>NC_060079.1:0-10000000 GCF_922984935.1 Meles meles | reverse complement strand
AGCTCAAAATTTGTTTTAATTTGGTCTTCTTTTTGAAATTCAGTTTTTAATTTGATTGCTGATCTCACTGAGGTAATCGTATTACCTTAAAAAAGTGTTTATCTCTTGAAGAACATGTATTATCATATATGGTTTTCTCAGCTGGTTACAATTATAGAAAAAAGGATTATCTGACTTTTTTTTTAAACTATCAATCATGACCCTGTTGTTTTTGCTTTTTTAAAGGGATAGCTAAACATAATAAAAATTTAGTCATCTCGATAACTTTACTAGGTCCTGTGATCTGGCAAATACAGTACAACCATGGAAGAATATTTAGTTCATTTTCAATTTTGCTAAACAGCTTGGTTGTTAGGGAATATTGTAGTACAAATTACACGGAATTAATAATTGTTTAACAAATCTTCTTGCTAGTCAGAAATGTCTTGGTGGGGGTGCCTGGGTGGCTCATTGGTTGGGCATCTGCCTTCAGCTCAGCTCATGGTCTCAGGGTCCTGGGGTCAGGACCTGCATCTGGCTCCCTGCTTAGCAGGGAGCCTGCCTGTGCCTCTGCTCTGCCTACTTGTGCTCTCTATTTCTCTGTCAAATAAATAATTAAAATCTTTAAAAAAAAAAAAAAAAAAAAAAGGAATGTCTTGGTGCATTTTATGGTGTTCTGCAATTCTCCAGATTGTACCTTTACCATATTCGTGTTTGTAGTGGGCACTCTTAGAATAGCTTTCATTTTGAGAAGTGTTAAGTGCATCCATTCTATTCCAAGAAGGGGAAAGGGAAAGGTGGTCTTTTCCTGTTCAATTAGAATATAATATTAGGGCACCTGGGTGACTCAGTCGGTCTGTTGAGCCTCTGCCTTTAGCTCAGATCATGATCGCAGGGTCCTGGGACTGAGCCCTGCATTGGGCTCCTTACTCAGTAGGGAGTCTGCTCTTCCCTCTCCTAGAATATAATATTGATCTGGAGGGGCAAAAAAGGAAACTATTTTCAGTAATTTAAGTGTATCACCCTAGAGGCTTTAATTTTTTCCACTGTTAAACTGCCTTCCATTTGGCTATGAAACATAATGGGCAGAAGAGTAGAACTGCCAATATTAATCATTATAATAACTACCATTTGAGTGACTACTCTGGCTGTCACTTTGCTAGGAGCTTTAAGCTTTCATTCAGCTGTTAATTGTGACAGTAATCCCATGAGGTCACCACTTTGCATTTAAGGAACTGGAGTTCAGAAAGTTTCAGAGATAATATATACAATTCGGATAAGGGTAAGTGGTTACCTATGGTTGGAAATCATACTTACATGATCTAAAAGCCATTAGTCTTTATTAAGTTGTTTCTCTGAAAAGATAAAGTTCGGATAGAACCATAATTGTTTTTTCCTTCTTGGTGAAGAGCATTTCATAGATCATTTTTGTTTAAACCATATAGTTCACAAAAGAAGAGGTAGGTTTCCCATGTAAAAGGTCATAGTCCTATTCTAGGACTCATAATAAGATGATTTTTCAAAAGAAACTCAATAGGATTGTTTTGTTATGCAGTTGAATGATTTTACAGAAATCATGGTTTTAATTCTAAAACATGAGAGAAGCTGATTGCTGACTTATAAGTGAGATCATACAGTATTTGTTTTTGTCTGACTTAATTCACTTAGCATAATACCCTCACGGTCCATCCATGTTGCAAATGGCAAGATTTCATTTTTATGGCTGAATAGTATTCGTGTGTGTGTACACATTTTCTTTATCCATCATTCTTAAATGAATACTTAGATTATTTCCATACCTTGGCTATCATAAACAATACTGCAGTGAACATGGGTGCATGTATATTTTTGAGTTAGTATTTTTATTTTCTTCAGATAAATACCCAGAGGTAGAATTGCTGGATCATACAGTATTTCTATGTTTAATTTTTTGAGGAACCTCCATATTGTTTTCCGCCGTGGCGCACCAATTTACGTTGCCACCAACAGTGCACAGGGGTTCCCTTTTCTCCACATTCTTGCCAATACTTGTTATTTCTTATCTTTTTGATACTAGCCATTCCAGCAGGCATAAAGTAATATCTCTTTGTGTTTTTTATTTGCATTTCCCTGATGATTAGTGATGTTGAGCATCTTTTCATGTGTCTGTGGCCATCTATATGTCATCTTAGGAAAAATTTCTATTCAGATCTTCTGCCTATTTTTAAATTGGATCGTTTGGGGGGTTTTGCTATTGAGTTGTTAGGAGTTCTTTGTATAATTTTAGATATTAACTGCTTAATTATTAGTTTTAGATATTAACTGCTTATCAGATACATGATTTACAAATATTTTCTCCTACTCCATCAGTTACGTTTTCATTCTGTTGGTGGTTTCTTTTGCTGTACAGAAGCTTTTTAGTTTGATATAATTCCACTTTTTTTGCTTTTGTTGCCGTTACTTGGTGTCAGATCCAAAAAATCATCACCAAGGCAAATGTCAGGGAGCTTATCACCTATGTTTTCTTCTAAGAGTTGTAGAATTTCAGATCTTATGTTCCAGTCTTTAATTCATTTTGAGTTAATTTTTGTGTATGCTGTAAGGCAGAGGTTCATTTGCTTTCTTTCACATTTGGCTGTGTATAGTTTTTCCAACATTTATTGAAGAGACTGTCTTTTCCCCATTGTATATATACTTGGCTCCTTTGTTGTAAAGTAATTGATCATGTATGCGTGGGTTTTTTTCTGGGCGCCATATTTTGTTGCATTCATCTACCGGTCTCTTTTTATGCCAGTACCATACTGTTATGATTACTGTAGCCTTGTAATAGAGCTTAAAATCAGGAAGTATGATGCGTCCAGCTTTTTCCTTCATTCTCATGATTGCTCTGGCTATTCAGGATTTTTTTTGAGGTTACAAATTTTAGGAAAATTTTTTCTATTTCTGTGAAAAAATAGGCACTAGAATTTCAATAGGGATTACATCGAATCTGTATGTTGGTTTGAGTCGTATGGTTATTTTAACAATATTCTTCTAATCTAAATAAAGCGTTGAGTATTTTTTCATTTATTTGTGTGTTTCATCAATTTCTATAGTTTTACCTGGGCTTTCATTTTCTTGGTTGAATTTATTCCTAGATATTTTATTTTTTCTGATACTGTTATAAATGGGATTGTTTTCTTAATGTCTCCTTGATAGTTCATTATTAATATATACAGATTTTTGTATATGATTTTATATCTTGTCACTTTACTGATTTTGCTTATTCTAACAGTTTTCTGGTGGAGTCTTTAAGGTTCTATATATAAAATACCATGTCATCTGCACTTAGTGATAGTTTTACTTCTTCACTTCCAATTCACTTCCAATTTCACTTCAATTCCAATTTCCAATTGCCTTTTTTTCCTTCCCTAAGTGCTCTCGCCAGGACTTCAATACTATGTTGGTTAAAAGTGTCAAGAATGGGCATCTTTGTTTTCCTGATTTTAGAGGAAAAAGCTTTCAGCTTTTCATTGTTGAGTGTGATGTTAGCTGTGGACTTGTCATGTCTGGCCTTTATTACGTGGAGGGTACATTCTTTCTGTATTGCCTTTGTTGAGAGTTTTTATCATAAATGGATATTGAACTTTGTCACATGAGATTTCTGTATCTGTTGAGATGATCAGGTGATTTTTACCCTTCATTTTGTTTATATGGTTTATCACATCGCTTGGTTTGTGCAGTTGAACCATCCTGACATACCTGAAATGAACCCCATGTGATCATGATCTATAATTTTTTTAACATGTTATTTAATTTGGTTTGCTAATGTTTTGCTGAGGATTTTTGCATCCATGTTTATTGGGGATGTTGTTCTCTAATTTTTTCTTGTGGTGTCCTTGTCTGGTTTTGGTATCAGGGTAATACCAGCCTCATAAAATGAGTTTGGAAGTGTTCCATCCTCTTCTATTTTTTGGAAGAGTTGAGGAGATTGGTATTAATTTTCTTCAAATGTTCAGTAGGATTTGCCAGTGATACCATCTTGTCCTGGACTTTTGTTTTTTGGGGGGAGATAGTAATTGCTTCTTCGCAGAGATTGGCACCTAAAAAGTACAGTTACCTTGATTTTGGTAATGAGCTATCAGTAAAAGGACTCTGATTTTATTTTATCAAATCTTTTTTGTAATGATGGTTACTTAGTGAGATGTTTACCTGCATGGTTTGTGTATTTATTTTGTATGATGTTTTTGGACAAGGAATTGTACCCCCCCCCCACCTCCACAGTTTAGGTGCAAGCATAAGAAAATGGGTTACTACAAAGAAGAGTAACATCGTCATAGCTTAAATGTTCTTCTTAGTGATTCTTGAAGTGTTACGTTTTCTTTTTCTTTTTTAAAAAAGTTTTATTTGTGGAATAACAGTTTTTTACTTTTATATTACTAAAATACTTAAATGGTAGAACACTAGATGATAGATATTTAGAAAATCTGGAAGACAGGCAAGCAAGAGTAAGAAAAATATGTATTCCCTTCTACCAAGTATATACCTGTTTGTTCTTGTCCCCATTAATAATTGTTGGACAGTTTTCCTAATCTGTAGTGAAACTTATGGTGGATTCATGATCATTTTTCATAGTCTCCAAGGACATCCCCTAATTCCTCCTTACCCACTTGTTTCTTATTCTTTACCCACTGTTTCCTTGAAATTGCTTCAGCCTATATAGTAAAGGTTTCATTTAAAGTTAGAGAGATACTTTCCTGCATTTTCAGCACTGTCATACCCATACCTTTTGTAGTCATATGGGTGACAGCTGTTGAAATGAAGAGCAGACAGACCAAAGTTGAGGAAACAACTCGTTTTGCAGAACACATCCAGTTTCGGGTGGCTCTATAGAGTAGTCATTAGCTGAATAGCATTTGCAGGGTGCAGTTGACTCAGCCCATGTACGACTCCCCTGGCCCTGCTTGCTCTCCTTGCTGGTACCACAGCACAGCATGCCAAAAATAGTTAATTGTGTGCTGTGGGGTTTTTTTCCCTTTTATATAAATATGTATGTTTTTAGTAAGGAAAACATTTTAGAAAACATAAGAGAAACCTGTGCTTTGCAGAGTGGTATTTATAAGATATATGTGTATTAAAATTACAGTTGGACATCTAGTTTCTGGTGGAAGGATACTTCCTTTTCTTTCACTGAACGAAAGCTTATTTATCACTGTATGGTGTAGTGACATTGGGCTACTTCGGAAGCATTTCTTAAAACTTTGTGCCCCGCTGCTGGCATTTGTGTAGGAGGAAAGTAAAAAACAGCTGTAGGCCCTGGCTGCTGCTAGGCATATATGTGCAGGTACAAGTGCGTGAAAAGAGAGACTGGCCATTTCTGAAGCTGGTTGCCTGTTCAAGCACTGCTGGTGGATCCCACAAGCTGCTCTTGTTAGTGTTTGTCATCGGCGGATGGCAGTTTACTGACTGGGATAATCACAGGCTGAGTTCTCTAATGGCATCACTTACGTAGGCATACCTGATGGGAAATGATCCTAATATATCCAAGTAATGATTTACTCTTGCTTCTAGGATAGCCATGCAGCTTTTACAAGCTAATTCAGAATATGCAATTGTACCAAGGTGTGTTTTTGTTCGTATTTTAAAGGGTGGCATCAGATGCTGTTCTTGTCCCCCTAGAACTGAATTGAAAGATGTTAACTACAATTCGAAAATGGAATTATGTTGGGAAAGGTAAAGACATTCTTTTAGTAATAGAAGATAGGAGTTAGGTTTTAAAGGGAGACTTCCACAGTATTCTGTTTAACAAACGTGTTTCAATTCATATTATTAATCCTGAATTATGGATTGTTAGGTGAGCCATGAGTTGTTGAAATTATTAAGTAATAAGAGATGAACAGAAGGAAAAGTTAGTATTTTGATGTCAGTTTCCTAAGTAAAAGTGCTAATATATGACGGCATAATTGTTTCCTAAGGCAACTAAATGGAAGTATATTTTCTAGTGAGTATATTTACCCAAAGAATTAAACACTAATTTGAAAAGATATGTAAACCCCTTTGTTTATTACAGCATTATTTACAATGGCCAAATTATGAAAGCAGCTCAAATGTCCATTGATAGATGAATGGATAAAGAAGATGTGGTATATATGTGTGTGTGTACACAAACACACAGAAATATTACTCAACCAAGAAAAAGAACAAAATCTTGTAAAATGAAGCAACATGGATGGATCTAGAGGGTATAATGCTAAGTGGAATAGGTCTATCAGAGAAAGACAGATACATGATTTCGTCCATGTGGAATTTAAGAAACAAAACAGAAGAAAAGACAAACTAAAAAACTCTTAAATATGGAGAACAAACTCAGTTACTAAAGGGGAGGTGGGTAGAGGAATGGGTGAAATCGGTGAAGGGAATTAAGAGTACCCTATCACAATGAGCATCAAGTAATGAATGTATCGAATTGTTGAACCATTGTATTGTATACCTAAAGGTAATTTAACACTGTTAACTACTAGAATTAAATAATTAAATTAATTTTAATTAATTAAAATAAAATACATTAAAATTAATATTTATAAAAAGTATACTTTCAATCGTGTGACTTCTAGAAAGTGGGAAAAGGTTTATATAAAAATTCTATAATATTGTGGTTTTTCTTAATATTGTCCTTTATTTTATGTACCTCTCAGTTATTCTTGTGCTATAATAATCTCATAAATCATTGCAACTCAGAAGTGTTAACTAATCACCTACAACACAGTGGCTAACACTAAAAAGGCTGACAATATCAAATGTTGGCAAGGATATGGAGCAACCACTCATATATTCTTGGTGGGAGCTTAAAATGGTACGACCACTTTGAGAAAGATCTGGCAGTGTGTGTGTATGTGTGTGTGTGTATGTATGTGTGTGTGTGTGTATGTGTTTTATTTTTTTAAAAAATCTTTTATTTATTTCTTTCTTTATTTGAGACAGTGAGTGTGAGTGGGAGAGAGAGGGAGAGAGAATCTGAAGCAGACTGTATGCTGAGCACAGAGATTGACATCGGGTCAATCCAGGAGATCATGACCTGAACTAAAACCAAGAGTCAGACGCTTAACCGCTGAGCCACCCAGGCACCCCACAGTGTGTTTAAATAAAACCAAGCATATATGTATCTTGAGTCCCAAGCCTTCCACTCTCAAGTATTTACCCAACATATGCTCATAGAAAGATTTGTTTTCAAGACATATTCAATATTTCAAGAATATTCATAGAAGCTTTTATTCATAATCACCGAAAGTTGGACACAGCCCAGTTGTCCACCAATAAGCAGCATGATAAAGTGGGGGTACTGCTGAGAGATGAAAAGAACAGACTGCTAATATATACCCCAACTTGGATGCTGAGTAAAAGAAGCCTTACACGAGAGTGTGTACTCCATGTTCCCATATATATGATATTCTAGAATAAGCAAAACTAATCTGTTATGGTAAAAAAAAAATCAGGGTTGTGGTTAGGAAGGGACATGAGGGAACTTCCTTTCTGGGGTGATGATTATGTCCCTCATCTTAATAGAGGTTTGTGTTACATAGATGTATGCATTGGTTAGAAACTCAATGAATACACACTTTAAACAATGCACAAATATTAATTTTACCTCAAAAGTAAAAATACAAACAAATATCAAACTTCAGTTAATGATATGCATGCCATAATATTTAGAAAGAGGTGTACTGACTCTGCATTATACTCTGAGGTACCTAAAAAGCTATGGTGGAGGGAAGGATGGGTAGATATGGGATAAAGCAAATACATCCTATGTTAATGGTGTATTTGTAGGATAGAGACATTCACTGTAAAAAATGTTAAATTTAGAAAATTTTCATAATAAATTGTTGGAAAAATATTAATTGATAATGGAACTTTTTATGGCCTGTTTTTTCATGCATGATTTCTTATATAAACCTTATTTTGTTTCTCTTTGCTTCAGTGATACTTATCTATATTTTTAATTATACTAAATCATAGCCTTATTTGAGGAGTCAGGGTACAGAGAGGTAATTCTAGCTCATTAATGCAGTTGTCTTTCTTTGGGATTATTGGCACAGTTTTCCTTTTTTTTTTTTAAACAAAAAGTAGGGAGTGCCTGGGTGATTCACTTAGTTAAGATTCTGACTCTTGGTTTCGGGCTGGTCATGATCTTGGGGTTGTGGGATTGAGACCCACTTTGGGCTCCCTGCAGGGCATGAAACCTCCTCTGGATTCTCTTTCTCCCTCTGCCCACCCACCACCTCTGCCACAAAAAAAAGAAAAAAGTGGGGCTAAGTGGCAATGTCTTTAGATAGATTATTATAGATTGTGTGGTTTCTCTGGGAGTGTATTGCATGTTGCTTATATAATGCCTTTTTGGTTTTTTTCTTTAATTGACGGGGTAGAGGGAAGGTAAAAAGTGGTAAAGAGTGGTAAAAAGTTTCCCAAGTTCAGGTTCATACAGCCTGTGTGTCCAGAGGAAGCAAGAGAGAGAGAGAGTACTGAGTCCAGTCACCTGACTTTTTTTTTTTTTAAGCCAATTTCAGTCAGATTTTCTGTCAGTTGCAGCTGGAAGAATCCTACAGAGATGACCATTCAGTTTGTATCTATAAGCAGAGTTGCTTAGGTGTTCTTTATGTAGTAAATGATCCTGCCATTAGGCTTCTATGTCTCTATGCATATTTTGCTTGTGTAATGGTTGTCTGCTGGTTAGATTGGAAGTTCTTTGAGGGAAAAGACTGTCTTACTCCTGTTAAATAAACTTTTCGTTCTCATATGGATATGTAAACCTAGCCTAAATTGTTTCTCTCCTTTATATATCCTGGGTAGTTTATCAGTAATTTTGAATTAATTATTTATTTTTTAAAATTATTGATTTTTTTAAAAGATTTTATTTATTTATTTGACAGATCACAAGTAGGCAGAGAGGCAGAGAGAGAGAGAGGAGGAAGCAGGCTCCCTGCTGAGCAGAGAGCCCTATGTGGGGCCCGATCCCAGGACCCTGGGATCATGACCTGAGCCGAAGGCAGAGGCTTTAACCCACTGAGCCACCCAGGCTCCCCTAAGATTATTGATCTTATCCTGTGTGCTAGTTGGTGTGTTTGGTGCTAAGGCTGTAATGCTGAACAGAACACGAGCCCAGCACTCACAGAGCTTCCATTCTGTGGGGGAGACATATAAAGTGATCATACAGATAAATAATTACTGTGATAAGTACTAAGAGGGAAACAAGGGTGTTACAAGACCAGGTAATAGGGGTCTATCCTAGTCTTGGGTGCCACATGAAGCATTTTTTGTTTGTTTGTTTTAGACATCACATTTTCAAAAACAAGGAGTTATCTAGGAGAGGATAGTGGGAAAGAGTATTACATACTACAGGCAGATGGAACATTTGCAAATTCCTTGAGTCAAAACAGGGCATGACACTTTAAAGGAACAAATAGAGAATCTGTGGAATAGAGAAGTGAAATCCATGAGGACTGTGGTAAGAAATAAAAGCTGGAGAGTGAAGTCCAGAGCGGAATTATGCAGAGTATAGTTGGTAGGCCTTTATACTGGGTTAGGTGTGGGAGGTAAGGGAGAGGGCAGTATCAAAGGTTCCTTTGCGTTTCTGGCTTAAGTGCCTATACGGTGAGCCCATTCTCCAGTGGAGGACCAGATTTTGGTGGAATGATCGTGGGTTTGATTTGGGGTCTGTTACGGTGTCTTTGAAACAACCAGGTACGTATTTTGTTATCATGCTATGAAGGATGTCACCTCCCCCAGATACTTCTTTTGTGGCTCTTTATCTTATAGGTATAATACATTGTGGGCGTCTCTTCAGTCCTTACCTGCCTGATAACATTCTCGCCGATCCTGCTAGCATCTTAATTCAAGTTTTCTTTTTTCTCTCGGACTACTCTCAAGGTTTTTTTTAACTGGACTCCCTCCATTCTTTCAGACTTCCCCTTAATTCTTGTTTCACAATATATCCAGAATAAGTTTTTGAAATTACAGATCTCATCTCATCATTGTCCTTCTTAGATCCCTTCAATACCTTCTTTTTGTTTATAGAACAAACATCCAAATCCTTAACATTGTCCCTGGCACCTTGTGACTTACTCTCACCCCTGCAGATTTCCCAGGTTTTTCCTCACGCTCTCTAAGGACTTTTCAGTTGACCTTCCTCAAATATCAGCTAAAACATCACATTCTCAGGGAAGCCTTCCTTTGAACTTCCTTGTTGGGCTCCTCTAAAGATAGATCTTGTATTTTTATTGTTTTATATATATTTGTGTCGCTGGCTAATTAAGACCTTTTTACTAGATTAAGATCTGTGAGGGCAAGGACTGTCTGTTTAGCTCTCCACAGTAACTCTCTCCCCACCACAGTGCCTGGCACGCAGCCTATGACTAGCAAATGTTTGTTGAATGAATCATGAACTTTCTAGTGCTTAATTTATGTACCTGTTATGTGCCATGTTAGTTAACTGATAGGGAAAAACAACGTAATGTGTTTTGCTTTTTAAAATACATTATGTTTTACTGTTAGGTTTTCTTAACTTGGACTGTTCCCATGGAAACAGCAACCAAGGTTGTTGGGGTTACTATAATACTCTGTAGGTGATATTTGCTGCTGCCATTGTTAACCAAGTCACAGAAATTTAAATTTTTAGATGGAGGTGTCTTGGGTTTGAGAACCAAAGTATTAAAATTTAATTTGAGGGAGAGTTGTTAAATATTCACTTTTCCAGCACTCTTTTGAAGGTCTTCCTTTCCATTAAAATAGTTGGCTGCAGAGCTCTAGGAGTTGGGAAAGCATGAATGCTGTTCTGTTTCTGCTATAGATAACTTTGTTTTTTTGTTTTCATTCTACTATCACTTACTGATTTTCTTTCTTAATGACTGCTTTGTTAATAAGTAATACTAATAACCTTTACATAGTTAGAACATAATTATATTGTCTGTAACATAAGTGAACCTCTCTTACTAGGCATTGTAAGTTAGGATTGTTGGGGTGCTTGGGTGGCTCAGTCAATTAAATGTCCGCCTTGGACTCAGGGCCTGATTCCAGGATCCTGGAATTAGGACCTGAGCTGGGCTCCTGCTCAGCAGGAAGTCTGTTTCTCCCTCTCACTCTGCCCCTCTGCCCACTTGTGCACGCTCTCTCTCTCAAATAAATAAAATCTTTGAAAAAAAATTAAATAACATGAAGTTTCCTTTAATACCTTAAAGGCCCAGAAGAAAGTTGTAAGCATAGTTAAAACATTTCTTTATATACCCTTTCATATATGAAGGTTGCAGTCAGAACTTTGTAAAAATTTTATGCCCCATGGCAAATATGAGTAAATGTTTTCCCAGAAACTTTTAGAGATTGAGGAACATATCAAAAATTGAGATGCTGCACAGTTTTATGTTGATTTTGATATTGAATGCAGAAGCAAAAAGTTATTTGGATTTTGTGAATTAAAAAGGAATGTTGATTTTGAAGGCCCCATAGTAAATATAAAAATGAAAATGCAAAATTGTGGGAAATTCCCTTGAAACTAAAAATACGAGGCCTTCCTAGTATTTTGGCCCTTATATACAAATGGCAATATCTATTTTCTTCTGGAAGTTAGCCTCTACAATGCTAACTAACAACAGAAAATAAATAATTTCCCTCCAGGTCTATCATCCATTTATTTATATGAGCATATATGAGTTTGTGCATATTTTGGCTTGTTCAACCTCTGCATATTTACTTTAAGTGTATGTACTTAAAAAATTATGGGTCTGGAATCAGATTGCCTGATTTGAATCACATTCAATCAGTTACTAGCTTTGGCATCTTGGGCAAGTTACTTAATGTTTCTTACTTTCAGCTTCCTCGTCTGAAAAATGAGGTGCTGCTGCTAACCATATCAAACTCATGAGGATTAAATCTGTTAATTCCCCATCTCAGTTAATAACATGCCTGACATATAGTAAGCCCTCAGTAAATATCGGCTATTATAACTATCTCCTCAGTCATTCCTTTTATATGTTAAAATTGCTCTGGAGTTAAACCCTGTTTAATTTACACTCTTTGTCTCTTCATGGCATCAGTCATGTGGCCGTAGTCTAACAACAGAAATCCTAATATTTTGTCCTCTCCTCATGGTCTTGTTGTTTTCACTTGTTCTCTTTTTTGTTGCCTGCATCTCACATCTTTTTCTGGCTACACTATGTTTTTCCTTAGCTTACTGGGCATCGGTATTTCAAACAGGGTGGGCCATAGGTGTTGACCATAGCTGTGTTTTACTTTTAAACGGTGATGGTGACGAGACTTCCTTCCTCCAAACTACCCACCCACCCTACCCCGTGCTGTGCTGGAATGATTGAGCTGGAAGAAGCTTTGCTGGTTGTTTAGCCCAGTGCCTTTGTTCTTCAAAGCAGAAGGTTAGAGCCTGAGACTACAGCTCTTCCAGATGATGGACATTTTTTTGTAAATCTTACAAGATATTTTATTTCTCCACAGAGAATAAATCCCAGAGTAAAATAATAAATGGGTTACTAAATTTGGGCTTTAGAAAATATCGGGAAATTCTTATATTTATGATTGAGAAGCTAATCTTGAATTATAGGACATGTAGTTGTATTTTGTTGGGAAATGTGAGGAAAATTCACGTGTAGCTCTTTTTTCTTCCATATATCTGTTCTGGTTTTGATATGCTGACCCCTTGCCCTCTTGTTTCTCTCTTTTTATTATTTGAACATCCTACAGTGTTGCTCAAATCTACCCCTCATTTGATTATTCCTACTCATTACATTAGTTCAAGTTCTCATTACCATTTATTTTTACCATTGCAGGAACTTCCTGTTTTGCCTTCCTGGATTATTGCCATACCTCCTACCCTGTACCAAATCTGCTGCCATAGATAATCCTATCCCTCCTCATGCAGACCTATTCATATCATTTTCCTCTAGCTATAATCTATCTAACAATAGAGAGTTGTAATATTGATAATGGAAAAAACAGGAAGGCTGATGGAAGCCTGATCATTTTTGAGGGGAAAAAAATGCATATTTTGTTAGGGGAGGAAGGTCTGAATCCCTCTGTTAGAGACTCTCATGCCAGCAGGTTAAACTCTACAAAGAGGCGTCTATCCATGCCTTATAATACTGGGAGTATGGGAAAATCTTGTTAAGTCTGGTCCACTCAGATATCTTTCTTTGGCAATATCTTAAATTAATCAAAGATTTGTTCCTTTACTATTTCATTTTGTCTTCTGTTATATACAAATGTCCTTAGAACAAGGTAGTATATTAATTTTCATAAATCTTATACAAACCAGTTTATCGAGATTATTTCCTTAGATTTTGTTTAAAAAAGAAAAGGCAGGTAAGGGTAGAGAATGTAATATTGAAATATGAGAAAGGAAAGGACATAGATGAGGAGAGAAAAGATTAAGAAAATAAAATTTGTGACCTAGCATTGATCTAAGGGCTGGCCCCACCTCTAACTTTAACATCCTTTCAGTGCGCCCATTCCTTTCCCTATCTTTTCTGTTAGAATTTGTTTCTAGAAATAAAGTTCATCTAGTTAAATAATGAATCTGTAAATTCTGTGAACTGGATACTTCAGTATTCATGTAGATTAAAAGTGATCCTCACAATTTATAAGTACAAATAATTATATAAGTCATATTTAATTGAAAATATTTTTGATACTTTTATTTATTTTTAATATAAATAAAATAATTATAAATAATTATTATAAAATAAGATTTTATTTATTTATTTGACAGACAGAGATCACAAGTAGGCAGAGAGGCAGGCAGAGAGAGAGAGGGGGAAGCAGGCTCCCTGCTGAGCAGAGAGCCGATGTGGGGCTTGATCCCAGGACTCTGGGATCATGACCTGAGCTGAAGGCAGAGGCTTTAACCCACTGAGCCACCCAGGTGCCCTGAAAATATTTATTTTTGCGTAATGGGTTTCTGGCCTGCTTTATGATTGTTCTCTAAGCCAAAGGATCCTTTTATGGGCATTTACCCTACATCTCTATCTGCTTTTTACATTCCAGTGAAATAAAATGAAGAGAATGTACATTGAAAACATTTTATCTGCCAAGAGCCACAAATTAAAAAGAATTTTTCTTTTTCTACTTCCAGTTTTGATCAAATTTGTTCTTTTAAAAACTATTGTTGTAAAAAATATATATATATATACAGGTTGAAAATGGTGATGCAAATGTATTCAATTAATAGAATTGTGGATTAGATACTCAGTTTTATTTGCCTGGTTCCCAGCCTAGCACATACTGGGCACTCAGTAAATATTTATGGGGTACAATTTAATACATTAAAGATGCATGTAATTAATGTAATTAAAATTACATTAAAGGCTACAGTATAATATCTGTGGCCATGAAATTCTAAATCCATTCAGAAGCAATATCCTGACATAATATTTTGAAAAGATGAATAAATTTCTCAAAAGCCATTAATTTCCATGTTTTCTGTATGTTGGTAGAATTATTTAACTCAATAAAATAGGCAACCGCCATTTTAACACCTCTACGTTTGAAAATCTGGCTCTCGTGCTTAACTGAAGCTCTCAGTTTTAAATATGTGTGTATTTTATTATTAAGAGTAGTTACATAGTCAAAATTACAGGTATCCCCGCTTTTCAAAAATTTGTGTTCTGCCTCTCTGCTTTTTCAAAGGACCTACCTGTTTTCACTAATTGAAAGAACTCCAAAGAGGATTTTTGCTTTTACAAAGGAAGAAAAAAAAACCCAAAAGCAAAAATAGCAGCCAGCATTTATTGTGTTTTGAGCAGAGGCCATGCACATCGGATGGGACAGAGTGGCCAGAGCGGCCCCACAGCCTTTCCTGGGGAGCTGAGCTCCACATCTTGCCATCAAACCACCAAAGCTTTGAACTGTGTCTGTGAGCATCTGTGCTTTGTCTCCATTTATTTTGTGCATCTTTTGGCAAGTTGTGTTCTAAGGTATCAGAAAAGCTTAAGAGAGGTTATTTTTTGGGTCTGGGAATGCTCAGGAATCCTTCCATATAAATTAATAGTGATTGCTTCTTTGCTTTATGCCATTTCAACTTACAAAAGATTTCATTGGAATGCTCTGCTCTCAGATAGTGGGGGAAACCTGTATTTGAAGAGGATTTGTGGGGAGGGAGCAAATTATGGGTCATTGGATTTCTGGTGGTAAGCAGATTTGGATGGGCACTAAATGAACTAGAATGGTCCAAGAATAGTCGTAGTAGGTGGTTGCAGTTATACCTGAGATATAAAGAAGCTGAAAAATTAGAGTACAGGATTATACTCCTGTAAGATTATAGGATTATAGGCAGAGAATAACTGGGCTCACTTGTTTTGAGTTGATCAAAGACTGTTAGATTATTAATCTCTTCATTGGGATGGACAGGGTCAAAATAGGACCCCTTGGTCCTTGGGACTTCTTCACAGGTAGAATTCTACAGGCTAATAAGACCTTTTTGTGCAAAAGATTAGATACAATGGCATAAACTCTTTTTGTACTCTTACGAGTGTTAACCTTAAAAATAAAAGTTACTTCAATAGCAAAAATGAGTTTACTTGGGAATAGCCGAAAATTTTAATTTAAGACATGCAAGGTTTGCCACGCAATGGGCAAGCCCCACAAAGGAGAGGAATGTTATTTTATGGAGAAGAAGGAGGAAGTTGGGAGGGGTTGTTTTGAACAAAAGTCCCTTGGAGAAAAACAAGAGTTCAGGGTGATGATGGTTTCTTATTGGTTGAGTTGCCAGGGGCAGCTGATTCCTTGTAGGAGATGCAATGTCCATCTTTTCCTGTTGGGGCCTGTAATTAATGAGTCTTTCCTGTTAAGGATTCTTCTGTTGTAATCTGTAATTGATTGTTTTTCCTGTAATTGACTGTTGAGTGGTATGGCTCCCTCTTCTAGCCTCCCTGTTCCATTTAGTGAACTTTCCCTTTATTAATTCCCTCAGGTGTTTGGCCAAACTCTGGGCCTCCACAGTTATTTATCCAGGGAGGCATGGAAGGATAGATCCTATTCAGATCTCACATGCCTGGCTTCACTGGGGTGGCTGTCTCTGAGTGAGTGCATTTACAGAAATAGGGAACTTCCTGTAACACAAGTTGCTGTTTTTATTTGATCCCCTTTCTCTGGAATCCTCTTGATCTAGCTAGTCCTTTTTTAACACTGCCTTGGGATGTGTTACTGAAATCCTCCACTTTTAGGAAAGTTTAATCTAGACTTTTATATTTAGCATATGGAAAGAAATAATAATGTCAAAGAGATTCTCAAGATCTTTATACTCCATCCATGTCATGCTTCTACCATTGAATGGTAGGAATTTGCTAAGAAGCTAGAGACCTGTCCTCACATGCCCCATCCCTATGTAGGTCCTCTTTTCTTTCTTTCCCTTCTTCATTTATCAATTTCACACACTATTTTGTTAATTTGGAGAGTATGTATTACTTCTTAAATTAACAAATGAACTCGATTTTTATTATACAAGTTGCTCATGGCCATTTTAGAAAACACAGGTAAACATAAGACGAAAGTAGTCACCTGTGATCCCCATCCCAGTTAGTACTGCTTTTAGTGTTCTGTATGTTGTTTTAAGTTAAAGAACAAATATATTAAATCTAATGTAGCTACTTTTTATTTGACCAGTTGGCCAATGATTTATAATTTACTGATATAAATTAGTATAATATATGGCTTAAAAAATTTTAAGTGAATATTTTTAAATGATAAACATACTTAATCTCCCCCACCACCAACCCCTGCCAAAAAAGAAAGGCAATTGCCTGGGCAGATGGTAGTTAGAAGATAATAGTGTTTGGGGGAAAATGTTTTTAAAATCAGTAATTAACTTATATTAACTCCTTTTCTATCAGAAGTTAATATACTCAGTAATATCTTTTCATTCCTCCTTTAACTCTGAAATTTGGTATTAGACTCTTAATCTCACCAAACAAACTGGGGGTTGCTGGGGGGAGGTGGGATTGGGAGAGGGGGAGCGGGCTATGGACATTGGGGAGGGGAGGCGAACCATAAGAGACTATGGACTCTGAAAAACAACCTGAGGGTTTTGAAGGGTCAGGGGTGGGAGGTTGGGGGAACAGGTGGTGGGTAATGGGGAGGGCACGTTTTGCATGGAGCACTGGGTGTTGTGCAAAAAGAATGAATACTGTTATGCTGAAAAAATAAATAAAAAATAAAAAATAAAAAAAAAAAGAAGTGTGAAGCATTTGTAAATTGTATAGTATAAAGACTGACTCATCTAACTGTCCTTTTCAATTATTAAGCATACTACAGCTAGTATTTGCTGTTTACATTTGAGTAGTTAATAGCATTTCATCTACATTAAAAATAGTATACATATCCTTAATGTAATTTTACTAAGCCTGACTATAAGTTGTTTTATGATTAAGTAATATTTTACGCATCATACGTTTTACTTCCCCATGTACATAATACGTACATTGCAACACAGCACTTTTCGTGTGTATTATTGTACGTCTCCAACTGCTGCAGAAATGTAGTTAGAAGGACACGTTCAACATTCAGAAGGTTAATAAGCATATGTTACTGAGTTGTTTATACCATATGGTAACATGTACTTAATAACAAGAAATGTTGTAAATATAAGGTAATTGATAACTATCTTATAATTGCTTACTTGTTTATGTGAATCATTTAAATAAAAAGGGAAGTATATTTTTAAATTTCTGTGTTTAAGCAAAAAAAGCTAGGAATTAAGGATATTTTTCACATTCCCTAAGCTCTGTTTCCTACTAGTCCAGACACTATAGGCATTTTTTTTTTAAAAGATTTTATTTATTTATTTGATAGAGATTACAAGCAGTCAGAGAGGCAGGCAGAGAGAGAGGAGGAAGCAGGTTCACTGCTGAGGAGAGAGCCCGATGTGGGGCTCGATCCCGGGACCCTTAGACCATGACCTGAGCCAAAGGCAGAGGCTTTAACCCACTGAGCCACCCAGGCGCCCCAATATAGGCATTCTTAAAAGTGAAGAAACATTCTAAGGTGTTATGATGAACTCCGAATATATTTAGTACATCAAGAGAAATGATATAAGCCTCCATAATTGTGGAAAAATTATTGTTCTGCTTTTTTATTTTGTATTAGCTTATGCTGAACATCTATCCTAATTATGGTTTTCTTTTCTGAAAGTGTTAAGATTTATGTATGTGTATATGGAGTAGTTCATAGATTATTTCAGATTCAGTCAGATGGCTTCTAGAAACAGGGTAAGTTCTCATACTGGACTGCTAAGCAACAGTTATTTTATAGTAGAAAATTGTAAGTCCACTCTCTTAATAAATAAATTTGAGGAAAGAAGCAACAATATAAAATGTGGGAGTAGAAAATGACTATGTCAAATAGTAGCATATTATATGTATGTGTATATGTATATTTTTTGAAATGAAAATATTCCATTTTTTTGAAAAAACTTTGAAATTTAGAATTATATATGTAAAATTTAGAATTATATGTGTATAATTCTAAGTTTAAGTGTTTTGTTTTTTTTTTTTCAACAAAACCATTAGATTTTTGTGGAGGTATTACTTAGGACTAAGATATAGAAACCAATAAGAATTGTGAAATTTCTTGTTTCTTAAATTGTCTGTCTTTTAATATTAATAATAAAACCATTGAAATACCTAGTAGTAATTATTGCCACTTTTCAAAAGCTTCTCGTAATATTTATCTTAAGTTAGAGGCTCTAACAGGACAGAAAATTACAGTATTTAAAAACACATTCAAGAACTGTCAGTCTTTGAGAAATTGAAAAGGAATCTGAACATCCCATATTTAAGAATAGAGATTCTACAAAACAGTGTTCCAGAAGTAACCCTATTCTATAGTATGACTTGATTCTTTTTTAATTTCATAATTCCTCTCCCTAGATTATAGTTGAAAATGGTAAATCTCATAGGTAAGTTTTTTTTTTTAAAGATCTATTTATGTGAGAGAGGGAGTGAGTGCGAGTGGGGGGAAGGGCAGAGAGAAAAGGAGGGAGAGTCTCAAGCAGACTTCCTGCTGAGCACGGAGCCCCACTAGTGCTCCCCAGTCTCAGGACCCTGGGATCACAACCTGAGCTGAAACCAAGATTCTAACGCTTAACCAACTGTGCCACACAGGCGCCCCTCATAGGTCAAATTTCTAAGTAAAACCTGTTAATGTGTAAAGTGTAAAATGAAGGTAAGCTGAGGAGATGCATTGTGATGCCATCGTGGTGAACGCCACCAAAAGGATATACATATATATGTATTCCAGGTAAGATATATGTACATACATATAAAATCCAGAGTGAGAGGCTCACCAAACAAGTGAAAATCTACCCCCTTACACCTGATCTGCTTGGCAGTTATATTTCACATGATATCTTAAGATGACATTTTAATTTATGAGTAAGCCACTTACACATTTGGATAAAGGGATTTAGTTCACCGGAACCAACCGTTCTTCTTCTTCTTCTTTTTTTTTCTTTAAAGATTTTATTTATTTATTAGAGAGAGTGAGCACGAGCTGGAGGGGCAGAGGGTGAGGGGGAACTAACCATTCTTGAGTTTTCACATTGGCAAAGCTGTAACACAGCTCTGGTAACTTAATTGTGCTGGGTCTCTCTTGAGATCAGCTAGATTCCCTGACCAATTGTACTTCTTTTTACTCCATCGAGGACTCTAATTTAGAGTTCATTCTTTTTTTTTTTTTTTTAAGATTTTATTTATTTATTTGACAGAGATAGCAAGAGAGGGAATACAAGCAGGGGGAGTGGGAGAGGGAGGAACAGACTCCCCGTTGAGCAGGGAGCCTGATGTGGGCTCCATCCCAGGACCCTGGGGTCATGACCTGATCTGAAGGCAGCCACTTAACGATTGAGCCACCCAGACACCTCTAGAGTTCATTCTTTTTTTTCTTTTTTAAAGATTTTATTTATTTATTTGATAGAGATTACAAGTAGGCAGAGAGGCAGGCAGAGAGAGAGGAGGAAGCAGGCTCCCTGCTGAGCAGAGAGCTCGATGCTGGGCTCGATCCCAGGACCCTGAGACCATGACCTGAGCCAAAGGCAGAGGCTTCAACCCACTGAGCCACCCAGGCGCCCCTAGAGTTCATTCTTTAGGAAGAATGGTGAATGGTGAAATACCAGACTTGAAAAAGACTGGCGAGCACTATAACCATGTGCGTCCAATTTGCTTCACGGAAGCCACACACCTTGTAATTTTTTTTTTTACCAAGCCTGGCTCCTGGCTCCAAGTTCCTAATAAGTTTGGGTATGTGAATGCCCAGCCTAGAGCGGATTAGCAGCAACAAACTACAAGTTCTCTCTCTTCTCTCTCTCTCTCTCTCTCTCTCTCTCTCTCTGTGGTATCTTTGTGAGAGAGAGACAGAGAGACAGGTGACAAACATTAAGGGAGGTGGCAGAAAAACTAAGAAATTAGTTTTCATGCTTTATGTGGAAGAATCGTGCATATATATAATAATATTTATTTTCTATTTAAGAAGATAAGTAGGGAATAGGGAAGAAGTCTAGGAAATTGGTGGGAAGAGTAACGGAAGTGTGATGCTGGGGTGCAGAGGAATAGCAGAGGTGAGAAGAGGAGGAAGTAAGGGAGAAAAAGGAAGAAGAGACTAGGAAGATATTATCCGAGAAGAGTGACAAACCAGCAATCCCTGGAAACAGAGTGTTATGAGGTCTGTGTTCAGGGGGTGGTTTGAAGAAGCATCTGACTAGAACCTGGGGTTTGGAGCCTTAGAGGTGGGAATACGAGTCAGATATATCCTGTTAAGATACCTGCCCTATCTTCTATTAACAGATTTTTTTTCCCATTAAGGGGAAATGATAGAATCATGGTCGTTTGTCATGAAATCATCTTTTGTCATGGGGAGGTGAAACGAGAAACAAGAGGCAATCAAGAAGTAACAGGAGCCTGATTTAGAACAGAGGCAATGGGAAAATTCTAGTGCTAGAATCCAGATTTGGCGAGGTAAGTGAAAGCAGAGGACTCATTTGTTCATTTTCTCTTTCAGTCTTGAGATTGTTATTAACGACATGCTGTGTCAGGCAGCTACAAGGTGCTGGGCCTATGCATAATGTAAGACATGCTACCTGGCTTTTAAGGGATGCCCAGCAGGGACGATACGTCTAAGCAAGTGAGAGCTCACTACAGCAGTGAAGGGCATAATGAAATAATAATAAATGGTGTCTCAAGGGACAGAGTGAGTGATTTTGTTTGGGTGGATGAGAAACAGCTGTGTAGCAGAGGGTTCCCTTGAGCTGACCATTAAGTGGAGAGGGGATCTGCAGATCAACAAGGTAGGAGAGGAAATTCCAAGCAGAGGGACTAGCATGCTGAGGTCAGAAAGTTGTAAGTACTTTAGCATAGCCAAAGGGTAAGAATGTGTAGAATTGTGTCAGGAAATGAAACTAGAGGAGCCAGATCTGGAAGGTTTAAGTGCCAGGTTGGAGAACTTGGCTTTCCTTTTGTAGAAGCAACTGGGTGCTGCAGAAGAATGTGAAGAAAATAATACCAGTGTCGTAAAGGGTAGCTAGGAGAGGAGGAGCGTTCCTGAAAACCCTTCTGAGTGGTGGCTAAAAGAACAGGTGCAACAGGTAACTGCAGTCTGATTTGGGCGCGGTGGGATGGATGGAGGGCGGAGGACGCACAAAGTGGGGGTCGGTGGGAACTTGGTGACTGGGTGTGGAAAATGAGGCAGAGAGTGGGAAAGAGACAGGCTTCTCTGGTTCTAGTTATAGGGTGTTGGGAGCCTAGAAGTACCATTAGAAAGTGCTATAATAGGATCATTTAGAAGGAAATAATGACATGGTTTTTGAAAGTGTGAGTCAGATATATGGGAACTAATAACTTGGGAGAAAAATAAAGGTAGATCTGTTCTCATATTACATACTGACCAGAACAGTGTGATAATCATTTTATTAAAAACTATACAAATAAAGAAAATACAGCACATCTTTATCATCTTGTTATGGAGGACTAGAATAGTGGAAGAATTTTTAAAGGGACAAATGAATGTATTTAATTACATGAAAATGGACAACTTTTTGTTGTCAGTGGACACGCAGGCATATAGGATGCCTAGGGGAAAATTATAATCAAAGACTTTTTTAATCAGCCAAAGAGCTTTTTTTTTTTTTTTAAAGGTTTTATTTATTTATTTGACAGAGAGAAATCACAAGTAGGCAGAGAGAGAGAGAGGAGGAAGCAGGCTCCCTGCCGAGCAGAGAGCCCGATGCGGGACTCGATCCCAGGACCCTGAGATCATGACCTGAGCTGAAGGCAGAGGCTTAACCCACTGAGCCACCCAGGCGCCCCAGCCAAAGAGCTTTTATAACTAATATGTTAACCTCATGTCAAGAAAAACACTATAATTTAATAGAAAAAGAAATGGGCCAGGGATATAGAAGTGCTCAGAAGAGAAATAAGTATAATAATCATAGAAAGTTAGTCAAAGAGGTACAACTAAAGGAAAAATTAGGTATTACACTTGTATTTTAAATGGTCAGATTTATAAATATTAAAAAGAATAAAAATAACCTCAATTAGAGCGGTTTGGGAGAACTTAGGATGCTTACACTTTGCTGGTAAGGAATCAAAATTTTATTCACCATTTCAGAGGGCAGTTAGTGAATGGCAGGGAAGTAAAGCAAGAAGCTGGAACTGAGAAGTGATCATGAGACTTGGCAGTTAGACACTTCTGGCCACAACAAAACCATCTCAGGCTGATGGAGACGGAAGCCCTTTGGGTAAAGAATTGAAGTCTGCACTGATGGTCTTACATTTCAGAAATACTGGAGGTGAAACGAAGCGGGGAGAAAGGGTAATAAGTGTAGACCAATCTTTTGTTTTCGTTTTCATTTTTATTTTTTTAAAAGATTTTATTTATTTATTTGACAGACAGAGATCACAAGTAGGCAGAGAGGCAGACAGAGAGGAGGAAGCAGTCTCCTGGCTGAGCAGAGAGCCCGATGCGGGACTCCGTCCCAGGACCCGGGGATCACAACCTGAGCTGAAGGCAGAGGTTCTAACCCACTGAGCCACCCAGGCGCCCCAGTTTTCATTTTTAAAGCTGTCAAGACATGAACTTCATGTGGAGGGAAAAGAGAGGTTGAAGAAAGATAAGAAACATGACATAGGCTGCCAAGTCGGGGGAGACGGGGATGGGGAATTCACTTTCAGACGGGGAATTGGGAGATATGTTGCAAGAGGAAGGAATTAAGGATGTATATAAATAAAATAAACTTGACAATGTGCGGTTGAAAAGTGTCATTTTGTTAAAGGGGGTGGGGGGAGAGCTATGACCTCTGATAGTCTCAATTCCTCCCAGAATTCAAGATTTCCCCCTTTCCCATATGGCATGATTTCTCAAAAGAATTGTCTGTGCTCTAATTCCTCTCTTCCAATTCTCTCTTGAACTCTTTCCAGGAAGCTTTTGCTCTCATTCCACCAAAACTCTGTATCAAGGTCACTGGTGAATTCCATGTTGCTAAATCCAAGGCTTATTTCTCAGTCTTAATCTTATTTTACTTGCCTGCAGGATTTAACACAGTCAGTTCTTCCCTCTTCCTTGAAGCACTTTATTTGGTTTCTGCTCGCTGTCCTCCTAATTTTCTTCCTACCACAGTGTCCACTCCGCCTCAGCTTGGTCCCTTCTTATCTCACAGATTTTATAATGTTGGACTGTCTCAAGGCTCAGTCCCCTGGCCTCTCTTCTGCTTACTCATCCACTCTCCTTTGGTGATCTTTTCTAGTCTATACGCTTTTCCTTTCCATACACTGATGCTTCCTAAATTTGTATGACCTGCTCAGTCCTCTCCCTTGAGCTGGGGTTGTATAGTTAGCTGCCTGCTCAGGGTCTCTACTTGGAGATCTGATGTCATTTCAACCTTAAGATGTCCAAGCTTGAGCCGAGCCATTTAACCTCCTCTCTGATACACTTCTGCATCTCAGTTATGTTAATTCTGTTTTTCCAGTTTAGACCAAAAACCTTGGGATCATCCAGGACTTTTTGCCCCCCACCATCAGCCCATGCACACATTTTATTCATCAGCAGATCATATTGGTCTGTCTTCAAAATACATCCAGAACTGAGTCTTCTCTCTTGAGCTCAGACATGTGCACCTCGTTCTTTCAATCGCCTCTCTCACTTAGACTATTTCAGTCGGTTCCCAAGTGCTTGTAGCTTTGGCCCCTTCACCGTGTTTTCAGCACAACAGCCCACAGTGATCCTGCTAAGGTACTTACTCAGAGTAAAAGCCAGAGTTCTGTAAGCCCTGCGAGATTTAGTTAGCCCCAGTTACTGCTCTGACCTGTTTTCTTCTCTCTGCTTTGTTCCTTTCTTCCACACTGGCCTCTTCATTGTTCAGTGAACACACCAGACACATTCCCTCCTCTGAGCCTTTATACTTATATTGCACTTGTCTGGAACAGACATTTTTATACCAGGTACCTGTGTGGCCTTCTAGTCACTTTTTGGTTTTAACTGAAGTGTCCCTTGATAGCCTCTTCCTGATCACCTTACATAAAAAGCTGCCCTTCTCCGCGTACTGCTTTCCCTGTCTTTCTTTTTCTTTCCAGCCATGTAATGTTTTTAGCTTCACAGTAATCCTGTATATAAGCAAGAAACCATTGTTACTTTACACACAAGGAAATTGAGATTTATAGACGTTTAAGTGCTGTGCACATCATGATATCACATTGCTAGTGAAATAGGGGCAGGGCCAGATTTTGAACCTAGGTCTCAAACTCTACAAACTCTAACTCCAGGGGCTCTTTTGATGCTTTTCACTCCCATGGGTAATTGAGAGTTAGGAATTATAATCATTAAAATTAGAGATTTTTGAAAAGACCTTAAAATTAAGAACTTATCAGTCACTTGGAAACAAATGTTTTCTGTATGTACTGTGCAAGAAGTTAAAGAACGTTTTCATCATTTAGAAGAAAACATAATTTATTAAGATGAGAGCCCTTGCCTTTGAGTGTAATAGAGAGAAGCATTTAAATAATAGCCAGCTGGTAAACATCCGCAATAAAACCGAACCAATGAAAACTGTAGTTCCCTCCCACCACCCACCCTGCATCTTCTAGGTATATGCAATACTTTGGAATTTGTGACACTCTCTAAGACGTTAGAAATTGCCCCAGCTTGGCTGGCTGGTAAGGATTGCTGTTGGGAAGAGCCCACGTGCTGCCGGAACCTGTCTTTCCTGGAATAAAGTTCTTTCCACAGAGGTCTTTAATTATTGGCAGAGGTTTGTCTGGATACTTAACTGTCTAGACATGTTTAACGTTCCATATGGTATGTTTCTTTTTCGAAATAGTTTTATATCAATTCTATTTTTAAATTACTCTAAGGTAACATAATACAGTATGATTTTTAAAAATACAGCTTTAGTATCACTATCTGAACCTATAAGACTTGGAGAGGTAATTCAGTTTGGTTTTGGCCTTTATCTTTCTGCATTTAAAATAGTTTTTCATCATAGCTTAGTGGTTCAAAATTGGAAGACTTAGTGGTAGAAGGACATTTCAGATTGGTTATTTCTCTGCTCACCACAGTTTAACCTCCACTTTGTAAAAATATAAGATCTTGAAGTTATCAAAAACAATAACAAATTTTGGGGTGACAGGTAAATATGACTTATCACTGAGCATTTTATTATGTATAAAAAGACAGAATCATAAGAATTTTAGAGCTACATTTAACTCCGTGTGTGTGTGTGTGTGTGTGTGTGTGTGACAGCGAGCGAGTGAGCGAGAGATCAATTAGTATCTAGGCAAAGCTGATAGTTTATACAAAGGAAGCCAAGGCATCAGAATATATATGGTATACTAGCACGTAGTAGACATTGGATAAACATTTGGTGAATGAAAGAATTAATTGCATAGTGACCTAGTTACCCAGCTGGCATAGAGCTTAGAGACTAAGTTTCATTGCTTCTAGCATTTTTTGCTTAGCTTACTAATTTTCTAGATTATTAAATAGGGTACATGTTACTACAAGTAGCATCTTAAGAATTTTAAAATGGCTTTTCAAACATCATAAGAAGGGTTGACAAATATTTAAGTGTGCTAAATTACAGTTTTATGTAGAAAAATGAGAGAATTGTATGTGTGGAATTGTTGAAAACTGCTCTTTGGTAGTTTTCTTAGTGACATGCAATAGGAAGTAAGTTTTGATTAAGAATAGAATTTATTTGGGGCGCCTGGGTGGCTCAGTTGGTTAAGCATCGCCTTCAGCTCAGGTCATGATCCCAGAGTTCTGGGATCTAGCCCCACATCGGGCTGCGTGCTTCTCCCTGTCCCGCTCCCCATGCTTGTGCTCTCGCTCTTTCTCTCTCTGTCAAATAAATACAATCTTTAAAAAAAAAAAAAATCCATTTAAGACCATCATTTAGCATGCTAAGTATTCCTATATAGCTAAATACCCAGACATGCATCTCCCAGTAGGAAAAGACTCTGTGGAGAGAGCTTTATTCCAGGAAAGACAGACTCCTCCAGTGCGGGCTTATCTCAGCATTTTTACCTTTTTCAGTTTCTGTCTTTTTTAACAGTAGTGTTAGTTATTAAGTGCCACTTCTTGTGAAAAAAACTATCAGATCCCTTTAGTGCTCTGTACCAGCTGTTCTCAAAGTGTGACCCAGGGTCCCTTATTCTCTTCTATTGGGTCCGCAAGGTCAACACTGTTTTCCCACTAATGGTAAGACGTTATCTGCCTTTCTCGCTGTCATTCGCTCATGAGTGCCCAGTGGAGTTTCCAGAGGATACATGTGACCTCACCACAGATTGAAAACGTACAGATTTGAGGCTCCAGGTTTACAAAGATGTAAAACAGTGGCCTCTCTCTCTCACTATATTTCTTATTTTGGAAAAAGAAATGTTTTGTTTTGTTTTTTCCATAAACAACTTTTTCATAAAAATCCTGGTGTGTAATGGGTTTATTGTTTTATTAACAAATGACTATTTAAACAATCCCATTGTCACTTCAGAAACGTTCTCTAAATGGCATAGTGTAGTAAGGAGCCTTTTAGGATTGGCTTTTGTCACTCCGCGTAATTCTCTGGAGATTCGTTCAGGTTGTGTGCAGCAATAACTCATTCTTTTTTATTGCTGAGTACTATTCTACAGTACAGATGTCCCGTGGTTTGTTTACCCACTCGCCCACTGAAGGTTGTCCGGGTTATTTCTAGTCTGGGGCCATTGCAAATAAAGCTGTAGGTATATGTGTGACTTTCACTTCTCTGGAATAAATATCCAGGAGCACAGTAGCTGAATTGTATGGTAGTTGCATGCTGTTTTTTTAAGGAACTGCTACAGTTACCCCAAGTGGATAAAGGATCCTTAGGTGTAAAAGTTTGACACCCGTTGCTTTATACAAAGGCATTGTCAAAGCGAATGTGTAACATAGACAGTAAGAGAGTTTTCTTGTATTGATGTCGGGTAAAAAAAAAAATAACTTCAAAATTCTCAGACTTTTGAAGACTAAAAAGTTATATCTTATTCTTTGTAATCATAGAGCAGGGTCCAGTATATCAACTGCTTGGCAGTGCCATAAATTGCAAGGTCTTCTCCTGTATGTTTATAAAGTGATATTTTACATTTCAGCACTCTTAACATTTCAGACCCAAATATGAGCCTGAGAACAAAAAAAATTTTAGTGCATAATGTGCGCCAAGAATGGCGAATACAAACAATAAAGAAGATGCTATCTTCACCCTCAAAGAGCTGAGAAGACAGATAAGAAAGAAGGCAAATGTAGTAATTGTTGAAATGAAGGTATGTGTAAGAGCAGCAAGGGCATGAGGGAAGGGAGATGTACTCAGGAGTAGGAGGGGGCTGGTGGGTTCTGCAGAGCAAGTAGAGTTTGAGTAGGAGTTTGCCGGGAGGACACTTGAGGAGAGAGTAGCCTGAGACTCTTGAAGTTGATGAGTCAAAGGAGCCCTAGGGATTTCCCATCTAACCATACTTTGGTGGGAATCTTTAGCTCATGGACTTTTTTTTCTGGGCTGGATCTCCAAAGTTAAGGACTGTAAGGACTCTTTCTATATGAATTAAAGATAATCTAAGGAGGGGCACCTGGATGGCATAGTTGGTTAAGCATCTGACTTGTTTTTGGCTCAGGTCATGATCTCAGGGACTGAGATTGAGCCCAGAGTCAGGCTCCACACTCAGTGGGGCTGGTGGGTTCTACAGAGTAAGTAGAGTTTGAATAGGAACTCTCTCTCCCTCTCTCCCTCCCCTTGCTCTCTCTCTCTCATGCATGCTCTCTCTCAAATAAATAAATAAATCTTAAAAAAAATAACCTCAAGAGAAATGATCTGAATAACATGTAGTTTTGGAGTTTGCAAATTAACTATGAAAAACTGTAGCTCTTCCTGAGAGTCTCTGATGCTCCAGGGTGTTCTTGTCTCATAAACCAGGAGGGGCAAGCCTGTTATTCCTAACTAGAGTTAGGTAGGAAACAATGTCTTCTTACTTCCTTTCCAGTGTACTGGGTATTTTTCAAGATATTATTTAAAATATATTGTAAGGGGCACCTGGGTGGCTCAGATGATTAAGCATCTGCCTTGGGCTCAGGTCATGATCTCTGGGTCCTGGGATCCAGCCCTGCAGAGGGCTTCCTGCTCAGCGCAGAGTCTGCCCTTCCCTCTCCCTCTGCCTCTGCTCCTGCTATGCTTGCTTGCTTGCTTGCTTCTCTTTCTCTTTTTCTTTCATGTGAATAAATAAAATCTTAAAAATAATAATAATAATAATAATAAATGTGTTGTAATATTCTCAGCCAATTTAATAACTTCCATCTCTTTATTCTTCCTGGAATATTAGCTAAACATACAATGTAGTTTGTGAAGATACGTATCATACATATGTATACATATCTTTATATTATGAAGAATATTTAGGACTTGCTTAATTTGCATTTTGATATTTCAGATTGTGCTCATAGAATATCTGAACTCAAAATTATATCTAAACATGGGCATATCCTCCTATAAACATAGATGTACTTCTGGCTGCCTAAATGTAGTAAGAGTGCACAAGTTAATTGTCATCTCTGTGGCCACGCGGCATTCACTGAACTGCTCTTCTGTGGGAGGTCCAGCTCTTAAGGAGCTCACAGTTGAGTATAAGAAGTAGTATTAGGTATTGTAATTAGACTTGCACACTAAGAAGGAATGAAATCTTCTGCCTGGGTTGGGAGTAGAGGGAAGGGATTAGGGGTTGGAAAGACAGGATCAGGCTGCCCTTGGTCCTTACAAAATTCATATAACTAAGGCTTTCATGAAATACCTCTCCTCTTTCTTATAATTACTTAATTTGCTCTTGGGTTTTTTTGAAGCAAGAAAGAACTAGATTTATCACCCTTATCTCTCGCCAAGTAATTATAAGTTGTTTGGCTTTTTACAAATCAACATCTGTCGGAACTTCTGTTTATCTTTAATAATGATAATAATAGCTAATACTTTTTTTTTTAAAGAGTTTATTTATTTATTGACAGAGGTCACAAGTAGGCAGAGAGGCAGGCAGAGAGAGAGAGGAGGAAGCAGGCTCCCTGCTGAGCAGAGAGCCCAATGTGGGGCTTGATCCCAGGACGCTGGGATCATGACCTGAGCCAAAGGCAGAGGCTTTAATCCACTGAACCACCCAGGCGCCCCAATAATAGCTAATACTTATACAGCACCTACGATGTGCTAGGCACTAGTTTATACACTCATTTATTATTTTATATGTTCATTTTTTCTTTATGTCAACCCTTTGAAATAGGCACCATGGTTACCCCCATTTTACATTTTACACACGAGAAGGGAACAGAGACATTTAGTAAGGTCGTAGAGCTCATAAGTGGCAGAGCCAAGATTCGAACCCTCACAGACTTCCTCCAGAGTATGCGCTCTTCAGTACTTGCGCTGCACAGCCTGGCGGTTCTTCAGTCAGTACGCATGAGCACATGGTAGTGAGCGACGCAGGGTGATTTTTCACTTAATGTTTGTGTCATGGTAACAGAGGTATCTCGGGGGTGGAAGATAATGCAGTTGTTATTTGGTATTTTAACTGGGAACATGTTATTTTTCCTCATGAAAAGATTTTGTGATAAAGAACTAAAAGTTATTTAGAGATTTAAAAAATAGCTAAAACATAATAGTCAAGAGAAATGTTTTCTTAGTCATTATGTGGGAGGCTAGAATTGCAGTATATTTTCTTGAGGAAAAGAAAAATTAGAATAAACACTATCACAAAGAAAGAAAAGCAAAGGATATGTGAGTCTTCTTGCTAACTGGAATTGGAGTCTGTAGACATTATTAAAATACCTAGTCTGTCTGTCTGGGATAAATGCTGTTTCTCTCCTTAATCTCACATGCCTTGCACTGACGTTTGAAAAGTTATGATGCCCAGAGGGTAAAGAACAAGGCTTGTGAGTTACATTTGCTCTCTTAATGTTGGTACCATAGGAGTTTAGATCCCAGGCTGCTCTTGTTATTTTATTAAGTTGTTTTTCAAAACAGTGTATCGAAGGTCAGCCGTCCCATTTGAATCCTGGCCACCTGCTCATACGTCATGGCACTTCTTGTTAACTTTGTTAAAATGTTAATTTTTCTAATAAATTTTTCTAATAAATACTCTGGATAAACAAAATGATAAATACGTAATGTATGATGGGAGGAGAATTTTCTCATTGAAACATATGTTGGGAGCATTGACTTGGTGTCCTGCCCATTCTGCTCTTGTGGCGGGGAGGCCCAGGTTTGATGATTCCCGCAGCCTGAATGTGTTGTGCCTCGGATATTTTGACCTGCTGCATACTACGAAGTGTGCCAGGTGCTCTGAAGCCCTTGAGGTTCCATAGAGGGGCCCTTGCCTTGTTCCATCTGGCCGACGCCCTGTCACAACACAGCTGTGCGTGCTTTTCCCCTTTTGAAAGTATTTCCAACTATAAAGCCAGACTTGAGTTGGATGACCAGTTCTCCTCATCTTTCTCTGTATTCACATAACAGCCTCCTGTGCATGGCTTTCTTGGAGTACGCTGATTTTTAAATACTGGGTTTTCTTAATTGTCCTCTCCCTACCTCTCCTGTCTCCTTATTCAATGTATAGTCATACTAGAGACTGTAAATATTTACTGAAGGGTGAATATAGACAGCTGCTGCCTCTGGAGTTGATTTTGATTTTTTTTTTAAGATTTTATTTATTTATTTGACAGAGAGATCACAAGTAGGCAGAGAGGCAGGCAGAGAGGAGGAAGCAGGCTCCCTGCTGAGCAGAGAGCCCGATGTGGGGCTCGATCCCAGGATCCTGGGACCATGACCTGAGCGGAAGGCAGAGGCTTTAACCCACTCAGCCACCCAGGCGCCCCTGGAGTTGATTTTTAAGCCCTGGTGCTGCTGGGGAACCTAAGGGCAGCATTCCTTGCTAGAGGTGCACTGACCTGGGTGGGGGGGGGCTGCTTTGAGAGCCTTCTGTAGTTGGACAGGAGACAGACACACGCGCACACACAAACTGCTGTTTTGAATAAGCAAGAACAGATCAAAGTGTTGAATAATACTATTATAGGTGGAATTATAATTTATAACACATTGTACCAATTTAATTGAATGACAGTGGGCTTTTTCCTTAATGCCATAAAGTAGACTGCACTTTACAGAGTTTGCACAGATATTATCTTTCTATAATCTGGGCTACATGGAGAATATTTAAATCATACATATTTTGAAATCCATTTTTCCAAACATAGTACAGGGCGAAGGTCATTTTTTTAAATAGACACTGAATTATCCTTGAGGCAACATTTCAAAGACACAGTCTTTGGTATGGCAATGTAAATGCATGAAATGAGAAGCAAAGAACCATGACTGGGATGACAGATGCAAATGGATTGCATAATATACCTCAATTTGCATTATTAGCATGCTATGTAGATTAATTGGCTTTAAAAACTACCGTTGAGCAGCGAAGTGTTGGAGGATTTCAGTCTGTAAAACGGATCGATTCTCTTCTGTCACACCATATGCAGCATCTTTGCTTTTAATCACAAGTTCTTCTTTCACCAAGAACTTGGCAGTGTTGTAGCCAAGTAGCTTAACCAGCTAGCAAATTAGTTAATTTGTTAGGATTTTATGACTAATTTGTCACCTGATCTAAATTTTATTTTTTAACCTAAAAAAGAAGTTAACTAAGTAATATGATATTGATGACTTTTAGCCCCTCTTGACTGATACTAATTACAGTTGTGGTTTGTTTTGTTTATCTAGAAAAACCTTGATTTTAGTCAGATACGTCATTGCCCATTAAAGGAAACCATACGTGAAGTGAAAGTCTAACGTATGAAGATACAGAAACTGCTTTGGTTGCTTCAAAATGGGAACAACAAGTGATGAGATGGTGTCTGTGGAGCAGACCTCCTCCTCCTCCTTCAATCCTCTGTGTTTTGAATGTGGCCAGCAGCACTGGACAAGAGAGAACCATTTATACAATTACCAGAATGAAGTAGATGACGACCTGGTCTGCCATATTTGCCTTCAGCCTCTGTTGCAGCCTCTAGACACCCCCTGTGGACACACATTCTGCTGCAAGTGCCTCAAAAACTTCTTACAGGAGAAGGATTTTTGTCCATTGGACCGGAAAAGACTCCACTTTAAGTTGTGTAAGAAGTCCAGTATTCTAGTTCATAAGCTTCTGGACAAATTATTAGTGTTATGTCCGTTTTCGTCAGTGTGCCAAGATGTTATGCAACGCTGTGATCTGGAGGCCCATCTTAAAAACAGGTAAGCACAAAATATAAAGGGAAGAGAAGTAAAGTCTAGGGTTTATAAAAAGGTTAGTCAGACAAAAACTTCCTGAAGAGTACCAAGACATCAGTAAGTAAATGGACAAATCAGATACAAGAGACACACAAATAAGTTCTGTGGAACAGCATTTTTACATGACAATTTATCAAAAACATAGGTACAGAAAACTACAGTGAAGAAGTACCCACTAATATTTTTGCTGGTATGACATGAAGCTATTACATTCATGTGGGCAACAGGGTATAGTGATAGACTTTTTTCCAAGGCAGTTTAGCAGTTTGTTTCAAAAAGTGTGAATGTGAGTATCCTTTTATGTAGCTTATTATCCTAAGGAAATAATCCAGAAGAAGGAAAAATTATGTATAAATGTGTGTTCACTGCAGCATTGTGCATAGTTCAATAAATCAGAGTCGATCTAATTAACAGTAGGGAAGGGTTAAAACTACCATAGTACATCAACTCCACGGGATATTATGGAAGCAGTACAAACGGTAATTTGGTTGCAACATGGAAATGAGGGTACATGATTTTATTTGTTAGGATCTTATAAAGAATCTGTGTTCAAGGACTAGACTGAATAAGAACTAGGAGTTGGAAAATTTAAAGCATTCGATAGGGATTTTTATTCTAATAAAGCTTTTTATTAAAAGGTTAAGTAATTTATCAAGCCAATTAGTGAGTTTTATAATTTGACATTAGTGAAAGACTTGGGTTTTAAGAATTATTTATACCCTGGGACGCCTGGGTGGCTCAGTTGGTTGGACCACTGCCTTTGGCTCAGGTCATGATCCCGGAGTGCCGGGATCGAGTCCTGCATCGGGCTCCCAGCTCCACAGGGAATCTGCTTCTCTCTCTGACCTTCTCGTCGTTCATGCTCTCTCTCACTGTCTCTCTCAAATAAATAAAATATTAAAAAAAAAAAAGAATTATTTATACCCTTAGGAAGGGTTAAAATATATCTCTGTGTCTTATGTATGAAGAATCACATAATATGACAGAAATAAATGTATTGATTTCTGGATTTCAGAGTTAGCCACCTGTGCAATAGAAAGCTAGGATTGCTGTGAGAAATTCACAGTACAATATATGGGGTATCATAGAATTGATGGAGATTATCTAACTTCATCCCCTCACTTTACAAATCAGGAAACTGAATCACAAAGATTTAGAGCTAGTTAATGGTATAGTTAGGCCTAAACTTCTAATACTCTTATTTACAATTCTGATAAACTGTGCTGACTTGACCACAGGTCAAATCATGTTCCCTACTACTATGTGGTAGTAAGTTTCCTGTAGACATGTGTATATGTGGTCCTTCTATTCCTAAATATCAGTGTTATAAAATGAGGATACTCATTAGAAATAGTTAAGATATGTGAGAAAGAACAAGATGTTTTTACAGTGTCAGAGACATGAAGATTTATAGAAAAATTGTTTAAATCTAAGCTGTAGCGTAGATACAGAGACTTGTGAAAGTGCTTGTGGCCTTAGGTTTTCTTGTGTCCTCAGTCACCAGCAGGTATAGGATCTGAGCACGACTGCAGAGACCTTGTACAAATCGACACCAGACTTTTGAATGTGGTATTCTGGGTGGGGTCTGCTTACTGAGGTTGAGGAATATCTTAGGCTTGCCTTATTTCTCTCAGTTGGACCATGCCTTTTATGCAATAGTTTTCTTCTGTGACTCTTTTATGAATATCAGTTAGAGGATGTTAGAAGAACTGAACAAAGTCTCAGTTCAGTTACCAATCATTTTGAGAGCAGTGAGGTAAACATTGCATAAATTTTTAGGAATATTGACTTAACTAATATGCCTACAAGAATTTAATGTGTAATTGACGTATCATTAGTATTTTGGATCAAGCAGTTTATGTTGGTGATGTAAAAACTTGGGAACAGCACACTGTCCTTTCATTTGTAGGTTGGTAAAGGCTAACCATTCATGTCCAGTTGCAAGTTCCATTTTCCAAGTAAGCTTTTTAATATTTGAGCTACTCATTTAGTCATTTCCAAAGCATCTCTAGCCTATATAGTGAATGATACATTGAAAAAGGTGAATGATTTGAAAAGGTGAGTGACTGGCTTGATATAAACAGCCGAGAATGATTATTGACTATGAAAAATAAAAAGGCAAATTACAAAATATAATTTTTATATCCCATTGGAATAGACATGGGTGGAACAGCCCGACCTTTCTCTAGTTTTCAGTTAAAAATGTTGATGTTAAGTAGTCTCTGCAAGCGGAGCACAAATTAGAATCTAATGCTGGCTTGTGAATTGTCTTTACTAGTCTTTGAATCCCTTTGCTAAAAACTGACATTCAGCTAACATTTCTTCATTTGAATGGTTAATCTATGTTCTAGTATCGGTTGCTGAGAAACTAACCACCCCAAATGTAGCGACACAAAACAAGCATTTGATTCTGCTCATGGATTCTGTGAGTCAGGAATTCAGAGAGGGCACAGCAGGGATGACTTGTCCCTGTTATGTGTAATCTGGGCCACATCAGGGAAGAACTGGAAGCCAAGGACCAAAACATTTGGAACTAGAGAATCTATTTCCAAGATGGATTCTTCATTCACATGTCCGGCCACCCTGGTGGAGAAAACCAGAGGTACTGGCTCAGCTAGGAAAGCCTACAGGTGGCCTCAGGGTATTTTAAGTTTTTCTGTGGCATTCAGTGTTTCAATGAATAAGGCAGAAGCTAGATGGCTTTGTATGAACTAACCTTGAAGTCACATTTTATCCCTTATGCTGTCACTCTGTTTGAAGTAGTCCACTCAGATTCAATGGGACAGGGGACCTGGGCTTCACTTTGTGATGGGAGCAGGCCAAACATTTGCAGCCATGTCTTAAAACCAACCCAGACAGGCAACCAAGTGATACCATGAGTCACAGAATATGATTATTCTGACTGTGGCATCTCTGCACACAGTCTCACTCATTTGAAAGAAATTGATAAGTTTCTTATCAATTCATAGAATTTCAGGGGTGCCTGGGTGGCTCAGTTAGTTAAGCATCTGCCTTTGGTTTGGGTTTGGGTTTCAAACATTCTTACCAGCATTCTTTTCTTATGTATAACGTAAAAAGCAGATATATATATTTGCAAATCATATGAGAGTATGAGTATCCAGAATATATAAAGAATTTTTACAACTCAACAAAAAAGCAAGTAATCCACAATTTTAAATGGGCGAAAAATTTGAATAGATATTTCTCCAAAGAAGATTATTTAAATGGCCAATAAGCATGTAAATAAATGCTCAACATCAGTGGTCGATTTTCATAATGGGGTTTTTTTTTTGGTAAGTTGTAAGCATCCTATATATATTTGGATACTAGAGCCTTATTAAATATATCATTTGCAAATGTTTTCTTTTGCTCTGTTGATTGTCCTTTCACTTTCCTATGCTCTTTGAGGGACAGATGGGTTTAATCTTATGAAGTCCAGTTTCTCTGTGTTTTCTTTGCTTATGCTTTTGGTGTCATGGCCAAGAAATCAATGCTTAATCCAAGGTCACAAAGATTTATACCTGTTTTCTTCTAAGACTTTTATGGTCTCTGATCCATTTTTAATTAATTGTGATTAGAGAACATGCTGTGTGTAATTCAGTCCTTTAAATTTAATTAAGGCTTTTTTTTATGACCTAGCACATGGTCTACCCTGGAAAATGCTCCATGTTTACTGAGGAAGAATGTGTTTTATGCTCTTGATGGGTGGAGTGTTCTATAGATGTCCCGTTGGGTCTGGTTGATTCATAGTGTTATTAAAGTCTTTCCCTGTTCTTCTTTCCCTGTTCTTATCTGGCCATAATGGTTCAATCCATTATTGCAGGTGTAGCATTGAAGTCCTAAACTATTATTGTTGATCTCTCTATTTCTCCTTTAATTCTGTCATTTTTTCCTTTATGGACTTTGAGGGTCTTTTGTTAGTTACATTTATAATTGTTACAGCTTCTTGATAGATTGAACTTTTCATCGCTATAAAATGTTGCTGGTCGGTAGAAACAATTTTGTTTTAATTTTTTGTTTGTTTTTTGACAGACAGAGACATCACAAGTAGGCAGAGAGGCAGGCAGAGCAAGAGAGGGGGAAGCAGGCTCCCTGCTGAGCAGAGAGTCTGATGCAGGGCTCAATCCCAGGACCCTGATATCATGACCTGAGCCGAAGGCAGAGGCTTAACCACTGAGCCACCCAGATCCCCCTAGAAACAATTTTTTGTCTCAAAGTCTGTTTTGTCTAAAATTAGTATACCTACTCAGCTCTCTTTAGGTTACTATTTGCATGGTATACCTTTTTCTCTTCTTTTAATTTTGACCTATATGTGTCTTTGAATCTGAAGTGTGTCTCTTGTAGACACACTTACAGTTAGATCTTTTATTTTTTTATCCATTCTGCCAATCATTAACTTTTAATTGGAGTATTTAATTTATATTTAAATTATTATATTATATATATTTATAAATTGTATTTATTTATATTACTGATCAGGCAGGATTTATGTCTGCCATTTTGCTATTCTGTCATTTTTTTGTTTCTCTGTTCTTCCATTACTTCCTTCTTTTGTATTTATATGTATTTTCTAGTATTCCCTTTTAATTTCTTTATCATTTCTGTTTGCATATATATTTTTTTTATATTTTTATTTATTTATTTATTTGACAGAGAGAGAGGTCACAAGTAGGCAGAGAGGGAGGCAGAGAGAGAGGGAGAAACAGGCTCCCCACTGAGCAGAGAGCCCGATGCAAGGCTCGATCCCAGGACCATGAGATCATGACCCGAGCCGAAGGCAGTGGCTTAATCCACTGAGCCACCCAGGCGCCCCAGTTTACATATATATTTTTAATTGTTTTCTTAGTGGTTCCCTGGGGATTATAATTAACATCTTAATTTATAACAGTCTAGTTTAGATTAATACAAACGTAATATCACTAGAGTACAAAGACTTAGCTCATAGATAGCTCATTTCTTCCCCATTTTTTGTGCTGTTGATGTTATACAAATTACATCTTTATACATTATATACCCATCAAAACAATATAATTATTTCTTTTTGCAGTTGTCTTTTAAATCAGATAAAATAAAAGAGTAGGCATGAAACCAAAACTACTTTTTTTTTTCAAGATTTTATTTATTTATTTGACAGAGACAGTGAGAGAAGGAACACAAGTAGGGGGAGTGGGAGAGGGAGAAGCAGGCTTCCCGCTGAGCAGCCCCATGTGGGGCTGGATCTTGGGACCCTGAGATCATGACCTGAGCCTGAAGGCAGCCGCTTAACAACTGAGCCACCCAGGCGCTCCCCAAAACTACTTGTATGCTTTTATGTTTGTCTAGTTACCCTTACCAGCGCTCATTTCTTCATGTGGATATGGGGTACTAAGTACCTTCCATAGCAACCTGAAAGACTTCCTTTTGTGTTTTTTTGTAGGGCAGGTCTGATAGCAACAAACTTTTCATCTGGGAATGTCTTCATTTCTCCTGTTTTTGAAGGATGTTTTTTCTGGTTATAGGCTTCTTGGACCACGTTTAGCACTTTGTGTTTACCATAGCCTCCTAGCATCCATGGTTTCTGAAGAGAAATCAGTTGTCAGTCTTACTGAGGTTCAGATGTCTGTGAGATGAGGTATTTTTCTCTTGCTGCTTTCAAGATTCATCAAATTCAGCAAGATTTTGGTTATGTCTTCAAATATTCCTTCTGCCCTCTTCTCTCTCAAAAATGACATATGCCATTTTTGTGGGATTCCAATTCTCCGTATATTAATACTCTTGATAGTATCTCAGAGGTCCTTGAGATTCTATCCTTTTTTTTTTAATCCTCATTGTTTTTCTTTCTGTTCCTGAGACTGGGTAATCTCAGTTGACATATCTTCAAGTTCATGGATTCTTTCTTCTGTCTGTTCAAATTTGTTGTAAATTCATTTTATTTATTATACTTTTAAACTCCAGAATTTCTATTTGGTTCTGTACTATAACTTATGTTTCTTTATTGACATTTTTATTTGTTGAGACATCATTCTTATGTTTTCCTTTAGGAATTTCCTTTAGGAATGATTTTGTCTGTTCTTTGAACATATTTGTAATGCCTGATATAAGTCATTGTCTGCTAAGATCAATGTCTAGGCTTCTATAGGGATGTTCCTGCTAATTTTTTTGTCCTATATATGGGCCATACTTCCTTGTTTCTTTGCATGTGTCTTAATTTTGTACTGAATGCTAGACATTTTTAATAAGGTCTCTGAACATAGAGAGATTACATCATTTTCATTGAATAAATGCATTCCAGATTGCTACAGAACTTTGACTAATTTCCAGAGCTCAGAAAGAGTTGGTTCTGATGATTTTTGCCAGAGTTCTCATTCCTTTATGGAAAAGAGGCTTTTCAGACATTCTTTTTTTTTTTCTACTTTTGTGCATTTTTATTGGAATTCTAGTTAGTTAACATACAGTGTTTTTAATTTCAGGTGTACAATATAGTGATTAGGCACTTCAATACAACACCCTGTGCTTACCATAAGTGCCCTTTTAGTACCCATCACTTATTTATTTTTTATTTTTTTATTTAAATTCTAGTTAGTTAACATGTAGTGTAATATTGGTTTCAGGACTACAACTTAGTGATTCATCACTTACATATAACATCCAGCGCTCAACACAGCAAATGCCCTCCTTAATCCTCATCACCCATTTAACCCATCCCCCACTCACCTCTCTCCATCAACCCTCAGTTTGTTCTCTGTCGTTAAGTCTCCTATGTTTCACCTCCTTCTCTTTTTTCCCCCTTTCCCTATGTTCCCCTATGTTTTGTTTCTTAAATCCCCTATGAGTGAAATCTTTTAATCTGACACTACTATATCTTAAATCAAGTTAGTTCAATGTAATTTTCTTCCTGAAGAGAGCCAGAATAGTGGGAATACAAGCATAACCTTCAGCAGGAAAGGAAAATTTGGCTCTGCTTGCTGTAGGAGCCTTCTGGCTTTATTTAAGAAAGTTAAAGACACACCAGTATATAGAGATACCTCCACAGGGCAGTATAGCCCTCAGCCTATGGCAAGTCACAGTGTCCTTTTTAAGGGGCAGCCCACTGTCTCAGAGCTCCTTTCTGCCCACATTGTGTCAACACATGCCTACGCTCATCTAATTAAATGTTGCATACATTTCTTTTCTATTTTTATTCTTTTTTCCCCCCAAAGCATTCATTTAATCATGAAACAGACATGGATACAGTAGAATCAAGGAAAAGAGTGTATCAAAACCTTTTCACTTTTATTAAGGATTTTGACAATGAGAACTTTATAAAATGTCAGTACCTTCTATTTGTTATACAGTAAACCTCTACTTCTAAGTAGGAGACATAGGCCATTTACAGCAACCATCTTAATGTGTAAAATAATTGTGAATTCTTTCTATAAAAATGTTTGGCGGGGCACCTGGGTGGCTCAGTGGGTTAAAGCCTCTGCCTTCGGCTCAGGTCATGATCCCAGGATCCTGGGATCAAGCCCCGCATAGGGCTCTCTACTCAGCGGGGAGCCTGCTTCCTCCTCTCTCTCTGCCTGCTTCTCTGCCTACTTGTGATCTCCATCTGCCAAATAAATAAAATCTTAAAAAAAAAATATTTGGCTAAAATATGAAACACCTTTGCAACAAAATTGGCAATGTAGCTTAAGTAAGATTTCAGAAGTGTCCCCTGGAAAAAAAAGGGAATGTTTCCTTTTGCCAGATAAACTCTAAACAGTTGAAGTTAAGATGCCATAAATTAGAGGAGGCTAGAAAGGAGCTTCGTGTTACTAGAAAAGAACAGCATGTAATGTGTACTTCTTCCATGTCAAACTGACAACCGCTTAATGACAATGACTTATCATACGTAAGAAAAGTAGAATGTGTTCTTCAGAAGGAAATGATATTCCGAGATGATTTTTATAAGCAAATCTCTTATCGAAGTCTTGAGTAGCTTCAGGGAACATTATCACAGAATGGGCAGAGATCATTTCTATGATGTTAAAGGATTCCTTTATTTTAGATATCCTCCGTAAATAGAAACACACATCAAGTACCAACACTCGTAAAACTGATCCTCTGAATGAAACATTTCTTTACTACCACACAGTTCCTGGCTGCATTTGGATGCAAAGGTTTAACTCATGCTAATCTGGACAAGCCCAGGTGGGGACTGATCTGGAGTCTTAGCAGATACTCCTGTCCCTGGGCTCCTGGGTGGGACCCAGGACACCGCTGCACACCGCTGGCAGGACCCACCTGGGTTTTCTGCTTCCTGCTGACAGACTGAGTATTGTCATGGTTTCCTACAGGCCTTCAAAGTACTACACTTGAATTTAGGTTTCTTCTCTTTTTTTTGTTTTTTTTTTTTTTGTTTCTTTGTTTTTGTTTTTCCCTACTGGGGATTTTATCTTCACTTCTTTTTAATATCTTTAACTTTACTTTATCTCATAGGGAAATCTACATCATGTTTTCACTCTCACTAAAATCGGAATCACCCTCAGATTCTTCACCGGGTGCAGAGTCTAGATGAGAGCCATCTGCACTGCTGCCGCCCTGGGTCTTCCTCTTTTGTATTGCAGCGTGCACTGCTGCTTTTCTTGTCCCTGAAACACCATGAAAATCCCCTTTCTCCAGAATCTTACCCAGATCTAAATAATCACTGGATACGCAGCAGTTGGAGCTGTGGGGAGACTTAGTCATTGTTCTGTTCACTGTTGCCCCATTTTCCTTTGCTTTTATCTTGAGCTTCCTCTGCATCCCATGATGATTCAAGTTGCTTCACTGATAAAGCCAGCGTGACTCTTAAGTCTCCCCCGCAGAGCTTGTCATCCAAAGCCATCCTTTTCTAGGGGTTTCTCTTATAGTGGAATGTCTTCTTCCTGGAGACTCTTCAGTTTAGGTTTTGGTGTTTCTAGTTTTAACTCCTCTGGTGGTGTCCTAGGCTTCTTATTTTAAAGTGCAGTTGCAGAAACAAAACCATCGCCACTCAGAGTCCTCAAACTATGAGTAATTGACTGTTTGTTGCCTCGTGGGCCATAGCATGGCCCCCTTCAAGACTGGAAATAGGTAGTTTTCAAAGTCTTGTTGATGCAGTGTGGTTTCAGTGCCCGCTCACAGCCAGACACCGGAGCTCGGCGCCCCCTGCCACCAGCCTTCCAGTGATTACCAGCCGTCCTGGTTCTATTCATTGTTAATATTTCCTGTACTAGCCTCCTGCTACATTGACCTACCTGCTTTAATGATCCAAGTTATACCCCCGATGCCAGTTGTGGTTTGCGGTGGTGGTGTTAAATGCTCCATTTAAAAAGATGCATTGATTTTGTTGTTTGTGGTTTTTATTTGCTTTTTTTTTTTTAAAGATTTTATTTATTCATTTGACAGACAGAGATCACAAGTAGGCAGAGAAGCAGACAGAGAGAGAGGAGGAAGCAGGCTCCCCGCTGAAGAGAGAGCCTGATGTGGGGCTCGATCCTAGGACCCTGGGATCATGACCTGAGCCGAAGGCAGAGGCTTTAACCCACTGAGCCACCCAGGTGCCCCTTTATTTGCTTTTTAATTTTCACTAAGAACTTTCTCATTCTTATATTCTCTGATTGTGCATCTGGACACCACTTTGTGGAACCAATTCACTTTGCCTTAGAAAAAGAACTCCATAAAATTGAATTTAGGAAAGGGGCACCTGGTTGCCTTAGTCAGTTAAGGCAATTTTCTCCTCTTGGTTTCAGCTCAGGTCCTGATCTCAGGGTCCTGGGATCAGCCCTTCATCTGGCTCCACACTCAGCACAGAAGTCTGCTAAAGATTCTCTTTCCCTCTGTCTCTGGCCCTGCCCCACTCTGTCTCCCCTGCTCTCTCTTTGCTCTCTCTCTCTCTCTCTCAAATAAATAAATAATCTTAAAGAAAAAAAAAAGAATGAATTTAGCATGGTGTAGTGGAAAGAGCAGATGTCTTTGGCATCAGCTCTGAGTTTGTTTGGATTTTGACTTTGCAACTTAATAGCTGTGGGACGTTGCCTTAGTTAAGTGTCAAGTTTCCCATCTGTAAAATAGGGATAACAGAGTGGTTGTGAGGATTCAGTGAAGTGTAGTATATAGAGGTCTTTCCACGGTGACTGGCACAGATTAGACACTCAACAAATGAGTCTTCCTTTCTCTTTCAGTTCCAAATGTTTGCAGACTGGAGGAACCATGGCTTTGAGCTGTCTGTGGTCAAGAGCTTTTTTCTAGGCCTGCTCTGATTTACTCATTCCCTGTCTTTTAAAACAGTTCTTTTGAGGTATATTTTGCCCACCCTACAACTCGTCTGTTTTTAAGATGTGCAAGTCAGTGTTATTGAGGACACTCCCGGAAGTCTGCAGCCGTCATCACGATTGAATTTTTAGAACATTTTCAAAGAGAAAGCCCGTACCCATTGCAGCCGTGCCCTAGACGCCCACGTTGTGAATGGTCTGTCCCAATCCTCATTTCCGCTCAAGCCCAGTAAGTTTTAGTGTGCAGTTTTTAACAGAAGGCATACACTGTGTGAACAGAAACGCTTGTACCATAGTCTGGGCTTCTGCCCTCATCACCGAAGGTGTTCTCTCTAAGGTTACCATGACCTTTTAACTGCCAAAGCAAAGTAATCTTTTTGGGTCTTATCTTATTGGCCTCTTTCATGGCATTTGCACTACTGGTCATTTTTTCTTTGTTGACACTCTTGCCTCCCTAGTATAGTTTGAAGTCTTTCTCTCATGGTCTCTTCCTGGCTAGTTGTTCCGTCTCTGTGTGTGCAGCTGCCCATCTGTTTAAAGGTGGGTGTTGCACAGTCCTCTGTAACCTTCCCGAGTGCTGGATGAGTGCGTTCTTCCATACTTCTCTGTGGTATCACATGAAATACCTTTATTAAGTCCCTCTTAGCAATTTGCTGTCCTATTGGGATGTAAGTATACCTGGTTCTTTACCTCTCTAACAACTTCAGGTTTCCAGTTTTAAATTTATCCTTGGATAAGATAAGAGGGGCTTTATAGTTACTCAGTTTGTAGGATTTTGTAGTTGTTAGCTAGGCTCTTTCCCAGCTGTACACATTCTGCTTATGTTTCCTTCCCACTTCCTGTTCCTAGTCTGTTTCCCCATCGAAGACTGGCTGTTATGCATATGAATACCAGTGTGTGATATGCATTTGGGGAATTGAATCTTTACCTATATTTTTAGTCTCAAGTATTTTTTTATGATCCGGTTTTTGTCACCATTTTTTTATTGAATGAAATAGTTTTAAAATGCATTTCTCATTAAATCTACTTGACAAAAATCATTTTTCTCAGTGATACAATTTTCCAAGTTACTTGTTAGGTCCTTGCAGGAACATTTCCTGGAGTGCTGCACAACAATGCAGAAGGAAAATCATTTGTCCTCTTTCTTATTAAGGTGATGAGGAAACAGAGAATGAGAAAAAGCTGAATAAAGAAATTCCATAGCAATTTTTTTTAAGAACTTGAAACCCACAACTTATCTTTAGTTTGTGAAGGGAAATTTATTACTTTTACAGCGAAGGGATGGCTTCCAGTTTTCAATAAATTTAATCCTGTGCTTGATTTTTAATGAGATTTGAGATTTTAAAAAATATTATCATTGAATGAAGTCTGCAGCCCACATAAGACCAACATAAGACTGCCACCCACCATACGCAGCCTCTTGGGCCTTTGCTCTGCTTTTCTGCAAGTGGCAGAGCCTCAGATTTATTGCTCCTCACTAATAAATGAAGGTGTACCCTTGGCGGTGAGAGCGGAAAGGAGCAATGTCACTCCAGGTCCAAGTCTGGATGGAGGAGCACATTGTGGAAGAAGACTGCTGTTTCTACTCCTGGTAAGGAGTTAAGCTGTCCCTGTGAAAAAGGGGTTATGCAATCAGGATCTCAGAGTGGTATTTGCAGTGTACCGTCAACGGTGCTGGTGTATTTCTAGTCTATATCTGAATGCAGGTTTGTATTGAAGTATTTTTTGAGACACGCAGGAAGCCACTCTTCGTGCCAACACCTGTTTTAAATTCGCTGCACTGTGTGGTAGAACTTCGTTTGAGCAGAGGTTAAAATCAGAATTACATACCACTTGTGGATTACCTCTGGGTGAGTTTGGCATTGAAGCAGTGGCTATTCTGTTGTTGGGGCGCAAGCTGTCAATCATTTTTCCTTTCAAATCATCTGGGAACCCCCTGATGCTCTCTTTCTAGATGTCCTGGAGCTTCTCATCGGAGACTTGCCCTAGAAAGGAGGAAAACTGGTAAAGCTCAGACAGAGATTGAGAATGAAAACGGAACCACTGTGATAGATCTTCCAGGTACTTTATCCCTCGAAACGGACTGTTCAGGGACAGGCACAGCGCCTGCTGAGCGCAGCTTGACATCAGCGTCTCTGCCCGCGTGGCCTGAGGAGCCTGGCCTGGACAATCCCGCCTTCGAGGAGAACGCGGCCACTGACAGTATGTGCTCTTCACCTTGCTTTTGCTTTTCATCTGTTTTCAAATCAGATCTTTCCTTTCTTCTCACTACTCCCATTACTTTCCCTACATGGGGTGTTTTGGGTTTTTTTTTCTCTTCAACAAATAATTTTACTGAGATATGCTTCACATACCACATATTCACCCTTTAAGTGTACAGGTCTAACAGTTTGCAGTTTAGAAACAGAAAGTGAGTCTTACCTTGAGCCTGGTTATCCTTCCCCCTGCCCCTCTTCTGTTGTAGTCCACGAATTCACTGGTCAGCAACAGGCTTCTTTGGTTTGTTTGTTTTGAAGCCTGTTGCTTCTTGACTAAGAAATCCACAGCATCAAGAAGAACAGAAATATACCTAAGTGCTTATTCTGGGTCAGCACTGTGCCAAGCACTTTACATGTATTAACTTATTAAATGCTTGTACCAATACTGGATTTTTTTTTAAATGATGAGGAAACTTAGAGAGTCATTGGTCAAAGTCTGAGAGCCAGGAAATGGCTGGGTATGTATCTGACTCCAAGGCCATGCATCTGACTATTGCTGTCCTCTGGTAGCAGCCACTGATCTGTCTACATGACCCACCAGGAAACAGGCAGAAAACCTCTAGTCCTAGATCTTGGGCATATCTTAGTAGTTGGCCCTGTGTCTTACTTTTAAATAGGTTTATCTCTTATGAAAATTGCAATTTTTCTACAAATCCCAGTTTTCCCAGCCATGGCTATAACACTTCTTCCATCTCCTACTGCTCAGAACAAGACCCTCCTCTTCTTGCTTAATGTGGTTACTTTGTCAACCACTACGGTGACCGGTGACTGTATGTCACAGTTTGTCTTTTTATTGCATATGTACTGCCTTGCACTGTTTACAGTTTTTCATGGTCAAACTTTCTCTGGTCAGTTAGGACAAGATGATATTGTCTGTATATTTCTTTATCAGACCACTGTGTGGTCCCTAGGGATCTGATGCATAGTACGTATTTGTTGATTATTTACTGATCACCTTTCGAAGAGGAAGTATTTTGCTAATCTTATCTATAGGTGTTTTGGTCATTCTATTTTTCTTATCCCATGGTATTGCTTTGTTATTAATCATCTATTAACATAAGGTCATCACTAATGATAGACGATAACTTACTTACCTGAAGATAATCAAAATATAAAATATTTTTCTTTCCACCTATTTTTCTCTCTCTCATTTTTAACTTGGCAGCTACGCAACAGCCAGTTAGTTTACCGGAAGGCGAAATTACCACAATTGAAATTCACCGGTCTAATCCTTATATTCAGCTAGGAATTAGCATTGTGGGCGGCAATGAAACGCCACTGATTAACATTGTTATCCAGGAAGTCTATCGGGATGGGGTGATCGCCAAAGATGGGAGACTCCTTGCTGGAGACCAGATTCTGCAGGTATCAATTTTAAATTACGTTGTTAACTTGCCTCTTTTTTGCTCTTATTCATCAATTTAAAACTTAGGAAATTATGGTACTGTGGAACCTGAGTTACAGAAAGGTAAGTTTTACTGTTTTTTTATGCAAAACAGATCAGAATTTATCTGTAATTTCTCCGATTTCCCCCAAACACATGGAATGTATTTTTACCCCCTATCTTAAATTTGATCCAACGTGTGCCTCAGTGCGTGGCTCTCCGGGCCAGCTGGATTCCTCCTGGCTTGGACTCCATGGTTGGCTATTTCGGGGTCACCTTCACTGCTAAATTCTCTTGTCCCATTGGCTGTATCCCTAGCCCTAGGCTACCATCCATCAGTTACCTTCGTTGTCTAATTTATCCTTCTCTACACTGATTACTATAACCTAGAAAAGACAGGTCACACAGCACATGTTACTTAGAACTTATACCATTGAATTTAAGATAGAATTCGGAAATCATGGCCACCTCTTGTTGGCTCTCAAACGCACTCTCGTCCACAAGCAGCCTGACTCTGCGCTAACCCTTGATGCTACCCTCTCCCTCTTCTCTTTAAAGAGAAATAGCTACTCCAACAAAAGAACTAGCTTCGGTCAAGATGATATTATGTTAGAGGGCATACTCATGGGCATGAGATGGCCAGAATTCTACTGTACAGGACTAGAGTTCATGTGAAAATTGACCTGGATATATGACCCATACGAGTGTAAGCGGTACTTGAAGCTAAAAGAATGGATATTTAGGAGAGAAGAAATAGGCACGAATGAGAAAAGATGTCTTCTAGGAACCCAAGCTCAAGGACTCTTGCTTCCTCGATTTCACTGCTCGGTCCTTCCCCACGGTCTGTTGGTATTCACCCCTTCCATTTTCCTTGCCACCTCTCTGGTCTGTGCCCTCACTGCTTCACATCTAACCCAGTAGAATCAACACCGGACTTCAGGGCAGAAATCTGCTCTGCTCTGAATTCCGGTACGACCATTGTCAGGTTAATATATCTGTGACTCTGCTTTCCCTGGGAAGACCAGACCAGAGGATCAAGTCCATACTGATTAATCTAATAGTCAGGGTCCTTTGTGGACTCTTACACAACCTGTCCCCTCAGCCTTAACTCTTGCTTTTTCTTTCAGCTGTAGTCATCTGTGTATTACTGAAACATCATAGGCATGGTGGTCAGAGCTGAAGGTATAATTAAGAGCAAAAAGCAACCCCTGCCATCATAGAATTTATAATCTAGCAGAAAAGCCAGACATAGCAATCTCCTTGCTTCCCTCCACATTCCAGCCTGTGCCCATTGTGCTACAGCTTCCTCACCTTCATCCAGAATGCCCTGCCGTTTTCACCCATTCAGACCTCTTCTCACTTCTTCTCTTCACCACTTAACACATAATCAGTCACAGAGAGTTATTCAAATGCAGTGTCTTCCTTTGGGGATGGCAGCCGCCTTACTAGTACGTACAATGGGACAGGCTTCTCACAGTGCTGTGCCTGGAGTAGGTACCCAGGACATACTGGCTGAGTCAATAAAAGAGTGGATTTGGTTATGATATCCTGTTGGGAATAGCTGTCTTCTTCATTAAAACAAAACTTAGAACCTGTAGGATTTTTAGCTCTTCGAGAGAAATGTCCAGAGGGGAAGACAGACAAACTAGGCTCCAAGAGCAGCCAGGATTGACCTTTCCACTGGAGGTTCCTGGCTTTGGTTTCCACGCCCATCCGTATTCTGCCTCCTGCAGTATGTGATTTCCACTTCAACGCTTGGGCCCAGAACCCCTCCTTCCTTGCCCTTGGCCTGGCTGCACAGACTGAACTTCTAGTGTTTTGTTCTTTACTAAATCCGAAGAGGAAATAGGAGAATACAGGAAGCATAACTAATCCAGCTTATGTAAAATCCAGTTTCTGATCCTACCATAGCTAGCTATTTACTGCATTACTGTGTTTGCTGGCCTTTTATGATTTTAGTAGTGCTCTGGTTGCATGAGGTTGGCACAGTTCTCTGGACACCTTACCCTGTATTCCTTCTACCCCAGCTCCTAAACTGATTCTCCGTGGAGGAACTCTTGTAGCTGGTTTTGACATTTTGACACCTTTGTGGCCAAGACCAAAAGAGCCAGATTGCCCTTTTCTGCAGCTTACACAGTGTTCTTTTCTTCTCCACTTCTGGCCTTTCTAGCTATAATTGAGTATACATTTGTTTTTATGTTTTGTTCTTTGCTACCAGCAGTGTGCCAGCTTTGGATATTAACATTTTTACACATTTCTCATGCTTTTTCTAAATTTTAAAGGTAAAAACAAATGCTTTGTTCTTATTTGCATTTCTTTGAGTATAATTGAGGTTAAATCTGGAACCTCAGATTTACTAATGTATTTAATATATAGTTTGCTAATATATTAGCAAATATATAAAAATATATTTAGTTTTGTTTGCTGTAGGGTTTTGTTTGTTAATATATTTCATCTGCAGGCTTTTTAAACTGGTCTGCTTTGGAGAATTGTTTAATAACATAACTGAATCTGTATACTTGAAATAAAAATCTAATTATCTGAAATTACTGGCTATAATTTGGGGAATTAACTCAAAGCTATAAATCTGCATTGTAGACATTCCAGTGCATTATTATTGTTTATGGAGGCATACATATTAATAACCCTAATAATGGCAATCTTAAATCCAGTTTAATGATTTCAAATTGATACAAAAACTATGAGCACATAACCTGATTATTGAATTCACAAAGGGTCTCTCCTCTTGTGGGCCTGACTTCTCACTGGCCTTTGACTGGTATGCTGGAGCCAATAAGTAAAGCCACACTACTTGTCCAAATACAGAGTAGTGTTGATGGTCATTCAAAAGGAAACACTTGGAAAGAAGGCTCCTTAGTATATTTTACTACCTGATTATCTTCCACTTTGTGTAAGCTGCCTAAATAATACCGTGAGCCAATTTGAAAGTAACCTTAGAGTCGTTAAGATGGTTTATTTACAGACCAAAGAGCTAGCTAGCCTGTGCTTTTAGTTTAGCAAACTAGATGTAGTAACAGTGCGTGGCTTTGGTTTTCCCACACTGATGTGTGTGTGTGTGTGTGTGTGTGTGTGTGTTTTATATATATACCCACACATCCATGTTATTCTATTAAATAACCTCTTTGAAAAGGAGAACCATATACCCTCAGGGCCTTTCGCAGTGCAGCATTTTGAGCAGTTTGAAGAATAAAATAGTGTAAGAGATTACATCAGTATTACTATTAAAAATAATACAAATTTCAGAACATGATTAAGAGTACGTATTTACAGTGCGATCTGAGTCGTCAGTGATGTATTCGCTTTTGGCTTTGAAGGAAGATAATTGCAGTTGTGTCTTGACTGCATTGGTACAAAATATATTTAGCTAAAGATGTGGTAAAGTTTACTCTGTTGGTGCTATTTCTACAACATCTAGCAACAGTATTTTATTTGGTCTCTGCTTTCTCTGTGTTTCACTGGCAACCACACATTTGTGAAGGGAAAATCTCTGATTGTAGGATATTCTACAGCCCACATCACAAAGATGGTGTGAGGCAACGTACTTGCACGTGGCTAGCACTGGATTCCAGCCAGATGTTTGTAAAGTCATTTGTGAGAGATGTGAATTTAAGACGGAAAAATAAGAACCTAGAGATAAGTGGCTTTTTAGCTGAATAACCAGAAATTATGAGTTTTGACTCACAAATCCACGTCAGGCTGGTTTTTTAGAAGCTGCCTTGACATTCTGTTCTTGACCCGATGTTACTCAACTTTTTCATCAAGGATTTGGATGGCAACCAAATGCACAGATGTTGCAAACTGGGGAGAAGAGCAAGGCTGTGTGTGCGATCTATGGCATTTGATGCCTGAATTTTAAAAGATGTCAACAGGCCTAAACCAATAAAATTTAAGTTAGTGGTGCTCAAAACTGTCAACCCAAGATGAGTAGGAAGGGGGAAGGCTTTCCTTCACATAGATCCACATGAAAAAGATTGAAGGGTTTGGGTAATCACAAACACCTAACCCAGAGCCTGCCACATAATCCATACAAGAGAATGTCGATTTCCCGCTTGCTGTTGGTGCAGACAGATGAAGAGAGGAAATCTAATTGTGAGAAATACTAAGAACTGTGCCAACCCCTTCCTCTGACTAGGTGAATAATTGAAGCTGGGTGTATTTTCTTAGTCATGTTCATGTCCCGGGATCAGTCACTATACTCATTTCAGGGCCATAAGTTTTAGTAAATAAATGTTCTGTGAGTACTGAGTTAAGCTTGTTGTATTAGATAGATGTTACACTTGAGTGCTAAACAGAGTGAAACTGTAATTACCTGCTTTTCTTTGAAGTAAAAATGACTGATCTGAGATCAGGTTGTGTATCTGGAATGTGTCCCTTTTCTTAAAATAAAACTCGGTGTATTTTTTCCAGCGTAAGTGTTTTTCATTTGGAAAAGCCACATCAATCCAGTAGAACTTCAGTTTCTGTTCCACTAGAACTAGTATTTTCTTGGCACTTGCCATATGCTGCTGCTGTCTCTGCATTCTCCTCCTGGTCCCGTGAAGCAGAGAGTAAACCCATCTCACTGCTCAGGGGACACACTCAGACATCCCACTACTGGCAGGACCAAGGACTCTGATTCAGCACCCTCGCTGAGGCCTGAGATCCTAACTGCCATTCTCTACTTCGTGCTAGTCATTGTGAGCGAAGCTTAGGAACTGTGCATTTTAAAACGTCTTCAGAGGGCTTTTCTTTGTAAATAATAACTGTATATCATTTTCCAAAGTCAGTTTCTTTTGGAAATGACATATAAATGTTTACATGTTGAGAAGATAAAAGATTGTCCCACCTTGGTCATAATTCTTTTCTTCCAGGTCAACAACTGTAACATCAGCAATGTGTCTCACAACTATGCCAGAGCCGCCCTTTCCCAGCCCTGTACCACGCTGCACCTCACCGTGCTGCGAGAGCGGCGCTTTGGGAACCGGACATACAGCCACCCCGACGGTAGCTCTCCCCGGGAAGAGGTCTTCCACGTGGTCCTTCACAAACGGGACTCTGGTGAACAGCTTGGCATTAAACTCGTTCGAAGGACCGATGAACCAGGTGTTTTTATCCTTGATCTGTTGGAAGGAGGCCTGGCTGCACAGGATGGAAGGCTGAGCAGCAATGACCGAGTGCTCGCCATCAATGGACATGACCTGAAGCACGGGACCCCTGAGCTTGCCGCCCAGATCATTCAGGTACATGCAGATACTCATTGCACGTGCTCAGCCTTTATGTCCATGTTTTCGTAGCATGAGAACCTGGGAGATATTTGATATTTCATGGGGGAAATCAAACATGGCTCCCCACATCCTTCAAAATGCACAATAGATTATTTTATCATTACAGAAAAAATCCTGTCTGGAAAACTGTATCCCTGTGAACATTTAGCCTTGCCCTTTGTAGAGTGAAGGCTCTATATTTTCACATGGGTTTTTCATTCGCTCCATGGGCTCCACCTAAGCCCAAACATAAAAAACACATTTATGTCCACATTTAACAGGTGAGACAAGCAAAGCTTGAAGGAGCTGTGGTTCCAAAGTTGTGACTTACCTGCTCTTGTAACTTTCACTCTCCGCTTCAGCTCCATACAAGGGGGGAAAATCAATTTTTATTGAGAATAACTCATAATCTCTGTAGTGCCTTTTTTTATAAAGCCTTCAGAGCATTTCAAACACATCATAACTTGTGTTCTTACAGTATCCCTGTGAAGTAAAGATGGTTATTATTAGAGAAAAAAGTTTTTCAATAAGAGCATTAAAATAGGTAAAGTAGAGGAGCACCTGGGTGGCTCAGTCATTAAACATCTGCCTTCGGCTCAGGCATGATCCCAGGGTCCTGGCATCCAGCCCCACATCGGGGCTCTCTGCTCAGCCAGGAATCTGCTTCTCCCTCTCTCACTCCCCCTGCTTGTGTTCCCTCTCTTGCTCTCTGTCAAATAAATAAATACATACATACATACATAATAAAATCTTTAAAAAAAAGAAAACAGCTTAAAAAAATTTTTTTTAAATAAGATAGAAAAAGTAGAAAATCATCCAGAGCAGACCTTCCAGTTCTGTAACCTACCAGAGCCTTTAATGATATGGGTATCTCCTACAGTGACAGGGGTGAAACAAAGATGTGTATGGTGTTTTATTTTGTTTTTTTAAGTAAGCACAAGAAAACACTCTTACATAAAGGAAACCAAGCAGTAACATAATCGAGCATCAGGAATTAAAGTAGGTTGATAGTCACTGAGAAATGTGTATAGTAGACAGAATTGAGTAACAATGAAGATTTAAGCTACTGTGTAAGAAAACCCAAATTTAAATCCCATTTAAGTTACTCCTTTTCACAAATGTTTGGTTCATTATAACTATGGGAACACACACACCCGGTAGCCATCTTGCATTAGGAGGGAGATTCAGGCGTTGGTCTCTTGTCACAGACTTGAGGTTTAAAAAAATTGGATACAGATACTTATATATGATATCAAATATAATACATTGCTCAAGTTGTTTCTTTGTGAAAAAAATCTTAATGTTTTGGATTCTGAGAAAAACATGTATTCCATGTCTGAAAAGGAGACTAAGGAAGACAAAATACAGAAAATGAAGAAGGAAGTCAAAATCACAGTTAGTCTAAACTCCATAAGATAGTGACATTAATGTTTTGGAGAACACCGTTACAAACATTTTTCTGTACATGCCTAACAAATAAATAGGTACATATTTACATAGGTACTTACACATGCACTCAGCTTGCCAATTCTGAGTTTGCCACCCTTTCTTTACGTCAGCTCTATGTTGTGGACTTCTTACCCTGAAAACAGACGCATCATGATATAGCTGTATAGTAGGCGTGTTGTGCTAAAACTTACGTAAACACTCCCCTGTCAACAGACTTTAATGTTTTGTTTTCAAGTTTAAGACATTTTGCTAAACTTCCCTCTAGAAAGATCGTACAGTATATACTCCCAGCAACAGGGCAGGCCACTGTTTTATGAGATGCAGGTGTTATCATTTAGGCATCTTGCATTTTAAAAAATCTTGACTTGAACAGAATTCTTTTGTTGTGCTTGAAACCCCAAAGGTTAGATAGGCAGTTAGCCTAAACCCAAATGTTGGCCCATCGTTTAAAGCTTATATGTCCACTTCCATCACACACCCAGAATTTTGTCTTTTAAGAAATCAAAAAAGATCGATTTGTTTGTTAATAGGTTTGCATAAGCAGGGGTCTTCCCATAAAGCTAAATTACTGGTTATAGAGTATTTGGTAGTGGTGAGTGTTAGGCAATAAAGCATACAATTCTGAACATTGAAATGAGATCACAGAGGGGCTTCTCACCCTTCACACTGCGTGATCTAATAATCGGAAGTGTCAGAATCTCAAATATCTGGATTCTAAATGTTCTACTTTGGCATTTACCTGTTAGATCAAATCCCCAGTCTCTGGCCACATGAGAAGCGGTATTCTTTCAGTTATTTTGAAGAATTGTCTGAAACTAGTTTAATGAAATGCTTGAATAAGTAAATGACTTTAATAGGGCCTTAAAACTGATTATCACTCAGGCACCTGGGTGGCTCAGATTCTACATCGGGCTCCCTGCTCGGCGAGGAGTCTGCTTCTCCCTCTCCCTTTGCCCCTCCACCCTGCTCTCTCCCTTTCTCTCTCAAATAAATAAATAAATAAAATCTTTTTTAAAAAATTAAGGTTTTCACTCCTTTCCAACTTGAGAACTGAAAATGGAGTGATTTCTTAACATTACTGACTGCAATCATAGGGGAGGGTTCTACTTTCCACCGCAGCTTCTTAAAAGCAGGCTGTCAAATTTTCCCATAGAAATGATAGTAAACTTGGCAAGTTGTAGTCATGACCAAGAATCAGCATCAAGTAGACCAGGCCTGAACATTAAAAGCAAAGATAAAATAGCTTTAAAAGTATAATAGATGTGAATCTGTGTTTCAGATGTAGATCTATAAATATAGATAATGGACCTCTAAATTCAACGTGGTTGTCATAACCTCTAAAATTGTATTTATGTGTGAGTGCATGTATGACATATATACGCACACAATATGTAATGTGTATGAATACTAATCCTGTTTTACAGGACCTTTGTTATTCTTTTCAGGACTGTTTAAGCTGATATCCTATTTGCGATTCAAACCTGTAGTGTGCGGAAACAAAGCTATACATAGTTTCATTGATTATCACTCTCAAAGTAGCCATCCTGGAATTTATTTCAGAAATCACAAAGGATTCTAATCCAGTTTTGAATCCGTTCGTCCTTTTATCTTCTTTGCTCTCTTCCTCTCAGTGCCAAGGCCAATTTTGCAGGGGAAGGAAGTATGAAAAGACAGTTACCCTTCAAGAAATCGTGGGGAGATCAGAACCCAGGCTTTGCTTTGGTTATGTCCTTGGTATTTCCAGGGTTAGGGAAGGCTTATGCAAGAGGTCTGTGTGTGGCTCTTTTACCTGCAGAAGTTTTAAAGTATTAGCTTCTGAAATGAGCTCCCTCCCCTGCCCCACCCCCAGCAGAGGCCTGCAGTCCCCACTCAGGTGAGGCTCTGATACAACGATGATAAGTGCATTGGAAAATTACCCTCCCTATAATTTTTTTAAGTGAGAAGCATCATTAATGACTGGTGGTTATGTATGTGTGTTTTCTCCAGGCTAGTGGCGAGAGGGTGGATTTAACAATTGCTAGGCCGGGGAAATCCCATCCTGGTAACCCTGTCCGAGATGCAGGAGCTCAAAGTAGCAGCCAGCACCATGCACAGCCGCTGTACCACAACAGACCCAGCTCACATAAGGTGAGGCCTCAAGTTTGCATGTTTTCATTCATCTGCCCTTAGGGATCCTTGTTACAAACTGGTAAGATTTAAATGAGGGCTGTTATTCTGTTGGAAAAGGTGAATACAGGTGTTTGGGGTGTGGAATGTGTGTTTGGCTACCTTGAGAGTCCCTGTACAGTCTCAGTTCCTCAGCCAGGGGGGTGGTTTCTTAGTAAGAATTTCCCTCTGCCGGATTGATGAGAAGTGTTTGATCTTCTAGAAAGACTTCATTGTTTGGTCCTGCTTGAAAGTGGGATTTATCTTGGTTTGTTCCTTCAGTTGTAACAGGTGGTTATGTGATTAAAAAAAAGGCAATGACCAACAAGTCCATACTTAGCGGTTGGGCAGGTTGCCTACAACAACAGAATTCTCTATGTGAATATGAAGCATAAATCATACTTTCTGATAGGTACATGCAAAACATAAAGCATTTCTTTTTATATTACAGTTTATAGGAATACTACCCTAGATCATTTTAAATTCCTGTATGTTGAGCTTTTTGCTACATCTTTCGTATTTCAACGCTTTTATAATATATTCCTAGGTCATTTATCTGTGCCAGAAATTCTGATGCTGTCTCACTTTGGATGCAGAAATCGGTAGAAATCAAAAAACAGTGGCACTTTCCTGTGTTCTCAGTATTATTTACTTCATTTGATCTTTCATTTGAACTCAACTGCCAGTAGGGCAGAATTTTTAAAACAATGCTATTTACCAACTGTGTGAAAATCACACATAGGACTTCCTATAGTTTTTAAGTAGACCAATAAATAAGTTTTTATTTAGTAAAGCAATTTAATTTTACGTAAGGAGAATGACTTCAGAAGTGCATATTTAGCTTAAAGTGGCTTCTTAATTTAAGTACCATTTGAGAGAGTACCTCTGTAATGTCACAGGAGCCCAAGAAAGCATCATTTAAAGGCACAAGTATTTTGGGCCCATCAGGTTTATCTGGTTTCCTGAGCTGAAGTATAGACTTGTCACTGGTCTTTGGTCAGTTAAAACTTTTAAGAAAGAAAACAAAATGTGTGAAGGGAACCTATAATTTTGCTTTCACAATGATGGCTACGAAAAGCAGTTATTGTTTCGAAAAGGAATTTGAATGGGAGTTGTTCATATTACTGGTCCTTGCTTTACAAGTTATATATATATACATATTCCTAAAGAATCATAATATAGGGGCGCCTGGGTGGCTCAGTGGGTTAAGCCGCTGCTTTTGTCTCAGGTCATGATCTCAGGGTCCTGGGATCGAGTCCCGCATCGGGCTCTCTGCTCGGCAGGGAGCCTGCTTCCCTCTCTCTCTCTCTGCCTGCCTCTCTGCCTACTTGTGATCTCTCTCTCTCGCTGTCAGATGAATAAATAAAATCTTTAAAAAAAAAAAAAGAATCATAATATAAGGCAAAAGTTGGTAACCGAATCAATGAATTTTACAGTAATTTGAAATATAGGTGTTCAAAGACACACTACAATTTTAAGACTGTTTTAAGAACTACTTAATCGGGGCGCCTGGGTGGCTCAGTGGGTTAAAGCCTCTGCCTTCGGCTCAGGTCATGATCCCAGGGTCCTGGGATCGAGCCCCACATCGGGCTCTCTGCTCTGCAGGGAGCCTGCTTCCTCCTCTCTCTCTGCCTGCTTCTCTGCCTAGTTGTGATTTCTCTGTCAAATAAATAAAATATTAAAAAAAAAAAAAAGAACTACTTAATCATTTCAGCGTTCATATAGAAAACTATGTCCTTTTGTTTGTTTTGGGCACATATATTTTTCTTTTTACTAGTTCCTATTCTTTAATTTTAAGTGGCAGTGTTTTAAATAGCAATGCTGAATTCTTATTCTAGGTACTCTGTAAACCTGGTTGGTTGGAACAGCCACATGAAATGTAATTTTAAGCATTAATTTAGCAATTCACCATTATTGACAGCATTTGTTATGTCAAATCCTAATTTAGAAAAATAAACGTCTCCTAGGGAAAACAAATACAAATTCACCAAAACAACCTGTTCAGAGGATAATCATTGTTAAAAATTAAAGCACACATTATTCTACTACTAAGCCCCTGCGTAGCTGCTTGGATAAACATTCATACAGTGTTAAGCCCTTAGAAGTTTCCATGAAGTATACCAAGTGTAATCTGTGAAGTTTGGCTAAAATGCATACATCTCAGCCATATAGAGGAATAAAACAACCCCCTCTAATTGATTCGATACCTGACAGACAAAAGTGTTGAAGTAAATGTACTCCCAGCTGAGTTTACCTGGATTGTCTTCCTAATAACGTGGGTCTTGCCCAGTTTTGAAGGATGCTAACATAGATGTCATATGTTATGATACCACCTGTAGACGTTTACAGGTTTTCTATGAGGTCAAAATTCTAGGACCTCTAGGCTATTTAAGTCGTGCCCTCAATAAAATTTCAAAGAGTGTGTTCTAGGAGCAGAGAAGAGCAGACAGTCCTGCAGGTCCAGGGCTTGACTGACGTGCCGTGCCTGTCCACTCTGAAGCATGTCACTAAAGGAAATAGTACAGTTCTAGCAAAAGAATTCATCTAGTTCTACCGTTGATATTGTTCGCCATGGTAACAGTTATCCTGTTATCTACAGTATGCTCTTACAGTAGATGCATTAGGAACCTTTTGAGATACTAGCTTCCGTTACTACACTTAATGGGATAGCCCCCTTGTAGTGTGGATGCATATAGCATCATGCTCTATGAACATACACAACCACATAGGACTACATGTTTATGTATATACAGTATGTGTGTATATGTGTATTTTTTTTTTAAACCTGAATCAGTTCAAATCCCAGTGTGGTCATGTATAGCTATATAATTCGGAGCAAATTACACGACCTTTCTAATAAGGCTATTCCCTTGTTTATAAAATGGGGCCAACCATAGGATTTATACTCAGGACCATTGTAAAGATTAAAATGAAATAATACCTGTGAAGCCATTTGCTTTACACATAGTAAATCTTCAATAAATGTTAGTTACTATTGCTATTTTAATATTAATATTGTGTATGTACACCTTGTTTTTTATTGCATTCTAATTAAAAAGAAAGGTGGGGGCGCCTGGGTGGCTCAGTGGTTTAAGCCGCTGCCTTCGGCTCAGGTCATGATCTCAGGGTCCTGGGATCGAGCCCCGCATCGGGCTCTCTGCTTGGCAGGGAGCCTGCTTCCCTCTCACTCTCTCTGCCTGCCTCTCTGCCTACTTGTGATCTCTCTCTGTCAAATAAATAAATAAAATCTTTAAAAAAAAAAAAAAAAAAAGAAAGGTGCTGTTTTAAATTTTCCTTTTCTTCTAGGAGTGTCTCCATAAGTAGCAACAATAAATACCGGTAAAAATTGCTTTTTCCTGAGAACATAGTTTGTTGGAAGTTTTTTCTCTTCATTAAGTTTTTCAAAAATTCAGTTATCTCATATCCTTATAGCTTTCCATGAAGGTTTTGAAGATCAGTTTGCACCCATTTCATGACTGAGCATTCTGATAATCCTCATGAGTAAGAAACAGAAGATAGATCTATAGCTTTTTTCTGGCAGTTCACAAAATCCGCACTTTACTTTTGTACTATTCTGTCAACATTTCTTTCAAAGAATAGAGGAGAGAGAAATAAAATTAATTAGCTTGTCTTCAGAGTCTTAAAACTCGAATGCCTTTTTTACTTTTGTAGCATTGGTCTTATTTTGACTTCCATATGTCAACAGTCCCGAGTTTTTTCCGTTCCATAAATAGTCATATGCAAATACAGCAGTCCCAAGTCTGACATTGTGATCCCCCGTGTGCAGTATCATGTTTGTACCATGAAGAACTGTGTATGACTTCTGTAGTAACTGATGTTAAAAATGACTTTATCATTGCCATGGTACTTTTTCCTTCAGTTTCCTTACTTTACTTCAGCTGTGCATTATTTATTATCAATAAATTTTCTTCTCATGTGTTAGGATCTTACGCAGTGTGTTACATGCCAAGAAAAACACATTACTGTAAAGAAGGAACCACACGAGTCCCTGGGAATGACAGTGGCCGGGGGCAGAGGGAGCAAGAGTGGTGAACTGCCCATCTTTGTAACCAGTGTGCCGCCTCATGGCTGTCTGGCCCGTGACGGCCGCATCAAGAGAGGTAAGATAGGGCTGTGAACAGTGAAACTGTTCACATCTTCTCCCTGCGCTCAACTCATGTTTGAAAAAAATAACAAATATCCCCCAAATTTTCTATTAAACATGATTTTTAAAAAATCTTTTAAAATGTCCCTTCCATATATAAGTGTAAAACCTCTCTGTAAGGTTAGAAAAATGCCTAATGGCAAGGAAAATTGCTGCAGTTTGATGATGTTTCCGTTACTTTCTAATGTTTATCCAGATCATTGGATTATTTGATGTTGGAAAAGACCCTCTAAAAGATATAATGCTCATCTTTTCCTTCCTAACCTTCTATATAATCCTCGTTGCCCTTTTTTTTTATTATATTACTTGGCAGGGCAACAAGCACTTTTTTTCCTTCCTCAAGCAAAAGATGCTCAAATCACAAGTTTCATTTCTTTGTGTGGACCCAAGGATCTCTTCTCTTTAAGTATTCTGGTACATTCACGCTGAGCAAACTATGTAGGACTATCTTTATATATAAAACTGTGTAACTCTAAAACAGGATATATTAAAAATTCACTTCTAAGAGCAAAAGATCAAATACTTTTTGAGCAGGAAAGAACTATAGAAATCACTGAAGCCCAAAGAAGAGAAATGAACATGCTCAGGTCCTGCACATTAGCAAAACTAGGTCTAATGACTTGGACTTCCAGTCGAATCTCAGTGCCTCAAGCCACGCTTTTTCCTATCTATGATGAAATCTTAAAAAGTTTTGAGTTGTTTTGGAATGTTTCCCATGAATTGGATTTTTCCCTCGATATCGTAAGAATGACAGAGATGTGAAAAAATTGCAAATAACAGGATGTATAGGGAAGATAATGACTTGGTAGCTCATCTCATTTTTCTTGTTTGTTCATTTGGACAGGTGATATATTGCTGAATATCAATGGCATTGATTTGACCAATTTAAGTCACAGTGAGGCCGTTGCTATGCTAAAAGCCAGTGCCGCGTCCCCTGCTGTTGTCCTGAAAGCACTTGAGGTCCAGATTGTCGAGGAGACAGCCCAGGCTACCGAAGAGCAGCCAGGCACCTTCAGCGAGAATGAGTATGACTCCAGCTGGTCCCCATCGTGGGTCATGTGGCTTGGGCTTCCAAGGTACTGACAGCGTTTCAGCAGTTTCGTGGAATAATCGTAGTGACAACATTTCTCAGTGTGTAACACAGTAAATTCATTCATCCAGGTCAGGCCAGAGATGAAAGTGGCAATGACATAGCAAGTTACAGAAGAAAAGGGTGTTTTTTTCTTAAGTTATTATATTTTAAAAGATAAATTTAAGAGGCACGTAGGTGGCTCATTTGGTTAAGCATCCAACTCTGGATCTCAGCTCAGGTCTTGATCTCCGGGTCATGAGTTTGTAAAAAAGATTTTTTTTTTAATTTTTAAAAAATTAAAACATTCTTAAAAAATAAACCAAAAGTAAATTTAATAGTAAGAACTAGGCTAAAAAAAAAGAACTAGGCTAAAAAGACTTGGTGTATCTGTTTATAAAAACGAATAAAGCCATTCTGTCCGTTACTATTAACAAGGTTCTCAAGTGGACCAGCCATGAGATTTGGAAGTTCACGCTCTTGCTTTAGAAAAGCTGTTATTTACCACCACATGTACGTGCTTAGATTTCATGTGCATTTTTCCCCAGAAAAAGCGGGTCAAGGTGTGGGGCCTTTTGAGAAGCTTTTCTAAAACCCCTTTCTTAATCTTGTTAACTCTCTCTCAAAAGGCAAGATGTAAAAACTCAGTTTTTGTTGGACATGAGAGACTCTTTCAGCCAAACCACTGGTGTCCGAGGGTAGGTCTCCTCACCCCCTCCGGGACTGTCGCCCACCAGGACATTCTGCAGTTGGCCATTGTCTGGTCATGAAAGTGTTTCGGCCTCCTGATGAGGGTTGTATACTTCAGTATTGAAATAGGAAGAACGTGTATTACTGTCTTTGTTTCTAGATCACTTTAGATTCTTAATGTGTAGAGGAATCCTAAAACTGAACTATGATGAAACATTCTGCTTCTGAGCCAAGTAGGAAAATGACTGATTTTTTTAAAATAAAAATAAACGATAAGAATGCCAGTTTCTGAGCCGTCTAGCTTCATTTGGATATAATTTATAATAACTAGCATTTGTATAGTGCTATGTGATATATTTTTTTTAAAAAAGTACTTTCACGTAAAGAATAGCAGAAAAAGCAAGGATGAATAGAATTCATTTGTCTATCATCTAACTTACTGACTTGTCCTTGTGGTAGTGAAAAAGACCAAAAAGGCCTGAAACAGTCACAGAATTCGTATCTCAGGGCCCTGTAGGCCTAGATTGAAATGGTTGCTATGAAACCGTGGCTGTGCTACCTAATGGTGAGGGGTCAGCCAGCAGAGGGAACTCATTTATCCTCTGGAGTACGCAGCCCGATACACTGACCTGTCACTTGAAAGCTAGCATGTTGGAAAGGCCCCGTCCTACACCAGTGGTCTCCTTGGCTGCACAGGGGCCGAGCGTGTGCGCACCACTGCTGGGGGCCCGGCCGCGCTGGCGCTCCTTCAGTTCTCGCTACCTGGTGTTCCGGGCCGGCTCTGCACTCGGCTCTTTCCTGCTTGTGTTCGGAGCATTTTTGGGTGAACCAGGAAGAACATGAATATTTCAGATGAACAGTACACGGGATAATGAAATCTATTGGAGGGGTCTGCCTGTATCGAAAGAGTGTCTATCAGTCCAAGGTCACTATTCTGTGGACTCCTGGGGGTCGTGTGTTGTGTGCAGACCAGTATACACAACCAGGTGTCGGGGGGCCACTGCTGTGTGGGTACCGGCGGCTCCTTCCAGCAGGTCGCACAGCACACAGGGTCGCAGCTCTGCTCTTTCTCAAAAGGGAGGGTGTTTCTCCGCGGTTGGCTGGCAGTGTACCAGACAAAACAGTTATTTGTTTTGTGTTGTGCTGTTTTGGTTGTTTTTTGCAGAAGATTCAGAATAAGGAAAATAACCTATATCGTCTCTAAAATACCAGGTTAATGCCTGGGACCCTGCTCTATGCCAGAAGACTTTTTAAAAGTCCTTTCTTATAGGTGAGCTAAGAAACTGGACCAAATTAAAAGTTCTAGCATTTCATATATCACTTAGAGAATTGGCTTTATTAAGAAGTCTTTTTAATAGATTAAAAACAGGAAGCCTTGCCTTAGATGACTGGATCCAATTTCATCTAAAATTGAAAGATACTTTGATCTTACAAGGAGATATTTTTCTGTATCATTTAGGTGGGGTTTTCTTCTATTTTTAAGTTTTTATTCATTGAGTTCTGATGTCACATCTGCCAACTGACAGTGGCATTTTAACTGAAGCATCTCAGGGTCCCTGGTTAAAAAAAAGTTAAAAAAAAAAAAAGCTGTATGGAGAAAGAAAGAGATGATTTTCATTAGTGTTTTCTAGATTGAGTTCTCTATTTTGTCAATCAATCTCCCTTAAAATGGGTGCATTTTAAGTGAAGGAGGAAAGAACAACAAATAACTCCTCACACAGATTAAGAAGAGAGAACATTTTCTATCTTTCTTTCCTTTGAGTGCTGAGATTAGCAGGACTAGATCCCTTGTGTACCACCTTTTTGTAATACAAACTCTGTAGATACAGATGGATATTCAAATTGAGGACATTGTTGACAGTACAGAGAGAAATGTAGGCACAGAACCATTTTATACGACTTTCTGTGGTGTAACTTGTAACCAGGTGTGTTTAGCTGTGTGTGTGTGTGTGTGTGTGTGTGTGTGTGTGTGTGTTCATTTGGGAAGAAAAGACGGGACAATGTTGGACAAATTCCAGTCTACTTAGGACTGAGTCTTTGCTAGAAAGTGGGCTGTCAGAATAATATGTTCAGAAGGAAATAAAATTGCCCTTTTTTATTTCCCAGCAGTGATAAGCGTTAAGTATGGAGTTAAGCAAAGGTGGACAGGGTATAAAAGCCTCCCCATTCATTTTTTCTTGACCTTTTGTGTTTGTGACAGTGCCCTTCATAGCTGCCATGATATCGTTTTACGAAGAAGCTACTTGGGAAGTTGGGGCTTTAGTATTGTTGGTGGATATGAAGAGAACCACACCAATCAGCCTTTCTTCATTAAAACCATCGTCTTGGGAACTCCTGCTTATTATGATGGAAGATTAAAGTGAGTCTTGGGAGATCAGATAATGTGATGCATGTTTATTGTGATGGACACAATCTTGACCAGAGGTCAGCTCCAAACCCAGCCTTTGTCCTCTCTCATAAATCGAGTTTCCCTGGAACGTGGCTGCATTCTTCTGTTTGCACCCCCTCCGTGGCTGCCTGTGAGACCTGGTGGCAGTGTTGAGTCACTGTGACAGAAGCCGTGTGGCCCACAGAGACTGAAATACTTGTTTACTAACTGGCCACGTACCAGCCAGATCTCAGCTGAAGCATCCCTTTGACCATCTCGCCACTGATAGCTGTTTTGTTACTCTAATGACAGGGACCAGACCTGAGTCATCCAATTCAACACACTGAGATGACAGCTGGCTCTGAGCAGCCATTCCACACACACCCCTTGAGTCCAGTCCTGTCATTAGATGACTCTGCTCTATTTTTCCTCTGCAGCACTGACGTCTGCCTAACACGATATTTATGCAAACTCCGTGAAGGGATGGGGGTGGGGAGCCTGTTGCTTTTATTGTACATTCCTGATGGCCGCCAGAACAGTGCCTTGTGTTCATAGTAAGGTCTCAGTAAATATTTGATGAATGAATGTGAGAGCTGCCAGGCACAGTGCTAAGTGCTTGGGATTGTAGTATTGAATCTTAATAGCCCTGTGAGGTAAGAGTTGTCATTGCTGTTCCTGTTTGATGCACGAGATAACTAAGTCTTAGAAAGATTAAGAAACTTGCCTACAGTCAAGTAGCTGGAAATGGTTTATGGAGGTTCACACCCAGGACTCTCTCTCCAGAGCCTGGGCTCTTCACCCCTCTGCTGGGCAGAAGGTCCTCAGCCAACCTCGTGCAGCCTCTTCCCTTTATCAAAGCTCAGGCGCTGGAAGAAGAAAGAGGTGTTAGATCAAGAGATTCTACAAACTGAGAGGAAATGGATTCGTGTAGAGTCTTAGAGCTTAGTTTTTTGATGGAAGAGCCAATTCTTAAAAAGTAAATGTTGAGCGGCGCCTGGGTGGCTCAGTGGGTAAAAGCCTCTGCCTTCAGCTCAGGTTATGATCTCAGGGTCCTGGGATCGAGCCCCGCATCAGGCTCTCTGCTCAGCAGGAAGCCTGCTTCCCTCTCTCTCTGCCTGCCTCTCTGCCTGCTTGTGATCTCCATCTGTCAAATAAATAAATAAAATCTTTAAAAAAGAAAAAAAGTAAATGTTGACGTCTTCGAGCGCCACATAAATGGAGAGTGTATACTGATCAGAGTGCCATCCAGAGAGTCTCGTGCAAAGTTGCCCAGGGTCAGTATGCTCCTTATATCGACAGAGATGGATGAAAAAAATCAGTATTTTAGGTGGAAAGAGGAGGGGAGAGATGAATTAACCATTCTCTTAGCTAAGTCACTCAAGCATTCTGGGTCTCAGTTAATTCGTTTATAATTTGCATTCCACCTACTTCCAAAAATTATTGAAGTAGCTAACAATAAAAGAGCATATTGCTGTTACAAACTAAAGAGCAAAAAATCCTGAAGGATAGAAGGGCCTTCAGATTTATCATCCGTTTGTGATAATCCTGTCAGAGGACAGCAGGCATCAGCGGCTGAAAGAGGAGGAGATGTGGGTCTCACGCTCAATGTAACTGAGCCCTCAAATGTATGAGCTCTAAGAATGAACAAAGAACCGGCAAAATAATAAGCAGCCCCTCCAAATGCATTATTTAGTGTTCCTTCAAGAGGCAGCACATTTATTCTCGTTACATTTTGCTTAAGCTTTCATGAAAATTATTCTGCTTGCCCTCAAAATCACTGAGCAGTTGTAACTGCTGGGCCAGGGCGGCCCTGATTGGCAAGGGAAGGCCAGTTTAGGGTTAAAAATTGCCCCAGACATCTTGCAAAGTAGAAAACATACCCTCACCATTGACGGCTAATGGGTAAGTGAAACTATGAGTTTCATGCCACACAGATCTCCCTTAGGATAATGTTTTCTAAATCCATGAAAGTAGTTAACGGTCCGTTTCTGTTTGTCTTTGTCCAGATGTGGAGACATGATCGTAGCGGTCAACGGGCTGTCAACTGTGGGCATGAGCCATTCCGCACTGGTGCCCATGTTGAAGGAGCAGAGGAACAAAGTCACTCTGACAGTTATTTGCTGGCCTGGAAGCCTCGTGTAGGTTTTGAAATCAGTTTTGAATCTGACTGTCTTCCTTTTGAAGGCTTTGGAAAGAAACCCCTTTCGTTGGATTGTGTCTCCAGTTGGAAGCCACAGGCACAGCTGGTATTTGCAGGACCCAAGCCACTGAGATTGTCCTGTTATTAGTAGAAGGGCTTCAAGTTAGGCACGTTTCTTTTAGCTTGGAAACAGTCTTCCACTAAGCCTCCTAAGTTCATATTTTCAAAATTCAGACTCTCCGTTGTCAGAATGTGACCTACAATAACGGAAGAAGTGTGTGCAGATGGTGACCGAGCCAGCTGGATTAGAGGACTTGGGGCAGTCCTTTGTTTCCCCAGCCGAGTCATAGGCTGAGTGCTGGAGCCGGTGCACCCTGCGGCGGTGGCAGTCGCTGCCCCTGTTGCTGCCGGTGCCAGAATGGGTGCAGACATCCGAATAGCCAGGAGCCCTTCCCCATTTCCCCCGTCGGTGCCAACATTTCAGAACTTCTACTGTTTATCACATGATTTTTCTGACTTGTTTTATTTCTCCTTTAATCTCTTAGTACTCGTAGATGATGAAGACAGAAGTCTGACACTACTAAAGAGTTTTTCAAAAAGTAATGTACCATTAGTTAGAATACTAGATAGTCAAAGATCATGCTTTCCGTTGACAAAGGCATTTGGGAGGTAATTACAATTTAGTGCTGGAGATGGTAAAAGTCACACTTATTGCAGAATTCCAAAAGCATTAAGATTCCTTTCCAAAGGAATGTTTTATTATGCAGGGAAATTTTGAAGCAGTTTTTGCTAAAATTCATTTTCTAGAGTTTGTATTATACTTATCAGCAGTCTTGACTGGACGTGCTTCTTTGTGATTTATGCAGTTAAACTAAAGATAAAGCCGTGTTGCTATTCCACACCTTCATCTATATCGCAGCTCAGTGTGGGAGAAGGTAGACCTTTTTGTATTTCATTCCAAGAAGAGCCTTCAGTGTTCTAGAAGTCCTTATTTTTCCCCATTAGTTCTTGTGAACTTAATTATTTCAAGAAAAAGACTGAAGAGTCCTGGATTTTTATCTAAAATAGTAGGTTTTAGATGTTAATATCTTTCAGTCAGTTCTTGGTCACTAGGCTATTTCTTATTTTTCTAAATGTTTGAAAACTACAACCAGACCGTTTTGTTCGTCCTTCATTCCACTTGATTGTCCCTTGGAAGAACGCATAAAGAAGCAAGTAAGATCAGAATTTCCGTACTTTCTTAATATTATGCACACTTGAAAAGAGTTCACTTTGAAACCTAGTTCGGAATCTAAGCTCATTTAGAAGTGATCTCTGTCATAAATGGTATTGATTATCAGAGAATGTATTTTGAAAATACTACAGTATATAATGAAGCATGACCACTTTGTTTTCAAACTAGCAATTGCATTGCTAGGATTTATTGTGTCTGTAGCATGTCACTGATTATTCCTGTTAGTTTTTTAGTGATTTTGTTTTAAACTATCACTTGTGAATAAGAAATTGCAACAGTAATTGCTGCTGGTTTGTTCAACCCCTTAGCTACACTGTATGGTCAACATATAACCGAGATACAGTGGGATGCCCCATACAGTATATTACTGTTATGTGATGATTGGCTTTTGAAGCAATTTGGTATTGAAATGCTTTGATATTCTAATTGACACAGAACAAGTTTGTTTGTTTGTTTTCCTGCTCCCCAAATAGAATTTTATATCCTACTTTGCTATTTTTTTAAACATTTTGTAAGAATGCGTCATTTCTTGGGGCGTGGCCATGCACCAACAAATATCCTAATGGCTACTTTGTTATATATAAAATACTTACATTGAACCTGGGGATATAATGAGTATTTTGAAGAAGACACTTTTTTCCACATTATTTTTATCATGGAAATCTCAGACTCAGCTTAAGCTCATTTGGTTTTATTATAAAACATGGTAGTTTTTGGTCAGAATGATATTTGGTGATGGAAACTTGTTCATAATTTATTGTTACTTTTGAAATATTTGAATTTTCTCATCTTAAGCGTAAATAGTTCAAATATTTTGATTTGTTCTGTGCCTTCAGTTTAAATTATTTCAGGATTTTTCAAATGTGTTTTAATAATGGTGTGATTATTTAGGATGGAAATAAAAGACATCCTTTCCATACTAGTGACACAATCTCTTTTCTTGAGCAGCAGACGTTGACTCTGTATGCAATCTTTGTTCATGGCCCCGCTGTCCCCATTACGGTGTCCCAAGCTTCACACCTCAGAATCACAAGTTCGTCTTCTGATCCTTCCTCCTGTAGGCACAACACATGTGATCCCTGTTGATTATTGGAAATTTTGCCCACACACTGCCTCTAGACCATGTTGTCCAATATGTGTGGTCACTGAATACTGGAAATGCGACCAAGCCGCACGTCGAAATGCTAATATCTTGGGTATATGGGCTGATATAAAGTAGAGTTTTGGGGGTTTTTTTAAATTTTTTATTTTTGGTGGTTTTCCTGCCAGTCTTTTTCTATGCCTTTTTTCCAGTTTTATAGAGAAATAATTGGCACGCATCACTATAAGTGTGAGGCATACAGCATGATGGTCTGATTTATACACATTGTGAAATGGTCACCACAGGACGTTTGGCTAACATCCACCTTCTCACGCAGACATGGTAAAAAGAAAGGACAAAAGAAATGTCTCCTTGTGACTGACGAGCCCTCTTCTGAGCTTCACCCGCACAGCACTGAACAGGCCAGGCAGGCCTGACCTCGTGCTGCCTGGTCCTCCGAGGGCTTTGGTCATTCTCTGCTTTAAAGAAAACAATTTTTTTTCAAAGTAGAATCTAATTTTATTTTATTTATTTTTTTAATTTTTTATAAACATGTATTTTTATCCCCAGGGGTACAGGTCTGTGAATCGCCAGGTTTACACACTTCACAGCACTCACCATAGCACATACCCTCCCCAATGTCCATAATCCCACCCCCCTCTCCCGGCCCCCCTCCCCCCAGCAACCCCCAGTTTGTTTCGTGAGATTAAGAGTCACTTATGGTTTGTCTCCCTCCCGATCCCATCTTGTAAAGAAAACAAATTTTTAATTGAAGAAAGTTATTCCTGATTTCCTAGCAAATTTAAGTTCCGACCAAGGCCTATAGGGTCCAATCCCTCAGCCATCTTGGGGGGCTCCAGGGTGCCATCGGCCCCCTGTGACTCCAGCAGGCTACGCACACCCTCCAGTCTTTCCACACGTGCCCGTTGTAGCCCTGCGGTGCGCGGCCGTGGTGCCTCATGCTGGGAGGTACCGCTGGAGCGCCGCCCAGCCAGCTTTCTCCCGCCCGTCCTCCCCACTTTCGAGAGACTCATCCTCCCTGTGAGGGTGCAGCTCTGCAGGCCTCATTTGCCTTTACATGGCTTTGGCCTAAGCACCCTCAGCGCTGTAAGTCCTGTCGGACGCCACCTTGCAATTCTAAGGGCTGCTCAGGCCCCAGCGCTGCAGCTCCTGCAGTCCGCAGACGGAAGACGCCGGGCCTCGCTTCTGCACCCTGACTTCTGGGTTTTCTCACGTGCTTACCTACCTCCACTCTCTCTGTGTGAACTTTCTTTTTAAAGATTTGTTATTACTATTATTTGAGAGAGAACACAAGGGAGGGGTAGACGCAGACTCCCCACTGAGCGGAGGACCCAATGCGTGACTAGATCCAAGGACCCTGAGCTCATGACCCAAACCAAGCCGCTCAACCAGCTGAGCCGCCCAGGTGCCCCTCAGTCTGAACTCTGATCGGCAAATTTCCTAAACCCTAACTTTGGTCATTGTTCTGTTCATTTCCCTGTTTAGGGATCTTGGCATTGCAGAAAAGCCCCTTCATGATCTGTCCCCCTTCCTGCCCACCACTCCCCTCGCTTCTCCCCACTCCTTGCCTCATTTAAGAACCGCCCCCACACCTGTGTCTACTCGGGCTGACTTGGCTTAAGTGGTATTACCTCTTTTGGGGAGGGAAAAGACAATGCAGTCTGCAGGTAACTTCCAGACTTGGTTTCCATTCTTCTGTACAGGGAAATAGGCTGTGGCTTTATGATTCCTCAACTGTTTGAAGCCTAAGCTAAGTGGATGGTTTAAATTTGAAGTTAACAAACCCGCATTTCAGATGCTAAGGGCACTCCAGTAATCCATGTGATAGTACATCGAAGTACCATTAATTCAGACCTAACTAATTGGGAATTTGAAAGCTTAAATGGAGTTGCAGTTACCTTGGCTTTGTATATAAGGAAGGAGTATTTTAAATCAACATTTAAAAACTGAGAGTAGGATGGGGCGCCTGGGTGGCTCAGTGGGTTGAGCCTCTACCTTCGGCTCAGGTCAAAATCTCAGGGTCCACATCGGGCTCTCTGCTCAGAGGGGAGTCTGATTAGTAGCAGATCCAAGAAGTTGATAGGAGGGAGGAAATTTGGTTGCAGGTATTTCCTACATGCTCATCCCTCTCCTCTAACCACTCCTCTGTGTTATACCACAGCTATAGGAGTGGTACGGGCACCACTCCTCTAACATCACAGCTATTATCCAACCTATGCCTGTGGACATCTGATAGACATGCTAGGATCATCCATAATTTGCACAGAAGACCATCCCTGTCAGGCACAATGGCTTCTGTAGGGTCAAAACCGGGTAAGAATAGAGAGTTGTGTATGAAACCAGGTGTGTTTGGAAGCTGGGGCCCTGACTGCTTCCAGACCTTCCCTGGGGGCCTGTGGAGAGGGGTGTGTTGGGGTCACTGTGTACAGATAAGATGTGGCCTTGCCTGCAGAAGGGGGATGAGGACATGGCAGACCGGACCACTGTTGATGTGGGCGTCCAATCAGGAGTGGACCCCGGTAGGGGATCTCAGGCAGTGATGTCACTTCCTTGACTACCAACCCCCCAGAACTTGGAACCCCTGCAACCAGGCACCCACACTCTACTGTAGTCCGGTATCAGGGTTAGTTGGCTAGAGACATCTGACACAGAAGGATGTTTTCCTGCTGTCTCCCTGCTTCGCGGGGCTCTGGGTACCAGAAACCCCAGGAAAACGGCTTGTTCCCATGCTGCAGACATTGGCTCAAACCTCGCCCCCAATGCCTCAGGGCATTTCGAGGGAGATGCCATAAGGTACTTACTACTGAGCAGACTAGGCGATGCCCACCCCTCTGAACCGTCCTAGGGAAGCCCCATCCCTTCCTCTGGAGTTTGAGGGGACAAGGGATATGTCGGGGTTCCCGCCCATGGGCTGGAGGAGGGCGAGCACAGTGGATACCCTGGTGATCCCTTCTTGTTTACACCAATGTCATGGTGGGCAGGGTGGAAAGGGGATTCCGGAGGGGCCTCTCAGCTGAGCAGAGCACATCCAAGGCCCTGAAGCTGTGCCACGTTTCTCTCCTTGGGGGGGGGGGGGGTCTGCATACTGGGCTGTGGTGTGTCTGGAATGGGGCGCCCTGGGTCTGAAGACCAGCAAAGGCCTCCAGACAGGGCTCTAAGGCCTCCTGCCTGGCTGCCGGGCACTGTCTTTACAGAAGGCTACAGAGGAGATGGTGCAGGAGGTGAATGTCGACATCCCCTGCTGTCCTTCCTTGAAGGACAAGAAGCCCCACGCCACCAACAGAGTCTGGCGCTGGCTCAGGGTGAGTGCAGGTGCTGGGGAGACCCGACCCCCAGGGCGCCGATGCAGCACCAAGGGCCCCATTTCCTAGAAGCCAGCCTGGCCTCCTAGAGTCCTGGACTCCCATGAATCTGCATCCCATCTCTTCCCCAAACTTGCCCTCATGGTCCTGCCCACGCCTGGGACAGAAGCAGAGGCCTTGTCCACACACTTATAGGAATAGCAGTAAAGAGACTTTAAGCCTCGTCTCATCCCATTTCTCTAGATCCTTTTGCCCCGTGCTAGGCATTTTCCTAACTCGTGCTCCCAGGTGTCCCCCTTGGCCCAACCGTCCTTCCTCAAGTTCTGCAAGTCTTGTAAGTGATCATTTGCAAGTGTGAGTTGGGAGACTTTTATCCCAAGGGACATGGGGCCCATGGTACTATGTCTCTTGCTCTGCCCTTTTGTTTGGATGGAACACATCTTTGGGGCCCCTCCAGGGTCAGGAACAGGGGCCTCACTGCACCGCACTGCCCAGCAGTCCGGAAGGCCCGTCATTTGTCACAGCCATGGAGCCCTTTACTGGTGCAGGACTGGATGGAATCCCCTTCTGTTGCCAATGCACAGTGCTGCATCCCACAGCTTACGTGCCCTCCTCTCCGACGCCCTGTCACCTAAAACATCTCTGCGTTCTCGTCTCAAGAGTGGGATATGTTCGGTGCCGGGGTGCCTCAGTGGGTTAAGCCTCTGCCTTCAGCTCAGGTCATGATCTCAGGGTCCTGAGATGGAGACCCACGTCGGGTTCTCTGCTTAGCTTCCCCCTCTCTGTCTGGCTGCCTCTCTGCCTACTTGTGACCTCTCTGTCAAATAAATAAATAAAAAGTCCTTAGAATAAATAAAACAATGGGCTATGTTATCAGAAGTCACAGGATCCATGACACTCATGCTGTGAATGTGTGCTCTCTTGTGGGCTCTCTTGTCCCACCTTTTGCATAAGTCACTGAGATCTTGGTGCTCCTTCTGCCCTCCAACCCCCAGCCCTCCTGGTGGCCACAGCACTGACTCATGCCCCCTCTGATTCACCTCAGGGGAAAAATGGTTCAACCAGGAAGAGGACTAGGACCTCGGTGCTGTGGGCCAACCGGGCCAACAGGCTGGAGGCCGCGATAGATCACCTGGTGCCTGCCGTCATAAGACAAGATCTACACTATGTCCACATATTTCTGGACACGTACCGTGCCTTTGCCACGACCCAAGAGGTGCTGGACCTCCTCTTTGCAAGGTGAGCACCCTCCCCTGCCCCTCACTGCTCGGTGTGATTTGGCCAATGCCTGGTTGTGAGACTTTGGCAGGGCCCCAAGCTTCCGCAAGTTTCCCTTTGCTCCTAACTGGGGCCAAGTTATTATAGGGACTCCGTGGGCTCTTGGAGGGAAAGGACACCTGGGCGCCTGCGCCGGTGGAAAAGTCTGCCGGAGGGCCTGTGGGCATGCTCTTTGAACATGCTCGTGCCCCTCATGATGAAGCCTCTGCCTCTTCCCTCACTCGCACTATGGTCTTGAGTTGGGCTCTTTTGCCATTGAAAGGGAGATCTGAGACTCCTCCTGGGGTCTGTGACTGGGTGAATCCAGAGCAGCATGCCTGGGTGTGAGCAGTGGGCCAGGCCCACTCAGATGTCTGTGATGGGCTGGTTGGGGCCCTTTCATTCAGCAAACATTCAGGAAGCCCCCATCAGTGGAGGCGATTATCTAGGAGCTGAATGAGATCCCAGCACAGAACAGACAGCACCCTAGGGCTGCAGGCTAGTCGGGGTCGGACGAGGAGAGCTAACATCCACAGACATCTCATGGGATGCCCCCTGGCCTCCTCTAGATTCGGATGCGTTTACTCCACCTATGATGAGATCGGCGGACCCCAGGAGCAGCGGAACACGTGAGTAAGCTTTGGCTGCTCCAGGAGGACCTTCCCTCTCCACCAGGGCAGTGAGGGTACTGTGAGTTCGAGGGGCTGCTGGACCTTCAGGCACACCTCTGTTATTCCTGCTGTAGGGTAAAGGTGTGAGAGCTTCTTCTGGAAACTGGGAAGGTGTCCTGGGGAGATGGGGTTGGTGTGTGAGCACTGTGGGAGAGCACGGGGGGATGGAGGACAGCTTCAACCCTTAAGAGGGTCATGCTCCATCCCTGCCCATCCCAGCCCTCTCTCTACCCCAATGCCGGGACAGAACTGAGGATGTAGGGACCATGGCACAGCAGTCTGTTGGAACCTGCACACTGGGCGCTCAGCGGGGGCTCAGGGAGAGTGGTGACCCAGTGAGCGCTCAGGGAGCAGACATCCCACACCCTGGGGGAGGTGAGAGTCAGGGGAAGCAGTCCCACTCATGGCACCTAGTGAATGGGCAAAGGAGGTAATGTTTGAGGTATGGGGAGGGTCCTGGGAAGGCCTGGCTAGAGACAGAGTCCCCTTGTTCCCTCGTCGGTTGCATCTTCACGGAGCAGTGGCGAGTGCAGTGAGGGTAAGGAAGAGGCCAGACACCACCCCTCCCTGGGCACATGCAGTTGAATTCAAGTGGCACGTGGGCAAGGAGACAGACTGAGGAGTGTGTCCAGCTCCCCTCAGAAGGACAGAAATGCTCACACCATTGATCAAGCACTCCCACTCCTAGCGGCTTTTGGCCAGCATGCCGTCGGGGAGCAGGCCTGTCTCAGGCAGGACTGCCAGATTGCAGATGGACAAGGTGTACGACTGGTCCCAGACAGGAGCTGGAAGTCCAGGGGCCTAGTTTCCCCCAGGGGTTCCCTGGGATATTGGTTTGGATGGGTGCCCTGTCCTCTGACTTCTCTGCCTCCATGTCTGTCCCCAGGGCCGTGTATACCATCCTGACCACGTGGCTAGAAAAGTATCCCGGGGATTTTGTGCAGCCTCCAGACTTTGTCAGCTTGCACGAGCTGCTGGCTTACCTGCAGGTCAATGTGCCGGGCTCGGACCTGGAGCGCCGTGCCCAGCTTCTGCTGTCAGGAAGGCAACACGTGGAGCCCACGGAGCCAGAGGCTGGGGGTGAGGAGGACTGGGGGTGACTGATGTGGGCCTGAGGAGGAGACGGGGGGCCACCCTGAGGAAGCCTCTGTAGAGTGTAGCTGGGCCGAGAGGAGTGAGTCGTCCAAGATCCCTGTCCCCATGGGCTTCCGCTGGGAACACCTTCCAGGGATGGGGTCTTGAACGCAGACCACACTGAGGGGTGGGAAAAGGGAAAAGCAACAGGGAAGTCAATCAAGCTGATGATGCTTTCTCTTCTTGGAGCTACAGCACCAGCCCCAGAGCAAGATCAGGATGTGCCTCGGGAACTCGACCCAGCAGCCACTCTGGCTCCCGCTGCACCTCTGGGGCCTGAGCTGGCCCCCTCCATCCCTGCTGTGGCGGCTCACCACGGGTCAGGAAGAGCCGGGACCCCACCTGCCCCATTGAGGCCAGGGCAGGTGGTCGTCAGGGCCCTCGTTCACGTCTCTGCGACGGAAGAGCCATCGGGCCCTTTGCCTGACCCCAGATGTCCAGCAGGGTCCTGCCCCTGCTCCTGGGGCTCCTGAAGAGCCTGAAACACCACCTGCCTCGGGGGAGCAACCAGGCTCGGCCCCCGAGCACCAGCTTGTGCTGGCTGCAACCTCAAAGCATGTCTTCCCCTCCTCTCTCATTGCTTTGTTTGTAATACTTCTGTTTTGTGTATACGTATATAATTACATCATAGATTTTATTTATAAATAAAGTAGAAATTGAGTTTACATAAAATTTTACTCGGATCCTTTTCCGGGGGATATGGACGTCTCATTCGGTCCATTCAGAGTGTTGCACAACCGTGTCCTTCTACAACGTTGCCATCGCAGAGACACCTGTGCTCCTCATCGCTCTCGGCTCTGTCCCTCCCCCAGTCCCTGCAACCACTGCTCTTCTCTCTGTCTCTGCCGCTTTACCTCGCCTTGCATTTTCCTGTGCCTGCAATCCTGCCGTATGGCCTTCTGTGTCTGTCTGCAGAACGTGAGAGTGATTCCCCTCTTTTCAAAGATTTTTATACAAATAACATTTTATTACATAGGAATGTTCCGGAAAGAAGAAAGATCTCCGGAAGCCTCCACATGAACTATTTTCATGGTCTGTGCTGGGTTTCCCTTTTAGAAGCCTGCCTTGAAAAGCAGAAACCGCGAGAGAAATGTCTGAGTCCATGAGACACCTTTACATGCTTTCATTTTCCCGGATAGTCTCCGTTTCAACTATTCGAATGGGCATATGATCAAATGTGAAATCATATCTTAAATATTCTCCTTTCTTGCTAAACAGTTATGTCATAAAGCGTTCTTTAGGCTTCATCCAGACTATGATTATTTAGTCAATAATGATTGAAACATGAAAAAAAGAAGGCACGTTCCTTCTACCAAGAATTAATTCCCATAACACACGGCGTCCTTCTTCCCTGCCTTTCCCTCTAAGTGTAGTGTGTGTGTGTGTGTGTGAGTGTGTGTGTGTTTGCGTGTTTGCACGCATGCGCACATGTATGTGACAGAGTAGGGCAGGGAAGGTTCCGGGCTGTGCGCTTGTTCTACCGTATGTCCCCTCAGTGGCAGTCACTGTCGCTGCTGTCCCCTTGGGCAGTCTCAGTGACAGCATCAGGAACCCCCTCTGCTGAACAACTAAGCCATTTCCAGTTATTTGACTCTCATAATGGAAGTGATAAGCATTTCTCTGCCATCAGTCTCTGTTTCATTAGGAATGATTCCTCTAAACACCAATACTGGAACACACTTGAACCACATTTTTGGGAATTGGCTCTGGCTCCTCTATGCTCTCTTCATTAAGGAGAAGCATTGCTTTGGAAAGGAGGGATCCAGGATTCTACAGATGAGACCTGAAACTGTGAGGAGGACAAGCCAGCAGTGATGACATCGGGTACTGGGATGACCATAGAGCATGGAAGAGCCTGCTCATACCCCCCTCACATGTCCTCTCCCAGAAGCTTCCTGCCTTGTGTCCTGGAACACACCTCACCCATGCCCTCTCTGGTGACTCGCTCCAGCCCATTCAGCCCCCCGTGCTCCATCACTCAGACTCTAACTGGAGCATCCAGACCCTGCTCCAGGCCAGCAGAGGGATGCAGGCCAGGCCACTCCTCTCAGCTTGCTCCCTGTCCTTCCTGGCTGAACCCCATCCTCTCAGGGAGGAACCTCTAAGGACAGTGCCGGTCAGTGGGTTACAGACAAGTGTTCATCCTGATGGAGTTTCAGCGGCAACAGCAAGAACCACTTGAACTGTGTGAGCAAGAGAGGCCTTTGCAATGCACATTGGCTGCTCATGGAAGCTGCAGGATGGACAGAGCCTCCACCAGGGGCTTTGGCACTGGACAGAGCTCATCCTCTAGCTATGACCCCCCGACCCTGCCAAGCCCAACCTTGGTATCCCTCAAGTTAAGCTTGTCTGAGAGAGGGGCCGTGCTTCCTGCAGACACCCCTCTCCTCCCACATAGTCGAGTAACGGGGAGTCCACTTGATCGGACGCTCTCATAGAGGCCATTGTCAGTAACTCCTGTCTTCTCTGCCAGAAGATGGAGCGAACCAGGCACAGAAGATAGATCCTCAGAGGGAGGACAGCTGGGGCTCTCCCTGCAGGAAGAGAGAGAAACACCAGCGAGTGGGACTCAGTGAGAAAGGAGAGCTCTGAGCACTCGGGGAGGGGCTGCCATGGGCTGGGCGCTGCCATACTGCTCAGTGGCACAGGCTCTGTGCTGGCTTGCAGGGAGAGCCCAGGCTTCATCCCACCAAGAGGTCCATCAAACACCAAACTGACCTGCATTAAACACTTTCAAGTCCAGCCACGAAAAGGCTCTGGGGCCCTGGCAGCCGAGGAGGCCTAAGATGCTATGTACCAATGATTCCACGGTGGGGGAAAAGTGGGACAGGCGTGATGGAACTGGGGGCAGCTCATTTCCCTGCGTTGGGGAGAAAGACCCCCATCACAAGGCACCCCAATATTTGTTCTACAAACAGGTGGCAGTCCAGGGGGCTCCAGCCTGCCAGTCTCCACACTGAGGATTGTCCATGTCCAGGACACAAGCTCTGGGGGACATCCTGTCCCAGGGCTGGCCTGGGTCTGATGGATGAGCACCGGCATTGTGGAATCCCATACTGGAGGGCAGGAAGGCTTTCTGGAAGGACAACTGGGTCAGGGGCATTAGGATTGGCAGGCTGAAGGGACACAGTAGGGCAGAGGCCCAGAGCCCATGACAGCAGTGTGCTCCCAGTGGGCTACTTTTAGGAGGTAAAGTTGAGGATTACTGAGAATCTTTTGAGATCATGAATCACGACAGTCAATCCCACTAGCAATTCCATGAGGAAGGGAGAAATGCTGTCTCTGTTTGACTCCTAAGGAAACCAAGGCTTTAAGAAACTGCCCCTTTCCATGCTCCACATTGAGTCACGGGCAGGATTTGAACCCAGGGCTTGCCAGGCTTGTGGGCTCGACCTCACGAGAAGGTTGTGTCCAGATGCTCAGAAGGGACTTCTCAACTCTGAGGTTCCATGAGCCTTTGTAGCCAGGGAGAAGCCTTCTCCTGCCCAGATGCGGGCTGGCTGGGACGGCGAGAGTCCTCAGTGCCGAGGCACAGCATCGTCAGACAACAGACCCAGGCCCAGCCGCAGTCAGGGGCGGCGCCACTGCCCCTTGAGCTCAGGGAGGTCTCCAGGCCTGGGGGTTGGATGTGGAGCTTTGTTTCCAGCAAAACTGACTGCCCGACAACGGGGACGTTTTTTCCAGCTGAAAACATCTCCCTGTTGAGAGAACATTCCTGGGGAGGTGACTGGCTGTAAACGCATCCCTCTGTCGGTCCACGTCACGGGACCTGGGGACCTGAGAAGCAGGCCCGGCAAGGCCAGGAGCAGCGCAAAACGGCACAGACTCTGTGTGTGGGTCTCACACCCCCGCCTGGGTTCAGCCCCTGGCGGGCCTTGGGTGGGCCGTGGGGCTCCTGGCGCAGACTAGACCAGAGGTGACTCTAGCAAGGGTTTGACAGCCAGCTTTCCGTGGGGGCCGCCCGGGCTCTGGTCCCACCCCCTCCCCACCGCACCCCTCTACTGGGAAGGGGCTGACCTCCAGCCGCTCCGACTTCTGGTCGCCTCCACGGTTCCTACTGGGTTTCTTGGGCCTCCCGTCACTTGTACTGAATTCCTGCCCCGAATTCCAGGGTTGGAGGGGGTGATGGACGGCACGGCTGGATGCGGAATTGTGCACCTAGAGATTTTTACCTGTCTGGGTCGCCTGTGAGGACCAAGAATGAGCCAAATAGGCCACTGAGAGAAACAGACTCAGGACTGAGGCAGCAGAAGAGGATTCTTACGCTGCCACGTCAGCGGGGAGTCAACCGGAAGTGGGCAGGGGGCAGGTTCCCTGGTCTGTCTGGTTCTCTGAGCCTCTGGGCGAAGTGGCCCCAGTGGCCTGGGAGACAAACTCTAGGAAAAGAGCCAGAGACTGGAATGACACCAGATGGGTGGGAAGCTCCTAGAAACAGTCAAACGATCAGGGATCAGAAATCTGCACTCTGACCCAGCCTTTGCCTTTGTCTTCCTGTCTGACGTCTGCCTCCCCATTTGGCACATTTCCCTTGTCACCATCCAACGTCTGACATGGCTGGGCAGCAAGGAGAAGACTGAACCAGCAGCCTGGCGGGCCAGACCCTGAGGTGCCTCAGCCCGTCCCCGGATGGTTCCAGGCGCTGGAAAGAAGGTCCGATCTGTCCCAGCCACTTGACAATGAGAACTATCCTCCAGGCATGGTTATTTTCATGTAATCTCAGAGATGGGATTTCCTGCGGTCAAGAAGTAAATGTGGAAAAGGGCTTCCTAGAAACATCACGTATCGTTGACAAAAATGCCTGTTTTCCAAAAGTGCGACCGGCTGGACCCCCCCTCCTGTGAGTCAGATGACACGGGGCGTGAGGTCCTCAGGGGCAAGGAGCAGGCACAAGTCTATCCCCCTCAAGTGTCGTGGCTATTCCGCCAGAAGCCAGCCGACCCTCCCCTTAGCCCATGTGTGTGTAAACTCCATGCGGTCACAGCGTCAGGGCCTGCCTTGGTCAAAACCTTGCCCAGGGTGGTTTGTGGACACATGGTGGGCAGTGGGGAGCCAGGAAGGACTGACAAAGCTCAGTGTAGGTAAAACCCCAAAAGAAAACAAATGGGAAACAAAACCCAAGATCATGAGAGAATCCTCAGCCACGGTTTCCTGCCTGCCGGCCCCCAGCCTTCCTGTCTCCGTTTCGTGTCCATCCCTCATTTCCTTCACTTTGGTCCTTGCATTCTTGGCTGTTTCTTTTTTGCTTCCCCAGCCTGAAAACGACCTGGAACCATGCCTTCTTCCTATCTTGGATCTCCTTCCCACAACTCTTTTCTGCTGCATTTTGGCCAGATTTGCAAGGTGTCCGTGGCTGAATTTCAAAGGTCTGATCGCGTACTTCCCCCCCAGGGGGACAGGGGAGCCCCTGGTCCTTCATTTCCATCCTTCTCTCTTCCCTTTCATATCTGAGTCCCCCAACACCAGCCCCGTGGGGCCGCTCACTTTACCCCCAATGCTCCTCTTACTCCTCCCCCAGCGCCCCTGCCCAGATCTCGGGCTCCTCAGAACCCCCCCAACATACCCCAGGAAGGTCCACATTAGTCCCACCTGAGCTTTGTTCTCTTTTAATGTTTGTTTGCTTGTTTGTTTGTTTGTTTTTATACCTTCTCACCTGGGTGAAAGTTCTCTGGGTAATTTGAGGCCAGGCACCAGGACTTTGTTGTTTGGAAGGTGGAGATCAGGGCTCAGCCTCCGTGGGGGTCGCACACCCTGAGAGCGGCTCACGGTCCAGGTCCCCATCTGCAGCCTCTGCCTTCCTGCCCTTCCAGCACCTGCTCCCATGGGCTCCACCCATCTTTCTCTGATGGGCTGAATGTCGGACTGGTCCCTCAGGCTCATCCTTCGGTGCCCTGTGTATCCCACCAACTTCACGCCTCTTCCCAGTCCATCTTTATGCCCAGGACAGCCCTCTCCGTTCTAAGATTTCCACGAGCCTCCCCAGCTGAGAGCCCTCCTCACTGACCCCATGCAGGCACCCAGGGTTCTTCCCACCAAGAACACAAGAGCGAAGGCGGGGCGGCGGGCAGGAGTGGCCATGCCCTGGGGGATCGGGCGGGCCTGCCAGGGGAGAGATGAGAAGGGACGCAGACCACGCTTCCTCATCAAGGCAGGTCTCTTCAGACTTTTAAGATCGTGTACCCCTCAATAAAGAATTAGGAGCACTCGCCCCTCAATACCTATACATAAATCTATAAATTACACATATGACTCAACAAATGTAGAGATTCATTATAAGACAAAATGTGCAAATAGAAGAAAAAGATTAAATAAATAGCGACATGGTTTTAGTTTATTAAAAGTTTTAATTGTTTTTCTCTCTAATGTATTTATTTTTTAATTTAATTATTTTTAAGTCCTCTCTACGCCCAGCGTGGGGCTCAAACTCACGACCCCAAGATCGAGAGTCACAGGCTCCACCGACTGAGCCAAAGTATTTATTAATAAGTCTCAGTGAAAGCAATCTGACTGGCTATACACCATTCTTTGTACAAACCCCACTTTTGTGTCTGGTGACACAGTGTCTAGAAGTGGCTCTGGAATCTCGTTGTGCTGGTACTTGGCTGTCACGCGTCCCTGTGTCACTTCCGCGTCCGTCCACCAGCTACAGTTTGTTGTTTGGGCTCAGCTACGGGAATTCCATCTCCTCTGACGCCGGTCTATCTTTCATGCTGATTCAAAGCTCTTGCAATTTTACCTGTTGGACACATGGTTTCAAAACACTGTGCCGGAGATTGCCTTGTAATAAGAAACTGTTTCAACCTGAAGGGTGCACGCAGGCAAGTACTGAAGGGCTGCAACTACAAACCGAACCTTTTCGACAACAACAATGCCATAATGGGAAGACATTTCCAAGCATCTCATTTCCCAGATGCTATCCCATATGTTTTCTCTAGGGGAAAAGTTAAAAAAGAAAGAAAGAAAGAAAGAAAGAAAGAAAGAAAGAAAGAAAGAAAGAAAGAAAGAGAGAGAGAAAAGAATTGTGCTTCCACTTACCGTTAAAGCACCTTTTTCTGCAAATGACGGATTCGTTGACTTTTTAAAAATAAACACTGGTGTCCTGTCCAGCCAGATGGGCCAAGGCCCTCCCTGCTTTCCTTGCCGGGTGGTTGACGAGGGCTCTTGTGGGCAAAGCACACAGAATGAGACATCTGACCATGTCGCTCTCTGGAACCACTGCCGGTTTCTCGTGGCTAAATGAACAGAACCTGGAGTCCTCATTCTGTCTTACGACTTACAGGACCCGCCACCCACTGTCCCCACCTGCCTCTGAGGCTTCACCCCACCCGCCTGCCCCACCCCCAGACTTGTCCTCCTTCTTCCCTTTGTTCCTGCCCTTCCCCAAAGCCCTGCACCCCGTACCTCTTCTCTGCCAGAGCGAGTTCAAGTTCTCACTGCCTCCCGCGACCTTTCCTGATGGCCTGTGTCCCTCATCCCTGTTTCTGCAACACATTAAACATCAGTCCATGAAGATGTCCGTGAAGACCTGAAACAGGGCTCATGTGCCTCCCTCTTTTCTGCACTCCCCTTACTGAGCTGAGCAGCGTGGGCTGGCGGGTGTGTCTGTAAACGGACTTCGGTTTTGAATGAAAGGGACATCTCTCCTGCACCTGCTCTCCCAGACTTCTGGCGCCTGTCATGGTGGTGAGGATGTTTAAGCTGCCTGCGGGGGAGGGGGTGAGGTGGCTCATGGTGGCTGCTTGGGGTCACTCCCCTTCCTTCTGTTACTGTCCCTCTCCTTTGAGGGAGGAGGAGGAGGACGAGGAAGAGGTGCGGGGCTCCATCCTTATGGGATTTCGACCCATGGGATGACAGCCCTGACCCAAAGCTTGTGACTTCTGAGTAGTCTGGAGGAAGGCAGCAAGCAGAGGAACCTGTTAGCTTTTTCTGCCAACTGGAGCAGCCGAACATCAGACTCCCAGGGGCTCTGTGCCTGCCAAATGCTATCCGGGGAGCCATGGTTCACTGTGTCTCCTTCTCACGCCCTCTAGCGGCTGGAGGGAGCGCCCTCTCACTTGTGCCTGGTGTTTGCAGCCCCCTGCCCTGTGCAGGCTCTCCAGAGAGGCAAACATCTTCCAGCATGGAAGGGATATGCACCATATCCCCACCCGTGTGGTGCAGAGAGCTCGCGTAGCCTGAATAACCTGGAAAAGCAAGGTGGGCAAACATTGTCGACCTTCCCCGCGGGCATTTCTCCAAGAGTAGCTAAGACGCGAATCCGGCTTGCTCACTGCGCTGAGTTTAGCATCCATGCTATAGGGCTCTTTGAATGTCAATGTTATTGAGGTTTTCATCATTATGTACCTTCAAAAGATGTTCAATGTGATTCTGATCATACTCCTCTAAAAATGCCTCAGATTAAAAGCTTTTGCTGGCTCTTTAGACCGCGGGCCTGCAATTATAGAAAATGAACTGCATTTTAGCTTTCCATTGAAATTAGTAACAACGGTTCCCCAGTTGACTCTGTGAATAGTTAATGGAACAAACAGGATACTTCAGTACAATATGGGTTGGAAAGCCATTTGAGCAAGATTCTGGGTTTCAAATGGGAAAATAATTCATATAATGCAAACCTTTCTCATGCACACAGTGTAGAAGGTGTTTCTCCGAAATAAACACTGAACTATTTAGCGAATGATGAACTGTACCTCAGTGTGCCTGCTACTCTGATGAAAACGGAATCCAGGTAAGTCAGCTAGCACCCGGTACTGAGTACTGCCAGAGAGCTCCTCGTTTGACAAGGAAGAAACACATTCGGGCAGCCTGCTGGCGTGTTCCTTATGGACACTAAGCTGGGAAGCGGGGAGGGAAAAAAGTGGGGTCTGGCCTACTGGCCCAGAGCAAAGCAAACCCTGCCAAGTGAGTATTATCTTTCCCGTTTTATGGACGTAAAATTCAGCAAAGTATCTTGCCCAGCAGACCTCCCCCACTGGCCAGGCAGCTCCTCCCTGTTGAAGACACCTGGAGGGAGGTCAGTTTCAGGAGAGGGTGTCTCCTTCCTTTCCCCCATTAGCTGCCACTTCCCACCCCTGCTCTCACCTCCGTGCCTGGTCTTGTATAGCTGGGAAGGGACTTGAGGGACACTTCAGCTCAGAACATTTAATTTTGACTCCTTCCCCACCAAATTAAAATTGCCTGCTTTTGTGGGTAGGGCAGGAGAAAAATGGGCACAGACCTCATCTTTGTAAGGTGTAGGCATTGGGAGAAATTCCAAAATTTGGTTGGTCAAGGCACTGGTGGTGAAAAGAAAACTAAGAAGGAGAAAGATGCAAAGAGTTTAAGTAATGCTAAGAAAGACGCCTCAGAGAAGACTTCCCGGCCTCTCCTCACGCAGGAATCCACTGTGGAAGGCACAATTCTGTCTGCGGGCCGCGTGCCATACGCCTCTGTTCACAATCACTGTCTCGGTCACCCACCAAACACCAGAGAGTGAGCGGCACAGAAACATCGCACCTAGAGCTCCAGTAGAAGATTCTGGAAAAACTACTGAGAGATGACTATGGACATCCCACATAATGAGCATTAGGTTCAGGGCAAACACTTTAGTAAGAACCACCCCCCGACCCCCCACCTGTCTGAGCTGGGGATGATACGGCCTCCAAGCCCAATCTGCATGACTAATGTGATTTTAAAAAACCCAAGTTTTCTGAGATGGGGAATAAATGTCATTTCCCTCAGAGCTGTCAAGATGTGACATTCACACTTTTCAGGGCTTCAGGGTCCACTGAGAAGAGAGCGTAACGTCCTGAGGGGTAATGTTTTTGGGGCAACCCCATGTGACTTATTACATCAAAACGGCACAAAGCTACGTGGGGACCACAGAGGTTAGATGACCGAGTATCGGGACAAGAAAAAGATCCCGATAAGCTGATAGGGAAAGGATAAGCTTTTAAAAGGTAAATGGCCTCATTTCAGTTCCAATAATTAACTGAGTAAAGACAAGGTAGGGGTCAAGTTGGAAATTCTAGACAGCCACAGATCTCATGTGAATTCACGTGTCACTCGCGGCTTGTGCAGTTTTCAGCTCTATGAACCCAGCTGGAGCAGAGTCTACATAAAGGGAGGGAGGGGCCCCCATGGTTCTAGGCACATGGCATCTCGCTCTTGTGGGATCTGGACCGTGTCCAGCAGGGAGCTCAGAGAGCCTTGTCGCCTGAGGTACGCTTGAGGAAACCGTAGATGTTTACCCTGGAATAACCCAGGCACACACTCTGTCTTCATAAATTTGCAAGGCTGCGGTCTGGACGAGAGCGGACATAGTCTACGTCTCTCCGGAGGGCTGAGCTGGTGTTCGTGTCGGCAATCCCAGGGAGGCGGACTGGGACTCAGGGTGAGGGGAATGCCTCACAATTCCAGGTGCGTAGCCAGGTTTCTGGAAAGTTTCGTCTGGAGACCAGCTGGATGTAGGGAGCCGTCCCCCACTAGGGGCCAACCTGGACCAGGTGGCCTCTGAGGACCCTTTCAACTCCGAGGTTCTGGCTGGGGCCGCTGGGACTGAGCGGACTTTGTCAGGGACCGAGCCTCACGGTCCAGGCTCCTTGGGTAGCATTTGGGGCTCGCAGAGGGGTTTCTGGTGGGAATATTTGAGGAAAGAGTGTGGAGTGCCATTTGTGCTTAAGGAAGGTCATATCAACGAAGGTAAAGGCAAAGGCTTCTCCTCCCACCTCCCATAGAAGGAGGGTAGCATTGTCTGAGAAAAGCATGTATAAGACTGAGTTTGTTGTTGTGGGGCCCTTCTGGCAGTCAGCTCCAAGCACTGTTACTAGGGACTGTTTTAGGGACAAGAGAATAGCTCGATTCTACAGAGCATTGTGTTGTACTGATGGTCCCTACAGTGGGGTCCCTCTGCACTTTGTGGGCTGGAGTTGCCTGGATTAGTGGAACTCGGCTAATAGTAAGGGAACCTTGGGCTGGAAGTTCTGCTCCCCAGGGAGGGAGGGCAGGCAGGATAGGAAGGAGTGGGGAGTTGTGGATCACCGAGGCATCTGAATAGGAGGTGGAGACCAACCTTGAGTTTAGAGGTGAGTGACTTCCCAGAGCTGGGCAGAGTCAGGACCAGGATCCTGTCTCCCGATCCCGATCTGATATTGTCCCCACGTCCTCACCGCACCCACCACACAGACTGACAGATAAGAAACGGGGTGCTGAGGCCTAGGGGAAGGGTGATCCCAATGAAGATGACTTAAAAAAAAAAAAGAAAAGAAGAAGGGGAAGGAAGTCAAGTGCACTTCCTTCCTTCGTGGGGGGTTTTCCCTCCAGTCAGAGCCCTTATGTTGGCTGCTGCAGCCTGTGAGCACTGCTGGGCTTTCAGAGGGACAGCCACCATTCTGGTCATTCGCATCACTGTCCCCTCCCCATAGGGCTAGTTACCGCCCTCCTTTCCCAACACTGGGCTCGCTCCCATGGTGTAAGCATTGCAGCCACTCAGGAGGGAACAGGAGCAGAAGCCGCAGCTGGGATGGACACACTGTAGAGCTGGAAAAAGGGACTCTGGAGCCAGACGTGACCCGTGGCAGCTGTTTCCTATGCTCATCCTCGGTTTCCTTGCCCGGTAAGGGCACCTGCTTGACAGGTCCCGTGTAAGAATCCCATGAGCCAAAGTGCTTTGTGGCCCAAGGCATAAAGGGATTTCCTCCTGGTAGAGGGTCACGGGCTTGGCCTCCTGACAAAGGTCAGCAAGCGACACCCACCAGCGCTCCAGGGATGCCGGGTCGTCCTGGGGAGTCTGCCTTGCTGTCTCCCCACAGCAACGCTCCCCTCCCTGGCCTGGGGCTCTGGGGAGTCCACAGCCTGTGCCCGCACACGTGAACAAAGGGTCTCTAGTGACAGCCTGCAAATTACCCTCCCCTTCTGAGCCAGCACGCCTTCTGTCACTTAGCTGAAACAGACACCGGGGAGAACACCGCCTTGGAGCGCGCCAAGAGCACACCTCCGTGCCCACAGCGCGCTGAGCCACACCTTGATTTAAAACACACCAAGATGTTACTTCACAACCTTGTTCTGAGAGTCACCCCACGGGTGTGCCGCCAAGGGTAATTGATTTCTGACTCACGTATGGAGCTCGACTTGTCAGTGGGGTGCTGGTACCCAGCCCCTGGCGGGGGGCGCGGCCAGGAGCAGCCCTGATGGGGAGTGTCTGCTGCTGCCCAGGGGGAAATACTCCCACTGCAGGCTGTCGGTGGGGTGTGCCCAAATGCAGAGTGGACTGTTGGGGGCCAGTAGGACCCAGCTGCAGTTCAACAGTGCTTGAGGTTAATGGCGAGGTTCAGAATGGTTTCTCAAACAAGGTGCTCTCCAAGGAACCACGCAGCTCTGACACTCTCTCCTTCTCTGATTTTAAGGCATCTTAAGCATGGTGGCTCAGCTCAATGGTGTGCAGGAAAATGGTCCCAACGACTAGAGGGAGCTCCGAGACAACGTGCATCTTGGTGGTACCTGGGTGCGTGAACAGACAGGCGGTCCATGTGCAGGGACCTCCTTACTCACTTTGCCCGACAGTGGATGCTTTCCAAAGCTTTACAGAGCAGATCCTGGAGGAGGACATGTGGGAAAGGGCTTCTGGGTCCCTGTTTGCATTTTGTTTCTCCGCTCCATGGCCCGACAGAAACATGCCAAACCTCTTTGCTTTTGCCACTGACCGGAGAGCGTGCCCCTCCCCGAGCGGGGGTGCGTCTCAGGGCAGTGAGCAAGGAAGGTGCCAGCCGCCAGCTCAACCCGGGGAGCCCATCAGCGGTCGGTGTCAGTGAAGTTAGGACTTTCAGCCAGACCATCCCCCCATCCCTGATCCAACCTCTTAAACATATTTCAAGTTAGAAAGGGGATGGACAACCGAGGATGACGTTTTTCTAACCTTTAAAAAATGTAAACGGTAAACAGAACATTGATGAATAAAAACGCCCAGACCAGAGATGTGCGACTTGCTGGATTCCCGCAGACCACACCTGAAGGCAGTGCCGCAACCGATCTTTCTCTTGTTCTCACAGATGCTGAGTCCCAAGCTCATGTGCTTTCTGAGCACGTATGCCCTTTCCTTCCTGCGCACACACGTTTCTGAACCAGATGGGACTTGCTGTCGTGGACACGCCAGGCCTGAGTGGGCGGCGAAGGGAAAGTCTCTCTCTGGGTCGGGTATGACAGAGCGTTGCTGGAACCCAAGGTGGCCAAGGGGCCTTCCAGATTGACGCAGAGCTTCTTGCAGACTGGAAGACCCCTGGGACATGGAGACTTGGCGCTAGAAGCAGGAATAGATGGAGCATGTGTGGCAGAGGACAGCTCCCACCTTCCAGCGTCCCAGAGAGAGAGCTAGTGACCTGGGGCTGGAGAGAAAGCTCATTGCTCCCAGCACCACTGCCGCCACAGGAGATACAGCCCACCCACGGAGGACAACCTGCAGCATGGCCAAAGCTCGGTGCCTGGGAGCCAATGCAAGTCACGGACATGTCCCTACATCCCACACCATTTCCTCCTGGAAGCCCTCCACCTCCGCCCTCCGCACACCGTGACTGCTTCCTCCTCTGTGTTCTGGATGGAATGCTAGCGATAAATGCAATTAATCCAGCACACACTGATCAGCCACTGCTGGGGTCCCCACAGTGAACGAGGCTGGTGTTTCCCCCTGGAGCCGGCAGGGGCACGACGAGCCCACGGGTGCACGCTGCCATGGGTTATCGGGGTCCAGTGTTCACAGAACCCTTCTTTGAGGAGACCGTGTAAGTCAGTAGGACTCAGTGGGATAAAACAAATGGCAGGAGCCAGTCTGGACAGAGTGTGGAAAAGCCCAGGGAGGGGAGGGCGTGGGCACGTTCCAGGGACAAAGGGATTTCAGGCAGAGTCTCAGGGAGACCTGAGCGAGCGTGGCTACCCCGTCCTGGGGCTGCAGAGGGCTTGACCACAGAAGGGGGCCCTTGCCCGGAGCTGGATTGAGCTTTATCCCAAGGCCAAGGGAAAGCCCTCAGAGTCAGGTAGGCAAAGGGATGGCCCATTTGTGGGGAAGGCCCAGAGCCCCAACGGGACAACACGCACCAAACTTTGGAGGTAGAGGTCTGCTGGGGGGCCGGGCAGCATTGCATGTGTAATCCACCCACAAACCACTCTAGGCAAACTAAGGTCAGCTGGCCTTGCCCCATGTTTGGCACAAATTCCAGCTGAGAAAGCATGTGGATGCTTCCATTGTCTCTTGCAAACCTTAAAGGATTCCATTTTCCTCTCAAAAGATTAGAGTTAGAAAAAGAGTTCCTGTAGATTTTGGAAACGTACCAGTTCTGCCCATCACTTTTAAAAATAACTTATCTCCCAATTTTTAAAGATTCTGTAACATTTAACAGATACAAAATAACACATATAAGATCGAGGCATCATAATAAAATGAACACCATGAACCCACCACTGGGCCTCAGAACAAGAATGTCATCAAGGTCACCAAGATGGTCACCAAGGTCCAAGAATAAGAGTGTGCCTCCCTGAATCCAACCCCTTGCCCCATCCATAACCCTGGGGAAACCAGGCTCCTAAATTTTCTTGGTATCAGCTCCTTGTTTTTTTATTTAGTTTTATAACAGAAAGTCTAATTTTGAATGATTTGAACTTCATGAAATATCATACTCTATGTTGGCTTTTCTGAGACTTTTTGGATTCAATATTTCTTCTAAGATTCATCCTTACTTTTGCATGTGGCGGATAAACATCGTTTTCACCGCTGCATAATATTCCATTGGGTGATCTCATCTTGATTTACTTCTCCATTCCCCTATGATGGACGCATTTCAGCTGTTACTAGTTTTTGTCTCTTTCAAACAGTGCTGCTGTGAACATTGTCCTAGATGACCCTTGGCATTTTGGTGCAAGAGCAAGGGTGACCTTAGGGCATGAACCTAAGAAAAAACTTGCTGAATCTCTAAACTGTATGCTGAGTGGCCGTACCATTCTTATTTGCCACTTACTTCTCCTCTGAAAGATGTTTGTTCGTGACTTTCACCCATTTTATTATTGGGTGATATGATTATTTCTTATTGGTCTTTTATTGTTCTCTAAAATTAATCCTTTATTGATTATATATATTTTAAAAACAATTCTCAGCTTGTGGATAAATTCTCGATTTGGGAATGATATAGAATTACAAAGTTGCAAAGATAGCACAGGGAATTACTATCTACTCTTCACTTGGTTTTCCCTAATGCTTACGTCTTATATCACCAAGGGCACAACAAAGAAACCAGCATTGGTATTTGCCACTATTCATTAAACTCTAGACTTTCTTTGGATTCCACCAGTTTTCCCAGCAATGTCTTTTTGCTGCTTCAGGGGCCAGTCTGGGCGGGATGCATGTCGTGTATACTGTCTTAATTCCCTTTATGTTGTCTTTTGGTGAATGGAGGCCTTAATTTTAAAGGAGTTGCACTTTTCAATCATAATTAGTATTTTGGGGAACTTGTTTAAGAAGTTCTTCCTTGTGCCTATGCCACGAGGGTGCTCTCCGATATTTAGGTTTTGTCTTTCACATTACAGCCTTTCTTCCACGAGGACTGAACTTTGTGCCTGGTGTCGGGTGGAGATCCGGTTTCATTTTTCACTTTTAATAATAGCTGCATAATGAGACCTTAGATTTCATAGGAAAGTCCCTCTGCTTTTTTTCTTCAAGAATTCTTTGTCTGCCCTTGGTTCTTAACCCTTATGTAAGATTTTAGATTCAACTTGCTAAATTGCTTGAAGAAGCCTGCTGGGATTCGGCTTGCCACTGCCTGGAGATTCTTCATGAGAATTCTTCACGCTCATGAAGAGCATGAAGAGAACTGACATCTTCACAGTATTGCATGCACAATGTCAATATCTGTTATCCATGAACTTCACGTTCTCTACATTGATTTTGGTCTTTTAAAATACGTCTCAAGTCTTCCATTTTGCTACCACTGCTAAAGCACCCGTGGCCAAAATGAAGTTCAATTCCTTTGTGACTTCCGACCAGTGTAAGAACCATAAAGGGCATTGTAATGCCCCTTCCACATTTGCAGCAAGATTATGTCTCTCCTCTGCCCAAAGATCTGAAACAGAAGCGCAGTGTTCATCCACGCCCATCCGAAAGGATGATGACATTCTAGTTCTTGCAGGACAGCACAAAGGTCAGCAAATTGGTAACACAGTCCGGGCTTGAGAGAGCTCCGCCGTCTACACTGAACAGGTGCAACTGGCGCAGGCTAATGGCACGCCGTCTGCGCAGCATGCACCCTCGCAAGGCTGTTAACGCTAGACCAGAACCGGACAGAGATCCCCCCAAAGAGCCTTGAACATCAAGTCAAATCTCGTCAAGAGGAAATGAAAAGAGCAGATATAAGGAAGAAAAAAATGGAGAAGATGCATGGATAAAGTAATCCTCAATTTCATTAAAAATCGCTGACATGGAGGCACCTGGGTAGCTCAGTGGTTCAGCGTCTGCCTTCGGCTCAGGTCATGATCCAAGGGTCCTGGGATCGGGCCCCACATGGGCTCCCTGCTCGGCGGGAAGCCTGCGTCCCTCTCTTCCACTTCCCCTGCTTGTGTTCCCTCTCTCACGATGTTTCTCTGTCAAATAAATAAATAAAATATTTTGAGAAAAATTGCTCATATGAGGGCTGCCTGGGTGACTCAGCCGGTTAAGTGTCCGACTCTTGGTTTCGGCTCAGGTCGAGATTCCAGGGTCATGAGATGGAGACCCAAGACAGGCACCCTGCTCAGAGGGGAGTCTGCTTCTCTCCCCCTTTGCCCCTCCCCCCACTTGCACATACTCTTTCTATATACAATAAATAAATCTAAAAAAATCGCTGAAATGAATAAATAAAATAAATGTTTCAATGCCTTTTTTTTCTCTAAAGAGAAAAAATTTTGTTTTTGTTAGAGTTATTCCTACGTATTTGATGTTTTTGCTGATATTGTAAATAACATATATATTTTTAAAGATTTTATTTATTTGAGAATGAGAGAGCATGAGAGAGAGAGAGAGAGCATGAGCAGGGGGAGGCGCATGGAGAGGGGCAGAGGGAGAAGCAGACCCCTGCTGAGCAGGGAGTCCAGTGCGGGACCCTATCCCAGGACTCCAGGATCATGACCTGAGCTGAAGGTCATTGCTCAACCAACTGAGCCACCCAATATTATATTTTCTTATTTCATTGATGGCTAATGCATAGAAATCCAATTGGCTTTTTAAATTCTTTAAGTTGGGAAAATTCACAAATCATAGAAGTTGTTCTTTTAAACTGTACGATCTCATGCGTTCACACAGTTGTGCGACCATCAGCATCTCTAATTTCAGAACCTTTCATCCCCCCAGAAAGCACCCCTGTACCTGTTAACAATCAATCCTCAGTTCTCCTTCCCTAGATAACAGCTAAGTTGTTTTTTTCTGTTTCGACTTGCCGATCCTGGACACTCTGTATAAATAGAACCATACGATGGGGAGTTTCCTATGACTGGCTCCTTGCACTTCATATAATATTTTCAAGGTTCATCTCCATGCAGCACGTATCATTCCTTTTACAGCTGAATGATATTCCATTGTATGGGTGTCCCACGCTTCGTTTATCCATTCCTCAGCTGATGCGCATGTAGATGGTTTCCCTTCGGCTATCACGGATAACCCTGTTGTGAATTTTCACGAACAGATTTTTGGGTAGACACGCGTATTCAGTTCTTCTGGATGAATACTCAGGAATGAAACTGTCGGATCATATGGTAACTCCACATTTAACTCTTAGAGGAACTGTCAAACTGGTTTTCAAAACAGTGGCACCATTTTGCATTCCCACAAGCAACGTAGGACGGTTCCAATTTCTCCCATCTTTGCCAACATTTGTTGTTGTCTGTCTCTTTTGTTAGAGCCATTCTAGTGGGACGTGCTCTCGTTGTAGTTTTTTTTGTTTTTGTTTTTGTTTTTTTTAAGATTTATTTATTTGACAGATAGAGATTACAAGTAGGCAGAGAGAGAGAGAGAGAGGAGGAAGCAGGCTCCCCGCTAAGCAGAGAGCCCGATGCGGGGCTCGATCCCAGGACCCTGGGATCATGACCTGAGCTGAAGGCAGAGGCTTTAACCCGCTGAGCCACCCAGGTGCCCCCTCGTTGTAGTTTTGATCCACATTGCTCTAATGACTAGGAACGTTGGGCACCTTTTCACGTGTTTATTGGCCATTTGTATATCCTTTCCAGAAAAATGTGTATACATATCCTTCGCCCATTTTTAAATTAGGTTATGTGTCTTTTTATTGCTGTGTTGTGAGAGTTCTTTATATATTCTGGGTATAAGTCTCTTGTCAGATGTACAATTTGCAAATATCTGTCTTCTAGTCTATGGGTTGTCTTTTTTCTTTTTTAATAGCAAGGCACAGACGTTTCCAATAGTGATGTAGTTCAGTTTATCTGTTTTTGTTTTCTTTTGTCCCCTGAGCTTTTTAATGGTGATAGAACAGACGCATCTCCCTTTAAATCAGGAACAAAACAACAGTGTGTGTGTTTGATTTAAGGGTTTCCTCTCTCACTGAACCAATCAATCATATTGCTCCCCCTCCACGGACTGTAGTCATCGCTTCAGGAAAGGACAGGTGACCAAGCCAGGTCCACCAGCCTTCTTCAGTGGGATCGGTCCAACTGAACCTGGGACAGAGTAACCCATTCTCTCCTCTCTGATTGGAAAGATACAAAAAATCACCCAGAAGTAACAACCTCAGTTCCCCTGCAGAGTGAAGAAGTCTATTTGCAGGAATGACAAAATATACTGCTTCTCGTCTCTTCCCTGACCTCCCGAAAATTCAGTTTTCATGTTGGGAAAATTGGAATAATTCCTACCTCATGGGTTGCTACAAATACAAATAAATACACAAATAATATACAAATACAAATAAAATAACGATTACAAAATGTTTTAGCACGAAGACTAACTGCTCCCTGTCCACTTTGGCATTATTACTGTTGCAGATGAGCTCATTCCGCACTTGCAGCCTGGCCTTCCTTCTCCCTCCTGGCATTGCCACCTCTCCCCCCACCAGGACGCCCAGCCCCACCCGTGGAGACGGCAGAGGGATTGATTTCCCCGCTAATATAGCACATGTTAGCACAGCACATGGTTCATTGCACTGATAATTCCCGTCCGCTAAGGATGTGTTTCCAGAATGCCAACTCCATCTTGTACGTTTTTAAAATATTCTTTTCTAAATTGTGATAAAAATATACACAAAATCTACCATCTTGGCCATTTTTAAGTGCAACATTTCCACCGGCGGTGAACATATGCACATGGTTGTGCAACCATCACCACCGTCCAGAACTCTCCATCTCACCAAACTGAAACTATGTCCCCATTAAGCAATACCTCCTCGTGCCCCCCTCCAGACCCAGCTCCTGGCCACCACCATTCTGCTTTTCGTCTTTATGAATCTGACTACTGTAGGTACCTCATGTAAGTGGAATCATCTAGTATTTCTCTTCGGCTGATTGGCTTATTTCCCTTAATGTGAAGTCCTCAAGTTTCATCCCTGTTGTAGAACATGTCAGAACTTTGCTCCTTTTTAAGGCTGAATAACATTCCATTGTATGGGTAGACCACGTTTGCTCGCCCATTCATCCGTGGACACTTGGGTTGTCTTCATCTCTTGGCTATTGTAAGTAAGGTTTCTGTGAAGTGGGTCTACAGATATTTCTTTGTGACTCTGCTTTCAGTCTTTCGAGCATACACTCAATGGCTCATATGACTTCTGAGAAAGAAAGAAGCTCTGGAGTTTCAGCACAAATCCTCTCTGGTGTTCTTACCCCATGTTATCATCCTCACTGGCAAAGACTCTGTGGCTCCGGGAAGATGGTTGCTTGCCTAACGTGTCCCACACAGGCCGTGAGAGAAGATGAACCTGTACTGTGACCCATCAGCTCCAGCGCCCAAACTCTCCCCATCTCCCTCCCCAAACAGAATATTATTGGGGATAATCGATGGGCTCCCCAAAACAATGTGTTAGAACATGAATCCACAAGACCCAACACTTTCTAATGCATGAAGGCTAAACAGAAAACATAGTGAAGGAGGAAATTCTATTCACAGAAGCTTTGAAATTGCTTGGAAATTAACCTGTTGTTGTAAGTTTCAGGATTTGTTGAAGAAGATTTTAAAATTCTTGGGAGAAATAAAGGAAGAATTGATATTTGGGTTTGTTTCAGGCTGGGAAGATACAGAATGATAAAGATCAAGAAGCTCCTGTAGTTCATTACAGATAGAGCTCAAAAATGAACTAAAACGGTGCCTGGGTGGCTCAGTCATTAAGCATCTGCCTTCAGCTCAGGTCATGATCCCAGGGTCCTGGGATCCAGCCCTGCATTGGGCTCCCTGCTTGGAGGGAGGGAAACCTTCTTCCCCTCTCCCACTCCTCCTGCTTGTGTTCCCTCTCTCGCTATGTCTCTCTTTGTCAAATAAATAAATAAAATCTTTTTAAAAAATGAACTAAAATGTTCACAACTATTATATTAAAAATCCACCTGGACAAATAAATTGGCCAGACTATGCACTGGGGAGACAAATAAAGTGGCTCGGGAGAACTCATTTCCCAGATAATTATAAAATATATTATCAAACGACAATCAATAGGGTTGTATGGCATTGGCTTAAGAATAGGAAAAGATAGCCAATAAAATAAAGCATAGATTCCAGGTTTATGCCTAAACTTCATGAGAACTATTCCCAGGATTAACCTGGAATAAGAAAAAAATGGGAAAGGGACGACTGGGTGGTTTAGTCAGTTGTCTGCCTTCAGCTCAGGTTATGGTCCCAGAGTCCTGGGATCGAGACCCTCATCAGGCTCCCTGCTCCGCAGGGAATCTGCTTCTCTCTCTGCCCTTCTCCCTGCTTGTGCTCTCTCTTCCTCCCTCTCTCTCTCTCAAATAAATAAATATTTGTAAAAATCTTTAAAAAAATAAAAAATTGGGAAAGGAAGTAACTTTTAATAAATGTTATTGAAGAAATGGAATGACAATAATATCTAATATGTAATGAGTATTAACTCTGCCAGGGGTTATTCTAAGTGCAAGACCTTATTTAACAACTTCGTGAGGCGTGTTCTATTATTATCCCAATTGCATGGATGAAGAAACTGAGTTACGGAGAACCTGTATGAACTTGCCCACAACCACAGAGCAGCTTAAGTGGCAGAATCCAGTCAAACAGTCTCAGGTCAGCCCTCCCCACCCCCTGCTGCCATTCCTCTCACATTACAAAGTCAGAGCTTTGACCTAACTGCTCAAGTAGTTACGCTTTAAAAGCCCTGCTTTAAAAAAAGAAAACTTAACAAAAATTAAATACCTATCTCAAATGCAGAAGGAAGTCAATACATTGACACTTAAAAAAATAATTGTGATGAGTGGATTTTTAAATATCAATATAAAAATAAGGTGTGGCTACAAAGAATTGGAATTCGGTAAGAGATCGTGATGGCTAAAATCAGAAGACTGATAATGCCAAGTGTCGGTGGGGAGAGGGAATAGCAGGCAACTCCCACACAGTGCTCAGGAAGAGTGTTAATCCGCTCAGCCACTTGGAAAAATTGTTTGGTCCGAACTACTAAAGCTAACCATGCATGTAGAATATGACCGGGCACAAAATGAGTGCATAGGTCCTGCTAAGATGTGTACGAGACTCAGCATGTTTCTTTGCGGTGGCTGGGAATATTTTTAACAGCTTCAATCACAATAACCCAAAACCGGAAACGACCCAAATGTCCATCAACCGGGGGCATGGTTCAATGAACCAAAGAGATCCTACTCAGCAAGAGAAAGGAAGGAATCACTGACATACGCAAGACATGCACGAATCTTCAGACGCTTGGTTCAGCGAAAAAAGTAAGACTCTGAAAAGTAAGTACCAGGTGATTGCATTTATATGACATGCAAGAACAGGCAAAGCAATTGAGGATTTAAAAAAAAATCTGGGACACCTGGGTGGCTCAGCGGGTTAAGCGGCTGTCTTGAGCTCAGGTCATGATCCCAGAGTCCTGTGATCAAGGTGTTGTTGGACTCCCTGCTCAGTGGGGAGCCTGCTTCTCCCTCTCTCTCTGCTGCTTCCCCTGCCTGTGCGCTTGCTCTTGTTTTCTCTCTGTCTCTGTGTCAAATAAATAAATAAAACCTTGAAAAAATAATCTAAGCAATTACTTTGGGAAGTGGGTATTTGACTGGTAGGACCTCCAAAGGAACTTTCTAGGGTACTTGAAATGCTCTGTCTTGCTCTGGATTACAGTTACACAAACTTACATTTGACTGAGCAACATACTTAGGATCTGTGCCATTTACGTAAGTTTTAGAGCTCTATAAAAAGAAAAACCAGTAGACCAACAAAAATGTTAAGCTAAATATGAGTGACAGATTTCTTTTATTCATTCAACAAACATTTGTAAATAACTGTTGTGCACTGGATGCTGAGGATACCTCACTGACTGAAGGACACCATCTGGGAACTCAAATCCTGTAGGGGACACAGATCAGTGAATAAATATGGAACCTCATAAAGCACGATTGAGTTGGGAACAGGTGTCATGGTGCACATAGGACCATGATATAAGGGAAACACATAGGGGGAAGTGGGGGAATTTTGGCAGGAGAGAAGATGTTTAAACTAGGTCTTAAAAGATGAAGAGAACCATGGGGTGCCTGAGTGGCTCAGTCCCTGAAGCACTCAACGCTGGGTTTCAGCTCACGTCATGATCTCAGGGTCATGGGATTGAGCTCCACATTGGGCTCCACGCTCAGCGAAGTCTGCTTGGGATGGTTTCCCTCTTCCTCTCCCTTTCCCCCTTTCCCGTCCTGCATTCTCTCCCAAATAAATAAATAAAATCTTTAAAAAAAAAAAAAGATGAGTAGAACCACAGTGAGATACAAACTCATATCCATTAGGATGGCTACCACGGAAAAACCAGAAAAGCGCAAGTATTGGTGAGGATAGGAAAACATCGGAATCCTTTGCATGCTGTTGGTGGGAAAGTAACATGGTGCCGCCCTAAGGAAAGCAGTGGGGAGGTTCTTTGAGAAATTAAAAATAGAGGTAGAATACGATCCAGCAATTCTACTGCTGGGTATGTACCCCAAGGAATGGAAAGCAGGGTCTTGAAGAGGTATTTGTATGCCCACATTCATAGCACCATCGTTCACAAAAACGGAGGTGGAAGCAACGCAAGTGTCCACGACCAATGCACGAGCGCACAGCGGTCTAGCCATACAACGCGATCTGATTCCGTCTTAAAAAGGAAGGAAATTCCAACACAAGCTTCAACATGAATAAGTCTTGGGGACATCATGCTTGGTGTAATGACAAACGGTGTATCCTTCCCACTGATAGGAGGTACCTGGAGTAGTCAAGTCTGCAGAGAAGGAAGGCAGAATGGTGGTTGCCAGGGGCTGTGGGGAGAGGGAAGGGGGGAGGTGTTGTTTAACAGACACAAGAGTTTCAGTTTTGCAGGATGGAAAGTTCTGGAGGTTAGCTACACAACAACAGGAACGTACTTAACATTCTTGAACTGTACACTTAAACGTCTTTAAGATGGTCAACTATACATTGAATGTATTTCACTACAATTGAAAAAAAAAATGAGTAGAGAATTTCCTGGCAGAAAAGGGCACACCTAAGTTCAGAAACTTGGAAGAGCCTGGTGTTTTCAGGGAATGACGACATATTGACTGTGCTGAGTGCAAAGGACGCGCGAGTGATGGATGGTAGCAGGTGATCCCACGGAACCTAGGCAGGGCTAGGTTGTGAAGGCCCAGGCTGTCACAAAAGCAGTTTGGTGCTTCACCTGATCAGTGCCACAGAGGGCTCCCAGACCAGAGTGTGGCGCAAAGCACTTGTCCCTTGTGAAATCGTCCACCGCTAACTATGTCTGTCAGCGACCACAGCAAAAGTAGATGCTGCTGAGTACTGGGCATGCCTTGGGTTGAAGGGGACAGAAAGGGAGAGTGTGGGAACAGAACTACCCTGGATTCTTGTGGGGGGAGCAACAGTCTCGGGAGATAAAAGGTTGGGGCTGTAGGGACGCCTGCGTGGCTCAGCTGGTTGAGCATCAGCGTTCGGCTCAGGTTATGATCCCAGGGTGCTGGGACTGAGACCAGGACCAGGTTTGTTGCTCAGCAGGGAGCCTGCTTCTCCCTCTGCCTGCTGCCCCCCCTGCTTGTGCGTGCTCTCTCTCTCTCTGACAAATAAAAAAGATCTTAAAAAAAAAAAAAAAAGAGGGCAGTAGCTGAAGGACCAACAGAATAAAAGGGCTAAATGATTGTCCTTCAGGGAATGTACTTTTAGGATTGCGTAGATGGAGCTGGGGGAAGAGCCCTTCGAAGACGGAGAAGTGACAAATGGTTGATAGCGCCAGATTGCGAGGGTGGGGGTGGGGGACAGAGGAGCATGCGTGGTGACAAGAGGGCTCAGCAGACGAGGGGGGAAGGGACAAAGAGAGCTGAAGAATGTGAGCGTGTTGCTATTGAACAGGACCTAAGAGGTACTGAATCATTCATGGGAGACTCTGGGCAAAGGTACCCATAAAGCAAATACGGGGACAACAGGCAGGCCATTGGGTCCTCCCAGAAACCTGCCAGCGGGCGGGGCTGGATCTCTGAAGCCATGCCTCATGGCACACCTGTCCCAGCAGCAACCTCTCAGGGGCGCCTCTCCCTCGGGATATCTCAACAAGGCAGGGATTTGCACGGGACATCCCGTCTGTATGCAGGGGGCCAACATTCCAGCTGGGCCTGGCTGAGCAAAGCCTGTGTGCTGGGCAGGCAGACCTGAGTTTGCCCTGCCCTCGTCGTTAGTCACCAGCCACTGAATTACAGCAAGCTCCTGAGCGCTGCGAAGTCACACTCTCCTCTGCCCTAACACAGGGCCAACGTGACCGACTTCAAATGTGTGAGGTGTGTGACGAGATGCGCGTGTGTTCCTCGAATGAAGGCTGCAGGACTGGTCTGCCTTTCCGGGAAGTGGTGAGCACCACAGCTGAGCTGTGCACATTTGCATGCACAGTACACTTGGCGTATTGCTCCTCACGTCGTGCCCGGAGCCCTGGCAGTTGGCTTGTATTAACGCCATTAATGTGGATAACACAGGCTTGCAGACCTTCAGTCTTGCCCAAGGTTACCTGGTTAATAAGATGCCAAGATCGGGGCCAGGTGACTTTGCTTTTCCCTCTATACATGGTGACACCTTTAACAAAATCCTTTTTTCCTTCCAGCAATCGTGTTCAGGACGGAGCTAGAGCCTATCGAATTAAAGCAGGCACTCGAATGGCGGGTTTTACTGCATACAGATGTGCTTAGACTTCTCGGGCCCTCCTTCAGCATGTTCCCCACACTGGGCACAGCCCTCTCCTCCAGCGCAATGTCCCCACAGCACGTGCAAAGCTCCTCGAGACAGGAGTCGGTGTCCTTGCATTCCTATCATTCAGCACAGCTTGGCACGTGGTATCTGCTAGATAAATACTTGGTGATTGGGGAAATACATTTTTTTCTTTTCTTTTTTTTTTTAAAGTAAGAAATGACTCCTTTGCTCTATTTTTTGGATTTATTTGACAGAGAGAAATCACAACTAGACAGAGAGGCAGGCAGAGAGAGGAGGAAGCAGGCTCCCTGCGGAGCAGAGAGCCTGATGCGGGGCTCGATCCCAGGACCCTGAGATCATGACCTGAGCCGAAGGCAGAGGCTTTAACCCACTGAGCCACCCAGGCGCCCCTACATTTTTTTTCTTAAGAAGAGACTTCATTTTCTTCTCATAATGCATCTCTAGAAAGCCGTACCTAGTCTTCTCACCTTGCCTGTGAAGCCGGGGACCGCATTTGTTTGCGATTTGTCTTCTTTCATTTCTCATTGGATTCAGTCAAGGTCAGAGTAATTTGTTTGCTCATTAGTCAGGTGTTGTTAAGCAGCCACTAATTGCCAGGTGTTGCGCTGTGTTGGAGATGTGGCTCTTGAAAGGTGGCCAGAACAGTTGCGTAGGTTGTATACTGCACAAGCAGGATACATCATTCATAGCACAGCCTTTCCCCAAGGGCTTCCTGAGTGCTCCAGGCTTGAGGACAGAGGAACAGATCAGACTTCCACCTGTCCAGGGAAATGTTCAGTTTCATCAAATCTAGTGCTTGGGAGACTTACTGAGTTGGGGGGAGGGGATGGGGCTCAAGTCCTCCTAAACCACCCAACACTGGCTTTTGGGTACCAGGATGTGCCCTGGGTAGATTCTTCCCCTTATTTCCCTACCAAGCACCAACTTGCAGCACCAGCCAAATTTTCCCAGATGGATTTCTAACCATTGAAATGGAGGTTTCTAATGGAAATCCTTGCGGCCCTTTACTTAGAGCCTCTCCAGTGGGCACTACTCTAATTATTCAATTGCCTAATTCCATTTATCTTTCATGATCCATTATGCACCCCTGACAGGCTGCGTCTTCCTTAGCAGATACATAACCTAGTCTAATGGATTCTGGGTGAAACCAACCACATTGACTAAGGGATTTAGCTGTTACCTAATTCCCCTAAACTATTATTTTATAAATGAACAAGGCCGACAGACACATTTTCTGCTTTAGGATAAATATTTTATGAATTGCCCCTCTGATACATCACATTATTAGTACATTATCCTTCATCCCTCCCCAAGGTTTGAAGGGCCTGGGCATACACTCAGCAGTACATTTGGGTGATTTTATTGAACAGGCTGCTTTTAAAATCTGTTTGTATCAGTGGAAAAAAAAAGAAATACTTTTGTTTCACGAACGGGAAAAGTTCTTTAAACATTGATTTGCTATTTCAGTGTGAAAGTTGCCCTTTGAGGACTTTTGGGTTGACAGACATGTCCGGGGGTCCTTAAAAAAAATTCAGCGCGTTTTCATTCCTTGGCATGCGCAGGGGGGACCATCAGCGCTGGGAGAAGTTTTGCACAATTAGGAAAGGAGCATCTCCCTTATTTTGAAAACAAAACATCACGAGAGAGTCAATTGGTGGTGGTGGTGTTTTTTTTTTTTGTGGTTACGTTCATTTTTTATAAAATGATGCAGTTTTGGGGGCGCCTGAGTGGCTCTGTGGGTTGGGCCTCGCCTCTGCCTTCGGCTCGGGTTGTGATCTCAGGGTCCTGAGACTGAGCCCCGCATCGGACTCTCTGCTCAGCAGGGAGCCTGCTTCCCCCTCTCTCTCTGCCTGCTTCTCTGCCTACCTGCGATCTCTCTCTCTCTGTCAGGTAAATAAATAAAATCTTTAAAAAAATATATGCAGTTTTTAATCTAAAAGCCGATTTTATATGTGGAATTTAAGAAACAAAACCAACAAGCAACAGGGAAAAAGAAAGAGAGGGAGAGAGGCAAACCAAGAGACCAAACTGTAGAGAACAAACAGATGGTTACCGGAGGGGGGGGGGGGTTGGGGGAAATAAGTGATGGAGAGTCAGGGACGCACTTGTCGCCATGAGCTCGGGGTGATGTATGGAAGGCTTGAATCACCATATTGTACACCTGAAACGAAATTACACCGTATGCTAGCTCACTGGAATTTGAATCACAACCTCTACACAAGGGCCTATTTCTCACCATACTATGGTTTCACGGCACCTCACATGGGCGTTCTACGGCGGGGGCTGGTGCCAGCAGGCGGGCCGTGGCACTCGGGCTAAGAACAAGATTCTCCAGGCACTGAGCATTCAACATCATTCAGCCCAAGATCATCCAAAGCAAGCGGCTTCGAGTTGCTGTGTTCTCTCCCTCGTGCAGGATAAACATGGCACGCTTTTTCGTGTTTGCTAGCCCAAATGTGTACATGGTTAAAATGATAGAAGGCTCTAATCCATCTCTTCATTACTGGTAGCCTTCCTATCACAGGACAGGAGGCCTGAGAGGCAGGAAAAGGCCCGAGGGGCAGGAGCCTCGACTTTCCCCAATCCCTGGGGCAATGCGGACAAAGATTGGGACCTGGGAGTAAATAAACTAGAATCTCGCCGTTTTTCTGACGACAAACAGCCTTTATGTTGCTTCCAGATGGTACGGCACCAGATCCACTCGCGGAGATGGCATTAATAGTCACATTTTTTAGGGATTAATTAGGATCGAATTGATAGGGAACAGGGCAGGCTAAACCTTTGATAAAATCCCACGTGAAGCCGCAAAGCAAGTGGCGTGAAAGGGAGGTGGGAGTGTGATGAATGCATTTACACCTTCTTCGAGTCTCCCTGGAGTATGTTTTACCTTTGCCATAAAATGAAAACATTTAAATTTCTTTAAAATTACATTTGACTTAATTATACCCAGGCCCTGATACCAGCAAGCCCCCCATTTCGTCTGTTTTTCTGTCATAAAGAGCGACCAGGCTCATCATTTCATAAAGAGTTGTTTTCTGCAGGATGGTCGCTATGTGCAGAATGTTAATAGCTAGCCGACTGTGAATAGGTTCTGTGTCTCCACTTGAAATATAGAAAAATGGCCCAGACATTAAAAAAGATAAAAGGGAAAAGGGCAGTAATGAATTTAGAGGAAAATGAACATTAATGGTACTAGCATTACTCATGCTCCACATAACAAATTATTGGAAATCTGTCAAGCACACCAAATTATCTACTCGTCGGCTGCTGCGGGGCCCTCTACAGCCAGCCAAAACCAGCAAAAGCAAGACAATTTAAGCTAATTTTACTATTTATAACAATAGAACAGGCCATTAAGATAAATTAATGTCATTATCAAGTTTCTATGAAAATGACAAATACCACTATTTCGAGCAGCTTAGAGGCTGTTGACTATAATGAAATCCGCAGCACAGGTACTAAAGAGAAACACTCCAAGTAATTATTTTCTAGTAGCCTGTTTGTTTCCTGACCATTCATTTGCTTTCACCACAATTAGTTCTGTACACAATATGGTGTTAACTAAACAGTCAACACTATGCAGCATTAAGACTAATTGGGCCATTAGGATGCAGTTTCCAGCCTTTTCCTCCCTAAAGAGAGCTGGGAGTAAACAGACCAGGGGCAACAATGGCAGTACCGTGCTGGCGTGGATTGTCTTAATTTAAAGGAGCTCCAAACAAGATAATAAGCCGCCCAGGTGAAAAGCTCTGCGGAGAAGACCCTCGGATGCACTGGACAATCACCCACCGGACGGAGCAGGATGGCATCCGCGTCCTTCCCGGGGGACGCCTGCTAGGCCTGGACTTCCGCGACTGCGTCTTTGGGCCACCCAGAGCAGTGCTGTCCACAGGGCGTCTGAACCTGCGAGTCCTTCTTCCAGGGCGCGGGTCCATGATTTCGGAGTCGTTCAAGTCACACCAAGGAAGGCCCCTGCTGCCCCGGGAGGACGGTTCCACTGCTTGCCTCTGGGTTAAGGTTTTGGGTCCAAAGGGCTCAGAGACTGTCCACAGTGGAGGGCTGCGTTCCCTCCATCGGCTATCCGTGGGAAATCGTGGTGCCCGGCTACACAGTGAGGGAGTTATTAAGTCCCGTGAGCTCCTCATTGTGTTGGAAGCTTTGCATATGGTGGAAGCCCGAGCAGGAGCTGGGGAGGCTCGGTTCCTAAAGACGGGGCAGGGGATTCATGAGCCCTCTCAGGCGAGCGCTCAATGCTCCCAGGACCGTGTTGCCCCCTGTTAGGGGAGTGTGAGCAGACCGCTCTGTGGATACTGCTCAGAAATGGCCCGGCGGCCAGCCCCAGCTGTCCTTCCCCTCTCCCGGCTGGGACAAGGGTGCTGATGTTCAGTGCTGCTGTAGAAAGCCAGAAGGTTCTCAGCAGATAGGAGACACACGCCCGTGAGCTGGGTCTCCACGGAACCCAGAGCCCATAAGGAGTTCAAGCAACAACAGAACTAGTAAGAAGAGACCAGACAGAGGGCCCGAAGGGGAACAGGGGCAGCGTGCCTAGCATCTCAGAAACCCTCTACAGAAGATCTTTGATTTGTAACAGATGCATCACGTGATGTCTGCCAAGGTGCGGAAAGTACAGAACCGGCTGGAAGGGAACTTAGACGTGAAGGCTTCTAGTGACCAGCTGAGAAGCAGAGACCAAGCGGCAGAGGTGAGAGCCCATCCCTGATGCCTCCATTCTCTCACCCAAAGCTTTCCTACAGGACCACGTTGATTCTGTGCACCAGCGCAACTATCCGTAGGGGCTGTGTGTGCGTGCACATGTGTGTACATGTGCGTGTGTGTGGCCCCAGCTCCCTTGGCCCGTTACCTTCGCTAATTGCAAACCATAGTCACCGGTAGACTCATTCAGCGTGGCGACCGCCAGATCAGGAATCCTTTAAGAAAAGGCATGACTTCTGCCTACTGGGGCCACGGACACACTAAAAGAAAGCCGAGATGGCCCTCAGCATCCCCCTCCAATCAACATTGAGTTCATCGCCGTTCCCCTCCCTTCTCTCCCTACGCCCAGCCCTCCATTTTCCACCTTAAATGGTCTGCTCTTTCCCCTCTGCGACCACAGCCGTAATCAGCACTGTGAGAGGCTGAGAGAATGTGGAGTTTCCTATCTTCCACAGAACCTAGAACAGAGTCAGCAGTCCATAAATACATGTTCTTTCAAGGAGCCTTGAGGTGGGTTTTCTGGCTGCAGTGACCTTGGGGGAAATGTAGGCAGGACACGGACCCAGGGCTGGAGGGGAATGGGCTTCCTAGGCATGCTGCGCCCTCGGGCATTGACAGCTTAGGAAGATCCCTCTTTGATTCTGGAGTCTGTGTTTCTGTGGCATTTGCTGACTCAGGAGCAAAGAACCCTTAGAGAGGTGGCTTGTCCCCATTCTGTCCTCGGGAGGCCTGGAGACACCAGTCTAGCACCTTTCTGGGCTATACTTTCAAGGTCACCTGGCTGCTGAGCGGGGTGGGGCCATCCAGTTTGTAAAATCAGATACTGCTTTTCAAAGCCATGGTTCTTGGGGAAGATACACGGTGAAGTCATTATCTCCACTAACCCAGTGGTGATCGTCGTGGGGACAAACCTTAACGCCCAAGAGCTCAGAGCGCTCTCAGTCATCATAGTAACTATTCTGAAAGTCTCCCCACTGGATGGGCCACTTCATGACCTCTAGGTGAGGCAGTCGGGTGACCCGAAAGGAAAAAAGTCCAAGGAACGGGCCGGAGGCGGCTGCTCCCTGAGCCGTGTGCCCGCGGAGGTGAGATGCGTGGGGCCGTGCAGAGTCACTGGAGGGGGGCAGCACAGAGTCCTGGGGCAGCCTGAAGCTTCTCGTCAAGGTCATTGGCTGCAGGGAGAAGGCTCTGAGACACTTGATCTTTTTCCCTGCAACGGGCCAAGATCGGGTGCTGGGTTAAGCACACTGCATTGTCTCCAGCACGCTGTGAAGGAAGCTGACTTACATGAGGATATCGAGGGCACAAGAGTCAAGAAACATGCCCAAGACCGCGTGGCTAGAGGATGAGGAAGCAGGATTGCAAGCCGGATCTGTCTGTCCTGCTTCAGAGGCTCTGTGCTTGCCAGAGGCTTTCCCTCTCAGAGGCTCCTCTACCCGCTGTGGGAGTTAGCAGCATCCTGGTCCTAGGACTTCCTTCCCCTTTGACCTTGAACAGCCTCAGCTTCCCCGGCCATAAAGTTGGGCTGATTGGGACCCCACTGGATTTCTGTGAGTATTAAGATAAGCTGGTTTACCTCCCGGACTGGGCGCAGAGCCTCGCTCCCGCCCCGGGGGCCAGCCCAGCCCTCTGTGATCCATGGCTGGTTGATTTCAGGGCTCCTGGTGCTGCTGGAGCCGATTACCAGCCGCGACAACCTCATTCTGCAAAAATCACGCTGGCTTTTACAGGTCTTTACGGGAAGGAAATAGGCTAATGCACTGTTTCCCGTGTATGTCAGTACAGCCGAATCTCTCTAATGGGCTCAAATTGCAGTTTTAAAACCTAAACTATGAACTTAAACTCTCCCGCAGACATGGGCAGGACAGGAGTCCTCACTTCTCATGCTTCCAGTGAAAATCTAGGCAGAGAACAACCCTGGGTCCTGCCTCCCTCTGAGCAGCAGGGCTCACAAACAAGAGTGAATCTGACCTCGGCTGAGCTTATTCTCCAGAAAGGTGAACAAGACGGAAAATCTAGGAAAATTTTCTAACTTCATAACTCTTTTTTAAAGTTCTCCCTGGAGCCCCTGTGCACCCCATATTCTCCCACGATCCCTATCTCACTGCCATAGGAAATGTAAGACGGAGCCTCCGTGTTGGCCCTAGGGTCACAACCCCCCTCCGTCCACCAGAGCTCCGTTTGCTACAACCCTCTGACCTGCAGAAGGCTGCTGCCTGAGGTCAGCCTTACTTTGTGAACTCTGCTGCCGTATTTCTACGTAGTCTCCCAGGCCCTCTATGTGGCTTATAGCGCTGTTGCTGTTAATCAAATACACGGAATTGTTCTCAACAATCTGCATTTCTGGCCAAGAGCTCTCGGCCAGCCACAGTGCGCATTTTGCATGAAGTGGGCACTGTGCGTGGGCCCCGGGCACCCGTATGCGCATCATTCCGTTGGAGGCCCACGGTGACCCTAACCGCAGTAAACCCAGCTTCACAACTGAGGAAACAGGTTCCGACATGCTCCGCTTACTTGCCCAAGACCACACAACTGGTGAGGGGCAGGGACAGGACCGGGTCCCAGCACTCTGACTTCAGAAGCTGCATTCTTGGTCTCTTGGTCTCTGCAATTCCCCTAGTCTTGTCTTCTTTTTCTTTTCTTTTTTATTCTTTTCTTTTCTTCCCTTTCCTCTTCTTTCCTTTTCCTTTCTTTTTCTTTTCCTTTCCTTTCCCTTTTAAAATATTTTATTTATTTATTTATTTATTTATTAAGAGTGAGTGAGGGAGGGAGGGACGGATGGGGCAGAGGGAGAGGGGGAGAGAAAGAGAATCCCGAACAGACCCTGTGCTGAGTGTGAGCCCGACACAGGGCTCTACCTCACGACCCTGAGATCGTAAGCAGAGCTGACACCAAGACGCCCAACAGACTGAGCCACCCAGCCACCTCTCCCCTTGCATTTTCAGACACTGCCCTCAGAGTGGACCAGTAAATGGTCTCCCCCTCAGTGCTCATGTGAGCCTGTGGGCTTCTCAGAACAGACCACTAAACAATGACACAGCTCAGCCATGGAGGCCAACTGTCAGCAGTCCTTGCTTTCTCACAGCAGAGAGGAAGGGACATGCCTGGTGTCAGCCAGAGCCTCTGAACGGGTCCAGCTGGAGTGAGGTGGGGTTGATATGTCTCTGGCCCTTCACATACTCTTTCTCCTAACCCTTAGCAAGAATTTTCTAAGCACACTCTAAAAAATGGCCCACGTCTTAATAACTGGTATCGTGGAAGGACGTCAAGCAGGCATTTCTGCATTTCTCTTCTCAGCTTGCTTATACAGTGGGACTGCTGGGGGGCCTGGGGGGCTCAGTCAGGGAAGTGTCCGACTCTTGATTTCGACTCAGGTCGTGATCTCAGGGTTGTGAGACTGAGCCTGAGTCAGGCTCTGCACTCAGCACAGTCTGCTGGAGAGTCTCTCTCCCTCTGCCCCCCACCCTCTAAAAAGATAAATCTTAAGAAAAAAAAAGAGAGGGGCGCCTGGGTGGCTCAGTGGGTTAAGCCACTGCCTTCGGCTCAGGTCATGATCTCAGGGTCCTGGGATCGAGTCCCACGTCGGGCTCTCTGCTCAGTGGGGAGCCTGCTTCCTCCTCTCTCTCTGCCTGCCTCTCTGCCTACTTGTGATCTCTCTCTCTCTCTGTCAAATAAATAAATAAAATCTTTAAAAAAAAAAAAGAAAAAAAAAGAGAGACTTTTCCTGTCTTCTGAGGTGCATGACTTAGGAGGGCGTCTCCAGCAGATGCAGCGGAGGCACCCGGTGAGGGTTCTGTGTATACTGACGTGCCCGGGACGGTTTCTTGACTTTGCTACATCTGCCCCACTTGTCTAAATTTAGCAGCCTATTTACTCCAAAGACCAGAATCCAGCCAAGCCCACAGGGATGATGCCGGGGTATTAACGGCCGCGTCAGAGTGTGCCGACTGAGGAACTGGCGAGAAAAGAGCAAGCAGGCAGACACTGGCTGCTGGTCCCCTTGTGTGGAGGCAGAGCCCTCTTCTGCAGGCTGGGGGCTGGGTCTGCCTTTCATTCTGCTCCATCGGGCTGGCTTTGAGCATGGATTCCTATGCTTCCAGGACTCGCCCTTCTCATCTGGGCTGCAAACACTCAATAATCCCAAATCCCATTCCAATTCCTAAAAACCTCTGTGATTTGGGGACTGTACAGATTCTGTGATTGTATTGCATTTTTGCGCTGGATTCTGAATCTATTTATGCGAATGTAACATCCGATCACCTTAGTTTACTACTCATCACGGGTTGAGGGGGGGAAGCAATCCCACTTCATGCACGTAAGTGTCCCCAGCGTGTGGCAGTTTACCTCGCCCTTGGGGGATGCTGTCCAAAGGTGGGCAGGGTGGGCTCGGTTCTGAGGATCCTGCTGTCCCTCAGAGTCACCTCCCAAATATCAACTTGGCTTTATGGGGCCTGTGACGGTGACAGAGTTTGACCCTGTGCAGACAAGTGATCTTGTCATTTATCTCTTTTTCCTAAGCAGTGATCCTGGAGCAGTTTCCTATTTTGATTCTATTTTTTAAAAATATTTCTTTTTTTGAGAGACAGAGAGAAAGAGCACACACGTGCAAGCTAGGGAAGGGACAGAGGGAGAGAATCTTCTAGCAGGCTCCCTGCTGATTGTGGACCCTGATGCGGGGCTCGCTCTCACTACCCCTGAGATCATGACCTGAACCCATACCAAGAGTCAGATACTCAACCGCATGAGCCACCCAGACACCCCTCTTGTTTTGACTCTTAAAACGTGGAATCACAGGCCAAGTCAATTCCATTTAACTGGACTTTCCAATTAGTTTGATTTTAGCTAAGGGAGAATTTGTTAAACTGTGATTTTACCATCAAAATGACAGTTGTAACGAATTTTGACTTCTTACAATTTTTCAAGTTTATTGATCCAGAGCAATTGAATTTGAGTGTGCTTGTGACTTCTCCATCAGAGTGCCCGTGAACGTGCCTAGAAAATCCTGAGAAGAGAGCCGGTTCCCAAGCTTAGCCTGGTAGCTTGTTTTTATATGGGAGCCCAGGTTCACATGACCGTGCGGTAGGAGGATGAAACCAACCAGAGGGTTCATTACAAGAAGAGAAGAATTCACTTCTCTTAGCTCCCTGTCAGGGATGGCTGGTGGTTTCCAATGTCATTAGCTAACTACTAACTAGCTAATTATTCTTAAAGAAAGATGACTTTCCCCTGTCACATTTCCCCTAAGACGCCTTCTCTGAGACATTGATGTTGATCTTGCTGGACCGCATTCTGGCCCTTTCTTGGACTCAGAGATAGGAAAGATAAAGACATGGCGGGCTGGCCTTGGGAGAGAAAGCCCTCAGGAGGGGGCATCCAGGAGGGAGGGAGGGACAATGGCAACAGCTAAAAGGACACCATGGAGGTGGGGGAAAGATGGGTTCTCAGCCTGGGAGAGATGAATAATACATTGGATAGCAAACATAAGCATTATTTCTCTTCTAATCAGGATCATGAAGCATTTTACAAATTAACCACTTTCCTCAGACACTTACCATATTGAGTGGCTCTAGGTAGAGCCGTCAGAGCGCACTCTGCCATCTGCATTTAGAAAATTGCCTATACATTTATTAAAGTGAAATTCACCCATTAATTAATGCTGTTCTCCCTGAAGACTCTCATTAGCACATTGAGCTAATTACTGAAACCACAGGCCCAAGGGTTGGGTTGTTGTTTTTTTTTTCCCTATTACAGTAAAATTTGCTCCTACCTTACCTTTATAGGATTTAAAAAGAAAAGATGGCAGAATCCCAATAACCTTTGGACCCGGGAATTGAATCAACTTTCATGCTGGCTGCCTTTCCCTTCTCTGTGGGAGGCATCGGCAGCTGCTCTTTCAGCAAGAAATCCTTCCAGAATGAGAGAGGCCTGGATGTCTGGCCAGCACTGTCGTCTTCTGAGAGCCCAGCTGCTGGGCGGGGGGGAGCGAGGGAATAAATTTGGAATGATACACAAGTCAGTGTCTGTCCAGGGGGTCCTCTCAGACATTCATTTTCTCTTTTTCTCTTACTCACCACCCTTGTGGTTCCCATGGGTCCTTCCTAATGAGAAGAAAGGAAGGGGGTTGCAGATGACTAAAAAAAGGGGAGAGAGAGGGGACAGACATATTTCTGACGTCAATTAAGGCACCTTGAACTGTCCTGGAGGCGAGGCATCGGAACCAGGGACTGGGGCCTTGATGTTGACTTTGGGGGAAAGAAGCATGCTGTAAGTAAGTCCCGCCTAGGAACACCTGTTAATCTCAGCCTGCCCTGGTGTTTTATAGAAGTCTGTTAGCACACCCTCTTTCGCATGGAATGCAGTTCTCAGTTACAGTTACAAATACTTTAAAATACAGGTTAAGTGAAAAAGGCAGAACAGAAATCGTATTAAGCCTGTGACAGCAATTACATGATGGTGTGGGTACATTTAGCCAAGGACGGGAGGGACACCCAGAAAAAGAATAGTTGTCACTTTGTTTAAGAGGTAAGTAGCGGCATGGTGTTCTCTTCTATACTTTTACAAATAATATTTTTGAAGTTTACATTTTGGAGTGAACTGTTTGCTTGCCATATTGGCCCCGCCCATTAAATGGCCCCCTTGCACCAGTTCATAGTGGAGATGCTGGGTGGGGTCGGCTGCATAATCGTCCCCCAGGACTTTCATGGCCTGCAAAGGTCATCATCTTCCATGGCAAAAGGGACTTGCAGATGTGACTAACTTGGAGATCTTGAGATGGGGAGCTTTTTCTGCTTTAGCTGAAATATAATCACAAACAAGTATCCTGGTAGAGGGAGGGAAGAGGGTCAAAGTCATGGGGGCGCGGATGGGAATGCTAGGACTGAAGCGTCAGCTGGGGTGATGGCTGGACGGAACCAAGGAATGCATTCAGTCTCCAAGAGCCAGAAAAGGCAAAGCAGCCGATTTTCCTCTAGAGCTTCCAGAAGGAACCAGCCCCGCCAACACCTCAAGGAGACTGGTTTCCAAATTCTGGCCTCTAGAATGGTAATTGAGTGAATTTGAGTGATGTTAAGTCACTTGGTTTGTGTCGATGGGCTACAGCAACCACAGGAAAGGGACACAAGGGTCTCCTTGGTGGGGAGAGTATGGGTGCCTCGCCTTGGCCATTGGCGTGCATGGAAGCCCGATGAGGCACTCAGACTTTCTCGCCTCACACAGGCTGACCCTGGGATGGGTTTGTGGCCTCCACAGCTGTTGCTGCAGAGTAATAGTCCCTGGGCTTGAGAGCCCCATGCATTTCAGTTACCTGGATGGTGCTGAAGGCTTTGACCCTGAGACATAGGATATTGGGTATCTTGAGTGAGTTCGTGGACTTTATTATCTCCATCCAGAACCTGTTCCAAGCCTCTGTCTCCCCATCTGTCAAGTGGGGATATTTACAGAATTAATGAGAGTAAAACTAGATTGTGTACATCAAACCTCAAGCGCACAGTGCACGGCAGGCCCTCTGTAGGGAATGGGTCCTCCCATCTCCTACAGAGCTTTCCTTCAGCATCCCCAGGGAGAGGCCTCCATGCTCCCCCACGCAAGGTCTGGCCCAGTCCCAGTCAGCAGAGACTGGCGATCTTCTTCTGGGAATCTAGAACAATCTGTAGGCCTCACGTGGGTGCTACAGAGTTCATGGAGTGGTGGAGGTGGTCTGCACCCGGGCCTCTGCCCCAAGACCCAGGTGCCCCCAGTTAGAACACCAGGCTCCCGACCAATGCCAGAACGTAGTGAAGGTCAACGGACCAGGCCCCTCCCTGGAGAAAAAGGGAAGAGAGTCAAACTGAAGACCCAGCTGGAATGAAGGAGGGAGGAGAAAATGCTTTTTTCCTAATTTTTAAAAACTCAAGATAGAAAATAAACAGAACAAAGGCAATGAGCCTCACGTTCCCGTTAACCAGCTCCAACAACAAGCAACCTTCTGCGGCTCCCCCTCTGCGCGCCCACCCTCTCTCCCCCACCCACTGTAAAACACACATCTTGGACCGCACACAGCTTGGAATGAAAATTTTGACCAATGAGACACCTGGTAACCCACACCTTATCACAAAATGGAACATCTCCCTTCTCGCAGAAAGTTCCCTCCTGTCCCTCTGCGGGTAATTCCATCATCCTCAGAGGTAACCACTGATCCGATTTTTTTTCACCTTAGAATATTTTTGCTTGCCCTAGATCTTCATGCAAGTGGAATTATGCAGTGGGAGTCTTTGTGTCCGGTTTCTTTCCCTCAACGGCATCTGACATTCGTCCACATTGTTCTGTAGATCAGGAATTTGTCTCTTTTTGGCTGAGTACTATTTCACAAGAACACACCTAATTTTTTTAAGAAACCATCTATTTGATCTCCCTTGGGTAGACTGCTCTAGTGGATTGCGAGAGGGGACAGCAAAGACACAGAAGACAGGACCTCTGCTGCTCTCAGGAAGCTTGGCTGACCTGTAAGGAACAGCTCAGGGCTGAAGGGACAATGACAGGTGCTGTAGGTAACCTACCTGGGAGCCTTTCCTCCTTCTTCTTGCCCACAGAACCCCATTTTGTCTGGTCAGTGGGATCTGCTCAGTCATGGGGGTTGACTTGTAATGGGTGTCTTCCCAATCTCTTCGTGTCTTTGTAATCGTGTTCTCTAAGGTTGGACCTGTGGCCGGTGAGACATACGGAGAAATACAGTGGGAGCTTCCCTAGAAAAGAGGAGGAGGGAATGAAAACCTTTGAAACCCATCCCCTTCCTTCATGCCTTGGACATTGTCAGGCGAAGTCGGTGGTGTGTCCAAGATGGAAAAGCACCCCTGACTTACTAAGGATGGCAGCAGAATCTGGTCTTTGATGACATTGTTGAGTTGTCAAACTAATCCCTTTGCTGCTCGCCTCCTGACTTGCTCTTACATAAACAACACGAATCCTTCTGGCTTGAGCACCACTGAACAAGGACTTCCACTGTATGCCGCCAAATGCAAATGCCTCAGGTGTGTCAGGAAATGGGCCTCGAGCTGTGGGACAGGGGCACCTGCTCCCACACTGGGCTCTGTCTCAGTACAAGGAGGAAGACCAAAGTGGAAAAAGAGCAGGGGACTGAGTACCAAACAGCGAAGAGGACCTACCAGGAGGTGGGCCTAGGCAGAAGGAAGACTTTTAAGGTTTGGAGTTATTTTTAAAATATCCACACTGATCCAAAAATATGGAGCTTGGTGGTTTGGTTTGGAATTATTTTTTAAAATATCATCAGTGATCCAAAAATACGGAGCTTTGGGGTTTGGGACCAGTACTGGCGGTGTCTGTCACTCACGGTGTGCCCAAGGAAGTCCTTGTTTCTGGTGCAGAAACTACACCTCGAAGAGTCCACTCCCACCTCCTGGTGAGCACCAGAGGGAGAGCATCACGCCATAGCACAGAACAATTTAACATGATTCTACTTATGAAGACATTTACAATCAAATTAAATTAATCAAATTAAAATAGGTATTTGATTAAAACCATGTTTCCTATGGTGGCTGAGGTTTCCATTTTGCAAGGTTCTTTTTTTTTTTTGAGAGAGAGAGAAAGGGCACGAGCAGGGGGAAGGGCAGGGGCAGAGGGAGAAATAGAGTCCCTGCTGAGCAGGGACCCCGATGTGGGGCTCGATCCCAGGACCCTAGAATCGTGACCTGAGCCCAAAGCAGACACTTAGCCACCGACTGAGCCACCCAGGCGCCCCCATTTTGCAAAGTTCTTAAAAATACAGCCCCTGAGCCTGTGCACACATCGGGGGAAGCTGCTTGATCCTACAACTTTTCTCCAGGCCTGGAGTACTCCCAAGCAGAGCCTTCCAACCAGTGTCTGCAAATGAGCTAAACGTGTGCCTAAAAAACAGATCCCGCCGACTCTGGAGGTGGCCAGTGGGGGACCTGGGACAGCTCTGGCCCCTGGTCTGGGGTCTGGCCGTAAGTAGCACTGACCAAGTTTTCCACATGACACAAATGTCACTTTCTATGCATCACACAGCACGAGACATTTGGGAAGCACTGCTCGAAGGTTAATAGATGCTAATAAACAGTCTTTCAGCTGCCTTTGCGGCTAGAGGTGGTCACATGACGCAGCTCTGGGCTGATGAGCCGTAAGCGGACATGGCGCAGTGCTGACTCCTGCTCCTCTTCCTTCCTCCTGGAGCGCAGATGTAGAACAGGGGAGAGGCGAACTGCAGCCTGTCAGCCAAATTCCAGCCTGCACCTGTTTTTGTAAATCGAGTTTCCTTGGAACACAGCTATGCCCTTTGGCTTGCACATGGCTGTGGCTGCTTTGTGCGACCCCAGCGGAGTGGGCTAGCAGTGACAGAAGCCTGTGGCCCACTTGCCACTCTCTGGCGCCTTTGGAAGAAGTCTGCTGACCCTGGATGCAGAGGACCCCTTATGGCTATGAGGATCAAGGCCACGCACTAAGGACCACAGAGCAGGGAGTGTCCTTCGTAAAGCCACGGACCCATCCTGGACTCCCACCTCAAGTCTACCTGTTGCATGACACAAAGTTTTCATGTTTAAGTCACTAGAGGCAGTTCTTCTCTGATACCGCCTTCTTCAGAAACTCACTATGTAGGCTGGGGCTCAAAGATGCAAATAACAGTGATGTTTAAAGAGAAAAGGATCTTTAATGGGTGTTGGGTCTCTCCCAGGTCTGGGGCAGGGCTAGACCTCGGATCTCGAAGCCTCACCACTAGGAACAAAGCCCAGCGACTTCGAAGGTGCTGTTTCAGCAGTAATACTTCTGCCATTTGTTCCCTGACAGAATTCGGGGCTAAGTTCCAGAATCTTCACCACTGCCCTCTTCAAAAGAAATGGATTCCTCTACCCGCATGCAGGATGCTGCTTCATCTCGCCTCTTAGCTCAGGGGCCGTACAAAATGCCACCACAGACTGGGAGGCTTAAACAGCAGAAATTTATTTCTCACAGTTCCGGGGGCTGAATGTCCGCGATGGAGGTGTTGTCAGAATTGCTTCCTCCTGAGGTCTCTTCCCTTGGATGGTAGATGACCGCCTGCTTGCGGTGTCCTCACATGGCTTCTTCTCCAGTCACCAGTCACTGGTGTCCCTTCCTCTGCTGGTAAGGACACCAGTCCTACACAATTAGGGCCCCATCCTTATGACCTTATTTTAACCTTCATTATTCCCTAACAACCTATACAGTCATATCGGGGTTAGGGCTTCAACTTATGAATTTTGGGGGCACACAAGTCAGTCCACAGCACGTTGCTCCCTACGGGGTCCAGGCCTCATGGGGACTCACCTAACTGGCGGAGACCAGGTCAATACATCTGGAGCCTGGTTTCAGGGAGATTTTTCTGGCTTCCACTTCAGAAAGGCAAGACCCAATACGGAAAATTATCATATTGGGTGGTGAAAATAGCAAGCAGCCACAAACGACAAGAGTTTACCCCAGCAGACGGCGATTCAATACCAGCACCCGCCCTGAGCAGTGTTCCAGTTCACACTGTTTTATAGATTGTTTTACTAACAAACCTGCCTCCAGACCCCACCTCTTCCGGAGCCCTTTGGGGAGGGGGGCGTGGGAAGTGCCTGGCCCAGGAAACTGTACCCCGTCGGAAGCCATTTACAGAGACACCGGCATGGGTTCTGCCCCCTAGTGCTGTCACAGGACAGTCCTGTTTCTGGACCCTGAGCCGAGTATGCCTGTGGTTTTCCGTGTTTGTATCCTGGCTCTGATTTGAAGACGTGTTTATCTTGTTTTTGAGATGGTTATTCAAAAACTTTTTCAAGGTGTTTCAAAATGTCTTGAAAGATGTTTGTGTCTCTCGCCGGTATGTGTTTGGAGCACAGAAAGAAGTGGGAGGCGGCTTCCACGGGAGCTCATTTTTCTGCCTCGACAGACACTAAAACAGCGAAGTAATACCCAACTTTATTGAAGTTAGTCATTTGTTCAGCACTTCTATCAAAGTAATTTTTCAAATGGACCTTGGTTTTTCTCATAGAATATAAGAGTAACTCCGTCAAAGTGGTACCGATAAAAGAGCGAAAGAGAATAAAGAGTTCAGAGACAGACCCGAGTATATACACTACATACACTATCTATTAATAGGTGATAACGACCTGACTCTCTCGTGAACATTTTCCATACGCAGGTGCTGGGAGACAACGTCCCACAAGTCTCTCACTTTTCTGCATGTCTTGCAGGAGAGATACTAATTGTTCTTTGTTCCAGACCATTGTTTCAAGGATGGTCATAGAGCAAAGAGACTTAGAAGACAGAGGGGTCCCTTAGAGCAAAGAGCAGGTGTGCTCACTGAGCATTATAGAAGCTTTGGAATCCCTAAGCTCAGAGTTCCTTTTCTGGAAGGTACCCTCTGTGCCTACCCATTCAATGGCCATGGCACTTGGGGCCAGGGTACTGAGTCAAACAGGTGATGTTTCTGCTGTCACTGGGCCTTGAGTAACAAAGTCCTTTGTCTCTGGTACAGGAGTCTCGTGTCTTCTATCAGCATCCTTGGAAGCATGGCTGCTGTTTAGCTGGAAAGCAGGACAAAATCTCAGGCTCTTCACAGTTCTTGACAATATGCCGCTTGTATGGAATTTTGCATGTATTCTATCACTTAATTGTTATAAATCAGCTAAACAGGTGTTATTATCTCCATTTTACAGGTGATAAAACCCATGTTTGGCGAGATCAAGTAACTTGTTTAAGGTCACATAGGAATTTATGCCTGGGACAGGATTTAAGCTCAGTACTCTGTTTCAGTGTTCTACAAGTTATTACTTGTTAGTTCAAGTAAAGTTAAATTCTTTATCTCACAAGGTAGACTAAAATTCCACAGGGAACACACAGTAAAATACAAACATGAGAAAATATACATACCTGATCTCTAAATGGATAAGAATTTATTCAATGGTCACTGTAATTAACAGTATGGTGTTAAATACTTGCAAGTTAAGAGAGTAGATCTTAAATGTTATCACCACACAAAATTTAAAATGGTAATTATGTGAGGGGATGGAGACATTAACTAACCTTATCGTGGTTATAATTTCACAATATACATGTGTGACAAACCATCACATTGTACACCTTAAACTTACATATGTTTTATATCAGTAATAGATCAGTAAATCTAGGGGGAAAACTTCTTTAGGCATAAAGTAAGATATTAACAAAATGATTTTGAATGCATGCCAAAAATCACAGGTGAAAAGCAAATTGAAAACTGGGGAAATACTTGAAGTAGGAAAAAGAATTACCATCTTTAACATATAAAGAGCTCATAAAAAATCAATAAGAAAAATACGAAGTCTTCATTAGAAAGTGAGTAAATAGGCAAAAAAAGAACCCACTCTTTCTTTATTTTTTATAAAGATTTTATATATTTATTTGAAAGAGAGAGAGGGAGAGAGAGAGAGCACAAGCAGGGAGGGGGACAGAGGAAGAAGCAGGCTCCCTACTGAGCAGGAAGTCCAATGCCAGGCTCAAACCCTGGAATCATGACCCGAGCCAAAGGCAGCCAACTAACCGACTGAGCCACCCAGGGGTCCCTAGAGGAGAGAGAATCTTGGACTGACTCCCGCTGAGCAGGGAACCAGAGGGAGGCTCCCCATGAGTTTTCATCTCACCACCTGAGATCATGACCTGAGCTGAAATCAAGAGTCAGACCCATAACCAACTATGCCACCAGGCGCCCCTATAACTTCTGTTGTGTATCACTGTTTCTTCTGTTCATCTTTTCTGAAGTATTTATTTTGGTGCATTTTCACGTACTGCCTGGAGGTTCTATAGTTTCTGGGTTTTGCTTTAACAGAGGAGAGATGGGGGCATTGTGGCCTCACCAGAAACATAGGGAGAACTCTAACTCACAGTTTTTGGGTTTTGTTTTGTTTTTTTTCCCCCTTGGGGCCCTGGGAACATTGTTGCACTATCTCCCAGCATTTGGTACCACAGGCAAGACATCAGTTCTCTTTTCTTTGGTTCTCTTCTTCATTGTTCTGGGGGGTTTGTTTGGTTTTGTTTTGTTTTTCTGTCTTGAAGCTTATATATTTTTCTCCTTGATCTTGGAATTGAGAAATTTCATCAGACAATGTCTAAGCAGGGTTTTTGTTTTGTTTTTCGTTGTTTCCCGCCCCCCCACTACTTGGCACTCAATGACCCCCTTTCTCTCCACTCGGGATAAAATGTATGATATATTGTTACTGATTCTTTTTCTCCTATTCATTTCATCCTCCCCTCATGGAATTCCTGTTAGTCAGGAATCCGTTCTTTTATCCAGTTACTCACTTATCTAGTTACTCTGGATTCATTCTTTTATCCTTTCTTATGATTTCTGTCACTTTTCCTCTAATGCATGGATTCAATTTTCAAGTGAATTATAAGTCAGTGTGCCCATTCGGTTGATTTTTTTTTTTTTTTCTTTTTGAGAGTGTCCATTCATGTTGGCTTTCACACCCTTTCTTAAATTTCTGTGTACATGAAACCATACGATGTGTACTCTTTGGGTCTGGCTTCTTTAGCTCAACATAAGCTTTTGAGATTCATCGAGCTCATAGTCCCACCATAGTTTTTTTTTCCGTTTTACTGCTCAGTAGTATTCCATTGGGTGGCTCTACCACAAATTGTTTCCATTTCAGTTTGTCAATTTCCAAAATGTGTTTGTCTTATTTGAAATGTTTGCTCTTGCTTTATTGAAGGAAAATCTACTTGAATATTCAGATAATATAATTATAGTTTAAAATTTTTTTACCCTTGCTTCCTGAATTAACTCTGTTAGATACGGGGGCAGGCATTTATTTTGATTGCTGGCAATGCTTTCTTTCCTTCAAGGTGCTGATTCACCACAAATAACTAATGGTTTTTTGTTGTTTATATCAGTTTCCATAAATCACATACCATGATTAGCAAGTATCAGGAGCTCCCTCACCAACGGTGTTTGATTTCCCCAGCATGACCGTCACTCCTCAACAGCTCATATCATGCATCACTGCAGGGGGCAGAGAGCAGCAGCTTTTGCCCAGGTTTTTATTCTTAATATGTTTAGGAAGTTTCAATTTGCAAGCCTGAAATCCCTCCACTCATCATCAAAATGGACACTTTCTTTCTATGTTGCAGTAAAGATGAAACCAACAAAGACTACCTAACATATATTACACTGAGGTTTATGTGTGCCTTTTCCAAACAGAGAGCTTGCACATGGGATCACAGTAAACTTTCTGCACAAAAGTGTCATCAGCCGGCTGTGTAATGCTGTTACCAAGAACAGGAGGGCTATGCCCACTGAGGCTGTCCCAGGTGCACACTGGTATTGGCTGGACCTCGCCACTAATGATCATTTATGCCCTGTGACAAGTTATAAAAGGAGATAACAGGGCACCTTAGTGGCTCAGTCGGTTAAGTGGCTGCCTTCTGCTCGGGTCGTGATCCTGTGGCCCTGGGATCGAGCCCCGCATCGGGCTCCTTGCTCAGGGGGGAGCCTGCTTCTCCCCCTCCCTATGCTGCTCCCCCGGCTTGTACGCATGCTCTCCCTCTCTCTTGAATAAATAAATAAATAATCTTTCAAAAGAAGGGGTATTAAAAACACCCCTCTCAGTTTGAGGCAATCATTTGGTCACCTCTGAAAAGCTGAAAGGCGGGTGGTCTGCACTTCGGGTGGTGGAAGCCCTCTCCGGCAGGGAGCTGAGCCAGTGCAGGTAATGGGGGACTGTTGTTCAGTACTCTTCGGACTGAAAATAAGGAGGCGGTAAAAATAAAACTTGTGAAGAGCTTCTCACTGGTCTATGAAGTCCCGAAATGGGGACCATGGGAATAAATAAAAAAGACTTTGGGGCACGTGGGTGGCTCAGTAAGTTAAGTATCTGCCTTGGGCTCAGGTCATGACCTCAGGGTTCTGGGATGGAGTGCGGTGTCAGACTCCCTGCTCAGCGGGGAGTCTGCTTCTCTCTCTCTCCCCCTCTACCCCTCCCCATCACTTGTTCTCTCTCTCAAATAAGTTAAATCTTAGGGGAAAAAAGGGTGGCCTAGGCCTGAAGCAGATCTTCAAACTGCAAAAAGCTTGTCCATGGTCTCCTATAAACACAGGGCAAGGAGGCACCCATTTTCCAAAGGAAGGAATACACAAAATATTTTTTTTTCCCCAATGGGTCAGCAAAAGGTAACATTGTCCTTGATCTGCAGAGCTCTTGGCTGGGGAGGAAGCCAGTTGGTTTGCCTAAGAAGCCCGGAGTTCTCTGGATGAGTCAAAAATTCAACCACTGTTCCCCCAAAATGTGAAAACAGCATTTTCCATTTCCTCTATCAGAAGAAAAGGGAGGGTTCAAATCCAGTGGCAGGGAAATGAATAAGACCTTGATACAAAATTATCCTGATGGAAGAGAGTCATGGCTCATGTTCCAAGTTCACAGCAGGAGCCTAAGCACTGATAGGGGAATTGATTTCAGAACAGTACGTGACTGATCTTGGAAGTACCTCAAGACCCAGGAGTCTTTGTCCGTGCCTGTGTCTCAGAGAACAATGGCTGAGAGTGGGAGTGTAAACTACAAAGGGCTGGACCAGAATGTCCTAGGTGGGGACGGTCACTGCCTGCCGGCATGCACAGGACTACTCTTCAACAGTGACACCTTGTGGCAGTCTCTGGAACTGCAGAGTCGGCCCGCTGGGTCCCCGGGTTTGTTCTCTGGATCTTCCTTTTCTTGGGGTGAGGAAGGATCAAATGCTCTTGCAGAACATGGGTGGGAGATGGACAGGCAGGAGATATTGAAAGGTATACAATGGGCTTTCTGCTTAAAGGACCTGTGGTGCTCCAGCAACTAATTTTAAAAAGGATATAGACGAGGCATTACCGTATTTTTATTCCGTGTACAGTCTGACAGTCTATACCTGCATTTCTGAATGGCCATTAGATGGACTACTATAAACCTATTAATATAATCTTTTCAAACACTTAAGGATTTAAAATATTTATAATATGTTGGTTTTAGAAAGCAGAATATAAAACTGTACATACGTATGATCACTTTTACTGCATTTATCTATCAAAACTAGGATCATAGGAGGAACTGAAAGTAAATGTAAACAAGAGGTTAATTAGAGATTCTGTCGTGACACTGACCTCCTTTTCACCAAGACTCCATGGCCGAACCACCCCAACCACCCGTTGTCTGCGTGGTTTGCAGCAGGGGTAGGAGGAGGCATGCTTCCTCCTTCTTCCCTTTACTTCCTACCTTGGCACTCAGGATAGGATCCTCTGTCTACACTTTTACCACTCAGGGAGGTATTATAAAGGGATGCTTCACCCCGTTTCCACGCCTCCTCGGGGAGAAGCAATAATCTGACTGTCAATAGTAAGTATAAGGTCACTGTTACTCCAAAGCAAGACCTGGGGCCTATTCCTTGGGTCTGTTTGCCCTAAGGGAAGTGTTCTTTCTGTCTTGGTTTCTGCCCCCCCCCCCCCCCCCGGCCACATACCCTCTGGAGTGGGGTCCTGCCTTCCCAGCTCTTCCACCAGCTGCTAAGCAGGGATGGACAGTTTGGGGCTTTAGGAAAGGGCGAGAAAAGCCTTCCTTTTGTCCAGGACGAGTTTTCAAGCCAGCTGTGTTGTTCTACAGCTCCTCCTCGGACGTTCTGGCCCTGTAGCCATTCTCAGAGGGGTGGAACTTAGAAGCCAGGGCCAGGAGTGATGCGAACCCAGCCACTACCCATGCTGTCATTTATTAAACATCTAGGAGGTCCTTTTGAACTAACTCAGTGTTTCCATCTCTGCAAATTGGTAGGTTATGAAGACTAGGAAATATTTACCTGGCATGACTCCCGTACATCTGGCTAATAGGTGGGAAAGTGGGGGCCGACAGGGTGGCACAGTCCCTTTGGCCCAAGGACAGAGAGTGAGCTCATCTGTAGCCTCTCTGGCTTCAGGTGGCTTCCTCCCTGCTCTCCTGCTCCCTTCAGTGTCGTTGTGGCTGAAACCCACCAGCATCAGGTTCACCTACTTCTTGTGGGGGGCCGGGGTGGGTGTTGGTTCAGGAGGTCATGGTAGGAGACTAGAGAAAGAAAGGGAGAAGCCAGGACTCTCCTCCCCTGCCCTGAGTGTTCCTCCAGGACCCTGGATTCACCAGAAGAATGAAAGGTGAGTCACCCACTTTGTCCCTGTCCCTGCAGCCTAGAGGTGGCGGTGACTTCTTGCCTGTGCAAATCGCTCCAGGAGCTTCCTAGTCCCCTATTGGCCACTCCTCGGTGAAACCAGTCTCCTATATTTATTTCCCTCTGTTTGCAATACTAGGAGATGTTTCCATTGCCCTAGTTGGATCTTGCCTGATAATAAAGTTAAATTGTCACCTTAAAGCCCAAGAGTGTGGGCATTCCAGGGGCTCTGAGTTCTCGGTCAGATCCAGGATGTGGCAGAGGGCTGTGGGTTACAGACCAAAAAGATCATCAGAAACCTGTGACAGATCTTCCCTGTCACCACTGCCTCCCCTCCCCCAACCTCAGATACCGGTGTCGCCTTCCATTTTTCCGAGGCCTTGCTCTGAGCTGCCTGTTCATTGATTCCGCTGAAAACGTTGCCTGATAATTAATTGAGAATTAACCAGTTTCCAGGGTACCTTTATAGAGGAAATTTAAAAAAAAAAAATTCCCCTGATTAGTAATATAGAGTCTTCTAGATCTTTTGAGAGAATGTAAAAAGGAAACTAAAAGCCGATTATAATTCCGACTGTTCAGAGGTAAATTCTTTCAATACTACGGTAATAACGTGCAGTCTTTTTTTTTCTCTAATTACGCATGCGCACAAATGTGCCTGTGTGTTCGTAGCTGAGATTATGCATAGCATGTGTATGATTGTGTACCATCGCTTTCATCACTTCGGAAACAAAGGCTCTTCAAAGCCAGAGACTCCCTCCCTCCCTCCCCAGCACGTGAAATTCACTCTGTGTAACAAACACGGATTGCGTGTTCTCCCACGTCTGCCTACTAAGCGCCGGGATCGTGTTGGTACAAGGAAAGGATGGGTTTGGAGACAGGCTGACAGGCGCTACATTACACAATCCAGAAGAATGGCCCGTGTGTGCGTGCAAATCAAGTGACAACCTGAAACCATGGCCTTTGCGGGAAGCGGGCAGCGGCAGAATAGGGCCACGGGGGTGCCCAGCCCCCTATCTGCCTCGTTCTTAGCTGGCAGAGAAATCAAACATGCTCTCCCAGAAGAAAAGGCTGGGATGGAAAATGGGCCTCCAGCCTGTCCTACACAGAGTAAATTCTGCATCTGGAGGAGACTCATCCTTGGTAATAAGTCTCTTTTGCAATAATCGCATGGTCCACACAATTTAGTTTTGTGTTCTATACCTAGAGTCTGGCCCATCTGGAGAGGGAGCATAGCACTGCGAAGAGTGAGCTGCAGAGAGAATTCAGAACTCCCTTGGGATTCCCTGGCTTCTTAATCCAGTAGTTAATCTCAGCTGGATTTTGTTGTGTTTTGTTTATTGAAAACATAAAGCCTCTTGGGAGTGGCTATCGCATACAGTAAGGCAGGGCAGCAGAGGGGATGGGAATAAACACGCCACCTCCTTCACAAAGATGCGGGATCCCCCTCCCCCGCTGAGAGCTTTTCTTGCCGGTGAAATGTTTCAGAGAGAGGCCAGGGTGATGACCAGGGAGATATTATGTTAATGAAAAGCAGGATAAATGTTCAAAATGATTTGCATAGAAGGAACCTGACCCAGCTGATATTTGAAGAGGAAGTCCCAGTGGAGATGCCCCACATAATGGGCCTTCCTTTGTCAGCCCTGAATCAGGGAGAAGTGTCTGAATCCAGAAAAACAATTTCACAGCCTTTCCCCCTACCCCACCCCACCCCCACCTCCAGCCAAAGCTTGCAAGGCTCCATACCAGCGTTTGCAGCCGGAGCAATCAGTCTGCCGTCGTCTGTGTGTTTGTACTAATGTTTGCTCTAGTAATGCCCAGTGACACCTGCAGGGCACCGTTCCCCGTGGAGCCCTCTGGCACAGCCTGCGGAGGACAGAGAAGGGTGTCGCCAACTGCTGGTTATTTTATAGTGCGTGGAGTCTTCCTCATGGTGGGAGTAGTTCAATGCCAAGCTACCAACTCCCAGGGAGGATTTCCAGCTGCCCTCCCATCCTCCACTTCCCTATTCCCATCCCTGCTGACATCGGCATCTAGGGCTAAGAAGAAAGTCTGGCCGTGGAATTGCTGATGGAGGCCAGGCAGGGGGTTCGGGACTTGCACAGAAGGTCTCCAGACCTCATAAGGTGCCCGGAGCCTCAGAACCTTCCCACCACCCTCTATTTGCAGGAAACACCACCTTTTGTGGGAACCAGGTCAATGTGGAATGCTTATAGAAGCAAACGCGTCCTGACCCTCAGACTGGAGTTGTGGTAAGAGAAAAGCTGGGCAGTGCCACTGCTGAGCACCTACTGTATGCTGGGCAGGTTTCTGGTGCTTGGTTCCCTTGATCCTCCCAACACACCTGCCACCTTGATGCAGGAGCCTGCCACAGTTGTGGAAGCTAAAACTCAGGAAAGCTCAAGGTCATCCACGCTATGGTTCACGGTTCAGGTCTGCATCAGGCTGCTTCACAGTCATTCCTTTATGACGTTAACATCTGTTGAGCCCCTACTGCCGGCCAGGCTTTCCCCGAAGTGCTAGGGGTACAGAAGGGAACAAAACGCTACCTCCAAGTCTACCTCCAAGTCTAGCAGTGGAAACCAGTGTCACACAGGACGGGGACAGGTGTGCACAGCGCCAGGAGGAAGCCCGACGGGGCCCTGAGAGAGGAGAGCTGCCCTCCTGATTTGGATGGGACCCTGGAGGCAGCGAGGAGGCAGACACTGTGGGGTGATTGACCCAGGAGATGAGGGTGGGAACAGCCTCCCAGACTGAGACCCAGCCGGCCTCTGGAGGAGTGTGAGCTCAGCAGCGGGCCCTACGGGTGATGTCCCAGGGATGCGGGGCGGTGAGACCATTCTGGAAAGGGAGCACAGCCTCGCCAGCTTGTTAAAGACTCGGGGGCTCATCTCACCCACCTAATAATCAGATTAGCATTAAAGAAATATTCTTATGCAACCCACATGTCTACTGGTGGATAAATGGATAAACAAAATATGGCCTATCCATACAACGGAACGTTTTTCAGCTTTACCAAGGAAGGGAGGTCTGTGACGTGCCACATGGGGAAGGTGGAGGACGTTATGCTAAGTGAAATCAACCCATCACAAGTGAAGAGATGCTTGGATGAGGTCCCCAGAGCAGGAAATTCATAGAGACAGAAAGGGAGAAGGGTGGTTGCCAGGCTGGGGAGGAAAGGGGATGGGGAGTCCTTCATTCCTGGGGACAGAGCTTCGGTGTGGAAAGATGAAAAAGCTTTGGAGACGGATGGTGGCCGTGGTCACACTTGTGAATGTGTCTGCGCATTTCATTTCACATAATGAGAACGTTAAGTTTTAGGTTATGTATATTTTAACACACACACACACACACACACACACACACACACAAAAGACCATGCCAGCTTGCCCGGCAGAGAGCAGTTTAGAAGGAAAATGAGACGGGGAATAGAACAGACACAAAGCTTTTCAGTGGACCCAGTGAGAGGTGCCAATTCACTAATCCCGATAGGGGGAAACATTCCCCCCTCACGCTCACCAGGGGAATGCTCTTAGTTCCCCAGAATGTCTGACTGCTGTTTGTGTCAGTGAGGACAGTGGTGGGTTCCCCGTGCAGACCCACCGGGGGGCTGCCCTTGGCCTGAAGTCCACAGACAGGTGGAGTTTGAGTCATGGGCCTTTGAGGATGAAAGCAGGACTGTGGCTCCCATCTCCAGGGAGTCCCCTGGGGCGAGTCCTTTCTAGGGTTTTCAAGCTTTGGCTCTGTAAATGTAAACGTGACCGTGACCAAATGAGGCTAGTTGTGGGCAGGACCCAGCATGCGGTGGGCGTGGGAGAGATTTGGCTCCCCCATACTTCACCAGGCCTTCCTGGGTCTCCGTCCAGGAGGAAGATGTCCTCAGGGCAACATCTCTTTTCCCTCTCCCTTACTTTGGCTGATCAAGGTGTGGGGTGTGTCCTGGTGCTAGCTCTTTCCTGGGATGTTTTCACTGAGGAGACTCCAAGGCTGGCCTCCTGGAGGGGAGGCAGTTATGAAGGGGGGGGGGGGGGCGTAAATACCTCTATGAGGCCTGTTCTTAAAGAAGAATAATGTTCTGATTCACAAACAAGCACGCTTCTAGGTCTTGCTAATTCTTTTCCCAACTGCGCCCCTCCCCATCCAAACAAAACCACAAGGCTCTCTTTGTTTCAGCGATGGAGGATCCGGTAGAAAAGCACAGACTTAAGGAGTCTGTGCCTGCCTTTCCATTTCAGAAACCAAAGCATTTGTGCATCAAGGCCAAGGTCATGAAGAATGCATGCATAATCACCAGATTTAGCAGGAAAGTGAGCAATCGGAGACAGCTCCCTGGGCTCCAGGCTCCAGCTGGGGGGTCCTCTTGATTGATTTGCCTGAGGAGACAGAGGAGTCTGAGGGCTTGAGTCCCTCATCAGCTGGTTCTAGGACCACAAGTAGGTCAAGTCATATTGGGGGCCTCAGTTTCTCTTCTGTGTCCAGGGGTCCTGCACCACCCACCCCAAACAGCTGGTTGTCCAGAGACCCAGACAGTGGAAAACCCTCACCCGAATCATTTCTCCCAGCTATGACATCTTCAGTCTGTCTCCAAAGGGACCTCCCTTCCTCCACGTGCCAGGCGAATCCGAGTCTCCACGTGGATGCCCACGTTCCCAGGAAAGGATGTGAGATAGTGGGAAAGACCTGGCCAGGGAACTGGACAGAGGTGGGTTCAGAAGTCTGAGCCAATGGCTTTGAGCTTTGTGTCATCTGAGCCCTGGTTCCTCACCTGGAACATGGAGACAAAAGGCTATGTCTCAGGCTGTCAGAAGGATGAGAAATGACACGAGCACCCAGCAGAATGCTGACACACAGCAGCCTTCACGCCTAACAACTAACTGCTCAGCCTGTGGGGTCAGACAGACTGGGATTTAAATTCACTTCCATCACTTCTGGCTGGAGATCATGGGCAAGCATGAAATAAGAATTATCATTATTATTGGTGATTGTTGAGGGTTGGATTTTGGCAATACGTAAGAGGGGCTTCTTGTTTTCAAGCGGGTTTTGAGGACTATAGTCCTAAATCACAGTGCATTACAGAGCTCTGAGTTACAAAGATAGGGCACAGGAAACTTAATCCAAAGGAGCAGAATTCGCTGGGAGTAGCGATTTTACTTACATAGATAATCCTTCTGCAGATAAGATCCAAAGCCCCTTCTAGCCATTAATCGTAGTGTCTTCTCTTGTGAAAAGATTGATTCAGCTCCTGGGTTCTTTGCCGGCAAGCCCGAGAGCAGCCAGTTCAGAAGGAGTGGATTGATCCCAATAAACAAAGCAGGGTTCATACCTGGGGCCTCCCCCCCGCCCCCGCCGTGGTGTGGCTGTCCCCCAGGGGCTGGGGTTCCTACAGAGATACCTGTCTGGTCATCCAACAGACCCCAGAGATGGCCGATCTGGAAGGTCAGGTGATCACCATGGAAGAATGTGGCTGCCGTCCACACCCAGAGGGCTATGCTTTGTTCCCCAGGAGATCAGGACTCTCCTCCCAGGTGAGTCCCCGGAAGACTTCCTCACACTCCAAAGCAGATTCTGATTCTGCAGATCTGGGGGAGAGCCTGGGGGGCATGCCAATGCCTCTGGACCCAGAGCCCTCATCCGGGGAGACCGGCTCTTCCTTCAGAATCCCAGACGAGTCTGGGCAACCCAGAGGACTCCGAGTCACTGCCATCATATTGCAAAGACCATGACGAGAGGTAGCTGGTTTGGCCCCATTCCCATCCTTGCCAGTTACACCTGATGTGACAATCGCACGATCAAATTAAAGATGACATAAACCATTGAATTAGGATGGCAGAAAAGGCAATACAAACCAAATTGAAAATCTCAGTCAGAATGAGTCACTAAAAATAAAGACTGCTGAAATCGATGTCAGGAGGTAAGTATTAAAACCTGGGTGCAGGGGATCCAGATGATTCGGCATTCCTATTGCTCCCCAGATGTCTTTAATTCCTGACAGCACAGTGTGGAGTGGGTATGACTTGCACAAGATTACGTGGCCTTTGAGGCAGTGAGGACTCACACTCAGAAGGATTAATCCAGGGGCAGCTGGGTGGCTCAGTCGATAAGCATCTGCCTTCTGCTCAGGTCATGATCCCAGGGTCCTGGGATCAAGCCCCATGTAGGGCTCCCTGCTCAGTGGGAAGCCTGCTTCTCTCTCTCCCACTCTCCCTGCTTGTGTTCCCTTTCTCACCGTCTCTCTCTCTCTCTGTCAAACTAAAAAAAAATCTTTTTTTCTTTTTTTAAATAAGTCTTAGGGATGCCTGGGTGGCTCAGTGGGTTAAAGCCTCTGCCTTCAGCTCAGGTCGTGATCCCAGGGTCCTGGGATCGAGCCCCGCATTGGGTTCTCTGCTCAGCAGGGAGCCTGCTTCCCCTCCCTCTTCCTGCCTCTCTGCCTCCTTGTGATCTCTGTCTGTCAAATAAATAAAATCTTAAAAAAAATAAAAAGCCTTAGTCCACAGAAAATGCTGGAAAAGGAATGGAACTGTGTGTTTTTAAGGTAAAAATAAATACTGTCTCTGATATATGTACAATTTTTTTAATCACTGGCTCCAATTGAATTGCAGAGGGAGGATTCCCTTGTATCACCTCCAGAAGCAAGTTAATAACCCCCTGTATCATAATTTAGTACACCATTGGGTTTTGCTGTCATTACTGCTCCTTTATATCATTTGTAAATTTTAAAAAATCATGCAACAATGAACACTTTTTAGGCATAACTTTCTTTGCTTATTGAACATTTTTTATGATAATAGTAAAGAATAGGATATCTGCTTCAAAATGCCTTTCTAGGTTTTGGTTAAGGACTACTTTTCTGCTTTCCAAAAGAGTAATATTTCCACTTCCTTCATATAAGTCTAACCCCCATAACTTATAAGTGACTTAAAATGACCAGCATTTCATTACCTCCTGTGGTTCTGAGGTTGACCAGGGCTCAGCTGGCCGGTTCTTCTGCTGGTCTCACTTGGAATCTCTCCTTCAGCAGCGTAGTCAGTAAGGACCTGGGCACATCCTGAGACTTTGGTATGAAATCTCCAGGCTTCTGGCAAATAAGCTGCTAAGCTAGGCATGGATAGGAAGGCCAAGAATTCAAAAGCATGAGAAGGAAAGATTGCTTTTAAGATCAAACATTTCAATCTACTCCTTCTCCCTCACCCTCCACCCCAGGTGTGCGTGGGGGAGGATGGATAAAGCATCAGAGCGCAAGTCAGAGCATGGGCCCAAACCCCAAAACATGGCTGGATTTCAAGGACACGGAAGTCCTTATTTAAGTTATGCCAAGAACCTTGCTCTAGCTAGAAATGAAGAGGATTCCAGCTTCCCCCTGAAGCAGTGGGAGTAGAACGCTTATGTGAAAGCTTTTGTTCTGAATTCGTTCTGATACCCACATCGGGGTGTGCAGTTAATAATTACTACTTTCTTTTTTAAACACCATTTCTGCAGAGCTGGCACGGAGACCAAATGTATAAATAGCCATTCTGAAGGCACAACAAAGCCTGGGCTGTGACCTCCAGGGAGGAATCAATATTTCCAATGAGGCTCGCGCTTCTGGAAACATAATTCTGTCTTATCAGCCGGGCCCCATCCCCACCCTCTGCCATGCCGTTCCCTCCACATTTCACACCTCCCCTTCGCCAGCATCCTCCCACTTCCCACCTCTCAACAAAAGAGCAGAAGCTCAAGAATAATTGCAGAAGGTCTCCAGCAGCACGCCATGGCATGGCTCTCAGTGACAACTTCTGGAAGGAATGTAGGACTTCACAGAGGGCTCTGGCATCCGCCCTCCATTTAGAAGTCAGCAGTGGCTTAAGAATGCCACAGAAAGAGTTCCCATGATTAACCCATCAAAAAATCATCTCTCCCCCCTGTCCCCTGCCCCATGATGACCCGAAATTCTCCCTGGGTGTTAGAAGGGCAGAGAGAAGGTGGAAACAAGTTATGGGAGGCAGGGAGACAGCTGTGAGATGGGGAGAAGATCTGTGGCCCTTATGGTGAGGCCATGTCAGGGATGACCACATGTCATCTGAGCCCCAGCGATGGCCATCTTGGCTGCTGTCCTGCTGAAGGCTTTCTTCTTGGGCGGACCCAATGTGAATGGTTCTAGTGGTTCCAATATCACCAGCTTGTGGAAACCCCAAACCTGCCTACCCTCCAGCCCTTAGTGAAGTACTTTATCATAAAACCACAACAGCGCTCAAATGGTTGTATCTAATATAGATGCAATGTTCCAGCTATGCATTAAAATTATTTATCCCCATTTGGCAGAGGAGTACAGCACCATGCCCAACGTAACTGCTGACAAATGGCAAGGCCAAGGTTTCACCTCCCAGCAAACCTAGGCTCTTTTTCACCTTGCCAGGTGGCCTCTGTTCGGGAAACATGCCAAGCCAGGAGAATTGCTCAGGGTCTCCCCATCTAAGAAAGCTGTGATCATACCCTGTCATTTGAGTTTGTCCGTTTGTTCCCAGGGGGATAGCAGCAGACACTGGGAGTCACTGCAAAGTAGGTGTTGCACAGAGCCCACCATCAAAACGGAGCTGTATTGAAGCAATAGTCTAGAAAGAATGTTGTTTACCTCGTTGTCCTGACCCTGTGCCCTATTCTGGCGGCAATCAGCAAATTCAGGTCCTCAGTTTTAGGTAGGGACTCTTAGCAGTCCTCAGCAGGGGTCCCTAGCCGTCACCCTTCACAGGGTGATGCAGGATTGGTGAGCATGATGGAGTCTGCGCTGGGGACTGAGTTCTGCTAATTACCATGCGGCCTACTCAACCACAACTGCACACAGCAAACTCTGGTGATGGGCGCTTCGCCATTTACTTGGTGTTTGTTTTCTCAGGAGGGTTTAGCGGAAACAGCCCGTGTTTGGGGCCCCTGTCAGTCCCTCGAGGGGGCAGTGAACAGAATCTTGAAGAATGAAAAGGAGTTCATTAAGAAAAATTTTCTCTTTTTAAGGATAGTAATTGTGTCTTACTCATCCTCTCCCCACGGCCCTTTCTAGAGATACTCCACCAGTACTGATGAACAAAGGAATGAATGAATGAAGAATGAATGAATGAGTGAAAGAAAACCTGTCTGCATTGGTGCGTCTCACACTTCAGTACACATCAAAATCACCTGGAGATTGTCAAAGCCGGGTAGCTGGTTCCCAGGTCCACAGTTTCTGAATCAGTAGATCTCTGAAGGGGCCCTGGAAATACCATTTCTCACAAGCTTCCAGAGGCTGCTGCTGGTCCACAGACCCTACTCTGAGTAGCACTGGTTTACGTCATATCTTCTCTTGAGTTTATGCCCAGAAGTCAGAAAATACTCAGAGGAAAGTATTTCGAGGGAACCTGGATCAGGAGATGAATAATATCGGATATTTGTATATTGTTTGACAATTTCAAAAGTATTTTAAGAGGGGTGAGACCCCTGGGTATTGAGGCTCTGTTTTCTGATCCAGAATACTCTTTCTTCAAAACAAGATAGAATCCCTCCATCCCAAGACCAGAGAAGAAGAATTCTTGAAAAGGAATATCAAGGAAGAATTTGCAGAGCAACCCAGACCCAGCCCTGGTCTTGGAGGCAGGAAGAGCCCAAAGGTCCCCAGGGGAAGGGGGGACTGCCAGAGGAGCAAGATGGGAAATGCTGGGCAGCCTTGCTCGCTGAGCACCCCATCCCTTTATCCCCCTCCCCCAACTCCCTGCCTCCATATGTACACCTGGCTGGGTCACCCGGGTTTGGCGCTGTTACAGTGTCATTTCCAAGAAGGCACCGAGGCTGAAAACTAGGCAGCTGGGAATGCAACCCTGAGGGCCAGTGCTGCCACCAAGGGCACGCCCCTGGTCCGAGCCAGTCACATACCCCAGGTACGTGACTCTGGGAAGTTACTTCCCCAGGTTGATTGAGCCCCTCCGGTACTCACTTAGCCCTGGGGACCTTTTGCTCATCATTAGTGCTCCAACCAGCACATCCTTTCCGTTGTCAACTGGGCTCCTGCACGGATCTCTCCTTTGCAGCTCTCCTGGCGGCTGTGTGTGCTGCCCCCCTCAGGAAACCCAGGGGTCATTTGTCATGGGATTAAGGACAGAATTCACCACACCATTGGGCTCCTTTCCTCTGGAGCCTGACTCCTGTTCAGGACAGTATCTTTAGGCCATAAAAATGATTCAATTTTGTGACAGAAACCCTTAAGCAGTGAGGCAAGATGTTCATGAAAGTGTCTAACGACAGAATGGAAATTCTGGAATCTACAGGAGTACATCGCAGATCCAGCTTCTCTCTACGGACATCTTAGACACTCAAGCACTTTGAACGTGAAGGGTCAGCTCTAACCTGGCCTCCTCTCATTAGAATATTTTAGACAATCGGCAAAAATAAGAAATCTCTATTCTTATTGGGATAATGGAATAATAAGCTTTGCTATTCATACAACTTAATTTATAAAAGAAATTCCATTTGCGCATGGCCTGAACTTGTAACAAATCTGTCACTGAAACTGTGATTCATACGCAGTCTAATGCGAAATGTCGCTGTGTTTCTATTCTTCCTGCACAGAATACTCTATCAGCAGTGACCAAAATGATATCTTAAAGTTGTGAGAGCTTTTAAACATAAGCTTCATAAATATTTTGCTATAATTGTATTTTTAATTACTTAGGCAAAGTATAAAACCTGAACACCCTCAATCCCATGAGATGCTGACACACTAGAGAAAATGCATTTCAACTCAATACCACATAAATTGGAATAAACACAAACTGCACTTTTGCATGATAATAATTTTAGAAAATAGAAATGCTGTTCATATTTAAGATCCCAGTAAGTATTCACTGAGACAAAATAAAGGCAACACTAAGAATAGAACTTCGGTAAAATGACCATTTTATAAGATTTTCCTAGAAGTGTTTTAATTACTTTATTATTAAAATAGCCTGTCTTTCTTTTTCTTTCTTAACTGAAACACCCAGCCATCCCTTCTTTGTTTTTTTAAAAATAACTTTATTGATATATAGTATTGGTACATACCATAATTCTTACATACCATAAAATCACTCTATTTTACGTGCATAATTCAATGAGTTTTAGTAAAGGACACAGAGTTGTGCGACCATCACCACAATCTAATTTTGGACCATTTCCATTACCCTAAAAAAAAAAACAAATCCTTTTCTTTTGATAATTATTCTCCATTCTCACCCCTGCTCTAAGCAACGATTAATCAACTTTTGGTTTCTATAGATTTGCTCTTTGGGGATAATTCATATAAATGGAGAAATGTAAGTGTTCTCTTGTGTCTGGCTTTTTGCATTGAATGGAATGGTTCTGAATTCATCTGTGTTGTAGCATGGATCGGTACCATTCTTTAGTTGATGGGTATTGATGGGCATTTGGGTTATTTCCACATATGGACTATTGTGAATAATACTGCTATGAACATTCACATACAAGTCTTTGTGTGGACATGTGTTTTAATTTCTCTTGGTCAGTACTTAACCAATGGAATTTTGGGATCCTATGGTAAGTCTATGTTTAACTTTTAAAGAAACTCAACTGTGTTCCACAATAGTCACACCACCAGCAATTTCTAAAGGCTACCAATTTCTCCATATCCCTGTCGACACTTGATATTTCTAATTCTAGCCATCGCAGTGGGGTGAGAAGTGGGATCTCATTGTGGATTTGATTTGTATTTCTCCTTCGATTTAAAAAATCTTTATATTTGCCCAAGGTCAACACTGAAAACTTTTTATGCCTTTTTGTGATCAAAAAAGTCAATGACTTTGAAGTCAACGACTCTGTTGCCTTGAAATGGTGGCAACTGAAAGATGTATAAAAAGCCATAGGCTACTTGTCATCAAGATTCACTCAATCAGAGAAGCCCAAGACAATGAAGCCATATAGTATGCTCAAGGTATAAGAAAAATAAATTCAACTGAAAGAAAATGAGGAAGATTACTTTTATAACCCAGTTTTAAATCACATTATCAACAAAAAAACAAAAAGGTGGTAGAAAAAGATCGGTTTGGATCAAGGAAAGTTCAGCCAGGGGCGCCTGGGTGGCTCAGTGGTTTAAGCCTCTACCTTCGGCTCAGGTCATGATCTCAGGGTCCTGGGATCGAGCCCCGCATCGGGCTCTCTGCTCAGTGGGGAGCCTGTTTCTCTCTCTCTCCCTCTCTCTCTCTGCCTGCCTCTCTGCCTACTTGTGACCTCTCTCTCTGTCAAATAAATAAATAAAATATTTAAAAAAAAAAGCAAAGTTCAGCCAATACAGTCTAATCTACTGCTAGTCCCAGAAGGCTTGTTCGGGTCTTTTCTGGGAATGACGCACTTACTTTTCATAGGTCTGTTTTCCATGTATGACTTTTATAGCTAATGTTCATCGAGCAATCCTCAGTGCTAGGAACTGACCATGTTTGCATGTGTGTCGTGTGTATTTTTTAAATGTTCACATGTCCACGCAGAAAATACTTTTGCTCTCCCCATGTAAGAGACAATGAAACTGCTCTACGGGGTAACGTGAGCGAGAGCACACAGTGGCCAAACCAGCGGGGCCTGAGGCCCCAGCTTCTGGTTTGCACTCCTGCTGCTGAGCCTTATGGGTAACCGGCGCTTGGCCATGTGGTTCTCCAGGTGTCCTTACACATGTAGAATTAATTCCTTGTTGCCCTGTGTTTCCTTCTCTGGCTTTGTTGCATTAACAGCGTGAATGTGTTTCTCAGCCCGTTTTATCCTTTCATCCTTGCCATCAGTGTGCAAGCCCTCTAGCCACACTGGATGTCCAGGAAGCAAGGAAGGCCTGGCTGACCCAGACTTTGGCTAAAATGAAGGTCCCATTAGACCAACTCTAACTTGGCAGCTCTCTCTCCCATTCCGGAAAGCAGGTGAGTGAGAGGCCAATTATAAAAAGAATAATTTCAAATCCATTCTAATTGGTAAAAAAATAATATTAAATGAGTGAAATCAGTGCCAACTTCTGTGACTTGCGCTCTTATTAATATAAACTTGGGCCTATCAGTGTGTCATGATATGATGGTTGAGTGTGAAAGGGGTATTAGGAAAGTCAAAGGCTATCAATTATAGACTATAAGTGATGTATCATAAATGTGAGGCACACATACCTTTTTCTTCATTATCCCCCATTACTCTGTTGCATGCCTCGCATTTATGATGCATCCTTCTAGACGATAATAAAATTACAGTTATAATTACATGTGGACCTATTTTATGGTGTCAGGGTTTTGGTGGTGTTTTTTTTCCTCTGAACATTAATACCCAAACCTTTGACTGAGCCAGTCACAAAATCTATCAATTATGTACAGAACATTAAAGAAATGGTTAGACTGGATTTTCTTCTGGGCTGTGACCTTCCTGCCTTAGAGGTAGCAAGGTTAACCCAATGTTACACATGTGTGATCATTTGATAATCTTTTTGAAAATGATGATAATGATTATAGGGCATGTAGTTGCAATTATAGAGTCCATAATGTAGTAATTAATACAAGGAATCAAAGACCTCGTTGTTACTCCTTTATGAGACAGACTTTGTGATATTTTTCATATATTTTTTAGACTCTCTGCAGGTCTCATTCAGTAATTGTAAATCATGAGAGTCACAAGTATACTACTTAGCATGAAAGTTTGCTTCAATAAAAGATGCCTACCTCAGCCGAACTTCCCATAGTGACTGAGAAAGGCTCCTCTTAAAACCATAATAAGATACTTAGAGGTCTCTTATTAAGCGCTCTCAACTCAAAGCAAGAAAAAAAAAAACCAGTAAGGGAACCCTCTATAAGATACAAAGTCTTGCCCCAAACCTCATGTACTTCAACCAAGAGAGTTCACTTTCTCTTATTTCAGAGACCATTAGAAAAGGCTTAGCTGTGTACTCTAAAGCCCACAACTCTTCAGCAAATACTTAATGTACACTAAAGTTATGCAATTTGGTGCTAGAACCAAATTGGCAAGGGTACAGTCCCTCCCTCTAAGGGGCTGGCAATGCAGCAGGCAGGAAATGCCAAGTATTCAGGCAACCATATTGGGAAGCAGAGGAAAAAGAAAAGCCACAGAATCCGCATACATAAAATGACAGGGGTCAGAAGAAGGGAGAAATTCACCCCGTTGGACTAAGTAAGGGAAGGCTTCATGGAAGAGGTGGCATTTGGGCTACAGCTGGAAAGATGGCTCTGTTCCAGGCAAAAGGTAGGGCAAAACCAGGCACGGACGCAGAACAGCACAAAATATGGTTAGGGAACAGCAAGTAGTCATTCAGCTGCTTGGCAGTGGTGGAAGAAGAGAGAGTTAGGGCTATAACGATGTTTGGTGGCACTGATAGAAAGGTGTTGTGAGAAAATCCACCTAAGAGGTATGTACGGATAGGAAATGCAGACCAATGGACTCCATGGAGACTGGAATCAGAAAGTTAGACATGAAAGCTTCTACCCCATTTTCCACCGAGCCCCACAATCTATTTTTCTGCATGGTTCTTTCCGCATGTGTTTTACTCTCCTGCCTCTCTCTGCAGACCAGCTCAGCTGCATGAGAACTCCAGTGTGCATCACTGGCCTGACTCATGAAATAAACAACTTTATAAGACTTTTTGTTTGAGTGACGTGTTGCAGGAGTAGGTTCAGCTACAATGTAAGAGCTTGTTTCTCTCGTACAGTCAGTAAATCCAGAAGAACCATGTGCTGGTGTATAAGGGCCCAGGTTCCTTCTATCTCATTGCTCTGCCGTGCACGCTTTCCATTCTAGGAGCCCCTCGTGCTCCAGGATGCCAACCAAGCTCCAGCCATCCTGTCCACCTTTCAGCTGGCAGAAAGCAGGAAGGAGAGGAAGAGCACACTATCCTTCTAAGAGAACTTTCTGGAAGTTGCACATACCACAGCTGATTTTTTTAGTGTGGCCATGTGATATGCCATGAAAGAGTGAAAGGATGTCATTAATAATTATACTGGGATCATAGGCATAAACGAGGACTCCTCGGGACTATGGGATAAGTCACATGGGAGTAGGTATACATATATTCCACTGGCCAGAACTCAGTCATGTGGCTACACCTATCTGTTGGGGAGGTTATATACACTGTCCTTACTCTGTACAACTATGTGCCCAGCTAAAACCTGGGAAAGAGCAGCATGAATAACCAATTAGTGTCTCCTGCTACATTTGACATCCAGCAAATGTCCCAGTCAGAATGTGCAAGTCGTCACAGTCTGTGGACTGGATTCCTGCAAGGCAGTCTTCTCTGGTCTAATCAGCTGTTGAACAGGAAGAAGGAATGAGGACAGGAGTTTTGTTCTGCAAGGCTCCCCTCTGGGGGGCTGAGGAAGGGGCCTGGGCAGAGCAAGCAAACTGAAACTGACTCACTTGTCAACTCCAGTAGGTTTTAGATCCATGCAGAGGGTGGTAAATGCTGGAGTGGAACCTCACAATCCAGCTCAGCAGGTGGGACGAGGAAAGCCGTCACAGGGAAAGTGTGCAGGTGGAGCTTTCCTAAGATAAGGTTAGTCTGGCTGTGCTGTGAGGGCTGATTTGGAATAAGGACAGATGGAGGGTAGAAGTCCCCTAAGCAACCCTTGCATTAGGCCAGATGAGACTGAACTTGACTTTGAGCAGAACGTTAAAAAGTAGGGAGAAATATAAAGCTAGGTAAGCAACTATAGCAACAAGAAGGGGAAGTAAGCACTACAATGGTGAGAGAAAAGTAAGAAAACCTATGATGACTAGAAATTACAAATTCAAAAAACAGTGCATTTTGGTACAGTGGTATTCGAAACAGGTATGACAATATTACATAGCACCATATAATAATGTATAGTCATAACGATGCCATCGTTCTTAAAAGAAATTCATTATACCATGTTTCAGAATGCAATGCTTTGTAATAAGTTATATAAAATACTTTTATTCAAAATGGTAAGACACTTTATGTTCATTTGAGAGGTATGTATAGGCATCTGGAAGATTCTCTTAGACAAAACATCTTATTTCCCAAATAATAATCACATGAGTCTTCGTTGTACCCGAAACAAACATGTTGTCAAATGCATAGTATCGTATAGCACTTAGATGTGTAGATAACACTCACACTTCTGACTGTCAGATAGAAACCATGGCTCTGGAAACCCAAGTTCGCATTCTAAAACCTCAACCACGTGAATGTATAAAACTCTTTCAAAAAAAGTCAAGCCGCGTATTTATCACAGAAATGCAGCTGAGGCCTTCCTACTATCAGCAAGACACTCAACATCAGTTCTAGGTAAATCATACCTATCGAGAAGTGTGAGTTTCCAATTGAGAGGCTAGAGCTGACTTCTCTTTCCCAGGACCAAGAGTTGGGTCCTTGAACAGAAAATATGGATACTACAATGATCAGAGCGTGAAGGACATACGCAGAAATCTACAACCATGTTTTTTTTGCTCAAATAGAGAAACAATACACAACTAGTTATGCCCAGTACTAAGTTCTAAATTTAGAGAAAACACATGTATGGAAACCCAAGAGGGGGCCTCTTTGGTCATTTTGAAAAACAACTGGTGGTTGAAAGTAAAATACACACAAAGAAACTTCTAGAAATCTGAGCCCCTGCATCTGACTGCTGAAGCATTCCTCCATTTCTAGTGGAGATTTTTTTCCCCCGCATCCCTCACAGATTATTTTTGACTTAGCCAAGCAGGGAGTCTATTTTAAAGCTCCCAATTCGAAAATCATGGAAGCTTTATAACGTCCTCCACCTGCACCTCTTTTTAGGAATACAATCCTTTATTCTCTAAAGGAAGAAAACCTCCAGTATATAACAACTTTGTTAAGCTGTCACTATCAATAGGGGGAAAAAAATAACAGTTGACAAAGAAGAAACAAATTGCATCTTCGAATAAGTTTTCTTGAAGCTGTTGTTAAAAGCTATAACCTCTGATGTTAACTAAATTTAACCCATTCTGACCCTTGTGGTGGCCCTTAACCTCTTCTTTCTTCTGCTTCCTGTGGCTGCTGGAGAAAACGGGCCCAGTCCTTGGAAAAGCGTTCTCTGTAGCACACAAAAGGCCCAGCCTTCCCGCTACCCCCGCCAGGAGGCCCTGGATCGACCGAGGGGTCAGCACCTGTGCAGAGAAGCAGGTGACAAGGGACTGCCTTCATCCTTCCCCAGCAAGCTGTCTTAAGAGTGGCCAGCCTTCAGCCACCACGCTGTGGTTTCAAGCATTCAAGCCCCCGCAGTTCAGGTTTTCTTTGTGAATACAGACTTTACACAAATTAATCTATTGCTGTTCAACTGACTGTAAAATTAATAGATTTACTGTTGCAAAAAAAAAAAAAGGAAGAAAAAAGAAAAACTGAGAGCTTTCCCTTCCACTTTAGTAAGGTCACGCATGCGTCCTAAGCTGCCAACAAAAAAGCTTTGGAAATCTTTGCAGCAGAACCGAGCAACTTTCGGGGAGGGGACAGGAGCAGCCAGAGCCCTACAGTGGGACATCTTCCCGATACAGGAAGAATGTAAAACTCTGCACTGGAGATGCTTCTCGACACAGTACAAATTTGTTGTATTGTGAACATTATATTGGTGGCCAGTCCTGCCTTCCTTGAAGGGCCTTGTCACTAGCAGATCTCATGTGTTTTAAAAACATTATTGGGTTTTACTTAAAATGTGAAATGCTAGTAACTTGGTTCTGTTTTGCTCTGAGTTACACAGTAGTACACACTGTACACGCTTTAAGGTTTCTTATGCTAACTCTCCATATTTCTTCAGGACACTCCACAATGGTGATGGAAATCCCCTTCATTAAGGGTATGAAAATGATGAAAGTTAACTGAATCACCCCCCCAAATTTACTACCTTCGAAATAGTAACACACAGCTCTGTTATTTTTCCAATGGAGACTTTTGAACCTATTTTCTGCTTCACTCAGTTGCACAAGACTTCACGGAAGATAAATGGACATTCCATGTAGAACTACTCTTTCATTTCCCAGACATGAAAGCTTTTCAAAAAATGTGTTACAGTGTCATTCATTTTAGGTTAATTTATTTTGCTCATTCACAACCACCATCACATTTTAATAATTGGTGCCATCATTTTTTGCCAAGAGGAATGATTAGTCTGGAGTCTAATGAAATTTTGCCCATGGCAAATGTATCCTGAATCTAGTAACAGTTGAGAGGACAGGAAGGGTTTTAACACAGATGTGGTCACCAGATGTCCTCCAGCTTCTGGGGAACCGGCACGAGCAGCTACATGATGGATTTAGGTTGTAGAAAGAGATTCCCTCAGTCTTGCAAAACATCGAAATAGGCTACTTAGGGAAAGCTAAATCTTCCTGCCTAGAGTTTTCTTTTTTTTTTTTTTTTAAGTGTGTGGATGCTTATGTGTTTGGAATAGATTAATCACAGTTCTGCCTGAGGAAAAACAGTAGAAATTCCATGAGAAGGCTTTCAGCTTTCACGTGTTATGATAACGGACACATGGTATTGGGCTGAGGGTAACTTCAGGATGTTTTGAGAAGTTATCCCACAATTCGCCATAGCTCCCCACACACCCTGCTTTCCATGTCCCTGCTGACAAGCTTGTAAACATAGACTAAGGCGAGCATGGACCCTCTGTCAGCTAGATTTAGTTTGGTACTGTGTAGCATCTCACATATAATGGACTGCAATTTCCCTATTTTAGCAAAACTGTCCTGATAAGAGCTTCCAGTCTAATGTTGGACAGGGTATGTGAAACTAGCTATATCCATGAACAACTAGTTGTTGAGGAATACGGTGAGTATGTGAAGCCACAAAGGCTTTTACTTATCTACGTAACTTCAAAACAAACACAGGGTTGATTAGTGTAAGATTAGCCTCTTAAAGTAACTGTTGTAGTGATTGTGGCATCATGAAGATACAGCCTAGTGTTAAAAAACTTTCTAAAGAAATTACCCATAGAGTAACAACTCTGTGGAACATTGAATTGTATCTCAATGAACTAGGCTAAGACTGTGTCTAATGGGCCTCCCTGGTCCAAAGGTGGGGAGAGGGGACTTTGGAAGCTAACAGGTAAGGGAGGGGGGTACAGAGTATTTCCTTTAATCCTTCAAGACAGAAAAACACCAATACATGCACTGTGTGAGAAACCGTGTGATTTGGGACCAACCATGGAAATTAACATGGAGTTTATTCTGTGGAGGAAAATGTGCAAGTTTTAGAGTCACCTGGATTTGAGTCTTACTGAGTCACACTTCTATATTTTGGGGTGGTTTTTTTTGTTTGCTTTTGTTTTTGTAAATTACAGGTAGAAATAATAGACATTGAGAAAGCTCTGTAAATTTCCAAGAGTTCTGTTCTATGCATGTATTCAATTAGTTTACAGAGGATTTGTGCCACAGTATAATACTTCCCCTAAACCAAGAAGCTGAGGCCATATATAGGAGGAAAGGGATCCAAAAGATCCAGTTGCCTGCTTTACTATCTTTACTCAAGGGCCTTCAAAATCCACAAGGGAGCTGAATCCAAGACTCTCAATGACTCTTTAAAAGCTGCCATGTCCCATCTCAGCTGGAGGTCAAAGCAGAGTTCAAGGTAAGAGATTTTTAAAAAATGTATCTTTGAGGGCATGTCTTCTGTGCACCTTGCTCTACTCATCTCCTTCCAGGAGCAGTAAAGCACCCCCTTCTTGAGATAGCTAATGAGAGGCGTCTGGAAAACTGCCGAGGTCATCTATTCGGGACACATACGCCTCAAAGAGCGACCACCACACAGGTGCTGGCTGGGTACTCCAGCTACCAACAATTACTTGGGAGTGAATTCATTCAAATCTCAGTCTTACCAAATTTCAAGCCCTTGGTTTGGGTGTTAAACCTCTTCAGTTTTTCACATTTCACTAAATATCCTCGTAGACTTCTAACTCCACTGCTTCACTAGCTACTTTACTCGAACAGCGTAAGGAACATTTAGCATTAAAGCACCAACTCTAGGGCTCTGGGTGGCTCCGATGGTTAAGAGTCTGCCTTCAGCTCCAGCCGTGATCTCCAGGTCCTGGACAGAGCCCCAAGGAAGGCTCCCAACTTAGCAAGGAGTCTGCTTCTCCCTCTGCCTCTCCCCCTGCTTGTGCTCTCTCTCTCGCTCGCGAATGAATAAATTAAAAAAAAAAAAAAAAGTGCCCCAACTCTGGCTCCACGCTGCCTGCATTCTATTCTGGATTTCGCCACTAGTTGTGGGACCTTGGGTAAATCACTGAACTTCTTCAGGCTTCAGTTCCCTCATCTGTGAAACAGGGTTAAGAAGCTTGTCTTGAGGACTAAATGACTAAGAGAAATAAAGGGCTTAGAAGGGTGCCTGGCAGGCACTCAGGTATGTACTGCAAACACGCATTTGTAACTGTTGAGCACCCACCGTTCCCAGGCATCCGCTGGTCACTCTACCCGCTATCTAAACAAACTTGTATCTTGGTATTAAGGAATAATTTGGATGGCCCAATTCTTGCTGAACTGGTAAATGGCCAACGCACAAATACTAACCTCGGACTATGGGCCGCATACACACGAGTCGTTTCTGGGTTGATTGCTTCACTTTTTCAACAAAACAGCCAGCACCTAATGCGCCCGACACTGGGATTCGAGGAGGAAATAGAAACTCGGGACTTGAGCTCTTAAGGCTGAACTAGCGTTTTCATCTGTAACAAGGCAGGTAAAAACTGATTCACGGGGTCATTTAAGGAGAATAAAGCTCTGTGTTCAGCCGCACTATCCGTAGAGGCCGTTTCCTCCCATATGGGAAATTCCCTCATTAGGTGGCTTCACTACGTCATGACTGCAGATTCCCACTGGGTCGCCCCACTGAAGACGAGGTGACAGGTCAGGTCACTGACACCAATAGTGCGACGGAGGGCACAGCAGCCTCGCAACAGGGGTGTGTGCCCCCGCACGCGCAGGTGACAGCCAGGAGCACCGAGGTTTGCAACTGCCCTGCTGACTCCTGACAAACCACTTCACCACCACCCGCCCGTCTTCGCCTTCGTGAAACTGACGGCCTGTCCGAAGCTCTCTCAGCCACAGCAGTTCTTGAGTCTTACACGCCTGAACCCACGTCAGATCTTCTCCGGTGGCCCCGCGCTCGGGAACCTAGGGCAGTCTTTCACTTCCCGAGTCTGTCTGCTCACCGGCAAACCCGAGGCAGTGCTTCTTAAACCACAGGAACCATAAGAACATTTATGAAATATTTTACTCAACATTAAAAGAGAGCGCCCGCAGGAACCGCCCTTCGCCCTCCACACTTCTGCGGAGGACTTCCGCCTTCCAGCCGGACGGCGCGCCTCCCTGCGTCCCCTTTCCTTTAGAAGACGTGAGCCGAAGCCCCGCCCACTACGGAGGGCGAAGGGGGCTCCCCGCGGGGGCCGTTCCCTGGCTTCTTCTGCCAGACCTTACAGTCGCCGGCCCGGCATAGGTACAGCCAAAGGCGAGGGGCGCCGTTCGAGGGGGGCCTGCGAGGGAGGACGCGGGCTTAGGTACAGCCCTGCGGAGGAAGCGGCTTCGCGCTCATCTGTGTCCCTGGAAGGTCAGTGCCCCCCCTGCCGCCGGACGGAGCGCGGAGAGGCGCCGCAGACCCTGCCGCGGGGTGGGGGATTCGGCCGGTCTCTAGAGCCGTCTTTGGGTCCGGAACACTGACCCTGTATCCGGGAACCGCAGGACTTAGACCCGACGCCGGCCCTTCGGCCTCTGAACGTTTCGCCGCGCCATCGCGGCGTACATACGGGCACGCGTGCACGCACGCCGGCCCTACGTCCCCACGTCCCTCTCTAGCCGGAGGGCGCAGGGGACCACTTCCCGGTGTGGGCGTGGCCGCGGCTGACACACGTGACCGTCGACCCCCGCCCCCGCCGCCTAGGCTGAGCGGGGAGGGTTGCTAAGTGATTGCGGGATTTCTTTTTTCTCTACTCAGAGTTTAACAGGCTCCATGGTATAAGACTCTTGAACGAAGTAAATAAACTTTCCTACAGGAAACTTGCAGTCTAAGAAGGTACAAAGTGGAGGGGCGTTAGCAAAGTCAGCCACTGCTTAGTATGACAGGGACGGGACAGTAAAGGATAAATCAGATTCGTTCCCAGCTTCAGAGAACTTACCGTCTATTGAAGGAGAGAAACAGCAATCAGATAATCACCAGATTGTGACTGTGATTAGTACTAAAAGGGAAAGATAAACTATACTACGCGAGCATTTAATGTTGGGCATTAATGCTGAGCTCAACAAACAGATGAGGGGGCAAGGGGAGTACGGGCTGATCGGCTTAATTTGGAAGGTAATCAGAAGAATGCCTGGAGAAAGGGAGCACTGAACAACGATCTGGAGTTTCCTAAACTTAAGGGAAGAGCATTTCAAGAATCTGGACGGCCAGTGTGGTTTAGGCACGTAGAAAGTTTTGTATAGAACGAGGCTGGAGAGGTGGCAGGAGCCTTTAGGCTTCATGAAAGATGTTGGCCTGTAATATGAGGCAGTTTTATGGTGGGGTGGGCGGGGATGTGTGGTGACAGCCGCGCAGGGATAACAGATGGAGGTTCCAAGTGTGTAAATCCTGGTTAGGATACTGGTGGGAATCAGGTGGTGGCAATGGGCATGAGGAGAAGTGGTTGGATTTGAGTGGAATTAGGAAGAAAATTTATGAGACTTGGTGTTGGGTTAGCTAGGAGAGTGAGGGAGAGCAGAGATGGAAAAGAGGGTACTCTTTTGGAGGATGGACTGTGATGCTGGGCACCGAGATAGGAAGTTCTGGAAGAGCAAAGGACCAGGTAGAAGATACATGTGCAGTACTAAGTCCAACGTTAATATTGAGTCTGGAGCTCTGGATTTAAAAGCTTTTTAAAAAGCATTTCCTGGATGGTCATTAAGCTGTTTCAAGAAGAAAAGTAAAATATAAAATAACTTAAATATTTTATAGGTAAAAAAATATGGTTAAGTAATTGACCAAAGATATATATCGGCTTCTTTCAGTGTTGTAAATTGATGTTACTGCTCTTGAAAAGCTAACCTGAGTATGGATAGTACTTTGTACTCCTTATGGAAGAACAAAACCAGAGCCAAGGGAGAGCACCATGAAGGCTCAGTGACCATGGTTCAGTCCTCTGGTATTAAGGCTGCAGAGCCCACTGGAACAGAACACATGGCCTGTTGGCAGGTCTGCAGGCAGAAGCAAGGATTTTGTGAAACTCTTTCGAAAGGTGTGAGGAAGGATCTTAAAGTCAAAGGAATTGGCAAAATTAATTTCACAAATATTTAGTCCTCTAGAATCTATGTGGCTTTGATCTAACCTCCCTGGAAATAACAAGGATTAGTAAGTATGGGCTTGTGAATATCAGCTATAGAGGAAAGAAGAGTGGTGAGCGTGCAAACAATTTAATTTCTTACAGGACAGGACTCCCTCATAACCACATATTTAAATCATATTCCAAGAAGTTTCATTACAATACATTATCCGTACCTCCTGAAGAAGTTCTTGGTAATGCAAAATAATGTATCCTAAGGGGAATATAGCTATCTTTTGGAGCAGTAATCATTTGACTACTTTTTTTTTCTTATACAAAAATACTCAGCAAAACACACACACACACACACACACACAACACACACCCAAAAATGCTCATAGCAACTTTATTCATAACAGCCCCAAACTAGGAACATTCTAAATGTTCATCAGTAGAAAACTGGATTTAAAATTTGTAGTATATCCATACACTGGGACAGTTCTGAGAATTAGAAAGGAACAAACGAGTGACACCTGCAACAACACAGATGAATCTCAAAAATATGCTGACGTGCCTTGCAACAAAGAGTACGTAGGCTTGATTACATTTGTATGAAATCTGAGAACAGACTATGATGGAAGAATATCAGAACAGTTGTTGCCTCTGGGTGGGGTTGGAGACTAACTTAGAAGAGACATGAGGTAACTTTCTGGGGTGATGGTAATATTCTGTATGTTGAGAGGAGTTGTGGTTATTTGTCAAACTAATTAAAAGATATATTTAAAATTCAAACTTTTTTTTTTGTTGTTTAGATTTTATTTATTTGAGAGAAAAAGCAAGAGACAGAACATGAGCCGGGGAGAGGGGCATCAGGAAAGGGAGAAGCAGGCTCTCTCCTGGGTGGGAAACTTGACGCGGGGCTCCATTCCAGGACCCTGAGGTCATGACCGGAACTGAAGGCAGACGCTTAACCCACTGAGCCACCCGGGTGCCTCTGTACATTTCATTATATGTAAATTTTGCTTCAAAATGGAAAGAATCCAAATATTGAACCCTAGTTGATGGAATGCATGCTGAAGCATGTGAGGATGAAGGATTTGAAGATGTCATTGTCTGCAGCTTTACTTTGAAATGCACCAAAACATAAATGGATAGAAAGAGGAATAAATAGATGGGTAAATAAAACAAAGATAGCCACATGTAGAATCTAGATGAATGGGTATTGGGGTGTACAGTGTACAGTCTTTCAAGTTTTCTGTATATTTAAACATTTCCATGACAAAATTCGGGGGAGATAGTCCTAAAGAATCTTGGTCATTTTAAACAACTGCAGAGTTAATGTGAAAGTATAAAGAACAGCCTCAAGCTCTCCCGAAATACTGTGTATGGAAGTAGCCATATATTTATTTCGTCATTTCCCACTTTATGGCTTTTTTTTTCCACTTTATGACTTATTATTTAAAATCCTTTCAATTTCTTATGGAATATGTGGGTCAAACATTAGAATTACTCTGTGTTGTGTGCATTTGGAATAATGCCATTGTCATTTTTCTTACATGGTCCCAGGCACGTTAGGGGTGGTGTTGAAGAGGCCCAAGCAGAGGAGTGAGGACTGAAATTAGTGGGACTTACTTAGAAGAGTGAGGGGGCTTTGAGGGCCCTTGTCCATTTATCCTCCAGTGCTTCCGGATATGGAGTTTTCCACGCACCTAACCAATCTCATGCAACTAAGGAACAACAAAAAAAGAATATTATATTTTCTCCCCACAATGTGGAGTCAGCTGTGGAATTTAAAACTCTCAATGGATGCAGAGAGCTGCAGCCTGGGATGATCTCAGTCAGATCCAGGTTACCGTGAAACCAGATACGGCTGTCTCACTACACAATTACGTATTTTAAGTAAATGACCTTAAGATAATTGGCTTTTCAAATAGTTCTGGATGTCTCTGAAGGGATAGCTGTGGCAGTGAGTGACTAAAGGCACATATATTGTCGTAAGAACGTGAGAACTTATTACAGTTTAGACTGCTGGCTCATTCAACCTACCATTTGTTTGACAGAGTTGTCAAACACATTTAATTGGAGAAATTTCATAAAGAGCAAGGCTTTCTGTTTTGCATCCACCTGGAAAGCTTTCTTAACCTTTTCTTAACCTTTGCTCTTAGACTCCCCAGACAGCCGAGCTTAAACCACTTGAACCCACTAACGTTACAATGTTTCATCATTTATTTTCTTACCTCTTCTTTTTTGAGAGGGTCTTCACCCAGTTGTTCTTAACAATAGAGGAACAAGGAAACATCTTGTGTTTTGAAAAAGCATTCCCAGATGATGCTGGTAGGCCTCCAGTTTCTGAGAACCACTGCTCCAAAACATGTTCCCTTTTAACCACGAGTTAGCCAAACATTGCACTAGTTCTCCTTGGACTTGAAACCATCTTCATTTATGATGGGGAGATACTTTTAGACTGATGAAAACTAGATGGAGAATAAAGGTGATCTGCATTACCAAACAATTCAGACTTTGCAGTCTGTAAAGTTCCCTGAACATAGAGCTCATCTAGATAGAGCCTTGAAACTAACAAAGAGAACATTTTTTTGAAGATATAAAGCCAGAATGCCAATTTATTAAATTATAGTGAGGTATATAACTTATGTGGATTGGAACAGTCCTATTGGCACGACTAGTGAACCGTTTCCTTTCTTCCGGCAGCTGCTTCTCTTTAACTCTTTAATTATGAACAAAATTAAACTTATAGGACAGTTTTAAGGCTCAATAACCAAACATCCACATAACCATAACATAGATTCAGCAAATGTTGCCATGCTGCACGTGTATTTTCTGCCGAACCCTGTCCAAGCAAGTGGCTGATGTCATGGTCCTCTACCCTGAATACTTCCGAGTCCCCTCCCAAGAATGGCATTTTCCCACCTGAGACAGTCACAGTACTTCTCAGATCACACCTGGTCCATCAGCAGTCTCCTTACTTTTCAGCTTGTCCCGTTTCTCAGCATCTCTTTGTAGTTGTTTTTTTCCCAAACACACTGCATTTTACAATTATGTCTCCTCTTTTTATTCAAGAATAGCCCCCTTCTTGATTATGACTGAGTGAAATAAGTTAAGCAGAGAGAGTCAAGTATCATATGGTTTCACTTATTTGTGGAGCATCACAAATGACATGGAGGACCTGGGGAGATGGAGAGGAGAAGGAAGTTGAGGGAAATTGGAAGGGGAGGCGAACCATAAGAGACTATGGACTCTGAGAAACAACCTGAAGGTTTTGAAGGGGCGGAACCAGGTGGTGGGTAGTAGGGAGGGCACGTACTGCATGGAACACTGGGTGTTGTGCAAAAACAATGAATACTGTTATGCTGAAAAATAAATAAATTAATTAATTAAATTAAAAAAAAGAATAGCCCCCTTCTTGTTTCATTCCCTTTTACATTGACTTTTTTTTTCTTTTTTTTTTTTTGGATACAAGCCACAGTCTGTATTTGTCAGATTGTTTCCTTGTGGTGGTGTCTGATTTGTTCCCAGTCTGGCCCTTGTATTCCCTGGAAACTGGAAACCAGGTCTAGAGGCCAGACCAGGTTCTGGTTAAAGCGTTTTTGGCAGGACCGTTTCACAGAAGGTGTCGCCCCCGTGCCATGCCGCAGGAGGGAGTATGTGCTAGGATGTGGTTTGTCCCATCGCTGGAATGCCTAGTCTGACCTTAGGTGAAGGAGGGTGACAGCTGAAGTCTGTTTTTCCCATTTCAGTTTGCGGGTAACCTTTGAGTCACCCTTGGGCACCTTGTTTCCTCATTAGCTTTGTATCTAATGGTTTTCGTATCCACCCTTGCCTGGACCTGTGATTTGATTGAAGGTGGCAAAATGGTGATTTCTAAATGGCTCGTCTTCTCCATTTATTAGCTGGCATTCTCCTCTAACGAAGAGCTTTTCTTTACCAACTGGGGATGCTTGCTGATGACAGTGAATGGTTAGTCCTTTCTCTTTACCAATTTTCACAGTAAGGAATCTGGGTAATAGTCATGGGGTTCTGGCAAATGATCTTTCTTTGTTGTAGATTTTTGCATATTCCATGTGTTGAAACAACTTTCTGCCGTTGTTCTTTAGTGTTGAAATTACCGCACATTTGGGCCAGCGGGAGTCTGTCCATGCTCCCAACCTGTGAATGAAACGTAAACAAATGAAATTACAATAGTGTGGGGGAGGCCAGAAAACTGGATATTTGGTAATATAAAGGAACCATTATTAGTTGGGGTAATGTCATCATGGTCATTAAAAGACAAAAGAAGCCACACCTCTTGGAGATGACTTACTGAGGTATATGCTGGCGAGATAGGATTGACCTTGGAACAGTTCATGGGCAGCTGGGGTTGTAGGAGAGTGGATGAGGCAGAGAGGAGGCTCGTTTGGCTACATGCTATTAAGAAGCTGCATGATGGGTGCTGGAGGCTTTATTATACTATTCTGCCTGAACATGTTTGAAACGTTCCCTAATAAAAAGCTTTTTAGAAGTGCCTGGGTGGCTCAGTTGGTTTAGTGTGTGCCTTTGGCTCAGGTCATGATCCCAGGGTCATGGGATCAAGTCCTGCTTTGGGCTTTCTGCTCAGAGGGGAGTTGGCTTCTCCCTGCTTGTGTTCCTGTGCTCTTGCTCTCTCTCTCTCAAATAAATAAACCTTTTCTTTAAAAGGCTTTTTAATTATTAGAATTTAAGTTGGTATTTACAGTTCAAATTTAGTAATCTCACAGCTTTTTTTCTTAACATTGCATTTATATTTTATCTATGAAAAGCTGATTTTGAAGAAATATGTATATGTTTACCTTTGCTGCCATAGAGCCAAAATTTAGCTAGTATTGGGGTTTAATTGCTGTCAAGAAAATTTAAAACTGGGGCGCCTGGGTGACTCAGTGGGTTAAAGCCTCTGCCTTCGGTCGGTCATGATCTCAGGGTCCTGGGATCGAGCCCTGCATGGGGCTCTCTGGTCAGCAGGGAGCCTGCTTCCCTTCCTCTCTCTGCCTGCCTCTGTGTCTACTTGTGATCTCTGTCTGTCAAATAAATAAATCTAAAAAAGAAAAGGAAAGAAAATTTTAAACTTTATTAAAATTTAAATAACGGCGCAGAACTTAAAGAAAAATATAGTTACAATATTTTTCTACTCCTTTTCCTTTTCCTGGAAAGTGTTTTTAAAGTTTTAAAAAAAATTCTACATAATTTTTCTGAAATCATCTTTATTTTGTAATTTCATTTACTAGTAAAAAATATTTCTTCCTTATAAAAGATGGAGGAAAAATGACAATTAGGGAGGATGGAGGAAAAAAATCGCTTGTGTCCTTTATCACAAACAACCAGGGTTTTCATAAATTTTATCTTTTTCCTATGCCTTGTCTATTCATATGCTTTCTTGTTTTTGAAAATCCTACATTTTGAGAAAAAAAAGATCGTACATTTTGAAATAATATTCTCTGTTTTCATGTGTTGAGGATTCATTACCCAGGACGCAGTCGCTGTCTTCCATTACGGTCAGTGCCATCCTAACTCTTGGTGAAATTCGGTGCTGCTGCTGTTTTTCTGATGCTAAATGGAAAACAGTCTTCTCTGGTCTCCTCAGGCTTTTGTGCTTTTTTGGTCTGGGGATTTCCTCCACCAACAAATATTTGACTTCTTTGGTTAAACAGGAGTATCTCAGCTACTTAAAAATGCAGCCGGGGGCGGGGGGCGGGGGGAGGGGCGGCGGGCGGGCATTTGGGTGGCTCAGTGGGTTAAGCATCTGCCTTCGGCTCAGGTCATGATCTCATGGTCCTGGGATTGAGTCCTGCGTCGGGCTCCCTGCTCAGCGGGGAGTCTGCTTCTCCCTCTGCCTGCAGCTCCCCCTGCTTGTACTCTTTCTCTCTCTGTCTCTCTCTCTCTCTCAAATAAATAAATAAAATCTTTAAAAGGTAAATAAAAATGGAAAAAAAAAAAAAGATCCAGTCTGCTCCTGTTCTCGAGCCTTTACCACATCTGCAGCTGGAGTCCTGACCAGGTAGCGACTGTGAGTGAGTGCATCTCCTCCCCTGTGGGTATAATATCTGCCCTTAGATCTCAGTGAGGCCAGTGACATTTGGGAGGCCAGTCAGAACGTGAAGCCCATGGGCTACCTGCATTTGTGTGTTTTGCTAGGGAATGATGCATCTGAGGACCCAGGGTCAGACACCAGCAGACACCGCCTTCCCTCCTGGCTGTTCCCTTGGGCTCAGACATTGGTTCACTGAGCATGTCTGTGCTGATAGCGGCTCTGGGCTCTAGGGTTAGGAACACAGCAAAGAACAAAATGGACAGTTCCATTTTTCTCCTGAAGCTTGCTTTCTAGTGAGGACAGATTGTGCACATGTGTGCAAGTAGCTATAGACTATGGCGGGACGTGGATTCTTTCAAAGGCAAGGTAATGGATTTGAAAGTGACAAGGGTACAGTGTTCTATAGAGTGGATGGGGAGGCCTCGCTGAGCAGTGACCCTTGAGCCAAGCGAGGCCTGAGGTAAGTGAACCACGCAGCTGAGGGAAGGGACCTCCTGGGTGGAAGGACCCAGAGGAAGTCTGGGTTTGGTGTTTGCCAGGAACAGCCTCTAGGCCAGTGAGGTTGGAACAGAGCTGGAAGAGGCGGGATAGGTGCGGTGGGCAGAGTGGGTGGGGGCCACTGTGAGCCCCTTCAGGCGCTTGGCTTCCCCCCTCCCCTCCCAAGAGAGATGAAAGCCAGTGGAGGGTTCTGAGCAGAGGCTGGACGTCATCTGCCATGTACATGTTGATGTGGGTGATAAATTAGAGGGGGTAAGGGCAGAGGCAAGAGGGCAGTCAGGAGGCTGACCACAAACCATGTGAGAGAGGGGGATATTTTTGGAGCAGGGTAACAGCAACACAGAAGGCAAGGTGTGGTTGGATCCCGGATGTTTTTAGAGGCTTGCACTGCTAAATTGCTAAGAGAAAAAGGAGAGTGAAGGATAACTTTGCTGTTTGCAGCCTGAGCGGCTGGAAGGACATGTGGTCTTTCTGTGACATAGGGAAGACTGAGGGAGGAGGCAGCATAGGGGGAGAAGACTGAGAGTTCGGTGGGGGACATGTTCACTGTGGGGACATTAGATATCCAAGTGGACAGCTTGGGCTGCAGTCAACCCAACCCAAGGCCTAAGGCAGGGTGATGATGGGGGTTGGGTCAGTGATTGTACAACCCGGTGGGATCAGAGCTAGGCACCAGAGGGCACTTGCAGTTTTAGCAAACACTCCAGGTGAGACTCCTGCAGGTGACCCAGGGACCATTCTTTGAGAAGCACCGCTGAAGGCCCCTCTCCCTTCCTCTTTGGTCATGGACAGGCCCACCCCCCTGAGTCCTTGTGTTGCCCACCCCAGATGACATGATTGGGTCCTCTCTTTCCTCCTCCAGCCTGCCCCTCTAGGCTTTGCCCAGCATGTGAATGGAAGGAGAAAGACACTTATTGGGGGAGAGAAGCAAGTTCAAAATCAAAATGCCATTTATAAGAACAGTAGTTATTCCTATGAAATAAACCAGACTCACCATGTGTACCGAATGCTTCATTAACATTGGCTTGTCATGCCTTCCCTTTTGGGTCATCATACAGTTTATGAGCTCGGCAGATTTACATCAGGGTATTTCTTTCCTGAGAGTCTCCATCGGTGCTCCGAGGGGGTCAGCTTCCTTCGTGGTGGTCCCCTTCCCCAGAATAGAGCTCTTGTCTTCTGTGTACCAGTGGATGTATTGATAAATTGTCTTAGCAGTTGATTGTATTAAAAGCTTATGAGTTGGTATTTATGAATCATCAAGGATTTTGTATATGCATTCTCCTAAATAAACCTGTAGGATGATTCTTGCTTTTAGAGTTGGTGCTACAAGATCCTTGGGAAGTAGAGTCAAATGAGCTAGTATTGGGGGAAGAAACGACGGAAAATGACAGCACTGTGCAGGTACGGTTTATTCTCACAATAACTTGTGCTGGGGACAGTACATCCACCACTTAATATGACGACAGTCCCCTGACAGTGCACGTCATTAGTGTAAATTCCCCAGGCACGGATCTACAACATTCACAGGTGACCTAGGCCTGCAGCCTCATACACGCTCTCCATGTACCACAGCATCAAAGCACGGGGAGGAACCAATGGATTTGTGACAAACCGTCTCCCTGCTTTTTAGGATGGCCACCCTTCTTCTGAAGAGGCTAACATCCCAATCCATAAAGACTGGAAATAACCGCATCGGCAGATGTCTTGGTATATGCATCCTACATGAGACCATCCCGGCGCAGCGGTCCCTTGGAGCTTCTGTCCCGAGACTCTCCTCCCAGATTCACGCAAAAGCTTTCAGTACTGTTGCGGACCCCCAGGACGAAAGAAAGAAGAAGAAAAAGAGTGAGCCGGCTTTTAACAGCATCGGCAGAAAAATTCACGAGCGAGTCATTCACGTGCTGGATGAGGCGGGCAATGATTTGGGAAACATGCACCGAGCGGACGTGATCAGGCTCATGAACGAGCGGGACCTGAAGCTCGTCAAACGGGACATCGGCACCGAGTCTCCCCAGTACCAGCTCCTGACGGGGGCACAGATTCACAAGGAGCAACTGAGGCTTCGGGAACTGGAAAAGGCCAACCCCAAAACTGGTAGGTGTCGTGCTGTCTGCAGACTGAGTCCTCGGGACCGTGGACCGGCAGTTGAGAGCAGCATCTGCCAAGGCTCCCCATGACTTCGGGGATGTGAAAAAAAGGGGAAGTTCATGGTCTCCCCACCCCTGCCCACATCTTTCTTCGGCTCTCCCTTATTTCCGTTCCATTTTTTCCTGGATGCCCTGTGGACAGCATCTCTTCCTTTAAGCCTGTGTAAAAAGGTGGAGGGTGGGGGATAAGGTAAACTCCCCAAGGTGATGAAGCCGCTTCTCCCTGTGCTCCTTAGCTCGGTCTCTGATCTGGGGGTGGCAGAACCATTCGCAGGGGGAGTGAAAGGAGACTCGGAGGTGGCAGATTCGAGTCCCTGTTCCAGGCCTAGGCCATTCTATTCCCCGCGTTCCCCCCCACATCTCTAAAGTGGCGGTGCCTCATTAATTGTTTGGAAGCACTTTGTAACCTCCTAGGTGATTCATAGAGCAGCTCTCCCAGCCCCATGTTTTGTTACAATACTGGTAAGTAATGCTCATTTATGCATTTTGCCGATCACCTTCCAATGCCCTTGTCACTGATGCCTTCGTGGAACCATGACTTGAATAGCCATGGATTTGTCACGATTCCTGCTAAGTGCTGATCGTTACGAAAGAGTGTTTTCTGTGAAACAGCCTGGGACAGGGACCAGGAAGACTGGTCCCAAAGCTGCCACAGTGAGGTTGTGTGTCTTTTTTTTTTTTTTTTTTTTTTTTAAGATTTTATTTTGGGGCGCCTGGGTGGCTCAGTGGGTTAAAGCCTCTGCCTTCGGCTCAGGTCATGATCCCAGAGTCCTGGGATCGAGCCCCACATCGGGCTCTCTGCTCCGCGGGGAGCCTGCTTCCTCCTCTCTCTCTCTGTCTGCCTGCCTCTCTGCCTACTTGTGATCTCTATTTGTCAAATAAATAAATCTTTAAAAAAAAAAAAAAAGATTTTATTTTGACAGAGAGAGATCACAAGTAGGCAGAGAGACAGGCAGAGAGAGGGGGAAGCAGGCTCCCTGCCGAGCAGAGAGCCTGATGTGGGGCTCAATCCCAGGACCCTGGGATCATGACCTGAGCTGAAGGCAGAGGCTTAACCCACTGAGCCACCCAGGCGCCCCGAGGTTGTGTGTCTTAAGAAAACCACACCGTCTGTGGCTCAGCCTTGTAAGCCCACATTCAGCAAAGATGTTGACTAGAAAACAAAGAGCATTCAGAGGAGGCCAACTAGGATGGTAAAGACTTCAAACTGTATCCCAGAAAAATAGTTGAACAGCCCAGAAAAGCTTGGAGAAGACCCGTTGCTGTTGTGAGTGCTACTTGGAGGGCTAAGGTGTTAAAGGCATTATTTTTTTTCTGAGAGAGACCTAGGACCAGCTGCAGGGGCTTGAGGGAAGCAAGGAGGTGTTAATAAAAGGACTTTCTATTTTTAGAAACATTGCTTTTATTTTGGGAATTGGAAAGCATTCAGAAAAATACAAATACCTACTATCCACTGTCCAGAATGAACAAGCATTAACATTGTTGTGCTTCAGATTCTTAAACAAAATAAAACATCCCAGAAAAGTTGGAAGTCCCCTGTGTGCCTTTTCCCAGTGCTGTCCTCCCTTTCTACCATCATGGACTCCGGGTGTAGTAGGTCTGTGTTGTTAAGCTTTGGTTCCATATAAACAGTGTAGAGCAGGATTTTATACACATAAAAATTATGTCATGCTGGGGCGCCTGGGTGGCTCAGTGGGTTAAGCCGCTGCCTTCGGCTCAGGTCATGATCTCAGGGTCCTGGGATCGAGTCCCGCATCGGGCTCTCTGCTCAGCAGGGAGCCTGCTTCTCTCTCTGCCTGCTTCTCTGCCTACTTGTGATCTCTCTCTGTCAAATAAATAAAATCTTAAAAAAAAAATTATGTTATGCTGTTTTCAAGAGCCATATTGATAGAACAGCTGTAGCTGATTTATTATAATTACTAAATAGAATCCTAAAGATATACCGTATACCATGGCTTTAGTGCCTTTGCGTGGACATTGGGCTCGTTTCTAGTCTTTCATTGAGAACAACGTGCCTGTCAGTGCTCTGAGTCTGTGGGGCACATCAGCAGTGTATGAAATTTCTTTCCCCACATCCTCACTCACACTTGGTACTCTCATCTCATTTTCGTCATGCTGATGGGTGGGAAAGCCTGTCTTATTTATTTGTATTTCCTTTCACCATTTGAGTTGCCTCCTCTGAATTACCTGTTTATCGTCCCTGTTGTTTTTTTTTTTAAATATTTTATTTATTTATTTGACAGACAGAGATCACAAGTAGGCAGAGAAGCACGCAGAGAGAGAGGAGGAAGCAGGCTCCTCGCTGAGCAGAGAGCCCGATGCGGGGCTCGATCCCAGGACCCTGGGATCATGGCCCAAGCCGAAGGCAGAGGCTTTAACCCACTGAGCCACCCAGGCGCCCCTGTCCCTGTTTTTCTACTTGTATGGTCCTCCCCCTATCCCCGATTTATATAGGGTTCTCTGTTCTGTATGATGCCAAAACCCTGTCCCAGTTAGATTTCTTTTGTTGCCCTTTTTAAAATTACCCAGTAGTGTTTTGATATAGGAAATTACCAGTTTTTTTCTTAAGAAAATCCTTCTCCCATCTTGAGATCACAAACATACACTTTTCTTCTATTTTAAAGTTGTAATTTTTCACATTTAGTCAGTCCTCCTAGGGAGATTATTGTATGGGTTGAGACCTAATTTTTCTCCCATATCAGAACTCTGAATGGTCCCAGCACTTTTACTAGGTAGTTTGTTCCTTCCCTGTAAAACAATTTTCGAAAAGTCAGGGTTTCCATTTTTGGAATACAGGACATAGGGAGCTCCCTCTCGTCTCATGCAGTCTGGACGACCCCACTGGCACTAGGAGGCCATCACACAAGGAGTCAGATGAGAAGAGTACTTCCCAGCTGCTGCTCTAATCAGAAGGAAAAATAAGGATAGTCAAGTTTTATCATAAAGCTAGACTCGTTACTTTATAGGACCATTCTTTTGTTCTTTCATCAAATGAGGGTAAGGATAATGGAAGCATTTTATACATTACAGAATATCTATTTTACATTTAAAGGCTGAGACCAATATACTCTTACTTGCAGGTAAAAAATCGGTACCTTTAAGTCTGTCCATCTCCCTTGTTTAAAAAAAAATTGAAACTAAGTCAGAGAGGAGCATTGGGCCCCTGTGTCAAGCTGATCTCTCCTGAAGTGTGTGATACGGCTCAGGTCTCATGAAGAGACCAGTGAGCAGTCCTAGCACCGAGTCTCCCTGTTTCAAACTAGGACCTACCCTGACAAAGGAACTCAGTTTTTCTTCAAATATTGGACAACATGACTTGGACACAAAGAGTAAACAGATTCAGCAGTGGATTGAGAAACAGTACAAAGTTCAAATTACCATAAAGAAAGGGAAGAACCTAGAGGAGCCAGAACAGAAGATGGTGAGTACAAGCAGGTATGAGGGACTGCTTGCGGTTACTGTTTTCTGATCTAAAGATATAACTGTAGAAAATCTGGAGAATGTAAAGGCAAAGACGAGTAATGGCTAATTCTGTCCAGTGATGGCAGGAGATTTCCAATTCATTTTTCAAAATGTAAGCATACTCTGTGTACATCACTTTTCCCCTGGAAGCGTAAGTATTTGTCAGGTGAAAACAATGCGCTGAATCATCGCGGGGCTATCTACTATTCTTTGTACAAACTGCACAATATTTATAACTTAAAAACATAAGATTCATATTTAAAAGTCTGTCTCCTATTTATAATGCCTCTGAGAAGCATTATATATAAAGTCACACTGCCTTTCTGGAAAGTATCAGTTTATACTCCCAGGCTAAATGTCTAGAATATCTGTTTTGCCCTTAGAGCCCAAGACCTTAGCAGCTAAAAGGCCAGCATTAGTCTGGTGGTTTCCGCCCCCACTCCAGGTTAGAATCACTTGGGCCTAGGTTTCAGCCCAGAATCTCTAGAACTGGGTGTATTCTTCTAATCACGCCAGTGACTCTGTGTTACCAATGTTAAGAAATGCACTAGACTGACAGTTTGGGGGATAAAGAGGTCCTCTGTCAGTACCCAAACCCACTGCTTTGTACTTCCTTTTTTTGAGATGGTAGAAGGACCCAGACATAGTCCCGCAATGCCAGGACAGAGTGGGAATTTACAACTATCAACCTTTAGTGCATCAGTTAGTTACGTGGTATTTATAAAACTCCTGGTTATCGTACAGGTTTCAGTCAGCTTAACCAGAGGCACAATTTGATGTGAGATAGTCACTTAACAGCAATTCAGGAATGCTGATTTTTATGTGTATTAGAGCATTAACACTAGAAAGCATCAAAGACAGTTTTAAATTAATCTTTGGGTGTTTTCCCTTTCTAGGAGGAGATCTGTCATCAAATACTCCAGACCATGCCTGGACTAGCTACCTTCTCATCCCGGCCACAACCTGTTCGGGGAGGAAAAGCTGTAATGTGTGTTCTTCGTCATTTGAGCAAAAAGGAAGAGAATGCCTGGAGAGAAGCTCAAGGAACCCAGAAAGGAGACACTTTGAACAAAGAAACCAGAAACAATCGAGAATCAGATGTTGTGCATCAGTGATTTTAATAAAGAAAAATGTGCTTCTGAGCAGAAGTCACTGAGCTGGCTGCTGCGTGTCATTTAAACAAAGCAGTGTGAGGTTCAGCTGAGGGTAAGGGCCACAGCAGTCGAGAGTACCTTGTCTTCAGTACAGTTCAGGGTCTCTCCGTTTTTAGGTACAGATAAGCCTTGTTCTTGCTTCCTTTTAGGAGGAATATAGCCACTGAGACGAGAGGCCAAACTCCGTTTTTCACGAGAGGGTTTTACCTTTGGAGATAAGAAAAGAAGATAATGGGATTCAAAATCAAGCTGTGTGAACCCATCTTCTACTAGCTGTACCCCCCAGGCACCCAGCGCTCCTTTAGAACAGAGTGAAGGCCGTGGCCTCCCTTCCACAGCAGTGCAGGCTCGCTCCCTACTAAGGAGCTGAAACATTCTAGACTGCATCTGGCTGAGGTAACTGATGTTTAAAATCAACAGCTTGCCTAACTCCACTTACTTTGAGCTTCATTTTCTTCTTGTCAGGGTCATGCACGACGGCATGCCTAGTGAGACTTTGCTACAATGAAGGAGAAAGAAACAGTTACATCTTTAGAACACTGCCATTCTGGTATCTCTTAATAGGAAAACTCCATGATTTACTTAAACTGTCCACCTTCTTGCTGTTACATCCCATTGAAGGATGTGACCTCAGCTTACAGAGATTCCCCAACCAGAGCAGAATTCTTCCTCAAATTGTAGACCTAAATCACTACCTTTCTGAAGGACCCAGGTTAGGAACTTCCGCAGTCTCAACCTCCGCTGGCTTCTTAGTAGTTTCGTAAGTAAGAGGAGGGGAAACCAGTTCTGAGTGAGCTATTCCAAGCCGAAGAAGGTTCTTTTAGCTGAGCCTCAGCAGCATTCCCAAACCCCAGTGGGAAATCTGAGCGAGGCCTTGCCGTCCTCAATAATGCTGACCACCGTCAGCCCCAGGTTGTGTTCTAACGGTCTGGACGCAGGCGACGCCCGCCTCACTGTCTCTTCAGACTCAGCTGTAACTCATGGTTCACAACTTGTAGGAGCACCTGCCAGACTGAGGGTCCGCAGAGCAGCGCGGGTCCTCTGGTAAGTGTCCCGTTCTTACCCGTTCAAGTCACACCAAGACCCAGACTAGATCCCCAAGTGCTATGGTCCCTCATGTCCTTGTTGCCCACTCTCTCAACCCCTAAAAGATGACAGTCTAAAAGGACACCCAAGTATCAGCATAGTCTTATAATTAATAAGCATGTGGTACCGTAGGCCACTGGTTCTCAAGTACATGAAGACCCACAGGGTTTGTTAAAACACAAGTTACTGGGCCCAATCTCCAGAGTTTCTGATCCGGGGAGGGCCTGTGGATATGCATTTCTAGCAAGTTCTCAGGTGACACCGATGCTCCTGGTCCAGGGCCATGCTTTGAGAGCCACTGGCATAGAAGATCCGGTGGTTATGCAGACCTGAGTTAAGAACCGCTCCTGCTGAAGCCAGAGTGGAAGGTCCAGAGCACCCGGCTTTCCCCTTCCATCTTGGAACCCAGAGCTCCCAGGAACCCAGCTGGGAAGCCCCAGACCTAAAGGACAGCATCCGGGAGGGCAAGTACTTACTTTCATTGCGAAGGTTTTGCCACAGCCAGGATGTTCACAGGTAAATGGGCGCCTTTCCTCGTGAAAAGAGAGAATGTGGCTCTGGAGGTTAAACACGGTTGTGTAGGTCCTACCACAGCCTTCCCTCGGACACCGGTAAACATCCCTTTCCGGGGCGTGAGTTTTCATATGCTGCTTAAGGTAATCCTTGCGCTTAAATGTTTTCTGGCATACTTCACATCTTATGTCCTCTGGTGGAGTAGACAGACAAACTTAACCAATCTCCCCAGGTATGACCATACAGAGAAAATTTACTTCAATATATAAATAATGTATTTGATGCCAAAAATGTCATGATTATCATAAATCAGAAAACGAACTCCAATTTTTACTGCTTGGAAGTCTGTCTCAATTCTCCCATGTTCTTGTGGTACAGAAAGTCACTCTTCCCTTACCAGGGAGCAGGGCTTCTCAGCATGGTGGCTGTGGGCAAAGGGAGACTGAGACGACCAGTTTCCTTCCTTGTCCGCCAATACATAAAGCGCTGTTTCCCAAACTGTCCCATAGGCCACCAGTGCCTCCCAAGGTTCTTGACTACTAATTTAGGGGCGCCTGGGTGGCTCAGTCTGTTAAGCCTCTGCCTTTGGCTCACGTCATGATCCCAGGGTCCTGGGACTGAGTCCCGCATTGTGCTCCCTGCTCAGCGGGGAACCTGCTTCTCCCTCTCCACCCTTCTCCTCCCTGCCTTGTGCTCTCTCTCTCAAATAAATAAATAACATCTTTTTTTTAAAAAGATTTTATGTATTTATTTATTTGACAGAGATCACAAGTAGGCAGAGAGGCAGGCAGAGAGGTTGGGGGGGGAAGCAGGCTCCCCACTTAGCAGAGAGCCCGATGTGGGGCTCGATCCCAGGAGCCTGAGATCATGACCTGAGCCAAAGGCAGCGGCTTAATCCACTGAGCCCCCCAATAAATAACATCTTAAAAAAACACAAATGTGCACAGCAATTTCTGGCTCCTGAACCTGGGACCACAGCTCTGCTCATTTGCCAAACGGCTGAGGTACCCAGCACATTTCAAAACGTAACACAAAAGTTATTATTTTAAGGCCCATGTTTAATATTTCCCTCTTTAAAAGCAGTTCTATAGCGACAAATATTTACACTGTGCCATACACGTCTGCCTTACCTTTGTGGGTTTCTCTCACATGTTTTAGAAGCTCCGTCCATGTTTTTGCCACAAAGGAACATTCTTTTTGACACATATAGCCTGTTGAGAAAAAAATACATTGGTGCATTGCCTTTCATGAATATTCAGTGTAAATACCAAACGTAATTAGAAAGGAAACTTGTAAGCCTACATAATCTTTCTCCAGTCTCCCAGTAATGTTCGGTTAGTCTTTAGAGGTGGGAACAAAAACTCAGTTTTGCAGGGAAACCTGATAATCGTGTAGCAAGGTAGTCCACATAGGGTCTTAGGTCCGCAGACTTCACAGAAGCACGCTGTTCCCAGTAAGTTGCTGCCCTTCCCCCGCCACCACGGTCGCAGCCCCCCGCCCCTCCCTGCTTTATGCCTGCCTCTTGTGTTCCTCCGTGAAAGAGTTCCGTGGTCCTCTGGGCTTGGCAGACCACCAACACTATGTCTCAGTGGTTGTGTGCCTACCCCTGGCCTCTAGTCTTACTATCTGGTAAGTTATACAATATAGGAAAGACTCAGGGTGCAATTAAGGGAGAAAATAAGAACCCAGAGGAAACGCTGTAGACAAAAGCAGACATCAGAACTGGAAAAGCGAAGCACCAGAACTGGAAGAATCCGTCACTGTTAACAGCCGATCTGTGTTCACCAACTCGAGAGAGAGAAACTAAAAGGAACGAGGCTACCTCTCACTCTTCAGCTACTAGTCTCATGTTTAAAACAACGACAAAAACCCCATATACTCTATACTTAGAAAACTGGAATACAGAATAAAAAAACCCCTCAAAGAGGGGCGCCTGGGTGGCTCAGTGGGTTAAGCCTCTGCCTTTGGCTCAGGTCATGATCTCAGGGCCCTGGGATCGAGCCCCGCATCAGACTCTCAGCATGGAGCCCCCTCTCTCTCTGCCTACTTGTGATCTGTCAAATAAATAAATTCTTTAAAAAAAAAAAAAAACCCTCAAGGAAACAGAAAATAGATTCAAGTAATTTAATCAAGTCTTTCTGGAAAAAGTTACAATTTGATAACTCCAAAACCTCTAACTGTTATTCAAGCCCTGAGGATGCCGGTAAGGAGGAGGAGGACAGAGGCAGCAGAGAGGTAACAGTGGCGAAAAAGCCAACCGTGGCCGGAGCACTAACGCTCTCAGAAGCAGAGAACCCCCAGGCACTTGTGGCAGACCAAGAGACACCGGCTGTGAACAGTGACGACAGGAGTGGAAGAACAGACGAGGGTGTGCAGTGCCTCTGGTCGAGTCTAAAACCCGAACCTGCAGCACGCGGCCCCCGCCTAGATGGTGCTGGGTGCCTCTGCGGGACCACAGCACAGAACAGAGTCTCTTACAGTCAGAGAACTAGACACGACACGACACGACACACACACACACACACACGCGCACTCTCTCTCTCTCTCTCTCTCCTGGGGTCTCCTCAAAGCGGGGGCCACCGGGGAGCACCAGACGTACCCTCGTGGACCTTCCTGTGTCGCTTCAGCCTGCTGCGTGAGGCGAAGTGTTTGCCACATCCTTCCTGGGCACACCTGGGTTAACAACAGGTCCCGTGTGAGCCAATCCGCTTTTGTGCAGCATCTGCTGAAGGTGAGTATTACTCTGTCCTTTTCTGCTACCCAAGTCTCTCCCCACCACCAAACCAATCATAAAGAGGAGATTTGAAATTGAGACTGAATCCCAAGTGAAATTCAAGTTCCTTGACCAGCCTTGAGACCAAACAAACTGAGAGAAGAGTCCTGACTTCTTTTTCTGGCGTTGTGATTTTAAAGTGTTCATCTTCACCCTTCTGAGACTGGGCTGTTTTCGTGGCTACAAGAAGACAGCGGAGGTAAACCCCTAAGGCATTCTCAACGGTCTCCTGGGTCTCACGCTGCCACCCGGGGACGGTGTGGAAGGAAAGCAGCGGCAGACGCATGGGCTCTGGTGAGCCGCACAGGGCACGGCCGCTTCCGTGCAAAAGGCCCCAGTGGCACAAGTGGCAGGCCTGCCAGCGAGGAGACACAGGCCCTGCAGTGACCCCAGGCAAGCCACGGCTCTGGGGGGACCAGGAAGGCACTGGGCAGGATGGTGGCCCACAGAGCGGCTGGCTAGTGCCCTTGAAGATGCACCTCCGAGCAGGCAGCTGGAGCTCCCTGACACCCTCAGCAAGTCCAGCCCCGTGTGTCCAGTCACCATCCCTGTTCCTCAGGAAGGCCACTCTAAATAAAGCACACAGCCCCGTGACTTCTGCTCTGTAGCAAAGGAATGCTTCGTGTCTGCATAAGACAGTTCACCCAATTAAACATCCTCTTTAGGACGCGGGGGTGGCTCAGTCAGTTAAGCGTCTGCCTTCGGCTCAGGTCATGATCCCAGGGTCCTAGGATCGAGTCCCACATGGGAGCTTCCTGCACAGTGGGGAGCCTGCTTCTCCCTCTGCCTGCCGCTTTCCCTACTTATGCGCACTCTCTCTGACAAACAAATAAAACCTTTAATAAAAATAAAAATAAACTTGCTCTAACTGAATAAAGTCATTTCTTAGCTTTGCCTTCGAGCTGAACCACAACTGTACTAACTTCACAAATCACTTAGAAATACATGAACTATTTCTGTCGGGAAAGAAAAGCACAATCAAGCTTTTGAACTGCCCCCCTATTATCAACGGGCATTCCCGGCACAGAAAAGCGTTAAGAAATGGTTTCGGAACACTTGCGCCCGACCTCTGCCTTTCAATCTTCCCCCCCCTCAGCTGTAAGAGAGCCCAGGCGCGGGAAGCACGTACGTGAACAGCGGCTCGCTGCCGTGCTGGCACTGGTGGGCTCTCAGCTGCTGGTGTTTCCTGAAGGCCTTCCTGCAACCTTCAAAAGTGCACTGTGTAATAAAGGTTCGTTAGTCTGGAGAAAAAAAAGAACCGTTCGCAAGAGAATTCCCTCAAGATAGACATATTGTGGAAACTTTATACTTGCTACTTGTTTCCACTGAGTTACTGGCAAATTCTAGGCCAGGAAGCTTTGAAGACGAACCCATTTGAAACAGCGTAAGGGTTTCGTTTGGGGCAGCCCACCCATAATGAACTTCATTAGCACGAAAATGTTTGCTTTCAAAATAAGCTGCTGTTACGTTAGCTAGGAGTTGGGCTAAATTCAGGTATTTGGCAGACAAAATCTGGTTGATGAGCATTTCCGAAACATGGACAATAAGCATAAAACTAGAGAATGTAGGCACAGAAAATCATTCATACTTACTACATACTGTTTTTGCTGATTTTCATGTTTACATTCAAAATGTTTCTTCAAGTTTGATTTTGTGTTGAATTTTTGATCACAACCGCTGGCTGTACAACTGTAAGAAATTGTATAAATCAGTATTTACAAGCCGAGGGAAGAGAATTTTTAAGATGCATATATCCTCCAACTTTATAAAAGTACTTTCCCAAGTACAGCAGAAAACAGTCTTTCACAAACCCCAAAGTGTTAGGTCAGTGTCAGCCTCTCAGTTCTGACATGATTACCAAGCGCTGGGATGCGTTTTTCACGTCAGGCCTCTGAAATCAGGCACAGTGCAGCACACACGCTTTGTGAACCGGGCAGAGGGAAAGTGGAGAACACTAGTTCCAAAAGCCCACACCCTGCTTAGGCTTAAATTTTATTTAAGTTAAACTGTTCTCAATTTAGAATCGGATAACCTTAATTGTGCTTGAAATGTCAAAATAAGCTGCATTTCCCAAAAAACCCTCAAAAATACTAGCTTCTGCTTACCATCAGAGGTAAAAACAGGTATTTAGAGCAAAACCACAAACCATATGGCCTCTCGCATATCATCAAGCCATTCTAGTCCCCCTTAATGACTGATTCTATATCTCACCCTTGAATTATCTAAATTCTTTGGGCAGTTGTGTTTTTTACTGTGTGCTCTTCTTGTGATGAGTTCTCCAAAGCCTGGTGGACGAAGCAGGACCTCCCTGAGAGCCCTGATCTCAGATGTCATTCACTGATAAACACTGGGTAACAGTCCCTTCGGGCACTGGGCTATCCACAGGGACAGATGGAGACACACAGGTAGGGGCCGTGCGATCGATGGTACTAGAAGCACACAGGAGGGGTGCTGGGGCAGAGACCACTATGAATTTCAACAGGGGTTGTTTTTGACTTTGGGAACAGAACACAGTTTTAGCTGGGTACACGATGAACAGAAATAGAGCTTTTTCCAGGCTCCCTTGCAATTAGGGGTGGCCACATGGCCGTTTTGGGCCCGTCCTGTTAAAGCAACCACAAAGCGTCTGAGAAGGGGGCACACCTCTTTTGCTTCTTCATCCACCCTGGTGGCTGGAACGCCTGCGTGACAGCTGGAGCTCCAGCAGTCCTCCTGGAGCACGATGTTGAAGCCCCAAGATGAAGATGGCAGAGACAGGCTACAAAGAGCCCCGGTCTCCTGACTGTGGCACACCCCTCAACTGTCCACTTCCGCATTTCAGTTAAGCAAGAAAAACAGAGACTGTCTTGTTTAAGCCACTAGGGTGCTGGGTGTTCTGTCACTCTGGCCTTGACTCCTGATCCAAGCATCTAACCCAACACAAGTGCGGGGCAAAAGGACAGGGCCCAGAAATGTCCTGACAGGAAGCAAGGAGCAGGCACAGGGACCTAGTACATGCGGGCAGCATCACAGACGGGGCTGCTGGTCAGTTAAGCGCTGCTGGACCACAGTTTCATGTCAGAGTCAAGCAAACAGGGCAAGATTATAAAAAGGCGAGGTCACCAAGGTCATTTACACAACATACTAAGATCCTAGACTTGGTTACGAAAGTCACACTTAAGACCCGTGCCTAGCCGTAAAAAGGGAAGCAGTCTGGAAGCAGAGAAAACACCATTCAAGTGGGAGTTCAGAGGCTGGAGTAAGACCATAGCAGCCGGAGGAGGGACAGGGTCTGAGGGACAGCTGAGAGGGTGAGGCGCCCAGGGGAGCTGCCTTGCCTCTGCTGTGGGTCGTCAGGTAGACACAGATGCCACCCGACAAGAACGAGGCAGGTGAAGACCAAAGGAAGCAGAGCTCAGACTTGACTGGGAGGGATTTGGGCCACAGGAAACTTAAGGAGTCAGAGAGGCACCCAGCAACACCGTCCAGCTGGGAGCCTGGAACTGAAGACGGGTCGGGAGAGAGAGAGTGAGCTGGCCGGGATTACCACAGAGTGGCCTTGGTCCAGAGGGAAGAACACAGCTTTCCCCGTCCCCCTGTGCATCTGTACCCAGCTCGTTCTCCTTGAAGATTTCGTCTTTTAAATAGCACAGAGTAACTTAGCTCAGAAACCAAAGAGCATGAAAAGGGACACGGCTGCGGGACGCCCCACCACTCTTAGGACAGGTGACACTTTCGGTTTTATTAAGTAACTTTTAACGTTGCAAATATAAATACAGATTCTTCCTGCCCACTCTTCCCTCCTCTTTACACACAAAAAGGCAGCCCTCCGTACACACTCTTCTGAACTTTGGTCTTTCAGTGACTATGCCTTGGAGATCCTGTTTCCCAGACAACACCTGCATTCGTTTTCCCAGCTGTAGACCATTCTACTGTGTTGCTCTGCTCTTCAGTCCCTCGTGACCAGCAGGTGGGTTGATCCCAATGCTCTGCTCCTACGAATAGTGTTGTGCGTAACCTCAAACATGCATTTAATACAAGCGCGAGTGTACCTACAGAATAAATTCCCCAACGTGAAACTTCCAGGTCAAAAACTATAGTCCAGCTCTATTTTTCCAGACCACACTTAGTTACTCTCTGCTGGGCTAGCTGAACTACATTTTAAAATCCATTAAGCTTTACTTAGGGCTATTTATTCTGATGATACACCGTGTGCTTGCGCGGGGGCTGAGATAAAGACATCTGCCCCCCCAGTAATTTGTCCCATTCCTGCTCGCTACCACGCTGGTCACACAGAGAGGTGGCTCTCCACGTGGAAAAGGACAGTGAAGATGATCCCGTGGCAACTACTGACAACTCACTTTCCCCATGACTGTTTGGACCTTAGTGAGACATGAGACACTTCACCTTCACCATCATCTTAAAACTCGAAGAAAACAACTCAGATCATTAGAAAACCTTACGCACAAGGAACTGTCTCATGGAACACAATTACGATATCAAATTCCAACATGGGCAAAACTGGTCTCCTGTATGTAGCTCTGGACAGCTAACAGAGTATTATTTTTTCAGTGAAAACTAAGTGTTTCCACGGAACGTTCTGTTCAATGGGTCTCCAAGTGTGGATGCAGACCAACAGCATCATCACCTGGGAACTTGCTGGAAATGCATATTCTCTGGCCCCACCCACTACCTACTGAATCAGAAACTCCGGGATGGGATCCAGCACTCTGGTTTTAACGAGCTCTCCCCGTGATTCTCACGCTCCCTAAATCTGAGATCCACAGCTTTAAAGAAGTAGCTGATTCAAAAGGCCAGCAGTACCTCCGTCCTTTCAGAACCAGCAACTCCAAAATAGAACCTGGTGTGGGAGAGGTGCAGGGGCTTAATTTGAAGAAATACAAGATAAAACTATTAAAAGCTCTACCTCTGGGTGCCTGGGTGGCTCAGTGGGTTAAGCCTCTGCCTTCGGCTCAGGTCATGATCTCAGGGTCCTGGGATCAAGTCCCGCATCTGGCTCTCTGCTTGGCAGGGAGCCTGCTTCCTTCTCTCTCTCTGACTGTTTCTCTGCCTACTTGTGATCTCTGTCTGTCAAATAAATAAATAAAATCTTTAAAGAAAAAAAAAAAGCTCTACTTCTGTCTCTTATCCCAGAAGCTTATTTACTGGTTCATAAAGACCCTGTAACCCGAGGAGGCAAGACTCTGCCAGGGAATATTATCCCATCTCATCTGAACAGAGTGTTTTGGGGGGAGGATTTCCCAGTCAGTATGTACTTTAAAAGGGAGAAGAGGGGCACCTGGGTGGGTTAAGCCTCTGCCTTCAGCTCAGGTCATGATCTCAGGGTCCTGGGATCGAGCCCCACATCGGGCTCTCCATTCAGTGGGGAGCCTGCTTCCTCCATCCCCTCTGCCTGCCTCTCTGCCTACTTGTAATCTCTGTCTGTCAAATAAAGAAATAAAATCTTAAAAAATAAATAAATAAAAGGGAGAGGAGAGGATGCAAACTCAAGACAACTTCAGATAAACTCACTGCTGAAGTTATCACAGGCAAAGGACCCACAAAACCCCCTCTTCTCTTCCACACATCCAAACCCAGTCTCCTCTTGGACCCAGAGAAGCAAAGGAGAGAAGCTACTCGCTCCTGGTCTCAGGAGTGAACAATCCATTTCCTTACCAGGAACGATATGCCAAATACAGGTCGATATGCCAAATACAACCGCTTCAAAGGCTTCAGAACCATGCTCTACTTACACAAATGGCTTTTCCCCTGTGTGAATCAGGATATGGCGGCTCAGATGGTAGTCCCTGACAAAGGCTTTGCCACACCCTTCATGGTCACAAACAAACGGTCTCTAGCAGGAAGGAAAGAAAAAACAGGTCAGTCCTGCCCCAGTTAGTAATTCTGGTATTACTGAAACACCTAAAATGTACAGGGGACCAAACCACGGACGCCGCCTCCAGAGACGGTTTCCTCTCAGTAAGTGCTGAGCACCAAGACTAGATAACAGTGTTCTACAAGTGCCACAGCTTTCTCACAAAGGCAGTGTGACAGACTTTGCTCTATGAATAGCCTATGAAATAAGCAGGCAGCCTTCACAGTAAGAGATGGCATTGCCAACCTACTCCTAACCTGACAGCAGGCTTCACCGGCGCCACCCCACCCCTGAACGTGACTTGTCTGCCATCAGCATGGCCGACGTGCACGTGTTTCCAACCACAGCGTGTTTTCATCCATTCGAAGCCTAAGGCACAGGAACGTGCAGGTTCTGTCTCCTCCCAGACAAGCCTAGTGCCTATGCTAAGAGAAGGCCCGGCACACCTCCAGGAAGACATTCACAGGTGTCAGAGCAAAGCCATCAGCTCCCAGCCTCACTGCAACCACCACTTGGGACCCAGGGAGGAAGGGTCTCCATTCTAAACCTATAGGAAAAGTCCAAAATGTCCCCCAAATAACCAGTTTTATTTGATTATGAAAAACATAACCCCAAGACGGTCCAGGAAGGAGATACCAAAGCCTCAAATATCAGTACTAGTAGCAAAGCCAGTAGACAGGAAGACAGAAGAGTTTATTACTGGGGTAAAATCCATGGAGCTTTGCACAGTATTTGTGAGTCTTTCTTTTTTTGTTGTTTTTGTTTTTTTACTTACTTACTTATTTATTTGACAGAGATCACAAGTAGGCAGAGCAGCAGGCAGAGAGAGGTGGAAGCAGGCTCCCTGCTGAGCAGAGAGCCTGATGATGCGGGGCTCGATTCCAGAGATCATGACCTGACCCGAAGGCAGAGGCTTAACTCACTGAGCCACCAGGTGCCCTTGTTGTTCTAAAGAGAGGGCAGTTTATTTGTCTAGAGGGCAGAGCTGACGGAGGGAGTTGGAGACTTCTTGCCCCATGCCCCAAGGTCACAGACAGTCTATCCTTCCTCTGGGCCATGGCTCTGCGGGTGACCCACAGAAGGGAGAGGAGGCTCTTGCTGCCCCAGCGGTTTTCAGGGAGGGACACAAAAGTGACCACATGCTTCCCTACTTGGACATACAAGTTTCAGAACCCACAATCTGAGGAACAGAATGGGCGACAGAAAGGATAGCGTGGCAGAACTTAATGGATGTTTTGAGTGAAGACAGTCACTGGGTAAGACTGCCAAGACAGCTGGTAGCACGGGTAAAGTCAAGGGCAGAAAGGAGCAGTGGAAATAGCCAGTGAGGAAGAGGAAAGGATATGGAGGAAATGGTCAACCTTCCAATGCTGGAGAGGGTGAGGAGGATGGGGGCCATGAGGATATGTAACGGAATGGCCTGTATGTGAGGTAGGTGCTAGGAGCAAAAGCAGGGGCTCCAGGCCTCTGGTTTAAGAAATTAAGGGCCTTCAGAGGTACCTGGATGGCTCAGTCGGCTGAGCAACCAACTCTTCATTTCCGCTCAAGTCGTGATCTCAGGGTCATGAGATCCCACTCCACACTCAGCACTCAGTCTGCTTAAGATTCTCTCTCTGCCTCTTCCTTCCCGCCGCCCCCCCCCCCCCCGAACTCCCTCTCTTTCTCTCTAAAATAAATTAATCTAAAAAAGGATGGAGGGGGGAGAAATTAGGGGCCTTCAGATGAGGCAATGTGAAGCCAGGTTCTGCCAAACATTGGGAAACTGGGCAGATTCCTTGGCCTCTGTGAACTTCCCTTTCCCCAGAGGTCATCTTCCAAAGACTTTGTATTACCCTCAAAATAAAACCCAAACTCCAAACCCTATTTATACCCTGGCCAAAAAATAAGCCCACCAGACATGCTTCTCAGACATCTTGTATTGTCCTCAACTCAATCACACTCAATCACTCTTCCTTCTGCAGTGTGGTTTTTGTTTTCCTGCCCAGACTGTTCTTCTCTCGTGTCCCCACGATTGGATCCTTTCTGTCTCATTAAGATCAAAAGAGACCTTTCCTGACCATCCTCTAGGAGCTCTCAATTTGCTGGGTCCCATTCCTACTTATTCCTTTGCCCCAATTAAAGCATAAGGTGGGTGACAGCAGATGCCTTGTCTGCTCTGTTCACTACACTCTCTTCAGGGCTAGAAAGGTACTGAATTATGAAGGAATGAATGCATGCTGCTTGCCAAACCCCCAGTACTTAGAAGTCGTTCCCCATTCCAGTTCCAGGAGGCCAGGGACTAAGTCAGGTAAAAGTAGGGGATATAGAAGGGATGAGAGTAATGTATCCTTCCTCTGCACCTATTTACAGATTACCCACAGGTGATGACTGGCCAAGGCTCAAGATCAAAGGGGAAGCGTTGGTTTAGAGAGCCCGGGCCCACGACAAGAGTGTCTCGGTCTCAGAACGTGTCTACCTCTCCTCGGCTCCTCCCAAACCTAAGGCAGAGCTGGCTCGCCTCTACGATCCAGGTTGCCAAAGCTGAACATGTCTTGCAAAGGCATGTGCACCACGTGCTGCCCCTGGCCTCAGGGACAGAGCCAGCCAGGCCAGCCGCCGCCTCCCCAGTCCCCCCGGGCTGGACGCCACGCCCCTCTGCCGCGTGGCTGGTGCCTGGTTACCTCCCCCGTGTGCTTGCACAGGTGCGCGTCTAACTTCCAGGCCTTGTTGTAACTGGCGCTGCAGTCAGGGAAGGAACAGATGAACCTCCTATTGAGCCCGGAGGGCGGCGGGGCGGGGCTCTCGCCGGCCTCGGTGAAGGCGTCGGCGATGGTCAGGAATGACACGCCCTCCGCAACCGAGGCCGGCGGCTCCAGGGCGTCCCGCACCGTGGCTCAGCCAGGTGCCCAGGCACGTGCAGCAAACGGGGGCGCGTGACCGACGCTCAGCCCTTCGCCTTCCGTTCCGGGAGCAGCCTACTTGCCAGCCCTCCGCACTTCCGGGAGCGCGACCTCAGCGGGGCGGGACTGGAGCGCCGGCGCACGCGCAGATAGCAGGCCCCGCCCCACGCCGGCGCCGCGTCCGCGCATGTTCCGGCAAGCCGCTGGCGGGCCGGCCCCTCTCCCGCGCTTGGGGCTCGGGGCGTGGCTTCCTCATCCCTAGCAGGAGGCACCGTTGGTTAACCTGCGCTACAAAGCGGAAGACGCAGTTGGTTTGCGACCTGCTACCCATCTCTGCCATCGCCCTTTGCACTACGCCGTGCATAATTTAAACTAACTTGTCTTTACATTATTGGTTTGGCTTCTTATGGATATGTTTGGTCGTATGCTTTCTACGTGCTTCCTGAACTTGGCTGCTCATTAGAATTAAGTGGAGATCTTTTACAAATTCCAAACCCACAGCATACCCCGGACCAATTAAACCACAATTTCTGGAGGTAGGACATAGGAATCAGAAATTTTGGGAACGCCCCCAGGGATTCGAGTGCGCATGGAAGTTTAGGAACCACTGCCCTAAGGCCTCGGCCTCTCCAAGTGTGGTTTGCGGACCGGCCACATTGATAGAAATCAGAACCACAGACCTACTTGAATCAGATGTCCAGGTGGTGCGAAGCACATGAAAATTCGAGAAGCGCCGCTCAGAGGTTCGAATGAATATAGGTGTCTTTATTTTTACGAGGATCACACGTTTAAAGGATGTCCTTGCATGAGAGTAACAATGATGGGATAGATTGTCTGACGTTCTGCCAGGTATGTTTTTTTCATATCCTGCGTCATTCCAAATCGAAACAGGTCTTTATCAGAGGGTGATGAACAGGTCCCTGCAGAGAAGTTTTGAAAACAAGCTAGGGCTTAATGGCCAGTCCTGATCTGGGATCCTCACAGAGTACTCACCCCTGAGCTCAATCCCCTCATCTTTACAGTGACGATGATGATAATAATGCCTGTCTCAGGGTGTCAGACTGAGAGAGGGTGCTGGGATGTGGGTCCACCTGTAGCTTTTCTTGGATTGCTGCTGTAGCCCAGATCTGTGGGACAAGCGCACATGCATCCCTCCCTCACACCCTCCCACAACTCGGAGAGTCTTAAGTGCTTTCCCTTGTGTGGGTTTTGGCTCTCTCCTCCTCACTCCCACTGCACCCTAGACATGTCAAGGACACTGGGTGAATCTCTTCAAGATACTCCCTTAGCCTCCTGACCCCATTCAGCGTGCCATGGCTCTCCTCCTGCCTTCTTGACTTTTCCCGTCTCTTTAGTTCTCTTTAGTTCTTCCCACCTTCTTAGCTCAGTACCCACATTCTCGTGCTCAGCCCTCTGCTATGATGTATTGTGGAGGGAGAGTCTCCTACTACACCTACTTTGGGTTCCAAGTTTATTAACCGTAGGAGTTTGGATAAGGTTCTTTGACTCTCTTTTCTCCTAATATCCTAATACCCTCCTAATACCCACCAGTTTTAGTCATTTTTGGAATGAATGAGATTATATGAAACAACAGTTTCATTTATTACAGGTCCCTGTGCTAGGCCCATCGACCAGCAGTTTCAGGTCTCCCCACAACACTGCATGTAAAGCGGCTAATAGGATCCAGGCCACGCCTTTTTCCTTCTGTCCCTTTCTTTCCTGTGAAGGATCCATTGTTCCACCTCTTTCTTCCTGCAGTTTACTCCACAGTGTGTTTTTCCAATGCCCATACTTCTAAATGACAAGTGGATTTTTTTTTTATTTTTAACTTTCACACCAAGCAATCAATCTTACTTCCTCCATCTGGCTATACCTCCTTCCCTCTCTTGCCCTGTCAACAGTGATGAACTCTGTCTCCCACTCATGAAATCCTAGAACAGGGGTTCTCAACCCTGGCTGCACACAGGAAAGTCACTTTTGAAAACGATGACACCTGGGGCCTCCAGTGAAATCTGAGTCCCTGATCCTCCTCCTTCCTCTGCCCATCACTGGCCTGGCTGACTTCTATGCCTGGCCTATCCCTTCCCTTTCTCACTCCCTGTCTAGTTTTTCTGTACTCGGGACCTAGACACCTGAAACAGCCTGTCAGGCGGCTTCCAGCATCACACCCCTAACACATCTGAGATTGTATAAGTTTAAGTGCACAAGACTGCTAATTGCAAAGCATTTTCAGTCCTCTTGGCTATTGTGCCTGCAGCTCAGGTAACAGCACTCAGGTGGGAAATGGGGGCCCTGAGCTCAGTCCGCCAGCAGTCTCCTTCCTACTCTGAACAGAGCAGGTCCTATTTCCTCCAGATAAGCCTTCCCTGATTACTTCCGCCCTCACCCATGTTTTCTGCCTTTGAACTTCTGCAGCCCTTTCCTTCCATAGCACTGTGTAGAAAGTTTTCCAATGTCTGGGTTGTCTTTGACTATCAGGTTATAAATTTCCTGAATTAAAATTTCCTGAATTTAAAATTATAAAATGCCCCGATCTTGGTTTACTCTCCATAAAGGCGGGGACTGGATCATATTTTGAGTCCCCAACAGCAAGGTGACTTGCACACATTATTTCTTGGTTATGTGAGCACAACCATGAACTATTGCATGAAACCTTAAAGGTTTTACGTGAATGTATTCATCAAGGAATCTTTCTGTACAAGGAATGCTCAAACTAATCCACGTGAAAAGAGTTTTAGAGTAAGCATTTAAGGGAGTCTGTCTGCACTGATTGGGGAAAGACCTGATAGGATCAGTCGTCTGCAGACAGTCCACTTCTCCGTCTGACTGTCGATACTTGGATCTGCTGTCCTCCTTAGCCTCTCTCCGGGCATCTGTTAGACTACTCTAGGAAACTACTTGCCTGGCTGTGTGCATGTATGTTTGTGTGTATGCATATGTGAGCACGTATGTCTGCGTGTGCATGTGTTTTTTCCCCTTCCCCCTTCTCTCCCAGGCTTCATGCCCTCACAGCCCCAGATCTCCCGTCATCCCTTCCTGTTTCTCCACTCTTCTCTATAGATCAGCTTCTTCTATGAGATTCTGAGTTTCTACCCTTGTGACTGTGGTTTTCCAAGGGCTATGGCTCAACCCAAGCAGTCCTGACTTTATACAATCTAGCTCCTTAATTGCCCATAGCTAATCCCTCCTGAAAGAGAATCTTGGGCCCACCTGAGGTTCAAGCTCTTTTCCCCAGGCCCAGACAGCTTCGGCCTGGAAGGGATAAGACTATGCCTCTCGTAAGTCAAGCCAAAAGGTTAATATAGACAGAATTCTGATATATCCCTTCTAGCTAGAAAATTTCATTTACTAGCCTCAGTTTTTTATCAACTCGCCCCTCTTCCTCCCGTGAAGGGAGCTGGAGATATTTTCTCTCTCCTCAGCTGTGTGACTTTCTTTGGCTTGTGAGTTGAAAGTGACCGTGTGCTGGTTCCAAGCCCAGGCCTCAAGAGAATTTGTGTGTTGTTCTCTTAGGCTTCTGTCATTGGCCCCAGGAGGACATTTCAGCTTTAGCCTGTGCTAGGGAGAAGGGAGACATGAGGAACAAAGCTGAGTCTTTCCCGCTGAGCCCAGTGTCGATCACTCTACCGTCCACTGACCACTTATCTACACATCTTGACCATAAATGATTGGGAGCCATTATATTGTAGGATGGCTTCTAACTGAGCAGTTTTGTGTCAATGGCTAAGTTGTACTCTCTTCTCAAGTGCTTTCCCTCAGCCAATATATGTGCTCTAGAGTCTCATCTTTAAAACCAAAATGAAAAACAAACAAACAAACAAACAAAAAAAACCCACAAAAAACTCCTTTATGTCTCTGTGCTTCTCATATCCATTTCATGGTTTCCCTTCTTCCCTTCCCAGCCAGGTTACTGAGAGGAATAGTCTGTGCCCTTCTTCCTCGTTTCCTCTTCTTGCTCTTATCATCATTACCATCATCATCATCATCTTCTTCATCATCCTCAAAATTTTCAGACTATGTAAAAATAGAGTGAATAGTACAAGAAACCCTATGGACCCACCACTCCACTGTGACAACCAATTTGTTTTCATTCTAAATGCCTCCATCCCCAACTTTCCCCATGCTTTTTCTTTCTTCTTTTTTTTTTTCCGGACTATTTTAAAGTCCAGCAAAATGCTCCTTTAAAGATTATTTTAGGACACCTGGGTGGCTCAGTCATTAAGCATCTGCCTTTGGCTCAAGTCGTGATCCTGGGGTCCTGGAATCAAGGCCCACATCAGGCTCCCTGCTCAGCGGGAAGCCTGCTTCTCCCTCTCCCACTCCCCCTGTTTGCGTCCCCTCTTTCTCTGTCTCCCTCTCTCTGCCAAATAAATAAACAAAATCTTTTTTAAAAAAGAGTATTTTAAAGCAGTCTCCTACATCATCTCATTTTGAGAATTAGCTCTAACTGCTGATTCTAATTATATAATCATGCCTCCATTCTATTATCAGACCCAGCAAAGTGAACAGTAGATCCTGCAAACCACCTAACACCCACAGGTGCTCAAACTCCGCATATTCAAAACTTCTCTCCCCTTCCCCTCTCCTCCTCCTCTGGGGTTTTCTGGTCCCAATGAATGTGGCCACCATCCACCCAGCTGACTGAACCCATGGCTTCTTCCCTTCTCTCACCTCCTGCATTTATTAAATGGCCCATCACAGTTGATTTCACATCCCCGTCTTCAGTTACACCCAAGAAAGGCCCTGATCCTTCAAGTTGCCACTGCAGGCTGTGATAGCATCAGAAAAGCGGTGTTCAGACGAGATCGGGCGCGTTCAGGGTGGTATGGCCGTTCGGGGCGCCTGGGTGGCTCAGTGGGTTGGGCCGCTGCTCGGGTCATGATCTTGGGGTCCTGGGATTGAGTCCCGTGTCGGGCTCTCTGCTCGGCGGGGAGCCTGCTTCCCTCTCTCTCTCTCTGCCTGCCTCTCTATCTGCTTGTGATCTCTCTCTGTCAAATAAATAAATAAAATCTTAAAAAAAAAAAAAAAAGAAAAGCGGTGTTCAAATTATGCCACACCCAGCCGTTTGGAGAGAGCTATCTCTGCTCGGAGCTATCCTCCCCCAAACTGCTCCAGATCTCCCCAGTCTTCCTAGAGTTACTCCAGCAAGACCTAGATCTTCGAAAGCTAACAAAAAAAAGAAAAAGAATGTAGATAATAGGATTAGAAGGGTGGATCCTAACGTTAGAAAGGCACACTAAGGTACAGGACTGTCAAAAGAGTGGAAGTCCAGGCTCAAGGGGGTGGCCATGGGACCAGAGAGAGAGAGGCAAGTAGGAGACATTTGAGTGCACAGGTAAAAAGGTGTCCCAGTAATGGATGGACGTTGTAGTTTGGCAGATCTAACTTTGAATCCTGGCTCTACCGTTCACTATTTGACCTTGAGATAGTTACTTAATCCCTCTGAACTTTGTGTTATCTGTACAATGGGAATAATAATATATGCCACAGGGTTGTTGTGAGAATTACATGAGACAATCAATTCTTGTGTGGTGCTCAGCACAAGGCTCAGCACCTGATAAGTCATCAAAAAATAGTAGACTTTATTTTTTTCCCCATTTGCTGCTGCCGTATGCCATTCACTCTCAAGCTAGAGTTGTGTTTGGCAGGCTTCTGTGATAGCCCCCAATAATCGTTACTTCCTGGTATTCATGCCCTTGTGTAAGTACCTCTCTCCTTGGGTGTGGACTAGACCTTGTAAGTTGCTTCTGACTCATAGAAAAAGATAGAGGTGATGGACTGTGATTAGGTTACAAAATATTGGGCTTTTGCCATTTTCCTAGCAACTCCCCTCCTCTTCTTGGCTTGTACACTTTGATGAAACAAGCTGCCATGCTGGAGAAGCCCACAGCAAACAGTTGAGGGTTGGCTGGCCAGCCAACAGCCAACTAGAAGTGGAGGCCCTCAGTCCAGCAGGACTGAATAGTAAGTGAATCCTGCCAACAACCATAGAGACTCAGAAGTGGATCCTTCTCCAGTTGAGCCTTCAGATGAGATCCTAACCCTGGCTGACTCCTTTACCACAACCAGGTAGATACCCTGAAGTGGGCAACCTAGTAAAGCTATGCCTAGACTCCTGACCCACAGAAATTGTAAGATAATAAATGTGTGTTGGTTTAATCCATTAAATCTGGGGATAATTTGTTATGCAATATAAATAATACATAGAGTCAGTATCTTTCGTTACACAAAGTAATGCTAGACCTGGTGCTCCTGAACTCTCACAAGGGCAGAATAGTGAACAAAGAGGGTTCTGACAGCAGAGGGGACCCTGACACAGCATCTAGCCATTATACAAGTCTCTTCCTTACCCAGTCAGCTGCACGGTGCGACAAGAATTAGTGCCGTTACGGTGATAACTGGACAAAATAGCTCAAATGTGTACATCTCCGGGAGACCTTCAGCGTGTAGTTCCTTTCATCCCAATTTTACTCTCATCTCTAATATTCGCTTCTTGTGGGTTGGCCCAGCACAAGCAAGGTGGTTATCTAGAGCTTTTGCCCTTTGGATCAGACAAGGAACCAAGACATCATCCCTGAAACACACCTTTAATTTAATGAAGCAGAGCCACGTGCTGTTCCTTCCTTTACAGGCATGTGATAGAAAGAGATTGGGATTGGGCCCCCATCGCCACTACTTGAGTATGACTTTGGGCAACTCTTCCCAACCTGCTTTGCCTCATCTATAAAGCAGAGGAGACCCTGCCCTACCGCCCTCACAGAGTTGTTGTGGGTATCATGTAAGAACTGGGTAAGTTCATTAACCTCGCTGTAAGTCAATTTAGGACAGTAGTACCTGAGGTTGTGAGGACTGAACGAGAAAACATGGAAGCCGTGTAGCAAAACGCATGGCTCAGAGGAATTGCTCAGGGAATGTTAGTGCTTGTCACCATCATCGCATGGTGTGCGTGAATACCATGAAGAGCTATACGTCTGTAAACTGTTACTGACACTAGGTTCTCAGATATTGGCTCAAACAACAACAACAAAATGAACAAATGACTGAGTACTATTACATTAGCCAAGGTCAGGCCAAAGTGAGCTGGAAGACAATGGTTAGGCAAAGTTCCCTCCACTTTGCCTTCAGATTGAGCAAGAAAGATTCTGCCCCTCGGCCACATTCTCGCTCTATGGCCCATCTCTCAAGGAGCCTTGAGGAGTCACTGATTGTCTAATTGCCCAGTTAAAAGATGTCCCCCAGGCTGTCACCTGTATCTTTGTCCTTGCTCCCAGCTGTGCTGTGTCAGCAGATTTCTTGCCCTCTCTCAACACCTGTTCTTGTTGACTTGGCCTGGAATCAACCAGTGCGCAGTGCTTAGACCGAGTATTCTTCTCCAAGGACCCAGTATTCTTCTCCTTCTTGGTTGTCTACTCACTGCGCAGTTCCAACCTGGCTTCTCAAATCAGCCCCTCCTCTAGCTTCGGTCTGACCATTACATTTTCTTGCAGCTGGAACTCCCTCGCCAGGTTACCGCCACAGGCCTGGACATCGCCATTCCCTCCCACTTCAATTCCATTTCAGTCTGGAGTGGCCGGATTGCATCAGCGAGTGAGGCCTAATTACCCTCTGATTGTCCACAGGGACGGCTGCTTGAATGCATGCAGTTTCCACCTACAATCCATAGAGGATTTTTGGGTTTGATAATTTCCTCCTCCAGCTTTTCTCACTGAGCCACCAGACACCACCTCTGCCAGAGGTGAGCAGGCACTTTTAGGGAGTCCTTAGGAATGGATTTTTGGTTTCCACGAGGGGCAGAATCCATCCCTTTCCCTTCACCTCCACCACCGGCATCGCCGTCCAGCCCATCATCTCATCCGATCCTGCACCTGGGCTCACTCTCTCCAATCCTTTCTCTGCATGACTGCCAAGGGGTCCTTCCCAAATGCCAGGGATCACAGCGGCATCCCATAGCCTTTAGGACAAAGTCCCAGCTCCTTAGTAATACCCTTGCAAGGCCTCAGGGAAGCTGGCATTATCCCAGCCTTATTCCTCGCCACTTCTGCTCTGTCCAAGCTGTGCTTCCTTCATTCCTCACACCTGCCCAGCTCTTGCTTCCCTTCAGACCTCCCCAGATACTCTCTCCTCCTTGGTCCCTGCTGTCCCTCCAAACCAGCAAATGCCAACTCATCCATCGGGTCGCAGCTTAGGGTCAATTCCTCCAATGGCTTTTGCTCCAATTGGGCAAGGGGCTTTGCTCTGGACCCCACAGAACTTGGCACGTCTGCACTCTTGGCACCAGACACGCTGCACTGAAATTCTTCAATTCATCGTCCCTGGCAGCATGACAGGTCTGCAGGCTAGGCTCCGCGGATCTTGTTCACCACTGTAACCCCAGCATCTAGCACAAGGCCTGGCACATGGTAGGTGCCAATAAATATTTCTTGGTTGAATCAATACATTTCCTACTACTGCCAAGAAGCAGCAGAAATAACAGTGGACATTTTTATGACATCTCACTTTGTCAAATACTTATTGGTCCAGAAAGCACTTCATATAAAACATGAATTTTTTGCCTTTGACAAAGATATAACTATCGCTTTCTAGCATGCCGATAATGTTCTGACTTTCTACCTTTCTCTCTCTCATGTGCTTCACGGGGTCCCTGTAGCCTGTGAATTGACTTTGAAATACCATTCCCCCCTTTCCTTCTCAGTCACTGAAGTCAGATGTAAGAGCAGCTGCTTCCCCTCCTATCTGGGTCCCTGCCTCTGTATGAAAGGAGAAATGCCTTCATCTGTTTGCAGCTAGTGGATGAAAAGGTTGTTTGGCTCTTTTCTCTTTTCTTTTCTCTCTTCTTTTCTTTTTTTCTGTTTGGCTTTTCTGTTTTCCTAGCCTTTTGTCATTCTTTCCCCCAATGGAGATACTTCCTCTGCCAAATACACACAAAAAAATCTTCCACTGTGCACCAAAAGCTCTCCCGTTGTCACTCTTCCTGCCTACTACTACAACTGGGAGGTCATCTTCAGGGTCCTCTCCCCAGAAAATACACGTCTAAGCAAAAAAAACCTGTCCAACAGTCTCATGGATTTGGACCCCATGTTAAGAATTACTGCTCCAGGGCCAGTGGGGTGGCTTAGTAGGTTAAACATTGGACTCTTGGTTTCCGCTCAGGTCGTGATCTTAGGGCTATGAGATCAAGCCCCATGATGGGCTCTGTGCTGGGAGTAAAGTCTGCTTAAGATTCTCTTTCTCCCTCTCCTCCTGCCCCACCTTCCCCTTGTTTGCGTACACTCTGTCTCTAAGGAAAAAAAAAAAAAATTCCTGCTCCAGAAGGTGAGTAGAAAAAGATTTTTCATAAGTAATGCTTAGGACAGCCAAAACAAAATGGAGCCAACAACGTGGTTTAGAATTTTAGATCTTTCAGTTGACTTGTGGTTGCTCTCATCATTTTAAATCCTAGAGTTAGCAATGATTTTGAACAGGTTGTCTCCAGCTCAGCGGTGTCCTCCAACGTCGCAAAGGGTGGGCAGCCCAGGAAGGGACGCACTGTCAACTTAGAAGGGAGCATGTTCTCCTGTGTGATCATTTGTGACCATAAATCTTGTCCATAAACCAATGGCTTGCTTGTTCACCTCCCACAGAGATTTACCATGTATTATGATACGATTGCCACAGACATGTGTTTATGGTCCCTGTGGTAATGGGAGGGAGCAGGCATGTAGTGGCCTCAGGTTGGTTCCTTCCGATATTTATTGGGGATCTCTGGGTGAGACACTGTGCCAGCCCCACGTGATGCTGGGTTGTGTCCCAGAGAGCCTTCCAGTTGACCGCCAGGACGCCTGGGCCAGTGCCATTTTGGTGGTAAAAAATATAAAAACCTGAGTGTGAGATCCCTTCTTGTTTTCAGTAGGATTGCTGAAAAAAAAAAAAAAAAGACTTTCTGTGAACTTTAATCATGTCATCATATACAAACTTTTTATTAAACTTCTATTTAGCAATTGGTGAAAGTATGTAAATCTGGAAGGAAGGTAGGGCAGTGTCCTCTGGAGAAAGTTGAAGGACTGGTTTTCTTCTTTCAAAGTTATCTTGAGCATTTAAGAATCTTTGGTGATATTTTGTTGCTGGTTGCTTATTTGCCGAAAAGTGCTGTTTGAATATTATAATTGTACTAAAGTTTACTTAAAAACGGTTGTTTCTGTCTAAATTGCTTTGGAGGGAAGATACAGATGTAGTGATCTGAAGGGGCACCTGCACCCAATGCTTAGAGCAACAATGTCCACAACAGCCAAACTATGGAAAGAGCCCAGATGTCCATCGACAGATGAATGGATAAAGAAGATGTGGTATATATATAATGGAATTATATATATAATGGAACATTACTCAGCCATCAAAAAGAATGAAGTCTTGCCATTTGCAACAATGTGATTGGAACAAAGGGTATTATGCTAAATGAAATAAGTCAATCAGAGAAAGACAATTATATGCTCTCACTGATATATGGAATTTAAGAAACAAGGCAGAGGATCATAGAGGAAGAGAAGAAAAAATTATACAAGATGAAACCATAGGGGTCGACAAACGTACAGGACTCTTAATCTTAGGAAACAAACTGAGGGTTGCTGGAGGGGAGGTGGGTGAAGGGATGGGGTAACCGGGTGATGGGCACTGGGGAGGGCATGTGATGAAATGAGCACTGGGTGTGCTAGACGATTGATGGATGACAGACCTGCACCCTTAAGCACATAATACGTTATGTTAAATAATTGAATTGGAATAAAAAAATACATAAATAATATAAATTGCTTTGGGGAGGATGCCAATAAATAATAAGATTATATTTCTTGAGCAGCCGCCCACTCATAGCATTGAGACTGACAGGGCAGGTGTGCCAGTCCACGTGGAGGGATTTCAGGGGTTCAAGGAAGAACCCTACCCCATGCTTAAACGTACACACTGAGAAACTTAGTGGGGAAAAAACTGGGAAACTGAGAAAAAAAAAAAAAACACTGAGAAACTGGGAGGAAAAAAATCCCTGGAAGGCTATCTCAGCACCCTCCAGCCACAGACCTTTAAGAGTCCCCAGAATTGAACACGATGGGTTTATTGCCCATCCCAGCGAGGTCTGGAAGAGTCTGGCTGGAGATACAAACTGGAGAGTTTTGAATGCTATTTTTAGGACCTTTAGCTAGCTAAAGGCCACCATCCCGGTCTTTGTACATTTCTTAAGCCTGACACCAGCCTTCTGAGAGCGGGCACCCAGGACTATCTCTCTGGAGGCAGGGTGCCTTGGGGAGCCTCCTTTACCTGTGGGCCTGTGGGTGTACATGGCCCCCAGCCAGAGGTGCGGAGAGGCTGGCCCAGCAACCTTGCCTGCAGCAGAGTCAGCCCGAGTCCACCCCACCCCCTCCCCCCTCCCCTCCTATCTCCCGCGGGAGCGCTTCTTGCTAAATCCTGTCCCCAAATCCTTGTCTCAGGGTCTGCTTCTGGGGAAACGACAGTCAAGACGTTTGACAAGGCTTATTACGAAAAACAACATACTTCTGCCCTTCCCACCTTCACCTCAGGCTCCCTCCAATTTCGTCTTCAGAAGCGAACATTTTATGTTCCTCTTAGCTTTTTTTCTTTTGATATGTTCATTTACATCCCTGAATCACATTTTTACAGTGTCATTGGCTTGTCATCCTGGTGGGCGCTCTGTGGCTTCCCTAGAAAGAACTCTCAGGAAGTATTTAAAAAAATCTTTATTTATTTTAAAAAATCTACCCTCCCACTATATTGTTTGGCTGAGTATAGAATTTCCAAGTCTGAAATGTTTTCTCTTCAGGATTTTGTGGTTTCATTGCCTTCTTGCCTCTAGCATTGTGCTAGAAAAGTCTGAAGACATTTTGACTCCTCATCCTTTGTATATTACGCGTTATCCTTATCTATATCTCTGTATCTCATTTATGAATTGATTTTGTTTTTTCCTCTAGGACTCCGGAAACTTTCAGCATCCTCTCCTTCTCCTTGGTGTCCTGAGATCTCCCAGGGATAGGCAGTGCTGCGTCTTGGTGTGGTCTGTTTGACCGCTGGACCAGGCAGTGGGCTCACGTGTTCTGGAAACTGTGTCCTGCAGTTGGAAGAGTCTGCTTTTAAGATTTTTTAAAAAATTAATTGATTTGATATAGAGACAGAGAATGAGTACAAGCAGAGGGAGTGGGAGAGGGAGAAGCAGGCTCCCGCTGAGCAAGAAGCACAATGAGGGCTCGATCCCAAGACCCTGAGATCATGACCTGAGGCAAAGGCAGACACGTAACCGACTGAGCCACCCAGGTACCCCTCTCCTTAACTGATTCAGTTCCCCTATGTGCCCACCTTTTCTTTTTTTCTTTTCTTTTCTTTTTTTTTTTTTTAAAGATTGTATTTTTTTGATAGAGATCTCAAGTAGGGGGAGAGGCAGGATCCCCCACTGAGCAGAAAGCCAGATGCAGGGCTAGATCCCAGGACCCTGTGATCATGACCTGGGCCAAGGGCAGAGGCTTTCCCACTGAGCCACCCAGGTACCCCTGTGCCCACCTTTTCATTCCTACTTTTCAGTTCTTTGACTTTTTTGTTCTGTTTTCGGGAAGATTTCCCCACATTTATTTTCTAAGCTATCTACTGAGTTTTCTTAATATTCTACACTAACTGTATGTTTTTACATCTTCTGCTATCAAGTTTTGAAATTTTTAAAATTTGTTCTCTGGGTTTGTTTAAAACACACACACACACACACACATACACACACACAATGGCATCTAGTATCTTCTCTTCTCTATTTGAGGATATTAATGATCATAGTTTTGAAATCTTCACCTCCTTGCCTAGATTCTGGTTTCTCCACTCTGCTTTCTCCCTTTTGTGTTGAGCCTTGTCTTCGGTCACAGAATTTCTTCAGCTGCGTGGCGATCCTTGGCGGCCCCCTTCAAATTTCCTTCAAGACCAGTTTCATCCATGTGCCCATGGGTGCTGACTGAGAACTGCACCATGTCACTGGGAACACTGGTGTTTTGAGGGCTGTCCTCTCCAGCTGGTCGTGTGTGCCAGGTTTCTGCAAAAGGTAATGCTTCTGGTTCTACAATCCCAGAAGTTTTGCAGAGGAGGAGACTGGGAATCTCCCTGTTCGTTAGATACATTTTCTCTCTGTCTCCCCTACCTTCCACTGTGCTAGACCCCCATCAATCCAAAGACCTCATGTTTCACCCTCTTCACTGGGAGTAACTCCAAGCTTCTGATGGGAAGAGGCAAGGGGAGACTGCACAGCAAGGAGTGTGTGTGTGTGTGTGTGTGTGTGTGTGTGTGTGTGTGGTGCCTGTACATGCACAGGCATATCAACACTGTACCTGGGGTCTGACCAGGTCTTAAACACACTGTCAGTCAGTTCTGTTTCTTCCAGAAGTAGACGTAATGCCGATGTCAGACTGCCTGGAATTAATTCTAGCTTCTTCTCCACCTCCTAGCTGTGTGGACTTGAGCAAGTTATTTGATACTTCTGTGCCTCCATTTCCTCATCTGAAAAATGGGGACATGGACAGTCCAAATTACTGTGATAAGTACATAAGGACATGAGCGCCCACACGCTGAGGGCTCCCTTTGGGCTTCTTAATAAAGATGGTGGACAAAGTATGAGCATTGACGGCTTGCTTCCGAAACCCTGATAAAAAGACTGAATGGATATGTTCCCCCAAAGCATATTATCCCAGAGGGACAAAAGAACAAGAGACAAGATTGCAGCAGGAAAATTTTGGAGACTGCAAAGCAGAAATTTCGCTGGTAACTGATTCAGCAGAGTCAAGAAGCTGAAGGAGTTCATACGTGGTAAACACTCAGAACTGTAAAATGCAGTGAAACCGTTTTGGAGGCTCTTAGGGTGGGAGAAAAAGACAATGCTGTGGAGATAATGAGATAAATGCCCAGAATTCCTTATAAAAGGACTGGCAGGAGTTGGTACCATCCAGAAATAGGGAGAGGAAGGAATGGGAATGCGGCTGACATTCCTGATGGAAAGCAAGTCTTGAATCACCGAAGTTTGGGGTTTGGGAAAGGGATCATCTTAATACAAAGAGTCAAAGGGAATAAAGTGTATATTAAAAATTGTATGCAGTTTACCAGCATTGCATGTGGCGGGGGAACATCGGGCAGTGCACCCTCGTTTGGAGGCTGATGCCCCAAGGGTCCAGCATTTGGAAGAAAACCCAGGGCATCAGGGACTTGAGAGAGAGGGAGGGACAGGGGGGCTGAAGTTCACCGGTTCAAGCTGTCTGTCCGGTTTTGCTGATACCCCCACCCCAGGGCTTGTCCAGGCTTCGCTAACGCAATTCGCTTCTGGAGCCCCTGTCGCTCCTGAGAAGAAACGGTCCAGAGCCATCTTGTGGTGGCAAAAGGACACACAGGCTTCTGGTGAAAAACTTTATTGGATTTTCTCTCTGCATACTATTGTACCCTTGATTCCTCACATACGGTCGGGCAGCATTTTAAAGTGGTCGGCAAATGTTTACAGCAATCTAGACTTGTCGCGCTAACACATTTACCACAGGTAATTATCTTAACTACCTGATAAAAATGTAATTGGCATGTTGTAATGCTAGCTATTGTCTGAAAGGCTTTGACAGTCACTTTCGTGGGATCCTTGGTTATCTTTATAGGCACATAATCCAATCCAAATTTGATCATTAGTTTGTGATTTGATTAAAGTAAACAGCCAAATTGGGTAATCGTGATGCTGAAAGTTTGGTTATTTGCCTCAATTGCGTGGTTTTGATTTTTATGTCGTGGGAAAATAAGAAACTCCCCCGATTGCTGCCACATGCCAGGCGGCCACTGCTCTGTGCTGAGGATAAACCTAATTTGTCCTAGACGGTACAAGGTGTGGAATATCGGTTTGTCTTCTGGAAGCCTCTGTCCTTTCGTGGGGGACTTTTATCACATTCCAAACACAACTGACACACGCTGACCCCTGAGACGGCACAGAGCACAGCACCAGGCATCGGGGACAGGCTTTCAGAGTGCTCACCACCGAACAGCTGCTGTCTGAGCCTGACCGCTTGTGGCTGCAAGACTTCCCCTGCACCTCTGGGACCGTTACAAACAGCCTGCACCCAGAGGGAGGGTCTCACCCCTGCGTCAGCTGTGACCGCGGATGCCCGTGTGCTCAGGCCCCACATAAGCAAACTGGATACTCATTGTGAGAGACATTTTTAAAAATTTGTTTATTTTTAAAGATTGAGAGAGAGACAGAAAGGGCGGGGGGGGGGCAGAGGGAGAGGATGAGAGAGAGAGAGAGAGAGAGAGAATCCGAAGCAGACTCCCTGCCAAGCTCAGAGCCCCTCACGGGGCTCGATCTCATGACTCTGAGATCAGGACCTGAGCTGAGACTAAGAGTTGGATTCTTCACTGACAGAACCACCCAGTCATCCTGAGAGAAAAAAAAATTTTTTTTTTTTTTAATGTGATGACCAATAAGTTTGTCTCACCTTCTCTATGTGCTTCCTCGGATGGGCAACTTCTCAGCCACTTGCCCAGCGCTGGGAAGAGAACGTCTGGGCCGTGTTTAGGAAAGCCAAGTCTGAGGACCACAAACAATGGAACCATAAGAGCCCCGGCACGGTATAGACGTTTCCAGGCACGGAGGAACCGCCCCAAACCAGACGGGGTGTGATCTGCTAGAAATGACTTTGACCATGCTCTTGAAGCCCACTAAGACAGAATTCAGTTAGATTTTTAAAATCTAGCAGTTTTCTCCATGTCCTTAGGGCAACCTAGAATGTAATTCCTGCTCAACGATGCTCCCCCAGCCCTTACCCCACACCAGCCTGATCTTTGCCCAGCAGACACAGAGGCGCCTGCCTGACCTCAGCCCTTGGCCCTTGGCCCACGGGTGAGCCCGATGACTTCCTGCCGAGGCGTGCCCGCCTTGCCTGCGTGTTAGATCCTGGCTCTGCGGGTCTTATGTTGTTGTCTCATTCTTTCACGACTGCCACGTATCACCCACATCTGCCCAGGGAGGTGCCAAATGCCACAAAGGCAACGGGCGACAAGTGCAGAACAGGTGATGGGATCCATCTGGTCATTTGACAGACACGCACAGAGCGTGGACTCCGTGCCGGGCACTGCTCCAAGCCCTGGGAAGACAGCAGTGAGTAAAACAGGCCAAGGTCCTGCTCTCACGAGCTTCGATTCCAGTGGGAAGACGATGAACAAAGAAATTCATCACATTCTAGATGTAGGATCTGAAGCAGGGTGCAAGGTCACCCGGGACTCTGGGGGCTGGAGATGGGAATAAAATCAGAGCCTTCGATGATGAAAGTGAGTGAGACTCCCCAGCTTTTAATGTCACCGGGCGTCAGTGTGTGTGATGCACACTGTCAGCGCGTTTGCAGGTGAGGAGTAGGCTCTGGGAAGTCTGTGCCTTGCTCACATTTTGGGTTCTCCAGCCTCGAGTCCAGTGGTTCTCATAAAACCTGCAGCATCTCTCCTGCTTGGGGGGCTTGACTGAGAGCGGTCCTGGGCACCACGGCGCTGTTCCCAGCCGCCTTATAACACCCTGCAGGGCTCACCTCCACGCCACAGCCCAGCGGCAGAAGGAAATCAAGGTGATTCGTGCCGCAGAGTTCAAATTACCCTCGGCAAACACGGTTCACTTTATAGAGCAGACAGGATCACCCAGTTAACTTAAGGGGGAAAAGAGAAAGAACTTTACTCATCATTAATGTTTTACTACCTTTCTCCAAAAGTATAACCTTTAACCCCCAAATCAACTGTGGACTGAGGCGGAGGAGGCCGGGCTGCTGGGTCAGTTCCGGGTGCCGTCTGTCGCTGGGCCAACGCTGTTTCCATCAGGAGAACAAATAAACAGAAAGATAAGCTCTTTAAAGCACATGGTGAAGCAGACCCAGGATTTCCCCTGCAGAGATAACCGGCCGCTCAGCCCTCATCTGGATGATGGGGGGCCCTGTCTGCCTAAGTGCCTGGCACGGACCTGGGCCTTTGTAGTGACCAGAGCCAAGGAAGCCCGTCCATCCACCTGGAGAAGAAGGTAGCCTGTAGACATTCTGTGACCGACTCCGCCCCAGCCCCAGCTGACTCCCTGAGGACCCGAAGGATCTGATGTGTCACTCGATGGCCAGTAACTACCAACATGGGTCTTCTGTAGCCCAAGGACTCCAAAGCCCGAGTCACGTTTGGCAGACAGAGCATCTGTGCATGAAGGGATGCCATAGAGCTCCCTAGGACATGGGCTGCCTGGGCTTGCCCTTGACGCACAGCCCACGTGCTGGTGCTGAGCAGGGTACAGAGAACTTTCTCAAGTGTAAATGACAGGCACTTCCAGACACATTTTTATAGATGACTGATGCCTGATGATTTGTGACCTAAGCGGTGAGTCATTAGGAGTCAGTGCAATTTATCATTCTCAAACCAAAATGAGCCGGGGACTGGAAGAAACTGACCGTTCCACTTGGGTTCCTTCCGGAGCAGCGAGCAGCGTGGTTGGGATTCCTGCATTTCAGGGGGAGGAGCACTTGGTTATCAACCTCTGTCTTGAGTTGGTCATGCTTTGCAATTGCTGGCTTCTCTTGTTTTAAATTAGAACTCACCGGCTGCTTTCACTTCTTTATTGTCAGTTCCGTTTGTGGTGGTTGTTGGATTCGCCCTGCTGTGTGCGGTGGTGCAGCACCTGCCTCCCCTCCCCCGTAATTACGCGGAAACACACCAGTACACTATGTTTAAGCATCATCCATCCATGCGCCTATTGCTACATCAGGAATGCGCCCAACTCTGCCGAAGGGACAGGGCGAGCTCTGTTTTTATGCCATACGAAAACTGTTTGAAGTAGGTAGACCTTGGTTTTTTGCTTGTCAAAGTGGGTTGCTGTCCAAAAAGTTTCTGGAGCACTCACTGTCCCAGAAGTCTGGAGTGACATTGCACGGGGTATGCGTGGGTGGGCCAGTAGACATTTAGCAATCAGCGCTCAGGGGGAGTGTGTGTGTGTGTGTGTGTGTGTGTGTGTGTGTGTGTGTATGAGATCTGTTTCATCTATAGCTTTATTCAAAATGTTACCGATGTAGAAGACGTCTGACCCACAATGTACAAATAAGACAATATACAGATTGATTGGAAATTCCAAACAGTCATGTGACCCTTACAGAATGCTTTCAGCGGATGGTTTTGGGTTTTTAAAATTATTTTTATTTTTATTTTTTAAATTTTTTATTTTGTTTATTTTTTTAACATATAATGTTTTATTTGCTTCGGGGGTAGGTACATCAGTCCTACACGATTCACAGCACTCACCTTAGCACATACCCCTTCCAATGGCCATCACCCAACCACCCTACCTGCCCCACCCCCCCTCCCCTCCAGCAACCCTCAGCCCATTTCCTGAGATTAAGAGTCTCTTATGGTTTGTCTCCCTCCCTGGTCCCATCCTGTTTTATTTTTTCCCTCCCTTCTCTGGCACAACCCTCCTGCACTGCCTCTCAAATTCCTCATACCAGAAAGATCATATGATAATTATCTTTCTTGCTTTCCGAGGATGTTTGTTGAGTTCTCATACCCGTGGCCAAGCTATAGTTGCAACCGAGGACAAAATGTAGTTCCGACATAAATGTTAGTTGGCATTTTTAAGAGTAAGACCAAAGTAGAATGACAAAGGGGATGCCGAAACTTCAGGCATTTATCAAAGATGTGTGTGACGGCGAAATCAGCTAATGTCTGCAAATCCTGGAAGAGTACATTTTCCGTTTTTCAGCTATTCACAACTGAGCAACTAACACATGACACACTTGTAAGTTTCATCGGCCGTGTCACTGACATTCTTCTCTGTCAGTTTCTTTAAGTCCAGACAATCAACTAAACAATAAACCGAGCTCTGATTTATAACATTTTGCCCACTTCTATGGTGTAAACACTCCCCTCGTGGCTGATCTCAGTTGACTGCCATGACGTCACTGAACATGGGGGTGGGAACGATGCCCAGTTATACGCCCTCCAAGAGTGTGTCCCCGGACTGGCACAGAAACCCAAAGTCCCTGCGGGGCAGGGCAGCTGGGTGGCTCAGTTGGTTAAGCATCTGCCTTTGGCTCAGGTCATGATGGGGTGGGGTGCCCTGGGATCGAGCCCCATGTCAGGCTCTCGGCTCAGCAGGGGTTCTGCTTCTCCCTCTCTCTCCCTCCAATCTCTCTCTCACTCTCTCTTAAGTGAATAAATAAAATCATAAAAAAAAAAAGAAAAACAAAGACAAAACAAAACAAAAAACCGAAAAAGTACCTATAGAACAGAGTAAATGTAAAATGTAGTAAAAGCGAATTAGGGAAGTGATCATCTTCAAGTAGTCTTACCTTTGCCTTTCCATAATTTAATGACCAGTAATAGCTCTGTGTAATCACTGGTCTGGGAGATCCTTGCGAGCCGGAACGAGCTGGCCCGGCCCACTACTGAGTGTCTGGCAGCAAGACAACTGTGGCCTAAGAAAGACTAGTTATTTATTCAGACATGGTGATTGTATTACCCATTCTCACTTCCTTGACTTTATAATTTGGCCAGCAGCTAGGCCTGGGCTCGTCCCCTTCAGCACCAGCCCCTCACCTGGAGGCCCTGGCTGCCTGAGATTCTGCAGGGGGAGCCTGTCCATTCTGCAGGGAGCCTGGCGGGACAGGTCTGAACTTGCAGCCGGAAGGCCAGCCCCCCCCCCCCCCCCCCCCCCCCCGCCCCGCCATAAAGAGGAAGTGCTAGGAGCAGTTTGAGAATTAGGAAGAGAGTGCCAGCCAGGGACTAAAAGCCTAGTGCAGCCATAAAAATCTGCCCCAGGTTATGTCTTGAGAAACAAGGTGTTGGCTTTCAAGGTGTTTAATTTTCTCTCCCTTAGAAACTTAACCAAAAACTTCAATTACACAGGCAGATCATAAAACTCAAATTCCAGGGTTGGAGGACATGTCCAGGGATATGTATGGATGAAATACATTTTATAATGCTTTATCAGATATCTAAAAATCCTCTTTTTTTTTTTAACCCTTTTTAATCTTCTTTTTTTTTAACTGCATTTGTGCGATTATTGGTCAAGTGTGGAATTGTTGGAGTTTTATTTTGCGCAGTATCTAATTGTTAGTGATGACAGGTCTCCGTGTCTTTCGAGAAGGGTCCATTCGTTTAAAAAGAGAACAAGACAAAAACATTTCTCCATCTTCCACTCCCTCTTTTTTGTTGAAATGAACCAGTATCCTGCAGGTCCCAGGGGAGGCTGGGTCCTTGCCCTTCTCCCATCCAGGACTGTTCTAGACCGGCTCCCAGCTCCCTTGCTACTGTCATTCCAGTAAGGAAGTATTTTAGACTTTAAGACTATTCTCTTCTCAGAAGAACACTCACCTGTGGACTTCTCGGGGAAAGGAGTTCAGATAAACAAATTCCTAATTTGGAAGCCGTCCTAGAGTTTTGAACACAAAAATCTGCTCTTTGAAAGGCATTACAGGAAAAATAAATTTACATACTCATACTAGTAAGTAATTCTGTTCCAGAGGCCCCTTCTACTCAGAACCGATATTTAGTAATAGGGTGAAGAGGACAAAAGATCAGCTCTTCTTGAATAAGAAGCCTCAGGAAAGTAGGCAGCCTCATAAATTCCTTTTTCATTAGCGAAATGGCCAGGTTGAGCTACAATGATCCGGTTTCCAAGAGGCACCTGGAGAAGTAGGAATGCAGGTAGCACTTGCTGAAACACAACCGTCACCACAGTTTGAATAACTGTGACACTAATAGCATTTGTGAACATTCAAATGAACTCTTTTCTCCGTGCCCAGATGGCTATTGACATAACTCCTTTAATGAAAAGGTCTTTTGACGACAAAAGCATTTTAGTTTTTGAAGGAAGAAGCATTCCTTGCTGGGCTTAATTGATGAGGATTCAATGTCCCCCTTTTTTCTAGTCAATCCAGCTCTCCACCTTGTCAGGGTCAGGATGCAGGGAGCAGGGGATAGGGAATGTCTGGTTTTGCTGGCGCTCCCAGGAGCTCACTGTATCCACCCATCTGGAGTCTGGCCCCTTCTGTACCTCCATCTCCACATCTGTTTTACGGGTATCCTAACCTAGAAGTTACTTTCCTCCTGTTCTGGAGAGGTTGTAAGCCCAGTAAGACAGACCTTGTGAGCAAGAAAGCTTCATCTGGAATGTGCTATCACTTCAAGTCTTTCTCTGATTTCCCCCAGCGGCAGCCCAGGGGCTAGGGGGCGGGGTGGGGTTCCACAACTGGCCGAGAATGTAAAACTAGCTATTTGAACCAAGGACTCTTTCACGAGTTTAGGCAGGTGTCTATTATTGGAGCACAGTTGGTATGTTTGTCTTTAAACCCCAGAAGTCCAAGTTCCCTTCTGGGGCCAGAGGGTGAGGAGGAGAAGGGGATGAAGCTGGAACTCCTTTCTGGGCTCTGGAACAGAGGGAAACAGTCTACTAGCAGCGCCTTGGGAAGACTAGCTATGAACCCTAAAACATCATTCATTTAATAAGAAGTTACTGACTTGGGAGCCCTTGGGTGGCTTAACTATTAAGCGTCTGCCTTCGGCTCAGGTCATAATCCCAGGGTGCTGGGATCGAGCCCCACATCAGACTCCCTGCTCAGCGGGAAGCCTGCTTCTTCCTCTCCCACTCCCCCTGCTTGTGTTTCCTCTCTTGCTGTGTCTCTCTTTGTCAAATAAATATATAAAATCTTCAAAAAACAAAAATAAAACAAGAAGTTACCGACTCAAGAATATGTAACCCAAAGTAGAAAATCCTCTGAAACATGGCCCAAATAATTACAAAGGGCTAAACTAGTTGGAATAAAATTCTCACTGAAATATTCCCATCTATATTTTGGCCAGATTTCACGTTTGAGGATAAAATCATGCACTATACCAACAACAGCCTTGACTAATAAAAGCACAGAAGAAAACTTTAATGGAAACTGGAAATTCCAAGACTTTTCAGAATTCAGAAATTTGGGTGATGGGAAGTGAGCTGTCCCCTACAGAAAATGGAATTGAGAGCATTTCCTAAGGCATTAACCATGGGTGTAGCTAAGTAGGACTGGGATGCCTGGTCACATAACCCTTTGCTCTTTTCAAAGACAGATAATCACCCAGACTTCAAGGACCAACACACAGCAAAAGTGGAAATTCGATAAATATTTAATAAACATTTCTCATGCTCATGATAACCAGGAGTGTTTTTCTATTTGGATCAATCCAGTAAGATGCCTGTAGGTTTATATCGGGCATGAGACCACTGGTCTAAGGTCCAAAGAAATAGAAAACTTCATATCAAAGTGTCCACAATATATACTACTGGGTACTAACACTCTCCCCATGTAGGCATACATCATGCTTTGTACTTCTAGAACACAACTTCACACACGTGAACCTTACAAAAAAATTAGAAGAAAATGTATGATTCCTAGTTTATAAAGAAGTTCACATACGGAAAGTTTTCTCTTTTTTCAAGATTTTATTTATTTGTTTGAAAGAGAGAGAGCGAGCCAGAGAGAGAGCACAGTGGTGGGAGGGGCAGAGGCAGAGGGAGAAGCAGCGTCCCTGCTCAGCGGGGGCCGGACGCAGAACTCCATTCCAGGACATGGGCCGGAGGCAGATGCTTAAACGACTGAGCCACCCAGGTGTCCCTGAACAAGTATATTTCTTTCTTTTTTTTTTTAAATATTTTATTTATTTGACAGAGAGAAATCACAACTAGGCAGAGAGGCAGGCAGAGAGAGAGGAGGAAGCAGGCTCCCTGCGGAGCAGAGAGCCCGACGCGGGGCTCGATCCCAGGACCCTGAGATCATGACCTGAGCCAAAGGCAGAGGCTCAACCCACTGAGCCACCCAGGCGCCCCATGAACAAGTATATTTCTGATAACAACTCTATCAACAAATATATTTATCCTAATACATTCTTTAATATTTTTTTATGTTTATGGGAAAAAGCAAGTTACAAAATCTGCCATCCTAAATCCTAATGATTTTCAGCTGTACAGTTTAGTGGCATTACGTATCTTCTGTTGTAAACCACCCCCACCGTCCAGCCCCAGAAACGTCATCTTGCAAAACTGAAACCCCTTATCTAGTGAACAAGACGTCCCCGTTTCCTCTTCCAGCCAGCCCCTGGCAGCCACCATTCCACTTTCTGACTACTTCAGACACCTATCTAGGTAGAATTATACAGAATTTGTTCTTTTGCGACTGGCTTATTTCACGAAACATCATGTCCTCAAGGCTCAACCTTGAGGTACTGTGTGTCGGAATTCTCCTTTTAAGGCTGAATGATAAATATTCCATTGTATATACCTCATGTTTTGTTAATTCCTTCATCTGTCAATAGACAATTGAATTACTTCCAGTTTTTAGCTATTATAACCAGTGCTGTTATGAACACGGATGAACAAATATCCTTCAAGGGGCGCCGGGGTGGCTCAGTCATTAAGCGTCCGCCTTTGGCTCAGGTTGTGATCCCAGGGTCCAGGGATCGAGCCCTGCATCTGGCTCCATGCTCAGCGGGAAGCCTGCTTCTCCCTCTCCCACTCCCTCTACTTGTGTTCCCTCTCTCTTTGTGTCTCTCTGTCAAATAAATAAATAAAATCTTTGGGGCGCCTGGGTGGCTCAGTGGGTTAAAGCCTCTGCCTTTGGCTTGGGTTGTGATCCCAGGGGCCTGGGATCGAGCCCCGCATCGGGCTCTCTGCTTGGCGGGGAGCCTGCTTCCCCCTCTCTCTCTGCCTGCCTCTCTGCCTACTTGTGATCTCTCTCTCTGTCAAATAAATAAATAAAAATCTTTAAAAATAAATAAATAAAATCTTTTTAAAAAATCTGTTCAAGTACCTTTCATTCTTTTGGGGGATATACCCAGAAGTAGAATTGCTGGATTACAGAGTAATTCTATTTTAAAAATGTTTAATCGTGGCAAAAACAAAACAAAACCCTAAAACCCACACATAACAAAAAAATTAACACTTAACAACTTCCAAGTGCACAGTTAAGTAGTTTTCAACTATTTCTAATTTTTTGAGGAACCACCATACTGTTTTCCAGAGTCTCTAACACATTCTTGTTTTCATCAGCAGCCAAAGAGATAAGACAAATGAAGCTCTTAGAAGAGTACATTTAAATTCAATAAATATTAACCAACAATAAGAACAGCAACAATAAAAACAGTAATGATGCAATTCAGGGACGATTTATAGGGGTTTTTTATTGTGGGACACTGTGCCAGGCACGGTGAATGATGTAAAATCCCGTAGGACAATCTCTTTGCCTTCGCCATGGTTATAAATCTCCCTGGAGGGACAAACATGTAGGCATCTAACTCATCATTTAAACAGAAACGCAGAAGGGTGCAAGGAGGTGTGCCGAAGCCGGGGTATCCCGGCAAGAGCCCATCGGTCCGTCTCAGTGGTGCTTCAAAGTCAGCTAGAGTTGGGGGTGGGGGGTTCTACCACGGGAATCACAAACACCGCAAAGCAGGGCTCACTTTCTGCCCAAAGAGCTGGTTCTTACTCATTTACCAGCCTACCACTGAGCACAGTTATCTGCGCTTTGGGAAATCCATCCATGGACTCTGCTCTCTCTTGCCATTTTTTTTTTTTTTTAATCAATCACGAATTTGTTTCTCAGCACCATGCTCTGACATGACAGTAGGATCCAGTCCGTGGAACACATCCCTCAGAAATCAAGTCAGAAGGGCCCATTGATGACCCCATGTACTGGGATCGAACCAAGGACCTTTCAACCATGAGCAGACCATCTTTCAAGTGAGAGGAAGGCAGCGAAAAGCTGATAAGAATGCAGCGCCGTGGGTACAGATTCTCCCAATCCTGGACATTTTCTGCTCAGTTTAACCTAAATTATGGAAATCACTGAAACCACACTTCCCCTTCAGGGATGATGGGATTTAATGATTTACATGAAAAGAAAAGAAGTTTCTTTGAAACGGTGTTGTCGCAAAGATCACATCAAAAAGTTGTAAATTGTAAAACGCCGTGCAAAATCAGAGACATGATAATAACGTATTTGTAAAAAAAAAAAAGTGAGGATCCACATGCTCCATTAATTTCTTCTCCTTTTCGTTATCATTACATAAACTGCTTTTAAAAGAATTATTGAACCATTAAATGTTTATGAAAGGTATTTGGTGCCCAAAGAAGACACTATATGGTCTTTTGTATGTATGTTCCCAGTCTTGAATAGAAATGCAAAGAAATCACGGTTATCGTCTTGACATGGGAAAGGCATGTATGTTTGTTATATATCCTCTGATAGAGGGTTTCTAGCCAGCTGGAGCGTCCGGTGAGATTACCACAATGTTTTCAGTAACTACCTATATTTGACTTTGGCACCTTTTTAAAAGTCAAAAGAGGCATTTGCAAGGAGCCATAAAAGGTCATTCCATATGCAGAACAATTGAAGCTCTTTAGCATCTGGGGAAGGAAACACATCTGTCTTCTGTCTATTTCTTCCCTAAATGTCTCCCTGAATCCACTTTTATGGGGGTGGGGGAGGTACGAGGGGGTCGTAAATATCCCATTCTATTGGAATCCCGGAGTTAACAATACCCCAGCGACTATAAACACAAGACGCTGCCTTCGGGAAAGAGGGGCACTCAAGGAAGCAGAGATCTTTGTGACAGTGGCCTCGGTGTGGGCCACAGGCCAGCTAATCACATTACCATGAGAGCCAAGAGGTGGTCTGCAGACCGTGAAATAAAGAGGAGGGGAAAGCAAGACTAATCTCGTTAAAAGGAAAGCGAAGATGGACGCTGATTTTACATAGCTGCTCTGAACGCCCTGTTTTCCCAGGACTGGGTCACCTGGGCGTCCTTGGGAGCTTGGGCTGGTTTCCTCACATTGTTCAGTTCAGGCAAACACTGGGGCCTCATGGGCTCGCTCAGACCTCATGTCCAGAGTATTCTGTTTAAGGAAAAAAAAAAAAAAAGACATCACACCCTTTCCCCACAAAGAGCTTTCTAGAGATGCCCTTTTCCTTCATGACCCTATTTTCCATACACATCCCTTAGGTTGTCGAAAAGGACAAAGTTCTCTAAAGACTTGAACAACGGGTCAAGCTTTTCATGTGTTCTGCAGCTTCGAGGAAAGAAGCACGTAAATGAAATCTGGAGAAATCCACCAGATGGGCCGTTCTCAAAGTGCAGTCCGCAGGTCCCTGGGGGAGCCCTTGCTTCCAGGGACCCCTCCTGGTTCTCCCTTTTTCAACTGCAGAGCTGTGGGAGGTGGGGCTTCCTTGCAGAGTTCAACCCAACCAACAGACGAGGACAGATCCAAGCAGTCAGGGGAATCAGCTGTTGGCAAGATCGGCCAACTAGAAAGCGAGGCACTGCAGATTTACAAAAATGGAAAGCCATGCTACTCTTTTTAAACTAAATGTTATGTTATTTCAGAAAGTAGAACTCTTTCTGATAAAAATATTTATGTTAACACGTAAAGGATTTATTACTGTTATTTCTAAGTGAATTCGTAAAATATTTTTAAAATTCCTTCGTTTTTATTCTAGTGCAGTAAATATGGGTAGATAGAAGGCACATAAACAAAAGGTCTTTGGGATCCTCAGTAACTTTTTAAAAAATCTAAAGAGGTCCTGAGACCAAAAAAATCTCAGAACTGCTGCCCTGGAAAGACCTGAGAACATTTCATTGTAAACGTTGCTCATTGCACTAAATCTCCATTTTTAAGACTGTGGACTAAACAGTAGAGATTTTCCTCAAACTGCTGCCAGGGCCCTCTAAGGCTAGAGCCTTCAATTAGACTTTGACCAGAGGCACATGATGTACAGGGAATGAAGAACTGTAGAAACCCAGTGAGCCCAGGAAAATGGCCAAGAGGCAAGAGATAAGTCACTTAGCAATAAAGATGAATCTCTGGAGATCTGTCCAAGTTGTTGTGCATATCAGAATCTTGTTCCTTCTTATTGCTGAGGAGAATTCCGTGGTGTGGACGTACCATGGCTCATCTGACTCTTCACTTACTGAAGGACATTCAAGTTGGCTGCAGTTTGAGGCTATTACAAATAAACATTTGCATACAGGTTTTTGTGTGAACCAAAGTCTTCATTGCATGGGGATACATTTCCAGTTGCTGGGTCATATGTTAGTTACAAGTTTAGTTTTTTAAGAAACTGACAGACTGCAGAGTGGTGGTACTATTCTGTGTTCCCACGAGCAATGTGCGACCAATCCAGTTTCTCACCAACTTCGTCAGCATTTAGTGTTGGCTCTGCTTTTTATTTTTACCACTCTGGTAAATGCAGAGTGGGATCTCACTGAGATTTTAATTTGCATTTCCCTAATAGCTAATGATGTTGAGTGTTTTGGGGTTTTTTGTACATTTATTTGACATCTGTATGTCTTCTCCAGTGCAATGTCTTCTGCCCCCATTTTAATGAGATTTTTTTTTTTTACTGTTGAGTTTTAGGATTTCTTTATATATTCTGGATAGTAATCTTTGATCAGATATATGGTTTGTAAATATTTTCTCCCCCTTTTAGCTGGCTTTTTCATCTTCTTAGTAACAAGGGTCTTTCACAGGCAAAATTTTAAATTTCAAAGTCAAGTTTATCAGTTTTTCTTTTTATGGAACATGCTCTTGATGTCAAGTCTAAGAACTCTACCTAGCTCTGGATCCTGAAGATTTTCTCTCATGTTTTCTCTAAAAGTTTCAGAATTTTACTTTTTACATTTAAGTTCATTTTCCACTTGAAGTTAATTTTTCTAAGAGGATGACCATTTGCTCCAGCACCATTTTTGAAAAGGCTACTCTTCCTCCACTGAATTGCTTTTGGTCCTTTATCAAAAATTGGTGGAGTGTATTCCTGTGGGTCTATTTCTGGGTTCTCTCTTCGGGTCCACGGAGCCCAGTGTTTGTTCCTCTATCAATACCACACACTCTTGATTATCATAGATATATAATCAGTCTTGAAATTAAGAAGCCTGCAATGAATTCCATTTTGGAAAATTTACTTACAGACCTAAACCCTTAGCCTTCGATCATAATAAATGTAGTAGTTAAAACATTTACATTTTCTTGACATCTCGTCGATGATCACAACTAGTGTTTTTTCCATTGTAATTCACTTTTCCTCAGGTCCCGAAACTTACTTTGTGCAAGTCACTTGACCACTTTGGATCCCAGTGTCTCCATCTGTGAAATGGGGGAGAAGCCCCCTCCTTCGGAGTTTGTACCTACTTTGTGGGAGACGCTGCCTGTCAGACTGTACAAGGTCACGAGAAAAGCAACGAGCGTGGGCCAGGCAAGCAGCCCAGACTCCATCCTTTCTCTTGGCTCAGAGTGATTCTGGCTCTTCTGCTGATAGTATGTGGGGTTGTCCCTTATCTTTCTGCCACTTGCTCTCGTTTCCCAAACCTGATACCATGTGAAGGGATACACCGCTCTCCTAACGATCTGTACTGTATTCATCGATGTTAAAATCTAGAAATGAACTAAGCTGTTGGCTGGCGGGTAGATGGGACGATTTGGTCCTTGAAAGGGCTCTGCTGGCTGCTGGAGGCACAGCAAATCCATAAACATGGCCAGAGGCTAAGCTGGCAATAATAGTAGACGCATCCTCTCCCGTTACTCAGAACAGTCCCCTCTGCTCTGCCCTGCACAACACACCCCAAAATGAAAGTTTTATTCCAAGTCCTCGTCTTCCCCCAAAAGCAATATATTTCAGGGTTTTCTTTTCTCTAAACATCTCAGTCTATCCTAGTGAGCTACTGTTTTTTTCCATTTTATGTTTTTTCTTTATAAATCATCATTTAACCCGGACACACAGATGCCTATTTCTAAACTGCTAATTCAGCAAAAAAGCACCGTTGTTAACACATTTAGGTGTTTTGCGTACCTTATATATGTCTAGTTTCTCTGACGTGCTTTACGTGAGTGTGATTTCTATGACTCAGCGGTTTAGCGACTTCATAGACAATTAGGTTGACAGGGATGTTTTATAAGTGATGCATTTTTCTTTATAGGCAATGTTTATGTTATTATGTTATGTTGTCCTGTTTAATATTATGTTTTCCATACCTTTTTAAAATTCCTTTGCTTAACTTTTTTATTTTAACTTTTTTTTTAAAAGATTTTTATTTATTTTATTTGACAGACAGAGACCACAAGTAGGCAGAGAGGCAGGCAGAGAGAGAGAGGAGGAAGCAGGCTCCCCGCCAAGCTGAGAGCCCGATGTAGGGTTCGATCCCAGGACTCTGGGATCACGACCTGAGCCAAAGGCAGAGGCTTTAACCCACTGAGCCACCCAGGCGCCCCTTATTTTAACTTTTTAATTGAGAGATGTAAAACGTATTCAGAAACGTGCATGTAAATCAATGTCCAGCTTCATAACTCATTTAACATTGTGTGCCCATGCATTCCCCAGCCAGGACGACCCAAAGAACATTTCCAGAATCCCAGATGTGTCTACATGTCCCTTCTCCTTTATTTCCCTCCCCCCCAACCCCCAATAACGACTGTCCTATCTTCTAGGATGATCACATTCTTTGGAGTGAACTGTAGAGTTCAACACATCTCTGTGTGTCTCCTTCAGCAACTGATTTATAAACAATGTAACTCTATCTTGTTTGTCTTGCTTCCTCCCCCAGCATTACTCTTGCAGAATGTCTCCATGGTTTATGCATCTTCATTGCATGTGATTATACATCAGTATTCAAGTACATATTTATCCTTTTCCTTGCCAATGATTATTTGTATTGTTTCCAGTATTTGGCTGATATTGGTTTATTGCTAATGAACATTTGTATTGTTTCCAGTATTGGCTGGTATTGCTTTATTGCTGGTGAATATTTGTATCATTTCCGGTATTTGGCTGGTATCGGTTAACTGCTGAACAATTTTTTTTTTTTTTTTTTTGGAATAGTAGGTTAGGAGTGACTAGGCAGTTGTGAACAATCTTGCTAGCACATTCTTTTGTACTTGTGCCTGGGTACACGTATCTCTGAAGTAGACCGAAGAGCTGGGGTTTGTGGGTCATAGCATCTATGATAAGGACATCTTGATAAGGACTGAGAAAGTGCAAACTTCTGGTGAGCAGGACCTCAGTCTCCCTGTCCTCAGCCTATGCCATCGACAGAGGGTACCAAGTGGCAGGATTGAGTGCTCGTTTTAAACACGGCACAAAAATGACCTTCCTAAGTGCTGACGTGTGGGAAGGGCAAGTGAGGGGGCCTGCGGCTGCAGTCTCTAATGTTTCTTTCTAAAAAAATTCATTGTTCCAAAATAAAAGGAGCTCCATAAAAGTGATACTTATAACATCTTATTTATTCTGTCCTTTTGAAATGCTGAAGAACTTCAGGGACCATCCAAAGCAAACTCTGGGCAATATGCTAAGCTAACAGCTACAAAACAGAATATTTCAACCCAGCTTTCCAGGAGCTTACTTGGTGTATAAATGGGGCATGCCTATATCGGAACTTTAAGTCCCAGGGAAGGATCTAGTCCCGTTACAGGTAAATGTCTGCTGGACAAAACGATTAGCAAAAGTACCTCGCCCCAAGCCACACTAGTACTCTGCCTACTGCAAAGCATTCTCTCCCTACCTGTGACTTCTGCTGTCCCCACTCTGGCTGCAAATTGCCTTAGGCAAAGTTCCCACTCTTCGCTAGATTTGACTTTTTTAAAAAAAGTCTCATATTGTTCCACATTTCAAAAAACTGAGAACCTGATACCCTTTCTCTTTTTAAAAATTTTTGTTATGGGCGATTTTAAGCATACATAAAAGTCCATAGAATGATAAAATGAGCCCCGAATAGCCATCACTCCACTGCAAGAATTACCAATTTATGGCCATCTTATTTTTTTTTTCCCATTTTATTTATTTTTTCAGTGTAACAGTATTCATTCTTTTTGCACAACACCCAGTGCTCCATGCAAAACGTGCCCTCCCCATTACCCACCACCTGTTCCCCCAACCTCCCACCCCTGACCCTTCAAAACCCTCAGGTTGTTTTTCAGAGTCCATAGTCTCTTATGGTTCACCTCCCCTTCCAAATTTTTTTTTTTTTTAATAAACATATAATGTATTTTTATCCCCAGGGGTACAGGTCTGTGAATCGCCAGGTTTACACACTTCACAGCACTCACGATAGCACTTACCCTCCCCAATGTCCATAGCCCCCTCCCCCTCTCCCAATCCCACCTCCCCCCAGCAATGGCCATCTTATTTTATCTATCTCCCCTCTCACCACCACCAGGATTACTTGGAAGGCAAAAAAAAAAAAACCAAAAAACAAACAAACAAAAAAACCCCCAAAACAAATGTGATTTAATCTGTCATCACAGCATAAGAATGCCAAAAAAACCCAAAACCAAAACCAAAACCAAACAAAAAAAACACCTCAACTTCTCAATGCCATTATCAAAAGTACACACACACAAATGAACAATAGCTCCTTGATTTCATTAAATATGATATGGGCATTTCCTTGGTTTTGATACAGACCTTTCTTTTTTTTTTTTTTAATAACGTTTTTGTTTCAATGAAGATCTAAAGATCCATGTATTGTGATAGTGTACATCCTTGTGAAAACTTTAAATATACGGTTTGTACACCAACAATAATAACTGGGAGAACCCTGGGAAGGAGCCACACTGGGGAGAGAAAGGGATCGTCTGACCACACATTAGACTATACTGTAAAACCTGTGTAATGAAACTGTTTAACGTTGACCCAAGGATAGATACAGGCAGACCAAAGACCCAGGAAAGAAAATTCAGAGACGGATCCAGCTGCATATAAGAACGCAGCAGCCTGTTTCGGAGGCGTCCCAAATCCACACGCCGGAAATGGAACGACGTTCCCTCACTCTGTTTCAAACCCAGAAGAAGGGATTGATAAACTTGCTTCTAGAAAATAACGGCAACAACCATTACCTTTTACATGGCACAAAGCCCTATGGTAAAGAAAGACAAAAGACAAAAGGAAACACGTTTGCTCCCTGAAGACAGAGGGTTCGAAAGTCCACCCCGCCTATGGAAAAATGGAAGGGAAATGAGAACGTGGTTCCCAAGAACTGTCTGTCCATCATCCAAAGGCCCTCAACCTCACTCAGATGGAGAGAAACTCAACGCGAAGTTGTGCTGAGATGTGATTTCTCCGCTAACAAGTTAAGAGAAATGCAGCCGTTTGACACTATGCAATGCTAGCCAGGCTGGGAGGAAACAGCTTCTCCTGTACATATGGTGGGAGGGGCACGGGGGAATGTCTAGAAAAAAATGATATGCACACTTCCCTTTGACCCAGCCATTTCCCTTCTACAAATCCATGCCAAGAGTAGACTGGCCCAAATCTGAAAATACATATACCTTGTTTGTGCTAGCAACAGTCTAAACATGACCCAGATGTCCACCAGTGGGAGATCGGTCAACTGAATTAGAGTACTTGTAGCCACTGCGGCTGTGTGAATGGTCGAGGAAGCTCTGCAGATAGGCCCGTGCAAGGATCCCTCGGGTATACTGTCGGCACAAAAAGCCAGGCAGAGACAAGCGTTTATTATATGCAGCTGTTTGAGAAAACACAACACAAACACACACATTACAAAAGAATGAATGTTGTGGTTTGTGAATGATATCTCAACACAGCTCTTACACAAATATATGCAAGCTTTTAAACATGGGAGAATATGCATTCCTGTGTGGCCCAGTTGGTTGAGCATCTGCCTTTGGCTCAGGTTGTGATCTCGGGGTCCTCGGATTGAGTCCCACATCAGACTCTCCCCTCAGTGGGGAACCTGCTTCTCCCTCTGCCTGCCACTCACCCTGCTTGATCTCTCCCTCTTTCTCTCTGCCAAATAAATAAATAAAATCTTGGGGCACTGGGTGGCTCAGTGGGTTAAGCCTCTGCCTTTGGCTCAGGTCATGATCCCAGGGTCTTGGGACTGAGCCCCGCATCGGGCTCTCTGCTCAGTGGGGAGCCTGCTTCCTCCTCTCTCTCTGCCTGCCTCTCTGCCTACTTGGGATCTCTGTCTGTCAAATAAATAAATAAATAAAATCTTTAAAAATAAATAAATAAAATCTTTTAAAACAATAAAAATAAAAATAGAAGAAGAAGCTGTAAATTTCCAATGCTTACAAGTAGAGGAAGGGAGAGGATAAGCCACAGGAGGCAAGAATAAAGGTCGACTTGTTTCATACACCAGGTTTTAGCAAATTTATTCTGGAGCCACAAGTATTTTACGTAATTTTACTGAACAAAATTAAATCAAAAAGCAGTGCTGATAAACTGTGAGTGGAAGGAAACAAATGGACCCAAGGATGTGCCCCGCTGTGACCAGAGGCCCCCTGCCCGCGACTACGAAGAACTACCACTTGATGGTACATTCTCAGTGGGCTTACTCCCAGCACAGAAGGAACTAGAAACAGAGCCATAAATAGCTCTCAGGAATCGTGCTGTTGATGGTCATGTCGGCGCTATTATTCTAAGACTCGTGTCTGTGCGGTGGGCTAAATCAAATGCGAAACTATGCTGTGTGTCTTCAGCGACTTTTCTCTGTGGTTGATGAAGTCAAATCCCTGTCGTCCCGGCTGTGAGGTCAAGTATCAGAAAACCACTTTGTGATTAATCTTAAAGAGAGAGTATTCCAGCTCTGTCCATGGGAAAGGCCTGGACACAATGACCTTCCCGGTGGGAATGAGCACTCCCAGCACTGAGACTGCGATCTCCAGGAAGCATCGTCCTCTAGAAATAATCAGGAATCCTTGAAGAAATGGCCCATTGCAGGGGTGGGGCCTCCAACGTAGCCTGTTTTCTCATATCAGCAAGCAAGGAAGCTATCTGTCTACTCAGGTGGCCTCAAAGTTCTCGAATCAAGCTTGAAAAGGCTCTTGTCAGCCAAAGATAAGACCATTTCAACATCTTTGGAAAGGACGAAAAGTGCAGTGGATGGAAGTAAGTCCCACATGTGTAAGTCCCTGAGCTCCCAGAGATAGAAAAGCCCACCAAAGCGAAAACTACTCAAGTAACCACCTTTGGGTGATGTTAAGGAACCAAATCTCTATTCACCTTTGAACTGGGAAAGAATCAAGCAGGGGCGCCTGGATGGCTCAGTCAGTTAAGCATCTGACTCTTGATTTCGACTCAGGTTATGATCTCAGGGTCATGATCTCAGGGTGACATGGAGCCCCATGTTGAGCCCTGCATGGGGCTATGTGCTCAGTGGGGAGTCTTGAGACTTGACCCTGGAGAATCTTGAGATTCTCCCTCCCTCCCTCCCTCCCTCTCTGCCACCCCCCAACAGCTTGCCCTCTCCACCCCTCTCTAAAATAAATAAGTAAATCTTTAAAAAAGAGAAAGAAAAAAGTCAAGCATTTGTCCTTTATTCCCCCCCTTTTTTGAGTCTTGTACTAATCATATGTTTTATTTTCTGTATCTTATGATGTTTTGACATCTCAGGAGGGCGTTACAGACCTGGAGAGAGACTGCCCATTTCAGGACTGGCTAACTCCTTTTTCTTTTTTTCCCCCATCTTTATTTCCTACGTGATCTGGACCTCAGGATAACCAAAGAGTAGATGAGAGAGGTTTTACTTTGTAATATGCCAGCTAATAGATGAAGAAGGAAGGATAAAATTAGAATATCATCATTTTACCACTGCCAATAAATTCATAAATCTGGCTAGTAGTCATCAATGGTCAGTAACATTTCACAAGGCAAGGAACCTGGGCATCATACACTTGCTGTTAGAAATACACCCACCTTTAAAGCAGTCTTGCACACAAATACTAACCCTCCCAACCAAGACTCCAGATCTGCAAATATAAGGGATAGAGAGCAGGTTAAAGTTCATTACAAGAATCCCATCAGCAAGAGTCAGCCTGTAGGCAACTCTAAAGAAGGGACAACTTAATTTCTGAGGGGTTGTGGGAACCTACAGATTAAAAGATACTCAAGAGACGTATGTCAATGCATTGACCTCTTGTGGACCCCAAATTGAACAAGCAAAGTGTAAAAGAAGTATTAGGCAATCAGAGAAACACGAACATTGACTGTATATTTGATATTGGGGGATTATTAGTCATTTCTTAGGTGCACTATTATTGTAGATATATTTTTTGAAAGTCTTTATCATTACTAAAATATTTACGAACTATGAGCTACCTGGGATTTGCTTCAGAACAATCTGAGTGGTGGTCATGGAGGGGTTGTCTAAGAAGACAAAACAAGTTTGGCCATATCGAAGCTGGGGGATGGGTAGATGGGGGTCGTTATCCTATTCTCTGTGCTTAAGAATATCCCAGTTTGTTCAATGAAGACCCTATCTGCCCTCCTACTCAAAACCCTCCATAACTCAAGCTAGGCAGACAGTAGTTCCCTGAAAGAGGAGTTTAAACAGAACGATGGGAGGGTCCATCTACTTACCTTTGGTTGCAAAAGGGAGTCTCAGTGGCTACCAGGGGCCCAGCACAGATAAGCATAAGTTGAATGAAGGAACGACCAAGCATCAAGGTGGGGGAGAGATGGGGGGAGGGGGATGGGAAACCCATTTAGCATGTTCCAGTCAAGTGATAACAGATTGTTAAGTATCTGGATAACAATCTTAGCTTAGCTGAGATCCATTATTTAGATCGCCAGAGCCGATTACAGACGAGGTAAAGTAGGTCAAAATTGCCTTAAGAATAAAGAGATGCCAGAAACTCAGTTTCATTTTTTATCTGCTAGAAACAGCACTTCTTCCCTCTGCTCTCCGTTGTGCTTCCCGCCTCCCATCTCCCACTCTCCCCACTCCTCCTTCCCCCTCCTCTCTCCACTCTCAGTCCTCCCCCCTCCACCCATAGCATCTCCCCCCTCCTCCTCTTCCCCTTCTCTTTCTCTCCCCCACTCTTCCCTCGTCCTCAGGTCTCCCTCTCCATGCCCCCCACTCTTTAGTCACACCCCCTTCCCTATGGCAGTGAGGGTCCACAGCCCAGCCCCCTCCCTCCTTCCTCTACATCCTGGTCCTGAGCAAGGTGGGAGCAGGGGGAAATGTTTGAGGGCCTGTCCTCTTCTCGCTGTGTGTCTGTTTCTCCCTAGAATATCTCACTGAGAATCCAAGATGAAAGGAATGGATTCCTCTGTCCAGGAATGATTTGACAGCCACCCCTCAGCTCCGGCATCCATTCGTACACGTATCTTAGGCTATGGGAGATTGAAGCTGTACTGCCAGCCAACTCACGGCACCATCTCCTTCTTTCCCTGCTCTCCGTTTTCTTCCTTTTCCCTTTTTATTTTATTTTATTTATTGAAGTTTATGTATTTGTGTTAGTCATCTCTCCACCCAACGTGGGGCTTGAACTCACCACCCTGGGATCAAGAATTGTATGTTTCTCTGACTTGAGCCAGCCATGCACCCCTCCCTTTACTTTCTAAAGCTGCTGGTATATGGGGTGGGGGGGCCCTGGGTGGCTCAATTAGTTAAGCATCTGCCTTGGGCTCAGGTCATGATCTCAGGGTCCTGGGATCAAGCCCCACATCAGGCTCCCTGCTCAGTGGGGAGACTGCTTCTCCCTCTCCCTCTGCCCCAACCCCACTCATGTTTTTTGTTTGTTTGTTTTTTTGTTTTTTTTTCTCTCTCTTTCTCTCAAGTGAATAAAATAAAATCTTAAAAAAAAAAAAAATCAAGCTGCTGGTGTCACTGCAGCTGGGCTGGGTGTGTTACAAATGATCAGAAAAGCCGCCCTGAGAAGCTTCGAGACCTGAAATGGAGCTGTCTGGGCTCCAAGGGAGCCGTGTGAGGCCCGTGAGGATGTGGCCACGAAAGGAGCCTGGCCAGGCCGCGTGGAGGCAGAGAGCAGCTGCAATCACACTTCCCTCCCCCTTTCCTGCCCCAGCTCCGTGAGCTTCACACACTGGCTCCTGCAATCCACAGAGCTCGCGGTAGCACGCACTGACTCGTGTCCCCCCCAAATCCATACCCTCAGTATCTCACAATGTGACTGTATTTGGAGATAAGTCTTTGAGGAGGAGATTAAGTTAAACGAGGCCATGAGTCCCATGGGACTCGTCTCTTTAATAGGGAGATGAGGGCACAGATGTGAGCAGAGAAGGCCACATGGGACGCAGGGAGAAGACAACCATCTGCAAGCCAGTGAGACAGGTGTCACGTGAATGAGCGCGCCAGTGCCTTGATCTGGGACTTGCAGCCTCCAGAACGGTGTGGAGAGCACATGCCCCATACATAAGGCATCTGGTCAGTGGCACTGTCTTATGGCAGCCTGAGCAGGGCTGATGCGGTGACCAGGTCTTCATGATTTGGAAGCTGATAGGAAGCAATTGGCATGTCACATAATTTAGACTACACTACACTGGAAAAGTCAGTAAACTCCCCATACAGCGTCCAGGCCACATTTCTGCTCCCATCTCCCCTGCTGTCTGCCTACCTCCTGCGCCTGGAACGACACTGAATCACTGACCCACAGAGCCAAGGCCCCTTAGTGACTATTGAATGCATGAGGAAACAGAGGCACAAGGAAGTCCTGGAAAAAACAAACGGCCAGAAAGTGGCTGAACCAAGATTTGAACTGGCTCTTTTCCCCAGAGTTCGTATTCCTGACACGGTCCTCCCCCAAACCCAAACTCCATGCCCAGGTTCCCCACCCTGCCCTGAGCCGTCCCTCTCCCCGCACACGGTGTCCTGCAAAACAGTCCCTTCTCCACTACAGCCTGCTTCTGACTGTCCCTTGCACGCACTACACAATGAGAATGCCAACTTGGACCCAGAACACACACTCCTCCTCTCTGCTCCTCACACTCGATTCCCCTGGGAAGTGCTCTTGTGATTTGCTGACAGTCCCGGCTGCTTGCTCTCCAAAGTCCCCCCCACCAACCTGGGGATCTCTAATGCTGATCACATCATGCGGTCTGAGGAAGTCACTTCCCCGTCTGATCCCTGCGGTTGTGTGAGTCCTTGGGATACTCGATGGCTCTGACTCAGAGGTCTCAGAGCTGGGACCACAAAGGCGCTTCGGGTGCAGGGAAGGGCATAGCCTGCCAGGGCCCAGGCAAAAGTACAATGTCTTTGAAGATATTGTTTCATTTGTAAATTCCACCTACATGCTGCGTTCTAATCTGTAACATATTCATGTGTAATTTCGTATAAAAGTTAAGTTTACATTAGGTGCCAGAATGAAAAGAGAACCCAAGGTTAATTTTACAAATCTTTCACTGAAATTTACCCCTCATTGCCGGCTGGGATCTGGGTCCTTGGCATGGTACCCCACGGAGCAGATATCCTGAAGAGCAGGCAGAGCCCTGCTCAGGAAGCCCGGGTGCTGTGCAAAGTCCGCAGGCGGGATCCAGGCTTGATTCCTGGGCTGCCCCTCACACACCAGGTCTTCTCCACCCCCAGCTTCCCCAACCGTTGGAGGGACGGCCCCCATCTCCAGGGGCCACGGCGCGGTTAAATGGGATCACACGTGGCTTGCGTAGGTGACTGTTGATCTCACGGAATATTGAATCTCTTCCTTTCCCTCTTCCTTCTGGAGCTCATCTTAGGCTGGAGCGCCATCAGACTGGGACCGTCCTCAGAGGAGGCTCAAGAAAAGAAATCACCATGCAAAACATGGTAGAAAGTTGACCAACCTCCAGGAACACCTCTGGGTCACCAAGCCCAGTGGTGTGGCCCTGATGGTCTATAGGTAGGGTCAGCAAAGCGACACTGGCCTGCAGAGAAGGGTGGCCCCTAAAATAATGTAGGGGCTCAAAAGCTAGGAGCTTTGTAAATGAATAGCCATACATTTCCATGATACCTTATCTGTACTTCTGGCACAGTGCCAACAGCTTTGGTTAAAGTTAGTTTTTCACTTGTTTATTTGAATTCAAGCTTCTTTGAGAAAGAGGCCCCATCTTATTTATTTTCTGCCTCATATCTCCACATCTGGGCAGTTTTCAGAAATAGACACCCTATTCCTATCTGATCTCCCATGAAGTATTCCTAAGGTACTCCTGCTGATATTTAGTTGGCAGACCTTGAAATTCTAGAGATTTATTCTTTAGGGAAGGCAGCACTTTCTCCAGAAGATTCACCTCGCCAGGAACCCAGCGCCCCCCACAAGTTTCACTCTCAAGCAAGGAAGAGTCGTCCTCTGCCACCTCCATCAAAAATCCTTCGTGCCTTTAAATCAGTTGCTTCTGGGGCGCCTGGGTGGTTCAGTGGGTTAAAGCCTCTGCCTTCAGCTCAGGTCATGATCTCGGGGTCCTGGGATCAAGCCCCACATCATGCTCTCTGCTCAGCAGGGAGCCTGCTTCCCCCCACCAGGCCCCTCTCTCTGGCTGCCTCTCTGCCTACTTGTGATCTCTCTCTACCGAATAAATAAATAAAATCTTAAAAATAAATAAATAAAATCTTCTGCTTCTGTGTTCATTTGCCTTGCTGTTAGGGACCGCGTCATTCATTTCTGTATCTCTGTTGTCTAGATCAGCGCTTGGCACAAGGTAGGTCCCAACGTCCCAAACCAACTCCATTCAGAATATATGGGACAGTGACATTTTCTCGCTGATGAAGGAATCTGAAGTGTTCATAAACAAGAAGAGCTGGTCGGTTGTATTGGGTAACTCTATTACCATGATTTTTTTTCATTTTTCAGAATTTGTGGGGAGTGATACAAAGTCTTCCTCCACTGGGAAGGAGGGAGGGAAGGAGCTAGGGGGAGGGAGGAAGCCACGTGCCCGAGCTTCAGCTCTGTCGTCTCAAGTAATCTGCATGATAGGACGGCTGGGTTGCGGAGGAGGCCAGTACTACCTTCATTTTACAGATGAGGAAACAGAGGCTTGGAGAAGCTAAGTAATCGTCTGTTTACTAAGTTGAGGGGATGAGATTCGAAACCAACTATCTGATTTCAGAGACCATGCCTTTCCCCTGTACCGTGTTCTCCTCTGACAAAGAACTGGTTTGTCAGCGCTGAGGGGGCGAGAGCCCCATGGGACTCGCTTCCCATAAGATCTTCTGAGTCAAGTGAGTTGACCTTCATCATGTCCTCTTGATGGTGGCATCCTTCCCTTTTTGGTAACTCTACCTGACAGCCATCTTGGCCTGGATCCCTGGAAGCCCTGATGACATTCACAGGAAGCCCCAGTGACTCAGCATCATGCTTAGGTCTCCCCGCTGCTCTGCCATCTTAACTCCCTCCCCAGGACTCAGCATCATGGATGAAGGACAAGCATGCCTGCTTCACAGCAGCAAAGGGGTGACCCACAGGAACCACCCTTCAGGGAACCAGCAAGACAGTATCCTCAGGAAAGACACCTGCTGCTACCCTTTGGACCGCACAGCTCAGGGAGAGGAAGTCTTGGGGGTGTTGTCTCCCAGGCAGCTGACCGTTCTTTGGCAGAGTAGAGCGATTTGTATCAAGCAGGGAGCCTTGGAGACCCATGCCTCTTATGTATTACCAAATGCCCAGAGGGTGGAAATGCTTCCTAAAGTTGGACATAACATGACTTCCTACCAGTACAATTAATCTCGCTCCTTTGTTACTCAGAATGTTATTTGTCCCGTTTTGTTGTTAGCTAGAAGGGAATGCTCAGATCATAATACATAAAGAGAACAGTCTTAGGAAAACACCAGAGTAACTGAGCTTGTATTAGAATGTGCTGGAAATCAAATTACAGAAACTAAAGGCATTTGACAGAACAGGCTTCATTGCTAATTTTCTTACATATTCTCCTAAAGAAAGCATCCCGAGTGTTACAGAACAAAGCTCATCCCTTTTACCCGCAAGACTGATCCAAGAAGAGAGGGAAAAGTATTGGAGTGTCAGAAGAGACATTTTCAGTTGGGCTTTTGCATTTGGGAGGACCCAACTTCAACAAAGTTTGCCCACTGAAGAGTCACAATAAATTCTTAAAGGGAAAAAGGACGCACCTGATGCGTCTTCCATGAGCCTTTGATGACTCCTTTTCTTTATTAGTATAAGCGTGACCTTCATGTGATTTTTTGGGAAAAAAAAAAAATCTGGCAGAGCCTTTCCTTCTGAGCATGAACAAAGACTAGGCCATATGACCTCAGCACAGCTTACTTCCAAGAATCACGTTAGCTTTACTTGCCACTACCGTTCTCTGAAAGTAACACCGCCTGGAGTGGATTCTTGGGGAGAATGAAACAGGGGTATGTATGTGTATAGCTTGCCCCCCCTTAGGATGGGACTGTGTCCCCCCACCTGGATGGCCCCTGCCTGGTTGCCTGGCCTCCAGTAGGTGCCCATTTGTTGAATGAACGACGAGGAGATGAGGTCCTTGGGACATTTCAGGCATAACCACCTTCCACCTCACAAACCTTTATCTTCCTCCTGGCCACCCACAGACCACAGGAAGCTGCCCTGGGGAATGTAGTTCCCTTGGGGGACACTCCCCACTTCACACCTTTCCAGGCTAAGTGGGGCCCGAGAGGCATTTCTTCCAGAGACAACTGCCCAGCAGCCCTCTTATTCCAGGAACCTGCTCAAGTCCATTATGAAGGAATTTGTAGAGGAGTGGAAAAGCTGACTGAGCTCTGTGCACCGGGCCATGGGCCATGACTCTCCGGAGGTCACAAAGCCTGGGGACCCTGCCTTCTCCCCATTCCCCCAGGTCTGGTCAGAATGTGGGACCAGCAGCTGGGTGGGGAAGGGGACACCCCACCCCCCCCGCTGCACCCCTTTCCCTGGCATCCAGGCTTGTGTGTGTGTAGGGGGGGGTGTTGTGTCCGGGCGCCTGCACTGAGAGGAAGCCCCTTCCCTGCACTCGGGCTGCGTGTCCCCCACGGCTCCTGGCCAAACGAATCCCCACAGCCCTTCACTCTCGGTCGCTGTAAACACTTTTATTTTCCCTTCAGTTTATGGCCTCCCCTTCCAAGGGATCACAACTTGTTTAAACCAGCTCTAAACAAAGGGCCCTGGTGATTACAGACATGCTGCTGGTTTTATGGTGGTTTTCCTTTGTCTCCTGTTCCCCCCACGGTCTTCCTTCCTCCCCACCCCCCACCGCCAGGTACCCTGGGCTTCTAAGGGGGAGGCCTGGCCGCAGCTGCGGGGGGCGGGAGGCTGCGGCCTGCTTCCCACCACCTCCGTCTGGTTCCCCTCAGCTGCGGGGCTGGCCTGTGCTGACAGGAGGTGGGGGATGAAAGGACCAGGAATCTGAGCCGAAGCCCACCCCACCCCCCAGTGAGCGGGGCTCGAGCCCTGGCCTGGGGGTACACCTGGTCAGACTATAGGCCGCAGGGCTCCCTCCAAGGGAGGTCAACAGACAACCCAGCCCTAGTCCTTCAGCACCCTCCACTCAGCTGTGTGCCCCAAAGTCAGCTGGGGAGCGTGCCCCTTGTGGGAACACTCAGCTCTGCCGCAAACACTGGGGAGGGCTCCCCCTTCGGCAGGGACTCACCCTGCATGGAGTTGGAAACAGGCTCCAAGCTGGCAGCCTTTTAGTCATTCCCTGGCTGACTCTTTCTCTCAGGTCAGTGCTAATTCCCTGTTGGGGCTTCCTCTCCCTGAAGGTACTGAGGGAGCCTAAGGGGCTAAGGATGTGACAATTCCCTGAGGTTCCTGGGCTCACCAGCCCCTGGAAGAGTGGCCTGGGGCTGCTTTGGGTGACATTAGCAGCTGGGGTGGGGGGCGGGCACCGGCCTCTGTGCCCATGGTGGGGGGCCTCCCAGGGCCGCACACACAGCTCCCCCAAGATACTGAACGAAGGAGAGACAATGACCCATGAAAAGGAAAGGTTGTAAGACCCCCCTGACTGACCTCCTTTGTTTCAGCCTGAGGATTTCTCTTTGGCAGAGGCTATCTGCCCAAGGGAGTCCAAAGCAAGCCTTTGAAAGAACGGTCTAGGGCTGTGACAGAGGGAGGGTGTGCATATGGAGAGGAGGCTCAGACCCTCAAATTTTCTGAACAAGCTGATTCAAAGAGAAGGATTGTCTCCGCGGTGTGCCCCAGTCATACAAACACACACAAATGGCCTCAACTCAACTCAGAACATGCTCCTGGGAACGGAAGAGGAACGGTCATGTGGCAAAAGTCCATTCCCCACTGGCAGGGCCTGGTCACGTTCTCTCCCGGTGTGACGTTCTATATGGAACCAGTACGAAGGCAGATCTACCCAGAACTGGACCTGGCACAAAGCAGGCGTGTTTGGGAAAGAAATCAGAGTGTGAGTCTCTGCTCCGGGTCCAGGCTACAAAGTAAAAGATGCGAGAAGTGGGGGCTGGGGGAGATGTCAGGGCAGGAAAATCTCAGCAGCCCCTCCTCACCCTCTCACTGAACTCCAGCCTCTGAGTTAGAAGCCAGAGTCAAGGAAGGAGGAACCCACCCATGACCAGATTCGAGAGTTGCTCCAAACTCTTTAAAACCCATTGTAGGCGGATTTTACCCCAGTGCCCGTGTGTATTCTTTCTCTCTGTATAACAAAAGTCCCGTTCCTTTAGTTTCTATAGCAGGTCCCCCCCTTCCCCAGTTTGCAAATACACTGTCCCATGTAATGCTCAGGATTGCTCAGTACGGATTTTTGTCTTATTTTTTAGAAGAGGGATCAGGCTATAGAAAAGGTAAATGACTTACTACACAAACTGAACTACAGATCAATATGATCAAAATAAAAATACCAGTGTTCCGTTTTGTTTTAGAAATTGGCCACTACATGCTTCCAAAATTCAGGTGGAGATATAAAGGCCCCCTAATAGCTAAGATGACCAGAAAGAAGGAAATTAGAGTGACTACCAGGTGTCAAGACTTATAAACATACAGTATTTAAGATGATGTGGTATTGATGCAAAGATAGAAAAATAGCCCATGGCATACAACAGTCCATAAATAAGTCCACACATAAGAAAACACTGGATTTATGTCAAAAGGTCCAGCACGGGGAGTGGAGAGGATGGTCTGCTCAGTAATCAACACTGGGGCAACTGGATATCTCTATTAAAAAAAAAAAATATCCTGATCCCTGGCTCAAACCATATACAAAAATTAGTTACAGCTGGATTGATTGTCTAAATGTAAAAATAATAGGGGCGCCTGGGTGGCTCAGTGGGTTAAGCCTCTGCCTTTGGCCCAGGTCATGATCTCAGGGTCCTGGGATCGAGCCCTGCATCAGGCTCTCTGCTCAGCGGGGAGCCTGCTTCCTCCTCTCTCTCTGCCTGCCTCTCTGACTACTTGTGATCGCTTTCTCTGTGTCAAATAAATAAAATCTTTTTAAAAAATAAATCAATGTAAAAAATAAAACAAAGTTTCTAGAAGAAAACAGGAAAATACCTTCCTGACTTTGAGCTAAGGAGAAAAAAAAAATGTTCAAAATCATTAACCATAAAGGAAATAGATAAGTCAAACCCGATAAACATTCAGAACTTCTGTTCTTCAAAAACCTAATTGAGAGAGTGAAAAGACAAACAAGCCAAGAGTACAAGACAATGTTTGTAAGCATGTAACAGCTAAAGGACTTTTCACTGCAATATATAAAGAACTCACACAGATCAACAAGTGAAAGACCACTCACGCTGACCCCCTAGTGTAAGAGGGCTTTGGAATAGGAATAGGCATCTGGGGATCCTGCTAAGGAGAAGCTGAATAGAGATACATTCCATTTGGGCTGATGAGATGTACCAGTTCGTTTTGGCTCACAGTCACTTCTGTGTATAGTTAAATTGTTGCTAATTCTCCTATTGCAAGAATGGCTTCAGAGAATATGTTCACTTCCCACTGCACAGGTATGCCTGGCATCGGACACAAAGGTGAAACATTGTTTTAATCACTAGGCACTCAGTGTCCCTGAGCATGTGACTCTTGATCTCTGGGTTGTGAGTTCGAGAGCCACCTTGAGTGTAGAGATTAATTCAAATGTTATGCTAATTGAAATAAGCCAAAAAGAAAGGTTGCTATACAATTCCACTTATATGAGGTCCCCAGAGGAGGCGAATTCACAGAGACACAAAGTAGAACGGCAGTGGCCAGAGGGTAAGGGGAGGGGAAATGGAAAGTTAGTGTTGGACGGCAACAGAGTTTCTTTCAGTTTCAGAAGATGACAAAAGTTTTTGAGACAGCGGATGGCTGCCCAGCAATGGGAAAGTAGTTGGTGCCACAGAACTGTATACTTAAATGTGGTTAAAATTTTAATTTTAGGGGCACCTGGGTGGTTCAGTGGGTTAAGTCTCTGCCTTGGGCTCAGGTCGTGATCTCAGGGTCCTGGGATCGAGCCCCACATCTGGGCTCTCTGCTCAGAGGGGAGCCTGCTTCCCCGCCTCTCTCTGACTCCCTCTCTGCCTACTTATGATCTCTCTCTGTGTCAAATAAATAAATAAAATCTTTAAAATAAAATAAAATGTTAATTTTATCTTATGTATTACTGCATTTTTTTAAATGAAGGAAAAATTGTTCTAGAGGTATACTAGGTAGTTCATTAACTTAAACATTATGTTGCTTTTCTGAATTTTGAAATAATGATAGTATTGGTCAGTTCTTAAAAGTTTTGTGATTTCTTATTCTCAATGAATATTCACTTCTATACATCATGGTTTTCAGGGTTATTATTTTTGTGAAATTTAGTTCCTTCTTGAAAATGAGGCAAATAATATATAACTTATAGAGTTAGTAAAAATGTTGGATGAATTGATAGATAAATACATAACTCATGTTATGTAAAATACATACATTTTAGAATGTATAAAATAGATTTCAATATTTTTTAAAAGATTTTATTTATTTATTTGACAGAGAGGGAGATCACAAGTAGGCAGAGACTGAGGGAGGAAGCAGGCTCCCCACTGAGCAGAGAGCGCAATGCGGGGCTCTATCCCAGGACCCTGAGACCATGACCTGAGACGAAGGAAGAGGCTTAACCCACTGAGCCACCCAGGTGCCCCAGATTTAAATATTTTTAAGAAAGCCATGACTTGTTGCCAAACACTCCTTTGTGTTATGCTAAAGGAAAAGAGAGTTATAAAATAAAAACAAGGGGCACCTGGGTAGCTCAGTCGGTTAAGCATCTGCCTTGGGCTCTGGGCATGATCTTGGGGGTATTCGGATGGATGCCCATGTTGGGCTCCACGCTCAAGGGGAGTCTGCTTCCTCCTCTGCCCCTCCCTCCCCCAGTTCCTCACCCTCCCATGCTGTCTCTCTCTGTAGTCTCAAATAAATAAATATAATCTTTAAAAATTTTAAAAATAAAACAAAATAAAATGCAAGCAAATATCCTCCCAAAGTGCTGTCGACCCTGATGGCTGAGCCCCCTCTTGTGTGATTTTTAAATTTTCCAAATTCATCAACAGCGGGTTATCAATTCATTGCTTCCATGCATCCTTGATTACTTTCTTTGGAGGTCCCAGCTTGGTTGAGGTCCCCTATATTTGTGGGCTGCCTTCTATTTACCACACCGTGCTAGCCCTTGGGAATGCACACAGATAAATCCTGTACCCTCCCCTGAATGGGGCGACAGACACAGCAACAGTTTCAGTGTGGCGGGATTGGTGGTCTGGGCTTTACTTCATCTGTTGCTCCCCAAAACCTTAATGGCTAGACCATAGCCTGGATGGTGAACAGGGAAGGGAAAAGCTTTGGTGACAAGGTAACTGGGAAGACGGGTCGGGGAAGGTGAAGGAGGGGAGGTGGTCTCCGAAGGGAATGGAAGCAGAAGAGTGCAGCCCCTGGTGCGGGGGACATGGTGGAGGCTGTCAGGGGGCAGCCAAGGCCCATGGCGGGATTCGGACATAAGTACCTGGGAAATCAACAGAAAGCCGATTTTTTTAGGGTTACCCCTTTTCTTAGAAAGTGTCTTTGTTTCAACTCCCGCTCTCCTCTCCTGGCCCTACAATGTCAGTTTACGGTTTGTAAAGCCCTTTCCCACATATCGAATTTTATTTCACTTCTGCTAACATTTGTTTTACATCATTGAGACATTAGTTACCTCTTGCCTACACAGCCCTTGAAGCTTTTTTGTTTTGTTGTTGATAACCAAAATTTTATTGTTACTTATACCCAAATTCCTCCTATTCCATGTTAGGCCACTAGAAAAATTAGACACAAAACTGCTAAATATTTTTTTCTAGTGTTTTTCTTCAGTAAATCAGGATTTTAAAAACTACCGATGAGATCATTTGTTTTTACACAATGCACTGCTTTTCATTCGTAACAGTCCCTAAACACACATATGCAATTAAAACTTTATGTTCTGAATTTGTTATATGGGAAGGCAAACCAATTTTCGAATTAACTGAGGAATTCAGGAGTATACACAGTTGGTGTCAATACCATGTAGGGATTCAACCCCAAATCCATTCACTCACCCTCACTTCAGGACCAAAGAACTAGTCCTCTATCATTTTAACCAGAAAAGATACTGCTAAACGTGCTATCCTGGCCTTCCGAAGACCATGTTGTTACACAGCAGGTTCTTCAAGGTGTTCTGGTCCAGGTAAAAAGTAGATTACATTTCCTGGGTCCGAAGAGCCCAGCAGCACTGGCAGGTAGAGAGACGGCCCGGCCCAGAGGACGGGAAAAACCGGTACCACAGAAGTGCCTGGGAAGATGACAGTGGCTACACAGTGCCCCCTCCTGGTCACTGCAGGAATGCAGAAAGCCCGGAGAAAGGACAAGAGCGTGCTCATTTCTGGACCTCCGAAAAATAGAGAAGTAAATGCCGCTGGATGATTTTTTCCGCACCTTATGAACATAATATTTGCAGGAATGGAATGCATCCATAAAAACCTACCACATGGAGGCCATCAGATCAAATGGGAGGCTCATAGTAGATGCTGACTTCACAGCGCGCAGTCTGGGCTAGCGTCAGAGGGGACACTCTAATTATCACTAGACCGGCCGGGCATGTGTTTGCTCACTAGGTCAAGAGCTGATTGAATCAGTAACAGCAGGTAGAAACTGCCCCCTTTCTTCACCTTTGCCAGGAAATGACACTTCTAGGCACCAGAACGTCTAGGGCTAGTTTTGAGAACTGGGGTGTGACAAGCCTATTGTCTACGGACACTTCCCTCATCCTCCATTCCTTTCCAAAGAATAATCTCTTTGGATTTTCCAAAGTCCCCTCCTTGGCCTGCCCCCATTGCCAAGTCAGGGTTTTGTGGGGCACTCCCCACAGAAGATCTTCGTAGCCAAGGGAAAGATGGCGGCTTGGTCTGAGGAGGAGCAGGCAAGAGGCAGCGTGTGGGCATGCCAGGCAGTTCAAGTCTGAGAGGGAGCTCACCATGCTTGTGGGCCTGGTTCAACAAATTCTATTTTATTTTGCTGCTGGTTAGAGCTTTGCAACTGCAGAAGGCATTGCCTGCTGTTTAGATGACAAGATCCACTGGAAGTCTACCCAGGAGACCCCATTTAGCACAAAATATCTGTCTGGTACTTTCAAGATGGACCAGAATGAAGCATAACAAAACCTTTGTGAACCTCGAAGAGCTTCCAAATGTAAGAATATTGGGAAATTGAGACAAACATTATCCTTACTGGGCCAGAAAGTATTACATTTCCACAAGGTGTCCCTTGGGTGAGAAAGCAGAAAGGTCCCTAGGATGTGGTGGGGCTAGGAGAAGGTTGGATACTCAACAGGGAGAAATGCCACAGAAATGAGGCCAGAAGCAGAGTCCGGCCACCAGCTGTTTTTATTAAGCCCCTTTGTGTCAAGAGCCGTTCCAAGTAAAATGCTACATCAGTTAAGTCGAGGTACTGACAAGCATTTCAGGTTCTCAGTATCCTGTCTGGAAGGATCCTTGATGCTGGAAATAACACACCAGCAACGCCACCCAAAACCTCATAACCCAGTGGTCTTTTAGCTAGCAGATAGACAAATGCCAGGATTTCCTGAGGATTTACTGTGTATGAGCCTCTGTTCTAAGTACCTTCTATTATCAGCTTATGGAATCTTCCCAGCAAGATTCATAGTCCCATTTTACAGGTGAGGAAACTGAGTTGCAGAGAGGTTAAGCCAGTCCAGGGGGAACCAGGATATAAATACGGTCAGCCTTGCTTTGGACACTGCCTTCACGACCACTCTGCTAACTTCTTTTCACCAAGAAAGAGAGAGAGGTCTGGGAGAACAAGGGACTCTCACATCTCATATTGTTCTCTGCACTCTGGGCAGATGTTTTTGGACACTTCTGTCTGAAAGCTTTATTTCTTGGTACATGTTTTTGAAACGATGCCCCAAGGTAGCCGTCTGATAAGGAAAAGCCAGGAGAGCCTTCCGCGTGCCTGCTGCTCCGGTCCCGGGCCGGGAAGTGCTCCTCAGTGGCTTGCTTGGGCGGTCTGTTTGCGGACAACACACACTGCAAACAAGGGCTCTGGTGGGGACGTCAGGGGAGCAGCTGCTCAGTGTCTAGGAGAGCTCGAGTGTGGTTTGCAAAGCAAACGGACTCTAATTTGGACAAATACTGTGGTGGCCTGGGACCGGAGCGAGATAAAGCAGCAAGGGTGTGTTGACATGAATGTCTCCATGGGCTGAAGTAAGGAAATAGAGGAGCGGCCCAGGAATGTCGCGGGTCCTCTCGCCCCAAAGCTGAGTTCACTGCTGCCAAGGACTCAACCGCGAGGACCCAAGAGGAAATCGATCTGAACCCAGCGGCACCCCCAGGACCCAGGGAGAGAGTTGCGAGAGGGAAGGCGGAGGCTGCTTGGGAGGAAGCGGCCTTTGATCTAGGTGTTGTTTCAGTGTTTCTACCAGTTTGACGGCCTTGCAGGTCACCCCGGGCTCAAGTCTCACAAGAGCAAGCTGGTGGGAGGAAAGAACACAAATAGAAATTGTTGAGAGAGCGAAGTCTCCACACGCACTGTCTAGTCCAGAGTGTTGCAGGTTACACCGCTATGCGCACACCAACCTAGAGGCCAGCGGATCTAGGTTTGAGCCTTGAGGTTGCCGCCTCCCAGCTGTACGTCTTGGGCAAGCCACCTTGCCTTGCTGACAGTCTCTCCATTGGTACCATCAGCACCGGCCTCACAGGGTCGCTGTGGAGACGGACTGAGGTCATGTAAGTAGAGGGCAGAGCACAGTGCCTGGCACATGGCATTCGTCCTTGGAAAGGCAACGAATTTTGTTTTCTGCATTGGCGTCAACAAGTATTCATTCAACAAACACGCAGCTCTGTGGTAGAATCTTGTGGTGCCCACGAGTGCCCAGGTGTGTGTTGAAGGCTAATACAGCTGCTCCGTCCTCTAGGGAACTGCCCTCCACTGAAGGGTCCCACATCACATGGAAATAACTGGAAAATTGCCCCCATGGGCTGACTCCTACAGCTACAAGAACCTGGTCCCCTTATGCACAGTTGGACACTTTTATGCTGCTGTTCATGTTCCAGAACTCTCTGTGGGATCAGCCTGAGGCCAGACTTCAACTGAAGCCACATTTTTGCTTAGCATCTACCCTACGGAGACTCCCTCTCTTCCTACACATTCCTCCTGAGAGTGGTTCCTCCATCAGCGGCTTGCTTGCCTCAGACTCTGCTTCTCCGGGCCCTGCCCTAGGCGTCCATGATTGCCACACTCAGGTGATACCACAGTGAAGAAGGAGGGGTCCCTGCCCAAAGGAGTGTGTATTCTGTGGGAAGAGGTGTGACCAGCAGAGAGACAATCACAGTGAGCAATTCCCCAGAACTTAGCTCTGAGGGAGCATGAGAGCTCGTAGGCCAGGCCTCCACCCCAGGAAAAGGGCTTTCAGGAGGAAGAGACACCTAAGCCATGACTTAGCAGGCCACTAGGCATGAGCCCGGCAAAGGAGTAGTGACGGGTGTGCTGGAAAGAGAAAGGCCAGGGGTGGGAAGGAGGGAGCTGTGAAGACGTGAATGGCTTGAAGATTTGAATAGTGGCCCAGTAACCAAGGAGAGCATTTGCCAGCTCTAGAGTTACCCATAATCCTTCCCTTCCAGGAGCACAGAGGTGAGCCCTGAGCAGAGTGGTCCTGGCCACAGAGCCGGCACTCCCAGAGACTGTCCAGTGGGACTATTCCGTCAGGATAAAGTAGGTGCGGTGACGGCCACACAGTGATTCTTGCCCAGTGAATTCCTTCCCCGGCTCTGACCACAGGGAACCTCTGCCCTCCTTCCCAACTGCCACAGAGAAGAATCAGGTGTTGTCCCCGTAGCACAAATACTGTGCGATTCCGCGTATGGGCGTCCCCTGGAGCAGTCAGATTCAGAGAGACAGAGAGCAGGATGGGGGTTGCCAGGGCCTGGAGTTGGTTTAATGGGGACAGAGTCTCAATTGGGGACGACAATCAAGTTCTGGAGACGGACAGTGGTGACGGCTGCACAACAGTGGGAATGTCCCTGATGCCACTGAACTGTACACTTAAGAGCGACTAAAATAGTAAATTTCCGCTGATGTACATTTCACCACAATAATCATAATAAAAAGAATAAGACTGTTGTCGAAATCTACACTCTGGATATGGAACGATGTTTTTTCTTACGTGTAAGACTAAGAAGTTACTTGAGAATTTTTTTTGGAGACCAATTTTTTTTTTTTTTAAGATTTTATCTATTTATTTGTCAGAGAGAGAGCACAAGCAGGGGGAGCAGCAGGCAGGGCAGGCAGAGGGAGAAGCAGGCTGCCTGCTTCTCCAAATGTGGGACTCAATCTCACGACCCTGGGATCACGACCTGAGCCGAAGGCAGACGCTTAACTGACTGAGCCACCCAGGCGTCCCTTTTGGAGTCCAATTTTTAAAAAACCTCACTTGGTACCAGAAAGTGGGTGATGGGATAATCATATCTCCCACACCGTGTGTCTGTTGTGGCACCGACTACCTCTCCCGGAAGCAGCATCCTGGTGTCATGATTCATCTGCCCAACGAAGCCCCTTCTGGTGAGCGCAATCTCTTCATCAGCCTTTCTAGAATTGCACTGAAGGTGATGAGACAAATACTAACAGGGTTTCTGAAACGAGGAGGAGTCAGGTGCAGGCAGGGAAACTTGGTCCGAGACAGAGAGGTTAAGTCCAAAGCCACATGTTTCGGTGAGGTAAGCAATGACCCTGGCTGGGGCAGAACCAGGCCTCCTGGTCCCCAACCCAAGACTCCCCCCATTGTGTTACCCTAAAATTGGACACCTTGAGACTCTATTTGATGACTTTGGTTAAGTCTAATGAACACCTACCTGGAATAACTGAACTTTTGTATTTCTCTTATTTGTTTCTTTGATACCTAGTGTTTGCCCAAGTAAAGTAAACTTTTTAAAAGATACAGAGCAAGGTCAGAGGCCTTGCTTTTTACACAGTGATAAGTATAGGAGAGTGACTATGTCTCTGCAGGGTTCATTTGACTAACAAATTGAGGTTTCATAGATCGTGTTATATTCCAAACTGCCTCCCTTGTGTTTGGGTTCAAGGAAAAAAAAAAGGAGCAAAAAATTATTAAGCGATTATTGGCAAATGCTGGCTTGCAACGTCTTCCGCTTTAATCTTCAAGGAAATCCAGAGGCATCATTATCTCCATGGTGACAGGAGAGGCAGCTGTGGCTCAGGAGCCCTCGGGAGCTAGACTAGACTCAGCTGGGGTTGAATTTGGGTGAGTGGCATGGCTGATATGTAGGCAGGACAATGCCTGGTGTTTAGCGGATGTTTGTTGAATGAATAAACAAACTGAGCATCCACCTGTCAGCAGCATCCCGACCCTTTCTCCTCTGCCACACCGATTGCCATTATTTGGAAGATGTCAGGTAGACCATAGAGATAGATCGTCCCCAGTCCCAAGCAGAGGGCAACAGTGTAGTTAGAGATAAAGACACCTGAACAAGGAAAAGAATAAGCAAAGCTGGGCTTATTCATCATTCAAGCAGATGAAGTGAGGGGGACGAGGCAGCGTTGCACAATTCGCTGGGTGAAGGTTCACATTTTGAGGGCGCCTGGGTGACTCAGTGGGTTAAGCATCTGCCTTCGGCTCAGGTCATGATCCCAGCGTCCTGCCATCCAGCCCTGCATTCACGTTCCCTGCTCAGTGGGAAGCCTGCTTCTCCCTGTCTCTGTTGCTCTCGCTCCCCTTGCTTGTGCTCTCTCTCTGTCAAATAAGTAAATAAAATCTTAAAAAAAAAAAAAAGTTCAAATTTGGAAACAAAATATACAATCCATGTCTGTGTGTCACCAAGCAGTCACTGGGGAAGGCCCACGGTGAACGGTTTGAGTCAGCAGAGCAGCGCAGCTGGGGTGTCGCTGATGAACCGGGGGTCCTCTGAAATAACTCCCATGGTTCTTACCTTTCCCTACTCACAGGGCAGAGCTTAAAAGTTTCATAAAGGCTCTGAAGCCTCGCAGCGCTCTGGGGTGACCGCACCGCTCCTGCGGGGACCGCGGGAACACACCATCCCAAGGATCGGAGAAGCCGTCGCTCAGGGACACCTACCCGGACTACCTGGACCCAACCAGAGGTGCCTTTCATTGCTGCCCTTCCCCCGGGGTTCAGCCATTTACATCCCCGCCCTCAGAAAATCTCCGCAGTGTCATTTCAACTAAAGGAGGCCCAGTGCGGTTCCCGCAAAACCTCCTCCAGACCCCGCGACGCGGCTGTTCTGCAATGATCAACTACCCCGGTGTAATAGCTGAAATTTGTTTCCAGCCTGCGACGGGGCAGCAGCGGCGGGGTGGGGGTGGGGAAGGGTGAAATCAATACTCGAGTACCCTGATTGCTGCGTGCTTGCTTTTTCACCAGAGCTGTTGTTGAAGCGGCTTATTGAAAGGTTATGCAAATATGATTAGTCAGCTCCGGGGCCATTAATAATCCTCGGGACAGAGCCGGCTCCGTGCCAATTGATTTTTGCTTTTTGGGAAACGTGAGATTTTTTTGCAGCAGAGACGAAAGCCCCAGAGGGGTTGGCAATGAAGTGTGAGAGCTTTGCCTCCACTGGGGCTGATCTATGGATTCTGGAGATGGGACGTTGATATATCACCACTATTTGCTTGTCATTCTGAATACACCGTGGTCCTGGCCTGCCTCTGGAGAGAGAAGGAGGCGTCACAAACAAATGTTTGTGAGGCTAGACAGGTGCAGCACCTCTGAGCCGGAAAAAAAGTGGGCAAGTTTAAAAATGTGAATTCCAAAACTTCTTCGCCTCTGGGCAGCCCTTCCAAAATTATTAGACTATCCCAAGGAAAGGGATGTAAGGTAAGCTGTAGGGGGTGCGTGTGAGAGATGGCCAGTGGGAAGAGCTCAACCTTTGGGGCCTCCTGGGATAAAACTTGGAACAAATTAATCTCGTAGAGGTTCTATTATGGTAATTGTGAATTATGAATTATGAATTGTGAATTGTGGTATTCATATTACTATTACTATTACATATTACTATTATGGTAATTATGTATTATGGTATTATGGTAAGTGTGAATTGAGGATTTCATCATGACCAATTTCCCATTTCAGAAAACTATATTTTCTCTGGACCTAGTCCATTTAAGAAAGAACTCAAATTCCGGACATGGAACCCATTGGAGCTAAGGTGTCCACAACATCCAATTCTACAACTCTGTAAGCAGGCCTAACATCAGAGATTTCAAAAGAGGGGCACCCGGCTTACTCAGTTGGTAGAGCATGCAACTCTTGACCTTGGGGTTGTAAATTTGAGCCCCACACTGGGTGTAGAGATTACTTTAAAAAAATTTTTTAAAGGGAATTTCAAAAGAATACACACATCCGAGAACAAAGCCATGCTTCTTCACCAACATGTCAAGCAGGGCATAGCCTATGTGACCCATTAATTCGACAAAGTCATTGGCCAGAGGTCCACAGGGGGCTGCTCACTGAGGCTGCTCCTGTCTTTGGGTCACTCTCCCCACAGGTCATTGCCAGCTTGGAATCTACCTTGGGCACCCATCACGGCCATTGAAATCGAATGGTCCCTGCTCCTGTCCTCTCTGTGGGGTGTTCTCTGCAAACTCCTTCCTATTCACCATCACAGTCTCCTCTCATATTCTAACTTTCATGCTGAGTTTTGAGATACTCACTCCCTCCAGGTATCCAAGATAGAATTAGAAACTCATAAGGAACCTACAGAACAAGAAGGTGAAGCTTTGGAGAAATGTTGAAGTGGCTGAAGTTCAGAAAGAAGATAGACTCAACTACTTGGCTCTTTGGCTTCTTTCTCTCTGTGCAAGGGGAGAAGGAACTCAAGGGGCAAGGATGGGGTACACAAGACACAGAAGGAACTGGAGCAAAGTGGGGGGGGCGGAGACAAAGTACGTCTCTAGCGGAAGGAGCCGCACCCCACCCTATGTCAGGAGCCCTCTGGTTATTAAGGTCCTGTCAGAAATCCTGACAGGTAAGGGGGAGCGGGGATGTGTGGGGACCTGGAAAATGCAGATGCTGCTCAGTTTTCTGCATTCGGTACACTATAGTCTAGTAGCATTTTCTTCATCTTTGCCAAACCCTAGGAAGCATAACAAGCAGATGCCTCGACCTCAGGGACAGTCAGGAGACCCAGTCAGGCAGACTCACCTCAGGTCCTTTCCTGAAGAGTTATCAGATGGGGAAATCAGCAAGACATGTAGATAAAATCAATCCTAAGATTCATAGAAAATGTCAACTTACACTTCTTCTTTTTTTTTTTTTTTTTTAATGTAGGCTCCATGCCCAGCATGGAACCTAGTGTGGGGCTTGAACTCGTGACCCTGAGATCAAGACCCAAGCCAAAATTAAGAGTGGGAGGCTTAACTGACTGAGCCACCCAGGTACCCCGGGCACCTTACCCTCTTGAATGGATGTGAGACCAAGGCCCATAGAGACACAGGGATTCACACTGGTCATAGCTGGGGAGGGCAGAGCTTTTTTTCTGGAACCTTGGCTCCTTACTCCCTTAGTGCAGGGCCCTCAGGGAAAAGAAGACAGTTTGACCAGTGTTTTCTGTATTCTAGATGCCTCATGCATTTTCTCAGTCAGTCCCCATCACTTACCCCATAATCTGGCTGAACAGACAGACACAGAGAGCAGGGAGCATCTGCCTGATATCCATGGTAGCAAGTGGGGAGGTAGGCAAAAAACACCACGTATCATGTCCTTTTTTGCTTTTCATTATCATTATTATTATTATTATTATTATTATTTTTTAGGGAGAGAAGCAGAGGGAGAAGGAGAGAACCTTGAGCAGACTCTGCTGAGCACAGAGCTCAACGCGGGGCTCAATCTTGCAACCCTGAGATCATGACCTGAGCAGAAATCAAGTCAGATGCGTAACTGACTGAACCACCCAGACGCCCCGCTCTTTAACTTAACCATTTTCAAACTCTTTCAGAATTTCTTTGTGAGAAAGGTGGAGAAACATGAAGAGTTTGACAATATGAAAGGCGGATTCAGTTTTGGCTGAAAAAAAGATGCGGACGGCATGTCCAGGCATGTGCCGATAGGCTCCTGCATCTTTAACGTGCTTTTCAGTGACGTAGAAAAGACGTGGAGACATGGTTATGAAGTGTCTTCGCTGAGAGAAACAGCTGACAGGACCAGAAGAGCGATCCAGACACCAGATCGCCCTGCGAAGCAGGGAGACCTGTCGAAAGCACCGGGTGAAGCAAAAAAGGAAAGGCCCTCAAGTCCTTTCCTGGGGGCCCAGCAGTTTCAGAAACTTGGCACAGGGGAGACCTGAGTGTCACTTCAGGGGACCTCGCCCCTTTGGTGCTGATTCCCCTGCTGTGGCTCTCAAAGGGCAGACACCCCGGCGCGAGGGCAGGGACCTCACCTGCGCCCCACCGACCAGCCCACACCTGGCACGGATTCCACATTCTACTCGTATTTGCCAAGACAACAATCCCGTGCGTACTAACAACCCACAAGCGATTTTACACCATGTTGAGAGAAGCACAGAATGCGGAGATCTGACATAGCAGAGCTGGCGTGGGAAGCCAGGCAGGACCGGCCTGACCTGGAGGCAGGCAGCCGGAGGAACACTGGAGTGACGGGCTCCCATTTTAGTCCAGTGAAGTGAAGTCCCATTAAACTTGGGATGCTAGAGTACAATGGACACTACCAAACTACTTTTCACATGGTCACAACTGTGAGAGAAACCCTAAGTTAGGCCTGCAATCACCCACGTCCCAGACGGTGGGGAGGGACAGGGTTGGAGAGCTGAGCCTGTCCCATGGGAGCCCGGCCCAGCATACCTGTCATGGCCCAAAGGCAGGGTCACCGGGGGGAGGCCACCTTGGGACTGCTGACCTTTGGTGAACTTGGTGAAATGGCACTCTCCTACCCACCCAGCATGCAGCTTATCTGGGGTCATGAAGATCTGACCTCCCAGGATATAAGAAGAGTCAGGGACCCAGAAACATCGGACCCTAGACAGCTGCCCGCAGGGAATCTTCTCACGGCACAGGCAGGATGGAGACAGATGTCAACTCTACTGTTCAGGCTGGGGAGGGAAGCCAGGACATCCTTGGGGTGTGCTGGGGGACTTTGGAGATGGTTTAACACAGGGGCTGTTGAGGACGGACATTGGGGGTGGGTAGGTCTGTCCTCTCTCCCCAGCCCATGGAATGGATTGGGAATAGACTGCACCCACCGGAACTGAGGCCTAAATCTCCCTAGGATATTTTATCATCACCTGTATGTTCTATAAATTGTCAGCCACAAGAGTCTGGAGACCCATCAGGCCATAAACAAGGCCTTGCCCTTGGCAAACAGCTTTCTTTCCACTGCAGTGAACCTGCCCCAAGGAAAGAACAGCTTTATGAGAGGCAGGAAAGAGTTCCTCAGAGAAGACTTGGCATGTGACCAGAGACAAGGCCGTCTGTATCTGCAGAGGGGACTTCAAGTCCCCAGATAGCAGCAGTGACAGGGAGGGCAGGGGAGAGGGGAACCTAGGGCTCAGGGGTAGACCTCAAGGCAGGAAGGGCCCCGTGACCATGCAGCCTGTCTGGACGGGCTCGGGGAAATTCTGAGCCCCACAGGGCCCCCAAGTCGGCACCTGACATCGATCAGTGCTGGTTCCCCACAGAGAAGGTGGTACCATCACTGTGAAGAAAACAGAGACAAGCACACTCAAATATAAAATTAAAATAAAATAAAGTAAAAATAAGACTTACTAAGCTAACTAACTGAAAGATGAATCCTGACTCTCGGGAGGTCAGCAGACTAGATGTGTGTTAATGTCCTTCTGCCAGCCCCGGAAATGAATGACCCTGAAGATCATTGATAATGATCCTTGCTCAGCCCTTTGCCTTAGGACCAGCCCCTTCCAGGCATCCTCCCCACCCCCATCCCTACCCCCAAGTTTGCCAAGTGGATCCTGACACGTCATGTCTTGTGGAATGGTGACATCTGCTGGCAGTCGCTGTCACTGGAAGCAAGTTCTCTGAAATTAAAAGGGGGTTAGGGGGACAGCACTTGGCATGACCTCTACGCGGGGGGAGGGGGGGTTGGCATTTTGTTATGAACACACACCCGTACCCACACACACACACACACACACACACACACACACACATCCTCTCCACATTAGAGACAAGAAAGGCCCAGTGAGGGCTGATACACTTGGAAAAGGTTATCGAAAAAGGTTACGAACCTCCTTCCAGCAGAACCGAGACCCAGCCTCATTGGTCCAGAATGATCACTCAGTGAGTTGATAGAGAATTCTGTGATCTCTTTAGAGCTAGACCAATCCACATGCTTCATGCTCTCACAGCTTCCTGCAAAATAACTGTATAAAGAAGATCAGATGCATTTTTGTCATTCCTCTTGTTCCCTGGTCCCTGGGCCAGCACAGGGCAGGAATGGCTGCCAAGCTGGCGGAGGAGTCCAGTTTCATTTCATTTTATTTATTTATTTTTTAAAGATTTTATTTATTTATTTGACAGAGATCACAAGTAGGCAGAGCGAGAGGGGAAAGCAGGCGCCCTGCTGAGCATAAAGCCCAATGCGGGGCTCCATCCCAGGACCCTGGGATCATGACCTCAGCTGAAATCAGAGGCCCAACCCACCGAGGCACCCAGGCGCCCAGGGGTCCAGCTTTAAAAGTAAAATTAATAAATTCATTCAGCAAATACTTGTGGAGTGCCTCTACTTTTAGGCGCCATGTGCTGCCCGTAAAGCCAGGAACAGGACCGGTGAACGATGCTCATGTTACGGCTCGTTACTTATTTACGTGGTAAATAAGTAGACAAAGGTAGTTCCTGATGTTGGGAGGGAGATTCAATATTTTGTGATAATTTTATCACGGCAAAGACTCCCTTAGATTGGCAGTATTTGGGCACAGCTCGGAATGACCCCAAGGAGCCAGGCTGGAAGGGGAAGACCATTCCCAGGAAAGCCAGCAGGTGCACAGACCTGGGTGAGATGCTGAGGGGGGGCACACCTGCAGTGTGTCTGCTCCGGGGCTCGAAGAGGACGCAGGAGATGACCTGCAAGCGGAAGCCTACGTGTACAGGTACCATCCTGAAATGTGATTTTTTAAAAAGCTTTACTTTTTAAAAGAAAAAAATTTTATTTATTTGAGAGAGGGAGAGAGAGCACAAGCAGAGGGAGGGGCAGAAGCAGGCTCCCCACTGAGAGGGGAGCCCTACACAGCACTTGATCCCAGGACCCTGGAATCATGACCTGAGCTGAAGGCAGATGCTTAACCAACTGAGCCACCCAGGTGCCCCAGTGATCCCTTTTTTTTTTTTTGAATAAAAAAGAAATGGGCACTTCCCCACAATATAGAAGAGTAGGAGATAGGTTGGATTTACAATGGTCAAGGAGAATTTCCCCTTCAGAAAAGAAACCTTTGCCCAAGGGGCGCCTGGGTGGCTCAGTGGGTTAAAGCCTCTGCCTTCAGCTCGGGTCATGATCCCAGGGTCCTGGGATCGAGCCCCGCATCAGGCTCTCTGCTCAGCGGGGAGCCTGCCTCTCCCTCTCTCTCCTCCTGCCTCTCTGCCTACTTGTGATCTCTGTCTGTCAAATAAATAAATAAAATTAAAAAAAAAATTATAAAAAAAAAAAGAAACCTTTGCCCAAGATGAAAAATTCCTCAAGACAGGAATCAATATAGTTTTTCAGTGGAAATGGCTTATGATGGGGAAAGAAAAATCGATATAGTGTTCAGTTTTGAAAGCAGGGGCAGATTCTTTAAAGAAGAGGACGTTGACTGGGCTAGAACAAGGTCAAGGCTTGCGTGAGCATTTCGCCACCAGGTGGAGCTGTAGACTCACAAAAGTAAAGCATGAGTCCCAAGCCCTTGGAAATAGAGGGAGGACGCCAAGTGCTTCCTTTCCCCAGAGGGAAGGAGAGTTGCAGAAACGTGTCCATCTCAAATATTAACACAGGCTTGCTTTTGATTTTTTTTTTCAAAGCACAGCAATTCTTGATTATCCCCCTTTCATATCACTTTGTGTCCTGAGGTCCCCTCCGGGCCAACACACGTTTCCTCAGCCAGTGTGTCCCCAAGAGAGGAAGCGAGTGGGAAAATGGGAAGTTTAATGAAATCAGTCTTTCTAGTCCCTGATGAAAGCCTTGAAGGAGTGTGCTTGTTAGGAGGTAGGAGTTAAAGAGGTGTGAGTTTTGGGCACAGGCTCGGTGACAGAGAAACAGTTATTTCTAAGAATAATCCAGGTCCTGGAGAAGAAGCAGGTGTGATTTGAGCCGTTAACATGCCCAGCACATGGCGAATGGTTCGTAATCATTACCTCTTTTTACCTTTGTGACCCCAAAATTTAGGTCCTGTCAGCAGCCCGCATATAGCTAAGGAATCCAAGGCTCAAAGAGATAAAGTCACCCAAAGCCACCAATTTGACCCTGGATACTCTGACCCCAAAGCCCAGGAAATCAGCTACCCATGTGAAAATAAGGACAAACGAGGTTTCCACCATAGCTTGGGTGCATTTCTGCCTCTCATTCCTAAAGCTGCCTTGAAACCTTTGATTCACGTGTGTCTCTTCCCTATTTACTTCTTCTTCTTTTTTTTTTTTTTTAAGATTTTATTTATTTATTTCACACAGATTGAGAGAGAGAGATCACAAGTAGACAGAGAAGCAGGCAGAGAGGGAGGGGGAAGCAGGGTCCCCACTGAGCAGAGAGCCCAATGCAGGGCTGGATCCCAGGACCCTGACACCATGATCTGAGCTGAAGGCAGAGGCTCAACCCACTGAGCCACCCAGGCGCCCCTCTATTTACTTAATGATGGAAACGGTCTTGTTTATTTTTGTATCCCCAGGTATTGATTACAGATATCCACCTAATTAATAAATCTCTTGTATTTATTAGGTTTACTAGTTAGAAAATCACATTTTTTGAATTGAGGAAAATGCACATAATGCAAAGGTTACCATCCTAAGCCTCCGTGAACTCACCTTCCCGTAACCTCATGTATATTTTCGTTGTTGGACCCCCACGGCTACCACCCACGCATGGAGCTCTTTGCATCTTGCAAAACTGAAACTCTGTCTCCATTAAACAGCAATTCGCTATTCCCCTGCTCCCAGCCCTCCACGAAACCACCCTCCAACTTTCCTGCTCAATGAATTTGACTACTCTCCATACCTCATATATGTGGAATCATATCATCTTTGCTTTTTTGTGACTGGCTTGCTTCAATTTCTTCATGTCTCAAGGCTCATCAGTGCTATAGTTTCAATAATCATCACCTTTCATATCACATATTTTTTCAACAAAAAAGAATAAACGAGGAGAGCACTTGAGTGGCTCAGGGGGGTTAAACCACCTACTCTTTTTTTTCTTTTTAAGTTCCTTTTCAGTGTAACAATTCGTTGTTTATGTACCACACCCAGTGTTCCATGTAATAGTGCCCTCCACAGTTCTCAACCCCAGGCTCCCCCACCCTCCCCCCGCCCCGCCCTTTCAAAACCCTGATTGTTTTTCAGTCCATAGTGTCTCATGGTTTGTCTCCCCCTCCAATTTCCCTCAACTCCCCTATCCTCTCCATTTCCCCATGTCCTCCATGTTATTTCTTATGCTCCACAAATAAGCTAAACCATATGATAATTGACTCTCTGTGCTTGACTTATTTCGCTCAGCATAATTTCTTCCAGTCCCGTCCATGTTGCTACAAAAGTTGGGTATTCATCCTTTCTGATGGAGGCATAATACTCCCTCGTGTATATGGACCACATCTTCCTTATCCATTCGTCTGTTGAAGGGCATCTTGGTTCTTTCAACAGTTTGGCGACCGTGGCCATTGCTGCTATGAACATTGGGGTACAGATGGCCCTTCTTTTCACTATATCTGTACCTTTGGGGTAAATACCCAGTAGTGCAATTGCAGGGTCGTAGGGAAGTTCTATTTTTAATTTCTTGAGGAATCTCCACACCGTTCTCCAAATTGGCTGCACCAACTTGCATTCCCACCAACAGTGTAAGAGGGTTCCCCTTTCTCCACATCCTCTCCAACACACCTTGTTTCCTTTCTTGCTAATTTTGGCCATTCTAACTGGTGTAACGTGGTATCTCAATTAAACCACCAACTCTTGATTTCAGCTCAGGTCAGGATCTCAGGGTCCTGGGATCCAGCCCTGCATTGGGCTCCACGCTCAGCCCAGAGTCTGCTTGACAATTTTCTCTCTCATCTGCCCCTCCCACCGGCTCATGCTCTCCCTCTCTCTAAATAAATAAATAAATCTCTCTCTCTCTTTTTTTTTTTTTTTTAGATTTTGTTTATTTATTTGACAGACAGAGATCACAAGTAGGCAGAGAGGCAGGCAGAGAGAGAGGGGGGAAGCAGGGTCTCCGCTGAGCAGAGAGCCCAATGCAGGGCTCGATTCCAGGGCCTGGGATCACGACACAAGCTGAAAGCAGAGGCCTCAACCCACTGAGCCACACAGGCGCCCCATCTTCTTTTTTCTTTTTAAAGAGCAAACATCTATTGAATGTTCTTTGGTGTTAAGCAATTTTTAATTTTAACTTAAAATTTAAACTTAAGATTTTACATTTTAATCATGTTAAGTGATTTTGCCTCCACCTGCTGACTTGAGCCTCCAAACAGCCCCACGTGGTAAGGGCTATCAAGATCCATGGTGTCAGATGAGAAAACAGGAGGCCAAGGTTGTATCGCCAGCACGTGGTAGAGGCAGGATTTGGCCATAGGCAGCTTCACTCAGAACTCCTGCTCGTGTCAGCATTACCCTGCCATATGGCTTCTCTCTCTTAGAAGACTTCTGTTTTTGGAGGAGAACATAACTGAATTGAAATTTATACTTTAGCAAGGGCCATAGAAATTAAGAAAGGTAACCAGCTTGAGTCACCTAAAATATACTTAAGGGATGGGTCAGTGGGAAGTTGAAGAAGATAATCAGAATGCACTTAGAAGAAGCACAAGACCCCTTGGGTGTGGCTAAAAAGGGGAGGAAGAGGAAGGGTCCAGAAAGGCAGCTTTCTATTTAATCAGTATAAAGAAGAATTTTTGATTAGTTTGAGGAGAATGGAAAATAACCTGGAACACCACGGCTGGGAGCTACTACAAGGAAGAGGTAGGAAAGTAGATTATACATCCAAAGTCCCCTCCAACCACGAGAATCTGCAGTTTGATGCAAGGCTGGAAGAATGTATGATTTAGATCTTGGTGCCTGGAAGGATCCAGGACGTCCCCGGAGACAGGAAAATTATAAGGAAGGACTGATTTGGAAAAGCAAGACAAATCTGGTTTTGGGCAAATGTGGTTTTTTTTGTATGGCAGAAAGGGAGTTTTTGTTTCCTGAAGTATTGTAGGAGGTCCCCCGGAGGTGAATGCTGAAGAAAGTGTAAGAAGAAATGGGAGAGAAGAGAGTTTGGGGAGGGAGGTCCTGCCTGAACAGGACCAAGCCTGGAACAGCCTCCCTTCCTGGGGTGGAAATGCCTTTGGGCGGCAGCCTGCTGTCAGCCCCCAGAGGCCTGCGCTGGTTCCAGGAGAGGCTACCTGGGCCTCAGGGACAACACGTCGGCCCAGCCGTGGGTGGTTCTCGGGTGGCAGAGGGCCTAGGACACCAGTCATCCTAAGCCATAAAGGGTTGGAGCAGAGTGACACAAAGCAAATCCAGCCTACAGGAAACAGTCCGTGGGTGGGTTTCGGATTGATCATCAATGGGGCGAGGCTGGAAACGGAATTGCCAGAAGAATTATTGAGCTGCTCCCCTACCCTGAATGGCCCCCTTCCTGGCCCCTCTGCCTCCCCCCTGGCAAACCCCAGTTCACCCTTAAGACTCAGCTGAGGTTCTTCTCCCTGGAGAAGCCCCAGCGCAGCTCCCAGGGCACCCCCCACCCCAGCCTAACCCACAGACCTCCATTTACTTCTTGTCAACAGGTCTAGCTCCTTTCTGGACAGTTAGCAGCTGGGGCGCAGGGGCTGTGTTGTATCCACTTTGTAACCCTGAGGCTCCGCGGGGCCTCCGCAGGCTCGCGCTGAGCGGAGCGCTGAGCGGATGTGAGGAAGGAAGAGGCGAGGGGCTGGAGAATGAAGGAATGAGGACACGCTGTGGGGACAGCCCAGTAGAGAGACTTAAGGATGCACGAGAACGCAGAAGGTCTTCCCTTCCCCCTCTCCGACCGCCGTCAGAAGTTCATCATGGCCCTCCTTGGGTCAGGTGGTGCCCGGTGACAGGGAGACTGCAGGGCAAGGGAGCAGGCTGTGTAGCCCAGCTGTGGCCTCTGGCAGCTGGAGGGGCCGGCCGCTCTGCAGGGCCCGGAGCCAGGGCAGGTCCAGGAGGAAACCGGCAATTCTGCACCAGCTCTGTGCCACCTGCCAGGGCCACGGGCCAGGCGACTTTCCCGGCTCTGGCCTGGTGCTTTTCTTCACGAGACAAGCATGAATCACTCTGTACACCTCGTTTCGTCTGTGCGTCTTAGATAGGTCATCACGTACCCACTCGTCACTTTCACATGTGTATCACCGGCTTGCCGCCCGCATCAACACCTCTGGGGACACCGATGTCCGAGGGACGCTCTTGGAGCCTGGGAATCGCAGCGCCCCTCCCAAACGCTTCCTTCTCTGGAAAGTAGCAGAGCACCATGAAGAAGAAAACTCCAGAACCACCCATTTCCCCAGTGACTTGGCTCTGAAGCCCCCTGCTCAGGAGAAGGGTGGAGGGATCAGCGCCGCCCCAGCTCTGCTAATTGTCGGCTGTGTCGCTTTGGACAAGGTACTCAACCTCTCTGAGCTGTGGCATCATCATCTGTCAGTCTAAGGTAATCCTAACACCCCCGCCCCCACCCCCAACCCAGGGGACAGTGTCCCGAAAACTCTTAACAGAACACTTGACAGCGTTCCAGAAGGGCGCTGTTCTTGCCTCCCGTGTGAACCTTCCTTGCTAGCTCCTGCCTCTGAGTGTTGGGTCCGCGGCGGGGATGAGACGGTTCTGCACGCTGCCAACCAACGACTGAACAGAATGGTGTATCACAAAATCTCTTTCAACCCAGAACATAACCTCTTAAATGGAACATGGTGAGGTTTTAAGCAGACATGCAAAGTGGTTTCTCTCTGACTGTTACCAAACATGAATCCGGGGTTTGGGAATCTCTGGCAGTGGCTTTCCTCCATTCACCCCAGCATTCTACCAGGGCCCAGAAGACCTGTCCGTGACCTTGTCCTTGAAAGGCTGGAGTCATGCCCCCCAAAGCCACGTCTTCCCGTGAGAGATGTCTCGTTCACCCCTGCTCCTCCTGCACACCACTGACCTTATTTGGTTTTTCAAGCTGAACGATATGAATATGAGACCGGGGTGTTAACCAGCCAAGGGGACGCCTGAGGCTGAGCCTGCCCACAGCCCGCCACAGGCTCGGGAGTATCAGGAACACGCAAAACCTAAGGACGCTGAGCAAATATTTATTAAATCCAATACACTGAAGGCACAGGCCTTGACTGCAGCTCTCTGGAAAAGTAATCGTGATTTCCCCAGCCAGTAAGTCAGCTTGTTTATCTCCCGCATATTTTTCAACCAAGATCTGTTACGGTTTCCCTTTACAGTGGTTAAGGCTCAGCACGCCAATTACTTTGGATTTATTCCATTTGACATCATCTCCTAAATTGGATTTTTGCCTCTTTGCGCCCTGATAACTCATCCAAGCACCCATTTTATGGCTTCTGTTTGTAATACCTGAAGCCCGAATGCTTATTACTGAAATCGTTCCTTTGCTTCCCTGTTTCTGCGCAAGGGAAGAGCTGGTACAAATTTCTTTGGCGTGTGAGATGGGTGCCCTATTTTGCCTTCCCAGTGGCCAGATACTCTCCTTTGACCAAGACCTTGCCCACAGGTTACAATGCCAGGGCCAGCCGACAGCGTCTGCTTTCCAGAACAAATTCCACCACTCAGCGACGATGGTCCTCTCTTCCCAGGACACAGCCCTCAGCTGATGCAGCTGCCTCCTCGGTGGGCTCTCCCATTTCCCCTATGTCTCCCCCAGGCCAGGTTTTCTTTCGGGGCCACGAGGCTAAGTGGAACCTGGACAGCTGCACCAGCAACAGTGACAGAGGCAGCCAGTGAGGGGCCCAGCACCAGACCCTGAGTCAGACATCACCTCTGTGACCTAGGGCGAGCAACCTAGCCTTCTCGGCTCCATTTCCTCACTAACAGAATGAGGTTAATAAGGGAAAGCCTACCTTGAAAAATTAGAAATAATCGTAAGATCTGGGTTTCTCCAGGCCATGCCAGCTAAGTCTTATGTTAAGCTCCCCCAAACAGCAACTCTTGGCATTTCCAAGGCATGGTCTATGGGGGTCTTCCCTCTCCATCAGGGACCCTCATGTGCTCATGATAGCACCCCAGCTATGGCCTGGTGTTGGCCAACTCCTGCCCTCTACCATGGCCTACTTCGGTGGGATGGGAATATGAGGCCACTGATCCTTGCCCCAGAGCCTTGGGGATGCACAAAACTGAAGCCACAGAAGAAACCCAAAGATCCAATGGTGAGGAGGACACAGGTGCCCCTTCCTGTGGCTGCTGAAGTTGCTGGCCCCATGGATACTATCGAGACCATCCTCTGAATTGTAAGGGGCACTTCTTTCTGTCCCCATTGGTTATTTCATTGTACCCTCTTCTACTGAGGCTACGTTCAGGGGGGCAGGAAGATGACAGGTGATAGATCTCAGTAGTTCTAGAACATGCTCCTCCTCTCCTGACCCTGACCCATTCATTCACTTATCCAGCAGCTACATCTCCAGTCCCAACTACTTAGCAGGCATTGGGGTCTGCCCCAGGGATACAATAGTGAACAAAATCAAGGCAGTCATTGGCCTTATGGAGCTCACAGGCTGCTGGGGGACAGTGGTCAGCCAGCGTGGTAAATGCTCTGATAGGAAATATAGGGTGCTCTGTCTTAGGTACTGGGCACCGCGAGGTCAAGGAAGGCTTCCCAGAGGAAGCCTATTCCAAACTTGAACAGCAGCTCTCTCATTCTGGGAGGCCCTCTTCAAGAGACCCCCACCAACAGACTCTTCGCAGGGCACTCCACGGGTCCTGCAGGCAAGTCAGATAGCCCTCTGTCCTGGGGAAGCCCTAGGTGGGCTCGACCCAGACACCCAAAGGGCGTGTGCAAAGAGCCCAGCACAGGGCCTGGCCCAGAGCGAGTCGGTGAAAGAGAAAAGGGAACTTGTTTTTTCTTACTTATGGGCTTTTAGCCAATGATATGGGGCTTATCTGATAGTTGGTAGTCATTTGCCAGTTCCCCTAAAATAGGGGAAGTGGGGTGCAAAGGTAGAGACAAGTTATGTGACAGGGGACCCAAGGACACACTTCCCTGTGGCCACCAGGGTTCCCCTAAAGGATTTCTTCCCATGGTAATTTCTTGCAGTTTCATTTTGCTGATAGAACAGCAGTAACTTGCATTTTCTGTAGCAAGAAGTTTTTCTTTCTTTTCCTCTTATTCCTCGGGTTTGCCTCTTTATGGTTTCCTGTGCTCCGACATCCTCTTCTTTCTTCACTTGAAAGTAAAGCAAATTAAACCAGATGAAAATCCTCTGTAAAGAGACATCTTGATCTACCAGCAGCTCGGCAGCAAAGGGAAATTTGCATCTCTTCAATTCCTTGTAATTATTCATTTCCGAACAGAACGGCAGCATTTCTCCCTGGATAAGAACTTGAAAGGGTGAAACTGACTGGCAATGACTCAGCTCTCTTTTCCAGACTCCTCAGTGTCCCTGAATTTTTGCCCTAAAGTTCCTGAGGAGGAGGGCCACTCCACCCCAAGCGAAGACTAGCAACGGATGCATTAAGTAATATTCCTCCGAAAATGTATTGTCATGCCATTAAGGTTTTTCTGTTTAATATTTATGACCCACTTATAGTGCATTTGGTGTTAAGTGAAGCCATAAAAAGTTCAAAATCAATTCTAATAACAATAACGGCTCCTATTTGCAGTTTATAGTTTAAGGTTTGGTTTTCCCCTGCGTTTACAGGTTGTGCAGTTAAGTGGCTGGTTCAAACAGCCCAGTCAGGATTCGAACCTGCTTGGAGAGAAGGCAGCTCCGACCTGCCATCGAATGGAAGTCACAGACTTCCCCCACCCAACTTTCCCCACCCAACCCCCCAAACTGGAGCCCTCCTTGTTGTTGCCATGGTGACATGACCATCCACCTCATTTTTTTTTTTTTTAGAATTTTTTTTTGTTTGTTTATTTTCAGCGTAACAGTGTTCATTGTTTTTGCACCACACCCAGTGCTCCATGCAGTACGTGCCCTCCCTATTACCTAACACCTGGTTCCTCAACGTCCCACCCCCCCCACCCCCCCACCCCTTCAAAACCCTCTGGTTGTTTTTCAGAGTCCATAGTCTCTCATGGTTCATCTCCCCTTCCAGTTTCCCTCAACTCATTTTTTTAATGCCAATCACCGTCTCCAGTCAGACCTGTCCCAAGCGACAGACTTATAGACATAGTAGCTTCTTGGGCTTTGCTCTATGACGTCACCACGTCACATCAAACTCAACCCTCTGAGGCTATATGAGAACCTTCCGCACTAAAACCTGTGCCTCCTACCAGCCTCCCAAACTACAGGGCTGAGTTCTGTCACCACTCCCCGATTGCTCGGGGAAGGAAGGAGCTGGAGCAATGGTCCTTTCTCCCGGCATTAACCACCCTCCAGTGAATCCACCCCAAACACTGTGGTATGTAATGAAAAGAATGTGCAAAGATTAAACTCTACCCACTCCTGTCTCACTGAAGTCCACTTGTTCATGACCTGAAGAGAACTAGCCTAGGGTAAAAATCGACTTGATTCTGTTGTATGGTGATACTTATCACCTTCAAGCACAACGGAGTTGGAAGATGGGGTGACCGATCATACTCTGGAAAGGAAGACGGGAACTAAATTGGTGGAACAGAACTTCTAAGAGAAGGCCAGCAAGGGCTATGTGTGTTGTGCCCTGCAAAAATTCCTATTGGCTGCCTGCCTAAAGGTCAAAGTCATTCCAGGAGAAGCATCGTTTGTCTTGGTGACGACGACGACCTCGGTGAGCCTCGAGAGCTGTGCCACCCCGGAACTGTGGACTGCTGCTGGCACAGACTGACGTGACCAGGGTGAATCCCTTTCTCACCAACATGCAGGAGGATGGTGGTGCAGAGGGTGAGAGGCAGGAGACAGATGAGGGAGGGCGGAGAACAGAAGCTGGTCTGGAGAATTCCAAAAAGGCAGAGGCTGGCCCCTGAGAAATCTGTCAGCAGGGGCATTCCTGTGTGGTCCGATGGTCCCCCCTGCCGCCCCCCTGCACTATTGTGCAGTCCATTCCAGAGCCCCAGAAATGCCTTTGCCTCTGTGACCCCCAGCCCAATCCCAGGCTTTGATGCAGAGCCAGATGCCTCCCGCCCTCCCTGGGTCTACCGTTGATGGACATTGTAACTTTTCCATCCTCACCTGCAGACCTGTGGGGCAGCCATCATAATCTCAAGGGATACTTTCATCTACCCAGCCTGGTAGATGATTTTCCCGTTAGCTTTACCCTCCCCAACAGTGAGCTCAGCAGGAGTGCAGAATCCAAAGCTACATATGTAACATCTAGAGCAAAGCTGCCCCCCAGGGCCTGAGCAGTGAGGAAGATTGCAAAGCCAGCTCCCTTCTGATACTTGGAAATTTCCCTACAAGAGGGATTTGCTTTGATTTGCTCAAGGAGAGCCGCACGGTGGGACTGAGGCATATCCGCGTTCTTGGAGGGTTGTTGCATAAGCAACTTAAGAAGCCCAGGGAGTCGGGGGAAGGGATAGACCAGCGCTCAGCACCCACCCCACCCTCCTGCCAGCGTGCCCCCCAGGACAGCAGAGGCTGGAGCGTGACAGACTGGGCTTTCCTGCCCCAGTGTGAGCAGAGGCGGCTGCAGCTCCAGCGTCTGGTCCTGAGCCTCAGAGTGTCCCGAGAGACAGGGCGCTGGGCAGTGACGGGGGCAGGGGCGGGGTGATTCAGGAACCAGACGAGCGGCGCCTCTCTGATGGGATCTAGACCCACAACTTGAAGCTAGATGCTGCCTGCTCTCTGGAAGACCAGTCCTGGGCTGTGACCCCATTCATAATCCACTGCTTTCAAGGTGCCCCGGAACTCATATCCTTTATGGCAGCCCTTTATGAAGAAACTCATTCGAGAGGGTCTGTCCTCTGCAAGTCACCCCTGACCATGCAGGATTGGAAAACCGCAAAGCTCATGGGTACACGGCGTTGCCAAGAAGAAATTTTAGGGGGCAAGGAATAACGTACACTGTGCTCTGTGTGTGTGTGTGTGTGTGTTTGTGTGTGTGTATAGTTTAGAAGATCGCTTGTTACGCCACAAATATACAAGCATTCAAAAAGCCTTTCTGCTTAAAGATAGTCATTAGACCGTAGCTAACTCAGTCAGCACCATGTCCAAGAGATCAGAATTAGCATCCCTACAGAGGAGCAGACAGACCTCGTGTGCCTTCAGCCTTGAGACTTCAGGAAGGACCTCCTGTCACTTATGCTGTCTCCAATGGAGGGTATGTAACCTTGATCTAATCATGAAGAAACACCAAACAAACCCAAAATGAGTGGCATTCTATTTAAAAGGTGGGGAGGGAGGCGATGATGAGGAATTGTATTTTTTTTTTTTTTTAGATTTTATTTATTCGTTGGAGAGAGACAGAGAAAGAGTATGAGCAGGGGGGAGAGGTGGAGGCAGAGGGAGAAGCAGACTCCCTGCTGAGCTGGGAGTCTGACGCAGGGCTTGACCCCAGGACTCTGGGATCACGACCTGAGCCGAAGGGAGACTCTTTTTTTTTTTTTTTTTAAAGATTTTATTTATTTATTTGACAGAGAGAGATCACAAGTAGGCAGAGAGGCAGGCAGAGAGAGAGAGGGAAGCAGGCTCCCTGCTGAGCAGAGAGCCCGATGCGGGACTCGATCCCAGGACCCCGAGATCATGACCTGAGCCGAAGGCAGCGGCTTAACCCACTGAGCCACCCAGGCGCCCCCCGAAGGGAGACTCTTAACCATTTGAGTCACCCAGGTGCCCTGAGGAATTGAGTTCTTTAAAAATAAAATTGAGTTCTTTTAAAAATGTCGTAAAAGGTAAAGGCTGAGGAGACATTCTAGATTAAAGGAAGCTAAAGAGACACAACAACTAAATATAAAATCTGTCCCTCAGCTAGAGTCTGTCCGGGAGTGCGAGAAGTGCCATACAGCCCGTTACTCAGTCAGTGGACAAAATTTAGGGGATGAACAGTAGATTAAGTTAAAAGTATGAATCAGGGGCGCCTGGGTGGCTCAGTGGGTTGAAGCCTCTGCCTTCGGCTCAGGTCATGATCCCGGGGTCCTGGGATCGAGCCCCACATCGGGCTCTCTGCTCCGCAGGGAGCCTGCTTCCTCCTCTCTCTCTGCCTGCCTCTCTGCCTAGTTGTGATTTCTCTCTGTCAAATAAATAAAAAATAAATATTTAAAAAAAAAAAAGTATGAATCAACATCAATGCACAAAGTTGATGACTCTGGTTTTATGTAAAAGAAAATCCTTGTTCTTAGAAAACCACATGGAAGTATCTAGGAGCCAAGTTCCTTGATGTCTATCACTTACTCCCAAGTGGTTCAGCAAAAAATTGAGAGGAAGCGATAGAAGGGGGCTGGGGCACAAAGAAAAGAAACAGTAGAACAGGTGGGTTAAATGTTAACAGGTGAATCTACATAGGTTTATAAAATGTTCTTCTGTTCTTTTTTTTTTTTTTAAGATTTTATTTATTTATTTGACAGAGAGATCCCAAGTAGGCTGGCGGGGAGGAAGCAGGCTCCCCACTGAGCAGAGAGCCCGATGCGGGGCTCGACCCCAGGACCCTGGGATGACCATCTGAGCTGAAGGCAGAGACTTTAACCCACTGAGCCACCCAGGTGCCCCTTTTTGTTCTATTCTTATGTTTGCGATTTTTCTGTAAATTCGACATTACATCCAAATAAAAAGTTAAAACAAGTGCCATTTCTTTACCTCCGTGGGTTAGGTTTTGCCAAAATTAGGATGCCTGCCTCCTCTGGGTCAGGCTGGCTCCAATTCTCTGGGTTGCAGTGAGACAGAGGAGCTACGGCCACTTCGAGGCAGAGCCGGAACCCGGGGATCCTCCCCCTTCCTGTCCCATCAGTGCCTTGCTGAGTGTCCAGGCTTGTTTACGCTGCTCCCACCCTCTGTCCGAAGGGGAGACACTGTCCTGGATCCTACAGCAGGTGCACTGGATGGAGCCTTTGCATTAGATGGAGCTCCGCAGAGCTGCTGCCCCTTGGGTCCACCATGGATCTACGGTGGGGGGAGCTCAGTGTTTCCACCCATTTCTTTAAAACTGCGAGGCCTTTAGTACGCCTTATGATCCTCTATTTCCTTTTCAAGGAGTACTTTTCAAGTACTCCTTCTATGATCCTCTTGACTGAGTGACAAACCTCCTCCTAATTTCAAAGAAACATAAAACACAGAGAGGCAAATTGTTGATTTTTGGACTGCACAAGACTTTGACCCCTGGATTTATGTCACGGTCTGGACAGTGGACTTTCCAGAAACACCTGGGGAAACTGATCCAAAACCAGATGCTAAAAGTAGGCTTGAGGCAGTAGAGTGTGAGGTTCATGGGACACAGCTGTAGGTGCGGTAGGACTAGACAAAGAGCTGGTGTCCCCACAGGTGGGCAGAGCCTAGAGGCTGAGCGCCCAACAGGGGAGGCCCAGGGTCACCCCAAGGAAGCCAGCTGGAAGTGGTAAGACTCAGCCACATGTCTAGGGTGGGAAAAGGCAAATCGTTAGCTCAGCGCATCTGGGAACCCCGTAACAGAGCCCCAATCCCTGCTGCAGGGCTGGGTCTCAATGTCAGCACAGAGGGGCCACCAAAAGACCTTGTGCTGTGACCGGAGTTCACTAGGACTTTTCAAGCTGCAAGGAACGGAACCACACCATGACCTGGGAAGCCCGTGGATTCTAGGCTATCCATGGAAGCCAAGAGCAGAGTTGATGAGGATCCCAGGAAGTAAAACTGGAGAAGGAATCATGCGGGAGCCAGACTGTCGCCCCTCTGGTCCTTGTCTCAGCTGCTGTCTGTGATTGGCTTCATCTGTCTCTCTCAGATCCACCTCCTCTATCTCTCAGACCCCAGAGTTGCAAACAGAAGTGGCCAACAACTTCCACACCAGTGTGGCCACCTGGAGAAAGAGAGATGGATTCTTCTATCAGGCGCAGTTGTGGGCTCCTATGCGAGGGGATGGCTCAGATTTTGCAGTTTGCCCTCTCGTGGGCTAATTGACTCTAGAAGGAAGCCTGAATGCATTGATAAAAACATGGCAGTCTCCATGGGTGGACGGATGGGTGGATGGTTGGATGGATGGTTGGATGGACGGATGGATGGAGTCGGGGTTTGGCATTTCCTATGAAGACTAGAAAGACCACCCAACAGAATGCCATCCAGAAGGGGGTCTGCCGAGGCAGGCTGCAGAATTAGGGGACTTTGATATATGTCTCCACTTCAATGCTGCTTCTTTGGGGCTATTTTGACAAAGCCTCAGACTGGTTGTCCCTGGGCATATGATTAATGAAGGTTCTGATTAACAACCAAACCCTCTCACCCACGAGACAGCTATGAGGCATAGGAACGAGGATTAGTGTTGACCTCTAAGACCAGAACTTCTCCCCAACATCCCTGCTCTCGCCAGTTAACATGTTAGGAATGTGCTTTCGGTGGGCAAATTTTGCTGGGCTGTGAGGGGTTGGAAAGGATACAGTTAACTGGGGAAGAGGAGAGAGGAGAGCGGCCTGGGCATGACAATCTACTCAGACAAGGCCCCTCCCCCACCAAAGCCCATCTGAGAGAAGATTCCAGAGAGGCTGGAGGTATGCCTGTGGAGAGGCATACCCGTGTATCAGGGGGCTTGACTCCTGTGACCAGCTTTGTGCCCAGATGGCATGTCTACATTAGAGGGGGCAAACTCCTCAGCCTTGATCGGTAGCCATCCGTCTGTCCGTCCATCCAGCCATCCATCCGTCCATCCATCCATCCATCCATCCATCCACCCACCCATCCATTCACCATCGAACTAAAGATTTTAATTTATTTATACATCAAGCTCTGTGCTATAGGGACTATTCTGGGATGGAGTCAGCAGAGACAGGCACATAAGCCCTAGTATGATCACTATTTTAAGTATGAGTAAAGCGCCAGGGAGAAGAGAAAGGCTCCCGGGTCACCTGGGTGAACTGCACTCAGCCTCATGGAAGAGGAATTTTGAGCTGAGTTGTGAAAGACCATCCCACAGGGTGTGCTATGGCAGAGCGAACACCAGGACATCAGGATGCTTGGGTTTTTGTCCTGAGCCTGTGACCATGCCACCTGGCGGGAGTGGGGTGGGGGTGGGGGGGCTAGGTCGAGGCAAGAGATGTGCCCAAGGGGCAAAATATAAGGAGACATCACCATCAGAATCACGCAAGTGTAGGCTGAAAGGCCCCTTAAGTCATGTGGCCCAGACCCTCTCTTCCCTACCTCCCAGCCCTCCCGGACTCCCCCTCCAGCTTTGGATTCTTAGTAAGTCACTTCACCAGCTAGGCTCCATTTCTTCATCCACAGGGCCTTGGACTAGACAGGTGGTGGAAGGACAGCTCCCTCTTAATGATCCCATGGTCGGTCCGCCCCAGGGCGGCATGTGAGCAGGCAGACAATGCTGGGGAGTCCCCGTTAGAGTCCCAAAGAGCAGACAGAGCTCCCCTTAAGCCTTGAGCCAAACCCCAGGGCCTGGAATAAGTCTTAGCTTTTCCTCTTCCCTCACTGCCTCTCCTGGGTCCTGGTAGCTCCCATGCCTCTCTCTCCCCTCCACTGAGCATGGGAAGCTGAAGTCATTGCATCCCGTTCACTGTGGAGAGATTAGATTTCTAATAAGGTTTATGTGGGAAATGAGCTTCTTAAACACCAGGCTGAGCAGTTCCACATTATAACTGAAGGGAAAAGAGCCTGAAAAATCATTAAGCTCTGTGGTTGGATAAAGGAAGATGAGCCACGAGAGGAGGGCCTTTGGGGGACTCAGTCTGCAAAATCACCAGCATGGGAGGGAATTTCTGGCCCCTCCTGTCCGGTAGGAAGAGGAAGTAGTTCCTCGGAGCAATGTTTAGGTGTTGCACATCTTTTTTTTTTTTAATTAAAGATTTTATTTATTGATTTGACAGAGAGAGACACAGCGGGAGAGGGAACACAAGCAGGGGGAGTGGGAGAGGGAGAAGCAGGCTTCCCGCCAAGCAGGGAGCCCAAAGCAGGGTTCGATCCCAGGACCCTGGGATCATGACCGGAGCTGAAGGCAGAAACCTGACTGAGCCACCCAGGCGCCCCAAGTTTAGACATCTTGTCTCGGCAGCCGGCTACTGCTCTGCTGAGCTACGATCCTTCTATCTGACTGATACTGAACAATCCATTCGGATGTTCCCTCAAGCACCCCCAATTCAACTTGCCCTAAACAGGATACATCATCTCTTACAACTCATTCTCTGGCCACCCTCACCGCCACTGGATCATCTTGTCTCCCAGGCGGAAACCACAAAGTGATGAGATGTTGCAGACAATTACCTTGAGCTCGTTCGGCACAACCCCTGTTGCTGAAGCCCGGAGGTCTACACCCTGGCCATTTCACGATGCCCTTGCCTCTCCATCTTTTCCTCCAGTCACCTGGTTCTGGCCTTCATCCCCTCTTGCCTGGATCATACCATGAACCTCCCTACTCATCCTCTTCTTCAGCCTAGCTGTGTCCGAGACAACTAGAATCACAACTACACAGATGAGGAGAGACAACACCGCTCTGTCCTTAGAGTGGTCCATGCGGCCCTCCCAGGATTCCTCCTCCCTCTCCCTGAGAAGGAACCACGGTTCTGACTATTAGTGGGCTTTTGCATTTCTAGACACATTCCAGAATCAGATTCTAGGGTTCCAGAGAACAAATCCGGTTGGATTTTTTAAATCGAAATTTTTATTTACTCTCTAGATTAATCAGGGGAAGACTGACATCTTTGAAACCTCGAGTCTCTAATCCACACCTGTTCTAAAATGTCTGTCCCTCAGGGACTTGTTTCATGCTTCTCAACAAAGGCTATAGAAATCTTGTCAACATTTAGTTATATTTTTTTTCCTAAATTTTGGGTATTTCTATGCCATCCTCCATTGCCATTATATCAAAATGTCATTGTTTTCATGTTGATCTTGGATCTTGAAACCTTTAATTTATGGGGGTTCTGTAGAACCGACATTGCTTTCCAAACAGCATTGCCAAAAGTGTCTTCCTTTTTTAATAGATTCTGCAATCAAACAAGCTAAGAGGAAACTGTCCTAGTATATGTGACAGGTCGGAGCATTTGACCGGCTTCAGGGCGGGGCATGGGAGCGAGGTATAGCCACCTCGGCGTCCCACACTGGTTTTTCTGAGCTTCCACAGGGTTTTTCTGAGCACTCCTCTGGGTCCCCTACGGAGCTGGCTCTTACAGATACTGTTCTGCTCTCCAGGGGGGCTCCCTACATCCTGGTTGAGGCTAGAATTATTATTTCTCTGCCAGATCATGGAGATTTCTCTTCTGAGCACAGAGTGATCCTACACCTTCCCAAACACAGCCTTTGGATCTCTTTTTACTGTTTCTAGGAGCTTCCCACCCATCTGGTGTCATTCCAGTCTCTGGCTCTTTTCCTAGAGTTTGTCTCCCAGGCCACTGGGGCCACTTCGCCCAGAGGCTCAGAGAACCAGACAGACCAGGGAACCTGCCCCCTGCCCACTTCCAGTTGACTCCCCGCTGACGTGGCAGCGTAAGAATCCTCTTCTGCTGCCTCAGTCCTGAGTCTGTTTCTCTCAGTGGCCTATTTGGCGCATTCTTGGTCCTCACAGGCGACCCAAACAGGTAAAAATCTCTAGGTGCACAATTCCGCATCCAGCCGTGCCGTCCATCACCCCCTGCAACCCTGGAATTCGGGGCAGGAATTCAGTACAAGTGACGGGAGGCCCAAGAAACCCAGTAGGAACCGTGGAGGCGACCAGAAGTCGGAGCGGCTGGAGGTCAGCCCCTTCCCAGTAGAGGGGTGCGGTGGGGAGGGGGTGGGACCAGAGCCCGGGCGGCCCCCGCGGAAAGCTGGCTGTCAAACCCTTGCTAGAGTCACCTCTGGTCTAGTCTGCGCCAGGAGCCCCACGGCCCACCCAAGGCCCGCCAGGGGCTGAACCCAGGCGGGGGTGTGAGACCCACACACAGAGTCTGTGCCGTTTTGCGCTGCTCCTGGCCTTGCCGGGCCTGCTTCTCGGGTCCCCAGGTCCCGTGACGCGGACCGACGGAGGGATGCGTTTACAGCCAGTCACCTCCCCAGGAATGTTCTCTCAACAGGGAGATGTTTTCAGCTGGAAAAAACGTCCCCGTTGTCGGGCAGTCAGTTTCGCTGGAAACAAAGCTCCACATCCAACCCCCAGGCCTGGAGACCTCCCTGAGCTCAAGGGGCAGTGGCGCCGCCTCTGACTGCTGCTGGGCCTGGGTCTGTTGTCTGACGATGCTGTGCCTCGGCACTGAGGACTCTCGCCGTCCCAGCCAGCCCGCGTCTGGGCAGGAGGAGGCTTCTCCCTGGCTACAAAGGCTCATGGAACCTCAGAGTTGACAAGTCCCTTCTGAGCATCTGGACACAACCTTCTCATGAGGTCGGGCCCACAAGCCTGGGAAGCCCTGGGTTCAAATCCTGCCTGTGACTCAATGTGGAGCATGGAAAGGGGCAGTTTCTTTCTTTTTTTTTTTTTTTTAATATTTTATTTATTTGACAGAGAGAGAGAGATCACAACTAGGCAGAGAGGCAGGCAGAGAGAGAGGAGGAAGCAGGCTCCCTGCGGAGCAGAGAGCCTGATGTGGGGCTCGATCCCAGGACCCCGGGATCACGACCCGAGCCGAAGGCAGAGGCTTTAACCCACTGAGCCACCCTGGTGCCCCAAAAGGGGCAGTTTCTTAAAGCCTTGGTTTCCTTAGGAGTCAAAGAGAGACAGCATTTCTCCCTTCCTCATGGAATTGCTAGCGGGATTGACTGTCGTGATTCCTGATCTCAAAAGATACTCAGTAATCCTCAGCTTTACCTCCTAAAAGTAGCCCACTGGGAGCACGCTGCTGTCATGGGCTCTGGGCCTCTGCCCTACTGTGTCCCTTCAGCCTGCCAATCCTGATCCCTCTAAGCCAGTTGTCCTTCCAGAAAGCCTTCCTGCCCTCCAATATGGGATCCCACAATGCCGGTGCTCATCCATCAGACCCAGGCCAGCCCTGGGACAGGATGTCCCCCAGAGCTTGTGTCCTGGACATGGACAATCCTCAGTGTGGAGACTGGCAGGCTGGAGCCCCCTGGACTGCCACCTGTTTGTAGAACAAATATTGGGGTGCCTTGTGATGGGGGTCTTTCTCCCCAACGCAGGGAAATGAGCTGCCCCCAGTTCCATCACGCCTGTCCCACTTTTCCCCCACCGTGGAATCATTGGTACATAGCATCTTAGGCCTCCTCGGCTGCCAGGGCCCCAGAGCCTTTTCGTGGCTGGACTTGAAAGTGTTTAATGCAGGTCAGTTTGGTGTTTGATGGACCTCTTGGTGGGATGAAGCCTGGGCTCTCCCTGCAAGCCAGCACAGAGCCTGTGCCACTGAGCAGTATGGCAGCGCCCAGCCCATGGCAGCCCCTCCCCGAGTGCTCAGAGCTCTCCTTTCTCACTGAGTCCCACTCGCTGGTGTTTCTCTCTCTTCCTGCAGGGAGAGCCCCAGCTGTCCTCCCTCTGAGGATCTATCTTCTGTGCCTGGTTCGCTCCATCTTCTGGCAGAGAAGACAGGAGTTACTGACAATGGCCTCTATGAGAGCGTCCGATCAAGTGGACTCCCCGTTACTCGACTATGTGGGAGGAGAGGGGTGTCCGCAGGAAGCACGGCCCCTCTCTCAGACAAGCTTAACTTGAGGGATACCAAGGTTGGGCTTGGCAGGGTCAGGGGGTCATAGCTAGAGGATGAGCTCTGTCCAGTGCCAAAGCCCCTGGTGGAGGCTCTGTCCATCCTGCAGCTTCCATGAGCAGCCAATGTGCATTGCAAAGGCCTCTCTTGCTCACACAGTTCAAGTGGTTCTTGCTGTTGCCGCTGAAACTCCATCAGGATGAACACTTGTCTGTAACCCACTGACCGGCACTGTCCTTAGAGGTTCCTCCCTGAGAGGATGGGGTTCAGCCAGGAAGGACAGGGAGCAAGCTGAGAGGAGTGGCCTGGCCTGCATCCCTCTGCTGGCCTGTGTGTTGTATAAAACACTGTGTTTTGTATAAAACACTTTGAAAAGAGGGGAATCACTCTCACGTTCTGCAGACAGACACAGAAGGCCATACGGTAGGATTGCAGGCACAGGAAAATGCAAGATGAGGTAAAGCGGCAGAGACAGAGAGAAGAGCAGTGGTTGCAGGGACTGGGGGAGGGACAGAGCCGGGAGCGATGAGGAGCACAGGTGTCTCTGCGATGGCAACGTTGTAGAAGGACACGGTTGTGCAACACTCTGAATGGACCGAATGAGACGTCCATATCCCCCGGAAAAGGATCCGAGGAAAATTTTATGTAAACTCAAATTCTACTTTATTTATAAATAAAATCTATTATGTAATTATATACGTATACACAAAACACAAATACGACAAAGAAGGAAATGACGGGGGAGGGGGAGACAGGCTCTGGGGCAGCAGCCAGTACAAGCTGCTGCTCGGGGGCCGAGCCTGGTTGCTCCACCGAGGCAGGTGGTGGTTCAGGCTCTTCAGGAGCCCCAGGAGCAGGGGCAGGACCCTGCTGGACATCCGGGTCAGGCAAAGGGCCCGATGGCTCTTCCGTCGCAGAGACGTGAACGAGGGCCCTGACGACCACCTGCCCTGGCCTCAATGGGGCAGGTGGGGTCCCTGCTCTTCCTGACCCATGCTGAGCCTCCACAGCAGGGATGGCGGGGGCCAGCTCAGGTCCCAGAGATGCAGCGGGAGCGAGAGTGGCTGCTGGGGCGAGTTCCCGAGGCACATCCTGATCTTGCTCTGGGGCTGGTGCTGGAACTCCAAGAAGAGAAAGCATCATCAGCTTGATTGACTTCCCTGTGGCCTTTCCCTTTTCCCACCACTCAGTGTGGTCTGCGTTCAAGAAGGTGTCCCCAGCAGAAGCCCATAGGGACAGGGATCTGAGACGACTCACTCTTCTCAGCCCAACTACACTCTACGGACTCTTCCTCAGGGTGGCCCCCCGTCTCCTCCTCAGTCCCACATCAGTCACCCCCAGTCCTCCTCACCCCCAGCCTCTGGCTCCGTGGGCTCCACGTGTTGCCTTCCTGAAAGCAGAAGCTGGGCACGGCGCTCCAGGTCCGAGCCCGGCACATTGACCTGCAGGTAAGCCAGCAGCATGTGCAAGCTGGCAAAGTCTGGAGGCTGCACAAAATCCCCGGGATACTTTTCTAGCCACGTGGTCAGGATGGTATACACGGCCCTGGGGACAGACATGGAGGCAGAGAAGTCAGAGGACAGGGCACCCATCCAAACCAATATCCCAGGGAACCCCTCTGGGAAACTGGGCCCCCAGGCTTCCAGCTCCTATCTGGGACCAGTCGTACACCTTGTCCACCTGCAATCTGGCAGTCCTGCCTGAGACAGGCCTGCTCCCCGACGGCAGGCTGGCCAAAAGCCACTAGGAGTGGGAGTGCTTGATCAATGGTGTGAGCATTTCTGTCCTTCTGAGGGGAGCTGGACACACTCCTCAGTCTGTCTCCTTGCCCACGTGCCACTTGAATTCAACTGCATGTGCCCAGGGAGGGGTGGTGTCTGGCCTCTTCCTTACCCTCACTGCACTCGCCACTGCTCCGTGAAGATGCAACCGACGAGGGAACAAGGGGACTCTGTCTCTAGCCAGGCCTTCCCAGGACCCTCCCCATACCTCAAACATTACCTCCTTTGCCCATTCACTAGGTGCCATGAGTGGGTCTGCTTCCCCTGACACTCACCTCCCACAGGGTGTGGGATGTCTGCTCCCTAAGCTCTCAATGGGTTACCACTCTCCTTGGCCCCCGCTGAGCACCCAGTGTGCATGTTCCAACAGACTGTTGTGCGATGGTACCTAAATCCTCAGTTCTGGGTCCCAGCATTGGGGTAGAGAGAGGGCTGGGAGGGGGCAGGGATGGAGCAAGACCCTCTTAGGGGTTGAAGCTGTCCTCCATCCACCTGCTCTCCCACAGTGCTCACACACCAACCCCATCTCCCCAGGACACCTTCCCAGTTTCCAGAAGCAGCTCTCACACCTTTACCCTACAGCAGGAATAACAGAGGTGTGCGGGAATGTCCAGCAGCCCCTCGAACTCACAGTACCCTCACTGCCCTGGTGGAGAGGGAAGGTCCTCCTGGAGCAGCCAAATCTTACTCACGTGTGCCGCTGCTCCTGGGGTCTGTCGACCTCGTCATAGGTGGAGTAAACGCATCCGAATCTAGAGGAGGCCAGGGGGCATCCCATGTGATGTCTGTGGATGTTAGCTCTCCTCGTCCGACCCCGACTAGCCTGCAGCCCTGGGATGCTGTCTGTTCTGTGCCGGGATCTCATTCAGCTCCTAGATAATCGCCTCCACTGACGGGGGCTTCCTGAATGCTTGCTGAATGAAAGGGCCCCAACCAGCCCATCACAGACATCTGAGTGGGCCTGGCCCCCTGCTCAAACCCAGGCATGCTGCTCTGGATTCACCCAGACACAGACCCCAGGAGGAGTCTCAGATCTCCCTTTCAATGGCAAAAGAGCCCAACTCAAGACCATAGTGCGAGTGAGGGAAGAGGCAGAGGCTTCATCATGAGGGGCACGAGCATGTTCAAAGAGCATGACCACTGGCCCTCCGGCAGACTTTTCCACCGGCGCAGGCGCCCAGGTGTATGTGCTCTCCCTACGAGAGCCCACGGAGTCCCTATATAACTTGGCCCCAGTTAGGAGCAAAGGGGAGCTTGGGGCCCTGCCTAGTCTCACAAACAGGCATTGGCCAATACACACGAAGCACTTAGGGACAGGGGAGGGTGCTCACCTTGCAAAGAGGAGGTCCAGTACCGCTTGGGTGGTCGCAAAGGTGCGGTACGTGTCCAGAAAAATGTGGACATAGTGTAGATCTTGTCTTAGGACAGCAGACACCAGGTTATCTATCGCAGCCTCCAGCTTCTTGGCCCGGTTGGCCCACAGCACGGAAGTCCTATTCCTCCTCCTGGTTGAACCATTTTTCCCCTGAGGTGAATCAGAGCAGACGTGAGTCAGTGCTGTAGACCAGGAGGGTTGGGGGTTGGAAGCCAGAAGCAGCCCCCAGATCTCAGTGACTTATGTAGGAGGTGACAAGAGAGCCCACAAGAGAGCACACATTCACAGCATGAATGGCATGGATCCTGTGACTTCTGATAACATAGCCCATTGTTTTTATTTATTCTAAAGATTTTCTATTTATTTATTTGACAGAGAGAGAGGTCACAAGTAGGCGTAGAGGCAGCCAGACCAAGAGGGGGAAGCAGGTTCCCCGCTGAGCAGCGAACCCTTCGTGGGCCTCCATCCCAGAACCCTGACATCATGACCTGAGCTGAAGGCAGAGGCTTAACCTACTGAGCCACCCCGGTACCCGACATATCCCATTCTTGAGACGAGAACGCAGAGATGTTTTAGGTGAGAGGACTTCAGATAGGAGGGCACGTAGGCTGTGGGATGCAGCACTGTGCATTGGCAACAGAAGGGGATTCCATCCAGTCCTGCACCAGTAAAGGGCTCCATGGCTGTGACAAATGATGGGCCTTCCGGACTGCTGGGCAGTGCGGTGCAGTGAGGCCCCTGTTCCTGACCCTGGGGGGGCCCCAAAGATGTGTTCCATCCAAACAAAAGGGCAGAGCAAGAGACATTGTACCATGGGCCCCATGTCCCTTGGGATAAAAGTCTCCCAACTCACACTTGCAAATGATCACTTACAAGTCTTGCAGAACTTGAGGAAGGACGGTTGGGCCAAGGGGGACACCTGGGAGCACGAGTTAGGAAAATGCTTAGCACAGGGCAAAAGGAGTCTAGATAAATGGGATGAGACGAGGCTGAAAGTCTCTTTACTGCTATTCCTATAAGTGTGTGGACAAGGCCTCTGCTTCTGTCCCAGGCGTGGGCAGGACCATGAGGGCAAGTTTGGGGAAGAGATGGGATGCAGATTCATGGGAGTCCAGGACTCTAGGAGGCCAGGCTGGCTTCTAGGAAGCCGGGCCCTTGGTGCTGCATTGGCGCCCTGGGGGTCGGGTCTCCCCAGCACCTGCACTCACCCTGAGCCAGCGCCAGACTCTGTTGGTGTCGTGGGGCTTCTTGTCCTTCAAGGAAGGACAGCAGGGGATGTCAACATTCACCTCCTGCACCATCTCCTCTGTAGCCTTCTGTAAAGACAGTGCCCGTCAGCCAGGCAGGAGGCCTTAGAGCCCTGTCTGGAGGCCTTTGCTGGTCTTCAGACCCAGGGCGCTCCATTGCACACACACCACAGCCCAGTATGCGGACCCCTCGCCCAAGGAGAGAAATGTGGCACAGCTTCAGGGCCTTGGATGTGCTCTGCTCAGCTGAGAGGCACCTCCGGAATCCCCTTTCCACCCGGCCCACCATGACATTGGCGTGAACAAGAAGGGATCACCAGGGTATCCACTGTGCTCGCCCTCCTCCAGCCCAAGGGTGGGAACACCCACATATCCCTCGTCCCCTCAAACTCCAGAGGAAGGGATGGGGCTTCCCTAGGACGGTTCAGAGGGTTGGGCATCGCCTAGTCTGCTCAGTAGGAAGTACCTTATGGCATCTCCCTCGAAATGCCCTGAGGCATTGGGGGCGATGTTTGAGCCAATGTCTGCAGCATGGGAACAAGCCATTTTCCTGGGGTTTCTGGTGCCCAGAGCCCCGTGAAGCAGGCAGACAGCAGGAAAACATCTTTCTGTGTCAGATGTCTCTAGCCAACTAACCCTGATACCGGACTACAGTAGAATGTGGGTGCCTGGTTGCAGGGGTTCCAAGTTCTGGGGGTTGGTAGTCAAGGAAGTGACATCACTGCCTGAGATCCCCTACCGGGGTCCACTCCTGGTTGGACGCCTACACCAACAGTGGTCCGGTCTGCCATGTCCTCATCCCCCTTCTGCAGGCAAGGCCACATCTTATCTGTACACAGTGACCCCAATACAGACCTCTCCACAGGCCCCCAGGGAAGGTCTGATAGCAGCCAGGGCCCCAGCATGCAGACACACCTGGTTTCATAGACAACTCTCTATTCTTACCTGGTTTTGACCCTACATAACTGTCATTGTGCCTGACAGGGATGGTCAGGGATGGTTTTCTCTGCAAAATGTGGATGATCCTAGTATGTCTTTCTATCGAATGTCCACAGGCACAGGTTGGATAATAGCTGTGATGTTAGAGGAGTGGTGTCCCATGTAGGAAATACCTGCAACCAAATTTCCTCCCTCCTATCAACTTCTTGGATCTGCTACTAATCAGATCCCACCCAACTGTCCCTACTGGGGTGTGTGTATTTGTTGCACAAGCACACTCGCTCCCGAGTGCACACATGTGTTCATCAGTGCTCATGTTCTGGAGTCCCAGAAGATGACACCCCCACCTACAGAGGGCTGGGAAATAGCTTCCCAAGATCTTAGGCTTTGAAATTTCAATACAAACCCTAAAGAAGGGACTGGAGGCTTAGGACTGGATGGTCAGAATGTACCTGGCCCCTAGAGAATGCCAGTTCTGGGATGCAGGCCATTCCCTCCTTTCCAAAGTGTGTGTAGTAGATATGGGTCCACCCAGTGGGTCGCCATGACCTGGGATTCTCCTCAGACAAGAAAATTTGGCAATGTCTCCTATCTAGGATCACCCTCAGCCCGATACAATTTCCATGTCAACAGCCACTTCCTTCTAGTCAACCTTTTTCAGAGCCCCCAGTGAATGTCAAGGTGCATCCAGGACCCAAACGTTGAGGACTCTCAAAGAGCTGGGTTCATGCCTGCTAAGCCTCCCTACCCGTCTGATTCTGGGCAAGGCCCGGACCCTACAGGGATCTTCACAGTTTCCCCTCAGGGGCTCCATTGGTTCCCCAACTCCTCTGTATAAATCCTTGTGTGACCCCCTCCCCTGAGTGTGGTCTGGCCTTCGTGGTTCATTTCCATGTCACAGAACGTGGCATCTTGACCCAAATGCCCTTCTGAGATTAAGTTATCAAAGCTCACTGCCCAGCCCCATGTTGACTCTGACCCATGTGTTCTCTCAGATCCTCACACTGGAGCACAAGCCCCTAGGTTGAACCAGGACACCCACATACGCATGTGGCCCAGCCCTGTGGGTCAACAGCAGACAAAAGAACTCAGGTCTTTGCGATGGGCCGTATCTGGCCCATGCCCCTAAGTGAGCTCAGGTTCTCGGTGAAGCAGGTCCTCCCTTGGTGGTGTCAGCAGCCCCAACGGAAGGAGAGACTCTGGAAGGAGCCCCCAGCTGAGCACTGCTGGATTCCTGATCCCCTGACACCATGAGGCAGCGTTTGTGGGTTCAGCCACTGAGTGCCGGGAAGTGGGGTCACACAGCACTGGGAGAAGGATACTGATACTCTCCAGCTACCCGGGCCCTGGCCCCCCTCCCCTGCCTCTCTGCTCCTTCCTCAGCTTCCTCTGGCCACCCTGGCCCCCTTTCTAACCTCCAATCCTCTCTGCCATGGTGCCCTCTGCCAGGCAGAATGCACTCGGATTTGTGCAGGGCTGTCTCCTTCTTTTCGTCCCGCAGGAATTCTCCATGTCATCTCAGCACAGCCTTGTCGTACCCCTCACCTGGTGGAGTATGGGCCTTGGTTGTCGTCCCTTGCTCTTTTCCTGTGGAGCCATCGCTCCTTTCATTCACAATTTGGTTTCTCGTTTGTCCATCTTCTCCTCTAGACCCTAAGCTCTTACAGGGAGAACCCGCTGGGCTGAGAAGCACTGGCCCCATCTGCGTGTGCAGTGCCCAGTGGCTGAATGAACGAGTGACGGGATCCATCCCAGCGCAGACGAGCTCCGTTGTTTGAGCCTCACTGATTTTAGTCCCGTGCAAGCCTTTTTTTTTTTTTTTTTAAGTTAACTGTGCCTGATGTGGGCCTCGAACTCAAAGCCCTGAGATCAAGGATCCTAGTGCCTGAGGAAGCCAGGTGCCTCTTTGGTCCTTTTTAAAGGTTTTAGGCTGATCACTATTGAAGTGAACTTGGTGATTTCAACATGTCATAAGGAGGTACATTACATTATGCTGAATGACCAGGTAACTCCCCAAATTTGGGTAGCATATCACCACAGAGATCCCCCCATGACAGTGCTGAGTGGCTCTGCAGATTGGAGACCGAAATCCTTAATGTGATCTTCCAGGAGTCCAGAGTCCCTCCACCGTCCGTCTTCTCTCTCCCTGGGATGTCATGCACCCCTGATGCCATCAGCATGAGAGGAAGGATGACAAGGAAATACACGCAGGAAGGTGTTTCCAGCCAGGCATTGAAGACTTCAAAATACACTTTGATGCTCAATCTTTTATGTATTTTTTTAGGATTTCATTTCTTCATTAGACGAAAATGAGCACAAGCAGGAAGGGAGGGGCCGAGGGCCGAGAACCAGAGAGATGCTGAGCTGAGGACAGGGGGTGGCTGACATAGACCTGTGCAGGGAACAGTTCAGGACACACAGCAAGCCTCCATCACCTGGTAGGCCGGGAGTAAGGAGGACTCTCAGATCCCTGTGCCCATGACCTGCCATCAGGCGAGACCCTCTAGGGATTGCTTCCTGGACTCAGAGAACATTGATCGGTGGCAACATTCTCCTTGATTTCGGAGGGACGTGAAAAGTCAATCATGGGGATGATACTTTCATCCCAGGCCCCAGAAGAAGATGCTGAAGCACCTCAGGAGCTACCTGGAGCACCCACTGTGGGGCCTGCGGCAGCTGCAGAGCCCGACTGGCCTGGGTGGGGACAAGTTGTTCGCGGGATAGGGCTGTGGGTCCAGCCAAGGGGAGGCACCTACCTGAAGGAGCCTACTGCAAAGTTTCTATCGACAACCAGGTGCATGATTGAAACACTTCGGGGTCTACCCCTGTGGGGTACATTCCTGGCTTAAAAGTGTTCAAGGGGTGAAGCGGGGTGATATCCCAGGTGTGACAGCATGATCTCAGGGTCCCGGGGGTCCCCAGAAGAACAGGTGGGGCCTGTTTTTTCTTTTTTACGACTCTCTCATTACTATTTTTCACTAAGATTTGCTATTCCCAAAACAGAAAAATAGCTATATCACCTGAGAAAAGAATCAATAATTGTTTCTGACATAGTGTAAACTCCAGAACCAGCACGAAGGTGAGGCCAATGATGCATCCAGAGCACCCGATGTCGGGAGACATTCACGCCTAGGTTTGCGCAAGCCTCACCCATGAACTTTCATGACCCTTCAAGCGAGTGGCTCCTTAAATTTTGTACCCTAGGGTCCTCCCTTGCTCATTCTGGTACCTCTGTTAACTTATCTATTATTTGTTCTTTCTATAAACTTATCTTTGGAAGCGAAAAGAGTGCATTTCCAGGCTATGTCAGCTTGCCAACAGTAGGGTCATGAATGTCCTTCTTTTCCTACAGTTTTCTTTCCATCTCTTGACTGCCTGCCAGACCCACATAACAAAACCTCCAGGTTGGTTAAAACTGTCTCTTTCCTTTCCTCCAATCCCATCCTGCTAATTGTGACCAAGCTGCCTGGCTGCACTGAACATCTTTGTTGTCCAGCCTTAGCTGGTGTGTAATGAGACTTGTTACTCTTTTCTTCTTCATCAATCTGTGCAGGCCGGAGTTTACAAATGAGGAGCTGGGTCTCAGTGCATAGACACCTTTCTTTGCCTTCAGCATACTGAATGTTAACTACTTCCCGACATTTAAAATTGTCAATTTTACATGAAAACCCAGACGTACAAAATCTCAAAAATGAAAAAAAACCCACATTTTTAAAAGATTGTCTTTTACGAATTTGAGAGAAAGAGAGAGGATGTGCATGTGCATGAATTGGAGGAGGGGCAGAGGCAGAGGGAGAGGAACAGACAGCTGAACAGACCCCATGCTGAGCAGGGAGCCCCCGCTCCAGATAATAAAGGGTAACAAAAGAAACAAAAGCGATGCAGGAATGTCTGCTCTTCTTGGTTCCTGTTCACATAAGGCTTGATCTCACCAGCCTGAGATCATGACCTGAGCCAGAACCAAGAGCTGGATGCTTAGTCAACTGAGCTGCCCAGCTGCCCCAAATGACACATTTAAAAATAAAAAATAAAATCTGACAAGGTTTTTCTCAGTGTCTGTTTGTTAGGAAAACGATTTCCACCCCCCTCACAAATGAGAGAGCTGGTTCAACATGCAGCTCCTGGAGACTTTCTTTCTTGGTTGCTGACCTTCCTTCGGGGTGAATTCCAGCACTTTGCTTCCACACAGCCTCTCTCCTGGCTGAATGCGCATCAGCAAATCCCTTCCGTGTACAGTAAGGCTATCCCCCAATACTTCCTCCCCATCTACACACAGGATACGGATGGTATATCTGACTTTGTTTGGACGGATGGGGCCATGGAATTAATTTCAGCAATGAGTGACGAATAGAATTTTTAAGTTTCTTATGGCTGAGCATTTAATTGCTAGTGTGAGCCTTTAGAGATCTCATTTTCCCTCTTTCGTGACAGGAACGTGGAAGGTACGAGAAGCTTTCCAGCCTGTGTTCCTCAGTGGCTTTAATGAACAGAATTCCCTGTCATTTTGCCATGGACATGTAGTAAGAGCAAGAAATATACTTTTGGGGACACCTGGGTGGCTCAGTCGGTTAAACCGCTGCCTTCGGCTTGGGTCATGATTCCAGGGTCCTGGGATCGAGTTCCGCATTGGGGGGCTCCTTGCTCAGTGGGGAGCCTGCTTCTCCCCCTGCCTGCTGTTCCCCCTACTTGTGTTTTCTTTCTGTCTGACAAATCAATAAAATCTTAAAAAAAAAAAAGAGAGAGAAACTTTTGTTGGAGCTGTTTGTTGTCACCGCTAAACCTAGTCTATCTTGACTGAAAGGATGTTCTTGGTCACATCTGTAGTTTTGTTTCTCCTTTCAGATTTAATCAAGCCGAATGTTTTAAGAAAATGAAAGGTAATTATGTCACAGATTGGCTTCTCAGAGTTCTAAGATCTGAGCAACAGAGAGAAAAAATAGCACTTGATGCTGCTCTGTGGTTTGAGAAAAGAATTTACGAAAATTGACTTTCCATTCCAGAATGTTCTTTGCAATGATCATTGTTTTTCCTTTTGTAGACTATTGGGCAATTGTGTGAAACATGAAAATACACTCAGAGGTTTTTGTTTATATTGTGTAAGTGATTTGCAGTATCATTATTAGGATCTTATAGAAATACTTTCGTGATATGTGTGGTTCCTCTATTTCTTCATGGAATTGTATTGAAATCCAGTGTTTTCCGGGTCACTGTTAAAGGCATACATCTATCCCAAAGGAGGGGATGCAGTTCTAGTTCACATAGCCTCAGAAGTAATTGGATACCACCACTAGTATTACTAATGCTACAACTACTAACGGGCGAAGATCAACAAACCCAGTCACACCTAGTTGAGGTGCTTTGGAATCTGAGGCAGAAGAGGGAGCAAGATTCCATGGGTCCCTGTTCTCTCTGCATCCTTCAGAGGAAGGCCTGCTGGACAGGGGCCAAGAATGGACTCGACCATAGGGTTGGGTTCCTTCATAGAGGCTGGGTTCCCATGCCATGGGAGGGAACATGACAGCAGGCTTTCTCAAGGTCTCACGTGCCAATCAGAGCAAGCTTGGGTGCCAGGTATTCAGAGGACTGCTGGTTCCTGAGGAACTTGGGGGCCCCAGTGCAACTGGGAATTGACAGTGGGTGCAGCTTCACCCGCTGGGAGAGGGGTGGCCATGAGAGGACACTCGTGCAACAACCTGACTGCCCGGATCCACACTGCCATGTAGTAAGCACCCACCACAGGCTAGCCAGAAATCGAGGTGCTTTATACTTGCTAGCTCTTACCTTCACTATCACCCTTTCAGATGGGTATAATTATTTCTCATTTTACAGATGAGGGGGATGAGGCTCCAGGGAAGTTAGGTTACTTATCTAAAGTTAGCTGACTTGTAAATGGCAGAATCAGGATTTAAACCGGGTTGTGCTCTTTTCCTCTGTGTTTACTGATATGATATTACCTGATATGATATTGATATCATTAAATATTAAATACAATACAAATATATATGCAATAATTAAATACAAAATTAAATATAAATAAATATAATACAAACATTAAATTTATTTACATAATAAATTTGATTAACTAAATTTATAATAAATTTATATAATAAATGTGATTAATGGAATTTATTTATTTATTAAAATAATTATTTGTTATTTATATAATTAATAAATAAACTCATTTATATATTTAATTGAAATATTAATACAAATATTAAATACAAAGATTATATACAATAATTAAATACAAAAACTAAATATAAATAAATACAATACAAATATTATATGCATTTATATAATAAATAAATTTAATTTATTTATTAATTAAATTAAGTTAATTAAATAATACTTTATTATTTATTTATTAATAATTATTTATTATTATTTATATAATAAAACAAAAATTTATTTATATATTATTGAAAATATTAGTACAAATATTAAACACAAATATTATATACAATAGTTAAATACAAAAATTAAATATAAATAAGTCAATTCAATACAAATATTAAATACAATAGGAAAAGGGCTACTGAAATACAACTCACAGTACTTTAAAGATACATAACTTTTATAATAATCACTATATTGATCAAACTACGTCTTCAAAACGGACCCTCCCTTCCTGTAGCCAAGACACCAACAATGGTGACACTCTATTCCTTTTTTGCTAAAGAGTGGCGCGTGAAACATTGGAGAGAACCTAGTGCTTGCCGGAAGTCAAGGCCTTGCACTGGTTCTGGAAAGATCTCAAAAATGTGAGAATGTGGAGGTGGGGTGTGTGTGTGTGTGTGTGTGTGTGTGTGTGTGTGTGTGTGTGTGTTGTACGGAGGGATTGCTGGAATCGGGTTTACAGTGAATAGTGAATGGTCTTGACTACTTTGGGGCCTGCGATAACTCCAAATCCAGGGGTCCCCTCAGAAAATCCAGGGCCATTCAGATGGCCTTAAATATTTTGAAATGAGGGAGAGTACCCAAGACAAAGAGAGAAATCACTGGAAGCTCCTGTACTGACCTATCAGGTCTTCTAAGACACTTGTAGCCAGTAACTACGCATAGTGTGAATTCTGACTCCCTCAGATTTTGGGGATGCTAGCTGAGGTTCAGTGACCTCTAAGAGCTGAGGCTCCAGCCAGGTGGGACATCTCCCCACCCACCACAGGCAACTGTGTTCTTTAGGAAGGAGCAAGGGGCAGGAGCTCCAGACACCTGTAAATTACATCCTGTTCTTCTCCTGCCTCAGAACTCCACACATGAGAAAAATAAACTGGGTCATTGCTGCTGGTGTAGGGACTTTGTGTCAGGTTTCAGGGGAAAAAGATAGGCTTTAATGTAGCAGGATGATCTGTCATCATTTTCTGGAAGCTAATATAAGCCTGAAACCAGAACATCGCCAATTTTGGAATCTCCTCAGAGGATAACAGAAAGCTGACAAAGGCTAGCTTTCAGCTGAACCTTGGGCAAATGGTCCAACAAGCTGTGGCCTACACTCCTCAGGTACAAAATAAGAATATCCGTCGACTTGTTTGAAACTGGGCCACAATAACATTTTGAAAGGTGCCGTATAAACACGGGGCTGTAGAATCATGGACTCTCAGAAGGCCGACAAGAGCAATTCGTTCACCCTCCATTTACAGATAAGCACATGCTTATGTGGTCCAAGCAGATGAGGGGCTATTCTCGTTTTATAGTGCTTCCTGCAGAATTCACACTGCTATTAGTCTATTTTGATAGTCCGCAGCTTAAGAAATGCCTCCCGATGTTGTCTTCATTTCCATAGACTGCATCCCTTGAACAACCTCTTCTAGCGTGCTTGGGCATCCCTGGTACCCTTGTTGGACTCACTGTGCTGAGTTAGGATATCCCTCATGTTGCTGCCCCAGGTAAGGGCCATGCCTCTGAGGCAGGAGGTCAACATCTCTGGAGAGAAGAGATAATCCCAAGATCTTCATCAGGAAAGAAGAACGTGGAGGGAGGGGAGACAGCTCTGGCTCTTGGGGCCACAATCCCTCAGGGATAGACCTCAAATTCTCTACAGATACTTAAAGGACTCCCAGAAGGTAAGAGTTATCCAAAGGCCTCTCTCACGGGGGCAGTCCAAGAGCTAGGTCAAGAGGTGTCCATGCGAAGGACCTCGGGACAAACAGGTGATGGCTGTATGTCATAAACTAGACTAGCGGTGTATATGGCTAAATGTGCTTTATTGTCCCAAGACTTTACTCCAGATCCCTCTGGGACAAGAATTCTCTTCTCTCTTCTCTTGGAAGGGAGATTTGTGGAAATGTTGGGCTGCACCCTATCATAGCATTTCTTCTGTGAGAATATTTGCTGTTTTCCCCATTGATCATGCTGGCGCAGATGCCTCCTTGTCCTTCTCTAAGCTCTTCCTTCATTCACCAAGCAGTTATTGGGCACTTACAATGGGCTAAGTGTTGAGAATATACCTGTGAGCACATACACCTGGTATCTGTTGTCAGGGAGGTTACAGTGGACAGAGATCAGACGCCCCTCTTCCTGAGACTGGGATCCTACTATCTCTTCATTGTCCCTCCGCAGATTCCACTCCGCCCTCCTGTTGGGACACTAGCTTGCCGACCAGGATAAAGTATCTTCTCGCTGGAGATTTCCTGTTGCCTACACCAGGACCTTCTCATTTTTTGTGCTCTTTTCGTACCTCTGAATGCTGGGGGACTCCCAGTAAGACAACCCTGCGCTTGCTATGTGATGTTAGGAAAGTACATGGTTCATTCAGCAAGTGCCAAACCATTGGCCAGCTGGGTGGCTGCTGGGCTGCTTCTGGACCAGGAATTAATTGCCCCTGTCAAGACTGGCCGGGTTCAAGACAGTCATAATTGATGAAGGAAGCTCACTTGGCTGCTATGAAACTAGCCAGATGCCCACTGCCGTGTCCTCAACGAAGAGTCATGGTCAGTTCCAACTTGCCAGATGCACACTGCCATGCCTCAACAATGAGTCATGGTCAACCCCCGGACGTTAATGAAATCACAAATCTGGATGACGCTCTTGACTCCATGAACGTGAATGCTAAGATAAAGGCCCTTGGTAATAGGACTGGCCTTTCCGGAACACCACTAAGCCCTCACCAGTCAGGCTCCTGCTGCCAAAACAGGGACATCATAACTGTCTTGCTGTCACTCCAGCTCCAGAGCTTAGCATCATCTGGCAGGGGCAGCATGAGAGTTAAACAGACAACATGAGATAAAACAAGGCAGGATGTTCCGAAAATTTACAGGTCAACTGTGCACGTTTTGCCTTTTGACTTCTCCCTCTTATCTCCCTCTTGATTTTGCCACTGCTGCCAGGCTGGTTTTCTAGAAGGGAGCAAGAAGACAATTTTATTTTCGAGGAGTACCCCTGGTAAGTGTTTAGAAGAAGTTCAAAGTTAAAACTTGACTAAATGAGGTTTTGGAACAACCTCTTTCCTGATAATGACCCATATTTTCCTGGTTCAATTCCTCTGCAGCCTTTGGCGAAAGCCCTCTGCCTGTGTGAATACAGCCCTGGACAGGTGGGAGCCGGGGGCAGGCAGAGGCTTTAGGAACTCCTGCTTCATTAGAGTATCCTATGATGTAATCTGGGTGTATTCCCAGAAACCGCCCCCCACCGCCCCCGCGTATGTTGTGATACAGTAATCTAATGGAAGAGAAAAAGTACTGGGGAAATCAAACTACCTGGCGAGGAAAGCTGGTGGTTTTCTTTCCTTTGATCTGTTTCTTAGGAAAAAGAATTCTAAAAAAAAAAAAAAAAAAAAAAAAAAAAAAAAATCCCAGAACGTCCAGTATGATAAGGCTGGTGAACTATAGTATTACACGCTCACTAACGAGCCTCAGGCAAAGTAGCAGCGTTGAGCACCTGAGACTTTCTCCCAGAACCTCTCCAATCCCAGCATCTGTTGTGTTTGCCGGCACCGCTGGGTAACTCGGCATTTTCACCTCCTCGGGTTCTGAACCCGTCCCTCCCACGTGGAGCTCCAGGCCGCTGGTAGAGTGCAAGCCAGGGCACGAGGAGCAACATTATTTCAGATGGAACAAATGTCTGCTGGAAAGCTCACACAACTGCAGAACGTCCTGGAAATCGACCTGCTCGGATCACCCCCAGCCAGGTGGGCGTTCCCGAAGCAGCCGGCACCTTACACAGGAACCGCGCAAGGGCATGAAATTGCGTCTCCTGATTGGATTCCCACCTAAGCATCGCTTGCTCATCACACCAGTGACGGTGGACAGACCTGGTTGGTGCCTCCCACCCCACCTTCAGCTTAGTCACCCCAAGTGATTTATGCATGCGAGACCACCCTTGTCTGCAGATAAAATAAGGAAGGGAATCTGAAGGGTGTTGTGGTGCCGTCTGCTCGCTGCCACACCCCTTCCTGTTCCTTTTCCCTTCAGTCTAATGAATTGTTTGTCTTTCTTTTCCGCCCACTCAAAAGTGCTCATGCTTATGTGTGTGGGGTGTGTGTGTGTGTGTGTGTGTGTGTTTTATAGTTTCCAATAGAAACCATACTCATTTTCCAGGATGTTTCTCCAAATTTTTTTGGCCCTAAGGCTTGACTTTTTAATCGAGTCAGAAGTGGTTCTCGTTTTAAAAACAGAGGTTTCGGGGCGCCTGGGTGGCTCAGCGGGTTAAAGCCTCTGCCTTCAGCTCAGGTCATGATCCCAGGGTTCTGGGATCGAGCCCCGCGTCGGGCTCTCTGCTTGGCTGGGAGCCTGCTTCCTCCTCTCTCTCTCTCTGCCTGCCTCTCTGCCTACTTGTAATCTCTATCTGTCAAATAAATAAATCTTAAAAAACAAAAACAAAAACAAAAAAAAAAACCCAGAGGTTTCTGGTTTTCATGGGCATTCAAAGCTAAATCCTTCACTAGATCTTAATGAGATTCTGAATCGTAGTTTTCACTTTGCTTCTCTAACCACTTGTGTTGTTTTGTTACTGCTCTAAGAGTTTTTACATACGTTCAAAGGAGGATAACCAGAAACAGTCCATGTAGGAGACAGTCCATGTAGGAGACAGGGTAAGTCAAGCAGAGACTATCCGAACCAAACAGCAAATAGCACTGAAGAGCCAGGCAAAAGTGCGGCTCTAGGGGTGTGTGGGTGACTCAGTTGGTTAAGCATCGGCTCTTGATTTCCACTCAGGTCCTGATCTCAGGGTCTTGGGATTGGTCTCAGGCTCTGTGGGGAGTTGGCTTGGGATTCTCTCTCTCCCTCACCCTCTCTGCCCCTCCCCCTGCTCACAACACATAAATAAACAAATAATAAATAAAGGGTTTTTTTAAAGTGTGGCTACTACAAATTATTAAAATTTTTAAAAAACTAAATTAGGTAACCTGACCTCTCTGTTGTAGGTATATAGGTCATGGATATGAAAATGTGCTTAAAATGCAAAGAAAGGGGGCCTGGGGGTTTGCTCAGGAGCGACTGACACTAGTAAGAGATTGGAAGCCAGTGTGGGGCAGGAACTAAAAGGGAGTCATGTTCCTCTAAAAATTAAAAATAAACATACCACATGGTCCAGTAATTGCAGTATGGGGTATTTACCCAAAGAAAACAAAAATACGAATTCAAAAACATGTATGCCCCCTTATGCCTATGACAGCATTATTTACAATAGCCACAACGTGGGAGCAACCTCAGTGTCCGTTGATAGATGAACGGATAAAGAAGAAGTCGCACATTAAGTGCTATATATCAGCCATTTAAAAAATGAGATCTTGCCATTTACAACAACAGTGTCGGACCTAGAGGGCATTATGCTGAGTGAAATAAGTCAGACAGAGAAAGATAAATACCATATGATTGTATCTTTGTATAGCACCTAAAAAGCAAAGCAAGTTAACAAACAAAAAGAGCAGGAACAGACCCATAAATATAGAGAATGAGCTGGTGGTTGTCTCCACGGCGGCAGCGGGGGGGGGGGTGAGAGGAGGGCAAAATAAGTGAAGGGGAGTGGGAGATGCAGGCTTCTAGTTACGGAGGGAGTAAGTCACGAGGATGAACTGTACAACATAGGGAATAGAGTCAACAATACTGTCATCGTGTTGTATGTGGATGGATGGGACCTCTGCTTATGGTGAGCATGGTGCGATGTACATCGAATCACTATGTTGAAACTAACATAACATTCTGCGTCAACTACACATCAGTAAAAAAGACGAAGAAGCAATAAAAAGGAGGGAACCTGCACACAGAGGCAGGCACAGAGGGAGGTCCAGGGGAAGACACTGAAAGAGCCTGCTACAAGCCAGGAACAGCTGAGGCCACGGAAGCCAGGAGAGAAACAAGGAGGAGATTCTCCTCCACAGCCCTCAGAAGGAACCAATCCTGCCATCACCTTGAACACACACTTACACCTACCAAATTGGGAAGACAGTACACTTCTGTTGTTTAAGCTGGAAGAAAATAAGGTGGTGGGAAAGTGAGTGAGATTTTACTTTGATGACTGCTATGTCCCTGGATCTGTCATAAGAAGAATGCAACACTCATGTAATCTACATGTGTACCCATTCTGACACACATCGGCAAACATGTATACATATGTGTATAAAGAGAACAGTAACTTTAAACTTTATTATGCTTCCTCAAAAGTCCTATAGTAGTATAATCACCCCTAGAAGCTGAAAATTCTTAATATGCTTATATTGTGGGCTTCAGAAGGCTTTGTCTTTCCTTATTGCAATGGTTCTCAGCCTTGGATGCTCGCTAGAATCAATGGGGACATTCAAATCTCAATGCTAACGCCATATCCTAGACTAATGAAGTCAGAATCTCTAAAGGGAAACTGGCTCCAGCCTTTTTTAAAGCTCCCCAGGAGCTTTATTTGTGGAACATAAGCTTATTTGTGGAACATAAGGCATAGCATGGAGGACATTTGGAGAAGGAAGGGAAAAATGAAAGGGGGGGGGAATCAGAGGTGAAGAGGAACCATGAGAGACTATGGGATGTGAGAAACAAACCAAGGGTTTTAGAGGGGAGAGGGTGGGGGGATGGGTTTGCGTGGTGATGGGTATTAAGGAGGGCACATATTGCAAGGAGCACTGGGTGCTATACGCAAACAATGAATCATGGAACACTGAAAATCATAAAAAAACAAATAAATTAAATTTTAAAATAAATCAATAAACCTTAAGTGTCTGCCTTCAGCTCAGGTCATGATCGCAGGGTCCTAAGATCAAGACACGTATCGGGCTCCCTGCTGAATGGGGAGTCTACTTTACCCTCTGTCTCTCCTCCAACTTGTGTGCTCTCTCACTCTTGTTCTCTCTTGCAAATATAAATAAATAAAAGTATGAGTTCCAATAGACAGCATCATGCCCTTTTGATGCCTTCAGGATCTGCAGCTTTTCACTCACTCTCTCACACACACACATACACACATCTGTGCACACACAGTCTTTTGCTGGGTATCTCCACAGAGTCTGAGAATTTGGTGGTGGTGGCGGGGGGCGGGGATTCTTTGGTCAAGTGAATTCCCAGTAGAGCAAGGTGAAAGCCGTCAACCAGCTGTGCCTCTCACTGATGTCAAAGGAAAGATTGTAAAATGAATTTCTAAGTCACTGTTGAGCAGAAGGTCTCTTTGGAAGGACCCTTCACCTTCCTCATGATTGCTTCCCAAAACTGATTACATTATTCCTGAGACATTTCCCAATCTTATTTGGGACAGTGAGTTCCTCCGGATTTATCAATAAGTCCTCTGAAAAGAGAATTTGGAAATTTGAAGTTCTTCAGATATATATATATATATTTTTTTTTTCTTGAAAATGGTGCCAATGGTTTCCTCTACTCCCGGCACAGCTGGTGTTGATGGTTCTGGTGGCTTCGTCTAAAATTTTGTGCTGTAAATGTTATTGATCCTTGGGCATATCAAACCTGTTATAAAGGAGTTCATATTGGGAGCAGAGGGTCCATGTTCATTAAGCAGTTGGGATTACCCATGCTTAATATGGCCCTCTGAGCAGCTCAGGTGGTTATATTAATTGCTTAGCTGTTGATCTCTTGAAGACAAGATTTCAGCGTCAGAATTTCTGGTGTTTGAGTCGATTATAATTCCATTAGAAATACCCTTGTAATATATTAGTAAGGTACTTTTAAAAATAAACTACCTAGCATTCTACATTGTGTCTTTCCTTAATTGGTATGAGATCAATGCAACATTATATCAGTTCAAATATCTTGGGATGTTATTTTATAAATCCCATTAGGTCATAGCTTCACAACAGATTTTGTGAAATCCTATTACTTACAGAAACTCTAAAATCAATGTTCCTATGTATTTTAAAAATCAAGAAACCCCTAATTATTTGAAAGAGTATCCGCATTTTACATCACTTAGGGGCACGTATATGTTATGAGTTTATAATTCCAAACATAGAATAAAAAATTATATTACATCCCAGTATTTTGGAGGAAAACAACATTCATCAGCTCTATAAACTGTGGCATTATGAGTCAGATGGTTCCGTGTGTAACAGTGTAAAAGTTGCAAACTTTTCATCAAGACAGAAACAGAGGCAGAGAGAGAGAGAGAAATTGAGATGGGGGAAAAACTCTGACCTCTTTGGCATGTCTCTTTTCAGGATGACATTTCAGAGCCCATCTCTGCTGGGCTGGTGTCTGCCCACCTGGCCACACAGTCGGGTTTGTTCTTGTCAACTCTAGCCCAGATCTGCATCATGCCATGCACACATTTTCTGCTTCATTCATCCATTTGATATGTCATCCATGGTTAGAGTGGTTCTTTCATAGTAATTGCTTATGGAGGTTGTGCTAAGCCAAGCCTTCCTTTCCCTCCTAGTTCTGTCCATTGAAGTCCAGCGCACTTGCCCCCTCCCGCCCCCCACCGCTTTCTTTCCCTGGCTTCAGACATCCTGGGACAGACTGAACGGGAATTTGCACCAGAGTCCCAGGATAGGACAAACACCTGTGCCCAGGGATAGGTTAGGTTAGCACCACGGTCAGCAACGGACACTTGGGTTGCCTCATGAACTGCTTAGTATCTAGCATGCTTCCTTCAATAAAGACACCATTCCACAAACACTGGATAAGTAAATGAAGGAAGAATAAGCCAGCAGCGATTTGTGGCTTTGTGTTCATGGGCACAATTATGAGGGTCTGAACAGCCCCGATTCTCTGTTGGCTCTGAAAGTTCAGGCAACTCCTCTTCCTGTGGCCTTACTTCTCCATCGGAACTGAAAAGATCCAAGGGAGGGATCAGTGCCTCACCCTGGGACAGAAATTTCACATGTGGTACCTCTGTTCATTCTCAACATGACTCTCCCCTCAGAGAAAAGAACCAAGGCTCAAAGAGGTTAAATCCACTCAGCAAGCAAGGAGCAGAGCCAGACTCAGCCCAGAGCCACCTGATTCCAAAGTCCATGTCCCTCCCTCCCATCACCCATGTCACTAGAGAGGGAAATGTAGTGTGTATGTGCCGGCCTTATCCCTGCACATTAAATGAACGTTTAAATGATAAGGAGCCCGACAAATGAATTACCAGTACCATTACAACACCTTGCATTAAGTCATCTTTTACGCTTTTATTACATACCCCAAAATAAAATTAATCAGGAAGAGTTTTATTTGTTCAGTATTTCACTTTCAGTTATGGTTTGTTTCCTTCCTTCCTTTACGTTTTTCCTTCTCTCCTTTCTTTCTTTCTTCCTTCCTTCCCTCCCTCCCTTCCTCCCTTCCTTCTTTCCTTCCCTCACAATCAAATTTTCCCTAATTGTAATTAAGGGTAAAGAAATCAGGGTTTACTCTGCCTGTTTAGGAGATGCAGTCCCTGGTTCATGAAACAGAAGTCTTCTTCAAAACAACTGGGTGGCTCAGTCAGTTATGTGTCTGAGTTCAACTCAGGTCACGATCCCAGGGTCCTGGGATGGAGCCTCACATCAGGTTCCCTGCTCAGTGGGGAGCCTGCTTCCCCCCTCCCTCTACTGCTCCCATGTTTATGCTCTCTCTCTCTCTCTCTCTCTCTCTGTGTCAAATAAATAAATTGCTTAAAAAAAAAAGTCTTCTTTACCAAAGAATGACAGCTTCCAAAGATAGAAGAAATGGTAGAATTAGGAAGTCACATTTTGCAACTCCCCATGGAAAAACTGATTCAGGTAAGAGCCATCAATGAATGCTACCAGCATTGGGTAGAAGATTGCGGGGAGTGGGATCTTTGGACACTACCAAAGTATCGCCCCACTGGTGACTTGCCAATTTTAAGAGAACAATTTAATATCGCACAGGCCAGTACTGGTGGCTGACAACTCAACCAAGGAAGAAAACTCAATAGTATGCACACCCTGGTGTTGTACCCCTGACTCGAAGCAGCAGGAAGTATCCAGTATCACCCCTAGTATTTTTTCCTGATATGCTTAACCTGCACTGAACCAAGGGTTTAGACCCAACGTCCAGTGCATGGGGAAGTCGATAGCTGGAATGTGGAGGGAATGACGCTACAAGGAAACAATTAGACTGTGGGACATTTGACAAGTCAAACTGGCCTCGTCTCTCCAGAAACTCAATATGATAATGGAAAGCAGATCAGTGCTTGCCTGGAACAAGGGGCAGAGGACATATGACTGCAGAGAGGCACAAAGGATCTTGCTGGGGCACCAGAAATCTGCATTTCGATTGTTTTTTTATTTGATTTGATGTGACGGCTACACTGGCGTGTACATCGTCAAAATGAATGAACAGAACACTTACGACCGAATTCCTTAGGTCAAGGGACACTTTGATGCAGCTGATTTTTAAAACAAAACAAATGATCGGTGTCACAGAAAAAAGTGAAGCCACCGGTCCATATTTAAATTGTCTCAAGACCCATTACAACCAGATATAATAAGAGAAGTTCAGTTAGATCTGGGCTTGAAGAAAAAGGGGACAACTAAGAAAGACATTTTGGGGATAATGAGGAGAATTGAAGCAAACTGGATGCTAGATCATCCTGAGACATTTAAAAATTTTTCTTCTGCTTTCTGGTAGGATAATGTTGTATAATGTTGTACTAATATTGTTAGAAGATGCTTGTTGAATTATTTAGGAGAGAAGGGTCATGATGTCTGTAACGTAATTGCTATACTCGAAGATATATGAGGACATGTAGAGAGAGAAAGCAAAGACAGCATAAAGTTATCAATGGTTTAATTCTGCAGAAAGAAGTCACTGGTATTTATTATGCTAAGCTTTCAACAATTGTGTACTTTTGAAATTTCCAAGAATTAAAATGTGGAAAACAGTGAATGCCATGTGAGTGGTGATGGCTCTTCTGGTTTGGAGGCAGTCTTCAGAAAGTCTTCTGGCTTTATCTCTGGATAATCTCTGGGTTATCTCTTATGGCAAGGAGCCACCCCTTTCCATGGCTTCTCCTTCAGGGGAAAGGACACTTGCACATCCCTAGAGAGGCCTTTGTATCCTACTCTGTGACCTAAAGGGCTTTGGGCTCTTCCCACCATCCTTCACTTCTCCCCACCACAATGCTGTTGAGCAAATAACATGTGAATGGTTCTGTTAATTGCTTGAATGAATATTGCAGCTCGACTAAAAAGAAAAGATAAATTCACTCCTGGAATCTCTCCATGAGACAAGAGAGGATAGAAAAACATAGGTCAAGAAGCTTTTAGCACTTGCTTAACGTTGAATGGAAACCTACATAATATGTACTTTGAAGGTAGCAGTTCTTTTTCAATGTCAGCTAAATGTGGTCACTAAGGCTCTGGGTGGGGAAGATCAGACTTATTTAATGTGATGATGTCTAGGGTGTTATTGAGCTAAGGGAAGTGATAAATTCTCCTCCTCTGGAAGGTCTAGCTCAAATTGCTTCTCTTGTCCAAAATCTTTCCAAACTAATCCAACCCAAAACAATCACTCCCTCTCCCAGGTTCCACCTGTTCTTGTTATCTGTTTCAGCCTGTCTGATCCTAAGTCACCTGCTAGATTATTTAAAAATAGCTTACATTTTCACATCTTCTCCCCCCAAAGCCAGGATAGGGTTTGATGGGGATACCAAACCCTGATTCTCCCAATATCCTGTCTTCACCAGCACATACCCACCCATACTGTGAGTGCTTGGACCGCAGGGGCCATGGCTAAGCCCCTTTGTGTTCCCAATGGCCTGCACAGGGCCTGGCCCATAAATGTTTGAAAAATGAACAAGGGTTTTCCTCCTGTCCTTACTGTATAGTCCAGAACATAGGGCAAGGCATGGGGGAGCTTCTGGTAGAATGAATCAAAGTTACCTGGAATCAGGAAATTGGAGTGATAAAGTCTCTCTCTTTCTCTCTCTCTATCTGAATCTCTCTTTCTCTTTTGCTTACATGCACATCCATTTTCTTTCTCATCATTGGAACCCAGACACCATGCTGGCAAGAATCCTGGGATTAGAGTAAGGAGTAGAGGAAAGCCATGCCCACTATCCCCTGTCCAAATCCCTGACCCATGGAATTCGTGAGCATTACAAATGGTTTGTTAAATGACATGGCATGCTGGAAAAATAGGTTACATAGTCACAGTAAATGGAACATCCTCTTTGCTCCTTATCCTTCTCTACATCTCATCTAAACAAGGAAGTCGTATCTTGGGTAGGATTGTCAAATTAAATGGGATGTCCAATTAAATCTGAATTTCAGATAAGTAACAAATGATTCTTTTGGCATAAGTATGTCCCCAGTATTGCATGGAACATATCCTTTAAAAATATTTATTGTAGGTGCCTCCTTAGCGCAGTAGGCAGCGCATCAGATCAGTCTCATAAAAATATTTGTTTATCTGAAGTTCAAATTCAGTTGGCACTCCTTTTTTCTTATTTGCTAATTCTAGGAACCCTTACCTCGAGTTTCCACCCTGGACCTTTTCTCTACCCACACGCACGACTTAGGGGACTCAATCCAGCCCAAACTTTATCCTGACAACTCTGAAATTTTTATCTCCAGTTCAGAAATCTCCACCAATCTCCACACCAAAACACTGGACTACCTACTTGGTAATTCCCTTTTATAGCTGAGAGTCATCTCAGACCCAAACGGAATGGTTGATTTGCAACCCCTAGCCACCCACCCAAGCTGTTGCTCCTCAACCTTCCCCATCTCCGTGAATGGCACTACATCTACCCAGTTGCTCAAGCCCCAAGGAGAGCCTCCGCCCTGATTCCTCCCCGTCCCGTACTCTGTGTCCAGTCAATCAACATGTCCCTTTGGCTCAACAGCCAACACATATTTCCAGACCATCGCTACCTCATTGTGTCCCCTACAACCCCTCTGGATCAAGGCACACTCTCCTCTCACTGGAACGACTGTACTGGTCACCAAATGGATTTCCTGCTTCCCCTCTTGCTTCTCTGTAACCTTCCATACTGCATTCTCCCCGCAGTAGCTGGAAGGATCTTTTTAAAGACATATCATGTAACTCGTCCGCAACAAACGCTCCGATGGTTCCTCACTGCACTAAAAATAAAATGCAAATATCCTTCGAGATCCTGCATGATCTATTTCCTGTACCACTCTGTCAACAGGCCACCAACCTTTCTGCTCCTCAAACATCCCAAGGTCCCTTAGGACCTTAGGATGTTCTGCCTGAAGTACGGCAGCCAGGTGGATCATTCTTACCATTTCTGCCTCAAATCTCACATCACTTCTTCCATTTAGGCCTCCCTTACCTGGCCCCCGGCCCCCCCCCTTCATGTCTCCCAAGGCCATCAGCCCGGGGTATTTCCACCTCCAGGCCAAACCCACTGCATCTGCTTTGGTTTTAGATTGGGCCTGTGCACTGGTTTCTGTCCTCTGGCATTTGATCTTTTTTTGAAAACAACAGAGAAACAGATTTTGTTAATTTCCTAATTCAATTGAAGAGTTCTGTCCATTCATATATGATTTAACTTATGGTTTCACTGCCCACATTTGTTGTGATGGCGTATATAGGTGGACTTATTTCTACCATATGATTTTTACTTTTTGATTTATCATGCATTTTTTTATGTTTCTTGCTTCTCATTTCCTCCCTGTTCAGGAGTTGATATACTTTCTTTAGTCTCTTATTTTCATCTTTTAGTTTGAAAAACCATATACTCGATTTCTATGATTTTAGGGTTACCTGTGAAACTCTTTTTTAAAAAAAAGATTTTATTTGTTTATTTGAGAGAGAGTGAGAGACAGAATGAGAGAGAGAGAGAGAGAGAGAGAGAGAGTTTGAGAGGGGAGGGTCAGAGGGAGCAGCAGACTCCCTACCGAGCAGAAGCCCAAAGTGGGACTGGGACTCCAGGATCATGACTTGAGCCAAAGGCAGTTGCTTAACCAACTGAGACACCCAGGTGCCCCACCTTTAAAACTCTGAAGCCCATGTAGGGATGACTGGGTAGCTCAGTCGGTTAGGGATCTGCCTTCAGCTCAGGTCATGATCCTGGGGTCCTGGGATTGAGTCCTGCATCAAGCTGCTCGCTCAGCCCAGAGCCAATTCTTCCTCTGCCTGCTGCTCCCCCTGCTTGTGCGCTCTCACACTCTTGCTGATAAATAAATAAAGAAGTATCCTTAAAAAACCAAAACTCTTAAGCACGTGTAACTTACGTCTGAACTGAGTCTATTACTCCTCTGAGAGCACAAAATGAGAATCTCGGTATCCTTTAATGCTAAGGACCTCCCGTTGTGCTAACAATGTGCATTATCATTTCATTCCAACTTGTCATTAAAATCTCCTGAAATCGCTTTTTCTTGTGTTTTACAGCTAATGGTAATTCAGATTGCCCGACATGTTGGGAAGCTACTTACCCACCCAGCTCTTTGTTTCCCATTCATTCCGTTAGGTCCAATCTTCTTGTGTTGAAAACACCCTTCAGTTTTCCTTCCAGTGAGGGGTTGTGAGAGGAACCATCTCTCGATGCGTATGTCTAAAAAGGTTTCTCTTGCACCTTAAATCCTGGGCATAATCCACAGGTAAGAAATTCTGGTGTGCAGTCCTTCTCTTCGTTGCAACCGGTATGGCGAAATGCGTGAGACTTTGTGGATGAAATAACGTGGAGCCTGGGTCCAGCTTGCTTCACAGAGCAGAAAGCCAGGACCAAACTTCATGGTTTTCAGCCATTTTCCCTAACTGATGCCTGGGAACTCTGAAGCATTCGGACTCATCTGGTCTTCTGGGGACCCCAGGGACCCTGCGATCATGCTGTCACACCTGGGATATCACCCCGCTTCACCGCTTGAACACTTTAAAGCCAGGAAGTCTACCCCTGTGGGGGATAGACGCCGAAGTGTTTCAATCATGCACCTGGTCGTCGATAGAAACTTTGCAGTAGGCTCCTTCAGGTAGGTGCCTCCCCTCGGCTGGAGCCACAGCCATATCCCCCACACAACTTGTCCCACCCAGGCCACTTGGGCTCCGAAGCTGCCGCAGGCCCCACAGTGGGAGATGCAGGTAGCTCCTGAGGTGCTTCAGCATCTTCTTCTGGGGCCTGGGATGAAAGTATCATCCCCATGATTGACTTTTCATGTCCCTCCGAAATCAAGGAGAATGTCCCCACCGTTCAATGTTCTCTGAGTCCAGGAAGCAATCCTTAGAGGGTCTCCCCTGATGGCAGGTCATGGGCACAGGGATCTGAGAGTCCTTCTTACTCCCGGCCTACCAGGTGATGGAGGCTTGCTCTGTGTGTCCTGAACTGTTCCCTGCACAGGTCTATATCAGCCACCCGCTGTCCTCAGCTCAGCATCTCTCTGGTTCTCGGCCCTCGGCCCCTCCCTTCCTGCTTGTGCTCGGTTCCCTCTAATAAAGAAATGAAATCCAAAAAAAATACATAAAAGATTGAGCATCAAAGTGTACATTGAGGCCTTCAAGGCCTGGCTGGAAACACCTTCCTGCGTCTATTTCCTTGTCATCTTTCCAATCGTGCTGATGGCATCAGAGGTTCACGACATCCCAGGGAGGGAGAAAACGGATGGTGGAGGGACTCTGGACTCCTGAAAGACCACATTAAGGATTTCGGTCTCCAATTTGCAGAGCCACTCAGCACTGTCATGGGGGGATCTCTGTGGTGACATGCTACCCAAATTTGGGGAGTTACCTGGTCATTCAGCATAATGTAATGTAAATCTGCACGACATGTTGAAATCACCAAGTTCACTTCAATAGTGATCAGCCTAAAACCTTTAAAAAGAATCAAAGAGGCACCTGGTTTCCTCAGGCACTAGGATCCTTGATTTCAGGGTTATGAGTTCGAGGCCCACATCAGGCACAGTTAACTTAAAAAACAAAACAAAAGGCTTCCACGGGACTAAAATCCTTGAGGCTCAAACAATGGAGCTGGTCAGCACTGGGATGGATCCCGTCTTCCGTTCATTCAGCCACTGAGCACTGCACACGCAGATGGGGCCAGTGCTTCTCAGCCCAACGGGTTCTCCCTGTAAGAGCTCAGGGTCTAGAGGAGAAGATGGACAAACGAGAATCCAAAATGTGAATGAAGGAGCGATGGCTCCACAGGAAAAGACCAAGGGACTACAAGCAAGGCCCAAACTCCACCAGGTGAGGGGTATGACAAGGCTGTGCTGAGATGACATGGAGAATTCCTGCGGGACGAAATGAAGGAGACAGCCCTGCACAAATCCGAGTGCATTCCGCCTGGCAGAGGGCACCATAGAAGATAGGATTGGAGGTTAGAAAGGGGGCCAGGGTGGCCAGAGGAAGCTGAGGAAGGAGCAGAGAGGCAGGGGAGGGGGGCCAGGGCCCGGGTAGTTGGAGAGTATCAGTATCCTTCTCCCAGTGCTGTGTGACCCCACTTCCCGGCACTCAGTGGCTGAACCCACAAACGCTGCCTCATGGTGTCAGGGGATCAGGAATCCAGCAGTGGTCAGCTGGGGGCTCCTTCCAGAGTCTCTCCTTCCGTTGGGGCTGCTGACACCACCAAGGGAGGACCTGCTTCACCGAGAACCTGAGCTCACTTAGGGGCATGGGCCAGATACGGCCCATCGCAAAGACCTGAGTTCTTCTGTGTGCTGTTGACCCACAGGGCTGGGCCACATGCATATGTGGGTGTCCTGGTTCAACCTAGGGGCTTGTGCTCAAGTGTGAGGATCTGAGAGAGCACATGGGTCAGAGTCAACATGGGGCTGGGCTGTGAGCTTTGATCACAAAATCTCAGAAGGGCATTTGGGTCATGTTGCCAGGTTCTGTGATACAGAATTGAATCAGGAAGTCCAGACAACACTCAGGGGAGGGGGTCACACAGGATGGGTACAGAGGAGTTGGGGAACCAATGGAGCCCCTGAGGGGAGACTGTGAAGTTCCCTGTAGGGTCCGGGCCTTGCCCAGAATCACACTGGTAGGGAGGCTTAGCAGGCATGAACCCAGCTCTTTGAGTGTCCTCAACGTTGAGGTCCTGGATGCACCTTGACATTCACTGGGGGCTCTGGAAAATGTTGACTAGAAGGAAGTGGCTGTCGACATGGAAATGGTATCGGGCTGAGGGTGATCACTGATATCCTAGCTAAGAGACATTGCCCCACGTTCTTGCCTGAGGAGAATCCCAGGTCATGGCGACCCACGGGGTGGACCCCTGTCTACTACACACCCTTTGGAAAGGAGGGAAGGGCTTGAATCCCAGGACTGGCAGTCACTAAGGCTCAGGGTATATTCTGACCATCCAGGGCCACTCTCCAGTCCCTTCTTCAGGGTTCATATTGAATATTCAAAGCCTAAGATCTTGCAAAGCTTGGGGCACTGTGTACCGATAAGATGTGGCCTTGCCTGCAGAAGGGGGATGAGGACATGGCAGACCGGACCACTGTTGATGTAGGCGTCCAACCAGGAGTGGACCCCGGTAGGGGATCTCAGGCAGTGATGTCACTTCCTTGACCACCAACCCCCCAGAACTTGGAACCCCTGCAACCAGGCACCCACATTCTACTGTAGTCCAGTATCAGGGTTAGTTGGCTAGAGACATCTGACACAGAAGGATGTTTTCCTGCTTTCTGCCTGCTTCACGGGGCTCTGGGCACCAGAAACCCCAGGAAAATGGCTTGTTCCCATGCTGCAGACATTGGCTGAAACTTCGCCCCCAATGCCTCAGGGCATTTCGAGGGAGATGCCATAAGGTACTTACTACTGAGCAGACTAGGCGATGCCCACCCTTCTAAACCATCCTAGGGAAGCCCCATCCCTTCCTCTGCAGTTTGAGGGGACGAGGGATATGTCGGGGTTCCCGCCCAAAGGCTGGAGGAGGGCGAGCACAGTGGATACCCTGGTGATCCCTTCTTGTTCACACCAATGTCATGGTGGGCCGGGTGGAAAGGGGATTCCGGAGGTGCCTCTCAGCTGAGCAGAGCACATCCAAGGCCCTGAAGCTGTGCCACGTTTCTCTCCTTGGGCGAGGGGTCCGCATACTGGGCGGTGGTGTGTGTGCAATGGAGCGCCCTGGGTCTGAAGACCAGCAAAGGCCTCCAGACAGGGCTCTAAGGCCTCCTGCCTGGCTGCCGGGCACTGTCTTTACAGAACGCTATAGAGGAGATGGTGCAGGAGGTGAATGTCGACATCCCCTACTGTCCTTCCTCAAAGGACAAGAAGCCCCACGCCACCAACAGAGTCTGGCGCTGGCTCAGGGTGAGTGCAGGTGCTGGGGAGACCCGACCCCCAGGGCGCCGATGAGCACCAAGGGCCCGGCTTCCTAGAAGCCAGCCTGGCCTCCTAGAGTCCTGGACTCCCATGAATCTGCATCCCATCTCTTCCCCAAACTTGCCCTCATGGTCCTGCCCACGCCTGGGACAGAAGCAGAAGCCTTGACCACACACTTATAGGAATATCAGTAAAGAGATTTTAAGCCTCATCTCATCTCGTTTCTCTACACTCCTTTTGACCCGTGCTAAGCATTTTCCTAACTCGTGCTCCCAGGTGTCCCCCTTGGCCCAACCGTCCTTCCTCAAGTTCTGCATGTCTTGTAAGTGATCATTTGCAAGTGTCAGTTGGGAGACTTTTATCCCAAGGGACATGGGGCCCATGGTACAATGTCTCTTGCTCTGCCCTTTTGTTTGGATGGAACACATCTTTGGGGCCCCTCCAGGGTCAGGAACAGGGCCTCACTGCACCGCACTGCCCAGCAGTCCAGAAGGCCCGTCATTTGTCACAGCCATGGAGCCCTTTACTGGTGCAGGACTGGATGGAATCCCCTTCTGTTGCCAATGCACAGTGCTGCATCCCACAGTCTACGTGCCCTCATATCCGACGCCCTGTCACCTAAAACATCTCTGTGTTCTCGCCTCAAGAGTGGGATATGTTCGGTGCCGGGGTGGCTCAGTGGGTTCAGCCTCTGCCTTCAGCTCAGGTCATGATCTCAGGGTCCTGAGATGGAGACCCACGACGGGTTCTCTGCTCAGCGGGGAACCTGCTTCCTCCTCTCTGTCCTCTGCCTCTCTGCCTACTTGTGACCTCTCTCTGTCAACTAAATAAATACAAAGTCTTTAGAGAAAGTGTAAAGAATGGGCTATGTTATCAGAAATCACAGGATCCGTGTCATTCACGCAGGGAGGTGTTATAAATACTCCGCTCACAAAGGGACCTGAGACACTAGCAAGTCCTCACATCATTTCTTTCATTACATTGTATGGATGCAAAGAACATTTCCTCTTTTCCTTAAAATTTCTTGATGGAGGGGTTGATTGATGGATTTGAGAGAGAGACAGGGGGAGAGGGGGGAGAAGTAGAGGGAGAGACAGAATCCTCAAGCAGATACTGCCCTATGGACACAGCCCTACAAGGAGCGCAGTCTGAGGACACGGAGACCATGACCTGAAGCAAAACCAAGAGCCTTAGGATGAACCAATGAAACACTGAGTCCCTTGATTCTTTTCCGGACTGTGTGTTCTCTTGTCCCACCTCCTACATAAGTCACTGAGATCTGGGGGCTCCTTCTGCCCTCCAACCCCCAACCCTCCTGGTCTAAAGCACTGACTCATGCCTGCTCTGATTCACCTCAGGGGAAAAATGGTTCCACCAGGAAGCGGACTAGGACTTCCGTGCTATTGGCCAACCGGGCCAAGAAGCTGGAGGCCGCAATGGATCACCTGGTGCCTGCCGTCATAAGACAAGATCTACACTATGTCCACATCTTTCTGGACACGTACCGCACCTTTGCCACCACGCAAGAGGTGCTGGACGTCCTCTTTGCAAGGTGAGCACCCTCCCCTGCCCCTCATTGCTCCATGTGTTTTGGCCAATGCCTGGTTGTGAGACTTTGGCAGGGCCCCAAGCTTCCCCAAGCTTCCCTTTGCTCCTAACTGGGGCCAAGGTATTATAGGGACTCCGTGGGCTCTCGTAGGGGGAGCACATACACCTGGGCACCTGCGCTGGTGGAAATTCGGCCGGAGGGCCTGTGGGCATGCTCTTTGAACATGCTCGTGCCCCTCATGATGAAGCCTCTGCCTCTTCCCTCACTCGCACTATGGTCTTGAGCTGGGCACTTCTGCCATTGAAAGGGAGATCTGAGACTCCTCCTGGGGCCTGTGACTGGGTGAATCCAGAGAAGACAATCCTGGGTGTGAGCAGGGGGCCAGGCCCACTCAAATGTCTGTGATGGCCTGGTTGGGGCCCTTTCATTCAGCAAACATTCAGGAAGCCCCCGTCAGTGGAGGCGATTATCTAGGAGCTGAATGAGATCCCGGCACCGAACAGACAGCATCCCAGGGCTGCAGGCTAGTCGGGGTCGGACGAGGAGAGCTAACATCCACAGACATCTCATGGGATGCCCCCTGGCCTCCTCTAGATTCGGATGCGGTTACTCCACCTATGACGAGATCGGCGGAACCCAGGAGCAGTGGTACATGTGAGTAAGCTTTGGCTGCTCCAGGAGGACCTTCCCTCTCCACCAGGGCAGTGAGGGTACTGTGAGATCGAGGGGCTGCTGGACATTCCCGCACACCTCTGTTATTCCTGCTGTAGAATAAGGCTGTAAGACCTTCTTCTGGAAACTGTGAAGGTATCCTGGGGAGATGCAGTTGGTGTGTGAGCACTGTGGGAGAGCACAGGGGGATGGAGGACAGCTTCAACCCCTAAGAGGGTCTTGCTCCATCCCTGCCCCCTCCCAGCCCTCTCTCTACCCCAATGCTGGGACCCAGAACTGAGGATTTAGGTACCATCGCACAACAGTCTGTTGGAACATGCACACTGGGTGCTCAGCGGGGGCCAAGGAGAGTGGTGACCCATTGAGAGCTTAGGAAGCAGACATCCCACACCCTGTGGGAAGTGAGAGTCAGGGGAAGCAGACCCACTCATGGCACCTAGTGAATCGGCAAAGGAGGTAATGTTTGAGGTATGGGGAAGGTCCTGGGAAGGCCTGGCTAGAGACAGAGTCCCCTTGTTCCCTCGTCGGTTGCATCTTCACGGAGCAGTGGCGAGTGCAGTGAGGGTAAGGAAGAGGCCAGACACCACCCCTCCCTGGGCACATGCAGTTGAATTCAAGTGGCACGTGGGCAAGGAGACAGACTGAGGAGTGTGTCCAGCTCCCCTCAGAAGGACAGAAATGCTCACACCATTGATCAAGCACTCCCACTCCTAGCGGCTTTTGGCCAGCCTGCCGTCGGGGAGCAGGCCTTTCTCAGGCAGGACTGCCAGATTGCAGATGGACAAGGTGTACGACTGGTCTGGGACAGGAGCTGGAAGTCCAGGGGCCCAGTTTCCCCCAGGGGTTCCCTGGGATATTGGTTTGGGTGGGTGCCCTGTCCTCTGACTTCTCTGCCTCCATGTCTGTCCCTAGGGCCGTGTATACTATCCTGACCACGTGGCTAGAAAAGTATCCCGGGGATTTTGTGTGGCCTCCAGACTTGGACAGCTTGCAGGAGCTGCTGGCTTACCTGCAGGTCAATGTGTCGGGCTCGGACCTGGAGCGCCGTGCCCAGCTTCTGCTGTCAGGTAGGCAACACGTGGAGCCCTCGGAGCCAGAGGCTGGGGGTGAGGAGGACTGGGGGTGACTGATGTGGGACTGAGGAGGAGACGGGGCGGGGGGCACCCTGCGGAAGCCTCCGTAGAGTGTAGTTGGGCCGAGTGGAGTGAGTCGTCCAAGATCCCTGTCCCCATGGGCTTCCGTTGGAGACTCCTTCCAGGGTCGGAGTCTTGACCGCAGAACACACTGAGGGTGGGAAAAGGGAAAGGCCACAGGGAAGTCAATCAAGCTGATGATGCTTTCTCTTCTTGGAGCTACAGCACCAGCCCCAGAGCAAGATCAGGTTGTGCCTCGGGAACTCGTCCCAGCAGCCACTCTGGCTCCCGCTGCACCTCTGGGGCCAGGGCAGGTGGTCGTCAGGGCCCTCGTTCACGTCTCTGCGACAGAAGAGCCATTGGGCCCTTTGCCCGACCCGGATGTCCAGCAGGGTCCTGCCCCTGCTCCTGGGGCTCCTGAAGAGCCTGAACCACCACCTGCCTCGGTGGAGCAACCAGGCTCGGCCCCGGAGTAGCAGCTTGTACTGGCTGCTGCCCCAGAGCCTGTCTCCCCCTCCCCTGTCATTTCCTTCTTTGCTGTATTTGTGTTTTGTCTTCACCTCTGTTCTTACATCATAGATTTTATTTATTAAATAAAGTAGAATTTGAGTTTACATAAAATTTTCCTCGGATCCTTTTCCGGGGGATATGGACGTCTCATTCGGTCCATTCAGAGTGTTGCACAACCGTGTCCTTCTACAACGTTGCCATCGCAGAGACACCTGTGCTCCTCATCGCTCACGGCTCTGTCCCTCCCCCAGTCCCTGCAACCACTGCTCTTCTCTCTGTCTCTGCCGCTTTACCTCGCCTTGCATTTTCCTGTGCCTGCAATCCTACCGTATGGCCTTCTGTGTCTGTCTGCAGAACATAAGAGTGATTCCCCTCTTTTCAAAGATTTTTATACAAATAACATTTTATTACATAGGAATGTTCCTGAAAGAAGAAAGATCTCCGGAAGCCTCCACATGAACTATTTTCATGATCTGTGCTAGGTTTCCCTTTTAGAAGCCTGCCTTGAAAAGCAGAAACCGCGAGAGAAACATCTGGGTCCATGAGACACCTTTACATGCTTTCATTTTCCCGGATAGTCTCCGTTTCAACTATTTCAATGGGCATATGACCAAAGGTGAAATCATACCTTAAATATTCTCCTTTTTGCTAAACAGTTACATCATAAAGAGTTCTTTAGGCTTCATCCAGACTATGTTTATTTAGTCCATAATGATTGAAACATGAAAAAAAGTAGGCACGTTCCTTCTACCAAGAAATAATCCCCCATAACTCACGGCGTCCTTCTTCCCTGCCTTTCCCTCTAAGTTTAGTGTTTGTGTGTGTGTGGTGATTTCTCCATCCCCATGTGGAACAGATTTTAAAAGACAAGACATGTGACGTCCACGAGGAGTGACAGTACCATACAAACCATAGTACTGTAGGATTTCAGTTCTATGTGGAATCTGCAAAACAAAAACCAAACAGCCTCTTACATGCAGAGAACAAACTGCTGGTTGTCAAAGGGAAAATGGGTAGGAGAATGGGCTAACTAGATAAAAGGAAAAAGAGGCAAAATGTTTTCAGTCACAAAATAAATCAGTTACAGAAAAGTAAAGTAGAGCCTGGGGAATATGGTCAATAATACCGTACCAATGCAGTGAGGTGACAGATGGTGACTGCGTTGATCTCGGTAAGCACCAAGTCGTGGACAGAATCATCAAGTCACTCTATTGTACACCTGGAACTAATATAACGTAGTATGTTAATCACACCACAACGTTTTTATAAAATAAAAATGAAATACAAAGAACAATACCAGTGCTAAGGGTGATTGGAATGTGAGAGGGACATTTCTTAGGCTGAGGAGTTTGCGTCTATAAACATGACGTGGAAAGGTTTGGGATCTTGTGCTTTCGGGAGTGAGTTGAGCAGTAACTTACAGTTGCTAGAAAGGGGTGGGGGATCTCCGCATCCCACCGTCAATGGCGTTTTCATCTAGGAGGGCTGGGTATCATTGGAAGATGCGGATGTCGAAATGAATTGAAAACAGAGAAGAAACATTTGATCTGTGGTAAGGTCCTGGGCAGCTTCTGAGAAAGGCGTTTCTTTCAGCCGAATGTAAAGAAATGTCCAGCCTACTGGAGCCATGTGTGAAAAGACTTTTGTTAGATTTTCTGTTTTTAGAAAATCAGCGGCTGGGTGGCTCAGTTGACTAAGCATCCAACTCTTGGTTTTGGTTCATGTCATGATCTCAAGGTGGTGAGTTCAAGCCTTATGTGGGGCTCCCACTCAGCATCGGGTCTGTTCACATGTCTGTTCCTCTCCCTCTGTCCCTGCCCCTCCTCCAACTCATGCACCTGCACCTCCTCTCTCTCTTTCTCTCAAATTCAGAAAAGACTATCTTTTGAAAAATATGGTTATTTGCACCTGGGTGGCTCAGTGGGTTAAAGCCTCTGCCTTCAGCTCAGGACATGATCCCAGCATCTTGGGATCGAGCCCTGCGTTGGGCTCTCTGTTAAGGAGGGAGCCTGCTTCCTCCTCTCTCTCTCTCTGCCTGCTTGTGATCTCTGTCAAATAAATAAATAAAAGTGTTAAAAAAATAAAAAATGAATACATAAAAAATAGAAATTAAACCATATATAAAATTAAAATAAATAAATAGATAAATAAAGGACATCCTTACGGCACCAAGGTTTTATTAGGAAATCTTGTCTCACCCACAGCTCTGTGAGAATGTCCAAGGTCACAGGAAGAGTTGAGTCCCATACTCATGCCCGAGACCCTCCCAGGGTCTCGACGGCCCAGAGCAGTTTTGCAGATCTGCCCCCTCCCTTCTGTGCCACTTTCCTTCCTCGATGGTGGAAGCAAGCCTCTGGGTAGTGCCTACCCTCTTGCCGGCTCGGGCTCTCCTCCTGCTCCTGTGGTCCTAGCCTGAGCTAACGAAGACGAGCACCCTGTGGAGCTGTGGGTGCTCACGGCAGCAAAACTCACCCTGTGGAGAGTTAGTGGATGTTTGAAGAAAACTAGTGCTCGTCTCCTCTCACCTGTGAGTCATTCCTAAGGATGTGATGACCTTGTGTCATGCAAGTCCCCATACTCTAGATATTCTCCCCTTTCATTGACTCCAAATCACTGGACCTTAGCTGTGAAGTCCTTATCCATGTTTTTCTGATGCAGGAATCGCTTCTCTAACATGGGCATCTAGCCTCTGCTTGAATGCTTCCATGACAGGGACCTCACGACTCCATTTGTCATTGTCAAGGATTGCCCCTGCCTTTCTCCCCATCTGGAGTGGAGACACTCAGGAGAGGGGGATGCCTCTTCATTCGTTATCTTTAATACTGAAATGAACATTAGGTAGGCACAATACACAAAATACTGATGCTTTATTTTTTCCTTTCACCCAACACAGATGTCGTTAGCATCTGCTTCCGTGCCAGGCACTCTGCTAGCAGTTCAGAATCCATCAGTTCCCAAGACAGAGTCTCCAGCCATCTCTTAGCTTCCATTCTAGGGAGGGGAAGCATAAACAACCAAAGGAAGAAATCATTTTCTTTTAAGTGGTGATGCATGCAAGGAAGGAACAAAGATCCAGGTGGACAGAGGCCATGAGGGGGAAGGGGGCTTAGAGAGGTGGTCAGGGAAAGCATCCCAGGCAGGATACAGGCTCCCGGCTGCTGTGAGTTGGGCTGTGCACCTGCTGGTTGTTTAGAGAGCCCTGGATCACCTGGTGGCCATCACACCTCTCGGACAGCTGTGCCCACATCCACGTGATGGGCCCTGGGCACACTGGCAAGACCTCCGCTCTTCCTTTCCCGCAGCTTTGAGACAGATGCAGTGATGTGTGCTGGGGTGCATGGGATGCTAATTGAGGGGAAGGGCCCCTATGGGGCACAGTGGGCGGACCCAACCAGGCCAAGGTCTAGTGCTTACCACTCACCAGCCAGGAAGACCTGGAACATCTCATTTCATCTCAGCCCTTCTGTGCTCTCACCTAGCAAATGAGAAAAATGAGCTTGCCCCCCTGGGGAGCTACAGGTCTGAGAGAGTGTGTGTAACGGGGCTGACATGTTGTGCAAAACAGGCTGTGGATAATGCGTAGACACGAGATGCCACAGCCACATCTGGAGGCGGGACCGAGAATCGCTGGGAGTGAGGGAGTCGTCTGCTTTCAGAGCTTCTTCTCAACTCAAACTTCTGATGCCCTGCGTATTGCACAGGCTTTCCCAGATGCACGGTATCCTCGCCAGGAGATTCTGTCATGCGCCTTCATCATCTACGTGACACACTTTCCCCGGACACAGTCCGAAGCTTTCCCAAGGCCAGGCCTCTGAGCATGCTGTCCCACCCCTCCAGCAATGCCGGGTCCCAGCCTGGTGGCGCCGCTCATCCTTCTGAGCCCAGCCCAAATGCCAGCTGCCGCAGAGCTCCCCAGTCCTGCTCATCGAAGATCTCAGCTCCCCACAACCACCACAACCACCACTCCACAGAGAAGGTGGCAAAGGCCACTGCACCCATCCTACGATGCCAGGATGACGGGCAGGGGTGCCTGTCCTCCACGGCAGGTGTGACACCGGCAAAGGCCAGATCTAAGGCATGTCCCAGGGACTTGCTAAATACTAGACCCTGAGAACACATGTAAATCTGACATTGGGGAAACTGAGGTTCTCAGACATTCGTTGAACTCCCAAATTCTATTAGCAAAGAGAGTTAGTATTAAGGGTGGGAACATGTTCCTCCCAAAAAGCATATGTTGGACTCCTGGTAGCTCAGAATGTGACCTCATTAGGAAATAGGGTCTTTACAGAGATAATCACATCAAATCCCATTTAGGATGAACCGTAAATCAGTATGGCTGGTGTCCTTACGAAAGGGGGAAATTTGGAGCCTGGCTGGCTCCGTCACTAGAGCACAGAACTCTCAATCTCAGGGTTGTGAGTACAACCCCACATTGGGTATAGAGTTTACTTTAGAAAAAAAAAATAGTTAAAAATGGGGGATATTTGGGCACAGAGACAGATATGTGCTGAGGGAAGGTACAGACAAGAAGAGAGGCAGGGAGAAGGCCACATGAGGACAAAGGCAGACACTGGGGTGATGTACCACATGCCAAGGAACTGCCAGAAGCTGGAGAGTGGCCAGGGACAGATGTCTCCTTAGAATCTGACGGGTGTGGCTCCATCGACAGCTTGATCTGCTCCTTCTAGCGTCCAGAAGCAGGAGACAGTCCGTCTCGGTGGTTTAAGCCTCCTGGCTGGGGCGCTTGGCTATGGCAGCCCGAACTGACTAGTCTGGTTATAAAAAGGACGGGGCCCGAATTTGAGTCTGAACCTAAAGCCAGAGCTCTACCCACTGCACACCTTGCCCCAGGCATGGCAGCCCAGAGCGGAGGAAATGTGACCCTGTCTTCCATTCTTGACCTCTGTATCAGGATGTGGGCTCATCCAACATGAAGTCTAAATGGCCCAGTGTGAGAGAATTTGCTTCCCCAAATATGTGGTTCAAGCTGGGTGTGCGGTTCTGCTCTGCGGTTCTGTTGGGGGCCTGGGCTCCCCACTCTGTCACTCTGTCTTTTCTGGGGTCACCCTCTTTCTAGGGTCTAAGATAGCTCTCAGCCAGTTTGCAGCTGGAGAGCACAAAGCACTGGGAAGCACGAGACAAGGGGAGGCTCCTTCCCTTTAAGATGGAGACCCAAAAGTTGAGCCTTCCCCTCGGCTCACCTTCCGTGCTGGGACTGAGGGATGCTGTCTGCCACTGGGCAGCTTGCTCCCTGCTAAAACTTCTACTGCCGTGTATTATTAAGGGGCAAGAGAATGGATATTGGAGACAACCAGCGGTCACTGGCTCCGAACCCATGTCTAGAGAGATTCATTGTCTGGGTTTTCACAAGTTAATAAAGGACAAGGAAGAGAAGAGTTTCCTTCATGTCTGGCTGAGGAAGGAAGGGCAAGGTTGTCCCTGAATGGGTCTTCTCATCTAGGCTGGTTCTAGAGCCTCTGGGCTCCTTGGGGCTGCCCACGAGATTAAAAGCACCCCTGGGTGGGGAATGCATCTGAAAACCAACACTAGTTGTCTCCTTGGTCTTGTTCAAGCTCCTGAATGAAGAAGGATAGACTAGACAGTGGCTTGTGCAGGTCCTGGCCCACCCTGGGTGACTCACTGTCCCCTCCCTGGCCCTTAAACTCCTCGGTTATAAATCGAGAGGTCTGCATTTCGCTAGTGGTCCAAAAGTTCCAGCCTGCGGGAGGCTTACCTCGAGATGTGCACTGAAAATGCAGTCTCCTGGGCCTGTTCCCAGACACACGGACAAGGAAATCACCAAGAAAAATGCGTAAAACCTATTGAGGGCTTGGCACCTGCCAAACGCTGTTCCGAAGAGTTTTTCGTGGATTAACTAATTTATCCCGCAAGGATCCTGGGCCATGTCCTATTATCAGTACACTGGTCCTGATAGTGTTCCCAGTACATCATTAACAGCAGGTACTATTGACCGTGCCAGAGTGCAAACAGGCCCACCACTGCTGCAAGGCTTTTCCCAGGTCGAGCAGTTGGAGAGACAGAGCTGTGATCCAGGCCCAGCTGACCTTGGCTGTGGGTCCCTGGCTCTCTGCTAGGACTTTGCCAAGAGGCTGTCATCAGCCATGACCCAGCCATTCTGCTGACGGCTTAAATAAACAGTCTCCCTGAGAGGACTCGTACTTTTGTCAAGAAGACAAGATAGACAAGCATCTCACAGAGTTCAGAGCAAACTCAGGCAGAAGCTACCAGAAAGGGATGAATCATGGGCTCTGGGAGCAAATAGGATGGCCAGTGAGGGGGTTTCCTTCTTTCCATTGGCAGGGATTCAAACAAAGTTCAGAGAGAAGGAGGCATTTGGAGTAGAAGCTTATCCATACGTAGAACCTTAAAAAAAAAAAAAAGAAGAACGAAAGAAAATGAAAAAAGAAAAAAAAAAACCCACAAATGAACAAACAAAGGAAAAGCAGAATCAGACCAAAAACTCCAGAGAACACACTGAGGGTTGCCAAAGGGGAGGAGGGATGGGCAAAACGGGTGCAGGAGAGCGGGAGACACAGGCTTCTGGTTGTGCAATGAGTAAGTGAGGGGCATGAAAGGCACCGCGCAGGGAATACAGTCAGTGGTGCTGATGGTGCTGTGTGGTGACAGAGGGGAGCTCCGCTGGCGGGGAGCCCGGCATAGCACGCAGAGGTGTCCAATCACTCTGTTGTGCGCCTGAATGTAACATCACATTTTATGTCGACTGTATTTCAATAAATAAATAAAGTGCCATCTCCACTGTCCCTAATCAGGGGTGGCAGGAAGAGTGAGCAGCAGGTGGCGGGAGGCTCAAAGGCAGAGTTCACAGGAAAGAGGATGCCTGGAGGTTTAGAGTGAGGGAGACAGGCTCCTGACAGGTGACCAGCCTGTTTAGCATGGGGCAACTGGAGAAAAAGAAACATTCTTTACCAGCGAGGGCACCCAACGGGGCTGGGTAGAGCGAGCAGTGGAGGTGAGGAGTTACGAAGATGCCCTCCGTTCAGAAGACGAGGCAGGACCCATGAGAGGAGTGGCCTTGGGAAGGTGTGCGTCCTTGGGGAGCGGGCACTTCCACAGCCCTGGAGTGGGGGGTGGTCTTGTCCGAGAAGATTGTCAGGTGCCTTCGCTGAGAATTTCATGTTAATTTTTTTCTTGTAAAGTCACTTGATTTTATGATAATCTACTAAGACTGCCAAGAAGGGGGACCTTTGAATAATTACCACATTTCTCTCTTGCACGGGGCTTGTAGGTCACGGCTACGGGTGGCTTGCCTCTTCTTTAGAAGGGTGCTTTAAAATGAGTTGTTTGGGTTCCTTCTGGGCAGCGCCTTCAGGAAACTGGTGGTTTTCTTCCTCTTTGGTTTTTCTGTCCGGGCTCCTTGTGGGGAGATGGGGTGGACTGGGAACAAGAAGCCAGCAAGGGCCCGGGCACATCGGGTCTGTGTACAAGTGGCCTTGCCTGCTGGTTTTGGGCAACTCTTAGCCTCTTTCTTTTTTTTTAATTTAATTTCATTTTTTTTTATTCGTTTATTTTCAGCCTAACGGTGTTCATTGTTTTTGCACCACACCCAGTGCTCCATGCAGTACGTGCCCTCCCTATTACCCACCACCTGGTTCCCCCAACCTCCCACCCCGGACCCTTCAAAACCCTTTGGTTGTTTTTCAGAGTCCATAGTCTCTCATGGTTCATCTCCCCTTCCAGTTTCCCTCAACTCCCTTCTCCTCTCCATCTCCCCATGTCCTCCATGTCATTTGTTATGCTCCACAAATAAGTGAGACCATATGATACTTGACTCTCTCTGCTTGACTTTATTTCGCTCAGCATAATTTCTTCCAGTCCCATCCATGTTGCTACAAAAGTTGGGTATTCATCCTTTCTGAGGGAGGCATAATACTCCATCGTGTATATGGACCACTCTTAGCCTCTTTCTAAGAAAAACTTAAAAGATAATTTGGGATTTACAGAAGTATTGTGAAGATGGTGTAGATGCTGCCCTGGTGTCCTTGTCTATTGCTATCCTGTCAGGTGCCTGCCGCGGTGCATTTTCAAACAATGCAGATGTATGAGCTTCCGGTAGCTCCTGTAACAAGTCACCCGAAGGTGGAGCTTGGCTACAACCAGATGCATTCTGCTACAGTTCTGGAGGTCAGAACTGTGGCCTCGTAGCTCCTGAATCGCCTCAGTGGGCTCAGGTCGAGGTGTTAGCAGGGCTGTGTTCCTTTTGGGGGCTCTGGGGAGAATCCATTTGTCTCTTCCACCTACTCAAGGCTGTCTGGGTTCCTTGGCTTAGGGTCTCCTTCCATTTTTTTTTAAACAGATTTCATTTATTTATTTGTCAGAGAGAGTGAACACTGGCAGACAGAGAGACAGGCAGAGGCAGAAGGAGATGCAGGCTCCCTGCTGAGCAAGGAGTCCGATGTGGGACTCAATCCCAGGCCGCTGGGATCAGGATCCGAGCCGAAGGCAGCCGCCCAACCAACCGAGCCACCCAGGCGCCCTGGGGAAACCTGAGGTTCATCACAAAATTGATTGGAAAGTACAGACACTCCCATCAGCCTCCCGTCGCCCCACATGGCCAGTCTCCCCCTCTATCAACATCTGGCACCAAAAGGGCACATTTATTGCAACCGAAAACCCTGCACAGGTGTGTCACTCCAGTCCATAGGCTACGCTGGGCTCGCTCTTGGTGTCATGCCGTCCAAAGCTTTGGCAAATGCTTGTGATGTGTATCCATTATTGCAGGATCACAACAGAACAGTTTCACTGCCCTAAAAAATTCTGGTCTTCTCCCACCCATCCCTCCTGCTCTGTTAACCCCTGGCAACCTCTGATCTTTTTACTGTCTCTGTAAGTTTTTTTTTTCTTTTGAAGAGTTTATTTGTTTATTGGAGAGAGCAAGTGAGCAGGAGCAGAAGGAGAGACAGAGGGAGATGGAGAGGGAGAAACAGACTCCCCACTCAGCAGAGCAGAGAGCCTGACATGGGGTTCCATCTTAGGACCCTGGGATCATGACCTGAGCTGAAGGCAGAGACACTTAACGAACTGAACCACCCAGGTGCCCCTCGGAAAGTTTTCTTATTCACAAACATCATAGAGTTGGAATCCTATAATATGGAACTTTTCTAGATTGGCTTCCTTCACTCAGTCATATGCACTTAAGGTTCCTCTGTGTCTTTTCATGGCCTGTTAGCTCATTTTGTTTTAGTGCTGCCTGGATGTACCACATTTTATTTAGGTGTCTGGCAATGAATGGGCCTGGGTTTGTTTCCACTTTGGGGCTCTTACAAATATGCTGCTATGAACAGACACGTATATGTTTTTGTCTGGACATATGTTTTCATGCCTCTTGGGTATATTCCTAGGAGTGCCATTTCTGAGTCACATGGTGCCTCTGTTTAGCCCTCAGAGGAACCGCCAGACTGTTCTCCAGAGCAGGGGTGCCATTTTGCCTTCCCACCAGCAATGCGTGAGGGCTCCATTTTATCCCCATCCTTTCCAACACATGTGATCTTGGCTAGATCCTTGGTTAGAGCCATTCTAGTGGGTATGAAGTGGTTTATCACTGATTTTGATAAGGGTCTAGTATCCAGTAACGTTTTTTATGGCATTTTGTTTCTCTCTAGCAGGAGACCCAATCACATAATGTATTCAATGATCATGTCTTAGCCTCCCTTACTCTAGCGCTAATATTCTTGGATTCCTTTCTTCCCAAGCCCAACGTTTACTGATGAAGGCATTTTTTTAAAGAAAATAATCTACTTCAAGTAGCATTTTGAATTTTTAACAGAACCTACCTGAACAGCATTACTGGATCGTTCCCACACGGTAGTGTCTCACATTAACACAAAGCAGACAACACGTTTTTTGTTTTGTTTCATTTCTCATATGCCAGAAGGGAAACCAAAATATTCTACAAGTTTCTCGTGAGTGTACCTTGGGTGCACCGAAAGCTGGATCTTACGAGCAAGAAAGAAGGAGCAGCCTGATTGACAGTTTTGGACAGGAAGTCCTTGCATCCTGAACAACCCAGCTGCACTGAAGAGTTAGGACAGGCTTCGGCGGAGCCTCATACGTCCTCTCAAATTCCCCACAGAAGGGACCATTGTACAGGCTAGAGAGCCCTTTATTCATTGTCCTGCCCCTCAGCCTACGTCAGAAAGCTGACCTGTCCACCCATGATGCTTTCAAGGGGTATTTGGGACGGGGCTGGGTTGCAGTAGGAACTAACTCCCATCTCAGGGGCCAATCCAAGTGTAAGCTTCTCTGGGCCATCACCCTGTCTGTGCTTTGAAAGGAGGTCTCTGCATGTACTTGTATACCATTCTGTGAATGGTACACGGATAAGATCATTCAACTGGGGAGAGATTTAGATTCTCAAAGACAGGTGGTCAAGTCACTTTCCCCATACTGCCATGCCAATCTGAATGCCCACTAGAATGGTCAGAATCGAGGCATTAGACATTCCAGCTGGCAGAATACTTGGCTGTTTATAGTCAGAGGAGCTGGTATGGTCACCATTTCCCTCCTCTCTGCACCCTTTCCCGGAAGCAAAAGGACCTGTCTGCCTCCCATCCTCCTACCCCTTTCCCTTGAACTCTGCAGGTTGACTGCAAGCCTGTGGGAGGGGAAGGACAGATGTTGAGGCGGGGTAACCTCTCTCAGGCACGATCAGATCTTCCCTACCCATCCAGACTGACAACACATGCTCCCCTGTGACAATCCTCCCTCAGTTCCTACAAGACCTTATCTACTCATTGACCATAAATATGGTTCATCTTTCCTCTTCCCCAGCTTCAGTGCACATGTTCCTTCCACCTGGAATCCCTTCTGCTCATCCAGATCTTAGCCTGTTTGAAAGGACAAACCGAAATGTCACTTCCTCCATGGACCCTCTGTAGACCTTTTAGCCCTCCACCGTGGGCACCAAGCACATAGTAGATGGTGATCAGTACGTGTTGAGTGAGAAAGTGAAGGAAGGAACAAAATGTTCATTGCCTCTGTTGCTTGGAGACACTGCTTGGAGTGACAGAAGATTCGAGCACAGTGGTCTTGGGGATATCCAGTCTCTAGGATGTTGATGGTTGTCAGGTGTTGGGCTAAATTAATTCTACACACTCTTATTCTATTTGTGCCAGGAAGCTTGGGGACAGATTTGCTGAATGAGGCCGCTTGGCCCTGATTCTTCAGTTTTATGCAGACAAGGATGTAGTCTTGCTGACACTGGGTTTGTTCAGGAATCAGAAATGTGATGTTTATAAATATTCTTTGGAATGGAAGCATCAGTTGTAGAGACTCTTAAATTTTTCCTGAAGAGTGTTGAGAGCCTGAGTATCACATGACTGTGGCAAAGGGCAAAACCAAACTTCTCAAATCCATTAAGACCCCCACCTTTCATGGTCAATGTCACTGGCAGCCATGCACACCTCCTGCTCCCACCCCCCACACCCCTGCCCCAGCCACCACATTGATTTGGATGGCTCAGAGAAGCTGCACTGCCCAGGGTTGTGCTAAGTTTCTGTAGCTGTAGGTAATTGTACTGGGTGCCTAGAGAGTGATAGTCAGGTTCTTCAGTAATGATGCCTTCTGGGATGCCTGGGTGGCTCAGTCAGTTAAGCACCCACCTTCGGCTCAGGTCATGATCCCGTGGTCCTGGGATAGAGACCCACATAGGGCTCCCTGCTCAGTGGGGAGTCTACTGCTCCCTCTCCCACTGCCCTTCCCCCTGCTCATGCATGTGTGCACAGGCTCTTTCTCACTCTCTCAAGTAAATAAGTAAAACCCATTAAAAAAAGATACCTTCTGTTATGAACTGAATTATGTCCCCTCCAGATTCATATGTGGAAGTCTTAACCCCCAGTACCTCAGAATATGCCGTTTTTAAAGATAAGGTCTTTAAAGAGGTATTTAAGTTAAATGAGGTCACGTGAGTGGGTCCTAATCCAATCGACTGATTTCCTTGAAAGAAGAGGAAATCTGGACAGAAACATGTACAGAGGAAGAGCCATGTGAGGATATAGGGAGAAAATGGCCATCTACAAGCCAAAGGGAGAGGCCTCAGCAGACACTAACCCAGCCAACACTTGGATCTCAAACTTTTAGCCTCCAGAACTATGAGAAAATAAATTTGTTATTTAAGCCTCCCAGTCCATGGTGCTTTGTTATGGCAGCCCAAGCCAACTAATGCACCCCTAGTAGGTCTACGGTGGATAGTCACATACATGATGATCTTCTCAATATGACAACATTCCATCTTCCTTTGCCTGAGGAGCAATCAGGAAGATTTCATGTGTGTGAAAACATCTCACTGCCTGTGAAGGGTTATACAAACCCAGTTTCTACACCTGTAGAGATCAGGAAATAATACCCTTCTTTGCAATACCCTATGCTTGTCCCAGAGGGTGAGGCTCAATGTGGAGGCTGGAGAAATTCTAGTTGGCCAACTGAAAAGTGATTAACAATAGGTGGAATGTTCACCACTAATGTTCTGTACTGCCTTGGGAGCTTTGGGTTGTATAGGACAATCCACTTCCTTCCTGGGTGTGACCAACGGACACATTCCTTCACTGGAGTCTTAGACCGGAGTCTGTCTCCAGAGGATCCCTGAAGAGAATTCCACTTCATTCATGTCATAGCTCCAGCAGACCAAGGAAGAGAGCTGATGTTCAGTCACTGCATTTCTGGGGACAAAGCACTCAGCCTGAATAACCTGTGTCCTCACCCACAAAATGAGGATGTTTTATTAGCTGTCTTCTACAATTTCTTCCAGCACTAGAATTGATGCTTCTCTCCTTGTGTCAGTTAGCATGCATTTGGCTATAAACTTGATTCCAGCTGCCTTTGGGCAGGGAAACACTCACCATCTCATATAATAGCAAGCCCAGAGGGTCCTGCCATTTCTTCATCTGTCCTCAGTATCAACTTCAACAGTATCAGCGCTGGTTCTCTTCTTGGTGGCAAGATGATGGCAGCCCAAGGTTCTTGGGAGTTCACATCAGTCAAGAAAGAGTGAACATCTTTACTATACCATGGAATATACTTTTTCTTAGCCTGATTTGGACAGTGGAGGACACATACCAATCTCTGATCCATGTGAAATGTCAAGGGGTGTCTTTGCTGATGGACTTGACTGAGTGGGTTGTTGTGAATATGGGTGCGCTCCCACTGCTTGCTCTTTAAGTAGTCCAGAAGTATAGTCTCCTGGGGTCATTAATCAGAGTCCATCTAGGCCGAAGACCATGGGCTTCAGCTCCTCTAGCTCTGACACAACTTTGAGGGTTCATGTTGTAGAGAAAGCCTGGCTGGGCCACTTTCCTGACTTTCTGTCCTGCCACTCTCCTCTCCATGTGGCGCCATGTTCTCCTTGCTGTTCTTGGCACGTGCCAGACAAACTCTCGCCTCAGGGCCTTTGCCTTAGCTCTTCCCATGGCCCAAGTGTTCTTCCTGGTAGTTTCTTTGGTTAACTCTCAAAAGTCACCTTCTCAATGAGAGGAGTACTCTTATTTACCAGTGTAACCTTCTTCCCTGACACTCCTGCTATCCCTACTTCTGTCTTATTCTTTTTTCATAACTCTTTGCCTTCTAGCAGGCTATATAATTCACTCACTGATTATGCCTGTTGCTTATTGTCTCTATGCCCTATAGCTTCTTTCCCAGGGTGCCTGGGTGGCTCAGTTGGTTAAAGACTCCGACTCTGGATCTCAGGTCAGCTCTTGATCTCAGCGTTGTGAGTTCAGGCCCTGTGTTGGACTTCATGCTGGACATGGGGCCTAATTAAAAAAGAAAAATGAGTATTTCCCTATTCACGGACATAGTCCTAACACAGCCCCCAACCTAGAGCAATTATTGAGTAAATGTTCCGTGAAACAATGAAGGGATGCAGAGGAGAACAGGATGTCTACACACTTTCCTTATGGGAAGGATGCCTATGTTCAGCCCAAAGGACTGTTTGTGTTTTGAAAGAGAGGAGCTGAATGTGACATTTAGCCATTAAACTTTTAATAATGGTCATGTGGTTTTCTTACACCTTTTTGTATTTGCTTTTAATTTTACTCAGCTGAAAATGATCAATGCCTGACCCTCTAGCTGATTACACACTCTCTGCCATCCATAGTCTTGACCAGCTTGTTTCATCATCCCAACATGAGTACTTCCATGGGCATGGGGCCGGGGAACCTCCAGATTGATGGAGCTGGGCTCTGGGTCATTGACCCTCTTCTAGAAGCAGAAGGAGTTTCATATCAGTAATTGTCCTTGGTAAAGGTATGGCTTTCTAGGCCTTCCAAATATTTTTCATGGATATTACCTCACTCAGTCATCAAAGGAGCTCTGGGACTTAGGCAGAGTGAAGCTACTGTTTGCAGTTTTAGGAGGAAACTCAGCAAGATTACTTGCTTTGCCCAAGGTTGCATAAATCAGATATGGTACCACAGGGACCAGAACACCATTTTCATTACAACTCTTCTGCTCTATCCACGCCACCTTGCTGCCTTGGGCAAACACCAAGAACTTTGTGCCATTAGCTGCTTTGTCAACAGTGTTAAATTGGCTCACCTGGTGATAAAATATGAAAATTGTACTTACATATAGTATACACATATGTTGTACAGACCAGACACTCCTGGGAGAAACTCTTTACATGGAGCCACACCTCACACCCTTATGAGCTGAATTCTACTACTATCACCCCATTTTAGAGATGAGAAGACTGAGGTAGAGAGAAGTTAAATAACTTGCCAAGGTTGCATGGTAAGAGGCAGACTCAGAATTCAAACCTAGGTTGTCCTGCTCTAGACTCCTCCCTTACTGCCAAGTGACCCCATTTCTTATGATTAGCCCCTGTCTGTGATCAGACAATTATGTGGACCAGGAAGGTCTCTGCTTACCACCCGTCTCTACTTGTTGGATGGGAGAGAGCGTCTCAAGGCATTGGGGGAAGGAATGGGGGCTTTCTGTCTCGAATCAGACTCCTGGGGTGCTGTCCCATCTGTCGGGGTTGTGGTTTTGTCCCCAGCAGTGGCCAGATGGTCAGCAATAGTGAGGGGGAGTGGCCCGGGTTTCTTGTTTCCTCTTGCTCCTGAACAATCTGGTTCTGTGCTGAGAACAGAATCTTCCGACATGGCTGAGAGGCTCAGTTGACAAGGATGGTGATTCAGGCCGCTTTCCTTGAGCTTTAGAACAGGCTGAAGCACATCCTAATGGTTCTGCCTGATCCTTCTTTTTGTGTGTGAGAGACAGCTGATCTGTTGAAGAGGTTTTGTTGTAGAGCTTGCAGAAACAGTTGCTAGTAGTTCCCTGGTTTTCTCCGCAGATTTGCACTCAGCAGAGAGGACAGGTCTCTGTGTGGCTAGAGTCTCTAGACGGGACTCTAATGAGGAGAGTGGGAACGTGGGTTATGCCAGGAAAGTATCTATTAAACAAATGACTGTAGGTAGAGGTCATAGCAGAGAGAAGGGGTATGGATATCAAGGTAACAGGCATCTTTCAAGCCCTTGGTCCTTACCGGCTCTATGACCCTTGTCAAGAGGAATAACAGTAGCATTTACGGGTCACTCATTACACATCAGGCCTTATGCTAAGCATTTTACATATACTATCTCATTTAATCCTCACAACAATCTTGAGTGGCTGCCTCATTTTACAGATGGGAACAGTGAGCCTGAGAATCAGGGAGGCTGAGTCATTTGTTCAAAGTCCTAAGTTTAATAAATAGCTGGGTTTTGAGTCAAGGTAGTTCCTGTCTCTGTTCTTTCTTTCCTGGGCTCTCTTCCCACCTCCACTTCCTTCTCTTTTTTTCTCCCAGCAAATGTTTATAGCATCTGATAAGGTGTTGAGTGCTTTAGAAACTTCTGGAGATGCAGCATTGAATAGACTCCTGCTTTACTATTCCAAGTCATTTAAGCCAGTCCCAGCAGGACCCCACACAGAGAGCGTCCTCTGCGAGGCCCCCAAAAGTCGTCACTTGCCTTTTAGGTGCATTTAGAGGTGGGCATGTTGAGACTGAGAAGCCTGCAGGGCGCATGGGCTGAGCTATTGGGGCTCTTGGTTACTCCTTTTGAAGCTTGGGGAGAGATTTGGGAGTGAATGCCTTTCCCCAGAATGGAGTGTGCAATGGGAGAACAACCAAGGATGGTGGCAGGGCTCCGGGAATCAATGGGTGGGTAAAGAGTAGCCCATGACAAGGCCAAGGAGGAACATTCAAGAGGTAGCGGGAGAGCCAGAGAAGTGCACTGTCCTGGAAGCCAAGGAAGGCTGGAGCACCAAGTCATAGGGTGTGGTCAGTGGAGTCACCTGTCAGCTGCCATCCAGCTGTTCTTCAGCAACATTTCTTTTTGGTTGTTGTTTCTATTTGCTCGTTGCTCCTCCTAGTTCCTTCAAAATTGCTTTTGTTTTTGCGACAAAGTGAAAGGTAAATCTCCCTCCTAGCTCTCTCTAGCCATGGAACCCATTCCACTGAAGCCTACCCCCTTTAGCCGTTCCTTGTATATCCTTCCAGAGATGTTCTCTCCAGTTAATTTCTTTGAAGAAATTAACAAAATTGTCAACTTATGTACCAATTCACCTGCCTGACTGGATTGTGTTCAAGTCCCATTACCATATAAGTGCCCCCAATGCTAGTTTTTGTCATTTTTGCATCTTTTCTTCATGTACTGTTTAAAATATTGCAAGGTTGTACGATTTTCAACCTAGAGTAGGTTTGCTGGTTTAAAAGAGTATGTTCCTTAACTGCTTGTATTAGTTTCCACTTATTTCCTGTGTATTGCATTCAGATCATGCTTGATTTGAGTCTTTTTTTTCCTCCTGAAATGTGGATTCATTTGAAAATATCAAACAGTTTAGTGAGAAGAATGTACCTGTTGGGACTAACTTTTGACTTCCAATTGAAACCAAAGGTCTTATTGTAAACCCCATGAGTAGTACCTTTTTGTATAGTTATAGAATTGTTTTCTCCTTTTTACCTTGGTGGGAGAGCAGTTCCCAAGTGTTCAAGTGTTTACAATGTTCAAACCACCTTCTGAACAAATTAAATTCACCCAAGGAATAGTCCTACCCCCTGAATCAGCACCTTGAGGATTTTGACCCAATAAATAATCTTCCCATTGGATACAAGTTGTCTTTTGCTAAAGGGCATTTCACAGTGCATGTTAGGATTCAATAAAGGGCAGAAGGAGATATTGTGTGTGAGTTCCCTGGTGCTTTGAGTCAGGGTGTCACTGTTCCTGAGCAAAACCAAAGAAACAAGGCAAAATGATATTAAGGCTTGTGGGCAAAATACCTTCCTTAGCCCCCAATCAATGCCTCGGGCAGCAGCCCCTCAAGTACTTTAATTTTGGTAATAAAGGTTAAGGTAGGAGGCATTACTCTTGAGTTACTGGCTTTTTTTTTAAGTAAACGCTTCAAGATTCCTATATCTGAGTGAGTTCTGTCCTTCAAGAGTAGTTTTTAAAAAATAATACATCTTTCCCAAAGATGCTTGAATTCTCTAAAATGTTTTAAAACTCTTCTTTTGTAGTTGCTCTCTGAGCCAGTTTCTAAAATGCATGATGAAATCAGTCTTGTTACTTTATATCTATGCCACATTTACATATCAAAATGGCATTTCCTTATCTGGGGAATAAAATAAAGTTCCACCCTTAGTCATAGCTTACACCAAAATAAACAACAAATGGGTAAAACGTTAAACATTTTTAAGTGTATTTTTAAAATATTTTTATTTATTTGACAGAGAGAAATCACAACTAGGCAGAGAGGCAGGTAGAGAGAGAGGAGGAAGCAGGCTCCCCGCAGAGCAGAGAGCCCGATGTGGTGCTCGATCCCAGGACCCTGGGATCACGACCTGAGCGAAAGGCAGAGGCTCTAACCCACTGAGCCACCCAGGCGCCCCAAACGTTAAACATTTTTTTAAAAAAGAAACTATTAAAGGGTTTCAAAGAAATGACAGAAAATTATTTTTTTGTTTTTGTTTTTCAATTTAATTTTATTTAAATTCAATTAATTAACGTATAGCATATTATTAGTTTCAGAGGTAGAGTTCAATAGACAGAAAATTGTTTGAATAATTTCAGAATAAGAAAGGTCTTTCTAAGTATGACATAAAACATGATTCAGTCAGAATTCTCTAACACAACCCAGAGAAGATATACATACACATAATATTACATATACATACACATACATTATAGACATAGTATGTATGCACATAATGATATATATCGTGTGTGTGTGTGTGTGTGTGTGTGTGTGTGTGTGTGTGAAAGAGAGAGAGAAAAAGCATGAGATTTATTTAAGGAATTGGCTCATGTGATTGTGGGGATCTTAAAGTCCAAGTCCAAAATCTATAAGGCAGGCAACAGTCTAGAGAGTCAGGTGAGAGTTGGTTTTAGCCCTGAGTCATAAGGCTGGAAACTCACGGGGAGTTTCCATATTGCAGTCTTGAGGACAGTTTTTTCCTTTGGGGATCCTCAGTTTTGCTCTTAAGACCTTCAGCTGATTAGGTGAGGCCCACCCACTGCTGGAGGATAATCTATTCTACTCAAAGTCTACTGATTTAAATACTAACCACACCTAAAAATACACCTTTTTAAAATGATTTTATTTATTTATTTGACAGACAGGGTTCTCAAGTAGGCAGAGAAGCAGGCAGAGAGAGGAGGAAGCAGGCTCCCTGCTGAGCAGACAGCCCGATGTGGGGCTCGATCCCAGGACCCTGGGATCGTGACCTGAGCCGAAGGCAGAGGCTTTAACCCACTGAGTCACCCAGGTGCCCCTAAAAATACACTTTCAGTGCTCGCTTCGGCAGCACATATACTAAAAAAATACACTTTCATTTGCATTCACACAGATTATTCAAAAAACAAAAACAATACCATTTTTTTTAAAGGCTATTTATTTGTTTGACAGAGAGAGCCCAGAAATGGGGGGAGAAGCAGAGGGAGAGGGGATGGAAGCAGGCTCCCTGCTGAGCAAGGAACCCGATGTGGGCTCAATCTCAGGACCCTGGGATCATGGCCTGAGCCAATGGCAGATGCCCAACCAAATGAGCCACCCAGGGGCCCCAACAATAGACTTCCACGGCAACGTCTAGACTAGTGTTTGAGCGAGCAACTTGCTACCATAGCCCAGCCAAGCTGACACAAAAAATTTGCCATCACAACATGGAAGATGTAAAAGAAGGGACTAACACACATGGTCAAAAACAGAGAAATGATAGCAGCCCTGTGTCACAAGACTTGGACTTCTTGGGGCACATGGGTGGCTCAGTGGGTTGAGTCTCTGCCTTCAGCTCAGGTCATGGTCTCAGGGTCCTGGTATCAAGCCTGCTCCCCCTGCCACCCCGCCTCTCTGCCTACTTGTGATCTCTCTCTCTCTCTCTGTCAAATAAATAAATAAAATGAAATCAAAAAAGACTTACAATTCTTTTTATAAAAAGATTGTATTTATTTATTTGACAGAGAGAGAGAGAGATCACAAGTGGGCAGAGAGGCAGGCAGAGAAAGAGGTTCCTCGCTGAGCAGAGAGCCCGATGCGGGGCTTGATCCCAGGACCCTGAGATCATGACCTGAGCTGAAGTCAGAGGCTTAACCCACTGAGCCACCCAGGCATCCCAAGACTTACAATTCTGACACCAATTCTGTCTTGTCTACCTTGTCTACCCTTCTGAGTGGTTGCTTGAAATGCACCAGGAACTTAGAAAATGCCATTCTTTCTAAAGGTGCTTTTTTCTTTTTTTAAGACATTTATTTATTTGAGAAAAAGTGTCCATGTGCAAGCAGGGGGCGGGTCAGAGGGAGAAGGGAAAGGGAAGCAGACTCCCACCACCCTGAGAACACGACCTCAGCTGAAACCAAGAGTCAGTCACTTAACCGACTGAACTACACAGGCACCCGATTTCTGAAGGTGTTTTTAAAGAGGTGTTTTGAAAGAAATTATTAGGCTGAGAATGGAACCCGAGTGTTTCTTCTGGCGTGAAATGATTGACTTGTTCGGCACCTGGAGCTATTGTTACATCTTGGTCCCTGGGTCTGTTTGTGTTTTGGGAAGTTTTTGGAGTGAGGAACCTCTGCTAGTCAGATGTTACTTTGTATTTGATTTCAACTTTTCATATCAACTCTAAGCTGATTTATTTAAAAGATTGTATTTATTTATTTGACAGACAAAGATCACAAGTTGGCAGAGAGGCAGGCAGAGAGAGAGAGAGAGAAAGAGGAGGAAGCAGGCTCCCTGCTAAGCAGAGAGCGGGACATGGAGCTCCATCCCAGGACCTGGAGGTCATGACCTGAGCCAAAGGCAGAGGCCTTAACCCACCGAGCCACCCAGGTATCCCTCAACTGATTTTTTTATGAGAAGAGTTTTTTCCCCTTCTTTTTTAGTGACTCCATTTAATTGAATTCAAAAATCTTTCCATGAGAAAGCGTCCTGGTTTCTGTGGCTTTCCTTTATAATACTGAAGTCCTAGGAATTTCTATGGGATAGTTATTGCTATTTATGGCAAAAGGTCTTAAAATAGCAAAACCATAGTGACTAAAACAGAAGTGATCATTCTGGCTCAAATCGGAAAAAGTACTGAAGGATATTTGGAAAAGTTTTTCTTTATGAGGTTGATTTGGATAAATCTTTTCTGAGAAGTTTGAAGACTTATTATGGACCTAAGGATATGCATACCTCTTAAAATGCCCAAGTTCTCATGAAAGGAGTAGGAGGGAGCTGGTGTTGGCTTACACATGACACATGGAGGAGAAGTGGGGACACCCAGCTGGCCCCCTGAGGTCATGCAGAATTCACCCTCCTGGGCCTAAGCGATCACACTCTACATGGGCGATAACACTTTTTCTAGTTCTGAGTTGCTATCTTATTGATGGTGGACTTCTCCGAAGACCCTCCAATATAAAACTGTGACAGGGACACCTGCTGCTCAATCCATCAAGCATCTGCTTTGGGCTCAGGTCAAGATCCCAGAGTCCTGGGATCGAGTCCTGCATCGGGATCCTTGCTCAGTGGGGAATCTGCTTCTCCCTTTGTCTGCTGTTTCCCCTGCTTGTGTCCTGTCTCACCAATAAAAAATAAAATCTTTTAAAAAAGCTGTTACAGACCTCCCCGGCGCGCTCCCGCCCGCTCGCCCCCGGCCTCGGCTCCTCCTCCTCCTCTTCTCGCCATTGCAGTTGGACTCAGCAGCCCGGTGCGCACTGCGTGGCTTTTGGGGAAGACCCCCGCGGGCTGTGGCAGGAGGGCGGCGGCGGCGGTTGTGGTCGGGGAAGGGAACGCGGACAAGATAGTTGAAGTATTGATAACACCAAGGAAATCTGTCACAGTTTGAAAAGATAAGCAAACACTTGGTTTCCAGACACTCCAGAAAAAAGAAGGAAAGATGCGTCCAATGCGAATTTTTGTGAATGACGATCGCCACGTGATGGCAAAGCATTCTTCTGTTTATCCGACCCAAGAGGAACTGGAGGCGGTCCAGAGCATGGTGTCGCCCACAGAGAGGGCGCTCAAGGCCGTGTCCGACTGGATGGACGCACAGGAGAGAGGCAGCAGTGAGCATGCGGAGTCTGAGAATGTGGACGTGCCCCCGGAGGATGAGGCCAAAGAAGGGGCTGGGGAGCAGAAGACCGAGCACATGACCAGAACCCTGCGTGGCCTGATGCGCGTGGGCCTCGTGGCAAAGGGCCTGCTGCTCAAGGGGGACTTGGATTTAGAGCTGGTGCTGCTCTGTAAGGAGAAGCCCACGACCGCCCTCCTGGACAAGGTGGCTGACAACCTGGCCATCCAGCTCGCTGCGGTCACAGAAGACAAGTACGAAATACTCCAGTCTGCTGACGATGCTGCCGTTGTGATAAAAAACACAAAAGAGCCTCCATTGTCCCTGACCATCCACCTGCCATCCCCTGTTGTCAGAGAAGAAATGGAGAAAGTATTAGCCGGAGAACCGCTCTCAGTCAACGATCCCCCGAACGCTCTGGACAGGCAGAAATGCCTTGCTGCCTTGCTGTCCCTCCGACACGCCAAGTGGTTCCAGGCCAGAGCAACGGGCTGAAGTCATGTGTCATTGTCATCCGGGTCCTGAGGGACCTGTGTACCCGCGTGCCCACCTGGGGTCCCCTCGGAGGATGGCCCCTTGAGCTTCTCTGTGAGAAATCCATTGGCACAGCCAACAGACCAGTGGGTGCCGGCGAGGCCCTGCGGAGAGTGCTCGAGTGCCTGGCGTCAGGGATCGTGAGGCCAGATGGTTCTGGCATTTATGACCCTTGTGAAAAAGCAGCCACTGAAGCTATTGGGCATCTAGACAGACAGCAACGGGAAGATACCACACAGAGTGCGGAGCACACTCTGCGACTTGCTGCGTTTGGCCAGCTCCATAAAGTTCTGGGTATGGACCCTCTGCCTTCTAAGATGCCCAAGAAACCAAAGAATGAAAACTCAGTGGACTACGCAGTTCAAATCCCCCCCCAGCACCACCTATGCCGTTATGCCCATGAAACGCCCGATGGAAGAAGATGGGGAGGAAAAGTCTCCGAGCAAAAAGAAGAAGAAGATTCAGAAGAAAGACGAGAAGGCAGAGCCTCCCCAAGCTATGAACGCACTCATGAGACTCAACCAGCTGAAGCCGGGATTGCAGTGTAAGCTGGTTTCCCAGACCGGTCCAGTCCACGCCCCCATCTTTACCATGTCTGTTGAGGTGGATGGCAACTCATTTGAAGACTGCCAAGCTGCACGTGGCCGTTAAGGTGTTACAGGACATGGGTCTGCCTACCGGCGCGGAAGGCAGAGACTCTAGCAAAGGGGAGGACTCCGCTGAGGAGGCGGAAGCAAAGCCGGCCGTGGTGGCCCCTCCACTTTTGGTGGAAGCTGCTTCGACCCCCAGTACTGCCTTCCCCTCCGATCCTACCGCCAGCAGGGGCCAATCCTGACCAAGCATGGCAAGAACCGTGTTATGGAACTTAACGAAAAGAGGCATGGCCTCAAGTACGAGCTCATCTCCGAGACCGGGGGCAGCCACGACAAGCGCTTTGTCATGGAGGTCGAGGTGGATGGACAGAAATTTCAGGGTGCTGGCTCGAACAAAAAGGTGGCAAAAGCATATGCCGCTCTTGCTGCACTAGAAAAGCTCTTCCCTGATGCTCCTTCGCCCTGGAAGCCAACAAGAAGAAGAGAGCCCCTGTGCCCGTCAGGGGGGGACCGAAATTTGCTGCTAAACCACATAACCCTGGGTTTGGCGTGGGAGGCCCCATGCACAACGAAGTGCCCCCGCCCCCGAACCTTCGAGGGCGGGGAAGAGGAGGGAACATCCGAGGTCGAGGGAGAGGACAGGCGGGTCATCCTACAACCCAGGGTCACACGGGGGCTACGGCGGCGGTTCTGGGGGCGGCTCCTCATACCAAGGCAAACAAGGAGGCCACTCGTCACAACCAAACTACAACTCCCCGGGGTCCAGCCAGAATTACAGCGGCCCTCCCAGCTCCTACCAGTCCTCACAGGGCGGCTACGGCAGGAACGCAGACCACAGCATGAACTACCAGTATAGATAAAGCCCCCCGAGGGGTGAAGATTTGTACCTTCTGCACTTACCCCTCGTTGTAAGATTCAGTTTTATGCATCACAGTTAACATGTCAGCTGGCCCCTCCAGGCCCCCTCCGCCCCAACCTGTCCACGTTGCCGTGTCGTGAGGTGCAGCTGGTCACCCCTGTGGCCCGTCCTGTGACCCATATTTGCCGTGTTTGGGACTTCCGTGTCTTCAGTGGTTTGTTAGTTGCCGTCACAACTTTGTCCGAGTAGTTTTTTGAGTTCTTGCAGTTCCGTATCCCTCTGTCTATTTACGATTGGTGTTCGTGTTAACTCGGTTTGTCTTTAAATAACTACAGAAGGGATACATCATCTGTTAATGCTTTTGTGAAGTAGGTTAAACGAGCTTTCTGTATTTTAATGCTTTAGTGTTTTGGTTTTATAAGTGAAGATTTTATTTTAAAAACAGTGGGAAAGAGTGGGGGTTTTTCGGTATGTCTGGATCATTCAGGCAGTACATCTGAATTAAGCTGAATGTAGACAAATAAAGAAAAAGAAACTCTGAAAAAAAAAAGCTTTGCAAATATTAATCTCTTGGGAAAGGGGGTGAATAGCAGAAGTTTTATTTTTTTAAAGGAGGCGGGATTTGGTTATACCGTTGTCTTTCTTCTAGAGAGGAATACCGAATGTCTTTGTCCTATTTGTGAAGCATAATGTCCCCGCTGGGCTGCTGATTTTCACCAAGGAAGAATTACAGTGGCGCTAATCATGATTGGGAAAGTAGCAGTAATATGTAAGATACAGTATTACACAAAATGTGCTCCGAACCTAGCAGGAAAGAAAAATGGCTTTTAATCAGTGACAATGCCCCTTCCTTGCTAAGCACTGTCTCATCGCAGTGAAGGTCATGGACTGCGGGAGAGAAAGGATTGAGCCTGCTGTGTTGGAAATCATGTGGAAGGGCAACGCAAACAACTGGCAGATTCTGAGGCCAGCAGCACCCCACAGAAATAGGAACAAGTGTGCGTATGTGTGTATGTGCGCGGAGCCCTCCTACCTGCCTCATCTCCCAGCACCTGCTGCTGTTGTTGGACTGTAAAGATGCCAGTAGACGCTCACCTCCACCCCCCCTCACCGTGAAGGAGAGATGAACCCTCTGGAGTGAGGGACCAGGCCAAAATCTGCAGGGCAAGCCAGCAGACTAGAGAGGCAGGTACAGCCCAGATATCCTTCAGTAGGTGAATGCATAAAACTAAGGATGCTCTAAAATTAAAACGTGGTACATCCAGGCTGTAAAATATTATTCAGCAATACAAAAGGAACGAGCTCTCAAGCCATAAAAAGACATGGAAGAAACGTGCGTGCACGCTGCTAAGTGAAAGAGGCCCATCTGGAAAGGCTGCAAGCGATGTGCTTCCAAGCATACGGCGTTCTGGAAAAGGAGAAACCATGGAGGCAGGGAAAAGATCTGGAATTACAGGGAAGGGAGGGAGGCGTGACCAGGTGGAGTACAGGACAGTTTTAGGGCTGGGAAACTCTTATGTTTCTTACTCTACTGGGGGATACCTGTTCCTGTCACTGTCAAAACCTATAGCATGTACAACATAGTGACCCCCTAATGTACATGATGGACCTCCGTTAATCTTAATGCCTCAGTATTGGCTCACCCATTGTAACAAATGTACTACATGAACGTGAGATGTTGATTATAGGAGAAACTGTGTATGTGTGTTTGGTGGGGGAGGATAAAAGGGTATGTGGGAACTTCTGTCCTTCCTACTCAGCTTTTCTTGGGTATGTAGCCTTCAACCTCATGGTCCAGGATGGCTACCAAAGCACCAGCCATCTAAGCTCCAGGCAGTGGGAAGGAGCATCCCAGATGGCCTAGCTTTCATTAATTCGTCTTTCTCCAAGTCCAGCCCAACACGTACACTTATAGCTCATTAGTCACAGGGTCATGCAGCTGCAGAGAAAGCTGGGAAATGTAGTCTCCGCTCTGGGAGCACTGAGGGCCCTCGTGATACCGGAGTTCTGTCACTAAGGAAGGATGAAAGGATGGGTATTGGAGAGCAATTTACTGTCTCTGCTCAAGGAAGGCACCACCGTTCTGGGGGAGCTTAGGGTTTGTCCTTTTAAGGAAGCCCAGCAGCTTTTCAGTGAGTCTGCTTGGGGGGACACTGCTGGGTCATTCTCAGCCCAGAGGGATTCCAGAAGGAATCCCTGACGGGGTGGGGAGGACTGCTCTACTATGAGAAGGGCTGAGAAGGAATACTGCCTGCTCCGTCCATCTTCAAATGAAGAGTCCCTGGCCGGCCCCCTGGATCCCTGTTTGTACACCACTCACGCCAAGGGGAGAAGTGGGACTCGCCAAGCAAGGACTTGTGTAGTAGCATTAATGTGTTGGTGACGCACAGGCCTCCTCTTCTAATGGAGGGAAAACCTTGCTTCTGTGCCAGGTGGGGCTCGAGAGCCCAGGGGTAGCAGGATACAACTACCTGTTTTCTGCTCAGTGGGAAACCCAAGCTTCCAAGGAGTGATCCCGTGAACTCCCAGGCTGGGCACCTTCCCTGCGAGACGATGAAGCACAGGTCCCCCAGCAGAGGGTGGGAGCTGACTGGCACGGCTGATGGGTTTTCCATCTGACCACACTCACCGTGACATTCGGGTGCGTCAGATGCTCTGTTAATTGCTTTAATTGATCACCCAGCAGTGGAGGGCAGAGAAGCAGGTGGACTATGACAGAGAAAGAGTGTGTGGGGGTCACTGAGACACTGGGTCTGAGTAAACCCATGACACGGACATTACATCTTTCTTTCAGCCTGTTAATGGGGCTATAACCCTCTATAACTATCCACGAACAGCCTGTCAATGTTGGAGCCAGCAGGACCTCTGAAATACCAGCCACATGGCCCATGGGGGCACACTTAGGTGGTTGGCCCATGACTGCAACAGAATTGTCCTATAAATGGGAAGCCTACTTCTTTGCCCCAGGCCCCTTGGCTGACCTGACCACAGGAGCCAGAGCCCAGGTAAATAAGGTCAAACATTTCTTTTCTCTGTGTGTGTGAAGAAAGCACTTTCTTCAGAACCTGCTTAAATATTATGTTAGTTAACAGGGTAGGGCGAGAGCCTCTCAGAAGATTGGTGGTCACAGCCACAGCCCAAGATTTGGAAATCACAGGAGAGCAGAGGAAGTTGGTTATGTGGACAAGTCTTGTGTTATAATTAGCTCTAAATCATAAATAACTTTAAAAAAATATTTTATTCATTTATTTGACAGGCAGAGATCACAAGTAGGCAGAGAGGCAGACAGAGAGAGAGAGAGGAAGGGAAGCAGGCTCCCTCCCGAGCAGAGAGAGAGCCCGAGGAGGGGCTCGATCCCAGGACCCTGGGATCATGACCAGAGCCAAAGACAGAGGCTTTACCACTTAGCCACCCAGGTGCCCCAGCTTTTAAAGACATAGTAAAAGTATCCATACTAGGCAAGCTGACTCTAGGATTATATTTTTTCGTGGTTAAAAAATATCTCCAGGGGAGCCTGAGGGGCTCAGTGGATTAAGAGTCTGGTTGTGATCTCAGAGCCCCATATCAGGCTCCCTGCTCAGTGCGGAGTCAGCTTCTCCCTTTCCCTCTGCTCCTCCTCCCTGCTCGTACACATGTCTCTCTCTCTCTCTCTCAAATAAATAACTAAAATCTTAAAGAGGAAAAGAAGTAACTCCAATCAGAAAGGATGCTCCACTCATCTCTCAGTTACCAATGTTTACGAGTCTTTGGAGGCCCCTGGGCATGCGCAGCAAGTGGCTGCTTCTTACCAGGCCGTACTTTCCATTTCCCCAGAGGACTCTGAGCTTCAGGAAACACGGGAGAAGTGAGTTGTGGACTCACAACCCAAATCTAAAAACAAATCAAAACACACACAAAAAACAAAAAACCTCAAATTTATGCTTTGGGTGGCCCTTGGTAGGCCCCCTCTCTGCATTTCTTCCTTTGATAGCTTCAGGCATGTGGGTGTTCCTCTTTGGAGCTTACTCAGCCTGGGCCTCCTCTCCCAGTGGTGTTTGTCTTTCCAGAGGCAGAGCAGACAGGTACCCAAGACAATGGGTTCAGTCTCCAGGTGGCACACGTGTGATCCACTTGGATTATTTAAGCAACTCTCTGTTGCCATTAGAGCACTTGTAAACATCTTCCGGGGGGGGGGGGGGGAGGGAAGACAAAAGGGTAAGAAATTTTGAAATGAATGAGAACTGAATGGCAAGATCACATAGCAACAGTTCTTGCTGCCAAATCATCTACTCTGCCCCAGGTTTTCCTTAACAAAATGATTTCCCTTTTTAGCATTCCAGATTGTCATTTTTTATCATTCATTGTTCATCTGAAATACGGGCGAGGCAGGAGGTTCCATCTTTTCCCATCTGTCACTCACATCAAGTTGCATTTTATGGGGTCTTTTTGGAGGTTTGTATGAGGATAGCACTAATTTAGGACGATTCTCCAGGCCAATCCTGGAGTAAGGATGCTGTCCTATGATGATTTAAACCAATGAAATTTTACAGGTTCATCTACTTAAACAATGTTCTGATTGACTTTATTTTTTATAGCAGCTATCAAATTTACAGCAAACTTGAGCAGAAAGTGTAGAGAATCTCGTAGACTCCTTGGCCCCCAACACACATAGCCTCCTTCCCCGGACTATCAGCCTCTTGCACAGAAGGACGCATTTGGTACAATTAATGAACCTGCATTACACAGGATCGTTATCGACCAGTCCTTAGTTGACATTAGGGTTCACTCTTGGTGCTGTACATTCGCTGGGTTTTAACAAGTGTATAACGACATGTATCCCCCATTGTAGGATCATACGGCATAGTTTCACCGCCTTTAATAATCCCCTGTGCTCCGCCCGTTCATCCCTCTCTCCCTCCTACACCAACCTTTCTACAGTCTCTATAGGTTTCCCTTTCCCAAAATCTCATATGGCTGGAATCCTACAGCACATAGCCTTTTACACTGGCTTCTCTCACGTAGTATTACGTATTTCAGGTTCCCTTGTGTCTTTTCATGGCTTGATAGCGCTTTTCTTTCCACTGCTGAATAATATTCCACGGTGGGGATGTACCACAGTTTGTTTCCTCATTCACTCGTGGAAGGACATCTTGATGGCTTCCAAGTTTCCGCAGCTGTGAATGAATCTGCTATAAACGTCTGTGTGCAGGCTTTTGTGTGGACAGAAGTTTTCAACTCCTTTGGGTAAATACCAAGGGGAGCAATCGGAACATACAGTACAGCATGTTTAGTTTTATGAGAAGTCTCCAAAGTGTCTTCCAAGTGGCCGTACCATTTTGCATTCCCACCTTTCTGTGATGAGTCAGAGTTCTGGATGTTCCACACGCTCGTCAGCATTTGGTGGTGTCAGTGATTTCAATTTTAGCCATTCTGATGGTGTGCAGTGACATTGCACTTTTTTCATTTGTATCTCCTTACTGACTCATGATGTTATCATGTTATATAATAATTGTTATATAATGTAGAATTATTATGTTATAAAACAATATAATATATAATATTATAGAAATATATTATGTTATATAATATTATATGATCATATCTTTGGTAAAGTGTTTGTTCAGATCTTTAGCCCACTTTAAAGTTGGGGTTTTTGTTTTCCCATTGTTGAGTTTTAAGAGTTCTTTGTATATTTTGGATATCAGTGGGGATCTGATATGTATTTTGCGATTATTTTCTCTAACTTTCTCTAAGTCTGCGACTTATTTTCTCATTCTCTTGACAGTGTCTTTGACAGAGCAGAAATTTTTAATTTTAACGAGGGATTCAACTTATCAAGTATTTTCAAAGATTGTGCCTTTGGTGTTGTACCTAAAATGAAGGAAAAGTCATTGCCAAACCCAAGGTCATCTAGAATCTCTCCTATGTTATTTTCTAGGAGTTTTATAGTTTTGCATTTTACATTTAGGTGTACGATCCATTTTGCGTTAACTTTTGTTAAGGGTTTAAGGTCTGTGTTTAGATTCCTTCTCCTCCCCACCTCCCGGCACCATTTGTTGGAAAGACTGTCATTTCTATGCTGAATTGCCTTTGCCAGTTTTTCAAAGAAGAGTTGACTTTATTTGTGTGAGTCTGTTTCTGGCCTGTCCATTCTCTACTGTTTTTCTATTTGTCTAATACCACACGGTTTTGATTACTAATTACAGTTAGTAGTTACTTATGGTAACTCTTGAAGGTGGTGATGTCGTCCTCCAAACTTGTTGTTCTCTTTAAACATTGTGCTGCCTATTCTAGGTCTTTTGTCTCTCCATATAAAGTTTAGAACCAGCTCGTGATAGCCACAAATAATCTTGTGGGATTTTGCGTGAGAGTGCACTGAATGCAATAAGTATGCATTTTTGTTGTATCTCTACCTACGAGTAGAATTGTAGAGGAGGAGGAGGAGTCGATTGTAGAGTAAACATATGTTCGGTTTGATGGGGTTTATGTTCAGTTTTCAAAAATGGTCTTGCAAATGTACACCCCTAGCAGAAGTATGTGGGAGTTGTAGTTGTTCTGAATCCTGGCAATATTTAGTGTTTTCCCTTGAGCTACTTCAGCAAGTGTAAAATGACATCACATTATCATTTCAGTTGGTGTTTTCCTGGTGAGAATTGAAGTTGAGCACTTTTCTTCCTTCCTTTCTTTTTTTTAAAAAGATATTTATTTATTTATTTATTTATTTATTTATTTATTTGACAGAGAGAGCGAGAGAGCATGTGACTATACAAGGAGGAGAATCAGCAGGCAGAGGGTGAGCGAGAAGCAGGCTTCCTGCTGAGCAGAGAGGGGGGGGCTCCATCCCAGGACCCTGGGATCATGACCTTAGCCGAAGTCAGACGCTTAACTGACTGAGCCACCCAAAGGTGAACACTTTTCGTATGTTTATTGTCCATTTGAATATATTCTTTCGTCAAGTTTCTCTTCAAACCTTTTTTTTTCCATATATTCTATTGAATATTCTCTCTTTTTCTTATCACTTTGAAGGAGTAGTTTTTCTGTTCAAATGTGAGTCCTTTGTTGAGCCTGTATGGCAAATATCTTCTCCCAATGCATAGATTTACTTCTTTTCTGTTCATAGTGTCTTTTGATGGATGGAATTCATTATTGTCACGTAGTACAACTCATCTTTTTCTTTTATAATTATTGTTTTTGTGCCCTGTTTAAGAAATTCTTGGTCTTCTTCAAAATCATGAAGATGTTTTCCTCCAGAAGTTTTTTGTTTTTACCTTTTACAAGTGGCTCTGTATTAGAGTGTGAAATGGGGGTCAAGATCCCTTTTCCCTATGATCTAGCATCATTTGATTAAAAAAAGACTGGGATGTCTATGTGGCTCGATGGGTTAAGTCTCTGCCTTCGGCTCACGTTATGACCCTGGGGTCGTGGGATCAAGTTCGGCATCAGGCTCCTTGCTCAGTGGGGAGCCTACTTCTCCCTCTACCTGCCATTCCCGCATTAGTGCAACTCTCTCTCTAAATTAAATATATAAAATCTTTATAAATCAATAAATAACTAGTAAAGGACTTCCTTGCTATAGCTTTGCAATAGCTCTTAATATTCCAGTGTTTCCTTTTTTCCAAGATTTTCTGGTTATGTTTCTAACTAGAGCACCAATTGACCCATGCCTTCCGATTAACTAGTTCTTCAGCTGGTCATTTGACACTGTCAAATGTCTCAAATGTCCAGTTAATTTCAAAGTGTCTGGTTTTATCTGATCACACAGGTCCTAGACCAAAACGTTTCCTTCGTTTTCAGGATAGCGACTATCAAGGTAATGCACCCAGCTAACTCTGGCAATGAGGTGTGATTTAGGGTTTCTGTATTTTATTATAATCAAACTTAATCAGTACAAATGTAAATAATGATTTCATTACTCATATAGTCTATGCAGTTTTTCTTTTAATGTAAGATATAGTTAGAGTGATGAAAAGCAAAGCAAAGAGAAAGCAAAGATGAGCATTTAGACTGAAGGGACACACCAAATCTTAAGCAGGACAGATACAAAAAAGTCCACACGTGAACGTAGCAGAGCTTGATGACGGAACGTCCCAAGCACAGAGAGAAACTTCAAAACAACTAGAAAGACGGAAAAGCACTTTGACCGACAGCAGACTTATCAGCAAGGACAGATGCCAGCAGCTACGTGAGCGACATCTTCCAACTGAGCAGCCCGGGGACACCCCAGCTGCCCAGCATCTACTCCGTACCCCTCGGCCTCTGGTCTTCGAAGCCCTACCCGCAGCAGAGTCCATTCTCTTAAAAGTCAGCCATGGTGCAACCCAGAGATGTTCCTCAACTCTGGTCCTCCGCTTCTCCGCGGCTCTTACATCACTGAGCGCTGCACAATACCCTGTGCCAGATGCTGTTAGGTGTGTGGGAGGCTGACTGCCAGAGCCTGCAGGAGCGGGAAGCTGTGGGGTGCGGGGGGGGGGCTTACAACCCTCGGGGACTGCAGTGTCAGCCAAGGGACAGGGAGGGGGGTGCGCAGCCTCAGGAAGGCAGGTGCAGTGGAGGGGCAGAGAGAGGCAGACGGGGCCAGGAGTGGTGCTTGTGGGGAGGTTAAATCTTGGATGAGCAGGACTGGAGAGCTCCGCAGAAGCTGGCATTTGGGCTGGGCTCAGAAGGATGAGCGGCGCCACCAGGCTGGGACCCGGCATTGCTGGAGGGGTGGAACAGCATGCTCAGAGGCCTGGCCTTGGGAAAGCTTTGGACCGTGTCTGGGGAAAGTGAGTCACGTAGATGATGAAGGCGCATGACATTATCTTCTGGTGAGGGTACCGTGCTTCTGGGAAAGCCTGTGCAATACGGAGGGCAAACAGAAGTTTGAGTTGAGAGGAAGCTCTGAAAGCAGACGACTCCCTCACTCCCAGCGATTCTCGTGGACGTGGGCAAGCTGTCCCAGATGAGTGATGGCCAACACAAGAGTTGGATGCTTAGTCAACTGAGCCACCAGCTGCCCCATACGACACAATTTTTAAAAACAGAAAATCTAACAAGAGTCTTTTCTCACATGGCTCCAGTCAGCTGGACATTTCTTTACATTCAGCTGAAATAAATGCCTTTCTCAGAAGCTGCCCAGGACCTTACCACAGATCAAATGTTTCTTCTCCATTTTCAATTCATTTCAACATCCGCATCTTCCAATGATACCCAGCCCTCCTAGATGAAAACTCCATTGACGGTGGGATGGGGAGATCCCCCACCCCTTTCTAGCAACTGTAAGTTACTGCTCAACTCACTCCCCAAAGCACAAGATCCCAAACCTTTCCACGTCATGTTTATAGACACAAACTCCTCAGCCTAAGAAATGTCCCTCTCACATTCCAATCACCCTTAGCAGTGGTATTGTTCTTTGTATTTCATTTTTATTTCATAAAAACGTTGTGGTATGATTAACATACTCTGTTATATTAGTTTCAGGTGTACAATAGAGTGACTTGATGATTCCGTCCACGACTTGGTGCTTACCGAGATCAACGCAGTCACCATCTGTCACCACACTGCATTGGTACGGTATTATTGACCATATTCCCCAGGCTCTACTTTACTTTTCTGTAACTGATTTATTTTGACTGAAAACATTTTATCTCTTTTTCCTTTTATCTAGTTAGCCCATTCTCCTACCCATTTTCCCTTTGACAACCAGCAGTTTGTCCTCTGCATGTAGAGTCTGCTTGGTTTTTGTTTTGCAGATTCCACATAGACCTGAAATCCTACAGTCCTATGGTTTGTATGGTACTGTCACTCCTCGTGGACTTCACATGTCTTGTCTTTTAAAATCCGTTCCACACGGGAATGGAGAAATCACCACAGACACACACACACTACATGGAGAATGAAAGGCAGGGAAGCAGGACGCTGTGTGTCATGGGGGATTATTTCTTGGTAGAAGGAACGTGCCTTCGGTAGGATTGCAGGCACAGGAAAATGCAAGGCGAGGTAAAGCGGCAGAGACAGAGAGAAGAGCAGTGGTTGCAGGGACTGGGGGAGGGACAGGGCCATGAGCGATGAGGAGCACAGGTGTCTCTGCGATGGCAACGTTGTAGAAGGACACGGTTGTGCAACACTCTGAATGGACCGAATGAGACGTCCATATCCCACGGAAAAGGATCCGAGGAAAATTTTATGTAAACTCAAATTCTACTTTATTTAATAAAGATAATCTATGATGTAAGAACAGAGGTGAAGACAAAACACAAATACAGCAAAGAAGGAAATGACGGGGGAGGGGGAGACAGGCTCTGGGGCAGCAGCCAGTACAAGCTGCTGCTCGGGGGCCGAGCCTGGTTGCTCCACCGAGGCAGGTGGTGGTTCAGGCTCTTCAGGAGCCCCAGGAGCAGGGGCAGGACCCTGCTGGACATCCGGGTCGGGCAAAGGGCCCGATGGCTCTTCCGTCGCAGAGACGTGAACGAGGGCCCTGACGACCTCCTGCCCTGGCCCTAACGGGGCAGGTGGTGTCCCTGCTCTTCCTGAGCCGTGGTGAGCCACCGCAGTAGGGATGCTGGGGGCCAGCTGAGGCCCCAGAGATGCAGCGGGAGCCAGAGTGGCTGCTGGGGCGAGTTCCCGAGGCACATCCTGATCTTGCTCTGGGGCTGGTGCTGGAACTCCAAGAAGAGAAAGCATCATCAGCTTGCTTGACTTCCTTGTTGCCTTTCACTTTTCCCACCCCTCAGTCCCTGGAAGGCGTCCCCAGCAGAAGCTCTTGGGGACAGGGATCTGCGACGACTCAGTCTTCTCGGCCCAGCTACACTCTACAGAGGCTTCCTCAGGGTGGCCCCCCCACCTCCTCCTCATGCCCACATCAGTCACCCCCAGTCCTCCTCACCCCCAGCCTCTGGCTCTGTGGGCTCCACGTGTTGCCTACCTGACAGCAGAAGCTGGGCACGGCGCTCCAGGTCCGAGCCCGGCACATTGACCTGCAGGTAAGCCAGCAGCATGTGCAAGCTGTCCAAGTCTGGAGGCTGCACAAAATCCCCAGGATAGTTTTCTAGCCACGTGTTCAGGATGGTATACACGGCCCTGGGGACAGACATGGAGGCAGAGAAGTCAGAGGACAGGGCACCCATCCAAACCAATATCCCAGGGAACCCCTGGGGGAAACTGGGCCCCTGGACTTCCAGCTCCTGTCCCAGACCAGTCGTACACCTTGTCCACCTGCAATCTGGCAGTCCTGCCTGAGACAGGCCTGCTCCCAGATGGCAGGCTGGCCAAAAGCCGCTAGGAGTGGGAGTGCTTGATCAATGGTGTGAGCATTTCTGTCCTTCTGAGGGGAGCTGGACACACTCCTCAGTCTGTCTCCTTGCCCACGTGCCACTTGAATTCAACTGCATGTGCCCAGGGAGGGGTGGTGTCTGGCCTCTTCCTTACCCTCACTGCACTCGCCACTGCTCCGTGAAGATGCAACCGACAAGGGAACAAGGGGACGCTGTCTCTAGCCAGGCCTTCCCAGGACCCTCCCCATACCTCAAACATTACCTCCTTTGCCCATTCAGTAGGTGCCATGAGTGGGACTGCTTCCCCTGACTCTCACCTCCCACAGGGTGTGGGATATCTGCTCCCTGAGCGCTCACTGGGTCACCACTCTCCCTGAGCCCCCGCTGAGCGCCCAGTGTGCAGGTTCCAACAGACTGCTGTGCCATGGTCCCTACATCCTCAGTTCTGTCCTGGCATTGGGGTAGAGAGAGGGCTGGGATGGGCAGGGATGGAGCATGACCCTCTTAAGGGTTGAAGCTGTCCTCCATCCCCCTGTGCTCTCCCACAGTGCTCACACACAAACCCCATCTCCCCAGGACACCGTCCCAGTTTCCAGAAGAAGCTCTCACTCCTTTACCCTACAGCAGGAATAACAGAGGTGTGCCTGAAGGTCCAGCAGCCCCTCGAACTCACAGTACCCTCACTGCCCTGGTGGAGAGGGAAGGCCCTCCTGGAGCAGCCAAAGCTTACTCACGTGTTCCGCTGCTCCTGGGGTCTGCCGACTTCTTCATTGGTGGAGTAAACGCATCCGAATCTAGAGGAGGCCAGGGGGCATCCCATGAGATGTCTGTGGATGTTAGCTCTCCTCGTCCAACCCCGACTAGCCTGCAGCCCTAGGGTGCTGTCTGTTCTGTGCCGGGATCTCATTCAGCTCCTAGATAATCGCCTCCACTGACGGGGGCTTCCTGAATGCTTGCTGAATGAAAGGGCCCCAAGCAGCCCATCACAGACATCTGAGTGGGCCTGGCCCCCTGCTCACACCCAGGCATGCCTTCTCTGGATTCACCCAGTCACAGACCCCAGGAGGAGTCTCAGATCTCCCTTTCAATGGCAAAAGAGCCCAACTCAAGACCATAGTGTGAGTGAGGGAAGAGGCAGAGGCTTCATCATGAGGGGCACAAGCATGTTCAAAGAGCATGCCCACAGGCCCTCCGGCCGAATTTCCACCGGCGCTGGCGCCCAAGTGTATGTGCTCTCCCTACGAGAGCCCACGGAGTCCCTATAATACCTTGGCCCCAGTTAGGAGCAAAGGGAAGCTTGAGGCCCTGCCAAAGTCTCACAACCAGGCATTGGCCAAATCACAAGAGCAGTGAGGGGCAGGGGAGGGTGCTTACCTTGCAAAGAGGAGGTCCAGTACCTCTTGGGTGGTGGCAAAGGCCCGGTACTTGTTCAGAAAGATGTGGACATAGTGTAGATCTTGTCTTATGAGGGCAGGCACCAGGTGATTTATTGCGGCCTTCAGCCTGTTGATCCGGTTGCCCCATAGCACCGAGGTCTTATTCCTCTTCCTGGTTGAAGCATTTTCCCCCTGAGGTGAATCAGAGGAGACTTGAGTCAGTGCTGTGGCCACCAGGAGGGCTGGGGGTTGGAGGGCAGAAGGAGCACCGAGATCTCAGTGACTTATGCAGGAGGTGGGACAAGAGAGCACACAGTCCGGAAAAGAAACAGGGGACTCAGTGTTTCATTGGTTGATCCTAAGGCTCTTGGTTTTGCTTCAGGTCATGGTCTCCGTGTCCTGAGACTGCGCTCCTTGTAGGGCTGTGTCCATAGGGCAGTGTCTGCTTGAGGATTCTGTCTCTCCCTCTGCTTCTCCCCACTCTCCCCCTTGCTCTCTCTCAAATCCATCAATCAACCAATCAATTAAGAAATTTTAAGGAAACGAGGAAATGTTCTTGGCATCCATACAAGAATTGAAAGAAATGATGTGAGAACATGCTAGAGTCTCAGGTCCCTTTGTGAGCTGAGTATTGATACCACCTCCCTGCAGGAATGGCATGGATCCTATGATTTCTGATAACATAGCCCATTCTTTTTATTTTCTCTAAAGACTTTTTATTCATTTATTTGACAGAGAGAGAGTAACAAGTAGGCAGGGAGGCAGCCAGACAGAGAGGGGGAAGCAGGCTCCCCGCTGATCAGAGAACCTGACGTGGGCCTCCATTCCAGGACCCTGAGATCATGACCTGAGCTGAAGGCAGAGGCTGAACCCACTGAGCCACCCTGGTGCCCAACATATCCCACTCTTGAGGCGAGAACACAGAGATGTTTTAGGTGACAGGGCGTCGGAGAGGAGGGCATGTAGGCTGTGGGATGCAGCACTGTGCATTGGCAACAGAAGGGGATTCCATCCAGTCCTGCACCAGTAAAGGGCTCCATGGCTGTGACAAATGACGGGCCTTCCGGACTGCTGGGCAGTGCGATGCAGTGAGGCCCCTGTTCCTGACCCTGGAGGGGCCCCAAAGATGTGTTCCATCCAAACAAAAGGGCAGAGCAAGAGACATTGTACCATGGGCCCCATGTCCCTTGGGATAAAAGTCTCCCAACTCACACTTGCAAATGATCACTTACAAGTCTTGCAGAACTTGAGGAAGGACAGTTGGGCCAAGGGGGACACCTGGGAGCACGAGTTAGGAAAATGCCTAGCACGGGGCAAAAGGATCTAGAGAAACAGGATGAGACGAGGCTTAAAGTCTCTTTACTGATATTCCTATATGTCTGTGGTCAAGGCCTCTGCTTCTGTCCCAGGCGTGGGCAGGACCATGAGGGCAAGTTTGGGCAAGAGATGGGATGCAGATTCATGGGAGTCCAGGACTCTAGGAGGCCAGGCTGGCTTCTAGGAAGCGGGGCCCTTGGTGCTCATCGGCGCCCTGGGGGTCGGGTCTCCCCAGCACCTGCACTCACCCTGAGCCAGCGCCAGACTCTGTTGGTAGCGTGGGGCTTCTTGTCCTTCGAGGAAGGACAGCAGGGGATGTCGACATTCACCTCCTGCACCATCTCCTCTGTAGCCTTCTGTAAAGACAGTACCCGGCAGCCAGGCAGGAGGCCTTAGAGCCCTGTCTGGAGGCCTTTGCTGGTCTTCAGACCCAGGGCGCTCCATTCCAGACACACCACAGCCCAGTATGCGGACCCCTCGCCCAAGGAGAGAAACGTGGCACAGCTTCAGGGCCTTGGATGTGCTCTGCTCAGCTGAGAGGCACCTCCGGAATCCCCTTTCCACCCGGCCCACCATGACATTGGTGTGAATAAGAAGGGATCACCAGGGTATCCACTGTGTTCACCTTCCTCCAGCCCAAGGGAGGGAACCCCGACATATCCCTCCTCCCCTCAAACTCCAGAGGAAGGATGGGGCTTCCCTAGGACGGTTCAGAGGGTTGGGCATCGCCTAGTCTGCTCAGTAGTAAGTACCTTATGGCATCTCCCTCGAAATGCCCTGAGGCATTGGGGGCGATGTTTGAGCCAATGTCTGCAGCATGGGAACAAGCCGTTTTCCTGGGGTTTCTGGTGCCCAGAGCGCCGCAAAGCAGGCAGACAGCAGGAAAACATCCTTCTGTGTCCGATGCTTCTAGCCAAGTTACCCTGATACCGGACTACAGTAGAATGTGGGTGCCTGGTTGCAGGGGTTCCAAGTTGTGGGGGTTGGTGGTCAAGGAAGTGACATCACTGCCTGAGATCCCCTCCGGGGTCCACTCCTGGTTGGACACCTAACACCAACAGTGGTCCGGTCTGCCATGTCCTCATCCCCCTTCTGCAGGCAAGGCCACATCTTATCTGTACACAGTGACCCCAATACAGACCTCTCCACAGGCCCGCAGGGAAGGTATGGAAGCAGCCAGGGCCCCAGCATGCAGACACACCTGGTTTCATAGACAACTCTCTATTCTTACCTGGTTTTGACCCTACATAACTGTCATTGTGCCTGACAGGGATGGTCAGGGATGGTTTTCTCTGCAAAATGTGGATGATCCTAGTATGTCTTTCTATCGAATGTCCACAGGCACAGGTTGGATAATAGCTGTGATGTTAGAGGAGTGGTGTCCCATGTAGGAAATACTTGCAACCAAATTTCCTCCCTCCTATCAACTTCTTGGATCTGCTACTAATCAGGATCCCACCCAACTGTCCCTACTGGGGTGTGTGTGTTTGTTGCACAAGCACACTCGCTCCCGAGTGCACACATGTGTTCATCAGTGCTCATGTTCTGGAGTCCCAGAAGATGACACCCCCACCTACAGAGGGCTGGGAAATAGCTTCCCAAGATCTTAGGCTTTGAATTTTCAATACAAACCCTAAAGAAGGAGGCTTGGCCCTGGATGGTCAGAATGTACCCTGACCCCTAGAGACCACCAGTCCTGGTATGCAGGCCATTCCCTCCTTTCCAAAGGGTGTGTAGTAGATAGGGGTCCACCCAGTGGGTCGCCATGACCTGGGATTCTCCTCAGGCAAGACGTGGGGCAATGTCTCCTAGCTAGGATATCAATGATCACCCTCAGCCCAATACCATTTCCATGTCGACAGCCACTTCCTTCTAGTCAACCTTTTCCAGAGCCCCCAGTGAATGTCAAGGTGCATCCAGGACCCCAAATTTGAGGACCCTCAAAGAGCTGGGTTCATGCCTGCTAAGCCTCCCTACCCGTCTGATTCTGGGCAAGGCCCGGACCCTACAGGGATCTTCACAGTCTCCCCTCAGGGGCTCCATTGGTTCCCCAACTCCTCTGTATAAATCCTTGTGTGACCCCCTCCCCTGAGTGTGGTCTGGCCTTCGTGGTTCATTTCCATGTCACAGAACGTGGCATCTTGACCCAAATGCCCTTCTGAGATTTCGTTATCAAAGCTCACTGCCCAGCCCCATGTTGACTCTGACCCATGTGCTCTCAGATCCTCACACTCGAGCACAAGCCCCTAGGTTGAACCAGGACACCCACATACGCACGTGGCCCAGCCCTGTGGGTCAAGAGCACACAGAAGAACTCAGGTCTTTGCGATGGGCTGTATCTGGCCCATGCCCCTAAGTGAGCTCAGGTTCTTGGTGAAGCAGGTCCTCCCTTGGTGGTGTCAGCAGCCCCAACGGAAGGAGAGACTCTGGAAGGAGCCCCCAGCTGAGCACTGCTGGATTCCTGATCCCCTGACACCATGAGGCAGCGTTTGTGGGTTCAGCCACTGAGTGCCGGGAAGTGGGGTCACACAGCACTGGGAGAAGGATACTGATACTCTCCAGCTACCCGGGCCCTGGCCCCCCTCCCCTGCCTCTCTGCTCCTTCCTCAGCTTCCTCTGGCCACCCTGGCCCCCTTTCTAACCTCCAATCCTCTCTGCCATGGTGCTCTCTGCCAGGCAGAATGCACTCGGATTTGTGCAGGGCTGTCTCCTTCTTTTCGTCCCGCAGGAATTCTCCATGTCATCTCAGCACAGCCTTGTCATACCCCTCACCTGGTGGAGTTTAGGCCTTATTTGTAGTCCCTTGCTCTTTTCCTGTGGAGCAATTGTTCCTTTCATTCACATTTTGGTTTCTCATTTGTCCATCTTCTCCTCTAGACACTGAACTCGTACAGGGAAAACCCACTGGGATGAGAAGCACTGGCCCCATCTGCGTGTGCAGTGCCCAGTGGCTGAATGAACGGGTGACAGGATCCATCCCAGTGCTGACCAGCTCCGTTGTTTGAGCCTCACTGATTTTAGTCTCGTGGAAGCCTTTTGTTTTTGTTTTTTTTTAAGTTAACTCTGCCTGATGTGGGCCTCAAACTCATAACCCTGAGATCAAGGATCCTAGTGCCTGAGGAAGCCAGGTGCCTCTTTGGTCCTTTTTAAAGGTTTTAGGCTGATCACTATTGAAGTGGACTTGGTGATTTCAACATGTCATAAGGAGGTACATTACATTATGCTGAATGACCAGGTAACTCTTCAAATTTGGGTAGCATGTCACCACAGAGATCCCCCCATGACAGTGCTGAGTGGCTCTGCAGATTGGAGACCGAAATCCTTAATGTGGTCTTTCAGGACTCCAGAGTCCCTCCACTGTCCATCTTCTCTCTCCCTGGGATGTCATGCACCTCTGATGCCATCAGCACGAGAGGAAGGATGACAAGGAAATACACGCAGGAAGGTGTTTCCAGCCAGGCCTTGAAGGCCTCGATGTACACTTTGACACTCATCCTTTTATGTATTATTTTCGGATTTTATTTCTTTATTAGAATAAACGAGCACAAGCAGGAGGGAGGGGCCGAGGGACGAGAACCAGAGAGATGCTGAGCTGAGGCCAGCGGGTGGCTGATATAGACCTGTGCAGGGAACAGTTCAGGCCACACAGAGCAAGCCTCCATCACCTGGTAGGCCGGGAGTAAGGAGGACTCTCAGATTCCTGTGCTCATGACCTATTTATTTATTTATTTATGTATTTTTATTTTTTAATTTTATTTATTGTTTTAAAAGAGTTTTATTTATTTTTTAGACAGAGATCACAAGTAGGCAGAGAGAGAGATAGATGAGGAAGCAGGCTCCCTCCTTAACAGGGAGACCAATGGAGGCTCAATCCCAGGACCCTTGGATCATGATGTGCGCTGAAGGCAGTCGCTTAACGGCTGAACCACCCAGGCACCATTTTAGTTCATTTTTGAGCTCTATCTGTAATGAACTACAGGAGCTTCTCAATCTTTATCATTCTGAATCTTCCTAGCCTGAAACAAACCCCAATTTTCAATTCTTCCTTTATTTCTCCCTCAAGAATTTTTATCTTCTTCAGCAAATCCTGAAATTTACAACAAGTTAATTTCCAAGCAACTTCATAGCTTCTGGGAATGGAAATTCCTCCTTCACTATGTTTTCTGTTTAGCCTTCATGCATTAGAAAGTGTTGGGTCTCGTGGATTCATGTTCTAACACATTGTTTTGGGGAGCCCATCGATTATCCCCAATAATATTCTGTTTGGGGAGGGAGATGGGGAGAGTTTGGGCGCTGGAGCTGGTGGGCCACGGTACAGGTTCATCTTCTCTCACGGCCTGTGTGGGACACGTTAGGCAAGCAACCATCTTCCCGGAGCCACAGAGTCTTTGCCAGTGAGGATGATAACATGGGGTAAGAACACCAGAGAGGATTTGTGCTGAAACTCCAGAGCTTCTTTCTTTCTCAGAAGTCATATGAGCCATTGAGTGTATGCTCGAAAGACTGAAAGCAGAGTCACAAAGAAATATCTGTAGACCCACTTCACAGAAACCTTACTTACAATAGCCAAGAGATGAAGACAACCCAAGTGTCCACGGATGAATGGGCGAGCAAACGTGGTCTACCCATACAATGGAATGTTATTCAGCCTTAAAAAGGAGCAAAGTTCGGACATGTTCTACAACAGGGATGAAACTTGAGGACTTCACACTAAGGGAAATAAGCCAATCAGCCGAAGAGAAATACTAGATGATTCCACTTACATGAGGTACCTACAGTAGTCAGATTCATAAAGACGAAAAGCAGAATGGTGGTGGCCAGGAGCTGGGTCTGGAGGGGGTCACGAGGAGGTATTGCTTAATGGGGACATAGTTTCAGTTTGGCGAGATGGAGAGTTCTGGACGGTGGTGATGGTTGCACAACCATGTGCATATGTTCACCACCGGTGGAAATGTTGCACTTAAAAATGACCAAGATGGTAGATTTTGTGTATATTTTTATCACATTTAGAAAAGAATATTTTAAAAACGTACAAGATGGAGTTGGCATTCTGGAAACACATCCTTAGCGGACGGGAATTATCAGTGCAATGAACCATGTGCTGTGCTAACATGTGCTATATTAGCGGGGAAATCAATCCCTCTGCCGTCTCCACGGGTGGGGCTGGGGGTCCTGGTGGGGGGAGAGGTGGCAATGCCAGGAGGGAGAAGGAAGGCCAGGCTGCAAGTGCGGAATGAGCTCATCTGCAACAGTAATAATGCCAAAGTGGACAGGGAGCAGTGAGTCTTCGTGCTAAAACATTTTGTAATCGTTATTTTATTTGTATTTGTATATTATTTGTGTATTTATTTGTATTTGTAGCAACCCATGAGGTAGGAATTATTCCAATTTTCCCAACATGAAAACTGAATTTTCGGGAGGTCAGGGAAGAGACGAGAAGCAGTATATTTTGTCATTCCTGCAAATAGACTTCTTCACTCTGCAGGGGAACTGAGGTTGTTACTTCTGGGTGATTTTTTGTATCTTTCCAATCAAAGAGGAGAGAATAGGTTACTCTGTCCCAGGTTCAGTTGGACCGATCCCACTGAAGAAGGCTGGTGGACCTGGCTTGGTCACCTGTCCTTTCCTGAAGCGATGACTACAGTCCGTGGAAGGGGAGCAATATGATTGATTGGTTCAGTGAGAGAGGAAACCCTTAAATCAAACACACACACTGTTGTTTTGTTCCTGATTTTAAGGGAGATGCGTCTGTTCTATCACCATTAAAAAGCTCAGGGGACAAAAGAAAAAAAAACAGATAAACTGAACTACATCACGATTGGAAACTTCTGTGCCTTGCTATTAAAAAAGAAAAAAGACAACCCACAGACTAGAAGACAGATATTTGCAAATTGTACATCTGACAAGAGACTTATACCCAGAATATATAAAGAACTCTCACAACACAACAATAAAAAGACGCCTAACCTAATTTAAAAATGGGCGAAGGATATGTATACACATTTTTCTGGAAAGGAGATACAAATGGCCAATAAACACGTGAAAAGGTGCCCAACGTTCCTAGTCATTAGAGCAATGTGGATCAAAACTACAACGAGAGCACGTCCCACTAGAATGGCTCTAACAAAAGAGACAGACAACAACAAATGTTGGCAAAGATGGGAGAAATTGGAACCGTCCTACGTTGCTTGTGGGAATGCAAAATGGTGCCACTGTTTTGAAAACCAGTTTGACAGTTCCTCTAAGAGTTAAATGTGGAGTTACCATATGACCCGACAGTTTCATTCCTGAGTATTCATCCAGAAGAACTGAATACACGTGTCTACCCAAAAATCTGTTCGTGAAAATTCACAACAGCGTTATCCGTGATAGCCGAAGGGAAACCATCTACATGCGCATCAGCTGAGGAATGGATAAACGAAGCGTGGGACACCCATACAATGGAATATCATTCAGCTGTAAAAGGAATGATACGTGCTGCATGGAGATGAACCTTGAAAATATTATATGAAGTGCAAGGAGACAGTCATAGGAGACTCCCCATCGTATGGTTCTATTTATACAGAGTGTCCAGGATCGGCACGTCCACATAGAAAAAAATAACTTAGCTGTTATCTAGGGAAGGAGAACTGAGGATTGATTGTTAACAGGTACAGGGGTGCTTTCTGGGGGGATGAAAGGTTCTGGAATTAGAGATGCCGATGGTCACACAACTGTGTGAACGCACGAGATCGTACAGTTTAAAAGAACAACTTCTGTGATTTGTGAATTTTCCCAACTTAAAGAATTTAAAAAGCCAATTGGATTTCTATGCATTAGCCGTCAACGAAATAAGAAAATATAATATTGGGTGGCTCAGTTGGTTGAGCAATGACCTTCAGCTCAGGTCATGATCCTGGAGTCCTGGGATAGCGTCCCGCACTGGACTCCCTGCTCAGCAGGGGTCTGCTTCTCCCTCTGCCCCTCTCCATGCTCCTCCCCCTGCTCATGCTCTCTCTCTCTCTCTCATCCTCTCTCTCTCTCAAATAAATAAAATCTTTAAAAATGTATGTTATTTACAATATCAGCAAAAACATCTAATACGTCAGAATAACTCTAACAAAAACAAAATTTTTTCTCTTTAGAGAAAAAATTAAAAGGCATTGAAACATTTATTTTATTTATTCATTTCAGCGATTTTTTTAGATTTATTTATTATATATAGAAAGAGTATGTGCAAGTGGGGGAAGGGGCAAAGGGGGAGAGAAGCAGACTCCCTTCTGAGCAGGGTGCCTGTCTTGGGTCTCCATCTCATGACCCTGGAATCTCGACCTGAGCCGAAACCAAGAGTCGGACACTTAACCGGCTGAGTCACCCAGGCAGCCCTCATATGAGCAATTTTTCTCAAAATATTTTATTTATTTATTTGACAGAGAAACATAGTGAGAGAGGGAACACAAGCAGGGGAAGTGGAAGAGAGGGACGCAGGCTTCCCGCCGAGCAGGGAGCCCATGTGGGGCTCGATCTCAGGACCCTTGGGTCATGACCTGAGCCGAAGGCAGACGCTGAACCACTGAGCCACCCAGGTGCCTCCACGTCAGCGATTTTTAATGAAATTGAGGATTACTTTATCCATGCATCTTCTCCATTTTTTTCTTCCTTATATCTGCTCTTTTCATTTCCTCTTGACGAGATTTGACTTGATGTTCAAGGCTCTTTGGGGGGATCTCTGTCCGGTTCTGGTCTAGCGTTAACAGCCTTGCGAGGGTGCATGCTGCGCAGACGGCGTGCCATTAGCCTGCACCAGTTGCACCTGTTCAGTGTAGACGGCGGAGCTCTTTCAAGCCCGGACTGTGTTACCAATTTGCTGACCTTTGTGCTGTCCTGCAAGAACTAGAATGTCATCATCCTTTCGGATGGGCGTGGATGAACACTGCGCTTCTGTTTCAGATCTTTGGGCAGAGGAGAGACATAATCTTGCTGCAAATGTGGAAGGGGCATTACAATGCCCTTTATGGTTCTTACACTGGTCGGAAGTCACAAAGGAATTGAACTTCATTTTGGCCACGGGTGCTTTAGCAGTGGTAGCAAAATGGAAGACTTGAGACGTATTTTAAAAGACCACAATCAATGTAGAGAACGTGAAGTTCATGGATAACAGATATTGACATTGTGCATGCAATACTGTGAAGATGTCAGTTCTCTTCATGCTCTTCATGAGCGTGAAGAATTCTCATGAAGAATCTCCAGGCAGTGGCAAGCCGAATCCCAGCAGGCTTCTTCAAGCAATTTAGCAAGTTGAATCTAAAATCTTACATAAGGGTTAAGAACCAAGGGCAGACAAAGAATTCTTGAAGAAAAAAAGCAGAGGGACTTTCCTATGAAATCTAAGGTCTCATTATGCAGCTATTATTACAAGTGAAAAATGAAACCGGATCTCCACCCGACACCAGGCACAAAGTTCAGTCCTCGTGGAAGAAAGGCTGTAATGTGAAAGACAAAACCTAAATATCGGAGAGCACCCTCGTGGCATAGGCACAAGGAAGAACTTAAACAAGTTCCCCAAAATACTAATTATGAATGAAAAGTGCAACTCCTTTAAAATTAAGGCCTCCATTCACCAAAAGACAACATAAAGGGAATTAAGACAGTATACACGACATGCATCCCGCCCAGACTGGCCCCTGAAGCAGCAAAAAGACATTGCTGGGAAAACTGGTGGAATCCAAAGAAAGTCTAGAGTTTAATGAATAGTGGCAAATACCAATGCTGGTTTCTTTGTTGTGCCCTTGGTGATATAAGAGGTAAGCATTAGGGAAAACCAAGTGAAGAGTAGATAGTAATTCCCTGTGCTATCTTTGCAACTTTGTAATTCTATATCATTCCAAAATCGAGAATTTATCCACAAGCTGAGAATTGTTTTTAAAATATATATAATCAATAAAGGATTAATTTTAGAGAACAATAGGAGATCAATAAGAACTAATCATATCACCCAACAATTAAATGGTTGAAATTCAGCAAGTTTTTTCTTAGGTTCATGTTCTAAGGTCACTCTTGCTCTTGCACCAAAATGCCAAGGGGCATCTGGGAGAATGTTCACAGCAGCACTGTTTGGAAGAGACAAAAACTAGTAACAACTGAAATGCATCCATCACAGGGGAATGGAGAAGTAAATCAAGATGAGACCACCCAATGGAATATTATGCAGCGGTGAAAACGATGTTTATCCACCACATGCAAAAGTAAGGATGAATCTTAGAAGAAATATTGAATCCAAAAAGTCTCAGAAAAGCCAACATAGAGTATGATATTTTATGAAGTTCAAATCATTCAAAATTAGACTTCCTGTTAGAAAACTAAAGTTAAAAAAAACAACCAAGGAGCTGATACCAAGAAAATTTAGGAGCCTGGTTTCCCCAGGGTTATGGATGGGGCAAGGGGTTGGATTCAGGGAGGCACACTCTTGTTCTTGGACCTTGGTGACCATCTTGGTGACCTTGATGACATTCTTGTTCTGAGGCCCAGTGGTGGGTTCATGGTGTTCATTTTATTATGATGCCTCAATCTTATATGTGTTATTTTGTATCTGTTAAATGTTACAGAATCTTTAAAAATTGAGAGATAAGTTATTTTTAAAAGTGATGGGCAGAACTGGTACATTTCCAAAATCTACAGGAACTCTTTTTCTAACTCTAATCTTTAGAGAGGAAAATGGAATCCTTTTTTTTTTTTTAAGATTTTATTTATTTATTTGACAGAGAGAGAGATCACAAGTAAGCAGAGAGGCAGGCAGAGAGAGAGAGGAGGAAGCAGGCTCCCCGCGGAGCAGAGAGCCCGATGCGGGGCTCGCTCCCAAGACCCTGAGATCATGACCTGAGCCGAAGGCAGCGGCTTAATCCACTGAGCCACCCAGGCGCCCCGGAAAATGGAATCCTTTAAGGTTTGCAAGAGACAATGGAAGCATCCACATGCTTTCTCAGCTGGAATTTATGCCAAACATGGGGCAAGGCCTGCTGACCTTAGTTTGTCTAGAGTGGTTTGTGGGTGGATTACACATGCAATGCTGCCCGGCCCCCCAGCAGACCTCTACCTCCAAAGTTTGGTGCGTGCTGTCCCGTTGGGGCTCTGGGCCTTCCCCACAAATGGGCCATCCCTTTGCCTACCTGACTCTGAGGGCTTTCCCTTGGCCTGGGGATAAAGCTCAATCCAGCTCCGGGCAAGGGCCCCCTTCTGTGGTCAAGCCCTCTGCAGCCCCAGGACGGGGTAGCCACGCTCGCTCAGGTCTCCCTGAGACTCTGCCTGAAATCCCTTTGTCCCTGGAACGTGCCCACGCCCTCCCCTCCCTGGGCTTTTCCACACTCTGTCCAGACTGGCTCCTGCCATTTGTTTTATCCCACTGAGTCCTACTGACTTACACGGTCTCCTCAAAGAAGGGTTCTGTGAACACTGGACCCCGATAACCCATGGCAGCGTGCACCCGTGGGCTCATCGTGCCCCTGCCGGCTCCAGGGGGAAACACCAGCCTCATTCACTGTGGGGACCCCAGCAGTGGCTGATCAGTGTGTGCTGGATTAATTGCATTTATCGCTAGCATTCCATCCAGAACACAGAGGAGGAAGCAGTCACGGTGTGCGGAGGGCGGAGGTGGAGGGCTTCCAGGAGGAAATAGCGTGGGATGTAGGGACATGTCCGTGACTTGCATCGGCTCCCGGGTACCGAGCTTTGGCCATGCTGCAGGTTGTCCTCCGTGGGTGGGCTGTATCTCCTGTGGCGGCAGTGGTGCTGGGAGCAATGAGCTTTCTCTCCAGCCCCAGGTCACTAGCTCCCTCTCTGGGACTCTGGAAGGTGGGAGCTGTCCTCTGCCACACATGCTCCATCTATTCCTGCTTCTAGCGCCAAGTCTCCATGTCCCAGGGGTCTTCCAGTCTGCAAGAAGCTCTGCGTCAATCTGGAAGGCCCCTTGGCCACCTTGGGTTCCAGCAACGCTCTGTCATACCCGACCCAGAGAGAGACTTTCCCTTCGCCGCCCACTCAGGCCTGGCGTGTCCACGACAGCAAGTCCCATCTGGTTCAGAAACGTGTGTGCGCAGGAAGGAAAGGGCATACGTGCTCAGAAAGCACATGAGCTTGGGACTCAGCATCTGTGAGAACAAGAGAAAGATCGGTTGCGGCACTGCCTTCAGGTGTGGTCTGCGGGAATCCAGCAAGTCGCACATCTCTGGTCTGGACGTTTTTATTCATCAATGTTCTGTTTACCGTTTACATTTTTTAAAGGTTAGAAAAACGTCATCCTCGGTTGTCCATCCCCTTTCTAACTTGAAATATGTTTAAGAGGTTGGATCCGGGGTGGGGGGATGGTCTGGCTGAAAGTCCTAACTTCACTGACACCGACTGCTGATGGGCTCCCCGGGTTGAGCCGGCGGCTGGCACCTTCCTTGCTCACTGCCCTGAGACGCACCCCCGCTCGGGGAGGGGCACGCTCTCCGGTCAGTGGCAAAAGCAAAGAGGTTTGGCATGTTTCTGTCGGGCCATGGAGCGGAGAAACAAAATGCAAACAGGGACCCAGAAGCCCTTTCCCACATGTCCTCCTCCAGGATCTGCTCTGTAAAGCTTTGGAAAGCATCCACTGTCGGGCAAAGTGAGTAAGGAGGTCCCTGCACATGGACCGCCTGTCTGTTCACGCACCCAGGTACCACCAAGATGCACGTTGTCTCGGAGCTCCCTCTAGTCGTTGGGACCATTTTCCTGCACACCACTGAGCTGAGCCACCATGCTTAAGATGCCTTAAAATCAGAGAAGGAGAGAGTGTCAGAGCTGCGTGGTTCCTTGGAGAGCACCTTGTTTGAGAAACCATTCTGAACCTCGCCATTAACCTCAAGCACTGTTGAGCTGCAGCTGGGTCCTACTGGCCCCCAACAGTCCACTCTGCATTCGGGGACACCCCGACAGCCTGCAGTGGGAGTATTTCCCCCTGGGCAGCAGCAGACACTCCCCATCAGGGCTGCTCCTGGCCGCGCCCCCCGCCAGGCGCTGGGTACCAGCACCCCACTGACAATTCGAGCTGCATACGTGAGTCAGAAATCAATTACCCTTGGTGGCACACCCGTGGGGTGACTCTCAGAACAAGGTTGTGAAGTAACATCTTGGTGTGTTTTAAATCAAGGTGTGGCTCAGCGCGCTGTGGGCACGGAGGTGTGCTCTTGGCGCGCTCCAAGGCGGTGTTCTCCCCGGTGTCTGTTTCAGCTAAGTGACAGAAGGCGTGCTGGCTCAGAAGGGGAGGGTAATTTGCAGGCTGTAACCAGAGACTCTTTGTTCACGCGTGCGGGCACAGGCTGCGGACTCCCCAGAGCCCCAGGCCAGGGAGGGGAGCGTTGCTGTGGGGAGACAGCAAGGCAGACTCCCCAGGACGACCCGGCATCCCTGGAGCGCTGGTGGGTGTCGCTTGCTGACCTTTGTCAGGAGGCCAAGCCCGTGACCCTCTACCAGGAGGAAATCCCTTTATGCCTTGGGCCATGAAGCGCTTTGGCTCATGGGATTCTTACACAGGACCTGTCAAGCAGGTGCCCTTACCAGGCAAGGAAACTGAGGCTGAGCATAGGAAACAGCTGCCACGGGTCACGTCTGGCTCCAGAGTCCCTTTTTCCAGCTCTACAGTGTGTCCATCCCAGCTGCGGCTTCTGCTCCTGTTCCCTCCTGAGCGGCTGCAATGCTTACACCATGGGAGCGAGCCCAGTGTTGGGAAAGGAGGGCGGTAACTAGCCCTATGGGGAGGGGACAGTGATGCGAATGACCAGAATGGTGGCTGTCCCTCTGAAAGCCCAGCAGTGCTCACAGGCTGCAGCAGCCAACATAAGGGCTCTGACTGGAGGGAAAACCCCCCACGAAGGAAGGAAGTGCACTTGACTTCCTTCCCCTTCTTCTTTTCTTTTTTTTTTTAAGTCATCTTCATTGGGATCACCCTTCCCCTAGGCCTCAGCACCCCGTTTCTTATCTGTCAGTCTGTGTGGTGGGTGCGGTGAGGACGTGGGGACAATATCAGATCGGGATCGGGAGACAGGATCCTGGTCCTGACTCTGCCCAGCTCTGGGAAGTCACTCACCTCTAAACTCAAGGTTGGTCTCCACCTCCTATTCAGATGCCTCGGTGATCCACAACTCCCCACTCCTTCCTATCCTGCCTGCCCTCCCTCCCTGGGGAGCAGAACTTCCAGCCCAAGGTTCCCTTACTATTAGCCGAGTTCCACTAATCCAGGCAACTCCAGCCCACAAAGTGCAGAGGGACCCCACTGTAGGGACCATCAGTACAACACAATGCTCTGTAGAATCGAGCTATTCTCTTGTCCCTAAAACAGTCCCTAGTAACAGTGCTTGGAGCTGACTGCCAGAAGGGCCCCACAACAACAAACTCAGTCTTATACATGCTTTTCTCAGACAATGCTACCCTCCTTCTATGGGAGGTGGGAGGAGAAGCCTTTGCCTTTACCTTCGTTGATATGACCTTCCTTAAGCACAAATGGCACTCCACACTCTTTCCTCAAATATTCCCACCAGAAACCCCTCTGCGAGCCCCAAATGCTACCCAAGGAGCATGGGCCGTGAGGCTCGGTCCCTGACAAAGTCCGCTCAGTCCCAGCGGCCCCAGCCAGAACCTCGGAGTTGAAAGGGTCCTCAGAGGCCACCTGGTCCAGGTTGGCCCCTAGTGGGGGACGGCTTCCCTACATCCAGCTGGTCTCCAGACGAAACTTTCCAGAAACCTGGCTACCCACCTGGAATTGTGAGGCATTCCCCTCACCCTGAGTCCCAGTCCGCCTCCCTGGGATTGCCGACACGAACACCAGCTCAGCCCTCCGGAGAGACGTAGACTATGTCCGCTCTCGTCCAGACCGCAGCCTTGCCAATTTATGAAGACAGAGGGTGTGTGTCTGGCTTATTCCAGGGTAAACATCTACGGTTTCCTCAAGCGTACCTCAGGCGACAAGGCTCTCTGAGCTCCCTGCTGGACACGGTCCAGATCCCACAAGAGCGAGATGCCATGTGCCTAGAACCACGGGGGCCCCTCCCTCCCTTTATGTAGACTCTGCTCCAGCTGGGTTCATAGAGCTGAAAACTGCACAAGCCGCGAGTGACACGTGAATTCACATGAGATCTGTGGCTGTCTAGAATTTCCAACTTGACCCCTACCTTGTCTTTACTCAGTTAATTATTGGAACTGAAATGAGGCCATTTACCTTTTAAAAGCTTATCCTTTCCCTATCAGCTTATCGGGATCTTTTTCTTGTCCCGATACTCGGTCATCTAACCTCTGTGGTCCCCCACGTAGCTTTGTGCCATTTTGATGTAATAAGTCACATGGGGTTGCCCCAAAAACATTACCCCTCGGGACGTTACGGTCTCTTCTCAGTGGACCCTGAAGCCCTGAAAAGTGTGAATGTCACATCTTGACAGCTCTGAGGTCAATGACATTTATTCCCCATCTCAGAAAACTTGGGTTTTTTAAAATCACATTAGTCATGCAGATTGGGCTTGGAGGCCGTATCATCCCCAGCTCAGACAGGTGGGGGGTCGGGGGGTGGTTCTTACTAAAGTGTTTGCCCTGAACCTAATGCTCATTATGTGGGATGTCCATAGTCATCTCTCAGTAGTTTTTCCAGAATCTTCTACTGGAGCTCTAGGTGCGATGTTTCTGTGCCGCTCACTCTCTGGTGTTTGGTGGGTGACCGAGACAGTGATTGTGAACAGAGGCGTATGGCACGCGGCCCGCAGACAGAATTGTGCCTTCCACAGTGGATTCCTGCGTGAGGAGAGGCCGGGAAGTCTTCTCTGAGGCGTCTTTCTTAGCATTACTTAAACTCTTTGCATCTTTCTCCTTCTTAGTTTTCTTTTCACCACCAGTGCCTTGACCAACCGAATTTTGGAATTTCTCCCAATGCCTACACCTTACAAAGATGAGGTCTGTGCCCATTTTTCTCCTCCCCTACCCACAAAAGCAGGCAATTTGAATTTGGTGGGGAAGGAGTCAAAATTAAATGTTCTGAGCTGAAGTGTCCCTCAAGTCCCTTCCCAGCTATACAAGACCAGGCACAGAGGTAAGAGCAGGAGTGGGAAGCGGCAGCTAATGGGGGAAAGGAAGGAGACACCCTCTCCTGAAACTGACCTCCCTCCAGGTGTCTTCAACAGGGAGGAGCTGCCTGGCCAGTGGGGGAGGTCTGCTGGGCAAGATACTTTGCTGAATTTTACGTCCATAAAACGGGAAAGATAATACTCACTTGGCAGGGTTTGCTTTGCTCTGGGCCAGTAGGCCAGACCCCACTTTTTTCCCTCCCCGCTTCCCAGCTTAGTGTCCATAAGGAACACGCCAGCAGGCTGCCCGAATGTGTTTCTTCCTTGTCAAACGAGGAGCTCTCTGGCAGTACTCAGTACCGGGTGCTAGCTGACTTACCTGGATTCCGTTTTCATCAGAGTAGCAGGCACACTGAGGTACAGTTCATCATTCGCTAAATAGTTCAGTGTTTATTTCGGAGAAACACCTTCTACACTGTGTGCATGAGAAAGGTTTGCATTATATGAATTATTTTCCCATTTGAAACCCGGAATCTTGCTCAAATGGCTTTCCAACCCATATTGTACTGAAGTATCCTGTTTGTTCCATTAACTATTCACAGAGTCAACTGGGGAACCGTTGTTACTAATTTCAGTGGAAAGCTAAAATGCAGTTCATTTTCTATAATTGCAGGCCCGCGGTCTAAAGAGCCAGCAAAAGCTTTTAATCTGAGGCATTTTTAGAGGAGTATGATCAGAATCACATTGAACATCTTTTGAAGGTACATAATGATGAAAACCTCAATAACATTGACATTCAAAGAGCCCTATAGCATGGATGCTAAACTCAGCGCAGTGAGCAAGCCGGATTCGCGTCTTAGCTACTCTTGGAGAAATGCCCGCGGGGAAGGTCGACAATGTTTGCCCACCTTGCTTTTCCAGGTTATTCAGGCTACGCGAGCTCTCTGCACCACACGGGTGGGGATATGGTGCATATCCCTTCCACGCTGGAAGATGTTTGCCCCTCTGGAGAGCCTGCACAGGGCAGGGGGCTGCAAACACCAGGCACAAGTGAGAGGGCGCTCCCTCCAGCCGCTAGAGGGCGTGAGAAGGAGACACAGTGAACCATGGCTCCCCGGATAGCATTTGGCATGCACAGAGCCCCTGGGAGTCTGATGTTCGGCTGCTCCAGTTGGCAGAAAAAGCTAACAGGTTCCTCTGCTTGCTGCCTTCCTCCAGACTACTCAGAAGTCACAAGCTTTGGGTCAGGGCTGTCATCCCATGGGTCGAAATCCCATAAGGATGGAGCCCCGCACCTCTTCCTCGTCCTCGTCCTCCTCCCCACCCCAAAGGAGAGGGACAGTAACAGAAGGAAGGGGAGTGACCCCAAGCAGCCAACCCGAGCCACCTCACCCCCTCCCCCGCAGGCAGCTTAAACATCCTCACCACCATGACAGGCGCCAGAAGTCTGGGAGAGCAGGTGCAGGAGAGATGTCCCTTTCATTCAAAACCGAAGTCCGTTTACAGACACACCCGCCAGCCCACGCTGCTCAGCTCAGTAAGGGGAGTGCAGAAAAGAGGGAGGCACATGAGCCCTGTTTCAGGTCTTCACGGACATCTTCATGGACTGATGTTTAATGTGTTGCAGAAACAGGGATGAGGGACACAGGCCATCAGGAAAGGTCGCGGGAGGCAGTGAGAACTTGAACTCGCTCTGGCAGAGAAGAGGTACGGGGTGCAGGGCTTCAGGGAAGGGCAGGAACAAAGGGAAGAAGGAGGACAAGTCTGGGGGTGGGGCAGGTGGGTGGGGTGAAGCCTCAGAGGCAGGTGGGGACAGTGGGTGGCGGGTCCTGTAAGTCGTAAGACAGACTGAGGACTCCAGGTTCTGTTCATTTAGCCACGAGAAACCGGCAGTGGTTCCAGAGAGCGACATGGTCAGATGTCTCATTCTGTGTGCTTTGCCCACAAGAGCCCTCGTCAACCACCCGGCAAGGAAAGCAGGGAGGGCCTCAGCCCATCCGGCTGGCTCAGGACACCAGTGTTTATTTTAAAAAAGCCAACGAATCCGTCATTTGCAGAAAAAGGTGCTTTGATGGTAAGTGGAAGCAAATTCTTTCCTTCTTTCCTTCTTTCTTTCTTTCTTTCTTTCTTTCTTTCTTTCTTTCTTTCTTTCTTTCTTTCTTTTTTAACTTTTCCCCTAGAGAAAACATATGGGATAGCATCTGGGAAATGAGATGCTTGGAAATGTCTTCCCATTATGGCATTGTTGTTGTCGAAAAGGTTGGGTTTGTAGTTGCAGCCCTTCAGTACTCGCATGCGTGCACCCTTCAGGTTGAAACAGTTTCTTATTACAAGGCAATCTCCGGCACAGTGTTTTGAAACCATGTGTCCAACAGGTAAAATTGCAAGAGCTTTGAATCGGCATGAAAGATAGACGGGCGTCAGAGGAGATGGAATTCCCGTAGCTGAGCCCAAACAACAAACTGTAGCTGGTGGACGGACGCGGAAGTGACACAGGGACGCGTGACAGCCAAGTACCAGCACAACGAGATTCCAGAGCCACTTCTAGACACTGTGTCACCAGACACAAAAGTGGGGTTTGTACAAAGAATGGTGTATAGCCAGTCAGATTGCTTTCACTGAGACTTATTAATAAATACTTTGGCTCAGTCGGTGGAGCCTGTGACTCTCGATCTTGGGGTCGTGAGTTTGAGCCCCACGCTGGGCGTAGAGAGGACTTAAAAATAATTAAATTAAAAAATAAATACATTAGAGAGAAAAACAATTAAAACTTTTAATAAACTAAAACCATGTCGCTATTTATTTAATCTTTTTCTTCTATTTGCACATTTTGTCTTATAATGAATCTCTACATTTGTTGAGTCATATGTGTAATTTATAGATTTATGTATAGGTATTGAGGGGCGAGTGCTCCTAATTCTTTATTGAGGGGTACACGATCTTAAAAGTCTGAAGAGACCTGCCTTGATGAGGAAGCGTGGTCTGCGTCCCTTCTCATCTCTCCCCTGGCAGGCCCACCCGATCCCCCAGGGCATGGCCACTCCTGCCCGCCGCCCCGCCTTCCCTCCTTGTGTTCTTGGTGGGAAGAACCCTGGGTGCCTGCATGGGGTCAGTGAGGAGGGCTCTCAGCTGGGGAGGCTCGTGGAAATCTTAGAACGGAGAGGGCTGTCCTGGGCATAAAGATGGACCGGGAAGAGGCGTGAAGTTGAGTGGGATACACAGGGCACCGAAGGATGAGCCTGAGGGACCAGTCCGGCATTCAGCCCATCAGAGAAAGATGGGTGGAGCCCATGGGAGCAGGTGCTGGAAGGGCAGGAAGGCAGAGGCTGCAGATGGGGACCTGGACCGTGAGCCGCTCTCAGGGGGTGCGACCCCCACGGAGGCTGAGCCCTGATCTCCACCTTCCAAACAACAAAGTCCTGGTGCCTGGCCTCAAATTACCCAGAGAACTTTCACCCAGGTGAGAAGGTATAAAAACAAACAAACAAACAAGCAAACAAACATTAAAAGAGAACAAAGCTCAGGTGGGACTAATGTGGACCTTCCCTGGGGTATGTTGGGGGGGTTCTGAGGAGCCCGAGATCTGGGCAGGGGCGCTGGGGGAGGAGTAAGAGGAGCATTGGGGGTAAAGTGAGCGGCCCCACGGGGCTGGTGTTGGGGGGCTCAGATATGAAAGGGAAGAGAGAAGGATGGAAATGAAGGACCAGGGGCTCCCCTGCCCCCCTGGGGGGGAAGTACGCAATCAGACCTTTGAAATTCAGCCACGGACACCTTGCAACTCTGGCCAAAATGCAGCAGAAAAGAGTTGTGGGAAGGAGATCCAAGATAGGAAGAAGGCATGGTTCCAGGTCGTTTTCAGGCTGGGGAAGCAAAAAAGAAACAGCCAAGAATGCAAGGACCAAAGTGAAGGAAACGAGGGATGGACACGAAACGGAGACAGGAAGGCTGGGGGCCGGCAGGCAGGAAACCGTGGCTGAGGATTCTCTCATGATCTTGGGTTTTGTTTCCCATTTGTTTTCTTTTGGGGTTTTACCTACACTGAGCTTTGTCAGTCCTTCCTGGCTCCCCACTGCCCACCATGTGTCCACAAACCACCCTGGGCAAGGTTTTGACCAAGGCAGGCCCTGACGCTGTGACCGCATGGAGTTTACACACACATGGGCTAAGGAGAGGGTCGGCTGGCTTCTGGCGGAATAGCCACGACACTTGAGGGGGATAGACTTGTGCCTGCTCCTCGCCCCTGAGGACCCCACGCCCCGTGTCATCTGACGCACAGGAGGGGGGCTCCAGCCGGTCGCACTTTTGGAAAACAGGCATTTTTGTCAACGATACGTGATGTTTCTAGGAAGCCCTTTTCCACATTTACTTCTTGACCGCAGGAAATCCCATCTCTGAGATTACATGAAAATAACCATGCCTGGAGGATAGTTCTCATTGTCAAGTGGCTGGGACAGATCGGACCTTCTTTCCAGCGCCTGGAACCGTCCGGGGACGGGCTGAGGCACCTCAGGGTCTGGCCCGCCAGGCTGCTGGTTCAGTCTTCTCCTTGCTGCCCAGCCATGTCAGACGTTGGATGGTGACAAGGGAAATGTGCCAAATGGGGAGGCAGACGTCAGACAGGAAGACAAAGGCAAAGGCTGGGTCAGAGTGCAGATTTCTGATCCCTGATCGTTTGACTGTTTCTAGGAGCTTCCCACCCATCTGGTGTCATTCCAGTCTCTGGCTCTTTTCCGAGAGTTTGTCTCCCAGGCCACTGGGGCCACTTCGCCCAGAGGCTCAGAGAACCAGACAGACCAGGGAACCTGCCCCCTGCCCACTTCCGGTTGACTCCCCGCTGACGTGGCAGCGTAAGAATCCTCTTCTGCTGCCTCAGTCCTGAGTCTGTTTCTCTCAGTGGCCTATTTGGCGCATTCTTGGTCCTCACAGGCGACCCAGACAGGTAAAAATCTCTAGGTGCACAATTCCGCATCCAGCCGTGCCGTCCATCACCCCCTCCAACCCTGAATTCGGGGCAGGAATTCAGTACAAGTGACGGGAGGCCCAAGAAACCCAGTAGGAACCGTGGAGGCGACCAGAAGTCGGAGCGGCTGGAGGTCAGCCCCTTCCCAGTAGAGGGGTGCGGTGGGGAGGGGGTGGGACCAGAGCCCGGGCGGCCCCCGCGGAAAGCTGGCTGTCAAACCCTTGCTAGAGTCACCTCTGGTCTAGTCTGCGCCAGGAGCCCCACGGCCCACCCAAGGCCCGCCAGGGGCTGAACCCAGGCGGGGGTGTGAGACCCACACACAGAGTCTGTGCCGTTTTGCGCTGCTCCTGGCCTTGCCGGGCCTGCTTCTCGGGTCCCCAGGTCCCGTGACGCGGACCGACGGAGGGATGCGTTTACAGCCAGTCACCTCCCCAGGAATGTTCTCTCAACAGGGAGATGTTTTCAGCTGGAAAAAACGTCCCCGTTGTCGGGCAGTCAGTTTTGCTGGAAACAAAGCTCCACATCCAACCCCCAGGCCTGGAGACCTCCCTGAGCTCAAGGGGCAGTGGCGCCGCCCCTGACTGCGGCTGGGCCTGGGTCTGTTGTCTGACGATGCTGTGCCTCGGCACTGAGGACTCTCGCCGTCCCAGCCAGCCCGCGTCTGGGCAGGAGAAGGCTTCTCCCTGGCTACAAAGGCTCATGGAACCTCAGAGTTGACAAGTCCCTTCTGAGCATCTGGACACAACCTTCTCATGAGGTCGGGCCCACAAGCCTGGGAAGCCCTGGGTTCAAATCCTGCCCGTGACTCAATGTGGAGCATGGAAAGGGGCAGTTTCTTAAAGCCTTGGTTTCCTTAGGAGTCAAACAGAGACAGCATTTCTCCCTTCCTCCTGGAATTGCTAGCGGGATTGACTGTCGTGATTCATGATCTCAAAAGATACTCAGTAATCCTCAGCTTTACGTACTAAAAGTAGCCCACTGGGAGCACGCTGCTGTCATGGGCTCTGGGCCTCTGCCCTACTGTGTCCCTTCAGCCTGCCAATCCTGATCCCCCTGACCCAGTTGTCCTTCCAGAAAGCCTTCCTGCCCTCCAGGATGGGATCCCACAATGCCGGTGCTCATCCATCAGACCCAGGCAGGCCCCGGGACAGGATGTCCCCCAGAGCTTGTGTCCTGGACATGGACAATCCTCAGTGTGGAGACTGGCAGGCTGGAGCCCCCTGGACTGCCACCTGTTTGTAGAACAAATATTGGGGTGCCTTGTGATGGGGGTCTTTCTCCCCAACGCAGGGAAATGAGCTGCCCCCAGTTCTATCACGCCTGTCCCACTTTTCCCCCACCGTGGAATCATTGGTACATAGCATCTTAGGCCTCCTCGGCTGCCAGGGCCCCAGAGCCTTTTCGTGGCTGGACTTGAAAGTGTTTAATGCAGGTCAGTTTGGTGTTTGATGGACCTCTTGGTGGGATGAAGCCTGGGCTCTCCCTGCAAGCCAGCACAGAGCCTGTGCCACTGAGCAGTATGGCAGCGCCCAGCCCATGGCAGCCCCTCCCCGAGTGCTCAGAGCTCTCCTTTCTCACTGAGTCCCACTCGCTGGTGTTTCTCTCTCTTCCTGCAGGGAGAGCCCCAGCTGTCCTCCCTCTGAGGATCTATCTTCTGTGCCTGGTTCGCTCCATCTTCTGGCAGAGAAGACAGGAGTTACTGACAATGGCCTCTATGAGAGCGTCCGATCAAGTGGACTCCCCGTTACTCGACTATGTGGGAGGAGAGGGGTGTCCGCAGGAAGCACGGCCCCTCTCTCAGACAAGCTTAACTTGAGGGATACCAAGGTTGGGCTTGGCAGGGTCAGGGGGTCATAGCTAGAGGATGAGCTCTGTCCAGTGCCAAAGCCCCTGGTGGAGGCTCTGTCCATCCTGCAGCTTCCATGAGCAGTCAATGTGCATTGCAAAGGCCTCTCTTGCTCACACAGTTCAAGTGGTTCTTGCTGTTGCCGCTAAAACTCCATCAGGATGAACACTTGTCTGTAACCCACTGACCGGCACTGTCCTTAGAGGTTCCTCCCTGAGAGGATGGGGTTCAGCCAGGAAGGACAGAGAGCAAGCTGAGAGGAGTGGCCTGGCCTGCATCCCTCTGCTGGCCTGGAGCAGGGTCTGGATGCTCCAGTTAGTGTCTGAGTGATAGAGCATGGGGGGCTGGATGGACTAGAGCGGGTCACCAGACAGGGCATGGGTGAGGTGTGTTGCAGGACACAAGGCAGGAAGCTTCTGGGAGAGGACATTTGAGGGGGGCTGTAGGCAGGCTCTTCCATGCTCTATGGTCATCCCAGTACCCAATATCATCACTGTTGGCACCTACAATAAATATTTTTAAAGGATATGTTCCATGAAATACTGGGGACATACTTATGCCAAAAGAATCATTTGTTATTTATCTGAAATTCAGATTTAATTGGACATCCCATTTAATTTGACAATCCTACCTAGGATACGACTTCCATGTTTAGATAGATGTAGAGAAGGATAAGGAGCAAAGAGGATGTTCCATTTAGTGTGACTATGTAACCTATTTTTCCAGCATGCCATGTCATTTAACAAACCATTTGTAATGCTCACGAATTTTTGGACCAGGCCCTGTGCAGGCCATTGGGAACACAAAGGGGCTTAGCCATGGCCCCTGCTGTCCAAGCACTCACAGTATGGGTGGGTATGTGCTGGTGAAGATAGACATTTTGGGAGAATCAGGGCTCGGTATCCCCATCAAACCCTATCCTGGCTTTGGGGGGAGAAGATGTGAAAATGTAAGCTATTTTTAAATAATCTAGCAGGTGACTTAGGATCAGACAGGCTGAAACAGATAACAAGAACAGGTGGAACCTGGGAGAGGGAGTGATTGTTATGGGTTGGATTAGTTTGGAAAGATTTTGGACAAGAGAAGCAATTTGAGCTAGACCTTCCAGAGGAGGAGAATTTATCACTTCCCTTAGCTCAATAACACCCTAGACATCATCACATTAAATAAGTCTGATCTTCCCCACCCAGAGCCTTAGTGACCACATTTAGCTGACATTGAAAAAGAACTGCTACCTTCAAAGTACATATTATGTAGGTTTCCATTCAACGTTAAGCAAGTGCTAAAAGCTTCTTGACCTATGTTTTTCTATCCTCTCTTGTCTCATGGAGAGATTCCAGGAGTGAATTTATCTTTTCTTTTTAGTCAAGCTGCAGTATTCATTCAAGCCATTAACAGAACCATTCACATGTTATTTGCTCAACAGCATTGTGGTGGGGAGAAGTGAAGGATGGTGGGAGGAGCCCAAAGCCCTTTAGGTCACAGAGTAGGATACAAAGGCCTCTCTAGGGATGTGCAAGTGTCCTTTCCCCTGAAGGAGAAGCCATGGAAAGGGGTGGCTCCTTGCCATAAGAGATAACCCAGAGATTATCCAGAGATAAAGCCAGAAGACTTTCTGAAGACTGCCTCCAAACCAGAAGAGCCATTACCACTCACATGGCATTCACTGTTTTCCACATTTTAATTCTTGGAAATTTCAAAAGTACACAATTGTTGAAAGCTTAGCATAATAAATACCAGTGACTTCTTTCTGCAGAATTAAACCATTGATAACTTTATGCTATCTTTGCTTTCTCTCTCTACACGTCCTCATATATCTTCGAGTATAGCAATTACATTACAGACATCATGACCCTTCTCTCCTAAATAATTCAACAAGCATCTTCTAACAATATTAGTACAACATTATACAACATTATCCTACCAGAAAGCAGAAGAAAAAATTTTAAATGTCTCAGGATGATCTAGCATCCAGTTTGCTTCAATTCTCCTCATTATCCCCAAAATGTCTTTCTTAGTTGTCCCCTTTTTCTTCAAGCCCAGATCTAACTGAACTTCTCTTATTATGTCTGGTTGTAATGGGTCTTTAGACAATTTAAATATGGACCGGTGGCTTCACTTTTTTCTGTGACACCGATCATTTGTTTTGTTTTAAAAATCAGCTGCATCAAAGTGTCCCTTGACCTAAGGAATTCGGTCGTAAGTGTTCTGTTCATTCATTTTGACGATGTACACGCCAGTGTAGCCGTCACATCAAATCAAATAAAAAAACAATCGAAATGCAGATTTCTGGTGCCCCAGCAAGATCCTTTGTGCCTCTCTGCAGTCATATGCCCTCTGCCCCTTGTTCCAGGCAAGCATTGATCTGCTTTCCATTATCATATTGAGTTTCTGGAGAGACGAGGCCAGTTTGACTTGTCAAATGTCCCACAGTCTAATTGTTTCCTTGTAGCGTCATTCCCTCCACATTCCAGCTATCGACTTCCCCATACACTGGACGTTGGGTCTAAACCCTTGGTTCAGTGCAGGTTAAGCATATCAGGAAAAAATAATAGGGGTGATACTGGATACTTCCTGCTGCTTCGAGTCAGGGGTACAACACCAGGGTGTGCATACTATTGAGTTTTCTTCCTTGGTTGAGTTGTCAGCCACCAGTACTGGCCTGTGCGATGTTAAATTGTTCTCTTAAAATTGGCAAGTCACCAGTGGGGCGATACTTTGGTAGTGTCCAAAGATCCCACTCCCCGCAATCTTCTACCCAATGCTGGTAGCATTCATTGATGGCTCTTACCTGAATCAGTTTTTCCATGGGGAGTTGCAAAATGTGACTTCCTAATTCTACCATTTCTTCTATCTTTGGAAGCTGTCATTCTTTGGTAAAGAAGACTGTTTTTTAAAAAAGGAATTTATTTATTTGACACACACACACACACACAGAGAGAGAGAGCATAAACATGGGTGCAGTAGAGGGAGGGGGGAAGCAGGCTCCCCACTGCTCCGGGAACCTGATGTGAGGCTCCATCCCAGGACCCTGGGATCGTGACCTGAGTTGAACGCAGACACATAACTGACTGAGCCACCCAGTTGTCTTGAAGAAGACTTCTCTTTCATGAACCAGGGACTGCATCTCCTAAACAGGCAGAGTAAACCCTGATTTCTTTACCCTTAATTACAATTAGGGAAAATTTGATTGTGAGGGAAGGAAAGAAGGAAGGGAGGAAGGGAGGGAGGGAAGGAAGGAAGGAAGAAAGAAAGAAAGGAGAGAAGGAAAAACGTAAAGGAAGGAAGGAAACAAACCATAACTGAAAGTGAAATACTGAACAAATAAAACTCTTCCTGATTAATTTTATTTTGGGGTATGTAATAAAAGCGTAAAAGATGACTTAATGCAAGGTGTTGTAATGGTACTGGTAATTCATTTGTCGGGCTCCTTATCATTTAAACGTTCATTTAATGTGCAGGGATAAGGCCGGCACATACACACTACATTTCCCTCTCTAGTGACATGGGTGATGGGAGGGAGGGACATGGACTTTGGAATCAGGTGGCTCTGGGCTGAGTCTGGCTCTGCCCCTTGCTTGCTGAGTGGATTTAACCTCTTTGAGCCTTGGCTCTTTTCTCTGAAGGGAGAGTCATGTTGAGAATGAACAGAGGTACCATATGTGAAATTTCTGTCCCAGGGTGAGGCACTGATCCCTACCTTGGATCTTTTCAGTTCCGATGGAGAAGTAAGGCCACAGGAAGAGGAGTTGCCTGAACTTTCAGAGCCAACAGAGAATCGGGGCTGTTCAGATACTCATAATTGTGCCCATGAACACAAAGCCACAAATCGCTGCTGGCTTATTCTTCCTTCATTTAGTTATCCAGTGTTTGTGGAATGGTGTCTTTATTGAAGGAAGCATGCTAGAGACTAAGCAGTTCATGAGGCAACCCAAGTGTCCGTTGCTGACCGTGGTGCTAACCTAACCTATCCTTGGGCACAGGTGTTTCTCCTATCCTGGGACTCTGGTGCAAATTCCCGTTCAGTCTGTCCCAGGATGTCTGAAGCCAGGGAAAGAAAGCGGTGGGGGGAGGGAGGGGGCAAGTGCGCTGGACTTCAATGGACAGAACTAGGAGGGAAAGGAAGGCTTGGCTTAGCACAACCTCCATAAGCAATTACTATGAAAGAACCACTCTAACCATGAATGACATATCAAATGGATGAATGAAGCAGAAAATGTGTGCATGGCATGACGCAGATCTGGGCTAGAGTTGACAAGAACAAACCCGACTGTGTGGCCAGGTGGGCAGACACCAGCCCAGCAGAGATGGGCTCTGAAATGTCATCCTGAAAAGAGACATGCCAAAGAGGTCAGAGTTTTTCCCCCATCTCAATTTCTCTCTCTCTCTCTGCTTCTGTTTCTGTCTTGATGAAAAGTTTGCAACTTTTACACTGTTACACAGGGAACCATCTGACTCATAATGCCACAATTTATAGAGCTGATTAATGTTGTTTTCCTCCAAAATTCTGGGATTTAATATAATTATTTATTCTATGTTTGTAATTATAAATTCATAACATATACGTGCCCCTAAGTGATATAAAATGCGGATACTCTTTCAAATAATTAGGGGTTTCTTGATTTTTAAAATACATAGGAACGTTGATTTTAGAGGTTCTGTAAGTAATAGGATTTCACAAAATCTGTTGTGAAGCTATGACCTAATGGGATTTATAAAATAACACCCCAAGTTATTTGAACTGCTATAATGTTGCATTGATCTCATACCAATTAAGGAAAGACACAAGGTAGAATGCTATGTAGTTTATTTTTAAAAGTACCTTACTAATATATTACAAGGGTATTTCTAATGGAATTATAATCTACTCAAACACCAGAAATTCTGACGCTGAAATCTTGTCTTCAAGAGATCAACAGCTAAGCAATTAATATAACCACCTGAGCTGCTCAGAGGGCCATATTAAGCATGAGTAATCCCAACTGCTTAATGAACATGGACCCTCTGCTCCCAGTATGAACTCCTTTATAACAGGTTTGATATGCCCAAGGATCAATAACATTTACAGCACAAAATTTTAGACGAAGCCACCAGAACCATCAACACCAGCTGTGCTGGGAATAGAGGAAACCATTGGCACCATTTTCAAGAAAAAAACCAAAATATATCTGAAGAACTTCAAATTTCCAAATTCTCTTTTCAGAAGGACTTATTGATAAATCCGGAGGAACTCACTGTCCCAAATAAGATTGGGAAATGTCTCAGGAATAATGTAATCAGTTTTGGGAAGCAATCATGAGGAAGGTGAAGGGTCCTTCCAAAGAGACCTTCTGCTCAACAGTGACTTAGAAATTCATTTTACAATCTTTTCTTTGACATCAGTGAGAGGCACAGCTGGTTGAAGGCTTTCACCTTGCTCTACTGGGAATTCACTTGACCAAAGAATCCCTGCCCCCCACCGCCACCACCAAATTCTCAGACTCTGTGGAGATACTCAGCAAAAGACTGTGTGTGCACAGATGTGTGTGTGTGTGTGTGTATGTGTGTGTGTGAGAGTGAGTGAAAAGGTGCAGATCCTGAAGGCATCAAAAGGGCATGATGCTGTCTGTTGGAACTCATAATTTTATTTATTTATATTTGCAAGAGAGAGCAAGAGTGAGAGAGCACACAAGTTGGGGGAGGGACAGAGGGAGACGCAGACTCCCCGTTGAGCAGGGAGCCCGATACGTGTCTTGATCTTAGGACCCTGCGATCATGACCTGAGCTGAAGGCAGACACTTAAGGTTTATTGCTTTATTTTAAAATTTAATTTATTTGTTTTTTTATGATTTTTAATTATGTTATGTTAGTCACCATACAGTATGTCATCGGTTTTTGATGCAGTGTTCCATGATTCATTGTTTGCATATAACACCCAGTGCTCCTTGCAATATGTGCCCTCCTTAATACCCATCACTGGGCAAACCCATCCCCCCACCCTCTCCCCTCTAAAACCCTTGGTTTGTTTCTCAGATCCCATAGTCTCTCATGGTTCGTCTTCCCCTCTGATTCCCCCCCCTTTCATTTTCCCCTTCCTTCTCCTAATGTCCTCCATGCTATGCCTTATGTTCCACAAATAAATGAAACTACATGATAATTGTCTTTCTCTGTTTGACTTATTTCACCGAGCATAATTTCCTCCAGTTCCATTCACGCTGATGCAAATGTTGGCTGAGTAATATTCCATTGCATATTTTTATTTATTTTTGCAAGAGAGGGCAAGAGCAAGAGAGAGGACAAGTGGGGAGGGAGGGACAGAGGGAGAAGCGGTGTTGGGACTTATTAATCTGGGTGCATTAGTCCTAACACATTACTAACTTCTGGTTATTATGACTTTTTTCTCCCTCTGAGAATATTGGAGGCTCCGGATCTCCTCATTATATTGATGTAAGTCACTAACTTAGGTGCTGTGAAGACATAAAGACAAACCAGACACTGACCCTCCCTTTGAGGGGTTACAGAGTAAAACTTGTTCTCAACTTTGGTCACATACTGAAATCACCTGGGGAGCTTTAAAAAAGGCTGGAGCCAGTTTCCCTTACAGAGATTCTGACTTCATTAGTCTAGGATATGACATTGGCATTGAGATTTGAATGTCCCCATTGATTCTAGCGAGCATCCAAGGCTGAGAACCATTGCAATAAGGAAAGACAAAGCGTTCTGAAGCCCACAATATAAGCATATTAAGAATTTTCAGCTTCTAGGGGTGATTATACTACTATAGGACTTTTGCGGAAGCATAATAAAGTTTAAAGTTACTGTTCTCTTTATACGCATATGTATACATGTTTGCCGATGTGTGTCAGAATGGGTACACATGTAGATTACATGAGTGTTGCATTCTTCTTATGACAGATCCAGGGACATAGCAGTCATCAAAGTAAAATCTCGCTCACTTCCCCGCCACCTTATTTTCTTCCAGCTTAAACAACAAAAGTGTACTGTCTTCCCATTTTGGTAGGTGTAAGTCTGTGTTCAAGGTGATGGCAGGATTGGTTCCTTCTGAGGGCTGTGGAGGAGAATCTCCTCCTTGTTTCTCTCCTGGCTTCAGTGGCCTCAGCTTTTCCTGGCTTGTAGCAGGCTCTTTCGGTGTCTTCCCCTGGACCTCCCTCCCCCAGGACCTTCGGTGCCTGCCTCTGTGTGCAGGTTCCCTCCTTTTTATTGCTTCTTCGTCTTTTTTACTGATGTGTAGTTGACGCAGAATGTTATGTTAGTTTCAACATAGTGATTCGATGTACATCGCACCATGCTCACCATAAGCAGAGGTCCCATCCGTCCCCATACAACACGATGACAGTATTGTTGACTCTATTCCCTATGTTGTACAGTTCATCCTCGTGACTTACTCCCTCCGTAACTAGAAGCCTGCATCTCCCACTCCCCTTCACTTATTTTGCCCTCCTCTCACCCCCCCACCCCGCCGCCATGGAGACAACCACCAGCTCATTCTCTATATTTATGGGTCTGTTCCTGCTCTTTTTGTTTGTTAACTTGCTTTGCTTTTTAGGTTCTATACATAAATAAAATCATATGGTATTTATCTTTCTCTGTCTGACTTATTGCACTCAGCATAATGCCCTCTAGGTCCGACACTGTTGTTGTAAATGGCAAGATCTCATTTTTTAAATGGCTGATATATAGCACTTAATGTGCGACTGCTTCTTTATCCGTTCATCTATCAACGGACACTTAGGTTGCTCCCACGTTATGGCTATTGTAAATAATGCTGTCATAGGCATAAGGGGGCATACATGTTTTTGAATTCGTATTTTTGTTTTCTTTGGGTAAATACCCTATACTGCAATTACTGGATCATATGGTATATTTATTTTATTTTTATTTTTTTAGAGGAACATGACTCTCTTTTTGTTCCTGCCCCACACTGGCTTCCAATCTCTTACTAGTGTCAGTCACTCCTGAGCAATTCCCCAGGCTCCCTGTCTTTGCATTTTAAGCACATTTTTATATCCATTACCTATATACCTACAACAGAGAGGTCAGGTTACCTAATTTTGTTTTTTAAAAATTTTAATAATTTGTAGTAGCCACACTTTAAAAAAACTTTATTATTTGTTTGTTTATTTATGTGTTGTGAGCAGGGGAGGGGCAGAAGGAGAGGGAGAGAGATAATCCCAAGCCAACTCCCCACAGAGCCTGAGACCAATCCCAAGACCCTGAGATCAGGACCTGAGTGGAAATCAAGAGCCGATGCTTAACCAACTGAGTCACCCACACACCCCTAGAGCCGCACTTTTGCCTGGCTCTTCAGTGCTATTTGCTGTTTGGTTCGGATAGTCTCTGCTTGACTTACCCTGTCTCCTGCATGGACTGTCTCCTACATGGACTGTTTCTGGTTACCCTCCTTTGAACGTATGTAAAAACTCTTAGAGCAGTAACAAAACAACACAAGTGGTTACACAAGCAAAGTGAAAACTACGATTCAGAATCTCATTAAGATCTAGTGAAGGATTTAGCTTTGAATGCCCATGAAAACCAGAAACCTCTGTTTTTAAAACGAGAACCACTTCTGACTTGATTAAAAAGTCAGGCCTTAGGGCCGAAAAATTTTGGAGAAACGTCCTGGAAAATGAGTATGGTTTCTATTGGAAACTATAAAACACACACACACACACACACACACACACACACCCCACACACATAAGCATGAGCACTTTTGAGTGGGCGGAAAAGAAGGACAAACAATTCATTAGTGAAGGGAAAAGGAACAGGAAGGGGTGTGGCAGCGAGCAGACGGCACCACAACACCCTTCAGATTCCCTTCCTTATTTTATCTGCAGACAAGGGTGGTCTCGCATGTATAAATCACTTGGGGTGACTAAGCTGAAGGTGGGGTGGGAGGCACCAACCAGGTCTGTCCACCGTCACTGGTGTGATGAGCAAGCGATGCTTAGGTGGGAATCCAATCAGGAGACGCAATTTCATGCCCTTGCGCGGTTCCTGTGTAAGGTGCCGGCTGCTTCGGGAACGCCCACCTGGCTGGGGGTGAACCGAGCAGGTCGATTTCCAGGACGTTCTGCAGTTGTGTGAGCTTTCCAGCAGACATTTGTTCCATCTGAAATAATGTTGCTCCTCGTGCCCTGGCTTGCACTCTACCAGCGGCCTGGAGCTCCACGTGGGAGGGACGGGTTCAGAACCCGAGGAGGTGAAAATGCCGAGTTACCCAGCGGTGCCGGCAAACACAACAGATGCTGGGATTGGAGAGGTTCTGGGAGAAAGTCTCAGGTGCTCAACGCTGCTACTTTGCCTGAGGCTCGTTAGTGAGCGTGTAATACTATAGTTCACCAGCCTTATCATACTGGACGTTCTGGGATTTTTTTTTTTTTTTTTTAGAATTCTTTTTCCTAAGAAACAGATCAAAGGAAAGAAAACCACCAGCTTTCCTCGCCAGGTAGTTTGATTTCCCCAGTACTTTTTCTCTTCCATTAGATTACTGTATCACAACATACGCGGGGGCGGTGGGGGGCGGTTTCTGGGAATACACCCAGATTACATCATAGGATACTCTAATGAAGCAGGAGTTCCTAAAGCCTCTGCCTGCCCCCGGCTCCCACCTGTCCAGGGCTGTATTCACACAGGCAGAGGGCTTTCGCCAAAGGCTGCAGAGGAATTGAACCAGGAAAATATGGGTCATTATCATCAAAGAGGTTGTTCCAAAACCTCATTTAGGCAAGTTTTAACTTTGAACTTCTTCTAAACACTTACCAGGGGTGCTCCTCGAAAATAAAATTGTCTTCTTGCTCCCTTCTAGAAAACCAGCCTGGCAGCAGTGGCAAAATCAAGAGGGAGATAAGAGGGAGAAGTCAAAAGGCAAAACGTGCATAGTGAACCTGTAAATTATCTGCCTCTGGAACATCCTGCCTTGTTTTATCTCATGTTGTCTGTTTAACTCTCATGCTGCCCCTGCCAGATGATGCTAAGCTCTGGAGCTGGAGTGACAGCAAGACAGTTATGATGTCCCTGTTTTGGCAGCAGGAGCCTGACTGGTGAGGGCTTAGTGGTGTTCCGGAAAGGCTAGTCCTATTACCAAGGGCCTTTATCTTAGCATTCACGTTCATGGAGTCAAGAGCGTCATCCAGATTTGTGATTTCATTAACGTCCGGGGGTTGACCATGACTCATTGTTGAGGCATGGCAGTGTGCATCTGGCAAGTTGGAACTGACCATGACTCTTCGTTGAGGACACGGCAGTGGGCATCTGGCTAGTTTCATAGCAGCCAAGTGAGCTTCCTTCATCAATTATGACTGTCTTGAACCCGGCCAGTCTTGACAGGGGCAATTAATTCCTGGTCCAGAAGCAGCCCAGCAGCCACACAGCTGGCCAATGGTTTGGCACTTGCTGAATGAACCATGTACTTTCCTAACATCACATAGCAAGCGCAGGGTTGTCTTACTGGGAGTCCCCCAGCATTCAGAGGTACGAAGAGAGCACAAAAAATGAGAAGGTCCTGGTGTAGGCAACAGGAAATCTCCAGCGAGAAGATACTTTATCCTGGTCGGCAAGCTAGTGTCCCAACAGGAGGGCGGAGTGGAATCTGCGGAGGGACAAGGAAGAGATAGTAGGATTCCAGTCTCAGGAAGAGGGGCGTCTGATCTCTGTCCCCTGTAACCTCCCTGAGGACAGATACCAGGTGTATTGTGCTCACAGCTACATTCTCAACACTTAGCCCATTGTAAGTGCCCAATAACTGCTTGGTGAATGAAGGAAGAGCTTAGAGAAGGACAAGGAGGCATCTGCGCCAGCATGATCAATGGGGAAAACAGCAAATATTCTCACAGAAGAAATGCTATGATAGGGTGCAGCCCAACATTTCCACAAATCTCCCTTCCAAGAGAAGAGAGAAGAGAATTCTTGTCCCAGAGGGATCTGGAGTAAAGTCTTGGGACAATAAAGCCCATTTAGCAATATACACCGCTAGTCTAGTTTATGACATACAGCCATCACCTGTTTGTCCCGAGGTCCTTCGCATGGACACCTCTTGACCTAGCTCTTGGACTGCCCCCGTGAGAGAGGCCTTTGGATAACTCTTACCTTCTGGGAGTCCTTTAAGTATCTGTAGAGAATTTGAGGTCTATCCCTGAGGGATTGTGGCCCCAAGAGCCAGAGCTGTCTCCCCTCCCTCCACGTTCTTCTTTCCTGATGAAGATCTTGGGATTATCTCTTCTCTCCAGAGATGTTGACCTCCTGCCTCAGAGGCATGGCCCTTACCTGGGGCAGCAACATGAGGGATATCCTAACTCAGCACAGTGAGTCCAACAAGGGTACCAGGGATGCCCAAGCACGCTAGAAGAGGTTGTTCAAGGGATGCAGTCTATGGAAATGAAGACAACATCGGGAGGCATTTCTTAAGCTGCGGACTATCAAAATAGACTAATAGCAGTGTGAATTCTGCAGGAAGCACTATAAAACGAGAATAGCCCCTCATCTGCTTGGACCACATAAGCATGTGCTTATCTGTAAATGGAGGGTGAACGAAATGCTCTTGTCGGCCTTCTGAGAGTCCATGATTCTACAGCCCCGTGTTTATACGGCACCTTTCAAAATGTTATTGTGGCCCAGTTTCAAACAAGTCGACGGATATTCTTATTTTGTACTTGAGGAGTGTAGGCCACAGCTTGTTGGACCATTTGCCCAAGGTTCAGCTGAAAGCTAGCCTTTGTCAGCTTTCTGTTATCCTCTGAGGAGATTCCAAAATTGGCGATGTTCTGGTTTCAGGCTTATATTAGCTTCCAGAAAATGATGACAGATCATCCTGCTACATTAAAGCCTATCTTTTTCCCCTGAAACCTGACACAAAGTCCCTACACCAGCAGCAATGACCCAGTTTATTTTTCTCATGTGTGGAGTTCTGAGGCAGGAGAAGAACAGGATGTAATTTACAGGTGTCTGGAGCTCCTGCCCCTTGCTCCTTCCTAAAGAACACAGTTGCCTGTGGTGGGTGGGGAGATGTCCCACCTGGCTGGAGCCTCAGCTCTTAGAGGTCACTGAACCTCAGCTAGCATCCCCAAAATCTGAGGGAGTCAGAATTCACACTATGCGTAGTTACTGGCTACAAGTGTCTTAGAAGACCTGATAGGTCAGTACAGGAGCTTCCAGTGATTTCTCTCTTTGTCTTGGGTACTCTCCTTCATTTCAAAATATTTAAGGCCATCTGAATGGCCCTGGATTTTCTGAGGGGACCCCTGGATTTGGAGTTATCGCAGGCCCCAAAGTAGTCAAGACCATTCACTATTCACTGTAAACACGATTCCAGCAATCCCTCCGTACAACACACACACACACACACACACACACACACCCCACCTCCACATTCTCACATTTTTGAGATCTTTCCAGAACCAGTGCAAGGCCTTGACTTCCGGCAAGCACTAGGTTCTCTCCAATGTTTCACGCGCCACTCTTTAGCAAAAAAGGAATAGAGTGTCACCATTGTTGGTGTCTTGGCTAGAGGAAGGGAGGGTCCGTTTTGAAGACGTAGTTTAATCAATATAGTGATTATTATAAAAGTTATGTATCTTTAAAGTACTGTGAGTTGTATTTCAGTAGCCCTTTTCCTATTGTATTTAATATTTGTATTGAATTGACTTATTTATATTTAATTTTTGTATTTAACTATTGTATATAATATTTGTGTTTAATATTTGTACTAATATTTTCAATAATATATAAATAAATTTTTGTTTTATTATATAAATCATAATAAATAATTATTAATAAATAAATAATAAAGTATTATTTAATTAACTTAATTTAATTAATAAATAAATTAAATTTATTTATTATATAAATGCATATAATATTTGTATTGTATTTATTTATATTTAATTTTTGTATTTTATTATTGTATATAAGATTTGTATTTAATATTCACATTAATGTTTCAAATAAGTATTATATAAAATAATTATTTATTTATTATATAAATAAAAAATAATGAATTATTATTTTAATAAATAAATAAATTTAATTAATCAAATTAATTATATAAATAAATGTAATATTTGCATTGTATTTAATTATTTATATTTAATTATTGTATATAATATTTGTCTTTAATATTCGTATTAATATTTCAAATGAATATTATATAAAAAATTTATTTATTTATTATATAAATAAAAATAATAAATAATTATTTTAATAAATAAATTTCATTAATCAAATTTATTATATAAATTTATTAATAAATTTAATTAAGCAAATTTGTTATGTAATTAAATTTATTATTTGTATTGTATTTAATTATTTATATTTAATTTTTGTATTTAATTATTATATATAATATTTGTATTTAATATTTGTATTAATATTTCAATTAAATATATAAATGAGTTTATTTATTAATTATATAAATAACAAATAATTATTTTAATAAATAAATAAATTCCATTAATCACATTTATTATATAAATTTATTATAAATTTAGTTAATCAAATTTATTATGTAAATAAATTTAATGTTTGTATTATATTTATTTATATTTAATTTTGTATTTAATTATTGCATATATATTTGTATTGTATTTAATATTTAATGATATCAATATCATATCAGGTAATATCATATCAGTAAACACAGAGGAAAAGAGCACAACCCGGTTTAAATCCTGATTCTGCCATTTACAAGTCAGCTAACTTTAGATAAGTAACCTAACTTCCCTGGAGCCTCATCCCCCTCATCTGTAAAATGAGAAATAATTATACCCATCTGAAAGGGTGATAGTGAAGGTAAGAGCTAGCAAGTATAAAGCACCTCGATTTCTGGCTAGCCTGTGGTGGGTGCTTACTACATGGCAGTGTGGATCCGGGCAGTCAGGTTGTTGCACGAGTGTCCTCTCATGGCCACCCCTCTCCCAGCGGGTGAAGCTGCACCCACTGTCAATTCCCAGTTGCACTGGGGCCCCCAAGTTCCTCAGGAACCAGCAGTCCTCTGAATACCTGGCACCCAAGCTTGCTCTGATTGGCACGTGAGACCTTGAGAAAGCCTGCTGTCATGTTCCCTCCCATGGCATGGGAACCCAGCCTCTATGAAGGAACCCAACCCTATGGTCGAGTCCATTCTTGGCCCCTGTCCAGCAGGCCTTCCTCTGGAAGGATGCAGAGAGAACAGGGACCCATGGAATCTTGCTCCCTCTTCTGCCTCTGATTCCAAAGCACCTCAACTAGGTGTGACTGGGTTTGTTGATCTTCGCCCGTTAGTAGTTGTAGCATTAGTAATACTAGTGGTGGTATCCAATTACTTCTGAGGCTATGTGAACTAGAACTGCATCCCCTCCTTTGGGATAGATGTATGCCTTTAACAGTGACCCGGAAAACACTGGATTTCAATACAATTCCATGAAGAAATAGAGGAACCACACATATCACAAAAGTATTTCTATAAGATCCTAATAATGATACTGCAAATCACTTACACAATATAAACAAAAACCTCTGAGTGTATTTTCATGTTTCACACAATTGCCCAATAGTCTACAAAAGGAAAAACAATGATCATTGCAAAGAACATTCTGGAATGGAAAGTCAATTTTCGTAAATTCTTTTCTCAAACCACAGAGCAGCATCAAGTGCTATTTTTTCTCTCTGTTGCTCAGATCTTAGAACTCTGAGAAGCCAATCTGTGACATAATTACCTTTCATTTTCTTAAAACATTGGGCTTGATTAAATCTGAAAGGAGAAACAAAACTACAGATGTGACCAAGAACATCCTTTCAGTCAAGATAGACTAGGTTTAGCGGTGACAACAAACAGCTCCAACAAAAGTTTCTCTCTCTTTTTTTTTTTTAAGATTTTATTGATTTGTCAGACAGAAAGAAAACACAAGTAGGGGGAACAGCAGGCAGGGGGAGAAGCAGGCTCCCCACTGAGCAAGGAGCCCCCCAATGCGGAACTCGATCCCAGGACCCTAGAATCATGACCCAAGCCGAAGGCAGCGGTTTAACCGACTGAGCCACCCAGGTGTCCCCAAAAGTATATTTCTTGCTCTTACTACATGTCCATGGCAAAATGACAGGGAATTCTGTTCATTAAAGCCACTGAGGAACACAGGCTGGAAAGCTTCTCGTACCTTTCACGTTCCTGTCACGAAAGAGGGAAAATGAGATCTCTAAAGGCTCACACTAGCAATTAAATGCTCAGCCATAAGAAACTTAAAAATTCTATTCGTCACTCATTGCTGAAATTAATTCCATGGCCCCATCTGTCCAAACAAAGTCAGATATACCATTCGTATCCTGTGTGTAGATGGGGAGGAAGTATTGGGGGATAGCCTTACTGTACACGGAAGGCATTTGCTGATGCGCATTCAGCCAGGAGAGAGGCTGTGTGGAAGCAAAGTGCTGGAATTCACCCCGAAGGAAGGTCAGCAACCGAAGAAAGAAAGTCTCCAGGAGCTGCATGTTGAACCAGCTCTCTCATTTGTGAGGGGGGTGGAAATCGTTTTCCTAACAAACAGACACTGAGAAAAACCTTGTCAGATTTTATTTTTTATTTTTAAATGTGTCATTTGGGGCAGCCGGGCAGCTCAGTTGACTAAGCATCCAGCTCTTGGTTTTGGCTCAGGTCATGATCTCAGGCTGGTGAGATCAAGCCTTATGTGAACAGGAACCAAGAAGAGCAGACATTCCTGCATCGCTTTTGTTTCTTTTGTTACCCTTTATTATCTGGAGCGGGGGGCTCCCTGCTCAGCATGGGGTCTGTTCAGCTGTCTGTTCCTCTCCCTCTGCCTCTGCCCCTCCTCCAATTCATGCACATGCACATCCTCTCTCTTTCTCTCAAATTCGTAAAAGACAATCTTTTAAAAATGTGGGTTTTTTTTCATTTTTGAGATTTTGTACGTCTGGGTTTTCATGGAAAATTGACAATTTTAAATGTCGGGAAGTAGTTAACATTCAGTATGCTGAAGGCAAAGAAAGGTGTCTATGCACTGAGACCCAGCTCCTCATTTGTAAACTCCGGCCTGCACAGATTGATGAAGAAGAAAAGAGTAACAAGTCTCATTACACACCAGCTAAGGCTGGACAACAAAGATGTTCAGTGCAGCCAGGCAGCTTGGTCACAATTAGCAGGATGGGATTGGAGGAAAGGAAAGAGACAGTTTTAACCAACCTGGAGGTTTTGTTATGTGGGTCTGGCAGGCAGTCAAGAGATGGAAAGAAAACTGTGTAGGAAAAGAAGGACATTCATGACCCTACTGTTGGCAAGCTGACATAGCCTGGAAATGCACTCTTTTCGCTTCCAAGGATAAGTTTATAGAAAGAACAAATAATAGATAAGTTAACAGAGGTACCAGAATGAGCAAGGGAGGACCCTAGGGTACAAAATTTAAGGAGCCACTCGCTTGCAGGGTCATGAAGGTTCATGGGTGAGGCTTGCGCAAACCTAGGCGTGAATGTCTCCCGACATCGGGTGCTCTGGATGCATCATTGGCCTCACCTTCGTGCTGGTTCTGGAGTTTACACTATGTCAGAAACAATTATTGATTCTTTTCTCAGGTGATATAGCTATTTTTCTGTTTTGGGAATAGCAAATCTTAGTGAAAAATAGTAATGAGAGAGTCGTAAAAAAGAAAAAACAGGCCCCACCTGTTCTTCTGGGGACCCCCGGGACCCTGAGATCATGCTGTCACACCTGGGATATCACCCCGCTTCACCCCTTGAACACTTTTAAGCCAGGAATGTACCCCACAGGGGTAGACCTCGAAGTGTTTCAATCATGCACCTGGTTGTCGATAGAAACTTTGCAGTAGGCTCCTTCAGGTAGGTGCCTCCCCTTGGCTGGACCCACAGCCCTATCCCGCGAACAACTTGTCCCCACCCAGGCCAGTCGGGCTCTGCAGCTGCCGCAGGCCCCACAGTGGGTGCTCCAGGTAGCTCCTGAGGTGCTTCAGCATCTTCTTCTGGGGCCTGGGATGAAAGTATCATCCCCATGATTGACTTTTCACGTCCCTCCGAAATCAAGGAGAATGTTGCCACCGATCAATGTTCTCTGAGTCCAGGAAGCAATCCCTAGAGGGTCTCGCCTGATGGCAGGTCATGGGCACAGGGATCTGAGAGTCCTCCTTACTCCCGGCCTACCAGGTGATGGAGGCTTGCTGTGTGTCCTGAACTGTTCCCTGCACAGGTCTATGTCAGCCACCCCCTGTCCTCAGCTCAGCATCTCTCTGGTTCTCGGCCCTCGGCCCCTCCCTTCCTGCTTGTGCTCATTTTCCTCTAATGAAGAAATGAAATCCTAAAAAAATACATAAAAGATTGAGCATCAAAGTGTATTTTGAAGTCTTCAATGCCTGGCTGGAAACACCTTCCTGCGTGTATTTCCTTGTCATCCTTCCTCTCGTGCTGATGGCATCAGGGGTGCATGACATCCCAGGGAGAGAGAAGACGGACGGTGGAGGGACTCTGGACTCCTGGAAGATCACATTAAGGATTTTGGTCTCCAATCTGCAGAGCCACTCAGCACTGTCATGGGGAGATCTCTGTGGTGATATGCTACCCAAATTTGGGGAGTTACCTGGTCATTCAGCATAATGTAATGTACCTCCTTATGACATGCTGAAATCACCAAGTTCACTTCAATAGTGATCAGCCTAAAACCTTTAAAAAGGACCAAAGAGGCACCTGGCTTCCTCAGGCACTAGGATCCTTGATCTCAGGGCTTTGAGTTCGAGGCCCACATCAGGCACAGTTAACTTAAAAAAAAAAAAAAAGGATTGCACGGGACTAAAATCAGTGAGGCTCAAACAACGGAGCTCGTCTGCGCTGGATGGATCCCGTCACTCGTTCATTCAGCCACTGGGCACTGCACACGCAGATGGGGCCAGTGCTTCTCAGCCCAGCGGGTTCTCCCTGTAAGAGCTCAGGGTCTAGAGGAGAAGATGGACAAACGAGAAACCAAATTGTGAATGAAAGGAGCGATGGCTCCACAGGAAAAGAGCAAGGGACGACAACCAAGGCCCATACTCCACCAGGTGAGGGGTATGACAAGGCTGTGCTGAGATGACATGGAGAATTCCTGCGGGACGAAAAGAAGGAGACAACCCTGCACAAATACGAGTGCATTCCGCCTGGCAGAGGGCACCATGGAAGAGAGGATTGGAGGTTAGAAAGGGGGCCAGGGTGGCCAGAGGAAGCTGAGGAAGGAGCAGAGAGGCAGGGGAGGGGGGCCAGGGCCCGGGTAGCTGGAGAGTATCAGTATCCTTCTCCCAGTGCTGTGTGACCCCACTTCCCGGCACTCAGTGGCTGAACCCACAAACGCTGCCTCATGGTGTCAGGGGATCAGGAATCCAGCAGTGCTCAGCTGGGGGCTCCTTCCAGAGTCTCTCCTTCCGTTGGGGCTGCTGACACCACCAAGGGAGGACCTGCTTCACCGAGAACCTGAGCTCACTTAGGGGCAGGGGCCAGATACGGCCCATCGCAAAGACCTGAGTTCTTCTGTGTGCTGTTGACCCACAGGGCTGGGCCACGTGCGTATGTGGGTGTCCTGGTTCAACCTAGGGGCTTGTGCTCCAGTGTGAGGATCTGAGAGCACATGGGTCAGAGTCAACATGGGGCTGGGCAGTGAGCTTTGATAACTCAATCTCAGAAGGGCATTTGGGTCAAGATGCCACGTTCTGTGACATGGAAATGAACCACGAAGGCCAGACCACACTCAGGGGAGGGGGTCACACAAGGATTTATACAGAGGAGTTGGGGAACCAATGGAGCCCCTGAGGGGAAACTGTGAAGATCCCTGTAGGGTCCGGGCCTTGCCCAGAATCAGACGGGTAGGGAGGCTTAGCAGGCATGAACCCAGCTCTTTGAGAGTCCTCAACGTTTGGGTCCTGGATGCACCTTGACATTCACTGGGGGCTCTGGAAAAGGTTGTCTAGAAGGAAGTGGCTGTTGACATGGAAATTGTATCGGGCTGAGGGTGATCCTAGATAGGAGACATTGCCAAATTTTCTTGTCTGAGGAGAATCCCAGGTCATGGCGACCCACTGGGTGGACCCCTATCTACTACACACCCTTTGGAAAGGAGGGAATGGCCTGCATCCCAGGACTGGCGTTCTCTAGGGGCCTGGTACATTCTGACCATCCAGTCCTAAGCCTCCAGTCCCTTCTTTAGGGTTTGTATTGAAAATTCAAAGCCTAAGATCTTGGGAAGCTATTTCCCAGCCCTCTGTAGGTGGGGGTGTCATCTTCTGGGACTCCAGAACGTGAGCACTGATGAACACATGTATGCACTCGGGAGCGAGTGTGCTTGTGCAACAAACACACACACCCCAGTAGGGACAGTTGGGTGGGATCTGATTAGTAGCAGATCCAAGAAGTTGATAGAAGAGAAGAAATTTGGTTGCAAGTATTTCCTACATGGGACACCACTCCTCTAACATCACAGCTATTATCCAACCTGTGCCTGTGGACATCTGATAGACATGCTAGGATCATCCATAATTTGCACAGAAGACCATCCCTGTCAGGCACAATGGCTGCTGTAGGGTCAAAACCAGGTAAGAATAGAGAGTTGTGTATGAAACCAGGTGTGTTTGCAAGCTGGGGCCCTGACTCCTTCCAGACCTTCCCTGGGGGCCTATGGAGAGGGGTGTATTGGGGTCACTGTGTACAGATAAGATGTGGCCTTGCCTGCAGAAGGGGGATGAGGACATGGCAGACCGGACCACTGTTGGTGTAGGCGTCCAACCAGGAGTGGACCCCGGAGGGGATCTCAGGCAGTGATGTCACTTCCTTGACAACCAACCCCCCAGAACTTGGAACCCCTGAAACCAGGCACCCACATTCTACTGTAGTCCAGTATTAGGGTTAGTTGGCTAGAGACATCTGACACAGAAAGATGTTTTCCTGCTGTCTGCCTGCTTCGCGGGGCTCTGGGCACCAGAAACCCGAGGAAAACGGCTTGTTCCCATGCTGCAGACATTGGCTCAAACATCGCCCCCAATGCCTCAGGGCATTTCGAGGGAGATGCCATAAGGTACTTACTACTGAGCAGACTAGGCGATGCCCAACCCTCTGAACCGAACTAGGGAAGCCCCATCCCTTCCTCTGCAGTTTGAGGGGAGGAGGGATATGTCGGGGTTCCCACCCTTGGACTGGAGGAAGGTGAACACAGTGGATACCCTGGTGATCCCTTCTTGTTCACACCAATGTCATGGTGGGCCGGGTGGAAAGGGGATTCCGGAGGTGCCTCTCAGCTGAGCAGAGCACATCCAAGGCCCTGAAGCTGTGCCACGTTTCTCTCCTTGGGCGAGGGGTCCGCATACTGGGCTGTGGTGTGTCTGGAATGGAGCGCCCTGCGTCTGAAGACCAGCAAAGGCCTCCAGACAGGGCTCTAAGGCCTCCTGCCTGGCTGCCGGGCACTGTCTTTACAGAAGGCTACAGAGGAGATGGTGCAGGAGGTGAATGTTGACATCCCCTGCTGTCCTTCCTTGAAGGACAAGAAGCCCCACGACACCAACAGAGTCTGGCGCTGGCTCAGGGTGAGTGCAGGTGCTGGGGAGACCCGACCCCCAGGGCGCCGATGAGCACCAAGGGCCCGGCTTCCTAGAAGACAGCCTGGCCTCCTAGAGTCCTGGACTCCCATGAATCTGCATCCCATCTCTTCCCCAAACTTGCCCTCATGGTCCTGCCCACGCCTGGGACAGAAGCAGAGGCCTTGTCCACAAACTTATAGGAATACCAGTAAAGAGACTTTCAGCCTCGTCTCATCCCATTTATCTAGACTCCTTTTGCCCTGTGCTAAGCATTTTCCTAACTCGTGCTCAGGTGTCCCCCTTGGCCCAACTGTCCTTCCTCAAGTTCTGCAAGTCTTGTAAGTGATCATTTGCAAGTGTGAGTTGGGAGACTTTTATCCCAAGGGACATGGGGCCCATGGTACAATGTCTCTTGCTCTACCTTTTTTTTTTTTTTTTTTGATGGAACACATCTTTGGGGCCCTCCCAGGGTCAGGAACAGGGGCCTCACTGCACCGCACTGCCCAGCAGTCCGGAAGGCCCGTCATTTGTCACACCCATGGAGCCCTTTACTGGTGCAGGACTGGATGGAATCCCCTTCTGTTGCCAATGCACAGTGCTGCATCCCACAGCCTACGTGCCCTCCTCTCCGACGCCCTGTCACCTAAAACATCTCTGCGTTCTCGTCTCAAGAATGGGATATGTCGGGTACCGGGGTGGCTCAGTAGGTTAAGCCTCTGCCTTCAGCTCAGGTCATGATCTCAGGGTTCTGGGATGGAGGCCCACGAAGGGTTCGCTGCTCAGCGGGGAACCTGCTTCCCCCTCTTGGTCTGGCTGCCTCTACGCCTACTTGTGACCTCTCTCTCTGTCAAATAAATAAATAGAAAATCTTTAGAATAAATAAAAACAATGGGCTATGTTATCAGAAGTCACAGGATCCATGCTATTCATGCTGTGAATGTGTGCTCTCTTGTGGGCTCACTTGTCACCTCCTACATAAGTCACTGAGATCTGGGGGCTGCTTCTGGCTTCCAACCCCCAACCCTCCTGGTCTACAGCACTGACTCACGTCTGCTCTGATTCACCTCAGGGGAAAAATGGTTCAACCAGGAGGAGGAATAGGACTTCCGTGCTGTGGGCCAACCGGGCCAAGAAGCTGGAGTCTGCGATAGATAACCTGGTGTCTGCTGTCCTAAGAGAAGATCTACACTATGTCCACATCTTTCTGGACACGTACCGCACCTTTGCGACCACCCAAGCGGTACTGGACCTCCTCTTTGCAAGGTGAGCACCCTCCCCTGTCCCTAAGTGCTTCGTGTGTATTGGCCAATGCCTGTTTGTGAGACTAGGCAGGGCCCCAAGCTTCCCTTTGCTCCTAACTGGGGCCAAGTTATATAGGGACTCCGTGGGCTCTCGTAGGGAGAGCACATACACCTGGGCGCCTGCGCCGGTGGAAAAGTCTGCCGGAGGGCCTGTGGGCATGCTCTTTGAACATGCTCGTGCCCCTCATGATGAAGCCTCTGCCTCTTCCCTCACTCGCACTATGGTCTTGAGTTGGGCTCTTTTGCCATTGAAAGGGAGATCTGAGACTCCTCCTGGGGCCTGTGTCTGGGTGAATCCAGAGCAGCATGCCTGGGTTTGAGCAGGGGGCCAGGCCCACTCAGATGTCTGTGATGGGCTGGTTGGGGCCCTTTCATTCAGCAAGCATTCAGGAAGCCCCAGTCAGTGGAGGCGATTATCTAGGAGCAAAATGAGATCCCGGCACAGAACAGACAGCACCCCAGGGCTGGAGGCTAGTCGGGGTCGGACGAGGAGAGCTAACATCCACAGACATCTCATGGGATGCCCCCTGGCCTCCTCTAGATTCGGATGCGTTTACTCCACCTATGACGAGGTCGACAGACCCCAGGAGCAGCGGCACACGTGAGTAAGATTTGGCTGCTCCAGGAGGACCTTCCCTCTCCACCAGGGCAGTGAGGGTACTGTGAGTTCGAGGGGCTGCTGGACATTCCCGCACACCTCTGTTATTCCTGCTGTAGGGTAAAGGTGTGAGAGCTGCTTCTGGAAACTGGGAAGGTGTCCTGGGGAGATGGGGTTGGTGTGTGAGCACTGTGGGAGAGCACAGGGGGATGGAGGGCAGCATCAACCCCTAAGAGGGTCTTGCTCCATCCCTGCCCCCTCCCAGCCCTCTCTCTACCCCAATGCTGGGACCCAGAACTGAGGATTTAGGTACCATCGCACAACAGTCTGTTGGAACATGCACACTGGGTGCTCAGCAGGGGCCAAGGGGAGTGGTGACCCATTGAGAGCTTAGGGAGCACACATCCCACAGCCTGTGGGAAGTGAGAGTCAGGGGAAGCAGACCCACTCATGGCACCTAGTGAATGGGCAAAGGAGGTAATGTTTGAGGTATGGGGAGGGTCCTGGGAAGGCCTGGCTAGAGACAGAGTCCCCTTGTTCCCTCGTCGGTTGCATCTTCACGGAGCAGTGGCGAGTGCAGTGAGGGTAAGGAAGAGGCCAGACACCACCCCTCCCTGGGCACATGCAGTTGAATTCAAGTGGCACGTGGGCAAGGAGACAGACTGAGGAGTGTGTCCAGCTCCCCTCAGAAGGACAGAAATGCTCACACCATTGATCAAGCACTCCCACTCCTAGTGGCTTTTGGCCAGCATGCCGTCGGGGAGCAGGCCTGTCTCAGGCAGGACTGCCAGATTGCAGATGGACAAGGTGTACGACTGGTCCCAGACAGGAGCTGGAAGCCTGGGGGCCCAGTTTCCCAGAGGGGTTCCCTGGGATATTGGTTTGGATGGGTGCCCTGTCCTCTGACTTCTCTGCCTCCATGTCTGTCCCCAGGGCCGTGTATACCATCCTGACCACGTGGCTAGAAAAGTATCCCGGGGATTTTGTGCAGCCTCCAGACTTTGCCAGCTTGCACATGCTGCTGGCTTACCTGCAGGTCAATGTGCCGGGCTCGGACCTGGAGCGCCGTGCCCAGCTTCTGCTTTCAGGAAGGCAATACGTGGAGCCCACGGAGCCAGAGGCTGGGGGTGAGGAGGACTGGGGGTGACTGATGTGGGACTGAGGAGGAGACGGGGGGGCCACCCTGAGGAAGAGTCCGTAGAGTGTAGTTGGGCTGAGAAGAGTGTGTCGTCTCAGATCCCTGTCCCTATGGGCTTCTGCTGGGGACACCTTCTTGAACGCAGACCACACTGAGTGGTGGGAAAAGGGAAAGGCCACAGGGAAGTCAATCAAGCTGATGATGCTTTCTCTTCTTGGAGCTACAGCACCAGCCCCAGAGCAAGATCAGGATGTGCCTCGGGAACTCGCCCCAGCAGCCACTCTGGCTCCCGCTGCATCTCTGGGACCTGAGCTGGCCCCCGCCATCCCTGCTGTGGAGGCTCAGCATGGGTCAGGAAGAGCAGGGACCCCACCTGCCCCATTGAGGCCAGGGCAGGTGGTCGTCAGGGCCCTCGTTCACGTCTCTGCGACGGAAGAGCCATCGGGCCCTTTGCCTGACCCAGATGTCCAGCAGGGTCCTGCCCCTGCTCCTGGGGCTCCTGAAGAGCCTGAACCACCACCTGCCTCGGTGGAGCAACCAGGCTCGGCCCCCGAGCAGCAGCTTGTGCTGGCTGCAACCTCAAAGCATGTCTTCCCCTCCTCTCTCATTGCTTTGTTTGTAATACTTTTGTTTTGTGTATATGTATATAATTACATAATAGATTTTATTTATAAATAAAGTAGAATTTGAGTTTACATAAAATTTTACTCGGATCCTTTTCCGTGGGATATGGACGTCTCATTCGGTCCATTCAGAGTGTTGCACAACCGTGTCCTTCTACAACGTTGCCATCGCAGAGACACCTGTGCTCCTCATCGCTCACGGCTCTGTCCCTCCCCCAGTCCCTGCAACCACTGCTCTTCTCTCTGTCTCTGCCGCTTTACCTCACCTTGCATTTTCCTGTGCCTGCAATCCTGCCGTATGGCCTTCTGTGTCTGTCTGCAGAACGTGAGAGTGATTCCCCTCTTTTCAAAGTGTTTTATACAAATAACATTTTATTACATGGGAATGTTCCTGAAAGAACAAAGATCATGGGAAGCCGCCACATGAACTATTTTCATGTTTTGTGCTGGGTTTCCCTTTTAGAAGCCTGCCTTGAAAAGCAGAAACCACGAGAGAAATATCTGGTCCATGAGACACCTTTACATGCTTTCATTTCCCCGGATAGTCTCTGTTTCAACTATTCGAATGGGCATATGACCAAATGTGAAATCATATCTTAAATATTCTCCTTTCTTGCTAAACAGTTAGGTCATAAAGCGTTCTTTAGGCTTCATCCAGACTATGATTATTTAGTCAATAATGATTGAAACATGAAAAAAAGAAGGCACGTTCCTTCTACCAAGAAATAATTCCCATGGGGCGCCTGGGTGGCACAGTGGTTTAAGCCTCTGCCTCGGCTCAGGTCATGATCTCAGGGTCCTGGGATCGAGCCCCACATCAGGCTCTCTGCTCAGTGAGGAGCCTGTTTCTCCCTCTCTCTCTCTGCCTGCCTCTCTGCCTACTTGTGACCTCTCTCTCTGTCAAATAAATAAATAAAATATTTTTTAAAAAAAAGAAATAATTCCCATAACACACGGCGTCCTTCTTCCCTGCCTTTCCCTCTAAGTGTAGTGTGTGTGTGTGTGTGTGTGTGTGTGTTTGCGTGTTTGCACGCATGCGCACATGTATGTGACAGAGTAGGGCAGGGAAGGTTCCGGGCTGTGCGCTTGTTCTACCGTATGTCCCCTCAGTGGCAGTCACTGTCGCTGCTGTCCCCTTGGGCATTCTCAGTGACAGCATCAGGAACCCCCTCTGCTGAACAACTAAGCCATTTCCAGTTATTTGACTCTCATAATGGAAGTGATAAGCATTTCTCTGCCATCAGTCTCTGTTTCATTAGGAATGATTCCTCTAAACACCAATACTGGAACACACTTGAACCACATTTTTGGGAATTGGCTCTGGCTCCTCTATGCTCTCTTCATTAAGGAGAAGCATTGCTTTGGAAAGGAGGGATCCAGGATTCTACAGATGAGACCTGAAACCGTGAGGAGGACAAGCCAGCAATGATGACATCGGGTACTGGGATGACCATAGAGCATGGAAGAGCCTGCCCACAGCCCCCCTCAAATGTCCTCTCCCAGAAGCTTCCTGCCTTGTGTCCTGGAACACACCTCACCCATGCCCTCTCTGGTGACTCGCTCCAGCCCATTCAGCCCCCCGTGCTCCATCACTCAGACTCTAACTGGAGCATCCAGACCCTGCTCCAGGCCAGCAGAGGGATGCAGGCCAGGCCACTCCTCTCAGCTTGCTCCCTGTCCTTCCTGGCTGAACCCCATCCTCTCAGGGAGGAACCTCTAAGGACAGTGCCGGTCAGTGGGTTACAGACAAGTGTTCATCCTGATGGAGTTTCAGCGGCAACAGCAAGAACCACTTGAACTGTGTGAGCAAGAGAGGCCTTTGCAATGCACATTGGCTGCTCATGGAAGCTGCAGGATGGACAGAGCCTCCACCAGGGGCTTTGGCACTGGACAGAGCTCATCCTCTAGCTATGACCCCCTGACCCTGCCAAGCCCAACCTTGGTATCCCTCAAGTTAAGCTTGTCTGAGAGAGGGGCCGTGCTTCCTGCGGACACCCCTCTCCTCCCACATAGTCGAGTAATGGGGAGTCCACTTGATCGGACGCTCTCATAGAGGCCATTGTCAGTAACTCCTGTCTTCTCTGCCAGAAGATGGAGCGAACCAGGCACAGAAGATAGATCCTCAGAGGGAGGACAGCTGGGGCTCTCCCTGCAGGAAGAGAGAGAAACACCAGCGAGTGGGACTCAGTGAGAAAGGAGAGCTCTGAGCACTCGGGGAGGGGCTGCCATGGGCTGGGCGCTGCCATACTGCTCAGTGGCACAGGCTCTGTGCTGGCTTGCAGGGAGAGCCCAGGCTTCATCCCACCAAGAGGTCCATCAAACACCAAACTGACCTGCATTAAACACTTTCAAGTCCAGCCACGAAAAGGCTCTGGGGCCCTGGCAGCCGAGGAGGCCTAAGATGCTATGTACCAATGATTCCACGGTGGGGGAAAAGTGGGACAGGCGTGATGGAACTGGGGGCAGCTCATTCCCCTGCGTTGGGGAGAAAGACCCCCATCACAAGGCACCCCAATATTTGTTCTACAAACAGGTGGCAGTCCAGGGGGCTCCAGCCTGCCAGTCTCCACACTGAGGATTGTCCATGTCCAGGACACAAGCTCTGGGGGACATCCTGTCCCGGGGCCTGCCTGGGTCTGATGGATGAGCACCGGCATTGTGGGATCCCATCCTGGAGGGCAGGAAGGCTTTCTGGAAGGACAACTGGGTCAGGGGGATCAGGATTGGCAGGCTGAAGGGACACAGTAGGGCAGAGGCCCAGAGCCCATGACAGCAGCGTGCTCCCAGTGGGCTACTTTTAGTAGGTAAAGCTGAGGATTACTGAGTATCTTTTGAGATCAGGAATCACGACAGTCATTCCCGCTAGCAATTCTATGAGGAAGGGAGAAATGCTGTCTCTCTTTGACTCCTAAGGAAACCAAGGCTTTAAGAAACTGCCCCTTTTGGGGCACCAGGGTGGCTCAGTGGGTTAAAGCCTCTGCCTTCGGCTCGGGTCGTGATCCCGGGGTCCTGGGATCGAGCCCCACATCGGGCTCTCTGCTCCGCAGGGAGCCTGCTTCCTCCTCTCTCTCTGCCTGCCTCTCTGCCTAGTTGTGATTTCTCTCTGTCAAATAAATAAAATATTAAAAAAAAAAAGAAAGAAACTGCCCCTTTCCATGCTCCACATTGAGTCACAGGCAGGATTTGAACCCAGGGCTTCCCAGGCTTGTGGGCCCGACCTCACGAGAAGGTTGTGTCCAGATGCTCAGAAGGGACTTGTCAACTCTGAGGTTCCATGAGCCTTTGTAGCCAGGGAGAAGCCTTCTCCTGCCCAGACGCGGGCTGGCTGGGACGGCGAGAGTCCTCAGTGCCGAGGCACAGCATCGTCAGACAACAGACCCAGGCCCAGCCGCAGTCAGAGGCGGCGCCACTGCCCCTTGAGCTCAGGGAGGTCTCCAGGCCTGGGGGTTGGATGTGGAGCTTTGTTTCCAGCGAAACTGACTGCCCGACAACGGGGACGTTTTTTCCAGCTGAAAACATCTCCCTGTTGAGAGAACATTCCTGGGGAGGTGACTGGCTGTAAACGCATCCCTCCGTCGGTCCGCGTCACGGGACCTGGGGACCCGAGAAGCAGGCCCGGCAAGGCCAGGAGCAGCGCAAAACGGCACAGACTCTGTGTGTGGGTCTCACACCCCCGCCTGGGTTCAGCCCCTGGCGGGCCTTGGGTGGGCCGTGGGGCTCCTGGCGCAGACTAGACCAGAGGTGACTCTAGCAAGGGTTTGACAGCCAGCTTTCCGCGGGGGCCGCCCGGGCTCTGGTCCCACCCCCTCCCCACCGCACCCCTCTACTGGGAAGGGGCTGACCTCCAGCCGCTCCGACTTCTGGTCGCCTCCACGGTTCCTACTGGGTTTCTTGGGCCTCCCGTCACTTGTACTGAATTCCTGCCCCGAATTCCAGGGTTGGAGGGGGTGATGGACGGCACGGCTGGATGCGGAATTGTGCACCTAGAGATTTTTACCTGTCTGGGTCGCCTGTGAGGACCAAGAATGAGCCAAATAGGCCACTGAGAGAAACAGACTCAGGACTGAGGCAGCAGAAGAGGATTCTTACGCTGCCACGTCAGCGGGGAGTCAACCGGAAGTGGGCAGGGGGCAGGTTCCCTGGTCTGTCTGGTTCTCTGAGCCTCTGGGCGAAGTGGCCCCAGTGGCCTGGGAGACAAACTCTCGGAAAAGAGCCAGAGACTGGAATGACACCAGATGGGTGGGAAGCTCCTAGAAACAGTCAAACGATCAGGGATCAGAAATCTGCACTCTGACCCAGCCTTTGCCTTTGTCTTCCTGTCTGACGTCTGCCTCCCCATTTGGCACATTTCCCTTGTCACCATCCAACGTCTGACATGGCTGGGCAGCAAGGAGAAGACTGAACCAGCAGCCTGGCGGGCCAGACCCTGAGGTGCCTCAGCCCGTCCCCGGACGGTTCCAGGCGCTGGAAAGAAGGTCCGATCTGTCCCAGCCACTTGACAATGAGAACTATCCTCCAGGCATGGTTATTTTCATGTAATCTCAGAGATGGGATTTCCTGCGGTCAAGAAGTAAATGTGGAAAAGGGCTTCCTAGAAACATCACGTATCGTTGACAAAAATGCCTGTTTTCCAAAAGTGCGACCGGCTGGAGCCCCCCTCCTGTGCGTCAGATGACACGGGGCGTGGGGTCCTCAGGGGCGAGGAGCAGGCACAAGTCTATCCCCCTCAAGTGTCGTGGCTATTCCGCCAGAAGCCAGCCGACCCTCTCCTTAGCCCATGTGTGTGTAAACTCCATGCGGTCACAGCGTCAGGGCCTGCCTTGGTCAAAACCTTGCCCAGGGTGGTTTGTGGACACATGGTGGGCAGTGGGGAGCCAGGAAGGACTGACAAAGCTCAGTGTAGGTAAAACCCCAAAAGAAAACAAATGGGAAACAAAACCCAAGATCATGAGAGAATCCTCAGCCACGGTTTCCTGCCTGCCGGCCCCCAGCCTGTCCTGTCTCCGCTTCGTGTCCATCCCTCGTTTCCTTCACTTTGGTCCTTGCATTCTTGGCTGTTTCTTTTTTGCTTCCCCAGCCTGAAAACGACCTGGAACCATGCCTTCTTCCTATCTTGGATCTCCTTCCCACAACTCTTTTCTGCTGCATTTTGGCCAGAGTTGCAAGGTGTCCGTGGCTGAATTTCAAAGGTCTGATCGCGTACTTCCCCCCCAGGGGGACAGGGGAGCCCCTGGTCCTTCATTTCCATCCTTCTCTCTTCCCTTTCATATCTGAGCCCCCCAACACCAGCCCCGTGGGGCCGCTCACTTTACCCCCAATGCTCCTCTTACTCCTCCCCCAGCGCCCCTGCCCAGATCTCGGGCTCCTCAGAACCCCCCCAACATACCCCAGGGAAGGTCCACATTAGTCCCACCTGAGCTTTGTTCTCTTTTAATGTTTGTTTGCTTGTTTGTTTGTTTGTTTTTATACCTTCTCACCTGGGTGAAAGTTCTCTGGGTAATTTGAGGCCAGGCACCAGGACTTTGTTGTTTGGAAGGTGGAGATCAGGGCTCAGCCTCCGTGGGGGTCGCACCCCCTGAGAGCGGCTCACGGTCCAGGTCCCCATCTGCAGCCTCTGCCTTCCTGCCCTTCCAGCACCTGCTCCCATGGGCTCCACCCATCTTTCTCTGATGGGCTGAATGCCGGACTGGTCCCTCAGGCTCATCCTTCGGTGCCCTGTGTATCCCACCAACTTCACGCCTCTTCCCAGTCCATCTTTATGCCCAGGACAGCCCTCTCCGTTCTAAGATTTCCACGAGCCTCCCCAGCTGAGAGCCCTCCTCACTGACCCCATGCAGGCACCCAGGGTTCTTCCCACCAAGAACACAAGGAGGGAAGGCGGGGCGGCGGGCAGGAGTGGCCATGCCCTGGGGGATCGGGCGGGCCTGCCAGGGGAGAGATGAGAAGGGACGCAGACCACGCTTCCTCATCAAGGCAGGTCTCTTCAGACTTTTAAGATTGTGTACCCCTCAATAAAGAATTAGGAGCACTCGCCCCTCAATACCTATACATAAATCTATAAATTACACATATGACTCAACAAATGTAGAGATTCATTATAAGACAAAATGTGCAAATAGAAGAAAAAGATTAAATAAATAGCGACATGGTTTTAGTTTATTAAAAGTTTTAATTGTTTTTCTCTCTAATGTATTTATTTTTTAATTTAATTATTTTTAAGTCCTCTCTACGCCCAGCGTGGGGCTCAAACTCACGACCCCAAGATCGAGAGTCACAGGCTCCACCGACTGAGCCAAAGTATTTATTAATAAGTCTCAGTGAAAGCAATCTGACTGGCTATACACCATTCTTTGTACAAACCCCACTTTTGTGTCTGGTGACACAGTGTCTAGAAGTGGCTCTGGAATCTCGTTGTGCTGGTACTTGGCTGTCACGCGTCCCTGTGTCACTTCCGCGTCCGTCCACCAGCTACAGTTTGTTGTTTGGGCTCAGCTACGGGAATTCCATCTCCTCTGACGCCCGTCTATCTTTCATGCCGATTCAAAGCTCTTGCAATTTTACCTGTTGGACACATGGTTTCAAAACACTGTGCCGGAGATTGCCTTGTAATAAGAAACTGTTTCAACCTGAAGGGTGCACGCAGGCGAGTACTGAAGGGCTGCAACTACAAACCCAACCTTTTCGACAACAACAATGCCATAATGGGAAGACATTTCCAAGCATCTCATTTCCCAGATGCTATCCCATATGTTTTCTCTAGGGGAAAAGTTAAAAAAGAAAGAAAGAAAGAAAGAAAGAAAGAAAGAAAGAAAGAAAGAAAGAAAGAAGGAAAGAAGGAAAGAATTTGCTTCCACTTACCATCAAAGCACCTTTTTCTGCAAATGACGGATTCGTTGGCTTTTTTAAAATAAACACTGGTGTCCTGAGCCAGCCGGATGGGCTGAGGCCCTCCCTGCTTTCCTTGCCGGGTGGTTGACGAGGGCTCTTGTGGGCAAAGCACACAGAATGAGACATCTGACCATGTCGCTCTCTGGAACCACTGCCGGTTTCTCGTGGCTAAATGAACAGAACCTGGAGTCCTCAGTCTGTCTTACGACTTACAGGACCCGCCACCCACTGTCCCCACCTGCCTCTGAGGCTTCACCCCACCCACCTGCCCCACCCCCAGACTTGTCCTCCTTCTTCCCTTTGTTCCTGCCCTTCCCTGAAGCCCTGCACCCCGTACCTCTTCTCTGCCAGAGCGAGTTCAAGTTCTCACTGCCTCCCGCGACCTTTCCTGATGGCCTGTGTCCCTCATCCCTGTTTCTGCAACACATTAAACATCAGTCCATGAAGATGTCCGTGAAGACCTGAAACAGGGCTCATGTGCCTCCCTCTTTTCTGCACTCCCCTTACTGAGCTGAGCAGCGTGGGCTGGCGGGTGTGTCTGTAAACGGACTTCGGTTTTGAATGAAAGGGACATCTCTCCTGCACCTGCTCTCCCAGACTTCTGGCGCCTGTCATGGTGGTGAGGATGTTTAAGCTGCCTGCGGGGGAGGGGGTGAGGTGGCTCGGGTTGGCTGCTTGGGGTCACTCCCCTTCCTTCTGTTACTGTCCCTCTCCTTTGGGGTGGGGAGGAGGACGAGGACGAGGAAGAGGTGCGGGGCTCCATCCTTATGGGATTTCGACCCATGGGATGTCAGCCCTGACCCAAAGCTTGTGACTTCTGAGTAGTCTGGAGGAAGGCAGCAAGCAGAGGAACCTGTTAGCTTTTTCTGCCAACTGGAGCAGCCGAACATCAGACTCCCAGGGGCTCTGTGCATGCCAAATGCTATCCGGGGAGCCATGGTTCACTGTGTCTCCTTCTCACGCCCTCTAGCGGCTGGAGGGAGCGCCCTCTCACTTGTGCCTGGTGTTTGCAGCCCCCTGCCCTGTGCAGGCTCTCCAGAGAGGCAAACATCTTCCAGCATGGAAGGGATATGCACCATATCCCCACCCGTGTGGTGCAGAGAGCTCGCGTAGCCTGAATAACCTGGAAAAGCAAGGTGGGCAAACATTGTCGACCTTCCCCGCGGGCATTTCTCCAAGAGTAGCTAAGACGCGAATCCGGCTTGCTCACTGCGCTGAGTTTAGCATCCATGCTATAGGGCTCTTTGAATGTCAATGTTATTGAGGTTTTCATCATTATGTACCTTCAAAAGATGTTCAATGTGATTCTGATCATACTCCTCTAAAAATGCCTCAGATTAAAAGCTTTTGCTGGCTCTTTAGACCGCGGGCCTGCAATTATAGAAAATGAACTGCATTTTAGCTTTCCACTGAAATTAGTAACAACGGTTCCCCAGTTGACTCTGTGAATAGTTAATGGAACAAACAGGATACTTCAGTACAATATGGGTTGGAAAGCCATTTGAGCAAGATTCTGGGTTTCAAATGGGAAAATAATTCATACAATGCAAACCTTTCTCATGCACACAGTGTAGAAGGTGTTTCTCTGAAATAAACACTGAACTATTTAGCGAATGATGAACTGTACCTCCGTGTGCCTGCTACTCTGATGAAAACGGAATCCAGGTAAGTCAGCTAGCACCCGGTACTGAGTACTGCCAGAGAGCTCCTCGTTTGACAAGGAAGAAACACATTCGGGCAGCCTGCTGGCGTGTCTCTTATGGACACTAAGCTGGGAAGCGGGGAGGGGAAAAAGTGGGGTCTGGCCTACTGGCCCAGAGCAAAGCAAACCCTGCCAAGTGAGTATTATCTTTCCCGTTTTATGGACGTAAAATTCAGCAAAGTATCTTGCCCAGCAGACCTCCCCCACTGGCCAGGCAGCTCCTCCCTGTTGAAGACACCTGGAGGGAGGTCAGTTTCAGGAGAGGGTGTCTCCTTCCTTTCCCCCATTAGCTGCCGCTTCCCACTCCTGCTCTTGCCTCTGTGCCTGGTCTTGTATAGCTGGGAAGGGACTTGAGGGACACTTCAGCTCAGAACATTTAATTTTGACTCCTTCCCCACCAAATTCAAATTGCCTGCTTTTGTGGGTAGGGGAGGAGAAAAATGGGCACAGACCTCATCTTTATAAGGTGTAGGCATTGGGAGAAATTCCAAAATTCGGTTGGTCAAGGCACTGGTGGTGAAAAGAAAACTAAGAAGGAGAAAGATGCAAAGAGTTTAAGTAATGCTAAGAAAGACGCCTCAGAGAAGACTTCCCGGCCTCTCCTCACGCAGGAATCCACTGTGGAAGGCACAATTGTGTCTGCGGGCCACGTGCCATACGCCTCTGTTCACAATCACTGTCTCGGTCACCCACCAAACACCAGAGAGTGAGCGGCACAGAAACATCGCACCTAGAGCTCCAGTAGAAGATTCTGGAAAAACTACTGAGAGATGACTATGGACATCCCACATAATGAGCATTAGGTTCAGGGCAAACACTTTAGTAAGAACCACCCCCCGACCCCCCACCTGTCTGAGCTGGGGATGATACGGCCTCCAAGCCCAATCTGCATGACTAATGTGATTTTAAAAAACCCAAGTTTTCTGAGATGGGGAATAAATGTCATTGACCTCAGAGCTGTCAAGATGTGACATTCACACTTTTCAGGGCTTCAGGGTCCACTGAGAAGAGACCGTAACGTCCCGAGGGGTAATGTTTTTGGGGCAACCCCATGTGACTTATTACATCAAAACGGCACAAAGCTACGTGGGGGACCACAGAGGTTAGATGACCGAGTATCGGGACAAGAAAAAGATCCCGATAAGCTGATAGGGAAAGGATAAGCTTTTAAAAGGTAAATGGCCTCATTTCAGTTCCAATAATTAACTGAGTAAAGACAAGGTAGGGGTCAAGTTGGAAATTCTAGACAGCCACAGATCTCATGTGAATTCACGTGTCACTCGCGGCTTGTGCAGTTTTCAGCTCTATGAACCCAGCTGGAGCAGAGTCTACATAAAGGGAGGGAGGGGCCCCCGTGGTTCTAGGCACATGGCATCTCGCTCTTGTGGGATCTGGACCGTGTCCAGCAGGGAGCTCAGAGAGCCTTGTCGCCTGAGGTACGCTTGAGGAAACCGTAGATGTTTACCCTGGAATAACCCAGGCACACACTCTGTCTTCATAAATTTGCAAGGCTGCGGTCTGGACGAGAGCGGACATAGTCTACGTCTCTCCGGAGGGCTGAGCTGGTGTTCGTGTCGGCAATCCCAGGGAGGCGGACTGGGACTCAGGGTGAGGGGAATGCCTCACAATTCCAGGTGCGTAGCCAGGTTTCTGGAAAGTTTCGTCTGGAGACCAGCTGGATGTAGGGAAGCCGTCCCCCACTAGGGGCCAACCTGGACCAGGTGGCCTCTGAGGACCCTTTCAACTCCGAGGTTCTGGCTGGGGCCGCTGGGACTGAGCGGACTTTGTCAGGGACCGAGCCTCACGGTCCAGGCTCCTTGGGTAGCATTTGGGGCTCGCAGAGGGGTTTCTGGTGGGAATATTTGAGGAAAGAGTGTGGAGTGCCATTTGTGCTTAAGGAAGGTCATATCAACGAAGGTAAAGGCAAAGGCTTCTCCTCCCACCTCCCATAGAAGGAGGGTAGCATTGTCTGAGAAAAGCATGTATAAGACTGAGTTTGTTGTTGTGGGGCCCTTCTGGCAGTCAGCTCCAAGCACTGTTACTAGGGACTGTTTTAGGGACAAGAGAATAGCTCGATTCTACAGAGCATTGTGTTGTACTGATGGTCCCTACAGTGGGGTCCCTCTGCACTTTGTGGGCTGGAGTTGCCTGGATTAGTGGAACTCGGCTAATAGTAAGGGAACCTTGGGCTGGAAGTTCTGCTCCCCAGGGAGGGAGGGCAGGCAGGATAGGAAGGAGTGGGGAGTTGTGGATCACCGAGGCATCTGAATAGGAGGTGGAGACCAACCTTGAGTTTAGAGGTGAGTGACTTCCCAGAGCTGGGCAGAGTCAGGACCAGGATCCTGTCTCCCGATCCCGATCTGATATTGTCCCCACGTCCTCACCGCACCCACCACACAGACTGACAGATAAGAAACGGGGTGCTGAGGCCTAGGGGAAGGGTGATCCCAATGAAGATGACTTAAAAAAAAAAAGAAAAGAAGAAGGGGAAGGAAGTCAAGTGCACTTCCTTCCTTCGTGGGGGGTTTTCCCTCCAGTCAGAGCCCTTATGTTGGCTGCTGCAGCCTGTGAGCACTGCTGGGCTTTCAGAGGGACAGCCACCATTCTGGTCATTCGCATCACTGTCCCCTCCCCATAGGGCTAGTTACCGCCCTCCTTTCCCAACACTGGGCTCGCTCCCATGGTGTAAGCATTGCAGCCGCTCAGGAGGGAACAGGAGCAGAAGCCGCAGCTGGGATGGACACACTGTAGAGCTGGAAAAAGGGACTCTGGAGCCAGACGTGACCCGTGGCAGCTGTTTCCTATGCTCAGCCTCAGTTTCCTTGCCTGGTAAGGGCACCTGCTTGACAGGTCCTGTGTAAGAATCCCATGAGCCAAAGCGCTTCATGGCCCAAGGCACAAAGGGATTTCCTCCTGGTAGAGGGTCACGGGCTTGGCCTCCTGACAAAGGTCAGCAAGCGACACCCACCAGCGCTCCAGGGATGCCGGGTCGTCCTGGGGAGTCTGCCTTGCTGTCTCCCCACAGCAACGCTCCCCTCCCTGGCCTGGGGCTCTGGGGAGTCCGCAGCCTGTGCCCGCACGCGTGAACAAAGAGTCTCTGGTTACAGCCTGCAAATTACCCTCCCCTTCTGAGCCAGCACGCCTTCTGTCACTTAGCTGAAACAGACACCGGGGAGAACACCGCCTTGGAGCGCGCCAAGAGCACACCTCCGTGCCCACAGCGCGCTGAGCCACACCTTGATTTAAAACACACCAAGATGTTACTTCACAACCTTGTTCTGAGAGTCACCCCACGGGTGTGCCGCCAAGGGTAATTGATTTCTGACTCACGTATGCAGCTCGAATTGTCAGTGGGGTGCTGGTACCCAGCCCCTGGCGGGGGGCGCGGCCAGGAGCAGACCTGATGGGGAGTGTCTGCTGCTGCCCAGGGGGAAATACTCCCACTGCAGGCTGTCGGGGTGTCCCCGAATGCAGAGTGGACTGTTGGGGGCCAGTAGGACCCAGCTGCAGCTCAACAGTGCTTGAGGTTAATGGCGAGGTTCAGAATGGTTTCTCAAACAAGGTGCTCTCCAAGGAACCACGCAGCTCTGACACTCTCTCCGTCTCTGATTTTAAGGCATCTTAAGCATGGTGGCTCAGCTCAGTGGTGTGCAGGAAAATGGTCCCAACGACTAGAGGGAGCTCCGAGACAACGTGCATCTTGGTGGTACCTGGGTGCGTGAACAGACAGGCGGTCCATGTGCAGGGACCTCCTTACTCACTTTGCCCGACAGTGGATGCTTTCCAAAGCTTTACAGAGCAGATCCTGGAGGAGGACATGTGGGAAAGGGCTTCTGGGTCCCTGTTTGCATTTTGTTTCTCCGCTCCATGGCCCGACAGAAACATGCCAAACCTCTTTGCTTTTGCCACTGACCGGAGAGCGTGCCCCTCCCCGAGCGGGGGTGCGTCTCAGGGCAGTGAGCAAGGAAGGTGCCAGCCGCCGGCTCAACCCGGGGAGCCCATCAGCGGTCGGTGTCAGTGAAGTTAGGACTTTCAGCCAGACCATCCCCCCATCCCTGATCCAACCTCTTAAACATATTTCAAGTTAGAAAGGGGATGGACAACCGAGGATGACGTTTTTCTAACCTTTAAAAAATGTAAACGGTAAACAGAACATTGATGAATAAAAACGCCCAGACCAGAGATGTGCGACTTGCTGGATTCCCGCAGACCACACCTGAAGGCAGTGCCGCAACCGATCTTTCTCTTGTTCTCACAGATGCTGAGTCCCAAGCTCATGTGCTTTCTGAGCACGTATGCCCTTTCCTTCCTGCGCACACACGTTTCTGAACCAGATGGGACTTGCTGTCGTGGACACGCCAGGCCTGAGTGGGCGGCGAAGGGAAAGTCTCTCTCTGGGTCGGGTATGACAGAGCGTTGCTGGAACCCAAGGTGGCCAAGGGGCCTTCCAGATTGACGCAGAGCTTCTTGCAGACTGGAAGACCCCTGGGACATGGAGACTTGGCGCTAGAAGCAGGAATAGATGGAGCATGTGTGGCAGAGGACAGCTCCCACCTTCCAGCGTCCCAGAGAGAGAGCTAGTGACCTGGGGCTGGAGAGAAAGCTCATTGCTCCCAGCACCACTGCCGCCACAGGAGATACAGCCCACCCACGGAGGACAACCTGCAGCATGGCCAAAGCTCGGTGCCTGGGAGCCAATGCAAGTCACGGACATGTCCCTACATCCCACACCATTTCCTCCTGGAAGCCCTCCACCTCCGCCCTCCGCACACCGTGACTGCTTCCTCCTCTGTGTTCTGGATGGAATGCTAGCGATAAATGCAATTAATCCAGCACACACTGATCAGCCACTGCTGGGGTCCCCACAGTGAACGAGGCTGGTGTTTTCCTCCTGGAGCTGGCAGGGGCATGATGAGCCCACGGGTGCACGCTGCCATGGGTTATCGGGGTCCAATGCTCACAGAACCCTTCTTTGAGGAGACCGTGTAAGTCAGTAGGACTCAGTGGGATAAAACAAATGGCAGGAGCCAGTCTGGACAGAGTGTGGAAAAGCCCAGGGAGGGAAGGGCATGGGCAAGTTCCAGGGACAAAGGGATTTCAGGCAGAGTCTCAGGGAGACCTGAGCGAGCGTGGCTACCCCGTCCTGGGGCTGCAGAGGGCTTGACCACAGAAGGGGGCCCTTGCCCGGAGCTGGATTGAGCTTTATCCCAAGGCCAAGGGAAAGCCCTCAGAGTCAGGTAGGCAAAGGGATGGCCCATTTGTGGGGAAGGCCCAGAGCCCCAACGGGACAACACGCACCAAACTTTGGAGGTAGAGGTCTGCTGGGGGGCCGGGCAGCATTGCATGTGTAATCCACCCACAAACCCACTCTAGACAAACTAAGGTCAGCTGGCCTTGCCCCATGTTTGGCACAAATTCCAGCTGAGAAAGCATGTGGATGCTTCCATTGTCTCTTGCAAACCTTAAAGGATTCCATTTTCCTCTCAAAAGATTAGAGTTAGAAAAAGAGTTCCTGTAGATTTTGGAAACGTACCAGTTCTGCCCATCACTTTTAAAAATAACTTATCTCCCAATTTTTAAAGATTCTGTAACATTTAACAGATACAAAATAACACATATAAGATCGAGGCATCATAATAAAATGAACACCATGAACCCACCACTGGGCCTCAGAACAAGAATGTCATCAAGGTCACCAAGATGGTCACCAAGGTCCAAGAATAAGAGTGTGCCTCCCTGAATCCAACCCCTTGCCCCATCCATAACCCTGGGGAAACCAGGCTCCTAAATTTTCTTGGTATCAGCTCCTTGTTTTTTTATTTAGTTTTATAACAGAAAGTCTAATTTTGAATGATTTGAACTTCATGAAATATCATACTCTATGTTGGCTTTTCTGAGACTTTTTGGATTCAATATTTCTTCTAAGATTCATCCTTACTTTTGCATGTGGCGGATAAACATCGTTTTCACCGCTGCATAATATTCCATTGGGTGATCTCATCTTGATTTACTTCTCCATTCCCCTATGATGGATGCATTTCAGCTGTTACTAGTTTTTGTCTCTTTCAAACAGTGCTGCTGCGAACATTGTCCTAGATGTCTTGCATTTTGGTGCAAGAGCAAGGGTGACCTTAGGGCATGAACCTAAGAAAAAACTTGCTGAATCTCTAAACTGTATGCTGAGTGGCCGTACCATTCTTATTTGCCACTTACTTCTCCTCTGAAAGATGTTTGTTCGTGACTTTCACCCATTTTATTATTGGGTGATATGATTATTTCTTATTGGTCTTTTATTGTTCTCTAAAATTAATCCTTTATTGATTATATATATTTTAAAAACAATTCTCAGCTTGTGGATAAATTCTCGATTTTGGAATGATATAGAATTACAAAGTTGCAAAGATAGCACAGGGAATTACTATCTACTCTTCACTTGGTTTTCCCTAATGCTTACGTCTTATATCACCAAGGGCACAACAAAGAAACCAGCATTGGTATTTGCCACTATTCATTAAACTCTAGACTTTCTTTGGATTCCATCAGTTTTCCCAGCAATGTCTTTTTGCTGCTTCAGGGGCCAGTCTGGGCGGGATGCATGTCGTGTATACTGTCTTAATTCCCTTTATATTGTCTTTTGGTGAATGGAGGCCTTAATTTTAAAGGAGTTGCACTTTTCATTCATAATTAGTATTTTGGGGAACATGTTTAAGAAGTTCTTCCTTGTGCCTATGCTACGAGGGTGCTCTCCGATATTTAGGTTTTGTCTTTCACATTACAGCCTTTCTTCCACGAGGACTGAACTTTGTGCCTGGTGTCGGGTGGAGATCCGGTTTCATTTTTCACTTGTAATAATAGCTGCATAATGAGACCTTAGATTTCATAGGAAAGTCCCTCTGCTTTTTTTCTTCAAGAATTCTTTGTCTGCCCTTGGTTCTTAACCCTTATGTAAGATTTTAGATTCAACTTGCTAAATTGCTTGAAGAAGCCTGCTGGGATTCGGCTTGCCACTGCCTGGAGATTCTTCATGAGAATTCTTCACGCTCATGAAGAGCATGAAGAGAACTGACATCTTCACAGTATTGCATGCACAATGTCAATATCTGTTATCCATGAACTTCACGTTCTCTACATTGATTGTGGTCTTTTAAAATACGTCTCAAGTCTTCCATTTTGCTACCACTGCTAAAGCACCCGTGGCCAAAATGAAGTTCAATTCCTTTGTGACTTCCGACCAGTGTAAGAACCATAAAGGGCATTGTAATGCCCCTTCCACATTTGCAGCAAGATTATGTCTCTCCTCTGCCCAAAGATCTGAAACAGAAGCGCAGTGTTCATCCACGCCCATCCGAAAGGATGATGACATTCTAGTTCTTGCAGGACAGCACAAAGGTCAGCAAATTGGTAACACAGTCCGGGCTTGAAAGAGCTCCGCCGTCTACACTGAACAGGTGCAACTGGCGCAGGCTAATGGCACGCCGTCTGCGCAGCATGCACCCTCGCAAGGCTGTTAACGCTAGACCAGAACCGGACAGAGATCCCCCCAAAGAGCCTTGAACATCAAGTCAAATCTCGTCAAGAGGAAATGAAAAGAGCAGATATAAGGAAGAAAAAAATGGAGAAGATGCATGGATAAAGTAATCCTCAATTTCATTAAAAATCGCTGACATGGAGGCACCTGGGTGGCTCAGTGGTTCAGCGTCTGCCTTCGGCTCAGGTCATGATCCAAGGGTCCTGGGATCGGGCCCCACATGGGCTCCCTGCTCGGCGGGAAGCCTGCGTCCCTCTCTTCCACTTCCCCTGCTTGTGTTCCCTCTCTCACTATGTTTCTCTGTCAAATAAATAAATAAAATATTTTGAGAAAAATTGCTCATATGAGGGCTGCCTGGGTGACTCAGCCGGTTAAGTGTCCGACTCTTGGTTTCGGCTCAGGTCGAGATTCCAGGGTCATAAGATGGAGACCCAAGACAGGCACCCTGCTCAGAAGGGAGTCTGCTTCTCTCCCCCTTTGCCCCTCCCCCCACTTGCACATACTCTTTCTATATACAATAAATAAATCTAAAAAAATCGCTGAAATGAATAAATAAAATAAATGTTTCAATGCCTTTTAATTTTTTCTCTAAAGAGAAAAAATTTTGTTTTTGTTAGAGTTATTCCGACGTATTAGATGTTTTTGCTGATATTGTAAATAACATACATTTTTAAAGATTTTATTTATTTGAGAGAGAGAGAGGATGAGAGAGAGAGAGAGAGCATGAGCAGGGGGAGGAGCATGGAGAGGGGCAGAGGGAGAAGCAGACCCCTGCTGAGCAGGGAGTCCAGTGCGGGACGCTATCCCAGGACTCCAGGATCATGACCTGAGCTGAAGGTCATTGCTCAACCAACTGAGCCACCCAATATTATATTTTCTTATTTCGTTGACGGCTAATGCATAGAAATCCAATTGGCTTTTTAAATTCTTTAAGTTGGGAAAATTCACAAATCACAGAAGTTGTTCTTTTAAACTGTATGATCTCGTGCGTTCACACAGTTGTGTGACCATCGGCATCTCTAATTCCAGAACCTTTCATCCCCCCAGAAAGCACCCCTGTACCTGTTAACAATCAATCCTCAGTTCTCCTTCCCTAGATAACAGCTAAGTTATTTTTTTCTATGTGGACGTGCCGATCCTGGACACTCTGTATAAATAGAACCATACGATGGGGAGTCTCCTATGACTGTCTCCTTGCACTTCATATAATATTTTCAAGGTTCATCTCCATGCAGCACGTATCATTCCTTTTACAGCTGAATGATATTCCATTGTATGGGTGTCCCACGCTTCGTTTATCCATTCCTCAGCTGATGCGCATGTAGATGGTTTCCCTTCGGCTATCACGGATAACGCTGTTGTGAATTTTCACGAACAGATTTTTGGGTAGACACGTGTATTCAGTTCTTCTGGATGAATACTCAGGAATGAAACTGTCGGGTCATATGGTAACTCCACATTTAACTCTTAGAGGAACTGTCAAACTGGTTTTCAAAACAGTGGCACCATTTTGCATTCCCACAAGCAACGTAGGACGGTTCCAATTTCTCCCATCTTTGCCAACATTTGTTGTTGTCTGTCTCTTTTGTTAGAGCCATTCTAGTGGGACGTGCTCTCGTTGTAGTTTTGATCCACATTGCTCTAATGACTAGGAACGTTGGGCACCTTTTCACGTGTTTATTGGCCATTTGTATCTCCTTTCCAGAAAAATGTGTATACATATCCTTCGCCCATTTTTAAATTAGGTTATGCGTCTTTTTATTGTTGTGTTGTGAGAGTTCTTTATATATTCTGGGTATAAGTCTCTTGTCAGATGTACAATTTGCAAATATCTGTCTTCTAGTCTGTGGGTTGTCTTTTTTCTTTTTTAATAGCAAGGCACAGAAGTTTCCAATCGTAATGTAGTTCAGTTTATCTGTTTTTTTTTTCTTTTGTCCCCTGAGCTTTTTAATGGTGATAGAACAGACGCATCTCCCTTAAAATCAGGAACAAAACAACAGTGTGTGTGTTTGATTTAAGGGTTTCCTCTCTCACTGAACCAATCAATCATATTGCTCCCCTTCCACGGACTGTAGTCATCGCTTCAGGAAAGGACAGGTGACCAAGCCAGGTCCACCAGCCTTCTTCAGTGGGATCGGTCCAACTGAACCTGGGACAGAGTAACCCGTTCTCTCCTCTTTGATTGGAAAGATACAAAAAATCACCCAGAAGTAACAACCTCAGTTCCCCTGCAGAGTGAAGAAGTCTATTTGCAGGAATGACAAAATATACTGCTTCTCGTCTCTTCCCTGACCTCCCGAAAATTCAGTTTTCATGTTGGGAAAATTGGAATAATTCCTACCTCATGGGTTGCTACAAATACAAATAAATACACAAATAATATACAAATACAAATAAAATAACGATTACAAAATGTTTTAGCACGAAGACTCACTAACTGCTCCCTGTCGACTTTGGCATTATTACTGTTGCAGATGAGCTCATTCCGCACTTGCAGCCTGGCCTTCCTTCTCCCTCCTGGCATTGCCACCTCTCCCCCCACCAGGACCCCCAGCCCCACCCGTGGAGACGGCAGAGGGATTGATTTCCCCGCTAATATAGCACATTTTAGCACAGCACATGGTTCATTGCACTGATAATTCCCATCCGCTAAGGATGTGTTTCCAGAATGCCAACTCCATCTTGTACGTTTTTAAAATATTCTTTTCTAAATTGTGATAAAAATATACACAAAATCTACCATCTTGGCCATTTTTAAGTGCAACATTTCCACCGGCGGTGAACATATGCACATGGTTGTGCAACCATCACCACCGTCCAGAACTCTTCATCTCGCCAAACTGAAACTATGTCCCCATTAAGCAATACCTCCTCGTGCCCCGCTCCAGACCCAGCTCCTGGCCACCACCATTCTGCTTTTTGTCTTTATGAATCTGACTACTGTAGGTACCTCATGTAAGTGGAATCATCTAGTATTTCTCTTCGGCTGATTGGCTTATTTCCCTTAGTGTGAAGTCCTCAAGTTTCATCCTTGTTGTAGAACATGTCCGAACTTTGCTCCTTTTTAAGGCTGAATAACATTCCATTGTATGGGTAGACCACGTTTGCTCGCCCATTCATCCGTGGACACTTGGGTTGTCTTCATCTCTTGGCTATTGTAAGTAAGGTTTCTGTGAAGTGGGTCTACAGATATTTCTTTGTGACTCTGCTTTCAGTCTTTCGAGCATACACTCAATGGCTCATATGACTTCTGAGAAAGAAAGAAGCTCTGGAGTTTCAGCACAAATCCTCTCTGGTGTTCTTACCCCATGTTATCATCCTCACTGGCAAAGACTCTGTGGCTCCGGGAAGATGGTTGCTTGCCTAACGTGTCCCACACAGGCCGTGAGAGAAGATGAACCTGTACCGTGGCCCACCAGCTCCAGCGCCCAAACTCTCCCCATCTCCCTCCCCAAACAGAATATTATTGGGGATAATCGATGGGCTCCCCAAAACAATGTGTTAGAACATGAATCCACAAGACCCAACACTTTCTAATGCATGAAGGCTAAACAGAAAACATAGTGAAGGAGGAATTTCCATTCCCAGAAGCTATGAAGTTGCTTGGAAATTAACTTGTTGTAAATTTCAGGATTTGCTGAAGAAGATAAAAATTCTTGAGGGAGAAATAAAGGAAGAATTGAAAATTGGGGTTTGTTTCAGGCTAGGAAGATTCAGAATGATAAAGATTGAGAAGCTCCTGTAGTTCATTACAGATAGAGCTCAAAAATGAACTAAAATGGTGCCTGGGTGGTTCAGCCGTTAAGCGACTGCCTTCAGCGCACGTCATGATCCCAGGGTCCTGGGATTGAGCCTCCATTGGTCTCCCTGTTAAGGAGGGAGCCTGCTTCCTCATCTATCTCTCTCTCTGCCTACTTGTGATCTCTGTCTAAAAAATAAATAAAACTCTTTCAAAACAATAAATAAAATTAAAAAATAAAAATACATAAATAAATAAATAAATAGGTCATGAGCACAGGAATCTGAGAGTCCTCCTTACTCCCGGGCCTACCAGGTGATGGAGGCTTGCTCTGTGTGGCCTGAACTGTTCCCTGCACAGGTCTATATCAGCCACCCGCTGGCCTCAGCTCAGCATCTCTCTGGTTCTTGTCCCTCGGCCCCTCCACTCCTGCTTGTGCTCGTTTATTCTAATAAAGAAATAAAATCTGAAAATAATACATAAAAGGATGAGTGTCAAAGTGTACATCGAGGCCTTCAAGGCCTGGCTGGAAACACCTTCCTGCGTGTATTTCCTTGTCATCCTTCCTCTCGTGCTGATGGCATCAGAGGTGCATGACATCCCAGGGAGAGAGAAGATCGACAGTGGAGGGACTCTGGACTCCTGGAAGACCACATTAAGGATTTCGGTCTCCAATCTGCAGAGCCACTCAGCACTGTCATGGGGGGATCTCTGTGGTGACATGCTACCCAAATTTGAAGAGTTACCTGGTCATTCAGCATAATGTAATGTACCTCCTTATGACATGTTGAAATCACCAAGTCCACTTCAATAGTGATCTGCCTAAAACCTTTAAAAAGGACCAAAGAGGCACCTGGCTTCCTCAGGCACTAGGATCCTTGATCTCAGGGTTATGAGTTTGAGGCCCACATCAGGCAGAGTTAACTTAAAAAAAAAAAAAAACAAAAGGCTTCCACGAGACTAAAATCAGTGAGGCTCAAACAACGGAGCTGGTCAGCACTGGGATGGATCCTGTCACCCGTTCATTCAGCCACTGGGCACTGCACACGCAGATGGGGTCAGTGCTTCTCATCCCAGTGGGTTTTCCCTGTACGAGTTCAGTGTCTAGAGGAGAAGATGGACAAATGAGAAACCAAAATGTGAATGAAAGGAGCAATTGCTCCACAGGAAAAGAGCAAGGGACTACAAATAAGGCCTAAACTCCACCAGGTGAGGGGTATGACAAGGCTGTGCTGAGATGACATGGAGAATTCCTGCGGGACGAAAAGAAGGAGACAGCCCTGCACAAATCCGAGTGCATTCTGCCTGGCAGAGGGCACCATGGCAGAGAGGATTGGAGGTTAGAAAGGGGGCCAGGGTGGCCAGAGGAAGCTGAGGAAGGAGCAGAGAGGCAGGGGAGGGGGGCCAGGGCCCGGGTAGCTGGAGAGTATCAGTATCCTTCTCCCAGTGCTGTGTGACCCCACTTCCCGGCACTCAGTGGCTGAACCCACAAACGCTGCCTCATGGTGTCAGGGGATCAGGAATCCAGCAGTGCTCAGCTGGGGGCTCCTTCCAGAGTCTCTCCTTCCGTTGGGGCTGCTGACACCACCAAGGGAGGACCTGCTTCACCGAGAACCTGAGCTCACTTAGGGGCATGGGCCAGATACGGCCCATCGCAAAGACCTGAGTTCTTCTGTGTGCTGTTGACCCACAGGGCTGGGCCACGTGCGTATGTGGGTGTCCTGGTCCAACCTAGGGGCTTGTGCTCGAGTGTGAGGATCTGAGAGAGCACATGGGTCAGAGTCAACATGGGGCTGGGCAGTGAGCTTTGATAACGAAATCTCAGAAGGGCATTTGGGTCAAGATGCCACGTTCTGTGACATGGAAATGAACCACGAAGGCCAGACCACACTCAGGGGAGGGGGTCACACAAGGATTTATACAGAGGAGTTGGGGAACCAATGGAGCCCCTGAGGGGAGACTGTGAAGATCCCTGTAGGGTCCGGGCCTTGCCCAGAATCAGACGGGTAGGGAGGCTTAGCAGGCATGAACCCAGCTCTTTGAGGGTCCTCAGAGATGGGGTCCTGGATGCACCTTGACATTCACTGGGGGCTCTGGAAAAGGTTGACTAGAAGGAAGTGGCTGTCGACATGGAAATGGTATTGGGCTGAGGGTGATCATTGATATCCTAGCTAGGAGACATTGCCCCACGTTCTTGCCTGAGGAGAATCCCAGGTCATGGCGACCCACTGGGTGGACCCCTATCTACTACACACCCTTTGGAAAGGAGGGAATGGCCTGCATCCCAGGACTGGCGGTCTCTAAGGGTCAGGGTACATTCTGACCATCCAGGGCCAGGCCTCCAGTCCCTTCTTTAGGGTTTGTATTGAAACTTCAAAGCCTAAGATCTTGGGAAGCTATTTCCCAGCCCTCTGTAGGTGGGGGTGTCATCTTCTGGGACTCCAGAACGTGAGCACTGATGAACACATGTGTGCACTCGGGAGCGAGTGTGCTTGTGCAACAAACACACACACCCCAGTAGGGACAGTTGGGTGGGATCCTGATTAGTAGCAGATCCAAGAAGTTGATAGGAGGGAGGAAATTTGGTTGGAGGTATTTCCTACATGGGACACCACTCCTCTAACATCACAGCTATTATCCAACCTGTGCCTGTGGACATTCGATAGAAAGACATGCTAGGATATCCATATTTTGCAAAGAAAACCATCCCTGACCATCCCTATCAGGCACAATGACAGTTATGTAGGGTCAAAACCAGGTAAGAATAGAGAGTTGTGTATGAAACCAGGTGTGTCTGCATGCTGGGGCCCTGGCTGCTATCAGACCATCCCTGGGGGCCTGTGGAGAGGTGTGTGTTGGGGTCACTGTACAGGTGAGATGTGGCCTTCCAAGCAGAAGTTGGATGAGGAGATGGCAGACCGGACCACTGTTGGTGTAGGCGTCCAACCAGGAGTGGACCCCGGAGGGGATCTCAGGCAGTGATGTCACTTCCTTGACCACCAACCCCCACAACTTGGAACCCCTGCAACCAGGCACCCACATTCTACTGTAGTCCGGTATCAGGGTAACTTAGCTAGAAGCATCGGACACAGAAGGATGTTTTCCTGCTGTCTGCCTGCTTCGCGGGGCTCTGGGCACCAGAAACCCCAGGAAAACGGCTTGTTCCCATGCTGCAGACATTGGCTCAAACATCGCCCCCAATGCCTCAGGGCATTTCGAGGGAGATGCCATAAGGTACTTCCTACTGAGTAGACTAGGCGATGCCCAACCCTCTGAACCGTCCCAGGGAAGCCCCATCCCTTCCTCTGCAGTTTGAGGGGAGGAGGGATATGTGGGTGTTCCCACCCTTGGGCTGGAGGAAGGTGAACACAGTGGATACCCTGGTGATCCCTTCTTGTTCACACCAATGTCATGGTGGGCCGGGTGGAAAGGGGATTCCGGAGGTGCCTCTCAGCTGAGCAGAGCACATCCAAGGCCCTGAAGCTGTGCCACGTTTCTCTCCTTGGGCGAGGGGTCCGCATACTGGGCTGTGTTGTGTCTGGAATGGAGCGCCCCGCGTCTGAAGACCAGCAAAGGCCTCCAGACAGGGCTCTAAGGCCTCCTGCCTGGCTGCCGGGCGCTGTCTTTACAGAAGGCTACAGAGGAGATGGTGCAGGAGGTGAATGTCGACATCCCCTGCTGTCCTTACTCGAAGGACAAGAAGCCCCACGCTACCAACAGAGTCTGGCGCTGGCTCAGGGTGAGTGCAGGTGCTGGAGAGACCCGACCCCCAGGGCGCCGATGAGCACCAAGGGCCCGGCTTCCTAGAAGCCAGCCTGGCCTCCTAGAGTCCTGGACTCCCATGAATCTGCATCCCATCTCTTGCCCAAACTTGCCCTCATGGTCCTGCCCACGCCTGGGACAGAAGCAGAGGCCTTGACCACACACTTATAGGAATATCAGTAAAGAGACTTTAAGCCTCGTCTCATCCTGTTTCTCTAGATCCTTTTGCCCCGTGCTAGGCATTTTCCTAACTCGTGCTCCCAGGTGTCCCCCTTGGCCCAACCGTCCTTCCTCAAGTTCTGCAAGACTTGTAAGTGATCATTTGCAAGTGTGAGTTGGGAGACTTTTATCCCAAGGGACATGGGGCCCATGGTACAATGTCTCTTGCTCTGCCCTTTTGTTTGGATGGAACACATCTTTGGGGCCCCTCCGGGGTCAGGAACAGGGGCCTCACTGCATCGCACTGCCCAGCAGTCCGGAAGGCCCGTCATTTGTCACAGCCATGGAGCCCTTTACTGGTGCAGGACTGGATGGAATCCCCTTCTGTTGCCAATGCACAGTGCTGCATCCCACAGCCTACGTGCCCTCCTCTCCGACGCCCTGTCACCTAAAACATCTCTGTGTTCTCGCCTCAAGAGTGGGATATGTTGGGCACCAGGGTGGCTCAGTGGGTTCAGCCTCTGCCTTCAACTCAGGTCATGATCTCAGGGTCCTGGAATGGAGGCCCACGTCGGGTTCTCTGCTTAGCAGGGAGCCTGCTTCCCCCTCTCTGTCTGGCTGCCTCCCTGCCTACTTGTTACTCTCTCTCTGTCAAATAAATGATTAAAAAGTCTTTAGAGAAAATAAAAAGAATGGGCTATGTTATCAGAAATCATAGGATCCATGCCATTCCTGCAGGGAGGTGGTATCAATACTCAGCTCACAAAGGGACCTGAGACTCTAGCATGTTCTCACATCATTTCTTTCAATTCTTGTATGGATGCCAAGAACATTTCCTCGTTTCCTTAAAATTTCTTAATTGATTGGTTGATTGATGGATTTGAGAGAGAGCAAGGGGGAGAGTGGGGAGAAGCAGAGGGAGAGACAGAATCCTCAAGCAGACACTGCCCTATGGACACAGCCCTACAAGGAGCGCAGTCTCAGGACACGGAGACCATGACCTGAAGCAAAACCAAGAGCCTTAGGATCAACCAATGAAACATTGAGTCCCCTGTTTCTTTTCCGGACTGTGTGCTCTCTTGTCCCACCTCCTGCATAAGTCACTGAGATCTCGGTGCTCCTTCTGCCCTCCAACCCCCAGCCCTCCTGGTGGCCACAGCACTGACTCAAGTCTCCTCTGATTCACCTCAGGGGGAAAATGCTTCAACCAGGAAGAGGAATAAGACCTCGGTGCTATGGGGCAACCGGATCAACAGGCTGAAGGCCGCAATAAATCACCTGGTGCCTGCCCTCATAAGACAAGATCTACACTATGTCCACATCTTTCTGAACAAGTACCGGGCCTTTGCCACCACCCAAGAGGTACTGGACCTCCTCTTTGCAAGGTAATCACCCTCCCCTGCCCCTCACTGCTCTTGTGATTTGGGCAATGCCTGGTTGTGAGACTTTGGCAGGGCTTCAAGCATCCCCAAGCTTCCCTTTGCTCCTAACTGGGGCCAAGGTATTATAGGGACTCCGTGGGCTCTTGTAGGGAGAGCACATACACCTGGGCGCCTGCGCCGGTGGAAAAGTCTGCCGGAGGGCCTGTGGGCATGCTCTTTGAACATGCTCGTGCCCCTCATGATGAAGCCTCTGCCTCTTCCCTCACTCACACTATGGTCTTGAGTTGGGCTCTTTTGCCATTGAAAGGGAGATCTGAGACTCCTCCTTGGGTCTGTGACTGGGTGAATCCAGAGAAGGCATGCCTGGGTGTGAGCAGGGGGCCAGGCCCACTCAGATGTCTGTGATGGGCTGGTTGGGGCCCTTTCATTCAGCAAGCATTCAGGAAGCCCCCGTCAGTGGAGGCGATTGTCTAGGAGCTGAATGAGATCCCGGCACAGAACAGACAGCACCCCAGGGCTGCAGGCTAGTCGGGGTCGGACGAGGAGAGCTAACATCCACAGACATCTCATGGGATGCCCCCTGGCCTCCTCTAGATTCGGATGCGTTTACTCCACCAATGAAGAAGTCGGCAGACCCCAGGAGCAGCAGAACACGTGAGTAAGCTTTGGCTGCTCCAGGAGGGCCTTCCCTCTCCACCAGGGCAGTGAGGGTACTGTGAGTTCGAGGGGCTGCTGGACCTTCAGGCACACCTCTGTTATTCCTGCTGTAGGGTAAAGGAGTGAGAGCTTCTTCTGGAAACTGGGACGGTGTCCTGGGGAGATGGGGTTTGTGTGTGAGCACTGTGGGAGAGCACAGGGGGATGGAGGACAGCTTCAACCCTTATGAGAGTCATGCTCCATCCCTGCCCATCCCAGCCCTCTCTCTACCCCAATGCCGGGACAGAACTGAGGATGCAGGGACCATGGCACAGCAGTCTGTTGGAACCTGCACACTGGGCGCTCAGCGGGGGCTCAGGGAGAGTAGTGACCCAGTGAGCGCTCAGGGAGCAGATATCCCACACCCTGTGGGAGGTGAGAGTCAGGGGAAGCAGTCCCACTCATGGCACCTAGTGAATGGGCAAAGGAGGTAATGTTTGAGGTATGGGGAGGGTCCTGGGAAGGCCTGGGTAGAGACAGAGTCCCCTTGTTCCCTCGTCGGTTGCATCTTCACGGAGCAGTGGCGAGTGCAGTGAGGCTAAGGAAGAGGCCAGACACCACCCCTCCCTGGGCACATGCAGTTGAATTCAAGTGGCACGTGGGCAAGGAGACAGACTGAGGAGTGTGTCCAGCTCCCCTCAGAAGGACAGAAATGCTCACACCATTGATCAAGCACTCCCACTCCTAGCGGCTTTTGGCCAGCATGCCGTCGGGGAGCAGGCCTGTCTCAGGCAGGACTGCCAGATTGCAGATGGACAAGGTGTACGACTGGTCTGGGACAGGAGCTGGAAGTCCAGGGGCCCAGTTTCCCCCAGGGGTTCCCTGGGATATTGGTTTGGATGGGTGCCCTGTCCTCTGACTTCTCTGCCTCCATGTCTGTCCCCAGGGCCGTGTATACCATCCTGAACACGTGGCTAGAAAACTATCCTGGGGATTTTGTGCAGCCTCCAGACTTGGACAGCTTGCACGAGCTGCTGGCTTACGTGCAGGTCAATGTGCCGGGCTCGGACCTGGAGCGCCGTGCCCAGCTTCTGCTGTCAGGTAGGCAACACGTGGAGCCCACAGAGCCAGAGGCTGGGGGTGAGGAGGACTGGGGGTGACTGATGTGGGACTGAGGAGGAGGCGGGGGGGCCACCCTGAGGAAGCCTCTGTAGAGTGTAGCTGGGCCGAGAAGACTGAGTCGTCGCAGATCCCTGTCCCCAAGAGCTTCTGCTGGGGACACCTTCCAGGGACTGAGGGGTGGGAAAAGTGAAAGGCAACAAGGAAGTCAAGCAAGCTGATGATGCTTTCTCTTCTTGGAGCTACAGCACCAGCCCCAGAGCAAGATCAGGATGTGCCTCGGGAACTCGCCCCAGCAGCCACTCTCGCTCCCGCTGCATCTCTGGGGCCTCTGCTGGCCCCCAGCATCCCTACTGCGGTGGCTCACCACGGCTCAGGAAGAGCAGGGACACCACCTGCCCCGTTAGGGCCAGGGCAGGAGGTCGTCAGGGCCCTCGTTCACGTCTCTGCGACGGAAGAGCCATCGGGCCCTTTGCCCGACCCGGATGTCCAGCAGGGTCCTGCCCCTGCTCCTGGGGCTCCTGAAGAGCCTGAACCACCACCTGCCTCGGTGGAGCAACCAGGCTCGGCCCCCGAGCAGCAGCTTGTACTGGCTGCTGCCCCAGAGCCTGTCTCCCCCTCCCCCGTCATTTCCTTCTTTGTTGTATTTGTGTTTTGTCTTCACCTCTGTTCTTACATCATAGATTATCTTTATTAAATAAAGTAGAATTTGAGTTTACATAAAATTTTCCTCGGATCCTTTTCCGTGGGATATGGACGTCTCATTCGGTCCATTCAGAGTGTTGCACAACCGTGTCCTTCTACAACGTTGCCATCGCAGAGACACCTGTGCTCCTCATCGCTCACGGCTCTGTCCCTCCCCCAGTCCCTGCAACCACTGCTCTTCTCTCTGTCTCTGCCGCTTTACCTCGCCTTGCATTTTCCTGTGCCTGCAATCCTACCGAAGGCACGTTCCTTCTACCAAGAAATAATCCCCCATGACACACGGCGTCCTGCTTCCCTGCCTTTCCCTCTCCATGTAGTGTGTGTGTGTCTGTGGTGATTTCTCCATTCCCATGTGGAACGGATTTTAAAAGACAAGACATGTGACGTCCACGAGGAGTGACAGTACCATACAAACCATAGGACTGTAGGATTTCAGGTCTATGTGGAATCTGCAAAACAAAAACCAAGCAGACTCTTACATGCAGAGGACAAACTGCTGGTTGTCAAAGGGAAAATGGGTAGGAGAATGGGCTAAATAGATAAAAGGAAAAAGAGATAAAATGTTTTCAGTCAAAATAAATCAGTTACAGGGGAGGAGTCAAGATGGCGGAGAAGTAGCAGCCTGAGACTACATCAGGTAGCAGGAGATCAGCTCGATAGCTTATCTAAACATAGCAAACACCTACAAATCCAACGGGAGAGCGAAGAGAAGAAGAACAGCAACTCTAGAAACAGAAAATCAACCACTTTCTGAAAGGTAGGACTGGCGGAGAAGTGAATCTAAAACGACGGGAAGATAGACCGCGGGGGGAGGGGCCGGCTCCCGGCAAGCGGCGGAGGAACGGAGCACAAAATCAGGACTTTTAAAAGTCTGTTCCACTGAGGGACATTGCTCCAGAGGCTAAACCAGGGTGAAGCCCACGCGGGGTCAGCATGGCCCCAGGCCCCGCAGGGTCACAGAAGGATCGGGGGTGTCGGAGTGTCGGAGAGCTCGCAGGTATTAGAACGGAGAAGCCGGCTGCAAAGACAGAGCCGAGGACTGAACTCTCAGCTCGGGGTTACCTTGAACTGGTCGCGGGCTGGGTGAGCTCGGAGCGCGGCTAGAGGCTGGGGATACGGGAGTGATTGGGTGCTGTCCTCTGGGGGCGCACTGAGGAGTGGGGCCCCAGGCTCTCGGCTCCTCCGGGCCGGAGACTAGGAGGCCACCATTTTCATTCCCGTCCTCCGGAACTCTACGGAAAGCGTTCAGGGAACAGAAGCTCCCAAAAGCGAACCCGAGCCGATTACTTAGTCCGGCCGCCGGTAAGGGCGGTGCAATCCCGCCTCGGGCAAAGACACTTGAGAGTCACTACAACAGGCCCCTCCCCCAGAAGATCAACAAAATATCCAGCCAGGACGAAGTTCATCTATCAAGGAGAAAGCAGATTCAATTCCTAAGACAGCAGAGCAATTCCAGAGGAGGAGAAAGCAAAGCACGGAACTCATGGCTTTCTCCCCATGATTCTTTAGTCTTGCGGCTACTTCAATTTTTTTTTCTTTTTTCAATTTTTTATTTTTTTTTTCTTTTTTCAATTTTTTTTTCTTTTTTCTTTTTTCTTCTTCTGCTAAATTTTTTTAAAAACTTTTACCCTTTTCTTTTTTAACGTTTTTTGACTAGTTCATCTAAATATATATATTTTTTCTTTCTTTTTTATATTTTTTTATTTGTTTTATTTTTTAAATTTTTTTCTTTTTTTTTTTCTTTTTTTTTCTTTTTTTTTCAGAACCTGTTTTTTATCCCCTTCCCCCCCCCACAATTTGGGGTCTCTTCTGATTTGGTTACAGCGCATTTTTCCGGGGTCTTTGCCACCCTATTAGTAGTTTATTTGCTCCTTCATATCCTCTTATCTGGACAAAATGACAAGGCGGAAAAAATCACCACAAACAAAAGAACAAGAGACAGTACCGAAGGCTAGGGACCTAATCAACACAGACATTGGTACTATGTCAGATCAAGAGTTCAGAATGACGATTCTGAACATTCTAGCCGGGCTCGAAAAAGGCATGGAAGATATTAGAGAAACCCTCTCTGGAGATATTAAAGCCCTTTCTGGAGAAATTAAAGAACTAAAGTCTAACCAAGTTGAAATCAAAAAAGCTATTAATGAGGTGCAATCAAAAATGGAGGCTCTCACTGCTAGGATCAATGAGGCAGAAGAAAGAATTAGTGATATAGAAGACCAAATGACAGAGAATAAGGAAGCCGAGCAAAAGAGGGACAAACAGCTACTGGACCATGAGGGGAGAATTCGAGAGATAAGTGACACCATAAGACGAAACAACATTAGAATAATTGGGATTCCAGAAGAAGAAGAAACAGAGAGGGGAGCAGAGGGTCTATTGGAGAGAATCATTGGAGAGAATTTCCCTAATATGGCAAAGGGAACAAGCATTAAAATCCAGGAGATGCAGAGAACCCCCCTCAAAGTCAACAAGAATAGGTCCACACCCCGTCACCTAATAGTAAAATTTACAAGTCTTAGTGACAAAGAGAAAATCCTGAAAGCAGCCCGAGAAAAGAAATCAGTAACATACAATGGTAAAAATATTAGATTGGCGGCAGACTTATCCACAGAGACCTGGCAGGCCAGAAAGAGCTGGCATGATATATTCAGAGCACTCAACGAGAAAAACATGCAGCCAAGAATACTCTATCCAGCTAGGCTATCATTGAAAATAGAAGGAGAGATCAAAAGCTTCCAGGACAAACAAAAACTGAAAGAATTTGCAAACACCAAACCAGCTCTACAGGAAATATTGAAAGGGGTCCTCTAAGCAAAGAGAGAGCCTAAAAGTAGTAGATCAGAAAGGTACAGAGACAATATACAGTAACAGTCACCTTACAGGCTACTAATGGCACTAAATTCATATCTCTCAATAGTTACCCTGAATGTTAATGGGCTAAATGCCCCAATCAAAAGACACAGGGTATCAGAATGGATAAAAAAACAAAACCCATCAGTATGTTGCCTACAAGAAACTCATTTTAGACGCGAAGACACCTCCAGATTTAAAGTGAGGGGGTGGAAAACAATTTACCATGCTAATGGGCATCAGAAGAAAGCTGGGGTGGCAATCCTTATATCAGATCAATTAGATTTTAAGCCAAAGACTATAATAAGAGATGAGGAAGGACACTATATCCTACTCAAAGGGTCTGTCCAACAAGAAGATCTAACAATTTTAAATATCTATGCCCCTAACGTGGGAGCAGCCAACTATATCAACCAATTAATAACAAAATCAAAGAAACACATCAATAATAATACAATAATAGTAGGGGACTTTAACACTCCCCTCACCGAAATGGACAGATCATCCAAGCCAAAGATCAACAAGGAAATAAAGGCCTTAAATGACACACTGGACCAGATGGACATCACAGATCTATTCAGAACATTTCATCCCAAAGCAACAGAATACACATTCTTCTCTAGTGCACATGGAACCTTCTCCAGAATAGATCACATCCTGGGTCACAAATCAGGTCTCAACCGGTATCAAAAGATTAGGATTATTCCCTGCATATTTTCAGACCACAATGCTCTGAAGCTAGAACTCAATCACAAGACGAAAGCTGGAAAGAACCCAAATACATGGAGACTAAACAGCATCCTTCTAAAGAATGAATGGGTCAACCAGGAAATTAAAGAAGAATTGAAAAAATTCATGGAAACAAATGATAATGAAAACACAACAGTTCAAAATCTGTGGGACACAGCAAAGGCAGTCCTGAGAGGAAAATATATAGCGGTACAAGCCTTTCTCAAGAAACAAGAAAGGTCTCAAGTACACAACCTAACCCTACGCATAAAGGAGCTGGAGAAAGAACAAGAAAGAAACCCTAAACCCAGCAGGAGAAGAGAAATCATAAAGATCAGAGCAGAAATCAATGAAATAGAAACCAAAAAAACAATAGAAAAAATCAATGAAACTAGGAGCTGGTTCTTTGAAAGAATCAATAGGATTGATAAACCCCTGGCCAGACTCATCAAAAAGAAAAGAGAAAGGACCCAAATCAATAAAATCATGAATGAAAGAGGAGAGATCACAACTAACACCAAAGAAATACAGACAATTATAAGAACATACTATGAGCAACTCTACGCCAACAAATTGGACAATCTGGAAGAAATGGATGCATTCCTAGAGACATATAAACTACCACAACTGAACCAGGAAGAAATAGAAAACCTGAACAGGCCCATAACAAGTAAGGAGATTGAAACAGTCATCAAAAATCTCCAAACAAACAAAAGCCCAGGGCCAGACGGCTTCCCAGGGGAATTCTACCAAACATTTAAAGAAGAACTCATTCCTATTCTCCTGAAACTGTTCCAAAAAATAGAAATGGAAGGAAAACTTCCAAACTCATTCTATGAGGCCAGCATCACCTTGATCCCAAAACCAGACAAGGATCCCACCAAAAAAGAGAACTACAGACCAATATCCTTGATGAACACAGACGCAAAAATTCTCGCCAAAATACTAGCCAATAGGATTCAACAGTACATTAAAAGGATTATTCACCACGATCAAGTGGGATTTATTCCAGGGCTGCAGGGTTGGTTCAACATCCGCAAATCAATCAATGTGATAGAACACATTAATAAAAGAAAGAACAAGAACCATATGATACTCTCAATAGATGCTGAAAAAGCATTTGACAAAGTACAGCATCCCTTCCTGATCAAAACTCTTCAAAGTGTAGGGATAGAGGGCACATACCTCAATATTATCAAAGCCATCTATGAAAAACCCACCGCAAATATCATTCTCAATGGAGAAAAACTGAAAGCTTTTCCATTAAGGTCAGGAACACGGCAGGGATGTCCATTATCACCACTGCTATTCAACATAGTATTAGAAGTCCTAGCCTCAGCAATCAGACAACAAAAAGAAATTAAAGGCATCCAAATTGGTAAAGAAGAAGTCAAACTATCACTCTTCGCAGATGATATGATACTATATGTGGAAAACCCAAAAGACTCCACTCCAAAACTGCTAGAACTTGTACAGGAATTCAGTAAAGTGTCAGGATATAAAATCAATGCACAGAAATCAGTTGCATTTCTGTACACCAACAACAAGACTGAAGAAAGAGAAATTAAGGAGTCAATCCCATTCACAATTGTACCCAAAACTATAAGATACCTAGGAATAAACCTAACCAAAGAGACTAAGAATCTATACACAGAAAATTATAAAGTACTCATGAAAGAAATTGAGGAAGACACAAAAAAATGGAAAAATGTTCCATGCTCCTGGATTGGAAGAATAAATATTGTGAAAATGTCTATGCTACCTAAAGCAATCTACACATTTAATGCAATCCCTATCAAAATACCATCCATTTTTTTTCAAAGAAATGGAACAAATAATCCTAAAATTTATATGGAACCAGAAAAGACCTCGAATAGCCAAAGGAATATTGAAGAACAAAGCCAAAGTTGGTGGCATCACAATTCCGGACTTCAAGCTCTATTACAAAGCTGTCATCATCAAGACAGCATGGTACTGGCACAAAAACAGACACATAGACCAGTGGAACAGAATAGAGAGCCCAGAAATCGACCCTCAACTCTATGGTCAACTAATCTTCGACAAAGCAGGAAAGAATGTCCAATGGAAAAAAGACAGCCTCTTCAATAAATGGTGCTGGGAAAATTGGACAGCCACATGCAGAAAAATGAAATTGGACCACTTCCTTACACCACACACGAAAATAGACTCCAAATGGATGAAGGACCTCAATGTGAGAAAGGAATCCATCAAAATCCTTGAGGAGAACGCAGGCAGCAACCTCTTCGACCTCAGCCGCAGCAACATCTTCCTAGGAACAACGGCAAAGGCAAGGGAAGCAAGGGCGAAAATGAACTATTGGGATTTCATCAAGATCAAAAGCTTTTGCACAGCAAAGGAAACAGTTAACAAAACCAAAAGACAGCTGACAGAATGGGAGAAGATATTTGCAAACGACATATCAGATAAAGGGCTAGTATCCAAAATCTATAAGGAACTTAGCAAACTCAACACCCAAAGAACCAACAATCCAATCAAGAAATGGGCAGAGGACATGAACAGACATTTCTGCAAAGAAGACATCCAGATGGCCAACAGACACATGAAAAAGTGCTCCACGTCACTCGGCATCAGGGAAATACAAATCAAAACCACAATGAGATATCACCTCACACCAGTCAGAATGGCTAAAATTAACAAGTCAGGAAATGACAGATGCTGGAGAGGATGTGGAGAAAGGGGAACCCTCCTCCACTGTTGGTGGGAATGCAAGCTGGTCCAACCACTCTGGAAAACAGCATGGAGGTTCCTCAAAATGTTGAAAATAGAACTACCCTATGACCCAGCAATTGCACTACTGGGTATTTACCCTAAAGATACAAACATAGTGATCCGAAGGGGCACGTGTACCCGAATGTTTATAGCAGCAATGTCTACAATAGCCAGACTATGGAAAGAACCTAGATGTCCATCAACAGATGAATGGATCAAGAAGATGTGGTATATATACACAATGGAATACTATGCAGCCATCAAAAGAAATGAAATCTTGCCATTTGCGACGACATGGATGGAACTAGAGCGTATCATGCTTAGTGAAATAAGTCAATCGGAGAAAGACAACTATCATATGATCTCCCTGATATGAGGACATGGAGAAGCAACATGGGGGGGTAGGGGGAAAGGAGAAGAATAAATGAAACAAGATGGGATTGGGAGGGAGACAAACCATAAATGACTCTTAATCTCACAAAACAAACTGGGGGTTGCTGGGGGGAGGTGGGATTGGGAGAGGGGGAGCGGGCTATGGACATTGGGGAGGGGAGGTGAACCATAAGAGACTATGGACTCTGAAAAACAACCTGAGGGTTTTAAAGGGTCAGGGGTGGGAGGTTGGGGGAACAGGTGGTGGGTGATGGGGAGGGCACGTTTTGCATGGAGCACTGGGTGTTGTGCAAAAAGAATGAATACTGTTACGCTGAAAAAATTAATAAAAAGGGAAAAAAAATAAATCAGTTACAGAAAAGTAAAGTAGAGCCTGGGGAATATGGTCAATAATACCGTACCAATGCAGTGTGGTGACAGATGGTGACTGCGTTGATCTCGGTAAGCACCAAGTCGTGGATGGAATCATCTAGTCACTCTATTGTACACCTGAAACTAATATAACATAGTATGTTAATCATACCACAACGTTTTTATAAAATAAAAATGAAATACAAAGAAGAATACCACTGCTAAGGGTGATTGGAATGTGAGAGGGACATTTCTTAGGCTGAGGAGTTTGTGTCTATAAACATGACATGGAAAGGTTTGGGATCTTGTGCTTTGGGGAGTGAGTTGAGCAGTAACTTACAGTTGCTAGAAAGGGGTGGGGGATCTCCCCATCCCACCGTCAATGGAGTTTTCATCTAGGAGGGCTGGGTATCATTGGAAGATGCGGATGTTGAAATGAATTGAAAATGGAGAAGAAACATTTGATCTGTGGTAAGGTCCTGGGCAGCTTCTGAGAAAGGCATTTATTTCAGCTGAATGTAAAGAAATGTCCAGCTGACTGGAGCCATGTGAGAAAAGACTCTTGTTAGATTTTCTCTTTTTAAAAATTGTGTCGTATGGGGCAGCTGGTGGCTCAGTTGACTAAGCATCCAACTCTTGTGTTGGCCATCACTCATCTGGGACAGCTTGCCCACGTCCACGAGAATCGCTGGGAGTGAGGGAGTCGTCTGCTTTCAGAGCTTCCTCTCAACTCAAACTTCTGTTTGCCCTCCGTATTGCACAGGCTTTCCCAGAAGCACGGTACCCTCACCAGAAGATAATGTCATGTGCCTTCATCATCTACGTGACTCACTTTCCCCAGACACGGTCCAAAGCTTTCCCAAGGCCAGGCCTCTGAGCATGCTGTTCCACCCCTCCAGCAATGCCGGGTCCCAGCCTGGTGGCGCTGCTCATCCTTCTGAGCCCAGCCCAAATGCCAGCTTCTGCGGAGCTCTCCAGTCCTGCTCATCCAAGATTTAACCTCCCCACAAGCACCACTCCTGGCCCCGTCTGCCTCTCTCTGCCCCTCCACTGCACCTGCCTTCCTGAGGCTGCGCACCCCCCTCCCTGTCCCTTGGCTGACACTGCAGTCCCCGAGGGTTGTAAGCCCCCCCCGCACCCCACAGCTTCCCGCTCCTGCAGGCTCTGGCAGTTAGCCTCCCACACACCTAACAGCATCTGGCACAGGGTATTGTGCAGCGCTCAGTGATGTAAGAGCCGCGGAGAAGCGGAGGACCAGAGTTGAGGAACATCCCTGGGTTGCACCACGGCTGACTTTTAAGAGAATGGACTCTGCTGCGGGTAGGGCTTCGAAGACCAGAGGCCGAGGGGTACGGAGTAGATGCTGGGCAGCTGGGGTGTCCCCGGGCTGCTCAGTTGGAAGATGTCGCTCACGTAGCTGCTGGCATCTGTCCTTGCTGATAAGTCTGCTGTCGGTCAAAGTGCTTTTCCGTCTTTCTAGTTGTTTTGAAGTTTCTCTCTGTGCTTGGGACGTTCCGTCATCAAGCTCTGCTACGTTCACGTGTGGACTTTTTTGTATCTGTCCTGCTTAAGATTTGGTGTGTCCCTTCAGTCTAAATGCTCATCTTTGCTTTCTCTTTGCTTTGCTTTTCATCACTCTAACTATATCTTACATTAAAAGAAAAACTGCATAGACTATATGAGTAATGAAATCATTATTTACATTTGTACTGATTAAGTTTGATTATAATAAAATACAGAAACCCTAAATCACACCTCATTGCCAGAGTTAGCTGGGTGCATTACCTTGATAGTCGCTATCCTGAAAACGAAGGAAACGTTTTGGTCTAGGACCTGTGTGATCAGATAAAACCAGACACTTTGAAATTAACTGGACATTTGAGACATTTGACAGTGTCAAATGACCAGCTGAAGAACTAGTTAATCGGAAGGCATGGGTCAATTGGTGCTCTAGTTAGAAACATAACCAGAAAATCTTGGAAAAAAGGAAACACTGGAATATTAAGAGCTATTGCAAAGCTATAGCAAGGAAGTCCTTTACTAGTTATTTATTGATTTATAAAGATTTTATATATTTAATTTAGAGAGAGAGTTGCACTAACGCGGGAATGGCAGGTAGAGGGAGAAGTAGGCTCCCCACTGAGCAAGGAGCCTGATGCCGAACTTGATCCCACGACCCCAGGGTCATAACCTGAGCCGAAGGCAGAGACTTAACCCATCGAGCCACATAGACATCCCAGTCTTTTTTTTAATCAAATGATGCTAGATCATAGGGAAAAGGGATCTTGACCCCCATTTCACACTCTAATACAGAGCCACTTGTAAAAGGTAAAAACAAAAAACTTCTGGAGGAAAACATCTTCATGATTTTGAAGAAGACCAAGAATTTCTTAAACAGGGCACAAAAACAATAATTATAAAAGAAAGAGATGAGTTGGGGCGCCTGGGTGGCTCAGTGGATTAAGCCGCTGCCTTCGGCTCAGGTCATGATCTCAGGGTCCTGGGATCGAGCCCCGCATCAGGCTCTCTGCTCCGTGGGGAGCCTGCTTCCTCCTCTCTCTCTGCCTGCCTCTCTGCCTACTTGTGATCTCTCTCTGTCAAATAAATAAATAAAATCTTTAAAAAAAAAAAAAGAAAGAGATGAGTTGTACTACATGACAATAATGAATTCCATTCATCAAAAGACACTATTAACAGAAAAGAAGTATCTATGCATTGGAGGAAGATATTTGCCATACAGGCTCAGCAAAGGACTCACATTTGAACAGAAAAACTACTCCTTCAAAGTGATAAGAAAAAGAGAGAATATTCAATAGAATATATGGAAAAAAAAGGTTTGAACAGAAACTTGACAAAAGAATATATTCAAATGGACAATAAACATATGAAAAGTGTTCACCTTTGGGTGACTCAGTCAGTTAAGCCTCTGACTTCGGCTAAGGTCATGATCCCAGGGTCCTGGGATGGAGCCCCCCCCTCTCTGCTCAGCAGGAAGCTGCTTCTCGCTCACCCTCTGCCTGCTGATCCTCCTCCTTGTATAGTCACATGCTCTCTCGCTCTCTCTGTCAAATAAATAAATAAATAAATAAATAAATAAATAAATAAATATCTTTAACAAAAAAGGAAAGGAAGGAAGAAAAGTGCTCAACTTCAATTCTCACCAGGAAAACACCAACTGAAATGATAATGTGATGTCATTTTACACCTGCTGAAGTAGCTCAAGGGAAAATACTAAATATTGCCAGGATTCAGAACAACTACAACTCCCACATACTTCTGGTAGGGGTGTACATTTGCAAGACCATTTTTGAAAACTGAACATAAACCCCATCAAACCGAACATATGTTTACTCTACAATCGACTCCTCCTCCTCCTCTACAATTCTACTCGTAGGTAGAGATACAACAAAAATGCATACTTATTGCATTCAGTGCACTCTCACGCAAAATCCCACAAGATTATTTGTGGCTATCACGAGCTGGTTCTAAACTTTATATGGAGAGACAAAAGACCTAGAATAGGCAGCACAATGTTTAAAGAGAACAACAAGTTTGGAGGACTGACATTACCACCTTCAAGAGTTACCATAAGTAACTACTAACTGTAATTAGTAATCAAAACCGTGTGGTATTAGACAAATAGAAAAACAGTAGAGAATGGACAGGCCAGAAACAGACTCACACAAATAAAGTCAACTCTTCTTTGAAAAACTGGCAAAGGCAATTCAGCATAGAAATGACAGTCTTTCCAACAAATGGTGCCGGGGAGGTGGGGAGGAGAAGGAATCTAAACACAGACCTTAAACCCTTAACAAAAGTTAACGCAAAATGGATCGTACACCTAAATGTAAAATGCAAAACTATAAAACTCCTAGAAAATAACATAGGAGAGATTCTAGATGACCTTGCGCTTGGCAATGACTTTTCATTCATTTTAGGTACAACACCAAAGGCATAATCTTTGAAAACACTTGAGAAGTTGAATCCTTGGTGAAAATCAGCAGCCCAGCGGGGACATTATGCTTCACAAATAGGACTAAGACATTCGGTATTCCTCTCTAGAAGAAAGACAACGGTATAACCAAATCCCGCCTCCTTTCAAAAAATAAAACTTCTGCTATTCACCCCCTTTCTCAAGAGATTAATACTTGTAACAGCTTTTTTGAAAGATTTTGTTTATTTATTGGTGAGACAGGACGCAAGCAGGGGAAACAGCAGACAAAGGGAGAAGCAGATTCCCCACTGAGCAAGGATCCCAGGACCCTGGGATCATGACCTGAGCCCAAAGCAGATGCTTGATGGATTGAGCAGCAGGTGTCCCTGTGACAGTTTTATATTGGAGGGTCTTCGGACAAGTCCACCATCAATAAGATAGCAACTCAGAACTAGAAAAAAGTGTTATCGCCCGTGTGGAGTGTGATCGCTTAGGCCCAGGAGGGTGAATTCTGCATGACCTCAGGGGGCCAGCTGGGTGTCCCCACTTCTCCTCCATGTGTCATGTGTAAGCCAAGACCAGCTCCCTCCTACTCCTTTCATGAGAACTTGGGCATTTTAAGAGGTATGCATATCCTTAGGTCCATAATAAGTTTTCAAACTTCTCAGAGAAGATTTATCCAAATCAACCTCATAGAGAAAAACTTTTCCAAATATCCTTCAGAAGTTTTCCGATTTGAGCCAGAATGATCACTTCTGTTTCATTCACTATGGTTTTGCTATTTTAAGACCTTTTGCCATAAAGAGCAATAACTATCCCATAGAAATTCCTAGGACTTCAGTATTATAAAGGAAAACCACAGAAACCAGGACGCTTTCTCATGGTAAGATTTTTGAATTCAATTAAATGGAGTCACTAAAAAAGAAGGGAAAAAAACTCTTTTCATAAAAAAAATCAGTTGAGGGATACCTGGGTGGCTCGGTGGGTTAAGGCCTCTGCCTTGGGCTCAGGTCATGACCCCCAGGTCCTGGGATGGAGCTCCATGTCCCGCTCTCTGCTTAGCAGGGAGCCTGCTTCCTCCTCTCTCTCTCTCTCTCTCTCTGCCTGCCTCTCTGCCAACTTGTGATCTTTGTCTGTCAAATAAATAAATACAATCTTTTAAATAAATCAGCTTAGAGTTGATATGAAAAGTTGAAATCAAATACAAAGTAACATCTGACTAGCAGAGGTTCCTCACTCCAAAAACTTCCAAAAACACAAACAGACCCAGGGACCAAGATGTAACAATAGCTCCAGGTGCCGAACAAGTCAATCATTTCACGCCAGAAGAAACACTCGGGTTCCATTCTCAGCCTAATAATTTCTTTCAAAACACCTCTTTAAAAACACCTTCAGAAATGAGGTGCCTGTGTAGCTCAGTCGGTTAAGTGACTGACTCTTGGTTTCAGCTGAGGTCGTGTTCTCAGGGTGGTGGGAGTCTGCTTCCCTTTCCCTTCTCCCTCCGACCCGACCCCTGCTTACACATGGAAACTCTTTCTCAAATAAATAAATAAATCTTAAAAAAAGAAAAAAGCACCTTTAGAAAGAATGGCATTTTCTAAGTTCATGGTGCATTTCAAGCAACCACTCAGAAGGGTAGACAAGGTAGACAAGACAGAATTGGTGTCAGAATTGTAAGTCTTGGGATGCCTGGGTGGCTCAGTGGGTTAAGCCTCTGACTTCAGCTCAGGTCATGATCTCAGGGTCCTGGGATCAAGCCCCGCATCGAGCTCTCTGCTCAGCGAGGAACCTCTTTCTCTGCCTGCCTCTCTGCCCACTTGTGATCTCTCTCTCTCTCTGTCAAATAAATAAATAAAATCTTTTTATAAAAAGAATTGTAAGTATTTTTTGATTTAATTTAATTTATTTATTTGACAGAGAGAGAGAGATCACAAGTAGGCAGAGAGGCGGGGTGGCAGGGGAGCAGGCTTGATACCAGGACCCTGAGACCATGACCTGAGCTGAAGGCAGAGGCTTAACCCACTGAGTCACCCATGCGCCCCAAGAATTCCAAGTCTTGTGACACAGGGCTGCTGTCATTTCTCTGTTTTTGACCATGTTTGTTAGTCCCTTCTTTTACATCTTCCATGTTGTGATGGCAAATTTTTTGTGTCAGCTTGGCTGGGCTATGGTAGCAAGTTGCTTGCTCAAACACTAGTTTAGACATTGCTGTGGAAGTCTATTGTTGGGGCCCCTGGGTGGCTCATTTGGTTGGGCATCTGCCATTGGCTCAGGCCATGATCCCAGGGTCCTGAGATTGAGCCCACATCGGGTTCCTTGCTCAGCAGGGAGCCTGCTTCCATCCCCTCTCCCTCTGCTGCTCCCCCCACTTCTGGGCTCTCTCTGTCAAACAAATAAATAGCCTTTTAAAAATTGGTATTGTTTTTGTTTTGTTTTTGTTTTTGAATAATCTGTGTGAATGCAAACGGAAGTGTATTTTTAGGGGCACCTGGGTGACTCAGTGGGTTAAAGTCTCTGCCTTCGGCTCAGGTCACGATCCCAGGGCTCTGGGATGGAGCCCCACATCAGGCTGTCTGCTCAGCAGGGAGCCTGCTTCCTCCTCTCTCTGCCTGCTTCTCTGCCTACTTGAGAACTCTGTCTGTCAAATAAATAAATAAAATCATTTTTAAAAAAGTGTATTTTTAGGTGTGGTTAGTATTTAAATCAGTAGACTTTGAGTAGAATAGATTATCCTCCAGCACGTGGGTGGGCCTCACCTAATCAGGTGAAGGTCTTAAGAGCAAAACTGAGGATCCCCAAAGGAAAAAACTGTCCTCAAGACTGCAATATGGAAACTCCCCGTGAGTTTCCAGTCTTCTGACTCAGGGCTAAAACCAACTCTTACCTGACTCTCTAGACTGTTGGCTTCCCCTACATATTTTGGACTTGGACTTGAAGATCCCCACAATCACATGAGCCAATTCCTTAAATAAATCTCATTCTTTTTCTCTCTCTCTTTCACACACACACACACACACACACACACACACACACACACACACACACGATATATATCATTATGTGCATACATACTATGTCTATAATGTATGTGTATGTATATGTAATGTGTATGTCTATCTTCTCTGGGTTGTGTTAGAGAATTCTGACTGAATCATGTTTTATGTCATACTTAGAAAGACCTTTCTTATTCTGAAATTATTCAAACAATTTTCTGTCTATTGAAGTCTACCTCTGAAACTAATAATATGCTATACGTTAATTAACTGAATTTAAATAAAATTAAATTGAAAAACAAAAACAAAAAAATAATTTTCTGTCATTTCTTTTAAACCCTTTAATAGTTTCTTTTTTAAAAAAATGTTTAACGTTTGGGGCGCCTGGGTGGCTCAGTGGGTTAGAGCCTCTGCCTTTCACTCAGGTCGTGATCCCAGGGTCCTGGGATCCAGCACCACATTGGGCTCTCTGCTCCGCAGGGGGCCTGCTTCCTCCTCTCTCTCTGCCTGCCTCTCTGCCTAGTTGTGATTTCTCTCTGTCAAATGAATAAAAGTATTTTAAAAATATTTTTAAAAATGTTTAACGTTTTACCTATTTGGTGTTTATTTTGGTGTAAGATATGACTAAGGATGGAACTTTATTTTATTCCCAGATAAGGAAATGCCATTTTGATATGTAAATGTGGCATAGATATAAAGTAACAAGACTGATTTCATCATGCACTTTATAAACTGGCTCAGAGAGCAACTACAAAAGAAGAGTTTTAGGGACACCTGGGTTGCTCAGTGGATTAAAGCCTCTGCCTTCGGCTCAGGTCATGATCCCAGGGTCCTGGAATCGAGCCCCCCATCGGGCTCTCTACTTAGCAGGGAGCCTGTTTCCTCTTCTCTCTGCCGGACTCTCTGCCTACTTGTGATCTCTGTCTGTCAAATAAATAAATAAAATATTTTTTAAAAAAGAAGAGTTTTAAAACATTTTAGAGAATTCAAGCATCTTTGGGAAAGATGTATTATTTTTTAAAAACTATTCTTGACGGACAGAACTCACTCAGATATAGGAATCTTGAAGCATTGACTTAAAAAAAAAAAAAGCCAGTAACTCAAGAGTAATGCCTCCTACCTCAACCTTTATTACCAAAATTAAAGTACTTGAGGGGCTGCTGCCCGAGGCATTGATTTGCGGCTGAGGAAGGTATTTTGCCCACAAGCCTTAATATCCATTTGCCTTGTTTCTTTGGTTTTGCTCAGGAACAGTGACACCCTGACTCAAAGCACCAGGGAACTCACACACAATATCTCCTTCTGCCCTTTATTGAATCCTAACATGCACTGTGAAATGCCCTTTAGCAAAAGACAACTTGTATCCAATGGGAAGATTATTTATTGGGTCAAAATCCTCAAGGTGCTGATTCAGGGGGTATGACTATTCCTTGGGTGAATTTAATTTGTTCCGTAGGTGGTTTGAACATTGTACACACTTGAACACTTGGGAACTGCTCTCCCACCAAGGTAAAAAGGAGAAAACAATTCTATAACTATACAAAAAGATACAACTCATGGGGTTTACAATAAGACATTTGGTTTCAATTGAAAGTCAAAAGTTAGTCCCAACAGGTACATTCTTCTCACTAAACTATTCGATATTTTCAAATGAATCCACATTTCAGGAGGAAAAAAAAAAGACTCAAATCAAGCATGATCTGAATGCAATACACTGGAAATAAGTGGAAACTAATACAAGCAGTTAAGGAACATACTCTTTTAAACCACCAAACCTACTCTAGGTTGAAAATCGTACAACCTTGCAATATTTTAAACAGTACATGAAGAAAAGATGCAAAAATGACAAAAACTAGCATTGGGGGCACTTATATGGTAATGGGACTTGAACACAATCCAGTCAGGCAGGTGAGTTGGTACATAAGTTGACAATCTTGTTAATTTCTTCAAAGAAATTAACTGGAGAGAACATCTCTGGAAGGATATACAAGGAACGGCTAAAGGGGGTAGGCTTCAGTGGAATGGGTTCCATGGCTAGAGAGAGCTAGGAGGGAGATTTACCTTTCACTTTGTCTCAAAAACAAAAGCAATTTTGAAGGAACTAGGAGGAGCAACGAGCAAACAGAAACAACCACCAAAAAGAAATGTTGCTGAAGAACAGCTGGATGGCAGCTGACAGGTGACTCCACTGACCACAACATATGACTTGGTGCTCCAGCCTCCTTGGCTTCCAGGACAGTGCACTTCTCTGGCCCTCCCACTACCTCTTGGATGTTCCTCCTTGGCCTTGTCATGGGCTACTCTTTACCCACCCATTGATTCCCGGAGCCCTGCCACCAACCCTGACTCCATCCTTGGTTGTTCTCCCATTGCACACTCCATTCTGGGGAAAGGCATTTACTCCCAAATCTCTCCCCAAGCTTCAAAAGGAGTAACCAAGAGCCCCAATAGCTCAGCCCATGCACCCTGCAGGCTTCTCAGTCTCAACATGCCCACCTCTAAATGCACCTAAAAGGCAAGTGAAAACTTTTGTGGGCCTCACAGAGGACGCTCTCCGTGTGGGGTCCTGCTGGGACTGGCTTAAATGACTTGGAATAGTAAAGCAAGAGTCTGTACAATGCTGCATCTCCAGAAGTTTCTAAAGCACTCAACACCTTATCAGATGCTATAAACATTTGCTGGGAGAAAAAAAGAGAAGGAAGTGGGGGTGGGAAGAGAGCCCAGGAAAGAAAGAACAGAGACAGGAACTACCTTGACTCAAAACCCAGCTATTTATTAAACGTAGGACTTTGGGCAAATGACTCAGCCTCCCTGATTCTCAGGCTCACTGTTCCCATCTGTAAAATGAGGCAGCCACTCAAGATTGTTGTGAGGATTAAATGAGATAGTATATGTAAAATGCTTAGCATAAGGCCTGATGTGTAATGAGTGACCCGTAAATGCTACTGTTATTCCTCTTGACAAGGGTCATAGAGCGGGTAAGGACCAAGGGCTTGAAAGATGCCTATTACCTCGACATCCATGCCCCTTCTCTCTGCTATGACCTCTACCTAAAGTCATTTGTTTAATAGAAACTTTCCTGGCATAACCCACGTTCCCACTCTCCTCATTAAAGTCCCGTCTAGAGACCTAGCCACACAGAGACCTGTCCTCTCTGGTGAAGGCAAATCTATGGAGAAAACCAGGGAACTACTAGCAACTGTTTCTGCAAGCTCTTCAACAAAACTTCTTCAACAGATCAGCTGTCTCTGACACACAAAAAGAAGGATCAGGCAGAACCATTAGGATGTGCTCAGCCTGTTCTAAAGCTCAAGGAAATCGGCCTGAATCACCATCCTTGTCAACTGAGCCTCTCAGCCATGTCGGAAGATTCTGTTCTCAGCACAGAACCAGATTGTTCAGGAGCAAGAGGAAACAGGAAACCGGGGCCACTCCCCCTCACTATTGCTGACCATCTGGCCACTGCTGGGGACAAAGCCACTACCCTGGCAGAAGGGACAGCAGCCCAGGAGTCTGATTCAAGACAGAGAACCCTCATTCCTTCCCCCAACGCCTTGAGATGCTCTCTCCCATCCAACAAGTAGAGACGGGTGGTAAGCAGAGACCTTCCTGGTCCACATAATTGTCTGATCACAGACAGGGGCTAATCATAAGAAATGGGGTCACTTGGCAGTAAGGGAGGAGTCTAGAGCAGGACAACCTAGGTTTGAATTCTGAGTCTGCCTCTTACCATGCAACCTTGGCAAGTTATTTAACTTCTCTCTACCTCAGTCTTCTCATCTCTAAAATGAGGTGATAGTAATAGAATTCAGCTCATAAGGGTGCGAGGTGTGACTCCATGTACAGCGTTTCTCCCAAGAGTGTCTGGCTCTGTACAACATATGTGTATACTATATGTAAGTACAATTTTCATATTTTATCACCAGGTGAGTCAATTTCACACTGTTGACAAAGCAGCTAATGGCACAAAGTTCTTGGTGTTTGCCCAAGGCAGCATGGTGGCGTGGACAGAGCGGAAGAGTTGTAATGAAAATGGTGTTCTGGTCCCTGTGGTACCATATCTGATTTATGCAACCTTGGGCAAAGCAAGTAGTCTTGCTGAGTTTCCTCCTAAAACTGCAAACAGTAGCTTCACTCTGCCTAAGTCCCAGAGCTCCTTTGATGACTGAGTGAGGTTGTATCCATGAAAAATATTTGGAAGGTCTAGAAAGCCATACCTTTACCAAGGACAATTACTGATATGAAACTCCTTCTGCTTCTAGAAGAGGGTCAATGACCCAGAGCCCAGCTCCATCAGTCTGGAGGCTCCCTGGCCCCATGCCCACCGAAGTACTCATGTTAGGATGATGAAACAAGCTGGTCAAGACTATGGATGGCAGAGAGTGTTTAATCAGCTGAGGATCTAGGAGCTAGAGGGTCAGGCATTGATCATTTTCAGCTGAGTGAAAGTAAAAGCAAATACAAAAAGGTGTAAGAAAACCTTAATAATGACCATTATTAAAAGTTTAATGGCTAAATGTCACATTCGGCTCCTCTCTTTCAAAACACAAACAGTCCTTTGGGCTGAACATAGGCATCCTTCCCATAAGGAAAGTGTGTAGACATCCTGTTCTCCTCTGCATCCCTTCATTGTTTCACGGAACATTTACTCAATAATTGCTCTAGGTTGGGGGCTGTGTTAGGACTATGTCCGTGAATAGGGAAATATTCATTTTTCATTTTTAATTAGGCTCCATGTCGAGCATGAAGTCCAACACAGGGCCTGAACTCACAATGCTGAGATCAAGAGCTAACCTGAGATCCAGAGTCAGAGTCTTTAACCAACTGAGCCACCCAGGCACCCTGGGAAAGAAGCTATCGGGCAAAGAGACAATAAGCAACAGGCATAATCAGTGAGTGAATTATATAGCCTGCTAGAAGGCAAAGAGTTATGAAAAAAGAATAAGACAGAAGTAGGGATAGCAGGAGTGTCAGGGAAGAAGGTTACACTGGTAAATAAGAGTACTCCTCTCATTGAGAAGGTGACTTTTGAGAGTTAACCAAAGAAACTACCAGGAAGAACACTTGGGCCATGGGAAGAGCTAAGGCAAAGGCCCTGAGGCGAGAGTTTGTCTGGCACGTGCCAAGAACAGCAAGGAGAACATGGCGCCACATGGAGAGGAGAGTGGCAGGACAGAAAGTCAGGAAAGTGGCCCAGCCAGGCTTTCTCTACAACATGAACCCTCAAGGTTGTGTCAGAGCTAGAGGAGCTGAAGCCCATGGTCTTCGGCCTAGATGGACTCTGATTAATGACCCCAGGAGACTATACTTCTGGACTACTTAAAGAGCAAGCAGTGGGAGCACACCCATATTCACAACAACCCACTCAGTCAAGTCCATCAGCAAAGACACCCCTTGACATTTCACATGGATCAGAGATTGGTATGTGTCCTCCACTGTCCGAATCAGGCTAAGAAAAAGTATATTCCATGGTATAGTAAAGATGTTCACTCTTTCTTGACTGATGTGAACTCCCAATAGCCTTGGGCTGCCATCATCTTGCCACCAAGAAGAGAACCAGCACTGATACTGTTGAAGTTGATACTGAGGACAGATGAAGAAATGGCAGGACCCTCTGGGCTTGCTATTATATGAGATGGTAAGTGTTTCCCTGCCCAAAGGCAGCTGGAATCAAGTTTATAGCCAAATGAATGCTAACTGACACAAGGAGAGAAGCATCAATTCTAGTGCTGGAAGAAATTGTAGAAGACAGCTAATAAAACATCCTCATTTTGTGGGTGAGGACACAGGTTATTCAGGCTGAGTGCTTTGTCCCCAGAAATGCAGTAACTGAACATCAGCCCTCTTCCTTGGTCTGCTGGAGCAATGACATGAATGAAGGTGGAATTCTCTTCATCGATCCTCTGGAGACAGACTCAAGTCAAAGAATCCAGCGAAGGACTGTGTCCATTGGTCACACCCAGGAAGGAAGTGGATTGTCCTATACAACCCAAAGCTCCCAAGGCAGTACAGAACATTAGTGGTGAACATTCCACCTATTGTTAATCACTTTTCAGTTGGCCAACTAGAATTTCTCCAGCCTCCACATTGAGCCTCACCCTCTGGGACAAGCATAGGGTATTGCAAAGAAGGGTATTATTTCCTGATCTCTACAGGTGTAGAAACTGGGTTTATATAACCCTTCACAGCCAGTGAGATGTTTTCACACACATGAAATCTTCCTGATTGCTCCTCAGGCAAAGGAAGATGGAATGTTGTCATATTGAGAAGATCATCATGTATGTGACTATCCACCGTAGACCTATTAGGGGTGCATTAGTTTGGGCTGCCATAACAAAGCACCATGGACTGGGAGGCTTAAATAACAAATTTATTTTCTCATAGTTCTGGAGGCTAAAAGTTTGAGATCCAAGTGTTGGCTGGGTTAGTGTCTGCTGAGGCCTCTCCCTTTGGCTTGTAGATGGCCATTTTCTCCCTATATCCTCACATGGCTCTTCCTCTGTACATGTTTCTGTCCAGATTTCCTCTTCTTTCAAGGAAATCAGTCGATTGGATTAGGACCCACTCACGTGACCTCATTTAACTTAAATACCTCTTTAAAGACCTTATCTTTAAAAACGGCATATTCTGAGGTACTGGGGGTTAAGACTTCCACATATGAATCTGGAGGGGACATAATTCAGTTCATAACAGAAGGTATCTTTTTTTAATGGGTTTTACTTATTTACTTGAGAGAGTGAGAAAGAGCCTGTGCACACATGCATGAGCAGGGGGAAGGGCAGTGGGAGAGGGAGCAGTAGACTCCCCACTGAGCAGGGAGCCCTATGTGGGTCTCTATCCCAGGACCACGGGATCATGACCTGAGCCGAAGGTGGGTGCTTAACTGACTGAGCCACCCAGACACCCCTGGAAGACATCATTTCTGAAGAACCTGACTATCCCACTCTAAGTGCCCAGTACAATTACCTACAGCTACAGAAACTTAGCACATCCCTGGGCAGTGCAGCTTCTCTGAGCCATCCAAATCAATGTGGTGGCTGGGGCAGGGGTGTGGGGGGTGGGAGCAGGAGGTGTGCATGGCTGCCAGTGACATTGACCATGAAAGGTGGGGGTCTTAATGGATTTGAGAAGTTTGGTTTTGCCCTTTGCCACAGTCATGTGATACTCAGGCTCTCAACACTCTTCAGGAAAAATTTAAGAGTCTCTACAACTGATGCTTCCATTCCAAAGAATATTTATAAACATCACATTTCTGATTCCTGAACAAACCCAGTGTCAGCAAGACTACATCCTTGTCTGCATAAAACTGAAGAATCAGGGCCAAGCAGCCTCATTCAGCAAATCTGTCCCCAAGCTTCCTGGCACAAATAGAATAAGAGTGTGTAGAATTAATTTAGCCCAACACCTGACAACCATCAACATCCTAGAGACTGGATATCCCCAAGACCACTGTGCTCGAATCTTCTGTCACTCCAAGCAGTGTCTCCAAGCAACAGAGGCAATGAACATTTTGTTCCTTCCTTCACTTTCTCACTCAACACGTACTGATCAGCATCTACTATGTGCTTGGTGCCCACGGTGGAGGGCTAAAAGGTCTACAGAGGGTCCATGGAGGAAGTGACATTTCGGTTTGCCCTTCCAAACAGGCTAAGATCTGGATGAGCAGAAGGGATTCCAGGTGGAAGGAACATGTGCACTGAAGCTGGGGAAGAGGAAAGATGAACCATATTTATGGTCAATGAGTAGATAAGGTCTTGTAGGAACTGAGGGAGGATTGTGACAGGGGAGCATGTGTTGTCAGTCTGGATGGGTAGGGAAGATCTGATCGTGCCTGAGAGAGGGTACCCCGCCTCAACATCTGTCCTTCCCCTCCCACAGGCTTGCAGTCAACCTGCAGAGTTCAAGGGAAAGGGGTAGGAGGATGGGAGGCAGACAGGTCCTTTTGCTTCCGGGAAAGGGTGCAGAGAGGAGGGAAATGGTGACCATACCAGCTCCTCTGACTATAAACAGCCAAGTATTCTGCCAGCTGGAATGTCTAATGCCTCGATTCTGACCATTCTAGTGGGCATTCAGATTGGCATGGCAGTATGGGGAAAGTGACTTGACCACCTGTCTTTGAGAATCTAAATCTCTCCCCAGTTGAATGATCTTATCCGTGTACCATTCACAGAATGGTATACAAGTACATGCAGAGACCTCCTTTCAAAGCACAGACAGGGTGATGGCCCAGAGAAGCTTACACTTGGATTGGCCCCTGAGATGGGAGTTAGTTCCTACTGCAACCCAGCCCCGTCCCAAATACCCCTTGAAAGCATCATGGGTGGACAGGTCAATTTTCTGACGTAGGTTGAGGGGCAGGACAATGAATAAAGGGCTCTCTAGCCTGTACAATGGTCCCTTCTGTGGGGAATTTGAGAGGACGTATGAGGCTCCGCCGAAGTCTGTCCTAACTCTTCAGTGCAGCTGGGTTGTTCAAGGATGCAAGGACTTCCTGTCCAAAACTGTCAATCAGGCTGCTTCTTCTTTCTTGCTCGTGAGATCCAGCTTTCAGTGCAACCAAGGTACACTCACGGGAAACTTGTACAATGTTTTTGTTTCCCTTCTGGCATATGAAAAAGGAAACAAAACAAAAAACGTGTTGTCTGCTTTGTGTTAATGTGAGACACTACCGTGTGGGAACGATCCAGTAATGCTGTTCAGGTAGGTTGTGTTAAAAATTCAAAATGCTACTTGAAGTAGATTATTTTCTTTAAAAAAATGCCTTCATCAGTAAACGTTGGGCTTGGGAAGAAAGGAATCCAAGAATATTAGCGCTAGAGTAAGGGAGGCTAAGACATGATCATTGAATACATTATGTGATTAGGTCTCCTGCTAGAGAGAAACAAAATGCCATAAAAAACATTACTGGATACTAGACCCTTATCAAAATCAGTGATAAACCACTTCATACCCACTAGAATGGCTCTAACCAAGGATCTAGCCAAGATCACATGTGTTGGAAAGGATGGGGATAAAATGGAGCCCTCACGCATTGCTGGTGGGAAGGCAAAATGGCACCCCTGCTCTGGAGAACAGTCTGGCGGTTCCTCTGAGGGCTAAACAGAGGCACCATGTGACTCAGAAATGGCACTCCTAGGAATATACCCAAGAGGCATGAAAACATATGTCCAGACAAAAACATATACATGTCTGTTCATAGCAGCATATTTGTAAGAGCCCCAAAGTGGAAACAAACCCAGGCCCATTCATTGCCAGACACCTAAATAAAATGTGGTACATCCAGGCAGCACTAAAAAGAAATGAGCTAACAGGCCATGAAAAGACACAGAGGAACCTTAAGTGCATATGACTGAGTGAAGGAAGCCAATCTAGAAAAGTTCCATATTATAGGATTCCAACTCTATGATGTTCGTGAATAAGAAAACTTTCCGAGGGGCACCTGGGTGGCTCAGTTCATTAAGTGTCTCTGCCTTCAGCTCAGGTCATGATCCCAGGGTCCTGAGATGGAAGCCCATGTCAGGCTCTCTGCTCTGCTGAGTGGGGAGTCTGTTTCTCCCTCTCCATCTCCCTCTGTCTCTCCTTCTGCTCCTGCTCACTTGCTCTCTCCAATAAACAAATAAACTCTTTAAAAGAAAAAAAAACCTACAGAGACAGTAAAAAGATCAGAGGTTGCCAGGGGTTAACAGAGCAGGAGGGATGGGTGGGAGAAGACCAGAATTTTTTAGGGCAGTGAAACTGTTCTGTTGTGATCCTGCAATAATGGATACACATCACAAGCATTTGCCAAAGCTTTGGACGGCATGACACCAAGAGCGAGCCCAGCGTAGCCTATGGACTGGAGTGACACACCTGTGCAGGGTTTTCGGTTGCAATAAATGTGCCCTTTTGGTGCCAGATGTTGATAGAGGGGGAGACTGGCCATGTGGGGCGACGGGAGGCTGATGGGAGTGTCTGTACTTTCCAATCAATTTTGTGATGAACCTCAGGTTTCCCCAGGGCGCCTGGGTGGCTCGGTTGGTTGGGCGGCTGCCTTCGGCTCGGATCCTGATCCCAGCGGCCTGGGATTGAGTCCCACATCGGACTCCTTGCTCAGCAGGGAGCCTGCATCTCCTTCTGCCTCTGCCTGTCTCTCTGTCTGCCAGTGTTCACTCTCTCTGACAAATAAATAAATGAAATCTGTTTAAAAAAAAATGGAAGGAGACCCTAAGCCAAGGAACCCAGACAGCCTTGAGTAGGTGGAAGAGACAAATGGATTCTCCCCAGAGCCCCCAAAAGGAACACAGCCCTGCTAACACCTCGACCTGAGCCCACTGAGGCGATTCAGGAGCTACGAGGCCACAGTTCTGACCTCCAGAACTGTAGCAGAATGCATCTGGTTGTAGCCAAGCTCCACCTTCGGGTGACTTGTTACAGGAGCTACCGGAAGCTCATACATCTGCATTGTTTGAAGATGCACCGCGGCAGGCACCTGACAGGATAGCAATAGACAAAGGACACCAGGGCAGCATCTACACCATCTTCACAATACTTCTGTAAATCCCAAATTATCTTTTAAGTTTTCCTTAGAAAGAGGCTAAGAGTGGTCCATATACACAATGGAGTATTATGCCTCCCTCAGAAAGGATGAATACCCAACTTTTGTAGCAACATGGACGGGACTGGAAGAGATTATGCTGAGCGAAATAAAGTCAAGCAGAGAGAGTCAAGTATCATATGGTCTCACTTATTTGTGGAGCATAACAAAGAACATGGAGGACATGGGGAGATGGAGAGGAGAAGGGAGTTGAGGGAAACTGGAAGGGGAGATGAACCATGAGAGACTATGGACTCTGAAAAACAACCAGAGGGTTTTGAAGGGTCCGGGGTGGGAGGTTGGGGGAACCAGGTGGTGGGTAATAAGGAGGGCACGTACTGCATGGAGCACTGGGTGTGGTGCAAAAACAATGAACACCGTTAGGCTGAAAATAAACGAATAAAAAAAAATGAAATGAAATTAAAAAAAAAGAAAGAGGCTAAGAGTTGCCCAAAACCAGCAGGCAAGGCCACTTGTACACAGACCCGATGTGCCCGGGCCCTTGCTGGCTTCTTGTTCCCAGTCCACCCCATCTCCCCACAAGGAGCCAGGACAGAAAAACCAAAGAGGAAGAAAACCACCAGTTTCCTGAAGGTGACGCCCAGAAGGAACCCAAACAACTCATTTTAAACCACCCTTCTAAAGAAGAGGCAAGCCACCCGTAGCCGTGACCTACAAGCCCCGTGCAAGAGAGAAATGTGGTAATTATTCAAAGGTCCCCCTTCTTGGCAGTCTTAGTAGATTATCATAAAATCAAGTGACTTTACAAGAAAAAAATTAACATGAAATTCTCAGCGAAGGCACCTGACAATCTTCTCGGACAAGACCACCCCCCACTCCAGGGCTGTGGAAGTGCCCGCTCCCCAAGGACGCACACCTTCCCAAGGCCACTCCTCTCATGGGTCCTGCCTCGTCTTCTGAACGGAGGGCATCTTCGTAACTCCTCACCTCCACTGCTCGCTCTACCCAGCCCCGTTGGGTGCCCTCGCTGGTAAAGAATGTTTCTTTTTCTCCAGTTGCCCCATGCTAAACAGGCTGGTCACCTGTCAGGCCCCTGTCTCCCTCACTCTAAACCTCCAGGCGTCCTCTTTCCTGTGAACTCTGCCTTTGAGCCTCCCGCCACCTGCTGCTCACTCTTCCTGCCACCCCTGATTAGGGACAGTGGAGATGGCACTTTATTTATTTATTGAAATACAGTCGACATAAAATGTGATGTTACATTCAGGCGCACAACAGAGTGATTGGACACCTCTGCGTGCTATGCCGGGCTCCCCGCCAGCGGAGCTCCCCTCTGTCACCACACAGCACCATCAGCACCACTGACTGTATTCCCTGCGCGGTGCCTTTCATGCCCCTCACTTACTCATTGCACAACCAGAAGCCTGTGTCTCCCGCTCTCCTGCACCCGTTTTGCCCATCCCTCCTCCCCTTTGGCAACCCTCAGTGTGTTCTCTGGAGTTTTTGGTCTGATTCTGCTTTTCCTTTGTTTGTTCATTTGTGGGTTTTTTTTTTTTCTTTTTTCATTTTCTTTCGTTCTTCTTTTTTTTTTTTTAAGGTTCTACGTATGGATAAGCTTCTACTCCAAATGCCTCCTTCTCTCTGAACTTTGTTTGAATCCCTGCCAATGGAAAGAAGGAAACCCCCTCACTGGCCATCCTATTTGCTCCCAGAGCCCATGATTCATCCCTTTCTGGTAGCTTCTGCCTGAGTTTGCTCTGAACTCTGTGAGATGCTTGTCTATCTTGTCTTCTTGACAAAAGTACGAGTCCTCTCAGGGAGACTGTTTATTTAAGCCGTCAGCAGAATGGCTGGGTCATGGCTGATGACAGCCTCTTGGCAAAGTCCTAGCAGAGAGCCAGGGACCCACAGCCAAGGTCGGCTGGGCCTGGATCACAGCTCTGTCTCTCCAACTGCTCGACCTGGGAAAAGCCTTGCAGCAGTGGTGGGCCTGTTTGCACTCTGGCACGGTCAATAGTACCTGCTGTTAATGATGTACTGGGAACACTATCAGGACCAGTGTACTGATAATAGGACATGGCCCAGGATCCTTGCGGGATAAATTAGTTAATCCACGAAAAACTCTTCGGAACAGCGTTTGGCAGGTGCCAAGCCCTCAATAGGTTTTACGCATTTTTCTTGGTGATTTCCTTGTCCGTGTGTCTGGGAACAGGCCCAGGAGACTGCATTTTCAGTGCACATCTCGAGGTAAGCCTCCCGCAGGCTGGAACTTTTGGACCACTAGCGAAATGCAGACCTCTCGATTTATAACCGAGGAGTTTAAGGGCCAGGGAGGGGACAGTGAGTCACCCAGGGTGGGCCAGGACCTGCACAAGCCACTGTCTAGTCTATCCTTCTTCATTCAGGAGCTTGAACAAGACCAAGGAGACAACTAGTGTTGGTTTTCAGATGCATTCCCCACCCAGGGGTGCTTTTAATCTCGTGGGCAGCCCCAAGGAGCCCAGAGGCTCTAGAACCAGCCTAGATGAGAAGACCCATTCAGGGACAACCTTGCCCTTCCTTCCTCAGCCAGACATGAAGGAAACTCTTCTCTTCCTTGTCCTTTATTAACTTGTGAAAACCCAGACAATGAATCTCTCTAGACATGGGTTCGGAGCCAGTGACCGCTGGTTGTCTCCAATATCCATTCTCTTGCCCCTTAATAATACACGGCAGTAGAATTTTTAGCAGGGAGCAAGCTGCCCAGTGGCAGACAGCATCCCTCAGTCCCAGCACGGAAGTTGAGTCGAGGGGAAGGCTCAACTTTTGGGTCTCCATCTTAAAGGGAAGGAGCCTCCCCTTGTCTCGTGCTTCCCAGTGCTTTGTGCTCTCCAGCTGCAAACTGGCTGAGAGCTATCTTAGACCCTAGAAAGAGGGTGACCCCAGAAAAGACAGAGTGACAGAGTGGGGAGCCCAGGCCCCCAACAGAACCGCAGAGCAGAACCGCACACCCAGCTTGAACCACATATTTGGGGAAGCAAATTCTCTCACACTGGGCCATTTAGACTTCATGTTGGATGAGCCCACATCCTGATACAGAGGTCAAGAATGGAAGACAGGGTCACATTTCCTCTGCTCTGGGCTGCCATGCCTGGGGCAAGGTGTGCAGTGGGTAGAGCTCTGGCTTTAGGTTCAGACTCAAATTCGGGCCCCGTCGTTTTTATAACCAGACTAGTCAGTTCGGGCTGCCATAGCCAAGCGCCCCAGCCAGGAGGCTTAAACCACCGAGACGGACTGTCTCCTGCTTCTGGACGCTAGAAGGAGCAGATCAAGCTGTCGATGGAGCCACACCCGTCAGATTCTAAGGAGACATCTGTCCCTGGCCACTCTCCAGCTTCTGGCAGTTCCTTGGCATGTGGTACATCACCCCAATGTCTGCCTTTGTCCTCATGTGGCCTTCTCCCTGCCCCTCTTCTTGTCTGTACCTTCCCTCAGCACATATCTGTCTCTGTGTCCAAATATCCCCCATTTTTAACTATTTTTTTTTCTAAAGTAAACTCTATACCCAATGTGGGGTTGTACTCACAACCCTGAGATTGAGAGTTCTGTGCTCTAGTGACGGAGCCATCCAGGCTCCAAATTTCCCCCTTTCGTAAGGACACCAGCCATACTGATTTAGGGTTCATCCTAAATGGGATTTGATGTGATTATCTCTGTAAAGACCCGATTTCCTAATGAGGTCACATTCTTAGATACCAGGAGTCCAACATATGGTTTTTGGGAGGAACATGTTCCCACCCTTAATACTAACTCTCTTTGCTAATAGAATCTGGGTGTTCAATGAATGTCTGAGAACCTCAGTTTCCCCAATGTCAGATTTACATGCGTTCTCAGGGTCTAGTATTTAGCAAGTCCCTGGGACATGCCTTAGATCTGGCTTTTGCCGGTGTCACACCTGCCGTGGAGGACAGGCACCCCTGCCCGTCATCCTGGCATCGTAGGATGGGTGCAGTGGCCTTTGCCACCTTCTCTGTGGAGTGGTGGTTGTGGTGGTTGTGGGGAGCTGAGATCTTCGATGAGCAGGACTGGGGAGCTCTGCGGCAGCTGGCATTTGGGCTGGGCTCAGAAGGATGAGCGGCGCCACCAGGCTGGGACCCGGCATTGCTGGAGGGGTGGGACAGCATGCTCAGAGGCCTGGCCTTGGGAAAGCTTCGGACTGTGTCCGGGGAAAGTGTGTCACGTAGATGATGAAGGCGCATGACAGAATCTCCTGGCGAGGGTACCGTGCATCTGGGAAAGCCTGTGCAATACGCAGGGCATCAGAAGTTTGAGTTGAGAAGAAGCTCTGAAAGCAGACGACTCGCTCACTCCCAGCGATTCTCGGTCCCGCCTCCAGATGTGGCTGTGGCATCTCGTGTCTACGCATTATCCACAGCCCGTTTTGCACAACATGTCAGCCCCGTTACACACACTCTCTCAGACCTGTAGCTCCCCAGGGGGGCAAGCTCATTTTTCTCATTTGCTAGGTGAGAGCACAGAAGGGCTGAGATGAAATGAGATGTTCCAGGTCTTCCTGGCTGGTGAGTGGTAAGCACTAGACCTTGGCCTGGTTGTGTCCGCACACTGTGCCCCATAGGGGCCCTCCCCCTCAATTAGCATCCCATGCACCCCAGCACACATCACTGCATCTGTCTCAAAGCTGCGGGAAAGGAAGAGCGGAGGTCTTGCCAGTGTGCCCAGGGCCCATCACGTGGATGTGGGCACAGCTGTCCGAGAGGTGTGATGGCCACCAGGTGATCCAGGGCTCTCTAAACAACCAGCAGGTGCACAGCCCAACTCACAGCAGCCGGGAGCCTGTATCCTGCCTGGGATGCTTTCCCTGACCACCTCTCTAAGCCCCCTTCCCCCTCATGGCCTCTGTCCACCTGGCTCTTTGTTCCTTCCTTGCATGCATCACCACTTAAAAGAAAATGATTTCTTCCTTTGGTTGTTTATGCTTCCCCTCCCTAGAATGGAAGCTAAGAGATGGCTGGAGACTCTGTCTTGGGAACTGATGGATTCTGAACTGCTAGCAGAGTGCCTGGCACGGAAGCAGATGCTAACGACATCTGTGTTGGGTGAAAGGAAAAAATAAAGCATCAGTATTTTGTGTATTGTGCCTACCTAATGTTCATTTCAGTATTAAAGATAACGAATGAAGAGGCATCCCCCTCTCCTGAGTGTCTCCACTCCAGATGGGGAGAAAGGCAGGGGCAATCCTTGACAATGACAAATGGAGTCGTGAGGTCCCTGTCATGGAAGCATTCAAGCAGAGGCTAGATGCCCATGTTAGAGAAGCGATTCCTGCATCAGAAAAACATGGATAAGGACTTCACAGCTAAGGTCCAGTGATTTGGAGTCAATGAAAGGGGAGAATATCTAGAGTATGGGGACTTGCATGACACAAGGTCATCACATCCTTAGGAATGACTCACAGGTGAGAGGAGACGAGCACTAGTTTTCTTCAAACATCCACTAACTCTCCACAGGGTGAGTTTTGCTGCCGTGAGCACCCACAGCTCCACAGGGTGCTCGTCTTCGTTAGCTCAGGCTAGGACCACAGGAGCAGGAGGAGAGCCCGAGCCGGCAAGAGGGTAGGCACTACCCAGAGGCTTGCTTCCACCATCGAGGAAGGAAAGTGGCACAGAAGGGAGGGGGCAGATCTGCAAAACTGCTCTGGGCCGTCGAGACCCTGGGAGGGTCTCGGGCATGAGTATGGGACTCAACTCTTCCTGTGACCTTGGACATTCTCACAGAGCTGTGGGTGAGACAAGATTTCCTAATAAAACCTTGGTGCCGTAAGGATGTCCTTTATTTATCTATTTATTTATTTTAATTTTATATATGGTTTAATTTCTATTTTTTATGTATTCATTTTTTATTTTTTTAACACTTTTATTTATTTATTTGACAGAGATCACAAGCAGGCAGAGAGAGAGAGAGGAGGAAGCAGGCTCCCTCCTTAACAGAGAGCCCAACGCAGGGCTCGATCCCAAGATGCTGGGATCATGTCCTGAGCTGAAGGCAGAGGCTTTAACCCACTGAGCCACCCAGGTGCAAATAACCATATTTTTCAAAAGATAGTCTTTTCTGAATTTGAGAGAAAGAGAGAGAGGAGGTGCAGGTGCATGAGTTGGAGGAGGGGCAGGGACAGAGGGAGAGGAACAGACATGTGAACAGACCCGATGCTGAGTGGGAGCCCCACATAAGGCTTGAACTCACCACCTTGAGATCATGACATGAACCAAAACCAAGAGTTGGATGCTTAGTCAACTGAGCCACCCAGCCGCTGATTTTCTAAAAACAGAAAATCTAACAAAAGTCTTTTCACACATGGCTCCAGTAGGCTGGACATTTCTTTACATTCGGCTGAAAGAAACGCCTTTCTCAGAAGCTGCCCAGGACCTTACCACAGATCAAATGTTTCTTCTCTGTTTTCAATTCATTTCGACATCCGCATCTTCCAATGATACCCAGCCCTCCTAGATGAAAACGCCATTGACGGTGGGATGCGGAGATCCCCCACCCCTTTCTAGCAACTGTAAGTTACTGCTCAACTCACTCCCGAAAGCACAAGATCCCAAACCTTTCCACGTCATGTTTATAGACGCAAACTCCTCAGCCTAAGAAATGTCCCTCTCACATTCCAATCACCCTTAGCACTGGTATTGTTCTTTGTATTTCATTTTTATTTTATAAAAACGTTGTGGTGTGATTAACATACTACGTTATATTAGTTCCAGGTGTACAATAGAGTGACTTGATGATTCTGTCCACGACTTGGTGCTTACCGAGATCAACGCAGTCACCATCTGTCACCTCACTGCATTGGTACGGTATTATTGACCATATTCCCCAGGCTCTACTTTACTTTTCTGTAACTGATTTATTTTGTGACTGAAAACATTTTGCCTCTTTTTCCTTTTATCTAGTTAGCCCATTCTCCTACCCATTTTCCCTTTGACAACCAGCAGTTTGTTCTCTGCATGTAAGAGGCTGTTTGGTTTTTGTTTTGCAGATTCCACATAGAACTGAAATCCTACAGTACTATGGTTTGTATGGTACTGTCACTCCTCGTGGACGTCACATGTCTTGTCTTTTAAAATCTGTTCCACATGGGGATGGAGAAATCACCACACACACACAAACACTAAACTTAGAGGGAAAGGCAGGGAAGAAGGACGCCGTGAGTTATGGGGGATTATTTCTTGGTAGAAGGAACGTGCCTACTTTTTTTCATGTTTCAATCATTATGGACTAAATAAACATAGTCTGGATGAAGCCTAAAGAACTCTTTATGATGTAACTGTTTAGCAAAAAGGAGAATATTTAAGGTATGATTTCACCTTTGGTCATATGCCCATTGAAATAGTTGAAACGGAGACTATCCGGGAAAATGAAAGCATGTAAAGGTGTCTCATGGACCCAGATGTTTCTCTCGCGGTTTCTGCTTTTCAAGGCAGGCTTCTAAAAGGGAAACCTAGCACAGATCATGAAAATAGTTCATGTGGAGGCTTCCGGAGATCTTTCTTCTTTCAGGAACATTCCTATGTAATAAAATGTTATTTGTATAAAAATCTTTGAAAAGAGGGGAATCACTCTTATGTTCTGCAGACAGACACAGAAGGCCATACGGTAGGATTGCAGGCACAGGAAAATGCAAGGCGAGGTAAAGCGGCAGAGACAGAGAGAAGAGCAGTGGTTGCAGGGACTGGGGGAGGGACAGAGCCGTGAGCGATGAGGAGCACAGGTGTCTCTGCGATGGCAACGTTGTAGAAGGACACGGTTGTGCAACACTCTGAATGGACCGAATGAGACGTCCATATCCCCCGGAAAAGGATCCGAGGAAAATTTTATGTAAACTCAAATTCTACTTTATTTAATAAATAAAATCTATGATGTAAGAACAGAGGTGAAGACAAAACACAAATACAGCAAAGAAGGAAATGACAGGGGAGGGGGAGACAGGCTCTGGGGCAGCAGCCAGTACAAGCTGCTACTCCGGGGCCGAGCCTGGTTGCTCCACCGAGGCAGGTGGTGGTTCAGGCTCTTCAGGAGCCCCAGGAGCAGGGGCAGGACCCTGCTGGACATCCGGGTCGGGCAAAGGGCCCAATGGCTCTTCTGTCGCAGAGACGTGAACGAGGGCCCTGACGACCACCTGCCCTGGCCCCAGAGGTGCAGCGGGAGCCAGAGTGGCTGCTGGGACGAGTTCCCGAGGCACAACCTGATCTTGCTCTGGGGCTGGTGCTGTAGCTCCAAGAAGAGAAAGCATCATCAGCTTGATTGACTTCCCTGTGGCCTTTCCCTTTTCCCACCCTCAGTGTGTTCTGCGGTCAAGACTCCGACCCTGGAAGGAGTCTCCAACGGAAGCCCATGGGGACAGGGATCTTGGACGACTCACTCCACTCGGCCCAACTACACTCTACGGAGGCTTCCGCAGGGTGCCCCCCGCCCCGTCTCCTCCTCAGTCCCACATCAGTCACCCCCAGTCCTCCTCACCCCCAGCCTCTGGCTCCGAGGGCTCCACGTGTTGCCTACCTGACAGCAGAAGCTGGGCACGGCGCTCCAGGTCCGAGCCCGACACATTGACCTGCAGGTAAGCCAGCAGCTCCTGCAAGCTGTCCAAGTCTGGAGGCCACACAAAATCCCCGGGATACTTTTCTAGCCACGTGGTCAGGATAGTATACACGGCCCTAGGGACAGACATGGAGGCAGAGAAGTCAGAGGACAGGGCACCCACCCAAACCAATATCCCAGGGAACCCCTGGGGGAAACTGGGCCCCTGGACTTCCAGCTCCTGTCCCAGACCAGTCGTACACCTTGTCCATCTGCAATCTGGCAGTCCTGCCTGAGAAAGGCCTGCTCCCCGACGGCAGGCTGGCCAAAAGCCGCTAGGAGTGGGAGTGCTTGATCAATGGTGTGAGCATTTCTGTCCTTCTGAGGGGAGCTGGACACACTCCTCAGTCTGTCTCCTTGCCCACGTGCCACTTGAATTCAACTGCATGTGCCCAGGGAGGGGTGGTGTCTGGCCTCTTCCTTACCCTCACTGCACTCGCCACTGCTCCGTGAAGATGCAACCGACGAGGGAACAAGGGGACTCTGTCTCTAGCCAGGCCTTCCCAGGACCTTCCCCATACCTCAAACATTACCTCCTTTGCCGATTCACTAGGTGCCATGAGTGGGTCTGCTTCCCCTGACTCTCACTTCCCACAGGGTGTGGGATGTCTGCTTCCTAAGCTCTCAATGGGTCACCACTCTCCTTGGCCCCCGCTGAGCACCCAGTGTGCATGTTCCAACAGACTGTTGTGCGATGGTACCTAAATCCTCAGTTCTGGGTCCCAGCATTGGGGTAGAGAGAGGGCTGGGAGGGGGCAGGGATGGAGCAAGACCCTCTTAGGGGTTGAAGCTGTCCTCCATCCCCCTGTGCTCTCCCACAGTGCTCACACACCAACTGCATCTCCCCAGGATACCTTCACAGTTTCCAGAAGAAGGTCTTACAGCCTTATTCTACAGCAGGAATAACAGAGGTGTGCGGGAATGTCCAGCAGCCCCTCGATCTCACAGTACCCTCACTGCCCTGGTGGAGAGGGAAGGTCCTCCTGGAGCAGCCAAAGCTTACTCACATGTACCACTGCTCCTGGGTTCCGCCGATCTCGTCATAGGTGGAGTAACCGCATCCGAATCTAGAGGAGGCCAGGGGGCATCCCATGAGATGTCTGTGGATGTTAGCTCTCCTCGTCCGACCCCGACTAGCCTGCAGCCCTGGGATGCTGTCTGTTCGGTGCCGGGATCTCATTCAGCTCCTAGATAATCGCCTCCACTGACGGGGGCTTCCTGAATGTTTGCTGAATGAAAGGGCCCCAACCAGCCCATCACAGACATTTGAGTGGGCCTGGCCCCCTGCTCACACCCAGGATTGTCTTCTCTGGATTCACCCAGTCACAGGCCCCAGGAGGAGTCTCAGATCTCCCTTTCAATGGCAGAAGTGCCCAGCTCAAGACCATAGTGCGAGTGAGGGAAGAGGCAGAGGCTTCATCATGAGGGGCACGAGCATGTTCAAAGAGCATGCCCACAGGCCCTCCGGCCGAATTTCCACCAGCGCAGGTGCCCAGGTGTATGTGCTCCCCCTACGAGAGCCCACGGAGTCCCTATAATACCTTGGCCCCAGTTAGGAGCAAAGGGAAGCTTGGGGAAGCTTGGGGCCCTGCCAAAGTCTCACAACCAGGCATTGGCCAAAACACATGGAGCAATGAGGGGCAGGGGAGGGTGCTCACCTTGCAAAGAGGACGTCCAGCACCTCTTGCGTGGTGGCAAAGGTGCGGTACGTGTCCAGAAAGATGTGGACATAGTGTAGATCTTGTCTTATGACGGCAGGCACCAGGTGATCCATTGCGGCCTCCAGCTTCTTGGCCCGGTTGGCCAATAGCACGGAAGTCCTAGTCCGCTTCCTGGTGGAACCATTTTTCCCCTGAGGTGAATCAGAGCAGGCATGAGTCAGTGCTTTAGACCAGGAGGGTTGGGGGTTGGAGGGCAGAAGGAGCCCCCAGATCTCAGTGACTTATGTAGGAGGTGGGACAAGAGAACACACAGTCCGGAAAAGAATCAAGGGACTCAGTGTTTCATTGGTTCATCCTAAGGCTCTTGGTTTTGCTTCAGGTCATGGTCTCCGTGTCCTCAGACTGCGCTCCTTGTAGGGCTGTGTCCATAGGGCAGTATCTGCTTGAGGATTCTGTCTCTCCCTCTACTTCTCCCCCCTCTCCCCCTGTCTCTCTCTCAAATCCATCAATCAACCCCTCCATCAAGAAATTTTAAGGAAAAGAGGAAATGTTCTTTGCATCCATACAATGTAATGAAAGAAATGATGTGAGGACTTGCTAGTGTCTCAGGTCCCTTTGTGAGCGGAGTATTTATAACACCTCCCTGCGTGAATGACACGGATCCTGTGATTTCTGATAACATAGCCCATTCTTTACACTTTCTCTAAAGACTTTGTATTTATTTAGTTGACAGAGAGAGGTCACAAGTAGGCAGAGAGGCAGAGGACAGAGAGGAGGAAGCAGGTTCCCCGCTGAGCAGAGAACCCGTCGTGGGTCTCCATCTCAGGACCCTGAGATCATGACCTGAGCTGAAGGCAGAGGCTGAACCCACTGAGCCACCCCGGCACCGAACATATCCCACTCTTGAGGCGAGAACACAGAGATGTTTTAGGTGACAGGGCGTCGGATATGAGGGCACGTAGACTGTGGGATGCAGCACTGTGCATTGGCAACAGAAGGGGATTCCATCCAGTCCTGCACCAGTAAAGGGCTCCATGGCTGTGACAAATGACGGGCCTTCTGGACTGCTGGGCAGTGCGGTGCAGTGAGGCCCTGTTCCTGACCCTGGAGGGGCCCCAAAGATGTGTTCCATCCAAACAAAAGGGCAGAGCAAGAGACATTGTACCATGGGCCCCATGTCCCTTGGGATAAAAGTCTCCCAACTGACACTTGCAAATGATCACTTACAAGACATGCAGAACTTGAGGAAGGACGGTTGGGCCAAGGGGGACACCTGGGAGCACGAGTTAGGAAAATGCTTAGCACGGGTCAAAAGGAGTGTAGAGAAACGAGATGAGATGAGGCTTAAAATCTCTTTACTGATATTCCTATAAGTGTGTGGTCAAGGCTTCTGCTTCTGTCCCAGGCGTGGGCAGGACCATGAGGGCAAGTTTGGGGAAGAGATGGGATGCAGATTCATGGGAGTCCAGGACTCTAGGAGGCCAGGCTGGCTTCTAGGAAGCCGGGCCCTTGGTGCTCATCGGCGCCCTGGGGGTCGGGTCTCCCCAGCACCTGCACTCACCCTGAGCCAGCGCCAGACTCTGTTGGTGGCGTGGGGCTTCTTGTCCTTCGAGGACGGACAGTAGGGGATGTCGCCATTCACCTCCTGCACCATCTCCTCTGTAGCCTTCTGTAAAGACAGTGCCCGGCAGCCAGGCAGGAGGCCTTAGAGCCCTGTCTGGAGGCCTTTGCTGGTCTTCAGACCCAGGGCGCTCCATTGCACACACACCACCGCCCAGTATGCGGACCCCTCGCCCAAGGAGAGAAACGTGGCACAGCTTCAGGGCCTTGGATGTGCTCTGCTCAGCTGAGAGGCACCTCCGGAATCCCCTTTCCACCCGGCCCACCATGACATTGGTGTGAACAAGAAGGGATCACCAGGGTATCCACTGTGCTCGCCCTCCTCCAGCCTTTGGGCGGGAACCCCGACATATCCCTCGTCCCCTCAAACTGCAGAGGAAGGGATGGGGCTTCCCTAGGATGGTTTAGAAGGGTGGGCATCGCCTAGTCTGCTCAGTAGTAAGTACCTTATGGCATCTCCCTCGAAATGCCCTGAGGCATTGGGGGCGAAGTTTCAGCCAATGTCTGCAGCATGGGAACAAGCCATTTTCCTGGGGTTTCTGGTGCCCAGAGCCCCGTGAAGCAGGCAGAAAGCAGGAAAACATCCTTCTGTGTCAGATGTCTCTAGCCAACTAACCCTGATACTGGACTACAGTAGAATGTGGGTGCCTGGTTGCAGGGGTTCCAAGTTCTGGGGGGTTGGTGGTCAAGGAAGTGACATCACTGCCTGAGATCCCCTACCGGGGTCCACTCCTGGTTGGACGCCTACATCAACAGTGGTCCGGTCTGCCATGTCCTCATCCCCCTTCTGCAGGCAAGGCCACATCTTATCGGTACACAGTGCCCCAAGCTTTGCAAGATCTTAGGCTTTGAATATTCAATATGAACCCTGAAGAAGGGACTGGAGAGTGGCCCTGGATGGTCAGAATATACCCTGAGCCTTAGTGACTGCCAGTCCTGGGATTCAAGCCCTTCCCTCCTTTCCAAAGGGTGTGTAGTAGACAGGGGTCCACCCCGTGGGTCGCCATGACCTGGGATTCTCCTCAGGCAAGAACGTGGGGCAATGTCTCTTAGCTAGGATATCAATGATCACCCTCAGCCCGATACCATTTCCATGTCGACAGCCACTTCCTTCTAGTCAACATTTTCCAGAGCCCCCAGTGAATGTCAAGGTGCATCCAGGACCTCAACGTTGAGGACACTCAAAGAGCTGGGTTCATGCCTGCTAAGCCTCCCTACCAGTGTGATTCTGGGCAAGGCCCGGACCCTACAGGGAACTTCACAGTCTCCCCTCAGGGGCTCCATTGGTTCCCCAACTCCTCTGTACCCATCCTGTGTGACCCCCTCCCCTGAGTGTTGTCTGGACTTCCTGATTCAATTCTGTATCACAGAACCTGGCAACATGACCCAAATGCCCTTCTGAGATTTTGTGATCAAAGCTCACAGCCCAGCCCCATGTTGACTCTGACCCATGTGCTCTCTCAGATCCTCACACTTGAGCACAAGCCCCTAGGTTGAACCAGGACACCCACATATGCATGTGGCCCAGCCCTGTGGGTCAACAGCACACAGAAGAACTCAGGTCTTTGCGATGGGCCGTATCTGGCCCATGCCCCTAAGTGAGCTCAGGTTCTCGGTGAAGCAGGTCCTCCCTTGGTGGTGTCAGCAGCCCCAACGGAAGGAGAGACTCTGGAAGGAGCCCCCAGCTGACCACTGCTGGATTCCTGATCCCCTGACACCATGAGGCAGCGTTTGTGGGTTCAGCCACTGAGTGCCGGGAAGTGGGGTCACACAGCACTGGGAGAAGGATACTGATACTCTCCAGCTACCCGGGCCCTGGCCCCCCTCCCCTGCCTCTCTGCTCCTTCCTCAGCTTCCTCTGGCCACCCTGGCCCCCTTTCTAACCTCCAATCCTATCTTCTATGGTGCCCTCTGCCAGGCGGAATGCACTCGGATTTGTGCAGGGCTGTCTCCTTCATTTCGTCCCGCAGGAATTCTCCATGTCATCTCAGCACAGCCTTGTCATACCCCTCACCTGGTGGAGTTTGGGCCTTGCTTGTAGTCCCTTGGTCTTTTCCTGTGGAGCCATCGCTCCTTCATTCACATTTTGGATTCTCGTTTGTCCATCTTCTCCTCTAGACCCTGAGCTCTTACAGGGAGAACCCGTTGGGCTGAGAAGCACTGGCCCCATCTGCGTGTGCAGTGCTCAGTGGCTGAATGAACGGAAGACGGGATCCATCCCAGTGCTGACCAGCTCCATTGTTTGAGCCTCAAGGATTTTAGTCCCGTGGAAGCCTTTTGTTTTGTTTTTTAAGTTAACTGTGCCTGATGTGGGCCTCGAACTCATAACCCTGAAATCAAGGATCCTAGTGCCTGAGGAAACCAGGTGCCTCTTTGATTCTTTTTAAAGGTTTTAGGCTGATCACTATTGAAGTGAACTTGGTGATTTCAACATGTCGTGCAGATTTACATTACATTATGCTGAATGACCAGGTAACTCCCCAAATTTGGGCAGCATGTCACCACAGAGATCCCCCCATGACAGTGCTGAGTGGCTCTGCAAATTGGAGACCGAAATCCTTAATGTGGTCTTTCAGGAGTCCAGAGTCCCTCCACCATCCGTTTTCTCCCTCCCTGGGATGTCGTGAACCTCTGATGCCATCAGCACGATTGGAAAGATGACAAGGAAATAGACGCAGGAAGGTGTTTCCAGCCAGGCCTTGAAGGCCTCAATGTACACTTTGATGCTCAATCTTTTATGTATTTTTTTTGGATTTCATTTCTTTATTAGAGGGAACCGAGCACAAGCAGGAAGGGAGGGGCCGAGGGCCGAGAACCAGAGAGATGCTGAGCTGAGGACAGCGGGTGGCTGATATAGACCTGTGCAGGGAACAGTTCAGGACACACAGAGCAAGCCTCCATCACCTGGTAGGCCGGGAGTAAGAAGGACTCTCAGATCCCTGTGCCCATGACCTGCCATCAGGGGAGACCCTCTAAGGATTGCTTCCTGGACTCAGAGAACATTGAACGGTGGGGACATTCTCCTTGATTTCGGAGGGACATGAAAAGTCAATCATGGGGATGATACTTTCATCCCAGGCCCCAGAAGAAGATGCTGAAGCACCTCAGGAGCTACCTGCATCTCCCACTGTGGGGCCTGCGGCAGCTTCGGAGCCCAAGTGGCCTGGGTGGGACAAGTTGTGTGGGGGATATGGCTGTGGCTCCAGCCGAGGGGAGGCACCTACCTGAAGGAGCCTACTGCAAAGTTTCTATCGACGACCAGGTGCATGATTGAAACACTTCGGCGTCTATCCCCCACAGGGGTAGACTTCCTGGCTTTAAAGTGTTCAAGCGGTGAAGCGGGGTGATATCCCAGGTGTGACAGCATGATCGCAGGGTCCCTGGGGTCCCCAGAAGACCAGATGAGTCCGAATGCTTCAGAGTTCCCAGGCATCAGTTAGGGAAAATGGCTGAAAACCATGAAGTTTGGTCCTGGCTTTCTGCTCTGTGAAGCAAGCTGGACCCAGGCTCCACGTTATTTCATCCACAAAGTCTCACGCATTTCGCCATACCGGTTGCAACGAAGAGAAGGACTGCACACCAGAATTTCTTACCTGTGGATTATGCCCAGGATTTAAGGTGCAAGAGAAACCTTTTTAGACATACGCATCGAGAGATGGTTCCTCTCACAACCCCTCACTGGAAGGAAAACTGAAGGGTGTTTTCAACACAAGAAGATTGGACCTAACGGAATGAATGGGAAACAAAGAGCTGGGTGGGTAAGTAGCTTCCCAACATGTCGGGCAATCTGAATTACCATTAGCTGTAAAACACAAGAAAAAGCGATTTCAGGAGATTTTAATGACAAGTTGGAATGAAATGATAATGCACATTGTTAGCACAACGGGAGGTCCTTAGCATTAAAGGATACCGAGATTCTCATTTTGTGCTCTCAGAGGAGTAATAGACTCAGTTCAGACGTAAGTTACACGTGCTTAAGAGTTTTGGTTTTTTAAGGATACTTCTTTATTTATTTATCAGCAAGAGTGTGAGAGCGCACAAGCAGGGGGAGCAGCAGGCAGAGGAAGAATTGGCTCTGGGCTGAGCGAGCAGCTTGATGCAGGACTCAATCCCAGGACCCCAGGATCATGACCTGAGCTGAAGGCAGATCCCTAACCGACTGAGCTACCCAGTCATCCCTACATGGGCTTCAGAGTTTTAAAGGTGGGGCACCTGGGTGTCTCAGTTGGTTAAGCAACTGCCTTTGGCTCAAGTCATGATCCTGGAGTCCCAGTCCCACTTTGGGCTTCTGCTCGGTAGGGAGTCTGCTGCTCCCTCTGACCCTCCCCTCTCAAACTCTCTCTCTCTCTCTCTCTCTCTCATTCTGTCTCTCACTCTCTCTCAAATAAACAAATAAAATCTTTTTTTTAAAAAAGAGTTTCACAGGTAACCCTAAAATCATAGAAATCGAGTATATGGTTTTTCAAACTAAAAGATGAAAATAAGAGACTAAAGAAAGTATATCAACTCCTGAACAGGGAGGAAATGAGAAGCAAGAAACATAAAAAAATGCATGATAAATCAAAAAGTAAAAATCATATGGTAGAAATAAGTCCACCTATATACGCCATCACAACAAATGTGGGCAGTGAAACCATAAGTTAAATCATATATGAATGGACAGAACTCTTCAATTGAATTAGGAAATTAACAAAATCTGTTTCTCTGTTGTTTTCAAAAAAAGATCAAATGCCAGAGGACAGAAACCAGTGCACAGGCCCAATCTAAAACCAAAGCAGATGCAGTGGGTTTGGCCTGGAGGTGGAAATACCCCGGGCTGATGGCCTTGGGAGACATGAAGGGGGGGGCCGGGGGCCAGGTAAGGGAGGCCTAAATGGAAGAAGTGATGTGAGATTTGAGGCAGAAATGGTAAGAATGATCCACCTGGCTGCCGTACTTCAGGCAGAACATCCTAAGGTCCTAAGGGACCTTGGGATGTTTGAGGAGCAGAAAGGTTGGTGGCCTGTTGACAGAGTGGTACAGGAAATAGATCATGCAGGATCTCGAAGGATATTTGCATTTTATTTTTAGTGCAGTGAGGAACCATCGGAGCGTTTGTTGCGGACGAGTTACATGATATGTCTTTAAAAAGATCCTTCCAGCTACTGCGGGGAGAATGCAGTATGGAAGGTTACAGAGAAGCAAGAGGGGAAGCAGGAAATCCATTTGGTGACCAGTACAGTAGTTCCAGTGAGAGGAGAGTGTGCCTTGATCCAGAGGGGTTGTAGGGGACACAATGAGGTAGCGATGGTCTGGAAATATGTGTTGGCTGTTGAGCCAAAGGGACATGTTGATTGACTGGACACAGAGTACGGGACGGGGAGGAATCAGGGCGGAGGCTCTCCTTGGGGCTTGAGCAACTGGGTAGATGTAGTGCCATTCACGGAGATGGGGAAGGTTGAGGAGCAACAGCTTGGGTGGGTGGCTAGGGGTTGCAAATCAACCATTCCGTTTGGGTCTGAGATGACTCTCAGCTATAAAAGGGAATTATCAAGTAGGTAGTCCAGTGTTTTGGTGTGGAGATAGGTGGAGATTTCTGAACTGGAGATAAAAATTTCAGAGTTGTCAGGATAAAGTTTGGGCTGGATTGAGTCCCCTAAGTCATGCGTGTGGGTAGAGAAAAGGTCCAGGGTGGAAACTCGAGGTAAGGGTTCCTAGAATTAGCAAATAAGAAAAAAGGAGTGCCAACTGAATTTGAACTTCAGATAAACAAATATTTTTATGAGACTGATCTGATGCGCTGCCTACTGCGCTAAGGAGGCACCTACAATAAATATTTTTAAAGGATATGTTCCATGCAATACTGGGGACATACTTATGACAAAAGAATCATTTGTTACTTATCTGAAATTCAGATTTAATTGGACATCCCATTTAATTTGACAATCCTACCCAAGATACGACTTCCTTGTTTAGATGAGATGTAGAGAAGGATAAGGAGCAAAGAGGATGTTCCATTTACTGTGACTATGTAACCTATTTTTCCAGCATGCCATGTCATTTAACAAACCATTTGTAATGCTCACGAATTCTATGGGTCAGGGATTAGGACAGGGCATAGTGGGCATGGCTTTCCTCTACTCCTTACTCTAATCCCGGGATTCTTGCCAGCATGGTGTCTGGGTTCCAATGATGAGAAAGAAAATGGATGTGCATGTAAGCAAAAGAGAAAGAGAGATTCAGATAGAGAGAGAGAAAAAGAGAGACTTTATCACTCCAATTTCCTGATTCCAGGTAACTTTGATTCATTCTACCAGAAGCTCCCCCATGCCTTGCCCTATGTTCTGGACTATACAGTAAGGATAGGAGGAAAACCCTTGTTCATTTTTCAAACATTTATGGGCCAGGCCCTGTGCAGGCCATTGGGAACACAAAGGGGCTTAGCCATGGCCCCTGCTGTCCAAGCACTCACAGTATGGGTGGGTATGTGCTGGTGAAGACAGGCATATTGGGAGAATCTGGGTTCGGTATCCCCATCAAACCCTATCCTGGCTTTGGGGGGAGAAGATGTGAAAATGTAAGCTATTTTTAAATAATCTAGCAGGTGACTTAGGATCAGACAGGCTGAAACAGATAACAAGAACAGGTGGAACCTGGGAGAGGGAGTGATTGTTTTGGGTTGGATTAGTTTGGAAAGATTTTGGACAAGAGAAGCAATTTGAGCTAGACCTTCCAGAGGAGGAGAATTTATCACTTCCCTTAGCTCAATAACACCCTAGACATCATCACATTAAATAAGTCTGATCTTCCCCACCCAGAGCCTTAGTGACCACATTTAGCTGACATTGAAAAAGAACTGCTACCTTCAAAGTACATATTATGTAGGTTTCCATTCAACGTTAAGCAAGTGCTAAAAGCTTCTTGACCTATGTTTTTCTATCCTCTCTTGTCTCATGGAGAGATTCCAGGAGTGAATTTATCTTTTCTTTTTAGTCGAGCTGCAGTATTCATTCAAGCCATTAACAGAACCATTCACATGTTATTTGCTCAACAGCATTGTGGTGGGGAGAAGTGAAGGATGGTGGGAAGAGCCCAAAGCCCTTTAGGTCACAGAGTAGGATACAAAGGCCTCTCTAGGGATGTGCAAGTGTCCTTTCCCCTGAAGGAGAAGCCATGGAAAGGGGTGGCTCCTTGCCATAAGAGATAACCCAGAGATTATCCAGAGATAAAGCCAGAAGACTTTCTGAAGACTGCCTCCAAACCAGAAGAGCCATCACCACTCACATGGCATTCACTGTTTTCCACATTTTAATTCTTGGAAATTTCAAAAGTACACAATTGTTGAAAGCTTAGCATAATAAATACCAGTGACTTCTTTCTGCAGAATTAAACCATTGATAACTTTATGCTGTCTTTGCTTTCTCTCTCTACATGTCCTCATATATCTTCGAGTATAGCAATTACGTTACAGACAGCATGACCCTTCTCTCCTAAATAATTCAACAAGCATCTTCTAACAATATTAGTACAACATTATACAACATTATCCTACCAGAAAGCAGAAGAAAAATTTTTAAATGTCTCAGGATGATCTAGCATCCAGTGTGCTTCAATTCTCCTCATTATCCCCAAAATGTCTTTCTTAGTTGTCCCCTTTTTCTTCAAGCCCAGATCTAACTGAACTTCTCTTATTATATCTGGTTGTCATGGGTCTTGAGACAATTTAAATATGGACCGGTGGCTTCACTTTTTTCTGTGACACCGATCATTTGTTTTGTTTTAAAAATCAGCTGCATCAAAGTGTCCCTTGACCTAAGGAATTCGGTCGTAAGTGTTCTGTTCATTCATTTTGACGATGTACACGCCAGTGTAGCTGTCACATCAAATCAAATAAAAAAACAATCGAAATGCAGATTTCTGGTGCCCCAGCAAGATCCTTTGTGCCTCTCTGCAGTCATATGCCCTCTGCCCCTTGTTCCAGGCAAGCACTGATCTGCTTTCCATTATCATATTGAGTTTCTGGAGAGACGAGGCCAGTTTGACTTGTCAAATGTCCCACAGTCTAATTGTTTCCTTGTAGCGTCATTCCCTCCACATTCCAGCTATCGACTTCCCCATACACTGGACGTTGGGTCTAAACCCTTGGTTCAGTGCAGGTTAAGCATATCAGGAAAAAATACTAGGGGTGATACTGGATACTTCCTGCTGCTTCGAGTCAGGGGTACAACACCAGGGTGTGCATACTATTGAGTTTTCTTCCTTGGTTGAGTTGTCAGCCACCAGTACTGGCCTGTGCGATATTAAATTGTTCTCTTAAAATTGGCAAGTCACCAGTGGGGCGATACTTTGGTAGTGTCCAAAGATCCCACTCCCCGCAATCTTCTACCCAATGCTGGTAGCATTCATTGATGGCTCTTACCTGAATCAGTTTTTCCATGGGGAGTTGCAAAATGTGACTTCCTAATTCTACCATTTCTTCTATCTTTGGAAGCTGTCATTCTTTGGTAAAGAAGACTTTTTTTTTTTTAAAAAAAGGAATTTATTTATTTGACAGAGAGAGAGAGCGAGAGAGCATAAACATGGGAGCAGTAGAGGGAGGGGGGAAGCAGGCTCCCCACTGAGCAGGGAACCTGATGTGAGGCTCCATCCCAGGACCCTGGGATCGTGACCTGAGTTGAATGCAGACACATAACTGACTGAGCCACCCAGTTGTTGTGAAGAAGACTTCTCTTTCATGAACCAGGGACTGCATCTCCTAAACAGGCAGAGTAAACCCTGATTTCTTTACCCTTAATTACAATTAGGGAAAATTTGATTGTGAGGGAAGGAAAGAAGGAAGGGAGGAAGGGAGGGAGGGAAGGAAGGAAGGAAGAAAGAAAGAAAGGAGAGAAGGAAAAACGTAAAGGAAGGAAGGAAACAAACCATAACTGAAAGTGAAATACTGAACAAATAAAACTCTTCCTGATTAATTTTATTTTGGGGTATGTAATAAAAGCGTAAAAGATGACTTAATGCAAGGTGTTGTAATGGTACTGGTAATTCATTTGTCGGGCTCCTTATCATTTAAACATTCATTTAATGTGCAGGGATAAGGCCGGCACATACACACTACATTTCCCTCTCTAGTGACATGGGTGATGGGAGGGAGGGACATGGACTTTGGAATCAGGTGGCTCTGGGCTGAGTCTGGCTCTGCCCCTTGCTTGCTGAGTGGATTTAACCTCTTTGAGCCTTGGCTCTTTTCTCTGAAGGGAGAGTCATGTTGAGAATGAACAGAGGTACCATATGTGAAATTTCTGTCCCAGGGTGAGGCACTGATCCCTCCCTTGGATCTTTTCAGTTCCGATGGAGAAGTAAGGCCACAGGAAGAGGAGTTGCCTGAACTTTCAGAGCCAACAGAGAATCGGGGCTGTTCAGACCCTCATAATTGTGCCCATGAACACAAAGTCACAAATCGCTGCTGGCTTATTCTTCCTTCATTTACTTATCCAGTGTTTGTGGAATGGTGTCTTTATTGAAGTAAGCATGCTAGAGACTAAGCAGTTCATGAGGCAACCCAAGTGTCCGTTGCTGACCGTGGTGCTAACCTAACCTATCCCTGGGCACAGGTGTTTGTCCTATCCTGGGACTCTGGTGCAAATTCCCGTTCAGTCTGTCCCAGGATGTCTGAAGCCAGGGAAAGAAAGCGGTGGGGGGAGGGAGGGGGCAAGTGCGCTGGACTTCAATGGACAGAACTAGGAGGGAAAGGAAGGCTTGGCTTAGCACAACCTCCATAAGCAATTACTATGAAAGAACCACTCTAACCATGAATGACATATCAAATGGATGAATGAAGCAGAAAATGTGTGCATGGCATGACGCAGATCTGGGCTAGAGTTGACAAGAACAAACCCGACTGTGTGGCCAGGTGGGTAGATACCAGCCCAGCAGAGATGGGCTCTGAAATGTCATCCTGAAAAGAGACATGCCAAAGAGGTCAGAGTTTTTCCCCCATCTCAATTTCTCTCTCTCTGCCTCTGTTTCTGTCTTGATGAAAAGTTTGCAACTTTTACACTGTTACACAGGGAACCATCTGACTCATAATGCCACAATTTATAGAGCTGATGAATGTTGTTTTCCTCCAAAATACCGGGATTTAATATAATTATTTATTCTATGTTTGGAATTATGAATTCATAACATATACGTGCCCCTAAGTGATGTAAAATGCGGATACTCTTTCAAATAATTAGGGGTTTCTTGATTTTTAAAATACATAGGAACATTGATTTTAGAGGTTCTGTAAGTAATAGGATTTCACAAAATCTGTTGTGAAGCTATGACCTAATGGGATTTATAAAATAACACCCCAAGATATTTGAACTGATATAATGTTGCATTGATCTCATACCAATTAAGGAAAGACACGAGGTAGAATGCTAGGTAGTTTACTTTTAAAAGTACCTTACTAGTATATTACAAGGGTATTTCTAATGGAATTATAATCGACTCAAACACCAGAAATTCTGACGCTGAAATCTTGTCTTCAAGAGATCAACAGCTAAGCAATTAATATAACCACCTGAGCTGCTCAGAGGGCCATATTAAGCATGGGTAATCCCAACTGCTTAATGAACATGGACCCTCTGCTCCCAGTATGAACTCCTTTATAACAGGTTTGATATGCCTAAGGATCAATAACATTTACAGCACAAAATTTTAGACGAAGCCACCAGAACCATCAACACCAGCTGTGCCGGGAGTAGAGGAAACCTTTGGCACCATTTTCAAGAAAAAAACCAAAATATATCTGAAGAACTTCAAATTTCCATATTCTCTTTTCAGAAGGACTTATTGATAAATCCGGAGGAACTCACTGTCCCAAATAAGATTGGGAAATGTCCCAGGAATAATGTAATCAGTTTTGGGAAGCAATCATGAGGAAGGTGAAGGGTCCTTCCAAAGAGACCTTCTGCTCAACAGTGACTTAGAAATTCATTTTACAATATTTTCTTTGACATCAGTGAGAGGCACAGCTGGTTGAAGGCTTTCACCTTGCTCTACTGGGAATTCACTTGACCAAAGAATCCCTGCCCCCCACCGCCACCACCAAATTCTCAGGCTCTGTGGAGATACTCAGCAGAAGTCTGTGTGTGCACAGATGTGTGTGTGTGTGTGTGTATGTGTGTGTGAGAGAGTGAGTGAAAAGCTGCAGATCCTGAAGGCATCAAAAGGGCATGATGCTGTCTGTTGGAACTCATACTTTTATTTATTTATATTTGCAAGAGTGAGAGAGCACACAAGTTGGGGGAGGGACAGAGGGAGAAGCAGACTCCCCGTTCAGCAGGGAGCCCGATACGTGTCTTGATCTTAGGACCCTGCGATCATGACCTGAGCTGAAGGCAGACACTTAAGGTTTATTGATTTATTTTAAAATTTAATTTATTTGTTTTTTTATGATTTTTTAATTATGTTATGTTAGTCACCATACAGTACGTCATCGGTTTTTGATGCAGTGTTCCATGATTCATGTTTGCGTATAGCACCCAGTGCTCCTTGCAATATGTGCCCTCCTTAATGCCCATCACTGCGCCAACCCATCCCCCCACCCTCTCCCCTCTAAAACCCTTGGTTTGTTTCTCAGATCCCATAGTCTCTCATGGTTCGTCTTCCCCTCTGATTCCCCCCCCTTTCATTTTTCCCTTCCTTCTCCTAATGTCCTCCATGCTATGCCTTATGTTCCACAAATAAATGAAACTATATGATAATTGTCTTTCTCTGTTTGACTTATTTCACCGAGCATAATTTCCTCCAGTTCCATCCACGCTGATGCAAATGTTGGCTGAGTAATATTCCATTGCATATTTTTATTTATTTTTGCAAGAGAGGGCAAGAGCAAGAGAGAGGACAAGTGGGGAGGGAGGGAAAGGGGGAGAAGTGGTGTTGGGACTTATTAATCTGGGTGCATTAGTCCTAACACATTACTAACTTCTGGTTATTATGACTTTTTTCTCCCTCTGAGAATATTAGAGGCTCCGGATCTCCTCGTTATATTGATGTAAGTCACTAACTTAGGTGCTGTGAAGACATAAAGACAAACCAGACACTGACCCTCCCTTTGAGGGGTTACAGAGTAAAACTTGTTCTCAACTTTGGTCACATACTGAAATCACCTGGGGAGCTTTAAAAAAGGCTGGAGCCAGTTTCCCTTACAGAGATTCTGACTTCATTAGTCTAGGATATGGCGTTGGCATTGAGATTTGAATGTCCCCATTGATTCTAGCGAGCATCCAAGGCTGAGAACCATTGCAATAAGGAAAGACAAAGCCTTCTGAAGCCCACAATATAAGCATATTAAGAATTATTAAGAATTTTCAGCTTCTAGGGGTGATTATACTACTATAGGACTTTTGCAGAAGCATAATAAAGTTTAAAGTTACTGTTCTCTTTATACACATATGTATACATGTTTGCCGATGTGTGTCAGAATGGGTACACATGTAGATTACATGAGTGTTGCATTCTTCTTATGACAGATCCAGGGACATAGCAGTCATCAAAGTAAAATCTCGCTCACTTCCCCGCCACCTTATTTTCTTCCAGCTTAAACAACAGAAGTGTACTGTCTTCCCATTTTGGTAGGTGTAAGTCTGTGTTCAAGGTGATGGCAGGATTGGTTCCTTCTGAGGGCTGTGGAGGAGAATCTCCTCCTTGTTTCTCTCCTGGCTTCTGTGGCCTCAGCTGTTCCTGGCTTGTAGCAGGCTCTTTCGGTGTCTTTCCCTGGACCTCCCTCTGTGCCTGCCTCTGTGTGCAGGTTCCCTCCTTTTTATTGCTTCTTCGTCTTTTTTACTGATGTGTAGTTGACGCAGAATGTTATGATAGTTTCAACATAGTGATTCGATGTACATCGCTCACCATAAGCAGAGGTCCCATCCGTCCCCATACAACACGATGACAGTATTGTTGACTCTATTCCCTATGTTGTACAGTTCATCCTCGTGACTTACTCCCTCCGTAACTAGAAGCCTGCATCTCCCACTCCCCTTCACTTATTTTGCCCTCCTCTCACCCCCCCACCCCGCCGCCATGGAGACAACCACCAGCTCATTCTCTATATTTATGGGTCTGTTCCTGCTCTTTTTGTTTGTTAACTTGATTTGCTTTTTAGGTGCTATACAAAGATACAATCATATGGTATTTATCTTTCTCTGTCTGACTTATTTCATTCAGCATAATGCCCTCTAGGTCCGACACTGTTGTTGTAAATGGCAAGATCTCATTTTTTAAATTGCTGATATATAGCACTTAATGTGCGACTTCTTCTTTATCCGTTCATCTATCAACGGACACTTAGGTTGCTCCCACGTTGTGGCTATTGTAAATAATGCTGTCATAGGCATAAGGGGGCATACATGTTTTTGAATTCGTATTTTTGTTTTCTTTGGGTAAATACCCCATACTGCAATTACTGGACCATGTGGTATTTTTATTTTTAATTTTTAGAGGAACATGACTCCCTTTTAGTTCCTGCCCCACACTGGCTTCCAATCTCTTACTAGTGTCAGTCGCTCCTGAGCAAACCCCCAGGCCCCCTTTCTTTGCATTTTAAGCACATTTTCATATCCATGACCTATATACCTACAACAGAGAGGTCAGGTTACCTAATTTAGTTTTTTAAAAATTTTAATAATTTGTAGTAGCCACACTTTAAAAAAACCCTTTATTTATTATTTGTTTATTTATGTGTTGTGAGCAGGGGGAGGGGCAGAGAGGGTGAGGGAGAGAGAGAATCCCAAGCCAACTCCCCACAGAGCCTGAGACCAATCCCAAGACCCTGAGATCAGGACCTGAGTGGAAATCAAGAGCCGATGCTTAACCAACTGAGTCACCCACACACCCCTAGAGCCGCACTTTTGCCTGGCTCTTCAGTGCTATTTGCTGTTTGGTTCGGATAGTCTCTGCTTGACTTACCCTGTCTCCTGCATGGACTGTCTCCTACATGGACTGTTTCTGGTTATCCTCCTTTGAACGTATGTAAAAACTCTTAGAGCAGTAACAAAACAACACAAGTGGTTACACAAGCAAAGTGAAAACTACGATTCAGAATCTCATTAAGATCTAGTGAAGGATTTAGCTTTGAATGCCCATGAAAACCAGAAACCTCTGTTTTTAAAACGAGAACCACTTCTGACTTGATTAAAAAGTCAGGCCTTAGGGCCAAAAAAATTTGGAGAAACATCCTGGAAAATGAGTATGGTTTCTATTGGAAACTATAAAACACACACACACACACACACACACACACACCCCACACACATAAGCATGAGCACTTTTGAGTGGGCGGAAAAGAAAGACAAACAATTCATTAGTGAAGGGAAAAGGAACAGGAAGGGGTGTGGCAGCGAGCAGACGGCACCACAACACCCTTCAGATTCCCTTCCTTATTTTATCTGCAGACAAGGGTGGTCTCGCATGTATAAATCACTTGGGGTGACTAAGCTGAAGGTGGGGTGGGAGGCACCAACCAGGTCTGTCCACCGTCACTGGTGTGATGAGCAAGCGATGCTTAGGTGGGAATCCAATCAGGAGACGCAATTTCATGCCGTTCCGCGGTTCCTGTGTAAGGTGCCGGCTGCTTCGGGAACGCCCACCTGGCTGGGGGTGAACCGAGCAGGTGGATTTTCCAGGACGGGCTGCAGTTGTGTAAGCTTTCCAGCAGACATTTGTTCCATCTGAAATAATGTTGCTCCTCGTGCCCTGGCTTGCACTCTACCAGCGGCCTGGAGCTCCACGTGGGAGGGACGGGTTCAGAACCCGAGGAGGTGAAAATGCCGAGTTACCCAGCGGTGCCGGCAAACACAACAGATGCTGGGATTGGAGAGGTTCTGGGAGAAAGTCTCAGGTGCTCAACGCTGCTACTTTGCCTGAGGCTCGTTAGTGAGCGTGTAATACTATAGTTCACCAGCCTTATCATACTGGACGTTCTGGGATTTTTTTTTTTTTTTTAGAATTCTTTTTCCTAAGAAACAGATCAAAGGAAAGAAAACCACCAGCTTTCCTCGCCGGGTAGTTTGATTTCCCCAGTACTTTTTCTCTTCCATTAGATAACTGTATCACAACATATGCGGGGGCGGTGGGGGGCGGTTTCTGGGAATACACCCAGATTACATCATAGGATACTCTAATGAAGCAGGAGTTCCTAAAGCCTCTGCCTGCCCCCGGCTCCCACCTGTCCAGGGCTGTATTCACACAGGCAGAGGGCTTTCGCCAAAGGCTGCAGAGGAATTGAACCAGGAAAATATGGGTCATTATCATCAAAGAGGTTGTTCCAAAACCTCATTTAGGCAAGTTTTAACTTTGAACTTCTTCTAAACACTTACCAGGGGTGCTCCTCGAAAATAAAATTGTCTTCTTGCTCCCTTCTAGAAAACCAGCCTGGCAGCAGTGGCAAAATCAAGAGGGAGATAAGAGGGAGAAGTCAAAAGGCAAAACGTGCATAGTGAACCTGTAAATTATCTGCCTCTGGAACATCCTGCCTTGTTTTATCTCATGTTGTCTGTTTAACTCTCATGCTGCCCCTGCCAGATGATGCTAAGCTCTGGAGTTGGAGTGACAGCAAGACGGTTATGATGTCCCTGTTTTGGCAGCTGGAGCCTGACTGGTGAGGGCTTAGTGGTGTTCCGGAAAGGCCAATCCTATTACCAAGGCCCTTTATCTTAGCATTCATGTTCATGGAGTCAAGAGCGTCATCCAGATTTGTGATTTCATGAACGTCCGGGGGTTGACCATGACTCATTGTTGAGGCATGGCAGTGTGCATCTGGCAAGTTGGAACTGACCATGACTCTTCATTGAGGACACGGCAGTGGGCATCTGGCTAGTTTCATAGCAGCCAAGTGAGCTTCCTTCATCAATTATGACTGTCTTGAACCCGGCCAGTCTTGACAGGGGCAATTAATTCCTGGTCCAGAAGCAGCCCAGCAGCCACACAGCTGGCCAATGGTTTGGCACTTGCTGAATGAACCATGTACTTTCCTAACATCACATAGCAAGCGCAGGGTTGTCTTACTGGGAGTCCCCCAGCATTCAGAGGTACGAAGAGAGCACAAAAAATGAGAAGGTCCTGGTGTAGGCAACAGGAAATCTCCAGCGAGAAGATACTTTATCCTGGTCGGCAAGCTAGTGTCCCAACAGGAGGGCGGAGTGGAATCTGCGGAAGGACAATGAAGAGATAGTAGGATCCCAGTCTCAGGAAGAGGGGCGTCTGATCTCGTTCCCTGTAACCTCCCTGAGGACAGATACCAGGTGTATTGTGCTCACAGCTACATTCTCAACACTTAGCCCATTGTAAGTGCCCAATAACTGCTTGGTGAATGAAGGAAGAGCTTAGAGAAGGACAAGGAGGCATCTGCGCCAGCATGATCAATGGGGAAAACAGCAAATATTCTCACAGAAGAAATGCTATGATAGGGTGCAGCCCAACATTTCCACAAATCTCCCTTCCAAGAGAAGAGAGAAGAGAATTCTTGTCCCAGAGGGATCTGGAGTAAAGTCTTGGGACAATAAAGCACATTTAGCAATATACACCGCTAGTCTAGTTTATGACATACAGCCATCACCTGTTTGTCCCGAGGTCCTTCGCATGGACACCTCTTGACCTAGCTCTTGGACTGCCCCCGTGAGAGAGGCCTTTGGATAACTCTTACCTTCTGGGAGTCCTTTAAGTATCTGTAGAGAATTTGAGGTCTATCCCTGAGGGATTGTGGCCCCAAGAGCCAGAGCTGTCTCCCCTCCCTCCACGTTCTTCTTTCCTGATGAAGATCTTGGGATTATCTCTTCTCTCCAGAGATGTTGACCTCCTGCCTCAGAGGCATGGCCCTTACCTGGGGCAGCAACATGAGGGATATCCTAACTCAGCACAGTGAGTCCAACAAGGGTACCAGGGATGCCCAAGCACGCTAGAAGAGGTTGTTCAAGGGATGCAGTCTATGGAAATGAAGACAACATCGGGAGGCATTTCTTAAGCTGCGGACTATCAAAATAGACTAATAGCAGTGTGAATTCTGCATGGAAGCACTATAAAACGAGAATAGCCCCTCATCTGCTTGGACCACATAAGCATGTGCTTATCTGTAAATGGAGGGTGAACGAATTGCTCTTGTCGGCCTTCTGAGAGTCCATGATTCTACAGCCCCGTGTTTATACGGCACCTTTCAAAATGTTATTGTGGCCCAGTTTCAAACAAGTCGACGGATATTCTTATTTTGTACCTGAGGAGTGTAGGCCACAGCTTGTTGGACCATTTGCCCAAGGTTCAGCTGAAAGCTAGCCTTTGTCAGCTTTCTGTTATCCTCTGAGGAGATTCCAAAATTGGCGATGTTCTGGTTTCGGGCTTATATTAGCTTCCAGAAAATGATGACAGATCATCCTGCTACATTAAAGCCTATCTTTTTCCCCTAAAACCTGACACAAAGTCCCTACACCAGCAGCAATGACCCAGTTTATTTTTCTCATGTGTGGAGTTCTGAGGCGGGAGAAGAACAGGATGTAATTTACAGGTGTCTGGAGCTCCTGCCCCTTGCTCCTTCCTAAAGAACACAGTTGCCTGTGGTGGGTGGGGAGATGTCCCACCTGGCTGGAGCCTCAGCTCTTAGAGGTCACTGAACCTCAGCTAGCATCCCCAAAATCTGAGGGAGTCAGAATTTACACTATGCGTAGTTACTGGCTACAAGTGTCTTAGAAGACCTGATAGGTCAGTACAGGAGCTTCCAGTGATTTCTCTCTTTGTCTTGGGTACTCTCCCTCATTTCAAAATATTTAAGGCCATCTGAATGGCCCTGGATTTTCTGAGGGGACCCCTGGATTTGGAGTTATCTCAGGCCCCAAAGTAGTCAAGACCATTCACTATTCACTGTAAACCCAGTTCCAGCAATCCCTCCGTACAACACACACACACACACACACACACACACACACACACACACACCCCACCTCCACATTCTCACATTTTTGAGATCTTTCCAGAACCAGTGCAAGGCCTTGACTTCCGGCAAGCACTAGGTTCTCTCCAATGTTTCACGCTCCATTCTTTAGCAAAAAAGGAATAGAGTGTTACCATTGTTGGTGTCTTGGCTACAGGAAGGGAGGGTCCGTTTTGAAGACGTAGTTTGATCAATATAGTGATTATTATAAAAGTTATGTATCTTTGAAGTACTGTGAGTTGTATTTCAGTAGCCCTTTTCCTATTGTATTTAATATTTGTATTGAATTGACTTATTTATATTTAATTTTTGTATTTAACTATTGTATATAATATTTGTGTTTAATATTTGTACTATTTTCAATAATATATAAATAAATTTTTGTTTTATTATATAAATAATAATAAATAATTATTAATAAATAAATAATAAAGTATTATTTAATTAACTTAATTTAATTAATAAATAAATTAAATTTATTTATTATATAAATGCATATAATATTTGTATTGTATTTATTTATATTTAATTTTTGTATTTAATTATTGTATATAATCTTTGTATTTAATATTTGTATTAATATTTCAATTAAATATATAAATGAGTTTATTTATTAATTATATAAATAACAAATAATTATTTTAATAAATAAATAAATTCCATTAATCACATTTATTATATAAATTTATTATAAATTTAGTTAATCAAATTTATTATGTAAATAAATTTAATGTTTGTATTATATTTATTTATATTTAATTTTGTATTTAATTATTGCATATATATTTTTATTGTATTTAATATTTAATGATATCAATATCATATCAGGTAATATCATATCAGTAAACACAGAGGAAAAGAGCACAACCCGGTTTAAATCCTGATTCTGCCATTTACAAGTCAGCTAACTTTAGATAAGTAACCTAACTTCCCTGGAGCCTCATCCCCCTCATCTGTAAAATGAGAAATAATTATACCCATCTGAAAGGGTGATAGTGAAGGTAAGAGCTAGCAAGTATAAAGCACCTCGATTTCTGGCTAGCCTGTGGTGGGTGCTTACTACATGGCAGTGTGGATCCGGGCAGTCAGGTTGTTGCACGAGTGTCCTCTCATGGCCACCCCTCTCCCAGCGGGTGAAGCTGCACCCACTGTCAATTCCCAGTTGCACTGGGGCCCCCAAGTTCCTCAGGAACCAGCAGTCCTCTGAATACCTGGCACCCAAGCTTGCTCTGATTGGCACGTGAGACCTTGAGAAAGCCTGCTGTCATGTTCCCTCCCATGGCATGGGAACCCAGCCTCTATGAAGGAACCCAACCCTATGGTCGAGTCCATTCTTGGCCCCTGTCCAGCAGGCCTTCCTCTGAAGGATGCAGAGAGAACAGGGACCCATGGAATCTTGCTCCCTCTTCTGCCTCTGATTCCAAAGCACCTCAACTAGGTGTGACTGGGTTTGTTGATCTTCGCCCGTTAGTAGTTGTAGCATTAGTAATACTAGTGGTGGTATCCAATTACTTCTGAGGCTATGTGAACTAGAACTGCATCCCCTCCTTTGGGATAGATGTATGCCTTTAACAGTGACCCGGAAAACACTGGATTTCAATACAATTCCATGAAGAAATAGAGGAACCACACATATCACAAAAGTATTTCTATAAGATCCTAATAATGATACTGCAAATCACTTACACAATATAAACAAAAACCTCTGAGTGTATTTTCATGTTTCACACAATTGCCCAATAGTCTACAAAAGGAAAAACAATGATCATTGCAAAGAACATTCTGGAATGGAAAGTCAATTTTCGTAAATTCTTTTCTCAAACCACAGAGCAGCATCAAGTGCTAGTTTTTCTCTCTGTTGCTCAGATCTTAGAACTCTGAGAAGCCAATCTGTGACATAATTACCTTTCATTTTCTTAAAACATTGGGCTTGATTAAATCTGAAAGGAGAAACAAAACTACAGATGTGACCAAGAACATCCTTTCAGTCAAGATAGACTAGGTTTAGCGGTGACAACAAACAGCTCCAACAAAAGTTTCTTTCTTTTTTTTTTTTTAAGATTTTATTGATTTGTCAGAGAGAAAGAAAACACAAGTAGGGGGAACAGCAGGCAGAGGGAGAAGCAGGCTCCCCACTGAGCAAGGAGCCCCCCAATGCGGAACTCGATCCCAGGACCCTGGAATCATGACCCAAGCCAAAGGCAGCGGTTTAACCGACTGAGCCACCCAGGTGTCCCCAAAAGTATATTTCTTGCTCTTACTACATGTCCATGGCAAAATGACAGGGAATTCTGTTCATTAAAGCCACTGAGGAACACAGGCTGGAAAGCTTCTCGTACCTTCCACGTTCCTGTCACGAAAGAGGGAAAATGAGATCTCTAAAGGCTCACACTAGCAATTAAATGCTCAGCCATAAGAAACTTAAAAATTCTATTCGTCACTCATTGCTGAAATTAATTCCATGGCCCCATCCGTCCAAACAAAGTCAGATATACCATCCGTATCCTGTGTGTAGATGGGGAGGAAGTATTTGGGGGATAGCCTTACTGTACACGGAAGGCATTTGCTGATGCGCATTCAGCCAGGAGAGAGGCTGTGTGGAAGCAAAGTGCTGGAATTCACCCCGAAGGAAGGTCAGCAACCAAGAAAGAAAGTCTCCAGGAGCTGCATGTTGAACCAGCTCTCTCATTTGTGAGGGGAGTGGAAATCGTTTTCCTAACAAACAGACACTGAGAAAAACCTTGTCAGATTTTATTTTTTATTTTTAAATGTGTCATTTGGGGCAGCCGGGCAGCTCAGTTGACTAAGCACCCAGCTCTTGGTTTTGGCTCAGGTCATGATCTCAGGCTGGTGAGATCAAGCCTTATGTGAACAGGAACCAAGAAGAGCAGACATTCCTGCATCGCTTTTGTTTCTTTTGTTACAGTTTATTATCCAGAGCGGGGGCTCCCTGCTCAGCATGGGGTCTGTTCAGCTGTCTGTTCCTCTCCCTCTGCCTCTGCCCCTCCTCCAATTCATGCACATGCACATCCTCTCTCTTTCTCTCAAATTCGTAAAAGACAATCTTTTAAAAATGTGGGTTTTTTTTCATTTTTGAGATTTTGTAAGTCTGGGTTTTCATGTAAAATTGACAATTTTAAATGTCGGGAAGTAGTTAACATTCAGTATGCTGAAGGCAAAGAAAGGTGTCTATGCACTGAGACCCAGCTTCTCATTTGTAAACTCCGGCCTGCACAGATTGATGAAGAAGAAAAGAGTAACAAGTCTCATTACACACCAGCTAAGGCTGGACAACAAAGATGTTCAGTGCAGCCAGGCAGCTTGGTCACAATTAGCAGGATGGGATTGGAGGAAAGGAAAGAGACAGTTTTAACCAACCTGGAGGTTTTGTTATGTGGGTCTGGCAGGCAGTCAAGAGATGGAAAGAAAACTGTAGGAAAAGAAGGACATTCATGACCCTACTGTTGGCAAGCTGACATAGCCTGGAAATGCACTCTTTTCGCTTCCAAAGATAAGTTTATAGAAAGAACAAATAATAGATAAGTTAACAGAGGTACCAGAATGAGCAAGGGAGGACCCTAGGGTACAAAATTTAAGGAGCCACTCGCTTGAAGGGTCATGAAGGTTCATGGGTGAGGCTTGCGCAAACCTAGGCGTGAATGTCTCCCGACATCGGGTGCTCTGGATGCATCATTGGCCTCAGCTTCGTGCTGGTTCTGGAGTTTACACTATGTCAGAAACAATTATTGATTCTTTTCTCAGGTGATATAGCTATTTTTCTGTTTTGGGAATAGCAAATCTTAGTGAAAAATAGTAATGAGAGAGTCGTAAAAAAGAAAAAACAGGCCCCACCTGTTCTTCTGGGGACCCCCGGGACCCTGAGATCATGCTGTCACACCTGGGATATCACCCCGCTTCACCCCTTGAACACTTTTAAGCCAGGAATGTATCCCACAGGGGTAGACCTCGAAGTGTTTCAATCATGCACCTGGTCGTCGATAGAAACTTTGCAGTAGGCTCCTTCAGGTAGGTGCCTCCCCTTGGCTGGACCCACAGCCCCATCCCGCGAACAACTTGTCCCCACCCAGGCCAGTCGGGCTCTGCAGCTGCCGCAGTCCCCACAGTGGGTGCTCCAGGTAGCTCCTGAGGTGCTTCAGCATCTTCTTCTGGGGCCTGGGATGAAAGTATCATCCCCATGATTGACTTTTCACGTCCCTCCGAAATCAAGGAGAATGTTGCCACCGATCAATGTTCTCTGAGTCCAGGAAGCAATCCCTAGAGGGTCTCGCCTGATGGCAGGTCATGGGCACAGGGATCTGAGAGTCCTCCTTACTCCCGGCCTACCAGGTGATGGAGGCTTGCTGTGTGTCCTGAACTGTTCCCTGCACAGGTCTATGTCAGCCACCCCCTGTCCTCAGCTCAGCATCTCTCTGGTTCTCGGCCCTCGGCCCCTCCCTTCCTGCTTGTGCTCATTTTCGTCTAATGAAGAAATGAAATCCTAAAAAAATACATAAAAGATTGAGCATCAAAGTGTATTTTGAAGTCTTCAATGCCTGGCTGGAAACACCTTCCTGCGTGTATTTCCTTGTCATCCTTCCTCTCGTGCTGATGGCATCAGGGGTGCATGACATCCCAGGGAGAGAGAAGACGGACGGTGGAGGGACTCTGGACTCCTGGAAGATCACATTAAGGATTTCGGTCTCCAATCTGCAGAGCCACTCAGCACTGTCATGGGGGGATCTCTGTGGTGATATGCTACCCAAATTTGGGGAGTTACCTGGTCATTCAGCATAATGTAATGTACCTCCTTATGACATGTTGAAATCACCAAGTTCACTTCAATAGTGATCAGCCTAAAACCTTTAAAAAGGACCAAAGAGGCACCTGGCTTCCTCAGGCACTAGGATCCTTGATCTCAGGGCTTTGAGTTCGAGGCCCACATCAGGCACAGTTAACTTAAAAAAAAAAAAAAAAAGGCTTGCACGGGACTAAAATCAGTGAGGCTCAAACAACGGAGCTCGTCTGCGCTGGGATGGATCCCGTCACTCGTTCATTCAGCCACTGGGCACTGCACACGCAGATGGGGCCAGTGCTTCTCAGCCCAGCGGGTTCTCCCTGTAAGAGCTCAGGGTCTAGAGGAGAAGATGGACAAACGAGAAACCAAATTGTGAATGAAAGGAGCGATGGCTCCACAGGAAAAGAGCAAGGGACGACAACCAAGGCCCATACTCCACCAGGTGAGGGGTATGACAAGGCTGTGCTGAGATGACATGGAGAATTCCTGCGGGACGAAAAGAAGGAGACAGCCCTGCACAAATCCGAGTGCATACCGCCTGGCAGAGGGCACCATGGAAGAGAGGATTGGAAGTTAGAAAGGGGGCCAGGGTGGCCAGAGGAAGCTGAGGAAGGAGCAGAGAGGCAGGGGAGGGGGGCCAGGGCCCAGGTAGCTGGAGAGTATCAGTATCCTTCTCCCAGTGCTGTGTGACCCCACTTCCCGGCACTCAGTGGCTGAACCCACAAACGCTGCCTCATGGTGTCAGGGGATCAGGAATCCAGCAGTGCTCAGCTGGGGGCTCCTTCCAGAGTCTCTCCTTCCATTGGGGCTGCTGACACCACCAAGGGAGGACCTGCTTCACCGAGAACCTGAGCTCACTTAGGGGCATGGGCCAGATACGGCCCATCGCAAAGACCTGAGTTCTTCTGTGTGCTGTTGACCCACAGGGCTGGGCCACGTGCGTATGTGGGTGTCCTGGTTCAACCTAGGGGCTTGTGCTCCAGTGTGAGGATCTGAGAGAACACATGGGTCAGAGTCGACATGGGGCTGGGCAGTGAGCTTTGATAACTTAATCTCAGAAGGGCATTTGGGTCAAGATGCCACGTTCTGTGACATGGAAATGAACCACGAAGGCCAGACCACACTCAGGGAGGGGGTCACACAAGGATTTATACAGAGGAGTTGGGGAACCAATGGAGCCCCTGAGGGGAGACTGTGAAGATCCCTGTAGGGTCCGGGCCTTGCCCAGAATCAGACAGGTAGAGAGGCTTAGCAGGCATGAACCCAGCTCTTTGAGAGTCCTCAACATTTGGGCCCTGGATGCACCTTGACATTCACTGGGGGCTCTGAAAAAGGTTGACTAGAAGGAAGTGGCTGTTGACATGGAAATTGTATCGGGCTGAGGGTGATCCTAGATAGGAGACATTGCCAAATTTTCTTGTCTGAGGAGAATCCCAGGTCATGGCGACCCACTGGGTGGACCCATATCTACTACACACACTTTGGAAAGGAGGGAATGGCCTGCATCCCAGAACTGGCATTCTGTAGGGGCCAGGTACATTCTGACCATCCAGTCCTAAGCCTCCAGTCCCTTCTTTAGGGTTTGTATTGAAATTTCAAAGCCTAAGATCTTGGGAAGCTATTTCCCAGCCCTCTGTAGGTGGGGGTGTCATCTTCTGGGACTCCAGAACATGAGCACTGATGAACACATGTGTGCACTCGGGAGCGAGTGTGCTTGTGCAACAAATACACACACCCCAGTAGGGACAGTTGGGTGGGATCTGATTAGTAGCAGATCCAAGAAGTTGATAGGAGGGAGGAAATTTGGTTGCAGGTATTTCCTACATGGGACACCACTCCTCTAACATCACAGCTATTATCCAACCTGTGCCTGTGGACATTCGATAGAAAGACATACTAGGATCATCCACATTTTGCAGAGAAAACCATCCCTGACCATCCCTGTCAGGCACAATGACAGTTATGTAGGGTCAAAACCAGGTAAGAATAGAGAGTTGTCTATGAAACCAGGTGTGTCTGCATGCTGGGGCCCTGGCTGCTATCAGACCTTCCCTGGGGGCCTGTGGAGAGGTCTGTGTTGGGGTCACTGTGTACAGATAAGATGTGGCCTTGCCTGCAGAAGGGGGATGAGGACATGGCAGACCGGACCACTGTTGGTGTAGGCGTCCAACCAGGAGTGGACCCCGGTAGGGGATCTCAGGCAGTGATGTCACTTCCTTGACTACCAACCCCCAGAACTTGGAACCCCTGCAACCAGGCACCCACATTCTACTGTAGTCCGGTATCAGGGTTAGTTGGCTAGAGACATCTGACACAGAAAGATGTTTTCCTGCTGTCTGCCTGCTTCACGGGGCTCTGGGCACCAGAAACCCCAGGAAAATGGCTTGTTCCCATGCTGCAGACATTGGCTCAAACATCGCCCCCAATGCCTCAGGGCATTTCGAGGGAGATGCCATAAGGTACTTCCTACTGAGCAGACTAGGCGATGCCCACCCTTCTGAACCATCCTAGGGAAGCCCCATCCCTTCCTCTGGAGTTTGAGGGGACGAGGGATATGTGGGTGTTCCCACCCTTGGGCTGGAGGAGGGCGAGCACAGTGGATACCCTGGTGATCCCTTCTTGTTCACACCAATGTCATGGTGGGCCGGGTGGAAAGGGGATTCCGGAGGTGCCTCTCAGCTGAGCAGAGCACATCCAAGGCCCTGAAGCTGTGCCACATTTCTCTCCTTGGGCGAGGGGTCCGCATACTGGGCTGTGGTGTGTGTGCAATGGAGCGCCCTGGGTCTGAAGACCAGCAAAGGCGTCCAGACAGGGCTCTAAGGCCTCCTGCCTGGCTGACGGGCACTGTCTTTACAGAAGGCTACAGAGGAGATGGTGCAGGAGGTGAATGTTGACATCCCCTGCTGTCCTTCCTTGAAGGACAAGAAGCCCCACGACACCAACAGAGTCTGGCGCTGGCTCAGGGTGAGTGCAGGTGCTGGGGAGACCCGACCCCCAGGGCGCCAATGCAGCACCAAGGGCCCGGCTTCCTAGAAGCCAGCCTGGCCTCCTAGAGTCCTGGACTCCCATGAATCTGCATCCCATCTCTTCCCCAAACTTGCCCTCATGGTCCTGCCCACGCCTGGGACAGAAGCAGAGGCCTTGTCCACACACTTATAGGAATACCAGTAAAGAGACTTTCAGCCTCGTCTCATCCCATTTATCTAGACTCCTTTTGCCCTGTGCTAAGCATTTTCCTAACTCGTGCTCCCAGGTGTCCCCCTTGGCCCAACTGTCCTTCCTCAACTTCTGCAAGTCTTGTAAGTGATCATTTGCAAGTGTGAGTTGGGAGACTTTTATCCCAAGGGACATGGGGCCCATGGTACAATGTCTCTTGCTCTACCTTTTTTTTTTTTTTTTGATGGAACACATCTTTGGGGCCCCCCCAGGGTCAGGAACAGGGGCCTCACTGCACCGCACTGCCCAGCAGTCCGGAAGGCCCGTCATTTGTCACAGCCATGGAGCCCTTTACTGGTGCAGGACTGGATGGAATCCCCTTCTGTTGCCAATGCACAGTGCTGCATCCCACAGCCTACGTGCCCTCCTCTCTGAAGTCCTCTCACCTAAAACATCTCTGCGTTCTCGTCTCAAGAATGGGATATGTCGGGTACCGGGGTGGCTCAGTAGGTTAAGCCTCTGCCTTCAGCTCAGGTCATGATCTCAGGGTTCTGGGATGGAGGCCCACGAAGGGTTCGCTGCTCAGCGGGGAACCTGCTTCCCCCTCTTGGTCTGGCTGCCTCTACGCCTACTTGTGACCTCTCTCTCTGTCAAATAAATAAATAGAAAATCTTTAGAATAGATAAAAACAATGGGCTATGTTATCAGAAGTCACAGGATCCATGCCATTCATGCTGTGAATGTGTGCTCTCTTGTGGGCTCTCTTGTCACCTCCTACATAAGTCACTGAGATCTGGGGGCTGCTTCTGGCTTCCAACCCCCAACCCTCCTGGTCTACAGCACTGACTCACATCTGCTCTGATTCACCTCAGGGGAAAAATGGTTCAACCAGGAGGAGGAATAGGACTTCCGTGCTGTGGGCCAACCGGGCCAAGAAGCTGGAGGCTGCGATAGATAACCTGGTGTCTGCTGTCCTAAGAGAAGATCTACACTATGTCCACATCTTTCTGGACACGTACCGCACCTTTGCGACCACCCAAGCGGTACTGGACCTCCTCTTTGCAAGGTGAGCACCCTCCCCTGTCCCTAAGTGCTTCGTGTGTATTGGCCAATGCCTGTTTGTGAGACTAGGCAGGGCCCCAAGCTTCCCTTTGCTCCTAACTGGGGCCAAGTTATATAGGGACTCCGTGGGCTCTCGTAGGGAGAGCACATACACCTGGGCGCCTGCGCCGGTGGAAAAGTCTGCCTGAGGGCCAGTGGGCATGCTCTTTGAACATGCTCGTGCCCCTCATGATGAAGCCTCTGCCTCTTCCCTCACTCGCACTATGGTCTTGAGTTGGGCTCTTTTGCCATTGAAAGGGAGATCTGAGACTCCTCCTGGGGTCTGTGTCTGGGTGAATCCAGAGCAGCATGCCTGGGTTTGAGCAGGGGGCCAGGCCCACTCAGATGTCTGTGATGGGCTGGTTGGGGCCCTTTCATTCAGCAAGCATTCAGGAAGCCCCCATCAGTGGAGGCGATTATCTAGGAGCTGAATGAGATCCCGGCACAGAACAGACAGCATCCCAGGGCTGCAGGCTAGTCGGGGTCGGACGAGGAGAGCTAACATCCACAGACATCTCATGGGATGCCCCCTGGCCTCCTCTAGATTCGGATGCGTTTACTCCACCTATGACGAGGTCGACAGACCCCAGGAGCAGCGGCACACGTGAGTAAGATTTGGCTGCTCCAGGAGGACCTTCCCTCTCCAACAGGGCAGTGAGGGTACTGTGAGTTCGAGGGGCTGCTGGACATTCCCGCACACCTCTGTTATTCCTGCTGTAGGGTAAAGGTGTGAGAGCTGCTTCTGGAAACTGGGAAGGTGTCCTGGGGAGATGGGGTTGGTGTGTGAGCACTGTGGGAGAGCACAGGGGGATGGAGGACAGCTTCAACCCCTAAGAGGGTCTTGCTCCATCCCTGCCCCCTCCCAGCCCTCTCTCTACCCCAATGCTGGGACCCAGAACTGAGGATGTAGGTACCATCGCACAACAGTCTGTTGGAACATGCACACTGGGTGCTCAGCGGGGGCCAAGGAGAGTGGTGACCCATTGAGAGCTTAGGGAGCAGACATCCCACACCCTGTGGGAGGTGAGTGTCAGGGGAAGCAGACCCACTCATGGCACCTAGTGAATGGGCAAAGGAGGTAATGTTTGAGGTATGGGGAGGGTCCTGGGAAGGCCTGGCTAGAGACAGAGTCCCCTTGTTCCCTCGTCAGTTGCATCTTCACGGAGCAGTGGCGAGTGCAGTGAGGGTAAGGAAGAGGCCAGACACCACCCCTCCCTGGGCACATGCAGTTGAATTCAAGTGGCACGTGGGCAAGGAGACAGACTGAGGAGTGTGTCCAGCTCCCCTCAGAAGGACAGAAATGCTCACACCATTGATCAAGCACTCCCACTCCTAGTGGCTTTTGGCCAGCATGCCGTCGGGGAGCAGGCCTGTCTCAGGCAGGATTGCCAGATTGCAGATGGACAAGGTGTACGACTGGTCTGGGACAGGAGCTGGAAGCCCAGGGGCCCAGTTTCCCCCAGGGGTTCCCTGGGATATTGGTTTGGATGGGTGCCCTGTCCTCTGACTTCTCTGCCTCCATGTCTGTCCCCAGGGCCGTGTATACCATCCTGACCACGTGGCTAGAAAAGTATCCCGGGGATTTTGTGCAGCCTCCAGACTTTGCCAGCTTGCACATGCTGCTGGCTTACCTGCAGGTCAATGTGCCGGGCTCGGACCTGGAGCGCCGTGCCCAGCTTCTGCTTTCAGGAAGGCAACACGTGGAGCCCACGGAGCCAGAGGCTGGGGGTGAGGAGGACTGGGGGTGACTGATGTGGGACTGAGGAGGAGACGGGGGGCCACCCTGAGGAAGAGTCCGTAGAGTGTAGTTGGGCTGAGAAGAGTGAGTCGTCGCAGATCCCTGTCTCTATGGGCTTCTGCTGGGGACACCTTCTTGAACGCAGACCACACTGAGGGGTGGGAAAAGGGAAAGGCCACAGGGAAGTCAATCAAGCTGATGATGCTTTCTCTTCTTGGAGCTACAGCACCAGCCCCAGAGCAAGATCAGGATGTGCCTCGGGAACTCGCCCCAGCAGCCACTCTGGCTCCCGCTGCATCTCTGGGACCTGAGCTGGCCCCCGCCATCCCTGCTGTGGCGGCTCAGCATGGGTCAGGAAGAGCAGGGACCCCACCTGCCCCATTGAGGCCAGGGCAGGTGGTCGTCAGGGCCCTCGTTCACGTCTCTGCGACGGAAGAGCCATCGGGCCCTTTGCCTGACCCGGATGTCCAGCAGGGTCCTGCCCCTGCTCCTGGGGCTCCTGAAGAGCCTGAACCACCACCTGCCTCGGTGGAGCAACCAGGCTCGGCCCCCGAGCAGCAGCTTGTACTGGCTGCTGCCCCAGAGCCTGTCTCCCCCTCCCCCGTCATTTCCTTCTTTGTCGTATTTGTGTTTTGTGTATACGTATATAATTACATAATAGATTTTATTTATAAATAAAGTAGAATTTGAGTTTACATAAAATTTTCCTCGGATCCTTTTCCGTGGGATATGGACGTCTCATTCGGTCCATTCAGAGTGTTGCACAACCGTGTCCTTCTACAACGTTGCCATCGCAGAGACACCTGTGCTCCTCATCGCTCACGGCTCTGTCCCTCCCCCAGTCCCTGCAACCACTGCTCTTCTCTCTGTCTCTGCCGCTTTACCTCATCTTGCATTTTCCTGTGCCTGCAATCCTACCGTATGGCCTTCTGTGTCTGTCTGCAGAACGTGAGAGTGATTCCCCTCTTTTCAAAGTGTTTTATACAAAACACAGTGTTTTATACAACACACAGGCCAGCAGAGGGATGCAGGCCAGGCCACTCCTCTCAGCTTGCTCCCTGTCCTTCCTGGCTGAACCCCATCCTCTCAGGGAGGAACCTCTAAGGACAGTGCCGGTCAGTGGGTTACAGACAAGTGTTCATCCTGATGGAGTTTCAGCGGCAACAGCAAGAACCACTTGAACTGTGTGAGCAAGAGAGGCCTTTGCAATGCACATTGGCTGCTCATGGAAGCTGCAGGATGGACAGAGCCTCCACCAGGGGCTTTGGCACTGGACAGAGCTCATCCTCTAGCTATGACCCCCTGACCCTGCCAAGCCCAACCTTGGTATCCCTCAAGTTAAGCTTGTCTGAGAGAGGGGCCGTGCTTCCTGCGGACACCCCTCTCCTCCCACATAGTCGAGTAACGGGGAGTCCACTTGATCGGACGCTCTCATAGAGGCCATTGTCAGTAACTCCTGTCTTCTCTGCCAGAGGATGGAGCGAACCAGGCACAGAAGATAGATCCTGAGGGAGGACAGCTGGGGCTCTCCCTGCAGGAAGAGAGAGAAACACCAGCGAGTGGGACTCAGTGAGAAAGGAGAGCTCTGAGCACTCGGGGAGGGGCTGCCATGGGCTGGGCGCTGCCATACTGCTCAGTGGCACAGGCTCTGTGCTGGCTTGCAGGGAGAGCCCAGGCTTCATCCCACCAAGAGGTCCATCAAACACCAAACTGACCTGCATTAAACACTTTCAAGTCCAGCCACGAAAAGGCTCTGGGGCCCTGGCAGCCGAGGAGGCCTAAGATGCTATGTACCAATGATTCCACGGTGGGGGAAAAGTGGGACAGGCGTGATGGAACTGGGGGCAGCTCATTTCCCTGCGTTGGGGAGAAAGACCCCCATCACAAGGCACCCCAATATTTGTTCTACAAACAGGTGGCAGTCCAGGGGGCTCCAGCCTGCCAGTCTCCACACTGAGGATTGTCCATGTCCAGGACACAAGCTCTGGGGGACATCCTGTCCCAGGGCTGGCCTGGGTCTGATGGATGAGCACCGGCATTGTGGGATCCCATCCTGGAGGGCAGGAAGGCTTTCTGGAAGGACAACTGGGTCAGGGGCATTAGGATTGGCAGGCTGAAGGGACACAGTAGGGCAGAGGCCCAGAGCCCATGACAGCAGTGTGCTCCCAGTGGGCTACTTTTAGGAGGTAAAGCTGAGGATTTGAGATCATGAATCACGACAGTCAATCCCACTAGCAATTCCATGAGGAAGGGAGAAATGCTGTCTCTGTTTGACTCCTAAGGAAACCAAGGCTTTAAGAAACTGCCCCTTTCCATGCTCCACATTGAGTCACGGGCAGGATTTGAACCCAGGGCTTCCCAGGCTTGTGGGCCCGACCTCATGAGAAGGTTGTGTCCAGATGCTCAGAAGGGACTTGTCAACTCTGAGGTTCCATGAGCCTTTGTAGCCAAGGAGAAGCCTTCTCCTGCCCAGACGCGGGCTGGCTGGGACGGCGAGAGTCCTCAGTGCCGAGGCACAGCATCGTCAGACAACAGACCCAGGCCCAGCCGCAGTCAGGGGCGGCGCCACTGCCCCTTGAGCTCAGGGAGGTCTCCAGGCCTGGGGGTTGGATGTGGAGCTTTGTTTCCAGCAAAACTGACTGCCCGACAACGGGGACGTTTTTTCCAGCTGAAAACATCTCCCTGTTGAGAGAACATTCCTGGGGACGTGACTGGCTGTAAACGCATCCCTCCGTCGGTCCGCGTCACGGGACCTGGGGACCCGAGAAGCAGGCCCGGCAAGGCCAGGAGCAGCGCAAAACGGCACAGACTCTGTGTGTGGGTCTCACACCCCCGCCTGGGTTCAGCCCCTGGCGGGCCTTGGGTGGGCCGTGGGGCTCCTGGCGCAGACTAGACCAGAGGTGACTCTAGCAAGGGTTTGACAGCCAGCTTTCCGCGGGGGCCGCCCGGGCTCTGGTCCCACCCCCTCCCCACCGCACCCCTCTACTGGGAAGGGGCTGACCTCCAGCCGCTCCGACTTCTGGTCGCCTCCACGGTTCCTACTGGGTTTCTTGGGCCTCTCGTCACTTGTACTGAATTCCTGCCCCGAATTCAGGGTTGGAGGGGGTGATGGACGGCACGGCTGGATGCGGAATTGTGCACCTAGAGATTTTTACCTGTCTGGGTCGCCTGTGAGGACCAAGAATGAGCCAAATAGGCCACTGAGAGAAACAGACTCAGGACTGAGGCAGCAGAAGAGGATTCTTACGCTGCCACGTCAGCGGGGAGTCAACCGGAAGTGGGCAGGGGGCAGGTTCCCTGGTCTGTCTGGTTCTCTGAGCCTCTGGGCGAAGTGGCCCCAGTGGCCTGGGAGACAAACTCTCGGAAAAGAGCCAGAGACTGGAATGACACCAGATGGGTGGGAAGCTCCTAGAAACAGTCAAACGATCAGGGATCAGAAATCTGCACTCTGACCCAGCCTTTGCCTTTGTCTTCCTGTCTGACGTCTGCCTCCCCATTTGGCACATTTCCCTTGTCACCATCCAACGTCTGACATGGCTGGGCAGCAAGGAGAAGACTGAACCAGCAGCCTGGCGGGCCAGACCCTGAGGTGCCTCAGCCCGTCCCCGGACGGTTCCAGGCGCTGGAAAGAAGGTCCGATCTGTCCCAGCCACTTGACAATGAGAACTATCCTCCAGGCATGATTATTTTCATGTAATCTCAGAGATGGGATTTCCTGCGGTCAAGAAGTAAATGTGGAAAAGGGCTTCCTAGAAACATCACGTATCGTTGACAAAAATGCCTGTTTTCCAAAAGTGCGACCGGCTGGAGCCCCCCCTCCTGTGAGTCAGATGACACGGGGCGTGAGGTCCTCAGGGGCAAGGAGCAGGCACAAGTCTATCCCCCTCAAGTGTCGTGGCTATTCCGCCAGAAGACAGCCGACCCTCCCCTTAGCCCATGTGTGTGTAAACTCCATGCGGTCACAGCGTCAGGGCCTGCCTTGGTCAAAACCTTGCCCAGGGTGGTTTGTGGACACATGGTGGGCAGTGGGGAGCCAGGAAGGACTGACAAAGCTCAGTGTAGGTAAAACCCCAAAAGAAAACAAATGGGCAAACAAAACCCAAGATCATGAGAGAATCCTCAGCCACGGTTTCCTGCCTGCCGGCCCCAGCCTGTCCTGTCTCCGTTTCGTGTCCATCCCTCGTTTCCTTCACTTTGGTCCTTGCATTCTTGGTTGTTTCTTTTTTGCTTCCCCAGCCTGAAAACGACCTGGAACCATGCCTTCTTCCTATCTTGGATCTCCTTCCCACAACTCTTTTCTGCTGCATTTTGGCCAGATTTGCAAGGTGTCCGTGGCTGAATTTCAAAGGTCTGATCGCGTACTTCCCCCCCAGGGGGACAGGGGAGCCGCTGGTCCTTCATTTCCATCCTTCTCTCTTCCCTTTCATATCTGAGCCCCCCAACACCAGCCCCGTGGGGCCGCTCACTTTACCCCCAATGCTCCTCTTACTCCTCCCCCAGCGCCCCTGCCCAGATCTCGGGCTCCTCAGAACCCCCCCAACATACCCCAGGAAGGTCCACATTAGTCCCACCTGAGCTTTGTTCTCTTTTAATGTTTGTTTGCTTGTTTGTTTGTTTGTTTTTATACCTTCTCACCTGGGTGAAAGTTCTCTGGGTAATTTGAGGCCAGGCACCAGGACTTTGTTGTTTGGAAGGTGGAGATCAGGGCTCAGCCTCCGTGGGGGTCGCACCCCCTGAGAGCGGCTCACGGTCCAGGTCCCCATCTGCAGCCTCTGCCTTCCTGCCCTTCCAGCACCTGCTCCCATGGGCTCCACCCATCTTTCTCTGATGGGCTGAATGCCGGACTGGTCCCTCAGGCTCATCCTTCGGTGCCCTGTGTATCCCACCAACTTCACGCCTCTTCCCAGTCCATCTTTATGCCCAGGACAGCCCTCTCCGTTCTAAGATTTCCACGAGCCTCCCCAGCTGAGAGCCCTCCTCACTGACCCCATGCAGGCACCCAGGGTTCTTCCCACCAAGAACACAAGAGCGAAGGCGGGGCGGCGGGCAGGAGTGGCCATGCCCTGGGGGATCGGGCGGGCCTGCCAGGGGAGAGATGAGAAGGGACGCAGACCACGCTTCCTCATCAAGGCAGGTCTCTTCAGACTTTTAAGATCGTGTACCCCTCAATAAAGAATTAGGAGCACTCGCCCCTCAATACCTATACATAAATCTATAAATTACACATATGACTCAACAAATGTAGAGATTCATTATAAGACAAAATGTGCAAATAGAAGAAAAAGATTAAATAAATAGCGACATGGTTTTAGTTTATTAAAAGTTTTAATTGTTTTTCTCTCTAATGTATTTATTTTTTAATTTAATTATTTTTAAGTCCTCTCTACGCCCAGCGTGGGGCTCAAACTCACGACCCCAAGATCGAGAGTCACAGGCTCCACCGACTGAGCCAAAGTATTTATTAATAAGTCTCAGTGAAAGCAATCTGACTGGCTATACACCATTCTTTGTACAAACCCCACTTTTGTGTCTGGTGACACAGTGTCTAGAAGTGGCTCTGGAATCTCGTTGTGCTGGTACTTGGCTGTCACGCGTCCCTGTGTCACTTCCGCGTCCGTCCACCAGCTACAGTTTGTTGTTTGGGCTCAGCTACGGGAATTCCATCTCCTCTGACGCCCGTCTATCTTTCATGCCGATTCAAAGCTCTTGCAATTTTACCTGTTGGACACATGGTTTCAAAACACTGTGCCGGAGATTGCCTTGTAATAAGAAACTGTTTCAACCTGAAGGGTGCACGCAGGCGAGTACTGAAGGGCTGCAACTACAAACCGAACCTTTTCGACAACAACAATGCCATAATGGGAAGACATTTCCAAGCATCTCATTTCCAAGATGCTATCCCATATGTTTTCTCTAGGGGAAAAGTTAAAAAAAAGAAAGAAAGAAAGAATGAAAGAAGGAAAGAATTTGCTTCCACTTACCGTTAAAGCACCTTTCTCTGCAAATGACGGATTCGTTGGCTTTTTTAAAATAAACACTGGTGTCCTGAGCCAGCCGGATGGGCTGAGGCCCTCCCTGCTTTCCTTGCCGGGTGGTTGACGAGGGCTCTTGTGGGCAAAGCACACAGAATGAGACATCTGACCATGTCGCTCTCTGGAACCACTGCCGGTTTCTCGTGGCTGAATGAACAGAACCTGGAGTCCTCATTCTGTCTTACGACTTAGAGGACCCGCCACCCACTGTCCCCACCTGCCTCTGAGGCTTCACCCCACCCGCCTGCCCCACCCCCAGACTTGTCCTCCTTCTTCCCTTTGTTCCTGCCCTTCCCCAAAGCCCTGCACCCCGTACCTCTTCTCTGCCAGAGCGAGTTCAAGTTCTCACTGCCTCCCGCGACCTTTCCTGATGGCCTGTGTCCCTCATCCCTGTTTCTGCAACACATTAAACATCAGTCCATGAAGATGTCCGTGAAGACCTGAAACAGGGCTCATGTGCCTCCCTCTTTTCTGCACTCCCCTTACTGAGCTGAGCAGCGTGGGCTGGCGGGTGTGTCTGTAAACGGACTTCGGTTTTGAATGAAAGGGACATCTCTCCTGCACCTGCTCTCCCAGACTTCTGGCGCCTGTCATGGTGGTGAGGATGTTTAAGCTGCCTGCGGGGGAGGGGGTGAGGTGGCTCGGGTTGGCTGCTTGGGGTCACTCCCCTTCCTTCTGTTACTGTCCCTCTCCTTTGGGGTGGGGAGGAGGACGAGGACGAGGAAGAGGTGCGGGGCTCCATCCTTATGGGATTTCGACCCATGGGATGTCAGCCCTGACCCAAAGCTTGTGACTTCTGAGTAGTCTGGAGGAAGGCAGCAAGCAGAGGAACCTGTTAGCTTTTTCTGCCAACTGGAGCAGCCGAACATCAGACTCCCAGGGGCTCTGTGCATGCCAAATGCTATCCGGGGAGCCATGGTTCACTGTGTCTCCTTCTCACGCCCTCTAGTGGCTGGAGGGAGCGCCCTCTCACTTGTGCCTGGTGTTTGCAGCCCCCTGCCCTGTGCAGGCTCTCCAGAGAGGCAAACATCTTCCAGCGTGGAAGGGATATGCACCATATCCCCACCCGTGTGGTGCAGAGAGCTCGCGTAGCCTGAATAACCTGGAAAAGCAAGGTGGGCAAACATTGTCGACCTTCCCCGCGGGCATTTCTCCAAGAGTAGCTAAGACGCGAATCCGGCTTGCTCACTGCGCTGAGTTTAGCATCCATGCTATAGGGCTCTTTGAATGTCAATGTTATTGAGGTTTTCATCATTATGTACCTTCAAAAGATGTTCAATGTGATTCTGATCATACTCCTCTAAAAATGCCTCAGATTAAAAGCTTTTGCTGGCTCTTTAGACCGCGGGCCTGCAATTATAGAAAATGAACTGCATTTTAGCTTTCCACTGAAATTAGTAACAACGGTTCCCCAGTTGACTCTGTGAATAGTTAATGGAACAAACAGGATACTTCAGTACAATATGGGTTGGAAAGCCATTTGAGCAAGATTCTGGGTTTCAAATGGGAAAATAATTCATACAATGCAAACCTTTCTCATGCACACAGTGTAGAAGGTGTTTCTCTGAAATCAACACTGAACTATTTAGCGAATGATGAACTGTACCTCCGTGTGCCTGCTACTCTGATGAAAACGGAATCCAGGTAAGTCAGCTAGCACCCGGTACTGAGTACTGCCAGAGAGCTCCTCGTTTGACAAGGAAGAAACACATTCGGGCAGCCTGCTGGCGTGTCTCTTATGGACACTAAGCTGGGAAGCGGGGAGGGGAAAAAGTGGGGTCTGGCCTACTGGCCCAGAGCAAAGCAAACCCTGCCAAGTGAGTATTATCTTTCCCGTTTTATGGACGTAAAATTCAGCAAAGTATCTTGCCCAGCAGACCTCCCCCACTGGCCAGGCAGCTCCTCCCTGTTGAAGACACCTGGAGGGAGGTCAGTTTCAGGAGAGGGTGTCTCCTTCCTTTCCCCCATTAGCTGCCGCTTCCCACTCCTGCTCTCACCTCCGTGCCTGGTCTTGTATAGCTGGGAAGGGACTTGAGGGACACTTCAGCTCAGAACATTTAATTTTGACTCCTTCCCCACCAAATTCAAATTGCCTGCTTTTGTGGGTAGGGGAGGAGAAAAATGGGCACAGACCTCATCTTTGTAAGGTGTAGGCATTGGGAGAAATTCCAAAATTCGGTTGGTCAAGGCACTGGTGGTGAAAAGAAAACTAAGAAGGAGAAAGATGCAAAGAGTTTAAGTAATGCTAAGAAAGACGCCTCAGAGAAGACTTCCCGGCCTCTCCTCACGCAGGAATCCACTGTGGAAGGCACAATTCTGTCTGCGGGCCGCGTGCCATACGCATCTGTTCACAATCACTGTCTCGGTCACCCACCAAACACCAGAGAGTGAGCGGCACAGAAACATCGCACCTAGAGCTCCAGTAGAAGATTCTGGAAAAACTACTGAGAGATGACTATGGACATCCCACATAATGAGCATTAGGTTCAGGGCAAACACTTTAGTAAGAACCACCCCCCGACCCCCCACCTGTCTGAGCTGGGGATGATACGGCCTCCAAGCCCAATCTGCATGACTAATGTGATTTTAAAAAACCCAAGTTTTCTGAGATGGGGAATAAATGTCATTGACCTCAGAGCTGTCAAGATGTGACATTCACACTTTTCAGGGCTTCAGGGTCCACTGAGAAGAGAGCGTAACGTCCTGAGGGGTAATGTTTTTGGGGCAACCCCATGTGACTTATTACATCAAAACGGCACAAAGCTACGTGGGGACCACAGAGGTTAGATGACCGAGTATCGGGACAAGAAAAAGATCCCGATAAGCTGATAGGGAAAGGATAAGCTTTTAAAAGGTAAATGGCCTCATTTCAGTTCCAATAATTAACTGAGTAAAGACAAGGTAGGGGTCAAGTTGGAAATTCTAGACAGCCACAGATCTCATGTGAATTCACGTGTCACTCGCGGCTTGTGCAGTTTTCAGCTCTATGAACCCAGCTGGAGCAGAGTCTACATAAAGGGAGGGAGGGGCCCCCGTGGTTCTAGGCACATGGCATCTCGCTCTTGTGGGATCTGGACCGTGTCCAGCAGGGAGCTCAGAGAGCCTTGTCGCCTGAGGTACGCTTGAGGAAACCGTAGATGTTTACCCTGGAATAACCCAGGCACACACTCTGTCTTCATAAATTTGCAAGGCTGCGGTCTGGACGAGAGCGGACATAGTCTACGTCTCTCCGGAGGGCTGAGCTGGTGTTCGTGTCGGCAATCCCAGGGAGGCGGACTGGGACTCAGGGTGAGGGGAATGCCTCACAATTCCAGGTGCGTAGCCAGGTTTCTGGAAAGTTTCGTCTGGAGACCAGCTGGATGTAGGGAAGCCGTCCCCCACTAGGGGCCAACCTGGACCAGGTGGCCTCTGAGGACCCTTTCAACTCCGAGGTTCTGGCTGGGGCCGCTGGGACTGAGCGGACTTTGTCAGGGACCGAGCCTCACGGCCCATGCTCCTTGGGTAGCATTTGGGGCTCGCAGAGGGGTTTCTGGTGGGAATATTTGAGGAAAGAGTGTGGAGTGCCATTTGTGCTTAAGGAAGGTCATATCAACGAAGGTAAAGGCAAAGGCTTCTCCTCCCACCTCCCATAGAAGGAGGGTAGCATTGTCTGAGAAAAGCATGTATAAGACTGAGTTTGTTGTTGTGGGGCCCTTCTGGCAGTCAGCTCCAAGCACTGTTACTAGGGACTGTTTTAGGGACAAGAGAATAGCTCGATTCTACAGAGCATTGTGTTGTACTGATGGTCCCTACAGTGGGGTCCCTCTGCACTTTGTGGGCTGGAGTTGCCTGTATTAGTGGAACTCGGCTAATAGTAAGGGAACCTTGGGCTGGAAGTTCTGCTCCCCAGGGAGGGAGGGCAGGCAGGATAGGAAGGAGTGGGGAGTTGTGGATCACCGAGGCATCTGAATAGGAGGTGGAGACCAACCTTGAGTTTAGAGGTGAGTGACTTCCCAGAGCTGGGCAGAGTCAGGACCAGGATCCTGTCTCCCGATCCCGATCTGATATTGTCCCCACGTCCTCACCGCACCCACCACACAGACTGACAGATAAGAAACGGGGTGCTGAGGCCTAGGGGAAGGGTGATCCCAATGAAGATGACTTAAAAAAAAAAAGAAAAGAAGAAGGGGAAGGAAGTCAAGTGCACTTCCTTCCTTCGTGGGGGGTTTTCCCTCCAGTCAGAGCCCTTATGTTGGCTGCTGCAGCCTGTGAGCACTGCTGGGCTTTCAGAGGGACAGCCACCATTCTGGTCATTCGCATCACTGTCCCCTCCCCATAGGGCTAGTTACCGCCCTCCTTTCCCAACACTGGGCTCGCTCCCATGGTGTAAGCATTGCAGCCACTCAGGAGGGAACAGGAGCAGAAGCCGCAGCTGGGATGGACACACTGTAGAGCTGGAAAAAGGGACTCTGGAGCCAGACGTGACCCATGGCAGCTGTTTCCTATGCTCAGCCTCAGTTTCCTTGCCTGGTAAGGGCACCTGCTTGACAGGTCCTGTGTAAGAATCCCATGAGCCAAAGCGCTTCATGGCCCAAGGCATAAAGGGATTTCCTCCTGGTAGAGGGTCACGGGCTTGGCCTCCTGACAAAGGTCAGCAAGCGACACCCACCAGCGCTCCAGGGATGCCGGGTCGTCCTGGGGAGTCTGCCTTGCTGTCTCCCCACAGCAACGCTCCCCTCCCTGGCCTGGGGCTCTGGGGAGTCCGCAGCCTGTGCCCGCACGCGTGAACAAAGAGTCTCTGGTTACAGCCTGCAAATTACCCTCCCCTTCTGAGCCAGCACGCCTTCTGTCACTTAGCTGAAACAGACACCGGGGAGAACACCGCCTTGGAGCGCGCCAAGAGCACACCTCCGTGCCCACAGCGCGCTGAGCCACACCTTGATTTAAAACACACCAAGATGTTACTTCACAACCTTGTTCTGAGAGTCACCCCACGGGTGTGCCGCCAAGGGTAATTGATTTCTGACTCACGTATGCAGCTCGAATTGTCAGTGGGGTGCTGGTACCCAGCGCCTGGCGGGGGGCGCGGCCAGGAGCAGCCCTGATGGGGAGTGTCTGCTGCTGCCCAGGGGGAAATACTCCCACTGCAGGCTGTCGGGGTGTCCCCTAATGCAGAGTGGACTGTTGGGGGCCAGTAGGACCCAGCTGCAGCTCAACAGTGCTTGAGGTTAATGGCGAGGTTCAGAATGGTTTCTCAAACAAGGTGCTCTCCAAGGAACCACGCAGCTCTGACACTCTCTCCGTCTCTGATTTTAAGGCATCTTAAGCATGGTGGCTCAGCTCAGTGGTGTGCAGGAAAATGGTCCCAACGACTAGAGGGAGCTCCGAGACAACGTGCATCTTGGTGGTACCTGGGTGCGTGAACAGACAGGCGGTCCATGTGCAGGGACCTCCTTACTCACTTTGCCCGACAGTGGATGCTTTCCAAAGCTTTACAGAGCAGATCCTGGAGGAGGACATGTGGGAAAGGGCTTCTGGGTCCCTGTTTGCATTTTGTTTCTCCGCTCCATGGCCCGACAGAAACATGCCAAACCTCTTTGCTTTTGCCACTGACCGGAGAGCGTGCCCCTCCCCGAGCGGGGGTGCGTCTCAGGGCAGTGAGCAAGGAAGGTGCCAGCCGCCGGCTCAACCCAGGGAGCCCATCAGCGGTCGGTGTCAGTGAAGTTAGGACTTTCAGCCAGACCATCCCCCCACCCCGGATCCAACCTCTTAAACATATTTCAAGAAAGGGGATGGACAACCGAGGATGACGTTTTTCTAACCTTTAAAAAATGTAAACGGTAAACAGAACATTGATGAATAAAAACGCCCAGACCAGAGATGTGCGACTTGCTGGATTCCCGCAGACCACACCTGAAGGCAGTGCCGCAACCGATCTTTCTCTTGTTCTCACAGATGCTGAGTCCCAAGCTCATGTGCTTTCTGAGCACGTATGCCCTTTCCTTCCTGCGCACACACGTTTCTGAACCAGATGGGACTTGCTGTCGTGGACACGCCAGGCCTGGGTGGGCGGCGAAGGGAAAGTCTCTCTCTGGGTCGGGTATGACAGAGCGTTGCTGGAACCCAAGGTGGCCAAGGGGCCTTCCAGATTGACGCAGAGCTTCTTGCAGACTGGAAGACCCCTGGGACATGGAGACTTGACGCTAGAAGCAGGAATAGATGGAGCATGTGTGGCAGAGGACAGCTCCCACCTTCCAGAGTCCCAGAGAGGGAGCTAGTGACCTGGGGCTGGAGAGAAAGCTCATTGCTCCCAGCACCACTGCCGCCACAGGAGATACAGCCCACCCACGGAGGACAACCTGCAGCATGGCCAAAGCTCGGTACCCGGGAGCCGATGCAAGTCACGGACATGTCCCTACATCCCACACCATTTCCTCCTGGAAGCCCTCCACCTCCGCCCTCCGCACACCGTGACTGCTTCCTCCTCTGTGTTCTGGATGGAATGCTAGCGATAAATGCAATTAATCCAGCACACACTGATCAGCCACTGCTGGGGTCCCCACAGTGAATGAGGCTGGTGTTTCCCCCTGGAGCCGGCAGGGGCACGATGAGCCCACGGGTGCACGCTGCCATGGGTTATCGGGGTCCAGTGTTCACAGAACCCTTCTTTGAGGAGACCGTGTAAGTCAGTAGGACTCAGTGGGATAAAACAAATGGCAGGAGCCAGTCTGGACAGAGTGTGGAAAAGCCCAGGGAGGGGAGGGCGTGGGCACGTTCCAGGGACAAAGGGATTTCAGGCAGAGTCTCAGGGAGACCTGAGCGAGCGTGGCTACCCCGTCCTGGGGCTGCAGAGGGCTTGACCACAGAAGGGGGCCCTTGCCCGGAGCTGGATTGAGCTTTATCCCAAGGCCAAGGGAAAGCCCTCAGAGGCAGGTAGGCAAAGGGATGGCCCATTTGTGGGGAAGGCCCAGAGCCCCAACGGGACAGCACGCACCAAACTTTGGAGGTAGAGGTCTGCTGGGGGGTCGGGCAGCATTGCATGTGTAATCCACCCACAAACCACTCTAGACAAACTAAGGTCAGCAGGCCTTGCCCCATGTTTGGCATAAATTCCAGCTGAGAAAGCATGTGGATGCTTCTATTGTCTCTTGCAAACCTTAAAGGATTCCATTTTCCGGGGCGCCTGGGTGGCTCAGTGGATTAAGCCGCTGCCTTCGGCTCAGGTCATGATCTCAGGGTCTTGGGAGCGAGCCCCGCATCGGGCTCTCTGCTCCGCGGGGAGCCTGCTTCCTCCTCTCTCTCTCTGTCTGCCTCTCTGCTTACTTGTGATCTCTCTCTCTGTCAAATAAATAAATAAAATCTTAAAAAAAAAAAAGGATTCCATTTTCCTCTCTAAAGATTAGAGTTAGAAAAAGAGTTCCTGTAGATTTTGGAAACATACCAGTTCTGCCCATCACTTTTAAAAATAACTTATCTCTCAATTTTTAAAGATCCTGTAACATTTAACAGATACAAAATAACACATATAAGATTGAGGCATCATAATAAAATGAACACCATGAACCCACCACTGGGCCTCAGAACAAGAATGTCATCAAGGTCACCAAGATGGTCACCAAGGTCCAAGAACAAGAGTGTGCCTCCCTGAATCCAACCCCTTGCCCCATCCATAACCCTGGGGAAACCAGGCTCCTAAATTTTCTTGGTATCAGCTCCTTGGTTGTTTTTTTTAACTTTAGTTTTCTAACAGGAAGTCTAATTTTGAATGATTTGAACTTCATAAAATATCATACTCTATGTTGGCTTTTCTGAGACTTTTTGGATTCAATATTTCTTCTAAGATTCATCCTTACTTTTGCATGTGGTGGATAAACATCGTTTTCACTGCTGCATAATATTCCATTGGGTGGTCTCATCTTGATTTACTTCTCCATTCCCCTGTGATGGATGCATTTCAGTTGTTACTAGTTTTTGTCTCTTCCAAACAGTGCTGCTGTGAACATTCTCCCAGATGCCCCTTGGCATTTTGGTGCAAGAGCAAGAGTGACCTTAGGGCGTGAACCTAAGAAAAACTTGCTGAATTTCACCCATTTAATTGTTGGGTGATATGATTAGTTCTTATTGATCTCCTATTGTTCTCTAAAATTAATCCTTTATTGATTATATATATTTTAAAAACAATTCTCAGCTTGTGGATAAATTCTCGATTTTGGAATGATATAGAATTACAAAGTTGCAAAGATAGCACAGGGAATTACTATCTACTCTTCACTTGGTTTTCCCTAATGCTTACGTCTTATATCACCAAGGGCACAACAAAGAAACCAGCATTGGTATTTGCCACTATTCATTAAACTCTAGACTTTCTTTGGATTCCACCAGTTTTCCCAGCAATGTCTTTTTGCTGCTTCAGGGGCCAGTCTGGGCGGGGTGCATGTCGTATATACTGTCTTAATTCCCTTTATGTTGTCTTTTGGTGAATGGAGGCCTTAATTTTAAAGGAGTTGCACTTTTCATTCATAATTAGTATTTTGGGGAACTTGTTTAAGAAGTTCTTCCTTGTGCCTATGCCACGAGGGTGCTCTCCGATATTTAGGTTTTGTCTTTCACGTTACAGCCTTTCTTCCACGAGGACTGAACTTTGTGCCTGGTGTCGGGTGGAGATCCGGTTTCATTTTTCACTTGTAATAATAGCTGCATAATGAGACCTTAGATTTCATAGGAAAGTCCCTCTGCTTTTTTTCTTCAAGAATTCTTTGTCTGCCCTTGGTTCTTAACCCTTATGTAAGATTTTAGATTCAACTTGCTAAATTGCTTGAAGAAGCCTGCTGGGATTCGGCTTGCCACTGCATGGAGATTCTTCATGAGAATTCTTCACGCTCATGAAGAGCATGAAGAGAACTGACATCTTCACAGTATTGCATGCACAATGTCAATATCTGTTATCCATGAACTTCACGTTCTCTACATTGATTGTGGTCTTTTAAAATACGTCTCAAGTCTTCCATTTTGCTACCACTGCTAAAGCACCCGTGGCCAAAATGAAGTTCAATTCCTTTGTGACTTCCGACCAGTGTAAGAACCATAAAGGGCATTATAATGCCCCTTCCACATTTGCAGCAAGATTATGTCTCTCCTCTGTCCAAAGATCTGAAACAGAAGCGCAGTGTTCATCCACGCCCATCCGAAAGGATGATGACATTCTAGTTCTTGCAGGACAGCACAAAGGTCAGCAAATTGGTAACACAGTCCGGGCTTGAGAGAGCTCCGCCGTCTACACTGAACAGGTGCAACTGGCGCAGGCTAATGGCACGTCGTCTGCGCAGCATGCACCCTCGCAAGGCTGTTAACGCTAGACCAGAACCGGACAGAGATCCCCCCAAAGAGCCTTGAACATCAAGTCAAATCTCGTCAAGAGGAAATGAAAAGAGCAGATATAAGGAAGAAAAAAATGGAGAAGATGCATGGATAAAGTAATCCTCAATTTCATTAAAAATCGCTGACATGGAGGCTCCTGGGTGGCTCAGTGGTTCAGCGTCTGCCTTCGGCTCAGGTCATGATCCAAGGGTCCTGGGATCGGGCCCCACATGGGCTCCCTGCTCGGCGGGAAGCCTGCGTCCCTCTCTTCCACTTCCCCTGCTTGTGTTCCCTTTCTCACGATGTTTCTCTGTCAAATAAATAAATAAAATATTTTGAGAAAAATTGCTCATATGAGGGCTGCCTGGGTGACTCAGCCGGTTAAGTGTCCGACTCTTGGTTTCGGCTCAGGTCAAGATTCCAGGGTCATGAGATGGAGACCCAAGACAGGCACCCTGCTCAGAGGGGAGTCTGCTTCTCTCCCCCTTTGCCCCTCCCCCCACTTGCACATACTCTTTCTATATACAATAAATAAATCTAAAAAAATCGCTGAAATGAATAAATAAAATAAATGTTTCCATGCCTTTTAATTTTTTCTCTAAAGAGAAAAAATTTTGTTTTTGTTAGAGTTATTCCGACGTATTAGATGTTTTTGCTGATATTGTAAATAACATACATTTTTAAAGATTTTATTTATTTGAGAGAGAGAGAGGATGAGAGAGAGAGAGAGAGCATGAGCAGGGAGGGAGCATGGAGAGGGGCAGAGGGAGAAGCAGACCCCTGCTGAGCAGGGAGTCCAGTGCGGGACGCTATCCCAGGACTCCAGGATCATGACCTGAGCTGAAGGTCATTGCTCAACCAACTGAGCCACCCAATATTATATTTTCTTATTTCGTTGACGGCTAATGCATAGAAATCCAATTGGCTTTTTAAATTCTTTAAGTTGGGAAAATTCACAAATCACAGAAGTTGTTCTTTCAAAACTGTACGATCTCGTGCGTTCACACAGTTGTGTGACCATCGGCATCTCTAATTCCAGAACCTTTCATCCCCCCAGAAAGCACCCCTGTACCTGTTAACAATCAATCCTCAGTTCTCCTTCCCTAGATAACAGCTAAGTTATTTTTTTCTATGTGGACGTGCCGATCCTGGACACTCTGTATAAATAGAACCATACGATGGGGAGTCTCCTATGACTGTCTCCTTGCACTTCATATAATATTTTCAAGGTTCATCTCCATGCAGCATGTATCATTCCTTTTACAGCTGAATGATATTCCATTGTATGGGTGTCCCACGCTTCGTTTATCCATTCCTCAGCTGATGCACATGTAGATGGTTTCCCTTCGGCTATCACGGATAACGCTGTTGTGAATTTTCACGAACAGATTTTTGGGTAGACACGTGTATTCAGTTCTTCTGGATGAATACTCAGGAATGAAACTGTCGGGTCATATGGTAACTCCACATTTAACTCTTAGAGGAACTGTCAAACTGGTTTTCAAAACAGTGGCACCATTTTGCATTCCCACAAGCAACGTAGGACGGTTCCAATTTCTCCCATCTTTGCCAACATTTGTTGTTGTCTGTCTCTTTTGTTAGAGCCATTCTAGTGGGACGTGCTCTCGTTGTAGTTTTGATCCACATTGCTCTAATGACTAGGAACGCTGGGCACCTTTTCACGTGTTTATTGGCCATTTGTATCTCCTTTCCAGAAAAATGTGTATACATATCCTTTGCCCATTTTTAAATTAGGTTAGGCGTCTTTTTATTGTTGTGTTGTGAGAGTTCTTTATATATTCTGGGTATAAGTCTCTTGTCAGATGTACAATTTGCAAATATCTGTCTTCTAGTCTGTGGGTTGTCTTTTTTCTTTTTTAATAGCAAGGCACAGAAGTTTCCAATCGTGATGTAGTTCAGTTTATCTGTTTTTTTTTCTTTTGTCCCCTGAGCTTTTTAATGGTGATAGAACAGACGCATCTCCCTTAAAATCAGGAACAAAACAACAGTGTGTGTGTTTGATTTAAGGGTTTCCTCTCTCACTGAACCAATCAATCATATTGCTCCCCCTCCACGGACTGTAGTCATCGCTTCAGGAAAGGACAGGTGACCAAGCCAGGTCCACCAGCCTTCTTCAGTGGGATCGGTCCAACTGAACCTGGGGCAGAGTAATCCATTCTCTCCTCTCTGATTGGAAAGATACAAAAAATCACCCAGAAGTAACAACCTCAGTTCCCCTGCAGAGTGAAGAAGTCTATTTGCAGGAATGACAAAATATACTGCTTCTCGTCTCTTCCCTGACCTCCCGAAAATTCAGTTTTCATGTTGGGAAAATTGGAATAATTCCTACCTCATGGGTTGCTACAAATACAAATAAATACACAAATAATATACAAATGCAAATAAAATAACAATTACAAAATGTTTTAGCACGAAGACTCACTAACTGCTCCCTGTCGACTTTGGCATTATTACTGTTGCAGATGAGCTCATTCCGCACTTGCAGCCTGGCCTTCCTTCTCCCTCCTGGCATTGCCACCTCTCCCCCCACCAGGACCCCCAGCCCCACCCGTGGAGACGGCAGAGGGATTGATTTCCCCGCTAATATAGCACATGTTAGCACAGCACATGGTTCATTGCACTGATAATTCCCGTCCGCTAATGATGTGTTTCCAGAATGCCAACTCCATCTTGTACGTTTTTAAAATATTCTTTTCTAAATTGTGATAAAAATATACACAAAATCTACCATCTTGGCCATTTTTAAGTGCAACATTTCCACCGGTGGTGAACATATGCACATGGTTGTGCAACCATTACCACCGTCCAGAACTCTTCATCTCGCCAAACTGAAACTATGTCCCCATTAAGCAATACCTCCTCGTGACCCCCTCCAGACCCAGCTCCTGGCCACCACCATTCTGCTTTTCGTCTTTATGAATCTGACTACTGTAGGTACCTCATGTAAGTGGAATCATCTAGTATTTCTCTTCGGCTGATTGGCTTATTTCCCTTAGTGTGAAGTCCTCAAGTTTCATCCCTGTTGTAGAACATGTCCGAACTTTGCTCCTTTTTAAGGCTGAATAACATTCCATTGTATGGGTAGACCACGTTTGCTCGCCCATTCATCCGTGGACACTTGGGTTGTCTTCATCTCTTGGCTATTGTAAGTAAGGTTTCTGTGAAGTGGGTCTACAGATATTTCTTTGTGACTCTGCTTTCAGTCTTTCGAGCATACACTCAATGGCTCATATGACTTCTGAGAAAGAAAGAAGCTCTGGAGTTTCAGCACAAATCCTCTCTGGTGTTCTTACCCCATGTTGTCATCCTCACTGGCAAAGACTCTGTGGCTCCGGGAAGATGGTTGCTTGCCTAACGTGTCCCACACAGGCCGTGAGAGAAGATGAACCTGTACCGTGGCCCACCAGCTCCAGCGCCCAAACTCTCCCCATCTCCCTCCCCAAACAGAATATTATTGGGGATAATCGATGGGCTCCCCAAAACAATGTGTTAGAACATGAATCCACGAGACCCAACACTTTCTAATGCATGAGGGCTAAACAGAAAACATAGTGAAGGAGGAATTTCCATTCCCAGAAGCTATGAAGTTGCTTGGAAATTAACTTGTTGTAAATTTCAGGATTTGCTGAAGAAGATAAAAATTCTTGAGGGAGAAATAAAGGAAGAATTGAAAATTGGGGTTTGTTTCAGGCTAGGAAGATTCAGAATGATAAAGATTGAGAAGCTCCTGTAGTTCATTACAGATAGAGCTCAAAAATGAACTAAAATGGTGCCTGGGTGGTTCAGCCGTTAAGCGACTGCCTTCAGCGCACATCATGATCCAAGGGTCCTGGGATTGAGCCTCCATTGGTCTCCCTGTTAAGGAGGGAGCCTGCTTCCTCATCTATCTCTCTCTCTGCCTACTTGTGATCTCTGTCTAAAAAATAAATAAAACTCTTTTAAAACAATAAATAAAATTAAAAAATAAAAATACATAAATAAATAAATAAATAGGTCATGAGCACAGGAATCTGAGAGTCCTCCTTACTCCCGGGCCTACCAGGTGATGGAGGCTTGCTCTGTGTGGCCTGAACTGTTCCCTGCACAGGTCTATATCAGCCACCCGCTGGCCTCAGCTCAGCATCTCTCTGGTTCTCGTCCCTCGGCCCCTCCCTCCTGCTTGTGCTCGTTTATTCTAATAAAGAAATAAAATCCGAAAATAATACATAAAAGGATGAGTGTCAAAGTGTACATCGAGGCCTTCAAGGCCTGGCTGGAAACACCTTCCTGCGTGTATTTCCTTGTCATCCTTCCTCTCGTGCTGATGGCATCAGAGGTGCATGACATCCCAGGGAGAGAGAAGATGGACAGTGGAGGGACTCTGGAGTCCTGAAAGACCACATTAAGGATTTCGGTCTCCAATCTGCAGAGCCACTCAGCACTGTCATGGGGGGATCTCTGTGGTGACATGCTACCCAAATTTGAAGAGTTACCTGGTCATTCAGCATAATGTAATGTACCTCCTTATGACATGTTGAAATCACCAAGTCCACTTCAATAGTGATCAGCCTAAAACCTTTAAAAAGGACCAAAGAGGCACCTGGCTTCCTCAGGCACTAGGATCCTTGATCTCAGGGTTATGAGTTTGAGGCCCACATCAGGCAGAGTTAACTTAAAAAAAAACAAAAACAAAAGGCTTCCACGAGACTAAAATCAGTGAGGCTCAAACAACGGAGCTGGTCAGCACTGGGATGGATCCTGTCACCCGTTCATTCAGCCACTGGGCACTGCACACGCAGATGGGGCCAGTGCTTCTCATCCCAGTGGGTTTTCCCTGTACGAGTTCAGTGTCTAGAGGAGAAGATGGACAAATGAGAAACCAAAATGTGAATGAAAGGAACAATTGCTCCACAGGAAAAGAGCAAGGGACTACAAATAAGGCCTAAACTCCACCAGGTGAGGGGTATGACAAGGCTGTGCTGAGATGACATGGAGAATTCCTGCGGGACGAAAAGGAGACAGCCCTGCACAAATCCGAGTGCATTCTGCCTGGCAGAGAGCACCATGGCAGAGAGGATTGGAGGTTAGAAAGGGGGCCAGGGTGGCCAGAGGAAGCTGAGGAAGGAGCAGAGAGGCAGGGGAGGGGGGCCAGAGCCCGGGTAGCTGGAGAGTATCAGTATCCTTCTCCCAGTGCTGTGTGACCCCACTTCCCGGCACTCAGTGGCTGAACCCACAAACGCTGCCTCATGGTGTCAGGGGATCAGGAATCCAGCAGTGCTCAGCTGGGGGCTCCTTCCAGAGTCTCTCCTTCCGTTGGGGCTGCTGACACCACCAAGGGAGGACCTGCTTCACCAAGAACCTGAGCTCACTTAGGGGCATGGGCCAGATACAGCCCATCGCAAAGACCTGAGTTCTTCTGTGTGCTGTTGACCCACAGGGCTGGGCCACATGCGTATGTGGGTGTCCTGGTTCAACCTAGGGGCTTGTGCTCCAGTGTGAGGATCTGAGAGCACATGGGTCAGAGTCAACATGGGGCTGGGCAGTGAGCTTTGATAACGAAATCTCAGAAGGGCATTTGGGTCAAGATGCCACGTTCTGTGACATGGAAATGAACCACGAAGGCCAGACCACACTCAGGGGAGGGGGTCACACAAGGATTTATACAGAGGAGTTGGGGAACCAATGGAGCCCCTGAGGGGAGACTGTGAAGATCCCTGTAGGGTCCGGGCCTTGCCCAGAATCAGACGGGTAGGGAGGCTTAGCAGGCATGAACCCAGCTCTTTGAGTGTCCTCAGAGATGGGGTCCTGGATGCACCTTGACATTCACTGGGGGCTCTGGAAAAGGTTGACTAGAAGGAAGTGGCTGTCGACATGGAAATGGTATTGGGCTGAGGGTGATCATTGATATCCTAGCTAGGAGACATTGCCCCATGTTCTTGCCTGAGGAGAATCCCAGGTCATGGCGACCCACTGGGTGGACCCCTATCTACTACACACCCTTTGGAAAGGAGGGAATGGCCTGCATCCCAGGACTGGCTGTCTCTAAGGGTCAGGGTACATTCTGACCATCCAGGGCCAGGCCTCCAGTCCCTTCTTTAGGGTTTGTGTTGAAACTTCAAAGCCTAAGATCTTGGGAAGCTATTTCCCAGCCCTCTGTAGGTGGGGGTGTCATCTTCTGGGACTCCAGAACGTGAGCACTGATGAACACATGCGTGCACTCGGGAGCGAGTGTGCTTGTGCAACAAACACACACACCCCAGTAGGGACAGTTGGGTGGGATCCTGATTATTAGCAGATCCAAGAAGTTGATAGGAAGGAGGAAATTTGGTTGCAGGTATTTCCTACATGGGACACCACTCCTCTAACATCACAGCTATTATCCAACCTGTGCCTGTGGACATTCGATAGAAAGACATGCTAGGATCATCCATATTTTGCAAAGAAAACCATCCCTGACCATCCCTGTCAGGCACAATGACAGTTATGTAGGGTCAAAACCAGGTAAGAATAGAGAGTTGTGTATGAAACCAGGTGTGTCTGCATGCTGGGGCCCTGGCTGCTATCAGACCATCCCTGGGGGCCTGTGGAGAGGTGTGTGTTGGGGTCACTGTGTAGAGATAAGATGTGGCCTTCCAAGCAGAAGTTGGATGAGGACATGGCAGACCGGACCACTGTTGGTGTAGGCGTCCAACCAGGAGTGGACCCCGGTAGGGGATCTCAGGCAGTGATGTCACTTCCTTGACCACCAACTCCCACAACTTGGAACCCCTGCAACCAGGCACCCACATTCTACTGTAGTCCGGTATCAGGGTAACTTAGTTAGAAGCATCGGACACAGAAGGATGTTTTCCTGCTGTCTGCCTGCTTCGCGGGGCTCTGGGCACCAGAAACCCCAGGAAAACGGCTTGTTCCCATGCTGCAGACATTGGCTCAAACATCGCCCCCAATGCCTCAGGGCATTTCGAGGGAGATGCCATAAGGTACTTACTACTGAGCAGACTAGGCGATGCCCAACCCTCTGAACCATCCTAGGGAAGCCCCATCCCTTCCTCTGGAGTTTGAGGGGAGGAGGGATATGTGGGTGTTCCCACCCTTGGGCTGGAGGAAGGTGAACACAGTGGATACCCTGGTGATTCCTTCTTGTTCACACCAATGTCATGGTGGGCCGGGTGGAAAGGGGATTCCGGAGGTGCCTCTCAGCTGAGCAGAGCACATCCAAGGCCCTGAAGCTGTGCCACGTTTCTCTCCTTGGGCGAGGGGTCCGCATACTGGGCGGTGGTGTGTGTGCAATGGAGCGCCCTGCGTCTGAAGACCAGCAAAGGCCTCCAGACAGGGCTCTAAGGCCTCCTGCCTGGCTGCCGGGCACTGTCTTTACAGAACGCTATAGAGGAGATGGTGCAGGAGGTGAATGGCGACATCCCCTGCTGTCCTTCCTCGAAGGACAAGAAGCCCCACGCCACCAACAGAGTCTGGCGCTGGCTCAGGGTGAGTGCAGGTGCTGGGGAGACCCGACCCCCAGGGTGCCGATGAGCACCAAGGGTCCCACTTCTAGAAGCCAGCCTGGCCTCCTAGTGTCCTGGACTCCCATGAATCTGCATCCCATCTCTTGCCCAAACTTGCACTCATGGTCCTGCCCACGCCTGGGACAGAAGCAGAGGCCTTGTCCACACACTTATAGGAATAGCAGTAAAAAGACTTTAAGCCTCGTCTCATCCCGTTTCTCTAGACTCCTTTTGCCCCGTGCTAAGCATTTTCCTAACTCGTGCTCCCAGGTGTCCCCCTTAGCCCAACCGTCCTTCCTCAAGTTCTGCAAGTCTTGTAAGTGATCATTTGCAAAAGTGAGTTGGGAGACTTTTATCCCAAGGGACATGGGGCCCATGGTACAATGTCTCTTGCTCTGCCCTTTTGTTTGGATGGAACACATCTTTGGGGCCCCTCCAGGGTCAGGAACAGGGGCCTCACTGCACCGCACTGCCCAGCAGTCCGGAAGGCCCGTCATTTGTCACAGCCATGGAGCCCTTTACTGGTGCAGGACTGGATGGAATCCCCTTCTGTTGCCAATGCACAGTGCTGCATCCCACAGCCTACGTGCCCTCCTCTCCGACGCCCTGTCACCTAAAACATCTCTGTGTTCTCGTCTCAAGAGTGGGATATGTTGGGTGCCGGGGTGGCTCAGTGGGTTCAGCCTCTGCCTTCAGCTCAGGTCATGATCTCAGTGTCCTGGGATGGAGGCCCACATTGGGTTCTCTGCTTAGCGGGGAGCCTGCCTCCCTGCCTACTTGTTACTCTCTCTCTGTCAAATAAATGAATAAAAAGTCTTTAGAGAAAATAAAAAGAATGGGCTATGTTATCAGAAATCATAGGATCCATGCCATTCCTGCAGGGAGGTGGTATCAATACTCAGCTCACAAAGGGACCTGAGACTCTAGCATGTTCTCACATCATTTCTTTCAATTCTTGTATGGATGCCAAGAACATTTCCTCGTTTCCTTAAAATTTCTTAATTGATTGGTTGATTGATGGATTTGAGAGAGAGCAAGGGGGAGAGTGGGGAGAAGCAGAGGGAGAGACAGAATCCTCAAGCAGACACTGCCCTATGGACACAGCCCTACAAGGAGCGCAGTCTCAGGACACGGAGACCATGACCTGAAGCAAAACCAAGAGCCTTAGGATCAACCAATGAAACATTGAGTCCCCTGTTTCTTTTCCGGACTGTGTGCTCTCTTGTCCCACCTCCTGCATAAGTCACTGAGATCTCGGTGCTCCTTCTGCCCTCCAACCCCCAGCCCTCCTGGTGGCCACAGCACTGACTCAAGTCTCCTCTGATTCACCTCAGGGGGAAAATGCTTCAACCAGGAAGAGGAATAAGACCTCGGTGCTATGGGGCAACCGGATCAACAGGCTGAAGGCCGCAATAAATCACCTGGTGCCTGCCCTCATAAGACAAGATCTACACTATGTCCACATCTTTCTGAACAAGTACCGGGCCTTTGCCACCACCCAAGAGGTACTGGACCTCCTCTTTGCAAGGTGAGCACCCTCCCCTGCCCCTCACTGCTCTTGTGATTTGGCCAATGCCTGGTTGTGAGACTTTGGCAGGGCCTCAAGCTTCCCTTTGCTCCTAACTGGGGCCAAGGTATTATAGGGACTCCATGGGCTCTCGTAGGGAGAGCACATTCACTTGGGCGCCAGCGCCGGTGGAAATTCGGCCGGAGGGCCTGTGGGCATGCTCTTTGAACATGCTTGTGCCCCTCATGATGAAGCCTCTGCCTCTTCCCTCACTCACACTATGGTCTTGAGTTGGGCTCTTTTGCCATTGAAAGGGAGATCTGAGACTCCTCCTGGGGTCTGTGACTGGGTGAATCCAGAGAAGGCATGCCTGGGTGTGAGCAGGGGGCCAGGCCCACTCAGATGTCTGTGATGGGCTGGTTGGGGCCCTTTCATTCAGCAAGCATTCAGGAAGCCCCCGTCAGTGGAGGCGATTATCTAGGAGCTGAATGAGATCCCGGCACAGAACAGACAGCACCCTAGGGCTGCAGGCTAGTCGGGGTCGGACGAGGAGAGCTAACATCCACAGACATCTCATGGGATGCCCCCTGGCCTCCTCTAGATTCGGATGCATTTACTCCACCAATGAAGAAGTCGGCAGACCCCAGGAGCAGCAGAACACGTGAGTAAGCTTTGGCTGCTCCAGGAGGGCCTTCCCTCTCCACCAGGGCAGTGAGGGTACTGTGAGTTCGAGGGGCTGCTGGACCTTCAGGCACACCTCTGTTATTCCTGCTGTAGGGTAAAGGAGTGAGAGCTTTCTGGAAACTGGGACGGTGTCCTGGGGAGATGGGGTTTGTGTGAGCACTGTGGGAGAGCACAGGGGGATGGAGGACAGCTTCAACCCCTAAGAGAGTCATGCTCCATCCCTGCCCATCCCAGCCCTCTCTCTACCCCAATGCTGGGACAGAACTGAGGATGTAGGGACCATGGCACAGCAGTCTGTTGGAACCTGCACACTGGGCGCTCAGCGGGGCTCAGGGAGAGTGGTGACCCAGTGAGCGCTCAGGGAGCAGATATCCCACAACCTGTGGGAGGTGAGAGTCAGGGGAAGCAGTCCCACTCATGGCACCTAGTGAATGGGCAAAGGAGGTAATGTTTGAGGTATGGGGAGGGTCCTGGGAAGGCCTGGCTAGAGACAGAGTCCCCTTGTTCCCTCGTCGTTGCATCTTCACGGAGCAGTGGCGAGTACAGTGAGGGTAAGGAAGAGGCCAGACACCACCCCTCCCTGGGCACATGCAGTTGAATTCAAGTGGCACGTGGGCAAGGAGACAGACTGAGGAGTGTGTCCAGCTCCCCTCAGAAGGACAGAAATGCTCACACCATTGATCAAGCACTCCCACTCCTAGTGGCTTTTGGCCAGCATGCCGTCGGGGAGCAGGCCTGTCTCAGGCAGGACTGCCAGATTGCAGGTGGACAAGGTGTACGACTGGTCTGGGACAGGAGCTGGAAGTCCAGGGGCCCAGTTTCCCCCAGGGGTTCCCTGGGATATTGGTTTGGATGGGTGCCCTGTCCTCTGACTTCTCTGCCTCCATGTCTGTCCCCAGGGCCGTGTATACCATCCTGACCACGTGGCTAGAAAAGTATCCCGGGGATTTTGTGCAGCCTCCAGACTTTGCCAGCTTGCACATGCTGCTGGCTTACCTGCAGGTCAATGTGCCGGGCTCGGACCTGGAGCGCCGTGCCCAGCTTCTGCTTTCAGGAAGGCAACACGTGGAGCCCACGGAGCCAGAGGCTGGGGGTGAGGAGGACTGGGGGTGACTGATGTGGGACTGAGGAGGAGATGGCGGGGGGCACCCTGAGGAAGCCTCTGTAGAGTGTAGCTGGGCCGAGAAGAGTGAGTCGTCGCAGATCCCTGTCCCCAAGAGCTTCTGCTGGGGACGCCTTCCAGGGACTGAGGGGTGGGAAAAGTGAAAGGCAACAAGGAAGTCAAGCAAGCTGATGATGCTTTCTCTTCTTGGAGCTACAGCACCAGCCCCAGAGCAAGATCAGGATGTGCCTCCGGAACTCGTCCCAGCAGCCACTCTCGCTCCCGCTGCATCTCTGGGGCCTCAGCTGGCCCCCAGCATCCCTACTGCGGTGGCTCACCACGGCTCAGGAAGAGCAGGGACACCACCTGCCCCGTTAGGGCCAGGGCAGGAGGTCGTCAGGGCCCTCGTTCACGTCTCTGCGACGGAAGAGCCATCGGGCCCTTTGCCCGACCCGGATGTCCAGCAGGGTCCTGCCCCTGCTCCTGGGGCTCCTGAAGAGCCTGAACCACCACCTGCCTCGGTGGAGCAACCAGGCTCGGCCCCCGAGCAGCAGCTTGTACTGGCTGCTGCCCCAGAGCCTGTCTCCCCCTCCCCCGTCATTTCCTTCTTTGTTGTATTTGTGTTTTGTCTTCACCTCTGTTCTTACATCATAGATTATCTTTATTAAATAAAGTAGAATTTGAGTTTACATAAAATTTTCCTCGGATCCTTTTCCGTGGGATATGGACGTCTCATTCGGTCCATTCAGAGTGTTGCACAACCATGTCCTTCTACAACGTTGCCATCGCAGAGACACCTGTGCTCCTCATCGCTCATGGCCCTGTCCCTCCCCCAGTCCCTGCAACCACTGCTCTTCTCTCTGTCTCTGCCGCTTTACCTCGCCTTGCATTTTCCTGTGCCTGCAATCCTACCGAAGGCACGTTCCTTCTACCAAGAAATAATCCCCCATGACACACAGCGTCCTGCTTCCCTGCCTTTCATTCTCCATGTAGTGTGTGTGTGTCTGTGGTGATTTCTCCATTCCCGTGTGGAACGGATTTTAAAAGACAAGACATGTGAAGTCCACGAGGAGTGACAGTACCATACAAACCATAGGACTGTAGGATTTCAGGTCTATGTGGAATCTGCAAAACAAAAACCAAGCAGACTCTACATGCAGAGGACAAACTGCTGGTTGTCAAAGGGAAAATGGGTAGGAGAATGGGCTAAATAGATAAAAGGAAAAAGAGATAAAATGTTTTCAGTCAAAATAAATCAGTTACAGAAAAGTAAAGTAGAGCCTGGGGAATATGGTCAATAATACCGTACCAATGCAGTGTGGTGACAGATGGTGACTGCGTTGATCTCGGTAAGCACCAAGTCGTGGACGGAATCATCAAGTCACTCTATTGTACACCTGAAACTAATATAACAGAGTATGTTAATCATACCACAACGTTTTTATGAAATAAAAATGAAATACAAAGAACAATACCACTGCTAAGGGTGATTGGAATGTGAGAGGGACATTTCTTAGGCTGAGGAGTTTGTGTCTATAAACATGACGTGGAAAGGTTTGGGATCTTGTGCTTTGGGGAGTGAGTTGAGCAGTAACTTACAGTTGCTAGAAAGGGGTGGGGGATCTCCCCATCCCACCGTCAATGGAGTTTTCATCTAGGAGGGCTGGGTATCATTGGAAGATGCGGATGTTGAAATGAATTGAAAATGGAGAAGAAACATTTGATCTGTGGTAAGGTCCTGGGCAGCTTCTGAGAAAGGCATTTATTTCAGCTGAATGTAAAGAAATGTCCAGCTGACTGGAGCCATGTGAGAAAAGACTCTTGTTAGATTTTCTCTTTTTAAAAATTGTGTCGTATGGGGCAGCTGGTGGCTCAGTTGACTAAGCATCCAACTCTTGTGTTGGCCATCACTCATCTGGGACAGCTTGCCCACGTCCACGAGAATCGCTGGGAGTGAGGGAGTCGTCTGCTTTCAGAGCTTCCTCTCAACTCAAACTTCTGTTTGCCCTCCGTATTGCACAGGCTTTCCCAGAAGCACGGTACCCTCACCAGAAGATAATGTCATGTGCCTTCATCATCTACGTAACTCACTTTCCCCAGACACGGTCCAAAGCTTTCCCAAGGCCAGGCCTCTGAGCATGCTGTTCCACCCCTCCAGCAATGCCGGGTCCCAGCCTGGTGGCGCTGCTCATCCTTCTGAGCCCAGCCCAAATGCCAGCTTCTGCGGAGCTCTCCAGTCCTGCTCATCCAAGATTTAACCTCCCCACAAGCACCACTCCTGGCCCCGTCTGCCTCTCTCTGCCCCTCCACTGCACCTGCCTTCCTGAGGCTGCGCACCCCCCTCCCTGTCCCTTGGCTGACACTGCAGTCCCCGAGGGTTGTAAGCCCCTCCCGCACCCCACAGCTTCCCGCTCCTGCAGGCTCTGGCAGTCAGCCTCCCACACACCTAACAGCATCTGGCACAGGGTATTGTGCAGCGCTCAGTGATGTAAGAGCCGCGGAGAAGCGGAGGACCAGAGTTGAGGAACATCCCTGGGTTGCACCACGGCTGACTTTTAAGAGAATGGACTCTGCTGCGGGTAGGGCTTCGAAGACCAGAGGCCGAGGGGTACGGAGTAGATGCTGGGCAGCTGGGGTGTCCCCGGGCTGCTCAGTTGGAAGATGTCGCTCACGTAGCTGCTGGCATCTGTCCTTGCTGATAAGTCTGCTGTCGGTCAAAGTGCTTTTCCGTCTTTCTAGTTGTTTTGAAGTTTCTCTCTGTGCTTGGGACGTTCCGTCATCAAGCTCTGCTACGTTCACGTGTGGACTTTTTTGTATCTGTCCTGCTTAAGATTTGGTGTGTCCCTTCAGTCTAAATGCTCATCTTTGCTTTCTCTTTGCTTTGCTTTTCATCACTCTAACTATATCTTACATTAAAAGAAAAACTGCATAGACTATATGAGTAATGAAATCATTATTTACATTTGTACTGATTAAGTTTGATTATAATAAAATACAGAAACCCTAAATCACACCTCATTGCCAGAGTTAGCTGGGTGCATTACCTTGATAGTCGCTATCCTGAAAACGAAGGAAACGTTTTGGTCTAGGACCTGTGTGATCAGATAAAACCAGACACTTTGAAATTAACTGGACATTTGAGACATTTGACAGTGTCAAATGACCAGCTGAAGAACTAGTTAATCGGAAGGCATGGGTCAATTGGTGCTCTAGTTAGAAACATAACCAGAAAATCTTGGAAAAAAGGAAACACTGGAATATTAAGAGCTATTGCAAAGCTATAGCAAGGAAGTCCTTTACTAGTTATTTATTGATTTATAAAGATTTTATATATTTAATTTAGAGAGAGAGTTGCACTAACGCGGGAATGGCAGGTAGAGGGAGAAGTAGGCTCCCCACTGAGCAAGGAGCCTGATGCCGAACTTGATCCCACGACCCCAGGGTCATAACCTGAGCCGAAGGCAGAGACTTAACCCATCGAGCCACATAGACATCCCAGTCTTTTTTTAATCAAATGATGCTAGATCATAGGGAAAAGGGATCTTGACCCCCATTTCACACTCTAATACAGAGCCACTTGTAAAAGGTAAAAACAAAAAACTTCTGGAGGAAAACATCTTCATGATTTTGAAGAAGACCAAGAATTTCTTAAACAGGGCACAAAAACAATAATTATAAAAGAAAAAGATGAGTTGTACTACGTGACAATAATGAATTCCATCCATCAAAAGACACTATGAACAGAAAAGAAGTAAATCTATGCATTGGGAGAAGATATTTGCCATACAGGCTCAACAAAGGACTCACATTTGAACAGAAAAACTACTCCTTCAAAGTGATAAGAAAAAGAGAGAATATTCAATAGAATATATGGAAAAAAAAGGTTTGAAGAGAAACTTGACGAAAGAATATATTCAAATGGACAATAAACATACGAAAAGTGTTCACCTTTGGGTGGCTCAGTCAGTTAAGCGCCTGACTTCGGCTAAGGTCATGATCCCAGGGTCCTGGGATGGAGCCCCCCCCTCTCTGCTCAGCAGGAAGCCTGCTTCTCGCTCACCCTCTGCCTGCTGATTCTCCTCCTTGTATAGTCACATGCTCTCTCACTCTCTCTGTCAAATAAATAAATAAATAAATAAATAAATAAATAAATAAATATCTTTTTAAAAAAAAGAAAGGAAGGAAGAAAAGTGCTCAACTTCAATTCTCACCAGGAAAACACCAACTGAAATGATAATGTGATGTCATTTTACACCTGCTGAAGTAGCTCAAGGGAAAATACTAAATATTGCCAGGATTCAGAACAACTACAACTCCCACATACTTCTGCTAGGGGTGTACATTTGCAAGACCATTTTTGAAAACTGAACATAAACCCCATCAAACCGAACATATGTTTACTCTACAATTGACTCCTCCTCCTCCTCTACAATTCTACTCGTAGGTAGAGATACAACAAAAATGCATACTTATTGCATTCAGTGCACTCTCACGCAAAATCCCACAAGATTATTTGTGGCTATCACGAGCTGGTTCTAAACTTTATATGGAGAGACAAAAGACCTAGAATAGGCAGCACAATGTTTAAAGAGAACAACAAGTTTGGAGGACGACATCACCACCTTCAAGAGTTACCATAAGTAACTACTAACTGTAATTAGTAATCAAAACCGTGTGGTATTAGACAAATAGAAAAACAGTAGAGAATGGACAGGCCAGAAACAGACTCACACAAATAAAGTCAACTCTTCTTTGAAAAACTGGCAAAGGCAATTCAGCATAGAAATGACAGTCTTTCCAACAAATGGTGCCGGGGAGGTGCGGAGGAGAAGGAATCTAAACAGAGACCTTAAACCCTTAACAAAAGTTAACGCAAAATGGATCGTACACCTAAATGTAAAATGCAAAACTATAAAACTCCTAGAAAATAACATAGGAGAGATTCTCGATGACCTTTGGTTTGGCAATGACTTTTCCTTCATTTTAGGTACAACACCAAAGGCACAATCTTTGAAAATACTTGATAAGTTGAATCCCTCGTTAAAATTAAAAATTTCTGCTCTGTCAAAGACACTGTCAAGAGAATGAGAAAATAAGTCACAGACTTAGAGAAAGTTAGAGAAAATAATCACAAAATACATATCAGATCCCCACTGATATCCAAAATATACAAAGAACTCTTAAAACTCAACAATGGGAAAACAAAAACCCCAACTTTAAAGTGGGCTAAAGATCTGAACAAACACTTTACCAAAGATATGATCATATAATATTATATAACATATTTCTATAATATTATATATTATATTGTTTTATAACATAATTCTACAGTATATAACATTTATTATATAACATGATAACATCATAAGTCAGTAAGGAGATACAAATGAAAAAAGTGCAATGTCACTGCACACCATCAGAATCGCTAAAATTGAAATCACTGACACCACCAAATGCTGACGAGCGTGTGGAACATCCAGAACTCTGACTCATCGCAGAAAGGTGGGAATGCAAAATGGTACGGCCACTTGGAAGACACTTTGGAGACTTCTCATAAAACTAAACATGCTGTACTGTATGTTCCGATTGCTCCCCTTGGTATTTACCCAAAGGAGTTGAAAACTTCTGTCCACACAAAAGCCTGCACACAGACGTTTATAGCAGATTCATTCACAGCTGCGGAAACTTGGAAGCCATCAAGATGTCCTTCCACGAGTGAATGAGGAAACAAACTGTGGTACATCCCCACCGTGGAATATTATTCAGCAGTGGAAAGAAAAGCGCTATCAAGTCATGAAAAGACACAAGGGAACCTGAAATACATAATACTACGTGAGAGAAGCCAGTGTAAAAGGCTATGTGCTGTAGGATTTCAGCCATATGAGATTTTGGGAAAGGGAAAACTATAGAGACTGTAGAAAGGTTGGTGTAGGAGGGAGAGAGGGATGAATGGGCGGAACACAGGGGATTATTAAAGGCGGTGAAACTATGCCGTATGATCCTACAATGGGGGATACATGTCGTTATACACTTGTTAAAACCCAGCGAATGTACAGCACCAAGAGTGAACCCTAATGTCAACTAAGGACTGGTCGATAACGATCCTGTGTAATGCAGGTTCATTAATTGTACCAAATGCGTCCTTCTGTGCAAGAGGCTGATAGTCCGGGGAAGGAGGTTATGTGTGTTGGGGGCCAAGGAGTCTACGAGATTCTCTACACTTTCTGCTCAAGTTTGCTGTAAATTTGATAGCTGCTATAAAAAATAAAGTCAATCAGAACATTGTTTAAGTAGATGAACCTGTAAAATTTCATTGGTTTAAATCATCATAGGACAGCATCCTTACTCCAGGATTGGCCTGGAGAATCGTCCTAAATTAGTGCTATCCTCACACAAACCTCCAAAAAGACCCCATAAAATGCAACTTGATGTGAGTGACAGATGGGAAAAGACGGAACCTCCTGCCTCGCCCATATTTCAGATGAACAATGAATGATAAAAAATGACAATCTGGAATGCTAAAAAGGGAAATCATTTTGTTAAGGAAAACCTGGGGCAGAGTAGATGATTTGGCAGCAAGAACTGTTGCTATGTGATCTTGCCATTCAGTTCTCATTCATTTCAAAATTTCTTACCCTTTTGTCTTCCCTCCCCCCCCCCCCTCTGGAAGATGTTTACAAGTGCTCTAATGGCAACAGAGAGTTCCTTAAATAATCCAAGTGGATCACACGTGTGCCACCTGGAGACTGAACCCATTGTCTTGGGTACCTGTCTGCTCTGCCTCTGGAAAGACAAACACCACTGGGAGAGGAGGCCCAGGCTGAGTAAGCTCCAAAGAGGAACACCCACATGCCTGAAGCTATCAAAGGAAGAAATGCAGAGAGGGGGCCTACCAAGGGCCACCCAAAGCATAAATTTGAGGTTTTTTGTTTTTTGTGTGTGTTTTGATTTGTTTTTAGATTTGGGTCGTGAGTCCACAACTCACTTCTCCCGTGTTTCCTGAAGCTCAGAGTCCTCTGGGGAAATGGAAAGTACGGCCTGGTAAGAAGCAGCCACTTGCTGCGCATGCCCAGGGGCCTCCAAAGACTCGTAAACATTGGTAACTGAGAGATGAGTGGAGCATCCTTTCTGATTGGAGTTACTTCTTTTCCTCTTTAAGATTTTAGTTATTTATTTGAGAGAGAGAGAGAGACATGTGTACGAGCAGGGAGGAGGAGCAGAGGGAAAGGGAGAAGCTGACTCCGCACTGAGCAGGGAGCCTGATATGGGGCTCTGAGATCACAACCAGACTCTTAATCCACTGAGCCCCTCAGGCTCCCCTGGAGATATTTTTTAACTACGAAAAAATATAATCCTAGAGTCAGCTTGCCTAGTATGGATACTTTTACTATGTCTTTAAAAGCTGGGGCACCTGGGTGGCTAAGTGGTAAAGCCTCTGTCTTTGGCTCTGGTCATGATCCCAGGGTCCTGGGATCGAGCCCCTCCCTGGGCTCTCTCTCTGCTCGGGAGGGAGCCTGCTTCCCTTCCTCTCTCTCTCTCTGTCTGCCTCTCTGCCTACTTGTGATCTCTGCCTGTCAAATAAATGAATAAAATATTTTTTTAAAGTTATTTATGATTTAGAGCTAATTATAACACAAGACTTGTCCACATAACCAACTTCCTCTGCTCTCCTGTGATTTCCAAATCTTGGGCTGTGGCTGTGACCACCAATCTTCTGAGAGGCTCTCGCCCTACCCTGTTAACTAACATAATATTTAAGCAGGTTCTGAAGAAAGTGCTTTCTTCACACACACAGAGAAAAGAAATGTTTGACCTTATTTACCTGGGCTCTGGCTCCTGTGGTCAGGTCAGCCAAGGGGCCTGGGGCAAAGAAGTAGGCTTCCCATTTATAGGACAATTCTGTTGGAGTCATGGGCCAACCACCTAAGTGTGCCCCCATGGGCCATGTGGCTGGTATTTCAGAGGTCCTGCTGGCTCCAACATTGACAGGCTGTTCGTGGATAGTTATAGAGGGTTATAGCCCCATTAACAGGCTGAAAGAAAGATGTAATGTCCGTGTCATGGGTTTACTCAGACCCAGTGTCTCAGTGACCCCCACACACTCTTTCTCTGTCATAGTCCACCTGCTTCTCTGCCCTCCACTGCTGGGTGATCAATTAAAGCAATTAACAGAGCATCTGACGCACCGGAATGTCACGGTGAGTGTGGTCAGGTGGAAAACCCATCAGCCGTGCCAGTCAGCTCCCACCCTCTGCTGGGGGACCTGTGCTTCATCGTCTCGCAGGGAAGGTGCCCAGCCTGGGAGTTCACGGGATCACTCCTTGGAAGCTTGGGTTTCCCACTGAGCAGAAAACAGGTAGTTGTATCCTGCTACCCCTGGGCTCTCGAGCCCCACCTGGCACAGAAGCAAGGTTTTCCCTCCGTTAGAAGAGGAGGCCTGTGCGTCACCAACACATTAATGCTACTACACAAGTCCTTGCTTGGTGAGTCCCACTTCTCCCCTTGGCGTGAGTGGTGTACAAACAGGGATCCAGAGGGCCGGCCAGGGACTCTTCACTTGAAGATGGACGGAGCAGGCAGTATTCCTTCTCAGCCCTTCTCATAGTAGAGCAGTCCTCCCCACCCCGTCAGGGATTCCTTCTGGAATCCCTCTGGGCTGAGAATGACCCAGCAGTGTCCCCCCAAGCAGACTCACTGAAAAGCTGCTGGGCTTCCTTAAAAGGACAAACCCTAAGCTCCCCCAGAACGGTGGTGCCTTCCTTGAGCAGAGACAGTAAATTGCTCTCCAATACCCATCCTTTCATCCTTCCTTAGTGACAGAACTCCGGTATCACGAGGGCCCTCAGTGCTCCCAGAGCGGAGACTACATTTCCCAGCTTTCTCTGCAGCTGCATGACCCTGTGACTAATGAGCTATAAGTGTACGTGTTGGGCTGGACTTGGAGAAAGACGAATTTAATGAAAGCTAGGCCATCTGGGATGCTCCTTCCCACTGCCTGGAGCTTAGATGGCTGGTGCTTTGGTAGCCATCCTGGACCATGAGGTTGAAGGCTACATACCCAAGAAAAGCTGAGTAGGAAGGACAGAAGTTCCCACATACCCTTTTATCCTCCCCCACCAAACACACATACACAGTTTCTCCTATAATCAACATCTCACGTTCATGTAGTACATTTGTTACAATGGGTGAGCCAATACTGAGGCATTATGATTAACGGAGGTCCATCATGTACATTAGGGGGTCACTATGTTGTACATGCTATAGGTTTTGACAGTGACAGGAACAGGTATCCCCCAGTAGAGTAAGAAACATAAGAGTTTCCCAGCCCTAAAACTGTCCTGTACTCCACCTGGTCACGCCTCCCTCCCTTCCCTGTAATTCCAGATCTTTTCCCTGCCTCCATGGTTTCTCCTTTTCCAGAACGCCGTATGCTTGGAAGCACATCGCTTGCAGCCTTTCCAGATGGGCCTCTTTCACTTAGCAGCGTGCACGCACGTTTCTTCCATGTCTTTTTATGGCTTGAGAGCTCGTTCCTTTTGTATTGCTGAATAATATTTTACAGCCTGGATGTACCACGTTTTAATTTTAGAGCATCCTTAGTTTTATGCATTCACCTACTGAAGGATATCTGGGCTGTACCTGCCTCTCTAGTCTGCTGGCTTGCCCTGCAGATTTTGGCCTGGCCCCTCACTCCAGAGGGTTCATCTCTCCTTCACGGTGAGGGGGGGTGGAGGTGAGCGTCTACTGGCATCTTTACAGTCCAACAACAGCAGCAGGTGCTGGGAGATGAGGCAGGTAGGAGGGCTCCGCGCACATACACACATACGCACACTTGTTCCTATTTCTGTGGGGTGCTGCTGGCCTCGGAATCTGCCAGTTGTTTGCGTTGCCCTTCCACATGATTTCCAACACAGCAGGCTCAATCCTTTCTCTCCCGCAGTCCATGACCTTCACTGCGATGAGACAGTGCTTAGCAAGGAAGGGGCATTGTCACTGATTAAAAGCCATTTTTCTTTCCTGCTAGGTTCGGAGCACATTTTGTGTAATACTGTATCTTACATATTACTGCTACTTTCCCAATCATGATTAGCGCCACTGTAATTCTTCCTTGGTGAAAATCAGCAGCCCAGCGGGGACATTATGCTTCACAAATAGGACAAAGACATTCGGTATTCCTCTCTAGAAGAAAGACAACGGTATAACCAAATCCCGCCTCCTTTAAAAAAATAAATCTTCTGCTATTCACCCCCTTTCCCAAGAGATTAATATTTGCAAAACTTTTTTTTTTCAGAGTTTCTTTTTCTTTATTTGTCTACATTCAGCTTAATTCAGATGTACTGCCTGAATGATCCAGACATACCAAAAAAACCCCACTCTTTCCCACTGTTTTTAAAATAAAATCTTCACTTATAAAACCAAAACACTAAAGCATTAAAATACAGAAAGCTCGTTTAACCTACTTCACAAAAGCATTAACAGATGATGTATCCCTTCTGTAGTTATTTAAAGACAAACCGAGTTAACACGAACACCAATCGTAAATAGACAGAGGGATACGGAACTGCAAGAACTCAAAAAACTACTCGGACAAAGTTGTGACGGCAACTAACAAACCACTGAAGACACGGAAGTCCCAAACACGGCAAATATGGGTCACAGGACGGGCCACAGGGGTGACCAGCTGCACCTCACGACACGGCAACGTGGACAGGTTGGGGCGGAGGGGGCCTGGAGGGGCCAGCTGACATGTTAACTGTGATGCATAAAACTGAATCTTACAACGAGGGGTAAGTGCAGAAGGTACAAATCTTCACCCCTCGGGGGGCTTTATCTATACTGGTAGTTCATGCTGTGGTCTGCGTTCCTGCCGTAGCCGCCCTGTGAGGACTGGTAGGAGCTGGGAGGGCCGCTGTAATTCTGGCTGGACCCCGGGGAGTTGTAGTTTGATTGTGACGAGTGGCCTCCTTGTTTGCCTTGGTATGAGGAGCCGCCCCCAGAACCGCCGCCGTAGCCCCCGTGTGACCCTGGGTTGTAGGATGACCCGCCTGTCCTCTCCCTCGACCTCGACCTCGGATGTTCCCTCCTCTTCCCCGCCCTCGAAGGTTCGGGGGCGGGGGCACTTCGTTGTGCATGGGGCCTCCCACGCCAAACCCAGGGTTATGTGGTTTAGCAGCAAATTTCGGTCCCCCCCTGACGGGCACAGGGGCTCTCTTCTTCTTGTTGGCTTCCAGGGCGAAGGAGCATCAGGGAAGAGCTTTTCTAGTGCAGCAAGAGCGGCATATGCTTTTGCCACCTTTTTGTTCGAGCCAGCACCCTGAAATTTCTGTCCATCCACCTCGACCTCCATGACAAAGCGCTTGTCGTGGCTGCCCCCGGTCTCGGAGATGAGCTCGTACTTGAGGCCATGCCTCTTTTCGTTAAGTTCCATAACACGGTTCTTGCCATGCTTGGTCAGGATTGGCCCCTGCTGGCAGTAGGATCGGAGGGGAAGGCAGTACTGGGGGTCGAAGCAGCTTCCACCAAAAGTGGAGGGGCCACCACGGCCGGCTTTGCTTCCGCCTCCTCAGCGGAGTCCTCCCCTTTGCTAGAGTCTCTGCCTTCCGCGCCAGTAGGCAGACCCATGTCCTGTAACACCTTAACGGCCACGTGCAGCTTGGCAGTCTTCAAATGAGTTGCCATCCACCTCAACAGACATGGTAAAGATGGGGGCGTGGACTGGACCGGTCTGGGAAACCAGCTTACACTGCAATCCCGGCTTCAGCTGGTTGAGTCTCATGAGTGCGTTCATAGCTTGGGGAGGCTCTGCCTTCTCGTCTTTCTTCTGAATCTTCTTCTTCTTTTTGCTCGGAGACTTTTCCTCCCCATCTTCTTCCATCGGGCGTTTCATGGGCATAACGGCATAGGTGGTGCTGGGGGGGGGATTTGAACTGCGTAGTCTACTGGGTTTTCATTCTTTGGTTTCTTGGGCATCTTAGAAGGCAGAGGGTCCATACCCAGAACTTTATGGAGCTGGCCAAACGCAGCAAGTCACAGAGTGTGCTCCGCACTCTGTGTGGTATCTTCCCGTTGCTGTCTGTCTAGATGCCCAATAGCTTCAGTGGCTGCTTTTTCACAAGGGTCATAAATGCCAGAACCATCTGGCCTCACGATCCCTGACGCCAGGCACTCGAGCACTCTCCGCAGGGCCTCGCCGGCACCCACTGGTCTGTTGGCTGTGCCAATGGATTTCTCACAGAGAAGCTCAAGGGGCCATCCTCCGAGGGGACCCCAGGTGGGCACGCGGGTACACAGGTCCCTCAGGACCCGGATGACAATGACACATGACTTCAGCCCGTTGCTCTGGCCTGGAACCACTTGGCGTGTCGGAGGGACAGCAAGGCAGCAAGGCATTTCTGCCTGTCCAGAGCGTTCGGGGGATCGTTGACTGAGAGCGGTTCTCCGGCTAATACTTTCTCCATTTCTTCTCTGACAACAGGGGATGGCAGGTGGATGGTCAGGGACAATGGAGGCTCTTTTGTGTTTTTTATCACAACGGCAGCATCGTCAGCAGACTGGAGTATTTCGTACTTGTCTTCTGTGACCGCAGCGAGCTGGATGGCCAGGTTGTCAGCCACCTTGTCCAGGAGGGCGGTCGTGGGCTTCTCCTTACAGAGCAGCACCAGCTCTAAATCCAAGTCCCCCTTGAGCAGCAGGCCCTTTGCCACGAGGCCCACGCGCATCAGGCCACGCAGGGTTCTGGTCATGTGCTCGGTCTTCTGCTCCCCAGCCCCTTCTTTGGCCTCATCCTCCGGGGGCACGTCCACATTCTCAGACTCCGCATGCTCACTGCTGCCTCTCTCCTGTGCGTCCATCCAGTCGGACACGGCCTTGAGCGCCCTCTCTGTGGGCGACACCATGCTCTGGACCGCCTCCAGTTCCTCTTGGGTCGGATAAACAGAAGAATGCTTTGCCATCACGTGGCGATCGTCATTCACAAAAATTCGCATTGGACGCATCTTTCCTTCTTTTTTCTGGAGTGTCTGGAAACCAAGTGTTTGCTTATCTTTTCAAACTGTGACAGATTTCCTTGGTGTTATCAATACTTCAACTATCTTGTCCGCGTTCCCTTCCCCGACCACAACCGCCGCCGCCGCCCTCCTGCCACAGCCCGCGGGGGTCTTCCCCAAAAGCCACGCAGTGCGCACCGGGCTGCTGAGTCCAACTGCAATGGCGAGAAGAGGAGGAGGAGGAGCCGGGGCCGGGGGCGAGCGGGCGGGAGCGCGCCGGGGAGGTCTGTAACAGCTTTTTTAAAAGATTTTATTTTTTATTGGTGAGACAGGACGCAAGCAGGGGAAACAGCAGACAAAGGGAGAAGCAGATTCCCCACTGAGCAAGGATCCCGATGCAGGACTCGATCCCAGGACTCTGGGATCATGACCTGAGCCCAAAGCAGATGCTTGATGGATTGAGCAGCAGGTGTCCCTGTCACAGTTTTATATTGGAGGGTCTTCGGAGAAGTCCACCATCAATAAGATAGCAACTCAGAACTAGAAAAAGTGTTATCGCCCATGTAGAGTGTGATCGCTTAGGCCCAGGAGGGTGAATTCTGCATGACCTCAGGGGGCCAGCTGGGTGTCCCCACTTCTCCTCCATGTGTCATGTGTAAGCCAACACCAGCTCCCTCCTACTCCTTTCATGAGAACTTGGGCATTTTAAGAGGTATGCATATCCTTAGGTCCATAATAAGTCTTCAAACTTCTCAGAAAAGATTTATCCAAATCAACCTCATAAAGAAAAACTTTTCCAAATATCCTTCAGTACTTTTTCCGATTTGAGCCAGAATGATCACTTCTGTTTTAGTCACTATGGTTTTGCTATTTTAAGACCTTTTGCCATAAATAGCAATAACTATCCCATAGAAATTCCTAGGAATCAGTATTATAAAGGAAAGCCACAGAAACCAGGACGCTTTCTCATGGAAAGATTTTTGAATTCAATTAAATGGAGTCACTAAAAAAGAAGGGGAAAAAACTCTTCTCATAAAAAAATCAGTTTAGGGATACCTGGGTGGCTCAGTGGGTTAAGCCTCTGACTTCAGCTCAGGTCATGATCTCAGGGTCCTGGGATCAAGCCCCGCATCGGGCTCTCTGCTCTGCGGGGAGCCTGCTTCCTCCTCTCTCTCTACCTGCCTCTCTGCCTAGTTGTGATTTCTCTCTGTCAAATAAATAAAAATATTTTAAAAATACACTTAAAAATGTTTAACGTTTTACCCATTTGTTGTTTATTTTGGTGTAAGCTATGACTAAGGGTGGAACTTTATTTTATTCCCCAGATAAGGAAATGCCATTTTGATATGTAAATGTGGCATAGATATAAAGTAACAAGACTGATTTCATCATGCATTTTAGAAACTGGCTCAGAGAGCAACTACAAAAGAAGAGTTTTAAAACATTTTAGAGAATTCAAGCATCTTTGGGAAAGATGTATTATTTTTTAAAAACTACTCTTGAAGGACAGAACTCACTCAGATATAGGAATCTTGAAGCGTTTACTTAAAAAAAAAGCCAGTAACTCAAGAGTAATGCCTCCTACCTCAACCTTTATTACCAAAATTAAAGTACTTGAGGGGCTGCTGCCCGAGGCATTGATTGGGGGCTAAGGAAGGTATTTTGCCCACAAGCCTTAATATCATTTTGCCTTGTTTCTTTGGTTTTGCTCAGGAACAGTGACACCCTGACTCAAAGCACCAGGGAACTCACACACAATATCTCCTTCTGCCCTTTATTGAATCCTAACATGCACTGTGAAATGCCCTTTAGCAAAAGACAACTTGTATCCAATGGGAAGATTATTTATTGGGTCAAAATCCTCAAGGTGCTGATTCAGGGGGTATGACTATTCCTTGGGTGAATTTAATTTGTTCAGAAGGTGGTTTGAACATTGTAAACACTTGAACACTTGGGAACTGCTCTCCCACCAAGGTAAAAAGGAGAAAACAATTCTATAACTATACAAAAAGGTACTACTCATGGGGTTTACAATAAGACCTTTGGTTTCAATTGGAAGTCAAAAGTTAGTCCCAACAGGTACATTCTTCTCACTAAACTGTTTGATATTTTCAAATGAATCCACATTTCAGGAGGAAAAAAAAGACTCAAATCAAGCATGATCTGAATGCAATACACAGGAAATAAGTGGAAACTAATACAAGCAGTTAAGGAACATACTCTTTTAAACCAGCAAACCTACTCTAGGTTGAAAATCGTACAACCTTGCAATATTTTAAACAGTACATGAAGAAAAGATGCAAAAATGACAAAAACTAGCATTGGGGGCACTTATATGGTAATGGGACTTGAACACAATCCAGTCAGGCAGGTGAATTGGTACATAAGTTGACAATTTTGTTAATTTCTTCAAAGAAATTAACTGGAGAGAACATCTCTGGAAGGATATACAAGGAACGGCTAAAGGGGGTAGGCTTCAGTGGAATGGGTTCCATGGCTAGAGAGAGCTAGGAGGGAGATTTACCTTTCACTTTGTCGCAAAAACAAAAGCAATTTTGAAGGAACTAGGAGGAGCAACGAGCAAATAGAAACAACAACCAAAAAGAAATGTTGCTGAAGAACAGCTGGATGGCAGCTGACAGGTGACTCCACTGACCACACCATATGACTTGGTGCTCCAGCCTTCCTTGGCTTCCAGGACAGTGCACTTCTCTGGCCCTCCCGCTACATCTTGGATGTTCCTCCTTGGCCTTGTCATGGGCTACTCTTTACCCACCCATTGATTCCCGGAGCCCTGCCACCATCCTTGGTTGTTCTCCCATTGCACACTCCATTCTGGGGAAAGGCATTTACTCCCAAATCTCTCCCCAAGCTTCAAAAGGAGTAACCAAGAGCCCCAATAGCTCAGCCCATGCGCCCTGCAGGCTTCTCAGTCTCAACATGCCCACCTCTAAATGCACCTAAAAGGCAAGTGACGACTTTTGGGGGCCTCGCAGAGGACGCTCTCTGTGTGGGGTCCTGCTGGGACTGGCTTAAATGACTTGGAATAGTAAAGCAGGAGTCTATTCAATGCTGCATCTCCAGAAGTTTCTAAAGCACTCAACACCTTATCAGATGCTATAAACATTTGCTGGGAGAAAAAAAGAGAAGGAAGTGGAGGTGGGAAGAGAGCCCAGGAAAGAAAGAACAGAGACAGGAACTACCTTGACTCAAAACCCAGCTATTTATTAAACTTAGGACTTTGAACAAATGACTCAGCCTCCCTGATTCTCAGGCTCACTGTTCCCATCTGTAAAATGAGGCAGCCACTCAAGATTGTTGTGAGGATTAAATGAGATAGTATATGTAAAATGCTTAGCATAAGGCCTGATGTGTAATGAGTGACCCGTAAATGCTACTGTTATTCCTCTTGACAAGGGTCATAGAGCCGGTAAGGACCAAGGGCTTGAAAGATGCCTGTTACCTTGATATCCATACCCCTTCTCTCTGCTATGACCTCTACCTACAGTCATTTGTTTAATAGATACTTTCCTGGCATAACCCACATTCCCACTCTCCTCATTAGAGTCCCGTCTAGAGACTCTAGCCACACAGAGACCTGTCCTCTCTGCTGAGTGCAAATCTGCGGAGAAAACCAGGGAACTACTAGCAACTGTTTCTGCAAGCTCTACAACAAAACCTCTTCAACAGATCAGCTGTCTCTGACACACAAAAAGAAGGATCAGGCAGAACCATTAGGATGTGCTTCAGCCTGTTCTAAAGCTCAAGGAAAGCGGCCTGAATCACCATCCTTGTCAACTGAGCCTCTCAGCCATGTCGGAAGATTCTGTTCTCAGCACAGAACCAGATTGTTCAGGAGCAAGAGGAAACAAGAAACCTGGGCCACTCCCCCTCACTATTGCTGACCATCTGGCCACTGCTGGGGACAAAACCACAACCCCGACAGATGGGACAGCACCCCAGGAGTCTGATTCGAGACAGAAAGCCCCCATTCCTTCCCCCAATGCCTTGAGACGCTCTCTCCCATCCAACAAGTAGAGACGGGTGGTAAGCAGAGACCTTCCTGGTCCACATAATTGTCTGATCACAGACAGGGGCTAATCATAAGAAATGGGGTCACTTGGCAGTAAGGGAGGAGTCTAGAGCAGGACAACCTAGGTTTGAATTCTGAGTCTGCCTCTTACCATGCAACCTTGGCAAGTTATTTAACTTCTCTCTACCTCAGTCTTCTCATCTCTAAAATGGGGTGATAGTAGTAGAATTCAGCTCATAAGGGTGTGAGGTGTGGCTCCATGTAAAGAGTTTCTCCCAGGAGTGCCTGGTCTGTACAACATATGTGTATACTATATGTAAGTACAATTTTCATATTTTATCACCAGGTGAGCCAATTTAACACTGTTGACAAAACACCTAATGGCACAAAGTTCTTGGTGTTTGCCCAAGGCAGCAAGGTGGCGTGGATAGAGCAGAAGAGTTGTAATGAAAATGGTGTTCTGGTCCCTGTGGTACCATATCTGATTTATGCAACCTTGGGCAAAGCAAGTAATCTTGCTGAGTTTCCTCCTAAAACTGCAAACAGTAGCTTCACTCTGCCTAAGTCCCAGAGCTCCTTTGATGACTGAGTGAGGTAATATCCATGAAAAATATTTGGAAGGCCTAGAAAGCCATACCTTTACCAAGGACAATTACTGATATGAAACTCCTTCTGCTTCTAGAAGAGGGTCAATGACCCAGATCCCAGCTCCATCAATCTGGAGGCTCCCCGGCCCCATGCCCATGGAAGTACTCATGTTGGGATGATGAAACAAGCTGGTCAAGACTATGGATGGCAGAGAGTGTGTAATCAGCTAGAGGGTCAGGCATTGATCATTTTCAGCTGAGTAAAATTAAAAGCAAATACAAAAAGGTGTAAGAAAACCACATGACCATTATTAAAAGTTTAATGGCTAAATGTCACATTCAGCTCCTCTCTTTCAAAACACAAACAGTCCTTTGGGCTGAACATAGGCATCCTTCCCATAAGGAAAGTGTGTAGACATCCTGTTCTCCACTGCATCCCTTCATTGTTTCACAGAACATTTACTCAATAATTGCTCTAGGTTGGGGGCTGTGTTAGGACTATGTCCGTGAATAGGGAAATACTCATTTTTCTTTTTTAATTAGGCCCCATGTCCAGCATGAAGTCCAACACAGGGCCTGAACTCACAACGCTGAGATCAAGAGCTGACCTGAGATCCAGAGTTGGAGTCTTTAACCAACTGAGCCACCCAGGCACCCTGGGAAAGAAGCTATAGGGCATAGAGACAATAAGCAACAGGCATAATCAGTGAGTGAATTATATAGCCTGCTAGAAGGCAAAGAGTTATGAAAAAAGAATAAGACAGAAGTAGGGATAGCAGGAGTGTCAGGGAAGAAGGTTACACTGGTAAATAAGAGTACTCCTCTCATTGAGAAGGTGACTTTTGAGAGTTAACCAAAGAAACTACCAGGAAGAACACTTGGGCCATGGGAAGAGCTAAGGCAAAGGCCCTGAGGCGAGAGTTTGTCTGGCACGTGCCAAGAACAGCAAGGAGAACATGGCGCCACATGGAGAGGAGAGTGGCAGGACAGAAAGTCAGGAAAGTGGCCCAGCCAGGCTTTCTCTACAACATGAACCCTCAAAGTTGTGTCAGAGCTAGAGGAGCTGAAGCCCATGGTCTTCGGCCTAGATGGACTCTGATTAATGACCCCAGGAGACTATACTTCTGGACTACTTAAAGAGCAAGCAGTGGGAGCGCACCCATATTCACAACAACCCACTCAGTCAAGTCCATCAGCAAAGACACCCCTTGACATTTCACATGGATCAGAGATTGGTATGTGTCCTCCACTGTCCAAATCAGGCTAAGAAAAAGTATATTCCATGGTATAGTAAAGATGTTCACTCTTTCTTGACTGATGTGAACTCCCAAGAACCTTGGGCTGCCATCATCTTGCCACCAAGAAGAGAACCAGCGCTGATACTGTTGAAGTTGATACTGAGGACAGATGAAGAAATGGCAGGACCCTCTGGGCTTGCTATTATATGAGATGGTGAGTGTTTCCCTGCCCAAAGGCAGCTGGAATCAAGTTTATAGCCAAATGCATGCTAACTGACACAAGGAGAGAAGCATCAATTCTAGTGCTGGAAGAAATTGTAGAAGACAGCTAATAAAACATCCTCATTTTGTGGGTGAGGACACAGGTTATTCAGGCTGAGTGCTTTGTCCCCAGAAATGCAGTGACTGAACATCAGCTCTCTTCCTTGGTCTGCTGGAGCTATGACATGAATGAAGTGGAATTCTCTTCAGGGATCCTCTGGAGACAGACTCCGGTCTAAGACTCCAGTGAAGGAATGTGTCCGTTGGTCACACCCAGGAAGGAAGTGGATTGTCCTATACAACCCAAAGCTCCCAAGGCAGTACAGAACATTAGTGGTGAACATTCCACCTACTATTAATCACTTTTCAGTTGGCCAACTAGAATTTCGCCAGCCTCCACACTGAGCCTCACCCTCCAGGACAAGCATAGGGTATTGCAAAGAAGGGTATTATTTCCTGATCTCTACAGGTGTAGAAACTGGGTTTGTATAACCCTTCACAGCTAGTGAGATGATTTCACACACATGAAGTCTTCCGGATTATGCTCCTCAGGCAAAGGATGATGGAATGTTGTCTCATTGAGAAGATCATCATGTATGTGCCTATCCACCATAGACCTATTAGGGGGGCATCAGTTGGCTTGGGCTACCATAACAAAGCACCATGGACTGGGAGGCTTAAATAACAAAATTTATTTTCTCATAGTTCTGGAGGCTAAAAGTTTGAGATCCAAGTGTTGGCTGGGTTAGTGTCTGCTGGCGTTTCCCTTTGTCTTGTAGATGGCCATTTTCTCCCTATATCCTCACATGGCTCTTCCTCTGTACATGTTTCTTTCCAGATTTCCTCTTCTTGCAAGGAAATCAGTCCGATTGGATTAGGACCCACTCACGTGACCTCATTTAACTTAAATACCTCTTTAAAGACCTTATCTTTAAAAACGGCATATTCTGAGGTACTGGGGGTTAAGACTTCCACATATGAATCTGGAGGGGACATAATTCAGTCCATAACAGAAGGTATCTTTTTTTAATGGATTTTACTTATTTACTTGAGAGAGTGAGAAAGAGCCTGTGCACATGTGCATGAGCAGGGGGAAGGGCACTGGGAGAGGGAGCAGTAGACTCCCCACTGAGCAGGGAGCCCTATGTGGGTCTCTATCCCAGGACCCCAGGATCATGACCTTAGGCTAAGGCGGGTGCTTAACTGACTGAGCCACCCAGGCATCCCAGAAGGCATCATTACTGAAGAACCTGACTATCACTCTCTAGGCACCCAGTACAATTACCTACAGCTACAGAAACTTAGCACATCCCTGGGCAGTGCAGCTTCTCTGAGCCATCCAAATCAATGTGGTGGCTGGGGCAGGGGTGTGGGGGGTGGGAGCAGGAGGTGTGCATGGCTGCCAGTGACATTGACCATGAAAGGTGGGGGTCTTAATGGATTTGAGAAGTTTGGTTTTGCCCTTTGCCACAGTCATGTGATACACAGGCTCTCAACACTCTTCAGGAAAAATTTAAGAGTCTCTACAACTGATGCTTCCATTCCAAAGAATATTTATAAACATCACATTTCTGATTCCTGAACAAACCCAGTGTCAGCAAGACTACATCCTTGTCTGCATAAAACTGAAGAATCAGGGCCAAGCGGCCTCATTCAGCAAATCTGTCCCCAAGCTTCCTGGCACAAATAGAATAAGAGTGTGTAGAATTAATTTAGCCCAACACCTGACAACCATCAACATCCTAGAGACTGGATATCCCCAAGACCACTGTGCTCGAATCTTCTGTCACTCCAAGCAGTGTCTCCAAGCAACAGAGGCAATGAACATTTTGTTCCTTCCTTCACTTTCTCACTCAACACGTACTGATCAGCATCTACTATGTGCTTGGTGCCCACGGTGGAGGGCTAAAAGGTCTACAGAGGGTCCATGGAGGAAGTGACATTTCGGTTTGCCCTTCCAAACAGGCTAAGATCTGGATGAGCAGAAGGGATTCCAGGTGGAAGGAACATGTGCACTGAAGCTGGGCAAGAGGAAAGATGAACCATATTTATGGTCAATGAGTAGATAAGGTCTTGTAGGAACTGAGGGAGGATTGTCACAGGGAAGCATGTGTTGTCAGTCTGGATGGGTAGGGAAGATCTGATCATGCCTGAGAGAGGTTACCCCGCCTCAACATCTGTCCTTCCCCTCCCACAGGCTTGCAGTCAACCTGCAGAGTTCAAGGGAAAGGGGTAGGAGGATGGGAGGCAGACAGGTCCTTTTGCTTCCGGGAAAGGGTGCAGAGAGGAGGGAAATGGTGACCATACCAGCTCCTCTGACTATAAACAGCCAAGTATTCTGCCAGCTGGAATGTCTAATGCCTCGATTCTGACCATTCTAGTGGGCATTCAGATTGGCATGGCAGTATGGGGAAAGTGACTTGACCACCTGTCTTTGAGAATCTAAATCTCTCCCCAGTTGAATGATCTTATCCGTGTACCATTCACAGAATGGTATACAAGTACATGCAGAGACCTCCTTTCAAAGCACAGACAGGGTGATGGCCCAGAGAAGCTTACACTTGGATTGGCCCCTGAGATGGGAGTTAGTTCCTACTGCAACCCAGCCCCGTCCCAAATACCCCTTGAAAGCATCATGGGTGGACAGGTCAATTTTCTGACGTAGGTTGAGGGGCAGGACAATGAATAAAGGGCTCTCTAGCCTGTACAATGGTCCCTTCTGTGGGGAATTTGAGAGGACGTATGAGGCTCCGCCGAAGTCTGTCCTAACTCTTCAGTGCAGCTGGGTTGTTCAAGGATGCAAGGACTTCCTGCCCAAAACTGTTAATCAGGCTGCTCCTTCTTTCTTGCTCGTGAGATCCAGCTTTCGCTGCACCCAAGGTACACTCACGGGAAACTTGTACAATGTTTTTGTTTCCCTTCTGGCATATGAAAAATGAAACAAAACAAAAAATGTGTTGTCTGCTTTGTGTTAATGTGAGACACTACCATGTGGGAACGATCCAGTAATGCTGTTCAGGTAGGTTGTGTTAAAAATTCAAAATGCTACTTGAAGTAGATTATTTTCTTTAAAAAAAATGCCTTCATCAGTAAACGTTGGGCTTGGGAAGAAAGGAATCCAAGAATATTAGCGCTAGAGTAAGGGAGGCTAAGACATGATCATTGAATACATTATGTGATTAGGTCTCCTGCTAGAGAGAAACAAAATGCCATAAAAAACATTACTGGATACTAGACCCTTATCAAAATCAGTGATAAACCACTTCATACCCACTAGAATGGCTCTAACCAAGGATCTAGCCAAGATCACATGTGTTGGAAAGGATGGGGATAAAATGGAGCCCTCACGCATTGCTGGTGGGAAGGCAAAATGGCACCCCTGCTCTGGAGAACAGTCTGGCGGTTCCTCTGAGGGCTAAACAGAGGCACCATGTGACTCAGAAATGGCACTCCTAGGAATATACCCAAGAGGCATGAAAACATATGTCCAGACAAAAACATATACATGTCTGTTCATAGCAGCATATTTGTAAGAGCCCCAAAGTGGAAACAAACCCAGGCCCATTCATTGCCAGACACCTAAATAAAATGTGGTACATCCAGGCAGCACTAAAACGAAATGAGCTAACAGGACATGAAAAGACACAGAGGAACCTTAAGTGCATATGACTGAGTGAAGGAAGCCAATCTAGAAAAGTTCCATACTATAGGATTCCAACTCTATGATGTTTGTGAATAAGAAAACTTTCCGAGGGGCACCTGGGTGGCTCAGTTCGTTAAGTGTCTCTGCCTTCAGCTCAGGTCATGATCCCAGGGTCCTGAGATGGAACCCCATGTCAGGCTCTCTGCTCTGCTGAGTGGGGAGCCTGTTTCTCCCTCTCCATCTCCCTCTGTCCCTCCTTCTGCTCCTGCTCACTTGCTCTCTCCAATAAACAAATAAACTCTTCAAAAGAAAAAAAAAACTTACAGAGACAGTAAAAAGATCAGAGGTTGCCAGGGGTTAACAGAGCAGGAGGGATGGGTGGGAGAAGAACAGAATTTTTTAGGGCAGTGAAACTGTTCTGTTGTGATCCTGCAATAATGGATACACATCACAAGCATTTGCCAAAGCTTTGGACGGCATGACACCAAGAGCGAGCCCAGCGTAGCCTATGGACTGGAGTGACACACCTGTGCAGGGTTTTCGGTTGCAATAAATGTGCCCTTTTGGTGCCAGATGTTGATAGAGGGGGAGACTGGCCATGTGGGGCAACGGGAGGCTGATGGGAGTGTCTGTACTTTCCAATCAATTTTTTGATGAACCTCAGGTTTCCCTAGGGCGCCTGGGTGGCTCGGTTGGTTGGGCGGCTGCCTTCGGCTCGGATCCTGATCCCAGCGGCCTGGGATTGAGTCCCACATCGGACTCCTTGCTCAGCAGGGAGCCTGCATCTCCTTCTGCCTCTGCCTGTCTCTCTGTCTGCCAGTGTTCACTCTCTCTGACAAATAAATAAATGAAATCTGTTTAAAAAAAAATGGAAGGAGACCCTAAGCCAAGGAACCCAGACAGCCTTGAGTAGGTGGAAGAGACAAATGGATTCTCCCCAGAGCCCCCAAAAGGAACACAGCCCTGCTAACACCTCGACCTGAGCCCACTGAGGCGATTCAGGAGCTATGAGGCCACAGTTCTGACCTCCAGAACTGTAGCAGAATGCATCTGGTTGTTCCCAAGCTCCACCTTCGGGTGACTTGTTACAGGAGCTACCGGAAGCTCATACATCTGCATTGTTTGAAAATGCACCGCGGCAGGCACCTGACAGGATAGCAATAGACAAAGGACACCAGGGCAGCATCTACACCATCTTCACAATACTTCTGTAAATCCCAAATTATCTTTTAAGTTTTTCTTAGAAAGAGGCTAAGAGTGGTCCATATACACAATGGAGTATTATGCCTCCCTCAGAAAGGATAAATACCCAACTTTTGTAGCAACATGGATGGGACTGGAAGAGATTACGCTGAGCGAAATAAAGTCAAGCAGAGAGAGTCAAGTATCATATGGTCTCACTTATTTGTGGAGCATAACAAAGAACACGGAGGACATGGGGAGATGGAGAGGCGAGGGAGTTGAGGGAAACTGGAAGGGGAGATGAACCATGAGAGACTATGGACTCTGAAAAACAACCAAAGGGTTTTGAAGGGGTTGGGGGTTGGGAGGTTGAGGAACCAGGTGGTGGGTAATCGGGAGGGCACGTACTGCATGGAGCACTGGGTGTGGTGCAAAAACAATAAACACCGTTACGCTGAAAATAAACAATAAAAAAATGAAATGAAATGAAATGAAATTTAAAAAAAAAAAGAAAGAGGCTAAGAGTTGCCCAAAACCAGCAGGCAAGGCCACTTGTACACAGACCCGATGTGCCCGGGCCCTTGCTGGCTTCTTGTTCCCAGTCCACCCCATCTCCCCACAAGGAGCCAGGACAGAAAAACCAAAGAGGAAGAAAACCACCAGTTTCCTGAAGGCGCTGCCCAGAAGGAACCCAAACAACTCATTTTAAACCACCCTTCTAAAGAAGAGGCAAGCCACCCGTAGCCGTGACCTACAAGCCCCGTGCAAGAGAGAAATGTGGTAATTATTCAAAGGTCCCCCTTCTTGGCAGTCTTAGTAGATTATCATAAAATCAAGTGACTTTACAAGAAAAAAATTAACATGAAATTCTCAGCGAAGGCACCTGACAATCTTCTCGGACAAGACCACCCCCCACTCCAGGGCTGTGGAAGTGCCCGCTCCCCAAGGACGCACACCTTCCCAAGGCCACTCCTCTCATGGGTCCTGCCTCGTCTTCTGAACGGAGGGCATCTTCGTAACTCCTCACCTCCACTGCTCGCTCTGCCCAGCCCCGTTGGGTGCCCTCGCTGGTAAAGAATGTTTCTTTTTCTCCTGTTGCCCCATGCTAAACAGGCTGGTCACCTGTCAGGCCCCTGTCTCCCTCACTCTAAACCTCCAGGCATCCTCTTTCCTGTGAACTCTGCCTTTGAGCCTCCCGCCACCTGCTGCTCACTCTTCCTGCCACCCCTGATTAGGACAGTGGAGATGGCACTTTATTTATTTATTGAAATACAGTCGACATAAAATGTGATGTTACATTCAGGCGCACAACAGAGTGATTGGACACCTCTGCGTGCTATGCCGGGCTCCCCGCCAGCGGAGCTCCCCTCTGTCACCACACAGCACCATCAGCACCACTGACTGTATTCCCTGCGCGGTGCCTTTCATGCCCCTCACTTACTCATTGCACAACCAGAAGCCTGTGTCTCCCGCTCTCCTGCACCCATTTTGCCCATTCCTCCTCCCCTTTGGCAACACTCAGTGTGTTCTCTGGAGTTTTTGGTCTGATTCTGCTTTTCCTTTGTTTGTTCATTTGTGGGTTTTTTTTTTCTTTTTTCATTTTCTTTCGTTCTTTCTTCTTTTTTTTTTTTAAGGTTCTACGTATGGATAAGCTTCTACTCCAAATGCCTCCTTCTCTCTGAACTTTGTTTGAATCCCTGCCATTGGAAAGAAGGGAAACCCCCTCACTGGCCATCCTATCTGCTCCCAGAGCCCATGATTCATCCCTTTTGGTAGCTTCTGCCTGAGATTGCTCTGAACTCTGTGAGATGCTTGTCTATCTTGTCTTCTTGACAAAAGTGTGAGTCCTATCAGGGAGACTGTTTATTTAAGCCGCCAGCAGAATGGCTGGGTCGTGGCTGATGACAGCCTCGTGGCAAAGTCCTAGCAGAGAGCCAGGGACCCACAGCCAAGGTCGGCTGGGCCTGGATCACAGCTCTGTCTCTCCAACTGCTCGACCTGGGAAAAGCTTTGCAGCGTGCCGTTTGCACTCTGGCATGGTCAATCGTACCTGCTGTTAATAATGCACTAGGAACACTATCAGGACCAGTGTACTGATAATAGGACATGGCCCAGAATCCTTGTGGGATAAAATTAGTTAATCCACGAAAAACTCTTCGGAACAGCGTTTGGCAGGTGCCAAGCCCTCAATAGGTTTTAGGCATTTTTCTTGGTGATTTCCTTGGCCGTGTGTCTGGGAACAGGCTCAGGAGACTGCATTTTCAGTGCACATCTCGAGGTGAGCCTCCCGCAGGCTGGAACTTTTGGACCACTAGCGAAATGCAGACCTCTCGTTTATAACCGAGGAGTTTAAGGGCCAGGGAGGGGACAGTGAGTCACCCAGGGTGGGCCAGGACCTGCACAAGCCACTGTCTAGTCTATCCTTCTTCATTCAGGAGCTTGAACAAGACCAAGGAGACAACTAGTGTTGGTTTTCAGATGCATTCCCCACCCAGGGGTGCTTTTAATCTCGTGGGCAGCCCCAAGGAGCCCAGAGGCTCTAGAACCAGCCTAGATGGGAAGACCCATTCAGGGACAAACTTGCCCTTCCTTCCTCAGCCAGACATGAAGGAAACTCTTCTCTTCCTTGTCCTTTATTAACTTGTGAAAACCCAGACAATGAATCTCTCTAGACATGGGTTCGGAGCCAGTGACCGCTGGTTGTCTCCAATATCCATTCTCTTGCCCCTTAATAATACACGGCAGTAGAATTTTTAGCAGGGAGCAAGCTGCCCAGTGGCAGACAGCATCCCTCAGTCCCAGCACGGAAGTTGAGTCGAGGGGAAGGCTCAACTTTTGGGTCTCCATCTTAAAGGGAAGGAGCCTCCCCTTGTCTCGTGCTTCCCAGTGCTTTGTGCTCTCCAGCTGCAAACTGGCTGAGAGCTATCTTAGACCCTAGAAAGAGGGTGACCCCAGAAAAGACAGAGTGACAGAGTGGGGAGCCCAGGCCCCCAACAGAACCGCAGAGCAGAACCGCACACCCAGCTTGAACCACATATTTGGGGAAGCAAATTCTCTCACACTGGGCCATTTAGACTTCATGTTGGATGAGCCCACATCCTGATACAGAGGTCAAGAATGGAAGACAGGGTCACATTTCCTCTGCTCTGGGCTGCCATGCCTGGGGCAAGGTGTGCAGTGGGTAGAGCTCTGGCTTTAGGTTCAGACTCAAATTCGGGCCCCGTCCTTTTTATAACCAGACTAGTCAGTTCGGGCTGCCATAGCCAAGCGCCCCAGCCAGGAGGCTTAAACCACCGAGACGGACTGTCTCCTGCTTCTGGACGCTAGAAGGAGCAGATCAAGCTGTCGATGGAGCCACACCCGTCAGATTCTAAGGAGACATCTGTCCCTGGCCACTCTCCAGCTTCTGGCAGTTCCTTGGCATGTGGTACATCACCCCAGTGTCTGCCTTTGTCCTCATGTGGCCTTCTCCCTGCCTCTCTTCTTGTCTGTACCTTCCCTCAGCACATATCTGTCTCTGTGCCCAAATATCCCCCAATTTTAACTATTTTTTTTTCTAAAGTAAACTCTATACCCAATGTGGGGTTGTACTCACTACCCTGAGATTGAGAGTTCTGTGCTCTAGTGACGGAGCCAGCCAGGCTCCAAATTTCCCCCTTTCGTAAGGACACCAGCCATACTGATTTACGGTTCATCCTAAATGGGATTTGATGTGATTATCTCTGTAAAGACCCTATTTCCTAATGAGGTCACATTCTGAGCTACCAGGAGTCCAACATATGCTTTTTGGGAGGAACATGTTCCCACCCTTAATACTAACTCTCTTTGCTAATAGAATTTGGGAGTTCAACGAATGTCTGAGAACCTCAGTTTCCCCAATGTCAGATTTACATGTGTTCTCAGGGTCTAGTATTTAGCAAGTCCCTGGGACATGCCTTAGATCTGGCCTTTGCCGGTGTCACACCTGCCGTGGAGGACAGGCACCCCTGCCCGTCATCCTGGCATCGTAGGATGGGTGCAGTGGCCTTTGCCACCTTCTCTGTGGAGTGGTGGTTGTGGTGGTTGTGGGGAGCTGAGATCTTCGATGAGCAGGACTGGGGAGCTCTGCGGCAGCTGGCATTTGGGCTGGGCTCAGAAGGATGAGCGGCGCCACCAGGCTGGGACCCGGCATTGCTGGAGGGGTGGGACAGCATGCTCAGAGGCCTGGCCTTGGGAAAGCTTCGGACTGTGTCCGGGGAAAGTGTGTCACGTAGATGATGAAGGCGCATGACAGAATCTCCTGGCGAGGGTACCGTGCATCTGGGAAAGCCTGTGCAATACGCAGGGCATCAGAAGTTTGAGTTGAGAAGAAGCTCTGAAAGCAGACGACTCCCTCACTCCCAGCGATTCTCGGTCCCGCCTCCAGATGTGGCTGTGGCATCTCGTGTCTACGCATTATCCACAGCCCGTTTTGCACAACATGTCAGCCCCGTTACACACACTCTCTCAGACCTGTAGCTCCCCAGGGGGGCAAGCTCATTTTTCTCATTTGCTAGGTGAGAGCACAGAGGAGCTGAGATGAAATGAATTGTTCCAGGTCTTCCTGGCTGGTGAGTGGTAAGCACTAGACCTTGGCCTGGTTGTGTCCGCCCACTGTGCCCCATAGGGGCCCTTCCCCTCAATTAGCATCCCATGCACCCCAGCACACATCACTGCATCTGTCTCAAAGCTGCGGGAAAGGAAGAGCGGAGGTCTTGCCAGTGTGCCCAGGGCCCATCACGTGCATGTGGGCACAGCTGTCCGAGAGGTGTGATGGCCACCAGGTGATCCAGGGCTCTCTAAACAACCAGCAGGTGCACAGCCCAACTCACAGCAGCCGGGAGCCTGTATCCTGCCTGGGATGCTTTCCCGGACCACCTCTCTAAGCCCCCTTCCCCCTCATGGCCTCTGTCCACCTGGATCTTTGTTCCTTCCTTGCATGCATCACCACTTAAAAGTAAACGATTTCTTCCTTTGATTGTTTATGCTTCCCCTCCCTAGAATGGAAGCTAAGAGATGGCTGGAGACTCTGTCTTGGGAACTGATGGATTCTGAACTGCTAGCACAGTGCCTGGCACGGAAGCAGATGCTAACGACATCTGTGTTGGGTGAAAGGAAAAAATAAAGCATCAGTATTTTGTGTATTGTGCCTACCTAATGTTCATTTCAGTATTAAAGATAACGAATGAAGAGGCATCCCCCTCTCCTGAGTGTCTCCACTCCAGATGGGGAGAAAGGCAGGGGCAATCCTTAACAATGACAAATGGAGTCGTGAGGTCCCTGTCATGGAAGCATTCAAGCAGAGGCTAGATGCCCATGTTAGAGAAGCGATTCCTGCATCAGGAAAACATGGATAAGGACTTCACAGCTAAGGTCCAGTGATTTGGAGTCAATGAAAGGGGAGAATATCTAGAGTATGGGGACTTGCATGACACAAGGTCATCACATCCTTAGGAATGACTCACAGGTGAGAGGAGACGAGCACTAGTTTTCTTCAAACATCCACTAACTCTCCACAGGGTGAGTTTTGCTGCCGTGAGCACCCACAGCTCCACAGGGTGCTCGTCTTTGTCAGCTCAGGCTAGGACCGCAGGAGAAGGAGGAGAGCCCGAGCCGGCAAGAGGGTAGGCACTACCCAGAGGCTTGCTTCCACCATCGAGGAAGGAAAGTGGCACAGAAAGGAGGGGGCAGATCTGCAAAACTGCTCTGGGCCCTCGAGACCCTGGGAGGGTCTCAGGCATGAGTATGGGACTCAACTCTTCCTGTGACCTTGGACATTCTCGCAGAGCTGTGGGTGAGACAAGATTTCCTAATAAAACCTTGATGCCGTAAGGATGTCCTTTATTTATCTATTTATTTATTTTATTTTTATTTATGTTTTTAATTTCTATTTTTTATTTATTTTTTATTTTTTTAAGACTTTTATTTATTTATTTGACAGAGATCACAAGCAGGCAGAGAGAGAGAGGAGGAAGCAGGCTCCCTCCTTAACAGAGAGCAAAACGCAGGGCTCGATCCCAAGATGCTGGGATCATGTCCTGAGCTGAAGGCAGAGGCTTTAACCCACTGAGCCACCCAGGTGCAAATAACCATATTTTTCAAAAGATTTTCTTTTATGAATTTGAGAGAAAGAGAGAGAGGAGGTGCAGGTGCATGAGTTGGAGGAGGGGCAGGGACAGAGGGAGAGGAACAGACATGTGAACAGACCCGATGCTGAGTGGGAGCCCCACATAAGGCTTGAACTCACCACCTTGAGATCATGACCTGAACCAAAACCAAGAGTTGGATGCTTAGTCAACTGAGCCACCCAGCCGCTGATTTTCTAAAAACAGAAAATCTAACAAAAGTCTTCTCACACATGGCTCCAGTAGGCTGGACATTTCTTTACATTCAGCTGAAAGAAACACCTTTCTCAGAAGCTGCCCAGGACCTTACCACAGATCAAATGTTTCTTCTCCATTTTCAATTCATTTCGACATCCGCATCTTCCAATGATACCCAGGCCTCCTAGATGAAAACTCCATTGACGGTGGGATGCGGAGATCCCCCACCCCTTTCTAGCAACTGTAAGTTACTGCTCAACTCACTCCTGAAAGCACAAGATCCCAAACCTTTCCACGTCATGTTTATAGACACAAACTCCTCAGCCTAAGAAATGTCCCTCTCACATTCCAATCACCCTTAGCAGTGGTATTCTTCTTCGTATTTCATTTTTATTTTATAAAAACGTTGTGGTGTGATTAACATACTATGTTATATTAGTTCCAGGTGTACAACAGAGTGACTTGATGATTCCGTCCACGACTTGGTGCTTACCGAGATCAACGCAGTCACCATCTGTCACCTCACTGCATTGGTACGGTATTATTGACCATATTCCCCAGGCTCTACTTTACTTTTCTGTAACTGATTTATTTTGTGACTGAAAACATTTTACCTCTTTTTCCCCTTTATCTATCTTGCCCATTCTCCTACCCATTTTCCCTTTGACAACCAGCAGTTTGTCCTCTGCATGTAAGAGGCTGTTTGGTTTTTGTTTTGCAGATTCCACCTAGAACTGAAATCCTACAGTACTATCCTTTGTATGGTACTATCACTCCTCGTGGACTTCACATGTCTTGTCTTTTAAAATCTGTTCCACATGGGGATGGAGAAATCACCACACACACAAACACTAAACTTAGAGGGAAAGGCAGGGAAGAAGGACGCCGTGAGTTATGGGGGATTATTTCTTGGTAGAAGGAACGTGCCTTCTTTTTTTCATGTTTCAATCATTATGGACTAAATAAACATAGTCTGGATGAAGTCTAAAGAACTCTTTATGACGTAACAGTTTAGCAAGAAAGGAGAATATTTAAGATATGATTTCACATTTGGTCATATGCCCATTCGAATAGTTGAAACGGAGACTATCCGGGAAAATGAAAGCATGTAAAGGTGTCCCATGGACACAGACCTTTCTCTCACAATTTCTGCTTTTCAAGGCAGGCTTCTAAAAGGGAAACCTAGCACAGATCATGAAAATAGTTCATGTGGAGACTTCCGGAGATCTTTCTTCTTTCAGGAACATTCCTATGTAATAAAATGTTATTTGTATAAAAATCTTTGAAAAGAGGGGAATCACTCTTACGTTCTTCAGACAGACACAGAAGGCCATACGGTAGGATTGCAGGCACAGGAAAATGCAAGGCGAGGTAAAGCAGCAGAGACAGAGAGAAGAGCAGTGGTTGCAGGGACTGGGGGAGGGACAGAGCCGTGAGCGATGAGGAGCACAGGTATCTCTGCGATGACAACGTTGTAGAAGGACACGGTTGTGCAACACTCTGAATGGACCGAATGAGACGTCCATATCCCACGGAAAAGGATCCGAGGAAAATTTTATGTAAACTCAAATTCTACTTTATTTAATAAATAAAATCTATGATGTAAGAACAGAGGTGAAGAAAAACACAAATACAACAAAGAAGGAAATGACGGGGGAGGGGGAGACAGGCTCTGGGGCAGCAGCCAGTACAAGCTGCTGCTCGGGGGCCGAGCCTGGTTGCTCCACTGAGGCAGGTGGTGGTTCAGGCTCTTCAGGAGCCCCAGGAGCAGGGGCAGGACCCTGCTGGACATCCGGGTCGGGCAAAGGGCCCGATGGCTCTTCTGTCGCAGAGACGTGAACGAGGGCCCTGACGACCACCTGCCCTGGCCCCAGAGGTGCAGCGGGAGCCAGAGTGGCTGCTGGGATGAGTTCCCGAGGCACAACCTGATCTTGCTCTGGGGCTGGTGCTGTAGCTCCAAGAAGAGAAAGCATCATCAGCTTGATTGACTTCCCTGTGGCCTTTCCCTTTTCCCATCCTCAGTGTGGTCTGCGGTCAAGACTCTGTCCCTGGAAGGAGTCTCCAACGGAAGCCCATGGGGAGAGGGATCTTGGACGACTCACTCCACTCTGCCCAACTACACTCTACGGAGGCTTCCACAGGGTGCCCCCCCCGTCTCCTCCTCAGTCCCACATCAGTCACCCCCAGTCCTCCTCACCCCCAGCCTCTGGCTCCGTGGGCTCTATGTGTTGCCTACCTGACAGCAGAAGCTGGGCAGGGCCCTCCAGGTCCGAGCCCGACACATTGACCTGCAGGTAAGCCAGCAGCTCCTGCAAGCTGTCCAAGTCTGGAGGCCGCACAAAATCCCCAGGATATTTTTCTAGCCACATGGTCAGGATGGTATACACGGCCCTGGGGACAGACATGGAGGCAGAGAAGTCAGAGGACAGGGCACCCATCCAAACCAATATCCCAGGGAACCCCTGGGGGAAACTGGGCCCCTGGACTTCCAGCTCCTGTCCCAGACCAGTCGTACACCTTGTCCACCTGCAATCTGGCAGTCCTGCCTGAGAAATGCTGGCTCCCAGATGGCAGGCTGGCCAAAAGCCGCTAGGAGTGGGAGTGCTTGATCAATGGTGTGAGCATTTCTGTCCTTCTGAGGGGAGCTGGACACACTCCTCAGTCTGTCTCCTTGCCCACGTGCCACTTGAATTCAACTGCATGTGCCCAGGGAGGGGTGGTGTCTGGCCTCTTCCTTACCCTCACTGCACTCGCCACTGCTCCGTGAAGATGCAACTGACGAGGGAACAAGGGGACTCTGTCTCTACCCAGGCCTTCCCAGGACCCTCCCCATACCTCAAACATTACCTCCTTTGCCCATTCACTAGGTGCCATGAGTGGGTCTGCTTCCCCTGTCTCTCACCTCCCCCAGAGTGTGGGATGTCTGCTCCCTGAGCGCTCACTGGGTCACCACTCTCCCTGAGCCCACGCTGAGCGCCCAGTGTGCAGGTTCCAACAGACTGCTGTGCCATGGTCCCTACATCCTCAGTTCTGGGTCCCAGCATTGGGGTAGAGAGAGGGCTGGGACGGGGCAGGGATGTAGCAAGACCCTCTTAGGGGTTGAAGCTGTCCTCCATCCCCCTGTGCTCTCCCACAGTGCTCACACACCAACCCCATCTCCCCAGGACACCGTCCCAGTTTCCAGAAGAAGCTCTCACACCTTTACCCTACAGCAGGAATAACAGAGGTGTGCCTGAAGGTCCAGCAGCCCCTCGAACTCACAGTACCCTCACTGCCCTGGTGGAGAGGGAAGGCCCTCCTGGAGCAGCCAAAGCTTACTCACATGTACCACTGCTCCTGGGTTCCGCCGATCTCGTCATAGGTGGAGTAACCGCATCCGAATCTAGAGGAGGCCAGGGGGCATCCCATGAGATGTCTGTGGATGTTAGCTCTCCTCGTCCGACCCCGACTAGCCTGCAGCCCTGGGATGCTGTCTGTTCTGTGCCAGGATCTCATTCAGCTCCTAGATAATCGCCTCCACTGATGGGGGCTTCCTGAATGCTTGCTGAATGAAAGGGCCCCAACCAGCCCATCACAGACATCTGAGTGGGCCTGGCCCCCTGCTCACACCCAGGATTGTCTTCTCTGGATTCACCCATTCACAGGCCCCAGGAGGAGTCTCAGATCTCCCTTTCAATGGCAGAAGTGCCCAGATCAAGACCATAGTGCGAGTGAGGGAAGAGGCAGAGGCTTCATCATGAGGGGCACGAGCATGTTCAAAGAGCATGCCCACAGGCCCTCCGGCAGACTTTTCCACCGGCGCAGGCGTCCAGGTGTATGTGCTCTCCCTACGAGAGCCCACAGAGTCCCTATAATACCTTGGCCCCAGTTAGGAGCAAAGGGAAGCTTGGGGAAGCTTGGGGCCCTGCCAAAGTCTCACAACCAGGCATTGGCCAAAACACATGGAGCAGTGAGGGGCAGGGGAGGGTGCTCACCTTGCAAAGAAGACGTCCAGCACCTCTTGCGTGGTGGCAAAGGTGCGGTATGTGTCCAGAAAGATGTGGACATAGTGTAGATCTTGTCTTATGACGGCAGGCACCAGGTGATCCATTGCGGCCTCCAGCTTCTTGGCCCGGTTGGCCAACAGCACGGAAGTCCTAGTCCGCTTCCTGGTGGAACCATTTTTCCCCTGAGGTGAATCAGAGCAGGCATGAGTCAGTGCTTTAGACCAGGAGGGTTGGGGGTTGGAGGGCAGAAGGAGCCCCCAGATCTCAGTGACTTATGTAGGAGGTGGGACAAGAGAACACACAGTCCGGAAAAGAATCAAGGGACTCAGTGTTTCATTGGTTCATCCTATGGCTCTTGGTTTTGCTTCAGGTCATGGTCTCCGTGTCCTGAGACTGCGCTCCTTGTAGGGCTGTGTCCATAGGGCAGTGTCTGCTTGAGGATTCTGTCTCTCCCTCTACTTCTCCCAACTCTCCCCCTGTCTCTCTCTCAAATCCATCAATCAACCCCTCCATCAAGAAATTTTAAGGAAAAGAGGAAATGTTTTTGCATCCATACAATGTAATGAAAGAAATGATGTGAGGACTTGCTAGTGTCTCAGGTCCCTTTGTGAGCGGAGTATTTATAACACCTCCCAGCGTGAATGACACGGATCCTGTGATTTCTGATAACATAGCCCATTCTTTACACTTTCTCTAAAGACTTTGTATTTATTTAGTTGACAGAGAGAGGTCACAAGTAGGCAGACAGGCAGAGGACAGAGAGGAGGAAGCAGGTTCCCCGCTGAGCAGAGAACCCAATGTGGGCCTCCATCCCAGGACACTGAGATCATGACCTGAGCTGAAGGCAGAGGCTGAACCCACTGAGCCACCCCGGCACCCAACATATCCCACTCTTGAGACGAGAACACAGAGATGTTTTAGGTGACAGGGCGTCGGAGAGGAGGGCACGTAGGCTGTGGGATGCAGCACTGTGCATTGGCAACAGAAGGGGATTCCATCCAGTCCTGCACCAATAAAGGGCTCCATGGCTGTGACAAATGACGGGCCTTCCGGACTGCTGGGCAGTGCGGTGCAGTGAGGCCCCTGTTCCTGACCCTGGAGGGGCCCCAAAGATGTGTTCCATCCAAACAAAAGGGCAGAGCAAGAGACATTGTACCATGGGCCCCATGTCCCTTGGGATAAAAGTCTCCCAACTCACTTTTGCAAATGATCACTTACAAGACTTGCAGAACTTGAGGAAGGACGGTTGGGCCAAGGGGGACACCTGGGAGCACGAGTTAGGAAAATGCTTAGCACGGGGCAAAAGGAGTCTAGAGAAACGGGATGAGACGAGGCTTAAAGTCTTTTTACTGCTATTCCTATAAGTGTGTGGACAAGGCCTCTGCTTCTGTCCCAGGCGTGGGCAGGACCATGAGTGCAAGTTTGGGCAAGAGTTGGGATGCAGATTCATGGGAGTCCAGGACACTAGGAGGCCAGGCTGGCTTCTAGAAGTGGGACCCTTGGTGCTCATCGGCACCCTGGGGGTCGGGTCTCCCCAGCACCTGCACTCACCCTGAGCCAGCGCCAGACTCTGTTGGTGGCGTGGGGCTTCTTGTCCTTCGAGGAAGGACAGCAGGGGATGTCGCCATTCACCTCCTGCACCATCTCCTCTATAGCGTTCTGTAAAGACAGTGCCCGGCAGCCAGGCAGGAGGCCTTAGAGCCCTGTCTGGAGGCCTTTGCTGGTCTTCAGACGCAGGGCGCTCCATTGCACACACACCACCGCCCAGTATGCGGACCCCTCGCCCAAGGAGAGAAACGTGGCACAGCTTCAGGGCCTTGGATGTGCTCTGCTCAGCTGAGAGGCACCTCCGGAATCCCCTTTCCACCCGGCCCACCATGACATTGGTGTGAACAAGAAGGAATCACCAGGGTATCCACTGTGTTCACCTTCCTCCAGCCCAAGGGTGGGAACACCCACATATCCCTCCTCCCCTCAAACTCCAGAGGAAGGGATGGGGCTTCCCTAGGATGGTTCAGAGGGTTGGGCATCGCCTAGTCTGCTCAGTAGTAAGTACCTTATGGCATCTCCCTCGAAATGCCCTGAGGCATTGGGGGCGATGTTTGAGCCAATGTCTGCAGCATGGGAACAAGCCGTTTTCCTGGGGTTTCTGGTGCCCAGAGCCCCGCGAAGCAGGCAGACAGCAGGAAAACATCCTTCTGTGTCCGATGCTTCTAACTAAGTTACCCTGATACCGGACTACAGTAGAATGTGGGTGCCTGGTTGCAGGGGTTCCAAGTTGTGGGAGTTGGTGGTCAAGGAAGTGACATCACTGCCTGAGATCCCCTACCGGGGTCCACTCCTGGTTGGACGCCTACACCAACAGTGGTCCGGTCTGCCATGTCCTCATCCAACTTCTGCTTGGAAGGCCACATCTTATCTCTACACAGTGACCCCAACACACACCTCTCCACAGGCCCCCAGGGATGGTCTGATAGCAGCCAGGGCCCCAGCATGCAGACACACCTGGTTTCATACACAACTCTCTATTCTTACCTGGTTTTGACCCTACATAACTGTCATTGTGCCTGACAGGGATGGTCAGGGATGGTTTTCTTTGCAAAATATGGATGATCCTAGCATGTCTTTCTATCGAATGTCCACAGGCACAGGTTGGATAATAGCTGTGATGTTAGAGGAGTGGTGTCCCATGTAGGAAATACCTGCAACCAAATTTCCTCCTTCCTATCAACTTCTTGGATCTGCTAATAATCAGGATCCCACCCAACTGTCCCTACTGGGGTGTGTGTGTTTGTTGCACAAGCACACTCGCTCCCGAGTGCACGCATGTGTTCATCAGTGCTCACGTTCTGGAGTCCCAGAAGATGACACCCCCACCTACAGAGGGCTGGGAAATAGCTTCCCAAGATCTTAGGCTTTGAAGTTTCAACACAAACCCTAAAGAAGGGACTGGAGGCCTGGCCCTGGATGGTCAGAATGTACCCTGACCCTTAGAGACAGCCAGTCCTGGGATGCAGGCCATTCCCTCCTTTCCAAAGGGTGTGTAGTAGATAGGGGTCCACCCAGTGGGTCGCCATGACCTGGGATTCTCCTCAGGCAAGAACATGGGGCAATGTCTCCTAGCTAGGATATCAATGATCACCCTCAGCCCAATACCATTTCCATGTCGACAGCCACTTCCTTCTAGTCAACCTTTTCCAGAGCCCCCAGTGAATGTCAAGGTGCATCCAGGACCCCATCTCTGAGGACACTCAAAGAGCTGGGTTCATGCCTGCTAAGCCTCCCTACCCGTCTGATTCTGGGCAAGGCCCGGACCCTACAGGGATCTTCACAGTCTCCCCTCAGGGGCTCCATTGGTTCCCCAACTCCTCTGTATAAATCCTTGTGTGACCCCCTCCCCTGAGTGTGGTCTGGCCTTCGTGGTTCATTTCCATGTCACAGAACGTGGCATCTTGACCCAAATGCCCTTCTGAGATTTCGTTATCAAAGCTCACTGCCCAGCCCCATGTTGACTCTGACCCATGTGCTCTCAGATCCTCACACTGGAGCACAAGCCCCTAGGTTGAACCAGGACACCCACATACGCATGTGGCCCAGCCCTGTGGGTCAAGAGCACACAGAAGAACTCAGGTCTTTGCGATGGGCTGTATCTGGCCCATGCCCCTAAGTGAGCTCAGGTTCTTGGTGAAGCAGGTCCTCCCTTGGTGGTGTCAGCAGCCCCAACGGAAGGAGAGACTCTGGAAGGAGCCCCCAGCTGAGCACTGCTGGATTCCTGATCCCCTGACACCATGAGGCAGCGTTTGTGGGTTCAGCCACTGAGTGCCGGGAAGTGGGGTCACACAGCACTGGGAGAAGGATACTGATACTCTCCAGCTACCCGGGCTCTGGCCCCCCTCCCCTGCCTCTCTGCTCCTTCCTCAGCTTCCTCTGGCCACCCTGGCCCCCTTTCTAACCTCCAATCCTCTCTGCCATGGTGCTCTCTGCCAGGCAGAATGCACTCGGATTTGTGCAGGGCTGTCTCCTTTTCGTCCCGCAGGAATTCTCCATGTCATCTCAGCACAGCCTTGTCATACCCCTCACCTGGTGGAGTTTAGGCCTTATTTGTAGTCCCTTGCTCTTTTCCTGTGGAGCAATTGTTCCTTTCATTCACATTTTGGTTTCTCATTTGTCCATCTTCTCCTCTAGACACTGAACTCGTACAGGGAAAACCCACTGGGATGAGAAGCACTGGCCCCATCTGCGTGTGCAGTGCCCAGTGGCTGAATGAACGGGTGACAGGATCCATCCCAGTGCTGACCAGCTCCGTTGTTTGAGCCTCACTGATTTTAGTCTCGTGGAAGCCTTTTGTTTTTGTTTTTTTTTAAGTTAACTCTGCCTGATGTGGGCCTCAAACTCATAACCCTGAGATCAAGGATCCTAGTGCCTGAGGAAGCCAGGTGCCTCTTTGGTCCTTTTTAAAGGTTTTAGGCTGATCACTATTGAAGTGGACTTGGTGATTTCAACATGTCATAAGGAGGTACATTACATTATGCTGAATGACCAGGTAACTCTTCAAATTTGGGTAGCATGTCACCACAGAGATCCCCCCATGACAGTGCTGAGTGGCTCTGCAGATTGGAGACCGAAATCCTTAATGTGGTCTTTCAGGACTCCAGAGTCCCTCCACTGTCCATCTTCTCTCTCCCTGGGATGTCATGCACCTCTGATGCCATCAGCACGAGAGGAAGGATGACAAGGAAATACACGCAGGAAGGTGTTTCCAGCCAGGCCTTGAAGGCCTCGATGTACACTTTGACACTCATCCTTTTATGTATTATTTTCGGATTTTATTTCTTTATTAGAATAAACGAGCACAAGCAGGAGGGAGGGGCCGAGGGACGAGAACCAGAGAGATGCTGAGCTGAGGCCAGCGGGTGGCTGATATAGACCTGTGCAGGGAACAGTTCAGGCCACACAGAGCAAGCCTCCATCACCTGGTAGGCCCGGGAGTAAGGAGGACTCTCAGATTCCTGTGCTCATGACCTATTTATTTATTTATTTATGTATTTTTATTTTTTAATTTTATTTATTGTTTTAAAAGAGTTTTATTTATTTTTTAGACAGAGATCACAAGTAGGCAGAGAGAGAGATAGATGAGGAAGCAGGCTCCCTCCTTAACAGGGAGACCAATGGAGGCTCAATCCCAGGACCCTTGGATCATGACGTGCGCTGAAGGCAGTCGCTTAACGGCTGAACCACCCAGGCACCATTTTAGTTCATTTTTGAGCTCTATCTGTAATGAACTACAGGAGCTTCTCAATCTTTATCATTCTGAATCTTCCTAGCCTGAAACAAACCCCAATTTTCAATTCTTCCTTTATTTCTCCCTCAAGAATTTTTATCTTCTTCAGCAAATCCTGAAATTTACAACAAGTTAATTTCCAAGCAACTTCATAGCTTCTGGGAATGGAAATTCCTCCTTCACTATGTTTTCTGTTTAGCCCTCATGCATTAGAAAGTGTTGGGTCTCGTGGATTCATGTTCTAACACATTGTTTTGGGGAGCCCATCGATTATCCCCAATAATATTCTGTTTGGGGAGGGAGATGGGGAGAGTTTGGGCGCTGGAGCTGGTGGGCCACGGTACAGGTTCATCTTCTCTCACGGCCTGTGTGGGACACGTTAGGCAAGCAACCATCTTCCCGGAGCCACAGAGTCTTTGCCAGTGAGGATGACAACATGGGGTAAGAACACCAGAGAGGATTTGTGCTGAAACTCCAGAGCTTCTTTCTTTCTCAGAAGTCATATGAGCCATTGAGTGTATGCTCGAAAGACTGAAAGCAGAGTCACAAAGAAATATCTGTAGACCCACTTCACAGAAACCTTACTTACAATAGCCAAGAGATGAAGACAACCCAAGTGTCCACGGATGAATGGGCGAGCAAACGTGGTCTACCCATACAATGGAATGTTATTCAGCCTTAAAAAGGAGCAAAGTTCGGACATGTTCTACAACAGGGATGAAACTTGAGGACTTCACACTAAGGGAAATAAGCCAATCAGCCGAAGAGAAATACTAGATGATTCCACTTACATGAGGTACCTACAGTAGTCAGATTCATAAAGACGAAAAGCAGAATGGTGGTGGCCAGGAGCTGGGTCTGGAGGGGGGCACGAGGAGGTATTGCTTAATGGGGACATAGTTTCAGTTTGGCGAGATGAAGAGTTCTGGACGGTGGTGATGGTTGCACAACCATGTGCATATGTTCACCACCGGTGGAAATGTTGCACTTAAAAATGGCCAAGATGGTAGATTTTGTGTATATTTTTATCACAATTTAGAAAAGAATATTTTAAAAACGTACAAGATGGAGTTGGCATTCTGGAAACACATCATTAGCGGACGGGAATTATCAGTGCAATGAACCATGTGCTGTGCTAACATGTGCTATATTAGCGGGGAAATCAATCCCTCTGCCGTCTCCACGGGTGGGGCTGGGGGTCCTGGTGGGGGGAGAGGTGGCAATGCCAGGAGGGAGAAGGAAGGCCAGGCTGCAAGTGCGGAATGAGCTCATCTGCAACAGTAATAATGCCAAAGTCGACAGGGAGCAGTTAGTGAGTCTTCGTGCTAAAACATTTTGTAATTGTTATTTTATTTGCATTTGTATATTATTTGTGTATTTATTTGTATTTGTAGCAACCCATGAGGTAGGAATTATTCCAATTTTCCCAACATGAAAACTGAATTTTCGGGAGGTCAGGGAAGAGACGAGAAGCAGTATATTTTGTCATTCCTGCAAATAGACTTCTTCACTCTGCAGGGGAACTGAGGTTGTTACTTCTGGGTGATTTTTTGTATCTTTCCAATCAGAGAGGAGAGAATGGATTACTCTGCCCCAGGTTCAGTTGGACCGATCCCACTGAAGAAGGCTGGTGGACCTGGCTTGGTCACCTGTCCTTTCCTGAAGCGATGACTACAGTCCGTGGAGGGGGAGCAATATGATTGATTGGTTCAGTGAGAGAGGAAACCCTTAAATCAAACACACACACTGTTGTTTTGTTCCTGATTTTAAGGGAGATGCGTCTGTTCTATCACCATTAAAAAGCTCAGGGGACAAAAGAAAAAAAAACAGATAAACTGAACTACATCACGATTGGAAACTTCTGTGCCTTGCTATTAAAAAAGAAAAAAGACAACCCACAGACTAGAAGACAGATATTTGCAAATTGTACATCTGACAAGAGACTTATACCCAGAATATATAAAGAACTCTCACAACACAACAATAAAAAGACGCCTAACCTAATTTAAAAATGGGCAAAGGATATGTATACACATTTTTCTGGAAAGGAGATACAAATGGCCAATAAACACGTGAAAAGGTGCCCAGAGTTCCTAGTCATTAGAGCAATGTGGATCAAAACTACAACGAGAGCACGTCCCACTAGAATGGCTCTAACAAAAGAGACAGACAACAACAAATGTTGGCAAAGATGGGAGAAATTGGAACCGTCCTACGTTGCTTGTGGGAATGCAAAATGGTGCCACTGTTTTGAAAACCAGTTTGACAGTTCCTCTAAGAGTTAAATGTGGAGTTACCATATGACCCGACAGTTTCATTCCTGAGTATTCATCCAGAAGAACTGAATACACGTGTCTACCCAAAAATCTGTTCGTGAAAATTCACAACAGCGTTATCCGTGATAGCCGAAGGGAAACCATCTACATGTGCATCAGCTGAGGAATGGATAAACGAAGCGTGGGACACCCATACAATGGAATATCATTCAGCTGTAAAAGGAATGATACATGCTGCATGGAGATGAACCTTGAAAATATTATATGAAGTGCAAGGAGACAGTCATAGGAGACTCCCCATCGTATGGTTCTATTTATACAGAGTGTCCAGGATCGGCACGTCCACATAGAAAAAAATAACTTAGCTGTTATCTAGGGAAGGAGAACTGAGGATTGATTGTTAACAGGTACAGGGGTGCTTTCTGGGGGGATGAAAGGTTCTGGAATTAGAGATGCCGATGGTCACACAACTGTGTGAACGCACGAGATCGTACAGTTTTGAAAGAACAACTTCTGTGATTTGTGAATTTTCCCAACTTAAAGAATTTAAAAAGCCAATTGGATTTCTATGCATTAGCCGTCAACGAAATAAGAAAATATAATATTGGGTGGCTCAGTTGGTTGAGCAATGACCTTCAGCTCAGGTCATGATCCTGGAGTCCTGGGATAGCGTCCCGCACTGGACTCCCTGCTCAGCAGGGGTCTGCTTCTCCCTCTGCCCCTCTCCATGCTCCCTCCCTGCTCATGCTCTCTCTCTCTCTCTCATCCTCTCTCTCTCTCAAATAAATAAAATCTTTAAAAATGTATGTTATTTACAATATCAGCAAAAACATCTAATACGTCGGAATAACTCTAACAAAAACAAAATTTTTTCTCTTTAGAGAAAAAATTAAAAGGCATGGAAACATTTATTTTATTTATTCATTTCAGCGATTTTTTTAGATTTATTTATTGTATATAGAAAGAGTATGTGCAAGTGGGGGGAGGGGCAAAGGGGGAGAGAAGCAGACTCCCCTCTGAGCAGGGTGCCTGTCTTGGGTCTCCATCTCATGACCCTGGAATCTTGACCTGAGCCGAAACCAAGAGTCGGACACTTAACCGGCTGAGTCACCCAGGCAGCCCTCATATGAGCAATTTTTCTCAAAATATTTTATTTATTTATTTGACAGAGAAACATCGTGAGAAAGGGAACACAAGCAGGGGAAGTGGAAGAGAGGGACGCAGGCTTCCCGCCGAGCAGGGAGCCCATGTGGGGCCCGATCCCAGGACCCTTGGATCATGACCTGAGCCGAAGGCAGACGCTGAACCACTGAGCCACCCAGGAGCCTCCATGTCAGCGATTTTTAATGAAATTGAGGATTACTTTATCCATGCATCTTCTCCATTTTTTTCTTCCTTATATCTGCTCTTTTCATTTCCTCTTGACGAGATTTGACTTGATGTTCAAGGCTCTTTGGGGGGATCTCTGTCCGGTTCTGGTCTAGCGTTAACAGCCTTGCGAGGGTGCATGCTGCGCAGACGACGTGCCATTAGCCTGCGCCAGTTGCACCTGTTCAGTGTAGACGGCGGAGCTCTCTCAAGCCCGGACTGTGTTACCAATTTGCTGACCTTTGTGCTGTCCTGCAAGAACTAGAATGTCATCATCCTTTCGGATGGGCGTGGATGAACACTGCGCTTCTGTTTCAGATCTTTGGACAGAGGAGAGACATAATCTTGCTGCAAATGTGGAAGGGGCATTATAATGCCCTTTATGGTTCTTACACTGGTCGGAAGTCACAAAGGAATTGAACTTCATTTTGGCCACGGGTGCTTTAGCAGTGGTAGCAAAATGGAAGACTTGAGACGTATTTTAAAAGACCACAATCAATGTAGAGAACGTGAAGTTCATGGATAACAGATATTGACATTGTGCATGCAATACTGTGAAGATGTCAGTTCTCTTCATGCTCTTCATGAGCGTGAAGAATTCTCATGAAGAATCTCCATGCAGTGGCAAGCCGAATCCCAGCAGGCTTCTTCAAGCAATTTAGCAAGTTGAATCTAAAATCTTACATAAGGGTTAAGAACCAAGGGCAGACAAAGAATTCTTGAAGAAAAAAAGCAGAGGGACTTTCCTATGAAATCTAAGGTCTCATTATGCAGCTATTATTACAAGTGAAAAATGAAACCGGATCTCCACCCGACACCAGGCACAAAGTTCAGTCCTCGTGGAAGAAAGGCTGTAACGTGAAAGACAAAACCTAAATATCGGAGAGCACCCTCGTGGCATAGGCACAAGGAAGAACTTCTTAAACAAGTTCCCCAAAATACTAATTATGAATGAAAAGTGCAACTCCTTTAAAATTAAGGCCTCCATTCACCAAAAGACAACATAAAGGGAATTAAGACAGTATATACGACATGCACCCCGCCCAGACTGGCCCCTGAAGCAGCAAAAAGACATTGCTGGGAAAACTGGTGGAATCCAAAGAAAGTCTAGAGTTTAATGAATAGTGGCAAATACCAATGCTGGTTTCTTTGTTGTGCCCTTGGTGATATAAGACGTAAGCATTAGGGAAAACCAAGTGAAGAGTAGATAGTAATTCCCTGTGCTATCTTTGCAACTTTGTAATTCTATATCATTCCAAAATCGAGAATTTATCCACAAGCTGAGAATTGTTTTTAAAATATATATAATCAATAAAGGATTAATTTTAGAGAACAATAGGAGATCAATAAGAACTAATCATATCACCCAACAATTAAATGGGTGAAATTCAGCAAGTTTTTCTTAGGTTCACGCCCTAAGGTCACTCTTGCTCTTGCACCAAAATGCCAAGGGGCATCTGGGAGAATGTTCACAGCAGCACTGTTTGGAAGAGACAAAAACTAGTAACAACTGAAATGCATCCATCACAGGGGAATGGAGAAGTAAATCAAGATGAGACCACCCAATGGAATATTATGCAGCAGTGAAAACGATGTTTATCCACCACATGCAAAAGTAAGGATGAATCTTAGAAGAAATATTGAATCCAAAAAGTCTCAGAAAAGCCAACATAGAGTATGATATTTTATGAAGTTCAAATCATTCAAAATTAGACTTCCTGTTAGAAAACTAAAGTTAAAAAAAACAACCAAGGAGCTGATACCAAGAAAATTTAGGAGCCTGGTTTCCCCAGGGTTATGGATGGGGCAAGGGGTTGGATTCAGGGAGGCACACTCTTGTTCTTGGACCTTGGTGACCATCTTGGTGACCTTGATGACATTCTTGTTCTGAGGCCCAGTGGTGGGTTCATGGTGTTCATTTTATTATGATGCCTCAATCTTATATGTGTTATTTTGTATCTGTTAAATGTTACAGGATCTTTAAAAATTGAGAGATAAGTTATTTTTAAAAGTGATGGGCAGAACTGGTATGTTTCCAAAATCTACAGGAACTCTTTTTCTAACTCTAATCTTTAGAGAGGAAAATGGAATCCTTTTTTTTTTTTAAGATTTTATTTATTTATTTGACAGAGAGAGAGATCACAAGTAAGCAGAGAGGCAGACAGAGAGAGAGAGGAGGAAGCAGGCTCCCCGCGGAGCAGAGAGCCCGATGCGGGGCTCGCTCCCAAGACCCTGAGATCATGACCTGAGCCGAAGGCAGCGGCTTAATCCACTGAGCCACCCAGGCGCCCCGGAAAATGGAATCCTTTAAGGTTTGCAAGAGACAATAGAAGCATCCACATGCTTTCTCAGCTGGAATTTATGCCAAACATGGGGCAAGGCCTGCTGACCTTAGTTTGTCTAGAGTGGTTTGTGGGTGGATTACACATGCAATGCTGCCCGACCCCCCAGCAGACCTCTACCTCCAAAGTTTGGTGCGTGCTGTCCCGTTGGGGCTCTGGGCCTTCCCCACAAATGGGCCATCCCTTTGCCTACCTGACTCTGAGGGCTTTCCCTTGGCCTTGGGATAAAGCTCAATCCAGCTCCGGGCAAGGGCCCCCTTCTGTGGTCAAGCCCTCTGCAGCCCCAGGACGGGGTAGCCACGCTCGCTCAGGTCTCCCTGAGACTCTGCCTGAAATCCCTTTGTCCCTGGAACGTGCCCACGCCCTCCCCTCCCTGGGCTTTTCCACACTCTGTCCAGACTGGCTCCTGCCATTTGTTTTATCCCACTGAGTCCTACTGACTTACACGGTCTCCTCAAAGAAGGGTTCTGTGAACACTGGACCCCGATAACCCATGGCAGCGTGCACCCGTGGGCTCATCGTGCCCCTGCCGGCTCCAGGGGGAAACACCAGCCTCATTCACTGTGGGGACCCCAGCAGTGGCTGATCAGTGTGTGCTGGATTAATTGCATTTATCGCTAGCATTCCATCCAGAACACAGAGGAGGAAGCAGTCACGGTGTGCGGAGGGCGGAGGTGGAGGGCTTCCAGGAGGAAATGGTGTGGGATGTAGGGACATGTCCGTGACTTGCATCGGCTCCCGGGTACCGAGCTTTGGCCATGCTGCAGGTTGTCCTCCGTGGGTGGGCTGTATCTCCTGTGGCGGCAGTGGTGCTGGGAGCAATGAGCTTTCTCTCCAGCCCCAGGTCACTAGCTCCCTCTCTGGGACTCTGGAAGGTGGGAGCTGTCCTCTGCCACACATGCTCCATCTATTCCTGCTTCTAGCGTCAAGTCTCCATGTCCCAGGGGTCTTCCAGTCTGCAAGAAGCTCTGCGTCAATCTGGAAGGCCCCTTGGCCACCTTGGGTTCCAGCAACGCTCTGTCATACCCGACCCAGAGAGAGACTTTCCCTTCGCCGCCCACCCAGGCCTGGCGTGTCCACGACAGCAAGTCCCATCTGGTTCAGAAACGTGTGTGCGCAGGAAGGAAAGGGCATACGTGCTCAGAAAGCACATGAGCTTGGGACTCAGCATCTGTGAGAACAAGAGAAAGATCGGTTGCGGCACTGCCTTCAGGTGTGGTCTGCGGGAATCCAGCAAGTCGCACATCTCTGGTCTGGGCGTTTTTATTCATCAATGTTCTGTTTACCGTTTACATTTTTTAAAGGTTAGAAAAACGTCATCCTCGGTTGTCCATCCCCTTTCTTGAAATATGTTTAAGAGGTTGGATCCGGGGTGGGGGGATGGTCTGGCTGAAAGTCCTAACTTCACTGACACCGACCGCTGATGGGCTCCCCGGGTTGAGCCGGCGGCTGGCACCTTCCTTGCTCACTGCCCTGAGACGCACCCCCGCTCGGGGAGGGGCACGCTCTCCGGTCAGTGGCAAAAGCAAAGAGGTTTGGCATGTTTCTGTCGGGCCATGGAGCGGAGAAACAAAATGCAAACAGGGACCCAGAAGCCCTTTCCCACATGTCCTCCTCCAGGATCTGCTCTGTAAACCTTTGGAAAGCATCCACTGTCGGGCAAAGTGAGTAAGGAGGTCCCTGCACATGGACCGCCTGTCTGTTCACGCACCCAGGTACCACCAAGATGCACGTTGTCTCGGAGCTCCCTCTAGTCGTTGGGACCATTTTCCTGCACACCACTGAGCTGAGCCACCATGCTTAAGATGCCTTAAAATCAGAGACGGAGAGAGTGTCAGAGCTGCGTGGTTCCTTGGAGAGCACCTTGTTTGAGAAACCATTCTGAACCTCGCCATTAACCTCAAGCACTGTTGAGCTGCAGCTGGGTCCTACTGGCCCCCAACAGTCCACTCTGCATTAGGGGACACCCCGACAGCCTGCAGTGGGAGTATTTCCCCCTGGGCAGCAGCAGACACTCCCCATCAGGGCTGCTCCTGGCCGCGCCCCCCGCCAGGCGCTGGGTACCAGCACCCCACTGACAATTCGAGCTGCATACGTGAGTCAGAAATCAATTACCCTTGGCGGCACACCCGTGGGGTGACTCTCAGAACAAGGTTGTGAAGTAACATCTTGGTGTGTTTTAAATCAAGGTGTGGCTCAGCGCGCTGTGGGCACGGAGGTGTGCTCTTGGCGCGCTCCAAGGCGGTGTTCTCCCCGGTGTCTGTTTCAGCTAAGTGACAGAAGGCGTGCTGGCTCAGAAGGGGAGGGTAATTTGCAGGCTGTAACCAGAGACTCTTTGTTCACGCGTGCGGGCACAGGCTGCGGACTCCCCAGAGCCCCAGGCCAGGGAGGGGAGCGTTGCTGTGGGGAGACAGCAAGGCAGACTCCCCAGGACGACCCGGCATCCCTGGAGCGCTGGTGGGTGTCGCTTGCTGACCTTTGTCAGGAGGCCAAGCCCGTGACCCTCTACCAGGAGGAAATCCCTTTATGCCTTGGGCCATGAAGCGCTTTGGCTCATGGGATTCTTACACAGGACCTGTCAAGCAGGTGCCCTTACCAGGCAAGGAAACTGAGGCTGAGCATAGGAAACAGCTGCCATGGGTCACGTCTGGCTCCAGAGTCCCTTTTTCCAGCTCTACAGTGTGTCCATCCCAGCTGCGGCTTCTGCTCCTGTTCCCTCCTGAGTGGCTGCAATGCTTACACCATGGGAGCGAGCCCAGTGTTGGGAAAGGAGGGCGGTAACTAGCCCTATGGGGAGGGGACAGTGATGCGAATGACCAGAATGGTGGCTGTCCCTCTGAAAGCCCAGCAGTGCTCACAGGCTGCAGCAGCCAACATAAGGGCTCTGACTGGAGGGAAAACCCCCCACGAAGGAAGGAAGTGCACTTGACTTCCTTCCCCTTCTTCTTTTCTTTTTTTTTTTAAGTCATCTTCATTGGGATCACCCTTCCCCTAGGCCTCAGCACCCCGTTTCTTATCTGTCAGTCTGTGTGGTGGGTGCGGTGAGGACGTGGGGACAATATCAGATCGGGATCGGGAGACAGGATCCTGGTCCTGACTCTGCCCAGCTCTGGGAAGTCACTCACCTCTAAACTCAAGGTTGGTCTCCACCTCCTATTCAGATGCCTCGGTGATCCACAACTCCCCACTCCTTCCTATCCTGCCTGCCCTCCCTCCCTGGGGAGCAGAACTTCCAGCCCAAGGTTCCCTTACTATTAGCCGAGTTCCACTAATACAGGCAACTCCAGCCCACAAAGTGCAGAGGGACCCCACTGTAGGGACCATCAGTACAACACAATGCTCTGTAGAATCGAGCTATTCTCTTGTCCCTAAAACAGTCCCTAGTAACAGTGCTTGGAGCTGACTGCCAGAAGGGCCCCACAACAACAAACTCAGTCTTATACATGCTTTTCTCAGACAATGCTACCCTCCTTCTATGGGAGGTGGGAGGAGAAGCCTTTGCCTTTACCTTCGTTGATATGACCTTCCTTAAGCACAAATGGCACTCCACACTCTTTCCTCAAATATTCCCACCAGAAACCCCTCTGCGAGCCCCAAATGCTACCCAAGGAGCATGGGCCGTGAGGCTCGGTCCCTGACAAAGTCCGCTCAGTCCCAGCGGCCCCAGCCAGAACCTCGGAGTTGAAAGGGTCCTCAGAGGCCACCTGGTCCAGGTTGGCCCCTAGTGGGGGACGGCTTCCCTACATCCAGCTGGTCTCCAGACGAAACTTTCCAGAAACCTGGCTACGCACCTGGAATTGTGAGGCATTCCCCTCACCCTGAGTCCCAGTCCGCCTCCCTGGGATTGCCGACACGAACACCAGCTCAGCCCTCCGGAGAGACGTAGACTATGTCCGCTCTCGTCCAGACCGCAGCCTTGCAAATTTATGAAGACAGAGTGTGTGCCTGGGTTATTCCAGGGTAAACATCTACGGTTTCCTCAAGCGTACCTCAGGCGACAAGGCTCTCTGAGCTCCCTGCTGGACACGGTCCAGATCCCACAAGAGCGAGATGCCATGTGCCTAGAACCACGGGGGCCCCTCCCTCCCTTTATGTAGACTCTGCTCCAGCTGGGTTCATAGAGCTGAAAACTGCACAAGCCGCGAGTGACACGTGAATTCACATGAGATCTGTGGCTGTCTAGAATTTCCAACTTGACCCCTACCTTGTCTTTACTCAGTTAATTATTGGAACTGAAATGAGGCCATTTACCTTTTAAAAGCTTATCCTTTCCCTATCAGCTTATCGGGATCTTTTTCTTGTCCCGATACTCGGTCATCTAACCTCTGTGGTCCCCACGTAGCTTTGTGCCGTTTTGATGTAATAAGTCACATGGGGTTGCCCCAAAAACATTACCCCTCAGGACGTTACGCTCTCTTCTCAGTGGACCCTGAAGCCCTGAAAAGTGTGAATGTCACATCTTGACAGCTCTGAGGTCAATGACATTTATTCCCCATCTCAGAAAACTTGGGTTTTTTAAAATCACATTAGTCATGCAGATTGGGCTTGGAGGCCGTATCATCCCCAGCTCAGACAGGTGGGGGGTCGGGGGGTGGTTCTTACTAAAGTGTTTGCCCTGAACCTAATGCTCATTATGTGGGATGTCCATAGTCATCTCTCAGTAGTTTTTCCAGAATCTTCTACTGGAGCTCTAGGTGCGATGTTTCTGTGCCGCTCACTCTCTGGTGTTTGGTGGGTGACCGAGACAGTGATTGTGAACAGATGCGTATGGCACGCGGCCCGCAGACAGAATTGTGCCTTCCACAGTGGATTCCTGCGTGAGGAGAGGCCGGGAAGTCTTCTCTGAGGCGTCTTTCTTAGCATTACTTAAACTCTTTGCATCTTTCTCCTTCTTAGTTTTCTTTTCACCACCAGTGCCTTGACCAACCGAATTTTGGAATTTCTCCCAATGCCTACACCTTACAAAGATGAGGTCTGTGCCCATTTTTCTCCTCCCCTACCCACAAAAGCAGGCAATTTGAATTTGGTGGGGAAGGAGTCAAAATTAAATGTTCTGAGCTGAAGTGTCCCTCAAGTCCCTTCCCAGCTATACAAGACCAGGCACGGAGGTGAGAGCAGGAGTGGGAAGCGGCAGCTAATGGGGGAAAGGAAGGAGACACCCTCTCCTGAAACTGACCTCCCTCCAGGTGTCTTCAACAGGGAGGAGCTGCCTGGCCAGTGGGGGAGGTCTGCTGGGCAAGATACTTTGCTGAATTTTACGTCCATAAAACGGGAAAGATAATACTCACTTGGCAGGGTTTGCTTTGCTCTGGGCCAGTAGGCCAGACCCCACTTTTTCCCCTCCCCGCTTCCCAGCTTAGTGTCCATAAGAGACACGCCAGCAGGCTGCCCGAATGTGTTTCTTCCTTGTCAAACGAGGAGCTCTCTGGCAGTACTCAGTACCGGGTGCTAGCTGACTTACCTGGATTCCGTTTTCATCAGAGTAGCAGGCACACGGAGGTACAGTTCATCATTCGCTAAATAGTTCAGTGTTGATTTCAGAGAAACACCTTCTACACTGTGTGCATGAGAAAGGTTTGCATTGTATGAATTATTTTCCCATTTGAAACCCAGAATCTTGCTCAAATGGCTTTCCAACCCATATTGTACTGAAGTATCCTGTTTGTTCCATTAACTATTCACAGAGTCAACTGGGGAACCGTTGTTACTAATTTCAGTGGAAAGCTAAAATGCAGTTCATTTTCTATAATTGCAGGCCCGCGGTCTAAAGAGCCAGCAAAAGCTTTTAATCTGAGGCATTTTTAGAGGAGTATGATCAGAATCACATTGAACATCTTTTGAAGGTACATAATGATGAAAACCTCAATAACATTGACATTCAAAGAGCCCTATAGCATGGATGCTAAACTCAGCGCAGTGAGCAAGCCGGATTCGCGTCTTAGCTACTCTTGGAGAAATGCCCGCGGGGAAGGTCGACAATGTTTGCCCACCTTGCTTTTCCAGGTTATTCAGGCTACGCGAGCTCTCTGCACCACACGGGTGGGGATATGGTGCATATCCCTTCCATGCTGGAAGATGTTTGCCTCTCTGGAGAGCCTGCACAGGGCAGGGGGCTGCAAACACCAGGCACAAGTGAGAGGGCGCTCCCTCCAGCCGCTAGAGGGCGTGAGAAGGAGACACAGTGAACCATGGCTCCCCGGATAGCATTTGGCATGCACAGAGCCCCTGGGAGTCTGATGTTCGGCTGCTCCAGTTGGCAGAAAAAGCTAACAGGTTCCTCTGCTTGCTGCCTTCCTCCAGACTACTCAGAAGTCACAAGCTTTGGGTCAGGGCTGACATCCCATGGGTCGAAATCCCATAAGGATGGAGCCCCGCACCTCTTCCTCGTCCTCGTCCTCCTCCCCACCCCAAAGGAGAGGGACAGTAACAGAAGGAAGGGGAGTGACCCCAAGCAGCCAACCCGAGCCACCTCACCCCCTCCCCCGCAGGCAGCTTAAACATCCTCACCACCATGACAGGCGCCAGAAGTCTGGGAGAGCAGGTGCAGGAGAGATGTCCCTTTCATTCAAAACCGAAGTCCGTTTACAGACACACCCGCCAGCCCACGCTGCTCAGCTCAGTAAGGGGAGTGCAGAAAAGAGGGAGGCACATGAGCCCTGTTTCAGGTCTTCACGGACATCTTCATGGACTGATGTTTAATGTGTTGCAGAAACAGGGATGAGGGACACAGGCCATCAGGAAAGGTCGCGGGAGGCAGTGAGAACTTGAACTCGCTCTGGCAGAGAAGAGGTACGGGGTGCAGGGCTTTGGGGAAGGGCAGGAACAAAGGGAAGAAGGAGGACAAGTCTGGGGGTGGGGCAGGCGGGTGGGGTGAAGCCTCAGAGGCAGGTGGGGACAGTGGGTGGCGGGTCCTCTAAGTCGTAAGACAGAATGAGGACTCCAGGTTCTGTTCATTCAGCCACGAGAAACCGGCAGTGGTTCCAGAGAGCGACATGGTCAGATGTCTCATTCTGTGTGCTTTGCCCACAAGAGCCCTCGTCAACCACCCGGCAAGGAAAGCAGGGAGGGCCTCAGCCCATCCGGCTGGCTCAGGACACCAGTGTTTATTTTAAAAAAGCCAACGAATCCGTCATTTGCAGAAAAAGGTGCTTTAACGGTAAGTGGAAGCAAATTCTTTCCTTCTTTCATTCTTTCTTTCTTTCTTTTTTTTAACTTTTCCCCTAGAGAAAACATATGGGATAGCATCTTGGAAATGAGATGCTTGGAAATGTCTTCCCATTATGGCATTGTTGTTGTCGAAAAGGTTCGGTTTGTAGTTGCAGCCCTTCAGTACTCGCCTGCGTGCACCCTTCAGGTTGAAACAGTTTCTTATTACAAGGCAATCTCCGGCACAGTGTTTTGAAACCATGTGTCCAACAGGTAAAATTGCAAGAGCTTTGAATCGGCATGAAAGATAGACGGGCGTCAGAGGAGATGGAATTCCCGTAGCTGAGCCCAAACAACAAACTGTAGCTGGTGGACGGACGCGGAAGTGACACAGGGACGCGTGACAGCCAAGTACCAGCACAACGAGATTCCAGAGCCACTTCTAGACACTGTGTCACCAGACACAAAAGTGGGGTTTGTACAAAGAATGGTGTATAGCCAGTCAGATTGCTTTCACTGAGACTTATTAATAAATACTTTGGCTCAGTCGGTGGAGCCTGTGACTCTCGATCTTGGGGTCGTGAGTTTGAGCCCCACGCTGGGCGTAGAGAGGACTTAAAAATAATTAAATTAAAAAATAAATACATTAGAGAGAAAAACAATTAAAACTTTTAATAAACTAAAACCATGTCGCTATTTATTTAATCTTTTTCTTCTATTTGCACATTTTGTCTTATAATGAATCTCTACATTTGTTGAGTCATATGTGTAATTTATAGATTTATGTATAGGTATTGAGGGGCGAGTGCTCCTAATTCTTTATTGAGGGGTACACGATCTTAAAAGTCTGAAGAGACCTGCCTTGATGAGGAAGCGTGGTCTGCGTCCCTTCTCATCTCTCCCCTGGCAGGCCCGCCCGATCCCCCAGGGCATGGCCACTCCTGCCCGCCGCCCCGCCTTCGCTCTTGTGTTCTTGGTGGGAAGAACCCTGGGTGCCTGCATGGGGTCAGTGAGGAGGGCTCTCAGCTGGGGAGGCTCGTGGAAATCTTAGAACGGAGAGGGCTGTCCTGGGCATAAAGATGGACTGGGAAGAGGCGTGAAGTTGGTGGGATACACAGGGCACCGAAGGATGAGCCTGAGGGACCAGTCCGGCATTCAGCCCATCAGAGAAAGATGGGTGGAGCCCATGGGAGCAGGTGCTGGAAGGGCAGGAAGGCAGAGGCTGCAGATGGGGACCTGGACCGTGAGCCGCTCTCAGGGGGTGCGACCCCCACGGAGGCTGAGCCCTGATCTCCACCTTCCAAACAACAAAGTCCTGGTGCCTGGCCTCAAATTACCCAGAGAACTTTCACCCAGGTGAGAAGGTATAAAAACAAACAAACAAACAAGCAAACAAACATTAAAAGAGAACAAAGCTCAGGTGGGACTAATGTGGACCTTCCTGGGGTATGTTGGGGGGGTTCTGAGGAGCCCGAGATCTGGGCAGGGGCGCTGGGGGAGGAGTAAGAGGAGCATTGGGGGTAAAGTGAGCGGCCCCACGGGGCTGGTGTTGGGGGGCTCAGATATGAAAGGGAAGAGAGAAGGATGGAAATGAAGGACCAGCGGCTCCCCTGTCCCCCTGGGGGGGAAGTACGCGATCAGACCTTTGAAATTCAGCCACGGACACCTTGCAAATCTGGCCAAAATGCAGCAGAAAAGAGTTGTGGGAAGGAGATCCAAGATAGGAAGAAGGCATGGTTCCAGGTCGTTTTCAGGCTGGGGAAGCAAAAAAGAAACAACCAAGAATGCAAGGACCAAAGTGAAGGAAACGAGGGATGGACACGAAACGGAGACAGGACAGGCTGGGGCCGGCAGGCAGGAAACCGTGGCTGAGGATTCTCTCATGATCTTGGGTTTTGTTTGCCCATTTGTTTTCTTTTGGGGTTTTACCTACACTGAGCTTTGTCAGTCCTTCCTGGCTCCCCACTGCCCACCATGTGTCCACAAACCACCCTGGGCAAGGTTTTGACCAAGGCAGGCCCTGACGCTGTGACCGCATGGAGTTTACACACACATGGGCTAAGGGGAGGGTCGGCTGGCTTCTGGCGGAATAGCCACGACACTTGAGGGGGATAGACTTGTGCCTGCTCCTTGCCCCTGAGGACCTCACGCCCCATGTCATCTGACTCACAGGAGGGGGGGCTCCAGCCGGTCGCACTTTTGGAAAACAGGCATTTTTGTCAACGATACGTGATGTTTCTAGGAAGCCCTTTTCCACATTTACTTCTTGACCGCAGGAAATCCCATCTCTGAGATTACATGAAAATAACCATGCCTGGAGGATAGTTCTCATTGTCAAGTGGCTGGGACAGATCGGACCTTCTTTCCAGCGCCTGGAACCGTCCGGGGACGGGCTGAGGCACCTCAGGGTCTGGCCCGCCAGGCTGCTGGTTCAGTCTTCTCCTTGCTGCCCAGCCATGTCAGACGTTGGATGGTGACAAGGGAAATGTGCCAAATGGGGAGGCAGACGTCAGACAGGAAGACAAAGGCAAAGGCTGGGTCAGAGTGCAGATTTCTGATCCCTGATCGTTTGACTGTTTCTAGGAGCTTCACACCCATCTGGTGTCATTCCAGTCTCTGGCTCTTTTCCGAGAGTTTGTCTCCCAGGCCACTGGGGCCACTTCGCCCAGAGGCTCAGAGAACCAGACAGACCAGGGAACCTGCCCCCTGCCCACTTCCGGTTGACTCCCCGCTGACGTGGCAGCGTAAGAATCCTCTTCTGCTGCCTCAGTCCTGAGTCTGTTTCTCTCAGTGGCCTATTTGGCGCATTCTTGGTCCTCACAGGCGACCCAAACAGGTAAAAATCTCTAGGTGCACAATTCCGCATCCAGCCGTGCCGTCCATCACCCCCTCCAACCCTGAATTCGGGGCAGGAATTCAGTACAAGTGACGAGAGGCCCAAGAAACCCAGTAGGAACCGTGGAGGCGACCAGAAGTCGGAGCGGCTGGAGGTCAGCCCCTTCCCAGTAGAGGGGTGCGGTGGGGAGGGGGTGGGACCAGAGCCCGGGCGGCCCCCACGGAAAGCTGGCTGTCAAACCCTTGCTAGAGTCACCTCTGGTCTAGTCTGCGCCAGGAGCCCCACGGCCCACCCAAGGCCCGCCAGGGGCTGAACCCAGGCGGGGGTGTGAGACCCACACACAGAGTCTGTGCCGTTTTGCGCTGCTCCTGGCCTTGCCGGGCCTGCTTCTCGGGTCCCCAGGTCCCGTGACGCGGACCGACGGAGGGATGCGTTTACAGCCAGTCACGTCCCCAGGAATGTTCTCTCAACAGGGAGATGTTTTCAGCTGGAAAAAACGTCCCCGTTGTCGGGCAGTCAGTTTTGCTGGAAACAAAGCTCCACATCCAACCCCCAGGCCTGGAGACCTCCCTGAGCTCAAGGGGCAGTGGCGCCGCCCCTGACTGCGGCTGGGCCTGGGTCTGTTGTCTGACGATGCTGTGCCTCGGCACTGAGGACTCTCGCCGTCCCAGCCAGCCCGCGTCTGGGCAGGAGAAGGCTTCTCCTTGGCTACAAAGGCTCATGGAACCTCAGAGTTGACAAGTCCCTTCTGAGCATCTGGACACAACCTTCTCGTGAGGTCGGGCCCACAAGCCTGGGAAGCCCTGGGTTCAAATCCTGCCCGTGACTCAATGTGGAGCATGGAAAGGGGCAGTTTCTTAAAGCCTTGGTTTCCTTAGGAGTCAAACAGAGACAGCATTTCTCCCTTCCTCATGGAATTGCTAGTGGGATTGACTGTCGTGATTCATGATCTCAAATCCTCAGCTTTACCTCCTAAAAGTAGCCCACTGGGAGCACACTGCTGTCATGGGCTCTGGGCCTCTGCCCTACTGTGTCCCTTCAGCCTGCCAATCCTAATGCCCCTGACCCAGTTGTCCTTCCAGAAAGCCTTCCTGCCCTCCAGGATGGGATCCCACAATGCCGGTGCTCATCCATCAGACCCAGGCCAGCCCTGGGACAGGATGTCCCCCAGAGCTTGTGTCCTGGACATGGACAATCCTCAGTGTGGAGACTGGCAGGCTGGAGCCCCCTGGACTGCCACCTGTTTGTAGAACAAATATTGGGGTGCCTTGTGATGGGGGTCTTTCTCCCCAACGCAGGGAAATGAGCTGCCCCCAGTTCCATCACGCCTGTCCCACTTTTCCCCCACCGTGGAATCATTGGTACATAGCATCTTAGGCCTCCTCGGCTGCCAGGGCCCCAGAGCCTTTTCGTGGCTGGACTTGAAAGTGTTTAATGCAGGTCAGTTTGGTGTTTGATGGACCTCTTGGTGGGATGAAGCCTGGGCTCTCCCTGCAAGCCAGCACAGAGCCTGTGCCACTGAGCAGTATGGCAGCGCCCAGCCCATGGCAGCCCCTCCCCGAGTGCTCAGAGCTCTCCTTTCTCACTGAGTCCCACTCGCTGGTGTTTCTCTCTCTTCCTGCAGGGAGAGCCCCAGCTGTCCTCCCTCAGGATCTATCTTCTGTGCCTGGTTCGCTCCATCCTCTGGCAGAGAAGACAGGAGTTACTGACAATGGCCTCTATGAGAGCGTCCGATCAAGTGGACTCCCCGTTACTCGACTATGTGGGAGGAGAGGGGTGTCCGCAGGAAGCACGGCCCCTCTCTCAGACAAGCTTAACTTGAGGGATACCAAGGTTGGGCTTGGCAGGGTCGGGGGGTCATAGCTAGAGGATGAGCTCTGTCCAGTGCCAAAGCCCCTGGTGGAGGCTCTGTCCATCCTGCAGCTTCCATGAGCAGCCAATGTGCATTGCAAAGGCCTCTCTTGCTCACACAGTTCAAGTGGTTCTTGCTGTTGCCGCTGAAACTCCATCAGGATGAACACTTGTCTGTAACCCACTGACCGGCACTGTCCTTAGAGGTTCCTCCCTGAGAGGATGGGGTTCAGCCAGGAAGGACAGGGAGCAAGCTGAGAGGAGTGGCCTGGCCTGCATCCCTCTGCTGGCCTGTGTGTTGTATAAAACACTGTGTTTTGTATAAAACACTTTGAAAAGAGGGGAATCACTCTCACGTTCTGCAGACAGACACAGAAGGCCATACGGTAGGATTGCAGGCACAGGAAAATGCAAGATGAGGTAAAGCGGCAGAGACAGAGAGAAGAGCAGTGGTTGCAGGGACTGGGGGAGGGACAGAGCCGTGAGCGATGAGGAGCACAGGTGTCTCTGCGATGGCAACGTTGTAGAAGGACACGGTTGTGCAACACTCTGAATGGACCGAATGAGACGTCCATATCCCACGGAAAAGGATCCGAGGAAAATTTTATGTAAACTCAAATTCTACTTTATTTATAAATAAAATCTATTATGTAATTATATACGTATACACAAAACACAAATACGACAAAGAAGGAAATGACGGGGGAGGGGGAGACAGGCTCTGGGGCAGCAGCCAGTACAAGCTGCTGCTCGGGGGCCGAGCCTGGTTGCTCCACCGAGGCAGGTGGTGGTTCAGGCTCTTCAGGAGCCCCAGGAGCAGGGGCAGGACCCTGCTGGACATCCGGGTCAGGCAAAGGGCCCGATGGCTCTTCCGTCGCAGAGACGTGAACGAGGGCCCTGACGACCACCTGCCCTGGCCTCAATGGGGCAGGTGGGGTCCCTGCTCTTCCTGACCCATGCTGAGCCGCCACAGCAGGGATGGCGGGGGCCAGCTCAGGTCCCAGAGATGCAGCGGGAGCCAGAGTGGCTGCTGGGGCGAGTTCCCGAGGCACATCCTGATCTTGCTCTGGGGCTGGTGCTGTAGCTCCAAGAAGAGAAAGCATCATCAGCTTGATTGACTTCCCTGTGGCCTTTCCCTTTTCCCACCCCTCAGTGTGGTCTGCGTTCAAGAAGGTGTCCCCAGCAGAAGCCCATAGAGACAGGGATCTGCGACGACTCACTCTTCTCAGCCCAACTACACTCTACGGACTCTTCCTCAGGGTGGCCCCCCGTCTCCTCCTCAGTCCCACATCAGTCACCCCCAGTCCTCCTCACCCCCAGCCTCTGGCTCCGTGGGCTCCACGTGTTGCCTTCCTGAAAGCAGAAGCTGGGCACGGCGCTCCAGGTCCGAGCCCGGCACATTGACCTGCAGGTAAGCCAGCAGCATGTGCAAGCTGGCAAAGTCTGGAGGCTGCACAAAATCCCCGGGATACTTTTCTAGCCACGTGGTCAGGATGGTATACACGGCCCTGGGGACAGACATGGAGGCAGAGAAGTCAGAGGACAGGGCACCCATCCAAACCAATATCCCAGGGAACCCCTGGGGGAAACTGGGCCCCTGGGCTTCCAGCTCCTGTCCCAGACCAGTCGTACACCTTGTCCATCTGCAATCTGGCAATCCTGCCTGAGACAGGCCTGCTCCCCGACGGCATGCTGGCCAAAAGCCACTAGGAGTGGGAGTGCTTGATCAATGGTGTGAGCATTTCTGTCCTTCTGAGGGGAGCTGGACACACTCCTCAGTCTGTCTCCTTGCCCACGTGCCACTTGAATTCAACTGCATGTGCCCAGGGAGGGGTGGTGTCTGGCCTCTTCCTTACCCTCACTGCACTCGCCACTGCTCCGTGAAGATGCAACTGACGAGGGAACAAGGGGACTCTGTCTCTAGCCAGGCCTTCCCAGGACCCTCCCCATACCTCAAACATTACCTCCTTTGCCCATTCACTAGGTGCCATGAGTGGGTCTGCTTCCCCTGACACTCACCTCCCACAGGGTGTGGGATGTCTGCTCCCTAAGCTCTCAATGGGTCACCACTCTCCTTGGCCCCCGCTGAGCACCCAGTGTGCATGTTCCAACAGACTGTTGTGCGATGGTACCTACATCCTCAGTTCTGGGTCCCAGCATTGGGGTAGAGAGAGGGCTGGGAGGGGGCAGGGATGGAGCAAGACCCTCTTAGGGGTTGAAGCTGTCCTCCATCCCCCTGTGCTCTCCCACAGTGCTCACACACCAACCCCATCTCCCCAGGACACCTTCCCAGTTTCCAGAAGCAGCTCTCACACCTTTACCCTACAGCAGGAATAACAGAGGTGTGCGGGAATGTCCAGCAGCCCCTCGAACTCACAGTACCCTCACTGCCCTGTTGGAGAGGGAAGGTCCTCCTGGAGCAGCCAAATCTTACTCACGTGTGCCGCTGCTCCTGGGGTCTGTCGACCTCGTCATAGGTGGAGTAAACGCATCCGAATCTAGAGGAGGCCAGGGGGCATCCCATGAGATGTCTGTGGATGTTAGCTCTCCTCGTCCGACCCCGACTAGCCTGCAGCCCTGGGATGCTGTCTGTTCTGTGCCGGGATCTCATTCAGCTCCTAGATAATCGCCTCCACTGATGGGGGCTTCCTGAATGCTTGCTGAATGAAAGGGCCCCAACCAGCCCATCACAGACATCTGAGTGGGCCTGGCCCCCTGCTCAAACCCAGGCATGCTGCTCTGGATTCACCCAGACACAGACCCCAGGAGGAGTCTCAGATCTCCCTTTCAATGGCAAAAGAGCCCAACTCAAGACCATAGTGCGAGTGAGGGAAGAGGCAGAGGCTTCATCATGAGGGGCACGAGCATGTTCAAAGAGCATGCCCACTGGCCCTCAGGCAGACTTTTCCACTGGCGCAGGCGCCCAGGTGTATGTGCTCTCCCTACGAGAGCCCACGGAGTCCCTATATAACTTGGCCCCAGTTAGGAGCAAAGGGAAGCTTGGGGCCCTGCCTAGTCTCACAAACAGGCATTGGCCAATACACACGAAGCACTTAGGGACAGGGGAGGGTGCTCACCTTGCAAAGAGGAGGTCCAGTACCGCTTGGGTGGTCGCAAAGGTGCGGTACGTGTCCAGAAAGATGTGGACATAGTGTAGATCTTCTCTTAGGACAGCAGACACCAGGTTATCTATCGCAGCCTCCAGCTTCTTGGCCCGGTTGGCCCACAGCACGGAAGTCCTATTCCTCCTCCTGGTTGAACCATTTTTCCCCTGAGGTGAATCAGAGCAGATGTGAGTCAGTGCTGTAGACCAGGAGGGTTGGGGGTTGGAAGCCAGAAGCAGCCCCCAGATCTCAGTGACTTATGTAGGAGGTGACAAGAGAGCCCACAAGAGAGCACACATTCACAGCATGAATGGCATGGATCCTGTGACTTCTGATAACATAGCCCATTGTTTTTATCTATTCTAAAGATTTTCTATTTATTTATTTGACAGAGAGAGAGGTCACAAGTAGGCGTAGAGGCAGCCAGACCAAGAGGGGGAAGCAGGTTCCCCGCTGAGCAGCGAACCCTTCGTGGGCCTCCATCCCAGAACCCTGAGATCATGACCTGAGCTGAAGGCAGAGGCTTAACCTACTGAGCCACCCCGGTACCCGACATATCCCATTCTTGAGACGAGAACGCAGAGATGTTTTAGGTGAGAGGACTTCAGAGAGGAGGGCACGTAGGCTGTGGGATGCAGCACTGTGCATTGGCAACAGAAGGGGATTCCATCCAGTCCTGCACCAGTAAAGGGCTCCATGGCTGTGACAAATGACGGGCCTTCCGGACTGCTGGGCAGTGCGGTGCAGTGAGGCCCCTGTTCCTGACCCTGGGGGGGCCCCAAAGATGTGTTCCATCAAAAAAAAAAAAAAAAGGTAGAGCAAGAGACATTGTACCATGGGCCCCATGTCCCTTGGGATAAAAGTCTCCCAACTCACACTTGCAAATGATCACTTACAAGACTTGCAGAAGTTGAGGAAGGACAGTTGGGCCAAGGGGGACACCTGGGAGCACGAGTTAGGAAAATGCTTAGCACAGGGCAAAACGAGTCTAGATAAATGGGATGAGACGAGGCTGAAAGTCTCTTTACTGCTATTCCTATAAGTGTGTGGACAAGGCCTCTGCTTCTGTCCCAGGCGTGGGCAGGACCATGAGGGCAAGTTTGGGGAAGAGATGGGATGCAGATTCATGGGAGTCCAGGACTCTAGGAGGCCAGGCTGGCTTCTAGGAAGCCGGGCCCTTGGTGCTGCATTGGCGCCCTGGGGGTCGGGTCTCCCCAGCACCTGCACTCACCCTGAGCCAGCGCCAGACTCTGTTGGTGTCGTGGGGCTTCTTGTCCTTCAAGGAAGGACAGCAGGGGATGTCAACATTCACCTCCTGCACCATCTCCTCTGTAGCCTTCTGTAAAGACAGTGCCCGTCAGCCAGGCAGGAGGCCTTAGAGCCCTGTCTGGACGCCTTTGCTGGTCTTCAGACCCAGGGCGCTCCATTGCACACACACCACAGCCCAGTATGCGGACCCCTCGCCCAAGGAGAGAAATGTGGCACAGCTTCAGGGCCTTGGATGTGCTCTGCTCAGCTGAGAGGCACCTCCGGAATCCCCTTTCCACCCGGCCCACCATGACATTGGTGTGAACAAGAAGGGATCACCAGGGTATCCACTGTGCTCGCCCTCCTCCAGCCCAAGGGTGGGAACACCCACATATCCCTCGTCCCCTCAAACTCCAGAGGAAGGGATGGGGCTTCCCTAGGATGGTTCAGAGGGTTGGGCATCGCCTAGTCTGCTCAGTAGGAAGTACCTTATGGCATCTCCCTCGAAATGCCCTGAGGCATTGGGGGCGATGTTTGAGCCAATGTCTGCAGCATGGGAACAAGCCATTTTCCTGGGGTTTCTGGTGCCCAGAGCCCCGTGAAGCAGGCAGACAGCAGGAAAACATCTTTCTGTGTCAGATGTCTCTAGCCAACTAACCCTGATACCGGACTACAGTAGAATGTGGGTGCCTGGTTGCAGGGGTTCCAAGTTCTGGGGGTTGGTAGTCAAGGAAGTGACATCACTGCCTGAGATCCCCTACCGGGGTCCACTCCTGGTTGGACGCCTACACCAACAGTGGTCCGGTCTGCCATGTCCTCATCCCCCTTCTGCAGGCAAGGCCACATCTTATCTGTACACAGTGACCCCAACACAGACCTCTCCACAGGCCCCCAGGGAAGGTCTGATAGCAGCCAGGGCCCCAGCATGCAGACACACCTGGTTTCATAGACAACTCTCTATTCTTACCTGGTTTTGACCCTACATAACTGTCATTGTGCCTGACAGGGATGGTCAGGGATGGTTTTCTCTGCAAAATGTGGATGATCCTAGTATGTCTTTCTATCGAATGTCCACAGGCACAGGTTGGATAATAGCTGTGATGTTAGAGGAGTGGTGTCCCATGTAGGAAATACCTGCAACCAAATTTCCTCCCTCCTATCAACTTCTTGGATCTGCTACTAATCAGATCCCACCCAACTGTCCCTACTGGGGTGTGTGTATTTGTTGCACAAGCACACTCGCTCCCGAGTGCACACATGTGTTCATCAGTGCTCATGTTCTGGAGTCCCAGAAGATGACACCCCCACCTACAGAGGGCTGGGAAATAGCTTCCCAAGATCTTAGGCTTTGAAATTTCAATACAAACCCTAAAGAAGGGACTGGAGGCTTAGGACTGGATGGTCAGAATGTACCTGGCCCCTACAGAATGCCAGTTCTGGGATGCAGGCCATTCCCTCCTTTCCAAAGTGTGTGTAGTAGATATGGGTCCACCCAGTGGGTCGCCATGACCTGGGATTCTCCTCAGACAAGAAAATTTGGCAATGTCTCCTATCTAGGATCACCCTCAGCCCGATACAATTTCCATGTCAACAGCCACTTCCTTCTAGTCAACCTTTTTCAGAGCCCCCAGTGAATGTCAAGGTGCATCCAGGGCCCAAATGTTGAGGACTCTCAAAGAGCTGGGTTCATGCCTGCTAAGCCTCTCTACCTGTCTGATTCTGGGCAAGGCCCGGACCCTACAGGGATCTTCACAGTCTCCCCTCAGGGGCTCCATTGGTTCCCCAACTCCTCTGTATAAATCCTTGTGTGACCCCCTCCCTGAGTGTGGTCTGGCCTTCGTGGTTCATTTCCATGTCACAGAACGTGGCATCTTGACCCAAATGCCCTTCTGAGATTAAGTTATCAAAGCTCACTGCCCAGCCCCATGTCGACTCTGACCCATGTGCTCTCTCAGATCCTCACACTGGAGCACAAGCCCCTAGGTTGAACCAGGACACCCACATACGCACGTGGCCCAGCCCTGTGGGTCAACAGCACACAGAAGAACTCAGGTCTTTGCGATGGGCCGTATCTGGCCCATGCCCCTAAGTGAGCTCAGGTTCTCGGTGAAGCAGGTCCTCCCTTGGTGGTGTCAGCAGCCCCAATGGAAGGAGAGACTCTGGAAGGAGCCCCCAGCTGAGCACTGCTGGATTCCTGATCCCCTGACACCATGAGGCAGCGTTTGTGGGTTCAGCCACTGAGTGCCGGGAAGTGGGGTCACACAGCACTGGGAGAAGGATACTGATACTCTCCAGCTACCTGGGCCCTGGCCCCCCTCCCCTGCCTCTCTGCTCCTTCCTCAGCTTCCTCTGGCCACCCTGGCCCCCTTTCTAACTTCCAATCCTCTCTTCCATGGTGCCCTCTGCCAGGCGGTATGCACTCGGATTTGTGCAGGGCTGTCTCCTTCTTTTCGTCCCGCAGGAATTCTCCATGTCATCTCAGCACAGCCTTGTCATACCCCTCACCTGGTGGAGTATGGGCCTTGGTTGTCGTCCCTTGCTCTTTTCCTGTGGAGCCATCGCTCCTTTCATTCACAATTTGGTTTCTCGTTTGTCCATCTTCTCCTCTAGACCCTGAGCTCTTACAGGGAGAACCCGCTGGGCTGAGAAGCACTGGCCCCATCTGCGTGTGCAGTGCCCAGTGGCTGAATGAACGAGTGACGGGATCCATCCCAGCGCAGACGAGCTCCGTTGTTTGAGCCTCACTGATTTTAGTCCCGTGCAAGCCTTTTTTTTTTTTTTTTTAAGTTAACTGTGCCTGATGTGGGCCTCGAACTCAAAGCCCTGAGATCAAGGATCCTAGTGCCTGAGGAAGCCAGGTGCCTCTTTGGTCCTTTTTAAAGGTTTTAGGCTGATCACTATTGAAGTGAACTTGGTGATTTCAACATGTCATAAGGAGGTACATTACATTATGCTGAATGACCAGGTAACTCCCCAAATTTGGGTAGCATATCACCACAGAGATCCCCCCATGACAGTGCTGAGTGGCTCTGCAGATTGGAGACCGAAATCCTTAATGTGATCTTCCAGGAGTCCAGAGTCCCTCCACCGTCCGTCTTCTCTCTCCCTGGGATGTCATGCACCCCTGATGCCATCAGCACGAGAGGAAGGATGACAAGGAAATACACGCAGGAAGGTGTTTCCAGCCAGGCATTGAAGACTTCAAAATACACTTTGATGCTCAATCTTTTATGTATTTTTTTAGGATTTCATTTCTTCATTAGACGAAAATGAGCACAAGCAGGAAGGGAGGGGCCGAGGGCCGAGAACCAGAGAGATGCTGAGCTGAGGACAGGGGGTGGCTGACATAGACCTGTGCAGGGAACAGTTCAGGACACACAGCAAGCCTCCATCACCTGGTAGGCCGGGAGTAAGGAGGACTCTCAGATCCCTGTGCCCATGACCTGCCATCAGGCGAGACCCTCTAGGGATTGCTTCCTGGACTCAGAGAACATTGATCGGTGGCAACATTCTCCTTGATTTCGGAGGGACGTGAAAAGTCAATCATGGGGATGATACTTTCATCCCAGGCCCCAGAAGAAGATGCTGAAGCACCTCAGGAGCTACCTGGAGCACCCACTGTGGGGACTGCGGCAGCTGCAGAGCCCGACTGGCCTGGGTGGGGACAAGTTGTACGCGGGATGGGGCTGTGGGTCCAGCCAAGGGGAGGCACCTACCTGAAGGAGCCTACTGCAAAGTTTCTATCGACGACCAGGTGCATGATTGAAACACTTCGAGGTCTACCCCTGTGGGATACATTCCTGGCTTAAAAGTGTTCAAGGGGTGAAGCGGGGTGATATCCCAGGTGTGACAGCATGATCTCAGGGTCCCGGGGGTCCCCAGAAGAACAGGTGGGGCCTGTTTTTTCTTTTTTACGACTCTCTCATTACTATTTTTCACTAAGATTTGCTATTCCCAAAACAGAAAAATAGCTATATCACCTGAGAAAAGAATCAATAATTGTTTCTGACATAGTGTAAACTCCAGAACCAGCACGAAGCTGAGGCCAATGATGCATCCAGAGCACCCGATGTCGGGAGACATTCACGCCTAGGTTTGCGCAAGCCTCACCCATGAACCTTCATGACCCTTCAAGCGAGTGGCTCCTTAAATTTTGTACCCTAGGGTCCTCCCTTGCTCATTCTGGTACCTCTGTTAACTTATCTATTATTTGTTCTTTCTATAAACTTATCTTTGGAAGCGAAAAGAGTGCATTTCCAGGCTATGTCAGCTTGCCAACAGTAGGGTCATGAATGTCCTTCTTTTCCTACAGTTTTCTTTCCATCTCTTGACTGCCTGCCAGACCCACATAACAAAACCTCCAGGTTGGTTAAAACTGTCTCTTTCCTTTCCTCCAATCCCATCCTGCTAATTGTGACCAAGCTGCCTGGCTGCACTGAACATCTTTGTTGTCCAGCCTTAGCTGGTGTGTAATGAGACTTGTTACTCTTTTCTTCTTCATCAATCTGTGCAGGCCGGAGTTTACAAATGAGAAGCTGGGTCTCAGTGCATAGACACCTTTCTTTGCCTTCAGCATACTGAATGTTAACTACTTCCCGACATTTAAAATTGTCAATTTTACATGAAAACCCAGACGTACAAAATCTCAAAAATGAAAAAAAACCCACATTTTTAAAAGATTGTCTTTTACGAATTTGAGAGAAAGAGAGAGGATGTGCATGTGCATGAATTGGAGGAGGGGCAGAGGCAGAGGGAGAGGAACAGACAGCTGAACAGACCCCATGCTGAGCAGGGAGCCCCCGCTCTGGATAATAAACAGTAACAAAAGAAACAAAAGCGATGCAGGAATGTCTGCTCTTCTTGGTTCCTGTTCACATAAGGCTTGATCTCACCAGCCTGAGATCATGACCTGAGCCAAAACCAAGAGCTGGGTGCTTAGTCAACTGAGCTGCCCGGCTGCCCCAAATGACACATTTAAAAATAAAAAATAAAATCTGACAAGGTTTTTCTCAGTGTCTGTTTGTTAGGAAAACGATTTCCACTCCCCTCACAAATGAGAGAGCTGGTTCAACATGCAGCTCCTGGAGACTTTCTTTCTTGGTTGCTGACCTTCCTTCGGGGTGAATTCCAGCACTTTGCTTCCACACAGCCTCTCTCCTGGCTGAATGCGCATCAGCAAATGCCTTCCGTGTACAGTAAGGCTATCCCCCAAATACTTCCTCCCCATCTACACACAGGATACGGATGGTATATCTGACTTTGTTTGGACGGATGGGGCCATGGAATTAATTTCAGCAATGAGTGACGAATAGAATTTTTAAGTTTCTTATGGCTGAGCATTTAATTGCTAGTGTGAGCCTTTAGAGATCTCATTTTCCCTCTTTCGTGACAGGAACGTGGAAGGTACGAGAAGCTTTCCAGCCTGTGTTCCTCAGTGGCTTTAATGAACAGAATTCCCTGTCATTTTGCCATGGACATGTAGTAAGAGCAAGAAATATACTTTTGGGGACACCTGGGTGGCTCAGTCGGTTAAACCGCTGCCTTCGGCTTGGGTCATGATTCCAGGGTCCTGGGATCGAGTTCCGCATTGGGGGGCTCCTTGCTCAGTGGGGAGCCTGCTTCTCCCTCTGCCTGCTGTTCCCCCTACTTGTGTTTTCTTTCTCTCTGACAAATCAATAAAATCTTAAAAAAAAAAAAAGAAAGAAACTTTTGTTGGAGCTGTTTGTTGTCACCGCTAAACCTAGTCTATCTTGACTGAAAGGATGTTCTTGGTCACATCTGTAGTTTTGTTTCTCCTTTCAGATTTAATCAAGCCCAATGTTTTAAGAAAATGAAAGGTAATTATGTCACAGATTGGCTTCTCAGAGTTCTAAGATCTGAGCAACAGAGAGAAAAACTAGCACTTGATGCTGCTCTGTGGTTTGAGAAAAGAATTTACGAAAATTGACTTTCCATTCCAGAATGTTCTTTGCAATGATCATTGTTTTTCCTTTTGTAGACTATTGGGCAATTGTGTGAAACATGAAAATACACTCAGAGGTTTTTGTTTATATTGTGTAAGTGATTTGCAGTATCATTATTAGGATCTTATAGAAATACTTTTGTGATATGTGTGGTTCCTCTATTTCTTCATGGAATTGTATTGAAATCCAGTGTTTTCCGGGTCACTGTTAAAGGCATACATCTATCCCAAAGGAGGGGATGCAGTTCTAGTTCACATAGCCTCAGAAGTAATTGGATACCACCACTAGTATTACTAATGCTACAACTACTAACGGGCGAAGATCAACAAACCCAGTCACACCTAGTTGAGGTGCTTTGGAATCAGAGGCAGAAGAGGGAGCAAGATTCCATGGGTCCCTGTTCTCTCTGCATCCTTCAGAGGAAGGCCTGCTGGACAGGGGCCAAGAATGGACTCGACCATAGGGTTGGGTTCCTTCATAGAGGCTGGGTTCCCATGCCATGGGAGGGAACATGACAGCAGGCTTTCTCAAGGTCTCACGTGCCAATCAGAGCAAGCTTGGGTGCCAGGTATTCAGAGGACTGCTGGTTCCTGAGGAACTTGGGGGCCCCAGTGCAACTGGGAATTGACAGTGGGTGCAGCTTCACCCGCTGGGAGAGGGGTGGCCATGAGAGGACACTCGTGCAACAACCTGACTGCCCGGATCCACACTGCCATGTAGTAAGCACCCACCACAGGCTAGCCAGAAATCGAGGTGCTTTATACTTGCTAGCTCTTACCTTCACTATCACCCTTTCAGATGGGTATAATTATTTCTCATTTTACAGATGAGGGGGATGAGGCTCCAGGGAAGTTAGGTTACTTATCTAAAGTTAGCTGACTTGTAAATGGCAGAATCAGGATTTAAACCGGGTTGTGCTCTTTTCCTCTGTGTTTACTGATATGATATTACCTGATATGATATTGATATCATTAAATATTAAATACAATAAAAATATATATGCAATAATTAAATACAAAATTAAATATAAATAAATATAATACAAACATTAAATTTATTTACATAATAAATTTGATTAACTAAATTTATAATAAATTTATATAATAAATGTGATTAATGGAATTTATTTATTTATTAAAATAATTATTTGTTATTTATATAATTAATAAATAAACTTATTTATATATTTAATTGAAATATTAATACAAATATTAAATACAAATATTATATACAATAATTAAATACAAAAATTAAATATAAATAAATACAATACAAATAATAAATTTATTTATATAATAAATTTGCTTAATTAAACTTATTAATAAATTTATATAATAAATTTGATTAATGAAATTTATTTATTAAAATAATTATTTATTATTTTTATTTATATAATCAATAAATAAATTTATTTATATAATATTTATTTGAAATATTAATACGAATATTAAAGACAAATATTATATACAATAATTAAATATAAATAATTAAATACAATACAAATATTAAATTTATATAATTAATTTGATTAATTAAATTTATTTATTTATTAAAATAATAATTCATTATTTTTTATTTATATAATAAATAAATAATTATTTTATATAATACTTATTTGAAACATTAATGTGAATATTAAATACAAATCTTATATACAATAATAAAATACAAAAATTAAATATAAATAAATACAACACAAATATTATATGCATTTATATAATAAATAAATTTAATTTATTTATTAATTAAATTAAGTTAATTAAATAATACTTTATTATTTATTTATTAATAATTATTTATTATTATTTATATAATAAAACAAAAATTTATTTATATATTATTGAAAATATTAGTACAAATATTAAACACAAATATTATATACAATAGTTAAATACAAAAATTAAATATAAATAAGTCAATTCAATACAAATATTAAATACAATAGGAAAAGGGCTACTGAAATACAACTCACAGTACTTTAAAGATACATAACTTTTATAATAATCACTATATTGATCAAACTACGTCTTCAAAACGGACCCTCCCTTCCTGTAGCCAAGACACCAACAATGGTGACACTCTATTCCTTTTTTGCTAAAGAGTGACGCGTGAAACATTGGAGAGAACCTAGTGCTTGCCGGAAGTCAAGGCCTTGCACTGGTTCTGGAAAGATCTCAAAAATGTGAGAATGTGGAGGTGGGGTGTGTGTGTGTGTGTGTGTGTGTGTGTGTGTGTGTGTGTGTGTTGTACGGAGGGATTGCTGGAATCGTGTTTACAGTGAATAGTGAATGGTCTTGACTACTTTGGGGCCTGCGATAACTCCAAATCCAGGGGTCCCCTCAGAAAATCCAGGGCCATTCAGATGGCCTTAAATATTTTGAAATGAGGGAGAGTACCCAAGACAAAGAGAGAAATCACTGGAAGCTCCTGTACTGACCTATCAGGTCTTCTAAGACACTTGTAGCCAGTAACTACGCATAGTGTGAATTCTGACTCCCTCAGATTTTGGGGATGCTAGCTGAGGTTCAGTGACCTCTAAGAGCTGAGGCTCCAGCCAGGTGGGACATCTCCCCACCCACCACAGGCAACTGTGTTCTTTAGGAAGGAGCAAGGGGCAGGAGCTCCAGACACCTGTAAATTACATCCTGTTCTTCTCCTGCCTCAGAACTCCACACATGAGAAAAATAAACTGGGTCATTGCTGCTGGTGTAGGGACTTTGTGTCAGGTTTCAGGGGAAAAAGATAGGCTTTAATGTAGCAGGATGATCTGTCATCATTTTCTGGAAGCTAATATAAGCCTGAAACCAGAACATCGCCAATTTTGGAATCTCCTCAGAGGATAACAGAAAGCTGACAAAGGCTAGCTTTCAGCTGAACCTTGGGCAAATGGTCCAACAAGCTGTGGCCTACACTCCTCAGGTACAAAATAAGAATATCCGTCGACTTGTTTGAAACTGAGCCACAATAACATTTTGAAAGGTGCCGTATAAACACGGGGCTGTAGAATCATGGACTCTCAGAAGGCCGACAAGAGCAATTCGTTCACCCTCCATTTACAGATAAGCACATGCTTATGTGGTCCAAGCAGATGAGGGGCTATTCTCGTTTTATAGTGCTTCCTGCAGAATTCACACTGCTATTAGTCTATTTTGATAGTCTGCAGCTTAAGAAATGCCTCCCGATGTTGTCTTCATTTCCATAGACTGCATCCCTTGAACAACCTCTTCTAGCGTGCTTGGGCATCCCTGGTACCCTTGTTGGACTCACTGTGCTGAGTTAGGATATCCCTCATGTTGCTGCCCCAGGTAAGGGCCATGCCTCTGAGGCAGGAGGTCAACATCTCTGGAGAGAAGAGATAATCCCAAGATCTTCATCAGGAAAGAAGAACGTGGAGGGAGGGGAGACAGCTCTGGCTCTTGGGGCCACAATCCCTCAGGGATAGACCTCAAATTCTCTACAGATACTTAAAGGACTCCCAGAAGGTAAGAGTTATCCAAAGGCCTCTCTCACGGGGGCAGTCCAAGAGCTAGGTCAAGAGGTGTCCATGCGAAGGACCTCGGGACAAACAGGTGATGGCTGTATGTCATAAACTAGACTAGCGGTGTATATGGCTAAATGTGCTTTATTGTCCCAAGACTTTACTCCAGATCCCTCTGGGACAAGAATTCTCTTCTCTCTTCTCTTAGAAGGGGGATTTGTGGAAATGTTGGGCTGCACCCTATCATAGCATTTCTTCTGTGAGAATATTTGCTGTTTTCCCCATTGATCATGCTGGCACAGATGCCTCCTTGTCCTTCTCTAAGCTCTTCCTTCATTCACCAAGCAGTTATTGGGCACTTACAATGGGCTAAGTGTTGAGAATGTAGCTGTGAGCACAATACACCTGGTATCTGTCCTCAGGGAGGTTACAGTGGACAGAGATCAGACGCCCCTCTTCCTGAGACTGGGATCCTACTATCTCTTCACTGTCCCTCCGCAGATTCCACTCCGCCCTCCTGTTGGGACACTAGCTTGCCGACCAGGATAAAGTATCTTCTCGCTGGAGATTTCCTGTTGCCTACACCAGGACCTTCTCATTTTTTGTGCTCTCTTCGTACCTCTGAATGCTGGGGGACTCCCAGTAAGACAACCCTGCGCTTGCTATGTGATGTTAGGAAAGTACATGGTTCATTCAGCAAGTGCCAAACCATTGGCCAGCTGTGTGGCTGCTGGGCTGCTTCTGGACCAGGAATTAATTGCCCCTGTCAAGACTGGCCGGGTTCAAGACAGTCATAATTGATGAAGGAAGCTCACTTGGCTGCTATGAAACTAGCCAGATGCCCACTGCCGTGTCCTCAACGAAGAGTCATGGTCAGTTCCAACTTGCCAGATGCACACTGCCATGCCTCAACAATGAGTCATGGTCAACCCCCGGACGTTCATGAAATCACAAATCTGGATGACGCTCTTGACTCCATGAACGTGAATGCTAAGATAAAGGGCCTTGGTAATAGGATTGGCCTTTCCAGAACACCACTAAGCCCTCACCAGTCAGGCTCCAGCTGCCAAAACAGGGACATCATAACCGTCTTGCTGTCACTCCAACTCCAGAGCTTAGCATCATCTGGCAGGGGCAGCATGAGAGTTAAACAGACAACATGAGATAAAACAAGGCAGGATGTTCCAGAGGCAGATAATTTACAGGTTCACTGTGCACGTTTTGCCTTTTGACTTCTCCCTCTTATCTCCCTCTTGATTTTGCCACTGCTGCCAGGCTGGTTTTCTAGAAGGGAGCAAGAAGACAATTTTATTTTCGAGGAGCACCCCTGGTAAGTGTTTAGAAGAAGTTCAAAGTTAAAACTTGACTAAATGAGGTTTTGGAACAACCTCTTTGATGATAATGACCCATATTTTCCTGGTTCAATTCCTCTGCAGCCTTTGGCGAAAGCCCTCTGCCTGTGTGAATACAGCCCTGGACAGGTGGGAGCCGGGGGCAGGCAGAGGCTTTAGGAACTCCTGCTTCATTAGAGTATCCTATGATGTAATCTGGGTGTATTCCCAGAAACCGCCCCCCACCGCCCCCGCGTATGTTGTGATACAGTTATCTAATGGAAGAGAAAAAGTACTGGGGAAATCAAACTACCCGGCGAGGAAAGCTGGTGGTTTTCTTTCCTTTGATCTGTTTCTTAGGAAAAAGAATTCTAAAAAAAAAAAAAAATCCCAGAACGTCCAGTATGATAAGGCTGGTGAACTATAGTATTACACGCTCACTAACGAGCCTCAGGCAAAGTAGCAGCGTTGAGCACCTGAGACTTTCTCCCAGAACCTCTCCAATCCCAGCATCTGTTGTGTTTGCCGGCACCGCTGGGTAACTCGGCATTTTCACCTCCTCGGGTTCTGAACCCGTCCCTCCCACGTGGAGCTCCAGGCCGCTGGTAGAGTGCAAGCCAGGGCACGAGGAGCAACATTATTTCAGATGGAACAAATGTCTGCTGGAAAGCTCACACAACTGCAGAACGTCCTGGAAATCGACCTGCTCGGATCACCCCCAGCCAGGTGGGCGTTCCCGAAGCAGCCGGCACCTTACACAGGAACCGCGCAATGGCATGAAATTGCGTCTCCTGATTGGATTCCCACCTAAGCATCGCTTGCTCATCACACCAGTGACGGTGGACAGACCTGGTTGGTGCCTCCCACCCCACCTTCAGCTTAGTCACCCCAAGTGATTTATACATGCGAGACCACCCTTGTCTGCAGATAAAATAAGGAAGGGAATCTGAAGGGTGTTGTGGTGCCGTCTGCTCGCTGCCACACCCCTTCCTGTTCCTTTTCCCTTCAGTCTAATGAATTGTTTGTCTTTCTTTTCCGCCCACTCAAAAGTGCTCATGCTTATGTGTGTGGGGTGTGTGTGTGTGTGTGTGTGTGTGTGTGTGTGTGTGTTTTATAGTTTCCAATAGAAACCATACTCATTTTCCAGGACGTTTCTCCAAAATTTTTTGGCCCTAAGGCCTGACTTTTTAATCGAGTCAGAAGTTGTTCTCGTTTTAAAAACAGAGGTTTCTGGTTTTCATGGGCATTCAAAGCTAAATCCTTCACTAGATCTTAATGAGATTCTGAATCGTAGTTTTCACTTTGCTTGTGTAACCACTTGTGTTGTTTTGTTACTGCTCTAAGAGTTTTTACATACGTTCAAAGGAGGGTAACCAGAAACAGTCCATGTAGGAGACAGTCCATGCAGGAGACAGGGTAAGTCAAGCAGAGACTATCCGAACCAAACAGCAAATAGCACTGAAGAGCCAGGCAAAAGTGCGGCTCTAGGGGTGTGTGGGTGACTCAGTTGGTTAAGCATCGGCTCTTGATTTCCACTCAGGTCCTGATCTCAGGGTCTTGGGATTGGTCTCAGGCTCTGTGGGGAGTTGGCTTGGGATTCTCTCTCTCCCTCACCCTCTCTGCCCCTCCCCCTGCTCACAACACATAAATAAACAAATAATAAATAAAGGGTTTTTTTTAAAGTGTGGCTACTACAAATTATTAAAATTTCTAAAAAACTAAATTAGGTAACCTGACCTCTCTGTTGTAGGTATATAGGTCATGGATATGAAAATGTGCTTAAAATGCAAAGAAAGGGGGCCTGGGGGTTTGCTCAGGAGTGACTGACACTAGTAAGAGATTGGAAGCCAGTGTGGGGCAGGAACTAAAAGGGAGTCATGTTCCTCTAAAAATTAAAAATAAAAATACCACATGGTCCAGTAATTGCAGTATGGGGTATTTACCCAAAGAAAACAAAAATACGAATTCAAAAACATGTATGCCCCCTTATGCCTATGACAGCATTATTTACAATAGCCACAACGTGGGAGCAACCTCAGTGTCCGTTGATAGATGAACGGATAAAGAAGAAGTCGCACATTAAGTGCTACATATCAGCCATTTAAAAAATGAGATCTTGCCATTTAAACAACAGTGTCGGACCTAGAGGGCATTATGCTGAGTGAAATAAGTCAGACAGAGAAAGATAAATACCATATGATTGTATCTTTGTATAGCACCTAAAAAGCAAAGCAAGTTAACAAACAAAAAGAGCAGGAACAGACCCATAAATATAGAGAATGAGCTGGTGGTTGTCTCCACGGCGGCAGCGGGGGGGGGGGGTGAGAGGAGGGCAAAATAAGTGAAGGGGAGTGGGAGATGCAGGCTTCTAGTTACGGAGGGAGTAAGTCACGAGGATGAACTGTACAACATAGGGAATAGAGTCAACAATACTGTCATCGTGTTGTATGGGGACGGATGGGACCTCTGCTTATGGTGAGCATGGTGCGATGTACATCGAATCACTATGTTGAAACTAACATAACATTCTGCGTCAACTACACATCAGTAAAAAAGACGAAGAAGCAATAAAAAGGAGGGAACCTGCACACAGAGGCAGGCACAGAGGGAGGTCCAGGGGAAGACACCGAAAGAGCCTGCTACAAGCCAGGAACAGCTGAGGCCACGGAAGCCAGGAGAGAAACAAGGAGGAGATTCTCCTCCACAGCCCTCAGAAGGAACCAATCCTGCCATCACCTTGAACACAGACTTACACCTACCAAAATGGGAAGACAGTACACTTCTGTTGTTTAAGCTGGAAGAAAATAAGGTGGCGGGGAAGTGAGCGAGATTTTACTTTGATGACTGCTATGTCCCTGGATCTGTCATAAGAAGAATGCAACACTCATGTAATCTACATGTGTACCCATTCTGACACACATCGGCAAACATGTATACATATGTGTATAAAGAGAACAGTAACTTTAAACTTTATTATGCTTCTGCAAAAGTCCTATAGTAGTATAATCACCCCTAGAAGCTGAAAATTCTTAATAATTCTTAATATGCTTATATTGTGGGCTTCAGAAGGCTTTGTCTTTCCTTATTGCAATGGTTCTCAGCCTTGGATGCTCGCTAGAATCAATGGGGACATTCAAATCTCAATGCCAACGCCATATCCTAGACTAATGAAGTCAGAATCTCTGTAAGGGAAACTGGCTCCAGCCTTTTTTAAAGCTCCCCAGGTGATTTCAGTATGTGACCAAAGTTGAGAACAAGTTTTACTCTGTAACCCCTCAAAGGGAGGGTCAGTGTCTGGTTTGTCTTTATGTCTTCACAGCACCTGAGTTAGTGACTTACATCAATATAACGAGGAGATCCGGAGCCTCTAATATTCTCAGAGGGAGAAAAAAGTCATAATAACCAGAAGTTAGTAATGTGTTAGGACTAATGCACCCAGATTAATAAGTCCCAACACCACTTCTCCCTCTGTCCCTCCCTCCCCACTTGTCCTCTCTCTTGCTCTTGCCCTCTCTTGCAAAAATAAATAAAAATATGCAATGGAATATTACTCAGCCAACATTTGCATCAGCGTGGATGGAACTGGAGGAAATTATGCTCGGTGAAATAAGTCAAACAGAGAAAGACAATTATCATATAGTTTCATTTATTTGTGGAACATAAGGCATAGCATGGAGGACATTAGGAGAAGGAAGGGAAAAATGAAAGGGGGGGGAATCAGAGGGGAAGACGAACCATGAGAGACTATGGGATCTGAGAAACAAACCAAGGGTTTTAGAGGGGAGAGGGTGGGGGATGGGTTGGCGCAGTGATGGGCATTAAGGAGGGCACACATTGCAAGGAGCACTGGGTGTTATATGCAAACAATGAATCATGGAACACTGCATCAAAAACCGATGACGTACTGTATGGTGACTAACATAACATAATTAAAAAATCATAAAAAAACAAATAAATTAAATTTTAAAATAAATCAATAAACCTTAAGTGTCTGCCTTCAGCTCAGGTCATGATTGCAGGGTCCTAAGATCAAGACATGTATCGGGCTCCCTGCTCAACGGGGAGTCTGCTTCTCCCTCTGTCCCTCCCCCAACTTGTGTGCTCTCTCACTCTTGCTCTCTCTTGCAAATATAAATAAATAAAATTATGAGTTCCAACAGACAGCATCATGCCCTTTTGATGCCTTCAGGATCTGCACCTTTTCACTCACTCTCACACACACACATAGACACACACACACACATCTGTGCAAACACAGTCTTTTGCTGAGTATCTCCACAGAGTCTGAGAATTTGGTGGTGGCGGTGGGGGGCAGGGATTCTTTGGTCAAGTGAATTCCCAGTAGAGCAAGGTGAAAGCCGTCAACCAGCTGTGCCTCTCACTGATGTCAAAGAAAATATTGTAAAATGAATTTCTAAGTCACTGTTGAGCAGAAGGTCTCTTTGGAAGGACCCTTCACCTTCCTCATGATTGCTTCCCAAAACTGATTACATTATTCCTGAGACATTTCCCAATCTTATTTGGGACAGTGAGTTCCTCTGGATTTATCAATAAGTCCTTCTGAAAAGAGAATTTGGAAATTTGAAGTTCTTCAGATATATTTTGGTTTTTTTCTTGAAAATGGTGCCAATGGTTTCCTCTACTCCCGGCACAGCTGGTGTTGATGGTTCTGGTGGCTTCATCTAAAATTTTGTGCTGTAAATGTTATTGATTCTTGGGCATATCAAACCTGTTATAAAGGAGTTCATACTGGGAGCAGAGGGTCCATGTTCATTAAGCAGTTGGGATTACTCATGCTTAATATGGCCCTCTGAGCAGCTCAGGTGGTTATATTAATTGCTTAGCTGTTGATCTCTTGAAGACAAGATTTCAGTGTCAGAATTTCTGGTGTTTGAGTCGATTATAATTCCATTAGAAATACCCTTGTAATATATTAGTAAGGTACTTTTAAAAATAAACTACATAGCATTCTACCTTGTGTCTTTCCTTAATTGGTATGAGATCAATGCAACATTATATCAGTTCAAATAACTTGGGGTGTTATTTTATAAATCCCATTAGGTCATAGCTTCACAACAGATTTTGTGAAATCCTATTACTTACAGAAACTCTAAAATCAATGTTCCTATGTATTTTAAAAATCAAGAAACCCCTAATTATTTGAAAGAGTATCCGCATTTTACATCACTTAGGGGCACGTATATGTTATGAATTTATAATTCCAAACATAGAATAAATAGTTATATTAAATCCAGGTATTTTGGAGGAAAACAACATTCATCAGCTCTATAAATTGTGGCATTATGAGTCAGATGGTTCCCTGTGTAACAGTGTAAAAGTTGCAAACTTTTCATCAAGACAGAAACAGAGGCAGAGAGAGAGAGAGAAATTGAGATGGGGGAAAAACTCTGACCTCTTTGGCATGTCTCTTTTCAGGATGACATTTCAGAGCCCATCTCTGCTGGGCTGGTGTCTGCCCACCTGGCCACACAGTCGGGTTTGTTCTTGTCAACTCTAGCCCAGATCTGCGTCATGCCATGCACACATTTTCTGCTTCATTCATCCATTTGATATGTCATTCATGGTTAGAGTGGTTCTTTCATAGTAATTGCTTATGGAGGTTGTGCTAAGCCAAGCCTTCCTTTCCCTCCTAGTTCTGTCCATTGAAGTCCAGCGCACTTGCCCCCTCCCTCCCCCCACCGCTTTCTTTCCCTGGCTTCAGACATCCTGGGACAGACTGAACGGGAATTTGCACCAGAGTCCCAGGATAGGACAAACACCTGTGCCCAGGGATAGGTTAGGTTAGCACCACGGTCAGCAACGGACACTTGGGTTGCCTCATGAACTGCTTAGTATCTAGCATGCTTCCTTCAATAAAGACACCATTCCACAAACACTGGATAACTAAATGAAGGAAGAATAAGCCAGCAGCGATTTGTGACTTTGTGTTCATGGGCACAATTATGAGGGTCTGAACAGCCCCGATTCTCTGTTGGCTCTGAAAGTTCAGGCAACTCCTCTTCCTGTGGCCTTACTTCTCCATCGGAACTGAAAAGATCCAAGGTAGGGATCAGTGCCTCACCCTGGGACAGAAATTTCACATGTGGTACCTCTGTTCATTCTCAACATGACTCTCCCCTCAGAGAAAAGAACCAAGGCTCAAAGGGGTTAAATCCACCCAGCAAGCAAGGAGCAGAGCCAGACTCAGCCCAGAGCCACCTGATTCCAAAGTCCATGTCCCTCCCTCCCATCACCCATGTCACTAGAGAGGGAAATGTAGTGTGTATGTGCCGGCCTTATCCCTGCACATTAAATGAACGTTTAAATGATAAGGAGCCCGACAAATGAATTACCAGTACCATTACAACACCTTGCATTAAGTCATCTTTTACGCTTTTATTACATACCCCAAAATAAAATTAATCAGGAAGAGTTTTATTTGTTCAGTATTTCACTTTCAGTTATGGTTTGTTTCCTTCCTTCCTTTACGTTTTTCCTTCTCTCCTTTCTTTCTTTCTTCCTTCCTTCCCTCCCTCCCTTCCTCCCTTCCTTCTTTCCTTCCCTCACAATCAAATTTTCCCTAATTGTAATTAAGGGTAAAGAAATCAGGGTTTACTCTGCCTGTTTAGGAGATGCAGTCCCTGGTTCATGAAAGAGAAGTCTTCTTCAAGACAACTGGGTGGCTCAGTCAGTTATGTGTCTGCGTTCAACTCAGGTCACGATCCCAGGGTCCTGGGATGGAGCCTCACATCAGGTTCCCGGAGCAGTGGGGAGCCTGCTTCCCCCCTCCCTCTACTGCTCCCATGTTTATGCTCTCTCTCTCTCTCTCTCTGTCAAATAAATAAATTCCTTTTTTTTAAAAAAAAAAAAAGTCTTCTTTACCAAAGAATGACAGCTTCCAAAGATAGAAGAAATGGTAGAATTAGGAAGTCACATTTTGCAACTCCCCATGGAAAAACTGATTCAGGTAAGAGCCATCAATGAATGCTACCAGCATTGGGTAGAAGATTGCGGGGAGTGGGATCTTTGGACACTACCAAAGTATCGCCCCACTGGTGACTTGCCAATTTTAAGAGAACAATTTACTATCGCACAGGCCAGTACTGGTGGCTGACAACTCAACCAAGGAAGAAAACTCAATAGTATGCACACCCTGGTGTTGTACCCCTGACTCGAAGCAGCAGGAAGTATCCAGTATCACCCCTAGTATTTTTTCCTGATATGCTTAACCTGCACTGAACCAAGGTTTTAGACCCAACGTCCAGTGTATGGGGAAGTCGATAGCTGGAATGTGGAGGGAATGACGCTACAAGGAAACAATTAGACTGTGGGACATTTGACAAGTCAAACTGGCCTCGTCTCTCAAATCAAACTGGCCTCGTCTCTCCAGAAACTCAATATGATAATGGAAAGCAGATCAGTGCTTGCCTGGAACAAGGGGCAGAGGGCATATGACTGCAGAGAGGCACAAAGGATCTTGCTGGGGCACCAGAAATCTGCATTTTGATTGTTTTTTTATTTGATTTGATGTGACGGCTACACTGGCGCGTACATCGTCAAAATGAATGAACAGAACACTTACGACCGAATTCCTTAGGTCAAGGGACACTTTGATGCAGCTGATTTTTAAAACAAAACAAATGTTCGGTGTCACAGAAAAAAGTGAAGCCACCGGTCCATATTTAAATTGTCTCAAGACCCATTACAACCAGATATAATAAGAGAAGTTCAGTTAGATCTGGGCTTGAAGAAAAAGGGGACAACTAAGAAAGACATTTTGGGGATAATGAAGAGAATTGAAGCACACTGGACGCTAGATCATCCTGGACATTAAAAAAATTTTCTTCTGCTTTCTGGTAGGATAATGTTCTTATTGTTAGAAGATGCTTGTTGAATTATTTAGGAGAGAAGGGTCATGCTGTCTGTAACGTAATTGCTATACTCAAAGATATATGAGGACATGTAGAGAGAGAAAGCAAAGACAGCATAAAGTTATCAATGGTTTAATTCTGCAGAAAGAAGTCACTGGTATTTATTATGCTAAGCTTTCAACAATTGTGTACTTTTGAAATTTCCAAGAATTAAAATGTGGAAAACAGTGAATGCCATGTGAGTGGTGATGGCTCTTCTGGTTTGGAGGCAGTCTTCAGAAAGTCTTCTGGCTTTATCTCTGGATAATCTCTGGGTTATCTCTTATGGCAAGGAGCCACCCCTTTCCATGGCTTCTCCTTCAGGGGAAAGGACACTTGCACATCCCTAGAGAGGCCTTTGTATCCTACTCTGTGACCTAAAGGGCTTTGGGCTCCTCCCACCATCCTTCACTTCTCCCCACCACAATGCCCTTGAGCAAATAACATGTGAATGGTTCTGTTAATTGCTTGAATAAATACTGCAGCTCGACTAAAAAGAAAAGATAAATTCACTCCTGGAATCTCTCCATGAGACAAGAGAGGAAAGAAAAACTTAGGTCAAGAAGCTTTTAGCACTTGCTTAACGTTGAATGGAAACCTACATAATATGTACTTTGAAGGTAGCAGTTCTTTTTCAAGGTCAGCTAAATGTGGTCACTAAGGCTCTGGGTGGGGAAGATCAGACTTATTTAATGTGATGATGTCTAGGGTGTTATTGAGCTAAGGGAAGTGATAAATTCTCCTCCTCTGGAAGGTCTAGCTCAAATTGCTTCTCTTGTCCAAAATCTTTCCAAACTAATCCAACCCAAAACAATCACTCCCTCTCCCAGGTTCCACCTGTTCTTGTTATCTGTTTCAGCCTGTCTGATCCTAAGTCACCTGCTAGATTATTTAAAAATAGCTTACATTTTCACATCTTCTCCCCCCAAAGCCAGGATAGGGTTTGATGGGGATACCGAACCCTGATTCTCCCAATATGCCTGTCTTCACCAGCACATACCCACCCATACTGTGAGTGCTTGGACAGCAGGGGCCATGGCTAAGCCCCTTTGTGTTCCCAATGGCCTGCACAGGGCCTGGCCCATAAATGTTTGAAAAATGAACAAGGGGGGCGCCTGGGTGGCTCAGTGGATTAAGCCGCTGCCTTCGGCTCAGGTCATGATCTCAGGGTCCTGGGATCGAGCCCCGCATCGGGCTCTCTGCTCTGCGGGGAGCCTGCTTCCTCCTCTCTCTCTGCCTGCCTCTCTGCCTACTTGTGACCTCTCTCTCTGTCAAATAAATAAATAAAATCTTTAAAAAAAAAAGAAAAAGAAAAAGAAAAATGAACAAGGGTTTTCCTCCTATCCCTACTGTACAGTCCAGAACATAGGCAAGGCATGGGGGAGCTTCTGGTAGAATGAATCAAAGTTACCTGGAATCAGGAAATTGGAGTGATAAAGTCTCTCTTTTTCTCTCTCTCTATCTGAATCTCTCTTTCTCTTTTGCTTACATGCACATCCATTTTCTTTCTCATCATTGGAACCCAGACACCATGCTGCCAAGAATCCCGGGATTAGAGTAAGGAGTAGAGGAAAGCCATGCCCACTATCCCCTGTCCAAATCCCTGACCCATGGAATTCGTGAGCATTACAAATGGTTTGTTAAATGACATGGCATGCTGGAAAAATAGGTTACATAGTCACAGTAAATGGAACATCCTCTTTACTCCTTATCCTTCTCTACATCTCATCTAAACAAGGAAGTCGTATCTTGGGTAGGATTGTCAAATTAATTGGGATGTCCAATTAAATCTGAATTTCAGATAAGTAACAAATGATTCTTTTGGCACAAGTATGTCCCCAGTATTGCATGGAACATATCCTTTAAAAATATTTATTGTAGGTGCCTCCTTAGCGCAGTAGGCAGCGCATCAGATCAGTCTCATAAAAATATTTGTTTATCTGAAGTTCAAATTCAGTTGGCACTCCTTTTTTCTTATTTGCTAATTCTAGGAACCCTTACCTCGAGTTTCCACCCTGGACCTTTTCTCTACCCACACGCACGACTTAGGGGACTCAATCCAGCCCAAACTTTATCCTGACAACTCTGAAATTTTTATCTCCAGTTCAGAAATCTCCACCAATCTCCACACCAAAACACTGGACTACCTACTTGATAATTCCCTTTTATAGCTGAGAGTCATCTCAGACCCAAACGGAATGGTTGATTTGCAACCCCTAGCCACCCACCCAAGCTGTTGCTCCTCAACCTTCCCCATCTCCGTGAATGGCACTACATCTACCCAGTTGCTCAAGCCCCAAGGAGAGCCTCCACCCTGATTCCTCCCCGTCCCGTACTCTGTGTCCAGTCAATCAACATGTCCCTTTGGCTCAACAGCCAACACATATTTCCAGACCATCGCTACCTCATTGTGTCCCCTACAACCCCTCTGGATCAAGGCACACTCTCCTCTCACTGGAACTACTGTACTGGTCACCAAATGGATTTCCTGCTTCCCCTCTTGCTTCTCTGTAACCCTCTATACTGCATTCTCCCCGCAGTAGCTGGAAGGATCTTTTTAAAGACATATCATGTAACTCGTCCGCAACAAACGCTCCGATGGTTCCTCACTGCACTAAAAATAAAATGCAAATATCCTTCGAGATCCTGCATGATCTATTTCCTGTACCACTCTGTCAACAGGCCACCAACCTTTCTGCTCCTCAAACATCCCAAGGTCCCTTAGGACCTTAGGATGTTCTGCCTGAAGTACGGCAGCCAGGTGGCCCATTCTTACCATTTCCACCTCAATTCTCACATCACTTCTTCCATTTAGGCCTCCCTTACCTGGCCCCCGGCCCCCCGCCTTCATGTCTCCCAAGGCCATCAGCCCGGGGTATTTCCACCTCCAGGCCAAACCCACTGCATCTGCTTTGGTTTTAGATTGGGCCTGTGCACTGGTTTCTGTCCTCTGGCATTTGATCTTTTTTTGAAAACAGCAGAGAAACAGATTTTGTTAATTTCCTAATTCAATTGAAGAGTTCTGTCCATTCATATATGATTTAACTTATGGTTTAACTGCCCACATTTGTTGTGATGGCGTATATAGGTGGACTTATTTCTACCATATGATTTTTACTTTTTGATTTATCATGCATTTTTTATGTTTCTTGCTTCTCATTTCCTCCCTGTTCAGGAGTTGATATACTTTCTTTAGTCTCTTATTTTCATCTTTTAGTTTGAAAAACCATATACTCGATTTCTATGATTTTAGGGTTACCTGTGAAACTCTTTTTTAAAAAAAAGATTTTATTTGTTTATTTGAGAGAGAGAGAGAGACAGAATGAGGGAGAGAGAGAGAGAGAGTTTGAGAGGGGAGGGTCAGAGGGAGCAGCAGACTCCCTACCGAGCAGAAGCCCAAAGTGGGACTGGGACTCCAAGATCATGACTTGAGCCGAAGGCATTTGCTTAACCAACTGAGACACCCAGGTGCCCCACCTTTAAAACTCTGAAGCCCATGTAGGGATGACTGGGTAGCTCAGTCGGTTAGGGATCTGCCTTCAGCTCAGGTCATGATCCTGGGGTCCTGGGATTGAGTCCTGCATCAAGCTGCTCGCTCAGCCCAGAGCCAATTCTTCCTCTGCCTGCTGCTCCCCCTGCTTGTGCGCTCTCACACTCTTGCTGATAAATAAATAAAGAAGTATCCTTAAAAAAACAAAACTCTTAAGCACGTGTAACTTACGTCTGAACTGAGTCTATTACTCCTCTGAGAGCACAAAATGAGAATCTCGGTATCCTTTAATGCTAAGGACCTCCCGTTGTGCTAACAATGTGCATTATCATTTCATTCCAACTTGTCATTAAAATCTCCTGAAATCGCTTTTTCTTGTGTTTTACAGCTAATGGTAATTCAGATTGCCCGACATGTTGGGAAGCTACTTACCCACCCAGCTCTTTGTTTCCCATTCATTCCCTTAGGTCCAATCTTCTTGTGTTGAAAACACCCTTCAGTTTTCCTTCCAGTGAGGGGTTGTGAGAGGAACCATCTCTCGATGCGTATGTCTAAAAAGGTTTCTCTTGCACCTTAAATCCTGGGCATAATCCACAGGTAAGAAATTCTGGTGTGCAGTCCTTCTCTTCGTTGCAACCGGTATGGCGAAATGCGTGAGACTTTGTGGATGAAATAACGTGGAGCCTGGGTCCAGCTTGCTTCACAGAGCAGAAATCCAGGACCAAACTTCATGGTTTTCAGCCATTTTCCCTAACTGATGCCTGGGAACTCTGAAGCATTCGGACTCATCTGGTCTTCTGGGGACCCCAGGGACCCTGCGATCATGCTGTCACACCTGGGATATCACCCCGCTTCACCCCTTGAACACTTTAAACCCAGGAATGTCCCCCACAGGGGTAGACCCCGAAGTGTTTCAATCATGCACCTGGTCGTCAATAGAAACTTTGCAGTAGGCTCCTTCAGGTAGGTGCCTCCCCTCGGCTGGAGCCACAGCCCTATCCCCCACACAACTTGTCCCCACCCAGGCCACTTGGGCTCCGAAGCTGCCGCAGGCCCCACAGTGGGAGATGCAGGTAGCTCCTGAGGTGCTTCAGCATCTTCTTCTGGGGCCTGGGATGAAAGTATCATCCCCATGATTGACTTTTCACGTCCCTCCGAAATCAAGGAGAATGTCCCCACCGTTCAATGTTCTCTGAGTCCAGGAAGCAATCCTTAGAGGGTCTCCCCTGATGGCAGGTCATGGGCACAGGGATCTGAGAGTCCTTCTTACTCCCGGCCTATCAGGTGATGGAGGCTTGCTCTGTGTGGCCTGAACTGTTCCCTGCACAGGTCTATGTCAGCCACCCGCTGTCCTCAGCTCAGCATCTCTCTGGTTCTCGGCCCTCGGCCCCTCCCTTCCTGCTTGTGCTCGGTTCCCTCTAATAAAGAAATGAAATCCAAAAAAAATACATAAAAGATTGAGCATCAAAGTGTACATTGAGGCCTTCAAGGCCTGGCTGGAAACACCTTCCTGCGTGTATTTCCTTGTCATCTTTCCAATCATGCTGATGGCATCAGAGGTTCATGACATCCCAGGGAGGGAGAAAACGGATGGTGGAGGGACTCTGGACTCCTGAAAGACCACATTAAGGATTTCGGTCTCCAATTTGCAGAGCCACTCAGCACTGTCATGGGGGGATCTCTGTGGTGACATGCTGCCCAAATTTGGGGAGTTACCTGGTCATTCAGCATAATGTAATGTAAATCTGCACGACATGTTGAAATCACCAAGTTCACTTCAATAGTGATCAGCATAAAACCTTTAAAAAGAATCAAAGAGGCACCTGGTTTCCTCAGGCACTAGGATCCTTGATTTCAGGGTTATGAGTTCGAGGCCCACATCAGGCGTAGTTAACTTAAAAAACAAAACAAAAGGCTTCCACGGGACTAAAATCCTTGAGGCTCAAACAATGGAGCTGGTCAGCACTGGGATGGATCCCGTCTTCCGTTCATTCAGCCACTGAGCACTGCACACGCAGATGGGGCCAGTGCTTCTCAGCCCAACGGGTTCTCCCTGTAAGAGCTCAGGGTCTAGAGGAGAAGATGGACAAACGAGAATCCAAAATGTGAATGAAGGAGCGATGGCTCCACAGGAAAAGACCAAGGGACTACAAGCAAGGCCCATACTCCACCAGGTGAGGGGTATGACAAGGCTGTGCTGAGATGACATGGAGAATTCCTGCGGGACGAAAAGAAGGAGACAGCCCTGCACAAATCCGAGTGCATTCCGCCTGGCAGAGGGCACCATGGTAGAGAGGATTGGAGGTTAGAAAGGGGGCCAGGGTGGCCAGAGGAAGCTGAGGAAGGAGCAGAGAGGCAGGGGAGGGGGGCCAGGGCCCGGGTAGCTGGAGAGTATCAGTATCCTTCTCCCAGTGCTGTGTGACCCCACTTCCCGGCACTCAGTGGCTGAACCCACAAACGCTGCCTCATGGTGTCAGGGGGTCAGGAATCCAGCAGTGGTCAGCTGGGGGCTCCTTCCAGAGTCTCTCCTTCCGTTGGGGCTGCTGACACCACCAAGGGAGGACCTGCTTCACCGAGAACCTGAGCTCACTTAGGGGCATGGGCCAGATACGGCCCATCGCAAAGACCTGAGTTCTTCTGTGTGCTGTTGACCCACAGGGCTGGGCCACGTGCATTTGTGGGTGTCCTGGTTCAACCTAGGGGCTTGTGCTCGAGTGTGAGGATCTGAGAGAGCACATGGGTGAGAGTCAACATGGGGCTGGGCAGTGAGCTTTGATAGTGAAATCTCAGAAGGGCATTTGGGTCATGTTGCCAGGTTCTGTGATATAGAAGTGAATCAGGAAGTCCAGACCACACTCAGGGGAGGGGGTCACACAGGGATGGGTACAGAGGAGTTGGGGAACCAATGGAGCCCCTGAGGGGAGAATGTGAAGTTCCCTGTAGGGTCAGGGCCTTGCCCAGAATCACACTGGTAAGGAGGCTTAGCAGGCAGGAACCCAGCTCTTTGAGTGTCCTCAACGTTGAGGTCCTGGATGAACCTTGACATTCACTGGGCGCTCTGGAAAATGTTGACAAGAAGGAAGTGGCTGTCGACATGGAAATGGTATCGGGCTGAGGGTGATCATTGATATCCTAGCTAAGAGACATTGCCCCACGTTCTTGCCTGAGGAGAATCCCAGGTCATGGAGACCCACTGGGTGGACCCCTATGTACTACACACCCTTTGGAAAGGAGGGAAGGGCTTGAATCCCAGGACTGGCAGTCACTAATGCTCAGGGTATATTCTGACCATCCAGGGCCACTCTCCAGTCCCTTCTTCAGGGTTCATATTGAATATTCAAAGCCTAAGATCTTGCGAAGCTTGGGGCACTGTGTACCGATAAGATGTGGCCTTGCCTGCAGAAGGGGGATGAGGAGATGGCAGACCGGACCACTGTTGGTGTAGGCGTCCAACCAGGAGTGGACCCCGGTAGGGGATCTCAGGCAGTGATGTCACTTCCTTGACTACCAACCCCCCAGAACTTGGAACCCCTGCAACCAGGCACCCACATTCTACTGTAGTCCAGTATCAGGGTTAGTTGGCTAGAGACATCTGACACAGAAGGATGTTTTCCTGCTTTCTGCCTGCTTCGCGGGGCTCTGGGCACCAGAAACCCGAGGAAAATGGCTTGTTCCCATGCTGCAGACATTGGCTGAAAATTCGTGCCCAATGCCTCAGGGCATTTCGAGGGAGATGCCATAAGGTACCTACTACTGAGCAGACTAGGCGATGCCCACCCTTCTAAACCATCCTAGGGAAGCCCCATCCCTTCCTCTGCAGTTTGAGGGGAGGAGGGATATGTCGGGGTTCCCGCCCAAAGGCTGGAGGAGGGCGAGCACAGTGGATACCCTGGTGATCCCTTCTTGTTCACACCAATGTCATGGTGGGCCATGTGGAAAGGGGATTCCGGAGGTGCCTCTCAGCTGAGCAGAGCACATCCAAGGCCCTGAAGCTGTGCCACATTTCTCTCCTTGGGGGAGGGGTCCACATACTGGGCGGTGGTGTGTCTGCAATGGAGCGCCCTGGGTCTGAAGACCAGCAAAGGCCTCCAGACAGGGCTCTAAGGCCTCTTGCCTGGCTGCCGGGCACTGTCTTTACAGAACGCTATAGAGGAGATGGTGCAGGAGGTGAATGGCGACATCCCCTACTGTCCTTCCTCGAAGGACAAGAAGCCCCATGCCACCAATAGAGTCTGGCGCTGGCTCAGGGTGAGTGCAGATGCTGGGGAGACCCGACCTCCAGGGCACCAATGCAGCACCAAGGGCCCGGCTTCCTAGAAGACAGCCTGGCCTCCTAGAGTCCTGGACTCCCATGAAACTGCATCCCATCTCTTCCCCAAACTTGCCCTCATGGTCCTGCCCACGCCTGGGACAGAAGCAGAGGCCTTGACCACACACGTATAGGAATATCAGTAAAGAGACTTTAAGCCTCGTCTCATCCTGTTTCTCTAGATCCTTTTGCCCCGTGCTAAGCATTTTCCTAACTCGTGCTCCCAGGTGTCCCCCTTGGCCCAACCGTCCTTCCTCAACTTCTGCAAGTCTTGTAAGTGATCATTTGCAAGTGTGAGTTGGGAGACTTTTATCCCAAGGGACATGGGGCCCATGGTACAATGTCTCTTGCTCTGCCCTTTTGTTTGGATGGAACACATCTTTGGGGCCCCTCCAGGGTCAGGAACAGGGGCCTCACTGCACCGCACTGCCCAGCAGTCCAGAAGGCCCATCATTTGTCACAGCCATGGAGCCCTTTACTGGTGCAGGACTGGATGGAATCCCCTTCTGTTGCCAATGCACAGGGCTGCATCCCACAGCCTACGTGCCCTCCTCTCCGACGCCCTGTCACCTAAAACATCTCTGCGTTCTCGTCTCAAGAGTGGGATATGTTGGGTGCCGGGGTGGCTCAGTGGGTTCAGCCTCTGCCTTCAGCTCAGGTCATGATCTCAGGGTCCTGAGATGGAGACCCACGTCGGGTTCTCTGCTCAGCGGGGAACCTGCTTCCTCCTCTCTGTCCTCTGCCTCTCTGCCTACTTGTGACCTCTCTCTGTCAACTAAATAAATACAAAGTCTTTAGAGAAAGTGTAAAGAATAGGCTATGTTATCAGAAATCACAGGATCCGTGTCATTCACGCAGGGAGGTGTTATAAATACTCCGCTCACAAAGGGACCTGAGACACTAGCAAGTCTTCACATCATTTCTTTCATTACATTGTATGGATGCAAAAACATTTCCTCTTTTCCTTAATATTTCTTGATGGAGGGGTTGACTGATGGATTTGAGAGAGAGACAGGGGGAGAGTTGGGAGAAGTAGAGGGAGAGACAGAATCCTCAAGCAGACACTGCCCTATGGACACAGCCCTACAAGGAGCACAGTCTGAGGACACGGAGACCATGACCTGAAGCAAAACCAAGAGCCTTAGGATGAACCAATGAAACACTGAGTCCCTTGATTCTTTTCCGGACTGTGTGTTCTCTTGTCCCACCTCCTACATAAGTCACTGAGATCTGGGGGCTCCTTCTGCCCTCCAACCCCCAACCCTCCTGGTCTACAGCACTGACTCATGCCTGCTCTGATTCACCTCAGGGGAAAAATGGTTCCACCAGGAAGCGGACTAGGACTTCCGTGCTGTTGGCCAACCGGGCCAAGAAGCTGGAGGCCGCAATGGATCACCTGGTGCCTGCCGTCATAAGACAAGATCTACACTATGTCCACATCTTTCTGGACACGTACCGCACCTTTGCCACCACGCAAGAGGTGCTGGACGTCCTCTTTGCAAGGTGAGCACCCTCCCCTGCCCCTCACTGCTCGGTGTGATTTGGCCAATGCCTGGTTGTGAGACTTTGGCAGGGCCCCAAGCTTCCCCAAGCTTCCCTTTGCTCCTAACTGGGGCCAAGGTATTATAGGGACTCCGTGGGCTCTCGTAGGGAGAGCACATACACCTGGGCACCTGCGCCGGTGGAAAAGTCTGCCAGAGGGCCTGTGGGCATGCTCTTTGAACATGCTCGTGCCCCTCATGATGAAGCCTCTGCCTCTTCCCTCACTCGCACTATGGTCTTGATCTGGGCACTTCTGCCATTGAAAGGGGATCTGAGACTCCTCCTGGGGCCTGTGACTGGGTGAATCCAGAGAAGACAATCCTGGGTGTGAGCAGGGGGCCAGGCCCACTCAGATGTCTGTGATGGGCTGGTTGGGGCCCTTTCATTCAGCAAGCATTCAGGAAGCCCCCGTCAGTGAAGCGATTATCTAGGAGCTGAATGAGATCCCGGCACAGAACAGACAGCACCCCAGGGCTGCAGGCTAGTCGGGGTCAGACGAGGAGAGCTAACATCCACAGACATCTCATGGGATGCCCCCTGGCCTCCTCTAGATTCGGATGCGGTTACTCCACCTATGATGAGATCGGCGGAACCAAGGAGCAGTGGTACATGTGAGTAAGCTTTGGCTGCTCCAGGAGGGCCTTCCCTCTCCACCAGGGCAGTGAGGGTACTGTGAGTTCGAGGGGCTGCTGGACCTTCAGGCACACCTCTGTTATTCCTGCTGTAGGGTAAAGGTGTGAGAGCTTCTTCTGGAAACTGGGACGGTGTCCTGGGGAGATGGGGTTGGTGTGTGAGCACTGTGGGAGAGCACAGGGGGATGGAGGACAGCTTCAACCCCTAAGAGGGTCTTGCTCCATCCCTGCCCCGTCCCAGCCCTCTCTCTACCCCAATACTGGGACCCAGAACTGAGGATGTAGGGACCATGGCACAGCAGTCTGTTGGAACCTGCACACTGGGCGCTCAGCGGGGGCTCAGGGAGAGTGGTGACCCAGTGAGCGCTCAGGGAGCAGACATCCCACACCTTGGGGGAGGTGAGAGACAGGGGAAGCAGACCCACTCATGGCACCTACTGAATGGGCAAAGGAGGTAATGTTTGAGGTATGGGGAAGGTCCTGGGAAGGCCTGGCTAGAGACAGAGTCCCCTTGTTCCCTCGTCGGTTGCATCTTCACGGAGCAGTGGCAAGTGCAGTGAGGGTAAGGAAGAGGCGAGACACCACCCCTCCCTGGGCACATGCAGTTGAATTCAAGTGGCACGTGGGCAAGGAGACAGACTGAGGAGTGTGTCCAGCTCCCCTCAGAAGGACAGAAATGCTCACACCATTGATCAAGCACTCCCACTCCTAGCGGCTTTTGGCCAGCATGCCGTCGGGGAGCAGGCCTGTCTCAGGCAGGACTGCCAGATTGCAGGTGGACAAGGTGTACGACTGGTCTGGGACAGGAGCTGGAAGCCCAGGGGCCCAGTTTCCCCCAGGGGTTCCCTGGGATATTGGTTTGGATGGGTGCCCTGTCCTCTGACTTCTCTGCCTCCATGTCTGTCCCTAGGGCCGTGTATACTATCCTGACCACGTGGCTAGAAAAATATCCTGAGGATTTTGTGTGGCCTCCAGACTTTGCCAGCTTGCACATGCTGCTGGCTTACCTGCAGGTCAATGTGTCGGGCTCGGACCTGGAGGGCCCTGCCCAGCTTCTGCTGTCAGGTAGGCAATACGTGGAGCCCACGGAGCCAGAGGCTGGGGGTGAGGAGGACTGGGGGTGACTGATGTGGGACTGAGGAGGAGACGGGGCGGGGGGCACCCTGCGGAAGCCTCCGTAGAGTGTAGTTGGGCCGAGTGGAGTGAGTCGTCCAAGATCCCTGTCCCCATGGGCTTCCGTTGGAGACTCCTTCCAGGGACGGAGTCTTGACCGCAGACCACACTGAGGATGGGAAAAGGGAAAGGCCACAGGGAAGTCAATCAAGCTGATGATGCTTTCTCTTCTTGGAGCTACAGCACCAGCCCCAGAGCAAGATCAGGTTGTGCCTCGGGAACTCGTCCCAGCAGCCACTCTGGCTCCCGCTGCACCTCTGGGGCCAGGGCAGGTGGTCGTCAGGGCCCTCGTTCACGTCTCTGCGACAGAAGAGCCATCGGGCCCTATGCCCGACCCGGATGTCCAGCAGGGTCCTGCCCCTTCTCCTGGGGCTCCTGAAGAGCCTGAACCACCACCTGCCTCGGTGGAGCAACCAGGCTCGGCCCCGGAGTAGCAGCTTGTACTGGCTGCTGCCCCAGAGCCTGTCTCCCCCTCCCCCGTCATTTCCTTCTTTGCTGTATTTGTGTTTTTCTTCACCTCTGTTCTTACATCATAGATTTTATTTATTAAATAAAGTAGAATTTGAGTTTACATAAAATTTTACTCGGATCCTTTTCCGTGGGATATGGACGTCTCATTCGGTCCATTCAGAGTGTTGCACAACCGTGTCCTTCTACAACGTTGCCATCGCAGAGACACCTGTGCTCCTCATCGCTCACGGCTCTGTCCCTCCCCCAGTCCCTGCAACCACTGCTCTTCTCTCTGTCTCTGCCGCTTTACCTCGCCTTGCATTTTCCTGTGCCTGCAATCCTACCGTATGGCCTTCTGTGTCTGTCTGCAGAACGTAAGAGTGATTCCCCTCTTTTCAAAGATTTTTATACAAATAACATTTTATTACATAGGAATGTTCCTGAAAGAAGAAAGATCTCCGGAAGCCTCCACATGAACTATTTTCATGATCTGTGCTAGGTTTCCCTTTTAGAAGCCTGCCTTGAAAAGCAGAAATTGTGAGAGAAAGGTCTGTGTCCATGGGACACCTTTACATGCTTTCATTTTCCCGGATAGTCTCCATTTCAACTATTTGAATGGGCATATGACCAAATGTGAAATCATATCTTAAATATTCTCCTTTCTTGCTAAAATGTTACGTCATAAAGAGTTCTTTAGGCTTCATCCAGACTGTGTTTATTTAGTCCATAATGATTGAAACATGAAAAAAAGAAGGCACGTTCCTTCTACCAAGAAATAATCCCCCATAACACACGGCGTCCTTCTTCCCTGCCTTTCCCTCTAAGTTTAGTGTTGGTGTGTGTGGTGATTTCTCCATCCCCATGTGGAACAGATTTTAAAAGACAAGACATGTGAAGTCCACGAGGAGTGACAGTACCATACAAAGGATAGTACTGTAGGATTTCAGTTCTAGGTGGAATCTGCAAAACAAAAACCAAACAGCCTCTTACATGCAGAGGACAAACTGCTGGTTGTCAAAGGGAAAATGGGTAGGAGAATGGGCAAGATAGATAAAGGGGAAAAGGAGGTAAAATGTTTTCAGTCACAAAATAAATCAGTTACAGAAAAGTAAAGTAGTGCCTGGGGAATATGGTCAATAATACCGTACCAATGCAGTGTGGTGACAGATGGTGACTGCGTTGATCTCGGTAAGCACCAAGTCGTGGACGGAATCATCAAGTCACTCTGTTGTACACCTGGAACTAATATAACATAGTATGTTAATCACACCACAACGTTTTTATAAAATAAAAATGAAATACAAAGAACAATACCAGTGCTAAGGGTGATTGGAATGTGAGAGGGACATTTCTTAGGCTGAGGAGTTTGTGTCTATAAACATGATGTGGAAAGGTTTGGGATCTTGTGCTTTCAGGAGTGAGTTGAGCAGTAACTTACAGTTGCTAGAAAGGGGTGGGGGATCTCCCCATCCCACCGTCAATGGAGTGTTCTTCTAGGAGGGCTGGGTATCATTGGAAGATGTGGATGTCGAAATGAATTGAAAACGAAGAAGAAACATTTGATCTGTGGTACGGTCCTGGGCAGCTTCTGAGAAAGGCGTTTCTTTCAGCTGAATGTAAAGAAATGTCCAGCCTACTGGAGCCATGTGTGAGAAGACTTTTGTTAGATTTTCTGTTTTTAGAAAATCAGCGGCTGGGTGGCTCAGTTGACTAAGCATCCAACTCTTGGTTTTGGTTCAGGTCATGATCTCAAGGTGGTGAGTTCAAGCCTTATGTGGGGCTCCCACTCAGCATCGGGTCTGTTCACATGTCTGTTCCTCTCCCTCTGTCCCTGCCCCTCCTCCAACTCATGCACCTGCACCTCCTCTCTCTCTTTCTCTCAAATTCATAAAAGAAAATCTTTTGAAAAATATGGTTATTTGCACCTGGGTGGCTCAGTGGGTTAAAGCCTCTGCCTTCAGCTCAGGACATGATCCCAGCATCTTGGGATCGAGCCCTGCGTTGGGCTCTCTGTTAAGGAGGGAGCCTGCTTCCTCCTCTCTCTCTCTGCCTGCTTGTGATCTCTGTCAAATAAATAAATAAAAGTCTTAAAAAAATAAAAAATGAATAAATAAAAAATAGAAATTAAAAACATAAATAAAAATAAAATAAATAAATAGATAAATAAAGGAAATCCTTACGGCATCAAGGTTTTATTAGGAAATCTTGTCTCACCCACAGCTCTGCGAGAATGTCCAAGGTCACAGGAAGAGTTGAGTCCCATACTCATGCCTGAGACCCTCCCAGGGTCTTGAGGGCCCAGAGCAGTTTTGCAGATCTGCCCCCTCCCTTCTGTGCCACTTTCCTTCCTCGATGGTGGAAGCAAGCCTCTGGGTAGTGCCTACCCTCTTGCCGGCTCGGGCTCTCCTCCTGCTCCTGTGGTCCTAGCCTGAGCTGACAAAGACGAGCACCCTGTGGAGCTGTGGGTGCTCACGGCAGCAAAACTCACCCTGTGGAGAGTTAGTGGATGTTTGAAGAAAACTAGTGCTCGTCTCCTCTCACCTGTGAGTCATTCCTAAGGATGTGATGACCTTGTGTCATGCAAGTCCCCATACTCTAGATATTCTCCCCTTTCATTGACTCCAAATCACTGGACCTTAGCTGTGAAGTCCTTATCCATGTTTTTCTGATGCAGGAATCGCTTCTCTAACATGGGCATCTAGCCTCTGCTTGAATGCTTCCATGACAGGGACCTCACGACTCCATTTGTCATTGTCAAGGATTGCCCCTGCCTTTCTCCCCATCTGGAGTGGAGACACTCAGGAGAGGGGGATGCCTCTTCATTTGTTATCTTTAATACTGAAATGAACATTAGGTAGGCACAATACACAAAATACCGATGCTTTATTTTTTCCTTTCACCCAACACAGATGTCGTTAGCATCTGCTTCCGTGCCAGGCACTGTGCTAGCAGTTCAGAATCCATCAGTTCCCAAGACAGAGTCTCCAGCCATCTCTTAGCTTCCATTCTAGGGAGGGGAAGCATAAACAATCAAAGGAAGAAATCGTTTACTTTTAAGTGGTGATGCATGCAAGGAAGGAACAAAGATCCAGGTGGACAGAGGCCATGAGGGGGAAGGGGGCTTAGAGAGGTGGTCCGGGAAAGCATCCCAGGCAGGATACAGGCTCCCGGCTGCTGTGAGTTGGGCTGTGCACCTGCTGGTTGTTTAGAGAGCCCTGGATCACCTGGTGGCCATCACACCTCTCGGACAGCTGTGCCCACATCCACGTGATGGGCCCTGGGCACACTGGCAAGACCTCTGCTCTTCCTTTCCCGCAGCTTTGAGACAGATGCAGTGATGTGTGCTGGGGTGCATGGGATGCTAATTGAGGGGAAGGGCCCCTATGGGGCACAGTGGGCGGACCCAACCAGGCCAAGGTCTAGTGCTTACCACTCACCAGCCAGGAAGACCTGGAACATCTCATTTCATCTCAGCCCTTCTGTGCTCTCACCTAGCAAATGAGAAAAATGAGCTTGCCCCCCTGGGGAGCTACAGGTCTGAGAGAGTGTGTGTAACGGGGCTGACATGTTGTGCAAAACAGGCTGTGGATAATGCGTAGACACGAGATGCCACAGCCACATCTGGAGGCGGGACCGAGAATCGCTGGGAGTGAGGGAGTCGTCTGCTTTCAGAGCTTCTTCTCAACTCAAACTTCTGATGCCCTGCGTATTGCACAGGCTTTCCCAGATGCACGGTATCCTCGCCAGGAGATTCTGTCATGCGCCTTCATCATCTACGTGACACACTTTCCCCGGACACAGTCCGAAGCTTTCCCAAGGCCAGGCCTCTGAGCATGCTGTCCCACCCCTCCAGCAATGCCGGGTCCCAGCCTGGTGGCGCCGCTCATCCTTCTGAGCCCAGCCCAAATGCCAGCTGCCGCAGAGCTCCCCAGTCCTGCTCATCGAAGATCTCAGCTCCCCACAACCACCACAACCACCACTCCACAGAGAAGGTGGCAAAGGCCACTGCACCCATCCTACGATGCCAGGATGACGGGCAGGGGTGCCTGTCCTCCACGGCAGGTGTGACACCGGCAAAGGCCAGATCTAAGGCATGTCCCAGGGACTTGCTAAATACTAGACCCTGAGAACACATGTAAATCTGACATTGGGGAAACTGAGGTTCTCAGACATTCGTTGAACTCCCAAATTCTATTAGCAAAGAGAGTTAGTATTAAGGGTGGGAACATGTTCCTCCCAAAAAGCATATGTTGGACTCCTGGTAGCTCAGAATGTGACCTCATTAGGAAATAGGGTCTTTACAGAGATAATCACATCAAATCCCATTTAGGATGAACCGTAAATCAGTATGGCTGGTGTCCTTACGAAAGGGGGAAATTTGGAGCCTGGCTGGCTCCGTCACTAGAGCACAGAACTCTCAATCTCAGGGTTGTGAGTACAACCCCACATTGGGTATAGAGTTTACTTTAGAAAAAAAAAATAGTTAAAATTGGGGGATATTTGGGCACAGAGACAGATATGTGCTGAGGGAAGGTACAGACAAGAAGAGAGGCAGGGAGAAGGCCACATGAGGACAAAGGCAGACACTGGGGTGATGTACCACATGCCAAGGAACTGCCAGAAGCTGGAGAGTGGCCAGGGACAGATGTCTCCTTAGAATCTGACGGGTGTGGCTCCATCGACAGCTTGATCTGCTCCTTCTAGCGTCCAGAAGCAGGAGACAGTCCGTCTCGGTGGTTTAAGCCTCCTGGCTGGGGCGCTTGGCTATGGCAGCCCGAACTGACTAGTCTGGTTATAAAAAGGACGGGGCCCGAATTTGAGTCTGAACCTAAAGCCAGAGCTCTACCCACTGCACACCTTGCCCCAGGCATGGCAGCCCAGAGCAGAGGAAATGTGACCCTGTCTTCCATTCTTGACCTCTGTATCAGGATGTGGGCTCATCCAACATGAAGTCTAAATGGCCCAGTGTGAGAGAATTTGCTTCCCCAAATATGTGGTTCAAGCTGGGTGTTCGGTTCTGCTCTGCGGTTCTGTTGGGGGCCTGGGCTCCCCACTCTGTCACTCTGTCTTTTCTGGGGTCACCCTCTTTCTAGGGTCTAAGATAGCTCTCAGCCAGTTTGCAGCTGGAGAGCACAAAGGCACTGGGAAGCACGAGACAAGGGGAGGCTCCTTCCCTTTAAGATGGAGACCCAAAAGTTGAGCCTTCCCCTCGGCTCACCTTCCGTGCTGGGACTGAGGGATGCTGTCTGCCACTTGCTCCCTGCTAAAAATTCTACTACCGTGTATTATTAAGGGGCAAGAGAATGGATATTGGAGACAACCAGCGGTCACTGGCTCCGAACCCATGTCTAGAGAGATTCATTGTCTGGGTTTTCACAAGTTAATAAAGGACAAGGAAGAGAAGAGTTTCCTTCATGTCTGGCTGAGGAAGGAAGGGCAAGTTTGTCCCTGAATGGGTCTTCCCATCTAGGCTGGTTCTAGAGCCTCTGGGCTCCTTGGGGCTGCCCACGAGATTAAAAGCACCCCTGGGTGGGGAATGCATCTGAAAACCAACACTAGTTGTCTCCTTGGTCTTGTTCAAGCTCCTGAATGAAGAAGGATAGACTAGACAGTGGCTTGTGCAGGTCCTGGCCCACCCTGGGTGACTCACTGTCCCCTCCCTGGCCCTTAAACTCCTCGGTTATAAATCGAGAGGTCTGCATTTCGCTAGTGGTCCAAAAGTTCCAGCCTGTGGGAGGCTTACCTCGAGATGTGCACTGAAAATGCAGTCTCCTGGGCCTGTTCCCAGACACACGGCCAAGGAAATCACCAAGAAAAATGCCTAAAACCTATTGAGGGCTTGGCACCTGCCAAACGCTGTTCCGAAGAGTTTTTCGTGGATTAACTAATTTTATCCCACAAGGATCCTGGGCCATGTCCTATTATCAGTACACTGGTCCTGATAGTGTTCCCAGTACATCATTAACAACAGGTACTATTGACCGTGCCAGAGTGCAAACGGGCCCACCACTGCTGCAAGGCTTTTCCCAGGTCGAGCAGTTGGAGAGACAGAGCTGTGATCTAGGCCCAGCCGACCTTGGCTGTGGGTCCCTGGCTCTCTGCTAGGACTTTGCCACGAGGCTGTCATCAGCCATGACCCAGCCATTCTGCTGACGGCTTAAATAAACAGTCTCCCTGAGAGGACTCGTACTTTTGTCAAGAAGACAAGATAGACAAGCATCTCACAGAGTTCAGAGCAAACTCAGGCAGAAGCTACCAAAAGGGATGAATCATGGGCTCTGGGAGCAGATAGGATGGCCAGTGAGGGGGTTTCCCTTCTTTCCAATGGCAGGGATTCAAACAAAGTTCAGAGAGAAGGAGGCATTTGGAGTAGAAGCTTATCCATACATAGAACCTTAAAAAAAAAAAAGAATAAAGAACGAAGAAAATGAAAAAAGAAAAAAAAAAAACCCACAAATGAACAAACAAAGGAAAAGCAGAATCAGACCCAAAACTCCAGAGAACACACTGAGGGTTGCCAAAGGGGAGGAGGAATGGGCAAAACGGGTGCAGGAGAGCGGGAGACACAGGCTTCTGGTTGTGCAATGAGTAAGTGAGGGGCATGAAAGGCACCGCGCAGGGAATACAGTCAGTGGTGCTGATGGTGCTGTGTGGTGACAGAGGGGAGCTCCGCTGGCGGGGAGCCCGGCATAGCACGCAGAGGTGTCCAATCACTCTGTTGTGCGCCTGAATGTAACATCACATTTTATGTCGACTGTATTTCAATAAATAAATAAAGTGCCATCTCCACTGTCCCTAATCAGGGGTGGCAGGAAGAGTGAGCAGCAGGTGGCGGGAGGCTCAAAGGCAGAGTTCACAGGAAAGAGGACGCCTGGAGGTTTAGAGTGAGGGAGACAGGGGCCTGACAGGTGACCAGCCTGTTTAGCATGGGGCAACTGGAGAAAAAGAAACATTCTTTACCAGCGAGGGCACCCAACGGGGCTGGGCAGAGCGAGCAGTGGAGGTGAGGAGTTACGAAGATGCCCTCCGTTCAGAAGACGAGGCAGGACCCATGAGAGGAGTGGCCTTGGGAAGGTGTGCGTCCTTGGGGAGCGGGCACTTCCACAGCCCTGGAGTGGGGGGTGGTCTTGTCCGAGAAGATTGTCAGGTGCCTTCGCTGAGAATTTCATGTTAATTTTTTTCTTGTAAAGTCACTTGATTTTATGATAATCTATTAAGACTGCCAAGAAGGGGGACCTTTGAATAATTACCACATTTCTCTCTTGCACGGGGCTTGTAGGTCACGGCTACGGGTGGCTTGCCTCTTCTTTAGAAGGGTGCTTTAAAATGAGTTGTTTGGGTTCCTTCTGGGCAGCGCCTTCAGGAAACTGGTGGTTTTCTTCCTCTTTGGTTTTTCTGTCCTGGCTCCTTGTGGGGAGATGGGGTGGACTGGGAACAAGAAGCCAGCAAGGGCCTGGGCACATCGGGTCTGTGTACAAGTGGCCTTGCCTGCTGGTTTTGGGCAACTCTTAGCCTCTTTCTTTTTTTTTAATTTAATTTCATTTTTTTTTATTCGTTTATTTTCAGCCTAACGGTGTTTATTGTTTTTGCACCACACCCAGTGCTCCATGTAGTACGTGCCCTCCCGATTACCCACCACCTGGTTCTTCAACCTCCCAACCCCCAACCCCTTCAAAACCCTCAGGTTGTTTTTCAGAGTCCATAGTCTCTCATGGTTCATCTCCCCTTCCAGTTTCCCTCAACTCCCTCTCCTCTCCATCTCCCCATGTCCTCCGTGTTCTTTGTTATGCTCCACAAATAAGTGAGACCATATGATACTTGACTCTCTCTGCTTGACTTTATTTCGCTCAGCATAATCTCTTCCAGTCCGGTCCATGTTGCTACAAAAGTTGGGTATTCATCCTTTCTGAGGGAAGCATAATACTCCATTGTGTATATGGACCACTCTTAGCCTCTTCCTAAGAAAAACTTAAAAGATAATTTGGGATTTACAGAAGTATTGTGAAGATGGTGTAGATGCTGCCCTGGTGTCCTTTGTCTATTGCTATCCTGTCAGGTGCCTGCCGCGGTGCATTTTCAAACACTGCAGATGTATGAGCTTCCGGTAGCTCCTGTAACAAGTCACCCGAAGGTGGAGCTTGGGAACAACCAGATGCATCTGCTACAGTTCTGGAGGTCAGAACTGTGGCCTCGTAGCTCCTGAATCGCATCAGTGGGCTCAGGTCGAGGTGTTAGCAGGGCTGTGTTCCTTTTGGGGGCTCTGGGGAGAATCCATTTGTCTCTTCCACCTACTCAAGGCTGTCTGGGTTCCTTGGCTTAGGGTCTCCTTCCATTTTTTTTTAAACAGATTTCATTTATTTATTTGTCAGAGAGAGTGAACACTGGCAGACAGAGAGACAGGCAGAGGCAGAAGGAGAAGCAGGCTCCCTGCTGAGCAAGGAGTCCGATGTGGGACTCAATCCCAGGCCGCTGGGATCAGGATCCGAGCCGAAGGCAGCCGCCCAACCAACCGAGCCACCCAGGCGCCCTGGGGAAACCTGAGGTTCATCACAAAATTGATTGGAAAGTACAGACACTCCCATCAGCCTCCCGTCGCCCCACATGGCCAGTCTCCCCCTCTATCAACATCTGGCACCAAAAGGGCACATTTATTGCAACCGAAAACCCTGCACAGGTGTGTCACTCCAGTCCATAGGCTACGCTGGGCTCGCTCTTGGTGTCATGCCGTCCAAAGCTTTGGCAAATGCTTGTGATGTGTATCCATTATTGCAGGATCACAACAGAACAGTTTCACTGCCCTAAAAAATTCTGTTCTTCTCCCACCCATCCCTCCTGCTCTGTTAACCCCTGGCAACCTCTGATCTTTTTACTGTCTCTCTAAGTTTTTTTTTTCTTTTGAAGAGTTTGTTTGTTTATTGGAGAGAGCAAGTGAGCAGGAGCAGAAGGAGAGACAGAGGGAGATGGAGAGGGAGAAACAGACTCCCCACTCAGCAGAGCAGAGAGCCTGACATGGGGTTCCATCTCAGGACCCTGGGATCATGACCTGAGCTGAAGGCAGAGACACTTAACGAACTGAACCACCCAGGTGCCCCTCGGAAAGTTTTCTTATTCACGAACATCATAGAGTTGGAATCCTATAATATGGAACTTTTCTAGATTGGCTTCCTTCACTCAGTCATATGCACTTAAGGTTCCTCTGTGTCTTTTCATGGCCTGTTAGCTCATTTTGTTTTAGTGCTGCCTGGATGTACCACATTTTATTTAGGTGTCTGGCAATGAATGGGCCTGGGTTTGTTTCCACTTTGGGGCTCTTACAAATATGCTGCTATGAACAGACATGTATATGTTTTTGTCTGGACATATGTTTTCATGCCTCTTGGGTATATTCCTAGGAGTGCCATTTCTGAGTCACATGGTGCCTCTGTTTAGCCCTCAGAGGAACCGCCAGACTGTTCTCCAGAGCAGGGGTGCCATTTTGCCTTCCCACCAGCAATGCGTGAGGGCTCCATTTTATCCCCATCCTTTCCAACACATGTGATCTTGGCTAGATCCTTGGTTAGAGCCATTCTAGTGGGTATGAAGTGGTTTATCACTGATTTTGATAAGGGTCTAGTATCCAGTAACGTTTTTTATGGCATTTTGTTTCTCTCTAGCAGGAGACCCAATCACATAATGTATTCAATGATCATGTCTTAGCCTCCCTTACTCTAGCGCTAATATTCTTGGATTCCTTTCTTCCCAAGCCCAACGTTTACTGATGAAGGCATTTTTTTAAAGAAAATAATCTACTTCAAGTAGCATTTTGAATTTTTAACACAACCTACCTGAACAGCATTACTGGATCGTTCCCACACGGTAGTGTCTCACATTAACACAAAGCAGACAATACGTTTTTTGTTTTGTTTCATTTCTCATATGCCAGAAGGGAAACCAAAATATTCTACAAGTTTCTCATGAGTGTACCTTGGGTGCACCGAAAGCTGGATCTCACGAACAAGAAAGAAGGAGCAGCCTGATTGACAGTTTTGGACAGGAAGTCCTTGCATCCTGAACAACCCAGCTGCACTGAAGAGTTAGGACAGGCTTCGGCAGAGCCTCATACGTCCTCTCAAATTCCCCAGAAGGGACCATTGTACAGGCTAGAGAGCCCTTTATTCATTGTCCTGCCCCTCAGCCTACGTCAGAAAGCTGACCTGTCCACCCATGATGCTTTCAAGGGGTATTTGGGACGGGGCTGGGTTGCAGTAGGAACTAACTCCCATCTCAGGGGCCAATCCAAGTGTAAGCTTCTCTGGGCCATCACCCTGTCTGTGCTTTGAAAGGAGGTCTCTGCATGTACTTGTATACCATTCTGTGAATGGTACACGGATAAGATCATTCAACTGGGGAGAGATTTAGATTCTCAAAGACAGGTGGTCAAGTCACTTTCCCCATACTGCCATGCCAATCTGAATGCCCACTAGAATGGTCAGAATCGAGGCATTAGACATTCCAGCTGGCAGAATACTTGGCTGTTTATAGTCAGAGGAGCTGGTATGGTCACCATTTCCCTCCTCTCTGCACCCTTTCCCGGAAGCAAAAGGACCTGTCTGCCTCCCATCCTCCTACCCCTTTCCCTTGAACTCTGCAGGTTGACTGCAAGCCTGTGGGAGGGGAAGGACATGTTGAGGCGGGGTAACCTCTCTCAGGCACGATCAGATCTTCCCTACCCATCCAGACTGACAACACATGCTCCCCTGTGACAATCCTCCCTCAGTTCCTACAAGACCTTATCTACTCATTGACCATAAATATGGTTCATCTTTCCTCTTCCCCAGCTTGAGTGTACATGTTCCTTCCACCTAGCATCCCTTCTGCTCATCCAGATCTTAGCCGTTTGAAAGGGCAAACCGAAATGTCACTTCCTCCATGGACCCTCTGTAGACCTTTTAGCCCTCCACCGTGGGCACCAAGCACATAGTAGATGCTGATCAGTACGTGTTGAGTGAGAAAGTGAAGGAAGGAACAAAATGTTCATTGCCTCTGTTGCTTGGAGACACTGCTTGGAGTGACAGAAGATTCGAGCACAGTGGTCTTGGGGATATCCAGTCTCTAGGATGTTGATGGTTGTCAGGTGTTGGGCTAAATTAATTCTACACACTCTTATTCTATTTGTGCCAGGAAGCTTGGGGACAGATTTGCTGAATGAGGCCACTTGGCCCTGATTCTTCAGTTTTATGCAGACAAGGATGTAGTCTTGCTGACACTGGGTTTGTTCAGGAATCAGAAATGTGATGTTTATAAATATTCTTTGGAATGGAAGCATCAGTTGTAGAGACTCTTAAATTTTTCCTGAAGAGTGTTGAGAGCCTGAGTATCACATGACTGTGGCAAAGGGCAAAACCAAACTTCTCAAATCCATTAAGACCCCCACCTTTCATGGTCAATGTCACTGGCAGCCATGCACACCTCCTGCTCCCACCCCCCACACCCCTGCCCCAGCCACCACATTGATTTGGATGGCTCAGAGAAGCTGCACTGCCCAGGGATGTGCTAAGTTTCTGTAGCTGTAGGTAATTGTACTGGGTGCCTAGAGAGTGATAGTCAGGTTCTTCAGTAATGATGCCTTCTGGGATGCCTGGGTGGCTCAGTCAGTTAAGCACCTGCCTTAGCCTAAGGTCATGATCCTGGGGTCCTGGGATAGAGACCCACATAGGGCTCCCTGCTCAGTGGGGAGTCTACTGCTCCCTCTCCCAGTGCCCTTCCCCCTGCTCATGCACATGTGCACAGGCTCTTTCTCACTCTCTCAAGTAAATAAGTAAAATCCATTAAAAAAAGATACCTTCTGTTATGGACTGAATTATGTCCCCTCCAGATTCATATGTGGAAGTCTTAACCCCCAGTACCTCAGAATATGCCGTTTTTAAAGATAAGGTCTTTAAAGAGGTATTTAAGTTAAATGAGGTCACGTGAGTGGGTCCTCATCCAATTGGACTGATTTCCTTGCAAGAAGAGGAAATCTGGACAGAAACATGTACAGAGGAAGAGCCATGTGAGGATATAGGGAGAAAATGGCCATCTACAAGCCAAAGGGAGAGGCCTCAGCAGACACTAACCCAGCCAACACTTGGATCTCAAACTTTTAGCCTCCAGAACTATGAGAAAATAAATTTGTTATTTAAGCCTCCCAGTCCATGGTGCTTTGTTATGGCAGCCCAAGCCAACTGATGCCCCCCTAATAGGTCTATGGTGGATAGGCACATACATGATGATCTTCGCAATGAGACAACATTCCATCTTCCTTTGCCTGAGGAGCATAATCCGGAAGACTTCATGTGTGTGAAATCATCTCACTAGCTGTGAAGGGTTATACAAACCCAGTTTCTACACCTGTAGAGATCAGGAAATAATACCCTTCTTTGCAATACCCTATGCTTGTCCCGGAGGGTGAGGCTCAGTGTGGAGGCTGGCGAAATTCTAGTTGGCCAACTGAAAAGTGATTAACAGTAGGTGGAATGTTCACCACTAATGTTCTGTACTGCCTTGGGAGCTTTGGGTTGTATAGGACAATCCACTTCCTTCCTGGGTGTGACCAACGGACACATTCCTTCACTGGAGTCTTAGACCGGAGTCTGTCTCCAGAGGATCCCTGAAGAGAATTCCACCTTCATTCATGTCATAGCTCCAGCAGACCAAGGAAGAGAGCTGATGCTCAGTCACTGCATTTCTGGGGACAAAGCACTCAGCCTGAATAACCTGTGTCCTCACCCACAAAATGAGGATGTTTTATTAGCTGTCTTCTACAATTTCTTCCAGCACTAGAATTGATGCTTCTCTCCTTGGGTCAGTTAGCATGCATTTGGCTATAAACTTGATTCCAGCTGCCTTTGGGCAGGGAAACACTCACCATCTCATATAATAGCAAGCCCAGAGGGTCCTGCCATTTCTTCATCTGTCCTCAGTATCAACTTCAACAGTATCAGCGCTGGTTCTCTTCTTGGTGGCAAGATGATGGCAGCCCAAGGCTCTTGGGAGTTCACATCAGTCAAGAAAGAGTGAACATCTTTACTATACCATGGAATATACTTTTTCTTAGCCTGATTCGGACAGTGGAGGACACATACCAATCTCTGATCCATGTGAAATGTCAAGGGGTGTCTTTGCTGATGGACTTGACTGAGTGGGTTGTTGTGAATATGGGTGCGCTCCCACTGCTTGCTCTTTAAGTAGTCCAGAAGTATAGTCTCCTGGGGTCATTAATCAGAGTCCATCTAGGCCGAAGACCATGGGCTTCAGCTCCTCTAGCTCTGACACAACCTTGAGGGTTCATGTTGTAGAGAAAGCCTGGCTGGGCCACTTTCCTGACTTTCTGTCCTGCCACTCTCCTCTCCATGTGGCGCCATGTTCTCCTTGCTGTTCTTGGCACATGCCAGACAAACTCTCGCCTCAGGGCCTTTGCCTTAGCTCTTCCCATGGCCCAAGTGTTCTTCCTGGTAGTTTCTTTGGTTAACTCTCAAAAGTCACCTTCTCAAGGAGAGGAGTACTCTTATTTACCAGTGTAACCTTCTTCCCTGACACTCCTGCTATCCTTACTTCTGTCTTATTCTTTTTTCATAACTCTTTGCCTTCTAGCAGGCTATATAATTCACTCACTGATTATGCCTGTTGCTTATTGTCTCTATGCCCGATAGCTTCTTTCCCAGGGTGCCTGGGTGGCTCAGTTGGTTAAAGACTCCGACTCTGGATCTCAGGTCAGCTCTTGATCTCAGCGTTGTGAGTTCAGGCCCTGTGTTGGACTTCATGCTGGACATGGGGCCTAATTAAAAAAGAAAAATGGGTATTTCCCTATTCACGGACATAGTCCTAACACAGCCCCCAACCTAGAGCAATTATTGAGTAAATGTTCCGTGAAACAATGAAGGGATGCAGAGGAGAACAGGATGTCTACACACTTTCCTTATGGGAAGGATGCCTATGTTCAGCCCAAAGGACTGTTTGTGTTTTGAAAGAGAGGAGCTGAATGTGACATTTAGCCATTAAACTTTTAATAATGGTCATTATTAAGGTTTTCTTACACCTTTTTGTATTTGCTTTTACTTTCACTCAGCTGAAAATGATCAATGCCTGACCCTCTAGCTGATTAAACACTCTCTGCCATCCATAGTCTTGACCAGCTTGTTTCATCATCCCAACATGAGTACTTCCATGGGCATGGGGCCGGGGAGCCTCCAGATTGATGGAGCTGGGCTCTGGGTCATGGACCCTCTTCTAGAAGCAGAAGGAGTTTCATATCAGTAATTGTCCTTGGTAAAGGTATGGCTTTCTAGGCCTTCCAAATATTTTTCATGGATATTACCTCACTCAGTCATCAAAGGAGCTCTGGGACTTAGGCAGAGTGAAGCTACTGTTTGCAGTTTTAGGAGGAAACTCAGCAAGATTACTTGCTTTGCCCAAGGTTGCATAAATCAGATATGGTACCACAGGGACCAGAACACCATTTTCATTACAACTCTTCTGCTCTATCCACGCCACCTTGCTGCCTTGGGCAAACACCAAGAACTTTGTGCCATTAGGTGTTTTGTCAACAGTGTTAAATTGGCTCACCTGGTGATAAAATATGAAAATTGTACTTACATATAGTATACACATATGTTGTACAGACCAGACACTCCTGGGAGAAACTCTTTACATGGAGCCCCACCTCACACCCTTATGAGCTGAATTCTACTACTATCACCCCATTTTAGAGATGAGAAGACTAAGGTAGAGAGAAGTTAAATAACTTGCCAAGGTTGCATGGTAAGAGGCAGACTCAGAATTCAAACCTAGGTTGTCCTGCTCTAGACTCCTCCCTTACTGCCAAGTGACCCCATTTCTTATGATTAGCCCCTGTCTGTGATCAGACAATTATGTGGACCAGGAAGGTCTCTGCTTACCACCCGTCTCTACTTGTTGGATGGGAGAGAGCGTCTCAAGGCATTGGGGGAAGGAATGGGGGCTTTCTGTCTCGAATCAGACTCCTGGGGTGCTGTCCCATCTGTCGGGGTTGTGGTTTTGTCCCCAGCAGTGGCCAGATGGTCAGCAATAGTGAGGGGGAGTGGCCCGGGTTTCTTGTTTCCTCTTGCTCCTGAACAATCTGGTTCTGTGCTGAGAACAGAATCTTCCGACATGGCTGAGAGGCTCAGTTGACAAGGATGGTGATTCAGGCCGATTTCCTTGAGCTTTAGAACAGGCTGAGCACATCCTAATGGTTCTGCCTGATCCTTCTTTTTGTGTGTCAGAGACAGCTGATCTGTTGAAGAGGTTTTGTTGTAGAGCTTGCAGAAACAGTTGCTAGTAGTTCCCTGGTTTTCTCCGCAGATTTGCATTCAGCAGAGAGGACAGGTCTCTGTGTGGCTAGAGTCTCTAGACGGGACTCTAATGAGGAGAGTGGGAATGTGGGTTATGCCAGGAAAGTATCTATTAAACAAATGACTGTAGGTAGAGGTCATAGCAGAGAGAAGGGGTATGGATATCAAGGTAACAGGCATCTTTCAAGCCCTTGGTCCTTACTGGCTCTATGACCCTTGTCAAGAGGAATAACAGTAGCATTTACGGGTCGCTCATTACACATCAGGCCTTATGCTAAGCATTTTACATATACTATCTCATTTAATCATCACAACAATCTTGAGTGGCTGCCTCATTTTACAGATGGGAACAGTGAGCCTGAGAATCAGGGAGGCTGAGTCATTTGTTCAAAGTCCTAAGTTTAATAAATAGCTGGGTTTTGAGTCAAGGTAGTTCCTGTCTCTGTTCTTTCTTTCCTGGGCTCTCTTCCCACCTCCACTTCCTTCTCTTTTTTTCTCCCAGCAAATGTTTATAGCATCTGATAAGGTGTTGAGTGCTTTAGAAACTTCTGGAGATGCAGCATTGAATAGACTCCTGCTTTACTATTCCAAGTCATTTAAGCCAGTCCCAGCAGGACCCCACACAGAGAGCGTCCTCTGCGAGGCCCCCAAAAGTCGTCACTTGCCTTTTAGGTGCATTTAGAGGTGGGCATGTTGAGACTGAGAAGCCTGCAGGGCGCATGGGCTGAGCTATTGGGGCTCTTGGTTACTCCTTTTGAAGCTTGGGGAGAGATTTGGGAGTGAATGCCTTTCCCCAGAATGGAGTGTGCAATGGGAGAACAACCAAGGATGGTGGCAGGGCTCCGGGAATCAATGGGTGGGTAAAGAGTAGCCCATGACAAGGCCAAGGAGGAACATTCAAGAGGTAGCGGGAGAGCCAGAGAAGTGCACTGTCCTGGAAGCCAAGGAAGGCTGGAGCACCAAGTCATATGGTGTGGTCAGTGGAGTCACCTGTCAGCTGCCATCCAGCTGTTCTTCAGCAACATTTCTTTTTGGTTGTTGTTTCTATTTGCTCGTTGCTCCTCCTAGTTCCTTCAAAATTGCTTTTGTTTTTGCGACAAAGTGAAAGGTAAATCTCCCTCCTAGCTCTCTCTAGCCATGGAACCCATTCCACTGAAGCCTACCCCCTTTAGCCGTTCCTTGTATATCCTTCCAGAGATGTTCTCTCCAGTTAATTTCTTTGAAGAAATTAACAAAATTGTCAACTTATGTACCAATTCACCTGCCTGACTGGATTGTGTTCAAGTCCCATTACCATATAAGTGCCCCCAATGCTAGTTTTTGTCATTTTTGCATCTTTTCTTCATGTACTGTTTAAAATATTGCAAGGTTGTACGATTTTCAACCTAGAGTAGGTTTGCTGGTTTAAAAGAGTATGTTCCTTAACTGCTTGTATTAGTTTCCACTTATTTCCTGTGTATTGCATTCAGATCATGCTTGATTTGAGTCTTTTTTTTCCTCCTGAAATGTGGATTCATTTGAAAATATCAAACAGTTTAGTGAGAAGAATGTACCTGTTGGGACTAACTTTTGACTTCCAATTGAAACCAAAGGTCTTATTGTAAACCCCATGAGTAGTACCTTTTTGTATAGTTATAGAATTGTTTTCTCCTTTTTACCTTGGTGGGAGAGCAGTTCCCAAGTGTTCAAGTGTTTACAATGTTCAAACCACCTTCCGAACAAATTAAATTCACCCAAGGAATAGTCATACCCCCTGAATCAGCACCTTGAGGATTTTGACCCAATAAATAATCTTCCCATTGGATACAAGTTGTCTTTTGCTAAAGGGCATTTCACAGTGCATGTTAGGATTCAATAAAGGGCAGAAGGAGATATTGTGTGTGAGTTCCCTGGTGCTCTGAGTCAGGGTGTCACTGTTCCTGAGCAAAACCAAAGAAACAAGGCAAAATGATATTAAGGCTTGTGGGCAAAATACCTTCCTCAGCCCCCAATCAATGCCTCGGGCAGGAGCCCCTCAAGTACTTTAATTTTGGTAATAAAGGTTGAGGTAGGAGGCATTACACTTGAGTTACTGGCTTTTTTTTTAAGTAAACGCTTCAAGATTCCTATATCTGAGTGAGTTCTGTCCATCAAGAGTAGTTTTTAAAAAATAATACATCTTTCCCAAAGATGCTTGAATTCTCTAAAATGTTTTAAAACTCTTCTTTTGTAGTTGCTCTCTGAGCCAGTTTCTAAAATGCATGATGAAATCAGTCTTGTTACTTTATATCTATGCCACATTTACATATCAAAATGGCATTTCCTTATCTGGGGAATAAAATAAAGTTCCGCCCTTAGTCATAGCTTACACCAAAATAAACAACAAATGGGTAAAACATTAAACATTTTTAAGTGTATTTTTAAAATATTTTTATTTATTTGACAGAGAGAAATCACAACTAGGCAGAGAGGCAGGTAGAGAGAGAGGAGGAAGCAGGCTCCCCGCAGAGCAGAGAGCCTGATGTGGTGCTCGAGCCCAGGACCCTGGGATCACGACCTGAGCGAAAGGCAGAGGCTCTAACCCACTGAGCCACCCAGGCGCCCCAAACGTTAAACATTTTTTAAAAAAAGAAACTATTAAAGGGTTTAAAAGAAATGACAGAAAATTATTTTTTTGTTTTTGTTTTTCAATTTAATTTTATTTAAATTCAATTAATTAACGTATAGCATATTATTAGTTTCAGAGGTAGAGTTCAATAGACAGAAAATTGTTTGAATAATTTCAGAATAAGAAAGGTCTTTCTAAGTATGACATAAAACATGATTCAGTCAGAATTCTCTAACACAACCCAGAGAAGATAGACATACACATCATATTACATATACATACACATACATTATAGACATAGTATGTGTGCACATAATGATATATATCGTGTGTGTGTGTGTGTGTGTGTGTGTGTGTGAAAGAGAGAGAGAAAAAGCATGAGATTTATTTAAGGAATTGGCTCATGTTATTGTGGGGATCTTAAAGTCCAAGTCCAAAATCTATAAGGCAGGCAACAGTCTAGAGAGTCAGGTAAGAGTTGGTTTTAGCCCTGAGTCATAAGGCTGGAAACTCACGGGGAGTTTCCATATTGCAGTCTTGAGGACAGTTTTTTCCTTTGGGGATCCTCAGTTTTGCTCTTAAGACCTTCAACTGATTAGGTGAGGCCCACCCACTGCTGGAGGATAATCTATTCTACTCAAAGTCTACTGATTTAAATACTAACCACACCTAAAAATACACCTTTTTAAAATGATTTTATTTATTTATTTGACAGACAGGGTTCTCAAGTAGGCAGAGAAGCAGGCAGAGAGAGGAGGAAGCAGGCTCCCTGCTGAGCAGACAGCCCGATGTGGGGCTCGATCCCAGGACCCTGGGATCGTGACCTGAGCCGAAGGCAGAGGCTTTAACCCACTGAGTCACCCAGGTGCCCCTAAAAATACACTTTCAGTGCTCGCTTCGGCAGCACATATACTAAAAAAATACACTTTCATTTGCATTCACACAGATTATTCAAAAAACAAAAACAATACCATTTTTTTAAAGGCGATTTATTTGTTTGACAGAGAGAGCCCAGAAATGGGGGGAGAAGCAGAGGGAGAGGGGATGGAAGCAGGCTCCCTGCTGAGCAAGGAACCCGATGTGGGCTCAATCTCAGGACCCTGGGATCATGGCCTGAGCCAATGGCAGATGCCCAACCAAATGAGCCACCCAGGGGCCCCAACAATAGACTTCCACGGCAACGTCTAGACTAGTGTTTGAGCAAGCAACTTGCTACCATAGCCCAGCCAAGCTGACACAAAAAATTTGCCATCACAACATGGAAGATGTAAAAGAAGGGACTAACACACATGGTCAAAAACAGAGAAATGATAGCAGCCCTGTGTCACAAGACTTGGACTTCTTGGGGCACATGGGTGGCTCAGTGGGTTGAGTCTCTGCCTTCAGCTCAGGTCATGGTCTCAGGGTCCTGGTATCAAGCCTGCTCCCCCTGCCACCCCGCCTCTCTGCCTACTTGTGATCTCTCTCTCTCTCTCTCTCTGTCAAATAAATAAATAAAATGAAATCAAAAAAGACTTACAATTCTTTTTATAAAAAGATTGTATTTATTTATTTGACAGAGAGAGAGAGATCACAAGTGGGCAGAGAGGCAGGCAGAGAAAGAGGTTCCTCGCTGAGCAGAGAGCCCGATGCGGGGCTTGATCCCAGGACCCTGAGATCATGACCTGAGCTGAAGTCAGAGGCTTAACCCACTGAGCCACCCAGGCATCCCAAGACTTACAATTCTTACACCAATTCTGTCTTGTCTACCTTGTCTACCTTCTGAGTGGTTGCTTGAAATGCACCATGAACTTAGAAAATGCCATTCTTTCGAAAGTTGCTTTTTTCTTTTTTTAAGACATTTATTTATTTGAGAAAAAGTGTCCATGTGCAAGCAGGGGGCGGGTCAGAGGGAGAAGGGAAAGGGAAGCAGACTCCCACCACCCTGAGAACACGACCTCAGCTGAAACCAAGAGTCAGTCACTTAACCGACTGAACTACACAGGCACCCGATTTCTGAAGGTGTTTTTAAAGAGGTGTTTTGAAAGAAATTATTAGGCTGAGAATGGAACCCGAGTGTTTCTTCTGGCGTGAAATGATTGACTTGTTCGGCACCTGGAGCTATTGTTACATCTTGGTCCCTGGGTCTGTTTGTGTTTTTGGAAGTTTTTGGAGTGAGGAACCTCTGCTAGTCAGATGTTACTTTGTATTTGATTTCAACTTTTCATATCAACTCTAAGCTGATTTATTTAAAAGATTGTATTTATTTATTTGACAGACAAAGATCACAAGTTGGCAGAGAGGCAGGCAGAGAGAGAGAGAGAAAGAGGAGGAAGCAGGCTCCCTGCTAAGCAGAGAGCGGGACATGGAGCTCCATCCCAGGACGTGGAGGTCATGACCTGAGCCAAAGGCAGAGGCCTTAACCCACCGAGCCACCCAGGTATCCCTCAACTGATTTTTTTATGAGAAGAGTTTTTTCCCCTTCTTTTTTAGTGACTCCATTTAATTGAATTCAAAAATCTTTCCATGAGAAAGCGTCCTGGTTTCTGTGGCTTTCCTTTATAATACTGATTCCTAGGAATTTCTATGGGATAGTTATTGCTATTTATGGCAAAAGGTCTTAAAATAGCAAAACCATAGTGACTAAAAGAGAAGTGATCATTCTGGCTCAAATCGGAAAAAGTACTGAAGGATATTTGGAAAAGTTTTTCTTTATGAGGTTGATTTGGATAAATCTTTTCTGAGAAGTTTGAAGACTTATTATGGACCTAAGGATATGTATACCTCTTAAAATGCCCAAGTTCTCATGAAAGGAGTAGGAGGGAGCTGGTGTTGGCTTACACATGACACATGGAGGAGAAGTGGGGACACCCAGCTGGCCCCCTGAGGTCATGCAGAATTCACCCTCCTGGGCCTAAGCGATCACACTCTACATGGGCGATAACACTTTTTTCTAGTTCTGAGTTGCTATCTTATTGATGGTGGACTTCTCCGAAGACCCTCCAATATAAAACTGTGACAGGGACACCTGCTGCTCAATCCATCAAGCATCTGCTTTGGGCTCAGGTCATGATCCCAGAGTCCTGGGATCGAGTCCTGCATCGGGATCCTTGCTCAGTGGGGAATCTGCTTCTCCCTTTGTCTGCTGTTTCCCCTGCTTGTGTCCTGTCTCACCAATAAAAAATAAAATCTTTTAAAAAAGCTGTTACAGACCTCCCCGGCGCGCTCCCGCCCGCTCGCCCCCGGCCCCGGCTCCTCCTCCTCCTCTTCTCGCCATTGCAGTTGGACTCAGCAGCCCGGTGCGCACTGCGTGGCTTTTGGGGAAGACCCCCGCGGGCTGTGGCAGGAGGGCGGCGGCGGCGGTTGTGGTCGGGGAAGGGAACGCGGACAAGATAGTTGAAGTATTGATAACACCAAGGAAATCTGTCACAGTTTGAAAAGATAAGCAAACACTTGGTTTCCAGACACTCCAGAAAAAAGAAGGAAAGATGCGTCCAATGCGAATTTTTGTGAATGACGATCGCCACGTGATGGCAAAGCATTCTTCTGTTTATCCGACCCAAGAGGAACTGGAGGCGGTCCAGAGCATGGTGTCGCCCACAGAGAGGGCGCTCAAGGCCGTGTCCGACTGGATGGACGCACAGGAGAGAGGCAGCAGTGAGCATGCGGAGTCTGAGAATGTGGACGTGCCCCCGGAGGATGAGGCCAAAGAAGGGGCTGGGGAGCAGAAGACCGAGCACATGACCAGAACCCTGCGTGGCCTGATGCGCGTGGGCCTCGTGGCAAAGGGCCTGCTGCTCAAGGGGGACTTGGATTTAGAGCTGGTGCTGCTCTGTAAGGAGAAGCCCACGACCGCCCTCCTGGACAAGGTGGCTGACAACCTGGCCATCCAGCTCGCTGCGGTCACAGAAGACAAGTACGAAATACTCCAGTCTGCTGACGATGCTGCCGTTGTGATAAAAAACACAAAAGAGCCTCCATTGTCCCTGACCATCCACCTGCCATCCCCTGTTGTCAGAGAAGAAATGGAGAAAGTATTAGCCGGAGAACCGCTCTCAGTCAATGATCCCCCGAACGCTCTGGACAGGCAGAAATGCCTTGCTGCCTTGCTGTCCCTCCGACACGCCAAGTGGTTCCAGGCCAGAGCAACGGGCTGAAGTCATGTGTCATTGTCATCCGGGTCCTGAGGGACCTGTGTACCCGCGTGCCCACCTGGGGTCCCCTCGGAGGATGGCCCCTTGAGCTTCTCTGTGAGAAATCCATTGGCACAGCCAACAGACCAGTGGGTGCCGGCGAGGCCCTGCGGAGAGTGCTCGAGTGCCTGGCGTCAGGGATCGTGAGGCCAGATGGTTCTGGCATTTATGACCCTTGTGAAAAAGCAGCCACTGAAGCTATTGGGCATCTAGACAGACAGCAACGGGAAGATACCACACAGAGTGCGGAGCACACTCTGCGACTTGCTGCGTTTGGCCAGCTCCATAAAGTTCTGGGTATGGACCCTCTGCCTTCTAAGATGCCCAAGAAACCAAAGAATGAAAACCCAGTAGACTACGCAGTTCAAATCCCCCCCCCAGCACCACCTATGCCGTTATGCCCATGAAACGCCCGATGGAAGAAGATGGGGAGGAAAAGTCTCCGAGCAAAAAGAAGAAGAAGATTCAGAAGAAAGACGAGAAGGCAGAGCCTCCCCAAGCTATGAACGCACTCATGAGACTCAACCAGCTGAAGCCGGGATTGCAGTGTAAGCTGGTTTCCCAGACCGGTCCAGTCCACGCCCCCATCTTTACCATGTCTGTTGAGGTGGATGGCAACTCATTTGAAGACTGCCAAGCTGCACGTGGCCGTTAAGGTGTTACAGGACATGGGTCTGCCTACTGGCGCGGAAGGCAGAGACTCTAGCAAAGGGGAGGACTCCGCTGAGGAGGCGGAAGCAAAGCCGGCCGTGGTGGCCCCTCCACTTTTGGTGGAAGCTGCTTCGACCCCCAGTACTGCCTTCCCCTCCGATCCTACTGCCAGCAGGGGCCAATCCTGACCAAGCATGGCAAGAACCCTGTTATGGAACTTAACGAAAAGAGGCATGGCCTCAAGTACGAGCTCATCTCCGAGACCGGGGGCAGCCACGACAAGCGCTTTGTCATGGAGGTCGAGGTGGATGGACAGAAATTTCAGGGTGCTGGCTCGAACAAAAAGGTGGCAAAAGCATATGCCACTCTTGCTGCACTAGAAAAGCTCTTCCCTGATGCTCCTTCGCCCTGGAAGCCAACAAGAAGAAGAGAGCCCCTGTGCCCGTCAGGGGGGGACCGAAATTTGCTGCTAAACCACATAACCCTGGGTTTGGCGTGGGAGGCCCCATGCACAACGAAGTGCCCCCGCCCCCGAACCTTCGAGGGCGGGGAAGAGGAGGGAACATCCGAGGTCGAGGGAGAGGACAGGCGGGTCATCCTACAACCCAGGGTCACACGGGGGCTACGGCGGCGGTTCTGGGGGCGGCTCCTCATACCAAGGCAAACAAGGAGGCCACTCGTCACAACCAAACTACAACTCCCCGGGGTCCAGCCAGAATTACAGCGGCCCTCCCAGCTCCTACCAGTCCTCACAGGGCGGCTACGGCAGGAACGCAGACCACAGCATTAACTACCAGTATAGATAAAGCCCCCCGAGGGGTGAAGATTTGTACCTTCTGCACTTACCCCTCATTGTAAGATTCAGTTTTATGCATCACAGTTAACATGTCAACTGGCCCCTCCAGGCCCCCTCCGCCCCAACCTGTCCACGTTGCCGTGTCGTGAGGTGCAGCTGGTCACCCCTGTGGCCCATCCTGTGACCCATATTTGCCGTGTTTGGGACTTCCGTGTCTTCAGTGGTTTGTTAGTTGCCGTCACAACTTTGTCCGAGTAGTTTTTTGAGTTCTTGCAGTTCCGTATCCCTCTGTCTATTTACGATTGGTGTTCGTGTTAACTCGGTTTGTCTTTAAATAACTACAGAAGGGATACATCATCTGTTAATGCTTTTGTGAAGTAGGTTAAACGAGCTTTCTGTATTTTAATGCTTTAGTGTTTTGGTTTTATAAGTGAAGATTTTATTTTAAAAACAGTGGGAAAGAGTGGGGTTTTTTTTGTATGTCTGGATCATTCAGGCAGTACATCTGAATTAAGCTGAATGTAGACAAATAAAGAAAAAGAAACTCTGAAAAAAAAAAGCTTTGCAAATATTAATCTCTTGGGAAAGGGGGTGAATAGCAGAAGTTTTATTTTTTTAAAGGAGGCGGGATTTGGTTATACCGTTGTCTTTCTTCTAGAGAGGAATACCGAATGTCTTTGTCCTATTTGTGAAGCATAATGTCCCCGCTGGGCTGCTGATTTTCACCAAGGAAGAATTACAGTGGCGCTAATCATGATTGGGAAAGTAGCAGTAATATGTAAGATACAGTATTACACAAAATGTGCTCCGAACCTAGCAGGAAAGAAAAATGGCTTTTAATCAGTGACAATGCCCCTTCCTTGCTAAGCACTGTCTCATCGCAGTGAAGGTCATGGACTGCGGGAGAGAAAGGATTGAGCCTGCTGTGTTGGAAATCATGTGGAAGGGCAATGCAAACAACTGGCAGATTCGGAGGCCAGCAGCACCCCACAGAAATAGGAACAAGTGTGCGTATGTGTGTATGTGCGCGGAGCCCTCCTACCTGCCTCATCTCCCAGCACCTGCTGCTGTTGTTGGACTGTAAAGATGCCAGTAGACACTCACCTCCACCCCCCCTCACCGTGAAGGAGAGATGAACCCTCTGGAGTGAGGGGCCAGGCCAAAATCTGCAGGGCAAGCCAGCAGACTAGAGAGGCAGGTACAGCCCAGATATCCTTCAGTATGTGAATGCATAAAACTAAGGATGCTCTAAAATTAAAACGTGGTACATCCAGGCTGTAAAATATTATTCAGCAATACAAAAGGAACAAGCTCTCAAGCCATAAAAAGACATGGAAGAAACGTGCGTGCACGCTGCTAAGTGAAAGAGGCCCATCTGGAAAGGCTGCAAGCGATGTGCTTCCAAGCATACGGCGTTCTGGAAAAGGAGAAACCATGGAGGCAGGGAAAAGATCTGGAATTACAGGGAAGGGAGGGAGGCGTGACCAGGTGGAGTACAGGACAGTTTTAGGGCTGGGAAACTCTTATGTTTCTTACTCTACTGGGGGATACCTATTCCTGTCACTGTCAAAACCTATAGCATGTACAACATAGTGACCCCCTAATGTACATGATGGACCTCCGTTAATCATAATGCCTCAGTATTGGCTCACCCATTGTAACAAATGTACTACATGAACGTGAGATGTTGATTATAGGAGAAACTGTGTATGTGTGTTTGGTGGGGGAGGATAAAAGGGTATGTGGGAACTTCTGTCCTTCCTACTCAGCTTTTCTTGGGTATGTAGCCTTCAACCTCATGGTCCAGGATGGCTACCAAAGCACCAGCCATCTAAGCTCCAGGCAGTGGGAAGGAGCATCCCAGATGGCCTAGCTTTCATTAATTCGTCTTTCTCCAAGTCCAGCCCAACACGTACACTTATAGCTCATTAGTCACAGGGTCATGCAGCTGCAGAGAAAGCTGGGAAATGTAGTCTCCGCTCTGGGAGCACTGAGGGCCCTCGTGATACCGGAGTTCTGTCACTAAGGAAGGATGAAAGGATGGGTATTGGAGAGCAATTTACTGTCTCTGCTCAAGGAAGGCACCACCGTTCTGGGGGAGCTTAGGGTTTGTCCTTTTAAGGAAGCCCAGCAGCTTTTCAGTGAGTCTGCTTGGGGGGACACTGCTGGGTCATTCTCAGCCCAGAGGGATTCCAGAAGGAATCCCTGACGGGGTGGGGAGGACTGCTCTACTATGAGAAGGGCTGAGAAGGAATACTGCCTGCTCCGTCCATCTTCAAATGAAGAGTCCCTGGCCGGCCCTCTGGATCCCTGTTTGTACACCACTCACGCCAAGGGGAGAAGTGGGACTCGCCAAGCAAGGACTTGTGTAGTAGCATTAATGTGTTGGTGACGCACAGGCCTCCTCTTCTAACGGAGGGAAAACCTTGCTTCTGTGCCAGGTGGGGCTCGAGAGCCCAGGGGTAGCAGGATACAACTACCTGTTTTCTGCTCAGTGGGAAACCCAAGCTTCCAAGGAGTGATCCCGTGAACTCCCAGGCTGGGCACCTTCCCTGCGAGACGATGAAGCACAGGTCCCCCAGCAGAGGGTGGGAGCTGACTGGCACGGCTGATGGGTTTTCCATCTGACCACACTCACCGTGACATTCGGGTGCATCAGATGCTCTGTTAATTGCTTTAATTGATCACCCAGCAGTGGAGGGCAGAGAAGCAGGTGGACTATGACAGAGAAAGAGTGTGTGGGGGTCACTGAGACACTGGGTCTGAGTAAACCCATGACACGGACATTACATCTTTCTTTCAGCCTGTTAATGGGGCTATAACCCTCTATAACTATCCACGAACAGCCTGTCAATGTTGGAGCCAGCAGGACCTCTGAAATACCAGCCACATGGCCCATGGGGGCACACTTAGGTGGTTGGCCCATGACTGCAACAGAATTGTCCTATAAATGGGAAGCCTACTTCTTTGCCCCAGGCCCCTTGGCTGACCTGACCACAGGAGCCAGAGCCCAGGTAAATAAGGTCAAACATTTCTTTTCTCTGTGTGTGTGAAGAAAGCACTTTCTTCAGAACCTGCTTAAATATTATGTTAGTTAACAGGGTAGGGCGAGAGCCTCTCAGAAGATTGGTGGTCACAGCCACAGCCCAAGATTTGGAAATCACAGGAGAGCAGAGGAAGTTGGTTATGTGGACAAGTCTTGTGTTATAATTAGCTCTAAATCATAAATAACTTTAAAAAAATATTTTATTCATTTATTTGACAGGCAGAGATCACAAGTAGGCAGAGAGGCAGACAGAGAGAGAGAGAGGAAGGGAAGCAGGCTCCCTCCCGAGCAGAGAGAGAGCCCGAGGAGGGGCTCGATCCCAGGACCCTGGGATCATGACCAGAGCCAAAGACAGAGGCTTTACCACTTAGCCACCCAGGTGCCCCAGCTTTTAAAGACATAGTAAAAGTATCCATACTAGGCAAGCTGACTCTAGGATTATATTTTTTCGTGGTTAAAAAATATCTCCAGGGGAGCCTGAGGGGCTCAGTGGATTAAGAGTCTGGTTGTGATCTCAGAGCCCCATATCAGGCTCCCTGCTCAGTGCGGAGTCAGCTTCTCCCTTTCCCTCTGCTCCTCCTCCCTGCTCGTACACATGTCTCTCTCTCTCTCTCAAATAAATAACTAAAATCTTAAAGAGGAAAAGAAGTAACTCCAATCAGAAAGGATGCTCCACTCATCTCTCAGTTACCAATGTTTACGAGTCTTTGGAGGCCCCTGGGCATGCGCAGCAAGTGGCTGCTTCTTACCAGGCCGTACTTTCCATTTCCCCAGAGGACTCTGAGCTTCAGGAAACACGGGAGAAGTGAGTTGTGGACTCACGACCCAAATCTAAAAACAAATCAAAACACACACAAAAAACAAAAAACCTCAAATTTATGCTTTGGGTGGCCCTTGGTAGGCCCCCTCTCTGCATTTCTTCCTTTGATAGCTTCAGGCATGTGGGTGTTCCTCTTTGGAGCTTACTCAGCCTGGGCCTCCTCTCCCAGTGGTGTTTGTCTTTCCAGAGGCAGAGCAGACAGGTACCCAAGACAATGGGTTCAGTCTCCAGGTGGCACACGTGTGATCCACTTGGATTATTTAAGGAACTCTCTGTTGCCATTAGAGCACTTGTAAACATCTTCCAGAGAGGGGGGGGGGAGGGAAGACAAAAGGGTAAGAAATTTTGAAATGAATGAGAACTGAATGGCAAGATCACATAGCAACAGTTCTTGCTGCCAAATCATCTACTCTGCCCCAGGTTTTCCTTAACAAAATGATTTCCCTTTTTAGCATTCCAGATTGTCATTTTTTATCATTCATTGTTCATCTGAAATACGGGCGAGGCAGGAGGTTCCGTCTTTTCCCATCTGTCACTCACATCAAGTTGCATTTTATGGGGTCTTTTTGGAGGTTTGTGTGAGGATAGCACTAATTTAGGACGATTCTCCAGGCCAATCCTGGAGTAAGGATGCTGTCCTATGATGATTTAAACCAATGAAATTTTACAGGTTCATCTACTTAAACAATGTTCTGATTGACTTTATTTTTTATAGCAGCTATCAAATTTACAGCAAACTTGAGCAGAAAGTGTAGAGAATCTCGTAGACTCCTTGGCCCCCAACACACATAGCCTCCTTCCCCGGACTATCAGCCTCTTGCACAGAAGGACGCATTTGGTACAATTAATGAACCTGCATTACACAGGATCGTTATCGACCAGTCCTTAGTTGACATTAGGGTTCACTCTTGGTGCTGTACATTCGCTGGGTTTTAACAAGTGTATAACGACATGTATCCCCCATTGTAGGATCATACGGCATAGTTTCACCGCCTTTAATAATCCCCTGTGTTCCGCCCATTCATCCCTCTCTCCCTCCTACACCAACCTTTCTACAGTCTCTATAGTTTTCCCTTTCCCAAAATCTCATATGGCTGGAATCCTACAGCACATAGCCTTTTACACTGGCTTCTCTCACGTAGTATTACGTATTTCAGGTTCCCTTGTGTCTTTTCATGGCTTGATAGCGCTTTTCTTTCCACTGCTGAATAATATTCCACGGTGGGGATGTACCACAGTTTGTTTCCTCATTCACTCGTGGAAGGACATCTTGATGGCTTCCAAGTTTCCGCAGCTGTGAATGAATCTGCTATAAACGTCTGTGTGCAGGCTTTTGTGTGGACAGAAGTTTTCAACTCCTTTGGGTAAATACCAAGGGGAGCAATCGGAACATACAGTACAGCATGTTTAGTTTTATGAGAAGTCTCCAAAGTGTCTTCCAAGTGGCCGTACCATTTTGCATTCCCACCTTTCTGCGATGAGTCAGAGTTCTGGATGTTCCACACGCTCGTCAGCATTTGGTGGTGTCAGTGATTTCAATTTTAGCGATTCTGATGGTGTGCAGTGACATTGCACTTTTTTCATTTGTATCTCCTTACTGACTTATGATGTTATCATGTTATATAATAAATGTTATATACTGTAGAATTATGTTATAAAACAATATAATATATAATATTATAGAAATATGTTATATAATATTATATGATCATATCTTTGGTAAAGTGTTTGTTCAGATCTTTAGCCCACTTTAAAGTTGGGGTTTTTGTTTTCCCATTGTTGAGTTTTAAGAGTTCTTTGTATATTTTGGATATCAGTGGGGATCTGATATGTATTTTGTGATTATTTTCTCTAACTTTCTCTAAGTCTGTGACTTATTTTCTCATTCTCTTGACAGTGTCTTTGACAGAGCAGAAATTTTTAATTTTAACGAGGGATTCAACTTATCAAGTATTTTCAAAGATTGTGCCTTTGGTGTTGTACCTAAAATGAAGGAAAAGTCATTGCCAAACCCAAGGTCATCGAGAATCTCTCCTATGTTATTTTCTAGGAGTTTTATAGTTTTGCATTTTACATTTAGGTGTACGATCCATTTTGCGTTAACTTTTGTTAAGGGTTTAAGGTCTGTGTTTAGATTCCTTCTCCTCCCCACCTCGCGGCACCATTTGTTGGAAAGACTGTCATTTCTATGCTGAATTGCCTTTGCCAGTTTTTCAAAGAAGAGTTGACTTTATTTGTGTGAGTCTGTTTCTGGCCTGTCCATTCTCTACTGTTTTTCTATTTGTCTAATACCACACGGTTTTGATTACTAATTACAGTTAGTAGTTACTTATGGTAACTCTTGAAGGTGGTGATGTCGTCCTCCAAACTTGTTGTTCTCTTTAAACATTGTGCTGCCTATTCTAGGTCTTTTGTCTCTCCATATAAAGTTTAGAACCAGCTCGTGATAGCCACAAATAATCTTGTGGGATTTTGCGTGAGAGTGCACTGAATGCAATAAGTATGCATTTTTGTTGTATCTCTACCTACGAGTAGAATTGTAGAGGAGGAGGAGGAGTCAATTGTAGAGTAAACATATGTTCGGTTTGATGGGGTTTATGTTCAGTTTTCAAAAATGGTCTTGCAAATGTACACCCCTAGCAGAAGTATGTGGGAGTTGTAGTTGTTCTGAATCCTGGCAATATTTAGTATTTTCCCTTGAGCTACTTCAGCAGGTGTAAAATGACATCACATTATCATTTCAGTTGGTGTTTTCCTGGTGAGAATTGAAGTTGAGCACTTTTCTTCCTTCCTTTCCTTTTTTTTTTAAAAGATATTTATTTATTTATTTATTTATTTATTTATTTATTTATTTATTTGACAGAGAGAGTGAGAGAGCATGTGACTATACAAGGAGGAGAATCAGCAGGCAGAGGGTGAGCGAGAAGCAGGCTTCCTGCTGAGCAGAGGGGGGGGGCTCCATCCCAGGACCCTGGGATCATGACCTTAGCCGAAGTCAGGCGCTTAACTGACTGAGCCACCCAAAGGTGAACACTTTTCGTATGTTTATTGTCCATTTGAATATATTCTTTCGTCAAGTTTCTCTTCAAACCTTTTTTTTCCATATATTCTATTGAATATTCTCTTTTTCTTATCACTTTGAAGGAGTAGTTTTTCTGTTCAAATGTGAGTCCTTTGTTGAGCCTGTATGGCAAATATCTTCTCCCAATGCATAGATTTACTTCTTTTCTGTTCATAGTGTCTTTTGATGGATGGAATTCATTATTGTCACGTAGTACAACTCATCTTTTTCTTTTATAATTTTTGTTTTTGTGCCCTGTTTAAGAAATCTTGGTCTTCTTCAAAATCATGAAGATGTTTTCCTCCAGAAGTTTTTTGTTTTTACCTTTTACAAGTGGCTCTGTATTAGAGTGTGAAATGGGGGTCAAGATCCCTTTTCCCTATGATCTAGCATCATTTGATTAAAAAAAGACTGGGATGTCTATGTGGCTCGATGGGTTAAGTCTCTGCCTTCGGCTCAGGTTATGACCCTGGGGTCGTGGGATCAAGTTCGGCATCAGGCTCCTTGCTCAGTGGGGAGCCTACTTCTCCCTCTACCTGCCATTCCCGTGTTTGTGCAACTCTCTCTCTAAATTAAATATATAAAATCTTTATAAATCAATAAATAACTAGTAAAGGACTTCCTTGCTATAGCTTTGTAATAGCTCTTAATATTCCAGTGTTTCCTTTTTTTCAAGATTTTCTGGTTATGTTTCTAACTAGAGCACCAATTGACCCATGCCTTCCCATTCACTAGTACTTCAGTTGGTCATTTGACACTGTCAAATGTCTCAAATGTCCAGTTAATTTCAAAGTGTCTGGTTTTATCTGATCACACAGGTCCTAGACCAAAACGTTTCCTTCGTTTTCAGGATAGAGACTATCAAAGTAATGCACCCAGCTAACTCTGGCAATGAGGTGTGATTTAGGGTTTCTGTATTTTATTATAATCAAACTTAATCAGTACAAATGTAAATAATGATTTCATTACTCATATAGTCTATGCAGTTTTTCTTTTAATGTAAGATATAGTTAGAGTGATGAAAAGCAAAGCAAAGAGAAAGCAAAGGTGAGCATTTAGACTGAAGGGACACATCAAATCTTAAGCAGGACAGATACAAAAAAGTCCACACGTGAACGTAGCAGAGCTTGATGACGGAACGTCCCAAGCACAGAGAGAAACTTCAAAACAACTAGAAAGACGGAAAAGCACTTTGACCGACAGCAGACTTATCAGCAAGGACAGATGCCAGCAGCTACGTGAGCGACATCTTCCAACTGAGCAGCCCGGGGACACCCCAGCTGCCCAGCATCTACTCCGTACCCCTCGGCCTCTGGTCTTCGAAGCCCTACCCGCAGCAGAGTCCATTCTCTTAAAAGTCAGCCGTGGTGCAACCCAGGGATGTTCCTCAACTCTGGTCCTCCGCTTCTCCGCGGCTCTTACATCACTGAGCGCTGCACAATACCCTGTGCCAGATGCTGTTAGGTGTGTGGGAGGCTGACTGCCAGAGCCTGCAGGAGCGGGAAGCTGTGGGGTGCGGGGTGGGGGGGGGCTTACAACCCTCGGGGACTGCAGTGTCAGCCAAGGGACAGGGAGGGGGGTGCGCAGCCTCAGGAAGGCAGGTGCAGTGGAGGGGCAGAGAGAAGCAGACGGGGCCAGGAGTGGTGCTTGTGGGGAGGTTAAATCTTGGATGAGCAGGACTGGAGAGCTCCGCAGAAGCTGGCATTTGGGCTGGGCTCAGAAGGATGAGCGGCGCCACCAGGCTGGGACCCGGCATTGCTGGAGGGGTGGAACAGCATGCTCAGAGGCCTGGCCTTGGGAAAGCTTTGGACCGTGTCTGGGGAAAGTGAGTCACGTAGATGATGAAGGCACATGACATTATCTTCTGGTGAGGGTACCGTGCTTCTGGGAAAGCCTGTGCAATACGGAGGGCAAACAGAAGTTTGAGTTGAGAGGAAGCTCTGAAAGCAGACGACTCCCTCACTCCCAGCGATTCTCGTGGACGTGGGCAAGCTGTCCCAGATGAGTGATGGCCAACACAAGAGTTGGATGCTTAGTCAACTGAGCCACCAGCTGCCCCATACGACACAATTTTTAAAAACAGAAAATCTAACAAGAGTCTTTTCTCACATGGCTCCAGTCAGCTGGACATTTCTTTACATTCAGCTGAAATAAATGCCTTTCTCAGAAGCTGCCCAGGACCTTACCACAGATCAAATGTTTCTTCTCCATTTTCAATTCATTTCAACATCCGCATCTTCCAATGATACCCAGCCCTCCTAGATGAAAACTCCATTGACGGTGGGATGGGGAGATCCCCCACCCCTTTCTAGCAACTGTAAGTTACTGCTCAACTCACTCCCAAAAGCACAAGATCCCAAACCTTTCCACGTCATGTTTATAGACACAAACTCCTCAGCCTAAGAAATGTCCCTCTCACATTCCAATCACCCTTAGCACTGGTATTGTTCTTTGTATTTCATTTTTATTTTATAAAAACGTTGTGGTGTGATTAACATACTATGTTATATTAGTTTCAGGTGTACAATAGAGTGACTTGATGATTCCGTCCACGACTTGGTGCTTACTGAGATCAACGCAGTCACCATCTGTCATCACACTGCATTGGTACGGTATTATTGACCATATTCCCCAGGCTCTACTTTACTTTTCTGTAACTGATTTATTTTGACTGAAAACATTTTATCTCTTTTTCCTTTTATCTAGTTAGCCCATTCTCCTACCCATTTTCCCTTTGACAACCAGCAGTTTGTCCTCTGCATGTAAGAGTCTGCTTGGTTTTTGTTTTGCAGATTCCACATAGACCTGAAATCCTACAGTCCTATGGTTTGTATGGTACTGTCACTCCTCGTGGACTTCACATGTCTTGTCTTTTAAAATCTGTTCCACACGGGAATGGAGAAATCACCACAGACACACACACACTACATGGAGAGGGAAAGGCAGGGAAGCAGGACGCCGTGTGTCATGGGGGATTATTTCTTGGTAGAAGGAACGTGCCTTCGGTAGGATTGCAGGCACAGGAAAATGCAAGGCGAGGTAAAGCGGCAGAGACAGAGAGAAGAGCAGTGGTTGCAGGGACTGGGGGAGGGACAGAGCCATGAGCGATGAGGAGCACAGGTGTCTCTGCGATGGCAACGTTGTAGAAGGACACGGTTGTGCAACACTCTGAATGGACCGAATGAGACGTCCATATCCCACGGAAAAGGATCCGAGGAAAATTTTATGTAAACTCAAATTCTACTTTATTTAATAAATAAAATCTATGATGTAAGAACAGAGGTGAAGACAAAACACAAATACAACAAAGAAGGAAATGACGGGGGAGGGGGAGACAGGCTCTGGGGCAGCAGCCAGTACAAGCTGCTGCTCGGGGGCCGAGCCTGGTTGCTCCACCGAGGCAGGTGGTGGTTCAGGCTCTTCAGGAGCCCCAGGAGCAGGGGCAGGACCCTGCTGGACATCCGGGTCGGGCAAAGGGCCCGATGGCTCTTCCGTCGCAGAGACGTGAACGAGGGCCCTGACGACCTCCTGCCCTGGCCCTAACGGGGCAGGTGGTGTCCCAGCTCTTCCTGAGCCGTGGTGAGCCACCGCAGTAGGGATGCTGGGGGCCAGCTGAGGCCCCAGAGATGCAGCGGGAGCCAGAGTGGCTGCTGGGACGAGTTCCCGAGGCACATCCTGATCTTGCTCTGGGGCTGGTGCTGGAACTCCAAGAAGAGAAAGCATCATCAGCTTGCTTGACTTCCTTGTTGCCTTTCCCTTTTCCCACCCCTCAGTCCCTGGAAGGTGTCCCCAGCAGAAGCCCATAGGGACAGGGATCTGAGACGACTCACTCTTCTCAGCCCAACTACACTCTACGGACTCTTCCTCAGGGTGGCCCCCCGCCTCCTCCTCAGTCCCACAGCAGTCACCCCCAGTCCTCCTCACCCCCAGCCTCTGGCTCTGTGGGCTCCACGTGTTGCCTACCTGACAGCAGAAGCTGGGCACGGCGCTCCAGGTCCGAGCCCGGCACATTGACCTGCACGTAAGCCAGCAGCTCCTGCAAGCTGTCCAAGTCTGGAGGCTGCACAAAATCCCCGGGATACTTTTCTAGCCACGTGGTCAGGATGGTATACACGGCCCTAGGGACAGACATGGAGGCAGAGAAGTCAGAGGACAGGGCACCCATCCAAACCAATATCCCAGGGAACCCCTGGGGGAAACTAGGCCCCTGGACTTCCAGCTCCTGTCTGGGACCAGTCGTACACCTTGTCCATCTGCAATCTGGCAGTCCTGCCTGAGACAGGCCTGCTCCCCGACGGCAGGCTGGCCAAAAGCCGCTAGGAGTGGGAGTGCTTGATCAATGGTGTGAGCATTTCTGTCCTTCTGAGGGGAGCTGGACACACTCCTCAGTCTGTCTCCTTGCCCACGTGCCACTTGAATTCAACTGCATGTGCCCAGGGAGGGGTGGTGTCTGGCCTCTTCCTTACCCTCACTGCACTCGCCACTGCTCCGTGAAGATGCAACCGACAAGGGAACAAGGGGACTCTGTCTCTAGCCAGGCCTTCCCAGGACCCTCCCCATACCTCAAACATTACCTCCTTTGCCCATTCACTAGGTGCCATGAGTGGGACTGCTTCCCCTGACTCTCACCTCCCACAGGGTGTGGGATATCTGCTCCCTGAGCGCTCACTGGGTCACCACTCTCCCTGAGCCCCCGCTGAGCCCCAGTGTGCAGGTTCCAACAGACTGCTGTGCCATGGTCCCTACATCCTCAGTTCTGTCCTGGCATTGGGGTAGAGAGAGGGCTGGGATGTGCAGCGATGGAGCATGACTCTCTTAAGGGTTGAAGCTGTCCTCCATCCCCCTGTGCTCTCCCACAGTGCTCACACACAAACCCCATCTCCCCAGGACACCGTCCCAGTTTCCAGAAGAAGCTCTCACTCCTTTACCCTACAGCAGGAATAACAGAGGTGTGCCTGAAGGTCCAGCAGCCCCTCGAACTCACAGTACCCTCACTGCCCTGGTGGAGAGGGAAGGCCCTCCTGGAGCAGCCAAAGCTTACTCACGTGTTCTGCTGCTCCTGGGGTCTGCCGACTTCTTCATTGGTGGAGTAAACGCATCCGAATCTAGAGGAGGCCAGGGGGCATCCCATGAGATGTCTGTGGATGTTAGCTCTCCTCGTCCAACCCCGACTAGCCTGCAGCCCTGGGATGCTGTCTGTTCTGTGCCGGGATCTCATTCAGCTCCTAGATAATCGCCTCCACTGACGGGGGCTTCCTGAATGCTTGCTGAATGAAAGGGCCCCAACCAGCCCATCACAGACATCTGAGTGGGCCTGGCCCCCTGCTCACACCCAGGCATGCCTTCTCTGGATTCACCCAGTCACAGACCCCAGGAGGAGTCTCAGATCTCCCTTTCAATGGCAAAAGAGCCCAACTCAAGACCATAGTGTGAGTGAGGGAAGAGGCAGAGGCTTCATCATGAGGGGCACAAGCATGTTCAAAGAGCATGCCCACAGGCCCTCCGGCCGAATTTCCACCGGCGCTGGTGCCCAAGTGTATGTGCTCTCCCTACGAGAGCCCACGGAGTCCCTATAATACCTTGGCCCCAGTTAGGAGCAAAGGGAAGCTTGGGGAAGCTTGAAGCCCTGCCAAAGTCTCACAACCAGGCATTGCCCAAATCACAAGAGCATTGAGGGGCAGGGGAGGGTGCTCACCTTGTAAAGAGGAGGTCCAGTACCTCTTGGGTGGTGGCAAAGGCCCGGTACTTGTTCAGAAAGATGTGGACATAGTGTAGATCTTGTCTTATGAGGGCAGGCACCAGGTGATTTATTGCGGCCTTCAGCCTGTTGATCCGGTTGCCCCATAGCACCGAGGTCTTATTCCTCTTCCTGGTTGAAGCATTTTCCCCCTGAGGTGAATCAGAGGAGACTTGAGTCAGTGCTGTGGCCACCAGGAGGGCTGGGGGTTGGAGGGCAGAAGGAGCACCGAGATCTCAGTGACTTATGCAGGAGGTGGGACAAGAGAGCACACAGTCCGGAAAAGAAACAGGGGACTCAGTGTTTCATTGGTTGATCCTAAGGCTCTTGGTTTTGCTTCAGGTCATGGTCTCCGTGTCCTGAGACTGCGCTCCTTGTAGGGCTGTGTCCATAGGGCAGTGTCTGCTTGAGGATTCTGTCTCTCCCTCTGCTTCTCCCCACTCTCCCCCTTGCTCTCTCTCAAATCCATCAATCAACCAATCAATTAAGAAATTTTAAGGAAACGAGGAAATGTTCTTGGCATCCATACAAGAATTGAAAGAAATGATGTGAGAACATGCTAGAGTCTCAGGTCCCTTTGTGAGCTGAGTATTGATACCACCTCCCTGCAGGAATGGCATGGATCCTATGATTTCTGATAACATAGCCCATTCTTTTTATTTTCTCTAAAGACTTTTTATTCATTTATTTGACAGAGAGAGAGTAACAAGTAGGCAGGGAGGCAGCCAGACAGAGAGGGGGAAGCATGCTCCCCGCTAATCAGAGAACCCGACGTGGGCCTCCATTCCAGGACCCTGAGATCATGACCTGAGCTGAAGGCAGAGGCTGAACCCACTGAGCCACCCTGGTGCCCAACATATCCCACTCTTGAGGCGAGAACACAGAGATGTTTTAGGTGACAGGGCGTCGGAGAGGAGGGCATGTAGGCTGTGGGATGCAGCACTGTGCATTGGCAACAGAAGGGGATTCCATCCAGTCCTGCACCAGTAAAGGGCTCCATGGCTGTGACAAATGACGGGCCTTCCGGACTGCTGGGCAGTGCGATGCAGTGAGGCCCCTGTTCCTGACCCTGGAGGGGCCCCAAAGGTGTGTTCCATCCAAACAAAAGGGCAGAGCAAGAGACATTGTACCATGGGCCCCATGTCCCTTGGGATAAAAGTCTCCCAACTCACACTTGCAAATGATCACTTACAAGTCTTGCAGAACTTGAGGAAGGACAGTTGGGCCAAGGGGGACAGCTGGGAGCACGAGTTAGGAAAATGCCTAGCACGGGGCAAAAGGATCTAGAGAAACAGGATGAGACGAGGCTTAAAGTCTCTTTACTGATATTCCTATATGTCTGTGGTCAAGGCCTCTGCTTCTGTCCCAGGCGTGGGCAGGACCATGAGGGCAAGTTTGGGCAAGAGATGGGATGCAGATTCATGGGAGTCCAGGACTCTAGGAGGCCAGGCTGGCTTCTAGGAAGCGGGGCCCTTGGTGCTCATCGGCGCCCTGGGGGTCGGGTCTCCCCAGCACCTGCACTCACCCTGAGCCAGCGCCAGACTCTGTTGGTAGCGTGGGGCTTCTTGTCCTTCGAGGAAGGACAGCAGGGGATGTCGACATTCACCTCCTGCACCATCTCCTCTGTAGCCTTCTGTAAAGACAGTACCCGGCAGCCAGGCAGGAGGCCTTAGAGCCCTGTCTGGAGGCCTTTGCTGGTCTTCAGACCCAGGGCGCTCCATTCCAGACACACCACAGCCCAGTATGCGGACCCCTCGCCCAAGGAGAGAAACGTGGCACAGCTTCAGGGCCTTGGATGTGCTCTGCTCAGCTGAGAGGCACCTCCAGAATCCCCTTTCCACCCGGCCCACCATGACATTGGTGTGAACAAGAAGGGATCACCAGGGTATCCACTGTGCTCGCCCTCCTCCAGCCCAAGGGAGGGAACCCCGACATATCCCTCCTCCCCTCAAACTCCAGAGGAAGGATGGGGCTTCCCTAGGACGGTTCAGAGGGTTGGGCATCGCCTAGTCTGCTCAGTAGTAAGTACCTTATGGCATCTCCCTCGAAATGCCCTGAGGCATTGGGGGCGATGTTTGAGCCAATGTCTGCAGCATGGGAACAAGCCGTTTTCCTGGGGTTTCTGGTGCCCAGAGCGCCGCAAAGCAGGCAGACAGCAGGAAAACATCCTTCTGTGTCCGATGCTTCTAGCCAAGTTACCCTGATACCGGACTACAGTAGAATGTGGGTGCCTGGTTGCAGGGGTTCCAAGTTGTGGGGGTTGGTGGTCAAGGAAGTGACATCACTGCCTGAGATCCCCTCCGGGGTCCACTCCTGGTTGGACACCTACACCAACAGTGGTCCGGTCTGCCATCTCCTCATCCCCCTTTTGCGGGCAAGGCCACATCTTATCTGTACACAGTGACCCCAATACAGACCTCTCCACAGGCCCGCAGGGAAGGTATGGAAGCAGCCAGGGCCCCAGCATGCAGACACACCTGGTTTCATAGACAACTCTCTATTCTTACCTGGTTTTGACCCTACATAACTGTCATTGTGCCTGACAGGGATGGTCAGGGATGGTTTTCTCTGCAAAATGTGGATGATCCTAGTATGTCTTTCTATCGAATGTCCACAGGCACAGGTTGGATAATAGCTGTGATGTTAGAGGAGTGGTGTCCCATGTAGGAAATACTTGCAACCAAATTTCCTCCCTCCTATCAACTTCTTGGATCTGCTACTAATCAGGATCCCACCCAACTGTCCCTACTGGGGTGTGTGTGTTTGTTGCACAAGCACACTCGCTCCCGAGTGCACACATGTGTTCATCAGTGCTCATGTTCTGAAGTCCCAGAAGATGACACCCCTACCTACAGAGGGCTGGGAAATAGCTTCCCAAGATCTTAGGCTTTGAATTTTCAATACAAACCCTAAAGAAGGAGGCTTGGCCCTGGATGGTCAGAATGTACCCTGACCCCTAGAGACCACCAGTCCTGGGATGCAGGCCATTCCCTCCTTTCCAAAGGGTGTGTAGTAGACAGGGGTCCACCCAGTGGGTCGCCATGACCTGGGATTCTCCTCAGGCAAGAACGTGGGGCAATGTCTCCTAGCTAGGATATCAATGATCACCCTCAGCCCAATACCATTTCCATGTCGACAGCCACTTCCTTCTAGTCAACCTTTTCCAGAGCCCCCAGTGAATGTCAAGGTGCATCCAGGACCCCAAATTTGAGGACCCTCAAAGAGCTGGGTTCATGCCTGCTAAGCCTCCCTACCCGTCTGATTCTGGGCAAGGCCCGGACCCTACAGGGATCTTCACAGTCTCCCCTCAGGGGCTCCATTGGTTCCCCAACTCCTCTGTATAAATCCTTGTGTGACCCCCTCCCCTGAGTGTGGTCTGGCCTTCGTGGTTCATTTCCATGTCACAGAACGTGGCATCTTGACCCAAATGCCCTTCTGAGATTTCGTTATCAAAGCTCACTGCCCAGCCCCATGTTGACTCTGACCCATGTGCTCTCAGATCCTCACACTCGAGCACAAGCCCCTAGGTTGAACCAGGACACCCACATACGCACGTGGCCCAGCCCTGTGGGTCAACAGCACACAGAAGAACTCAGGTCTTTGCGATGGGCCGTATCTGGCCCATGCCCCTAAGTGAGCTCAGGTTCTTGGTGAAGCAGGTCCTCCCTTGGTGATGTCAGCAGCCCCAACGGAAGGAGAGACTCTGGAAGGAGCCCCCAGCTGAGCACTGCTGGATTCCTGATCCCCTGACACCATGAGGCAGCGTTTGTGGGTTCAGCCACTGAGTGCCGGGAAGTGGGGTCACACAGCACTGGGAGAAGGATACTGATACTCTCCAGCTACCCGGGCCCTGGCCCCCCTCCCCTGCCTCTCTGCTCCTTCCTCAGCTTCCTCTGGCCACCCTGGCCCCCTTTCTAACCTCCAATCCTCTCTGCCATGGTGCCCTCTGCCAGGCAGAATGCACTCGGATTTGTGCAGGGCTGTCTCCTTCTTTTCGTCCCGCAGGAATTCTCCATGTCATCTCAGCACAGCCTTGTCATACCCCTCACCTGGTGGAGTTTAGGCCTTATTTGTAGTCCCTTGCTCTTTTCCCGTGGAGCAATTGTTCCTTTCATTCACATTTTGGTTTCTCATTTGTCCATCTTCTCCTCTAGACACTGAACTCGTACAGGGAAAACCCACTGGGATGAGAAGCACTGGCCCCATCTGCGTGTGCAGTGCCCAGTGGCTGAATGAACGGGTGACAGGATCCATCCCAGTGCTGACCAGCTCCGTTGTTTGAGCCTCACTGATTTTAGTCTCGTGGAAGCCTTTTGTTTTTGTTTTTTTTTAAGTTAACTCTGCCTGATGTGGGCCTCAAACTCATAACCCTGAGATCAAGGATCCTAGTGCCTGAGGAAGCCAGGTGCCTCTTTGGTCCTTTTTAAAGGTTTTAGGCTGATCACTATTGAAGTGGACTTGGTGATTTCAACATGTCATAAGGAGGTACATTACATTATGCTGAATGACCAGGTAACTCTTCAAATTTGGGTAGCATGTCACCACAGAGATCCCCCCATGACAGTGCTGAGTGGCTCTGCAGATTGGAGACCGAAATCCTTAATGTGGTCTTTCAGGACTCCAGAGTCCCTCCACTGTCCATCTTCTCTCTCCCTGGGATGTCATGCACCTCTGATGCCATCAGCACGAGAGGAAGGATGACAAGGAAATACACGCAGGAAGGTGTTTCCAGCCAGGCCTTGAAGGCCTCGATGTACACTTTGACACTCATCCTTTTATGTATTATTTTCGGATTTTATTTCTTTATTAGAATAAACGAGCACAAGCAGGAGGGAGGGGCCGAGGGACGAGAACCAGAGAGATGCTGAGCTGAGGCCAGCGGGTGGCTGATATAGACCTGTGCAGGGAACAGTTCAGGCCACACAGAGCAAGCCTCCATCACCTGGTAGGCCCGGGAGTAAGGAGGACTCTCAGATTCCTGTGCTCATGACCTATTTATTTATTTATTTATGTATTTTTATTTTTTAATTTTATTTATTGTTTTAAAAGAGTTTTATTTATTTTTTAGACAGAGATCACAAGTAGGCAGAGAGAGAGATAGATGAGGAAGCAGGCTCCCTCCTTAACAGGGAGACCAATGGAGGCTCAATCCCAGGACCCTTGGATCATGACGTGCGCTGAAGGCAGTCGCTTAACGGCTGAACCACCCAGGCACCATTTTAGTTCATTTTTGAGCTCTATCTGTAATGAACTACAGGAGCTTCTCAATCTTTATCATTCTGAATCTTCCTAGCCTGAAACAAACCCCAATTTTCAATTCTTCCTTTATTTCTCCCTCAAGAATTTTTATCTTCTTCAGCAAATCCTGAAATTTACAACAAGTTAATTTCCAAGCAACTTCATAGCTTCTGGGAATGGAAATTCCTCCTTCACTATGTTTTCTGTTTAGCCCTCATGCATTAGAAAGTGTTGGGTCTCGTGGATTCATGTTCTAACACATTGTTTTGGGGAGCCCATCGATTATCCCCAATAATATTCTGTTTGGGGAGGGAGATGGGGAGAGTTTGGGCGCTGGAGCTGGTGGGCCACGGTACAGGTTCATCTTCTCTCACGGCCTGTGTGGGACACGTTAGGCAAGCAACCATCTTCCCGGAGCCACAGAGTCTTTGCCAGTGAGGATGACAACATGGGGTAAGAACACCAGAGAGGATTTGTGCTGAAACTCCAGAGCTTCTTTCTTTCTCAGAAGTCATATGAGCCATTGAGTGTATGCTCGAAAGACTGAAAGCAGAGTCACAAAGAAATATCTGTAGACCCACTTCACAGAAACCTTACTTACAATAGCCAAGAGATGAAGACAACCCAAGTGTCCACGGATGAATGGGCGAGCAAACGTGGTCTACCCATACAATGGAATGTTATTCAGCCTTAAAAAGGAGCAAAGTTCGGACATGTTCTACAACAGGGATGAAACTTGAGGACTTCACACTAAGGGAAATAAGCCAATCAGCCGAAGAGAAATACTAGATGATTCCACTTACATGAGGTACCTACAGTAGTCAGATTCATAAAGACGAAAAGCAGAATGGTGGTGGCCAGGAGCTGGGTCTGGAGGGGGGCACGAGGAGGTATTGCTTAATGGGGACATAGTTTCAGTTTGGCGAGATGAAGAGTTCTGGACGGTGGTGATGGTTGCACAACCATGTGCATATGTTCACCACCGGTGGAAATGTTGCACTTAAAAATGGCCAAGATGGTAGATTTTGTGTATATTTTTATCACAATTTAGAAAAGAATATTTTAAAAACGTACAAGATGGAGTTGGCATTCTGGAAACACATCATTAGCGGACGGGAATTATCAGTGCAATGAACCATGTGCTGTGCTAACATGTGCTATATTAGCGGGGAAATCAATCCCTCTGCCGTCTCCACGGGTGGGGCTGGGGGTCCTGGTGGGGGGAGAGGTGGCAATGCCAGGAGGGAGAAGGAAGGCCAGGCTGCAAGTGCGGAATGAGCTCATCTGCAACAGTAATAATGCCAAAGTCGACAGGGAGCAGTTAGTGAGTCTTCGTGCTAAAACATTTTGTAATTGTTATTTTATTTGCATTTGTATATTATTTGTGTATTTATTTGTATTTGTAGCAACCCATGAGGTAGGAATTATTCCAATTTTCCCAACATGAAAACTGAATTTTCGGGAGGTCAGGGAAGAGACGAGAAGCAGTATATTTTGTCATTCCTGCAAATAGACTTCTTCACTCTGCAGGGGAACTGAGGTTGTTACTTCTGGGTGATTTTTTGTATCTTTCCAATCAGAGAGGAGAGAATGGATTACTCTGCCCCAGGTTCAGTTGGACCGATCCCACTGAAGAAGGCTGGTGGACCTGGCTTGGTCACCTGTCCTTTCCTGAAGCGATGACTACAGTCCGTGGAGGGGGAGCAATATGATTGATTGGTTCAGTGAGAGAGGAAACCCTTAAATCAAACACACACACTGTTGTTTTGTTCCTGATTTTAAGGGAGATGCGTCTGTTCTATCACCATTAAAAAGCTCAGGGGACAAAAGAAAAAAAAACAGATAAACTGAACTACATCACGATTGGAAACTTCTGTGCCTTGCTATTAAAAAAGAAAAAAGACAACCCACAGACTAGAAGACAGATATTTGCAAATTGTACATCTGACAAGAGACTTATACCCAGAATATATAAAGAACTCTCACAACACAACAATAAAAAGACGCCTAACCTAATTTAAAAATGGGCAAAGGATATGTATACACATTTTTCTGGAAAGGAGATACAAATGGCCAATAAACACGTGAAAAGGTGCCCAGCGTTCCTAGTCATTAGAGCAATGTGGATCAAAACTACAACGAGAGCACGTCCCACTAGAATGGCTCTAACAAAAGAGACAGACAACAACAAATGTTGGCAAAGATGGGAGAAATTGGAACCGTCCTACGTTGCTTGTGGGAATGCAAAATGGTGCCACTGTTTTGAAAACCAGTTTGACAGTTCCTCTAAGAGTTAAATGTGGAGTTACCATATGACCCGACAGTTTCATTCCTGAGTATTCATCCAGAAGAACTGAATACACGTGTCTACCCAAAAATCTGTTCGTGAAAATTCACAACAGCGTTATCCGTGATAGCCGAAGGGAAACCATCTACATGTGCATCAGCTGAGGAATGGATAAACGAAGCGTGGGACACCCATACAATGGAATATCATTCAGCTGTAAAAGGAATGATACATGCTGCATGGAGATGAACCTTGAAAATATTATATGAAGTGCAAGGAGACAGTCATAGGAGACTCCCCATCGTATGGTTCTATTTATACAGAGTGTCCAGGATCGGCACGTCCACATAGAAAAAAATAACTTAGCTGTTATCTAGGGAAGGAGAACTGAGGATTGATTGTTAACAGGTACAGGGGTGCTTTCTGGGGGGATGAAAGGTTCTGGAATTAGAGATGCCGATGGTCACACAACTGTGTGAACGCACGAGATCGTACAGTTTTGAAAGAACAACTTCTGTGATTTGTGAATTTTCCCAACTTAAAGAATTTAAAAAGCCAATTGGATTTCTATGCATTAGCCGTCAACGAAATAAGAAAATATAATATTGGGTGGCTCAGTTGGTTGAGCAATGACCTTCAGCTCAGGTCATGATCCTGGAGTCCTGGGATAGCGTCCCGCACTGGACTCCCTGCTCAGCAGGGGTCTGCTTCTCCCTCTGCCCCTCTCCATGCTCCCTCCCTGCTCATGCTCTCTCTCTCTCTCTCATCCTCTCTCTCTCTCAAATAAATAAAATCTTTAAAAATGTATGTTATTTACAATATCAGCAAAAACATCTAATACGTCGGAATAACTCTAACAAAAACAAAATTTTTTCTCTTTAGAGAAAAAATTAAAAGGCATGGAAACATTTATTTTATTTATTCATTTCAGCGATTTTTTTAGATTTATTTATTGTATATAGAAAGAGTATGTGCAAGTGGGGGGAGGGGCAAAGGGGGAGAGAAGCAGACTCCCCTCTGAGCAGGGTGCCTGTCTTGGGTCTCCATCTCATGACCCTGGAATCTCAACCTGAGCCGAAACCAAGAGTCGGACACTTAACCGGCTGAGTCACCCAGGCAGCCCTCATATGAGCAATTTTTCTCAAAATATTTTATTTATTTATTTGACAGAGAAACATCGTGAGAGAGGGAACACAAGCAGGGGAAGTGGAAGAGAGGGACGCAGGCTTCCCGCCGAGCAGGGAGCCCATGTGGGGCCCGATCCCAGGACCCTTGGATCATGACCTGAGCCGAAGGCAGACGCTGAACCACTGAGCCACCCAGGAGCCTCCATGTCAGCGATTTTTAATGAAATTGAGGATTACTTTATCCATGCATCTTCTCCATTTTTTCCTTCCTTATATCTGCTCTTTTCATTTCCTCTTGACGAGATTTGACTTGATGTTCAAGGCTCTTTGGGGGGATCTCTGTCCGGTTCTGGTCTAGTGTTAACAGCCTTGCGAGGGTGCATGCTGCGCAGACGGCGTGCCATTAGCCTGCGCCAGTTGCACCTGTTCAGTGTAGACGGCGGAGCTCTCTCAAGCCCGGACTGTGTTACCAATTTGCTGACCTTTGTGCTGTCCTGCAAGAACTAGAATGTCATCATCCTTTCGGATGGGCGTGGATGAACACTGCGCTTCTGTTTCAGATCTTTGGACAGAGGAGAGACATAATCTTGCTGCAAATGTGGAAGGGGCATTACAATGCCCTTTATGGTTCTTACACTGGTCGGAAGTCACAAAGGAATTGAACTTCATTTTGGCCACGGGTGCTTTAGCAGTGGTAGCAAAATGGAAGACTTGAGACGTATTTTAAAAGACCACAATCAATGTAGAGAACGTGAAGTTCATGGATAACAGATATTGACATTGTGCATGCAATACTGTGAAGATGTCAGTTCTCTTCATGCTCTTCATGAGCATGAAGAATTCTCATGAAGAATCTCCATGCAGTGGCAAGCCGAATCCCAGCAGGCTTCTTCAAGCAATTTAGCAAGTTGAATCTAAAATCTTACATAAGGGTTAAGAACCAAGGGCAGACAAAGAATTCTTGAAGAAAAAAAGCAGAGGGACTTTCCTATGAAATCTAAGGTCTCATTATGCAGCTATTATTACAAGTGAAAAATGAAACCGGATCTCCACCCGACACCAGGCACAAAGTTCAGTCCTCGTGGAAGAAAGGCTGTAACGTGAAAGACAAAACCTAAATATCGGAGAGCACCCTCGTGGCATAGGCACAAGGAAGAACTTCTTAAACAAGTTCCCCAAAATACTAATTATGAATGAAAAGTGCAACTCCTTTAAAATTAAGGCCTCCATTCACCAAAAGACAACATAAAGGGAATTAAGACAGTATATACGACATGCACCCCGCCCAGACTGGCCCCTGAAGCAGCAAAAAGACATTGCTGGGAAAACTGGTGGAATCCAAAGAAAGTCTAGAGTTTAATGAATAGTGGCAAATACCAATGCTGGTTTCTTTGTTGTGCCCTTGGTGATATAAGACGTAAGCATTAGGGAAAACCAAGTGAAGAGTAGATAGTAATTCCCTGTGCTATCTTTGCAACTTTGTAATTCTATATCATTCCAAAATCGAGAATTTATCCACAAGCTGAGAATTGTTTTTAAAATATATATAATCAATAAAGGATTAATTTTAGAGAACAATAGGAGATCAATAAGAACTAATCATATCACCCAACAATTAAATGGGTGAAATTCAGCAAGTTTTTCTTAGGTTCACGCCCTAAGGTCACTCTTGCTCTTGCACCAAAATGCCAAGGGGCATCTGGGAGAATGTTCACAGCAGCACTGTTTGGAAGAGACAAAAACTAGTAACAACTGAAATGCATCCATCACAGGGGAATGGAGAAGTAAATCAAGATGAGACCACCCAATGGAATATTATGCAGCAGTGAAAACGATGTTTATCCACCACATGCAAAAGTAAGGATGAATCTTAGAAGAAATATTGAATCCAAAAAGTCTCAGAAAAGCCAACATAGAGTATGATATTTTATGAAGTTCAAATCATTCAAAATTAGACTTCCTGTTAGAAAACTAAAGTTAAAAAAAACAACCAAGGAGCTGATACCAAGAAAATTTAGGAGCCTGGTTTCCCCAGGGTTATGGATGGGGCAAGGGGTTGGATTCAGGGAGGCACACTCTTGTTCTTGGACCTTGGTGACCATCTTGGTGACCTTGATGACATTCTTGTTCTGAGGCCCAGTGGTGGGTTCATGGTGTTCATTTTATTATGATGCCTCAATCTTATATGTGTTATTTTGTATCTGTTAAATGTTACAGGATCTTTAAAAATTGAGAGATAAGTTATTTTTAAAAGTGATGGGCAGAACTGGTATGTTTCCAAAATCTACAGGAACTCTTTTTCTAACTCTAATCTTTAGAGAGGAAAATGGAATCCTTTTTTTTTTTTAAGATTTTATTTATTTATTTGACAGAGAGAGAGATCACAAGTAAGCAGAGAGGCAGACAGAGAGAGAGAGGAGGAAGCAGGCTCCCCGCGGAGCAGAGAGCCCGATGCGGGGCTCGCTCCCAAGACCCTGAGATCATGACCTGAGCCGAAGGCAGCGGCTTAATCCACTGAGCCACCCAGGCGCCCCGGAAAATGGAATCCTTTAAGGTTTGCAAGAGACAATAGAAGCATCCACATGCTTTCTCAGCTGGAATTTATGCCAAACATGGGGCAAGGCCTGCTGACCTTAGTTTGTCTAGAGTGGGTTTGTGGGTGGATTACACATGCAATGCTGCCCGACCCCCCAGCAGACCTCTACCTCCAAAGTTTGGTGCGTGCTGTCCCGTTGGGGCTCTGGGCCTTCCCCACAAATGGGCCATCCCTTTGCCTACCTGCCTCTGAGGGCTTTCCCTTGGCCTTGGGATAAAGCTCAATCCAGCTCCGGGCAAGGGCCCCCTTCTGTGGTCAAGCCCTCTGCAGCCCCAGGACGGGGTAGCCACGCTCGCTCAGGTCTCCCTGAGACTCTGCCTGAAATCCCTTTGTCCCTGGAACGTGCCCACGCCCTCCCCTCCCTGGGCTTTTCCACACTCTGTCCAGACTGGCTCCTGCCATTTGTTTTATCCCACTGAGTCCTACTGACTTACATGGTCTCCTCAAAGAAGGGTTCTGTGAACACTGGACCCCGATAACCCATGGCAGCGTGCACCCGTGGGCTCATCGTGCCCCTGCCGGCTCCAGGGGGAAACACCAGCCTCGTTCACTGTGGGGACCCCAGCAGTGGCTGATCAGTGTGTGCTGGATTAATTGCATTTATCGCTAGCATTCCATCCAGAACACAGAGGAGGAAGCAGTCACGGTGTGCGGAGGGCGGAGGTGGAGGGCTTCCAGGAGGAAATGGTGTGGGATGTAGGGACATGTCCGTGACTTGCATCGGCTCCCGGGTACCGAGCTTTGGCCATGCTGCAGGTTGTCCTCCGTGGGTGGGCTGTATCTCCTGTGGCGGCAGTGGTGCTGGGAGCAATGAGCTTTCTCTCCAGCCCCAGGTCACTAGCTCCCTCTCTGGGACTCTGGAAGGTGGGAGCTGTCCTCTGCCACACATGCTCCATCTATTCCTGCTTCTAGCGCCAAGTCTCCATGTCCCAGGGGTCTTCCAGTCTGCAAGAAGCTCTGCGTCAATCTGGAAGGCCCCTTGGCCACCTTGGGTTCCAGCAACGCTCTGTCATACCCGACCCAGAGAGAGACTTTCCCTTCGCCGCCCACCCAGGCCTGGCGTGTCCACGACAGCAAGTCCCATCTGGTTCAGAAACGTGTGTGCGCAGGAAGGAAAGGGCATACGTGCTCAGAAAGCACATGAGCTTGGGACTCAGCATCTGTGAGAACAAGAGAAAGATCGGTTGCGGCACTGCCTTCAGGTGTGGTCTGCGGGAATCCAGCAAGTCGCACATCTCTGGTCTGGGCGTTTTTATTCATCAATGTTCTGTTTACCGTTTACATTTTTTAAAGGTTAGAAAAACGTCATCCTCGGTTGTCCATCCCCTTTCTTGAAATATGTTTAAGAGGTTGGATCCGGGGTGGGGGGATGGTCTGGCTGAAAGTCCTAACTTCACTGACACCGACCGCTGATGGGCTCCCCGGGTTGAGCCGGCGGCTGGCACCTTCCTTGCTCACTGCCCTGAGACGCACCCCCGCTCGGGGAGGGGCACGCTCTCTGGTCAGTGGCAAAAGCAAAGAGGTTTGGCATGTTTCTGTCGGGCCATGGAGCGGAGAAACAAAATGCAAACAGGGACCCAGAAGCCCTTTCCCACATGTCCTCCTCCAGGATCTGCTCTGTAAAGCTTTGGAAAGCATCCACTGTCGGGCAAAGTGAGTAAGGAGGTCCCTGCACATGGACCGCCTGTCTGTTCACGCACCCAGGTACCACCAAGATGCACGTTGTCTCGGAGCTCCCTCTAGTCGTTGGGACCATTTTCCTGCACACCACTGAGCTGAGCCACCATGCTTAAGATGCCTTAAAATCAGAGACGGAGAGAGTGTCAGAGCTGCGTGGTTCCTTGGAGAGCACCTTGTTTGAGAAACCATTCTGAACCTCGCCATTAACCTCAAGCACTGTTGAGCTGCAGCTGGGTCCTACTGGCCCCCAACAGTCCACTCTGCATTCGGGGACACCCCGACAGCCTGCAGTGGGAGTATTTCCCCCTGGGCAGCAGCAGACACTCCCCATCAGGGCTGCTCCTGGCCGCGCCCCCCGCCAGGCGCTGGGTACCAGCACCCCACTGACAATTCGAGCTGCATACGTGAGTCAGAAATCAATTACCCTTGGCGGCACACCCGTGGGGTGACTCTCAGAACAAGGTTGTGAAGTAACATCTTGGTGTGTTTTAAATCAAGGTGTGGCTCAGCGCGCTGTGGGCACGGAGGTGTGCTCTTGGCGCGCTCCAAGGCGGTGTTCTCCCCGGTGTCTGTTTCAGCTAAGTGACAGAAGGCGTGCTGGCTCAGAAGGGGAGGGTAATTTGCAGGCTGTAACCAGAGACTCTTTGTTCACGCGTGCGGGCACAGGCTGCGGACTCCCCAGAGCCCCAGGCCAGGGAGGGGAGCGTTGCTGTGGGGAGACAGCAAGGCAGACTCCCCAGGACGACCCGGCATCCCTGGAGCGCTGGTGGGTGTCGCTTGCTGACCTTTGTCAGGAGGCCAAGCCCGTGACCCTCTACCAGGAGGAAATCCCTTTATGCCTTGGGCCATGAAGCGCTTTGGCTCATGGGATTCTTACACAGGACCTGTCAAGCAGGTGCCCTTACCAGGCAAGGAAACTGAGGCTGAGCATAGGAAACAGCTGCCATGGGTCACGTCTGGCTCCAGAGTCCCTTTTTCCAGCTCTACAGTGTGTCCATCCCAGCTGCGGCTTCTGCTCCTGTTCCCTCCTGAGCGGCTGCAATGCTTACACCATGGGAGCGAGCCCAGTGTTGGGAAAGGAGGGCGGTAACTAGCCCTATGGGGAGGGGACAGTGATGCGAATGACCAGAATGGTGGCTGTCCCTCTGAAAGCCCAGCAGTGCTCACAGGCTGCAACAGCCAACATAAGGGCTCTGACTGGAGGGAAAACCCCCCACGAAGGAAGGAAGTGCACTTGACTTCCTTCCCCTTCTTCTTTTCTTTTTTTTTTTTAAGTCATCTTCATTGGGATCACCCTTCCCCTAGGCCTCAGCACCCCGTTTCTTATCTGTCAGTCTGTGTGGTGGGTGCGGTGAGGACGTGGGGACAATATCAGATCGGGATCGGGAGACAGGATCCTGGTCCTGACTCTGCCCAGCTCTGGGAAGTCACTCACCTCTAAACTCAAGGTTGGTCTCCACCTCCTATTCAGATGCCTCGGTGATCCACAACTCCCCACTCCTTCCTATCCTGCCTGCCCTCCCTCCCTGGGGAGCAGAACTTCCAGCCCAAGGTTCCCTTACTATTAGCCGAGTTCCACTAATACAGGCAACTCCAGCCCACAAAGTGCAGAGGGACCCCACTGTAGGGACCATCAGTACAACACAATGCTCTGTAGAATCGAGCTATTCTCTTGTCCCTAAAACAGTCCCTAGTAACAGTGCTTGGAGCTGACTGCCAGAAGGGCCCCACAACAACAAACTCAGTCTTATACATGCTTTTCTCAGACAATGCTACCCTCCTTCTATGGGAGGTGGGAGGAGAAGCCTTTGCCTTTACCTTCGTTGATATGACCTTCCTTAAGCACAAATGGCACTCCACACTCTTTCCTCAAATATTCCCACCAGAAACCCCTCTGCGAGCCCCAAATGCTACCCAAGGAGCCTGGACCGTGAGGCTCGGTCCCTGACAAAGTCCGCTCAGTCCCAGCGGCCCCAGCCAGAACCTCGGAGTTGAAAGGGTCCTCAGAGGCCACCTGGTCCAGGTTGGCCCCTAGTGGGGGACGGCTTCCCTACATCCAGCTGGTCTCCAGACGAAACTTTCCAGAAACCTGGCTACGCACCTGGAATTGTGAGGCATTCCCCTCACCCTGAGTCCCAGTCCGCCTCCCTGGGATTGCCGACACGAACACCAGCTCAGCCCTCCGGAGAGACGTAGACTATGTCCGCTCTCGTCCAGACCGCAGCCTTGCAAATTTATGAAGAGAGTGTGTGCCTGGGTTATTCCAGGGTAAACATCTACGGTTTCCTCAAGCGTACCTCAGGCGACAAGGCTCTCTGAGCTCCCTGCTGGACACGGTCCAGATCCCACAAGAGCGAGATGCCATGTGCCTAGAACCACGGGGGCCCCTCCCTCCCTTTATGTAGACTCTGCTCCAGCTGGGTTCATAGAGCTGAAAACTGCACAAGCCGCGAGTGACACGTGAATTCACATGAGATCTGTGGCTGTCTAGAATTTCCAACTTGACCCCTACCTTGTCTTTACTCAGTTAATTATTGGAACTGAAATGAGGCCATTTACCTTTTAAAAGCTTATCCTTTCCCTATCAGCTTATCGGGATCTTTTTCTTGTCCCGATACTCGGTCATCTAACCTCTGTGGTCCCCCACGTAGCTTTGTGCCGTTTTGATGTAATAAGTCACATGGGGTTGCCCCAAAAACATTACCCCTCGGGACGTTACGCTCTCTTCTCAGTGGACCCTGAAGCCCTGAAAAGTGTGAATGTCACATCTTGACAGCTCTGAGGTCAATGACATTTATTCCCCATCTCAGAAAACTTGGGTTTTTTAAAATCACATTAGTCATGCAGATTGGGCTTGGAGGCCGTATCATCCCCAGCTCAGACAGGTGGGGGGTCGGGGGGTGGTTCTTACTAAAGTGTTTGCCCTGAACCTAATGCTCATTATGTGGGATGTCCATAGTCATCTCTCAGTAGTTTTTCCAGAATCTTCTACTGGAGCTCTAGGTGCGATGTTTCTGTGCCGCTCACTCTCTGGTGTTTGGTGGGTGACCGAGACAGTGATTGTGAACAGATGCGTATGGCACGCGGCCCGCAGACAGAATTGTGCCTTCCACAGTGGATTCCTGCGTGAGGAGAGGCCGGGAAGTCTTCTCTGAGGCGTCTTTCTTAGCATTACTTAAACTCTTTGCATCTTTCTCCTTCTTAGTTTTCTTTTCACCACCAGTGCCTTGACCAACCGAATTTTGGAATTTCTCCCAATGCCTACACCTTACAAAGATGAGGTCTGTGCCCATTTTTCTCCTCCCCTACCCACAAAAGCAGGCAATTTGAATTTGGTGGGGAAGGAGTCAAAATTAAATGTTCTGAGCTGAAGTGTCCCTCAAGTCCCTTCCCAGCTATACAAGACCAGGCACGGAGGTGAGAGCAGGAGTGGGAAGCGGCAGCTAATGGGGGAAAGGAAGGAGACACCCTCTCCTGAAACTGACCTCCCTCCAGGTGTCTTCAACAGGGAGGAGCTGCCTGGCCAGTGGGGGAGGTCTGCTGGGCAAGATACTTTGCTGAATTTTACGTCCATAAAACGGGAAAGATAATACTCACTTGGCAGGGTTTGCTTTGCTCTGGGCCAGTAGGCCAGACCCCACTTTTTCCCCTCCCCGCTTCCCAGCTTAGTGTCCATAAGAGACACGCCAGCAGGCTGCCCGAATGTGTTTCTTCCTTGTCAAACGAGGAGCTCTCTGGCAGTACTCAGTACCGGGTGCTAGCTGACTTACCTGGATTCCGTTTTCATCAGAGTAGCAGGCACACGGAGGTACAGTTCATCATTCGCTAAATAGTTCAGTGTTGATTTCAGAGAAACACCTTCTACACTGTGTGCATGAGAAAGGTTTGCATTGTATGAATTATTTTCCCATTTGAAACCCAGAATCTTGCTCAAATGGCTTTCCAACCCATATTGTACTGAAGTATCCTGTTTGTTCCATTAACTATTCACAGAGTCAACTGGGGAACCGTTGTTACTAATTTCAGTGGAAAGCTAAAATGCAGTTCATTTTCTATAATTGCAGGCCCGCGGTCTAAAGAGCCAGCAAAAGCTTTTAATCTGAGGCATTTTTAGAGGAGTATGATCAGAATCACATTGAACATCTTTTGAAGGTACATAATGATGAAAACCTCAATAACATTGACATTCAAAGAGCCCTATAGCATGGATGCTAAACTCAGCGCAGTGAGCAAGCCGGATTCGCGTCTTAGCTACTCTTGGAGAAATGCCCGCGGGGAAGGTCGACAATGTTTGCCCACCTTGCTTTTCCAGGTTATTCAGGCTACGCGAGCTCTCTGCACCACACGGGTGGGGATATGGTGCATATCCCTTCCACGCTGGAAGATGTTTGCCCCTCTGGAGAGCCTGCACAGGGCAGGGGGCTGCAAACACCAGGCACAAGTGAGAGGGCGCTCCCTCCAGCCGCTAGAGGGCGTGAGAAGGAGACACAGTGAACCATGGCTCCCCGGATAGCATTTGGCATGCACAGAGCCCCTGGGAGTCTGATGTTCGGCTGCTCCAGTTGGCAGAAAAAGCTAACAGGTTCCTCTGCTTGCTGCCTTCCTCCAGACTACTCAGAAGTCACAAGCTTTGGGTCAGGGCTGTCATCCCATGGGTCGAAATCCCATAAGGATGGAGCCCCGCACCTCTTCCTCGTCCTCGTCCTCCTCCCCACCCCAAAGGAGAGGGACAGTAACAGAAGGAAGGGGAGTGACCCCAAGCAGCCAACCCGAGCCACCTCACCCCCTCCCCCGCAGGCAGCTTAAACATCCTCACCACCATGACAGGCGCCAGAAGTCTGGGAGAGCAGGTGCAGGAGAGATGTCCCTTTCATTCAAAACCGAAGTCCGTTTACAGACACACCCGCCAGCCCACGCTGCTCAGCTCAGTAAGGGGAGTGCAGAAAAGAGGGAGGCACATGAGCCCTGTTTCAGGTCTTCACGGACATCTTCATGGACTGATGTTTAATGTGTTGCAGAAACAGGGATGAGGGACACAGGCCATCAGGAAAGGTCGCGGGAGGCAGTGAGAACTTGAACTCGCTCTGGCAGAGAAGAGGTACGGGGTGCAGGGCTTTGGGGAAGGGCAGGAACAAAGGGAAGAAGGAGGACAAGTCTGGGGGTGGGGCAGGCGGGTGGGGTGAAGCCTCAGAGGCAGGTGGGGACAGTGGGTGGCGGGTCCTCTAAGTCGTAAGACAGAATGAGGACTCCAGGTTCTGTTCATTCAGCCACGAGAAACCGGCAGTGGTTCCAGAGAGCGACATGGTCAGATGTCTCATTCTGTGTGCTTTGCCCACAAGAGCCCTCGTCAACCACCCGGCAAGGAAAGCAGGGAGGGCCTCAGCCCATCCGGCTGGCTCAGGACACCAGTGTTTATTTTAAAAAAGCCAACGAATCCGTCATTTGCAGAAAAAGGTGCTTTAACGGTAAGTGGAAGCAAATTCTTTCCTTCTTTCATTCTTTCTTTCTTTCTTTTTTTTAACTTTTCCCCTAGAGAAAACATATGGGATAGCATCTTGGAAATGAGATGCTTGGAAATGTCTTCCCATTATGGCATTGTTGTTGTCGAAAAGGTTCGGTTTGTAGTTGCAGCCCTTCAGTACTCGCCTGCGTGCACCCTTCAGGTTGAAACAGTTTCTTATTACAAGGCAATCTCCGGCACAGTGTTTTGAAACCATGTGTCCAACAGGTAAAATTGCAAGAGCTTTGAATCGGCATGAAAGATAGACGGGCGTCAGAGGAGATGGAATTCCCGTAGCTGAGCCCAAACAACAAACTGTAGCTGGTGGACGGACGCGGAAGTGACACAGGGACGCGTGACAGCCAAGTACCAGCACAACGAGATTCCAGAGCCACTTCTAGACACTGTGTCACCAGACACAAAAGTGGGGTTTGTACAAAGAATGGTGTATAGCCAGTCAGATTGCTTTCACTGAGACTTATTAATAAATACTTTGGCTCAGTCGGTGGAGCCTGTGACTCTCGATCTTGGGGTCGTGAGTTTGAGCCCCACGCTGGGCGTAGAGAGGACTTAAAAATAATTAAATTAAAAAATAAATACATTAGAGAGAAAAACAATTAAAACTTTTAATAAACTAAAACCATGTCGCTATTTATTTAATCTTTTTCTTCTATTTGCACATTTTGTCTTATAATGAATCTCTACATTTGTTGAGTCATATGTGTAATTTATAGATTTATGTATAGGTATTGAGGGGCGAGTGCTCCTAATTCTTTATTGAGGGGTACACGATCTTAAAAGTCTGAAGAGACCTGCCTTGATGAGGAAGCGTGGTCTGCGTCCCTTCTCATCTCTCCCCTGGCAGGCCCGCCCGATCCCCCAGGGCATGGCCACTCCTGCCCGCCGCCCCGCCTTCGCTCTTGTGTTCTTGGTGGGAAGAACCCTGGGTGCCTGCATGGGGTCAGTGAGGAGGGCTCTCAGCTGGGGAGGCTCGTGGAAATCTTAGAACGGAGAGGGCTGTCCTGGGCATAAAGATGGACTGGGAAGAGGCGTGAAGTTGGTGGGATACACAGGGCACCGAAGGATGAGCCTGAGGGACCAGTCCGGCATTCAGCCCATCAGAGAAAGATGGATGGAGCCCATGGGAGCAGGTGCTGGAAGGGCAGGAAGGCAGAGGCTGCAGATGGGGACCTGGACCGTGAGCCGCTCTCAGGGGGTGCGACCCCCACGGAGGCTGAGCCCTGATCTCCACCTTCCAAACAACAAAGTCCTGGTGCCTGGCCTCAAATTACCCAGAGAACTTTCACCCAGGTGAGAAGGTATAAAAACAAACAAACAAACAAGCAAACAAACATTAAAAGAGAACAAAGCTCAGGTGGGACTAATGTGGACCTTCCTGGGGTATGTTGGGGGGGTTCTGAGGAGCCCGAGATCTGGGCAAGGGCGCTGGGGGAGGAGTAAGAGGAGCATTGGGGGTAAAGTGAGCGGCCCCACGGGGCTGGTGTTGGGGGGCTCAGATATGAAAGGGAAGAGAGAAGGATGGAAATGAAGGACCAGCGGCTCCCCTGTCCCCCTGGGGGGGAAGTACGCAATCAGACCTTTGAAATTCAGCCACGGACACCTTGCAAATCTGGCCAAAATGCAGCAGAAAAGAGTTGTGGGAAGGAGATCCAAGATAGGAAGAAGGCATGGTTCCAGGTCGTTTTCAGGCTGGGGAAGCAAAAAAGAAACAGCCAAGAATGCAAGGACCAAAGTGAAGGAAACGAGGGATGGACACGAAGCGGAGACAGGACAGGCTGGGGGCTGGCAGGCAGGAAACCGTGGCTGAGGATTCTCTCATGATCTTGGGTTTTGTTTCCCATTTGTTTTCTTTTGGGGTTTTACCTACACTGAGCTTTGTCAGTCCTTCCTGGCTCCCCACTGCCCACCATGTGTCCACAAACCACCCTGGGCAAGGTTTTGACCAAGGCAGGCCCTGACGCTGTGACCGCATGGAGTTTACACACACATGGGCTAAGGGGAGGGTCGGCTGGCTTCTGGCGGAATAGCCACGACACTTGAGGGGGATAGACTTGTGCCTGCTCCTTGCCCCTGAGGACCTCACGCCCCGTGTCATCTGACTCACAGGAGGGGGGGCTCCAGCCGGTCGCACTTTTGGAAAACAGGCATTTTTGTCAACGATACGTGATGTTTCTAGGAAGCCCTTTTCCACATTTACTTCTTGACCGCAGGAAATCCCATCTCTGAGGTTACATGAAAATAATCATGCCTGGAGGATAGTTCTCATTGTCAAGTGGCTGGGACAGATCGGACCTTCTTTCCAGCGCCTGGAACCGTCCGGGGACGGGCTGAGGCACCTCAGGGTCTGGCCCGCCAGGCTGCTGGTTCAGTCTTCTCCTTGCTGCCCAGCCATGTCAGACGTTGGATGGTGACAAGGGAAATGTGCCAAATGGGGAGGCAGACGTCAGACAGGAAGACAAAGGCAAAGGCTGGGTCAGAGTGCAGATTTCTGATCCCTGATCGTTTGACTGTTTCTAGGAGCTTCCCACCCATCTGGTGTCATTCCAGTCTCTGGCTCTTTTCTGAGAGTTTGTCTCCCAGGCCACTGGGGCCACTTCGCCCAGAGGCTCAGAGAACCAGACAGACCAGGGAACCTGCCCCCTGCCCACTTCCGGTTGACTCCCCGCTGACGTGGCAGCGTAAGAATCCTCTTCTGCTGCCTCAGTCCTGAGTCTGTTTCTCTCAGTGGCCTATTTGGCGCATTCTTGGTCCTCACAGGCGACCCAAACAGGTAAAAATCTCTAGGTGCACAATTCCGCATCCAGCCGTGCCGTCCATCACCCCCTCCAACCCTGAATTCGGGGCAGGAATTCAGTACAAGTGACGAGAGGCCCAAGAAACCCAGTAGGAACCGTGGAGGCGACCAGAAGTCGGAGCGGCTGGAGGTCAGCCCCTTCCCAGTAGAGGGGTGCGGTGGGGAGGGGGTGGGACCAGAGCCCGGGCGGCCCCCACGGAAAGCTGGCTGTCAAACCCTTGCTAGAGTCACCTCTGGTCTAGTCTGCGCCAGGAGCCCCACGGCCCACCCAAGGCCCGCCAGGGGCTGAACCCAGGCGGGGGTGTGAGACCCACACACAGAGTCTGTGCCGTTTTGCGCTGCTCCTGGCCTTGCCGGGCCTGCTTCTCGGGTCCCCAGGTCCCGTGACGCGGACCGACGGAGGGATGCGTTTACAGCCAGTCACGTCCCCAGGAATGTTCTCTCAACAGGGAGATGTTTTCAGCTGGAAAAAACGTCCCCGTTGTCGGGCAGTCAGTTTTGCTGGAAACAAAGCTCCACATCCAACCCCCAGGCCTGGAGACCTCCCTGAGCTCAAGGGGCAGTGGCGCCGCCCCTGACTGCGGCTGGGCCTGGGTCTGTTGTCTGACGATGCTGTGCCTCGGCACTGAGGACTCTCGCCGTCCCAGCCAGCCCGCGTCTGGGCAGGAGAAGGCTTCTCCTTGGCTACAAAGGCTCATGGAACCTCAGAGTTGACAAGTCCCTTCTGAGCATCTGGACACAACCTTCTCGTGAGGTCGGGCCCACAAGCCTGGGAAGCCCTGGGTTCAAATCCTGCCCGTGACTCAATGTGGAGCATGGAAAGGGGCAGTTTCTTAAAGCCTTGGTTTCCTTAGGAGTCAAACAGAGACAGCATTTCTCCCTTCCTCATGGAATTGCTAGTGGGATTGACTGTCGTGATTCATGATCTCAAATCCTCAGCTTTACCTCCTAAAAGTAGCCCACTGGGAGCACACTGCTGTCATGGGCTCTGGGCCTCTGCCCTACTGTGTCCCTTCAGCCTGCCAATCCTAATGGCCCTGACCCAGTTGTCCTTCCAGAAAGCCTTCCTGCCCTCCAGTATGGGATTCCACAATGCCGGTGCTCATCCATCAGACCCAGGCCAGCCCTGGGACAGGATGTCCCCCAGAGCTTGTGTCCTGGACATGGACAATCCTCAGTGTGGAGACTGGCAGGCTGGAGCCCCCTGGACTGCCACCTGTTTGTAGAACAAATATTGGGGTGCCTTGTGATGGGGGTCTTTCTCCCCAACGCAGGGAAATGAGCTGCCCCCAGTTCCATCACGCCTGTCCCACTTTTCCCCCACCGTGGAATCATTGGTACATAGCATCTTAGGCCTCCTCGGCTGCCAGGGCCCCAGAGCCTTTTCGTGGCTGGACTTGAAAGTGTTTAATGCAGGTCAGTTTGGTGTTTGATGGACCTCTTGGTGGGATGAAGCCTGGGCTCTCCCTGCAAGCCAGCACAGAGCCTGTGCCACTGAGCAGTATGGCAGCGCCCAGCCCATGGCAGCCCCTCCCCGAGTGCTCAGAGCTCTCCTTTCTCACTGAGTCCCACTCGCTGGTGTTTCTCTCTCTTCCTGCAGGGAGAGCCCCAGCTGTCCTCCCTCTGAGGATCTATCTTCTGTGCCTGGTTCGCTCCATCTTCTGGCAGAGAAGACAGGAGTTACTGACAATGGCCTCTATGAGAGCGTCCGATCAAGTGGACTCCCCCTTACCTGACTTTGTGGGAGGGGAGGGGTGTCCGCAGGAAGCACGGCCCCTCTCTCAGACAAGCTTAACTTGAGGGATACCAAGGTTGGGCTTGGCAGGGTCGGGGGGTCATAGCTAGAGGATGAGCTCTGTCCAGTGCCAAAGCCCCTGGTGGAGGCTCTGTCCATCCTGCAGCTTCCATGAGCAGCCAATGTGCATTGCAAAGGCCTCTCTTGCTCACACAGTTCAAGTGGTTCTTGCTGTTGCCGCTGAAACTCCATCAGGATGAACACTTGTCTGTAACCCACTGACCGGCACTGTCCTTAGAGGTTCCTCCCTGAGAGGATGGGGTTCAGCCAGGAAGGACAGGGAGCAAGCTGAGAGGAGTGGCCTGGCCTGCATCCCTCTGCTGGCCTGTGTGTTGTATAAAACACTGTGTTTTGTATAAAACACTTTGAAAAGAGGGGAATCACTCTCACGTTCTGCAGACAGACACAGAAGGCCATACGGTAGGATTGCAGGCACAGGAAAATGCAAGATGAGGTAAAGCGGCAGAGACAGAGAGAAGAGCAGTGGTTGCAGGGACTGGGGGAGGGACAGAGCCGTGAGCGATGAGGAGCACAGGTGTCTCTGCGATGGCAACGTTGTAGAAGGACACGGTTGTGCAACACTCTGAATGGACCGAATGAGACGTCCATATTCCCCGGAAAAGGATCCGAGGAAAATTTTATGTAAACTCAAATTCTACTTTATTTATAAATAAAATCTATTATGTAATTATATACGTATACACAAAACACAAATACGACAAAGAAGGAAATGACGGGGGAGGGGGAGACAGGCTCTGGGGCAGCAGCCAGTACAAGCTGCTGCTCGGGGGCCGAGCCTGGTTGCTCCACCGAGGCAGGTGGTGGTTCAGGCTCTTCAGGAGCCCCAGGAGCAGGGGCAGGACCCTGCTGGACATCCGGGTCAGGCAAAGGGCCTGATGGCTCTTCCGTCGCAGAGACGTGAACGAGGGCCCTGACGACCACCTGCCCTGGGCTCAATGGGGCAGGTGGGGTCCCTGCTCTTCCTGACCCATGCTGAGCCGCCACAGCAGGAATGGCGGGGGCCAGCTCAGGTCCCAGAAATGCAGCGGGAGCCAGAGTGGCTGCTGGGGCGAGTTCCCGAGGCACATCCTGATCTTGCTCTGGGGCTGGTGCTGTAGCTCCAAGAAGAGAAAGCATCATCAGCTTGATTGACTTCCCTGTGGCCTTTCCCTTTTCCCACCCCTCAGTGTGGTCTGCGTTCAAGAAGGTGTCCCCAGCAGAAGCCCATAGAGACAGGGATCAGAAACGACTCACTCTTCTCAGCCCAACTACACTCTACGGACTCTTCCTCAGGGTGGCCCCCCCGTCTCCTCCTCAGTCCCACATCTGTCACCCCCAGTCCTCCTCACCCCCAGCCTCTGGCTCCGTGGGCTCCACGTGTTGCCTTCCTGACAGCAGAAGCTGGGCACGGCGCTCCAGGTCCGAGCCCGGCACATTGATCTGCAGGTAAGCCAGCAGCATGTGCAAGCTGGCAAAGTCTGGAGGCTGCACAAAATCCCCGGGATACTTTTCTAGCCACGTGGTCAGGATGGTATACACGGCCCTGGGGACAGACATGGAGGCAGAGAAGTCAGAGGACAGGGCACCCATCCAAACCAATATCCCAGGGAACCCCTGGGGGAAACTGGGCCCCTGGACTTCCAGCTCCTGTCTGGGACCAGTCGTACACCTTGTCCGTCTGCAATCTGGCAGTCCTGCCTGAGACAGGCCTGCTCCCCGACGGCATGCTGGCCAAAAGCCGCTAGGAGTGGGAGTGCTTGATCAATGGTGTGAGCATTTCTGTCCTTCTGAGGGGAGCTGGACACACTCCTCAGTCTGTCTCCTTGCCCACGTGCCACTTGAATTCAACTGCATGTGCCCAGGGAGGGGTGGTGTCTGGCCTCTTCCTTACCCTCACTGCACTCGCCACTGCTCCGTGAAGATGCAACCGACGAGGGAACAAGGGGACTCTGTCTCTAGCCAGGCCTTCCCAGGACCTTCCCCATACCTCAAACATTACCTCCTTTGCCCATTCAGTAGGTGCCATGAGTGGGTCTGCTTCCCCTGACTCTCACCTCCCCCAAGGTGTGGGATGTCTGCTCCCTGAGCGCTCACTGGGTCACCACTCTCCCTGAGCCCCCGCTGAGCGCCCAGTGTGCAGGTTCCAACAGACTGCTGTGCCATGGTCCCTACATCCTCAGTTCTGGGTCCCAGCATTGGGGTAGAGAGAGGGCTGGGACGGGGCAGGGATGGAGCAAGACCCTCTTAGGGGTTGAAGCTGTCCTCCATCCCCCTGTGCTCTCCCACAGTGCTCACACACCAACCCCATCTCCCCAGGACACCGTCCCAGTTTCCAGAAGAAGCTCTCACACCTTTACCCTACAGCAGGAATAACAGAGGTGTGCCTGAAGGTCCAGCAGCCCCTCGAACTCACAGTACCCTCACTGCCCTGGTGGAGAGGGAAGGCCCTCCTGGAGCAGCCAAAGCTTACTCACATGTACCACTGCTCCTTGGTTCCGCCGATCTCATCATAGGTGGAGTAACCGCATCCGAATCTAGAGGAGGCCAGGGGGCATCCCATGAGATGTCTGTGGATGTTAGCTCTCCTCGTCTGACCCCGACTAGCCTGCAGCCCTGGGGTGCTGTCTGTTCTGTGCCGGGATCTCATTCAGCTCCTAGATAATCGCTTCACTGACGGGGGCTTCCTGAATGCTTGCTGAATGAAAGGGCCCCAACCAGCCCATCACAGACATCTGAGTGGCCCTGGCCCCCTGCTCACACCCAGGATTGTCTTCTCTGGATTCACCCAGTCACAGGCCCCAGGAGGAGTCTCAGATCCCCTTTCAATGGCAGAAGTGCCCAGATCAAGACCATAGTGCGAGTGAGGGAAGAGGCAGAGGCTTCATCATGAGGGGCACGAGCATGTTCAAAGAGCATGCCCACAGGCCCTCTGGCAGACTTTTCCACCGGCGCAGGTGCCCAGGTGTATGTGCTCTCCCTACGAGAGCCCACGGAGTCCCTATAATACCTTGGCCCCAGTTAGGAGCAAAGGGAAGCTTGGGGAAGCTTGGGGCCCTGCCAAAGTCTCACAACCAGGCATTGGCCAAATCACACCGAGCAGTGAGGGGCAGGGGAGGGTGCTCACCTTGCAAAGAGGACGTCCAGCACCTCTTGCGTGGTGGCAAAGGTGCGGTACGTGTCCAGAAAGATGTGGACATAGTGTAGATCTTGTCTTATGACGGCAGGCACCAGGTGATCCATTGCGGCCTCCAGCTTCTTGGCCCGGTTGGCCAACAGCACGGAAGTCCTAGTCCGCTTCCTGGTGGAACCATTTTTCCCCTGAGGTGAATCAGAGCAGGCATGAGTCAGTGCTGTAGACCAGGAGGGTTGGGGGTTGGAGGGCAGAAGGAGCCCCCAGATCTCAGTGACTTATGTAGGAGGTGGGACAAGAGAACACACAGTCCGGAAAAGAATCAAGGGACTCAGTGTTTCATTGGTTCATCCTAAGGCTCTTGGTTTTGCTTCAGGTCATGGTCTCCGTGTCCTCAGACTGTGCTCCTTGTAGGGCTGTGTCCATAGGGCAGTGTCTGCTTGAGGATTCTGTCTCTCCCTCTACTTCTCCCAACTCTCCCCCTGTCTCTCTCTCAAATCCATCAGTCAACCCCTCCATCAAGAAATATTAAGGAAAAGAGGAAATGTTTTTGCATCCATACAATGTAATGAAAGAAATGATGTGAGGACTTGCTAGTGTCTCAGGTCCCTTTGTGAGCGGAGTATTTATAACACCTCCCTGCGTGAATGACACGGATCCTGTGATTTCTGATAACATAGCCTATTCTTTACACTTTCTCTAAAGACTTTGTATTTATTTAGTTGACAGAGAGAGGTCACAAGTAGGCAGAGAGGCAGAGGACAGAGAGGAGGAAGCAGGTTCCCCGCTGAGCAGAGAACCCGACGTGGGTCTCCATCTCAGGACCCTGAGATCATGACCTGAGCTGAAGGCAGAGGCTGAACCCACTGAGCCACCCCGGCACCCAACATATCCCACTCTTGAGACGAGAACGCAGAGATGTTTTAGGTGACAGGGCGTCGGAGAGGAGGGCACGTAGGCTGTGGGATGCAGCCCTGTGCATTGGCAACAGAAGGGGATTCCATCCAGTCCTGCACCAGTAAAGGGCTCCATGGCTGTGACAAATGATGGGCCTTCTGGACTGCTGGGCAGTGCGGTGCAGTGAGGCCCCTGTTCCTGACCCTGGAGGGGCCCCAAAGATGTGTTCCATCCAAACAAAAGGGCAGAGCAAGAGACATTGTACCATGGGCCCCATGTCCCTTGGGATAAAAGTCTCCCAACTCACACTTGCAAATGATCACTTACAAGACTTGCAGAAGTTGAGGAAGGACGGTTGGGCCAAGGGGGACACCTGGGAGCACGAGTTAGGAAAATGCTTAGCACGGGGCAAAAGGATCTAGAGAAACAGGATGAGACGAGGCTTAAAGTCTCTTTACTGATATTCCTATACGTGTGTGGTCAAGGCCTCTGCTTCTGTCCCAGGCGTGGGCAGGACCATGAGGGCAAGTTTGGGGAAGAGATGGGATGCAGTTTCATGGGAGTCCAGGACTCTAGGAGGCCAGGCTGTCTTCTAGGAAGCCGGGCCCTTGGTGCTGCATTGGTGCCCTGGAGGTCGGGTCTCCCCAGCATCTGCACTCACCCTGAGCCAGCGCCAGACTCTATTGGTGGCATGGGGCTTCTTGTCCTTCGAGGAAGGACAGTAGGGGATGTCGCCATTCACCTCCTGCACCATCTCCTCTATAGCGTTCTGTAAAGACAGTGCCCGGCAGCCAGGCAAGAGGCCTTAGAGCCCTGTCTGGAGGCCTTTGCTGGTCTTCAGACCCAGGGCGCTCCATTGCAGACACACCACCGCCCAGTATGTGGACCCCTCCCCCAAGGAGAGAAATGTGGCACAGCTTCAGGGCCTTGGATGTGCTCTGCTCAGCTGAGAGGCACCTCCGGAATCCCCTTTCCACATGGCCCACCATGACATTGGTGTGAACAAGAAGGGATCACCAGGGTATCCACTGTGCTCGCCCTCCTCCAGCCTTTGGGCGGGAACCCCGACATATCCCTCCTCCCCTCAAACTGCAGAGGAAGGGATGGGGCTTCCCTAGGATGGTTTAGAAGGGTGGGCATCGCCTAGTCTGCTCAGTAGTAGGTACCTTATGGCATCTCCCTCGAAATGCCCTGAGGCATTGGGCACGAATTTTCAGCCAATGTCTGCAGCATGGGAACAAGCCATTTTCCTCGGGTTTCTGGTGCCCAGAGCCCCGCGAAGCAGGCAGAAAGCAGGAAAACATCCTTCTGTGTCAGATGTCTCTAGCCAACTAACCCTGATACTGGACTACAGTAGAATGTGGGTGCCTGGTTGCAGGGGTTCCAAGTTCTGGGGGGTTGGTAGTCAAGGAAGTGACATCACTGCCTGAGATCCCCTACCGGGGTCCACTCCTGGTTGGACGCCTACACCAACAGTGGTCCGGTCTGCCATCTCCTCATCCCCCTTCTGCAGGCAAGGCCACATCTTATCGGTACACAGTGCCCCAAGCTTCGCAAGATCTTAGGCTTTGAATATTCAATATGAACCCTGAAGAAGGGACTGGAGAGTGGCCCTGGATGGTCAGAATATACCCTGAGCATTAGTGACTGCCAGTCCTGGGATTCAAGCCCTTCCCTCCTTTCCAAAGGGTGTGTAGTACATAGGGGTCCACCCAGTGGGTCTCCATGACCTGGGATTCTCCTCAGGCAAGAACGTGGGGCAATGTCTCTTAGCTAGGATATCAATGATCACCCTCAGCCCGATACCATTTCCATGTCGACAGCCACTTCCTTCTTGTCAACATTTTCCAGAGCGCCCAGTGAATGTCAAGGTTCATCCAGGACCTCAACGTTGAGGACACTCAAAGAGCTGGGTTCCTGCCTGCTAAGCCTCCTTACCAGTGTGATTCTGGGCAAGGCCCTGACCCTACAGGGAACTTCACATTCTCCCCTCAGGGGCTCCATTGGTTCCCCAACTCCTCTGTACCCATCCCTGTGTGACCCCCTCCCCTGAGTGTGGTCTGGACTTCCTGATTCACTTCTATATCACAGAACCTGGCAACATGACCCAAATGCCCTTCTGAGATTTCACTATCAAAGCTCACTGCCCAGCCCCATGTTGACTCTCACCCATGTGCTCTCTCAGATCCTCACACTCGAGCACAAGCCCCTAGGTTGAACCAGGACACCCACAAATGCACGTGGCCCAGCCCTGTGGGTCAACAGCACACAGAAGAACTCAGGTCTTTGCGATGGGCCGTATCTGGCCCATGCCCCTAAGTGAGCTCAGGTTCTCGGTGAAGCAGGTCCTCCCTTGGTGGTGTCAGCAGCCCCAACGGAAGGAGAGACTCTGGAAGGAGCCCCCAGCTGACCACTGCTGGATTCCTGACCCCCTGACACCATGAGGCAGCGTTTGTGGGTTCAGCCACTGAGTGCCGGGAAGTGGGGTCACACAGCACTGGGAGAAGGATACTGATACTCTCCAGCTACCCGGGCCCTGGCCCCCCTCCCCTGCCTCTCTGCTCCTTCCTCAGCTTCCTCTGGCCACCCTGGCCCCCTTTCTAACCTCCAATCCTCTCTACCATGGTGCCCTCTGCCAGGCGGAATGCACTCGGATTTGTGCAGGGCTGTCTCCTTCTTTTCGTCCCGCAGGAATTCTCCATGTCATCTCAGCACAGCCTTGTCATACCCCTCACCTGGTGGAGTATGGGCCTTGCTTGTAGTCCCTTGGTCTTTTCCTGTGGAGCCATCGCTCCTTCATTCACATTTTGGATTCTCGTTTGTCCATCTTCTCCTCTAGACCCTGAGCTCTTACAGGGAGAACCCGTTGGGCTGAGAAGCACTGGCCCCATCTGCGTGTGCAGTGCTCAGTGGCTGAATGAACGGAAGACGGGATCCATCCCAGTGCTGACCAGCTCCATTGTTTGAGCCTCAAGGATTTTAGTCCCGTGGAAGCCTTTTGTTTTGTTTTTTAAGTTAACTACGCCTGATGTGGGCCTCGAACTCATAACCCTGAAATCAAGGATCCTAGTGCCTGAGGAAACCAGGTGCCTCTTTGATTCTTTTTAAAGGTTTTATGCTGATCACTATTGAAGTGAACTTGGTGATTTCAACATGTCGTGCAGATTTACATTACATTATGCTGAATGACCAGGTAACTCCCCAAATTTGGGCAGCATGTCACCACAGAGATCCCCCCATGACAGTGCTGAGTGGCTCTGCAAATTGGAGACCGAAATCCTTAATGTGGTCTTTCAGGAGTCCAGAGTCCCTCCACCATCCGTTTTCTCCCTCCCTGGGATGTCATGAACCTCTGATGCCATCAGCATGATTGGAAAGATGACAAGGAAATACACGCAGGAAGGTGTTTCCAGCCAGGCCTTGAAGGCCTCAATGTACACTTTGATGCTCAATCTTTTATGTATTTTTTTTTGGATTTCATTTCTTTATTAGAGGGAACCGAGCACAAGCAGGAAGGGAGGGGCCGAGGGCCGAGAACCAGAGAGATGCTGAGCTGAGGACAGCGGGTGGCTGACATAGACCTGTGCAGGGAACAGTTCAGGCCACACAGAGCAAGCCTCCATCACCTGATAGGCCGGGAGTAAGAAGGACTCTCAGATCCCTGTGCCCATGACCTGCCATCAGGAGAGACCCTCTAAGGATTGCTTCCTGGACTCAGAGAACATTGAACGGTGGGGACATTCTCCTTGATTTCGGAGGGACGTGAAAAGTCAATCATGGGGATGATACTTTCATCCCAGGCCCCAGAAGAAGATGCTGAAGCACCTCAGGAGCTACCTGCATCTCCCACTGTGGGGCCTGCGGCAGCTTTGGAGCCCAAGTGGCCTGGGTGGGGACAAGTTTTGTGGGGGATAGGGCTGTGGCTCCAGCCGAGGGGAGGCACCTACCTGAAGGAGCCTACTGCAAAGTTTCTATTGACGACCAGGTGCATGATTGAAACACTTCGGGGTCTACCCCTGTGGGGGACATTCCTGGGTTTAAAGTGTTCAAGGGGTGAAGCGGGGTGATATCCCAGGTGTGACAGCATGATCGCAGGGTCCCTGGGGTCCCCAGAAGACCAGATGAGTCCGAATGCTTCAGAGTTCCCAGGCATCAGTTAGGGAAAATGGCTGAAAACCATGAAGTTTGGTCCTGGATTTCTGCTCTGTGAAGCAAGCTGGACCCAGGCTCCACGTTATTTCATCCACAAAGTCTCACGCATTTCGCCATACCGGTTGCAACGAAGAGAAGGACTGCACACCAGAATTTCTTACCTGTGGATTATGCCCAGGATTTAAGGTGCAAGAGAAACCTTTTTAGACATACGCATCGAGAGATGGTTCCTCTCACAACCCCTCACTGGAAGGAAAACTGAAGGGTGTTTTCAACACAAGAAGATTGGACCTAAGGGAATGAATGGGAAACAAAGAGCTGGGTGGGTAAGTAGCTTCCCAACATGTCGGGCAATCTGAATTACCATTAGCTGTAAAACACAAGAAAAAGCGATTTCAGGAGATTTTAATGACAAGTTGGAATGAAATGATAATGCACATTGTTAGCACAACGGGAGGTCCTTAGCATTAAAGGATACCGAGATTCTCATTTTGTGCTCTCAGAGGAGTAATAGACTCAGTTCAGACGTAAGTTACACGTGCTTAAGAGTTTTGTTTTTTTAAGGATACTTCTTTATTTATTTATCAGCAAGAGTGTGAGAGCGCACAAGCAGGGGGAGCAGCAGGCAGAGGAAGAATTGGCTCTGGGCTGAGCGAGCAGCTTGATGCAGGACTCAATCCCAGGACCCCAGGATCATGACCTGAGCTGAAGGCAGATCCCTAACCGACTGAGCTACCCAGTCATCCCTACATGGGCTTCAGAGTTTTAAAGGTGGGGCACCTGGGTGTCTCAGTTGGTTAAGCAAATGCCTTCGGCTCAAGTCATGATCCTGGAGTCCCAGTCCCACTTTGGGCTTCTGCTCGGTAGGGAGTCTGCTGCTCCCTCTGACCCTCCCCTCTCAAACTCTCTCTCTCTCTCTCTCTCATTCTGTCTCTCTCTCTCTCTCAAATAAACAAATAAAATCTTTTTTTTAAAAAAGAGTTTCACAGGTAACCCTAAAATCATAGAAATCGAGTATATGGTTTTTCAAACTAAAAGATGAAAATAAGAGACTAAAGAAAGTATATCAACTCCTGAACAGGGAGGAAATGAGAAGCAAGAAACATAAAAAATGCATGATAAATCAAAAAGTAAAAATCATATGGTAGAAATAAGTCCACCTATATACGCCATCACAACAAATGTGGGCAGTTAAACCATAAGTTAAATCATATATGAATGGACAGAACTCTTCAATTGAATTAGGAAATTAACAAAATCTGTTTCTCTGCTGTTTTCAAAAAAAGATCAAATGCCAGAGGACAGAAACCAGTGCACAGGCCCAATCTAAAACCAAAGCAGATGCAGTGGGTTTGGCCTGGAGGTGGAAATACCCCGGGCTGATGGCCTTGGGAGACATGAAGGCGGGGGGCCGGGGGCCAGGTAAGGGAGGCCTAAATGGAAGAAGTGATGTGAGATTTGAGGCAGAAATGGTAAGAATGATCCACCTGGCTGCCGTACTTCAGGCAGAACATCCTAAGGTCCTAAGGGACCTTGGGATGTTTGAGGAGCAGAAAGGTTGGTGGCCTGTTGACAGAGTGGTACAGGAAATAGATCATGCAGGATCTCGAAGGATATTTGCATTTTATTTTTAGTGCAGTGAGGAACCATCGGAGCGTTTGTTGCGGACGAGTTACATGATATGTCTTTAAAAAGATCCTTCCAGCTACTGCGGGGAGAATGCAGTATAGAGGGTTACAGAGAAGCAAGAGGGGAAGCAGGAAATCCATTTGGTGACCAGTACAGTAGTTCCAGTGAGAGGAGAGTGTGCCTTGATCCAGAGGGGTTGTAGGGGACACAATGAGGTAGCGATGGTCTGGAAATATGTGTTGGCTGTTGAGCCAAAGGGACATGTTGATTGACTGGACACAGAGTACGGGACGGGGAGGAATCAGGGTGGAGGCTCTCCTTGGGGCTTGAGCAACTGGGTAGATGTAGTGCCATTCACGGAGATGGGGAAGGTTGAGGAGCAACAGCTTGGGTGGGTGGCTAGGGGTTGCAAATCAACCATTCCGTTTGGGTCTGAGATGACTCTCAGCTATAAAAGGGAATTATCAAGTAGGTAGTCCAGTGTTTTGGTGTGGAGATTGGTGGAGATTTCTGAACTGGAGATAAAAATTTCAGAGTTGTCAGGATAAAGTTTGGGCTGGATTGAATCCCCTAAGTCGTGCGTGTGGGTAGAGAAAAGGTCCAGGGTGGAAACTCGAGGTAAGGGTTCCTAGAATTAGCAAATAAGAAAAAAGGAGTGCCAACTGAATTTGAACTTCAGATAAACAAATATTTTTATGAGACTGATCTGATGCGCTGCCTACTGCGCTAAGGAGGCACCTACAATAAATATTTTTAAAGGATATGTTCCATGCAATACTGGGGACATACTTGTGCCAAAAGAATCATTTGTTACTTATCTGAAATTCAGATTTAATTGGACATCCCAATTAATTTGACAATCCTACCCAAGATACGACTTCCTTGTTTAGATGAGATGTAGAGAAGGATAAGGAGCAAAGAGGATGTTCCATTTACTGTGACTATGTAACCTATTTTTCCAGCATGCCATGTCATTTAACAAACCATTTGTAATGCTCACGAATTCCATGGGTCAGGGATTTGGACAGGGGATAGTGGGCATGGCTTTCCTCTACTCCTTACTCTAATCCCGGGATTCTTGGCAGCATGGTGTCTGGGTTCCAATGATGAGAAAGAAAATGGATGTGCATGTAAGCAAAAGAGAAAGAGAGATTCAGATAGAGAGAGAGAAAAAGAGAGACTTTATCACTCCAATTTCCTGATTCCAGGTAACTTTGATTCATTCTACCAGAAGCTCCCCCATGCCTTGCCTATGTTCTGGACTGTACAGTAGGGATAGGAGGAAAACCCTTGTTCATTTTTCTTTTTCTTTTTCTTTTTTTTTTTAAAGATTTTATTTATTTATTTGACAGAGAGAGAGGTCACAAGTAGGCAGAGAGGCAGGCAGAGAGAGAGGAGGAAGTAGGCTCCCCGCAGAGCAGAGAGCCCGATGCGGGGCTCGATCCCAGGACCCTGAGATCATGACCTGAGCCGAAGGCAGCGGCTTAATCCACTGAGCCACCCAGGCGCCCCCCTTGTTCATTTTTCAAACATTTATGGGCCAGGCCCTGTGCAGGCCATTGGGAACACAAAGGGGCTTAGCCATGGCCCCTGCTGTCCAAGCACTCACAGTATGGGTGGGTATGTGCTGGTGAAGACAGGCATATTGGGAGAATCAGGGTTCGGTATCCCCATCAAACCCTATCCTGGCTTTGGGGGGAGAAGATGTGAAAATGTAAGCTATTTTTAAATAATCTAGCAGGTGACTTAGGATCAGACAGGCTGAAACAGATAACAAGAACAGGTGGAACCTGGGAGAGGGAGTGATTGTTTTGGGTTGGATTTGTTTGGAAAGATTTTGGACAAGAGAAGCAATTTGAGCTAGACCTTCCAGAGGAGGAGAATTTATCACTTCCCTTAGCTCAATAACACCCTAGACATCATCACATTAAATAAGTCTGATCTTCCCCACCCAGAGCCTTAGTGACCACATTTAGCTGACCTTGAAAAAGAACTGCTACCTTCAAAGTACATATTATGTAGGTTTCCATTCAACGTTAAGCAAGTGCTAAAAGCTTCTTGACCTAAGTTTTTCTTTCCTCTCTTGTCTCATGGAGAGATTCCAGGAGTGAATTTATCTTTTCTTTTTAGTCGAGCTGCAGTATTTATTCAAGCAATTAACAGAACCATTCACATGTTATTTGCTCAAGGGCATTGTGGTGGGGAGAAGTGAAGGATGGTGGGAGGAGCCCAAAGCCCTTTAGGTCACAGAGTAGGATACAAAGGCCTCTCTAGGGATGTGCAAGTGTCCTTTCCCCTGAAGGAGAAGCCATGGAAAGGGGTGGCTCCTTGCCATAAGAGATAACCCAGAGATTATCCAGAGATAAAGCCAGAAGACTTTCTGAAGACTGCCTCCAAACCAGAAGAGCCATCACCACTCACATGGCATTCACTGTTTTCCACATTTTAATTCTTGGAAATTTCAAAAGTACACAATTGTTGAAAGCTTAGCATAATAAATACCAGTGACTTCTTTCTGCAGAATTAAACCATTGATAACTTTATGCTGTCTTTGCTTTCTCTCTCTACATGTCCTCATATATCTTTGAGTATAGCAATTACGTTACAGACAGCATGACCCTTCTCTCCTAAATAATTCAACAAGCATCTTCTAACAATAAGAACATTATCCTACCAGAAAGCAGAAGAAAATTTTTTTAATGTCCAGGATGATCTAGCGTCCAGTGTGCTTCAATTCTCTTCATTATCCCCAAAATGTCTTTCTTAGTTGTCCCCTTTTTCTTCAAGCCCAGATCTAACTGAACTTCTCTTATTATATCTGGTTGTAATGGGTCTTGAGACAATTTAAATATGGACCGGTGGCTTCACTTTTTTCTGTGACACCGAACATTTGTTTTGTTTTAAAAATCAGCTGCATCAAAGTGTCCCTTGACCTAAGGAATTCGGTCGTAAGTGTTCTGTTCATTCATTTTGACGATGTACGCGCCAGTGTAGCCGTCACATCAAATCAAATAAAAAAACAATCAAAATGCAGATTTCTGGTGCCCCAGCAAGATCCTTTGTGCCTCTCTGCAGTCATATGCCCTCTGCCCCTTGTTCCAGGCAAGCACTGATCTGCTTTCCATTATCATATTGAGTTTCTGGAGAGATGAGGCCAGTTTGATTTGAGAGACCAGGCCAGTTTGACTTGTCAAATGTCCCACAGTCTAATTGTTTCCTTGTAGCGTCATTCCCTCCACATTCCAGCTATCGACTTCCCCATACACTGGACGTTGGGTCTAAAACCTTGGTTCAGTGCAGGTTAAGCATATCAGGAAAAAATACTAGGGGTGATACTGGATACTTCCTGCTGCTTCGAGTCAGGGGTACAACACCAGGGTGTGCATACTATTGAGTTTTCTTCCTTGGTTGAGTTGTCAGCCACCAGTACTGGCCTGTGCGATAGTAAATTGTTCTCTTAAAATTGGCAAGTCACCAGTGGGGCGATACTTTGGTAGTGTCCAAAGATCCCACTCCCCGCAATCTTCTACCCAATGCTGGTAGCATTCATTGATGGCTCTTACCTGAATCAGTTTTTCCATGGGGAGTTGCAAAATGTGACTTCCTAATTCTACCATTTCTTCTATCTTTGGAAGCTGTCATTCTTTGGTAAAGAAGACTTTTTTTTTTTTTAAAAAAAAGGAATTTATTTATTTGACAGAGAGAGAGAGAGAGAGAGAGCATAAACATGGGAGCAGTAGAGGGAGGGGGGAAGCAGGCTCCCCACTGCTCCGGGAACCTGATGTGAGGCTCCATCCCAGGACCCTGGGATCGTGACCTGAGTTGAACGCAGACACATAACTGACTGAGCCACCCAGTTGTCTTGAAGAAGACTTCTCTTTCATGAACCAGGGACTGCATCTCCTAAACAGGCAGAGTAAACCCTGATTTCTTTACCCTTAATTACAATTAGGGAAAATTTGATTGTGAGGGAAGGAAAGAAGGAAGGGAGGAAGGGAGGGAGGGAAGGAAGGAAGAAAGAAAGAAAGGAGAGAAGGAAAAACGTAAAGGAAGGAAGGAAACAAACCATAACTGAAAGTGAAATACTGAACAAATAAAACTCTTCCTGATTAATTTTATTTTGGGGTATGTAATAAAAGCGTAAAAGATGACTTAATGCAAGGTGTTGTAATGGTACTGGTAATTCATTTGTCGGGCTCCTTATCATTTAAACGTTCATTTAATGTGCAGGGATAAGGCCGGCACATACACACTACATTTCCCTCTCTAGTGACATGGGTGATGGGAGGGAGGGACATGGACTTTGGAATCAGGTGGCTCTGGGCTGAGTCTGGCTCTGCTCCTTGCTTGCTGGGTGGATTTAACCCCTTTGAGCCTTGGTTCTTTTCTCTGAGGGGAGAGTCATGTTGAGAATGAACAGAGGTACCACATGTGAAATTTCTGTCCCAGGGTGAGGCACTGATCCCTACCTTGGATCTTTTCAGTTCCGATGGAGAAGTAAGGCCACAGGAAGAGGAGTTGCCTGAACTTTCAGAGCCAACAGAGAATCGGGGCTGTTCAGACCCTCATAATTGTGCCCATGAACACAAAGTCACAAATCGCTGCTGGCTTATTCTTCCTTCATTTAGTTATCCAGTGTTTGTGGAATGGTGTCTTTATTGAAGGAAGCATGCTAGATACTAAGCAGTTCATGAGGCAACCCAAGTGTCCATTGCTGACCGTGGTGCTAACCTAACCTATCCTTGGGCACAGGTGTTTGTCCTATCCTGGGACTCTGGTGCAAATTCCCGTTCAGTCTGTCCCAGGATGTCTGAAGCCAGGGAAAGAAAGCGGTGGGGGGAGGGAGGGGGCAAGTGCGCTGGACTTCAATGGACAGAACTAGGAGGGAAAGGAAGGCTTGGCTTAGCACAACCTCCATAAGCAATTACTATGAAAGAACCACTCTAACCATGAATGACATATCAAATGGATGAATGAAGCAGAAAATGTGTGCATGGCATGACGCAGATCTGGGCTAGAGTTGACAAGAACAAACCCGACTGTGTGGCCAGGTGGGCAGACACCAGCCCAGCAGAGATGGGCTCTGAAATGTCATCCTGAAAAGAGACATGCCAAAGAGGTCAGAGTTTTTCCCCCATCTCAATTTCTCTCTCTCTCTCTGCCTCTGTTTCTGTCTTGATGAAAAGTTTGCAACTTTTACACTGTTACACAGGGAACCATCTGACTCATAATGCCACAATTTATAGAGCTGATGAATGTTGTTTTCCTCCAAAATACCTGGATTTAATATAACTATTTATTCTATGTTTGGAATTATAAATTCATAACATATACGTGCCCCTAAGTGATGTAAAATGCGGATACTCTTTCAAATAATTAGGGGTTTCTTGATTTTTAAAATACATAGGAACATTGATTTTAGAGTTTCTGTAAGTAATAGGATTTCACAAAATCTGTTGTGAAGCTATGACCTAATGGGATTTATAAAATAACACCCCAAGTTATTTGAACTGATATAATGTTGCATTGATCTCATACCAATTAAGGAAAGACACAAGGTAGAATGCTATGTAGTTTATTTTTAAAAGTACCTTACTAATATATTACAAGGGTATTTCTAATGGAATTATAATCGACTCAAACACCAGAAATTCTGACACTGAAATCTTGTCTTCAAGAGATCAACAGCTAAGCAATTAATATAACCACCTGAGCTGCTCAGAGGGCCATATTAAGCATGAGTAATCCCAACTGCTTAATGAACATGGACCCTCTGCTCCCAGTATGAACTCCTTTATAACAGGTTTGATATGCCCAAGAATCAATAACATTTACAGCACAAAATTTTAGATGAAGCCACCAGAACCATCAACACCAGCTGTGCCGGGAGTAGAGGAAACCATTGGCACCATTTTCAAGAAAAAAACCAAAATATATCTGAAGAACTTCAAATTTCCAAATTCTCTTTTCAGAAGGACTTATTGATAAATCCAGAGGAACTCACTGTCCCAAATAAGATTGGGAAATGTCTCAGGAATAATGTAATCAGTTTTGGGAAGCAATCATGAGGAAGGTGAAGGGTCCTTCCAAAGAGACCTTCTGCTCAACAGTGACTTAGAAATTCATTTTACAATATTTTCTTTGACATCAGTGAGAGGCACAGCTGGTTGACGGCTTTCACCTTGCTCTACTGGGAATTCACTTGACCAAAGAATCCCTGCCCCCCACCGCCACCACCAAATTCTCAGACTCTGTGGAGATACTCAGCAAAAGACTGTGTTTGCACAGATGTGTGTGTGTGTGTCTATGTGTGTGTGTGAGAGTGAGTGAAAAGGTGCAGATCCTGAAGGCATCAAAAGGGCATGATGCTGTCTGTTGGAACTCATAATTTTATTTATTTATATTTGCAAGAGAGAGCAAGAGTGAGAGAGCACACAAGTTGGGGGAGGGACAGAGGGAGAAGCAGACTCCCCGTTGAGCAGGGAGCCCGATACATGTCTTGATCTTAGGACCCTGCAATCATGACCTGAGCTGAAGGCAGACACTTAAGGTTTATTGATTTATTTTAAAATTTAATTTATTTGTTTTTTTATGATTTTTTAATTATGTTATGTTAGTCACCATACAGTACGTCATCGGTTTTTGATGCAGTGTTCCATGATTCATTGTTTGCATATAACACCCAGTGCTCCTTGCAATGTGTGCCCTCCTTAATGCCCATCACTGCGCCAACCCATCCCCCACCCTCTCCCCTCTAAAACCCTTGGTTTGTTTCTCAGATCCCATAGTCTCTCATGGTTCGTCTTCCCCTCTGATTCCCCCCCCTTTCATTTTTCCCTTCCTTCTCCTAATGTCCTCCATGCTATGCCTTATGTTCCACAAATAAATGAAACTATATGATAATTGTCTTTCTCTGTTTGACTTATTTCACCGAGCATAATTTCCTCCAGTTCCATCCACGCTGATGCAAATGTTGGCTGAGTAATATTCCATTGCATATTTTTATTTATTTTTGCAAGAGAGGGCAAGAGCAAGAGAGAGGACAAGTGGGGAGGGAGGGACAGAGGGAGAAGTGGTGTTGGGACTTATTAATCTGGGTGCATTAGTCCTAACACATTACTAACTTCTGGTTATTATGACTTTTTTCTCCCTCTGAGAATATTAGAGGCTCCGGATCTCCTCGTTATATTGATGTAAGTCACTAACTCAGGTGCTGTGAAGACATAAAGACAAACCAGACACTGACCCTCCCTTTGAGGGGTTACAGAGTAAAACTTGTTCTCAACTTTGGTCACATACTGAAATCACCTGGGGAGCTTTAAAAAAGGCTGGAGCCAGTTTCCCTTACAGAGATTCTGACTTCATTAGTCTAGGATATGGCGTTGGCATTGAGATTTGAATGTCCCCATTGATTCTAGCGAGCATCCAAGGCTGAGAACCATTGCAATAAGGAAAGACAAAGCCTTCTGAAGCCCACAATATAAGCATATTAAGAATTATTAAGAATTTTCAGCTTCTAGGGGTGATTATACTACTATAGGACTTTTGCAGAAGCATAATAAAGTTTAAAGTTACTGTTCTCTTTATACACATATGTATACATGTTTGCCGATGTGTGTCAGAATGGGTACACATGTAGATTACATGAGTGTTGCATTCTTCTTATGACAGATCCAGGGACATAGCAGTCATCAAAGTAAAATCTCGCTCACTTCCCCGCCACCTTATTTTCTTCCAGCTTAAACAACAGAAGTGTACTGTCTTCCCATTTTGGTAGGTGTAAGTCTGTGTTCAAGGTGATGGCAGGATTGGTTCCTTCTGAGGGCTGTGGAGGAGAATCTCCTCCTTGTTTCTCTCCTGGCTTCCGTGGCCTCAGCTGTTCCTGGCTTGTAGCAGGCTCTTTCGGTGTCTTCCCCTGGACCTCCCTCTGTGCCTGCCTCTGTGTGCAGGTTCCCTCCTTTTTATTGCTTCTTCGTCTTTTTTACTGATGTGTAGTTGACGCAGAATGTTATGTTAGTTTCAACATAGTGATTCGATGTACATCGCACCATGCTCACCATAAGCAGAGGTCCCATCCGTCCCCATACAACACGATGACAGTATTGTTGACTCTATTCCCTATGTTGTACAGTTCATCCTCGTGACTTACTCCCTCCGTAACTAGAAGCCTGCATCTCCCACTCCCCTTCACTTATTTTGCCCTCCTCTCACCCCCCCCCCCCGCTGCCGCCGTGGAGACAACCACCAGCTCATTCTCTATATTTATGGGTCTGTTCCTGCTCTTTTTGTTTGTTAACTTGCTTTGCTTTTTAGGTGCTATACAAAGATACAATCATATGGTATTTATCTTTCTCTGTCTGACTTATTTCACTCAGCATAATGCCCTCTAGGTCCGACACTGTTGTTTAAATGGCAAGATCTCATTTTTTAAATGGCTGATATGTAGCACTTAATGTGCGACTTCTTCTTTATCCGTTCATCTATCAACGGACACTGAGGTTGCTCCCACGTTGTGGCTATTGTAAATAATGCTGTCATAGGCATAAGGGGGCATACATGTTTTTGAATTCGTATTTTTGTTTTCTTTGGGTAAATACCCCATACTGCAATTACTGGACCATGTGGTATTTTTATTTTTAATTTTTAGAGGAACATGACTCCCTTTTAGTTCCTGCCCCACACTGGCTTCCAATCTCTTACTAGTGTCAGTCACTCCTGAGCAAACCCCCAGGCCCCCTTTCTTTGCATTTTAAGCACATTTTCATATCCATGACCTATATACCTACAACAGAGAGGTCAGGTTACCTAATTTAGTTTTTTAGAAATTTTAATAATTTGTAGTAGCCACACTTTAAAAAAAACCCTTTATTTATTATTTGTTTATTTATGTGTTGTGAGCAGGGGGAGGGGCAGAGAGGGTGAGGGAGAGAGAGAATCCCAAGCCAACTCCCCACAGAGCCTGAGACCAATCCCAAGACCCTGAGATCAGGACCTGAGTGGAAATCAAGAGCCGATGCTTAACCAACTGAGTCACCCACACACCCCTAGAGCCGCACTTTTGCCTGGCTCTTCAGTGCTATTTGCTGTTTGGTTCGGATAGTCTCTGCTTGACTTACCCTGTCTCCTGCATGGACTGTCTCCTACATGGACTGTTTCTGGTTACCCTCCTTTGAACGTATGTAAAAACTCTTAGAGCAGTAACAAAACAACACAAGTGGTTACACAAGCAAAGTGAAAACTACGATTCAGAATCTCATTAAGATCTAGTGAAGGATTTAGCTTTGAATGCCCATGAAAACCAGAAACCTCTGTTTTTAAAACGAGAACAACTTCTGACTCGATTAAAAAGTCAGGCCTTAGGGCCAAAAAATTTTGGAGAAACGTCCTGGAAAATGAGTATGGTTTCTATTGGAAACTATAAAACACACACACACACACACACACACACACACACACACACCCCACACACATAAGCATGAGCACTTTTGAGTGGGCGGAAAAGAAAGACAAACAATTCATTAGACTGAAGGGAAAAGGAACAGGAAGGGGTGTGGCAGCGAGCAGACGGCACCACAACACCCTTCAGATTCCCTTCCTTATTTTATCTGCAGACAAGGGTGGTCTCGCATGTATAAATCACTTGGGGTGACTAAGCTGAAGGTGGGGTGGGAGGCACCAACCAGGTCTGTCCACCGTCACTGGTGTGATGAGCAAGCGATGCTTAGGTGGGAATCCAATCAGGAGACGCAATTTCATGCCATTGCGCGGTTCCTGTGTAAGGTGCCGGCTGCTTCGGGAACGCCCACCTGGCTGGGGGTGATCCGAGCAGGTCGATTTCCAGGACGTTCTGCAGTTGTGTGAGCTTTCCAGCAGACATTTGTTCCATCTGAAATAATGTTGCTCCTCGTGCCCTGGCTTGCACTCTACCAGCGGCCTGGAGCTCCACGTGGGAGGGACGGGTTCAGAACCCGAGGAGGTGAAAATGCCGAGTTACCCAGCGGTGCCGGCAAACACAACAGATGCTGGGATTGGAGAGGTTCTGGGAGAAAGTCTCAGGTGCTCAACGCTGCTACTTTGCCTGAGGCTCGTTAGTGAGCGTGTAATACTATAGTTCACCAGCCTTATCATACTGGACGTTCTGGGATTTTTTTTTTTTTTTAGAATTCTTTTTCCTAAGAAACAGATCAAAGGAAAGAAAACCACCAGCTTTCCTCGCCGGGTAGTTTGATTTCCCCAGTACTTTTTCTCTTCCATTAGATAACTGTATCACAACATACGCGGGGGCGGTGGGGGGCGGTTTCTGGGAATACACCCAGATTACATCATAGGATACTCTAATGAAGCAGGAGTTCCTAAAGCCTCTGCCTGCCCCCGGCTCCCACCTGTCCAGGGCTGTATTCACACAGGCAGAGGGCTTTCGCCAAAGGCTGCAGAGGAATTGAACCAGGAAAATATGGGTCATTATCATCAAAGAGGTTGTTCCAAAACCTCATTTAGTCAAGTTTTAACTTTGAACTTCTTCTAAACACTTACCAGGGGTGCTCCTCGAAAATAAAATTGTCTTCTTGCTCCCTTCTAGAAAACCAGCCTGGCAGCAGTGGCAAAATCAAGAGGGAGATAAGAGGGAGAAGTCAAAAGGCAAAACGTGCACAGTGAACCTGTAAATTATCTGCCTCTGGAACATCCTGCCTTGTTTTATCTCATGTTGTCTGTTTAACTCTCATGCTGCCCCTGCCAGATGATGCTAAGCTCTGGAGTTGGAGTGACAGCAAGACGGTTATGATGTCCCTGTTTTGGCAGCTGGAGCCTGACTGGTGAGGGCTTAGTGGTGTTCTGGAAAGGCCAATCCTATTACCAAGGCCCTTTATCTTAGCATTCACGTTCATGGAGTCAAGAGCGTCATCCAGATTTGTGATTTCATGAACGTCCGGGGGTTGACCATGACTCATTGTTGAGGCATGGCAGTGTGCATCTGGCAAGTTGGAACTGACCATGACTCTTCGTTGAGGACACGGCAGTGGGCATCTGGCTAGTTTCATAGCAGCCAAGTGAGCTTCCTTCATCAATTATGACTGTCTTGAACCCGGCCAGTCTTGACAGGGGCAATTAATTCCTGGTCCAGAAGCAGCCCAGCAGCCACACAGCTGGCCAATGGTTTGGCACTTGCTGAATGAACCATGTACTTTCCTAACATCACATAGCAAGCGCAGGGTTGTCTTACTGGGAGTCCCCCAGCATTCAGAGGTACGAAGAGAGCACAAAAAATGAGAAGGTCCTGGTGTAGGCAACAGGAAATCTCCAGCGAGAAGATACTTTATCCTGGTCGGCAAGCTAGTGTCCCAACAGGAGGGCGGAGTGGAATCTGCGGAGGGACAGTGAAGAGATAGTAGGATCCCAGTCTCAGGAAGAGGGGCGTCTGATCTCTGTCCACTGTAACCTCCCTGAGGACAGATACCAGGTGTATTGTGCTCACAGCTACATTCTCAACACTTAGCCCATTGTAAGTGCCCAATAACTGCTTGGTGAATGAAGGAAGAGCTTAGAGAAGGACAAGGAGGCATCTGTGCCAGCATGATCAATGGGGAAAACAGCAAATATTCTCACAGAAGAAATGCTATGATAGGGTGCAGCCCAACATTTCCACAAATCCCCCTTCTAAGAGAAGAGAGAAGAGAATTCTTGTCCCAGAGGGATCTGGAGTAAAGTCTTGGGACAATAAAGCACATTTAGCCATATACACCGCTAGTCTAGTTTATGACATACAGCCATCACCTGTTTGTCCCGAGGTCCTTCGCATGGACACCTCTTGACCTAGCTCTTGGACTGCCCCCGTGAGAGAGGCCTTTGGATAACTCTTACCTTCTGGGAGTCCTTTAAGTATCTGTAGAGAATTTGAGGTCTATCCCTGAGGGATTGTGGCCCCAAGAGCCAGAGCTGTCTCCCCTCCCTCCACGTTCTTCTTTCCTGATGAAGATCTTGGGATTATCTCTTCTCTCCAGAGATGTTGACCTCCTGCCTCAGAGGCATGGCCCTTACCTGGGGCAGCAACATGAGGGATATCCTAACTCAGCACAGTGAGTCCAACAAGGGTACCAGGGATGCCCAAGCACGCTAGAAGAGGTTGTTCAAGGGATGCAGTCTATGGAAATGAAGACAACATCGGGAGGCATTTCTTAAGCTGCAGACTATCAAAATAGACTAATAGCAGTGTGAATTCTGCAGGAAGCACTATAAAACGAGAATAGCCCCTCATCTGCTTGGACCACATAAGCATGTGCTTATCTGTAAATGGAGGGTGAACGAATTGCTCTTGTCGGCCTTCTGAGAGTCCATGATTCTACAGCCCTGTGTTTATACGGCACCTTTCAAAATGTTATTGTGGCCCAGTTTCAAACAAGTCGACGGATATTCTTATTTTGTACCTGAGGAGTGTAGGCCACAGCTTGTTGGACCATTTGCCCAAGGTTCAGCTGAAAGCTAGCCTTTGTCAGCTTTCTGTTATCCTCTGAGGAGATTCCAAAATTGGCGATGTTCTGGTTTCAGGCTTATATTAGCTTCCAGAAAATGATGACAGATCATCCTGCTACATTAAAGCCTATCTTTTTCCCCTGAAACCTGACACAAAGTCCCTACACCAGCAGCAATGACCCAGTTTATTTTTCTCATGTGTGGAGTTCTGAGGCAGGAGAAGAACAGGATGTAATTTACAGGTGTCTGGAGCTCCTGCCCCTTGCTCCTTCCTAAAGAACACAGTTGCCTGTGGTGGGTGGGGAGATGTCCCACCTGGCTGGAGCCTCAGCTCTTAGAGGTCACTGAACCTCAGCTAGCATCCCCAAAATCTGAGGGAGTCAGAATTCACACTATGCGTAGTTACTGGCTACAAGTGTCTTAGAAGACCTGATAGGTCAGTACAGGAGCTTCCAGTGATTTCTCTCTTTGTCTTGGGTACTCTCCCTCATTTCAAAATATTTAAGGCCATCTGAATGGCCCTGGATTTTCTGAGGGGACCCCTGGATTTGGAGTTATCGCAGGCCCCAAAGTAGTCAAGACCATTCACTATTCACTGTAAACACGATTCCAGCAATCCCTCCGTACAACACACACACACACACACACACACACACACACACACACACACCCCACCTCCACATTCTCACATTTTTGAGATCTTTCCAGAACCAGTGCAAGGCCTTGACTTCCGGCAAGCACTAGGTTCTCTCCAATGTTTCACGCGTCACTCTTTAGCAAAAAAGGAATAGAGTGTCACCATTGTTGGTGTCTTGGCTACAGGAAGGGAGGGTCCGTTTTGAAGACGTAGTTTGATCAATATAGTGATTATTATAAAAGTTATGTATCTTTAAAGTACTGTGAGTTGTATTTCAGTAGCCATTTTCCTATTGTATTTAATATTTGTATTGAATTGACTTATTTATATTTAATTTTTGTATTTAACTATTGTATATAATATTTGTGTTTAATATTTGTACTAATATTTTCAATAATATATAAATAAATTTTTGTTTTATTATATAAATAATAATAAATAATTATTAATAAATAAATAATAAAGTATTATTTAATTAACTTAATTTAATTAATAAATAAATTAAATTTATTTATTATATAAATGCATATAATATTTGTGTTGTATTTATTTATATTTAATTTTTGTATTTTATTATTGTATATAAGATTTGTATTTAATATTCACATTAATGTTTCAAATAAGTATTATATAAAATAATTATTTATTTATTATATAAATAAAAAATAATGAATTATTATTTTAATAAATAAATAAATTTAATTAATCAAATTAATTATATAAATTTAATATTTGTATTGTATTTAATTATTTATATTTAATTATTGTATATAATATTTGTCTTTAATATTCGTATTAATATTTCAAATAAATATTATATAAATAAATTTATTTATTGATTATATAAATGAAAATAATAAATAATTATTTTAATAAATAAATTTCATTAATCAAATTTATTATATAAATTTATTAATAAGTTTAATTAAGCAAATTTATTATATAAATAAATTTATTATTTGTATTGTATTTATTTATATTTAATTTTTGTATTTAATTATTGTATATAATATTTGTATTTAATATTTGTATTAATATTTCAATTAAATATATAAATAAGTTTATTTATTAATTATATAAATAACAAATAATTATTTTAATAAATAAATAAATTCCATTAATCACATTTATTATATAAATTTATTATAAATTTAGTTAATCAAATTTATTATGTAAATAAATTTAATGTTTGTATTATATTTATTTATATTTAATTTTGTATTTAATTATTGCATATATATTTGTATTGTATTTAATATTTAATGATATCAATATCATATCAGGTAATATCATATCAGTAAACACAGAGGAAAAGAGCACAACCCGGTTTAAATCCTGATTCTGCCATTTACAAGTCAGCTAACTTTAGATAAGTAACCTAACTTCCCTGGAGCCTCATCCCCCTCATCTGTAAAATGAGAAATAATTATACCCATCTGAAAGGGTGATAGTGAAGGTAAGAGCTAGCAAGTATAAAGCACCTCGATTTCTGGCTAGCCTGTGGTGGGTGCTTACTACATGGCAGTGTGGATCCGGGCAGTCAGGTTGTTGCACGAGTGTCCTCTCATGGCCACCCCTCTCCCAGCGGGTGAAGCTGCACCCACTGTCAATTCCCAGTTGCACTGGGGCCCCCAAGTTCCTCAGGAACCAGCAGTCCTCTGAATACCTGGCACCCAAGCTTGCTCTGATTGGCACGTGAGACCTTGAGAAAGCCTGCTGTCATGTTCCCTCCCATGGCATGGGAACCCAGCCTCTATGAAGGAACCCAACCCTATGGTCGAGTCCATTCTTGGCCCCTGTCCAGCAGGCCTTCCTCTGAAGGATGCAGAGAGAACAGGGACCCATGGAATCTTGCTCCCTCTTCTGCCTCTGATTCCAAAGCACCTCAACTAGGTGTGACTGGGTTTGTTGATCTTCGCCCGTTAGTAGTTGTAGCATTAGTAATACTAGTGGTGGTATCCAATTACTTCTGAGGCTATGTGAACTAGAACTGCATCCCCTCCTTTGGGATAGATGTATGCCTTTAACAGTGACCCGGAAAACACTGGATTTCAATACAATTCCATGAAGAAATAGAGGAACCACACATATCACAAAAGTATTTCTATAAGATCCTAATAATGATACTGCAAATCACTTACACAATATAAACAAAAACCTCTGAGTGTATTTTCATGTTTCACACAATTGCCCAATAGTCTACAAAAGGAAAAACAATGATCATTGCAAAGAACATTCTGGAATGGAAAGTCAATTTTCGTAAATTCTTTTCTCAAACCACAGAGCAGCATCAAGTGCTAGTTTTTCTCTCTGTTGCTCAGATCTTAGAACTCTGAGAAGCCAATCTGTGACATAATTACCTTTCATTTTCTTAAAACATTGGGCTTGATTAAATCTGAAAGGAGAAACAAAACTACAGATGTGACCAAGAACATCCTTTCAGTCAAGATAGACTAGGTTTAGCGGTGACAACAAACAGCTCCAACAAAAGTTTCTTTCTTTTTTTTTTTTTAAGATTTTATTGATTTGTCAGAGAGAAAGAAAACACAAGTAGGGGGAACAGCAGGCAGAGGGAGAAGCAGGCTCCCCACTGAGCAAGGAGCCCCCCAATGCGGAACTCGATCCCAGGACCCTGGAATCATGACCCAAGCCGAAGGCAGCGGTTTAACCGACTGAGCCACCCAGGTGTCCCCAAAAGTATATTTCTTGCTCTTACTACATGTCCATGGCAAAATGACAGGGAATTCTGTTCATTAAAGCCACTGAGGAACACAGGCTGGAAAGCTTCTCGTACCTTCCACGTTCCTGTCACGAAAGAGGGAAAATGAGATCTCTAAAGGCTCACACTAGCAATTAAATGCTCAGCCATAAGAAACTTAAAAATTCTATTCGTCACTCATTGCTGAAATTAATTCCATGGCCCCATCCGTCCAAACAAAGTCAGATATACCATCCGTATCCTGTGTGTAGATGGGGAGGAAGTATTTGGGGGATAGCCTTACTGTACACGGAAGGCATTTGCTGATGCGCATTCAGCCAGGAGAGAGGCTGTGTGGAAGCAAAGTGCTGGAATTCACCCCGAAGGAAGGTCAGCAACCAAGAAAGAAAGTCTCCAGGAGCTGCATGTTGAACCAGCTCTCTCATTTGTGAGGGGAGTGGAAATCGTTTTCCTAACAAACAGACACTGAGAAAAACCTTGTCAGATTTTATTTTTTATTTTTAAATGTGTCATTTGGGGCAGCCGGGCAGCTCAGTTGACTAAGCACCCAGCTCTTGGTTTTGGCTCAGGTCATGATCTCAGGCTGGTGAGATCAAGCCTTATGTGAACAGGAACCAAGAAGAGCAGACATTCCTGCATCGCTTTTGTTTCTTTTGTTACTGTTTATTATCCAGAGCGGGGGCTCCCTGCTCAGCATGGGGTCTGTTCAGCTGTCTGTTCCTCTCCCTCTGCCTCTGCCCCTCCTCCAATTCATGCACATGCACATCCTCTCTCTTTCTCTCAAATTCGTAAAAGACAATCTTTTAAAAATGTGGGTTTTTTTTCATTTTTGAGATTTTGTACGTCTGGGTTTTCATGTAAAATTGACAATTTTAAATGTCGGGAAGTAGTTAACATTCAGTATGCTGAAGGCAAAGAAAGGTGTCTATGCACTGAGACCCAGCTCCTCATTTGTAAACTCCGGCCTGCACAGATTGATGAAGAAGAAAAGAGTAACAAGTCTCATTACACACCAGCTAAGGCTGGACAACAAAGATGTTCAGTGCAGCCAGGCAGCTTGGTCACAATTAGCAGGATGGGATTGGAGGAAAGGAAAGAGACAGTTTTAACCAACCTGGAGGTTTTGTTATGTGGGTCTGGCAGGCAGTCAAGAGATGGAAAGAAAACTGTAGGAAAAGAAGGACATTCATGACCCTACTGTTGGCAAGCTGACATAGCCTGGAAATGCACTCTTTTCGCTTCCAAAGATAAGTTTATAGAAAGAACAAATAATAGATAAGTTAACAGAGGTACCAGAATGAGCAAGGGAGGACCCTAGGGTACAAAATTTAAGGAGCCACTCGCTTGAAGGGTCATGAAGGTTCATGGGTGAGGCTTGCGCAAACCTAGGCGTGAATGTCTCCCAACATCGGGTGCTCTGGATGCATCATTGGCCTCAGCTTCGTGCTGGTTCTGGAGTTTACACTATGTCAGAAACAATTATTGATTCTTTTCTCAGGTGATATAGCTATTTTTCTGTTTTGGGAATAGCAAATCTTAGTGAAAAATAGTAATGAGAGAGTCGTAAAAAAGAAAAAACAGGCCCCACCTGTTCTTCTGGGGACCCCCGGGACCCTGAGATCATGCTGTCACACCTGGGATATCACCCCGCTTCACCCCTTGAACACTTTTAAGCCAGGAATGTATCCCACAGGGGTAGACCTCGAAGTGTTTCAATCATGCACCTGGTCGTCGATAGAAACTTTGCAGTAGGCTCCTTCAGGTAGGTGCCTCCCCTTGGCTGGACCCACAGCCCCATCCCGCGAACAACTTGTCCCCACCCAGGCCAGTCGGGCTCTGCAGCTGCCGCAGTCCCCACAGTGGGTGCTCCAGGTAGCTCCTGAGGTGCTTCAGCATCTTCTTCTGGGGCCTGGGATGAAAGTATCATCCCCATGATTGACTTTTCACGTCCCTCCGAAATCAAGGAGAATGTTGCCACCGATCAATGTTCTCTGAGTCCAGGAAGCAATCCCTAGAAGGTCTCGCCTGATGGCAGGTCATGGGCACAGGGATCTGAGAGTCCTCCTTACTCCCGGCCTACCAGGTGATGGAGGCTTGCTGTGTGTCCTGAACTGTTCCCTGCACAGGTCTATGTCAGCCACCCCCTGTCCTCAGCTCAGCATCTCTCTGGTTCTCGGCCCTCGGCCCCTCCCTTCCTGCTTGTGCTCATTTTCGTCTAATGAAGAAATGAAATCCTAAAAAAATACATAAAAGATTGAGCATCAAAGTGTATTTTGAAGTCTTCAATGCCTGGCTGGAAACACCTTCCTGCGTGTATTTCCTTGTCATCCTTCCTCTCATGCTGATGGCATCAGGGGTGCATGACATCCCAGGGAGAGAGAAGACGGACGGTGGAGGGACTCTGGACTCCTGGAAGATCACATTAAGGATTTCGGTCTCCAATCTGCAGAGCCACTCAGCACTGTCATGGGGGGATCTCTGTGGTGATATGCTACCCAAATTTGGGGAGTTACCTGGTCATTCAGCATAATGTAATGTACCTCCTTATGACATGTTGAAATCACCAAGTTCACTTCAATAGTGATCAGCCTAAAACCTTTAAAAAGGACCAAAGAGGCACCTGGCTTCCTCAGGCACTAGGATCCTTGATCTCAGGGCTTTGAGTTCGAGGCCCACATCAGGCACAGTTAACTTAAAAAAAAAAAAAAAAAGGCTTGCACGGGACTAAAATCAGTGAGGCTCAAACAACGGAGCTCGTCTGCGCTGGGATGGATCCCGTCACTCGTTCATTCAGCCACTGGGCACTGCACACGCAGATGGGGCCAGTGCTTCTCAGCCCAGCGGGTTCTCCCTGTAAGAGCTCAGGGTCTAGAGGAGAAGATGGACAAACGAGAAACCAAATTGTGAATGAAAGGAGCGATGGCTCCACAGGAAAAGAGCAAGGGACGACAACCAAGGCCCATACTCCACCAGGTGAGGGGTATGACAAGGCTGTGCTGAGATGACATGGAGAATTCCTGCGGGACGAAAAGAAGGAGACAGCCCTGCACAAATCCGAGTGCATACCGCCTGGCAGAGGGCACCATGGAAGAGAGGATTGGAAGTTAGAAAGGGGGCCAGGGTGGCCAGAGGAAGCTGAGGAAGGAGCAGAGAGGCAGGGGAGGGGGGCCAGGGCCCAGGTAGCTGGAGAGTATCAGTATCCTTCTCCCAGTGCTGTGTGACCCCACTTCCCGGCACTCAGTGGCTGAACCCACAAACGCTGCCTCATGGTGTCAGGGGATCAGGAATCCAGCAGTGCTCAGCTGGGGGCTCCTTCCAGAGTCTCTCCTTCCATTGGGGCTGCTGACACCACCAAGGGAGGACCTGCTTCACCGAGAACCTGAGCTCACTTAGGGGCATGGGCCAGATACGGCCCATCGCAAAGACCTGAGTTCTTCTGTGTGCTGTTGACCCACAGGGCTGGGCCACGTGCGTATGTGGGTGTCCTGGTTCAACCTAGGGGCTTGTGCTCCAGTGTGAGGATCTGAGAGAGCACATGGGTCAGAGTCGACATGGGGCTGGGCAGTGAGCTTTGATAACTTAATCTCAGAAGGGCATTTGGGTCAAGATGCCACGTTCTGTGACATGGAAATGAACCACGAAGGCCAGACCACACTCAGGGAGGGGGTCACACAAGGATTTATACAGAGGAGTTGGGGAACCAATGGAGCCCCTGAGGGGAGACTGTGAAGATCCCTGTAGGGTCCGGGCCTTGCCCAGAATCAGACAGGTAGAGAGGCTTAGCAGGCATGAACCCAGCTCTTTGAGAGTCCTCAACATTTGGGCCCTGGATGCACCTTGACATTCACTGGGGGCTCTGAAAAAGGTTGACTAGAAGGAAGTGGCTGTTGACATGGAAATTGTATCGGGCTGAGGGTGATCCTAGATAGGAGACATTGCCAAATTTTCTTGTCTGAGGAGAATCCCAGGTCATGGCGACCCACTGGGTGGACCCATATCTACTACACACACTTTGGAAAGGAGGGAATGGCCTGCATCCCAGAACTGGCATTCTGTAGGGGCCAGGTACATTCTGACCATCCAGTCCTAAGCCTCCAGTCCCTTCTTTAGGGTTTGTATTGAAATTTCAAAGCCTAAGATCTTGGGAAGCTATTTCCCAGCCCTCTGTAGGTGGGGGTGTCATCTTCTGGGACTCCAGAACATGAGCACTGATGAACACATGTGTGCACTCGGGAGCGAGTGTGCTTGTGCAACAAATACACACACCCCAGTAGGGACAGTTGGGTGGGATCTGATTAGTAGCAGATCCAAGAAGTTGATAGGAGGGAGGAAATTTGGTTGCAGGTATTTCCTACATGGGACACCACTCCTCTAACATCACAGCTATTATCCAACCTGTGCCTGTGGACATTCGATAGAAAGACATACTAGGATCATCCACATTTTGCAGAGAAAACCATCCCTGACCATCCCTGTCAGGCACAATGACAGTTATGTAGGGTCAAAACCAGGTAAGAATAGAGAGTTGTCTATGAAACCAGGTGTGTCTGCATGCTGGGGCCCTGGCTGCTATCAGACCTTCCCTGGGGGCCTGTGGAGAGGTCTGTGTTGGGGTCACTGTGTACAGATAAGATGTGGCCTTGCCTGCAGAAGGGGGATGAGGACATGGCAGACCGGACCACTGTTGGTGTAGGCGTCCAACCAGGAGTGGACCCCGGTAGGGGATCTCAGGCAGTGATGTCACTTCCTTGACTACCAACCCCCAGAACTTGGAACCCCTGCAACCAGGCACCCACATTCTACTGTAGTCCAGTATCAGGGTTAGTTGGCTAGAGACATCTGACACAGAAAGATGTTTTCCTGCTGTCTGCCTGCTTCACGGGGCTCTGGGCACCAGAAACCCCAGGAAAATGGCTTGTTCCCATGCTGCAGACATTGGCTCAAACATCGCCCCCAATGCCTCAGGGCATTTCGAGGGAGATGCCATAAGGTACTTCCTACTGAGCAGACTAGGCGATGCCCACCCTTCTGAACCATCCTAGGGAAGCCCCATCCCTTCCTCTGGAGTTTGAGGGGACGAGGGATATGTGGGTGTTCCCACCCTTGGGCTGGAGGAGGGCGAGCACAGTGGATACCCTGGTGATCCCTTCTTGTTCACACCAATGTCATGGTGGGCCGGGTGGAAAGGGGATTCCGGAGGTGCCTCTCAGCTGAGCAGAGCACATCCAAGGCCCTGAAGCTGTGCCACATTTCTCTCCTTGGGCGAGGGGTCCGCATACTGGGCTGTGGTGTGTGTGCAATGGAGCGCCCTGGGTCTGAAGACCAGCAAAGGCGTCCAGACAGGGCTCTAAGGCCTCCTGCCTGGCTGACGGGCACTGTCTTTACAGAAGGCTACAGAGGAGATGGTGCAGGAGGTGAATGTTGACATCCCCTGCTGTCCTTCCTTGAAGGACAAGAAGCCCCACGACACCAACAGAGTCTGGCGCTGGCTCAGGGTGAGTGCAGGTGCTGGGGAGACCCGACCCCCAGGGCGCCAATGCAGCACCAAGGGCCCGGCTTCCTAGAAGCCAGCCTGGCCTCCTAGAGTCCTGGACTCCCATGAATCTGCATCCCATCTCTTCCCCAAACTTGCCCTCATGGTCCTGCCCACGCCTGGGACAGAAGCAGAGGCCTTGTCCACACACTTATAGGAATAGCAGTAAAGAGACTTTCAGCCTCGTCTCATCCCATTTATCTAGACTCGTTTTGCCCTGTGCTAAGCATTTTCCTAACTCGTGCTCCCAGGTGTCCCCCTTGGCCCAACTGTCCTTCCTCAACTTCTGCAAGTCTTGTAAGTGATCATTTGCAAGTGTGAGTTGGGAGACTTTTATCCCAAGGGACATGGGGCCCATGGTACAATGTCTCTTGCTCTACCTTTTTTTTTTTTTTTTGATGGAACACATCTTTGGGGCCCCCCCAGGGTCAGGAACAGGGGCCTCACTGCACCGCACTGCCCAGCAGTCCGGAAGGCCCGTCATTTGTCACAGCCATGGAGCCCTTTACTGGTGCAGGACTGGATGGAATCCCCTTCTGTTGCCAATGCACAGTGCTGCATCCCACAGCCTACGTGCCCTCCTCTCTGAAGTCCTCTCACCTAAAACATCTCTGCGTTCTCGTCTCAAGAATGGGATATGTCGGGTACCGGGGTGGCTCAGTAGGTTAAGCCTCTGCCTTCAGCTCAGGTCATGATCTCAGGGTTCTGGGATGGAGGCCCACGAAGGGTTCGCTGCTCAGTGGGGAACCTGCTTCCCCCTCTTGGTCTGGCTGCCTCTACGCCTACTTGTGACCTCTCTCTCTGTCAAATAAATAAATAGAAAATCTTTAGAATAGATAAAAACAATGGGCTATGTTATCAGAAGTCACAGGATCCATGCCATTCATGCTGTGAATGTGTGCTCTCTTGTGGGCTCTCTTGTCACCTCCTACATAAGTCACTGAGATCTGGGGGCTGCTTCTGGCTTCCAACCCCCAACCCTCCTGGTCTACAGCACTGACTCACATCTGCTCTGATTCACCTCAGGGGAAAAATGGTTCAACCAGGAGGAGGAATAGGACTTCCGTGCTGTGGGCCAACCGGGCCAAGAAGCTGGAGGCTGCGATAGATAACCTGGTGTCTGCTGTCCTAAGAGAAGATCTACACTATGTCCACATCTTTCTGGACACGTACCGCACCTTTGCGACCACCCAAGCGGTACTGGACCTCCTCTTTGCAAGGTGAGCACCCTCCCCTGTCCCTAAGTGCTTCGTGTGTATTGGCCAATGCCTGTTTGTGAGACTAGGCAGGGCCCCAAGCTTCCCTTTGCTCCTAACTGGGGCCAAGTTATATAGGGACTCCGTGGGCTCTCGTAGGGAGAGCACATACACCTGGGCGCCTGCGCCGGTGGAAAAGTCTGCCTGAGGGCCAGTGGGCATGCTCTTTGAACATGCTCGTGCCCCTCATGATGAAGCCTCTGCCTCTTCCCTCACTCGCACTATGGTCTTGAGTTGGGCTCTTTTGCCATTGAAAGGGAGATCTGAGACTCCTCCTGGGGTCTGTGTCTGGGTGAATCCAGAGCAGCATGCCTGGGTTTGAGCAGGGGGCCAGGCCCACTCAGATGTCTGTGATGGGCTGGTTGGGGCCCTTTCATTCAGCAAGCATTCAGGAAGCCCCCATCAGTGGAGGCGATTATCTAGGAGCTGAATGAGATCCCGGCACAGAACAGACAGCATCCCAGGGCTGCAGGCTAGTCGGGGTCGGACGAGGAGAGCTAACATCCACAGACATCTCATGGGATGCCCCCTGGCCTCCTCTAGATTCGGATGCGTTTACTCCACCTATGACGAGGTCGACAGACCCCAGGAGCAGCGGCACACGTGAGTAAGATTTGGCTGCTCCAGGAGGACCTTCCCTCTCCACCAGGGCAGTGAGGGTACTGTGAGTTCGAGGGGCTGCTGGACATTCCCGCACACCTCTGTTATTCCTGCTGTAGGGTAAAGGTGTGAGAGCTGCTTCTGGAAACTGGGAAGGTGTCCTGGGGAGATGGGGTTGGTGTGTGAGCACTGTGGGAGAGCAGGGGGATGGAGGACAGCTTCAACCCCTAAGAGGGTCTTGCTCCATCCCTGCCCCCTCCCAGCCCTCTCTCTACCCCAATGCTGGGACCCAGAACTGAGGATGTAGGTACCATCGCACAACAGTCTGTTGGAACATGCACACTGGGTGCTCAGCGGGGGCCAAGGAGAGTGGTGACCCATTGAGAGCTTAGGGAGCAGACATCCCACACCCTGTGGGAGGTGAGTGTCAGGGGAAGCAGACCCACTCATGGCACCTAGTGAATGGGCAAAGGAGGTAATGTTTGAGGTATGGGGAGGGTCCTGGGAAGGCCTGGCTAGAGACAGAGTCCCCTTGTTCCCTCGTCGGTTGCATCTTCACGGAGCAGTGGCGAGTGCAGTGAGGGTAAGGAAGAGGCCAGACACCACCCCTCCCTGGGCACATGCAGTTGAATTCAAGTGGCACGTGGGCAAGGAGACAGACTGAGGAGTGTGTCCAGCTCCCCTCAGAAGGACAGAAATGCTCACACCATTGATCAAGCACTCCCACTCCTAGTGGCTTTTGGCCAGCATGCCGTTGGGGAGTAGGCCTGTCTCAGGCAGGACTGCCAGATTGCAGGTGGACAAGGTGTACGACTGGTCTGGGACAGGAGCTGGAAGTCCAGGGGCCCAGTTTCCCCCAGGGGTTCCCTGGGATATTGGTTTGGATGGGTGCCCTGTCCTCTGACTTCTCTGCCTCCATGTCTGTCCCCAGGGCCGTGTATACCATCCTGACCACGTGGCTAGAAAAGTACCCCGGGGATTTTGTGCAGCCTCCAGACTTTGCCAGCTTGCACATGCTGCTGGCTTACCTGCAGGTCAATGTGCCGGGCTCGGACCTAGAGCGCCGTGCCCAGCTTCTGCTGTCAGGAAGGCAATACGTGGAGCCCACGGAGCCAGAGGCTGGGGGTGAGGAGGACTGGGGGTGACTGATGTGGGACTGAGGAGGAGACGGGGGGACCACCCTGAGGAAGAGTCCGTAGAGTGTAGTTGGGCTGAGAAGAGTGAGTCGTCTCAGATCCCTGTCTCTATGGGCTTCTGCTGGGGACACCTTCTTGAACGCAGACCACACTGAGGGGTGGGAAAAGGGAAAGGCCACAGGGAAGTCAATCAAGCTGATGATGCTTTCTCTTCTTGGAGCTACAGCACCAGCCCCAGAGCAAGATCAGGATGTGCCTCGGGAACTCGACCCAGCAGCCACTCTGGCTCCCGCTGCATCTCTGGGACCTGAGCTGGCCCCCGCCATTCCTGCTGTGGAGGCTCAGCATGGGTCAGGAAGAGCCGGGACCCCACCTGCCCCATTGAGGCCAGGGCAGGTGGTCGTCAGGGCCCTCGTTCACGTCTCTGCGACGGAAGAGCCATCGGGCCCTTTGCCTGACCCGGATGTCCAGCAGGGTCCTGCCCCTGCTCCTGGGGCTCCTGAAGAGCCTGAACCACCACCTGCCTCGGTGGAGCAACCAGGCTCGGCCCCCGAGCAGCAGCTTGTACTGGCTGCTGCCCCAGAGCCTGTCTCCCCCTCCCCCGTCATTTCCTTCTTTGTCGTATTTGTGTTTTGTGTATACGTATATAATTACATAATAGATTTTATTTATAAATAAAGTAGAATTTGAGTTTACATAAAATTTTCCTCGGATCCTTTTCCGGGGGATATGGACGTCTCATTCGGTCCATTCAGAGTGTTGCACAACCGTGTCCTTCTACAACGTTGCCATCGCAGAGACACCTGTGCTCCTCATCGCTCACGGCTCTGTCCCTCCCCCAGTCCCTGCAACCACTGCTCTTCTCTCTGTCTCTGCCGCTTTACCTCATCTTGCATTTTCCTGTGCCTGCAATCCTACCGTACGGCCTTCTGTGTCTGTCTGCAGAACGTGAGAGTGATTCCCCTCTTTTCAAAGTGTTTTATACAAAACACAGTGTTTTATACAACACACAGGCCAGCAGAGGGATGCAGGCCAGGCCACTCCTCTCAGCTTGCTCCCTGTCCTTCCTGGCTGAACCCCATCCTCTCAGGGAGGAACCTCTAAGGACAGTGCCGGTCAGTGGGTTACAGACAAGTGTTCATCCTGATGGAGTTTCAGCGGCAACAGCAAGAACCACTTGAACTGTGTGAGCAAGAGAGGCCTTTGCAATGCACATTGGCTGCTCATGGAAGCTGCAGGATGGACAGAGCCTCCACCAGGGGCTTTGGCACTGGACAGAGCTCATCCTCTAGCTATGACCCCCTGACCCTGCCAAGCCCAACCTTGGTATCCCTCAAGTTAAGCTTGTCTGAGAGAGGGGCCGTGCTTCCTGCGGACACCCCTCCCCTCCCACAAAGTCAGGTAAGGGGGAGTCCACTTGATCGGACGCTCTCATAGAGGCCATTGTCAGTAACTCCTGTCTTCTCTGCCAGAAGATGGAGCGAACCAGGCACAGAAGATAGATCCTCAGAGGGAGGACAGCTGGGGCTCTCCCTGCAGGAAGAGAGAGAAACACCAGCGAGTGGGACTCAGTGAGAAAGGAGAGCTCTGAGCACTCGGGGAGGGGCTGCCATGGGCTGGGCGCTGCCATACTGCTCAGTGGCACAGGCTCTGTGCTGGCTTGCAGGGAGAGCCCAGGCTTCATCCCACCAAGAGGTCCATCAAACACCAAACTGACCTGCATTAAACACTTTCAAGTCCAGCCACGAAAAGGCTCTGGGGCCCTGGCAGCCGAGGAGGCCTAAGATGCTATGTACCAATGATTCCACGGTGGGGGAAAAGTGGGACAGGCGTGATGGAACTGGGGGCAGCTCATTCCCCTGCATTGGGGAGAAAGACCCCCATCACAAGGCACCCCAATATTTGTTCTACAAACAGGTGGCAGTCCAGGGGGCTCCAGCCTGCCAGTCTCCACACTGAGGATTGTCCATGTCCAGGACACAAGCTCTGGGGGACATCCTGTCCCAGGGCCTGCCTGGGTCTGATGGATGAGCACCGGCATTGTGGGATCCCATCCTGGAGGGCAGGAAGGCTTTCTGGAAGGACAACTGGGTCAGGGGGATCAGGATTGGCAGGCTGAAGGGACACAGTAGGGCAGAGGCCCAGAGCCCATGACAGCAGCGTGCTCCCAGTGGGCTACTTTTAGTAGGTAAAGCTGAGGATTACTGAGTATCTTTTGAGATCATGAATCACGACAGTCAATCCCGCTAGCAATTCCAGGAGGAAGGGAGAAATGCTGTCTCTGTTTGACTCCTAAGGAAACCAAGGCTTTAAGAAACTGCCCCTTTCCATGCTCCACATTGAGTCACAGGCAGGATTTGAACCCAGGGCTTCCCAGGCTTGTGGGCCCGACCTCACGAGAAGGTTGTGTCCAGATGCTCAGAAGGGACTTGTCAACTCTGAGGTTCCATGAGCCTTTGTAGCCAAGGAGAAGCCTTCTCCTGCCCAGACGCGGGCTGGCTGGGACGGCGAGAGTCCTCAGTGCCGAGGCACAGCATCGTCAGACAACAGACCCAGGCCCAGCCGCAGTCAGGGGCGGCGCCACTGCCCCTTGAGCTCAGGGAGGTCTCCAGGCCTGGGGGTTGGATGTGGAGCTTTGTTTCCAGCAAAACTGACTGCCCGACAACGGGGACGTTTTTTCCAGCTGAAAACATCTCCCTGTTGAGAGAACATTCCTGGGGACGTGACTGGCTGTAAACGCATCCCTCCGTCGGTCCGCGTCACGGGACCTGGGGACCCGAGAAGCAGGCCCGGCAAGGCCAGGAGCAGCGCAAAACGGCACAGACTCTGTGTGTGGGTCTCACACCCCCGCCTGGGTTCAGCCCCTGGCGGGCCTTGGGTGGGCCGTGGGGCTCCTGGCGCAGACTAGACCAGAGGTGACTCTAGCAAGGGTTTGACAGCCAGCTTTCCGCGGGGGCCGCCCGGGCTCTGGTCCCACCCCCTCCCCACCGCACCCCTCTACTGGGAAGGGGCTGACCTCCAGCCGCTCCGACTTCTGGTCGCCTCCACAGTTCCTACTGGGTTTCTTGGGCCTCCCGTCACTTGTACTGAATTCCTGCCCCGAATTCAGGGTTGGAGGGGGTGATGGACGGCACGGCTGGATGCGGAATTGTGCACCTAGAGATTTTTACCTGTTTGGGTCGCCTGTGAGGACCAAGAATGCGCCAAATAGGCCACTGAGAGAAACAGACTCAGGACTGAGGCAGCAGAAGAGGATTCTTACGCTGCCACATCAGCGGGGAGTCAACCGGAAGTGGGCAGGGGGCAGGTTCCCTGGTCTGTCTGGTTCTCTGAGCCTCTGGGCGAAGTGGCCCCAGTGGCCTGGGAGACAAACTCTCGGAAAAGAGCCAGAGACTGGAATGACACCAGATGGGTGGGAAGCTCCTAGAAACAGTCAAACGATCAGGGATCAGAAATCTGCACTCTGACCCAGCCTTTGCCTTTGTCTTCCTGTCTGACGTCTGCCTCCCCATTTGGCACATTTCCCTTGTCACCATCCAACGTCTGACATGGCTGGGCAGCAAGGAGAAGACTGAACCAGCAGCCTGGCGGGCCAGACCCTGAGGTGCCTCAGCCCGTCCCCGGACGGTTCCAGGCGCTGGAAAGAAGGTCCGATCTGTCCCAGCCACTTGACAATGAGAACTATCCTCCAGGCATGGTTATTTTCATGTAATCTCAGAGATGGGATTTCCTGCGGTCAAGAAGTAAATGTGGAAAAGGGCTTCCTAGAAACATCACGTATCGTTGACAAAAATGCCTGTTTTCCAAAAGTGCGACCGGCTGGAGCCCCCCCTCCTGTGAGTCAGATGACACGGGGCGTGAGGTCCTCAGGGGCAAGGAGCAGGCACAAGTCTATCCCCCTCAAGTGTCGTGGCTATTCCGCCAGAAGCCAGCCGACCCTCCCCTTAGCCCATGTGTGTGTAAACTCCATGCGGTCACAGCGTCAGGGCCTGCCTTGGTCAAAACCTTGCCCAGGGTGGTTTGTGGACACATGGTGGGCAGTGGGGAGCCAGGAAGGACTGACAAAGCTCAGTGTAGGTAAAACCCCAAAAGAAAACAAATGGGCAAACAAAACCCAAGATCATGAGAGAATCCTCAGCCACGGTTTCCTGCCTGCCGGCCCCAGCCTGTCCTGTCTCCGTTTCGTGTCCATCCCTCGTTTCCTTCACTTTGGTCCTTGCATTCTTGGTTGTTTCTTTTTTGCTTCCCCAGCCTGAAAACGACCTGGAACCATGCCTTCTTCCTATCTTGGATCTCCTTCCCACAACTCTTTTCTGCTGCATTTTGGCCAGATTTGCAAGGTGTCCGTGGCTGAATTTCAAAGGTCTGATCGCGTACTTCCCCCCCAGGGGGACAGGGGAGCCGCTGGTCCTTCATTTCCATCCTTCTCTCTTCCCTTTCATATCTGAGCCCCCCAACACCAGCCCCGTGGGGCCGCTCACTTTACCCCCAATGCTCCTCTTACTCCTCCCCCAGCGCCCCTGCCCAGATCTCGGGCTCCTCAGAACCCCCCCAACATACCCCAGGGAAGGTCCACATTAATCCCACCTGAGCTTTGTTCTCTTTTAATGTTTGTTTGCTTGTTTGTTTGTTTGTTTTTATACCTTCTCACCTGGGTGAAAGTTCTCTGGGTAATTTGAGGCCAGGCACCAGGACTTTGTTGTTTGGAAGGTGGAGATCAGGGCTCAGCCTCCGTGGGGGTCGCACCCCCTGAGAGCGGCTCACGGTCCAGGTCCCCATCTGCAGCCTCTGCCTTCCTGCCCTTCCAGCACCTGCTCCCATGGGCTCCACCCATCTTTCTCTGATGGGCTGAATGTCGGACTGGTCCCTCAGGCTCATCCTTCGGTGCCCTGTGTATCCCACCAACTTCACGCCTCTTCCCAGTCCATCTTTATGCCCAGGACAGCCCTCTCCGTTCTAAGATTTCCACGAGCCTCCCCAGCTGAGAGCCCTCCTCACTGACCCCATGCAGGCACCCAGGGTTCTTCCCACCAAGAACACAAGAGCGAAGGCGGGGCGGCGGGCAGGAGTGGCCATGCCCTGGGGGATCGGGCGGGCCTGCCAGGGGAGAGATGAGAAGGGACGCAGACCACGCTTCCTCATCAAGGCAGGTCTCTTCAGACTTTTAAGATCGTGTACCCCTCAATAAAGAATTAGGAGCACTCGCCCCTCAATACCTATACATAAATCTATAAATTACACATATGACTCAACAAATGTAGAGATTCATTATAAGACAAAATGTGCAAATAGAAGAAAAAGATTAAATAAATAGCAACATGGTTTTAGTTTATTAAAAGTTTTAATTGTTTTTCTCTCTAATGTATTTATTTTTTAATTTAATTATTTTTAAGTCCTCTCTACACCCAGCGTGGGGCTCAAACTCACGACCCCAAGATCGAGAGTCACAGGCTCCACCGACTGAGCCAAAGTATTTATTAATAAGTCTCAGTGAAAGCAATCTGACTGGCTATACACCATTCTTTGTACAAACCCCACTTTTGTGTCTGGTGACACAGTGTCTAGAAGTGGCTCTGGAATCTCGTTGTGCTGGTACTTGGCTGTCACGCGTCCCTGTGTCACTTCCGCGTCCGTCCACCAGCTACAGTTTGTTGTTTGGGCTCAGCTACGGGAATTCCATCTCCTCTGACGCCCGTCTATCTTTCATGCCGATTCAAAGCTCTTGCAATTTTACCTGTTGGACACATGGTTTCAAAACACTGTGCCGGAGATTGCCTTGTAATAAGAAACTGTTTCAACCTGAAGGGTGCACGCAGGCGAGTACTGAAGGGCTGCAACTACAAACCGAACCTTTTCAACAACAACAATGCCATAATGGGAAGACATTTCCAAGCATCTCATTTCCAAGATGCTATCCCATATGTTTTCTCTAGGGGAAAAGTTAAAAAAAAGAAAGAAAGAATGAATGAAAGAAGGAAAGAATTTGCTTCCACTTACCGTTAAAGCACCTTTTTCTGCAAATGACGGATTCGTTGGCTTTTTTAAAATAAACACTGGTGTCCTGAGCCAGCCGGATGGGCTGAGGCCCTCCTTGCTTTCCTTGCCAGGTGGTTGACGAGGCCTCTTGTGGGCAAAGCACACAGAATGAGACATCTGACCATGTCGCTCTCTGGAACCACTGCCGGTTTCTCATGGCTAAATGAACAGAACCTGGAGTCCTCATTCTGTCTTACGACTTACAGGACCCACCACCCACTGTCCCCACCTGCCTCTGAGGCTTCACCCCACCCGCCTGCCCCACCCCCAGACTTGTCCTCCTTCTTCCCTTTGTTCCTGCCCTTCCCCAAAGCCCTGCACCCCGTACCTCTTCTCTGCCAGAGCAAGTTCAAGTTCTCACTGCCTCCCGTGACCTTTCCTGATGGCCCGTGTCCCTCATCCCTGTTTCTGCAACACATTAAACATCAGTCCATGAAGATGTCCGTGAAGACCTGAAACAGGGCTCATGTGCCTCCCTCTTTTCTGCACTCCCCTTACTGAGCTGAGCAGCGTGGGCTGGCGGGTGTGTCTGTAAACGGACTTCGGTTTTGAATGAAAGGGACATCTCTCCTGCACCTGCTCTCCCAGACTTCTGGCGCCTGTCATGGTGGTGAGGATGTTTAAGCTGCCTGCGGGGGAGGGGGTGAGGTGGCTCGGGTTGGCTGCTTGGGGTCACTCCCCTTCCTTCTGTTACTGTCCCTCTCCTTTGGGGTGGGGAGGAGGACAAGGACGAGGAAGAGGTGCGGGGCTCCATCCTTATGGGATTTCGACCCATGGGATGACAGCCCTGACCCAAAGCTTGTGACTTCTGAGTAGTCTGGAGGAAGGCAGCAAGCAGAGGAACCTGTTAGCTTTTTCTGCCAACTGGAGCAGCCGAACATCAGACTCCCAGGGGCTCTGTGCATGCCAAATGCTATCCGGGGAGCCATGGTTCACTGTGTCTCCTTCTCATGCCCTCTAGCGGCTGGAGGGAGCGCCCTCTCACTTGTGCCTGGTGTTTGCAGCCCCCTGCCCTGTGCAGGCTCTCCAGAGGGGCAAACATCTTCCAGCGTGGAAGGGATATGCACCATATCCCCACCCGTGTGGTGCAGAGAGCTCGCGTAGCCTGAATAACCTGGAAAAGCAAGGTGGGCAAACATTGTCGACCTTCCCCGCGGGCATTTCTCCAAGAGTAGCTAAGACGCGAATCCGGCTTGCTCACTGCGCTGAGTTTAGCATCCATGCTATAGGGCTCTTTGAATGTCAATGTTATTGAGGTTTTCATCATTATGTACCTTCAAAAGATGTTCAATGTGATTCTGATCATACTCCTCTAAAAATGCCTCAGATTAAAAGCTTTTGCTGGCTCTTTAGACCGCGGGCCTGCAATTATAGAAAATGAACTGCATTTTAGCTTTCCACTGAAATTAGTAACAACGGTTCCCCAGTTGACTCTGTGAATAGTTAATGGAACAAACAGGATACTTCAGTACAATATGGGTTGGAAAGCCATTTGAGCAAGATTCTGGGTTTCAAATGGGAAAATAATTCATACAATGCAAACCTTTCTCATGCACACAGTGTAGAAGGTGTTTCTCTGAAATCAACACTGAACTATTTAGCGAATGATGAACTGTACCTCCGTGTGCCTGCTACTCTGATGAAAACGGAATCCAGGTAAGTCAGCTAGCACCCGGTACTGAGTACTGCCAGAGAGCTCCTCGTTTGACAAGGAAGAAACACATTCGGGCAGCCTGCTGGCGTGTCTCTTATGGACACTAAGCTGGGAAGCGGGGAGGGGAAAAAGTGGGGTCTGGCCTACTGGCCCAGAGCAAAGCAAACCCTGCCAAGTGAGTATTATCTTTCCCGTTTTATGGACGTAAAATTCAGCAAAGTATCTTGCCCAGCAGACCTCCCCCACTGGCCAGGCAGCTCCTCCCTGTTGAAGACACCTGGAGGGAGGTCAGTTTCAGGAGAGGGTGTCTCCTTCCTTTCCCCCATTAGCTGCCGCTTCCCACTCCTGCTCTCACCTCCGTGCCTGGTCTTGTATAGCTGGGAAGGGACTTGAGGGACACTTCAGCTCAGAACATTTAATTTTGACTCCTTCCCCACCAAATTCAAATTGCCTGCTTTTGTGGGTAGGGGAGGAGAAAAATGGGCACAGACCTCATCTTTGTAAGGTGTAGGCATTGGGAGAAATTCCAAAATTCGGTTGGTCAAGGCACTGGTGGTGAAAAGAAAACTAAGAAGGAGAAAGATGCAAAGAGTTTAAGTAATGCTAAGAAAGACGCCTCAGAGAAGACTTCCCGGCCTCTCCTCACGCAGGAATCCACTGTGGAAGGCACAATTCTGTCTGCGGGCCGCGTGCCATACGCATCTGTTCACAATCACTGTCTCGGTCACCCACCAAACACCAGAGAGTGAGCGGCACAGAAACATCGCACCTAGAGCTCCAGTAGAAGATTCTGGAAAAACTACTGAGAGATGACTATGGACATCCCACATAATGAGCATTAGGTTCAGGGCAAACACTTTAGTAAGAACCACCCCCCGACCCCCCACCTGTCTGAGCTGGGGATGATACGGCCTCCAAGCCCAATCTGCATGACTAATGTGATTTTAAAAAACCCAAGTTTTCTGAGATGGGGAATAAATGTCATTGACCTCAGAGCTGTCAAGATGTGACATTCACACTTTTCAGGGCTTCAGGGTCCACTGAGAAGAGAGCGTAACGTCCCGAGGGGTAATGTTTTTGGGGCAACCCCATGTGACTTATTACATCAAAACGGCACAAAGCTACGTGGGGGACCACAGAGGTTAGATGACCGAGTATCGGGACAAGAAAAAGATCCCGATAAGCTGATAGGGAAAGGATAAGCTTTTAAAAGGTAAATGGCCTCATTTCAGTTCCAATAATTAACTGAGTAAAGACAAGGTAGGGGTCAAGTTGGAAATTCTAGACAGCCACAGATCTCATGTGAATTCACGTGTCACTCGCGGCTTGTGCAGTTTTCAGCTCTATGAACCCAGCTGGAGCAGAGTCTACATAAAGGGAGGGAGGGGCCCCCACGGTTCTAGGCACATGGCATCTCGCTCTTGTGGGATCTGGACCATGTCCAGCAGGGAGCTCAGAGAGCCTTGTCGCCTGAGGTACGCTTGAGGAAACCGTAGATGTTTACCCTGGAATAAGCCAGACACACACTCTCTGTCTTCATAAATTGGCAAGGCTGCGGTCTGGACGAGAGCGGACATAGTCTACGTCTCTCCGGAGGGCTGAGCTGGTGTTCGTGTCGGCAATCCCAGGGAGGCGGACTGGGACTCAGGGTGAGGGGAATGCCTCACAATTCCAGGTGCGTAGCCAGGTTTCTGGAAAGTTTCGTCTGGAGACCAGCTGGATGTAGGGAGCCGTCCCCCACTAGGGGCCAACCTGGACCAGGTGGCCTCTGAGGACCCTTTCAACTCCGAGGTTCTGGCTGGGGCCGCTGGGACTGAGCGGACTTTGTCAGGGACCGAGCCTCACGGTCCAGGCTCCTTGGGTAGCATTTGGGGCTCGCAGAGGGGTTTCTGGTGGGAATATTTGAGGAAAGAGTGTGGAGTGCCATTTGTGCTTAAGGAAGGTCATATCAACGAAGGTAAAGGCAAAGGCTTCTCCTCCCACCTCCCATAGAAGGAGGGTAGCATTGTCTGAGAAAAGCATGTATAAGACTGAGTTTGTTGTTGTGGGGCCCTTCTGGCAGTCAGCTCCAAGCACTGTTACTAGGGACTGTTTTAGGGACAAGAGAATAGCTCGATTCTACAGAGCATTGTGTTGTACTGATGGTCCCTACAGTGGGGTCCCTCTGCACTTTGTGGGCTGGAGTTGCCTGTATTAGTGGAACTCGGCTAATAGTAAGGGAACCTTGGGCTGGAAGTTCTGCTCCCCAGGGAGGGAGGGCAGGCAGGATAGGAAGGAGTGGGGAGTTGTGGATCACCGAGGCATCTGAATAGGAGGTGGAGACCAACCTTGAGTTTAGAGGTGAGTGACTTCCCAGAGCTGGGCAGAGTCAGGACCAGGATCCTGTCTCCCGATCCCGATCTGATATTGTCCCCACGTCCTCACCGCACCCACCACACAGACTGACAGATAAGAAACGGGGTGCTGAGGCCTAGGGGAAGGGTGATCCCAATGAAGATGACTTAAAAAAAAAAAGAAAAGAAGAAGGGGAAGGAAGTCAAGTGCACTTCCTTCCTTCGTGGGGGGTTTTCCCTCCAGTCAGAGCCCTTATGTTGGCTGCTGCAGCCTGTGAGCACTGCTGGGCTTTCAGAGGGACAGCCACCATTCTGGTCATTCGCATCACTGTCCCCTCCCCATAGGGCTAGTTACTGCCCTCCTTTCCCAACACTGGGCTCGCTCCCATGGTGTAAGCATTGCAGCCGCTCAGGAGGGAACAGGAGCAGAAGCCGCAGCTGGGATGGACACACTGTAGAGCTGGAAAAAGGGACTCTGGAGCCAGACGTGACCCGTGGCAGCTGTTTCCTATGCTCAGCCTCAGTTTCCTTGCCTGGTAAGGGCACCTGCTTGACAGGTCCTGTGTAAGAATCCCATGAGCCAAAGCGCTTCATGGCCCAAGGCATAAAGGGATTTCCTCCTGGTAGAGGGTCACGGGCTTGGCCTCCTGACAAAGGTCAGCAAGCGACACCCACCAGCGCTCCAGGGATGCCGGGTCGTCCTGGGGAGTCTGCCTTGCTGTCTCCCCACAGCAACGCTCCCCTCCCTGGCCTGGGGCTCTGGGGAGTCCGCAGCCTGTGCCCGCACGCGTGAACAAAGAGTCTCTGGTTACAGCCTGCAAATTACCCTCCCCTTCTGAGCCAGCACGCCTTCTGTCACTTAGCTGAAACAGACACCGGGGAGAACACCGCCTTGGAGCGCGCCAAGAGCACACCTCCGTGCCCACAGCGCGCTGAGCCACACCTTGATTTAAAACACACCAAGATGTTACTTCACAACCTTGTTCTGAGAGTCACCCCACGGGTGTGCCGCCAAGGGTAATTGATTTCTGACTCACGTATGCAGCTCGAATTGTCAGTGGGGTGCTGGTACCCAGCGCCTGGCGGGGGGCGCGGCCAGGAGCAGCCCTGATGGGGAGTGTCTGCTGCTGCCCAGGGGGAAATACTCCCACTGCAGGCTGTCGGGGTGTCCCCGAATGCAGAGTGGACTGTTGGGGGCCAGTAGGACCCAGCTGCAGCTCAACAGTGCTTGAGGTTAATGGCGAGGTTCAGAATGGTTTCTCAAACAAGGTGCTCTCCAAGGAACCACGCAGCTCTGACACTCTCTCCGTCTCTGATTTTAAGGCATCTTAAGCATGGTGGCTCAGCTCAGTGGTGTGCAGGAAAATGGTCCCAACGACTAGAGGGAGCTCCGAGACAACGTGCATCTTGGTGGTACCTGGGTGCGTGAACAGACAGGCGGTCCATGTGCAGGGACCTCCTTACTCACTTTGCCCGACAGTGGATGCTTTCCAAAGCTTTACAGAGCAGATCCTGGAGGAGGACATGTGGGAAAGGGCTTCTGGGTCCCTGTTTGCATTTTGTTTCTCCGCTCCATGGCCCGACAGAAACATGCCAAACCTCTTTGCTTTTGCCACTGACCGGAGAGCGTGCCCCTCCCCGAGCGGGGGTGCGTCTCAGGGCAGTGAGCAAGGAAGGTGCCAGCCGCCGGCTCAACCCGGGGAGCCCATCAGCGGTCGGTGTCAGTGAAGTTAGGACTTTCAGCCAGACCATCCCCCCACCCCGGATCCAACCTCTTAAACATATTTCAAGTTAGAAAGGGGATGGACAACCGAGGATGACGTTTTTCTAACCTTTAAAAAATGTAAACGGTAAACAGAACATTGATGAATAAAAACGTCCAGACCAGAGATGTGCGACTTGCTGGATTCCCGCAGACCACACCTGAAGGCAGTGCCGCAACCGATCTTTCTCTTGTTCTCACAGATGCTGAGTCCCAAGCTCATGTGCTTTCTGAGCACGTATGCCCTTTCCTTCCTGCGCACACACGTTTCTGAACCAGATGGGACTTGCTGTCGTGGACACGCCAGGCCTGAGTGGGCGGCGAAGGGAAAGTCTCTCTCTGGGTCGGGTATGACAGAGCGTTGCTGGAACCCAAGGTGGCCAAGGGGCCTTCCAGATTGACGCAGAGCTTCTTGCAGACTGGAAGACCCCTGGGACATGGAGACTTGGCGCTAGAAGCAGGAATAGATGGAGCATGTGTGGCAGAGGACAGCTCCCACCTTCCAGAGTCCCAGAGAGGGAGCTAGTGACCTGGGGCTGGAGAGAAAGCTCATTGCTCCCAGCACCACTGCCGCCACAGGAGATACAGCCCACCCACGGAGGACAACCTGCAGCATGGCCAAAGCTCGGTACCCGGGAGCCGATGCAAGTCACGGACATGTCCCTACATCCCACACCATTTCCTCCTGGAAGCCCTCCACCTCCGCCCTCCGCACACCGTGACTGCTTCCTCCTCTGTGTTCTGGATGGAATGCTAGCGATAAATGCAATTAATCCAGCACACACTGATCAGCCACTGCTGGGGTCCCCACAGTGAACGAGGCTGGTGTTTCCCCCTGGAGCCGGCAGGGGCACGATGAGCCCACGGGTGCACGCTGCCATGGGTTATCGGGGTCCAGTGTTCACAGAACCCTTCTTTGAGGAGACCGTGTAAGTCAGTAGGACTCAGTGGGATAAAACAAATGGCAGGAGCCAGTCTGGACAGAGTGTGGAAAAGCCCAGGGAGGGGAGGGCGTGGGCACGTTCCAGGGACAAAGGGATTTCAGGCAGAGTCTCAGGGAGACCTGAGCGAGCGTGGCTACCCCGTCCTGGGGCTGCAGAGGGCTTGACCACAGAAGGGGGCCCTTGCCCGGAGCTGGATTGAGCTTTATCCCAAGGCCAAGGGAAAGCCCTCAGAGGCAGGTAGGCAAAGGGATGGCCCATTTGTGGGGAAGGCCCAGAGCCCCAACGGGACAGCACGCACCAAACTTTGGAGGTAGAGGTCTGCTGGGGGGTCGGGCAGCATTGCATGTGTAATCCACCCACAAACCCACTCTAGACAAACTAAGGTCAGCAGGCCTTGCCCCATGTTTGGCATAAATTCCAGCTGAGAAAGCATGTGGATGCTTCTATTGTCTCTTGCAAACCTTAAAGGATTCCATTTTCCGGGGCGCCTGGGTGGCTCAGTGGATTAAGCCGCTGCCTTCGGCTCAGGTCATGATCTCAGGGTCTTGGGAGCGAGCCCCGCATCGGGCTCTCTGCTCCGCGGGGAGCCTGCTTCCTCCTCTCTCTCTCTGTCTGCCTCTCTGCTTACTTGTGATCTCTCTCTCTGTCAAATAAATAAATAAAATCTTAAAAAAAAAAAAGGATTCCATTTTCCTCTCTAAAGATTAGAGTTAGAAAAAGAGTTCCTGTAGATTTTGGAAACATACCAGTTCTGCCCATCACTTTTAAAAATAACTTATCTCTCAATTTTTAAAGATCCTGTAACATTTAACAGATACAAAATAACACATATAAGATTGAGGCATCATAATAAAATGAACACCATGAACCCACCACTGGGCCTCAGAACAAGAATGTCATCAAGGTCACCAAGATGGTCACCAAGGTCCAAGAACAAGAGTGTGCCTCCCTGAATCCAACCCCTTGCCCCATCCATAACCCTGGGGAAACCAGGCTCCTAAATTTTCTTGGTATCAGCTCCTTGGTTGTTTTTTTTAACTTTAGTTTTCTAACAGGAAGTCTAATTTTGAATGATTTGAACTTCATAAAATATCATACTCTATGTTGGCTTTTCTGAGACTTTTTGGATTCAATATTTCTTCTAAGATTCATCCTTACTTTTGCATGTGGTGGATAAACATCGTTTTCACTGCTGCATAATATTCCATTGGGTGGTCTCATCTTGATTTACTTCTCCATTCCCCTGTGATGGATGCATTTCAGTTGTTACTAGTTTTTGTCTCTTCCAAACAGTGCTGCTGTGAACATTCTCCCAGATGCCCCTTGGCATTTTGGTGCAAGAGCAAGAGTGACCTTAGGGCGTGAACCTAAGAAAAACTTGCTGAATTTCACCCATTTAATTGTTGGGTGATATGATTAGTTCTTATTGATCTCCTATTGTTCTCTAAAATTAATCCTTTATTGATTATATATATTTTAAAAACAATTCTCAGCTTGTGGATAAATTCTCGATTTTGGAATGATATAGAATTACAAAGTTGCAAAGATAGCACAGGGAATTACTATCTACTCTTCACTTGGTTTTCCCTAATGCTTACGTCTTATATCACCAAGGGCACAACAAAGAAACCAGCATTGGTATTTGCCACTATTCATTAAACTCTAGACTTTCTTTGGATTCCACCAGTTTTCCCAGCAATGTCTTTTTGCTGCTTCAGGGGCCAGTCTGGGCGGGGTGCATGTCGTATATACTGTCTTAATTCCCTTTATGTTGTCTTTTGGTGAATGGAGGCCTTAATTTTAAAGGAGTTGCACTTTTCATTCATAATTAGTATTTTGGGGAACTTGTTTAAGAAGTTCTTCCTTGTGCCTATGCCACGAGGGTGCTCTCCGATATTTAGGTTTTGTCTTTCACGTTACAGCCTTTCTTCCACGAGGACTGAACTTTGTGCCTGGTGTCGGGTGGAGATCCGGTTTCATTTTTCACTTGTAATAATAGCTGCATAATGAGACCTTAGATTTCATAGGAAAGTCCCTCTGCTTTTTTTCTTCAAGAATTCTTTGTCTGCCCTTGGTTCTTAACCCTTATGTAAGATTTTAGATTCAACTTGCTAAATTGCTTGAAGAAGCCTGCTGGGATTCGGCTTGCCACTGCATGGAGATTCTTCATGAGAATTCTTCACGCTCATGAAGAGCATGAAGAGAACTGACATCTTCACAGTATTGCATGCACAATGTCAATATCTGTTATCCATGAACTTCACGTTCTCTACATTGATTGTGGTCTTTTAAAATACGTCTCAAGTCTTCCATTTTGCTACCACTGCTAAAGCACCCGTGGCCAAAATGAAGTTCAATTCCTTTGTGACTTCCGACCAGTGTAAGAACCATAAAGGGCATTGTAATGCCCCTTCCACATTTGCAGCAAGATTATGTCTCTCCTCTGTCCAAAGATCTGAAACAGAAGCGCAGTGTTCATCCACGCCCATCCGAAAGGATGATGACATTCTAGTTCTTGCAGGACAGCACAAAGGTCAGCAAATTGGTAACACAGTCCGGGCTTGAGAGAGCTCCGCCGTCTACACTGAACAGGTGCAACTGGCGCAGGCTAATGGCACGCCGTCTGCGCAGCATGCACCCTCGCAAGGCTGTTAACACTAGACCAGAACCGGACAGAGATCCCCCCAAAGAGCCTTGAACATCAAGTCAAATCTCGTCAAGAGGAAATGAAAAGAGCAGATATAAGGAAGGAAAAAATGGAGAAGATGCATGGATAAAGTAATCCTCAATTTCATTAAAAATCGCTGACATGGAGGCTCCTGGGTGGCTCAGTGGTTCAGCGTCTGCCTTCGGCTCAGGTCATGATCCAAGGGTCCTGGGATCGGGCCCCACATGGGCTCCCTGCTCGGCGGGAAGCCTGCGTCCCTCTCTTCCACTTCCCCTGCTTGTGTTCCCTCTCTCACGATGTTTCTCTGTCAAATAAATAAATAAAATATTTTGAGAAAAATTGCTCATATGAGGGCTGCCTGGGTGACTCAGCCGGTTAAGTGTCCGACTCTTGGTTTCGGCTCAGGTCGAGATTCCAGGGTCATGAGATGGAGACCCAAGACAGGCACCCTGCTCAGAGGGGAGTCTGCTTCTCTCCCCCTTTGCCCCTCCCCCCACTTGCACATACTCTTTCTATATACAATAAATAAATCTAAAAAAATCGCTGAAATGAATAAATAAAATAAATGTTTCCATGCCTTTTAATTTTTTCTCTAAAGAGAAAAAATTTTGTTTTTGTTAGAGTTATTCCGACGTATTAGATGTTTTTGCTGATATTGTAAATAACATACATTTTTAAAGATTTTATTTATTTGAGAGAGAGAGAGGATGAGAGAGAGAGAGAGAGCATGAGCAGGGAGGGAGCATGGAGAGGGGCAGAGGGAGAAGCAGACCCCTGCTGAGCAGGGAGTCCAGTACGGGACGCTATCCCAGGACTCCAGGATCATGACCTGAGCTGAAGGTCATTGCTCAACCAACTGAGCCACCCAATATTATATTTTCTTATTTCGTTGACGGCTAATGCATAGAAATCCAATTGGCTTTTTAAATTCTTTAAGTTGGGAAAATTCACAAATCACAGAAGTTGTTCTTTCAAAACTGTACGATCTCGTGCGTTCACACAGTTGTGTGACCATCGGCATCTCTAATTCCAGAACCTTTCATCCCCCCAGAAAGCACCCCTGTACCTGTTAACAATCAATCCTCAGTTCTCCTTCCCTAGATAACAGCTAAGTTATTTTTTTCTATGTGGACGTGCCGATCCTGGACACTCTGTATAAATAGAACCATACGATGGGGAGTCTCCTATGACTGTCTCCTTGCACTTCATATAATATTTTCAAGGTTCATCTCCATGCAGCATGTATCATTCCTTTTACAGCTGAATGATATTCCATTGTATGGGTGTCCCACGCTTCGTTTATCCATTCCTCAGCTGATGCACATGTAGATGGTTTCCCTTCGGCTATCACGGATAACGCTGTTGTGAATTTTCACGAACAGATTTTTGGGTAGACACGTGTATTCAGTTCTTCTGGATGAATACTCAGGAATGAAACTGTCGGGTCATATGGTAACTCCACATTTAACTCTTAGAGGAACTGTCAAACTGGTTTTCAAAACAGTGGCACCATTTTGCATTCCCACAAGCAACGTAGGACGGTTCCAATTTCTCCCATCTTTGCCAACATTTGTTGTTGTCTGTCTCTTTTGTTAGAGCCATTCTAGTGGGACGTGCTCTCGTTGTAGTTTTGATCCACATTGCTCTAATGACTAGGAACGCTGGGCACCTTTTCACGTGTTTATTGGCCATTTGTATCTCCTTTCCAGAAAAATGTGTATACATATCCTTTGCCCATTTTTAAATTAGGTTAGGCGTCTTTTTATTGTTGTGTTGTGAGAGTTCTTTATATATTCTGGGTATAAGTCTCTTGTCAGATGTACAATTTGCAAATATCTGTCTTCTAGTCTGTGGGTTGTCTTTTTTCTTTTTTAATAGCAAGGCACAGAAGTTTCCAATCGTGATGTAGTTCAGTTTATCTGTTTTTTTTTCTTTTGTCCCCTGAGCTTTTTAATGGTGATAGAACAGACGCATCTCCCTTAAAATCAGGAACAAAACAACAGTGTGTGTGTTTGATTTAAGGGTTTCCTCTCTCACTGAACCAATCAATCATATTGCTCCCCCTCCACGGACTGTAGTCATCGCTTCAGGAAAGGACAGGTGACCAAGCCAGGTCCACCAGCCTTCTTCAGTGGGATCGGTCCAACTGAACCTGGGGCAGAGTAATCCATTCTCTCCTCTCTGATTGGAAAGATACAAAAAATCACCCAGAAGTAACAACCTCAGTTCCCCTGCAGAGTGAAGAAGTCTATTTGCAGGAATGACAAAATATACTGCTTCTCGTCTCTTCCCTGACCTCCCGAAAATTCAGTTTTCATGTTGGGAAAATTGGAATAATTCCTACCTCATGGGTTGCTACAAATACAAATAAATACACAAATAATATACAAATGCAAATAAAATAACAATTACAAAATGTTTTAGCACGAAGACTCACTAACTGCTCCCTGTCGACTTTGGCATTATTACTGTTGCAGATGAGCTCATTCCGCACTTGCAGCCTGGCCTTCCTTCTCCCTCCTGGCATTGCCACCTCTCCCCCCACCAGGACCCCCAGCCCCACCCGTGGAGACGGCAGAGGGATTGATTTCCCCGCTAATATAGCACATGTTAGCACAGCACATGGTTCATTGCACTGATAATTCCCGTCCGCTAATGATGTGTTTCCAGAATGCCAACTCCATCTTGTACGTTTTTAAAATATTCTTTTCTAAATTGTGATAAAAATATACACAAAATCTACCATCTTGGCCATTTTTAAGTGCAACATTTCCACCGGTGGTGAACATATGCACATGGTTGTGCAACCATCACCACCGTCCAGAACTCTTCATCTCGCCAAACTGAAACTATGTCCCCATTAAGCAATACCTCCTCGTGCCCCCCTCCAGACCCAGCTCCTGGCCACCACCATTCTGCTTTTCGTCTTTATGAATCTGACTACTGTAGGTACCTCATGTAAGTGGAATCATCTAGTATTTCTCTTCGGCTGATTGGCTTATTTCCCTTAGTGTGAAGTCCTCAAGTTTCATCCCTGTTGTAGAACATGTCCGAACTTTGCTCCTTTTTAAGGCTGAATAACATTCCATTGTATGGGTAGACCACGTTTGCTCGCCCATTCATCCGTGGACACTTGGGTTGTCTTCATCTCTTGGCTATTGTAAGTAAGGTTTCTGTGAAGTGGGTCTACAGATATTTCTTTGTGACTCTGCTTTCAGTCTTTCGAGCATACACTCAATGGCTCATATGACTTCTGAGAAAGAAAGAAGCTCTGGAGTTTCAGCACAAATCCTCTCTGGTGTTCTTACCCCATGTTGTCATCCTCACTGGCAAAGACTCTGTGGCTCCGGGAAGATGGTTGCTTGCCTAACGTGTCCCACACAGGCCGTGAGAGAAGATGAACCTGTACCGTGGCCCACCAGCTCCAGCGCCCAAACTCTCCCCATCTCCCTCCCCAAACAGAATATTATTGGGGATAATCGATGGGCTCCCCAAAACAATGTGTTAGAACATGAATCCACGAGACCCAACACTTTCTAATGCATGAGGGCTAAACAGAAAACATAGTGAAGGAGGAATTTCCATTCCCAGAAGCTATGAAGTTGCTTGGAAATTAACTTGTTGTAAATTTCAGGATTTGCTGAAGAAGATAAAAATTCTTGAGGGAGAAATAAAGGAAGAATTGAAAATTGGGGTTTGTTTCAGGCTAGGAAGATTCAGAATGATAAAGATTGAGAAGCTCCTGTAGTTCATTACAGATAGAGCTCAAAAATGAACTAAAATGGTGCCTGGGTGGTTCAGCCGTTAAGCGACTGCCTTCAGCGCACATCATGATCCAAGGGTCCTGGGATTGAGCCTCCATTGGTCTCCCTGTTAAGGAGGGAGCCTGCTTCCTCATCTATCTCTCTCTCTGCCTACTTGTGATCTCTGTCTAAAAAATAAATAAAACTCTTTTAAAACAATAAATAAAATTAAAAAATAAAAATACATAAATAAATAAATAAATAGGTCATGAGCACAGGAATCTGAGAGTCCTCCTTACTCCCGGCCTACCAGGTGATGGAGGCTTGCTCTGTGTGGCCTGAACTGTTCCCTGCACAGGTCTATATCAGCCACCCGCTGGCCTCAGCTCAGCATCTCTCTGGTTCTCGTCCCTCGGCCCCTCCCTCCTGCTTGTGCTCGTTTATTCTAATAAAGAAATAAAATCCGAAAATAATACATAAAAGGATGAGTGTCAAAGTGTACATCGAGGCCTTCAAGGCCTGGCTGGAAACACCTTCCTGCGTGTATTTCCTTGTCATCCTTCCTCTCGTGCTGATGGCATCAGAGGTGCATGACATCCCAGGGAGAGAGAAGATGGACAGTGGAGGGACTCTGGAGTCCTGAAAGACCACATTAAGGATTTCGGTCTCCAATCTGCAGAGCCACTCAGCACTGTCATGGGGGGATCTCTGTGGTGACATGCTACCCAAATTTGAAGAGTTACCTGGTCATTCAGCATAATGTAATGTACCTCCTTATGACATGTTGAAATCACCAAGTCCACTTCAATAGTGATCAGCCTAAAACCTTTAAAAAGGACCAAAGAGGCACCTGGCTTCCTCAGGCACTAGGATCCTTGATCTCAGGGTTATGAGTTTGAGGCCCACATCAGGCAGAGTTAACTTAAAAAAAAACAAAAACAAAAGGCTTCCACGAGACTAAAATCAGTGAGGCTCAAACAACGGAGCTGGTCAGCACTGGGATGGATCCTGTCACCCGTTCATTCAGCCACTGGGCACTGCACACGCAGATGGGGCCAGTGCTTCTCATCCCAGTGGGTTTTCCCTGTACGAGTTCAGTGTCTAGAGGAGAAGATGGACAAATGAGAAACCAAAATGTGAATGAAAGGAACAATTGCTCCACAGGAAAAGAGCAAGGGACTACAAATAAGGCCTAAACTCCACCAGGTGAGGGGTATGACAAGGCTGTGCTGAGATGACATGGAGAATTCCTGCGGGACGAAAAGAAGGAGACAGCCCTGCACAAATCCGAGTGCATTCTGCCTGGCAGAGGGCACCATGGCAGAGAGGATTGGAGGTTAGAAAGGGGGCCAGGGTGGCCAGAGGAAGCTGAGGAAGGAGCAGAGAGGCAGGGGAGGGGGGCCAGGGCCCGGGTAGCTGGAGAGTATCAGTATCCTTCTCCCAGTGCTGTGTGACCCCACTTCCCGGCACTCAGTGGCTGAACCCACAAACGCTGCCTCATGGTGTCAGGGGATCAGGAATCCAGCAGTGCTCAGCTGGGGGCTCCTTCCAGAGTCTCTCCTTCCGTTGGGGCTGCTGACACCACCAAGGGAGGACCTGCTTCACCAAGAACCTGAGCTCACTTAGGGGCATGGGCCAGATACAGCCCATCGCAAAGACCTGAGTTCTTCTGTGTGCTCTTGACCCACAGGGCTGGGCCACGTGCGTATGTGGGTGTCCTGGTTCAACCTAGGGGCTTGTGCTCGAGTGTGAGGATCTGAGAGCACATGGGTCAGAGTCAACATGGGGCTGGGCAGTGAGCTTTGATAACGAAATCTCAGAAGGGCATTTGGGTCAAGATGCCACGTTCTGTGACATGGAAATGAACCACGAAGGCCAGACCACACTCAGGGGAGGGGGTCACACAAGGATTTATACAGAGGAGTTGGGGAACCAATGGAGCCCCTGAGGGGAGACTGTGAAGATCCCTGTAGGGTCCGGGCCTTGCCCAGAATCAGACGGGTAGGGAGGCTTAGCAGGCATGAACCCAGCTCTTTGAGGGTCCTCAAATTTGGGGTCCTGGATGCACCTTGACATTCACTGGGGGCTCTGGAAAAGGTTGACTAGAAGGAAGTGGCTGTCGACATGGAAATGGTATTGGGCTGAGGGTGATCATTGATATCCTAGCTAGGAGACATTGCCCCACGTCTTGCCTGAGGAGAATCCCAGGTCATGGCGACCCACTGGGTGGACCCCTATCTACTACACACCCTTTGGAAAGGAGGGAATGGCCTGCATACCAGGACTGGTGGTCTCTAGGGGTCAGGGTACATTCTGACCATCCAGGGCCAAGCCTCCTTCTTTAGGGTTTGTATTGAAAATTCAAAGCCTAAGATCTTGGGAAGCTATTTCCCAGCCCTCTGTAGGTGGGGGTGTCATCTTCTGGGACTCCAGAACATGAGCACTGATGAACACATGTGTGCACTCGGGAGCGAGTGTGCTTGTGCAACAAACACACACACCCCAGTAGGGACAGTTGGGTGGGATCCTGATTAGTAGCAGATCCAAGAAGTTGATAGGAGGGAGGAAATTTGGTTGCAAGTATTTCCTACATGGGACACCACTCCTCTAACATCACAGCTATTATCCAACCTGTGCCTGTGGACATTCGATAGAAAGACATACTAGGATCATCCACATTTTGCAGAGAAAACCATCCCTGACCATCCCTGTCAGGCACAATGACAGTTATGTAGGGTCAAAACCAGGTAAGAATAGAGAGTTGTCTATGAAACCAGGTGTGTCTGCATGCTGGGGCCCTGGCTGCTTCCATACCTTCCCTGCGGGCCTGTGGAGAGGTCTGTATTGGGGTCACTGTGTACAGATAAGATGTGGCCTTGCCTGCAGAAGGGGGATGAGGACATGGCAGACCGGACCACTGTTGGTGTTAGGTGTCCAACCAGGAGTGGACCCCGGAGGGGATCTCAGGCAGTGATGTCACTTCCTTGACCACCAACCCCCACAACTTGGAACCCCTGCAACCAGGCACCCACATTCTACTGTAGTCCGGTATCAGGGTAACTTGGCTAGAAGCATCGGACACAGAAGGATGTTTTCCTGCTGTCTGCCTGCTTTGCGGCGCTCTGGGCACCAGAAACCCCAGGAAAACGGCTTGTTCCCATGCTGCAGACATTGGCTCAAACATCGCCCCCAATGCCTCAGGGCATTTCGAGGGAGATGCCATAAGGTACTTACTACTGAGCAGACTAGGCGATGCCCAACCCTCTGAACCGTCCTAGGGAAGCCCCATCCTTCCTCTGGAGTTTGAGGGGAGGAGGGATATGTCGGGGTTCCCTCCCTTGGGCTGGAGGAAGGTGAACACAGTGGATACCCTGGTGATCCCTTCTTATTCACACCAATGTCATGGTGGGCCGGGTGGAAAGGGGATTCCGGAGGTGCCTCTCAGCTGAGCAGAGCACATCCAAGGCCCTGAAGCTGTGCCACGTTTCTCTCCTTGGGCGAGGGGTCCGCATACTGGGCTGTGGTGTGTCTGGAATGGAGCGCCCTGGGTCTGAAGACCAGCAAAGGCCTCCAGACAGGGCTCTAAGGCCTCCTGCCTGGCTGCCGGGTACTGTCTTTACAGAAGGCTACAGAGGAGATGGTGCAGGAGGTGAATGTCGACATCCCCTGCTGTCCTTCCTCGAAGGACAAGAAGCCCCACGCTACCAACAGAGTCTGGCGCTGGCTCAGGGTGAGTGCAGGTGCTGGGGAGACCCGACCCCCAGGGCGCCGATGAGCACCAAGGGCCCCGCTTCCTAGAAGCCAGCCTGGCCTCCTAGAGTCCTGGACTCCCATGAATCTGCATCCCATCTCTTGCCCAAACTTGCCCTCATGGTCCTGCCCACGCCTGGGACAGAAGCAGAGGCCTTGACCACAGACATATAGGAATATCAGTAAAGAGACTTTAAGCCTCGTCTCATCCTGTTTCTCTAGATCCTTTTGCCCCGTGCTAGGCATTTTCCTAACTCGTGCTCCCAGGTGTCCCCCTTGGCCCAACTGTCCTTCCTCAAGTTCTGCAAGACTTGTAAGTGATCATTTGCAAGTGTAAGTTGGGAGACTTTTATCCCAAGGGACATGGGGCCCATGGTACAATGTCTCTTGCTCTGCCCTTTTGTTTGGATGGAACACATCTTTGGGGCCCCTCCAGGGTCAGGAACAGGGGCCTCACTGCATCGCACTGCCCAGCAGTCCGGAAGGCCCGTCATTTGTCACAGCCATGGAGCCCTTTACTGGTGCAGGACTGGATGGAATCCCCTTCTGTTGCCAATGCACAGTGCTGCATCCCACAGCCTACATGCCCTCCTCTCCGACGCCCTGTCACCTAAAACATCTCTGTGTTCTCGCCTCAAGAGTGGGATATGTTGGGCACCAGGGTGGCTCAGTGGGTTCAGCCTCTGCCTTCAGCTCAGGTCATGATCTCAGGGTCCTGGAATGGAGGCCCACGTCAGGTTCTCTGATCAGCGGGGAGCCTGCTTCCCCCTCTCTGTCTGGCTGCCTCCCTGCCTACTTGTTACTCTCTCTCTGTCAAATAAATGAATAAAAAGTCTTTAGAGAAAATAAAAAGAATGGGCTATGTTATCAGAAATCATAGGATCCATGCCATTCCTGCAGGGAGGTGGTATCAATACTCAGCTCACAAAGGGACCTGAGACTCTAGCATGTTCTCACATCATTTCTTTCAATTCTTGTATGGATGCCAAGAACATTTCCTCGTTTCCTTAAAATTTCTTAATTGATTGGTTGATTGATGGATTTGAGAGAGAGCAAGGGGGAGAGTGGGGAGAAGCAGAGGGAGAGACAGAATCCTCAAGCAGACACTGCCCTATGGACACAGCCCTACAAGGAGCGCAGTCTCAGGACACGGAGACCATGACCTGAAGCAAAACCAAGAGCCTTAGGATCAACCAATGAAACACTGAGTCCCCTGTTTCTTTTCCGGACTGTGTGCTCTCTTGTCCCACCTCCTGCATAAGTCACTGAGATCTCGGTGCTCCTTCTGCCCTCCAACCCCCAGCCCTCCTGGTGGCCACAGCACTGACTCAAGTCTCCTCTGATTCACCTCAGGGGGAAAATGCTTCAACCAGGAAGAGGAATAAGACCTCGGTGCTATGGGGCAACCGGATCAACAGGCTGAAGGCCGCAATAAATCACCTGGTGCCTGCCCTCATAAGACAAGATCTACACTATGTCCACATCTTTCTGAACAAGTACCGGGCCTTTGCCACCACCCAAGAGGTACTGGACCTCCTCTTTGCAAGGTAAGCACCCTCCCCTGCCCCTCACTGCTCTTGTGATTTGGCCAATGCCTGGTTGTGAGACTTTGGCAGGGCCTCAAGCTTCCCTTTGCTCCTAACTGGGGCCAAGGTATTATAGGGACTCCGTGGGCTCTCGTAGGGAGAGCACATACACTTGGGCGCCAGCGCCGGTGGAAATTCGGCCGGAGGGCCTGTGGGCATGCTCTTTGAACATGCTTGTGCCCCTCATGATGAAGCCTCTGCCTCTTCCCTCACTCACACTATGGTCTTGAGTTGGGCTCTTTTGCCATTGAAAGGGAGATCTGAGACTCCTCCTGGGGTCTGTGACTGGGTGAATCCAGAGAAGGCATGCCTGGGTGTGAGCAGGGGGCCAGGCCCACTCAGATGTCTGTGATGGGCTGCTTGGGGCCCTTTCATTCAGCAAGCATTCAGGAAGCCCCCGTCAGTGGAGGCGATTATCTAGGAGCTGAATGAGATCCCGGCACAGAACAGACAGCACCCTAGGGCTGCAGGCTAGTCGGGGTTGGACGAGGAGAGCTAACATCCACAGACATCTCATGGGATGCCCCCTGGCCTCCTCTAGATTCGGATGCGTTTACTCCACCAATGAAGAAGTCGGCAGACCCCAGGAGCAGCAGAACACGTGAGTAAGCTTTGGCTGCTCCAGGAGGGCCTTCCCTCTCCACCAGGGCAGTGAGGGTACTGTGAGTTCGAGGGGCTGCTGGACCTTCAGGCACACCTCTGTTATTCCTGCTGTAGGGTAAAGGAGTGAGAGCTTCTTCTGGAAACTGGGACGGTGTCCTGGGGAGATGGGGTTTGTGTGTGAGCACTGTGGGAGAGCACAGGGGGATGGAGGACAGCTTCAACCCTTAAGAGGGTCATGCTCCATCCCTGCCCATCCCAGCCCTCTCTCTACCCCAATGCCAGGACAGAACTGAGGATGTAGGGACCATGGCACAGCAGTCTGTTGGAACCTGCACACTGGGCGCTCAGCGGGGGCTCAGGGAGAGTGGTGACCCAGTGAGCGCTCAGGGAGCAGATATCCCACACCCTGTGGGAGGTGAGAGTCAGGGGAAGCAGTCCCACTCATGGCACCTACTGAATGGGCAAAGGAGGTAATGTTTGAGGTATGGGGAGGGTCCTGGGAAGGCCTGGCTAGAGACAGCGTCCCCTTGTTCCCTTGTCGGTTGCATCTTCACGGAGCAGTGGCGAGTGCAGTGAGGGTAAGGAAGAGGCCAGACACCACCCCTCCCTGGGCACATGCAGTTGAATTCAAGTGGCACGTGGGCAAGGAGACAGACTGAGGAGTGTGTCCAGCTCCCCTCAGAAGGACAGAAATGCTCACACCATTGATCAAGCACTCCCACTCCTAGCGGCTTTTGGCCAGCCTGCCATCTGGGAGCAGGCCTGTCTCAGGCAGGACTGCCAGATTGCAGGTGGACAAGGTGTACGACTGGTCTGGGACAGGAGCTGGAAGTCCAGGGGCCCAGTTTCCCCCAGGGGTTCCCTGGGATATTGGTTTGGATGGGTGCCCTGTCCTCTGACTTCTCTGCCTCCATGTCTGTCCCCAGGGCCGTGTATACCATCCTGAACACGTGGCTAGAAAACTATCCTGGGGATTTTGTGCAGCCTCCAGACTTGGACAGCTTGCACATGCTGCTGGCTTACCTGCAGGTCAATGTGCCGGGCTCGGACCTGGAGCGCCGTGCCCAGCTTCTGCTGTCAGGTAGGCAACACGTGGAGCCCACAGAGCCAGAGGCTGGGGGTGAGGAGGACTGGGGGTGACTGATGTGGGCATGAGGAGGAGGTGGGGGGGCCACCCTGAGGAAGCCTCTGTAGAGTGTAGCTGGGCCGAGAAGACTGAGTCGTCGCAGATCCCTGTCCCCAAGAGCTTCTGCTGGGGACGCCTTCCAGGGACTGAGGGGTGGGAAAAGTGAAAGGCAACAAGGAAGTCAAGCAAGCTGATGATGCTTTCTCTTCTTGGAGCTACAGCACCAGCCCCAGAGCAAGATCAGGATGTGCCTCGGGAACTCGTCCCAGCAGCCACTCTGGCTCCCGCTGCATCTCTGGGGCCTCAGCTGGCCCCCAGCATCCCTACTGCGGTGGCTCACCACGGCTCAGGAAGAGCAGGGACACCACCTGCCCCGTTAGGGCCAGGGCAGGAGGTCGTCAGGGCCCTCGTTCACGTCTCTGCGACGGAAGAGCCATCGGGCCCTTTGCCCGACCCGGATGTCCAGCAGGGTCCTGCCCCTGCTCCTGGGGCTCCTGAAGAGCCTGAACCACCACCTGCCTCGGTGGAGCAACCAGGCTCGGCCCCCGAGCAGCAGCTTGTACTGGCTGCTGCCCCAGAGCCTGTCTCCCCCTCCCCCGTCATTTCCTTCTTTGCTGTATTTGTGTTTTGTCTTCACCTCTGTTCTTACATCATAGATTATCTTTATTAAATAAAGTAGAATTTGAGTTTACATAAAATTTTCCTCGGATCCTTTTCCGTGGGATATGGACGTCTCATTCGGTCCATTCAGAGTGTTGCACAACCGTGTCCTTCTACAACGTTGCCATCGCAGAGACACCTGTGCTCCTCATCGCTCATGGCCCTGTCCCTCCCCCAGTCCCTGCAACCACTGCTCTTCTCTCTGTCTCTGCCGCTTTACCTCGCCTTGCATTTTCCTGTGCCTGCAATCCTACCGAAGGCACGTTCCTTCTACCAAGAAATAATCCCCCATGACACACAGCATCCTGCTTCCCTGCCTTTCATTCTCCATGTAGTGTGTGTGTGTCTGTGGTGATTTCTCCATTCCCGTGTGGAACGGATTTTAAAAGACAAGACATGTGAAGTCCACGAGGAGTGACAGTACCATACAAACCATAGGACTGTAGGATTTCAGGTCTATGTGGAATCTGCAAAACAAAAACCAAGCAGACTCTACATGCAGAGGACAAACTGCTGGTTGTCAAAGGGAAAATGGGTAGGAGAATGGGCTAACTAGATAAAAGGAAAAAGAGATAAAATGTTTTCAGTCAAAATAAATCAGTTACAGAAAAGTAAAGTAGAGCCTGGGGAATATGGTCAATAATACCGTACCAATGCAGTGTGGTGACAGATGGTGACTGCGTTGATCTCGGTAAGCACCAAGTCGTGGACGGAATCATCAAGTCACTCTATTGTACACCTGAAACTAATATAACAGAGTATGTTAATCATACCACAACGTTTTTATGAAATAAAAATGAAATACAAAGAACAATACCACTGCTAAGGGTGATTGGAATGTGAGAGGGACATTTCTTAGGCTGAGGAGTTTGTGTCTATAAACATGACGTGGAAAGGTTTGGGATCTTGTGCTTTGGGGAGTGAGTTGAGCAGTAACTTACAGTTGCTAGAAAGGGGTGGGGGATCTCCCCATCCCACCGTCAATGGAGTTTTCATCTAGGAGGGCTGGGTATCATTGGAAGATGCGGATGTTGAAATGAATTGAAAATGGAGAAGAAACATTTGATCTGTGGTAAGGTCCTGGGCAGCTTCTGAGAAAGGCATTTATTTCAGCTGAATGTAAAGAAATGTCCAGCTGACTGGAGCCATGTGAGAAAAGACTCTTGTTAGATTTTCTGTTTTTAAAAATTGTGTCGTATGGGGCAGCTGGTGGCTCAGTTGACTAAGCATCCAACTCTTGTGTTGGCCATCACTCATCTGGGACAGCTTGCCCACGTCCACGAGAATCGCTGGGAGTGAGGGAGTCGTCTGCTTTCAGAGCTTCCTCTCAACTCAAACTTCTGTTTGCCCTCCGTATTGCACAGGCTTTCCCAGAAGCACGGTACCCTCACCAGAAGATAATGTCATGCGCCTTCATCATCTACGTGACTCACTTTCCCCAGACACGGTCCAAAGCTTTCCCAAGGCCAGGCCTCTGAGCATGCTGTTCCACCCCTCCAGCAATGCCGGGTCCCAGCCTGGTGGCGCCGCTCATCCTTCTGAGCCCAGCCCAAATGCCAGCTTCTGCGGAGCTCTCCAGTCCTGCTCATCCAAGATTTAACCTCCCCACAAGCACCACTCCTGGCCCCGTCTGCCTCTCTCTGCCCCTCCACTGCACCTGCCTTCCTGAGGCTGCGCACCCCCCTCCCTGTCCCTTGGCTGACACTGCAGTCCCCGAGGGTTGTAAGCCCCCCCCCCGCACCCCACAGCTTCCCGCTCCTGCAGGCTCTGGCAGTCAGCCTCCCACACACCTAACAGCATCTGGCACAGGGTATTGTGCAGCGCTCAGTGATGTAAGAGCCGCGGAGAAGCGGAGGACCAGAGTTGAGGAACATCTCTGGGTTGCACCATGGCTGACTTTTAAGAGAATGGACTCTGCTGCGGGTAGGGCTTCGAAGACCAGAGGCCGAGGGGTACGGAGTAGATGCTGGGCAGCTGGGGTGTCCCCGGGCTGCTCAGTTGGAAGATGTCGCTCACGTAGCTGCTGGCATCTGTCCTTGCTGATAAGTCTGCTGTCGGTCAAAGTGCTTTTCCGTCTTTCTAGTTGTTTTGAAGTTTCTCTCTGTGCTTGGGACGTTCCGTCATCAAGCTCTGCTACGTTCACGTGTGGACTTTTTTGTATCTGTCCTGCTTAAGATTTGGTGTGTCCCTTCAGTCTAAATGCTCATCTTTGCTTTCTCTTTGCTTTGCTTTTCATCACTCTAACTATATCTTACATTAAAAGAAAAACTGCATAGACTATATGAGTAATGAAATCATTATTTACATTTGTACTGATTAAGTTTGATTATAATAAAATACAGAAACCCTAAATCACACCTCATTGCCAGAGTTAGCTGGGTGCATTACCTTGATAGTCGCTATCCTGAAAACGAAGGAAACGTTTTGGTCTAGGACCTGTGTGATCAGATAAAACCAGACACTTTGAAATTAACTGGACATTTGAGACATTTGACAGTGTCAAATGACCAGCTGAAGAACTAGTTAATCGGAAGGCATGGGTCAATTGGTGCTCTAGTTAGAAACATAACCAGAAAATCTTGGAAAAAAGGAAACACTGGAATATTAAGAGCTATTGCAAAGCTATAGCAAGGAAGTCCTTTACTAGTTATTTATTGATTTATAAAGATTTTATATATTTAATTTAGAGAGAGAGTTGCACTAATGCGGGAATGGCAGGTAGAGGGAGAAGTAGGCTCCCCACTGAGCAAGGAGCCTGATGCCGAACTTGATCCCACGACCCCAGGGTCATAACCTGAGCCGAAGGCAGAGACTTAACCCATCGAGCCACATAGACATCCCAGTCTTTTTTTAATCAAATGATGCTAGATCATAGGGAAAAGGGATCTTGACCCCCATTTCACACTCTAATACAGAGCCACTTGTAAAAGGTAAAAACAAAAAACTTCTGGAGGAAAACATCTTCATGATTTTGAAGAAGACCAAGAATTTCTTAAACAGGGCACAAAAACAATAATTATAAAAGAAAAAGATGAGTTGTACTACGTGACAATAATGAATTCCATCCATCAAAAGACACTATGAACAGAAAAGAAGTAAATCTATGCATTGGGAGAAGATATTTGCCATACAGGCTCAACAAAGGACTCACATTTGAACAGAAAAACTACTCCTTCAAAGTGATAAGAAAAAGAGAGAATATTCAATAGAATATATGGGAAAAAAAGGTTTGAAGAGAAACTTGACGAAAGAATATATTCAAATGGACAATAAACATACGAAAAGTGTTCACCTTTGGGTGGCTCAGTCAGTTAAGCGTCTGACTTCGGCTAAGGTCATGATCCCAGGGTCCTGGGATGGAGCCCCCCCCTCTCTGCTCAGCAGGAAGCCTGCTTCTCGCTCACCCTCTGCCTGCTGATTCTCCTCCTTGTATAGTCACATGCTCTCTCGCTCTCTCTGTCAAATAAATAAATAAATAAATAAATATCTTTTTAAAAAAAAGAAAGGAAGGAAGAAAAGTGCTCAACTTCAATTCTCACCAGGAAAACATCAACTGAAATGATAATGTGATGTCATTTTACACCTGCTGAAGTAGCTCAAGGGAAAACACTAAATATTGCCAGGATTCAGAACAACTACAACTCCCACATACTTCTGCTAGGGGTGTACATTTGCAAGACCATTTTTGAAAACTGAACATAAACCCTATCAAACCCAAACATATGTTTACTCTACAATCGACTCCTCCTCCTCCTCTACAATTCTACTCGTAGGTAGAGATACAACAAAAATGCATACTTATTGCATTCAGTGCACTCTCACGCAAAATCCCACAAGATTATTTGTGGCTATCACGAGCTGGTTCTAAACTTTATATGGAGAGACAAAAGACCTAGAATAGGCAGCACAATGTTTAAAGAGAACAACAAGTTTGGAGGACGACATTACCACCTTCAAGAGTTACCATAATTAACTACTAACTGTAATTAATAATCAAAACCATGTGGTATTAGACAAATAGAAAAACAGTAGAGAATGGACAGGCCAGAAACAGACTCACACAAATAAAGTCAACTCTTCTTTGAAAAACTGGCAAAGGCAATTCAGCATAGAAATGACAGTCTTTCCAACAAATGGTGCCGGGAGGTGGGGAGGAGAAGGAATCTAAACACAGACCTTAAACCCTTAACAAAAGTTAACGCAAAATGGATCGTACACCTAAATGTAAAATGCAAAACTATAAAACTCCTAGAAAATAACATAGGAGAGATCCTAGATGACCTTGGGTTTGGCAATGACTTTTCCTTCATTTTAGGTACAACACCAAAGGCACAATCTTTGAAAATACTTGATAAGTTGAATCCCTCGTTAAAATTAAAAATTTCTGCTCTGTCAAAGACACTGTCAAGAGAATGAGAAAATAAGTCGCAGACTTAGAGAAAGTTAGAGAAAATAATCGCAAAATACATATCAGATCCCCACTGATATCCAAAATATACAAAGAACTCTTAAAACTCAACAATGGGAAAACAAAAACCCCAACTTTAAAGTGGGCTAAAGATCTGAAGAAACACTTTACCAAAGATATGATCATATAATATTATATAACATAATATATTTCTATAATATTATATATTATATTGTTTTATAACATAATAATTCTACATTATATAACAATTATTATATAACATGATAACATCATAAGTCAGTAAGGAGATACAAATGAAAAAAGTGCAATGTCACTGCACACCATCAGAATGGCTAAAATTGAAATCACTGACACCACCAAATGCTGACGAGCGTGTGGAACATCCAGAACTCTGACTCATCGCAGAAAGGTGGGAATGCAAAATGGTACGGCCACTTGGAAGACACTTTGGAGACTTCTCATAAAACTAAACATGCTGTACTGTATGTTCCGATTGCTCCCCTTGGTATTTACCCAAAGGAGTTGAAAACTTCTGTCCACACAAAAGCCTGCACACAGACGTTTATAGCAGATTCATTCACAGCTGCGGAAACTTGGAAGCCATCAAGATGTCCTTCCACGAGTGAATGAGGAAACAAACTGTGGTACATCCCCACCGTGGAATATTATTCAGCAGTGGAAAGAAAAGCGCTATCAAGCCATGAGAAGACACAAGGGAACCTGAAATACGTAATACTACGTGAGAGAAGCCAGTGTAAAAGGCTATGTGCTGTAGGATTTCAGCCATATGAGATTTTGGGAAAGGGAAACCTATAGAGACTGTAGAAAGGTTGGTGTAGGAGGGAGAGAGGGATGAACGGGCGGAGCACAGGGGATTATTAAAGGCGGTGAAACTATGCCGTATGATCCTACAATGGGGGATACATGTCGTTATACACTTGTTAAAACCCAGCGAATGTACAGCACCAAGAGTGAACCCTAATGTCAACTAAGGACTGGTCGATAACGATCCTGTGTAATGCAGGTTCATTAATTGTACCAAATGCGTCCTTCTGTGCAAGAGGCTGATAGTCCGGGGAAGGAGGCTATGTGTGTTGGGGGCCAAGGAGTCTACGAGATTCTCTACACTTTCTGCTCAAGTTTGCTGTAAATTTGATAGCTGCTATAAAAAATAAAGTCAATCAGAACATTGTTTAAGTAGATGAACCTGTAAAATTTCATTGGTTTAAATCATCATAGGACAGCATCCTTACTCCAGGATTGGCCTGGAGAATCGTCCTAAATTAGTGCTATCCTCACACAAACCTCCAAAAAGACCCCATAAAATGCAACTTGATGTGAGTGACAGATGGGAAAAGACGGAACCTCCTGCCTCGCCCGTATTTCAGATGAACAATGAATGATAAAAAATGACAATCTGGAATGCTAAAAAGGGAAATCATTTTGTTAAGGAAAACCTGGGGCAGAGTAGATGATTTGGCAGCAAGAACTGTTGCTATGTGATCTTGCCATTCAGTTCTCATTCATTTCAAAATTTCTTACCCTTTTGTCTTCCCTCCCCCCCCCCCCCCGGAAGATGTTTACAAGTGCTCTAATGGCAACAGAGAGTTGCTTAAATAATCCAAGTGGATCACACGTGTGCCACCTGGAGACTGAACCCATTGTCTTGGGTACCTGTCTGCTCTGCCTCTGGAAAGACAAACACCACTGGGAGAGGAGGCCCAGGCTGAGTAAGCTCCAAAGAGGAACACCCACATGCCTGAAGCTATCAAAGGAAGAAATGCAGAGAGGGGGCCTACCAAGGGCCACCCAAAGCATAAATTTGAGGTTTTTTGTTTTTTGTGTGTGTTTTGATTTGTTTTTAGATTTGGGTCGTGAGTCCACAACTCACTTCTCCCGTGTTTCCTGAAGCTCAGAGTCCTCTGGGGAAATGGAAAGTACGGCCTGGTAAGAAGCAGCCACTTGCTGCGCATGCCCAGGGGCCTCCAAAGACTCGTAAACATTGGTAACTGAGAGATGAGTGGAGCATCCTTTCTGATTGGAGTTACTTCTTTTCCTCTTTAAGATTTTAGTTATTTATTTGAGAGAGAGAGAGAGACATGTGTACGAGCAGGGAGGAGGAGCAGAGGGAAAGGGAGAAGCTGACTCCGCACTGAGCAGGGAGCCTGATATGGGGCTCTGAGATCACAACCAGACTCTTAATCCACTGAGCCCCTCAGGCTCCCCTGGAGATATTTTTTAACCACGAAAAAATATAATCCTAGAGTCAGCTTGCCTAGTATGGATACTTTTACTATGTCTTTAAAAGCTGGGGCACCTGGGTGGCTAAGTGGTAAAGCCTCTGTCTTTGGCTCTGGTCATGATCCCAGGGTCCTGGGATCGAGCCCCTCCCTGGGCTCTCTCTCTGCTCGGGAGGGAGCCTGCTTCCCTTCCTCTCTCTCTCTCTGTCTGCCTCTCTGCCTACTTGTGATCTCTGCCTGTCAAATAAATGAATAAAATATTTTTTTAAAGTTATTTATGATTTAGAGCTAATTATAACACAAGACTTGTCCACATAACCAACTTCCTCTGCTCTCCTGTGATTTCCAAATCTTGGGCTGTGGCTGTGACCACCAATCTTCTGAGAGGCTCTCGCCCTACCCTGTTAACTAACATAATATTTAAGCAGGTTCTGAAGAAAGTGCTTTCTTCACACACACAGAGAAAAGAAATGTTTGACCTTATTTACCTGGGCTCTGGCTCCTGTGGTCAGGTCAGCCAAGGGGCCTGGGGCAAAGAAGTAGGCTTCCCATTTATAGGACAATTCTGTTGCAGTCATGGGCCAACCACCTAAGTGTGCCCCCATGGGCCATGTGGCTGGTATTTCAGAGGTCCTGCTGGCTCCAACATTGACAGGCTGTTCGTGGATAGTTATAGAGGGTTATAGCCCCATTAACAGGCTGAAAGAAAGATGTAATGTCCGTGTCATGGGTTTACTCAGACCCAGTGTCTCAGTGACCCCCACACACTCTTTCTCTGTCATAGTCCACCTGCTTCTCTGCCCTCCACTGCTGGGTGATCAATTAAAGCAATTAACAGAGCATCTGACGCACCCGGAATGTCATGGTGAGTGTGGTCAGATGGAAAACCCATCAGCCGTGCCAGTCAGCTCCCACCCTCTGCTGGGGGACCTGTGCTTCATCGTCTCGCAGGGAAGGTGCCCAGCCTGGGAGTTCACGGGATCACTCCTTGGAAGCTTGGGTTTCCCACTGAGCAGAAAACAGGTAGTTGTATCCTGCTACCCCTGGGCTCTCGAGCCCCACCTGGCACAGAAGCAAGGTTTTCCCTCCGTTAGAAGAGGAGGCCTGTGCGTCACCAACACATTAATGCTACTACACAAGTCCTTGCTTGGCGAGTCCCACTTCTCCCCTTGGCGTGAGTGGTGTACAAACAGGGATCCAGGGGGCCGGCCAGGGACTCTTCATTTGAAGATGGACGGAGCAGGCAGTATTCCTTCTCAGCCCTTCTCATAGTAGAGCAGTCCTCCCCACCCCGTCAGGGATTCCTTCTGGAATCCCTCTGGGCTGAGAATGACCCAGCAGTGTCCCCCCAAGCAGACTCACTGAAAAGCTGCTGGGCTTCCTTAAAAGGACAAACCCTAAGCTCCCCCAGAACGGTGGTGCCTTCCTTGAGCAGAGACAGTAAATTGCTCTCCAATACCCATCCTTTCATCCTTCCTTAGTGACAGAACTCCGGTATCACGAGGGCCCTCAGTGCTCCCAGAGCGGAGACTACATTTCCCAGCTTTCTCTGCAGCTGCATGACCCTGTGACTAATGAGCTATAAGTGTACGTGTTGGGCTGGACTTGGAGAAAGACGAATTAATGAAAGCTAGGCCATCTGGGATGCTCCTTCCCACTGCCTGGAGCTTAGATGGCTGGTGCTTTGGTAGCCATCCTGGACCATGAGGTTGAAGGCTACATACCCAAGAAAAGCTGAGTAGGAAGGACAGAAGTTCCCACATACCCTTTTATCCTCCCCCACCAAACACACATACACAGTTTCTCCTATAATCAACATCTCACGTTCATGTAGTACATTTGTTACAATGGGTGAGCCAATACTGAGGCATTATGATTAACGGAGGTCCATCATGTACATTAGGGGGTCACTATGTTGTACATGCTATAGGTTTTGACAGTGACAGGAACAGGTATCCCCCAGTAGAGTAAGAAACATAAGAGTTTCCCAGCCCTAAAACTGTCCTGTACTCCACCTGGTCACGCCTCCCTCCCTTCCCTGTAATTCCAGATCTTTTCCCTGCCTCCATGGTTTCTCCTTTTCCAGAACACCGTATGCTTGGAAGCACATCGCTTGCAGCCTTTCCAGATGGGCCTCTTTCACTTAGCAGCGTGCACGCACGTTTCTTCCATGTCTTTTTATGGCTTGAGAGCTCGTTCCTTTTGTATTGCTGAATAATATTTTACAGCCTGGATGTACCACGTTTTAATTTTAGAGCATCCTTAGTTTTATGCATTCACCTACTGAAGGATATCTGGGCTGTACCTGCCTCTCTAGTCTGCTGGCTTGCCCTGCAGATTTTGGCCTGGCCCCTCACTCCAGAGGGTTCATCTCTCCTTCACGGTGAGGGCGGGTGGAGGTGAGCTTCTACTGGCATCTTTACAGTCCAACAACAGCAGCAGGTGCTGGGAGATGAGGCAGGTAGGAGGGCTCCGCGCACATACACACATACGCACACTTGTTCCTATTTCTGTGGGGTGCTGCTGGCCTCGGAATCTGCCAGTTGTTTGCGTTGCCCTTCCACATGATTTCCAACACAGCAGGCTCAATCCTTTCTCTCCCGCAGTCCATGACCTTCACTGCGATGAGACAGTGCTTAGCAAGGAAGGGGCATTGTCACTGATTAAAAGCCATTTTTCTTTCCTGCTAGGTTCGGAGCACATTTTGTGTAATACTGTATCTTACATATTACTGCTACTTTCCCAATCATGATTAGCGCCACTGTAATTCTTCCTTGGTGAAAATCAGCAGCCCAGCGGGGACATTATGCTTCACAAATAGGACAAAGACATTCGGTATTCCTCTCTAGAAGAAAGACAACGGTATAACCAAATCCCGCCTCCTTTAAAAAAATAAAACTTCTGCTATTCACCCCCTTTCCCAAGAGATTAATATTTGCAAAGCTTTTTTTTTTTCAGAGTTTCTTTTTCTTTATTTGTCTACATTCAGCTTAATTCAGATGTAGTGCCTGAATGATCCAGACATCCAAAAAAAACCCCACTCTTTCCCACTGTTTTTAAAATAAAATCTTCACTTATAAAACCAAAACACTAAAGCATTAAAATACAGAAAGCTCGTTTAACCTACTTCACAAAAGCATTAACAGATGATGTATCCCTTCTGTAGTTATTTAAAGACAAACCGAGTTAACACGAACACCAATCGTAAATAGACAGAGGGATACGGAACTGCAAGAACTCAAAAAACTACTCGGACAAAGTTGTGACGGCAACTAACAAACCACTGAAGACACGGAAGTCCCAAACACGGCAAATATGGGTCACAGGACGGGCCACAGGGGTGACCAGCTGCACCTCACGACACGGCAACGTGGACAGGTTGGGGCGGAGGGGGCCTGGAGGGGCCAGTTGACATGTTAACTGTGATGCATAAAACTGAATCTTACAACGAGGGGTAAGTGCAGAAGGTACAAATCTTCACCCCTCGGGGGGCTTTATCTATACTGGTAGTTCATGCTGTGGTCTGCGTTCCTGCCGTAGCCACCCTGTGAGGACTGGTAGGAGCTGGGAGGGCCGCTGTAATTCTGGCTGGACCCCGGGGAGTTGTAGTTTGGTTGTGACGAGTGGCCTCCTTGTTTGCCTTGGTATGAGGAGCCGCCCCAGGAACCGCCGCCGTAGCCCCCGTGTGACCCTGGGTTGTAGGATGACCCGCCTGTCCTCTCCCTCGACCTCGGATGTTCCCTCCTCTTCCCCGCCCTCGAAGGTTCGGGGGCGGGGGCACTTCGTTGTGCATGGGGCCTCCCACGCCAAACCCAGGGTTATGTGGTTTAGCAGCAAATTTCGGTGCCCCCCTGACGGGCACAGGGGCTCTCTTCTTCTTGTTGGCTTCCAGGGCGAAGGAGCATCAGGGAAGAGCTTTTCTAGTGCAGCAAGAGCGGCATATGCTTTTGCCACCTTTTTGTTCGAGCCAGCACCCTGAAATTTCTGTCCATCCACCTCGACCTCCATGACAAAGCGCTTGTCGTGGCTGCCCCCGGTCTCGGAGATGAGCTCGTACTTGAGGCCATGCCTCTTTTCGTTAAGTTCCATAACAGGGTTCTTGCCATGCTTGGTCAGGATTGGCCCCTGCTGGCAGTAGGATCGGAGGGGAAGGCAGTACTGGGGGTCGAAGCAGCTTCCACCAAAAGTGGAGGGGCCACCACGGCCGGCTTTGCTTCCGCCTCCTCAGCGGAGTCCTCCCCTTTGCTAGAGTCTCTGCCTTCCGCGCCAGTAGGCAGACCCATGTCCTGTAACACCTTAACGGCCACGTGCAGCTTGGCAGTCTTCAAATGAGTTGCCATCCACCTCAACAGACATGGTAAAGATGGGGGCGTGGACTGGACCGGTCTGGGAAACCAGCTTACACTGCAATCCCGGCTTCAGCTGGTTGAGTCTCATGAGTGCGTTCATAGCTTGGGGAGGCTCTGCCTTCTCGTCTTTCTTCTGAATCTTCTTCTTCTTTTTGCTCGGAGACTTTTCCTCCCCATCTTCTTCCATCGGGCGTTTCATGGGCATAACGGCATAGGTGGTGCTGGGGGGGGATTTGAACTGCGTAGTCCACTGGGTTTTCATTCTTTGGTTTCTTGGGCATCTTAGAAGGCAGAGGGTCCATACCCAGAACTTTATGGAGCTGGCCAAACGCAGCAAGTCGCAGAGTGTGCTCCGCACTCTGTGTGGTATCTTCCCGTTGCTGTCTGTCTAGATGCCCAATAGCTTCAGTGGCTGCTTTTTCACAAGGGTCATAAATGCCAGAACCATCTGGCCTCACGATCCCTGACGCCAGGCACTCGAGCACTCTCCGCAGGGCCTCGCCGGCACCCACTGGTCTGTTGGCTGTGCCAATGGATTTCTCACAGAGAAGCTCAAGGGGCCATCCTCCGAGGGGACCCCAGGTGGGCACGCGGGTACACAGGTCCCTCAGGACCCGGATGACAATGACACATGACTTCAGCCCGTTGCTCTGGCCTGGAACCACTTGGCGTGTCGGAGGGACAGCAAGGCAGCAAGGCATTTCTGCCTGTCCAGAGCGTCCGGGGGATCGTTGACTGAGAGCGGTTCTCCGGCTAATACTTTCTCCATTTCTTCTCTGACAACAGGGGATGGCAGGTGGATGGTCAGGGACAATGGAGGCTCTTTTGTGTTTTTTATCACAACGGCAGCATCGTCAGCAGACTGGAGTATTTCGTACTTGTCTTCTGTGACCGCAGCGAGCTGGATGGCCAGGTTGTCAGCCACCTTGTCCAGGAGGGCGGTCGTGGGCTTCTCCTTACAGAGCAGCACCAGCTCTAAATCCAAGTCCCCCTTGAGCAGCAGGCCCTTTGCCACGAGGCCCACGCGCATCAGGCCACGCAGGGTTCTGGTCATGTGCTCGGTCTTCTGCTCCCCAGCCCCTTCTTTGGCCTCATCCTCCGGGGGCACGTCCACATTCTCAGACTCCGCATGCTCACTGCTGCCTCTCTCCTGTGCGTCCACCCAGTCGGACACGGCCTTGAGCGCCCTCTCTGTGGGCGACACCATGCTCTGGACCGCCTCCAGTTCCTCTTGGGTCGGATAAACAGAAGAATGCTTTGCCATCACGTGGCGATCGTCATTCACAAAAATTCGCATTGGACGCATCTTTCCTTCTTTTTTCTGGAGTGTCTGGAAACCAAGTGTTTGCTTATCTTTTCAAACTGTGACAGATTTCCTTGGTGTTATCAATACTTCAACTATCTTGTCCGCGTTCCCTTCCCCGACCACAACCGCCGCCGCCGCCCTCCTGCCACAGCCCGCGGGGGTCTTCCCCAAAAGCCACGCGGTGCGCACCGGGCTGCTGAGTCCAACTGCAATGGCGAGAAGAGGAGGAGGAGGAGCCGGGGCCGGGGGCGAGCGGGCGGGAGCGCGCCGGGGAGGTCTGTAACAGCTTTTTTAAAAGATTTTATTTTTTATTGGTGAGACAGGACGCAAGCAGGGGAAACAGCAGACAAAGGGAGAAGCAGATTCCCCACTGAGCAAGGATCCCGATGCAGGACTCGATCCCAGGACTCTGGGATCATGACCTGAGCCCAAAGCAGATGCTTGATGGATTGAGCAGCAGGTGTCCCTGTCACAGTTTTATATTGGAGGGTCTTCGGAGAAGTCCACCATCAATAAGATAGCAACTCAGAACTAGAAAAAGTGTTATCGCCCATGTGGAGTGTGATCGCTTAGGCCCAGGAGGGTGAATTCTGCATGACCTCAGGGGGCCAGCTGGGTGTCCCCACTTCTCCTCCATGTGTCATGTGTAAGCCAACACCAGCTCCCTCCTACTCCTTTCATGAGAACTTGGGCATTTTAAGAGGTATGCATATCCTTAGGTCCATAATAAGTCTTCAAACTTCTCAGAGAAGATTTATCCAAATCAACCTCATAAAGAAAAACTTTTCCAAATATCCTTCAGAAGTTTTCCGATTTGAGCCAGAATGATCACTTCTGTTTTAGTCACTATGGTTTTGCTATTTTAAGACCTTTTGCCATAAAGAGCAATAACTATCCCATAGAAATTCCTAGGAATCAGTATTATAAAGGAAAGCCACAGAAACCAGGACGCTTTCTCATGGAAAGATTTTTGAATTCAATTAAATGGAGTCACTAAAAAAGAAGGGGAAAAAACTCATCTCATAAAAAAATCAGTTGAGGGATACCTGGGTGGCTCAGTGGGTTAAAGCCTCTGCCTTTGGCTCAGGTCATGACCTCCAGGTCCTGGGATGGAGCTCCATGTCCCGCTCTCTGCTTAGCAGGGAGCCTGCTTCCTCCTCTTTCTCTCTCTCTCTCTCTGCCTGCCTCTCTGCCAACTTGTGATCTTTGTCTGTCAAATAAATAAATACAATCTTTTAAATAAATCAGCTTAGAGTTGATATGAAAAGTTGAAATCAAATACAAAGTAACATCTGACTAGCAGAGGTTCCTCACTCCAAAAACTTCCCAAAACACAAACAGACCCAGGGACCAAGATGTAACAATAGCTCCAGGTGCCGAACAAGTCAATCATTTCACGCCAGAAGAAACACTCGGGTTCCATTCTCAGCCTAATAATTTCTTTCAAAACACCTCTTTAAAAACACCTTCAGAAATCGGGTGCCTGTGTAGTTCAGTCGGTTAAGTGACTGACTCTTGGTTTCAGCTGAGGTCGTGTTCTCAGGGTGGTGGGAGTCTGCTTCCCTTTCCCTTCTCCCTCTGACCCGCCCCCTGCTTGCACATGGACACTTTTTCTCAAATAAATAAATGTCTTAAAAAAAGAAAAAAGCACCTTTCGAAAGAATGGCATTTTCTAAGTTCCTGGTGCATTTCAAGCAACCACTCAGAAGGTAGACAAGGTAGACAAGACAGAATTGGTGTCAGAATTGTAAGTCTTGGGATGCCTGGGTGGCTCAGTGGGTTAAGCCTCTGACTTCAGCTCAGGTCATGATCTCAGGGTCCTGGGATCAAGCCCCGCATCGGGCTCTCTGCTCAGCGAGGAACCTCTTTCTCTGCCTGCCTCTCTGCCCACTTGTGATCTCTCTCTCTCTGTCAAATAAATAAATACAATCTTTTTATAAAAAGAATTGTAAGTCTTTTTTGATTTCATTTTATTTATTTATTTGAGAGAGAGAGAGTGAGAGAGAGAGATCACAAGTAGGCAGAGAGGCGGGGTGGCAGGGGGAGCAGGCTTGATACCAGGACCCTGAGACCATGACCTGAGCTGAAGGCAGAGACTCAACCCACTGAGCCACCCATGTGCCCCAAGAAGTCCTAGTCTTGTGACACAGGGCTGCTATCATTTCTCTGTTTTTGACCATGTGTGTTAGTCCCTTCTTTTACATCTTCCATGTTGTGATGGCAAATTTTTTGTGTCAGCTTGGCTGGGCTATGGTAGCAAGTTGCTTGCTCAAACACTAGTCTAGACGTTGCCGTGGAAGTCTATTGTTGGGGCCCCTGGGTGGCTCATTTGGTTGGGCATCTGCCATTGGCTCAGGCCATGATCCCAGGGTCCTGAGATTGAGCCCACATCGGGTTCCTTGCTCAGCAGGGAGCCTGCTTCCATCCCCTCTCCCTCTGCTTCTCCCCCCATTTCTGGGCTCTCTCTGTCAAACAAATAAATAGCCTTTAAAAAAAATGGTATTGTTTTTGTTTTTTGAATAATCTGTGTGAATGCAAATGAAAGTGTATTTTTTTAGTATATGTGCTGCCGAAGCGAGCACTGAAAGTGTATTTTTAGGGGCACCTGGGTGACTCAGTGGGTTAAAGCCTCTGCCTTCGGCTCAGGTCACGATCCCAGGGTCCTGGGATCGAGCCCCACATCGGGCTGTCTGCTCAGCAGGGAGCCTGCTTCCTCCTCTCTCTGCCTGCTTCTCTGCCTACTTGAGAACCCTGTCTGTCAAATAAATAAATAAAATCATTTTAAAAAGGTGTATTTTTAGGTGTGGTTAGTATTTAAATCAGTAGACTTTGAGTAGAATAGATTATCCTCCAGCAGTGGGTGGGCCTCACCTAATCAGTTGAAGGTCTTAAGAGCAAAACTGAGGATCCCCAAAGGAAAAAACTGTCCTCAAGACTGCAATATGGAAACTCCCCGTGAGTTTCCAGCCTTATGACTCAGGGCTAAAACCAACTCTCACCTGACACTCTAGACTGTTGCCTGCCTTATAGATTTTGGACTTGGACTTTAAGATCCCCACAATCACATGAGCCAATTCCTTAAATAAATCTCATGCTTTTTCTCTCTCTCTTTCACACACACACACACACACACGATATATATCATTATGTGCATACATACCATGTCTATAATGTATGTGTATGTATATGTAATATGATGTGTATGTATATCTTCTCTGGGTTGTGTTAGAGAATTCTGACTGAATCATGTTTTATGTCATACTTAGAAAGACCTTTCTTATTCTGAAATTATTCAAACAATTTTCTGTCTATTGAACTCTACCTCTGAAACTAATAATATGCTATACGTTAATTAATTGAATTTAAATAAAATTAAATTGAAAAACAAAAACAAAAAAATAATTTTCTGTCATTTCTTTTAAACCCTTTAATAGTTTCTTTTTTAAAAAAATGTTTAACGTTTGGGGCGCCTGGGTGACTCAGTGGGTTAGAGCCTCTGCCTTTCGCTCAGGTCGTGATCCCAGGGTCCTGGGATCGAGCACCACATCGGGCTCTCTGCTCTGCGGGGAGCCTGCTTCCTCCTCTCTCTCTACCTGCCTCTCTGCCTAGTTGTGATTTCTCTCTGTCAAATAAATAAAAATATTTTAAAAATACACTTAAAAATGTTTAACGTTTTACCCATTTGTTGTTTATTTTGGTGTAAGCTATGACTAAGGGTGGAACTTTATTTTATTCCCCAGATAAGGAAATGCCATTTTGATATGTAAATGTGGCATAGATATAAAGTAACAAGACTGATTTCATCATGCATTTTAGAAACTGGCTCAGAGAGCAACTACAAAAGAAGAGTTTTAAAACATTTTAGAGAATTCAAGCATCTTTGGGAAAGATGTATTATTTTTTAAAAACTACTCTTGAAGGACAGAACTCACTCAGATATAGGAATCTTGAAGCGTTTACTTAAAAAAAAAGCCAGTAACTCAAGAGTAATGCCTCCTACCTCAACCTTTATTACCAAAATTAAAGTACTTGAGGGGCTGCTGCCCGAGGCATTGATTGGGGGCTAAGGAAGGTATTTTGCCCACAAGCCTTAATATCATTTTGCCTTGTTTCTTTGGTTTTGCTCAGGAACAGTGACACCCTGACTCAAAGCACCAGGGAACTCACACACAATATCTCCTTCTGCCCTTTATTGAATCCTAACATGCACTGTGAAATGCCCTTTAGCAAAAGACAACTTGTATCCAATGGGAAGATTATTTATTGGGTCAAAATCCTCAAGGTGCTGATTCAGGGGGTAGGACTATTCCTTGGGTGAATTTAATTTGTTCAGAAGGTGGTTTGAACATTGTAAACACTTGAACACTTGGGAACTGCTCTCCCACCAAGGTAAAAAGGAGAAAACAATTCTATAACTATACAAAAAGGTACTACTCATGGGGTTTACAATAAGACCTTTGGTTTCAATTGGAAGTCAAAAGTTAGTCCCAACAGGTACATTCTTCTCACTAAACTGTTTGATATTTTCAAATGAATCCACATTTCAGGAGGAAAAAAAAGACTCAAATCAAGCATGATCTGAATGCAATACACAGGAAATAAGTGGAAACTAATACAAGCAGTTAAGGAACATACTCTTTTAAACCAGCAAACCTACTCTAGGTTGAAAATCGTACAACCTTGCAATATTTTAAACAGTACATGAAGAAAAGATGCAAAAATGACAAAAACTAGCATTGGGGGCACTTATATGGTAATGGGACTTGAACACAATCCAGTCAGGCAGGTGAATTGGTACATAAGTTGACAATTTTGTTAATTTCTTCAAAGAAATTAACTGGAGAGAACATCTCTGGAAGGATATACAAGGAACGGCTAAAGGGGGTAGGCTTCAGTGGAATGGGTTCCATGGCTAGAGAGAGCTAGGAGGGAGATTTACCTTTCACTTTGTCGCAAAAACAAAAGCAATTTTGAAGGAACTAGGAGGAGCAATGAGCAAATAGAAACAACAACCAAAAAGAAATGTTGCTGAAGAACAGCTGGATGGCAGCTGACAGGTGACTCCACTGACCACATCATATGACTTGGTGCTCCAGCCTTCCTTGGCTTCCAGGACAGTGCACTTCTCTGGCTCTCCCGCTACCTCTTGAATGTTCCTCCTTGGCCTTGTCATGGGCTACTCTTTACCCACCCATTGATTCCCGGAGCCCTGCCACCATCCTTGGTTGTTCTCCCATTGCACACTCCATTCTGGGGAAAGGCATTCACTCCCAAATCTCTCCCCAAGCTTCAAAAGGAGTAACCAAGAGCCCCAATAGCTCAGCCCATGCGCCCTGCAGGCTTCTCAGTCTCAACATGCCCACCTCTAAATGCACCTAAAAGGCAAGTGACGACTTTTGGGGGCCTCGCAGAGGACGCTCTCTGTGTGGGGTCCTGCTGGGACTGGCTTAAATGACTTGGAATAGTAAAGCAGGAGTCTATTCAATGCTGCATCTCCAGAAGTTTCTAAAGCACTCAACACCTTATCAGATGCTATAAACATTTGCTGGGAGAAAAAAAGAGAAGGAAGTGGGGGTGGGAAGAGAGCCCAGGAAAGAAAGAACAGAGACAGGAACTACCTTGACTCAAAACCCAGCTATTTATTAAACTTAGGACTTTGAACAAATGACTCAGCCTCCCTGATTCTCAGGCTCACTGTTCCCATCTGTAAAATGAGGCAGCCACTCAAGATTGTTGTGAGGATTAAATGAGATAGTATATGTAAAATGCTTAGCATAAGGCCTGATGTGTAATGAGTGACCCGTAAATGCTACTGTTATTCCTCTTGACAAGGGTCATAGAGCCGGTAAGGACCAAGGGCTTGAAAGATGCCTGTTACCTTGATATCCATACCCCTTCTCTCTGCTATGACCTCTACCTACAGTCATTTGTTTAATAGATACTTTCCTGGCATAACCCACGTTCCCACTCTCCTCATTAGAGTCCCGTCTAGAGACTCTAGCCACACAGAGACCTGTCCTCTCTGCTGAGTGCAAATCTGCGGAGAAAACCAGGGAACTACTAGCAACTGTTTCTGCAAGCTCTACAACAAAACCTCTTCAACAGATCAGCTGTCTCTGACACACAAAAAGAAGGATCAGGCAGAACCATTAGGATGTGCTTCAGCCTGTTCTAAAGCTCAAGGAAAGCGGCCTGAATCACCATCCTTGTCAACTGAGCCTCTCAGCCATGTCGGAAGATTCTGTTCTCAGCACAGAACCAGATTGTTCAGGAGCAAGAGGAAACAAGAAACCCGGGCCACTCCCCCTCACTATTGCTGACCATCTGGCCACTGCTGGGGACAAAACCACAACCCCGACAGATGGGACAGCACCCCAGGAGTCTGATTCGAGACAGAAAGCCCCCATTCCTTCCCCCAATGCCTTGAGACGCTCTCTCCCATCCAACAAGTAGAGACGGGTGGTAAGCAGAGACCTTCCTGGTCCACATAATTGTCTGATCACAGACAGGGGCTAATCATAAGAAATGGGGTCACTTGGCAGTAAGGGAGGAGTCTAGAGCAGGACAACCTAGGTTTGAATTCTGAGTCTGCCTCTTACCATGCAACCTTGGCAAGTTATTTAACTTCTCTCTACCTCAGTCTTCTCATCTCTAAAATGGGGTGATAGTAGTAGAATTCAGCTCATAAGGGTGTGAGGTGTGGCTCCATGTAAAGAGTTTCTCCCAGGAGTGCCTGGTCTGTACAACATATGTGTATACTATATGTAAGTACAATTTTCATATTTTATCACCAGGTGAGCCAATTTAACACTGTTGACAAAACACCTAATGGCACAAAGTTCTTGGTGTTTGCCCAAGGCAGCAAGGTGGCGTGGATAGAGCAGAAGAGTTGTAATGAAAATGGTGTTCTGGTCCCTGTGGTACCATATCTGATTTATGCAACCTTGGGCAAAGCAAGTAATCTTGCTGAGTTTCCTCCTAAAACTGCAAACAGTAGCTTCACTCTGCCTAAGTCCCAGAGCTCCTTTGATGACTGAGTGAGGTAATATCCATGAAAAATATTTGGAAGGCCTAGAAAGCCATACCTTTACCAAGGACAATTACTGATATGAAACTCCTTCTGCTTCTAGAAGAGGGTCAATGACCCAGAGCCCAGCTCCATCAATCTGGAGGTTCCCCGGCCCCATGCCCATGGAAGTACTCATGTTGGGATGATGAAACAAGCTGGTCAAGACTATGGATGGCAGAGAGTGTGTAATCAGCTAGAGGGTCAGGCATTGATCATTTTCAGCTGAGTAAAATTAAAAGCAAATACAAAAAGGTGTAAGAAAACCACATGACCATTATTAAAAGTTTAATGGCTAAATGTCACATTCAGCTCCTCTCTTTCAAAACACAAACAGTCCTTTGGGCTGAACATAGGCATCCTTCCCATAAGGAAAGTGTGTAGACATCCTGTTCTCCTCTGCATCCCTTCATTGTTTCACGGAACATTTACTCAATGATTGCTCTAGGTTGGGGGCTGTGTTAGGACTATGTCCGTGAATAGGGAAATACTCATTTTTCTTTTTTAATTAGGCCCCATGTCCAGCATGAAGTCCAACACAGGGCCTGAACTCACAACGCTGAGATCAAGAGCTGACCTGAGATCCAGAGTCGGAGTCTTTAACCAACTGAGCCACCCAGGCACCCTGGGAAAGAAGCTATAGGGCATAGAGACAATAAGCAACAGGCATAATCAGTGAGTGAATTATATAGCCTGCTAGAAGGCAAAGAGTTATGAAAAAAGAATAAGACAGAAGTAGGGATAGCAGGAGTGTCAGGGAAGAAGGTTACACTGGTAAATAAGAGTACTCCTCTCATTGAGAAGGTGACTTTTGAGAGTTAACCAAAGAAACTACCAGGAAGAACACTTGGGCCATGGGAAGAGCTAAGGCAAAGGCCCTGAGGCGAGAGTTTGTCTGGCACGTGCCAAGAACAGCAAGGAGAACATGGCGCCACATGGAGAGGAGAGTGGCAGGACAGAAAGTCAGGAAAGTGGCCCAGCCAGGCTTTCTCTACAACATGAACCCTCAAAGTTGTGTCAGAGCTAGAGGAGCTGAAGCCCATGGTCTTCGGCCTAGATGGACTCTGATTAATGACCCCAGGAGACTATACTTCTGGACTACTTAAAGAGCAAGCAGTGGGAGCGCACCCATATTCACAACAACCCACTCAGTCAAGTCCATCAGCAAAGACACCCCTTGACATTTCACATGGATCAGAGATTGGTATGTGTCCTCCACTGTCCAAATCAGGCTAAGAAAAAGTATATTCCATGGTATAGTAAAGATGTTCACTCTTTCTTGACTGATGTGAACTCCCAAGAACCTTGGGCTGCCATCATCTTGCCACCAAGAAGAGAACCAGCGCTGATACTGTTGAAGTTGATACTGAGGACAGATGAAGAAATGGCAGGACCCTCTGGGCTTGCTATTATATGAGATGGTGAGTGTTTCCCTGCCCAAAGGCAGCTGGAATCAAGTTTATAGCCAAATGCATGCTAACTGACACAAGGAGAGAAGCATCAATTCTAGTGCTGGAAGAAATTGTAGAAGACAGCTAATAAAACATCCTCATTTTGTGGGTGAGGACACAGGTTATTCAGGCTGAGTGCTTTGTCCCCAGAAATGCAGTGACTGAACATCAGCTCTCTTCCTTGGTCTGCTGGAGCTATGACATGAATGAAGGTGGAATTCTCTTCAGGGATCCTCTGGAGACAGACTCCGGTCTAAGACTCCAGTGAAGGAATGTGTCCGTTGGTCACACCCAGGAAGGAAGTGGATTGTCCTATACAACCCAAAGCTCCCAAGGCAGTACAGAACATTAGTGGTGAACATTCCACCTACTATTAATCACTTTTCAGTTGGCCAACTAGAATTTCGCCAGCCTCCACACTGAGCCTCACCCTCCGGGACAAGCATAGGGTATTGCAAAGAAGGGTATTATTTCCTGATCTCTACAGGTGTAGAAACTGGGTTTGTATAACCCTTCACAGCTAGTGAGATGATTTCACACACATGAAGTCTTCCGGATTATGCTCCTCAGGCAAAGGATGATGGAATGTTGTCTCATTGAGAAGATCATCATGTATGTGCCTATCCACCATAGACCTATTAGGGGGGCATCAGTTGGCTTGGGCTGCCATAACAAAGCACCATGGACTGGGAGGCTTAAATAACAAAATTTATTTTCTCATAGTTCTGGAGGCTAAAAGTTTGAGATCCAAGTGTTGGCTGGGTTAGTGTCTGCTGGCGTTTCCCTTTGTCTTGTAGATGGCCATTTTCTCCCTATATCCTCACATGGCTCTTCCTCTGTACATGTTTCTTTCCAGATTTCCTCTTCTTGCAAGGAAATCAGTCCGATTGGATTAGGACCCACTCACGTGACCTCATTTAACTTAAATACCTCTTTAAAGACCTTATCTTTAAAAACGGCATATTCTGAGGTACTGGGGGTTAAGACTTCCACATATGAATCTGGAGGGGACATAATTCAGTCCATAACAGAAGGTATCTTTTTTTAATGGATTTTACTTATTTACTTGAGAGAGTGAGAAAGAGCCTGTGCACATGTGCATGAGCAGGGGGAAGGGCACTGGGAGAGGGAGCAGTAGACTCCCCACTGAGCAGGGAGCCCTATGTGGGTCTCTATCCCAGGACCCCAGGATCATGACCTTAGGCTAAGGCAGGTGCTTAACTGACTGAGCCACCCAGGCATCCCAGAAGGCATCATTACTGAAGAACCTGACTATCACTCTCTAGGCACCCAGTACAATTACCTACAGCTACAGAAACTTAGCACATCCCTGGGCAGTGCAGCTTCTCTGAGCCATCCAAATCAATGTGGTGGCTGGGGCAGGGATGTGGGGGGTGGGAGCAGGAGGTGTGCATGGCTGCCAGTGACATTGACCATGAAAGGTGGGGGTCTTAATGGATTTGAGAAGTTTGGTTTTGCCCTTTGCCACAGTCATGTGATACACAGACTCTCAACACTCTTCAGGAAAAATTTAAGAGTCTCTACAACTGATGCTTCCATTCCAAAGAATATTTATAAACATCACATTTCTGATTCCTGAACAAACCCAGTGTCAGCAAGACTACATCCTTGTCTGCATAAAACTGAAGAATCAGGGCCAAGCGGCCTCATTCAGCAAATCTGTCCCCAAGCTTCCTGGCACAAATAGAATAAGAGTGTGTAGAATTAATTTAGCCCAACACCTGACAACCATCAACATCCTAGAGACTGGATATCCCCAAGACCACTGTGCTCGAATCTTCTGTCACTCCAAGCAGTGTCTCCAAGCAACAGAGGCAATGAACATTTTGTTCCTTCCTTCACTTTCTCACTCAACACGTACTGATCACCATCTACTATGTGCTTGGTGCCCACGGTGGAGGGCTAAAAGGTCTACAGAGGGTCCATGGAGGAAGTGACATTTCGGTTTGCCCTTCCAAACAGGCTAAGATCTGGATGAGCAGAAGGGATTCCAGGTGGAAGGAACATGTGCACTGAAGCTGGGCAAGAGGAAAGATGAACCATATTTATGGTCAATGAGTAGATAAGGTCTTGTAGGAACTGAGGGAGGATTGGGACAGGGGAGCATGTGTTGTCAGTCTGGATGGGTAGGGAAGATCTGATCGTGCCTGAGAGAGGTTACCCCGCCTCAACATCTGTCCTTCCCCTCCCACAGGCTTGCAGTCAACCTGCAGAGTTCAAGGGAAAGGGGTAGGAGGATGGGAGGCAGACAGGTCCTTTTGCTTCCGGGAAAGGGTGCAGAGAGGAGGGAAATGGTGACCATACCAGCTCCTCTGACTATAAACAGCCAAGTATTCTGCCAGCTGGAATGTCTAATGCCTCGATTCTGACCATTCTAGTGGGCATTCAGATTGGCATGGCAGTATGGGGAAAGTGACTTGACCACCTGTCTTTGAGAATCTAAATCTCTCCCCAGTTGAATGATCTTATCCGTGTACCATTCACAGAATGGTATACAAGTACATGCAGAGACCTCCTTTCAAAGCACAGACAGGGTGATGGCCCAGAGAAGCTTACACTTGGATTGGCCCCTGAGATGGGAGTTAGTTCCTACTGCAACCCAGCCCCGTCCCAAATACCCCTTGAAAGCATCATGGGTGGACAGGTCAATTTTCTGACGTAGGTTGAGGGGCAGGACAATGAATAAAGGGCTCTCTAGCCTGCACAATGGTCCCTTCTGTGGGGAATTTGAGAGGACGCATGAGGCTCCGCCGAAGTCTGTCCTAACTCTTCAGTGCAGCTGGGTTGTTCAAGGATGCAAGGACTTCCTGTCCAAAACTGTCAATCAGGCTGCTCCTTCTTTCTTGCTCGTGAGATCCAGCTTTCAGTGCACCCAAGGTACACTCACGGGAAACTTGTACAATGTTTTTGTTTCCCTTCTGGCATATGAAAAAGGAAACAAAACAAAAAACGTGTTGTCTGCTTTGTGTTAATGTGAGACACTACCATGTGGGAACGATCCAGTAATGCTGTTCAGGTAGGTTGTGTTAAAAATTCAAAATGCTACTTGAAGTAGATTATTTTCTTTAAAAAAATGCCTTCATCAGTAAACGTTGGGCTTGGGAAGAAAGGAATCCAAGAATATTAGCGCTAGAGTAAGGGAGGCTAAGACATGATCATTGAATACATTATGTGATTGGGTCTCCTGCTAGAGAGAAACAAAATGCCATAAAAAACATTACTGGATACTAGACCCTTATCAAAATCACAGTGAGAAACTACTTCACACCCACTAGAATGGCTCTAACCAAGGATCTAGCCAAGATCACATGTGTTAGAAAGGATGGGGATAAAATGGAGCCCTCACGCATTGCTGGTGGGAAGGCAAAATGGCACCCCTGCTCTGGAGAACAGTCTGGCGGTTCCTCTGAGGGCTAAACAGAGGCACCATGTGACTCAGAAATGGCACTCCTAGGAATATACCCAAGAGGCATGAAAACATATGTCCAGACAAAAACATATACATGTCTGTTCATAGCAGCATATTTGTAAGAGCCCCAAAGTGGAAACAAACCCAGGCCCATTCATTGCCAGACACCTAAATAAAATGTGGTACATCCAGGCAGCACTAAAAAGAAATGAGCTAACGGGCCATGAAAAGACACAGAGGAACCTTAAATGCATATGACTGAGTGAAGGAAGCCAATCTAGAAAAGTTCCATATTATAGGATTCCAACTCTATGATGTTCGTGAATAAGAAAACTTTCCGAGGGGCACCTGGGTGGCTCAGTTCGTTAAGTGTCTCTGCCTTCAGCTCAGGTCATGATCCCAAGGTCCTGAGATGGAAGCCCATGTCAGGCTCTCTGCTCTGCTGAGTGGGGAGTCTGTTTCTCCCTCTCCATCTCCCTCTGTCTCTCCTTCTGCTCCTGCTCACTTGCTCTCTCCAATAAACAAATAAACTCTTTAAAAGAAAAAAAAACCTACAGAGACAGTAAAAAGGTCAGAGGTTGCCAGGGGTTAACAGAGCAGGAGGGATGGGTGGGAGAAGAACAGAATTTTTTAGGGCAGTGAAACTGTTCTGTTGTGATCCTGCAATAATGGATACACATCACAAGCATTTGCCAAAGCTTTGGACGGCATGACACCAAGAGCGAGCCCAGCGTAGCCTATGGACTGGAGTGACACACCTGTACAGGGTTTTCGGTTGCAATAAATGTGCCCTTTTGGTGCCAGATGTTGATAGAGGGGGAGACTGGCCATGTGGGGCGACGGGAGGCTGATGGGAGTGTCTGTACTTTCCAATCAATTTTGTGATGAACCTCAGGTTTCCCTAGGGCGCCTGGGTGGCTCGGTTGGTTGGGCAGCTGCCTTCGGCTCGGATCCTGATCCCAGCGGCCTGGGATTGAGTCCCACATCGGACTCCTTGCTCAGCAGGGAGCCTGCTTCTCCTTCTGCCTCTGCCTGTCTCTCTGTCTGCCAGTGTTCACTCTCTCTGACAAATAAATAAATGAAATCTGTTAAAAAAAAAATGGAAGGAGACCCTAAGCCAAGGAACCCAGACAGCCTTGAGTAGGTGGAAGAGACAAATGGATTCTCCCCAGAGCCCCCAAAAGGAACACAGCCCTGCTAACACCTCGACCTGAGCCCACTGAGGCGATTCAGGAGCTACGAGGCCACAGTTCTGACCTCCAGAACTGTAGCAGAATGCATCTGGTTGTAGCCAAGCTCCACCTTCGGGTGACTTGTTACAGGAGCTACCGGAAGCTCATACATCTGCATTGTTTGAAGATGCACCGCGGCAGGCACCTGACAGGATAGCAATAGACAAAGGACACCACGGCAGCATCTACACCATCTTCACAATACTTCTGTAAATCCCAAATTATCTTTTAAGTTTTCCTTAGAAAGAGGCTAAGAGTGGTCCATATACACAATGGAGTATTATGCCTCCCTCAGAAAGGATGAATACCCAACTTTTGTAGCAACATGGACCGGACTGGAAGAGATTATGCTGAGCGAAATAAAGTCAAGCAGAGAGAGTCAAGTATCATATGGTCTCACTTATTTGTGGAGCATAACAAAGAACATGGAGGACATGGGGAGATGGAGAGGAGAAGGGAGTTGAGGGAAACTGGAAGGGGAGATGAACCATGAGAGACTATGGACTCTGAAAAACAACCAGAGGGTTTTGAAGGGTCCGGGGTGGGAGGTTGGGGGAACCAGGTGGTGGGTAATAGGGAGGGCACGTACTGCATGGAGCACTGGGTGTGGTGCAAAAACAATGAACACCGTTAGGCTGAAAATAAACGAATAAAAAAAAATGAAATGAAATTAAAAAAAAAGAAAGAGGCTAAGAGTTGCCCAAAACCAGCAGGCAAGGCCACTTGTACACAGACCCGATGTGCCCGGGCCCTTGCTGGCTTCTTGTTCCCAGTCCACCCCATCTCCCCACAAGGAGCCAGGACAGAAAAACCAAAGAGGAAGAAAACCACCAGTTTCCTGAAGGTGACGCCCAGAAGGAACCCAAACAACTCATTTTAAACCACCCTTCTAAAGAAGAGGCAAGCCACCCGTAGCCGTGACCTACAAGCCCTGTGCAAGAGAGAAATGTGGTAATTATTCAAAGGTCCCCCTTCTTGGCAGTCTTAGTAGATTATCATAAAATCAAGTGACTTTACAAGAAAAAAATTAACATGAAATTCTCAGCGAAGGCACCTGACAATCTTCTCGGACAAGACCACCCCCCACTCCAGGGCTGTGGAAGTGCCCGCTCCCCAAGGACGCACACCTTCCCAAGGCCACTCCTCTCATGGGTCCTGCCTCGTCTTCTGAACGGAGGGCATCTTCGTAACTCCTCACCTCCACTGCTCGCTCTGCCCAGCCCCGTTGGGTGCCCTCGCTGGTAAAGAATGTTTCTTTTTCTCCAGTTGCCCCATGCTAAACAGGCTGGTCACCTGTCAGGCCCCTGTCTCCCTCACTCTAAACCTCCAGGCGTCCTCTTTCCTGTGAACTCTGCCTTTGAGCCTCCCGCCACCTGCTGCTCACTCTTCCTGCTACCCCTGATTAGGGACAGTGGAGATGGCACTTTATTTATTTATTGAAATACAGTCGACATAAAATGTGATGTTACATTCAGGCGCACAACAGAGTGATTGGACACCTCTGCGTGCTATGCCGGGCTCCCCGCCAGCGGAGCTCCCCTCTGTCACCACACAGCACCATCAGCACCACTGACTGTATTCCCTGCGCGGTGCCTTTCATGCCCCTCACTTACTCATTGCACAACCAGAAGCCTGTGTCTCCCGCTCTCCTGCACCCGTTTTGCCCATCCCTCCTCCCCTTTGGCAACCCTCAGTGTGTTCTCTGGAGTTTTTGGTCTGATTCTGCTTTTCCTTTGTTTGTTCATTTGTGGGTTTTTTTTTTTTTTCTTTTTTCATTTTCTTTCGTTCTTTCTTCTTTTTTTTTTTTTTAAGGTTCTACGTATGGATAAGCTTCTACTCCAAATGCCTCCTTCTCTCTGAACTTTGTTTGAATCCCTGCCAATGGAAAGAAGGAAACCCCCTCACTGGCCATCCTATTTGCTCCCAGAGACCATGATTCATCCCTTTCTGGTAGCTTCTGCCTGAGTTTGCTCTGAACTCTGTGAGATGCTTGTCTATCTTGTCTTCTTGACAAAAGTACGAGTCCTCTCAGGGAGACTGTTTATTTAAGCCGTCAGCAGAATGGCTGGGTCATGGCTGATGACAGCCTCTTGGCAAAGTCCTAGCAGAGAGCCAGGGACCCACAGCCAAGGTCGGCTGGGCCTGGATCACAGCTCTGTCTCTCCAACTGCTCGACCTGGGAAAAGCCTTGCAGCAGTGGTGGGCCCGTTTGCACTCTGGCACGGTCAATAGTATCTGCTGTTAATGATGTACTGGGAACACTATCAGGACCAGTGTACTGATAATAGGACATGGCCCAGGATCCTTGCGGGATAAATTAGTTAATCCACAAAAAACTCTTCGGAACAGCGTTTGGCAGGTGCCAAGCCCTCAATAGGTTTTACGCATTTTTCTTGGTGATTTCCTTGGCCGTGTGTCTGGGAACAGGCCCAGGAGACTGCATTTTCAGTGCACATCTCGAGGTGAGCCTCCCGCAGGCTGGAACTTTTGGACCACTAGCGAAATGCAGACCTCTCGATTTATAACCGAGGAGTTTAAGGGCCAGGGAGGGGACAGTGAGTCACCCAGGCTGGGCCAGGACCTGCACAAGCCACTGTCTAGTCTATCCTTCTTCATTCAGGAGCTTGAACAAGACCAAGGAGACAACTTGTGTTGGTTTTCAGATGAATTCCCCACCCAGGGGTGCTTTTAATCTCGTGGGCAGCCCCAAGGAGCCCAGAGGCTCTAGAACCAGCCTAGATGGGAAGACCCATTCAGGGACAACCTTGCCCTTCCTTCCTCAGCCAGACATGAAGGAAACTCTTCTCTTCCTTGTCCTTTATTAACTTGTGAAAACCCAGACAATGAATCTCTCTAGACATGGGTTCAGAGCCAGTGACCGCTGGTTGTCTCCAATATCCATTCTCTTGCCCCTTAATAATACACGGCAGTAGAATTTTTAGCAGGGAGCAAGCTGCCCAGTGGCCGACAGCATCCCTCAGTCCCAGCACGGAAGGTGAGCCGAGGGGAAGGCTCAACTTTTGGGTCTCCATCTTAAAGGGAAGGAGCCTCCCCTTGTCTCGTGCTTCCCAGTGCCTTTGTGCTCTCCAGCTGCAAACTGGCTGAGAGCTATCTTAGACCCTAGAAAGAGGGTGACCCCAGAAAAGACAGAGTGACAGAGTGGGGAGCCCAGGCCCCCAACAGAACCGCAGAGCAGAACCGCACACCCAGCTTGAACCACATATTTGGGGAAGCAAATTCTCTCACACTGGGCCATTTAGACTTCATGTTGGATGAGCCCACATCCTGATACAGAGGTCAAGAATGGAAGACAGGGTCACATTTCCTCTGCTCTGGGCTGCCATGCCTGGGGCAAGGTGTGCAGTGGGTAGAGCTCTGGCTTTAGGTTCAGACTCAAATTCGGGCCCCGTCCTTTTTATAACCAGACTAGTCAGTTCGGGCTGCCATAGCCAAGCGCCCCAGCCAGGAGGCTTAAACCACCGAGACGGACTGTCTCCTGCTTCTGGACGCTAGAAGGAGCAGATCAAGCTGTGGATGGAGCCACACCCGTCAGATTCTAAGGAGACATCTGTCTCTGGCCACTCTCCAGCTTCTGGCAGTTCTTTGGCATGTGGTACATCACCCCAATGTCTGCCTTTGTCCTCATGTGGCCTTCTCCCTGCCTCTCTTCTTGTCTGTCACCTTCCCTCTGAACATATCTCTCTGTGCCCAAATATCCCCCACTTTTTTTTTATAATTATTTATTTATTTATTTGACAGACAGAGATCACAAGTAGGTAGAGAGGCAGGCAGAGAGAGAGGGAGAAACAGGCTCCCCACGGAGCAGAGAGCCCGATGTGGGGCTCAATCCCAGGACCCTGCGACCATGACCTGAGCCGAAGGCAGAGGCTTAAACCACTGAGCCACCCAGGTGCCCCGATCCCCCACTTTTTAACTATTGTTTTTTCTAAAGTAAACTCTATACCCAATGTGGGGTTGTACTCACAACCCTGAGATTGAGAGTTCTGTGCTCTAGTGACGGAGCTAGCCAGGCTCCAAATTTCCCCCTTTCATAAGGACACCAGCCATACTGATTTACGGTTCATCCTAAATGGGATTTGATGTGATTATCTCTGTAAAGACCCTATTTCCTAATGAGGTCACATTCTGAGCTACCAGGAGTCCAACATATGCTTTTTGGGAGGAACATGTTCCCACCCTTAATACTAACTCTCTTTGCTAATAGAATTTGGGAGTTCAACGAATGTCTGAGAACCTCAGTTTCCCCAATGTCAGATTTACATGTGTTCTCAGGGTCTAGTATTTAGCAAGTCCCTGGGACATGCCGTAGATCTGGCCTTTGCCGGTGTCACACCTGCCGTGGAGGACAGGCACCCCTGCCCGTCACCCTGGCATCGGAGGATGGGTGCAGTGGCCTTTGCCACCTTCTCTGCCTTCTCAGTCTCTGAACCACTTTCCAGTGGGGAAAGACTGCACCCTACAGGGCTGGATGGGAGGCTGGGACCATCCACTACAGCAGATGCCAAAAATGCCAGCCATGGTTTCAGTAGAGGCTCAAAATGCTGTGCAGCCCCAGATGTGGTTCTCCTGCTCAGCCGGTGATGTTGTAAGCTACTTAGTAGCCTTTTATTTATTTATTTATTTATTTTTTATGATTTTATGTATTTATTTGAGAGAGAGAGAGTGCAAGAGAGAGCAGGGAGGAGAAGGAGAAGGAGAAGCAGACTCACCACTGAGCAGGGAGCCGAGGTGTGGCTTGATCCCAGGACCCTCATGTCATGACCTGAGCTGAAGGCAGATGTTTAACTGACTAAGTCACCCAGGCGGCCCCTCAACAACCCTTTAATAAAATCCTTTTTTATTAACCAGGCAGAACCTTTCCTATTGCTTGCAAATTATAGCCTTGACCAAGACACCATGTACTTTTCACGGCCAAAATGGTTGATTAGGAGAATGGTAGCAGCTTCCAGATGACCTCTGACAATTGGCATGGGATGCGATATGGTCTGGTGGCCTTCCAGAGAGATATGGCCTGGAATCTCCCTCATGTCCCTTATTAGCCGAGAGATGATAAGGAAGTTAATGAACCTCTCAGGGCCTCATTTTCCTGCTCTGTCCAGTAGTGGTGGGAACAATAAGCCGCTGGAGCTTTTTGGGAAGATTCAGCGAGATAATACAGCTGAGACTCTTACTGTGTATAATGGTTATGTGGACCTTCAACTTGACTGAGCCATGGGCTACTCCAAGATTTGGTCAAATGTTATTCTGGGTGTCTGTGAGAGTGTTCCTACATGAGGTGGACCCAGTGAAGCGAGACGAGCAGACCGCCCTCCTTGATATGCAGGGGTCCCATCCAATCCGAGGGCCTCCTGCATAAGATAGAAAGGCTGACCCTCCCTCAAGTTCTAAGGAGTTCACCCAGCTTTTGTGCCTTGACCTGGGATCTTCTCCTGCCTTTGGAGTCAGACTGTATCATGGCTCCTCTCGGATCCTGAGCCTGCCAGCTTTCAGAGCAGAAGTTCACCATCTGCTCTCCTAGGTCGCCATCTTGGGACTTCTCAGCCTCCATAATCATGTGAGCCAATTCCTTATGACAAATCTCTTATATATATATATTCTTGTTGATTCTATTTCTCTGGAGAGCCCTAACTAATACATTACACGGGAATACGTGGAACAATAGCACATACTCAGTAATTATGGTAGCTATTTGCTGTGTGAATTTTATTATGCGACAAATGACAAAGCCAGCACATGGCCCCCGGCAAAGGCCCCTCAGACACCACGGGACCATCCTCATATTCCCCCAATCTGGAGAAATTCATTGATCTTTCTCTATAAACCCTGAACCTGTGCCCTCTCTTCCCACCCCACCTCCCTCACATAGACACACAGACACACAGACACACACACAGCGCGCAGTTCCTGGAGATGCCCTGGACCGCGCTGAGTCGGATTGGGGAGACATCTGTAGCTCCCAGATGTGCATCGGCAACTTCTGCTCTGGTACCTTCCCTCCCTGTAGTGTGCCATCGGCTCCCACAGCCCCTTGGGGACAGTGACATTCAGTTGTTCCCCTCCTCCTCCGCCAGGTGCTCCAGAAGAAAAGAGAATGCCTGGCATTGTGGGGGCCACTGTGGAGGCTGCTTCTCTGGGTGGGTCAGAGAAAAGTCTGAGGAGAGAGTGCCGCCGGAGGAGGGGGATGTCCCTGACCCCACTGACTTAGACAGTGCCCACTGCCCATGCCCCCCATGGCTTTCAAAGCAGTGACTCAGGGAGAGACCCCCCCCAACCCCACCCTGCCAAAGATGACTGCATTCTACCAGATGTGCTGAAGACTCCTGGGTGCAGCTCAGTGAGAGTGGCCCACCCAGCCCCCTGGGCAGACACCGGGACTCCCATCCCTCTGGTGCGGCACTCCTACCTTTCCCCCTCCCAGTCAGACATTCCTCTGGATAAACAGGAAGCATGGGGGAGCCCAGACTGCGGTCTTGCTGAAAGCTCCAAACATGAGGCATCCGGCCTCAGTACCACTCAGGGAGTTTTTTGAAAGGCAGACTCCTCCTCCACAGCTGTAACACAGAGCAACAGAATCCCTGGGACTGTGCCCCAGAATCTTCCTTTTTAACAAGTTCTCCAGAAGACACTGGCAGGCTCATGTCTGGCCAGGGGAAAGAGTCCGGAGCTGAAGGGAGCCCTTTCCCCTTCCTGGAGCCAGACCTCCTGGTTTCTGGCTTCTGTGATTTTTGCTCATGGCCTGACTTCTCTGAGCCTTTTGAAAGATGGGAGTCAGGATAGCTCTACCCCAAAGATATTATTGAGAAAATAATAGTGCCCAGCACAAAGTAAAGGATCAATAATTGTGAGGAAATAACTGCTACTCAGAAAACTTTCTTTTTCCCACATGTGACATGGAGAAAGTCGTATCTTGCCAAACAACGACTATAATTTTTAGACTATACAAGCAAGTTGAAAAAGCATTCTTTTTCCAAAAACAGCTTCATAGTGTACCAAGGTACTTTTAAAACAACTACAGGGGTGCCTGGGTGGCTCAGTGGGTTAAAGCCTCTGCCTTCGGCTCAGGTCATGATCTCGGGGTCCTGGGATCGAGCCCTGCGTCGGGCTCTCTGCTCAGTGAGGAGCCTGCTTCCCCCTCTCTCTCTCTGCCTGCCTCTCTGCCTACTTGTGATCTCTGTCTGTCAGATAAATAAAATCTTTAAAAAAAAAAAAAAAGAAATGTCATTTTCTTCGGAAGGGTGCTTTTGCCCCGTGTGGAATATTTGCCTCCACCCCCCACACACACACTCCCCGCTCAACTCTGTGATCTGTCCCCTCCCCTAATTTTGTCAACACCCTCAGATTTGGGTTAAAGTCGCATTTTGCCTTTCATCCCACAGAATCCCGTCCTCGAGGCTGAGCCCCCAGAACTCCCACGGGACTGAATTTCTGGAAAGAGAGCGCTATCTTGACCACATTTAGCACAGAGCTTTGTAGGAAGCAAATTCTCATCAAATATGGTTCAAAATAAAGCAAATCACTATTGAGGCAGTCAATTTGTACAAGCAGCCCTGCCACGGAGAACGGGAAAGGGCCAACTCTGCCAGCTGGACAAACGGAACTCCTCACATAGACTCGCACCCCTGCACTCACAGCCATACAGAAGCAATTGGAAGGACGGACTCCTTGAGTTTTCTAATGGTTCACCTTAGCAAATGTTTCTGGGGATCCTGTCTTACAGCGAACACTCTAGCAGGTGCTGTGGAGCCAAAGATGGTTGAGGACCTGTCCAGCCCCTATGGAGCTCATTCTCTCCTGAGGCAGAAGGACCTGGGGGTGGGACCCCTGGGTGGCTCAGTCAGTTGAGTGTCTGCCTTCGGCTCAGGTCACGATCACAGGGTCCAAGGATCGAGTCCCACATCAGCTCCTAGCTCACCAGGGAGCCTGCTTCCCCCTCAGCCTGCCACTCCTCCTGCTTGTGCTCTCTCTCTCTGATAAATGAATAAAATCTTTAAAAAGAAGGAGGAGGAGAAGAACAATGACAACAACAATAACATGAGGGCATCCAGACATGAGGGTTGGCTGTGCTATCTAGGATAGGCAAATTTCTGCTCTGTTTTTGCTATTGCAAACTAATCATTGCTTATATCAGGTCATTTTTTTCTCGAACCCCTAGTTCACTTCATGGTGTCTGAGTTTTATACATCATGCCTTTTTTTTTTTTAAAGATTTTATTTATTTATTTATTTATTTATTTGACAGAGAGAGATCACAAGTAGGCAGAGAGGCAGGCAGAGAGAGAGGAAGGGAAGCAGGCTCCTCACTGAGCAGAGAGCCCGACGCGGGGCTCGATCCCAGGACCCCGAGATCATGACCCGAGCTGAAGGCAGAGGCTTTAACCCACTGAGCCACCCAGGCGCCTCATATCATGTCTTTCTTATTGAGTGTCAAGATAGCTTAAGACTCATTTTAACAAAGTCTTTAAAAGTATCCCACCTTTTGGAGACAGATCAAATGGTAAGAAAAAATTATTAATCATACAAAATATCATCACATTGTGAATCTGAATCCGTAACATTGCATAGTAAGAAGTAGAAATTACAACACATGCATGGAACAAAAACGCTATTCGAGCCCCAAGTTCATGACTAAACAGTCATCTTGTCTCTTCCATTTGCTCTATTGTTTGCTGCCGCCTTCCACAGCTATTTATTTTAATCCAGTCCTCTAAAGAGATATTAATAAGCTTTAGAACTTCCGTTGTGCCCTTTGCCTCAACACAAGCGAAACAAATTTATTTTCTTACGCTATGATAGATTGATTTTCCCATTATTCCAGTTTGCTTTTCGCGAGGGGCATGGGAGGCACAGAATGTTGCAGGATGTACAGTTTAGCCATTTGGGTTTCATCTGCATCTCTGGGACCACACCGATAGGCATGTTAATTAAATCACGCCGCAGTTTCAGAACAGAATTAGAACGGAGCCTCGACCAGAAGGAGGATGAGTGGCGGCTGTGGAGATGAAGACGGGGTGGGGGATAGGGTGGTCTCAGAAACAGAGGCAGGAGGCGGGGGAGGGGGCACAGACTGAGGAGGGGCCGTGAGGATGCCACTGGGGATGACACCTCGGAGGTAAGGGGAAACTGTGATAAAGATGTGGGGAATATTCTTACCCACCTGCCCACCTTTCCAATATCCTGCCCAATGAGCTGTGACCCAGCCAGGGCTCTGATGCTCTGTAGGAAGGGGAAGTGGGCTCAGAGCTCAGCTTCCTCAAAGGGCTTCCTCAGCACCCAGTCAAGCCCAAATTCTCAGACCCTCTTTCCTACCCACAAATCTGACAGCTTTCCACCCTAACTGCCTCCTGATAACTCCAGACTCCCCTCTCCCATCTTCAGGGCTACTATCCCAGGGTTCCTTCCAGATGCATCCCACACACCTCACCCCCATCAGCAGGAGGCCTGGGGAATGGGAACTGGGGTCCTTCTGGCACCAGAGATCCAGTATGTATGTTGGGTCCGTTCTGGAGACCGGAAATAAAGGAAGCTTTGAGGCCCCGGAGGAGGTCAGTTATTTGTGATGCTGAGGACAGGAAAAAATACCATGGGGAGTGCTTTCTGCTTGACCCTCCAGCCTGCCTGAGCCCCAAGAGGCTCCTACCCTCTTTGGAACTGCCCTGTGACTCATCTTTTGACCCCTCTGGTCCCCACGGTGCTCCCCGCTGGAGAGTTCAAGGGTACTTCCTGTCCTTACCATTCTCACTTGGAACTTCATCACAGGCTGCCTTGGGACATCTCTTATATTGTTCTTTTTAGCTTTTCCATGACGACTTTTCCCATGGGATGTTCAAAGCTCTTTCCCATGGGATGTCTGATCTCCACTCCTTAGAGGCAAAGGAGCCCTGGGCACTGGGTGGCAGTCTGCGCGTGCTGGGGGTGTGGCAATGATTGGGTCAGCCTGTTGCTTCCTGTCCTCTCCTACAAAGTTAAGATGTACGGTAACAGAGGGAATGGCTGATGATAGGAAGAACTGCTTTTGTTTTGAGGAAGAAGAATTAGGCAGGCTTTCAAAAATAATGGGATTCAAAATCATATTTTTCCTTAATTATTTGGACACTTGAAACGTGAATTATCTCATTTTTGTAATCCTTCATGCCATTCTGCACAGGTAGACACTCATCAACCATAGGGAAGAATGGTGTTAACAGCATAGACATGGACACAGGTGTCCTTGGAAGGTGGGGGTAATGGTGCACAATGGCCAGAAGCTAGATATGTGTCATTTCCTCTCTGTCACTGCTCATCAAGTACTCTAACTACTCAGAATATCTCTTGTCCTTGTTCTGCAGATGTGACAAGTTGTTTCATGCAACCTCCTGTTACTGTCCCTTGGCACCAAAAAATAATGCATTCAGCTATCATATTATTCATCGAATATTTACTGGAAACCTACCACTCTGGGTGCAAGCACTAGGCCAGAAGCCTGGGTACAAAGTCATGAAATGCAGTTACAGGGACACCTGGGTGGCTCAGTCATTAAATGTCTGCCTTTGGATCAGGTCATGATCCCAGGGTCCTGGGATCGAGACCCATATCGGGCTCTCTGCTCAGCGGGAAGCCTGGTTCTCCCTCTCCCGTTATGTCTCTGTCAAGTAAATAAATAAAATCTTTAAAAAAAAAAAAAAAGAATGAAGTGCAGTTACAGCCACAAGCAGTGGTCCTTCCAACGGGGGTGACCACTAGCTATGTGACATGGTCAAGTGTCCCAGAAATGCTGCAGGCATAGAGGCGGCCTCGGAGCAGGCAGCCTGGGGGCTGAACAGAGCACATGACTTGGGTCTTGAAAAATGAGTTAGTGATCTTTTAGGAGATAAGAGGAAAAATACTGCAGGCACAGGGAATAGTTCCTGTGAAGGCAGGAAGGCCTGCAAGATCCTGGTATATATGGAGAACAGCAGACTCTTCTGCTGAGTGGGCCTTTGGCCCCACTGCGTGAGGTGGTGTGTAAACGTGTGTGAGCGTGTTTGTCGGAGGGGATGATAGGGCTGAAGAGGTGGTAAAGAATCTTTTTGTTTTTAAGATTTTATTCATCTGACAGAGGGAGAGAGAGATTAACAGCAAGAGAGGGAATACAAGCAGGGTGAGAGGGAGAAGGAGAAGCAGGCTTCCCGCTGAGCAGGGGGACTCGATCCCAGGACCCTGGAATCATGATCTAAGCTGAAGGCAGACGCTTAACCAGAGCCACCCAGGCACCCTGAGGTGGTAAAGAATCTTGATGCCATGCCTCATTTGTATTTTATCCGGCGGCTGAAGGGAACACAGCTGAGATTTTTCAATCATGGAAATAAATGATTAGGATTGGTTTTAGTTGGGTTGTTCTGGTGTGAAGAAAGAATTAGAGGGGTGTCAGTCCAGAGGCCAGGAAACCAGTCTCTCCTGCACTTGCCTGCCAGTCTAGGCAAGAGCTGTACAGGCCTGGACTCTGGCAGAGTGATGCTTCAGAGAAAAACAGGAGAGAGAACGGACAGATCAGGTGCCCTGTTGGATTCGAGGGTCAGGGAGAAAGAGCAGGAAGGAGAATTTGGGGGGCGGGGGAGGAGCACAAGGATGGGGCGACTCTTAAGCAGGTTCCCTGCCCAGCACAGAGCCCAATACAGGGTCCAACGTGGGGCTCAATCCCACGACCCTGAAATCATGACCAGAGCCGAAATCAAGAGTCCAACACTTAAGGGACTGAGCCACCCAGGCACCCCGGTAAGGAGAATGTTTAAACAACTCTAGGTAGGGTGTACTTACTGACATGAGGAATTTCTGTTTTCTAATGCAGGTAGAGAGGGTAGACTTCCATTTGAACCAATAAATAAAACAGCTGTTCATGTTTGCAACTTGTTAACACCAGCATACTATGAACCCCTTTCCTGGAAAATCACATGGTATCAATTTCATGCCGGTGGCAAAGTGCTCTAGCTGACAGACATCCTGCAGTTGCTCAAATCTTTTCTCCTCCACATTCTTTCCTTTCTCCCACAACAGATTCCCTCTACATCGGCCCCCCTAGTACCACAAGACACCAACAAGAGTTCAGACTGAGGGCAGGCATGGAGCCGTTCTGGGCTCTGGTGCAAGTCTCATTTCTATAAAAAGACATTTAGAAAACAAGGAGCAATGTTGCCATTTTGCCTTTAATGGAAAAGTGGCTAGCAGTTCCAGTAAAAAAAAAAAAAAAAAAATTTTATTTAAAAAAATCTCTACCAACTTCTAGGCAATCACTGGGTTTTCAGAAATACACATACACTTGAAAACCAATAGTCTGTATAAAAATAAACTTTGAATGTGCAATTAAAAAGGGAGGTCCCCAGTCTTTTTCAGCTGCACAAACGCGCAGTAAAAAGGAGCCAAGTCGGTGTGAGATGGGTTTACCCCAGTGCAGAGGGCGATTTCACTTTGGAAGACAGAGCCTGTTTGAAGCGCCTCTTGAGGTCTTGCATGTTGGGAGAGCGCGGCCGGGGAATGATGGAGGCCCTCCTCCTCTCCCCGCTGAGGCTGTGCAGCTTGCTCACCTCTTTACAAAGATGCTGAAACACGTCGCAGACATCCTCATAGTTTTCACTGGTGGAAATTTCAAGGAACAGGCTGCCCAGTTCATTGGCCAATTGAAGGCCATCATGTGTTTGCACCTGACGGGCATGGAGAAGGTCCCCCTTGTTGCCCACGATGATGACAGGGGCCCTAGAGTCAGGGTGGACCTTCCGGATGTGGTGGTAAAGGGGGCGGATGGACTGGTAGCTGTCGTAGTCTGTGATGGAGTAGACCAGCAGAAAGCCCTCTGCCCACTGCACGCACTTGGACAGGGAATCAACAACTTGGGTCAGGTTGTCTTGGACCTGAGAAAGATCAAAATGAGTCTGGATCAAGGAAGCCCTCAGTGGGAGAGGACTCAAAATAACATCAGAGCAACGCTTGCAAAAAAGCATTCAAAAGAGAAATCTTAAATACAGTTTGCAGATGCCACCTAGCTTCTGCAGGAGTAGGATTTGGATGCGGGAAGAGCGAGCTCCCTGCCTGGGTTATTTTATGGCTGTTGCGAATGCATTATCCTTAAACCCCTGCTTGGCGGGTATTCTGTAGGGAGCCCTGGCTGACTGCAGAATGACTTCAATGAGAACTTTCAAAGACGAATGGCGCAATCTTTAGGGAACTGAGAATAAACAAAACTTTGAACATAAGCCAAGATAAATATCTTTTCCCAAGCCCATAAAAATATTTTTAGCATGTCCTTTTGAGAATGTTACAGAAACAAATTCCTTCTTTCTGTTCTTCCACAAGACCTTTCCTCCCTCCAAGGGAGAGCAATTAATAACTTGTTAATCAAGTTAAATTCCTGACTGCTTGCCAGGGGGTTATCTGGTTCCAATTAACTGACTTGAGGGAACAGTTACAAACAGAAGCATTCTTGCTGTCCTTGCTAGGGGAGAAGACTGGCTCAGGAATCCCACCACCAACAGTTCCGTTAATGAGTTCATGGCCCGGCTCTGAAAAAAGCGGTGAGCACCGACCCTGCGAGTTGTGAGTGATGTCTCAGCCAGAGCCGCAGAGACTGTTAACTATCTCTCCCCTTTGGAGGTGCTGGGCTGGAGGAAGCTGCCAGTCTAACCATCCACTCACCCAGTCCCCACCAGGAGGGTTTCTAACAGGCCCCCTGCCGACAGCCCACGCCTTCCCGGAAATGCGAAACAGGTGTGTTTACACATCTTGCTCCTGCTGGGGAGCCCCCTGGGTGTGTGGGAGGTGGTGAGCTGTTTTGCTTCTGGTTGTCCTTACCTGGATGCCCCCGGGGGTGTCCTGGATCTGCAGAGATAGCTGGTCTCCCTCTATGTAGACCAGCCGTGAATACAATTTGCCTGAAGGATGAAGGAGAGTTTGCTTTAAAATCCCTACACACGTATTAGAAAAAAGAAAATCGGAGCATGTGGCCACAAAAGCAGAGAGCACGAAATTATTCTAACCTGTATTCGGTTCATAATCGCCGATGAATCTCTTGGTCAGGAAGCGCACGATCATTGCTGAAAAGGAAAAATGGGAAAATCAGTTAAAGGACTAGGATAAAACAGTCAAGCCGGGACGCTCTCGTGGAAAAGGAGAGGGCGCCGGGCCGCAGAACAGTGGGTATTGCCCACGTTGCAAGGCTCTGCAAAGCCCAGGGTGCGGCCGTCGCGGTCTCCCGAGGGTTTTGCGGCGGGTGTGACCGCAGGTGTCTACCTGCCGCGCCAGCCCCCCTCCTCCTGCAGGGAGCAAGCCAGGAGCGAGCCCAGGAGTAGACGCTCCGGGGAAGCAGCGGGGAAAGCGGGCTGGCCGGGGAGAGCCCTGGCTGGCGCGGAAACTTCCAGGTTCTTCCCGGCGCTCCAGCCCCCTCCCCTCCGCCCAGAGCTCCGGCTCTTCCCCGACGCCCGGTCGTCCCCGCGCGGTCCCCTGGGCACTCACCGCTCTTGCCCACCCGGCCGGCGCCCAGCACGGCCAGCTTGATGTCCTTGGGCAGGAGGCAGTCGGAGGAGGACTCGGGAATGGGCGCGAGCAGACAGTGCCCAGACATGGTTGGCGGCCGCATGGAGAGCGCGTCGGTCGAGCGGGTCCCGCCACCGAGAGCGCAAGCCTGCCGAGCCCGGCCTCGGGCGCAGCGGAGCGGCTCGCGAGCAGTGTGGGGACACGGGTGCGCGGGGACCACGGCGGCCGACCGAGCTTGCAGGAAAGGCGGGATTTAAAGGGCTGGGCGCGCGCCGTGGGGGCGGGGCGGTCACCTCCGGCCCCGCCCCCTTCCCGCCCCTTCCCGCGGTGGCCGGGAAGGCCGGCGCTGGAGAGTCGAGCGGCAGGGCGCCTGGGGCGGGCGCACCGCCTCACCGCCTGCCGCGCTCTGCGCGGGCCCCAGAAGGACCGCCACCGTCCCGGGAGCGCGTGGGAGGCCTCTCGTCAGGCTGTGCCGGCGCCGCCCTGGGGGCCCCTCCACCCCGCAGAGGCGAGCCCGGGTCACTAGAACATTGGGTGAACCTGGGATCAGTTATGAGCTGCGGGAGGGAAGAAAGAGGGAAAAGTGCCATCAGTCGGATGTTTCTGCAACAATGGGAGGGATAAATTCCTGTTGGGTCTGTTGCCCTTTTTATTTTCAGAAGATGCTGAGGGGTGACATTACTAAGGAAAAAGGAGGAGGGTAAAGCCCTGAATTAGTAGCCATGTAAGGGAACCCCTGTCACTGTGACCTTGCTCCAGGTTTGTGAAGCCTTGGGGGCAGTAATTGCTGCTCAGGCTCCAATCCCAGACCCTCGCTGCTGGCCTCGGTTAAATCCGCTCATTATGTGAACACTCAACACACATTCCACCCTCTGGGAGCTTTGGCTCTATGGACTAATTCTCTGTCATTAATACTGTCCTATGCACTTGAGTCATGCATTTGCTTTTTTTTTTTTTTACAAGAGAACAAATCTACACCTTTATTAACTTTTCATTAAATTTAAATCCTTAAGGGGTACAGCATCATACGGATTCTGTGGCCAATGGCTTTAGCAGGAAAGTTGCTTCGGAATTTGGCACGAACCATGCCGCTGTTTCCATGAGCACGAGTTACTTTTCCCCAGATTACTCTGGTTTTGTTTGGTTTGCCACCAGGAGTCACTGTGTTGTTCTTTGCTTTGTACACGTAAGCACATCTCTTGCCTAGATAGAATTCCGTTTCATCTCGAGCATATACACCTTCGATTTTAAGAAGAGCTGTGTGCTCCCTCTGGTTGCGGAGACCCCGCTTATCGCCAGCAAAAATGGCCTTGGACCACAGGCTTCCAGACATTATTCGGCCTTTTAGAGGAGTCCTGTTCCCAGCAGGCCTCACTTACTTGCGCCCAAAGTTCAGCAACAAGAATTCCACTCACTCCATGCATTTGCTTTTATTATTCACGTACTTACTTCTTTTTTAAGATTTTATTTATTTATTTGACAGAGAGACACGGCAACAGACAACACAAGCAGGGGAGAGGGAGAAGCAGGCTTCTCACTGAGCAGGTCGCCTGATAAGGGGGCTGCATCCCAGGACCTCACTGGGATCATGATCTGAGCCGAAGGCAGACTCTTAACAAACTGAGCCACCCAGGCACACCCAAGTACTTACTTCTAAGTGTAAAATGAAGTTTAGGATAAGGTTGAGGGAGTAGAAGAAGGGGACACAAAAGAGAAAAATGGCCTGGTCTTGCGTTTGGGGAGCCCACCGTAGTAAGGCAGAAGGCTTGGGATTTGATCCTTACAGGTTAGAACTTCATGCTTCTGGCCTCCCGTATACCAGCCTCATATGTCCAATTGCTTAATGGAGGGTCCCATCCTTATTGCTTTCTCTGTCTTGGTTGTATTAGCTTTTGCTGCAAACTGCTCAAAACTTAATGGCTTAAAACAACAATCCCCCTTAGTTGCTCACCTCTGTAGGTCAGTGGATACATTATCCTAATCCAGACCAGACTCAGCTGACCTTGGCTGGGCCCTTTCATGTATCTGCAAAGAGCTGGGAGAGGGGGGATGGTAGCTGGCCACTCCACTCCTCAATGGAGGGCACTGAAATCACATTTGAAAGGGCTAGGTGGGGGGCGCCTGGGTAGCTCAGCGGGTTGAAGCCTCTGCCTTCAGCTCGGGTCATGATCCCAGGGTCCTGGGATTGAGCCCCGCGTCGGGCTCTCTGCTCGGCAGGGAACCTGCTTCCTCCTCTCTCTCTCTGCCTACTTGTGATTTCTGCCTGTCAAGTAAATAAATAAAATCTTTAAAAAAAAAAAAAAAAGAAAGGGCTAGGTGGCTCAGTCCGTTAAGCATCTGAGCTCTTGGTCTCCGCTCAGGGGCTCAGGTCATAATCTCTGGGTTGGGAGATGGAGCCCTGCCTTGGGCTCACCCCTCAGTGGGGAGTCTTCTTCCTCTCCCTCTGTCCTTCCCTCCCCTGCTCCTGGCTCATGCACTACCTATCTCTCTGAAATAAATATTTTAAAGAAAAAAGAAAGGGCTGGATGGGAGGCAGAGAGGGATAGAGAATGGAATCCACTTTCAGCAACCAGCTTCACTAATTCACGTTTCCCTCCATCTACTCAGAATTCCAAACCAGCAACCTGTGAGCCATCCTTGACTCCAACCACTCTCACTTCAAGTTCCACCATCTCTATTGCCTACACCCCTTGGCATCTCCCCCTCTCCAACCCCACTGCTCTCTTCACCTCTCAGGTGAATTCTTTAGGACTCCCGCTGTGGACTAGGACTAGATGAGGACTTAATTACTTGCTCCTCTCTTCGAAGCTTCCTTCGATCAGCCATCCCCACCTCTATCTCCCAGTTCCTCCCTCTTAGGACACTTCTTTTTTTTTTAAAGATTTTATTTTATTTATTTGACAGACAGAGATCACAAGCAGGCAGAGAAGCAGGCAGAGAGAGAGAGAGGAGGAAGCAGGCTCCCTGCTGAGCAGAGAGCCTGATGCAGGGCTCCATCCCAGGACCCTGGGATCATGACCTGAGCTGAAGGCAGAGGCTTTAACCCACTGAGCCACCCAGGCGCCCCTCTTAGGACACTCTTAAGCAGCCCTGATCTCAACTGTCACTTTCTGTAAAATTTGTTTCGTCAGTGTCTCGGCAGGTGGGGGGGGGCACGTGTGGGGGCAGATTCAAGCTTGTGTCTTTAGCACCAGCACATAGTGGCACCCGGGACTTAGAAGGTCCTTTGTTCATTGACCAACTTTCTGAATGAATAAATGAATAAATGATGTCTTCACTGTGTGAACTGGAAAAGACAGGAGTCATATGTGTAAACATCATCCCCATAGCTTGGTTTTGAGAGCAACCTACTCTCGAGAGAAAGTGTTCCAGGAAATGTCCTGAGATGAACTGCTGTATTACAGTTGCACTGACTTTTGGCAGCTTACAAGGCAAATCCCCTTCTGTTCAACTTCAATTTAACTGGAAAGACTTAAAGCAGGGCGCCTCATTCCTTGACAGGGGAGAGGGAACCATTTACTATTTATAGAACAACCATGAAACTATTAGGCTGCAGGGATCCTTCAGCTCTTCAGTGATAGGGGTCCAAGTCCTTGCGTCCCAGATGCTCTTGGCTGTCTTTGAACACAAAATGGCCCGTTTCACCAAACACCAAGTCCTCACCAAAGCAAGGGAGAGTGGGACTCTATTCATCTTCATTACAAAATAAAATAATTCTCAGAACCCAGCAGACTTTCTCTTACGTCTCAGTCTCCAGTACTGAGAAGCTGAGAGTTTATCCAAGTACTAGCAAAGAAGACTGGGATTATCACTACCTTAGAACAACCCTAACTCCTCCCCAGGAGCTAGCAGACAACTTGCTCCCGCATTAAAAATCAAGAAATAGAAGAACGGATCACTGTTGAGCAGCAATCACTCAACTCTGCCACAAACACCTTTCACTCTCCTGGGATTAAAATGCAGAACTCTCAAGGGAAAAGAGAGCACTTTCTTGGCTGAATCTTGGACTTACTGCTACACCTCATTCCATATCCTACATTCCCTGTCAGGAGTAAGATCATTTTAGTTTAAGGTCACCCAGTAAGTAAGATTCCTATGACTGATCTCTGTCCACTGATAATTATGTTCCATTTTGCATTCACACTCGCACCTTTGCTCAGAGCTCAAAATGTTATTTCATTCTCCTTGGAAAGCTCTTTGCATTTGCAAATAGACAAGATAATCCATGACCTTTTAATACAGAGAGTATGTTACAGAACAGTTACGGAACACTATAAATAGCATTGCCTAAATTGTTGCTGCTTGAGTTCTATTTCATTTTGGATTTCTTTGTGTCCAGAGTTATGTAAAAGTGTACTGCAACCAATGTAACACAGGCATACTGAAGTGGTTTTAAAATAATGGAAATGCGTAGGCACAGATATGGATACACAAATCCTGTGGGTGTTCAGAATGAGTATGAAGGGCAGAATTTGGTAATTTGCAAGTAACAGCCTTGGGAAGTTATTAACCCTTTACCAGCTAAATAGGCTTGATTGCTAGTCCTGAGGCAAAGCAGCCAAGGGTCCTCCTCCAGTTCAAGAACCCCTCTCCACTATCCATCCCCTCCTAATACCAACTCTTTGTGTGTATCCTAAATCCTTGAACAATGAACTTACTGGAGATTCACAGACTATCTTTAGGTAATTTCACTAGAATAAAAACTGTGCTTTCCTACCAGCTCCCTAGTTTATTTCAACAGTCAAAATTACTGAAAATCTACTCGCCGCAAGGCTCCTCTAAGTGCTGGTACGGAATACAAAGAACAGCTAATTTTCTATCACCAATCATCTACTGAGGGTATGACAAGGTATAAGACATTCCTGCCTGCCTTCACAGACATCTCCATAGTGAAATTAACTATTTTTTTAAAAAGATTTTATTTATTTGACAGAGAGAGCGATCACAAGTAGGCAAAGAGCAGGCAGAGACTGAGGGAGAAGCAGGCTCCCCGCTGGGCAGAGAGCCCAATGCGGGACTCAATCCCAGGACCCTGAGATCACAACCCGAGCTGAAGGCAGAGGCTCAACCCACTGAGTCACCCAGGTGCCCCGAAATTATTCTTCATAAATTTGTCCAAAAATTCCATTTCTTTTTTAATCTAAACCTGTGGAAGTGGGTTAACTATCTCCTAAATTGAGGTTCAGACAAGGTTAGTTACTTACCTGAAGTCATTGAGCCATTCAGTAGGAGACACTCTAACCCCTCTGCTTTCTCATCTTGGCATTTTCCATCCATGCGGAAAGCAGGATGAAAACACTCTGGTCATGTAAAAGGAATGACAAAGCAGGTCGAGGTGCCAACTCCCAATAGAGCTGCCATAGGGAGAATTAAATATGAATGGGGGAGGGAGGTGGTGGTAACCAGGAAAAGCTACAGGAAGAAATGACCTGGTCTCTGAGCATGAGTAACATCTGGTAGGTGGAAACAGAAGGTGGGAGATGGCATGTCAAGTTGAACGAACAGCATGAGCAGAATCCTGAAAGTAGAAGTATGATACAAGCCTGGGGAGCTATGAGTAGTATCAAACATTAGGAGGATGGGGTGAATGGCCCAAAAAGTTGGGGACCGGACTGTGGATGCCAATGCATTATATGCTCAGGGATTTATCTAGAGGTTATGTAAAGCCACTGAACTCTTAAGGAGGGTAACCCTGACTGTAATAAGGTCAGTGTTAACGAGCATTTAAAGAACAGGGTATCATCTCGCTCTCAAGATCTTAGAACTGTTTACTTATTCATCTTCCATAAACAATTACTTTGAACCTCCTCGCTCAGGAGCAAGTTCAATCACATCCTCAACTTGAGCTATGCCATCACTTCATTTAGATTACCTCCCTGCATTCTTTTCCCAATCAAATGATTTCCATAAATCCCGATCTTGCAAGGAAAGTAGGTATAAAAGCATTTTCTCTATGCTTTTTCCACTTGGGGCTTTATGAGCTAGCCTGTCAGTTAATCCTCACCACACACATTTGCAGTTTGCAAAGAACACAGAAACCCTGGGCTTATTCACTCCTCTGTAAACACTTCCGCCTCAGCAATAAGATGCTGCCTCACTGCTATACTCTTAACCAAGTAACTTGTCTAACAGGTTCTGGGAAAGCTTTTCTATGAACAATACCAATTGTTTTCCTTTTAAGTGGGGATGGGATAAACAGGTGTATTCTAAATCTAATTGTTTTGTTTCTCTTGTGCTCAAAAAGATAAATCTACTTCGTTCTTATCAAATTTTATTTCTAAGTTTTAGCAAATTTTTTTTTCCCCCTATCATAGCACAGAGAAAAGGTTGACTCTAGTGCAAATACAGTAGATACTTAACTGGGTTTTTTTCTGCCACAACATTTAGAGTGTAATTTCATCCAGCCCTTGGGATCCGGCTCAACTGAAGAAAAAGAAGTTCTCAAAATGTACCTGGCTAGATCAGAAAAGACAGAATCAAAAGTTCAAGGAGCCATGCACCTTCATTTACCGTCATGGCTCTAATTTAAGAATAGGGCAGAAAGTTTAAAATTTACATTTTTCTTCATCCTCACCAAGTGTAGAAAAGGGAATTGCACAGTAAGAGAGTCTTTTGTAATTTTACAATCTGTAACAATGTCTCATTATTTAAAAGGACCTGAACTTCAAGGCAGGCACGTAATTTATCAGCACACACACATTACTCAAAGCTAGGGAGTTTGATGCAATTTGTTTCTCCAATAATAAAACCTCTTCAAACTAATCTGTTTATTTCCAGGATATCCATCTGAAGCTGCCCAAGAGGGAGCTGGAAATAGAGGTTCAGAGAACATGAGTTCTGAAATTTGAGTTTTAAGTCTATTAGAGATGACTAAATACATAGATCAGTGGTTCTCAAGCATCAGTCACCTAGAGAGGTTCTGAAGTGTGGGGCTCATCCCCAGAATTTGATTTAGTAGGCCCACATTTTTAACAAGTTCTCCAGAAATGTTGATGTCAGGGAACCATACTTGAGAACCATTGGAGCCTACAGCAAAGCCTGACCTCATGACACTGATACCTAAGCCAAAACTAGGTCGGGCTGCACTCCAATACTAAAAGTTTTATGTACATTCACAGTACCACTATTGCCATTCACAGCGCATTAGGAAATTGCCACACTGTACATCAGATGGAAGAGTTCACTTTATGATGACTTGCTCTAAGAACTCCCCTCGGGGCGCCTAGGTGGCTCAGTGGGTTAAGCCGCTGCCTTCGGCTCAGGTCATGATCTCAGGGTCCTGGGATCGAGTCCCGCATCGGGCTCTCTGCTCGGCAGGGAACCTGCTTCCCTCTCCTCTCTCTCTGCCTGCTTGTGATCTTTCTCTGTCAAATAAATAAAATCTTTAAAAAAAAAAAAAAGAACTCCCCTAGTTATATGTACAGCCCTTTCTTCTCAATATTCACCTTCACCAGCTCTCCTGAACTAAGGGACCCGATCCTCTGCCATGTCTTTTGTCACAATTGTCATCTGGAGATCATAGGAATAGTCATAGGTACTATATGCATAAAGGACCTCTGGGAATCATTTGGTCCAATCCCTATACACATGCAGATAATACCCTCATTTTACATGGGGCAACAGGAAGGTTAATACAAACTGCTGAAAAATGCACAAAGTTTGAAGTTTCCCGATCTTTTCACATCATGTAGGAGACTTAATCATCTCAATTACACATGAACAAAACTGTTATGAGACCATTAAAATCCAAATCATTCTAGTTTGGTGAAGTCCATAGGAAAACAAGATTAAACATACATACATAAATTAGAAAATGTCTGTTTGGCACACCTGGGTGGCTCAGCTTGTTGAGCATTTGCCTTTGGCTCAGGTCATGATACCAGGGTCCTGGGACTGAGCCCATCAGGTTCCCTGCTGGCAGGGAGCCTGCTTCTCCTCCCAGTTTGTGCCAGCTCTCTCTCAATAAAAATCTAAAACAAAGTTAAAAAAGAAAAAAAGCAGTGCTTTCCTCAATTCAAAAAACATTTATGAAATACTTATCGGGTGCCTGGGTGGCTCAGTGGGTTAAGCCTCTGCCTTCAGCTTGGGTCGTGATCTCAGGGTTCTGGGACCAAGTCCTATGCCAGGCTCTCTGCTTGGCGGGGAGCTTGCTTCCCCCTCTCTTCCTGCCTCCCTATTTGTGATCTGTCAAATAAATACTAATTTTTAAAAAATAAAGAAAAGAAATACTTATTATGTGCCAGGACCCAGGAAGACATACTGAGTTTTTAGCCCCCGGTCTAATGTGAAGATCAAGTTTTTTAAAATTGTGAACACACCTGTAGTGGGAACAGGCATAAGGGATTTATTCTACCATCCCAAACCATAATTTCTCTTCTCTTGACTCCAAGCACTTCCATTCATTCCTCTCCTTAAATTACTTTTATCAGGGAAGGTTCACCTATGACACTCAAAGTGAACAAAGGACGATCAGGAATTCACCAACTTAAAGTATAAGTATTTCAGGGAAAGATACAAGTACAAAGAAACTGGGGAAAGCAAGCAATTCCAAGAATGAAAATTTTTCCAAGGGCCAGAGCAACATACAGGAAAACCGTAACAGGAAATGATAAGGAAAACAATTTAGTAGGAACCAGAGTCCTTTAAAATCATCTATTTTTTTTTTAAAGATTTTATTTATTTATTTATTTGACAGACAGAGATCACACGTAGGCAGAGAGGCAGGCAGAGAGAGAGAGAGGAGAAAGCAGGCTCCCTGCAGTGCAAAGAGCCCGATGTGAGACTCGATCTCAGGACTCTGGGATCATGACCTGAGCGGAAGGCAGAGGCTTTAACCCACTGAGCTACCCAGGCGCCCCAACCTTTCACATATTTTTTTAATTCTTTTTTCTTTGGGATTTGGAGAGACTATTTTCCAACCATAAATATTTTAAAAATACTATCTGGCAGTTTCTAACCAACTGAGTATATTCTTTTCTATGATAAACCACCTCAGATCTTTTAGCAAGAAAAAAGCCACTAAGTTTGAATAAAGACATCACCCAATGAACTAGGACACAAAGTTTGCTTTAAATATTTTTTCGGGGAAAGGACACTACACTTCTACTCAAGAGAAACAATTTTACAGTCTTGAGGTCTTTTATTTTCTTTATATTTATCATGCCATGAATTCATAGGGAATGGGTTCCAGCAGTTCGGGCTCCTTTCCATTGGTTCTCACAAAATGTGCTTCTCTGGGTGGAGCAGGCTATTAAAAAACAAACAAACAAAAAAAACAAGGGAACAATTACATCAGGGACAATAATCAATTTTGAAGTGTTCTCAGAAACAAAGAAATAAAATACTCAATTCATTCACTTTCATATGAAAGAAAACTACTGAGCAAGTTTTAAAATTCCCAAGATTAATAGCAAAAACCATTTGTCAAGCACTCACCTGACGCTTCAGTTGAACCCAAGTACCTTTCTCTTTGGCTTCCTTCTTTTTCTGATCATTTTCCTTTACACGCTTCAGGAAGCTATCTCGGCTCTTTGAATGTTTAATATGCTCAATGCGTACATTAATTCTCTTGGCAAGAATCTTGCCCCTAGGGAGAATCAACATTACTATAAATGCTTCAGCAAAAATTTAACAAAGTCCAATTTTATCTGGCAATTTCATTTACTAAATAAACCATAAACCTTTTACCTACAAATAGGATTACACAACAAGGTGATGGTTAATTTATAATCATTAATTGTACTAGAAGAAACCTTGAAGCAAACACCTCCACTTTTTTTTCCTTTTTAAACATTTATTCGCTGGGGTGCCTGGGTGGCTCAGCCGTTGAGCATCCCATTCTTGGGTTTTGGCTCAGGTCACCATCCCAGTGTCATGGGACTGAGCTGTTTTCAGGATCTACACTCAGCAGGGTGTCTCCTGAAGATTCTCTCTCTCCGCTCCCCTCCCCACGCTGCTCATATTCTCTCTAAAAATAAAAAGGTTTATCGGAGGCAGGGGGAGTCTTAAGCAGACTCCATGCTGATTGTGGAGCCTGATTCGGGGCTCCATCCCACAAGACAAGCCAAAACCAAGAGTTAGATACTTAATGGACTGTGCCACCCATACATCACCAAACAGCTCCACTTTCAAGCCTCCTTTTTTAAAGATTTTGTTTATTTGACAGACAAAGATCACAAGTAGGCAGGGGGGCAGCAGGCTCCCTGCTGAGCAGAGAGCCTGATGCGGGGCTCATGATCTCAGGACCCTGGGATCATGACCTGAGCCGAAGGCAGTGGCTTTAACCAACTGAGCCACCCAGGCACCCCTCAAGTCTCCTTTTAATGAGGTGACAGACCTTGAAATACCATAAGCCAAAACCAAATCACTAACTGAATTTACTACTTACACTTCTTTTTATAACTTTGAAAACTAGAACTACTTAACACCAAACCCTAATAAAACTTTCCATTAAGTCTAGTTCAGTATGTTTCCTCTGACAGGATACAAGGCAAACACCCAGTTTGCTTGAGTTTTAAAAGGATGTTTCCTTTGCCCCACTTGAATGACCAATAAAGACATAAGTCCAATTGGCAAAGTGAAAAGGGGGTATGAGGGAATACTAATCTGCTAAAAAGAACTGACATTACTTACTTAACTTGTTTGTTGACAACAATGCCAACAGCATGCTGAGTAACATTGTAGACTCTTCCAGTTTTGCCATGGTAACATTTGTGGGGCATTCCCTTTTGAACAGTGCCCATTCCCTGTTAAGAAAGGAGAGGAAAGTTATGCCAGCATTTCCCCTTCCTTTTATATCCTGACTCTTATTAAAGTAACTAATATAATACTCTAAAAATTTTTTCTTTCAAATGGCAACTCAAGAGCTTTCAGAGCCGGTGAAATGTGTTTTTCACACTGCTTCAAGCAATCAAAAAGACAATCATCATTAAGCTCCAGAGTACCAGGAACTTAAATACTGGTCACAAAAGAACTTTTACTGTTTATTTAAAAAAATAACAATCTCCTTCTCCATCTCCATCAACAATTAAATTTTGCATCAAAGTATTACCCCTTTCTGTTATCAATAAACTCTTGATTTTTTTTCACAACCCAATAACAAACAAGTTAGGAGAAAATTCTTAGATTCCGGAATAGCACTTAAGAGACTCTGGTTTCTGAGTTAAATTAGCCATTCTACACTTAAGAGCTCTTATTTAGACCAAAGATTTTCCCTATTCAGGAGAATAAAGAGCCAACAGATGCAACATACATTTGAATTCCAATATTAGATTAAACTTTTCTACCTTATTAATATTATTCTGTAGGTCATTCACCTAATTTTTGAATTTACCTTGATGTCCACAATATCACCTTTCTTGTAGATTCGCATGTACGTGGCCAAAGGAACAACTCCTGTACCCCAAAAAATCAGTATAATCAGTATCAAGATTGAAGTCTACCTTATTAAAAAAAAATACATAAGCTTACTAGCTTTCAACATATTTTATCTTTCACAGTTTTATTTTTAAATCTTGCTTATAAGAAACTACTATATTAAATTTATGCTTTTTATTACAAAAACAAGTTAGGTAGGTGCTGGTTAATGCATCTAATAAGAATGCATCATATGAATATATGCCATGTTTGCTCACATAGGAGGGTAAATTTACTTACCATGTTTTCTGAAAGGCCTAGAGAACATGTAACGGGTACCCCTCCTCTTTCCCTTTGTGTTGGTCATTTTGGCAAATTACTGAAAACAGAAAGTATAAAACAGTCAAATGCAAATGCAAAACTGACATTTGTCTTTTTTAAAAGATTTTATTTATTTATTTGACAGACTGAGATCACAAGCAGGCAGAGAGAGAGGGGGAAGCAGGCTCCCTGCTGAGCAGAGAGCCCAGTGCAGGGCTTGATCCCAGCACCCTGGGATCATGACCTGAGCTGAAGGCAGAGGCTTTAACCCACTGAGCCACCCAGGCGCCCCTCAGCCCTGCATTTTTATATGGTAGATTAAACACCTCTTACTTTTTTTTTTCTTTTTTGGTGACAGTGTATCTTACAGAGCCATCTGTTAACTGTCACGAATCCAAATCACTTCCTGTTTATTTCTGATTACTTACTCCATCACTCACTAATAAATGTATGTAGAGTTGAAGGGGAAAAACAGGCTTTGTAACTTTTGACCTAATTCTGACTGAGATTCTGCGACTTGCTCCCCTGGGAAATTTATATTTAAACTCTGATCCTCATCTGCGAAATGGAGTTAATACTCTTACAATCAACTGCGGTAAAATCTACAAAGCATTCACTTAGTTCTAGCCTATCCTTAACCACAGTTAAGTTCATTATCATTATCTAAGAATTCACATACAGGCATTTCACATGGAATCTTTCACTGTTTCTCAAGTTTGAAACAATATTGCTCTAGGTCATTCAAGGGCAGAACTACCATTACTGAAAATTACTTCTACCACAAGGCAATATATGTAAATCAGGCTTAAGCAGACTGGATCGTAACATAATTCAGTCTCTTATTAACAGTTCTTTTTTTAAAGATTTACTTGAGAGAGAATGAGAGAGTGCACAAGAAGGGGGAACAGCAGAGGGAGGAGGAGAAGCCCTGAGCCACCAAGGTACCCTTTTATCAACATTTCTTAAAGAGGAGAGACCAAAGTACCTTAGTCATTAGCTTGAGAGGTATGTCAACACAATGTTTCCTCTAACTCACAAAAGCCAAATCACTGATACAACAAACGCTTCCATTACTTTTTAAAAATATAACTTAGCATCTATCAAGAGCCAGATATTCTACTTTAATCCTCAAATTCTCTACATTTGTGTCAACTCATAGCAAAGTGTCAAGTTCATAAACAAGGAGAGATGCTCTGCAGGCTCAAATCACTAGTAATAATTAACGCAGCACACAGCAATGCTGTAGATTCTGTAACAGGGCCCACTGTTAAATGCAACCGGCAGTTTGCTCAACTCTGGTAGCTACCACTTACAAACTAGATTAAGAAATTAAAGAAAAAAAAAAAGGGAAGGATAAAAAGAGAAAGAGAGAAGAGAAGAGTGATTAAGGGGTAATTCAAGGACTTTCTCCCTAAGATTCCAAATGAAACACCTAGCTATTCACATGCCACCCCAGCGTTAACAAAACAGTATTTGTGGCTACATGAAAGCGCCTGAAAGCACTTTCCGTTTGTCCAAACGCGATCTGGGACCCGAACTTTAAACAGGATCAATTTCACACACTAAAGCCAGGTGGTCTACAGCTCTTTTCACGCAAGGCATCCTATCTGTTCTGGGACCACGAGACCAGGTTTTCAAACCCTACGCCTCATCCGAGGTTAAAGTCCATGTCTTTACACCCGTAAAATCATTCCTATCACCCCTAAGCCCCTACCCAACAGCATCACAAGTTTAGACTTTACAATACTGGCAAAAACACCACACTAAAGAGTCCGAAAAGTATTGAGCCATGCGGCTGCACAAAGCCTGTCCCAAGACCTAGAATACCGAGGCTGAAGCCGTGGAGACACAGGAAAAACAAATTCTTTCTCAGACTGACCCGAATTGCCTCACCCCAGTGACTCGGCTTCGCTTTTCTCGGGTCTCTCCCTTGTTAGCGCCGCGGCCTGGCCGTCTGGTCCTCAGCCCCCGGCCCACGCCCGGCCCAGGCCTCTCCTATTCTGGGCGAACATAGCTCCACCACCCAGGTCAGTGGGCCCCGGACAGGATAGACCGTCTATCTAGGAACTCAATGCACGACCGAAACGGCCACAGGATCAGTACTCGAGTCTACGGGACACGCGGCACCAAGAGCCACGCGCAGGTCCTACCTGGAAGATGGCGGTTCCGGCCGAAAGGAAGGAGGCGGGGCCGCAGCTCGCGCCTTACAAGGGCCTCCAGGCTGCCCGGAGCACTGCCTGAAAGAAATGCCGGGGGAAAGCAACTCTTCTGGGAAAGGGGATCTTCTCAGGGAATAAGGGGAGGCTGGCAGAATATTTTTCTTTCTTGTGAAAAAAAGGCAATAAGCCAACACAAGCTGACACTTGGGTCTTTACGGACAGCCCGGAAAGGGGCCTTCAAAGGCGTCATCACGACGTCCACGCCCCAAGCGTGCTGACGTTCGCCTTTGCGTCGAGCTTACGCCGGAAGCGGGCCTATGTCGGCATCTCCGGGCGCCGGGGAGAGGTTGGTGTGACGGCGTGTGATCATTTTGCGGGGCTTCTAACTGTTGTGTTTGTTTGCAGAAATGATTACGTGGGCACAAAAGAGAACTTGTAATTAGGCAATCATATTATCCAGTTTCTATGTCTTTCAGAAGCTTTTTCTCTGTGAGCAAAGATATACCACGCTCTTGCTAGTGTGTGCGTAAATGTTACATCGTTTTGAAAGCAGTTTGGCAAACAAAGTAAAACTGCACATTTTTAAATATTGTACCCTAGTATTCTGCTTCTAAGTATATATCTGGTAGAAACTTTGACAGGGAAATCAGGATGTGCGTAACACCACTGTCAGTAAAAGCAAAAAATTAGCAACATCCACCGAAGAGAATACAGTAATGAGATGTCCATATGATGGGATATGTCAGTAAATCAATACTAGACCCAGAGATTTGAGACAAAAAGAGGAAGGTGTAGAACGTACATAGTATGACAATCTACATACGTAGAATCTTAACATGTGAAACAGTATTGTATGTTGTTCAGGTGTGTGTGCATACGTAGTGGAAGTAGTCAAGAAATAAAGGGGGATAAAAATCGAATTTAGAAATCTATTTCACGTCCACCAGAGAAGGAACTATAAGAGAGGTTTTTACTATCTTGACCGTTAGTAAGCTGAGTATTGGGAAATATAGGTAGCCCTTGTTTTATTCATTTTTTGATATGTATTTCTTTTAAAGATTCTGTTTGTCAGAAACAGCACAAACGGAGGGAGCGGCAGGCAGGAGGAGAAGCAGGCTACCTGCTGAGCAAGGAGCCAGATGTGGGATTCGATCCCAGGGTCCTAGGATCATGACCCGAGCCAAAGGCCAACACTTAACTGACTGAGCCACCCAGGCATCCTGATTTGTATTTTTAGAAGCATGTTTTTAGAGTAGTGTTAGATTTATTTTTTAAAATTTTTGAGAAAATAGTAACAATTCCTGTATACCTGGTACCCAGTTTCCCCTATTAACATTTTACATTAGTATGGGACATTTGTTACTGTTAGTGGACCAATTTTGTACATTATTGATAATTAAAATCCATTGTTTATTCAGATTTCCTTCATTTATTCAGACTTCCCAATACTCTTTTTCTGTTAGGATTCCATCCAGAATACCACTTTACATGTAATTATCATGTCTTCTTATGCTGTGGCGCTTCCTCAGACTTGCCTTGTTTTTCATAAGCTTGACAGTTTGAGGAGTACTGGTCAGGTATTTCACAGCATGTCCCAATACTGGAATTTGTCTGATTCTTTTCTCATTGTATTATTTGTATGACATATTTTCTAAAAGTCAGCTAAGCAACAAAAATCTTAATCTGTTTGAATTTAAATAACATTACTCCACTGATGTTTCACGTTTATTTTACTTACTAGACTGATACATTTGGATTTGTAATTTCTAAAAGCTGCATAGGCTCTAGAATTTGGTTTTGATATATCCTATGACTAGTATTTAGCCTTGAGCTCACTTTCTCAAGAACTTGAGAAATCAGGAGCCAGTCTTCATCAATTCCTTTTAGTACATTGACTCCTCCTCCTTAATTGTAACTAATAATTCCCTTTAGCTTCTATACTCTTTATCCGGCTTAATTTTTCGTAGTCATTATTACAGTCACTCCATCTCAAGAACTCAAGTCAGTCTTCCCTATCACTCTCCTAACAAATGTACTACCTGGAGTAAAAGCAACCTCTGTTTTCTTCAACACATAGTTTCAAAAATTAAGATATGTCACATAAAAATCAAGATTTCTGGCTCCTCTTGAAAAAGGATGTGGCGACATACATAGGATTGATAGTTTTGGTGGTAGCAATCCAGTGGTCATCTCATTTAGATTGGATATATATTCTTGAGTTTCATCACCACTGAGCCTACTTCACTTGTTTCCTTGTCTTGCCCCTGTGGCATTTGAGCTTTAAGCAAACCCTGCCACGTTCATGCTCAACAAGTCTCAAGTGGCGCCTAACATCCCCTCTGCAATTCCCGGGTTAGTTTACTTACCTACTCTCTGTAAAGATTATCTCACATTTTTTCTTCAATAACCAATCTTCCATCCCTTTTCTTCACCTTTTTCTCAGCTGATAATTGCTTCATTTTTATCCCTGTATGAACGTGTTTTGGCCTTTCCACCCAAAACCCACAAATCTCTTCTTCTTTCCAAAACCCAGAAATCTCTTCAAATCCAATCTGGCTCTCCTTGACCTCATCTTTCCTTCTACACTGCTCCATATTTTCTTCCACCAACCTTTTTAAAAAAGAATAATTTGAAATGGCTGTTTTTATACAACAAAAACTGTCCGATTTCAGCAAGGTCGTGTGGTTAACCTAATACATGAACATTACTATTTCTTATCTCCTGTTGTGTTTTCAGTTTAATCTGATTTCTGCCCTGGTTGTGCCACTAAAGCTGCTTCCATGTTACCAAAACCAGAAGGTATTCTTCATGTCTTTCTTCACCTCTCAGAGCCTTTGGCCATTCCCTCCTTGAAACACTATCCTTTCTAACCACTTCACAGCCTACTTTGCTGGTTTTCCTTACTCTTCCTGTCTTCTAAAGAATAGGCTACCTCAGGACTTGGAACTAGTTCCCCTGCTCTTCTGTTTCTCCATTCTCTTCTTGGGGAATTCTATGTATACCTATAATTTTAAATGTTGTCTCTCTCCTGCTTACTACCAGATTTATTTTTTAAATTTAGGACTTTTCTCAAAACTATGCAGAGTAACGACTATTCTTGGATACCCTTCAATATCTCAAAGTTAGTGTCCACAATAAAACTTACGATTTCCTCTCCCATACTGGTTTTCAGTCCAATGTTTCCCATGTCAGTAAATAACATACACCAGAATCCTTGGTTTCGTTTTTAAGTTTTCCTTCCCCCTCACCATATCCAATCCATCAGCAAATTTTGTCCCAGTTCCACCTGCAAAATGTATTTACAGATGGCCTGCCTCTTTCCATCTCTGCCAGCACCACTAGAATCTCTCGCTTGAACTAGCAATGGACCCATTAAGGTCACTTTTTTCTCTCTTGCTTCTGCTCTGTGCATTTTCTACATAGTAGCCAAAGCATAAGGAATAACGTGGAGGACATTAGGAGAAGGAAAGGAAAAGTGAATTGGGGGAAATCAGAGGGAGAGACAAACCATGAGAGTCTGTGGACTCTGAGAAACAAACTGAGGGTTTTTGGGGGGATGGGTGAGCCTGGTGGTGGGTATTAAGGAGGGCACGGATTGCATGGAGCATTGGGTGTGGTGCATAAACAATGAATCTTGGAACACTGAAAAAATTAAATTAAAAAAAAAAGAAATCTAAACCTGATGGTTTCATGACTTTGCTTAAAGTCTTCCAAAGACTTTCTGTAAACAATAAAGTCTAAACTCATTACCTTGGTTTACAAGGTCCTACGTAAACCAGTTCTTGGTTATCTTCTCAGGTTCACTTGGTTCCTGCCCCAATTTTCTGTAGCTCCCACTGCCTTCTGTGTAGTTCCCTGACCCTGGCCAGGTCTTTCTATTCTCAAGGGCTTTGTGCCTGCTCTTCCCTTCGCCTTTCAGATGGCTCATTCTTTCTCATCTTTTTGTTTCCTAAACATTAACATACTACATTGCTTTATATAATCTACATGGTTAGGAATTTAGAAAGATGTTTAGGTTATAAAGCAAATCCAAATGTGACCAAAATATTTGCAATTACTTTTATTTTAGGTAACTTAAAAAATCTTTGTGATAGGAAAAATTCAATTCTAAGTCAGTCGTTCTGTTTTTTAGCATATTTTATTTACCCACTCATCAGTTGGTCCAGGCTAAGTGTAACCAAAATCATATTACTTTTAGCCTAAGAAAATCATAATTAAGAAAATAAAAATAATAGTAAAACAAATCCAGAATTAAATGTGTCCTTGCTGTGACCCATCATTTTAGACTTTGTATATTGTTCTTGACTTAATTGAATATAAGTAAATATTTGAAGCCTTGTATGATGTGTGTATATGTGTGTATACATGCGTATACATGGACATGTATATGTGTGGATATGTGTATGTATGTGTGTATGTATACATGAGAGAGAGACATATATTTTAATTATATACACTAAAATGTACAGATCCTAACCACAAGTGGATGATTTTATTTATTTATTTGACAGAGAGACGAGCACAAGTAGGCAGAGAGGCAGGCAGAGAGAGAGGGGGAAGCAGGCTCCCCACCAAGCAGAGAGCTCAGTGCAGGACTCGATTTCAGGACTCTGGGATCACCACCCAAGCTGAAGGCAGAGGCTTTAACCCACCGAGCCACCCAGGCTCCCCTAAACATTTTTTTCTAAAAACTTTATTTGTCAGAGAGAGAGAGAGAGAGAGAGAGAGAGAGCACAAAAGCAGGGGAAGCAGCAGGCAGAGGAAGAAGCAGGCTTCCTGCTGGGCAAGGAGCCTGATGCAGAACTCCGTCCCAAGACCCTGGGATCATGATGACCTAAGCCAAAGGCAGATGCTTAACCAACTGAGCCACGCAGACATCCCCAAGCGGATAATTTTTGACTAACTTTTATAATTTTGTAACCAGTATTTCTAACAAAGGTATAGGGCATTGTCATCCCTATGGAAAATTCCCTGATGCTCCTTTCCAACGGGTCCTCTTCCTCACCAGAACCGCCCAGTATTTTGATTTCTATAATTAATGGATTCATTTTGCCTATTCTTAAGTTTCATATAAATGGTGCCTTTACAGTGTGTACTCTTGTTTGTCTGGCTCTTTCTGTTCAGCCTGTTTTTAAGATTCCGTCATGTCATAGGTACTAATAGTTCGATTCCTTTTTTAATACTAAGTAGTATTAAGTATATCCACTATGTGAATATACTACAAATTATGTATACATTCTTCTCTTCATGGAGATTGGGTTGTTTGCAATTTTTTGATACGATGAATGAAACTGTCATAAACATTTTGTGAGTATGTTTTAATCTGTTGGGAGAATATCCGGACTTAACATTGCTTAACCATAAGGTAAGTGTGTGTCTCACTTCATAAAAAATTGCCAAGTGGATTTTCAAAGTGAACCCCCCCCAGTATAGTACATTTTCCTCTAAAGAGAGTAAGGCATTTTACTACAGGCTTTTAAAATCGCTTTGTGTCACTAGCTCTTATCATACACCTCTGAAAACCAGAGTGGTTCCCCGACTCTCTAATAGTCAGTTTGTCTCTACTTTGAGATCATTAGTGTAAAAAGAATAAGAAAAGCATTGAAACTTAAAAAGAAAAATTGTGAAGTACATTAAATGTGGTAAGAAGGAAAACTCAAAATTCATTCAATATTTATTAGCGTCTAGATTACATCAGGTTACTGCCCTGAGTGATGAGACTGTAAATATGAATAAAACATGACCCTCACCCTCAAGGACTCCACAAAGAGTCTGGTGGAAGACAGAAGTGAGTGCATTCCACTATTCTAAATGGTGTAATAGAGGCCACTAAACATGAACAGGATGGCCATTCCACGGGTGATGCCATGCACCTACCTTAGAGGAGGGGAATGGATAAGAGACGAACCCCTGGACAGAAAAGTTTCCCTGAGAGGCTGAACTTGATGAAAGAGTAACGCTTTGACCATAGAGCAAGTAGTAAGAGTATTTTAGGCAAAAATATTTTAGGCAGAGAGTATTTTAACTTCTGTTAGAGCACAGAGGTGAATGACAATTTTAAAAACTCAGAGAAATGAAAGTCATCCAATGGCTTTAAAAAATAAGGTAAACGAATAGGAATGTGACTTATTAAAATGAGGGAAATTAATACTTTTGTACCAGGCTTAAATAAAATACTAAACAAAACCCATAACTTTTGGTTATTAAGCTAAAGTCACATCTCTATTTCTATTTTAGTGTTTCCTCCTGTGAAGGGAGGGATTTTAATAAGGTATATGTTTTGTTCTATTTTGGTTTTCAGAGGACCTTGGCAGTTTAACTCCAGCAGGACAGATTTTGCAAACTAGAAGGAAACCTGGATCCATCCTCTCTTTGTGAGGCTGTGATGGGGAACTCCATAGGAGTATCAATCAACTGGTTTCGATATGCCCTTTGTCTTGGTAGACTGGTAGGAGAACAATTTAAAATGAGAACTGATTAGGAATTTCTAGTGTAGAAAGTCTGTCTCCAGGGAAATGTCATTGTAATGATAAGTAATGGGGACTGAAATACTATGAATAATTGAAAAACATAGTGAAGAGTGATTACATAAAATAATCTTTTTTCCATAAAAATTTTCATTTGAGATCCTCAGAAACCGGGGGCGGGGTAATGAACAAGATAAAATCCATTTTTTTAATCAAAGAGGGACAGATTGCACTCTTCCACGGTTTGATTTTCTACCTGAAAATTGTGAAGCATAAACAGACTTGTGACCATGTGAGCGGACATTCAGATAGAATCTCAGCCCCCTAAACAATGGCCTCATTGTCTGCACCCAGATTTTTCTGTTCCCAAATCCTACTTTTTCCTCCAGCTACTAAAATATCATCAACACTCTTAGATGTTAAGGCCAGTGCAGCCTATGGAAGAACCTAGTCAAATATCAGAAGTGTGCAGACAGGAAAGTTGCAGTACGGGTTGGCAAAGCCATTACAGTGATTTATGGAAGCCCAATTATGTTAGACTGTAAAACACAACTTGGAAAAGTGGAAAGATACAATGTAGAGTTTCATGGTAGGTAAGAAGCATCTAGTGTACTGTCGAACTTGTAGTAAATTCAGGGAGACTGATCATTTGGGGTCAACAAATCCTTACTCCGAATGATTATGTTAATTGTTTCTAGGTAATTCCATCACTTGGAGCTGTCCACATCTCTTCATGGCAAACTTATATTTTGTATTTGTAACGAACGAGGAGGTTCATGCTCTGTTCCCGCACACATGCTTCATAATGATTTAGAGATGAGGGCTGACAAATTTCATGTCTTTTGTTAGCTCTGATTGATTTATTGATTGATTATGGCTACCTGGACCTGAGTTAAGATGTTTCTGAGGCCAGTTTCAGGCTTACTGAACAGCAAAGATTATTAATGTCCAGTGGGGGATCACTGAAGAAAAAGACCTCCTATGCCAAGTCCTTGTTACCTCTGGCCTAAAAAACTGGTAGTAAGAGAAGTAGTTCACTGGCAGAGTCCAGGGCTGGCCCAGACATGGAAACAAGCTAGAAGATAGCGTGGGGACATGGCTTATTATGAGCACATTGCAAGAGGGTCCCTAAATCAAAGCTAGAAAGAAGATATCTTTTTCCACCAGGGTGGAGGTGGACAGGAAGTATGAGTTTTGGAGTCAGACCAGATTCTATATTCTATCTCTTCCTAAAGTCTGTTCCTTTGTCCTTAAAGGGAAAGCACAGGTAATCATTTAGGAGGAGCTTGTATTTATAATCCCACACAAGATAACGAATGTAGAACATCTTTTCCATTTTGTACAGCAGCGATACCGGTACGTACAAAGCATCTCATCTCCCTTGCTCTCCTCTACAGCTTCTTCTCTCATAGTCCAAGTGTTCTCACAGTCTGGTCTGTGGACCCCTGGGTGTCTCTGAGACCTTTGCAAGGGATGTGTGAGGTCAGAATTTATTTTCAGAATAGTGTGGAGACATAATTTGCCTTTGATACTACATTGACATTGCTCTGATAATGCAAAAGCAATAATGGGAAAAACAGCCTAGAGCTTTACTATGAATCAAGGCTGTGGAACTGGCCGTTATTGTACTTTTCACCACCACGCACTCTTAGGGTCAAAAAAAAAAAAAAAAAAAACGGGCGCCTGGGTGGCTCAGTGGATTAAGCCGCTGCCTTCGGCTCAGGTCATGATCTCAGGGTTCTGGGATCAAGCCCCGCATCGGGCTCTCTGCTCCGCGGGGAGCCTGCTTCCTCCTCTCTCTCTGCCTACTTGTGATCTCTCTCTCTGTCAAATAAATTAAAAAAAAAAAAAAAAAAGCCGGTTCCCTTAATAATATGCTAGATAAGGGCAGTAAAAATCATTAATTTTAATTGATCTTCATCCCTGAGTACACATCTTTTGAACAAATTGTGTGACATAAAATGGGAACCATGTATAAGACACTTTTGCTATAAAACCAGTATAACAGTTGTCTGGAGGGAAAGCATCTGTTCTGTTGTCTGAGTTGAAAACTGAATTCACCACCACTTTTTGCCACTGAACACTATTTTTACTTTCAAGAACAACAGATAAACTGTGTCTAGTCAGAGTTGCATGTTTGGCTGACATTTTCTGATCAGTGAACTTAACCAGACTCTTGCTACTCCCAGGGAAACAGCTGACAATAGTGCCAGCAAAAACTTGAGCTTTTGAGTAGAAAGTATCATTTTAGAAAACTTGTATCTACCACTGTGAGCCTGACAGCTCCCTCCAACTTAGATACCTTTCTGATTAGATCATTGGTGATGTGAACAAATAGAGTTGGTTTTATGTAATTAAATGTGTCAACATTTAGATTATCTGCCTGAGTGAGCCATATTTTCAGATGACCATTACATAATGTTACAAAGGAAGGAATGGGAAAAGACCATTTGCAGTGTAGAACCAAGAGATTTTAATGTGCCAGTGTGAAAATGTCACCGATAGCATTTCAGATTTCACACCGCAACTACTCTTTTAAAAAAATCTGCCATTTGTTGAGTGTTGGTGTAGTCTCTAATAAGATTAGCCGCAATTACGTGAAAAAGTTATGAAAATGTTCCTCCCTCTTATAGCATACCTGTGAGAGACTGGATTTTCTTCGTGTACTTCAAACAAATAACATATGACGGTAGATTCAGTGCAGAAGCAGACATGAGTGTCCAGCTGTTTTTGATTGAGCCAGACCTTGAGATCATCCCAAAAAGGTAACAAAATGCCACACTTCTCACCAACTGATGCAGTGAAAAAGAAATGCAATGAAAAAAGTCTACCGTGGGAAATATGGTTATTTGTCATAAAAAGATGTCATGTTATCATGTATGAGGCTTCTATTTTTAAATAAATTGATGAATATTCTTAGGAATTACTCATTTTAATTTCTAATATGGTAAATAGCGATAGACAAAAATTCTTATAAACAAAAAGTTCCGGGATGCCTGGGTGGCTCAGTGGGTTAAGCCTCTGCCTTCGGCTCAGGTCATGATCCCAGGGTCCTGGGATTGAGCCCCGCATCGGGCCCTCTGCTCCGCGAGGAGCCTGCTTCCTCCTCTCTCTCTGCCTGCCTCTCTGCCTGCTTGTGATCTCTGTCTGTCAAATAAATTTAAAAAAAAAAAATCTTAAACAAAAAGTTCCAGTTGGCCCCCATTCATTTTTAAGAGGTAGAGGGGTTCTAAGACCAAAAAGTTTACGAATACTGTTCTTGTCCCCTACTTCAGCAACTGCTGGGTGTGCCTTGACCCCCCTGAGGAGAGCCAGGGATGTCACCATAAGTTCTGGAACTCATCTCCATTCATAGCGAACTTTATTATACTACTAGGGTGGGTCCCAGGTCAAAATATGCAGGTTCCCATAGTCATCTTGCTTCTTCAGAGTTATTCCGGAACACCGACACATGGGGTTATTTCCATTTTACTTTGTGAATTCTGAACAAGCCATGGTACGATTTTGCTGACTTGCCTTGAGTGGCCGGTCTTCAATTTTTAATTTATCCCGTAATTAAACTGATTCTGCTTCCCTATTACTCTGTCATGTCCCCAGATTGCCAGTGCAACTGCTTATTAGCCAAACATGTCACATTTTGTGGAAAATCAGGTAGGGAACTAGCACTTGGCTGTGCTTGTTAAAATTCATCTTGGAAACACTTTAAAAAGAAACCCACAAAAGTTTTCTCGAAACCGTCTTTCTGGTTGTCAAATGAAATAGGTGAGCAATTAGGCTTCTGTCCTATGAGAGATTCCGAATTTTCTGCTGACTGGCATAGTGTCCTGTCTCAACCTCTGAGCTATTACTCAGGTACTTGGCTGTTCTCTGATGCAATAATAAGAATCTGCGGTTGAAGTATTTTAACTACTGTACTTGCTGACAAAAGACTAAAACATTTTTAGCCATTAGAAAAATTACTCTGGCTATGGTTTCATTTATGCCAGGAATTACTGAAAGAGGCTTTCGGGCGGGAAGGGGGACTGACAATAACTTTAACCATTATAATGAACCACAATGACATCAAAGTATTTTTGCAAAATAATTGATACAAATGCTTTCAAAGGTTCTAGCACTGGGATTTGTAGCTGAAACATAAAATTTTGTGAAGAACCTTTGTCAGACATTAGTTTACTGCTGCTAATTTGCACTCAGCTTTCAAGTGTTACGGACACAATCCATTGCCACCTATTCGAACTAGCTTTCAGGTTTCTGTAGTGCTTAAAGCTAGGTTTCAGGGGTATTTGGAAGCTGATTTATGTGCATGAAATTGATAAGGTTCAGTTGAAATCATTTGTTAAAATTCTACTTAATTTCAGTTGGTCCAGGGGAATACTGAAACTGCGGAGATGAGTGTGCTGACTTTTGCAGTCAATTTCAGAAAACTATAATGTAAGCTTCATAAAGGCAAGGACTTGGTCACTCTAGGCTTACCACTTTGCATCCAGTGCTTCGCTTGCAGTGTAGTAAAGGCTCAAAAAACATTTGGAGACAGGTGGAAAAGATAGAAATAGAAGGGAGCAACAAGCTGACCCAACTAAATCAGTGTTAATACGGGTAATTTTAATAACATGAATGGAATTTTAAGGAAATTATCATTTACAGTTGCAGAGTCTTGTAATAGAATGATTTGATATCTAGGATCCACTTGAAATTGACAATGAATCCAACTTAGTCTGCTGCCCAGCTGACTGGTTTCCTCAAGCCATGCTCAGGGCATTTGTTCACTCATTCATGGAGTATACATTCATTGAGCACCTATTGTGTGGCAATGTTGATCTAGGGCTGGAGATACATGGGAATAAAACAGACAAAATCCCTGTGCTCTTGAAGTTTACATTCTAATAGGAGAAAGATAATGAGGAGTACCCTATGTATAGTATTATGTTATTACATATACATTATGGCAGATGGAGAGAGGTGCTATGGAGAAAAAAAATCAAGCAGGAAAGAGGAAATGAGATGTTACAACTTAAAATAGAATGATTAGAGAAGACCTCACTGAGAAGGGTATTTGCCCAAAGATCTGAAGAATACGAGGAAGGGAGTTATGCAGGTATCTGAGAGAAGAGTGTGTCAAGCAGAAAGAATAGCAAGTGCAAAGATCCTGTGGACAGTGTGTCAGACATGTTTAAGCAACCTTGGGTCAGGGGTGTTTGACTGAACAGAAGGTAACTGGAAGGAGAAACAGACAATTCAAAAAATGATAGAGACTTCATTACCCCATCTCAATAGTGGGTAGAACAACCAGACAAAATTAGCAAGCATTCAGAATATTTAATACTATCAGTCAATTAGACCTAACTGACATCTATAGAACATTCAAACAATAATAGCAAAATAGACATCTTCTTGAGTACACATAGAACATTATCCAGGATAGACCACATACTAGGCCATAAAACAAGGTTCAAAAATTTTAAATAATTGAAATCATGCAAAGTATGTTCTCAGTCCACGAAGAACACAAGGGAAATTCTGGAAATCATAATCATGTGGAAATTAAATAACACACCCAGAGTTACCAATTGGTCAAAAAAGAAATCACAACAGAAATTAGAAAATATTTTGAAATGAATGAAAATGAAATATTACAAAACGTATGAGATACCATGAAAGAGTGCTTATAGAGAGACTTATAGCTTGAATTCTTTTTTTAAAATATTGAGGTATAATTGACTTGTAACATTATGTTAGCTTCAGGTGCACAACATTATGATTCAATCTTTGTATATATTGTGAAATGATCACAAACAGTCTAGTTAACATCTGTCACCATACAGCTTTAAAGATTTTGAAACACAGGACGCCAAAATGAGAAATTACTATGATTGTATGTAATACAATACAATACAATACTTTTTATCTAATAAAAAGTAAACTTTGCTCTAATTGACATTTGACTGGAAGCTGGGAGAGAAAAAAAGCCTCAAATGCTAGAAACTTCCATTTGCTCATGCCTTCCTCTGTAGTATGCACCCCGTTCTCCATTCTCACTCTTTATACAAACCAGAAGTAAGACAACTTACAAAAATTGTGAAGTCCTTTCTTTATAAAATTCTCTGTGGTGTGACATATTTACTCATTAATCTTTTACCAAGCCTTTGATTATGTGCCTGCTTGATACTGGGACCCATTCCTGAGAGGGGAACAAAGTCTATGTCTTTAGGGAAATGAGGTATTCTCCAGGGAAACAGATACTAAACTAGTCATTAGATTATTTAACAATAATCTTTTTTGGTACCATGAATGACCAGCCGAGACTATGAGAACATCAGTAACACATGATCCTTGTCTGGGAGATCAGGGAGGTCTTGCTAGAGGAGGCTGCATCAAGCTCTAGGAATAGGTGAGAGAACATTCTTGGGACACATGTACTCAAACACATTTTGAATTATTACCGATGTACATGATTATGTCCCTACCCTTGAGAAGTATATTTTATCAGAGGCTACAAAACTGTGAACAAATTATTTTCACTCAGTAATACATGATCTAGCAAAAGGATCTACACATTTCTAGGGCTAGGTAGATATTTAAGAATTTGCTATATAAATAACAAATGTTGAATTTTTCAGCAAGGTGATATTTTTCCAGCTTGCTAATTGTTTTTTATTGTGTGTTCGTATGTTTAACAATTTGTAAAATGGGTACATATTCTTATTTCTGATGTGTACGTGGATATGTATTTCATCATGTTGAAAATGAAATACAGAACCACAAATTAAAGGAAAACCACCTCAACCCTCTGGCCTAAGTCCAAGATCAGTGGGAAAGTGCTCCTTAGGCCACTAGACTTCTAGACCCATCAACTGTGATGGGAGGCAGAGCTCTGTGTGTGAAGTTATACCACAGCTGTAGCTCCTGAGAGAACAATCTGGGTGGAACGAAGGGGACGTGCTCTCAGAAGGAGGAGGCAATCCTAGGAACAATCACACAGGAATCTCTTCTGGGATTACTGAGAGACTAGGAGTCAGTGATGAATGAGGGACTCGTGTTGGACATTTTATGTGAGATAAATGGAGAAAAGAAGGTCAGGAGATTTCCCTGAGAAGGTGAGGAAACATGAGAAACTTTGGACACACTGGGACATCACCCAAATGTTCTGCCTCATTTACTTTCAAAAACTTCAGTGAAAAACAGATGAAACAATGGCAAGATGTTACTATTAAAACGAGGCAATGCATAGAGGTGGTCATTATTCTAGTCCTTCTGTATGCTCGAAAATTTTTCATTAAAAAAAAGGAAAAAGAATCAGATTCCAAAGTGGATCTCGAAAAAGAAGTAAGCAGCTTATGAGGGAAAGATTAGTCAGCAGTTGGAGCCATTATAGACTTTAGAAGCCATTTTAAAAATTATCAAAATAATGTGTCTGACAATAAGGTAAATAAAAAAGGTAAACACCCTCCTTAACGCACAAAAAGAGAAAAGGAAAAAGAAAAAGAAATGAAGTACTGATCCATGCTTCATCATGAATGAACTTCAGAAACTTTATGCTAAGTGAAAGAAGACCAACGCAGAAGGCCCTGTATTGTATGAGTCCATTCATATGAGATGTCCAGAATAGCTAAATCCAGAGACAGAAAGCATAAAAAGGATTTTCAGGGGCCACTTAACTAGTCCAGGGTTTCCTTTTGTGTTGATGCGGTGCTCTGGAAGTAGATAGTGGTGATGGTCGTACAACACCCCAAATACACTAAATGCAGCTGAATTGTACATTTAAAGTGTTGTTGTTGTTGTTGTTGTTGTTTTTGACAGAGAGAGAGATCACAAGTAGGCAAAGAGGCAGGCAGAGAGAGAGGAGGAAGCAGGCTCCCGATCATGACCTAAGCCCAAGGCAGAGGCTTTAACCCACTGAGCCACTGAATTGTACATTTAAATAAACATTGTACTTTTTTAGAGGTGATGGTCATACAACACCCTGAATACACTAAATGCAGCCGAATTGTACATTTAAATAAACACTGTACCTTTAAAAGCTGTTACTCTCAAAAGTTATATATTCATTCTAACAACATTGCCATTCTTTTTTTTTTTTTTTTTAAGACTTTCTGTATTTATTTGACAGAGAGACAGTGAGAGACGGAACACAAGCAGAGGGAGTGCGAGAGGGAGAAGCAGGCTTCCCGAAGCTGAGCAGGGAGCCAAATGCAATGCGGGGCTTGATCCCAGGACCCTGGGATCACGACCTGAGCCTAAGGCAAATGCTGAATGACTGAGACACCCAGGCGTCCTCAGCGTTGTCATTCTTGAAATATTTTTGAGGCTATTTTTTCAAGACGATTCTAAGGTATAAATTTTTTATGATGGTGAAGTATACACAACATGAAATTTACCATTTTAAGCATTTGTAGGAGCACAGTTCGGTGGCATTAAGTACATTTACAGTGTTGGGCAACCGTCACCACCGTCCATCTCCAGCATGTTGTCATTCTGCAAAACTGAAACTCTGTCCCCATTGAAACTTCCCGTTTCCTCCCTCCCCCCAGCCTTTGCCAGCCACCATTCTGCTCTCTGTCTCTGTGAATTTGACTCTTCCCGGTGCCTGATACAAATAGGATCGTACAATTTTTGTCCTTTTGTGATCTGGCTTATTTCACTTAGCACGATGTTTTCAAGGTCTATGCATGCTGCCGCCGATGTAAGAATTTCAGTTCTTTTCATGGCTGAGTAATACCCCGTTGTATGGATATACCATTTTTGTTTATCCATTCATTAGCAGATGGACATTGGGGTTGCTCCCACCTTTTTGACTCATAAATATTGTGGCAATTCACATTGACATATGAGGGTCTGTTCAAGTTCCTGTTTTCAGTTCTTTTGGAATTCCACGTAGTGGAGTTGCTGGGGTTTTTGTTACTTCTTTGTTTAATTTTTGGGGGTACCGCCAAACTGTTTTCCACAACAGCTGTGTCATTTTATGCTCTCACCAGCAATGTTTTTTTATATCCTGGCCAACAATTATTTGCCATTTTTTTCTTGGTAGATCCATGCTAAAGATATAAAATGGTATCTCATTGTGGTTTTGGTTTGCATTTCCCTAACGAGTGATGCTGTGGAGATCTTCCCATGGTTTAATTGGTCATGGATATGTATCTTAGTTGGAGAAATGTCTATTCAAGTCCTTCGTGTTTTTTTAATTTGGGTTGTTAGTCTTTTCGTTGTTGGGTGGTAAGTGTTCACATACTTTGGATATATATGATTTGAAAATATTTTCTCCCTTTCCATCCATGGGTGTCCTTTCACTTTCTTTCTTTCTTTTTTTCCCTTTAAGGAAAGGTGTATGTATCGCCAGAGCAGAAATGGGAAAATTATAAGTGTGTGCAAAGCCTCGTTTCCTGAAATGGATCCGCATTTCATGTTCTTTTTAATCCTGCTAACTGCTGCAATGTTACTCCTGCGTTTTCAAAATCCAGCCAACATGGATACCTCTGCTACTGTTTTGACCTTCGTGGCTGCTTCCTCTTTCAGGCAAGCTTTCTTCTCCAAGTTCAGTCTTGTTAAAGACTCGTTTCCTTTGATGACCTGCCTTCTTGCCCTCAGTAACCACCAAGATGCTTCTTGCCACAGGGCAATCATTACATAGCTCATCTTCCCCCAGATCTTGTTCTTGGCAGCATCAGCCGTCTTGAACGAGATAGCCGCTGGGATCTCATCTTCCTTTTTGAAGTGACCTGGCGATATCAGGATCTTCCTCTCCCAACTTGTAGGTTTGTGTAATGGCACTCTGCAGCTCTAAGTGTAGGGTGGAGCTTTTGGTCTTTTTTGTGGTTTGGTGCATAATCCATTTATTGTTTTCAAATCAAGATTTCTGGTAAATCTTAGAGATGAGGAAACATCTCTTTCATATAAACTGAAATAACTTCCCACCAGTCTGTGCAGGCCGCACAAGGCCCCCATGGCCGCCTACTCCACCCGACCTGCCAGTGCCTCGTGGGAGGTGACAGTGCGGGCATGGTCAATGTCACCAAATGCCACCTGTCTTTTCACTTTCTTAATAGTATTTTTAGATGCAAAAAAGTTTAATTTAAAAAAAAGTTTAATTTTGATGTGGTCCAATTTATCTATTTTTTTCTTTTGTTGCTTGTGCCTTTTGTTTTGTATCTAAGAAACCATTGCCAAATCCAAGGTCACAAAGATTTGCCTTTATGCTTTCTAATACTTGTATAGTTTTAGCTCTTACACTGAGGATTTCAATACATTTTGTGATAATTTTGCATATGGTATAAGTAAGGTAAGAATCCATTTCATTTTTTTACATATAGCTGTCTAATTGTTCAAGCACTATTTGTTGAAGAGAGATTTTGTTCCCAACTATATGATCTTGGCATTCATGTCAAAAGTCAGTTGACAGAGATATTTAGGCTTATTTTTGGATGTTCAGTTCTATTCCATTGATGCATATGTTTATCCTTATACCAACACCACAATGTTTTGATCACTGTGGCTTTGCATTATGTTTTGAAGCAGAAAAATCTGAGTCTTTCAACTTTGACCTTATTTTTAATGATTATTTTGGGTATTAGAGTCCCTCGAAATTTCCTAAAGATTTTAGGATCAACTTGTCAGTTTCTGGAGAAAAAGGCAGTTGGAATTTTGATAAGGATCATACTGCATTTGTAGATCCCTTTGAGAATTTTTGCCATATTAACAATGTCAAATCTTCCAGTCCATGAACACAAGATGGCTTTCTATTTATTCAGGTCTGCTTTTATTTCTTTTTTTTTTTTTTTTTTGCTTTTATTTCTTTCAAGAATGTTTTGTAGTTTTGTGGCATGCAAATCCTGAACCTCCATGATTAAATTTATTTCTAAATATTTTATTCTTTTTGATGGTTTTATGAATGAAATTATCTCCTTACTTTGTCTTTTAGGATTGTTCATTCCTGGCACCTAGAAATACATCTAACTTGTATGTTGGTACGGAATCCCATAACTTTGCTGAAGTCATTCATTAGCTTGAAACGTTTTTGTGTGGATTCTTTTTTTTTTTTTTTTTTTTTATTTGACAGAGAGAAACCACAACTAGGCAGAGAGGCAGGCAGAGAGAGAGGAGGAAGCAGGCTCCCCGCCGAGCAGAGAGCCCGACGCGGGACTCGATCCCAGGACCGCGAGATCATGACCCGAGCCGAAGGCAGAAGCCCAAACCACTGAGCCACCCAGGCGCCCCTTGTGTGGATTCTTTATGAGATACTATATAAAAGATGATGTCATCTACAAGTAGTTTTACTTGCCCCTTTCCTATTTGGACGCCTTTATTTCTTTTCCTTGTCACATTCCTTTGGCTAAGACTTTTAGTGCAATGTTGAGTAGAAGATGGGGAAAGTGGGCAATTTTGTCTTGCTCCTGATCACAGGGGGAATCTTTTCAGACTTTCACCACTGTGTATAATGTTAGCTGAGGGTTTTCTAAAATGTCCTTTACTGTGTTGAGGAAGTTGTCTTCTATTTCTACTTTCATGAGTGCTTTTATCATGAAAGTGTGCTGAATAGTGTTGAATACTTTTTGTTTGTCAGTTGAGATAATCATGAAGTTTTTTTCCCTCTTTATTCTATTTATGTGCTGTATTTTATTGATTCATTTTCAAATGTTGAACCACTCTTGAAATCCTGGGATGAATGAAATCCAGGACTCTGTTTGGATTCGGTTTTCTAGTAGTTTGTTGAGTTTTTGAATCTATATTCATAAAGGGTACTGGTCTGTAGTTTCCTTTTCTTGTGATATCCCTGTTTGGCTTTGGTATTAAGGTAATGCTACCTGATAAAAAGGATAAGCAAGTGTTCTGTACGATTTTTTGGAATACTTTGGGAAGGATTGGTGTTAATTCTTTTTAAATGTTTGGTAGAATTCATTAATTAAAAAAAAAATGTTTGGTAGAATTCAGCAGTGAAACAAGCCATCTGTTCCTGGCCTTTTCTTTTTGGGAAACCTTAAATACTGATCAAATCTCTTTACTTGTTATAGATTTGTTAAGATTTTCTATTTCTTCTTGAGTCAGTTTTGGTAGTTTCATCTGGGTTCTCTACTTTGCTAGAGTCTGATTGTTCATAATATTTTTTTAGTAGTTTCAGAGGCAGAATTTAGTGATTCATCAGTTGCATATAATACCCAGTGCTCATTACATCAAGTGCTCTCCTTAATGCCCATCACCCAGTTGCCCCATCCCCCACCCTCCTCCCCTCCAGCAACCCTCAGTTTGCTTCTTGGAGTTCAGAGTCCCTTATGGTTTGCCTCTCTCTCAGTTTTCATCTTACTTTATTTTTCCTTCCCTTCCCCTATCCTCATTTGTTTTGTTTCTTAAATTCCAAATATGAGTGAAATCATATGGTATTTGTCTTTCTCTGACTGATTTATTTCACTTAGCATAAAACCCTCTAGTTCTATCTAGGTTTTTGCAACTGGCAAGGTTTCATTCTTTTTGATGGCTGAGTAATATTCCATCATATATATATCTCTATCTCACATCTTTTTTATCCACTTATCTTTTGATGGATGTCTGGGCTCTTTCCATAGTTTGGCTATTATGGGCATTGCTGCTGTAAACATTGGGGTGCAGGTGCCCCTTTGAATCTCTATGTTGGTATCCTTTGGATTAATACCCAGGTGTACAATTGCTGAGTCCTAGGGTAGCTCTATTTTTAACTTTTTGAGGAACCTCCATACTGTTTCCCAGAGTGGCTGTTCATAGTATTTTCTAATCCTTTTTATTCCTGCAGTGTCGGCAGTTAGGTCCCCACTTTCATTTCTGATTTTAGTAATCTGCGTCTGCTGTCTATTTCTCTTGGTCTTCTGGCTTAAAAATTGTCAGTTTTGTTGAACTGTTTTCAAAGAACTAGGCTTTGGTTTCCTTGATTCTTCCTGTTGTTTTTCTATTTTCTATTTGGTTTATCTCCACTCTAATCATTATTATTTCCTTGCTCCTTCCAGCTTTTTTTTTTTGTTGACAGATGTCACAAGTAGGCAGAGAGGCAGGCAGAGAAAGAGGCTCCGCCCAACGCGGGGCTCGATCCCAGCACCCTGGGATCATGACCTGAGCTGAAGGCAGAGGCTTTAACCCACTGAGCCACCCAGGCGCCCCTCTCCTTCCAGCTTTAGATTTAGTTTGCTTTTATTTACCTAGTTTCTTAAGGTGTGCAATTAGGTTATTGATTTGAGAACTTTTTTCGTTTTTTAACATAGGCATTCGCAGCTATACATTCCCCTCTGGGTGCTGATTAATTCATTCCATAAATTTGGGGTATATTGTGTTGTCATTTTCATTTGTCTCAAAGTCATTTCTAATTTGTCTCGTGATTTCTTCTTTGACCCAATTGTTGTTTCATGTAATTTTAAAATTTCCAGATTTTCTTCTGTTATTGATTTTAAGTTTTATTCTATTATGATCAGATGAGATACTTTGATTTTAATCTTTTAAAATTTATTAAGACTTCTTTTGTGGCTTAACATATAGTCTACTCTGGAGAATTTTTTATGTACACTTGAGAAGAATGTGTATTCTACTGTTTTTGAATGGAGTGTTCTATGTATGTCGGTTGTTCTGGCTGGCTTATAGCATTGTTCAAGTCTTCTATTTCATTGATGATCTTTTGTCTAGTTGTTCTATCCATTATTGAAAATGGTATATTGAAATCTCCAACTATTATTATGGCACTCTCTATTTCTCCATTTAATTTTGTCTGTTTTTTTGCTTCATATGTCTTGTGGCTCTTTTATTAGGCATTTTTATTCGGTGCTTCATATGCTTTGGAGATATTTTATTAGGATTTATATCTGGAGGTCCTTGTACATTTTTTAGCTTTTGTATTGGGAATCTTTTATTAGATATAATTGTTATATCTTCTTGATGGCTTGATGCTTTTATAAATATATAATGTCTGTTTTTCTTTTGTAATAATCTTTTTTTAAAATTCTACTTTATTTGATATTAGTATAGCTACCCAACCTTCTTTTGATTATGATTTACATGGCATCTTTTTCCATCTTTTCATTTTCAACCTATTTGAGTCTTTAGATCCAAAATGAGTCTCTTGTAGAGACTACATAGCTGAATCATTTTAAAATTTAATTAATTAATTATGTCAATGTCTGTCTTATTAGAGAGTTTAATACATTTCATTTAATGTGATTATTGATAAGAAAGTACTTACTCTGGCCATTTTGCTATTTGCTTTCTATATGTCTAATACCATTTTTGCTCCTCAATGCCTTATTCATGCTTTCTTTTGTGTTTAACGTTTTCATATTGCACTGTTTTGTTTCTCTTCTCATTTTTTCACTTATATACATTTTAGTTATTTTCCTAGTGATTACCCTGGCTGTTAATTGTTAACAATTACTGTTATTTATAAGAATCTGGTTTGAATATATGCTAAGTTAGTTTCAGTAACTTCACTCCTGGGGTGCCTGGGTGATGTAGTTGGTTGAGAGTCATACTCTTGGTTTTGGCTCAGGTTGTGCTCTCAGAGTCATGAGATCGGACCCCATGTCAGGTCGCATATGGAGACTGCTTGAGATTCTCCTTTACTCTCTGTTGCTCCTGCTCATGCTCTCTCTCTGTCTAAAATTAGTAAATACATCTTAAAAAACAACTTTGCTCCTATGTAACTACATATATGTTATGTCCCCCTTTTATGTCGCTATTGTCACAAATGATATCTTTCTATATTATGCGTGGATCAAAATAGATAAACAACTATTTTTATGCATGTGTCTTTTATCATATATGAAAAAGAAAAACCAAGAAGTTACAAACCAAAAATAAAATAATGCTGGCTTTTGTATATATGTGTATAGTTACCTTTACTGGTGTTCTTTACATCTTTATAAGGCTGCAGGTTACTGTGTATTGTCCTTTTATTTTAGCCTAAAAGACTCACTTTAGCATTTCTTGTAGAGCTGGTCTACTACTGACAAATTTCCTCAGTTTTTGTTGATCTGGGAATGTCTTAATTTCTATTTATTCTATTTATTTATTTATTTATTTATTCTTTTTGAAGAATGGTTTTGTCAAATATAGAACTCTTGGTTGACAGTTTTTCTCTTTCAGTACTTTAAGTTTGTCATCCATTGCCTCTGGCCTCCATAGTTTCTTCATGAGAAATCAGCTGTTAATTTTATTGATAATCCCTTGTACCTGAGGAGTTGTCTCCCTCTTCCTGCTTTCTTAGTCCTGGGCTTTTGATAACTTGGTTATGATAGGTCTTAGTATGTATCTCTTGGATTTTATGTTACTTGGAGTTCACTGAGCTTCTTGGGTGAGAGCTTCATGTCTCTCATCAAATTTGGGAGTCTTGGCCATTATTTCCTCAGATTTTCTTTCTGATCCTTTCTCTTTCTTCTTAGCTTCTGGGGATACCTATTCTGTGTATATTGGTATGTTCGATGGTATTCTACAGGTCTCATGGACTCTGTCCATTTTTTCATTCTTTTTTCCTTATGCTCCTCAGGCTGGATAATCTCATATTTACTGGTTCTTTCTTCTGCCTACTCAGATCTGCTTTTGAAACTCTGTAGTCAGTTTTTCATTTCAGTAATTGCACTCTTCAACTGCAGAATTTTTTTTTAAATTTCTGTGTCTTTATTAATATTTTCCATTTGGTGAGACATCATCCTCCTAGTTCCCCCCCCTCAATGGTTTCTTTAGCCATTTGAGCATATTTAAGACAGTTCATTTAAATTCTGTAAAATCCAATGTCTGGGCTTCCTCAAGAACCATTAATTTCTTTCTTCCTATGAATGGTTCTTTCTTTCTTTTGCATGTAATTTTATAATCTTTCATTGAAAACTCGATATTTGGAATGTTATAATGTGGCAAGTTTAGAAATCACTCCCCCCTCCATGATATGAATACCATCAAGCATACCAATATACACAGAATCCCCAGAATCCCCAGAAGGTAAAAAGAAAGAGAAAGGATCAGAAAGAACATTTGAAGAAATAAGGGCCAAGACTCCCAAATTTGATGGGAGGAATGAGGCTCTCACCCAAGAAGCTCAGCGAACTCCCAAGTAATATAAAATCTGAGAGATACACACTAAGACATAACTGAGCTGTTACTGTTTGTTGTGACTATTGTTGCTTGTTTTTTAAAATGACTTTTCTGGGGGCGCCTGGGTGGCCCAATGGGTTGAAGCCTCTGCCTTTGGCTTAGGTCATGATCCCAGGGTCCTGGGATTGAGCCCTGCATCTAGCTCTCTGCCCAGCAGGGAGCCTGCTTCCCTTCCTTTCTCTCTGCCTGCCTCTCTGCCTACTTGTGATCTCTGTCAAATAAATAAATAAAATCTTTTTTAAAAAATGACTTTTCTGAACTAATTTTTAAACGATATTTTTTGTTCTGTGTGGCCACTTATGTTTCTATTCCATTAGCTTACTAGTGAGCTAGTGATTAGGCAAAGATTTCTTTTAATGCCTGGAGCCAAACAACAACAACACTAAAAACTCTTTTTAGTCTTTTCAGAACCCTATGCTATAATGTATGCATATAGCTTCTGTCTAAGGTGCCTTGACGCCTTGGTGATACAGACTGACAAAAGGCTTGTCACACTCAAAGTACTTTCAGTTCTCCTGGAATAAGTAAATCCAGGAAAATCTGGTAGCGGGACACTTGGTGAGCCTTTTCAGAGAGTTGGAGTACAGAATACAGCACTGAACAAGGGTCTTACAATGGCAAACTTCTATGTGAGCGTAACAGAAAACTCAGAAAAGAATCCATCTCTTCCTTTTACTCAACTATTTTTGAAGACCTCTGCTTGATATCTTGGAAACAACTTATGCTTCACCTGCCTATAGCATTTGGTGAGAAAGAATCAGGATGGGCTATTCATTTGTCCTCAGTGTCTTGACATTTTTCAGATACAGAAGATCCAAGTCAACATGGCCCTTGGGAGGCTGGTGACTGAGACCAGGGTGCTCGTGCCTGTGATAAGCATTTGATGCTATATGCTCAAATTTTATGGGGTTATGATTTTGGATCCACTAACCACCAGTTGTCTCACATTCTCTGAGACATGTGGGGTGTCAGATGTTGGGGTGGGATAGAAATGGGATACGGGTGTTTGCTTGGAGTCTGCCCATTGCCAAGGAACATTCCCTGTGTCTTCAGAGCTTGGATTCCGAGTTGTGAGCCTCAGAGGAGGATATGAAGATGTGTTATCTAAACCTAGCACCATTCTCCACATGAACCTAAACTTGCAGAAGGTGGACATGCTCTAGGTTTGACCTAAAAGCCAACTCATTTTGTGATGTCCCTGACGATTTCCATCTCTACACATTCAAAAATATGTCTACCGTAGGGCCTCTGCATCAACCTTGTGTCCTAGGACCCCAGGCAAGGGTGAGAATGTGAAGATCTGTCCCAAGGGAGCCACAAATATTGCAGTTTGGCCACAGCCATCCTAAGAAGACAAGTAAACTCTGTCCAAATGGGAGAAAACTGCTGAGTCATATAGGCCCAAGATCTTTCATTATTACAGGTGTTTATAAGGTTGAAAATACTGTTTATTTTTTGTTGTTTTTTTTTTTCCCTACTGAGAAGGAAGGCTTCAGATTTTAAAAAAATTGCTAAAATCAGTCATTAATTTAATGACTGATTTAATTCTAACTGCAAGGTTTTGCTTAGGTTCAGACAGAACAAAAAGCATTACAAGTGTGGTTTTGTTTCCTCTTACATGTTTTTGAGAGAACATATCCATGGATTGCTGCTTTAGGAGGAAGCCAAGAGCTCATTTGTGGATAGTATCCAGGATGAGTCTGTGTAAAATGCCAATGAAAATACTCCCAGTCAAAACATGAGGTGTGTGGGTGAGCTGTGAACAAAGAAAACGTCATCACACTGAAAGCTTGAAGTACCAAGCAAGAAGATGACCAAGAAGCAAATGAAGCATCCAACTGAACAATGCCAAGGAGGGCTCAGAGACACAGTTTTAAAAGGGAAAGTATTTGCAAAGAAAACAGAGAAATCAGACTTCAGAAGGATTGGCTCCCCAAATAGAGGACCAAGTAAACATTTGATCACATAAACCACAGAGTTATCAAGGTTTGCAAGTTTATACTAGTGTGCTAATGCTGGCCATAGACAACTTCCTTACATGACTGTAGTCATAAAGACCAAGGCGTATTCTCAGATATCAACATAGCAAAATCACAAGTAGAATTGCTTTTGTTTGGAAACCAGGTTTACAGGATATTCAATATTTTAATTGCTTGATGGTCCAAGCCAGTTGGGGTGGCCTTGTTATTTTTATTTCAGAAGGCAAAGTACTTTACTTTTTTCCCAATTGCTGTCTATGAAATGCTCAGTTATGTTGGAAATAGCGTAATGTGTCAGTGTTGCCTTCCTGCATCCCTCCTTTGGTCAAGTTTGTGCCATTAAGATGTAGATTTGACAGAAGAGTTGGCTTGTAGTTGTTGTTTTTAAATTCAGTATCATTAATTGGTTGTTTTGTGTTATTTGGTGCAATTACATAGGAGTTACTAGAGTTGTTGTTTTCATAGAAAGTCCTTTTAATGGTTATCAAAACTGCAGTCATATAACATGGAGGCCTAAAAGTACACCTTTTGAGGGTATTTTGTTCAGTGCTTAGGGTTTATGTTCAGAAGTATTTTATTGCCCTCATCAGATCTGTTGGGATTGAGAACTGGGAAACTACTTCACTCTACCAGGTCAAGCTGAAGTAACTACGATGGTAAGGGTACCCATGTTGGTTTCTGCTTTTGGCCTGCAAGGAAGTGAGACTCAAAATATGTATAAGAGGAGGATATCATAAGCCATAGAGTAGACACCAGGCAAGTTTTCCTGGGAGACATTTGTGGCTTTCTTTTCCACATGTGAATAGTCCTTAAGAGTGGGCATTTGACACTGAATTCCAGAAGGATTAAATATTTAAATGTATAAAGTCTTCTAGAAATAGAAGACTATCTTTTTTATCTTTGTGTAAGGACAAATAGTTAAGACGAAAGAAGTTCTAATCAGAAAGATAGACACCTCTGACCTTATTAAAATGGAGAACTTCTGTTCATTAAGAGACACCAAAAGGAAGGGCAAAAACAAATTACAAACTGGGAGAAGATAGTTGCGATGCCTGTGGCTGAGGAAGATGGTAGTATTCAGATTAATCCTATAAAACAAACAGAAAAAGACAACCAATGCAGGAACTGTCCAAACAGAGATTTCACAGGGAGAAGAAATACAAAATGTGAATAAACATGAAAAATTACTCAACTTCTTTAGTAATGAAGGAAATACAAATCCATACTGTAATGATATAGCAGATAAAACCCACTAAAGGGGCTAAAGTTAAGAAGTCGTATAATCACAAGTCTCAAAGATGAATAGAAACTCATACACTGCTGATGGGACGATAAATATACCCACCCACTTTGGACACAATTTGGTAATATATTGGTAGTTGAATACTCACATACCCTATAATCCAGCAATTCCACCAGTACACATGACTTTTGCTTGTGTGCATAGGGAGACTCCATAAGGACATCCATGGCAAGAGTAAAATATCATATTTCTACCTTCCTTTCTGAAAACATTGGATAGATGCAGACTGCTAAAGTTACCTAGAAGGTTCCTTCTGCATAATAACTCAGGGAAGTGCTTGAGAATGAACAAAGAAGATGTTCATAAACTACCCATTCTTTTTTTATTCTGGATAATTTTAAATATCATCCGACTGGCAAGTCACCTCCAATAAAATATAAACTGAAAATAGATGTTTCTTCTTCCTTGTCTAGACTATTTAATTTTGTTCTCCTGTGCTATTGTCTAGTTCCAAAAGCAGCAGCTTAGTGTGAAATTTGTGGGAAGGATGCTATTCAGAGTTAACTTCATTATATAGTAGGTAACCCAGTGAAAATCCAGTAGAAAGAATGTAGATATTTCTAGAAGATGCTAGAAACGTGAAGAATTCATAGATATAATTTCTCTAAAATAGAACATTCAATCATTAGAGTTGGAAATTGAATAAATGAATGGATGATTGAATGAATGATTCATTCAAGATGCATCATCGGTGCATTGGAAATAATAGACTATGTCACTTGGTCCTAAAAATATTCCTCTAAGGAATTGTTAAGAATATATGGGAGACTTTTAAAAAATAATACCCAAGCTCTAGTTAAATTGAATCAGAATCTCTAGAAGGACTTAGCCATTAGTACTTCTTAAAAGCCCCCAGATAATTCTAAACTGTAACACTTCTGTGCACCACAAAGCCATGGCCTGTGCTCCAAGTGGGGTCCAAAGACAACGTCACCTGGAATGTGGTTAGAATTTAGAATGTTGGCCTTGACCCAGACCTGTTGGATCAGCGTTTGACCAAGTCCCCAGGTGATGCGTAACGTCGCTTGAGAAGCTCTGGGTAGTCAGAATTGCTTTCCTTCCTGCATGCCATTTTTCCATATCTTTGATCAGGAAGATTGGGAGAAAGGTCTTTCTTTTTAAGATTCTTATTCCCACTTTAATCCGGAAGCAGCTGGAATTACCATTTTGGTATTTAGTACCAAATACTAGACTTGGTAAATCTGATCATAAAGAAATAATTGAATAAAAAGGTACATGAAAGAGCTCAACATCATTCATCAGAGAAATGCAATCAAAATTGCAATGAAATATCCCCTTATACCACTTAGAATGACTAGTCTCAAAAAGACAAGACATAGTAAGTATTGACAAGGATGTGGAGAAAGGAGAACCATCAGCAGCCACTGTGGAAAACAGTATGGAGGTTCCTCAAAAAAAAAAATTATCATGATAGAGCAATTTCACTTTTGGGTATTTATTTGAAGGAAATGAAACACTAACTTGAAATATATGTGCACCCTTATGATCATTGTAACATTATTTACAATAGTCAAGATATGGAAACAACCTAAGTGTCCATTTATGACTGAATGGATAAAGAGGAAAAATATATAAAATTCAGTCAAAACACAAGAAGATCCTGCCATTGGTGACAACATGGATGGATCTTGAGGGCATTCTGCTAAATGAAACAAGCCAAAGATAGAACGATAAATAGTATATGGCCTCACGTATACCTAGAATCTAAAGAAACAAAACTCACCGAGGAGAGAGTGGTGGTTGCCAGAGGAAGCAGTTCGGGGGTGGGGAAAATGGGTATCGGGGGTCAAAAGGTACAATCTTCCAGTTATAAAGTAAATAAGTCCTGGGATGTAATGTACAGCATGGTGACTATAGTTAACAGTACTGTATTGTGTATTTAAAAGTTCCTAAAGGGGGCGCCCGGGTGGTTCAGTGGGTTAAAGCCTCTGCTTTCGGCTCCGGTCATGAGCCCGAGGTCCTGGAATCGAGCCCCGCATCGGGCTCTTTGCTCCGAGAGCCTGCTTCCTCCTCTCTCTGCCTGCCTCTCTGCCTACTTGTGATCTTTGTCTGTCGAATAAATAAATAAAATCTTTAAAAGAAATAAAAAAATAAATAAAAGTTCCTAAAGAGGCAATCTTAAAAGTTTTCATCACAAGAAAAAAAATTATAACTACATGTGGTGATAGCATTAACGAGATTTCTTGTGGCAATCATTTTGCAATATATACCTATATCAAATCCTTATGTTGTAAACCCAAAACTAATATAATATTACATGTCCATTATATCACAATTTATCTTTTTAAAAAAGATTTATTTATGTATTTGCGGGGGGAGGGGGAAGGCTGAGGGAGAGAATCTGAATTAGACTCCATGCTGAGTGCGGAGCCCAATACAGGGCTCATTCTCACTGCCTTGAGATCATGAACTGAGCCGAAATCAAGAGTTGGGCGCTTAACTGACTGAGCCACCCAGGCACCCTTATGCCTCACTTTAAAAAATAAAGAAACAATCTGCATTCCACCTCCCCATGGGAAAAGTCAGTATCTACAAACTAACTTTGAGAGAAAGTGCCAAGTAGCATCCTCTTGCCCAGCTGCTCCAACATTCTCACCCGCATCCCAGGATGACTTTCCTTTGAACTTCACTTCAAGCCTCAATGCTTTATATTTTTACACTGATTGCTAAAGATTAAGAAAAAAATTTTATTACAGAAAACTTCAAACATATATAAAATTGTCTAGTATAATGAACCTTCATGTACTAATGACCCACTCTCAATAATTACCAACTCATGGCTAATCTTGTTTCATCCATGCCGGCACCCACTTCCTCCTCTTCGAAATTAGTCTGAAGCAAATCCAATCATTAGCTCATTCATCTATAAATGTCTCGGTATGCATCTCTAAAGGACATCACCTGAATACCATTATGACACTTTAGAAAATGAACAACAGCCCCTTAATACCCTCAGTATCCAGTGACTGATCACATTTCCCCAAATGTCTTACAATTTTTTTCATGTGTTGAAACCCTAACCCTCAGTGTTTCTGCATTCGGAGATACAGTCGTAAGGAGGAAATAAGGCTAAATGAAGCCATAAGAGTGGGGCCCTTTTAAGAAGAGGAAGATTCTATGTCAATTATGTCTTAATAAAGCAGGGGGGAAGTTATAAAGAAATACAGAAATATAGAAATAAATGAAGAAACAAAGAATCAAAAAACAAGAGACATCAGAGAGCTCTTTCTCCTTGCATGTGAGGACACCAAGAGAAGGCAGCCTTCAACAGGAAGAGAAGTCTCACCAGCAACCGACCCTGACAGCAACTTGATCTTGGACTTAAAACTTTCACAACTGTGAAAAAGGAAATGTCTGTTGTTTAAGCCACTCAGTCTGTGGAATTTTATTATGGTGGCCTGAGATGACTAGTGCAATTACTGAGCACCTCCTTCCCAGTAGATGCTCTGGTGGGTATTTACGTGGGAAATACATATCTTTACGCTCCATGCACATTCCAGAAGCCCATCCACATACCAGTGCCCCAGCCATATCACTGAACATGCAGACCTGGTGCACCTGTTAGCCACTGCCCAGGAATCAGATGGTTAGTCTTCAGACCACTTTCCCTTCCATACAAAGTTAACCAGATATAATAGCTGAGGCTTTGCCCACGGGGAGGATTACCTTCACTTCTCTAGAAGTCATCCCTGAGCGGGGCTATAGTTGGGTGGCTTATCACTTCTGTCTGGGTCCATCATACCACATACATCCATTAATAAATTTGGCCTCCACTTTTTCCTCCATAAGTGGCTACAGGGAACTCCCCTTTAAAGCCATCAGTGTGTGTTGAGAGAGGGGCACTGAGGCCGTGGGAAGAGGCACCATGGCAGCCTAAACCACCCAATCCTGAAGTCTGTGGTTTCCAGATCTGCCAGAGATTGGCCTCGCATATATCATTTACATTTTACAATGAATCCCACTGAGTACACCCAGGTCATGATAGTTAAACTCACATAGTCATTTGTGACCCAGGGTTAGATGTTCAGGCTCTGTTGAGACTCTCAGGCAGTCCAGGAACTGCTTTTCAAGTGAAAATCGTTGTCAGCAGTTGACTTTATCTGTTTCTCTGCGGGTGTGAACGAGGGCTGCTCACAGCGTCTCTGTTGGCCACAGATTCTCCTCTATTGGGTCAACTGCTCAGACTGCTTGTAATGCGGCTTGGACCTGTTTCAAGATCTTACAGGACCTGTGCCCTCTCAAAACTGGGAGCCTTGGACTCCTGGGTGGCTCGGTCAGTTAAGCGTCTGCCTTCAGCTCAGGTCATGATCTCAGGGCCCGGGGATCGAGTCACACATTGGGCTCCTGCTCAGCAGGGAGTCTGCTTCTCCCTCTCCCTCTACGCCCCCTGTCATGTTCTCTCTCGCTCTCAAAAATAAATGAAATCTTAAAAACAAAAAACAAAAAACTGGGAGCCTTGTAAGCTACCCAATAATTAGGTCAGAGCAATATATAAAACTATGGTTTGTGTTGCCTCTAAAATCCAAAGAAACCCATGAAGTGTTGTACTTCCTGTGTAGCATTTAGCGTAAGGTGCAAGAACTGTGCCTCTCTTGTAGGAGGAGGTATCCCAGCATGCTCCAGACCACTGGACCCCTGTGAACCCCCTCGATATAGCAGCCCTGGACTTCCGGGGGGTTATCTCCCAACTCCTTAGCAGGCACATGTCTCACCAGTGTGCCTAAGATGCTTGCCCCCTCCTGCTCCCTGGATCCAGTTAGCATAATGCCACACACGTAATGGGCCAGTGTGATGTTTTGCAGAATAGCAAGACAAACAAGTCCCTCCAGATCATATTACAACAGCAGGATTTGATTTAGCCCTGAGGCAAGACAGTTAAGATACAGTGCTGTCCCTGACATGGGAAGGCTCACCACTTTTAATTATTTTTTGCTGATAGAGAAGGGGAGTAGTGAAAGCATTTTCTAGGTCATTAGCTGCATACCAGGTGCCAGAAAAGTGTTGCCTTTGGAACAGAACCCACAGCAAGCCCGTGGAGAGAAAGCCAGGATAATAAATATGCCAACCACTCTCCAGTCTCCGGCTAGTGCCTCCAATGAGCCAAACCCCACTGAAAGCCAACTCAACGGGTCAGCCTGTAGGACACAAGGCAGAGAGGAGAAGGTGGTGATGGGGTCTGCAGGTGCGGATGGCAACCACCTCCTATTCTAGTATGTGGTACAGAACAGTTCACTGGTACGTGCCCACCATACTGGTACCTTTGTATATGAATGAATGAATGAATGAACCGTGATCCAATGTTAAAGGAGGGTTCTTTCTCAGACATAGAATTTAAAGAGTCAGGTCACTGAGCAGGAAGCTCTCTAGATCACATTGATTAAAGTTATAATGCCAAGACGTGGTGTACTTTCTGACTTTTTAATATATAGTGGGGACAGATCGTATCCACTAGTCACTGCAAGATTCGAGGTTTGGCAAAGTCTGGGGTCCTGTGCTGATTCTTAATAATATCAAGTTTGATCACAACCTGATCCTCCCTGTTGCAGCTCAAGCTGGGACACATTCTTCCTTTTAGAGATTATCAGGAAGTACAGGGGATGAAAAAGATATTGGCATCTGTGGATGAACCTTGAGGGTATTATGCTGAGCGAAATAAGCCAGTCACAAAAAGACAAATGCAGCGCAATTCCGATGAGATGAGGTCCCTGGAGCCATCAGTCACATAGAGGCAGAAGTTAGACTTGTGGGTGCCAGGACTGGAAGGAGGGGGAGTAGGGAGTTGTTGTGAAAAGGGTAGAGAGTTTCAGTTTTGCAAGATGGGAAGAGTTCTGCAGGTGGATGGTGTTAGCCGGACCACTGTGTGACTGTCCTTAATGCCCATGAGCTGTTATACTCAAGAATGGTCAAGATGGTGAATTCTGAGGCACCTGGGTGGCTCAGTGGGTTAAGCCTCTGCCTTTGGGTTGGGTCATGATCTCAGGGTCCTGGGATCGAGCCCCCCCCATCAGGTTCTCTGCTCAGCAGGGAGCCTGCTTCCCTCTCTCTCTCTCTCTGCCTGTCTTTCTGCCCACTTGTGATCTCTCTGTCTGTCAAATAAATAAATAAAATCTTAAAAAAAAACAAAAGATAGTGAATTTCATGTTATGTGTGTTTTACCACAATTTTTAAAGTTGAAAAAGAAAAAAAAGAAATTGGCACCTAATGCAGAAAAGCATGTAGATTTTAGAGATCCCGTAACTGATTCAAGTCCCAGCATTACCACTTCCTAGCTGCGTGATTGGAACAAGTTACTTAACCTCTTGGATCCTCAATTTCCTTACTTCTAAACTGGTATCGATAATGTTTATGTCACCGGATTACTGAGAGAATTAGGGGGATACTGTGCACAGGCATCTCCAGCAGAAGCCGTTTATAGATGCTGATGGCTTTGCCATAATACTTGCTCGTTCTTCTGTTTCAGCTGAGACACCCTTTCCCCCTCCAGGCCTTTTCTTACCCACACATCTGGACCGGTGTGATGTTCTGCAGACTGCAACACTGACTGTGCACAGGCCGGAGTAGTCTGTTCAACTCTAATTGCTTATTTACTGCTCAAGAACATAAACTCCGTGCGAGAAGGGACTGTGTCGGTTTTCTTCTCGGTTGTAACCCCAGAGCTGAGCAGATCCCACCAAAATGGGAAATGATACAGAAAAACAGTGGAATGACAATGGGTGCCTTGAATATAAGAAAGCACCATCCACAGACAAGACATTTCGAAAAGTTTATAGAGGATAGAAAGTAGATGGGATCACAGCAGGATAAAATGGTAACCCCAGGCCACCACGGAAGTAGTGGCTGTTTTTCCTGGCAGAATTCTGGAGAAATTCCAAGACATGGAGACAGTAGGTTGGGAGGAAAGAGGTGGTGGATAGAAGGACCATGTATAGAATGGCTCAGCTACTCAGTCCCTGCCCTCCATTAAATGTCTGGAGCATCACCATTTGCACTGGGTACAGCCCCATGCACCCCTCCTCCAGCAAAGTAAAAGCTATGGAGGTGGGGAGGGGGGAGGAGCTGTAGATGGAGGCAGAGCAGGTGCTGAGAGACCCAGGGCCCCCTCAAAAAGCCACAGGTAGGAGACACCCCTCTCAGACTCTCCAAGGCAATTCTTTATTCTGGCAATTCTGAGAATCCTGCCTGTGGGAAGGACACACCCATTTACCCAGCGTCCTCCTGCTTGCCTCTTGTGCTGATGGGGGTGTGGAGGATTGGAGTGGGGTGAAGGACAAGGCTTTTGGGTAAACAGGCCTGCCTATCTGCAAAGGCAGCTCAGGTGAGTAGACCGGAAAAGTCAATATATCCCATCATCCATCATCCATGTCAATCAAAATCACGAGGCATTTAGAAGAAATGCATGCTGTGAAAGACCAATTTGCACAAACAGAACACATCGTTTCAGAGAGTGGGAGACAGATAATGGCAAGAAATAGAACTTGAAAACACTTTCTAATCTAAGCTCCAAAAGACATACTATCTATTGAAGAAAAGAATAGAAACAGATGGCCATGAAAAAAGAACACTCAGAAAGTGAAAAACTCTCAAAAATTAAAAGCATGATTACTAACATGGAAACTTTGAATAAAAGAACTGAATGAAGCAAACAGTCAAAGAGTGACCCGGAAGGGCACCTAGGTGGCTCAGTGGGTTAAGCCTCTGCTCAGGTCATGATCTCAGGGTCCTTGGTCAGAGCCCACATTGGGCTCTCTGCTCAGCGGGGAGCCTGCTTCCCCACATATCTCTCTGCCTGTCTCTCTGCCTACTTGTGATCTCTCTCTTTCTGTCAAATAAATACATAAAATTTAAAAAAAAAAAAAAAGGAGCGACCTGGAAGAGATGGACAGAGAGGGTTTCCAGAATACAGAGCAGCAACGAGGAAGGGTTAACAAATGTGGATCTAATGTCTCTCTGTGAAGAGCTCCAGGTGGAGAAATTAGTGAATGAAGAGCAAGTATTGAAGGAAACAGCCACATGTAATTCTCCGGAAGTGAAGAAATCCAAGTGTTTGGATTAAAAAAACTTCTTGCCCACCTCCCATTCTGGTGAAGGCAGAGGGCGGTCTGTATCAACATTTAGATGTGTTCAGAGGAAAGAAAAATACTAATGTTTTGCAGAAAGGAAAGAAAATAAGTGTCTCAGGTGGAAATGAGGTACACATTGGCCCCAGATTTATCTGAAGAAACGTTGCTTGCTAGAAGACAGTTAAACAATGACTCGGAGTTTTTAAGGAAAAATTATTTCAACCAAGAATCCTATATCCGGTCAAACAAGTAGGGTGAGGATAAACTAAAAATGGTAAGCACCCACAAAATTTATCTCTACATACACCCTTTCGGGGGGGGGGGGGGAGGAATCATTGAGGATGTACTCCTCTCAGGCTGAGAAGGAATCCAAGAAGAGGGAGACGGGAGAAGCTGAGAATCAGGGAATCAAACTCAGGAAATCACTAAAAGAAACCGCAGGGGGTCATTTGTGCAATAGGCCTGGAAAGCTGTCAGTTCAAATTAAAGCAGGAAGTGGAAAGTCTCCGTGAAGAACTGTAAGAACAAAATAGATTTCATCACACATGCTGAATATTGAAGAACGTGCAAGTTCTTAACAATAAAGCAAAGACATTTCCACAACCACATATAAAAAAAGACGCACGCACACGCATACACAGACAAGAAGATGAGAAACTTCCATTGGGGAAAACAAACGCTCTATAAGAAAGTCATGATCCAAACAGGAAGCTAACTAAAGCATGCCATGATTCTGAGTGTATCTAGAATTCAGAAAAATCTTCTGGTTAATCATGACACGGGTTTAATGACATAGGGTGCTTTTCCTTTTCTGTGGGTTCAGTCACATTACTTGTTTTTGTAACGAACATGAATCCAGAGCACAAAAGACTTCATCGGAGTTCTAGAAGAGAAGGAAAATGTAAGAAAGATGGCAGACTTGACGGGAAGGAGAGGGAGGGGAAGAGAGGCAGGAAGGCCTACAGGTGCCTGTGTGTCCTCATGCACTGTGTGACCACCAGGAGAACCCAAAAGGGAAAGTCTCCAGCCCCTGGAGAGCCGGGTTTGGAGAAGAGAAAGGGAAAAGGGGAGGAAGGGGATTTGGTGTCCCAGCCTCTGGCTTCAGCCAGGAGTGTGACTTGGGTCTGCAGCCCCAGGTGGAACCCTAGAGCGGAGCCGGATTCTCATCCACAGCTGCCTGTTTTGAGACCCAGGGCCCGGGGCCCAGTTTTCTCCTCCCCAGGCTCTTACTGTTTCTCTTCTGTGTCTGGCCCGCCTAAGCAATTACCCTGTTTCTAAGCCATGCGCTCTCTCTTCGTTCTTTCCTCCTTGTATATTTTGTTAGGCATCGCTTACTGTTTGCAGTGGGTGAAATGCACCTTATTGTACCATCTTGACTTGCAAGCAATGGTATCTTAACACAGAAAATTCATTCCTCTCTCCTTATAACGTCTATTTCGTGATATACTGATACTGGAAGTTACCATTCTTTGTTACCCATGCAAACCAGAACTTAACTTTCAGGTCAACACAGCCAACCCCTGCCAGCACTTTTCTCCTCACGAGTCACCCTAAGTCACTTCTGCCCCCCCCCCCCCGGTTCCCCTCCTCAGTCCTCAGTGGAGATGAACAGCTGGCCAGCTCCTTGTCCTCCTCCCTCTCCCCCTCTTCCTCTGCGTCAGAATCCTTTCTGTAGTGAAACATCATTATGTAGTCACCTTCTCCCCATTCCTTTCTCTGACTGACTCATTCCCATTCCTGAAAGTCCATCCTATATTGTTTTGAGCTGTTAGTCATTCTGGTGGCTTTTCTTTGAAATCCTCCCAAGAGCTTTCCTTCGCTTTTAAGCCAAGGAGAGCAGAATAGGAAGGACACTCTGGTGAGCATTTCTAGGGGGACCCAGAACATAATCCTTTTTATGATTGTTTGGACCGCAGCATAAAACGTAATAAAATAAACGATTGACGGTTGTGCCCCTAACAGATAAGTAAGCAAATACATAAATCTTGGGGTTGTCTTCATTTCCCTTGAATATTGTCATTATGTTTCTCTCTCAGAGCCAGTTTGTTATGTATTAGGCTGAGGTAGGGAACCCTATTTTCCTCCCCAATAGTCATTCTCTCCTTTGTTATTCTGGAGCCCCCAATTATTGGCTGGGCACAGGACCACTCAGAGTAAAGACTACTTCTTAGCCTTCTTGTAGCTGGATGGGACTCTGAGACCAAGTTCTGGCCAATGGAATGTTCCTGGACGTGTTGGATGCAGCTACTGGCAAATGTTTTTAGAGGGTCAGGGCAGGGCTATCCCCTACCCCTCTTCTCCTTTCCACTGCTTGGACAAGATCACGTGGTCAAGGTACCTTCCAGAGCCTTGAGCAGATCACTAAGCAAGGTGAAGCAGTTCGAGAAAAGGAACTGGGATCCAGATAACGGGGAACCCACTGACCAGCCCTGGGCTGCCTACCTCCTGGTTTATTTTATGCATGAGAGAAATTAATTTTTGTGTTTCTAAACTGCTGGTTTGAATGTATGTGTGGGGAAGGGGTATTTATTTATTTCATGTAGCTAAACCTAACCCTGATGGATTCAGTAGCCTTGATATGTATTGTATATACTTTGTTTTGTTTTGTTTTACTTGCATCGGCTGATACAGATAGGAAATATCTAGCGGGTTATGCTTTTCTTTCCTCTGTGTGTGAATAGCTCAAGTATACCAAATACTTTCTGCCAGTTATTTTTTATGCCTTGTCTCATTTAATCCTGACACAAAGCTATGATGCTATGGTTATTTTCGTTTTCAATGAGAGTAAACCAAAACTCAGAAGTTAGGCAAGTATGTTCAAGGTCACATGATGGGTAAATAGCAGATCTGGGATTTGCCTCTGGACAGCCTGACCCCAGAGCCTGCCCTCTTGGTATACCTTTTCAATGTGGATTCCATTCCCGAGGACCTACCAAAAGGCATTCCTAATAGCTGCCATTCACTGAGCTCCCACTCTAAGCAGGTACTGTGCTGGTACAGAAAGCAAATTCTAGAAAGGCTGAACTGAACAGCGGGGAAGCAGAGTCAGCCAAGCAGCCAGGGTCCTTAACATGTTCCGAGCATCATTCAGCTGGGCTGCTGAGAGCAATTTTCTTCTCCTTCTGCTGATGTGTTTGGAAATTGTGATTGATGAATTCTTTTTGAAGTTCAGTAATCTAGGACCCTTTTTTGTACTTTTGTCTGAACTATTCTTTTACATTGCTTCATCTGGACTTTCCCTTTGTTTTATGGTGAGCATCTCTCTATCATAAAAATCTTATTCATCATATGCTTATAATACTTCTGGAAAATAGTTACTCTGAGGTACACCTTGTCTCAATGACTCACATCCAACTCATTATCAGACAAGAGAATATGGGAAATAGTAAAAATGTGGTAGTTTAGCAGCTATTAACCTGGAGATATTCTATATGAGTTAAGCTCCAAATAAAGTAAAATAAAAGATTCTTTAGTGTCACTTTTACAAATAGGCGAACACACGAATAATTATCCGCTTTTAGAATAACAACCTTTGGAAAGTTCGATACTCAGTATACTCAGGAAACTCTATCGATTGATGACACGTGAAAATAACTTCTTACTTGTTCTCCTTACTCTGGAGCTATTCTTTTTTTTTTTTAAGATTTTATTTATTTATTTGACAGACAGAGATCACAAGTAGGCAGAGGCAGACAGAGAGAGAGGGAGAAGCAGGCTCCCTGCTGAGCAGAGAGCCCGATGCGGGGCTCGATCCCAGGACCCTGGGATCATGACCTGAGCCTAAGGCAGAGGCTTTAACCCACTGAGCCACCCAGGCACCCCTGGAGCTATTCTTGAACAGAAGAAAACACTTCTCTATTTCCATATCGAACAGGTCATGAAGTGAAATTTCCATCCAAATTCAACTATTTTTCCCTGTGAAGTTCTATCACACAACTTTATGTTTACATATAATTTTTTTAAAAGATTTTATTTATTTATTTGACAGACAGAGATCACAAGCAGGCAGAGAAGCAGGCAGAGAGAGGGGAGGAAGCAGGCTCCCTGCTGAGCAGAGAGCCCGATGCGGGCCTCGATCCCAGGACCCCAGGACCATGACCCGAGCTGAAGGCAGAGGCTTTAACCCACTGAGCCACCCAGGCGCCCCTATATATAATTTTTTAAAAAGGTTTTGGCTCTATTTTATTGGTTCAGACAAGAAAAGATGATGGTCCTTCACTATACACGATTCTCGATTATCAATCTCATCATCATTTTAATTGAGTTTTATGGATGAAAACATTACCCAGAACGAGCATAGATAATCCCACACATTATAACTTTGAACCAATATTGAAAACTGGATTCTCCGGGCCATTTTTTTCCCTGTTGATGCACCATAATGACACAGATAACGCCAGTTACAAGATCAAAATGTGAGAACTACTTTTTATAGAAAAATTGGTTATTGAAATCATAGGGCAGTGTACTAGCCAACTAGCCTTGAATATAGAAGTGAAACAGGTTCTGTGGTACCATGCGGTACTGTTTTTAAAAAAAAAAAGTTTATTCTCTGGGCTGGGACCCAGTTTGCAGCAACCTGATAAAACACACCAAGAAGGTAGAAATCATTGATAAATAGGGGATTCCCCTTTGCCCCCTTATGGTGCCTCCCTCAGGAAAATGTTGGCAAAAATCGAAAGAAGCTGGCATGCCGAGTATGCTTGCAGTCTTTGCGGCAAAACCAAGATGAAGGGACAAGCTTTGGGGTTGTGGCACCATGGTTCTCGCATGGAATGGTAGTCTGTGGTACCTGGATACTCAGCACCATTCCTGCTACCACCAGCAAGTCAGCTGGCAGAAGACTGAAGGAGCTGAGGGAATGCCTGCCTGGCTCACTCAGTAGACATGGGACTCAATCTCAGGGTTGTGAGTTCAAGCCCCACGTTGGGTGTGGAGCCTACTTTAAAAAATAAATAAATAAATAAATACTGGAGAATTTGGAAGACCCGTAGCAGCTCTGCTGTTTGAAACCTGGCTAGCCTATAACAAATGTGTCGATTTATATAACAACAACAACAACAAAGAAGACATGGTGAAGCATACACGCATTCTAAAAGAGACACTTCAATAGTTTCTTTCACAAAAAATAAAATAAAGTGAAATAAACTTCCGTGTAACAAAAATATGGCATTCAAAAAAAAGACAACAACAAAATTTGTAGCAATAAATATTTAAGATAAAAATTCAGACGGCTTATAGAAATAAGCTAATAGAGCTATTTAAATAGCTCTAGGATACCAACGGGCAAAGACTACAGGTACATAATTCACAGAAGAGAAAAGGCAAATTGCTAATAAACAAGTTACTCTGGCAAAGAAATGCAAATTAAAGAGTACAGTGGATTTAAATATCTCCTATTAATAAATACTAAAAATAATACACTGTTGAATAAAAGTGGTGGGAGTGGACATCCCTGCTTTGTTCCTGACCTTGGGGAAAAGCATCTGGTCTGTCATTGTTAAGAATGGCGCTAGCTGTACATTTTTCTCAGATGCTGTCAGTTACATGGAAAGCTCTTTTCTATTCCTAAATTCCTTTTCGTTTTCTATTTTAACAATAATGCCCCATGTTGGCAACAGTCGGAAAGACAGATACAGGATGCTCCACTGGGGGAGTGTTAAGGTCACACACTTTCTAGAATCAAGTTAGCAATATGTATCAATTGTTTGGGGGCCATATTTTATGTCAATACGTTGACTTTGACATATCTGAGTTAAGAAAGTGATCTGATACATGCTTAAAGATTGTTTACAAAGATATTCATTACAAAGTTATCCATGATACTGACAAACTGAAACTGACATAAGGTCAATATCAGGAGAATGGTTGAGATAGTAAAGTGAATAAAATGCAACAGTTCAATTTTAATTTACAAATACTTTATAACATCATGGGAAAATGCAGATATATGTAAAAAATCATAGTAAAGGTCAGGGGTGGCCCAAGAACTTCGTTTCAAATCAAAGTGGTAAAGTAAAGTGGGGGGGGGGCAGGCTCTCCACTGAGCAGAGAGCCCGATGCAGGGCTCGATCCCAGGACCCTGAGATCATGACCTGAGCCGAAGGCAGAGGCTTTAACCCACTGAGCCACCCAGGCGCCCCTTTAAGACCGACTTTTGTCTGACTGGTGGATTATGGGTGATTCTAATTTTCTCCTTTATGTCTTGTTAGGGTTTCATATGCTCATAATAGAGAAGTATTTTTAAGGACTTCTGATCGCAGAAAATCAGCTTTTTAATTCCGTGTGCCAAGTTCAGAACCATACCCTAATGGAAAAAGATAACTAAAAGATGGAAAAGACTTGGAGATATATCCTTTTGATCTCCAGGCCAATTCTCAATTGCTTTATACATGAACTTTTACCCCCATGTGTCCTCAAAGCACTGTAATCACGTATACTGAGTTGAGAATGTCTGGAATATACGTTTGCTTATAACGGTTGAGGTTTAGCAGTCACAGGATGATTTTTTTGTGTTCCTTTTTTTTCCTCTTAGTGCTCCTGGTAAACCCTTTCTTTTCTTCTTCTTCTTCTTCTTCTTCTTCTTCTTCTTCTTCTTCTTCTTCTTCTTCTTCTCCTTCTCCTTCTCCTTCTGCTTCTTCTTCTTTCTTCTTCAAGATTTTATTTATTTGAGAGAGAGCACATGTGAGACAGTATGTGAGAGAGAGAGCACGTGCCAGGGGGATGGGGGGAGAACAGAGAGAGAGGGAGAAGTAGACTCCCCACTGAGCAGGGAGCCCAATGCCAGGTTCCATTCCAGAACCCTGAGATCATGACCTGAGCCAAAGGTAGACGCTTAACCCACTGGGCCACCCAGGCGCCCCCGGTTATACCCTTTCTCTTCGCCAACATAATATTAGGCCAGACCAACTGCTAACAGAGGTTAAGAGAGAGCTGTCCTCCCTGAGGATTGAACTCAGGACCTTTACATGATGAGACTGATACGTTGTCAGCTGCGCTAAGAGGGAAGGCTGAGAGTTTTGGTTTGTGTGTTTTGTAACTGTTCTTAATGTATTCATTTACTCATTCATTATGTTCTCATTAGACATTGAAGGTTTTACAAAGATGATGTAATGATGTCTACAGGTCTTTTATACAGATTCCTCATGTGGTATAAACTCAAGGAGCAGTTCAAATGAAGCAAAGCATGACTTTTAGAGGAGTGAGAGAATAATTCCGTCTGAAGAGATCAGGGCAGGCTTCACCCAGAAGATGATATTAGGACTTCACCTTTAAGCTCATGGGATTCCATCAGGTAGAGAGGGCAGGATGCCCATAATCTCCCTGTGAGGGAGGGTTTCATGCTTATCTTGTTTACCTGGATTCTCTGGCTACCAAGTAGTCCCTGAGGCCTAGTAGGTCTTTAATGACCATTTGCATGCAGGGTAAACAGAAGAGACACATAATCAAATTCTCCAGAGTCACGGAAACCAGGTTTATTCATACAAAAACCAGTATACATTTGCTGAAGGATAAGCTGCATGAAGAGGAAAATTGGAAGCTGAAACTGGAAGTTATACATTGAATCTAGGTTCTACTAGACTAAGGAGTGCTCAGTAGATAGTCATGATGATGGATTGGAAATATTTATCCAGGGTGTCTTTTTAAAAAATCAGTGGGATAGAGCAAAGGTAAAGAAACCAATTCTAAATCTTTTAGAACTGGTGAGATGTGGACACAGACTGGATATTTGATCATGTTAAGAAATTATTGTTCATTTAAGAGTGATAGTAATATTTTGGTTATCTTTTAGAGAAACATAAGGAAATATTTACAGATAAAATAATCTGATGTCTGGATTTGCTTCAAAGTCATCCTGGGAGTTGTGGGGTAGGGGTACAGATGAAAATAAAATGGTCATGTGTTGATAACTACTAAAACTGGGAGATGGCAAAGGAACTTTCTGGGGTGATGGAAATGTTCAATATGTTGGTTGGGGGTGACAGTTAAACAGATACATACCTTTGTCAAAACACATTGTACCCTTAAAGTTTATGCATTTTACTATATATGTTTTATGTAGAAAAACTGGATGATGGTTAGTTGGGTTCATCTTACTATTCTCTCTGCTTTTTTAAATATATGTGAACATTTCATAATAAAAAGTAAAAGGAAAGGAAGAAAGGGAAAAGAAAAAGAGAGGAAGACATCCTCTGCTATACTGAGAAAAGGAAACTTAACCCAGGTGATGGGATGGAATAAAAGGGGATAGACTGAGGGTGACATCTTTCAGGTCAAAAGAGCAAATCACTTGGATTAAGCCGGGTTCTGCGTCATTGGAACACGAGTGCGGTACCGCAGGGAGCAGGATGGGCAGTGCTGACCCAGGCATTAATAGGAAAAAGCACGCAGAAGGATTCATTCCATGTTTTCTGATCCAGTCCTCGTTTTCTCCTCCCAACTTCATGATCAACATCATCAAAATGCCTACTTATTATTCTCATCCATAAACTAGTTACTCCATCATCTCATAAGGAAAAAAACGAATTAAAGAAATTTCCTTTGATGTGCTTTTGGTAGGATTGAGACTTTCTTAGACCATAATTATGGACCCGGGAGGGAAGGTATTTAGGGCTTTCCAGGCGGGGGCCTAATCCTAAAGAGATCTCTCTTAGAGATTAATGTCCCTGGGTGCCTTGCTTCTAGCAGAACTACATCTGTGGAACAGACTATATTATCATTTTCATGTTTGTAGATCCATTTTTATTTCAGTATGTGAATGGTAGCAGTTTCTGTGGGTATGTTTTTCTACAGATTGATATTATGGTGACTAAAAATACTATTGATGCAAAAGTTAGGGAGCAGCAACGGCCAGAGAAAGTTTTATTTATTTTATTTTATTTTTTAAAGGCTTTTATTTATTTGACAGAGAGACACAGCGAGAGAGATAACACAAGCAGGGGGAGTGGGAGAGGGAGAAGCAGGCTTCCTGCCAAGGAGGGAGCCCGATGCAGGGCTCCATCCCAGGACTCTGGGATCATGACCTGAGCCAAAGGCAGATGCTTAATGACCGAGCCACCCAGGTGCCCCCAAAGAAAGTTTTAATGACAAGGTTGAACAATCTTGACCATGAACAAATATGAAAAAACAGGCTCTCGTGTCATGCATGCCATGGAAGCCATTCATCCGAGCGTCTACAATCACCTTCTGAGTTATATTCAGATGAGGTTCTCTGGAACATACTGTCCCAGAGATAGCCTGACAGGAGTGAAAGAAGATGTTACTAGAGGCATCTGTGGCCTAGGAGTGAATTATTCCCCCAAACCTACCCCAAATGGACACCGTTTTGTTGGCATCTGTTCTTTGCTTCTTCTCTTCTGACAGAATACCCGTATTGTCCAGCGTGGCCCCCATCCCTCAGATAGCCCTGAGCCTCAAGGGAAGTGACTCCCAGCCCCAGTTCTAGGAGCGAGCCTGCTTAGTCAAATCATCCCCCCTACTTACATTCTCACCAGGGATTTGTTCAGAAATTAACTTATGTCTGTTTCCTCCACTTAAATGTAAGCTTGATGAGAATGCAGATGTTCATCTGTGTGGCTGAGAACCTAGAACAGTGTCTGGCACATAGTTTTTTGTTGTTGTTTTTTAAAGATTTTATTTATTTATTTGACAGATGGAGATCACAAGTAGGCAGAGAAGCAGGCAGAGAGAGAGGGGGAAGCAGGCTCCCCGCTGAGTGGAGAGCCCGATGCAGTGCTCGATCCCAGGACCCTGGAATCATGACCTGAGCTGAAGGCAGAGGCTTTAACCCACTGAGCCACCCAGGTGCCCCTGGCACATAGTTCTTAATAAACATCTCACGAATTCATTTTTCCATTCCTCTTCAGCAAATTTTAAATGAACACCTATTACATGTCGGGGACTCTTCTGAGCACTGAGGATGCAAAAACACACACAACTCAAGAAGTCTAGTAAGGAAGCAGACATATAAACAATTCTCTAACAATACACCATGGTAAACACTGTCATGAGTTATATACATCAAAGACTGAAGGAGCATGGAAGGACCAACCGACTTCCTCCATAAGAGTCAGGCAAGGCTTCCCAGCCCTTCCTCCAGCTCTTGGAGCAGAACTTAGAAGATTAGCAGAGATTTTCCAGATGCAGAATTGGAGCGAATGCAGTATGACCACATAATCTGTTGATCAAACCAGGATATTCGGAGAGTGAAAGGGAGGCTATTAATAATTACACCGAATTACAGGTCTAAACAGAGACTGTTCTGGGCAAACCAAGCCATGTGGTCAGTCTTGGAAGAAGGAGCAATGTGGGAAAGGGTAGAGGACGGCGGACGTGCCGGGGGAAAGCCAGCACTCCCGGTGTGTGGGGGTAAAGCATGTGTCACAGTGAGGAGAGGGGCTGCAGCTGGGGTGGGGGGTGAGGGTCCCAGTGTCAGGGACCTATTCTGGCAACCAAAGAACTTCAACTTGGTCCTCCAGCATCCGGGGCCCTGTGGAGCTTTCTCAGCAGGAGAGCACCACGACCAGATTTCCATCTGGGGTCAATGGCTCTGGCAGGCATGCAGAGAAAGAACTAGAGGGGCCCAGATTAGAGAAGACAGACCAGACAGGAGGCTCATTAGGGGATGACAGGCTCCCGCTCTTAGGCAGCATGGGAGGGTGGGTTCAGAAGGAAATACATACTCCAGGGGATGCTGAGGGAGAATTAACAGACTATATGGAGGGGCAGGAGGTGAGAAGAACAGAAGAGGTAGATGATGCTAAAGTTTCCAGACCTCGTGACTCGTGGCTTCTGTTGTCCTTTCCCATGGGTAGAGACAAGTCAGAAAATGACTTCAGCTCTTTGGCAGACTGAGAGTTGACAGGGAGCAGATTGAGGAAGCTAAATCTTGTAGGGACCAAGTGCCAAGCCAAGAGGCCAATCCAAGAGCTGAGTCGCTATATCTAAAGGGGTCAGCACAGACGGGAATGAAGGAGACGAAAGAGTCAAGGTGCCTATTGGGACCAGGAAAGCCCGGAGAGAAGTACTGAAGCAAGAAGGGCAGGGAAGCAGGTACCCAAGGGCAGACCCATTGAAGAACCCATAAGACACGCACTCTACGGCTGCCGAAGTAGACTGGGTGGTAGAAGAGGTGAACATGTAAGCAAGTCAATATAATAGAAGTAATCGGTGGTTTTGGTGCCCAAAGGAGGAAGGAACTCAGCATAAATGAACAAAATAGGGCTCCTGGGTGGCTCAGTCGGTTAAGCATTGCATTCTGCTCAGGTCATGATCCCAGGATCCTGGGATGGAGCTGCAGGTTGGGATCCCTGCTCAGTGTGGAGCCTGTTTCTCCCTCTCTCTCTGCCCACTCCCTGCTTGTGCTCTCTCTTTCTTCCAAATGAATCATTAAAATCTTTTTAAAAAATGAACAATTGGCATCCTATTTTGTCCACAAGCCCTGGGTGATTTTTTAAAATTATTGTTTTTTATTGGGGTAAAATATACATTTTTTTTTTTTTACCATTTTAACCATTAAAAAAAATTTTTTTTTTTTGACAGAGATCACAAGTAGGCAGAGAGGCAGGCAGAGAGAGAGAGAGGGGAGGAAGCAGGCTCCCTGCTGAGCAGAGAGCCCGATGTGGGGCTCCATACCAGGACCCTGGGGATCATGACCTGAGCCGAAGGCAGAGGCTTTAACCCACTGAGCCACCCAGGTGCCCCTTAACCATTTTAAACTTTTAAGTGTACAGTTTAAGTGTACAGTTTAAGTGGTACTAAGTAAATCCATGTTGTTGTTGTGTTGTATTGCATTGTGTTGTGTTGCGTTGTAGGACCATTACCACTATCTATACCCAAAACTTTTTCATCATCCTTGATAGAAACTCTGCGCCCCTTAAACAATAACTGTTGCCTGCTCCTCCCAGCCAGGTGACCACTGTTCTACTTTCTGCCTCTATGAATTTGACTTGCCCAGGTACCTCAAATAGATGAAGTCAAACAGTGTTTGTCTTTCTGTTGCTGGCTGACTTCACTTGGTATCATGTCTTCAAGGCTCATCCACATTGTAGCACGTGACAGGATTTCCTTCCTTTTTAGGCTGAACCATATTCCACTGTATGGATCTACCAATATAGCTTATCCATTCATCCCTTGATGAACACATGGGTGGTTTCTACATTTGGCTATTGCGAATTCATTACTTTTTTTTTTTTTTAAAGATTTTATTTATTTATTTGACAGAGAGAGAGAGGGAGAGATCACAAGTAGGCAGAGAGGCAGGCAGAGAGAGGTGGGGGTCAGGGAAGCAGGCTCCCTGCTGAGCCTGATGTGGGGCTTGATCCCAGGACCCTGAGATCATGACCTGAGCCGAAGGCAGAGGCTTAACCCACTGAGCCACCCAGGTGCCCCCATTACTTTTCAGGTTAAACAATCATACACTATTTTTTTTAAAAAAGATTTTATGTGTTTATTTGAGAGAGAAAGAGAGAACACAAGCCGAGGGAGCGGTACCCGTGCTGGATCCCAGGCCTGAGCTGAGCTGAAGGCAGACTTTTCACTGACTGAGCCCCCCAGGTGCCCTGCAATCACACACTATTCTGACTAAATGGTCTTAATGAGGAGAGGCCAGAGAAGGGAGGGGAGGAGAGGGGAGATACCAGGTGAACAACGGGCATTCCTTTTATCTCATTTATCCTTTGATGGCCCGCTGTGGTTCTGAGCACTTACGCGCAGTTTCTCATTTAACCCCCAACCACCTGATGAAATAGGGAACGTCTCCTTTGTATAACAATGACACCAGAGCTTAGAGGGTTAAGAGCTTTTTTTTTTTTTTTTTTTTATTTTTTTTTTAAAGATTTTATTTATTTATTTGACAGAGAGAGATCACAAGTAGTCAGAGAGGCAGGCAGAGAGAGTGAGAGGGAAGCAGGCTCCCCGCGGAGCAGAGAGCCCAACGCGGGACTCGATCCCAGGACCCCGAGACCACGACCCGAGCCGAAGGCAGAGGCCCAAACCACTGAGCCACCCAGGCGCCCCGGGTTAAGAGCTTTTTCAGCATCACAAACCGAACTGGTCTGGGAGAGGAGATTCAGCTGAGCATTCTAAGGCCCTAATTCTTTCTTCTTCTTCTCCTCCTCCTGCTCCTCTTCCTCCTCCTTCTTTTTTTTTAAAGTAATCTCTATACCCAACATTGGGCTCAAACTTAAAACCCCGAGATCGAATCACATACTCTGCTGACTGAGCCAGTCAGGTGCCCCCGATGCCTTAATTCTTAACTTGGGGCACCTGAGTGGCTCAGTCGATTGAGCTTCCAGCTCTTGATTCTGGCTGAGGTCATGATCTAAGGGTGATGAGACTGAGTCCCACATGGGGCTCTGTGCCCAGCGGGGAGTCTGCTTGTCCCTCTCTCTCTGTTCCTTACCAGGCCCCTCCACCTCTATGCTTGTGTTCAGTGTCTCTCTCTCTCTCTCTAAAGTAAATAAATAAAATCTTAAAACAAAACAAAACAAGAAGAACTTGCCCTTTAATTCTGTGTAAAGACATTGTTGTCTTTCTTTACTAGGAGACTCCGAGTGACTGAAGGCAGAAGAGCCCTAGGAGGGTCCTAAGAGGGTCCTTCCGAAGGAAGGGTCCGAGTTCAAGTGTGTGCTGTGTTTAGGCAGGGAGACCAGAATTAAACCGGGGTCACACTGATAAGTTACTTTTTAAAAGAAAAAAAGAATTAGATTGTGTCTGGTAATTAAAAAATATTGTCACATAAGGGTGCCTGGGTGGCTCAGTCAGTTAAGCGTCTGCCTTCGGCTCAGGTCATGACCTCAGGGTCCTGGGATCAAGTCCCGCCTTGGGCTTCTTGCTCAGCGGGGAGTCTGCCTCTCCCTCCCTCTCTGCTGCTCCCCTCCCTCATGCTCTTTTTCTCTCTAATAAATAAATGGATAAAATCTTTAAAAAACTTAGTCACATAAATATATCGCTCAAGGTTTAAAAATATTCAATCTATTTAATTTTTGAAATAGTTATACATTTGTGTGATTCAAAACCCAAAAAGTATAAAAAACATATATATGGTAAAAATTCCCACTTTCATCTTGTCCTCCAACACGTCCCCACTTCCTCAATCCTGGGACTTTGAATCGTTTCTTGTCTATCTGACAGGAGTTTCTTTATGCTAAATATATTTTGGAATTTTTGCTTTTGTTCAGCTTGGCAAAGCTTGGCTTTTTTAATAGAGCATTTTTTAGAAAGAAGAAGTGGAAGCACCTGTTTCTCTCAACTGATGACATAGCTTGAACATTTCAGGAAACCCCCAGGTGTTACACTACCCCTTACTAGATGCCCTGGGTTGGCTGATCAAGGTCAAGTGGCAAGGAGGTTTGGTGGGTGCTGCGATGCAACTTTGGCAGTGAAATCACAAGTTAGGGCCACACTTTTACAATACAAACGCCAAACATATGGTCAAACTCTGGTAAAGCATACAGAAAAGCCATCCTGAGAAGTTTGTGAGGGAGAGGGCAGGATGAAAGAAGAAGCTGTCTTCAAAGGAAAAAAAAAAAAACCTAAAAACACAAGAAAGAAAATCAGAATTCTGACTGGGGAAGTAAGATGTAGGTGCTCGAGACTTTATTTAGAGTCCAAAGGGTGTTATAGTTTCTTTTCTTTTCTTTTCTCTTCTTTTCTCTTTTTTCTGAGGAACTTCCTCAGGAGAACTGAGCAAATGCTGAGGTGCAAATGGGAAATTCCAACCTGAAGAGAGTCAGAGAAGCAACAGAGCCTCCCGGAGTGCTTCGGGAGCCTTCAGATCTACTGTGTTGATTAGAGAGCTTAAAACACCCCTTTGGACCGGAATTATTTTATTTTTCTTTGCTCCAGAGTTGGACCTGTGGAAAGTGCAGGTGTTTCTCGGTTTGGGTCCACAGGGTAACCAATCTTTATTCAGCACGTACTGTTCTTCTGCAGCCTTGGGAATAGAGCTCTTCAGACAGATGAGGTTCCGGTGGCGCTCACACAGAGAGGAGGGGATCCAGCGACAGCAAAGATGTGACTGTGTGAGGGAGCGACGGTGCTCCACCGGGGACAAGGGATGCCTAGGGCTGAGCACTCGTAGGGGGCACAGAACTTGTTGGTGTTTGAGGAAGAAAACGGAGGCACATGTGATAGGAACATGGTGAATGACCGGGAGGAACCTGAGAGGAAGCTAGAAAGATAGAAAGGAGGATGAGGAGAAGGGGTTATAACAAGTATCTGTTCCTTAAGTGCCCGGTGCTATATGAAGTACTTTATAAGTATCAGTTAATTTAATTCTCAGAAGATGTCAGGAGGTAGGGAGTAATATCATTATACCCATTTTACATATGAAGAGATTTTTCTGTAATGATTAGTTATAAGATGTAATTATGTGACTGTGATTTTCCAACTTTTCCCTTTGGATCAGGTGACCTGACTCTCTAGGACATGGTAGCTTTTTTTTTTTTTTTTTTTTTTTTTTAGTTCTAAAGAAGAAACAATCTTTCTCTTTTCTGAAGCCTTATGATATTGTAAATCACACAATTGGTACTCATCTAATTTGAAGTTGCTGGGTACACATCCTCTCTCTCAGCTAGGTGGCAAGCTTTTGGAAGGCAGGACTGTCCTTCCCTAAAGTCTACCACAAGCCTTCATGAGTAGGAGGTATTCAAGGATAGGTACTAAATACAAAAATGCAGCTCAGATACACATTGTTGAATAATTGTGTGATCGGAGCAGACCGTGTTCCTCCTGTTCCTATCCAAGATTGTCAATGTGCTCTACACTTTGTGGCTGTATTTCTCTCTGTTCTACAAACAGCATAGAAGAAAGGGGTGGCTGGTCAAATCGTTTGAACAGTATCCTCTTCTCAAGTTAAGCTCAGCAACTTTTGACTTTTTCCGAACAACTGAGATAATTGCTTCATCCTTCCCAGCCTCTGGGCAGTCAGGCCCTGCTTAATGAGGAGCTAAGTATATGAAGAAAATATTCTGTCTTACTTCTGTGCTCATTAGAACTCAAGGTTTTTTCCTGCAGTTGTAAACCTGGGAGCTTGATGTCTCCTTGACATTCTCCGCCATGTTTGGTCTCAACAAACTGCAGGACTGGGAATCCAAATTGATAGGATGACAAACCAGGAACAAGGAACCTTTTAAGGTTCACTGATTCTACCACTTAGTATTGACGGATTCGACGGTAGAGACAGTAGACTCTAACCGTTGCTGATGTCACTGCGGTCAGATCGTCCCCTTGGCATTCCTCACTCATCTTCACAAATTCCCTGCAACACGCCTCGTGCTGAAGCCGTAGACACGAGCTGTGCTCTTTCAAGTTTGGTGCATGAGACTCTCCCTCTGCCTGGGAGACCACTGCCTTCCCCTCCCCCACTGCTGTTCATCTTATTCTTCTGGATCATGATGCCATCCTCAGCCTGTCCCCGCTGTGTGCAGAGCTCTTCTCACCCCCTCTGGGAGCTGCCAGCACTTTGTTCTCCATTTTCTCAGTGCATTTTCCAGAAATGCAGTCATCTCTCTACCCCAATGGCCTGGGTGCTTCCTGAAGGGGCAGAATTCTCTTCTTCATCACTAGGTGACCAATGCATATTTGTTTTAATGGATGCACTCATATTTCAGTTTTAAATAGATGATAACAGGACTGTACCCTTTTAAAACCTAGATTTAAATGGCGAAGTTTTAGCTACATTAGCTGTATGCCATCCTGCCCAGCAAATCAACATCTTATATCTTTGGTGCAGATGACTCAGCTTTACTCATAGGAATTAGAAGTCAGCATCGAAAAGTAAGTCGCTGATATGTTGATTCGACCAACAAAGAACATCACTGTTTTCATTAACATCTACTTCTGAGCAATGGGAAGTTGTTAATGCCGCCAGTAAAGTCGATTCACTGGACTGCCAATAGGCAGGGTAAAGAAGGAGAGAGATGGTGGTTTTTTTTTTTTTTTTTTAAAGATTTTATTTATTTATTTGACAGAGAGAGATCACAAGTAGGGAGAGAGGCAGGCAGGGAGAGAGGGAAGCAGGCTCCCTGCTGAGCAGAAAGCCCGATGTGGGACTCTATCCCAGGACCCCAAGATCATGACCTGAGCCAAAGGCAGCGGCTTAACCCACTGAGCCACCCAGGCACCCCGAGAGATGGTGGGTTTTTAAGTCCAAGAGCGTAGTGTGGCTCCTGACTCTGACTGGCTAAACGGTTCCATGGTGAAAGTGGTACAATGAGCACAAAATGATCCCGCTCTAAGGACACTGGGAGGCTTACCATAGAAAATGTACCTAGGGGTGCCTGGGTGGCCTCAGTCAGTTAAGCGTCTTCCTTCGGCTCAGGTTATGATCCCAGAGTCCTGGGATGGAGCCCCATGTCGGGCTCTTTGCTCAGCTCTTCCTCCACCTGCCGCCCCCCCCCCCCCCACCTTGTGCTCACTCTCTCTCTCTCTCTGTCAAATAAATAAAAAAAAATCTTAAAACAAAAAACAAAAAACAAAAGAAAAAACAAGAGAAAATGTACCTAGAGTGCTAATTAGGTGTCTGGCACAAAGCAGAGGCTCACTAAATCTGGGGGAGTAAATTGGCAGGCTAAGGGCTGTATGTGCCTGCCCTGATTTTTAAAATACTGGCTTCCGAGTGATCATTCAAAGCTCTCCAGTTCGTTGTTGAGTGCCAGGCACTGTTCTAGACACGTCCCCACATTTTCTCCTTGCTGCACCCCTCTGAGGTAGACATAATTATTACCCTTATCTTCCAGAGGGGAAAACTGAGAAAAAGAAATACCTTTTTGAATATATTTTATAACTCAAACCTACGTGTGGGTCCCAAAGGAGTCAAGTGCCTCTCAACCTACCTCCTCCTCCTCGAATCAAAGCGAAGCACTTCTACGAGAGCTGGTATAGCAGAGCACTTACAAATGCGGCCTCTGCCGTTGGGTTCAAACCCTGATTCCACTGCTTACTGGTTGTGCCTTCTAGGAAAGCTATTTCTGTGCCTCAGTGGCCCTACCTGGAAAACGGGGATTAATAATCGCACTTTCCTCACTGGGTTGGGGTGAGGATGTGATAAATTGTTTTGTGTGTAGAAAAGTCCTCAGTAAGCATTACCTGTCACTATGGTTGTCTTATACCCCAGCTCTAACTCCTTCTCCCCACATCCTTCCCCACCCCACCACAGGCAACATTTCATTTATTTGTGCTAGCTGGTATAAACGCAAATGCCTTCAGGGAGAAGAGAAACAGCAAGAAGTACTCAAGCCTGCCTCATTTTATTACTCTTCGCCTGTACTGTGCCTCACAGACATTGTGATTTTTTTCCATGGAAGGGCTGTGGCAATCGTGTGTCCAGCCATTCTTCCAAAATCACGTGTTCACTTCGTGTGTCTGTGTCCCTTTTTGCTCGTTCTTGCAATATTTCAAATTTTTTTCATTATCGTTGTATCTGTTACAGTGATCTGTGATCAGCGATCTTGCAATCACTTTGTAATTGTTTTGGGATGCCATAAACTGCTCCCATATGAGACAACAAGCTTATCCAATATGTGTGTTCCGACAGTCTCAGGTTGTTCTCCCTCCTCTCTCCCTCTCCTCTGGCCTCCCTGTTCCCTGAGACACAACAACATGGAAATGAGGCCAGTTGGTAACCCTACAGTGGCTGCTAAGTGCTCAAGTGAAAGGAAAGGTCACCGTCTCTCATTTTAAATCAAAACTAGAAGTGATTAAGCTTAGCGAGGAAGTCATGTTGAAAGCCGAAATAGGCCCAAAGCTAGGCCTCTTGCATCAAATATTAGCCAAACTGGGAATGCAAAGGAAACAATCTTGAAGGGAATTAGAAGTGCTATGCTACGGATGATATGTAAATGAGGCAGGCTTAACGCTGATACAGAGAAAGTTCGAGTGGTCTGGAGAGAAGAGCACACCAGCCCCAGCATTCCCTTAAGCCAAAGCCTGACCCCGAGCAAGGCCCTAGCTCTCTGCGATCCTTGCGATTCTGGGAGGGCTGAGAGAGGTGAGGAAGCTGCAGAGGAAAGTCTGAAGCTGCAGAGGCTGGTCCATGAGTTTGAAGGAACCAGCTCCGTAACAGAAAGTACGAGGGGAAGCAGCGAGGGCTGGGGGAGACGCTGCAGCGAGTTCTCCAGAAGGTCCAGCTACGACAGCGATGAAAGCGGCTACACACCACAGCAGGTTTCCAGTGTAGACAAGACAGCCTTCTACTGGAAGAAGATGGCATCGAGGACCCTCATACCTAGACAGGAGAAGTCAATGCCTGGCTTCACAGCTTCAGAGGACAGGCTGACTCTCATTAGAGACTAAAGCAGCTGATGACTTGAAGTTGAAGCCAAAGGTCACTGACCATTGTGAAAATCCTAGGGTTTTTAAAAATTATGCTCCATCTACTCTGCCTGTGCTCTATAAATGACGCAAAGTATGGATGACAGTCCGTCTGTTTACAACATGGTTTACTGAATATATGAAGTGCACTGTTGAGACCTACTGCTGCGAAAAGCGATTCCTATCCGAATGCGACTGCTCACGGACAGTCAGCCGGTCATCCAAGAGCTCTGACGGGGATGTACAAGATGAATGTTGTCATGCCCGCTGACACAACGGCCATCCTGCAGCCCCTGGATCACGGAGTCATTTTGTTTTCCAAGTCTTATTTTTTTCTTTTATTATTGTTAATATTATTTTTAATACTTTTTTCTTGTATTGAGGGCTGACCTGTAATAGATTGCAGTGAGGGAGATGTTCTGCTACATACGAAACTCAGAAGGTCTTATATTTCAATAAATACATTTTGTAAGGTTATAGCTGTCATGGATAGCGATTCCTCTGATAGATCTGGGCTAAGCAAATAAAAACCCTTCTGGCAAGGATTCACCATTCCAGATGCTTTTAAAATATTCATGGGAAGAGGTCAAAATATCCACATTCACCAGAGTTTGGGAGCGATTGGTTCCCACCGTCCCGGAGGACTTGGAGGGTTTCAGGGCATCTGCGGAGGCAGTCACTGCAGAGGTGGTGGAAACAGCAAGAGAACTGGAGTTAGAAGTGGGGCAAGAAGATGGGACCATTCTGCTGCCGTCTCATGATCCAGTCCATGTAGCAAACTTATTGTCTTCTTTTAAGAAATTGCCACAGCCACCCCAGTCTTTAACGGCCACCGCCCTGAAGAGTCAGCAGCTCAACATCATCAATATCGAGGCTAGACCCTCCACCAGCAAAAAGATTATGACTTGCTGAAGGCTTGGATGAGAGTTCACATTTTGTAGCAAGAAAGTATTTTTTTTTTTTTAAGATTTTATTCATTTATATGTCAGAGAGAGTGAGCACAGGCAGACAGAGTGGCAGGTAGAGGCAGAGGGAGAAGCAGGCTCCCCGACGAGCAAGGAGCCCAGGAGTTTCAAAATGGTCAGTGACCTATGGCTTCAACTTCAAGTCTTCAGCTGCATTAGTCTCTAATGAGAGTCAGCCTGTCCTCTGAAGCTGTGGAGCCAGGCACTGGGATCCCAGGACGCTGGGATCTGAGCTGAAGGCAGCCGCTCAACCAACTGGGTGGGAGCCACCCAGGCATTCCACGAAAGTATTAAGTTGAGGTAAATACATTGTTTTCTTAGATGTAATGCTATTTGCACACTTAAAAGACTGTAGTATAGTATAAATATAACTTTTTTTGTGTGCTGGAAACCCCAACATTGATTTGACTTGCTTTATGGCAATATTTGCTTTATTGTGGTGGTCCAGAACCAAATCCATGACATCTCCATGGTATGCCTGTACGAGGTGACACGTGGTTAACTGGAGACAAGATGGGCAACAGAAAATATGAAGGGCTTGCAAGGAACTAGACATGACAGGATTGTGTACAAGTATCCAAATGACAAAAATTAAAATACCGTGCGACCAAGTAGATTATGCTTGGTCCTTGAAGTTATGTGGGTATATTTTGTAGCTCACACACTCAGGCAGGCCCCAGAGAAGTCAGTTGTACACATACCCATCTTTCTCTAGGTACAGTGAAGGTCATGGTAGAGCTGATACAGCTACAGGTAAAAACTGGGTTCTAGGGGCACCTGGGTGGCTCAGTGGGTTAAAGCCTCTGCCTTCAGCTCAGGTCATGGTCCCGGGGTCCTGGGATCGAGCCCCACATCGGGCTCTCTGCTCAGCAGGGAGCCTGCTTCCCTTCCTCTCTCTCTGCCTGCCTCTCTGCCTACTTGTGATCTCTGTCTGTCAAATAAATAAAATCTTTAAAAAAAAAACCAAAACTGGGTTCTAAACCTAGATAACCCCTTCTAAGTTCTGGGTACAAAGGGGTTGTGTTTCCGTCAAATCTTTTTTTTTTTTTTTTAAAGATTTCTGTATGTATGTGTGTGTGTGTGTGTGTGTGTGTGTGTGAGAGAGAGAGAGAGAGAGAGAGAACACAGAGGGAGAAGGGGAGGGAGAAGCAGACTCCCCACCGATGCCCAGCTTGATCTCAGGACCCCGGGATCATGACCTGACCTGAAGGCAGACGCTTAACCAAATGAGCCACCCCAGATGCCCCTCAATCAAATCTTAACTGTATGACACATTGTTACAAAATACCCCATTGCAGCACTTGGAAGAATCTCTTTATATCTGTGCCTCTCCAGTGAACTTGAGGCTGGGGAGACAAGGCATTGTGAGGTTCTGCATTTAGGCTCTATGACCCCCTTGTGAATTTAGACGGTTATGACATCACCTATACATAACTCTTGATAATTCTACCAGGAATCCATTTTCTAAAAGACCCGTTCTTATGTAAAATTCAGTGTAAAGCTGGCAGCCTCTGTTCCTGTGACATTTTAGGATTCGTGGATGAAGAGGCATGTTGGTGGGCAGTGTAGATGGAGGCAGGGCTCCAATTCTGGCACATCAGATCTGTTTCCTGGAACAGAATAGTAGATGGGGAGGGCGGGATTACAATAGGAGTTTACCCAAATAGGCAAGACAGGGTCTGGGAGCATGGTGACACTGGTAGGCCCTGGGGTCTAAGCAGAATAGAACACAGAAAGAATTCAGGTGGGTGATAGTTCCTAATCTTTGGCAGGGAGAGGGAGGCACTAAGCACTCCGAGTACCAGACTGTGTGGTGGTAAAAAGCAGGGTCCGAGCTGCTGGCTTGGGTGTCAGGGCAAAGAGGGAGGGCCCCAGCTTCCCTGGAGGTAGGTCCCTGGAGAATCAAGCCAGCTACTATGGGACTTGGCTATATTCTACTTGCAATTTTTTTCCCCCCCAGCAAGCTTATAATGGAAATCACTATGGAAACAGCATTCATGTACCAGAACTCTGTTTTGCACCGAAATTTTGTTTGCTTTGTTTTGTGTTTCAAATGCTTTGGACCTATTAGGCAAGGCATATCTGATTTTTGGAGGTTTATCTGAATTCACGTCCTCAGCCACACTGAAATAGGGGAACCCAAAAAGCACCCCATCGCTGCAGCTCACCAAATGGGAAATGTTACAAGCTTTCCAATATAATAAAGTTATTCTACTAACTTGAACTACTTTCTCAAATAGGAAGAAATAAAGCTGAGTTTCCTGACATAAAGAACAGGATGCATTGATGTATTTTATAAAAGTAGAAAAGAGGAACCGTACCCTAGCTGACCCAGCTTAAGTATTTCTCACAGGACCTTTTTTCTCACTCAGGAGACTTTTTGTCTATGGTAACATCATCATCAGTGTTGGGTTGAGATTTTCCCTGTTTTGCAACTCAACTTTCAGAACAAATATATTTAGGTACTATATTTATAAACATATTCTAAATTTATGGCCAGCAGGGAGGCGGGAAGGCAGCTTGGCCCCCTTTCCCCATTACTTGTTTTTCTTCCTAATTCAAGGAGCTAAATATATAGTTTCATTTTTAATTATCTTTTGTTAAGTTATGGTGTTTTGACCCAGGTGATTCACCCACTGTATGTCAAAGAGATAGACCACCTGACATTTTGTGAAGTGCCTGGGATGTTGGATTACCCGGTTATTTCAACCGTACGAAGGTTTTCTCCCACTCCGCCCAGAATTACCTAGATCACCTCTGTTTTCTTTCTGGGGAGTGGGGACCAGCTGTCCCTTCACCCTTAGCGGAGGCTGCGGGTCAGTCCTCTCCCGGACTTACCCAAGTCGCCGCAGCCCGTGCAGCGAAAGGACGAGCCCCGCCCCCCCTCTTCTCCCCCGTACCCTGTTCCCCCCGCTCTCCTCGCTCTGGCTGCGCTCGGGCTCTAGGACCGCGAGGGACGCGGACGGGAGGCGGGGTCCGGCCGAGCGCGGGGTGGGGCCGCGCCAGAGTTCCCCCGCTCGCGCGCTCCCAGGTCGGAGAGCCGTGCGCGGAGGAGTGGGCGGGGCCGCGCGGGGCGGTCTGGGCGCGCGGCGGGTGGGCGGGGCGCGCCGCTGGGCCAAGCAGCTGCGGGGCAGGCCGGGCATTAGGGCCTCGGCAGAGCCGGCTCCCCAGCGCGCAGGGCGGGGTGTACGGGCGGGCGGCTTCGCGGGCAGGCGCGGGCCCCGAGGCAGCGGCTGCGCCCTGCGCCGGGGAGGAGCCGGGGGCGGGCGGGCGAGCGGCAGGCGGGGACTGGGGCCCGAGGCGGGGAGTGCCGGAGTGCTGGCGGCGACGACGGCAGCGGCGGCAGAGCAGGCTCGGTGCGTGGGTCCGTGGCGGCTCGGGGTCCGCCCGCGGGCTGCGGTGCGAGCGGGCGGCCCGGCTCCTCTCCTCCCCCGCCTGCCGCCGCTGCTGTGATTGGGTGGAAGATGGCGTTGGGCGGATGGAAATCCTAATGACAGTCTCCAAATTCGCCTCCATCTGTACCATGGTAGGTGCGGCGGGAGAGCGGCGGGGGCGGCCCCGGGACCCTCGCGGGCGGACGGGCGGGCGGCGGCAGCTCGGCCCTTGTCCCCGCCCCTTACCGGGCGGCCCGCGGGGCCTAGCGTGGGGGCCCCCGCGGCCCAGGCGGGGGCGGTTGGACAGCGACGGGCGGGAGCGCGGGGGCTCCGCTGTCCCCGGAAAGCGGGGAGGTACCCGGCGAGCCCGTGCAGCGCGGGGGCGACCGTGGCGGACGCGGCGGGGCGCGGGCACCGATCGTCAGCGTCCGCGGGCTCAACTGTCCGAGTCTTCCCGCGGCGCCGGGGCGGAGCGGCGAGGCGCAGCCCGAGCTGCGGGCGCACGGCCCCCGGCTGGGGTCGGAGGTGGAAGGACGCGGGGCAGCGCCTCTCCATTTCCGTCCGGCGGTGCGCGGAGCGGGGAGTCGGCCCTGGGCGGGGGTGGGGGGTCCGCCGGCAGGAAGGCAGGGTCTCATTCCTGCCGGGAGAGGACGGAAGTCAAATGCAGATACCCTCCGCGCGCCTCTGGCAACGCCGAGGCCCCCACCCGGTGCTTAGGGGAAGGGGGTGTGTGTGAAGGTGGAAACTTTAAATAAGTGCTGTTGAAAATTTCCCCATTTTCGGCTCTTCCTGAGCAACGAGCTCTCCGTTCTCCAGCCATGTGTCCAGGTGGCAGTCTCGGCTTTGCGAATCCGCGTTAATCTTGAAAACAGCTTAAGCTTCCCGGTCGATTGTTTACTTGAATACATCAGGCACATCTGTGTGTGGCTGGAAGTACTTCTGTACCGGGACGGATTGTAAGGGTGGTTGTTCGCGTTTCGTTGGGGCATTTAAATAGACTTTGACGGAAAAGTGCTGCTGCCTGTTGCAAAGTCCCGAATTAATTACAGCAAAACGTGGGTGCGTTTAAATCTTGGTGTTTTCGTGATTGGCCAGAAGGGCCCCAGTTTTTCCACACGATGGGGCAAATTCGTTTCGTTAGGTACTTCTGACCTTACAACGAGGGATCATAATTGTGAACCCTCATAGAAAAAAAGTTATTTTTTGCAGTGTGGGCCTAGCGATTATGTTATTAAAGACATCTGAAATCTTTCCTTCTGCTCTATCTTACTGGCCCTTTTTGTGCGTCCGATTGCACAAGGAGATCCCCAGCAATCTTCGATTTAAGGGTAGTACATTTTATATGGCTTTCTTTAAGTAGTGATGAATCAGATTGGAAAGATGCTTTAGAGGCAGATTCTATACCGCACGCTGAGGAACAGTACAAAAAAATGGCTGAAGTCAGGTGGAATTAAAATGTACAGTATTAAATCATGTTGAAGAGTGAATCACTGAAGAATCCATTTCCCCAAATGAATGTTTGTTCTTTTTCACAATTTACATTTTAGGAAATCATTGATATTAAAGGAACTATATTAACAATGATTCCCCAGGATCATGTGCATTAATTATTTTTAGATATGCCAATTATTATCATATTCTGTTTCAGAAGGAATGTGATAATTAATTCTTTGAAAGTGATACTCTTGCCAGATTGCTGAGCTACACGGATTGTGTGGTCATAGTTCATTGTCAAAAAGTCTATTGCTTAGGGAGTGTTGTGTTGTTACTCTCTACTCACCATTCATTCACTCATTTATCACTTGCTAAGGAAGAGAGACTGGCCTCAGCCAGTGGGGAAACAGTAGTGATCAGGGCAGTCTCTGCTTTCATGGTGTTTATGATCTAGTTGAGGGACACAAACAGTATTCAGGTAGATATATTAAGAAATATATATGCTGTGATTAGATTAGGAAAATGGGGAGAGATTTGCCAAGTCAAACGCTGAGTAAAGGATTCTGATCTGAAGAATGTCAGACTCAAGCTCTTTCTAGGGCTTTCACTCAAGTGTGTTGATTGGTTGTATGCGGTGTGTGTGTATTGTTGGTGAACATGGAAATGTCAGTGCCTGGGCGATTAAGATGGTTCCAAAACTAGTGTTAGAATTGGGTGTGTCTGTAGTTCATATTTGAAAAAATTCTGATGCACTCCCAAAATAATGCTGAATGTCTCAAAGTCATCTGTCATCTTACTCTTTAAAGAAGACTGCAACCCATCTTAGAAAATTGACCGTCAAGAAAAGTAAAGGTATTTACCTTTGTGCCTTTGTAGATGCTCTTTGTGTAGGCTTTGAGCACTCCCTCTTTGCTTCTAGCCTGGTGAGTTCTTCCCTGTCTCTCAAGCTGATAGCCTTACTTAGATAATCCTACTCCTGTCCATCCCCACCTCTATCCCCCTCATAATTCCATGGAGTTTTGGTAACCTCAGTAGCGTTTATTACACTTGCTGTGTTGTGAATTTTTCTCTTGTCTCCTTATTAGACTGAAGACCTTAAGGGGAAGGACTATTGTTTATTTCTGCAGTTTGGTGGATCACTAACTTCTACAAACTAGAGAACGGTTTCCCAGAGGCCTTCATTTCTCCTACCCGAGTCTGGGGGAAGTGAGTTTGTTTAGCATGGATGAGGTTGGGGTGGTGGTGTGTGTGTGTGTGTGTTGGTGGTAAAGAGGAGGTGTTGGACCTAAGAAGAATGATACTTCTACTCAGAGGGTCAACATCTGTGAAAATATGATGAATTGGAATTTTATTTTAGAAATAGTAAAGTTTAGGGGCGCCTGGGTGGCTCAGTGGGTTAAAGCTTCTGCCTTTGGCTTTTGTCATGATCTCAGGGTTCTGGGATGGAGCCCTGCATGGGACTCTCTGCTCAGCAAGGAGCCTGCTTCCCCCTCCTCCTCTGCCTGCCTCTCTGCCTACTTGTGATCTCTCTTTCTCTGTAAAATAAATAAATAAAAATCTTTTAAGAAAAAAACAGTAAAGTTTACCTGATTTTTTTTTTTCATTTGTCAGCTTAGGGTATCTGGGCAGATTGGCAATACCTTAATTGGATCGAGTAAGTGTTAAGAACAAATCTCTTCAGATATATCTTATTCTAGGTCACTGTTGTTCTGCTAATATGGGAAAAATCAGTTTTTCTGAAGTTAGTGGTGTAGCCTGACCCAAATGAGTGATTCTTTTTAGATGGGAGTGAATAAACTTGTAAAGCTACGTCTAGAAATGCCTCTTGTTATTTGTCCATGAAATAATATATTTTCATTGTCACATGGTGGTGTTTGTTTTGCTCTGAAGTAGCTTCAGATTTCACATAGTAGTTACCTAATATTAAATAGTGTCCTTAATAATTATGAAATGATGGGAAAAGTAGCCAGATACATAAAAGAGAGGCCTAGGTTTGGAAACCAAAGCTGCAGAGCAGTTTTGGGTGGCCTGGGACTGGTAATGCATGCGTCTTGGGCTGTTCCTCGAAGGCATCAGCTGCACCAGCTGGGATCATTACGTCCCTCCCTGTGTGGGTTGGAGAAGTCATGTTTGGGAAGAGATTGTTGAGGAGGGGGACTGGGTAATAAGGGAGAAGTTGTTAAGGGTAGACGGTGGTAGATCTTGGGATGGCACTGGCCTGGCTGCTTGCCCACTCCCAGCCACAGCACGGGGAGGTAGAGCCATCAGAACGTGGGAGGCCAAGGCCCCAAGTCAGCTCTGTGCACGTCCTACAGGTTTACTTCTTAAAAGCTTGTCCCTAAAATAGCACCCTCCACCCGGTGACCTTTAAACTCCTATTGAAGGAAAGTCACAGGTGAAGGTGGCTGTTTGTCTTTTCTCATTGTTTTGAGTCTCACTGGGGTCACTCAGTAAGAGTTAAGAGTTAAGCCTCTGCCCTGTTGATTGTCAAACCCCTGTCCTCAGGGAGGTGGGGGGGGGGTGATGTGTGTGCCTCACACCCGTGCTTGGGCTGCTCTCCTCTTCATGCAGTCCAAATATTGTATTAAATAATAAAATGCTTTTTTTTTTTTTTTTTTATTTGACAGAGAGAAATCACAACTAGGCGGAGAGGCAGGCAGAGAGAGGAGGAAGCAGGCTCCCTGCTGAGCAGAGAGCCCGATGCAGGACTCGATCCCAGGACCCTGGGATCATGACCTGAGCCGAAGGCAGAGGCTTTAACCCACTGAGCCACCCAGGCGCCCCAAAATAATAAAATGCTTTGTTCCTTCTCGGGAAATAGGGTAGATGAAATTCTTTTATTAGTAAAATAATTTTTATTTATATCTTATTAGTAGAATAGTGCTTCTATGATAGGAACATTCAAAGTGAGTTGCCATTGTTTTACTCATTTTTGCTGTTTTTATTATAAACATTAATTTTAGACAGGAAAATTTCAAAAAGAAGAATTTTTTTCCCATCATGTTGGTTAAGTACTGATAAGGAATGTTTGAGCATGTGTTTGAGGAGGCTTAGTGGAGAGAGCATTTAGAATAAGTGTTATGAAAGGTTTATTTAAGCTTGCTAATCTCATTTTGGCTTCAATATCTTTTGGTTATTAAAATGATATGTTCTCATTAGAGAAAATTTGGAAAATATTTTGTAAAAAGCATTTGAAAACTCTTACGCAAAAAGAAAATAACTGGTTTACCTCCCAGAGCATATTTTGTCTTTAAAAAAAAAAAACTTAATTGATCTTATAGATAAAATTTTCCGCTTCAGTTTTCCCCATGAATGATTGTCTTGCTAGCTTTTAAATTTGTACAGTTGCAGGATAAGCATGGAGAGTTTAATGTTTAAAATGATAATATGGCAAGTTTGTTAATGCAGAAAGGTATAGGGATAGGCTACTAAGTTGTATATAGTTAGTAGAAATGGAATTTTGTAAATGATGATGGGTTTATTCTAATCTTAGGTATTTAATAGTTATCACAAAGGTAAACCATTGGGATTTGAAACTTTTATTATGCTTAAGAAGTATAGTTTTAAACACCATATTCAAGTGTGTGGAATGTGTCTAAAGACTGGTTTTATTTTATATCATGTGGTTTTGCTTACCTTCTGCTTCTAGCTAATCTTTTTTTTTTTTTAAGATTTTTATTTATTTATTGGACAGAGAGAGATCACAAGTAGGCAGAGAGGCAGGCAGAGAGAGTGAGAGGGAAGCAGACTCCCTGTCGAGCAGAGAGCCCGATGCGGGACTCGATCCCAGGACCCTGAGATCATGACCTGAGCCACCCAGACGCCCTCTAGCTAATCTTTTTATACTAGATCTCAGAGCAGTTTAAGTATTTACCGTATCATGATCCACGTGGCTAGTTTTAGCCAGGCTTGATCACAACAGTCTTGTTTTATTTGATTCCCAGCTTTTGACCAGGTCCCCCAGAGATGGAAAACCTCCATTTTGTTACTTGGAAGTTTCTTCCTTCCTGCCTTTGAAAATAATTTTTATTCTAGTTCTCCTGAAACTTCTGCTGTCTCAGGAAAGATTACTTAAGCACTCGTTCACTTAGTAGCATTAATCCTTTCCAGAAACCTTCATTTTTCCAGATTTAGATGGTCTGATTTAAATCAGATAGTCTAACCTAAAATCTAATTTAGATTTTATTTTAGTAGCTTAATCCCAGAAACTTAATGTTTAATATTTTATTATGTATCCTACAGCATGGTATATTAAAAAGAGCAGTTAACTCAGAATATAAATTTTAGTGTTCTTGTACGTTTCCTTCCAGATCTAAAACTGAATACTTTGATTCCTTCAGAGTTTAAAATTATTACTGATATCATCAGTATTTTGGAAGCTTAATCATGTTTTATCTATTAATTTTTTTCCTTCTTACTTTTTGACTACCTTCACCCCTTGCACCTCTGCAGCCATCAATCTGTTTTCTATGAGTTTGGTGGGGTTTTTTGGTCTGTTTAAGATTCCACGTATGAGTGATCATATGGTATTTGCCTTTCTCTGTCTGATTTACGTCACTTAACATAATGCTCTCTAGGTCCATCCATGGTGTTGCATATGGCAAGGTTTCATTCTTTTTTCTGGCTGAGGAGTATTCCACTCTGTGTATATACGATAATTTCTTTTATGCATGCATCCATCTGTAGACACTTGGTTTCTTCTGTGTCTTGGCTATTGTAAATAATGCTTCAGTGAACACAGGGTGCAGATACCTCTTCGAGTTAGTGTTTTCATTCTGTTCAGATAATTGCAGTGTTATGGTAGTTCTATTTTTAATTTTTTTGAGGAACGTCCAGACTGTTTACCATCGTGGTTATGCTAGCTTACATTCCCTCCAAAAGTGCATTCCCACCAATAAAGATTCCCTTTTTTTCATATCCTCACCAATACTTATTTTTTTTTCCTTTTGATAATACAGTCTAACAGGTATGAGGTTGGACCTCATTGTGGTTTTTATTTGCATTTCTTTGAGGATTGATCATGTGCATCTTTTCATATACCTATTGGCGAGCTGGAAAAATGTCTGTTCAGATCTTTTGCGCATTTAAAAAGTCAGATTTTTTTGGCTATTGAGCTGTTTGAGTGAGTTCTTTATGTATCTTGGATATTAGTCCCTTACCAGATACATGATTTGCAAATATTTCTCCCATTTAGTAGGTTGTATTCAGTCATGTTTTAGATAATATAAGGAGCATGGAACTAGATATAGTTAAATATGAATTATGTCTAGTTCCCCAGTTTTGTTCATGGAAAATTACAGTCCAAAGTAAATATATATTTGTTCCTTTAAAAGAATTTTTGGAGATTAGGGATATTGCCATTTTATTCATTAACAGGCTATTACTATGTAACTATTTACTCATGCTTGAACATTTTTTCTTTTCCAGTACCATTAAATGGGTTTTTTTTTTTTTAATTTATTTATTTGACAGACAGATCACAAGCAGGCAGAGAGGCAGGCAGAGAGAAAGGAGGAAGCAGGCTCCCCGCTGAGCAGAGAGCCCAACGCGGGGCTCGATCCCAGGACCCTGAGATCACGACCCGAGCTGAAAGCAGAGGCTTAACCCACTGAGCCACCCAGGCGCCCCTCCAGTACCATTAAAACCAATTTTGAACTGGTGCCCTTTTTTGAGAGTCTACATTTGTTTCCTTATGTGTGAGTGCAATCTTGGACAACTTAATTTTCTGTGCTGTGGTTTCCTTATCTGTAAAATGGGGGTAAATGATACTTGGGTTCATAGTAATCACTTTGTAATGGTGGTGTTGGTTCATTATTACACCTCTAAAGTAATTTGTGCCCTCAGTGTAGAAAGGACTCTTTGACGCTACTGATTCATGTTAGCTGAACAAATATTAGTAAGCAAAAATTGAAATTTGTTTCATGAAATGCAGTTATTGCGGTTCATTTTCATCACAGGATACAGCTCACTAGTAATATATGCCTCTGAAAACACAGATTTATTTTGAAGTGGGTTAGATTATGATATTGGAACCAAGAATGGAGATGATCTTTCTTTGTTTTAAATAGTTTGTAGAAAGATTTTATTCTTTTTTGTCTGGAAATAGATATGGTCTAATTTGTGACATTCTCGAACATTTTTGAGAATTTAGGTAAGTTGGGAATACTACTTTTCGAAGACAAATCTTGCCTTATTTTTTATACTAAAAAAAAGGCACCCCAACTTTTTGTCATTGTTAGAATGGCTTGTGTGTATCAAAGTCAGCTTCAGGCCTTATTTCCTTTTGTATTTTCCTATTGTTCCTGCCTCTGTCCGTTCCTGGAATAACATCTCTTGTTGTCGTGCCGTGCAGTTACCTAGTCTGCTTTCATATCTTGTCGAAAACCCATTATTCTCTACTTGTCTCATGGGCTGGAAAAGGATTCAATATCTGTAAAGTGCTTTAAGGTGTTGTAAGAAAAGGGTAAATGTTAGTTGTTAATGAACAGTTACGTATGGGTTGCTGGGTTGAAAACTCGCAACCAGAGAGACAGTGTTGTTGTGAATACCTGAAACTAGAGTTTGATCATTTAAAATCTTATGGTTAGAATTTGTATTAGAAGGAGATGAAGGACACAGTTTATAGACATAATTTGTTTTGGAAGAAAACTATTAAGTCTTCACTTTCACAAAGTTCCCAGTCGAGAAGAATTTTGTGATAGTGTCAAGTACAAGATATTTAATAGGAAACATAATTGTGTGAGGTGCTGAGACTTTGCATATTCCTTATGCTTTTCTGTTGCTTCTTTGTAAGAAAGATCGTTAACTTTTTCTAAAAATTGTGGAGTGTCTACAGAGTGTATAAGCTTGCCTAGACTCCCCATCTGTAGTAATCCACATGTCGAAGGCTGCATGCCAGTAAAAATTTATTTCCAACTTAAAACAAGAAGTGGATGTTTATTTCAGTGATAGCTGACAGATGTTCTTATTGAAATGCTTCATAGGTGCAGGAATCATCCATGCATTTCCTACTTGTGAATACTGGTTTAAATTACAGAATCTTTTAGCTGAGTTAGTGACTGTTGCCTTTGATTTTATTTTGGTGTTTTAGTGACCTAATAAGTCTTCTCCCTGATAGTGTTTTTCATGGTAGTATGGGGAGAATTTATAAGCCAATAGTGACATACTTTGTTTTTGTTTTTGTGTGTGTGTGGTTTTTTTGTGTTTGGGTTTTTTTTTTTTTTGGGGGGGGGGTAGAGAGTGCCTTTTCTTCAGTAAGTACTTTTAGGAAGTATTATTGGAGAATTACATTAGTGTGTGTGTTGGGGGGTGGTTACTGAGACTACAAAGATGACAATGGTAAGCCTTGGTCTTTACAAAGCTTCCCATTTAGTGTGTCCTGAATGGGTTCTGGTTGTGCCGAGAAAGTAATCCTCGTGGCCTTTGGGCGGCTGAGAGGCATTTGAAATGACCAGATCCCTTGACCAGTCTCATCCAGTTGAGAATAGTCTTATCTGTATATTTTCGGGGGCTCTACAGTTACTACTCTGTATGCATGCCCTGATGAGAAAAAGTTTGGGAAAGAGGGTAGATACATAGAAAAAATGAGTGCAAGGAGACGGTTTTTCTGTAATAATGATACGTGAGAAAGAAAGTGGTTCTCTCTCTTAAGAGAGAAGAGGACTTCAGGGAAAAGGCTTCAAAGAAGAGATTTGAACTTTGTAAAATGAAGTCATTTATTGTGTAGACAAGGAGGAGTAGGATTCCAGAGTGCGCAAAGGTATAGAGTCATGGGATAATGTGCTACTTTTAGAAACTGTAGTTCGTTTGGCATGGAAGGAGTCCTGGGAGAATTTTAGGCTGGAGAGGAGGAAGGGGCAGATGAAGAAGTACCAAGAGAGTTTACCAATCATTGACTCTTATTAAAATATCATTAAAATATGTAGTTAGCCTGAGAAAATATAAGTTCAGAGGAAAGTTGTTGGGATAATGAAACAATGGAATTGATAAAAATGTCAGTACATTGCACGGATTGTTAAGTTACTTGTATTTTTTGGGGTGCCTGGGTGGCTCAGTGGGTTAAAGCCTCTGCCTTCATCTCAGGTCATGATCCCGGGGTCCAGGGATCGAGCCCCACGTCAGGCTCTCTGCGGAGCCTGCTTCCTCCTCTCTCTGCCTGCCTCTCTGACTACTTGTGACTACTGTCTGTCAAATAAATAAATAAAAATCTTAAAAAAAAAAGAAAAGTTACTTGTATGTTTTAAGGATGACGGTAACAAGATTGGGTAGAATAATCACCACTATTCAGTGGGTGTTTAAAACCTGGTAAAAGTTTGCTCCTCCGAAAAATTTTAAAGTTATATAGGCATGTTAAAAATGAAGGATAAATAAATACACACCCATCCAACAAATGAATTTTCTTGTGTCCAAACCAACAGGAAATTAAACTGTATCATCACTCAGACTCTGAGAGCAGGAAAATAGAAAAAGCAAGAAGCAAAATTAAAAAAAAAAAAAGATCAACAGAAAACCAAAATAAAGTGGAACAAGCCCTAGTTCATTAATTACAATAAACCTAAATGGATTAAATTTATCTGTATTATAGTGAAAGGACTATCAAATTGTGTAAAAACCAAAATGTTGCTAAATAAGAAACCTGTCTGAAACAAAAAGGCAACATACATAACCATATAGTCGTGTTATTATACCTTAGAAAACCAACTATATAGATTGATTTTGAGATACTTCAAAATCATTTCAAAGTTATTTAGTCCTTTTTCTCTTAGCTCCATACTTTCTCATAACTGTTGCCTTGAAGACCCATTTAGGGCTAGGAAAGCTCAAGTAATAACCCCGTTTTTACAGATTGGAGAAATAGGTTTTAGGTCATTCTCACATTCACTAGGGATGAGGTCTGAATTTCTTGACCCCCAAATCCATAATGATATCTATAAACCAATACGTTGAAACTTCTTTTAAACAAGAATTTGGAATTTTTGTCTCTTGACTTCCAGGTTTTCTGTGTGTGGGGGAGTACCTTTGAGTCCCACTTCGTTAATTATTGGTACTTGGATTTCAGCTTTGAAATGGAATAGTCATTCTCATTAGATCACATGAGGGGATACATGTGAAATGAGACAATTCATGTAGACATCCTTTGTGCTATAAAATAGAACCTAAAATCAGTATATGACCATTATTGATAGGACTCCTTGTCCTCCTAAGGAGAGGATGGAAGGCACATTAAGGTGCCATAGTCCGAGAGTTAAAACAGGCCTCACAAGTTGGCTTTCACAAAGTGTAGTCATGTCAGAGTTTGAAAATGAGTATTTTGAGGATTCTAGTCATCGGGTGCTCAGGTGATTGATGAAGCAAATTTTGTTTTTTGTTTTAATATTTTATTTATTTATTTGACAGAGATCACAAGTAGGCAGAGAGGCAGGCAGAGAGGAGGAAGCAGGCTCCCCACGGAGCAGAGAGCCCCATGTGGGACTCCATCCCAGGACCCTGGGATCATGACATGAGCTGATGGCAGAGGCTTTAACCCACTGAGTCACCCAGGCGCCCCTGATGAAGCAAATTTTTAAGTGGTGGTTTTTGTTGTTCTTCTTCCAAAGATCATTTTAATGGTTCATAAATTTATGGTTAATAGAAGTTTCTTTTGTTTGTTTTTTGTTTTTTGTTTTGTTTTTTTCCTGATAAGCTATCTGTGGGTTTGGCTCTCCTATTAGCATACAATTATTTGCTGAATTATTTGTGCTGTGAGGGAGCAATTAACTTTTGATATCAGCAAACTTTCTGTAATTAACTTCTAGTAACAGCTTTTTAAAGTTCTAAAATTATGGAGAGTAAATGTTGTTAATTTCTACAGTATTGGTCCACCTGGATTTTTCAGAGATCCTTGACAAGAGAATTTTTGTAATTCTTTCAAAGTAGGATCTTGTAAAGAACCCATCTCAGCACAAATAAAGCAAGCAGTGAAGGGGCAAGGAGAGACTAAGATAAAAGCCTTCTGTTCTTTGGAATGATAAATATGTTTGTAATATGAGATTCTGTAGACAAAACATTTATTGATTTGTCTGTGATTATCTCAGGCATTATAACTGAAGAAGTTACTATCTTTTTTCCTAGAATGTTGTTCCACAGTTTTTTGCTGATGTCAGACAGATTCCCTGGTGTTTAATTTGCTTTATGAAGATAGTTGTGCAGGATGATTACAGTGGTACCTTGGGGGTAGCAATTGGTACTTTGAACTTTGCATGAGGAAAATGTGTTTTTGAAAGAGTAGGAGAAGAAGGGTGTTCTTGTTTCTGCCAAACAGGATATAATATTTAGAAGGTTTCCACCTTACAGCCTTGAATGATGAAGCTTAGGTTCATCTAGGAACAGGTGAGGAATAGAAATGGAGTGTTTCATCTTTCATTATTTGATGGACTTAGAGTATAACACTCTGATCGCCTCAGACCGATGGTTGTCAGGGTTCTTTCTTTAAAGGTGAACAAAAGTTGAACAATTTTGAAATGTGAGAGGCTCAAAACTAGATATAATTGATGAAAAGCAAAACCAGAAATACTGTGCTTTGATTCTGCTATGCAGATTGATTATTCTTATTGTTATTTGCATATGTTTCTTTAAAAGACCTTTCACTCTTTTTTTCTTACTAGTTTCTTTAGTTTACTAGTTAGTTTCATTTGTTTTTACCACATTTTTTGAATTTGAAGAGGTTTAGTATCCCTCACAGGGAACCCAGTTCAACAAAGACCTGACATGTTCCCATGCCTGGGAAAGCAGCTGCCTGGACTTTGACTCTCAGCTTTACAAAGAGAGAGTTGAAGGAAGCAATCTTACCTTCTGATTGATTTTTTTTTTCCCTGGGTGAAAATCAAGCCTTAGCCTAGTAACCCACTTGTGTATTGGCAACACTGTCATCTTGTTGGAAGACATGCTAGATTGCCCATTTAAACTAACAAGTAATATCTGTCACCTGTTTTGTTCTGTCTGTAATTTTATTGTTTTTGTTCCTTAAAGACTACATGGCTGCTTGTGCTGAGGTCACTGGCTTTCCTGGTACTCCACGGTCCTGCTGTGCCAGTCTACTTGCTTTAATTCTCTCCTGTCACTTTGGGAGCTGAACCATTTCAGCCCTGACAGTCTGGCTTTGTTGTGTTGTTCTTGCCATTTTCTATTAGTGATGACTTCGATCATCTTAGCAGACTTTGGAAGGTTGAATGTGACTTCAGTAATTTTCAGCTTTCCCAGAGAATTTAGGTCTAGATTTCTTGGTGAGAATTTTTTGTATCCATGTTCATCAGGGATATTGGTCTGTAATTCTCCTTTTCAGTGGGGTCTTTGTCTGGTTTGGGGATCAAGGTAATACTGGCCTCATAGAATGAGTTTGGAAAATTTCCTTCTATTTTTATTTTTTTGAAACAGCTTCAGAAGAATAGGTATTAATTCTTCTTTAAATGTCTGGTAGAATTCCCCTGGGAAGCCCTCTGGTCCTAGACTCCTTTGTTGGGAGATTTTTTGATGACTGCTTCAATTTCTTTTCTGATTATGGGTCTGTTCCGGTTTTCTATTTCTTCCTGTTTCAGTTTTGGTAGTTTACTTGTTTCTAGGAATACATCTGTTTCTTCCAGATTGCCTAATTTGTTGACATATAGTTGTTTATAATATGTTCTTTTTTTTTTTTTTTTTTTTTAACAGATTGAGAGAGAGAGAGAGATTACAAGTAGGCAGAGCAGCAGCCAGAGAGGGGAGGAAGCAGGCTCCCTGCCAAGCAGAGAGCCCGATACGGGGCTCGATCCCAGGACCCTGAGATCATGACCTGAGCTGAAGGCAGAGGCCTAACCCACTGAGCCACCCAGGCGCCCCATATGTTCTTATGATTGTTTGTATTTCTTTGGTGTTGGTTGTGCTCTCTCCTCTTTCAGTTAATGATTTTATGTATTTGGGTCCTTTTCTTTTCCTTTTCATAAGTCTGGCTAAGGGTTTATTGATCTTACTAATTCTTTCAAAGAACCAGCTCCTAGTTTTGTTGATCTGGTTTACTATTCTTTTGATTTGCTTCATTGATTTCTGCCCTAATCGTTATTATTTCTCTTCTCCTGCTGGATTTAGACTTTTTTGCTGTTCTTTCTCTTTCTCCCTTTCGGTGTAAGGTTAGGTTGTATATTTGAGATTCTCTTATTTCTTTTTCTTTTTCTTTCTTTTTTTTTTAAGATTTTATTTATTTATTTGGCAGACAGAGATCACAAATAGGTGGAGAGGCAGGCAGAGAGAGGAAGGGAAGCAGGCTCCCTGCTGAGCAGAGAGCCCGATGTGGGGCTCGATCCCAGGACCCTGGGATGATGACCTGAGCCGAAGGCAGCGGCTTAATCCACTGAGCCACCCAGGCGCCCAAGATTCTCTTATTTCTTGAGAAAGGCTTGTATTGCTGTATACTAGATGTAGATTTCTAACATTTATTGAGTGGCTACTTTCTGGTGATATTGCTAAGTAACCTCACAAATTGAGATCTTATAAATAAGGTGAAAAAAAGGTTTGGGTTTAGGTAAATTTATGGATGATAAATCTGGAATGAATTATTCAAGAAAGGATATTTGGGTATATTTTTTGTTGACATCAAAGCTAATAGGGCTCTCTTAAAATGTTACTCTATGAGGGAGAAGGCTGGACTGAATAGGTGTGGCACAGTTAGAAATGAAATTTAATGATGGAACATTTGTAAAACCTCCAGGATTATATGCCTGGTAAATGTGGAGTGGTTGGTAAATGTTGCCTTCTTTTCCTTCTGTAATTTTTACAAAGAAAGTGTATTTAATATTGACTCTGAAATATGATGGTGAGGTCAGTTTTAGAAATGGAATGGTAAATATCCCTTTGTAGATTAGTAACTAATGAATTCTTTTGAATTATCAAAATGAGGAATTTAAAAGTGAAATAAATCATTCAGGTTTAACCGTGTGTATTGTTAAAGAATATGACATGTGATTACCTTGAAAACAATAGTCTTAATTCTATGTTTCTAAAAAGTTAAAGAGCCACTTACTATTTTAAAAAATACGAAGCTGTGTGAATTTTAAAAAGATCATCTTCTGCAGAGAGAAGGAGATGCAGTCTTTCCCCACAGTTAGTTGCTGTGAGAGTCTGTATGGTTGGATGTTACAAACGTGTCGTGTGTTTGGGTCACTTGCCCGCCTCCAGCAAAATGTACAGGTTTGCCGCTTGCTCTTTTTACTTCCATGTATCATGGCTATTTTTCCTTGTCATTTGGTTACTTCCTTCTAGGTCAAAACGGTGCTCATTTTATTCTCCGTTATTTTCAGTGTCTCCCATGTTAGACCTTATACAGTACTATTGCACACTTTCACTTTATTAAACCCCAACTGTAACAGTTTCTTAGAGCTGCCCTAACAAAACGCCAAAATCTGTGTGGCTTAAAAATCGCAGAAGTATATTGTCTCCAGTTCTGGAGGCCAGAAGTCCAAAATCAAGGAGTCAGCAGAGTTGATTCCTTTGGAGGGCTGTCAAGAGAGTTCTCTCTGCCTTTCTCGAAGCTTCTGGTGTTTGCTGGCAGTCTTTGGTGTGTAGACGCATCTGGCCTTCATCTTTTTTTTTTTTTTTTTTTAAGATTTTACTTATTTATTTGAAAGAGCACAAGCAGAGGGAGAGGGAGAAGCAGGCTTCCCACCGAGCAGGGGGCTGGATGAGGGGCTTGATCCCAGGACCCTGAGGTCATGACCTGTGTTGAGGGCAGATGTTTAACCTACTGAGCCACCCAGGTGACTCCTCCTCCCCCACCTTCATCTTTACTTGCTGTTTTCCCTCCTGTCTCTCCCATCGCTTTTCCTCTGCACGTCTGTCTCTGTCCATGTTTCCCCTTTTCATAATGACACCAGGTGTTGGAGTAGGGCCCACTCTAATGACCTGTAACTTGATGACCTCTGTAAAGACCCTCTATCCAAATAAGGTCATATTCTGAGGTCCTGGGGGTTAGGACTTCAGATGCTTTCATTGTGGGTTGCCATTCATCCCATAACGGCGGTGGAGCAGTCGGGCCTATTTCTGCGGTCTGAATCTGAATGGTCATGAAGTCAGGCTGTGTCCTGGACACTATGGACGCATGGCTCTTTACCTCTTTACCAGTCTTTGTTCTCAGAGGGCTTGCAGTCTAGTTGGGAAGACCATACTCACACATGGCAGGGTAAGCAGTGCCACAGACCTCAGACTTGTTGCTTAAAGGGAAGACTCGCTGAGTTGGGAGTGAACAGAGCCTGGACCATCTGGAAGCTTTCCTGGAGTGGTGGAGAGGAGAGCTTGCTGGGATTCAAAAGGTGATAGGAAGGACAATGAGTGTGGGGAAAGGGCTTTGGAGAGGAGGCAAGAATGTATGCGTGAATGAGAACAGCTAACAAATAAACGGATAGTGATTAAAATGACGTAAGTAGTTTAATGTTTCAGTAATTTTGTCAGATTTGTTAAATGGATTCCAATGTATTGGTTTTAGGCAAAAACTTCCTCTGAAAGTTGTCTGGCAGTTTTTAAAAAACATGTGTATGTGATTAATAATCACATGTGCAGCCTACAGGACTTATTTTTCCTCCAGTGAGTTAATGAGAAGAAGTACTTTTGATGCAGTGGGTAAAGGAAAGTGGGAGACATCATAAATAGGATACTCACTCCTTTCCTCCCCAAAGTAGTGACAGAGAAAGAAGTCTAAAAACCTTTGGTCCTTTTCAGCTATGGCATTATTCCTGTCTGTGTGTGTTTTTGTTTTTTGTTTTTTTTAATATGTAAAACTTAAAAAAGAGATCAGAGGAAGTGGTTTCAAGAAAATTTATCTTAAAAATGTCAACAAAACCGGGTTACTGTGGGTCAGTCATTAGTAAAAATAACAATGCAGAATATATTTTCATGGCAGATACTTGCTGTGAAGAAGCCTCACGAATATCATTTTCATTTCAGACTACTTTATTTTTTCTGAAGAGCAACTGTAAAATCTGTGAAATGGGCCAGTAAGTGGTACTATTCTGTTTCACAAATGAGAAAATGGATGAATAGCTTACTTCAGACTACAGTTACATGATCAGTGATTTGGGATTAGGAATCTGCCTGGGATCTCTCCAAATTCCATCTAGTGCTTTTGCCACTGGACCGTACTGCTAGTAATGTAAGTGTGGAGATCCCCCCTCCCCAGTACAATCGCAGTATCCTTTACTGCCCGCACCCCCATCTCCCAATTTCTTAATATCCTCAATCCAATTATTGTTGAAATTGCCTGATTATCTCAAATGGTTTTACATAGCTGGGTCCGCACATTGCATTTGGATGTTCTGTCTCTTAAGTATGGATCTCTCATCCTTTTATAAATAATAGCTTATCTATTGAAATTCAGTTTTCCCACAGCTTTTCTCATATTCTGCATTTTGCTGATTATATCCTTTTAGTGGTGTGTAGAATATCCCTCCATCCTCTGTATTTCTGTAAACTGGTAGATATACAGACTTGATCCAGAATCTGTGTTTTCTGTTGTAGTTTTGGGTTTTTTGTTTGTTTGTTTTTCATTGTTCCCCCGCCCCCGCCCAGCATGGATGGAATGAGTGAGTAGGTGGGTGGTAGTGAGAAGAGTATATGGTAATTGATGTGTACTTGTGGTTCCATCACATCAGGAGGTACATGTGTATTCTCTTGCTGTGATGGTGAAGTTGACAGTGGGTTCAGGTGTTGTCAGCATGATTCCTATTATGCAGCTCCCCAGCAGCTTTTCACCTAATGATTTTAGCAACCATTGGGTAAAAATCACCTAGGTCCACCATTTCATTAGAGATTAAGAATAGCGTTTTAATTAAAAAAATAAAACTCAGCCTATTACTTTGGGTGTGCAATTATGAAAATATTCTGCATATGTTAAGAGATTTACATCTACATATATGAAAAATAGATCTACAGTCTCTCTAAATGTTTTCTGTAGTATTTCCTACAAATACAAAAACTGATAAAAGCATTTATTTTTTAAGATTTTATTTATTTATTTGACAGATAGAGATCACAAGTAGGGAGAGAGGCAGGCAGAGAGAGAGAGAGGAGGAAGCAGGCTCCCTGCCAAGCAGAGAGCCCGATGCGGGGCTCGATCCCAGGACCCTGGGATCATGACCTGAGCGAAAGGCAGAGGCTTTAACCCACTGAGCCACCCAGGCGCCCCATAGGCTGAGTTTTAAAATAAAATTTAACTTTTTTCATACCTAAACATAATTTTTGACACTACAGGCGGGTAAGTACCTGGTATCCTAATAAAATTCTTGCATCTGAACTATAATAAGACTTGGCTGTGATTGTACACTAATGCTAGACAAAGTAGTTTTTTTTTTATTTCCCCCTTTTTAATATGCACTTGTTAGAATAACTCCTGTTTTTAAAGCAACTTCAAATTTTTAAGCATATGATTGAGACTACTAGATGAACTAACCAGCTACAGTCACTTTTAGGCTATTAGAGTGCATTGATTTCTGTTCGTAAGGTTTGAAATGGACCAGAAATTTGTGTGTATGTAACAAATTACCACCAATTTAGTGGCTGAAAACAACATAAACTTCTTATCCTGTCGTTCTGGAGGCCGGAAGTTTGAAATGGATCTCACTGGGCTAAAATCGAGGTGTCAGTAGAGCTTTTGGCCCCTTCTGGAGGCTCTAGGGGTGAGACTCTTTCCTTGCCTTTCCCTGCTTCTGGAGGCCACTCTTGTTCCTGGCCTGGGGGCTCCTCCGTTTTGCAAAGCCAGAGAGGGTTGGTCAGTCTTTCTTACATCACGTCGTCCTGACCCTGACTCTCCTGCCAGCCTCTTGCACTAACGGGAACCCTAGTGATTGCATGGGGCCCACTTGCAGAATGCACGATAATCTCCTGTCTTAAGGTTAGTTGAGTAGCAACCTTAATTCCCCCCCATCATGTAACCTAACATAGTCTCAGGTTCTGAGGATTAGTGATGTGGACATCTGTGGGTTGGGAGGGGGGTGGTGCTGTTATTTTTTCGTGACCATAGTGTATATACATACTTTAACTTTAAAAACTAAAAAACTTTAAAAAATAAAAATAAAATACATACTTTAACTTTAGAAAAGCTTTAAAAAAAGTATATACATACTTTATTTAAAAAATAAAAAATCGGAACGCCTGGGTGGCTCAGTTGGTTAAGCGGCTGCCTTTGGCTCAGGTCATGATCCCAGCGTCCTGGGATCGAGTCCCGCATTGGGCTCCTTGCTCCGCAGGGAGCCTGCTTCTCCCTCTGCCACTCTGTCTGCCTGTGCTCGCTCTCTCTCTCTGACAAATAAATAAAATCTTAAAAAAAAAAAATAAATAAAAAACCTGCATTATGTTTAATGTCAAAAATTTGTTCCCGGTAATGTTTGTAATGAAGTTTGTGCTGTGGTGAAGTATTAGAAAGGAGTTTGAGTGGATTAGTAAACATCGGCCTTTTGTGCTAAGAGGGTGTTAAGTCACGAGCTGTTGCAACTGTAGGAGTAGAAACGGCCGGCACGTCACCCACCTCAGCAGAAGAAATGGAAAGACGCAACAGGGCGTTTAAAGTGCTCCATTCAGTGGGTTTTGTGTATCGTCAGTTGTCCGACTCTGACCAGCCTCGGGTGGCAACATTTGCATTGCCTCTACGACAGCGTGAACGCCGCGTCTCCCCAGAGTTCATCTGTTGAGAAAGGTGGCTGTTTAGGAGGGCTCCTGTCAGGATGAGCGCTGGGTGTGTGTGTCAGTGGCCAATCACCGAATTCTGCTCCGGAAGCCGGCGTTGCACTCTGTTCACCCACTAGGGTTTAAATTCACATGCGGGGAAAATGGTGCAGGTGACACACTCAAAGCTGCGGCGACGAATTCGTTCCTGAGGTGGAGCCCTCACAAACGGGCTTACTGTCCTTCGAAAGGAGACCCCAGGGTCGGCTCCCTCTCTGCTCCTCCGGGCTTCAACTAGGAGGTAGCAGTGTGCCATTTGCAACAGGGCCCTCACCGGGACTCGGCCGTGCTGCCGTGATCTGGGCGGGACTTCAGCCTCGCAGCTGTGAGAAACGAGGCGAAATGGAAGCCCCCCAGGCTGTGGTGATTTGTTAGAGCAGCCTGAGCAGCCGGAGGCACCCACCTTAAAATATCTCTGTTGATCTGTTTGAGTCCAGTTACCAACGTTTTATGAATTTTTTTCCCTGACTCATGGCTTTTTTTCCTCCTGTATTCCCCCCTTTACTGCTTTCTTTTGCATAGAGTGAATGTCTTCTAAGGTAGCATTTTTATTTTCATTATCAGTGTTTACTCTGTGTGTGTGTGTATTTAGCGGTTGCTTTAGATTTTACCATATACATTTTATTTATTTATTAAAAAAAGATTTATTTATTTGCCAGACAGAGATTACAAGTAGGCAGAGACGCAGGCAGAGAGAGAGGAGGAAGCAGGCTCCGCGCGGAGCAGAGAGCCCGATGCGGGGCTCGATCCCAGGACCCTGGGATCATGACCAGAGCCGAAGGCAGAGGCTTTAACCCACTGAGCCACCCAGGCACCCTACCATATACATTTTAAATGACCAGAATCAATGTCAGGTTTATTCTGACTTAATCCCACCGAAATAGAGGGATTACTCCTTTGTGTGTCTGTTTCTTTCTACCCCTTTTGTGGCATCATTCTTGTACATAGTTCATCTGTTAATGTTATAAACGCATCAGTACATGGTTATAATTAGTACTTTACCATTTCTGTTTCTTAAGCCCATTGCGCATTATTGATACATATGTTACATGTGTATTACATTTATATATATTATAGTTCCAGCAGTATTTTATATGCACATTATCTTATGTAATTGCTGCTTAAGTCAGTTAAGAGAGAAAAGGAGGAAAACAATGTGTTTATAGTGGCCTTTGTAGTGAAACCGTTACCATTACAGGTCCTCTTTTTTTTGGGGGGGGTTCATGTGGGCTTGAATTCCTGTCTGAGGTCACTTAATTTCAGCCTAAACAACCTCCTTTAGTTTTTCTTATATGTGTGGCTGCTCGAAAAAATTGTCAGGTTTTCTTCTTTCTCTCTTCTTTTCTTTTCTTTTGGTCTAAGAAAGTCTTTATTTCACAGTTTGAAAGATTTGTTAGATTTAGTATTCTTGGTTGATAGTCTTTTAGAGCACTTTGTGTATGTTACCCCACTGCCTTCTCCTTGCCACTGTTTCTGCTGAGAAGTCAGCTGTTAATCCTATTGGTGGGCCAGTGTGACAGCTCCTTTTTCTCTTGCTGCTTTCAAGATTTTCTCCTTGTCTTTGACTTTCAGTGTCTGTTTGTGGGTCTCTTTGTGTTTATGACCTATATATTCTTCAGTTCTGGCTTATGTTGAGTGCCTCTGCCTTTCAGTGGAAAGTATTGCTTTTTTTATTTTGACATTTCAGTTATACTGTGTCAACTTTGTAACCGAGAATGATTAGATTAATTCAGGATTGCTTTGTTTCAGCTGAGAATATATTATTATAGTTAAATATTACGAACATTCTCACAGAAGGCATTTAGGAGAAAATTTGATGCAAACTAAAACGAAATGATAATGTGAATTCTTTTCATGAGTTGTATGTTGTGCCTGTAGGTTAGTTTCACTGTATTCTGCAAATAAATTTGTTCCATGCTAGCTCTTTAAAAGGGCTGTGGACGTGAGAGTGTCTAGCTGTGTGGAGTTTATAAGATGCAGTATTTGTTGCATAGGTCTTTGTTTTTTTTTTTAAAAGATTTTATTAATTTATTTGACAGACAGAGATCACAAGTAGGCAGAGAGGCAGGCAGAGAGAGAGAGGAGGAAGCAGGCTGTCCGCAGAGCAGAGAGCCCGATGCGGGGCTCGATCCCAGGACACTGGGATCATGACCTGAGCCAAAGGCAGAGGCTTTAACCCACTGAGCCACCCAGGCGCCCCTGCATAGGTCTTTGTAACAAGTACCAGAGACAGTGCTCGGAACAAAAAAATGTATTATCTTACAGTTCTGAGGGCCAGAAGTTGGATCAGGGTGTCAGCAGGGTTATACCTCCTCTGAAAGTGCTAGAGAAGACTCTGCTATGGGTCTGTCTCCTAGCTTCTGACAGTGTCAGGTGTTCCTTAGTTTATAGATGGCTCCCTTCTCTGTGTCTCCTCCAGTTGTTTTCCCTCTGCATGTGTCCGTGTTTACATATCTCCTTTTTGAGAGGACACCAGTCATATTAGATTGGGGCTTACCTTAATAACTTCATTTTAACTTGATGACTTCTGCAAAGACTCTATTTCTAAATTAGGTCACAGCCTGGGCAACTGGGAGGTCAGACTTGAATGACTTTTTGGGGAACACAGTTCCACCCATAACAGATGGGTTCAAGGGGTGTTGCCATCTGAAGTCCTTTCAGAAACAAGGTAGGGACTTAGAGAACTGTACTTTTTAAAGGGGAATAGCAATTGCCCTGTTTAGGTATCCTTCAAAATAACTAGTTTAAGTACCTCTAAGTTTACTTACAAGCAAGCATTGGAGCTCTACAACTCCGATTTTGCATTAATCTCATCACTGGCAACATCTTCTAGAAGTGGTTAACCAACTGCTTGATTCCCCCCCTCCCCTTTGCAACTGCTCAGTCCCCTACTTCCCACCACCCCAGTCTTTCACAGCTATGCAATATTTTCACTAACTACATGGATACTTAATAAGAAATTTTATTGTTTTACTGATTATGAAAGATATGTTTGTGGTGAATAGGAACATGTAAAGAAACTAAAAGTACCTATAACCCATTAATTAATTACTAGGAATTGATAACGTGTTTTTGTGCGTTCTCCTGGCCTTTTCCATACGTAGTAAATATAATTCTTCAAACAAATTTTTATGATTGCATAGTCTTTTAACTGGGTTGTGGATAATTGGATTAATTATTATTGCTAGTGCTCTCAAATTAGACATTTTTAAATTCATTGCTCCTATCTTCTTCTCTTCTGTTACCTCTTGGAGCCCAAGATAGACACATTTTTATTGTTTCTCGTCTTCTCTACTGACAACAGATTTTGGTTTTTATTAGAGTTTTGGAGTTGAAAGGGCCCTTAGGAGAACTACCCCTTTATGGCTACACGTACTGCAGGGGAACTAAATCTGGGATCGTGATATTCACAGTGATGAGTAGATTCTAAATGAACTCCTTCAACATAGTAATTTAGATTGAAGCTATGTAGGCGCTAGTTTACGTTATTATTAATTTGCCCTTCCTTCTGAAAAGCTACCAAACCGGAATAACAAACATGGGTGGGGCGGGGGGGATGGTTATGCAGGAAGTCTTCAGCTAACAGATTGGTTTCCAAAGATTCTTTTTTGAAGTCATTTGACTGGAGCTCCTTATTCATTTTCTCAGAAACAGTGTGTCAGTTCAGTTCCTTAGCCAAATGGACAGGGCGTGTTTTAGCGCCAATTATTACCATAGTTCACAGCATTATGGCATAGAGTTCATTCACAGGGGCTGCTGTTGCTGCATGGAGAAAAGTATGCCTGAGAATCTCATGTCTTTTGCTGCCTTTCATTCTTCAGGAGGGAAACTCATGGGAAGATATCTTACGCTGTTACAGTTATCTGAGGAGAACCTGACATGGGCTGGGGGAGGGAAGTAGGTGTAATGAGTGGGATCTCTGCATTTGACAGACTCATGTTCAGGTTTCCCCCTCTCCCATTTTGGTTACAGCCATGGGCCCATGACCTTCAACCCTTGAGTTCATCTAGAAAATGGGCCAAAAATACGTGTAACTATTAGTTACCTCACTTCAAGCTTGACATTATTCTAAGGCCTGTACACATATTAACTGATTAATCCCCACAGCAGCTCTGACGTCGGCACTGTTGCTGTCTTTGTAAGGATAGCACTGAGCTGCTTGTCTCCAAACACTGCTTTCAGGGTTATTGGCAAGAGTAAATAAGATCGTGTATGTTAGGTGGCCGGTTCAGTAAATGTTAGTTCTCTTCAGCTCTTTAGGTGTGTGCTAGGAACCCTGCATTTTCCTGGCAGTCTCTGCTTATAATCACAAATTATGAGTTCCCTGTATTAGCAAAAGCACGTTTTAATAATGTGGTACCTCTCTTGACTTGTCTACACATTACCTTCTTACTGCGGGTGAAAATCCCCACTCACAGTTGAGGGCCGTTTCAGGGTGAGTGGAAAGGGGAAGGGAAAACACTGGGGAAAGTCCAATCAGCACAGTGGCAGTGTGACTTGATGTCAGGGCTAATCAGTGACTGGGAACCCTTGACACAGCAGAGTACCTTCCCCCCTCTGCAGACTGAGAGCCTTTTCTTTGTAGTCTTGAATTAAACTTCCTTTAGTCCTTAGATAGACTCTAATGAAAAAATTTAACCTTTAGATTAAAAATTATAGACCTTGGGGCACCTGGATGGCACAGTTGGTTAAGCGACTGCTTTCAGCTCAGGTCATGATCCTGGAGTCCTGGGACTGACTCACCCATTGGGCTTCCTGTTCAGCAGGGAGTCTCCTTCTCCCTCTGACTCTCTCCACTCTCATGCTTTCTCTCTCTCAAGTAAATAAATAAAATCTTTAAAAAAAATTATAGACCTTTTTGATGAAGGGATTGAATTCTAAGGAATGATTTAGTAGGCAGACCCTGATGGATTGTCTAAAAATAATGACATATTTCTACCTAACAACTCCCATTTTCTCACCCAGGAAAAGTAATGGCAATTTTCCAATATTGCCTAATATTTAGACCATATTCTAGTTATCCCAGTTGTTTAAAAAATGTCTTCTGGGGGCGCCTGGGTGGCTCAGTGGATTACGCCGCTGCCTTCGGCTCGGGTCGTGATCTCGGGGTTCTGGGATCGAGCCCCGCATCGGGCTCTCTGCTCCGCGGGGGGCCTGCTTCCTCCTCTCTCTCTGCCTGCCTCTCTGCCTACTTGTGATCTCTCTCTGTGTCAAATAAATAAATAAAATCTTTAAAAAAAAAAATGTCTTCTGTGGTCTTTTGTGGGTTTTTTGAACAGCAGTCCAGTCAAGGTTCATGCACTGCCTTTGTTTTAAACCTAGAACAATCCCTTAAGTTCTTTCTTTTTTTTTTTTTCCTTTTTCCCTCAGTAACACTGGATTTTCCAACCGACAAGACAGATGGTCTCATTTAATACCCTGTCTGAATTTGTCTGAACATTTCTTTGTAATATCTCTTAATTTATTCTTCTTGTATTTTATTTTTCTTGTAATTTAACTTGTATTTCTATAAAGTTCAAGTTAGGTCACAAGGCTTGATTAGACTGAGGTTAAACATTCTTTGACAAGGATGCTTCATGAGTAATGTTATGTACCTCATGTTGCAGCATGTAATGTGGAACAGTATCTGTAAGTGATGCTGAATTTGATACTGTGATTAAAGTAGAAACCGTCAGATCTCTTCACTGTAAGTGAAATATTTCACTTTGCAGTTACCAAGTAATCTGAGGTATTTGGCACTTTGGTGATACCCTGTGCATCCACTGATGGTAAGGACAGTTTGAAACATTTCTTTGGGTTTTGCAAAATGGTGTTTTTCTTTCACTCCTTCCATGCTTATTAGCAGGCATTCCTCTATAAAGAATTTCCTTTCGTTATCTGGAGTTGAAGTATACCTCTTTATAAAGGCAGAATAAATGTTTATGTCTTCGGTGATCAGTTTTTAGGATAAGGAATTAGTTTGTCACTCCCCACCAGTGCTACAAATGAGTTTTCTCATTTCTCATTCTTTTACCCTCTTTCGAGTATCATGATGGATTTTTGCGTGTTTTATAATCAGTTACAGTTGGTTTAATATTTATAGTTATTCTTTTTGATTCTTAAATTATCCTGGATTTGGCCAGTGAGAGCCCCTCACTGGCTGCTGCCATGACTTGTTGATATATGGGAGAGTTGCAGGAGTAGTACAAGGAATTCTCAAATAGCCTTTACTCAGGGTCACTGATTATTTATATTTTGCTGAATTTGCTTGGCATACATACACGATTTTATCTGAAGCATTTAAGGATAAACTGGAGAATTGTGTCACTTTTAAGTTCTTCAGCATGCATTTCCGAAGAACAGGGATGTTCTCATTCATAAACACTATAATTTAGAGAATTAATACTGTTATCTATGTGCATTTTAAAATTTAGATAGTTGACCCAATAACATTTAATATCAAATTAAAGATTATCATAGTGTATTTACTTAGCTTCCTTTTTTTTTTTTTTTTTTTTTTAAGTGTCCTTTAATAACTGTTCCTCAGCCTTTTTTGGTCTTCGTTGACCTTGACACTTTGGAGCAGTATCAGCCAAATAGTTTTCTTACTCAAATAGTTCCTTACTCTGGGTTTGGCTGATGAAATTAGATTCAGTTCCTGCATTTTTAACAGGAATACCACAGACGTGATATGTCCTGTCCAGGAGGCCTATGATCTTGATTTGTTTGAACATTGGTGATGGTAGCTTTGATCATTTGGTTGTGGTTTCCCCTTCATTGTCAAGTTACTCTGTTTACTTTGTAATTAATTTGGGGGGAGATACTTTTGATAGTATGTATACTGCTTCTCATCATCACATTTCACTGACTAGTTTTAGGATGGTCATTTTTTCTTTAGGTATAACTTGGTATTCTGCCACAAAGAGACTTCCTTCCTTCTCTGTATTTATTCATGTGTTTATTTATAGCACTGTGGACTTTTATTTTGTTCAATACATTGTGGTCTGTTGTTAATTTTGGTGCATGAATTGCCCCCAACGTGGCCAGTGAACATTAAACCAGCCTTTCTTTCCTTTTGTCATATTTTTATCATTCTTTGAACACTTACTAATTTCCCAGCATAAAATATTCTAGGTTTATCTCGTACTTTCCTTTCTCTAGCCCTGCAAACAGACTTTTCTAAGTGTCTTGATTCCTTTTAATGGAGAATGGTATTTAGAAATGAAGATATGGATTGTAGGTGTGCTCATTGGTATGGCACGTCATGGTTTTGAGGTTCTTTTGTTTTAGTGGACCTATAGCAAGGAAAATTTTTTCCAGTTCACATTGATATTTTCAAATCAAATTTAACATTAGAGTGCCTTTTTTCTTTGAATTTTCATTTCTGCAATTTTAATTAGAATAGCTACAGAAGGTTTTAGAGATATTCTTGTATGGAGTTTCTGAAGTTCATTAGTAATCTAGTTTTAGTGTGTTGTTTTGGCTATATAGTCACTGTCAGTGGATGGAAATAGTTATGAAACCTGCTGATCTCGTTAGAACAGATAATGTTTCACAACATTATTTAAATTAAAATAATGAAATTAAATTAAATTTAAAATTAATAAATTAAAAATTTATTTAAATTTATTTAAATTTTTAAAAATTTAAAAATTTTTTAAATTTCATGTTACGAACTTTTAAGATGAAACCTATTATATCTGGATATTGTTTTATTTACACAAGAAAAACTAGCATTAATCAAATTTCTCGTCTTTTAAGGATTCAAAGTGCTAACTTCAATTTTCTTATCTATAAAATTAGGATAATATCTAAAAGGGTTGTTCTGAAGATAAAACAGATAATATATATAAAGTACCTAGCATAGTCTTTGTCCTTTCACAGATACTTAATAAATGGTATCCATTATTATGCTAATGTTTTTATCTCGAATATTGCCTATAGGGGCATAGTGGGCACTACAAATTACTCTGAAAACTACTCATTTGATTAACAACATTCCTTGTTGATGTGGATCTAAGATTTTGCATTCTAAAACTGTTGACTTTCTGTGTTTTCATAGTTATATGGATTTGTTTAATGTATAAACCTAAGCCTCAATGAAGTTTCAGACTAGATATACCCACGTAATCAGCACCAGCATTAAGAAACATTTTCAGCACTTCTGAAGTCACCCTCCTGCTCTCTTCCAGTGACTACCTACCATTCTCTTTCTCCAGGGACAGTGCATGACTTTTTCTACTTCTTCTTTCTTTTGCCGTACCCAAAACATAATGGGTATATTAAAGAAACTATTTTTGAGATTAGAATTGTATTAGATAAGAAACTTTATTTATGTTTTCTTTTCAAAATTAATTCTTTTTTTTAGAGTTTATTTATTTGAGAGAGAGAGCTTATGTGCCTGAGAGAGAGAGAAAGAAGAGAGAGAGAAAGAGAGCAGGATTGGGGGGATGTGAGGGGCGGAAGAGAGGGAGAAGCAGGCTTTCTGAGGAGCAGGGACCCTAATGTGGGGCTCCATCCCGGGACCTCAGGGTCATGACCTGAGCCAAAGGCAGACGCTTAGCCAACTGAGGCACGTAGGCACCCCTCTTTCAATTTTTATTTAAATTCTGGTTAATATACAGTGCAATATTGGTTTCAGGAGTAGAATTCAGTGGTTCATCACTTACATAGAATACCCAGTGCTCATCATAGCAAGTGTCCTCTTTAATGCCCATCCCCCACCCAGATCCGTCCAGCAACCCTCAGTTTGAAACTCTGTCATTAAAAGTCTCTTATGGTTGGTTTCCCCCTCCTCCCCATATGTTCACATCTGTTTCTATGTATGAGTAAAATCATATGGTATTTGCCTTTCTCTGACTTATTTCACTTAGCATTATATACTCTAGCTATACCCATGTCATCGCAAATGGCAAGACTTCATTCTTTTCGATGGCTGAGTAATATTCCATTATGTGTATGTATCACTTCTTCTTTATCCAGTCATCAGTTGTTGGACAATTGGGCTCTTTCCATAGTTTGACTATCGTTGCTAATACTGCTTTAAACATTGGGGTGCACGTGCCCCTTCAAATCTGTATTTGTATACTAGGTATTTGTGTTGCATCGTAAGGTAGCTCTATTTGTAACTTTATGAGGAACCTCCATACCGTTTTCCAGAGTGACTGCTCCAGTTTGCATTTCCACTGACAGTGCAGGAGGGTTCCCCTTTCTCTATATTCTCACTAACCCCTGTTCTTTCTTGTGTTGTTAATTTTAGCCATTCTGCAGGTACGAGGTGGTATCTCATCATGGTTTTGATTTGTATTTCTCTGATGACGAGTGATGTTGAGCATCTTCTCATGTGTCTGTTAGCCATGTGGATGTCTTCTTTGGAAAAGACACTTTGGAAAAGTGTCTATTCATGTCTTCTGCCCATTGATGAGTTCTTTGTAAGTTTTGGATACTAACCATATATTATATATGTCACTCGCAAGTATCTTCTTCCATTCCATAGGCTGCCTTTTAGTTTTGTTGATTGTTTTCTTCCCTGTGCAGAAGCTTTTTCTCTAGAAGTCCCAATAGTTCATTTTTGCTGTAGTTTCTCTTGCCTACAGGCAAGATGTATGTAGTTAAGAAGTTCCTGTGGCCGAGCTCAGAATTGCTGCCTGTGTTCTCCTCTAGGATTTTGATGGTTTCCTGTCTCTCATTAAGGTCTTTCATACATTTTGAATTTATTTTTGTGTATGGTGTAAGGAAGTAGTCCAGTTGCATTCTTCTGCATGTGGCTGTCCAGTTTTCCCAACACCACTTGCTGAAGAAACTGTCTTTTTTCTATTGCATAATCTTTCCTGCTTTGTCAAAGATTAGTTGACCTAGATGAGAGACTTTAAATGGGCTTTGTGAGTAGCTTTTTGCCTAAGTTTCATATTGTAATTTTTAATGTGATATATTTTACATGTAGGAAGTAAACTTTAATTTGTATTTTACTTTACCAAGGGATAATTCTAATTAGTAGAACCTCTTTGAAGTTCAAGGAAGTTAGAAAGCTTTTTCAGTATCACTCATTTATTATTATTGTCTGTGAACAACAAAAGTGGAACCTCAGTTTGCTTTTCTGTAGGGATAAAGCGACTTCGTATCTCCTATACATAGTAAGTACCTAGTGCACGTAAGTCGTATAAGAAAATGTTTTTAAGGTAAACATATGAATCAGTATAGGCAGTGCCTTATGTATGACTTCACCTGCATTTTTTAATATTCTGCCTATATAAGATCATTTAAGTTGGGACTTGGATGTGTGAACTTGCTGTTGGACCGCTCTGTCTTTCTAAAGAAATTTTAGGTATTACTAATTTATATAAGAGTGACTTTTAGAAGACATTTGATTCAGGTATGTAGCATAAACTATGGGAAACTACCATAGTTTTAGGAATATAGGGTATATCAGCATTATAGAAACTAATCATATTCCATTCAAATGTAAAGTAAGGCTCTATTAAGTGTGTCTGCATCTTAAGTATTGCATTTTGATCTGTATGCTGAACTTCTTCGCTGAAGAAACATCAATCAGGGAAAAGTCCAGCAACATGTTACTGTAATGATTTCGAAATGTGAAGTATGTGCAGTAAGAGCGAACTTGAAAGAAAAGATTGAGGTAAACCTGCCCGGAATGACAATGGGTAACATGCAGAATGTGATTGTGAGACTAAGTGACCATTTATTGTCTAAAGTGGAGCACTCAGGGAGTGAAAAGGTGTGCTCTTAATAATGCCGTGACAGCTGACACACAGTGTCTCAGGCAACCCGGGACACGTGGTCATCCTCTTAGAGGGTTAACATGGATTTCTCAGTCATGCCCTAGAGTTCTAGAATTACTGTTTCTTTAAACACAAACGAAGTGATAGTGGCACAGCCAAAGGGACAAATGTTACGTGAAACATGGCAAATGTGAGGTCTTCAAACTGAAAATGTGAGGGAAAAGTTTATAGGTACGTGGATGACTGTATTTTGCTACACTATGTAGCAAAGTACCATAAATTTAGCAACTGAAGCCAACACACAAAATAAGAGCTTCAGTGGGTTAGCTGTGCCCTCTGCATGGCTGCATTGAGTCGTTTGGCCAGAGCTTAGTTCTCATCTGGAGTCTCACCTGCCAGTGGATGGGTTTCCAGGCTCACTTAGGACTTAGGCTGTTGTGGAGTTTGTTGTAAGGCCAACTGAGGGCCCTGGCTTGTGCGGGCCGCCCTCAGCGCTGAGAGACTGCCTGCAGTTTGTCGCCGTCTGGGCCTCTGCACCATGTAGCCCTGTCCACCACGTAGCCCTCTCCACACGCCTTCTGACAGCTTGGCAGCTTGGTGCTTCCCCGCCAGTCAGTGAGTCAAAGAGCGGGCCGGGAGCAGTGTGGAGTCTTCTGTAACGTAACCCAGTCACAGGAGCGATGTTCCCTCACCTTTGTCGCAGTCCGTTAGAGGCGAGTCACAGGTCCTGCCTACATTCAAGGGAACAATTTCCGTCCACCGCAGTGAGGCATTCCCAGTAGCTTGTCCGCAAGGAGTTTCAGTCTGACAGGTTTAATTGTTACTTGTGTGGTTAATGGCTCCCTTGTGATTGTTTTGTGTGAGGTGAGTGGCTGTCTTTTTCTGAACTAATGGAGTCGTCATCTCTCTCACTTGCTGGGCAGTGAATCATGTGTTGCATTTTGTTTTAACCAACCTAATCTTTATCATGGAAAAACGTAAACAGATTAAGGGAAACAAAATAGTATTGTGCGCTGTCCTGCTCCTATCAACTAGCTACAGCCAAAAGCATCTCTTGGCCAACCTTGGGTCTTCTTTGTTCCTACCTTCCTTAAACCTTCCCAGATTGTTTTGAGACAAATCCTGGGTATCATTTCATTATTTAAATATTGTATGATTTAGGGGCACCTGGGTGGCTCAGTGGATTAAGCCACTGCCTTCGGCTCAGGTCATGATCTCAGGGTCCTGGGATCAAGTCCCGCATCGGGCTCTCTGCTCCGCAGGGAGCCTGCTTCCTCCGCTCTCTCTGCCTGCCTCTCTGCCTACTTGTGATCTCTCTGTCAGGTAATAAATAAAAATCTAAAAAAAAAAAAAAAAAAGAATACTTAATTCACTAACGAAAACACTACATTAACACTGGGGTCGAAAATTGCCTTTAGAATCTAGGGACAGGAGAGGTGTTTTTTAAAAAAAAAAATATTGTATGATTTAACTTTTTTTTTTTTTAAGATTTTGTTTATTTAGGAGAGAGCATGCATGCGGGCGGGAGTGAGGGGGAAGGGACAGAGGGAGAAGCAGCCTCCCCTGTGAGCAGGGAGCCCGGCACAGGACTTCATCCTAGGACCCTGGAATCATGACCTTCAGGTCATGCTAAACCGACTGAGCCACCCAGGCACCCTTAACTTTTTTTTTTTTTTTTTCTTTTAAAGATTATATTTATTCTAGAGAGGGAGGCTGAGGGAACCTCAGGCGACGCCATGCTGAGCATGGAGACTGACGTGGGGCTCAGTTCCACAATCCTGAGAACATGATCTGAGCCGAACCCGAGAGTTAGATGCATAACTGATTGAGGTACTCAGGCATGGTTTAACTTTTTAATGTGTTTGATTTAGGTTCTCCTCTTGGGTAACGTATATTCCCTGAGGTTCTGGACCATGTGTATTCCATACATTGTTTTGTTCTAGTAGTGCCTTATATAAACTTAGAAGTCAGAAAATTCTGTATTCTCTCGTTTGAGTTCGGTCTGCAGACCAACCTAGGATAAGTTATTTTTCTATTTTATTCTCTCCATTGGAGAATTTTACTTTATTAAATTACCTAAAGGGTTTTTACTAAGGTCTGTTTTGTTCTAGTTATTTGTAAAACTTGGACTTAAGTTGTTATAGTCAACCCAACTCTGCTGTCCGCAGCAGTGTGATGGAAACTCAGGTTCTGCTTAATCTTTTTCTCTCAGCGGGAATCATCTCAGAGTCCTGTGAGCAGTGGGGCCTGGGAACGGACCCCTCTTCCTGACACTGCTTTCTCCCAGCTGGCCTGTGCTGGGGAAACAGTCATAACTCAGGGACAGCGGAGGCCTCCAGTGGGTAGGATGGTGGTGAAGGGGGAACTGTTGGTTCCCGAAGTCTAGACAGAACAAGCCCTATGAAAACAGAGTTTCTGTGGTTCAGGGTGGGCTGTTCTTATCCAATGTGGTGAGTGAAGAAAAGCAAGTTTCCTTCGTGCTCTCCTCCTTCACAAGCCTGCTTCTGGCAGTAAATGTTTCTGTGTGTGTTTCTATGTGTATGCCTATACATAAAATAGCAGATCTCATAAGATAATATTTAACACTAAGTGTTTGAGTAGAATATAAATGTTTAGAGATTCAGATGGTATAGGAAAGGGTTACTTACATTGAATAAATTTTGTTACATATAGGGATTTGAGGTAAATTGTAAATGTTTTCATTTTATGGTGTGTGTTTATTCATATTCAAATTGCTCGTAGGTATCTCCCCTCCCCCCCACATAGGTATCTTTAACATTAGTGTTGGGTTCATCTCTAGTTATTCCTGTGACCTAGAGCATAGTTTGTCAGAGCATGTCATCTTCACTTTCATGTAGGTGTTTCCCTATGTCTAGCACTTGGAAATTCATTTTTGATGGCCTCAGTGGGTACTGTGGCTTGGGATAATAGCATTTCTATTTTTATAATATTGACAGCTGATTTGTCTGTTTGCTGATGTCCCCACATAATATATCACTGATTGTTGACCTTTTCTCTCCCTTATAAAAGTGATTTTTGCAAGGCTTATTTATTACAACATCCATCTTGTAGAATGATGAGATCATATCTCTAGGCATAATTAATAAATGTGTTTAAGTTCTTTACTTCTCTAAAGGCATCTAGAACTCTCATTTGTTTCAGGTCCACAAGACTTCCTTGGATAAACCTTTGTTGTTCAAAAGGAAGTAACTCTGAGAGGTTTTTTGTTTTTTTTTTTTTTTTGTAATAGACTTGAGGGAACCTGGATAAAGGAAACTCTATTCTGAGAGGTTTGGGAGAAAGTACCCTGTATGTTGGGCATGTGGATAAATGTGTTGTCACCTTGGATTCATTGACCTCTTATTCCCAAGCTCCCCCGACCGAATGGGGACACCTGTTCTCCCCTTCTTCTGTGTCAGTTCTTAGAATAGAACAGAAGGCGAGTCTGGATGGCAAACCAAATGTGGTAGAAATTTTAGAAATTGAATTGCTTTGATCAAAACACTTTGCTGTGTGTTGCCTCTCTCCTGTAAAGAGAGTTTCTTGAGTCCTTTTTCATTCGTAATGTGGGGACACATACTATAAAAGTATGACTAATAAAAGCATTTTTAAATAAATCAGAATAAAATGTGAAAAATTTTTCTGAAATTGATAATCTATACACTTCTTTTACATTTCTGTATGTAATATTTAGGAAAATATAGAGATTTTTGCTTGGAATAGTGGTCTGAATGAAACAGCTTTAATATGGACAGAGAGTTTCTGATGAGGTTGATTTAGCATCAGAGATATTCCTTTTATAATGTTTATTAGCAAAGCTTTTCATAATAATTGTGTAATGAATTATACAATATGTATATTCTGGGAAGACTTGACCACTTTGAAGTGATATACTTGTTAAACTAAAAACTCTTATTTTCTAAGAAATATGTTAGAAGGAACCAGAGGCCGGTCTAAGCTCCAGCACATCCAATTTCTGTGGAAGTGATGCAGAGATGTGAGTGTGGTGTGTGTATTTTGTTCAGTTTATGAAACTATAACATCTGGAGGATAAATGATGCTACCAATGGACCAGATATTTTCGAGGAATTCACAGAGGAGTGAAAAGTAGTAGAAAGGGTTCAAGAGACAGCAGTGAGCGGGAAGAGTCAGGGCAGGAAAGAGAAGAACTGATAAAGAACTGAGGGCTGTAGTGTTCTCGGGAAAGCCTCATGGAAGGTTGCATTTGGAACCTGTAGCTGCTGTCGGATTGTGCCTGTGATGCGGTCACCATGGTAATCAGTTCAAGAAGTTGGTTGGCAGGAGCAGGCTCAGCAGAGCCTCCCGTCTTCTGTTCCGAGTAGCTGGCATGCCAGGTTTTTACCTTTAGGAGGAAGCCAGAGATGTGGTCCTTGGAGGAAGTGGGTGACCTCTTCTCTGAGGAGAGCTGAGAGGGTCCTGGGCCTCGACACTGGAGAGCGCAGAGAGGGCCCATGGTAGTTTGGGTTTCCACGGGGGGGGGGGGGGGGGGGGGTGGGCAGGGCGCGGGGCGGCCAGGTGGTTAGCTTGCCTGCCTGCTGCACACTCAGCTGCCTCTCTAGAACTTGCAGCCACTGCTCCCTGGACAGGTGCACAGGAAGCCTGTGCCAGGTCCTTCTGCTAATCGTCTTTCATTCACAAATCTGAACAACTAACCAAGGATTTCCAGACACTTGACGAACACTGAGAGCTTGAAAGAAAACAAGAAACTTAACCGATTCTCCTTGGAGTGGCAGTAGTGTAATGAGTAGGGTCACATTTCTGTTCCTTTCCTTTTTTTCTCCTTCCTTCCTTTTTTCCCTCCTTCTTTCCTCCCTTCCTCCCTCCTCTTTTTTTAATTTTGCTCTCCTGAACTGCTTTTTGTTGGAGTGATGGCATTTTCTTTATTTTTTGCTAGTTATACTCTGGTTTCTCTTCAGATCGTATAAATCTTTCGCCTTTTACCTATAAAATTTTTAGCATGCGTGACTAAAATTTTGTCTTAAGTTAGTATCTCCCCCTCTCTACAAGGCAAGCTCCTTTGCATGCATTAGCTATTCTTTGAGTAATCTCTCTTTCTAGTGACTGTTTTTTGAATAAATCATGACAGATTTGGTTGTAATTATAGAAATGAATATTTAAGTGTTACAGTCCCTGAGTACATAAAGAATTAATTGGGAGGTAGAAGAAATGAGAGGTAGAAGGAAAGGTACACGTGTTAATTTTCTTTTGCTTCATGGCAGGAATTATCATAAGTACTATATGAAATTGGCAAACCTAGCTACAGATTTAAATGTAGAATTACCAGAAGCCTTAGAGCAATGTTGTATCCAATAATACACAATAAAAATTAAGAGGTGGGGGCGCCTGGGTGGCTCAGTGGGTTAAAGCCTCTGCCTTTGGCTCAGGTCATGATCTCAGGGTCCTGGGATCGAGTCCCACATCGGGCTCTCTGCTCCGCGGGGAGCCTGCTTCCTCCTCTCTCTCTGCCTGCCTCTCTGCCTAGTTGTGATTTCTCTCTGTCAAATAAAATATTAAAAAAAAAAATTAAGAGGTGATGGGGAAGTGGAGTTTGGAGGTTGTGTGTGTGCACACGCATGTCTGTGTGCTCACGCCAGTTTTCCCATCTTGAGTAGCAGATTTAAAAGCTTTTCGCTGAGGCATATATTACAGTGATAATAATCACCATAAAAACTAAAACCCAGCTTTTAACAGTGGTTGTCCCTGGGGAAAGGAATGTAAAGGGAAGGAGTGGTAAATAATAATACTTCAGTATTTTTACTTTCTGTATTCTGTGTTTTTATTTTATGTGCCCCCTTTACGGTTTGCATTGCTTTCAGATTGTGAGCATACAATATTTATTAAAGTTTTGTACAAGGCTTACAGAAGAGATTTGATACTTATTCTAATATTTTTAACAAATGTCTGTAGGGAGCTAACTCCAGATTTTTGAGTAGATTGAAGATTGGCATACTTGCCTTCTACCTACACAGTCGCTATCAAAACAAAGTGCGCTTAAAGTACTGTCCTCTATTGGAATTTTCCATCCTGTTGCCCAGTTTGGTAAAACGACCACTTAGAAAAACCTCAGTGACTAATGTTTTCATCATACCTTTACATAGTGCTTTAATGCTATAGAGAAGTTTCACATTCATTATTTGATTATGTGATTTCCATGACAACCCCATGAGGCAGGCAGAGTAGATGTTTCTCTGTATTAGAAGACAAGGAAATGGAGACTGACAGAGTGACTTGCTAAGGTCGTAGGGCTTGTAAAGTGGCGACGGAACCTGCTCTCATGCTCTCCCGATGCACTGCTCGTCCCACACCCCTGTGACAGTTCTGCTCCTGCTTGGCTCTTCGTGTTCCTGGGTGTCTGAAGGGTCTCTCCTACCAGCGCGTATCTTTCCTCTTTGTAACATGACCCAAACTCCAGTTGTGACATTAATGGCCTTGTTTTCTTTCTGCGTTCTGAAATTTGCATTCTAGCTGTGTTTAAAATATATAAATCCGTGTTAATTGTAATTCAGTTTTTGAGATGCGCCACACATAAATGTTGGGTATCATTCAACCTTTTGTTATTTCAGCAGCTGGGCAACCCTGTTCCTTACCCTGCTGAGCCGATCTTTTCTTAGAGACATAGATGCCTTCCAAATTTTTCTCATGTCCTTGTTTGGTGCTGTTGTGGTTTGCGGAATCAGAGCAGTGGAATTTAAATGTTGTTTACTTCAAGAACTAACTTACTGTCTTGGGCTTACGATATTGAATAAGCAACACTTGGCCTTACCTGAACCCTCCAGTTGTGTTTTTCACCTAAGAAATCTTTATTTCAACTAGTGACTTGCTCTCCAGGAAAACAACAGTGGGGAAGTAAGTGTATTTAGCTCTTGTCTTGGGAGCCCAGTGTAATACTCTTGTCCCTTGATCATGGGTTTTTAAAAAAATTATGGTAAAATATATAGAATGTAAAATTTGTCATTTCAACTGATCTTAAGGGTACATTTTGGTGACATTAGTTACGTTCACCATGTTGTGTAGCCATCACCACTCTCTCATTCCAAAACGTTTTCATTACTCCAAACAGAAACTTCAAGCCATTTGAGGGTAACTCCCCTTTCCTCCCTCTCTCCGAACCTTGCTATCCTATACTCTACTTTCTGTTTTCTGTGAATTTGCCTACTTTAGGTAGGCATGTAAGTGGAAGCATACAATATTTGTCCTTTTGTGTCTGGCTTCTTTCACTTAGCAACTTTTTTCAAGGTTCATTCATTTGTTGCATGAATCTGTACTGCATGTTTTTAAATGGCTGAATAATATTCCGTGATATTGCATTGTTGTCACTCCACATCTTGTTTATCCATTCATCCCCTGATAGGCGTTTGGAGTTGTTTCTACCTTCTGGCTATCACAAATAATGCTGCTGTGAACACTGACATATGTGTATCTCTTTGACTTCCTGGTTTCACATCTTCTGGATCTAGGACTGAAATTATTGAGCCAAATGGTTATTCCATATTGACTTTTTGAGGAACCACTGAGTCTCCCTATATCCTCATCATGACTTGTTATTTTATTTTTTATTTTTATTGTCTTGATTCTAGCCATCCTGATGGGTGTTGAAGTGTAGTACCTTGTGATTTTGATTTGCATTTGCCTGAGGAGTAATGATATTAAGCATCTTTTCATGGACTTATCTGCCAGCTGGGTTGTCTTTTTGTTTTTTTGTTTTTTTTTTTGTTTTTTTGTTTTTTTTAAGAGAGGAGAAGGGGTGGGACAAAAGAGAGAATCGTTTCTTTTCTTTTCTTTAAAGATTTATTTATTTATTAATTTAGAGAAAGCAGGGAGCAGGGACAGAGGGAGAGAGAGAGAGGATCTTAAGCAGATTCCATACCCAGTGGGAGCCTGATGGGCGCTCAGTCTCATGACCCTGAGATTATGACCTGAGTCAAAATCAAGAGTTGGACGCCTGACTGCCTGAGCTACCCAGGCACCGCCCCTAGTTGTCACTTTTTTCTTGAATTGTGGAAGTTCTTTATATATTCTGGATTTTAATCCCACTTTTCATGATTAAGAAGGCTTTTAACGTGTTGCTGAGTTTGGTTTGCTAATATTTTGTTGACTATTTTTCATCTCCATTCATAAGGAATATTGATAGGTGCGCAGTTTCCTTACAGTGTCTTAGTACAGCTTCCGTGTCAGGGTAAGGCTGGCCTCATAAAATGAATTAGGAAGTATTCCTTCTTCTTCAGTTTTTTGAAAGAGTTTAAGAAAGGTGTTAATTCTTGTTTAAATGTTTGATAGAATTCACCAGTGGAGACATCTGGCGCTGGACTTTTCTTTGTCGAGAGGTTTTCAGTTACTGACTCAGTCTCCTAACTTGTTTTTTAAGTCTTCCAATTTTTAATTTTTTTTTCTTGAGTCACTTGGCAGCTTGTATTTTTAGGAATTTGTCCATTTCGTCTGGATTTTGCAGTCGGTTGGCATACAGTTGTTGGTCATGATATTTTCTTACAATCTTTTTATTTCTGTCATGTTGGTAGTAATATTGTCTCTTTTCTGATTTTATTTGAATCTTTTCTCTTTTATCTTCATTAGTCTGGCTAAAGGTTTGTCAAATGTGTTGATCTTTCCAAAGAATTGTTTGGTTTTATTGATTTTCTCTATTCTTTTACCTTCTGTTTCATTTATCTACATGTGAATCTTTATTATATCCTTCCTTCTGCTAGTTTTGTGGGTCAGATTGCTCTTCTTTTTCTACTTTCTTAAGCTGGACAGTAAGCTCTTTCTTCATTGTTAATGTTGGCTTATCTGGATCTAAATTTCTCTCTGAGCATTGCTTTTGATGTATCCCATTTGTTAACACATGTTTGTGTTTTTGCTTTCTTTCATCTTAAGGTATTTTCTAATTCCCTTTGGTTTCTTCTTTACCTCTTGGTTGTTTAAGAATATGTTGTTTAATTTCCACATACTGGTGAGTTTTTCAGTTTTCCTTATTTCATCAGTTTGTAGTCTTATTACAATGTCGTCAGAAAAGATACTTTGTATGGTTTCAGCCTTTTAAAATTAATTAAGGCTTGCTTTATGGTCTAATGTAATATATTGTGGAGAATCTTCTGACTGGACTTAAGAAGAATGTATATTCTGTGGTTGGGTAGAGTGTTCCATTTATGTCTGTTAGGTTTATTTGGTTAACACTGTTGTTGAAGTCCTGTTTCCTCCTTGAGCTTCTGTCTGGTGGTTTTATCTATTACTGAATGAGAATATTGAGTTATCCATCTGTTGTACAACTGCCCCTTTCCCTTCAATTTTGTCAGTTTTTTTAAAATTTATTTTTTAAATTGAGGTAGGATTGGCCTGTAACATACAGGTATACAGCATAATTATTTGATGGTCATTGTGAAGTAGTCATCACAGTAAGTGTAGTTTCTGTTTGTCTTCATAAAGGATTGCAAAAGAATTTTTTTTTGTGTTAAGAACTTTCAAGATCTGTTCGCAGCAACTTTCAGATATGCAGTTTAATGTTACTGACTTAGTCATCATGAGGTACATTACATTTTCATAATTTACTTATTTTATTGATCCTCTTCACCCGTTTTACCTATCCCCCCACCACCACTACTGGCAGTCTCCAGTCTGCTCTCTGTGTCTGTGAGTTTTGTTTTGCTTTATTTTTTTTTTTTCAGCTCCACATAAAAGTGAAATCATGTGGTATTTGCCTTACTCTGTTTGACTTATTTCACATAGCATAATAATCTCAAGGTCCATCCGTGTGTTACAAATGACAAGATTTCGTTCTTTTTTATGGGTGTGTGTGTATGTGTTGTTATTTGGTTCTTGTATCGGCAATGCTGGCCTTGAAAGATGGGTTTGGCAGTTTGGGAAGAGTTTGAGAAGGCTAAGTATTGAATATTCTTCGAATGTTTGGTAGAATTTCCCAGTGAAGTACATCTGATCCTGGACTTTTGCTTGTTGGGAGGATTTTGATTATTGATTCAGTATCCTTACAAGTAGTCAGTCTTCTCAGACTTCCTGTTTGTTCAGGATACTGTCTTGGAAGATTGTATGTTTCCAGGAATTTAGTCATGTCTTCTATGTTGTCTAATTCGTTGGCATATAATTGTTGATAATAGTCTCTTAGATCCTTTGTATTTCTTTGGTATCATTTGTAACTTCTTTTTCATTTCTAATTTTATTTATATGAGCTCTGTCTCTGTTGTTCTTAGTGAGTCTAAAGCATTGTCAGTTTTAATTATCTTTTCAAGGAAAAGAGACTCTTCATTTCATTGATATTTTCTAATTTTTTGTCTCTATTTTATTTCTGCTATGATTTATATTATTTTTTTTTTCCTACTATCTTTGGCCTTAGCTTTTCCTTTTCTAGTTACTTTAGGTATAAAGTTAGATTGCGTATTTGAGATTTTTCTTGTTTCTTGAGTTAGACCTGTATTGCTGTCATCTTACCTCGACCTGTATTGCTGTCATCTTACCTCTTAGAAGAGGTAAGATGTTTTTGCTCCATCCCATAGATTTTGGTGTGTTGTATTTCCAATTTAATTTGTTTCAAGGTATGTTTTTAAAATTTTTTTCTTTTGATTTCTTCATTGACCCATTGGTTGTTCAGGAACTTGTTGTTTTTATCTCCATGTATTTGTGATATTTTGGTTTTGTTTTCCTCTTATAATTGCTCTCTAGTCACACTGTTATGGTTGGAAAAAAATACTTGATATGATTTCAGTTTTCCTATATTAATTATTCAGACTTGTTTTGTGGTTAACATCTGTTTTGGAGACTGTTTCATGAATACTTGAGAAAAATGTCTATTCTGCTTTTGGATGGAATGTTCTCTATGTGTTTATTAAGTTTATCTAATCTAATGTGTTGATTAAGGCTGTTATTTCCTTACTGGGTTCCCCCCCCCTTTTTTTTGGTCTAGGTTATCTATCCATTGATGTAAATGGAATATTAAAGTCCTTCACTATCATATTGCTGTCAGTTTCTCCCTTTAGGTTTGTTAATATTAGCTTTAGGTACTCCTGTGTTGGGTCCATAAATATTTCCAAATGTTGTGTTTTCTTGTTGGTTTGATTTCTTTATTATTATGTAATATCTGGTCCCTGTGTTAAAAGGCTATTTTGCTTGATACCCCTCCTACCTTTTGGTTTTCATTTGTATGGTATATATATTTTCATCCCTTCACTTTCATTGTATGGTCTTATGTCCGAAGTGAATTTCTTTAGGCAGCATATACATAGGTCGTGTGTGTGTGTGTGTGTGTGTGTGTGTGTTTAATTCTTTCACTTACTCTGTCTTTTGGTTGGAGAATTTTGGCCATTTATATTTAAAGTAACTAGTGGTAGGTATGTACTTATGCCATTTTGTAAATTGTTTTTTGGGTGTTTTGTACCTCCTCACTTCTTTCTATGTTTTTTTGTTCTCTTCCCTGTTGTGATGACTTTTTGTAGTGTTATGCTTAGAATACTTTCCCATTATCTTTTGTGTACCTACTGTAGGTTTTTACTTCACTTTTACCTGAGACTCACTTGTAAGAGCCCATATATAGAACACACTGTTTAAAAGGTAATGGGAAGTTAGTTTTGAATAAATTCTAAAGCTGCAATTTTTACTTCTTCTCCCCCATGTTTTATATTTTTGATGTCACATTTTACATCTTTTTATTTTGTGTATTGTTTAATTATTGAAGTTTTATTTAATTTTTACTACTTCTTTTAATCTTAAACTAGCTTTATAAATGATCATTCCACTACTTTTTATTGTTTATTTACTTTTACCAGTAAGATTTTTACTTTACTATGTTTTCTTGTTACTAATTAGTGCCTTTCCACTTCCCCACCCTCCATCTTGAAGAAGTCCTTTTAACAGTTCTTGTAAGGTTCATTTAGTAATAAATTCCTTTAGCTATTGCTTGTTTGGAAGACTCTTATCTCTCCTTGAGTTCTAGATGATGACCTTGTTGGATAGAGTTCTTCGTTGGAAGTTTTTTTCCATTCAGCACTTTGAATATATCATTCCACTCCCTCTGGCCTGCAAATAAATCTCCTTCACGTGGTTTAGGTGTTTTTCAGTCTGCTGCTTTTGCCCTGGGTTTGGGAATGAATGAGTCTGCACACAACCCCTCTAAGAGCAGAGTCTTTGTTTCCTACAGCCCTATTTTTCTTCTGAATGTAAGCCGCACTGGTTTTCCAAAGCAGATGTTTTAAGGGTTTGTCTCTCTGGTACAGGTCCCAAGGGCTCAGGTGCTTGAAGGAAAGTTCTGTATTTGTGAGATCCCTCTCAGCTCCTTCTGATTGTGGATCATTACACCAGAGGTGGGGTTTTTGGAAAGATAGTGTCTCTGCCTCTCTTTCCCTTGTTGATGTGGCCTTTTTATCCTCTGTTGTGGAGGATTTGTTCAGCTAATTTTCAGCCCCCCCCCCACCCATTGTTGCATATTAACTGTAGATTGGTTTTGTCTATGGAAGGAAGTGAGTTCGGGATTCTCCCACTAGACCATCTGCAACTGTCTTAGTTTTGTCAGTCGTTGGTTGGTGCTTGTTACGTTGTCTTGGTGGATTAAACTTTATTAGTATGTAATGTTCTTTGTCTCTTATCTTCCCCCCCCTCCAGCTTTACTGAGATATCAACATATGACATATGGAAGTTTAAGGTGGTGATATGATACTTGTGTGTATTGCAAAATGATTACCACCTTAAGATTAGTTACCACCTCCCACTCCGCACATAATTGCCATTTGTGTGTGAGTGTGTGTGTTGATAACATTTAAGGTCTACTTTCTTAGATCTTTCAAGTATATAATACAGTATTGTCCTAAGTTTTGAGGGGTGTATTTCACACACAATGTTACATTGGTTTCAGGTATACATACAACTTTTTTTGACTTAAAAATCTATCTTGTCTGATAATTGCTTCCTTCCCTCTGGCCCTTTTTTAGTTACCATTTGCTTAGAATATCTTTTTAAATTCTTTTACTTTCGATCTCTAGGTGTCTGTTTATCTAAAATGAGTCTGTTGCAGACATCCTATAGTTAGATCATTTTTAAGACTTTATTTACTTGAGAGAGAGAGCATGAGAAGGGGAAGAGTCAGAGGGAGAAGCAGACTCCTTGCAGAGCAGGGAGTCTGACGTGGGACTCGATCCTGGGATTCCAGGATCATGACCTGAACGGAAGGCAGTTGCTTAACCAGCTGAGTCACTCAGGCACCCCTGGATCATGTTTTTATCTGTTCTGCCAAGTTAGAGAGCTGAAGCTGTTTGCATTGGAAAGTAATTGCTGATAAGGAAGGAATTCTGCATTTAGGTATTTGTTTTCTGTGTGGTTTGTTTCATTTTTTTATTATTCTTTAATCTCTCTGGTAGTGCCTTTTTGGTATTTACTGCATTTCTTTTAATGTACTATTTTGATTCCCTTCTTTTCTGTATATTCTTTAGTTTTTTCTTAGTTTTCTTGAGTGTCAGAATTAGTGTCTTAAATTTATAACAACTTAGTTTGAATAGCAGCAGTTCAGTTCAGTTTCAGGAGTACACAAACATTCTGTGCCTGTACAGCCCTGTCCCTCCACCTATATATAGTCGTCACAGACTACATCTGTACATTGTGCACATCTTAACACAAATCTGCATTTATTGTTTAATGTGTTTTTTAAATCCTATATGAAGAAAAGGGGAGTTAAAAGCAGAAGTACAGGGGCGCCTGGGTGGCTCAGTGGGTTAAAGCCTCTGCCTTCGGCTCAGGTCATGATCCCAGGATCCTGGGATGGAGCCCTGCATCGGGGTCTCTGCTCAGCAGGGAGCCTGCTTCCTCCTCTCTCTCTCTGCCTACTTGTAATTTCTGTCTTTCAAATAAATGAATAAAATCTTTAAAAAAAAAAAAGCAGAAGTACAGTAATACTGGCTATTGTATTTACCAGTGTTCTTTGTTTCATTATATGGCTTTGAGTGATTCCCTAGCCTTTTTTTTTTTTTTTTTCTTTTTCTTTTTTTCCCCATCTTCACCTGAAGGATTCCTTTTAGTATTTTCTTAGAGATCAGGTCTACCAGTAATGAATCCCCTTTAGGCCTGTCTTGGAATGTCCTAATTCTTCATTCCTGAAAGACAGTCTGCAGTTACAGAATTGTTCAACGCTTTTTCTTTTTTAGCACTTTAAAACCTGTCATCCCTCTGCTGAAAAAGCAGCTCCTAAACTTACTGTGGATCCCTTGTATGTGATGAGTTGTTTCTGTCTTGCTGATTTTAAGGTTTTTCTGTCTTTGTCCTTTGGCAGTTTGATTGTAATGTATGGATTTCTTTGAGGTTTTCCTGCTTGGGATTTGTTTAATTCCTTGGATATGTGGATTCAGGCCTTTCATCAAATTTGGTTTGGGGCCATTATATCTTCAGATTTTTTTTTTTTTTTTTACTGCTCGCTTTTTTCCCCCCACCCCTGTTGTCTTTGGGGATTCTCCTGATGTACATGTTGGTATGTTTGATGGTGTCCCATAGGGTCCTCAGTTGATTTCTCTGTATTCTTTTTTCATTGGCTCTTCAGCCTGGATAATTTTAATTTCTTTATTCATACAGCATTCTCTTGATATCCTTTATTAGTTCTTTGGGCGTATTTAAGACCACTGATTTAGCACCTTAGTAATTCCAACATCTAGCATTCCTCAGGGATAGTTTTTGTCAAATTCTTTTTCTCCTCTCAAAGTGCTATGGTTTCCTCTTTCTTTGTATGTTTTGTAACTTTTTAAAAAAGATTTTTATTTATTTATTTGACCGAGAGAGACACAGTGAGAGAGGGAACACAAGAAGGGGGAGTGGGAGAGGGAAAAGCAGGCTTCCCGCCAAGCAGACAGCCTGATGTGGGGCTTGATCCCAGGGCCGAAGGCAGACGCTTAACAACTGAGCCACCCAGGTGTCCCGTTTTATAACTTTGTTGAGAATTGGACCATTTGAATATTATGGTGTGGAGACTTGGGAATCAGATTCTCCCCTTTCTCAGTGATTGCTATTGAGGGTTGCTGTCATCTCTTTGTGTGGTGACTTTTCCAAAATGACTTTGCAAAACCTGCATTCTTTGCTTTGTGTGGTTACTGCAGTTTCTATTACATTATCTGTGGTGAGCTTGTGACCTGGCAGAGATTTACTTAAATGTCTAGGTCTTCCCTCCCACCACCCAGAAAATCCAGAAAGGGAAGTTCATGCAGCCCAGGAGGGTGGAAACAAATGGAGGTGTCTCTGTTGTTTCCGTAGGCTGCCTCCAGTATGGTAAGATACATAACCCTAATGTTAGGAGGGCAAGGTCCCCATTGCCCACCCTGGCACCAGCCAGTGCTTGAGGCACATGGGCCCTGTGCCTGCCTGGGCTGTGAGGCAGAGGAACAGGGGCTGTTTGCTGGTTCATGCACTCTACTCTCTGACCTGGGTTGAGTAGCCTCTGTCTTCAGCAGCCACTCCCCTGGTTGGTGTAAATGCTCTGGGATAGTTGATTCTCATGGGTTTTTCAGCTTCATGATTTTGTGGAGGTACTGACCCCTGGAGCTTCACTTTACTGTGACGTCACTCCACCCATGGTTATATTTTGGACATGTCGTGGTGGCAGCTGCAGTCAGTTCCTGTCTGTGTTTGACAAACACAGTTTGATGATATTTTTACTTTTAGGGTGAGCAGGAGTACATTTAGCTTCTAGAATCTGGAGTATGAACTCTGTTGTTAGTAACTCAGGAAATAATTTTTATTTCGCTTCAATTTAATAATACCTTGTATCTATATAGTGATTTTCGTCACAGGAATGTGACAGGCTTTACAAATAGGTCGTTATTTGTAAAAATAGAAGTGTTCACGTTTTTACAAGTGGAAAAGAACTGAACATGTGTTTTCTGATTGAGCGTTATCATACAATCAGTTTTCCTAGTCACGTGTCCAAAGCTGGCCTAGTACCAGTCCAGGGCTCCTTATTTTTTATAGAGCAAAATACTCTGTACTATTATTTGGTAAAATAGAATAGAAAAATGATAAAACGAATATGGTAGAGCTTAAAGTAATGTCACATTTCTTGTTACTTGTTTGACCAGAGTAGATGAATCTCCACAGAGAGACTGTAAAAACCAAATCTTAACCTTTTTTGTCATAAATAAGGTGCCATTAAGGGAGTTCAGGTATGGTTATGTTTTAAATGTGTACCTGTCCGTGAGAGTGTTGTATAATTTTCTCAGGAAAGTTTTTTTGGTATTGATACAAATAGGACTTGTAAAATTCAGTGTACTCACTCAAATTAAGCATATGCCATTATGTGGAGCTTGGTCCTATTTGAGAATTTTCTTTTTGATGTTCTTGTTAAGCTGACTGGAGGCTTGGCAGAGTAATTCATGCTAAGCCCAGTGTCACCACCAGAACTTTCTGACAGAGGTGAATTAATGAGAGCATTTTCAGTAACTCATTGTCTCGTGAACACTTAGAGATTAAAGACATGGGTTTTTGTTGTTTTTGTTGTTGTTGGCACCAAGTCAGTGTTATTACTTTCTCATTCTTTGACTGATTTAAAAGATTCAAATTGAATCTGAATCTTATTTAATTCTCTACATTTAACTATTCTCTACAAATAACACATTAAGTTGTGAGTTTTATAGCTAATCATTTCACTGAAGATGTTAGAACAAGTAATACAGAGATCATAGCTTTATACATCTGTAATAGGAATACTGAAGTTCTAATAGATATGTGAACTTCTGGAGGTGAAAATTACCTGTCTGATGTTTTTGGTTTGGTCACTTATCATTGAATTACAATGATTCAGATATGTAACTTGCTTAGCTTCTGTTTCTTACATGGTGTGTTTGTGTACTGTTAGGTGGAAAGGATTATATAAGTGCAGGTCTGAGTAAATTGAAATTTGCAGTCATTTGGTCAGTGATTAATCATAGAATTGAATTTTCCTTAGTTGCTTAGATGGAGAATGTTACCTGTATAACTTACATGTAGCGTATATGCCCCTGTGGCAGCTGCTGATGAAGGGAGTAAGCTGCTTTAATTTCTTCTGAAAAGAACTATATTCTTGGAAACTTCAGAAACTTGCCAGAAGTCTTCCCTGCTGGGTTGAAGATTTTTGGGGTGTTGTGGAAGATGGAGGGACGTGGGAGGTACGCATGAACATGTACACATGCACCATTGGGTAAAAAGTTGATATGGCCTCTCCTTCTCCATGGAACTTAAAGGAGGGCTTTCAGAAGACCTGTGATGGTAACAGAGGCCAGAGCCCTTCGGGAGTGTGATTGATTTCCAGAGGTTGATAATTGGTTGTATAGTAGTTCGGAGATATGAAGGTGTTTCGAGTTCTCCATTTGTGTTGGAGACCATCCCACCTTCTCTGTGTACCATTTATACCATGCGATGTCTTGCCAGGGTTGGCTTTGCTTTGTGCCGATCTCGGATTCTCAGACAGTACTTGCCACCCTCTGTGACATGCTTCGAGAGTGCCTTGCCACTCTTAGGCCTGGCCCAATCTTAAGAAGCCCATGTACTTTCTGTGGAGCACGTTTTCTCTTTGATGGCCGAGTTAAAACCAGAGGAGGCCACTGTAGAAGTCCTAGACCAAGATTCTTAGAATGACGGTGCACCAGTGTGGAGCCTCCAGATACTTTCTCAGTTATTTTGGCAATGTCAGTCTCTTGGGGGGTTGATCTAAAGATGGGCCTAAGAAGGAGTAAAGAAACTATTGGTGTGCCTGGCATTGTTCTAAATATATAAATAAATACAATTTTTAGAAACAGGCCATAATAAGTAAGGGTTTCGTCTGCCCTGTTTTCACATTCGGAAATTGGAGCACAAGGGTGTGAACTGTTTTGTCCTAAGTTCACACCATGATTGTGAATCCATGTTGCTGCTGTCTTAGAATTATAACATTTTAGATTTGCAGTAGGTGCTGTAAATCTGATCTCTCTTATCTTGCTGATGAGAATAGCAAGGCGGAGTGATTCTGGACGGTGATGCTGTGGTTAGCTCCTACTAGGCCAGGAAGGCAGGCCTCCTGCTTACAGGCCATTACTCAGTCCATGGCGCAGCCAGCGTTTGGAATGCTTAAGTGTCTACTCATGTTCTCTGGGCTCTTGTTTCACCAGCCTGGAAAGCTAGAATGGAAGTACCTCTGAAGAAAAATTCCAGGCTTGGCTCTTTTAGTTACATCTGTTTATGAAGCCTTTCCCCAATTCTGCAGCTCTCAGTCATTCCTGTCCTGATAGCCTATAGTACAAACTGTATACTAACATAATTTGATATTTGTTTTCCCCTCTGTAACTTTAAATTTATTTGTAATCATTTTCTACCCGGTGTCGTGAAAAACCAATTTTTATTCACTGTATACTCCTCAGTTGGATCATGACTTTGAGATTCTTTCTTACCCTTTTAAATCTTTGGCAGCACTGTATGTATCAAAACTTCTTTTATTTAAACTCAAAAGGGAGGGTTGCCTGGGTGGCTCAGTCAGTTAAGCATCTGCCTTCTGCTTGGGTCATGATCCCAGGGTCCTGGGATTGAGCCGCATATCAGGCTCCCTGCTGAGCTGGGAGTCTGCTTCTCCCTCTTTCTTCCTTTCTGCTCTCTGTCTTTCTCAAATAAATACATAAAATCTTAAAAAAGATAAAAAAAATTAACTCACAGAGGAAATAGGTTTTACAGTTAGACCTAATACACACGTACTTAATTATTGGAACAAAAGTTTTACACACCATTGTTCACTCATAAAGAGATATACCATGACCTCTTCTGTTCTCCTGAAAAAGCAAATGGTAGATCCAAATGGTAGAGACACTGATCTCACTGTCCACTAAATGGGTATTACAATTTTACAGTCATGTTCTATAACTTTTCGCACGGGACTAGGGAGAAAGTAGATACTCAGATACTTGGTGAATTTCACCTTTTATGAAGGACTGCTTCGAGATGATTTTTATGATGCCTGTGAAAAAAAATTTTTTTTTAATACAGATTTTTGTTGTCTCTGATACAGTTTCAGGGACACAGTATTTTCCAGGAGAGCAGGTATGGGCTTTCAGCCTTCCTGTTCTTTTCCATTCTCTTGGTTAAAATATTTGCTTCTTTTTTTTTTTTGTTTTTAATTTTTTTTTTGTTTATTTGACAGACAGATATCGTAGGCAGAGAGGCAGGCAGAGAGAGAGGGGGAAGCAGGCTCCCTGCCAAGCAGAGAGCCCGATGAGGGGCTCGATCCCAGGACCCTGGGATCATGACCTGAGCTGAAGGCAGAGGCCTCAACCCACTGAGCCACCCAGGCGCCCCAAAATATTTGCTTCTTGTATCTTCTCTATTTTGGATTCATCCTTTCACTGCTCAAATTCGCTTTGTCTCTGTTGTGTCCATATCCTCATATGGGCTCTTCCTGTGCCTTTAGAATTTTTCCTAGTTTTACCAAGGTCACTTGATTGTCTCCTCTTTGGGAAGCCTTTCCTGCCTGTTTTGGCAGTTCTCCTTTGGGTACTGACCTGGTGTGACCCTTCGGTGTTACACTCGGAATGATAAAAACTGGATTCAAGGATATGATTTGAAACATAAGAGTGGGAAAAATGAATTTTATCATATTTGTTTTATTTTATTTTTTTTTTAAGATTTTTTTTTATTTATTTATGACAGAGAGAGATCACAAGTAGGCAGAGAGGCAGGCAGAGAGAGTGAGAGGGAAGCAGGCTCCCTGCCGAGCAGAGAGCCCGATGCGGGACTCGATCCCAGGACCCTGAGATCATGACCTGAGCCGAAGGCAGCAGCTTAAACCACTGAGCCACCCAGGCGCCCATCATATTTGTTTTAAACAGAAAGTTGTCTGGGAATTAATTGTTCACTGCAACTGTTTAGTATAAAAAAAGGAAGTATTCTTGACAAGTATATTTTCTAGGTAGTAGATATTCACCTTTTTACAATTTACCGTTTTTTTATTTCTTGCTCAAATGTATTGTATTGTCTTGTGTCTTTCTCATAATGGCAGAGTGGAGGGTGGTCAGAGAGGGTGTGGTTTCCGCGATTGACCGTGTAAAAATTATTTAATCAGAAATGGCCTCCCCCCGGGTTCTTTTGTTTTTTTCCTGTTTGCAGGTGGTATCTCAGAATGATAGATCAAAGACAGCCTTATAGAACTTACTCTTCTTTTACTTGGATGGTTATTTTTTGGCATGAAAAAGAAACATTGCTGAGCTTTCTAAGAATTCATAGTAGGCAGGTTGAATGAAGCACTTACTCCATGACCTGCAAATTCTTGGATTGGATGACTGTTTCTGGGGGTATAATAATATATCCTACCTTTTATTCAGAACTTGATGTTTGGTCTTTAATAGACTCTCCAAACTTTTTCCCTTAATGTGTTAATGAGATCAGAAGAACCAATAGATTCACACATTGCTAGACACATGGGGGATGGGAGGTACTATAGATTTTGAGGTCTTATATATGAGATAACCAAGGTCCAGAGAGAGAAGCATTTTGCCTCAAGTTGTTTGAGCTAGTTAGTGACAAGGCTAGGACCAGGTCTTGTAAAGGTCTGTACCTTTCCTAGGTCAGTGCCATAATAGTGTACCATGGTCTTGTTGTAGCAGCTCCCCAACTGATCCAACCCATTCTTCCATGAAATATTTTCTGTAAAACAACATTTCCTATTTTTAATAAAAATGTTAGTTTGAATTTCTAGCATTATATTGACAGGAATATTGACTAAAAAATACTACCCAGGGAGCCTGGGTGGCTTAGTCAGTTAGGTGTCCAACTCTTAAGTCTCAGTTCAGGTCTTGATCTCAGGGTCATGAGTTCAAGCCCCACTTTGGGCTCCATTTAAGAAAAAGAAAAAATATTACTATTAACCTGGACTCTTAGGCATAGCCATTGAGTTTTTTCTCTTTTCTGATTAATTATCTTATTAAGACTTTCTCTTCTTGGGGGAGAGTACAGGGATTTTCCGTAAAGCTCTGCCCCACGTGTACATAGCCTCCCTCATTATCAGCGTCCCCCGCCAGACTGGTACTTTTTGACATAACTGATGAACTGCACTGAAACATCGTAATCATCTAAAGTCCAAGTTTATGATACTGTTTACTTTTGGTATATAGTCTAAACAAATGTATAATGACCTAGTCATCATTATAGTATTATATGGAATATTGTCAGTGCCCTAAAAGTCCTCTGTGCTCTGCCTGTTCATCCATCCCTCTCCCCAACTTCCAGTTTTTTTACTGCCTTCTGTAATACCATTGAGTTTTTAGTTTCAATTATTGTAACCTTTATATTTAGAAGTTTGATTCAGTTCTTTTAAAAAAACTGCATCAGGGGCGCCTGGGTGGCTCAGTGGTTAAGCCGCTGCCTTCGGCTCAGGTCATGATCTCAGGGTCCTGGGATCTAGCCCCGCATAGGGCTCTCTGCTCAGCAGGGAGCCTGCTTCCTTCCCCTCTCTCTGCCTGCCTCTCTGCCTACTTGTGATCTCTCTCTCTGTCAAATAAATAAATAAATCTTTAAAAAAAAAAAACAAACTGCATCAGCTTTGAGTCTCATCTCTGTTCTTATAATCAAGCAATTGTTATTTCTTGGCACATATTAAGCATTTGTTTTGTATCCTGTCTGAAATAGTTATGGTATTTAGTATTTTGAGAGTCTAATTCTCCTGTCTGTGTTTCTGCTGGCTTTTATTCATAGCGCTTTATTTTCTTGTTTTGTGTATGTGTATGAGTTTTGATTGTGAACTCAAATCTCTTGGAGTTTTATTTGTGGGACTTTTTGGTGGGGTGGATTAACTTTAGCTCCCAGAGTGAACTTGTAATTCTGCTGGTTGCCAGGTGAAGAGGGCAACATCAGCTCAGGGTCTCTTTGAATTACATTATCTGCTTGAGTGGTCTGGTTTAAGATCATACAGCTTGTGTGGATTTGGGTTACAGTCTTCATGAGGGTCAGCTTGGGGTTATGAATTTTTGGAAGCTGTCCTCCACCCCCAGTGCCAAGCACGTGTCACGCATGTTTCCTTGCTGCCTCTTGTGGTACAGGATTATTTCTTTCTCCTCCTGACATGGAGATCAGCCCTTTTAGAATCTTAGTGTCACGCTCGGGTCTTTTGTTGGCCTTCCTGTCATCCCAAGTTTTAGGTTTCCCTGCACTCTCTTTCATTCAACTGTCACTAGTGTTGACACATAACCCTCACTGTAAATCTCTCTTTGGCATTGGCCTGTCTCCCAGGGTTCTCCCATCATTTTGTTTTTTGTTTTCTGCGGATTCCTCATTTTCTCACCAGCTCAGTAGATTACTGTTTTTTTAATATTAAAATTCATCCACCTCATTGTTCTCATCAGGAGGGTCATGAATACCTCATTGCTTCTTTATGATGAATTCTGTAGTAATAGGTACTGACTCTAAAGTAATCCTTTGTGTAAGTTACAAAAATGGAGACAACAATCAGAAAAGAATGTCTTCTTCCTTCTCTGTGTGTCATGTACTCATACAATAGAGAAGAATCCTGATACCTATGAAAGCTTTAGAGCAGAAATTCTAATCTGAGCATGCCAACATTTCTTTCCTTTATTCTGGGAAAGCATCACTGATGCAATAAACCACTGTTAATTGTAGTGGGATCATATTTCTCAAGTGTTGTAAGGATGGAGAATTGTTCAGAGCCATTATTATTGAATATTGATTTGTTCTAGGTTCAGTTTAAACCTTGGGGCTGCTGGTTGACCATTATTTGACATGATAGGGTTTGTCAACCTTCAACAACATCCTCAAGGGATGACATTGAGAAGTCTTCTGAAGATACTAAAAATTCTACAGCATACTTTTGGCTTGGTGGCTCTTTCTCCCCAGCTATACTGAACTCTAGTGTTGAAAACCAGTCATCAGAAACTGAATTACTTAGTCTCCTCTTTGCATTTGTAGTTAGCATTCAGCTAGAGGTAGAGATACATACTCTGATTGTTTCTGCAGAGAAAATCTTGAGTTCACGCTGTAAGACTATCCTGCACATTCACAGAATCTGCATTATACAGCATCATTATCATGGTAAGGTATATGTTACTATGCTGTCCTTTAATTTAGAACCGTCATAAAGTAAATTCCATTCTCTCTTTGAACTTTCCATTTGGATCTGCTCCCCCTATTCCATCTGTTGCTCTGACCTTTCTCTTCTGAACTGTGTTGTTTGGCATGTATTATTGGTTGGCTTGGCCCTCCAAGGACTTTTGTGTTGGTATAGTAAATGTCCTCAGAAATGTTGGTAAAAGTGATTGGTAATGGTAGAATGTTGAGTTGGAAATTACGTAGTCTTAATTTTCTAAACAGGCTTAGCTGTGAAAACCTTAATTTGGGTAAAGGATTACTCGAATACCCAACAGATAAACTGGGAGCTGGGGTTTTTGAAAATGGTGAGGAGATGGACCCTTTTATTTTGCAAATGAAGCATCATAAATCCAGAAAGATTCAATGGCTATGGTTTATGGCTGTTTCCATTTTATCACACTTCGCCTCCTCTTCCCAGATCTCTGATTGGATTGTGGTTTTGCTTTATTGTGTCAGCCTTTCCAGAGTACAGTGACTGTACCTTTGGGCGGCTTGGTGGAATTGGCCGGAGTGAGGAAATCCATTTTTTTAATGGTAGCTACCTCATTTTTTTTTTAAGCTATCTCATTTTTCTGCTGACTTGTTTTCTTCTGTGTTACATGGAGCAGACATTTATTAACATTACGGGGTAATGAGAATAGCCTTCTTCCCCCCTTTGAATTTGAAGGGAAGGCGAAGAAGGGAACCAATATTTATGGGACACTGCTGGATGTTTTTTTTTTTTTTTTTTTTTAAAGATTTTATTTATTTATTTATTTATTTGACAGAGAGAGAGAGATCACAAGTAGGCAGAGAGAGAGGAGGAAGCAGGCTCCCCGCGGAGCGGAGAGCCCGATGCGGGGCTCGATCCCAGGACCCCGAGATCATGACCCGAGCCGAAGGCAGTGGCCCAATCCACCGAGCCACCCAGGCGCCCCTGCTGGATGCTTTTATAGGGGTTTAAATTCCTTTCATTGTAGCTATCCTCTGAAGTAGTTGGTGACCTTTTCCTTTTGTAGTTAAGGAAACCAAGGTGCAGGGAAGCTAATAACTTGATCCAGAGTGAGACTTACCTTGAGGATGCAGGACAGCTGGAGGATTTTCTAAGCAGGCATGAAAATCTGTGATGGAGGGGCGGGGATAAGTGGATCCTCTGGCATGGTTAGAATGCGCGGTCTGTGGTGTGTGGTTGGCATTACACTGGTGAGACAATGTTCATGTGTTATGTGTTCATCCTAAGGGCCAGAAATGCTTTCCTGAGTTACGTGTACTGGTATTTTACTGTTCCACATAAAAAGATGTAATAAGGTTGTATTTTGGGTAATAGAACCTTTCTTCTTTTTTCTCCTTCTTGCCCTGCCTTCTCCCCTGCCCTTCTGTTTTGTGGGGAGGGGGTTATACTTATTTGAATAAACTAGTATTATTTCTTACAGTAGGTGGTAAACATCTGGGCTTATTGATACTTTTCAACATATTTGAGGAAATTTGATGACCTGATAACTTGTGCTGGCGGGGATGGGGAGAGGGGCTTCCAACATTCGCACCAAGACGGATTTGTTGAGTAGATCTTGTAGTTGCTGTAATATTTGAATTTGATGTTGTTCTAAAACAGTGGATGGCCAGATTAGAAATAAATGGTATCTGTAAACTAGCGATTATATGAAGGTTTTGTAGAAAGCCTTAAAAAAGTCCTAAATTAAAAAAAAAAAAAAAAGGCACTGTCATGTTTATATACAAGTGCTGGAGGGCTGGAAGATATTAAAGGAAATGTCTTGTTTTGGTAGAATTTGACCACCAATCCACCAAGTCCCTTTAATCAGTACTTGCAATCAGGAAGTTGAGGATGTGTTGTCTAACAGAGGTTGGGCTTCCCAAGTCCAGGAGTGGAGCTCAGTCAGGAAACAACAGGGATGGGCTTCTGGGCACAGAGGTAGCGTTAACCTCGAGTCAGCGCCTGGGAGGAGGCATGGTGTGTGTGTGTTGTCTTGTGTGCGATTTTGCCAAGTGGTGTTCAGACATTTTGTGAGTCATACTGTGTCAGTTTTGTGTAGGTGGTGGTATGTTTTCTTGGGAATTTTCAAGTAACCATATCTCGAGTTGGGTTTTCAGCATTGCTGTCGTTTCCCTTCCAGCTATGTTCAGAGTCCGTTTAGTGGCATGTGCCACTACACAGGACACCCTGCCCCCACCAACCCCTCAACACAGAGTTGAGTCAGTCATATTCCCGAGACTGTGACACTCAATTGTTGTCTGGGCACAGGGCCCTTTTTTGGTTGCATTTCATTTTATTTTTTCCCTTTTTTATCCCTCACCCTCAATGCCATGTCCCAGTCCTCTTTCGGCACCCACTCAAGTATGTTTCATGTATGTTCTTCAGCCCATTTGCCATCTGCTAATTTTTATACGTGTTAATCTCGTTTGTTTTTTTTAACGTTATCTTTTTGAGAAATGGTCATGCTTTTGTATGTAAACCTGGTTCCATGGTTCTGACTCTGCTACGTAGTAGGATGGTTGGCAGTTGCGCAGTCATCAGGGCCATTTCACACAGCGTTTTTGTCATTTGGGATCCGTGTGGGGATTTTCACGTATATCACTCCAAAGAATTGTTAGGTCATTGAATATATGCATATTTGGTTTTAGCTCTCCTGTTAGAGCACATGGTACAGCAGGGGCTTTAATCCATTACCCAGAAAATAGTAACACATTTCAAATAGAATTTCTTGATCCATGCTTTGGTTTCCTGAGGAAGTTCTTGCAAACTAATTTTTAGTCATATTATTAAAACCTTTATTCTTCACTATCATCCTTTATTTTCCAGTAATGTTAGGGAGTCAAAGGGAACATAGTTTTTTAAAGGATTTCTCTGAAATGCCTATATAACTGTGAAAACTTAATGAAAATACTACAAATACTGAGATTTCTGTTTTTGTTTTTGTCTTTTTATAGGGCGCCAATGCCTCGGCATTAGAGAAAGAGATTGGTCCAGAACAGTTTCCAGTCAATGAGCACTATTTTGGATTAGTCAATGTAAGTATCCGTTGATACTTAGCCTTCACCAGTACCTTTGGAAATAGTTTTAAAAATGATGCGTGCATCTCATCATTTATTAAAGGAAAATTGTTTATTTGCATCACTAGGCTTAAGACCAAGAAACTTGATTTGAAATTCTCTTTTTAAAGAAAGGGAAACAAAGTTGCCCAAGGTCTTAAGAATTTTAAAATGGTTTTTTAATTTTTCCTATTTTGTGTCAGAATTTTTTATAACTAAAATTTTGTATGGCTTACACCAAATGATCTCTTGATTCTTTGAGAATCCTTTAAATGCCTAAATATAAGTGGTCCAGATGTACAGGTATAATAAACTTTTGTAAATGCCTCCCTGTGTCTGTAAAGTATTTGTCAACTTCCGGCAGTGCTTAACTAGTATAGATATACAAGGGCAAAATATAAGTAAAGGGTACATTCCCCAGCCTTGTGGAGGTAATTCTAGTAATTATGCATCACTAAAACTTTGGAAGAACTTTTTTTTAGAATTTTTAACTCTTTTCTGAATCATCAGCACACACCTGAAATCTGTGTTTTAGGGTACTGTTAGGTGGGTCCGTGGTGAGTGTGTTACACTACAGAGAGAGGTGGTAATATGGGTGACAAAGTTCCATCGAACACACCTGTGTGTCACTGAACACTAATATGTAATTGTGATGTATGAGGTGGATTTCTTGTGTGATTTGAAGAAAGCAGTTAAAGTGGTGTGGGTGTTTCTTTTTGCATTGGGAGTCCCCTCGTGGGTGTGAAGCTTGTGACTGAATCAGCAGTCCCCCACTCTACAGCGACCCCTCCCAGAGGAGGCTGGCCATTTTTCCTGGAATCTACCCCGTATTCTAAATCAAGTGCCTATGCCGCTGTTAGAAACAGTCCATTCGGGTGCTTGGGTCATTAAGCGTCTGCCTTTGGCTCAGGTTGTGATCTCAGTGTCCTGGGATCGAGCCCCGAATTGGGCATCCTGCTTGGCAGGAAGCCTGTTTCTCCTTCTCCCACTCCCCCTGCTTATGTTCCCTCTCTCACTCTCTCTCTCTCTGTGTCAAATAAACAAATCTTTAAAAACAAAAACAAAACAGTTCATTGACTTCCTGTTACGGTAGGTAAGAAACTTCGCCCTCTTCTAGCACCATCCCTGTCCATTCTCTGCTATGGAATTCACCACTGCTTTATTTTTCCACATCCTTAATTTTCATTTATTCTTCCCCAAGTCTTCAGCAGCGCTAACAAATGCAGAAAGACTTCCTCAGTACCAGTTTGCCCTGCGTCATCCCCAGAACGGTGACCTCCCTCTGCAGCCCTGTCATCCCGCCGTGTGGCCTCTGAGTCCTTCTTTTCCCTTCACCCCAGACATCCCTTCGCTTCTCGCCTTCCCTAGATCCCCTCTTCTGCTTGGGTTTTTCCCTGCTTTGTGGAACATGTTCTGTAGTAGCTTCTTTAGGGAGTGTGCACAGGAGGTAACTTTGAGATCTTGTGTATTTAAGAATGTTTTGGTTATTGTCAAAACTAGATGGAGATCCTAAGTTACAACCTTCCTTTAGAATTGTAAGGGGTTACTCTGTGGCCTTCTGCCTTCCTTTGACATTGGCAGGGCTGATGCCCTTCTGATTCTTCATCTCTTCTGTGTGTGGCTTTTGCCCCTTAGAAAGATGTTTTGGGAGGCTTTCCTTTCAGAATGTGAACGGATAGCCAGTGTTCTGAAATTTCATGATGCATCTTCGTGTCTCCCGCTGTTGTTGCGTTGGCTGCTTATGAACCCATTTAGACATTTTTTTCATTTTCCTCAGTTCTAGAACATTTCTGATACCAGTATCTGGATAATTGCTTCCAATCAGTGTAATCTCTTTGTTCTTTTTTCATATACTCTTAGTTGCATATTGAAATGCAGACTGATTCTTTGTTCTTCATCCTTTTTCTTGCATTTTTTGATCATCTGATATTATTCTACATTTTGTACTATTTCCCTTTTTTGTCCAGTTCATTGCACTTTTTATTTCATAGAGTGTTACCTTAATTTTATTATCTTGATTTACAGAACAAGTTCTGTTATTTTTCCCAAGATGATATTTATAATTTTTTTTTTTTGAAGATTTTATTTATTTATTTGACAGACAGAGATCACAAGTAGGGAGAGAGGCAGGCAGAGAGAGAGAGAGGAGGAAGCAGGCTCCCTGCCAAGCAGGGAGCCCGATGCGGGGCTCGATCCCAGGACCCTGGGATCATGACCTGAGCGAAAGGCAGAGGCTTTAACCCACTGAGCCACCAAGCGCCCCTGATATTTATAATTTTTGTTGGTGAGGTTTTCTTACTGGATTGTTTTGAGGTCCTCTCTCCTCCCCCCCACCGTTTTAAACACTGTCTTTTCTAATGGAAGCTTTCCTTAAATTTCATTCATAAATATAAGTGAGATCCTGAAAAGCTGATTGGGATTTGGTGTACTATGGGTGGAGCTTGTCTGCTGTGGTTTCCTCTAGGGTGACCCTTGGCAGGCAGGTGTTAGAAATGGCTGCATCCCCCCACCCCCCATTCCAATGGCTGGAGCATTTCCTCTGGGACTATTACTTGGTGCTGAGGGACTTTCAGTTTCTGTCAGGGGTAGCTTAGTTCAGGGTTGTTTCTGTCAGGGGTAGCTTAGTTCAGGGTTTTGTTGAGCCCTCTGTTTTCTGTTTGGGGCCTCACTGCTGTCCTCTGCTGTCCTTAAGGGCTTTTGAGCCAGACTTCTCTGTGCAGCTTCTGTGGAGACTAAACCTGCAGTTGAAAGAAAGGTTAAATGTCGTCTAGGGGCACTTGGGTGGCTCAGTGGGTTAAAGCCTCTGCCTTCGGCTCAGGTCGTGATCCCAGGGTCCTGGGATGGAGCCCCACATCGGGCTCTCTGCTCAGCGGGGAGCCTGCTTCCCTCTCTCTCTCTCTGCCTGCCTCTGTGCCTACTTGTGATCTCTGTCTGTGAAATAAGTAAATAAAATCTTAAAAAAAAAAAAAAATGTCGTCTAGGGGTCTAAATGGTCCTTTTAAAAGACTTCTGACCAGACCGTGTTTTTAGGGGAACCTTGACACCCCCCCTTTTTCTTGGCCTTTTGAGTTTTTGCTTAATATCTTCTTTTACTGTCATCTTACTGGGATTTTGTGGGGAAGGCGGGGAGTTGACTGTTTAATTTCCTTGGTTTAACACGATCTGGCCTCTTCTAACGTCTTGAGCATCCGTGCTTACGTGCGGAGGTGTCTGGGATGGGAAGCCTGGTGTACATTCTGGCAGCGGCAGCACCCTAGCTGCTCCACTCCCATGAACTACTTCCCTGCGGCTCCCACCCCAGTTCGGTTCCCGCTCTTACGCTGACGTGTGTCTTGAATTGTAGGGATGTATTGGATGTATTGGTAGTGTTGACTGTGTTGATAGTGTCTCAGAAGAACCCATTTTCTTCAGCACAGGAATATTTTATATATTGAAGGGTGTTTTACCTTTAATCCTCTTCAGTTTAAATATTTCAGTCTCTCTGTTTTGTGTCTGACTGTAACTTTTTCTGTAGATAGACTCAGAACAACTAAAACAACATCCTTGAGAAAATTTATTGTAAAATGAGTTCTAAAATTAGTCTATTTTTTGTTATGCTGTTTTTTCTTTGATATATCGCTTTGTGTCAGTTGTGTAAAAAAAAAAAAAAAGGATTTCTAAGAAGGTTTTATTTTTATTATTATTCTCCATGGATCAATCAATCCAAATTAAAAGGGTGGTATTTGTGTTTCTCCCTGAAGCTGACTAACCAATACTAACACCCAAGAGAAGCAGGAGGGAGTGAAGTTAGTAAGAGATCTTTAGAGGAAGCTTTGTCTTTTATCCCTTCCAGAGACTCATCTGATGGGTAGAAATGTAGTTTCTAATCTCTGTGCCTAGTTATTTTGAAAAATTGGGATCTCTGAGGTAGCCAGGGCTCCCAGCTATGCAAGATTGATGAACACCTGAATTATATTGAGAAATTAATTGGTGGTCAGAGTAGATGCAGCAGAACTAGTATAGTGATTAACTTCGTGATTTAAACTTTCAGGCTACCTTGTGACTGTCTTCTGTACTGTTAACTTTATTCTATAGGTCCTGTTTTGCAGCTCTTAAAATATCATCACTCTTTCTCTGTTTCCCCCCCCCCCCCCCGCCTTCCTCCTTTTTAAAAAAATTTATGGAGTTAATCACACTATAGGAGTCCCTTAAAAATGAAGGGGGTGGATCTTTGTGGGGGGAGGGTAGGGGAGGGTAGCTTATTTAATTCAGAGGTAACATTGTGACTTTTTTTTTTTTCCCTCTCTGTACCTGTCTACCAGGTAGTTAGCGTTGAAACAACACTGGAATGTAACTGCTTTAAGGAACTCTGGTTTATCTTTTCTAGCAATCGAATTTTGTTAAAATGAGGCACACGTATGTTTTCTTTCTTTTGTCAGTATGTTCTTAGCTAAGTATGCATTTCCAAGGTTCATTTTAATTGCTTCTAACAAAAAACACCGAGAAGGGTTTCTATTAGACCTGCCTGTTTGGAGCCTTTTTGTGACTGGCAAGTGGCACAATCATTCACTACCACTTGCCTTTGGGAAATAGTACGTGTATTTGGACACTTAGAAAATCAGACTTTTTTTTTTTTTTAATGGACAGAAGAAAAATAACCACAGTTTAATCAACTGGCAGAAAATTCAACATAGGGTTACTCTCAACATTGTTACTATGACCTATTTTCCATTACTTTCAGTTGCAGTTTCTTTTTTGGGAAGAATATTTTCACAGATGATCACTTTTATGGCAGTTCACTCTTAATATTCTGATGTCTGTCACTGTACTTTGCATAATACATTGAGTGGGGATTTCCTGTTGGTTTAATTCTTGTGAATGCTTTAATATTTCTGATGTTATTAGAGAGCAGGAGGAATACTCCTGTGGTGTGGGAGTTCAGAAACTACCTTGAGTAGGCAAGGGAGCCTTTTGGAAGCTTTCTGTTGCAGCAGAATATCCTACTTAAACGTCACCTTTATAGGGTCAGCTAACTTCTTTGAAAATGAATTGTTTTGATCTGATGAACCAGATTGCCTTTTTCCCCTTATATCTTTTAGCGAGTGAGTACTTCTTTTTGTATGTAGATAGAAAAGGGGTAATTTCAGTTAGCAGTATCTCTTTTCTACTTCTGTGCAGTCTACCTTTTTTTTTTTTTTTTAAGATTTTATTTATTTATTTGACAGAGAGAGATCACAAGTAGACAGAGGCAGGCAGAGAGAGAGTGAGAGGGAAGCAGGCTCCCTGCTGAGCAGAGAGCCCGATGCGGGACTCGATCCGAGGACCCTGAGACCATGATCTGAGCCGAAGGCAGCGGCTTAACCCACTGAGCCACCCAGGCGCCCCTACTTTTGTGCAGTCTACCTTTTTAAACAGCCTTTTCTCATTGTTTTATGATATAGTTCTATATTGATTTCCCAACACAGTAGGAGCCAACAGACGTGTCGTCTCAGCAGATCTATTTGTGAGGCTGCAGTGGAATGTGCTTTTCCCTAAGATCTTTGTTTGAAATAACAGTTGAGTTCCTAGACCGTCTTACAAAAGGCTTTTTACACCTGAATCGCTAGTGGTCATTGGTTTGAATTACGGGTCCAGGGGACAGGAGCATTGTGAAGAACAGTGACAAATAAAAATGAAGCTTTCTTTCCATTTGTGGGTTATAAAACGACGTCCTCGAGAATAAAGTTGATTATGCAAATATCTCTTGGTTCTATTTTTGTTTGAATTGATTGATTGTCATTTAGTTTCTCTCCACCTGATGGCCATAGGCTACTTGAGGGTTAGATTATCAGAGATCCCAGAGAATGTTTACGTTAGACTTGAGAGAACAGCTCTGTCTCAAGTCCTCTGCTGAGATTGGATCAAGTGTCCAGCCCTGTGGCAGGGTCTGTGAAAGGGTTTGTGATTGACAGCCTTACAGCATTTATGTAGAGAAGTCATTTTCTGTAAGGAAGGGTGGGACAGTGGAGTTAAGGGGTATGGGATCAGGAATGGATGTCCACTAGCATATGGAAGGACACTTTTAGATCCGGTCCACTTGGCTGTGGTGAGATTGGTGAGTAGGGGAATGTTGGGTATGGTGTTAAAAAACAGGGCCACCTAAACTGTAGTAGAGGAAGAGGGTCTTGCCTTAGAAGGGGATGTTCACAGGATAGGCATCATCATCGCCAGCCTCCAGCACGGGGGACAGTGGAGCATTTAAACATTTAGAAACTTTTTTTAGGCAATATTGTTAACATCATGATGGTAAACACCAGTAGTCTCCAAATGATATACGTAAGATGAACGATTGGGCTGTGGGAAGAAATACAGAATCACTAATCTTTATTTTTATCTAAAAATGAGAGCTAAGCCTTACTAATTCTTGTTTTTAAAGATTCTTTTATTCATTTTATAGAGAGAGGGAGAGCGTGTGCACCCAAACGGGGCTGGAGGTGGGTGGGTGAGTGGGTGGGGAGGGAGAGGGAGAGAGTCTCAAGCAGACTTCCCACTGAGTGTGGAGCCCATGGAGGGTGGAGTCCAGAGGGTGGAGTTGGATGTGGGGCTCCATCCCAGGACTCTGAGATCATGACCTGAGCTGAAATCAAGAGTCAGATGCTCAATTGACTGAGCCACCCAGGGGCCCCAGCCTTATTAATTCTTACTAAATATTTGATACTGGTATCCACACTCTATCTATGTGTGAAGTGGTCCTATGTCACTTCAGGTTCCATAGCACCAAAGAGTTGACAGTGTAACTGTCTCTTATTCACTTATGTGTTTATAAACTATTACAATTTCAAGGTAGATTTAGAGATGATACGATTTAATTTCTCTTAATCTAATTTTTCAAAATGGTCAAGTGACTTCAAAAGATAGTTTCAAAAATAACTGCAGTGATGAAGTCCTGGGAACTGTTGTTAGTGCTGCGTGTGGATTATTAGTTTAGTTCTTTTCAAGATTTTAGAAGGTGGGCCCTGTGTTACAAACCCCATTTACACACAAGGATGCGGATGAGCAGAGTGGCGTGGCAGTTTCCAGAGGTTAGAGAGCAGAAGCAGACTTGGGCCTAGAGTTCGCTTTCAGAGCCTGTTCGCTTTGATGCTGAGCGGTGCTGCTCTCAAGGCGGATGATTACTCCAGTGAATTCAAACAAATTTGGTAGACAGGATGGAGAATTTAATTTAGAAAGTACAGTAAGGCCGTAAAGGAAACTTTCCCCCTTGGACCTGTCTATGCATCTGTGTATCTGTCTCTTTTTTTTTTTTTTTTTTTTAAAGATTTTATTTATTTATTTGACAGAGAGAGATCACAAGTAGGCAGAGAGGCAAGCAGAGAGAGAGAGAGAGAGAGAGAGAGAGGAGGAGGAAGCAGACTCCCCGCCAAGCAGAGAGCCCGATGTGGGACTCGATCCCAGGACCCTGGGATCATGACCTGAGCCGAAGGCAGAGGCTTAAACCACTGAGCCACCCAGGCGCCCCTGTGTATCTGTCTTTGATTGCCATTAAAGCCACATATCGAAATAACTGAACATAAACTCAGACCTGCAATTGAATATTAAAATCTATAACCCACAGTTTATCACAAAGTGTACTCTGTTTCATTGATCTCACTTGAATATTAATAATTTTTAGTGAAAACAAAATTAATGTAAATAAGAAAAATTTTACATATTTACTTTGTCTCAGTCACATTTGTTATACAGTTGACTGTTGAACAACACAGGGGTGAGCTGTCTAGGTCCATCTGTATGCAGTTTGCTTTTTTTTTTTGGTACACAGTATAGTATTGTATTTTCTTTTATGATTTTCTTGATAGCATTTTCTTTTCTCTAGCTTACTTTATTATATATAATACACATAACATACAAAATGTGTGTTAATTAATTGTTATAGGTGAGGCTTCTGGTAAGCAGTAGTCTGTTATTAGTGAAGTTTTTGGGAAGTTGAAAGTTACATGCAGATTTTTGGCTATGTGAGGGGTTAGCACCCTTAACTCCTGCACTGTGGAAAGGCTAACTGTATGTAATGTATATTTTTATGTATATAAATTTACATTTTATAAAAGTGTATTTTCATATATATGATGTAGCACATAATTTTTATTTGAATTTATTAGGGATGTGTGCTCAAGATAATCTTAGTGATGGGGCTATGATAAAGATTTGTGCAGGGGGCATTTATCTTAAAACTGGGAGCAAAAGGCAGTCGAGGATGCCATTGTGTTCAGTAAGCAACTGAAAAAATCAATGCTCAGACCTTGAGGAGAGTGGCAGCTTTTTAAAATTTGTTTCCCCTTATTTTAAACCTGGTTATACCTTTGATCTTCAAAACAAGCTGAGAAGACATAGGGTAGGTTTCAACCTTAAAGCAATGTCTTTTGGAAATCGAGCGTTCAGACACAGGAGTATGGGGGAAATCATCACAGACAATCTTTTGTATGAAAGCTACACACAAGAGAGATACATTTTTAGGTTTTAGGAACTTGGAAGAGAGTTACTGTCAGGGAAGCTGAAGAACAGTTTTCAGAGTTATGAATAAGATCGAAAGTTATTGCTTGTTCTGGAGAAATTGTAGTAGTTTGAAGCTTTGATTTTTCTTTAATGGGCTTGATGAAGATCAGTGCAAGACCATAAGAGAAGACCTCAGAGAATTGATTATAATGTTACTCATTGCCTTACGTTCAGAAGATGAGCAGGAGTCTACCTTCCAGCATTCTGTACAGAATAATAGACTCCATCTGGTTCCTTAGCTTATCATTCCATTTGCTTCTTTTTTTATAATTTGGTCAACTTTTATTATACATTTTTCTAATATACTGTGAGACGCTGTCTTTTGCTTTTACCTGCTCTGTGGAAGTCATTCGAATCCCTATTGCTTATTCTTTAACAGAAGTGTCCAGTGATGGAAAGTGACTCTTCTCTCCAATGGCAGAGGCATAGTTTGTTGGTCATTAGCTTCATTAGACTGTGATACAAATACTAGTGTTTTTCAGACTAATTGATACTGAATAATTGGTAAATTAATCTCAGTAATACTGTAGATTCTACTGCAGGTGTACTTAGCCCCCGGATAGGCTTTATTCAAGTATACCCAGAGTCACATCGATCAGTAGTACCAATGCGTCATCTCCTTTTCATCTGCTTCTTTTAGCATTTACCTTGAAAGCCTTTAAAGCACTTCTTTTGGGGCGCCTGGGTGGCTCAGTGGGTTAAGCCGCTGCCTTCGGCTCAGGTCATGATCTCAGGGTCCTGGGATCGAGTCCCGCATCGGGCTCTCTGCTCCGCAGGGAGCCTGCTTCCTCCTCTCTCTCTGCCTGCCTCTCTGCCTACTGTGATCTCTCTCTGTCAAATAAATAAATAAAATCTTTAAAAAAAAAAAAAAAAAAAAAGCACTTCTTTTTATGGAAACCACTTCTTGGCTCTGACCACCAATAGGAATGTAAAAATCATATATTCTCACTGGGCCTCATGTTCTGTTCTTTTTTTGTGGCATTGTTTAACTCATTTCTCTGTTCCTTAAATATCTTGTAAATTGGTAGATAGGTCTAGACATGTGATTGAAATTTAGTAGTTTAAAAAAATGTAGTGCTTTTGTTTTTTAAGACAGGAATTCTTCATAAGAGTTGCTGCATATTTCTGCAAGAGACAAAAGTTTGGCTGTTCATTTTTAATGATGTTGGAGTGCACTGGGGCTTCAGATCATTTTTAAAGTTCCCATCAGCCATTAATGCTTTTGGTATCCATTGATAATTATTTCCTACTCCATTATTTGTAGTCATTTCTTCTGAATTTATTAGCTGGATTTATTCTATAAGCTGGAACTTCATCAACTCTTTAGTTCCCTGTGAAATACTCTTACAAGAAAGACAAGATAAGGGAGCACCTGGGTGGCTCAGTTGGTTAAGCGACTGCCTTTGGCTCAGGTCATGATTCTGGAGTTCCAGGATCTAGTCCCACATCGGGCTCCCCGCTCAGTGGGGAGTCTGCTTCTCCCTCTGACCCTCCCCCTTCTCATGCTCTCTCTTTCTCTCTCTCTCTCAAATAAATAAATAAAATCTTTAAAAAAAAAAAAAAAAAGACAACATAAGGGTCACCTGGATGGCTCAGTTGATTAAGCATTCAGCTCTTGATTTTGGCTCAGGTCATGATCTCAGGATCCTGTGATCAAGCCCCTTGTCTGGCTCCATGCTGGGTGTGGAGCCTGCTTGGGATTCTCTCTCTCCCTCTGCCCCTACTCTCTACCCCCATGCTCATGTGCTAGCTCTCGGGTGGGGGGGGCAAGATAAAACTTTGATGTTCTCCTTTTATGTATTAGTTTATAGCATCCATGGAGTCTAATGAAAGGTTTGATAAAATATCATTATTAATTCATAAATATTTATATAATTAATGTGCTTTTTATCAATTGCAGTGTTTCTTTTTGATGAAATTTGGCTCTTGAATCTGTGCAAAAAGATATTCCAGGGTGATCTATATTTGTATATTTCCTGTCCCAGACCTAGTGTAGCCATATCTGTAAGACATCCTAGTTCCTTTATGTGGGAAAAAGGTTTTTAGAGACTGCAGTCTGTGTGCCAGGGAAACTTGCTACTAGGCCTTTCAGTGGATAGAAGTTGAAAACACACACACACACACAGACATAAGTCTAATACTCTAATTCTCTAATTAGAGTATTAGAGTCTAATACTCTAATACTCTAAATTCCAATTTAAGGGGCGCCTGGGTGGCTCGGTGGGTTCGGCTCTGGTCATGATCTCAGGGTCCTGGGATCAAGCCCTGCATTGGGCTCTCTGCTCAGTGGGGAGTCTGCTTCTACGTCCCCTTCTGCCTGCCTTTCTGCCTACTTGTGATTGCTCTCTCTATCAAATAAATTTTTAAAAAAAGAAAGAAATTCCAGTTTGGTTATGGGACTTTTACTCTTATCTTTATTATTGTATCTTTCTTCCTTTGCATTAACAATTTTGGTTCCTAAGGATATTAATGTAATTCTTTGCTTACTTTGTTCTATAGAAATCCACAGTAGTTTCAAAATAACAATGTTAATAGATTAGTTCTAACAATGTGATTACTGAATGCATTTAAGATTTCTTCTTTTTGGCCACATGAGTGGCTCAGTGGATTAAGCCTTTGCCTTCTGCTCTGGTCATGGTAGCGTCCTGGAATTGAGCCCCACATCGGACTCTCTGCTCAGCAGGGAGCCTGCTTCCTCCTTTCTCTCTGCCTGCCTCTCTGCCTACTTGTGATCTCTGTCAAGTAAATAAAGTAAAATCTTAAAAAAAAAGAAATTACTAAAAAAAAGATTTCTTCTTTTTATTCTTAGACTATTTCAGTACGCATGTATAGTAAAAATTCCATGTTTTAAAGTTGCTCGAACTAATTTTTTGTGTAGTTCTCCTATGGACTGGATAAACATTTAGGTTTCACTGACCTCTGTTTCCTTTCAGCTTTAGGAATTTCTTTTTTTTCCTCTGAGATATTTTTTATTTAATTTAGTTTAAAAAAAATTGGTGCAAATCAAATATTTTTAAAAAGATACTTTGATTCCTCTTTCCTCTTTCCTCTTTCTCTATAAATAACCATTTTTATTAGTTTTTAATTTACCTTCCTGGTTTTTAAATATAAGCAACTGTACATGTCTATGGATATGTTTGACATTACCCTTTAAAAAAAAAAAAAACGTATTTTTAGAGAGAAAGTGTGTGTGCAAGTTGAGGGTGGGTAGAGCCAGTGGGAGAGAGAATCTCCGGCAGACTCTGTGCTGGGCACAGATCCTGAAATGGGGCTCGATCCCACAACCAGATACCGTGATGAGATCAGCTCCCGAGCAGAAACCCAAGAGTCCGGTGCTTGACCGTCAGAGCCAGCCAGGCACCTTGACACTGCCCCTTAAAACAGTCGCCTCTGCCTAGGCTTTTTAGGTTAGTGAGTATGTGACCTCACTGCATGGTAGCGCTGTGAGAATTGTCCTCTTCCCTCCTCTTACACTTTCAAAGTCTCCCCAAGTCCTCATCAATCAACTTACGGGTGTTTTGTCAGCTGGCTTTGGGAACCAGCGTCTGTTAATGGGAAGGGAAAAGGAAGACAATGAATGTTGATCAAATTGTGTGTCATTTTCTCATAAGGTAGGATTATTTCCCCCTATTATTAAAGAGGAGGAGGTTAAAGTTCAGTAGGCTGTAGTTACACAGGGCCGGAAAAAGTCAGTTCATGTGGAGGATTTAAGGCACCTGAATGATGTGCGGGCATCTCAGCATTTCAGTGGTGGTTCTGCTGGCATACTGAAAAGTTTTTGTTGTTGTTTTTAAGATTTTTATTTATTCATTTACTTGAGAGAGAGAACACGGTGCAGGGGGACGGATGGTAGGAGCAGAGGGAGAAACAGACTCCCCGCTGGGCGGGGAGCCTAATGTGGGGCTTGATCCCAGGACTCCAGGATCATGTCCTGAGCAGAAGGCAGACACTTAACCGACTGAGCCACTCAGGTGCCCTTGAAAATTTTTAATCTAACATTTCGGAGGATCTCATTTTATTTTGCTTTTTATTATTAATTTTTTTTAGATTTTTAAATTTATTCATTTGAGAGAGAGCAAACATGAGTGGCAGGTGGTGAGGGAGAGTTGCGGGGAGGGTCAGGAGGAGAGGAAGGAGCACACTCCCCACTGAGCAGGGAAGCCTGATTCAGGGCTCAATGCTAGAACCCTGGGATCATGAACTGAACCGAAGATAGACGCTTAACCAACTGAGCCACCTAGGGACCCCTTGTTTTTATTTTTTGATGGCACTTAAGAATCTGATAGAAAGCTCACTTTTGTGTTTTTTCAAAAGAATTTTTGAGAGTTAATATTTTAAAACGTATAATATATGAAATGCTTAATATCTAAAATGTAACAATGGGAATTGAAAAAAAAATTATGGAGAAGTCTAAGCCTTTTAAGTACTCTTACTGTTTAAACTGTATAGTTTTTTAAATTAGTTTTCATGAAGGCCAAATTTATTGCATATATTTTCCTTCCATTTTAACCTGAAACCAATGCCTGGAGCATCCGTTTAATGTTCAAATGGCAGATTTGCCTTCAGAATAATTATTTCTACTCTCAGATACCTTTTAATTTATGAGGACCATAAATGCCCTATCTTCTCTCTGTTTTCTTAACTATACATGGAAATTCTCTTGAAAATGTGTTGCCCCATATTTAACAAGATTTTTTTTTTTTCCTATTCTAGTTTGGGAATACCTGCTACTGTAATTCAGTTCTTCAAGCACTTTATTTTTGTCGTCCATTTCGGGAGAAAGTTCTAGCATACAAGAGCCAACCTAGGAAGAAGGAGAACCTTCTTACCTGCCTAGCAGACCTCTTCCATAGCATAGCCACTCAGAAGAAGAAGGTTGGGGTGATTCCTCCTAAGAAGTTCATAACAAGATTACGGAAGGAAAATGGTAATTCTTCTACTTCTGAATGTATTCTTACGTACCAGAAAGGGTAAATAACAGCACACCACAGTTCAGCAGGCACTGAGCATCTTCTAAGACTGAAAGTATGTTAGCCGTGGAAAAACCAAAGCTGACGTTCTTCTCTTGAAGGAAGTGCTAGTTTAGTGAGGGAGGTAATCACACAGTAATTAATATGAGGTATGATTAATGTTGGAAATATGTTCTACAAAGATTACATTCTGTATGCCAGGAAATGAGAAATGATAAATTATTTTTTTATTATTATTTTTATTTATTTTTGCCTGCTTGGCTCTTGTATCGAGAATAAAGTTGGGTCTTCCTCCCATTATTTGTTGTTTTTGTAGTGCTTTCGTGTCTGTTAACCCATTCGATCCTTACACTACCCTGATTTAGAGAGCATGTGATCTCTCCCACTTTAGCCATGCAAAGAACAGAGGCTAAAAAGCTTTCCAGAGACTTTTTGGCTTAGGGTAGGTGTAGGTGGTTTTAACTCCACTCACCCCCTTTTTAAAGTAGTTACTGATTAAGCCCGTCTGTCTTCTCTTTTCTCTCCTAAATGTTTTTCTTTTAGGTTTGTTTAATGCTCACAGCAGGCCCAGAAATCACATGTTATTACCTCATTCTGTATGAGATAGTGGATGCTCAGAGGAGTTAAAATGGCTTATAAGGGTCCCACACATGTTCCTGACATCTAAGTCCCATATTCTGTCCGGTGTGTTACGTTACCTCAGAAAATTCAAGTAGGATTTAAATCACATGTAGAATTCTGGGTTTTGTTTGATGTAGCCAGTTTAATCATTGTGGAAATAAAACTGAGTGGTATTTTTAGTTTGATTTGTTATCAAAAGATGCCCACAGAAATAAGATTTGAGACGTCTTTAAGATTGGTTACCAAACACACCATTGAATAATGCTGTCCTTAACTGCGCTGACACTGTTCATTATCCCATGAATTGAGATAAGCCTGGGTCATATCCAGTTTCCTGCAACGTAAGAAGACACTGAGATAACATGGCAGTAGGGTATTATTCTTGAATCTGATTCACCTGTTAAAGATTTTGTTCATTTCCTCTGTATACAGATAGAAAGCAGTTGATCATTCATTCACAAAAACAAATCTTTTTGTGTTTTCCCTATGAAAGCCAAACATTTCTCTTAAATTAGAAATCTGTGTAGTGTCTTCTGTTTTTAAGAACACCAAATACAGCTCTGTTAGAGTTTGGCTGAGTGATTCAAGTCCCTTCAGTCGTTTTGTCTGTCTGTATTGGTATGAAACTTCAGGGATTTTGTCTTGGTAGGAAATTCATGTACATGGTAATTGAACGTGCCATCCTTTCTCGTTGATTTTGTTAGTATTTTAGAAATGGTCAGCACGAGAAACATGAAACACAGAATACACATTATTTTTTTTTTCAGTGAATAGTGCATTTTTCTTGGCCTTATTATTATTAAAGATCGATTTATTTGAGGGCAGGGAGGGGCAGAGAAAGAGGGAGGGAACTTCAAGTAGACTTCCTGCTGAGCGTGGAGCTGGGCACTGGGCTCAGAAGCAGAACCTGGTCTCATGACCCTGAGATCACGACCTGAGACAAAATCAAGAGTTGGACGCTTAACCAACTGAGCCACCCAGGCACCCCTTAACCCTATTCTTTTTTTTTTTTAAGATTTTATTTATTTATTTATTTGGCAGAGATCACAAGTAGGCAGAGAGGCAGGCAGAGAGAGAGGAGAGGAAGCAGGCTCCCCACTGAGCAGAGAGCCCTGTGCGGGGCTCGATCCCAGGACCCTGGGATCATGACCTGAGCTGAAGACAGAGGCTTTAACCCACTGAGCCACCCAGGCGCCCCGACCCTATTCTTTAATCTATTGTATGTGCTCTTAGTTTGGGCTGCTATAACGAAAGTACCATAGCCTGAGTGCCTTAAACAAGAGACGCGTGTTTCTTGCAGTTCTGGAGGCTGAGACAGCCGGCAGCTTTAGCGTCTGATGCGGGCTGTCTTCCTGGTTTGCACATGGCTGCCTTCTTGCCGTGCCCCACATGGTGAAGAGAGAGAAGCAAACTCGCTCATGTCTCTTCTTAAAAGGGCACTAATCCCAGTCTTCAAGACCTAAAGGTCCTCCCGAGGCCCCACTTCCAAAGAGCATCACATTGGGGGTTAGGGTTTCAACATGGGGCTTTGGGTGGAGGTACATGCCTGAGGTCCTTAAGTGTGCAGTGGCTTTTTACATTTACAGTAAGTCACGCTGCACGCAGAGCTCAAGTGACTGTGTTTTGAAAGTTGCGTCTCTGTGGCTTTATATGTTTGCTTGTCAAAGCTGGCATGTTTTTATAGTGTTTATTATTTTTTTGATAATTCAGTATTTTCTGAAAATTTTTTAAATGTTTAGGTAGAATACACTGACAGACAGTAGACTTCTTTTGTTTGATGAAATTGATTCCAGAGTGAATATTCCAAACTTATCCTCTCATAGTTTTGTTTCATCTTTCTATACCTCAGAAACAATATTTAATGGAAAAGCACGTTTATTATTTGATGTTGCTGGCATTTGTATGAAGTACAGTTTTGCCTTTTGATTTTGTTTTCCTGGTAATTTTGTAGAGGAGAGCGTACCAGTTAAAGAGCATTTAATGGGCTATCCATTGCTTACCTCTCCTTCTGACATTATGTTTGCTGGGGTTTTTTGTTTGTTTCTTTTTAAATCTCTGGCACAAATGGATGTTGCCCATTTCAGAATTTCCACTAACTTTCACTGTTGGACTGTTGTTCTTAAACCAGTTTTCTTCCATGGTATGCTGTAAATAAACGTCATGTTTTGTGTTTGCAGTCAGTATTGGCTCCATATTATGTTAACCACTGATACTTTATATAGCTAATCATTTTGATATTACTTGGGAAGAAACTTTTAATTTCAGTAATGGATTTTTGCTTTCAAAATTTTAATTCATGTTCCCTAATCATAGCATATGAGAACTGTAGCATCGTACTTTTACAGTGTGATAAGACTTTCTCCATAAATGTGTTCTCCTTGATGACGGGAAACTAGCTGAATGTTTGAATTGATTAACTATTACATATTTAGCTTCTGTTGACTGCCAGAAACTAGTGGAGAGGACCAATAGTCATGTCATTTAATGTGTTATCGCCATAAAAAAAAAAAAAATAGAAAGGGAGTTGATCAGTTGTATTAGTTCAGAGAGTTGAAGTGAGAAACCATTGGAAAGTCTAAGGCAAACTCGTTCCAAGTGGATAGAATTGAAATTGCAGTTGCCCCGAGTGCTTGAAGGACGACAAGGATATTAATGTGGCTGGAGTGGAGTAAGAGAAAAAAGGCAAGGGCCTAGAGCTTGGGTTTTAATTTGAAAGCCATGGCGAGCCGTTAGGGTTGCTGAGCAAGTGGGTGATGTGTTTTGATCTGGCTGCTGGGTGGTGTGGTAGGCATGAGCGGACACGGGCCGCATGAGTACAGCCCGGGAGACCAGCCAGGAGGCTGTTGCACTAATCTAGGTAAGAAGTGAGCCCTCTGTTCTACACTGCTAACTTCCCATAGCCACTATACCATTCTAGAAGACTCAAAACACGGACTGATGAGCTACTTGCGTGCTAGCTAGCAGTGACTTGGCTTGGGATCATTTATGGAGGACTTGAAAGTCCCATCAGCTGGCACGTGTAGCTGTGTGCTCTGACTCACTGGGTCTTAGTAGCACACGTAGTTCACGCTATTGTTTGGGCCCAGATTTCTTCCCATGTTGTCGTAGCTGTTTCTGCCCCTGTTGTTCATTTGGTAGGTCGTTCGTTCATTCATTCATACAACGTCAAGCACATCTAAATATGTGGCAGGCATTGTCCTGGGTGCTGGGGATACAGCAGTGAATGAGACAGAAAAGATCCTTATTCTCAAGAAACCTGTATGTACCTAGCGATGCTTCAGGTGATGCAGAGAGATACTAATATAAATATGTAAGAATAGGGGCACCTGGGTGGCTCAGCGGGTTAAAGCCTCTGCTTTCGGCTCAGGTCATGATCCCAGGGTCCTGGGATCGAGCCCCACATCCGGCTCTCTGCTCCGCAGGGAGCCTGCTTCCTCCTCTCTCTCTGCCTGCCTCTCTGCCTAGTTGTGATTTCTCTCTGTAAAATAAATAAAATATTAAAAAAAAAAAGAAATATGTAAGAATATATATTTAAGGATTGGTCTTCCTTAAGTGAGAAATAATTACAAATAACACCTACTAAATAGATGTGAGTGAATAATTCCCATGTTCATTTTAATCCTGTTTCTCCAAAAGAGCGTAAAAGATTTTTGTTTTAATGAAAGCTGTTTCTGAATTATGAAGAACACAAAACATTTTTAAGTGTTGATTTAGTCCCCCCCCCCTTTTTTTTGCATTAATGTTGCAGCCGTTTGGGACTTTAATAATTTATACCTTTCATATTCATTTATTTAATAATGAAATTGTCCCATTAGACTGTCAGTTCCATGATGAGGGGAACCCATTTGTTTTTGCTCACCATTGTATTCCCATCATGTAATCTGGTTCCTGGCATGTAGTAGGTACTTACTAAATATTTAATGAATGAATGAGTGAATGAGTGAATTTGTTTAATTTGCCAAAGCAACTTTGAAGCCCACCTTTCCCATCATGCTACTTAGCAGAAAAGAAAGCAAACCATAAGGAAACCAAGATTTTAGAAATTAAATGTAATACAGTTTACAGGTCTTGTCTGTGGCCATTTAGTTGATGTCTGGCACATTTACTATACTGTGTTTATATAAAATGGACTGTAAATTATTTTAAATATTTCAACAAAATGCTTGAAGAGTATTTTCTGGTTTACTTTATATCTCATTTCCAGAGTGTTCAAGTCATTTGAGGTATGTCTGTGAATGTGAAGTCCTTGGTCTGTGTTAAAAGAACAACATCTAAAAAAAGATGTTTCAGGTTTTAAAAAAACAAAAGTATTTGCACATTTTTGCTTTATAAATTATTTTGAAAGACATGCATAGATGCTAAAATAACTTCTAACAGGAAAAAAAATGAGACTTCTTTATTGTTTATTGTTTTTTCTTAACCAGAAAATTTTTTATTTATATCTTTTTAGTTATTTTCTAATTTTATAGCTTATTTTAAATATTCACGGCAAAAATATATTCATTAAAACTTTGGTTAGAGGGGCGCCTGGGTGGCTCAGTGGGTTAAGCCGCTGCCTTCGGCTCAGGTCATGATCCCGCAGTCCTGGGATTGAGCCCCACATGGGCTCTCTGCTCAGCAGGGAGCCTGTTTCCTCCTCTCTCTCTGCCTGCTTCTCTGCCTACTTGTGATCTCTGTCAAATAAATAAATAAAATATTTTAAAAAATTAAAAAAAAACTTTGGTTAGAAAAAACTTGATTTCGTGGAAAAGAGACTACTTTAGACTGTGGCATTGAGCCATCTATAGAAATCCAGCATATAGAGTAAATTGTTCATATCTCACTTTAACTAGGCCCTTAGAGTTTTTATAAAATATTTTTACTGGTCCTCTCCCATTATCCTTCCTTTTAGATTCCTCGCTGACTTTTCTAATTTGTTCGTATTTTCCTTGAACCCTAATCAACTCCAGCATATTTCCTTCTTAGCAGATGTGGGTGGTTCTTTTGTGACCTGGGGATGGTTGAGTAAGTGAGAGATGAAAAGGGGACTTTTAAGGGTGTCTTGTACACTTCTGGAAGCTGCCCAGACCAGACAATCAAAGTGTCTGGATTGGTGAAGGAGTCGGAATGGACAAAGAGACCACGAATCAGGCCTTTAGTAGGTGAGGGGAAGTTGGCAGATGACCACAGAAAGAAGGGGGTTCAGGGTAGTATGGCCAGACCTCAACAGCTTTTTTGACTGAGGGCGAGTTTTTCATATGCAAAGCAAAGTGTAATGATTTAGAAGTGGCTGCAGGGAGCTCAAAAATGCCTGAGGCTGAAGAGATGGAGAGTCTAGAACAGAACGTTGTTTCTGGAGGGAGCAGCAGAAAGGGTTGAGAAAGAAGAAAATCCCAAGGATGAGGAAGGAAATAAGAAACAATAAATGACTCCGAGTAATAGAGGATGGGAGAGTGGGGTTGGGAGGTAGACTAGTATTTTCAGGGATGAGGCATCATTGCACTGAGAGGCAAAGTGAAAGGTAATTGACTTCAGTTACCCCAGCCTTGCCTAGACCCGTCCAGTGGTGGAACCATCTAAGGATTCTGACCATGACTTGGTTTGGTCTCAGGAAGATAGAGTAGACAGCTGGGAGGTTTTGCAGTGAGCTATGTCAGTGTTGGGAGTGACACACAGACTCCTGCCCGCAACAGGGGATGGGTAATGGTGTCACAGTCTCTTGGATCTGTCCCTCATGGGCAAAAACCACTGGACACAGAATACCAAATTATCGTCAGTTAGATGTTAACTCCACACAGGCTAATGCAGTATCTCTCAGGACTCAAGGCTTTCATTGTTCTAAACATAAAGGGTTTGTTCAAGCTAATCAAATCCCTCAGGACAAGATTACAGAAGAGAAGTGGGGAGTGGCTCTAACTGCATTTCTATTACTGAGTTTGACTTGGACTCCAAAAAAGAGGTTTAGTAAATTGCCTGTGACATACATGTAATGAAGGTCAAACCATCCTAGGAAGCCAGACAGTCTTGCTCGAGCAGCCGCACCTCACATCTGAGGCTCCTTACAGGTCTTTCTGGCACCAAGAGTGAAATGAGTCTTTGTTTGTTTTGACTGTTCCTCCCAAATCCGCATTTTCACTAGTTCCCATTCTGTTTGTACAGTAACTTTGCAAGAGAAGATGGTATTCCGTTTTACAGACCAGAAAATCAAGGCCTTTTTTATTACCCTAAGATTGAACATTTTCTCACATTTTTTAACTTTTTGAATTTTGTTTCTATAAATTGTTGATTTCCACACTTGATATTTCCTTTTGTATAAACTCTTTGTGTTGAAGCTGTTAATAGTTTTTATGTTTTTTTAGAACTTTTTCAGTGATTTCTAATGCACAGAAACTTAATTTTATGCCGTCATAACTGTAGCTCTTCTAAAATGTAATTTTTTTGTTCTTTTTATCTTAGACTTTCCCTAAGTTTTGTTCCTAATTTGTTGTCTTTTATTTAAAAAATGTTAGCTGTAATATCTTTGGAATTTATTAAATGTGCCTTGAGGATCTAAAGGTGAAATATTGCTGGCCAGCTCATCTTCTCAGTGTGTTTGATGGCTGAGCGGCAGGTGCGCTTGTGGGGCTGGGCCTCCCTGGGCAGACTGCTTTGTCTGCAGCTCAGCCGGCCTCGGGACTGCCTGCTTTGTGTCCTGGGCCTGCCACTTCCTGGCCGCAAGACTTTCCCTCTCTGATCCCGTTCCCTCCTTCGGAAGATGACAATTACGGAGTCACAGAGTTGTTAAAAAGATCAAATGCTACACTGCCTGTGAAGTCCTTACCTTTCAGTTTCAGGTGGTGTAATGTCCAGTGCTGGGTATAAAGCAGTTCATGTTAGTGACTGGTTTTCGGTGATACTTCTTCATTTGTATAGTTACAGGGAACATTTCACAGAGTTACAAAATCTCAGTCTTAGAGACTGTCTGGATTGAATAGATAATTTGTGATACCGCTGTTTCCTAGATCTGACTGCAGATCAGAGTCCCCTGGAGGAACTTTGGAAAGTTCCAGGTTCCAGGCCTCACCTCAGACTGAATCCCTAGAATGCATGGCCCAATCATTGTCATTTCCACAGCCTTTCTGTGTAGTTCTTACCCAGCTGGCTTCGCCTTGGCAAGAGGTTGTCCAGCTTCTGTTTTAAAACCTGCTGTGTCAAATAAATAAATATATAAAAAAATAAAACTTGCCATGTTATAATCTTTGTGGAATAATCAGGAGCTAATAAAAGGCAGTTGTTTCTGATTTCTTCCATATATTAGGTAAACGTGTAAGGGTAGTTTGCCCTTTTCTCGTGGATCACTTAATATTGTTGCTTTAAAAAGAAAATCCTCATTTGTCTTAACTGTATTTTCTCCAAGTTTAGTCATATGTTTTTGTGAAAGATAATCTGTTTCTTGTACATGACTGACAATACCAGACATTTGTATTTAGTTCTGATAGAATGTTGGATATTTGTTTTAAATCTAGTTTTAATCAGGTTATTAATTTTGAAGTAATTCTCTAATATATTTTTATTTTTAGAACTTTTTGATAACTACATGCAGCAAGATGCCCATGAATTCTTAAATTACCTACTAAATACAATTGCTGATATTTTACAAGAAGAAAGAAAGCAGGAAAAACAAAATGGCCGTTTACCTAACGGTAATATTGACAATGAGAACAACAACAGCACACCAGACCCAACGTGGGTTCATGAGATTTTTCAGGGAACACTGACAAATGAAACCAGATGTCTTACTTGTGAAACTGTAAGTATGTCATAAAATTTTGTATAGAGCAGATTTAATTCATTTTTATTAAAACTTCTTAGAGGATGAGAGATGAACATGAAGGTTGTAATTTCTTAGGTATAGCATAAATGAGTTATCGAAGCTGTACTTGCCAGTTGAAAGGACTCGGTATGCTCTATAGTAATGCTGCTTATTAACAGTGAGTACCTGAGCTGACAGAAAAATACTTACCATGGTTTGGACCGTAGTTGACCCTTGAACAACAGGGGTTTAAACTGCATGGGTCCACTTATTTGTAGATTTTTTAAAAATTTATTTTATTTTATTTTTTTGTATACATATAGTACTGTAAATGTGAGGTTTTTAAAAATGATTTTCTTAACATTTTCTGTAGCTAACTTTATTATAAATACATACTATGATACATAGTATCATAGTTAACACAAAGTGTGTGTTAATTAAGTTTTTTGTTATCAGTAAGGCTTCTGGTCAACAGAAGGCTGTAAGTAGTTAGCTTTTTGGAGACTCAGAAGTTACACATGATTTTCAACGGCGGCGGCATGGGTAGGAGGTTTCGGTGCCCATCACCCCCCTGCATTGCTCAGGGGTCAACTGTATTTGTTTTTATTTCAGTGTAAGAGGCCATAGAGTCATGTTCTGGAAATTGTGTGTCTGTGTCTTACTTAGTTCATAAGAAACTTACAGGTCAGGGAGGTACATTAATTTGTTTTCCCTTTCCCTGCAGTTGTGTTTATTGTTGATTGTTGGAATAAAAACTAAAGCATACTGTGTACACTCAAGCAGGGGAAAGTACCCACTTGCTGGATACTTCGTAAAGATGAGCGGTAGGGAAGAAGCCTGAAAATGGATTTTATGTGGGGTCAGATAGCCCAGTCCTTTCGTTGTATCATTACCTTGTTAAGACGTTTACATTTTTAAAGAATATGTCCTTTATAAAAAAAAATAACATTTCTCATAGTGAGTTTATCTAATGTTTCCTTCTAACTGAGATTCAGGTATGCATTCTTGACTGGAGTAGTTCAGTTAATATGTCTTTCTCAGGGTCTCCCGTGTGGGCACACAATATCCGTCTGCCTCTCTTGGGTAAAATTTTGATCTCTCATTCGAGGTGTTGTTCACTTTCTCTGGTTGATAATGTCTTGTCTTTATGCCTTGGTAAAGGCAGTCTGTGGGGAGACACTAATATCTTGTTCATCAGAATCTCCCGCAACATTTAGCATCCACTCAGGTCCAGTCCTACTATGATGGTTCTACGACAAGTCTTTAATAGCACAGAAGAGTAGAATCGTACATTGGAAAAGAGAATTCACAAGCAAGAAAAATAAGACAGATGTTTTATGGATGTTTGGAAGAATAGCATGGTTACTTGTTTGACTAAATCAGCTAAACATACCCTAGTATGTTGAGTGAGGCTAATAGGAAATTGTATTTTTTAATTAATGGACTTCAGAAAAATTGAGTAGAAAGTACAGAAAGTTCCCAACTATCTCTCTCCTTTCCTCCACTCTCCCCTATGATTCATGTCTTGCATTAATGAGGTACATTTGTTGCAGTCAATGGACCAATAATGATACATTATTATTATTATTATTTTAAGATTTTATTTATTTATTTGACAGAGAGCACAAGTAGGGGAAGCAGCAGGCAGCGGGAGAGGGAGAAGCAGGCTTTCCGCTGAGCAAGGGGCCAGATGTGGGGCTTGATCCCTCCTGGGATCATGACCTGAGCCGAAGGCAGATGCTTAACCGCTTAACTGACTGAGCCACCCAGGCGCCCCAAGATACATTAACTAAAATCTGTAGTTCATATTTTGAGTTCAGTCTTAGTGTTGTCTGTTCTGGGGTTCCATATGTTTTGACAAATGTATAATGACACGTGTCTGTCATTACAGTATCATATAGAGTAGTTTCACTCTGTGTTTCACAAATTCATCCCTCCTTCCTCTCCAAATCCCTGGCAACCACTGATCATTTTATTGCCTCCATAGTTTGACTTTTCCAGAATGTCGTATATTTGGAATCATAGAGTAAGTAGCTTTGTAGCTCATTTCTTTTTATCACTTAATTATATTTCATTATGTGGATATACTGCAGTTTATCCATTCACTTATTGAAGGAACACCTGCCTCCCAAGTTTTGATGATTATTGCTTTGTCTGCTCTGGGCCTCTTGCCTCTCCATATTAACTGTAGAATCACATAAAATTTAAAAACTAGTATTATCCACAAGGTAGTGTGCTGTGATTTCAAAGGGGATTGCCTTGACTCTATAGATGAAGTTGGGAAAAACTGACGTCTTGACAGTCTTGAGAGTAACTGTCCATTTACATGGACTGTACATTTATCTACATCTTCCTTGATTTAGAAAGAAATAATCTTGTAGTTTTCACGTCAATCTTGTACATATTTTATTTTGTTATGTTTGTATAGATGAGTGTGGGGTTTTTTTTGTTGTTTGTTTTTGGCTCTAATGTAAGTAATATTGTAGTTTTTCTCTCTCTTTCTCTCTCTCAAAGCAAATGGTGACTGTTTTGATTCCACCATGAATTAAAAGATAGGGTCTTTAAATAGAACAATGACCTATACCGATGAGTGATCTATTGACTGTTGACTATGCATTGATCTGTTTAACTATAATCAGGCATTTGGAAAATGATAGTTGTCAGTAGTGTAATTTTAGTTAATGAAAGACACAGTAGTAATAAATAAAATTCTTTTGTGGAAATACATTTTTATTGGTGACCCTCTCTCACATCAAGTGAAAGAGGTATAATTGAGTGTTTGAATATATTAACATGCTGTGAAGATGTTTTTGGGTTAGAGTAAGGATTATAGCTCATTGCTGCAGCCATTAGTTAATTGTAGTAAGGGTTTGGGCAATGTTTGATGGCAGGAATTGATCTCAGTACTCATATTTATTCAAGCTAACCAACTCCATCTATTTTTGAACACAAGTTTTGTAGGTCTTATAAAGAAGAATTTTATTGGAGCTGAGTTCTAAGCTTTAGGAAGTAAATATATTGTCCAATTATTAGAGCAGTGTTTTGGTTGGAATAGTAGGTACAATCAGAGAATTTGGCAGTTGCTTTTGATGTTTGATATGATGGAGTTTGGTCTGTGTTAGAAGATATGTATAATTCATCCTCTTCGATAAAACAGAAAATAGTGAAATTTGCTTAGCATGTTGAGAAATGCAGTAATAGGTGAAGCTGGCAAAGATTTGGGAGGGCTTTGGGATACTGTGATGTAAGGTCTTTGAAGTTTATATTACAGACTGAGGATGATGGTAGTGAGGATTAGATGGAGAAAGTGATATCACCCATCCTTGTTTTGCTCAAATATTTATTAATTTTATTTGTAACGGATGGATAGTGATCCTTCCACCCATTCCTTGCTAGCTAGGTCCTCCTGTGGTCTGCACCTTATGTATTTGCAGATAGTCTCCCAAGAATTAAGGGTATGAATTGAGAATATTTCCTCAAAATCTTAATCGTCATCTTGCAGACTCAGTAAATGATCATTAGTACCATGCCTTTATCAAATTCAGCTAGAGGAATGAAATTGAGAATTCCTCAGAGTGAATATGTAGCATTTCTTCATTTAGTTTTGTACAACTATTTGAGTACCAACTATGCCAGGTAGAAGATGGGTAGAGGTTGACGGAAGATGAGTAAGACCTCGATTCTGATCTCAGGATGCTCATAGGTGAGCATGCAGGCTTTCCAACAGATAGGTAATTCCAGTACAGTATGTTGTAGCTCAAGTAAGCATGAGTCCGTTGGAGCTGGACAGCAGCGGAGCTGACCTGTCCAGGTGGGAGTGGGACGGAGTTGTGAAGGTTCAGAGTGGGCTTCCTGGAGACTGTGTTCGTACGGCAGCTGTTAGTAACACAGTTGTTAATGTCCCAGTTGGTAGAAGGTTGGGTTTCTGTAACGGCACCCTCTTCTTGTGTTCTTCTGTTCTTTGATACTCTCTCCGGGTCCCATTCTTTTCCTGCTGTTTATCCTTCAAATGTGGGCTTCCTCCAGGCTTTTGTTTTGGGCTGCTTCTCGCTCTGCCGTGGGAGGGTCATGTTCCAATTTGTTATCGCCTGTGCTAATGACTCCCCGCCCTCATCTCCAGCCTACCTGGCTTTACTGAGTCTTCCACATCCTGGGTGTGACCTGACGTTAGGACAGGGAGTCCAACAACAACCTGATGTGTTTACAAACACTTTGAAGAGTTAAATACTGCCCCACTTGATAGTGTGCCGGAACCAACACTACTGTAAACCCAAACATAGTAACGCAGATATATCCAGGTGATCCAGAACAATCCTTATGTCAAATTTTGTATGCTGTAATAAAGATGAAAATCTTAAAGGAAGACCCCTGAGGCAGTGCCTGAGAACCACAAACCTCATTTTGAGAAACACCAGACTCTCTAATCTTTATTTCTCTTTAGCCTACACTTAAGGCCCTGCTCAGTCTGGCTTTCTTTCGCCTGTCTGTCCCATACTATCCCGCGACATCCTACCCCCTTTCTCCCAAAATGGGCTGATTCTTTTTCCTTAGCACCTCACGTTCCCTTTCCTCTCTCTGTGTTGTCCTTCTTACTCTCTTTTTCACTGAATCTTTTGAGACCCAGATCATTCCCCTCGTGGTGTCCCTAGACTGTGCGTACAGGGTACTCATAGCTACTCCTATTTGCAGACGTACATAGTATGTACAGCCACGTAATCTGTGACAAGTTAATGATGCTGACCTTATAAAATCGATGCGCTGTTGAAGCAGGAAGGCATTTACTGCACTGGGCTTATAGCCCTTGTGGGTGAGAGGTATAGTCAGAGATCTCCTGTTGTGTGCTAACCTTAAGCATAGAGTCTTTGAAGGGAAGAGCTAGGAAAATTGATGTCTGAAGTTCTGTCCTAATCCAATTCAAATGAATAAGTAATAACTTGAATTTTTTTTAATCAGATGAGTTACCCATAATTCAAACAGAACTTTATGTTAGATTTTTTTTTTTTTAAGAAGAAGAAGGATTAAAGGAGGTCATCAATGAAGACCTATAATTTGGTCGTCAATGAAGATTGTAATTTGGCATTTTAGGCAAAATTATTTCCTTGAATGATAAAACAGCACAGGTGTGATGCCCTTTGCCAAGTGTCCCCATTCAGTCTTAGCCCGTGTTTTTTTAAGAATTAGTATATATGGGCAGTTTGTTTCATGTTTCACCATAATACCAAGGTTTTGGAAAATAATGGGATTTCACATCCTCATCTTTGCCAGAAGGGGAATCAGTCACAAGTGGACTTTGCTGTTTAACCTGTACGTGTGTTGAGAGTCCTTTACTCAGTGTCCTTTTGGATAATCCAGGTCCAGTGGATTTCTTTTGAACTCGGGGGAGATGAATTCTTCATGTACTTACTACTACTAATAGAATGAATGCATTTAATTCTGTCACTTCAGAACAATGATTTACTGACAGTTAAAGACATCAAAGGTAATTCCCTATTTTTACAGATAAGCAGCAAAGATGAAGATTTTTTAGACCTTTCTGTTGACGTGGAACAAAACACATCGATCACTCACTGCCTAAGGTAACTGGAGAGTTACTTATTTTGAAGTTTAATGAATATCTTTGGTTTAGAGTACTTTTAAATGAATACACAGTTTTCTGGTAGAGACAAAATAAATTTATCTTGAATTTTACACAGGGGTTTCAGCAACACAGAAACTCTGTGCAGTGAATACAAATATTACTGTGAAGAATGTCGCAGCAAACAGGAAGCACACAAACGGTAATGTAGCGCTTTTAAAATTTGGTAGCAGTTCTCTGGCAGTGCAGTGGGTCACGTAGATGGGCTTTTCTAGCTGAAAGTTATGCCTGAAAATCTACAGAGTAAAAATGCCTAGTTTTATCATTAAGTAATTAAGACTCACTAAGTTATTACTGGGTAAGCAACAGGCAGCTCTTCAACCGCCAGTGATTTTCTCCACTTAATGAAAGTTGTTTAAGAATCATCAACCAGGGGGCGCCTGGGTGGCTCAGTGGATTAAGCCGCTGCCTTCGGCTCAGGTCATGATCTCAGGGTCCTGGGATTGAGCCCCGCATCGGGCTCGCTGCTCAGCAGGGAGCCTGCTACCTCCTCTCTCTCTGCCTGCTTGTGATCTCTCTCTCTCTGTCGAAGAAATAAATAAAATCTTTAAAAAAAAAAAAAAAAAAAGAATCATCAACCAGTACAGTTAAAATACTTGACTTTGAAGCTTGCCTGCTTTATGTAAACTTGATCTTGGTGAGGAGAAAGAGTGGGGAAGATCCTTTTCCTCGCCTCTACTGTCGCTTTTGCTAGCCCCACGTAGGATCTTATACTCTCTCTCATTTGGTATTTGGTGTCAAGGAATGGAGTCGCGTCATCATTCTTGTTATTTTACTTTTTATTTTGGAACAATCTCAAGCTCGAAGAAAAGTTGTATGGACAGTACCAAGAATGCTTTTTTACCCGAAACCACTCAAAAGTAAGGTATGATGTCCCATGATCGTGGACACGTGAGTGGCTGTTTCCTACCAACAGGGAAGTTTCCCTATTGCCATAGTCACCCCCCTGGGGCAAGTCACGCTGACATGTTAACTGTTCTAGTGGAAGGTATTTCATTAGCATGGATGTCCCAGTACTGTCCTTTCTGGAACAAAAAGATCCAGTTCAGAAACACACGTTACCTTTAGTATTCATGTCTCTTTTGTCTTTTTACATTTGGAACAGCCTTTTCTTGGCTTTAAAAATCTCGACACTTTTGAAAATTATAGATTATTTTATAGATTGTCCCTCTTTGGTTTCATCTCAAAGATCGTCCCTCTTTGTGTTCTTATGATGAGGTTCAGGTTATGTATTCTGGTGGGCATCTCACAGAGGTGATGCTCTGTTCTCCTTGGATCCTCTTATCCATGATTCTGATTTGTCTCGCGTGTGGGGTCCCTCAGACCGCTCCTGAGACACATGGAAGGACTCAAAGATTCTGTGTGTGTGGTCAGGCCCATAGCCAAGACTCGTTATAGGGAAAGATGGCAAAGCATCTCCGCAGAGCAGAAAGCCAGGGGAGCTTCCAAGAGTTCAGTGCCGGGGTGTCCTGCAAGACACACTAACTTCCTTCAGCGCTGACTAGGACATGGGGGAGGTGTCGTCTCCCTCGGAGGCTCATTACAGACCCAGTGTCCAAGGTTTTAAACTCAGGGCCGGGCCTGTAGGTACCCCTCTGTCTAGCAATGTTCCAGAATTCCAGACTCTCCAAAGGAAAGGAGGTATTGAGTGTAAACCATATTGTTTGTCCAGACAGTTTAGGCCTGTTGAGACACCCCCATCATTTAGGGAATGGTGGGAACACTCCTCAAATCCAAATTCTCATATGTTAACCAAGGACCGTCCTTGCCAGCAGGCCTTTCCAGAAAGGATAGTGTGAGGCCTGCGAGGTTAACGCTTTCCTGCCCATCCAGTTACTGGTGCTGTTCTCTTTGAGGACTTGACCGTGGTGATGTCTCCCAGAGGTCTTCACTGTTAAGCAGTGGTTTTGTCCATTTATATAATTCATAAGTATTTTGTATGGAGGTATTTTGAGGTTGTAAATATACCCATTCCTCATCAGACTTCTAATTTTTTTCATTTTCTAAATCTCAGCATGGACTCAAGGAATTTTTTTTTTTTTTTTTTTTTTTTTATTCAGTGGGTTATGCTTCATTACCATTTGGCCAGTGGGGGACCCCTTCAAGCTGTCACCCGTGTCTTTTTGTCATGTCCCATATTCTTGAGTGACTCTTCACGTCACAGCTTAACAAGATGTTCCATGCTCATCTTGTACTCTCCTTGCCCCGACTCTGGTATCAGCCATTTATCCCAGGAGGCCTGCTTTCTTACAGGAGGACGATGATGTTTAGGAAACAGGTCTTTGGTATATAGGTATGCTCACTGATACCAGGATGTCTGTGTTCCTGAGCACCCTCGTGAAGAGAGCTGGATGGTGTGTGTGCGTATGTGTGTTCTCCACACATACTCACGTCTACCTGTCTATCTATGGATCTGTCTATATTGAGAAACCATGAAGTCACAGTTATATCCACAGTTTCAGCCGACACCATAGGGTTCATTCTAGTTTTGTCCTTTTTAATATTTGTAATTTCCTTCTGACAGTACAAATTGGTTCCCATTATCCTTCTGTATTTACTTACTTGGTTAGTGACCCTGTCCATAACTGATCTTATCCCCTCAACCGCCATGCGTGCCCACAACTCCCTGTTGCCCAGACATGCTCTCTGCTCTGTTCAGTCTTCTCTGTTCCCCTGCCTGCCCAGATGTCTACCCTGGAGGGCCCTACCTACCTAAATGGTTACACTGAAATGTTCATGAAAGGAAGAAGAACTTAGATTTTTAAATGACCGTATTTTTGTCTTTATTTTGGACACATGTGTCTATTAGGAAGGGAGATGTTTTAGGTGATGGGCCCAAGTAATCAAAACAGAGTACTCTTTGTCCCCTTCTATTAGTGAAGACGATTAGAGTACCTCCCCTAAGTTTGGTTATGTCATGGGGGTTGATAAATTAGATTAACCCTGAAAATGTTGTAGAAGATGCCTAAGACTGTTGGTTAAGGAAGATAGAGTTGAGGACTAAATGTGGCTAAGAGGAATGCAATGACAAACTTCTTCGGCTCCATGGAGGTAAGTGCGTCTGTGAGCAAAAGCTGATCTTCATCCAGAGTGACAAATAGCCAGACTTGAGTAAGTAGAAATTGTCCAGCAACTCCAGCTGTTTGTTCTGGAGACATCCATGTGATTTTAATGTAGTATTTAATAGTAGATCTTTTATTAAAATGCGTGGGAAATATATATACTCTGTTAAGAAATTAGAAAATACAGATTAAGTATACATCAGTTAAGAATCGTTATAAAAGCACTGTTAACATTTTTGTGTGTATTCTAGATTTTTAAAGAGTGTATGTGTGTACACATGTAATTCTTGAAATGGAATTGAATTCTTTGTACAGTTTTTATAATTTTTTTCCCTTAATAAATTACAGAGCTGTCAGTGAAAGTAGACTTTTACATCATTCTTCAGAGGCGCTGCATCGCACTTTTTATATGGGCACGCCGTAATCTACTGAGTTTCTAAATCTAATCGTTTCGATTGTTCCCTTCTTTCAGTGCTATAAGGCTTCGATAAACATGTTTTGTATGTATACCTCTACCCACACACACATTTTCACACAGGTTTTGGGCTGTTTCTACAGGATAAATTGTGTGTGGTTTATGGAAAGATCGCAGTACAGAAAGTATTTTCTACTGGGATCCGGCGTCAGCCCTTCTGATAGCTTCCATTGTGATATTGGGCAAGTCATTTAACCTTTTGGGTCTTATTGATTAGTTGCTATCTAAGATTCCTACTAGCTGTAAAAGTTTGTAGTTTCTAGTCTCAGAATAACAGAATAAGATAGTGGATATATAGATCATCATTCTTATTAAACAAAAATCATTTTGACATTAAAATGTTTCAGTCTGGGGGTGCCTGCGTGGCTCAGTTGGTTAGGAGTCTGACTCTTGATTTCAGCTCAGGTCTTGATATCAGGGTTGTGAGACCGAGCCCCCACGTGGGATTCCTCTCTCCCTCTCCTCCTATTCCCTTTCCTGCTTGCACACATTCTCTCTTTCAAATAAATAAATAAATAAACAAAAGGTTTCAGTCTGTTTGAAGGGCGAAAACCACATGATCACCTCAGGGGACAAAGAAAAGGCATTTGACAGAATTCAACACCTGTCTGTGATAAAAAACACTCAACAGACTAGGGATAGAAAGAACATACCTCAACATAATGAAGGCCCTCTATGACAAGCCCACAGCTAACATACTCAGCGGTGAAAACTGAAGAGCTTGTCCTCTTGGATCAGGAACAAGACAAGGATGCCTACTCTTGGCACTTTTATTCAATATAGTGTTGGAAGTCCTAGAGCAGTTAGGCAAGAAAAAGAAAGGAAAGACATCCAGATGGGAAAAGAAGTCAAATTATCTCTGTTCACAGATAATAAGATCTTGTACGTGGAAAACCCTAAAGATTAAACAACAACAACAAAAAGCCTTGTTAGAACTAGTGAGTTCAGCAGAGGTGCAGATACAAAATCAGCATGTGAAAGTCCATTGCATTTCTGTACACTAACTTGAACAGTTAGTACAATCTGAAAAGAAAATTAACAAAATAATCCCATTTACAGTAGTATCAAAAAAGAATAAAATATTTAGAAATTGATTTAACGGAGGCCAAAGACTGATGCACTAAAAAACTATAAGATATTGCTAAAAGAAATTAGCGAAGATAACAAATAAATGGAAAGATACTCCGTGTTTGTGAATTGCAAGACTTAATGTTAAAATGGTCATACTACCCAAAGCAGTCCGCAGATTCAGTTTAATGCCTACCAAAGTCTCAATTGCGTTTTCTGATGACATAGGGAAAAAAACATCCAAAATTCATATGGGAAATCTTAAAGGACTCTTAAAGCCAAAACAATCTCGAAAGAAAAAGCTGGAGATCTTATACTTTTTAACTTCAAAACATATTATAGAGCTACAGTAATCAAAGCAGTTTGGTAGTAGCAATAAGCCAGACATGTAGGCCAGTGGTATAGAATAGAGAGCCCAGCAGTAAATCCTCATTTATATAGTTAGATGATCTCCAAGAATGCCAGTGCTACAAATAGATAAAGTACAGTCTCTTCAGCACATGGTTTGGGAACACTAGATATCCATATGCAAAAGAATGAAGTTGGACCCTTACATACCATATACAGAACTTAACTCAAAATGGATTAAAGACCTAAACATAAGGCCACAACTATAAAACTCCTTAAAAAGGAAACACATGGGAAAATCTTCATGATGTCAAATTTGGTAATCGTTTCTTAAATATGACACCGAAAGCATAAGCAACGAAGGCAAAAATAGACAGGCAGGACCGTAACAAGCTCAAAAACTTCTGCATAACAAAAGAAACAATACATGGAGTGGAAAGGCATGAATGGGAGAAAATACTTGAAAACCAGTATGCAATAAGAGGTTAATATCCAGAATGCATGAAGATCTCCTATAGCTCAACAACATAAACCAATGACCCAGTTTAAAAATGGACAAGGAACTTGAATATTCTCCGAAGAAGATAAACAAATGGCCAACAAGCATATGAAAAGACCCTTAACATCACAGATCATCATCACGAATCAGAACCACTGTGAGGTATCCCCTCACACTTGTTAGGATGGTCACATCGGAAAAAGAAAGTAAGTGTTGGTAACGGGGAGAAATTGGAACCTTGTGCACTGTTGGTAGGAAGGTAAAGTGGTGCAGCTGCTGTGGAAAACAGTATGGCGGTTCCTCAGAATATGAAAAACAGAATTACCATCTGACCCAGCATTCTTGCTTCTAGGTACACACCCAAAAGAATTTGAAAACAGTGTATCGAAGAGATTATATGTACTCCTTTGTTTATTGCTGCAGTGTTCACGTTAACAAAGAGGTGGAAACAACTTAAATGTCCATCAACAGATGAATAGATAAAGAACATTGTGGGATGGACATATAGTGGATATTAGTCTGCCTTAAAGCAGAAGGACATTTGGTTATACCACCACGTGGATGGATCTTGAGTGTATTATGCTAAGTGAAAAAAGCTAATCACAAAAGCCAAAAAGACACACTCTAATCACAAAAAGACAATTTCTGGATGACTCCAGTTATATGAGGACTCTAAATAGTCACATTCCTAATTAGCAACAAGTAAAATGTTGGTTGCCAGGGTCTTGGGGGAGGGGCAAAGGAGAGTTGTTCAGTGGATGTAGAGTTTCAGTGTGCAAGATGAGAAAGTTCTAGAGATCTGTTGCACAACAATGGTGCTAACTGGAAACACTGCTATACTGAAAGGGTTAAGATGGTAAAGTTTGTGTTACGTGTTTTTTAACCACAGTAGAAAAAAGCACGTGGTTTGGCCTTCATTCAGACTCAGTATGTTCGTATATGCAGATAATGTGTTCTTCAAAACCAAAGGTTTCAGTCTTGGAATCCTGAAGAATGATTTTGGGAGATGTTACCATAAAAGAAGTATTCCATGATCAAATGAATTCGCTCTATAATAAAATTTCCTCTTTATTATTTATTCGTGCTTCATATTACAGAGTCTGAGAAGACTCACAGAATAGGAGGAATTTATCTTTTTATCTAGTTTTGTGCAGAATTTATCTGCACAGGGACCCTTTTACATGGCCCACCTGTTGAACTGTACACGGCCGTATACACCGGCTTGGCAGATGTAGGTGAACAGCCAGCCAGAAGCTAGTACCCAGTGGGAGGATAAAGCGCTTGGGGAAAAGCAAAGCCGCCCCCCCCCCACCCCCCCCCCACCCCCCCCCCCCCCGGGGAACTGGAATGCGAGGAATCCTAATCCCGATGACTTTGCTTCCCGTGGTGTTTTCCTGTCCTCTGGGCATGGGGCAGTAGGGGAGGTTTTTGAAACTGCTGGGCTGCCACTGCTCTCCGCCTTAGAGCGGCGTTCAGGGAGTGGCTGCACCGGGGCTGAGCCGGCCTGACTGGTTCTCTGCTACACGCCCTTCCTCTCTTCACTCCCCACTTCCAGGCCTGGGGCCGGCCGTGTGAGGCATCGAGGAAGACCTGTGCAGTGCCCAGGTCGGCAGCATCGAGGTGTCATGGCCTCTGACTCCTGTCTACTCTGGTCTAGTCATTGAGGTCCTTCCTGTGTCTGAGGGCAAGTTCTTCCATTTTGCTCCATTTTCACAACCAGCTCCGTGTCCGATTCTCCCACGTGCAGGTCCTCGTCACGGCTAGTGTCATGGTGGCAGCCTTGTGGCCACATGCCCAGTCACTCCTGGCATGTACCCTGCAACCCAGTGAGTCTGCTCGAACAGGATACCATAGACTGGGTGCGTTATAAGCGGCAGGGGTGTCCTTAGAGTTCTGGGGGCTAGCAGTCCAAAATCAAGGCGCCAGCATGCCCTGTGCCCGTGAGGGCCCTCTTCCTGCTTCCTTGCAGGTGCCTTCTCGCACCGCATCCGCACGTGGTGGAAGGATGCTGGCAGACTGTCTAGGGTCTCTGTTATAAGGATATCAGTTCCATTCCTTAGGGCTCCAACCTCACGACCTAAGCACCTCCCGAGGCCCTGCCTCCTGGTACCCTCACATTAGGTTTTGAACATGAGACCTTCTTGGGACTTTCAGGGCCTGACTTTCCTCTCAGTGCTGACAACTCAGTCATCTGGTGTCTTCCTCACCTGTAGTCTAGCCTCTGTTCCCCTCTCACTCCTTAGCCTGCCTACCCCAGGTAGGCCTTCTGGATGGGACAGGATATGAGAATAATGGGATTTCATGTGTGTACAACTACTAAACTCTTCTGTGTGGTCAAAACTTCTCTGCTGGGGTGCCTAGGTAGCTCAGGCAGTTAAATGTCTGCCTTTGGCTCGGGTCATGATCCCAGGGTCCTGGGATCGCCCCCCCCACCACCCGCTCAGCAGGGAGCCTGCTTTTCCCTCTCCCTTTGCTGCTCCCCTCCCTCGTTCTCTCTCTCTCTTTCTCTGTCAAATAAATAAAAATCTTCAAAAAAAAGACTTCTCTGCTAACAGAATTTTATTAAGTTCTTAGGTGCTTGTGCTAGGATATTAAATTTCTCTCTGGCAGAGTTTGCCTATTAGTGCCCTTTGGCCCACATTCACCGTACAGCCCTCTTTGCTGGGCTCACACGGCTTATACAGATGGGAAAATGTACTTTAAAGAAGTGGTTTCTGGCTTTTCTTGACCGGGGTGGGGAGGGGTGAAAAATCAAAACAGCAGACAGCTTTGGAACCTGGCACCTGTGTCCCTGGGGCCGTCTGCTGCCTCAGTGGAGTAGCTGGTATTCCGGTCCGGGAATGGGGGCAGACAGTGCCGGTCCTCCAGCGCCCCCACTCCTGTAGGATGCTCTCACTCCGGCTCCTCTCCGGGGGACTCCCCGTGGTCTGCTGCTGAGGGAAGCTCCCCAGAGTTTCTTTCCCGCAGTGGCCTTTGACCAGCTGATGGAGATGAGAGTGCGAAAGCCCAGTTACCTTGCTGTCTGTGCAGAGTAGTGAAATTCAGAGCTGAAGCTGCCCTCTGTACGACTTTTCCAGAGACCGAATCCTCAGCTGGCTTCTTCCCTTTCCTTCTTGGCTCCCTCCGGTCAGGGTCTGCTTCTGGCTAATAAGACCCTGAATAGGAAGGATGTGGCTGCTGCCCCTTCTACAGTGAACTGGTGTGTAACGCGGGCAGTGCATTTTTGCCAAGAAAATAAGTCTGCCCATCCCTGGCTGTCTAGAAAAATATTTGGATTAGGTTGGAAGAGGACATGCTTGTTTTTAAAAAATCACATTGCTGATAAGCATACGTTTTCTGCTGAGATGTAAAATTTCTGGAAAATTTAAGTGGGGGCAAGGTTTCTTTTCTTCAGGAGGAAAAGGACGCTATCTATTATTTTAAGATGCCCCTTATGTTATTATTATTACTTTGCTAATTTAGGAATATAAAGGAATCTTTCCATTTTTACAGTTATTGGTCTTTAGAAAGAACCTGAGGAACAAATAAAATTGCATTTAGAACTATTGTATCGGGGGCGCCTGGGTGGCTCAGTGGATTAAGTCGCTGCCTTCAGCTCAAGTCATGATCTCAGGGTCCTGGGATCGAGCCCCACATCGGGCTCTCTGCTCTGCAGGGAGCCTGCTTCCTCCTCTCTCTCTGCCTGCCTTTCTGCCTACTTGTGATCTCTCTCTCTGTCAAATAAATAAATAAAAATCTAAAAAAAAGAAAAAAAAAGAACTATTGTATCATCACCGACTGAGGTTTATATGTTGCTGGGTTCAGTTCGATAATGTTCTCTTGATTTTCATATCTTTGAAATATCATGAGGGGTATCATTAGTCTAATTTTCTTAAACCTCTGTCAGGTTTTGGTGTCAGGTTCATGCTGGTCTCAAAAATGAGTTGGTGATGGTTCCCTCTTGCATAAAGGGGCTTGTGTAAGGTGGGTGTGGGTACAGGCATATCTCGCTTTCTTGTGCTTCACAAATACTGCATTTTTTTTTTTTTTTACAAGTTGAAGGTTTATGGCATCCCTGAGACAAGCAAGTCTAGTAATGCCCTTTTTCTGACAGCATTTGTTGACTTTATATATCTCTGTCATATTTTGGCCATTCCCACGGTATTTCTGACTTTTTCATTATTATTACATTATTATTTCATTATTATTTCATTATTATTACATTCATTACAGTGATCTGTGATCAGTGATCTTTGATATCACTCTTGTAATTGTTAGGGGTACCATAGACCATGCCATACAAGATGATAAGCTTACCGGATACATGTGTGTGTCCTGAGTGCTCTGTCCACTGGCCATCCCCCCACCTCTTCTCCTCTCCTCTGGCCCCTCTGTTCCTTGAGACACAACGAAATTGAAATGAGGCCAGTTAGTAGCCCTACAGTGGCCTGGCTTCTAAGTGCTGAAATGAAAGGAAAAATCACATGTTTCTTACTTTGAATCAAAAGCTAGAAATGGTTAAGATTAGGGAGGAAGGCATGTTAAAAGCCAAGATAGACTAAAAGCTAGGTGTTTTGTGCCAAACCAGCCAAGTCGGGAATGCAAAGGAAACAATCTTGAAGGACATTAAAAGTGCTACTCCTGTGAGCATATGAATGATAAGAAAATGAAACAGTTCTGTTGCTGATACAGAGAAAGTTCGAGTGGTCTGGAGAGAAGAGCAAACCAGCTCCAGTATTCCTTTAAGCCAAAGCCTGACTCTGAGCAAGGCCCTAGGTCTCTGTGATTCTGGGAGGGCTGAGAGAGATGAGGAGGCTGCAGAGGGAAGTCTGAAGCTGCAGAGGCTGGTCCATGAGGTTGAAGGAAAGAACCAGCTCCGTAACAGAAAGTACGAGGGGAAGCAGCGAGGGCTGGGGGAGAAGCTGCAGCAAGTTCTCCAGAAGGTCCAGCTATGACAGCGATGAAAGCGGCTACACACCACAGCAGGTTTCCAGTGTAGACAAGACAGCCTTCTACTGGAAGAAGATGCCGTCGAGCACTTTCAGAGCTAGAGAGGAGAAGTCAATGCTGGCTCCACAGCTTCAGAGGACAGGCTGACTTACGTTCGGAGCTAATGCAGCTGGTGACTTCAGCTGAAGCCGGGGCTCACTGACCGTTCCGAAAACCCTAGGGCCCTTCAGAATGACGCTCAACCTACTCTGCCTGTGCTCTAGGAATGGGACGACGAAGCCTGGTGACAGCACGTCTGTTTACAACATTACTGAATATTTGAAGCCCACGTTTAAGACCTGCTGCTCAGAAAAAAAATTCTTTCAAATACTGCCGCTCGCTCACTGATACTGCGCCTGGTCTCCCAAGAGCTCTGATGGAGATGTGCAGTGAGATGAGTGTTTCCATGGCTGTTGACACGGCATCCATTCCATAGCCCACGAATCAAGGAGTCATCTTGACTTTCCAGTCTTATTCTTTAGGCAATACATTTCATAAGGCTCTAGCGGTCTAGAAAGTGATTCCTCTGATGGATCCGGGCAAAGTCAATTGAATCCTTCCTGGAATGGGATACTATTAAGAACAATTGGAAGAGGTCAAAATATCCACATTTGTTTGGAGTTTGGAAGAAGTTAATTCCCACCGTCCCTGAGGACTTGGAGGGGTTCAGGGCGTCCGCGGAGACAGTCACCGCAGAGGTGGTGGAAACAGCAAGAGAGCTGGAGTTAGAAGTGGGGCGAGAAGATGGGACCGCAGTGTTCGCCGTCTCATGACCAGACTTGAATGGACGAGGAGCTGCTTCTCATGGATGAATCAGGAAAGTGGATTCTTGAGCTGGAATCTGCTCCTGGTAGAGATGCTGTGAAGACTGTTGTAGTGACCACAAAGGATTTAGAATCTTACATCAACTTAGCTGAGAAAGCAGCTGCAGGGTTTAAGAGGACTGACTCTAATTCTGAAAGAAATTCTGTGGGTGAAACACTCGAGCAATGTCCCATACTACAAAGAAATCCTCTATGAAAGGAAGAGCCAGTCGGTGTGGCAGACGTTCTTGTCTTCCTTTAAGAAATTGCCGCAGCCCCACCTGGGTGGCTCAGTGGGTTAAAGCCTCTGCTTTCGGCTCAGGTCATGATCCCAGGGTCCTGGGATCGAGCTCCACATCGGGTTCTCTGCTCAGCCGGGAGCCTGCTTCCACCTCTATCTCTCTGCCTGCCTCTCTGACTACTCTTTGTCTGTCAAATAAATAATTAAAATCTTTAAAAAAAAAAAAAGAAAGAAATTGCCACAGCCCCCACCAGCCTGCAGTGGCACCGCCCTCATCAGTCAGCCACCATCAGCAGGGAGCCAGGACCCTGGTCCCCAGCAGAGAGATTGTGACTTGTTAAAGTTTTAGATGATGGTTTGCCTTTTTTAGCAAAGAGGTATTTTTTAATTAATGCATCTGCATTGTTTTTCTAGACATAATGCTGTTGCACATTTAATAGATACAGTATAGTATAAATCTAATTTTAGTATGCACTGGGAAACCAAATATTTCATTTCACTGGCTGTATTGCAATATTTACTTAACCGTGGTGTGGTCTGAAACAACTCACAGTATCTCTGTGATACGCCGGTCTCCTGGATTTTTCCAGTTTTTCACAATATAAGATAACTCTAGAAATTTTTTTTTGAGAAGTCTTGTATTTGAGATGATATATTTCCCTTTTAGAAGTGAGATTACTGAGGCAAAGACCATAAAGACTCTTACACTGCTGAATTTCTTTCCAGGAATGATTATCTGTTTATGTTTATTCTTACTAATGTTTTTCAAAGGTCAGAGTAGAATAGTAAATGTTTCTGGAGTAATAAGCTGCCCACCACATTTAAGATTTGTAGGATGCAGATTTACTATAATGCTACAAAATGATTTTTGTTTTCATTTCATTAGAGACACTGGCTTAGTAAATTTCATTTTTTAATTATGAAAAGCGTTTTGCTTCATTGAATACATACAAAATTCGGTTCCGCTACATTTGTCAAGTATCTGTCATGTGCCAGGCATGTTGTTCGATAGAGAAATAAAATGGGAAAAAAGAAAAAGGTTTCTACCTGTCAAGATTTCAGATCCTAGAAGAAGAGAAAGCCCCACAGTCATCTAAATACAGTGACTCCGCGAAGGGCCGACGGGGGATTGAAGGGAGGAGGTACCGATGCCGGGCTCGTCGTGTGAGTCGAGTCTTCAGAGGATGAAGTACAAGTGCAGAGGTCGTGCCAGGGAGAAATGGCACTGAAGGACATACTGAGGATTGTCTAGAATGTGGAAGATGGCCAGTTGTTTTACAGTTAAAAACTTAGCTCCTAAGTCTGCAGGTCATTTAACTCCCGTTCTAGAATACATGCAGTCCTCACTCTTCATCTGGAGCTGTTTACCTCCGGCAAACACCTTTCACAGAATGGTCTTTAGTAACGCTTTTGTCACTGCGCCTGTTCTCCACCCGTTAGTGAGTCAGACAGACCGATGGAACCAGCAGCTCTCGGTCTCCGCGCACATCCAGAGGAGTCAGCAGCTGTGAGGAACTGCTTTTCCTCCACCCGTCGTATCGGCCTCCCGTGCAGTTAGCCCGATCCTGGGGGCCTGTATTTCAGAATACGGATTTCTGAACAAAGGACTGAGGCCAGTCCATCTGTTTTGAAGCTGTATGGAGGACAAAGTCCTGTTACGTTGTTTGGTGATGGTGGGTGGGGTGGGATCGTCGCAAGACATTCAGAATGTTGCTTCGCCAATGTAAAAATAATGGGTAGGAATACGCAAAAGTGGCCGGTGCTGGGCTACTCACACTTTCCGTGACCTGTTTGCTAATGGAATCAGAAAGTTTGAGAGTTCTTTTAAAGACATGGTCCGAATGCCTTTCCTGAAATTTTGTTTCCGTGTTTATTTGAATAGGATGAAAGTTAAAAAACTGCCCATGATTCTGGCTCTGCACCTGAAGAGGTTTAAATACATGGATCAGCTTCATCGATACACAAAACTGTCTTACCGGGTAGTGTTTCCTTTAGAACTTCGTCTGTTTAACACGTCGGGTGATGCGACCAATCCTGACAGAATGTACGACCTTGTCGCCGTGGTGGTTCACTGTGGAAGGTAACTGCAGCCGTGGGCCGCGCGGGTCGGGGTCTCTGTCCGTGGGGCAGGCGTGCAGGATGTTCTGTGCCCGCCGGGGCTTCGTATGGTATCCCCTGAATGTCCACGTTCCGGTGATAGAGGGGATGCAAATCACTCAGCTGCTGCACCTGTGCTCTTGGCAGTAACCACACCCTTACAGTACCTTTTCACATCCCAACTTACCTGTGCCGTAGCCTCTTCAGATTTGGGCACAGTTCGTAGGTTTCACTCTGCTTAGATGATGCTGGGGTTCCTGGAATTGCTCTACTCACAAGACCGTGAGCTCTGAGATTCCTGGTCACAGCTGGGCTCCCTCCCCAACTCCTTATTCCTCTTCTCTCACTGCAATTCCCCTGCCTTCTTCCCCTCCTGGCCTCCTCAGACCTCTCTGAAAGCGGCCCTGGGTGCCTTTCTCATCCAGCCCTGCTCCATTTGTTGCCACGCCTCTGTGTTCACCAGCTGCTGGATGCGTCCTGCCCGCCGTAACTCACTGCTCAGTACCGGCGTGTGTTTATCAGTTTGGAAGGCTGTCTCCGTTAACAGAACAGGCACTTCTTAAAACAGAAAGTGATCTGCCCATTAATAACAGATTAAGAACTTTTTCAAATCTTATTTTCTACTTACCAGATTTATTCGTAGTTACGTTTCATATGAGAGTGCAAAGGGTTTACTTTCCCCGCATCCTTGGCACGGACAGTGTTCATTGCTAGCAAGCCTGTGCCTGCCCAGCTCCTGCGGTCTCGCTCCCGCGTGTCTGGCATCTAGTAGATTTCTGACAGGTGCTTGCGGACTTCGTGTGTATGATCCTTTCAGCCCGTCTCAGGGCCCAGCTCCACTGTAACCAACTTCCTCAGCCCTCCTCCTCCCGGCTGCCCCCTCTCCTGCGTGAGGCCTATAGGTTACACTACCCCTGCAACTCCGCTTTTATATCGTATGGGGCCCCGTATGGAGTTCTTGGAGGGTTCTCTCCTGTACTCATGGTGTCCTCAGGCCAGGAGGATATGGGTGCCTTTCTGACCCCCACAGCGACCAGCAGTTATTAGCACTTATGATGCATTCATACCATATTGCACTGAGCATGTCTTGTGTTCAGAATGCACGTCCCTAAGCCATGGCTCTCATAGGGTGAAGTTTATCAGCCTTTCTTCTCTTACTAGTTTCTGTAGTGAACATTTGTCTTTGGTCCTTCAGACTGCCTCTTTGCAGGAGGAAAAGGCTGCTACCCTTTTCAGTCTCACACCCAGGGGTCCTCAGCCCACCCGCCTCCTTTCCTCTCTGGCTCTGTTCCTCAGCCTTTCTGAGATTTTTTCTTTAGTTCACCACCTTAAAAAATTAAAAAAAAAAAATTCTTACCCTCTCACTATAAAACACAAGACTCTAGAATCCTGTAAGAATGGGGAAGTATTTTTTTTTTTAAGTTTTTTCTAGTATTAAAAACCTTTTTTAAAAAAGGTTCTGAGGTATTTTCTTCTGTGGAGAAAGAGCAGTACTCTTGTTTTTGTCATTTTGTCACCTGAGGTACTCATCTCACCTAACAATCAGAGGAGCCAAGGCAGGGCCACATGGGAGGGTTCTTATTCTATTATCTGATGTTGCTATTCACCATAAACAGTACTTTGTGTTGAAAATTATCTCAAATTCTATAATATAATTGTAATAGAATTATACCTTAAAGAATTATATAGAAGCTTTTATAATGAGTCACACTTAAACTGTGAGGTTAAAATCTTTACCAAGTCCTTTATAAAGCAAAGGATTTTTTTTGGGAAAAAAAAAAAAATCCCACCTGCATTTTAATGCATTTCTAGATTTCTTTATTCCAGATTTGTTTAAAATGAGCTGCAGAGGCAATTCTAAGAATTACAATGACTAAGGTCCAGGTACTTAAAAATAGCACTAATAATACTAGCAAAATGCCATTTGTTTTTAAAGAAGTTTCTAGGGTCAAGCTTGATTCCAGAACTACAGATGTGATATCTGTTTTTTTAGGCATCATATGGTATTTTTCCTCAAGAGAAAAACTATGGCCAAGGGAATAAAACTTAAGAAAAAATTCTACATATGTTCTGTAGTTTAACTCAGGGGGCTCTGACCCTCGATCCTCTATCTCTCCCAAATGCTAAAAAATATATTAAAATTTTCAGAGATGCATATTTGAAATTTATTTTAAACATTATAATTAAAAAATTATTACAAAGACAACAAAAATTTTAATAGCATAGCTTTATGTAAATAAAATGCTGGTTATAGCTCTCAAAGTAGAGTACTAATTATTTGATTATAAAATTGAATGTCAGTTCACATCAGTGTAGCTTGATATTTTGGGGAGGATTAGATAAGGAGTATTTTCATCGGTTTCAGTTATTCTCCTTTATAGAACATGACGTCGAGGGCGTAGAAGAGGGGTATTAATAAACATTGTATACAATTAACTTCTCTTTCTCTTTGTTTTAGTGGTCCCAATCGAGGACATTATATTGCAATAGTTAAGAGTCATGATTTTTGGTTATTGTTTGATGACGACATTGTAGAAGTAAGTAGTTCCTGAATTTCTTATTTTTCTTCAAAGTTGTGTGTGTATTTTATTCTTCTGTTTTTTTCTCCCAGCCTCTCATTCATATGACAGATGATGAATATTGGATAAATGTCGGTTTTCAGATTGTAGTCGGATTCCTACTTCTTACTCCCCGATAGCCAACCCCAACGCTTGAATGGTCAGGTGACCTTCAAAATGCATAGATTAAAACGAAAAGCTTTCCACAAGAAAACTAATTTTAAAAAATCTTTCATTGTCTAAAAAAAAAATGATTGAGCTATAATACACGTACAGAAAGTATATGGATCTTAAGCAGCACTTGAATTTTTTTTTTAAAGATTTTATTTATTTTATTTGACAGAGATCACAAGTAGGCGGAAAGGCAGGCAGAGAGAGAGGAGGAAACAGGCTCCCTGCTGAGCAGAGAGCCCGATGCGGGGCTCGATCCCAGGACCCTGAGATCATGACCTGAGCCGAAGGCAGAGGCTTTAACCCACTGAGCCACCCAGGCCCCAGCACTTGAATTTTTTATGTGTGGGTTTGCACACACATGTATGTATGTGCACATACACACTCTGTAACCACTCTCCAGATCAAGGGAGAGTACTTCTGTAACACCCTTTGATGAGCCCCCTTATTATCCTCTTCCCTCTCACTCCCCACCGTCCTCTGAACCCACTATTGATGACTTATCATTATGATTAGTTTCGCCTCTGTTTGACTATAAATGGACTCCTCCAGTGTGACTTCTTTTGTATCTAGCAGTTCATTCTTGCTGCCTATAGTAGTGCTTCTTTTTTATTGCTCTGTAATTTCTCATTGTAAGAATATAACAAGTTAGAAATTTGCCTTTTTATCCCTTCCCGACTATTATCAATAAAACTGCCTCGATCACCCCTATCTAATGCTGGACGTACGCACTCATTTTTCTTGGGTAATTGTTAGGTAGGACCATAAGAAATTGCCATTTTCCTAGGTTACAAATGATTGGGAATTGGTGGTTTCATATGGGTCAGGTAATTCTGTTCCCTAGGAATAAACTTGCTGGATCGAAGGGTAGTTGTATGTTCAGCCTTACAAGATAATGCTAAACATTTCCCCAAGGTCTCCATTCCATTCTGTCTTCCTGCCAGCTACGTGTGGGAGCCCTGTTTGCGGCACATTCTCACCAATACTGGGCATGATCAGTCTTTTTAACTTAAGCCATTCTCGGGCAGGGCTCTTCTATAAACAAGAACATGAGAGGCACGATTCTAAGAAATGTGGAAGACTTTACTGGACTGTAGAGCTCATTTCTGCACTAATATTTCCATTTTGCCTCACAGAAAATAGATGCACAAGCTATTGAAGAATTCTACGGGTTGACATCAGATATCTCAAAGAACTCAGAGTCTGGTTACATCCTTTTCTATCAGTCTCGGGACTGAGCGGGACCGTGATGAAGAGATACTTTCTGCCTCATTTCTTCTCTGGTTATTTTGGAAAGGATTAAGCACTGATTTTTCAAGACAAGAGAAATGCAGGACGCTCAGGGGGCAGTAGCACACTTTGCACACAATAAAGCAAAGACTGTGGATTAACACGCTCTTCCTATCATGGTAGTTGGTTTATTTGCTCAGGTATCATGCTGTCCGTGCAGTTCCAACAACAAGGAGGTGAAATCAGAGATAGCAGCTCCTCTTGTAAAACAGCCTTCCAGTAACTGACATGCGTTTCTCTTCATTAATTGCACCAGTAATGGTTTGGACTCCTTGGGGGTGCAGTAGAAAGACTAGGAATCCGTGCTAGGTCGTATTGATCATTTAAGGAGATCACACTGAACACACTGCGTAAATTTGCCCGTGCTGAAGCCACACAGAAGGAACATTCGGTGGTCTTTTCAAGTGTAAACCAGAACTGCATTTGGGCCCAACACTTGCGGTTGCCTTCCTGATGTCAGAACTCAGATCACTAGAATATCCAGTGTCGGGAAGGCAAATACGTTTTGCTTCTCTGAAGAAGCTTATAATAATATACAGTATATGTATATGTAGGGAACAATTGGTCAAAAGTGGCTTTTTGTTTCCCCAAGGGGAAAGACTGGCTTTGTAATTATAATTTTTTTTCTTATTTATTTTACTGAAAGCTGGTAGAGTCTTAAGTATTTTGTGAAGTGCCCATGATTCTGTCAGTAAATTTGAACATATTTTTATTAGTTTTTGTCAGTTTAACTAGTCCTTTTGTTTGTTTCTATTTTGAAGGTGAATTTTAAACTCTATTTTCAAGTCGTAGGATACCTTAAGAAAAATTTGCGACGAGAGGAGGTAAATAATCTTTTTCAGGAGGAACTGATATCTCTGGCTAATATTTGTCCTTTTGTTAGAGTTTATAAATCAGTTGTTCAGCTTTAATCTCAGTACATAAAAAAAATATCAGAAACTCCCTGTCACAATTGGAACGATGAAGGAAGGTGTGGCCCCGTGGGGGCTCACCAGTCCTGAGCACTCTCACGTTCTCTGACGTTTCAAGATGAGGCCGTGCTTGGAAAATTGGTGTCGTAGCAGTTATGTTCTTTTCAAATGTCTTTACCCGGGAAAGAAGTAATCTGTCAGAACCCCAGCAACCCCGGAGGCTCGCTGCACACACCCGACGAAGAGGAAGTGTTCGTGGCACAGGCCGGGAACACACGGAGCAAGTCCTTTTCTCTTCCCCCCACCCCCGCCCTCCATCTTCACAAACCTTACTGGAAGAGTGTTCAGAGATTACACTTTGCATTTGTTAAGACTTTCTTCTGTTGGGAGTTTGAAGAAGTAATATATGTCATGTCAAATGCACGTGAACCGTGGCGGTCGACACTTTTCCATGCATCAGTAAGTTGTCTGATGGTGGCCAGTCGTAACATGCAGGAGATAATTGAATACAGAGTCCAAATCACAACGATCAGGCCTTGGATGTTCTTTAAGTCCCTTTAGGAAGTAATTTTTTTTAATTGCTGTAATTTTCTAAACTTCTTTGACTAATACTGTTGAATATGAAAAAAAAAACGAAAAACTTTTTTGTCTGCTGCTATTTATTAACATTTATTATCTGTATCTTTTAGCTCAGGAAATGACTTCACCTACTCGTTCCATGAACTGATCTTTAACAGGGTCACTTGGCTAATCGGGCTGTTTGAACAGATGTGCTGGGAGAAAATGATGTATTTTGACAAGTTGCTTTTTAAGATTATAGTTGCTAAAACTTTACGCTGGCTGGAGTGGGTTTGTACAAATTATGTAGCCTGCCCGATGACTACATTGCACAGAGAATCATGACCGAGAATGTGGGGAAGGTCACAGACATGGAAGTGGATACATTTTTTTATTTTGAGGGCTTAAACCAAATTGTCTTGGAACTCGAGGTGGTGTTTCTGCAGCGTTCAGCACAGAGAGACGTAAAGTGAGGCTGAGGCAGTCTTCACTTGAGTCAGGCCACAGCATGGATAAGAGAGATAGATGAAGTCATTTGCATAGAGGTACAGCATTGGAATACTACGCTGTGTTTGTTTCTACATTTTGCATTTTAAAAAAATACAGTAAAAGCAAGGTTAAATCTCCTACTAAAGCAAGTTCTAGCATTTTTATTGAGTTCTTTGGTAGTCACACACTGTTCACATCTACACCATGTTTCAGAGTATGATTTGTCCAGGCAGGGACTGTGGGGTGATGGTTCTTAGTTTCCTCTTTACTCTTAGTACAGCTGCGTCTACATAAAACATTTTGAAGCTTATCAGAAACTCAGTATACTTTGAGAACAAAGGGTGAGGGTTGGGGGGGGAAATGCAGGTATTTAGTAAGAAAAATGACCCATCTAGAAAGCATTGTGAGGTTGTGTGTTGGTTGACTGTGATTGAAATGAGGGGCAGGGGTAGGTGGTAAAGGGTGGCTGGTTGCTCTCTAACCATGTACATGTTTGTTGGGATGGCTGTCCCATATTTTTTGTATATTGGAATAAAAATTTCTATAAATTATTGTAACTGAAAGTAAATATTCTAAATTAAGTCTCACTGCTAAGTCCTATGGCTTCTGTCTTGGAAACTTTACCTTTAGAAGATTGCTGAAGACAGGGACCGTGAGACTTCAGGAAAAGGGAAAAAAGGACATGTGTAATATATGGGTCTTGTTGCCTCTAACCATCAGTATCGGGTTTTTTTCTTTTTGGTGATGGCAGTAGAAAGACCTCACTTTCATAACATACTACTCTTGATACTTTCTTTAAGGACACTTTTCATTAAAGATTCTCTCATGAGGTATTTAACTGGGAGCCAGGAGGCTAAGGCGCTCAGGTCCTGGCTCTTCAGTGAATTTAACTGTGTGACCTTGGGCAAGTCACTTAACCTCTCTGTGCTTCAGTCTCCCTATCTTGTAAAATGGGAGTAGTACCTACCTCACAGGGTTGTTGTGGGGATTAATTAGATATAATGTCTGTAAAGCATCTAAGGTTCTTGAAGAAGGCGCTATATAAATACAAAATAATATCTATTAAAGTTGGTTTATTTGTGCTTGTGGGCTTTTGAGTGTGTTTTTTCCTTTCTGCCTAAAATGTCTTTGCGAATTAGAAGAAGAGTTGACCCATGAACAACATGGAAGTTTGGGCTGTGTGGGTCTACTTGTAAGTGGATTTTTTTTCGATAAACGTGTACTGTGAACATAGTTTCTCTTGGGATTTTTCTTAACATTTTCTCTTTTCTAGCTTGTCAGAACACAGTATATAAAACATACACAGACTGTGTGTTAATGGCCTGCAGGTAACAGGACAACAGTAGACTCATAATAGTTAAGTTTTTGGAGAGTCAAAAGTTAGGGTTTTTTCGACTGCCTAGACACAGTGCCCCTTACCCTGGGTGGTTCCAGTTCAACTGGATACACTTGGAGAATGGCCTTACTGCTTTTGCTGCGAAGTTACTCCCTCTGTTACCCAAAGAGATTGTCCCAGAACAGCCTTCTGCACGTGTAAAACAGCACACGCAGTCACGTGCCTGTATGTGATCATGTACCTCGCGTCCATCTTTCCATAGTAGTAGCACTGTCTTTCCCCAAATCCCAAGCTTAAAGATGTAAATTTAGGATCACAGAACCTGAGAGGGGCAAATGGGTTAAAAGGCAGCATTTTAGCACTCCTTGTCCCTCCCAGTGTAGCAAAATCGGTATGGTGGGGGTATTCCCCCCATGCTGGAGTACTTGAAGCCCTGCTCCCTCCTTCTTGGGTGACGTCCTGGAAACACTCCTGTGTATCCATCTCTCTGAAGGAGCGCAGTGATGGGTGAACTAGATCGTCGCTGGGGACCTTAGATGGCATTCTCTCTTTCAAATATCCGGATCACACACCTCGTGTGGAAACTTTAATAAAGGAAATTGTACTCCCGAGAGCTCGTGAATTGTTGCAAAGCCAAGACTGCCCCTCCCTTTATTCAAGTTCCTTGGTTACCCAGTACCTGTTTCTCTTCTTTTGAAGCTTTTTTTTTAACATTTGTGCATTTGTGTTTTTCTAATTTTCTTTTTTTTTTTTTTTTTAAGATTTTATTTCTTTATTTGACAGAGATCACAGGCAGGCAGAGAGAGATGAGGAAGCAGGCTCCCCGCTGAGCAGAGAGAACCCGATGTGGGGCTCGATCCCAGGACTCTGGATCATGACCCGAGCCAAAGGCAGAGGCTTAACCCACTGAGCCACCCAGGCGCCCCTTTTTAATTTTCTTTTTTTTTTTTTTTTTAATTTATTTATTTGACAGACAAGAGATCACAAGTAGGCAGAGGCAGGCAGAGAGAGGAAGCGAAGCAGGCTTCCTGCTGAGCAGAGAGCACCATGTGGGGCTTGATCCCAGGACCCTGAGATCATGACCTGAGCGGAAGGCTGAGGCTTTAACCCACTGAGCCACCCAGGCGCCCCCCCTTTTTAATTTTCTTAAAAGATTTTATTTTTATTTGAGAAAGAGGGAGAGACTGAAAGAGACATGAGAGGGGAGGAGATCAGAGGCAGAAGCAGACTCCCCACTGAGCAAGGAGCTTAATGTGAGAATCGATCCCCGGACCCTGGGATTATGACCTGAACCAAAGGTGGTCACTTAACAAGCTGATCCACCCAGGCGCCCTTCGTTTATGTTTTCTATGATAACATACTACGTTTTTTTATTTCCAGAGTTGCTGCACTAACAACCCATCATTTGTTGGTTGATGGCATGATAGGCCGTTGGTATACTCAGCATTTTACTTTCGACCTTGACAGTGACCTCCATGGATATGTGATACCCTCATTTTACAAGAAGAAACTAAAACTCTGCAAGGTGGAGGCGTTTTCCCACAGTCACTCAGCTGGAACTTAGTAGATCCAGGTTTCAAGTAGGTAGAACTTCGTGGCCCAGCCTTCACTGTGGCATTATCGGAGTGTTTTATTGTGGAAAAAACACACGACATAGAGTTTGGTATTTTAACCATTTGGGTGTGTTTTTTTAAAGATTTTATTTATTTGACAGCACAAGGAGGGAAGACAGCAGGCACAGGAGAGGGAGAAGCAGGCTCTCTGCTAAGCAGGGAGATTGATGCAGGGCTCGATCCCAGGGCCCTGAGATCGTGACCTGAGCCGAAGGCAGACGCCTAACCAACCAGCCCCCGTTTTAACCGTTTTTAAGTGCAGCGGAGTGACATTAAGCACATTCACAACGTTATGCAACTGTCAACACCATTGATTTCTAGGATTTTTCATCTTCCCAAACAGAAACTCCGTATGCATTAAATAATACCTCCCCTCCCCTGGCCCTAGTTACGCCATTTCTGCTTTCTGTCAGACTCTGTCAGCAGACTTCGCCTGCTGTAGGTCACTCATTCAAATCCTATAATATTTGTACTTTAGTGTCTTGCTTATTGCACTTAGTGTGCTTATTGCAGTTACGTCACGTGTTTAAGCTTCATGTTGAGGAACGTGTCAGCATCTCCTTTGTTCGGACTTGGTAATAGTTCATAGAATGCACATTTTTATCCGTTCATCTCTTGGACATTTGGGTGGTAATGCTGCTATGAATACGGATGGACAAATATCTGAGTCCTTGACTTCAGCTCTTTCAAGTCTATACAAGAGATTGCTGGACCATTTAATTCTATTTTACCTTTTTTCCCCCCAAGATTTTATTTATTTGAGAGAGAGGGTAAGGGAGAGAAGGATTGAGAGAATGAATGGGTGGAGGGGGAGAGGGCAAAGCAGACACCTTGCTGAGCAGGGAGCCTGAAGCTGGACTCAATCCCAGGACCCTGCGATCATGACCTGAGCCAAAGGTAGACGCTTAATTGACTGAGCCACCCAGTGCCCCTGTTCTAGCTTTTTAAGGAACTGTTTTCCATGCTGTTTTTCTACACACCTTTACATTCCCCACCGGTGATGCCCCAGCACAGCAGTTTCTGTATATCCCTGCCAACAATTGTCTCCACTTCCCTGGAATGGTTTTGGTAGTGGCTGTCCCAACTGGTGTTGGGGATCTCACTGTGGTTTTGATTTGCCTTTCCCTGACAACAAGTGATGTTGAGCATCTTTTCATGGGCTCCCTGGCCATTTGTATAACTTCTTCGGAGAAATGTCTATTCAAGCTCTTTGTTTTTAAAATTGGGTTGTGTGTTTATAAAAATTGAATTCTTTGTAGGGGTTCTTTTTAAGTGCTGAATACTAATCCCTTTCCAGGGAGATATTTTCTCCCTTTCCTTTTCACTGTCTTATAGATCGTATCCTTTGATGCACAGGTTTTTAATTTTGATGTAGTCCAGTGGATCCGTTTTTTTTCTTTTGCCTTTGGTGCCGCATCCTAGAAATCACTACCAAATCCAGTCACAAAACTGCCCTCTGTTTTCTAGTGAAAGTTTTATTAAGAGTTTTAGCTCTTATATTTAAGTCTTTGATCTATTTTGAGTTAATTTTTAAACGTGGCATTAGGTAAGGGTCCCACATCATTGTCTTACATGTGGATATCCAGTTTATCCTGCACTACTTGTTGAAAAGACTGTTCTTTCCCCCATTGAATGATCTTAGCATTTTTTTTAAAAAGATTTTATTTATTTGACAGAGATCACAAGTAGGCAGAGAGGCAGGCAGAGAGAGGAAGGGAAGCAGGCTCCCTGCCGAGCAGAGAGCCCGATGCGGGACTCGATCCCAGGACCCTGAGATCATGACCTGAGCCGAAGGCAGCGGCTTAATCCACTGAGCCACCCAGGCGCCCCTGATCTTAGCATTTTTATCAGAAGTCGATTGGCCGTATATGTGAGTGTTTATTTGTTCCACTGATCAATATGTCTGTTCTTATGCCACTGTGACACTTTTTTTCCTGTAGTAAGTTTTAAAATCAGGAAGTATGAGGCCCCCAACTTTGTTGTTCATTTTCAAGATTGTTTTAGCTGTTCAGGCACCCGTGAAATTTCATATGAATTTTAGGACTTAAAAAAAAAAAAAGATGCAAAAGTCGCTGTTGAGATTTTGAGCGGATTGCATTGAATCTGTCTTCCTTGAAGATGTCTGTTTATTTGTGTTGCTTTCATTTCTTTTGGCAATATTTATTTATAGTTTTCAATGTATCAATCTTCACCTCCTTGGTTAAGTTTATTCCTAAGTATTTTATTGTTTTGATGGTATTCTAAATGGATTGTTAATTTTCTTTTTCGGATTGTTCATCGTTAGTGTATAGAAAAGCAACTGATTTTTGTATGTTGATTTTATATCATGCAACGTTGCTGAGTTTGTTTAGTCTGACAGTTTGGAGGGGAATCTTAGGGGTTTTCTACATCTAAGATCACAGTATTCACAAATGGAAAAATTTACTTCATTTTTTTCAAATTTGTATGTCTTTTATTTCTTATAAGGCAACAGCCTTATTGCTCTGGCTAGAACTTTCACTACTGCATTGAATCAAAGTGGTGAAATCAGACATCCTTGCCTTGTTCCTGATCTTAGAGAAAAAACTTTCAACCTTGCACCACTGAGTGTGATGTTAGCTGGGCGGTTTTCATGTGTGGCTTTCACGTTGAGGAAATTTCTTATCTGTAGTTTGAGTGTTTGTATCAAGAAAAGGTATTGGGGCGCCTGGGTGGCTCAGTGGATTAAGCCGCTGCCTTCGGCTCAGGTCATGATCTCAGGGTCTTGGGATCGAGCCCCGCATCGGGCTCTCTGCTCTGCAGGGAGCCTGCTTCCCTTCCTCTCTCTCTGCCTGCCTCTCTGCCTACTTGTGACCTCTCTCTCTGTCAAATAAATAAATAAAATCTTTAAAAAAAAAAAAAAAAAAAAAAAAAAAAAAAAGAAAAGGTATTAAGTTTTGTGAAATGAGGTTTGGTTTTTTTTTGCTTTGTTAATGTATTATAGTGATTTTCGTATGTTGAACAACCCTTGCATTTTGGGAGTAAGTCCCATATAGCCTTAGTATACAGCCCCTGTAATATGCTGCTGAATTCGCTTTGTACGTGACTTTCGCATGAATATTTTAAGGGATACTGGTCTGTAGTTTTTTGAATTATCTTTGGCTTGGGTGTCAGGGTAATGCTGGCCTTATAGAATGAGTTAGAAAGTATTCTCTCCTTTTCAACGTTTTGGGAGACTTGGAGAAGATCAAAGATTTTTGCAAATAGCCAACACTGACATGCTCACCGTGGGTCATTAAGAAAGTCGAAGGCATAGTCTTTGACCTTGAGGAATCTACCACCTAGGAAGGAGTCAAAAGAAATGACTTGCTTGGAAAGCCAGCTGTACGCTTCAGCATACACACAGCTTTACAGAACAGGTGGAGAAAAATGGAGTAGAAAGATACTGACATCCACAGAGCTGCAGTCAGACTACGAGGCCCACAGAGCCCCACAGAGAGATCAGGAAATCAAAAACAGTCAAAGGGATTGGAGATACTAAGTATAATAAGAAATTAAGAATACTAACTCCTAATACTCTTCAGTAATAGAATTTCTAAGCTTGATTCAAATACTTACTACCCCCCCCACCCCCGCCCCGAGTTCCCTAAGGAGAGTCTCTAACTTAACTCTCAGGAACTCACCCAGGCAGCTACTATGGACCTGATTCCCAAAGAAACCAGCTTATGCCATTCTGCAGCGTGTTGTTTATTATAATTCACCTAAAAAATTGGTTCCTTTCTTGAATTTCCTCACCTGTTGTCAATGATTTGCCCTTGACATGAAGACTTAATTAAAACTTCCTACCTCCCAATTGTTTTCAAATAAGCAAAATTCTGTTTGAAGATCAGAAAAAACGGTCCCACTACCCTGATTTGATGAGTCATTCCCAAATCTGGGTGATGAGCAGAACCACTGGGAAGTTGTACAGATGTTCAGATGCCAGGCATCCCCGGCGATTTTGATGCTCTGGAAGGTTCACAGGTGATTCTAGTCACCGGGGTTCGGGTCTCCCTGGGGTAGAACTCCTCTCAAGTTCAGTATCATTTTTCTGTAAGATCACTGCCAATCTGGAGTTGACCTGGAGCATTCTCAAAAAAAAAAAACAAATTACTTCAGGAACCATCATGGGAAATTGAAGGGGAGAGGATGGACACTTGTCTTTACAGCATTTGAAAGGTTGCCACTCGGAGGATGTTTTGCTGTTGTGGTTCAACGGGGAGAGAGAGGCGGAGAGGGCAGAGGCCATATTAAGTACAAGGAAAAGCCTTGTGGTTTTTCAGCAGTGAGAGCAGCCGGCAAGCCAAGAAATGAAGAGCGAAGCTTCTAATGCCACTGACTATTTGTAGGTGGGGCTCTTCGCTGGCTAGGAAGCTGTACCAGAGAACCTCGTGCTTCTTCCCGGATGAGGCAGGGAGCCAGAGGATGAGCAGCGGGCTGGATTTCATATTCCAGGGCTCATACTTAGCTCTCTGTATCCACACATAATTGGACGTAGAGGGCCATCATTTACTGGGGGCAGAATTTAGGTTGCTCTCGTGGTTAGGATGGAAAGCAGCCTGTTCCCTAGTTACTGGCTTGAAAGGAGGGAGGTGGTTTGAATAAAACATAGCAGTCTCGAGCTTTCAAATGTGGCAGTCGTAGAATTCATTTTGCCTTCCGTTGGAGCAGGCAGGACACCCTGGGCGAATCGAATGTCATAAATCCAGCACTTCCCGCTGTCTCCCCAAATACTTTCTTTTGAGGAACCTTCAGGTCCTTCGGATTTAGGGACCTCTGAATTGTGGCTGATGAGACACATTCAAAATGGACTGAGGTGTGACCCACTCCTCTTCTATGAGAGACACCCTGCTCACCCAACAAATTTGGGAAATCGCACGTTAGGTCATTAATAAGGAAAACTGCGGAAGAATAAAGTACAATCTTGATTTTACTATACTCAGCCATGTCGTTACAAAGTCTTTCTCTATCCCCTGCAGGGCCCAGAAAGAAAACCGTGAAATCATGCCGCCTGTGCACATTTTGGAACAAATGCAATGGTTGTGTTGTTTTTAACTGAAACTTCTCTTTGCCAGGAGCCTTTTCCCTTCAGGTAGAAATCATTTTCCAAACTCTGTTGATTTTCAGCTGCAGAAATGAACATTTTCTTGGTTGGAGTTCTGTGGCTAGTTTTGTTTAACCTGCCAGAGTTTTTGCATGGATTTTAAGAAAAAAAACGGAGATGCTAGAATGATGAGGAAGGTAAACTTGCAAATTACATGTCAGTGGATTAGATTATCAGATGTAATAATGGAAGCTTGAGAAAATAACTACAGGTAAACTCCTCATTTTCCCAGTGTTCCATAGATTTATCATCCTAAAAATCTTATCAGTTGTTGCACTGTGTCCAACAGATGTATTTTTAAATTCCTGTCGTGAACACAGTAGGGGCCCTGTAGTCTCTGATTTCTGTACATCATAAATGCTCCGTATACCCCATATACAGCTACTGATTAGAACTGGTGTGAAATTACATTAATTGACTGAATGCAAAGTTAGTTACAAACTGAGATCAGGTTTATGAACGCCTGCCAAAGCAGGGAGGGGTGGGGAGATTTGTACTCCCAGAAAGTGCTCCTGGCTGTGGTGTGGAAGGAGCCAGAGTGGGTGTGATATGGCCTCAGGGGGACAGGACTTGGTACCAAGTCAGCTGGCTGGGGACAAAGGAAGAGGAGTGTCAGGGAGGACTTAGCTCGCACAACTGGGAGGAGAGGAGCCTTGTGCTGGGAGCCTACGAAGAGGACCAGGCTTGGGGGTCAGATCACAGTGCTCTGTGGTATGGAGGTACCACAATTTTACAAGCATTTGCTCTGAATAGGCCGACATTGCCAGGCAGCATGGTCAGGCCCGGCCAAGGAAGCGAAATTCCTGTGCTCAGGCTGTACCCCATGTGCCCCACGTCCAAAGCTGTGACTTCAGGCGTGAAGATTTGGTAGAAAGCTGAAACGACCATTGTACTTCGGGGGTAATTACTCTGGGTGAACTCGCCAAATGTCTCCCAGAGTCTGCAGTGATTTTGAGGCATTTAATAACTGAGGACAGACAGAGAAAATGTACACCTCATGCTGAAGAACGCTGGGGCCTTTTGAAAGCTTTTACTGGAAAAAATGTATCATTTGTTCTGGCATTCAAAAAGCTTCCTTTCCTTTATGGAAAGTTGATCTGTTTTAAGGATCCTGGAGACACCTGAGGCTAAGGGGAAAAAAAATGCCGGTCCTCCTAAAAACTTACACATTACATTCACAAAGTGAATGTAATGAGGCATATGGATGAAATCCTGGACTAGAGAGGTCTGAAGAGCCCCCCGCGGCTGGCTGTGGAATGCAGGGGGTGCCGTCTCATCTGCGGTTGGGAGGGCTCCCAACCCTCGGTCCCACGTGGTGCGTCTTTCCAGGAGAATCCCCTTAAGTGTCTCTGGCTGAGGTCTCGGGTGTCTTTCCCAGCACCTGTTGGTCCCTTGGTGACCATAATGTTTCCCACCTCCTTGCCTCCTGAGCCCACATTCCTCATTCACAAAACGGCAGAAGTAACAGTATCACGTGGGAATGTTGTGAAACGGACTTGAGATACATTTGGTACACTTCAGGGTCACAGTTGCTCTAACAGCGTTGTTCTAGAAACTTGGTATGAAACCCCACACTGATTTCTTAGGTACTGCATGACTCAGGGGAAGGAGGCATTATGGGAAAAGCGTCATATCCATTGTTGCAAGGGACATAAAGATGACGAAGGCACGACTCCTGTGCGCATGGAGCTTCCAATGTAGAAAGTAAAGTTCTTTGAAAAAAACAAAACACAAGACAAAATGTAAGTAAAATGTCCAGAAGGAGGCCAGAGGTCATGTGGTGTGGTCAAGAGCACAGGTTCTAAAGGCAGACCCCCCTCCACAGCCCAGCTTGAGCAGACTCCCGTCAGATTAGAGAAATTCTGTGGGTGTCCACTTCACGCATAGTGCCACAAGGATTCAGGGAGCGAGGATGACTTTGAAGGCGCTCAATAAATGTTAGCAATGATGTCCTAATTCGGTGCGCAGTTACATGTCTACTGCTATGCGCCAGCTGCCAAGAACACAAGGTTGAATGAGACTTTGTATATTCAGGTCAGCGAAGGAAACAGACCCATCAATAATGAATTGCAATGATACAGAGTGTTGAGAGCCATAATGGGTACATAAATAAGATAATGTGGGAACACAGGAAGAGCATCTAAATCAGATTGCTGGGCAGGGAAGGCCTCCCAGAGGAAATGCTACTTGAACGGAGCTTTCAAGAAGTAAGGTTATTCGGATCCAGGAAAGGAGAGGAGGAGGCATCAGACTTAAAGAAAGGAGATGGGGGAGGGCGCCTGCAGGAGAACCCTGCATACTGGAGCACTGTGGGTTTTGTGTGGCTACAGCAGACTACGTTGGGTGACATGCAGCAAGAAAGGTCGAGCTCTAAATCCCAAAGCCCTGATTTATTACGCTATTAAGTTCGGATTTTATGAAAAAGACACAGAGGACTTCTGAAAGATTTCAAGTAGATGACGAATTTCTCGGAATGACGTTTAGCGGCAGCGCGGACGTCACTCCGTCCTGATTAGAAGGGGAAGACCAACGAGAAACCTGCAGTAATCCAATCAAGAAGTCACCAGAGCCTAGACACGGTGGTGTCAGAAATGGAGGTGGGTGGTGGGGCTAGAATCTAAAGGACCTGATTGAAGAACTCGCTGTGGAAGTCGGCATGGGGGAAGGGTTCCGCTCGGGCCCTGGGGGGTGGGGGTTCTCCAGGGTTCTCTTTGAGGTCATTCGCTGCCTTCTCTTCACAATTCTGGACAGCGTTCGTCATCCCCTGACACCAGTGGCTGCCAGAGTCTTGCCTCTAGCCCGGCCACCTGGAACCCACATTCTTCCAGTGATGTCCACAGACACCTCAAACTCAACTCAGCATGGCAGCTGGGATCCGTGAGGAAGCATCCCCAAAGAGCAAGGCAAAAGTATATGGTGTTTTAGAGATCTATCCTCAGAAGTCAACTAGCGTCTCCTAGGTCTTACAGCATCACCCGGATGGGAGGGAAGTGGACATAAATCCCGTCATGTGGCAGGAGGAATGTCAGTGTCACCCCGCAGGAAGGGCGGGTGAGATGGGAGCTACTGCGGCCATCTTTGGGAAAGCCGGTGGGCCACAGTCGCTCTCCTGTTTCTTCTCTGTGTGCCTTTGCTGAGGAGAACTATCGTCTAGAGCACATGTTTATTCAGGAAAAGCATTTTAGTCAGGCGGATGTTCAAGGTGCAGAGGGAAGAGTGGAAAGAGAAGAAAGGAATTCTAGGCCTGGAGATGCCGATAGGGAAAGGTGTTGGGAGCAGGTCACCTCATGTAAGAGGGGGGTCACAGCCACAGGAGGTCGGTCTTCCCATGCGTACGCGACTCGGTCTGATGCTGCTGTGCGCACACGACATAGAAGCAGGGAGAGGGCGTGTTGTCTGGCACATAGAGAGCAGCACACTCAGGCTCGTCCCTTCTGCAGTCTGTGTAGACAGAACGCTGACCGATGGAGCCCCTTTCCCCTACGACGGTCCACCATGGACCCCTGAATGTGGGGCCAGCAGGCTAAGCATGCATCAAAAAGTGAACAAAGAATGGTTTGGAGGCAGCATCTGTCATCTTTTGGTGTCAAAGTATTAAATAAAATCAGCTAACACATTAGTTGGATAAGCTACGAACCCACGCCTTTTCAAAAACTTAGTTTTACAATAAGTTGAATTTCTTCAACTCAAGATATATGCGAGAGAAACCAAGCACGGGTGGGCAGGCATTTAAAAATAAAACAGAAGATTGAAAACAGATGTATTGATAAGGGTTCTATGATGGTTAAGAGAAAAACATGTCAGCTTCCTTGAAAGAGACTGTCGCTCAGACACTGGACAGATACTTAAACCGAGGAGGGGGTCATTGATTCACTGCTTCATTCAAGAGATACAGTTAAGCAGGTAGTTTGTCCTCGGCACTATTCCAAGCAATAAAGCAATGAATGAGACGGGCTGCCTTCAAGGAGTGTGCGCTCTAACGGGCGCAAACAAGCCAGAGCATTAGACACATGATGTGTGGAGAGGGAATGAACGGGGCCGTGTGTTACAGTGACTGAGTTGGGTGAGGCCCACCGCAGATGGGGTGACAGGCAAGGCCTCTCTGAGGAGACGACATTGGAGCTGAGCTTGAAGGGTGAGAGAGAGTCAGTCATGCCGGGGCTGGGTGGAGAGCATCCTGCCCACGGGGGCGGCCGGCAAACACACAAGTCCCGAAACGGGAACAAGTTTGCGTGGCAGAAGGAGGTCGTGCGGCTGATTCTCAGGGCATCCTAAACACGCATTGCTTTACGGCTGTGTTTAAACCGTGAGGTTTTTTTGCTGAGCCTGGAAGTTTGAATGGTCCCTAGATGGGGATTTCAAAAATGACTTAAAAATCATTACATCTGGGGGCACCTGGGTGGCTCAGTGGGTTAAAGCCTCTGCCTTCGGCTCGGGTCATGATCTCAGGGTCCTGGGATCGAGTCCCGCATCGGGCTCTCTGCTCCGCAGGGAGCCTGCTTCCTCCTCTCTCTCTGCCTGCCTCTCTGCCTAGTTGTGATTTCTCTCTGTCAAATAAATAAAATATTTAAAAAAAAAAAAATCATTACATCTGTTTTCCGTGCACATCGTAGAATCTTTGATGTGTGGAATGAAAGGCGGAAATGAAACAGCTCGCTAGTTTTTTCAGTGCCGTTCGCTGAGTAAAATGTCTTTTCCCCGTCGAGTTGATAAAACGCAGTCTCTGTTGTGTACGGAAATCCCACATGAATCTGTGGCTCCTTGGGACCCTCTCTTCAGTTTCGTCCATCTGCCTGTCTGCTCCTGATCCCAGGACTGTACTGACTGAATCTCCGTGCTCCTGTCTCAGCGGCGCCTTCCTGAAAACCAGCATAGACAACGACACAGCAGTGCTTAGGGTTTGAGTTTCTGATAGGTTGTCCTGAAACGCTATTAACATCCCACGGAATGCCCGTGTTCCCTGGACCTCACTTTGGGAAATACCAAGCTTGTACTGCCTTGCTTCGGAAAGGACCAGCAGGCCTGGAGTTGCCTCTGGAAGAAGTCAGATTCATACAATATTTACACATGTCAGGCATTGTACAGCATGCTTTCGGCTGTTTCGTCTCCTTTAATCCTTACCTATTACATCCTCTGTTTTACCAGGAAGGGTCTGCGAGGTTAAGGGGCTGTGTTCTAATGGATGTCTAATAGATACCAAGCAGTGTGCCAAGTGCTCCAGATGGAGAGATGCTTCTGCCCGTATCCTACCTGCAGTCAAATCGGACTGCTTGATGGACCCCCAAATGCTAAAAGTAAGAGTCGGTATTTGTGGAGCCCTTCTGTGCATTGTCTCATCCTACCCTCCCGCCACAGGATGGTTTTCTCCTCTGGGAAGCTCCAGCTTGTTCATAAGTGACAGGGAAGATCACGGGGCAAGCTTGAAGGGAGGCAGATGGCTTCTCGTTGTGCAGGTGAGGAAATGAAGGTGTGGACAGTTAATGCTCTCACTGGCAGAGTCACACCACTAACGAAGTGGCAAAGCCAAGATCTGGACCCAGAAGCAGCAGGTTTGGAGTCCGTCCGTGGCACGGTGGCCCATCCCCCCTTCCCCCCAGGTCCTGAGCTTTTCCTCTTTGGGGCCTTTGAGCATGCCGCTGCCTCTGGTTTCTCTTTCGAGGCCAAACCCGAGAACTTGTATAGGGAGGATGGCTGGGCAAAAGCTGGAATCCATCATGCCAGACAGACGACATGTCGTCTCTTGTGATACTCTTGGTAAGTGATACAGAGAAGCGTATGAGGCCCAAAGGCAGACAGAACTGATTTGGAAATGGCTTCCCCCACGTATTAGCTCTGTGCTCCCCGCAGCTCAGTTTCCTCACTTGGGAATCGTTGTGAGATTTATGCAACGCAATAATGCCATTAATACAAAAAAAATCCCAGGGAGATGTCGTCTCCGTCCCCAACTCCCTCATTTACTCAGCAAACGTTTGTGGACCTCCCATGAAGCTCCAGGCACTGTGCTAACCATTATACTTATCAGTTGTTTCTATAGAATAGTGTTTCAGGGTTCAGGCTGGGAGTACCCCAAGAGTGGGCTAATATCGCCAGCACCGTGCTCCTCCTCGACCCTGCCTGTGGAAGCCTCCTTGTCCAGTTTACAAGGGGATGTTACCTTCATATGCTATGTGTGATTTTTTCAAAGTTCTACATGAGCTGGTGTTTGCGTAACTCAACTCGGCTCTTTGGTCTTGTCACAATTGTTACAGAACCCAGAGCTGGTGCGGCCAACCCTGGGGTGACCCCAAACAGGGCTGTCCGTCTGGGGGTGTAGAGAGTGAAGGGAGGCCTCTCCCCCACAAGTTCTTCTAGGGTAATTCTATGGATTCTTTACCCCTCGGGAGTTACTTCTGCAATTAGAAGGGCTCTCTGTTTCGATAGTTTATGACCTAATTCCATTGTCCCATGCCTGAGGTGGTCAGATCCAGGATTTGCAATAAGTCTCCAAAATCAGGGCCAGAGGGAGTTTAATGGGTAAGGTTACTGTTTTCTCAAGGATTAAAATAAGCAAAGAGGATGGGTTATTGCGTAATCAATAACATTGACCCCTTGATTGAAAACACAAATGTAATTTATCTTGAAATCATCCTCTAGTTTGTTGTTCTCCAAAATTAGATTACGCTAACAAATATGTTGAGCCTCTTGAACAGACAGTTATTCTCATGTCAATAGCCTCCAAAGGAATAGTCTTCCCAGGCCCAGATACTCTATGGATGGAATTTGGGGGAAAAAGCACTTCAAATCCAAACATTCGAACCACAGTTCTTCAAGTCATTGGAGGCTGAGAGACAACATGGTCTCATGGGGAAAGCTTGAACTTCAGAATCAGATCAACCTAGATGGAGATACTGGCTTCTTTACTGACCCACCTGTGTGAATTTTGTTCAACTTCACCTTTCAGAATCTGTCTTCTTAGCTAAAAAAAAAAAAAGAAAGAAATAAAATAAAACACTTAAAAATGAGAATAACAATTATCTACCTCACAGGATTATTTATTGGTTTCCGATACTGTATATGGACGTACATGACGGAGTATCGGGCACACGTTAGGGCCTCAGTCCATGGTAACCAGTAAGACTACAAGTGCTTAGTAGAATACAGATCAAAAGACTGAACTGGTTCCAGAACCTGAGGGCTCTGTCTTAATCTTGGAAAGAGAAATACCCATAGCCAGTGGTTCTCACTCCAGCAGCTCGGAATCTCCCGGGGGTCTTCTAAGAAAGGCTACTGTCCTGGTCTTGCCCCCAAAGATTCTGCTTCTAATTGATTTGAGCTGAGGCTGGGTGTTGGGATGCCTTGCAGTGCCAGTCTGAGAACCTCGCCTGCATCTTCATCGCTGGGGCTGGCGGACCACACGTGGGGAAGCCTCACGGAGATGTTTATTGGGGGTCTGGCCTTTAGCCTCACAAGTTCAGAAACCCTCTTATTAGACCTTCAAGGTGATGGGGCTCAGACACATGCTGAAAAGGAAATGGAGAGGCTCTTCATTTATCGTTGAAAATATAGCTACCAAACAGACCAAGGACATGCATTGGGCTGAAGAGCGTATTCTCCCTTTAACCAAACTCCAAAGGAAGCCAAATGACGGAGAAATGACTCAGCGCCCAGGAAGTGGTTACACAGATTAAATGTTGCCTGGCATTTGGTGTGAGGGCCCGGCAAGGGCTTGTGCCCTCCAGGCAGGCTGGAGATGCTATCTTCCCACGCAGCAGCCCCTTCTCACCTGTAAATGGGGGCTCACGGGGCACGTCCAGGTTTTGCCACTGGAACAACCCTTTCTGTGGGCTTCAGGGGTTCCCCTGCCTGCCACCATTCTCGGGTCATCCCGAAGTGGCCCTGTAACGTCAGTCAGAGCAGCAGAACCGGCTCACATCTGCATCTAACAAACTGACTTGCCAACGCACCAGAGGGCAGGGTGTGAACTTCAGCTACGGTCTGATGAAAGCAAGGGTCATACACATGCGTGGGAGTGCCCTAGAGGAAAGGATTTTGGCTTTGACCTTCATCCTTCACATTCCACAGGAGATTTGAAAGCTGTAGCTGAAACGCCTGCGGGATCATAAATATGGGATGTTGCTTTTAGAGCCCATTACTGATCCCAGTAATGATTGCCAGTAGGGAAAGGATCTCAGTGAATGATGGGATGGTGAGTGTGCTTGGGGAGGAGGTCCATAGCCAAGCCAACATCTGCATCAGCACAGGGGAGATGGATGGGCACAACAACAGGGTAGTTGAGACATCTGGGTTTGGTATAAAATGTTACCAGGTGAAGAAAGCAAGAGTCAAAAGTTAGGGTCATTTCGGGGTTCAGAAGTCTACCTACCTGGAGGGAATAATTTATTCAGGATTGAGAATCACTGTTCTGTCCTTCTTCCCAGAGAGTGAGAACTGTGTTCTGTTTATTTGCTGATGATACGAGATAATTACACCTATCAAAACCCAACTTTCATCATGGCTATAAGCGAACTCCTATTCCTTTGCACGTTGGGGATTTCCTTGGCCAGGAGGGGCAGAAGGAAATTTCTTGCCCAGTTCTGTTTGGATCCCTGTTGCACTTAGCTGACCTAATTTTGCTTGGCCCATTCTCTTGGGTGTGGTCCACGCTACTTTCCATCAGAGTGGCCATGTGCCTGTGCCAGGATTTTCATACGGCAGAACAGGTTTTATTTTCCACCCTCCTCGGAGTCGACGGGCCAGGCCCAGTGAACGTGGCAGCCCTCCAGCTCACTCACGCCCCTTTGAGTTGTGTGGTGTCTGTTCCTAAAGCGGTTATGCCCACAGTACATGTTCTGGTAATTAAGTGATTTAGTTACCAACTATGTCAACCAACGTAATATTATGTAAACCGATACGACGAGTATGAAAAGAAGGGGCTATTTCTTTGAGAACTAAGTGAAATTATTTGGAAAGACTCAATAAAGGAAAATCGATTTAAAGATTTCCTTTAAGTGTGGGGAGGTTGGGGGAAAATAAGAAGAATATGGAAGAATTCTGTCCCAGAGGTCTTTTTCAGGACTCTAAGATTTCATGCCAACTCTTAAGAAGTTGAAATTTAAAACAGTGGATAACACTTTATGGGTGTGATTTATGCAAAAAAAAAAAAAAGAGAGACAGCAAGGATCCCAAGTGAGGGCACCAGGCTCAAAGAAAAGGCTTTGGTCCTATATCAAAATGTTGGCAAATAGGGGTGCCTGGCTGGCAATGTTGGTAGAACACGTGACTCTTGATCTTGGTGTTGAGGTCGAGCCCTATGTGGACGTAAAGTTTACTTTAAAGAAATATATATTTTTTGGTTTTTGGTTTTTTTAAGATTTTATTTATTTATTTGACAGAGAGAGAGATCACAAATAGGCAGAGAGGCAGGCAGGAGGCGGGGGAAGCAGGCTCCCTGCTGAGCAGAGAGCCCGATGCTAGGCTCAATTCCAGGAAGCTGAGATCATGACCTGAGCTGAAGGCAGAGGCTTTAATCCACTGAGCCACCAGGCACCCCAGAAATATATGTTTTAAGTTAAAATGTTTTAAGTATGTATTTTCTTTTTTTTTCTTTTTTTTTTTATTTGTTTATTTACAGCATAACAGTGTTCATTGTTTTGGCATCACACCCAGTGCTCCATGCAGTACGTGCCCTCCCTATTACCCACCACCTGGTTCCTCCTTGATTCATCATTCAACATATATTATTGAGTGCCTACTGTGTATCAGAATTCTAGGTTCTGGAACTGCAGAAATGAATAAGGCCAACAAAGTCCCTGCCCGCAAATGAACATTCTGGTGAAGGAGACAGTGGCCAACGGCGACTAAAAGGCTACAGGTAATGTACGCCGCGATGCACATGTGTGAACTCAGTGTAAGCAGATTCATGATGGGGGGGAGGCTGGAGACCGGCTCCCAGAAAGCCAAGCTGGGGCAGCGTCCCAGGCTCAGTGGGACTGGAAGGTGCTCTGGAGGCCCAGTGAGGCCAGGGGAGAAGCCTGGGAGGAACCAGGGGCCAGAAGCCACTGCAAGGAGCTCTGGGGAGTCTGAGCCCTTTCGAGTGGCTTGAAGGGAAAGGAGAGACAAGGGCTGGAGAGAGAGGGACCGGTGTTCGTGTCCCGGAGAGGGGCAGGTGAGAGGCCGTCGGGAAGGAACCCTGAAGTGGCCCCGCAGGCCTCCCAGAGTCCTCTGCGGGGAGGCGGAGATGGCTTTGTTTCTGGCTGGGAGATGACCAGGCGGAACTTGGCTTGCCTCACCATTAGAAGCCGTTTGCGTGGACTTAGGAGCTATTTCCTTATTGTCTTCTGCTCTTCCGGTTTTCTTCTCCCTCCAGTGGGGAGGATTGAGTCAGGAAGCCCACAGAAGCCTGCTTTTGTTTGTCTTTGCAACAGACTTGACTGGAGGGTGGGGGGAGGGGTCTGGGTGCCTGCGGTGGGGCCTGCACAGTATCAGGGAGACGGCCTGCTGCCTGAGGGGGCTGGTCTTGCCCATTTTTGGGCAGTCACTGTTAGGGAATGCTACTGGGCAGGGTTCCCATGTCAGAGGGAAAATAAGCTCAAGGCTTACATTTCTCAGGCTTTAGGTAGACTCTCCGTGGTTTTCAAGCTTTTGAAAAATGTCTGCTTATGGGAATCTATTTTATGTATAGGTGTCAGCAATCTGACTGGAGGGAAAGAGGTTCCTGGCAGCCTCAGGACCTGGCTGGGCCCCCAGTATGGACTGGAAATGTCCAGGCACCGGGTCACTTTTGAGGTTTAGATATTTCTGGCTGGGGAATGGAAAGAGCCTGGTTCTGAAATTTTACCCTAAAGGCCTGGTCTGGCCTTAGTTTTTCGCCATTTTTGCCTCTACCCCTAGGTACTGACTGGCCTTTGGGAACAGATGAAGGAAGGGGTTGATCTTCAGGCTTGAATTCTGCCCCAACACAGCCCTTCCTCCTTTTGAGGTGCCCAACAAAGGGAGGTAAAGGCAAACATGTGTTTTTGATGATGACACAGCCCTTATAACCTAGTGTCAGCCCCTGGGGAGTATGCCTCCTCCCTGGGCTGGAGGCAGGCCTAAGGCCCAGAGTGAAAATGGGCTAAGTGGACGGACATTCCCTCCAAGCCCACACCGGAATCTTTCAAGTAGGCATCCCAGGAAAGGCCTGCACATTGGGGAGAAGCCAGAGCCTGAAGCCTTCCCAACCAGACCTGTAGTCTGCTACTGCGCCCTAGGCCACCTGGGGGTAGGGGGAGGACTTTTGTGGGAGTCATGGTGCACATGGGCCCAGGTTTCTCTGCAGTGTGCACATAGAATTGGACGTTCTGGGTTCACATATCCATAATCTTAGAGATAGTGCCGAACTGTTTTCCAGAAAGATGACTTGGGTTGGCCAAGTCTCTGTCCTTGCTGTTTCTTCTCTGTTAATTCCTGAGAGAAACATGTCAGAACCTCCCACTATGTTTGTGGATTTGTCTGTTTATCATGTGTGTTTTGTTGCGGTTCTTTTGCTTTTAGATTTGAAGCTATGTTGTTAGATACATGACACTGTTCTATCTTCTTGGTGAATTGATCGTATTCAAAACAGTTTGGAGGTTCAAGAATGTTCCCGAGAGCATTATGCATTGCCAATGACACAGAACCACAGCCCCAGATGGGAGATTGTCCAAATGTTATTTTTTCACTAGGAAATGACCTTAATTGTTTCTGCTGATGCTTTTTGCATTAAAGTCTATTTTGGACTTCTAACATTGTTGCCTCCAGGATCTTGGGAGGAAGGGAGCCCAAGGCAAAGTGAAGTTGATACGAGTAGACCGAAGAGGGCTGGAGAGGGAAAAATAAGGCTTACTCCCAGTGAACCATCCAGCCCCTCTGTGCTCAAGGAAGTTGAGGGATCCTCAGTTCACTGCCTTGGGGGGACTGGAATGAGGTCAAGGAGGAGGAGTACAGCCTTGAGGACAGCCTTCCCATTGGAACACTTGCTAGACTGGGGATCAGAACATGGGAAATGCAGCTGTGTGCATATATGGCCTCTTCACGTGTTCACCCCGCAGCTCTGGGGGGTTTGTGGCCAGTGGGAGAGCCAGAATGCTCTCAGGTGTGTGCAAGGATGTACTTCCTGCCAGCCCACAATAGAACTCCAGATATTTCTGAATTTGTCATTCTCTTCTTCGTGGACGTACTTATCCAATCAACAAATTTTTTTTAAAGGATAAAATGAGTTTTTATTTATAGTCTTATGGTAAAGCAGAAAGACTTAACTTGCAAGACAATTCTTGGGCAGTACGTACAACGTACCTTTTGCTTCCACACGAGGGAATCAAACATGGACTGAGACTACACAGTACACGCTGGAAATCAGCAAATGCCAGGAATGGAGTAGGAAAACGACAAAGAAATATGGCCTAAACACACAAACCCCTTCTCCGGGATCTGCTGACCGCAGCCCGCCTAAGGGGCTGGTCACACAATGGGGAGCAGGTTCCAGGACAGGTAGAAGGGGAGTGGGGTGAGGGTGGGGAGGGGTCTGCTTGGGGGGGGGTTAGTATCCAGTCAATTGCTCTTAGTATTTACATACAAAATCAGTTGGCTCTGTTTCTTAGAAATGCACAAGGAAAGAAAGGAGAATCTGATCATTTCTTTATGAATTTGCCACTTTGCAATACCGACATCATCAGAAATAGAGACAATTCACTCAGATACAAGTTTCAGTAGCAGGAAAGTGTATCAAAACATCATCACTGGCCCCCAGTCCAAAACCTCTCCCTGACCTGATCCTCCCTCCTGTCCCACCCCTTACCCTCCCTTGGCGGCTACCATTTCACTGCTGCCTGCTGTCCCCTACACATACCACAGGAGTGTCATGCACCGCCCCGAGGCTGGCTGAGAGAAGCAGGAGTGAAACAGGCCGAAGACAGTGCAGCAACTCTGTCCCCACTTGTTTTTATACCACAGACTTCTTCAAGGATCTGGTCTTTCAATAGGAAGGTAAATAGCTTTTTAGAAGAAAAAAAAATCCTCAAAAAATAGGGGGATTAATTCTGATGATTCCAAACTAATCATCTTCTTAAAGTAGAGCAGTCCACAGATTCACCAAGTCTATCAAATCGAGGTGAGGGGGCCCCTGGAGGAAAGGCCTGTTAGGGGCAGGAGTCCTTGGGGCCTGCGCCGGGGGCGAGGAGAGGAGGGTCGGCCAACTGTCCTCCAAAGCAAAAGCTGCCGGGGCGCCTGGGTGGCTCAGCGGGTTAAGCCGCTGCCTTCGGCTCAGGTCATGATCTCAGGGTCCTGGGATCGAGTCCCGCATCGGGCTCTCTGCTTGGCAGGGAGCCTGCTTCCCTCTCTCTCTCTCTCTCTCTGCCTGCCTCTCTGCCTACTTGTGATCTCTCTCTCTCTCTCGCTGTCAAATAAATAAATAAAAATTAAAAAAAAAAAAAAACTAAGCAAAAGCTGCCAAGTGGGGGTGCCTTGGTTTAAAAATTCCTGGTGGGGACAGGGAATCCTTGCAGGGAAACATAAAAAATATATATATTGTTGAAATGGGGAAGGAGAATGAGAGCTGTTGTCCAAGAGCTTCCATGTGAAGGTCAAGTTTGAGAAAAAAGAGGGGGAAGAAAGTCTCTTCAATGATGGGAGGATTCTAAAGCAGACAGGCGGCTGGGACCGTGGAGGAGATGGTCCCTAGCTGGCGCTTAGCTGCCTCCATCTGCAGCTCCTCCCTGCTCTGGGGCTCCTGGGCCACCTCCCCAAATCAGAGTCAGAGCCTCGGGCAAAGACAGAGATGGCGCCGCCCTTGGCGTTGGGGTAGAAGCTGTTGTCTGAGGAGGGGTGGTTGGCCAGGTTGGGCACTGCACCTCGCCGTCTCCAGTGCAGGGACTTGTTGCTCCAGAGGAACATCCTGCTGCTTGAGGTCATCAGTGTCTTGCTGGTGTGTGTGGTTTTTTCCTTCACATTCCCTCGATGTCCTCTGTGGCTTTGTCTAGGACTTGGGCCCAGGACGCCTTCTGTCCTTGGAGTGACAGGGACTGAGTACCGCAAACTGGGAAAGCTTTCTTAATGTGCTCCCTGTTTTCATTCCGGGAAATTATGAGGAGCCGGTTTGTCAGCCGCAGATCGAAACCTCGGTTGCTCTTTGTCCCTCTCCATCTCAAGGTCATGTCATCCTTATGTGTTATTTTCTAGGGCCCCCTCCCAAGGATGAGGGGGCACCTCCCTGACAACAAGCCCAGTCCCCCCACACACTCACTCACTTGCACACACACACACAACACGGACAAGAACCACCTCCTCACTCCAGTCAACAGGTACTTATGAAGTGCCTACCGTGTGCCGACACTGGGCCCCATTCAGGCTCTTCTCTTTGAGTTTCCTGGTCCCTGCTCAAGGGACACTGGACCAAATCTCCCATCCTTGAAAGGCCCAAGCTGCTCTCTGGGGGCCTGAGTTGACCAGGAAGGCCTCGGCCAGTTAGCAGGGGAGAGCAAGATACTAAGGCTTCTTGATCCCTCAGACCCCTCTCTCTCCTCAAAATCTAGAAGCCTCTGATATGGACATTTCTCGCTCTGGAATAGTCCTCTGGTCCTAAGAACTAGAAAGACTGGTGACTGGGAGATGCCATCCGAAAGCAGCTGAGATCTCTCCAGTGTGAGGGTGGTATGAAATGAGGTGTATGCCTCCAAATGTCCCTTATTCTTTCTCCTCAAAGTGACAAGATCTTCATTAGACTTCAGCCCAGGGGAAAACTCAAGAATAGACCAACTGCCGATGCCACGGGGCTCTAGAAGCTCAAAAGTGTTGCAGCCGTCACCTAGACCGACGATAACCATGTGAAGCTGGTGCCAGAGTGGAAAGCTTGAGAATGGCAAGGAGTGCTGTTAATATGCACACTGAACAACAACCAGAAACCCAGACCGTCCCGGGCAAGCTGAGAGGCGTGGTCAGTCGCTCTAGAATGGAGTTCCTCAGAAACGATCTGCAATGGAGAAATTTGGTTCCCCGTCAGCCTTCTCAGAATGTGACTCAGAACTCATGCTAACTGAGAGGAATCTTTCCGAGACAGGCCCACTCCCTTTTTCCAGAACACACGGCAGGAGAGCCTCCCCAGAGGAGGCTGGGGTGGGCCACTTTAGAGAGCCACCCTGAGGGACCTCGAAGGCAGAGAGGGACACGGAAAAGATGCACTCTGGGCTCCTGTGAGGAAACCGCATCAATGCTGGAAACTTCGGGACTCTTTGAAGATATGCTGGCTGGAGGGAGGAAATTCTTGTAGTCAGTGAGGTCAGAACACAGGCCTCCGCTCCACACTGACACTTTTCTAGAAGGTCAAAAATGTGGGCTTTGTAGTTGGTTTAGGGAAGCTTCAGGCTCTGCGATTGAACTTCGCAGGCTCCCATCTCTTGTTTCCATGCGGTGATGCACTTACGGACTGCATTTTTAGAGGAAGATACTTGAAAATGGGAAGGCACTCATGACAGTGAAGTGACTCAGCCCTCACTGGCCGTGCCTCTGTTCTGGATGCCTTGGGATGGGATGGCACTCGGGACATGGGCGGGACTCGGAGGGTCACAGCCTGTTACTATGAAGTGGGCGGAACCTAAACATTTTAACCAAGAGGCAGGCTCCCCGGTAGACCGGAGGCAGGGATAGACTAGAATCTGGACTTACCCACGGGGCTGGAATGGAGCCGACCTGACGTGTCTCAGCTCCCATCTGAGCGTGAGTGTCAAGCAGGTCACATGGGTATGCACCCTTCCCCAGTGAAAACCTTCCAGATCTGCTCAGCTGTCCACCTGACCAGTAAGTGTCCTTCTCCTTTAAGTGCTGCAGTCGTGAGATGCGTCACGCTGCTCTCGGCAGAAGAGGGTAGCCCCGCAGTAGAGCTGGTTGCTCTGGACAGGGGTGGGCGTGGGCCGATCCTCTAGGCGGAGGGCATGGCACCAGGGAACAATTGGATCTACCTTTTTTTGTCTCTAAAAACTAAAAAGGAAAACTCGGGGAGACCAAGAGAATAGACTTGATAATTAATTCTTACAACTGAAGATAGCTATACTAATAATAGCGTTCATGGCAGTAATTACTAGGCACAGTAGCCAACATTTACTGAACGTGCTTCAATGCAGGGTTTTCATGAATCCTCACGATAACCCTCTGAGGTTGGTATCATTATCCCGTATTTCAGATGGGGAAACAGGCAGAGAGAGGCTACGTCACTTGCCTAATCTCCGACTGCTGGAAGTGGACCTGGGTAGACCCAGCCTCCTTGGCACACAGGACACAATGGCCGTGGGTCAGATCGGAGTGTCCTTGGGCTCCCACCACCAAATCCCATGGCTTCCCCTCTGCTTCTCCCCATGCTTCCCCCCTTCCGACTGGTAAGAAAGGAAGAGGCACGGCTTATCAGTCTGAGGGACTGTCCTCCCGGCCTGGCCCTTTCTTCAGCCTTTCCCTCCCTTATGGGTCCTTCCCATCATAAAGAAATATATGCAAGTCTCTCAGGAAAAAGAACCAGAAACTAAACCCTCTTCTTGGAGCGCATTCCCTTCCATCTCCTCTTCTTTCTCCCCCCTACCACTAAACTTCTAGAAAAATTTGTCTGGGTTCTCTGTGTCCACTTCGTTTCCTTTTACTCCACAACCTGCTATAACCTCTATTCTGCCCCATCCCCATCCCCTCTCCACCAATAACCTTATACCCAACCCAGCATCCATCTCTGTCCCTACTAGACTTGCCTTCTTGAAGATTCCATCCCTGTTGACCACTCCTTCCTTATTGAAGGGCTCCCTCCCTGTGACTTCCCTCCTACCACCTTCTTTTAATTTCCTCCTGTTCCTCTAGCTTCCCCTCTGTTGGCTTTACAGGCTCTATCCTTTCTGCCCATCCGTGATGGTTGGTTTTATTTGTCAGCCTGACGGGGCCACGGGATGCCGGGACATTAGATTAAGCATCATTCTGGGTGTTACTGTGAGGGATTTGACCTTCTAGAAAAGTGTCAGGATCAGATTAACATGTGAATCACTGGATTGAATAAAGCAAATGGCCCTCCCAATGTGGTGCTCCTCGTCCAATCCACCAAAGGCCTAACTAGACAAACAGGCTGAAAAAGGGAATTTGGTCTCTCTGCCTGCCTTTGAGTTGGGTCATTAGTCTTCTTCTGCCCTTGGACTCAGACTCAGACTGGAAATTACACTATCAGCTCTCCTGGGTCTCCAGCTTGCCCACTGTAGAACTTGGTGCTTCTCAGCTTCCAGAATCACGTGAGGCAATGCCTTATAACCAACCTATCTCTCTCTACCCAGTACTCCTATAATATCTATAATGTCCCATTGGTTCCATCTCTCTGGAGCCCTCTGACCAATGGGCTGGAGCCCCTGAACACTCTTCAGTCCTTGTCCCCATCACATTATGTCTGTCATAAGAGAATGTGTTTCACGTTATCGTAGCCTAATGAGCTCCTTAAGGACAGAGATTGTGTCTTATTCATCTACTCAATCCATAATAAGTGCTCGGAAGTGTTTGTTGAATGAACGAACAAATCATGAACTTGGATGGACATAGGACTAAGTACGATGTGTATAACCACAGGTGAGGCTCTTTTAATGTCCACATGATCTTCCTGTTGGCGGTGCAGACCACCATCTAGGGTAGGTAATCTCATGTACCTTAAATCCAATCTAGGGCTTAAAGTCCCCCAAATGCATTACTTCAGTCAGGCCTCCTGTGCTTTGGTCTCCACGGCCAGGCATGCTTGTCGGCTCAGTCAACAATCTTTGGGAAGGAAAAGAGTAAACATATATTTTCGTTCTGAATCCAGAGACACGATTTCAAAATCTTACCTCCACCCAAGGCCCTAGATTCCCTTTCACTGTGCACTCTGTCACTTTCTCTCTCCGCCTGTCCCCTTGCTACCACTCTGTCATATTGGCACGACAGAGTTCTTGGAGAAGAGACTAAGCCCACATGCCTCTTATCTATCTCTAGAAATTATTTGGCAGGTTAACAGTCCGCCTTAGGCCTGATTCTCTGTCTTGAATTTATAGGGGAAGTACCTACACTCCTCAGGCTGACGTAAAACCACAAGAACCTGTTTTGGCTTTTGTTGGGGATGAGCTGGGACCAGTGTGCCAGGGACCTGTACAAACAGGGCAGGGGAGATGTTAGAAGGCATGTCCAGGCCCGAGGGCTGCAGGTGGTGACAGCAGGAGAGGGTTTTGACAGGAGCCTATCAAACAGAAAAGGGCAGAAAAACAGGTTGTGAAGGTTCACAGGCCCATCAAGTAGAACATTCCATGACGTTCCTTCGTGCTTTTCCCAGCGACAGAGAACTAGTTTCTCCCCTGTAGGTCATGTTCCCCACTTGGGACCCAAGGTGGGGTGTGAAGGGACAGAGAGGAAGGGTGAGTGCTTGCTTCCAGGATGGGCAGCCTGTGGTATAATCTTGGACGGGACTGCAGCAACGCCATCTTTGAAGAGAGGGAGGAAGCCCCTGCCTCCAGCGTCCACTGGCTTCTGACGCACAGTGTATGAAGATCTGCTCCTTTCCCCCAATGTGTTTATGATCCATCATTAAGGTCACTGCCTCTAGCTAAATGTTCATATTGAATGTCCATTGGTGAATATCAGTGTTAATCAGACCGACGTGAATCCATGGTGCTGGTAGAAAGCTGAAATCCTTCCTTAATTCTGAAAGGAGCCCTAGGGAGAACGGCAAAAATGCCCGCCATCCTGTGGTACCAATGGCCTCCACCTTTGTTGGGCCGGATTTCTCCTGAGTTGTCACCCGTGTGGCTGAGCGGGTCCTCCACATCTCTGTTGGGGATGACTCTGAGGCAGCATTGAAGTCGGTCACTTGCAAGTGTGAAGCTGAATTCTTGGAGTGCCCAGCACCCATACCAAACAGTACGGAAGCAGACCCTGAGGACCTTCGTGACTCTCCAGTGACGGCCTCTTCAGGGTCTGGCCCTTAGCACCTTAGGCTCATTCCTAATCAAGACAGATCTTCTCATGGCTGAGACATTCTGAGCCTGGAGAATTCTCCCTCTCACTCGTGAGGAGCAGAACGGAGGGTTAGACCCCAGTGCCTCTCACCCACTGCGATCTCCCCATTATTTCCACTCAGCTATTTCCCATGACTCCTTGGGTCTTTTTCATTCTGTTGTTCTTTCTCCTGCTTTCCAGAGAAGCTACGGAGAAGAGCCCCTTGCTTGTCTAAAGTGACATGTTCCTGGCAGTCTTGGAAAGTCCAAACACCTGTCGAAGGCCTTTGTACTCAGAGATCTCCTTTAGGCACGTCTGATCCCTTCCTGTCCGCTTCCCTGCACAGGCGTCGTGCCCCGGGCTGTGGGGTGCCAGTCAGCAGCGCCTGGCTCTTGATCCTCTTTGTGTTCCAGGGCTGAGCCCTAGCAGAACATGGTGCATGCTGGGTACAGACAGAACTTTCTTCTTCCTCAGTCCCACATGTCCCGCTGGCCTTTCCCCCTATGTCCCAGTGCCCTGACTAGGACACTAGGCTAGAAGTCTGAAATTAAGGTGTTGTTGGTGAGGCCATGCTCCCTCTGAAGGTTCTAGAGGGGAATCTGGTTCTTGCCTCTTTGGTTCCTGGAAACTCCAGGTGTTCTTTGGCTTGGGGTCACATATCTCCAAACTCTGCTGCCCGGGTTCCATGGCCTCCTCTTGTCTCTCTGTGAACTCTCCCCCGGCCTTTCTCTTTCAAGGACACATGCTGACATTTAGGGCCCACCGGGTACCCGAGAAAAATCTCACCTCAGAATCCTTCATGGAGTCACTTCTGCAAAGACCTCCTTCCAGCTAGGTCAGATTTACAATTTCCAGGGATCTGGACTTGCCATCTTTGGGGGCCGTTACTCAGAGGACCACAGTCCTTCGAGAATGGGTCAGGAGGGATCCCAGGTGCAAGTGGGGGCATGAGGTGGGCGGCAGCAGGGAGCCTACCACTCGGAGGAGGAGGAAGGGTGGGCCCTGGGATCGGGGGAAGTGTGGGAAAGGAGTCATGGGTGAGTAGTAGGGGTGGGTACTGGTAGGAAAGCGCCCACAGGGAGATTAAGGAGAGTGTGAAATCACTTCTGAGAGAATTAGAAAAGGGACTGGAGACCCGGAGAAGAACTGCCAGCAGCACCGAGGTCACTCGGGGCTACAGACCACAGATTTGTAGTGACACCGAACTCATGTCTGGGGAACATTCTCTGATAGTTTGAGCAGCCTGTGTGTGTGTGTGTGAGAGAGAGAGAGAGAGAGAGAGAGAGAGAGAGAGAGAGAGAACACGGCACAGAGAGCCCACCGTGTCTTTGGCCGGGTAGGTTTGCAAGGAGGCTAGGGAGCCTGGCAGTGGGTGGTTCTGGTTCAAGTCTGGGCTGCCCAGGAACGCCCAGGAAGGAAGGATCACTGGGAAGAGCGCAGAAAGACGGGCTAGTGGGTGCCGTCAAAGAGCAAGTGTGGTGCCTGAAATGAGTGTTTAAAGTTTTGGAAAATTGCCAACTAAGCAGAGTCCAAAGTTTGGGATGATGCGGGTGCAGGATCCCAGGTATATTGAGAGAAGTGGCTGAGATGGGGGGCGGTGGGGAGGGGGATAGTGGGGGAGAGCCGGAGCTCTGGGACCAGCCTGCTGGATGTGACAGCCCTGGGGTGGGAGGGAGTGTTCAAGGGAGTGTTCAAGGGAGGAATTATGGGCTCAGGGGCCAAGGCCTTCCTAGAACACGGGAGGGGTGGATGCGTAGCCTCGGGATATCTAGGGTTCCCGGTGGGTGGGGCGATCTGCCTCCAGGCTGCAAACAGAACTCCAGTCTCTACAAGGCAAAGCTGTGCCAAGGCCCCGGAGTGGGGTGGGGGAGTGTGTGTGTGGGGGCAAGTTAGCCCTGGTAGTTTCTGTTCCTTATTCTCGGACCGTGCAATGTTTGAGAGAGGTAGCTAAAGTTGGCGTGCGCTGCTGAAAGGCACTTTCGGAACAAAGGAAGAAGAGATGGTCTACTCTTGGGTCAGGGCCCGACGTCTGTTTTGGTTGCATAGGTTAGTCATTTATTTACCAATGCTAAGGTCTGTGCTTAAGAAGCCTGTCCAGTCCCCGGAGCTGATGGCAAGCTGCTGCCATCAAGGAGAGGAGAACTGCAATTTGAAAGACTGCGGTGGCCATTTGGGGTCTGCCCACAGGGGACTGAGCAGCGCTCCTGCCAGAAAACCACCCTTGTGGCTGGACAGACCCACTCTGCTCTATCCTTGATTAGGGACAACAACCCTCCTCCGTGGAGAGGTGAGGCTCCAGACACCTTCAGGGACCGGAGCTGCAAACAAGGGAAGACTTTGTACTGAGACCTTGTAGTAAAGGGTGGCCTCGGGTTAGGCAGGAAGTGACTTTGGACTCGCATAATTTAAGATTGTTGCTGCAGAAATAAATACGAAGCAGGAAGATAGGGGCTTCTTTTTTTTTAAATTATTTATTTATTTATTTTTAAAGATTTTATTTATTTATTTGACAGACAAAGATCACAAGTAGGCAGAGAGGCAGGCAGAGAGAGAGGAAGGGAAGCAGGCTCCCTGCTGAGCAGAGAGCCCGATGCAGGGCTTGATCCCAGGACCCTGGGATCATGACCTGAGCCAAAAGCAGAGGCTTTAACCCACTGAACCACCCAGGTGCCCCTTTAAAAAAAATTTTTTTTAAATGTTTTATTTATTTTTATTTTTTTTTTAAGATTTTAAAAAAATTTTTAGGGGGACAGAGAGAGAGTGAATCTCAAGCAGGCTCCCCACTGAGCACAGAGCCTGTCACGGGGGCTCCATCTCAGGACCCTGAAACCACGACCTGAGCCAAAATTGAGTCAGATGCTTAATTGACTGAGCCACCCAGGTGCCCCTAAATATTTAATTTAATTAATTTCTTTATTTGGCTGAGAGTTGCTTTGTCTTCTCCATCATTGGCTTTTTAATATTTTGGCACGTTCTCTCTCCACCGTTGCCAGGGCAGGGATTGGCGGAGCACAGTGGGCCTCTCCGCGACATGTTTGGTCACATTTAACTTCTGCTCCAAAGTTAATGAATTTCAGGCAGATTGTTCAGTACCTGCACCTAGCGAATACTTGAATGACATTTTAATAGGCACCAAAAATACTTCCAATTACAATGTTAGCGAATGATAAAATAAAAGCACGCCGGTCCTCAAAATCACTCATGGGATTTGCAGGGTTCAAGAACAGTCTGGCTCAGGGGATCTCAAATCCAAACCCAGTGTCCAGCTCAAATGTCATAAAAAAATATCCATATTTGATCTTTGACCCTGTTCCTGGCACAGAGTTTCTAACGTAATATAATAAATTAATATTTGGTTTTCCTCCCAGGTTCTTGGCACAGAGTTTCTAGGGCCCTCAGAATTTCCCAAATGATAGTTGTTATTCATAACCAGGCCCTTTTGCAACCACTCCTGAGTTTCTGTTACTGCGGTGAGTCTAGGAGTATGGGGGCCGGTTGCCGAATGAACCTACCCAACCCATGAGTATCCTAGAGTATCACCAACCCGGTGATTAAAGGGCTAGAACATGGGGTGCCTGGATGGCTCAGTGGGTAAGCCTCTGCCTTCAGCTTGGGTCATGATCTCAGGGGGCTGGGATCGAGCCCTGCATTGGGCTCTCTGCTCAGTGGGGAGCCTGCTTCCTCCTCTCTCTGCCTGCCTACTTGTGATTGCTACTTGTGATTGTCAAATAAATAAATAAATCAATAAATAAATAAAAATTTTTTTTAAAGGGCTGGAACTTTCAGCCCCATCCCTGAACCTCCTGGGAGGGGAGAGAGGCTAGAGATTGAGTTCAATCACCAGTGGCCAACAACGTGATCTGTGTAAGGAAGTCTTCACAAAGACCGACTGAAGGGGCTGGAGAGCATCCAGGAAGGTGAACTTGGGGATCTACCTGGAGAGTGATGCACCTGGAGAGGGTGTGGAAACGTCACGCCCCCTCCCACATATCTTGCCCTATGCATCTCTTCCATTGGCTGCTCCTGAGCTGAATCCTTTATAATAATTAGTAATAGCAAGTAAACTGTTTACCTGGGTTCTGTGAAATGGTCTAGCAAATTATTGAACCTGAGGGGGCCTGAGCAGGAGCTGTTGGAATCTTTGATTCTGCAGCCAAGTTGGACAGAAGTTGTGGCAATCTGGGGACCCTCTACTTGTGATTGGTGGCCGAGGCTGCGAGGAAGTCTTGTGGGACTGAGCCCTCAGCCTGTGGGGCCTGGGCTAACTGGGCAGTTCGTGCCAGAATTAAATTAGATTGTAGGGCACCCACTCAGTGTCCCCTAAGAAGTGGAAGATTACTTGGTGTAGGAAAAAAACACACTTTCAGTGTTAGAGTGTTAGAAGTACAGAAAGAGAGGTTTTTCTTTTAACCAAGGTTAACAGCAGGAACACGGCTTACCATTTCCTATTCTACCAGCTTCAAAATCCGGTGACTTGATGAATTCTTACATTTTGGAAACATTTCGAATTTTGCAAATAAAGTAAGTCTTTATTAATATTTTACCTGGTAAATTTCAGCTTTGCGTAATCTTTTTTAAAAAAAGACTTTATTTATTTATTTGAGAGAGAGAGCCAGCACAAACAGGGGGAGCTGCAGAGGGAGAGGGAGAATCAGGGTCCCCGCTGAGCAGGGAGCCCGATGCAGGGCTCAATCCTAGGATCGTGACCTGAGCCAAAGGCAGACACACAAATGACTGAGCCATCCAGGAGCTCCAACTTTGCATAATCTTAATTAGCATGAAATCTGTTCTATCATTCAACAATCTTTTTTGGGGTATCTTCTGTGGACCAGACTCTCTTCTAGGTGTTAGAGATTCAGCAGTAAGCAAAACAAAAGTCCCCCCTCCCCCACTGAGGACTTCTTAGTCTAATGGGAGATTGATAATAAACAAATAATAGATACATGACAGATACCCTTACCTACGATGTCAGGTAAGGGTAAGTTTATGAACAAAAATAAAGCAAAAATGTGTGAAGGGGGTCAAAAGGTACAAACGTTTAGTTACAAAATAACAAAAGTCCCGGGGATGTAATGTTCAGCCTGGTGAATATAGTTAATAAAACATTGTATATTTGAAAGTTGCTAAGAGAGTAGATCTTAAAATCTCTCATCACAAGAAAAGTGATTTGTAAACTACCTATGATGACAGATGTTAACTGGATTTACCGTGCTGATCATTTTGCAATATATACAGGTATCAAATCATTGTGTGTTACACCTGAAACTGACACAATATTATATGTCAGTTATAGCTTGATAAAAGAAATATCCAAAGAAATAAAGAAAGCAGGGGAAAGGATAAGGAAATATGGAGGAAGAGGCGCCATTCCAGACAGTTATGTAGATACGGGGAGAGGACACCGTAGGCAAAGGGAACAGCTAGGAGCAGAAATGTCCTTGGTGACTATTTCGCTAATTCAGCTAAGTCCTTTAGCTAAAGGACTTAGTCTGGCATTGACCTAGGAGGTGGGTTAAACCCACTAGTTATGGAATCAGACTTGAGTCCAAAACCCAGCTCTACCACCTACTAACTACATGTCTTTGGGCAAGTGAATTAATTTTTCTATGTTTGCTCGTCTGTTGAATTGGGGTAATAGCCTACTTGGCTCATAGGGTTGTGGTAAGCATTAAATGTGATAACAGACATAAAACCTTTATCTCTGACCCTCATTCACAGGATGGGCTCCAAACACGATGACTATTATTATAGTTACTGGGCATAATAAGCCCTTTGAAAGCAACATTTGCGCAGTTACTACCGCTGACACAGGGAGCTCGGGCAGAGCACAGAGGCTGTCTCTGCAGGGAAGAGTAACACATAAAACATGTCTGTGGATACGCAAGCCCATCACCTCTCCGGACAAGGGCTGGTGGGGGCCGAGGGCAAGAGAGCTCAGTTCAGAGCAACGGAAGAGTGAGAATGAGTATGACCAGGACCCGCTTTTAGAGCCCTTCCCCGTTGTTCTGCACCTGCAGGCACCTCGCCAGCCGGGTCTCCGGCGGTCAGGCTGCCTGCTGGGTGAGCACTGCCGCTTTGGGAAGACTGTTGACTCACAGCCACATGTGTTGTTTGCAGAACCGACTCGGGCTTTCCTCTTAGCTTCCAGATGCCCAAACCTTTGGCCTACCCAGCCTGGGGTGACCACAGTCAGATGTCAGCCCTGGGGGGAGCACCCACGAGTGCGAAGTAGAGAATGGAGTTTGGCAAAAGGAAGCGCTTGTGTTTTTATAAATCTGAAATCGAAGAACACGTCCTTTTCTTACACCTGTCAGTGGTGTCCCAGCTGTATTATTATAATCATCTGTTACCTTTCCTAGCTCTCCCAGAAGGCTGGGAGCTCCTTGAGGGCTGAGGCGGTTTTCTCATATCCCCAGAACCAGTACCTAATAGGTCGAATAACGAATGAATGAATGAATGAATGACTCCAACGTCAAGGGAAAAAAATAATTCACAGTACTAAGTAGCCTTATTATAACCAGGTGTAAATGTGTGTGAATATAATACAATTTTATTTCTTGACCCAAGACTTAATACTCTATCATAACGTTTTTCCTGCTGTAAAAACTCTCAGAGTAGCTTTTCTTAAACCACGGCACAATATTGAAACGTGTGACTGGGCCATGTTGGACAGTTAGCCATCCTTCACTGGTGAGCGGTTCCCATCTGCCCCACACCCCTAGACTTTCCACCTGCCAGCCTCTCCCCGGTTCTTCCTGGCCCATCCTGTGCTCTCTGCTGTCTCACCATCCGGAAGTTCTGTGGTCTCACAGGATGCTCTCCTGTGACCTGGCAAGAGGCAGGCAGTCTGTGAGTCCTGGGAGCGGAGAGGCGGAGTGGCACAGATGGTAAGGGAAGACCCACCCTTGTGCCCCTACGTGGTGCCCTCGGGAAGTCTTGCTCGGGAAGACTTAGCCCCCTGTGCGCCCCCCCCACCCCCCCCCCCGTCCCTGCTCACCTGCATTTTCCCAGGGCCCCCTAGCCCAGCTGCTGGCTCTTATGAGGGGCATGGGGTGTGCCGGGCTCCCTCTTCGATTCCCAGTGCCGGACATTCTGCCTGGCCTGCAGCAGGCACTCCGTAGTTGTCTGCTCGCCCTCTCTGTGGCTCTCCCCCATGTGTCTACCTCACACACTGTGTTGGCTTCTCTCATCACGCCAGGGCTCCCCTTTCTCCTCCATGCTCTGTCCCTGGCTCTTGTGACCCCCATGGGGCTTCTGGAGACAAATTCACCTGAGCTGCATTTTTTTTTTTTCTTATTTAAGATTTTATTTTTAAATAATCTTGACACCCAGTGCGGGGCCCGAACCCACAACCTTGAGATCAAGGGTTGCAGGTTCCCCTGACTGAGCCAGCTGGGGGCTCCTCTGAGCTGCAGGTTTTCCCTCCATCCTCAGGCAGAGTGTGGAACCGGTGTAAGTAGCATAACAACACGGAGGCAGTTTTTACAGAGGGGTGCTGGTGAGGGAAACTGAGACAGCAGAGGGGAGGCATCTGATGGAAATGGACATCCGGAGGTGGGCAGCCTTCCACTCCGGCACCTTCCGCTCTGATGGCAGCTGGTGCTGTTCTCTGAGAGAGAAAGCAGCCCCAGAAGAGAGTCACTGAGCACGGCCACATCTGTGCGCCTGTCAGCCTGGAAGGCCAGTGCGTAGGTGGGTCACGTGGTTCTGGGCCACGTGGTTCTGGGCCACGCATTCCCCTGTGTGTCCTCTGCAGGAAGGAGGCGCTGTTTCCTAAGGGGTGGATCCTGTCCCGGGCTGCTGGTTTTTCTCTGGAGCCACTTAGGTTCTGTCTCTGCTCCCTACATTATTGAGTTGGTAACTGGAGGGCTAAAATCAAATATGACTTTAGAAGGATTCTTAGCCTGATATGAATGAACGTAATCCAGACACCACTGATGCGGTCTTTAATATCTTTAATGTGGGTCAATTGATATGGAGAACATTTTCCAAGCTTCTAGGGACTCTCTGGAATTAAGCCTAGATATGTTAAGAAAAGGTATATAAGTACCCCCCCCCCCCCCAACGTGTACCAGCTGCCAGAAGGAGATGCAGCTTCTCCTTTGGTGTTTCTCCTCCTTTTCCTCCTCCTCCTCCTCTTCTCGTGCTCTTTACTTTTTAAAGTTGTGGGTTTTTTTGGGTTTTTTTTGTAAGTAAGCTCTATGCCTAACATGGGCCTTGAACTTATGACCCCGAGACCAAGAATCGCACGCTCTAGGGGGCATCTGGTGGCTCAGTCGTGACGCATCCAACTCTTGATTTCAGCTCAGGTCAGGAACTCAGGGTCCTGAGATAGAGCCCCGTCCCTGTTGGGCTATGCGTGGGGTGTGGTGCCTGCTTAAGATTCTCCCTCTCCCTCTCTCTCTGCTCCTCCCCCTGCCTTCTCTCTCCAAACAAAGCCAAAACCCACCCCAAACCCAAAAAAAACAAAAAGAGAATCACATGCTCTACCAACTGAAGCAGCCAGATGCCCCTATTTTTAAAAAGATTTTTAATGGCTATTTTTTTCTGGTTAATGAAACCCATATTCAGGAGTATTGTAAGGGTTTATGAAATAAAGGAGACCAAAATCAATAAATACTCCAGTGCAGAGACACACCATGGTGTTCAGTAGAAAGGAAAGCTCTGTGGAAACAGTCATTTTCACTTACAGTGGGTTCGGCTATGGCACTTGTGAATTTGTTTCAAAGCAATTGATAGATTAGGGAACAATGGAAACGTTAACGCATTTTGCGTTTGCCTGTGAACGATGATCTGCACCCAGTTGAACTGAGTTGGGTAGGAACACACAGAACACGTGCGCACGTGCTCATGCACACCCACGCACACACACCTCAGCTACTAGCTACCTCGGTTCACCACGTGCGCTCTCTCAAAAGGTGGTGCTTTTCGATGTTTTTGCACATGCGCACTTTTCGGTATTACAGCAAACAAATATTCATCCAACATCCCAAACATGTCTAAGCCCGCTGGCTCCAAACCCCAAAGAGTCCGAGCGGCCAGGAAAGCATTATTTATATACGAAGATCTTAACGGAAATTGCCGAGTCCTGCAGAAGTGACTCCATCCCAGTGCCAGAAACGGCTCGTTTCGTGGTTTCAAGCATTGCTACAATTTCCAAAGCACGGAGTGCCGATGAGAAAAGTTAGAAACCGTGACAGAGAATTGTAAAAGAAGTCTATAATGTTCGATTCGATTTTCCATTTTGATGAAACCAGTATTTATCAGAAACACATGCCGCAAGGGACCTGAATCTCAAAGGCAGAAGAACATGTCTCAGGATTTAAGGTTACAGAAGATTGCTTACCTTTGATGTTTGGTGCCAAGGGCGATAAACCTCACCCATCAACAAGGGTGCTCCCTCTTTCTGATCAGTTTCAAATAATGCTCTTTGCACTGTTCAGGAGCACCCGTGTACCACAACCCTCCCAGCCTCCTCCACGAGCACACCTCAGGGGCCTTCTCAAGGGAAAGTGCCCTATTCACTGCCATGTTTTCTGTATTTATGAACCACTTCACATGTTCTAACCGTTCCTGTTTTTCTTCGGGTCCCATCTTCTTTCTTGGAACATGTCACTGATGACATTGAAAATTGTGCGGAAACCACATTGACTCCCCTGGCCCTGTGCTGTTTATTGAGTGGTTTTGCTTAGTCTGGTGATTTTTAGGAACACCTACGTCAAAAGAAAGCACAACGGACTGTATTTGGACGTGGTTTGTCAGCTGCATTACTTAATTAGACTTAGTAATCTTGCCACATGGCCGTGAGTGACTCATGAGGTGTGGGGCAAGGCAAGGGTGGGGGAGTCTGAGCCAGTGTTAAACTTCTGAGGACCTCACATTTATTTACTTTTTATTATATGGTTTCCCAAACATACACAAATGGTCCTTTTTTTTTTTTTTTAAATGTTGGGAACTATTGACCTGGAGATTCTAATGTAAAAGATCCTGGAAAAAGACACCAAGGCAGGCACTGCAAACCCAGCAAACCCACAAAACGAACCAAAAATGATTCAAGAAAATGCCTCAGAGCGGTGTGTGATCTGGGCAGAGTCTCCAGAAATGGAGCAGGGTCCGAGGTGTGAGCTCAAAGTGCGGGCTGGCGCTGGAGGGGGTGTATATGTCTGGTGGCAGGGGGTGATCCTGGGGAAACAGGGACGGAGCGGGGGGTGTGGTCGAACAGGTGGCAGGTTCTAAGCAAGAGAAACACCACATCTGAAGGGCTGGCTGCGAGAAGGAGGGGACCACATACCACATCTGGACAAGACCAGTGACTCCTCTGGGCTCCTGACGTCCAGTGTTTGGTTCTGAGAATGATGTCCCCCTTGCTTCAAGGTCTCAGTCAGTCAGAGTTTGGAGCCTTGGGCTCTGCAGCCAGAGGGAATGCGCAAATGTTTGTGAGGAGTGACCTGGGAATAGCCACCAAATCCCTAACTGAAGGGAGCAGAGAGAGCGCAGAGCTCGTCTCACGGCAGATCATAGCAGCCTTCTTGCTTCCCTAGACACAGTTTTAAGAATCTGAGAGAAGCTGCACGAGGCAGGAAGGGCAGAAGGAGAGATGGAGAGTGGGGCAGGATGTTGATGACAGGCCTCACCACCCAGGCTTATCCCACAGGAGTGCCTGGAGCGGCCAGAAAGGGACAGCCAGGAAAGCTCGTCTCAGGCCTCACATTGCTCACTCCGTTGTTCAGCTGTTGGGGTTTGGGTAGAAGCGGAGGGGATAATCCCATCTCAGCTGTTTCGTCAAAGCTTCCTCACATTCCTCTGGGTCCTACCGCTCCCTCTGGCGTTGCTTCCTGCTGTGGTCTTGAGGCTAGAGCTTCTCGCTTGTCTGGAAGTGTGGGGGAAAGGACCACCTCTCCTCTTCCATGGGGTGAGGGGCGACACCAGTGTCCTGACAACGCTGCTAAGAAATCCTTCCTTCCCACTAACCACGTCCATCCACTCTCCTCCCCACAGCCCCCTACCTCAACTGCTCTCTCAGACGGCCAGAGTGTCGGGGGGCACCTCCGAGCAATGTCCGACGTAGATAGTCCGACATCTCTAGACTATGTGGGTGCTTGTCATCTGTTAGCCTCCGTTGAAACACCACCACAAGGAAAGGTGTCTTTGGTTACAATCCTCCGCACATGGACCTTCTGGGAAATCACTGCTCGATTCCCTTGCTCCTTCGTGTGTCCCATGTCATGACTACTGTGTTTTTCCTCCGAAGACCTTGTTGCATGTCTGATTCTCTAGAAATGTGGCGTATCTGTGACCGGGATATATTCTCAGGTTGGAAAGAACAGTAGAGAAATCTTAAATTACATTCAGTTTTCTTTTCTGTGGTAATGTTGGCATGGTAATTTTGAAACTCATATGTCTTGTCGGATAAAATAGGCAAATCCGTTGATGCAATGAGTCCAGATTTTCAGGGAGAGAGAAAAGACATATAAAATCAAGGAAGAAAACCTTCTATGTTGATTTTGAACTGATAATATTGGTGTAAATTCATAATTAAAAAAAAAAGGGGGCGCCTGGGTGGCTCAGTGGGTTGGGCCTCTGCCTTCGGCTCAGGTCATGATCTCAGGGTCCTGGGATCGAGCCCCACGTCAGGCTCTCTGCTCGGCGGGGAGCCTGCTTCCCCCCCTCTCTCTGCCTGCTTCTCTGCCTACTTGTAATCTCTCTCTCTCTGTGTAAAAATAAAAAAAATGAAAAAATAATGAAAAGTATTTCCGAACTCTGTCCACTGAAAGGCACCAAAACTGTGACACACAGCAGCGAGCACATTTGGGTCCAGACCCTAGTTACTCAGTATTAGGTTGAAAGTTAGAAAATTGCCATATGGTATGGTATGGTGTGGTATGGTATAGTATAATTAAGTCTAATATTGACCTAACTGAAGGAATCAGAGCTTTTGGAGATATGGCTGATTTCAGATCTAGGCAGAAGGATAAGGGGACCTTGATGTGTCATGTGCCAAGAAGTAAGAAATCTGTCAAAGATTAATGGAGTTGTACCAAAACCACACAGATATGAAGGGGTTTACTAATAGCCAAATTTGGGACAGTTTGAGCACTGGAAGAAAAAAAAAAAACTAAGATTGATTCTAATTAAATAAATAAATATTTTATTAATGGTTGAAGAAATAAAAATCATGGCTCCATAATTTTACAGACAAAGAAAGAAAGAGAAAATCATTTCCCACCATGGGTTATGACAGTTACACAAATTTCTTTCTCTACATATCTGTAATTAAAGGGAGAGAATTACACATTTATCCTGCCTTTTTTTTAACATTTTTTTTTAAAGATTTTATTTATTTATTTGACGGAGAGAGATCACAAGTAGACAGAGAGGCAGGCAGAGAGAGAGGAAGGGAAGCAGGCTCTCCGCTGAGCAGAGAGCCCGACGTGGGACTCGATCCCAGGACCCTGAGATCATGACCTGAGCTGAAGGCAGCGGCTTAACCCACTGAGCCACCCAGGCGCCCTTATCCTGCCTTTTGAGGAGAAAGTGTTTTGCATTCCTCATTGACAGGAAGCAGTTCTTTACAGAAGAATGTCAGTTAATATAGGTAGAAGAGCAATTGAATGAGAAAATTACCATTTGGTGAACACCAGTGAAATAATTGGCTTGGGAAATAACTGAATTCTTTAAAACATGGGCTCAGGGAACTACTATCCACCAGTCAGATCCAACCCACCATCTCTCTGATATTGTATATCCCATGAATGGAGAATGTTTTTTAAAAATTTAGTTGACAAAATCCAAAGGACAGCACTACATCTTGACACATGAAATTTTTATACAAATTGAAATTTCAGCGTCCCTAAGTAAGGTTTTTTTTCTTTTTAAGATTTTATTTATTTATTTGACAGAGAGAGAGAGACACACAGCGAGAGAGGGAACGTAACTGCGGGGAGTGGGAGAGGGAGAAGCAGGCTTCCCGCTGAGCAGGGAGCCCGATGCGGGGCTCAATCCTAGGACGCTGGGATCATGACCTGAGCCGAAGGTAGACGCTTAAGGACTGAGCCACCCAGGCGCCCCCATAAGTAAGGTTTTACTGGACTACTGCCATGCTCATTCCTCACTGTGTTGCCAATGCCTGCGTTTGTGCTCCAATGGCAGAGTCACGTAATTGAGATCGAGACAATGTGGTCTACAAAGTGTAAATTATTTAGTATCTGGAACTTTACAGAAATACTTGGCTGACTCGTGCTGCAAACATTTGTAGAAGGGGAATTGAGGAAGAGGGTGTTTGCACAGGGCCGATGTATCATTCTATAAATCATTCATTAATTGCAAAAGGAAAAATGCACTTTATAATGGAAAGATCTGGCAGTCGCCCCTTGCCAAGTTATCAGCACTTAGCATCACTAACAGAGCAACAACCTGACAGTCTGTGCCCACTGGTGACGAGGCGGTAGGAATCCCTGCACCCCCTCAGGAGCGCTCTTGTCAACCATGTTTAACTTGACAATTTTTAAATAGTTTCTTCGAGGTAGAGTTGACAGACAATAAACCACACGTATTTATTTATTTATTTTTATTTTTTAAAAATAATTTTTTTAATTTTTAATTTTTTTAATTTTTATTTTTTATCTTTTTTTATTTTTTAAGATTTTTATTTTTAAGACTTTACTTATGTCTAGAGGAAGGGACAGAGGGAGAGGGAGAAGCAGACTCCCCACTGAGGAGGGAGCCCCACGTGGGGATCGATCCCAGGACCGCAGTTTCGTGACCAGAGCTGAAGACAGATGCTTAACTGACTGAGCCACCCAGGCATCCCTAAACCACACATATTTAAAGTGCATGATTTGATACGCTTTGACGCTTGTATACCACTAAGTGAAACCACCACCATTAAGATAATGAACATGTCCATACCAACAGATGGTTCATCGCACCCCTTTTAATTCTCTGCTCCCACCCCCTCATCTCTCTCTATCTCATTGATCTGCTTTCTAGCACTGCAGGTTAGTTTTCATTTTGTAAAACATTAGATAAATGGAATCCTAGAGTGTGTACACTTTTTTGTCTGGCTTCTCGAAGTCACCATGATTATTTTGAGACTGAGCCCTGTTGTTTCATGAATCGATATTTTCTTCCCTTCCTTCCACCTAAAAGTAGGGATATATTATTATATTCATTTTTCCATTCAAACGTTGATGGGCATTTGGATAATTTCCCAGTTGGGGCGAGGGCAAATAGAGCTACTGTGGACATTCATATATAAGTCTTTGTATGGCCAAGTGTTTTAATTCTCTGGGGTAAAGATCTAAGAGTGGAATGGTTGAATCATATGGTAGGTTTATGTTTAGGTTTTTAAGAAACTTCCAAACAAGAGTTCTGGTTGCTCTGTATCCTTGCCACCCTTGACATGATCAGTCTTTTTTAATTTTGGTCATTTGTGGTTTTAATTTGTCTTTCCTGTAATGACTAATGATATTGAGTATGTTTCCATGGGTTTTTGCCATCTGTGTGCCTTTTGCCCATTAGAAAAAAAATTAAGTCGGGGGCGCCTGGGTGGCTCAGTGGATTAAGCCGCTGCCTTCGGCTCAGGTCATGATCTCAGGGTCCTGGGATCGAGCCCCGCATCAGGCTCTCTGATCCGCGGGGAGCCTGCTTCCTCCTCTCTCTCTGCCTGCCTCTCTGCCTACTTGTGATCTCTCTCTCTCTGTCAAATAAATAAATAAAATCTAAAAAAAAAAAAAAAAATTAAGTGTTTTTCTTATTCTTGAATTTTGAAAGGCTTTCAAAAAGAATACATTCTATTTGCAAAAAACATGGATGGAGCTTGAGGGCACTATGCTAACTGAAACAATCTATACAGAAAAACAAACACTTGGTTGATTTCACTCACATGTCCAATCTAAAACAAACAAACAAACAAAACCCCAGAAACCAAACTCATAGAAAGGAGATCAGATTCGTGGTTACCAGAGTTGGGGAGGTGCAGGGTGGGGTGGGAAACTGGATCTGGATGAAGTGGTCCAAGGTACTAACTTCCAGTTATAGGATAGGTAAGTGCCAGCGGTCTGATGTATATGATGACCTCAGCTAACACCGCTATGTGGTTTATTTGAAAGCTGCGAAGAGACTAGGTCCTTAGAGTTTTCATCACGAGGAAAAAACGTTTTTTTTTTTTCTTTTTTTCTAGCATGTCTATGAGATGATGCATGTTAACTAAGTGTGTATTGTAATTATTTCACAATATGTGTAAATCAAACCATTATGCTATATACCTTGCCCTTATACAGTGGTGCTTATCAATTATATCTCAATAAAATTGAGAGAAAAAACATGGATTAAGAAATAAATACATGTTCTGGAGACAAGTTCCTTATCAGATATATGACTTTTCAAATGTTTTCTCCCAACCTGTGTCTTGATTTTTAGTCTCTTATTGTTTTTTCAAAAAGCAGAGGTTTTAATTTGGACAAAATCTAATGTATCCCCCTTCTTTTTTATGGACCGTTTCTCCAGAGTTGCCTCTGCATCTTTGTAAAAAAAGTTGTCCATATATATGTATATGAGTCTGTTTCTTGAATCTCTGTTCTGTTTCATTGATCTGTGTGAGCACTGCATTCTGTTGTACAGGATTAGGTAAGTCTTGAAATCTGGTAGTGTTAATTCTTCAACTTTGATTTTTTTTTTTTTTAAGAATTTATTTATTTATTTGACAAAGAGAAAGAGATCACAAGTAGGCAGAGAGACAGGCAGAGGGAGACGGGGAAGCAGGCTCCCTGCCGAGCAGAGAGCCCAATGCCGGGCTTGATCCCAGGACGCTGAGATCATGACCTGAGCTGAAGGCAGAGGCTTAACCCACTGAGCCATCCAGGCACCCCTGATCGTTTTTTAAAAGTCATTTTGGCTGGTCTGGTTTCTTTGGCTATTCTTCACATGTCCGTATAAATTTTAGAACCAACTTGTCAATATCTACAAGAAAGTCTGTTGGGATTTTAATTTTGATTGCACTGATTCTATAAATCAATTTGGAAAGAGTTCATATCTCATAAATATTGAGCCTTCCAACACATGAACATGGTATACCTCTCTGTTTACTTAGGTCTTTAATTCCTCCCAGCCATGTTTTGTAGTCTTAGAGTGCAAGTTGTGGTTGGCAGAGTTCAAAGATGCACCCCAAGGGACGCCTGGGTGGTTCAGTCGGTTAAGTGTCTGCCTTTGGCTCAGGTCATGATCCCAGGGTCATGGGATTGAGTTCCACATCAGGCTCCCTGCTCAGTGGGGAGCCTGGTTCTCCCTCTGCCAACCACTCCCCCTGCTTGTGTTCTGTCTCTCTCTGACAAATAAATAACATCTTAAAGCAAGCAAACAAACAAAAACAAAGATGTCCCCCCAAAATTCCTGTCTCCTGGGATCGGCACACCGTGTAATCTCCTCCCCTTGAGTGTAGGTAGGACCCATGAGTATAGCGTGTAATGGGTTTTCACGCCTGTAATGAGGTTACTAATGGTTGATTCTGAGTTAATTAAAAGGATGTAATCTTACATGGCCCTGACTTTATTAGGGGAGTTCTTAAAAGAGGAGGAAGCACTGGAAAGACTCTCCTGTTGGCCTCAAGGACGAAAGCTTCCCTGAGGTCTCCAGCGGCGGTGAACTAAATTCTGCCTGCAAGCTGATTGAGTTTTTAAGAGGTCCCCAAGCATCAGAGGAGACCATAGCTTCAGTAGACACTTTACTCGTGGCCTGGGTGACCCGAGCAGAGGATTCAGATATGCTGTGTCCAGACTCCTGACCCACAGAAACTGTGAGTGTATTTCTAAGCTGCTAAGGTTATGATGGTCTGCAGCACAGCGAAACAGATCCATTGGCCTTGAACATCTTTTGTCAGATGTGTCCTTGTTTCAGATTTTTGGAAACAGCTAAACATGTCAATGAACTTGTTTTCTTAATTTCATTAGTTAGAATATGGAAATACAAAGGATTTTTGTATGTTGATCCTGGATTCTGCAGGACTGCTAAGTTTATTTCACAGATTTCTTAGGATTTTCTATATGTACGATAATAGAAAAAAAATCCCACATAGGGTCTATATATAGAATAATATGAAAATTAAAATGTTATTTTGTCCCTTCTAGTCAGCATGCCTTTAATTTATTTCTCTTGCCTACTTACTGCTCTGGCTAGACCTTTCAGTTCAGTGTTGAACAGAAGTGGTGAAAGAGGACATCTTTGCTTTGTTCTCATCTTAGTGAAAGGCATTCAGCTGTTCACTCTTAGTTTAGGGATTTTTGTATATGCCTATTATCAGGTTGAGGAAGTTCCCTTGAGTTCCTGGTTGGTTTTTTTTTTTTTTTTTTTAAATGAGAAATAGACGTTGGATTTTGTCAAAAAAATTTTTGCATCTGTTGGGATGATCGTGTGTTTTTTGTCCTCTATTCCACCAATATGGTGAATTACATAAACTGATTTTCTCATGGTGAACCAACTTTGCATCCCTGGGACATGTCTCAATAGGCTATGATGCATTATTCATTTGCTATATTGTTGGATTCTATTTGTTAATATTTTGTTTATAATTCTGTGTTCTGGTTTGTGCCTTTCTTTTCTTATAATTCTTTGGTTTTAGTAATAGATAATGCTGACCTCATAGAACGAGACAGGAAAGGTTCTCTTCAGTTTTCTGGGAGACTTTGTATAAACATGTATTACATTTTCCTTAAATATTTTACAGAAATTACCAAATTTACCACCGGAATTGACCACTTTGGGCTGTGGTTTCCTTTGTGGGAATATTTTTAGTTACCAATTCAATTTATTTACTTTTCAATAAGTCTTTTAGGACTTTCTATTTGTTCTTGAGTCAGTCTTGGCAATTTTGTCTTCCTAGGAATTTTTTTTTCCATTTTATCTCAGTTGCATCATGCCTTGGTGTCATATTTTGGCATATAATAATATGAAATCTATAATAAGAAATCTATATTTGGTCTTTGGCCTTGCACAGAACTTCTAAAAACCTTGGGATTTTTCTAAGTAATGAGAGTGATAAATGTGTCCTTTTTGTGAATAAGGTGACTTGTGGAAAGCCCCTAGACAACCTAAAGATGAGGGCTGGTTACCAGGGGAACCAGCCCTGTGATTAAAAGATTCGAAATTTTGGGCCCCACCCCCATCGCACCAGACACCTCAGGCAAGGGAAGAGGCACTGGAGATTCAATTCAACAAATGGCCAATGATTTAATCAATTGTGCTTATGTGCATGAAGCCTCCATAAAACCCAAAGGAATGAATACACAGAGAGTAGGATAGGAGAGTTGAGCTCAGAGAGGGCATGGAAGCTCTGCACCTTTCCCCATACCTTACCCTCTGTATCTCTTACATCTGGCTACTCCTGAATTATATCATTTTAAAATAAACCAGTGGTCTAGTAAGTAACATGTTTCTCTGAGTTCTGGAAGCCACCCATGCAAATTAATCAAACCAGGGGATGGGTCTGGGAACGTCTGTTTTATAAAGTCTGATAAATTCTGATGCACAGGTGACATCCTGGACTTGGAACTGGTACCGGAAGTTGGGCTAAGCAAGTCATGATGGACTGAGTTCTTGACCTGTGGGATGTGATGCTATCTCCAGGTGGATAGTGTCAGCATGGGTTTGAACTTGTGGGATATGCAGCTGGTGTTAGAAAATTGCTTGGTAGCATGGGAGGAAGAATCACACACTGGAGTCAGTATGAAGTTATTAATAATTTTCCCTTATCATTTTTTAATATTTGTAGACTCTGTAGTAATGCTTCTTCTTTCATTCATGACGTGTACTTCTGTCTTCTTTTCTTTTATCTTGGTTAGCCTGACAAAAGGTTTATCAATATTGTTGACATTTTCAAAGAACCAGCTTTGGTTGCTTTATTTTCTCTGTTGTGCTTCTGTTTTCTATTTCATGGATTTGTTTATTTCCTTCTATTTACTTTGGGCATGATTTGTTTTCCTTTAATAGTTTCTTTAGGCAGAAACTTAGATGGTTGGTCTTAGATATGTTATTTTTATTTATTTTTTTAGAAGATTTTATTTATTTATTTGACAGGCAGAGATCACAAGTAGGCAGAGAAGCAGGCAGAGAGAGAGGAAGGGAAGCAGACTCCCTGCTGAGCAGAGAGCCTGGTTTGATTCGGGGCTTGTTCCCAGGATCCTGGGATCATGACCTGAGCCGAAGGCAGAGGCTTTAACCCACTGAGCCACCCAGGCGGCCCTAGATATGTAATTTTTTAAAAAAGATTTTATTTATTTATGACAGAGAGATATCAAGAGAGGGAACACAAGCGGCGGTTGGGGAGGGCTGAGCTGGAGAGGGACAAGCAGGCTTCCTGCTGAGCAGGGAGCCTGATATGGGGCTGATCCCAGGACACTGGCATCATGACCTGAGCCAAAGGCAGATGCTTAACGACTGAGCCACCCAGGCACCTCTAGACATGTACTTTTTCTAATATAAGTATTTAAAGTTATATTTTTTTCTCTAGGTATCACTTTCTCTACATTTCATAAATTTTACATTATGTTTTCACTTTCATCCAGTTCAAGATATTTTTAAAGATTTATTTATTTATTTTACAGATAGAGGGAGAGTGCACGAATTGGGTAGGGGCAGAGGGAAAGAGAAAATCTTCAGGCAGACTCACAGCTGAGCGTGGAGCCCAATACAAATCCCCAACAGGGCTCCATCCCAGGACCCTGAGATCATGACCTGAGCCAAATCAAGAGTTGGCTGCTTAACCGATTTAACCATCCAGGTGCCCCCAATTCAAGATATTTTTAAATTTGTCTTGTGATTTCTGTTTTGACCCAGGGTTACTTAGAAGTGTATTGTTTAACTTCCAAATTTTTGGTCATTTCCCAATTTTCTTTCTGTTTTTGACATCTGATTAATTCTGTGGGGACTAGAAAACACATGTGCTATTATTTAATTCTTCTTATATTTACTGAGACTTGTAAGAGTCTAGCATATGGTCTATTCTGGAGAATCCCTAATGTGTATTTGAATGTCTAATTCAGATATTTTGGGGAGGAATGTTCAAGTCTTTATATCCTTATTGATTTTCTGTCTAGGTCGATCAGTTTCTGAGAAAGGAGTATTGAATTCTCTGTCTATAATTGTTGAGTTGCCTCTATTTTCTTTCAGTCCTGTCAGTTTTTTCTTTATGTATTTTGAGACTCTTGTCAGGTGCAAATACACTTTTCACTATGATATTTCCCTGATGGATTTTTCATCATATTTGCAAAAATTTTGGAGATTGAAAAATTTATTTGACAATTACTTTTTCAAATAATTTCCCTCTTCTTTCTCTTCCTCTCCTGTTTTTCTTAGACCCCCACTGCAGGTATGTTGGCGTAACTTGCTGGACTTTGAACCTCTGTTTATTTTTCTTCAATCCCAATTCTGGCTGTTCTTCAGATTGGATAATTTCCATTGATCAGTCTTCAATGTCACTGATTCTTCTGCCAACTCTAATCCCCATTGAGCCTCTCTAGTGAGTTTTAAATTTCAGTTATTGGATTTTTTAACTCTAAAATTTCCGTTCAAATCTTTATAATAGTTTCTATTTCTCTATGGAGATTTTGTGAAGTCGTTATATTAATCTGTTCAGGCTGCCATAATAGAATGCCACAGACTAGGTGGTCTAAACAACAATTATTTTCTCAGTTTGAAGTCTAGATGTTCCAGATCAAGGACCTGCGAGACTGATGTCCAGTGAGGACTCTCTTCCCGGCGTGCAAACAGCTGCTTTCTTGCTGAGCTCTCACACTGGTGAAAAGAAAGAACGAAGAATGCCTCTTCCTCTTCTTCTATGTGTACCAGCCCAAGCCTGTGATCTCATTTCACCTTCATGACAGGATTCTTCATTATCACTATGTCTAAATACAGTCACATTGGGGGTTAGAGCTTCAACATATGCATTTTGGGGAACACAAACATTCAATCCGTAATAGTCATTGATATAATATTTTCTGTTGATTATTTGACATAGTTTCCTTTACTTCTTTGAACATATTCATACTAGCCACTTTGAAATGTTTATTACTGAGTCAAACATCTGATTCCACTCAGTCAGTTTCTGTTGACTATGTTCTTTCCCTTGAGTACAGACTGCAACTTCCTGTTTTTAGCATGTAATTTTATTAAAAGATTCTATTTATTTATTTGACAGAGAAAGAGAGATCAGGCAGAGAGAGAGGCAGAGAGAGAGGGAGAAGCAGGCTCCCTGCTGAACAGAGAGCCCGATGTGGGGCTTGAACCCAGGCCCCTGAGATCATGACCTGAGCCAAAGGCGCCACCCAGTCGCCCCTGCATGTAATTTTTTTAATGGAAAACCGGACATTTTAGATAATATGAGGATTGGTGATGTTGTTTTAGTAACTGCTCCCTGTTCATGTGCTTCTGGTGACAAACCTGGCTTACGAGGGTGATGTGTGCCTTAGGATGGAGACCTCACGGTACCGTGCTCAGTTCTTGAGGACACCCATTCAGTGTCCCTCACAAGATGTTCTTGTCCCAGAAGAATCTTCACTACACTCTCCCCTGGCATTCTTAGCAACTATCTTCCTTGTTGCAGTTACCCAGTCTTTGAGGTGTGGGGCATTCAGGGCCGGGGTTCAGGAAAGCTCAGGGGCTAATCAGTTTTCCTCAGTTGTTATGTGTGTTCACCACTCATCCCACTGGCTGCTATTGTTGCCACAAATTTACTTCGGTGTTCCCTCATCACAGGGGCTGTAAGGCAGGCATCAAGCACCCAGGTCCTATGGAGGAGAAAGGAGCACATATTCGCCTCTTCTCCGGTGGTGGTACTATGCCCGCCTCTGCCCAGGCCGCTGTGTACCAGATGAACACCCCCTCTCCCTTCCCTAAGAGTAAGTCACTGTCTTTACTTCAGTACTTCAACTTTATACATTTTCCTTGCAGATCTCTGGCATCTCCAAGGTTGTGCTTGGTGAAGGGGCTAGCAATGGGCACTGGTTCACCATCTTTTCAGGACTTCCTACTTCCTTGATTCATGCCTGTCTTCTCTTGTAGACTGATGGCCTCGTGAAGGTTGGCCTTGTCCCTCACTGCTGGGGCCTAGAACAGTGCTCATTACACAGGAGATATTCAATAAAAATGTCCCAAATGAATTGCCTACTTCCTTTCGGAAAGTCTCTGTTGTCTCTTGATTTTTTTTACTCCTTTTCCGGCCCTTCTCAGACTCCCTCCTATCACAGGCCCGGAAGTATTATATCTAGGTTTTTGTCCTAAACTACATCCTTTCTCTTTCCCTGGGAATCTCATCCATATAAATAACTTAAATTACATGATGATGACTCCTGATTCTGGAATTTGTGCAAACTAAATTTCTTTCTTGAATCTAAGACTACAATTTAACAATGATAGGCCTGGCTCATGTCCTACCAATGATCCAAGTTCAATGTGATCAAAACCAAATTAACATATTTCCCTGAAACTGGAATCCATCCTGCCATTCCTGAGTGGGGGGGTCTCCGTGGACTCTTCCCTCTCCGCCATCACTTTCATGTCATGTCTTTCGTGAGCTCATGAAATCCTGTAGACTCAGCCTCCTTTATGAGTTTTGTCTTTATCTCTTTCTCCGCAACCCCATGACCACGGCTTTGGATCTGACCTTGATCATTTTTCACCTAAGTTACTGCATGGACAATAGTCATCTTGCCTTTAGTTATTGCTGCCTCTAGCTCATTCTCCGCATGGGTCCTAAAGAGAACTGTTACAAACGCCATTAATTAATTATGCCTTTATGTGATTAAATCCTATATCACTTGGCGCCCTGTGACCTTTTAGAGAACTTGTAGAGAAACTCCAAAATCTTCATATGTATCTAGGATAACTCTGTGATCTATAAACTAAACTGCAGGAGGGTAGAGAGCATGGCTGTCTCATTGCATTCTTGCACACCACTCCAGCTTCATTTCTTTTTTTTTTTTTTTAAAGATTTTATTTATTTGTTCGACAGAGAGAGAGATAGAGAGACAGAGAGCACAAGCAGGGGAAAGGAGAAGCAGGCTCCCTGTTGAACAGGGAGACCAATGTGGGACCCAATCCCAGGACCCTGGGATCATGACCCGAGCTGAAAGAAGACACTTAAGTGACTAAGCCACCCAGACGTCCCTCCAACTTCATTTCTTGATGTAGCCTCCACTCCACTTTTAACTACACTAAAAATTAGTATACAGTCACATATAGCTGAACACATCATCTTGAGACAGCTGAGATTAGGGACGTCTGGTGCATGGAGTGAGTGATATCTCTCCCCACCCACCCTATATATCTATGGCCACTGATTTAAATGAGGGCAGAGAAGCTCCCTCTGGAAAACACTCAAAATGTGTCTGAAACTGAGCTACACACAGTTCAGGAGTCTTTAGTCATGAGGCTGAGACCAGGTCATGGAGATGTGCTGGTAGAAGGGAGTCACAGTACAAAGAATGGCTCTGAAGCATTTGAGAGAATTCATCAGTGGATCTGTACAAGACAGAGGCGGGTAGTGTTTTTAGGAACAGCCTGGAGGCTGGCATGTAGAGCCAGCCCTTAGGATAAGATGTGAGCTCTGGGAAGGGAAAGACCTCGAGTGCTAATCTGTAGAACAATTCCCTGAACGTCAGCACTTTCCAGCAAGCAAACCCAATAGGGAGCCATTCTCATTCTCCATTCTCAGGGTCTGCCAAGATGTTGGGTCACATCAAGTCTGGGATCCATCAACAGAGATCTACAGTGTGGAGCAGTGGAGGCTGCACAGAAGAGCTGGGCTCAAGGGGGATACAGGTAGTGAGCAGCACTCCAGATTGCCTATGAGGAAGCAACGGACACTGCTTTGGGATTACCAGAAAGGAATGGGATCATGGAAGGGACCTAATAGTGGAGGTGGGAACTGAGAACCATGGTTATTTGGATCTTAGTTCTGTTGCTTGCCTACCTATAGCCACTTTTTCTCTTCTTTTTTGCTAAAGAACCCTGGTTTTGTTCAGTTCAGCATTGGTGGAAGTATACATGCAGAAGTTGGGTTTAGTTGTGGGGGATCAGTCATGGTTGCTTGAGGCATCACAGAACCCCGTTTTTCTTTGGTTCATGGTTCATGAACTGGTAGTGAGTGGGTACATGACTTAGTTCTGGACCATGAAACAAAGAGAGGGACTGCCAGGAGGTGTGATGCTTAATTTTCTGTGCCAACTTGCCTAGGCCATGGGGTGCCCACATTGTTAGCCAAACATTATTCTGGGTGTTTCTGAAATGGTGCTTTTGAATGAGATTAACATTTAAATGAGTAGACTAAGTAAAGCAGATTGCTCTTTGTAATGTGGGTAGGTCTCATCCCATCAACTGAAGGCCAGAATAGAAACAAAAGCCTGCCTGACAATCTTCAAGCTGGAACATTGGCTTTTTCTTGCCTGCAAATTTGAACCCAGACATTGGCTCTTCCTGGATTTCAGAGTCCACCGGCCTTTGAACCAAAACTTACACCATTGACTCTTCTGGTTCTCAGGCCTTCGGTCTTGAACGGGAATGACATCATTGTCTCTCTCCGGTCTCCAGCTTCTGACTCCTTCTGCAGATACTGGCACTTCCCAGCCTCTGGGACTGAGCCAATTCCGTATAATCTTTCTCTCTCTATAGCTAGGTAGATGGGTAAATACGTGTATCTATCTGTCTATCTATTTACATACATATCATATATATTTGGGGAGAAAATTATAATATAATTAATATAATATATGTAATACAATAATATTAATATAATTAATATAATAATATTCTGGGAGAGATTTTCCTCTCTGGTGAAAAGAAAGAGGTGAGGAGAAATGCCCTTTGTTGTCTTTGATTCTGTTGTGGGAGGGTGGGAGGTGCAGACTGTAATGGCCATCTTCTGATGATAAGAATATAAGATGAGGGGCTCCTGGGTGGCTCAGTGGGTTAAAGTCTCTGCCTTCAGCTCAGGTCATGATCTCAGGGTCCTGGGATCGAGTCCCGCATCGGGCTCTCTGCTCAGCAGGGAGCCTGCTTCCCTCCCTCTCTCTCTGCCTGCCTCTCTATCTACTTGTGATCTCTCTCCGTCAAATAAATAAATAAAATCTTAAAAAAAAAAAGAATATAAGATGAGGGGTGAGGGCTAAGGATGGCAGGAAAGAGAGACAGAAAAGCCTGAGCCCGTGGTGACATTGTTGCGCCACCAAACCCATCATGGGACCCCCGATCCAGGTATTTTGCTGGATATTTTAAGACTTCCCCTTGACGTTCAATTCTTGCTGCCCGAGGTGTGGTCCACAGCTCATAGTGATTATATTATCAATTACATTCTGCATTTCTTTCTTTCTTTCTTTCTTTTTTTTTTTTTTTTAAAGATTTTATTTATTTATTTGACACAGAGAGAGAGATCACAAGTAGGCAGAGAGGCAGGCAGAGGGAGACAGTGGGAAGCAAGCTCTCTGCTGAGCAGAGAGCCCGATGTGGACTCAATCCCAGGACCCTGGGACCCTGGGATCACGACCTGAGCCGAAGGCAGAGGCGTTAACCCACTGAGCCACCCAGTCGCCCCTCTTTCTGCATTTCTAATGACCTTGGCCCCACACCAGATCTTCTCACTCCGTATCTTCATTTTAACAAGATCCCTGGTGATTTGTGTGTGCACCGAAGTCTGGAAAACCCTGGCTTGAGTGATTTTAGCTGGGTGTTATTTTTCTCACATCCGAGCACTAATATAATTGATATGACCTCATCTGGATCTACAGACTGGGGTCTGTGACTGGATTATGAAGTGTTCTGGCCGGGTGGTGCCCCTTCTCTCTTGCTTGTTGCTTTGGACAGGCTGGTCTCTCTCTTCCTTCCACTTATTCATGTGCTAACATACCTCCTTCAAGACTCAGCAAGACCTCACCTCCACCAGGAAGCCCACCTGACTCCCACCAGGTTGAATCGGAAGCGCTTCTGATTGAGGGTATGGTGTCATCCTTTCTTTGCATCGGTCCTTCTTTCACTCTCCTAGAACCCGAGTACTTTGAGACAATCTTTATTTACTCTTCGTACCCTCCACGTCTATCTACTGTCGGGCACATATTAACAGCTGAATAAGTGTTTTGGGAAGACTGAAGTGTGCTTGGCCAACCTGCTGCTTGCTGCCATGCCCTGCCCTACAGGGCTCCAGGCATCCGAGGCGCTGACAGGGCGGGCAGCCCAGGCTGGATTAGAGAATTAGGGGGCCTGCTGGCCCAGCAGCTGTCTCTCCCTCCCCTCCCACCCCCTCGCCCTCCTGGGAGCACACTCATCAGAAACAGCTGCTCTCTTTCCCAGGAACAAATGTCACGAGGCACCCCAGTGACAGCTGAGCCAAAGGAAGACCCCACAGATAGGAGCTTCTGGAGCTGGACGGGCTTCTTCTCCTGTCTGCTCCCTGGACTGGAGCCTGTGAGTGCCGCCAAGCCTCTCAGGCTCTGGCTGTCCTTCTAGAAGCAGAGTGGAGTGGTAATAAAAGTTAACGAGGCCGGGGCCATGACAGCACTCTGCCAGTTACACCGTGAGAGCCTAAGTGCGTTTAATGGCACTTTCTTATTAAGAAATGATTAAAAATGGCATCTTTCCCCCTTGCTAGATGCGGTGCACCCATTTTTATGGGCTGAGGTTTTTAATCACAGCAACCTGGCTTTACTGTGGGGTAAGCCTGGGGCCTTGGCCAGGAGCAGGCTCCCAAAGTGGGGGGATGCGGAGCCCAAGTCTGGGCCAGAGCCAAGGGCCTCTCCTGGCCAGGCATCGGTGAGCAGCCTGTATGGCTCATTTCCCAGCGGGCCGTGGCGCCCGTGACTTTGCCTCATTAGCTGGCGTGTGGCGGCCATCTGTGACAGGCACACATGGCAGGGTGTGCTTGGGAAATCAGCTCCTGAGCTGAGCCGCGTCCCCCCAGCTGGTGCCTGCCTAGCCCGATGTGCAGATGTGCTAATGGCCGGGCCTGACTTCAAGCAGGGGAAAGTACAGAGGACTCCGGGTGAAGAAGCATGAGTGTCTTTCCCCAGAGGGGCCCACGTGGAACATTCCTTTGGGAGGCCGTGGACATGGCAAAGCCATGAGTAATTTATTTACTTTCTAAACGTTTTTGGAGTGAGCTGCTGTGAGCAGGAGCCCGGGTCTGTGGTGGGTCATCAGGATTCAAATCTGGAGGTCATGTTCTTTCCCCAAAAGACCCATCCAGCGGGAGGGGGTGGGAGGAGTTGGACAGACAGACTGACAGATCTAAGCTGGTGGGCTAAGTGCTGAGATACAGGTGACCCGAGGGTTTGAGGGGAACAAGGAACCAAGGTCAAGGGGTCCGAGAATGTCCTGAGGAAGGAACACTGAGCTGTTTCTCAAAAAGACAAGGCTGGAGAGGAGGAAACTGACGTCCATGCAGAGCCCGTTACGCCGCTGGAAGCTGGTCTCATCACCCACATCTTGTCCTGTGACCCTCCATAGATGGGGAACCAAGGCTCAGGGGTGCTTCCTGGCCTACCTGAGGCCACAGGGAAAACTCTGGAGCCTTAGGCCATGACATGCTTTCCACCAGTTATGCCAGGGATGAAAGGAAGGACATTCTAGTCTGTTTTAACCACATTTCCTAGTTTCTGTAGTTGATGTTTTGACATCTAGAGCCTTGCTGACCAGAGGAACCAACCCTCCCGGGGTGAGCTGATTCCTAGGGAAGGAAAAAGACGGACCTGGGAGTTTGCCTTCCATATGCAAACCAGTCAATCAAGAGCCCCCAACCCACCCCCTTTTATTGGCTCCCACACTTGGGGCCTCTATCCACCATGCCTGAATTTATTTAAATTAAATTAAATTAAATTAATTAAATTTAAAACACAGGCAAAATGAGTTGCTGGTAAAAGGGAACTAACAAAAGCAAGTCATACACATTCCATGAGCTATTTGTGGGGCTGGAGCCCAAGGGTGTGGGGGGCCCAGGGAGGTGGGCAGGCATCGGTGGCCGTGCTGAGAAGAGTCTTGAACCCAGAGGCATGGAGGTGCCATTGAGGTTGGGAGACAGACCGTGCTTTGTCATAATCCCTTCCTCAGCAGCTAGGAGAATGGTCAGGAGAGAGAGACAGAGAGAGAGGTGAGGACCCTGTGTAGTAACCCTAGTGTAAAAAGAAGGGAGGTTTAACTGGGGCCATGTTGGTGGGAACGAAGTGGCGGGGACAGACCTGAGAACCATGGAGGAGAACACAGGGACCAAAGCTTGGTGACTAGTTTGGTGGAATAAAAGGGAGGACATGAGTTTTGGCAAAGAGATGAATCAATGGTGGCTCCTTACCAAGATTGGAACCGCTGCGTCGACTGCCGCGGACATCCATTTGGTGGGAGCCATAGACCACTGGGCCTCTGGATTCAGAGCTCAGGGAAGCAGATTAAACCAGAAGATTTGAGTTACATGGGAGGCTTGCCCTTTTACATAACAATGTTAAACTCCTTTATCTTTTGTAATTGGTTATTATTAAGCATTTCTCACAAAAATTGAACAGAAAATCTAATTGAAGGAGCTTCACGTATCTTCACACCCGGATCCCCAGAACTGTTAATAACCACGTGACAAAGAACAAGTGTTCCTTATATAGTCTAGTTAGGGAACCGCTACATTCTACATAGGGAGCTCAAAGGTGCTCTTTGTCCGCCATCCTTTAAAAGACTTCCACCACCACGTCAAAGGAGCTGGGAAAGCGGACGTTTGGGAGGCAGAGAATTCTGATTTGTAATCTGAGGTCGATTGGGCAGGCATCCAATACTCTGGAATCACAAACACTCAAAGGTCAGGCAGGCCGAAAATGACTGATGAAGAAGAGAAACATCTGTGTGCTGGTTGGGGATGAAAGGGCCGTGGCGGACACTCGTCGCTGGGTTCCTGTTCTGCACCAACTCCCAAAGCCCTGTAGGAACCGTCCATCCCTGGCACGGGGATCAGGTGTGATATGGGATCCTGGGAACCTACCTCTAGGCCCCGGGACCTGGCGGGGAGCTTCCCAATAGACTCGACAGATTAAAAAACGTGTGTGTGCACAGGTGTCGTGGGAGTAAGCGGGTGTTCATAGAATGTTTTCGTACTAGCGAAAGGGTCCACAGCGGAGAGCCTCCCATACTTGGTGCTTGAGAGGTCCCAAAGCAGGTGATGCCATCCTTATTCCCAAGGACCTTCCAGGCACTCGGAGGTGCTCAGCCCTATGTGAAGGACCTCCAGACACCTCCAGGGTCTAATAAACACGAGTGTGCGGGATCTGTTCTGTAGCTGGAAAGGCCAAAGAAATCGAAAGTGGGAGCCTATCCCCACGGATGGCCCAGGGGACGCGATGGAAAACGATGGACTTCAAAGCAGAGCGTGGCGTCTTTATTACCCTCACGTCCTTCTCGGAGGGGAACCGGGCCTTTTGCAAGGAGTTCTCTGGCCGCGGATGAGTTCAGACCCCTGAGAGCCTGAGCTGTGAAAAGTGTTATTTATAAGCTCTGGCACCTGTAGGGGACAGTAGAGTACCACTCAGACCCGTAGAGGACATCGCCCGCACCTGGGCCTCGGCCAGTTGGAATGGATTTTGCTTGGTGCTTTCTGAGAGGGGAAGGGAGGCACACTAACGCTTTCCGGTCTCCTGAACAATCATGGAGTTCATTTGGTACCTGGAAAACAGAAAAGACAAAAGTAACCGTAAACAAAATGAGAAGGCGGACACACTAGGGAGCAACACTGGCTGCACAATGACAGACGAAGGGTGAGCGTCCTTACTCTGTAAAGCTCATGCAAATGCTCAGGAAAGTAACAAGACTGCAACAGGGCCATGGGCACAGGCATACGTGGGGATGTCTTTTCCCTGCTGGGGAAGCCCACTCTGGAGGCAGAGGCAGAGAAATGCCAGGAAGCCTCACTCGCTGCTTGCCTAGCAGATGTCATATTGGTGTGTGTCCAGCTCTGACCGATGAGACATCATGATGTGGACTCAGGCTTTGGGGAAAGTATAGGAGAAAGAGGTGCAAGTGGGACTCCCTTCCTCTTTCCATCTTGCCGGTGAAGCGGGCTAAGTCAAGGGTCCATCCGCTGGCTGCTTGGAGGGCCACAGCAGCCCGTGACCGTGAGGATATCCCAAAGAAAATCACAGAACGTTTGACCACGCCCTTAAGTCACTGATGCTCCGAACCAAGGTTCCAACAAATGTATGTTGCTGAAGCCGTTTTTAGGTTAAGTATTCTGTTGCTTGGGATGGAGTCATCCTCACTAAAAAAAGATGAAATAGGTAATTTTGGGAGGAGGAAATGACAGTCAGCTCACAAAGATATGCATAGTGTTTTGCCTCACTAACAGTTGAAGGAAATGCAAACCAGAATGACGCTATTATTACTTGATTATCAGATTTTCAAACATAACGATGTATGTGTGCCGGGACGGCTGCCTTATCCACACGTGATGAGAGAGCTCATTGGCACGATGTGTTTGTAGAGCAGTTTTATGATACATATGACGATGTAAAAGTTCTTCCTCTTCGAGTCATATTCTACTGCTGAAAATCATCAGAGATTCGAACGAAGGTGTCTTGACAATCCACTTGACGTCTGTACATCATGTACATGTTTTATGGGCTATTTTAGTTTTCTATTGCTACTGTCGCAAACGATCACAAACGTCGTGGCTTAAAACAATACAAGTGTATTATCTTACAGTTCTGAGGTCGGAAGTCTAAAGTCAGGATGTCGGCAGAGAGCCACCTTCCTTCTGGGAGCTCCAAGGGAGGATCTGTTTCCTTGCCTTTCCAGCTTCTAGAGGCTGCCTCTGTTCCTTGGCTCCTGCCACTTCCTCCCGTCACTTCGACACCCACTTCTATGGCCACAGCTCCTTTATCTCCGGGTTTCCTGCCTCCCTCTTAGAAGAACTCTTGGGTTAGGGATGCCTGGGTGGCTCAGTGGGTTAAGTGTCCGCCTTTGGCGCAGGTCATGATCCGCGGGGCCTGGGGTTGAGTCCTGCAGCAGGCTTCTTGCTGAGTGGGGGAGCCTGCTTTTCCCTCTGCCCGCGACTCCCCCCTGATTGTGCTCTCTCTCTCTCTCCCTGACAAATGAAACCTTAAATAAATAAATAAATAATAAATAATAAATAAAATCTTAACAAAAAGAAAGAACCCTGGGTTACGATGGGCTCACCTCAATGACATCCTCATCTCTAGACCATTAACTGAATCACACCTGCCAAGTCTCTTTGCTGTATAAGGTCGCAGTACAGACTCTGGGGATTAGGGTGCGGACACCATTGGGAAGGCATTGTTCCGTCTGCCACACAGGCATTTCCAACTTAAAATGTAAGAAACTTCGGTTCTGTGTTCTTTTTTGCCCCAAACACTGCCTCTTTTTTGCCTCAAATCTCTGTGCCATGATCTACACAGTGGTCCAGCCCCGCAAACTGAGTGTCAATCCTGGCTCTTCCCTCTCTTGTCCCCCATGTCCTGTTGTCATCTGGGAGTGTAACCTGTGCGGCCAGCACTGTTCTAGGCACAGAGACACAGAGATGAGGGGACACATGGGGTCTCTGCTCAGAGGTGAACACACAAGGAAATATCACTGAGCTATCAAAGCTTTTAAAAATAAAACCGAGGCAGTGCGATGTGTAGATTGGCTGGGGAATACGTGGTCGGAGGAGGTCTCTCTGAAGGTGTAGGATTTAGTCTGGGATTTGATAAGGAGTCAGTCACACAAAAGTCTCAAGGTGGTGTAGCCCAGGTGGGGGAAAGAGCTTGAGCCAAGGCCTGTGGTAGGGACAGGCTTGTGTTGCTCAGGGATCTGGAAGAGCAGAGAGATCAAGGGCAAGGAGAGATGAGGCCAGAGGAGAAGGTAGGACCTGGTAGACCAGAGCAAGGACTATGGACATTACTGTCAGGAAGCAGACCTCTTGCTTCCATCCTACCTCTGCCCTCGTAACCGGACCCACAGCCACCTCTCACCTGACCACCATCATTACCTTCCTCTTGGCCTCCCTCCTTGACCTTTGCCTCCACCGATCCATTTTCTACATGATAGCCAAAGTGATAAAGTACTTTGGCAAATTTAATGTCTGTCCCAACATTCTCCCACTGTATCTTTCTGTCCTGCAGCGGCTTGATAACTGAAGACCCTATTTCCCGGACTCCATGCGTCTTGGCTTCCAGCTTAAATGAGAGCTACTGGTGGACCATGTGAGTCAGCACAAAGAGAGGCAGAGAGAAAGACACACCCTACAGGTGCGGGTCTCCTGGGGTGGATTTCACAGGTGGGTCTCGTACATGTGGGTCTAGTAGGTGTGGCTGACACAGGTGCAGAACGGCTCTGCAGCTACAGTCGAAGCTGTGGCTTGTGGACCCGGGATCGCTGCCTCCACGGTGTGTTCTGGAACCACCAGGTGCCGCCTCACTTGCCCGATTCCACAGCTTCCTGACTGCAGCAGACCCAATGGCTTCCCTGGCGGGCGAGCTCTGTGGTGATGTTCCGGAAACCCCTCGTCTCGCGAGGCCCAGTCCACAGGCTGCCCTTCCAGCGCTTCCAGACGAGATCGGGCGCGTTCAGGGTGGTATGGCCGTAGACCCTTCCAGCGCTTCCAGTAATCTGCAGGCAACTAACTCCCTGGGTTAGATTTCTTTCCACATAAAAGAGCGAGAGTGCTTTCTGGGATCTTCTGTGGACTTGGAATACAAAAGGACCACCCTGATCACATCACTTTCCTGCTTCGTGACCAGAGAATAAACCCCAACATCCAATGCCTATGAGGACCCTCATCTTAATGTCAGCACATTCTCCTTTCCTCTATCTCTACCTGTCAGGTCCCGGCTTAATGTTACTTCCTCCGAGAGGCCTCGCGTCTAGGGCTGCCGTAACCAAGGGGCACAGACGGGGCGGGCGGCTTGAACAGCAGTAATGTACTGTCTCAAGTGCCAAAGGCCAGAAGTCTGCAGCCAAGGCACCGGCGGGACTGGTTCCATCTGAAGGCTGTGAGGGAGAATCTGTTAGCGTTCTCTCCCCTTGGTTGGTAAGTGCTTGTCTTCATGTTCATGTGGCACTCGCCCTGTGTGTGTCTGTGTCCAAATTTCCCCTTTTAATAAGCACACTAGTCATATTGGATGGAGGCCCCACCCCAAAGACCTCATCTTAATTATATCTGCAATGATCTTTCTAAATTCTAATTTCATTCTGGGGTCCTGGGAGTTAGGGCTTCAACATACGTATTTGGGTGGGGGAACACAACTGATATCACGGCAGTCAGCTTTCCAATTAAGCTGTTGTCAAACCCCACCTCTTCATCCAAATGGTCAGCGCAGTGTACGGCAATGTAGGCATTTGGCTGGCTGATGTCTTGCAACCAGACCGTAAACTCCATTGGCTGGGAAGACCGTGTCTGCTTTGTTGGTTGTTGCATCCCAGTGTTTTGCACAGTGACTGGTGCATAACAAGTGAGCAAAAACGATTCATCAAATTAGGAAATTAATGAATTGATAATAATGATTATCTCTAATAGCTAATGAAAGACCTAAGAGGCCAACGATAGGCAAATGGCCAAATCAACCAAGACACAGCTGTTTATTACATAGCTATTATAGCTGTTTATTACATGGCTGTTAACGTCTATTTCTGAAGAATTCCCACCCCCAGCCCTTTTCTGTTAACCATCAGTTTGTTCTTTGTATTTAAAAGTCTGTTTCTTGGTCTCTCTTTTTTTTTCTTTGTTTTGTTTCTAAAGTTCTACATATGAATGAAATGATGTGGTATTTGTTTTTCTCTGACCAGCTTATTTTGCCTAGCAGAATACTTTCTAGCTCCATCCATATAGTTGGCAAATGGCGAGATTTCATTCTTTTTTATGGCTAACATTCTATTGTAAATACTTACCACATCATCTTTATCCATTCCTCTATGGATGGACACTCAGGCTGCTTCCATATCTTGGTTATTGTAAGTAAAGCTACAGTAAACGTTGGATTGCATGGATTTTTTCAAAGTCATATTCTTTGCGTACATATGCAGTAGTAGAATTACTGGATCATATGGTATTTCTATGTATAACTTTTTGAGGAAGCTCCTGTTTTCCACAGTCGTTGTACCAGTTTGCATTCCCACCAACAGAGCATGAGTGTTTCTTTTTCTCCATATCTTCACCAACACCTGTTGTTGCTGAAGAATTTTTAATGTAGGGAAATGCTTACTATTTTTCATTGAGTGACATAATAGAATATAACTGTTTATGCGATATTATTTGAAAAAAGAAGAGGAAAATGAGGTAGAGTCCAGCATTGACCTTGGCAGTAATCGGAAACACTGATATAAACTAGAATCAAGTTTGTAAGTTTCCACATTGAATTTATTCAACAATTCTGATTATTTGCTAGTGCCTTCCAGTCAGAGCAAAAAAATGATTCAGATCCTATTAACTATCCTATATTCTTTGGGGCATAAAATATGGCCCTATGAGGAAATAAATAGGGCCTTGTTTGTACTTCTCTGGGCTAAGAGAATCTTATTTTTAGTCTCTCGTTTTGCCATTAATAAAATAATGTCTGATCATATGTAGAAATGATGGGTTTGAACTCCTTATTTTGCATATCTGTTCCTTAAAATTAAAACTTTTTTTCAGATTTCAGAACTAATATGTGTTTATTATCAAAGATTAAATGTCAAAGTAAAATAGAAATTAAAATATTCTAAAATTCTGCTTCAAAGCAATAATCATTGTATCATAATCCTGGTAATATTCTTCCAGAATGTACTCTTAATATACATATATGCATACATTAACAGCACCCAAGCACTGTGCAGAAAGGAACCCACACTATATGATGGTCTGCAAATTGCTTTTTCATTTTTAAACATTTCTTGGCCACTGTTTCACATCAGTTTCCATGCACCTCTCTGGTTCCTTTTATCCAGGAGAGTCTCAGACTTTGACTTGGTCACTTAGGGTCTGAGAAAACGAACAGGAAGCGACTGGTTGTCTTTCCAAGGGCTGAATGGCCAGGGTCCATGTGCCCAGATTGGTTCATACTCTCTTGCTTATTGCTTTTCCTGGCATGGAGGCCAGGTTCACCAACCACATGTGCTGGTGTGATTGGACGAATCGTGTGTGGAGTCCTTTTTGGGTGGAAGCTATTCCATAAAGTAGCAGAAGAAGAGAACCAGGGCTATCCTGTGCCTGCTGCAGTTTAAATCCTACCACTCTGCAGAATTTTCTGGAGCTTCCCAAGATTGGAGGAGTTATTTCACCATTGTTCAGAACTGTGACCCAGTCTGTGAAACTGTGTAGTGGGGCTAAGAATACAGTCAAATCTTTTAAGTGGTGTGGTGATGCTGTGGGGGGTGTGTGTGTGTGTGCATATGATCTCAGCGTCATGAGGTCGAGCCCTGTGTTGGTCTCCTCATTTGGCATGGGGGTGGGAGTCTTGCTTGAGATTCTCTCTCCCTCTATCTCTCTCTGCCCCTCACTCCTTTCTCTTTCTTTCTAAAATAAATAAATCTTTTTTAAAATAGAGGTTATTATAGTCTGTAAATAGCATTTTTTTTCTCACAAATCTGGAGTAGCGTGAAGCTCCAAGACGGATTTTCTGCTCTGTTTTCCCGTCTCCTCTCTGAGGAAGCGCTTGTGCTGGGAAGACCCAGGGTCACCTTCCCAGGGAATGATGAATCCTGCGACACTCAAGGTAAACAAGGACGGTAGCTTCCAGCAGTGGGAAGACAAATCTCTGTGGAGAGGAAACCTGCAATCTGAAGGTGTTGTGGGGTTTTTTTTTTTAAAATGATTTCATTGCCTTGTATTAAAATATTAATAAGACAATCTATCAATTATCTCATATTAGGACAGTTTTTCACCAATTTAACAGAACAATTCTGTTCACTTTTTTCAGGGTATAGTACAAAGTTTAACAGCCAGCAATTACGACAAAGAGGCTCTGGGGAGCCTTATTTCTGTCCACAATGCATACATCACCCATGTTTATTGGCTTCAACCCCGAAACTAAGCTAGGCGCCAGACATGTCCTTTTATGTCAGAATCAGGAGATGCATTTCCTGGAGCAGCGATCGCACATTATTTCATGCGGTGGAGACTTACGTGAAGCAAGTGACGAGGATGCACAAAGAAGGACCTTGAGCCTGACCCTTGATTTTGAACCCTCACTGACGCATTATGATGGTATTTTCCTTGTCTAGCATCTGGGCAGCAGACCGCTGGAACCTGTCTGCTGGCCCATGTCCTGGGATCGCTCCGCAGTCCACCTTACTGTGAGCCCTGGGGCAGGGAGGGGAGCACTGGCCCAGTCAACCTGCAACTGGAGCAAGGTTCTGAACACAACAGGAGTGTGCTTGGCAAACGTTGCTCTGTCACTTAGTCTTAACTCGCTTGGAATTTCTTTCTGTTTCTAGCATGCTTTCTGAAAGGAGTTCAAGAAACAGAAGCAACTTGAGGCTGGGGTTAAACCTGGCTCCGTCTTCACTGCATGTATTGCTCTGTATGCATTTTTTTAAAAAAGGTTTATTTATTTATTTTGGGAGGGGGAGGGACGGAGACAGAGGGAGAGAGAGAATCTCTAGAGGGAGACACCTTGCTAAGCACGGAGCCCCATGCAGGGCTCGATCTCATGACCCTAAGATCACGACCTTGGGATCATGACCTGAGCCGAAATCAAGAGTCGGATGCTTAACCTACTGAGTCACCCAGGTGCCCCTCAAACAGCTCTTTTTCTACAAGAATTATTTGGAAAGTGGGGGGAGAGTCTCCTGGCTTTGGTATTAGAAGAAATGACGACTCTGATTGTTACCTTCCGTTCAGAGAGGGGGGTGGAGTCGAAGATGAAGGAATGACAGTCAGTGCGCAAATGCTGGGACTGTGGCAGTAGATGAGAACACATTGCATAGTTCAGTGGAAAGTGCAGGAGCCGGAGTTGAATACCAGCTCCTGGTGCCACCTTTTCTGTTTTTTCTTTTTTAAAGATTTTATTTATTTACTAGAGAGAGTCAGAGAGAGTGACAGAGAGCATGAGCGGGAGGAGAGGGAGAAGCAGGCTCCCCACTGAGCAGGGAGCTCCATGCGGGGGCTCAATCCCAGGACCCCGAGATCATGAACTGAGCTGAAGGCAGACGCTTAACCAACTGAGCCAGCCAGGCGCCCCTTTTCTTTTCTTTTTCCTTTTTAAAGATTTTATTTTCATGGTGCCATCTTGATCACTGACAACCACAAGCCTTCTTATGTGGCAGAGCTGTGGTTTGAACACAAGCTTGGCTATGCCAGCCTAAACTTGTTTATGCTGAGACAGGGCCAGTAAAAGCTGAGAAGTTGGCTTAGTCTTCCGGATGATGCAGGCTACACATGCAAGTATATCATAGTTGTTACTTTGGAAGAGGCAATAACTCATTAAAGGAATTTTTTTTATCATTTTATTTATCTATCATTTTTAATCTCATTTTTTTAAAAAAAGATTTTATTTATCTATTTGACAGACAGAGATCACAAGTAGGCAGAGAGGCAGGCAGAGAGAGAGGGAGAAACAGGCTCCCTGCGGAACAGAGAGCCCGATGTGGGGCTCGATCCCGGGACCCTGAGATAATGACCTGAGCTGAAGGCAGCGGCTTAATCCACTGAGCCACCCAGGCGCCCCTTTATCTCTTTTTTAATCACTTTTATCTCATTTATATTTTTATATATTTCTATATAAATATGTATTTATATATAATAAAAAGTATATATTTATCCATCATTATTATCATGATAATATAATGTAATGATATCCATTATTATCATTGATCAATATTATTAATGGAATATTTTAATCTATAACTTCACTATATTCCATGCGAAGTGCTTTCTGTGCCTTATCTCATCTAATACACACATGTACACAAACAGGATCTGGTAAGGCAGATGCAAGCATCATCCCCATTTTACAGGTGGCGAAATTAAGGCTTAAATACTGTATCGCCCAAACAGTCTTGAAAAAGAACAAAGTTGGAGGACTCCCATTCCCTGATTTTAGAACTTACTACAAAGCCGCAGTAATTAAAACAATGTGGTTCTGGCCCAAAAACAGATATGTTGACCGACGGAATAGAATAGAGAGCCCAGAAATAAACTCTTGTGTTTTTGGTCACATGAACTGCTGGCAAGGGAAGCCAAGAGACACGCAGTGAGAGGAAAGACTGTCTTATAGACACATGCTGCTGGGGAAACTGGACATCTGCTTGCCAAAGAATGAACCTGGACCCTTACCTAACGCCATATACAAAAATTAACTCCAGTTGGAGCAAAGGTCTCCACGCAAGAGCTACAATGATAAAACTCTTAGAAGAAAACAGGACAACAGCTTCATGAGGTTGGACTTGGCAATGACTTCTCGGATGCAACACCAGAGTCACAGGCAATTAAAGAATCGTACAAACAGGACTTCGTGAAAATGAAAAAATTGTGTGCATTGAAAGACATGGTCAATGGAGGAATGAGGTAACCCATAAAATGGGAGATGATATTTGCAAATCATAGCTGATAAGGGATTAATACCCAGAATATATATATATATATATATGATTAAAACACAATGACAGCAAAACTCAAACAGCCCAGTGGACAAAGCACTTGAGTAGATGTTTCTCCAAGGAAGATATACAAATGGCTGTTTTTCACATGAAAAGATGGCACTGATTAGTAGGGAAACGCAGATCAAAACCACAACGAGATGACGCTTCACACCTGTTATAGGATAGGATGGCAATTATCAAAAAACAAACAAACAGAAAATAACAAGGGCAGAAGAGGATGTGGGGAGATTGGAGTCCTGTGCCCCTGTGACGTGTTCCAGTCATTGTGCAAAACTAGTCGGTAGTTCCTCCAAAAACTAAATATAGGATTATCATAAGGTCCAGCAATTTCACTTCTGGATATATATAAAAGATCAGGTGAAATCTCCAAAGATCTTTGTTCACTCATGCTCAGAGCAGGATTACTCATAATAGTTAAAAGGCGAAAGCAACCAAAAGTCGAGGAACGGGTATACAGAATGTGGCGTACGCATACAAGGGAATATTAATCAGTCCCCAAAGAGAAGGGAATTCCAACATATGCTACAACATGAATAAACCCGAGTAAAGTAAACAGTAAACCAGTCACCAAAGGGCAAATACGGTATGGTTCCCCATATGGAAAATGCTGAGAGTAGTCAAATTCACAGAGACAGAAAGTAGGACGGTCGTTGCCAGGGGCTGGGAGGAAGGCAGAAGGGGGAGTTAGTATTAATGGTGTGATGGTTAATTTTATGGCCACGGGGCTGCCCAGATATCTGGTTAAACATTATTTCTGGATGTGCCTTCGAAGCTGTGATTCTGTATCTTTGGAGAGCCCGGACTAATATAAATGGATACAGGGTTTCTGTTTTGCAAGACGAGAAGGGTTCTGGAGACGGATGGTGGGGAAGTCTGGATCGCGGATAATGCCACTGAACTGTGCCCTGAAAAATAATTAAAATGCTAAACTTTATGGTATATGTATTTTCCCATAATTAAAAAAAAATTGGGGGAACAAAAGAATAGCGCAATTTGCTCTCAGCCACACAACTAGCAAATGATGGAGTTTGAATTTAAAGTTGGGTCTTTGGAACACTGAAAAAAATAAAATAAAATTAAGATGTTAAAAAAAAATAAAGCCATGGCTTAAACAGCTATGTAAAAAGAATAAAAATTAAAAAAAAAAAAAAAAGTCGGGTCTTTGGGATTCCAAAGTTCTGATTCAACACCAGGCAGTGGGTCTGCCTGTGGGACTGACGCTGATCATATGTTGCTTTATGGCATATTTTGCAGTTGAGGTGGCTGGCTTTGTGGTGTGCTACTCTGAGAACCCTGGGAAACAACCACCCACAAGGCAGAGAGAGCAGGGGGGCTTGGGGAAGTCTGCAGAACCCGAGATGGGAAGCCATAGGGATAGTAAACGGGTGGGGCATGGACCCTGGTCACCATTCCCTCTGTGCTCCCCTCACGTATCTGGAGCTTCCAGAGCACAAGGCTTTATCTGCTATGGCCGGTGGGAGGTGGGGAGGATGGGGGCCATTCCTGACCCCAGGCTCCTCCTCTCTGCAGCTCAGCTGCCGTGCCTTCTGCCCCTGCTGCAGAGCATATAAGAAAGAAATTAGGATCTGGTGGGGGAAATGACCCGAATGAGATAGAAATCCCTCACGGCACCTGGAAAATTCTACTGTCTAAGTGGGAATATGAAGGATGGTGACAGAACAGACACCAAGTTCACAAATGTGGGAAAATGTCTTTCTCTCTCTGTTACCCTTAGTTTTCAGGGACAGACACTGGGGTAAGGTGCCAGTAGCTTTTTAGCAACAACAACAACAACAACAACAAAACAACAACAACAACAACAACAACAAGCTTTTTAGCTTTTTATGAATCTGCTGTGTGTCAGGTAGCCTGTTGTTTGCCCTCTCCCTGGTCTTTCTTCACCTTCAGGAATAGTGGTTGGAAATTACCAGTTGGTTCCTCTCTGCCTTGGATTCCATGACATACCACAGAACTCCCTCAGTAAATTACTTTTTTTTTTTTTTGCTTAAGTCAGTTTAAATGGATTTCTGTTACTTTCAAGGGTCCGTGACTAAAGTGGTTTATACTCATTTTATAGATGATGAACCTGACTCGGGAGGAATGTAAGGATACTCCCAAAGCCAGCAAATGGCGGTACCAGCCTGTGACCCCGGGTCTGTTTGGCACTAAGGTCAGCCTTTTCTGTATGCTGCCTCCCCGAGGGGTTGTCGTCACAGGATGTGGTCCAGTAGACAAATGGCGTCACTGCTCTACCCGGAAGGGAGAGGAATGGCCTGTGCAGGACCTGAGGTAGGCGACTGGCCAGGCCTGCCAGGAGAGAGTGGGTTGGGGGTGGAGGTCCATGAGGGGCATCCAGGGAAAGGCCACCTTGAGGAAGAAACTTCTAAGACAGAGGCTCTTGGCACTCAGAACATTCTGTTCAGCCTTGACCCTTCACCATCAGGGGGAGGCTCCCCTTCTAAGTTATTAATACCACAAGTACTGGCACAGGACTTTCTTGGATGTAGTTTTGAAAGTAGGATTAGCAATCAATATTTTATATGGAAAATCATTAGCTTGAAGGCAGCTTTTGGCTGGCAAGCTCTAGGTGGATTTTGATTTCCCACCTTCCTATTCCCTGCCTTGCGCCCCCCCCCCCCCCACCATACACACCTAAGTGGCAGAGTCCACGGGTGCTGAGGCCAGAATGTCCCGGCTGAAGGACAGACAGCCTATCCGAGGTGCTTTTCCCAAGCATGCAGATTCTACTCTGCAACACGTAAGTCTCAGTCTGGGTTGTTGGCTCCCGGAGGGGACGGGACCACCAACGCTGCCCGCCGGGGGCTCAGGGCGCTCCAAGTGAGGGCAACTGGGGGGCAGCCTTGGAGAGATTTCCCACACCAGAAGGACAGTCTGTGTAGTTGGAGGATACCCGCGCTCTGTGGGAGGAAGCCTGCTTTGCCCGTTTCCTTCAAAGACACCCAGACGTGTCTCTAGATGTGGAGACGGCTTTTCTTACTGGCTGGGGGGGCTTCAGAGGGTTTGCTGAGGTTGGCCTGAGCAGAGTGAACTCCCCCCTTCCCCGGCCTTCTTGCCTGGACTGCTAAACTGGAGACAGAGGCCGTCAGACGCAAGAACCTTTCTGTTGTGGTGAAGCAGGTGACTTCCCTCTCCATTTCCTGCCTCCTGCCTTCGTGCGTTGGTGACTGACCTGGAACCATCTGACCGTTCCGCCCTGTCCTCGGCTGGTACAGATTCCCACCCTACTCTGGTTGGCATTCCGAGATAGACCCATCCTGGCCACTCTGAAGACATGGGGGCATAAAGATATTGTTGTGTAATTAAAATACTGAAAAAAAAAAATCAGTGCCCAAGACTCCATATTTAAATATATTCCATGAACAAAAACAGCTAACGCTGTGGATTCATCAGTCTGACCGTCGGATCTGTGGACCGTGGCCGAATCTCCCCTAATTCACTCGTCCTCAGCCCTGCTGATGTCTCACACTGGCTAGTGCAAGGGGTGGACATCTGAGGTATCCGGGGGCCAAGCAAGCCATTCATTCCCCGCTCCTCGTCCCTCAGGAGGACGAGCCACTTTAATCGGAAGAATCACAAATTGCTGTTTGAATTGAATCCGTAGAGCAAGTCATCTTAGTAGAGAAACCCTTGTGGATTTTAGCTTAAATGGGCCTTTCAGTGATTTTGAATTATGATTCTTGTCACAGTATAGAGTAATCCAGCTTCTGAAGGTTGTTTTTTTTTTTTTTAAAGATTTTATTTCTTTATTTGACAGACAGAGACTCAGTGAGAGGCAACACAAGCAGAGGAGTGGGAGAGGCAGAAGAAAGCTGCCTGCTGAGCAGGGAGCCCGATGTGGGGCTCGATCCCAGGACCCTGGGATCATGACCTGAGCTGAAGACAGACGCTTAACTGACTGAGCCACCCCGGTGCCCCTCTGAAGGTTTTTAAAAAGTATCCGTTTATTTATTCATACAGCAAACGTTTGCTGAGCACCTAGTTGATGTCAGGCGCTATGCTGGGTCCCGTGGCTGGCCCTGTAGCCGGTCAGGGACCATCTGCCCTTGCAGAGGGCTACTGCTTAGGGCAGAGAGCCAAGTAGGAGAACCCTTGCTGGAGGGGATGTGCTCTCCTGGCAAGCATGGGCTGTACGGGTGGCGTAGCTTGAAGGACTCAGGACTCCTGGGAAGGTGTGTGGGGGCTGGGTGTCTGTGTTCAGACCTGACAGGTGACTGGGAGTCAGCGAGCAGCAGGAGGAAGGTGTTACAAGCAGAGGGATGTCAGTGGCAAATGCCCAGAGGTGAGAGAATATGGCGCCCACTTCGGGGACTGAACTCCATTGTTGGTTCTGGGGGGCATGGAGGGTGGGGAGAGGGATAAAATGGTGAGAGCTTCTTCTGGAGAGACAAGCCTGGTCTAGATGACCAAAGGCAGAGAGAACATGGTCAGAAATTTGGACGTTTGTCCTGAGGCCAATGGGGAGTCACTGAAAAGCTCTTAGCCGAGAAGTTATGTGATCTAACTGACATTTTAGGAAGGTTGCTTTGGCTTCAGGATGGGAAGTGGGTTGGAGGTGGTGGGGAAAGTGTGGGTGGGAACCTGGTTAGGAAGCCATTGGAGGGATGTAGGTGGAGGTCTGGGAGCCTGAGCCAGAGAGGAGAGGGACCAGAGTGGGCAGAGGGAATATATTTGCAGCAGGAACCATCCATTAGACCGACGATGGGAGGGAGAAGGGGTGGCGGAGGGTGATCCCAGGACTTCTGTGTGAGCAGATGGATGGAGGTTGGTGTGATTCTCCAGGAGGTGGGACACGAAGAGAATCAGACTGGGGGGGGGGGGGTTGGGCTGGGTTGCCGTGGGGAGACGTAGTCACCCTGGTTTTGGACAGTTGAAGCGCCACATGATAACATCCAGAAGGCAGGCAGGGCTTCTGAGGCCGCAGGAAAGGATGGTGAGATCTATCGCCACAAACCTAATACCTGAAGACATAGGGACAAAGGTGCTGGCCCAGGAGAATGGGTGCATGGAGAAGTGGGGAGACAAAAGCCTCAGACAGGACTTCTCAACCCCAGCACTGCTGACACCTTGGGCTGCGTAAGTCCATGTTGGAGAGTGTCCTATGCATTACAGGGGGTTTAGCAGCATCTTTGGTCTCTACCAGTAGAGCTCCCTACTTGTGATAGACACGATTTCTTCCGGTCATTGCCAGATGCCTCCTGAGGGCTGAAACTGTCCTCTCTCGAGAATCATCGGCCTAGGACAAAATAATGAGAAACATCAATTTTTAGAAAATGGGAGGAACCTGAAAAGGAGAAAAGGAGGAACCTGGAAAGGAGACTGGGGAGAAATGGCCAGAGAAGAGGGAAGAAAATCAGAAGCCCGAGAGTTTGAGGGACTAGAAAGTATTTAGAGGGGGACGAGTGGGTCAGAGCTGTCAAATATGCTGAGAGGCTGGGGACGACGATAAGGACCCACCAGAGGTAGGGTCAGGAAGTGGCCCACCTGTGCACCAGGAGCCCCAAGAGGAAGTGGCCTGAATGGGGCAGTGTGTGGTGGGGACAGAAATCAAGATGGTGAGAGTTTTCTGTCGGGATTGGGGGGGTGGGTAGTGGCTGGGGAGGGTGACTATGGACAGCGCTATCAGGAGGCAGGGTTGGAGACGGGAGACGTGGCTCTGAAGGGGGTGAGGGATCCAGGAGGTTTTGGTTAAGATGAGAGAGACTTGTCCATGGGCCAGTGGTGCTGGGAGGGGTGGGTGATGATCGTGGGGAGAGGGGAGGGGGCGAAGCTGCAGGAGAGATGGCGGCAAAGGACAGGAGGGGATGGGAAGCCAGACGTGGGGGAAGGAAGCCGCCTCTGGGAGGGGAGGATAGGAAGCACAGAGGCTGAGGACATTCCCGTCTGGAGGCTTCTGTTTACCAGAAAAGCAGATGAGCTCATTTGCTGGTGAGGCCACAGAGGGCAGGGTGGGCAGGGGAGTTGGAACAGCTGTTACTGAGAATGGGTGAGAGAACGCAACAGAGAGACCAGAGTTTGTGGGGTGGGGGCGAGGGGGAGGGTCAGAGCTGAGAGGCAGTGCAGCTGGAAGCGGTGGCTTTACAGAGACGCCAACCTTCAGAGTCTGCAGCTTCCTCTAGCGCAGCTCAGTTGCCTAGGGGAAGCATTACCAGCCCAGGGTCCTATGTGCTGTCTGTCCCACTCTGGAAGAGCCGGGGAGCAGAGGGGACCGGGGCCCATGTTAATCATTGGGCTATTCCAGGTGGCTTCCCCATTTGATCAGTTCTGCTTCATGATCCAACTGGTTCACACCTGTAGGTCACGTCTGAAGACCCCACTGGCCAGAGGTGTAAGAGACTCATTCTATGACCTCAGCCTGTCGGATGACCCGAGAGCTGTGGCCAGAACCCAGCCAAGTCTCAACAGCCTGGCCACGTCCAGGGCTTTGTGCCCCAGTGCCTCTCTATTGAAGCCGGAGGGATTCTTCTGAAAGCACTAACCAGAAGGTGCCCGTTCACTACTTAAACCCTCCTGTGGTTTCCCATCGCATCAAGATTGAAATGCAAACCCACCGTCAGGGTTTCCCTGGGCTTGGGCTCCGCTTCTTTTGGATCTTATCTGGCTTACTCTCCACCTCATAGCTGTACTGGCATCCACTGCTCAGTCATCCTACCCCAGGGCCTTTGCATGTGCTGATTCTGCAGGCGGGGACTACTCCCCCATCTTCCCAGGACTGGCTCCTTCTCATTCAGACTGGCTCACATGCCATCTACTCAGAGGCTTCTCTACTCAGCATCATGCCATTCAGAGCCGTCCTCCGCAGCCAGGCAATCCTGATCACATTTCTTGGCTTATTGCCTTTATGGCATTTACTATGCTTAAAATGACCTTGCTTTGTGTTTGCTCATTTACTGATCGTCTGTCTCTTCCATGGGAATGTCAGATCCCTAAGAGCAAGGACCACGTCTAGTTCCATGTTTTGTCCCTAGGGGGGAGCCCAGCTAGGATCACTTAGATGGTTAATGATACTTTCGATAGTGTCTCACACACAGTAGGCACTCAACATATGTGTGGGGGAGATGCTGAGTTATTAAACAGGATTTCCTAGAGTCCAACCCAGCTCTTTGGAATAATCACATTTCCTATGATGACACAAAGCTGTTTGAAGAGCACCCATGAACATCTCATCTTACTTCCAAAGCTCTCCTGGAGGGTGGTTTGGAGGCAGGTTCACTCAGGTGTGAACAGTCAGTCTTCCGGAGGAGAATCAGCACTGCCCTCCTGCCAGCGTCCTGTCCCCCAGGCCTGTTGTCGTTGCCCTGGGAGCACGCTGGAGACAGGGGCAGTTTGCCAGGAACCTTAGCTCCACCCTCTCGCCGTCTAATTCAGTGCATCCAAAGATCAACAGAAATGTCACCAAATCAGAAGCTGTCCTCAAATCCAAGGTTCACAATTAGCGAAGGGGAAGCTTCCTGAGCTGAGTTGGCACGAGGTCTGGAAACAGCCCTGAATGAAGCCACCTAGCGCCTGACAAAGGCAGTCATTTCTAGCCAAATGAAACTGGAAAGATCCGCCAGCTGTAGGCTCTGGAGTTCTCTTCCGTCTGGTGCACCGACTGGGTGTTCGGCTTCCAGCGTTCTTAAGTCCCAACACAGCCTTAGATGTGACCTGCCCTGCTAACTGAGGAGATACGGTTAAGGGGCGGAGATTGCTTCCCTCTGTTGGAGGGCTCAAGGGTGCTCCTGAGATTATCAAAAAAAATGAGGAAGAGCTGTACCATCCCCTGCACTCTTGACCGTGTGTACTGAGAACGCTTTTGCCCTCTAAGATCATTTGTAGGAACAGAATTTGAACATTGGGAAAGCACACCTTGGGAGAGCTATTGATCCCTGAGGACCCGGGAGGACTAGCATCTTGGGATGAACACCCAGTGAGCCGCCCCCTGGGCAAGTGTCCACACCCCCCCACCCCACCCCGCTCATGCCCAGCACTGGTTCTGAGGGTCCCAGACCAGCAGCGGCTCTCTGTTTCCCGCCTGCCCACAGGATGAGACTGTGAACCCAGAGGCTTTGCGTGCTGGCCAGGGCTCTCACGTGGCTGCGACTGTGCTTGCAAGGAGCCGGGAGGGGAGGGGAAGGCATGCCTGCGGCAGCGCACAGCTGTTCATGCGAACTCATCAACCCTGCAAGTGGGGTGGGGGTGGGAACGCAGTGTCCCCCGGGCTCTCAAGACAACACTTGGGGCCCCAGCTGAGGAGTCCTAGCTGTTGGGCGTGGCCCGCATTAGCTGGACTGAGTGGGGGGAGTTAGGACCAAGGTGGACCCTCTCCCAGGAAGGGGCACCAGGGGAGACCCTGCTTAATTGGCCTCGGGTTTGGGTTCATGTAACTGGATTATTGCCCGGGCTGAGCCTTGTTAAACCACAGAGCCTGGTTCCTTTCCTTTGTCACACTGGGGAATGACCCCAGAGGAATGTGGAAACTAGACTAGCAATAAGGTTCAAGGTTGGGGAGAGTAATTGCTCACATAAACCCCAGAGTGTGAAAGAGGGGTGGAGGCTCTTTGTTATTTTATTCTACTTCCTTGTTTTCACTTTGTCCCCTCTAGCCCCACCTACACTATAAGAAAAGGGGTGGCCTTCTCTAGTTTTTAACCCCACAGATTACAAACTGGAGGGCAGGGATGCCACTTCCCCAGATAGGATTGGCACACAGTGATGGCACGGGGCCCCGGGCGGCATGGGCAGTGACAGGCCAGGCAGCCTGGATTCCTGCCCCAGCTCTGTGCGGTTACTGGGCCACTGGTGGGCTGTTATTCTGCCTGCCAGCCTCAGTCTCCTCATCTGGGAAATGGTCCTAACACCACCTGCCCTACCATCTCATAGGACGGCTATGAAGATCAAGGACCTTAAGGATTGTACAAGTGCTCTCTGATGTGTTTCTTTATCTGGTCCCCAAAGAGACGGACAAATATATACAACGGGACAAAAAAGTCAATAAACAAATGAGACAATTGGAGTCAAGGGAAAAAAATGGGCTGGAAAATGTGATAAAATGTGCGGTTGCCCAAGATCCTGTACCGAAGATGGAGGGGGTAAAACGTGGGTGTTTGGGGTGGGCATGGGTGAAGGGGAGAGAGTTCAGGGGTGGTGGGGAGGCAGGACGGAAGGGCTGGTCCTGAGTGGCTGCTGGGGAAGGCAGAGGCTGTCGCGGCTAGAAGGATGCTCAGGTTTCTAGCTTGGGCAACTGGGAACAGTGGAGCAGCAGCCCCGGGCTCAGGGGCAAACCATGAGTTCATTTAGGACATATAGTATTTGAGGTGACCCTAATATTCCTATGGAGCTTCATAGATGGGTCCGGACGGTGCATGCAAATTTTAACGTGAATGATAATTGCAGTGATGTGGCATGGGATCAGAGGGAGGCGAGTGGAAGCCAAGAGAGAAGATTAGCATGGCCCCTGCGCAAGGATGACACGCAAATTCGTGAAGCGTTCCATATTAAAAAAAAAAAAAAAAAAAAAAAAAAGAGAAGAGCGCCCAGGGCTGCACCCAGCATCTACTCCTAGAATGCGTTCATGTCAGCCACCGTCTCCCCCTGCAGGGCTTACGCGAACAGCTAACTCCCATCGCAACTTCTGCGAAAATGGCCTCGCTTCCGTTTCTGCCATTCTGTGTTACACTTGCTCTCCAGATCTGCCTCTCTCACCCTCTGTCCTCTGTCGTTTAAAAAAAGAAAATACTAAATACTAAAAAAAAATACTAATAAAAATATAATACGGCGGCAGCCGTGCTCGGACGTGGACCTGAAGCGTACGGCACTTGGAGAATGAATGAGCAAGTCAAGTGGGTGATTGGAATCTGTGGGTGCTGGGGGGTCAGCAGGCAGGCCACCTGGCTGCCTGCAAAAGGCTCCGTAGATGTTATTAATGTAATATCTGAGAAAGCCAGGAATCCATAAGGACGCTTTCATTTGCAAGAATTCGGGAGGTAGGGGTCATAAAACAAAACAAGATGAAAAGAACAAACAAAAATCACTGGATGTATCTCCCAGGAGAGTACAGAGTGTAATTACTTGCTTGTATGTCTGTTCCTCTAGTAATATTTGTGAGTTTCTTGACGGCAGATAGTGTATTTAAGACACCGTGGGTTCAACCTGTAACAGCAATGCCAGTGACGAGGGAGCCTTTACCCCGCACTTACTGCCTAGCCGGTGTGGTTCTAAGCTCACTCCAGTCTACTAATCTGCGAGATACATGTTACTGTGTACTCCCGTCTTATACCCGAGGAGCCTGGGGCATGGTCAGGTTGAGTGGACCTCAGCTCATTATTTAGTGGGTGGCTGAGCAGGGATTCGAGCCCATATCTGGGACATGGTAGACACTGGATAAGTGTTTGTTGACGAAATGAATGAATGAGTAAACATCTCGTACTTCCCAAACTTGGAGCCTCTACCTCTGTTGGTCCGTAAGTCCCTGGGGAGCTCTCCCAGTCTACTCTGAAGCTGCCTCTGTGCTGGCAGAGGGCAGGGAGGGATCAAGGAAAGGCGTAGGATCACTCCAGATTGGTAGGTGGCAGTTGTAATAAACAAAGGGAATTTACATACAGTCTTGCCTCGAGCAGCAGCAACCGACCACCACCGAATGTTAAATGTTTATAGGTGCAGGTGTTCTCAGCAGCGTGTCACCATCTCAAGGTTATGTCCTCAGAGCATCCCCAGGAGCAGGAAAGGTCAGGAGAGCACACATTCCAAGGACGGGGATGGGGAGGGGAGCCCGAGTTTGCCTGCATCCAGCTCAGCAGTCAACTTGTTTTCAGGTCTTCTGGATGACCTTCCCCAGCAGCCTCTCATCATTGAAATCTCACCACTTAAGACTTGGCTCAAAGTCCCCTTTCTCTGGGAGGCCGTCTGATGTTCTGCCCCATGCCTTTTTGCCCACAGCACTTTGGGAGTCCGCCGGAGTTTCGTTCCTGTGATCACTCAGTGAGTGGCTCACACGTGTCACCGAACAACGACGATAATATCTATATCCCTCTTAGGGCTTAGGGCTAGTGGGTGCTTAATAAACGTTTATTGACTTGAACTAAATTGAAGTTGTAGTAGGAGCCAAGGTATGTATTGGGAGGAATTCAGAGCAGCCAGAACACGAAGATCATTAGCAATGGGGCCCAAGAGGCAAGTGACCTTGGCGGGTGACAAGCGGCGGAGACCTGAGAAGTAACAGGGTGGCAGGAGGACCATAGACAGCTCCTTTCCTCGGAGGTGAAGGAAAGAAAGGCTTCTCTCTGTTAGTGAAGTGGGCTCAGCTCAATATTCAATATTCGGTCTGTGCTCTGAAATGTGTATTTCCATTAACAGTTGCTCTCCAGGGAGCCACGGTTCCTGAGCTCCAAGCAGCAGTTGAGAGGTTTGTATTGTGTTACTTTAATAAGGTTTGATGTTGGTTGAAAATTCATGAGTGCATGGTGTCTTCCACTGTTCTGAGCTCCTTACAAATATCAGCTTCCTCTTTAGTCATTTTGACAACCATCAAAGGAGGTTGCTCTCATCACCATCATCGTCATTTGCATTTTGCAGTTGAGAAAACTGAGGCACACAGAGAGGTTGGGTGATTAGTACAAGGCCACACAGTTTTGAGGGGCAGACTCAAGAAGGCATCCCAGACATTCTGCCTCCAGAGTCCCTGCTCTTAGCTATAATACTTTGCAGGGGCACCTGGGTGGCTCAGTGGGTTAAGCCACTGCCTTTGGCTCAGGTCATGATCTCAGGGTCCTGGGATCGAGCCCCACATTGGGCTCTCTGCTCAGTGGGGAGCCTGCTTCCCCCCAACCCCTCTGCCTGCCTCTCTGCCTACTTGTGATCTCTCTCTGGGCCAAAAAACAAACAAACAAACAAAAAAACTTTACAACTTCTCTAGATTCACCACACAAAAAGATAGCCTATCCCTTGAGTCTACATTTTTCTTGTCATGGTGACTGCTAATGAAATGTACACTGGCTGCTTCCGAGGTCTCAGTGGCCCCCAAGAGAGCTAGTTTCGTTAAGCTGATTCAAGGAGCAGGTGGAGCACAGAGGAGAGGCTGTCTGAGAGAGTGCGCCCACGCTGTCCTCCGGGCTTGCAGACCCTGTGGCAGCACGAGTGTTGAACGAGCTGCTGTGTGAAGCTGCTGGTTCCGGGGCTTCTGTTTGACGCCCCTGGCCTCGGGCATCATGAATTCTCAGAAAGCAGACGATGAGCTCTATGTCACTGTTGCTGTCAGCGACATCCAGCGGTTTGCTAAGGACCTTTGGTCTGAAGAGGTGAAGGAAGAGAAAACAAAGATTAAGAGTAAGAAACAGCAGAGCCCAGTTACATGAGATTTGGGGAGGAAAAATATGAGAGAATGCCCAGATTTCAAAGGCTCTTCTTTACAAACACTTTAGCACTGAACTGAGATCTTAGGTGACACACGTTGGATCTGAATATTTAAATTTATCAGACTTTGGTTGAATAGTCTCATTTTTCTTAAGCATCCCTGGGAATTCTTAAGGTTGTACCCGTGAGCAATCAAATTCAGGAGTAGATGCTCTGATTCTCACCGCCATGGCAACCGCGAGCATCCCAGGAGGGGCTTTTTCCAGGAGTCCACACATCGGGCTCTGAGGCAAGAATTATTCTTCTCAGGCATGCCCCTACACGGTGCATTCTGTTCCGTGCAGCTGGCTAAACTTGCCCCACCAAGAAGGGATGTTCATCTAAAACACAGGTGTCAGGCGAGGGGATGAATTCATCGGCCACCATTGACCCTGTGTGCTAGGCACTCGCTGCTGCCATGGTCTTTTTTTTTTTTTTTTTTAAAGATTTTATTTATTTATTCGACATACAGAGAGAGATCACAAGTAGGCAGAGAGGCAGGCAGAGAGAGAGAGGAGGAAGCAGGCTTCCTGCTGAGCAGAGAGCCCGATGCGGGGCTCGATCCCAGGACTCTGAGATCATGACCTGAGCCAAAGGCAGCGGCTTAACCCACTGAGCCACCCAGGTGTCCCTGCTGCCATGGTCTTATTTAACAGACAAACTCAATGGGTTTGTCACTGTGGGCAAATTGAACTTCTTCAAGCCTCGGTTTTTCAGTCTGTAAAATGGGGAGAATTCTAACAATTCTCTCTCATGGAGAAGGGGAATGCACCCTGTCCTATCATGGGGCCAGGAACGAGGACATGCTCGGGAAGGGGTACCAACACCGTGGGATCCTGGTTCCATGGCACAAGGAGCCTGAGAAAACAGAACAAGAAAATATAAAATGCTTCGGTTCTGAACTGCACACTTTTGCAGTGAATCGTGTAATCTTGGATTCGAGGCAGTTTCCCCTATTTGCCCGCTGAGCTCATGTATGCGACATGACAGAATCAATACATATTTGTCGATCACAGCCCTCGGTGCAAGAGATGCAATCATGAGTTTCCTTGGTCCGGACACTGAAGGAAAGGACAGATGAGTGAGGAATTCATAGCTAGAAGGCAGAGACCTGCTTCTGGGGACCTTTATGCGTTCTATTCTCCAGCACTGAGCACAGGCCCCGAGACACAGAAGGACCTCAGTGAATGCTTTCTGATGATGTGGGGAAGGGAATAATGCAGCAGGTTTGGGATCTCTCCTTGAAAGATAGTCTTCCAAGGGGCGCCTGGGTGGCTCAGTGGCTTAAAGCCTCTGCCTTCGGCTTGGGTCATGATCCCAGGGTCCTGGGATGGAGCCCCGCATCGGGCTCTCTGCTCAGCGGGGAGCCTGCTTCCTCCTCTCTCTCTGCCTGCCTCTCTACCTGCTTGTGATCTCTCTCTCTGTCAAATAAATAAAATAAAATTAAAAAAAAGAAAGTCTTCCACAATTTATTTTTCTCAGCTTTTTTGTTTTGTTTTGTTTTGTTTGGAAGTCTCAAATCACCACATCTCAAACTATTCTGTTTTTCTAACAGGGTATCTTTCCTGATTGCCAGCATCTTATTTGAATGTAGTTAGGGTTAAAGGAGGAAAAGTAAAAAGCTGAGAAAAAGACCTGTGATCCCTACAGGGCCTTTTGCTCCTGTGGACGTTGGAGTAATGACAGATTTGCTTTAGGGCCCACCTCTGAGGCGCTGTGCACCTCTGAGGCGCTGTGCAGGTTTGGGCTCAGAGAGGGAATCAATCACCTGTTTGGTTTGCATCAGAGAATAGATTGGCCTAGCCTGCCATCTACCGGTCAAACTTGTACTTACAGGTTTGTTACATTTTTTTTCTGTCCTCACTTGCATACACCGTACTCATGATTGTTTTTAATTAAAAAAAAAAAAAAAAATCAAGTTCCTCCCCATTACCATCCAGCTCTCATGTCTGGTCACTTCCATCCCCTAGGTCCTGAGAACCAGAAGAAAGTCTTGCCCTCCCTCCCTTCCCTCCTTCTTTCCCCTAACTTACGATTCTTTCTCAGCAGGCTGCCCAGGGAGAAGCACCGACCCCCTCCCATTTCTTTCTTTTGCACTCTGTTTCCTCCTGTTCACTTTCCAACATCAAGCTGCAGCATCTCTCCCAGTTGACCACCACGTTCAAGAACAGAGCCTAGTATTCTGATGATCTAAGACCTAAATACAACATTTCCTCCAGACCCTATGACCAACTTGGTTCCTCTCCAATTGTTAAACGCCTTCAGGGAAGGCATTTCCAAAGGCCTTCCAGGAACTTATTGCCATGGCTTACATTCCTGGAGCTGTGGCGAAGCCCTATTTAAAAATGATCCTCACCAGAGCCTTGAAGACAGGGTAGGTGGGGGTGGGGGGGTGGGGAGTTGGGGGAGGTACAAGTCTCTGGAGGAGGGGGCGTAGTCACATTTATTTCCTCTATAGCAATATGGATGCATGTGACAAACATTCTCACCTACCACTTGGGAAGGACATGTTCACACACAGATTTGAGTAAAGAAGGAGGAGGGAGGACAGTACAAAGATCAATTCTCATTCGCTTAAAAAAAAATTAGCCTCCCATGAAAAGAATCAGTCACAGTTACAAACCTCAATATGGGTGAATATCACAGACCAAAGACTGAAAGTCAACACGCAGAGTACTGGGTGTTGATTCCACTGACACCAAGTTCAAAAACCAGAAACATAAACCTAGGAATCAGGGTATTGCTTCCTTCTGGTCAGGGGGCACGGGTGGGGTGGCCTGGGCACGGGGAGGTGTGCAAAAAATCCCGTGCAGTCAGGATTATTACTGAGAAGCATCCTTAGGGGCCATTTATTGTCATCTTGGGAGAAAGTGTAGCCCCAAGGTCAGTTTCACTCCCCAGAAACCTGCGCTCTGGGGAGAGGTCACTCGGGCAGACCCTGTGCGCGGAAGTCCTGGGGCCCAAGTTGGGGTGTGTGAGCCTTGAGGGGATCTCCTTCGGGTCCTTTAATTTTAAAATTATTTAAAAAAAAATCTCCCCCCCTTGCCCCAGACATCACTATTTTTTTTTTTTGCATGTCAGAAAGAAACTTTATTTATAGTGGCCTCATAATATTCTGTGAGCAGACATCACTTTTCCTTTTTTAAAAAATTAACATATAATATATTATTAGCCCCAGGGGTACAGGTCTGTGAATCGCCAGGTTTACACACTTCCCAGCACTCACCATAGCACATACCCTCCCCAGTGTCCATAACCCCACCGCCCTCTCCTGACCCCTCCCCCAACCCTGGCCATCCTCAGTTTGTTTTGTGAGATTAAGAGTCTCTTATGGTTTGTCTCCCTCCTGATCCCATCTTGTTTCATTTATTCTTTTCCCCCAACCCCCCCCCCCCCATGTTGCTTCTTGACTTCCTCATATCAGGGAGATCATATGATAGTTGGCAGACATCACTTATTTTTATATTAATTTTTAAAATTTTTAAATAAACATATAATGTATTTTTATCTCCAGGGGTACAGGTCAGTGAATCGCCGGGTTTACATACTTCACAGCACTCACCATAGCACATACCCTCCCCAACCAGACATTACTTTTTAAAATGACAATAGTCCGGCTTCAGGGAGGCACCAGTGGCTGCCTTCCTGGAAGTGCTCACAGGTTCATTACCCCTCAGGAACCGGTTGAGAGGGCCCCACCCAGAACCTGAGATCCTCTGAGACACCAACAGTTTAGTGTCTGATTCAGTGTCTTTGGAGCTCGGCTTGGAGAAAACTGGCTCCAGGAATCATCAGCTCATTTTCCAGGACGTGAAAGGCCTTGCAGGGTGTCTGGAATGCTCTCCAGCTGGCCCAGCCCCCGGGCTGGGCCACCCAAGTTAGGCAGAGAGGATGCGGTTTATGCAGTCATTTGTAACCCAAAGTCGTGTCCTGTAAACTTCCCTTCATCAGCATGCTGCCCACGTAACTGCGGCCGGGGCAGAAGCTACGAGCTTTCTATTGGTGCTTCAGGGTGACATTCTGAACGGCCGTAGCGCTTACTCATTTCTGGTTATCAGGGAGCGGTAATGCTTCAAACTGCCAGGGGATGGTCAGAGATAAACGCAGGCCAGTTGCAGACTGAGTGGCGCCCAGGACACGTTTCATGTGTTGAGGATTTCCTTTCCTTTCCTAAAAAAAAAAAAAAAAAAAAAAAAAAGTACAATAATGTATTACTTTACATTAAGTAAATATGCAAATACTTAATGTAAATACTTACATTAAGTAAGTATGCAAGGATAAAAAGAAAAAAAGATCCCCTAAATCTCAGGACACCAGGATCTTACTAATGCGCTGCTCTTTGCTTTTTTTCCCTTCTCTGTACTTGATGGCAGGAGGAGCAGAAAACACAAGTCAGACAGTCCAGGTTTGGGGGTTACTGTGTCCTGGGAGAACAGATCAAGGAGGTCCTTCACACTCCTCGATTTCCCAAGGACGTTGGGCGGGGTGGGGCTGAGGGTGGAGGGGGGGCGTCTGCATGTAGGTTAATTTCTGACGTCAGCGTGAAAGGTAAAGATTGCGTCCAACCACAGTAACCTTTCAAATTCCCTTCAGTCTCTCATCAAGCACACCGAGCAGGTTTTGGGTAAAGAGTTCTGCAGAATAACTCTAGTACACACAGAAATGTGAGAACAGCGGAACTCCATAGGGTGAAATAATTCGGGAACATCGGCAGATTCAAACATGGAAACAGTGCGCCCCAAGCGGTCAGCACGAGACAGAGCCGCAGCGTCCCTCCAGCCCCGGAGAGGAGCTGCCCGCGACGTGGCCGCCACCTGCTGGCCAGAGCCCCGTTGCCAGCCCCGCAGGGCTGCGGCTCACAGAAGCGCAGGTAACACAGCCATGCGACTCCCGGGTCGGTGTGGGGACAGATGGCCCCGCCGCGTTTTACCTCCGCTGCGCTAGCTAAATTAGAGAGGCTGAGATATGCAGAGAAACATCTTCGGGAAGTACACACAGGGAGGGGCAATAAAACACTTCTGGGCTATGTGTGCTGTTTATTTAGCAGTTTGGAAGGTGAAAAACACATCAGAGTAAACCACTATTCCTCCAGATTTTTATCGCGCTCGATTTTATTACTATCTTTGGGCTTTAGAGCACATGGTTCTTTTTCCTTGGATATAGTGTAAATTCGAAGTTGGGTGGGAGGCGATCTCTGCGGAAAACAACTGGCCCATTGCCGACCACCTCCTGGCAGGGCTGTGGGTCCTCATTCTTTTTTTTTTTTTTTTTTTAATATTTTATTTATTTATTTGACAGACATCACAAGTAGGCAGAGAGGCAGGCAGAGAGAGAGGAGGAAGCAGGCTCCCTGCTGAGCAGAGAGCCCAATGCAGGGCTCCATCCCAGCACCCTGGGATCATGACCCGAGTGGAAGGCGGAGGCTTTAACCCGCTGAGCCACTCAGGTGCCCCTGTGGGTCCTCATTCTGGAGGCAGCCTATATGGACCCATTCCTGGCCAGAGCTCCGCGGTCACAACTTATCACGACACGGAGATGCTGGGAATGGCCAGCAGCTGGAGCTGGGGCAGGCCAGCGAAGCTGACTGCGGGGAAGGGGGTGGTGCTGAGCACTTAGAGGGTGGCTGGGCCTGGGCCAGTCCTGGGGCTTCCCCCATCACAGCCCCCCGATCACCCCTTCTGAGTTCACCAGCTGCTCCCTTCTCATTTCTCCACAGGAAGACTAGTTGGTGATTAGGGAGAAAGTAAGGGACGTGTGCTTGGGCCATCGGTCATCTCACTCTACGACAACGCCAAATGTCAGCATGGACGTGGACCTGGCCTTATCGAGCAGCCTTGGAGAAGCTTCTGATGGCTGGTGAGCCTCTGCGCCACGGCCTCGCTGGCTGGTCCGTCACACTATCTGCAAGCAAGAGCTGTCGGCTTCCTGTTCGGGGACTGGGGCAGCACAAGGTGGGCTTGAAGCCAGAAACGGCCCTCCAACTTTCAACCAGTCCCTGCTCCAAGCAGAGAGCCCTCAAGCGATAGTGCACAGAAGCTGGAGTTTCTGAAGATTTGCTGAGGAAGAACCTAATACCCTCCCACAGAGCCAAGTCCCTCATCATCTCTGCAGTCCCCAGGACTGTTCGAAAACTTAAACATGCAACATGTGTTCAAACCAGGTTCTGTTCCTGCAAAACATGTTCTCAGCATCACACACAAGCCAAGGGCAAAGTTCCTGCCCGGGCCGATCTGCAGGGCCCCGTGAACCCAGAAAGTGCCCAGTCACGATGAGTGACTGTCGACCTTGCTGTGAACATCCTGTCACCTCCTGTTCCGCGAACACCCTTCTAGGGGATTCTCTGCTGCTTCCTTCACCCACTGCAAGCTAGAGGTTATCAAGACGCCGGCTTCTCTGTGCCACACTCTGTTCTAGCGGAAGCAGATACGTAAAAGTCACCTGTCCCCTCAGCCTCCAGAGACAACCCCCGGCTCATAGTTTGGGGGCCTGTTCTCCATCGCCCTCCCAGGCCCTCGTGCTCCTATGTTTGATAGGCAGCCGACATCCAGGAAGAAGTGGTGTCGCAGGCTGTTGGGAAAGGCCCTTTAAACAGCGCGCCATGGCTCACCAAGTTTAGTGCTCGTAACCGTCACCCGGAGAGCTTGTAAAACAGATTCCCAGAGCCGCGCCAGGAATTCTGCATTCCACGGGTGCTGAGAGGGGTGGCCTGCCTCGCCCAGCCCAACTGCTTCCAAGTCCCCCTGGCCTCTTCCACCTCCACTTCCCGCAGAGGCCGGGACTTGGTTTGACCTCCTCTGGGCCTTCCCTGAGCAGGAGGGAAAGAGTGTTCGAGCTACCTGCCCAGGCAGGAGTCATGCTCTGTCCCGCACTACCTCTTCCCCGCCCTGTGACCTTGGGCCAGTCACTTCCCCAAGCCCTGCTTTCTCCCTGATGTGAGAGCCGTCACTGCGCCTTCCCCACAGAACAGTGGCTGCATGAGGATATAGCGGGGTCAGCGGTCCTGGGTCTCGGGGCCAACAGAAGAACCATGGCTCAGGGCATGGTGGATTGTGTGTGATCTCAGGCACTTAGGATTCCCCATCTACGAAGTATGGAATGGTGGGCACGAACCTCATGTGTCCGAGGTACCAGTTCCATGAAATAATGTGTATAGAGTGCTGAGTAGAAGCCTAGCCCGTGTTAAGTGAATCATTATTTGCACTGCTTCTTAGCTCCGCGCTGTGCTCCGTAACCAGTCTTTTTATTTTAAAATCTGTATTGCTACAAGGTTCAAGCATGCGCAAACAGACTAGTCCAAGGTCCCCTCTTATACCCATCACCCCAATTCAACAATTTGTCAAGTTTTGCCTCCCAACCACCTTTTCCTTTTCCTGGCTGGCGCCGGGCTCAGGTCTGCTCTGGGGTTTCAGAAGCAGGGTCAGAGGTGGGAGCCCCGGGGCAGGTGTCTGGGGCGAGGGGTGGGGGGTGGGGGAATAGCTCAGAGCAGCAGCTGCTGGGAGAAGGATCTGGAATCAGCAGGAAATGAGGGCAGGGTGAGCAGCCTGTGGGGTTTCTGTGGTTCCCGGCGACCAAAGCATGAATGTGAGCTCAAAACAAGCAAACCCAGAAATGCTTCTCCGTGTACATGAGACTCCGCAGTCATCCCAAACAGCTTGGTGCTTTCCTGCTTCCTTGGAGTGGGTATCAGCGAGGACAGCCTTCACAACCCAGATTTGCCAGTTTTGGGCTCAAGGGATTGATTACGAGGTTTTCCAGCTACCAAAATGTTGTCACATCTTTTCATCAGGACCACAAGGGGTGACGTGAGAGGTGCAGAGGGCTTGGGCCGATTCATGGGTCCCAAGAAGGGCAGAGGCTACACATGGCAGACACCTTCCTGACAAACTGGGGGCAGCGAGGCTGCTGACGGGGCGGGTGCGGTGATGGCCCAGAGCCCAGGATGTGGGGCCTCAGCGGGTTGTTGGGCTGTGATTATGGGCAAACAACTTTAACTCTCCTTCCATAAGATGGCCATACTACTCCTGCCCCGCTGGTCAAAGAAGCCAAATCCACACTTTTATCCAAAGAGCTGAAAAGCAGACGCCTACCCAGTTTGGGACTGCATCCCCTGCCCCTCACCACTCCCCTCCCCTGTCCCGCAAAAGGGAAATTTCCAGATGATTCATAAACTTTTATGTTTTCTACTGAGAATGTTCTACCAAGAAACTTAGTAAAAATGACATGAGCATTAAGTAGCTTTTAGGACCTTACTGATGATAGGACAAAATATATAGGGAGATATTATTAATCTAGTCTAATGTCATTAGAAAAAGAGAGAGGAGGGTAGGACAGTGTGGCCCATGGCAGGGACATCCTTTCCCGGGATAGCAGGCCAGTTGAGGAAGGCTGACTGAGCCCATCCAGAGACCTCTGCCTCACACAGGGCAACAGGATACCACCTGGACTTCTGTTCATGCTTCCACTCCTCTCAGAGCCTCCAGACCAAAGAATGAGTTTGAATTTTGTGGCACGTTTTATGTTTTCTACACGCACACACTTTCCCCGGGAGAAGGAAGCCGTGCCGTCCTTGCAGACATGTTCTGTACTTTTGCCCTCAGAAGTGGCTCGTAGACTGGCTGAGCTAGGCCTCCTCCTTCCTGCTGTAAATAGGATCAAATCTTTCTCCCTAATCCATCTTCTCTGTATAATCTTTAAAAACCATCCTGATCAAAGCATCTCTTTCCTCGAGAGTCCAGGGGCTCCCTATTGCCTTCCACAGACGTTTCCACCACACTGGGCCGGCATTCAGGGCCTCCACAGCCTGCCCTGACCTGGCCTCCCAGACCGGCACCATTGATCACTTCCTTTGGATCCCTCCGGCTCGGACTCTCTCTGCTGGCTCTCCCTCCTCTTCCTGGCCCCTGCTGAAATCCTGCCTGTCAGGCTTCAGCTCAAATGCCACCTGCTCCAGAGCCCTCCTTGAGATTCAGAGAGAAGGGATTCTCTTGGGTTCAGAATCCCTTGGTGCCATTAGCTCTCGAGTGGTCCTTGTGCACACTTCTTGCTCTTTGAGTATGGGGACAGTTGTCTACCTCGTTTCCACATCCGCCTCAAGTGTTTGCTGAATGAGTGGTTCAGAAAAAATGGGTGCTCAGAGAGAGGGTAAGTGATTTGCCCAAAGTTCCTCAAGCTGGTGGGTAGCAGAATCAGATTGAGAACCCGGGTCTGAGAACGCCCGTTGGCATCACCCTCTGCATCTGTCCACACCCAGTGTTTCATCTCAGTTGGATCCAAGGAGGGCCAGGGATGGCCAGTTCATGGAGGACACAGCCTTTGGCGTGACTATTTCATCGTCGGCAGGGAAAGAAGGGCTTGTGTGTATGTGCCAAGCACTCGTAGGTATTTTTAAGCCTTTATTATACAGTTTTCACACATTCCCAAAGGCAGAGCAAATAATGCAACGACCTCCCTTGTGCTCGCCACCCAGCTACGACAGGCATCACTTGACGTCCAGCTTCCCACATCCCGGATTCTGCTGACTACAACCCTGGGTGTCAGTTAACATTTTTTCCTCCTGAGTCCTGAGTTTCCTCTACACTTGTAGTTAGATCTAGAAGCTTGGCTGGGCCTGATTTTCTCTTTCCCTTCCCTTTTCTTTCCTTCCTCCCTTCCTTCTTTCCTCCCTTTTTCTTTCTTTCTTTCTTCCTTCCTTTCTTTCTCTCTTTCCTCCCTCTCACTTTCTCTCCTTCCTTTCTTTCTCTCCTTCCTTCCTTCCTTCCTTCCTTTCTCCCTCCCTTCCTTCCTTTCTCCCTCCCTCTCTTCCTTGCTTTTCCTCTCTCTCTTTTTTAAGAATACTTACTTTACAGATGGTGGTGTTGTTTCCACCAGGAACATGTGATGTTGTGGCCATTTTTGAGTATAACATATTTAAAAGTAGCTCAGTGTTATCACACACATCTGAAAAGTGTAAAAACCGACTTACCCAACAGACCCTGACTGGAACTGGAAATGGTTTACTCTGGGTGGTGTCTTAACAGAAGTTATTGGTAAATCAGATAACAAAGGAAAGAATATAAGAACATTGCTCAGTGATTGGCCTCCTGGAATAAGAAGATTCCAGAGCTGAGTACTGCTCTTACTTCACTATGGCTACCTCCTCACCCAGGGCAGGATGTCAATATTTGGTAACATCGTGGAGCAGCTTTGAGTGATATGTGATGGGTGTGTCCGTAGGAATCAGCACCAGTTTTTTCCAGGAAACATACATGGCTCCTTTTCTCTCTTTCTTTCTTTTCTTATCTCTTTCTCTTTCTTTCTTCTCTCTCTCTTTCTTTTTTTAAAGATTTTTTATTTATTTGAGAGAGAGAATGTGTACCAGCTGGGTAGCGGGGACAGAGGCAGAGGGAGAGAATCCTCAAGCAGACTCCCCACGGAGCTCGCAGCTCGACTTCAGCCTTGACCCCAGGACTCTGAGATCATGACCTGAGCTAAAACCAACAGTCGGACGCTTCACTGACGGAGCCACCGAGGCGCCCCTTCCACGGCTCCTTTTCTACAAGAACAGTTTGGTAGTGTGGGAAGAGTCTTCCTGGCTTTGGTACTAGGTAGAAATGATGATTCTGATCTTCAGTTCAGGGAGGGAGGTGGAGTCGAAGAGAAAGGAGAGACAGGCAGTGTGCAAAGGTTGGGACCCTGGCAGTGGATGAGAACACATTGCGTAGTTCAAAGGAAGGTGCAGAAGCCAGGGCCGGGCTGCCAGCTCATGGCGCCATCTTGATCCTTGACAACCACACACATCTTCTTTGTGCCTTCACTTCTATCTGAAAATTGGGTTAGTCCCCAGGAGACACTGCAATTTTCTGGAACATGGAGGCTTCCTACAGCCTTCATCATAGAGTCCTTATTATTATTATTTCCCCTCTGTGTTGGCCCTGCCTACCCAGCCCAAGAACTCTCTTGAAGTCCTTGCTACGCATCACAATGCATACATAGCTGGGGCTTTGAAATCCCCTCTAGTTTCAAGGAGGCCTAAGTCCTGCACTTGAAGAAAGTTGCTGGAGACCTTCCTTGCAGGATACCAAAGAACTAAAAAAAAGAAAATTCTTGCTGGAACGAGTTTCACTCAAGCGGTACGGGGCCTCCGTGTCTTAGGATGTGCGGGCCATAAAGATAAGCACTAAGCCTCCTCTTCTTGGAAGGAAGGGCTTATCATCAAGTCTTGGGTTTGGGGAAAGCCACCTCCCAGAAAGAGGCTCTCGTTGGCGTCTCCACCACGGGCTTTACTGGGGCCCGGTCCCGGGGCTGTGATGTCAGTTCCCCTGTTCCTGGGGAGGCGTGGTGTTTGGTCACTGAAAGGAGCACGCCCTGGAAGGGGACAGGGAGCGTTGGTCCGGGAGTCGGGCCGCCAGCCAGGGCCCCTCCCCAGGTCCGCCGCACTTGAGATAGCTCGGGGAAACTTTCTCATTATCACTGTGACCTCCAGGGCCCCGGGGTACTGGCTAATCATTGCCAGGGCCGGGTTGTGTTCCGCAGGCTCTCTGACCTGTTTTCGCCGCCCGCCTGGATTTATTACTGGCCAAGGGGCCTTGGCTGGTGTTTGGACTGTGCGCTGATAGGCATCCCAGTTGGCCCCAGTTCAGCCCTGGCTGGATGCAGGAGTTAGGCCCCTCTTGGGAAACTGGAGCATCTGAGTGGTTAGCCGCCCCCTTCTAGGGCTCCTGGGGGGCCCTGGCATGGAGCACCTACATCTCCTCTTGGAGAAAGCCCCAAAATCAAATTGGGGCGCCAGAAGCTGAGGTCTAGAGTAGGATACCTCAGAGGCGGAAGGGCAAAGAGGCCAGGCTGACTTTTATGGTTGTGCTACTCCTCAGGGGGCTTTTTGCTCAGGGTCCAAACAAAGCAGGGGCTGTGAAATCCTTTCCCCTTCATGGTACACCCTTCTCTTTCTCCCTCTGTCCAGGTAGGAGCTGAGACAAGCCGGGGGCGTCCCATGCATGTTATAAAAGCAAGTTGACTTCCCCCAGAAGCACCTCCTAGCTTTCTTGATAATCGTAAGAAAGTTCTTAGTAATTAAATAAAGTAGAGGAAGGTTTCAGGGTCATTTGCCCAAACGACTCCCCCAGAAGCATCCCGGTTTTCCAGGAAGACCACTCTGAACAACATGTGCAGAGTACATTTGGTTCTCCCACCTTTTGGGCCATCTCTCCGTCCCATAACCACAGGGGTGCCACCAACGCCCCCCTCCCCCACCACGTCTGCTTTCCTGCCTCCTCCCCTGACTGACCATGTCCTAGACCCTGTCCTCCCAGCTGGTCTTCTCTAGACTGTCCGTATTCCCAGTCTAACCCGTCCTTCCCCTCCTTCAAAGCTGCATTGAGTGGTGCGCCCCCCACGTATTCCCCCCACCCCTGCCACAGTTCTCAGAGCTGGGGTCTGCAGGAACCCACGTTTTCTCTCATCTGAGGTGACCGGGTTATCCTTGAGGTTCATTCCCCCAGCCTGGGGCTGGGTTTCACCTCCTTTTCTATGGCTGTGGGAGGCACAGGGCCCCTTCCCCAATACAGGGACAGCACAGTGGGTCATGTGAGCTCAAAGCACGCCTCAGTACCACATCTATGTCACTGGGAGACCAGGTCAGGATTAGGTCAGTACCCACGCTTGCTGCATGAGGGAAGGAGAGGGGTTGGGGCTGGCTTGCACCAGGGTGTCCCGGGCCTACTTCCTGCTCCCCGCCGCCCATGCCCCACGTCACCCACTGCTGCCGTCCTTCTGGGGACCCACTGTGTAGATCTGGTGAAAAGTGGGGTGAAAAGGAGCCATCTGGAGAGGCTAGGGAGCACCTCCGCAGTAGGCTTCAGGGCATTGGAGGATGCTGGGACACTGCCTCCCAGGTGGCCTTGTCCCCTTGGAGGGGTGGGCACCGTGTCGGCTGCTATGCGCAGAGAGGAGAAAGGGTGACCAGGGCTGAGTGCGGGGAGGCCAACTGCGGGACTCCGGGTCCTAGCCCCCCGCAGGGCTGGAGCACCACGTGGACCAGGCAATCCTAGTGCCTGGCTGGGGCGAGCCCAGGAAGGGGTGGGGGTGGGAGGCTCAGAAGCATCTTCCTCCAGGTGGAGAGTGTGGAGGGCTTCAGTGAGCACAGACGAGACCAGAAAACCCCTGCTTCCCTCATGTTTTCCTGGAGGGGAGCCTTCCAGCTCTACCAGACCAGGGCATACCACTGAGAGGCAGTTACCTGGAAGCAAGGTGTGGGCTTTTCTCCTAGAGCTGCCCAGTGGTCCCTTCCTCCCAGCCTTCTTTCTGCGCTTTGTGACTCAAAGAGAATTTGTCATTACAAATGAAGCCTGCTTCCTCCCTTTTATTACATAGTTGATAGCATTAGTTTCCTCCATGATTTCTTTTATTACCTTCAATTTTTATTAATACTGTGGTTGCCAGTGATAACGATCTCATAAAATAATAACGGGGTGAGCTCTTGCTGAGAGGCCCCCTTTGATGAGTCGGATAACGCCTCTTTGCTCCCCTGAGGAAGAAGGGTGCCGGGTCCAAGTGCAGGGGCTCGTCCACACATCAGCATCCCCTCAGCTGTTTACAGGGATGCTCTGTGTCTGGAGATGGGCGGGCCCCGTGAGACGGGCGGGCCTCGTGCTTCACAGCAGTGTGAGTCCAGGGGAGGCCCCGCTGTCACCCAGAAACGTCACAGTCCCAGGCACAGCTAATGGGGAAGAAACTGGGGGAGGGTCATCCCCTGGGGACACTGTGAGTCCTGTGTTCCCACAGGGTTTCTGGGCCTGCTCAGCGGCGAGACCAATGGACCCCGTGTGACTAACCCATCAGGACAGCCCCCAGAAAGGGAAACAGCATCTCCCTGTAAGATTTGGTGGTCTACTGGGGAAGCCCCAGTTTTCCACAGAGCTCACCCTTTCCTGTCACTTTGCTTCTGGGGATCCAGACTCACCCTTCCTCTGGCATCCCTCCCTGCCTGCACTGGCCTCGCTACCCCCCCATCCCACAACCACGCCGTGGGGCCTTCAGAAGGAGAGCAAGGAGCCGGTGCAGAGCCTGGGTGGTGCTCCCCAGTGGCAGGAGCACGGACTGACTCGATGGCGGTCCGGGGTAGCTGCTGAGAACAGAGGGAGCAGCACCCCTGGCCAGGCGCCCAGCTTGGCCTTAGCTTTCCCTGTATTTACACCCACTGTCTCCTGAATGGACTGGTTTGAACCGGACGTGGGGCTCACACCTATGAAACATCACAAAGTGGCCTTAGCTGCTTTGCCCGCAGGCAGCCGTCCCCGGGCGTCGAGATGTCATCTCCGAGAACGCCCCACAACCGGGCCGCTGTTCTTCACACTGCTCGGGAGAGTGACCAGGCAGGGCTGCATCTGCGATGTGCCCTCTTTTCTTTCTTCTGCCGCCCCTTCCTCGGGTCTTCAGCAAACTCCAGATGGCCACAGGGATATGTTTAAAAGGAGGCACCCTTCCTACTGGAGACTTGCTCCTTTCTCATTTACAAAGAATAAGGAGGACCGTTAAGGAAATTCACATGGGGTGCCGGAGTCTTGACCGATCACACTTCCCATCGGAACCCACTGAGCTCACGTTCACTGGCGATGAAAGCCCAGCGTGCGCTGAGGAAGAAGAGCCAGCCGGCCAGAGTGCGGTACGAAATCACTAGTTGCTCATGATGGGGCAGGAGGCTGGAGGAAGAGGTGCAGACTAACGCCCACAACCTCCAAGGCCCAGGAGGTGAGGGCTGGGGGCGGTGACGTCATTCTCGCAGCCCCTTGCCCTCCCTGCTCTATGGAAGTGGGTCCTAGGGAGCAAGTGAGCCAAGGCCGGCCCAGGGACAGCAGTGTCTCCCTCCGTGCCGTTCCTGCCCAGCTCTGCAAACTCCCCGGCAGCTCTGCATCCAGATGCTCCCACACTCACTCGGTTCCTGCCTGCAAGCCACATGGCAGACTGCGTTTCAGCAGCAGGTTCTCTCGTTCCCAGATTTTGCACCCACTTTCACTAAGTCAGTACAAACATTCCCTTTTCATACTCACGGCTTGCCTCCCCCAGAGAGAAAAAGAGCCTTATAGATACCTCCGAGTCCAGCTCCTTCCTCATCCCGCCAGGTGGACACACATGTCCTGGAGGAGTCTAGACGCATGTGTTTTACTCGTAACAGCCCAAACCACCAACAGCCCTCACATCCATTGAAAGCAGAATGGGTGATGAGATTGTGTTGCTGTTCCCCAGTGGCTGACAATGCAACAACAGAGACACCTGAATGACAACTACATGCAACCACACGGATGAACCACACACGCCTTGTGTTGAACGAGAAAGGCAGACACACAAAAGAACACACAGCACGATTCTCTTTACGTAAAAGGCTACAGCAGGCAAAGCTCGACCATGGTGTTTGGAGTCAGGATGGTGGTTCCCCTTGGGAGGGGATGACCTGAAAAGGCAGGGGGGCTTCTCGGGTGCCGGCCACACTCCGTCCTGTAGTCTGGGTACAGGGTCCACAGACAGCTTCCCTCGGTGGGAATTAGTCTATCTGCACACTTGTGATGTGTGCGCTTTTCTGTAGGGATGTGGTATTTCAAGGAGAGCGATTCCTGGAAACCACCCTCCCTTCCCCCAACACCAAGTTCACTCCAGATTTGAGGCCATTTAGGAACTTATTATTTCAACCATGTACGTGTTATTTAAGTGACTTATTGCTTCGACTGTGCCCAGGGACTGCTCTGTGATAGACACACAACCCCTGATGGCTTCCGTACCTGCTCATTATGTTCAATACCTTCTTGCTTTTTCATCCTATTCCAAAGCACTCGTAACACCCACTGGCATGATTAACAAGAAAGGCTTTAATTTTCTCTTCTTCCTTGATTGTTTGGGGCCAAGGGGCAGGCGGTAGCAAGAGGCTCATCCCGACGGCATGTCGGGCTCTTTCACGCCAACATGCCATCCCAGCCAGCCCTTGCCTGACCATCACTCTGAGGTGAGGATCCTCAGCCCTAGGAGGGCCATGGCCCCGTCCGAGGCTCTCAGAAAGCCTCTCAGTGACCCCATGGCCCTGCTTGTCAAACCACATTTGTAAAGTAGGGGCTTCTCCGCAGAGACAGTTTTCCAAGATGTGATGAGGAGGCGCATGGTTTTCAGGGGTCTGGCTCTGACAGCGCAACCTCCAAGGAAGACCAGAAGAAAAGGGGATGAGGAAGAGGGGGGAAAGGATGGACCATTGGAGGAAAGATAGGCAGGGACTACCCAAATGAGCCAAGAGCATCCTCCTACCCTAGCTTCCTACCGCCCTTGGGCTCTCTGCTGCCCCCTGCTGGTCTCACTCTCTGTACTTTTGGTGGATGCTCCCAGAGCGGCCCAGGGCACCTGATCTCCCTGGGTTGCAGACGTCCCTCTACCGGCTCCTGAGTCAGTCATTGCTTGCACCCCAACCTGAGCACACTATACTTGGCTTCCAGACGTCAGTCTGGCTTTCCTTTCCCTGGCTCCTTGCTGTTCGTGTATTTCTTCTAAGAAAACAGACTCTAAAAAGTTGATTTCCAGCTGTGTGTCTCGTTTGTACTGGTATCCGGCGGCTCGCCTTTCCTCCAGGGAGTGTGTTTGGGGCCGTGGGTGGAGGTGGTGATGAAGTGACGGAGTTCATCCCTCAGCCGTGGTCCCTTAGTCTTCAAGGTGCCCTTTCTTCTCTGCCCACGAAACCACCACGCCTGGTCCTGATGCCTGTCCTGTGCAGTTCAGAGGTCAGGCGCTGAGCCACACCTGTGCCTGGTGACTGCTCCCACCCGCAGCCGGAGACCCAAGGCCTGGGAGAGCAGGCACTTGTGGGGCAGGCCAAGGGCCGCGGCGGCGGAGCTGGGCGCTCTCCAAGGCCTCTCTTTTGGCCCATGTGGAGGAGCGGGAAGGGAAGATGGAGGGTGAAACTTGTGCACCTGTCTCGAGAGTAGTTCTCACTGGTTACGCATTAACAGGGGACGGGGCGGCGGGGCAGGCCCAGGGCTGCAACCGAAAAGTGCACGGGCGTGTTTACAGCCGGCAGCCCATTACCTCTCCTGCCAAAAATGCACCCTCCCCCCACATTTCATGTCAGCCTTGTCACAAAACTGAAGTGACAGGTGGGCAAACAGCAGGGTGACGAGCTAGGAAAATCCCTGAGCCTCCGCAGGTCCGCAAATCTCCCCTCCGCCTGACCTGAGCTGCTTTATCGCCTGGGAACCGTCTCTGCAGATAATGGGGCCCGCCAAGGGTGGGCTGTGGGGATGGGAGCTGCGGGAGGCCCAGGAGAGGAGAGGAGAGGAGGTACGGGGATGGGAGGCAGTGGGGAAGGAGAAACATGTCACCTCCACGGGGACGGGGCCCTTTTGAGTTTCTTGCCCTAGATGTTGAGAAGCAGTGGGGGAGCAGAAGGGCCCCAGCGGGAGCAGGGTGACAAGGGTTTTGGAGCCGCTGGGACATTTGCTGTGATCATGACCATGGGGCCAGTCAGGGCATGGCAAGGTCTCTGAACCGCCCAGGGCTAGTGAGGACTTGGGTTACCCTCTAGCCCACTGCCGATCTCGGCATTCTGGGTAGTGAGATGAGGGAACGACACATGAAACTCTAAAATAAAACCCCTGTAATTCATGGGAAGTTCAGAGACCCCAGAAGAACCCCCTTGGTTCTCAGGCCATGAGGACACACACAAACTAGGAACTGAGACATACCCTCATGTATCCCCCACCCCCCAAAACTTCTGTATCTTCCCTCCGTGCATCCATTCTGCCTGTTCCTCCATTTCTCTCTCTCTCTCTCTCTCTCCACCTTTCTTTGCCTTCCTTCTCTTTCCTTTCCACAAGTATTTATTAAGCTCTAACTGTGTGCAGGGCCCTGAGTGAGCAGCTGGGAATATGAAGAAAAGTAAACATGATCCCTGCTCTGGGAAGTTCCCAGCCAAGCTGGGAGAGAAACAGGCATGCAGGGCACCCCTGAGCCCACGCAGAGCCTGTGGGATACGGGCACGGTACCCCTCTGGGCAGACACATCCCATGGGCACAGGACTTGGTGGAACTTGTGGCAGTTTTGTACAAATGAGGAAAGGGTGCCCTTCCTCTGAGCACAAGCAGCCCTGCACCAGGCCACTGAACAGGGTACCCCCTTTAGGGCATGGAGTGGGGGACAGCATACCAAGCTTCCTCCCCAGACGAGGATGGCGGCAGTCTACTGTGTCTGAGGGTGCCATATCTAAGGCCAAAACTTTTTAAAAATTGTGGTAAAACACACATAACATTTTATCATCTTACTCATTTTTAAAAAGATTTTTATTTATTTATTTGAGAGAGAGAGAGCACGAGCGAGCAGGGGGAGCAGCAGAGGCAGATGGAGAAGCAGACGTCCTGCTGAGCAGGGAGCCCAACTTGGGGTTCTATCCCAGGACCCCGAGATCATGACCTGAGCCAAAGGCAGACGCTTAACCAACTGAGCCACCCAGGTGCCGCTTAATCATTTTTAAGTGTACGATTCAGTAGTGTCGTGCAAGCAATTTCCAGAATTTTTCACTTTGCAAAACTGAGACTCTGTGCCCATTGAACAATAACTTCTTCCCCAGTTCTCTCTCCCACACTGGTATGAAAGGAAGGTGGGGGGTGCCAAGATCCATGGGTGACACGCTGGGGCTGCATGGCGACCCTGGAGGGGGATGCCTGGTTGAAGACGGGAAACCACAGGGTGTGAATGGTGGCCTGCCCTTCCCTGTCCCCAGCGCATCTGCATAAAGGAACGTGTCACCACCTCAGTGTGTCTCACTCGGTCACATCCAAGCAGGGTCAGGCCTGGGAGGTTCAGGGACAAGTTTCACAGCCGGGTTCCGTGCCCTGACCAGCCATGCTCTGAAACCCCAGATTTGCCCACGACTCTGTTGTCTCACCCGTAAAATGGAGAAAATGGCCCTGACTTGATATGTTTTCTGTGATCGTTAAGTGGACAATACTGAAAGGAAGAGAGTTGCAGTCGTTCAGGGATCTAGGTGGGAGAGGCGAGGGTGGATAGAAGCGGCAGCAGAAGCAGGACGCGCCAAACTCGAGGGCAAAACCCGGCTTCACACCGCATCTTCTTGGACATGAAAAGTGCCTACCAGCTATTTATTCTGAGCTCCAAGCAGCCGACGTGCTGGTGACATGCCGGGAGCAATCGTGGTGCCGGCAAGCTTTCTAAATGCCCCAGCGCCCCGTCTCACGGCTCCCTCCCAGCGATGGGGCCCAAACTGGTTTGATCGTCCTAATTTTTTTTTTAAAGATTTATTTATTTGACAGATAGGGATTACAAGTAGGCAGAGAGGCAGGCAGAGAGAGAGAGAGGAGGAAGCAGGCTCCCAGCCAAGCAGAGAGCCCGATGCGGGGCTCGATCCCAGGACCCTGGGATACATGACCCGAGCTGAAGGCAGAGGCTTTAACCCGCTGAGCCACCCAGGCGCCCCTGATCGTCCTAATTTTATAGATGAGACAATGGAGGCCCATGGTTTGATTCTCAAGTTCACAAGGGTAGTAAGTGTGAGAGCCGGGTGGGGAGCCTGGGCACGTGACAGACTGTGCTCTGGACCACTATACTTCCCTGTTTCTTGACTTGTGGAGAATGCTGGGGCAGCCCCCTGTCCTAGGGGCACCTGGGCACCTGTTCTGCAGGGTGGCCTCCTCCTCACCTCTCTCCCCAACACAGCCCTCCCTGAGAGGCCAGCCCTCTTCTCCTCCGGGAGGTGGTGGTTTCCGGCACTGGCTTTCTGGGGTCTGGAGACAGCAGCAGACGGGGAAGGACACATCTGATGGGGCTTCGTGAATGGCCACTGCTTACTTGAGGGAAATGCTCTGTGAAAATCCATCTCTGGTCCCTTGTCCCAGAAGCATTTGGGGACACTTCAGATATGAACCTAAAGACCATGGCCTATTAACTAAAAGGGTCTTAAGTCTTGTAGAATGATTACTTCATTTCTGCCTACCTTAATGGGTTTTGGCCAAACCACGACTGACCAATGGTGATGACCAGCACTTTGGGACATCTCAGACGCTTCCAAATGTTTTACCCTTGGTGCCCGATTGCATCTGGCCCCCATCTCTACTTCTTCCACTAGCCTAGGCACTCGCATCCCCAGTGACTGGAAGAGTGAAGCCCACCAGAGCCCACATGCTCGTGGAGCCCACCTGCCAGACATCATTCCAGGCAGCTGAAATAGGGACAGATCTTGAAGGCAAGAGCGCCCCCAGCTCCCAATCCTTTAGCACCGCTCCCTGGACCACCATTATCGACAGCTTCAGGTGCCCGGAGCTGGGGCGGGTACATGATGAGGTTGGTCAAGGTGGCCGCTTATCATCCCGACCTCAGAAAAATTGAATGGAAAACCCATAGAAGACGCACAGAGCACTCACACCACTTGAGGGCCCATGTGTAAGGAGGTATAGGAATTTACTTTACGTCCAGCTACAAGACAAGTGTGAGATTGAAGACAGACATGAGCTGAGCTCCCCAACAGATGGCTTCTGAGGAGGTGGACATAGGGGACGTCTCTCCCAGCCTGGCGATCTATGCTTCCATGTGGGGAGTTGCTCAGCCTGGAGGGGTCAGTTCAGCAGGCCTTCCTGAAGGTCTTCCTCCTCCTTTCTCTTTCTTTTATCATGGTTCGTGGGGGAGAAAAAATGAAAGTCCTAGACGTTTTTTCCCAACCACTTCAATTATCCTGTGCCTGTCACCTGTGTCATCTTGAATCCAAGGCACTGTACAGACAAGGGTGTGCCAGTGGTGTGTGAGTTTTCTGCTCTCTCTCTCTCATTGCTCAAACGTGCTGTTCACCTCTCCTGGAAAGTCGGTCCTGTGGCTCAGTCTTTCTTTCCTTCACCTATTCATCATTCAACAAATACTTCTATACTTTTCCTCTTCCTGTCCTAGGCAAACCAACAATGTTCCCTGCCCCGAAGAGTTTCCAGCTACACTTTGTGTATTTCCCTCTCTGACTCCTGGCTCTCCTTCTTTCTTGATTCTTTGAAGACCCCTGGTGGAAGCAACTCAGCTGGTCTGATACTTGCCCCAGAAAGTCAACTAAGAAAATTCTTGGAGTAGGGGAATAGTTCAGACTCTGTCTACGTCTGCTAACCACAGAAAATAAAACAGAAATTAAAGTAAATATCCCAAAATTATAGTTTATGACGTGTTACTAACATGCTACTCCTTTTTCTCTTTTCTAAACTCAATTGCAGGATATCAGTTTACTTTGTGGCAACAAATGACTCTTTATTTCTCCGTGACTGAACTTTTATGGTCACTCTGGCCTAGCCCTTTGCCTTACCCGGCCCCCCTGTGCCCACCCGTATCAGTGCAAGAATCTGCGCCAGGGGAGGGGAGGTGGTTTCTGAATGTGGGTAAGACTCCAAACAGATTCTGCTAATCTCGGGGTTTGGTGAAACTCTTTGCTCAGAAACTTTACAGCCAGTGGGAATTGATGGTTTGTGTTTGCTCTTCAAATAAAGGAACATTGGAGGTAGAGAGGGCATTCTCAGTGGAGCTGCTGACTTTTGAAATCTTGAGCCTTCCTCCTTATCAGGCCTGTTTATTACAGGTTTCATAAATGTTTTATGAGGGTATGGTGAGGCCCTGCTGACTGGGGGGGGGGGGTGGCAGCTGTCTCCAACTTTCCACATTGTTGACAAGATCAAAGGACAGATTTACCACCTCGTAAGATTGGGTGGATAAGATAGGGCGGAATCCCGGGTTGACTCCTTGCCTCCATGCACACGGGCAAACAAAGTGGGCTCAATCCAGGGCTGTGTACTTCCCTTGCCTGAACTGCTTTGCATCGTTTGGTAGAACCCATCTGGACCTCCCAAGCAATTCCTGCCCCCAGAAGCCAACTATTCTTTCTCCTTAACAGTTTAAGAAGTTAAAAAAAAAATGGCATACGTCAAAAAGATTTAAATTATCCGAGCACTTCAGTCTTCATTCATACGAGTGACAGTCATTTAAAAATCCGTACAATGGAAAAGAGGAAACACTGGGTGCCTGAAAATAATTTATGGTCAAATAAATCATCTCTAGAACGTTTATATTTTCAGGTAGAGAAATTGTATTGACTTATTTCCAGCCATTGTTGACATTTTACTGCAATTTCCTTGACAGTCTTTGAGAATGTTCTTTTAATCTCTGTCATTAGTATTGAAGGCTTCTCTTATTGCTGTCAAATTCTTCTTCTTCCTCTTCTTCCTCTCCTCCTCCCCCTCCTCTTCCTTCTTCTTCCCCTTCTCCTCCTTCTCCCCCTCCTCCTCCTCCTTCTCCTCCTCCTCCTCCTTCTTCTTCTTTTTTGACAGAGGGAAGAGTTCTTTCTGAATCAAAAGAAGTTTCTCTGATTTTCCAGAAATACCCATGCCACTCACCTTCTCTGTAACTCAGAGGTTGAGGCCCTGCCTGTGGTCAGACCATCTCTGGGAAGGTTCAGTACGTTCTGGCAGTGGTAGGCACATAGCGAAGTAATTCATTCCAGGGGCTAGAGTCTGTCCCCAGCAATGTACTAAGCGGCTAATTTGTAATGTGCATTGTTCTGGAAGGTTGTACAGCCAATCCTGAGAAAATCGGTGAAGATAGCTGTGCTTACCTTGACTTTGTATTTCCTTCACTCTAAGCTCCGTCCTCCCCATCCCGAGGCTCTCCCCTTCCCCTGAGCTCCCTGATTTCGCCCTACTAGGCTGCCCGCTCTCCCCACGTGCCCACCACCCACGCACTCTTCCCCCACGGCTCTGCTTTCCTTCCAGGGCAGGCTTTCCTCCTTTCTCTGCTCTTCCGAGTGTATCTGCTGTGTGTCCCGAGGCCACTCTAGCCCCCGTGTAGCTGAGGCTGCCGGACAGTTCTCATTTATCATGGCTGCTCAAATTTGTTCACTCGCAGACTGTTGAATGGTAACGGCGGCATTTCCACCGTTAGCTGGGGATCCTGCCATGTGCCCCTCGACCGAGCATGTTAATTCAGACCATTACCCTGTGAAATGCCATTGTCTTTCAAGCCACTTCTGGCCTCTGGCTTTTGCACCCGTGTCCAGGCCCAGGGCACATGAGTGATGGCGCAGACTGAGAAACACGCCCCTCTCCCAGCTCCGGGCGTGGGCTAGGGCCACGTTCCTTCTCCTAACTTGCATTTGGAGGGACAAATGCCTACTTGAGCTTTGTAAATGGTTCTCAGGGGTAATGTGGGATTGCCGTAGGGACTGAACCACCAGCCCTGGGTTGGATCAGGCCTGGAGAGAGAGAGGGGAAAAGGATTTGGGGGAAAGATAAAACAGGAACGGCGGTTTTAAGAGTTCTGTCCGAACGTTCAGAAGCAGCAGTGCATGCCTGGGAGGTAGATTTAATTCACTGTCATGACGCAGCCTCTTCTCTCATCCCACATTTAAAATAATAATAATAATAATAATAATAATAATAATAATAATAAAAAACGAGGACCAACCCCGTGCCCCCTCAGGCACAACACTGGGTGCAGCCCATCTCACTGGAAGCAGGAGATTTCTTTACAATGCAGATTCCTGGTCAGGAGCAAGTGAAGGCGGCTTTGGAGTCTGCACCTGAGCACAGACCCCAGATGGCTCCTGTGCAGGCTGGGGCTGGGGCCTCGTGAATGCCGACCCGGTTCCATGAACAGACCCTGCGTTGGGAGGTGGGAGAGGCGTCTTCGAGTTCCCCCAGCTGCCTCCCTTCAGCAGTGTGACCTTGGACAAGTCATGTTGCCTTGATGGGTTAGGGCCCTCGGATCCTCACAGCCCCCGCCTCTTGTCCCCAACACCGGCTTCAGGATCTCAGGGGTCTGGGCTAGTATCTAGTCATGCTGTCTGGTTCAGACCTGGTGAACACCAGAGCTTCGAGCGGAATCATATCGTATCTACGCTTTCATTGTGAAGGCCGTGTTGGCAAAGGAAGGGCTCTAACCTCTCCCCTATGGCTTTATATGCCAGCCTGACCCTGGGTTCCCGCAGCTCCGAGGCCAGTTGGCCGCCCTGATGCCATTTCTGTTTTGTCAGCTGCACGCGCCTCCCCCACAACTCCAGGAGCAGCACTGCGAGGTCAGGGGCCCCGGCGGGAGAGCGGACCGTCTCTGTCCTTTACCAGCTACCGGACCTGGAGCAAGTCCCTCCGTTTCTCCTAGCCTCAGCACAAGGGGGACAATAACAGAACCTCCCTCTTAGGGTTTGGGGGCTTAAGGGGTTAACATACAGGAGATGCTGAGCCCCGTGCCGGGCACATGGCGAGGAACTGGTAGCAGAGCTGTCAGTGTTTGCCGTCGTTCAGCACCCTACAGTGTACAATGCGTCTCCATGGCTACTACATGTCCATGAGATTTCCGTAAAGACTCTTGCCATAAAGACTCTACTCCACTGTGCACATCAACACACCCGTGACTCAGAGAAGTCGTGAGAGCTGAGGTGCTAATTTCTTGGGACTCCAAGCCTGGGCTTTCTCTGATTCACAAGGATAATGTCTGATCTGCGCTGAGAGTCCCCTGTTGTGAAAGTATCAGGGCTCATGGCTGTGAAGTGTCTCGTGCCCACAATAGTACTGAGCGTCTGCAGGAGCCACGGTGGCGACAGCAGCTGGTACGTGGGGGTGTCCCCTGCAGGTGGGCTGGTGGGATTGCTGTGTCCCTTCCTTCCCTATCCCTCTGTCCCTGCCTCCCCGGCCACCATTCCCTATTCGGATCACAACATGGCAGAGAAGTAGAACCAGGAAGCAGGTGGCTTTGGGTGGGGGTGGGGAGAGATGCCGACCTGGAGTGCAAACTCCAAGCCAGACTTGCTACACTGGGGAACTCAGTGTCTACAGCACTTCCCCTTGGGCTGAGCAGCGGCCTCGGCCCTGACAACCAGGGTTGCGCATGGGGCGCAGGGCCCAGATCTTTGAGAAGAAGGGTGCCTTCGTCTAAAGAGACAAAACCACCATGAGGGCTCGAGGCATCCTGCCTGGGGTTGGAGCGTCTGAGTGACCCAAGGCCCCTGGAAGGTTCTAGATGCTGAGAGGTGGGCACAGGCCATCTCCCTTTCTCTCCAGAACCAGCAAACTTCTCTGATGCAGGCCCTCTGTCCCATAGGTCCCGTTTGTAAACAGTGCCAGGTTGCCTTGGAATGCCTGGTGGTCTTAGTTCCAAGTAAGTCAGGTCAGGAAGTACCAAAGGTTGTGACGCTGTGTTCGGTGTAGGGCACCAGCCCTTGAAGGGCATTAGGGGAGACAGATGGGCCTCACAGCACAGGGGAGTGGATGAGAAGGAAACTGAGCCCCTTCCGTGAGAACAATGGTTCCCTGTGAGGGTGTTGGGCTCAGAAGCATAATAACCGCCCCAGTTCTCCTCTCGGTGGCCACACAGTTGGCCAGAGATGTTCCAGGAGGCAGTTTCTAGGGGCTACGGGTCTGGGCTGCTCTGTCCATCACTTGCCTAAAGGGCATAGAGCAGCTTACATTGCAAAGGCAGGAATTGTCCACTTGCAGGAAGCTCGTGTGCTGAGCAGCCCAGAGTCTGGACGGTCGGGTTCCCTTTCACAGCGTGGCCACCAGAAGCTTCCCAGGCCTGCCTCGCTCAGCCCCAGACAGACAGGCCCCAGGAGCGAGCGGGGGCTGCCGATCGGCTGAGCAGGCCCTAACTCGGCCCTGTGGCCCGGGCTTTTTATGCTCAAATCTGTGGAAGAGGCTGGGCCTGGGCTTGGGGCTGGGGTGCGGGTGTTGATGGAGGCAAAGCAGGCAACTTTTATTATCTGGGGAATTGTTTCCGAAACATTATCAACTCAGATTATTGACCACAAATTTTCACCCGAAATCAGAGAGTAATAGGCTTTTACAGTGCAGTAAAAAGTGTATTAGCTCGTTCTGGGGTGTCTCACCTCTCATTTACTCCACTGTTTTATCAATATCGCCATAACCTGACACTTCTGGGTAGAGGACGATTGTAAAGTGTCCATAGAGCCCGTAAACCACCCTAAATAGAGATTAGTATTACTACTAAGTTTAAACCCTGGTAAAAGATAATCAAATTGATGGATGTGGCTGTAAATCTCCCTTTTATCAAGGGCTTGCTCTCGCGCGGGCGGTCTCGAGCCTTATTATTTTACAAGCATCATTAATGCCCTAGCAGAATGGTGCCGTCTGCTGGTTAGGGAGACAATGAGACGCATCAAACATGCCCCCCGAAACTCTGCAGGCTCTCACTTCCCTTCCCTTCTGGACTGCGGTGCTCGGCTGTGACTCAGGTCTCCGCACGGGGACCAGTGCAGGGAAACAGGGCCGTCCCTCCAGACTACTGTCCTGTGGGGTCCTCCGGCCCGTTATTGGGGAGCTCTTGGTAGTTTTAAAGGGTGCCATTTCCAGTGCTCGTGAATGCAACCCTTTCCCAGGTGCTCCTAAGGGGCCCCTGCTTTCTACAGAGACGACTTAGGGGGCTAAATGATGCTGTTTGGCGGGGAGGGAGGGACGGAGGGGACATAAAACTACCAAACTATGACTCAGGGGAGGCAGCTGAAATACAAACGTAGTTTTTTTTTTTTTTTTAAAGATCTTATTTATTTATTTGACAGACAGAGATCACAAGTTGGCAAAGAGGCAGGCAGAGGGAGAGGGGAAGCAGACTCCCTGCTGAGCAGAGTGCCCGATGCAGGGCTTGATCCCAGGACCCCTGGATCATGACCAGAGCCGGAGGCAGAGGCTTAACCCACTGAGCCACCCAGGGGCCCCATAAACTTAATTAAAAAAAAAAAGATTTATTTATTTCATCCAGAGCAGGGGAAGGGGCAGAGGGACAGGATCCCCAAGCAGACTCCCTGCTGACCCACAAGACCACAACCTGAGCTGAAACCGGGAGTCAGGTGCTCGACCGCTGTGCCAACCGGGGGCCCTGCAAACATACATGTCCATCAGCTAATCCAAGCCTCAGTCAAGGCCCGGGGCGAACCTGTGGGCTTGGGATCCGCTCTGACAGGGGCTGAGCTCCCAAGCAGAGAGTCCAGGAGTGCCAAAAGCTGGCTTGTCCTCCATCTGGTCCCTTCTCTCTGGGGCCACTGGAATGAAGGGACATCTGCTGCTTGCCACCCATCTGTTTCCCTTCCAAGGCAGTTGCATAACCCTCGCAGGTAGAGTAGCTAGCAGCTGGGGTGGGCTTTGTGGCTCTGGTCTTGCCCTGGTCTGGCAGCCACCTTAGGGCTCCAGATGCGCCCAGAGTTAGGTGGTGGCTTCTTTAGGCATTAGCCTTTCTGGGCCTCCCAAAGGCCCCATCTGCCTAAAGAAGGGACTTCCTTAGGTGTTTCCAATGCATTTTGAATCCCAGTTAACCAGCACCCGATTATGTATGGAATAGAGATCCTGGGGGCCAAGACTCTTCTGCGTACCTGCCCCTGACCTTGGCAGTGACTCTGAATTGAGCCTGTGGGTAACCGGGCTTAGGGCTGTGCGACTGCCGTGCCTGACAAGGCCAAGTTCTCGGGCCCCTGGGCGAGCCTCGATCTTTGGCTGGCCTTGACTGCAGAAACGGGAACACGAACAAGGAAATAGTCCCACAGAAGAGTCATCTGGGAGAGACTGGATTTGCTCACAGCAGATAAACACAATTTTTTTTTCTTTTTATTGCCTAAAGCTAAGCGATATGTACCTTGGTTGGAATTAGCCGGCTGAAAGTTCAAGAGATAAGCAGCTTCTCCTGGCATGAGTGATCAGCAGGCTCAGCAGCAGGGTCTTGTTTTGGGAGGCCTCACCTTTTGAACTTGGGGCCCCGATTCCCCTTGGCTGTTTCATAATCTCCAGCAGGAGGGAGTATGAGCAGAGAGGACATGCTGGGCCCTGTCACAGGACCGCACCTCAGCATACAATGCTGGTGTGATTTTGTCCCTGAGTTCACGCTGGGCTGGGCCACTCCACAGGACAGCAGAAGTACTTAGGGTCCTGTTGTGTGTGGGGGCCCCAGGGCTCCAGAAGCTTCTTCAGGCCCAAGGCCTGCCTTAAGCTCAGAACTTAATGGCAAGCTCATAAAGCCTTCCTCTCTTTGTGGGGTTTCTGGAGAAAAGTGGCCTCAGTTTGGATGAGGTCATGTTGAGCACTTGTAATTTCTGGGCGCACTTGTTACGAGGCTGTTTCTTGGGGCTACTCCCCAGGATTGCTGTGCAAAGACCCACATCTACTCAGGTTGGGGAACTTGGCCCTGCAGTGTGAAAACCAAGAACCACAATCTTGGAAGTGAAAAACTCTCCCTCATTTACAGAGAGGCTGATGCAGGCAAGAGAGCTTTGTGTCTTTATGTTGTGCAAACGAGCAGGTGCTTGTCCTTGATGAAGGCACAGTCAGCCGCCAATGAACAGACCTCCCCTGCTTGGGACATTTGAGCATTTTGCTATGACAAGCACGGGGCCGTGAAAACTAGTCTGCAGAAATATATACACAGCACGAAGTACATACCCATCCACTCACAGACTCCTGTGCCCGGGGGAGGCGCTGCGATCACCGAAGGTGAAGAACCAAGCTGAGGCCTGAAGAAGACGATTCTAGAGCCCTTAGCACAAAGAAGTCTGTTCTCAAAAGGTTTTCATAAAAATGATTTCTCTGGTTCAGAGTCTGCTCATTTAGCACCTTGTTCTATGGGTGTTTATGAAATGCCTCTGTGCCAAGCATGCTCCCGGGCTCCCAGGATATCAGTGAACAAGACCCCCCGTCCTGGACCTTGCAGAGCTCCCGGGAGAGCAAGGAGACACGCGAACCTGGCGTGGTGTCACAGACGCCGAGGGCCCTCAGCCAGCCTCCACGCTCCCCATCCTGCTCCGTGTGTGTGTGCATATGTGTGTGTGTGTGTGTGTGTGTGTGCAGTGTGGACACACAGACCCATCGGACTTTCTCACAAGCCCGCTCCTGTCTGCAAACTCCCAGCCTCCTGCCCTGGAAAATTACAACCTGGAAGAATTGAGCGTGGGACACACATTATTTATTTTTTTTCTCTTGTAGGATATTTTCCGATTAAATGAATGTGTGTCACATTTGAAATTAGGCTCCTTGACAGAATAGCCTGTGATCCTTTTCGGGGGGCGGGGTTGGTGGACGTGGAGGGAAAAGGAGAAAGAAAGAACGGAGAGAATCACAGCAATAAGGGAAAACAGTGACAGCCACAAACAGTCCCTCGGGTGCTATGACCCAAGCCAGACTCCGATGGTGGCGGCTGGGGCAGACTTTCAGAGTGCTCTCGGTGCTTAAGCTAATAAACCCGACTATCTTGAAGAGTAAACACCGTGCTGTTTTGCCAACTATTAGATTTTTACTACTCTCCAATAAAGCGAGCGCATTATTCATTTCAAATAATATGCCACTTCTTATTTCCTAAAGATTAGCAATGGAAAGAGATGTCAACAATTTTCACTCTTTAAATTAAGTATAATAGGCTTTTATAGCGCAGTATAAAGATATCGGAGGGAAAGGCTGCAATTGCAAGCTTGATTTTCCCTTTATCTATCCCTACAGCCCCAATTTGACACTTAGGAGCAGAGGAAGCTTGTAAAGAGTCCGCAGACCCCATAAAGCCGGTGACACTTGGATTAGCCTTACGGCTCACTTTGGGCACAGTAAAGTGATAATTTAATTAACTAATGGGGCCGTAAGCACGAGGGTTTATCTAATGAGTTCCCTTCTCCTTTGCCTCCTGGTAATTCCAGCGCTGGGTGTTTACAGATTAGCAGAAGCCTGGGCCCAGGAGCACGCGGAGAAGAGCACCTTGTCCAGGTGTCCCCCCATCCCCTGCAGGGCCCCCTGCATTTCCGTCTGTGCAGCTTCTGGGGAGTCGGGACACCCTGCTGGTCCCGGAAGAAAAAATACAAAGTTTATCAGAGCTTGTTTTGAATCGTTTCATGGCTTCTCTAAGGTATCTAATACGCTTCCCGTGCCTATATTAATGACACAGGTCCTATGGGCTCCATGCTCAGTGCGAAGCTGGCTGGAGATTCTCTGGGTCTCCCTCTGCCCTTTCCCTGGCTCGCACACCCTATCTTTCTAAAATAAATTAAAAATAATAGTAATATAGCTTTCCACTGGTATTGTGTTTCTGTGTGGTTATGTGCCTGTGCCCCTGCGGGGGTGTGTGTGGGTGTGCATATGTGTGCGTGTGTGCATGAGGGAGGACGTGGGAGGAACTTTGAACTCTGCCTATCAGCCTTCCCTCCCACCTGGCTCATGTGGCAGGAGCCGAGAGCCGGGCCAGAGATCACGGCGGGAGAAGGGTGGGGGGAGGGAGAGGGGCTCCCAGAATAGCCCTTTCTTAGCCCCTGGACCCTTGGGTTCTTCGGCATTTCTTTCTTGTCTGTCCCCTGGTTCCACTGTCCTGCAGGCCACTTCTGCCGTTCTGCGGCCAAGCCCACCTCCTGGGGAAGGACTCATTCCACCGCTCTGAACTCCTTGGGGCCTCATTCTACCCCGGAGTGATCGCAGTCACAGCCATGATGCGTCACCCTGATCCCGTGACAAACCTCTGTTCTTCAGGGCCCCAGGAGGCCAGTAGGCCTAGAGGGGTCCGTTTATGGTTCTGGGACCCAGAGACCAAGAGCTCTGTGGGAGGCCTGTGTTCACCTGGGGCCCAGGCCAGCTCACACAGTCACCCTGGAAGGATGGACGCTTCCAGTCGGAACATCGTATGGTCTGGGATGCTGAGCCACTCCTTAGAAGGGAGCTGCTGGTTTTCATCTAGAGTAGGTCTTGCAGGGGGTAGACGGGGCCTACCCAGTGGGCTCACTCCCAGATTTCAGTCCTAAGGGACGCTTTCACCACCGGTTGGCCTCAAAGCCACCATCCACATGGGAATTTCAGTGACTCCTTATATTTGCCTAGAGCTGCTCTCCGCCTCAGAATCCCAGCCACTGAGCAATTCAGAAGCGGAGTTGGGCCAGCAGAGGGCGGAAAGGAGTCTCTTCAAGAGTGTGAGAGACCAGGAGAGGCTCTCCCTGGTGCTCCCTTCTCTGCTTCGCTCTTGAAATGACCACCCCATCCGAGGACTCTCCAAAACATCAGAATTCCTAGGGGAGCTTTTATACTGATGCTTGGGTTCTAGCCCAGGAATGTGGATTTCTCTCATTCTGGTTATTTCTTCTTTTTAAAAAATGTTCTCGAAAATTTGTAAGAGTTAGTTTTTTAAAAATTGCAATGAAATACATCTAACATAAAATTTACATATTGACCATTTGTCGGCGTGCGGTCCAGTGGCCGTAAGTGTATTCACACGGTTGTGCAAACATCACCATCGTCCGGCTCTTGAATTCTTCCGATCATGCAAGGCTGGATCCCTGTCCCCATGAAGCACACGAACTCTTCATCCCCCAACCCCCCACCCCCCGCCTTGGGGCCCCTGGCAACCATTCTTCTGCTTTCTGTCCCTGTGAAGGTGACGACTCCAGGCACCTCCTACAAGTGGAATCATACAGTCTTTGTGCTTTCACGCCCCGCTTATTTCACTTACCGGCCTGTCCTCATGGTTCATCCGGGGAGCAGGTACCGGAACCTGTTCCATTACAGGGCTGAAGAATACTGCATTATATTAGGTATCACAGGGGTTTGTCCTTTTATCTTTTGAGAGGCATTTGGGTTGTTTCCATCTTTTGGCTATTTTGAAGAATGTTGCTATGAAGATGGGTGTGTAAATATCTCTTTGAGTCTTTCTTTCTTTCCTTCTTTCTTTTTTTTAAAGTAGGCTCCACATTCAGCATGTAGCCCAACACTGGGCTTGAACTCACGACCCTGACATCAAGACCTGATCTGAAATCAAGAGTCTGTTGCTTAACTGACTGAGCCGCAGGCACCCGCCTGCTTTCAATTCTTCTGTATATATATCTTACAATGGAATTGCTGCATTGCCCGGGAATTCTATGTTTAGCTTAGGAGGACCTTCCATACCGCTGTCCACAACATTTTACATTCCCACCAATGATGCCCAAAGGATTCTAGTTTCTCTGCTTTTCTTGCCAGAACTTGTTCTTTTCCATTTGTTTGCTTAATAATAATCAGCCTAACAGATGTGAGGTAATACCTCCCTATGATTTTGATTTGCACTGGATAGTAATAATTTTAAAAATTCCCCAGGAGGTGCTAGTGAGCATTCGGAGTTGAGAAGCACTGAGTAAGTGCCCATTATTTATTGAGCACATATTATCAGCGTGGAATTTTTCTCCCATCCAAGTACTAACCAGGCCCGACCCTGCTTAGCTTCCGAGATCAGACGAGATCGGGCGCGTTCAGGGTGGTATGGCCGTAGACCAGCGTGGAATTTTTCTAACTCCTATTTGTTTCCCACAACCACTCCGTGAGGTAGCAGGCACTCTCTTTCCTACAGATGAGAAAATAAAGCTCCCAGAAGTGAAGATCACTCATCCAGTAGGTGATAGGGCTAAAATTCAAGTCCAGATCTTACGGTCCCCAGAGCTCCTGAGCTCATTTGGGGTCTCCCCACTTCCAGAAGAAGAGAAGGTGCCAAGGGCTAAGAGGGAAGCTGCCATTTGCAAGGGCTCAGTGCCATTTGAAAACAATATCAGAATGCGATCTTCGTTAAATTCTTGAAAGGAACTTTTTTTCACCCTCCCCCCCGTTTTTATGTAAGAAGGAGGTTTAATAAAGAAGAGTGTTTCATTTTAAATAATCATAGTTCTTTCCCTTTGAACGACACTTTAATCGTTATTTTAAAGTCATTTATTCAAATAAAACTCAGGCTTCTGAGTTTTTAGAGGGACAGAAAACTAGAATCCATTCTGTGTGTATCTCCCGTACTTACTAAGAGCTTGGAACAGGGCCATGGGTTAGCATTGGCGTGTAACCATACTGCCATCTTGTGGGAAATTAAAGTGTGGTCGTTCACACTTACGGCTACTTAATCCTCAAACCAGAATTAAGAATCTCTGTGCGCAGGCTTGTCTAGTCAAGGTCAGGGCAGGGGCGGGCAGTGTGTGTGGAAAAAACCGTGATCTGTCAGAAGCAATTCATACTATTGAGGGCCAAAGTCAGAATCACGCCCTTGGGTGATGGGACAATGGCAGATACCATCTTTGTTCCCTTTGACGCTCCCAGACTCTACGGTCCAGAGGCTGGAGCCACGGGGGCATCGGGAGGAGGGCTAACTACCCAGAACCAGGGTTCCACCCCACCCACAGAGATAAGGAGGACAAATCTGAGCTTGGGAGGCCTACCCATAATGTCTTGAGCTGAAGAAGGTCTAGAATGGGCAAGAGCTCTCTCCCCCACGCCCCTCCCTTCCCTCCTCCTCCGTCGTCTTCGTAATCACTCTATTGAAATATGTGCTGTACATTTCACACATTTCAAGTGTGTAAATCAGTGGTTTCTCATATATTCACAGAGTTGGGCAACAATCACCATCGTCAGTTTCAGAACATTCTCTTCACCCCAAACAAAAAACCCCAAACATATACCTTTTAGCCATTATTGCCCAATCCTCCCATGTCTCTGAGGCCAAGGCAACCACTGACCAACTTTCCTTTTATTTCTTGTAATTTAAAAAATATGGTTCTCTATGAATTACATTTATTATTTATTTATTTATTTTTAAAGATTTTATTTATTTATTTGAGAGAAAGAGAGAGAGTGCATGCACAAGCAGGGGGAGAGGGCAGAGAAAGAGGGGAAAGCAGACTCCCCACTGAGGAGGGAGTCCCATGCGGGACTCGATTCCAGGACCCCTGGATCATGATCTGAGCAGAAGGCAGACGCTTAACCCACTGAAGTACCAGGCACCCATACATTTGTTTATTTGTTAGTTGAGATCTAAGTGGATGTATAACATATTAGTTCCATGTGTACAACATAATAATCTGATATTTGTATCTATTACAAAATGATCACGCCAAGAAGTCTAGCTAACATCTACAGTTATAGTTATAATTTTTTTTCTTGTGATGAGAACTTTTAAGATCTACTCTCTTAGCAACTTTCAGACATACAGCACATTATTATTAACTCTAGTCACCACACTGCACAGCTCATGCCCAGGTCAACTTTATTTTGTAACTGGAAGTTTGTGCTTCACTAATTTTACCTTCTGTCTCTGTTGATTGTTTATTCTGGACATTGAACGTAAACCAGAATCATAAGATTATGTCGTCTTTTGTGAAGAACTTTCATATACAATGTTTCCAAGGTTCAATCATGTATTGACATGTAGTAATAATTCATTCCTTTCTACTGCTGGATGCTACTTCCTGGGACACATACATATATCACTTTACATTACATTACATTTACATTACATATTTGTTAGTTGCCAGATGTTAATGGAGGGGTTTTTCCCTCCACTTTTTGGCTGCTAAGAGTAATGCTGCTATGAACACAAGTTCTTACGTGAACATATGTTTGCTTTGCTCTCATGTATTCTCCTTGGAGTGGATCTACAGGGTCAAGTAGTAACCCCCTGTTTAATACCTTGAGGAGCTGTCACACTGCTTTCCAAAGTGGCTGCACTGTGGTGCTTGGATGGTTCAGGGGATTAAGTGTTTGCCGTCGGCTCAGGTCATGATCCTAGGGTCCTGTGATCGAATCCCCCATTGGGCTCCCAGTTCAGGTGGAAGACTGCTTCTCCCTCCGCCCCTCCCCTAAAGTGGCTGCACCATTTTCCGACCCCACTGACAGTGTACCAGGTTTCCAACTTTTCGACATTGCTACTTAGGTTTGTTCATCCTAAGTATAATTCTCTTATTAAATGTATGATTTGTATATATATATATATATATATATATATATATATATATATTTTACCATTCAGTGGGCTGTATTTTCACTTTCCTGATGGTGTCCTTTGACGTGCAGACCTGGTTAATGATGAATCAGCAAAATAAAATGATTTATTTTCTCTTTTTTTGCTTTTACTTTAAGCCTTATATTGGAGAAATCTTTGTCAAATCCAAACTCGAGATATATTCTGATCTGTTTTTCTAAGACTTTTATAGTTTTATCTCTCTTTTTTTGATTTGATAAATTTGTATGTTGCAATATGATTACTGTCCCAGTGTTAGTCAACACCTCCATTTTGTCACAGGCTGGTCATTTTATTTTGTGGCCAGAACATTTAAGATCTAGTCTTTTAGCAGCTTTGAAGTATGCAGTACAGTATTGTATCTTCTCCCTTTTTTCTCTTTTTTGTTAGTCTAGCTAGAGGTTTGTCAATTTTGTTTATCCTTACAAAAAACAAGCCCTTAGTTTCATTAATGCTCTATTATTTTTCTGGCCTCTACTTCATTAATTTCTGCTCTGAATTCTGTTATCTCTTTCCTTCTGCTAACTTTGGGCTCAGTCTGTTTTTCTTTTTCTAGTTTCTTGTTTTTTCTTTTTCTAGTGAAGTTAGGTCCTTCATTCTTTATGTAGGCATTCATGGCTATGAACTCCCTAAAAACTGCTTTTACAGCCGCCCTTATATTTTGGTATGTTACGTTTCTACTTTCATTTATTTTGAGATTCTTTAATTTCTCTTTTGATTTCTTCTTTAACCTCTCGGTTGTTCAGGAGTGTGTCATTTAGTTTCAAAATATTTATACATTTCCCAGCTTTGCTCTTGTTGATATCTGTTTTCATACTATTATGGTCAGAAAAGCTATTTGTACAATTTCAGTTTTTCTGAATTTGCTAAGACTTGTTTTGTGGCTGGAGAATGTTCTGTGTGCACCTGAGAAGAATGTGTGTTCTGTCATTGTTGGATGGAATGTTGTTTATATGTCTGTTAGGTCCATTTGCTTTGAAGTATGTTTTCAAGCCCTGCGTTTCCTTGTTGATTTTCTGCCTGGATGATCTATCCACTGCTGAAAGCGGGGAATTGACGTCCTCTGCTGCCATTATTGTTTCTATTTCTCCCTTCAGATCTGTTAATATTTCCTTACTGTATTTAGGCACTCTGATGCTGGTCTGCATATGTTTACAACAGTTACATCTTCTCGATAAGTTGGCCCCTTGATCATTATCTAATGGCTTCTTTGTCTTTTATACCTGTGTTTTGTTTTGTTTTTTTTTTTTTGGTTTAAAGTCTATTTTGTCTGATATAAGTGAAGCTACCCCTGCTTTCTTTTAGTTTCTATTTGCGTGGGATATCTTTTTCCATCCCTTCATGTTGAGCGTGTGTTTGTCCTTAAAGTTGAAGTGGGTCTCTTGGAGGCAGCACATAATTTGATTCTTTTTTTTTTTTTCTTACCCACCCAGTCACTTTGGGCATTTTGATCGGAGAATTCAATCCATTTACATTTAGAGTAATTATTGGTAAGTAAGGGCTTGTTAATGCCATGGTATTAATTACTTTTTGGCTGTCTTGTAGTTCCATTGTTCCTTTTTTCCTCTCTTGCTGCCTACCTTTGTGAATTGGTAATTTTCCTCTGTGGTATGCTCTGATTCCTTTCTCTTTATCTTCTGTAAAGTTGCTATAGGTTTTTGTTTTGTGGTTACCATGAGGCTCACCTAAAACACCTTACAGATAGATATAATGGTCTGTTTTAACCTGATAGCAACTTATTTAACCACATACAAAAATTATCCTTTTACTCCCTCTACTTTTATGTTTCTGATGTAACAATGTACTTTTTTCATACTATGTATTTGTTAACAAATTATAGTAGCTATAGTTACCTTTCATACTCTTTTCCTTTAACCTTTACACCATAGTTAAGTGGTTACATTCATATTACAGAATTAAAGTTCTCTAAGTCTGACTATCCATTTACTTTTACTCTTGTGTGGTATATTTTCATATGTGTTTATGTTACTAATTAGTGGCTTTTCATTTGATTCTGAAGAGCTCCTTTCAGTGTTTCTTGTAAGGCAGGCCTAGTGTGGCTGAACTCCCCAGTTTTTGTTTGTCTGGGGAAGTCTTTATTTCTTCTTCATTTCTGGAGGATAATTTTGCCAGATGGAGTATTTTTGGCTGGCATTTTTTTCTTTCAACACTTTGATTATATCATTCCAGTTTCTCCTGGCCTGTAAGGTTTCTACTAAGAAATCTGACCGCCTAATGAGGGATCCTTTGTAGATTAAAATCTTTTTTCTCTCTCTTGCTGCTCTTAGGACTCTCTCTGTCTTTCATTTTTGACAGTTTCATTATAATGTGTCTTGGAGAAGAATCTTTTGAATTGAATAATGGGATGGTCTATTAGATTCATAAACTTGGATTTCCAAGTCTCTTCCCAGGTTAAGAAAGTTCTCAGCTATTATTTCTTAAAATTAATATTTTTCCTCCTCTTCCTCTCTTCTTCCTCTGTAACGTTAATAAGTCTGGTATTCATCCTTTTTGATGGTGTCCTATAGAACACTTAGGCTTTTTTTTTTTTTTTCCACTCCTTTTCATTTTTCTCCCTTGTTCTCCTCCTACTGGGTTATTTCAAAGTTCCTATCCTCTGACTCACTGATTATATCTTCTGTTTGGTTCATTCTGATGTTAATGCTCTCTGTTGCATTTTTCATTTCATTTATTCAATTCTTCAGCTTCAGAATTCCTGTTTGATTCTTTTTTTTTTTCCATTTTATTTATTTTTTTCAGGGTAACAGTATTCATTGTTTTTGCACAACACCCAGTGCTCCATGCAAAACGTGCCCTCCCTATTACCCACCACCTGTTCCCCCAACCTCCCACCCCTCACCCTTCAAAACCCTCAGGTTGTTTTTCAGAGTCCATAGTCTCTTATGGTTCTCCTCCCCTCCCCAATGTCCATAGCACCCTACCCCTCTCCCAATCCCACCTCCCCCCAGCAACCCCCAGTTTGTTTTGTGAGATTAAGAGTCATTTATGGTTTGTCTCCCTCCCAATTCCATCTTGTTTCATTTATTCTTCTCCTATCCCCCTAACCCCCCATGTTGCTTCTCCATGTCCTCATATCAGGGAGATCATATGATAGTTGTTTTTATCCGATTGACTTATTTCACTAAGCATGATACGCTCTAGTTCCATCCACGTCGTCGCAAATGGCAAGATTTCATTTCTTTTGATGGCTGCATAGTATTCCATTGTGTATATATACCACCTCTTCTTTATCCATTCATCTGTTGATGGACATCTAGGTTCTTTCCATAGTTTGGCTATTGTAGATATTGCTGCTATAAACATTCGGGTACACGTGCCCCTTCGGATCACTATGTTTGTATCTTTAGGGTAAATACCCAGTAGTGCAATTGCTGGGTCATAGGGTAGTTCTATTTTCAACCTTTTGAGGAATCTCCATGCTGTTTTCCAGAGTGGTTGCACCAGCTTGCATTCCCACCAACAGTGGAGGAGGGTTCCCCTTTCTCCGCATCCTCGCCAGCATCTGTCATTTCCTGACTTGTTAATTTTAGCCATTCTGACTGGTGTGAGGTGATATCTCATTGTGGTTTTGATTTGTATTTCCCTGATGCCGAGTGACGTGGAGCACTTTTTCATGTGTCTGTTGGCCATCTGGATGTCTTCTTTGCAGAAATGTCTGTTCATGTCCTCTGCCCATTTCTTGATTGGATTGTTTGTTCTTTGGGTGTTGCGTTTGCTAAGTTCCTTATAGATTTTGGATACTAGCCCTTTATCTGATATGTCGTTTGCAAATATCTTCTCCCATTCTGTCAGTTGTCTTTGGTTTTGTTAACTGTTTCCTTTGCTGTGCAAAAGCTTTTGATCTTGATGAAATCCCAATAGTTCATTTTTGCCCTTGCTTCCCTTGCCTTTGCCGTTGTTCCTAGGAAGATGTTGCTACGGCTGAGGTCGAAGAGGTTGCTGCCTGCATTCTCCTCAAGGATTTTGATGGATTCTTTTCTCACATTGAGGTCCTTCATCCATTTGGAGTCTATTTTCGTGTGTGGTGTAAGGAAGTGGTCCAATTTCATTTTTCTGCATGTGGCTGTCCAATTTTCCCAGCACCATTTATTGAAGAGGCTGTCTTTTTTCCATTGGACATTCTTTCCTGCTTTGTCGAAGATTAGTTGACCATAGAGTTGAGGGTCGATTTCTGGGCTCTCTATTCTGTTCCACTGATCGATGTGTCTGTTTTTGTGCCAGTACCATGCTGTCTTGATGATGACAGCTTTGTAATAGAGCTTGAAGTCCGGAATTGTGATGCCACCAACTTTGGCTTTCTTTTTCAATATTCCTTTGGCTATTCGAGGTCTCTTCTGGTTCCATATAAATTTTAGGATTATTTGTTCCATTTCTTTGAAAAAAAATGGATGGTATTTTGATAGGGATTGCATTAAATGTGTAGATTGCTTTAGGTAGCATGGACATTTTCACAATATTTATTCTTCCAATCCAGGAGCATGGAACATTTTTCCATTTCTTTGTGTCTTCCTCAATTTCTTTCATGAGTACTTTATAATTTTCTGTGTATAGATTCTTAGCCTCTTTGGTTAGGTTTATTCCTAGGTATCTTAGAGTTTTGGGTACAATTGTAAATGGGATTGACTCCTTAATTTCTCTTTCTTCTGTCTTGTTGTTGGTGTACAGAAATGTAACTGATTTCTGTGCATTGATTTTATATCCTGACACTTTACTGAATTCCTGTACAAGTTTTAGCAGTTTTGGAGTGGAGTCTTTTGGGTTTTCCACATATAGTATCATATCATCTGCGAAGAGTGATAGTTTGACTTCTTCTTTACCAATTTGGATGCCTTTAATTTCTTTTTGTTGTCTGATTGCTGAGGCTAGGACTTCTAGTACTGTGTTGAATAGCAGTGGTGATAATGGACATCCCTGCCGTGTTCCTGACCTTAGCGGAAAAGCTTTCAGTTTTTCTCCATTGAGAATGATATTTGCGGTGGGTTTTTCATAGATGGCTTTGATAATATTGAGGTATGTGCCCTCTATCCCTACACTTTGAAGAGTTTTGATCAGGAAGGGATGCTGTACTTTGTCAAATGCTTTTTCAGCATCTATTGAGAGTATCATATGGTTCTTGTTCTTTCTTTTATTAATGTGTTCTATCACATTGATTGATTTGCGGATGTTGAACCAACCCTGCAGCCCTGGAATAAATCCCACTTGATCGTGGTGAATAATCCTTTTAATGTACTGTTGAATCCTATTGTCTAGTATTTTGGCGAGAATTTTTGCGTCCGTGTTCATCAAGGATATTGGTCTGTAGTTCTCTTTTTTGGTGGGATCCTTGTCTGGTTTTGGGATCAAGGTGATGCTGGCCTCATAAAATGAGTTTGGAAGTTATCCTTCCATTTCTATTTTTTGGAACAGTTTCAGGAGAATAGGAATTAGTTCTTCTTTAAATGTTTGGTAGAATTCCCCTGGGAAGCCATCTGGCCCTGGGCTTTTGTTTGTTTGGAGATTTTGGATGACTGTTTCAATCTCCTTACTGGTTATGGGCCTGTTCAGGTTTTCTATTTCTTCCTGGTTCAGTTGTGGTAGTTTATATGTCTCTAGGAATGCATCCATTTCTTCCAGATTGTCCAGTTTGTTGGCGTAGAGTTGCTCATAGTATGTTCTTATAATTGTCTGTATTTCTTTGGTGTTAGTTGTGATCTCTCCTCTTTCATTCATGATTTTATTGATTTGGGTCCTTTCTCTTTTCTTTTTGATGAGTCTGGCCAGGGGTTTATCAATCTTATTGATTCTTTCAAAGAACCAGCTCCTAGTTTCATTGATTTTTTCTATTTTTTTTTGGTTTCTATTTCATTGATTTCTGCTCTGATCTTTATGATTTCTCTTCTCCTGCTGGGTTTAGGGTTTCTTTCTTGTTCTTTCTCCAGCTCCTTTAGGTGTAGGGTTAGGTTGTGTACTTGAGACCTTTCTTGTTTCTTGAGAAAGGCTTGTACCGCTATATATTTTCCTCTCAGGACTGCCTTTGCTGTGTCCCACAGATTTTGAACTGTTGTGTTTTCATTATCATTTGTTTCCATGAATTTTTTCAGTTCTTCTTTAATTTCCTGGTTGACCCATTCATTCTTTAGAAGGATGCTCTTTAGTCTCCATGTATTTGGGTTCTTTCCAGCTTTCCTCTTGTGATTGAGTTCTAGCTTCAGAGCATTGTGGTCTGAAAATATGCAGGGCATGATCCCAATCTTTTGATACCGGTTGAGACCTGATTTGTGACCCAGGATGTGATCTATTCTGGAGAAGGTTCCAGGTGCACTAAAGAAGAATGTGTATTCTGTTGCTTTGGGATGAAATGTTCTGAATATATCTGTGATGTCCATCTGGTCCAGTGTGTCATTTAAGGCCTTTATTTCCTTGTTGATCTTTTGCTTGGATGATCTGTCCATTTCAGTGAGGGGAGTGTTAAAGTCCCCTACTATTATTGTATTATTATTGTTGTGTTTCTTTGATTTTGTTATTAATTGGTTGATATAGTTGGCTGCTCCCAAGTTAGGGGCATAGGTATTTAAAATTGTTAGATCTTCTTGTTGGACAGACCCTTTGAGTAGGATATAGTGTCCTTCCTCATCTCTTATTATAGTCTTTGGCTTAAAATCGAATTGATCTGATATAAGGATTGCCACCCCAGATTTCTTCTGATGCCCATTAGCATGGTACATTGTTTTCCACCCCCTCACTTTAAATCTGGAGGTGTCTTCGCGTCTAAAATGAGTTTCTTGTAGGCAACATACTGATGGGTTTTGTTTTTTTATCCATTCTGATACCCTGTGTCTTTTGATTGGGGCATTTAGCCCGTTCACATTCAGGGTAACTATTGAGAGATATGAATTTAGTGCCATTATTAGCCTGTAAGGTGACTGTTCCTGTATATTGTCTCTGTACCTTTCTGATCTACTACTTTTAGGCTCTCTCTTTGCTTAGAGGACCCCTTTCAATATTTCCTGTAGAGCTGGTTTGGTGTTTGCAAATTCTTTCCGTTTTTGTTTGTCCTGGAAGCTTTTGATCTCTCCTTCTATTTTCAATGATAGCCTAGCTGGATAGAGTGTTCTTGGCTGCATGTTTTTCTCGTTTAGTGCTCTGAATATATCATGCCAGCTCTTCCTGGCCTGCAAGGTCTCTGTGGATAAGTCTGCTGCCAATCTAATATTTTTACTATTGTATGTTACAGACTTCTTTTCTCGGGCTGCTTTCAGGATTTTCTCTTTGTCACTAAGACTTGTCAATTTTACTATTAGGTGATGGGGTGTGGACCTATTCTTGTTGACTTTGAGGGGGGTTCTCTGCATCTCCTGGATTTTGATGCTTGTTCCCTTTTCCATATTAGGGAAATTCTCTCCAATAATTCTCTCCAATAGACCTTCTGCTCCCCTCTCTGTTTCTTCTTCTTCTGGAATCCCAATTATTCTAATGTTGTTTCATCTTATGGTGTCACTTATCTCTCGAATTCTCCCCTCATGGTCCAGTAGCTGTTTGTCCCTCTTTTGTTCGGCTTCTTTATTCTCTGTCATTTGGTCTTCTATATCACTAATTCTTTCTTCTGCCTCATTTATCCTAGCAGCGAGAGCTTCCATTTTTGATTGCACCTCATTAATAGCTTTTTTGATTTCAACTTGGTTAGATTTTGGTTCTTTAATTTCTCCAGAAAGGGCTTTAATATCTCCAGAGAGGGTTTCTCTAATATCTTCCATGCCTTTTTCGAGCCCGGCTAGAATGTTCAGAATCGTCATTCTGAACTCTTGATCTGACATATTACCAATGTCTGTGTTGATTAGGTCCCTAGCCTTCGGTACTGCCTCTTGTTCTTTTGTTTGTGGTGATTTTTTCCGCCTTGTCATTTTGTCCAGATAAGAGGATATGGAGGAGCAAATAAAATACTAAAAGGGTGGCAAAGACCCCAGAAAAATGCGCTGTAACCAAATGAGAAGAGACCCCAAATTGTGGGGGGGAGAAAAGGGATAAAAAGATGTTCAGAAAAAAAAAGAAAAAAATTTAAAAAATAAAACAAATAAAGAAAAAATATAAAAAAAGAAAGAAAAAATATATATTTAGATAAACTAGTCAAAAAACGTTAAAAAAGAAAAGGGTAAAAGTTTTAAAAAATTTAGCAGAAGAAGAAAAAAGAAAAAAAATTGAAAAAAGGAAAAAAAAATTGAAGTAGCCGCAAGACTAAAGAATCATGGGGAGAAAGCCATGAGTTCCGTGCTTTGCTTTCTCCTCCTCTGGAATTGCTCTGCTGTCTTAGGAATTGAACCTGCTTTCTCCTTGATAGATGAACTTCGTCCTGGCTGGATATTTTGTTGATCTTCTGGGGGAGGGGCCTGTTGTAGTGACTCTCAAGTGTCTTTGCCGGAGGCGGGATTGCACCGCCCTTACCGGCGGCCGGACTAAGTAATCGGCTCGGGTTCGCTTTTGGGAGCTTCTGTTCCCTGAACGCTTTCCGTAGAGTTCCGGAGGACGGGAATGAAAATGGTGGCCTCCTAGTCTCCGGCCCGGAGGAGACGAGAGTCTGGGGCCCCACTCCTCAGTGCGCCCCCAGAGGACAGCACCCAATCACTCCCGTATCCCCAGCCTCCAGCCGTGCTCCGAGCTCACCCAGCCCGCGACCAGTTCAAGGTAACCCCGAGCTGAGAGTTCAGTCCTCGGCTCTGTCTCTGTAGCCGGCTTCTCCGTTCTAAAACCTGCGAGCTCTGCGACACTCCGACACCCCCGATCCTTCTGTGACCCTGCGGGACCTGGGGCCACACTGACCCCGCGTGAGCTTCACCCTGGTTTAGCCTCTGGAGCAATGTCCCTCAGTGGAACAGACTTTTAAAAGTCCTGATTTTGTGCTCCGTTGCTCCGCCGCTTGCCGGGAGCCGGCCCCTCCCCCACGGTCTATCTTCCCGTCGTCTTAGATTCACTTCTCCGCCAGTCCTACCTTTCAGAAAGTGGTTGATTTTCTGTTTCTAGAGTTGCTGTTCTTCTTCTCTTCGATCTCCCATTGGATTTGTAGGTGTTTGCAATGTTTAGATAAGCTATGGAGCTGATCTCCTGCTACCTGATGTAGTCTCAGCCTGCTGCTTCTCCGCCATCTTGACTCCTCCTGTTTGATTCTTTTTTGTGTGTGATTTCTATCTCTTAGTTAAATTTCTCATTTTGTTCATGTATTGTTTTCCTGACTTTGTTGAATTGTCTTTCTCTGTATTCTTGTAACTCACTGAGTTTCTCCAGAACAACTATCTTGAATTTCTTACTGGATAAATCATAGGTCACAATGTCTTGGGATTTGATGTCTGCAGGATGATCTTTTGGTGGAGTCATGTTTTCTTGGTTCCTCAGGTTCCTTGGGGTTTCATGTTGCTATTTTTGCATTTAAAGTAACACTCTCCTCCTCCAGTCTTTACTAACTGCTTCAGGTGGGAGATACTTTTCTTTTTTTTTTTTTTTTTTTTTTTTTTTTTTTCTCATTTTATTTATTTTTTCAGTGTAACAGTATTCATTCTTTTTGCACAACACCCAGTGCTCCATGCAAAACGTGCCCTCCCCATTACCCACCACCTGTTCCCCCAACCTCCCACCCCTGACCCTTCAAAACCCTCAGGTTGCCCCAACCTCCCACCCCTGACCCTTCAAAACCCTCAGGTTGTTTTTCAGAGTCCATAGTCTCTTATGGTTCGCTTCCCCTCCCCAATGTCCATAGCCCGCTCCCCCTCCCCCAATCCCACCTCCCCGCAGCAACCCCCAGTTTGTTTTGTGAGATTAAGAGTCATTTATGGTTTGTCTCCCTCCCAATTCCATCTTGTTTCATTTATTCTTCTCCTATCTCCTACCCCCCCATGTTGCTTCTCCATGTCCTCATATCAGGGAGATCATATGATAGTTGTCTTTCTCCGATTGACTTATTTCACTAAGCATGATACGCTCTAGTTCCATCCACGTCGTCGCAAATGGCAAGATTTCATTTCTTTTGATGGCTGCATAGTATTCCATTGTGTATATATACCACATCTTCTTTATCCATTCATCTGTTGATGGACATCTAGGTTCTTTCCATAGTCTGGCTATTGTAGACATTGCTGCTATAAACATTCGGGTACACGTGCCCCTTCGGATCACTATGTTTGTATCTTTAGGGTAAATACCCAGTAGTGCAATTGCTGGGTCATAGGGTAGTTCTATTTTCAACATTTTGAGGAACCTCCATGCTGTTTTCCAGAGTGGTTGCACCAGCTTGCATTCCCACCAACAGTGGAGGAGGGTTCCCCTTTCTCCACATCCTCTCCAGCATCTGTCATTTCCTGACTTGTTCATTTTAGCCATTCTGACTGGTGTGAGGTGATATCTCATTGTGGTTTTGATTTGTATTTCCCTGATGGCGAGTGACGTGGAGCATTTTTTCATGTGTCTGTTGGCCATCTGGATGTCTTCTTTGCAGAAATGTCTGTTCATGTCCTCTGCCCATTTCTTGATTGGATTGTTTGTTCTTTGGGTGTTGAGTTTGCTAAGTTCCTTATAGATTTTGGATACTAGCCCTTTATCTGATATGTCGTTTGCAAATATCTTCTCCCATTCTGTCAGTTGTCTTTTGGTTTTGTTAACTGTTTCCTTTGCTGTGCAAAAGCTTTTGATCTTGATGAAATCCCAACAGTTCATTTTTGCCCTTGCTTTCAGGTGGGAGATACTTTTCATTGGTCTTACTTGTGTCTGGAGATTTTTTTTTACTTTGGATGTACCTGCTCCATGCCTCTTGTTCCCTTTTGTGGCTGAATTCTTCAGCTTGTGTGTGTTCTTTCTTACAACAGACCAGGCTGACTGTTGGAAACTACTCTTTTTTTTTTTTTTTTTCCCCAGAAGGTGGCACTACAGCTCAAGATGGTAATTTCTTCTTAGCTTGTAGATTCTGGCTTATTTTCCACGTGTTCTCCTGGTCCACTCCACCTCGCTCTCACTGTTGCCCCCAGGAGTGACCCCAGAAGCTGCCTGCAGAGCCAGGAGAGGTGTGAGTGTGGCACTTAGCATGTTGGGGATGCCCATGGGCCAGGTGGGAAGATCCTTGGGTGAGGTTTTCTCAGCAGCTCATGGGTAGGCTTTCCGCTGGAGTCCAAAATGCAGTTAGCAGGAATTGTGTTTCTTTAATGCCCTTGGATATTTGTCTCTGCCACTTTCCCAATCTCCTCCCTACCCCCTCAGCCCATCTTGGAGAGAGAGATGTGAGAAAGATGGGTTTCTTCAGCAGCACGCTGTACAGCCAAGAAGCTGGATGCTGACACTCACTGCGTTTCCCTTTTCTCCACAGGAGAGATCTCTGGTGTCCTATAGCTCTGGTAATGTTCCTCTTACCGACTCCAAGGGGCCCGGACATATTTTTCTCTTTTTTACACAGTGGAGTGCTGGAAAGCATTCTCTGTAAAACCTGGTCTTCTACAAAGGATCTCTTGTTCATGGGCATCTGCCTAAGTCAGTGTTCCTAGTTATGCCCAGAATGAGCCCAAGAGGACTGAAGCCAGTTTACAGGCAACTGTCAGTACCATAGCCTGTACTGTTCTTTCTGCTTATTACCTGATTCACAGGTGGGTGAGACTCTTCTGGGACCCTTGGCATGTGGTATTAGATCCCACAAGTCCCACAGAGACACTCTTGGTCATGGATGGATGCTGAATTTTAGCTGTTGAAGTTGGGACAAAAGGGATGGACATCTTACGCAACCATGATGCTGACCTCTCTGACTTTATCTCTTACATTTAGGTCTTTGACCCCTTTTGAGTTATTTTTTGTGTGTTCAGTATGGGGTAAAAGTCCAACTTCATTCTTTTGAGTGTGGATATCCAGTTGTCTCAGCACATTTGTTGAAAAGACTATTCGTTCCCCCGTTGAATTGTTTTGTACTCTTGATGAGAATCAATTGACTATAATTGTGAGGGTTTATTTCTGGACTGTCATTTTTTCCCCCACTGATGTATATATCCTTCCTATGCCAATTCCACTCAACCTTAATTACTTTAGTTTTGTAGTAAGTTTTGAAATAAAAAAGTGTGACTTCTACTGCCTTGTTTTTCTTTTTCAAGATTGTTTTGGCTTTTCTGGGTTGCCTGAATTTTCTTATAGATATTAGGATCATCTTATCAATTTCTGCAATGACACTAACTGAGATTTTGATAGTGGTCTTATTGAATCTCTAGATTACTTGAGGGAATATTACCATTTTAACAATATTTTAAGTCTTCTGATTTGTGAATATAGAATGTTTTTCAATATATTTGTATCTTAATTTTTTTCCAACAATGCTTCATGGTTTTTAAAATATAAGTTTTGCACTTTTTGGTTAAATTTAGTCTTAAGTATTTTATTCTTCTTGTTACTATTGTAAGTGGTATTGTGTTTTTTCATTTCATTTTTGGATTGATCACTGCAAATATATAGAAATACAATTGATTTCAGCATATCAGGGTTGTGTCCTACAACCTTGCTGAGTTACCCTCTTACTTCTAAAAGATTTTAGCCAGTTCCATAGGATTTTCTATATAAAAGACTTTGGAGTGTCCTGCCTGGCTCAGTTAGTGGAGCATGCAACTCTTGATCTTGGGGTTGTGAGTTCGAGCCCCACACTGGTTATAGAGATTACTTAAAAAAAAAAAAAAAGACATGTCATCCGTGCTAGACAGTTTTAGTTCTTCCTCTCCAATCCATGTTTCCTCTATTGTCTTGTCCAAATGCCTGGCTAGAACCTCCAGTACCAGGTTGAATAGAAATGGCACAGTAATCTTTCTTGAGGCCTACCTGTGGTCCCATCAAAGTATGTCACCTGCTGATATGTGACATCTTTGAGAATTGAGTGGATCAGAACAGTATCAGGAACTGGCCCATGGCACAATGGCAAAAGATTTTTCTCATTTGGTATACATAAATCTTTTAATCAATAGTCTGAGTATGACAGAAAGAGTTAATATACATACCTGTATCACTATTCTAAATTCCTTTATTTTGACCAAAAATATTCTCCATGAAATGTTGTCAATTATCTTCCTGAAGACCACAAACATTATGTCTGTAGATATTGTCATCTACCAGTCTAGTGACTTGATAGGCTCTCAAGAAAGGAAATTAACACACACAAACACACACACACACACGCACACACACACACACACCACTCTTCCCTCTGCCTTCTCAAGTCCCCCAAAGCTGGACCAGGTTCCGCTGAAGATCTGTTCATTCTCTTTTCCAAATTAATCTGAATATGGAATAAACTGTATTTGATGCTGGTGTTGGGGTTCTTCAGGGTCATTAGCATGTGAGGCCACTGAAAGATAGGAACTCATCTACCTTGTTCATTTCTGTACAGGGTTTTCCACACAAGTGGCACTTGTTAGGCAGAGTTGCCCCTTGAAAAATGTGGAGGTCAGGGATGCTGACTCCCATGTAGTCAAAAATCTGCGTATAAGTTTGACTCTCCCCAAACATAACTATTAATAGCCTACTATTGACTGGAAGCCTTAATAATAACATAAACAGTTGATTAACACATATTTTGTATGTTACACATATTATATTTGTACAATAAAGTAAGCCAGAAAAAAAAGTGCTAATAAGGAAATCATTAGGAAGAGAAAATACAATAACATACCGTTCCATATTTATTGAAAAAAATCTGCATATAAGTAGATCAGTGCAGCTCAAGGGTCAATTGTATTTGCTAAGTGAGCAAGTGAAAAGGGCTTTTTAGGCATAGGGAGGGGGTAATGATGGGATGATTGTGGGCTGGGCGAGTGTCAGGTAGAAATGGAGCCAAATGGACTCAGGAGTGAACCTTGGTGGGAGAAGGAAAAGAGGCAAGGACCATGTCGGTTCTTCACCACTCTGTCTTCTGTGCTTCATGTGCAGTACATGATGCTCAATAGATACTATGTTCATAAAGTCATGAATGTAAGAAACAGAGCAGAGAGTAGAGAAACTAAAAGAAGAGCAAAGCAGAAATGTACTCAAAAGGTGAAAGAAACAAACAAACAAAAAATCTGCAACCACAATAGGTTCCCATCACAGCTCATTTAAAAAAAAAAAAGTCTCTAGGACCTGCTTATGAAGTCAAGATTTTGCAGGGAGAGTATACTGGGGTGATCTGGCCAGATGACTAATATTTGCTCCTCTTGGTCATAGAATTTGCCCTTTATCTCTCCTTCTTTCTTACCCTAGTGAGCTGGGCTGAACCGCATTTTTTCTCTCTTTCTCTTAAAGACCATAGCTCCCATGGTCCTTGCTTCTTGGTTCCACTGCTCTGGGCCTCCCTCTGGTGTAGTTCAGATTCTTAGGGAACTTCCAAGCAGGTGACACACCAAACCCAAAATTTATATCGAGAATGTTAGGAGAGATGGACACCAGAGCTCAAAACCCTCAAAAGGACAAAGGTCCAAAACCAAGTCTGTCCCTCCACCCCCATTTTCTTGGCCAAGACATCCTTCTTTGTTTCACTGATACTCAATGTTATAATCTCTTATTACCAAAGGCTCTCCTGCACTTAAGGATTTGGAAACAAAGTTTTCCCCTCCAATGTCTCAAGCGGTGGTAGAGGAAGCAGGTCCGCAGTGGGGAATGAGACAGGTAAGAGGGAAGTTGGAAGAGCATAGCATCAAAAGAAGAGAGTTTTGAAAGGGCAGGAAGTCTCCACAGTACCAAGTGCAGAGAGGAGTTAAGAAAGATGGAGACTAAAGAGTGGGAGTTTGGGGATCTAGGGCCCTTGTTTATGAAAACAGTTCCCATTCTCATGGAGCTGGGGTGGAATAAAGGTAATAGTAGGTTAGGAGTGACTAGGAAATGAGGCAAGGGGGAAAATGCTTATATATTCCCAAGGTCAGAGGACTGCAAGGCCGTTTGATGAGATTGAACAAGAGTGAGGCAGATAATTCAGGAACAGCGTTCACAAGTAAGAACTAGCTTTTGGGAAGAACAGGAGAAAAAGCAGAAATGCTGGGCTGGACTGAGAGCTCCAAGGGCAGTGTGGCTGGTGGGGTCTGAGAAAGTCTGCATGGGTTGGTGCCCTTGTGAAATGTGGCGATCTTCTTGGGGAGGGACCTGGTGCAGTGACTCTCAAATGTCTTTGCCGGAGACAGAATTGCGCTGCGTTGCCAGGGACCAAGCTAAGTAATCTGCTGGGTTCGCTCTTCTGTAGAGCTCTGGAGGACGGGAATGAAAATGGTGGCCTCCCAGTCTCGGAGCCCAGAGCGCAGGGCCCCACTCCTCAGTGAGCCCTCGGAGAAAAGTGCTCAATCACTCCCGTCTCCCTGGTCTCCGGCCACGCTCCGAGCTCACCTGGGCTGTGACCCAGCGTTTCTGTCTCTGGCCCCGCCTGGAGTCTCCAAAGCCAGCGGATTCCTGCTATGGGCTCCCGGAGGAGGAAGGTGAGTCTCCACAGATCTGTCACTTATGGGGTGCCTACTCAAAGAGCAGTGGCCTGACTGTGTCACGGATCACAGTTTAAGGTAACCCCGAGCTGAGAGCTCACTCCTCGGCTCCGTCTCTGTGGCCGGCTTCCCCGCTCTAATACCTGCGAGCTCTGCGACACTCAGACACCCCCGATCCTTCTGTGACCCCGCGGGACCTGAGACCACACTGTCCCTGCTAGGGCTCCACCCCCGCTTAGCCTCTGGGGTGCCATCCCTCAGTGGAGCAGACTTCTACCAGTTCCATTTTGTGCTCCGCTGCTCTACCATTTGCCGGGAACCAGCCCCTCCCCCCACGGTCTCTCGACCGTAGATCACCTCAGACTCACTTCCCCGGTACATTCTACCTTCCAGAAAGCGGCTGATTTTCTGCTCTTCTCTTCGATCTCCTGTTGAGTTTGAAGGTGTTCAGAGCGGTTTGATAACGATCTAGCTGAGCTCCTGTGACCCCGTGATCTCTAGGTCTCCTGCTCCTTCACCATTTTGCTGCTCCAGCTGTTTTCTGAATTCTGAACCACCCGCCAACAGCTCGAGGTCCAGCTAGCGCCCTCCTTGAAAAGAACAGGAGCCAGCAGGGTGAGCGGACTTGGCCACAGCAGGAGGGGGCCCAGGGAGAGCTGCTGATTCTGATTAGATTTCCCTGATGTCAACCCCAGGGCCAGCCGATGGGTCATCTGTCTGTGTCACTGCAGGGTTCTGGGCCCCCTGGAAGCTGTGGCCATTTTCTTGGACTCTTAATGGGGTGGAGAGCTGCTGGGAGAGGTTCCTCCTAAAGGAGGCCTGGTGAGACCTGTTGTGGCAGGTGCACAGCCCCAGACAAAGAACCCAGGGGGAGCATCCCTGGCTCCTAAAACCAGAGGCTGAGGTGTCTGTGACAGGAATGCCACGCCCTGCACACCACCGTGTACCCCTGCGTGGCTGGCCCTTCACCTCACACTCCTGCATGTCCACAGCGTCTGGATGGCTTTCCCCCAGTCCATCTCAGCTTTTCTCTGAGCACGGAGGAGGTCAGGACCATGGTCCCTATCTTAGACACACCGGCACTGCCATGGGAAGTGAGCACCACCAGCAAACTGGCCTGCACTCCCTGCTCCTGGCCCCAAACCCAGAAGCTTCTCTCTTCAGAGAAACTCTAATTCCTCTGCTCCTGTGCCCTGACCTGACTATCTCCCTTGGGCTTCAGGGCACACCCTGGCCTGTTTTGTAATATGAGGGCCTGGGAGGTGTGGATTGAGTGAGTCAGCCATGGAGGACTGGGGGTGGCATTTCCAGGCAGGAGTGTCCTGCGCAACCCTCCCTCTCTCCTTTCCTTCCATCCATCCTTCCTTCATTCCTTCTGACATTTGGTGCACAACCAACACCCACCCCCCGCCATGGCAGCTTTCCTTCCTTCTCACTGATCATTTAAGCAAAGTATTTTCCCACTTATTAAAGCCCCTTCCTCCAGGTTGGATGCAGACTCCTGCCGAGGAGTCTGGTGTGGAATCAGGCACCTGTCCAGTGTTAGCCCTCACGTCCCCCCAGACTGGTACGATTGTGCAGTGCATAGACTGCACAACCATATGTGTCAATCCTGAGAGCTGCTACTGCTCCAAGGCCCTGACGCGGACAAATATATGACATATTTATCTCCCAGTGGTCACCGTCCTGGCTAGAACACACTTCGGACCCAGTATCCTAATAGTGGCCCCTTTTATTGAGGATCGCCATGTGTTAAAGTCTGATTTATGCTTGCATTAGCTCACTTAAGTCAGGACCTTTGCACCTTGCTGCTGTCCCTGGTTCCAGGGTTCAAGCTTCTTGTTGTGCCCGCTAAGACCGGACACTGAGATTTCAGCTCCCCTCCGAAGCAGATGGAATCTGTCTTTAAGAAGGAGGCATGTGCTCATTTCGTTGTTTGACTCTTAACTCAGACTTGCCTTTTGTTTTGTTTTGTTTTGTTTTCGGCATTGGCTTCAAGGACAAGAAAATGAACATTGTTCATTGACCTTTGACTGTGAACCTGATACAGTCATTCACATAATCCTCACGTCAGTCCTTTGAGGGAGCAGTTGCCAATCCCTTTTTGTACACGCACAAGTGTGGGGAGGTTTCTAGCTTCCCCAAGCCACGCAACCAGTATCCAACCCCAGACGTCCTGACCTCACAGGCTGGTTCCCAGCCACCACCCCTGGCCATGACTTTGTGATCTGCTAGCATGGAAACTTGGAAGATGGACATTTTCTTTCTTTAGGGATTCTTTAAATAGGAAAAATGAGGTTGAGAAGAAGAAATATCAGTTAAAAGAAACACAGGGAGTGTAAGTATGTACTTGCCCAGGTTACCCAGACGCAGGTGCCACTGTGCCACTTAAAATCACGCGGCTTTGTGCAAGTGACTGAACTTCTTCCTGCCTCAGCATGTTCATCTGTTAAGTGGGCTTAATAATGGTACCTTCGGGATATGGCTGTTGTGAGGAGTAAGGGAGAAAATTCAGGTCAAGTGCTGAATACAGAGTTTGGCCCATATTAAAGGCCCAGTCGTGACTGCTCTTGCTATTATTCTTATGAACATAGCCCTCCCCCCTGATAACACCTGATTGCCTGACAGCTCCAAACAGCCTATGAGGGCGTCCTATACTCTCCTGTGTCTTGGGTATGATGGCTGGCTATTATGGGGTTGAAGACATTGCCCTGAGTCAATGACAAAATTTCTAGGAAGGGGCCAGCGGCTTTCACCACCTCCACTTGCAAAAAAAAAATAATAATAATTTCATTAGAAACCCCTGTAAGGTCCCCCAAATCAGCAATACTGTGGCCTTCCTCCTCAATGTTGTACGGCTCTGAATTGTTTTATAGGATGGTGGTCGGAAAGAGGCTGGCAGGCCACCCATGTTTCTCGAGAAAGAGGCCCACCAAACCCCAGAGTTTCACCACCAACTCTGGAAGATGATATCCTTGAGCATTCCTTAAATAAATTCATTTTCAACTCAAGACTCCGCAGCTGAGTGTGGAACAGTTACCACAGGCCACCACCAGAGGGTGCCCCAAAGCCATCTGTAAATGTCGCCCACACCCCTGCAGGCAGGAGACCAAGGTTTCAGGATATTTCTCATTGAAAAGTAAAAACACGCCAGGATACAACCTGCCATCTTAATCTATTTGTGCACATTCTAAAAGCCTGTAAGTGTGCAGTCTTCTTTTCTTGCTATACTCGGCCCTCCAGAGAAAGGATTGGAAAATGGATTGAGAAATAGTTATTAATAACCAATAATTAATGATCCTGTTTTAGGTAGTGGGAGAGACATTTTTTATTCATTGCCTACAATTCTTTTTTTTTTGTTTTTTTTGTTTTTTTTTCCCATTTTATTTATTTTTTCAGCGTAACAGTATTCATTCTTTTTGCACAACACCCAGTGCTCCATGCAAAACGTGCCCTCCCCATTACCCACCACCTGTTCCCCCAACCTCCCACCCCTGACCCTTCAAAACCCTCAGGTTGTTTTTCAGAGTCCATAGTCTCTTATGGTTCGCCTCCCCTCCCCAATGTCCATAGCCTGCTCCCCCTCTCCCAATCCCACCTCCCCCCAGCAACCCCCAGTTTGTTTTGTGAGATTATCATTGCCTATAATTCTTACAGCCACCTTGTCTGGGAGATGCTGGTATGCTCTTTTCCTTTTTCCTTCTTTCCAGGTATGTTATAGAAAGCATGGGAATGGCGAGGGGGCGGACAACACGACCTTAGATTTACCTATTATTATATGTATGTTTTCCAGGGCACTTCATTCCTTCTTATATGCTTCCACCTGGGATCATTTTCTTTCTGTCTAAAGAATATTATTTAGTTGGTGTGTGCTGGAAACACATTTTCTCAGGTTTTGGTGTCTGGAAATATTACAAGTTTACCTTAAATTTTGAAGAATATTTTTGGTGTCTACTGAAGGATGCTAGGTTTCAGCTGTTTTCTTTCAGTGTTTTGAAGATACGATTCCATGTCTTTGCGGTTCTAGTGTTTCTGATGGAAGTTAGTGGTCAATCTTATTTTTGGTGTTGGAGGGTGACATTCCCTCCACCCCCACCCCCAGTTTCTCAGAACTTTTTCTCTTTGTCTTTGGTTATATTATCATATATGCTTGGGCTTCCTCTTCTTGAGTCTGTAGTTCTATGTCTTCAATCAGTTTTAAGTATCTCTTTAAATATTGCTTCTTCATTATTTCTCCTTTCTCCATCTAGGATTCCATTTCACATATTTTATTTTATTAAAAATTTTTTATTGTCTTATGTTAATCACCCTACAATACATCATTAGTTTTCGATGCAGTGTTCCATGATTCATTGTTTACGTATAACACCCAGTGCTCCATGAAGTACCTGCCCTCCTTAATACCGACCACCAGGCTTACCCAACCCCCTCCCCCCACCACCCCAGTAAAACCCTCGGTTTGTTTCTCAGAGTCCACAGTCTCTCATGGTTCATCTTCCCCTCCAATTCCCCTTCACTTTTCCTTTCCTTTTCATAATGTCCTCCGTGTTATTCCTTATGTTCCACAAGTAAGTGAAACCATATGATAATTGACTTTCTCTGCTTGACTTACTGCACTCAGCATAATCTCCTCCAGTCCCATCTATGTTGATGCAAAAATTGGGTATTCATCCTTTCTGATGGCTGAGTAATATTCCATTGTGTAAATGGACCACATCTTCTTTATCCATTAGTTTGTTGAAGGACATCTTGGCTCTTTCCACAGTTTGGCTATGAACATTGGAGTACATATGACCCTTCTTTTCACTACATCTGTATCTTCAGGGTAAATACCCAGTAGTGCAATTGCTGGGTCATAGGGTAGCTCTATTTTTAATTTTTTGAGGAATCTCCACACTCTTTTCCAAAGTGGCTACATCAGCTTGCATTCCCACCAACAGTGTAAGAGGCTACCCTTTCTCCACATCCTCTCCAATATTTGTTGTTTCTTGCCTTGTTAATCCACTACACATATTTTAAATCTTGTTTTACTTGACTAATATATATCTCTTATGCTCTTTTCTGTGTTCCTATCTCTTTTTTCTCCATGCTTTGGCCTGGATATGTTATTCTGATATTCTTGACTAATTCTCTCTAAACCTAGGATTGAATTTTTGATTATAGTAGTCATCCTTTTGTTTTTTTATACTTTGCAGTTTACTGCTAAAATTCACCATCTTAGTATTTATTTCTTTTAAAGATTTATTTATTTATTTGACAGACAGAGATCACAAGTAGGCAGAGAGGCAGGCAGAGAGAGAGGAGGAAGCAGGCTCCCTGCTGAGCAGAGAGCCCAATGCTGGGCTCAATCCCAGGAACTTGAGATCATGACCTGAGCTGAAGGCAGAGGCTTTAACCCACTGAGCCACCCAGGCATTTAATTCCTTGGGCTTTTGATCACAGTGATTTAAAGATGCATGGTTGAATACTCCACTTTGTGTCTGGATCTCTTGGGGCTCAGTTTCTATGGCCTGGTTGTCGAGGAGGCTGTTGTCCATCTCAGATTGAGGGGAAATCCCTCTAGCCAAAAGCACCAATAGGCCTTTTAGCCTATACTGTTTCAAGTCACTTAGGCCCACCCTAATTTCTTCTAATATTACACTCAGATTGCTTTTTACTGGTTTAATTTTCAAAACTTGTTATTTCAATTCAAAGTATCCTCACCAAGGACCAAATTGAAGCACAAAGCAGCTCCAGGATTTTGCCTAATATCACACAGCATTCAGTGGCATTAGTGGACATTTATTAACTTGACTGCAGCCCGGCTTGTCAAAGCCCATCTTATGTTTGGGGCACAGGAGTCAGAGCTTGGGATATTCTCTCTGCACAGACACATGACCCCTGCCTTGGTCAACCAGATGTTCCCCCTGGGACTTAACATCTGGAGGGAGTAAGGTAGATGTGTAGGAAAGCCCACTGACCTCATGCCGGTGTTGGTGGTTGTTCTGATCCAGCAGCAGGAGGTATGGCTTGCCTGCCAGATTTGTCCCACTGCATGAGTTCCGGTGTCCTTGTAGCCACCTGCCCCCTGGCTCCTTGGTTCTAGCCTCTTTCTGAGACTTCCTTTTAATTTTGTGAGTTATCTGATACCCTTTCAATCCATTCCTGTTGTGTAGAAGCTAACCAGAGTGGGTTTTTATTGTTTGCAGCCACGGATCATGACTAATTCAGTGACCAAGCAGTTGAGAGCTTGAGAGGACCAGGTGGCTGCTCCATCCTTTGCTGCAGACTCAGCTGAGAGATGGCTGCGTTTCAGACCCAGAAACCTGGCGTGATTCAGTCTCCTGCCCAGGAAGATTGTAAGGGATGCTGAGCATGCTACGGAGTACTCACTAAATTGTGTGCAATTTCCCTGAAAAAGTAAAATAATAATTTAGGCCCTTTCACAAGCGTGAAAGGACTCATTAGGGAGAGAACAATGAGAAACAAATTAGGGAGAGAACAATGCATGGGATTGTTCTGTGGTTGATACAGATGGAGCCTGGGCCTGGGCATTGACCTGGCTTGGCTGGCCTGGTAGGCTATGAGCCGTGGGCTGAACAGCCATGGAGGAGGTGACGGAACCTTCCTCATCAGGGCCACCCCTCTTGAGAGGCTTCTGTGGGTCATCTCTAATGCCTTTGTGGAGATCAGTGTTCTTGGGACAGCCAGGCTCTGGCAGCCTCCATTAGCCAGGGACTTGGCTCAGTTCCTGACCCTCAACCTGACCCTCAGCTGCACTGCGCCTGCCTGGTTACCCCATAAAGAGGGCTAAACTCAGTTTCCATTGCTCGGATGAATGAAGGCTATGAGATGTATAGCAGGTGCCTCTGTCCTGCCTCTCCATCCAGACATGAGTTCCAGAAACACAGGGCCAAGTTCTTATATCTCCTTATATACCGTGCACTCAGTAGGTTTTAATAAATGTTATTTGGCAGTGATGTGGCTGGCAGGTTTCTCCTTCTTCTCTTTGCTAACCCTTACTTCCAAATTGCCATGTTGTTCGCAGGTGGATTCCAGGGGACAAGTACATGTGAAGTGAGAATGTTGCTTCCTGTCAGATGTTCTGAATTTGGGGGTGACAGGGAGAGGAGGACTTTGCAGGAGGATGGGTAAGTCTTTTTTCTTTTTATAAGGCCAATTCTTGGCTTTGTGCTGCTATAGACATGTTGATGTCTACTTGATAGTCTACACATTGATGGTGTACTTGAAGGTTCTGTCATATATTCTCATCTACATTCAGGATGCCTTTGCCCCATGTATTCCAGATGCAGTCTGGGGGTGTTCTCCCACTTGCTCCATATTGACATAAGCCCGGGCTTCTCACTCAGGGGAGAAGCGCATATAAACCAAAAGTAGCCTTCCAATACGTTTCCCACCTTCACTTTTGCCTAAGGTGGCTATTTAAAGCATAAATCAGATCAAATAGCCCCACAGTTGAACACTCTCCCAGGGCTTCTTCTAATTCTGGGTGCTCTTCACCATGGCTTTTTAAAAAGCCTGTAGAAGCTGGTCTCTTTCTCTCTCTGTTGCCATTCCTTGCCTTTTACTTCCTTGCTCACAACTCTCCAGACATACTGGCCTCCATCCTACCTTTTGAACTCTTTAAACCTCAGGACCTTTGCGTCTGCTGTGCTCTATGCCTGGAACACCACCCATAGGTCATCTCACATCTTGTTGCTTCTTCTTGTCACTCAGATCTCAGCTCAAATGTCACTGCCTTCCTGGCCATCCATCTAATTTAGCCATCCCTCCCTCCAGTCACTATGTATACTTTGCTCAGTTTTAGTTCCTTTACAACACTTATCCTTTCCTAAAATTATCGTATTCATTTATTTGTACACCTAGAACCATGCATGGTGCATGTTTGTTCCTTGGTAACATTTTGTTGAGTAAATGAATCAAGGAAAGAACTAGTGGGAAATGTTTTTAATGTCTATAGGTATATTTTAAAAATTTAACATAAAATTTTCAGTCGACTTCAAAACCTTTATGTTAATTTACTATAAAACTATAATTTAAACTACCTATGGGGTAAAAATACTTAGCATATGGCAAATTGAGTAAATTGATGATTCAACAAATGAACAGATTTACTATTGAATGAATGAATGGATGAATGAATGAAAAGTTGATGCCCCAGAGATGTGCACCATTTTTATCCTGTGGCAGCTTGCACATCCTGGCACCATGCTGGTACACAGACCCAAGAAGAACACAGTCTTGTGAACTTGAAGGAAACGTGCTGCTCTGTTGGTCTCCTTCCTCCTTATGGAGAAGGAAGATTCTCTGAGTCACAGAGTGCTTCCCAAAGCCAAAAGAAGCAAGACTTTCAGATTGTTTTCTCCTTGGGATTTCACAACTCTCTATGGGTTCAGATCACGAAGAACCAGGTTCATGATCATTATCATCACCGATCCAGACTTTCCACAGAGCAGAAGGAACAAAGTTCCCACCCCTGCAGAAGCACTCATGTCCAATCCCTCTCTTCCTGGGTGGGCAACTCTGAAGGAGACCCCTTCATGGTCTCTGCCCCAGCAAGTTTTCTAGCCAGCTCTCCATCCCCTGCACTGAATCAGCTGCCTTTTAGGTCACTTTCAAGAAAATTACACCTGCCGGATTGATTGTCCCCTTGCACCCAACATCCTTGGGATGGTCCTTCCTCCCAGGCATATGTTCAAGAAATCTCTCCATGCAGAGATCACTGGCATATTGTTTAATAGAATCATATGAGGGAAATTCTGTGGGGAAAAATCAGTTTGTGTCCTTAATCAACTGGAAATGCCCTTTATCTTTTTAGTTGGATAGAATGCAGTCTTTCTCACTTTGCAACTTCTCATTTATACATTTTTATAGCTTTTTGGAGGCGATTTTCCATGGTTCTTTTGCTTTTTTGTGTGTCTTATTAGCAGAGGCAATGGTAGCCTTTGTTCTGGATGAGTTTTCAAGGACGTTTGTATAGTAAACAACTTTGAAATGTAAAAAAAGTGACCCCCTCTGAACACAAAGCACATTATCTCCATCCAAGGCAAAGTGTGGACAGATTTGCCAGGAGTCTCTTATAGAATTGAGGGTTTCTTAACTAAGCATAGTGACAGAGACCCACTGTGAGTTCATCGCCCACTGGACTGCTCCACTGTGCCCCATGAACTTGGGGGAGTGGTTCAGGGGAACATGCTTCTTGATGTGCTATGAGTAATTAAGTCCTTTTTCTGTGACGCTACGGTCTCATGTCTTCTGCTCACATCCATGGAACTGAGGCAGGCTAATTTAATGGGAAAGCAGGGTAAAGTCTCACACCCATCTTGATACTCCTCTGGTTTATACTCTGTAACTTAACTATACGTAGGTATTATTAGTATACATTGTACATAAAATGGACTGAATTTCAAATAAGTGTGTCTTATCTCCTCAAAGGGAAGCAGATGCACTCTCCAAACTATCTAATAAACATGGGTAGGTAACTGTGATAAGTACCCTGTATCTTCTTGCTGTCGTTTCATCCTTTGGATGGCCTGTAGTTGGGGATGTGCCTCTACTATGTCCACAAGGGCCACCACTGAACATTGACTCTGTGGTGGTGGTAGTGGGTCTCCCAGTTTTTAGGGTTCTTCAAATTTAACCTTAGGTCATCTTCTCCACTACTCTGTACCGTTTCCCAACCACCCAGTGAGTCAAAGAGTGCCAGGTGGAGTGGCAGGAGAGGGTAGTTAATAAGAACAGACCCAGATGAATGGAACAGGAGCTCCAGGGCATGAGTCAATGAGGCGAATGCTGAGACATGATGTGCTGAGAGAAAACATCAAATCCCAGCTCCAAATAAAGGGCTAATGTCCAGACATCCAGGAGGCCACTCTGCCTGGGAAACAGAAACCCATTACCCTGGATATCAAGAATACTAAGAATAGGAGACCTGGGATCAAGGCCAAGTCTGGATCCATTCCAGGCTGTCCCTTGGCACGAGACACAGGCCTTCAGTGAAACAGAAAGGAACCAACATAAGGAAACCACCAAGCCCATCTCTGAATCAGGATTTGGCAGCTTCTCATTCCTCTTTTCATTGTGTTATCCTCTATGATGCTATAGATAGAAGAAGCAATGATCATGATTTTATAAAAGCAAAAGAAAACACATAACTGCTACCAAATGTAACTCTTGCAGAGAGAGTTGGCGGGCAGAGGAACGGGCCTTGAGTCTGGAGCCAGAAGTTCTGAATGTGGGTTTTGGTTCTGCCCGCTGTGCCCAGAGGGGACCCATTTGCCACCTATAAAAAGGAGGACCAGAACATGACACTAGGCATTGTGTGTGCAAGAGCTCTTGGGTTGGGGTGCAGAAGTGGGCATAGAGCAGAGGGCTCAGGTGAGGTGGAGGGAAGGGAAAATTAGCCCTCAAGGGGTCCACTGAGAACACCAATGAAGTCCCCTTCTAAAAATCTTTCCCCCAAAAACGAGATCCCACACTTCCTGGTTCTCAGTCACAGTAATATTAATAGTAAAGGCCATGATTTAGTCAGTGTGTGTGACAAGCCAGATGTTTCACACATACGTGATGTTATTTCTAATCTTGAATCATTATAATAGTTGAAATATTTACAAAAATGCTGAACTATTCTCCTATTCCAAATGGAGAAACGGGTTCTCAAGAAACATGCAATGCATGGCCAAGGTCCCACAGAGAGCTTAGAGCTGGGAATCACACGCAGGAACGTCTGACTATGAAGATATCCAGAGAGGGAGAAGCCCTAGTCCTGGGATAGTTCTACAGCTGCCCAGAGTGACACTCAGTGGAAGAATGTGGTTTTCTCCTCGGCAGCCATACCCCTAACACTGGTACCACGGTTTGTTAGAATGAGAAGTCCTTTTCCAGGTGTTGACTATTTAACCCTCACATCCGTCCTGCTGGGTGGTTTTACTAGCACAGGAGCTAGTGTGGCTCCTGGAGGACTGTGCCAGCAGCAGAGTCTGCAAGGAGACGCAGAGGGCAACCAAGAAGTCCTGCCAGGATGGGGACAATGATGTGGCCAGTCATGTAGATGGGGCTGTGGATGCTTGGGGGGGTGGTGGTGGGACAAGTATCCCAAGGGGACTGGTCTTGACCTTGTGGACAGAATAATAGCATATTTTTGCCAAATATGTCCTGTGTTTCAGGCCTGGTCTGGCCCTGCCTCTCCTCACCATTGCTGCCCTCCACCCCCAGCTTGGAGCTGGCCAGAGAAACAAGGCAGCATGTTGCTTGGGCTCCCTGACACAGCAGATGTAGGGTCCAGGCTCCAGGTAAACTGGAAGATAACCTGGGGGCCCAGAACATGGTTCTGGAATAAGAAGTACCAACCTCTGACACAATCTTTCTCATTCCTCAGGATGCTCTAGACTTGCCCTTGGCCCACAGATGGACCCAGAAGGTATTCAAGGTCACCTTAAAGGCAGGCAGCCTCATCCATTGGCTCTCAGAGCCTAGGAATTGTTTATTCTTCTTCTTATTTTGTAGACTAGGAACCTGAGGTTTAAAGAAACTATCTTGCTTCCTCTCTTTCCTTGCCCATAGCACCATCAACACTTCAGGCATTGGCCAGGGAGGTGAGCTGACCTCAGTGGTTCATGAAGATGAGCATGTGTTCCTGAATTGATGGGCCTAAAGTCAGACTCTAATGGGGAAGCTGTGCGGTTTGGTTGTGTCAGGGTAGGAGGCAAGGCTGAGCAAGAGAGAGAAGGCAGCCTTAGGCAGCAAACTGGAAACCTGGGCAACAAAACGGGCAGATCTTAGCAGGGAGCCTAATCGTACAACTTTACTGGGGGTGGAGGGTCTGGAAGGGTGCCTGGGGACACCGTTATTCTTTTCTTGGATTGATGGAGCCCAGGAGATGGACGGAATCATGGGAGAGGGCATTCCCGCAGACAGGGAAGAATGTGGAAGCAGGACCATAGACCCAAATGTGGGTGGGCTTGGAATCTATAAGAAATGGGTTCACTGTTCCCCCAGAACTGTGGTTTCAACTTTGCTTGCCCACTGAAATTGCTTGAGCAGCTTTAAAAATACTCATCCTTGGTACCCACAGAAATTCAGATGCAATCAGTCTGAGTTGAGAGCTGGGTATTGGTATTTTTAAAAGCTCCTATTGTGATTCTGATGTGCAGCCCCGGTTGAGAACTGCTGGCTTAGAGAGGGAAGGTAATTGCGCATGTCACAGACTGGGCCTGGGGTGGGAGATGGACGTGCTGTGCAAGGAAGAGGTAACTTAAATGACCAGTCTGTGGATTCTTAAAACAGGAATTAGATTTCCTAAACAAAATCCTACTAAAATGGCCCAAAAATATCTTAAAGCGGCCCTGCGGTGGAAAAAAATGGAAGAATCACCTAGTTTATTCCTTCAGTACGATGAGATTTGCATCCATTTGTCTTTTTCGTGATGTATCCTTGGAAAGAGAGGAACAGTTGGATGCCCATGGGTTTAAATTTGTGGGGCCAGCCTTCAGCTCATCTCGTACAGTTCCTAAAATCATGTGCAAAATAAGTTTGTTTGAAATGCAAACCCCCCACCTCTGGGCCCAAAGATCGGAAAGCACTAATGTTTTGTTTTGTTTTAAGATTTTATTTATTTGAGAGAGAGAGAGAGAGAGAGAGCACACATATGCATGCACACGCAAGTGTGGGGCTGTGGGCAGAGGGAGAGTGAGAAGCAGAACCCCGCTGAGAAGGGAGCCTGATGTGGGGCTCGATCCCAGGACCCCAGGATCATGACCTGAACTGAACCCAGACGCTTAACCAACTGAGCCATCTGGGCACCCTGGCACTAATGTTTTTAGATGGAACCTAGAAAAGCTGTGTCTAACAAATTAACAAACTCCCCAGATGACTGCGTGACAAAGATGATCTGTGGCCCCATATTGAGATATGCTGATTTAGGGACAGGGATATAGGCTTAATGTATTTGGTTTTCTTAAGAGCTCTCTAAGCCACCCGATCAGCATCCCCTGTGAAGAATATTCACAGGTTAATGGAAGCTGGAGGGAGGAAAATCAATTCCTAGTGCTCTAATCTAAGTGTCTATCTAGAGCGAGTGCAAAGGATGTCCCATTAGGTAAGTCCTCACATACCATAAAACTCATGCCGGCGCCTGCGTGCGGAGCTTCAGCCTGTCAAGAAGCATTTTACACTCCACAGCCCAAGGCGGCCTCATATCTGAAACACTGTCGGAAATGCTGCAAGCTCTCCAGAGCCTTCCACCTGAGGCTGGGGGACATGGGGCAGCTGGCATTCTTTTTTTTTTTTTTTTTTTCTCATTTTATTTATTTTTTCAGCGTAACAGTATTCATTCTTTTTGCACAACACCCAGTGCTCCATGCAAAACGTGCCCTCTCCATTACCCACCACCTGTTCCCCCAACCTCCCACCCCTGACCCTTCAAAACCCTCAGGTTGCCCCAACCTCCCACCCCTGACCCTTCAAAACCCTCAGGTTGTTTTTCAGAGTCCATAGTCTCTTATGGTTCGCTTCCCCTCCCCAATGTCCATAGCCCGCTCCCCCTCCCCCAATCCCACCTCCCCGCAGCAACCCCCAGTTTGTTTTGTGAGATTAAGAGTCATTTATGGTTTGTCTCCCTCCCAATCCCATCTTGTTTCATTTACTCTTCTCCTATCTCCTACCCCCCCATGTTGCTTCTCCATGTCCTCATATCAGGGAGATCATATGATAGTTGTCTTTCTCCGATTGACTTATTTCACTAAGCATGATACGCTCTAGTTCCATCCACATCGTCGCAAATGGCAAGATTTCATTTCTTTTGATGGCTGCATAGTATTCCATTGTGTATATATACCACATCTTCTTGATCCATTCATCTGTTGATGGACATCTAGGTTCTTTCCATAGTCTGGCTATTGTAGACATTGCTGCTATAAACATTCGGGTACACGTGCCCCTTCGGATCACTATGTTTGTATCTTTAGGGTAAATACCCAGTAGTGCAATTGCTGGGTCATAGGGTAGTTCTATTTTCAACATTTTGAGGAACCTCCATGCTGTTTTCCAGAGTGGTTGCACCAGCTTGCATTCCCACCAACAGTGGAGGAGGGTTCCCCTTTCTCCACATCCTCTCCAGCATCTGTCATTTCCTGACTTGTTCATTTTAGCCATTCTGACTGGTGTGAGGTGATATCTCATTGTGGTTTTGATTTGTATTTCCCTGATGGCGAGTGACGTGGAGCACTTTTTCATGTGTCTGTTGGCCATCTGGATGTCTTCTTTGCAGAAATGTCTGTTCATGTCCTCTGCCCATTTCTTGATTGGATTGTTTGTTCTTTGGGTGTTGAGTTTGCTAAGTTCTTTATAGATTTTGGATACTAGCCCTTTATCTGATATGTCGTTTGCAAATATCTTCTCCCATTCTGTCAGTTGTCTTTTGGTTTTGTTAACTGTTTCCTTTGCTGTGCAAAAGCTTTTGATCTTGATGAAATCCCAACAGTTCATTTTTGCCCTTGCTTCCCTTGCCTTTGCCGTTGTTCCTAGGAAGATGTTGCTACGGCTGAGGTCGAAGAGGTTGCTGCCTGCATTCTCCTCAAGGATTTTGATGGATTCCTTTCTCACATTGAGGTCCTTCAACCATTTGGAGTCTATTTTTGTGTGTGGTGTAAGGAAGTGGTCCAATTTCATTTTTCTGCATGTGGCTGTCCAATTTTCCCAGCACCATTTATTGAAGAGGCTGTCTTTTTTCCATTGGACATTCTTTCCTGCTTTGTCAAAGATTAGTTGACCATAGAGTTGAGGGTCGATTTCTGGGCTCTCTATTCTTTTCCACTGATCTATGTGTCTGTTTTTGTGCCAGTACCATGCTGTCTTGATGATGACAGCTTTGTAATAGAGCTTGAAGTCCGGAATTGTAATGCCACCAACTTTGGCTTTGTTCTTCAATATTCCTTTGGCTATTCGAGGTCTTTTCTGGTTCCATATAAATTTTAGGATTATTTGTTCCATTTCTTTGAAAAAAATGGATGGTATTTTGATAGGGATTGCATTAAATGTGTAGATTGCTTTAGGTAGCATAGACATTTTCACAATATTTATTCTTCCAATCCAGGAGCATGGAACATTTTTCCATTTTTTTGTGTCTTCCTCAATTTCTTTCATGAGTACTTTATAGTTTTCTGTGTATAGATTCTTAGTCTCTTTGGTTAGGTTTATTCCTAGACCCTAAACCCAGCAGGAGAAGAGAAATCATAAAGATCAGAGCAGAAATCAATGAAATAGAAACCAAAAAAACAATAGAAAAAATCAATGAAACTAGGAGCTGGTTCTTTGAAAGAATCAATAAGATTGATAAACCCCTGGCCAGACTCATCAAAAAGAAAAGAGAAAGGACCCAAATCAATAAAATCATGAATGAAAGAGGAGAGATCACAACTAACACCAAAGAAATACAGACAATTATAAGAACATACTATGAGCAACTTTACGCCAACAAATTGGACAATCTGGAAGAAATGGATGCATTCCTAGAGACATATATACTACCACAACTGAACCAGGAAGAAATAGAAAACCTGAACAGGCCCATAACCAGTAAGGAGATTGAAACAGTCATCAAAAATCTCCAAACAAACAAAAGCCCAGGGCCAGACGGCTTCCCAGGGGAATTCTACCAAACATTTAAAGAAGAACTCATTCCTATTCTCCTGAAACTGTTCCAAAAAATAGAAATGGAAGGAAAACTTCCAAACTCATTTTATGAGGCCAGCATCACCTTGATCCCAAAACCAGACAAGGACCCCACCAAAAAAGAGAACTACAGACCAATATCCTTGATGAACACAGACGCAAAAATTCTCGCCAAAATACTAGCCAATAGGATTCAACAGTACATTAAAAGGATTATTCACCATGATCAAGTGGGATTTATTCCAGGGCTGCAGGGTTGGTTCAACATCCGCAAATCAATCAATGTGATAGAACACATTAATAAAAGAAAGAACAAGAACCATATGATACTCTCAATAGATGCTGAAAAAGCATTTGACAAAGTACAGCATCCCTTCCTGATCAAAACTCTTCAAAGTGTAGGGATAGAGGGCACATACCTCAATATTATCAAAGCCATCTATGAAAAACCCACCGCAAATATCATTCTCAATGGAGAAAAACTGAAAGCTTTTCCGTTAAGGTCAGGAACACGGCAGGGATGTCCATTATCACCACTGCTATTCAACATAGTACTAGAAGTCCTAGCCTCAGCAATCAGACAACAAAAAGAAATTAAAGGCATCCAAATTGGTAAAGAAGAAGTCAAACTATCACTCTTCGCAGATGATATGATACTATATGTGGAAAACCCAAAAGACTCCACTCCAAAACTGCTAGAACTTGTTCAGGAATTCAGTAAAGTGTCAGGATATAAAATCAATGCACAGAAATCAGTTGCATTTCTGTACACCAACAACAAGACTGAAGAAAGAGAAATTAAGGAGTCAATCCCATTTACAATTGTACCCAAAACTATAAGATACCTAGGAATAAACCTAACCAAAGAGGCAGCTGGCATTCTGCTTCACCTTTGCTTAAGGCCCGTGGTCTCAGAGGGAAGCTCTAAAGATGGAGGGTTGCCTAGGAGTTACGATGAGGACACTTTATGGTTGGGATACTCCACGAGCATTCCCTCAGCACCCACAAGGTTTCTAAGCTGACCAGAATAGTGGGGATGTGTTCATGAGCCCTCATGCACAATAGAAAAGCAGGCCCATGCTAAAGAAAGAGAGACAGGTCTGCTTCAGGGGGGAGTCATCTTGTTTTCAGTTAGGGATAATCATCTCATTTTATTGTTTCATTGGGGGTATTATAAACCTCCCTAACTATGAGAGCACATGTCAGACATGGTCTTGAACAGAAGAATGCCAGGCTAAAGGGAGGAGACACAAAAGAACAGTAATGGGATTCGGGAAGGGAGTTAGGTAGCCAACCCCACTGCAGGTCTTCGACGTGGTTCCTATTGGCATCTTACTTTTCCCTCATTGAAAGGATTCATGCTGGCTGTCGCTGCACCTTTGGGGGTTAAGGAGATCATGCCATCCTTCCACAAATCATGTTAGCTGCAAAGAATGGGGACCAGAAAGTGAGTTGTACACTGGAGAAGATCTTTGCTGATGCTGTGACTCTTGTTCGAAGATCAAGAGACCATGACAGAGCAGCAAAATCTCTCTAGGAGCAAACCAGGCTCTCAAGAGGAGCGGAAGTAATGAAGCAATATTAGGAAGAAATTCAAGAACTGAATGAATATTCAAGATACTGGCGAAGGCACAGCCGAGATCAGATGGAGACGGGTAGCAGGAGCACAGAGAACTTCATACATCCCTGGAGGGACATCAGTAGGCTTTGGGACTTCCAATGAGCAAGTACTGAGGCAAATGTTTGGGTTGCTAGTGGCAATCCTAAAGGATGACCTTGGTATAATAATGAAATTTAATGAGCATCACTCGAAGATACTACGAGCCCGTGCTGACCAGGTAATGGAAATAGCAGCAATAATGAGGAAAGCCACTGAGATGGGTGAGCACTAGGGTTGCATGAAGTAGGGAAAGAATTTTCATCTTAAACAGGAAATCAAGGATTTGAGGGAAATCCTTCAAACTCGAGATCCAAGTTTTAACCTCAAGGAAGATGATACGTAAGAAAGTACACTCTTTGTCAAGTTATCAGTCTCTGTCAATTCGTGCCAATTGGTCTGAACCTGAGAAGGACTGAACATTTCTGTGACATGGCTCCAAAAAAGCCCCAGGGCTGGCCTGCTACATTAATTAATTAGTGGAATAATAGTGAAGAAAGAAATCACCACCTGAATCATTTATTACTTTTAGATTATGTACAATACACTGGCAAATGATATTTTTAAAAGATCATCTCTGAAAATGCATAATAAATTAACAAGGCATTATTCTTATTAAAATATAATAGAAAAATAATCCAATATAGTAAAAGTTCTCAAGATGATATCATAGGGCAATTCCATGTTTATTTTTTGAGGAATTGCTGCTCTCCAAAGTGGCTGTACCATTTTACATTCCCATCGTGATGCAGGAAAGTTTCAATCTCCCCACATCTTTATTATTTTCTCTTTCTTTTTAGAACCATCCTATGAACTGTGAAGTGGTACCTTCCTGTGGTTTTGATTAGCATTTCCCTAATGATTAGTAATATGCATTTTTTTCCCATGTGTCTATTGAAACAATGTGTCTTCATGTATCTTCCTTGGAGAGATATCTGTTCATATCCTTTGCCCATTTTTATTTATTTTTTTAAACAGATTGGTCTTTTATTTTTTTTTAAGGCTTTATTTATTTATTTGACAGACAGAGATTACATTAGGCAGAGAGGCAGGCAGAGAAAAAGGGGGAAGCAGGCTCCCTGCTGAGCAGAGAGCCCAATGCTGGGCTTGATCCCAGGATCCTGAGATCATGACCTGAGCCGAAGGCAGAGGCCTAACCCACTGAGCCATCCAGGTGTCCCCCTTTGCCCATTTTTAAAGCGGCATGTGATTTCAAAGATACAAATTCATCTTCTTGTTACGGAGTGGTGAGAGTTCTTTACATATTCTGGGTACAAGTCCATTAACAGATAAGTGATTTGCAACTACTGTTTCTGAGTCTGTGGAATGTCATTTTTTTTTTCTTTCTGATTGTATTTCAAGTTCTTTCCCAAACGTGGCTCTAGGAATGGCCAGATTCAAGTATATCCATAGGCTTGGTCCACTACTGTCTTGTATTCATGCTTAAGTATTCATTCGCCAACATCAAGCTCCAGGACGGAAGATGTGACAAAACGGGACCCTCCTCCATGGCGGGAGTCCTTCGCTGATTTCAGAGATGGCAGTGGCAGCCGGTATGGAAAACACACTGGAACGTCTCCCTGGAGCTGGGCTGTGATGGGATGTGTCTGCCACGGACATCATCATCTTTTCCCTGAGCTCTCTGAAGCTTCTGAAGACATGGCAGAAAATAATCTTCTTTGAAGATACTGTATAACAACTGCAAAAAGCAAAAAAAAAAAAAATGCTTCCAACACATTGTGCTTACTGATAACTTGGGTTTGGTTCAGTTGTCGAATGAGCTGATTGATGCATTTATCTGGAGAGCCGGGTGAGCCCACCCTCTTGAGGAATCCCAGTCTATTCTCTGTAGGAGGACAGGCTACTGTCAAGATCATGAGATGGAAAGGGTGCAAGAACCCTGACACTACCTGGAAATTTTTCCCTAGAAAGGCAATTTCACGAATGATGTTTTTTAAACAAATGACACCAACCTTCCTCAGGTAGGTTGTCTGTCAAAGAGATGCTTTTATTCTTGACCTTGGCTTGTCTGCATTTCAAGATGAATTCTCAGAAAAACTTCATATTGGGAAATCCCCAGGTCACATAAGATTCCCATGAGCAGCATTTTTATGGCCCGGGGGATTGCTTTGACAAATACACTACTGAAAATAGTCTTCAGGAGAAGCCTTGCAGTGGTCCCCTGCACCAGTAAACTCACCCCATTAATCCCTTGGATGCAAAAAACAAAGGCCAAGGGATATTTATGTGGCATTTCCAAGACATAAAGGCTGCACTTTTAATCATCTTAGGTGCACCTTGTCATCTTGTTGCCTCCAGGAACCATGTAGGAACAAGTCTAGTCATTTAAACTTGACCCCTTTCCCTTTCTTTTGCTCCTTCTTTTCCAAAAGTGCCTGCCTTGCTTAAGTAGCTTTGAGGGCTTGATAAGACTTTTTTTTTTTTTTTTTTTTTTTTTTTCAGATTTTCTGGAACTAAAGGGATTATGTGTCTTTACTCTTGCTCCATCATCTTTCCCCCTTTTTATGTTCTTAATGGTATTGTTTGAAGTATAAATGTTTTTAGTTCAATGAAGTCCAATTCACCTACTTCTGCAGCTTTTGCTTTTGGTGTCATATTTAAGAAAACATTGCCCATCCCAGGGCCATTAAAACTTACTTTTGTACTTTCCTGTGAAAGTTTTAGTTCCAGCTTATACATTTAGGGCTACCATCTCTTTTTGAGTTAATTATTGCATATCGCGTGGGGTTAACGGTCCAAGGTCATTCTTTTGTATGTGGGCATCTAGGTGTTCTAGCACTATTTGGGGAAAAAACTATTTTTTCCCCAATAAAATGTCTTCGTATCTTTTTTAAAAATAAGCTGGCCATAAATGTAAGGGCTTCTTTCTGGATTCTCAATTCTAGTCCATTTACGTATCTGTCCTTACACCAGTAGAACGTTGTCTTGATCACTACAGCTTTGTAGTAAGTTTTGAAATCAGGAATTATCAGTCCTCCCAACCTGGCTGTTCCTTCAATGATTATTTTGGCTACTTGGGTCCATATGAGATCTAGGATTGGTTTGTCAATTTCTGCAAGAGAAGCCAACTGGGATTTTGAATCGGTAGAGTAATTGGGAGGATATTGCCATTTTAATAATATTAAGTCTCAGCATCCCAGCTCTGACAGATTCACTGAATACATCTATGTATCACGAGTCACCAGTTACCTCAAGAAAGGACACCGAGCACACATCCAGTATTTTCTTTTCATCCAAATTCAGGTTGCAACACTGAAAAGTTACAGAGACACCACTGGGTGAAGTAAACAGATTGTGCTTTGATTTTTAAAAGGAATTGAGAGAGATTGTTTGAAAATCTTCCGCCTTTTCATCATGTCCATTGGTTCTGGGTTCTGTGTGTGTGTATGTGTGTGTGTGTGTTTTGTTTTTTTAGTTTCCCTCTGTGCCTGCACGGTGCTAGTCATTACAAAAAGCCAGTTTATAATGGACAGGCTTTGGCTGTTCTCGGTGGTTGATAATAACGAATCACTGGCACCCGGGCAGGACAATATTGAAAATGGAAATGTGACTGTTTTATTTATTTTTTTCTCCAGACTGCGGTGTTTGTTACTCATCTGTTACAGGTCAGTGTTTGTAGCTCCCAGGAGAAAATTGCTTTTCCCTGAAAATTCACTGGCCCTGGACACAAGTAGGCAGTCTGCTGGAGTGAGGCGGAAAACCCCAAGGGAGGTTAAGAGCGGGAGTCCATGTCCCCACCGCACTTGCGTGAGGTGGGGGAGGGGAGTAGGTGCAGCGGAAAGCTGCAGTGAGAGGCATCATCCACTCTCCCCGCACCTTAACGAAACAACACTCTGAGACACAAGAGGTGTGAATGTGGTTGAATTTGTAGAAGCCACAGTTCCTGACCTCATCAGGAGGTGTTAATGTTTTTGCCTTGGACTTGCCAATGTCCGCTCAATACAGGCTCAGACCTTTCCTCCTCACTGGCTTCCCTCCGGAAAGTCAACAATGTTGTGATTCTTAGAATGGGAACTTCTTACCCAGGCTTTGCAGGGGCAGCCGTTTGATGGTTTCATCCCTCAGCTGGGTGGCTGATGGTGGTGATGCTTCCAGGAACTCTTCCCTGCACTTGACTTAGGGAGGACCCTGCAGAGGGCTTGGCACGGAGCCAGTGAGGTGGAGAAAGAACGATGTGCTGGATACAGGTCTGCAGTCTTTGGCTGGATGAGCCGGAGTCTTTCCGGACCAGAGTCAGGGCCTGTTTAAGAACCATTCTTGATTCCACTCCAGGGTCTCAGTGTGAGCTGAGGATTTGGGATCTAGCCACACACATTCTCTTGAGAATTTTTAAATGTTCTAATTAATACAATAACCAGATATATTGCCAACATAGCAATTTATATGCGACCAGATGTTCACCTTCTTTTCCTCTCTGAAAGCAGGATGTAGGAAGAAGGGCTAGACTGGTTAGTGAAGGTTTGAGGGTCAGAGGTGGGGGGTCTGGCTTTCTGGAGGCCACCCCAGTCCTTCCCGTGCAGCTCAGTTGCACCTACAAAGGAGGGAGCACGGGTCCACTGAGGAAGCCCTGATTCCCTGAAGCATGCCGGGCTTGGGTGGGCCTGATAACGGATGGAGAGCAGGATTGTTAGTAAGTCATGAGGCAAAAACTATGAAGGGCCACTAAAGTAGAGTTAGACTCTGTACCTTTGTTTTCATAAAACCAAGAGTTATTTAGGGAGGAGAAAATCACTGAATGTAAAGTGAGCAATTCCCGGGCACTGGGGTCCGTTCCAATCACTGGGTAACAGTGATGGTAAGAGAAACAGTCACCACCCTCACGGGCTGGTGATTGTCTAAGCTAGAGATATGGTAGAGGTGGAAACCAATGCAGAGCCTTTGGGCAGATAGACAGGGCTAGAAGAACACAGGCAGCCATACAGGGCTCTAGCCAGAGTGCTAAAGCTAGTCAGGGCAGAACTTGTATTCATTGAGATCCTCAAACAGGTGGTTCGTGTGGAATATCTCACGAAACGCCCCATGCGGGGAGCAATCCCATCCTCCGAATGGACTCGGTAAAGCCGAGGCTCCCAGAGGCCAAGATAACATCTCCTCCCCCACTCACCAACCTCCGGGGCTGTGCAGAAAGTTATTGAACGATCTGGTTCAATTCCGGGTCCTCGGGCCCCAGACCCTGTGCTCTTTCCATTATGCTGCCCACCCAGGACCCTCTTCCAGCCCCTCATTTTACAAAGGGTCTCCAAATGAGCTCATGGGGAAGCTGAAATCCGGAAACTTCCACCGCGCTGTGTGCCCTGAAACCCTCTCTGTTTTGCCTCATTGTGGGAGTGAATCAGAATGGGCTGCAGTCGAAATCTAGCAGCAAGACCTTGTCCCAAGGTCAGGGCGTCCAAGAAAAAAGTCCTTCAGTTCTCACAGAGGAGTCCTGGGGCCCCAAGGAGCTCCCGAACTTCTCCAACCGTGCCTGGCTGCCTCCCTCCCACCGCCTCCCTGACTGCCAGACAATGGCTCTCAGGCTCCCAGCTGTCCCCATCACACCCTGAGTGTCGGTGCTATTTTTAAACCTCTCTTTTCTGTGCCCTTTTAATCTGACAGGTGAAGAATTGCTGTCATTTTCACACTGAATAACATTCATTATTTAATATCTGTGGTGAAAGACCTGATTTACTACCGGGGTACTTCGTCCTAAACCATGCCCAGGAGGCTGTTTTAATACGGACAGGGAACAGGTTGGGTTTTAGACCTGCTGACGTGTGACAATAAATGAAGGATGGACCTCTATGTTTAGGGGCAGGGGAAGGGCTCCGCCGACTCAGGGGGTGGGCCCTGAGTCATGCCCAAGGAAGAAAGGGCTTTCAGGAACATCTGAGGCTATCAGGATCAGCAGCCCAGAATTACCCTCTGTGTCTGGAATGCGGTCACCAAATAAGGACAGTGACTTCACAGAATAATAAGAGTTATTCAATTTAGTGTGCCAAGTTCGTTTACTGGCTTATACAGAAGAACATCCCATCGCTACGAGGTCTGTAAGCATGCGCCTATCAAATGTCAGGCATTTGAGCAGTTTCCTCTTGCCCTGCCTCATGTGGCACAAACCCAGTCGCCGTCCAGTGAACGTGTGTTAAGAGCGTCAGGAGCCCACCTTCCCAGGTGGGAGAAGTTGCCCCCGGGGGGACTGTAGTGTTCTGTGGCTGGCATGGGGTACCCTGATGGAGGGCCCTTGCTGCAGCCCTGTGGGGTGCTGACTTTAACTCCTGGCCCGACTTTTCTGAGGACAGGTCTCTGGGTGGGACTCCCGAGCAACCCAGCTTTCCTGTCTCATGCCTGAGACTCCCGGGCCACGTGACCGTCAGCATTCATCTATCCCGGAGCCCAGGCACACTCGACGGGTGCTTTGTAAAGCAGCCCACATCTCAGAGCGTGCTCTCGCTGTTTGGCTTCCCAGGCTGCAGCGGGCTGTACAGATCCAGATTTGAACTTCACACACTGTGCTTTCGGGCTTGCCAGCTGCCAAAATAGTGCAGGAGGGGAAGAGCGGGTAGAAGGAGAGCTGGTTCTTCTTCTGAAATCTGTGGCTAGACTCAGCTCTCTTCTTGCTTTTCCCTCCTCTGCCAAGGCCTCTAACGGATGTGGCTGCTTTGGTCATGGCCATGGTGAGTGCTGTGGGCACAGACACCTGTTAGGGAACACTGTGGTACTGCTTGCTCAGACCAGCGAATGGTGGGGGGCGGAGGGAATGTCCCCTGTGAATGTCCGAGATGCTGAACCAGATCAGTGGCTCAGGATCCTGGCACGGAGCTGACCAGAGCTGTGGGGCAGAGGGTCAGATCCCCGCTGCACAGACCATAGGTCCGCGAGTGAAACAAAACACACGGCATCCTTGCTTTTGGCTTTCGATGACCTAGAGGCATTGGGGTCATTCTGTCCCGTGCCTGCTATGATGTGTTCCAGAAAGAGTTTGCTCTACAAACAGAGGCAGCAAAATGATTTGGAAACTGTCTTGACTTTTCATGTGAGTGGTATGTTTCCATAGGATAAAAATGAGTTGTTTGTGCCTTCACTATAAAATGCTAATCTAATTATTTTCATTTCTGACACCAGAAGTAAAATCCAAATATTAACAAATATCTGTTTGTTAACTCAGTGGTCTTGTGTTAAAACACAGCCCCCAAGGTCTTGTTTTTTGGTCACTGTATACTTCTATATAAGCATCGGCTTTGGGCGGTTGCTTGAATGCAGTTTCAGGGAGCCGTGCTTCTGTATTTTCTCCTGCGGTCTGGATTTTCAGCTCTCTCCCATTAGAGCTGTTACTGCACGAGGCCCCTTGGGCTGCTGTCTCCAGGAGCCATCAAGCAGCTACAAGAAAGAGCAGTCGGACATTCTGAGCCCTACCCGTGCCTCCTGCTACTTCATAGCCTGCCTTGCTCCCCGGATACTGCCCGCTGTACTTCTATGGCTCTTACCCAGGCATAGGTGGAGACTGGGCACTCACCCACTTGACTGCAGGCATGAAAGCGGACATTTACGGAGTGCTTACTGTCTGTTAGTGCCTTTATTAATTCCTTCAGTTCTCAACATGACTCAGGAGCTGTGCTTGTCACCCCCACTTCTCAGACAAGGAAAATGAAACTTAAAGAAGCCAGGGGACTTGTCCAAGGGCAAGCAGATTGAAAGGGGGGAGCTGGGATTTGGGGCCAAGGCTTTGAGACTCCAAAGACCCACCTTTCCCAGGTCATCACAGCATCCTGGTTTTCTAGAGTAGGTGGAGAGGAGAGCAGAGAGCCTTCCTCATGGCTGTACAGGTGAGATGCTCATGAGCCCGAAACCCCTGCCTTGGTCATGATCTCCTTTGAGGAAAGCGGCCATGGGTAATTTCCCCCCCAGTGCATCATGGCGTGTGTCAATCAAAATGACTTCTGCTATGCTGGTTACAACTGAATGAGTTCACCAAGCTCTGTGAGAGTGGAAGAGTGTCTCTTAACTGTTGGTGAAGCTCCAGTACCTAGCACATAATAGGTGCTCAATAAATACTTGTTGAGTGAATGAATAAATGAATGGATGGACCCTGGATCCGAAATTGGTGCCCAGCCTATGGCAACCACCTCTAGGTTACAAAAACATGATCTCTGAGGTGGACCAACACAGAACTTTACTAATAAATGGTCCACATTGGATGGTGACAAATTGATGACATGATATCTTTAGAAAGTATGAAAGCCAGGTGTATTCTGAGGGGGCATGTCCTTTCCACAGAGCTTGTTGTAGGTCCCAGTCTGGAGAGGGCAGGAACCCAGAAGGACAGCAGAGCACCGATGTCCCCGGCCACGCGGGTTTCTGATATCTTTCACTGAACAGCCATCATCAAAGGTGATCGCATTCTCAGAACATTGACAAGCATGTGCAGGACTTGTCCATCTGCAGAGAAACTGAAGAAGTTTCTAGGTGAAACTTAGGCTCTAGTTGAACCATATCTTCCCCCAGAAGGGCATGGGGAAGGCAGGGGCCCATCTCTGTCCACCTGCTTCTTCCCTTCAATTGATCAAGAAAATTCAGTGCCCCAGTAGCCGTGTGTGTGCACGTATGTGTGTGTGCATGTGTGTGTGCAAACACGTGTGTAGTAGGGTGGAATGACTGTCCATTCTTTGTGTCCCAGAGACACAGGACGATGACAGAATAGTGGTGACATCTTTGAGAATGAAAAGAAGGTAGGACATTATGTCCTCAAACACCTGGCCAGCCCTCTGTCAGTGGGAAATGTTCTCACACTCACTCACGTAGCAGAGAGCACATCCCTTGTTTATGATATGTGGGGCCATGTGGTCCCAGGGACCCATGTGGTCCCTCAGTCCTGAGCTGTGGGAACCCACCGAAGGAAGAAAAATGACTACAAAGGAAAACAAAAATGTTAGTAAACATAAGTTAAGCTAACACACCATTTGTGAGCTCCTTAGAGGTACTATTGTACAGACTAATGGTTTTCTTTTTAGCTTTCATCAGGGTTGGCAAATTCCCATTAGCACTAGTCTTGGGTAATTTGGTTTCGTATTTTAGAATAATATGTACTGTCTGTGATCAGCACCCTAGGCTTCCCATTGTTATGGATCCCCTGGGCTTGATTGGATCAGCAAGTGGGCAGGGATCACAAGGCAATTTTCTGGCTTATTCCTGAGCCTGTAGGCTATTGCTTTCTGTTGTTGTTGCTGCCATTACAAGTACTGGGTCGCAATCTGGCACAGAACATAAAGCCTCATCCTGCAGGCACCACTTCTTACAGTTGCCAGAGTCTTCTATCAAGGATAAACCCTAATGATGTTTCCTGTAGGTGGCTGGCCCACTGAGCCCACTAGGGTCCCGCTGGCCTCCTGGTTTTGCCCAGAGGAGACACAGGGATATCAAGACACTGCGGGCCAGACATTCCGCAGTTGGTCCCTTCCCAGAGCACAGGCACATTGCATCAAGAATGGGGTTGGATACATTATATGTTAATAAAAAAATAAGAAATAAATAAAAAATTAAAAAAAATATATACTATAAAAAAAAGAATGGGGTTGGGATGACACATCCTATTTAAAGGCTGAAGAAATAATTCTGTGTTGTGACTATAGCATCAGCTGCCAATGTGGCTTGTGCACCATCTCATCCTGTTTTTCAAATGTCAAAAAATGTAAGCGTACAAGTATGGCAGTGCCTATAGCTGGGGAGGAGAGGGCTTTCATCTCAGGATTGGCTCTGAGGATCAGTAGTGGCTGCCTGCAGGGCTTATCAGGCTGAGTCCAGGCTCTGCTGGCAAGAGGTCCAGATTGATTAATCATGTCTGCCGTCAGAGCAGGCATGTGGACAGTGGGGTGGTTTTGCGATATTTTGCCAATGTGGTTTATAATGTGGACTTATAAGAGGGATTCTGTAATGCCACTGTAATGGCAGTGACCAACTCTCCCTCCTCATCCCTTTCACAAAAATATTCCAAAGATTTTGCTCATTAGATGAAACTGAGTCCGTCCTTACTAATTGTCCCTGCAAAACAAAGAGCAGCCCGAGAAAAGGCTAGGGAATCATGGCTACCTCTGAGATTGTCTGACGTTCCTCAGTAGGGCCATGCTGCGCATTCAAGGGGCTGGTTAACGGGAAGAGTGCAAGCTTTGTGTTTGAATCCTGATCCACCATAGCTGAGTGACCTTGAGCAGGTTACTTCACCTCTCTGAGTCTGTTTCTCCATCCGTAACATGGAACAAACAATTCCTACCATCCTGAGTGGACGTGAAAATTAGAACTTGCTTATGCAAAGACTACGGAATTGTGCTGAGTCCTGGAGGAATGACAAAGCTAAGCATGACTGAGGAATGGGGGGCTCTGGTTCATACAACATTCTAGTAACTGGTCTCCACACCATAACTGAATAACCACTTTTCCCTCGGATCTTTGGGTGGCATAATGGGAAAAGCCATGGGATGAAAGTCAGAAGACTGAGCACGCATTCCAGGTTAACTACTTCCCAACTGGGGGATCTTAAACAACTGACCTTACCGAGTTTTAAGGTCTCCTTCAGTGACACCGTGAATGCTAACATTCCCACCATCAGGATGGTTCCAACCATACAATCATTATGAAAGTGCCGGCTTCACAGCCGTTGCTCAGAAACTATATATCAAATCTTTAATTTTTTAAAACTTTCATTTGGTAATACACTGCATCTTTTTTAAAGAACAGTTTCCAGATTTATTAAAAAAACTGAGGACATAGTACAGAGAGCTCCCATATCCGCCTCCCACGGTTTCCCCTATTATTAACATCTTACACTGGTATGGTGCATCTGTTAGGATTAACGGATCAATATGGACCCATTATCATTAACCCAAGTTCATGATTCATTCAGATTCCCTTAGTTTTTACCTAGTGACCCTTTCCCGTTCCCGAATTACACGTTATATTCTGTTGGCTTGTCTCCTTAGGCTCCTCTTGGCTGTGACAGCTTCTCAGAATTTTCCTTGCTTCCAACAACCTTTATGGTTTAGGAGTGTTGGTCAGTATTTTGTAAGATGTCCGTCTTTTGGAATTTGTCTGATTTTTCTCATGATTAGACTGGGGATGAAGACCACAGAGGAAGGAGGCATCCTCCTCACACCATTGCAAGGGCACATTCATGATTTATCACTGCCTATATTGCACTTGATCATAAGGCTGAGGGAGTGTTTGTTAGAGTTCTCTAATGCAAAGTTACTCTTTTTCTCCCATTCCATATGTTACCCTTTGCAAGGAAGTCACTATGCAAAATCCAAGCTTAAGGAAAGAATTATGTTTTAACTCCTTGAGGGTGGAGTATCTATATAAATTATTTAGAATTGTCCTACAAGAGAGGGTTGTCTCTTCTCTCCATTTATTTATTTTTCAGTCATTTGTCTATATTCGTACAAACTCATGGGTATTTATTTTATACTTCAAATCATAATTCAAAACTATTTTACTTATTTTGTTGTCCACACTGCTCCAGGTTTGGCCTTTGAGAGCTCTTTCTGTTGGCTGCTGTGTGCCCTGACATACCACCATCAGTGTACATTTTTTTAAAACACTTCCTTGCTTTCTGATGCTGCAAGACATGTTTTGTGCCTTTTCTCTCACTCTGTTTTCTCTCTCTCAAATAAATAAATAAATTTTTTTTAAAAAAAGAAGTCTTTTAGCTCTTTAATTTGAAATAATCATAGATTCAAGGAAAACTACAAAGAATTGTACAGGGAAGTTCCATGCGTCTTTTTTTCCAGTCTTCCCCAAAGTTAACATCTGGTGCAACAAGATAAAACCCAGGAAGTTGACATTTGTACAATCCACAGAGTTGTTTTGGATTTCTGCAATTACACATACACTTGTGTGTGTGTGTCTGTGTGTCTGTGTATGCGTGGATTCTGTGCAATTTAATCACACGTGTAGCGTAATGTAACCACCGCCACAATCAAGATCAGGGGCTATTCAATCACCACATGGCTCCCTTTATAATGAGTTCCTCCCCTATCCATCCTTCACTTCTGACACCAGTGATCTGTTCTCCATCTCTGTAGTTTTGTTGTTTCAAGAACATGACATAAATGAATCACACAATAAACAACACTTGGGATCGGCTGTTTTCATTCAGCCAGTTCCCTTGAGATAAACCCCCGGCTGTTATGTTTATCAATCGCTCCTGCCTTTTATTGCTGTATTGTATTCCACGACATGGCTGTTTACCTTAATCATTAGTTTAAACATTCCCCGTTGAAGGATCAAAATGGCTGTGCCATTGTACATTCCCACCAGTGATATCTAAGTGATCCAATTTCTTTGCATCCTTGACAGCATTTGGTGTTGGCACTATATTTTTTAAAGATTTTATTTATTCATTTGACAGACAGAGACCACAAGTAGGCAGAGAGACAGGCAGAGAGAGAGGGGGAAGCAGGCACCTCACTGTGCAGAAAGCCCGTTGTGGGGCTCCATCCCAGGACCCTGGGATCATGACCCGAGCCGAAGGCAGCCCCTTAACGACTGAGCCACCACCCAGGCGTCCCTGGTGTTGTCACTATTTTTTTAATTTTATTTTATTTATTTGACAGAGAGAAATCACAACTAGGCAGAGAGGCAGGCAGAGAGAGAGGGGGAAGCAGGCTCCCTGCTGAGCAGAGAGCCCGATGCGGGGCTCGATCCCAGGACCCTGGGATCATGACCTGAGCCGAAGGCAGAGGCTTTAACCCACTGAGCCACCCAGGCGCCCCATGTTGTCACTATTTTTTATTTAGTTTATTTATTTATTTATTTAGATACTACTGTATCTCTCTATGCCTTTAACTAATGTTTCCTTAACGTTGGACATCTTTTCATGTGCTTACTTGTGAATCTTTTAAGTTTTTAAACGACACAAATAAAGTAACGAATATATATTGTCAAATTACTTGAACATGGGCGAATTTTTCTTAGAGTCAGAAAGTATCTACTTAGGGCTCTTTGGATTGTTTTTTTTTAGGAACCTAGAACCTTCCAGCAGGCTGCTGAACATGCAGAAGATAAAGGAGATTGAGCCCAGGGGTTTCCTCGGTTGAGGTAACAGTGGGTGTTAGTGGAACACTTTATACCAAGTGAGACCAGGCACTTGCATCTCATTGAACGCTCCCACCAATCTGCAGTGAGGTAAAAGAGAGCGACACTTGCCATTTGCCCAAACAGATAGCAATTCAAACAACCGGAATTTAAAACCAGGCCAGTGAGACTCCTCTTGTACTCTCTATCAGAGAATTTTCCAGTGACAGTCTGGAGCAGAATAGGGACCAAGATTTTGGATGATTGAACTTTACTTTACGGTTACATATTTGGCTCCTTCAGTCTCTGGCCCCAGTTGGGTGAACATAAAATGAATTAAAATGCATTTTATCTACAGTTGCTGATCCACCTTTTATCACTTTGCTTCCTGAGGCACCAGAAAAGATTCGGATTCCTATTACCCAACCCTTCATCTCTCATTAAACAAAGCCTATTAAGGGCAGTTTATCATCTTTCCTCAGATTTTTACATCAGAGACACATTCGGCCACTCAAGGCAGGCTCCCTTCTAAGGCATCCCACAGCTTCGCATGAGCATCCCTGCTATGGGCCCCAGGGGAGTGGACCTGGCAGTGAGCCCCGGGAAGGCGTGTGGGACAAACAGTCACTGGGCCCCCAGGGCTATGCAGAGCCGCCACACTCGCTCAGGCTTTTCTGAGAGACAGTAATAGACTTCCTCCTTGTTTAAGCCGCTGTTCTTCTGGGTCTCTGTCACACACCTGCATCTAGCCATGCAGATAGTAGTCCAGGGAGCAGCCCTGTCTCCCATACCTCCTTTCTCTGCCCCCTGAAGACAAGACTAATCTCTCCATCCAGGGGCACCCTCATGAACTCAGTGTTCCAGACACTACCAACCATTTGGAGCTGCCCCATGAAATGAACCCAATGCCATTCCTTTCTGCACATGAAAGAGGCCATGACCATGTCCCAAAGACTCCCTCTCCACTGACAAGCATGTGGCCCTATTGGTCTATGAAGTAACCCGTGGCCTTCAAGGTGGCCTACTCTTGCTGCCTTTGAAGAGGAGGGTACAGAAGGAGAGAGACTCTTAATGGTGCCCAGGAATCTGGCCTTGCCCACTTGAGGACACCCAGTCATGGCTCAGGAATAGATTTTGCATTCAGGATTTATATTCTTCTGGGTCTGCTGCTCAATGTTCTGCAGCAAAAGGAAGGTACCCCTTGGAACAAAGATGTATCTTCCAAACCCCTTGCCCCACCGTTGGCTCCTCACAGAATTTCTTGAAACAGTTTTTTGAAAAGAGGAAAGGAGAGAGACAGGCACCCACAGAGTGGGTTGTATTATTGTTTGGAGGCAGATTGATTTTCCTACCTCTGGGCTGCTTTCCTACCTCTGTTCGTGCTCTTAGAATGCACGAACAGACACATCCTGGGGGCCATCCAGGCTCTGAGGAGTATGGTGGAATGACAAAGAGTGTCAAGTTCCTTCATGAGAAGAAGCATCAGTTTGGAGCCCTACTCGTCACAGGTATTTGGATGTGAAGCTTCTGTGGGATTAGATCCACTGATCTAGGTAGCAGTGATACTGTGATCTCCAGTAGGAAATATACATTAGGTCTTCCTGTGGTTCTGGCACAGAGCTCCTAAAATCCTTGGAATTTCCTAAGAGGGCCCCAGCTGGTGTCTTTTGTTATGCTAATGAGGGCACTTTGGGAATGTGCCAAAGGATGAGAGCAGTTCCCAGGAAGTAGACCAAGGGATTAGAGGGTTGGAGATTTCAGTCCCTCTCCTTGATCTCTGGGAAGGGAGAGGGGCTGGAGGTTGAATCAATCACTAATGGGCAATGATTTAATCAATCATGCCTATCTAATGAACCTCCCATAAACCCCCAAAAGGATAAGGTCTGGAGAACTTCCGGCTTGGAAGCTTTGGAGGCAGTGCTCCACTCAAATAGAGCATGGCTTTCCCTATACCTTGCCCTGTGCGTCTCTTCCATATGGCTGTTCTTGATTTAGAGCCTTTAAATCTCGTCAGTAACATGTTTCTCTGAGCTTCGCGTGCCACTCTAGCAGCTCTAGCAAATGAACCAAACTCAAGGTGGGGGTCATGGGCCCTCTGACCTACAGCCGGTCCATCAGAACCTGGAGTTGTGATTGGCACATCTGAAATGAAGGGAAGTCTTGTGGGACTTAGTCCTCAACGCATGGAATCCAGTGCTGCCCCCCGGTAGATACAGCGTCAGAACTGAGTTGAACCGTTGGACACTCAGCTGGTGCTGTGAAGCATTCCTTGGGTGTGTGCTGAAACCCCCTTCTTCCACCTCCCCACACATTAGAAATCGGATGTCAGAACCTCTGAGAGCCAACCGTCTATAAGCAGAGCATCGCTAGAACGTGGGAAAAGAAGGTTTCTTCTCAGGATAACACAGTTGCAATGTCAGGTCAGCCGAATTATGCCAAAGCCCCTAAGGTTTTGGTTTTATTTTTCATGCACCATCAAAAGTAAAATTTTACATGAGTACCAAAGCAATGGAATCTTGACTTTGGTTTTCCCAACTTACAAAGCTGCTTTCTTGTGCCTTCAACAGTTTTATTCCAGGGACTTTTGTCAGTTAAAAAATTGCTTTGGGAAGCTCTCCTATTTCCCCACCGAAAGCTACCATTGGGACCGCATCGATGCAGTAACAGTATGTACGGGGAATCACTCCTTGTGGGAGGGACCCAGCAGACAAGTCAGTAAGACGTGCCCCCAGATCACAGGATTGACCAAGCACTCGTGTTCAGATACAACTCCCTGACCCCCAGGGTCATCTCGGTGGTGTTGAGAGAAGATAAGTAAGAAGGCAGCCTGGTCAAGGAATATCAGGGTCAGAGCTCCCAAGTCAAGCTTCTACCTCACAAGGCATGGGCTGGACTTGTGCGGGAGTCCTTAAGTTCGGGGCCACACAAGAAGAGTCTGATGTCATAAATGAGCAGAAAACGTGCAGACGGGGCAGTAATGGCAGGCCAGGCTGACTTGGGGGGCACTGGCTTTTACTCAGATCCTGGCTGCGAGCCCTTCATTCAAGCCTCCGAAGTCCTGGGCAAGCAGCAGCCCTTGTGTCCCCCGAGCATTCCCGTCTGGGTCCTACTTGTCCCTCTCACGGACCCCTCATCCTGTCAGAACCACAGTTGTGTCACTTCTGCATTCAACTTAGAGACACCTGCCTGCCACCCTCCAGGAGGAGCCACACGAGGAAAGGTCTAGCAGCCGTGGACACTGCGGAGGGCTGTCCGTGGCTCAGGCCCTCTGGCCCTCGGTGCTGTCTCTCAAGGCTTAGTCGGTGTGACAGTCTTCCTGCAACGAAAGGCTTGTTTGTGGGCAGGGGGGAAGCCAGCCTGTGAACAACTCCCTCCTCAGCCAACCGGTAGCCCAGCCCTGGCTCAGGCTGATGCCCACCAGCCTCTCTCTCTGTCTTCTGAGGGCCACCCACTTGTGCTTACACTTCTCAGAACCTCACCGTCCACAGCCTGGAGAAATCTGATGAGCTCTCTTTCCTATTGGCCTCTTGCATTAGAGGAATCTTGACCCTCAGATGCCAGCAGGGCTTACAGAGCAAAGCAGAGGCACTGGGACGTCCCTTACCCACTAAACCCATTTCCAACCTTATCGTCATCCAGAACCCTCTCCCCAGAATTACTACTTTTTGCTAGCATCTTGTCCAAATGCCATATCCGTGTCATACAGGAAAGAATAGTTTTGTTGCAGTGACCTCCCTTTTGGGGCAGACACTGGTTAACTTAGCTCTGTTTTCCATGGCTGGTCTCGCTTAGCATCAGGTTCTGTCTGTGCCTGCCGCTGCATCTCAGAGCTCTCTCCCGACAATGACAATGACCCTAGATGCAACAGTCCCCTCTTATCACCCGGGGTAACTTCCAGCACCCCCAGCGGATGCCTGAAACCAAGGATAGAACCGAACCCCCCCTTACACTATGTGTTTTTCCAGTACATACATACCTATTATAAACTTCAGTTTATATGAGGCACACGAAGAGATTAACAATAATTAATAATAAAACAATATACAACAATTATAATAACAATATACAAAAAGTTAAATGAATGTGGTCTCCCTCTCTCTAAATACATTATTGTACTGCACTCCCCCTTCTTCCCTTGATGATGTAAGCTGGCAAAATGCCTACTCATGAGACCGAGCAAGGTCAATTATGTGGGCATTGTGACTTTCTGACTCAGAAGGAGGACTGTCTGCTTCTGAACCATGGTTGACCACAGCTAACTGAAATGACACAAAGCAAAACCCTGGAAACGAGGACCTACTGTTCCACAAAGGCAGTTCTCCTCCAGCTCCTCATAAAGGAGAAGGGAATCCACAGACTGATACCTAAGTGGGCTTACCTGCCCTCTTGGGTCCAGGATCTAGAAAGTGGGACTCTCATTTTAACTGCTAAATGATTGGCTTCTAATTAGTTTGTGTCATCGGAAGAGAGTGTGCACTTTTATCACATTATACTGAGTGTTATTCATACCACATACGGTATTTTCCTGTGGTTTTTCACACATGGAATCAATGAAATTTATTGGCAGTAGGGGGAGAAGGTGGATACCACCTTGAAGAAAGAAATCCTTACGCATTTTGAGACTCCAATGAGAGATTCTTCAGAAAAGAAACAGTAGTCTTGAAAGCCAGACGTCATTGGTGCAGAAAAGTTCTAAATTCAAAAGCTTCTATTTATATGAGCTGAACAAGGATTGGCCATGGGCCATGTCAATATGGAGTGTTGCCATAAGATGCAGAATATGGGGAAAGCCGGAAGTGGTGTCCGGGGACAGCCTGCCACCCAGAAGGGGAAAATCCCTCCTGGCACTGGAAGATACTTAGAGAAGTCTGAAGGAGATGCTTCCTGAATTAAGATGTTGCTTGGGCCTCCATGAAGGGTTGAGTGAAAGGAACCAGATAATAAAAATCTCAAGGGACATCTCAGCTAGGTCTGGAGCAAGCATAAGAGCACCAGGCTGATTCTCCTGGTAGTACCCCTACCCCGGAAGAAGGTGGCATTTGATAAGTCTGAGAAGGGACCACACACAGCTCGTGGAGGGGAGAGGAGGGATCTGCCAGTTGTTGGGCTCCACCCTGGAAAGGGGTGAGAGCGCAAGGATCTGAAGGTGAAGACTGGCATGGTGTCAAGAAAGCCCGCAGGTATATGGCCTCAGGTGAAGCAAAGGTGCAGACCTAGGACTGTAGCCTTGAATGCCAGCCCCATATTTCAAAGGCTACATGCCCAGGAACCACGCTGTCAGGACTCAGACTTGGGACTGAGGCTGTTGAACAGAAGAGGTGGTTCTGAACGGAAAGACACTAACAGTGTTGCAGGGAGAGGTGAATGTCTCACAAGCCAGCCCCCCTCAACTGTAAAAATATGGGCTCCTGAGCAAGACAGGCACAGGCACCATCCTGATCTTGACAAAAGCTCGCCTTCGCTGCGAGGTGATCTGGGACCAGCTCTCCAGAGCAGCTCTACGTCATCACAGCCCCTTCCCATCCTCTGCTTCTGAGCCCCTAGTTTGTCTACTTGGAGTTTAGGTACCTTCACAGGCCTGGCCTGCAGCAGTGGGGGGTGGGGGGGTCCCAGAGCTCAGCTGGAAGAGGCATAGTCTCTGTGGCCTGGAAACAGGAGGCGGGCAGTAGGGTGTTGAGAAAGGACCAGCAGTGGGGAGCACATCAACAAGGCAGAGGAGGATGAGGCCCAGGGGCAGGAGATCTCCTCCCATACCATTTTACTGCTCTGGCCAGTCTGCCTTGGAGCAGTTTCTGGCTCCAGCTGGTTTATCTAAAAGCAAGGCTGGAGGTGGTGCACCTTGCCGTGGAGACTTTTGGACCTGATTTGATTGTTCCCTCTTTGGGTCCCCAGGCCTTGGCTGATAGCACTTGACCCTGAGCTGTGCTCCTTCGTGGTCCTTCCACATGTCCTGAGTAGCCTCATACATATATCTTGACTCTTTTGAAGCACTATCTGGCTCCCATGCACACATGTTTTGGCTTCTTTCTTGTGCACAAACTCCTTTGGTCTTATTTCCATCCTCACTGAGATTACCCTGGCTCATGCCCGGGCCCTTCTCCTCCACCGCATACTCCAGGAGGGGAGACACTGCCGTGGTGGGCAGGGGGAGGAGGGGTTCTCACTGTTTATTCGAAGGCTGTACAGTGCTAGCCAGAGTGGGGCTCTGTAAGTCTCTGTAGAATGAATGCGGGGTTGCGGGGGGTTGTTGCGGGACCCTATTTTCTCAGATGGTGTCTAATTTCTGAAAGTATTGTCTGAACTGAAGAGGACCTTAGAGACTCACCTCATCTACAGAAAACTGCCCCCCAGAGGTAAGTCAGAGTTCTTTACTCTTTCGACCGGAAAGTCGATCTCTTCTGGTATATCAATTCTCCAACCTCCTGAGCCTGAAATTCTTCTGCTTTCTCCATCATGAATCATTATAGGCAGAAAAATATGTATGCTTCTGCCTTTCCGCCAAAATGATCATTTCAATGCGTTTCTAAGAAACCCTAGTTTCCAGCTCAGCGGATCCACTTCTGCTACCGTAGCACGCCATCTTGGGGCTCCTCAGGCAGAGAAGGTCTGGTCTGTCTTTCTTCCTTTCTCCCTGTCGTTCACACCCCCCATCACCATCCCTTTCTCCTCTCTCTTCTCTCTCCTTCCCTCCCTCCTTCTTTGCCTCCTTCCTCTCTCTCCCTCCCTTCCCTTCCTTCCCCAAATACCTAGAATATACTCAACATGATTAAACATATGGGAGGGCATAAACAAAATAAAATGTAAATGCCTCTGTCCTTATAATTCCATCTCTGGACTCATTCTGGGGAAGTTGACTGTCTTTTTTTCTCTTGCCTTATTTTCTAAAGCTCTTATGATCATTCCGTATAGCTCTGTTTCTTTTTTTTTTTTTTCGTATAGCTCTGTTTCTTATCTTTCAAAGAAGATTGTCCACAGATTGAGAATAGTATCTGCAGACAATCTGCTTTGAAAGATAAGGGATTTACCTTATACTACTTCTCACCATCTCCTCTCTTTCTCAGTTTTGTTATGGCGCTATCTTTATTCTTCGTAATAGTTAATTACCTGTATGACTTTAAATAATGTGCATAATCCCCAATTTCTTGATTCATTTACCTAAGATTTTATCTATAGACTTACAGAATTAGGGGATAAGAAGTAAGTACAGTTAGTTATATCAACTTTACATCCTCCAGGCTTGCAAACTTTACACATTCGGTTTTGTGACTAAATACGTCCTTCATACTTCATCTTTAAGTTGATTTTAAACATCGAAATTGCATAGATAGATCTATACTATTACACTATAAGAACCATTGCATAAATGAAAGTGTTATTGGATGTCTAGGAAAGGAAATAGAATTTTTTGCCAACAGAGTCTTCCTCTTAAAGAAGAATCATCCGAGCATCAAGTTGAAATGGTTTTCTTGGATCCGTATCTAATTCAGTGACTACTGCATATTTTCCCATGTCATTCTCCATCCTTGATTCATTTTTTATTTTGCTGGTGTGTGTCCATGAATAATTTTGTTTGTAAAAGTTTGTAAAAATGTGCAACTTTATCTGAATGCTTGCATACCCCGAATATCTATCATTTACTCCCATTTGTTTGACAGTTTCTTTTTGCTTTCATTTTGGGGGGTTATTACCGTATCATTCACACATTGTAAGGAAAAAAGACCTTGAGTGCATATAGCAGGATGAACTTTTGTATGGGACCACCACCTGTATTAAGATACAGAACATTTCCATTACCCAGAGAGTTCCCTGCTGGGTCAAAGCAATTGCCTCATCAATTCAGAAAACTATTGTGGTTTCTCTTGCCATGAATTTGTTCTGCCTGTTCTGAAGTCACATAAATCGATGAATTTCTACTCCATATTTGTCTTCTTTCATTCACTGTATTAATTGTGAGACTATGCCATGTTGTTTTGTGTACCAGTAGTGTGTGTTTTTAAAATTGCTTGGTAGTGAGGTGTGTATCCATTCTCCTGTTGATGGACATTTGGACTGTTTCCAGGGTTTGGCTATTACGAATGAGTGTGCTATGAACATTCATGCATATGTCTTTTTGTGGACATCTCTCAGATAGAGAGTAGATACAGTCAGTTTTCCAACATGGGTGAACCATTCCCATTCCACCAGCAAGATGAGATTTGCAGTCAACCCACTTCACTGATGCTCGGTAGCGGCAGCTCTTACTTTCTGTCATCCCCATGGGCATCTCATTGTGGCTTTGGTTTGCATTAAGTAAAGATGCTAAGGACCTATTCATACGTTTACTGGGCACTTGGATATTCTTTCTTTGATCACTGGACTGGAGATACAATCCTAAACTCAAAATAACTTTCAGAACATTGAAGGAAATTTTTGGTGGCAATTTTAGTCTTGTTTTTATTAAGTCCCTTGCTTTCATCTTGCTAGAGAGTTTCAAACTATTTCCCCATTGTTGAAGTCCTGTAGTTTTAGTAGGATGAGAGTGGATGGGGGGAGGCATTTCATTAAAATTGTTTGGTTTTCGGTGAATCCTCTCAATGTGAAAACTCCTATGCTTGTTCAGCTCAGGAAATGTTCTGTTCTTAGTGACTTCTGTCTCACATCCATCTTCTTCTTCTTTTTTTTTTTCTTAAAGATTTTATTTATTTATTTGATACAGAGAGAATGAACATGAGCCAGGGGAGGGACAGAGGGAGTGGGACAAACACTCCCCACTGAGCAGGGAACTTGATTCAGGGCTCGATCCCAGGACTCTGGGATCATGACCTGATCTGAAGGCAGATGCTTAACGGACTGAGCCACCCAGACACCCCATCCCCTCCATCTTCTTTAGTGGAAATGCCTATTAGATGTTAGGTAACCTGGATGCATCCTCTACCTGTTTTAACTTTCGTCTCATTTTTCTCTCTCATGTTTTATCTTTCTGCTTTAAGTCCTGGGAGATCCCTTGACTTTATGTGTAGCATAGTCATGAAGTCGAATGAACTTGTGTCCTCCAAGAGACCCTTGGAAGATGAATCTGTGGTTCCTTCTGGGCCAAAGAGCCATGGGGTTTAAAAAAAAAGCCTATCATTCTCCACATTCTCTCAGCTCGGAGATAAGAAAGACAGAGAACAAAGCCTAGGCCAAAGGCATTAGCTACTTGGTCAAGGCCATCCAGTGGTGAGTAGCCGAGTCAGGGCAAGATCACCAAATGTTATTTTTCCATTACAACAAGTGAATGACCCCAGAGGGGAAACCACTTTAGCGGGAGCCCTTCGTGGCCCCACTAGATACATTATCCAGTCAGGCCTCTTTCTACAGAAACCCTCTCCCAGCAGCTGGGCCTCTGTCATCACCCACTTTGCTCGTCGCCCTGGAGCACGTACCTTCCCACATGCTCTAACATCTACACTAATTGACAGGCATGTAAGGCATTGGCTTATTCTTGGACAATTCTGCCTGAATATCTTCTCAAAGGCAGAGATTCACATTCTTCTTCTTGTCCCTTCATAACATAGCAATGGCTCCACGGAGGGGGTGACAGATATATTTGGAACTCTCTGGGCTCCTACAGGTGGGAACATATCTTATTCAACCCCAAACACCAACCAACCCAGCAGGATGCTTGAGGCATAGCAGACACCCTATGTGTCTTTATTTATTTATTTTTTAAAAAATTTATTTATTTGAGATAGAGAGCATGAATGAGAGGAAGGGCGGGGTGGGGGGAGAGAGAGAGAGAGAGAAGCAGACTCCCCACTGAGTGTGCAGCCCGACATGGGGCTCAATCTCATGACCCAAGATCAAGACCTGAGCCAAAACCAAGAGTTGAACACTTCAATGACTGAGCCACACGGCCACCCTCCTACCCCCACCCCATGTATCTTTATTGACTGAGAGAGTTTCCCATCAGTGTGAACCAGAAGATCATACATATACCGTTTTTTCTTAAGACCAAATTTTCAACTCTGGGATTCCATGTGACACAGTTAGTTAAAAACAAGTTGGCTTTGGGGACAGGGACATCCTTCTCTTATTATCTCTGGATTTTCAAGCAACCTATAAAACTGTCTGACCCTCTTGTGAAGCAGGACATTTCCAGGAGACCCAGGCAGGGAGAGTGGTAGGGGAGAGGCTGCTACCGTGTAGGACTGTCGCAAGGGAAAAATGGGATGGAGACGTAGAATGTCTGTGGGTTGTAGATCACTAAAAAAGCCAGTTCCCTTCTTTTTCCTTTCCTTGTCCACACATCCATCACCACCAGCCCATCTCCTCTCTCCTCAGCCCCTTACACATGAGTTAAAAGGAAAGGCTTTGCTACAAATTAAATGGACATGTCTTGAGCGATCAATCCACAGAGCGTTGCTGCAAGAAGGGCTGTTAAAATTTAGAGCCCTTATACTGTTACGCTGAAAAAATAAATAAAATGGGAAAAAAAAATTTAGAGCCCTTCACTTTCTTCTTAATGAGCTACCTGGGACTGGAGGGGGTGATAAATACAGCCGTTCTCATACATTGGACTCAGTTGGCTACAGTAAGATTTTTAAAACTCATTCTAATTAAGCATTTGCATGGGCTGTACTCAATATTCATTCAGGTCTTCCCCTTTCTAATAAGCTACAACTTTCACTGCTGCAGGCTCCAGGGCAGAAGCCTCCAGGGACCTCACCGTCCTACTTGAAAGCAGGAGGCAGTCCCTGCCCCACTGAGGAACCTATGTTCATTCCCTGCCCACTTTAGGGACTGGCACTGACCTGCTGTCTGGTGAGCCCGGATACGCAACTATCTCTTAGTCCCCTCCTTGCTAGGGGACGCAGCAGTCTGAAAGGCAGGTCAGGGCCACAAAGCCACCCATTTATATTTCGAACAAGAACAGGCCCCCCACTTTGCTGCCTTCTGACGGAGGAGGCTGGAGGGAGGTGGAGTCGGGTTTTGTATTTTTGATTCCCTTCTGTCAAAATGTGGGTGGGAGTTTCCAAAATGACACACGCAGATTCAATCAAAAAGGATTTTCTGAGCACCAGCAGAAATCCCTGTCACCTCACTCTCAAAATCTTTACAGGGAACATTCCAAGCTTTCTCCTCTGTTCCTAACCTCAGCTGACTTCCTCACCTCCAGGTTTGTGAAGAAGATGGTTAGAAACTCTCAAAGCTCTTATCCCCAAGTCAGGGCAGCTAATGGCCACTCCCAGCTGGTCTCCCTTCCTCTCCCTTCCACAGGGGGCAAAAGCTACTTCCCCTCCTAGCTCTGGTTCCCAGTCTCTTGCACTTTCTCAGGGACATGGGGTCTTTGGTTGTGTCTCCCCACCCTCAGTCGTCCTCTCTTCACATAACTTCCTCTTCACTGCCACCCCCCACTGCATTTCCGGAGCACCCAGTGTGGAGGTGGGCTCCACTTCCACACTGGGTAGAGTCTCCCAAGTCCCCCTCCACCCCCAGACTGACTCTTAGTCTGCCCTTCTCAGGCAAACTTCTCAAAGGACGTGTCAGCTGGGCCTGGTGATCGGCAGACCCTGTGTTTGCTGGTCTTGCATGGGCTTCTGACGTTCTGATTGCATTCTACAAAAGAGTCACAGACATTTTGAATAACATGATCAAATTCCATAGGTTAGCCAATTGGCTTATAGGCATTTAAAACTGAATCAGTTAAGCTATTACTACCTCAAATTACATTGCATTCATGCTATATTCATTAATTTTCTGTCTGTCTTCCCTACAAGATGAACCTAAGTCCCACGAGGATGTTGATTTTGTGTGTCCTTGTCACCAGTGTATCTCTGGGCGCAGAGCAGTGTCTGGTCCCTATGGTTCATTCTCAATAAAGATTTGTCTCTAAATTGTTTAAATCATAAATGAACACAAAACTGCCAATACTATCAAAAGACATTAACCACTCAGTCCACCACCACATGTTAAAATTGGTGAAATCAGGTGAAGAATACCCAGGTGTTCATCAAACTCTTCTATTCATTTCTCCATAAGCTTGAAATTAAAAAAAAAAAAAATCAGTGGAAAAAAACCACCCCACCTAAAATAGTATCTCTGTTTCAGAGCTATTTTTCATGACTGAAATTAATATTCCAGTAGGAGGTTTTAGAAAATCACCTTCATCTTTTTATTCATACTTGAGAACTAAAAACTGAGCAACAAAATTAATTTTTCACATCTTTTCTTTCTTTCTTCTTTTTTTTTTATTCCTATGGCATGAACTCATTTTCTCTTCACAAAGTCAGGAACATGCTGCCACTGTTGTTAGAACTACAAACCAGGCACTGTTTTCTCTGTCTGGCACCTTTGGTGGGCCAGAAGTCAAAACTCCCAGAGGATCTTAGGATACTCTCCATGAGAAATGAAGTACTTGTCAGGGTCTGGTATACTATGTTTCATGTCTGTCCACATTCCTGTAGAATCGCTTTCCTCCTTGGGCTCAGACACAGCATGTTTGATTGTGATTCCTTTTAGTTAATCTGGGGGGCTTTGCCAAGCCCATGTCAGTTCCCCTTATCACCAGTAGGAAAGAGCAGTGAACACGGCCAATCTGTTTATGGTAGCATATGGTGTAAGATCAGTTTTCCAGAAGAGTGGAGACATGTTCTGAAGCAAGTTTTAGGTTTCTCATTGCTTTCTTGGACATGGTTGTAAAAAAAGGTGGAATTAAAATGGGATCCACTAACCAGTGGCGAAGTATATCAAACGAGCATGGCTAATAAAAACCACAAAGCAACATAAGCTCAGGGCATTAATGACCCAATAATTGAGAGACCGCTTTCACTTCCCTCAATCCAATCCCAGGCCTATGAATCAGTGGGGGTTTACATGGGCATCCAGGAGACAATACAAAATAGGTCATAGGTCCTGATCACAGACAAGTTATCAGAGGAGGAGCAAGGACTCAGGAGTGTCAGAATGCAAGTCTCAACTAGAAGGTCACCTTGAGAGTATACAGAGGAAGAAAAGGAAAGGGCCAAAGGAAAACTTGATAAACTAGATAGACAAAGATAAACAAGGAAAGAGGAACCCTTAAAGAGTACTTTTAGCAAGTGCACAGGGGGGTAATGAGAAAACTAGAAAGGAGAGGCATCTCAGAAGCCACGGGAAGGAACATAGGAGGTTCGAATGGAGGGAACAATGAATATGGGCTCTGGGTTGATAGGGAAGGAACTGAAGCCAAGGGGCAGCTGATGACTCAGAGAATAGGACTTGATGATGAGATGGATGATAAATAAATATGAGGATAAGATGGGAGAAGAAAGGTATCAGTAGTAAAAAAAGTAAAAGGGCTAGAAGGAGGAGGTCAGTATGAAGATGGGAGGCTGGCGTCACAGCTCACAGACGGAACAGTGCTAGTGAGTAAGCAGAGAACAGGGAGTCCCCTAAAGTGGTTGCTGAGATCACCTGGAACTTCCAGGAAGTCGGTATCCTGATAGATAAAGAATCCCTCCCAAGGGAGGGCAGATTCCAGGGCAGAGACTACACCCAAGAGCCAAGATGAGTGTGGACGCAGAGAATAGCAATGCAAACCACTCTCAACATTTCCCTGTTCTCTTTCCAACCTTCCAGGTTACTGATTGTCTATACGACCCCACTAAACTGTGAGCTCTTTTGCGGGCCGGCATATTTTCTTCTTATGTAACTTACAGCATCAGGAGCAGTCCCATTGAAGCAGAAACACACTGAGTGAGAGGTGGGAATGTCACGATAAACCCACCAGCCTGTGCCCTTGGCTTTCAAGTTTGTCCCTGTGACCCTCTATTGCTGACAAGAGCAAAGCTGCATTTAAATTCAGTTGGGCTTGAGATTAAGAATCAGAGAGCCCTTTTCTATAATTGTTTTCCCTCTTGTCAGTTTGTCTACCTGTGATGAACATGGGCACCTCCCCACCTTCACCCAAGATCATTTCCCCCAGGTTCATCTCCAGAAATAAAACATTTCTGGCTTTATTTAGACTTTAGGATTTGTCTTTAGACTATCTTCCAGTTCCCTAGTCCAGTCTCAGCCAGAACACTCAAGAGCTGTTGCTAATTTTCTCCTGGTATCCTACAATACCACTGTCCTTTGGAAACAAAAGAGGTAATAAAAGGTACCCTCTTTTTCCATGACAGAATTCTCTAACCCACACTCACACCCAGGAACATATTTTTACATTCACTATCTCAGTTGTCCGAAGTGAGCACTTTTGTGCAGGAGCTTGGAATTCACATTTCGTCCCTTGCTTAAGAAAAGGTAAGGGTGGGGGCGCCTGGGTGGCTCAGTGTGTTAAACCTCTGCCTTCAGCTCAGGTCATGATCTCAGAGCCCTGGGATCGAGCCCCACATCTGGTCTCTCTGCTCAGCAGGAAGCCTGCTCCCACTTTCTCTCTGCCTGCCTCTCTGCCTACTTGTGATCTCTCTCTCTCTTTGTCAAATAAATAAATAAATAAAATATTTAAAACAAAAAAAGAAAAAGAAAAGGTTAGGGTGAATCCAGGGTCCCTTTAATAGCAGGGAGTTGCAGTTCTCAGGGAATTGGCATCCCATATTAAAAAAAAGCACCTTTATTAAAGGCAGTCAAATGCAAAAGAGTGTGTTTGGGGGAAATGAAAGTGAGAGTGGAGGGAAAGAGGAAAAAAAGATTTATGAGGGTTTGGGGATGGGCGTATTCGGGCTGGTGAGCACAGTGGTAAGTGATTTATGTGGAACAGGAGCTTTCTTGAGCTTGAATTTTAATGTCAGAAGAGCCAGAGGAAACCGTCAGTTCACACTGCACCATCTTTGTGGTTTTGCCTGTGTACACCCAGTTTGGAGCCTTCTATTTCCACATCTCCATGACAACCGAGGATTACCGAAATTCATTCAGTCACAATTCTGGGCTGACAAGTGCCAAGCAAACATTTCATTCCTGTTTTTTTAGCTGATGGTGGACAGTGTTGGGTTCTGTGTCAAGAGCCAGATTTTGGTGAGCTGGAAAACAAAAGCAGTTTCATCAGGCAAAACTCACAGCCCATTACCCTGGGGGAGCAGAGAATGGTCCTTCTGGGGAGCAGGAAGGTTGGCTAAAAATCCAGAAAACCCCACTACTGCTGCCAGGTGGGATGCCTCTGCCAGGGACAGCTAAAACGGGAAAGAAACTTGGATACATTCAAGGCTATTGTTTGTCCCAGCTGAACTCAGCTCTGTTTTAGCAAAGGAAAATTTCACCTTCCAGGACCTCCGTCTGCATCAGCCTGCTGACTCCTCAGTGCTGCCCTGACAAGCCATCCTCCTCCTTTCTCTTTCTGCTCACTAACACCTCCCTAGCCCCCTAGCGAGGGGGCCTCTCACTACCCATCTTTCCTCTTTGATATGCAGTGGTGAATCATAGCGAATAATGTCACATCACGTAACAGTTCCCCTGTAAGACTAAAGCTCTGAGCCCTGATTTTATGCAGATGGAGTCACTATGAATCACACTTTAAAATGTTTCTGAGTCTCATTTTCTCAAGAGAGAACAGTAGAAGGAAGATATGTACATCTGAGTCCCAGTCTCGGGGCCACTTAATGTGCCTAGGAACTGGGACACTTGTCGGTTGGTCTCCTTACCTCTGGCTAGATCACGCTCAGAAGAATAATTCCTTAGATGTCCCCCCCTTTATTGAAGAATGCCTTTGTCCCACCTAGTGCAGTGATTGTGAATCCTGGACCGGAATTTGTTTGCAAGAGGTTAGCTTACTCCACGGGCTTAGAATTAGGTCATTGGGAGAACACAAAGTAACTTATGTAAATTAACATACTCCAATATGCAGAAATATGACAAATCCATTTTTCCAAAATTCTTGAAAAATAGTATCTTGTCAGTTTCTCAGCATGTCAGTCTTTCAGTTTGGCAGATATATTTAGATTATATCAACTAAAATGTATTCAATGCCCAGTATGTGTTAGGTGTTGTCCCATACCGAAATTCATTTATTTATTTATTTATTTATTTTAAAGATTTTTATTTATTTATTTGACAGAGTGAGAGAGAGATCACAGGTAGGCAGATCAGCAAGGAGAGAGAGAGGGGGAAACAGGTTCCCCGCTGAGCAGAGAGCCCCAGTGGGGCTTGATCCTAGGACCTTGGGATCATGACCTGAGCCAAAGGCAGTAGCTTAACCCACTGAGCCACCCAGGTGCCCCCTGAATTTCATTTAATTCCTGCAAAGACCAATGTCGTCCTCATTTTGCAAATGATGCATCTGAAGGTAAGTGGCTGGTCTGAGGTCAGATGGAGATGGGGGTCTTGGGCTTCCCATCCTGTGCTCTCCAACCTCCACACATCTCTGCATAGATGCCTCCCTGACCAGTAAAGGGACCTCCTTGTCTGGGGTCTATTTGAAGGGCTCTTCCAGAGTCCGAGTCCTGACTTTGGTGTTTAGTACCTACATAGTGCAAAGCTCTATACCAAATCTGCCAACTTCCCACCCAGTGGATGGTGACCCAAGTGGTTCTCAAAGCTGCCTGCTCTGCAGTGCTGGGGGAAGGAGTGATACCAGACTAATGGGCCTGGGATCCCAGGGTGCTCCTTTGACTGTTCAAGTGTATCAGACCCTCCTACTCACTTCTCTGTGGGACAAGTCCTCAAACTGCACCTTTAACAGAAATCACTAACTTTTTAGTTCTGATAATCTTGTGGTCATACTAAATAAAAGTCTGTATCTTTAAAAGATACATACCAAAGTATCTACAGATGTAGTAATAGAATTATTATTTCAACATTATCCAGGGAGGGGGAATGGGTGGGATGATAGATGAAGCATTCATTTTGTTGACGCTTGCTAATGGATATATAAGGGTTTGTTACATCACTCTTTCTATTTGAGATAGGTTTGGAATTTTCCAAAGTTATAGATAGATAGGCAGATAACCAGACAGAGATAAATAAGGGTACAAGCAAAAAAAGGTCCTTGTCCCAGGACTACCCTCTTTCCCTCTCTCAACGTATAGTTCCTTTTTTTTTTTTTTAAAGATTTATTTATTTGACAGATAGAGATTACAAGTAGGCAGAGAGGCAGGCAGAGAGAGAGAGGAGGAAGCAGACTCCCAGCTAAGCAGAGAGCTCGATGCGGGGCTCGATCCCAAGACCCTGGGATCACGACCGGAGCTGAAGGCAGAGGCTTTAACCCGCTGAGCCACCCAGGCACCCTGTATAGTTCCTTTTTAAAAAAAATTTTATTTATTTATTTGACAGAGAGAGATCACAAGTAGGCATAGAGGCAGGCAGAGAGAGGAAGGGAAGCAGGATCCCTGCTGAGCAGAGAGCCCGATATGGGGCTTGATCTCAGGACACTGAGATCATCCCAGGACCCTGAGATCATAACCTGAGCTGAAGGCTGAGGCTCAGCCCACTGAATCACCCAGGCCCCCTCAACTTATAGTTCCTTAAGGATCTACTCTACTTCTCTTTGGCAGGGTCTAGTCCTTTTTCTGGAATAGGTAAAGCCTTTGGACCTGGCTCTCTGACTTGTTAACTAGGATTTTGCCTCAACTCAAAGCTTTGCCTGCAGCTCTTATTTTGGCCCTGCCCACAGCTTAGAGTACAATATGATTGTCCACAAAGCTTTGGGGCAGAAACTCTCTGATTCACCCTGGGAGAGGCGAACAATCAAAACATGATTTCCAAAGCTCAGAAACTTTCATGATCTCATATTTAAAAGATGAGAAAACAGAGCCTTAAGTTAGCCACCCAGTATCACATCACTAGAGGACTGGTAGAACCAGCCTTGTGAACACAACCAGTCACACACACACATACATAAAAAGAAAAGCTACATTTCACCTCATTAGTGCTGCCAACATACACAACAATGCATGCTCATGGAAATGGCCTCTGACGCTCAGCAAATATTATTTGGAGAAAGAAGAGACTGGAAGAAATGTAACAGCCTCAGGTGCTGACTTGTCTTCTTTACTTGGCCTGTTTTGCCACTTAATAATTCAACAGCAGTTGTGAAAACAGCTCTTCCTTCTGTGAATTTCTTCATAATCCTCTGCAATTGCCCCCTCAGTCTGAGAAAAAAATCTCTTTCAAGTTATTAAGTCTTGATCATATCTTTTTTTTCTTAAAAAACTGTAATTTTGTTCTAATTATAAATTTAATGAAAACATGCAAATTATAGAAAATCTGTAAAACGGGAAAGTTTTTAAAAGGGAATGAAAGTAATTTGCAGTCCTGTCATCTCAAAAGCTCACTCTTTGATGTGTCCTACTCTTACCACATATATAAAACAAAATTGCTACCACACTATATTCAGTTTGGTAGCCTGACACGTTTCCATTCAACATTGTATTGTGAGGAGTCAAAAGGTCATTAGATATTTTCCAAAAATAATTTTTTTAAGATTTTGTTTTTAAGTAATCTCTATACCCAACATGGGGCTCAAACTCACAACCCTGAGATCAGAGTTCCATCCTCTACTGACTGGCCCAGTTAAATGCCCCTAAAAATGATTTTTAATATTTGTATAATATTATATAATTATAATATGCAATATATAATTATATAATATTTAGATAATATTACCTAAGTATATCACCATTTATTTTTTGGTTTTCTTAATGTTAGCTATCTAGATTGTTTTCAAGTTTTCACTGTTATAAATAACACCTCAGGGGACATACTAGTCCATTTATTTGCGGAAACTCAATTTAAGTAACAGGAGAAGCAGTGTGTTCTTAAGGACAAAGGCTCCACAGTGGGAATCTTACAGGACCAGGAGCTGGCTGGGTTTGTGATAGTGTGACTCCAACAAAGGCATGCCATGTCTCTGAACCTCAGTTTCCTCATATTAAAACAAAGAGTCTAACTAAATGATCTTTCCAGGTCCTTTCAAAGCTAGCATTTTATAAGTATAAGCGAAAGCCAAAACTTTCTACTTATGAACATTACACTTCCTCAGATCGCCATAGAATTTTATAGTTTTTATTATTCTTGCTTTCATACATGTCAAGTGAGAATATATATGGGAACATTTAGTGATGATAATGAGAGAATGACTCTTGAAGCTCGTTATATGTGGAACGTCTAAGCTGTGCTCATTAGCAAGCACAGTAGAGTTAGATTACTGTGAGCAATTAAGAGGAGAAAACAATAATTAAGCAAGCAGAATCACACGAGATGAAACAGTCTATACCATCTACAGAGTATCTGTACATGGATACAGAATATATGGTGGGAGAGGTGGACATTTTTTGTGGCAAGTTTGAAATAGTAAATCGAAAATTTCTGGCTGAAAGTCTCTCTGCATTCAAGGGCAACTAAAGATAATACAGGGGAAAAGAAAATAAGAACTGGAGTAATTGAGGCTGCCAGAAATCCCCCAAGGTCTAGTGCAAAGGCTATTATTAAACCTAGTTATTGTCATGCTTTAATACCCTCCAAAATTCTGGCACAGAACTGACCCTGCTGGGTCACTGGTGGGTTATTTCACAAAGCCCAGAGAAAGGATATAAGCCTCGGTAACGTTTTCTCCTTGGTTATGAAAATATCTAAATATAAGCAGAGAACAAAATGATTCCATATGTTCCCCTTTGATAATAGCACTATCCTAGTTCTGGCTTTGCTAGCCTGGCAATCACCTGAACGTTTTTCCTAGAGTCACAGGAAGAAAAGAGGTAGGCATTTTTGTATTCACAGTGTCATAGAGCCAAAATAACAGATGAGGTAGAACAGGGTGCAATGGGCCACATTTGGAAAGGCTTTGCAGGACATGGTGAAGACTTCGGCCTTTTATTCCAAGTGATGGGAATTCATTAGCTCAGTTGAGTAGAGGAGTGACCATAATGTAATTTATGTTTTAAGATGATCTCTCTGACTGCCTTGTGGAAGATAAACTGGGGCAGAAAATGGGGTAGGCAAAACAGAAGTGGAGACCACATAGGGCCTAGCAATAGTCTAAGTGAGAGAGACAGTGCTTTGGAGTAGATGGTAATGGGTTGGAGGGGGATGAAATATGTTTGAATACATGTTTTAAAGGTAAATGAAGAGCTTACAGTATGTGTTGATTGGATATGTAGTTTAAGAGCAAGAAAGGTTTGAGAATGCACACGAGTCTTTTGGCTTGAGCAGCTGAATGAATGGTACATAATTTACTGAGATAGGAAGCTGCAGAGGGAGATTTGGGAAAAGCCAAGAGCCAATTTTGGGGCATGCTAAATTTGGGAAGCCTATTGGATGACAAGGTAGGCAGAATAGTGACCCCCTACAGATGCCTACACCCTAATCTCCAGAACCTGTGAATATGTTTTTTAATATGGTCAGGGAAAATTAAGGTTGAAGATGAAATTAAAGCCGTTAATCAGCTGACTTTAGAATAGGACTATCTCGGATTATACGGTCGGGCCCAATATGATTATGGGAGTCAAATGAGAAAGAGGAAGGCAAAATCAGTGTCAGAATTATAAGATGTGAACAAGACCAGCCCATCACCAATGGCTTTGAAGATGGAAGGGGCCATGAGCCAAGAACGTGGGCAGCCCGTTGAAGCTGGAAGAGTCAACAAAAAGGATTCTCCCCTACAGCCTCCAGAAAAGAATTCAGCTTTCTGACACCTCGAATTTAGCTCAGTGAGACTCACTTTGGACTTTTGACCTCCAGAACTGTAAAATAATAAATTTGTGTTGTTTTAAGCCACTAAGTTAGTTGTAATTTGCTACAGCAGCCAAGGGAAATTAAAGCAAGTGGCCAAACAATATATTGTCCAAGCTGGGACAATTTTAAATGGAAGACGTGCTATTAATACTTAACAGTCATAAATCAGAACTATCCTAGAAAAATGGATTTGGGGTCATCCCATCCTTCTGTCATGTGATTGGAAATGTCAGGAGTGGTGTCTTTTGTTGAGGAGAGAAGTGGGGGAAGATTTGGGGATTTGGGGTCATCCCATCCTTCTGTCATGTGATTGGAAATGTCAGGAGTGGTGTCTTTTGTTGAGGAGAGAAGTGGGGGAAGAAGAGAATTAAATTTGGCAAGTGCCTTCATGTAGATGGTATTTAAAGCCATGGAACTGGGTGAAATCACAAGGGAGTGAATATACAGAGAAAAGAGAAAATAACCAAAGATGGAACCTACTTTTAAAGGTTTGTAAGAAGGGGAGGATCCAGTAGAGAAGACTAAGAAGGCATAGCCAGGGAGGTAGAAGGAAGGCCAGGAAAAAGAACAAATAAAACCAAATGAATAAAGTGTTTCGAGGAGGCAGGATTGATCAATTGCCTCAAAGAGTGGGTGAAGTGTCAAGAAAGAAGAGGAATGAAAACTGATCCCTGAATTTGCAATGTGGAGATCATCAGTGGTCTTTAAAAACTGATGTGAGTAGGGTGGTGAGGCAAAGCCCTGGCAGGAGTGGGTCAGAGAGAGAATGGAGACAGAAAACATAGCTACCCTTTTCAAGTTTGCTATAAAAGAGAACAGAGAAACTGGGACAGTCACTATAGGATATAGGCTAGGGAAGGTTTCTATTAGATGGGAAACATTAGGGCACATTTTTATGCACAGGAAAGATTTGGTAGAGGGAAAATATTCAATGCAGAGAGAATGTAACTCCTGGAGCAAAATGTTTAAACAGAGGGGAGGAAATGGTCCCTGGAGCAAAGGTGAAGGATTTGGTCTTTAGTAGTCATGTGGACAAATCTTCCACCGAGGAGGAAGAAAGGATATAAAGACATTTATATTGGTACTTTTTTGTTGTTGTTGGAATGATAAGGAAGTTCTTTTTTTATTGTTTTCAACTCAGTGAAATAAGAAGTGAGGCCATCAGCTAAGAGTGGTAGGGGAAGGAGTAGAGAGAAAGAGTTGTGAATTTAAGAAAGGCTGAGAAAAAGGAAGAAAAACATGTGAGAGTAGAAGAACTTGATTCTTCTTGAATTATCAATGACATGGTAAAATTGACAACAACAACAACAAAACAAAACCCTCAAAACAAAAAGCAAAACACCACAGAAAATAAACTACAACATTTTGAAGCGTAAGAGATATAAATTATACATTGTTTTGGTCAGTGTAAAGAAGAGACATTTTAAGGAGAAAGTAAAAACAAAGACAAACTATCAGCACTTAAGAACAGCTGAGAATCTCACTTCAGTCTTTCTATTTCTGCCTGTAGCTGGCATTGCCAGTCTGTGTGGATGTGTTTGTTCAAGTTGACACTTGCACATACAATCCTTCCTCTCCTCCAGGGGTTCACTAGGAAATTTGGGTTGTGGTTTCTTTCCGTTAACACCAAATGATTTGGATATGACAGCAATTTCTGTTTTCCATAGGAGTACATCTCTTTATCTTTCTCTCCTTCCATTTTTGTCATTCTCCTATTATTTATATCTTATAGCCTCTCTCCTTTCCCCATAAGATATCTGGTAACTTGGTTTCTGCTTTGCCCCAGGGTTTGGACATGGTGCAATTTTCAGCAGCACCATGTCAGGACCACGGACAGCAGCCCTGCCCTCTTCCCACCTTCTCTCCCCACTGCATCCCAAAGAGAGTGTTTTGGTCATAGTCAGTCTGTATTACTCTGTGCCAGGAACTGTAATGGTTGTTTGAATAACAATAGGTCCTTGTCTTCAAAAAGATTTGAAGTACAGAGAGGGAAACAGGCTACAAACACAAGTAAGATAGAGAGAAGTATAATGCATAGCCATAGAGCACTACGGCAGTACTCAGAAAAGGAGAGCCCCTAATTTAGTCTTTGGACATAGGATGGCATAAGAGAAAGCTTCCTGAAATAAGCTTTGATAAGTTGGAATCTTAAGGCACTACTTGGCCAGGGGAGATGGGTAAGGAAGAGTGCTTTTGGCAGAGGCAACGGTGTATGCAAAAGCCTCAAGGCAAGAGGGCATGGCTCACCTAGAGAAATGCAATTAGTATTGTGCAGTTAGAATGTTGGAAAAATAAGATGCCAGGGAGGAAGGAAGAAAGGCCTTGTGCTGTGTGATAGATATAGGCATGTGTACAGTGCTAGAGGAACACAGCTGAGGGAGTAATTAATTCTCATGGGGTGAGGATGAGGGGACAGAAAGCTATAGTGAGACAATGATATTTAAATTTGTCATCCATAATATGCAGGAGTTTTCTAGATCTCCCCATGAGGATAAGGGGAGGAGAGAAGAATAGACAACATTTTGGTGAGAGCTGTGCTATCCATATGGTAGCCACGTTGCCTCTTGAAATTTAAATTAAATTTTATTTTTAAAATTTATTCAAATTCAATTTAATTAACCATATTATTAGTGAGTAAACTGTATTATTAGTTTCAGAGGTAGAATTCAGTGATTCATCAGTTGCATATAACACCCAGTGCTCATTACTTGAAATTCCCTTATTAATGCCCTTCACACAGTTACCTCATTCCCTCACCCATCTCCCTTCCAGCAACCCTTGGTTCAACCCCAAAGTTAAGAATCTTTTATGGTTTGCCTCCATCTCTGTTTTAATATTATTTTATTTTTCCTGGGTGGCTTGTCAGTCAAGCATCTGTCTTCGGCTCTGGTTATAATCTCAGGGTCCTGGGATCAAGCCCTGGCTCAGCTCCCCAGTCAGTGGAGAGTCTGCTTGTCCCTCTCCTTTTGTCCCTTTCCCTACTCTGTAATCTCTCTCTCACACAAACAAACAAATAAATAAAATCTAAAAAAATTGTTATTTAAAATTAGGTAACATTAGAAATTCAGTTCCTTAGGTATAATGGTCATATTTCAAGTGGTTAGAACCCACATATGGTTAGAGGCTACCATGTTGGACATTTTCATCACTGCACAAATTCTATTGGACAGTGTTGGGTTGGGGGGAATAGCACATGCAAAGGCTCAGAAACTTGCATGTATGTGGTGTGTTCAGGAAATAATGACCAGATATGGGGGCTATAGCAGAAGGTAAGTGGAAGGAAGTGGCTGGAGATGCCACAGAGAGATTAGCTGGAACTGGGTGGCAAAAGGCATTTGAAGTCTTTCTAAAGGAGGGTGGACTTGACGTATCTATGATTGGCACTGGGAAGCTGAGAGGGACAGGAGGAGATCTAAATTCATAAAGTTAATTCAAGTAGCATTTACAAGGTATGAAAGGAATAGAGAGTAAACAGAAGGCATGAAGAATAAGCCAATTGGTTTTTGCCAAATAAATTTTGATAAAACAACACTTTTTATCACTTCACCTTATTTTTATGTTTCCATTTCTCCAAACTAAATTCAATTTTCTGTCTGGTTTTGAAGTCTTTACCTTGTCGCTCCCTATTATCCAACACATCAGCTCTACTCCAATGAGGACAATAGTCCTCCCTGTCATGTGAAAATTAACTTCTGTCTCTCTTCCTTATAGTTCCTGAGTGGACTGAAAACTCCTTGACAGTAGAACCATGTCTTAGAGTAGGAAGCCCATTTGAGTAGCTTATACAGTTCATAGGATAGTCAGCAGTCATAGCTGGGATGGCCCTTCCAGGCTGTGGTTCTCATAGGTCAAAGACAAGAGTCTGTGTAAGTACACTGGTAAAATGTTAATTTATTGATCAGTTATGAAGGTGCTGACTAGCAATATTGCAATTCTCCCACTGGTCCTTACCTCACTCAGTCCATCAGCCAAGATCCTAGAAGGAAACAGAACTCTATTAAAATGTATAACCAAAAAATTAATAAAGGACCACTTATAGAGGTGTGGGCAGTTAAGGTTGCTAAGCATCCCAGGTATTAGCAGTCTTGAGAAGCTATTACTACTTCTGGTCTAGACGGAAAACAGGAAAACACAGCATTATTAGAGTCCAGTGAAAAAATAGAGACAAAGAGGCAAAGCCCCCTGGCAAGAAATGTAGTATAAAAAGGAGCAAACTGCTATATCAAGGCACTGAAGCATGGAGTAAGCATGGAAGAAAAATATCCTTTTCTTCTCTCTCAACTCTTGCCCTCTATTCTCTTGGCAGTACCTCCCATTGGCTAGATATAGTCAAAAGCCAGAGGGCAAGGGAGACAAGCAATGTAGCCCATTGGATCTGGTTAGGAACAGACGTAAAATAATCACCACAATTATGATTATGACTGACTGCATCCACAGACAACTGGGATAATAACAGCTTAACAATTTAGAAGTCTGTCTCATATAAGTGAAGTCCAAGATTAATATGTCAGCTCCCAAAGAAAGGAGACTCAGGCTTCTAGCTAGCTACTCACTTTCCTTAGCATATTACCTCAAGGCACAAGATGGCTGCTTGAGCTCCAGAAATCGTGTTGGCATTCCAACATGCGGGAAGTTGAAAGAAAAAGGAAGAAGCAAGGGCACACTTTCTAACTTTAAGGGCACTTATTTGAAGTCACACGTGACAAGTCCATTTACATCTAATTGTCCAGAATTTAGTCACATAAGCACACCTACGTCCAAAGGGGGCTAGAAATGTGTTAGGTATGCCAGGAAGTATTGTGTGAAGCTAAAAATCAAGAGTACTGTTACTAAGTAAAAGGAGGAGACTGGATACTGGAGGACAACTAGATCTTTGTTACAATCTCAGGGAAAAGAAAAAGTCCGTGATCTACTAGAGATATTACAAGACTGAGCCCGAGCCTTGCCAATTTTTAGTACCCGAGAGAATGAACACACTAATGACAATGACAATGTGTATCACGACATATCACATGTACTGTCACTACATGATAGTTACTTATACACCAACTTCTTAGGGAAAATCAATTTTGCTGTGCATGATAAGGCACATCTGATGGGGAAATGCCAGTTAGAATCATTTGCCAAAAGAGATTCAAAGACTCATTCCTGGAAAATATGCTGTCCTTAGATACTGTGAAGCCAGCTGGTTTGATACAAAAGCAACAGATCGTGTTTTTGGAGTTGAAGGACAAATCTGCATTTAACACAATACTCTAAACTATGACTCACTGATTCTTATGGAAAAGAACCCCGGTGGCTGCCACATTTACAGCATGCATGCCAATTGACTGGGCTCCAGAGCCCTTCCTTGGGGGCACTAGTCTCTTTCTCAGGTACCCAAGTATGTCCCCAGCCTGTGCAGCCTGCTTAGGCACTCAGAGGGAGCTGTCCCGGATTGCCTGTGAGCCGCCTCCACTCTCTTCAGCCTGAGACAGTCCCTGGCCCGCCACCACCTTGCATTGCTCCCAAGACATGCAGGCAGAAGACGTCTCTCTACTTCTCCCTTCTAGCAGCCCTTGGAGGCCTTGGTCAGTCTGTTCAGAGAAGAAGAAGAAGAAGTCTTGGCCTCTCATTCATTCAACCAACTTTTTGGAAGCCAAATTTGCACCCCTATAGGCATATCGAGAGGGGGTCAGGATGAAGCAGTGTGAGGACTTACAGTCTAGTCTACGTGGATAGGAGTTCCACACATGGAGTTAATCATCCATGATATCATAAAACTGCAGCATCTCATGAATAGCAGAGGTTGTCAGTCTCATATGTTTATGGATGGACAGAGATACTGTGAGTTGAATGCTCAAGGAGGATCCATAGACAAAGTCACCATTGGACAGCACATTGGCATGATGGGTAAGAGTTGGCTCATGGGAAGTGACTGGGAGCATGAACAGAAATGCAGAAGTAGGAATGAGCTTGCATGCTCAGAGATAGATACGAGACCAGCCTAACTGGGTGAATGGTTGTGTAGCCGAGTGCTGAGAAAGGAAGAGAGGCAGGCTTTGGAGGGTCTTGCTGCCAAGCTAAGGAGAATGGCATGCTAAAAGGAGCCAACTCTCTGAGCAGAGGAACCACAGAAAGAAAACAGTGTTTGGTGGGGCACCTGGGTATGTCAGTGGTTTAAAGCCTCTGCCTTCCGCTCAGGCCCAGGCCCAGGGCCCTGCGATCAAGCCCCGAATTGGGCTCTCTGTTCAGCGGGGAGCCTGCTTCCCCCTCACTCTCTGCCTGCCTCTCTGCCTACTCGTGATCTCTGTCTGTCAAATAAATAAATAAAATCTTTAAAAAAAAAGAAAACAGTGTTTGGTAAGTGCTATCTGGCAGTAGCAGGAAACTACCTTAATTGTGTAGTGAGGGAACTGGGCTACATACATAATTTTCTGAGTTAGACCAACAGTAATCCAGTTGAGTATTCTGTTCATGACTTTCAGTAATAGCTCCCATGAGGCAAATGGTATCCCTTTATTCAACAAATGTGTGCAGATGTTGCTTTTTGACAGGTACTGGGTTTCAAGTGACCAACATATGCATGGCCCCTGCCTTCTTCACCCCGAGGCTGAGGGCTTGTCTGGAGTGAGGTGCATGAAGCTGAGCTGGAGGGTGCAGGAAGGAGATGCATCTTGGGAGACACAGAAGGAGAAGGGGATTACCACCATAAACCAAGCCCCAAATGGGGCAGAACAAAACTACAGTCAAACTCTGGAAGTGAGATTCTTGTTTGAGGGAGCAAGATTGGACAGGGCTTCAGAGATCCAGGTTGGAGGTGATGGGGTCCTGATGCAGAGCTGGATCATGTCCAGGAAAGACTGACCAAAGGAAGTGCGGTAGGGGGACAGTGGCACCATATTCTGGAAATGGGACTGGTTGGAGAGAAGTGGGAATTCAAGCTCTAGCCTAGAAGGATGGATGCTGTCAGCATCCTTCACATCCCCCCTCCAGTCAGTGACCTGGAAACTCATCTAAACCCTTCTTGAGCTTGAATACATCTTGAGCCCACACAAATTTGTGCTCTAACCCATTCCACACACATGCTACCCACACACATCCTCATGCCCCTCTGCTCATTCTCCCTTCTCTCTGAAAAAGAGCATGCTCTCTGCTCTCTGGAGCCCCATGCCTGGTCTCAGCAGGACAGCTCCACTGGCCCACAGGGCTTTAGGCTTATGCCTGGAATAAGGATGCAGACACTCTCTCAAGCAGAGGCTAGATTTTTTCATTTTATTTTATTTATTTGAGAGGGAGTGAAGGAGAGAAAGAGAGAGAGAGAGAGCACCAGAGCAGGGGAGGGGAGAGCATACTCCTTGCTGAGCAGGAACCCTGATGCAGGGCTCAGGGATGCTGGGATCATGACCTGAGTCCAAGGCAGATGCTTCACCAGTGGAGCCACCCAGACACCCCATGCAGAGGCTAGATTGATGTTTAAGCTTGAGATGCCAACCAGGGCCAAGGAACAAAGAAGGAATCAATCCTCTTCAAGCTGGCAGCTTAGGGATCAAGCCCATTTCTATAGTTAAAGACCCATTGATTTTCTGATTAGTGAAACAACCAGGTATTCAGCTCTTAAATCCTGGTTATTTGATTAAACAGACAGGCCAGGCAACATTTTAAGTTGTGGTGTCTGTGAAGACGTAGCCTGAGCCCCAGCTGGGCAGTACAACCGCCCGCAGTGGGCTCTGCCATAGAAACGGCCAACTCATGAAAACCCCCGTCCCACTCAGCACCTTCCGGGATAATCAGCAGCCGTGGGGAGGGGAGTGGAGCTCACCTGCACCTTGCAGCGGCCTTCACACCACCCCTGGACGGAGGCCGCCCCTTGCAGGCCGATTGCTGTTTACGTTTTGCCCTACATTAGTACATTAGGAAGCGAGGAGGTCCTTCTGAAGCTCATTACGTGTCGGCTTTCTTCAGCGTCATGTAATCCCAACCACCTGGAAAAGGACATGGTAATTAAGCGTCATTGATTTGCCCTCCTGAAGGTGAGATCCATCAGCTGCTGAGGAGTCCAGTTTAGAACAGCACTGAACAGCCAAAGCAGGCGCTCTTCCTTGGAGGGTATTTGAATGTTCTGGCAGCTTCCTCATTCGGTGGCACTAACTGAGCCCTTAGGGATACAGAGCATGAATGTGAGCCACAGTCCCTTCCCTCAAGGACCCTGGGATCCAAAATGAGCAGCAGTAACAGAAATGCCGGAAGGGAAACAATAGTAGCGCCAGGTGTGTGGGGTTTCAGTCTAATGGATTGTGCCATTTTCATCCATTGGGCCCCAGGATGTCGGCTGCCCCCTAGCTATACCCATAATGCTCAGCTCAAGGAACGCGAATGCTCAGAGCCAGGAGCCCTCGAAGGAGGCCCAGGACTGCTGAGGCCCAGCCAATCTCCCTGCCACCTCACTGGTCAGAATGGGCTGCACTGAAGCCCTGAGGCTCCTTCCTGCCCTAGGAATTAGCACCTTGGCCTCAGGCTAGCGAAGCTCTTGTGAACGCCAACTGTCCCTTCTTCCCCATGGATAACTGAGAGATGATTGTCAATAGAAAGTAAAACTTGCTTTAACTGCATGACAAGTGAGAAGAAGCAGAGGCTAGAGAAGCTAAGAACCCACAAGCATTTCCTATCAAAATTCTTAGAATTCTGGTATTAGAGAGCTGGAAGAACGTTGTTTTTTTTTTTTTTTTAAAGATTTTATTTCTTTATTTGACAGACAGAGATCACAAGTAGGCAGAGAGGCAGGCAGAGAGAGAGGAAGGGAAGCAGGCTCTCCCGATGAGGGGCTCGATCCCAGGACTCTGGGATCATGACCTGAGCCGAAGGCAGAGGCTTTAACCCACTGAGCCACCAGGTGCCCCTGGAAGAACTTTTTTTTTTTTTAATATTTTATTTATTTATTTGTCAGAGAGAGCGAGCGAGAGCTAGCACAGGCAGACAGAGAGGCAGGCAGAGGCAGAGAGAGAAGCAGGCTCCTTGCCAAGCACGGAGCCTGATGTGGGACTCGATCCCAGGACACTGGGATCATGACCTGAGCCGAAGGCAGCTGCTTAACCAACTGAGCCACCCAGGCGTCCCGCCCCTGGAAGAACTTTTTTAAAATTATCTGATCCAACACCCTCATTTGCCAGATAAGAAAACCAAGGGCCAGAGAAATAAAGGACTTGTCTGTGGTCCCACAACGAGAACATGACAGTCAGAATCTGAACCTAGATCTGACACCCAGTTTAATTCTATTACGACTACACTGTGCTGATTTCCCCCATGGTATTATGAAAAAGAAAAAAAAAAACACAACAACAAACCTGGAAATTTGTTGTTTCATCTGAACAAAAGTATGGTGGGTAGAATCATCCATAAGAGTTTATGGTGAAAGTTAAGCCAGTCTCACTGGCAATATTCTATGCCAGGCACAAGGCCCAGCTTTGCTATGTGCTCAATGCCTGAGATCTTGTCTGTACACTTCCCACATTCAGATGGCTGCTGAGGGCAGCAGCTGTCAGGGTCTGGTGAGAAGCTTGGAATATGTTCTAGCCAGAGTTCCTCTCTGACAGGTGAGACAGGAGAAGCCCCAAGAGCCCCCTGCCTTTAGCTTCCTCCTCTGCAAAGTGGAGCTCATCTACTTACTTTTGTTTTGTTTTTGAAGATTTTATTTATTTATTTGGCAGACAGAGATCACAAGTAGGCAGAGAGGCAGGCCAAGAGAAGGGGAAGCAGGCTCCTTGCAGAGCAGAGAGCCCGATGCGGGGCTCGATCCCAGGACCCCAAGATCATGACCTGAGCCGAAGGCAGAGGCTCAACTCACTGAGCCACCCAGGCGCCCCTCATCTATTTACTTTGAACAAAAACAAGATCAGATATGGGGCTTGTCTTGATCAGAGTAGAAGATCAAATAGACAACGGGATTAGTACTCAATAAGAAGAGACACGAAGGCATCCAAAGGTTTGAAGTCAGAACCAATTAAGAATAAACCCCTTAATTTTGAGCAAAAGAGTCTGTGTCTTTTCTTAAGATACCTATGGAACTTTTGTTTTTTAAGATTAAAAATAATTATTTTTTCATGGATTAAAATTAAAATTAAACATTTTAAAGGGACCGTATCAGCTTGCTTAGGATTGCCATCACAAGTACCAACAGACTGGGTGGCTTGAACACCGGAAATGGACCTTCTCAACGTTCTGGAAGCAGGAAGTCTGCAGTTAAGGTCCAGCAGGCTTGGCTCCTCCTGAGGCGTCTCTCCTTGGCTTGTGGATGTCACTTTCCCCTCCTGTGGGTGCATCTATGTCTAAATTTCCTCCTCATCCAAGGATGCTAGTCAGATTGGATGAGAGCCCCCCCACCCCGATGACCTCACTTTTACTTAATTACCTTTTTAATAACCAAGTTATGTCCAAATACAGTCACATTCTGAAGTATGATATATGGAGGGGGGCAGATACAATTCAGCCTGTAATAGGGACTAAGGTGAAGAGGTAAAAAGTAAAAAAGAAAAAGCAAAAAAAAAAAAAAAAGCCCCAGGACTCCAAGTTCTAGAACCCATGTTAAAACACCATCCCAGGGAAGCCTAGCCAGGAAGGCACCCATGATCCAGCTTCAGCATCAAGAGTTGAATTCTCATTGGAGATTATTACTTTCTGTTAACTGTGAAAATGATTACAAATTGTTGAGTGGCACTGATCCACGGAAAGGCACTCTGACAGTTTACCAAACAAGGAACGCTGGTGTACAGCACATAATGTGTACACACACAAACACACACACAGAGAATGAGGACTGTGCTCTGCTTCTAGATGCTTCTCCAGACCTGTGTGATGATCTGTGAGCAAGAGCCTCCAGAAAGCATCACTACAGGGATGTTCTGCTTGAATGAGAGGAGGTTTGGGCATGGGTCCTTGAGCAAGACCAGGGTGGGGAAAAGAGGTACCAGGGCCCGGTGCCCAGCGACTTGGGTCTGAGCCCTGGGGAAAGTGACTGCAGAGTGACACTGAAGAAGTGGCTTCCAGGGACCATTCTGGAGAGGCCTGTCCCCAGCAGTAAGGAAGGAGGGGATGTCTCCTGCCCCATGAGGCCCAGGGAATGCAGACTGCCCCAGCACCTCCAAAGCTGGATGATCAGAATACAAGAACGAGGACCCCAGGGAAGCATCAGGGGTGAGGCTTTGAGAACAGCAGAGAACAGCCCTGGGATAAAGGATGATGAAGGCCTATTCGTTATGTCAATTGAGGTATCCTCAGGGATGCACTTGAAGGAGTGGTTAAAACCTTAGGAGGGGCCCATGGTGGGGCTAATACAGTGACAGTCTTATCATTACTCTTGGTGTGATCCCACGGGTACCACAAGCTGGTGGGGGGCTGGGAAACAGACTCAGGAATAGTGTGCCTACTGGGGTGTGGAGGACGTCCACCAACACTTGGGGATCTCTGAGACGCACTTACAAGTAATGCAGTATAGAAGGAGCCGTCTGGTTGCTAGTCCATGCAAATCCTGTGTGCCCCACGGTGACACTGAGTATAATTGGCATCTGATATCCTTGCGAAGATCCACATGTCTCTCTGCAGAGAAGCCGACCCCACAGGTGCTGATGATTGTAAGAGGAAAGCTCCAGGCTCTCCGTTCAGATCGACTCAAGGTGAGAAAGGACTGCCAGGTGTCATCAAAATACAGAAAGTCCTTTCAGATATGAAAGAGTGGGCAGGTGGCCCTTTGGTGGCTCCCTGACTGCTGAGCCACAGTTCATCTGTTCAGGCTTTCCCAGGACAGACTGCCCACTGAGCCACAGGAGCCTGCAGGGACTTTCAACTCCACCCCAGATCCCCTGTCTGGGGAAAACCTCCTGGACCCACACTGCTCCTTTGACACACCCTGACAGTGCAGGTTCTCCTGGGGCCCTGGGAGGGAGTGCAGAGGCCCCTGGGTCTGCAATGAGTGGTGTCTGCCTAAGGAGCAAGTGCCATTTTTCTAATTAAAAACCAAACCAAATCAAACCAAAAACAAACGAAAAAACCCAAAACCCCAAAATAAAAGAAAGTCCCTATTAAGATAGAAATAAAAACAAATATGTACTGGAAACCAGGCACTGCCTTAGGGCCCTCTCATCTCCTTTACTCTGTTCTAATTTTTCTTTCTTTGCATGCCAGGGATCACCTTCTAAAATACTCCGCATTCCCTCCTGTTGGTGGAGGGCTGACTGCCGGGTTTCCCAGACTAGCCGCTGCCAGGCCCGAACCTCGGTCCGTTGTGCTCACCGACGCCCCCCAGCGACGGTGTCGGAGCCTGGCCCAGAGAGGGGCTCCGCGTCTGTGTAATGAATGCGACGCAGTCTCACGGTCAAGGGGTTCCTTCCCTGAGCTCGGGATAGCCAGAGGCACAGGAGTGCCGACGAAGGACAGTCCACAGGTAGGTTCTACAGCCGTGAGCCCAGCCGACTTCGGGAGAGTCCATGAGGTCGGCGCTGTTTAAACTGGTGCGCGAGGAAGCGGTGGAGGTGAAGGGGGTGGGAGAGAAGACGTTTCCAGAAGCAGCCATGGACACGAGAGCATTGACCGTGAAGTCGCCCACGCTGCAACCAGACCACATGGCGGGGGATGGTCTCTCGGGTGCAGCGACCTGCGGAGCCTCTGAGAGAGGGTGGAGGACCAGACGTGCTCACACAGGGCCATGTCACATGCAGTTGGTCCCCGGATGGGACGACCTCATCACCGAGTGCCTGGTGGGGGCTGGGGGGCTGGGGCTGCCATTCTAGAAGGAACAAGGGATGAGGGGCTGTTCTGAGGTGGCTGCGACTTCCTTGTGTGGCAGCGCCTGGCACGTGGCCCCAGGTGCACATAAGCACGGAGGTGACGTCTCAACCCCGGAGTTTGTGGGCTAAGGGCTGTTGGACCCCCTTGGCCCCTTGAGGAGTGGAGGCTGAGGAGAACTGGCCTCCCATTTGGGGGTGGGAGACCTTGAGACTCCTTCTAAGGAAAACAGATACAATAGTCCACATTGGACCCACTGTGTTTGGGGAGCTGTGGATCTCTGTGCTTTTGGCACTGTTCTGGAAGCCCGTGGCCTACACACAGGCAGGGAGACAGATGTCTGCCACCCCACACTCCAACAAAGTGGAATCATGAAAGAAATGAATTCTAAATCCTAAATCTACTTTCAAGCAGTTGTTAAATCCTTCTTGTAGGTAGAAATTGGGTCCAAATGAAGGAACCTTTTTTTTAGGTAACTACAGACTGTAACAACTCCCAACTATGAATGAGATAGAATTCCTGTGTTTACTGCAGCATTATTTACAGTAGCCAAGATGAGGAAGCAGCCCAAGTGTCGTATAGATGAATGGATAAAGAAGATGGGGCATTTATACGCGCAGTGGAATATTACTTGGCCATAAAAAAGAGATCTTGCCATTTGCAACAACATGGGTGGACCTCGAGGATATTAGGCTAAGTCAGTCAGAGAAACAAATACTGTATGATTTCACTTCTGTGCGGAATCTAAAGAACAGAACAAATGAGTAAGCAAACAAAATGCAGCTGCAGACCTACAAGTACAGAGAACGTACTGGTGGTTGCCAGACAGAAGGGGGGTAAAATGAGTGAAGGGGAGCGGGAGATGCAGGCTTCCAGTACGGAATGCGTGCGTCATGGGAACAAAGGGGGCCGCATGGAGAACCTGGTCAATGGCCTTGTAACAGAGTCGCTCCCCGTGTAGTGAGCCCAGCAGGGGGTAGAAAGATGTCCAATCGCTATATTGTACACCTGAAACCAATGTAACACCATGTGTCAACTTTACTTTAAAAAAAAAGGGGGGGGTATAATTTCTACTATGGAAGGGAGACAGAAAGGAAATGTATATTTATGCTGTTCCCTGCTATTGGGGATGGGGGCATGCAGCGTTCCCAACAGTAGACGGCAGGAGCACCCAACTCAGACTTTAGGTTTGAACCTTAATGGTAGGAATAGTAGGAGTCACCCAGGAAGCATGAGACGAAATCTTTCCCAATGTAAGGAAGAGCATGAGTCCAAACCCAGAGGCCAGGGGAAAGCCTGGCCCATAAGGAGGCTGCTGGTTGTGGATCGTGGCTGGAGGGAAGAGTGTGTGGAAGGAGTGCCGTGAGCTAAGGCTGGAGAGAAAGCGGGGCCAGGTCCCAAAGCCACGGTGAGCAATTCCAGTGCAGTGACATCAGAACGTCAGAGGACAGGGAGCCAGGCACTAAGCGGAGGTGAGGGAGTGGGCATGGTGCGTGGGGACGCCTGCTCTGAGAAGCTGCGCTGAGAAAGGAGAGGAGATAGAGAACGACAGCTGCAAGGAGATATGTTATCTTTCTTGTGTGTTTGGCTGGTTTTTATTTTCCAGATGTCAGAGACTTGAACATTTCGTGGTTGATGTCAAGGAAGCAGCAGGGAAGAGCAGGTGAAGTTCTCTGGTGAGGGCTCTGGAGAGAGGACTTCTCTCCCAAACAAGAAGGGTAGTGGTGGGAAAGCAAGTCATTGTGCAGGCACTAAGTTAGGGATTTCCCCTTGGATGGTTTATATGCCCTTTTTTTGGGAGAGGGTTCAAGGAAGAATTGATATCATCAGAAAATAGCGAGACGAGGTGGTGTTGCAGAGGGACTGAAATCCTGGTGGTGAGTAAGTTGGGGGAACATAGAGGGTTTGGGGGCAGGGCTGTGGTCTAAGTGGAGATCAGAGAGCATGAGTTTTTCCCCTTGGGTGGCAGTGCCCCCGAGCACAGGGCTGCAGGTGTGCACTGACAGATGGACTCGTGGAAACTTGGTGGGTTGCCAGGGGGCCAGACATGCAATGCACAGGGGGAGTTAAGAATATTGACAAGACAGTGATTGCTGGGCCCAACCCCAGGCTGGATAGACGAGGACATGCAGGGAGAAGGAGTGTGTCAGGGGGACAAGATCAGAGTAGTGGCTCAGTGAGGCTGAGAGCCAGCCCAGGGACAGGGATTTCCTGAGGGGCTAGAGGTGGAGGAGTCAGGGTTCATGAGTGAGGTGTCGTGGTCCATCCCAGGAAATGGAACATTTGGGTCGTGGCCAAAGGGTCGGGGGCTAGGGAGCATAAGTGGAAGGCCATGAGAAGTGTTGGTGGGCCGTTCCCTTGGGGGCTGAAGTCACAGGAGCTCGGCAAGGACAAGGAGGAGATGACAATATGAGCCACACACCAGACCTTCAGTGAATGAGGGCGTCTATGGAAGACATCAGATGAGCAAAATGGAGAGGGTAGGCTCTCCAGAAGCCCCGCCTGGGAGGCACAGAGCAGGAAGGACATCAGCTCAGCACCCTGAGCTGACAGACATCCTTCCTCGGAGGGTCCTGGGGAGACCTTGGTCAGGGTATTGGAGAGGGTGTAGAGAAACAGTGTGCAGACACTGAAAAGCTGAGGATCTATTGGGAAAACACTAACCCCAATTTTTAAGGGCCTACTGTGTGCCAGACCGTGGGCTAGGAGCTTTATATACAACATCTCAGAGCAATTCGGTGGGGAGAGTATTATTATCCCCAATGCACAGCTGAGTAAACTGAGATACAAAGGAGTTAAGTGAAGAGATAAGGATAATGCGTGTGAAGACGCTTTTAAATTCATAAATGCTAACTCGTGTATAAATGCTCGCTGTTCTTTTTTTCCCTGACCAGCTCTCATGCCACAGCCTCCAATATAGCATAAATTTGAGCTGATTGCCCAGGAAACAATAAGAAGAAGAAATAGAAAGTTCCTCATTGTTTTATTAAAATCTATTCCAGCTCCATTTCTTTGTGTATAAAGATAAGTTGATGATTCAGTGATTTGACCTAAATAAATATTTAATGGGCTTTTCCGGGGTTCTGGCCAGACACCTTATCCCTCCTTTCCAGACTTGGAGTGGCCAATGCTAGTCACAGCTCATCAGACATCCGCTGACAAACAACAGGGAAACCTCTTCTTAAAAAAAAAAAAAAAGGGTCATGCAGATCACTTAGTCTCTAGAGGATGACCAGATTTTTCATGGGACTAGGAGAGCCCTGCTCTGGCCTTGGAATTTTTACTCTTTTTAAAGTACAGTGTGATTGAGATACAGCAGTAGTGAAGGGGGGAATAATCTGAGTGGAAAGGGACCGTGTTCATCCAGTTTCGACCACATACATACAGAAATAAGCCAGGAGAATGCATTTACTAAGTACATAACCCATACATACGACCAAGAAACTTTACATAAAAAGAATGTGGGGGGTTCCAAATCACCAGGATATGGTTTCTCAAGGGGAAGCCCCTTGAGGTGTTGGCCGAGCAGACATGCCAAGCCCAGCCCTCAGCCCAACTCCCTTCATTTTAGGCAAGAGTGAGAGAAGGCTCCTCGGGCTTCTGCCTCGCGCTGGACCAGTTGTTCCAAAGCAACTATGACAGCTCTCCCCACTGTGAAAATCCCCAAAGGCTCACGTTGCAGAGCGTTAGACTGGCTTCTGGGATCCCAAGGGCGGTCCCTCCCATGGTCAGGAATGCTTTACCTGGCTTAACACTGGATTCAGACTTAGACACAGGCAGGTGGATTTTTCTGGGGGGAATCTCTAAAAATTCCCCCTTTACTCCATGATTTGGAAACTATGTTAATAAAAGGTCATCAGTAACTACCAAAAATTTACACCCGTGTAGAAATACCCTAAAGATTTCATGGTTTAAACAAGGAGGGTTTTGGTTTTTTTTAAAGATTGTGTTTACTTATTTGACAGAGAGAATGTGAGCATGCAGGAGTGGGGGGGTGGGCAGGCGGAGGGAGAGAGAGAGAAGCAGGCTCCCCACTGAGCGGAGAGCCTGACCCTGGGATTCCAGCCCAGGACCTTGGGATCATGATCTGAGCCAAAGGCAAATGCTTAACTGACTGAGCCACCCAGGCACCCCTAAAAGAAGAGTTTTAAATCTCCTTTTGGAAAGCTGTTCAACGGTCAGCAAGTTCTTATCAAGTGTCTGTGACATTCCAGGCATAATATACAGTGATGAACGAAGTCGGTGTCCTTGTGGCATTACCTTCCAGTGAAGAGAGACAAATACACAAATAAATGCATGAAAGTAATCAGATGGCAAATCAGAATGGCTTAAACCACACCGGGCTTTATTTTTCCATCATAATGAAAAGTCCGTGGTGAGCCCGTGCTGGTGTTAGTTTACTGGTTTAAGGATTTCAGGGCCAAGTCCTCCACAGTTCTCTCTGCCTTTCCCTCTGATCACTCAAGGTTGCTTCAGCTCCAGGAATCAAGTTCTCTTTCTAGGAAGAAGGAATCTGTGTCCAGGAAACACCTCCAGCTGAGACCACCTTTCTTAGGATAATCTTTTGCAGAAGTCCCCCAACCCATTCTGCTTACATCTCATTGGCCAGTCTTTGTCACGTGACATCTTGCTCTGTGTGGGAGACTGGGAAATGTAGTTCTTTAGCTAGGTATCTTTCACAGGCGATATAGTCAGAGGACATTGGATAGTATATAAACAACAAACGGCCCCTGCCTCTCAGATACACAAGATTATCAACTATAGGACATATTTGCTGAGGAAACTTTGTTCCTTCTCCCTTTAAGTCTTTGGCCTCAAGGCAGTGATTAAAGTGTTTTACGACTGTCCTTCTAGAAAAAAATGCTTCAAACGTTTTATACCTGAAAGCTTTTTCTTGGATGACTTTTTTTTAATTCATTTTTTTATTTCTTTATTTTCAGTGTAACAGTGTTCATTGTTTTTGCACCACACCTAGTGCTCCATGCACTGCGTGCCCTCCCTATTACCTACCACCTGGTTCCTCAACCTCCCATCCCCCCCCCCCCCCCCCCCCCGCCCCTTCAAAACCCTCTGGTTGTTTTTCAGAGTCCATAGTCTCTCATGGTTCATCTCCCCTTCCAGTTTCCCTCAACTCCCTCTCCTCTCCATCTCCCCATGTCCACCGTGTTCTTTGTTATGCTCCACTAATAAGTGAAACCACATGATACTTGACTCTCTCTCTGCTTGACTTATTTCGCTCAGCATAATCTCTTCCAGTCCCGTCCATGTTGCTACAAAAGTTGGGTATTCATCCTTTCTGATGGAGGCATAATACTCCATTGTGCATATGTACCACATCTTCCTTATCCATTCATCCATTGAAGGGCATCTTGGTTCTTTCCACAGTTTGGTGACCATAGCCATTGCTGCTATAAACATTGGGGTACAGATGGCCCTTCTTTTCACTACATCTGTATCTTTGGGGTAAATACCCAGCAGTACAATTACAGGGTCATAGGGAAGCTCTAGTCTTAATTTCTTGAGGAATCTCCACACTGTTCTCCAAAGTGGCTGCACCAACTTGCATTCTCACCAACAGTGTAAGAGGGTTCCCCTTTCTCCACATCCTCTCCAACACACGTTGTTTCTTGTCTTGCTAATTTTGGCCATTCTAACTGGTGTCAGGTGGTATCTCAATGTAGTTTTAATTTGAATCTCCCTGATGGCTAGTGATGATGAAAATTTTTTCATGTGTCTGATAGCCATTTGTATGTCTTCATTGGAGAAATGTCTGTTCATATCTTCTGCCCATTTTTTGATATGATTATCTGTTTTGTGTGTGTTGAGTTTGAGGAGTTCTTTATAGATCCTGGATATCAACCTTTTGTCTATACTGTCATTTGCAAATATCTTCTCCCATTACGTGGGTTGCCTCTTTGTTTTGTTGACTGTTTCCTTTGCTGTGCAGAAGCTTTTGATCTTGATGAAGTCCCAAAAGTTCATTTTCGCTTTTGTTTCCTTTGCCTTTGGAGACATATCTTGAAAGAAGTTGCTGTGGCTGATATCGAAGAGGTTACTGCCTATGTTCTCCTCTAGTATTCTGATGGATTCCTGTCTCACGTTGAGGTCTTTAATCCATTTCGAGTTTATCTTTGTGTACGGTGTAAGAGAATGGTCGAGTTTCATTCTTCTACATATCGCTGTCCAGTTTTCCCAGCACCATTTATTGAAGAGACTGTCTTTTTTCCATTGTATATTTTTTCCTGTTTTGTCAAAGATTATTTGACCATAGAGTTGAGGGTCCATATCTGGGCTCTCCACTCTGTTCCACTGGTCAATGTGTCTGTTTTTATGCCAGTACCACGCTGTCTTGGTGATCACAGCTTTGTAGTAAAGCTTGAAATCGGGTAACGTGATGCCGCCAGTTTTGTTTTTGTTTTTCAACATTTCCTTAGCAATTCGGGGTCTCTTCTGATTCCATACAAATTTTAGGATTATTTGCTCCAGCTCTTTGAAAAATACCGTTGGAATTTTGATTGGGATGGCGTTAAAAGTATAGATTGCTCTAGGCAGTATAGACATTTTAACAATGTTTATTCTTCCAATCTTGGATGACTTTTTTAAGTCAAAAAGAAAAACCATTGCTCAAAAGAAATGTAGAACTCAGTGGCTACAATTACCTTTCCTGGTCTCACTTAACCAATTTTGAAAATGGGAAAGGAAATATTTCCCTTTATGGCTAAATACATGCTGCCAGAAGAAGCTTAATTACAGAATGATAAAATTAGACCGTTAGAATTAGATAGTCAGATGGATTATAATTAGTCTGAGGCAATGGCTACAGAACATCAAGCAGAAAGCCTGAGAATAGCACTTGGCCTGGCATAATGGAACCTCTAAAATCGTGAGATTGAATTTCAGTCTGTGGCTCAATCACCATTTCTCCTTTTCAGTGCCCTGTGTAATCATAACCGCTATCACAGTGTAATAAAATGCCATTTTATCCTGCAAAGAATTGCAGGGTGAACAAGGACTTAGCCATAGTCACCTGCTCTATCTCTACAAAGAGGAACATTATAGATTGAAAATTCTTCCACATGTTGTTTATGGTGAGTGAAGGTAGAGAATGATACCAGGGAATGGAATACATTTTTCCTCAAGCAAAGGGTGACAGCTGGAATCCACTGCGTCTAAATACATACCCCTACAGATGTCACAGAGCTCACATGTCTGTCCCCTACCTCTTGTCTTTCACAGCCTCTCTTTGAGATGAGTTGCTTTGTTTCAGTACCATATTGAAAATATGAGAGATGAGATCATACCCAGTGGTCCCAAAGAATTTTTATAAACCTGAGACATTGTTGTGGGCGCCCCAGGCCAGGCATTTCTAAGGAGCAATCAAGAATCTACTTGGCAGGGACACTTGGGTGGCTCAGTCACTTAAGGGTTTGACTCTTGATTTCAGCTCAGGTCGTGATCTCAGGGTCATAAGATGGAGCCCTATGTCAGGCTCCAAGCTCAGCATGGAGTCTGCTTGAGATTTTCTCCCTCTCCATCTGCCCCTCCTCCTGCTCACACATTCTCTCTCTCTCTCTCTCTCTCTCTGAAATGAATAAATAAAATCTTTTTAAAAAATCTACTTAAGGGACAAGTTGTACATTTGTTTGTGTTGGGGAGGAAGGCAGGAATTTTTGTTGTCTGTTATGGCATCTTTGAGAGCTAGAAATTTGGGGTGGAATTGTGACAAATGTCCACAACTAATTTGTGAGGGCCATCTAGCCCCAGGAACAATTGGAGTTTAAAGCTGGAGAAGCCTCAAACAACTAGCCCAACCCCTTCATTCTACACATAAGACAACAAATGCCCATTTATTCCACCAATGGCTGACATCACCACCAGGAAGAAACCAAGCTTAGGAAAAGATAGAAGTGCCCCTTGTGGTTCTAGGGAGAGTTTGCTGCTCATATGGAACTCCTGGTTCACCAAAACTGGGCTCATGGGACTGTTGAGGGGCAAGGAGTCAACGGGACATGTCTCAGCTGGTAAAATAAACAAACATCAGTAACAGCAACAATAACTTTCTGCTACCCTATTTTCAAAACTCGATTAAATCTGACTCAGGATGATTTGGGAAATATTTACCAATGAGGGTGTGTTTGAATCAAGCCTTGAAGAATTAGGATTCCCTCAGTATTTAAAGGGAGGGTAGTGTTTTAGGCTAAAATCTTGAAGCATGGACTACCACAGAGCATTTGGAGAACAGCTTGCGCATCTGGTGGGGTTGAAGCCGTGTGGGTGGAGGGCGGAGCACAGAAGGCTCAAGAAGCTGCTTGGGGCCAGACCCATGCTTGTGGACTGTCCTGCAAATTTACATTCTTGGTATTCAGAGAAGACATTTGGAAGGGATTCATTCTTTAATTGCCTTCATTTTGTTTTTATTTTGTTTTCTCTATTCATTTATTTGACAGAGAGAGCAAGAGAGCATAAGTAGGGGGAGCAGCACAGGAATAGGGAGAACAGCAGGGAGCCCGACGTGGGGCTCGATCCAAAGACCCTGGGATCGTGACCTGAGCCAAAGACAGATGCCTAACTGACTGAGCCACCCAGGTGCCCCTCCATTTTGTTTTTTTATTTACTGCTTTATGATTCACTTACTCCACAGATTTTTGTTGAGGGCACAGGTAGACGGAGTAACAGTGCACACTTCTGGAGAGCTTGCTGTAAGCCACGCATCTGCTGAGGCTCCCTGTGCACCGTCTGCTGACTTCTCACTAAGCTCTGTGAGGCAGGCACCATTAGAATCACCATCTTACAGATGAGGAAACTTAGCCCAAACCAATATCTTGTCCAAGTCGCGCACCCAAGAAGTGGCAGAACCAGAATACAGAGCCAGGAAATATGACTCTACATCCCTCCTCCCCACCACCTGGAGCCAGATGCATCCATATTCTTTCCGACTCCTCCTTCCCTGTTCCTCACATCTTACTGTCTCTAGGAAATAAAAAAAATATTTTATTTATTTATTCGTCAGACAGATTGAGCACAAGCAGGGGGAGCAACAGGCAGAGGGGAAGGGAGAAGCAGACTCCCTGCTGAGCAAGGAGCCTGATGTGGAGCTTGATCTCAGGACCCTGGGATCATGACCTCAACCAAAAGCAGACGCTTAACCGACTGCGCCACCCAGGTGTTCCTCTTCTAGGAATTTTTATTTTAAACCACCGACAAAATGCTGTCAAATCACCATAGAAAGATGTCACTTATAAAAAGAAAAGGGAACTCAAATGTTATATAGAAACCCTGAATCTTCAGAGGAAAATGTCCCAACGTGGAAATAGTAAGTCCCTGCAAAACCACAGCATATTGTGGTGATGGACATTCCCTGCTTTCTTGATCTTGGGTCACCCCACTTAATCCTCTCTCCCTTCCTACCCAGTGCAGATGGGAGTCTTCAAGCCTGAAGAGATGTTACGGGATTTTTTCCAAGTTAACACAAATGAAAGACTGACTCAGGGCCTGCGCGCAGGCCCCACAGTGGCCCTGCCCAGGATCTCACCAGAATCCTTTGTGTTTCTTACACACCAGCTCAGAGTTATCTGGGCTAGATCAGGACCAAGGACGGAGCCTCGGGCAGCAAAAACCCTGAAAGATTTAATCCCCAGAAAAAACCAATCCCAGCTACTCACTTTGCCAAACAGACTGCTTTGCACACGAAACCTTTAAGGAAAATAAAATTCTTTATTTCACTCTTGAGTTCTGAGAAATGGGGACATATGAATTTTCCGTGTTTCTCAGAAATTTAAAAAAAATCAATTTGTTCCATGATTTGCTTGTTCCATAACAGCATGAAAATGCTCTGTTTTATCATTGTTTTTAATCAGTGGCTCCCCATAGATTCGAGCTTTACCCATCAGCTGCTGGTGTCCTGTGACTAACCGAGATTTTAATCTTTCAGAGTCCAGAAATCCCTCTCTGCTTCTTTTTTTCTGGTAGGGTGTGTCTACAGGCCTCTCTTCGCATTAATAATTCTCCAGTGCACAAGGATGCTGCCCTGGATCCTGTTGGTGAAACACGCCATCGTCAAGGCAAGAACACCGAATCTATTTTGGGACCACATATTAGGAGGAATTGAATGAGCAAATGAATTATGGAGGCTGCTCACAGAGTTGAGGGCAGCCTGCTAAAAGTGGAAGACAGAAAATATATCTCTGTGAGATTAGATCCCTCGGATATGGTTCTTTGTATATCATCTCACTTTACTCCTCTGTCTTAAAAGGCGAACGTGAAGGATCCTGTCTATGTGTACAGTGGCCAAATGCTTACGGACGCAGCTGCAAGACCCTGAGGACAAATGAGCACGGCAGCTCTGCTCCTTGAATTTTCCTCAAGCAGTATAGATAAACAACGGAAGGGCAGCGGGAACTGTTTATTTCACAGGCTTTTGCTGCTCCGTGGGTGGGTTGTCATAATTAGAGGAGAGACCTCAGCTCCGACCTTTCTCTGCAAGCCACGACCCAGCACCAGCAGAGGCCTGGGTCATAAAGCACAAGACGTTTAAGGGGGAATAAGTTGGCAATTAAAAGGAGGGCCATTCAAGACACTGTAATAAATTTTCCATCCGGAGGGAATGGAGAGCAACTTGCTTAAAGGACAAAGCAGAGTGGCTGAAAGATTGGACTCGGTTCAAAGCCAGATGACATCCTCTTGCTGGAAAAGCACGGAACAATTCAAAACAGGGGAAAAACAATGTGCATTGCCCTTAAGCTTCTCATAACCTGCAGCCAGTGGCTCACTGACGCTAGTCCTTTCATTTCCCCAGCCACACTGAGAATGGTCGGCTTGGACCATCAATTAATCATCAATTACCAGAAGGAAAACCAGTTCCCTCACCAGGGGATCGTGCAAAACACCTCTCTCTACTTTTATTTTCAACTGACCTGCTAGGACAGTCAGTGGAAGTCTCAGATGAGCTGCAGGGGGTCCCTGATCTCCTTCCCATCCTTTCTTCCATATAGCCCCTCTGCTGCTCACCCTGCACCCATTTTTTAGGGCTGGAGTGGATCTCCTTAGTTCTGGCAGGAGCCTATGCTCAGTCTTTCTCTATTCTTCAGCCGAGAGCTTCTCTAAGATAAGTGAACCTTTCTCACACTAACATCTCACTCTGGGGTCTGTATGCCCTGGAAACATGACACTTTGTGACAGACAACCAATCCAATGAGATGAACGCCGCACAAAGAACATCCTGTGTTTTAAGATTGGACTGGGGAGGATGGCAGATTTTTTAATGGAGGTTTACTATGTAGATAAATGCCAAATTTGTATCCATTTTAAACATTAAAATGAAAGATGATAAACTATATATTATATAGTCTTAACCTTAGACCCTTGGGAGATACATTCCAACCACGTAATGGTCAATGAGTTCTCCCAGCAACTCACTGAGTACCCAGCACTGCAAAGGCTGGCCCAGCGTGCTGGGGCCAAGTGCGTGGTGAGAGCCTGCAGGGGCCACAGACACAGAGACACCCGCTTGTTGGCAGAACAGCCATCGACACAGTGAGAGGTGGATCAGGAGCTAGAAGGGGTCTGGTGCTGACCCAGCAGGGTCTGGTACTCACCCATCAGGGCTTGGTGATGAGATGCTCCCACAAGAAGAGACTAAGGAATAGGGCTCCTTCAACCTGACTACAGACAGGGCCCACCAGCAGCACTTGCCAAACCTCCAGATTCCTGGGCTCATCGCAGGCATGCCGGACCAGTCTGAGTACGCCCAGAAACCTGTTTTTGAAAAGCTGCCCCAGTGATTCTGATGTGGCATGGCTCCAGTCCCTAGGCGCTGAACAGAGAAGATACTAGGAGAGGAAAACTGCCTTAGTTCTCGTGTAAGCTGGGGTCCCTTTGAGCAGAAATACTGTAGTAGTCAGCAACCTATGAGCTGTAGGGGCTGTTTTCTGGGCCAAGGGGATCTTCATCAACAAACCCTTGCATGGAAATAACATGCCAGAGCTCTTGATCTGTACCTGAACATTCCACCTTTTCATTTTCGGAAATCTCTTAAGGGGACCCTGCCTGTGGAGGCTGAGTTCAGAACATAGCACATCTGTGCACACAAAGCAGCTGTCGCCACCACAATGGCCAGGATGGGGAGGGGGGCTGCACCCCCTCGGGCATGGTTACTGCTAGCTCATCCGGGGATGCTCTTGAGGAAACCCAGGGGACAGAGGGGATGGATTGGGGTGTGGGGAGGATCTTTAGAGCCTATAGCTTCTTTAGCCAAAGAAGGCTGGAGCCCTTCTCCCAACCTCCCCTCCAGCCCAGACCCCTCTCAACACTCCGCATCACACCCCATCCTCCTCCATGGCCCATCTCCAGCAAACCATTTCCAATCTCAACTTCGTTTCCTCGGCAAGTCATAATGGATTTTATCTGCAATTACCCTTAAACAAGAACACGCTGCTCTCCCCAGGGTGAGCTGCTCAAAGGATTTTTTTTTTTTAAGAAAACAAAAAAGGAGAAAGACCTCCTGTAATAGATCTGAAACACAATTATTCTTTTGTGGGGACCACGGGAAGAACTCCACCCTCCTCCATAGGGTCAGACTTTGCTTTGTTATTAGCAGGTTCCGCTGTGCTCATCGCTCCAGCGATAGCTCCCTCGCTTGGCAATTACTTGATGAATTGCTTTTTCTGGGACACAAGCCCACTGTGTCCCTGTTGAAGAATCTCAGCCTAGGAAAAGCACCAACAAAAAAGTAAACAATGGTAGATGGACATGGATGACATGCTACAGAGGCAGTCTCCCACCAATGAATTTGCTTAACATTTATGACAGAACATTCTCTACAGGTACAGATGGAAATATCACTCCCTTCCTAAAAGAAAAGACATCATGGTTTCAGGGGCCAATTCTAGGTAAGCTTCCCAGAACATGCCTCATGAAGCACTAGCCTTATGAAGTACTCCACTAAAAAAAAAAATCACTTTTGGGGTACCTGGGTGACTCGGTTGGATATCTGCCTTCAGCGTGGGTCATGATCCCAGGGATCTGGGATCAAGTTCCAAGTTGGGCCCCGTGCTCAATGGGGAGCCTGCTTCTCCCTCTGTTTGCGGTCCCCCTGCTTGTATGCGCTCCCTCTCTAGCAAATACATAAGTGAAATCTTAAAAACAAAAACAAATCACTTCTGTGTTCAGTTAAATTAGGCAAACACTGCATACTTGGCACCTTCTCTGGGACAATTATGCTGCACTCTAACCTCTGAATTTTCTAGAAGTGTGTCGCTTAATTCCCAGATACTGGTTTTCCTAGATATCACATTGTTACTGATTTTCGATTTAATCAGGCTGCACTCAGGGAATATACTTCATTCATTCATTCATTTGAATATTCATTCAAATATTCAGGTATTTTATGTCGTTACTGATTTTTTTTTTTTTTTGGTCCAGTTGCTCTATCAATTGCTTTGGATGATTTTGGAATTGTCTACTTCCCTATTTCAGTTTGTCCATGTTTGCTTCATGAATCTTGGGCTGTGTTATTAGTTGCATACTCATTTATAATTGTTATGTCTTTCTAAAGAACTCTCCCTTTTATGAATGACCATCCTTCTCTCTGGTAACACTCTTTGTTTTGAAGCCTGTTTTACTTGACACTAAAGTAGCCCCTCGTTCCTTCTAATGCCTACTGTTTGCATGGTACAACTTTTATTCTCAACCTATTTGTGACTTTCTGTTTAAAATATGTGACAGGTGCCTCGGTGGCTCAGTTGGTTAAGGGACTGCCTTTGGCTCAGGTCATGATCTTGGTGTCCTAGGATTGAGTCCCTCATTGGGCTCCCCACTCAGCGGAGAGTCTGCTTTTCCCTCTGACCGCCTCCCCCCCCGAATTCTCTCTCTTACCCTCTCTGTTTCAAATAAATAAAATCTTTAAAAAAATTAAAAAAAATAAAGTACGTGTCATGTAGGTAGGATATAGTACAAACTTGCTTTTTTTTTTTTAAATTTTATTTACTTATTTGACAGACAGAGATCACAAGTAGGCAGAGAGACAGGCAGAGAGGAGGAAGCAGGCCTCCTGCTGAGCAGAGAGCCCAATGTGGGGCTCGATCCCAGGACCCTGGGATCATGACCTGAGCCGAAGGCAGAGGCTTTAACCCACTGAGCCACCCAGGCGCCCCACAAACTTGCTTTTTAATCTACTCTGTTCATCTGTATTTCTTAATTGGAGAGTTTAGACCATTAATATTTAGCATGATTATTAATGTGATTGGGTTTAGGCCTACCATTTTATAATTTGTATTTTCTTTATCTCTTCTGGTTTTGATTCCTCTCTTCATCTTTTCCTGCCTTTGGAGCATTATTTAAGAACAGTTTTAATCTTCCATTTTAATTTGTTTGATTTTGGGGGGTTATATTTTGTTCCTAAGTGGTTGCCCTACGTATTGAAATATACACATCTAGGGGCACCTGGGTGGCTCAGTGGTTTAAAGCCTCTGCCTTCGGCTCAGGTCATGATCTCAGGGTCCTGGGATCGAGTCCCACATCGGGCTCTCTGCTCAGCAGGGAGCCTGCTTCTTCCTCTTTCTCTCTCTGCCTGCCTCTCTGCCTACTTGTGATCTCTGTCTGTCAAATAAATAAATAAAATCTTAAAAAAAAGAAAGAAATATACACATCTACCTTTCAAATTCTACTTAGAGTCAATATTGAAACTTAAATTAGAAACTTTGTAAGCTTTCATCTCCCCACACTGATCTTTGTCTTACGGTGTCATAGGTATTACATTTGCAAACATCGTAAACTACAAAGATAATCCCATATTTTGCTCTCAAAACACACATATTTTAAAGAACTCAAGAAGGGAAAATAGCCTTTTATAGTTGTTCAGATATTTGCCATTTTTGAGGCTCTTCCTTCATTCCCAAAGACCCAGATTTCTCTCTGGTTTCATTTCCAGAAGAGCTGGAAGAACTTCCTATAGCATTTCTTTTTTTTTTTTTTTTTTAAAGATTTCATTTATTTATTTGACAGAGAGATCATAAGTAGACAGAGAGGCAGGCAGAGAGACAGAGAGAGGGAAGCAGGCTCCCTGCTGAGCAGAGAGCCGGATGCGGGACTCGATCCCAGGACCCTGAGATCATGACCTGAGCCGAAGGCAGCGGCTTAACCCACTGAGCCACCCAGGCGCCCCCCTATAGCATTTCTTTTACAGCTGGTCTGCTGCTGATGGATTTTTGTAGTTTTTCTTTATCTGAAAATGTCTTTTTTTTTTACTTTGATTGTTGAAGGATATTTCTGCTGCATTCAGAATTCTGAGCTGACAATCCTTTTCCTTCAAGCACTTTGAAGATGCTATTTCTTTGGTCTCTTTGGTCTCTGCAGTGTTTGAGGAGAAATCCGCTAGTATTCAAATTATTGTTCCCTGTACATAATGTGTTATTTTTCTCTAGCTGCTTTCAAGATTTCTTTTCCATTGGTACTTACCCATCTGATTGTGATGTGTGCAGGTATTTCTTAAAGACTTTGTCTTGTTCAGAGATCCCTGAGCTTCTTAAAGCTCTAAATTTATGTCTCTCACCAAATTAGGGAAATTGATGGCCATAATCTCTTCAAGTAATTTTCTGTTCTCATCAATCTCTTCTCTTTCTTGGACTTGGTGAAATGCATGTTCACACTTTTGGTTTTGTTTTACATAAACTGTCATTTATTTTCACTCTTTTCTGTCTTTACGTTGGATATCATGGACTTTCCTCCATTATCTCTATTCTGCTATTGGATCCCCCACTGAATTTTTTATTTCATATATTGTATTTTTAAATTTTCCACTTCCTTCTTTTTTACAGTTTCTATTTGTCTAATCCAAACTTCTATATTTTCACTTAGTTCAAGTATATTTTTAAAAGATTTTATTTATTTACTTGTTTGAGAGAGAGAGAGCACAAGTCAGGAGAGGAACTGAGGGAAAGGGACAAGCAGACTCCATGCTGATCATGGAGCCCAATGTAGGGCTCAATCCTATGACCATCATGCCCTGAGGAAAATCAAGAGTCACACACTCAACCAACTGAGCCACGTAGGTCCCATTTCAAGCATATTTTTATTTAGCTCATGGAGCATAGTATTAATGCTCTTTAGAGTCTTTGCCTGATAATCCAAACATCAGAGTCATCTTTGAGCTGGCATCTCTTCTTTGTCTTTTCTCTTGAGAATTGGCCACATTTTCCTGGTTCTTTGTATACTGGGTAATTTCGGAGTATATTTTTGGATTATAATTTTAGACATTGTGAATACTCGTGTATACTCAGTCCTATGATAACACTAAGGGAGGTGATGAAATTTGTTTTAGCAGGCAACCAACTGAGTTTGATTCAGACCTCAGGTTCTTTCTTACTTTCTATGGGCATCAGTTCAAGTTCCAGCTTAGTTCTCAAAGACTTCACTGTACTGGTTTGCGTCTGTCTTGTGCATGTGTATGGCTTGGATGTAATGTTGGGACGTGGGAAGGGTTAAATACACAATCTACTTGCTTTTATTTACTTTTCAGAGTCAGAGTCCTCAGTTATTATTATTTTTATTTTTTCATTCAAAAATTTCAGTTGTATCCTGTCGGAAAGGGGGATCACGTGCAGTCTTTTGACTCTTGCTTGGCTGCATAAGAACATGTCCATTCTCTGACGTAACAAGCTCTCGCAGCCTATGTAGGGCTTGTCCTTGTGAGAGAGTATCTTTCCCTATTTCAGACTCAGTGAGTGCTCTTTTGTTCTGCCTAAGCACTTATATCAATGGCCCCCAGGCACATCCCCAGCTTTCTGTATTTCAGACCCCACAGAAGAAGGGTCTGTGGTCTTCCACTGTGGTACAAGGTGGGATTCATGCAATCGCATCACCTGGATCAACTGTGCCTTGGATCCACTGCAGGAGGGAGGGCAATATGTGGTGTGGGGAACCAGTGTACTGCCAGGGGCTGGGTCTTGTGCACTCTCTCCTCTTGCTGTAAGTAAACACTGCACCACTTGGACCTGGTGTAGGCGTTGTCTGTTAGTGACTTTAGATCATGCACAGGTTTCTTCCCTGGGTGCACTTATCTGCCTTTTAACCTTGGCCACACTCACATTATATTCTATCCTGAGGCACAGCCTGACCACCCAGTGAATGTTCAAATATAATCAGATGGCAGGATGGGCTATAATGGGTTTGTGTTGCTTTAGAGAAACTGGAACTCCATACAACACTGTAGGATATTCAAAGCTCTGAGAAGTCTTGTGATGGCTACCTTGGCATAATACCATCTTTTCCAAGCTTAAATGGGACTTTTTCATAATGTTTTATCCATGGTGAATAAGCAATACAATGAACTCTGACAAGGTGCCCTACATATAGTAAATATTCAGTACAGATGTACTGAATTGAATTTTATGAATTCATTGTTTTGGGAACCCACATCTTAAAATGAATAAAAAGATGAATATCTTAAAGAGCCAATAAAAAGAAAACAATTCTTTTTTCCTTTCACATTCCTGCCCTGGTCCATAATATGGGGATGTCTCCGATTCTCCTTGTCTCAGTGAGGAAGAATTAGGGAATAGCTTTTTGTTTGTTTGGCTGTTTCCTTCTCGTTCCCCTTTCTCTCTTCTCCATGAGAAAATAGTAAGAATCTGACATTCTTTTATTTCTGTGTCCCAAATGACTGGAATAGGTTGAATGTAACTATTCATTCTATGCCCTTTGACTTGGCTCTGAGTCTTATTTAGGCTCCATGGGTTAGAGGGCACACTGCAGTTCCCCTTGGCTGGGTGAATGTATGCCAAGCCCACTCCCTCAACGTGCAAATCTCAAGGTCTAGACGGCAAGAGAGAGGACAGAGAGGAAGGGAATGCACCTTAGCAGCAGGTGCAAACTGCATTCTGCAAATAACCGTAACAGCAATTAAATGAATATTGGATGTTAATATCCTTTGGGATCTGTGTCTAGTTCTCAATTAGCTTGAAATCTGGAGGCAAGGAGGAGGAATGGTTGGGCTCACACAGAACCCCCAATATCCCTCATCCTTAGTGTGAAATCTTAGAGGTTGTTAAAAGGAAGGTGTACTGCAATCGCCATGAGGATTACAGGGATTGTTGCCATTTACTTACCCCCTACCACACACCAGATGCTGCATCTGTGTCCCAGGACAATAAAGAAAGCACCGTCACTTCTCCTTTGCATGGAGGAACTAGGAGCCCTGGGTGGTTACCTGACCAAGATAGGCTCAGAGCCGGAACTTGAATTCAGGTCCCAGAACTCCGAAGTCTCTGACTCTGCCTACTGAGCTCCTCTCATATCAACTCTATTGGTAACTTCATTTGCTCAAAGCAACATATCATGAAACAGAAATAATAGGTATCAATGTCAGAAAAGCAGAAAAAACATTTGTAGACAATTAATTTATATGATAGAAAAATCCAAGACAATTAAATGGAAAAATGATGAGAATTGCTATTGAAATCCTTCTCTGCCCTTCGTTATGAAGGACCCAATGCAAGAAGTGACAGATGTTACAAAGGCTTTCTCAGTTTGGCCTGGTCCTCGTAGCAGTAAAAACAAGCTCATTTCGATCCTTACAAGTTTAATTTATAGCCTCAGAGAATCGTTCAAATCCCATGTCTTTAAGAGATGCATGCAGTCACATGTAGAGATATGCACAATTAAATATGATAATTTATTCGCCCTTTCTTTATGGTGAAGGGAGAGGATAACAGTTTATCCCTGATATCGACACTCAGGGTCTGTCTTTGTTGTTCCCGGTATAATGCTCAGGGAATCTTCAAACAATAAGAGTTGAGAAGATTAAATAAATTGCTGGGATGATGTTGAGTTTAACAAATTTCTGTAAGGGAAGAAAAGGAGCATTCCTGGGACTCTTTAGTTCATGTTTTGGAAACTGGCAGCTTGTGTCTTGGCTCATGACGATTCTAGCAGAATAAAAGGGGGCAGTGCTTCTTTTTATTGGTAAGTGTGGTGTTTTCATTTTGGTTTTTATTACCTCCTTATGTTTGGGCTCCAGAAAGCAAGCCCAGGACATCTGGGTTGGAAGAATATCTGATAATAGGAAAGAGGTAGGAGGGATTCTTGCTGAGAAGAGAACAGCAGTGAGAGCAAAAGGATTTTGCAAACTGCTTTTGTAGAGTTTTTATTTAAATTCCAGTGAGTTAACATACAATGTGTACAATATAGTGATTCAACCCTTCCATACATCACCCAGTGCTCATCGCGGCAAGTGCCCCCCTTCATCCCCATCACCTATTTCCTCCGTCCCTCCCTCACCTCCCCTCTGGGGAGCATCCGTTTGTTCCCTACGGTTAAGAGTCTATTTCTTGGTTTGCCTCTCTCTTTTTTGTCCCCCTGCGATCTAGCAAACTCCTGTGGCGCTCCCAGGGCTTGCCCCATCCAAGTGTAACAGCTTTACTTTTCTGTGGCGAGTCTTCTGTGTGGATTTTTATTCCAAACCAGATGCTGAAGAACTGGGACAGGGCTCTGGTTTCATAAATGTTCAGATATCCCCTGGATATAGTGACTCCTTTCTCAGTGCAATTGGGGGTGGGGGGACTTGAGCTGCACAAACGCTTGCAGGAGGCTCAGGGCTGGTGACCGGATGCTCTGGGTTTAAGTCTGCCTTGAAGTGAACCTTTCCTTTGGTCTCTCTGCTGAACACTTCCTATTATGGAAGGAGACCAGTGAGCTTTTCTGATTCATGGATTTTCCACTTCAGAGGAGAGCTGTAACCATCATCTTAACAAATCGCTTAACTCCCTTTGCTCTTTATTTTGCCCCTGAAAGCATAAAATTCTAGCCTAGCATTTGATCTGAAACCCAGGGGAGCGGTGATCTGGGTGTTTGCTCTATTCAATCAAAAATAACTCAAGTTTCCTTAGTAAACTGAGTTGAAGAGCAGCCTAACTTTCTGTAATGCTTCTCATGTGGTCATTTGCACATTTATTCCAGAAACCTCTGTTGATGACTGGCTGTGTGATAGGCGCTCTGCCCAGCTCTGGGAACACAGAGGTGACAAGCATTCTGTGTGGGGCCCAAGGTCCAGTGGGAGAGAAAGGGTCAAATGAAATCATGAAGCTGCAACGCGCCAAGTGCTAAGAGAAGGGAGTGGAAGGTGCTGTGGGCCCACGGCCAAGGGGCCCCTCATCTCCTGGGAGAGTTGAGCAGGTCTTCAAGCAGGGCCTTCAGCAAGAAGTTTCCAGGCATAGAACAGGACGTGAACAGTTGTTGCTGTTTTAGAAGACTCTCCATGTGTTAGGCCTTTGTGGATGTGGTCTCTAATCCTCTCACTAGCCTGACACCTCCAACAAGCAATGGCGATAGGAAGCTCCTTTGTGAATTCTACCTCATGTCTCTGTCACCTCATCCCTCGCTGGGCCTGTGCCCTCCTCTGTCCTACTCATTTCCATTCCATTCTATGCTGTCCTAATTTACTGAAATTATCCGTTTATGCATCTATCTTTCCCCCTACACTACACTGTAACCCCTGAGTGTTTTGGACCCCCAATGTCTGGTATTGTGTTAACATACATAAAACATCTAATAAATTTTTGCAGAGCTACTCATTGAAATGATAATAGCATATGAATAATAGTATGAAATGCTATGCTAACCTATTATTATTAAAGTACTATACTAACCTATTTATATATAAGTCACATATTATTTAATTAATGTAGTAATAATATATTCATATAATATATTCATACACTGCTGTATTATGACTATTATTATTCAGAGATCCAACTTCTCAGAATACTTACAATATTCAGGCATTCACCATGTTTCTTGTTTCTCTGAGCTGAAGCTGATTCCCTTTTATTTCCTCTCTTTTGATGGCCTAGATTCAGCCAGGGGGATGGCGAGAAATGCCACTGGCTTTCTCAGGCAATCACCGCCAACAAGGGTACTTTGGGGGAAGGTTCGTGGTACCATCCCACCAGCAAAACATGCTTTGTCTTCTTGGAGGGTTCTGGGAGTAATCCCTTCTGTGTTGAGGAAGCTCCTGGGACCCCCAGGGTCCCTGGGTCTGAAGAAGAACATGTTTGATAAAGAAGGTCCTTCTCAATATCGGGTGGCCAGTCGCTCCCCTTCATGTCCCAAGGGTGTGTCCCTACTGGTTCCACCCCGTTTCCCTTTGCCAGCATGGGAAACAGCCAACATCTGCCATTTGAGTAGCGTGTGCTTTTGCAGCTAAACATTCTCTATTTCTACAAATAAATGCTTTTACAATAAAACTGAAATGCCAGAAAAAGAGAGACAACCTACTTTAAGGTCACTGCTGCCTCCCAGCAAGGGTGTTTAAAAATAACCCCCAATCTGCCATGTGCTCACAACTCTCACCGCGCCAGCTCAATGGCAGTCCTAGTGCCAGCCAGGATGGCAGTGTGGAAGTTTCCAGGCTGTGTGTGTGTGTGTGTGTGTGTGTGTGTGTGAGTGTGACTGAAAAGGTAAGGGACACTATTCTCAACAAGAAGGCTTATGGTCCCACCTTGTTGATCTCTGCCGGAGGGCAAATTGATGACCCTCCAATAGACTGGTTCTAGCATCTGTTTCTAGCTGTGGGAGACAGCTTCAGGACCACTTGGGAGTGCTCTGTAAGAAGGAGAGCTCTAAGGGGCTGAGTGGCCTTGGGTAGCGTGTAGACACTGGGTAGATTCTTCTGTGAGCACGGGGTCTGTGACTTCTGGGGTCTGCTTCAGCAATGCTGATAGAGGCGAGCCTAGATTTTGCAACTGAATCTCAGATGGGTTTTTCCGGTAATCTTCAAGCTGTGCTCACAGATCCCTGGAGGTTCTAGGGCAGAGTTTTTGTCCTTCATTTACGCTAATGGATTGTGTCTGCCACTTCAAATATGACCTTTCCCAAGGATTGTTGCATTTAACCAGAGAGTGCATTCTTAAGGAGAGGAATGGAAGTCAGATGTGGGCTTCCTGTGAGCCAGCAGGCTCGTTGGGGGTGGGGTGTGGATTTCTGAGGGCCTCAGGACCCAGCACCCTGGGAGCATCACCTCGAACAGATGCCTCACACGCTTGTGTCCAAAACTCACCCTGTGCAACACTGTCTTCACTGCTCTTCTAGGCAGAGCTGCTGGATAACAGTAGGGATAAATGGGATCCCTAATTCCTGACAGTTTCCTGAAAGACACCAGGGAATTAGGGCTGGAATCTCACCAAGCAGGGACAGCTAATACTTCCCTTCTATTTCTTTCTGAGGGGCCAGTCCAAGGGCTGATCGTAGAACCAGTGTCTTTCCAATCAAGGTTTAAGCTAGGACCTTCTGCCTTGCCTTTTGCTGATGAGAGTATAAATAGAATGCATGTCCCATTGCACCAGGATCACACCAAGCTATTTATATCTATATGCAAAAGAAGAAGAAGAAGCTGGGGATGTCTAGAGTCATGGAAGCAAATAAATGCCTAGAAGGTCAAGATCTGACCTTTTTTTTTTTTATCCAATTGTTGAGCATCTACTGTGTGCCAAGTACCACACTAAGTGATTTGTGTACATTATCTCACTCACTCCTACCCCTGAGAGGTGGGTAACACTGTCCAGATTGTAGAGATGAGAAAACTAAGTTGCGGTAAATTAGGACCTTGTCACAAATCTAGGCTTTCTGACTTCAAAGTGTGTTCTCTTAACCTCTGAGAACAAAGGCCAAGGTTATGGACAGAGATGCAAAGCACGTCACAGTTGTCCTCGGTGGACACCCCCACAGTTCTGTTATATGTAACATCCTTTTCCCCCAAGAGATCCCTGTTCTTCATTCCCTTCAACACACACGTGCACACACGCACACACCCTCAATTATCTCAATGCCCAACTAAACAGCCAGCTGCCTAAGAGTTGCATGAATGAGGTCATCTTAGGTTAACTCATCTGCCTGCCCCATCTGACCCCTAGCTACCTGAAGAAGAAGAGTGAGGGAACACTGCCGCCATTGGAAAATCTTGGCCCAGATGAGCACAATGTCCCAGCTGACTTGCAAATGCTGAAATAATAATAAATATTTCTATTTTTTTAAGTCACTGCATTTTGGGGTGGTTTGTTAGGCAGCAGTAGCTAACTGGTACAGCTAAAAACACAGCAAGTATATCCTTACCCCTCAGACATTGTACAATGCTTGTTTCCTCTACTACCAACCCTACTGAAAAAAAAAAAAAAAGTATTATCTCAGCCGCATAAATCAGACCAGGCATAAACTGGACTTATAGCTTCTCTGGTCACCATGTATTGCTTAGATTTTGTGATAAGGGTTGTATTTCATATAGTTCACATCTATTTAACCTGCATTTTACTTATTAAAAATAAGAGACTAAAATCGGGAATCAATCTAATGTGGCTGGCAGTACAAATCCTCAGTAACGATTGATTGATTTCACTGTGACAGGAATATTTTAAAATGTCAGGGCCAAATTTTAAAAAGTGATTTTTTTGAATGTCTCAGTTGCTGTCTAGGAAAGACTTTGCCTGCAGTGATTTGGAGAAGGCAGCGTTCCGCATCTCAGCTGACTTTGGCAAGTCGGGGCTCCGGGGCTCTGAGTCTTGAAAATGTCATTCTCCCATGAGGAACCACACAGATTGTGCTGTAAAAATGTAATGTTTTTGTTTCTGATTTTAGCTACCAATCGCAGTTCTTCTGATGGCTCTATGATGTTATGTGCTGAACTGCATTGCTCAAAATGTAATCATCTTTAAAAAAAAAAAGGATTTTTTTTTTAAATGAAAAATGCAGAGTAGTTTAAGGAGCAGTTTCAATCAGGGGTTCTAAGGTTTGAATATTTGTGTCCCGCCCCCAAAAGCCCTGCCCCACCCCCACCCCCAACCCCCACCTTCGGCAAATTCTTATGTTGAAACCCTAATACCCAATGGGATGATATTTGGAGATGGGCATTTGAGAGTTAATTATGTCATGAAGCTGGGGTCCTCATGAACGTGATTCATTCCCTAATAAAAAAGGCTCCAGAGGGGCACCTGCATGGCTCTGTTGGCTGGGTGTCTGACTCTTGATCTCAGGGTCCTGGGATCCATCTGGCTCCATGCTCTGTGGGGAGTCTGACTGAGATTCCCTCTCTCCCTCTGCCTCTGCTCTTCCCCCTCCTCCTCATGCTCATTTGTGAGCTCTCTCTAAAATAAATAAATAAATCGTTTAAAAACAATAGAATAAAAGAGGCTCCAGAGAGATCTCTTGCTCTTTCTACCGTAAGAGCAAGAAGGTGCCAGCTATAAACCAGGAAGGAGGTTCTCATCAGAACACGACAATGTGGGCACCTTGATCATGGACTTCCCAGCCTCTAGAACTGCGAGAAATAAATTTCTGTTGTTTATAAGCCACCCGGTCTATAGTGTTTTGTTATAGCAACCAGAACAGACTAAGACAGGATCCAGGCTGTTCAATAGTTTCTAAGGGAAAAGTCATGGTTGAAAGAATAACATGCTCTTGGTCCGAAGTGAGCATTCCTCACCCACTCAAACATATTTCCTTAGAATTATTTAATTAATGAAACACTGCTGGAGGTGTTTGGGTAGTTCAGTTAGTTAAATGCCTGACTATTGATTTTGGCTGGGGTCATGGTCTCAGGGTCGTGTGGTCGGGCCCGGCGTAGGGCTCTGCACTCAGAAGGGAGTCTGCTTAGGATTCTTTCTCCCTCTCCCTCTGCCCCCTCCCCGCCACCACTTGCGTGCTCTCTCTCTCTCAAAAAGTAAAATAAAATAAAAATAAAAAATAAAACACTGCAGGTATAGACAAAGTTCCCTATGCATTTGTCCCAACTGTTTTCTACCTCCCTCCCCAGAGGAAATCACTAACAGAATTCCTGTCACAAACGTAATGATGTTACTAAAGATTTTTGTCAAAATCTCTGCTAAAATCCTGATATACTATGGCTAGAGTTATAATAGCATCAAAAAATTTTTTATTTAAATTAGTATAACATTCTAAGTGAACCAAAGTTTTTTCCTACTTATGCATCATACTGCTTTATGAATTATATGTACTGTATATAATAGATGCTATATTCTCAATTATATTATAGTATATTATATCAACTATTTACCCTACGCTGGACACTATGCAAAAGACTTTTTGCATCTTCACTTAATTCTCACAATGACCTCTTGGGGATAAATATTTTTATTTCTGGCCTGCAAATGATAAAACGTAGCTTCAAGAAATTGCTCATGGATATAGAACCAAAACGATTTATAAGCATGTGGGTCCATCTGACTTTTCAAGCCCATACTCAATATCGATGAGCTCTTTAAAATTTTCCTAGGTTTTTTTTCTCCTAACGATTTATTTATTTGTTTTAGAGAGAGACAGAGAGTGTGTGTGCAAGCAGGGAGGGGAGAGGGAGAGAGAGAATCTCGAGCAGACTCCCCACTGAGCGGGGAGCCCCAAGCAGGGCTTGATCTCATCTCCCTGAGATCATGACCTGAGCGGAAACCAAGAGTCCGACACTCAACCAACTGAGCCACCCAGGTGCCCCCACATTTTTCTAGGTTTTTAAATAAAGATCAGTATTAGTCTAATTGCTGCCTAGTTTTGAATCATGTTTTTCCGTTTTTTAAAAAATTGGAATAATCATCCCTGATTTCTAAAATTCCTGGCTTCTAGCACTCTTCCCCTTCCCCATGCTTCCAGAGGGAATGGCTCTGAGAGTCCATCCAGAAGCTGGAACTGAAGCCAGGGGAAAGCTACTCTGATTCCAAGATTCCCCTGAAATGTCTCTGCCCCTCCAGGGACACCCTCAGCCTCCCCATGTGCTCTGGCTCTGGGTCCAGCTCCAGCAGCCACCGGGCAGCTCAGTGTTTGCTGCAGACTCCTTAATCCTGGTGCCGTTACCCACCCCCCACCCGCCCCCGCCTAGTGATAGCACACTGCTCTGTTATAGAGGCTAATGTAGTTCTGGAACAATTCTGAGAGGCTTGGGCTGCAATTAGAATCCTGCTTGATGGCATGTGCTGGGAGACCCGAGGCTGGAGGTGTGGCAGGAGCAGGTGCCCATGCACCCCCAGCACCGGGGAAGACCCCATCCTGTGTCTGCTGTCCTGGCCAGCTACGAAGAGTGCCCCCATCTCACACTCAGTGTGCCCCGGCGTGGGCACTAAGCTATACGTGGCTCTAACCACAAGAGTGGGACATGGCCAGTCAGCCCTCCATGCCCATCTGTGCTCCGAGAGGCCTCAGCAACTCCAGGTCACAGCGTATCTTTGTGGGCGGGGCACCGGAGCTTCTAACACCCGCGTCAGAATCTCTCAGGGAGGGGAGTTTTATGCGTGTGTCCATGAAGGGTACCCGGGCAGAAGCGCACATCTAGGCCTGTGAGGGGTGCAGGGGTGAATGGGGAGCCCCGCCCCTCAAGGAGCTCAAGCCGCAGACGGTGAAGTAGTAACAATTTCAAAAGCATGAACGTAACCCAAAATCCAATTAAAAAGTGCCACGCGGGAGGTGTAGCAGACAAGCTAGTTCTCATCCAAGAGTGGTGAGGTCAGAGAATAGGTACAGGTGTCTAGAGCTCTGGGTAGACTGCCTGGAGGCGGCGGCTGTGCAAGCGGCCCCCGCCTGGTGTGGTCCGGACTTACACTGCCTGCAGGGGGCAGCGCAGTCCCCCTCCAGGGATCTAGACCAGGGCCCCTAACCGTCTGGGGGCTCTCCGCTCTTCCTGCTTACTCCAGACCGCATGCCCCTCCTTGCAGCAGAACACGGGGCTGGCTCCCAGGAGGGCCTTGGAGAGTGGTAGGGAAAGTTTGCAGGCTCCCGAGGGAAGACTGAAGAGGGAGGCCTTTATCTCACGTACCCATGAACAACCTCGTGAAACTCCCCCAAAGGCTTGTCCAGCCCCTGGAGGCCCTTCTGGCCAGCCAGGGCAAGTGGCAGGGGTGGTGGGGAGCGGGGAGGCCTTGGGTTCTCTCCCAGCAGATTTTCCCCTGCCCCCAAATGTGTCTTAAGTACTGACATGCCCGGTTGTTCTGCCGCTCAACAGACAGCTCGGCTTCCCCTTAACCAGACCCCTCCTCTTCAGAGGCAGATTCCCTGGGCAGATTTTTTTTTTTTTTTTTTTTGAGGGTTCACACCTGACCACAAAGTGCCTCTTCCACACAAATTCCACGTATTCTCCCCCAAAAGAAATTTTGGTGACTATGATGTTCTCTACCTTATTATGTGGGGTCCGCTGAGGCTTGGGGAGAGAGATTAAATATTTTCCCCAGCATTTTACAGATCTAAATCAAAGCTGGATTTGAGCTCAGGCCTGGCGTGTGTATCCTTGGCCTCGCTAGTCCATGGCCCACAGAGTCATGAGGAAACAGAGGTCCCACACGGGCCCAGGCGACACTGGTCTCTGTCGTCACCCACGGTAATGGCAGATTTGCCCTATGTCCTCCTGTGAGAGGGATACTGAGGTGATGTGCCAACCCCGCATCAGTAAAGCATTTGCTGATCTTCACTGAAGTCCGAAAACCCTCCAAAAGTGCCTGAGGGTTCCATGGGGGCAAATCAGGGCGCCTGTAGATGGATGGGAGTGATGTAGCTACTGCCCAGGCTGGGGGTGCCCACCTTCTTCTGCCCACATTCTCCAGGGCACAGTCAGGCTGGAGCGCTCTAGCTGTAAGAGACCTTCAGATATAAAGCAAGGACATGGAAAGGCTCCTGTCCTCTAACCCAAGCTCTGACTCAGCCGTGGTGACGAACAGCCCGGGTCACCAGCTGCCATGGGGGACAGTGCTATTGGCAGAGTGCTTCCTGGTTGTTATTCTACATCTTTCTTCCAAGGCCTGGAGGTTTTCTACGGTGGCTCTGTCCGGTCTCTCGAGGACCCTGTTGTCCTGCCGGACGTCCAGGTTTCACATATCGACGAGGCAGTCCCAGACCCTGAGAGGTCCTCCAGCCGCGCCACAGTAGCATCTTCTGATTACCAATGGTGATGATCTCGGTATTGACCCAACGACCACACTACCACGACTTAGGTTAATGACAGCCTTGCTCATTTCCCAGGCTATAGGCCAAGGCCAAGTTCTCTACCCTGCTGCTGGCCTTTTGTCTTTGCCACCCTGTTTCTTATCTATAAAGCTTTGTTGTTGTTGGGTTTTTAATTTCCTTTTAAGATTTATTTATTTGCTTATTTATTTTGAGAGAGAGAGACAGCGTGAGCAGGTGGGAAGGGCAAAGGGAAGGAAACTCAAGCAGACCTCCAGCTGAGTGCAGAGCCTGCGTGGGCCTCAGTCTCAGCACCCTGAGATCGTCCCCTGAGCCAGAATCGAGAGTCTGGGGCTTAACGGAATGAGCTACCGAATGAGTCACCAGATGAACTTTGGCTTTAAACCTCTAACTCTTGTTCTTCCGTATCTTCAGGACGTTCTGCAGGAATTCCATCACCGTAATAAACATAGGAGGAAATAAGACCAAATGAAAGATGGAAGAAAAGAATTGGCCTTCCCTTGCCATTGTTTGTGGGCAGTCTGAGCCCCTGACAGGGACTCCTGGGCCCACGAATGAATCGTCGGTAGAAGAGGATGATGGGACCTACGCCCTCAGGCTTGGAAAGACCGCCTGGCCGGCCGGCCTCCAATCAGCTGCAAGCCTTACGCTATCAGCCAACTCTTCTTTTTTTTTTTTTAATTTTTTATTTATTTTTTATTTTTTTATGAACACATAATGTATTTTTATCCCCAGGGGTACAGGTCTGTGAATCGCCAGGTTTACACACTTCACAGCACTCACCATAGCACATACCCTCCCCAATGTCCATAGCCCCACCCCCCTCTCCCGACCCCCCCCCTCCCCCCAGCAACCCTGTTTGTACTGCAAGATTAAGAGTCTCTTATGATTTGTCTCCCTCCCGATCAGCCGACTCTTCTTAAGTGCCTGGTGAACCGCCAGCTCTGTGCTCCTTGAGGCTGGGCTTGAGTGTGACCCCACAGCTGGGCCCCATCTCCCACCCATTTCCACATCTCACGGAGGCTGGCGTGACCTGGCAGCAGCCTGCTTGGACGGCCACATGGCAGAGACGCCTTGCCTGGAAACCTGAGCCGAGGCTGGGCCCAGGTGGCCCTACTGTTGTTTCCCTGGAGACATCCCCTCCTCACCATGGGTCTGCGTGGTCTTGAAAGTCTGAGGACACCCCCACCCCGTGGAAGGCACTCACTCCAGCTCCAGGGACTGGGAAACAGGGGACAAGAAATGGAGGATGCTGTGGACACTGCCTGGAGCTTCTGTTCACTCCCCACTGTGAGACTCGGCTTGGGACGTGGAGGACCCCCTCTGGAAGATGAGCCTATGGTTGGGCCAAGGGGTAGGGGCCCAAGGGGTAGGGGATTAGGACTCTGCTGAGCTCAGGAAAAGGTGGAGTTTCATTGAAGCTGTCACAGAAGGTTCAACAGGGTTCAAAGCTGAGACTGCCCTGACCCCTTGCCCTCCGAGGTACCCCAAGAGGGAAACCCTGTGCTCATTAAACAGTCACTCTCCTTCCTCCTTTGTCCCAACTTCATTTTGCATGTGGGCATTAAGCACTCCCCCTTTTTTTTAAAGTTTGCATTAATAAACACAGAGGAGCGGCCTCTGAAGGTCATGAGGGACAGGAGCCCTGTGACAGGACAGTGGAATTTTCCAAGCCAGGGAGCCCCCATCCCACTTGCAGGGGGGCTGTGGAGGCGATGAGCCCCTAACAGCAGTGGCCGTTGGCCTGCAGGGAGACCAGAGCCTCAGCACGGATCCTGAGCAAGGCTTCCTTCTTGGAAGGTACCCAAGTTCATGGGCAAGAGGCACAGAAGAAGGACAGGGACTTCTCCAAAGGACAGCAGCATCTCTTGTTTCCCTAGTGATGGGTCACCCTCAAAGTGACAGAGGTCTTCTCTGCTACCGCTGCAGTGGTGGGAGGCTGGACCAGCACAGAATGACTGAGGAGAATGAAGGAATACAACATTTCTTACAGTTCATACTTCTTGGAACAAATTAATACCCATGCTACTCCTTTATAAACACATAAGGTATCACAATGACCAGAAGGCCGCTAGCCTTCTGGCTTGAGCCCTTGCCCTATGCTTTCAACTTTATTAAAAGATTTACCTGTGGGGCACCTGGGTGGCTCAGTGGGTTAAGCCTCTGCCTTCAGCTTAGGTCATGATCTCAGGGTCCTGGGATCGAGTCCCACATCGGGCTCTCTGCTCAGCAGGGAACCTGTTTCCCTCTCTCTCTCTCTGCCTGCCTCTCTGTCTACTTGTGATCTCTCTCTGTCAAATAAATAAATAAAATCTTTTAAAAAAAAAAAAAGATTTACCTGCCTGGTTCTTAATGATTGGGACCTGGGTCTGGGCTCCCTTGTGTGGTTCTAGGCATTAGTCTTGGGGTGGGGGAGATAAATAAAATATAATGAAATACAAAGGCGCAAGGGTTTCTGGACTTGGGGATGTAACAAGACGCCGTGAAAGAGGAAACTCAGAATTCTGCCAGGCACAGGCAACAGAAAACTCAGAGGTCAAGAGCCCAGGCTCTGAGGCACCAGGTTGACGGCCCAGGCTGGAGCTCCGCAGACCCTCAAGAAGCTGCAGTGGCCGCTGTTCGGGAGGCCCAGAGCTGGGACTGAGTCTTCGGAGGAAACTGGATACGTGATAGATTTCTCAAAACAGAAATTGAATCAAGCGGTGGGGAATATAGATAGTAAATCAACCCCACATCCCTGATTATTTTTATACTAAGCTAATTTTAAATGCTCTATTTCTATAGGAATCAGTGAGATTTCCACCCATCTGCGGCTCCAGCCCCTTATTTTTTTTTCTCAGTCTTCCTACAGCCTGTTTCTTTCTTTTTTCTTTCTTTCTTTTTTTTTTTAACAGCACCCACTAGAATCTCAGGAAAGCACGTTTACAGCCCTGAGGCTACAGGCAGCCATTGCTCACACATGGAGACACAAACCTGTTTCTCCAAGGACAAGGACATTCATCACGATCATCATTATTATTTTTAATATAAGCCCCTGTGATGCATTCTCCCTGCTCTGAATTTCCATTTATTTGAATACTGGCACTTCCTAGTAAGGATGTCACGTTTCTTGCAGATAACACCACGGGGCGGCTTACAGGGGGAGGGAGAGAGGAGAAGGGAGGGAGAATCAGAAATGGGGAGAGGAGCATGAAGAAGGTCAGGTTCCTGGGGTGGTGGAGGGGAGGATGTGCTCACCACATGCTCCTTCCTCCAGGCGGCTCTGGCTGTGAGTCTCTCTGTGATGAGAAGTCACGTTTTCTCATCCTCGTCCTCTGTCAGCTTGCCTGATTCTTTGAATCACATCTGTCTTCTCCACCAACCAGATCTCATGAAGCCAGGGTCCTTGTCTTCACTTCCAGTCCCCGCCACAATGATGCTCAACATACACTTATGTAAAGAATGAGCAGCTCCTCCTGACCACGGAAGGGCACGCTTGTTGGTGATTTCCAAGTAAATTTAGAAAACATTATTAAGGTCTGTTTCTTGCAAGCCACTGTGCTAGAAACTTTGAGATTGTACCTCACTCTTGATTCTTAACGGAATATGCTATTGGCTAACGGCATCTCTGAACCTTGAATGGAAACTGTCCTGGAGAGGATTTGATGCAAAGGGTGGTGGCTGGGTGGCAAAGCTCGGGTTGGGACACGGGGAGCTGTGCCCACGGACCCCCCTCCCCCGCAGGACCATGCGGGCTGACAAGAATCTGAACATCCGGGATCACCCTGAACATGGATGGGACCCTAACAAGAGCAGAAACAACGGCCTTCTTATAACCTCATCGCTTTGATTGGTAATTAAATCTTCAGAGAGTAGAGCGTATGTTTCAGAGATCTTACTTGACCTCTTCAAATTATCGATTTAATCCAAACAGTTTTCTTATTTTCGTTTCCATTGTTTTGATTAGTAATTAAAGCTTCGTTAAATAAAGAATTGTGTATATTCTACTTGTAAATTTGTTGTGAGGTAGGTTCCCCAGAGGTCTGCTAAATTTCGCTGGTTCCAGTTCTAAAAAATTTAAACAGATTGAAGATTTTCTCTTTTCATCCTTCTTTTCTTTTAAACTCTATTTTTGTCTTTCTGTGATGATGGGTATCATCACAATCTCGATTACACTCATACCCAATGATTCACCCCAAGGATTGGAAAACATAGAGAATTGTATTTTAAGTATATAAAATCTGAATGTCAGCTCATAAAAAGTGTAAATTAAAATTAGTTTTGTGTTTTCAAAACATTCATTGTCCCCCTCAAGTTTACAAAGTCATCTAGGAATTTTAAAAGCAGGCAGGTTATAATTCATGAGTATCAAAAGTGTAAGTCAAAATTACTTAAATGAAACTGCAACTTTTATTTATATTTTTGAAAAAGTGGTTACACCCTATTAAATATTTTTATAAAAATAAAGCCAGTTACAATTCTAGCATTGAAGATCTATCTCATTGTCAAGGTTGAGACTCTGTGTCTTTATCTGGCCCGTGTTGATTTTCCACCTTTACGTATACACACTTGAGAGCCCTAGGAGGCAGAGCACTCCCCAGCCTCTACTGCGAACACCATACTAGCCAGCACCTGCCTGGAGCTAGGACTCGGAGGTGGAGAAGCAAAGAAATGGGCATCAGCCCCTCTGGGAAATGAGATTCTTGCTATGCAAGAATTGATTGCATTTATGGGAAGAGGAAGGATTTGACAAGTTGATATATTTCTCTTTCTCTTCTCTTCTCTTAAGCTTCCACAGTTCAGCTTCTGCCTGGACTCCAAGGAAGTGCCCCTCTCTGGTGTCAGCGTGCAGATCTGCTCAGTATGTGAGTCGTGGGGCAAGAGAGTGAAGCGTCTCCCTGGGGCCTGAAGGGGGGTTGGAGGTGCGGGGAGCACCGAACCAGCCCAGAGCACTGGGTCCTGAGTGACAGAGGTGTCATATTCTCTAAGGAGTTGATTATCTTTCTGAATGTGACCCCTGAAACAGGGTCGCATGGCAGGCGCCTGGTCTGAGAGTGCCACTGTACTGACCTGCCCCATGGAAACGTGGAGAGTCATGGTTCTTGCTCTCAAGAGCTAGATTGGGGGAACGTTCCAAGTCTGGGAAATCACCCACCATACTCATAGGATGATAACCAGAGGCTCCCTGCTTGTGTGTTGGCCGGCAGGCAAGTTGTGCCCAGGCCCCGCTTAGCTGATTTCAAGCTGGTGGATGAAAGTCACTGCAGAAGGCATCTCTGACCCCCCCATTGGCCTAGAATCAGAGCCTTCCTGAGACCTCAGGGAAGACCAAGAGGCATGCTGCATGGACACTGGCAGACCAGTGAGATCGGAGATGTGTTTTCTGGAGGGACTTAGAGATGATCCATAAACTTTTGACCTTAGGGAAGGTGATGCTTAAAGGAAATTACATTTACTCTGACTTGAGTGTCTGGTGGCCAGGCAGGCTCATATAATTAAAACCATCTTTAATTGGGTGTATTGCTTATTGATTTGCTTAGCTATTTATAGCCTTCCTTGTTGCATCTCCCCAGACTCTGGAGAGGGAGAGGGGAGAGGGAGAGGGAGCAGGGAGAGGGAGGAGCGGGGATGTCCTTCCCTGTATCCCAGGACCCTCCCTGTGCCCCAGTTTCACCAGGGAAGCCCAGGGCTTAGTCATGTTTGTACTGGCAGCCCCTCCAACACAACGATGCTTAAAATAAATGTCACCAGAATACACGACTGGCAGCATTTACATCTGTTTTGTGTGTGTGGAGCCCCTCCAGGAAAGCACTTGGAGCTTGGTGAAGAGTGAAGGAGGGACAAACACAAGAATCTTCACAGGTGTGGTTCCTCTGATTCTGTTGGAATATTAGGGTTCCTTTAGACGAAATGAGTCCCGGGTAGCATCTGGCCCCCACCCCTTAACTTGTTAGTACTCTGAGCTAACAAACTAGGCACCTAAATACAGACAAAGCAGGTGGTGTTGCAAGCCTTTCATACACACAGGGAGCCTTTGCATGCTGTCTGACTTCTGAATTATCCCTGCACACCAGGGTTCAGCAGACAGGAAGCTATTTATGGAATCGCAAGTGAAGAAGCTCGAGTCTGTTGCAGCGGGAAGAGGCCTGACTCTGTGCTGACATTTTCCAGGGGACGACATATTAATCCTCTAATTGCAAACTTCTCTGGGTTCGACATCTAATTTGCGTGGGTCCGACATCTAATTTGCATGACCAACGGACAGACAGTGGGGAAACTCACACCTGTCCCTGTTGAGATGTTTCTTACCGCAGGAAGAGATGCCTCTCAGTCCAGACAAAAGGTCCTTGCTCAGACCTTAGCCCGTTTGGTGGTGGGCAAGCTCACCTGCAGACTGGAGGCTGAGTTATGTCTCAGTATGGGATAAATCTCAAGGCAGATTTTTAAAACTGAAACTAGAATATTAAATCTACTTTTATTGAGTGACAAATAAGACTGTCCAAATAGAACTATGTTTTAAAAATCTTAATTTTTTTAACAGATTTTTTATTTATTCATTTGAGAGACAGAGAATGAGAGAGAGAGAGAGAGAGAGAGAGAGCACAAGAGGGGAGAGGGTCAGAGGGAGAAGCAGACTCCCCGCAGAGCAGGGAACCCGATGCAGGACTCAATCTCCGGACTCCAGGATCATGACCTTGGCCAAAGGCAGTCGTTTAACCAACTGAGCCACCAGGCGCCCTAAAAAATCTTCATCTTTTCAGCTAAGAGGTGGAAGAGCAGAGGGAGAGGAAGAGAGAGAATCCCAAGGATGTCCCACGCCCAGCGTGCAGCCTCACAACCCCAAGATCACGACCACGGCTGAAATCAAGAGTCGGACACTTAAGGGACTGAGCCACCCAAGCGCCCCATATGAAAGTGTTTTTTTGAATCACTTCTATTGAATCTGTATTCAATTGGCAGTTCGACATCATTCCCTTCCAACAGCGGGTGGGAGCTGTTCCCTGTGATGGCTTAGGACAGGTTATTAGATAAGTGATCAGAACAACTGGTTCTTCTGTTTCTCCCTGCAGTCACACACCACCTTGCTCCACTCTGCTCGGAGCCCACAGATCTGCGACTGCATTGACAGGGCTTCTCATCCCTGTTTGTCTGCTGGTCTTTGGCCAGTTGGTCTTGGCCAATAGAGGCATGAGTAGGAGAGGGGAGGGTGGGTGGGGGGGGGAGCCCAGATGGGCAGGGGCTGCCTTCCTCTGCCAAAGGCCCCAGCTCATGCCAAATAGGCCTCTCCTCTGACTATGGCTCTGAGTTTCTGTAACTCCCATCTCCTCTTGTCTGGTTGGGCCCAAGGAGATGGTGACTTCCCACTGTCCTTAGTCCCAGGCAGGTGTTTTTTGCCCATCTTGTTGGATTCCCTTGAACTTGGCTCCACCTTTATAAAAAGTCCCTTTGGTCACACTCTTCCAGATTACCCGTTTTGTTTTGTTTAAGATTTTACTTATTTATTTGACAGACAGAGATCACAAGTAGGCAGAGAGGCAGGCAGAGAGAGAGGAAGGGAAGCAGGCTCCCTGCTGAGCAGAGAGCCCGATGCGGGGCTCGATCCCAGGACCCCGAGACCATGACCTGAGCCGAAGGCAGAGGCTCAACCCACTGAGCCACCCGGGTTTTAGCCATCTGTTTCCAGGTGGAATCCTGACTGACACAGGTGGGAAAAATGTAGACGAGAGCATCTTACAAATGATTTCCACACAGTCTGCCCACGGACCTACAGCTCTTCTGCCAGGGAGGTCCATCCCCTCAGCAAACATGTATGAATGCCACTGTATGCCGTCTACCGTGCCAAGTGCCTTATGCAACTTAGAGATTGGAGTGGTTATCCACCCAGTCTGAGGCTGCACAGGTAGGCAAGGAGGGCTTTCCAGAGGAAGAAACACATAGAACCAGGAGTCTAAAAGATGAACAGAGGACACCAGAAAACAGGGAGAGGGTCAGAGTGTTCTAAGCATGGGGAACAGCATGGGCAAAGACCCAGGGACCACAGGGAACAAGGTAAGGTGGAGAAACAGAGTGTCTTCAGCATGGCTGAAGGAGGTCGGCTGGCAGGATGTGAGGGACCAGATCCAGCAGGTGTCAGAAACTGTGGGAGGACCTGTGACTTTATACTAAAGGCAAGGAGCAGTCAAGAGGGCTGTAAGCCCAGGTGGATCTTAACCACGGAGTGACGGAACGGGGGTGGGGAAGTGGAGAAATGAGTTAGGAGGCCCTTGGAGGATCCCAGGTGCCCAGATCTCAGACGGTGGCAGTGGGACGAGTAGAAACGAATAGATCAAAAGGTATTTTTGAGACCCATCACGGTCTCCCTGCTTTTGTGGCCTCACTCTGACCGTGGTTCTCATGATGTTGCTGACCTGCTCACCGGGAGGTTCCACGTGGCTCTGCTTCTCTGAGCCTGTCTCCCTCTTCGGCTAATCTCCTGTCCTGGGCCCCTACTTCCCAACTCTGGCTCATCAAAACTCTTGTGAAAACCCAGTGGGGACAGACACATTTGCTTGTGCAAACCCAGGTAATGTTTTTATAAGTGCTGGGATTGGGCTAGGGTCGTTAGTGTGTATGATCTTCTCTAATCCTCATATAATTCAAGAAAGTCTTTATTATTATTCCCATTTTGCAAACAAGAATCTGCAGGCCCAACCTCCCGAACCAAGTGGCATGGGAGCCACGTGACCCCAGACAGGTCATGGATGTGTCTAGCTCCCAGATCCATGCTTTCCCCAACAATACGCACTGGATTCAATTTAGCCATATTATATAAATTCCTACAAATTAAGGACTGTAAATTCGAGCAGCCTTGAATCTCAAGCAACACATGAACTTTCCACCAGCTGGCATCAGCCAAGCCTACAAACAGAGACATTTCCTTAAAGGTAACATGGCATGTGGGAAGTGACACCAAGATCCGAGTCCTATCTGTGGGTGGCCCCCATCTGCCTTTCTTCCCATTAGCCCACTGCTGTTTGTTCCGAAACCGACAGAAGGCTGACTCCTTACAAATTTTGTCCTACAATTTTAGCATCCAGCTGATGGCCTCCCTGCTTTTTAGCTTCTTGTCTAGCTCAGGACATACGTGTGGTTAGAAAACTAATATAACTGTTCTTGAACTCTATAAAAATGTTGTCCCTTAACCATAAAGCTGTCAGCTCCTCGGAGGCGGCAACCGGGTACCGAGCTCCTAGCACATAGCACGAGCTCGTGAAGAGGATGTTAAATGACAGGGAACTGAAGAACACTTTGAGACCATCCAGCACACCCCAGTCCTTCAAGAGGACAGCATTTGACCCTTCGCTGCCTCTTTACCACCTTGGGGTGCCCTGCAGCCATTGCCATGGAGAAGCAGTCTCCTGCGAGGCTTCTGGAAAGTCCACTTATTCCTGAACCATCTCCCTGACCCATTTCACGCCCTGACTCCTAACGTGCTTTCACCATTGGACTTTTCTGTCCAGGTCAGACTGCACAGCCCTGGCCCTGGGCAGGTGCTGGGGGAGACACACAGGTCCCTTTCCCATTGGCCACTCTGCTGCCCTAACAGTTTCCCCAGCAGCGATGATGTTCTGCCCTAGGGCTGTGATGACGAGTTCTGAAGGCTATGTGATGAAGACATCAGAAGTGCCCACAACTTCTGAGGCTACACTTAGTAAGTGGGGTGAACACCATCTTCTGCGCTCCCGTTTTGTTTGGTTGTGTGATAGGGAACCACGGTGGTGTGTGTTTGCGCTGCTGCCCCATGGTGCCCTCTCTGAGAAAACCTGAGACCTTGCCGGCAGTGGGATCTCATCTCAAGGTCTTGACTGGTGTTCATGAATCCCCGTGGGAGGACAGAAGGCTGTGACCCCGTAGTCGTCTTCCAGGCAGGCTTAGCGGGGCTGAGAGACCCAGAGAGTAGCTAGCAAAGAGGAACCCAGCCCTTTTTGGGAAATTACTCTTTGCTGGAGAAGAAAGTGTCAAAGCCAGGTTCAAGGCGAGTCATATTCCCTTGGTTTCTTCAGAAGGCTCCTGACGCCCCTATCTCCAGAGTTTGCTAGGACAGTGCTAAGGGCCCTGCCCAGCACACAGAGAAAAAGGCCGTGCATCTGAGTCTTTGTGAGGACCTACTTGGGACCTGGTTCAAGGTGATCTCCAGAAAGAGAACACAAAACCTCAGGAAGGAACTATAGCCACCTTTAAAACAGAAAAGGTAAAAATGTAAATAAAATTAAAATTCACCTTGGGAGCACATAACTGTACCGAAGTCAGTCCCTGGGTAAAAAGCATATGCTTTTTTCTGATTGCCTATCCGACTACCTGAATACCAACCACCCAGCACACACCCAGGGGTCTTGGACACATAGTGACTCCGCCTTTGGGAAGATTTTCATGTAGCTGAGAAGATAGGTGGGAGGGGAAATGGGTCAGTGAGAAGGAGATTCCACAGAAACCCCATCCTAGACCCACGAGCCCCGGGAACAGGGACCAACAGCCAGGAGGACACCTAGGTATGGAGGTGAAAAGGGCTTGTACCTTAGAATTGATGAAACTCACATGACCCTCTGCAGATCACTTCACCTTCACCTTATTAAGCCTCAAATTTCTCTGCTGTAAAAATCGGGATAATAGCTCCCTGGGAGGGCTCTTGTAATACTACACAACATCATGTACAAAGATGTTGACATCATATACAAAGATGATGACAACATCATATACAAAGAGGACCTAGATCCTAAGAGGCCCACAATCAAGAATAGCTTCACAGTGAAACAAACTCTGCTTAGTTGCCAAAGGAAATTAGGAGGGTGGTCTAGGTCGAAATGCCCCTCACCTACCTGCACCATCACCTCCTGGGCTCTCCAGAAGAGTGGGTGCCAGCATTCTCCATGAGGATTAGCTCACCCATCTCCCAGAGAGGGGCTTTGGGGGGGCAAATTGCCTGTATCCCACGCTACAGAACAAAAGGTATTGCAGAGGGAGTGAGTGATGAATGATCGAATCTCCTGCCTGATTATTATGGAAAGTGATATTTAGAGAGGAAAGAGTTTATAATCAGATAAAGCAGAGAAACTGACAAAGGAAATTGATTATGTCCTGAAATGTTCAACCCAGCTGACACAGAGCAGGCTCCCTGCAGAGTTTCCTTAATCAAGGGGGAGGTGGTGCAGGCTGAGACACAACCAGCAGCCTGGATTTGCCCAACCAGGAGACAGCGCTTGCTTCTGTGCAAGAGAGCTGCTCTCGCTGGAGGAGAGCGAAGGATCTGTTCCTCGTCCTCAACAGAACCACGATAGAAATGCCAGAACACTGCACATATTTTATAAGGAACGGAAAACACACACCTTCAAGTATCTTCTTAGTTCGACTTTCTGATACATAGCCACCCAGTTATGAATAGAATACCACAAGCAAAAATTCGACAGCCTTTTTGAAAAATAGAGTTAATCACCTGTTAGTCTTCGCCTGATCTGAAATTTGTGATGGCTCTTTGGTTGAAAAGTGACATCTCACAAGAGGCCAAGTGTGAGCACGTAACAGATGGTAAAACATGGTTTTCTCTGTGTCCTGGCACATGACTATTATGAAAGTTGCTGAGGAGTTTAATACTGTTTTTAGAGCCCGTACAATTTACCAAGTCAGTTCTGTCTCTGCCATTATTGGATGGTTTTTCCCCTTCTCAAAAATATATTTCTCTTTGTGTATTTTTTTTTATTTTGATGTTTGTCAGACTTGCAAATATAGACATAAAAATAGCCAGCATCCCTAGATGAAGAAATACAATGCTGTTTGAAATCCAGTCGGAGCTGACAGTTTCTGGAGATGCTGGGCTGCAGCCGTGGTCATGGGAATGGGTCCAGTTATCTCAATGGAGTCTCACCACCTTTGAGATGATGGGTGCATCACTAACCACTCCAACCCTCAGTAGTCTCACCTGTAAATAGGGTTAACAGTAGGAGTAACTGCCCATTATAACATGTTGTCTACAACATACTGTTTGTGGCTAGAAAAACAAGAAGTCATTTAAAGAGACAGCTCCCCAGAGCCTCATTCGGGCCACTTACAGGAAGGTTTCAGAAACTAGACTTATTTGGTCTTTCAGGGACGATGCTCACTAACTCAGCCCAGGAAAACCTGTAGGGGAGATTCTTGGAGCAATGGGCTTCACGAAGCCCAGAAATCCCTGACCCGCCTATTATATGTATTTTACTGTTCACGGGTGTCTGCTCATCATGATGCTGCGGAAAAAAAGAAAACAGGAAACACTCTGGCCAATTTCGGCATATTAGAATTTAATAGATGTAATTTAATATACGTAATAATATTTAAATATTTAATGATTTAATAATATTTAGTAATTTAATATGCATTTTTATAGAATCTTTGGAAGGTCTGAGGGTCATGGCACGATGTTACCATGGGCTCTCATTCTCTGCCCTGGGACAATCAATTAAAAGGGCTCTGAACCCTTTTCTCCCTTTACTTCTTTATTTAACTCTCTGCTGACCAAAATGTTCCTCATTTTGCATTAGGTTCTGAAGCACAGAGCTAATTTTTGTCTTTGATTTCAGAAATGTACCCCGATATTCTATGTATCTACTTCTTGAGACTTTGCTTTGATTTTTGTTCGATTTTTATTTTTAACTTTCCTGTTTTACTGGTGTTCTAACTTTTCAAATTATCTCAACGTGATTTTATAGGAGAGGAAGACCACAAGATATAAAGACAAATACTTCAATATTTCTTTGATGGTTTTTACATCAGTACTGTGTTGTGCAAGGTTATTTGGTAAGAAGCTATAATGATTTCTAGGGGTGCCAGTAGACGGTATCTTTTTTTTTTTTTAAGGTTTTATTTACTTATTTTAGAGATAGAGATAGGGATATATATAGAGAGAGATCTCACATGAGTGTTGGGGGAAAGGAGCAGAAGGAGAGGGACAAGCACATGCCACTCTGAGCACAGAGCCTGATGTGGGGCTCGATTCCATGACCCTGAGATCATGACCCGAGCTAAAAATCAAGAGTTGGCCACTTAAACAACTGAGCCACCCAGGTGCCCAGGATAGACTCTATCTTAATGCTAAGCTACAGTTGTGCTCCAGGTGCTGTGGGAACCCAGTGTCAATCACCTGGAGAGAGCAGGCCATGCTTCGCAGGAGAGGTGATTCATTAACTGAAACCTACCAGTCAACTGGGACTTGGCCAGGGTGACAAGACAGGGAAAGGTGTTGCAGAGGAGAGAGAAGAACATGTGAACATATGTTGACTTGGGTAACTACAAGTCCTTCACGGTAGAGAGGTTTTAAAAATAGAATTCTCAAAATGGAATTGGGTTGATCTAGATTGAGTTCTCAGCTGAAGGGGGACAGCTGGAGTCAGTATCTTACACCTGTCTCACCAATTTGGCCTGAGTGTCTCCCTCTTTGCACCCCTGGGTGGTGCCTTTTGTGTCGGTTAATGTCACTCTCTACAAACATATGTGTGTTTCTCTAAGATTAGTGGTGCCGATGACAACCACATTATCTTTTATGTTAGGCTACCTTGTGGTTGCATTTCATGACTAGGCTACAGTTACATAGGGAGACGTAGGTCCTTCATCCTCCCCCCCTGTTTGCTTTGTAGTTTTGTTCATTTCCCTTTGATATATGGATGTTAAGTACTGATGACCTTGAGCATGTCCCTATCCTAATCTATTTTATCTCTATTATTAGTTTATTAGCTGTAACTCTTTGTTTTGTCTTGTCTTAGTGGTTGCTCTAGGATTTACAATGTACATCATTTTTTAAAAGATTTTATGTATTTATTTATTTATTTATTTGAGAGAGCAAGCAGGGGAGAGGGGAAGGGGGAAGGAGAGAGAATCTCAAGCAGACTCCATACTGAATATGGAGCCCATCACTGGGCTTGATGTCACGACCTTGGGATCATGACCTGAGCCAAAACCAAGAGTCTGAGGCTTAACCAATTGAGTCACCCAGGTGCCCCCACAGTGTACATCTTTAACTCATCACAGTCTGTCTTCAAATAATGTAATGCTACTTACATATGGTTTAAGAATCTTTTAACACTTCCCCTCCAGACTTTTGTGCTATTATTATTGCCATACGTTCTAATGTATAACATTCTACCTATGTCCTAAACTCCACAATACATTGTTACTACTTTTGCTTGGAGCAGTTAATTATCTTTTAAAGAGATATGAAAAACGAGGGGGCAAGATATACTTTTCGTTTACCTATATGTTTACCATTTCCACCATTCTTCATTCTTCTGTATATTGTCAAGAGTATCATTTTCCTTCGTCTAAGAAATTCCTTTCAACATTTCTTGTAAAGTTAGTATGCTGATGATAAATTCTCTCAACTTCCTGTTAGTTTGCTTTCATTTTCTTGAAGATTTTTGGTTGAGTATAGAATTTTATGCGGGCAGTTTTTCTTTCAGTATTTTAATGATATCGCTCTGTGGTCTTCTGATTTGCCTAATTTCTCACGGGAAATTTGCAGTCTTTAGCCCCTTCATGTAATATGTCTTCTTCTTTGGCTGCTTTTAAGACTTTCTCTCTATCATTTGTTTTAAGCAATTTGATTATGATATACCATTGTGTGTTTGTTTTTTTTTTTTAGATTTTATTTATTTATTTGACAGATTACAAGTAGGCAGAGAGGCAGGCAGAGAGAGAGAAGGGAGGAAGCAGGCTCCCTGCTGAGCAGAGAGCCCGATGCGGGGCTCGATCCCAGGACCCTGAGATCATGACCTGAGCCGAAGGCAGAGGCTTTAACCACTGAGCCACCCAGGCGCCCCACCATTGTGTTGTTTTATTCATGTTTCTTTTGCTTGAAGTCTGTTGAGATTATTCTGTGGGTTTATAATTTTCATCACATTTAGACATTTTTGATCATGATTTTTTCAGGTATTTTTTCCTTTTTGCTCTTTTTCATTCTTTTTTAAATTTCCGCATAAAACTCCAATTACCAAACTGTTTTGATGACTACAATTTTGTAATATAATTTGAAATCCGGAATTGTGATGCCTTCAATTTTGTTTTTCTTTTTCAGAATTGCTTTGGTTATTTGGGATCTTTTGTGGTTCAATACAAATTTTAGGATTGTTCCAGCTCGTGAAAAATGCTGGTGGCATTTTGATCGGAATTGCATTAAATGTTCAGCTGTCAAAAAGAATGAAATCTTGCCATTTGCAACAATGTGGCTGCAGTTAGAGACTATTATATTAAGTGAAATAAATCAGAGAAAGACAAATACTGTATGATCTCACTCATGTGGAATTTAAGAAAGAAAACAGATGAACATATGGGAAGGGGAAAAGTTAAAAAGGAGAGAGGGAAATAAACCATAAGTGACCTTAACAACAGAGAACAATTGAAGGTGGGGGGATAGCCTAGAGGAGTGATGGGGAGTAAGGAAGGCACTTGTTGTGATGAGCACTGGGTGTTGTATGTAAGTGATAAATCACTGAATTCTACTCCAAAAATATTGTGCTATGTGCTGGCTAAAAAAAAAAAAAAAAAAGAACTCCCATTATACGTGTGTTCAATTGCTTGATATAATCTCATAGCTCACTGATTTTTTTTTTCAATTTGATATGATCTTTTTACTGGCTTTCAGTTTAAATATTTCTACTATTATGTCTTTACATTCATTTATCTTTCTTTTTCAATGTATTGAAATACACCTAGTGTATTTTTCACTTAATATGTAGTACTCTTGACCTCTAAAAATTTGATTTGGGGCTTTTTTATATCTCCCATGTCTCTCGTCATGTTTATGTTTTCCTTTACCTCCTTGAAGATAAGGAGTGTATTTATAATCACTGTATCAACATCCTTGTGTGCTTATTTTAATATCTGTGTCTTTTGAAAACCTATTTATGGCATCACTTTTTCTTGTAGTTATAGGTCACCTTTTCCTGCTTCTTTGCACTCCTGATAGTTTTTTACTGTATGCTAAACAGTACACAATTTATGGGTTATGTTGTTTACCTTTGTATATTGTTGGACTTTGTTCTGAGGAGCAATTATTTCAAGGCTGGCTTTCGTATTTTGTTAGGGTAGACCTAGGGCTGATTTGGTCTCACCATTAAGGCAATATCTTCTGAAATCTGTGCTCAATGCCCACTGTATTATAAGGTCTTCCCACCCTGGCTCATGGGAACACAAATTATTTCTTGCCTTGTGTGATCTCCATTGATTTTTTTTTGCTCACTCTTTTTTTTTTTTTAAGATTTTATTTATTTATTTGACACACAGAGAGAGGGAGTATAAACAGGGGAGGGGCAGGCAGAGGGAGAGGGAGAAGCAGGCTCCCCACTGATCAGGGAGCCAGATGTGGGACTCGATACCAGGACCCTGGGATCATGACCGGATTCAAAGGCAATTGCTTAACTGACTGAGCCATGCAGGCACCCCTGCCTGTTCCTTTCTGCTGATTCTTTTCCTGGCCTCAGGTGGTGTCCTTGCATACATACTCTGATCAGTCCTCATCCACATACTCCACAGGATCCTTCCGCAGATTTTTTGAGCTCTCTCTGAAGCACCCTCCTCGCTCGTATTTTGCCCTGGAAATTCTAGCCAATTTGACATCTCTAAGCTTTGAACTCTGTCAAACTCAATTCAACCAAATTGTCAAGCTCTGTTTGGACTTCATCTCTCTGAACATCAGCCTGGAAACTCTACAGGCAATAAATTGAGGCCACTGTAGGTCTTATCTCATTTCTTTCCCTTCTCTCAGAGGTTACTGACCTATGCTGCCTGTTGTCCAATGAAAAGAAACTCTCATGTCATTTCCTTGGCTAGTTTTTAAAGCTGGGGATATCCTACGGCCCTATCATGGGCAGCTTGGAAGACATGGAGGTTTCTCTGTCTGAGTCAGATGGGACTTTCAAGGATTGTGTATCATAGTATAACAAGGAGAGAAAAACTGGACAGCTACATGAGACTCTAAACTATGAACACTGAAATTTAATGTCTTCCTTCTCTTGTCGGGGGTCCTCGCTTTTACTACTGGGTGTGGGCTGCTGTGGTGATGGAAGGGAGCTGAGCAATGAGAAGACTTTGGCTGATTTGAACTGCGCCATGGGTCTGGCGCGTGCCAAATTTGTAAGTATTTCGTACTATGAATCATGCTGGAGACGTCACATCGTTGTTTTTCCTGGTGTTTCAGGAAGTTCAGACAGTGTCCTGGGAGCCTGCTGGATAACTGGGTGTCTGTCTCTAAGAGCTTTTTATTGTAACCCTGGAATGCTTATAATTTTTAGTAGGGGTACAAGTCAAAGGGCATGAGAGGGAATCTTGGAGAGCACAGTGGAAAAGGAGGTGAGGTTTGATCACAAAAGGTCTAAATATCAAGCCATAGAATACAGACTTTTATCACACAGACATTGGGGAGCTATAAAAGGAGGACAAACACAGAGAGCTATGTGAGCTGGTGTTCATCTTAGAAACTTGTTTTCAGAGGCCTGGGTGGCTCTGTCAGTTAAGCACGCGACTCTTGATTTCCGTTCTGGTCACGATCTCAGAGTTGTGGGATCAAGCCCCTTGCTGGGCTCCCTGGTGGGCACGGAGCCTGCTAAGGATTTTCTCTCTCTCCCTCTCCCTGCCCTTGCTCATGTGCTCACACACACTCTCTCTCTGTTTCTTAAAAACAAACAAACAAACAAACAAAAAACTTGTTTTCAGATTCTGTTTGTACAGTAGGTACAGCAAAAATAGGTATCAAAGTAATATATAGTTCTACAAAATCAAATATTCTGGTGCTATTATTAGTCTGAACTTTGAGGAAACTATTTTATATGTATTTGATGGATGGGTTTGAGGTTTGACCAACTGGAGGGAGAAAAGGAAAACAAAGGGTAAGGAGAGTAAAAAAAATGTGTATCCTCAACCAAAACGTCTGTGTGAGGCCCTGTATTCACAAATCAGTAAGCAGAATTAAAGTGAGCAGAAAATTAGCCACAAAGCACTTTCTGGCTGATAGGGTAGCAATACTCCCAGAGCTAGATTAAAGGGGGATTTGCTAGGCAACCAACCTCAATGAGGTTTGCACTAAAATGTAACAAGATAGAGAAAATATGACTTTCCAGACCCACTCTTAACTTAAGTACATACGAGGTATGAGCAAAAGGAGTGTTCTCAAAAGCCACTTTGGAAGGGGACCAGACCTCCAAAAGGTATGTCCTTGACATCCTCAAAAAATGTAAAAGGCTTCTCTGGAAGAGGGGCAGACCTGTTACCTGCAGAGTTTCTGTTCCACTCAGCCATCTCTGCTGGGGTTCTTGGCCACATGGAACTGCCTCCCTAAGGGTCTTTGGGAACCTAAAGAACTGTCCCACCCAAAGGAGGGGATGCAGACTCCTGCCACAGTGACCTCTGCTCATCCCTCACGCACAGCTCAGTCTCTCCTCCAAGTGAACGTTGAACATGTGTATAAAGAATATTGGCCGCAAGGGATGACCATTTACTCTGCCCCAGCAGGCTCAACTGGAGCCTTGCCCAGGGCCTGCTCATGTCTTGGCCTTGCCCTAATTATCCCAGAAAGGGTGACCTAGGGAGGTATGATTGTCCCTCGTAGCTTGGTGTAGTGGGGTGTCGACTTTTCCTTGGAGCCAGGAGAGACTAGAAGTTTTCTTCAGCCTTGGATGTGGACTACTACAGCCTGTGGGTTTTCCCAAGGCAGGGGTGAAATCAAGATCACAAAAATGATACAGATAGCATGCCCTGGCTTCTCCCCATCCCCGAGGCCATTTTTTTCCCTTTCATCAGGGAGGGCCTAGAGTGACTGCTGCTGAGGCTTCTGATGCCAGGCCTGTGCCAAAAAGTTACCGGAGCCCCTGCAACGTCACCGGGAGAGTCACCTGCCGTCGCAGCCACAGCTGCTGCATCCTGTTCCTGCTGAGTCGACATGGCGCCGTCCGCCGAGCCTCCACTTGGAGCACAAACCTCCTGCTACTGCCGGTGCTGCTGTGTAGAATGTTCTGGAGTCCTCAGTGCACTAAATCAGACTGGGCTCTTTATCGGTTCGTGGAGACTGGTTCCTGCTGTGTTGGTACCCCAATTCACCATGATCTGGGGGATGGCTGTTCTTCCTGGTTTTGCGCACACCCCCATGCCCAGGCTCAGAGTGGAACAAGTTCATGGGGCCAGGCAGGATGACAAAATGGGGTTAGGAACCCTCCTAGGCCCCCTAACAGCACAGTAGCTATCATCGTCCCTGTGCATGGAACTCCTTCCTTTGGGTTTGCTCTGTCCCAGTGGACCCCTTGTTCTGTCACATAAATAGGCACCTGGCAGCCTGTGCTATAAATGGCCACACAAGCCCAGACTTGCTTGAAACTCCCAATAAACACCAGCTGCTGTGGGGCCATACCCCTCCACTCCAGCTTGGGAGGGAAGGCATTGAATGGCCTCCCCAGACCTAAATTGGTCTCTAAATTGTGCTCAGTCAGAAAGAGACTTTTAGGGAGAGGCAATACCTTCTAGGTCCTGGTGGAGTTTTCCGTGTGCATTTTGGTGGGAATCCACTCATCTATCCCGTGTCGACATGACCGACCCAGAGCTTTCAGGCACCCATGGGAAAGATCACATGCAGGACAGTGAGTGAGGGACTTAGGGTCCAGCTGAATGGAAACTGCTTCAGGCTGTGTTAGTCAGAAGCTTCTCTTCTGGGGCAGAGGAAGCAACTGTAATTTGTACTAAATTCTGTCCTGTGAAATGATGTTTAAGAACTTGTGCCTTTGGTACATGAAATAGGAAAATGTGCTACTGAAACCCACCAGGCCAGAACTCAAATACTCCAATACTTGACTCAAATACTCCTGCAGGGCCTCTCCATCCCTGGTGTACACCCGTGTTGTAGCTGGGCGAGGAGGCCCCGTCTCTCACTTCCCTGACCCAGGGAGGGAGAGGACTCCTTGACACTGGCTGAGACGCAGTCTGTGGAAAGTTGGCATCACGTCCAAACTTCCTCCAGACTGAAGGGCAGTTGGGTGACCAATGTCAACCTCAGTTAAGAATAAAAGTGTCCTTTGGGGCACCTGGGTAGCTCAATCGGTTAAAAGTCTGCCTTCCACTCAGGTCATGATCCCAGCCTCCTGAGATGGAGCCCCACATCGGGCTCCCTGCTCAGCGCAGAGCCTATTTCCCCCTCTCCCTCTGCTTGCCGCTCTGCCTCCTTGTGCTCTCTGTCTCTCTGTCAAATAAATAAATAAAGTCTTTAAAAAAAGAAAAAAGAATAAAAGGGTCCCTACCTCATATGGTGTGGACATTAAGGGAGATTTCACAGGTAACAGACAGAGCATTGCAAACACTGTTTCCGGTTCTACTTCTCTGATACTCAGTCATCTCTAAGGCTAGAGAAATAGTTGTGGTCCAGTCTGGACTCCTGATTTTGTGTCTCTAGGTGCTCTAACGCCAAGACACCTGCTTCTGGAGTCTGCATTCTACTTACTAAACCTTAGTAGTTGCTTGTATGCTTGCTCGCTTACCGTAAAATTCAGAAGTACTGAGATTTTCCTAACTGATTTTTTAAAAAGATTTATTTATTTATTTTAGACAGTGAATGAGTGTGCATTGGTGGGGAAGGGGCAGAGGGAGAGGTATAGAGAATCCCAAGAAAATGCCATGCTGCGTGTGCAGCCCAGTGCAGGGCTTGCTTGATCTCATGACTCTGAGATCAGGACCCTGAGATCACCTGAGCTGAGACCAGGAGTTGGACGCTTAACAGACTGTGCCACCCAGGGTTCCCTTTCCTAACTGATTTTTAAGGAAGGTTTTTCTTTGCCTGGATGCACGCTTCCAAAGGCTGGAGTTTTGTGCCTCAGTCTCTCTCTCTCGCAAGTAGCCCGTGTCTGCTCCTGTGCTCCTTTGGCCACGCCCAGCAGTTTCTCCTCTGAACGTTGCGGCTGCCCTTCCAGACTGGTGTTTTCTGTTATGGTGACAGAGGGTGGGGGTGGTGGGGAAAGGGGGGAAACTCATTTTCCCCCTGCTTGGACCTAGAACTGAAAACAAGTCCAGAATCTATACATCACGATCTTTTCTGTGCAAGAGCCCTGGACATCTGTCTACTAGGTCTTAGTGTGTAATCATGTCAAGCCCCAGGGTCATGTAGGTTACACTTCCATGTCTCACAGATGCATGGAAAAGGGAGTGGGATTCCAGGGATAAATGCTGCCTGGGCCATCTCCCGTCTTTGAAGACATTTGCTCACCTTTCTCTATCATGAGGTAAAGGAGCCACAAGGTGGAAACTGCCTGGAGCCCTGAGTCACCCCCTGGAAGGGGCGGCCTTGGGCAGTCCTTGGACCCCCAGCAGAGTCTGGGGGAATGAGAAATTCTTAAGTGTTAAGTAGAAGTGCTAAGTAGCACAACCGTTCTGACCAACACAAACAGTGACAGTAGGGTTGTAAATGCGTTACATACATTAAGTCATTCAGACTTCACAATAACCCTGTGAAGTAGGGACTGTTAATATCCCTATTTTCGTGGAGGAGGAAACTAGATCCAGGCAGGATAAAGAACTTGTAAAGTGTCAAATGAATATAGCAGGTCATACAAGTCTTAAAGGAGAAAACCCACAGCATCACTAAGAGAGGACCTGTCTGCTTTAGAAAGCACTTAATAGCAATTATCTCGCCGTCCCTGTGGGAAGATCAGGCAGTATCTTAACCCAGAGATGAAGCCGCTGATGCTGAAGGGAAAGGTGGTTATATATAGCATATTCTTACCACCTTTTCTATGTCATTGTCTGTCTTAGAAGACGGGCACCACGCCCCCCAGATGTTGTATCTGCTCCTTCTGCCTAGAGCACGTGACACACCGGTCTTGATACAGTAAGGAATCTAACCTAAAACGTTGCCTTGTCACAATAGCAGGAACTAGAAGCCCTCAGCAGAGTGATGAGCAGGGTAAGTCCCTGACATGAATTTTCTTTTTGGAATTCATTCATCCTGGGACAACTGTCCCTCATATGCAACATTATTTCCCTTGAGAACCAGCCCCCCACCTCAGCCTGAACGCACACCCACTCCCATGCCAATAAAAAGGGCAAAGGGAGATTAAGCAGCTTGGGGGCAGGCATCCTGCTATCAGCCCATTGAAGAAGGGCCATCCTGGCCTCCCTCCAGGAGGGGGTGCTGCCCTCCCCTCCTCTCCAGCATCCTCCCCCTCATCCATCTTCCTTGGCTAAACCCTATGGCTATAAGAGGGGAAGGGAGGAAAGAGGAAATCTTTCTGTGCTAGGAACCATTTTCATGAGCCACACCTCTACTCTGATAATTTTTTTTTCCTATTTATTTTATTTTGAATAATTGACCTTAACTATTTTCTTCACAGGAACTGGACAATGACACTTAAAAACCTTCAGACCATATCATTACCAGAGCAGCCAACAACCAGTCTATCCTTTAGACCCAAAATAAAAATATCACTACAAGAGATAAACCAGCAAATAATTACTCCTAACAGAAAAAGAGAGAGAGAGAATTCCCAGTGTTTTGTTTGAAATCTTACTCTAATTCTCCTGGGATAATTAGGTGTCAGCCACCCTCCACATCTCTTTGAATATCCACCAGTCTTTCTTAGAGCAAGGGGGAGGGTACTGGCGTCATGGGGGAGGGGGTAGGCTTGCAGCTGGAGCTGTTTAGGCCCCAGAGGTGATGGCGGCTGCCCAGGTCCAAGGACCCAGAGGGGGTCCTGCAGGACCAGTCAAGATGGCCATTAGCTTGAAGCAAAATGAAAATCAAACACAAGCCAAGAAGAAGTGAGAGTAGAGTTTATTGAAGACATAGAGACAAAGCATCTGGGCGACTCAGAAAGGAAAGGAGACAGAATTTGGTCTTTGCTTGGGGTCTGGGGTTTTTACTGAGAATTGTGGTTGAGGACACATGTCTTTCCAGGCATCCTGGAACAGGAGGCGTGTTTAGGGGTCCGCTATAAGTCACTTACGCACCGGAGCCAGGCTTCCTGATGAGTCAGTAGTCTTGGAAAACACTCTTGTTGATCCTGCCGGGTCACTCCTTAGATCTCGTTTAGAGTGCTGGAAGACTCCAAAGAAATCATTAACTCCTTGCCCTTTACAAGGAGAACATACATGATCTGTTCTATGAGGCGTGTGTAAGGCAGGGGCGCAGGTCCTAGCAAGAACAGAAGCAGGAAAGGGAGTAAAAAAGCAGTCCTTTATGGGGTCTCTTGTTTTCCAGTCCCAGAGAAAGGGAGATAGGGAAAGAGAAGCCTCCTTAGGAAACAAAGCAGGGAGCAAAGCAGGGAGCCTGATGCGGAATTCGATTCCAGGACCCTGGGACCATGACGTGAGACGAAGGCAGATGCTTAACTGAGTGAGCCACCCAGGCATCCCCACAACCTACCATTTACTAATTTGCGAACGTGATTATCAATATCACATCTTCCCCATTCTCTCTCTCTCTCTCTCTCTATATATATATATATATTTCCCTTTTCTATATTAATAAAACACAGTCAGTGAGGACATTCACTGGTGAGCTAGGGGACACCACCTGTCATGTGTTAATAGCTAAGACAGCCCGGCCCTGTGCTGCTCAAGGGTGTGTGTGTTGGGGGAGGGGAGCATTCAATAAGACCATTAAAAAATACACAGAGGAAAGACTGTAAAGACCTGATGCTCTAAACCTTAAGAACCATGAAGGAGAAACTATTGTTAATGCTGGTGGTTTTGAGACACTTGTTCTAGACAAATGGCAGAATTCTCTTTAGGGATAGAAATGCTCTTCAGTTTGAGGGGAAAAAAATACTTGGTAAGATTTTGGTTGTTGAAAGACTGCCAATACAGGATGAATCTGAGTGGGAGAAGTTCAAACAAAGAGGGAGATGAAACTTCTCCATATAAAGAACGGGCTGGTTATTATTAGTGCTCCTCTTGCTGCATTCTTCTGTGCTCACGGAGGCTGACCTCCAGGATTGCACCACCCAGGTTCCCCTGCCCCTTGGCTTTCAGGTGGGTTCAGTCAATGAGAGGCACCTGTAGGAGAAAAGAGGAGGAGAGGAGAGAGAGATGTGTTTATCGCTTCCCACCCCACCCCATATCCCAATCCCTACTTCCCCAAGGGTCCAGTGTTGGCTGTCTTTCTCTGCTGCCCAGCTCGTCATGGATCTCCCTCTTCTGAGGCTCCAACCATCACCAGATTCTCACCAGACTAGTCAGACCTAGCCGTGATAACATCCTCCCGCCATTGCTAATCTCTGGGGATTTCACCATTTCTTGTTACTTCCCTTGGCCCGTGTCGATAACCCCTTCACTAAACTGTCTTGGGTCAAACCCTTTCATGCTCCATCTGCTTCTTGCTAGCCCCCCACTGCTACCAGCAAGTATGATCCTGTGATTTATAGTAAGAAATACACGTTTAGTCTTTCCCTCAGTCCCTGTTTCTGGCATAGAGCTCCTAAAATCCTTGGAATTTCTTAAGCATTGAGAGCAACAAGGATGTCTTTGTTATGCTAATGAAGATACTTTAGGACTATGCCTAAGGATGGGGAGTGTTGTCAGGAAAATCAACCATCTGCTTAGAGGGTTGGAAATTTCAGTCCCACCCCATTTCTGGGAGAAAGAAAGGTGCGGTTGAGTCCATGGTCAATGGCCCATGATTTCATCAATCACGCTTATATAACACAGCCTCCATAAAACCCCCAAAGGACAAAGTTTGGAGAGTTTCAGGGTTGGTGAACACATGGAGATTTGGGGAATTGTTTACACAAGAAGGTCATGGAAATGCCAACTCCCTTCCCACATACCGTGCCGTGCCGCTTTCTTCTGCAGGCTTTTTCGTATCCTTTAATATACTTTGTACTAAACCAATGATCTAGGGAGTAAACTTGATTCCTGAGTCCTGTGCCCAAGAGAGGGTGGCGGGAATCTCTGATTTAGGTAACAACCTTGTGCAATTGACATCTGTGTGGATGAGAGGCTTGTGGGACTGAGCCCTTAACCTGTGGGCTCTGATGCTGTCTCCAGATAGATAGTGTCTGGATTACGTCGATTTCTAGAACACCTGGCTAGTGCCAGAGAATTGCTTGAGGGGGTGCTGGGGGAGGGCCCCATATGCATTGGAATCTGGTGTAGAATCCTTAACAGGGGTATTCAATTGTCCCCTGACATGGAAGTGAGTGGGGGCTCCGATCCTTTCAGAGGACAAGGAGGAAAGTTATCTAAAGGGAAAGAGCAAATGTGTCAGATTAGGGGGTGTGAGATGGAACAGGCAGCTCCCAACAAATGAGGGGGCTGAGCTTTAAAATGTTTCCTGGTTCGGGTTGCATTCTTCTTGTTTCATTGGTTTGATTGTTTAACTCATTTTATTTATTATAATTCTCCATTATCTCCAAACCTGTAATAAAAATTTGCTGGGCCAACAGATCATAGGTTAATGGGACTTTGTTAAATGCAGGAGACCAAGCAACTTTCACACTTCAGGGCAAATGAAGGAGAAAATGGGGCAAACCAGCTCAGCAGGGGGATCAAAGTCAAAATGATACCCAAGTTGCAGGTGCCTCTTGCCCAGGAAAGCCTGAGAACATGAGGGCAGGCATGGAGCTCGCTGCAGTTGAGAGGGGAGGGCAGCAAATATTTTGTTTAGCTATGAAAGGGAAAGACAAACCCAGAGCATTCACATTCAGAGCTTCAGAAAAAACAACAGCAACAACAACAACAAAAACTATTTAATGATATAATCATGGGGACATGAAAATCTAAGTAATCTTTGCCGGAAAGCTATGAAATCAATGTCTGAAAACTTTGTTCCAATTTAAAAATTAAACTTTTCAGGGTTTTAAAAGAAATTACATCGTACGTCCTGGGTCTAGGAAAATAAAAGCAAAGGAAAACACAACAGGCGTGAAAGACCAGCTCAGAGCACACACTTTCTCCCTGAAGCAGAACAGGTGGAAAGCGCAGATTTTGGGAATGGCGTGGCCTTGTCTGCCTCAGTAAGTCCAGGGTTTATGGTGACTATCTGTCAGGAGCTTCCACTTAACAATAGTTTCTAAGCATGTACACATTTTTTTTTTTTTTTTTTTTAGCATGCACACATTTTTTTAAGGAAAGAAGTTACGTAAAGCAAGGAGCAAATGTTCGGGAAGTCCACAGACATGTTTTAAAAGTATGAACATTATGTAACGACTATCTTACACAAGGCCCGTTTCAGTCCCTTTGACTTACACTCAGGCGCGGCAGGTGCTGGCTAATGAAGGATATGCACCGAGGACCATTTGGCCATTTCATTGTTCTTCGGCAGCATGACATGATTTTGTGAGCCTCTGCATGGGAACATTTAATTATCGGGAAGAGTAAAACAGTGCTAGGAGAGAATTGGCTTTCTTGCCCCGCCTTCCTCCCTCCTCCCTCCCTGTGTGCACACGCGTATACACAGATGGGTACGCAGGGGCCCACATACAGAATGAGCCATTATCCTTTAGCATTAGAACCTTTAGGAACAGAGTGGAGTGACGGAGTTTCCCCAAGTCACCAGAGTTCGGCCTGAGCTACAAAGGGTCATCAGTGGCGTTAAGGACTTTCCTGCACTAGTCTCCGCTTATCTGCCCAGCTTCATAAGCACCCACTTGCCCCTAAAAGCATCCTGGTCTCCAGCTGATTCTCCAATTGATTTTATTTATTCAAAAAGAGCGACTGCCCCTTCCGTGTGCCCAGGGCAGCTCATATTGCTCACAGCACTTACACACAGACTCAAATTATCTGTCCCTGGGCTGTGAGTGCCTAACACGTGCTTGACATAGACATTCAATGACTCTAAAACTAGCAGCTAGTGAAGAAATGAACTGAATGAACGCTCCCCTTCTCACAGCTGAGCTTCACAATTTGACAAAGAGGCCGTTCTGCATTCTTTTATTCACACTCAAGTTACTAACCCTGAATAACATTCTGTTCTCAGATCTGTAGGACTAGTTTCAGGGCTCAGAAAATATCCATATTATGAATCTTTGCTTGGACCCTCCTTACAGTCTGCTTTATATTTATATTATATTTCTATAATGTTTAAAGCCTCTCTTTAAACAGTGTTACACTAAAACATGCTGAAATTAACTATCAACAGACACAGTGGAAAAGGCATGGGAATAACCCTGTTGTCTGAATTTTGCAACAAACTATCCATGACCATGATTAAGAAGCTACCCATCCTTACATTTCATGCTCTCATTGGATCCAAGAGAACTTTGACTAAGTGATGTCATTTGTCCAAGAATAATAGCAGGACACTTACTCTGTGGTTGGTCTTGGGTTACCATACTGGAGTTCACAGGAGGGGGATGGTAGACAGACATACACAGAAGACTGTAATTATGCTTCATTTTGCTGAGTGAGGTGACAAAGAGCAGGGGTAAAGACCGATGTGGCTGCCTAAGGGTCTGTCTCAAAGGACAAAGCAGTGTTAGCCAGGCTTGGGGAGGGTGGTGAAAGGCACCTCTGGACAGTAAATTCCCTGGGAGAAAATTAGAGTGTTGCAAACAACCGTAGAATGAATGAAATGATGCAAGACACATTCCAGAAAGGTCGATCCCAGAAGCAGTCACACTGCCTGGGTTCCCTCAACCCAGCACAGCTCCGGAATAGGTGGACACTATGGGGACCAGTAAGGGGACCTAGTTTAGGTCTGGAGCTGTCATCGGGATGGATGTCTGAGGAATGGCATTTTTGTTAACATCTGAGGGTAGGTAAGAGTCTGGCATCAAGAAGGGCACCCAGGGGAGGATGTGGTACAGGGATGGAGCTGAGGTACTGAAGGCCAGCCCCCCACCCACTCACTCTGATTTCCTGTGATGGGAGCTTCCTTCTCCCATTTGAGCTTCACATTTTCCAATCCCTCCATGGCTCTCTGCAGTACATATGAGCACTGCCATGCCTAGAGAGCAGAGCTGGAGTTTCCAGATCTTGACAACCTGGTGTCTGGTCCTGTCCTTGCACACAGAGGTCTGTGCTCACAACCTGTCCCCCTGGGAATGATGAGGTTCATTACCTGCAGTCTTGACACAAAAATGCACCTGAGGAGGAGTCAGATGGCGGAGAAGTAGCAGGCTGAGACTACATCAGGTAGCAGGAGATCAGCTCGATAGCTTATCTAAACATTGCAAACACCTACAAATCCAACGAGAGAGCGAAGAGAAGAAGAACAGCAACTCTAGAAACAGAAAATCAACCACTTTCTGAAAGGTAGGACTGGCGGAGAAGTGAATCTAAAACGACGGGAAGATAGACCGCAGGGGGAGGGGCCGGCTCCCGGCAAGCGGCGGAGCAACGGAGCACAAAATCAGGACTTTTAAAAGTCTGTTCCACTGAGGGACATTGCTCCAGAGGCTAAACCAGGGTGAAGCCCACGCGGGGTCAGCGTGGCCCCAGGCCCCGCAGGGTCACAGAAGGATCGGGGGTGTCGGAGTGTCGGAGAGCTCGCAGGTATTAGAACGGAGAAGCCGGCTGCAGAGACAGAGCCGAGGACTGAACTCTCAGCTCGGGGTTACCTTGAACTGGTCGCGGGCTGGGTGAGCTCGGAGCGCGGCTAGAGGCTGGGGATACGGGAGTGATTGGGTGCTGTCCTCTGGGGGCGCACTGAGGAGTGGGGCCCCAGGCTCTCGGCTCCTCCGGGCCGGAGACTAGGAGGCCACCATTTTCATTCCCGTCCTCCGGAACTCTACGGAAAGCGTTCAGGGAACAGAAGCTCCCAAAAGCGAACCCGAGCCGATTACTTAGTCCGGCCGCCGGTAAGGGCGGTGCAATCCCGCCTCGGGCAAAGACACTTGAGAGTCACTACAACAGGCCCCTCCCCCAGAAGATCAACAAAATATCCAGCCAGGACGAAGTTCATCTATCAAGGAGAAAGCAGATTCAATTCCTAAGACAGCAGAGCAATTCCAGAGGAGGAGAAAGCAAAGCACGGAACTCATGGCTTTCTCCCCATGATTCTTTAGTCTTGCGGCTACTTCAATTTTTTTTTCTTTTTTCAATTTTTTTTTCTTTTTTCTTTTTTCTTCTTCTGCTAAATTTTTTTTAAACTTTTACCCTTTTCTTTTTTAACATTTTTTGACTAGTTCATCTAAATATATATATTTTTTCTTTCTTTTTTATATTTTTTATTTGTTTTATTTTTTAAATTTTTTTTCTTTTTTTTTTCTTTTTTTTTCCGAAGCTGTTTTTATCCCCTTTCTCCCCCCCACAATTTGGGGTCTCTTCTGATTTGGTTACAGCGCATTTTTCCGGGGTCTTTGCCACCCTTTTAGTAGTTTATTTGCTCCTTCATATTCTCTTATCTGGACAAAATGACAAGGCGGAAAAAATCACCACAAACAAAAGAACAAGAGACAGTACCGAAGGCTAGGGACCTAATCAACACAGACATGGGTAATATGTCAGATCAAGAGTTCAGAATGACGATTCTGAACATTCTAGCCGGGCTCGAAAAAGGCATGGAAGATATGAGAGAAACCCTCTCTGGAGATATTAAAGCCCTTTCTGGAGAAATTAAAGAACTAAAATCTAACCAAGTTGAAATCAAAAAAGCTATTAATGAGGTACAATCAAAAATGGAGGCTCTCACTGCTAGGATAAATGAGGCAGAAGAAAGAATTAGTGATATAGAAGACCAAATGACAGAGAATAAGGAAGCCGTGCAAAAGAGGGACAAACAGCTACTGGACCATGAGGGGAGAATTCGAGAGATAAGTGACACCATAAGACGAAACAACATTAGAATAATTGGGATTCCAGAAGAAGAAGAGAGAGGGGAGCAGAAGGTCTATTGGAGAGAATCATTGGAGAGAATTTCCCTAATATGGCAAAGGGAACAAGCATCAAAATCCAGGAGATGCAGAGAACCCCCCTCAAAGTCAACAAGAATAGGTCCACACCCCGTCACCTAATAGTAAAATTGACAAGTCTTAGTGACAAAGAGAAAATCCTGAAAGCAGCCCGAGAAAAGAAGTCTGTAACATACAATGGTAAAAATATTAGATTGGCGGCAGACTTATCCACAGAGACCTGGCAGGCCAGAAAGAGCTGGCATGATATATTCAGAGCACTCAATGAGAAAAACATGCAGCCAAGAATACTCTATCCAGCTAGGCTATCATTGAAAATAGAAGGAGAGATCAAAAGCTTCCAGGACAAACAAAAACTGAAAGAATTTGCAAACACCAAACCAGCTCTCCAGGAAATATTGAAAGGGGTCCTCTAAGCAAAGAGAGAGCCTAAAAGTAGTAGATCAGAAAGGTACAGAGACAATATACAGTAACAGTCACCTTACAGGCTAATAATGGCACTAAATTCATATCTCTCAATAGTTACCCTGAATGTTAATGGGCTAAATGCCCCAATCAAAAGACACAGGTTATCAGAATGGATAAAAAAACAAAGCCCATCAGTATGTTGCCTACAAGAAACTCATTTTAGACGCGAAGACACCTCCAGATTTAAAGTGAGGGGGTGGAAAACAATTTACCATGCTAATGGGCATCAGAAGAAAGCTGGGGTGGCAATCCTTATATCAGATCAATTAGATTTTAAGCCAAAGACTATAATAAGAGATGAGGAAGGACACTATATCCTACTCAAAGGGTCTGTCCAACAAGAAGATCTAACAATTTTAAATATCTATGCCCCTAACGTGGGAGCAGCCAACTATGTCAACCAATTAATAACAAAATCAAAGAAACACATCAATAATAATACAATAATAGTAGGGGACTTTAACACTCCCCTCACTGAAATGGACAGATCATCCAAGCAAAAGATCAACAAGGAAATAAAGGCCTTAAATGACACACTGGACCAGATGGACATCACAGATATATTCAGAACATTTCATCCCAAAGCAACAGAATACACATTCTTCTCTAGTGCACATGGAACCTTCTCCAGAATAGATCACATCCTGGGTCACAAATCAGGTCTCAACTGGTATCAAAAGATTAGGATTATTCCCTGCATATTTTCAGACCACAATGCTCTGAAGCTAGAACTCAATCACAAGAGGAAAGCTGGAAAGAACCCAAATACATGGAGACTAAACAGCATCCTTCTAAAGAATGAATGGGTTAACCAGGAAATTAAAGAAGAATTGAAAAAATTCATGGAAACAAATGATAATGAAAACACAACAGTTCAAAATCTGTGGGACACAGCAAAGGCAGTCCTGAGAGGAAAATATATAGCAGTACAAGCCTTTCTCAAGAAACAAGAAAGGTCTCAAGTACACAACCTAACCCTACACGTAAAGGAGCTGGAGAAAGAACAAGAAAGAAACCCTAAACCCAGCAGGAGAAGAGAAATCATAAAGATCAGAGCAGAAATCAATGAAATAGAAACCAAAAAAACAATAGAAAAAATCAATGAAACTAGGAGCTGGTTCTTTGAAAGAATCAATAAGATTGATAAACCCCTGGCCAGACTCATCAAAAAGAAAAGAGAAAGGACCCAAATCAATAAAATCATGAATGAAAGAGGAGAGATCACAACTAACACCAAAGAAATACAGACAATTATAAGAACATACTATGAGCAACTCTACGCCAACAAATTGGACAATCTGGAAGAAATGGATGCATTCCTAGAGACATATAAACTACCACAACTGAACCAAGAAGAAATAGAAAACCTGAACAGGCCCATAACCAGTAAGGAGATTGAAACAGTCATCAAAAATCTCCAAACAAACAAAAGCCCAGGGCCAGACGGCTTCCCAGGGGAATTCTACCAAACATTTAAAGAAGAACTAATTCCCATTCTCTTGAAACTGTTCCAAAAAATAGAAACGGAAGGAAAACTTCCAAACTCATTTTATGAGGCCAGCATCACCTTGATCCCAAAACCAGACAAGGATCCCACCAAAAAAGAGAACTACAGACCAATATCCTTGATGAACACAGATGCAAAAATTCTCGCCAAAATACTAGCCAATAGGATTCAACAGTACATTAAAAGGATTATTCACCACGATCAAGTGGGATTTATTCCAGGGCTGCAGGGTTGGTTCAACATCCGCAAATCAATCAATGTGATAGAACACATTAATAAAAGAAAGAACAAGAACCATATGATACTCTCAATAGATGCTGAAAAAGCATTTGACAAAGTACAGCATCCCTTCCTGATCAAAACTCTTCAAAGTGTGGGGATAGAGGGCACATACCTCAATATTATCAAAGCCATCTATGAAAAACCCACCGCAAATATCATTCTCAATGGAGAAAAACTGAAATCTTTTCCTTTAAGGTCAGGAACACGGCAGGGATGTCCATTATCACCACTGCTATTCAACATAGTACTAGAAGTCCTAGCCTCAGCAATCAGACAACAAAAAGAAATTAAAGGCATCCAAATTGGTAAAGAAGAAGTCAAACTATCACTCTTCGCAGATGATATGATACTATATGTGGAAAACCCAAAAGACTCCACTCCAAAACTGCTAGAACTTGTCCAGGAATTCAGTAAAGTGTCAGGATATAAAATCAATGCACAGAAATCAGTTGCATTTCTGTACACCAACAACAAGACTGAAGAAAGAGAAATTAAGGAGTCAATCCCATTTACAACTGTACCCAAAACTATAAGATACCTAGGAATAAACCTAACCAAAGAGACTAAGAATCTATACACAGAAAATTATAAAGTACTCATGAAAGAAATTGAGGAAGACACAAAAAAATGGAAAAATGTTCCATGCTCCTGGATTGGAAGAATAAATATTGTGAAAATGTCTATGCTACCTAAAGCAATCTACACATTTAATGCAATCCCTATCAAAATACCATCCATTTTTTTCAAAGAAATGGAACAAATAATCCTCAAATTTATATGGAACCAGAAAAGACCTCGAATAGCCAAAGGAATATTGAAGAACAAAGCCAAAGTTGGTGGCATCACAATTCCGGACTTCAAGCTCTATTACAAAGCTGTCATCATCAAGACAGCATGGTACTGGCTCAAAAACAGACACATAGATCAGTGGAACAGAATAGAGAGCCCAGAAATCGACCCTCAACTCTATGGCCAACTGATCTTCGACAAAGCAGGAAAGAATGTCCAATGGAAAAAAGACAGCCTCTTCAATAAATGGTGCTGGGAAAATTGGACAGCCACATGCAGAAAAATGAAATTGGACCACTTCCTTACACCACACACGAAAATAGACTCCAAATGGATGAAGGACCTCAATGTGAGAAAAGAATCCATCAAAATCCTTGAGGAGAATGCAGGCAGCAACCTCTTCGACCTCAGCCGTAGCAACATCTTCCTAGGAACAACGGCAAAGGCAAGGGAAGCAAGGGCAAAAATGAACTATTGGGATTTCATCAAGATCAAAAGCTTTTGCACAGCAAAGGAAACAGTTAACAAAACCAAAAGACCACTGACAGAATGGGAGAAGATATTTGCAAACGACATATCAGATAAAGGGCTAGTATCCAAAATCTATAAGGAACTTAGCAAACTCAACACCCAAAGAACAAACAATCCAATCAAGAAATGGGCAGAGGACATGAACAGACATTTCTGCAAAGAAGACATCCAGATGGCCAACAGACACATGAAAAAGTGCTCCACGTCACTCGGCATCAGGGAAATACAAATCAAAACCACAATGAGATATCACCTCACACCAGTCAGAATGGCTAAAATTAACAAGTCAGGAAATGACAGATGCTGGCGAGGATGTGGAGAAAGGGGAACCCTCCTCCACTGTTGGTGGGAATGCAAGCTGGTGCAACCACTCTGGAAAACAGCATGGAGGTTCCTCAAAATGTTGAAAATAGAACTACCCTATGACCCAGCAATTGCACTACTGGGTATTTACCCTAAAGATACAAACATAGTGATCCGAAGGGGCACGTGTACCCGAATGTTTATAGCAGCAATGTCTACAATAGCCAGACTATGGAAAGAACCTAGATGTCCATCAACAGATGAATGGATAAAGAAGATGTGGTATATATACACAATGGAATACTATGCAGCCATCAAAAGAAATGAAATCATGCCATTTGCGACGACGTGGATGGAACTAGAGCGTATCATGCTTAGTGAAATAAGTCAATCGGAGAAAGACAACTATCATATGATCTCCCTGATATGAGGACATGGAGAAGCAACATGGGGGGGTAGGGGGATAGGAGAAGAGTAAATGAAACAAGATGGGATTGGGAGGGAGACAAACCATAAATGACTCTTAATCTCACAAAACAAACTGGGGGTTGCTGGGGGGAGGTGGGATTGGGAGAGGGGGAGCGGGCTATGGACATTGGGGAGGGGAGGCGAACCATAAGAGACTATGTACTCTGAAAAACAACCTGAGGGTTTTGAAGGGTCAGGGGTGGGAGGTTGGGGCAACCTGAGGGTTTTGAAGGGTCAGGGGTGGGAGGTTGGGGGAACAGGTGGTGGGTAATGGGGAGGGCACGTTTTGCATGGAGCACTGGGTGTTGTCCAAAAAGAATGAATACTGTTACACTGAAAAAATAAATAAAATGAAAAAAAAGAAAAAAAAAATGCACCTGAAATTCAGGAGAATTTCAGAAGAAGCAAAGGCTCATTTCCAGTAGTCCAAACCCCATTCTTTTATTTGGATTTTCACAGGTCAGTTTTTCTTAAGGGCAATGGGGCCATGACAACATTCTCTAGACCAGAAGAGCGAGTTGTGAATTTATTTTCCTGGATGCTCTACTGGTTACAGTGGAAACCTCCCAATCCTCCTCAGAGATAAAATGGATAGAATTCCTGGAAGAAATCCTAGGAATAAGATAGTTCTCTGGACCCCAGAAGGCAGTGTGTTTGCCCACCAGGGTGCCTACCTTGTGTTTGTGTGCTTGTGAACAAAGCACATCCTGATTTGCAAAAGTTTTTACAAACAACCCAAAATCATTTATGCAAAAAAACGAAATGCACACTGTCCCCATCTCTTGCTGTTGAAAGGGCGAGGACATTGTTAGAAACAGTCTGCATCCTGTCGTGACAAGCAGAAGGACGCTAACACAGGGCCAGGGTCCTGATCGAGGCTTTCTCCGAGAGCTACTTTTTTCTCCAACTACCCTGTCCACACGCCAATGCCGTTGGCAGAATCATGAGAAGAGTAATTCTCCTGGAAGGTGAGGACCCGATCAGACTATGTGAAGAAGAACAGAAATGTCTTTCCTTTTCAAACTATGAAAATGATCTCTACCCTCCAAGCAAGTTAGTTAGTTGAATTGTAAAGTATTAGCAGCCTATGGTGAGCCAAAAAGGCATTGTGGACCCCATAGTGGATCTAGCCGTACTGGAGTACTCCGAGTACTTCCACAACGAGATCTACTGTGCAGCTGAGTTTTCCTGAAACACTGAATGTGGATGGCTAATGTTTTTTTTGAAAACACATGAGGTTTTTACATAATTTATCTCTTAAAATAGACTTAAACAGCAACTGCATGAATTACTCTTCTTGGAAAAATCTAGTTATGACTAGTAAGAAATGGGATCCTTGTAGAAGGTTACCTTAATCAAAACTGATATGCCGTTTTATAGCTGGAGGGTTTCTGTGTTTTCATCATTGACTGTATGTGTTGTTTTTGTTATGATGAGCAAGAATAAGCAGTTACCTGGTCATTGAGGTGTATGGCTAAATTGGGGGGCACCTGAGTGCTGCCATCCGTTAGGTGGTCAACTCTTGGATTCGGCTCATATCGTGATCAGGTTGTAAGATCGAGCCCAGAATCTGGCTCAGCATGATGTCTGCTAGAGAGTCTCTCTCCCTGTCCCCCTGCCCCTCCCACCGTGCTCTCTCTTTCTCTCTCTTTCAAATAAATAAATAAATAAATCTTTTTTAAAAAAGGTATATGGCAAGATTTTTAAACTTGTTACAGAAGAAACAATATAATTATCATAATGAAACAATAAGCAAAAAATCCACTTTTTGTGAGCCACTTGTGTATACCTGTAGGGAGAACTCTGGGCCCACCCTCGACTCCAGGTTATGCCAGACTGCTGGACCCAAGGAAAAAGCCAAGCTCTACCCATTCTCTGTATTTCAGGGAGCTTATTCCCAGGGTCAGTGAAACTGTTCATCTGCTAGGCAACAAACCTCTGTTAAGTCCCTACTGTGTACCAGGCATTATTTCAGGTCCTGGGAACTTGGCAGTGGCTAAGACACAGTCCCTGCCTTCATTCAGCTGTAGGTGGACTGGAGGATAGAAATAAGGAAACATGGTGTGTGGGAAACTGTTTTGGGGGAAACCGCAAGTGCTGAGAGCTCAAAGGAGCAGCACCTCACTCCGGCTTAGAGGGTCCAAGAAGTCTTCTAGAAGGAAGCACAGTCTAAGCTGAGAACCCAAGGATGAGCTGAGCTTATCCAGGCAGGAAGAGAGCAAGAGAGAGGGTGTCCCAGGAGGAAAGAACAGCATGAGCAAAAGCCTGGAGAGAGGGCTCACTTAAGGAACCAGAAGTTAGCACATACCCCTTGCTCTGGGTCTCTGGGTAACAAACTGGTTAAATAAACCCTACTAAAACTCTTAGAAAGAGCCATCCAGAAAATAGTTATAGGCATTTCTGAATAGTTGATGAAAGTCCTTGGGTTGTAAATCAATATATTTTCACGGAAGCAGACCTGGTAGCTTCCAGAGCTTCTCTGTGTTTCTATCCGGAAGTGGTTGCTGCAATCTGTGACTTCCACCAGGACAGGAGGTGAGCTGAGGGGAAGGAAGTAAAGGGAGCAGGAAGTAGCTGAGCAGACAGGCAGGGCAGGGAATCAAGGGTCTGCTGCCCCGAGTTGGGCAAACCCACCCACGCTACACACCAGAACAGAAGACAATCAAATTGAGGGCATGGAATCTTCCTAAACTTGTTATCACAAACCCTTTCTAGCCATTACATGCAATTACATGAAAGAGGCCGGAAGGTTAATACAAACCCTGAACCTTGCTGAACAGTTAATAAAATCATAATACAGGAATTCAATGACCACAATCAATTATTAATGTAAAATCCGATTTAATAATGGAGAATAATGTCACCATGTTCATACCTCTCTAAGTGATGAATTGCTCTTTCAATTCAACAAATATTTGAGGGCCTACTACTTGCTGCATGTGAGATGCGGCACTGGGAATATAAAGATAAATAAGATATACTCTTCGACCTCGGTGGATAAGACGGAAATCACAAAAAGCTCGGGGAGAAAAGAGTACCCTTTGGCCATGTTTTCTGTGGTCTTCCTTTCTGAATGCTTGTTTCTTTTGTGTTCCCTTTCTTTGGTCGTTTGTCTAGAAATCCTCCCTCATTGTCGTAGAATTTTATGGCCTGACAGATCCTTCGAGATCATGTAGCATTTTTTGTTTCCAGGCCATAGGATCCGAAGTTTCCTTGGCAGTGCCTCATGGGTCACCTGTTGATAAATGACTGATAGTTCTATGTGTACTCATGCATTCATTTGACAAAGTATAAAAGACCTGTTTCTTCTAGCAACAGCCCAAGGCATTGAAGATGTAGCAGTGAGCAGAAAAACAGAAGTCTGAATGTTCACAGAGGTCCCCGTGTATGTGGCGTTCGGAGTCCGTGCGGAAGGACATTAACCAAACCATATCACCAATGTAGACTTACAGCTGTGACACATGTGTGAAGCAGGGGTACATCTCACATGAGTGTTGGATAAATACGGGATCTGACCCAGTCCGGGAGGTTCAGAAAAGGTTGCGCAGGGAAGCTGGGTGGGACCAAAGGCCTGAAAGAGGGGTGTGCATTAGATAGGAGGGATGACGTGTGCAAATGCCTCAAGGTGGGAGGAATTACGGTGTTTTCAAGAGGAAGGAAGAAAGCGATGGATGGAGTCCTGAGAATGAGGTCGGTTGTGGAGCAAAATGAAGCAGGTAGATAGGGCCTGTAAGCCCCTTTTAAGCATTAGGGGTTTCATGCCCAGAAGCATGGAAAGCTGTGGAAAAGGACAGTAGATTGGAGCACAGGGCTGGTGAGAGGGAACCTGAAAAGTTCCCTCTGGCCACGGTGTGGAGAACGGTACTGGAGGGCACCGCATATGGGGTCGGGCTTGGCAAGGGAGCCATTGGAGTGGTTTGGGCAAGACGCGATGCCGTGTGGACTCAGGAGCTGGTGGTAGAGAAGCAGGTATAGCCGGTATGAGTTGCCTCATGACTCCCAAGGGGCAGGAAATGCTCCATTTCTTTTTTTAAAAACCAAACCATAGTTGGCTCCAAGTGACCACTTCCCGATTGAGAGTGAGTGACAACGTGGAGCCAGATTTTATTTGATTGTCATGGGTCCCCATGTGATGTGATGGAGGGCCATCCATCTCTGGGGTCACTCTAGTACTCACACATAAAAAAATTGAGCAGGGATATCAGAATTCTTGCATGCCTTGCAGTCTGTTTCCATCGAGAGAAGGCTGAGCTGTGTCTATCACTTGATTCTAAAATGAATTTGGATCTGCATGACCCAAAATGCCAGCCATCTGTCCTTGTCTAAAAGTCAAAACCATAATAAGAGGCACGGACACTTGAAAACATTTATTCCAACCTATTTGACCACACACACACACACACACACGTGCATGTAAAAATAGCAAAATAGATTGCTTATAAATTATAGCTCTTTTGGCTTCTGGCTTTTCAGTTGCTATAAAAGTTTCCAATTGCTGCCAGAGGAAGGCATTCTCTACGGTTTAAAATAAACCCGAACAACCTACCTGCAAACCACATGTGGTCTCTTTTCTATAGCAAAGCCGCTGGTCAGTTCACGGCGGCCTCTGCTTTGTGTCTTACCCGGCACAGGCCATTTGGAAGTGGACCGCTCTGCTGGTGGGATCAGCGTCCCCTCCCCCACCCTAGCCTGGCCATGCAGAAGAAGCCTCGCTATGGTTCCCAGGAGGAAGGTGCCGGGCGGCTCCGCAGCCTCCGCCAACAGAGGTCCCGCACCCCAGGTGCTGCTGGAAGCACAGGGCAGGGCTCGATTCCCCCCTCCCCCGCCGGACCGTACAAATCTGTCTCCTCTCTTAAACACGTTCACCCTTTCCCCTCACACCTCCTGCTCTTCTCGGCTATGTAATTCTTATTAGCCGTGGAAGTTCATGTAAAGAGTCGTGCCGTTTGGGGTGAGGGATGATTTGGGGGGCCACCTACTCTGCTTGGATCAGAAAAAAGCTGTCACCTTAGGGCAGAGGAGCCCACAACTCTGAAACCCAAAAGTCCAGGGGAAGAGGAAAGATACCTTTTTCCATTACTGGGGAATGGACACTGCATTCCCACTGCAGGAAAAAAAAAAAAAAAAAAAAAAAACAACAACAACAAAAAAAACCAAGGTGCTAATTAATTTATCAGTGAGTCATGCTGTGTCTGGTACTGCTTGGTTCCATCCATTGCCGTCTCCCTTCCCTTGAGGAGGATACCCTTCCATGGCCACCGTGTCCACAGCCCAGGTTGGGAAGACTCGTGTTCCTGCTGTGGCCACAGCTCTCGGCATGGTTCCTTACCCACAGGCCCTTGCACCACCTGACCACTCTTCAGGGGAGTCGAGCTGATTGGACAGAGGATGCATACCTGAGGGCCCCTGCGTGTGACCATGCGGGTGTGCCTTGGTCGGGACACCTGGCCCAGGGGCAATGGGCACCGTGATCCAGGCCACACTCAGCTGCAAAAAGCCATTCTGCCAGCCGGGGTGCAAGAACCCCTTTTTTGAATCCACCCACTCAGAGACAGTCTTTTCTATAATCATTTTCCCTGACAGGGCGTCCGCTTCTATTTCGCAGAAGGCACTGCTGGCGGGAGCAGGGGCTCTGGGCACTTGACCTGGACACCTGCTCAGAGGTGAGACCGATCCCCCCAAACTCTGTCCCAGACCGGTGCTGTATACCGGATGAGGGGTACCCCAGCTGGGGTAGGATCTATAAGGTAGGATCTTAAAAGATGCAGAGGGACTGAGAGGGCAATGCAGGGCAGAGCACAGAGATGTGGGAGCACATGAGAGCTGTAAGGTGGAGCGGAGCTCGTTAGTGGCAGGGGCAGCATGGCCGGGTTACGGTGGAGATGAGGCTTGTGTGGGCAGCCATGGGTGCCTGTCCCCTGAGGCCAACTACTGGGGCGCCTGTACACCCCAGACCTGAGAGGAGTGACCAGCAGGCTCCTGTCGGGTGCTGAGTGGCACCTGCCAACTCCTGGCCACTGCATGGCCTGGATATTTCCTTTAACCTGTCTTGTACCTTAGTAAGGGAACATATCACTGGGGCAGCCTAAGGGTTTTCTTGGTCCCGGCAGCCTAAAGGAGCATAGTCGCCAGCACAAAGTGTGGGAGTGAACGGACAGCACAGAAGCCCGAGGAGGGTAGGAAACACCCCCTCCGTAACACACATTGGAGACCTAGGCCACACCCGCCGCAGTATGAACTTGCCTCTGTTAGCCAGTTTAGGTCCTGAACTCCCGTGCAGAGCTTCTCAACTAGAACTTTCTGTCTCACCTCCACTCACCAGCCCGTCCTACCACCCGTGTCATTGTTCTGCACCAGGAGAGCCGATAACAAAAAGTAGGAGTTATCAAGCTTCTATTCTTTTTTTTAGGATTTCATTCATTTGAGAGAAAGCAAGCATAAGCAAAGGCAGAGGAAGGCAGAGAGTGAAGCAGGCTCCCCAGTGAGCAGGGAGCCCAATGCGGGGCTCGATCTCAGGATCCTGGGATCATGACCTGAGCTGAAGGCAGTTGCCTAACCGACGGAGCCGCCCAGCACTCTGCAAGCTTCTATTCTGTCAGAATTTCCCTGCCAAAAAAAATGTCCTTCCTTCATTGCACTCTCACTTGCAATCCTTGTTTGTTCATTTGCTTTATGCTCCGCTCCTCCACCATGCAATGAGCTTCTGGAGGACGGGGCGCCTCTCCATGGTGTCCCTCGTGTCCAACATGCTCTCCTATCTACTTACTGAATCGAACTGAACATGCCACGGTATGTACCAAGGAACCTGTTTTCTACAGAATAACCGCCTTGGTAGGCACTTTTCCCTCAACATTTGGGAACAAGGCTTTTAGAATTAGCCTCAGAAAATTAGTTTAAAGAAGCTTCATAAGAAAAAGAAGGCTTCATGTTTTAGGCAACCAACAGTAAATGAAAAACCGAACCGTCCTAATATACCCCAAATCAGCGAAAATCCAGCTGTTTAGAGAAATGCTTTTAAGTGGCTGACTCTTGCATTTTTAATTCCCAAGATTTCTACTTTTCTGGCCTCTGCGTATGCAAATTTGGGAAAGCCAGAGCGCTGACCCTCTGTTAAAAGAGCTGAAGTTTCCCACGCATCTGTCCTAATGCAATAAAGCTGTATTTCCAGACATGCTCACACATTTTCTTTCTGATGGAAAAAAAACCCCACTGGTGATACTTAAAATCCATATGATGGTTTTGGTCTCACGTTTGTCAATACTCAGACCTTCATTCTGGAACTGAGTTATTCATACTTGATGTGGATGTGCTTGGACAACAGGGAGAACTCATCAGTTTTGGAGTCTCTGTGTCCTGTGACCTCCCCCCAAGTCATGTGGGTCACTCTCTGACAGGGACTTGGGCCCAGTTGTGGGAACATGTAAATTGCACCATGGGACCCTAAACACTGTGAACCCAAGAGCCCCCAGGCTGACCCACAGCTCCAACCTCCTTGCCGGCTGGCCAGTTCAGCCCAGGTTTTCCACGTGCTCCTTGCACTCAACGGGATACTTAGCTTCCCCAAGGAATTAATTAAATGGGCTTCGGGTCAGAATAAAACACCTTGACGTTGCGCTGAAGGCTTTGAAATCCTCTGGGGCAATGGGACATTTTCCCAGCAGCAGTTTTACTGAGCGTTACAATGGGACATTTTCCCAGCAGCAGTTTTACTGAGCGTTACAAAGGGACATTTTCCCAGCAGCAGTTTTACTGAGCGTTACAAGGCACAGCAAGCCCTTTCCAGGCCATGGCACCATTTCCCAGGACCCCACACACCGTGAGGCTAAGGTCACAGGGCTGGCCAGAGCAAGGCAGGGGGTGCGGGCTGGGCACAGAGGGGCAGTGAGCCTGTGCACCCATCCTGCGGCTTTGCCCCAACGGGAGCCGCACCTGCAGAGCTTGGCACCTTGGCGGTCAGAGTCGACCCCACCACCACGGGACACATAAGCAGGGCAGAGAACACCAGCCTGGAAACCAGATGCTCTGGGATCTCTTCCCCATACTGTCGACCTTGTGAAGGCAGGGCTGGGGACTTGGGCTATCTCGGCATTCCTCGTTCTTCATGCCCACCTGACCCCGAAGCTACCCAGGGCCATGCTTATCCTAGGAGACACCCTGGGGTCTGCTTTGGCTCCTGGTTCCTGTCCCAGCCCTGCTGGCACCATTGAGGTGGGGGACCTGGCTGGGGAGGGGGGCGGACAGCACAGCACACGTGACAGAGACTAAGGCATGTGCAGCCAGCGCTAACAGTCCTGAAACTTCTCTGGTGACATTCACGCCCAGCCCTGTCTTGAGACTCATGCCCTACTTCCCTCAGCCCTGCTTCCTGCTCCATCATGCTAGACTTTGCATAGTTTTGGTTTTATGGGGTTTTTTGTTTTTTGTTTGTTTTTTTAGACTTTGCATTTTTTTTTTTTTTTTAAGATTTTATCCATTTATTTGACAGACAGAGATCACAAGTAGGCAGAGAGGCAGGCAGAGAGAGAGATGGGGAAGCAGGCTCCCTGCAGAGCAGAGCCCGATGTGGGGCTGGATCCCAGGACCCTGGGACCATGACCGGAGCTGAAGTCAGAGGCTTTAACCCACTGAGCCACCCAGGCGCCCCAGACTTTGCATAGTTTTTAAGCAAGTCGTGCTTCCACGCCCATGGTTCATTTTCCACCGGCCAGTGTGAATATTTTTCTTGAGAAATACAATTCCTTGCTGCACAAATCTGTTAGATGAGATTAATTGTAATTTGGATTTTTTTTTAAAGTCCTCACAGATTTTTAAACCTTTTATCTTCGCCAAAGTGGCAAACGTATGACCAGAAACGGGGTTCCATCTGTAGTTAAATGAGCACCAGGCATCGAGCAACTGCTTTACTCTAGCCATTTTATTACTCTAGTGAGCAGGTATCGACATCCCCACTTACAGATGAGGAACCTCTGGCTTCAAAGAGTTTAAGCCACTTGCCCCCAATCCCACGAAGTAGCAGAGACCATCAATAGCAAAGGTGAGAATACCATGGTTTTGTAGGGAGGAATTTGTGCTAAGATGTATCCATATGTTTAAAATACTTCTTTATGATTATAAATGTGGGGACAACAGCCTAGGAGCTACAAGGAACCATCCCCCGACCAGACAACAAAGCCTGGAAAACACACAGCAGTGGACACACCGCTGGGCTCACAGAGCAACACCTAGCTGGGTAGGGGATTCTGCGGCGGGGGTGGCGGGGTGGGGAGGTTGGGGGTACGGCTCATCTGCGGGGAATTGCTGGTAACAGCAATGCTATGGGGAAATGGAGCCAGACAAAGGTGAGGAAGGAGAACCCCCCCGCCCCCCGCAAATGAGCTGTCCTCCCCACAAGAGCTGAAAACAATGAGTGATGCTCCCTGGCTTCTGGCAGAAGACAAAGCAAGTGCTCTCCGCAAGAGAGAGTCCACACTCCCCGCCCCGGTTGTAAGCCCACAATATCCACGCAGATTAGGATCAAGCAGTGGCCTCATGGTCCGAGGTAACCAAATCCAAGAGAGCAAGGCACTGTGAGTCAGAGTGAGCGGAAACAAGGGATAGCAGATATAGACGGCCAGGGGCAGTAGCCGTTGAAGTTGTCACAGAAGACAGACTTGCTACGGATCGGTGATACAAGCAATAAAAAAAATTCAGCCATGAAGATTATCAGCAAGACATGATTAGGAAGAATGAGGTGAAATTTTAAAAATCAAAATTCTAGAAATGAGAAAAATACCATAAGAGTTCCAATAAAAACGTAACTGAAGGGTCAACTAGGGGATTAGACAGTCTGAGGAAGAACCATAAACAAAGGTTTATACCCAATTACCTGAAAAGTAAGGATGTGGAAGATATGAAAGACATGATAAGAGAGAGGGATGAGACACCACATCAGAGTTGCAGCAGGAGAGAACAGAGAGAAGAGAGAGACAATTTTCCAGGATTGAGGGAAAAAAGGAAATCCACTAATCTAGAGAGAGAACTGTGTCCCAGCCAGGAAAGACCATTAGATGGACAGATTTCAGCGGGGATGACCAGCAACCTCTGCTCCCTTACCGTTTGGGCCCAGCCTGCAGCCCAGAGAACCAGAAGCTGAGGAAAGAAGAGGAAACCGGGTCTGATTTTTCACTTCAGCCCCTCACCCACCCTCTGCCTCCATGTTGGATATGGGATGGGGCAGGGCACAGGGACAGAGGCAAAGAGCCCTCCCTGTAGGCCTTCTGTTTTATTTAATTTAATTTTTAAAAAGATTTTTTTAATTTATTTGACATGCACACAGAGAGATGACAAGTAGGCAGAGAGGCAGGCGGAGGGGTGAAGCAGGCTCCCCACTGAGCAGAGAGCCTGATGCAGGGCTTGATCCCAGGACCCTGAGATCATGACACTGAGTCAGAGGCAGACGCTTCACTGACAGAGCTACCCAGGCGCCCTGGGCCTACTGTTTTAAAAGACTTTCAAGTCCTTGCTTTCCTTTTCGTGAGCTGTACCCCAGGGCTGGTCTGTTTTGACCAATCTTCTAGTCCTGCACTACTTCTTCTTCTTCTTCTTTAAAGATTTTGTTTATGTATTTGACAGAGATCACAAGTAGGCAGAGAGGCAGGCAGAGAGCGGGGGAAGCAGGGTCCCTGATGAGCAGAGAGCCCGACACGGGGCTCGATCCCAGGACCCTGGGATCATGACCTGAGCTGAAGGCAGAGGCTTTAACCCACTGAGCCACCCAGGTGCCCCTAGTCCTGCACTTCTGGTAATACCTACAGCCTCTTGGCTAAAAACCTCTCCTGGGCAGGATCCTTCAGGATGACATGGGCCCCATTTCCCTCCATGGGGACATTCCTTGCCCTACCATTTGTCCTGGGTGGCTAGCTCCCATGGGTGTCTTCTCTCCCCTCTCCTAGCTGGTTATAGTCTCCTTCCTCAGGTGTACCCCACACGTCCAGGGACACCTGTCACACTCTCTCCAGAACTGTCTGCTCTGGTAGCAGCATGGGCCAGGCCCAAGGGTTGTCTCCCCAGCTCAGTGAGCATTTGGCAACAAAGTGAGCTGCTGAGAGCTAGCCTCAGTCTCTGTGAAGCCTTCTGTGGAGGCTCCCTCAACTTCCCTGTGGCCTGAGGTAGCAGGGGGATGGTGGGCAGGGGAAACACTCTCTCCACTCTGCTCTGTTCGTGGAGCAGAGCCCTCACCGTACTCTGTGTCCAGGAGTTCCTTCCGAAGACTTCTTCTCAGGGAAACTCCAGCCTCCTCATCAAGCCTGCCGTTGGCAGTTGTTGGATTGACCTGGTCCTATTTTAACTGCATCGACGAGTCTAGAACTTTCCTTTAGAATCAAGAGCTCTCGGCATTCCTTTTCCTCAGCTAGAAACTTGAGCACGGGTCCTGCAACAAGCAATGTGCTGGTTTGTCATTTGAAATTGATGTAGACAGCAGAGAACCGTGCGGAAAACCGATGACTCTGTGTGTGGAGCCTATGTTGGGCGATGCTCTAATTTGGCTTCAGGGGTTTGCCGGGGGTCATAAACAGCAAGCAGCAGGCGCATGCGTACTCGGCGCTTACCTTTTGCTATGTTGGGCTTCGTCATTTTTTTGTCTCAGCAGAAGACAGACAGTCACTGGTCTTCCCTTCTCTCTCCCACCCTCCACCTCCTTACCCCCTACTTTGTTCTCATCCCAACAGGAAAGGACTCACCTGGCCTCCAGCCGTCAGCTCCATATGTGCGTGTGTGCGCGCTCACACTCAGGCCTGCGCCCCTACGCTGCAAACTGCACCTGTGCAGCGGGGCTGGGGGGACCCGCATTTGTCCCTGCGAGGCCACACACGGACCCTGGGGCTTAGCTCCGTTTCCTTTGTCATTCCCTTTGTTCCACACTTCGGCTCGGTACTCTGTGCCATAGAAAAATAACGCGCCTCTGAACCCTTTTCATCCAGAAAACAAGAAAAGGAGTGTATCTAATTATCACTAGGTTGTTTCATTTCTCAAGGAGAGAACCATGCGGATGAAATAACATGCCGAAAGCGATCCGAGGTCCTCTTTTCCGGTCATTTTCGGTAGCTATGTTTTTCTCCGCCTCTTGGGTGTGCTGAACACATCCACTGCCTCTCACTCAAAACCTTTAAGGCTGAATGTGTTTCAGGCTTCAGAAATGTTCAGTTTGGGAGAAGGTAATATAGTGCAAACATCGTATTTTATGTCACAGCCCCAAGGGCTAGGATAGTACCTCATAATTAAACTCATTAACACTTCTGTGGCAAAGACTCTGAACAGTCACCTTACGAAGAACGTAAAAAGATCTTGATTTGCCTCAGACCATTTTAGGTCCGGTTTTGCCACCAAATGAGAGGAAGAAAGAAAGAAAAAAAAAACCCACACAACCTCAGTTTTTGGACTTTGGGTTTGTAGAGAATGCATCATGAACTTGTATTCCCAATTGTTTTGACTTGCCCCATAAAAATCAGTTGCTACATCTTCTTTTCCCCTTCTGCTTACGTCTTCCTTTGTTCATGTTGTGGGTCTGATGTTGGAATTTTTCCCTTGTTCTCCCCCAGTCTTATCATTCTTAAGTACCTCAGTTCTAACCACCAAACTAGTTTTCGCTTGAGAATCCGGTAGTTGCAATCTCCTTTGTGCACAGAGAACATTCTGGCACAGAGACAAGTGGCCTGGACTTGGCTTGCAGGCTTCTTATAAAGCAGATTTCTATCTTAACACAGCTTCGCAGCCACAACTTGAGTGACTTACTAAAAACTATAGGGCCTCCGGGGTTTGACGAGCTAACACTAAAATTCCAGGTGCTGCTTCTGCCTCATCCCTCATTGATTGGTTAAATCAATGAGGGATTAGCCAACGGTTCCTAAGCAACCGATCTCATAAGGCTGCATGAGAGCTGCGTTCTGGTGGCAGACGGCTTTCTGAAGCAGCTTGGAGTTACATGCCATCCTCCGTTTATGGCAGGAGAGGAAATCTTCAGAACACCATCCCGCAGGATGTCATCGGATATTTCCAACAGCAGGTGCCCGTCTTATACCACTCCGGTGTCCTCAGCGGTGGGCCGTGGCTCCAGGTCTCAGGCAATTCACTCAGAAATTAGTAATCTCTTTGTGCAACCAAATAAACAGCATTATTCACAAGAGCCAAAGTGGGGAAGCAATCCAGGTGTCCACTGACTTGTGAGCAGATCAACCAAACATGGCCTATGCATGCAATAGAACATTACTCAGCCCGAAAGAGGAAGCAAGTTCCGACCCTGCTACAACATGAATGAACTTGGAGGACATGATGCTAAGTGAAATATGCAAGTCCTGGAAAGACAAAGAGCATGTGGTTCCTCTTATATGGGGTATCCAAAGTCATCAGATTCCCGAAGACAGCAATTCCAATGGTGGCCGCCAGGGGCAGGCGGGAGCAGGGAGCAGAGCTGTGGCTGAACGGGGATGGAGAGTTTCAGCTTTGCAAGATGGGAGAGTTCAGAGATACCTCGCGCAAGGGGAATACACTTCACACTAGTGAACTGCACACTCAAAGAGAGTTCAGATGGTAAAACTTGTATGTATCTTACCATAGTTAAAAATAAAAACGGAAACGAGCTCATAAAACAAAAAAAGGCGGGGGGAGGAAAATCCGACAGGTTACAACATGCGTGAGCCTTGGGGACATAGCAATAAATAAGCCAGACCCGAAAGGACTAATACTGTTCGGTTCCATTCACAAGAGGAACCCTGAGCAGTCACATTCCCGGAGACAAAGAGTAAAATTGGCCGCCAGGGGCCAGGGAGGAGGCAAGCGAATAATAGGGAACTGTTGTTTCATGGGTGCAGCGTTTCTATTTGGGAAGACGAAGGGGTTCTGGAAGTGGGCGGGGAGTGACAGCCTCCCAACAAAGTGAGTACGCACGCTGCTTCTGAACCACACACTTACAAACTGATAAAATGGCCCATGTCGGATTCTGTATTTCTACCGCAGTAAGCAAAGAACGCTAATGCAAACGAAGATAACTCCTGCATGGCAGAAATGCTTTCTACTTCAGGTACTAATGGGAGCCCCAAATGACAGAACCAGGGGTTCACATACACTTAAAATGAAAAAGCAAGAGGAAAAAAAACAACAACAACAAAATGGGAGCAATCCCCTCCATGAAGAAAATCTTCAAAATAGGCTCATTCAGTTTGCTTTTGTGTGTAAACATTCTGAATTTACAGCAGGAGTGACTTTGAAAGAGGGACACCAAGTGAATCTCAGCTGTAAGAAAACTAGGACACAGTTATCATTTATAGAAACAGGTGCAACTGGTTTTCTTTGGGATTTTTTTTTCTTTAGGGTTTTTATTTTTTCCCCTCCACTCTCTTCATGATAAATAAAAGCAGGCACCATTGTCAAATGAACCAGGGGTCTTTGGTCACAGCTGTTGGCAAATTGCTAAATTCCATGAAGGTCAAGTTTCCCTCAAATGCCTGTGCACCCTGATTTCTTGGTCCTATTGATACCTCTGGCCCCAGCGTCGGCATCCACTCCATTGTTGCGCACAGGAGTGAGGGTTCACAATGCACACAATTGTTCCTTGGTGGAGTCTCCGCTGAGTCAAATGCAACTGTCAAACCCTTTCCACCTTTTCCAAGGCTGTTTCTCAACCTTGGCCCCACAGAATCACCCGGGAGATTTTTAAAACCCAAATGCCCAGGCCTGCCCTTCAGTTGAACAAAATCAGAATCCCTGGGGCTGAGATCCACAGTGGAGATCACCATTTTACAGTAACTCTATAACCCTTTATACAGTATTTGTGAGAGTAATAACACTACATGGGTTTTTGCCTTAAAAATATGTCCTCTCTTGTGCTCTTTCCTTTGAAAATCCCACCAGTAATACTAGGAGAAGCTCATATCCCACTCCCACTTCTCAAAATAATTTGTTGAATTATAAACTAATAATTGGCTTCCAGTAGACATATATTTACTGAGCACCTACTATTCTAGACCCTGGGGATATGTTGGTGAACAGACAACATGCTGACCTTCCTGGGAGCTCACTTTCTAGAGGAGGCAGACGTACCCCTTTTGGCCAGAACATTCATCCTTTCCAGCTGGCTGCCCACGACTCACAGTTGAGCTCCTCTTGGGGAGCTGCCTCCCGAAGGCCAGCCTACAGCCAGTGATTGGTCCCTGAAGAGTAGTGTGCAAAGACCAGGTCTTCTCCCCTCGATCTGGGGCAATCCGGAGCCATCCAGAACTTCCCCTTGGGATTGGCGGAGGCTTCTGGTACCACTGAGCCTCAGGGCTCCCTCTGTCCAGCCCTCCTTTCCTTGCCCCCCCCCTTGCATATGTTGATTCCAATAACTGTCCAACATGCAAACCCCCATCTTAGATAGTTTCCCAGGGAACTCGCCCCAAGTCTGGGATGGACATTAGGACACCAGTAGTGGAGGTGGGTGAGGTGTAGTGTTTGAAGATGTCTGTTGGAGGTAGAGCTGTGGATTCAATGTGAGCTGTAAGGAAAAGAGGAATCAGGGATACTTCCTGGGGTTGGGGTCCAAGCAGGTGATGCTCATGCTATTTTCTGGTTCTCTGGGGGAGAAACACTGGCTACAGAAATTTTGGCGTGTTCCAAAATAAGGACTTCCAACTTCACTTTGTGAATTAGTAAATGCTCCCTTAGTAATAGCTATTCATTTTTCATGTTCTAAGCAGTTTAGGTATATTGGATACCTTAACTCATTAACTTCCACAGCAGCCCTACCAGGTAGGTATTGTTTCCATGTTCCTGAAAGCCCTCAGATTCCACCTCTCACCATTTGCTTCCTCCAGCTCAATCAATAGGCTGTCTTGACTTTCTCCCCTTCTTGGCATGCACCTGACACTCTGTGATCTGAGTGGACTCAGGCCCTTTGTATGTGCTCTCCTCCACATAGAACCGTTTCCCCCACCGCCACCTCCACCCCCTGTGTCACCTTCTTCGGGGATGGCCTCAAAAAATCACTTCCTCAAAGTGGTTTCTCCTGTCCTCCCAATGTTAATCAATTGGGTTGTCCTGGTCTCAAAGAATCTTAAAATATTTTTTATTGATTAACTCTATAGTATTACTTTATTGAATGAGCCTATGATATTGAATATTTCCATTTAATTAACCCTATAACATTTCTTTGATGATTCACTACAATTATAATTAAATGACTATTTGTGCAATGAATCTCTTTTCCCATATGTTTTAAAACATGAAAGCAGGCACTGTTTTGCTCTGCTCTTTCTCCTAGCACAATTCCTGGTACCTATTATGCTCTCAAGAAATATTTGTTGGATGCATGATGGAAATATTGAGACTTGATGAGATTACAAAACTTTCCAAGGTTGTTAGTTTGTGGTAGAGCTGAGATGTTTTACTCCAAAGGTCAAAATACATCATAATTTGCTGACCTAAGTTGGGTAGGCTAACCCATCGAACTGGTCAATAATGTGAGTTTGAGCCCCACATCGGGTGTAGATATTACCTAAAAAAAAAAAAAAAAGAAGAAGAAGCAATAAACAAAATGTGGTGTATCTATGTAAGAATGCTTCCCCAAAACTAGATTAAAACATGAGTTCCTCTAACTCCCAGGCTTCATTGGGACCTCTCCCAGAACAGCAGGGTAATAGTAATACTCCCTTCACTCAGGCAATTCTAAAACAGATTCAAGTTCACATGTGTACTCAACATGATGCTAAAGAATGGGGGTGGGACAGGTTGGGGTAGGGGGACAGGAAGCCATGAAAATGAATAGTCAACTAGAATTCTCAGAAACTGAGATGGGAGTGTTCTAATAGATACGATCATTCCTAATTGACAAAAATATCCACCAGAAAACCTCTTTTATTTCAACCCTCACAATAAATCTTTTTAAAATGGGTTAGTCCATGGGAGCACCTGGGTAGCTCAGTCAGTTAAGCATCTGCCTTCGGCTCAGCTCACGATCCCACGGTCCTGGGATCGAGCAAGTGTTGGGCTTTCTGCTCATTGGGAAGTCTGCTTCTCCCTCTGCCCCTCCCTCTGCTCATGCGCTCTCGTTCTCTCTCGCTATCTATCCCTCTCTCAAATAAATATAACCTTTTAAAAAATAATATAAAATGGGTTAGTCCACTTTCCTGCAAAAATAAATACTATTTGCTAAACAGAATCCAATTTTTTAGTAAGGATACAATCTCGTGGGGACCCAAGGAGACAGCTCTGCTTTAATGGGAACTTGGAGAAAGCCAGGCACATAGCAGAGAACACCTTGGGTCAGTGAGCTCAGGACAAATTCTGCCTTTTCCGAAGACTCGGCTGGTGAGTGGGAGCAGGGTGATTAATCCATGTGGACCTGTGTGTCTTCATCTGAAAAATGATGATAATGAATTTAATTTAAGTAATCTCTGCACTCAATGTGGGGCTTGAACGCATGACCTTGAGATCATGAGTCACATGCTCTACTGGCTGGGCCAGCCAGACATCCCTTGGGGAAGCATTCTTGAGCTCTCGTACATATTAGCTTAATCCAGATATTATTTTCTAAGAAATTCTGCTCACTGATTTCATGATCCACTAATGGACTGCAAGGGCAGTTTGAAAACCCCCACCCCTGCCCCAGATTAGTGATTCTCAACACAGAACTGGCTGAGTACGGATAAACCTTTAAAATGCACAGGGATTTATTTATTTTGAAAACTAAAGGTCATGTTATCTTTGTCATTTGACTCATTCTTCAAAAAGCTCACTGAAAACCCCCACTTTCTCATTGAGAATTCTAGAGTGGCAGCCATTCTGGTTGGTTGAGGTTCATTTAAAACTTCTTCTTCCTTGAGGTACCATAGAATTTACATCAGGAGTAATGAGGGATCAGCATTCAGTAGTACATAATCAAGCCAAAGGCGCGGGCAGTGAAGAGAATGCAGAGCAGAATGAGGAATGAATCCTTTCCTCTTCTGTGACTTAAGGCAGTTGAAGTGGTGGTCTCCATGATTCCTTCCAGCTGCAATTTTCTATGAGTAAATTGCTGTGCCTACAACCCTTCAGTCTGGAATGATCTGGCATTTTCAAAGGGTCTGGAACCTCATGGGTGTCAGCAGGGAAAGGTGAAATTGTTCTGCTCATTCAGGAGCAGGAGGTGAGACCTCCCGACCTCTTTACACCCATCCTGGACAACGAACCCTCCTATCAGTCCAGGATTACCGGAAACGTGGGTGACTCAAGGGCTGGGCTGAACCACAGAAAGACAGCAGAGACCTTGCCTTTGAGACCTTCAAACAAGTGTATTATATGAAAATCTGCCAGCTCATTTTCTTTGTATCTTGGGGACCTAAACAAGCCTCAGTGTGCTGGGGTTGAAAACCAAGCTCCCTAGCCCAGATCACACCCCAGAATGTAAGCTGTGCCTAGCACCTTCCCAAACCTGGAAAGACATTGCTGCTTTTATGAACTGGAAAGTTTAAGACTCACGCAAAAGGATGAGGGCTAACTTATCCCCGAGTTAGGGACCAGAATAGGGTCCCTTGGCTCCCAGTCCAATCCTTGGGTACTTATCCTTGTGCCTGAATGGAAGGAAATTCTCAGGAATGAAAAAACAGTATCTTACTAGCGAGTACTTCATGAGCACCTATCACGTGCCAGGCTCTGCTCTAAGAGTTTCATGTGCATTAATTAACTCAACTTTAAAATACAAACCCTGTGAAACTGATACCATTTTTATGCCTGTTTCCAAGCTAAGTAGACTCAGTGTGGTAGATGGGGTTTTTTCACTCCCTCCAGGCCCAGGGGTACTTTCAAAGTCCAAATTAGAGAGCATGGAGCTAACTGTGTCTTCCTGATGGCCTTTGCCTGGGCTTCTCCGAGTCATGGATAAATACGTTAGAGAAGGAAATGAATTCAATTGAGCTAATTCAAATTTCATGCCATTTAATTTTAATGGGAAGAATATTAGCCCATAAATAACACTTTTAAAGAGTTGGAATATGAATATGTACAATTCATTGTTGGGCTGAAGATATTATTTCAACATCATTTAATCTGATTCATCTCAGGGGAAATGAAGGAGACATTTTTAGTGGCCGCAGAGGTAGTTGACTGAAATTCTAATAAATCTGACAATGGATGAATAAAGCATTGTCCCGTGACCAAAGACCAGAGCTGAAGCATCTGGGGGCTCAGCTCAAGGCAGATATGTGACCCCTTCTCTTTTCCATGCTTAACATTCCCAGGAGTCAGGTGGAACAGTTATGACGCTGATCATAGCAGGTGACTCTCTGAAACTGCTGCCCGCTCTTCTTTCTCCCTCACTACTGTGAGCCCTGTGAGGGAAGTCATGGCCTTGAGGGTCTTTTAGCCCTCTTGAGGAGCTTCTAGCCCAATGCCTGTGAAGGAATTATTTTCTTAAGAGTTTATTTATTTATTTATTTTAGAGTGAGGAGGGGGATGGGCAGAGGGAGAGAGAATCTGAAGCTGACTCTGGGTTGAGCGTGGAGCCTGACTTGGGGCTCCATCTCCCAACCGTGAGATCACGACCTGAGCTGAAATCAAGAGTTGGACGCCCAACCAACTGAGCTACCCAGGCTCCCCTGGATGAATTATCAATGCTGATGGCCAGTGCTGCCCAGTGCAGACACTGACCTCTTCCCTCAGATACATTCCTCAACCTAAAAGGACTTCGGTGTCCTGTGGGTCCACCCATACCTCACCCTGCTCATCCAGCAGCAGTCATAAAATAAACAAACTACATGCATTTCTGACTTTCACCAACCCCACAGCAGCATTTCTGGGTAAATTCTGGTAATGTTCAAGAACATTGCAAGGGAGATAAAGAAAGGTTTCCCTGAGAAGAAACTTGTAAAACTCCGGGTTAAATTCAAAGAAATGTTTCTTTATGGAGGATTTCTTACAGACTTTGATATGCTACCAAGTGCTATGATATTCCTAGGAGGGCATGCAGGATTCAGCTTTTCTTAGTTTGGGTTTCCTCAGAAGCAGACCCTGAGACAAAGAGTTAGTATAAGTAATTTATTTTGGATCTATTCCTAGGAAACACATAGGGGTGAAGTGAGACAAGAAAGAGAAAACTGCAATAAGCAGGTTTTTAAAAGCTCATTACCTGTCATGGACTGAACGTTTGTACCCCCTCAAAATTCATGATTTGAAGCCCCAGCCCTCAGTGTGGCTGAATCTGGAGGTAGAGCCTTCATAGTGTAATTAAGGCTAAATGAGGTCATAGGGTGAGACCCTGGTCCAATAGGATTTGTGTCCTTGTAAGAAGAGACACAGAGAGCTTGCTCACTCTTTCCACTTGCATATATGACCAAAGAAAGGCTGTGTGAGGACTTAGTGAGAAAACAGCCATCTGTAAGCCAGAAACAGGATTCTCATCAGAACCCAAACTCAGCAGGAATACTAAACTTGGATTTCCAGCTTCCAGAACTGTGAGAAAATAAATGTGTTTCAGTCACCCAGGCTGTGACATTTCGCTCTGGCAGCCCCAGCTGACCAAGGTGTTCCCACTGTGAGTGTCTGGAGCTTAGGTCTTCCAAGAGTCAGAGGAAAACATGCACCAGAGACATGGTTAAACCACAGGGAAACAAGACACAGAGCTTGACTTTGAAATCTCCCAACAAGACGGTGACCCAGAGCAAGCTCTCCGTGCTGGAGGAGTCCCTGACAAACCTGAAACGGAGTGAACAATGCAACCACAGCCATTTACCCATCATCCCAGCTGTGGTGGCTTCTTCAGTCTGAGGAGATCATGGTGACTCATTTACCTGAGACCCAGGGAGGAGGGAGATGGGGTATGTATATCCCAGTCCCTTTCAGTCATCTGCAGATGGCCGCTCCAAGGCGATATACTTCCTGGCACTTCCAGTCTGCTAGTGCAGATGGCAAGGTGGGCTCTAGACCAGAGAAAGTTTTCAGGTAAGAGATGTAGGTACTGCTTGCTGGGAGTTGGCTAGTGAGCCTGGAGGGCAAGGAGACATGTCTAGACATCAATAGCACCTGGTTTATTTTCCAAGCATGTACCAGTACCATGTGGAATAGTTAGGCTCCTTGACACCAATCAGAAAGCTCTGCTCTAGACCAATTTCAAACCCTCTGGAAAAACTTGGTTTCCTGTCAGAATCTGTCCATCTGCTTGGACTCATCTGTATTAGCCTGCCTGAGCTGTCATGACAAAGCTCCCCAGGCTGGGTGGCTGAAACAACAGTAGTTTATTTTCTCCTGGTTCTGGAGGCTAGAAGTCCGAGATCAAGGTGTCAATGGGGCTGGTTCCTTCTATGACCTCTCTCCTTGGCCAGTAGGTAGCCATCTTCTCCCTGTCTTCCCCTGGTCTTCCCTCTTTGTGTGTGTACCTGTGCCCTAGTCTCCTTCTCTTGTAAGAAGCCCAGTCAGATTGCGAGGCCTACCTTCATGACCTCACTTGAGACATCAGGACTTGCCTCAAACCAGATCCCATAGATGGGTATGGCTGAAAGAACACATCACTGTGAGGGGGCGTTTCTCAGTCAGCTGAGGCCCATCCAATAGGCCATGGAGAGGCTTGCTTGGTCATCAGACACTTAGTGTCCCCAATACATTGGGAAGTCCTGCCCTGCAGTGAGACACAAGATCTCAGTCTAACCTTGCAACATCCAAGTCTCCTAACTTCCCCTCCCAATTCCATGATCCATTCGTTGGACATAAGTCCCTTCCACACAGCAGGCCACCTTCTAGGCACCAGAGAAACAACAAGGAACCAAATGGAGGAGGTAGTATTGTGGGGAGGGCACAGATAAACAAGAGGGAAAGAAAGACAATGCCTAGCATATCAGTGGTCATCAGCGCAAAGGAGAGAAATAAAGTAGGAGAAGGAACCCTGTGGTGTGTTCGGGGCCCACAGTGTGGACAGAGGGCTGAGGCCTCACTGGAATGTGGCATTTGAGGGAAGACCTGAGGAAGGCAGGGGCCAGTGATGGGGCATTGGGGAAGAGCCTTGTGCTGGCAGGAAGGACGGTGACACAAGGGCTGGATGGTTAAGGACAGCATGAGGACCTGGCTTCACTCTGGGTGATCGGGGGCCCCATTGAGGGCTTTGGCGAAGAGGAACATGACCTTACAGAGGTGCATGAAGAACAGGCTGCGAGAGAGTGAGAACACGGTGGGAAACCAGCTGCAAAGCCCTTGGCAAAATCCAGGCAAGGGATGACAGACGTCTGGATGAAGGTGACGGCAGTGGAAGGAGGAGAAGGTGAGAAGCCATATTTTTTTCCTTTTTTATAATTTTTATTTGACCACTTAATAGTTAATTCACTATTTGAATTCATCTCCTATAACCTTTCTCTATTTATTTTTTTAAAGATTTTATTTATTTATTTATTTATTTATTTATTTATTTATTTAACACAGAGAGAGAGAGAGATCACAAGTAGGCAGAGAGGCAGGCAGAGAGAGAGAGAGGAGGAAGCAGGCCCCCTGCTGAGCAGAGAGCCCGATGCCGGACTCGGTCCCAGGACCCTGAGATCATGACCTGAGCCGACCGCAGAGGCTTAACCCACTGAGCCACCCAGGCGCCCTCTCAGTCTTTTAAAAAGTAGACAATTTTTAGAGGTGTTTTAGGTCCACTGCAAAATCCAGCCGAAAGTTCCCATATACCCCTTCCCACCACATGCACACAGCCTCCCTATTACCAACATCCCTCACCATAGTGGTCCATTCGTTACCGTCCATGAACCTGCACTGACATGTCCTTAACACCTAAAGTATGTAATAGATGTTAGTATTCACTCTTGGTGTTGTACATTCTGTGGGTTTGGACAAATGTATAATAGCATGTATCCCCCATTGCAGGGTCACGCAGAGTAGTTTCACTGCCCTAAAAATCTTCGGGGCTTCCACCTATTCATCCCTCCCTCCCCCAAAACCTCGGCAACCACTGATCTTCCTATTGTCTCCATAATTTTGCCTTTTCCTGAATGTCACACGGCTGCATGTAGCTTTTTCACACTGATTTCTTTCACTGAGTGATGTGCAGTATAAATTTCCCCCTTGTCTTTTTGTGGCCTGGGAGCTTTCTTTCTTTTTTTTTTTTAAGAGCTAAATAATATTCCACTGTCTGAATGTACTCAGTTTATTTATCTCTTCACCTACTGAAGGACATCTCCTTCAAAACCTTGGAGTTTTGACACTTAGGGATTCTGGAAGTATTCTGAAGGGAGAATCAACAGGACTTCCTGACAGGTTGGGGAGCGGTGTGGGCAACGACTCCAAGGAGGCTGCCCCAGTGTCTGGCCAGGGCTGCTGAAAGAGAGGAATCACCCAAATCCTTGCTCACACAGGGGACAGGGAGGTGACACACACCGCCGATGACCACAGCAGTGATCATAACTCTGGTGTGCTGACCCTCAGCTTTGTTCCAGGCTGGGATAAGCGTACTGTGTGCTTTATCTCGCGTCACACACCAGCCCTAGCAGGTAGATGCTATAAACCTTCTCATTTTACAAATAGATGCGTGGCTTATTTGCTCAAGGTCAAGCGAGTCTGTGCACACTTGGCTCCCGAGACAGTAAATATTATTATATGATAGCTGACATTTAATGCAAGTGCATCAGTCTAGTTAATGTAGATCTCCCCAAACCACGGTGCATTCACAAAGAAATTGATGTCACTACGGAAGCCTTCGTGGGAGGCAGCTAGCTGGCCATTTCCCTGATGACAACACAGAACATGGTGGCAGGAACTGGGTCTTTCTCTTTCCCATACAGTGAAGAGCTCATGACACAGGCTGGGTGTTCCCTAAACACGGGCAATGAGTTCGGAGAGGTGAAGAATGTTCCTGAGTGCCTAAGAGAAAACTGTATCACTGGAAACCTTACCTGTACATGTTCCCTGTGGAGGTGACAGAAAGTATTAAAACTCTTCCAGGATTTCTTTGAGTAGATACAAAACCATCACGTCTATCAGTGGTTTTCAAAAGCCATCTTCTGACCAATCTGGTCTGCGATGTTCCCACCCATCTGGAAAATGGGTGTTCTGCAAAAATCAGAACCATGCAGGGAGTTTTCATTAAACCACATGTATTTCACTCAAAGCACTCTCCTGTTGTTCGAGATTCATCTTTGTGTGTATGTGTTTGTGTGTGTGTATGCTAAAAATGTCCACTTAATGTAAAATAATAATAAAGTTTACTTGCTCAGATGAACTTATTCCAGCAAAATAAAAGTTTGGAAACCCCATGTCAGTCTCCCCATTGTGTCATTATTGCTGCTGATGGTGAAATTTGCCAACCCAAGGAATCCAAAATTCTGTTGATCTTCCATAATTGACATAAACTCAGTCAACTGCAAAGCAGTCAGAAATGTGAGCCTCCAATGTAGAAGGATCAAGAGTTAGGACAAGTCAATTTTGTTGCCAGGCAAAACATGCATTAATTACCCACCCACCACACATTACCCTGAGCTAGGCAGGCCTCATGCAGAGACACCAACTCAGAACGAATCATTCTCCTTCACTGCTACCTAGACAGCTGCCAAAGCTGCCCTAGTCACACAGGGTCACACCTGTGTACACACCTTGCAGAAGCCGGCCTGTAAATTTAGCAGCCACAACCTGCTCGTGCTGCTGAAGGAATCACATAGAGGGGTAGATACAGTCCATTCTACATAAGCTGAGGGCGGGGTGTTGAGCCAACACCCTGGGACCTGGTTATTTCTTCCTCTCTTCCTGTCCCTTCTCCTGCTTCTTTCACCAGCATTTTAAGGCAGCATTTCAAGAACCACAGGATGGGGGACATGCCAAACAATCATGTTTTGGCTAAGATGTATTGATTATAATTGGCTCCCTGGGCCTCCTGACATAGTAAAAGAAAAATTGGAAACGAAGTAGCACATGAGCAAAATACACTGTTTTTCTACTTCTAGCTACCCTCCGAGGATCTTTCCATTACCTCTTTTAAAGAAAGAAGGAGCATTCAGGAGGAGCGTGCCAGCATTTTAAAACCACATTAGAAGAAAAGGCTGCATCTTTGCTCAGAGCATACATTTCCTCCAAACCTCCTAGGGAAGTCCATCAGATACAATGAAATGTAGGTCGCAAGAAAAGAGAGAGGCTGAGAACACATGATTCATGAGGCATCGAGGGGTAGGTCCCCTAGGAACGCTTCTTTGCAAAGAAAGTGCGTGTTGTCAAGCTTGTCTGCAAAGACGTTTAACTCTTCAGCTCAAATACAAAGCATTTACGTTGTGCGAACAGTGCTCGCTCTTCAATGATTCAAAAAAATCAATACCAAGCCTGACCACTCCATTTCTCTCCTTGAGTTCCTGTGCAAACACAGCCAGAGTGTCAAGGCCCAAGAAAAGAACTTTCCAGGACCTCTGCCCAGTGGTGCATGACACCGTTGAGTCAGCGACATGGGACTGTTCCTGGCTACGAGGTCCAATTCAGGGTTGGCGGTCCTTGTTACAAGGTTGGAGGAGAGCAATCTCTTTTCTGTTTACAACCTGAATGTGTTGCCCCATGAACACCTCCTCCATATATATGTTGGCCAACACCTGCGCCCATGTTACTAAGTGAAAGAAGCTAGTTCAGAAAGGCTCCGTATGGTAGGGTTCCAGCTACATGACATTCTGGAAAAGGCAAACCACAGATAGTGTAAAAAGATCAATGGCAGACAGGGGTTGGGGGAAGTGGGAGGGAGGGACAGGTGCAGCAAAGGACATTTTCAGGGCCGCTCTGTATGATGCTATGATGATGGAGACATGCCATTACGAATTTGCTAAAACCTGCAGAACGTACAACACTATAAGTGAACGCTAATGGAGACGACGACTTTAGTTAGTCATGGTGTGTATCAAAAAAAAAACAAAACCCTAAATTTATTCTGGAGGTAAGAAGTCAAAAGTGGGTCCCTACAACTGTGTTCTTTCTAGACCTCCAGAGAGGATCCATTCCATTGCTCCTTCCAGCTCCAGAGGCTCTCTACACCCTTTGGCTCCTGGATCCCTTCCTCTGTCTTCAAAAAAGATCCTTCAAATGGACGTTTGTGGGGCCCCTCGGTGGCTCAGTCGCTTAAGTGTTTGACTGTCAATAATCTCTACTCAGATCTTGATCTCAGGGTTGTGAGTTCAAGCCCTGTGTTGGGTTCCACACTGGATGTGGAGCCTACTTTAAAAAAAAAAAAAAAAGGAAGTTTGTGATTATATTTAGGGCTCACCTGGATAATCCAGAGTAATCTGCCCATCTGGAGATGCTTAATCACTTCCACATTACAAAATCCCTTTTGCCATATAAGGTAATACTCTCAGATTCCAGGGGTCAGGACATGGTTATCTTTGGGGGCCGCTGTTCAGCTCCCACAGGGAGGGAGAGGCAGCACGAGGCACTGCAGGAAAGGCCAGTACAGGAGATGGAGGGTCGATGGACATCTGAGGGTGAACAGGAAGTGTCCCTGCCTGGCCACTTACATCATAAGACAAGGAGAGCAGACCGACCAGTGGCTCAAAATCCAAAGAACATTTAAAACGATTTCTTCAGGGGCCCCCGGGTGGCTCAGTGGGTTAAGCCTCTGCCTTCGGCTCAGGTCATGATCTCAGGGTCCTGGGATCGAGCCCCACATCAGGTTCTCTGCTCAGCAGGGAGCCTGCTTCCACCTCTCTCTCTCTCTGCCTGCCTCTCTGCCTACTTGTGATCTCTGTCTGTTAAATAAATAAATAAAATAAAATAAAATAAACCGATTTCTCCATACAACACTGAGTATAAAATACTTCTGAAAGTAATTCCTCGAGTTACTCTGGGGAAAAAAAAACTCCAACAAATGCATTAAAAATGTATACTATCATATACATAGTGTCTCTCTATGGATGTGAGAGTACAGATAATTTTACTTTTTAGTTTTAATCTCAGGTAGCAAACTTTCTGTAATGAATATGTATTATTTTATAATCAGAAAAAGAGTTCTATTTTTTTAATTAATACAATTCTAAAAACATAAAAATATGTGCAGAAATGAGGCAGTGTTACCACTGACAACAGAACTCTTCTTTCTCACACAGAATCTCAGACTGAATATTGTCTTTATGGGGTATGTCCTTCCTTTTGTTATCTCCTTGTTATTCCCATAAAATATGTTCCTCCCCTATTAAAATGGGAAGTTTGGAGGGTCTTATAAAAGGGAAAGGAGAGGTATGTTATGATTTTTCATAGACCCCTCATTGCCCTTAAGTAGCAGTCAGAGTTTGTTTAAATAGAGATTTAAATATTAAAATAGACCTTGATCCAGCCTTAGGAACATACCTAATAGAAATGCACACATATCTGCATTAAATGACATGTACAGGGGTGCCTGGATGGCTCAGTGGGTTAAGCCTCTGCCTTCAGCTCAGGTAATGATCTCAAGGTCCTGGGATCGAGCCTTGCATCGGGCTCTCTGCTCCGCAGGGAGCCTGCTTCCTCCTCTCTCTCTGCCTGCCTCTCTGCCTCCTTGTGATCTCTCTGTGTGTCAAATAAATAAATAAAATCTTTAAAAAAAAAAAAGGAAATTGTGGCACAGCATGTAATAAATACTACAGAGCAAGGAAAAAGAATCAACTCCTAATCCACATAACAGGTCAATAAATCTCACAGAAATAATGAGTGAAAGAAGTCAGACACAGCATCATACATACTGTGTGATTCCCTTTATGGAGTGTTCATAAACAGGCAAATCCAATCGACGGCGTTAAGCTTGAGCACAGTGGTGTCCTTTTCGTAGTGGGGATAATAACAGAAGTGGAGACAGAAGGACTGCTTTGGGGGCAGTGGTGATATTCTATTTCTCAGGATGGTTAGAGATGGCATCAATAAATTCATTCGGTATCCCTGCCTCAACCTGTACGTTTGTGAAACATGCAGTTCCTACATGTAGACTGTACTGTAAAAAAAGCTTACTGTAAGTCAGAGAAAGAAATAAAAATTAAACTTTATTTTGAAGTCTGTTTTATTCTCAGGTGTGATATAAGCCTTGGCTGATCAGAATGAGGTGCAGCTCATCTCGGTTCCGATTAGCGCACCAGTTAATCAAATACATAGAAACTGATGCGCAGTCATTAACACAGGCAGTGGAGAAACCGACTAGCAGCATTTCGACTAAGACACCACGTCCTCCATACAGCCCTGGCTCCGTTTATGACTTGCTCCAGCCGGTAATCTGGGACAGCCCCACAATCTGTAAATTCATTCGCAAGGAAGGGCCAGGAAATGTGGGTACAGGGTCCAATTTAGCAAAGACCTTGTGTGCATTTAAGATGGGCACAGAGCCTTTCTCACAGAAAACAGTAATTGTTAGTATGGGTTGTGAAAATGCCAGGTTGTGCTTAAGGTTTCTGGCCAAAGCTACATTTAAAAAAAAAAAAAAACATAAAAGCAACAAAAAGGTAAATGATTAAAAGACAGGAAACCTCACCTACTGAAGGCATCTGGTCCAGTGTCCTACGATGGAGGGTGGAGGAATTGAGAAGGCAGCCTTGCAGACCGCTACCTTATGACCCATGCAAACCCTCCTGATCTGCCCACCGTATTCCAAGCTGCAGAGGCCCCCTGGCTTCCCACTTCACTTTTCCTGTGGGGAAATGTGCATTCAGCAAAGTTCAGATGGAGCCCCACCCCCGCAGGACTCTATGCATGCTCCAGGCTTTGCCAACAGATTCATAGCAACCCATCAGCCTCACAGCCGGTTCAGAGCCGGGCACATACAGCAGGCTGGGCCAGAGTTCTCCATGCGAACACCTCTCCGCAGTTAGGAAGATGGTCTCAGCATGCCAGCCAGGGGGCCGCCTGGGGCCACTTTCGCGGCTGCATGGGAGTGGTTGTCTAGGAAAGGTCAGTTTGAGGCTGGTGAGCACAGAGAAGCAAAGACAAGAAATAAGGCAGAGATGGGGACTGACCAGGAGCCTAGGCACACGGAGTTCTATTTCTGTATCTTCTCCTTCTTTTCCAGGAGTCACTCCAGGCTCTTACCCCGCCATGCCAGGAAGAATATCCATTTTTGCATTAAGTTAGTTTGAATTGGATTTCTGCCCCCTTGGCAACGAAAGTCCTAACAAATATAAAAATAAACATGGAATTTGCAGTAAAGTTTAAATTCTTTTTTTGTTTGTTTTGTTACAAGTAATCACTCAAGGTGAAGGCATAACAGAGCGGAACTGTGAACGCACAGCTGATCTTGGCAATCTGGAGGATCCAGCCTAGCCCCTCAGCACTGCCGTGTGGCCGTATCCAGCCCCGGGTGGAAGGTCCCTCAGTTTCTTCCTTTAACTCCAGATGTCACCCGCAAGACAACACAACCACTTCATTACCTTGTCTCTTTCCAATCCTTGCATCTCCTTCCCTCCCCCACCCTTTCCCAAGCACAGTAAAGAGGGAGTACCTTCCACCACTGTCCGCTCCGGAGGGCAGGGCCTGACTCCGTGTTATTGACTCCAATAGTGTTTGCCCGGCACCGCACATTTGCCTGACCTGAGCTGCAGTGCCCGTGTGAGCCTCCAGAGTATTAGCAGGTAGTTTGAACTGTCCCACGCTAAAACCACTATATATATGTTCAAACAACAATTTTTCAACACTTCCTTTGATTCATCACGGAGAAACTGACAGGAACATATACGTCCCTTCATTACAGCATTTGCTGCCTGTATTATTGCTCCTTTCTTTTTTTTAAGATTCTATTTATTTATTTGTTTATTTATTTATTTATTTATTTGACAGACAGAGATCACAAGTAGGCAGAGAGGCAGGCAGAGAGAGAGGGAAGCAGGCTCCCCACTGAGCAGAGAGCCCAATGCGGGGCTCGATCCCAGGACCCTGAGATCATGACCTGAGCCGAAGGCAGCGGCTTAATCCACTGAGCCACCCAGGCGCCGCATATTGTTCCTTTCTATGCGTCCGTCCTCACCACATATCCAGGCCTGTGAGTAAACGATCCCATCATACTGAATATGTGCTCCCAGCAATTAGCATGGTTCCTGGCAGGTACAGGTGTCTGATGCCTCCCCACCGGTACAAGCGGCTCTGATGCCTCCCCACCGGGTACAAGAACCTCGCTTTTCAAAGTGTAGTCCATGGACCAGGAGTGGGATCTCTGGGACAGAGTTTTGGAAAGGCAGGCTGGGCCCCACCCCTGAACTACTGACCTGTAGTTGAGAACTGGCCTGCAGGGGGAGGCAGGAGCTCCTGGATGGGAGGAAAAGGGACAAGAGGAAGTCAAGGGTGATAAGTCTGACCGCTCTGGTGAGAAATGACCATGAGCATAAGGGGGAGGCAGCATGGCCAGAGGTTGATACCGTGGTAGGAAGAGTTCCGTGTTCTGTGGCCCATCTCTACTCATACAGGACCTGTTCTGTGAGCATGGAGAAAGGCAGTCAGGAAAACCTTCACTGCTGAAAAGAAAAACCCCAACATCATGCCTTGTTTTCTCCCATCTTTAAGCTGGAGATCATTCTTAAACTTAAGATCTCCTAGGTGCCCTAGGTTTTGTATCCAGAGGAGACATGAGCTCATAACAGCAGATGGCTATCGGTTTCTTTTTTTTTTTTTTTTTTTTTTTTTTTTTTTTTTATATATGTGACAGAGAGAGAGATCACAAGTAGGCAGAGAGGCAGGCAGAGAGAGAGGAGGAAGCAGGCTCCCTGCGGAGCAGAGAGCCCGACGCGGGGCTCGATCTCAGGACCCCGAGATCATGACCTGAGCCGAAGGCAGCGGCTTAATCCACTGAGCCACCCAGGCGCCCCTGGCTATCGGTTTCTTAATCTTAGAACCTACTGATGTGTTAAAATGAAAAAATAAATTAACGTTGCCCCTTCAGAACCTAAATGAATGGGTTTTGGCCAGCATCTGCAGGATGCTTCTGCAGGATTCAGTAAATGATTTCCATTTCAATACACAGCTCAAGGAGCACTTAATAAGTCCAGTTTGATGATAATGATGATTCACATAACAGCACCTTATATGCAGTTAAGCAAATGTTCCAGGGGAACAGTAATAACGAACCAGATCTAAGACACACCTAAGGAAAGGAACCCCTTGGGGATCAGGATGCAGTGTGGTCAATGGCAATTCTAAAATAGCTGGCCAATCATTTTGCTGCGTTAAGGATCAACACCCGCCCCCCCGCCCCACTTGCTCACCCTGCATCCTTACTGCTAATCCCGGACGCCACCCTAAGCAGTTCTTTTGGCTATGGATGTGGCAGTTTAGGGAAAGGCTTGGAGAAGCAGGTCGCTAGAGACTGGGACTCCCCAGGGAGACCTCAGGAATGAAATAGGTCATCGGGTTCGAAGGCGGTGAGCCTCTGCCCCCGCCCCAGTGCAAGCCCCAGACCGCCAGCTGGGGTGGGACGCGGGGTTGCACGCAGGGACCGCGAGGGTGCAGATCTCCGCCTCCAGAAGGGGTGGGTGGCTCTAGCCGCGCGCAGTCCGCCCTCGCCCGCCGGTGCGCCCCGACCCGTGGGGGCGCGCGTCGGCCTCCCGGGGCTCCCGCGGGCCGGCAACCGGGCGCGCACGGGCGGGCGCGGGGGCGGGGGCGCGCGCGCGGGGAGCGTGTGGGCCGGGTGGGCGGGCTGGCGGGCGCGCGGCGGGGAGAACCGGGCACGCGAGCCGAGCCCGCCGCTCACCTGCCGCCCGCAGCTCACCTGGCGCCGAGCGCGCGCCCCGCGCCCTCCCGCCCACTCCCGGGTGCGGCCGCCGCCCCTCGCCGCCGCCGGCGCCGGCGCGGACATGCGACACCAGTAGCCCGCGCGCTGCGGAAGCACCGGAGGATCCCCCTCGGCCTGGGCGCGCCAAGGTGACCCCCTCGATGACCCCCCCCGCCCCCTCGCGCCGCCTGTCCCGGCGCGGTGTCTGTCCCCTCACGTCCTCCGCCCGTCCCCGCCCGGGAAGCGGCGGCAGTGCATGCGCGTGTGTCTGTCTGTCTGTCTCCACACCCCCCGTGCACACACCTGCCTTTTGTGACCCTGGCCCGACTGCCCTGTGCACACGGGGGACGTCTGGGACCCCTCTTTGTTCTGGCTGGGGGTGTGTGTGTGTGAGTGTGTGCACGCGCGCGAGGGATTGTTTTGGGGGGGAGTCGATGGAAATAGGCGATTTAAATATTCCATGGAGGATGGCGGCCCCCGGCTCGCGACTTGTCGCGGCGCAGCAGCCCAGATGTCAAACGGTGGTTGGTTTCCAGCATGCAGGATGTGATTTTCAGAGGTGCGTTCCCAGCACTTCAGCAAACAGACCGCCTCGGTTCCGTGTGTGCCTGTCTCACTCACGCTCGTGTTTTCAAGTCCTATCCGGTGTTGTCCCCAGCGCCAAACGGCGTTTGTGGTCGTGGGTTTGAAACCACGGAGACTTTGCCTTTTGTTTTATTCCATAACACTTTATAATTCATGAAGCTCGTGGCGTTTGATGGTAGTGTCTGAGTAGGGGCTTTCTGTTTGTGTGTTTTTGCATGATCTTGGATTGTCACTCTGCTGTGTCTAAACATTAAAAAGCCTGTCTTTTCGTTGAAGAGGACGGGGGTTAAAATGAATGAAGACCTGAAGGTCAATTTAAGCGCGCTGCCTCGGGATTATTTAGATGCTGGCGCTTCGGAGAACGTCTCGGCGGCCGTCTCCTCCCAGGTTCCTGTTGGAGAGCCGGAGCCAGAGCTCGTTGTCAACCCCTGGGACATTGTCTTGTGTACCTCAGGAACCCTCATCTCCTGTGAAAATGCCATTGTGGTCCTTATCATCTTCCATAACCCCAGCCTGCGGGCACCCATGTTCCTGCTGATAGGCAGCCTGGCTCTTGCAGACTTGCTGGCCGGCATCGGACTCATCATCAATTTTGTTTTTGCCTACCTGCTTCAGTCAGAAGCCACCAAGCTGGTCACAATCGGACTCATTGTCGCCTCTTTCTCTGCCTCTGTCTGCAGCTTGCTGGCTATCACTGTTGACCGCTACCTCTCCCTGTATTACGCTCTGACATACCACTCGGAGAGGACGGTCACATTCACCTATGGCATGCTCATTATGCTCTGGGGGACCTCCATCTGCCTGGGACTGCTGCCTGTCATGGGCTGGAACTGCCTCAGGGACGAGTCCACCTGCAGCGTGGTCAGACCTCTCACCAAGAACAACGCGGCCATCCTCTCCGTCTCCTTCCTCTTCATGTTTGCGCTCATGCTTCAGCTCTACATCCAGATCTGCAAGATTGTGATGAGGCACGCCCACCAGATAGCCCTGCAGCATCACTTCCTGGCCACGTCCCACTACGTGACCACCCGGAAGGGGGTCTCCACCCTGGCCATCATTCTGGGGACCTTTGCTGCTTGCTGGATGCCTTTCGCCCTCTATTCCTTGATAGGTGATTACACCTACCCCTCCATCTACACCTACGCCACCCTCCTGCCCGCTACCTACAACTCCATCATCAACCCTGTCATATATGCTTTCAGAAACCAAGAGATCCAGAAAGCCCTCTGTCTGATTTGCTGCGGCTGCGTCCCCTCCAGCCTCTCACAGAGAGCGCGGTCACCCAGCGATGTGTAGTAGCGTTTCCCCCTTAGGAGGACCCCCTGCCCACTCCGTACTGCATTTACCAAGCACTTCCACTGCCCGGCCAAACGGCTGAGATGCTGTCCTTAAATTCTTTCTCTCGGATTCTCTCCTGAGCCACGGGAGCACTTAGCATTGTAGATGAGTCAAGTGAGTGAAGTGAAAATAATGTTGCCAGTGTTTTCAACCTTAAAAAAAAAGAAAAAAAAAATGACCGAGTTCTTTGCTCAAGATTATTTTGTTTTGTTTAGGGATTTTATTTTCTGTTTTTCTCCAAAAAACCTATGGAGGCAGGTTTTTTGTTTTATACTTTACTCAGAGGGTTTGGTCATGGGGTGGGGGGAAAGAAAGTATATGATACCGCCATGATGTTATAAAAAGGAAACTGGTCCCAGAGTTTTTACTTGGACTTTAACATAAAATGGAGCTATTGAGAAAAAGGGAGGAGAAATGACTTTTTCCAGACTTTTTTTTTCTTTAATGCCAAGAGAGATTTTCAACACTGCATGTACCTTACTGAATATAAATAATCTCTTTCAAGCTTACACCCATAGTTTATGTGATTATGTTTGGAAGAGACCTGGTTTTATTAACGTGAACTCAGTAATAAGTTCCAACACAGAAACCATGTACCCATTCTTATTCGTTCTTTCTTTGCTTTGAGCAATTACTGCTCACGGGAATTACTTTGGTATTTCTATGAATGTTGTGACTTTCTGCATGGTTGCCTGTGTTAGCTCGACCACTAGTTTCAAATGTTGCCATGTCAATCCAGAATCAAAGGAGTCCATTTTCCATATAGGTTTTCAGTGTGTCTCTAAAATGAATTATGACATTTGTTTGATCTGCATATGAAGTTCGACTGATTAGACACACCAGTCTAGTCTCCACGCCACAGTCTGATTGTTTTCACGAAGCAAAAGAAAAAATCTAATAATAGCTCTTAAAAGTAGGTTACATTTATTTTAGTATATTCTGAAAAATAAATCGATGTTAAGCTATCACAAAATATGAAAAACATCACTTTCCTGTCTCTCTATATCTAAGAATGTATTACTAGTGATTCTTGATTGAGACAAATAGAATTCAATCTTGTAGACCAAATATTTCTGGTTCATATTGTCTGTGGTGCAAAGTACATTTGAAACAGGTGGTCTCCTATTTTAATGATTAAGTTTGTGAGTGCATAACCCGTGTATCTGACTGTGATATATGTCAGCTATGTTATGTAAGTTCACAAGCAGAATGACCTGTTCACGGAAAGCTAACTTTGAATTCCTTTTTCCTCCTTTTCACCAAAAAACAACTTACATGCAATAAAAACTGTATTGCCTGTTTTCAGAGAGCAAAGAGTTAGTCAAGAATTGACACTGAAGAATGAATTTTAAATATATTGCAAAGTCCTTGTGTCTGAGCATCATTTCTCTTAGTACGGACAGATGTTCTGTATGCAGAGACCTTCCCTCCATTTGCCGTGGACGTACAGTTCTGTCTGTACAACCAGTGGAAGAATTTCTGGACGGGACATCAACTAAGCCCATTCAGATGGTGGCAAAACCAGTATTTCAGGGTCTGTGGGGGAATCGTTTGTCATAATTTAACCTCATCGGTTTGTCCCAAATGTTATGCCGGTGGTGGTCTCAGGAGCATTCTGGCAACATGCGCGCTGATGCCGTCTCTCCAAAGCCCCTTCATACGTAGCACAAGTGACTAAATCCCGTTCTTAAGTCTGGGTCTCCTCCCCTAGGTTACTTACGGGAGCAGGAGAGGGACTGAAATATTACCGAAGTGGGAAAGGATTTTTAATTTTAACATACCACCATACGACCAATCTAATCAACTTGATGCCTTTAAAAAATGTCTTTTGAACATTTGCTGGAGTTGGTAGATTGGAAACGATGGGTCTGTTTGTTTTTAATGACATGAAACTAGATAGCATCTCCTTGTGAGCAATGACTAAGGTAAGTTGGTTTGGACATGGGCTGGGAAATATCCATACGGAGCTTGTAAAGCAATACATACTGACTTTGTAGAAATTTGTAGAAATGGTAGTTCATTTGCATATTTGCATAATAGTAAGAACTATAATCACTATAATGTGTACTGCTTTTCACCCTATGTTGTGTGCCAGGCCCCTTTACCTGCTCTGTTGCTGGATTCACAAGAACACGCTTTTACAGGTAAGAAAATGAAGGCGAAGAGAGACTAAGGAATTTGTTCAAGGCCACGGAGCTCCAGGGTAGAGCCAGGATCCGAACCTGGGTTTTCCCAAGCCTAGGCTGTCTGGCCCCTTCCCTGCACAGGCTGCCTGCAATCCCTCCCCTGGAGAGGGGGGCTGAGGGAAATGACTTAGGACATGTTATTGTCACCCAGTTTTAGTTCCACAACGAAGACAAAGCTTCCTGTTTAAAATTACACTTGGTGTGACTGTCGATGTGGTTCTGGGTAACAGAAGTTTGTCTTTCATACACTCTTCTTCACCGAGCTTTTCCCTGCTTTGGCGCCAAGGCCCAGGGGCACAGCGCAATATTGTAGTGTCATAAGATGACAGCACTTGTTATACAGATTTTTCCTTCATTTATTATTTTAGAATTTCATATGATGTACTTAAGGCAGTTTATAATGGTCTTACAAATACTAAAGGGTTGCTTTTGACCCTGTGTGGTTTTTTTTTTAAGATTTTATTTATTTATTTGACAGAGAGAGCGAGAGAGAGCACAGCAGTCAGAGCAGCAGAGGGAGAGGGAGAACCAGACTCCCTGCTAAGCAGGGAGCCCAACGCAGGGCTCCTTGGGATCATGACCTGAGCTGAAGGCAGTCACTTAACCAACTGAGCCATCCAGGCACCCCTTGACCCTGTTTTTAAAACACCGATTTCAGCTAAGATCTTTTTCAGTTCAGCTATGATGTGTCCTTACTGTTTACTTTAAATTGTGAAGATTTGGGGATGTTTCTGTGGTTTCCTACAAAGCTTCTTTGTTTCTGTGAAGTTAATTATTAGGAAATGTGTACCTATCTCAACATATACGTATGCATTTCTGTCTGTGTATGAATGTATACATATATAAATACATATATGTGTTCAATAACATTAACTTTGCAAAAAACTAGATGCATTACAGAAAACATTCATATCACCAATAGTCCTAAGCTACCAGATAATCTTTTACTCCGTGTGATAAACATGTTTAGCTACCAAAGAGATTATGTTAACTAAGACAGTTCAATTACCTTAGCAGAATCCTTAGTCAAGGCTAATTAACCAGGCTGTGATTATCCAGGATTTTGTCTCCTTTCTCCTTTAACTTTTTACTTTATAGCAACAAGCTTGTTTCCTGCTGTTAAAAAGGGATGACTGAGTTGGAGTGAGGAGGCAGAGTACCTCTTTCCCTGGAAACCTAATTTAAAGAGCTAAGTTCAGGAAGAGGGGGATCACTCACTTGACTTGGCAAGGAGGAACGGTCTTAGATCCCTCCGGAGTTTAAAGCAGGATTTACACAAAAAGTTTAAAAGAGCAGATGAGAATGAACATGTTTATTGCCAATAAAGTATCTGGGAGATTTTTCAAACTTTTAAAATTTTTATTTATTTATTTAGTTTAAAAGAGAATTCTCATGTTTTGTAATATTTATTATTCGTTCTCTCAAGATTGGAAAGCTCTTGTTCTTTTTTTAATTATTTTTTTATTAAAATATAATGTATTATTTACCCCAGGAGTAAAAGATTATCTGGTAGCTTAGGACTATTGGTGATATGAATGTTTTCCGTAATGCATCTAGTTTTTTTGCAAAGTTAATGTTATTGAACACATATATGCCTTCATATATGTGAATCACCAGGCTTACAAATTTCACAGCACTCACCATATCACATACCCTCCCCAATGTCCATCACCCAGCCACACTATCCCTACCTCCCCACCCCCCAGCAACCCTCAGTTTGTTTCATGTGATTAAGAGTCTCTTACTGTTTGTCTCCCTCCCAATATCATCTTGTTTCATTTTTTTCCTTCCCTATCCCCTACAACCCCCCTGCCCTGACTCTCAAATTCCTCATATCAGAGAGATCATATAATTGTCTTTCTCTGATTGACTTATTTCACTCAGCTCTAGTTCCATCCACGTTGTCGCAAATGGCAAGATTTCATTTCTTTTGATGGCTGCACAGTATTCCATTGTGTATATATACCACATCTTCTTTATCCATTCATCTGTTGATGGACATCTAGGTTCTTTCCACAGTTTGGCTATTGTGGACATTGCTGCTATAAACATTCGGGTGCACGTGTCCCTTCGGATCACTACGTTTGTATCTTTAGGGTAAATACCCAGTAGTGCGATTGCTGGGTTGTAGGGTAGCTCTGTTTTCAATTTTTGAGGAACCTCTATACTGTTTTCCAGAGTGGCTGCACCAACTTACATTCCCACCAACAGTGTAGGAGGGTTCCTCTTTTTCCACATCCTCTCCATCTGTCGTCCAACTTTTTTAAAAAGAGAAATGTTTAATCCATTATTAAAATAATGATTGACTTTCACAGTTTTACAAATATATCATATGAAATTAAGGTGCCTTGCCATTTCAGATTTAAAACACATATTAAATAAGATACTACTATGGTCTTACATTGATCAATGTTTATGTTTTTCTCTTGATTATATGCCTGGTATATAAAGAGACAAACTGCCTCTTGTCCCCTTAAAAATTTTCATGATTACTGAGTAGTTTTGATATCCAATTGGAACCCTAAAATGTGCTTAGAACTTTTAGAACAATCAGATGTAGTTTGTATGTATCAAGGAATTAAAACCTGGTTTAAATCAGCAGACAGGTTTACTATCCTCTGGCAAAACATACAGAAAAAAAAATACTGGTAATTTTGACTAGGGATCCTTAAATTTTCATAATTTAAAAAGCATACAAATTGGGGCGCCTGGGTGGCTCAGTCAGTTAAGCCTCTGCCTTAGGCTCAGGTCCTGATCTCGGGATCCTGGGAAGGAGCCCCGCATTGGGCTCCCTGCTCAGCGGGGAGCCTGCTTCTCTCTCTGCCTGTCGCTCCCCCTCCTTGTGCTCCCTTTCTCTCACTCTCTCTCTCAAATAAATAAATAAGATCTTAAAGAAAAGAAAAGCATACAAATCGCCCAAGGATCTTGTTAAAATGCAGATTCTGCTTCGGTGGGTCTGAGACATGGCTGAATTTCTAACAAATTCCCAGGCAATGCCGGTGCCGGTGCCGGTGCTGGTGCCGGTGCCGGTGCCGGTGCCGGTGCTGGTGCTGGTGCCGGTGCCGGTGGTCTAAGGCAGCACATTGAGTCACACAGGTAACTGTCACACTCTTCCCGTTCTTTTTTTTTTTTTTAAGATTTTATTTATTTATTTGACAGAGAGAGATCACAAGTAGGCAGAGAGGCAGCCAGACAGAGAGGAGGAAGCAGGCTCCCTGCTGAGCAGAGAGCCCGATGCGGGGCTCAATCCCAGGACCCTGAGATCATGACCTGAGCCGAAGGCAGTGGCTTAATCCACTGAGCCACTCAGGAGCCCCCACACTCCCCATTCTTAAAAGAAAACTATATTTATAATAATAAATATATTTATATATGTAATATACATATATAGTAATATAATTATGATCTATAATATATTAAGCTCTGATAAGAATAAACACTTTTAAATGCATACATATTATATATATATGTATTTTTTTTACATATATAAATTAAAAGTGTTTATTCTTGCCAGCAGTTAAGAGATAACTAGTCTGTGTTCAGTGGCTATGAACTTTGAACTTTCCCCAAATTTCTCTCGCATCTAGTAAAGATCTATAAATATATTTTTCCATGTTAGTGTTCTCACTTTTTCTAAAATCCCAGTTACCATTCTCTTACGGCGATTCTTTCAGAGCGATATGAATCCGTGCAATGTGTTTCTGTGTATGTGTGTCAGTACACACAAGGATTTGCGCACTCACACACCCAACAGTAGCAACAAAGATTCGTTTTCGTCACCGTCTTTTCAAGAAAGACATTTTTCTCTATGACCTATGTGGTTTGCGTACATGCACAAATTCATTTTGAGATAATTGAAAATGAAACTTTTGTTCTCTGTGTGGTACAGTCCAGCTGAACTCATCCCAAAGCAACCTTTTCCTAGCCAAGTACATCAGAGAATTTTTAAAATATCTCATTTTCACTTCGATGTTTATCTGTAATCTTTTGTTAATTTCCAACATCAAAAATACTATTAATATTTATCATTAACAGTGGTAATTATATCCACTGTGCTTCCTTTCTGCCTAAGAAGGTGAGAATTTTTTGATCCAATAGAAGCATGTCAAAGTCCATAGTTTTGTGGGTTTTTAAAAGATTTTATTTATTTATTTATTTGAGAGGGGGAGAGACAGAGCATGAGGGAGAGGAGGAGAGGGGCAGAGGGAGAGGGAGAAGCAGACTCCCCGCGGAGCGGAAAGTCTGATGTGGGGCTCCATCCCAGGACCCCAGGGATCATGACCTGAGCCAAAGGCAGATGCTTAGCCAAGTGAGCCCCCCAGGTGCCCCATCAAAGTCCATAGCTGAAGTGGATTTTAATATATAACTTAAATATGTCTATAGCATAAAATATTTATGGACGAAATCTGGGAATGTTTTAATTATTGAAAATCAAACGGTAGCATCAAGCACCTGCGAACAAACTTTCAACTGGAAATAAGTGTGGAGCAGATATAAAACATTTACTATGTCACGGACTTCCCTGCAGTTGACCATTTGAATGGACAATTACAAGCAGACTATTTTAAAAAATGAAAGAACATCTATTTTTAAAGATTTTATTTATCTATTTGACATAGAGAGAGAGATCACAAGCAGGCAGAGAGGCAGGCAGAGAGAGAGGAGGAAGCAGGCTCCCCGCCGAGCAGAGAGCCTGATGTGGGGCTCTATCCCAGGACCCTGGGATCATGACCTGAGCCAAAGGCAGACTGGGCCACCAAGGAACCCCGGAAGTCAAAGCACATCTTAAAGGTAGTCTCTGCAAGGCTTGGATTTGTGTTCCTCACCAGACACCACACTTTGAATCGAGGGGATTCTTGATTGGGTTGGTGAAGCTGCCATAACCCGTTCACATGAGGAGGGACAACGGCCTGTCTTTCACAGATGTTGTGGTCACTGGGCTATAAGCTAAGGGGGCCCGGTTCTGATGCAACTGAATATCCTTACCCCTTCCAGGATGCTTTGGAGCTATAAGCAAATTTCTCGTTGGATGCTGTAGAATCCATCTGTTGCAAGAAAACATACTCAGTGCAATTTCGTATATTGAATCCAGACCATCTAAGCCCAAGTCTCTTTGGAAACTAAAACCTCTCACTTTCCCTCAGTGCTTGGCAGTGTCTGAACATTCCTATTCTGTCTTTCTTACTGTACGCAAATCCTAGTTATGCTGCCCCAGCCCCTGGGGATCCAGAGAGCACCCTAGTCTCCGTCAACATTTATCTAGTGCAAATACTGATGAACCAATATAGGTCTCTTCTTTTCAAATACAATTATCCCGATTACTTCGATCGTTTTTTTCTCTGATTTATTTTATTTTAGAGGCTTGAGATTATTTCACAGATCCTTTTTTCCATATTGTCTACCATTTCTCTGCACGCCTCTTCAGGTCTAGAAAGCCAAGCTTGGATGCAGAACCCACTACACATAGAGATTTCTAGAATACAATAACTGAGCGTCTGCTGTGCAGCAACGAGCCTGCCAGTCTGGGCCCCAACTGGTGGGAGCAGCATCTCCCAGAAAGGTGTTAAAAATGCAGAGTGTCAGGCCTCTCACCCCAAGCCCACTGACTCAGAAACTCAGGGGGTGAGGCCCCATAATCTTTTAACAAGCCATCCAGATAGTTCTGATGCACTCTTGAGTCTGAGAAGCTCACGGTATCGCTGACTGAATCCTGACACACTAACATAATGTTTAGCCTTTTCTGTCCACGCCAGGCATCCCTCACGCTGTCCTCTGAGAGATGATTCCAGAGTGTGCTGTGCCGCCTTACACTGACTGTTCTCAGAGACGGATGCATTTTCACTGAGAATTTGGGATATCTTTGAGTGAAAATCTGGATATTTCCGAAACACATAAATCCAGAGGTTATGACTAAAGTAACAGGGAAGGCTGGTCTTGATGACCTGAGTGCTGACCCAGGAGCCACTGCTAAAAGCAGCAAGATGAGCCCAGTGGCCCCTGCACACTCTGAATGTTGTCATTCCACAGCAAGTGTGTCCCAAGGACAAGGGCTACGCTCCCACCCACAGCAAACCTGATGCGAACAAGACACTCACACAGGGGAAAGCAGAGCCGGTTGGGGACTACAGGGTAGACTGAGGCAAGCTGCTCCCTTCCAAAAGTCTTCACCCTGCAGAAGGTCAATGTCTGAGTCCTAGGACAGTTGACACATCCTGGGAGTTTCTTTCTACAATAGTGTATTTCAAAGCCGAATTCACTCTGCCCAGCCTTGCTCGTAATGGGAAGATAATTTTCACTTCCCAGACTTTTCCATCCAGGTACTAGCTGCTTCACGTGGACTTCTTTCAGGAGGCCCCACTGGGATGAAGAAGTTTGGAAAAGAAAACTTACCAACTTTGGGGTACCTACCCCACCTGCAGACCTGGCAGAGGGACTCAGCTTAAATCTGCAATGTTGCCAATAGACGTCTTCTCCACTGGAATGAAAATAGATGCAATTGTTACTTGTAAGCAGAAAGGACATAAACCAAGAGTTACATATCCTTTGTGAATAAAGTGTAGAAGTACACAGGCTCCGGACACAGACACCTGGATTCATGTCCCCTCTCTGTCACTTCAGTGCAGGGCTTTGGGCTTGCTGCCTAACCTCTCTGAACCTCTGTGTCCTGAATCTATAAAATAAGCATGATGGGGATGCCCAGGGGCTCCGTCAGTTAAGCATTTGCCTTCAGCTCCCGTCTTGATCCCAAGATCATGGGATCAAACCCCACTTTTCCCTCTGCCTGCTGCTCCCCCGCTCATGCTCTCTCTCTCACTCACTCTCCTGCTCTGACAAATAAATAAATAAAATCTTAAAAAAAAAAAAAAGATACCAGAACCTGCCTCTCAGTGCTAGGTAAGAAACGACATAGGAAGGGTTCAATATGGGGCTTGGCACAAACCTTCTTGGATGTTCCTTTTCATTAGTTTTTTATATATATATTTTATTTATTTATTTGACAGAGATCACAAGCAGGTGGAGAGAAAGCAGAGAGAGACAGGGGGAAGCAGGCTCCCTGCTGAGCAGAGAGCCAGATGCAGGGCTCCATTACAGGACCCTGAGATCGTGACCTGAGCCGAAGGCAGAGCCAAAGGCAGAGCCACCCAGGCGCCCCTTCATTAATATTTTTATTCTTCATATTCTCCACTATATAATAAGGAAAATGATGCAGAGAGAGGTTAAGTGACTTCCCTAAGATCGCACCGTCTTTTTGTGGGTCACGGTGATAGGAACTTAGAAATAGGCAGTGCCTGCCAAGAGACACCCAGATGAGCCAAAAGTGGCCTGTGCCTGGGAAGGTCAGATGACTCTGAAGGTAGGCTGGGCTCAGTGGCAGAGGAGTGGCACGCCGAGGCCTGAAGGGCGTGTCTGCGGTATAGACAGGCCTCATGGACGCATTTGGAAGCCAATAGGTCCCCAAGACTAGGCTGGACCTCGTTGAGTGTAAAGAAGAAAATCAGTTCTCTGAGAGGAGTGACCATGGTGGGTTCAAATGAGCAACGTGGAAATACTCTGGAGCTGACTACACAGAATTTCTTTTAACGACCTTTAACTTAGGGACCAATTCTTTCAAACATTTCTGAGAACTGCACTGAAATGAACTTCTGCATCATCCCTCAAAGCTCACATTTGAGTCTTTTGTACACCTTGTTAAATACAAGATTTTAAAAGATTTATGTTTATTGACATCCATAAAGTGTCCAGGAAAAGAGCTGAGCAGCCAAAAGTTTGCGTTTGTAAACATGCATTCGCATGAATACAAAAATTCTTCAGAAACATTTATGTTTCAAAAAATCAGCTAACTTACATGCAGACTTTTCAAACATAAAACACAGCGCAAATTTGTTTGGGGGGTTTTGTTTTTTTAAGCCTTTAGATGTCTTAGGAATCATAGAGTCCACGTTCTCAAGCTAAAGACGACTTTGCAAGCACCTCACTTCCCTGACAGGGAAGCTCAGGTTAGGCTGACATCCCAAGGTCATGGGCTTGGAAGCAGCAGGCCCAGAACGAGAAACCAGCATCATGATTCCTCATCTAGAGCTTCGTTCTGGGGCAGATATTCATTGCCAAGGAAAAGCTTGAAATGTGAAAAGCCTTGTCTGGTGTTCCCTCCCATGACTGAATAATTTGCTGTTACTACTATTAGAAATTATCATGATAATTTGAAGAATAATTATTGCTACAAAGGCTAACCCTTTCCGGGCACTTGGTTCCAGGCACCATTTTAAGGGCTTTCCATAGACTGACTTACTTGCTCTTCACATCCTCAAGGTAATATTTGAAAGCATACTTTCTAACCTTCAAGAGAGGGTTGTTCACAAATGCAAAGTGGAAGCAAGTCTTATGGCCTTTCTTCTGGGTCCCCTAATCCTGTTCTCTACACATCCTGGAGCTTCACACACTTCTGGGCCAACATTCTCTGGTTTATTGGCTTAATAAGCAGTGTTGCGTTTCAGAAATCACTGCATTTTTTTTTTTCCAGGACTATCTTGTTTTATTTATTTATTTATTTATTTATTTATTTTTATTTATTTTTTCAGCGTAACAGTATTCATTGTTTTTGCACAACACCCAGTGCTCCATGCAAAACGTGCCCTCCCCATTACCCACCACCTGTTCCCCCAACCTCCCACCCCTGACCCTTCAAAACCCTCAGGTTGTTTTTCAGAGTCCATAGTCTCTTATGGCTCTCCTCCCCTTCCAAATTTTTTTTTATAAACATATAATGTATTTTTATCCCCAGGGGTACAGGTCTGTGAATCGCCAGGTTTACACACTTCACAGCACTCAAGATAGCACATACCCTCCCCAATGTCCATAACCCCCTCCCCCTCTCCCAACCCCACCTCCCCCCAGCAACCCCCAGTTTGTTTTCTGAGATTAAGAGTCATTTATGGTTTGTCTCCCTCACAATCCCATCTTGTTTCATTTATTCTTCTCCTATCCCCCTAAGCCCCCATGTTGCTTCTCCATGTCCTCATATCAGGGAGATCATATGATAGTTGTCTTTCTACGATTGACTTATTTCACTAAGCATGATACCCTCTAGTTCCATCCACGTCGTTGCAAATGGCAAGAGTTCATTTCTTTTGATGGCTGCATAGTATCCCATTGTGTATATATACCACATCTTCTTTATCCATTCATCTGTTGATGGACATCTAGGTTCTTTCCATAGTTTGGCTATTGTAGACATTGCTGCTATAAACATTCGGGTACACGTGCCCCTTCGGATCACTATGTTTGTATCTTTAGGGTAAATACCCAGTAGTGCAATTGCTGGGTCATAGGGTAGTTCTATTTTCAACATTTTGAGGAACCTCCATGCTGTTTTCCAGAGTGGTTGCACCAGCTTGCATTCCCACCAACAGTGGAGGAGGGTTCCCCTTTCTCCGCATCCTTGCCAGCATCTGTCATTTCCTGACTTGTTAATTTTAGCCATTCTGACTGGTGTGAGGTGATATCTCATTGTGGTTTTGATTTGTATTTCCCCGATGCCGAGTGACGTGGAGCACTTTTTCATGTGTCTGTTGGCCATCTGGATGTCTTCTTTGCAGAAATGTTTGTTCATGTCCTTTGCCCATTTCTTGATTGGATTGTTTGTTCTTTGGGTGTTGAGTTTGCTAAGTTCCTTATAGATTTTGGATACTAGCCCTTTATCTGATGTGTTGTTTGCAAATATCTTCTCCCATTCTGTCAGTTGTCTTTTGGTTTTGTTAACTGTTTCCTTTGCTGTGCAGAAGCTTTTGATCTTGATGAAATCCCAATAGTTCATTTTTGCCCTGGCTTCCCTTGCCTTTGCCGATGTTCCTAGGAAGATGTTGCTGCGGCTGAGGTCGAAGAGGTTGCTGCCTGCATTCTCCTCAAGGATTTTGATGGATTCCTTTCTCACATTGATGTCCTTCATCCATTTTGAGTCTATTTTCATGTGTGGTGTAAGGAAGTGGTCCAATTTCATTTTTCTGCATGTGGCTGTCCAATTTTCCCAGCACCATTTATTGAAGAGGCTGTCTTTTTCCATTGGACATTCTTTCCTGCTTTGTCGAAGATTAGTTGACCATAGAGTTGAGGGTCTATTTCTGGGCTCTCTATTCTGTTCCATTGATCTATGTGTCTGTTTTTGGAAATCACTGCATTTTAATACACATTTTACAACAGTTGCATACCCAAAATACTGGCACAAGATTCGACAAATACGCTAATCAATGTGAATCTTCTTCACACGAAGGCTGGCAAGTTTTACAAAGGGATGGGCATAGGTCTGGAACCTGTTTCTGTCCTGCCAGAAAGTGTGTAGCCACTGCCCGCTTTTCCAGCCTTTCTGAGAAGGGGTAAGTCAGTCCCACGCGTGATAAGCAGGGTGGCAAGCTTGTGGAAATAATAATGATAGAACTGTTATTAAAGGTGACGGCAAATAACAAAATCTATTGGGTGACCTCTGCTCCAGGCACTGTACTTGGCACTTTCCATAAATTAGCTCTTTCAGTCTTTACAAAGGACTCAGATATAAAGAGGCACTTTTTTTAAAAAAGATTTTATTTATTTATTTGACAGATAGAGATCACAAGTAGGCAGAGAGGCAGGCAGAGAGAGAGAGAGAGGAGGAAACAGGCTTCCCACTGAGCAGAGAGCCTGATGTGGGGCTCGATCCCAGGACCCTGGGATCATGACCTGAGCGGAAGGCAGAGGCTTTAACCCACTGAGCCACCCAGGCGCCCCATAAGTAGGCACTTTTATTATATCCATTTCACAGGGGAGGAATCCAAGGATGGGGGGGGGGGCTAAGTAATGTGCCCACAAGCTTCCACCTGCCCAACACCACAAGCACCCTCTTTATCCATGGACACTTCTCCTTCCCATCTGTCTCAATGGGCCATCTACATGACCCCGAAGGCAAGTGCTGGGAGACAGGGCATCTTAGGGTTTCTTGGTTGTGACATCCCGAACTACAAGACTATCTTCTGCCACACACTGGAGGAAGGTTCCTTGCCTCTGCTTGAACCCCCTGAACTGTATTAAATGCTTGGACAGAGGACGGCTCCCCTCCCCCCTTCCACCCTGTCACTCTGCTGGGCGAGGGGATCCCAGGCCCTTTAAATACAAAGTAAATTCATGAGTCTCCATTTCTTCAAAGTAAGCACAGAAGACATTTGAATTTCTGCCTCTCAGTCCTTTTTACCATTCTACTAGCATTAAATTAGGCACTATGTCCTGTTTTAAGAAAATCTAATGTGTGCAGGTTATAAATTGATGAAACTAGAATACTAGGAGTGATTATCACTTTGAACAAGAACTTTACTTCCCACAATTCACAATGCTTTACATATAGTATTTTTTCCTGCTGCTTTTAAAATGTAATTCATTTAACCTTTAATTAGTGAGAGGACAAAGTGTCAGTCATATTAAATGAGTAAGTCCTAGAGATCGACCATACAGCATAGAGCCTGTAGTTAACAATACTGCATTATATATCAGAAAATTTGCTGAGAATAAACCTTATGTTGAGTGTTGAAGGAGGAGGAGGAGGAGGGAGAGGAAAAGAAGGAGAAGAAAAAGGAGGAGGAGGAAAAGAAGAAGAGGAAGAGGGAGGAGAAGAAGGAGAAGAAAAGGGATGTGGGAGGAAAACTTTGGGAGGTAATGGATAGATTTATGGCTCAGATTGGGTGATGGTTTCACAGGTGTACACTTATCTCCAAACTTAATACATCACGTTGTATGCATTACATATGTACAGATTTTGTATGTCGATCATGTCTCCATAAAGTAGCTTTAAAATGAATGAGTAAAATTTATTGTATCAATTCTAGTAAAGTTTCAAGAATATAAAAACATATATAATTCATTATATATGAATTATTTCTCCCGCCCTGCCGTGCCCAGCAAGATGGGCAGGGCAGGAGGAACGCGAGAGAATGAGGATGCATTTTAGTGTTCCTAACTGTGGCTTCAGAAAGAACAAACAGGTCTGTTTTCAGGTGACTTAGATCCGAATTAGAAATAGTGCGGTCAGTCTGAAAGCCCTGTGTTCCAGGACTGGTCGGGGAGCTGGAACCAGTCAGCAAGGCAGGGTAGTCAGGTTCCTGCTTGCCCTGAGGTGGGGGCGGTGGGGTGGGCACTGGACATTCGGCAGGTGAAAGAGTGACCGTCATCACGAATACGGTCACCTTCAGGTTCACTCACCAGATCACAGGCAATGAGGAATACATTTTCTCAATTCTAATAGAATACTTTCATCTTTGAAGTTGTGCATTTCCCTCCCCCACAACCATTGATGTTTGAGTAACAGAGGAGGAAAATGCAAGGTAATTTACAGTGGTCTTCTTTCTGTACGATTCTTCCGACACAGCTTTCCCTAGGGAATTTAATTCGCTTTAATCCCAGTGGATGACTTCAGCTTCACCGTACAAGCTGCCACCTTCTAATGAAGCAAACTGCCTAACCTCTGAAGTGTGACCAGGCCTGCGCTCCAAAGGGGCCCTTTTTCACAGTCATGCTAACTACGGGCTGATGATGTGCAGACACTGTAATTAACTTTCATCCTGCCTCTTAATAATTATTGGGACACGCTGAGACCTAATCTTTAAAATGCTGAATATGGAAAATATATGAAATTCTTCCTTCCATATCCTCAAAGTTTCACCTATGTTTTAAAACCAGTTTCACGTGACTCGCATGATAATGAATGTGCCTTATTTTATTTATTTATTTATTTATTATATTTTATTTATTTATTTGACAGAGAGAGGTCACAGTAGGCAGAGAGGCAGGCAGAGAGAGAGGGAGAAACAGGCTCCCCACTGAGCAGAGAGCCCGATGCAGGGCTCGATCCCAGGACCCTGAGACCATGACCTGAGCCAAAGGCAGAGGCCTAAACCGCTGAGCCACCCAGGCACCCCAAGAATGTGCCTTATTTTAATTGTTTTAAGGGGCACAAGTTAATTCTTTGTCAAGCATCATAATTGCACCAGGCTGAATTGAAAACGTGCAGTTTTCTGGCTCATGTGGTGATAGCTTAGTGAAAAACAGAACATTGTCTGTGAGGGATGAATGATACATAAATTTGGCTTCGTGAAAAGTTGTGTATTTCTTCATATTGAACTGATACATGGGCTGTTTGTTTGCAATTTACCTACATGGGCCCTTCGGAGACAGGAGATCGCCTATCTCTAGAAAGCAGAGGTGGACTCTGGAAGTTCAGGCTTCAGAAAAGCAAAAGCTTGAAAAGGTGACAAAATTTCATTTCAATACATTTCTACAGAATCCTGATAAGACGGTTTGGGGCACACTAACTACTTGCAGAATGTACAATACGTGAAACAGACAAAGACTATGCAGATTGAGCCACAGAATTAAGCATCAAATAAATAAAACGTGCGTGTGTCCCCAAAAATGAATTCTGATTTTGCCTTTGCAGATTTTTGCTGTTTTAGCACTAAGGCAAGTGGTTGTGCCTGCAGTTGGACAGACCCATTCAAAGCCTGGAGCTCCCACTTTCTGACGGGATAGCCTCAGTATAAGTCATTTCGTTACTCTAAGCGTAATGTCCTTGTGCGTCAGGTGCCACCGGTGAGAGCACGGGTACGCCCAGCATCTCCAGATGGGCTCAAGCCGTGGAGCTATTTTTATGATGATGAATGACACTTCTCCCCAGTGGCAACACAAGCACAGATCCCCTGACCCAAAAAGTCAGACGTTATTCCACAAACGGGTAAACAAAGCCCAGAGATGTAAACAGAAATGTCTCACGTCACAGCTTGAGGATGAAGAATAGGGTTGGCACTCCTCCCACTCCCCAGCACAGGGCTTTTTGTCGGAGACCTTCTAAAGTGACAGAGACGGGCCATTTTGCAGAATCCTTTGTAACATGAAAGTGAAAGTCCTAGTTCATTACGGACCTTTCAGAAAATTCAGAAAGGCACGAAGGAAGATACATAAATCTATAAGTCTTCTACCCATTGATAACCACTTGAAGTTGTAATGTATTTTCTTCCATTATTTATGAATGCTTCTCTAAAACCTCAGATCACATTGTTACAAATGATGATAGCTCACACTTACAGAGCCACACAAAGCCCTAAGTGCTTTACCTGCATTCCGTTTTGTAACATAGTTTTTTAAACGTGCTGCTTTGTCCCTTGATGTGCAGTGAACATAATTACCCATAGTGTAGTTTTTAACCACGTACTGACTCCACAGAATTATATCAGATGGAAATACTGTTGTTTATTTGGCCAACTTTCTTTTTATTGATTATCCAGACTATTTCCAGTTTTATTTTTGGCAATACACTTCATGGAATATCTCTGCATACCTGTTTGCCCACACTTGATTTTTCTTTAAAAATCTGAGAAGAATTATTATATCCTATTTCCAAACTGCCTTTCAGGTAAGAATTTGTAACCCTCCCAGAAATGCATGCAAATGTTCTCCGTAGACCGTTGATTCTATTTTAGATGCATTACACAGTTAAGATTTGATGGTTTGTTGAGTGAGTGGCTACCCTTACAGGTCACAACACGGCGGAAGCTGTTGGGGTCTCAAGCTGGAGCATAGGGAGAGGAGGGTCTAGTGGGGGGTAAGGCTTCAAGTGAAAGTGGAAGGAGGGAGGAAACTCCCTTTCCACTCACCTCCATACAGGTAATGTTTCTATTCGTCCATTGTGCCCACTCAGGGACACCGTATTTGAAAATGGTTGCAGACAAATTGGAATAAATCCTATTTGGAAGGTGATTAGAGGGTCAGGAAATGGAGTCAATGAAGAAGGATAGAAGGAACTGGGGTTATTTGTCTTGAAGAAAAGGAGGCCAGTTGGTGACCTAATTACTATCTTAAAGGTATAAAGAATTGAGAGTATTTTTTTTCTCAGTATGAATGGAGTTTTGACTAGGAAAGTTAGATCATATTAAAACAGGGTTTTCCCAGTTGGATACAATGCAAATCCTTTAAATGCCTTCTGTCATTGGACCCCGAGGACAACCTATCGATGAAGATACCGTGCCTGTCGGGTCATCTCCAGCTTGTAGACAGAACTTTAAAGGAATGACAGCTTGCTAAGGAGTCCACGGTCAATATTGCAATTACTGTGGTATGCCCAGACCCCTAGCACGGTGCCTGGAAAAGAATCTGTCACTGAACCTGTATTTATTGATTGTGGACAACAGATGGTAGAATTTGGACTTAAACCCAAATCTGCTGGACTCTAAAACCCAGGCTCTGAACCCCTGGGGTACACTGTCCCCAGTGTACTGTCAAAGCTTGATCCATGTTAAAGCATCAGTGTAACCCAGATATGAGCTGTTCCTTTGCAAACGTGACATAAATCTTGGTCCCATCATCAGCCCTCACTCCAAGCATATTGTAGTACACATGATTCCATGGAAGAGTCCATGGGATCATGGATCGTCCTTTCCCCAAACGCCCCTTGGGCCTGTCTCTTGTCCAGACCTAATCCCTGCCCTCCCCTGTCCCAACAAAGGAGACTTTCTGGACCCCACGTCCCCTTCCCAGGGAGCCGTCAAGCGAGATGGAGATGGGCCCCTCTCCCACCTCCTTTAGAAGTGAACTCTTCTCTTTGCTCTTTCCGGCTCTGCCACCTTGTCCCCGTCATAGGCAGCAGAGGGCGCCAGCACCCCAGAGCCCAGCCTCTACCCTGAGTTCTGTAGATTTTATGGCAGCCTTCCCCTCCCAAAGCAGGTCTCATCAAGGGGAGACTCTCGGAGCAGCTGCTGAGAAGGGCATCTATGCCCAATAATCTTTTTTTTTTTTTTTTTTAAGATTTTACTTATTTGGGGCGCCTGGGTGGCTCAGTGGGTTAAACCTCTGCCTTCAGCTCAGGTCGTGATCTCAGGGTCCTGGGATCCAGCAGGGCATTGGGCATCGGACTCTCTGCTCAGCGGGGAGCCTGCTTCCCCACTCCCCCTGCCTGCCTCTCTGCCTACTTGTGATCTCTGTCTGTCAAATAAATAAATACAATCTTTAAAAAATATTTAATTTATTCATTTGTCAGAGAGAGAGAGCGGAAGCAGCTTCCAAGACACTGAAGGTCAGTGAGTTCAGCTAAGCAGACTTAGGAGGCTGTTTGCCTGGACTGGGAAGCGAAGCGCGGGACCCCCTCCTTGGTTAGAAACGGCCGCAGAAATAAATAAAATGGAAAAAAAAAAAAAAAAAAAAAAAAAAAAAAAAAAAAAGAAATGGCCGCAGAAGTGCATACTGTTTCAGGAGAAAAAGAAGGGTTGGTGGAAGAGCAGAATGGCGCACCCAACTTAGTTTCTTCATCCGAGAGGTTAAGCAGTTGCGTTTTCCAAAGCATCCTCTTCGGCTAAACTCAGCTAGAACTGGGGGTTCGAACGTATGTAGGCAGACATGCACACATGTAATTCTGCAGGTAGCGTGGACCTCCGACAAGTTCCAACGTATGCCACTGGTTGAGGCTGCACTTCTGAGAACACGCGTTCCAGGTAGACTCTGCCACCACGTCACATAAGACACGGGGCACACACGGTCTCGGGTTGTCCACAGTCCACACTCCACACTCGTGGCCGTTTGTCATTTCTTGGTTTGGCCAGAGAACCACGCCTGCTTGTGGTGGTTGTTGAAGGGGTGGCATTTTCTATGTAGAGAACACCAGGTAAGACTCGGTCTTGCGGTCAGAAAAATCGAGCACCCCCTCAGCACTCATGAAGGCGGACACTCCTGGGTGACGCCCCAGAGCCCCTGTCACTCACACAAGGTTGTCACTCCTTCTGTTTCAATTTCACCCAAGAAGACACACTGGGGTGACGGTCACTCTGGAGATAACCTGGGATCTGTTTCCATGGGTTTGAAAGAGTAAATATTTCAAGCTCTAGCCCTTTCTTGTCAGGAATAATTTGTTCAAGACACCCAAATGGGATGCCCCCTGCCACCGGGAACTTCTGAAACAGAACAGAGGGCTCTCACCAGTCTGGAGGAACAGAATTCACACTTTGGTGAAGGCAAGCCCATTTCCACAGGACAAAGATTCGGCAGGCAGAGCAGTACGTTGAGGCAAAGGGATCTGTGGCTGCTGAGAGCGGAGTGGGCACTCATGGGATCCACCCCGGGAGGCAAGAAAAGCTGAATGGCATTTTAGGAAAGGTGTGGCCTCTTCTTGGTCAAGATCTACCCAATTTCTGTCTCAAATCCCCCTTCTAAGAAGGTGGAAATGAATGTTTGAGACTCTCATCACTGTGAAACCTTGTGTACATGTAAGTGACAAGGTTGTCTGTGACACCCCACTTCCGGCCCCCGGAAGAGAATGGAACTCAGCTCTGGAGGAGAGTGGGGACAGAAGTCCGGCCATCTTGCCTCCATTCAGGATAACTGAACGGTCACTGTTCCACGACTCAGTGATTGTTTCTTCCAAAGGGTACTTAAGGCTTTGAGAGGGAGCAGCGGCACAAAATGCCAAAACTGCTGAATTAATCAAAAAGGTCACCATCCATGGAGTGTTTTTATTAAGATGTGACTTCACTTGGCTCTCCTGGTACTTTGGGTCAGCCTCACTTTGAGAATAGATGAACTGAATCTCCTGACATTCTCTATACTTTTTTTTTTTAATATTAAAATAAAAATTGTTTAGGACACTGTGACAAGTTGTTATGGTCTCACAGGACTTATTCCCTCCTTCTGTAGCATTATACCCAAACTTTAGGTAGGTGTATGACTACCCAAAATAAAACTATATTTACTCACCTTCCTAGCACCTTAAAGTAGCCAATGAAATATAAGTGGGATTGGTGTCTACAACCACCTAGAAACGTCCTTAAAAGGAAGAAACACACCCTTTCCCACCTTCTTTCTTCGAGCTGGCTGGAATGCGTATTAGGTGGTTAGAGCTACAGCTGTTATCTTAGCCTTGACTTGAAATCCACATGCTGAGAATCATGGTAGAAAGATCTGGGTCTCCAGTAATGTGGTGTATTATACAGTCTGTATTGATTATACCAGTTGAGTTGATTCCTCTGATTTTGACAAATTGTCCTTCAGATCCCAAATTACAGTTCTACCCGCCATGTAAACACTGCCCTTCAATGATCCTCTATTTATTTAAACCATTGTCATTTTGTTACCTATCCCTCATACATCACCTTATTTTAGTCAAGACTAGCCCCACTCAATGTATGAGAGAAAATCTACGCTCTTCCTTCAACCCACCTTCCTTGGCTCTGGAGATGCTCACAAGGTTTATGTTTCATCAAGTCATCATTGCTCTGATTTCCTGCCTCTGCTGAACTCTTACTCTATGTCTGATCTCGTATCTTCTTTTGTCCTCTAGAAATCTGGGAGGTGGCCGGCAGGAACAAATCCAACAAATCCAGTACTCCTTGAGTGGGAGGCACATGTAACGGCGTTTTACGGGTGACACAACCATGAAGTGCTGTTAAGTGGCTAATGATAGGCAGAGCAAAGCAAGTGAGAAATGAGGGGCTAATGCTTTGAAGGTCAGGCCTCCCTGCCATCCACCCAGGCTGGGTATCTTCACGGGCAGGATACATCTCAGCCCCACTGAGTCAAGCCAAGCCACCCAATTTTGATTCAAGTTTGTTTGAATCAAGATCGCAGTGAAACTTGAACTTGAACGTGAATTCTCAAACTTAGGTGAGGTGCAACACTAAAATACAGCTCCACACAGGGGGGTTAGAATTCAGGGCAAAGAAGTAACTGGAATCCATAGCATCAAGTGAGTGAGAGAGGAGGGGGAGGAGAGAGGTAGTAGATGATATCCACATACAAAAAACTTAATCTAGCCACAGAAGTTACTCCACTCACAAAAATCAACTCTAAGTGGATAGAAGACCTAAATGCAAAATGCAAAACTATAAAACTTCTTAGGAGATCACAGGAGAAAATCTAGGTGAAGTTGGGTTTGGTGATGATCTTTTTGATGCAACGACAAACGCACAATCCATGAAAGAAAAAAATTAGGAACTTGGACTTCATTTCATTAAAATGAAAAACTTCTGTTCTGCAAAAGATACTATTAAAGAATGAGAAGACAAACCACCTGTATCTCAAATATACAAAGAACTATTAAAACTCAATAGAAAAACAAACAACTCAATTTAAAAATTGGCAAGAGACATGAACAGACATCACCCCAAAGAAGTCACGCAGGTGGCAAATAACTATACGGAAAAAATGTTTAACATCCTATGGCACGAGGGGAATCCAAGTGAAAACAAAAATGAGATACCACTACATGCCTATTAGGAGAACCAAAATCCACAGCACTGAAAACCTCAAATGCGAGAGAGAGAATGTAGAGCAACAGGAACTCTCATTTGTTCCAGGTGGGAATGCAAAATGGTACAGCCACGTTGGAAGACAGTCCAGCAATGACTTACAAAGCCAAATACAGTCTTACCATACGATCTGACAATCATGCTTCAAGGTGTTTTTCCAACGGAGTTGAAAAATTACGTTTACCCAAAAATCTGCACATGACTATTTATAACAACTATGTTAATAATCACCCCAAATTGAAAGCAATCGAGATGTCCCTTAATAGGTAAACGATGAACAAACTGTGACACATCTGTGCAAGGGAATGTGATGGTCTCAAGCCACAAAAGAACAGGAGGAACCTTAAATGCATATTGCTAAGTGAAGGAAGTCAATCTAAAAGGGCTACATACTGCGGTGCCTGGGTGGGTCAGTCTGTTGAGTATCTGACTCTTGATTGCTGCTTTGGTCATGATCTCAGGGTCGTGAGATCGAGCCCCATGCCGGGCAGGGAGCCTGCTTGGGATTCTCTCTCCCCCTCTCCCACTGCCTCTCCCTACCACCATTCATATGAACACGCACTCTCGCTAATAATAAATAAATAAATAAATAAAATAAAAAGGCTACATACTTTATTATCTCAACTAATTGTCTTTCTCAAAAAGGCAAAACCACAGACAATGAAAAGATGAGTTGTTGCTAGGGGTTAGAGTGGAGGGAGATGAATAGGTAGAGCACAGATCTTTAGGGCAGGAAAACCATTCTGTATGATCCTATTATGGATCACAAATGTATATGTGTGTACATTTATCAAAACTCATAGAATGTACAATACTAAGAGTGAACCCTAACGTAGACCATGAACTTTAGTTAATAAGAATATCAGTATTGGTTCATCAACTGTTACAGATGTAACTGGGCCAATGCAAGGGGAAACTGTGGGTGGAGGGGGGTATATGGGAATTCTCTGTACTTCTGTGCAATTTTTCTATAAACTTAAAAATGCTCTAAAGGAGAAGGTTATTCAATTTTAAAAATTTTTTTGAAAACAAAAGTTGGTGAAAAGATATGGAATCTGGGGGATGCCTGGGTGTCTCAGTCAGTTAAGCAGCTGCCTTCAGCTCTGGTCATGATCCCAGTGTCCTGGGATCGAGTCCTGCATCGGGCTCCTTGCTCCATGGGCAGCCTGCTTCTCCCTCGGCCTCTGCCTGCCACTCTGCCTTCCTGTGCTCTCTCTCTCTCTCTCACTTTAACAAATAAATTAATTAAATCTTTAAAAAGAAAAAAAAAGATATGGAATCTGGTTAAATATATGGAATCTGTCATTTCCAGACAAGTGGGGCCGGGGAGGTTCAAACAAGGAAACCAAGAGTATCTTGTGTTCAGAGCTCAACCAGGCATGTTCTTCACGAAAGCAGCAATACCCAGCCCTTGTCAGTGAGGAACACTGGGCTTGGAGCCTTTCCTAACTTGCCCAGGGCCCCACTGATGGTAGGTGGCCAAGCTAGAACTTGAATCCAGCTCTTCTTTCTTACCATAAAGATCTTCTCCACCACGCACCACCCTCTGAACTCACCTGCCTCTAGAAGATGGGAGCGGTGCTCATGACCAGCCAGAGACACACAAAGCCAGATACTCTGATAGGACTCGCACACAGTAGGTGCTCAGTATATTAGTGTTTTACATCAAATGGAGAAAAATGAAATTTCCCAAGAATAAAGCATTTGGAGTGTTCACATCTCTACCTCTTACAGAGATGAAAATAAAATACAGGACTGTGAAGGAAGACGAACGACAGCCAAGGTGATCGAAACACTGTGATTAGGGGAAAAGAAAGCATAGTGGAAAATAGTTCCCTCCACCAGCAAGTCGATGGCAGTACAAGCCACCCACCCTTCCCTGACTGCCAGCCCACAATAGCCCCAAGGGTGAGGTCCTATTGTTGAGCACTGATCTCTGCTATTCGAGCTGTTCTTGGGCACACACGGCTGAAAGGCTCATTACCACTGCGAGAACACGGTCTGCTGTGTTTCTGAACACATGCAATCTGGAGAGTGCCGTTTGAAGCTAACCGTGGGCGCCTGGGGCCAGCAGCTCTGCAGAGGGCCACCTCCCACCTCCACCCCTGCGCCCTGGTCTTCCTCCGCAAGAAGGAATCCATGCAAGCAGCCCAGGCACAAGGTGACACTGTTGGCACAGGGAGCAGTCCAGATTGCTTCGAATGTTCACGGGTTTTTGTTCGTTTGTTTGTTTGTTTGTTTGCAAAAGAGCAAGATGTCCCTGGCCCAGCAGGAAACTTGCAGCAATGGCATTCAGTTAGCACTCTTTGCAAGCAGGCTTTGGGGTGGGGCCAGGCCCTGAATAGCCAATTCCTGGAAATGCCTGAAGCCACCATGAGGGTTTGGTGGCATCTTAACACAATTGGAGGCAAATGGGCCATGTTCCCTTAAATAGCATGAAGGTACCTAAAAGCCCTTGTCCCAGGGATATGTGTCTCCTGGAAAGTCTTCTGAGATTGGAGCTGGCTCATTCTACCTGGTTTACCTGGTTCCCTAAACTGATTTTGATACTGATGTGAAAGTGGTATGAAGAGGGATTATGTTCCTCAGGGAGGCCCCCCTTTCCATCCAGGGGCTGGTAGAGTCCCTGTGGGGACCTCATGGGGAGCAGCGGGTCCTCCTGCTGTTTCTCCCATTCTGTCAGAGGTGACCACATCCCTCCTGCAGGGTGAATTTTTTTTTTTTTAAGATTTTATTTATTTATTGGGCGGAGAGAGAGAGCACGAGCAAGCAAAAGCAGGGGGAGCAGCAGGCAGAGGGAGAAGCAGGCTCCCCTCTGAGCAAGGAGCCTGATGCAGCCGACCCTGGGATCACGACCTGAGCCAAAGGCAGACTCTTAACTGTGAGTGTCCCTCTCTAAAGCACGTGTCTGTCATTGCCAAGATCAAGTTCCAGAGCATAGCAGGAAGTGAGCAACACTCGTGGGTAAGAGTTATGCTCTCAGTCTTCATAAAAAATTGCTGAACCCAAGCTGTGATTCCAGAACTGGTCCATTTCACCTACATTTTCAAATGTATTGTCATAATACTTATTATCTTTTTAAGGAAGGTGGGATCTTCAGCAAAAATCCCCTTTGTAATCCCTGATATCAATTTTTTTTTTTTACTTTCTTTTTTTCATTAACGGACCTGCCAGAGGCTTTGATGGTATTAGTCCTCTCAAAGAACCAATCTTTGTCTTTCTTGATGCTCTTTTGTACATTTATTTTTCTCAGTCATTATTTTTGGCTTTTATCCTTGTTAAATCCTTACTTCTACTTCCCATGGTTTTATTTTCCTGCTCTTTTTCAAACTTTTTGAGATAGACTCTTAGCTCATTGATCTTCAGCATTTATTCTTGTCAAATAGAATTCAAGCACGGCTTTGGCCGCATCCTTAAAAGTATTTAATCATAATTTAGTTTAAGGTATTTTCTGACTTCCATTCTGATGTCTTCTTTGCCCCATAGGGTTTTTTTGTTTTGTTTTGTTTTTAGAAAAAGTATTGCTCAATTTCCAAACAAATAACAATTACCTTTTGTTGTAGATTCTTAGCCTAATTGCCTTGAAGTGAAAAAGGATATCCTCTGTGTGATTTTGATCCTTTGAAAATTTGAGCAACCAGATCACTCTCATCCTCCACAGGGCAGCCATCCCTCAGGACAGACATGATGAGGGCCCCTATCCTGGTCCCTAAAGAGGTCTGATGGGCAGGCGCTCAGCCCTGCATCCGACTCCACGGCTCTGCTCAGCGGCCTCCAGAACATTCAGAGTGCGGAGGCCAACACCTTCCCTTGCTGAGTGTCTTCCTGAGGAAGCTGACCACTATCCTGTCGGGCAGCATCTCTCCTACAGTTAGCCATGGCTTAAGGGAAAACAAAACAAAACAAACAAAACAAAAAAACCCAGCCCAGCTCTGGTCCCACAGACCCAAGAACTGGGAGCTTGTTTGCCCCCAGATGAACGGAAACTCTCCTCTTACATTTCAGTGCAGATTAAAGCAAGCACGTCCAGATATTTCTGAAGGTAATTCACAGTAAGAAATACAGGACCCAGAGACTATGGACTCTGAAAAACAACCTGAGGGTTTTGAAGGGTCAGGGGTGGGAGGTTGGGGGAACAGGTGGTGGGTAATGGGGAGGGCACGTTTTGCATGGAGCACTGGGTGTTGTGCAAAAAGAATGAATACTGTTACGCTGAAAAAATAAATAAAATGGAGAAATACAGGACCCACCATAACTGTATATACACATATACTCATTTATGCTATTTATTCTACTTAACAGTCCTTATAACCTGCCCAATTGATTGCGTGCTTTCTAATAGGTTACAACTCACATTGTGAAAAATACTAGACCAGACAATCTATGCCTTAGGAATCCATCCATTCTTTCAATAAATAATGTCAAGTACTTCTGATGTGTCTTGCAGGTGAGACACCTAATTTGTAGGACTGGACTAAATGGAAATAATCCCCAGGCTCATGAAGTATATATTTTAGCATGAAGATGGGCATTAGAAAAACAAAGACGGTAATTCTGAGTTGTATTCGGTGCCATGAGAGCAGACAGCAGAAGGGAACGATTTTTTTTTTTTAAGATTTTATTTATTTGACAGGCAGAGATCACAAGTAGGCAGAGAGGCAGGCAGAGAGAGAGAGGGAAGCAGGCTCCCCGCTGAGCAGAGAGCCGGACATGGGGCTCCATCCCAGAACCCTGAGATCATGACCTGAGCCAAAGGCAGAGGCTTAACCCACTGAGCCACAAACACACCCCAGAAGGGAACGATTTAGATGGTGTGATGAATGACGGCAAGTCCCCAGGAAAAGGGATCCCTGTGTATGAAGGCCATAGGGTGGGAGAGAACTTGATGAGTTTAAGGGTGAAGACCAGAGGCCCAGTGGATCTCCGTTCAGTGAGCCTGGGGGGCGTGGCCAGTGGGTGAAAGTCAGAGGTCCTGAGCCGTCCTGTCTAGTAAAGGAGCCTCTGTCGCTGGTGACTGTTGAGTATTTGGCAAGAGACCCCCCCACCCCCGAACTGAGCTGGGCTGCCCATGTACATACATGCAGGCTTATAAAGATTTGGTAGGGAGACAATAATGTCAAGCAACTCAGCAAGTTTTTATAGTGCTTATATACGAAAATGATATTATGGTGGATACACTGTGTTGGGTTAAATAAAATACGTCATTAAAATTAATTTCACGTCCTGTTAACTTTCGGCGTGGCTACTAGAAAATTATAAAGTTACGCACATGGCTCCCAGTTGTGGTTTGCGTTATGAGCCCCACCCCCCGCCCCAAACAGCACTGTTACTTGTAATGGCTCAGCGGGGAAGGGCCTGTAGTTGCTCAGCCTCTCTGCGACAGGCAGGCTGCAGGGAGCACAGCGGGAAGGCAGTGCCTCACCAGAGAGACAGAGAGAGAGGGAGCCGGAGGGAGGGAGGGAGAACACTGACGTGGGTAAGGGGGCAGGTGGTGAAGACAGACAGAAGGAGATGAAGTCCAGACCTGTTTCAGAGGGGGTGTCACGTGACCCAGTGCAGACCCACTAATTCTGTGCATCTGAGGAGGCATCTATACCCAGCTCCCTGATCCTTCTTCTTTATTTTTATTATTTGTCTTAATGTGTACAGCATGTAAGAATTTCCTCGTGTTCCTTAGCAGCATTACTATGTAGGTCTCTTAGCTTATTTTATGCCAAAATATATATATATATTTTGGCATATATGTGCCTATATATATATATATATATATATATATATATATATATATAGGCATATATATATGTCAACCCTTAAGCCATGGCCAACCTATAGGCTGATGTATATATATATGTGTATATATATATGGTGTATATATATATACTATTCCTACAACTATATACAAATACTTCTAAGAGATGGACAAATCCCTCATTTCTACATTTATATTAATAATGGGAACGTTCATATTTTGAGCCAGAGATCTAACATCTAATATTTTTTATCATTCCTTTAAAAGCTTAGTTCATTGTGCATGATCAATATTTATTACAATTTCATCAGCAAGAAAAGCTCTACTTCTAAAAAAAAAAAATTGCCCTCTCTTTCCATGGAGTTAATGAAGCCCAGAGAGACCACGATGCCTGTCATTGCAAAACAATAATAGATTCTCTTCTACTGGGGTTACATTCTTTTCTAAGTAAAATTACATTTAATTGTCACAAACACATCTACCATGCTTTGTGAAATGACAAGAACTCAGCTTTTAGGAGGAAAAGATCTCAATATAATTATTCTTTGTAATGAGGAGAGACAAGAAAGCTGGGGGTCAAACAAGTGACTCAAGGGACACAAGGATTTAGGGCAGGCAGAAGGACCAAGGACTTCCAAAATAAAAGGAGTGCTCAAAGTGCAGGTGAGAGGATCACCTTTCAACACCATCACTCCCACCAAGGGGACCCAGTTTGGTACCTGTTATGATAAACTTTAAGTATCAACTTGACTAGGCCTTGGGGTGCCCAGATATTTGGCCAAATATTATTCTGGGTGTGTCCGTGAGAATAATTATGGATGATATTAACATTTGAATTGGTCGACTGAATAAATCAGATTGCTCTCTCCATGCGGATGGGTCTTATCTAATCAGTTGAAGAGCTTAATGGAACAAAAAGGCAGAGTAAGGAGCTCCTCCGACCTGATGGCCTCTCTGCTGAGACATCAGTTTTGTTTTTCCTGCCTTTGGACTCAAACTGAAATGCTGGCTCCTCCCGGTGCTCAAGTGTGCTGGCCTTCAGGCTAGAACTACATTGTCCTCTCTCCTGGGTTTCCAGCTTATTGATTTGCCCCAAACAACTTGAGACTTCTCAACCTCTATAATCGCGTGAGCCAATTCCTTATAATAAATTTAAAAACTAATAAATAATAAGTTAATAAATAAATATTGGATGTATTTCTTTGGAGAATCCTGCCTAATACAGATTTGGTATCAAGAAGTAGGGCACTGCTATAAAAAAAAAAAATACCTAAAAGTGTGGAAGTGGCTTTAGGACCGGGTAATAGGTTCAGGCTGAAGGAGTTTTGAGCTGCATGCTAGAAAAAACCTAGACAGACATGATGGGACTATTGGTAGATATGGATGGTAAAGGCAATTTTGTTGAGAAAGCAAAAAAGGAGAGCTGGAGATAAAGTCCCCATCTTCTCAGAGAATGAATAGCCATGAACAGAACGCTGCTGAGAACGTGGATGTTTAAGAACATTCTGGGAGACCTCAACTGGAAATGAGGAACAGGTTATTTGACAACGGATTACTGAGCACTGGAGAAGGGGCAGTTACTGTTATAAAGTGGCAAAAATTTGGCTGAGCTGTATTCTAGTGTTTTGTGGAAGACAGAACTTGTTAAGTGATGAAATGGGAAATTTAGTTGAGATTTTTAAGCAAAACGTGGAAGGTGTTTCTTGGGTCCTTCTGACTGCTCACCATAAAAGAAAGATGACTTGAAGAAGGAAATGTTAAGCAAAAAGGATCCAGAATTTCAAAATTTGGAAAATCCTCTCCCTGCCCATCTTGCAAAAAATAAGGAAACTGATTTTGAAGAGAAGGATGTGACTGGACTTTAAGGGATGATGAGATTATTTGAGCAGAAACATTGGTGGTTTGAGCTGATGTGGAAGGAGATGGAACTGATGAAGGGAGGCTGTGGGTTGGGCTCTTGGATTCTATGTGGTGGGATCTGAGCTGTGCAGGTGTGAATGTGTGCTGCTTAGAGAGAGGAGAAGAGCCCAAAGGCAATTCAGAGGTCATCTGAGCTGCCCGCCCCGTTTCAAAGGATGGGGTCTCTGCCTGAAGCCTTGGGGACAGGACCACCCGCTAGAGCCATGAGGCAGGACCCCTGCCCCAGTGGATCCAGGACACGAGGCATCAAGCCAAAGTGGACGACTCTTGAACTTTAAGATCTAACGAGATTTGTCTTGTTAGATTGGGACTTGCTTGGGATCTGTCACCCCTTTGTTCCTTTGAATTTTTTTTGGAGTGGGACTACCTATCCTATGCCTACTCCATACTGTATTTTGGAAGCACATAGTACACAAGTATCTGGTTTCACAGGTTCACAGCTAGAATCTTACCTTAAGTCTCTTCCATACATGACTTGGACTTTAGATCTTTAAGTTGATGTTGGCATGAGCTCAGATTTGGGGAGCTGTTGGGGTGCAATGTATTTTGCATGCAAGAAAAAACATGGATTTGAGAGGAGGCGTGGGAGAGATATTATGGACTGAATGTTTGCGTCCCCTCAAAATTCTCATGTTGAAGTCCTAACCCCCCAGTGTGATTGTATTTGGAGATGGGGCTCTGAGGATGTAAGCAAGGTTAAATGAGATCCTAAGAGTGGGGCCTGGATTTTATAGGAATAGTGTTCTTCTAAGAAGATACACCAGAGAACTTTTTCTCTCCTCACTCTCTGTCTCTGCGTGCTCACACCATGGAAGAGCCACGTGAGGACACAGCAAGGACGTGGCCCTGCAGTGTGAGCGGAGAACTCTCGCCAGGCGCTACCCCTGCTGGCACTTTGGTCTTGGACTTCCATGCTCCGAAACAGTGAAAAAATTAAATTCCGATTGTTTAAGCCACCTAAGCTGGGGTATTTTGTTATGGGGACTCCTACAGTCGCCTCTAGCTCAGTCCCTTATTTGACAGATGAAGGCACTGAGGTTCCCAGTAGGGAAGTAGGATGTAACTCCTTAGAGGGATACCTGGTGGTGCCTGAATTTGCTGGTCCAACTTTTCCTGGTGCTCTTTCCACTACAACACGCTACACACCTTCATTTCCTCATAACCTTCCCTTTGGCACATCGAATAAATAAGTCACAGCCAACCACGACATCAAGGGCTTCACGCTGTTTCTACAAACCTAGGCCCTTAACCCGATTTCATAGAGAAGATTCCCAAACTTTCCTCATGCTGTTAGATAGTAATACTTTTATTGTTTTATTTAAAAAAAGGGGACTAATCCATTTTTGTCAACATCCTTCTATTCAATAAACATATATTCTGCTTGTAAGAATGTATACTCTTTTCACTGATGGAACTATAGTATTTTGATTTTGAATCAAGAAAAATGTGCCTGTAGGAAAGAGGACTATGACTATCTCCACTTTGACCTCTATCTTTACTTTCTAAGTGATTAGGTTCTTCCTTCCACTTATCTCTCAACTCAAGATCCTGCCCATGACTGACCCCAAGACAATGATGACTCAACTTTCATTGCCCACCTGCACATAATCACTGACCTTTGTCCCACATTTCCCTAATATAAACCTGGAAGCATTTTCAGCACTTTGGAGGCTGTCTTTGAGACCCCCGCTCATTGCTTCCCTGTGCCGGCCTCACTGAGATCAGTTCCTTTACTGCGTCACCACCACTAGTCCCCTGTCTCTGGATTTGGTCAGCAGTGAGTGGGGCTCAACCTGGTCTGTTGGGGACCCCCAAAGCCAGGAGATCTTGCACCCTTCAGTCCCGGCTACCTGTAGACACTTTTTTCTTGAATTGGCCATTAGACAAAAAATTTAAAGATAAGTCAACAAATATAACAGCTTCCTACCATTCTAGAGTCACTGGCCTCAGGGAAAATGCTTTGCTTTGAAGACTCTGTGTAAGAGAATTTGGTTCCTAGCCTTGCAACAATAATTCCACTTCCGGGAATTTGCAGTGGTACAAATCCAGGGATGATCGTTGCAAGCATTGTTTAATACAATGAGGAGAAGGAGTCTTACATGTATGTCAAGGAGACATGGTGGAGTGTTCTGTAACTGCTTTCAGTATCTGTATCTGTTTACATGAAGATGACAGGAGATCATCGTGTGATAAGGTACATTATCATATTCATTGAAATATTTAATAAATATAAAATTACGTGTGTGCATGTGCAACCACAAATAAAAGAAATAACCTGGGCGGCGATTTGTCAGAATAGTAACAGAGAAATACTGTATATCCCACTTCAATGAGGGACCTAGAATAGGTGAATTCCTAGAGACGGAAAGTAGCATAGAAGTTACAAAACCTGGGAAGATGGGAAGAGTGAGGAGTTGGTGATTAACAGATAGGGGGTTTTTCTTTGGGATGACAAAAAAGTTCTGGACCTGAATAGTGGTGATGCTGCACAACACTGTGAATGTACTTGATGCCATTAAATAGCATACTTTAAAATGATAAATTGGATGCTATGCATATTTTATCACCATTAAAAAACAACTGAAAAATTTAATTGGACCCCTTTACTGTTCCCAATTTTATTTAATTTAATGTTCCTTTTTGCTATTAAAAACTCTTCAACATTGCTCAACATTTAAAAAATTGTTAACATGGGGCACCTGGGTGGCTCAGTCAGTTAAGTGACTGCTTTTGGCTCAGGGCATGATCCCATGATCCCCACATTGGCCTCCTTGCTCAGCAAGGGGCCTGCTTCTCCCTCTCCCTCTCCCTCTGCCGCTCCCCCTGCCTGTGCTCTTCTGCTCTCTGTCAAAAATAAATAAAACCTTCAAAAAATAAAAAAATTATGAACAGTGACTGCCTCTGGATGGTATATACGAGATAATTTTATTTTTGTTCTTTATAGTCTTCCATATTGCTGGTAGCATCTTTATAATCAGAAAAAAAGTAATGAAACTATTTCATACAAATGAAAAAAAAACCCAGTGTAGGTTGTGTGTGTTCTACCCTGTTTAATGTTGTACCTACATCACAGACACTCAATGAATGAGTGTAGCATGAAAGAAAGTATGATTACTGACAGATAGAGCCTAGCAACAAACTAAGTCCCCCCACACAGACACAAACACACACACACACACACACACACTCACACACACACACACACGCAAATTGAGTGGGTGATGACTTTGGTTCAGCCTATGGGAGACATCATGTGAGTGGACGCAAAAGTACATCTGGCCTCAGCAAACTAGGGAGAAAAGGGAACTTCCTCATCTTGATGCAGAACATCTACAAAAAACCTACAGCTAACATTATCCTTAATGGTGAGAAACCCATGATCTCATGCTAAGGTCAGGAACAAAGCAAGGATATCTCCACCGACCACTGCTTTTCAACGTCTTACAGTGTGTCCTAAATAATGCAGTAGGACAAGAAAAGGAAGGCAGAGCATAAAGATTGTGAAGGAAGAAATAACATTGTCCTTATTCACAGAAGTCATGATTGTCCATGTAGAAATCTGAAAGAATTGTCAAAAAAGAAAAAAAAAACTACTGAAAGTAATAAACGGAGCAAGGTTGTAGGATACAAGGTTAATACACAGAAGCTAATCACTTTCCTATGTATCAGCAATGAACAAGTGAAATTAAAGACACAATACAATTTAAATTAACCCTCCCCCCAAATTAAATACGTAGGTATAAATCTAGCAAAATATGTACAAGATCTGTATGAGGAGGACTATAAAAGGACATCCAGAGGAAAGGCAAGTATGTTACTACCAGGGGTTGAGTAGGGTTCTCGACAGTGGCTGCATGTTGGAATGGCGTGGAGTATTAAAAACAATACAGATTCCTGGATCCAACCTCTCCTCCCTGGAATTCTGGTGTAACTGCACTATCTGGGCATTTGAGATTTTTAAAATCCCCTCAGGGGTTTCTCATGGGTAGCCAACATTAGGAACCATGGCCTCAGAGCACCCAGGACACTCTTTTCCCATTAACCAGGGCCTTACAAACAGGGAAACAACCACAGATGGCTTTAAATGATCATAACATCAAGTTTGCACTATGCTAAGAAAATTCTGCTATCTTGCTATTTTGCCTATCCTAATCATCATAAAAATTGTACTGCGTGGCATAATTTGGAATCTTAATGAGAACTGCTTTCTTAGTCTTAATAGGATTCCAAGTTACGTTAATCCTTTATAAAAATCTTTCAATATATTATGCTTACTATGCCAAAAATATTTTGTTAGCACTGCATTTTAAACACAAGAGAGAGAGGGGGAAAAAAAAGAACAGAGCAGATAGCTCATTTTAAAATACTCCAAAAGGCAAAAGCAGTTCTTCACACACGCCAGTCTTGCAGACATGGGTGTTGCCCAATCTCACTTTGTAGAAACAAGACTTCAGCCTTGCAGGAAACAGAAAACCCAAGCCCAGGAAGCAGCAGCACTCAGGCTGTGACCCGCTGATCTGTAGCCACTCCCCTGCCTGGCTGGCTAACCTTGCGGAGCTTGTGTTTCCCTGGGCTGGGAAAGAGAAGGAACCTAGTTAGCTCTCACTACCAACATGTGTCAGGCATTGGGCCAGGTGTCTTCTATTTGCTGTCTCTCAGTCCTCCCAGCTACTTTATGAGATAAATATCATTAGTCTTGTTTTAAGTTTGGGGAAACTGAGGCCCCAGCATATTAAGTAAATTGTCCAAAGCCACACAATCAGAAAAGGCAGAGATAAGACTCAAGGCTGGGTGTCTCTGAGTCCAGTCTTTTCCCTCTGCTCCATTCTGGTAGAACAATTCTGGCTGAGATAAAAAAAAACACCAAAAAACAGTTTAGACTTGATCACATCATCCCAAGTGAAATAAGCCAGGCACAAAAGGACAAGTACTGTATGATTCCACTTATATGAGCTACGTGGAGTAGTCAAATTCATAGAGACAAAAAGTGGAATGGTGATTTCCAGGGGTGGGTTGGGGGGCGGTGAGGAATTAGTTTTTAGTGGATACATTGCTTCCATTTGGGAAGATGAACAAGTTCTAGAAATGGTGATGGCTGCACAGGAGTGTGGATGTGCTTCGTGTCATTGACCTGTAAGCTTAAAAATGATTGAGATTGCAAATCTTATGTATACTTTATCACAATAAAAATATATTTAAAAAATTTAAAGTCACCTCTGGAGCCATGAGCAAATAAAGGGATTGTGACCCACTCCACAGCATGAAAAGCAATGGAATTCCGAAGCCTGTGACTACCAACCCTTCAGCTGTCTCCTCCCACCAAAGACTGAGACCAGGGATTCATCCTCCACAGAGGGAAAACCCAGAGCTCCTGATGTCACGTGCCAAGTGATCTGCGACAGCTGCTCAAGAATTTTTCCAAACTCCATGAGAAAGGGGATTTCCTTCATTACGATGAGATGGTTTAAAATGGGGGCTCTATTTCAGGTTGCCCCTCTCACCTCATGGGGAGGGACTCGTCTTTTCCTGGGCTGAGGACAAATACAGTGACCGAGGACAGAAATGCTTCGTTGCATCTTTATGCGATGGTTCCTCCTGTGCAGGATCAGCACGCTGCATCCGCAGCACCTGGGAACTTGTGGGTAGTGGCCCCACCCCACCAAAATTCAGGGAGTGGTCCCTAGGATTCGGTGTTTTAACATGCCCTCCAGGTGATTCTGATGCCTGCTAAAATTTAAGGACTACCTGCCTGTATTACTCCCCATAAGGAAAATACAATCACCTTTGTACTCACAAACTTGTTGCCCAAAGGAAGGAAAAAAAAAAGAGGCAGTGTTATCAACCCTTGGCTGCATATTAGACTCACCAGCAGACCTTTTAGAAGTTCCACCCCTTAAAAAAAAAAAAAAAAAGACGGTCCACCCTCTGTATCTTGACTCAATGGCTATAGAGTGGGTGTTTTAATGGGCATGAGGGATTCCCAGGCCACGTGCTAACTTGCTTAATTCTGGGCTAACTTCCAGCCACAACTCTTCTTCTGACCCTTTTCTAGAGAGAGAAATGCCTGCCTAGTTTCATTGGATAATAATAGAAGAGTGGGCATCTTGGTGGTTTTCCCACACTGTTATTGTACAACGCTGGGCACAATGTAGGACGCTTGATCTGCTGACCTAAGAATCAGCTTCTTTAGAGTCAGAGTTCAGAATGAGTATTTATGCACCAAAGGAAGGATGAACACACATAAGCATTTGGCTGCAAAGATAATTATGAGCTCAGAAGAGCACAGGAAAAGTCTTAAAGGAAAATTAGAAAGACTGTTGGTTTCCAGATAGAACAGTCTCCCAAATGGATCCCTTAGACTTTAGTTTATTCCACAAAGACGTGGACATGCCCAAGGGGTAAGTAAATAGACCCTTCACTACTCACTGTGAGAAGTCAGAGAAACAGAGAGATGTGAGAGGTCTAATGATAAATTTAACCTCAGTGTGAATGGTCTTAGTGACACTGGTAACTTGCCAGGGTAGCCAGGACGGTCAATGTGGTCAGCAGTCAGCGAGACAGATGTGACTAGTAATGTCATTGACAGTTTCTGAAAGCCTGGAAAACCAGGGTCTGTCCTTAGAGACCAGGGCAGATAAGGGGGGAAGAAAAGTATGACCTTGACCAAGGGTTGATTGAGCAGCATAGAGAGCACATAGGAGGGAAATGAAGAGCAATGCGAGATCACAGAGCACACAGCTCGGAGAAGGCAGGGAGACAGGGCAACAGCAGCAATGGTGGGAGCCAAAACAGTAGCTCTTCCCAGGAAGTACAGCAAGCCCAGGTACTAGTGTTATCAGACTTCAGCAATAAGTCAGGAACTCCTGCACACAGTCCTATGTCCACAGCCAGGTGGGTCTCTGGTAGAACCACTCTCAGTGAGCCAACTCTTGGGTTCTGTTAATTGTCCTATGGTGGTCTTACCCTACACATCTGTTCTGCTGCTCCTATAAGAAAGGACAGAACATTTACACTGTCTTCACACAGAATGTTAAACTCAAAAAGCAGGGTTTATGTGACTGAGACTTGGGTATTTAGGAGTTGTAGGGTGTCATTCAATGTAAAGGTAGATTAAAGCATCTCGGGTTGCTCCTCTGATCACATTTTTATAGGAGTCATTGAAGGGCTCTTTTCACATTAAAACAGGTGTTCCAGGAACTGGGCAGAGAAGCATGTGAGATAAATAAGAAGAGGTCATGGGTGCCTGGGTGGCTCAATCAGTTAAGCATTTAGCTCTTAATTTTGGCTCTGGTCATGATCTCAGGTTTGAGAGATCAAGCCCTGCATTAGGCTCCATGCTCAGCAGGGAGCCTGCTTCTCTCTCTTTCCCTCTGCCCCTTCCTGCTTACACTCTCTCATGCGCTCTTATTCTCAAATAAATAAATAAATAAATATTTGAAAAAGAAAAAAAAACAGGTCATATTTTGTAATCCAGAAAGTCCATTTCCATGTTGCTCTCTCTTTTTACTTTTTTTTTTTCTTTTCTTAATCTTCTCTAGGCTTAGACAAAGTCTTCTTTAAAACCCAGCCCAGTCTGGGTTTTTCTGTTTCTAGAATTGTTGTTCTTCTTCTCTTCGATCTCCCGTTGGATTTGTAGGTGCTTGCAATGTTTAGATAAGCTATCGAGCTGATCTCCTGCTACCTGATGTAGTCTCAGCCTGCTACTTCTCCACCATCTTGACTCCTCCCCTCTCACGTCTGATGTTTTTAAACAAAGTGTTAACATCTTTTAATTTGAATTTTGTATCTGTTTATTTTCCCTCTTGCACTTCCAAGTTTTGCTTCATGTGTTTTGGAGTTCTTTGGTAGATGTATACATGTTTAGGAACAATGTCTTCTTGTCCAAGTGACCCTTTTATCATTATAAAATGTTCTTATTTAATCCTTGTCTTGAAGCCTACTTTGTCTACTGTGAAGATAGTCATTCCAGTTCTTTTATGACTGGACTTTACATCATAACTTTCCCCATCCTTTTACTTTCAGCCTATATGTGTTTTTATACTTCAAAGGACATATCTTCTAGACAACACAGTTGGGTCCAATCTGATCATTTCTGTCTTCTAATTGAGCATTTAGTCTATTTATACTTAATATTTACTCAGAGTGTTATTCCATCCTTTAGTGTAATTGTTGCTATAGTTGGCTTTATGTCCAGTGGACATAAAGCCAACTATATTTCTATTGCATATTAGAAATAGAAATATATTTCTATATTGCATATTTCTATAGCAATAGAAAAATGCTATTCATTTTATTTATCCCATCTATCTTTCTTTTTTCTCTTTCCCCACCTTTAAATTGGTCAAGTATTTTTAGGTATTCCATTTTCTATCTTCTGTTGGCTAACTATACCTATTTGTTTTGTTTATTTTTGATCTTGGCCCTAGAACCTAGGGATACCATATATATTCTCTTATAGTGTACTTTGAATTAACACACTTCTTCCCATATGAGAACTTTACAGCAATGTGACTTCCATTTATCTCTCTCCTGACTTTTGTGCCTGAAGAGCTTCTTTTAACCTTTCTTGTATTGCAGGACTTTGTGTTGTATTTTTGTTTATTTTCTTGTTGTTGTTGTTGTCTTTGTTTTTCTGGAAGTGCATTTACTTCACCTTCATTATTAAAAGGGAGAGAATGTTTTTGCTAGGTAAAGAATTCTAGGCTGTGTGTCTGTAACATACAATGGTAAAAATATTAGATTGGCAGCAGACTTATCCACAGAGACCTGGCAGGCCAGGAAGAGCTGGCATGATATATTCAGAGCACTAAACGAGAAAAACATGCAGCCAAGAATACTCTATCCAGCTAGGCTATCATTGAAAATAGAAGGAGAGATAAAAAGCTTCCAGGACAAACAAAAACTGAAAGAATTTGCAAACACCAAACCAGCTCTACAGGAAATATTGAAAGGGGTCCTCTAAGCAAAGAGAGAGCCTAAAAGTAGTAGATCAGAAAGGTACAGAGACAATATACAGTAACAGTCACCTTACAGGCTAATAATGGCACTAAATTCATATCTCTCAATAGTTACCCTGAATGTTAATGGGCTAAATGCCCCAATCAAAAGACACAGGGTATCGGAATGAATAAAAAAAAACAAAACCCGGGGCGCCTGGGTGGCTCAGTGGGTTAAAGCCTCTGCCTTCGGCTCAGGTCATGATCTCAGGGTCCTGGGATCGAGCCCCGCGTCGGGTTCTCTGCTCCGCAGGGAGCCTGCTTCCTTTCCTCTCTCTCTGCCTGCCTCTCTGCCTAGTTGTGATTTCTCTCTGTCAAATAAATAAAATATTTAAAAAAAACAAAAACAAAAACAAAAAAAACAAAACCCATCAGTATGTTGCCTACAAGAAACTCATTTTAGACGCGAAGACACCTCCAGATTTAAAGTGAGGGAGTGGAAAACAATGTACCATGCTAATGGGCATCAGAAGAAAGCTGGGGGTGGCAATCCTTATATCAGATCAATTAGATTTCAAGCCAAAGACTATAATAAGAGATGAGGAAGGACACTATATCATACTCAAAGGGTCTGTTCAACAAGAAGATCTAACAATTTTAAATATCTATGCCCCTAACGTGGGAGCAGCCAACTATATCAACCAATTAATAACAAAATCAAAGAAACACATCAATAATAATACAATAATAGTAGGGGACTTGAACACTCCCCTCACTGAAATAGATCATCCAAGCAAAAGATCAACAAGGAAATAAAGGCCTTAAATGACACACTGGACTAGATGGACATCACAGATATATTCAGAACATTTCATCCCAAAGCAACAGAATACACTTTCTTCTCTAGTGCACATGGAACCTTCTCCAGAATAGATCACATCCTGGGTCACAAATCATGTCTCAACCGGTATCAAAAGATTGGGATCATTCCCTGCATATTTTCAGACCACAATGCTCTGAAGCTAGAACTCAATCACAAGAGGAAAGCTGGAAAGAACCCAAATACATGGAGGGTAAACAGCATCCTTCTAAAGAATGAATGGGTCAACCAGGAAATTAAAGAAGAATTGAAAAAATTCATGGAAACAAATGATAACGAAAACACAATGGTTCAAAATCTGTGGGACACAGCAAAGGCAGCCCTGAAAGGAAAATATATAGCGGTACAAGCCTTTCTCAAGAAACAAGAAAGGTCTCAACTACACAACCTAACCCTACACCTAAAGGAGCTGGAGAAAGAACAAGAAAGAAACCCTAAACCCAGCAGGAGAAGAGAAATCATAAAGATCAGAGCGGAAATCAATGAAATAGAAACCAAAAAAAAAAAAAAAAAGATAGAAAAAATCAATGAAATTAGGAGCTGGTTCTTTGAAAGAATCCTGGCCAGACTCATCAAAAAGAAAAGAGAAAGGACCCAAATAAATAAAATCCTGAATGAAAGAGGAGAGATCACAACTAACACCAAAGAAATACAGACAATTATAAGAACATACTATGAGCAACTCTAAGCCAACAAATGTGACAATCTGGAAGAAATGGATGCATTCCTAGAGACATATAAACTACCACAACTGAACCAGGAAGAAATAGAAAACCTGAATAGGCCCATAACCAGTAAGGAGATTGAAACAGTCATCCAAAATCTCCAAACAAACAAAAGCCCAGGGCCAGATGGCTTCCCAGGGGAATTCTACCAAACATTTAAAGAAGAACTAATTCCTATTCTCCTGAAACTGTTCCAAAAAATAGAAATGGAAGGAAAACTTCCAAACTCATTTTATGAGTTTTATACCAGACAAGGATCCCACCAAAAAAGAGAACTACAGACTAATAATATCCTTGATGAACACAGATGCAAAAATTCTCACCAAAATACTAGCCAATAGGATTCAACAGTACATTAAAAGGATTATTCACCACGATCAAGTGGGATTTATTCCAGGGCTGCAGGGTTGGTTCAACATCTGCAAATCAATCAATGTGATACAACACATTAATAAAATAAAGAACAAGAACCATATGATACTCTCAATAGATGCTGAAAAAGCATTTGACAAAGTACAGCATCCCTTCCTGATCAAAACTCTTCAAAGTGTAGGGCTAGAGGGCACATACCTCAATATTATCAAAACCATCTATGAAAAACCCACCGCAAATATCATTCTCAATGGAGAAAAACTGAAAGCTTTTCCGCTAAGGTCAGGAACACGGCAGGGATGTCCATTATCACCACTGCTATTCAATATAGTACTAGAAGTCCTAGCCTCAGCAATCAGACAACAAAAAGAAATTAAAGGCATCCAAATCGGCAAAGAAGAAGTCAAACTATCACTCTTTGCAGATGATATGATACTATATGTGGAAAACCCAAAAGACTCCACTCCAAAACTGCTAGAACTTGTACAGGAATTCAGCAAAGTGTCAGGATATAAAATCAATTAGCAATAATCGCGCCTTGGATAAACCTCATTGGCTACGATACTGCCACTGCACAAAGCTCAGGATATAAAATCAATACACAGAAATCAGTTGCATTTCTGTACACCAACAACAAGACAGAAGAAAGAGAAATTAAGGAGTCCATCCCATTTACAATTGCACCCAAAACTATAAGATACCTAGGAATAAACCTAACCAAAGAGGCTAAGAATCTATACACAGAAAACTATAAAGTACTCATGAAAGAAATTGAGGAAGACACAAAGAAATGGAAAAACGTTCCATGCTCCTGGATTGGAAGAATAAATATTGTGAAAATGTCTATGCTACCTAAAGCAAGCTACACATTTAATGCAATCCCTATCAAAATACCATCCATTTTTTTCAAAGAAATGGAACAAATAATCCTCAAATTTATATGGAACCAGAAAAGACCTCGAATAAACAAAGGAATATTGAAAAAGAAAGTCAAATTTGGCAGCATCAAAATTCCAGACTTCAAGTGCTATTACAAAGCTGTCATCATCAAGACAGCATGGTACTGGCACAAAAACAGACACATAGATCAATGGAACAGAATAGAGAGCCCAGAAATAGACCCTCAACTCTATGGTCAACTAATCTTCGACAAAGCAGGAAAGAATGTCCAATGGAAAAAAGACAGCCTCTTCAATAAGAGCTGGGAAAATTGGACAGCCACATGCAGAAAAATGAAATTGGACCACTTCCTTACACCACACATGAAAATAGACTCAAAATGGATGAAGGACCTCAATGTGAGAAAGGAATCCATCAAAATCCTTGAGGAGAACACAGGCAGCAACCTCTTCGACCTCAGCTGCAGCAATATCTTCCTAGGAACAACAGCAAAGGCAAGGGAAGCAAGGGTAAAAATGAACTATTGGGATTTCATCAAGATCAAAAGCTTTTGCACAGCAAAGGAAACAGTTAACAAAACCAAAAGACAACTGACAGAATGGGAGAAGATATTTGCAAACGACATATCAGATAAAGGGCTAGTATCCAAAATCTATAAGGAACTTAGCAAACTCAACACCCAAAGAACAAACAATCCAATCAAGAAATGGGCAGAGGACATGAACAAACATTTCTGCAAAGAAGACATCCAGATGGCCAACAGACACATGAAAAAGTGCTCCACGTCACTCGGCATCGGGGAAATACAAATCAAAACCACAATGAGATATCACCTCACACCAGTCAGAATGGCTAAAATTAACAAGTCAGGAAATGACAGATGCTGGCGAGGATGCGGAGAAAGGGGAACCCTCCTCCACTGTTGGTGGGAATGCAAGCTGGTGCAACCACTCTGGAAAACAGCATGGAGGTTCCTCAAAATGTTGAAAATAGAACTACCCTATGACCCAGCAATTGCACTACTGGGTATTTACCCTAAAGATACAAACGCAGTGATCCGAAGGAGCACGTGTACCCGAATGTTTATAGCAGCAATGTCTACAATAGCCAGACTATGGAAAGAACCTAGATGTCCATCAACAGATGAATGAATAAAGAAGATGTGGTATATATACACAATGGGATACTATGCAGCCATCAAAAGAAATGAAATCTTGCCATTTGTGACAACGTGGATGGAACTAGAGGGTATCTTGCTTAGTGAAATAAGTCAATCGGAGAAAGACAACTGTCATATGATCTCCCTGATATGAGGACATGGAGAAGCAACATGGGGGGTTAGGAGGGTAGGAGAAGAATAAATGAAACAAGATGGGATTGTGAGGGAGACAAACCATAAATGACTCTTAATCTCAGAAAACAAACTGGGGGTTGCTGGGGGGAGGTGGGGTTGGGAGAGGGGGAGGGGGTTATGGACATTGGGGAGGGTATGTGCTATCGTGAGTGTTGTGAAGTGTGTAAACCTGGCGATTCACAGACCTGTGCCCCTGGGGATGGATAAAAATACATTATATGTTTATTAAAAAAAAATTGGAAGGAGAGGCGAACCATAAGAGACTATGGACTCTGAAAAACAACCTGAGGGTTTTGAAGGGTCAGGGGTGGGAGGTTGGGGGAACAGGTGGTGGGTAATAGGGAGGGCACGTATTGCATGGAGCACTGGGTGTTGTGCAAAAACAATGAATACTGTTACGCTGAAAAAAATAAATAAATTAAAAACATCAGATGTAATATTTTGTCTACACATTACCGCACAACATACCAGCGACCAGAATGAAGAGTTAATGCAGAGTTCTTACCATACAGACAATTACATACTCTCTCTCTGAAAGAAAAGGGAAAAAAAATGAGATCTCTCAGCTTTGGGAGGTTTTTATAAGTTTGTAGAGGCAAAAACCATTAAGGAAAATTTTGGCAGATTTTACATTTTAAAAAATTTGTACTTGGGGCGCCTGGGTGGCTCAGTTTGTTACGTGTCCAACTCTTGATTTCAGCTCAGGTTATGATCTTAGGGTCTTTTTAAAAGATTTTATTTATTTATTTGACACACAGAGAGAGATCACAAGTAGGCAGAGAGGCAGGCAGAGAGAGAGAGGCTGAGCAGGGAGCCTGATGCAGGGCTTGATCCCAGGACCCTGAGATCATGACCTGAGCCAAAGGCAGAGGCTTAACCCACTGAGCCACCGAGGTGCCCTGTGATCTTAGGGTCTTGAGCCTGAGCCCCACATTGAGCTCCATGCTGGGCATGGAGCCCGCTTACTATTCTCTGCCTCTCTCTCCTTCTGCTCCTCAGCCCCCTGCAAAAAGAAAAAGTAAACCTCAAAAACCCTTAAGAAAATGGAAAAGTAAGGAAAAGAAGAGTAATAACAAACTATCTGGGACTATACCAAAATAAAAAACTTTTACACATTGACAATATGAAAAGGCAACCTACTGAATGGGAAAAGATTTCACAAATGACATAGCTAACAAGGGTTTAATAACCAAAATATATGAAAAGAACATATACAACGCAACACCAAAAATATAAATAATCCAATTTAAAATGGACAAAAGACCTGAGTAGATGTTTTTCCAAAGAAGACATACAGATGACAGATCCATGAAAAGGTACATGCTCGGCATCACTCATCATCAGGGAAATGCAAGTCAAAACCACAGTGAGATATCACTGCACACCTGTCAGAATGTTTAGAATAAAAAACAAAACAAAACAAAAGAACAAGAAATAACAAGTGTTGGTGAAGATGTGGAGAAACGGGAACCCTCGTGCCCTGCTGGTGGGAATGCAAACTGGTGCGGCCACTGTGGAAAACAGTATGGAGGTTCCTCAAAAAAATCAAAAATAGAAATGCCATATAATCCAGTAATTCCACTACTGGATATTTACCCAAACAAAATGAAGACATTGATTAGAAAAGATATATGCCCCCTAATATTCAGTGCAGCAGCATTATTTTACAATAGTCAAGATAGGGAAACCACCAAGTGTCCATCCAAAGACGAATGGATAAAGAGGATGTGGTGTAGTCCACGCAACTATCACTCAGCCCCCAAAAGAAAGAGACCTTGTCATTTGCAACAACATGGAGGGACCTGCCTACAGGATACTACGCTCAGTGAAATAAGTCAGCCAGAGAAAGACAAATACTATATGGTTTCACTTACATGTGAACTCAAAGAAAGCAAACCAGACTAATAAAACAAAGCTCATACAGGTACAGAGAACAGACCGGTGGTTGCCACAAGGGAGGGGAGTTTGGGAGGTGGGTGAAATGTTTGAAGGAGATCAGGAGGTATAAATTTCAAATTACAAAATAATACAAATTATGGGGATTGATGTACACCATTTTTCCAAGGCTGTATTAATTCTGTTCCTCTGGAGAATCCCGACTAGTACAAGGGACATGGGGAGACTAGCAATGATCCTGTGTGGGGCAGGTTCCCGTGCTGTTACACACCTATTTCTCTGGGTGGTGGAAAGTGGGTTGCTCAGATCCCATCGCAGCCACCAGGGTCTTGGGACTTGAGAGATCTGGCCCTGCGCGAGCTCTGTGGGGACCTTCCTTCAGCGGGGTTGCTACTCACACTGCAAATGCTGACCTTGCCTGCTAGAGGATCATGGTCAGCTCTGTGGGGTCAGCTGGTGTCCCACCGCAGGAGAGAAGCCCGTCTCCTCGCAGCGACGCGAGTGCATTGACCTGCCCCGGCTGTCTTACCGAGCACGGACAGAAAGCTAAGGCTTCTCACACCTGCGGAATGTTCTGGAGGCTTCTGCTGGGGGATTTACTGCTCAGAATGAATGTGCTCAGGCTCCCAAGATGCAGAGAGCTGGCCCGGGGCCCCTGGGGGCTGCTCAGCCAGGAAGAAGGCCAGACCTCGGGGAGGCTTCATGTGCTGAGTATAAGAGACCACGTTCAGGGGCAGAAAGGAACGTCCGCTCCCTGGAAGCCAGCCCAGAGAAATCCGCGGAATTGAGCAGGGCAACTTCCTGTTCATGTGGGTTGACTTCCATTGGTGGCTTTCAGCTTCGAAAAAAGAGCTAGATCTTGCAAACGGCTAAGCGAATCTCAGTCCACTTTGCTCTTGACAGAGCTGTGTCCTTACTGAACCAACTCACTTGGGATGTCCGCCCTGTAACGTGTTTAGAATCAAAACCACTGATACCGGGGGGTGGGGGGGGCGTGGGGGGGATCCTCCCAAACCAACTGTCACCCTGCTGGCTGCGTTCATGTTCATAAATTGAGCCTGATGCACTCACCTCCATTTCTGGGAGAAAAGGACTCCAACGTCTTCACCAAATTGAAGCACAATACTGAGGTCCACTGTATAAAGAAGGGTCTCTTAGACCCAAAGAGGAGGGGCGCATGAAGGTGGGAGCCACTCCGCTCTTCTACTTGAACTGCCAGTTGGCCATGTAACTAGGGGGAGCCTAGGAGGGATCTCAGATGTACCGGGACGTACCAGCTCCTCTCTTGGATGGAGGAATGGTCTCCTAGCTTGTCAGTCTTCTCAGGAATGCAAATGGGGTGCAGGATTTGGAAGGTGAGGGAAAGGGGGCAGGGATGGAAGCAGCTGAAGCCACAGCCAGAATCCTCCACCGCCATGGGCAGAGGACCTCAGGAGGGGAAATGGCGCCATCCTGCCTTCCTCCCTCCCTCCTCTCCAAGCGGAGCCCAAGAGGGTCTTCAGGGTCCCAAAGCACATAAGGCAGATAAATGACTTTTCGGGGTGCCTGGGTGGCTCAGTCAGTTAAGCATCTGCCTTCGGCTCACTGTGAACCTGGGGTCCTGAGATCAAGCCCCACATTGGGCTCCCTGCTCAGAGGGGAGTCTGCTTTTCTCTCTCCCTCCCCGTCCCACTGATTTTCTCTCTCTCTCTCTCTCTCTCTCTCAAATAAATAAGCATCTTTTTTAAAAAATCGGTGACTTTTCACCTTCACTTGACACCCCTCTGCCCCAGTCTGTGGCCAGGGCGGCCCCCACCGCTGCTCTGCTTCCTCTTGCCTCAGTTTCCGTGTCTACAAGGACCCAGCAGCTCTGACACTGGACTGACTGTGCTTTCTGTGATTTCTTCTCCTGGTCCGCAGCAATCCCCAGTTCATGGCACAGAGAGGATGCTGTGAGACTGCCGGCAAGGCTGGAGAGGCCGCCCCACAACCCGGCCACCTTGTTCCGGGTGTCAGCCACACCCCGTTTCCCATCCATGCAGTCCTGCATGCCACGGGTCTTGCAAAGGACCCTCTGTGCCCAATCGGCCAGCCTTCAGAGAGCACCCACGAGATGCTGATGCCATGTGATGTGCCCGGAGACACAGCGCCCTGCTTCTGAGGAGTCACCTGATCCCAGAGTAAGGACTCCTCACCCTTCCATGCATCAGCACCAATGCAAGCACGGGACACGCTAACTCCCGCAATTCCCACTCCCACCCTATTACACAGGAACCGACCACCATGCCCATTCCGTGGGGATGATGGCTTGGGATGAAGTTATTTGCCCACGATTGCAAAACAAGTGAGTGGCCGAGCGCGGTTCCACCCCAGAGAGTCCTGGGTCCAGAGACATCTGACTCTGGAGGGGGAGATGATCCTGCAGACACGCGGTAGACCATTCAACAGAAGAGGGTGCCCGCAGGAGGGACAGAGAAAGCATAGCGCCGAAGGAGACCCCAGCCAGGAGAGGCTGGGGATGGAGGAGAAGATGGCAGAAGTCGTCCTGGCAGCACGCGTCGTGAGAGTTCCCATTTCTTTCACGCTGAATGCCAGACATTGCCAGACATTGTGCCAGGCGCTGCCTGGTGCTCTCGTGTGCACCTTGAGCTTGGGCAGCGCGGGCTCCAGCCTGCCCCCTCGTGGGCACGTCTCCTCTCTGCATTGGGTGATGCCGTGTTGATGGCATCAGGGCTTTCTCAATCCTCTGGGGTTTTTTTGTTTTTTTGTTTTTTGTTTTAAGATTATTTATTTATTTATTTGAAAGACAAAGATCACAAGTAGGCAGAGAGGCAGGCAGAGAGAGGAAGGGAAGCAGGCTCCCTGCTGAGCAGAGAGCCCGATGCGGGGCTCCATCCCAGGATCCTGGGATCATGATCTGAGTTGAAGGCAGAGGCTTTAACCCAGTGAGCCACCCAGGCGCCCCTCAATCCTCTGTTTTAAGACTCAGTTGTTAACTGTAACCCAGAGCACCTCGGGGGCCAGCTGGCCCGATCACCCAGTGAGCAAGTAGCCTCTGCCTCCAGAGTGGGTTCTTCATGGAGGAAGTTAATGGCATCTGAGCCCATTAAGATCCAGAACCCAAAGCCTTTCATGTGTGTGTTTTGGGGGGGAGGACAATTTGTTAAGTTCCTGCTCCTCTCAAGGAGGAATGAAGACCCAGGTAGGATAGGTAAAGAGAATCAAAAACTTCTACTGCTCCCCACTGCCACTGGTTCCCCATTCCCACAGTCCATCAGGTAGACATCCCAAGTGTTAAGAAGAGCCTATGTTCAGAGAGAAAGCCTTGGGAAACAGAAGTTTTAGGTTGATTCACCCTAACTGTGTGCCCTTCACTTAAAGGTTCCGCTGATGGGAGCTGGAACCCCGGGCAGGGGGCAGGCTCTGTGAGGGTGGGCCGTGTGCTGCTGGCCACCTGGTGGGGTCAGGGCTGCTGGGTAACTTGGGGGCAGGGAGGTGCCGAGGGAGGGAGGAGGGCTCCAGGCAAAAGAGAGCATGAGCAGGGGTGAGGGGCAGACAGACAAGCAGACTCCCCAAGGAGTGCAGAGCCAGACCTGGGGCTTGATCCCAGGACCCCAAGATCATGACCTGAACTGAAGTCAGAGGCTTAGCCGACTGAGCCACCCAGGTGCCCCAGACCTCCTAGTCCTTTTAAACATGGACACCGGAAAGCTTCAGAGTGCTCTGAGACACCACTGACACCCTGTGGAAAGCCTGTGAACTTCTTTGCGGATTAGCTTCTCAGAAAGGCCTGCCTGTGATCTAAGCTCACAGCAACAAGCAGAATGGCAGGGCTAAAGCAATGTCTAGCATTTGTAGGACCCTCTCTTGTCACCAAATTCAGGCTCACTGATGCCCACAAGCTACACCGTGGAGTAGGTATCATTCTCAACACATTACAGGTGAGGACACCGAGCCTCAGTCATGGGCCAGGGTCGTGCAGTCAGTGAAGACGGAGGAGTGACTGGAGCTCTGTCCAAGGTTAGGGGCCTTCACTCTGCATGGTGCTCCCCGCACAGTCCCTGGTGCCACCCCGAAGGGCCTTTGTGCCAAGTGATGTATACACATACCCACTCAGGGCTTGCACCTTTGCTGGACTTGGGGCTTCACTTGAACCCTCCTCTCTGGGTGGTCTTGGGCCAAACTCTCAGCCAAGACTGTCTTGGCTTTCCCATGCCAAGCAAACCTGACTTCCTTGCAGGTGTGGCCCAGAGCAAGAGAGCCATAGTGCAGACCATCTGCAAGCAGCTGTGGAAATGGAAACACCAATGGTACGTTAGTACCGTGCCTAGCATGCATGACCAGCATGACCCTTCTCAGCCCCCCAAGGCTGTGAGTGTGACGGCCACCCTTCTCCCCTGTGCAGAGTTACTAGTGCTCTCCAACCCCCCAACCCCCACCAGCCCAGGGGTGGGAGGGTCTTCATCTTCCTCCTCTCTGGGCAGGAACCTTCATAGCTCCATGTGGGGACATGCTCCCAGGGGTTTCCTCAGGCCTAGCCTAATGCTGGCAACACAAAAGCAATGCACAGATACTTGTGGGAGGAAGGCAGGCAGGAAGTCTGAATGAACAATGCCAAGATCTAAGTGTGGGAAGAATAACAAACTTCGGCCCATCACAGAAGACGTGCCTTCCTTCCGAGAGTCAGAGCTCCCCTAGCTTTGCTCCCAGGTCCCCAGCCACAACGGAAAGCAAATTTTCAAATATTTGATTAACACATGGCAAATATGACTATCCACTATCTTCCAGATCCTTTGTCAAGTATGTGTTTTGCAAATATTTTCTCCCAGTCTGTGTCTTGTCTTTTAATTCTCTTAACAGTGTAGTTCGCAGAGCAAAAGTTTTTGTATTTTAATGGAGACCAACTTACCAAATGTTCTTTCATGGATGGTGCTTTTGGTGTTGAATCTGAGAAGTCATCATCAAACTCAAGGTCACCTTGATCTCTTCAGTGTGATCTTCTATGAGTTTAACTGTTTCGCTTTTGACAGTTAGGTCTATGATCCATGCTGTGCCAATTTTTGTGAAAGGGATAACTTCTGGTCTAGATTCATTTGTTTTTGTTTTTGGTTTTGGTTTTGTTTGTTGGTTTGTTTGTTTTTTGCATGTGATTTTCCAGTTGTTCCAGCAGCATTTGTTGAAAAGACTCTCTTTGCCCCAGCGTATTGCCTTTGCTCCTTTGTCAAAGATCAACTGACTATTCTGTGTCATTGACTGGATATGTCCCCCTAGATTAGGTGAAACCTGATCTTCAGTATGGTAATTTAGGGGGTTAGAACTCTGGGTTAAGTGTGTGATTAGATCAGGAGGGTAGAGTCCTCTTGCATGGAATTCCTACCCTTATCAGAGAAACCCCAGAGAACTCTCTTGCCCCTTCTGCCATATGAGGACACACTGAGAAGACCGCTTTCTATGAACAAAGACGAGGGGTCTCACCAGACCATGCACCTGCCACGTGCCTTGACCTTGGACTAACCAGCTTCCAGAACTCTGAGAATTTGACTGGATCCATTTTGGCACTCTCTTTTTTGTTCCATTGATCTGTGTGCCTTTTCTTTCCCCAATAGCACACTGTCTTGATTACTGTACCTGTATAGTAAGTCTTGAAGTTGAATGCCATCAGTCCGACCTCGTTCTTTTTCTTCAACCTTGTGCTGGCTGTTCTGGGTCTTTTGCTTTTGGACATATGCAGACCAGCACTATACCATTCACACTCTCAACCAAAGCGGGCTGCTTCTAGAACAGCCCCACCGGTTCTGCATCCTCTAGCTGGGTCAGGCCATGTCTACAGACAAGCTCCAGCCTGCCCACATCCTCCAGGAATGGTGGGCTGCCTCTACGGACCAGCGCCAGTTCACACTCTGGCAAGGTTTTTTTGATTTTTGTTCTTGCCACAGAAACCCTGCATGTTTCTGGGGTCCTCATTCCCTCTTGGCCTTGGAGGGGGTCCCTGTCCTGTCCTCAGTTCCCCCAGTGTCCTCTCTTTCTCACCCTAGAAATAGCAGCTGTTCTTTTGCACCTTCGACTTCCAGACTCCCTGCCTAACTCCTGTTAGCAAAGAACCACCTTGTCTTGCTCTATTTCATCATTCCTTATGCTAAAATATCCCCAAAATATCCTTCGTAATTCCTTATGCTAAAATATCCCTGTTCTTATAACCGGCGAAGTTTCTGTCTCTGCTCCTGATGGACCCTGTCTAATAGAGCTCCCCTGGCAGAGACAAACAAGGAGTCAGCTGGCAAAAGCAGGGACATTGCTGGCCGAGTCACAGTTCCAGTGGGATGTATGTGTGCCGGGGGGAGAAGGGTGGTGTTTGGAGTTGACAGACAGTCCCTCATTAACTAGAACAGAGGGTGAAATAAAGATATTTTCAGATGAACATAACAGCTTTCCATGAGCAGATCCTCATGAAAGAGAAATCTAAAACAACAGCCTTCCAGGAAAAAAAAAAAGATCCCAAATGGAAGACCTGAATATATAAAGAAATGATGAGCCAAGATAATAATGATAAATACTGGGATAAATCTAAAAGACCATTGATTGCATGAAACAATAGAATCTTAAGAAGTTAAAAAAAAAAAAAGGAAGAAGAACATTGGAGTCAGACAGGGGCTGCTAGACTGAACTGGGTTTCCCTGAACTTCACACGTTGAGGTCGTAACCCCCACTGCCATGGTATTTGAAGATGGTGCCTTTCAGAACGAGTGATGAAGCTGAGACAAGGCCATGAGGGTGGGGCCTTCAGGATGGATTAGCATCCTTATAAGAAGAGGCACCAGGGGCACACATGAGAAGGCAGCTATCTGCAAGCCGAGAGGGCGCTTGCCCATACCTGAGCTCACTGGAACCCTTCAGAACCACAAGAAACGGAACTTCTGTTGTTTGAGCCACCCAGTCGATGGTATTTTGTGGCGGCACAAAATACCCCAGCAGACTAAGACAGAGGTACATGGATTGCAAGCTCCTGCACAGTCCCCAGGGAGTGGATAGATGGGGCTCACATCTAGGCAGTATGTACTTGAACGTTGTCCGGAATGAATCAGCCATCATGTGCACTGACTGGACCATGCGCGTGTCACACTGGCTGTTTAAAAAGATACCTTTTAATTACGTCTGAGAAAAATCATTGCTCAACCCTAGATTTTGATAAATTAAGTTTCCTTGGTGTAATTCTTAGCGTAATGACTCAAAAAATATAAACAGTATCTGTTTCTAACTTATCAAAGAAAAAAATCACGATGATTCAAAAAAATCAACCCAAAAGAACATGAGAAAGGAAGGAAAAAGAAAAAGGAGATGAAAGAATGCACAACCATCCTCTGTTGGCTCTAAACAACATATTTAGAAAGTCGTATTATATTTTAACTTTTTTCCTTTGAAACACAAAAAGTGTCAGAATGAGGGTAACATCTAAATATTTGTTAACGAGAGACAGATCTAAAACATAAAGACACAGAAAGCAGCAAAAGGACAGAAAAAGGTTCACCAAGAAGATGTTAATCAAAAGAAAGCTTGTGGAACATGGTGTATCAAGCAAAACAGATTTAAGGCAAAGACAGTTTGTTACCAGGACGAAGCTTGTGTCATAACGACAGAAGCCCATTCATCAGAAAGTCTGCAAAAAGCTGATTAAAAAAACAGTTCTCAGAGTCAGCCTGTTCAAATTCCAGCTCTGCGCCTTCTGTATGGGATCCTCAGCAAAGTACTTAGTCTCTGCGGTTTTCGGTTTCCTCACCTGTAAGTGGGAATATTACTTGTACCTGCCTTGCAGGGTGCTTGTGAGGATAAGGGAGGCCGTATACCTTTAAGGCGATTAGAACAATGCTGGACACATATGTACCTAAGAAGCATCACATAAATAAGGCATGAGATTACAAACCCTAATCACATGCATCAAAATATGTGTGGGAAAGGTTAATGGAAATACAAGAATGAGACATACTAGTCCAAATTCTTAGCGGGCTATATTTTTAAAAGATTTTATTTATGTATTTATTTATTTGGCAAGGGCGTCCAACAAGCAGGGGGAGGGGCAGAAGAAGAGGGAGGGAGCAGACTCTAAGCTGAGCACAGAAGCCCCACAGGGTTCCATCTCATGACCTTGAGCTCATGACCTGAGCTGAAACTAAGAGTCAGACACTTAACCAGCTGAGCCACCCAGGGGCTCCCTTGTGGGCTATTTTAAATACATCTTACTAGTGATTAAAAAGAAAGCCCAGTAATGATACAGATGAGTTGACAATACATAAAACTTACATCAATGGGCAGGTATAAAACATTGCATCCAACAAGCTCGTATACATTGTTTTCCAAAACTTGCCATATACTGGGTCAAAAAATAAGTCTTATCCAAGCATGCATGCATGAAATCATGCAAATCATGTTCTAGGACTACATGAAATAAGGCTAGAAATCCAAAAGCTTATAAGATCCTCATACATTTGGAAATTAAGAAATCGGCTTCCACAGGCACCTAGATAATTTACACATGCACATTGGAAAATGTCAATGTCACAACTAATGGAATTTAATTTAGCAGAATGTAGAGGACCATAGCACTAATATATGTATGGGGGAAGAGAAACCTGAAAAATAACAAAAATAAAGATAACCCTGGTTAAAACCCTAAGATCTCATCTCATGGAGCTAGAAAAAGAATAGCAGAATAAGCTCAAAAAAGGAGAAAGAAGGAATCACTAAAATTCAGAGTGGAAATAAAAGAAAATGAAATCAAGCACACAATAGAGACGATCAACAAAGCTAACAGTTGTTTTTTTGAAAACATGAGTAAAATTGGCGAGCCTCCAGTGGACCCAGATAAGAAAGAGAGACAGCACACACCTATTTCAGTGATGGAACAAAGGGGAATTACTACAGTTTCTGCTTGCATTAAGAAAGATCATAAGAACTATATTTATTTATGATTCTTTCAACTCAAAGACACAGAAACAGAAAAACAGAATGAAATATATAGTATAATGCAACTGATATTGTGGATAGATATATTTTTTTCATACTGTGTATTTTTAAAGATACGCATTGTTAAATAAATACATAAAAAGTTAACTGGGAAAAAAGGAAGGTAATAAAAGAATGTAATGAGCAACTTTTTCCTCCAAATTTAGAAGGAATAGTTATATTTCTAGAACAAAGTAATTTATCAGAAATGACCCAAGAAGAAATAAAGAACTTAAATTGCCCTATTGAAATTTAAGAAACTGAATCAGCAATCCATAGCCTTTCCTCAGTGAAAGACTCAGACTCCCATGGCTGCACTTTTGCCGATCTTAAACAAACTCTTCAACAGAACAGAAAAAAAGTGAAAAATACTCTCTTGCTTATTTTATGAGGCAAACATAACTTTGATGCTAAAATCTAATGATAGTTAAGAAGAAAAATTATAATCTACTCATGAACGTAAACACAAAACTTCTAAACAAAACATTAACAAAATAATGTGATCTATAGTTAGTTAACAGCTTAGAGGTGAAAAATTACCGGAGCATTGAAATCAATACAGAAAGTCATTTGTGAAATTCAACATCTATTTATGATTTTTTTTTAAATTGAGAAAAGAAATTGAAGGGAATTTTATTAACCCATGAAGTTAAAAAAAAACATACCTACAGTAAATAACACAGAACCCATTACTATAATAACCCATTAGTATAGTATAGTATAATAAGGCAAGAAAATGATGTAAAAGTTATAAAGATTAAAAAGAAGAAAAAATAACAAATGATATGAATATCTACATATATGTGGTATGTATATTGTGAAAGATATTTATTACCAAATGATACAGAAATACATTTTTTTAAGTTTTTGAACAAATGGCAGGCAAATATAAAGCAAAAGAAAGCTCGTATAGCAAGTTTAGTATCAGAGCTGTTTTAAGGCCAAATTTTTAAAAATCAGAAAGAAATGGAAAGAATATTATAAATAAAAAGATAATAGACAAAAGAGTTAGAGATTTTAAAACACTCTCTTTGGAACAGATCAAGTAGACAAATAACAACCAAGGTACAAAAGGTCTGATTAATGTGTCTAACAAAGCTTGATCAATTAAATATTAGAGAAAGGATACACATTGCTTTCAAGTGCACACAGAACATTTGCAAATGTGAACTACAAATAGGGCGACAGAGGAGACCTCAGTATAGTCCAGAGAATTCACAGCAAGGTCAGGCTATGTTTTCTGACCTTATATAAAATAAATCAATACAAAATGATCAATTTACAAAATCCCTTAAGAATGAAAACTGAAAACAAAATGTAATATGATTACATAGTCTTTGGAATAAAGAAGAAATAATAAAGGAAATTATTAAGTATTCTTCATTGAAATGAAAAATACCCCATGTCCAAATGCATAAGACAAAGCTAAAGTAACATTTAGAGGTCAAATTATAGTTTCAAACAACAAATGAGTTAAGTTCTCATTTAATAAGCTCCAAATAATGGGGCACCTGGGATGGCTCAGTGGGTTAAGTATCAGACTCTTGATTTCGTCTCAGGTCATGATCTTGGGGTTTTCAGCCCCTGCAACGGGGTCCATGCTGAGCGGGGAGTTTGTTTGAGATTCTTTCTCTCCTTCTCCCTCGGCCCTGCCTGTCCCCCTCTCTGAAAAAAAAAAATAAAAATAAAAATAAGTTCCAAAAGAATAAGAGCACCCAAGCAAGTGAACAAGCAAACACAGCACCCAAAGAGCAGAGTTGGAATAGGTAAAATAGGGAATAATAGAAAAGTGGAAGATGAATAAAACCACATAACGGGTTCTTTGAAGTTTCCTCATAGAGACAATCCAACAGGAAAACTACTCAAGAGATTCAAATAAACAGAAATGTAAAAGAAAAATGGAAGGAGAAACAGAAACATTTCTGTAACAATGTTCAATTGCAGCTAGAAGTAGCAAATCTGCATAGATCAAAAGCCAGTTGCCAAAACCTCAACAAACTTTTTGACCTAAGCCCTCTTCCACCCCTTAGGGTTCAGACAAGGAGTCTAGAGAAACTTGCAAGATCACGGAGCAGAGCCAGGCTTCGAACTCCAGCAGCCTGATTCTAGAAGCTTCCCTCTCTACCCTCATGCTTTACTCTTTTGCTTCGCTAGCAGAGCAATAGTGTAAGCGTGATGACGGTGAGCAGCAGTTCTCTCCTTCGTCTCTATGTCACCACATGTAGCACATGGAAAAGGCTTTATACATTTAAAAATAGTCTGTTTTTTTAGACATGAACATTCCATTGGTTACAAAACATACAGGTCCTAAAACGGTAAATGGTAGACGTCTCCCTCCCACCTCCATCCCCTAGGAACGGTGTGCTCTCTCCTGAGATAATGCTCTCACCTTCATGTGGATCCTGTCGAAAGCATCTTTTGCTCATATAAATAAGCAAATGTGTTCTCTGTTCCTCTCTTTATCTAGTGAATAGCACATCTGCACATTCCACTGCTTTTGGTTTTTCCCCTTTACTGCTATATCTTGAAGGTCACACCAATTCAAGTCAAAGAGCCTCATTCTTAGTATAGTTGCAGGGTACTCCGTTGGACATCTAGTAGAATTTCACAACCTCTTGATAGAACAGGAGGGTATTTCCAACCTTTTGTGATTTCAAATAATCCAGTGGTGAATGTATCATTTAGCAAATAAATGGGCAAATCATGGGCAAATAAAGCCCATGAAATAGATACCCGTCCCACTTCCTGTGGGCGATCTGCCTCCATTTCTAAAGCTGAATAACAAGTTACCCCAAATCAGAGTAACCCAAGGCAATGACATTCATCTTTGCTCACAGATCTGCAGTTGCGGCCAGTAGGACTCAGTGGGGACAGAGGTCTGGCCCTCAGCTGTGCCCGTTCCTAGCGGACCCAGTCCTCTGACCAAGTCTTGTCCACCCACAGGGCCAGCAAGCCATCCAGGCTGTTGGCTGAGACCTTAGCAGGGACCAGACCCTTGCCTGGGGCCCCTGCAGGCAGCCTGGGCTTCCTCACAACATGGTGGCTGAGCTCCAGAAAGACATTCTGAGAGAGCCAGGCTGGCTTTGGAAGTCAGGCGTGCAAGGAGGCAGCCCCCAACGCCCACGCAGCTTCAAGGGGGAGGGGAACAGAATCCACCTCTTGACACGGAGCAGCAAGGTTCTGGAAGAGAATATGGGTCCACAAACACTGTTGTCACATTTCTGGAAAATCCGATCAGTCGTGGATACATTCTAGATTCTAGACGGAATGGTTCCATGACGGGTGTATACAGTTCTGACTTCCATAGATGTTTGCCGATTGCCCGTCAGAGTTTTTGCCAATTCACTCCCACCCGCAGTGCATGAGATGCGCATACTTGTTGCCCAAAGGAGGGAAAGATTGACGGAAAGGAGGAAGGAGTGAGTGAAGGAGTGGGCGGAATGAATGAAAGCATAGTTGGTCTGGAGAGAAACACTTGGTCGTCTGGCCACTGGGGGGCGGTGTTTACCCGTGGAAGCGCAGGGAGGCGCCCTGGGATAGACGGTCTGTGAGCACGTCAGTGCCCTTTGCTTTGGGCCCGCGAGGCTCAAGCCTCCCCACATCCAGGTGCGGGTGTGCGGGATTATGCCGTACTTGGCCGTCCTGCACCGCCCGGAAGAGGGAAGACAGGAGTCCCAGTTCGCCGTTCCTTTCGCTCCTTACAGTCCAGGAGGCTTCTGATGCCCTTGTGGAGCTCAGAACAGATTCGTCCTCCGTAGGGGCCTTCGGGGCTTGAGGCTTTGCCTTTGAAGGCACATCCCCAGCGGTGGTAGTTCCAAGCCTGCAAACGCAGGGCCTTGCCCCGTCCCAGGAGACCTGGAACAGTGGCTCAGCAGAGGCCTTGCAGGAGCCGAACCCGCCCTCTGGCACCTCCCCTGGGTGATTCCGGGGGCCGTGGCCCCTTCCCCACACCTTCCTTCTGGTGGGACCCTTGGTCATTCCAGGGATGGCTTGGAGCTCCCAAGACCCGCCCCTCGCCTGCCCTAGCTCTCCTGCCCCTGGATGAGATCCTGGGGCTATCAGGCCACACTTTGCCCCGGGCCCACCCTGCACACGAACCTTGTAACACACTGAGTGAGGTGAGCAGATGTCCCCTTGCCTGTCTCTGATGGTCACCTCAAGCACTGAGATCCAGGGCAAGGCTGGCAGATGGGGTGTGGAGTCAGGAACACGGAAGGGAACCCAGCCTCTGAAGTGTGACCATTAGCTTTTAGCCCAAATTAGGGAGCCAGCCGGCCTCTCGGGCCACCCTGCAGTCTACCCTTAGGACGCCCTGCTGCTCACCCATCTGTGGTTGTCCCCTTGGTTCCTGACCCATCCCTTTCCCAGTCACAGTCCCCCCTCAGCTTTGTGGTCCAGCAGGGGTTAGGCCGACCTGCCGACCGCTGTCCTCCCGCAGTAGCCTGGGAAGGGCGAGCGGAAGCCAGAGTGCAGAGTTTCTTCAGGCAGGCCTGGCTTTGAGCCACCCTTCTAGGAACCTCCGGCAGGTGATTTGGCCCCCGTTCTCTCCCCTGTGATGTGCATCTCAGTTCCTGCTTCATAGAGTCACAGCAAATATGATGGTCTTAGCACAGGCCTGGCTCTGAGCAGTAGCCAGGCGCACTTCCCACCTCTCTGGGCCTCCCCTGCCCCCCAGCCCCGCGCCTGTGCCCCAAAACCCTCTTCCCCTCGGGACAGGTGGGCATTCTGGCTACACTCACAGCAGAGAAGGGCCAGGCTGACACTCGGCCCCACGAACCCTGAGGGGCAGTCCTGGGCATCCCTCCAGCAACCCTGTTCGTACTTTGTTTCTTTGGCTGACGTGCACAGGGCCCTTGGGGACACAGCAACCGCTTACTGGGTATCACCTGTCCCTCAGGGGATCAGTCTGAGCATCTGGCACTAAGTGCCATCTCCTTCGTGGGGCTAAGAGCTGGGTCACCCTACGCTCGATTGAATGGGACTCCGGCTTCCCCCGGCCCTGTGTTGGTGGTCCCGTGCCACAGAGGGGTGGACTGCCCTCCTTTCCTCCCCCTGGCTGACCTCTCACTGCTCCCTAGTTAACAACTGGGGGAGAGTTCGAACACAGGAAGCCCCACCTCCTGCTCTCATGAGTCCTGAAGGGAGACATTTGTGTTGACCTACTTTCAAAATCTCTTTCTTGCAATGGCCTCAGAACAGACAGTGTCTCTCCCTCTTCAGTGCATGGCTGGGAACGAGTCCCGTGGGCATGCGGGGGAGGGGTGGATATGGCCACACAGCATCCCATGCAGTCCTGGGTCACCAGAGTGAACACAGATGAGGGTCCTTCATAGAGTCAAATTGTCGCCAGCAGTTGGTCTTAGCAGAGGACAGACAACCATGATGACTAGATGTGGGACCAACTCAAGAATGTTTATTCTGTTTCCCATTCGGAGTCCCTTAATAAAATGGACAAGGCCACTCCTAGGGAGTCCCTGCAGGGAACTGCTTAGGGACCTGCCTGCTTCCATCAGCCCACAGACTGATTACATGTGGGGGAGAGGGAAACTTCCTTATCCACGTCACTGCCCAGCGCCATCAAGTGTGGACAGCCCCCACCCAGAGCATCTTTGTAGGAGGCATACATGACCCAGAGAAAATCAGTGAAGTGCTCTGCTTTCTTTTATGCCTCCTCTGATGCTCCTGTCCCAACGGGGACCTGGGTTAGAGTGCCTGCCGCCGGTATTTATGGCCTCCAGCAGCTCAACCACCTGCTGAAAGAGGAACTATGCAGCCACAACCCAGCAATATAAACATGTGAGAAGTATGGTGCGTGCCTGGGTGGCTCAGTCGTTAAGCATCTGCCCTTGGCTCAGGTCATGATCCTGGGATCCTGGGATTGAGTCCTGCATCGGGCTCCGCGGGAAGCCTGCTTCTCCTTCGCCCACTCCCCCTGCTTGTGTTTTCCTCTCTTGCTGTGTCTGTCTCTGTCAAATAAATAAATAAAATCTTAAACACACACACACACACACACACACCCCAACAAACACACACGAACGTGAGAAGCTTGTGTAGGTCAGAAACTGAAGGGAGAGCTGCTCTGAAAGGAACGTGGAATTGGGCCACCAGACGCAGAAGGGACATGGCTGCAGTCCTGAGATGATCAGGCCATTACTCAGCTCACCCCTGCGAGCCCTGGGGGTACTCACCTTCCACCAAGCAGGCACTGGAGAGACAGATGGCCCCAGACTGCCGTGGGGCCCAGTGTCTGGCGCACAGTCCCCGCAGCGACACCAGTCAGCTGACCAGTCCTGCATCATTGCAGTCCTGCAAGGTCAGAGGCTACGATGATGTTCCTGAAGCTTTGGTGTTCCTAAGAATCACTCCTGGTTCTGGGATAAACTGTGGATTCCAGGGTCCCAGCTCCAGGATTGATGCAGTAGGCTTGGGATAGGGCTCAGAAATCTCCATTTTAACACGCATCCCCAGGAACTCTGATGTGGGTGGTGCTGGAACCACCCTTGGAGAACTCCGACTCAGCTGGTGAGCGGCAGGGGGACTCTGGTCCATGGCAATCAGGCGAATCGCAGCTCAGACAATTTTATACCCATTTCTGCCAGGGCTCATTCCCCTATTAGGTTCCTTGGGCTTCTACATCTGCAGTACTGCCTCAAACCCTGCATGGTGGCATCTGGCCAGGCAGGAAATGGAAGCACTGGGGGAAAGGAGAAGAAGGAGCGGCAAGCAGGCGGCTCAGGGATGTGACAGTGACAGGATGTGAGAATCCGTGGCCCGACAGCCACCTCGGGGAAGGAGCCTGGTCCCCGGGAGGGGGGTGCAGGTGGGAGGAAACATACAAAAGAAAGTGACCTATAGCCACTCAGAAATGGGGAAAGGAGCAGGGCACAGGGCTGGCTTGAGCCCCGGGAATGCCGTAGCTGGGGGTGATGGGAAACCGGGCCAAACACCCAAGGCTGACCCGAAACAAAGCTGCTGATGAGTGATGGGTGCTCATGGGCGGCGGCGGGGGGGTGTGATCAGAGGGGCTCTCAGGGGTGAACTTAACCGTGCAGGTAGTGACTTAACCGTGCTGCTCTTTGCCCCTGCCCCTGCCCCCAATGCATAGGTTGTTGAAACCCTAGCTTGCAAATCAAATGAATACCTATGTCCTTGAAATACTAAATGCCATTTCAAAGGAACTGAAAGATGACACCCTAACTGAATTATTGAGATGGGAAAGTCTTGATTTCAAAAGGTAGCAGGGACACTGTGAGCCACCGTCACGGACGCCACATCGTATCCGCGGAGGCGCTAAGTTATATTCACACTTCCAGGATCCGGAGGCTTACATACTCTCCAATTGCTTGACTGCTGTTGAAACTGGTTTTAGGCCAGAACAGCTGAAGCACATCCTAGAATATTAAACGCTTTTAAATGTCATTTCGTGGTAAGTACCACTTGGTAGGTTTTCAATTGCTCTCAAAGGGCATATTTTCTTAATTTTTCTTCATGGTAAATCATCTACCAGTTCACCACCTCTAACTAATCGTGGTGCTATATTTGAAGCCAATGACTCAAATCACAAGAGCGCAGGATGAATGCAGTGGGGGATTTAGAAATATGACATATGCAAATATTCCCAGCAGGGAGCTATTGTGTTTTGGCAAATAAATGTCCACGTGTCAGCTCTGTGAAGAAGGTGTATTTTGAAAGCAAATCTCTTTATCATCTAGGTCCCTGTCAAGATACATCTGCAAGTTACTCACCCCTCCACATTAAATATGTAAGCCCCTGTCTAGCTCCTGACACGCCTCCGTATTGGTACTGTCGTCAGAGAAGGCAGAATTGGACCCCAGTACAACGTGCCCGCACAGCGTGAACACGTCTTGGTCTAAAGAAAAAAGAATCAGATGGTGAAGACGTCAAGGAGTGGTTTTCAAACTTTCAGGTAGTGAAACCCCTTTTTTTCAAGTGAAGAAAGGGCAAAAAATAAAAATTATTTTGTCAGCATAGATTTATTCCTAAATTAAAATTTTTAACCCTCCGTGAAAACATCCAAGTTGTGCAATGAATATAAAAATTTGAGCCTGGGGGCGCCTGGGTGGCTCAGTGGGTTAAGCCTCTGCCTTCAGCTCGGGTCATGATCTCAGGGTCCTGGGATGGAGCCCCGCATCAGGCTCTCTGCTCAGTGGGGAGCCTGCTTCCCCCGCCTCTCTCTGCCTGCCTCTCCACCTACTTGTGATCTCTCTCTGTCAAATAAATAAAATCTTAAAAAAAAAAAAAAAAAGTGAAAGGACCAAGGTCAGAGTGACTAGAACAGGGAGAAAGTGACAGAGAATACTAGAAAGGAGAGCCAGAGAGTAGGATCTGAAAATTCTGTGCAAAACTGCCCAAATCTCTGGTTGATCCTGTAACCAGATGTAAGCAAAGGCAAACTCAAAGCAAGCTGGCTAAGCTAGACGAATTTCCGAGAGTTCTGTTGGTATCCATCACAGGGCAGGGTGGAGAGAATTGGGAGCTTAATTCTAGTCATGGCAACTCCCTTAAAAACCACTACTTTTCAGAGGAACCGAACAAAATCCGAAGTTTCTGAAACATTATTTATAAAGGTTGGGATATAATCCCAAACTACTGGGCAGGCACTCAAGAGAAAAGGCAATCATTAGCCAACAATCCTGAAAAGATCCACGTGTTCGAATTAGCACGCCAGGGTTTTTAAAGAGCTAGTGTAACCATGCTCAAAGATGTAAAGGAAAATAAGCTTGTAATAAACCAACAGGTAGGGACTCTCAGCAGAGAAATGAAGCTATATGAGAAAAAAACCAAATAGGCAATTCTACAATGGAAAAAAACGTCCAAATAAAAGATTTTCTAGGTGGGCTTTAGACGAAATTATAGGTGATGGAATAAAGAGTCAGTGAACCTGAAGATAAATGAATAAAAGTTATTCAATCCGGGGCGCCTGGGTGGCTCAGTGGGTTAAGCCTCTGCCTTCAGCTCAGGTCATGATCTCAGGGCCCTGGGATCGAGTCCCACATCAGGCTCTCTGCTCAGCGGGGAGCCTGCTTCCTCCTCTCTCTCTGCCTGCCTCTCTGGTTACTCGTGATCTCTCTCTCTGTCAAATAAATAAATAAATAAATCTTAAAAAAAAAAGTTATTCAATCTGCAGAACAGAGAGAAAAATAATTTTCAAATCAAAAGAGCCTCAGGAAATTGTGGGCCAACCTCAAAAGGTCTAATATATGTGTAAAAGGAATGTAAGAAGATAAAAGAAAAGGGATGGAAAATATATTGGAAAAAGTAATACCCAAATATTTCCCAAATTTCATTTAAGACATAAATTTATAGATCTGAGCGCTGTGAACCCCAAAAGCAAGATAAATACAAAAAAAATCATAACTCAGCCGGTGGAGCAGCATTGCTGGTGAGTTTAAACTAGCACAGCCACTTTGCACCAAGTCTGTCAATTTCTTTTAAAACTAAACATACACTTACCTATGACTCAGCAATTTCATTCCTGGTTATTTATTCAGGATAGATGAACAGGTATGTCCAGAAAGGACTTGCATTAAATCTTACCAAGGGAATGGATAAAATCACTGAATCATACAATGGATTCATACAAGTACTCCGTGACAAAAAGAAATAAAATATTGATATATGAAATGACATGAATGGATTTCAAAAACATTATACTAAAAGAAGGTGTCGGGCCCCTGGTGGTTCAGTAGTTAAGCATTTGCCTTTGCCTCAGGTCCTGATCCCAGGGTCCTGGAATCGAGTCCTACAGCAGGCTCCCTGCTCAGCGGGGAGTCTGATTCTCTCTCTACCCCTCCCCACTGCTCGCGATCTCTCCCTTACGCTGTCTCTCAAATAAATAAATAAAATCTCAAAAAGAAATAAAAGGTGTAAAATGGTACTGTTTTATTCCATTTATGTGAAGTTCTTCAACAGGCTGAATCAATCTATAGTTTAAAAAAATAAAAATCCACAATGGTGGCCGTTGCAGAGACTGGGACAGAGGAGAGCAGAACCTGAAAGGGAATGAAACAACATTCTGAGGTCACAGCGATGCTGTCTCGATGCGATTGGTACTACAGGAGTGTACACAGGGTTATAACTCATCAAATGGTATACTTGGGATGTTGCATTTTACTTTTACCTTAAAAATATTAAATATTAGCTATAAATATCACACAATGATATGTACTCAGAGGTGCTCAGAGGTGAGTATACTGCAACTTACTTCGAAATGGATGGCTAGATGGACCGATATGGCTCCATGGGTGTTAACTAAACAATGTTCTTATAGGTTTCAATTTTTTCGTAATAAAATGTTGAGGGGAGGGATGTTTACCTAACTCTTGAGATCTACTGGGGAACAGAGAGACCTTAGTTTGAAACTCAAGAACTAAGAGACCACACTTGGAGCCCCAAGCAATGTGAGTGATGGCCTGTTTCCGTCATTCAACAAGGGGCTGCTCAAGGACTAACAGATTAGCCAGGTGTTCTAGGGATACAAAAATGCAGACACAGACTGTATTCATGGAACATGGCGCCGGGTGGGGAGGCTCCAGGGAGACCCAGCTAGGGCCCCGGGAGACACATGTTGTGGGAAGTGGACACAGCGGACACAGGCAACTCAGAGGCAGCTGTTCCAAATGCTCACTCCAGCCGCTTTCCTGAACGTGGTCACACTTATCTCCCTGATTCAGTTCCCACTGGCCCCCACGTGCACGGCTCCCCCTTCCCCCCCAGAGTGAGTTTGACATGAACCGAGGCCCTTGACCAGCAACTTAACTTCATGCTAGTTTGCTCATATATGAAATAGAGAGAATGCCCATTTTTAAAGGATTATCATAAGGACTAAATGAAAGCATCCCATAAGCAATAAATGGTACAGAGTATTCATCACTGTTATTGAGACTAGATGTGGCCAAGAGGCCTCATCTGAGCATGTGGCTTCCTCCTCCCAGAATGGCTTTTTCTTTCTAATTAATTATGCCAGTGCTTCCCAAGTCACTCCCAGAATCCAATCTGAACTCTTGGATATGTAAAAACCCTGCCCAACCCCCAACTTCTCCCCTCCAAGAAAGGTTAAACATACAACACTGTAACCAATGAACAAAACCTTTTAGGGTTAAAAGTGTAATTTTATTTAGATGTTACTTGTACATAATCTATAGTAAGATATACAAACAGATAAAAATTGTTTAACAGGAGGTGTGTGTTTTTTAATACCACTTTAAATTCAATTTACAACAGCATTGGTAATACTGCAAGGTGACAGATACTCTGATTTATAAAACAAAAATTACTTGCTACTCTGGCTGATACATTCCCACTAGTCTTTAATGGATTAAAATGTATCATGTATTCCAGTTGCAAATTATTACAAAACTTTCACAACCTAGCCACTTGGTGCTCAGAAAAGATTTTGATATTCTAAAAATTTACTGAAATGAAAATGTTAATTTTCTAACCATATACTTCCACTAAAGAAAACTGTAAGTGTACCAAATCTCATGGTTTGGGGTTAACAATGGAAAACCAATCACATTATGTTTGTGTAGCTAATGTGTGGTACCAAGTAACCTTCTCATCCCCTCTGCCTAATCTGTGATATGAGAAAAAAGCTTGTAAGAAATTAATCTAAAATACATATGAAGGGAAAAAACTGAGGGATTTAAAATTAAAATTTAAAATGTAACTACTACTTTAAGATGTAAAATCCATAGATACAAAATAGGCTTTTACATGTCCTTCTCCATTTGTTTTGGTAAATACTTTTTGAAAATGAAAACTGAAAATTCTAAATATTCACTTTTTCCTTTTCATGTAACAGCACATTAGAAAAAGTCTGGATTTCATTTTAGAATAAATCAGATTTGCTGAGAAAAATACTGCAAAAATAATCTAAATTGAATTTTAGTCCTTTTCCATTCCATTTTAAAGGCTACGCAACACATTAGGGCAAAAGCTTTTCACTAGTAGAAAAATCAAGTCGAAAATAACTTGTTGATTAAACTACAGGAAGACAACTAATAATTAATAGGCTTATGAATATTTATGAATAAAGTGCCAGTAATTTTACTGTAATAAGATATAAATAGAAGAAATCCTGACATGGATAGTAGCTTTATGTGTTCTCTTTATCCTGAGAACAGAAGGGACATAAAAAACAAAGAAGTGTTACCAAATAGATGTTCTAGAATTATACAAGGAATTCCTAACTAAAAAGTAACAATAAAAACAAAATACTGTAATAATGATAAAATCAGACTACAAATGGTAAAAGTCCCAAGAATAATGCCAACACAGTAGGCCTTTATGCTGAAAAAAAAAAGGGGGGGGGAATCAAGGAAAGAAATGTGAAAGTCCACTAATAACTACCACTTAAATTCAGTAAAATTATGGTGACTAGCTCCAGGAAACGGAAACCCGAGAAGCATGTGTCCCAACAGCTAGTACAGCTGAAAAGACTCCGGTAAACTGAGGGAGGAAGAAGCATGGTCTCGGGAAGGGGATGCAGACATAGGCTTTTCAGAGTTTCAAAATCTATGTGACTAAAACCCAGTGATGGGCTTTATCTGATGACCGTCCATAAGCCAAATCAGTGTCCACTAGGGCACACGCGGACGTGGTTTGGGGTCCCCGCTGAAGTCCTCAGGAGGACTCATTAACAAACATCCACTGGCCATGGTCCCGTTTAGACGACTACCATGAACCAGACAACTGTCTTGAGTAAAGCCTTCATCATGACTGAGTCACAAGCAACCGGTCCGTCTGAAATGCTGCACGTAGGTGACAATCCCTAGGAAGTGAAGTGTCTCGGTGTATTTGTGAAGTCGTGTCTACAGTCGAAGCCTGGGGGCGTTTGCGGACTGAACAAGCAGCTCCCCTCCTCCCGAAATTACAAGAGCGGGCTGCCAGCCCTGAGCCTTCCCTCCGCTTTCGCCGGAAGGTGGAGCCGGGAGGGCTGCGAGCTGCCGCCTGGGGAGCGCGGCAGGAAGCGCTGCGGGGCAGGGAACGGGATCCGCAACAGCTACACGCCTCGTCCAGTCGGAGGTACTTTCTACAGCTGAATGTGCCGACGACACCGGGAGAAAAGAGAACGTGTGCTTCTAGGAGTAGGGCCGAGGCCCTGCGTGGGTGATGGATCCCTAATCTGGCCACGGCACCAGGAAAAGCGCGGAGCTGTCAGCATCTACTTCCACCTACGATGGAGGCTTTGTGAAATTCGGACCAAGTGGGGCGAGGGGCCGGGGCGCCCTCTCCGGAGCGCGCTGGGGAGCGGGGAACTTAGGACGCGGCTCCAGGAGAGGCCGGGGCGGGGGGCTCCTCCGCACCCGGCGCCCCCCTCCCCGTCATGTTGTGCCGGCCGGCTGGCCCCCGGGGCTCTAGGGACTCGGGGGTCCCCAGGGTCAGCCCCGAGGACCCCCGGAAGGAAAGCACCCCGTTCTCCATACTCGTGACTGCGCAGCCGCTGCAGCCCCTCCCAGAACCACCGCCAAGCATGGAGCACGGGAGCGCCGCAGGGAACCCTGCCTGGGAAGGGCCTCCCGCGTTCACGTTTCACCAGAGCGTGCGGCGGAACGAGAGCATCTCCCGGGACGTTCCGATTCACACACGGGCGGCCGAGCTAAGGAACGGGAAGCAGCAACGTTTGATGCCCCTGACTTGTTAAATCCTTCCCCTAGAGCCAACGTCTCGGGAGACACGTTAGAAACGAACGAACAGAAAGGGTGACACGTATCGCTGACGGGAAGACGTCACTCTGACACACGGTCATTAATCTTGCGAAGACCGAACACCAGGCAGCTTCACAAACACGCGGCAAGTCCGCGGAATTACAGTGATCGGGAAGGGGAGACCCAAACTGCACGAAGTACTCTCGTGGCCAAGAGAAAGGAAGCAAGAGGCTGTTTTCAGGACAAGCGATAGTTACAGCGTATTTCCTCGGGTGCGGCACAGTTTGCTATGTTCAGTGGCACTTAAGTATTACACAGTAAATACTGAAAAAACCCAGAATTGTTGGATGTGCAAAAGCAATATCACATTATTAATACAAAAGTTGCTACGCTACAGGATTATAATACCACTATGTGGGTGTTGGGACCACTTAAAAGTTTCAACACATTTCCGACACGTGGCCCCTGGTGGCCCCGCTGCGCTCGCGCGCCGCCTCAGTCGGACCAGTCGTTCTCGTCGAACTCAGAGTCGTCGTCGGAATCGCTGTACTCCACGGCGATGCGTCTGGACAGAATGGTGGCCACGTCGTTCCCGACTGGCTCCCGCTTGGCCTCTTGCTCGCGCTGTTCTTGCACCTTTTTCAACTGAATCCCTGGGGGCGCAACCCGGAGAGGAGAATTAAATCGCTCTGCTTGCTCCAAATTAAGGAAAACAAACTAGGAAGTCTGTTTAGCCTTACCACCCCCTCCCCGCCCCCAAAGGTAAAAAGTTTTGGAAACCTGACGTGAGAAAAGCTTGGGAAATCGAAGTGTCTGACCTAAAGAAGGCACTCAAAGTCGTTGACACTGTTTGCAGAAATGTGCTGAATTCCAGTGCACCTGAACATCATGGAAGAAAATTCTGGCCTGCACCTTCCCCTAGGGTAGCCACTACATGTGGCTGATTAAGGATAAATTTACTGTGCCTAGTGGCTACCATATTAGAACGTACAAACATGGAGCACTTCTTTCATGAACAATTTCCTGGACATTGTTGTAATCCAAAGGCTTGGAAAGGAGCATTTTAGGCTAATAGCTTTTGACTAGTGCCGGGAGGTAAGGGAGATCTGTGTTTCACCAATTACTTCTAAAAATGAATATAAAATACAATCACCTACTTTCTTATTAAGTAACAGTAGATGACAAAGATAATTTAAAGTTAATTCTTGGGGCGCCTGGGTGGCTCAGTGGATTAAGCCACTGCCTTCGGCTCAGGTCATGATCTCAGGGTCCTGGGATCGAGCCCCGCATCAGGCTCTCTGCTCCGCAGGGACCCTGCTTCCTCCTCTCTCTCTCTCTCTGCCTGCCTCTCTGCCTACTTGTGATCTCTCTGTGTCAAATAAATAAATAAAATCTTTAAAAAAAAAAATAAAGTTAATTCTTTAATTTTTCTTTTGAAACAATTTCAGATTTTATAGAGTCCCTCCCTGTAAGACTAGTAGAAGAATGGGGCACCTGGGTGGTTGCAGTTGGTTAAGCAACTGATTCAATTTTGGTTCAAGTCATGATCTCACGGTTGTGAGACAGAGCCCAGAGATGGGCTTCATGCTGGGCATGGAGCCTGCTAAGATTTTCTCTCTCTCTCTCTCTCTCTCTCTCTCTCTCCTCTCCTCTCTCTCTCTCTCTCTCTGCCCTTCTCCCCACCAAAAGAAAGACAAGTTAAAAAAAAAATTCCCATAAAAACTATACCCAGGTTCCCCAACTGGTAAAATATGACCACTTTTTTTTTTTTTTTTAGCAACCTTTATCATTCTTGCTCATATACACACATACTTTTTTCTGGACCACCTGAGAGTAAGTAGCATGTAACGTTCCTTTGTCCCTAAAATACTTAATGTGTAATTCCTAAGAAACAATGATCAAAATCAGACTACGAGCATAAATACAATATTACCATCTCTTTTATAAATATTATATAAATTTTGCCAGTAGACTTAAAAGCAGCAGAAAGTTTTCCATCAGGCCTGGGATCCAACATGGGAATACCGATGACACTGTCGTCTTTCATTAACGTCCCTCAATCTGGGCAGTTCTTCAGTCTTTGTGGTCTCTGATCTTGACATTTTTGAAGAACACAGGTGGCTCCTTTGTAGACCGTCCCTTGATGTGGGCTTCTTAGAGGCTTCCTCATGATTAGATCCTGGTTATGTGATCACTCTTATTGGATGGGGCTAACAGGTATCCAAAAACAAAAACACTGTCCTTCTATGACCCTAAATTTGTTATCGGTGAGATCGCATAGCTCTGGGACTTCTTTTCTTGACAAAATCAAAGTGTGTCAATGACGTTGGAGACATATGAGAAGGCTGGGCTCGTGTGCCACACTCGGGTCTGATTTGGGGGCACTCAAGCCAAAAGCAGAGACAGTAATGTCCCAGCTGTCCTGTGAAGGACGTCAGTGCCGCCTTTCTCAATCCCTTCCAGATGGAAACAACAAGCCTGTGACCAAGAGATGGTGCAGCTCCCCACTGAATGAGGAGCTCCTAGGACATCTGCGCATCCTGTCAGTGACCCTCAGCCGGCCTGGGCTGTGCCCCAGGGCTGAGAATAAACGGGTGGAACAGATGGTGAACGTGTAGTGCTGAGGGGATGCCAGGACGGGTGAGCGTCTGGGCTCCTCCATCCTGATTTGATCAGAGAGGCTCTATTTCTGTATGTCTCATGCTCTGGGGTTCAGTGTAGGGCTTTTAGCCGACAAAAGAATCTTGTTGCTAAATTCATGCTGAAAAACTTACTGGCTTCGCGCATCAAGCTAAAAATATGGGAAGTCTAGGACATAGCTTAGGTTTTTAAAAATAACTCAATCATTGCTACGAGCTCACTTTCTTTCACTTAGATGTTTACCCCTGCAGTAGAATGCAGAGAAAAGACCCAGTTAACCAATGATCATCTTTATTATCTATTTCCAGTCGAGTGCAGCTTTCCCGAATTCTCAATACTTTATTATTGTGTATTTATCTTGCACTGGCAAGAATAGGTCTCCTGTTAAGAAAACAAACTCAAACAAGTGTCCTTTAACCCTATTCTAAAAAACCGTTCAGTGGAGAGAGCAGTCATTTGAAGAAGACTAGGCTGTAGCTGGTTAGAGCCATAAAGAAGTCTCTTTCTAAAAGGAACGCTGTGTTTGAGGCGCTCACTTACCCATTCGAATGGCAGCGAGAAGATCGCTTCGAGCGTCACTTATGGGTGGCTGTGCTGTCTCCGGGCGCTTCGCCTCGGCTGCAGGGGGGCCGTGCATTGGGGAGGATGAGCGAGAAGAGCCTGTGCCAGGAGGGCCCGGTGGAGGAGGCGGTGGGCCTGGAGGCGGTGGGGCTGTGACCACGAGCCCAGTGGTGGGAGGGTGAGGAGGGGTGGCATAGGAGGAGCCGGCAGAGGCAGGGAAGGGGGGCTGCATGGGGATCTGGAGGGGGCTGACGAAAGCAGTTTGTGCTGAAGGGATCATGGGGGGTGGTGGTGGAGGAGGAGATCCTGAGGGGTTGTAATACTCAATTATCTGTGCTGGCAGCATCCTGACAAAGAGATGAAACACACGGAGTCATTACAACAGTGACAGTCACAGCCTCGGAGAGTCGAACATGTCCGATTCAGAGGCCTCCCCCAAACCCAATATGGACTGTCCTCTACACTTTAAACACTGCAGGATGCAAATATCCGTACTTTGGGCCAGTCACTTTTACACGTCTACATTATTCACTATGATGAAATTCATCGACACAAATGAACCAGAAAGAAAACCACTCAAAAAGCAACTTTGGGGGCACCTGGGTAGCTCCGCTGGTTAAGAATCCCACTCTTGATTTTGGCTCGGGTCCTGGTCTCAGGGTCCTGAGAATGAGCCCCTACGGGGGGCTCCATGCTCATCGTGGAATCTGCTTAAGATTCTCTCTCTCCTCCCTCTGCCCATCCCCCATCCTCCGCTTGCACTGTCTTTTTCTCTCTCTCTCAAATGCATAAATAAATCTTCTTCAAAAGTAACTTTCTGTGGAAGGCTAAAATAAAACAGTCGGCTGCAAAGGTTATGAACGGCAATTCAGATTTATCCTTCATAGGGGCATCAAAGGGGGGTGGCTCGCAAACTTATCTCACAAGGGTCCTGTGGTCAGTCAGATTTGGAAAATTCTGTATTTTATACCTCGTCCCCATGGAAATTCCTCAAGCCCACAGGGCCCATTAGAATATCAAAAATCTTTGAAAAGTCCTACACCTAAGAAGTCCACTGAACCCTACTGGACCACAGACCCTCTCTTTGCCAGACCCTTAATTAGGGCTTTACTCTCTGGGCACTCCCACACGCTGGGGACCCTTCGGGCGAAACAACGGGAGAGAAGCTCTGAAAGCAGAGGGACATACATTTGGAAGGTGACACTCTGCTCTGGACTGAAGAACACACGTTAATGGAAAGACACATTCCACTTTCCTAGGCACTATCTTGGAGGGGTGGACTCTTTAAAGATTACAGTTAATTCAGAAAAGAGAGGACAAAAGGCAGCCTAGCAAAATAAAGGTGAGTACTTACATTAATAAAGACGAGACCGCAGGGCTCTTTCTAAAGGAGCTGTTTGGATTTTACTCAAGTGACAGAAAACAAAAGGGCCTGAGGGTAGGAGGAGGTCTGCGCACCGAGAGATCAAGAGAGGGTATAGTCACCTATGGCCAAGTGCAAGCAGCGGCTCCTGGAGGGCAGCCCTGGAGACTTTTCTCACTTGTGACAGGAACTGTCTGTGGTTCACCCAGAACATATACAGAGACCTGAGGCCTTGGGACAGGGTCCCAAAAGCAGCACTTCATCCTTTCTCAATGCCTTGGCTTAGCAACGCCTTCACACACACCTCAAAGTACGTATGAGGGAGTGTGTGTTTACACGAATACAGACACAAACCTGAGACCCGTCTGTAAGAAAATATTCAGAGTGACACTGAATATTTTAACGCAGAATTGGTCGTGACTGGTACTATCTACATCCAGAGATCCTTGGCCACATCCGGCCCCTAAGGGATGATTATTCAGCTGAAAGTTTTAGACCACACATAGCAAACGCCAACGCGACAGCAAACAGAGGTAGAGGACAGGAGTCTCGAGTTACCCGTAGTCCGCCGGTGCCATGGGTGCGGAGGCCTGGGGCCCCTCTGCGGCCTGTGGTGGGGGTGGCGGCGGTGGCTGCTGGGGCCTGTTTAGGGCCATGTGCCGCGCTGAGGCAGAGGGGGGTCGGTACTCATGCTCGGGGCCCTGGCTTGCTGGCCCGTGGGGTGGCGCGTCCCCGGCTGCGTAAGAAGGGGTCACGGGCTGCGGGTGCAGGGAGTGGTTGGGAGTCGCTGGGTAAGAGTAATCCGTGACATCTGACGCATGCGACCTGATGTTCAGGAAAGGGGCGGGGGGGAGAAAGTCCAATTCAGTTAAAAAGATTCCCCGCAGCAGCCATAAGCATATTATTTGAATAATAACTTTGCCAATGTACAGAAATCACACACTGATTTCCTTCACTCTGGACTCGGTCTAGCCCCGTGAGAGCTTCCGAGCAACGACAAAAGGACTACTTTAGCAGCAAGCCCCAGTGTTACGTGGCTTCAGGGTCCCTGCGCTGAAGTGGATAAGTCAGACAGATCTGCAAGCAGGAGACAAGAGAGCCCCATTTTCGCAATATTTCAGCGTGCTTTTTCTCTAAGAGAGAAGGCTACAAGGCAAATTCCATTTAATTAAAACACAGGGCCTCAGACAGAGGATTTCGGCGGCGATGGGACTGACAGCATATATTAGATACTACAAAATGGCAGGTGAGCTGGATAAATATGAACAGTGAGAAGAGCGGAAGAAATCAAGAATGCAATTCAGCGCGTTGTAGTTTTCTTAAACAGAAGGACTGTATTTAGCCAAAAGAGACAGCGCGCGGTGCAGTGTGGAAAGGGCTTCTTTTCTTTGCACGGCACAGCGTGAAACTCTGGAAGGAATGGAGATGTGGTATTAGATGAGCAGAGCCTGGGAAGATGCGGGGGCCACGATGCCAGCGGGGCGAGGGGGCCTGGAGGGAGCGTGGCCTGTGAGGGTGGCGGCCACCTAGGTATTAGTAAGGACAGTGGCGTGTCCCTGGCCCGGGCTACAGGCCAGCTCCGGGGATGCACGAACTGTCAGGGCAGCCAAAGCAGGGCGGGCAAGCTGAGGCTGGGGTCCCGGAGAGCAAGGTGATGGACGAACCCTCTGGGCACTGCATCCTCGGTGGCGCCCCCTGCCGGCGCCAGCTCCTTGGCGTCACTCATGAACTCAATGCCCATTTTCCTTCTCTCCCACTCCTCTCTTCGTGTCCTTACTCTTCTCACATGTATTTGCTGGCTTCTGTGAGGGGTCAGCTTGTGTCTCTCTCTCTGGAGGAAACAGGCAAACACACATTGGGGAAGGGGGGGCGCGGGGTGGGGAAGACACCAACCAAGTTTCCATCTTTGAAACTCAGGCAGTAGCTTCCCTAACCGGAGCATCACACAGCAGAGAAAACCGTCCTAAATGACAAGAGCCTGCTTTTTTTTTTTTTTTCCTCTTCCCGGATTGCAGTACGATAATAACCGGTAACTCACTTTTTCCCTTCTTAATTGCAGTATAAATTCTAGATTATGGTGTGGCTAGGGGTATGTCTTCTGAACTATGCAAGCTATGCAAGGGAGTTGGAAATATTTAAAATTAAAAATTTTTAATGGGAGAAGAACCTGACCTAGCTTTAGGTTTACCGCATTTTAAAAACACGAATACCTAAAACTCTCGAGTCACTGGTGACGTGTGCTTGACTCCGTGCGCCTATGTCACAGATTGTGTGCGACTTTCTCAAGGAGACAAAGCTATCTAGCAAAATACAGTGCTTCTGATGAGAGGAGGAGCCAGAGATTGTAAACACTGTGGCGGGACTCAGAGTCCTACCCCAGCACAGTGGCTCTGTGACAGAGCCCCCGTGGGGCCTGAGAAAGGGGAGGACCAGCGGAGGAGGGAGTCAGGAGCAGGCAGTGAGCATCCGAGGACCAGAACTCCAGCAGGAGCGCTCTCGCGCCAAGGGCTCTGGGGAAGGGTGGGCTCGAGAGGGCTGCTCGGTGAGGGGGCACCAGCGGGCTGGAGGAGAGGTGGGGAGTCGGGGGCCTGCTGGGGAAGAGACAGCCCCATGGGAAGGTAGCAGTCACCCACAGAAGACGCTGTCCCAACGTGGAGATGAGTGGGATGAGCTGAAGTATCGTGATCGGCACTATCTGTCGCAGAAAAGAGAATTGGTAAGAGTGAAGATCACGTGGAAGACGGAGGAAGGGAAGTGTAGGCAGTGGAGACTCAGGGGGAGAATCAAAAGACTCCCCTGGGGTCTTTTGGTGGACAGGTGGGAGCACAGGTACAGGACAGGAGGGGACGAGCACAAGGACACTTGCGCTGGAGTTCTCACATCGCCTGATAATGGCGAGAGAGAGCAATAGGCAAGCACGTCCATTCTCCTCCTAAATTTATGCTTACAATCAAAGCATTCCTGATGTACAGAGAAAGCAAAATTTTATGGTTAGTGGATGTGGACTGGGTTCAAACAGATTACTTACATGAACAGATCATAGACATGCCATGAAATCCGATATTAGATTTAACTCTGTTGTCCCCCATACATCCACTAAAGACCATGTTTCTAAATAATGCTTAAGACATAAATATGAAATAACAAAAGTCAACAGATAAAAAACATAGAGCGTGATTTCAGTTTTGTAAGAGAAAAACATATATATGTACAGAAAAATGACCACAGAAGAAATATGCTAAAAAGCAAATGGTGGTTTCTCTGGGTGATGGGATTATGGATAAGATTTTAATTTTTCTCTGTAACTTCCAAATATTAGAAGTTCCTCTTATTTTATAGTAAGAAAAAAAGTGATATATTTCAGTAAAATAAAAAATAAAAGATTCTAAATTAAGGGATAGAATCCAAGTACAATGATGAACTTTAATCTACTATCTGTTACACACAGATAGTAAGAGGCCACAGGAAATAGGATCTGTGTTCTGAAAAATAAGAGAACTGAAGATCTATCTAAACAACATAAATACAAAAGCAGAATACTAAATGATCTCAGTAATCATTGACTTTATACCCAACATGGAACGAGTGAATCTCAGATGCTAGAATGAACAGCAAACATTCAACTGAGGGATTAAAAAGACTCTTTTTTCCACCTGTACCTACTGAAATAAGAATAAATATGGAGCATTATAAAATACAGTATATGTTTAACATGAGTAAATAATCACAATCAAATTACTTGGGGGGGAGGGAAGCACGCTGGGGGCTATCTATAATATTCAAGTACTCCTCCTCACCCGAAGACCTGTGAGCAAATCTGAATCATTATTATCTTCTATGGACATAATTGGGCATAGAGAGTCACACTTGAGGTGAACGCTCAGTTACATCTCCAATAATTCTCAAGTACTGAACAGATAACAGCTTGTACAGAAAAACTGCCTAGAACTTGTCTTCTAGCATAGCCAACCAATGACTGACAGCCCTTCCGGGGTGGGCATATTTCTGGGCGCGGTAAGTACCAAATATGAAATATCTTCTGTGTGCAGAGTCTGTGCTAGACACTGAGGTTATAAAGAGAAAAATTAAGAAAAAAAGGACACAGATATAACGTAAGGTACAGGTTGTTGCTGTTTTTGAAACATTCTTGAGTCATATAAGAATTCTCTGTTCAAATTCTGAAATGGTGATGGAAAACTCGGAGGCTTCTGACCAGTGGGAGACCCCGACCTTACACAAGCAGAGTCGGGAAATTAAAGCCGAAGTACTAACTGACTAGTGAGACTCTGTTGTTCCGAGAGTCCCTTTTGCAACAAATGTGACTTAGCAACCACATCATTCGCACCTGCAAGGAATATTTTTATTTAAATGCTTACAAATTCTTAAAGTAACTCCAACAGAATTCTTCTCCTGAAATTAGAATACATAAGATTAGTAAACTGAAGAAATAACTAACTCTTTGGCTCATCACTCTTAGAAAAGGTTTCCAGAAAAAATACTGAAGTTCCGTCTTAGGCACATCAATTACCACCTACTAATTATTTTTAGCTATCACGTGGCAAAGGAAATTCAACATTCTAAGCTAAAGAGGGAGAGAAAGGAGTAAATGATTATTAAAATGTAAGTCATTGGCAGTTACTAAGCCCAAATATAGCATCAGTGTTAAAAACACTACATCTAGGTTAATGGAAAAATAAACGAGTTAGAGCGATGGAAAAATCATACAAAGTAATCCAACGTACAATGAAACCACTTTCAAGTATTATTTCAAGGCAAAAAAATACATATCATTAATTTTCAAGGAAAGTTTTTGCAACATACCATGGGCCATATAAACACCAAAGACACTGGTACGTTTCCAACATATAATAAAACCAATTTACTACACAGAGGCTTTCTACAACACACGCACACACACCTAGTGTCTGGGGACAGGGATCCCTCGGAAGACGCTCCGTGGTACACACTCTGAGACAGCCTGTTGTCGGGTCTAAGCTCTTTGTCATATGCCATCATACTCCACTCCTGGCGCCTGTTTCTGGCCTTCCTAACCTTTTTCACCTCCCGGGTTGTGCCATCTATACGCTTTTGCTCCTGATGTCCAGGAAGAGAAAGTAAGCATGCCGAGACAGAAGGGAAAGGAAAAGAGCAGGTTAAACGCAGTTGTAATGAACGGGAAACAAGCCCGGCGCGCAGACAAGAGACATTCCCATTTCAGATCACACGAAGGTTCTGAAAACTTCGAACACAGTATACACTCTCTTACCTGACACAGACCCAGCAGCAGTAACTGACACTTCACCATTTAACCTACATAAACAGAAGCTACTTTGCGGCAGCTAACTCCAGGAACTGCTTACCATCATTTCTGGTAAAGAGTTCGCACCTTACTAGGCTTTTAGCTTGTTTTAATCGTACTAGATCTTTCAGATCTGCATGATAGAGGTAAGTGTTTGAGATACAGACAAATCACGTCCTACCACTACACACTTTTGACTGAATGGTTAACATGCGATCATCTTCCACAAAATAACTCAAAATACTCTATTGCCAGTTTCTAATAAGCTTATTACAGAATATTTAAGCTAATCCTGCAATTAGTTTAACATGGGACAAAAACATGCTAAGAACTTACCTTCCCATACCCAGAATCAGTCTGCTCCAGCCCTACTTTGCCAGCAAAAATGTATGCAGTAAAAATGTGGGTCCTACACAGGTGTTTCTTCAAAGGTGAGGACAGTTATTGCTACGTGTGTATGTATTTTTCATAATTCCCAAGTAGGAGGTCATGGTCTTTAAAGATGAGAACTACGTGCTTTTAACTCCTAGGCTCCTGTTAAAGAACTCCCGCACACGGCTTTACAGAAGACACACGAGCGCTAAGTGATCAGACCCAGGTGAGCTTTCGCACTGGGTCAGGCACTGAGGATAAATAGCAGACAAACAAAAAGATAAGGAATCTGCCTCCACGGAGCTTGCGGTCCCATGGGAGAAGCCCAGAAAAGGACACAATGTCCGGGTATAAAATATGGTAAAACATAAATGCATTGTATACCGAATGGCGCCTCATCTGGAAGTCAGGGAGTGGCTGAGACTAGCCCTGTCATGTGAGCGGGCATCATTCTGCAGACGAGCAGGGCGGGTGCATGGGCAGAGGGGAGAGAATGTGCGCCGGCTCTGAGGACAGCAGCACATCAGGAGGAAAGACAGAAGATAAACGGGCAATTAGGGGGAATGTCTCCTGAGATCTCAAAGGTAAGCCAGACCTTATAAGCCGGGTCAGAGGTGTTGTTCTTTATCCCAAGGGCAATGGGAAACTATCAAAGATGAGAAGGGAGGGGCTGGCACACTGCGGAAGCAATCTGAGAAGATCCCTCCAGCTTGTGGAGCACAGATTAGAAGGGGAAAGGCAGGTCCGGTGAAAGGGTGGCTGATGGCTCACGGTGGATGCCGGGACGAAGTTGGCAGAGGATGTGAACGTGGAATTCACAGAACATGTATAAACAGTTAATAAAGATATGAAAAGGTATGTAGTGCAAATGAGATTTTCTTGGGGGAGGGATGAGTCCATCAAAATAAAATAATAATGATATGCAGGTCTGGAAGAAGTCTGTTAAGAGCGTAAACTGGTTCAGTCTTTTAATGGTCAGTGGACAATTTGATGGTATCTTTCAAAATTTAAAGCTCATTATTTGTCTTCTAGAAGTTTACCCAGAAGACTTATCTGCACATGGATCATGCAGTACCATAGTCCTGTTAAGCAACTCTTCACAAGCAACCAAAGTAAGTCCTAACACAGTAAGGAGTAAACAGTTAACGGAGCATACACACCTTTGAGTACTACGCAACTATTAAAAAGAACACAGGACATCTTTAATTACGTCAGTATATGTATATGTCTGCATGTGCTTGTGCAGACATTGGTGTGGTACCATTCTATGCATATAAAAGTGCTTTGTGAAGTGTATGCATATATTTATGAATATACATTTTTTAAACGTCTAAAAATATACACACTGAGTCACTCCTAATGATCGGTGACACCTGGGAAAGGAAAATCTTATCCTCAAATTTCCTACACTAATGTATTCACTTCAGTGTAACGTGAGCGTTTTACAACCAGCACGCATTTGCCCGTATACTTGTAGAAACCAAAAGGAGGGAGAATTCGATGGATTTCAACATGCCTCCTGATGAAGAACCACTGCAGTCCGCGGTAACTGTCACCCTTACTTTTAAAAGATGTATGCGGACGTGTTTAGATCCAGTGTTATGATCATCCGTGACTTTCCTTACCGTGGTTTAGCCTCCAAATCCACTCATCATCGTGCACACAACACACACACGCACAAACCGACTGTGACCAAGTGTTCACAGTCGTGTGTTTGTATTCCAACTACACTGGCTTCTGTTAAAGTCCCTGGAATGTATCCAACGGTCTCCTAGCCCGGGTCGATCCTAGCTGCCTCTACCTCTAATGCTCCTAGATTCGGAAGCTCCCCACACTTCCTCTGCCCCCACTCCTCCAGCATCCTGGCTCGCGAGAGTGCGCGCACACAGACACGTGCATGCGCACACGCACATACATGGGCCGACACGGACTCTGCTTAGAGGGCTTCTCACTCCCAACTGCTGGAGCTCCGTGAATGACACCACATCATTTACAATGTCACCCCTCCCCCCACCTTGTCACTTCACCCACCGCACACTGTACTTCCCCTTCACAATATTTACTAGGCACTGGAACTACACACTTACAACTACATATTTACTTGCATCATTTAAAAAATGTTTTTAAACCAGCAAACTCAGGTAACAAAGTTCAGAAACAATGGATTTCTCATCCCCAAATTTTCTAAACTAATTTTTCCTTCAGAGAGAATTTTCAGCTCCAAACTGAAAGTAACCTGTGTTTTGGAAATCCTGGGAAACAAAGGATAACTGGTTTCATTTTCTATTCCTACATAATACAAGATTTCATGCTAGAAGTTTCAAAATTCTTTCCTTCTTTATGACTTCCAACGGGCTGCATGATTACTTAATGTTTGTTTCCCCGACTACATTGTAATCTCCGTGAGGATGATAATCCTTCCTCACCACTGTTTATCCAGCATTTAGAAGGCATTCAAGAAACATTATTATATAAGTGAATAAGAAATTCTTATCAGAATTTTATGCGTTGGAGGAATGTGTAATGAGACAAAACAGTCAAGGAAATGGTATAATTTTGAAGACATGATAATCATCCATATACTAAGACTGTTTTCCCCTGAAGAACACTGCTGAAAAACTTAAGATATTTTTGTCAAAAGTATCACTGAGAAGGGAAACCTAGAAGACCACTTAAAAGGACAGGCATGTTTTAAAGGAAAATACCTTTAAATCCCTGTTAGTATAAAAAGGTGTAGGGACCAATGGGCCTTGAGACAATCTGTTTCTTTTCCAAGCAAGAGACCAGGATCATTTTTTTTCTTCACTTAAATACTTAATACTTTCTTCATTTGGACACGTCTCAACTTCAACACTCAGCAGCCCTTCCAAGATTTCTCCATTCATCTCCCCACCCACAGCACAAGGAAAGAGCATGAATAACCAATCTTTAGAATTCTTTCCTGGACGTCAGTGGAACACTTTACCCTCACAGTCTGTAAACTGCTTCCATGTGCCCTTTCTCAAATCCCATTTTCAAATCTCAAATTCTCTTCCATCCCAAACTGTGGCTTCTATGGTTCCGGTACATCTAGAAGTCTCCAAACACTAAGGCCACTAACCCACAACATGCTAAGACTTTGTCTTAAAGAAAGCACTCTAACGGGGCGCCTGGGTGGCTCAGTGGGTTAAAGCCTCTGCCTTCGGCTCAGGTCATGATCCCAGAGTCCTGGGATCGAGCCCCGCATCGGGCTCTCTACTCAGCAGGGAGCCTACTTCCTCCTCTCTCTCTGCCTACTTGTGATCTCTGTCTCTCTAGTAAATAAATAAAATCTTTAAAAAAAAAAAAAAGAAAGCACTCTAAGATTTGTCAAGCAAACCAGACGCTCGTTTTTTAAAAACACAGTTTACATATAAAAGTCTTGACAAATATTTGCCTTTGGAGAATTAATTCTCAGTAGGTTAAGTCTAATTTCTGGGCCCTAAAGGGGCAGTTCTTGAGCAAAGCATGATTATTCTTCCAAGAGTGCTCATAATGTGATTATGTGGTCATAATGTGGTCCTCAACCTTCAGACTTACAAGTTGCCTGCCTTTACACCTCACCAAAAGGAACCTCATTGTTTGGTAAATACTATGCCCTGAATGTACAGATCACACATGCTTTCAATCCAATATGACCATCTCATCAAGGTGTTAATTACAGCGAGGTGCCAATGCACCCACTGAGAACGCTTTAAAGAGATGAGAGCAGATCATTGTATCTGATATGAAATGCTGACTGCTTTGTGAAATTTGAAGAGCAGGAGAAAAGTTATAAAACATGGTTACAAACAAAAGTTCTAGTTACTACTTCTATTAAAGCAAAGCAAGTTTAGGGAACAAATCAGAAAGTATTTACTGAAAAATAGTATTACTGTGTTAGACTGAATTGTCAGTATCATTATGTAAGAAATACAACCTCTACGTCTGCACTAAATCCAACATACCAACCATTTGCTTAAGGGACTTACTGACTTATTTCTAAACCAGGATCTCATTTCAAGTCGATTTGTGAGTTCCCATACTAGAATTATTTACCTTCTGACGCCTCTTCTCCTTCCTTTTGTCTTCTGTGTCCTGCAGCATTTTTTCTTTCCAAAGGTCAAAGAAATAGGAAGGATCAGTGTAGAACTTCAGCCCATCCTTTTTATCATCTCTGTAAATCAACGTATCACAAATCGGGGGTGGGGGGGAGAGGCTGTTAGACATTTTCATGTGGAGTGAATATTCACTTAATTTAACTCATGAGATGATAATATCTGTATGAGGCATTTTGACTGTCCTACACATTCTCTCTGATCTCCTCATTTGAAGAAAAAAAAAGGTGAAAATGAAAGAATAGCAACTTTTTCTAGAATAATCACATAAAAAGTACTCTGGCTAATTTAGACTTAAGTATAAAAGTGCCTCAAGATCACAATATGGCTCGCAAACAATGATATCTGATACCTCAACTATTTCAGGAAATGTTTTGTAAACATCTAAGAGGGGCCATCTACGGAGATGAATGGGTTCTTGGTGTGTACAGATACTCACCTCTACTCTGGAGCTTCAGTATTATTAGGATAAAAATTAGTAAGTACGCTGTCCCTTTTTCTTTTTATTAGTAAGTACGCTGGTCCAACATCTACTCAATTTGGAAAGAAGCAAAAACTAGTTCCCAGTGTACTAAGTGTGATGAGAGTGGAAGTAACTCACAAAGAGAATTCAATTGTGGCGTTTCACTTTCAAGTCCTGCCACAATCACTGTGGTCTAAAGACTATTTCAAGGATTTATGTAATTATTCATCTATCATAAAACCAATGCAAATCCCAAGTTGTAATATAAATCGATAGTAAAGCTCAAAATAATCATAACATGAACTAAACGCTCTCTAAGACTAATGCTTTAAAAAAGGATCTGGGGGCACCTGGGTGGCTCAGTGGTTTAAGCTGCTGCCTTCGGCTCAGGTCATGATCTCAGGGTCCTGGGATCGAGTCCCGCATCGGACTCTCTGCTTGACAGGGAGCCTGCTTCCCTCTCACTCTCTCTGCCTGCCTCTCTGCCTACTTGTGATCTCTCTCTGTCAAATAAATAAATAAAATCTTTAAAAAAAAATAAATAAATAAATAAAAAAGGATCTGGCCTGTAGACTACCTTTAGGAGGAGGCAGAGCATTTACATTTCAAATCAGGGTTTCAGTAAGTCATTTAAGGCCCAGAGAACAGCAAAATGAGATGAGACACAGTGAGATGAGTATAAGAAAGAGTTTATGCCCGAACAGTAAACACAAACTAACTGAATGAGTCCGGGGGAAATCCTGCCTGCCCTACCCTGATGGTCCTGCTATGCCATGTTCTGGGAGCTTCTCGTCATCACCAACTACGGCCCAGGTTCCTCTGGGGGCTACTCTGGCCCAATCGACGGTCTGAAAAATCACTAACCATGGCAGCTTGCTTTGCACTTTCATCTATGATGACTTGAAATCCTTCTTTTCCTTTCCAAATTTCCTAATTGATAGGAGACCTCCATTACAGAGATTTTATTAACAACATTACTGTGAAAAATAGAGTCTCCCAAAGATGCCAGGCCTTCTAAATGGAATGAAGATAGAGAAAAACTCAACAGTAATTTGTTACAAAATTTAAGACATATAAAATGTACACTTTTTTTTTTTAAAAAAGGGAGCTAATACTTTAATGAAGGCAGTAGCTCATGTCAGTGAGCAAATATTAATCTCAACATAAGAATATAAGCAGGAATGCCCGGTGTTGTAGCAACCAAATACTTCATTTTCAAGTCATGTTCTCATGTTCATATTAACACTGTCCTTAGTGTTTTCTATACCTCAAATATTTATTGTCAAAAGTACACTTGAGTTTTTAGTACTGTTACTCTTAAACACACTATTAAAGAGTTAAAGACATTTTTATTTTCCGTAAAACTGAATATACACATATAATATCTATGAAAGTTACTTCGTTTTTTTATAAAATTAAAATTTTTCTATCACCACAAGTAGCTAATCATGATCTCAATTCGTCAAAGATAAGTGGTCCACTGAGTTTTCTAAGCTTTTTCCTTTGGAACAGGATTATTTAGTGAGGTGTCTTAGGAAAGTTTTAATAGGCCTGCCCTTGTGGCTTCTAGTGCTAAATGAATCTGAAATTGCCCCCCCCCAAATGCCTATCGAATGAAAGTGAAATTGCAAGGTAAAATGTCAGGCTTATAATATTACTATTCATATAGATCATTAATTTTTAGATGAGTGTGCTAAAACTTCCAGAAAAGCACACTTGTTTCATAGGAAACTGTGGCCCATTGGCCCTCTTCCATCATAGTTTCCACAGGACTTCTAGTGATTTTTTTTTTTTTTTTTTTTTTGAGAGAATCTTTCTGTGCGTGCTTCAGAAAAGAATGTAGCTGGAACTGCTGCTTTATTAGCAGGGCTGCAATGAGGTGGGTCCAAACATCTCCTCTGGACCCTGAGAAGGAACAGGAATTCAGACCAAAAATACTCTGAGCACTCCTTGAGAAGGACCAAAGGCCCAAGATGGCGGCACCAGAAAGAGAGAACCCATTCAGTGGTAAAGGGAGTCTGTTACCCAGTGGAGCTAGTCCTGGGGGCCGTCAGGACACCCTCTACCACACAGCCTGTGCTCATCAGAGGCTGAGGGAATGAGCTTACCTGGAGGGCAAAGGCGGGAGAAGAACAAGCTATATGATGAAGGACAATGAGAAGGCATATGGAAAAGGGAGATGGGAAAGAAGGTGACAAAATATGGAAAGAAAACACTAACGTGGTAAGAGGTAGGAGAGGTGTTTTTAACAAGTATTTTCAATTGCTTAATATTAACTTTTTGCACCGCCGATTTTCCATTCTTTTTCTGGAAAGTCTGGTCCTGATACTGAGTCCTACCACTTTACAGTAACAGGTTAATTTGTTGACTGTATTATTCACTCTTTAAGAATCCCTAGCTGCAGCATGCATTTTTCTGAATTAAATGACAAAAGTCTCTGCAGCGCTGAAATGCTGAGACAGGTATTTCGCTGCATTATAAACGAATTACGCAGTTCCTTTAAAACTGACTTTGAATATGAGGAACAACATAACGACACACAACATTATACAATGTGTAATTTTATAATTACTTGGACTGTGGAACTTTTGAAAGCTTTTTCCATGTTGATATCCTGCAGTGACACTATTTAGAAAAAAGTCCCCCAGGTTGAGTTATATAGAAATATTTTAACTGTTCAGCAATGAGTGTCATTTGAGACACAATCATAAGTAGAATTTCTGATTCTAAAGTAACAAAATTCTACTTCAGATATCTACACTCAGGTATCTACAAAAGTAGCTATCTACTATAGATATCTAGCAAAGCTAACATTAGAGCTCACACTTCTTTTGGTGAGTTAATCTCTATTTTGAAATTCGAAACCTTTAACAATTCTGTACCGGGAACTGATTTCGTTGTATATAATACCTGCAATTACTTTCAAAGTTTGAAAAAAATACGTCCACAGCACTGTTCTCCTCTCTCAGCTTATCTAGACTAAAAAGGCACCGGGAATGTATGAAGCCATACCTGTACGGTGTAAGAATATTCAGGGGAGGTGGCTTATCGCTCTGGTTGTAAATATCAGCAACAGGATTAGGAATGCTGTTCTTCGAAACCACCTGCTGGTCTTGGACTGTGGAACTTTTGAAAGCTTTTTTCATGTTGATATCCTGCAGTGACACTATTTAGAAAAAAGTCCCCCAGGTTGAGTTATATTGAAATATTTTAACTGTTCAGCAATGAGTATCATTTGAGACACAATCATAAGTAGAATTTATGATTCTAGAATAACAAAATCATGTTTATACTGTTCATTTAAAACCACGCTTAAATAGCATGTATATTCCTTCCCTCTTATAAATAAAGCTGTCTCTATAAAATGAAGACGAATCATGTCTTTTTTTTCTTCTGTAGTGATCTAATTATTTCTTTGAACCTAATATTAGAACATCATTCTTTATAATAGCATTTTTCAGAAACCACACAGGAATATAGTTGAGCATAAAAGGCATGTAAATACAAAGGTTTGGGTATCCTGGAGGAAAAAAATATTCAGTTAATACCGGTTGAATATAATACATGTAGGAAATATATCTGCAAAAAATATATACAAATGTAAGAAACACATGAAGTTTTCCTGACACTGACATTAAGGAAAGATGGCAAGGTTTTTCAAAATATGTATAGTCCTAGAAATTAAGGAGCAGCATTTAAACTACACTCAGGGGTAAGAAAATCAGGGCTGATAATACTTATTTCTTGTGTCTGCACAACACTTTACATCTCATGTAGTAACTCATCTAACCTTGACAGATACTTTTGAATTGGGCAACGTGGTCCATTAACCCACCTGACCAGCAGAGCTGAGAGTTGGGTGTTAAGTAACTCTTCCAAGATCACCCAGCAAAAAAGGGCAAACTCAAAATAGAACACAGATTTCCTAACTTGGTCACATGTTTTTTTCTACTATAAAATCCATGCCAAAGACAGTAATCAGGGAAATCCTGATTGAATGGAATTTTAAGGATCTGAGATGCAGTGCAAATCTTATGAACCCTCGTGTACAGATCAACATTTTCGAGCACAAGGTTTATCTCTGGTACTCCAATTACAAGATCCCACAAAGAAACTGAAGGAAGATGAGTAAATACTAAAAATCATTTGTGATACCAAGGTGAAAAATGAATGACCGGCTTAAGATGCGAAATTTCTTATCTGAATAGGCCAAATAGCTAGCCAAGGTTTTACTTTTTCAAATAAAATAAATCTTAAAAATCAGTTAAAGAATATCCATAAGGGATATTAAAATTTCAATACTCTACATTTTTGTCCAATTTCTAATTCACAAATTTAATATTGACCTTTGAAAAAGACCTGAACATGAGTAAATACATTTTTTTAAATGATGAGGGATGAATTCCCTAAAACACTACATTTAAAAAAAAAATAAAACTTCCAGTTTTTTCATTAATACAACTATTGTAAGTCTAGTAGAAAAATCAGATACTAAGATCATTTTACTGCAACAAGAGAAATCAAAACTACCACTACATAAAGGTAAAAATAATTGTTAATCTGAACATTTTTCTCAAGGAAATATGAAATGTTGTATCTTGTACTTTATTTTTGCATATTTTTTTTCCAGGGTAATCTCAGTCTCTCATCCAAAAGATAGAGAAAGGGGAATCTTAAAAAAGGAATTGCTGAATTTTTGTTTTATTGAAACTGTCACAATTTCGGTGTCTATCCTCAAAATGATTATTAGTTACCTACACAGTGCTTACCAATATTAACTTCATTTTACAACCATGATGCCTAAAGGCCGTCAGTAAATACTATTTATGAGATGATAAATCAGCAGATCACCATGATTATTTACAGGCATCAACCCCAGCAAGGGTAGCAGGTGGAGGCCTTCATGCCTTCCCTCAGTCACGCTGTGTAAGTACCACCCTCCCTCTTAGCTGGACCACGTTTTTGGAGTGACTCTGTGATTTTTAGGTAAGAAAGTATCTTTAAAAGAACCACCAATGACCTAAACTAGGGTTTCTAATAGCAAAAATATTCAAAGAATCCTTTAAAACAAATACTATATGTGTATATTTTTTAAAAAAGAGTTCATCTATGAGGTAGACAAGATAAGACTTTAATTACTATCTTACCCAATATTGTCCCCCCCCCCAATATTCTCCTAGAAAGGACAAGATGAAATATCAGCACACTACTCCAAGGAAAAAGCAGTGATTACAACGCAATTAATGACTACCGTCTTGTCAACATCACTTCTAGCTCATTGCTTTCATGCAATTACTTACCCTCTTCCACTGTTGAATCCAGCTGGGTAACTTTGACAGCAAGACGATCAATTCTGTCTTGAAGAGAATTTGCTCTGATGTAGAAGTTGTTAGCCTCATTAAACAGCTCACCAAATATGTCTTCAGCATGTTTGCCTAGAGAAGAAAATGAATGGAGAAGGCCATCTGTTAAGAAGTGCTGAAGCAGCCTTCACACGTTCTCGCTAATGCCGATTACTGTCAACATGTGGGATTTTGTGCAAATGATTATAAAAATAAAGTGTCACAGTCAAGGGCCTTTAGAACTTTTGAAAATGTATTGTGGATATTAACATCTATCTGAAATTGACCCAAAGTTGTATGGTTTTAGAATACCCCGAAGAGTATAGAACTTTCATTTAATTGCTACGTGAGCTATCACCAAGTTGTTTCCCATTAAAATTCTTTGGGGAAAAAAAATGACTCTCATTTTGCATACTTTACAAATAAATAGAATCTTGGGACCTTAACCTTCCTTTTACTTCCCAAGATAAATAAATCATGTTGGTTTCTAAATTTGAGATTTTGCTTCATTCACCATCAGAAACGTTAGATATCTTACGTTGTGCCTAACACTCTCCAACAGCATGAAACTGTCCTAATCTGTATTTTGAAATCTAAGGATACAGTGCTGACTCTGGTACTCTCTAAAATCAGTATTTTGTATTCAGAGTTAAATTTTCTGTATGGATTCTTGTGAATGCCAGACATAACTACTCCCACTTTTCTTAAAATGTAATAAAAAAACACTTCTGAAAACGTAGGAGTAAGTACCTGCTTGGATTTCCAAATCCTAACATCATTCCTTTATTCATTCAACAAACACTTAATAACTGTCTATCCTGAGTGTGCAAGGCATATCTCCTCTGCCAGAAAGAACCACTTTTTAAAAAAATAGACCTTAATTTTAAGAACACTTTCTAGTTCACAGCAAAACTGAGCAGAAAGCACAGAAAATTCCCATATACTTCCTACCCCCCCATAGCCTCCCCCCCATCAACCTCATGCATTTGTTATAACTGATAAACCCACACTGACATGTTATTATATCCAAAGTTCAGTTTCCATTAGGGTTCACTCTTGATGTTAAACGTTCTACGGATTTGGACCTATGTCTAAAGACATGCATCCACCATTACGGTATCATACAAAATAGTTTCACTGATAAAAATTCTTTACGTTCCACGTATTTATCATCCCCAACGCCCTGCCACCCACTGATTTTTTTAATGTCTCCATAATTTTGCCTTTCCTAGAATGTCATACAGTAGAAATCATAATTAATTATAATTAACCATATTCACTTAGTAATACGCATTTCAGGCTCCTTCACGTTTTTTTGTGGGAAGACAGCTTGCTTCTTTTTAGTGCTGAATAACATCCCACTGTCTGGATGGACCAGTTTGATTACCCATTCACCTACTGAAGGACATTGTGGTTGCTTCCAGTGTTTGGTGGTGATGAATAAACATCTTTGTGCAGGTTTTTAGGTGGACATGAGTTTTCAACTCACTTGGGTAAACACCAAGGGGCAAGGCTGCCAGATTATATAGTAAGAGTATGTTAATTTTTTTTCTTTTAAGATTTTATTTATTTATTTGACAGAGAGAGAGAGAGATCAAAAGTAGGCAGAGAGGCAGGCAGAGAGAGAGGGAGAAGCAACCCCCCGCTGAGCAGAGAGCCCCATGTGGGGCTCCATCCCAGGACCCTGGGATCATGACCTGAACTGAAGGCAGAGGCTTTAACCTACTGAGCCACCCAGGCACCCCAAATATGTTAATTTTTATAAGAAACAAATTGTCTTCCAAGGTGGCTGTACCATTTTGCATTCCCACCAGCAACATAAGAGAGTTCCTGTTGCTCCACACGTTCATCAGCATTTGGTGTTGTCGGTTTTCTGGATTTAAGCCGTTCTGAAAGGTGTGAAGTGGTTATCTCATTTTAATTTGCATTTCCTGATGACAGATGAGGTTAAATATGTTTTCATATGCTCTGTGCCTGCCATCTGTATATCTTCTTTGGTGAGAGGTCTGTTCAGGTCTTTTGCCCGTTTTTAAATCAGGTTGTCAGTTTTCTTAGTAATGAATTTTAAGCAGTCTTAGTATATTATGGGTAACAGCTTTTATCAGATTATGCCTTCTGCAAATATCTTCTCCCAGTCTGTGGCCTGTCTTATTCTCTTGACAGTATCTTTCACGGAGCCCAAGTTTTTAATTTTAATGAGGCCCAGCTTATCAATTTTTTCTTTCATTGTGGTACCTTTCTTTGGCATTGTATCTATAAAGTCACCACCACTCCCAAGGTCAGCTAGATTTTTTTTCCCATGTTACCTTCCAGGAGTTTTATAGTTTTATATTTAGGACTATGCTCCATTTTGAGTTAATTTTTGGGAAGGGTTTAAGGTCTGTGTGTAAACCTACCATTTATTTGCATTTCTACCAGTTTATCACCCAAATGAGAAGAGAACCTAAATCTTCTGGAAAGAATACTTAAAGCAAGAATCCATGACATTTTCTCAGTGTTTTATAATTTATATGGTGCTCTGATATCCATTTTCCAGACTGCTGTAATTCACAACATGGCAAACTGTGAGAGTAAAAACCATGCCCTGTTTAGTGTTGCAGTCCAGCCCTAGAACAATGCCTCCTGACAAACACCAGCTCATGAGGTCAACAGTGAGTTACTGCGTTCATTTTCCAGGTGACTAACCTGACCATCAAAAGGTGGCCTATCCAAATCTCATGGCTAGTCTGTGGCAGTAAGAGATGAAACAAAACTCTGGTCTTCTAACTTCTAATCCCTTGCTTTTATTATCATATACTTCCCTGAACCTCCTTGTCTAGAAATTAGCAACTTCCACGAATTATTTCATTGTTAATTACCTATTTAATTAATGAAATGGACTGAAATTTTGCTTCTTAAATGGTCACTCCAAGATAATGGATGAGCATTTCTTCTGAATCTAAAAGCAATATAATTTCATAAATTCTCATGGTATAACTGTCTTTTTTTTTTTTAAGATTTTATTTATTTGACAGACAGAGATCACAAGTAGGCAGAGAGGCAGGCAGAGAGAGAGGAGGAAGCAGGCTCCTTGCTGAGCAGAGAGCCCGATTCGGGGCTCGATCCCAGGAACCTGAGATCAAGACCTGAGCTGAAGGCAGCGGCTTAACCCACTGAGCCACCCAGGCATCCCTCACAGTAAAACTGTCTTAATAAGAGGAGCTTTCTCTTAAAAAAATGAAAGCAATAAAGAAATTAATAAAAACATCTTGTATCTAAAAAGTCATCCTTCCTGCCAAAATCGGAAGGGGGATCCCCAAGACTACTAATTTCAGCAGAGCAGTAAACTGTTTCTCTGTAAGTCTGGTATCTATTGTATGGTCCTCTGGAGTTACTTAAAATTCAGCCAACAGTTTCCACTTCCACAATGGATAAAGCAGTTTCCAAAAGGCAAAGGAATAAAATAAAGTCTTCACACAAATCATGTTTTTCAACTCTGCTAACTAGATGTGTTATCCAGAATTAATGTTTGTTCACTGGCTTATAAACTTTTTCCCCAGTGTTGGACTTGTGTTTCTAATTAGCTCATGAACATCTCCATGTTGATATCCTATAAGAATCTCAAATAGGAATTCCAATAGGAATTCATTTTCATGTTAACTCAACCCTGCATCCCGGTGTGGAAAGGCATCAACCAACCTGAAATGAAGCCCAAGCAGAAATGGAGTCATCGGTGGCTGCTGCCTCCCCCCAAAGCTCATGGCACACCAAACCTTGGCACCTGTCTCTCCCCAGCACCCCCGAGCTCACACCCTCCCTGTTTCCCTCCTGCATGACACAGATCAACAGCTTTGGCTTTTGTTGCTTTCAGGTTCACCTCCCACCCTCAAATCTGTTCATCACACTGCTACCAAATGATCTTTCTTAAAGGAAGACCTGACTCTCTCTCCTACTCAAATTCTTTATTGCTCCCTATCATTCTCAAGCTCAAATCTAGGCCTCTCAGAAGGACGCAGAAGGCCCTGTGCACCTCACTTCTGCCCATCGTTTGTGCTCCAGTCGAAATGAGCTATTTGCAATGCCTAAACCTGTTCCCCTTTCCCAAAGATTCTGCTCCTGGTCTGCACTTTCAAAAACCCCTTCCATGCCTTGTCACCTCACTCAGAATAGAAGCCAAAGGCTGTAGGAGGCTTACAAAGTGATCTAACTTCCTTTACCCTGCTGGCCTCAGCAACTATCACTCTCTCCCTTGCATATTCCACTCCACCTACACTGTCTCCTTGCTCCTTCTCAGACATGCCAATCATTCTCGCTTCCGGTCGGGCGTATTCCTGTTCCTTCCCCTTGGACTGTTTTGTCCCAGAGACTCACAGGGTTTGGTCCCTCACTGCATCCAGATCTATACCCAAATGGGACCTTCTAAGTGAGACACCTCTAGCAACCTTAGCTAAAACTGCCAACACCTCACCACACACATGCACCCACACTGCCCCCCATCCCTACCCACCCACTTATTTTTCTCCTTAGCACTCATCACCATGCTGTAATTGTACACTTTACTTATTCATCTTGTCTCCTATCTGTCTCCTTTCGTGAGACTGTATGATCTAAGAGGACAAGGACTCTCTTCAGTTCTGGGCACTGCTTTATCAATCCCCAAGGTCTAGGACATGCCTGGCTTATAGTAGGTGCTCAAAAAGATTGTGGAATCAATGAATAAAAATGCATTAACTTAAAATCAATCCTTCAGGATGCAGGTAGGGGTCTATAAGATCAGATGCCTCTCTCTGTGTTCCCACAATACCCTAAGTATACCTCAGTCACAGGACTCTTCACATAACTGAATGTTGTCTTTGTGTAACTTCTCTCAGAGTATAAGCGATGTCTTTTATCTCTGTATTGCCTGTGCTGGGTTAGTGCTCAGAGAGTACCTCCTGAATAAAAAACATATGATCTCTTTTCAGTGCTTTCTTGTTAACAAGTACACAACCAGCAAATCCTCCTGGCCCAGGTAAGTTTGGAAAACACTGGACTGTAAAGATTAAACATGCTTCTATGCCTTGGGGTATCGCAAGTCTTTAATACGCTATGTGCAATAGGACCCTACTAGAGACCATCTAGCATAGCATGTTTTCAAACTGACGGGGGCCTGGAAACACCTGGTAACATCCTTTGGAACTACTGTTTCATGACACCCATTTAGGAAAATGACTGCCCCTTCAGCTGGATGATGAGTAGACAGAGTACCACGTTCCAAATAGTTTATCTCCAAGACTATCAGTTCTTTATTTTGAGTATCAGTCACGGTCAAAATGTAACCGACTAATTTTTCTCTATTTGCCCATTCAGTTTAAAAGACATATTCCAGTCATACCTCCGCCCTAGGAAAAAATCCTTTCCCTTCCCCTTCGGTTATGCAGAAATCTGATTAATAGGGGCAACATATATCACCAAGAATATGGGAGTACGCACCACCCCTCTTGCAACAGCCGCTACTGTTGAGAACACACTCTGCCAGGTGCTGTGCAGGTTGAAAGGGATCGATAACACGTGTCCTTTACCTTCAGTGCTTAAAATTAACCCTATTTGAAGAGAGAAAAAAAAAAAAAACCCATGCAACTGACACTATATTTCTATAGGAAGTACTCAATTTATAAAAAAGGAAGCAGAAATTAAGGACTCATACTTAATCTCTTGCCAGCTGCTAAAAGCTAATGAGTGACTAAAGAAAATGGAAGAAATTATATTTTCCTGATGAACAAGAATAAAATGTTGCAAATTACAGTATTCCATTTTGCAAATAGCAACTTATTTGAAAGGCTTAATTTTACTCACTCTTTCGATGGCAAGTCCATTAATAGCTAAACTAAAATAATTCTGAATTGAATGAAAAACCATGCTGAGGTAAGCGCAATTTACTCATTCTTTACTGACAAAGCATCAACTCTGGCTTTATTAATACCATTATCAACTTATGTCCAAGTATGTCAGGTTGAGAGGCATGTCTCTAGAGGGCCAAAGCATTCAAAATTATGCCTGGATTTTCAATTTTATTTAAAAGTGAAGATTTACTGGAAACAACTACTGTGTCTGACAGGAGTCCTTTCTGTAGAACAAGAAACCAGTCATAACAAGGTCCTTAAGAAATTTTAACAGACACATCTCGCACCTAGATCTTGATTTGTTGAGGTTTTGGTTTTTCATTCTCCTCTAAAAGTAACCAGGCTCCCTGGAAAAAGGACTGATTCCACAGCTGAGGGTGGAAAAGTACAACATGAGCTTAGCATACTTGGCTGTGCTTTTCTAGAAAAGTCCAAAAGCACTCAAAGAGTGGCAGATACATGTCACAAAGGACACAGGAGCCAGCCCAGAAGGGCTCCCACTGGCCTAATCAGGGAAAATATAAGCATCAAATTAAATTATAAAAATAATGGATTAGAACCCACAGAGGGGCGCCTGGGTGGCTCAGTGGGTTAAGCCTCTGTCTTCGGCTCAGGTCATGATATCAGGTTTCTGGGATCAAGCCCTGCATCAGGCTCTCTGCTCAGCAGGGAGCCTGCTTCCCTCTCTCTCTGCCAGCCTCTCTGCCTACTTGTGATCTGTCTCTGTCAAATAATAAATAAAAATTAAAAAAAAAAAAGAAAAGAACCAAATGTTACTGTGACTGAAAACAATACGTGACTGAAGTCACCATGGGCAGTACCGGGACAGGCAGAGACTATGTGGTTTGAGAAGAAATGCACTGAGGAAAAGGGGTCATCACTCTGTCATAGTCCTGCCAATATCCTAAGTCTAGTCATGAGGAAACACCAGAAGACCGAGACCAAGACATTCCAGAAAATAAACAGGTCCCTTTTAAAATGTCAAGTTATAAAGTCAAAGAAAGATTGAGGAACTGTTCCAGATTAAAGAAGAGAGTTAAGTATATATGTATTTACTAAACATAAAATGCACAATATTGAAAATACAAAATAGTAAACATATATTAAATATATTCGTGTATGTGTGTATAGGAGAAAGGATGGCAGGAGGAAGATTCTCTGAGAAAAAGAAAATGTGGTAAAATATTATGCAGGTGAAAGTCTGAGAATTCTCTCCCGGTTTTGACCTTTTTATAAGTCTGAAATCATTTTAAAATAAGAAAGTTAAAAAAGAAACTTTATTATAGTGTTTGTAGTAAAGTCCAATTACCATTGAATTCCATAAAATAGCAAGTTATAATTATTGGGCCCTAGGTTTTTTTCCCCCTTTTTAAAGTTTTATTTTTTTCTACCATGAAAGCAATCCATGATTAGAAGAAACAGAAAACACAGGAAGCTAAACAATAGGGAAAATGGACTAAAGTCCAGACCAAGACATCCACCACTAACATTCTTATTTCTTTCTTGTCTTCGTTATGTTTATGTCTGTGTAAGATAAAAATATATATATATAATGTATGCCCTGATTCTTATTGAAATCTGCTTGTGAGTATAAAAGCAATATATGCTCGTGGCAGAAAGTCTGGAAAACTCAGAAAAATAAAAAGTAAGAACTATCACCCAGAGTTAACCACAGTGAACTTTTTTGTATACTTCTTTAACCATATTCCTTCTAGCATTTCGTAAGAACTAAGAAAACAGAGGATGATTATTAAGCATATTCAGTTTGCTCAGCAAACATTTAATAAGCACGCACTGCGCACTGGGCGGCATCCTCGCTGCTTGAAGAAACAGAGCAGTGAACACAGCCACAAAGCTTATGTTCTTCACAGACAACAGATGAGCAGATAATGCCATGTGATGCCAAGAGCTATGAAGAAAAGCAGACAGTGAGGGAAGAGAGAGGGCAGGAAGTGGGTGGTACATAGGTGGTCACAAAAGGCCAGGGAACCATGTAGATATCTCAGGGAGGAACCTTCCAGGCAGAAGGCAGAGACCGGGTTGGTGTGGGAAGGCAGCCTCCAGGAGGTCAGTACGGCTGGAACCCAGTGAATGGAGGGAAAAGTGGTTAGAAGAAAGCGGACAAATTCCTTCCCTGTGGAGTGGGGTGATGAGTAGAGCAGGGAGACCAGACAGGAGGCTGCTGCTGAACAGAGACGCGGTGGTGGCTCAGACTGGAACAGGAGCCACAGAGGGGCCAACAGCTGTACAGATTTGATACACAGTTGGAAGACATCCAGTATGAGAGAGAGAAGACACAAAGAAGAGCTGGAAGAGGAGAGCTCTCATGGGGTAACAGGGAAGAGGCGGAAGAGAGAATTCAGGTGTAGAGTGGGAGATGCCTATTAGAAATCCAAGTGCAGCTCTCTTGTAGGCAGTAGTATCCACAAGTTTGAAATCTTGGGGAGAGGAGAAAAAGAAGACGTACATCAGCACAAAGATGGCGTTTCGAGCCATGGGACTGGATGAGATCACCCAGTGAACGGAAGAAGGCAGAGAAGAGTGTCAATGACCAAGCCTTGGAGCACTCCCACATGCAGAGGTTGGGAAGATCATCAAAGGAGACTAAGAAAGAATAGCTTCTGAGGGAGGAGAAACACCAGAGGGTGCCGGCGCAGAAGCCAAGTAAAGAAATGTTCCCCAGACCTGCGACTCAGCACGGGACTTGGCCATGGGGAAGTCAGTCCCCAGTAATACTGACAAGCACAAATTTTAAGAATGGATGGGACAAAACTTTAATGGGGATAAGAGAAAATGAAGAAGGTACAAGCAGTGAGGGCATGAACACTTGTTCACGGTATTCTGCTGTGAAGGGGAGCAAGAGATGGGGAAACTGGTAGAGGATGGTCTGAACTTCAAGTCCAGGGGCGCCTGGGTGGCTCAGTGGTTTAAGCTGCTGCCTTCAGCTCAGGTCATGATCTCGGGGTCCTGGGATCGAGTCCCGCGTCGGGCTCTCTGCTTGGTGGGGAGCCTGCTTCCTCCTCTCTCTCTCTCTCTCTCTCTCTCTGCCTGCCTCTCTCCCTACTTGTGATCTCTATCTGTCAAATAAATAAATAAAATCTTTAAAAAAAAAAAATGAACTTCAAGTCCGGAGATTTCTCCATATACTAATATGCGGTAGGCATGATGTAGAAGGAGTGGGGGGGGGAGATGCTGCAGAAAAAAGGGGGCGTGAACACAGTCCTGGAGTGAGCATGAGGATGTGGGGTCCCGTGTTTTTGACAGAAACATCATCGCTCACCACTTTAAAGGAGGGTGAGCAGGACACATCGGTACAGAACTTATCAGTGGACTGATCTGGCAGAAGGAGCTGTCTGCTTCTCCTCTGACTGCTTTTCTTTTCCCAGCGAAATAAGAAGGAAGTCATCAGCTCAGGGGGGAAATTTGAGGTGGAAAGAAAGATATGAAATAGGCACTCCAAGGGCAGGAAAACTAATTAACAAAGGAATTACAGCAGGATTGCCGAGCAACCCTGAGAGCTCACCTGAGGAATGTGCTCATGATTTTAAGTCTCTCTTCTCTTCTCACATAAGCATTTAAAGGTACAAATTTCCCTCTAAGCACTTCTTTAAGTAAATCCCACAAATACATGGTTCATTATCACACATTAGAAATAGTTCTAATTTCCTTTTTTATTTCTTCTTTGACCCAAGGATTATTTTTAAAGATATTGCTTCATTTTCCAATATGTCAGAATTATCTAAAAAGATTATTCTAATTACTGTCTCATTACCACCATCCTCTTTATGATATCAATCTTTCAAACACATTATTTTATCGCTGGGCTTACGTTCACCTTGGTGAACATTCCATGGGAACACTAAAAGAATGTATATTCTATAATTTGGGAGTTGAGTGTTCTGTTAAGGTCAATTAAATCAGACTGGTTAGTAGTGTTGTTCAAACCATCTGTATTCTTACAGATTTTTGCCTGTTTATTTTTTTTATCAGTCACTGGAGGTTTTTGTTAAAATCTGCAATTGCGATTCTGCAATGTCTATTTCTCCTTTTTGGTTTTATTTCTATTTCGTATTCTTTTAAGTTAAAATTTTAAATGGTGAGTTCTTGACAAATGGCCTCTTCCCCCTATGGAACCTCCTTCTTTATTATCGTATACTTGACATTAACATAGCCATATCAGCTTGCTTATGCTTTATTTTTACATGGTATCTATTTTACATTCTTTCCATTAAATCTGTATCTATATCCTTAAAAATGCGTATATTTTAGTCTTGCTTTTTTACCCAACCTGATAAGCTCTGCCTTAAATTTTAAGTGGGTATTCAAAATGTTTCCATTTAATGTAATTCTTGATAGGGCTGGGTTTAATTCTATCACCTGGGCATTGCTTTTCTATTTGTCCTTTCTGTTCTTTGCTCCTTTCTTCTTCCTTTCCTGCCTTTTTCTGGAAAATCAAATGATTATCTTAGGATTCCATTTTACCTCCTCTATGTGTTACCTTAGAGGTTACTGGAAATTAAAATGTACATTCTGAAATCATCATTACATACTTTCAAATAATATACTATTTCATAAAACAAAGTAAAACACAATATCATTCCATTTACCCACACACACACCCTTACAGCTCTCACTGCCATATATTTTAATTTCACATAGGGTATGAACTCTGATACATTTTGAATAGACAGCAGGCTTCTAAACAAATAGATATAAATATATAATTTTTAATGAGCCTTTATATTTACTCCCATTTTTACTTTTTCTCTTGCACTTCATTCCTTCTTGCCGATCCAGGTTGCTATCTGGTATCTTTTTCCTTCAGCCTCGAGAATTTCTCTAGCATTTTTTAGTAATGCAGATCTACTGGAGATTTAATTCTCTGGGATTTTGTCTGAACAAAATAAAAATATGTCTCTTTCATTTTCATTCCACTTCATTTCATTCATATTTCATTTCGGGTCTTGTTTCTAATGAGAATCAGCAGTCAGTCTGAGCATCGTGCCCACCCTGTATGTAATTTCCCCCTCTTGCTTATCATTTTCTCTTTACCTTCTTCTTTTAGTAATATTACTATGAGGTAACTAAATCGGGTTTTGTTTAATTTACACTTCTTGAAATTTGATGAGATTCTTGAACGCTTTGGTTGATAATCACCACCAATACTCAAAAATTCTCATTCATTATTTCTTCTGGCTTATTCTTGCTCTACCCTCTTCTCCTGGGACTCCAATTACCTATGTATTAGACCCTCTGATATTGTCCCACATTTTGGCCTCTCTGTTCTTTTCTTTCTCATTTTCTCTTGCAAATGAGTTTGAATAATTTCTATTGGCTCCTCTCCAAGCTATTTCTTCTTCAAGAGTCTGCAGTTGGGCCCACCGGTGAATTCCTTTCTCTCTGTTACTGGGATTTTCAGTTCTATTTCTTTCTTTTTTTTTCTCTTTAGTTTCCATTTCTCTTTGAAATTCCCTATTTCTTCACGTATGCCATTCACCTTTTTTATTCTGTCCTTCAATGTGTTTTTTTAATGCTTTCTTAGAATTTCAATATCTCTGCTGACATGACCCATCTATTTCTGAACGTTGTCTACTTTTTCCATTAGTGTCCCTGACATATTCACCATAGTTATTTTATTTTTTTTAAAAATTTTTAAAGGATTTTATTTAGTTATCTGAAAGAGAGAAAGAGATCACAAGTAGGCAGAGAGGCAGGCAGAAGGAGAGGAGGAAGCAGGCTCCCCGGGGAGCAGAGAGCCTGATGTGGGGCTCAATCCCAGGACCCTGAGATCGTGACCTGAGCTGAAGGCAGAGGCTTAACCCACTGAGCCACCCAGGCGCCCCCACCATAGCTATTTTAAATTCCTGGTCTGATAATTCCAACATCCCTACTACATCTGACTTTGGTTCTGATGCTTTACTCTGTCTCTTCAAACCGTGTTTTTCACTTTTCAATTTTTCTGTTGAAAGCCAGACATGCTGTACTGGATAAAAGGAACTGGGGTGTGTAGGCCTTTAGTGATGTGTTGGGAAGGTGTGGCAGGAAGGAAAGTGTTCTGGAGTCCTGTGACCTTTTTTCCCAGCTGTATTGAGGTGTAACTGACAAAACTGTGTATATTTAAAGTGTACAATGTGATGATTTGACATATATATAGGTTGTGAAATGATTACTGTAACTGGGTTGACTTACATACCATCACCTCACATACTCTGTGTGTGCGCGCACACACGTGTGTGTGAACTCAAGATCTACTTTTAGCAAATTTCAAATGTACAATATAGTATTTTTAATTATGGTCACCACGCTATGCATTTGATTCCCAGAACTTACTCATCTATAACTAAAGGCTTATATCTTCTGAACAGCATCTTCCCTCCCTCATAGCCCTCACCTGGTAATAACCATTCTATGTCTTAGTTCTCCGTGTTCAAATTACTTTTTTTTTTAATATTTTATTTATTTAACAGAGAGAAATCACAACTAGGCAGAGAGGCAGGCAGAGAGAGAGGAGGAAGCAGGCTCCCTGCGGAGCAGAGAGCCCGACGTGGGGCTCGATCCCAGGACCCTGAGATCATGACCTGAGCCGAAGGCAGTGGCTTAATCCACTGAGCCACCCAGGTGCCCCTCAAATTACTTTTTTAAAAGATTCCACACATACATGAGGTCATACAGTACTCTCTGTATGGCTTATTCCACTTACCGTAAAGACCCTGAACACATCCATGTTGCAAATGGCAGGGTTTCCTTCTTTCTCAATGCTGAACCATATTCCATTGTATATTCCACATATTCTCTATCTTCCTTGGCCCTCATCTATCTATGGTGGTGCTATGATCTACTCTCAGTGAGCCTAGGTCCCTGGGTCTCACACTCCTCCCCCTTAGATGAGAAAGGAAGACAGAAGGGGCTGGAGTAGGTACTTCCCTGCCCCCGGGGGTTGGTCAGGCTCTGGTAAAACCCAACCACCTTAGGCTCCAGTGAAACAGTTTCCTTTGAGGGCAGGCACTAAGGAAAACACAGAACGCTCTGGTTATATTTCAAAATGGCTTCTCTTCCCCTCTCTCTGAGGGAAGCACTGTGAGAACCTGGTAGGACTCTTGACAGTAAAACTCACAGAAGTGTGGGAGCGCCCACTAAGAATGGGCCCCCTAGAGCTTTTCACTCTCAAACTTGTTCTCACTGAGCCCCCAGTAATCCACTAGTCTCTCTAAATTTGGGGGCAGTGGTCTGAAGTATGACCTCAGTTCTCTGAAGGATCTAAGAAAAGCTGTTAGATTTTCAATTTGATCAGCTTTTTTCTTGCTGTAGGACCAGGAATGATTTCTAAGCTCCTTAAATGTCAGACTGGAAACTGTAAGTCCCTTCAATATATTTTTCATTGCTATTTTAAAGTACTTAACTGCTACTCCAAAATTGGGGTCATCTGTGGGTCCTGCTTCTACCAACTGCTTTTTCTCTTCATTCTGAGTCACATTTTGGGGTACCTGGGTTGAGCGTCCAACTTTTTGATTTCGGCTCACGTCATGATCTCAGGATCTGGAGACTGAGCCCTGCATCAGGCTCCACAGTCAGTGTGGAGTCTGCTTGAGATTCTCTCCTTCTGTCCCTCCCCCCTGCACAATCGTGTGCTTTTTCTCTTTCTCAAAATAAATAAATTTAAAAAAAAAATAAAAATTATGAGTCACATTTTTCTCCTTTTCTACATGTCTTACAGTTTTATTTTTTCACTGAACAATGTAGCTAGAAGAACAGTAGAGACTAAGGTAGAGAATGTTTAGTCCTAGGGCATATGCTTTACAGAAGACAACTACTTTAGATTGCTGATAGTATCAATTGAGTTCCTAATGTGGGAGTGAGCACAGTAAAGTTTTAGAATATTAAGACCTCTGAGCCTCTAAAATCTTTCCTTGAAGTTTTTAGATGGTCTGCTTTAATAACAGTGTAAATCAAAATGATCAGAAAAACATCTATAAATTGCATAAACCTATATACTCATGAAATAGGAAGAATAGAGAGGATAAATCAAAGAAGAACTAAACATTCATATTTGGCTGACTCTCCAACTCCTGCTGTTATAAATTATTCTACATTTAAATTCTGCTATGTAGAGATCCACCCAGGAAAAGGAGAAATGAAAAACAATCTCACTCATATTTACTTTTATAATGCCCTCAAGGAAGTATTTCTGATATTTCAGGTCAAAGGATGGGTGAGGGAAGTGCTTGAATTCCCAACACTTCTGCCTTTTTGGGGAGGGGGCTCTTATATTTGCCTCCAACTTGTTGACAGGACTTTTATCTTATAGTTTCCTATGTATACATACTCACCTCGCTTCACTGGCTTTCTATTTTAGTCCACAAGAAATGCAAGCATTTATCTCAGTTTGTAGCATTAAAATTTCTTACTGTTTCTTCCAGTCTACTTCTGTCCAGATACAGCAATACACTTTCACTTAACATCCCCTTTTAACCCAGCCTTAAACTGCATGGGAATGTACTTGTGATCTATTTCCTGCGCATACACTGAGTTTGAATATCTTCCCTTCCTCCCACAAATCCCATTTGGCTAAAAACATCTTAGAAATCTATTCAGGGCATGCCTTCAAAATACTTAGATCTCTATTCTGAGTAGAACAGCACTTGGTATAATCAATTAATACGACTGCAAATTTTAGACCTGATTAGATAACAGCAAATGTGAGCAAGCCCTTAAGGTAGTATTTTTATGTTGACCTGTCATTTAGTGTCGTAGGAAACAGTATGTACCATAAGGAGTATTAGCAAAAATATTAATCCCTTTTTAAAAATCTTTAAGAAAACACAGCTCCTTTCTTATTCATGCAAATACCTAAAACAGAAATTAACAGAAAAATAGATTTTGTAACAAGTTTTTATTTTTTAAAAAGATGATATTTATTTGAGAGAGAGAGAGCGAGCATTCACAAACACCTGAGCAGGGAGAGGGGGAGAAAGAGAGAATCTTGCAGGTTCCCCGCCTAGCTCGGAGCTCGACACAGGGCTCCATCTCATGATCTGGGCTGAAATCAAGAGTCTGACGCTTAACTGAATGAGCCACCCAGGGACCCCTGTAACAATTTTTTTAAAGGAAAGACATATTTAAAATTAATGGGAGTCTCAGAATTTTTTTTAAATACCAAAAGAACCAGAGATGTATATAGTGGTTTATACAAGAATATTTATGATAGTGTTCCCCAACCCCCAAACAAGGAAACAATTTATACATCTAACAGTAGGGAAATGGTTAAACAATTATGGTATATCTTTTTAATAATCTCTAGCTATTAAAAATTGTAACTTAGATGAATCAACAAAGATGCTTACTATATTGAGTACAGGCTACAAAAACATGTATAATACCATTTTTGTAATGGTATATATAAAGCATTACAGATTATCTTCTCTCATTAATGAAAATTTTGTAATTTTTCTCCTTTGTGTTTTCCTGTGCTTTTAAAGTTCTTTATACTATCTCAATACCATCTAATATGAGCCAAAACCTTAGGGGTGGGAGGGGAGCCCCCTTTCTTTGTGACTCTTGGGAGCCTTCATGGGGCAGGAGGAAAGGAAGATCACTATAATCTATTATCACAAGAACAAAGAGAAAAGTAGTAAAAAAACACCTTAGAGGTATTAAAGAGGACTTATGTCATCCTTGGCACAAATGCCCATGTTGTTGTTGTTCAAGATTTCTTTTTTATTTTAGAGAGAGAGGGCAAGTATGAGTGGGGAGAGGGGCAGGGGCAGAGAGGCGGAAGGGGGAGAGAATCCACAAGCAGACTCCCTGCTGAGCATCAAGACCTGAGTGGAAACCGAGAGTCGTTGCTTAACCCACCCAGGGGCCTTCCATGTTCTTTTCTTCAACAAATTATATAAAAATTACATTATAGTATCATTAGGAATTTGACTGCAAGATACTGTAATTTTAATTGAGCAACTAGCTGATAGGAACAAGAGTACTCAGATTACTAATCCAGGAAAATGATGAAAAAGCACTCTTGATGTAAGAGTAATTGCTACACTAAACTGTCATTTGAAGAAAAAAATCAATATTTCATAGCTAGAAAACCAAATAACACATTACTAACCACAACTGTTTTTTAAAAAATGGCTTCCCTTCTCCCTCCCACTACCCCCAGATCAAGCCTATTAGAAGTTAGGATCATGCGGTGCCTGGGTGGCTCAGTGGGTTAAGCGTCTGCCTTCCGCACAGGTCATGATCCCAAGGTCCTGGGATCGAGCTCCACATTAAGCTCCCTACTCAGCAGGGAGTCTGTGTCTCTCTTTCCCTCTGTGCTCTCTCTCTCTTTGTCCCTCTTTCTCTCAAATAAGTAAATAAAATCTTAAAAAAAAAAAAAAGAAAAGAAATTAGGAACATGCAAAGAAAAATATCTGAAAATTACTAGACTAATTTTTTATTTTATTGGAGAAAGCTTTGGTCCTTTAGCTATGAGGCTGCTCAAGTTATAAATTTCCTTTCATTTCTATGATTGTTCTTAAACTCATTACAATAATCAATATTTTCTCACTGAAAAGATTTCAATTCCCTGAAAAGCCTGGTAAGAATCTCACCCTTTAAAGTTGAACATCTCATCTGCACATAATGGGAAGATGGTACCTCCAAATTCCCCAAAAGTTATGTAGAGTTCTAGGGGTTACAGAGGTCTATTTGGTATCTGGGACCAGATTCTCTTCTTCATTACAAAGTCATCTGCACCCACACGACACTGAACTGCCCCTAGAGATGTGGCAAGGATCAAATGAGCTGGTGAATCAGAGCCTTGATGGCTAAGTCTTCCTTTCTGGAAGAGCAAAGAAATTCCTGTGGCCTCCTGGTCTGTTCTTCCTCCCTTGGACTTACCAGAGAACCAGTTCCCCTGGACCATCACAGAAGGTCTCCCAGGGCAAGTCTCTGCTGCTCAGGCAGATATATGTCAATAGTCAAGGCAAATCCTTCGAGTTCCCAGGCTATCTGCCCAGATGGCCTTTTAGATGAAGTCCAGCTTCTTTCTGTATTGCTCATGCAAAGTTCAGATGGTGTGCATCACCCACTCCAAATCTGGGGAGTGGAGGTATGGAGGGTGGTGCAAATGGCATGCGGGAGTGTCCACAGGGAAATGGAGAAGATTGAGATGGTCCGCTCTTATATGGACCTACTGCATAATGGTTAGATACTCAAAGGAGTAAAAAAAAAATACTGTTTTGACTCTACTTTGGGAATTAATACTCAGTAAAAGAAGACTCTTTTTTAGAAGATGTTTAATATGAGATACATGCATTGCTAAACTGTCACTTTAAAAATACCTGATGAATGACTACAAAATTTAAAAAAAACATAAAAACATTTTAAAAATTCTAATTCTTCCCAACAATTACAAATCATAAAAATGTCAGATCAAAAAATATCTCCTATAATGCAAGCTGGTGCAGCCACTCTGGAAAACCGTATGAAGGTTCCTCAAAAAGTTGAAAACAGAGCTACCCTATGACCCAGCAATCACACTACTGGGTATTTACCCTAAAGATACAAATGTAGTGATCCAAAGGGGCACCTGCATCCCAATGTTTATAGCAGCAATGTCCATAAGAGCCAAACTATGGGAAAAGCATAGATGTCCATCAATAGACGAATGGATGAGGAAGATGTGGTATAAGTATATGCAATGGAATATTATACAGCCATCAAAATGAAATCTTCCCATTTGCAATGACATGGATGGAACCAGAGGGTGGAATGCTAAGTGAAATTAAGTCAATCGGAGAAAGACAATTATCATATGATTTCACTGATATGAGGAATTTGGGAAACAAGAGAAGAGGATCACCAGGAAAGGGAGGGAAAATTGAAACAAGACAAAACCAGAGAGGTAGACAAACCATAACAGAGTCTTAATCTCAGGAAAGAAACTGAGGGTTGCCGGGGGGAGGGAGAGGGAAGGATAGGGTGGCTGGGTTATGGACACTGGGGAGGGTATGTGCTATGGTGAGCACTGTGAATTGTGTAAGACTGATAATCACAGACCTGTACCCCTGGGGCAAATAATATGTTATATGTTAATAAAAAAAACCTCCTGTAATATATTTCGACTCAGTGGAAAGCCCCCACAAAACCTAAAGATTCACCCAAAATGGAACGTTTATTACAATGTGAGTGCCGTAGCATGTCATAGTATATTTCCTGTTCTATGACCATATCGATGTCAATTATTTATGCTTTTTTAAAACTCTAAGTAAGCACCGAACTGATTTGTTGAGAGGGGCACCTAGTGAATAATCACTTATGAACGAATCACTGGTTACCAAAAGTGTGTTATTCTAACAAGCAATATTAGAATAAATAATAAGTGTTATTCTAATAAGTAACTAAGTATATTGGTTTCTTACAATTACATCCTTGGCATCCGTATCACTCTACTCTTCTTTCTGTAAGTCCCTTTGGGCTGCAGGCACAGATCACACAAGGGACAGGAAGAAAGGAGGTTTGCTCTGCGGATCCCCGAGCTGCTCCCTGAATGGGAGGGGAAGCCCTCCTGCACCGGTCCAGGGACCAGGTCTCTCTCCCCCTTTCCACAGCTCGTGCTCTCTCTCACTCTCAGCTCCTGTCTCTACCTGCACACTCCTTCGCCTTCTGCGAGCTGGCTTCCTCCGCCTTCTCTTACACTCTGCCCACAACTCCCGCTTCAGCCTGCAGGGGGCCATCAGTCTTTCAGTCCTGGACGATGACGTTTCAGCAGCAGATCCCATAACAAACCCGCAAGTTGTGTTTCTTAGTTCAAGCTCCCTGCCAGTACAGGACTGGCCCAGCTCATCTTTTCAATCCAGATACATGGTATCCCATTACAGATCACATCTCTAGTGCACGCTCATTCATCCTCTCTGGAGGGATTCCTAGCATCTTGTTTTAAAGCTCCCCCAGTGATCTAACGGAGGCAGGGTTGAGACCCACTGGGGCAGCCTCACGAAGGTCGACTGTCTTTGAGGCCGGTGCCCATCCCTGGGCCACTTAGGAGGCAGAGTGGGTTAGGTGGACGCGGGGAAACCAAGGCTGGGTGGTACATTAGTTTCCTATTACTGCTTCTCCTTGTTGTGTCAAATGACCACAAATTTAGTGGCTTAAAACACACGTGAATTATCTCACAGTTCTAGAGGTTAGAAGTCTGAAATGGAGGGCGCTGGGGTGGTTCAGGGGGTTAAGCATCTGCCTTTGGCTCATGTCCTGTGATTGAGCCCCATACTGGGCTCCCTGCTCGGTGGGGAGCGTGCTTCTCTCTCTCTCTCTCTGCTGCTCGCCCTACTTGTACTCACACTCTAGCTCTCTCTCCCACTCTGTCAAATAAATAAATAAAATCTTAAAAAAAAAAAAAAAAGAAGTCTGAAATGGATTCCATTGGGTTAAATCAAAGTTTTGGCAGAGCTGTGTTCCTCCTGGAGGCTCCAGGGGAAAATGCATTTCCTCGTCCCTTTCCACTTTCCAGAAGTGGTCTGCATTCCTTGGCCTATAGTCTCTTCTTCCATCTTCAAAGCCAGCAACGGTGGATTGAGCCTCACATCACATCATTCTGACACGGGCTCTTCGACCTCCTCCTCCCACATTTAAAGGAGCCCTGGGATTACACCAGATAATCCAGACTAACATCATTCTTTTAAGATTAGTTAGTAACCTTCACTTCCCCATCATGTCACACATGTTCCAAGGATTAAGATATGGACATCTTTGGAGGAGGCATTATTATCCTGCCTACTATGAGCAGACTACATGGAACAGAAAACACTGGGTATGGGGTTTTACTCACAAGCACCACAAACACGACCAACATAATACCAGGCTGAGTATTACTACAGCATGACGTATAGCTTGACTATTAAAACTTTAATCATTTATGTTAGTTTTTATCTTTTATACTCCACATCAATAGACATTTCAGCCATAAAAACAAGAGACCAAAGTATTCTTTAAAAAAAAATAAGAACTCAAACAGCAACATTTTTACCCTTCAATAATTTATAAGTTATTTTCCTATAATTACACAATTTATACATTTTTATCAACAACCACTGGCCAAAATCAATTGTAGTTAGCTTAGATTCCAAAAGAAATCTATTTTCAAACACATTTTAAGCAATCTCCAAATTGCTTTTGCCTTAGCCAATGATTATACATTAAAAATGGAACAACACAGTACAATTCCTTTAAAGAAAAATACTTATCCTTCCTTCTTCAAAATTAAAATAAAAGCACTTGAACATTTTCAACAAACATTTTCTCGTTGTTGAGGCAACCGGTGTGTGAAATCATGGAGGTTTTCCTAGTTATTAACAGAGTTTTTGAAAAACTTAACTGTGAAAACCTGTCATCCAAAATGCATCTAAACCAAAAAGGAGTGGGACAAAGTGAGAAAACAAGATCATGATATAAATGTAAAAGTTAGGGGGAAAACATTCCAACTTCAAAAAGCTTTGAAGGAAAATGCATTTTCACGCATATCTGAATCTTCAGAAATGAACTATTTCTGAGTGCATGGATGGCTCAGTCACTTAAGCATCTGACTCTTGATTTCAGCTCAAGGTCATGGTCTCAGGGTTCTGAGACTGAGCCCCTGCTGGGCTATATGCAGGGCGTGGAGCCTGCCTGTGATTCTCTCTCTCCCTCTCTCTCTCTGCCCCTCCCCACCTCTTCTAAAAATTAAAAATAAAAACATAAATTAACTGTTTCTTGGGCATTTCACATTAATATTCAAAACTAAAATAACAGAAAGTCCTGGGGCGCCTGTGTGGCTCAGTCATGATCTCAGGGTCCTGGGACTGAACCTCGCATCAGGCCCTCCACTCACTGGAGAGTGAGTGCTTCTCTCTCTCCCTCTGCCCCCATCCCACTCCTGCGTTCTCTCTTTCTCAAATAAATAAAATCTTTAAAAAAATAATAGAAAGTCCTTTCTTCCTTATACTTATATTTGCTTGGATTTATATAATCTACATATGTAATATTACATAGTACTGTGTATATATAATAATCAGCTTATCTGTTTACCTCAATTAAGAAGTTAGTACCTGCATTTAGGTTAAAATCAGCAAATCTCACTATTTTTTGGCTTTAATCTTCAATTCACTTGGAATATTATTTAATCAACAAATATTTGAGCATCTACTCTATGCCAGACATGTTACAAAAGTTAACAATTTTTCAATTTATCATATTAAAAAAAAACAATTAGTCCTGTCTAAGCTTTACCAAAAATTCACATTTTTTTAAAAAAAGTATTAATCCTGTTATCCTCATTTAATAAGTTTTTAAAAATTGACACTACTTTGAAGCCACACATTTGGTCTTATCTAATAATTTGTAAACTAGTCAATTTTAACTTTACATCTTCAGCACATAAAGTTGGTATCGTGAGACCAGTGATTTATTTCACACTGGGAAAACTGGATGAGCAGGAGCAGGCTCTTTCCTTCAAAGTTGTGGTCTCTTCTTCAGACAAAATTAACCACTGAATTGAAATCAATTTGCTAATGGTAAAATTAACAACATGCCATTGGTAATCAGAAAACAGGCGCTTCAGAAATGAGATGACTTACTTAGACTGCTTAGCTGGCGTATGATAGCAGCAAGAGTACTATTGGTTACACATTCAAGTTCACTGGTAATCCCTTCGGGCAGGGCCCCCCGGCACAAGTGCCGGGGTTCGATGTTCCTCTTCACTAAAGGCATGGCTCACAATCTGAAAATTAGAAAGACATTTTTTTTTTTAAAAAAAAGCTCATATTCACATTTTAACAAATTTAGAGTTTCAATTCCCTTGAAAATTGATTCCTTCCCAGGAATTTTCATTACCCTTTCTATGTGAATCAGCTAAATACACAACAGATACCTAATTACTTACATAAATTTTATCAACTTCAAAGATATAGAGAATACAATCCTACTTTTATAGAAAGATAACATAAGCAAGATTTCCAATAAAGTATGAACTGAATACATGCATTTTTACCTTCCTTTCCTCTCTAGTAAAATGAAAAGAGACAGAAAAGGCATAAGCCCAGAAGTGCTAACGGCAGGAAGGAACACAACAGCCCCCCAACTGGACGAGCCCAACCAGATGAAGACACTTTGCAAAGGCCATACCCAGGTGGAAATGGAGGGAGACAGGAAGTGGACCACGCCCACCCTCCCCAGCAAAGGCTCAGGAACCGGAGCTGCCATGTATCCATGAAACGGGGGTGGGGGGAGAATGGATCCCCAGCAGGGATAAGCTAATAAACCAGATGTACTACAAGGACCTACAAGGACGAATATGAAAAGAGGAAAGAGGCTGGCTTTCAAAAATCCATTCACAAATTCCTTCTCCCTTCCCGGGCTGCCCCTACTCCACCCCAACCAGCTGTTTTATTTTCCGGTGAATTCCAGAATTTGCACTTGAGACACAAAACACAGCTAAAGATTACCGTAGGAAATGCGCTAAGGCCAAGAGTATTAAGTCAAAGTCTACACTGAATGTAAGACAGAGCTGCTCCCCATACCCTCATTTCCTAGCTCGCTTCTCCACTTGGCTCCCAGAGCACTGGCAGCCTCCTTTCCACTCCCCATCCAAAGAGACCGGGACATTCCCCCCAGAATGGTGGAAAAGAAAAGATCTACAAACATGGACATTGAGCCAGGGCTTCTCCCTATGGAAAATGCCAACCAGGTCACCCTACAGTTACACCTGCCAAGAATCTCTCCCACAAAATTTCCCATCAGCTTTTGATGCCTCAGATCTAAGTAAGAATGGACAGTGACCTTTCAGGAGAGCCTTCCCCAATGTTCTGGCAATTCTTTTCACTTCTCTCCTCAAGAAGTACATTACAAACTCACATAAAATCTCAACTTTTTGCTTAAGGAGGCACACAGAGTTTCAAACCTACTGCTTATGTAAACAATTATGGCTCATACAATAGTAGAAAATCCAATGACTGGGATTTACTGTCATTTTGACAAGATTATCATACTGTCCAACTTGTAGGAACAGAAACTGAAAAGCCTAGGACATTGGTGAGCAGTCAGACCAGCCCTGAAATGCCAATCTGGAATTCTCATGATGTAAGACAAATAATATCCTATTTGCTTAAACTACTGTAGTCAGATTTCGGTTACTTGGAGTAAAACTTATTCCCAACTGGTACAATAATTGAATGGCATACTGTATCTAAAAACCTGGAATGTGGTAAGCATGTAATACATTTTTGTCTTTCTTCTCCCCTTTCTTTAAAATCTTTGCTCGAGCATCTAATAAATACTTACCAAATGCCTACTGCCTACCCGGGGGGTATGGCGAGTCATAAGGACCCAGTGGGGACTGAAGGCAGACAAGGTCCCTCCCCCAGTGAAGCTCTATTCTACCAGGAAGCAAGACACTGATCCAAACACACAGATTAATGAATTCGGGGTCAGAAAACCATTTTGGGGGGCAGGGTGCTGAGTGGTCTGCAGAGTCACGGGCAGCCTCTGGTGGGTGCGGGACATGACCGCTGACTGAAATCTGAGGGGTGAATAAGGGTCCTATGGTAATGTGGAGAATGAAGCAAAGGAAAGCCAAAGTGGGAAAATGTCTCTTCAATTATGCAATGTTCGACTACTTCTGACTTATGTCCATGAAGGCGACAGCTCAATATACTGACCATATTTTCAGATTCGAACCCTACTTCATGGACTTAGGTGCATCGCCCACAGCACAGCTCTTCACCTCTCTGTGCCTGTTTCCCCCCCACACACGTAAAATGGGGATAAGAACACTACCTACCTTAGAAAATGAGGATCTAATGAGTTATTACATATGTAAATAATTTTGAACAGCCTGGCTCATAGCGGCATTCAACAATGTGACCTACCGTATTCATTTTACGCTATCTTACAGGTTATTATAATGTTAATTATTATTCCTATTATAATAAAAAATGGAACAGTTTACTAGCTGATAATTGGACCACAGAAAACAGATAATAATATTTGTATAAAAATTATGTGAAAGAAGGACACACTCCAGGAAGGAATCCTAAAACGTGCAAATTCCAGATCTCCAAGTCTCAAGGCAAAAATATAAGATTTACTGTGATTTGTCATGACTTTCTGGGAGAGTGCATTAGAAGAACAGGAGGGTAACGGATCACAATAGCAACGAATCAGAAAACCAGAATTCGTCATAAGGAAGAAAATATCACTGATAAACTTAATAAAAGCATAGAGTGTGGAAAGAAAGATACCGAAAACTGATCAACAGGGACTGCAATGAAATGAAGAAAATTAAGCAACAAAAATCATGACGTCCACAAAGAAGCACAGAGCGATGCGGGGGGAGGCGTACGGTGGCAGACACTGTACAGACGGTGCAGACAAGCTACCGACCTGGATGTTCGACGAGAAACCGAATTCGTGGGTAGTTGGAAAGCTGGTTTGTGAAACTGGCCCAGGCATGAATTAGCTTTTAAATCATTTCTTAAAAGAGGGATTTATAAGAGTTTGGGGTAAATATAAGATTCAGGAGCTGGATGCTATGCATATAACACTCCCCTCGTCCCCATTCATTTTGTACTTATTTTTGTGGAAGCTAGCACAGGCCGTCTCCCACACAGGGAGTGTCTCGAAATGCACACGCGACTTGCTGATGTTCTCAGTGGGAAGGGCTCATATCCCGCTCTGATACCCCACCCACGCCTGCCCCATCCTTCGGCTTCATATCTGACATCCCCCTCCGGCGTCCCATAGCGTTGACGTAACACCCCGGGGGGACTTGGCAGCCCCACGTAAGGTGCTGACCCAGAGGCTTGCTCAGGATGTTATTAGGACACAAAAGAGAAAAGCTTAACTCTGTACACGTGCATTAACCATGTCTCCTACACCTGGATTCTGATACTTTGACATCCTGGAGGCAGATGGAGGTCCCTGGACTGGACAGCCTGCTCCTCCCAGAATCAGCCAATTCCCAGAGCTTGGAACTCACCCAGGAGCTCACGCTTCCTATGCAAACCTACCAACCCAGAAACTCCATCTCCTCTCTGCTCTCACACCCCAGGCCATTGTCCGCCCGCCCCAACCACCCCAGCGCCAGGGACCAGGCATCTAGGGACATTAGTATGCCCCAAAGCCTGCTGTAATAATCCGGCCAATCCCAAAACTGCTTGCCCCACCTCACTCATCCCTTCCCACAGGAGCCACAATAATGGCTCTTGCTCCCATTTCCTCTCTCGCTCCCTCCGTCACCAGGTAGCCCTGAAAGCTGGTGCTTTCCCACGTGGCCCACCCCTCCTCCTGGCATCTGTAATACTTATCTTTTCACTAGCAGTCATTGCTCCATGTGTTGGCCTCACCGTACACCACCTGTTCTGTTAATGTACTAATCTCCAAACCGCAGGGAAGTCTGAGATGGATTCCCATGAGGCACCGGGGCAGCTGCTCATCGGTGTCCCCACTGACCATTCCAAGCAAGCTGCCACCATGTCTGGGCCTGGAACCAGGCTAGGAATTTCCCCCAGGGTGGACTCTGAGCTTTCGGAACTCTGGGACCGCATCTACAAGTTCCATGTTTTCCACACTGACTTTTACGGTCCCCCAACAAAGCCTGAGCCCTGAAAAACCTTCTGCCAGTCGCACACACACCCACATGTGTAGACAGATACATCTCAATCTGGCCTTCTCCTCAGGAATTCGTCTGCGGTTGCTGCAGCATTTCAGCTCTAATTAACCCGAGCCTTCATTTCTCGCAACCGTTAGGCATCTACTTGGCACTCCCACTCTCGTCTAAATACAAATAACAACAGAGAGAAGCTATGCTACTCTCTTCCCAATTTTAGACAAATTGTTTTGCGGCTCCTTTTTAAAGTTCTAAGTATGTAGCAATGACTTTTATGGCTTTCCAATTCAGTGCAAAGTACTCTGACACATGTATTTTTCCCTGGATGGCCTTTATTTTATCGGACACTAATCCAGTTTTGAACAAATTGAACAGCAGGGTAGAGGTAACGGAGAAAATGCTGGGTCAGTCATTACTCTTGAAAATGCTTTGCAGTAACAAAAACAGACATGTAATGAACTAACCCTGTTAGTCACCAACAGATGACTTAAGTACGCCTCTCAGCTCCTTCGCTGGAAGAACTACGACCTTTCCAAATCATTCTTCCATGTTATTCTGTATGCTAAGAAAAAAACCCAAAGATTACTAATCAGATGTGTAAAGATTATTAGAGGTTACGTAAGGCACTACTATTAAACCTGCAGTCTGTCCAGCTTTTCTGGGAACTGCTTCAATTTAGAGAAAGACAACCTGGTTCACATAACGGTGAACTAGATTCCAGATGCGGCTGAAACCAGGCCAGAGCCTTTCCCTGGGAATTCGGAAATGGGACCCCCACACCCCGCGCAGCAGCTGCTCTCTTGAACAGCAGGGATGGCTAAGTCTTCCACCACAGGAAATGCAGATCGGCAGGGTTAGTTAGCAGCAAGGGAACGGAATGACGTAACAGACTGGCAAAGACAAGAGACAGACAAGGACACCCTAGATTGCCCAATCTCCCTCAGAGAAGATTCTTACAGTCCCCCCTCCCCCCCTTCACTGGGGGGTCAGACTTGCCTCCCAGTTTAATGGCTCTTCCAGCCTTTTCTCACTTCCTCTATTTCCTGCCACACAGGCATTTCCCCTAACCAAATCCTTACAGGTGTGATCCCATCTCAAGGGCCGTCTCTTGAGGACCCAGACGAATCCAAGTGGCTGCCAGAGTGGTCTGGGAAAACGAGTGGTAAGACAGGGATCTGGGCCTTGCGCACAGACCACTCTGCAGGCAATGAGGAGGCCATCTGGATGGGCAGGCATGGAGAGCCCTGCCATGAGACTGTGGTGCGCTGGCGAGAGATTTCTGTTGTAAGGGACCCGGAAACTGTCCTGGTAGAGAGAAAGACCATGATGGGCATAATAAGGCAGACGCCGGGAAGACACAGAAGGAAAAGCATCTACAAAAACAGCAGGGTTGGCTAGCTGCTGCTAGTGCGTACTGGTGGCCTGCCAGAGGGTAAGGAAGTATTGAAAGCTATTCACAAGCAGTTAATCGCTAGAAGCGGGAACACTCGAGCCTTCCTGGTGGGTATGAACAGGTCCTCATCGTGGCCTGTAATGGAACTGCGGACCTAACTGTGACCGCTCTGGAGCTCAGGACGTTCAAGTGCTCTAAGTGCTCTATTGTTATGCAGGTCCAGGCTGTGGATTTCGGGAATCCTAACAACTGGAACAGGGACTTCTGATGGACGCCCACGTTGATGCTGACTCCAAACACCTCCCCAGCGCCCACCAGGACCCTCTGGAAGTGCTGGGCACACCACTCTAGAGGCCTCCTCGCCACCAGTCGGCAGGCGCACTAGTGGCACACGACCCCTCCCCGATGCCCCATGGGAGCCCAGTGCCAGGCCTGGGCAGGGAGGCTGTCGGGTGCTGGCTGGGGTCGACAAGCCAGTGGTTGATGGGTATGTTCTGGAGGCCCTCGTAAGACACACACTTCTGGAGCGTGGGAGATAAACTCAGTGGAGGTTCTGGGTCTGATGACTCTGGTGAGGCTTCTAGGGGTGTGGCGGTAAGGGCATGCTGGGATGGCCCCTCCTAAGTAAAAGACAAACCTACAGGGAAGGAAGCACAGGGACTGTTAGGTCGGGTCCTCGGGGCAACCTGGCCAGAGACTGGGTGACACAGCAACCACCAGCTCTGAGTGTGGCCCCGAGCTCGAAAGACTCTGTCTCAGGGCCAGGCTTGGCGCAAGCAACATCGTGTTTGGGCCACCAGGACCCAGCGACCCTGGATGGTGCAGGCCGTGTTTGTAATGGGAAAAGCCACATATGGAGCCCCTGGCAAGCTGCCGTGAAAATCAAATGCATGCCCCCTGGGATTTCTAAGAAGGTCATGTCATCACAGCAAAGAATATAGCAAAGACATACCTTCAGAAGAAGCTCTTGGTGTGTGTATTACCAGGCCCTGGTAGAGATCATGGAACAGGAAGGGCCCAAGTAGCCAAGGTTCCCCTTGGTGAGTGAAGACTGTAGGTCAACTGGTCCATTAAGAGACGGAACTGGCATGACCCACATCAAGCCAGAGTGAGAAGCATGGCTGACTCCCACGAGCAGGAAGTCCACACCTCCAAGCCACTCATCACAGCAAACACGCATTCCATGCCCTGTACCTCTGGTGATATCCTGACTTGTATATCTAAAGGGAGGAGGACGGCAAACCTGAGCTGGGTTGACAGGTCAGCCTGACAAGGCGGGGGCGGGAGGGGGGGGACAACCAAAAAGCAACTATGGCTTTGGGACAGCAGCATTTGGGGATGGACCTCGAAGACTCTGGAGAGGAACCTCTTCCCCCATATGAGGCTGTGAGCAACACACCAGTTCACCCTGCATTGCAGAGACGGAGTCGTCGAGGCTGAAAATATGGATACTGGGCTGCCTGTCTGTGTGGTCAGGGGACTGGTAGGAAAGGAGCAGAAATATCAGTGACAAGGCAGTCTGGATAATAGCATGCGGGTGGAACTTTGGGAGTGGCCATCGTGTGAAGAGTTTTGTATCACACCAACCCCCACTGCAAAGGATCCCACCCTGGGGAAGGCACTGCATACAAAGGGGACAGCCCACAGGGCTGCAGCATCAACCCCCCAGAACTGGCCTGATGGGATCCCATACATCCTGCATCTGACCGGGGCCCCACTTCTCAGCAGTATCATATACCCCACCACCCAGATGCGGATGGCCCCAGAACACTGGAGGAGCCTTCTGAAAGCACACTGAAGCACTAGCTCAGGAGAGCCTGAAAGGACGGACGCTGTGCTTCCCCACGCAGTCTGTTACATCAAAGACCTCTCTAGGGCGCCATATGCCTAAGAATGACATACCAGTTTAGGAAACCAAGGGGTAGAAGCAGGAATGGCTCCACTTAGCATCACTGCCAAGAGCCCACTGAGCGGTTCTGTGCTTCCATCCCTGTACCACCAGACACTGCAGGACTAGGGGTCGGATTCCCCAAAGAGCTCACGCTTGGCAGAGGCATGGTCAGGGTCCCAGTGAACTGCATGTTCTGGCTCTGGACAGTACTCTGGACTCACTGGGCCAGGGACCAAGAAGTCAAGAGGAGTCCCCCATAAAGGCAGAGGAAGCTGACTGTGAGCAGGAGAATGGGTTGTGTTTACACAAGGGGCAGAGAGGAACAGTGTGGAGACCGGCTGACACCCATCTTGTCTGCTTCTGGGATCCGGATCACGGAAGGACCTATGTTACTTAGTGTGCTAATTCATGTGTGTGCACGCGAGCCCGTATCCACCGCACCCACTGATTTCCTGGAGGACCTAACTCATCACTGTTATTTCTCAGGGTGGGGATTGTTCTCTGCACCTCGTTTCAGGAAAGTTTCCTTACAGGGCAATTTTGTGCTTGCTTCTACTGAGACCCTGGCACAGGACTAGGGTTCTAATTTCTGAGAATTCAAGGTTTTTTCTGACTTCTGGAGCCCCAGGCAGATAGCAAGCCATTTCTCTGGGTTGGTGAGCAGTTTTTCTACTCCATTTTCAAGGGTTTTGACAACCCTCTGAACATGCCAGCATTCACTCAGAGGACTCAGTTCTACCTCGCTGCTTCAGGCTGGCCCAAGCCACACTTCCGCACTCTGGCCTTCATTAGAACCTAGCCTCCAGCCCCTGTTCCAGTGTCCCTCCCCCTCCAGACCCTCGCAGCTTCCAACACCCATGGATGGGCTACCAATGTGTTCCTTTCAGCATGGCGATGTTATTAAAAACTCATACATGGGGGGCGCCTGGGTGGCTCAGTGGGTTAAGCGTCTGTCTTCAGCTCAGGTCATGATCTGGGAGTCCTGGGATCGAGCCCACATCCCCCACATCGGGCTCCCTGCTCAGAGGGGCATCTGCTTCTCCCTCAGCCCCTCCCCCCCACTTGGGCTCTCGCTCTCTCGAATAAATAAAGTCTAAAGAAAACCCCACACATACATGCATACACTCTCAGTTAGGCTTCAGCCAGCATTTGTCTGAGTTCGCAGCAACTCGAGTAGCTCACTCCACTGTCTACGAATCATGCGTGAGGACACTCTTAAGAACCCCCAGCCCGAGCTCTGTCTCTCCCTCTGTCACTGTTAATGCATCATGCTTCCCTGTTCCTCTACCCTCCCCGATGTGGTCCTCTGAACAACAAGCAGTGACGCACATCAACCGGTGACGAGGTTTCATGAAAAACCAAAAGGGACTGGTGACTGGCAAGGGATGACAGGGATCGAGTGGGTAAAAACGGGGAAGGCAAATAGAGAGCATAAACGTACACTCTACTCTGATTTATGTATTACCTTAACAAATGAACCCCGCGTCCCTGTGTGTGCTCATTACACTTCCCCTGCCTGCCTTACGGCTGGTTCTGAGGCTCACATGAGAATGTGTGTGTTGGGGGAGGGGGAAGTAACATACTAATGGTACTATTACTTTAAAATAAGATATGTAATATTTTCCCCCAATTTTATTAACCCTACAATTAACCTACACCCATTCACACTTTCCTATAGCATGATTAATTGGAAGTTTTTTTCTATAAAGTCATAAAAACAATTCAACAAATGTTTAAAGCAGTATAAAGTTCTCTGAATGTCCCTTCCTAAACCATTCTTGTCTACACCAAACCATCTGGGACAAGCTGTCATCTTAGCAATCCAAATAATTGGTGGATCTTTCCAGATCTCAACAGTTACTGATTTTCAGTTTAATTTCATTGTATTCAGAAGACATGCTTTGTCTGAATTTGTCCAAATTTGTGGAGATTTGTCTGATGGCCCCCAAAAAGGGTCTTGGTTCCACGTGGATGTCACCCAGATGCATATTCAGCTGTGGTGACTGAGACGATATGATCTTCTATATTCTGAACGGATTCTTTCTAAACATGTTCTATGAACTGTGAGGCGGGCTGGAGCTGCCAACAATAATTGTTCGATTTGTCGATTTCTCCCTCGAGTTCTATCAGTTTTTGTTTATGTATTTGGAAAGTCCGTTGTTGAGTCTATACACACATTTAAGATTATTAAGTCTTCTTGATGAAATAACCCCAATGTCTTTATGTGATGCTCCATTTACCCCTGGACATAATCACTGTCCCGAAGTCTACTTCAGTCATAACTTCTTTTGGTCAGTGTTTATGCAATATAACTCCTCCCTTTCAACTTTAACCTTTCTGTGTCTTTATATTTAAAGTAGGTTTAAAATATCATGTAGTTTGGTCTTGCTTTTTTCTTTTTTTTTAAGGTTTTATTTATTTGACAGAGAGAGAGAGATCACAAGTCAGAGAGGCAGGCAGAGAGAGGGGGAAGCAGGCTCCCTGCCGAGCACAGAGAGCCCAATGCAGGCCTCGATTCAAGGACCCTGGGATCATGACCTGAGCTGAAGGCAGAGGCTTAAGCCACTAAGCCAACCAGGTGCCCTCGGTCTTGCTTTTTTATCCAGTCTGACAATTTCTGACTTGTAATTAGTGTGTTTCGATCATTTATGCTCAATGTAATGTTGGTATGGTAGAATTTAAACCTTCCTTCTTGCCAGTGGTTTTCTACAGGTCCCATCTGCTCTTTGCTCCATTTGCTTCTTTCTGTTTTCTTATAATTATTTTGTATTATGTCATCTTATCTCTATAACTGGTTTTTATTCACTTTTGTTTTAACTTTTTTTTAAAGTGGTTTCCCTAGGTCTTAAAATATTTTTAACGTGCCACAGTCTACCTTCAACATGGTTATGAACAGTAACTCTGGAACAGTGCACTTGTTTTCTTCCTCTAATGCTGAGTCCTATGGTGTCATACATTTCACTTACGTTATAAATCCACAACACACTGTTATTTTTACTTTGAACAATTACTGTATAAACCAATTAAAAATAAAAAATAAATGTTTACGCTCACCCTCATTTTTCATATCAGGGTCTCTTCATTTCTTTGTGCAGATTCAAACCGCCATCTGGCGCTTAGAACTTCTTTTAACATTTCTTATAGAGCTGATCTTCTGGCAATAAATTCCCCCACCTTCTGTTTGTCTGAAAAAGTCTTTAAATGGCCCTTATTTTAAAAAAAAAAAATTTTTTTTTTTTTTGTTGTACTTTTTTTATTTTTTTTATTTTTTTTTTCCTTTTTATTAATTTTTTCAGCATAACAGTATTCATTCTTTTTGCACAACACCCAGTGCTCCATGCAAAACGTGCCCCCCCATCACCCACCACCTGTTCCCCCAACCTCCCACCCCTGACCCTTCAAAACCCTCAGGTTGTTTTTCAGAGTCCATAGTCTCTTATGGTTCGCCTCCCCTCCCCAATGTCCATAGCCCGCTCCCCCTCTCCCAATCCCACCTCCCCCCAGCAACCCCCAGTTTGTTTTGTGAGATTAAGAGTCATTTATGGTTTGTCTCCCTCCCAATCCCATCTTGTTTCATTTACTCTTCTCCTATCCCCCTACCCCCCCATGTTGCTTCTCCATGTCCTCATATCAGGGAGATCATATGATAGTTGTCTTTCTCCGATTGACTTATTTCACTAAGCATGATACGCTCTAGTTCCATCCACGTCGTCGCAAATGGCAAGATTTCATTTCTTTTGATGGCTGCATAGTATTCCATTGTGTATATATACCACATCTTCTTGATCCATTCATCTGTTGATGGACATCTAGGTTCTTTCCATAGTCTGGCTATTGTAGACATTGCTGCTATAAACATTCGGGTACACGTGCCCCTTCGGATCACTATGTTTGTATCTTTAGGGTAAATACCCAGTAGTGCAATTGCTGGGTCATAGGGTAGTTCTATTTTCAACATTTTGAGGAACCTCCATGCTGTTTTCCAGAGTGGTTGCACCAGCTTGCATTCCCACCAACAGTGGAGGAGGGTTCCCCTTTCTCCACATCCTCGCCAGCATCTGTCATTTCCTGACTTGTTAATTTTAGCCATTCTGACTGGTGTGAGGTGATATCTCATTGTGGTTTTGATTTGTATTTCCCTGATGCCGAGTGACGTGGAGCACTTTTTCATGTGTCTGTTGGCCATCTGGATGTCTTCTTTGCAGAAATGTCTGTTCATGTCCTCTGCCCATTTCTTGATTGGATTGTTTGTTCTTTGGGTGTTGAGTTTGCTAAGTTCCTTATAGATTTTGGATACTAGCCCTTTATCTGATATGTCGTTTGCAAATATCTTCTCCCATTCTGTCAGCTGTCTTTGGGTTTTGTTAACTGTTTCCTTTGCTGTGCAAAAGCTTTTGATCTTGATGAAATCCCAATAGTTCATTTTCGCCCTTGCTTCCCTTGCCTTTGCCGTTGTTCCTAGGAAGATGTTGCTGCGGCTGAGGTCGAAGAGGTTGCTGCCTGCGTTCTCCTCAAGGATTTTGATGGATTCCTTTCTCACATTGAGGTCCTTCATCCATTTGGAGTCTATTTTCGTGTGTGGTGTAAGGAAGTGGTCCAATTTCATTTTTCTGCATGTGGCTGTCCAATTTTCCCAGCACCATTTATTGAAGAGGCTGTCTTTTTTCCATTGGACATTCTTTCCTGCTTTGTCGAAGATTAGTTGACCATAGAGATGAGGGTCGATTTCTGGGCTCTCTATTCTGTTCCACTGGTCTATGTGTCTGTTTTTGTGCCAGTACCATGCTGTCTTGATGATGACAGCTTTGTAATAGAGCTTGAAGTCCGGAATTGTGATGCCACCAACTTTGGCTTTGTTCTTCAATATTCCTTTGGCTATTCGAGGTCTTTTCTGGTTCCATATAAATTTTAGGATTATTTGTTCCATTTCTTTGAAAAAAATGGGTGGTATTTTGATAGGGATTGCATTAAATGTGTAGATTGCTTTAGGTAGCATAGACATTTTCACAATATTTATTCTTCCAATCCAGGAGCATGGAACATTTTTCCATTTTTTTGTGTCTTCCTCAATTTCTTTCATGAGTACTTTATAATTTTCTGTGTATAGATTCTTAGTCTCTTTGGTTAGGTTTATTCCTAGGTATCTTATAGTTTTGGGTACAATTGTGAATGGGATTGACTCCTTAATTTCTCTTTCTTCAGTCTTGTTGTTGGTGTACAGAAATGCAACTGATTTCTGTGCATTGATTTTATATCCTGACACTTTACTGAATTCCTGTACAAGTTCTAGCAGTTTTGGAGTGGAGTCTTTTCGGTTTTCCACATATAGTATCATATCATCTGCGAAGAGTGATAGTTTGACTTCTTCTTTACCAATTTGGATGCCTTTAATTTCTTTTTGTTGTCTGATTGCTGAGGCTAGGACTTCTAATACTATGTTGAATAGCAGTGGTGATAATGGACATCCCTGCCGTGTTCCTGACCTTAAGTGAAAAGCTTTCAGTTTTTCTCCATTGAGAATGATATTTGCGGTGGGTTTTTCATAGATGGCTTTGATAATATTGAGGTATGTGCCCTCTATCCCTACACTTTGAAGAGTTTTGATCAGGAAGGGATGCTGTACTTTGTCAAATGCTTTTTCAGCATCTATTGAGAGTATCATATGGTTCTTGTTCTTTCTTTTATTAATGTGTTCTATCACATTGATTGATTTGCGGATGTTGAACCAACCCTGCAGCCCTGGAATAAATCCCACTTGATCGTGGTGAATAATCCTTTTAATGTACTGTTGAATCCTATTGGCTAGTATTTTGGCGAGAATTTTTGCATCTGTGTTCATCAAGGATATTGGTCTGTAGTTCTCTTTTTTGGTGGGATCCTTGTCTGGTTTTGGGATCAAGGTGATGCTGGCCTCATAGAATGAGTTTGGAAGTTTTCCTTCCATTTCTATTTTTTGGAACAGTTTCAGGAGAATAGGAATGAGTTCTTCTTTAAATGTTTGGTAGAATTCCCCTGGGAAGCCGTCTGGCCCTGGGCTTTTGTTTGTTTGGAGATTTTGGATGACTGTTTCAATCTCCTTACTGGTTATGGGCCTGTTCAGGTTTTCTATTTCTTCCTGGTTCAGTTGTGGTAGTTTATATGTCTCTAGGAATGCATCCATTTCTTCCAGATTGGCCAATTTGTTGGCGTAGAGTTGCTCATAGTATGTTCTTATAATTGTCTGTATTTCTTTGGTGTTAGTTGTGATCTCTCCTCTTTCATTCATGATTTTATTGATTTGGGTCCTTTCTCTTTTCTTTTTGATGAGTCTGGCCAGGGGTTTATCAATCCTATTGATTCTTTCAAAGAACCAGCTCCTAGTTTCATTGATTTTTTCTATTGTTTTTTTGGTTTCTATTTCATTGATTTCTGCTCTGATCTTTATGATTTCTCTTCTCCTGCTGGGTTTAGGGTTTCTTTCTTGTTCTTTCTCCAGCTCCTTTACGCGTAGGGTTAGGTTGTGTACTTGAGACCTTTCTTGTTTCTTGAGAAAGGCTTGTACCGCTATATATTTTCCTCTCAGGACTGCCTTTGCTGTGTCCCACAGATTTTGAACTGTTGTGTTTTCATTATCATTTGTTTCCATGAATTTTTTCAATTCTTCTTTAATTTCCTGGTTGACCCATTCATTCTTTAGAAGGATGCTGTTTAGTCTCCATGTATTTGGGTTCTTTCCAGCTTTCGTCTTGTGATTGAGTTCTAGCTTCAGAGCATTGTGGTCTGAAAATATGCAGGGCATGATCCCAATCTTTTGATACCGGTTGAGACCTGATTTGTGACCCAGGATGTGATCTATTCTGGAGAAGGTTCCATGTGCACTAGAGAAGAATGTGTATTCTGTTGCTTTGGGATGAAATGTTCTGAATATATCTGTGATGTCCATCTGGTCCCGTGTGTCATTTAAGGCCTTTATTTCCTTGTTGATCTTTTGCTTGGATGATCTGTCCATTTCAGTGAGGGGAGTGTTAAAGTCCCCTACTATTATTGTATTATTATTGATGTGTTTCTTTGATTTTGTTATTAATTGGTTGACATAGTTGGCTGCTCCCACGTTAGGGGCATAGATATTTAAAATTGTTAGATCTTCTTGTTGGACAGACCCTTTGAGTAGGATATAGTGTCCTTCCTCATCTCTTATTATAGTCTTTGGCTTAAAATCTAATTGATCTGATATAAGGATTGCCACCCCAGCTTTCTTCTGATGCCCATTAGCATGGTAAATTGTTTTCCACCCCCTCACTTTAAATCTGGAGGTGTCTTCGCGTCTAAAATGAGTTTCTTGTAGGCAACATACTGATGGGCTTTGTTTTTTTATCCATTCTGATACCCTGTGTCTTTTGATTGGGGCATTTAGCCCATTAACATTCAGGGTAACTATTGAGAGATATGAATTTAGTGCCATTAGTAGCCTGTAAGGTGACTGTTACTGTATATTGTCTCTGTACCTTTCTGATCTACTACTTTTAGGCTCTCTCTTTGCTTAGAGGACCCCTTTCAATATTTCCTGTAGAGCTGGTTTGGTGTTTGCAAATTCTTTCAGTTTTTGTTTGTCCTGGAAGCTTTTGATCTCTCCTTCTATTTTCAATGATAGCCTAGCTGGATAGAGTATTCTTGGCTGCATGTTTTTCTCGTTGAGTGCTCTGAATATATCATGCCAGCTCTTTCTGGCCTGCCAGGTCTCTGTGGATAAGTCTGCCGCCAATCTAATATTTTTACCATTGTATGTTACTGATTTCTTTTCTCGGGCTGCTTTCAGGATTTTCTCTTTGTCACTAAGACTTGTAAATTTTACTATTAGGTGACGGGGTGTGGACCTATTCTTGTTGACTTTGAGGGGGGTTCTCTGCATCTCCTGGATTTTAATGCTTGTTCCCTTTGCCATATTAGGGAAATTCTCTCCAATGATTCTCTCCAATAGACCCTCTGCTCCCCTCTCTGTTTCTTCTTCTTCTGGAATCCCAATTATTCTAATGTTGTTTCGTCTTATGGTGTCACTTATCTCTCGAATTCTCCCCTCATGGTCCAGTAGCTGTTTGTCCCTCTTTTGCTCGGCTTCTTTATTCTCTGTCATTTGGTCTTCTATATCGCTAATTCTTTCTTCTGCCTCATTGATCCTAGCAGTGAGAGCCTCCATTTTTGATTGCACCTCATTAATAGCTTTTTTGATTTCAACTTGGTTAGACTTTAGTTCTTTAATTTCTCCAGTAAGGGCTTTAATATCTCCAGAGAGGGTTTCTCTAATATCTTCCATGCCTTTTTCGAGCCCGGCTAGAATGTTCAGAATCGTCATTCTGAACTCTTGATCTGACATAGTACCAATGTCTGTGTTGATTAGGTCCCTAGCCTTCGGTACTGTCTCTTGTTCTTTTGTTTGTGGTGATTTTTTCCGCCTTGTCATTTTGTCCAGATAAGAGGATATGAAGGAGCAAATAAACTACTAATAGGGTGGCAAAGACCCCGGAAAAATGCGCTGTAACCAAATCAGAAGAGACCCCAAATTGTGGGGGGGGGGGGAAGGGGATAAAAAACAGGTTCTTTCAGAAAGTGGTTGATTTTCTGTTTCTAGAGTTGCTGTTCTTCTTCTCTTCGCTCTCCCGTTGGATTTGTAGGTGTTTGCTATGTTTAGATAAGCTATCGAGCTGATCTCCTGTTACCTGATGTAGTCTCAGGCTGCTACTTCTCCGCCATCTTGACTCCTCCCCCAAATTTTTTTTTTTAAGTAGGCCCCATACCTACTGGGGCCTGAACTCACTACTCTGAGATCAAGACTCAGCCAGCCACGCACCCCTTATTTTCTAAAATATATTTTTTGCTGGGTATAAAAATTTGGATTGACAAGATTGGGTTTTTTTGTCTTTTGGAACTTTAAAGATGTTATTCTAGTATTATTCTTATCTTTGTTCCTCTATTTGTAATGTTCCTTCTCCCTATGGCTGCCTTCAAGACTTTCCTCTTTATCTTTGGTACTTTGGCAGCTTGCTTCTTGTGTTTACAGAATTGCGGGAGTGGTTCCCATTTTTTATCCTGCTTGGGATTCTCTGAAATCCTTGGATATGTATGTATTTTTTTTTTTTTTTTTTTGCTTCCATTAATTCTGGATAATTCTTAGTAACTGTTTCCTCATGTATTTCTTCTGGATAATACTTTCTTTTTCTTTCAGATTTCCAATTACATGTATATTACACTACTGATATTGTTCCATAGTTCTTGGATGTTTTGTACTACCCTCTGTATTTTCTTTTTCCCTCTGTGAAATAATAGAAGATGCATATTCATATCTGCCCTGGGTTCCTGGCACAGAGCTCCCCAAAGCTTCTAAGTGATAAGGGTACTAGGGACATCTGTTATTGTAATACTTGGTCTTTGATCCTGGCTTCTGACATGAAGCTCCTAAATTCCTTGTAATTTCCTGGGTGACAGGAATGTCTTGTGTTCTAACGAGGTGACCAATGGTGGGGTCCTAGATGAGGACTGATCACCAGAAAGACCAAACCATGATTAGAAGTTTCGAACTTTCAGCCCCATGCCCTATCCCCCTAACATCTTCTTTATCCATTCATCTATCAGTGGACACTTGGGTCACTTTCATATCTTGGCTATTGTAAATAATGCTGCAATAAACATAAAGGCGCACATATCATTTCAGATTGTTTTAAAAACAAATAGATTAAAAACAGACACATGAGAGGATGTTCAACATCACTAATCATCAGGGAAATGCAAACCAAAACTACAATGAGATCTTACCTCACACCTGGCAGCATGGCTATTATAAAAACAAACAAACAAAAAAGAAATGACAAGTGTTGGCAAGGATGCGGAGAAAAATGAACCCTTGTGCATGGTTGATGCGAATGCAAACTGGTGCAGCCACTGTGGAAAACAGTATGGCGATTCCTCAAAAAATTAAAAACAAAAATGCCACCTGATCCAATAATTTCATTTTACATTGTTGACTTAAGCTTCAGTTAGCAGGTTCTCTCCTCAGCTATGCTCAGTTTGCTAACAAACCCAACTAATGTTTTTTGTTTCCAGTAGTTTCCAGGTAACTTTTTTTAAAAGGTTTTGTCTCTGTTGATATTCTTTACAAGTCCGTGCATATTGTTCACTTTATTCTACTATATTCTTTAATACACTAATCACAGTTACTTTTAAGTTTCTGCTAGTTCCCACTTCTGGGTTATCTCTGAGCCTGTTCCTGTTGATAGTGTTCTCTCCTGACAACGGGCTATTTTTCTTGCCTTGTGTGGCATAATTTTTTGCTCAATGCTGGTCATCATTCATAGAACCCTGGCAACTTAGCTAAACAGTATTTCCACCTGGAAATGGGCTTGTGTGGTCTTCCAGCATGCCAATACTACAGAGGAGCTGAATAAACCTACGGCTATCCGACGTAGCAGAGCACGAAAATCCCCCAGCGATGGGCTGCTACCTTGTACCTGGTGTGGGGTCTGAAATGCCAGATTTTTCTTAGTGTCCCTGCTCCACCCAGCCGTTGCTTCACACCTGTGACATAAAGGAGTCCCTCTCCACACTCTCACCTTCCAGCAGAGAACTGTTGTTGCTTTGTTTCTAGATGTGAAGTTCATGGTAGGGGCAGGGAAAGTTCTTGGTTCTCCTGGTCCAGTCTGTATCTCAGGAAGGGCCTATGGACCTAGACCATGGAGCAGGGCCTCCTCAGCATTTGTGCCTTTCTTTCCTATGGCAGCCAAACTCCGTCTTGTATCTGCCTCTGTCTTCGGCAAGAGAGCTTTCTGTTCCTCATGCAACAAACACAAGGAGAACTCTGTTTTCTGTCATTGAAAGATCATGGGGCTAAGAAGTTGTCCTGCTTTTGCTACTACGCTTGGCCCCAGAAACAGACCTTTACTGGTTACAAAGCATGGACAAAAGGGTTTCCAAGCCTTCCTCTAGAAGCAGTAATATTTATGTGGGTCTTGGGGGCTAGCCAATCTCCTGCCCTCCCAGCAACTTCTGTGTCAATGGAGAGAAGGGGCAGGATAACAGACGTCCCATCCTGCCAGTCCCCCAGTATGGTCATCTCCCACATGGCTGTACCACCAATGGGGTCCCTTCTAGTCGCCAGGCTCACCACTCATCTTTCTCACTAGCACTTGGTAGAGGCCTGTGGAAAAGAGCTTGTGAGTGTGAATCCCCACTTGTATCTGGACTCCCAGTTATTCTAAACAGATGTGTTAACTCACATTCAACCTTTAAGAACTCATTTTAGCCACTTCTATGGTGGTCACCTGTTCCTCTCATGCTCTGCAAAACACAAAATAGCTTAAGTGTTCCTCTGTCCTCAAGAGGGCTTGCTACACTTCACCATTCAAGAAAAGTTAATAATTCACAGACCAATGGCTTCTTCTCTTTCTTACTGAGAGAAGCTATGTTTGTTTGCAACTTTTTACATCTTAACTGAAAGAGAAACTCTCTGTCATCATGATAAGAACAAGATGAACATATCAGCTTCCTCTTTTATTAAGACTTTAAAGAGCTAACTATATTCACAAAGCAAAAAGAAAGGAAACTGATATTCTCGAGGACTGAATATTTGAGTGTACTCGAAGTATTTGCATGCAGACCCCAAAGTGAGCAAACTCTTTTGGAAAAAAAGGAGTAACACTTAGTGTGGATCATTAGTATGGATAATCACTTTCGTGCATGGAATGTACTGCAACCGGCAGAATAAATTAAATTGAAACCCACAACTGTGATCATTCCCCAGCTTGGACTGCAACTGTAGGAAGGGCTGACTGGATCCAGAGTAACTTGTATTAACTACATTAAGTCTTTATGACATATTTTAAAACAATATTACTGATAGTGACAGCTGAGTGTACAAAATCGCATGAATAGATTAGGGGGTGGCTTCCTTCCTCCCCTCTGCAGCCGTGAAGACCATCTGTGAGTTTGAGAGCGTGCACAGCCAGCAGAAGCTGACAGTGCTACTGATTCTGTCTTTTCCATCCTTGATGTGCTGGTAACCCTTGCTCTGATTGCCGCGTGCCAGGCAATCAAAGTGCTGTGCGAGGTAGGACTAAACCACGCGTGTGGACCGTATTACCCACACTGAGCTAAACGTGTGCATACTGCAATAGATGTCGGGCTTTTTAATCATGTTGACTTCAATGTGTGAGTTTTGTACTCAAGAGTGACCCAAGCAGAGGTGGTCCTGGCCCCACACTCGTACAGAACAGAGTGACACAGTGCTGCCAAGCCTTGCTCTGACTTCCCATCACACTCCCCACCGGGCCCTTTTTATTTTGAAGGGCAAGGGCCATGTCTGTGCAGTCCAGTCTCGCAGCACGCTGCTTGTCTACTGACATTCCCCGGGAGATGTTTGCCCCTCATACTGCATTCCCACAGCCAGTGGAAGAGCCTAGGACTCATCAACTCCCAACCGGTTACATTACCTTCTAGAGCTCTCCTGCCTCACCTCCTCTTTTAGCTAAGCTTTAGATCAAAGCTGGGAGGGGTGGGCTGAGAGGGCGGGGGGGGGGGGGGGAACTGGGTGAGATTTAATCAATAGCGCTTTGCTGGGATAAATGATTACATTTTGCTATTCAGAACACGGTCTGTATGTTTCTGCATGATGAGACACAGGAAGGTACGGTGAAACAATACTAGATTAGGAACAGGCGGCCAGGCTTGTAGTCCCAGTTCTGTCACTAACACCATGTGACCCTGAGCAGGTATCACAGTGAAGGTGGGCCTCAGTTTCCTCTTAAGAAGAAGATATGCTCCCTCCATTCCCTCCAGCTCCAATATGCTCTGTTTTGTCCCTTCAGTTAGATATTTCACTGCCTTTCAGTGAGTCATCTCACTTCAAACTTCAAAGAATATTGCAGTCATCTGCTCTTCAAACACTTGGTGCATTCTTTCTATTCTTTAGCCTGCGCCAATACAAAGAGTAAAGAAAAAGAAGATACAATCCCTTTAGGGGCACCTGGATGGCTTGTTTGGTTAAGTGTCTGCCTTCAGCTCAGGTCACAGTCTCAGGGTCCTGGGATCGAGTCCTGCATCGGGCTCCCTGCTCAGCAGAGAGTCTGCTTCCCCCTCTCCCCCTCCTCATTCTCTCTCTCACAAGAAATAAATAAAATAAAATCCTTTAAAAAAAAAAAAAAGACACAATCCTTTTACCCAAGGAATTAATGGTTTAGTGAGAGACAAAGACATATAAATTAAGTTACAACTCAGCATGACAACCACTACATTATAGGTATTTCTCGTACCTGGCAAATTAACTTAAATTTAATTTAATTTAATTAGAAAGACTCCATGGTGGGTGAGGGAGGGGCACGCGGCATCACAGACCCTGCAGCATCACGCCTGGCGCATGGGGGCTGCTACTCATTAAGCACAACAGATGGGAAAACGGAGGTCCTCACTCAAGGTTTAAGGGACGCATTCCAGCACTTTTAAAAATCGCTAAGCAGCCTCAATAACTGTAACTATGCAAGTATCCCAGGGAAAACAGCAGATTCATGTCTGCAGACTAATGTGATGTACCTAAAGCCTGTCAAGTACCTATTTAATGAGGGCATTCTGACAGAAGAAGTGACCATTTGCCTTTTGTGGGTTATAAAAAGGCACCGAAAGACACTTCAGGTGGAAGGTAATATGTGGGTCTAACTGAAAAGGCAGAGATTCAATGTCTAGGTTGAGCCTTCTCCCCACCCAGGTTTTCCCCTTTGGCTCTTGTCTTGCAGTTTCTCTGCTGAGGGAAGAAAACTCAAAGCCTATATAAGTGATGAAAAGCAATCTGTCATAGGTGAGAATACAGGGAAGTAGAGTGAAATCTTGGCAAAGAACAATCACTAAGAACAATCCTTGGGTCTCTTTCCTCTGCTCTTCCTGGGGATCATGGGGGAGGGTGATGAATGCTACCAAAAAAAAAAAAAAGAAAGCCTCTGTTCTAGAACTTTCCACTATTTATTTCTATTTATCTAAATTTACCTAAATTGATTCTTATGCTTCTTTAGTATGGATTTTTTTTATTTAAATAAATTACTAAACTCTTATTAGATGTAAAACATGTTAAAAATGTATTCGTCTTCTGTTTCCAAGTCCCTGTATAATGCCCTGCTGCCCATATAACCAGACACTCAGTACATCTGACATGTATATATATATTTTATATATTTTATATATATTTTATACTTGAGCATACATCAGTTTTCTGTTTCTTTGCTGTGATTCAAATTCATCCTGATGCATGGTACTACTCCAGGAGCCCTGAAGATGCTTTTGCCAGGAACTATTTTCCTTCCCTATTTTGACCAGCCAGACAAAACCCACTATTTAATAAAATAAACTTTTTTAGATAAATGGAACCTGGGAGATATAGACTAACTTCTTCACATTTTATAGTCAGAGATGAAGACAAAAAGATCCCAGATGACCCACATTATAAGCTTTGCCAAGGACCCAGGAGACGGGAGAGGCTTACTCTCTGACTTGGCTGGTGCTCTGTCCACCACATTCCCATTTGTAAATGTTCCCCCATAAGCCGCATTTGTAAATATGCCACCAAGCCAAGGCAAACTCATTTCTGTGTTCTATCAGTATAGAAAGGCAGCCAAGGCAGCAACAATTCTCTGCCTTGGTATCCACGTAAGCCTTGACTTCCCATATGATGCTTCTATTCCCTCCTCTTCCAGGTACCCTCCCAGCACTGAACCAAGCACCTGACCATCTGCTGTGAGTGGTCCACTCCAACCATGAAAGGAAGAAGTTGATCTACATTTACAAATTTCTGTTTACGGAAGGTATCTTATTATTGTACTAAACAGGTGGTTTTTGTCCCCCAACTCCTGATGCTACACTGCTGCCATATGCGTAAGGGTAGAGCTCTTAATCTTACTCTGGTTTGTATTTTCAATACACATGAGTTTTTATAAGTAGCTGGCCTTTGGTTAACCATCCTGGAAAGCCGGATATTTGTGTCCTATCCTAGCTCCCAGGCTAGGGAAGCATTCCGCCTCCATCTCTGCTGAGGGTGACTCTGCATGACGCCCGGTAACTCAGATATCATTTGACATCGGCCAGAAAGTTATATGCATAAGACTATGAGTATATACCCAGTCTCTAAGGGGAATCAGAGAAAGGCTCTAGTGTGTGGGTATGGTAAGGAAAACTAAAGTTTAACATAATCTTTGAGACAAGGGGAAGGGACCCTCTCCTTTTCCTTGACTTGGGTAATAGGTAACTCATTGTTCTTCTTTAGGCCCTAGCAATACTAAGTAAATCAATCAAAATGAGGCATTTATAAGAACTAGGGTGTGTGTGTGTGTGTGTGTGTGTGTGTGTTGCTATCAACTCTTTACAGGAAATCATTTCAAAAGCTACATAATTTGAACAGGAAGACTGAAGAAAGAGAAACAAGTCTAGGTAAAAAGTATAAACAGAACTCCTTGTTTAGGCTTCTCCTTAGGCTTCGAATCCCCAGAAATGGAAAAAAACAGATCTACACTTAAAATATATGCAGTAAGATGAGAGAACTATAAATGATAGATACTCTCCAAAAGTTAAAAAGCAGAAATATTGGACTAAAGGACATAATAAACCAAACACAGGATAGCGATGATGTGGCCATCAGTGTGTGTGGCTGGAGATCCATAATGGGAAGACCTAGACAACTCACATCAGAAAAACACAAATAGCAACCAACCCAGAGATAAGAGGATACCCCATCTCCCTAGCAATCAGGATAGTGGAACCACAAGAAATACGATTTTTCTCCCTTACTATACGGGAAAATTTAAGTGTGTCTATCAAGTATCCAAAAGTTAAATAGTAGAGTTAGTTCATGGATGTGTAAATAATGGCAACTTGTCTTTCCAAAGGATTATAACCAATAAAACTAAGACTATCATATCCTTGACCTCCCATTTCTGCTTCTAATTCTTTTGAGAGAAATACTCTCACTTGTGCACAGGGATGCATGTACAATAATGTTCACTGCATCACTGCCATAGTGAAAAACTGGAAATGACTACGAGAGGGAAAGGTAGCTGTCAAAAGCAACAAGGTAAATATATATGGAGTGAACTCAAAAATATGGTGATAAATGAAAAAAGCAAGGTTCACAATAACACTAGAGCATTTGCACAAAAGTAACTACATATTTCCTTTATGTGTGAATATACAGATAGGCCTATCAAAGGTCTAGAAGAAAACATCCCAAGTTCATAACAGTGATTACCTCTAAGGGGGATGGATGGACATGAGAGTCAAAGAGTACTTTAACCTCAAATGGGTTTCAAGTTCTCAAAAAAAGAGAATATATTCAGGTATTGTATGTGTTATTATTGTTTTAATTCAGTGCCAACAAGTAAGAAATACTTGGTATATCAATAAATAACTATTATGGAAAAAACTGAATAAACTCAGCAGTGGGCAGGAAATGGATTTTTAAAAATTTTAACGAAATAAAAAGCACTAACAGTGGTCTTCTGCATAATTTTAATGAATGTTCATTGATGAACTCATCTGTTAATATAGTGGCTAAGAGTTACATCATGTGCCAGGCATTATTATGTGTTTTAAATATACTAATTCATTTAATTCTTACAAACTGAGGTAGAAACTATTTATTAATACTTCCCTGTGGCAGAGAAGAAACTGAAGCACCGAGAGTTAGGTAGACTTGACCAATACCTCCTAACAGTTAGCGGTGGAGCCTAGATTCAAAAGCAGGCAGTATGGACCGGCATCACTGTTTTCACCCACTATATAGACCCTTTGGCAACATGAGGGTTAGGGGCTCCTCTCACCGCCTGCGCTGTCAGAAATCCACATACAACTTTGGACTCCCCAAAAACTTAATGACTAACAGTCTACCGTTGACCAGAAGCCTTACCAGTAACGTAAAGTCAACTAACATACTTTGTATATTATATGTATTATAAACTGTATTCTTACAATAAAGCAAGCTAGAGAAAAGAAAATATTAAGAAAGACATAAGGAAGAGAAAATACATTTAAAGTACTGTACGATATAAAAAAAAAAAATTCACACAGAAGTGGACCCATGCAGTTCAAACCTGTACATGAATCTCTGTTAACAAAACAAAACAAAACAAAAGGCAACACACAAACTCAGTTTTTTAAAAAAGCTGAAGAGCATATCCAAAACAAAACAAGCAAGAAGGTGGAAAATTCTGCCTGCAAAAATATACCAGGCCAATGCTAACAACAAAAAGGGGGCAAGGACAGCAATATTACTATAAGACATGAGAGAAACAAGTGAAAAGCAATAAAATAAATGAAGGGAAATGCATGTTTCATATTGAGAACTTTTATTATCTTTTTTGGTACACGATGTCAACATACTTCAGAAACCAAAAGAATTCGTATTTTGAACTATATAATTAGCAAATTTTAACTGACAGTACTTTAAAAATCTGTACATAACAATGCAAGAATGTATTCTTTTTAAACATATATGAAAACTTTGGCCATGAACTAAGTAACACCAAAAAAAGTGAATGAATTTCAAAAAATTGAAATCGCACAGTAAGCACAGTGAATTAAATTAAAAATAAACAACATTTAGTAACTAGGGGATATTGGTAAGTCTGTCTCCAGGGTGTCCATCTTTGATTCTGAATCCCTGCTCTGGCTTCTGACAAGGAGTCTGGGGTACTTGAGGCCAGGCCAACTCAACACTCATCAACACTAGAATGGTAGATCTCCAGACTCAAGAAACAATGCACTGACCATCCTAGAGTCAACAAACACATTCGATAATAATTAAAAATCATTTCTGCCCTGAAGAGAGGACTACACCCTGGAAGGGATTAACCCGGGTACAGCTAGTTGAGAAGCTGGTCCTAAGGAAAGCGAACACAGTCCGAATATATTGACATAAAGGGGAAGAAAGGGTAGGAAAAAAGTGAAGAGGATGCCAAGGAGTTCGTGTGTCACTTGACGGAGGAAAGTGCCAAAAATAAGAATATAAATAAATCACATCTTACTCCCCAAAGTTACATTCTGGAATAAAAGGGGAAAAATTGCTAATAAAATGGACAGAACTAAAAATCACATACCTACTAAAGGTCTTATATGCAGAATACATAAAGAACTCTCAAAACTCAGTAATAAAGCAAACTATCCAATTAAATATACGAGCAAACGTTTTGAACAGACACTTTGCAGAGGATGAACTGAAAGAAACTCAACGGCTTTCATCATGAAGGCGGTGCCAATGAAGACCACAGTGAGGTGCAACCACACCCCTAAGAGAGTGGCCAGCTTTAGAAGGACCGACCACACCAGGTGCTGGTAGGGATGTGGAGCAAATGGAACGCTCACACCCTACTGAAGAAAATGGAAACTAACACAATCGCTTGTGAAAACAGTTTGGCAGTGTCCTAAAAGTTAAACACACCCACTGTATGATCCAGCCATTCCACTCCCAGGCATTTACGCAAAAGAAATAAAAGCACAGGCCCACATGCAGATTTGCAAAGAATGTTCATACAGCTTTACTGATAGTACCTCAAAAGGAGCCAAAATTAGAAACAATCCCCAAATCTACCAAAGGTGACTAGATAAACTCAGCTCATCAGCAATAACATGGTATGAATTATTGATATATGTAACAACATGAATTAATCTCAAGATAACTATGCTGAATAAAAATCAGACCAAAAAAAGAGTATATACTGTATAAAAAGTATATTCCTTTTATATAACTGTGATATTGTGATTTATAGTAAGAAATATATATTTGGTTTTCATCCCCATTTCTGGCACAGAGCTCCTAAAATCCCTGAAATTTCCTAAGTGATAAGAGCTACGATTTTCATAGTTGCAATAAATTCCTCTCCACCTCAGCTGAGTATGTTACTGAAGTGACTTTAGGAAAGCCACTAAGGATGGGGGCTGGTTGCCAGGGGAACCTACCATGTGATCAGAGGGTTGGAACTTTCAGACCCACCCACCCCCAACTTTGGGGAAAAGGGATGGACTTGATTGAGTTCAAGCACACCACGGGTCAATGATTTTAATCAATATGTATGTAATATGTATGTATGTATATGTAATAAAACCTCCATAAAAACGCAAAAGGACAGAGCTTCCAGGTTGGTGAGCCAGAATGCATTGCTATGTTGGGAGAGTGGTGTATCCCAAACCCCATGGGGACAGAAGTTCATGTGTTCTGCCAGACCTCTAGCTATTCAACCAGATCCTTCAAAATATTTTGTAATAAACTAGGAATCTAGTAAGCAAACTGGTGTCCTGAGTTCTGTAAGCCACTCAGGCTAATTAATAAACCCAAGAAGGGGGTCGTGGGAATGCCCAATTTAGAGCCAGTCGGAAGTGGAGCGAACAGTCTGGGCTTAAGAATGAAGTTGGGCAGGTTGTGGGGGAGGGGGCAGTGCAGTAGGACAGAACTTTTAACCTGTGGAGCTGATGCTGTCTCCAGAGAGATAAATGTCAGAACTGAGCGAAACTGCAGGACGCCCAGCTGGTGTCAAATTGCCTGATGTGTGGAAAACCCACACATTTGGTGTCAGAAAAGAAGAAGTGTTGTGTGAAGAATTTAGTGTACAGGAGACACATCACAGAGTGTTCTTTACAATAACATTCTAGGAAACGCAAACTAATCTACAGAGACAAAAAGCAGATCAGTGGTGGCTCTGGAGGTGGGAACTGACAGGAAGGAGGGATGATAAAGGGCCACAGGAACCTTCTGTGGGTAATGGCACACTCACCTTTTTGTTGATGGTGATGATGTCACGAGTGTGTGCACATGCCAGAACTTACAAGACTGTACATTTCAAATAGTCACAGTTTACTGTATGTCAATTATGGCTCCATTAAACCTCCCAAAATGGATCAGTGGAGATGGATACAAAATGAGGACAGAAAATTAATTTGGAGATCCCTGAACATTTCTTTACTACTTAGTTCTAACATGATGGCCAAGCCAAGATGACTCCATTGTGAGCCGCAGACACAGGACTGAGTATCACCACGGAAGAGACAGACACACAAGAGAAATTTAGCACAGAGACAGGCCACTGCTCCAAGAGTATTTACAAAGGGCCAGTTCGTGGCATCATAAGCAGCAATGAGCTCAGTTCCCTAAGGCAAGTTTTCCCCCTACACAATCCCCTCACCCAGAGGGCTCTGAACCCGCCAGCCTCATCAGGGAGTGTGTCACTGGAAAGTCTTCAAGCAGCTCAGCTCTCCAGCCCTGCAGGGAAGCAGCAAGCGGAAACCCTCGTTCCTCAAGATATGAGACCTGGGGGAGCCATTAAGTCCTTGCAGCAGCCATCACCCCCACCTGCTTGCCTGAAAGGGCTTCCAGGAGAAAGCCCACCTGCAGACCCACGGACCGCCACCAAGTGCAAGGAAGCCACTACATGTTACTCCTAGGAAACAAATAAATGCTTCTTTGACAAATAAAAAAGAATTGAACTACCTCCCTTTTCACCTTAATTGGACAGCAAGAGAAGCCATTAACCAGTACCACATTGTGATGAACATGAAAAGCTCCTACAGTTTACCACAATATTATTACTTCTAATCCACACGAAGTATTTGTTAAATTAATGCCCTTTTAAACAAAACTCAAATCGTCAGCTCCTCATTCAAGGTAATAATAAACAGGAGAACTATATACATTTTACAAGTAGAATGTTAAATTAAGCTAAAAAGGCACTGTTTTTATAATGTAAAATACAACAGTAAACACTCAGAATCTAAAAACATCAACAACATTTTAACACGTGCTAGAGACACAACTTTCAGAAAAATGCTGATCTCAAAGAACTTTAAAAATTCAGAAATAGGGGCGCCTGGGTGGCTCAGTGGGTTAAAGCCTCTGCCTTCGGCTCAGGTCATGATCCCGGGATCCTGGGATGGAGCCCTGCATCGGGCTCTCTGCTCTGCGGGGAGCCTGCTTCCTCCTCTCTCTCTGCCTGCCTCTCTGCCTAGTTATGATTTCTCTCTGTCAAATAAATAAAATATTTAAAAAAAAATTCAGAAATAATTTTTAGGTACTCAGAATTGACCTGATATCACCTATGAGGCTTAAGGCTTAAAAAGCTCTAGTTTTTGTTTCCAATTATCCAGTTAGCCATAAATTAAAAGTTTTCTCAAAAATTAGTCACCACCTCCTCTTTTTGTTAGGAAGTATCACCTATTTTTCTCTACCTTACTCATTCACATCATTTGAGAATGACATTCACCAAACAAATTTACAAAATCCGAAATGCATTAAAACTTGTTAAGTTCTTAGAGGAAAGAGCAAACTATAAGATACAAAATTAGACAATTTGCCAAGCGTGTGACAAAAATATTGTCACCAAACCCCAAAATACCCAGTTGAACCATATGAAATTACCACTTTTGTTAGTAAAAACAGGCAAATGTTGGTAATTTCACATGAAAGGACACAATTAAAAAGCAATAAAATTAAAATAACAATAAAGCTGTGAAATCTAGCAACTGTTTCCCTAGCATCCGTGCTACTAAACTGAATTTCGGTGTTTTTTGAAACAAAAAATATTCTGATGGCAATGTTTTTGGCAACAAGAAACTGCACTCATGAAAGAAAGTTAAGATCAATTAAATGGCTCTTTTAGTTAACTATTCCCAGTTGTCTGGGCCATGAAGGCAGGAAGAGAAATATGAGAGAGTAAAATTTCTCAAATTTGCAGCCAGTGTCCTTGGTCTCAAAACTTCAAGTCTGGCATCCTATCAACTCCATTCTTCTGAACGTATTCCAGCAAGTAAATCATGACACCATCCAAAGGTCAGGCAGGGTTTCTAGGTAACTTTATAAAAAATCGATGAACGGGGGCGCCTGGGTGGCTCAGTGGATTAAGCCGCTGCCTTCGGCTCAGGTCATGATCTCAGGGTCCTGGGATTGAGCCCCGCATCGGGCTCTCTGCTCCGCAGGGAGCCTGCTTCCTCCTCTCTCTCTGCCTGCCTCTCTGCCTACTTGTGGTGTCTCTCTCTGTCAAATAAATAAATAAAATCTTTAAAAAAAAAAAAAAATCGACGAACGAACCCAAATCATGAAGCTGACGGTAGTGGACCAGTTACAGATGGCGAATGGGAACACTTGTATACAGAAGCATTATACATAGCACGTCACCTGTGTCCTACATGCTACAACTTAATGGCACCCACTTCACAGCTAAAGAGGTCAGGGCTCAAGAAGTACCTTATCCAAGGGGACAGCACTAGTAAAATACAAAAGAACTGAAATTCAAAACTGATTTCTGTCAGACGCCAATTTTTTTTTTTTTTTAAATTGAGGTTTAACACTATATAGTTGACCCTCGGACAATAGGAGTTTGAACTGCGCAGGACCATTTATACGTGGTTTTTATTTTTGCTGGGGTTTTTTTTGTAAATATGGTACAATACTATAAACATACTCTCTCCTCGTGATCTTCCTAGTGGCACTGATATTTCTCTCACTTACCTTATTGCAAGAATACAGTTTCTCATGAATATGACACACAAAGTAGATGTTAATCAACTGCTTATGTTATCAGTGAGGCTTCCAGTCAACAAAAGGCTATTAGTAAAGCTTTTGAACAGTCAAGTTATGCGCAGATTTTCAGCGGCGTGCGGGCTGGCACTCCGACCCCTGTGCTGTTCGAGGGCCAACTGCGTTAGCTGCAGGTGCACGTCACAGTGATTTGAAATTTGTATAAAAATGATCATCCCTACATGGAGTGACAACAACTTGTAATGGGGACTTTTACGATATACTGTTTTCACAATGTCAAACATGCAATACAATATTACTAACTACAGTTGCCATGCTGTGCGTGACATCCCCAGGACTTATTTGGAAGTCTGTACCTTCTTCTTTTTGATAACAGCCATTCTAATATGTGTGAAGGGATATCTCACTGTGGTTTTGATTTGCATTTCCCTGATGATCAGTGATATTGAGCATCTTTTCATGTACCTGCTGCCCATCCAATGTCTTCTTTGAAAAAAATATTTATTCAGATTTTCTGCGCCCTTTTTAATATTTTTCTTGCTATTGAGTTGCATGAGCTTTTTATATATCTTGGATATTAACTTCTTATCAGAGATATGAGTTGCAAATATTTTCTTCCTTTCAGTAGTTTGCCTTTTCATTTTGCTGATGATTTCCTTTGCTGTGCAGAAGCTTTTAAGTTTGATGTAGTTCCTTTTTTTTTTTTGCTTTTGTTGCCCTTGCTATTGGAATTCGATAAAGAATATTATTCTTTGGATCTGAATTCCAAAAGCAAGATCACCCAGATCACGTATGCTTTCTTATAGAACTCTTATGGATCCAGATCTTACATTCAAGTCTTTAGTCCATTTTGAGTTAATTTTTGTGTATGCTGTAGAGGTAGTGGTCCAGTTTCATTCTTTTTCATGTAGCTGTCCAGTTTTCCTCACACCATTTGTTGAAGAGACTGTGTCATTGTATATTCTTGGCTGCTCTGTCATAAATTGACCATATATGCATGGGTGTATTTCTGGGCTCTCTATTCTAGTCCACTGATCTATGTGTCTGCTTTTATATTAAGACCATAATGTTTTGATTACTATAGCTTGGTAATATGGATTAAATCGGGGAGCACGATGCCTCTGGCTTTGTTCTTTCTCAGGACTGCTTTGGCTATCCAGACAGGATCTTTTGTGGTTCCATACAAATTTTAAAATTAGGTTCTATTTCTGTACACTTGGAATCTTGATAGGGTTTCCCCTGAATCTGTAGATTGCTTTGTGCAGTAGAGGTATTTTTAAAACATTAATTCTTCCAACCCAATTCAAAACCAGCTCTGTCAGATATCAAAGTCGTATAACATTTCTGCAACTAAGATCCTCTTTTAGCATCCGCCATTTGAGCACCCACTGTCTGCTAGAAGCTCTGAGTATTTTTTTTAATGTTTTCAGCAGCTCGTCAAGATTATCCTCCTGTTAGAGATGAGGGAAATGAGGATCAATGATTTAAGTGATTTTGCTCAAGAGCTTAAGCCTGTATGTTTTTAGCATTTGAACCCAAGATTTTCTATTAACTCCTAAACTTACACCCCCTCCACTGTACCACTACTCTGCCATACCAGGTATCTAGCACCAACTGATATGGTCGATAACACGCACACCTAACCCTGGAAACTATATGGGTTCGAACTGCACAGGGCCACTTGCAAGTGGATTTTTTTCGATTACTATAGTACAGTATTGTAAATGGATTTTCTTTTCCTTATGATTTTCTTAGTAACATCTTTTCTCTAATTTACTGTAAGAATATAGTATACATACACATAATATAAAAAATACATGTTAATTGACTGTTTATATTATTGGTAAGGCTTCTAGTCAAGGCTCTCAGTAGTTAAGTTTGGGAGAGCCAAACGTTGTAAGTGGATTTGACTGTGTGGGGGTCAGCGTCCCTAACCGCTGCACTGTTTCAAGGGTCAACTGCAATTAAAATGGAAACGCACACAACTATTAAACCATACATTTGTCATCGCTTCTTGGCCTTTTGGCTAAGATCAAGTGTAAACTCTATGTTTGTTTACATTTGTAAGCCATTCCACTGAGGCTGAAACACTATATGACTGCAAGAGACTTAGGAATGATTCCAGTAACACCATCTGGAGACACACTGTCTTGCCATACAACTATTCTAGGCAATTAGGACAAGGACTCAAGGTTTCCTCAATTCTTACTTGCCAAAGATCATAAAAATATGTATATGGAAATTACTTAGCACACATCAACAGGCATAATATGTGGCTTACATTATTATACAAAACGTGTCAATGTATTCTAAGATACGGACAACAAGCATACGAAGTAATTTTAACTCATCCAAAGATATATGATAGTTATAACAGATTTACCAAGTAATTTTGTACGCTGTCTTAGAATTTAAATGGACATCTTAGCATTGTTTCAAATAGCCTTTTTCTTTAAATCAAAAACCAAGAGCTATTTAATGAAGTTTAAACCAATGCATAATTTTTAAGTACCACACAAAGCTTTCTGGTTATATTAGAAGAAAGAAAAATGCTGAATTGAGACTCTCCCAACAGATTATGCTGACTTTTAACTTTAGAGAAAACAGTAACTTAAACCAACAAGTCATATAAATGTGGCCTTGCTCTTATGACTTTCAGATCATAACCACAGAAACCAAAATGTAGTAGATACTGTCTACAGGCATTCAATATTTATTCCCACCCCCACTGTCTCCTTCCCTATATTACAGAGACTATAAGGCTAAAAGCTCATTTCTCAGTTCCCTTGCCATGGACTTTAATTTTTCTTCTTTCTGTATCTATATGAATTTTATCTTTTTTTTTTTTTTTTTTTTTTTTTGCTTTATTGCTCTGACAGGACAATTCTGAGTAAGAACAGTAAGTGATCATCCTTCTTTATTCCCAATGTGAGGCAAAAACATTAAGTCTTTCACCAATAATTATAATTACTAGCTGTAGGTCTTTCATAGATACCTCTTACCAAGTTGAGAAAGCTCCTACTTTTCTGAGTTTTTATCATGAATAAATTACGAATATTGTCAAATGCTCTTTCTACACCTAGAGAGATGATCATACAGGTTTGAAGAATTCTGTGTAGTTTGTTGATATTGACTGAATTACATAACTGATCTTCAAAAGAAGAACCAATGGCACTTTAGCATGATGTATTATACTTTTTATATAAACTTTATTCAGGTTGCTAGTATTCTGAGAAATACCTCTTTTTTTAATATCAGAGTAGTAATGGCACTCGAAAATAAATTAGTGTTCCTTCTATTTTCTGAAGATTTTGTATATAATTGGCTTTACTTCTTTCTTAGTTGAGTTGGTAGAATTCACCAGTGAGTCCAACTGGGCTTTGAGGGTTTTTTGGGAGGAGGGAGGGGTTAACTACAAATTCAATTTCTTGAATAAAGATCTATGCATGTTATCCATTCCTTCTAAAAGGATTTCTAGAATGTGATATTTAATTTCAAAATATTTGGAGATTTCACAGATAATATGATACCGACTTCTAGCTTAGTTTCAATAAGGTTAAAAAAAAAAACAAACAAAAAAACAGACATATTCCTGAAAAATTACCTGTAAAGTCAAAGCATGGAAATCAAGTTAAATACCTTGTGACTTGGATGAAATCTGTCCATTTATCTAAGTTATCATAATATTCCCTTGAACTTCCTTTTGTAGAATCTATATTGATGGTCTCTCTTTTCTGATATTAGGAATTTTTGCTTTCTCTTTTTTTCCCTGATTAGTACAACTACAAGTTGATCAATTTTTATTGATCTCAAAAAAAAACCTCAGTTTTTGGTTTCACTGATCTTTTTTCCTACAGTTTTTCTGTTTTCTATTTCAATGATTTCTGCTCATATCTTTGGTAACTTCTTCTCTGCTTGTTCTGGGTTTAATTTGCTCTTTGCCCTCTAATTTCTTAAGGTAAAGGTTTAGATTATTGTTTCAAAGCTTCTGTTTCCTATTATAAGCATTCAACATTATAAATTGCCCCTGGAAGTACTGCTTTAGGTGAATCCCATAAATTTGGATATGTTGTATTTTCATTTAATTCAAAATATTTTCTAATTTCCCTTGTGACTTCCTCTTTGACCCATGGGACTTTCAGAATGTGATATTTAATTTCAAAATGTTTGGAGATTTCAAAGATATCTGATAATGCTTTCTAGCTTAGTTTCATTATAGTCAAGAAATACAGATATATTCCTGAAAAGGTAGCTGGAAAGTCAAAGTATGAAAATAAAATTCAAATTTCTGATAGTAAATTAATGAAATGATTTGTCTATGAAGTGAGACAGAATTGAAGATCAAGTCTTCCAGCATCCTTTCCTCTAAAGGATATTAAGAGCATTATGTTCTCTCTAAAGCCCATGTCAAAATCAACAGGCTTGTTATTTTCCTTTTACCTTTCCAAAAAAAAATTAATAAATGAAAGGAAGAAAAAGACAATTTCACATAGATCATCTCATTTGATTTTTACAACTCTATAAAACAAATGATAGACATTTTGTACATGGAAAATGAAGCTCAAAGGAGTAACTCGCCTTACTGGTTGGCCATGTTTCATTACTCTTGAATTATCCCTTGAAGATAAAGCTAATATAGATCATTTAAATCTCTAAATAATTCAAAACCTCATTTCAGCCACTGTTGGAATCAACACCACCTCAGTTCAGAGTAAGTTGTAGTAAAATCCAATGGGTTTAAGTTTTAACATCTTTACTGCTCATATCCATTCATTATTAACAAAAATCAGATAATAAAAAACCAATTAAAGCCCAGGGATAAAAAGTATATGGGAAAAATATGTAGGAAGGAAAAATGAGACCCCAGTTTAATAAGTCATAAACTATATAGCCACTTTTGTTTTTCACACAAAAATTAATATGAAATGAATATATCAAGTTATATTTTTTTCTCTTTCAAATTCTTGAACTGTTGATTAGGAGTTAAAACTCTAAAATATTATCTGCTATTAATATTTATAGATTAAAATATATTAATATGTAATATTTTGAAATAATAAACTATTTTATAGCATTCCATTTCAAATTAAAATTCTGAACTACAATGTTAAAGAAATTAATTGGCTTTAAGGGTAAGAGGTACACATCCTTACCGTATAACTGCTGACTTATGGGTTGCAGAAATTCCCCTCAGGTAGCATCACCACTTTGGCTCAGATTATCAATATTACAGCAATCAAAATTAAAACTGAAAAAAAAATTAAATAACAGTAAGTAAAAAGCATTCAAGTCTTCATAAAAGTCTTAAATTCAAATTTCACATTTAAACAATTTCATCAAGGGAGTTCTAGTGCCAGAACTAGTTTTTTTAATTAGTTTAAGCAAGGAGTTAATAAGGTACGTGAATTCCTGTATAATTCCAATTCCCTATCCTGGAATGAGCTCTGAAATTAACATCAAGAAATCAGAGTAAATAGCTTAGGGGCAGAAAAACAAAAAGCTAAGCATATTACAGGTATATTCAACTGAACAGCTCAGTTCATAGATTCAACACACATACATTTAACGTTTCAGTACTGCCCACAATGAACTGAACATTGTTGATTCACACAAGAACTCTATCAGACAAGAGCTTCTGTATCAATTTTTCAAACAAAAATATTGGATTCAGGGGTGCCTAAATTTAAATACAGGTGGTGCAGTTGGTCAAGCGTGGACTCCTTATTTCGGCTCAGGTCATGATCTCAGGGTCTTGAGATCGAGTCCTGCATCAGGCTCTGGGCTCCCCAGAAAGTCTACTTATGACTCTTTCCCTCTCTCCCCCTATTCCGCACCACCCCCCAAACAAACAAATAAATCTTTTTTAAAAATCTGTTTAAATTCAATAAAAATCTCAGTGATCCTTTTATAAATACTTTAATAGAATGTATGCAGATAAAGCAGTATCGAAGATTTAATACTTGCTGAATCTACCCTAGCAAGTGCTTCCAGAATAACAGACATTCACAGCAGCAAGACTCTAGAGCAATCTGATATTGTTTATAAATGCTCTGGAGCTAGGCAGTACCAGAAAGGATGATCGAGTTCCCTACCCAAACAGAGTTATGGTTCACTTAGGAAGAATACGCAGAAGAAAAATTTGGTGACTATCATTCATTCACTCAGCAGAAGTTTACCAAGCATCTTGTATGAGTAAGTCTCCCCATTGTAAGGCAACAATGCAGACACAAAAATGAGTAAGAAAATGCCTGCTCATCAGAGAACTCACAGTCCCATGATGGTGACCAATGCCTGCCAGTAATTATAATACAATAAGGTAGCTGTGTAAAAGCAAGAGCGAGGCGGTGGAGTGGGATACATCCAACAGTCTCGGCGGACAAGGAGCAGGGAGGAGTGAGGCCAGGCAAAGGCCATGCAGGCACAGGAAGGAAGCTGTGTGCAATTCCCGAAAGGGAAAGCAACTCTGAGTCTCCCGAAGAGGGTTCTCTGGATGTGCGTGAATTATATGTAGGCCGGTTGGATGGGAACATACATTGTTGAGACTGTCACTACCATTTTGAAAGTAGGGGAAAAAACAGATCATTCAATGATCCTCTAATCTACACACGTCCCACGAGTTTGCTTATTTTAAATTAAAAGCAGCATATAATTTTCTTCCCCTTCCTTAGGAGCAGCTGTAGAGCACGCTCTTGATTATGCACAGTAAAAGAAAAGTGAGTTTTTCCTAAGTAATTTGCATTAGTGATCACCTTATTTCCAAACACAGAGAATCAGCCCTAGGTTTTTGATTCTCCGGGCCCAATTTTAACCTCTACCAGATCACCTTATCTGCATGATTCTGAAAGTAACTAGCCCGATACATTTCACGTTAGAGATGGTCAGTCTAGCTAACGGTGAAGGAAAGGGTCCGACGTGCATGTTTTCAGGATGACCATTTGTGTTTAGCAATCATGTCAATTCTTCCTCTGGGAAATACAACTGTGAGTTTTCCCACTTGCCTAAAATGCTATGTACTATTAATTTGGTAACAGCTCTCACTTGGTGAATAGCTTTACTCACGATTAAGCACAATGCTCACATGTCACATACATTTTAACTTAATCCTCACAACGCAGGTAATACCCATCTCCATCAAAAAATGAGGAAACCAAGGGCCAGAAGGTGACATGCTCAGGATGACAGAGCCTGGAGGAAGCAGGGTCAGGATTGGTCTGTCTGGCTGAGGTCACCCTTCTGTATGAGCCACCTTCTGGACATGGACACGTGCATTTTTCTTTCCTGCTCGGCTGCTTCCAGGCCTTACTTAAGTCAGGAACCATAAAAGTCTTGAAGAATCGACTAGACTTTGTGAGTGTGGTGCTTAATTTTACAGGGTAGAGCATATCTTTAACTCCTCTGAAGCTAGAGTTTCAGGTTATTAAGTGTGAAATCCAGCACCTCTGCTTAGAGGTGTCAGGAAACACGTTTATATGCAACACCAGAACTGAAATTCTATTTATGGCCCATGGTTAAGCTCTGGAGGGTGCTGAAAATGCTTCTCTGTGGCCGTGGTCTAACAGCACGGTAACCCTGTCACTTCCTACCACCAGGCCCGCACCCATGATGCTCCCACAGCAGGAAGGCCTTCTTCTCAATTCCATGCGTTCCAGTTGTGCCCGGCCTTCAGAATGCAACCTAGCACAGCCTCCTCCCCCCATCCATTCAGCTCTTTAGTTGCTCAACAAACACTTATTGACTGTAGTGATGTATCAGACACAGTGTGTGTCCCCACCCTGGAAGACCAAAGCCCAGTCCTACAACTGCAACAACCTCTTGGTCCACCAGAAGAAAAGCGCACAAACAAGGAATTAGTATTCAGTGAGATAAAGGCACATACATGGTATTAAGAGACCACAAGGGAGGGAGCGGATCCACGGAGGGGAGGGAGTGGCAGGAAAGACATCACAGCCCTGTCTTAGGTGCCTTAATTCAGAGGACAGATGCTGATGACCTAAAATAAGACGGGAGAATTTTTTAAAGGGAACAAACCTGAGAGACATAGGTGGTGGGTGATGAAGTCAATGGGATGCTAGGTAATGTCTCTCGGAAGACAGAGTACTGTCCGGCAATGATGGATGTGTTTTATAGATGAACACCATCCAAAATGGCAGCCTCCAGCCGCACAGAGCACTTGACTGAGCACTTGGAATGTGGCTAGCGTGGCTGAGAAACTGAATTTTTAATTTTATTTCATTTTAATGAATGCTCATTTAAATAGCAACACATGACTAACAGCTACTGCGCCGAACAGTGCGGTTCTTAACAATTCAGCCTTGAGACACTGAGTTGAGAGGTTATTACCAGTATCTGGAGAAAGGAATGCCAAGAGAAAGGTATATGAACACTCAAGTATTTGCTGAATAGATAAACGAACAAGCCAATGAACAGAGGAACAAACTGGATGATCTGTAAGGACTCCTCCCCCTAAAATTCCATTCAGGGGCGCTAGGTGGCCCAGTCGGTTAAGTATCTGCCTTTGGCCCAGGTCATGATCCATGGTCCTGACTGAGTCCAGCATTGGGCTCCCTGCTTAGTGGGGAGTCTGCTTCTCCCCCTCCCTCTGCCTTGCTTGTGCTCTCGCTTTCGCTCTTTCTCAAATAAATAAAATGTTTAAAAATAAATAAATAAAGTTCCCTGCTCCTTCAGGTTTTGAATACTGCTTTCAATATGATGGCATCAGACTTCAGCCTAATTCTCAAAATACTGCTAAATTAAAATCCTTATGCTATTCAGTGTAAAAAAGAATAGAAAAAATGGTACCATGACATTATTGCAAGGAATAATCACAGACCAAGGATAATCAAGCCAGGGTAAGTAACTCTCTAGGAAAATGTGTCCAAACACATTTATGGATGAGGACCAAACGGCTTTATGTTGAGCTCCGGTCATTACAAATCTATTACAGCCCATTCACCTCCTAAGCAGTTCAGCTGATGTTCAATTTACATTCCTCTACACTCTGCTGAGAGGAATGACTGAATTTAATCTCACAAAACACCTAATATTGTTCTCCAGAGCATTTTAAAAGGTCAATGATAATAAAGTTTTCCCCAATAATATGCCCCTTTATCTTAGTTATCCACAACATACAAGTCAATGTGAGATAAATAACTCTGGGACACGAAAACGTTTAACCTGAGACAGGTTGTGTCCAAATGAGTCACTGTTAATCTGCCAAGGTTATCCTAATCTGATTGTACAAGGCTTTGTTTACTATTTTGGTCCTTGCCATCCCCTTACAGCTTCCCAATTCTAGTTTTGCAAAGAGAAGCTGTTTCAGAGAGCTGTTCCCCTGCTGTGCTTTCCAGGGCTACCCTGTTAACCAGACTCAAATTCTAAATCCCTCCCTCCCCAGGAGACCACGTCATCAGTGTTCTTAACTGTTCACATATAAAGTTCTATTTACAAGACTGGTAGGCACTTTAGAACCACGCAGCCTCCAATAGCTTCAGAGAAACAGAGCTCATCAAGACGTCTAATAAGAACGTTTTTAGCTAGAATCATCTGACAACACAGTAAAATGGCAGTCTGGCATTTCCCCTCCCTGGCCTCTCAGGTTGGATACCTGTGTTCCAATTCCCAAGGCTGGATCAGCCCTCCGTGTCTGAAATCAGAGCCAGAAGGAACACACTTAGCTGGCCCCACAATTCAATTCAATGTATGAGTGAGTTCTTTTGTAGAAGGTAAAACAAAAACACTAAGTAATAAGACAAGGTTTTGGCCTCCAGAAAGCTTTATCTGGCGGGAAAGAGTCAATAAATACAAAAAATATGAAACAAGTCACAGAAGGGATATTGCTGTGAATAAAACAGAAATAACTGCAGCTAGCTGATGTTCACTGGTCACCTAGAGGTATCACACGCTCAGCCAGGTTCACGTTCACGTATTTAATAATTAATAAAACCACATTAATTATGAGTGCAAATGAAAAACGCTCCCGGTTTTGGGTAATCTGTTCATTAAAAAATACTTACCCAGACCTTAATACAAGGATCATAAAATAATATTTTCTTCCCCTTAACTTAACGAACTGTGTAACTACCCAGTAAAATACAAGGAACAAACGATCAATTCCTGATATGAGTTTTGTAGAGATCCACAGCTGGCCCACACCTCTGGGCTAATAATGGTCAAAGAATTGAATAGCCCAGATAAAGTTCTGGGTCATGTCAACCACTCATCGGTCCATTCAAACACTTACTCTCCTACTGTGCGTGAAAGATAGAAGCAGGAGTCAGACAAAGGTGAGCCCATACGCGGAAAGACAGCGCACGGCAAGTCTGAAAGTGCTAAGCGGCCAGAGATACGGGCAGCATGCGGCAAGAGAAGAGAACATTAGTAGCAGCTGCACTAAACAGGAAAAGACTTCAAATCTGCATGCGGCTCAAAGTGACGCCAAGAGACTGATTGCTACCTTGTGAGATGCAGAGTATACAGAGTTAATATAACGATAAGTGCTGCATCATCACTTAACTATCAGGACATCGTGAGGAAGTCAGGATCAAGTGCACCAGATCCGGAACTTGCTCACAAAATGAGAAGTGTACACATGCCTGCCCGTCTCTAGGGAAGCTAATGGAAACTCACGGGCAAGGGTTAGAAGGGGGTTGAGAGCCAGCCCCCAGGCAGCACAGAGCTCTCCTCCACCCTCGCTCTCCCTGGACACACCTGCCTGAACACTGTTCAGGGAGAGGGAAGCTGTGAGTTTGGAACCCTACTTGTTAAGAAACACTATTTGAAATAAGGCTTTCTTTATATTCAGTGAAAGCTTACATCCTTCTAACTGCAAACCAAACAACGCTCTGTTCTGCCCACTGAAAACAAGTAGAACCTACCACACCCTCAGCTCAGCAAACATCCAAGTATCTGAAGGCCGGGTTCAATGCCCCCGTCCCTCCAGCCTTTCCCAAGTGCTCTCTGGCCTGTCCTTCCAGGAGGTGCGGTGCTCAGAACGACACATACCAGATGTGCCTGAGGGAGGCAGCACACCCTGCCCATCAACACCACGGGCCTGCCAGTTGGTGTCACTGGTTCTGTCTTCTGGGCACTGCCACCACGCTGGGCACAGTCTTCCTTGGAAAGACTCCTTCCTGCCCCGCCACTCTGGAATAGGATCCCCAGGCTGCCCTTCGGCAGGCGGCCTCTGCCACTTCTCCTGAGCTGTCCACTCTCACATTTCGGAGCACCAGCCTCTCCCTGCTCTCTGGCCCTCCTGGCGAGTGGGCTTGGGGTCACTTCCACCGCAAAGCACTGCTCAGCTTCCCCGAAGCAGACACTTTTCCCTTCTCTGTGCCCACCAACCAAAGGGGCAGTACCAAATGCCCCAGCTCGGTGGGCTCGCGAGCCGGAACTGAGCTGCACTTACACACTCCAGCACTCTGGCAGGTGATGTAAGCCTACACTTCCCGAACTACAAAAATGAGACTGGGGGAGTTATGTGAGCTACCCCACGGGACACCGTGGGCCTTGCACGGGGTGAGCGACAAACAGCACCATCACTGCTGCGACCACTTACTACTTCTCTGCCACCACCGCTAACGACAACCTGTTCCCCTCCACGCCCGCTCACATCCACCCACCAGGGAGGGTCGCCTGCATCTGTCTCTATACCCCCAGGGCTTCACAGAGAATCCTTCACAACAACCTCCTGGTGCAGAAGGAAACGAACAGTGAATACATGAGCATCCAGGAACCTAAAACACCAAGACGATCCAAGTTCAGATTTCATTCTATTCTTAAACCAGCCTAGTTATTCATTATCACAGCAACGCACTGAGCGGCTACGAGATCAAAGAATTTAGAGGTTGAAATGTTCAGAAATTCATAGTTAATGGAATCCATTTTCAAAGGCAAAATGGATTACCTAGTTGTATGGTGCTTCTGCCTGCTGCAAATATTAAGGGTTTTTTGTTTGTTTGTTTGAGGTTTTTTAATGTTCATGGCAGAGAAGTCTGGCCCTGGGCAGCCAGCCACCTGTGGGCCCTAACACTTCTGACTCCTTACTCCACTCTTCACTATGAAAATTTTTTTCATTTTCATTCATAAATTCCTAGTACCCAGCTCAGTGCTTGGCACAGAGCCCACACTCAAAAAACATCTACCAAATAAGTGAATTTTCTTGAATGCCTAGGTAAAAAAAGAAATCACAATGCCTCTTCCTGACCTACTTCAACCTGGAAAAGCTGCACTTGCATGTGTCCAGTGACCTCGTATTGGCCCCCATGGGTCACCACTTTAAGTGCTTTTAAGTGCTGGGCTTCAACCAAGCACAGAGCAGGAGAATCTGGGTCAACAGAACACTCATTTCGATTCAGCCAAACGGTTAATGAGCTTTTGTGCAAAGGGTATAAAGAGATAAATAACTTGCTCGAGATAAAATAAGGCTTCCAGCTTGAGAAAAGATTGCTGACTTTGACAAAGTTTTTTAAACGCTGTTTAGCAACATTATGGAACAATCTACAACCATTAAATACAAATGTGGAGGGGTACCAACTGGCACCATCAGGCAGTTTCATTCACGACACTCAGAAACAGCCTGAGAGCACAAGAAAGAAAGGAGGGGGCAGAACAGATGCAGGAGACAGAGGGACAGTGGTGGTCCCAGTGGGGGAGTGAGTTGACCAACAGGAAAGACAGGAAAACAGGACAAGGCCAAGAGGTCCCTGAAGATTTGTTCCAGAATTTAGCAAACAAGAGCTACAACACACTTGCCCATTAAGACATCCCAGAATCCCAGAATTTTTTAAACTTCCTTTCTTAAAAGTGGGACACTGTGTCCTTGGCTGATGTTCTGGCATTTTTCCTGTTGCTTGTGACCCCACAAAGATGACAAACCAATGATTCTGGGGAGGCCCTTGAACATAATAGCTTAAAAGTTGAAAGAGATCCAATTCAAGTGAGAGATTTTCTTGCCTAAACGATGTTATATTTTTCTCTGCTTTAATTACTGAATCCTGTAATTGGAATTCATCACTGATTCAAAGAGATGCTAAAAATAGTCTTGTTTCAGAATGCAGAATGAGAGGCATCATGTAATTTTGCTACTAAATGGACTTCTGTTTTTTTCATAGCTCAGTAACTTACTCTTGAAATAGATTTCCTCTTTTTATTAACCAAAAATGTAAAACACTTCAGATATACATTCAACATTAATTTTCAATACTAATTATGCTTTATAAGTTTGTAAGTGAAATCTCAGACGTATACTAACCTTGCTTAAAAACAGTTCCTTGACCTTTTCCACCTACATTCAATCGTGACCTTCATGGAACGCCTCTGATTAAAGAGTACAACCATGTACATGTGATAAATGAATTGAAACAAACCTGTTATCCCACAGGCTTTCCACTAAGAATGGCAATTTGAACCCACTGTGTCACTTACAAAGGGCTTTCTTGAATGAATCATCTCATTTAATCTCCACAACCATCCTAATACAAACAGGAGAGGCAGGAATTTTTTAACCATCTTACAAACCAGGAAGCTAACTCAAAGATGGAAATGGCACCTGAAGGCGGGGGAGAGGCTCACCTCCATCTTCCTCACCTTCAGTCCCGTCCTATACTCCAAACTCAGCTCCTTCAAAGACGCAGCCTGTGGCCTCCACCGGGTTTCCTGGACTGTTCCCCTCAGCCCAGCCGGGTCACCCCTTCCCCCCAACTCTTTTTTTTTTTTTTTAATATTTTATTTATTTATTTGACAGAGAGAGAGAGCGATCACAAGTAGAGCAGCAGGCAGAGAGAGAGGGGGAAGCAGGCTCCCTGCGGAGCAGAGAGCCCGATGTGGGGCTCAATCCCAGGACCCTGAGACCATGACCTGAGCCGAAGGCATCGGCTTAACCCACTGAGCCCCCCAGGCGCCCCCCCTTCCCCCTAACTCAACAGAGCTCATGATGAGTGCCACCCAGGGGCTACCCAACACATCTGCTTCCATTGTGGTTTGCTTTGAGACGCCCATGGTCTGTCTTTTCAACTCAGTTAGAAGCCCCGGGAGGGTAAAAACTGAATCTCACATTTCTTAAGGTCTAGAATCATGGACATAACAGGCAGACACTGAATTCTTTTTTATGATGCCACCTATTGAAGAACCGTCCTGTAGACAAATGTCTCTTTTTTCCCAACTTTCCAACAATGGCAATGCTCTCCCCTTTGGCTTCACCATCCCAGCTGCAACTCGGTGAGAAATTCCTGAAAGCTGTTCCCAGGCCATCATAAAGAAATTTTAAAAAGCGGTTTTCTTAACGATGATTAAAGTGGCTTTACTTTTTAACTGGTCTGAGTCTCTTCTGCTCTCCTGTACTAATAAACTGTCCCTGGTTTCTGACTGCATGTTGGTTTGTGAGCACCTGGGAACCTGACTCCCTCATTAACTATGTCCTTATTTCCTTGATTCCGATGTTCACCTGCTTTCTGTTCATGCCAGGTCTCACACAGTTAACTTCCAGCCTCCTCCTAAGCTTTGTGGACCCTGACTTTCTCACCCATCCTCACATCAGCCCCAGCCCAGTGCTGCCACGGATCCCACCCAGGCCCCTACACAGGGACCAACTGGCCTGTCAAGAGTGGTCAAGCAAGGGAGAGTGCCTTATTTTTGTATCTTTAGCTAATCCCTGGAGTTCGACATTTCCCTAGCAATTTCAAGAGAAAGTCAAATGTAACACAGTACCAGCGGCAGCTGCTCTCAGCTCCCCATGACTCTATATCCTTCCTCTTCAAACTCACATGAAACGTCAGGACAACCTAGGCCAACATAGCAACAGTCAGCAATCAACATCCTGCTGGAAACCAGACACATCAAAACCAAATCAGGGTTACCGTTCGGTTTCATGAAATATGCTGAGTCTTAAAATGTGGACAAAGAGAATTGTTACAGAAATGCCCAGAAGTACTTAAGAAATCTGTGCAATGTCGGATGGAAACAGCAGATGTAAGCGCTGTGTGGCCGAGGCCTCTTTTTTTTTCAGTCCCGTGACAATTTTTACATATTCCAAAATCAAAATCTATTTCAAAGCCAGCTCTGTAATATCAAACCCGACATAAAGATTCCATGTGCCATTCAACAAGTTCCTGCAGTTACTTGTTTTCCCCCTTGAGGATAAATTATAGTACCAGCCAATGTAGCAAATGGGTCCATCAACTTCCACCCCCAGGGTACCCTGTGTCCTCAAAGAAGACTGACAAGCACAGCAGCAACACTTTATAGCACATCTCCACTCAACCCCCACAGGCCTCTATCAAACCCTAATGTCCAGTATATCTAAAGTAATCAGGGAGTTGAATGGCTCACCACCAGACTACAGGATTACCACAGCTTGGGCCAGAAGATCAACACAAGGGGAAAAAACCATCACCACCCAGAAATGAGTATAAGACTTCAGTCACCTAGAAAGTAATTTACTGCCACTAAAAATATTTCTAGCATTAAGTTCTGTCTGCTCTTAATTAAGCAGTAATCATTTAATTAGTGGCATCCAATAGGATCTTGGAGAAAATGTTTTCTGAGGACCAGCGGCTGCACGATAAAGGGGAGAGAACAGAGATATGAGCTTCAGAGACCGGCACTCCATGCCTGGATCAGCCACCAGAAGCCGTGGACTCTGGGGAAGTTACTACTGTCTGGGCCTCTATGAAATAAGGTCAATGGCTGGGCAACCAGGTGGTGGGTAATAGGAGGGCATGTATTGCATGGAGCACTGGGTGTGGTGCAAAAACAATGAATACTGTTAAGCTGAAAAGAAATTTTAAAAAGTGAAAAAAAAAAAATAAGTCAAAGGCAACACCCCACCCCACCCCACCCCCTCAGAGTATAAACACGAGGGAAGGAAGAGCCATGTTGTCAAAGAACATGGCAGGGAGCGAAGATGTCTAATTAAGGGCAGCTACTACAGAAAGCTGAACTCACACTTGTTGGGCACCTGTCATGCACTTGGCATTCCACAAGGAGGCAGAAGCACCCCCCCCCCCCCCAAGCCCTGCCACAACTGGGCAGTGTTACTTAGGCCACTGTGGCAAAGGGGAAATGCAAACACCAACGCCTCTGTGAATGCAGAGGACAGGCTGCTTTCTCATTCTCCTTAAGTGACTGTAGTTAACACCCACCTGTCCACAAATGACAAAGCCGATGCCTATGGCAAGTGGCCAATGTACAGTATGTGCCCCACCCAGCTCTTGTCTGATTTCTGCAAGTAAAGATGATGGCCAATTTACCCAGTGAAAGAAAGGGCATGGAAATGTGGATCTTCCAAACAGGAGGCATTTTGATATTTGAAAGCCCCATGTTTATTTTACGTAACAAAAGCTCCTTTGCTTTTGTAGTTTTTGGTTAAGTTTGAATTCTGCCTGAAATCTGGCAACCCTGAAGTCGTGACGAGGCCAAGATCCAGATTCTGTTCTGTTCTCTCCACCACCCACCATAATCCCAAATGGATGACTTCAGCTTCTCTCCAAATCAAGAAAAGGCCACTCTCCCAAAGACAGACCTCAAGTCTAAAGAGCCTTTCGGCACAGGGACATGATTAAGTGACTGACTCCACATACAAAGTAAACTGAGAGAATTCAGTGGCAACAACCCATTCAGGGATGTCAGAAGACCTGAAATCAAAACACACTCCAGCAAGTTTCATATCCAATTTTATCTTCTCCCTTCACAACTTCAGAGGTAAGTGAAATTCCATGGAAATTTACTAAAATAAATACTACATAACCCAGAAACCAAAGGCGTATGACCGTATCAATTCTCCTGTGTTACAAATACAATGAGATTAAATACTATACTTTATCCGTCTCAATGCTTAAAATAAATGGCCCTTAAATCTTCCTGACAAAGTGGCCAAAATCCACTGGAGGCAAGTTAGTGAGTTACTGGACTTAAAAATACTGAAAAGACATTATAATTAACAATATCATGCGATTTCGATATATTATGGCCCTCCCTCACTGCATAACATACAACTTCGAGAATTTTCAACCTAAAAGAACTGCATATTGATAGTCTCTACACTGTCACCAACAAAGATCATTACCACCAGCGCTGCAGAGCACCTTCCTGCAACAATTAAGGAAAGGAAGGAAGACAGAAGTGGGAAGGTGGGAAGAGATGTGCAGAGGGGAAACTGACAAGATCTGCTGGAGCGGTGGGCAGGGGTGGCCCCGCTGCTTCGCGGAGGTCGGAAGTGATGCAGAGTGGGTGCTCCTGCTCCTCTTCTGCTGATAACCTGAACACAGGGAGATTAAATTCATGCAAAAAAAGTGCTGAAAATATCTGGCCTCCAAAACTAATCACCCAACAAAACAAAGAAAATCCCGGCTCCGGTAAACACTGTCGAGATTGCTTATTTAAAACACCTTTTTTGGTCAGGATTTGTATTATGAATTCTCTGCTGGGCTGAAATGTTAACCAGGATTGTATCACACCAGGGCATTTAGACAGGAAGAAAGAGAAGCATGCCAGCTGACATTTACTGAGCCCACAAGGCCAAGCCGGGCACGCTGATCCAGCACACTCCGTGTTTATGTCTTTCACTTGATCCTCATGACAACCCTCCAAAGAACATGCCAGCATGATTCCCATTTTACAGAGGAGAAAACTAGGCAATAGAGGAGACTGACCAAGATCACGCAATACATCATGGGGTTGGGATTCCAACCAAAAAAGTCTCTGCTTCCAGAGATTACGCTTTTTAACTACTGCCCATCTCCTTCCTTTTGAAATTAAGGATGTTACTGTAAAGAAAACTCGGGAGGGCGCCTGAGTGGCTCAGTGGGTTAAGCCGCTGCCTTCAGCTCAGGTCATGATCTCAGGGTCCTGGGATCGAGTCCCACATTGGGCTCTCTGCTCCGCAGGGAGCCTGCTTCCCTCTCTCTTTCTCTCTGCCTGCTTGTGATCTCTCTCTCTCTCGCTGTCAAACAAATAAATAAATAAAATCTTAAAAAAAAAAAAAACCTCGGGAAATGGAAAGCTATCAAATTTCCATCCCACTCACCTTACTGTGCACTCCACTATCAAAGGTAAATTTCACAATCTCTCTCTACAGCAAACCTACGTAAGCCATTCAGGCTCTGGGAAGTCTATCATGGACTCCTACATTCAGCACATCACTTAATCCTTAGAGCTCGAAGAGGAGGGCAGAGGTAGGTATTATAAATCCCAATTAACAAATGAGTACCTTTCAGAGAGGAGGGAAAGCCGAACATGACCCCAAGCCTCTAAGAGGCAAAGGTCAGGTTAAACTCCTAGGCCATCTACAGCAGAGATGCCTTCCTTTGTCTAAATGAATTGAATCCCATGGGATAACTGTAACTTCCATTCTATAACATTACAGAGATGACTCGCCCCAGGGCTTACCAAGGAAGCAACCTTCCTGAAGGATCCTGCTGGGCTCTAGATGGTGCCTGCTATGGGCTGAGGGGGAAACAGCTACTCTAACAGGAGCAACAAGAGAGTTGCCTGAACAAAGGCAATGACAGCTCTGAGAATCTGAAAGGAGGAGCTGCTCCCAGAATCTCTAACTGGCTCTAGTTCTCCAGGACAGTGATCCACAAAGGGCAGGGCACCAAAGGCAGGGGGGAGAGAGAAAGGAAAAGAAGCTTTATTCATAGTTAACACAGGTAAGATATGTCTTCCTGTGGACAACAGGTCAGCAGTCATTCATCATACAAGGTATTACAGGCCCTAAGGGCAGGCAGCCCCAGGACGGGCCACTTTGGCATCAACATTATTTTGAGTTAAAAGTAATCAAAATCTGGCAGACACAGGTGTGTCCGTGGGGCAGGGGGAGCTCTCAGCCATCCCCTCAACTGCCTAAATTTACTTTGGAAAGGAGAGCCTGAATCAGGAAGAGAACTATTAACAGAGGTTTTACCTAAGTAACTGATCTGCATAACAGGGAAATCTTTGTGTTTCCAAACATTTCTCACCTTCCTGCTAATGGCCTTCCTCCCCTCTGTATCCTTAGGTCCTACCCCCTCCTTAGCTCATTCATGTTGCCTCACTGTCTTTGAAATTTCATGTCTGTGTGGAGTCCCCTTATGTATGCTATTGGATTTGATCTTTCTCCCGTTAATCTGTCTTAGGTCAATTTGATTCTAAGTCCTGGTAGAAGGATCTCGAAGAGCAGAGGAGAAGTCTCCCCCCCCCCCCCCCCCAGCCCAGTATAAAATTACCCTACACAGAAAGCAGGGTCCTGGTTTGGACAGCTACTGGCAGGCTTGATGTTCTGCAGGGTTTCAGTCTATGGAGGCCTGGGAAAGTAGAATTACAAACCATCTTAACCAGTTTGAGTGAAACTAATTCTCACAAAATGGAAGAGGAGTGTTAAAAAAAATTTTCCTGAAGCAACAACAAAAGGATTAAATACTGATAATACAAGAATAAGCTAACGAGAAAACGGTGAAGCTGACTGATATCTGTCCTCTTGTCAGTCAGATGAGTTAAATACAATCATAATCTAAACAGATCTGTAAGAACTTAAATTATTTTTCAGTCATCAATGCAATGAACTGAAATACATGTATATCCACTATCAACAGTATCAGATGAATACAAAATTTTAAAAATTTCAAGAATCTTATAATTAATGTCTTAAAATGTGGGGAAAAAAACAGCTCAATAAAGTAGTATGTATCTATAATTTGTAAGATGTACATACATTGGACTTCTGTGCTCATTTTCTTATTATGAAATACATAATCAGAAGGTTTTTAAGACTACTGCTTAAGGAAACAGATTGCCTAAGGATCAGAAATTAATATAGAAGCTATTGATGCTTCACTAGTAAAATGTTAAACATATCTGTATCTAAAAAAAAATTAGTAAAAAATTTCCATAACAATGAGAATAAGCTGAATAAAGCTATAAAACCACAAGTTTCCCAAAAAAAAAGGAAAAAGAAAAAGAAACCCATAAAAAAAAAGCTCAGAACAGAAAGAAAATGAATCGAAGTAAATACCAAATATTCACAAGGTCTTCCAAAGAGACCAATGATCCACAACTGTTTTCATCCCTAGCAGAGTTACAAGAAGAATCTGCCATAAATAAGGGTAAGAAAATACCAGCTGAACTGTTAAACAACTCTTTTTTTTTATATTTGACAGAAAGAGAGAGAGCAAGAGAGAGTGCATGCATGAGTGAAGGATAGGGGGAAAAGAGAGGGAGAAGCAGACTGCTTGCTGAGCAGAGAGCCCTATATGGGGCTAGGTCCCAGGACTAGAGCCAAAGGCAGACACTTAACCGACTGAGCCACCCAGGTGCCCATTAACCAACTTTTAATGTCTTCACATGAGCCAAAGTTTTAGGTCAGAATCTCAAGGAGCCCCACACACATGGCAAGTCTACACTCACCAGCCAACTCTTTCACTTGGTTTTTTACCAAATACGTATAGACAGTGCACATAGAGATAGAACACAGAGTTGAGAGACTCCCTATTGCAGGCTCCCTATCTCCGTGGATACAGAGCAGCAGGAAGAAAAGAGAGCTGAGAAAGTTCCTCTAAAAAACAGTAGGGCAGGGGTGCCTGGGTGGCTCAGTTGGTTAAGTGTCTGACTCTTGCTTTCAGCTCAAGTCACGGTCTCAGGGTAGCAAGACTGAGCCCCGTGTGGGCTTCCATACTGGGCATGGAGCCTGCTTAAGATTCTCTCTCTCCCTGTCCCTCTGCTCTCTCTCGCTCACTCTCTCTCTCTCTATTAAAAAAAAAAAAAAAAAGTAAAAAGTAAAAAAACAGGAGGGCAAAGAGATCTCTTGAGGAGAAGAAAGCCACAGACTGGAAAGCAAAGAAAATTCATTTGTGTCCCTAAAACTAGCAGATAAGCTGTAAAACTGAGAGTCCCTCCTTGTTCAGAAAGTTGGCAGCCTCGCTCTAAAACATAGAGATCTCTAAGGTCTTACTGGGATCATTCTGAAACTCTGCCAAAAACAAAGTCCTGATCCCATTCTCAAAATATTTGAAGGTAATGATGATCTCAATCTAACTCCTGCTATTGCAAAGTCCAGGCCCAGCTCGGTCTCCCACATTAGCAGCATGACCAAAAAAAGGGACAAGCCCTTTCCTGGGGTGAGGGAGAGGGGCAGATATTCACCAGTCTTTACTGTTTGTTACACACAATGACCAGTACACAATAAAAAAGTATGGAATAAGAGGAGAAGAACATTATTCAAAGAAAAGAGGAAAAAATAGTCATATAGTTTATATCTCCATACACCCATATATGACCCTGATGTTGCAATCAGCAGACATAACTATGTTAAATGTACTAAAGAATTATGTGAGAAAGATGAACAGATAAACAAGAACAGGGAAGGGTTTCAGCAGAATAAAACAGAAACTAAACAGCTAACCAGAAGAGATGGAAATGAAAATTATGACTTCCAAAAAAACTACTACAATGAGCTTAACAGAAAACTGGAAACAACAGAAGGTTCTGCAAATCTGAAGAGGGGGGAAAAAAACCACAATTTAAAAAACAATAAAACTTCCCATGATCTGTGTCACAACATCAAATGGTTCAACTACAGGTATAACTGGGAGTCCTGGAAGATGAGGAGAGGAAGAATGGGACAAAGAAATATCTGAGGAAACAACATCTGAGAACTTTCTAGATTGCGATGAAGGACATCAACCTACAGATCCAAGAAGCTCACTCAATTCCAAGGAGGATAAATACAAAGAAAACCACACCTAGACACAGCACAACCAAACTGCTGAAAAACAAAGATAAAGAGAAAATATCCAAAGCCACCGCAGAAAAAAAGAGCCATACTGAATATTGGGAACAGCAATAAGACATGAATTTTTATCAAAAATAATGAAAATCAGAAAGCAATGGATTGACATTTTTAGAATGCTGAGAAAGAAAAAAGTCACACAGTTTTTATCCAGCAAAAATACTTTAAAAAACAAAAGCATCAAAATTTTAAAACTCTTGAACTACAAAGACTCTGTTAAGAGGATGAAAACAAGATAACACACGAAGAAAATTTTTGAAAACTGAGTATGTAGCAAAGGTCTCCTACCTGGAATATATAAAGAATCATGATACTCAGCAGTTTAAAAAAAAAGGGGGGGGGCAAACAATCCAAGTATAAAATGAGCAAAAGACATAAAGAACCATTTCATTGAAGAGGAGACATAGATAGATGGTAATCATTATTAATAGCCAACATCAATAGTCAACGTCATTAGCCGCTAGGGAAATGCAAATTAAAGCCACAATGAGATATCACTATATACATATTGGAACAGTTAAAATTAAAAACAGTAATAACACCAAGTTCTGATGAGGATGCAAAGAAAACTAGATCACTCATACACTGTTGATGGGGATGTAAAATGGGTATAACTACTCTGGAAAACAGTTTGCAACTTTTTCTTTTTTAAGATTTTTATTTATTTATTTGACAGTCAGAGATCACAAGTAGACAGAGTCAGGCAAAGAGAGAGAGGTGGAAGCAGGCTCCCTGCCGTGCAGAGAGCCCGATGCAGGGCTCGATCCCAAGACCCTGAGACCATGACCTGAGCCGAAGGCAGAGGCTTTAACCCACTGAACCACCCAGGTGCCCCGAAAGTTCTTGAAAACTAAACATGCACTTGCAATTGGGCCCTGTATGCATAGTCATGAGCATTTATTCCAGAGAAATTAAAACTTAGCAGCTTTATTCATGATACAAAAATGCTAGAAACAGCTCAAATGTTATTTGGGTGGATGGCTGAACAAACCCTTCATCCATACCATGGTTTAACTCAGCAGTAAAAGGAAGGAGTATCGATACATACAACAATCTGAATGGGCCGTAAGGGCATTTTGGATTGTTTTTGTTTTTGTAATAAAATGTTATTAAGATGCAGGACATGAGAAACACTGTTATAATAAATGGGTCACAAACATGCTCCTAGAAGCACATTCTGAGTATATTTCTGGCTCATTTTTTAATTAGGTGGGCATAAGTGCTATTGTAAATATTTAGGAAGGTAACAAATATTACCACTACTATTGTAACTTCCCCAAATATTTATGGATTATATAGTGAAATTAAGAAAAATGATGTCACTTTCAATTGTTATTATTTCTTGAAACTCCTGCAGTTTATTTTTAATTCACTTTTTAAATTTTTTAATTCACTTGACTTTACTCAAAATTGCTTCTTTAAATTACAATGGAGCCCTTCTTGCAAAATGATATTACTCAGACACCCTGAGCCAAGATGATTCGCTTCACCTCTTATTCCTATCTTCAATCACAGCTGCAGAACAGGATTTCCAGAGAAGACAGAATTGTTTACCGCGTCTTCTAAATAAAAAGTGCCATACCCATAGAGTCATTTTTAATTAGTTTATTATCTTGGGTTTGGTGAAACTTTTTTTTTTAAAGATTTTATTTATTTATTTGAGAGAGAGAGAGACTAAGATAGAGCATGAGAGGAGAGGAGAGGGAGAAGCAGGCTCTCCACTGAGCAGGAAGCCCCACTCGGGGCTCGATCCCAGAACCTTGACACCATGACTGAGCCGAAGGCAGGTGGTTAACCAACTGAGCCATCCAGGTGCCCTGTTTTGTTTTGTTTTTTAATTGAGGTATAACTGACATACAGTGTTATATTAGTTTCAAGTGTCCAACACAGCAATGCAACATTTATATACGTTATAAAATGATCACCAGAATAAGTACAGTTACTCTTGTCACCAAAGTTATTACAATATCATTGGCTATATTCCCTATGTACTTTCCATCTCTGTGACAGACTTACTTTATAAATGGAAATCTGTACCTCTGAATTACCCTCTCCCTCCCCCCCTGGCAACCACCAGCTTGTTCTCTGCATTTATGAGTCTACTTGTTTTTGTTTGTCAAGGACAAATAATGTTCAGTCACACAGCCTAGCTTACAAACTTATAAATGAATATTACCAACACTGATATTGAAGATTCTGTCAATCAAAGCTTAAACACCGCCTATAGCCATACAGGAAAGGAAGCTGTCACTACAAAGCAGTAAGAAAGCCCTCTTAGAGCCTAATTTTCAAATGAATGTTAAATGGACAAGTGAGGGACAGTATTCTAGGCAGAATCCATCCAGCCACCAAAGGACAGAAGAGTTAAGACACAAATGGGGAACTCCAACAGTTCGCACACCTGGAGAACGAGGTTGGGGGAGAAGCCCTCATTACAGGAAATGACGAAGGGCAGACTGCATGCGGGCCAAGCAGAGCACACAATCCGGGCTGAAGTTCAAACTTCACTGTGAGCACCTGGGAGAGTCTGAAGGCATTTAATCGGGACAGCAACAGACGACGGGCCTTTCAGGAAGACAGCTCTGGCAGTAAGGATGACGCACGAGAAAAGTGACACAGGAGGTTAGAACAATAATCTAACAGCCCAGGGAAGAGGTGGCAATCAGCATAAACCGAAACAGGAACAAAAAGCATGGACACGAAGGGGCATCCATGCACCCACTAGTTAAGGATAAAGAGCAAAAGGGAAGGACTGAGAATCACGCCCACACTGCCAACTTGGGTGCTGAGAAGATGTTACTTTCAATGATCTCAAAAAGGAAGAGAGCAGCAGGGAACAGATTTTGATGGGAAGATAATGATTGCACCCTGGGGAATGCGAAGTTGAGGTACAGGGGGCTCCCCAGCATCTAGTACACACTGAGCTAGAGCCTGGCGTAAGAGGCACCATCACCAGCACCGGCTGCAGAAGCAGCAACGATGGGACTGCCAAAAGGAGTGAGCACAAAACGGGACGGAAACAGCATTAGAGATCAAATCCTAGAAGAAAGGGGCTCTTTTAAAATGCCAGTGGGGGTGTAAATCGTTATACTTTCGTGGTCAGTACATGCTCAGACGTGAATTATTTCAACTAATAATTCTTTCAGTAATATATCTTAAAGGAATAAACACAAATGTGAGCAAAAAAATCTATACATAGATATTCTTCCTTTAATGTTATTTCCAATAATAAAATAGAAGAAATTAAATATGACAAACAAAAGAACTGATTTAAAGCAAATTTATGCTAGATCTATAAAATAAATTATTATGCAATTACCTGGGTAGCACTTCAGAAGACTTTTTAACTCTGGGATAAAATTCTTGACACTGAACAAAAAAGCATACAATAAATAAATAGTATTTATTGATACAAGACTATTTCCTGAATACCGATTATGTACTACTAGTCAAGTATGGGCATCAAACACAGTAAAAGACAATTTCTTGTGTTTGTGAAGCTTGGATTCTACTGGGAAATGACCCAGAAAGGGTTGACAAATAAACCTGCTAGGAAATCTCAACTGAAATAAATGCTAAAAAAAAAAAAAAAAAAAAGAGATGATATAAGAGAATATGATTAATTATATAAAAATACCCAGAACTGACTTAAAAGAAATGTCTCAAGATTAATAGTAAAAATAATGTAAAATAAAAATTTAAAACAAAGCAAATTTCAGGTGGCTTAGTAAATGGTCTAGAAAAATGAAGGTGTAATTGTAAACGACAAGTGCTTGGGCTCTCGCTGGTTTCTCCTCCATCATCATACGGAGTTGGAACTTCCCGAAAACTCTCACTTTCCCACTCTGGAACCAGATAACTCGGAAAGTACAGGAAAGCAACATGCAGAAGGAAGCCTGTGCTTTTGCTGAGCCACTCTGGGCCAAAATGAATGCCTCTGTAAGGCGGAAGGTAGAAAATCTCCAATGTGAGCCTTCCCTGTACGAGCTAAGATGGAATTTTTTCCATTTTCCATCTTCATTATAGTACAACTCTCCGCCCCCACAGACACACACACATACACCCAAGTGCATTCATTCATGCAGTGAATCAGTATTACACGGCAGCAGGGCAGGAACTCAAATCACAACGGCCCTAGAAACAGGACTGAATGTGCTACTGACACTTTAGGACCGCTTCCCATAATGCACGCATCACACTAGTGTAACCAATGTGTGAAAACTGGTTGAACTTTCAGTGCTCAGGAAAAGCACTGAAAATACTGTCACAGTTGTACAACATATTACAGAAACACCCCGTGAAAATATTTTCTCTGTATCTAACACACACACACACACACACACACACAGAGCTGAACATTCATCTTCATCAAATTACCCTGCAGCAGGTAATTGATAAGAATGTCTTTGTATTAGAGACAGAGAAATGAGAAAGCTTTGTAAAGAAACTTCTGGGATGCACTCCAAAACAAAACAACAACAACAACAAAAAAACCCACAAAAATAATCCTAGTATTCCGAAATATTTCCTGAAAAGTAAATGTGATTTAAATAATATTAACTATTTGCAAAAAAAAAAAAAAAAAAAAAGTCAATTGTCAGAAAGAGATAGTATTTCATTAGAGACTGGTTAAATAAAGCACTTTGGTGACATCGGAAACTCCATTAAAACCATAATATAGCAAAGCTTACCAGTAGAAAGATCAGAAAAAAACCAGAACAATCCAGAATCAGTCTGATGTGGAAAGCAAAAGAGTAAAACTCCATCTCTCCTCCTAGGTCCTTGAGAACTACTACCTAACATGTCCTCCAGCCAGACGTCCATCCTGAAGTAAAGCTGGGATTAAGATGTAACAGTGAACCAGGTAGAGAAGTAGTAGTATGTCGAGGAGGAACCAAGAGCTACAGGCGTCAACACCCAGCTGCTCCTAAAGCTTCCCCAACCTGAAGAACCCTAACAGTCCCTGAACATTTGCTCTCCATGACCCACACTCCTGCTCTTCCTGGTCTCATCCAGTCTCAGGTTTTAATGCAAACAATACACTGCCAACTCCCAAATTTACATCTCCGGCGGAGACCACTCCCCTGAACTTCGAAGCAGTATACCCGACAGTGACCTCAACATCTTCACATGGAGGTCGAATAGGCGCTCGGATTTAACCTGCCCAGGAATGAACCCTCACTGCCACCTGCCCTGTGCCCCCATCAGTCACAGATGCTCAGGTCAAAAAACCTGCACGTCCTTAACTTCTCTCCCTCACACATGTCACGCAGGATCCATCATGAAATCCTACTGATTTAGAACGTTCTGCCTTCTAACTCTACCCAAATCAGACTGCTCCTCCCACATCGACCACTTCCATCCTCACCTAGGCTGGCAGGCAATATCACTTGACTCCTCCACCTGGCTGGTCTCCTGCCTCTACCCTTTGCTCCCAATTCTATCCAAAGGGGAAGTCGGATCATGTCTCTCCCCCCTTCAAGACCCTTCAATGGCTGTTCATCTCATTCAGATAAAAGCCAAAAACCCTTACGATGACCCGGGAGAGCTACAGGACCTGCCTCCTTCCCTCGCTTTACCACTGTGTCCCCATCTCTCTCATTCTACTTCAGGCCACCTCCCTAGTCTGGCCTCCTTCCAGCTCTCCCTCCACGTAAGGCAGCAGCCAGCCCTAAGACCTTTGAATTTGCTGTGACCTCTCCTGGAATGTTCCTCCCCACCCACCTTATACCTCTCATGCTTCCTTCAGACTTCTATTTGAATACCATCTTCCCCGACCCAAACCCAACATAAAATTTCAAGTTCTTTAATGATTTTTTTCTCCATAGTACTTATCATCTTCTGATATGCTCTGTGTATGTGTGTAATTAATTATCTCCTTTACTGCCTACAATGTCGGCTCTGAGGGGAGGGCAGGGATTTTTTTAGCACTTAGCTCACAGACTTACCTCCAATGCACAGAATAGTACGTGGCACATAGTAGGTATTCAATAACTAGTTGCAGAAAGAATGAAGTTTGCATGGCATTTCATTCTTACTTTTTCTCTAGAAGAAACTAGAGAATTACAAGATTACCAGATTTTAAATGTGTTTATTTGGAATTTTTCCTTGGTGACCTCACCAATGATCTCATGTAGATCTGCATAGCACTTAAATCTCATCCAGATTGCTTTCTGCAAGTAAATTTCTAGGGGATATTTCTGGTTTAAAATCTACTCTTAAAGATGACATCTGTAGGAGCAAAGACATTTAAAGAGAATAATCAACACTTTTCCACTTGATGCCTTCCTCTAGTCTTTTTCTCTCAAATAAAAAAGGTCAAAATTAAAAAAAAATACTGAGGCAAAAGTAAATACCATATTACATCTTTATACAGAGAGGATGAGGCAGCAATCTTATTGAAACACAATTAAAAAAAGATATCAGAAGTTTTACCTTTTCTTCTGAGTGTGATTAAATGGGGGGGGCACTTCTCAGCAGAGGGTCACAGATGCCCCAGGGGGGGCACCTGGGTGGCTCAGTGGATTAAGCCTCTGCCTTCAGCTCAGGTCATGATCCCAGGGTCCTGGGATGGAGCCCTACATGGTGTTCTCAGCGGGGAGCTGCTTCCCCCTCTCTCTCTCTGCCTGCCTCTCTACCTACTTGTGATCTCTCTGTCAAGTAAATAAATAAAATCTTAAAAAAAAAAAAAAAAAGAAAGAAATTAACAGGACGGAAATCAAAGCATCCAGGCTTCAAACCAAGAACATCCTGACAGTGCCTTTCTTGCAAACGGAGCACGGACAAAGCATATTAATGAGAAATACTGTTAAAATGCTATTCAGACATGGGTCTTCAGTTTCAGCTTTCCCAAAGGAACTGGTTGCAAAGGGGAAGGGGAAAGTTGGACATATGAGAACAGAAGCATGTTTACATTTTCCATTCACTCCTGTACACTGAGAGCTAATGAAGCAAACCATCATCTGCACTGGCAGGAACCCAGGGACGGAGAGAGGCCAGCCAAGGAAGTAATGCAAAAGAAATGCAAAGATGTTTCCGACAACCCTACCTTGGCTTTAATTCAATGTAAGAAGCGTGATGACGGTCCTCATGAATATTAAAATCTAAAGAAACATCCAGCCAAAGGAATATAGTTCAAGACAATCCAAAGCATGAGTAGATGACACCCTACTCCCCAACCAACCTATACTAACACAATGGTTTTTAACTTAATTGGGAGAGAACTACACATAGCAGTCTGCCCAGCTATGTTGTGCTTTGAAGAAATAACACAAGGAAAGGTTTAAATACTGGGTATATGCAAAATCACTCTGAAAGCTGTATCGTGGTACCAATTTTATCGTGAACATTTACCTAATGTTAAACAGCAAGACCCCCTCATACAAAGGCACCTGTTGACAATGCCGCACCAGGCCCAAATGTCTAAGCTTTCAGAGGACGGCGCCTCTTTCAGAGGACAGAAAAACTGTCGTTTCTCAGGGCGCTTTAATGGCTCAGCTGGTTAAGCACATGACTCTTGATTTCCGCTGAGGTCATGATCTCATGTCTTGAAATCAAGCCGCACATAGGGCTTGCCTACATAAGTACCTTTCTAAACCACAGTCCTTGATCCCTGCTGCGCTCAGTTTGCAGTAACAGTTTGCTGTCTACCAATCACGACGGTTCCCGCCATGACACCTCACTCTGTGATCGCTTCCCTTTAATGCTCTGCAGACACTTGCCCACTCCACTCCACCTAAGCCAGTTCTGAGATGAACCATTTGTAGTGCTAACTTGACGCCCGATAGAACAAGCTGCAACTTTTTCCAAAGCAATACTCTACAAAACAGAAGCTTCCCCGCAGCCCACCAAGCTGGCTGAACACAAGCAGGGAACTAAGTAACTGTTAACCCCAACGGCTGACAGAAGAGCAGACATGAAAAAACACCTGACCTTCTATGATACTTAAGAAGTGCAAGCGCCACAATGTGTCGCGCCACTATCACTTACTAGATTAGCAAAGGTTAATATGAAAAACCCCAGGGCTGGCCAGGATGGGGAGACACAGACACTCTTACACTCTACTGCTGGAAGTATAAACTGTAAATTGAGTTTTTTTAGGACCACAGTGAATCCAAAAGATCACATAGATTCCAAGGAAGAAAATTCGTATTTCCCAAAAAGCAATCCGCGATGACAACTGAACTGGAAGTCAGTTTCAGGGTACTGTTTGCCTTATCAGAAACAAGAGGGGTCAGTGACTGTCTGAAGCCCTTGACTTCGTGACCCCACCCACACCTCCTGGCCACGGCTGACTGGTCCAAGACAGACACGGTCCAGAAGAGGCCAGTTTCCCTCCCTGGAATGCAGAATTGGGTCTCTGGTTCTAGTTTATTCTAGTCACATGGACTCTTCAAGAAAGGAAATATAAACTCAAGATCTTTATCTGAGGAAGTCTCACACTCCTGGGATACTCTATTCCTATTTAGCACACAAACAACATTTGGGGATTCAATGAACTGACTTTCACTCTTAAGATTATTTTCTGCTTATACTTTTGTTTTCCTAAACCCCCCCCAACCTTCCTAATTTCAAGAGTGGTAATTTATATCAGTTTATCTAATTATCATATTCATTCCTTCTTAAGAACATTATTTACATTTCTTAAATAGACTGAGTCTAGTAGAACTAGACTCAACTTATCCCAAACCTCACCCTCTACTTCAGAATATTATTCTTCATAGAATTATAGGATTGCTGGTAAATCTTTTTAAGACTTTTCGTTTTGTTTTGGTTTTTGTTTTTTTTTGTTTTTTGTTTTTTTAACTAGTAACTTCAAATCAATGCAATCGATAAGTAATTTTCCAAAAGGAGCCAAAAAAACTGTCGTTTCTCAGGGCGCTTTAATGGCTCAGCTGGTTAAGCACATGACTCTTGATTTCCGCTGAGGTCATGATCTCATGTCTTGAAATCAAGCCGCACATAGGGCTCTGTGCTCAGCCAGGAGTCTGTTTGCACTTTTCTCTCTCCCTCTGCCCCCCCCACTTCCCCATCCCTCCACCCCACATACGCATGCGCTCGCTCTCTCTCCTTCTCAAATAATAAATAAATCTCTTCTTTAAAAGGTCATTTTTCGGGGCACCTGGATGGCTTAGTGGGTTGGGCCTCTGCCTTCGGCTCAGGTCATGATCTCAGGGTGCTTGCTGGGATCGAGCCCCACATCAGGCTCTCTGCTCAGTGGGGAGCCTGCTTCTCTCTCTCCCTCTGCCTGCCTCTCTGCCTACTTGTGATCTCTGTCTGTCAAATAAATCAATAAAATCTTTAAAAAAAAAAAAAGGTCATTTTTCATTTTAAAAACTCACTTTAATTTAGTGGTGCCTGCCATTCACCAACAGATGAGGGCCAATTTTCTCTCCTCATTTGTTCCGTTACTTCCCAATCTGTTACATTATTATACAAATTATAGATGTGACTTGTCCTTCAAAATGTAAAGTTTGACTTTTAAGAATTATCACGGCCTTGACTGTGATATCACGGCCTTCTCCCATAAACCAATCATTCTGACCAGAGGCTCTCACAGGACCTAACAATGAACACTCAGGAAGGGAAGAAGATACATACACAGTTATTTCAATCATAATGCTCAACTATGACAACACAAATTCAAGCTTTCAAAGCACTTAATTCTGCTTAAGATGCAATCATGTGTTACAGGCTTTGAAAATAACGCACTCCTCCATCCTGTTTTTAGAGAACTTTGAAAATCTAGACAATATGCTTCCTTTCAAAACACCAACTGCTTACAGAGGAAAAGAAAGAAACAGATAAATGATCTTGCCAAGAAACATTTCTGCAGCTTCTCTTGGTAGAGTAGCCCTTTCAGTGGCTACAAAGATTAAAATCCAACCCTTGATTGGAATGATGATATCCACCTTTTATTATTTAGAACTGAATTTCAGAACAGAAAAGAGCTTAGAGAACTCTCAATCAGTTGTTTCCAACTTTTCAAAGTATAAAGGACCCCTCTGTAAATGCCAAAAAAAAATTGAGGATTCTTACAATAGCTGTATCTACAGATTGAGAAAGTAAAGAGAAACACTTGCAAATACGTAGTAATTCTTTAAAAGCATCTGCAAACATCTATAGAACTGTAAAACATAAATCTAATTTTTTATTACACAGCCAGTTAATGTCAAAACCAGGTCTAAAACCAGGTCTCCAGACTCACAATACAGATAGGGCTCTAAGAATCGGGGTCATTCATCAATGAGGAAAGTTTTCTTTTCGGCACCCCAATAATTCCTTTAGGGGACAAGACAAGGTGATTTTAAAGTTCTTATGAAAAACCAAGCAAAGATAGATAAGGCAGTCTGAAAAAGACTAAAGAGTAGGGAACATCCCTATCAAATACTGAAACATTATAAAACAGCAACACTTTAAAATAGTGTGGTGCTGGGGCGCCTGGGTAGCTCAGTGGGTTAAAGCCTCTGCTTTCGGCTCAGGTCATGATCTCAGGGTCCTGATGATTGAGCCCCGCATCGGGCTCTCTGCTCAGCGGGGAGCCTGCTTCCTCCTCACTCTCTGCCTGCTTCTCTGCCTATTTGTGATCTCTGTCTGTCAAATATATAAATAAAAAATCTTTAAAAAAAAAAATAGTGTGGTGCTGGCCTCTGAGGATATCAACCTAATAACTGAACAGAGGAGAAAGTGCAGGAACTGACTAAAGCATTCTGAGGAACTCAGTATAAATGGATGTAGCATTTCAAATCACTGAGGTAAGAAGTACTCATTAAATGCTACTGTATCAAAATCAGAGTACCCTGTCGGAGGAGAAAAATACCCCAGACTGAGTCCTTACCTCACACCCTATACCAACTGAAGTTCTATATGGAGCAAAAATATATAAAATGAAACCACTAAAGGACTGGAAGAAACACAGAAGCATGTTTTTCTAATGATCTTATAGTGGACAAGGTGCTCCAAATCATGACCAAAAAACAACAGAAGCCAAACATGAAACTACTTGAAAACATAAAATATTACTTCATTACAGAAAATTCCATCAACAAAGTCAAAATGAGGCATTAAATGAAGTCCCCTCCATGCACTACAATTCCAGTCAGCACACAACCCAGGTTCTAAGCCATGCAAGGACAGCACTGTTTCTGTATTTCATACAACCCCAAATCACTAGGAAGTTTTAAAACAACAAAAAAATCCAATCCTACAGAACGCACGGTAACAATCTCAGACGTTGCCTAGGCCTATGACATGAGGCTTCCACAGCACCGCCCACAGCTGTCACCGCCACTCGTGTTAGAAACTTTCAGACATACAATAAGGCAATGTCTTTCGTGATGCATTCTGGGACCACAGTTTAATTTCAACAAAACATAAGCATGGTAAAGCAATTAAGAGGTTAACAGTTTCCCCTGACAAGCTTGCTCTGGGGTATATGGCCAGACTGGCAACAGGCAGGTTCAGCAGAGAATGCTGACCAAAGTTATAGCACCAACAGGGATGACTGAGCACCTGCTGTTAAGGAAGATATTATGCCAGGCTCCAAGATGATAAAGAACCAGTCTTCTGCCTTCCAGAAACTAGCTTATTAGTCAAAGAAACGATGAGGAAAGGGTATCTGCTTACCAACAGCAATAACACGTTATGCTTCAATCACAAATCTCCCCAGATGACTGCCTGAATGAAGCAAAATGATACTTACCTAACTTCTTACTATAAGCAAGTCATAACTAACCATAAGATTTTTTTGAAATTAGGTATAGGTATACCTAAGTGACTCAGCCCAAACCTGAAGGCACTACCGCAACAGCGTATCAGCTAAGTGAGGTACGCCACCGGCAGGGGCGGGTCAACAGCTGCTCTTTAAATTCAGAATAGGGGCAGCTAAGTGTCTGGCTCTTGATTTCAGCTGAGGTCATGAGATCAAGCTCCAAGCCCCAAGTCGGGCTACACTCTGAGCCTGGAGCCTACTTAAGTTTCTCTCTTTCTAGGGACTCAGTCAGTTAAGCATCTGCCTTCAGCTCAGGTTATGATCTCAGGGTCCCAGGATCGAGTCCCATGTTGGGATCCCTGTTCAGTGGGGAGTCTGCTTCTCCCTCTCCCTCTGCTGCTCCCCCTGCTTGTGCACTCACTCTCTGACAAATAAATAAAACCTTAAAAAAAAAAAAAAAAGATTCTTTCTCTCTCCCTCTGCACCCCTACCTCCTGCATGCTTGCTTTCAAAAAATAAAATAAAATGAAATAAAATAAAATTTCAGGTCATTCGTTAACATATCACCTTGATCCAGAAACCAGGTTTTTGTTTCCATGCAGTTCCCCCTGCCTTTATCCATATCTGGTATTTCTCCAAGTTCTTATCAATTCATTCTTCCTTTTTGACCTAGACATATGACTTATTATAATTATACACTAGCTCACTTCAGTCCCTTTGTTTGAAAGCTTTTCTTCCTTTTTTGCTTCCCAAAATACTGCTTAGGAGAATTATATTATGGCTTTTATGATGGAAGCTCCCATTTGCAGGGAGGTAGCCACCATCCTACAATCTTTACCAGTAGTACAGAATGGTGGTGTTCCTCCATTCCCTTGGCCCTTTAGCATGAGCTATCACAACTACCAAAGGAGTAATAACTGTTTTCATTTTTTCACTTAAAAGACTCTGAAACGGTTACGACTTTCTCTGTAAGGTCAGTCTACAAGGCAATAATGACTTTGCAAAGAGATTACAAAACCTCTTATTCCCCTATGTACCTTCAATGCACAAATACAAGCAACTGAAATTCCTGAATAATTATTTCATTTCTTTGCTGCCCGTGAATGTGCTCTACATAACTGAACATAATACTGTAAAGAATATTTCACAAGTTCCATATTTAAATTTAAAAAAAAAAAAAAAAGACTGAACTGGGCACCTGGGTGGCTCAGACAGTTAAGCATCTGCCTTGGGCTCAGGTTGTCATCCCAGGGTCCTGGGACTGAGTCGCACATCGGTCTCCTTGCTCAGTGAGGAGCCTGCTTCTCCCTTTGCCTGCTGTTCCCCTGCTCATGCTTGCTCTCAATCTCTCTCCCTCTAATAAATAAAGATTTTATTTATTTATTTGACAGAGAGAGACCACAAGTAGGCAGAGAGGCAGGCAGAGAGAGAGGAGGAAGCAGGCTCCCCGCCAAGCAGAGAGCCCAATGCAGGCTCGATCCCAGGACCCCGAGATCACAATCTGAGCTGAAGGCAAAGGCTTAACCCACTGAGCCACCCAGGCACCCTTAAATAAATAAAATTTTTTAAAAAAGTTATTGAACTCAAAATATGTTATCCTTTTACCTGCTCAATTATGGAAAAAAATGAATGAAATTATAAGCCAACTCCAATGAGCTATCCTTAATAAATTGCTCTAATGAATAATTCCACTGGTTAACAACGAGAATTCTCAATAAACTGCATTAAATGTATCAAATACAGATTAGGTGAACAGAGGCCATATAGTGTTTAATTCCAGATCCCACTACTGTTTCACATAAAAATTATGTTCACTGCATAGTAATGGAAATTAAAATCACACTTTTACTCTACAAATAAGCACTCTAGAGAAGTACTCTTAGCAAGTATTTCCCAGGAATTAATAAAACATTCTCAATTTGCCACAGCCAGGGATTTTCATAGTAAAGATCCATAAAATTCTGAGATGTGTCATTTGCATTCCAGCAGAAACTACCAGCCCTCAAGAAAAAGCAACAGGAAAAAAAAAAATAGCATTCTAATTTATTGACCCCTTACAACTAAGTAACTCATCTATGATGCCAGAGAAAGAGGCACCTAGAAGGAAATGCCTTTTTTAAACTGTTTGCCGGATTATTATCTCCTTAATCCTGCCAAACCAAGTGAGTGTTTCTGGGGGAAGAAGTGGAGATGGTGGGAGAGCACAAGGGATACCTCTTAAAAGTTAGAGGTTTAAGTAAACATAAAGCAAAACTGGCAGTATCTTACAGGAGGTCACAGATTCAATGCACTGAGCCCAAAATGTACTTTACTGAATTGAGTTTCAAGACCGTTTTGAGCACATGAAGTCTCTGGTAAGCCTTCTGGCTTCTGCACTCCAAACCCTTCCAGGTTACGTAAGTGGCGACTCCTATTACTACCCGGTTATTGGAAGAGACAGAACTGGTTTTTATGCACCCTCCTAATCACAAAAGCAAACTACAACAAAGCTAGAGTGGCTTCAAAAGACTGCCAAGGCTTTAAGAAGAAGAAAGGGGATACTTATGTATAAATGTAATACAGAAATGTTAATTTAAAGACAATCCAAACTGTGGGAAGAACAACTCTTGCTAAAATGTCTATACTACTCAAAGCAATCCACACATTTGATGCAATTCCTATCAAAACACCACCAACATTTTTCACAGAACTGAACAAACAATCCTAAAATCCGTATGGAATCACAAAAGACCTCAAATAGCCAAAGCAATCTTGAAAATGAAAACAATACCAGAGATACCGTAATTCTGGATTTCAAGTTATGTTACAAAGCAGTATTAATTAAAACAGTATGGTACTGGCACAAAAAAAGACACACAGTTCAATGGAATAAAACAGAAAACCTAGAAATAAGACCATAATTATATGGTCAATTAATCTTCTACAAAAGAGCAATGAATATACAACAGGAAAAAAAGTCTCTACAACAAATGGTGTTAGGAAAACCGGACAGCCACATGCAAAAGAATGAAACTGGACCACTTTCTTACACCATACACAAAAACTCAAAATGGATTAAAGACCTAAGAGTGAGATCTGAAACCATAAAAACTCTTGAAGAGAGCACAAACAGTAATCTCTCTGACATTGGCCATAGCAACATTTTCTCGCTATGTCTCCTGGGACAAGGAAAATAGAAGCAAAAATAAACTACTGTGATTACATCAAAATAAAAAGCTTCTACACAGAGAAAGAAGCAATCAACAAAACTAAAAGCCAACCTACTGAATGGAAAAGATATTTGCAAATGACATATGTAATAGAGGGTTAATACCCCCAAATATATAAAGAACTGCTATAACTCAATGCCCCCCCAAAACAAATAATCCAATTAAAAATGGGTGGAAGATATGAACAGGCTTTTCTCCAAAGACTTATAGATGACTAAAAGACACATGAAAAGATGCTCAACATCACTCATCGTCAGAGGAATGCAAATCAAAACTACAATGAGATATTACCTCACACCTGTCAGAATGACTAAAAGTAAACATGCAAGAAACAACAGGTGTTGGCAAGAATGCAGAGAAAGGGGAACCCTCTTGCACTGTTGGTGGGAACGCAAACTGGTGCAGCCGCTGTGGAAAGTAATACGGGGGTTCCTCAAAAAGTTAAAAGTAGAACTACCCTACAACCCAGTAATTGCTCTACTGGGTGTTTACCTCAAAAATATAAAAACACTAATTCAAAGGGAAACATGCACCCCCATGTTTAATGAAGCATTATTTACAACTGCCAAGCCATGGAAGTAGCCCAGGTGTCCTTTAATAGATGAATGGATAAAGAAGTGGTACACACACACACACACACACACACACACGCACACACAGAGGAATATTACTCAGCCAATAAAAAGAAAGACCTTTTGCCATTTGCAACAACATGGGATGGATCTAGAGAGGATAATGCTAAGCAAAATAAGTCAGAAAAGACAAAAACCATATGATCTCATTCATATGTGGATTTTAAAAAACAAAATAAAACTAGCAAAGGAAAAAAGAGACAGATGAACCAAGAGACAGACTCTTAACTATAGAGAACAAACTGACAGTTACCAGAAAGGGGTGTGGGAGTGGGAGAATGAGGGAAATAAGGGATGAGGATTAAAGCGCACTTAACATGATGGGGAAAAATAAAGTATAAGACCAAACAAATGAAAGAAAAGGCAAAATGAAAACATGGGACTCATGCAAAGATTAAGGAATTTTTAAAAATTAATAAAATCAATGAAAAAAAAAGCTAGTTCAAACCCCACAGGATAAGTGTGTTCAGGGTCACGTTTCTGAAAAGCTGTCTAAAGAAGCCACAAAAACGAGGAATATAACCAAATCCGTAATTTAAAAAACAAACATTTCTTAATAGAGTAAGGAATTGTCTATGAAAATACTGCCTGGCAGAAAAGAATTCCCACTTGGGTTTAAAGATAGCTGGGGTCCCGCTTCAACCTCGTCTACTCCGTGACTGTTCTCCACCCTTCAGCACTCCCATGTTGGGCGCAGACAGAACAACATAAGCTCTAGAAGAAAGAGCCCTGCACTACAAGCACCTATGCTCTACCAGCCTGATGCACTGACTTACTGCGTGACCATGTGAACCTTTTTATGTCTCACTCATCTGAGGAAAATAATTGTACTTCTCATCCTTGCTTGCTTCCCCCACCCCCACTGCCTCTGGAACTTGCTGCCATGCAAACCAAAATCATCTGAATAATAAGTTACCTTCTGAGCTGGAAACATCAAATTCAACCATATCACTAAGACTCTTGACACCATAAATCATCACACAGGAAGGCAGTCTTACGAAAACTAACACAAATTACCCACGCTAACTCTGCCCAAACCACACCACCAGAGTTGGTCACTCCCTTGGCCCTAAGACCCCAAATGACTAACTCAGCATTAATTTCTTTCTGCCCTGTTTTGAACATCCACAGAGGTGCCTGTCATCCTCTTTCTTGTTGATGAATTATGCCCTCAGAATTCTATCCTATTACTTCTAACAGCAGAAAGGACACCTAGGCTGTTTTGTCCCTCTCTTCAAAAGTATCTGAAACACAAAGATCTGAAACTTTCTTAAGAATTTTCTTACTCCTGCTGTTGTCCTTTATCTGCTGGCTACTGGGCATTTTCTATTCTTGACACATTACTCTCAACCCTTTATTTATTATTATTTACATGCTCTCCTTTACTCCTTACAACTCTATGTAGTAGGTACTGTCTTAGAGCACAGCTCACTGTAGTTGACAAATGCTCCCCAATCCACACTGCTGACAGCAAAGCCAAGACCTGAACCCCAATCAGTCTGGCCCCAGAGCCCCTGCTCTTCACTGAGTTGCAATTCTGTCCCATCCAGTCTCAGAGGCAATCAATCATCTGGCCCTGGGCCTGCAACCTGCAAAGGAGGAGGTCTAATCATGAGCCATCCACATATTTATGTACATCCCACTGTTCCAAAAAGATAGCGTTCCTTTGTTGCGAGTCAGTTAAAAAAAAAAAAAAAAAAAAAGTCTAGCAGCATTAACTGAGCTAGAAATGAGTCAACGGCAAAAAGCATCCCTTAAACCCTACACATCTGCTACAGGCGAAACACAAATTTAATTGAAGAACTTGTAAAGGGGAATCTGAACTACTACAGAATTCCATGTCTATCGGCCACAAACCTACCAAATACTCAGAGAAAATGCCTTTACTTCTGATTCTAAGTCCCAAAAGCAAACATATTTCTGTCCACACCTGCTAACACCCTATCCCAAAGCACCACTACATATTCCTTCCTCCTCAATATCCCTAACAGCCCCGTCTGTTCTTCTGATACCAAAGGCTGGTCTATAGCAAATAACTGTCAAAGACCCTCTGGGAAGAGGTAATAAAAAACAAAATGCCAGGAAGTTCTGATTCTCACCCACTGACAACGTAACTTGGGGCCCCTTACCCACAAAAGCAGTGGTTCTGTAATGGGAAAACGAGTAATGGGAAACCTCACTAAAATGGAGTAGAGAGGCCAGAAAGAAGAGCCCGGTCCACCCAACATCAATTACAGGAAGAACTGCCAATTACAGGCCCCAGCTGAAAAGACGGACACGGCATCGGCCAGCCTGCAACTCAGCCAAAGAGAAACCATCATCGCCCTGAACCCTTGCTTCTCTCCAAGGAACTTTGGTTCCAAACAACCCCTCCCAACTTCCTCCTCCATAAACTAACATTTGTCTCCTTCGTTCGTGGGACTTGCCTGCCACGGGTTGCAGGTCCCAAATAGCAATTCTCTGCTACCCCCGAATATACCCATCTTGGTGGTAAAATAACTGGCTGTTTTCATTCTTTTGGGCTAAGAGTAACTTTCCATGAGACTGCCAAGCAGCTACAAAGGCCATGAGAGTGGAAGGGTTCCAAGTGATTTCTCCATCCTAACCGGTTCGAAACCAGACAAGACTCTCATCACTATTGCCTGTCCTCTGACATTTAGAGCTAACCCATCTCCTACTGCTTTCTTCTACCACAAGATAAATTTATCAAGCTGGCCCCTTACTTCCCTCCCTAAAGGAACAATTATCAGTGAAAAACTCTGGATAATAAAGCTATTAAACAAATGCATACAGGAAATCTCACTAGAAAGGAAAAATTGCAAATTAAGAAAACTCAAGCTAATGAGGCAACTTATAAACAGCAGCAAGAAAATATTAGCCACTCAAAAAGGTTATAGAACTATGCTAAATTGACTTCAGTATCCTACAACCAGAAAGCAAGCTTTAAAATAAAACCTTAAGATGTAGTATTTACCATTTCTACATCTGGGGGAGAGGGAAAGGAAACAGAAAAAATGCTTTGGTCAACTCAAGCCACCCTAGGCTTCTAGTCATTCAACTTTTCACAAATTTGCTGTAACTAGTTAATTGTTCATATCACTTCAGAAATTCTAGGAACTTATATTTAAATGTAATTTGCTAAATCTTATCATTTGTTTTAGCACTTCGGTGAGAAGACTAGGATAAATCAAATTCTACTCAATTTAGGAAGAGAAATCCCATTCCATTCCTCCCAGATAAGGGTTCCTCATTTCATTAACAATGCCTGCAAAAACAAATGCCATCTGTAAGAAAAGAAATTCCAAAATTACTAGAAATAATTTGAGACTGACATTAGAAAATTAGGGGGGAAAATGTCAAGAAGCACTAAACTATATGAAATCTGACAGTTAAGAAATAATATTTGAATGCTAATTAGACCTAAAAAGAATATGAAATCTAATGCTCGGCCAGTTTTTTATAAAGCCCATGGAGAGTATAAATGCCATTCACTGAGATTCTTTCCAACGTTACTGACAGAAATGGAAAATGAACATATTTTTAACCCACGTTATGCTGCAGCACCTCTGAGAAAGCCCATTGGTAGACACATTCATATTAATGACCCTGTCCCAATAGTCTTCTAAAAGGAAAAGTTTAAGAGACTATTTTGTTTTTTAAATGAAATCTTATATACCGGAAAGCCAAAAATACACAGGAAGAAATTACTGGAAATGCAGACATCACCAATTTTCAGCAACTAAGGTTTCAGAAATGCAGTCAATCTAGAAATCATCTGCTTTTCACCATGAGTTGGTTTCATTTTTTTCTGGATCCATTCATGCCTTTGCATTGCCAGTTCATTCATTTCTGACAACCATGCATGCATAATCAGCGTTCACACTCACCAATGAGGAATGTCACCTCCTAGTAGAAGAGGGTCATTGCAAGGGTATGTATCAGGTCTGTAAATCAGTGGGGGTGAGTTGCAAGATAGTCCTGTTTTTCTTTTTCTTTTCCTTTTTCTTTTTCTTTTTTTTTTCAGGAATTCACAGAGCCAAAAACAATAATGGTAAAATAGACAAGGAGACAATGTTTGTGAGATTTTGTTGTGCAAAACAACCCAAAATATAAATGTCTCCTTAGTACAGGAGAAATATTATTTTCAACCTTATTTCCCACCCTTGGACCTTCAATTCAACATTTGTCTAGACCCAGATACTCACCTACATAATCTATGGAACATTAAAATATTTGAGTGTCACTGGTCTACCATCCGAAATTACTCAATAAAAAGTAAGCCCAAAAAATGATTATAGTTAATTCACTGATAATGAATTATCAGTATCCTTCCCCTTTCTCTAGCTTGGGTATTTTATTTACTTTTGTATTTTAATTTAGTTTCTCTCTTGTTGTTTTTAGAGGGACTAAATATCCATTTCACATTCAAATGACATTCCCAGACAATCATCATCCTAAAATTCTATCATCTAAAACACAATCATAGACATCAGATAATTGTTATTTTTTAAACAATTTTGAGGTTAAATCCTACCTAGAGGGAAGCAGATCAACAAAACTGACAAAACTTCAGAGTGACCAAGATAAAAACATTACAAAAAACCTACAGATCAATATCACTCATGAATACAGATGCAAAAATCCTCAACAAAAGATTAACACAACAAATCTAGGAACATATAAAAAGGATTATATACCATGAGCAAATGTGACTTATCATGGGAATGCAAAGTTGATTTAACCTCCAAAAATCAATTAGGATAATATAGAATATTAATAAAGGAAAAAACTACATGACCATCTCAGTAGATGCAGAAAAAAATGTTTCACAAAATCCAACACTCATTTGCGATTAAAAACTCCCAACAAACTTCCTCAACCTGACAAAGGTGATCTACAAAAATGATCTACAAAAAAATTACAACTAACATCATACTTAATGGTAAAGGACTGAATGCTTTTCCCCTAAAATCAGGAACAAGGCAATAATGCCCACTCTTACCACTTCTACTCCACCCGAGGCCATAAAGCAAAAAAGAGAGGAAGAGAAACCATCCAGATCGGAAAGGAAATAAAACTGGCTAATCAATTTCATCGCTAGAACATATCATAATGCCATACCCAGAAAATCCTAAGGAATCCACAGTAAAACTAGAACGAAAACACAAGCTCAGCAAGGTCACATGATACAAATCAATATACCAAAATCAACCACAATGACAAATCAACTTTTCTACATAAGAGCAACAACCAAAGATGAAATTAAGATCCCCAAAGTGATTCTTTTGTACACATTTGGGGCCCTCCAACTTATATCTGTTTTCAAGACCGCAAGAACAGAAGTTACATAAACATATGATATGCAACTATTCCAAACTATAAACTGGGTAGAATTCCCAAGTACTGTTTATCAATATTCACCAAATACTAGAAATTAAGACAAAAATGTTTTCAATATTTATTATATCACTGAAAACGACAAAATAAATTCATTGTGTGTTAACAAATGTATCTTCAAAAAAACTAACTCTTTTTCTCAAGACAAAAAACTATCAGCACCATTATATTTTTATAAGCTCCTTCAATGTCTGGCTTAAAAGAAGGAAGCTGGGTTTTCCTATCTGCTTTCTGAATTCATTCCACTGTGATTTGTTGTTTTGACTGCAGTGTATGAAGACAATTCAGTCTTACACAGATACCTAGTTGGAGAGAGGAGTGTTTTAACAGTCTGTTCAGGTAACTGTTGCTCTGTCACGTAGCCTCTGAAAAACCCATTGTATGCTCTGAAATAATGATAGTAAAAAGGGCAGATAATGTTTTAGTGTAATTATGAAAATAAGTATGACCTCAATGACCGCTTAAAAGGTCCCGGAGACCCCCAGGAGTCCCCGTACTACACTTAAGAGAACTGCTGGTATAAAGCATAAAAGAAACGAGGACTAATGAAGTCTGCAGCTGTCAGAGGCTTTCCAGAAAGGCAGGACTTCCACTAGAAAAATCAGATGGGAAGGGGGGAAGAGCCGGCTCAAAAACCACGTTGATTTTCACTGCAAAGATTAACACTTTAAAGCGAATTGATAAAAACCAGACACTAGCTGAAAAGGAACACTATATCCAAACACTGGTATAAAAGTGATATATAAAATAAATCCAGTGATTAAAAGAAATTCCAACTGGAAGGATTATCGCAAAGCGGACCAATCCAGGGAGCCACCAACAGGGTCATGAAATAGGGCAAGGTCAGCACCCTCGGAAGTGCCCTTCATGCCCCCTTGTCAGTTATGAATCCCTTCTTCTCCCAACAAAATAAGCACTTTCCTTGTTCCTGACACCCCTTTAAAATTTTATTTAAGCAAAATTGTACGGTTTGGATTCTGCTATGTCTAGCATCTTCCACTCAGCATTAAGTTTGTGAGATTATTACTGCTGTTGCACGCAGCTTCCATTTCTTCAATTCCACCACTGAATAACATACGAATACAATGCAACTTACACAATCACTCCATGGTTGATGAACGTTTGGGTTCTATCTATATGGGGCTATTACAAATAATGCTACCATGCACACACCACACACACATCCTGGCACCGTCGTGCCTGCACAGCTATTGAGTGTATATGCATAAGACCAATTCTGGTTCACAAGGTTATCTTCAACTTCAGTACAAGCCCCACCAGTTCTGCAACATGTCTCTACCGACTTACACCCCCATCGGTTAGGGTATGCCTTCCAGCTGCTCCACATTCTCCACACTGTGCACTGCCAGTCTTTTCAGTTTTAGCTGATCTGAAGACTGCGCTGATATCTCATTACTATTTAATCTGCACTTCCTGATTACCGAGTTTAAACTTCTTTTCATATCTTCATTGGCTATTTGTGCATCTTCTTCAAAACTGCAAGTTCAAGTCTCTTACCCATTTAACTATTAGATTATCTGGCTGTCTTAGTGATTTCTGCAAGCTCTTTAAATTTTCTACGTAGGATACATGTCAGTTCACATGTGATTCAAACATTCTTTCCTAGCCTGTAGATTATTTTTATAATCTTAGTTGTATGTTTTAATAAACAGAAGTTCTTTTTTTTTTTTTTTTTTTTTAATTTGACAGAGAGAGAGATCACAAGTAGGCAGAGAGGCAGACAGAGAGAGAGGAGGCAGGCTGGCTCTCTGCTGAGCAGAGAGCCCGATGCGGGGCTCAATCCCAGGACTCTGGGATCATGACCTGGGCCGAAGGCAGAGGCTTTAACCCACTGAGCCGCCCAGGCACCCCATAAACAGAAGTTCTTAATATTAACTTAGTTCAACTTAGCATCTACTCATTTATACTCTGTGTCCTGTTAAAGAAAGGTTCTCTTACTCTTAGGCCAAGAGACTTTTCTATATTATTTTTTACCTTTCACCTTTAGACCTACAGTCTATCTGGAATTGATTTTTGTGTATGATATAAGGTAGGAGTCAAATGTAATTTATGGATACCCATCGTAACAATCACACACCAATTATCAAAAAGACCATCCTTTACATCCTTACACTTAACATAATCAAACATCTACCTGTGTGTGGGCCTGCTTCAGGCCTTTCTACTTGGTTTCATTAATCATGTTTGGCTACACTTATACATGTTAATACTACACTGCTTAATAAGTTCACAGAACTGGGTATAGGAAAGGGGCATGAAAGTGAGTGGAATTAGGAATTTCAGCCTTGGAGAAGCACTGTTTGTGAGGGAGGATCATTATTTACAGAGAGTGGCACTTCTTGGAGACATGGCAGAAAATAGAAACAAAGAAATAAGAGAAAAATTAAGGAACTGCAGAAACGAAAGCAAAAGAAGACAAATCATCCACCCATCAAAACCAGCATCACTGAAAAGGAATGCTGTGGAAGAAACAACTGGAAAGAATGCTCTCCAGCCAAAAAACCTACTCATAAAATAAACAGGGATTCAAAGAAAATAAAGCCCATACCCACACAAAACTGCTATAAGAAAACAAAATGTAAATCAAAGCATTTCACTAATAAAACTTCTCCCCCCATCCCGAAAGCAGCTAGGAAACCAAAGAAATCTGTAACACAACACTCAAAAGGGAACTGAACAGCCTCCAACAGGCACATACAAATCTAACACAGAAACTGAGATCAGAAATGATGTGAAAAAGAAGTGAAACAAAAGCAAACTGAACTTATTTAGAAAAGAAATTTTTAAAAATCTTATTAAAAAAGACTGAATTAAAAGGTGCCCAAAGAAGAAATACAACTGAAAACTTAATGAAAGGCATTGATAAAAAATGAGAAAACCACCAAAAGAAAAAGATAAAGAAATGAGTATGCAGAAAGGAAGTGAGTGAAAAGAAAACAGGCAAAGAAAGTCAAACATCATGTAACGGAAGATACATATATTCCAAGATACTTATACTCCAGACTCTGGGAAAAGATATTTAGCATACTGAAAAAGAGTATTTAAAACAATAATCAGAGACACTTTTCTGGAAATAAAAAAAGACTTGAAGCTACACATTAAAAGAGCCAATTAGTGAAAACTGAAAAGAACAAGTAACTCTAAAATGTACTCTATAAATAGCGGCTCCTGGGTGGCTCAGTCGTTAAGCGTCTGCCTTTGGCTCAGGTCATGATCTCAGGCTCCTGGGATTGAGCCCAGCATCGGGCTCCCTGCTCCGCAGGAAGTCTGCTTCTCCCTCTCCCACTCCCCCTGCTTGTGTTTCCTCTCTTGCTGTGTCTCCCTCTGTCAAATAAATAAAAATGTAAATAAATAAATAAAATAAAATGTACCGTAATAAACTGTTAGACTTTAAGATACAAAAAAGATAACTTACAATATCAGAAAGTCAGACTTACATAAAAGTAGCAAATCATTTTTTTTAAGATTTTATTTATTTATTTGACAGAGAGAGATCACAAGTAGGCAGAGAGGCAGGCAGAAAGAGAGAGAGGGAAAGCAGGCTCCCTGCTGAGCAGAGAGCCGGATGTGGGACTCGATCCCAGGACTCTGAGACCACGACCTGAGCCGAAGGCAGTGGCTTAACCCACTGAGCCACCCAGGCACCCAGTAGCAAATCATTTTCAAGAAACTTAAGGGAAAAGAGCAAAAACAAAGTTTTTATACCCAGCCAAACTGTCATTTAAGTATCAAGGCCTCGAAAACTACTTGAACAAGCAAGAACTCACAAAATATATGTGCACCCGTCCTGATCACCCTTCTCAACTCAGGTTCATCATCTGAATCACAGTACACCCCAGAACAATCTGAGAGACTATTTTTTCAGTTCTTCCAAAGATACACAACTAATACCCTTCTAGATGCACAGGAAAGAAGTTAATCTGTTACAGTCAATGGATGCATTATGGCTTGAACTCCATCTAAACAAGGCAGTTAGACAGGGCTGGAGGCAAATGTGGTCATAAACAGGTGACAGGTAGAAGCTTGAAGGCACAACCTCTTGATTTTGAGGCTTTCAATACCCTTGCCTTATGGCTGCCAACATCCAGGGCTGAGAGACCAAGAGCTGCAGGTGCAGAACATACACTCTTCTCTCCAACTTCTGTCCCAAGGTAACCCAGAGCTTTATTATAACATAGTTACATTGTGGTTTCAACTCCCATGGGGGAACATGGCTATGACAGTTTCGACAAGAACCTTGTAGAGCCAAAAACTCCCCCTCCTAACCAGTAGGAGGAGTCCCTTAGATGACTGGAATCAATTTCGGTTGGAGACCAACCTCACTATGACCCACGACCAATGCAAACATGAAGAGACACCACTCACCCCAGTGCAGTTGCCACTTCTGGGCCTGTCCACTCTCTCATTTTGAGAGTATACTGTCCTTAATAAACTGCTTTGTGCTTGCTACTTTCCTTCTGGCTGTCTTTATTCAAGTATGACTGTGTGGATCATAACGTAAATCTCACACAGGGAATCTAAGAACTGAGACATCCATTCACATGATGCAGACTCTCCCACAGGTAACAGAATGACTGAAGAAGTTTACACAAAAGGACTGATGAAGAAGTGAACAGTTTATGTATTCAATTATAGAAGTAAAACTAAAAACAAGACTGGGGTCATGGGCAGGTCAATCGTATATAAACCTATGTTATGACAAAGTAGAAAATTGCAACTGAAATAATGGGAAGATAAAAGAGAAAGATAAAAACAGAATAAAGTCACTATTATATAGGTTACAGGTGAAAATCAAAAGATGCCATTTAAAGGTGATATAGAAGATAGTAAAAGAATAGGTTAAAAACTGGGAAGGGGATTAAAGGTAATACAACTGTATATGATTGAGAAGTAACCACTAGAACAAAAATTTAATCCTTCCTAGATATGAAGTTTTTTTTATTAAACTCAAGGAAAATACACCTAATAATGAGTGAAACAGTAAGTAATTATAAATAACCGAAGTAAAAACAAATATATCAGTTATAACAGTAAATGTGAATGAACTTGTCTACTTGAGAATTCTTCAAACTTGCTTAGAGACCAAAGGCCAACTCTATGCTATACATATGAGAAGACATATTTAAAATGCAATGATTCATAAAACTTCTGAAAGAATTCCACATCTAGATATTCCTGCAAAATTTTAAAAGATGAACACAGAATTGGTGAAAGAAAGGGAGCAGACAAAAATGCACTACATAAATTATAATGGCCTATATAGAAATGGCAACACTGATAATACAATTCAAGGCAAAAAAAAAAAAAAAAGTAACTGAAAAATAAACATAGATACTGAGTTTTTACTATGGGCGAGGCCCTGTGTCAGTGACTTTGTATTCTTTAACTTAATAAACAGATTAACCAATAGTGAGAGTATAATCACCCTTTATACAGATGAAGAAACAAGGCAAATATAGCTAAATAACTTGTTCAAGATCACACAGTTAATATGTTTTGAAATGAGGATTTGAAGTTAAGCCATGGAACTCCCGATCCCATTCTTTTAACCATTACATCAAAAGTGCATGCAGAATCATTATTCTTAATTATCAAAACTAGGGATCAAAATCTCAAATATCCATCCACAACTGTAGAAAGCATATAGTCATTGGGCACCTGGGTGGCTCACTCAGTTAAGCCTCTGTCTTCAGCTCTGGTGAGGATCCCAGGGTTCTGGGATCAAGCCCCTCATCAGGCTCCCAGCTCAGCGGGAAGCCTGCTTCTCCTTCTCCCACTCCCCCTGCTTGTGTTCCCTCTCGCTGTGTCTCTGTCAAATAAATAAATAAAATCTTAAAAAAAAATAAAATGCAATGATTCAAAAAAGGCTAAAAATAAAGGGATACACAAGAACTTATTGGACAAATGGAAGACAATTAGGTTGCAATCATATCAGACAAAATAAAATTTAAGACAAAAAGTATTCGAATGGATAAATCCTAAAAGCTATTATTTCACAATGAAAAAAATCTTATTAACAATTGTAAACTTAGTAACAGAAACTATAACCAATCCAAGAAGAAAGAAATAGAAACTCTCTATAAATAAGAGACAGACACCACTCGGTACATAAAACAGGTCAAGGGGAGAAAAATAAGGACTAAAAGTAAAAGATCTAGAAGCACCTGGGTGGCTCAGTTGGTTAAGCCCATGCCTTCCACTGAGGTCATGATCCCAGGGTCCTGGGATCCAGTCAAGCCCAGCATCAGGCTCCCTGCTCAGAGGTGAGCCTGCTTCTCCCTCTGCCTCTGCCCCTCCCCCCACTTGTGTGCGCGCGCTCTCTCTCTCTCTTTCTCCCTTGCAAATAAAAAAAAAGTATTTTTTTTTAAAAAGTACCCACAGTAGTCAAAATCATAGACAGAAAGGAGAACGATGGCTGCCAGGAGCTGGGGGAAGAAAACAATGGGGAGTATTCAGTTGGTACAGAATTTTGGTACGGGGAGATGAAAATACCTAATTACCAAGGGGACGGGGGTAGGGGGGAAGATGGGGGAGATGGGGGAGATGGGGGGGAGAGGAGGAGGAGAAGGAGGAAATAAAATACACAATTACCTCCAAAAAGGCTGAAGAAGCCCCTGGCAAAATTCAACATCCATTCCTAATTTCGAAAAAAACCTCTCTTGGATGAACAGGAATGGAGGAATACTCCTTAACATGACTTTACCGAGAGAGAGAGAGAGAGAGAGAATGAATGAGTAGGAGCACCAACATCCTACTGGCCAAAACCAGAGGCATGACCACAAAGGCCAAGAACCAAGCAAGGATGCCCACTACCTCTTCTATGATTTAACACTGTTCTGGAGGCATTCACCAATACAGTCAGATAAGAGGAAACAAAGACGCAAACAATGGAAAAGGAGAAATAAAATTCTCTACCAGCTGATGACAGGACAGTAAACCTGGAAAACCAAAAAAATTAATGATGAAAATAACTCAAGAAAGAGAATTCAGCAAGGCAGCAGGATATAAAAAACAAAACCTTCATATACACAAATAATAAACAATAGCTTTCATATACATAAATAATAACTGGTTAGAATATACAATGGAAGAGAAAACCCCATCTAAAACAGCAACAGAAAAGAACATAAACTTAACAAGAAGTGTTCAAGACTTACATGAAGAAATCTATAGATTCACACATTCCTAAAAGGCACACAAAATGAGACTCCAGAATCCACCATTCTTGGTCAAGGCACCACAACTTTATCAGGTTGTCAGTTCTCCCTAAATTAATTTATAAATATAATGCAATTCCAACAAAAATTACTCAGAAGTTTCTTTATGGAGCTACACAAGTTGACACTCAGTTAACACTGACTAGGAGGAGCTATCGAAGGAGAACTAGTCCACCAAATATTAGAACAAAGCTCCATGATTAAAACTGTGATAGTAGCACCTGAATAGGCAGACAGACCCCAAAAATGCAACCAAAATCCCAAAAATAGACCCAACCTACTATTTAGAAATCTAATATATAACAATAGTGGCACCTCAAATGACTTGAGCAACGATGGATTTCAGAAATGCTGGGACAACTGAATCCATTCTTAATATCACGTACCAGAATAAACTCCAAGTACAGCAGAAATCTAAATGCAAAAAATGAAAACTGGGGCGCCTGGGTGGCTCAGTGGGTTAAAGCTTCTGCCTTCGGCTCAGGTCATGATCCTAGGGTCCTGGGATCGAGCCCCGCATCGGGCTCTCTGCTTAGCAGGGAGCCTGCTTCCTCCTCTCTCTCTCTCTGCCTGCTTCTCAGCCTGCTTGTGGTCTCTGTCAAATAAATAAATAAAATCTTAAAAAAAAAAAAAATGAAAACTATCCAAGTTCTTAAAGAAATCATTTGTGTAAGGAAAGGTTTTCTGACCCTGACCTAAAATCCATACCCAAAAGTTACATTCGAATTTTTGACTGCCTAGGGATTGGCACCGCTAATCCCCATGTTAAGGGTCAACCGTACTTCCTCTGGGTTTAGTCTGCTGTTCTTTTCGTAACTTCTTGAGATGGCTGCACAGATCACTAAATTTTTTTCAGTCTTCCTTCTTTCCTAATATACATCTATAGCTATAAACTTCCCTCTAAATGCAACTTTAGCTGCACCCCACAAATTTTGGTATGAAGTATTTTTATGTTAATTCTGATCAAAATATTTGTCAATCTTTTAAAATTCCCATGGTAATTAACAAATCTTCTGTGATTCATGGGTTATTTAGAAACAACTTTGCTTTTTGCTATTGATTTTAGTTTAACTTATACTGTTCTGTTTGGCTTGAATCCTTTGAAATATCCTGAGACTTGCTTTTGTCCCACAAGCTGACACCCTGGGTGAATGTCTACAAACACTAGTAAATATTGTGTATTCTGCAGTTGTTAGGGGCAACATCTAGTCATGCAAGGCAAATTTATTAATTGTGCTGTTCAAATCTTCTACACCCTTACTAAAGTTTGTTCACTCTGATACAAGCGTTGTGTAAAAATATATTAATAACTCCCTCTATGATTACAAATGAATCTCTTTCATCTCCCTATTTCTATTAAAGCCTATATTATAATCACTAAAATTCTCTTCAGATGATCCAGACACTCTACAAAAGAGAACAGAAAGGTGAACAACTTTTTCAATGCCAGTAAAAATGGCAGCAATTTTCCAGCCAATTATTATCCAAAATGAGTTCATAGCATCTATCTCAAAAATCATCATTATAGACATCCTCCAAGATTTCACTGGGTCAGATCCAATAACACCAGATAGCAGATCAACTTGTTTAATTACTTAAGAGGTATATTTTGCAACTAATTCACGCTGCTTGGCTCATGGGAAAGGTTAGCAATGTGCCACAACACACTCCATAGTGTATGACTTTTCTTCCATTTTTCTGAACCAAAATTACCTTGGTCTTGCTCTCTGGCAAAGATGGCTAAGATCAGCCCTGCCCCTTCAGCGCCCACTGCACTGTATCCCATTGAGGACCAATGCTATGTTAGAATCACTCTCCCACAGTGCTCTAGACAGCAATCGTTACAATCTGAAACTCACTGCCACCTCTGCTTGATGGTCAAATTTCTGATGGTCTGTCTGTGCAGTCTTTCCAAGAATCTCCAAGCTAGGGTACAGAATGGGCACCTATTCAAATTAGTCTTCATCAGTGTCCTCCCATTTTCTCAGGTCAGGTTGTCATCTCCCACTAGGACCAAGCACCCCTCCCATGCAATCCCGGGGCACTTTTGACTTTCCCATCTATAGCTGTATACCATGGTGATCTTTTTACATGTTTTTCTCAGCTGTTACACTATCGTCCCTCAAGGAAAGGAACCATTTGATTCATCTTGGTATCCTCAGCATACCAATACCTAGCAGGCAGACATACTCCTTCATACTCTTTCTTGTCCCCTACAATCTATTCTCTACACTGCATACCTAGTGATCCTTTTAAAATCTAAGTCAAATGGTATTGTTTCCCTGCTCAAAAACTTGTAATGGCTTTCCAACTCACTCAGAATAAAATCCAAAGTGCCACCATAGTCTCATGGACCCTACAGGATCTGGCCCTTTATTACCTCTGAACCTCCACCCCCCCCCCCCCACACCTGCCAACACATACACACACAGCACTTACTCATACTGCCTTCCTACCACCTCAAGGGCCTTTGCACTTACTGTTCTTCCTTCCACAAGGCTCGCTGCCAAAATAATTGCCTGCCTGGTATACTCCTTAACCTTCATCACACCGCTGTCAACTGTCATCTGAGGGATACCTTCCCTGACCACTTCCCTGACCACATTATGACAAATGGCAGTCCCTGATACTCTCTCCTCTTGCTTCTTTATTTTCTCTATAGTCTTATCATTACATATATTTATGTTATTTACTTATCTCCCACCTCCGCACTAGAATGTGATCTCAGTAAGAAAGGGCAGAACCTCACCCTCTAGAACAGCGGTTGGGATGTTTTGCTCTAAAGAGATAGTATTTTGTACTCTGTAGTTTAGACCATCCCTGTCGCAACTACTCAGCTCTACCTTATAGCACGAAAGCAGCCCCAGAGAATATATAAACGAGTTGGCAAGCCCATGCTCCAATAAAATTTTCTTTACAAAATCAGGCAAAAGACCAGGTTTGGCCCAAATGCTGCTGTTTACCAACCCCGATCCTAGAATAAGCTTTGCATGCAGTACATTGACTTTGAATTAATCAATCATTTCTGTTCTTGGTCTCTAAGGCTACCTTTAATTGACAGAGTAAAATACCAGCATTCCGACCTCATCAGAAAAGGTAACTCCAAACCTGCTTCTGTAAATCTTCTACCAAAAATCCACTTGAAGCTCTTATACAGTCCTGAATGGCTACTTTGACCGATATGCAATGCATTTATTCTTACCACTAGAAAGTACAGAAAAGTTAGTTTGACCCTTTGCAGAAATGTTTTAAATAAGTTGTGTTTCAATTCATTTAAAACCAGAGAAGAATCAGCCTCATAAAAACCACATCCTAGGGGTCCCTGGGTGGCTCAACTGGATAAGTGTCCAACTCTTTTTTTTTTTTCCTTAAGGTTTTATTCATTTATTTGAAAGAGAGAGTGAGCGAGAGACAGCATGAGCAGGGGAGAGGGAGAAGCAGACTCCCTGCTGAGCAGGGGACATGACATGGGACTTGATCCCAGAACCTTGGGATCATGACCTGAGCCCAAGGCAGTGGCTAACCAGAGTGAGCCACTGAGGTGCCCCAAGTGTCCGACTCTTGATCTCAGCTCAAGTCTTGATCTCAGAACAGTGATTTCAAGCCCTGTGATGGGCTCTGTGCTGCACATGGAGCCTACTTCAAAAAAATAAAAATAAAAATAAAAAATAAAAACATGTTCTCTGTGCTCACTTCACTCACTCACTTCAGCTTTCAATGTAAGCAATACAAAACCTTAAGTGTGAGTTCAGGGAACATATTAAGGAAAGGAAACTGGTATGTTTTCTGTGGGTGATGAAACTACAACGCAGAGCTGAGGATGTTTTCCCTTCTTTTTGGCCATCAGGACACTCAGCCGAGTTCCAGTCTGCAAACTGGTTATGTCACCAGTATCTGTGCTTCTCTTCTCGGGGGCTCAGAGCCAGCCTACATTTGAGTACAGCCAGTGGGATGACAAGTGGTGTGTGCTGGCCCATAAAACCTCCCACAGGACTTGGCTCTCTCCCTACCCACCAGCTGAATTGAGCAGGAGGAAGTTCCCACTTCCTATTGGAGGCTGAGTCACAAGTGGAAAGAGCCTGACTACTGGCAGGGCCCTGTGGAAGACCACCCCAGAAGGACCCCAAAGCTTTTTTGTGCTGTGTCACTGAAATCTTGCATGAGTAAAGCACTTAGCTCTCTAGGACGAAAACACTGACCTAGGAGGCTGGAACCTTGTTCAGTGAATAGGTTTTATTGTTTTCAGTCATGACCTTCACACACCTTTAATTCTCATTACTTACATTCAGCTTCATTGTCACGGGTATCTCCTATTAGCTAATTCAAACCTTTATGTAATGGGGGACAAGGGACAAACCTCTAATGTTTGTGTTCAGTAGAACCGTAAGCATCTCCAACAACAAAAAATCTCAAAAAATACAGATGGATAAACACATATTTGGGTAAATATAAACATTCAAAGAAAACCTTATTCGTAACTTTCACTTATACACAGTTGAATAAACTGTATCAGGGTCCAGAAAGAAAGAAGACTCAGTAAATACTAAAATGCAGGGCAATATATTTTGTCTCAAATGGAACTGGACAATCATTAGAAACCAAATAGCCTAGGAAATGGAACCACACATTTCTAAACTCCTATCTAGGATGACTAAGTAACCATAAATGTGGTGTAAAAGAAAAAATGTTCTAACCCCTGTAATACCTAATCCCTATATAATTCTATCAAGTGATGCAACGAAGCTATGTTGTTTCTGCATTTTTTTTTGAGAAATAGTATAGAAAAAACTAGACATGTCAGAAATGGAAGAACTTTTTAATTAGTCTATGTAATGTAAAAGACAGTGTATGAGCTATGAAAATTTTAACTATAACTCAGGTATGAACTTCATTATCATTGATAAACCTCACGATCATTCAATATTACAATGCCAGCTTTTAAAAAGTAGTAATGTTTTGGGGAGGCTGGGTGGCTCAGTCAGTTAAGTGATCTCTTGATCTCAGTGCAGGTCCTGATCTCAGGGTTGTGAGTTCAAGCCCCTGTGCTGGGCTCCATGCCCCTTCAAAAAAAAAAAAAAAAAAGGTAATGTTTTAATAACCTTGCCCCCTGGCATATCTCAAAGGACAATTCACATTTTAGTAAAGCCTTTGAAAACAATGTTTTTTGCAGTGTGTAATTAAAATCTGAAGACAGGTGACTAGGGAATTTAGGGGTTTCTGTGCATTTCTGGTTTTTAAATCGAAAACCAGGATAATTAACTCTAAGAGATGTACAGGACAGGAAACAAATACTATGGAAAACCAAGAACCGAGAAATGTTTTAAATTCTATAGGTTTGGTTATAAACAAAATGCATTTTTCTACTTCTATTGAAAATGGGCATGAATCCTATATTGAAAATCTACAATCTTTCCCCCCAAAATTAATATCTTACTTTTGAAGGGATGGAAGGCAAGTCTGTCTGTTCCTCCTCATTGTAAGCTGTGAAGACTCTCTCAGAATGTCGGAATGATACAAATATAACATAAGTTGCTCCCTTTCTCCTCTCTCTCCTGCCACTCTTCCGGATAATGTCATCCCCCTACTGGACGAGATACTTCACCCCCTAAGTGCGTAGAAACTGTTCCTTCCATGTACCACACGGAGCGATTTAAATCCATGAACTTCTCCGTAAGTGTTCATTCTAAACAGCATAGAATATGGCCCCACAAAAAGTTACAAAGTCAATTTAGAGCTGAACTGTGCCTAGGTAACAATTTTAACCCAGGACTGCATTACAAAACAGGGACTGGGGTGTCATGTACATGTTTTGAGGGCCTGAAACAAAAGTGTGACATTAATAGGGCCTAATGACGCAGCCCAGGTTTTTAAAAATGACCTAGTAGTGACAGTGTTCTGCTTATTCTCGGTCCTGAATCAAAACACAGGACACGTTCAGGTGATGAAAAAATATTTACTGAGTATCGACTATGTGCAAAGAATACACCATTTCTTCCATTTAGCTGATAAAAATGGCCACATGGATTCGTAGTTCAGTCAATCACATCCACACTATTCTGTTGCAATATAATTTCTCTAAACCGCTCGTGTGCACGAAATGGATAACAGCACACAACGAGAGGAGCCAGATGAGCTAAAATGGAACCGCAGCAGCATGGTAATACAATCTTCAGCATGCACTGGAGCACAACTTTAAAAATCCAATACGGCTTTCAGTCACTAGTAAGAGGAAGTACTCAAGGACCAGAGATCACAAAGTCTATGGGAAAACGGCCAGTTGGAGTGAAGGAGGCACTGGGTGTTACCCCTGGCCACAAAGGTTGTGACCCAAACAACAGTGTGCACGTGACCACATGCTTAAAACGTTACTTAACAGAGCTGGAACATATCTACTAAGTGCTGGCTATATACAAGGCATGGTGCTGTCTGGTACCTGCCCACAATGAGTTTACAGTTAGCAAGACAATTTACCTCTGCTTTCCCTCTCTAGGTGTGGAGGACAGGAGCTAGCAACGCTATTACCACTGGTAACCAGAATGATCTGTGGTAGGCATTCAAACATGTGGACTGCTGCAAAGAACCGTAAAGCAAATATAAAAGAAAAATAACAAAATAAATAAAACTCTGCAATAGCGCAAGCATATACAATACAGCCGAAGACATCTTTAGATCAATTTCAGGGCCGTTGCTTCCGCAAGGTGAGAGGGCACCTTAAGAACAGGCCCAAGGGAAAACTCCGTAAGCAAAAAGTCTCTGAGAAATGATCCCAGATACTGAGCTCAGAGTTGAGGTCCAGAAGCTCCTACCAGACCTGAAAGAGGAGAAATTACCCTGGGATATTTGAGATGTTTAAAGTTAAAAAAAAAAAAAGTCAACAGAAGAAAAGAGCTAACCTGAAAGAGAAGAGGAGAGACACAGATCCAGGGAAAAGAAACAAAACAGGGTGGCTCCAAAGATTAAGGGCGAAATCTGAGTATGGAAAAATTATTCTAATCTAAGGACATCTGCTAAGATGGGAGGATAGGCTCTTACGCAAAACAAAACTGACCTTGAACACTGACAGCAGAAAGCGTCCACTCAGAAAGGAAAACAGGACAGCACAGTCACAGACAATACGACCTTCAGGAGACGCCAGGACCTGGCAAGAGGCACGGCCTTGCCCAGAGCACCCCACCCTGACAAGGACCCATGAGTCCCAAGAAAAGCATGTCTTAAAGAAAAAGAAAGCATCCTTTTTTAAAAAGAAGTTAATAAAATAAAGTCATTGTTAAAAAGAAAAAAATTTCACCCTGTACCAGATGTCCCTCTCTAGTGAATGTCCTTCTTTCCTCCTCATTTATAGAAAGCACTGCGCACCCTGATTAGCTTCCCTGCCTGAGTGCCATTCACTCCTTAGTCCACAGAAGTAAGGCTCCACTGAGGCTCCTGTGAAAACCAGCAATTTGATCCTAGGGCTAAATCCAGTGGAAACTTTGGAACAACTCTATCTGGATCTCTGACCAGCGCGCACGCGTTCTCTCTCTCTCTCTCTCTCTCTGTTTCTTCACATGCTCAAATCCCTCCATTGAGAAAAACAAAAAACAAAAACAAAAAAACCAACAGCAAAAGAAATACCCCCACCCCTTTACCCAGCCTCCTGGAACCACCCTTCACCACCGCCGCCACCCCTCTTAAGAGCTGTCTACACATTCTGGCACTACTTCCTGGCTCCCACTATTAAACCCTGGCCATCCGCCCCATGTCCCCATCACCCTGTCACCACTGACACCACCTATATTACTAGTAACTTCCTGGTTTAGCATCCCTCTTTAGTGATGTTCCCTTGGACCATGGCTTCTAAAACACTCTTCATGGACCCCTCCCCCCCAACCCCACATAACTGCCCTCCTCAGTCTCAATGTGGGAGCCTATTCTCTCCGTATCTTTTGAACACAAAAGCTCCTCAGATCACATTCTACACCACTCCTTTTCTCACTCTGTACATACTTCTTGAATAACTTCATCCACTCCAATAACCTCTATTAACAAATACAGGCAAAGGCAGAGGTTCCAGAAAGTTCTGGAACTTTCTCTAGAAGAAACTTTCTCTGTTCATTGCACTCTTAGTGTCTCAGGCCAAAAGGAATGCCTGAGTAATTGAAACACTGGATAAGTTCAAATATCTTAAGTATTTTTTGCCCTAACAACTTATTACCCATTTTTTATTTTTTTAATTTATTTATTTTTTTCAGCGTAACGGTATTCATTGTTTTTGCACAACACCCAGTGCTCCATGCAATACGTGCCCTCCCTATTACCCACCTTATTACCCATTTTTTAAAAGCACACTTCAACTGAGAAGAATTCAGTCTCTTTCTGTCATTATTAAATAAACCACAGGTACAATTTCTCAAACCTTGGAGTTGGACTGGATATCACCTCATTCACTTCCTGTTCCACACTGATTTTCACAGGAAATGCAACCACTGAACACCCAGCCTTACAAACGTATCATCAAAAGGAAGGTAGTGCAATGGACAGTAGAAACTGTTGACGACTTTGAGCTAGCATTTCCCATAGGGTTGGACAGATGTTATGCACCCTTGAGCTTCCTTCTACAATTCAATATCCTGCAGTCTCCCTGTGAGTTCACTGCATCACATCAGCACACAGTTTGGGAACTGTGGTGCTAAGGACTCTTAGATGTCTGTCTCCAGTCCAGATACCCCCAACACCCAGATCCCTAAAACACTGTGTCCCATAGCCACCTGAAACTTAACAAGGCCAAATGCACCTGCCTTTTTTTCCTCCAAATGGCTGCTGCTCCACAAGAAAGGCACCATTATCCACCCAACTGGCCAGCTAGGACTCAGCACTGCCCTGAACTCCTCCCTCTCCCAACTCCCCCACCGCACATACAACCCCCAGCACGTCCCAGCAGTTCCATCTCCTTGACCTTCTTGCCTTCCACGCTTGCTCCCTTCCATCCATTCTCTAAAGGGCAAATCGGATCATGCCCTTTTGCTTCAGAATTCTTCAACTGTTTCCTTTTGCCTATAGAGGAGTCCAAACTCCTTACAAGAATCATAAGACACCCCCCGCCCCCCATGGCTCGGCCCCTAGTCACTTCTTCTGTCTCGTTTCTTGCCACTTCCCTGCCCTTCTGCAATTGGCCTGGCCACATACGTTTCCAGTTGCCCCAATGCACCCTCTCTCTGACAGCCTTTATCAAGCCTCTCCTCAGCCCTGACTCGGACCAATTTCCTTCTCTCTTATTGCTCTGGGAGGCCTTTCTCATCTTTCTGAATCGTCACGAAGCTTGGGTTTGCGGTCATCCTGTGAGCTCCTTTAGCTGACCCTTTCCCGGCACGTACCATATGCTGCACTGTAACCAATGGTTAAAAGTGTCCAAGAGAACCCAGCTGAACAGGTTCTGCAAGAGGTATCCGCCTTGCTTATCTTGTATCCCCAGCACATAGGATCAACTCTGCAATAAAGCAAGCGAATGCACTGACTAGGTCATTCATGTGATGCTTCACATCCTTCTCTGCTTACTAACGCCATTACAGCACTGATCGCACCAGGCTGAAATTGTGTGTCTCGGCCGACTATCAACATCTTGAGAGCTTTTCTCTCTTATTTCTGCTATGCCAGTATCAAAATAGTACAGGTACTTAGCAAGCATCCACGAAACGGCTTCTGAAGAAAAAAACCGACTGAAAAAATTCTGGATGCCCCGACCCCATCGGATTAGGGGTGGCTACCTCTGGAGAAAGAAACAGGACAGGGCACCAATAAGAGGAGGTAAAGAGAACAGAGATTTGTTACTCCATGTATCTCCATAGTGATACTCCACTGATTTTATAATATGCCTTATTTAAGCATGACTGCCATACACTATTCTTGTATTGCCAGCATAAAATGCATCCTGCGTAAAGAACCAGTCCTGAAGAACACATGCACTTGCAAGCAGCGTTTGGCTCCAAGCACCCTAGAGCAGGTCCCGAGAAAACTTGACCTTAAACGAGGAAAACCAGCTTCTAAGGGAAAAAGGACTGAGGAGGTGAGCATCTCCACCTGTACAGCAGTGTGGACGCAGTCCTGAGAAAATGTAAGGAATGACAACGGCATGTAAGTGGAAAATATAATCTGTGATTATTCTTCCAAGAAAGTTCTGGGAACTCTAAAAGAAGACAGCTTGTACTGGCCGGCCAAGGCAGACAATTCTTTTAATACTTATATTAAGCAACTGTTTTGATGGAACATTCCAAAAACCGAAAGGTGACTTGCCCCATGCAGGTTACCAAGGGAAGCGTAAAGTAGACCTACAAAGACCCGCTAGAATAGACAGGAGGCTACAGCATTGGCATGATCACTTAGCCAAGTGTGTTCCACCTTGATGTGCAGAATTTTTAAAAAGACTGTAGCACAACATTGACTATAAGGTCATAAATTTTAAGGAAACAGATAAAACAATGCTATAAAGAAACCATGTCAGCAACTGGAAGTAGCAAGAATGATTTTTATACGTGGATAGTTCCAGACAAGCTTCTTTTCCCTGCTAGAAGACAATGATGAATACAGGTCAGATTGTAAATATATAAAGTCAAACTTCCCAACCTAGAGAGTTTTAAATATCCAAAAGGACACAACTTTAGAGAATGCAAATTAAGATCTTCAAAAATGAAGAAAAAATCAGCACTACGGGACCCTATTAGAAAGGAGACCAGACACAATAAAAACTGACTATGGGAAAGGTCAAACCTCGCTTTCCTTTGTTTAACCTCTCAAGTACATAAAAGAACTAGCTTTCAAGAATCACTGCATCGTTTCCCTGCAAGGAAAGGAAAGTTGAGTAAAGCATACACAAAAAAGAAGCAACCAAGGTTCAGCAGAATGTGCCCTAGAGGCAACAGAAAAATAAATCAATTATAACACTCTAAACTTAGTTTTGATAGAGACGGAGACATTTTAAGTTTAGATAACCCTAATTTTTATAAAATGAAAAAAAAATCTCAAATACTTAGCCCCTCCCCTCATAAAATGTGCGCTCTGAATCTTAAAATTTCATGCCCCAGCATGCATTTGATTTGGACAATCACAAGGCAAAAAAAAAAAAAAAACAAACTTTTAATTATTGGTGTTTTAAAAACTCCAAAATTATTACTGGTACTAAGTGCGAATTTAAAACTGATCCTCACACGAGAAAGAATTCCTAATACGCATAACAGCGCCTAAGAAAATGAGATGCTCCCATTCATCCGTAAGCCCATCGGTTAGCTTCTTAATAATTAAGAACTACTCTCCGCCACGAAACTATCCCTTGCAGAGAGGCTCAACCAAGAAGAAATCGCCATTGCCTCTGAGTACCACAGACGGAGAGGGGAAGGTTTCCCACTCGCTGGAGCTCCGGCGCGGAGGAGGGCGAGAGGCCAGGCGCCGCGGCCCCCGCCCGCCGCGCAGGGAAAGTCTCTCGGGGATGATCCATGCCGGCGAAGCGGCTCCCGGGCGCGCAGCCCTCTCCCCTCGCCCTGCAGCGCGCCCCTCGCCGGCTGTAGGACCCCCTGCCCTGCGCTCAAGGAGCCGAGCCTGGCTGCGGAGGCCGGGAGCCCCGCGGGCCCGCAGCCCCGGGGGAGGGGACACCCTGCGTAAAGGCGCGGGGAGGGCGAAGCCAGGGAGCGGGCCCGACCCAGGGCGACGGGCATGCAGGGACTGGGCCACATGCGGGCAGGGCGCGGGGTACCGAGGGATGTGAAAGTCCCGGACGCGGGGCAGCCCTGGGCACTGTGCGTGGGGCGCGAGTGGAGGCCCGGGCGCCACCTGCGGCCGGGATGGCGGGCGCCTGCCCCGCAGCCCGGGGAGCGCGCACCGGGCAGCGCCGGGGCCGAGGGCTGGGGGGACGGCGCGGGCGAGAGCGGCCGCCCGGGCGCGCTGCGACGGCGGGAAACCCCAGCCGGCGCGGGAGCCAGCGCGGAGGATGCGGCTGGGCTGCAGGGCAAGGCGCGGGGCGGCGCCGCGGCCCGCAGTGGGCCCCGCTGCCCGCCCGAGCGCGCCCGGCGCGATGCAGCAACTTCACTTAGCCACGGGGCTGCGGGGGCCCGGCCCGCGCCCGCCCCTCCCCCGGGGCAGCCGCTCGGCCCGCAGCCAAGCAGCGAAGGGCCCAGGACAGAGGAGTCCGGCCGGTCGCAGCCCGCACTCACCGGTCCGCGATTCCGCCGCCGGCGCCGGGGCTGCGCTCCGAGCTCCATGGTCCCGCCGCGCCGCGGCCGCCCGGCGCCCCCGCCCGCAGCACACCGCACGCAGCGGCGCCAGCGACGCCGCCTCCGGCCCGGCCACGGCCGCGGCCACGCCCCCTCTCGGCTGGGGGCCCGGCCGGAGCAAGAGGGGGACTCAGCGCCGGCTCCACCAACCAGAGGCCTCTCACCAAGCCGCTTCACCAGGATTGGCGAGGGCTTCAGCCAATGGGAAAACGGAAGGATCGCCGAGCGTCGGCGCCGAGGGGCGGGGGATTGCGGAGGAGGTGGCTCTCACGACGGGTCCTCCGTCCCCCATTCCGGCTGAGGCTTTGGCCCTAGTGCCTCTGGAGTGGAGAGGCAGGGATACTTTGGGCCGAGTTTATCTTAAGGGGCCCTTCCATCACCTTTGCTGACGATGTACCCATTGCAGTCCCTTTGAGTTTCCACCCGTTGCCTAACCTTACCTGGGTTTTGAGGGCTCCTGCAACAACGTCCATCTACCTGTAGGTAGTCAGAGGTCCTGCAGGGTTAAGGGTTCAGGCAACCTTGAGAGGATTATAGCCATCGTCATCTGTTGGTTTTATGCCCTTCTCAAATCCGTTAGCATTTCTGCCTATTCTCGTATCCTTCTACAGAGTCTTCCCTTTTTAATCATCCTGTCTCCAGTCTCCCTCCACCCCACATGTGAGAAAATTCACAATGCCTATTAAACATGACAGAACATTGAAACTAAACCCCGTAGCAATGAAACACAGCCAGGTGGTACTTAATGACTCGGGCGTAAACTTAAGAATGGAAGAGGAAAGGAAAGGAAGAGAAGAAAAGAAAGAAAAGCCAAGTATGTTCTCCTAGGTCCTGAAGGAAAGGTTAAAAACATTAGATAGAAATGTTATCTATATTTCGGTTTGCATGCTTTTATTCTTTTTGATTTCCAAGTAAAATCACTAAATTGAAAAACTTAAGAAAAAAGTTCAAATCCCAATGAAGAGTCCAGAAAAAACTAATTCAGGTTGTCTTGCTCTTGACTGTACAGACGTGTGATAAAGGTTCACATCTGTTACAGCTAGTTACAGCAACTACCAGCTAGGAAAAAGGAATAGCAGTTGCTAACAATAGTAGCAACGTTTGCAATACCAGAGGTGCAGAAGAAAAGTCCCCAGCCCCTCTTCATGTTAATCTGTTAACCCACCTCACTTCCAAACGAACGATTTCAAAAGCCCTATTTTAAGGTAACATATACTTAGTTTCCATTTCATGTCAACATGAAATATACTGACAATTAATAATGTAAATAGAACTGTAGTGAATTCTTACAGTGTTCTGTGTTTGAAATATTGATACTAGAGTGATAAATTTCTTCTGAATTCAAAGCTGAATTGGTATACAAATTAAAATGACTTTCCTTCATTTTTGTCTTCCCTTACCCTGGCAATAGCTTCCATGTCTATATTTAGGTCATTGACTTAAAAACTCGAAAATAGGAAGCTGTAGGATACAAAAAGTGTGTCTTCAGAGTTACTAATCACATTTCCCTTGCTCCTTCCCTCTTCAGTGAGCCCACCTTAGGTGAACGGCTGCTACACTCAGTTTACGTCCACGTAATCTTACTGTCCTGAAGCATTCAGGATTGTTTCACATAGGTCGGTCTTATCTCTAATTAGGTGGTAAGTTCCATGACGGTAAGGTCCTTATTTTATACTCTTGCTTCTTCTCCCCATAATGTCTAATGCAGTGCTGAACATGTAAATATAACTCCATCCTAGCATTGTGTCTATAATATACAGAAATTTTTTCAAATGTAGTACTTCTGTGAACCAGTCCTTTAAATAAAAATTGCTCAGAATAGTCTTGTTAGGGAGATAGCGTCTCACACTTAACAGTGCTTAAAAAACGTTGCCATATCAGGGAGTGAATTGGTTGCCTGTAACAGAAACTGGACTAAATCTTACAAAATAGAGGGTGCTTCTCATCACACAGCAAGAAGTCTAGAGACAACCCTGGACTTCTGCAACACCTCCATGCTGTCATTGTACCTCAGATTACTTCTATCCATCGGTTCTGCTGTCCTTGTCAGGTGACTTTGTCTCCTCACAAGATGATTGTTCCCATTCTGGGCACTGTATCACGTTCTGGAAAATGGCAGGGATATGGGTAAAGGGCAAAAGATCAAAGAAGTGTATGCCAACTGGGTCTTCCTTTTTAACAGTTTTTCTGGGAAGCCCCAACCAGCGCTTACTGGCTGCACTGTGTCACCCTGACCGTTTCCCCCACACCTGCCCTGACCTCCACTCAATGCCGGTCTGAAATACAAAGTATTTAAGGCTAGGGACCTTGTCTGCAACAATGTCAGGTTTTTGTTAGTAAAGGAGAAGGAGAATACAGTTTCTGCCATAGCTGTGGCATAAATGAATATGTGATTGGACCCTCACTCTATTCATGAGATGACACTTAAAAAAAAAAAAGTCATTCAAATCTTAATAAGAAAACCAACAACCCAGTTTAAAATTGAGCCAAAGATCTGAACAAACATCTCACTGAGGTAGAGACGGCAATATACAGATGGCAAATAAGGATATCCTCAATAGCATATGTCAGAGAATTGCAAACTAAAGCAACAATGAAATAGCACAACACATCTTCTAGAATAGCTAAAATTCAAAAAACTAATAATATCAAATTCTGGTAAATTCTGGCAATGGGAATGCTCATTCACTGTTGATGGGAATGCAAAATGGTATAGCCATTTTGGAAGATAATGTGGCAGTTTTTCACAAAGCCAAGCATAGCCTTACCTTACAATCTAGCAATCGCACTCCCTCGTATTTACCCAAATGAGTTGAAAACTTATGTACACACAAAAATGTAAACACAAATGTGTATTCATAATCACCAAACACCGGAAGCAGCTAATCCTTCAGTAGGTGAATGAATAAGCAAACTGTGGTCATCCAGATGATAGGACATTATTCGGTGATAAAAAGAATGAGCTATCAGGCCATGAAAAGACATGGAGGAATCATAAATGTGTATTGCTAAGTGAAAGAAGCCAATCTGAAAAGGCTACATTCTGTAGATTCCAACTATGAGATTCTGGAAAAGGCAAAGCCATGAAGACTAAAAAGATCAGTGGTTGCCAGGGGTTGGGGGGAGGAGCAATAGATAGGCACAGCACCGAGGATTTTTAGGGCAGGGAAACTATTCTATATGATACTACAATGGTGAATACATGGCATTATATATTTGTCAAAATCCATAGCATATACAACACAGAAGTGAACTTTAAGGTAAACTGTGGGCTTTAGTTAATAAAAATGTGTTAATATTGGTTCATTAATTATAACCACAAAAATGCAAGATGTGAATAACAAGAAACTGTGGGAGGGGTCGAGGGGGAGGGGTTTAGGGTAGGCTGAGTCTATGTTCAGTTATACTCTAAATCTAAAACTATACTAAAAAATAAAGTCTGTCGATCATTTTAAAAAGGGAACCAAAGCTTTTGAAATAAAAATTTATCTAATGTATTGTAAGGTATTTTATTTTGCCACGACCTGGATATTGAAGCTATCCAAGCTTTTGAAATAAAAAGGGAACCATAGTTAACATAATAATGTTAACATACTGAAGTTAACATAATAAAAAGGAAATAAGGTTTGTTTTTGGAGAGGTAACCTTCATTTTATTTATAGGCCTTTAATGGATTTACAGACAAATTCTATTGCCCTTCAGTTATTGCTAAATCTTAAAAAGTTTAAATTTTAAAAAGTCTAACTCTTAAAAAGTTTATCACATATATATTTTTTTCAATTTAGGGGCTTCCCCCAATTTTTATATTGAAAATTCTCAAATGTAAGGACCGGTACAATGAACTCCTATCTACCTTGTTCTCAGATTCACCAAATGTCTAGGCACCGCCATATTTGTTTCCTCATTCTTCATTGAGTCTCTGTCTCTCTGTGTACATGTCTTTTTTTCACTCAACCACTGAAGGCAAATTGCAGACACCAAGACACTTTAAATACTTCAGCACACATCTCCAAGAGCAAAAATGTCTTGATTGCTCTAGTATATAAAAAAAGACAAGCAGAGCATATCAAATGGGACCACGGAGACGAGGTGTGTCTAATTACTCAAGATGCATTGTTCCCCTTTTTGTTTTCTGTAAGTAACTGTCCAGTCTGACAAAATGTCTTTATCCCCATGAACCAGTATCATGAGGAAATAGTAAAATCAAACTCAGGGGCAAGGGAGGCTGGTGGTAAGATACCACACTAAGAGAGTTCTGGTGATGCTAGGTGAGTGAGCCATCATTCATGTTTTCGTGAAACGATTTGCATAAAGCCCAAGGTGCAGCTGGTTCTGGATCCACCAGCCAGCTGAATGCCTGATGTCTAGTGTTATTGTGACAACCGAACAAGCTCTCAAACGTGTTCCTAAGATCTTCCCAATGATATTTTTAAAACTTCTTGAAATGTGTCATCTTTCTTCCTCTTTACCCTTGCCTGGTCAAGCTCTTGGATAAATCCCACAGTTAAAAAGTAGTTCTGGTGTCTTCTTTACGTTACTCAGATGACGCGGGTAGTGATGATGCATTGTCTTTTTCAAGAGGCTCTATAAATTAGGTACTTGCCCTGTGATTAGCTTAAGTTCTCCTTTACCATTCCAAAGTCTTTCGTGAAAAAACAATTGCCGTTCTTTTTACTTAATAGTGTGTCATAGTACATAAAAATTACAAACTCTTTTGCATTGGGAAGGGAGTTCAGTCCTACTTTGGGGAAGCTAAAGAACCAGAGTGGTTACTGATTAAAAGAGTATAATTAGAGTATGTAAAAAACCAAAGCCTAATAACTGTCATACTTTTGACATGTTCATTTGTACTTGTTCTCAGAATGAAGTGAAATGCTGAGTACAAATACCTCGGTTTTCAAGAATTAATTTAGCTCTATACATAAATCTTTATAAACATGCTTCAACTAGTCTAGCTTCCTTTTGAAGGAGAATATCTATTTTTATCATGACACCAGAGTGAGATAGATACACACATCTATATACCCACATCTTCCAAGAATAAAGTCTGCCTGGGAAAAATGAGGAACTTCTTCTTAACTTGGAATATTCACCCAATTATCGCATGAGGGCAGGGCAGTCTATAGGTACTAACTTTATTTTTTTTTTTTTGGTACTAACTTTTTTTTAAAGATTTATTTATTTGACAGATAGAGATTACAAGTCGGCAGAGAGGCAGGCAGAGAGAGAGAGAAGGAAGGAGGCTCCCTGCTAAGCTCTTGATCCCAGGATCCTGGGATCATGACCTGAGCTGAAGGCAGAGGCTTTAACCCGCTGAGCCATCCAGGCGCCCCTGTACTAACTTTATTTTTAAGTGAGGAAGAAAATGGGAAGGTGAGTATAACGAATGTGAATTGAGAATTCACTACTTGCCACATGGTTTTACTTGTTATATTTAATACAATATCTGTAGGATATATGGTGTTATGCCCATTTTACAGATAAAACACGGAGAAAGTTTGTTATTTATCAGGGTTGCTCAAGGGGTACTATCACAGGAAGGCTGTTTTTATAGTGGACAGGACAGCCCTGAAAGTCGCTAAATGAGTCAGCAGGACAATGTGTCCATACCACTCTGACGCCGCAGCTGGGACTTCACTCCATCTGTCCCCCCACTCCTTTCGTGTTGCCACCACTCAGGCTGAGGGTGTTGCTATCATTTTCTGTGCTGGAATAGCATTCCTAATACATTTCCCATGGCTTCATTCCCCTCTGGTCTGTCTTTGCATTATATAATGGTCTTTTTTTTTTTAATACTTTATGTTTTTATTTTTCAGAGAGAGAGCATGTGCACAAGCAGGGGGATTGGCAGGCAGAGGCAGAAGCAGGTTCTCTGCCAAACAAGGAGCATGATGTGGGACTTGATCCCAGGACCCTGGGATCATGACCTGAGCCAAAGGCAGACACTCAACCTACTAAGCCACCCGGGGGCCCCTCATGGGTGATTTTTAAAACAAAGATCTAAGTGCATGTCTCCACTGCTCAAAACCTCAGAGGCTCCTACCGTCTACGAAGTAAGTAAAAAAAAAAAAAAACCCTTAAAAATGCCAGCTCCAACTAATTTCCCCAAAGCCTCCTGCACCCCTGCCTTCCTGTGTGCCTAGACATTTTCTGTCTGAATACCTTCCCTGCCTTTCTCCACTGGGGAATCTCGTTTTTCACAGCACAATTCAAATGCCACCCTCTCCAGAGCCTCGGTGCAGGTCTTCACACCAGCGCCTGGACTCGCCTTACCTCCTTCGCCCTCCTCTCCTACCACATCTCATTGTCCACCACCAGGCAGGCAATTCCCGGAGGGCAGAGACTTACTCATCTTGAACCCCTAGCTCCTAACACACGCCAGGCACATAGTTAATATTTGTTGAATGGATTTTCATGGTATCATAGGGAAAACTAATATGCAACAATCCAAACAACACTTAAAGACAGAGGGCTCCAAGGCATCAGGCTCAGAAATTTCCACGGGCTTCTTATTATCATGAAGCTGATGACAATAGCATCAGGAAGAACAAAGGTGTCCCAGTGATGGTGGGCCGGGCAGTGGGCACAGCCCCAAACACCATGGCCTGTGTACGCTGCCTGTTTCCACACTGCCATAGCCCCACGTGACACTTGTCCATTTTTCTTGACCCTCATCCAATAGACACACAGTCCTGACCTTGCTGGGGGCAGAACACGTAGACCCGAAGTTCCCTGGCTGCAGAAAGTGTTAGAGCAAGATGAACATTGGCCATAAGTAGACGCCATTCATTGTCTGCTTACTCTGAACCCCAGAACCCTAGGAGGCACGGGGACAGGATGCAAAGAGCATGAGCCCTTGAATGAAACCACTGCAGATTCACGCTCTGTATCCACCATTTCCTTAGGAAGGGAACTTAATGTCTCTGAGCCTCCGTCCACTTCCCTCACATAACAGGAACCTAAAAGTCGCTGTGCAATTGCCAGTGTCCAGAGAACATTAATGATTCCTCTTCCTCAACCCTTTCCCTCTCCAGACTGCGCTTGTTGATGGATGAGATCCATGTCCTTCACCACCTGAAGAATATCTGTTTCGAAACAGTATTTTACAAACAATGCAGAAAGTTTACTGACTAACCCAGAGCGTATGAAATGAACTGAAGTTCACTCTACACGTTTAAGCAAGCAGCCAGTAGGCTATAGGATACACTGATCTACTGCAATAGGACATTTTTTAAAACAAACCCCGTTGCCTGATATTGTCAGAGGAACGACCCTGTGCCGGTCCCATAGAAAGCCTCCTCTGATTTGCTCATCCCTGTCTGAGAACTCTGCGGCTTTAAGACCCACATGTACTCTACCTTCAGATTATTACAGAAATTGAAGAGCAATTGCTCCAAATTCAGTTATTAAAATGCAGAGTCTTCATTCTACTGCTTGGGTTATTACTGTTCCTAATTTGCTCCTGAAATGGACGTACAGCACTGTCTTACAATGCATGGTTTGCAGAATTACCTGCTGCAATTGCCCAGGACGGCTTTTATCTCTGTGCTGTGGTCAGGTAGAGTTACATAAGCCAACCGGGGCAGTAACTCCCAGGTTGATGCTACCTGAAGAACTTGCCTTCGTTATCAGTCGTTCCCCTTGGCCATCAGCGCCTGGGAATTTTGCTGGTTAACCACCCCAAAGCCATTTATATGGGGGTTATTTATACAGAGGCTTTTCCTATAAAATTTAAAGATCTTAACAGATTTGGGCAGTTTTGAAAAGTTTGTTTTTCCTTGGAAAAGCCCTTGAAGATGCGCTATTTGACAGATCAGTTATCTGAGATACAAAGAAGTTAAATGACTTGCTTCGGGTCTCAGACAATTTTTATTTTAACAAATCCCAGATTTCCTGATTACCTTAGTTCCCAGTCAGAGTCATTCGGGGAGGGGGGGTGTTTTATTCGTCTTTGTGATCCCCATGTCCTATCCCTTAGCACTCACTACTCTTAAGAGATAATTAGGCTTTCTTAGTTACTACATACAAAGGACTAATTATGTTCAGTAAGCACTCCTAAAAGGAGATACATGTTGCAAGATGTTTTGGAGGATGCCACGCCAAGAATAATGGTTTTTCTTGCCTTCAAAGAGAAGCCCTCCAGCACAGAAAGGGAAACTCAGTATGTTTTCAAATGCAAAAACAAACAAACAAAAATGTAAGTCAAGGGGAAAAATGTAGTAGATTCTAGGAGAGAAGTAAATTATAAATTGAATCCCACTGGAACATCATGGAGAGGGAAAATATATCCATCCAAGTGGAAGCATGAAAGAGGTACCAGCCAAGTTGAGCTTCAGGGACAGACATCACTTGGCGTGAGCAGAGATGACTGGACGAGAGCCCCCGGGGTAAGAAATGGCAGAGTTGAGAGAAACTGCAAAACTGGGAAATGCCAAGAAAGTTGCAGAGAAGCTGGAAGAAGAGATTAGGTTGTAACTCCGTAGGGTCACTAGTGTCTTGTACAGAATTCAGACAAAGATGGTGAGGCATCTCTGAAGACAATTTGTCCGTTCAACAAGGTGTGTGAGCCCGGTGGCTGCGCCCAGCGCTGTGACAAGAGTGCAGAGAGCCGGGGGCCTGGGGGAGGGGGGCGGCACTTTTGAAGATTCCTCTTACCCAGTTGCAGTGGATCACAGAAGAAAGAGGAGTACCTGACAGGCAATGAAGGTGCCAACTGAGAGGGCGGGCAAGAGCACACCAGAGGGGGGGGCGGGGGGGGGAGGGGGCATGTTTGCGGGGGGGGGGGGTGTTCTAGAGCAATCTGCGGGGTTTGATCCTGCACTGGAAGAGAAGACTAAAATGTCAGCCTCTTTCAAGGTTTCAGGCTTCGGGGGGAGTGGAGCAGGAGGATGTTTTTACGGGGTAGACCAGAGAAAGAGCAGGTTTGAAGGAAAAGTGGCGCTGGATGGTGAGTGCCAAGGAAATGTACTGTGTACTGTGTAAAAGAAGAGATAGAAATGCACAAACACGAGCTGTGGGAAGGTTTAGAGTCTGGAAACCTGAACCATCTCTCTGCACAACTAAATGCGAGGTCAGTGTGTAGCAAACCAAGTGATCTATCGTGACAGATATTAATAGAGTGAGTGAAACCTTGCTCTCCAGGGGGATCCAGGCGATTTAAGGTCATGTCATCCATTGACATTGATGCATGATGAAATGACGACATCAAATCTACATAGACTAGATGTATCCACCCGAACAAACGCCCATACCTCTGGAAGTGTCCTCACTGCTTTCTGTTTTACATTTCGTCACTCATTTCAATGTGGGCACATGTCCGGAGAACATTTTACTTGCACTTACTTACTGGGAATGTTCAAAAAAGTGAAAGTCCCAGCAACCAGGGAATTCCCAGTTTAGTGGAGAAGATCAAGAGAAGCAAACAGATTATATGCAGATACACACTATTTATCTGTAGATAAACAGATACACACTATTCTAGAGGGTTCTATGAGCATTGAGAGAAGTATCTTATGTAGAAAAGCAGGAGAGGAAAACTGAAGGAGGAGATTCAGCGGCTGGAGCAGGAGATTCAAACTCTGAAAGAATGAGTGGGAATCAGTAAAGTAAGCAAAGGGCCAGCTTGGGGGTAAAGAGATACCAAATGCAAAGCAGGAAGGATGTACGGTGTGTTCAGGTAGATATCTCTGTTAATTCTGGATAGCCCTGGGAAACTGATGCATATGGGTGTGTGTGTGTGTTGTGTATAAAAGAGCAGTGTGAAAAGACTTACAGAAATGAGACTGATGGAGTGAGTGAGGCAGGTCATGTTCATTTAGTTACTTTATGAATACACTGTATCATTACAAAGAAGATTTAAAGAGTCTGATGACAAAAACAGGATTACAGATTAATGAGAAAATCAAAGAACAAACATGTGAGTTGGACATTTGTGAGATAATACTAAAATCATGAACAACAACTGTTCTATTTGGCTCTGAGCTAGCTGCCAACCCAAAGAATGAAATACGACGCCCGATAGTTATTAAATAAAAAGAATTCAGTTGCTCAGAAGAAAGAGGAGCACTGGAACGTACAAAGTACTCCTTAAGTTTCACTGGTAAGAAATTTTACTGGTAGGAGCTTGTAGACCGACAAGTAAAGCTTTGGGGAGAACTCTCCTTGAGAGGCATGGAGCCCAAGGAGGAGGGCAGGAGGGTAGCTGCAGTGAGAAGCAGGGCCTCCAGCCTCCCCTCTTTGCAATGTGAGTTTCTGTCCTGCCATTAGGAAAATAAATCAAGGTCACGCATGGAGCCCGCAGGCCATATACAGCCAGCAGATGAGTTTATCTGGCTGGAATAGTGTTTCCGTTATGTTGTCTTTTGCTTTTGTTTTTACTCTCCTCCCATTATTATTGTAATTGACATTTGTAAGATGTTGAAAACATAGACAAACAAAAAGGAAAAAACCAAACTATAATCCTGCTCAAGAATTAGCACCTTTAACTCCTGCTTTTCATCCCCGATATTTGCATCAATGTTGCTTTTCTTCATTTGGATCTTCTAGTCAGGAAGTGCTCTCTCCAGGGACCTGTGCCATCAACCCCCCTGTCGTCTTCCATCTGGCTTAAGTCACATATTTCTGTTTCCTGTCTGGTCCTGTGATCCCTCAAATCAAATTCTGAACCATGCATGATCCCTAAAATGAAATCACAAAGTATTTAAAATATCAGAGAAGAGAAAGGAAAGAATAAAAGGGAAGGCAGCTGTTTAAGAGAAGAATAAATCTAATCAGTTAGGATTAATTCACGGTACTTTAAAACATCAATTAAACATTTTAAGAGAATTAATTAAGCCACATCAAGACTGAAAATCAAAAAAGTAGAAACAATGAAATAGAGATCAGGTAAATATAATTTAGGTTTAAAATCTAGAAAAGTAGGGCACCTGGGTGACTCAGTCATTAAGCGTCTGCCTTCCACTCAGGTCATGATCCCAGGGTCCTGGGATCAAGCCCCACATGGGGCTCCCTGCTCAGCAGGAAGCCTGCTTCTCCCTCTCCCACTCCCCCTGCTTGTGTTCCCACTCTCACTGTCTCTCTCTCTGTCAAATAAATAAATAAAATCTAAAAAAATAAAAAATAAAATCTAGAAAAGTAAAAAATTAAAATGCAATGGTAGAAAATATAAAAGATGAAGGACTCTGAGCAAGGCCATGATCGTTACCTCCCATACAAGATCTCCTCTCCCTGACAGTCACAACTCTTCTTGGGTACTATCTGAAATCAGGGGTGGTTTGCCTCTTTAACTCAAACACCTGTGGGGTGCCTAAATCAATCTCAGAAATCATCCCTCAGTTATTCACACTTGTCAGTGGAAGACACACCACTTAGTCTAAACTGCGTAGAATTTGTGCATAACCAGGTTGCCCTTGAGAAATGAAAACAAGCAGAAGAACATGCAGAGAAAACAGCTTCACTGGACACTTCACTGTGCTGGGATGCCTCTGCTCCAGAATCTGGTCTTCCTCTTGACAGACTGGAGACCTCATTCATGGGCTTATGTCACCAAGCAACTGGCAGTCCCCAGGGTAGTGTGTTCAACCCAATGGGCATGGTTATACTTGCTCGCTCTGAGCAACATAACACAGACCAACAACGGCAGATTCTTAGGGAAAAAACAATTGTGTTATGACATTACCTTAGACGTGTTAAAACTAATGAGACCTTAGCATAATTTCTCTTATTAGTAGCCACATTTTGGCATTTTTATTGAGAACTGAGGTTCACTTAACTCTTTTGGTGATACCAAAGTATACCCACTATGGGGCTACATTCTCCTGGACAGGAAATGCCCCTTTCTTTGTGTGGCATAGCCTAAGAAAGACATCATGCTAAGTGAGAAGCATTCTTGCTAGTTTTCCTAATTCTTGATATGAAATCTATTTGAAGTTTAGATCTGACTATGCATCTTCTGCGCTTAGGTAAGAGTTCCCTATGAAAAGCCAAGAAGGATGAAGACTGGGTAAGATTGTGGCTATTTATGGTTCTCATTTCAAAAATAAAACCAAGAGCTAAAATTCACCTTGTATTTTTGTATCTCTTTTTGTGATTTTTTTAAAAAAAGATTTTATTTTTAAGTAAGCTCTATAGCCAATCCTGGGGCTCAAACTCATGACCCTAAAAGCAAGGGTCATATGCTCTACCAACTGAGCCAGCCAAGCACCTTGTATCTTTTTTTAATATTATCACCCCTGTCACCATCCCATCCACTCTTGACAACTAGATTACCTGGAAAAACAGTACCCAGATACCCTTGTAAAACTTTCCTTCCTAACTCTGGCTTAGGATCTTTAGCACTTCTTTCTGTGCTTCCCAAATCATAATATTGTTATTGGAACAGAACAGTTATGTATAGGTATGCAGGAACCCAAGCTTCCATCTACTTATCTATCTATCCATCCATCCACCCATCCATCTATTCACCCATGCATCCATCTATCTATCCAACCAACCATCCATCCATCCACCCATCTATCTATACATCCATCCATCTATTCACCCATGCAACCATCTATCTATCCAACCAACCAACCATCCATCCATCCACCCATCTATCTATACATCCATCCATCTATTCACCCATGCAACAATCTATCTATCCAACCAACCATCCATCCATCCAACGATCCAGCCATCTACCTATCCAATGATCCATCCAACCACCCAGCCATCTATCCATCCAACCATCCATCCATCCATCCATCCATTTATCCACCAGTTTATCTTTCCAAACACCTATCTACTCAGCCATCCACCCAACTCTCCTTCCCCTTCTCCTTCAACAGGAGTGAGACTTCAGACCTTGGAAAGAAAAAGAACCAGAGAGCACCTGTTTCTTCTTTTGTGATGGATCTTCTGCACTTTTTCTTCTTCCTCCATTTCTTTAATGGACATTTATTTTATCTCTATTCTGGCCACCTCGCAAAAGTGCTTTCTTATTTATTCCTTTCCTATTCCTGTCCCATTTTTGTAGGGTTCACCGACCTGCTGATAGAGCCACCCCAGGAGAATCTAGCATGGACCTCCAGAAGGTTTAAAGAAGATCATAGAGAAGATACAAGTGGGAAAGGGAGATAGTTGGGGTGAAAGAGAACGAATGAGATTAACAGAGGATCTCCTCTATGCCAAGGGATTTCAATAGGTTTATAGGTTGTTTCATTCATGACAATTTCATGAAGAAAGTATTTATACCTCCCCTTTTTAAAAATGAAGAAACTGCTGGGGTGCCTGAGTGGCTCAGTGGGTTAAAGCCTCTGCCTTTGGCTCAGATCATGTGGGATTGAGCCCTGCATCAGGCTCCCTGCTCAGCAGGGAGCTTCCCTTCCTCTCTCTGCCTGCCTCTCTGCCTAAATGTGGCCTCTGTCTGTCAAACAAATAAATAAAATCTTAAAAAAAAATGAAGAAACTGCAACTAAGAAAAATACCAAAAGTGAGAGAAGAAGGAAAAAGCAAATAAACACAGGGTGAAGGAGCGTCACTCTAAATGCTGCAGGTTCTCTGGGGTGGGTCTTCTGAGAGAGGAATAGCTATTCTCTGTGCCCACCCTCTTCTGTTCCTGCCCTTCTCTGCCTGACCTTGAAGGGCTGTATCAATGCACAGTTCAGGCAATGGGAGGCATTGGCAGAGGTTAAGAGACCAGGAGGACAGAGTGGGCAGCTTATTTATCTACCCTCTACCCCCACCAACCCCTGCCATACTCTGCATACTCTGTTTCCATCCAGCTGCCTCTCTTCCACAGCTCCAGTTCAGCCAGGGGCTCCAGCAACACTTTCTTCCCCTTGTCCCTCAGGTCGGGTATGCTAATGGCATCCCACTGTTTGCCAGTCCCTGGTTTGCCCCATCCTCCTCTGTCCCTTCCGCCTTGTGCACAAGTCTGGAAATCATCCCTTCCTTAAACTCAACAATGACATCCTTGGAGTGAACCATCTCCTTCTAACAGTACCATATCTGAAATACTTCCTGATATGCTTCTGTCCAAAATAAGTATCATGAGATGATGTCTAATCCTTAGCTATAAACATATGCAGAAGTGACATCGCCTTTGTATGAGTTTGCTAGAGCTGTTACACAAAAGTGCCAACAACGTGCCATGCGCTGGGGACCTTAAATTTATTTCTCACCATTCAGGAGGCTGCAGGTCCAAGGTCACGGTGCCAGCAAGGTTGGCTTCTCCTGAGACCTCTTTCCTTGGCTTACGGATGGCCACCCTCTGGCTATGTCTTCACTGGTGTTCCTTCTGGGCACATACCCACTGGTGTCTCATTCTCTTATCAGGACAGCAGTCATATCGGATTAGGGCCCCACCCTAAAAGCCTCATATTGACTTAATTATCTCATTAAAGGCCTCATTTCCCAGCATGGATACACTTTGAGGGCCTGGGGTTTGGGACTTCAACATATGAATGGGGGAGCACAGTTCGACACATAACAGCATGATTAATAAAGCCTCCCTGGAAAACACTGGCTTTGACTTATATTTATACAGTGGTTTCTAACTTTGCCTCCGCCCCAACACACAGGATACATCGCAGTCCTGCTATGACACCTCCTGATGATAGGTACTCTTAAGAACGTGATGGAAGAGCGCATCCCAGCCCTGGGACGAGTCCACGATGACTGGAAGACGGGGCAGTGCAAATCCCCGCCCCCAGCTCTGAAATCATTGTTTTTAAAGGAATTTTTGAGAAACCTGTCTTTATGTCAATAACAATTGCTGGGATCGTAGAGATTGATTCTTGAAGGTTTAAATATAGCTACAGTTAATGACTTATGGATTTGCTGTGAAGCCTTGCTAAAAGTGGTTTCCCACTCGATTGTCAGTGGAAACCGGAAGAGGTCAAGCTCAACCAGGCTAGTTTTCTGAAAGAGAAAGAACCTTCAGCGTAGCACCAGGAAACTTACAGCACAACAGATATGTTGTCCACGTACTGTGAAGGCTGCGAGGGCTCTGCGTGCTGGGCAGTTACGCTCGCTTAGCATTGTGCCATCTCCCCTCCATGTGCCCACATGTCGTCCTCTCTTCCTTTTCCTAGCATTGGGTCTTTAGATCTGAAACAACAGAACATTAATCTGTCACTCTCCCCACCTTGTCCCCACATGCCATAGTAATAGTAACATTTCTCTTCAAATGATTCAAAATGAAGTCATTTTCTCTTTTAAAATGATCCCCGCTGTATTTTTAAAATTGTAAATGAAAGCTGAAATCTTTCTGAATCAATAAATAATACATGTCTCCTCCCAATAACTCGGCCCATTTTGGCCCGCATTATGTCCCAGGTTGAAAGGCTTGTTTTCAAACTCAGCAGACATCCATCTATCCATTCATGCCTAACTCCCTCCCACGCATGCAGAGGAAGTCCCAAGAGCCAAGGAGAAAAGCAGGAATGCTTCTGGATAAACAAAGATCCTGAGGTCAAAGCTGGGGCAGATTACATTCCCACTACCTCCTCCTCACCCCAACATCCTGCTGCTCAGAGAAGTCTTAGAGAGATAGGTCTCAACCTTTCATGGCAGGACATCAGCAGACACAATGTCCCAAAGCCCTGTGCTACACACCATCGCCTTTAATTCTCTTTACGTACTGTGTACTTTCCCACCGCCCTAGCCCAATTCAGGAATTCTTTGTCCGGTGAACACGGCAGGTTCCTTATGGGCAGACACCATTTCTACAATCACTGTCTTTCAAAAATTGGTATCAAATAAGCGTTGCGAGGCAACCCATCGATAAGCATTTATTGAGAGCCTATTCCACATCCAAAGTAACAACAGTGCTTGCTAATCAATTTTCAGTGGGCTTGGAACAGGAGGTGGTGTGGCGTGCCGTTGAACCCAGATCAAATGTGTTGTGACATTGAACTCTCATTTGTAGCCACGTCGCTTCGGCACACGCCGCTGACATACAGCTGTGTGTGAGGAGGTGCTCGACCCTCTAACCGCTTCCCACGGACAGATGCTGATGCAACGCTACAGTTCAGATCCTGGGGCTGCCCCGCAACGGGAATAGAGAAACATTTGAGAAGGAAGTATGGTCTAGATGGAAAATAACAAACGACATATGTAGTTTATTTGCCAAGACATGTAGGAGGTAAATATAAAACAAAACTCTTGCAAGTTTAGCATTTTTCTTCTCCAAATAGAACGTTGCTGACTACAGGCCAACTACACAGCCTTGCACAGTTCCTCACGTTAAAATTGGCCGGGAATGAGATGCCATCCCTCTTCAGCACTTGGATGCCATCGCAGACATTTGCAACTTTGTGGCCAGATACTGGTTTCCTCCAACAACCTGCGATCTTATTTGCAACCTACTTTGCAAATAACACAGATGGGAATGGGTGCACTCTTTGATGCAGTCAGCCTTTCCATGTCACCGAAGTTCCCCATTTCAAATGTGCAGTTACTCTTCCTTCTACGTGTCAAGCAACAAGTATGCCACTAAAGCGGGAAATCTCAGCACTTCCCGGGGGCCCAGGTGAGAGATCGCAGGTAGCATTTTGGTAGGACGAATGGATTGTCTTCAAAATGTGCGGTACGGGGGCACCTGGGTGGCTCAGTGGGTTAAGCCGCTGCCTTCGGCTCAGGTCATGATCTCAGGGTCCTGGGATCGAGTCCCACATCGGGCTCTCTGCTCAGCGGAGAGCCTGCTTCCCTTCCTCTCTCTCTGCCTGCCTCTCTGTGATTTCTCTCTGTCAAATAAATAAAATCTTTAAAAAAAAAAATGTGCGGTACGACTCAAATAGTGAATGTGTGCGACCGCACGGAAGGTACGACACGGGTTCCTGGTGTCTGGTTCTAAAAGGGGAATGAAACAAGTACACGTGCAATTGTGTTACTCCCTCCTCAACCCTCAACCTCCCTCAACCTTCCTGTTGGCCTTCCAGTAATAGCTAACGTTGATTGTGCACTAACGGTGTACCAGGCACCCTTTGAAGTACTTGTGACATGATGTGATCATTTTGGCTCCAAGATACTCCTATAAGCTTGTCCATGAAACTGTCTTATCTCATTTTCAGTATCAGAAAAGCAAGGCACAGAGAGGTTAAGCAATTTGCCTAGAGTTGCACAGCTATCAGGCGGTGAGCTGGAGTGCAAACCCAAGCAAGATTCTAGTAGTAGCAGTGTTATGCACCCCCTTAAGTCTTAAGCACCTGCCCTCGGGATTGTGGGCCCCACACTTTGGGATTCAACTGTAACCTCTAGTCCTTAAACTGAACTCTGCTTTTGGGCTGGTGCTCGACGGTGGACCTCTGTCCTGTTTCTGAGAACCAGGATCCCTGAAGTTACCTTGGGTTTTTATTTGTAAAAAAAAAAAAAAAAAAAAAAAAAATCTTACTGTTTTCCTTACTAAAAAACAATTCTCATTTACTGTAGAGTAATTAGATGATAGAGATAAACAAAAAGGAGACAACAGGAAGACTTCCATAATTCCACCCCAAAGACAACCACTCTCAACACACTGCTGAACACCCTCGTGGACTGTACCCTCGTACCCTCGTAGTATTCACATTACTGAATACCCTTGTTCTGTGCGTGGTCTAACCCCACAGCTGGGCCGAACACAAAAAATGCACACTCTCTTTCAGTCTGCTTTTTTTTCACTTAACACCAACACCAGCATTGATAAACATTTCTTTGTAGCGTGATTTTAAATTGTTCCCTCTAAGCGTTACCCTCTGATAGGGAGTTTGGATGCAAAGCATCCAGGTCGGGGAAGGGCCATTTGGGGTCTGAACCAAGCAAGAAGGCGTTGGAGCTGAATGCAGGCTGAAGTAGGAGCGAGTGGTAGCTCTGGAAAGGGATCACAAATGACAAGCCTAGCTCAGGTGAGGCGCGGGGGCATGACCCATTCAACCTGTTTCCCAGCTGGTACAGGAGCCCCCACCCCCCTGGGGTTGGGGGGGTGGGGGGACTCTGCCAGGGCTTACCCCTAAGCTGAGACTTCAGAAGGGCAGAGCAGAGCACGTGGGAGGGGCAGACGCAGAGCCGGGTCAGAGCCCAGGAGTCCAAGCCGTGGAGGTGCAGGAAAGCAGGAGGCAAGCCGAGCCCAGGGAATGAGGCTGCCAGGAATGAGGCAGGAGAGCATGCCCAGATGGGTGGCTTGGTCTTCCCGCCGGTCTTCTGGACTCCGGGCCTCCAGAGTCCGGCAACCAAGGACTGTGTCTATCCTGATGATTAGGGGGCCATCCTGGGCAGATGCTGTTGCCTTGGAGAGGGGGCAGGAGTGACAGATTTCCAGATCATTATTGTGAACAGTGGGGACAGAGCTGCACTGGGGCTGGGCTTGACATTCCATCTTATTGCCCAGCTGGGTTTGATAAGCGTTCCTTCTAGGGCTCTAGGACCACAAATCCATGGCTGGGAGCCTGCTTTGGTCTGTGATCTTCCTGTCTGCTTGAGCCTCTGAATATGACTACCCAGCCTCATGTGACCCCTCCCGTCCCTGCAGTGGGCTTCCCTCGTGTTTGCACGCATGCCCCTCAGATCCCCCATTCTGCCTGCCAGATGGGATTTCCCTCCCGCACCTGTACCCAAGCCTATACCTTTCAGGGCCCCTGGAGGAGACCAGGAGATACCCAGGAGGTAACCAAGCCGTGAGGATAAGAAGAAGTCAGACAAGCCACAGCGTTAAGGCTGCCATGGGCTGTCACGACACAAAGTGTCTCCAAAGACAGGCCAGGGAACCCGATCAATGTCAGAGGTAAATGGAGAGAAAATGAAGGGTTCCAAAGCATCAGACTTTGGAAGATTTATCTGGAAGCAGTGTGGAGGAAAGGCATACATGGAGAGAGGCTGAAGCTGTGGATCAGGGACGCTTGGGTGGCTCAGTCAGTTAAGTGGCTGCCTTCAGCTCAGGTCATGATCTCGAGTCCTGGGATCGAGTCCCACATTGGGCTCCTTGCTCAGTGGAGATTCTGCTTGTCCCTCTCCCCCTGCCCCTCCCCCTGCCCTTCCCCCTGCTTGTGCCCTCTCCGTCTCTCTCAAATAAATAAAAAATATATATTTTTTAATTAAAAAAATAAAGCAGTAGTTCATTCTGGCTTCTTTAAAATCACCCGGGAAATTGCTGTTTTGTTATTTAATGCCTAAGGCCTGGCTTCAGAGACTCTGATTTCACTCAGACAGGAAGATATTTTTAAAATACCATGAGAGTTTTAAGTGGGAATTGGAAGTCCTAAAGAAAGGAAATTCCCTCAAAACAGCTGAGTGATATACCTAATCTTTTAAATGCAGTCATCAAGGAGTGCCTAGCTGGCTCCCTAGGTAGAGCATGGGACTGCTGATCTTGGGGTCATGAGCTCAAGCCCCAGGTTGGGTGAGAGCCCGCTTAACAAAAAATAAAAAAGAAAAGCAGTCAGTGAAAAGCTATTTCCAGGATTAAATCCATTTCTCCATACCCTCCTTAGCTCTTTGGTTCCTGCCCTCTCACTTCTGTGCAGTTCCAGAACTCGGGTCCACTACTCTGGTATCCATCCCTCTCCCCTACCACTTCTGACTCTGCTTAACAGCTGGCTAGTCCCGCTTACCTAAGTCCCAGTCTCTCACATCAATGCTCAAAAATTAACCTTGGTTAGGGCTCCAAATTCTTTTTTTTTTTTTTAAGATTTTATTTATTTATTTGTCAGAGAGAGAGCAGAAGCAGGGGGAGTGGCAGAGGGGAAGGAGAAGCAGGCTCCTCGCTGAGAAAGGGGACCTACATGGGACTCAATCCTAGGACTCTGGGATCATGACCGGAGACCAAGGCAGATGCCTAATGGACTGAGCCACCCAGGCATCCCGCTTGGTTCCAAATTCTGCATCCGCCTTCCAGACCGGCCTCAGTATTTCCCCATTGTCCCACTTCAAGCCCCCCCCCCGCACCAGCCTCCTTTCTGTGCCCAGCCACTAAGAGGGGAGGGATGCGCGAAGCATTGCAAAAAGGAAGCACATAGGTCTGGGCAAGGGAGTGGGTGTGACAGGACACGACTGTTGACATTACAGCAGAAGAAAAGAACAGAGAGATTCCATTCAACCCGCCCTGAATTCTTGCAGCTTTAGTACCGTTTTCTGAGAATGCAGTGGGTAAAGTCTGTAGGAAGAAAAAGCTTTCCTGGGTTGCATATCTTTAGATGTGGGAGGACTTGCGTTTCCGGTAACAGTGTGGGCGCGGAGGTGAACTTGGAGAGGAGAATGAACTGGCAGGTGTGGCAAAGCAGAGCTAGAGCCCGTCGTCGGGAAAAGATAATAGAGATTAGTAACCCGTCGCCGGGGAGTTACAGCTGCGCGGGAGCTGCGGCCGCAGAGATGCTGGAGCGAAGAAGAACGGCTCTGTGGGAAGGCACGTTCTGGGATCTGAAGGAAACCACAGTGGGAGGGAATGAGCTTTCCCCAGCACGATATAAGGACTTTCTCGTCCAGCACGACATGAAATGATTACAGTCGAAGATGAGCGTATGCTGAATTTTAATATTTCCCCCGTGCGTTTCCTGGTAAAGATGGACTCAGTTTGGAGCTGGCACCTAAGACAAGAACGTTCTGGGCTAACGGGAACAGAGTCCCGCTTCTATTGGTAGAGAATTCCCATGGGTTCTGAGGTGTGCTGGGAGGCCCATAAGCCCACAGAGCGCCCACCCAGGGACTCTACCATTTGATATTCATTCCCTTATGTTCCTTCCCTTTGGTCCTCTTTTTAAAATTCAGACGCTTTCATTTAGAGGTGATACATCAAGCACATTGGCACCAAGGTGTTAATGATTTCTCACATCTTCTTTCCCACGCAGAATGTTGAATAGGGTGCGATCCGAAGGTTGGATTATGAAACAGAGAGGGAGAGAGAAAGAAGGGGACTTACGGGTCTTCCCACATTCCTGGCAGCATTATTCACAATAGCCAAAAGGAGGAAACCACCCAGATATCTACTGAGAGGTGAATGGATAAACAAAAGGAAGTCTATACGCACAAGGAGATATTTTTCAGTCCACAGGCTACTATGGTGATGAATGTTAGAAGACATTATGCTACGTAAAATAAGCCAGTGATAAAAAGACAAATATCGGGGCGCCTGGGTGGCTCAGACATTCAGCGGCTGCCTTTGGCTCAGGTCACGATCCCAGGGTCCCGAGACTGAGCCCCGCATTAGGATCCCTGCTCAGCAGGAAGCCTGCTTCTCTCTCTTCCACTCCCCTGCTTGTGTTCCTTCTCTCACTCTCTCTCTCTATCAAATAAATAAATAAAATCTTAAAAAAAAAAGAGTACTGAACTACACACTTGAAAGGGGTTAAGAAGATAAATTTTATATTAGGTGTATTTTATTACAGTTTCTTTTTTAAAGTTAAGGGTAGTGAAAGCCAAAGATAAAATTTGCCCATTTTGAAATTTTGCACTGAGCAGGCCCTGAATGATATTTTGTTGTTTTGTTTTTGGTTTGGTGGTTGTTGTTGCTGTTTTTGTGGGGGGTTTTGTTTTGTTTTGTTTTTCTTTTTTTTTTTTTTTTTTTTTTAAGAAACAGAAGGGAGAGATGTGTTGTAGGCATTGCTGTTCTATTCTGGAGCTCCCATCTCCGAATCCTCACCTGGTAGGTGTCGGAGTCTGTTGCCGTCACCATCCTAGGCAGGAGCGGCAGGCCTGCACCCTCACCATTTACCAAAGGCCTCCGCGGTGCCAGGAGCTCCAGTCTGTTGCTCTCCTGAGTCCTCCCAGGAGCCCCGGTGAGGTAGACACTATCATCCCTGTTTTACCGACGGAGAAACTGAGGTCTGGAAACTCCTCTAGGATCAAGGAGCTGGTAAGTGGTGAAGTCCCGTTCTGGAAAGTTCTTTTTCTCCCCGCCCGAGATCAATATTCATATTCCCCACAATTTCTTCAGTCACCTTAACAGATTACAGGACCTTTGTAGGTAGAAAATGAGTGTCTCCGTGTATCTTCTTGAGAGCAAGTCGGGGAATCAGAATAAGGAGATGAGTCCAACTAAAGGACAGCCCACCGTGTGCCCAGCTCCCGGCCAGCTTCCCGTATGCCCGACCTTCGCTCTGTGCATTTAATCAAAACCCAGCACAAGAAAATACCCTTAGTTGTTAAGATACGATACAAGGAGCTCAGAGAAGTTTGTGAGTTCTTGTGACGCTGCCAATACGCTGGGCAGCAAGGATTTCTGGGCCTGTTGGCTTCTCTCTTCCAATCACTCGAGGGGTAATGGGTGGAGATGGGCTTTTTTTTTTACGATTTTATTCATTTATTTGACAGAGAGAGATGCAGCAAGAGAGGGAACACAAGCAGGGGGAGTGGGAGAAGGAGAAGCAAGCTTCCTGCTGATCAGGGAGCCTGATGTGGGGCTCGATATGGGGCTCGATCCCAGGACCTTGGGATCATGACCTGAGCCGAAGGCAGACACTTAAACAAACGAGTCACCCAGGCGTCCGTGGAGATGGGCTTCTTGAGATCCCACTTCCCTTCTCTGTTCCACCGCCTGACTACCCCGGCTGTCAGTCCACACCTCACCCCTGTCCTAATTCAACCTTGTACCACTTCTCTGCACGTAGCCCACACTCTGACCTACAAGGTTCTCTCAGGGTGGCTGCTTCCAGCTCCTCCCTCTTGGCTGTGTCAAACCCTAACTAAGTTACTGGTCGTTCCCTCCACGCATCGCTCGTTGATCCCTTCCCCAGAAGAGGAAGCACCTCTATTTATTGACGGTAACCAGGCACTGGGCTAAAAGCTTACCATATGTCATCTTTCTTAACTTGTAGAACAACGCTTCAAAGTAGGTATCATTGATCCCGTTTTATAGAAGAGGAAATGGAGCCTCAGAAATATGCAGAAATCTGCCCAGGGTCACAGAGCTAGTAAGTGGCAGTCAGAATTTGGATCAGGCCCGCCTGACTCCCAAGCCAGGGTTCTCAAACATGAACTGTCCACATGGCCAAATTGAACTTCTCAGACACGACCCACACTTCCTTACCGCACATGAAATCCTCGATCCCATCCCCTCTCCCCGTCGTGTATGGGCACGTTCCGTGGCTTCAGCCTGCCCACCTTCTCGGCATCCTGGTCATACTTACAGCTGTGATCACAACTGTACTGAGCACCTGGTGTCGGCTAGGCTTGTGTGGTGTGCACGTGACAGCAAGGTGAACAATTCGTCTTTGACTGCTTGGATACATAACTGTCACTCCCTCAAGGGCAGGGACTGGGTTATTCTTTTGTTGACCTCCCTCACCCTTCACAGTCCCTCAGTTGTCCAATAGATAGACCTGATTCTCAGTCTGAAGGCTAATGGTTAGGAAAGTGTTCACCCATCCAGGGACCCACTCCCCAGCTTTGTGGGTTCACCTAAGTTGTGTGTGTGGGGAGCTTCTTCTTCTCCCCAAATCGTTTGTGATGCCCACACACAACTGAGCAATCCAGAATAGACTCAGGGCAACAGGCCATGGACCTATTTCCCCCCAAGCTGTGTGGCCATCATAATCCCCAACTTATCTTCTCTTTGAATCAACCCTTTAAAAATTCTATCAGCCCCCAAAGCCACAGCTTCCAAATAACTTCTACAAAATACCTTGCTCACATTTGTCATAAGCCAAGTTGCCTGGGCATCAGTGACTGGGAGAGAAAGCAAGGGTAACCCCTTCTTTAGAGGCCCACAGAGTATTTTCCTGCAGAAAGGGAAGACCGTGAGGATTTCGTCGTCCTTGTGTCCTGCAAGGCGATCTTGAGATGCTGGCTGCAAAGGCAGGAGATGTCCGATATCTAGGGATCTGTTGGTCATGGGCAACTCACTCATCTTCAACTTATCTCCCCTAGATGGGGCGGGACTCCTGCCTCACCTGCCTGACACCTCAGAGGACCGCCAAGTCATCTGTCGTCAGTTATGTGCCATGTTGATAGAGAACAAAATGTTCCAGAGGCGGGGACTCTGCCCGAGGAAACCTGCATTAACTCTAGGAGGCCATGAAAGTGCCATTTACCAGATTGCTATTTCACAGTAATCAGAGCACCTGCCTCGTTAAATTAAATAATGATAATCACATGGCTCCATTAAAACATGTGATAAGAAATTAACTAGCACGTGGAGGCCTTGACTATTTATTTGGTACCTTAGGAATCCTGTCTACTCCATGAAACATGTCAAATCAGGGAATTTTACTGATAAATTGTTAATAGGCCCCTCCGTGAAAGGCTGCCTAACCTTTTACCTCTTTACCTTGAATCATCAACATGGAAGATGAGGCAGCTTTGAGAAAGATGATTAGACATTGCCGGCAGAGGCTTGCCCTATGTGGCTACAACCTCGGTAATATGGTTTTTTCCTTCCTTCTTTCCTCCCTTCTTTCCTCCCTCCCTCCCTTCCTCCCTCCCTTCCTTCTTTCTTTTTTTCTTTCCAGAAACACATTGGAGGGGTACATCAATCAATGTGGGCCCAAACCTTTCACTACATTTTCCTTCCCCTTGAGAAATGTTGTATTTGTAAGGCTGGGCTAACAGAGGTAAATATCTCCAACATCTCATCGGAAACTCTTTTTTTTTTTCCTTCCCCTGTTTGTATTCCCTATATTCTTGGTGTTTCATGTTTTTTTTAATCTAAAAAAAAGGCAGTATTAAAACCTGTATTCTCATTGACTTCTGGTCTATAATTTTTCTTCTGGATAGATATTCCTTAATATGGCAGGACCAAATTACGATATTTCTTTAAAAAAGGAAGAGGAAACCAGGTTTAGGGGTGATGGCAAATGGGATTTTAGCCTTTATCTATTTGAGAATATTTTCCAAGGAAGCATATATTTGTGCATTACTAATTTACTTAAAAATTAAATTTAAATAAGTATAGACAATAATGTGGCAAAAGCATGTCAGAACTGATTTGGAGGTTGCTATTGATTCCCCCAGACACAGCCGAATGGATGCCTTCCCTGTGTCCTTGTTGCATACTGAGGAATTCTCTCAGCCTGTACATGCTCTGTTGCCCTTGCTCGGCCAGGTCTGTTCACAGCCACCCCAGGTGATGGCCACTCACCATGTCCTGGTGATGTGGGAAACAGAGGTAGAAGAATAATTATTAAATTTCCTTACCTACTGACAAGCCCTTAAAACAGGCCGAGTGACTCTCTTCTAGGGACGCAACTACCCCCACCTTAAGGCTTTGATAAGGGCGAAGGACAATCCTAGCCCGCCTGACCCCTACCCCCAACCAGGATCCTGTAAGTCTACTTTAACAATTCCTTTAGGAAACTTTATCTCTAAACCTCCAAGATAGTGTTGACAATCATTCCCAAGCATATGGCCCACTGATATACATCTAAATGGTCTCAGGAGAAGGTTTTATTACTGGTAATGAATAACCTTTTCCCCAGACAATAGCTAGCCCCTCAAGACCTAGAAACCTTGCTTCCAAAATCCTTAGAGACTTACGCCATCCCTAATCCCCTCCCTAACTTACAGGTATATAATGGACCATTCCTCACATCCCGGGCAGCTGCTCGTCCTGCCCACGGGTTCTGTCCCCGTGCTTTAATAAACCACCATGTTGCACCAAAGATGTCTCAAGAATTCTTTCTTGGTCATTGGCTCCGGACCTCACCCCACTGAACCTCACCTATGTTCTAGAACTTCATCACTGGTAGTTATTTCTGCCAAGCCTTGAGGGGTGATGCTGCCCCTGCCCCTGGCAGCTGCTTCCAACACCCCCAGAGCTGCAAACTCTGTAGGAGCCCAGATAGACTTCAGTTCCCCTCATACCTCCCAGCCCTAGAGTCTGTCTTTCTGTGCATGGATTGGGGGAAACGCTCCTCTCCCTAAGATTTATCTTAGTCTTTGAGGCTAGGATGAGCACCATATTGGCTCCAGGCTCTTTGACTCCTTCTTTTGGCTTAATTTAGGAATTTACCTGTTCATTATTTGCTTCAAGGACCTTTAAAAAAGTTCCCTTTGAAGACCCTCTTCCTCTTGCAAATCCCTCAGGAAGGTAATTTGCAAGAGAAAACAATGAATCCTCACTGGTCTTATATGGAAATGGCTTAGATTTACCATATATATTTACTAATACATGAGCGAAAGGAAATATGTGTGTGTGTATTTGAAGATGTAAAACCATATTTATATAGGCAGATATATGAATGAACACAGATTTCAAAAAGGGACTCAAGCAGCCACTGAAAGTAGTGCCTAGCTGTAATTTTACCTCTTGTTGTTTTTAGAATTTTACATTTACTGTGGCCCAATGTACCTTTATTAACACAGTTCTAGCTTAAATTAATCCTCAATGGGACACACTGTGTTTGGAGAGAACTCCTTATGCCTTTAAATATATCTTAAAAAAAAACAAACACAAAAACCTTGCAAAGCCATCAGAAAGTAAAAAGATTTCGAAATACCAGAGGTTTATTATTAATGCTATTTTACAGGTTACATTATACATTCGGGTTACCTTGTAAATGACGGAAAGTGATGATATAGCCATGATCAACAGAGAAAACATACCAGTGGGTACTCGTTTTATGTTTTCACGCCCTGGTATTCACCACACTTTTTTTTGAAATTACTGCTTACACAATAAATATATGTCCCTTGAGACAAATACATGTGAGATACATATCCCTATGAAGAAATGGAAAAAAGAATGAAAATATACTAAAACAAATGAACTTATTTGGTTTCTTAAATAACTCATTCAATTAATCTCACTTGGTTCTTAGGGTGGCTAAGCTTGGAAAACCAGGCTCAAGAACATCTGTTGCCCAGCAAAAGAATCTATAATTCCAAGCAAAAAATAAAAATAAAAAATGGAAACAAGATGGACCACAGCTCATTTGGCTGGAACACATGGACTATTTCAGGTGTGTGTGTAGGGGGGAAGAGGGTGTGCATGTTTACCTACATCTTTAATTTGCTGTGGCTTGGCTCCTGGCATAATCCATAAGCTCAGCAGTGAGAGAGAGCATGCTTAATTACTTAAGAGACCCAGAGAATAAGAGTAAGATCTTTATTAATGGAGGCGTTCCTGGCCTGTTGTGCTTCTTCCTTTGATAAGATGATTATGGCTTTATTGGTTCCAGTCTTGTCAGGACCGTGGACAGCTCCAACACAGCAGGGAGTGTCTTCCCTGCCTCCTTTTGCTTGTAGAATTTTAGAGAAAAATAGACCTGACTGATTAACTATTTTCACACCTTCACTCTAGACAAGGAAACGGATGCTCATAAAAGTTAAACAACATGTTCAAGTGACATGCTTAAGTCCTGAAAGCAGTCTTTCCCTGAACACAGCACAATGTAGGGAAAAGATCATTAGAGTAAGGGGGTTCAAATCCACACTCTGCTTCTAATATCTGTGCGTAATTTGGGCTTTGGCTTCCTTATTCTGTAAAATAGCCCTAAGGAGGTTTCTGATGCACAGTAGTGAGAATCGGAGATGAGCAATGAGAATTTCTGAGCCCAACCTGGCAAAGAGAAAGGGTTCCATAAATGACAGCTAATGATAATGTCAACAATCAGTCCACATACCTCACAGAGAAATAGTTCTGGGCAAAATACCACCAAACTGCTGTTGGCACAACCAAATGAACAAGACTAAATTCCAGAGAGCTCGACCTTCTACCTGACTTATCATAAGGCATATATCTATCTTTTAGAGCAAGCAATTTCAGAGAAAACCATGTTATCTTTTTTTTCCTTCAGATCATAAGGCTTAAGTATTAGCAAAACCATATGTACATAATTGAGTAGTTTGAACCCAGATTTATCACCTTAGCAAACTGGGACTTTCTACTCAATCTCAAAATGTTGTTCTATATATAGCCTTCTAGACTGTGTCCTTTCCAACAGTCTCTCCCTTCTCCCATGTCTTTCTCTCTCTTAGATAGTATTGATATCACTAATATCTATGCTCCCTTTCTCCGCACCTAACTTCTCCACTTTGTATAGGATGTTTACAGAACACCTGCCGTGCCAAATATCATGGGAGAAGGCAGGCATAGTTCCTTGATTTGTGAGGCTACCATCCAAGGGAGAAGACAGACATTAAATAAGCAATTACCATAAAATGGGAGTATTATCACTTATAAGGATCTCCCTGTTTCAGAGTAGTGAAAAGTAGCTCTTTCTTATAAAGAGCTTAAGGAATCTCATCCAAACTGATGGAAAGTGACAGAAGAAATCATTATCATTATAATGGCTTGGTTGTCTCCTCCACAATAGATGCATAACGGCAAAACCCAGCATTTCAAATCTTATAAAATAAAATATATGCATTTTCTTAGTGCTGTTGATTTTTTTCCTCCACCGGGGGAAAAAAAACAGATCCGAATGGAGTCTTTCTAATGTATCTACCACACAAAAAAGGGAAATCTTCTAGAACTACATTGAAATATACTTCACAAAGCTCAACACTGCCAATAATCACATTGGAAAGTACACAAAGGATTAATTGGTAGCTCAGTCAGGAAGGAGCGTTTGGGAGTTGTTGATTAAATGATTAATGCAGATGCTGAATGTGTATTTTGTACATGCTTTTCTACTTTTGAGCCATGTTATTTGATTTTTTACAAAAATTTCACATCGAAGCCTTATTATACAGAGCATAAATAACACTAATAAGGATTTGTGTGCCAATTTTCATTTTTAAAGAACTTTGTAAGCATTTATTAATCCGTTCAGTCCCTTGTTAAAAGAGATACGTTTTTGCATCTCTAGTTTCGGAGACTATGGACTATATAAACTTCATCTCAGGGTATTGAGGGAATCAGTGCTACAGTCTGGGTATTTAAGTACATGAAATCCTTGTGCTCAATTGTACTTGTGTGTGTCTAAATATGTTTTCCCTCACTCTCTTTAACTTTGTCTTTTCCTTCTGCTATTTTTACTCACTAATCTTAAAGATCAGTAGTTAGAAAAAAAACTTATGTTAAAAAGCAATTAGAAGAAAAAGAAGCGAAACTGAGAAGAAAAAAATATGTAGTTTATAAATAATTCCTACTAAGTTTTATGATACCTAACTGTCCTTCCCATGATTTACTACTATTTTATTAGAAATGATCATAACAGCTATCCCGTGTTGAGTGACATAAACTGGACATACTGCCAGGCACCAAGGACTTTTCAATGAAAGAGAACAAGGTCCTTGCTTTCAAGGAATTTATGGTATATTGGGGACAGCCGTGGAAATGGGTACCTGTGATATACTGTGGTAATGATATAATAGCTGTACTTCTGGGTGTAAAGACAGCATCCAGAAGTGTTTGATCTAGCCTGAAGCAGTCATGAGACAGTCCCTGGAGGAGATGAAGCCTTGGCACAGTCTTAGGAGGAGAATGAGAGCTGTCAGAATGAAGTGGGAAACCAGCCAGAAGGGCAGCCCAAGGCAGCAGCAAGTAATCTGACCCAGCATGCTGAGGAAGTGTGTGGTAGGTGGGCAGGGGTGAGAGGCAGGGAAAGAAGCAGCAAAGTGTTTATCTTTGTTACAGCACAGTGACCCAGGTAAAGAATGAGAGGAGTTAAATTTGGAACACAGATAGAAGCCAAGCCCATTGCTAATGGGAAGCCATAATTTCCCACTGCTGACACTGTATTGTCTATATTGTACACATTTTATGGAACGAAACTGTGTTTCTGAATATATTTTTCATAAAATTGGCTTCTTTCATTTGAGCCTCTAATGGCACCAGCAGCTACCGTCTCTCAGGATGCCAAATGAGATAAGGATTTTTCTGCCTAGTCATTCATTCTACAAATATTGATGTGGAGCACTGCACTGGGTGATAGGGAGTGAATGCTAACAAGATCACACCACCCTCAAGGAGCCCATGATCCAGTGGAGAGAGGAAGCAGGGACACCAGGCATTTTCAAACTCTGGAATCCAAGCTAATAGATATATGCTCAAGGTATCACAAGGGCACAGAACAGGGTTGAATTAGTCAGCTCAGGTGGCCGTAACAAAACCCCACAAGCTGTTTTCTCACAGTCTAGGCGGCTGGAGGCCCAAGATCCAGGTGTCGGCAGGGTTGGTTTCTCCTGAGCTTGTAGGTCACATTCCCCAGGTAGGATCAGGTGGTCTTCACTTTGCACCTGCATGTCTGGTGTCTCCTCCTCTTGGTATAAGGATTAGAGCCCACCCGGGGAGGGGGCTTATTTTAATGTAATCACTTCTTTAAAGGACCTATCTCCAAATAGGGTCCCATATGAATTTTGAGAGAACAGCATTCAACCCATGACAAGGGGTAGTTAATAGCTTAAGGCTGGGGTGGAGGAGGATCTGGAAAGACCTCCCAGAGGAGATATTTATTTATTTATTTATTTATGGGAGGATAGCTAGTAGGCAGGCAGAGAAGGACATGAGACATGAGGAATGAAACATGTGGAAACCAGACGGTACATTCCATGTGGAGCAGGCCTGTTTCCAGGCTAGAGGGTACCTTGGTGCCAGTCAGAAAAAGTTATTCTCTCTGGGAAAAGCATAGGTGCTCTGTAGACACCTGACTGACTGGGCAGTAAGTAAGTAAGTAAGTGGAGACTGGGCTGGACGTCAGTCCTAACTTGTCCCCTGCACCAGGAGCCCTTGGAGAGTGTACAACCTGTATGATCATGGGTGGCAGCCCTAAAGAAGAACTAGCTTGGGGTCGCATAGGCCAGGGAGGGCACAAAGTGTCCAGGGTCAGGTGGTTGCAATGGGATGATGTGAGGGACTAGCTGGAGGTCAGGTCAGAAAAGAAATCAGGACCCAGTGCTCAGGGGCCTCCAGGGAAGATGTCTGAACCAGACATCTCTTGCATCCTACCTCACGTCCACTCAGCTACTCTTTACGCCAATCACTGCTGCAGTGACCGCCTTCACTCAGATGTAGCCTAGCAGAGCCAGGTCTCAGCTTCTGCTTGTACCTTTCCTTTGCCTCGTAGGGCTTCTCCGATGCCAAACAGAGGGCCAGCATCAACCCACCTGCTCTGCAGGGTGCACAACCTCAAAGATGGCCTCCCATGGGCCATGCCGGACCGAGCAGGAGAAAAGCAGGGGAGAAAGGCTCTTCTTCCCCAAACCACACAGGGTTAAGAACCTGTGGAGACAAGCCCCGGTTATGCACAGAGGGACACCCCTTCGTGTTAGCTCTGCCTCTTTCCCTGTTTCACTCTTTCCCAGTTTCCATTCCTGTTCCATGGAATCACTTCCCAAAACAAAGCGTCTATCCACAAATCCTCATGGCAGGGGCTGCTTTCTAGGTTTATCCTGGGCGCCTGTGGTTGAGCAATTTTGGGGACATTTTTTAGAGTAAAAGGAAGAAACTAGAATAAATTACCATGAGACAATAAGCATAAAATTGAACTATACCAGGCTCATCAGAACATATGGGTAATACTTTTGTTTTCTCACTTTTGAAAATTAAGGAACTGTTTACACACAGTAAAACTCGTTCTCTTCAGTAGACAGTTCTATGAATTTTAACCCATACACACACTTATGTAACCATCACCCCACAGTCAAGATATGGATGCAGTTCCTCACTTCTCCCCACATGCCCCTGCGCCCTTTGTAATCAACCCCTCTCCAGCTCAGCCCCTGGCAATCAGTGATCTTTCTGTCCCTTGTTGTCTTTGCAAGAGCATGAATAAATGGATTCACCAAGTATGTAGCTTTTTGAACCTGATTTCTTAGCACAGTGCATATAAAATTCATACATGTTGTTGTTTCTGTCAAGAATGTTTCTTTTTATCACTAAGGAGTGTTCCATTTTACAGATGTCCCACAGTTTGTGATCCATTCTCCAGTGAAGGGATTCACTGGCTTCAGGTTCTTGCAATCATGAATGATAAACATTTGTATACAGACTTCTGTGTGAATGCAGATTGTCATTTTTCTGTAGGTAATCATGTAGGGATAGGATGCTGGGTCATATGGTAAATGTATGTTAACTCACACGAAACTCCCAAACTGTTTCCCAAAGTGGCTGTATTGGTTTGCTTTGCTATCAGCTATGTAAGAGAGTTCCAGTTGCTCCACACCATCACTGGCACTTGATAACATCGGTTTGGTCAGCCTCCTTTCAAACCTGCTGAAGAGTTTGAACTTAATTCTGAAAGCAAACAGGGGAACTGCTGAAGAGATGTAAGCAGAAAGTGGCATTATGGGACCTGTGTTTTGGGGAAATCACCTCCTCTTCAGGGGGGCTGATGAGGATGTTGTAATTCAGGAAAAAAAAATGATGAGGATCTGAATGAAAGCAGTGACAGGAGAGAGGAGAAGTTTCGAAGATGTGTCAGAAATAAAATAAATAAGACTTGATCTCCTAGGTGTGTGTGTGTGTGTGTGTGTTTGTGTGTGTGTGAGAGAGAGAGAGAGAGAGAAAGAGAGGGTAAAATATTGAAAAAGCTACATAAAAACAGGTTTTCCTCAAACCTCTTGTCTGTTGCTCCAGAATAAGTAGAAAAGAAGATTACTGGCAGCTCTGCTCATTCTTCCCCCAAGGCTGAATTAGTTGTGTTGATGCAAAATAAAGCAGGAAAATTTTATTAGTCTTGCAGACTGAATTGTGTTCCCCTGAATTCATACACTGAAGTCTTAACCCTTAGTACCTCAGAATGTGACTCTACTTGGGGATAGGGTCCCGAAGGAAGTGATTAAGGTTAAATGAGGTCATAAGGGTGGAATCCTAGTCCAATACGACCGGCGTCCTTATAACAAGAGGAGGAGACACGGGACATGCAGGCGAGCAGAGAAAATGCCTTGTGAGGACACAGGGAGAATGTGATCTACTACAAGCTCAGGAGAGACCAACCCTGCTGACCTCTTGATCTTGGACCCTCAGCCTCCTGGACCCTGAGAAAACAGATTTCTGTTGTCTGAGCCCCCTGCCTAAGGTATTTGCTTATGGCAGCCATAGCAGGTTAAGACAGTTCACACATTTCCCAGATAACTAAAATCGATACCTTTAAGTGTAAAAAGTTTAAGAAATGTGTCTAATCATTTTGGATAGCCACATTTCTAAACTGTTTCTATAAATGACAATGTAATGCGCATATCTTAACCCCTTGTGGGTACCAGCAGACCCCGTCTGTCTTCTTTCTTCCATCAGGCAGTAGGTGGTGCTGCTCTGCCCTCAGGTACTTGAGAGTACAGAGTTACCTGCCTCCTCCCGGGGGTCCCCCAGGATGCTGTGCTTGGTGAGGACTTTGACCTGTTTTTAGGGCTTGTTTCAGTTTTGCCTTGGTCTTCTCCCCCATCAGGTTGTGATTTGCCTCCACTCTTTCAGCTTCAGCCTCTGGAAGCCTCCTGCCTTCTTCTAAAGATGCTGCTTACTGCATGGCAATTGGACACCCGATAACCAATTCTGTCTAAAAATTCATGGATTTTGTCACAGATTCTGAAACATCTCTTTTAGCACCTCCGAGATGCGTGGACTTTAGTACATCCTCCCAGGTTTTGACAGCATCATAGATGCTGGAGGTGGTCATCTGAATGACAACCAGGTAAGTGAGATGTTCCGTCTTTGGCCAAAATGGTGGACAGTCCTCCCTAATAGGCACAGATGGTTTCCCGGGGGTCTGGAATGTGCGGTCCGTTTGTATCTTTCACCTGTGTGCTGTCTCCCTTGTCTGAGAGCCTGCGGTCTTCCGGCCTGTGCTGGCTGCTGGTTGGAGCTGCTGTAAGAGATCCTTCCCTTCTCACCTTCCCAGCATGACATTCTGCTGAATTTGTAACTCTTCTGGAAGACAGATGCAATGTATCTTCCTAGACCTCCATAAAGATCCAGAAAGATACACTAATTCTTTAGAATTCATTCAGAACCATCCCCAAAATCAGGGCCCATAGACTGACGATGCAATTTTTTTAAAGATTTTATTTATTTATTTGACAGAGAGAGATCACAAGTAGACAGAGAGGCAGGCAGAGAGAGAGAGAGGGAAACAGGCTCCCTGCTGAGCAGAGAGCCCGATGCGGGACTCGATCCCAGGACCCTGAGATCATGACCTGAGCCGAAGGCAGCGGCTTAAACCACTGAGCCACCCAGGCGCCCCACGATGCAATTTTTTTAATGTCAAAACAAAAATCTTGAGGACCAAAATTGAAGTTGAACAAATTGGCCCATGAGGCAGAAGCCATGGGCATCCGTTCTGACCTAGCACAGCCGGCTGAAGGAAAAATGCTCAAGCCTCCTATTCAGCACTGGGTACAGCTGCATTAAGGACCCTGAGTACTGGCTAATGTGGGCCTGTGCATGACCACACTCATGGTATGGATGCCTAAGCACAGTCACAAGGACCAGGGAGGAACAAAGTGGACAGGTCAAACTTTTGACCATCTCCACTGCTACTTCCAGAACCCACAGACCCATCTCTCCTCCATGTCTTTCCCATGGTATTTTAAATATAACATCCTCACAGCAGATACAGAAAAAAGATATTTCCACCTTGTTTTATGGATACATTCAGACCCAGGTAAGCCAATTAACCATTCAAAGCAAGGGTTTTTTATTCAGAAACACGGGCACCAAGTGAGAAGGCCAACAGTCCCTTCCATTCCACATTCCTACCACCTGTAGCAGCCTCCTTAGGTCCCAGGCGCACCTCTCTACTGGAACACTGTTTCACAGGACTGTCCTTGGGATTCACACGAAGACGCTCTGTGACCTTGAGACTACCAAAGAGCTTTCATAGGGTTTCAGAGTCCTCAGAAATAAGGCAAGCAGATTGGACCATTGAGGAGGCTGTTTCTAATCAATCTTTAGTCCATAAATATTAAGCATCTACTATGTGCAATGCAATGAGCTGAGATCCATGGGGATGTTGCTAAGAAGAGACAGACGGGAACCCTCTCTCCGAAGAACTTGCTGCTTAGACTTCAGCAGGGGACGGAGAATCATCCATTAATGTCCAGACCACAAGATAGAAAATGGGTGGATTCGAGATGGATTCGAGATGGCCAGCAATTCTTTCCCACCAGAGGTTGCATTCCCCGCCCTTGAATCCAGCTGACCCTGTGGCTTGTCTGTACCAATAAAAGGAGTGACAGTGAAGCCATGTGACTTCTGAGCTCGCTCTCAAGAGATCTGTAATTTCTGCCTTTGCTGCTTAGAATGCTCCCTCATAAAAGCAATGAAAATGGTTCAATTTCCCTGAGCCTGCCATGCTATGAGGAAGTCCAAATAGCCACATGGATGCGTGAAGGATGCTGATCAGGATATCGATCCCAGCCTCATTCACAGGAAGTGCACACTGAGGTATTTAGACATTAAGAGGCCAAATATACAGTTGGCCCTTGAACAACATGGGGGTTGGGCCACCAACCCCCCATGCAGCTGAAAAATCCACACATAACTTTTGGATCCCCCCCAAAATTAACTACTAATAGCCCACTATTGACTGAAAGCCTTACTGATAACCTAACAATTAATCAATTTACATTATATTACATTTATAATACATTACAATACATTTACAATAATTAAACAATTAATTAATCAAACATAAGCTTTGTATATTATACGTATTATATACTGTCACTTACAGTGAAGCAAGCCAGAGAAAAGTAAACATTGCTGAGAAATCATAAGGAAGAGAAAATACATTTACAACACTGTACTGTGTTTATCGGGAAAAATCTTAATAAATGGACACACATATTTCAAAGTCATGTTGCTCAGAGGTCAACTCTGTGTAACTGACTCTCAGATCCTTCAGAAAAATAGTCTTTTGCTCGTATAATACAGGATATAATGTAACAAAAAGTACAGTGCACAGGTAATAAAGCAAATGGAACAAAATATTAACAGTACGTGAATCTGGGAGGTATGGGTGTTCCGTGTACTACTCTTATCCTTGCAATATTTCTGTGTATTTGAAGTTACGGATTTTCAAATGTAAAGTTACTGAAAAATAAATTCTGATGGAAGGGTAGGGCTATTCTGCGTGGTCACCGAACTCTGCCTGTCCCCACCTACAGAAAGGCCGCTCTTCCTCTTCACGCGGAGGAGCACTGGCCTCCGTTTTACTTTGTGCACTCCTGTGGTAGAACCCTCTTACACTGCTGGTTTAAGGGAAAAGCCTTAAACTCTAACCCCTCTAACGTCATCTTTAGGACCGGAATCTTTCTTTACCAAGGGTTTACCAGATAGAGCTGCGTGCTCCGTCGAGTGTCACCATTTGCCCTGTACTCTATCTTATTTTTTTTTAAGATTTTTATTTATTTGAAGGACAGGGAGAGAGAGCGAGCGAGCAGTGGGGAGGGGCAGAGGGAGAGAAAGAGAGAGAAGCAGACTCCCTGCTAAGCCGGAAGCCGGACATGGGACTCGATTTCACGACCCAGAGTTCGTGACCTGAGCTGAAGGCAGACACTTAACCAGCTTAGCCAGCCAGGTGCCCCCCGTGCTCTATCTTAATTCATGGTTTAGCACGGGGTGGTATTGTTGACTGTTTTCATTTTACTGCACCCCTGCACGCTCCCATTTTAGACTGTGTCCACAGGAAGAGGCTGATGTGAGTGCCTGGTCCTGATCTGTGCCGTCCTCCACGACCTTCTTCATCTGAGATTTTTCAGCCTGTTTTAAGCAGCAGGGACTTGTCTAGTGCAATCAGAGGCGACCTTAATTAGAATCTAGATCTTCTAACATCTCCCTTTTGGTTAGTGCTACTTTCGGAAACAGACTGCTCGAAGCGAGGCTGCAGGCTACTGCGTGTGTCGGAAGGAGAGGGAGAGATGTCCACGTGGTCGATAGAGGCTGAGCGTGAGGGGGCCCTTTGCTTGCAAAAGGGAAGCCAGGCGAGAGAGAATCGGCTAGTAACTTCACCCTGTCCTTTGGCCCCCTCGCTCTCCCGTAGCTCTGGTCCAGGGGTAGACTAAGGAGGGGCAGAGAAATGAACGGGAAAGAGCAGAATGGGGAGAGCATGGGTGTAGAGAGGAAAACGCTCTTAGCTCTCCCTACCCCATTCGGCCCTCAGTCGGAACAACAGCTTAAGCCTACCCATCCAGGGAAGTGTGGGAAAGCACTCCCTACCGCAAAGCTGCTTTTAGCCTCTGCCATTTGAAGTAGAGATGGGAAAACAGAGGGAAATTGTGGTGTGGGGCGGGGAGTGCTCTTTTTTATTTCTTTCCTCCAATCCTGGAGGAGAGAACTCATGTAAGTAAACAAGAAAAGTACAACGAAAAACGAAAGCAAGGAAACCCTTCAGTAGATGGTACTGCTAGGTGCATGGTCTAAGCAATTCTGCAAAAACGGAGCTGATCTCGGGGGTGACACACAGCCAACCAGACATATTAACAAACTGAAACATGGACAGAGAGAGTACCGCAGTGATTACCTGCCGAAGAACTTCTGCTCTTGGAATACAAATCACCCACAATGTACCATCTGGTAAGCTGTGAAGTCAGCTTTAAGCAAGCGCCCCTACTGCCATTTACATTTTAATTATTATATCATACGGGACAGTTAAATTTTATAGAAATACAAATTTGTTTACCCAAATATCCCTTTGCCATATGGCTTAATAATTGGGCCTGTCTCATTAGCTTCATGGGGTCAGGATGAAGAATAATGAGGTTTCCTAAGAGCACGTTATTGCAGAATAATGATGGGCCAGTCACCTTAGACAGGTGAGGCCCAAACCAGCCTTGAGAGTGAGACTCAAAGATATAAAATGCCATATGAAAAATCTCTCCTCAAAAGAATTGTTCTCCACCACTGCTCTCAAGTCATGTGTGAGGGATTTGAATTGATCTTAAAATAGAAAATATAGAAGCCAGTCTTTGTGTCTGGGTCGGGAAGGGCTACCTCTTATGAGGTTTACTCGTTCCTGACCAAGGAACATTTTATTTTGTCATAATAGGAAAAAAAAAAAAAGCTTTCTTCTGAAATGGCATATTTTGTGGTGAGACCGGAGCCTCCTTCTACCCTGCCAGGAGGAAGTAGTTTGTTTGTTTTTTAATAAATAAATTCGGTATTCCCTCTTTTTATTTAGAAGTTCTCTCCTGGAGATACTCAGAATTAGTCTCTGAAGACTAAAGAGGTTTGGAGAAGTTAACAGCCTCAGGGGTTCCCAATGACTTTCTTGTTGCCTCTCTCCCTGTCTGATGCTGCCTGTGAACAGAGAAGGGGAGCAGAGGCCTGGCCACTTTCACAGGGACAATAATTGTTCCTTCCCTGTGTGAACAAAGAAAGGAAAGTTGCCAAAGGAAGAACTCAGGGGTGATTAGGGCTCAAACCAAGTTCAGAACAAGTGGTAAAGGCCTCTCTTTGATTTACCCCCAAATCAGTCTGGAATTGCCCTTCCCACTGCCATGTCTGGATCGTCCCAAATTGGTCTCAGTGTCTGGAAAAGACTGGAAGCCAGGGGCCAAGGGCCAAAGTGAATGCTGATTTGGGAGTCCATCATTGCTGGCTATGGACTAAGGACATGGAAGTCAAGAAGGGATAGCCAAGCTGGTTGTAATTCCGGCTGTGCAGACATGGAGCCCTGTGGCAGTTGTCTAGGAACTGACCGCAGCCACATATGTGCTGGGGACAGCAGATGAGGGGAACTCCTGGGATGCTCCTGGAACCCTGGCTAGGCAGAAGGGCCACCTCGCCTCTCTGCCCTTTTATTGGAGCTTCTTTGGATGATTATGACGATGGTGATGACGACAAAAGTCACCTTTATGATTCTGTCGACTGTTCAGTCCCATGGCACGCTTGTCATTATTAAGTAGTAGACTGGTTGGGGGGTTATGCCTATTTCAGAGACAAAGACATCAAAGCTCAGAGAGTTTAAATGATTTTTCCCAATCTCATGTCAATAAAGTCAGGATTCAAATGATACAGAGGATGTCACTCCAAATCCTATGTTCTTCACTACACCAAGTTTTCTTCCTAAAATCCCCCAAGAAAACCAAATGTGAGAAAAGAGGGTTGGTCTTTAAGGAATGTCTAGTCATGGACGCCTGGGTGGCTCAGTGGGTTAAGCCGCTGCCTTCGGCTCAGGTCATGATCTCAGGGTCCTGGGATTGAGTCCCGCATTGGGCTCTCTGCTCAGCAGGGAACCTGCTTCTTCCTCTCTCCCTCTCTCTGCCTACCATTCTATCTACTTGTGATCTCTCTCTGTCAAATAAATAAATAAATAATCTTTTAAAAAAAAAAGGAATGTCTAGTCATAATGTTGAATAGTGTGCTTAGCCTACCAAGAGTGGGATTCTCAAAGTCAGGTGGAACATCTCAGTCTTCTGTTTATACTTTTTTATTTGACAAGTTCAAGGTTGCCTGGAAACAACTAGCAGAAGAAATGAAAAGCCAACATCACATCTTTTCTTTTTAATCCAAAATTTTAATTCAATTTGTTACTCAGATGGGAAGTCTAATTTTAAAAGTCTATTTTTATATGGCCTTTGGAAAGGTAGGTTTCCTTCACTTTAACTAATAAAACTTACTCAAAATGGCTTTGTAAATTCACAAGTACTTTAGAAATCCCATGAAGGCAACATAGTTTTCTATTAATCAGATGTTTAATACTATGATTAATATTAATATTATGATTATGATTATGATTAATACTATGGGGGAGGGAATACAAAATGTAATCCTTATCTTCAAGCTGTTTATTATCTAGTTGGAATCGGCATTATGGTCACCAAAGGAAAAGAAAAGACAGTGGATGAATGAAGGCCAGAAAAGAAAAGGAGAGTGTGAGAAGGGGTGAGCAGGGACACACAGATCAGCACCTCAAGACTGGTAGGTGGGTGGACCCAGGACTTTGCAGGCAAGAGAAATGCATAAGCACACAGGCAAAGGTGACCTGGGGTTGAGAGCAGAGCTCTGATGGCCTGGAGCATTCCAGGGGGACAGTAGGAGCTTGAACAGGTGTGCTGGGAAGACAAAGCCAGACAAAGGGATTGGGGTTCTAACTTATCCACTAGGCAGAACCTTCGGTAATTTTTGAGCAGGGACACCACATAATCTGAAGGCTTATTCTGCAGGGAACCTGGATGAACAGACCCACCAGGAGACCATTGGGCTGGGAGTCAGAGAATGAAAGCCTGCCTCGAGAAATAGCAAAGAGGATAACAAGAGAAAAGGAGATGGCAAAAGGCACAATGACTATGATTACCCTGCATTCAAGATTCCTGCAAAGTCCTAGTCAAGGACTTTGTGGGCTTTCACCAGGTTCGGGGACACTTGAGACAGTTCTTGGACAGGTGAGGAGGTGAGGACCCAAAAACACAACCAGGGCAGAAGGAAATGATGGCGCTTTTCCATGGTCTCTGCCTTTTGAAACACTCCTCAGTACTTTCCTGCTTCTCTATCTGTAGCTTCAAGAACACCGTCCATGCATCCATTTAACCTATCATGGAATGGATGGGTACCGTGTCCCATTCAAGCAGGAGCCATCCTAGCCTGTTGGAAGCCCTCTTCTTACGTTTTCTCCTCTCCATACCCCGTCCTTTCACAGCCAGACCAGGACTGGCTTCCAAGCTTCCAGTCCCAGGACTTTTCTGCTCTACATTGGCCCTCATATGGATTCCTTGTATGGTTGTTCACATGATTTTCATTACTCTCAATCTCTTGGGAATTTCTAGAATTAATTCTCTGTGTCACCTCTTCTTAGGATAAGCCACAGTGCACCAGATACCTCCCAGTTTGGTGGTCTGTCCTACTTCTGTCCACCTAATTCCACTTTTCATGCATTGGCTCCTAGATTCTCTTTGTAGATCAGTAGATGGTCACAATGGCCATGAGCTCATAGGAATTTAAAGTCTGTGACTCAAGGCTTCAGACTTTCTTAACAGTGCTCCCTCTCACATATTCTTCCTCTGTACACACATCCTTTCTTTCTTTTCTTTTTTTCTTTTTAGATTTTTATTTATTTATTTGACAGAGAGAAATCACAAGTAGTCAGAGAAGCAGGCAGAGAGAAAGGGGGGAAGCAGGCTCCCTGCTGAGCAGAGAGCCCGATGCAGGGCTCGATCCCAGGTCCCTGAGATTATGACCTGAGCTGAAGGCAGAGGCTTAACCCCTGAGCCACCCAGGCGCCCCACTTTTCTTTCTTTCTTTTCTTTTTTAAGAGAGAGAGGGAGTGAGAGCAAGAGAGCAGGGAGAGGAGGGGCAGAGGAAGAGGGAGAGAGAGAATCTTAAGCAGTCTCCACGCCCAGTGTGGAGCCTGACGTGGGGCTTGATCTCACAACCCATGAGATCATGACCTGAGTCAAAATCAAGAGTTGGACACTTAACCAATTGAATCAACCAGACGCCCCCCAAAACACCCTTTCTGATTCAATGGAATTTCAATCCATCGCTACACGTGTTCTGTTCTCACTTACCCATAAAGCATCAGTTACACCACTTTTTAGCCTAGAATACCCCTGGAACTCTTGAGCCAAATTTTCATGGCACTGCTCAGATTTCATTTCTTCCTGAAGACTTCCTATAGGCATGCAATGTCAGCCAATCAAAAATGGCCTACAATCAGAACTTTTTTTGAACCGGAAGGAATCTTAGAGGTCATCTCTTTTAATTCCCTCTTTTTACAGATGAGGGAACTAAAGCCTTCAAATTTAGATGCTTTCCCAGCCTTTGTGTGGTGGACGTGCCCCCCCCCCCCCACTGGGGCCCCATGCTGCTTCTGTCCCCACGCAGAGCAGATGCTCACTGGGCACCCGTGGTACTCAGGGTCTGGGCGGGCACTGTGAGGGCTACGAGTCCTTCCTACCGCCCTCATTCCCTGGCATTATTGATGTCTGATTTCCAAATACTGCTGGTTGGTTGTGATAATATGATCTAAATAGGATTCTCTGCCCAATTTCAATCTGGTTGACCTTTCTGCAGTTTGCCTTTGCCAGATCCCAGGAGATGTCTGAAGGGAAATTAATAGTGAAGCTGATTTTTTTAAAGGTTAAAACCGGATCACTGTATTCCAGTTCAGCTTTGAAATTTTTCCAGATTTTCCAGATTTTTCCTTATTGATGAATATACTGCTTTGAAAACTACAAGAGCAACCAGGAGGTGGGTGCTAAAATTAACCCGTATGACAACTAATAGGAATAGTATGCTATGTTCACTCCAAAATATCTGCAAAGATGAGCATGGACTATGCCCCAAGCAGGGATTCTTTTTCCCATCTCTTCTATAATTTAAGGTTGCACGGTTAAATAGTAAACAACTCACAGCTGCGAAAAGGAAGTTGGAGACAGACTATAATTTCACGTCAAACACAATTCCAGAGAGGTCTGTAATTTGTGATAACGGTACTGTTACTCTGATTCTTTCCTTATATATCTCTTTCCCTTTAACACAAACCTTCATAAAGGATTCCACGTTTTGAACTATTAACACCTCAGTGAAAGACCCGAAGAGGAATTTAAAATTTGCCCCCAGACATAAAAATTGCTGATATCATAAGAGGACTGTGTGTTACTATTTAATGGATGCACTTTGTTAATATGCATAATGAAATATTCTGAAGAAAATAAATTGGATTAAATTATACAAAAAAAATAAAATAAAATAAAATTTGCCCCCAGGCCCCCAGTCTCCAGATTTTGGTCAAGCGCTTGGACCACAGCAGACACCACCACAAGCTTCAGGGACAGTCTTCAACTAAGCAAGGTGGAAAGGAGGCATTTCTGGCGCTCTTTCGTCATCAATAAATCCGGGCATATAATTGTTCCTAGGTTTTGTTAGCGTGCAATTCACCTGCACGTGTGCAAGTGTGGTGGCCTGAAATTCATCAGAGCACAGAAGAACTTGGCATTGGAAAAAAAAAACCAAATGAAGCAATTCTATGGCCTCGGATTTTAATAGAAAAGATGCTAGCAGTTAACGAGGTTTCAAAATGTTCTCGTCCTCCTCAAATTCCAGGGTTATGCTCCTCTAAATCCACCGGAGATGACTTGGAATAAATGACATGAATTGAGAAGCCGAGGCAGTTGGAAGCTAATGGTGTGTAACACACTTCAGCAGCACTGGACTACGGTGAGGGCTGTGGCCTCTTCCGTGTCAGCGCCGAAAGGAGCCGCAGAGACAGGGATTTGCCCCACTGCCAAGGTTGGGATGCGCGAGGAAGAGAGAACAGACTCCCTCTGAGCTAACCTAGAGACAGAGCCCTCTCCCCACTCAGCAGGTGAGCAACAGCATGGCTAAGAAGCAGCAGTGCATTTTCCTCTTCCAAACTCCCTCAGGATTCAGATATATCACGAAAGGGGGAAAGCCTAAAAATGATGAGGAAATGGAGGAGGCGCTGGCAGAGGGGAGAGTAGAGGGGACATCAGGAAGAGTTCTCTCCAGCTGGCCCTGGGGAGCAGATGAGAGAGCCAGCAGGGCTCTCAGGAAGCTGGGAGGGATGCCTGCAAGGGAGCCTTTAAAACTGAGTCTGAGGGAGTTGCATTTCAATATGAGACAATTTTCTTGCTATCTATTTTTAAAAAGAATATCAAATCACCCCCAAGACAGTCCAGAGCCAATTAAGCTGCTTTTCTTCATCTTCAAAGCCCTGGAGGAGACAGACATCGAAATTTAACTACCTGTCAACTTTTTTTTTCCTTTTTCCAAAGTAGGAATAAAACCCTTCTTTAGCCAAAATGATAAGGAATTCTCCAGATTGAGGTGGGGGTGGAGGTGGAGGGTGTCTAGGTCAATGTTTATATTTAAAAAGACAATGTCATTCAAACAAAGCAAAACAAAAACCTCTTTAATCCAATCTGGTCTTCAAAACAGGAACCAACTAATCTCTTTCTAGAAAATTCTCCATGTGGAATTCCAACTCCAGCTAGAAGTCCTAGGGCGGCCATAACAATGTTCCACAAGCTAGGAGGCTTGCAACAACAGAAATTCACCGTGTCATGGTTCTGGAGGCTAGAAGTCTAAAACCAATGTGTAAGCAGGACCTTGGTTGCTCTGAAACCTGCAGGGAAGGTTCCAGGCCTCCCTCCCAGCCTCTGGTGCCTCAGATACTTCTTGGCTTGTAGAAGGTCATCTTCTGCAAGTCTTCACATCATCTTCCCTCTCTGTGTTCCTGTGTCCACATTTCTCCTCTGCATGAGGACTGGGTCATATCAGATCAGAGCCCACCCCTTGGCCTCATTTGGACTGGATGGTGTCCATAAAGGCCTGGTTTCCAAAAAAAGGTCACCTTCTGAGGTACTGGGGGATTAGGACTTCAGCATATCTCTTTCAGGGGGACACGATCTGACCCGTAACGGGGCTTTTGGTGAGAAAGTAGATGGGGAGCACGACAGTATTTCCTGGCCTCGTTCCACTGGAAGTTGTAACCAGCCTGAGCGTGGACCTTCCAAGAAGCACCCCCAGAACTGAAACCTCCAGAGGGTCCTGAGTCTGTCTGCACTGAACCTCACACACTGGTTTTGAACTCGACCTATGGAACACTTTTCTTGTGCCTACAGCAACCATCTTCCTTTTAAAAAGAAAAGCCACGGGGTGCCTGGGCGGCTCAGTCCGTTAAGTGTCTGCCTTTGGCTCAGGTCATGATCTCAGGGTCCTGGGATGGAGCCCTGTCTTGGGCTCCCTGCTCAGTGGGGAGCCTGCTTCTCCCTCTCCCCCTGCCCCTCCCATGCTCATGCTCTCTCTCCCTCTCCCTCTCTCTTGCTTACAGCTGTAGGGAGATGGGCTTTGTGCCCAGCCAGGTCCGAAACTTACGCTGTTGTCACTGAAGACCCTGGAGGCACACAGCCTGTGTCACTTCCTCAGAGACCCAGCTAAAGCCACGTTTCGCCTTCACATTCTCTCCTCTTACCCTGTCTTTTCTCTCCCATAGTGGTTATGACCAAGTGACATTACAGTGTATGCATATAGTGCATGCAGTAGTGTGTGTGCGAGGATGCTTATTTGTATTTTCTTTATTAGCTATCTCCCCCCCCAAAAAAATATGAACTCCCTGAGAGGTTTTGTGTGCCTTATTTATCTCTGCTCAATGCCCAGAAAGATGCCAAACTCGTGGTGGGCACTCAAAAAATATTAGGTTAATGCAATAGTAAGTAAAATTAATTTTAAAAACAAAAGAACGGAAGCAATCCTGAAGAGAAAAATGATTCTACAGGAGCACCCTATATAGGATACTTTGTCTCTTAATTTGGCACCAGAATCTAGGGAAAATGTGTCTTCCTCATTCAGGATCTTTTCAACATCTTCAACTGTGTAGCAGTAAAAAACAAAACAAAACAAAAAACAGAAAAACGCTCACAGGCAACATTATACGAACAGGTCATCTAGCATTTCCTATTCGATTCATGCCCTTAAAAAAACTGGTAAGTGAACTTATAACTGTCATGGTCATCAGGAAAATCCTGCTGTCAGTAAAAATTCAGCCTTGTAGGTTGAGGGGTTAGAATCCCCGCCCACCTCGGTGGACGGTTCCGTGTTCTGGTGCTTAGCCGGAGGCACTTGCATCACAGTGCTGGTCCTTAGCTTGTACTTAGCAATTATCCCGCTGGTTAGGACACGAGCCCCCAGAGTGAGCTACCACCAAGAAAATATTTTGCTTGAAAAGAAACCTTTTACTTTCATGTGCTCTAAGAAAATACAACCGATACTCTCATGAACTGGCCGGAGGAAGCCCGAGGCTGGTGCACTGAGTCTGTGTGGCAGAGCCGCTGGCAAAGGCGGTTGGAGGTCATCAGGGCATCAGGCAGCCCTCCGCTTCCGCTCCTGTTCACGCTCCGTCTTCGGGGCGCCTCCCACCTCACTGCAGCACAGGGAGGGTTTCCTGACAGCCGACTCGGACAAGTAGGGACGGCACAGAGGCAAATCCAGCCTGGACGGAAGACGGAGGACCGTCAGCTCTGTCTCTTTGGGTTCTTTTTGTTTTTAAGATTTTATTGATTTATGGGGAGATGATTGAGAGTGCACGTGTGGGCGAGCAGGAGGGGCAGAGGGAGAGGGAGAGCATCGCAAGCAGAGTCTCCCAAGAGCGCGGAGCGTGGAGCCTGCCCCGGGCTCATTCTGGTGACCCCGAGACTTTGACCCTGAGACCATGACCCTGAGATCATGACGTGAGTCAAAACCAAGGGTTGGATGCTTAGCCCGTGGAGCCTCCCAGGCACCCCAGCTCTGTCTCTTTGGATGTTGCTCAGGACGTTTGCTCCTCCAGGTCTTCCTCTTTAAAATGCAGATAATCATGGTCTTCATCCAGCAGGGCTGGGATGAGTACTGAGTCAGTACACACAAATACCCACTAATCGTTAGCTCTTCCATCCAGCAGGGCTGGGATGAGTACTGAGTCAGTGCACACAAACACCCAGTAATCGTTAGCTCTTCCATCCAGCAGGGCTGGGATGAGTACTGAGTTAGTGCACACAAACACCCCTAATCGTTAGCTCTTCCATCCAGCAGGGCTGGGATGAGTACTGAGTTAGTGCACACAAACACCCCTAATCGTTAGCTCTTCCCACCTCACTAGGACATAGGTTTACTGGGGGCAAAGCTGTAGTCTCTTCGGGGTAATCAGCACCCAGTGCCCAGCGCAGGGCTGGCATGCGGTGAGGGCTCACAAAAATGTTCGTGGCATGAATGGATTTGGACAGAAGCGAAGGAGGAAGAGCAGCAACTCTATCGAAATAATGACAAGGGACGTTCAGTTCATGGCGAGTTGAAGCACTTACAAGGGAGGAATTCAGTGCCTGGCCAATCAGCCCTGGTGTAAGGGAGACAAGGACCATGCAGGATGGTCACTGGACTTGACGACGAGGGCATGGCTCCTAGAGACTCAGATCCAGGGCGACGCATGAAGATGACGTTTTCCTGGCTGGCTCTTGCAGAAAGATACCGACTTCCTAGTGAAGAGGGAGCAGATGTTAAGAACAAGACAAGGTTCCAGTTCCTCAGATATTTGAGGATGACCAATGGGCTGTTGCTACACCTTTTTCCCCAGCGCGATACGCCCATCTGGGGACTACAGCCGCTCCCGTCCTGGGATCCTCAGGTCCCCCGTCGCCCTGACCTCTCACCTCCGGTCACCCCCACTTCCTGGTTGCCGGAACATGCAGCTCTGGACAGCAAAGTCCACGTTCAGGTGGCCAGGGCAGAGAACAGCAGGAGTTCTGGAAACCACACTTTAATGAGCACCCCCTAACCAGCAGTAGCCGTCCTGGCAACTACCTGCTGGGTCCACACCGGACTGACTCACCGGCGACTCATGTGAGTCACGAACTGCCAAGTCCTCTGCACGGCTACTTCTCTCAAGTCATGCACCTGACTTTTAGGTCCAGAAGAATGAGATGTCTCAGGGGGTCTGTGCAATCATTTTTTTTTTAAGTTACATTCATATTATTCTATTGTGAACATACAATTATATATCTGAAAATTTAGGAAAAAAATCGTCCATGATCCTGCCACCCTTCTGCAATCACTGTTAGTGCTTTAGGAAATTTTATGGCAGGGTTTTCCCACGTCTCTAGAGAAGTACACAGATATGATTTAATTTTACATCCTCATTTTTTTGCCCAGTGGACTTAGCATTTTTCTCATCACTTGTAATGACCGAATAATATTCCTTCCTGGGAATTTACACAGATTACTCAACTATTATCACCCTATCATTAAATATTTAAAGTGTTTACTGTTTCTACATGCTAATAAGTAGTGCCATATAAACATAGTCTTGAAAGTAGATTTTTCAGAATTTAGGATTATTTGTTTTGGCAAATTCCCAGCGGCGGACTGGCTGACATGCTGGAATAAGGAAGAGATTGACTTTTTACCAGGGACCAGCAGTCTTAGCCGTTTTGCAAGAAAATCAAGTCATTCCTTTTTAAGTAGACCGTACAGCAATTGTTATTATTTAAATTTTTTTTAAAAGAAGCAAACATTTTTTTATTTCTTTTCAGCGTAACAGTATTCATTGTTTTTGCACCACACCCAGTGCTCCATGCAGTACGTGCCCTCCTTAATACCCACCACCTGTTCCCCCAACCTCCCACCCTCCACCCCTTCAAAATCCTCAGGTTGTTTTTCAGAGTCCATAGTCTCTCATGGTTCACCTCCCCTTCCAGTTTCCCTCAACTCCCTTCTCCTCTCCATCTCCCCATGTCCTCCATGTTCTTTGTTATGCTCCACAAATAAGTGAAACCATAGGATACTTGACTCTCTCTGCTTGACTTATTTCGCTCAGCATAATTTCTTCCAGTCCCGTCCATGTTGCTACAAAAGTTGGGTATTCGTCCTTTCTGATGGAGGCATAAAACTCCATCGTATATATGGACCACATCTTCCTTATCCATTCATCCGTTGAAGGGCATCTTGGTTCCTTCCACAGTTTGGCGACCGTGGCCATTGCTGCTATAAACATTGGGGTACAGATGGCCCTTCTTTTCACTACATCTGTATCTCTGGGGTAAATACCCAACAGTGCAATAGAAGCAAACATTCTTAGGGAAGCTAACGATGAGACAGAGCTCAACACACTTGAGAGCCAAGCCTTCTGGAACAGGTTGCTGGCCCCACTCCTACCTGGTGAGCCAATGGAATGAGAGACCAGAAGTGCCTTTTTTCCTTCCTAATACTCTGAGATCCAGCATCTATATTCCATGTCCAGTTGTAGAGGAAGAAATACTGATTGAGCCAATGGGCCCATCTCCCTGCTTAGCCCTCCCCCACTTTATTTGCAAAAGCCCATTTTATGGGCTGTCAGCCTAATCGCCGAAGGACAGGATTGCCACGGACACTGGAGTTTTGCCTCCAGACACAGGAAAGCCCGGGGGTCAAATAGCCCTTTCCACACCCAGCACTTCCCTCCCAGATCTGCCATGAGGCCCAGAAGCTGGCAGCTCATTGGTGCCCTGAAGCGTTCGGTAGAAAATCTGGGCTGCAAGAAAAGCCCATCACCCTGATCATCAGGGACAGTCTGTAGGCACTTGGGAGTTCCTTCGAGAACTGGCCTTGGAAATAAACCCGGAGCTGGAGCCTGGGGACAAGCTGTCATGCACTTCGACACCCTAAGAATAAAAACCCACCGGTTCCATTTTCCTGCTCAGTCTGGCTTTTCATCTTGGGGTGTCTGACACCCTTCTCCACTTATCCCCCCAAAAAAAACCCTCTTGGGCTCCTTGACAACTGTCCCCTTCACAAGTATTTACTTTGAAAAGAGGAAATGGCTAAACTTCTGGTCAGCACGGGTCACATTGTCAGGAAGAAGCAGGTGAGATGGGCTGAAAGTGGGAGAGAACTTCACTCCACCCGGTGACTTACAGACCTGCGACACTGTGGTCTGTAGTCTTGGAAACCTTCCTGCTCTGGGCTTTTCTGTCTCTGTCTTGGAGAAAAGAAAGCTGGGCTGGGAGCTGGGAGGAGGCAGGGCTGGGGCAGCAAGGTGCTTTCTTGCCTCCCACTAAGCATCTGCCTGGGCCTAGGTACTTCCGGTACCTTCATAGAGCCTTGTTGCGTCCGCACAGAATTCTGACGCTGAATCGGAACCTCCACGGTGATGTATTAGGAGGTGGGGTTTGGGATGTGATTAGAGCATGAGGACGGAGCTCTCACGAGTGGGATCAGTGCCCCAGGAAAGAGAGCCTTGCTCCTTCCACCCTGGGAGGACACTGAGAAGGTGACCAGCTATGAACCGGGGGGCAGGCTCTCACCGCATATGGAACCTGCTGGAGTCCCGATCTTGGACTTTGCAGTCTCCAGACTGTGAGAAACAAGTGTTTGCTGTTTAAGCCACCTGGCTTATTGTAGTTTGAATATAGCAGCCCAAGCAGGCCTATGGCTGATTGTCTAAACCCAAGGATGAAGGGCTGTGTTCTCGGGGAAGTAGCACCCTAAGAAAGAGAACAGCTGGGATTGGGAAATTGGCTTCCCTCTCTGCTTCAAGCCCCCTGCACAACCCCGGGGAAATCACTTCTGCATTTGGGGTGCCTCCTCTGTGAAACGCCTTTCGTGGAACCTTGGATATGTGGCATCAACGTCCCGTAGGAGCTGTGACAGCCTGCGATTCTGTGAGACCAGTTGTTAATTGCACGACGGACTTAATTCTAGAGAGCACGCACCACCCAGCAGCTCGGACCATTTTCTGCAGAAAGGAAGAAGTGTATCACCGCTGCTCGTTCCTGTCCCTGACAAGGAGTCCCATTTAATCTCGTTGTATTAACAGAGCAGTCATTTCTACACCTCTTTGTGGACTGTCATGTCGTTCTGTCAGGGGTGCTGAAAGCCTCCGGTGATGGAACTCCTCTGGGGAGGGGGGAGCCTCCCCCAGGGAGCACCTGTCAACAAAAAAACGTGGTGTTTCATTCTGCTGCTATTTACAGCTTGAGGCCCTTTCTCTCCCTAAGGCTCCATGCTTTTGAGATTTTGGTTGCACTCGACAGACATTACATTAAATCCCCACAGAGAGGAAATACAAGGGGCCCGCTGTACACATTACAGCGACATCACGCTGGGCAAGCAGATGGTCTCTCTCGTCTCCCCAGGACCTGAGGTCCGGCACCAGGCAGGGGCCCACGCTGGCTGGCACTGGCCCCCACCTGCCTTGCCTGAGTCAGGTCTGGGAATGGCATCTGCCTTCCGGTTGGAGAAAGTAAATACATTCTAGCATTTTCCCTTGTCACGTCGGGGTATGTTTTCCAGTCTTCTGGAAAAATACTTCTTCCTTGGGAACACAGGATGGATGAATGCATGCAACTCTGATTCCAAAGCCATCCCCCGTGGGGCCATCAATCCTTTCTCGTCTCTTTCCACCGAAAAAGAAAGGCTTGGATTTCAGAATTCTATGAATTCCACTGCCTGTTCGGTTGCTCACAAATTGCTGGGCTATCGAGGGAGGGCTGGGGTTTAAAGCATCTTTCATTGGCTGCCTGCCACAGTTTCACATACTATTGGAATTCAATATTAGCAATGACTTCTTGGAGACAGGAAGTGTCTGAAATTGCCCTGTCTAGAAAAATGAGGGTCGATGGATTTCTTAATAAATATGTAGAGTGAGGACTTCTGCGAATCCAAGCCGACTAATGCTGAATGGTAATTAAATTGAATGTGTTCTTGGTTCTTCAAAGCCAGGTCAGAAGCATCCTATAAACCAAATGTTTTCTCATGAGAGGTAGAATGGTAAGAGCTTGCCAAAACCGGGTCTTGCCGGGAAGTGAGATTGTGACTCTCTTCAAACTCATTCACTTTCTTCCTGGAGCTGCTTGTTTCATACTGGTTATCTTGGACACCAAACTAGAGAGACTTGACTTCAGTTTCTTTAAAACTCTTAGGGGTTGGGATGTGGCTGTGTATTTGTCCAGCAGTACTGAGTGCCTGTCATGCAGAGGTCCTGCGAATACAAGAGGAAAGACAGGCTCAGTCCCTGTCCTTGTAGATTAACTCCAGAGGTGAGAACACAGCGGGATCCTCACTAGCCTGGGGGTGCTGTAGGAGCTTCTGGAGACAACGCTCCCCGAAGGAAGTGACGTGATGTCTAAGGTAATAGCCGGGATACAGAGGAAGGCAGATATGTCAGTGCTCGAGGCAAAAGGAACGATACACTACAAAGCTGTCATCATCAAAACGGGATGGTTTTGATCCATGAAGAGAAGAGAGAGCCCAGAAATAAACCCATGATTAGATGGTCGATTAGTCTATGACAAAAGAATCAAGAATATGCAATGGGGGAAAGACAGTCTCTTCAATAAATGGTGCTGGGAAAACTGGACAGCCACAAGCGAAAGAATGAAACTGAACCACTTTCTTAGACCATATACAAAAATAAACTCAAAAGGGATTAAAGACTCACAGGTGAAACCTGAAACCATAAAATTCCTAGAGGAAAACATAGGTGATAAGCTCTTTGATATTGGTCTTTGTGGTATTTTGGCAGGGCGGGGTGGGGGGAGTCTGTCTTGTCAGGCAAGGACAATAAATGCAAAAATAAACAAATGGGGGGCGCCTGGGTGGCTCAGCGGGTTAAAGCCTCTGCCTTCAGCTCGGGTCATGGTCCCGGGGTGCTGGGATCGAGCCCCGCATCGGGCTCTTTGCTTAGCTGGGAGCCTGCTTCCTCCTCTCTCTCTGCCTGCCTCTCTGCCTACTTGTAATCTCTATCTGTCAAATAAATAAATCTTTTAAAAAAAATAAATAAATAAACAAATGGGACTACAGCAAACTAAAGAAATATCGCGCAGCGAAGGAAATCAACAAAATGAAAAGGTAGCCTACTGCCTAAGAGAAAAAAATTCACAGATGACTAATCTCTTAAGGGGTTAACATCCAAATAAACTCAATACTGAAATACAACCCACCTGATTTAAAAATAGGCAGAAGACCTCAAGAGACACTTTAAAAAAAAAAAGATATACAATCAACAGACACATGAAAAGATGCTCAACATCACTGAGCATCAGGGCAACGCCGTCACAACTACAATGAGAGCTCACCTCACACCTGTCGGGATGTCTGGTCTCAGAAAGACAAGAAATAAGTGTTGGTGAGGATGTGGAGAAAAGGGGGAGCCCTCATGTACTATTGGTGGGAATGGAAATTGGTGTAGCTGCTGTGGAAAAACGGTATGGGGATTCCTCAAAAAATTAAAAATGGAGCTACCATACAATCCAGTCGCTCCACTTTTAGCTACGTACCTGAAGAAAACAAAACCGATTTTGACATGTGCCCCCCATGCCCATGGCAGCAGAGACAAGATATGAAAGTAACAGAATTTCCATAGGTAGGTGAATGGATAAAGATGTGGTAGGGGTGTGTGTGTGTGTGTGTGTGTGTGTGTGTGTGTGTGTATGCACACACATACACAATGAGCTATTACTAGGCAGTAAAAGAGAATGAAATCTTGCCATTTGCAACCATGTGGATGAAACTAGAGGGTATTATGCTAAGTGAAGTAAGTCAGACAGAGAAAGACAAGTACCTTAGGATTTCACTTACATGTGGAATCTGAAAAACAAGACAAATGAATCGGTTAAGCATTTGACTCTTGATTTTGGCTCAGGTCATGATCTTAAGAGTTGGTAATCCTGCTCAGTGGGGAGTCTGCTTCCCCTCTGCCCCTCTCCCTGCTCACGTACTCTCTCTCTCTCAAATACATAAATAAATATTGAAAAAATAAAAATAAAAACCAAGACAAGTGAATAAACAGAACAAAGCAAAACAGACTCAGAGATACAGAGAAGAAACTGATACTTGCCAGAAGGGAAGGGTTTGGGGTGAGGGATGGAGAAAACAGGTGACGATGACTGAAAGGTACAGCTTCCCCGGGTGTAATGTTCAGCATAGGGAGAGCGGTCAGTAATACTGTAACAACTTCGTATGGTACAGATGGGACCTAGACTTAGGTCAGTAATACTGTAACAACTTCGTATGGTACAGATGGGACCTAGACTTACTGTGGGGACCACTTTGTGATACACACAAACATTGAATGGCTGTGTCGTATACCTGCAACAAATACAATATTGCGTGTCAGTTATTCTTCTGTTTTTTTAAAAAAAGGAAGAAAAACTGGAAGTCCAGATGTCTGTGTAAAAATCTGCCAATATTTAAATATTGGCAATAAATGCAAACGTGGGTGAGGCGTGTGTCAGGCCACATCAGATAGTCTTGGGGTTATTTCTGTTTGGGACATCTCCATGGGTGTTGTTTATTTTGATTTAAAAAAAAAAGTCATCACTTCATTTGGTCACTTGGATTTTTTCTTTTTGCCCTGGTTTTAACTATTTTCGATTCATTTGTTCTGTTTTGGAAGTAGGGGATTGTGGTAGGCGTCTTCTATTAACCCCAGCCTGACCCGTTCTCCACCTTTCTGTACCTTGATCTGTGTGCTGGGAACACGAACAGTGTCTCCTGATCAGAGGCTCCCATTAGGTCGCACTGGCAGGGTTTGAGGGTTGGGAAGAAAGTGAGTTGAAAACACACAGCCCCCCTAGATCTCCTTCACCCCCGCCTCTGTGGATCCTTCTACGGCAGCAGGCTCAGTCAGGCAGACTTGCCTATAGTGACCCTCTCCAGGCTCTGGAATCTGCTCCCTTCTCTTGGCCCTTGTAGGGCAGGTGAGCTCAGGAGTCTTGAGACCTTCTCCATAACCTACTGGTCTCCTTCAACCCTGTCCAAATCTTTGTGAATATCCCCTTCATAAAACTCTCATTAATTATGTAGTTTGAGGGTCCCACTTGCCTCTGGTCAGGGTCTGTGACTCCTGAAGTATCAAGTGATTTAAAGTAGCACACTCAACAGAATATAAGCAACACGTTGGTTTCAGAGCATGGATGTTGGTCGTACAGATGGGAAACCCTAGCCACAACCTAATCAGGGTGAGTTTCTAGATTCCCCAGTCTCCAATCAAGTTCCCGTCACATGACATGTCTTTGAACCCTTGGTTGAAAGCAGCTCCTAGCATTTTCTTTTCTTTTTTTTTTTTAAAGATTTTATTTATTTATTTGACAGACAGAGGTCACAAGGAGGCAGAGAGGTAGGCAGAGAGAGAGGAAGGGAAGCAACAAATACAATATTGTATTGTTGTCTCTGTCAAGCAGAGAGCCTGATGTGGGGCTCGATCCCAGCACCCTGGGATCATGACCTGAGCTGAAGGAAGAGGCTTTAACTCGCTGAGCCACCCAGGTGCCCCAGCTCCTGGCACTTTCATGCAGAACGGCGTTCACCCCACATGGACACTGTGATTTCCAACGAGGAAAGTTCGCCCTCACTGTGAAGTGAGTGAAGCATTTCACAGGAGCCTCGCCTGCCTGTTCTCACCACTGCCTATCTCCATCGCCTTCGCTGACTTCTCTTTGGCCTCTTGCTCATAGAGACCCATCTGGGTTTTTCTAGGCAGTGCAGAGTAGTGGTGAAGAGAAACTCCAACACAAATATGTCTGTGCCGGAGTCTCAGGTCCTACGGTTTTCCCCGGATGGCTGCGCATACGCTATCTCACTCCATGTCGACAGCCTCCCAATGCAGAGCTCAGAGGACGGCAGGAAGAGTGAATAAGAAAATGTAAAGAAAGCACTGAACGTGGCTCATGGCACAGAGGGGGCCAGTAAATGGAAGCGATTATTAACAGATCAAACCCTGTTGCCCAGGAAACTGCTAACTGTTAGCAGTTAGTGTGTTAATGGGAACATCTGTCCATCTACAGTACACAATGAACTTGCCTAGGGTAATGGCCCTGAAGCAAGGCACGATTCTCAATCGCCCTCCAGATCGTTGAAGCAAAATTGAGTTCTGTCCTGTCTGGTGTTCCATGTATTCTTATTGTTTCCACATTTCGACAATTCCTGCCGCATTATCTGTCTCCGGTCCCTTGGTGCTTCTCCTGTGTTGCGTTTCTCGAAAATTCTGAGATGACATCTGCAAATCCCATTAGCAGTTTGCAAAGCAGCATGTTGCTTCCTTCTCTTTTTCTTTGATTTGGGGCTGTACTTCCCACTTTATGTACCAGCTTCAGTGGGAAGCCCGTTCTCGCAGTGTACTCTTAACTTGCCAGGACAACAGATTTCACCTTAAAATCAGTATGTCCCTTGCTGGGACCATAAGACCAAATGTGCTGAGTTGGAAGAAAGGAAGACTGAAAGGCTGTGATGATTCAAACCCAATAAAGAAAACACAGAGTAAGAGGGAAAATATTGAACCCTCTCTCTGTAGCCATTGGTAACTTTGGATTTAATGTGAAATTTTATTCTCTTTTAAAAACTGAATTATGGGGACTTCTGGATGGCTCAGTCAGTTAAGTGTCTGCCTTTGGCTCAGGTCATGATCCTAGGGTCCTGGAATCGAGCCCTGCATTGGGCTCCCTGCTCCGTAGGGAGCCTGTTTCTCTCTCTCCCTCTGCTGGCAGCTCTCCCTGCTTGTGCCCTCTCTCTCTCCTTCTCTCTCTCTATCAAATAAATAAAATCTTTTAAAAAATAGAAGAAAATGGGGCGCCTGAGCGGCTCAGTGGGTTAAAGCCTCTGCCTTTGGCTCAGGTCATGATCCCAGGGTCCTGGGATCGAGCCCCGCATCGAGCCCCGCATCGGGCTCTCTGCTCCGCGGGGAGCCTGCTTCCTCCTCTCTCTCTGCCTGCCTCTCTGCCTAGTTGTGATTTCTCTCTGTCAAATAAATAAAATATTAAAAAATTAAAAATAAATAAATAAATAAAAGAAAATAAAAACTGAATTATGTACCACACACCCACCCCAAATAATCCTACCCCTTAGGCTCTTAGTCAGGGGTGGAGTGACATAAACAGAAACCTGGATTATAGGCTGCCCCTGTCCAGTTGCATGGCTCTCGGTTCTGTACCCTGTAAGTCTCACTACTAAAATCAGCAATGTTTTAGCTAGCATTTGTTGAATATTTGCCATGGGCCAGCACTTTATGAAGATTGTCACTTTAATCCCCCAAAACAAACCTGTGAAATGGAAGCCCCTGTTATGGTCATTCCCAGTGAGAGACCAAGGATAGCAGAGGTTAGTGTGGCCTGGCATGGAAGCCCAGAAGCTGCAGGGACACGTGGCAACTGAGGTCAGAAAGGTCCGCACAGACACATCAGCATCTGAAGAGGTGTAACAGGTCCCGTGTCAGCCCAAGGGAGGCAGTTCTTAGCAGTGGGCGGGCCTGGCAGGTCGCCTCTGCATGGAAGGACGGACAGAATGCAAGACCAGGGAGAAGAGCCAAGCATACAGAAATCCTGGGACAGGCATGCCCTTGATGTGTCCGAGAAGCCACAAGAGGGCCAGTTTGGCCAGGGATGAGCCATAGAACAGGTGCTCAGAGAAACTGGCAAGGGCTGGTCTTTGCATCCGGTGGGCCTCCCTAAAGATTTCCTATTTTATTCTGAATGTGATAGCCACTGGAGTTTTGAGACCGGGGGTTCCTTGGTCAGTTGGTGTCTTAAACAGGAGAGCATATTTGCTGTGGGACTTGTGTGTAGGTTGGTGGCAGGGGAAGCAGGTGGTGGTCTGGAGAACTGTCATGTGCAGGTGAGACATGACGGTGGCTTGGACCAGTGTGGCCATGTCAGAATCAGGATCTGATCTAAGAGCAGAGCTGGCAGGACTGGCTGAGGGACAGGAGAGGAGAAGGGAGGGAAGAAAAGTGCCACAGGGACTCCTAGGGTTTGGGCTGAGCAACTGGGTGAATGGGAACCCTATCCACTGGAGTGGGGAGGAGCAGAGAGGTCTGCTCCGGGCGCATAAAGTCTACGACGGCCACGAGACAACCATGTGGAGACCCCAAGTTGGCCAACCCACTTGTCCTGGCTAATTTTGTCTGTCAACCTGGCTGGGCATGGTGCTGATATTTGGTTAGATACCATTCGGGATATTGCTGTGGAGGTTTCTTTTCTTTCTTTCTTCCTTTTTTTTTAGATGAGATTAACATTTAAATTGGTAGACTTCTAAGGAAGCAGATTACTCTCCATGCTGTGGGTTGGCTTTCTCTAATCAGTTGAAGGCCTTAAGAGAAAAGACTGAGGATCTTCAAGGAAGAAGGAATTCTGGCAGCAGATTGCCTGCAGACTCAAGACTGTAACATCAGCTCTACCCTGGTCTCTAGCCTCCCAGCCTACCTTGCAGATCTTGGACTCGCCAGCCCAAAGTCATGCAAGCTAATTCCTTAAAGTCTCTCTCTCTTTCTCTCTCTCTCTCCACACACAGACACACACACACACGGACACACACACACACGTGTGTGGATGCGCCTCCTACAGGTTCTGTTTCTCCAGACAACCGTAATATGCCACTCCAAAACTCAGAGAAAAGAAGCTCAAGATAGAAATTTCAGAGTCATCAGTATATAGATCAGAGTGTCCCATAGAAATAAGGTGTGAGTCACTAAGCTAATCTAAAAGTTTCTAGTAGTCACATTAAAAACAAGGTCTAAAGAAGCAGGTGACACGAAGTTTCCTGTATTTGATTTAATCCAGTGGAGCCGTTTTATCATTTCAACATATAATCGATACAAAAGCATTAGTGAGGTATTTTACATGTTTTCCTGCACTAAGTCTTCAGGATCCAGTGTGTACGTACACTGACGGTGTGTCTCAGTTTGGGCCTGTCACATTTCACATGGTCCAGAGCCACGCATGGCCCGCGGCCACGTACTGGGCAGCAACAGGTCACAGCGATGCTGAGGTCTGTGGGGTTGGGCAGGACCACGTGAAATGAGCGTGCAGGTGGAGAAAAGGAGAGGACAGAGCCCTAGACTGAGACTAGGACTCCCAAAGTTTTCGAAATTAGGAAAAGAGGATCCCGCAAAGGAACCTGAGACCAAGTTGCAGCCCCTTACGAGAGGCGAGAGATCACGTGTGTCAGCTGTTTGGGTTTTACCAACGCAAGCTAGAGACTGCAAAGAAATACTGGAAGGTACAGTGGGTGAGCATGGCACAGACCAGCATCCATCCCCTTCCCCGGTATCTCGAGTATGACTGAATCACCATCGACAACCTCAGTCTGCCCACCCCCAGGGAAAGGAGCCAGCTGTCCAGGAGCCCGTCCTCGGCTGCCCTCGAGCTGGTTTGTTCATGCACGGTTGCATGCCTGCTACGTGCCAGGCACGCACTGGGAGGAAGAATCATGAATTAGGTAGGGTCCACCCTTCAAGGAGCTCCCGGCTGAGCAAGGAAGAAAGCCAGGATGGAGCTGCCTCTCTGGGAGCAGCTAGGTAGATTCTCACATCAGCACCACAAGGAAAATCAAATATAATCAAAATTACTCTTGGGGAGGAAAAAAAAATCCCTCGGGGAGGCGGTATGTTGGCATCTGAAATACAGCCTCCCAGTAACGACAACATAGCCGGCTTCCCCGCAGCCCTCGAACAGATGGCTGTTTCCGCGGCTGAGCACCCGAGGAAGCACTTGGCTTGGCTCGTGTTTCGAGGTCATGTTGTATGAAAAATATGCATCGTAGCTTCAAACACTGGCGTGTGAGATGCTCCCGGCAAGAGAGGATCAGGACTGGACGCAAAGGCTCGCAGATTCACGCTCTAGGGCAGAGGACGACTGTGGGGGGGTGGCTGGCAGAAATCTCTGGCTTTCTGTTTTTTATTTCACGTTTTCTTTGGGCACCTGCCGTTGAATTCAGTTGCGCTGCGTACCTACGACGGGGCTCAGCCGCAAACAGGCGATGACGAAGCCGTGTGGCACGCGTGATGCTCGTTCGGAGGAGGGGAAGGGTGTGGAGAGATGCTGCAGGGAATCCCGCTCTCGGGCTCCCCAGCTCCCCGAGCTCCTGAGAGAGGCCGGCAGGGGTTCGGGTCTTTGCCTCCGTGAACCGTGAAGCGAGAGGAGAGCCCTGCTGTTGTAGTCTCAACCCCAACTTGCTTCTCGTTGTAAAGGGAAGGAGCGGGAGAGGCCGGTCAAATGGTCCTGCAGGGGAAGGGGGAGGCAGAGCCCCAGCTCCAGCTGGCCGCCAAAGAGAAGGTTCCAGTCCTACCTCTGTACGTTCCCTACGCCCTCCTTCCACGGGTCCTCTCTGAAGACTCAGAACCAGGTTTCCTGCTCAAGTCCAGCCACAGTCCCTCATCCCAGGCCCAGGTAGAGCCTCCCCCAGGCAGGTTCATGATTCCTGAGCCCCAAAAGGTTAGGTCTGCCCGTGCCATCACCGGAAGCTCCTGGCACCCTTTCCCTCTTCTCCTCTTACCTCCTCGTAGGGCATCTCCAACAAGCCCGTCCCAGCCGTGTCACCTCCCTGGAGCTCAGCGGGCCTTCACCTGCAGGCTCCAGGCTCTGCTCATGGAGGGCGGACGCCTACCTTCCACTCCATCTTCACCAGGAGACACTGGCCGGGCCAGCCTTGCCGGACCTCCTGCCAGAGATAAGGCAAGATTGCAGAGAGCGGCCAGACCCACACTGGAGGTGAGAGCCTGTCCCCATGACACCCTTGGTCCCTCCCACCTTTGCAATGTGAAACATGGTGTCATGTGGATGTCCACACACTTCTCCAGCCCCACATGGCACGAGCGCTCACACTGAGAGAACCTGCCTGGCTAGCGTTGGGGCTCTCCACCTGGTCAGCTGGTGAACTCAGTAACAGGCAGCTTTTCCTGGGTACTACTCCCCGACCCCGAGGTTCTTAATCAGGAAGTTTGGGGTAAGACCCCTCCCCCACAATGGACACACCCCAGAGATTCAGAAACAGGTGCTCCCTGACTCTCGGACCCCAAGAAACTGCTCTACAAAGGGGACATGGGACTTGGCAAGTATGTAACAACTGACAGAGGCTTTCCAAACTTCTCCCCCTACCTGACTGCACTGAGTCCTAGAATAGGCTTTTAAGGCCAGTATCGTCCTTTTTAGGAAGGAGGAAGCGGAGATACAGGCAGATTGACTTGCCCACAGTCCTGATAGCCCCCAAGTGGCAGAATTAGGACCTGAATCCCACTGCCTTGCATACAATAACAAATTTCTGTTAACTGGGTGAATAATTGAATAACCAGACAAATGAAGCACCTTGACTTCAAAATTCATTTTTTTTCCATTTTTGCATGATAACTCTCTAATTATCTCAGAAGATGCTGATGAATTGAGATAATGAAACTGAAAAGATAGGGGTTATAATAAAACGTAATATGCGCAAAGAATTGCTTTTTGGAAAAACCGGCTTTGAAATTTCAAGACATTCACACCCACTAATGGAAAATTATCTTAGTATGTGATCCCAAAGTTTCAAAGAAAGGGAGAGTCAAACTGATAATCTCTCATTGTCTGTTTCTTTTATTTTAAAAAAGAAACTATTTAGGCTTATGAAGAGTTAAACAAGGCTTGCATTTTTAAATAGGCACTTTGAAAGTTTGCCCTCTGGTGGATAGAGGTAAAAATGCATATGATGTTAAGAAAAAGATGCCTGGGGCACGTGGGTGCCTTGGATGGTTAGGGCTGCCTTGGGCTCAAGTCATGATCCCAGGGTCCCGGGGGTTGAGTCCCACATCAATCTCCTTGTTCAGCAGGGAACCTGCTTCACCCCCAGCCTTTCCCCAGGGCTTGTGCTCTCGCTCACTCTCTCTGTCTCAAATAAATAAATAAATAAATAATCTTAAAGAAGGAAGGAAGGAAGGGATAAACATGACGCCTTACTTAGGACAGGCAGCACCTTATCTCTGAGTTCACCTAAAACAGGACAGCTGCTGCTTTGAGCTGAACTGTGTCCCTCTCAGATTCAGATGTTAAAGCCCTACCCCCAGAACCTCGGAATGTGACTGTATTTGGAGATAGGGTGTTTAAAGAGGGGCACTGTTAATATGAGGGCGGGCCCTAATCCCATCTGACCGGTGTTCTTACAACAAAAGGGAAATTTGACCCGGGAGACACCAAGACCATGATGCATGGAAGAAAGGACATGTGAGGGCACAGCAAGAAGGTAACCGTCTGCAAACCAAGGAGAGAAGCCCTAGAGGAATCCAAACCTGCCAACCCCCTGATCTGGAATTCCAGCCTCCAGAACTGTGAGCAATACATTTCTGCTTCTTAAGCCCCTCTCCCCACCCCACTCCCAGTCTATGGTATTTGCTGCACCGACTTCCTCAGACTAATCCAGCCACCATTCAGGAACAAGCTTCCCTATTGTGTGGTGTGTCCCCGAGCATCTATTCGTGATTTATTTTTTTTAGATTTTATTTATTGGAGACAGACAGAGAGACAGAGCACAAGCGGGGTGGGGAGGGGGGAGTGGGGAGGGAGAAGCAGACTCCCCACTGAGCAGGGAGCCTGATGCAGGACTTGATCCCAGGACCCTGGGATCATGACCTGAGCTGAAGGCAGACGCTTAACTGACTGAGCCACCCAGGTACCCTGAGCCTCTTTAAATTTGTGTGCTACCTACCAAGGGGCCTCTTGGGGGTTGACTGCAGTCTACTTCAGGTCCAAGTGCAGCTAGGTAACCTGCAAAGAAGTCGGGCCTCCCTATGGAGCTCAGATGGCTGGCAGCATGCACTGTCACTCCAGACAAGCATTTGCTTCCTTTGGGGCCCCTATGTCCATGTCTCTTTATTCACTGAAATTTTACATTAAGAAATTTAAAACCATCATTTGTTTCTTATTTCAAAACTTACACATGGATTTCATAGAAAATACGGATGAGCAAAAACAGGGAAATAAAACCCAACAATGATTCTCCTGTACGCAGAACTGGTCCCACTAACATTCATTTCTCACTCTTGTTAGGATTCCTTTCTTTTTTTCCTATGACTAGACATGTGTAGAGCTGGCTCATTTGCAAAGAAGAGATCATGCTTTACATATCGATTTTTACCTTTTTTTCACCAGTAGTAGATGATAAACAACTGGCCGCATCCTCAAATATTATTCGAGGGCATCATTTGGACAGCTTTTACTACTCTGTTGTAAGAACATCTTTTTTTTTTTTAAGATTTTATTTATTTATTTGACAGAGAGAGAGAGATCACAGGTAGGCAGGGAGGCAGACAGAGAGAGGAGGAAGCAGGCTCTCCGAGGAGCAGAGCCAGATGTGGGGCTCGATCCCAGGATCCTGGAATCATGACCCGAGCCAAAGGCAGAGGCTTTAACCCACTGAGCCACCCAGGCACCCCCTGTTGTAAGAACATCTTAACTTAATCCAGTCTCCGTAGACAGATATTTGCTTCCTTCTCATTTTCTTTGCTCTGCTAATCAGTGTTGGGATGAACCACCTGGTCATTTTTCATGTATCTGTGATCATTTTCTTGGAATGCTAGATTTTTTATTTTTAAGTGTAACTACCGGTGACTGGGGAAAAAAAAAATCTCCATATACTCCCAAGCAATAAATGGCAAAACCAGACAGGTTGAAGGAACAAAATTGTGTCTTGAAGTATACTCGCCTTACCATCAGCATTAGAATGGACAAATGAATGGTGAGATGTTCCCACCATGGAACACTACCCAGCGATAGGTCCCTAAGTTCAGTCTCATGAAGAACAGAATCGGTATCATGGGCAACTCATTAGAGAAATCTCTGAGGTCCTGTCCCAGACCTACGGAACCCAAAACTCTGGGACAGGGCTCAGCAATCTGTGTTTTTAGGAAGCCCCTAGGTGACAACAATGTCCACCCAAGTTCAAGAATCACTGCTTGACTGCAACAAGAGTGACCCAACCACAGTTCCCAGCAAAAATATGGGTGAATCTCACAAACATAATGATGAGCAAAAGATGTCAGACACCAAAGAGCATTTTTGGATCATGCCATTTCTGCAAAGCTCAAAAACAGGCGGAACTAATCAGGGCTATTAGGAGTCAGGATCAAGGTGGGAACTAGAGCAAGACATAAGGAGGTTTTCGTGCTAACCCTGAGGGTGAGCGCTTCCGAGGGGCCTCGCTGGCCTCACCTGAGCCTGGCCTTGGTGTGGATGACCCTTACCCCAGAAGGAGCACAAGGGGCCCCTCCAGGCTACTGTTAATGTTCTGTGTGTCAGTTGGAGTGCTGGTTGCCACGGGATGCTCAGTTGCACAAATTCATCAACATGTACACGTATGATTTATAAACTTTTCTATATGAAACTTGAATAATCGTTCAATAAGTAATTTTTCAGTAAGATTATGTGTGTATGAAACTGGAACAATATACGCTGTGATGTTCCGTGATGAAACAATGAATTGAATTTTTTGGTAGACTTTGAGTATAGTTGCTTTCAGAATATGGGCCTTCTTTTTTTAATGAGTTCAGAAATTAACAACAAAAAAATAATTCAGAGCGCCTGCGTGGCTCAGTCAGTTAAGCACCTGCCTTCGGCTCAGGTCATGATCCTGGGGTCCCGGGATGGAGCCCCGGGTTCGGCTCCCTGCTCGGCGGGGAGTCTGCTTCTCCCTCTCCCAGTGCTCCTTCCCCAACCCGTTCATTCTCTTTCTCTCTGTCAAATAAATAAAAATCCTTAAAAAAAAAAATTCAGAGTAAAGTCTGATAGATGGTGTGTGAGATCAAAATAAATAACACCATTATTTTTGTTCTAAAAAATGAGATGGGGCTTTCAGTGGGACTTAATGGGACTCTGAAGGCCACTGCAGGGGAGAAGTGAATCCCAGCTACGTCCTGGATGCGGGAAAAACTTCGGAACGAGATACGACTCCTCAGGGAGCGACTCTGCGCACACTTCCCCGTGGTCAGGGACTGCCGACATACGTACCAACATCAGCCACCTTCACCTTGCTTTATCTGGCAAAGACACAGCCCCATCGCGCGTTGCTCGCCTGCAGGAAAGGGGAGCTTTTTAGGCTTTTGTCTTTATGCCTGAGAGAGCTCTGGGTCTGGCGTACCCCACCTCTGGGTTTCAACGTGAAGGGGAAATGTCCCCATGGGCTGTGCTTGCCACAGCTGGGCTGGAGTTAACGGCCACGCACGAAGGATGCGCGACTCCAGGAATCAAAAGCATTTTTTGTTTAGATGATGAGGAAAATTTGAACAAGTCATTCTGGCGTCTCCTGCCTGGATACTGGGATGAGCCACGGGGGGTTGGAGGGACTGTTGAGGGGACTGAACCCCACGGACTCCTGAGCCTCAGACCCCGGGTCGGCAGCAGCTGCTTTCGGGATAGAGTCAGGCTCACAGAGTGGTAAATGGCTCTTACAACCACAGTCTTTCCTGTAGCGAAGTCCTGGGGCTTCCGGTGGGAGTAAATGGGGCTCCGCTCTGGCCATGGTGCGCCCTCTCTGGTCAGCCCCGCTTCTAACCCCCCAGCTCTGACGTGGGAGACGTGGCAACCAACCAGGCCTGGCAGAGGGACTGTCCCGAGGCAGTGAGGAGCCAACTGAGCATAACTCTGAGCCTGTTTTGCTCTTACTTCACTGTCTAAACCCTCCCGGAATTTTATTGAAATGAAGCATTTCCGCAAACGTGTGATCCGATGCTTAAAAGTACGCTGGAGAGTGCCTATTTTCCTTTTGCCGCTTATGTGAGGAATCACTTGAGTGATCTGTCCGTCTGTCTTGTCTGTCCCCACCCCCCGCCGCAGAGCCTCCATCCTTACCCCAGCCCTCACCTCCACTACCCTGGAATGTTGCGACCAGAACCTAACTGTCCCGTGTCCACCCTGTCCCCTTTTGGTGGCTCTGGCCCAGAAGCCAGTCCTGCATCCGCAGCAGCCTGATCACACCCCTGCTTGGCTCCGACCCTGCAATGCTCCTGTTTCTCTTTGAATGAACCTCCTATTGCCAAGGCTTTGACATCCTGGGGACTTACAGACCCTGGAGAGACTGCCCCCGGGCCCCACTGGCCTATTCACAGAGAGAGCAAACCCCTGTCCACCTAGGAGGGAACTTTCATATGCAAGCCAGCAAGTCCAGAACCCACACCCCCACCACCTTCTCCAGGGAACTCTTACCCTCCAGGGCCACCAACACCCTGTCCTAATCACCCCAGGGCCAGCTACTGACAACTGGGGGCAGCCCTGTGCTCTAGAGCCCACTGCAATTATTCAAACTACCAATCCTAAACCTCTCCTGTTCCTTCCCATAGAAACCACAAAAAGTCCACGTAGCTTCTGCTTTCCCCTCTCCCTCTGCCTCCTAAAGGCCCCTGGTTCTCCTGGTGTGGCCCCTGGGGAGTGCCACGCCCCTGCTCTTGGGAACTGTAGGTGTAATTAACACATTTTTCAATGACCTTTTGTCTCCTGATCCATGGCCTTTGTCATACCTGAATAATAATAAATCCTACATTTTTAAACATTCTCAGAGGAAAAGTTAAGGTCTTCACAGGGTCTAGACTCGGTTGCCCACTATGCTAGCCACTAGCTACATGTGACTATTGAGCCTTGAAATGAGGCTAGTCAATATCGTGATGTAAGTGTAAACGGTGCACCGGATTTCAAAGACAATACCAAAATAATATTAATTAATTAATTAATTTAATTAAATACCTCGTCAATAATTTGTCTATCGACCATGTGTTGAAATAAGAATATTTCAGATACATTGGTTTTAGTAGAATATATTAAAATTAATTTCGCCTGTTTGCTTTTACTTTTTTAGTACGACTGTGACAAAATTTTAAAATGGACGTGTTGCTCTCATGTCTCGATGGGATAGCCTGGTCCGCAGGGCCCTACACGTTCCCAGCCTGCTGGCTTTCTGGCTTCATCTTCCCTCCCCCCACGTCACCGCTCTGTCCCATCACACTGGCCTTGAAAGCTCCTGCCCCCCCGCACCCCCACATTTGCTGTTCTCTCTCCCTGGAATGAGCCCTTAGATCCCCGCATGGCTGGCTCCCTCACTGATCCCCGTCTGTACCCAACTTCGTCTCCAAGTGAAGCCTCCCTCCCTAAAATATCCACATTACTCCCCAGTTCCTCTCTCTCTTCCTTGCTTTATTTTTCACGCTTAGTATGCATCACTAGCTCAAATTTCCTTGTTTCTCTTGTTTATTATCTATGTCCTCATCAGCCCGAGAGCTAGTAACATGCAGGGATTTGGGTCTCTTGTGCTCTCTGCTGTAGCCTCTGTATCTAGAAAGAACAGCGGTTTGCACAAAGTAACAATAAATATTTGTTGAACGAATGAACACAGGGTACAGGCTTTTAGCCTCAGGATCTTCATTCCAAATGAAAGAAGTCAAGTACATATAACAGATAAAAACAAGGCTGGGGGTTGGAGCGGGGAAACGCCTGCAGGGAGTCAGGAGCTCCAGCTGGGGGTGCCTGGCCATGGCCGAGAGGCACTCAGACCCAGGCTGGGCTGCTCAGACCTGTCAGATGGGCAGCTGGGAGTGGTTGGGGGGGGGGGTGCAGGGCGGTTGGAACTGGCTAGAAAGGAGAGAATAGATAATCTATATTTTAAAAAGCTGTCTGTAAGTTCGTTCATTCCTTGGTGCTGCCACTTATTTTCACAAGTGGGATGGGACACAGTGCCTGAAGAACTGAATTGGCTTGGGAGGGCAGGTGGTCCAGAAGCTTTCTGCAGTCTCAAGCCCCATCCCAGAAATACCGATTACAATCTGTTTAGCCCCATCTCCAGCGAGTCCTGTGCGTACTACTCTTCAAAATGCAGTCAGCTACAGGAACAGATAACGGAAAGACGAAACGTGATCTATCCGTACGACGGGATAGTATTCAGTCTCAAAAAGGAAGGACATTCTGACAGGAGCTGCAGGACAGATGACCCTTAACGACACGAGGCTCTGTGAAATAATGCAGTCCCGTGAAGGCCACACGTGTCTGCTGCCAGCCAGGCTCAGTCCTGTTGATGAGTGCCGATTGCAACAACAAACTCGCCGTAATGGCTCACCCTCGCTGAGGGGGTATTTCCTTGGGCAGAGGTTTGTATAGGAGCTTTTTATAGAAAGCTCCTACCGAACAACAAAGAGTGAGGGAAAATGGCTGAGAGGAGTATTCAAGAGGCATTTAATAAAATAAGCAGCATAGATACGGGGCCAGTAAGTGTGAAAATGATCATTCTCATTAATCAAACAAAAAGGAAGAAAACAGTACAAGAATGCATTTTTCATCTAGTGGGTTGGAAAAAAAAAATTAAAGTCTAGCCAGTGCTGGCGTAAGTTTGAGGAAAACAACTCGTGTCCTCAGGTTGGAGGTATGAGGAAAATGACCCGTGTCCTCAGATTGGAGGACTATAAAAGGTATTTCTAAGGAACATAAGAAGCCTTCATAAAATACATACTTTTTATCATTCCACCTCCAGGAAAACAAGTGTTTGAGAGCACAAACATACATGCACAAATTACTCACTGCGGGATTCAGAGCAACAGAAATAATTGGAAACTCTTAAATAATTGGTAAAATACATTATAATCACATATATAATTATTATAATAGCATAAATAATTATATCACGTATAAATAATTGTAATCAAGTAAAAGATCACAACCATTTAAAGACGCTGAGGATTATACTTATATTTTTACGTATGTGGAAGGATGTTCAGCATATAAGTGTTGGAAAACAGTGTAGATTCGTTTGTGTAATGTGAGTCAAATTTGTTTTAAAAGGTCATATATATTTACATGGGAAAAGTCTAGAATCAATGTTACAGTGGTTTTCTCTGGGTGGAAAGATTTGGAATGTTGTAATTGTGTTTCTTGTTGTTTATCTATGTTGTATTATCTAATTTTTTCCTACAATGATTAAGTATTACTAGAAGGTTTTTTGTTTTTGTTTTTGTTTCCGTTTTTTAAACCTTCCATTTTGGTGCAGGAAAAGTAGTACACATAAGAAAGCCTAGTTGTCAAGATTAAAAGTGTTTACCAGGCTGAGCTCTTGTGTACTGCGGGATCATGGCTGGCAAACTAAAAAGGGAGTAATTAGACTGAATGTCAAGGGACGAGCCATTCGGGGAAGCAGAGATCCCTTTGGAAGAAGCAGAATCCCCGGTGTTTACCAAGCTACCGGTCACCTAATGCCAGCAGAGACACCGGGAATCTGCAAATGAAAAGTGGTTTACCTCCTGCCCTCACCAGGGAGCACATGATGGGTACTGGGCATGCGCCAGGCTCCGCACCTGACCACGTCCTCTCATCTAACCCCAACGATAACCATGGGGGGTGGTGATGGTGCTCATTTGACAGTGGGGTGGTTAGTGGCTGCTGGAGCTGGATTTGAATCCTCCGGGGACGAAGGGGCACTTTTCCCCAGCAGCCAGGCCAGGCCCAGATCCCTTCCAGATCCTTTCCCAGTTGGCCGGCGGGCCGCCCAGACAGGGCTGCTGGCCACTTGGCCCGGTCCCCGTGGTTTATCTTGCAGCAGCTCTGAGGGGTCTGGGTTTTGACGGGGAGCGCCCCCGCATGTTCCCACGGCAACCTGGACGCGTCCCAGCAATGCTGTGAGAGAGCCACTGTCCAGCTGGAGGGCAAGGTCACGGTCACGCTCTGAATGCCGTGGGAGGGAAGCCCGGCACAGTCCTCCCGTAGGGCACTTGGGACTTTTATGATCCGTGTTTGGCGTCGCTGCGTTTTCACAGAGCAGCAAGCCTGACCGGACCCCGCGCCCAGAGTCCCTCCCCATCTATTCTGCCGGCCCCACTCCAGCCAGAAACAATTCACCGGCCAGGAGCGAAGCCGGGGCATCGTCGCGGTGCGTTTCTTTAGTGGCAAGTTCAGAGCATCCCTGCCCAACCCCCTCGGCCCCTCCCCCTTGTGGAACGCGGCGCTGGTTATACCACCCCCGGAGCTCCCGGGGGCGCTGTTCGCGTAGACGAAAACAGGGATGTCGCCTTCGGAAGGCTTGAGCCACAGCGGCACGGATCCCCCGTGACCCACTCACAGTAAGCTAAAACTAGGACAATCTATTGGGGACCCAAACAACAGCTCCTTTATTTAGGGCACGCTTTTCCAGGAAATGCAACTTACCACACACAACCAAGTCATGGAGGGGAAACAGAAAAATCTGAAGTGGAAATGCAGATTTCTAAAGGCAGGGTTTTAAAATCACTCACTAGCAAGTGAAATCAGGCCCTCAGTCGGAGCAGCCTGTCTTCTCTGGTGCATGAACTGCTTGCTATTAAAAAGCATCAAAGCCTGGGGGGCTTATAAACACCAGAAATTTCTTTCCTATGGTTCTGAAGGCTGGAAGTCTGAGATCCGGGTGCCAGCCAGGTCAGGTGTTGGAGAGGACGGACCTTCTTCTGGCTTGCAGGTCACTTTCTTGAATCCTTATATGGTAATCGTGCTCCTGGGAGGATGGGAGAGCTCTTTGACCTCCCTTTTATGAGATCACGAATCCATTCATGACCCTTCTACCCACATGACCTAATAATCACTTCCCAAAGGCCCCTCCTCCCAACTCCATCACATTGAAAGGAGAAGAGCCTGGGAGCAGAGTGGGCCCCTTTTATTGTCCTCCGGTCCCTAGCACCTGGGGATATTGGCTGTTATGGACACGCAGGTGTCCCCTTCTTGGGAGAACTGTCTTCGGCAGAACAAGCTCCAACTCACTGAAGAGGTTAGAAGCACCCCCTGCCCCATGCCCAGGCTAGTCCACTGCCAACAACCTCCTCACATGGGGGTACACAAGGTTGACTGCCTTGGGCATCAGAATCCTTGTCTCGGTCTGTGCTCTCAGGAGGCCTGAGCTAGAACTGAGAGATGTTGATGTCCTATTAGCAGAAATGGCCCACCCCCCACTCCCCACCTTTATCAAGTCAGACACTTGGATGTTATCTTTAACCCCTTCCTCACGCCAGACAACAAATCAAAACCGCAACCTGCAGATTGGGCGCCTCATCTTGAGTCTGTCCGTTCTTCTCTGTGCTCTGCGACACCACCCGGGTTCAGACCACCATCACCTCCCCGAAGTCTTGCTGCTCCTGCTTCTTCTTCTCCACTCTGCTCTCCTCATGTCATCAGGAAGCGTATTGGACCACGTGACTTCCCTAGTCGAGCTGCACAATCAGTGGCTTCCAGTCCATTGAGAACGTAGTTGTCCCCGACAAGAACTGCCATCACTGGGCCTGTGCTGACCCTGCCACTCACATGTCTCTGCCATCCTTCCGTCCGCAAACCCCCAACAACCCCAGCACCTCGTCTCCCTCCAGACAGCTGCAACCATTCTGAGAGTGTCTTAAACATGTGCAGGGATCTCTGGTACCCTGGGCATGCTGTGTCTGGAAAGCTCTGCCTCACCTCTTTTCCTCGCCCACTCCTTCCCAAGCATTCCTCAAGATGGGATTTGGACATCCTTTCCCACCAGAAGCCACCTGTGTCTCTCAGTGTGCCCCCTTCCCTCTTATGTCCTCTATTGGGACAATTGCTTGTATTCTTAGTATCCTGAAGCACATGATGTCAGGGGTGGAAATGTTTTATTCATAGCTGTTCAATGGGCACTCAATAGTTATGTAATAAATTAACAAAATGGCAGTGCATGGCCCGATATCAAGAACTCAGAAAACACAGCCATCTGAGGCCACCTTATATGGGACAAGGATCCTGGCTACTTACTTCCATGGCTTCTAAAGCATTTCTGCAGGAGTCCAGAAGAGTCTATTCTGACACACAGAGGGAGAAACTAACAGGTTCTCTGGAACTCTAATTTTAATAGGACATGTTCCAATTCTCTGCTCCAGTCACTGTGGCCTCCAAGAACAGGCAGGTAGATGGTGGCCCCAGCACCCACATCACACACCAGCATGGCTGCCTGCACCCCACCTCGGAGGTGACTCTCAGTGAGACCTTCCCAGACCACGCTGTTGCAAATCTCAACTCCCGTCCCTCACGCCCAACACTCTGTTCTTCTCCACAGCAGTTACTACCGTCCAACATAACAATTATTTGGCTTATTTGTCTTGTTTATGGTTTGTCTGCTGGTGTATGGCCAGCTGCAGGGGGGCGGGGCTGATGGCTTTGTTCAGGCTGTGTCCCCAGTTAGTCCAGTGCCTGGCAATAGCTGGATAACCCCTTGTTGAATGAATGTATAAGAGAGAAACACATGCTGAGAATGGACACACAGGATACAGTTGTGCAAGTTTTGAGACTAGATTTGTGAAGCATGAAGCCCAGAAGCTTTGAAGCTCTTCTTGGCTGGTGGCCAGATGGTAAAAGAGAGCTTGGAAATGACAGAAATACATCCTAGTTCTCTCCTCTGTCTTCTCCATCAGTGAAAATGATCTAAACACCAGGAGGGAAGAAAGACTTCAGTTAGCTCTGAGATATTCCTGAGGGAATATCTTTCTCCAACGTTTCTCAAACCCATCAAGCCTTCTCCAATCCCTCCTTTGAGGGCTGGCAGGAAATCCAATTGCCATGGTTTTGGGGAGGGCTTTTCCCCATAATGTTATTCAAGAGGTCCTTGGCGGGTTGCTTAAAGTGACCTCATGCCCTTTGCAGCGGCTCCTTGCCCTGACCCAGGCCATGCATGGCCCCCCAAATAACATTCTCACTCTTCCTTCCAGACCTGGCCACAGAGACCCATGTCGAGTCCCAGTTAACAAAGAAGTGTGTGGTTGAAGAAAGGGGAGGAAATTGGCAGCTGGCATTGAAGCCTTTCCATGAATTCAGATAGGCAAGTCCAAGGCAGGACCTCTCAAGAAGCCAGCACGAGGCTCCTTGGAGGTAGAGATGATTAGGAATCTTGGAGCAATTATGGAAAATTGGTAAGAGGCAAAAGGGCTGTGGACATTCAAAGTGGGGGTGGGGGATACTGAACAAGGTGGATACCAGAAACAAAGACCCAATGAATGTGACCTTGAGTACTAACAAATGTCTAGGTTAGATTAACAAACTGACGGCACGTCATTCAGTTGATATTTCATGCACATAAAGGAGAAGAATGAATGATTCTGGGGTGTTAAGTTGTGTTCAGTTAACCTCATACCTCATTAAATGTCTTGATAGATTGAATTGCAGGATAAAAGAGTACCTTCATTTTGGCAAGATGATTTGGGACTCTTCTTGATACTCCTCTCTGCGGACACGTGGGGAACTGTTGGCCAGACGAGTCATCCCTATCATGTACATTGTACACTTACTGTGCTCTGCACTGAAATCACAAAGATGAATAAAATATGATCCTTGCCTTAGAGACACTCAGCATGATGAGCGAGACATCTTTGTAACGAAGTAATTATGGTACACTTTGATAAATGCTGTAATTCAGTCACTTGCAAAGTGCTGTGTGTGATGGGACAAGCAGATGACCTTGTAGTTGGTTGAAGAACGTTAATTATTCAACATCAAGGTAGAGGGAGGTCTCTTCTGTGCCACAAAGATGTATATCAATTCTGTGTTGTCTAAACTCTTTTTAAAAGCTTATATGAAGACATTAAAGTCATGTCGATCGAATTTGTCAATGACAGCAGCTCGTGGGGGCCATGGAACAGACTTCAGAAAATTCTTCAAAATATAGAAAAGGTATGTCAAGACTAAAAGATGAAATCAAAAAAGAAAAAATGTGAAAGTCGTGGGGCTCCTGGGGTGGCTCAGTCAGTTAAGCTTCTGACTCATGATTTCAGCTATGATCGCATGGATGTGAGATGGAGCCCTGTTTGGGCTCCATGCTCATCAGGGAGTCTGCTTGAGACTCTCTCTCCTTATCTCCTCCTGCCCCTCACCCTTGCATGCTCTCTCTCTTTCTCAAATAAATAAATACATACATGTTTTTTAAAAATGTAAATTCTCGACTCGTATTCCGATCTGAAAAGGTTCTAGAGGATTTGGATGTCTTCAAGGTCAATGTAAACCAGTCTTAATAGAAGCGGAGTCAAGAACGTGGTAGCTACAGCAGCAGTCTGATGTCCAGAACAAAGAAGATATTCATTCCACTTTATTCCATGCTGATTAGACCACTTCTGGGTTACGGTACTTGATTAATCAAAGGCACTCAATCAGGGTGACCAAGAATCCATGAAAACTGAGAAGTATGAGGAGACCCAAGTATCTAGGGCCTGCCCCATCCTGGCGTCACAATTGAAACTTCAAATGAATCCTTCTGCGCAGTCCCTGCCCCTCCTCAGAATGAAGGAGCCCAGGCACACGACAGCCCTTGCCCCACACATTACTGGGACCTAGAAATAGCTTTAGTTCGGAACTAAGGGGACATCACTGCACTCTGATGTCATAAGCCAGCAGCTCATTTTTTTTTTCCTCCTCCAAGGAGGAATGGCTGACTTCCCTTTGCTCTAGTCGCTTGGGTATTACGGGTTTCACCATACGATCTTCTTTAACTTCAGCTGGTCCCTGATGCTGGCTTCCTGTCCCCCACTTCCAGTCCTCCAGGTTTAAAGATCAGGCCAGTGACATTGCAGTTGGAGGGCTCTTGAATAAGGTAGTCCTACGTCCCCTTTGCTTCTGCATGCCTCTCCTTCCCATCCTGCCCCAATCTCTGCTTCTTGGATATTGCTGGCTGTTGGACCGGGATGTGCCAAGTGCCCAGTTGATCTGTAAATGTTAGTTTCACTTCTGCCTCTTGTCTGCTCCAACCAGTACCCTGAATGCACACAAGCGTGCCTTCTTGTTTACACACACATGTCTGCACATGTGCACACACAAATTCACTCCTGTTCACAGCCCGCCCGTTCCCTTGCCCCGGGCTGTGCTCCCAACCCCAGAGTTCAGAAGGCTTTGATTTATTGTGCCAAGGGGTAAAGGAGGGCAGATGGGGAAATACGCCTCTGTGGCCAATTCCAGCTCAGTAAGAGAAACAACACTGTTAAGACTCTTTGGCTTGGGGATATTGTGGAAGGGATTTCTAAGCTTATGGGGAGTTAAACCAGGCCAGTGTCCCCAGATCTGGCCACACACCAGCTGGTTTAAGTGCAGATCCCCTGGCCCACTCCAAGCCTACTAGGTTAGAGCTCAGAGTATGAGGTAGGGGTCTGTATTTCCAGCAAGTTTACCAGGCCAGTCTGATGGAGCTGGGCCTGAGACCGGCATCTGGATTAGGTTATTGTTTTCTAAAGCGAAGATAGCATTTGTGCTTTTTCGTAATGATAATTCTAAGAGATCAAGAAACTGTGCAAAATTCTAAAGAGTTTAAAAGGTTAAGTCAGCATTCCTCATTCCTGGACGCTGCCAGCAAGTTCGGGATTGGTGGGCATATTCGAGGATGCTGTCGCTACTGGAGATTCCTCCTTTTTTGTACGCAGCTAAGAGGTCAAGTGTATAAGTGCCAGACCTTTCCAAAGGCTGCGTTCCCAGAGTGTTTCAGGAAGAATTCCCTAGGGCACTGTCATGGCCTTGCCTTGGGAGCACAGCCTTGACCATGGCCTGCCTCTGCCAATGCTGGGAACAGCCCTGAACATCTGCTTGCCTCTTGAACTTGTAAGCCCCATAGGTGAATCCACAATGTCAGGGCCAGGAGCCAGCACATGACAAATGGCTGTTCTGGCTAATTGTGCAGGAGATCAGATCGCATCTCCATTGGGAAATCAACCCATCCTCCTCTGTCTCACAGCCTGACCTCCGTTTTCCTTCTCCCTAAAGAAAAAGGATTTTTTAACTTCCGTCATTCAGTACTTGAAATTAGCATCTCTCTGTACTTTGAAATACATATGCATCACATATATGAATATAAAAATATAAATATGTGTATATATAGTATATTTATAATCTACCTACCTACCTACATATCTGTCTCTCTATAAAACCTGACATTTATCTGGCCAATTCCTAACTCTTATATTAGGGACATACACTCTCTCTTTTTCAGTATATCACGTTGCCACAAATAAAATTTTTCCAGTATCCAAAAAGAGGCTAATAACATTATTCATAGTCACTGTAGAACTATTTTACTTCTTAGCGATACATTTCATCCCACCATACACTGAAATTCAAATACGTATATGCGAACAAACCAGGACACATTTTAGTAACGCTGGATTAAAAGGGACTTTTTACTGAATAAGCCCCAAACAGTTGCAGTAATAGCTACAGTAACCTCTGTGTTGAGGACAGAGAGAGGACAAGCAGAGGAGGGAGCATCCAAGGGCTTAGATGTCCCTGGAGCTCTTCGTGGGAATGAATGTGCGTTCAAAAGTCAGAAATCCCACAACAGCTGCTCAGTGCGTGGATGCCCATGAAATCCACCCACTACAAATCTGAGGCCTCGGTGGGATTTATGCATCAGTTTGGAGGTAAAAAAAAAAAGGGGGGGGATTTTCTGATATCAAAGGGACATACCAAGGGAGTCAGAAGCTCCATGGTGTTCTCAAATAAGTAAAAGCGTGTGCAGGGTCCTGTTCATCCTACCATCTGCACGATAGGGTGAGTGTGGTGTCCCTCTCGCTCTGACCCTGCCAAGGAGCTTGGCCATCCCTCCAGGGCCCCTTGGTCAGAAAGCACTGGAATGTATGGCACACAGGACGGGTCGGTATCACATTCCGTCAGAGATATCACTGATAGAGGAGGGGTCAGAAGAGCAGAAACACTGTCCTTGCGGTCTTTGAGGCCCCTTGGCCAGCTTTGACAACCACTTCCTTGGGCTGGGGAGTGCCCATCCCCACGGGGGCCATCGATCAGTCTTGCTCTTGGGAGAATCACATCTACGTTTGTCCCCAGTTTTATCAGCCTGTTCTGTGAGTCATCCTGCATGTCGGGTGGACAATGAGAGTTGGGGTCTTCATCACTTTCTGGCTGCAGACGTGGAGAGTTGGAGGCAGGCTCTGGGAGGTGGTGTGTGGATGGGGCCAGTCATACAGGTAGCGGGTGCAGTGGGATGTTCCTCCGAGAGTCCCCTTGCCCTAAAATATCTTTTTCAACAGGAGACTGGGGACCCGAGTTCCCATCCTCACAGTTACTTTCTCAATTAAAGTACTCCCTGAGGGTCCTGTTTAATGGAAGGAGTAAGGAATAATGCAGTAGTTCCGCGAATGTCTAGTCTCAGTTGATTTGTAAGATTAGTTAAGGAATCTAGTAGAAACCAAGGAACAGGTAAGATTTGGAGGGAGAGCCACGCCCATGGGTGTGGTTTGTGGGAAGCTCCGCCCCTGCAGTGTGTAGACTCATATAAAGAATGAGGGCTTTGAGCCGCCAGCAGGGGGCGAGCAAGGGGCGGAGTGGGAGGAGTAGACTAAGTCACTATAGGCTGGGGGTCTTGAGAATAAATAATTGTCATAACAGAGGTGTTGTCACGTTCTGCCTGCAATTTCTATTTGTTACAATGAGGTGGAGGAAATGCAAGTGGAATTGATCTAAAAAGCAGCACAAAATCATTCTGAAAAACAACTTTTTTTCCATCACCAGAAATCATTTGTTGATTGTTAGGCACAGGATCTGGCCAAAAAAGAACCACAGATTCAATCTCTGCCTCCTTCAAAGCTTGCCAATCAAAGAGAGACACAGAAGTAGAACACAGAGAGCAGGAAGAAACATCTAAACGTGAATGGGCAGTGAGATATTTATAGTGTGTGTAACTCTGGAATGCACAGCTGCAGTCCTCAGCACAGCTGAGAAATGAGCAGTGGGCAAACCAATCGGTCAGCTCATCCTTCGTTCAGTCCCTCAGCATTCAGAGTGCCGGCCAAGTGCCAAGCCCTGCACTGGGAGTCTTGAGGTGTGTAAAGATGAAAAAAAAAAAAAAATATATATATATATATATGGTCTGTATTCTCAGGAAAATTACCATGAGAGGAGAGTTAAGACAGACGTGATGGAGTGGTCTATTACCACTATTAGTCTATTACCATCTATTAGCACAGACGTAGAGTCAGCCAGGCTGCCATCTGAATTCAATTTCAGGGTGCCACTCTGAACCATTGTTTCCTTTTCTGTAACAGGGGGTAATTGTACCCACCTCCCAGGGTTGTGTAAACATTGAAGGAGCTAATCAAAAGTCCTAATGCCATGACTGATTTGGTGTTAGTTTTCTTCCTTTCATTCACAAATTACTCCACCACGAGGCAGGAAGTGAAGTGACACGAGAAAATTGTTCTGAGTTCAGAGAATGGAAGTGCAATTATCTATAGCTGCGGAACTCAGAAGAAAGTTCAGGGGAGGGGTAGCATTTGAACCTGGCTTTGAAGATGGGTGGATTTAGAAAGGTAGAAACAGGGGGTGAGGAACTGCAGAGAGAGAAAACAACATGGACAAGTCCAGGGGCAGGTGAATGCTGGAGTGGTCGATAATGTTGGGAGATCATCAGGGGCCAGTCATGGTCTTTGAGGACCTTGATGCCAAGCTAAGGTGAAGCCTCATAGACTCAAAGGTATTTGAGCTGGAAGACCAGATTGGTTGGAGCTATGTTTTATGAATAAAAACCTTACAGCTGGGTTTCTTTTCAATTGAAGAGGAACTTCTCAGTTCCAGAGGCCAGAAGGTATGACAAAATGTAATGATGGTCTCAACCGTGGAGGTGAAATGGAGTAGGAGGTAGCTGGAAGATTCGAGAAGCAAGATGTATGTGTGAGGAGTGCCGAGGAACAAACTCTATGGTATTTTCAGTCTCCAGAACTCAATGCAGACAGCAGGGAAGGTGTGTCAAGCTGGTGGGGGTTGTTCCGGACTATTTACATTTCTGGGAGGAAAGGAACTGTGGGAAAATGGGACCCTGAACTGGAGCACAGAGGAGAGGTCCCAGGTAGATCTGCTTGTGAGTCACCAACGTCAAGGTTGATAGAGAGGATGAAGGGAAGAGAAGAAGAGAGCTCTGGGGATCTGGACATTGTGTGGGCAGAGGAGGGAGAGGTGGGAGAGGAGGAAGGCATTCTGGAGAGATAGAAGACAGGAAGGTACAGCGAAAGAAAGGAGACCTCCTAGTTAAAAAAGATATATGTACCCCCATGTTTACTGCAGCTTTATTTACAGGAGCCAAGATATGGAAGCAGCCCAAGTGTCCATCAATAGATGAGTATATAAGGAATATGTGATATATATAGTGGAATATTACTCAGCCACAAAAAGGATGAGCTCTTGCCATGTGTGCCAACATGGGTGGACCTAGCGTGTATGACGCTAAGTGATAAGTATGACGCTAATTAAGTCAGACAGAGAAAGAGAAACACCAAAGCAAACAAATGAACAACGAAACAAATGAAAAATGAAAAGCAGAAACACACTTGTAAAGACAGAGGACACGCCGATGGCTGCGAGAAGAGGAAGTGGGGGTTGGGCAAAACAGGTGCAGGAGAGCGGGAGACACAGGCTTCCGGTTGCGGAATGAGTAAGTGAGGGGCATGAAAGGCACCGCGCAGGGAATACAGTCAGTGGTGCTGATGGCGCTGTGTGGTGACAGAGGGGAGCTCCGCTGGAGGGGAGCCCGGCATAGCACGCAGAGTTGTCCAATCTCTCCGTTGTGCGCCTGAAATGAAATGTAACATCGTGCGTCAACCATACTTCGATTTAAAAAATGGCAAGAAAAGAAGAGAGAAGAGTTCCTAGTGGAGGGGGAGGCCACTGGTGACCAGGAGGGCAGAGGCTAAGGAAGACCAGGAACAAGAGTGTGGGTTTGCAGTTCAAAGCTCCCTGATGGGGCCTCTTTCATACTCTGACTTGTTTTTGTTGATGGATTCTTTTTCTTCTTTGCTTTTGGATTTCCCAGGGATCGCTTTTGTAGGAACAACAACAACAACAACAGAATTTACTAATGATCCCGAAGAGGTATAAGCCAGATTGTAAAGCTTGCCGTGAGAGACTTCAGCGTTAGGAAATATAAGCAGGGATGGTGGATTACTCCTTGAGAAGCTCCGCAACCCGGAGGAGGAGAAAAAGAGCTCCAGAGCAGAGCCTGCAGAAGGTGGCAGAGATGCCCCCAGAAGCCTCCCACCTTTGGGAGAGCTGGTTATTGAATTTTCAGGAATTAGGCGAGCTTCTTGTTAAACTGACTTGAAATACACCCACAATGGATGTGTTGACACCACAGACCTTGGCAAATACTACCCATCTGCCCCCTGCCCTCACCCCTAGCCAGGGGTAAAACGCTTCTCCTCTGTTAAGATGGAGATAGCAAGCAGGTTTCTAGGCTGGGAGATGGAAAAGCGGGTTAGGGGAAAGGGGAGGAGGTGGGGAGAAGGGAAAGGGAGCAGATCCAGGGTCTGGGGATCCTTGCCGGGCAGGGACAGGGAGGGAGGTGGGTTTGTGAGGACAAGATGTTGGCAGCATCACTGTACGGACTCGGAGGAAAGAGTTAAGATACTCCTGACCTACCTGTCTTGATTGAGCTGATGAGCATGGCCGCCATGTCTCATCAACTGGAGGAAATTAGTGGAACGACGACAACATAAAGACCCAAAATGCATCCTTCAGGAAAAAGTCATTTTAACTGAAGTTGGAAAGCCACGCCTTTGTCACGGTGATACTTCTTTGGGTCATTGAGCTTGATGCCTTAGAAATTTCATCATTGCCAATGTGGAGCCTTGTGGCGGCGATCTCTGCGTTTTATAGGATCGCTCAGTCCCGTTACCCACGAGAGTAGTTCAGTCATTCAAAACAAGAACTGGGCAAGAAAGCACCTTATGAATTTGGCTAAACATGACCCCCCACCATATAACACACTCTGTGTTTTCTAACTTAGGAGAAAATGAACAATCCAGATAAACCTAGCCACCATCACTGGAAATCGAGGCTGAAATGTGAAACTTAGCTCTGTGGGGACTGTACCCCCCGAAACCAGATCTGAAGTTTCTCTTCTCAAATAAGATGTTTGAGATTTACTCTTTCCTGATACTCCAGTGATACAGTCCTGACCTTTCAGAACTTTTATTTAATTTAAAAGGAGTTACAACAAAAGCACTTTTTATCCTAAACATATTTAACCTTCATTAGAGGTTTTATTAAAGTTCTGTGTAGGAACACACGCACAAGAAAAGGAAGCACAAAGATGGGCAGGAGAGAGACAGAGACAGAGAGACAGAGGGAAGGACAGAAAAGCTTGGCCGGCCCTCTGGGCCCCGGAACCAGGTGTGATTTAGACATCTGTAATGACCCGCTGTCACATCTCTCAGGCCCCCGGCTCTGGCTGTCCAAAACAACGGAATTTCACAACATTTCAGGGCTGATTGTGGGAGAGAGCTACCAGCTGCTTCCTTGTTTCAGACGCCAGTCCCCCAGGCTCCCTTGCAAATGTCAGAAATGTCAATGTCAGACCTACTTCCAGACAAATACTCGGGAAAGACATTCTCAGGGCAGCTGAGGACACTTGGTGCTGTTCCCTTGTATCAATAGTGTCTTTGACGAACGCGCTTGGCCCTTGGCTGCCGAGAAACTTCCAGTGGGAGATTCTTTGCAACTCTATAAGATACCTCATCGGGTCCATAAATAAAAACCTGCTTTTCTTTTCTTTGAGAGTAAACGGTGTCGTCAGTGGACTGGAGTCGGGGTGGAAGGGTGCGGTGAGGGGGAGGGGGCCCGTTCTTGGAGTAAGACAGAGCCCAAAATCTTGGACTCAAAAGTTCAGGGAAGGGTCACCCTCTCTGATGGAGGGTTTAAATCCAGGAGACTTTCACTATCGTAGCTCAGTGTGAATTAGCATGGAAATGTGACAAGGTGTGGAAAGAAGCTAAAGTGACATGGGGAAGACAGGAATAATAGGCCTAACAGAATCTAAAAATTGTGAGGTAAGTAATGACAATTTCCCAGTATGTCCCTGGCATGTTCCCAGGGAGGAGTTCAGGAGGGTACTGTGGTGTCTGGTCTGCTTGGCATTCTTACCGTGAACTAATAATTCGGGGTCCTGGTTTCTAAAGTGGTGTGAATCTTTTCACCAGGATTTGAACAGATCTAAGTTGTAAGAGAATTTCTGAAAGTATTTTTTTAAACCAGCAATGAAACTGTTGGTTAATATACAGAGACTTCACTGTGTGCCAGGAACTGTGCAAAGAGCTTTGGATACATGCCCTCATTTGATGTCAGACACTGTCACTTACCTCTCCATCACCGCCACCGCCACCCCCACCCCCATGTCATAAATAATGACACCGAGGCTTCAAGAGTTTAAGTAACCCCCCAGGGACAGCTGCTAGTGGCCGATACGCGGCAGACCTGGAATTTGAGTCCAGGCTTTATCTGGCTTCAAAATCCATGTGTTTCATCATTTCCTGAGACCCCGAGGCTCCGAAGAGTTGGGCGTAAAGACACAGAATAGAAAGAGACCGAGGGTGTTGGGGGCTGTGAGCCAGGAGCTCTGGACCAAGAGCAAATATATACGAGAACTATTCCGGTCGTCTGAATGACCAAACGTATATTTGCTACAAATCAGTGTTGCAGCAAGCAGTCGTGTTGTGACATGTTACTGCGTTGATGGAAGCGCGAGACACTGTGGTTGGAAGTAGCAGAAGGAGCTCCCGAAGTATGCGGGAGAGCCAGAGAGGGCTTGAAAAAAATGAGTCGGAGTAGCCAGACAGAAATGGGGAACCTTCCTTCCAAGAAGAGACAAGAGCATACGCAGGGAGACAGAAAGAGCTAGACAAGTCTGAGGAACGGCTGAAAGGCAACAGACTGAGACGACTGAAATACAACGCTGGGGCAGTGGAGGGGGCCGAGCATGAGTGGGGATGAGGCAGGAGTGAAGGTCGGTAAAATGCATACCATGGTGGGGACTGTCATATACAAGATGCATAAACAATGTATGTCTCTCCAGCTCCGAGGCCCTATTACTCCACAAGTAACACGTGAGCTGGACTTCTATTTCAATTTAGTTCAACAAAATCTATTGAGGGACCTACAAGGCATAACCTTCACCCTTTACTGAGTCTACAGGTAAAATTCTATCCTTTAATTAAACCACAAGCAACTATTTCCAGCAAGTAGTAAACCTCCGAGAAGCTCTGTGACCCTCCTCCGCAGGAATCTTTTCCCGGCAGGATCCCTGGAGAATCTCCTGTTCCTCCTCCTCCAGGACATCAGCAAAACTCCCCATCGCCTTTGTGGACCCTAAAAATAGAAACTGCCTGTTATTTTGCGGGTAAAAGATGGGTTCATCTGGGGATGAACGAGAGTTGCAATCTGGGACAGACAAGCTGTAGCAAAACTGTAGGCAAGTTCGGGAAACCAAAGGAGAGCCACCCGTTTTTCAGGAGAAAGGGGGTAATTGAAAAAGTCTGTTGCAGATTAAGCGTCCACTGGAGTAAACTGGGAGCTCCAAGTGTGGTGGCTTTTCATTGGCTGAGCTGTTGCCTGAAGAGGAGGAAAGCTTCTCTTCCTTCTGCTGGAGTAGGACAGTGGTATCCACGTGCAAGCTCAAGTCCATGCAAGCTTAAGTCCATGTAAGGTCAAGTCCAGCTCCTCCTGCTGGGTCTGCAATGGGCTACAAGTGGTAGGGGTAAGGGTTCCCCTTGCAGGGAAAACTCCCATCTCCATTATAGTGAGCTTCCCCATTACTAGTTTTCACATATTCTATCTGGATGTAAGACCCCTGAAGGTCTCCACATTTAGTTGCCTGGAACTTGGAGGCCAACAACCCCAGCCCCCTGCCTCTCATCCCTGCCGTCCTGTCACCAGCCCAGTGGGCCTCCAAGTGTCCTCTTTGGTCCAGACTTTCCCTCATTTTCCTTTCCCTCACTTCCAGGGGCTACTCCCTCCCTCCTAACCCTTGCCCTGATGCCATCCTGATTAGCTGTATCGTCATCTCCAACTCTTCCTCCTCCCAGCCTTACAGGAAACCTGGCTGAAGCCCAAGAATAGCCCCCACCATTCTCTGAAGTGGAGACCCCGTTTCCCTTTATACCTCAAACGTCTTAGAGCCTTCAGCTGCAGCAGCACCCTGGGTCTCTCCTGCTTCTTCTAGACCATCACTCTGCTACTCTCAGGCATAAACCTTGAAGTCCAGGCCACGGTCACCATACCTACGGCTGACAGCTTCTGGCTTCACACTCGCCATTCACTGGGGGCGTTGATGCCTCACTCAGGATACTCCTTTCTACCCAAATCATCCTGGGGACTTTAACCCTCACGGCAAGACTCACGAGGCATCGTAGACTGGGCAGCAACGATCTTCCCTCTCCTCCTCTGACTTCTCTGTTTTCTTCACCAGTTTTACCCCCATGCCTCTACTTTTGCTCCTTCCAGCCTCATTCCTGGAGGTCATCCCTTTCTCCATTTTGTTAAGACTCTAAGGGTCCTCACCACCTTGCCTTTCTACCCCATCCGTCCTGTTACATCCATATCTTGGGTCAGTTCAACAATCTGTTTTCCTGGTTGCCACACATACAGCAGTTCAGTGCTGATGCAGAAAAAGCAGAACCATTACAGACAACGCTGTGGACATATGGCGCAACTTCCAGGGCCCCTGGCAGCTCACAGGTTCACTCCCTTTCCGATACCTTGTAATGGCATTCCAACTCTCACTTCTTTCCTCAAAGCCATTGAGAAATGAATCTTCAGCTACAAACTCCCTCTACTTCCTTCCAGGTTATCTTTATTTGGACTTGCCCTCTCTGTCCTTCCTGAATTCCCAGAGGAAAGGGTGTTCTCTTCCTATTGCAGTCCTTCTTGTCTCCTTCATGGCTAAGATCTTTCCTCATTGGTCCACTCATTCATTGCTTGGCCTTCTGCAGTCAGCCTCTGTCAGCACAACTTCATAACCACCCGCTCAGCATACGACACTGGCAATCTCCTACTCGGCAGTTCTAGTAGACTCTTTGCTGTCTTCATCACGACGGACTTAGAAGTGGCATCTGACGGTGTTGACTATCTCTTTCTCTAAAAGCTCACTTTTTCTTTTGCTTCCCTGTACTACATTCTCTCAGGCCATCTCTTCTTTAACCATTATTTCCCAGCTTCTGTCAAGGCTTCCTGTTCTCTGATCATCCCTTCCATAACTACAAGCCCTCCTTGCGACTCTGTGGGATCACCCTTGTTCACTCCTTGGCTCCAGCTGCCATCTGCGTGAGCATTACTTTGAACCACAGTAGCCTAGCTCTCTTCTGAATTTTACTCTTGGGTATTCAGTATCCTTGTAGATACTCCCCTGGGATGGACCATATAAAAGTTAACCATGTGCCAAAACAAACTCATCATTCGCTCCCACGCTTGCTCTTCCTTGCATCTGCCATCTTGAAAAATATCACCACCAGCCACCCAGTCACCCAAGCTAGGATCCAAGGAGTCCTGTTTGACTCTTCATCCTTCTCTTATGCAGCACCCTCCAACACTTCCAACTACGCTCCTTTAATACCCCTCATGAGTCTCGTCTCAACGTCATGCCACAGAACAAAACTCATGGTTTATCATATCTGAGCGATGGCTATAGTCTTTTTTTATAAAGATTTTATTTATTTATTTATTTGACAGTGAGAGAGATCACAAGTAGGCAGAGAGGCAGGCAGAGAGAGACGGGGAAGCAGGCTCCCTGCCAAGCAGAGAGTCCAATGTGGGACTCAATCCCAGGACCCCGAGATCATGACCTGAGCCAAAGGCAGTGGCTTAACCCACTGAGCCACCCAGGCGCCCTGGCTATAGTCTTTTAATTGGCTTCTTAGCCTTCAATCTAGCTGTCACCACCCTCTGATCTGTCCTCCAGAGCAATATCTATAAAACACCAAACTGAACCTGTTTATTATAGCTCCAAACTATTCAGTAGTTTCTCTTTATAGAACAAAACTTGAGTGTCTGAGTATGTGTTATGAGACCCTTCAACGTGTTCATCTCCGGACATGCTCTTCCTGGAACCTTATGTTTCAACCAACTGCTTGCATTTCCTGGAACGTGTCTCGCTATTTCCAGCTTGTGAGGTTTTGTTCTTGGACTCTTACTGCTTAGAACTGCTTTCTTCCCCTTTATTACTTTGTAAATATCTACCTGTCTTTCCAGACTTGGGTCAATACCACCTAGCCTACTCTCCCTCCTCTGGTGAGAACTGACCTCTGTCTATTCTGCGTAGAGTTTCTGTCACAGCACTTTCAATGATATGTCACACTTGTTTTTTTAATTGCAAGTACTTGCAGGTAGACGCCATGTCTGGTTCATCACAAAGTTCCCAGTGTAGCGCCTGGCAGGCCAAAGGCTCCAGTAATTTTTTGTCAGCTTGCTTGAAATATAATTTATATACAATGAAGCTTATGGTTTTTAACTAAACAGTTCAGTGAGTGGGTTTGACCAATATGTAAGCTGTGTGCCATTATTGCAATCACAATATAGAATATCTCCATCTCTCCAAAAGTTCCCTCTGGCCCCTCTGTATTCAATCCCCACTTCCCAACCCCTGACTCTTGGCAACCTCTGATCTGCTTGCTATGAGTGTAGTTTTGCCTTTTGTAGAATTTCACATAAATGAAATCAAATACTAAATAACCTTGGTGTCTGGCTTCTTTCATTTAGTATAATATTTCAGCGACACATCCATGCCAATGCCAGGTCTCTAAGTCGTTCTTTTTTCTTTCTGAGTAGTATTCCATTGTTTGGAGATGTCATAATGTCATAACTTATTTACCCATTCATAGGAGATAGAGATACATACATATATCTCAAGTATGGTCATCTCAATGGTCTAGCATCATTTGTTGAAAGATTATCTTTTCTCTGTTAAGCTGCCATGTCAATTTTGTAAAAAAATCACATTGCCATATATATGGGGAGCTATTTTGGGATTCAAGCCTCTCTTTCAGTGAATTAGTTGCCTATCTTTACACGGATACACTATCTTGATTTCTGTTGCTTTGTAACCAGAGAATGTGAGTCCTCCAAGTCTGTACTTTTTTTCAGAACTGTTTTGACTATTCAAGGCCCTTTGCCTTTCCATGCAAATTTTAGAGTCAGCTTGTTGATTTTTGTAAAAAAGACTTGCTGGCATTTCGATTGGTATTAATAATGCATGGAATCCATACATTAATGGAGAAAGAGCTGACATATTTTTGTTGAATATATGAACTTCTCCTACATGCAAGGTGCTGAAACCCACTCAATTTGTATAATGCTTTCTAGTTTACAAAGCCAATTCACATGCTTTACCTCCTGTGACTCACCTAACAACCCTGTAGTCAGAGGGCAATGCTGATCTCACTTTGCAAATGAAAAGACCGATTCTCAGGAGACTCGACTCAGGTCCACTGGCAGGTGTACGGGAGTGTCAGCTGACCTGATGTTCTCATTTCCCTTCTACAGTGTATTTGAAGCTTGCTCCTGTAGATATCCATGTGGTATATTTAAAATGCTGGCATGTAGGTCTAGGCAGAGAAGACTTGCCCATACTGCAAATTCAACCCTACACTTTCGCTCCCTTCCTCCGGTAAGAAATGCCTTGAGACCCATCACCCCTGCATTCACACCAGCTCTGGGGAGCTAGCTCCAACCTTCTCATGTATCGCAGTCATCTGGAGAGCTTTACAAATGCCACACACCCCCAAATTTTGGTTCAGTTGTCTGGGGGTAAGGCCTGAGTACCAATAATTCATAAGAGCTTCCCGGGTGATCCTAGTATAGAGTCAGGATTGAAAACTGCCTCTCTGAGGTTTCCAGGAAAGGAAGAGCAGAAGTCAGAGGGGAGATTTCTGGGAGTCAGGCAAGAAGTGAAGGCCCAGCGGTCATTGGTATAAAGGGTCCCTGTCATAGGCAGGAAGGAAGATGAGAGAGCTGGTTAGAAGGTCTTGCCAAATTCCTTAGCAGATTTAAGAAGAGATACTAAAGGGGTCCCTGGGTGGCTTAGTTGTTAAGTGTCTGCCTTTGGCTCAGGTCATGATCCCAGGGTCCTGGGATCAAGCCCTGCCTTGGGCTCTGGGGAACCACTTTGCCCTCTACTCCTGCTTATTTCCCTCTCTTGCTGTGTCTGTGTCAAAAAAATAAATCTTAAAAAAAAAAGTTACTAAAATTATGGCAACTCTCCTTTGGGGAATTGATCCCTATTCCTTTAAAAATATTTTTATCCTCACTGAATAAGAAATTAGACTCCCACAGATTCAGATAAACTCATCACAGGAAAGTGTTGGGGATTATTTTGTCTAATTTTTGTGTTTCACGGATAAGAAAACCAAAGTGGGGGCGCCTGGGTGGCTCAGAGGGTTAAGTCTCTGCCTTTGGCTCAGATCATGATCTCAGGGTCCTGGAATCAAGCCCCACATCGTGCTCTCTGTTCAGCAGGGAGCCTGCTTCTCCCTCTCTCTGCCTGACTTTCTGCCTACTTGTGATCTCTGTCAAATAAGTAAATAAAATCTTTTTTTTAAAAAAAAAGGAAAGAAAAGAAAACCAAAGTGTCCAGATGTTGACGACTGTCAGTCTGTCCACCCAGTCCACACAAAGTCAAAACTGGAATTCAGAGCCTTGGCTCCCAGAGAGGGCTCTTTCCACTTCTCTGTGTGGCCTAGGACAGAGGCTCACTTTTTTTATGGGGAAGTAGAGCTAACTGGGAGGCAAGACCCGATTCACCAGTTCATGGGCCATTCCCACCCATGGTTCCCAGGTTTGGAGCCATCAGAATTACCCGGGGAGTTTAAAACCTAGATTCCTGAGTGCAGCCTGGAATCCAAATATTTGAGTTGGGGACTAGAATTGGATTCAAACCATTCACTTCTTCTCCCTCGCTCCCCTGTGGCCTGTTTTGCTTAGTGTTTGTGAACTCCCAAGATCTGGAGAGCTCTGACGCTAGAGTCCTTGGAAATTCCTAGGTTTGGTGCTTATCTGTGAATTATACTTATTGGAAAGTCGATGCCTCCCTGCACAATGAGGAGTGAGCAACACGAGATTTATAGCCTTATGCCACCAAGATTTTTTCTCATTTCCGTGAGCTAACATACGGACTGAACATAACAATCATTTTAAGGCCACAGAAAAGCTAACCTCAAGACCAGAGCTTTGCGCAACAGCAGCAAAGCAGGACCTGCCCCAGCTGCCATGGGTCTGCTCTACAGGGCAGGCTGGGACTGAGGGCAGGGAGGCACCATTCCCATTCCCCCACCCCCACCGCAATGCGTGCACCTGAGACCTAGGTTCGAGTCCCCATGGGGCTGCCAGTGGGAGCTCACAGCTCCTCTGTCCGTACCTGCAGCGGGCGGGGTGAGTCGGCCCCTGGGAAGCTCTGTGAGCAGCTTGCGGACACAGGCCTAGGGCAGGAGACACGAGGGCGATCAGGAATAGTATTTGCAAGTGCCCAGTCCCCTGGGCTCTGCGGGTCCCCAAAAGCTCCCTCCCTGCAGGGGTGTCCTGGCTGGCTGCTCTCTGCCTCCCTGACCCTCTTCCCTGCTTTCTACTCTGCGTTTGGGGTTCTCCTGAAACTCCCTCCCTTCCTTCTTGAGTCACCCACTCAGGGCAGTGGTCCTCAACCCTTGTGCACATTTGAGGAACCTGGGGAGCATTTTCAAATGCACCCATGCCTCGGGCTCCCCGCCACATGCACATTCCCACACAACGCTGTGGTGGTGGGAACCCAGAGAAGAGGTTTACCTTCCAGCAGTGCGACTATAAACTTAAGCATCTTTGTTTTTAAATGTTCTTTTCCCTGCCCCCTCCCAGGGGCTGATTACAGTCCCCCTGCTTCCTGCAGCCGCCCCACTAGCTGTCCTTCCCTCCTGCCCCTCCTCACCTTGTCTTTCACCCTCTCCACACAAGTCTCCTGCTTGAGACTCTGCCCCCCGCTTTGTGGCCTCTGCCTCATCTTCCACTCAAGAGCCTCAGCAGAGCGGTTCCCAAAGGCGGCTCCCTCCCTAGGAAGTCTCAGCTTTTAAGGGAAACATTCATTCCTGTCCTCTTCCATGTACTCCAGTTCCTCCCCCAGGCTGGGCTGGCTGCTAGGCTCCTCCCGGCACTGCCCTGAGTGCTCCAGGCCGCCCTGGCCTACTGAACTGAACTGGGAGCCTCACGTGGCAGAGAGGCCAACCCCGACCTTCAGTGGCCCTCACAATGTCCTTGGTGCCTGCCCTTGAACATGCCTGGCTAAGAGCCTCAGGTTTGCATGCCATGGAAGCAAAGAAAGATACTGTCTCCATCCCAGGCCTGACATCCCTCTCTCACTCCCCACCGCCACCTTCAACTAAGAAGCAGGTTTGACTACCCACAAATTGCTCACAGTCCCGCACACACACAAGTGTATGGACAATTACAGTCCAGCATGCGGTGCTGTGGCCAACACGCTGCTGGAAGGCAGGGGTCGGGTAGGATTGCTGGCGTCAGCGAACAGAAGTCACTGGAAGCTTTTGAAAGCCTGACCAAGAGTCTTTGGGGGCAAAGAGGAAGGGTTGAGGGGTGAGCACACTGGGCAAATGGACTGTGTGTGTGAAAGGACAGATTGGCCAGTGAGTCCAGCACGCTCGGGGACGCTGTGGTCACTGGTTTGGCCCCGCCTAGCCTGGAAGCAGTACCTTTGTCCTGTCGGGCTCCACCGAACCAACCGGAGCTGCTGAAAAGTGTATTACATTTAAGAACGCTGTGATCTTTTATTTCCTTGGAAAACCAAGCGAATAAATGGTTTAATGAGGGCCCATGAGCACCGGGGGAACAGTGGGTGGGAGAAGGCAGATGACGTGGGAGATGTGAGGAGTGAGAGCCTGGGACAGGATGGGGACTCTGAGCCCTTCAGTCTTTGATTTGAGGCGCTGGATCTTGCCCCGCAACCCTGAGGGTTACACAAAAGGGTTCTCTCCGTGACCCAGTTCGCCTCCAGCGGAAACTATCTAGATGCCTGAGCAGCTGGAAACATCCCCGAGTGCTTGACCCAGTTCTCATCTGCCTCCTCGTTCACCTCGCATTCAGAGAGCACAGCATCATCTCGGGAGTCTCGGCCACACAGTCCTTTGTTCAGTCCTGTCAGAAATCCATAGGTGGTATTTGTCTCACTGTTCTGGAAGCCACGGTTCAGTAATGGTGTAAGGAACAGGGCAGAGACTCCCGCCCCTGCCTCTCAGGGACTCAGCAATCACACCCACCTCAGGCCTCCCCTTTCCCGTCGGAGGTTCAAGGACAGCTTTGGAGGAGGCTGTGGAATGAGAGACATTGACACAAAGGAGGAGACAGGGGATCTGGGGCCTGGCCTCGGACTTTGTGAGCTCCTAACAATAGCCCGATTCAGGACCCCAGGAGGCCACTTCCAAGGTCTCCTTCAGCCTGATTCTCACCAGCTGGTCCTGGACCTCCCTTCCCACTGTCAACCGTAAAAATAAAACTGCCAGTGATTTAATTAGCAAACATTGAGTTTATGCAGAAATAGGAGAGGAGTTACATATAGTTCAGGGCATGAAAACCATCCATAAGCAAGCCAGGAGAACAAAGGACAAGAGTGTCTTTTTGTGGATAGAAAGGTACACATTGGGATGGATTGTTCAGGAAAAAAGTTCATTGGAGGAAAGCTAGAGCTCGGGTTGTGGCGGCTTTTCATTGGCTAAGTTGTTGCCAGGCAAGAAGAAAATCCTCCTTCCTGCCCGGGTGTGTAAAGTAAGCTACCACAAGCAATAGTGAGTGAGAACCTTTTCTTCCTTGCTTCCCAACTCCATCTGGAATTAGGTTTTCTATATTCATTGTCACACCTCGTTGACAAGATTGATCATCAACTATTTTTAAATGCACAGTCCAGGGGCATTAAGGACATTTGCCTTGCTGTCCAACCATCACCACCATCCTTCTCCACAACTCCTTGTAATCTTCCCAAACTGAAACGTTGTGCTCATTAAACACCAACTCCCCCACCCCGCCTCTAGCAACCACCCTTCTACTTTCTGCTTCTATAAATCTGACATAAAACGGGAAAGAAAACTAATGTCCATAAAATGTTTATTGATGAAATTTAAAATATGATAATGATCATCGAGTACAGTTGTTTGTTTGTTTTTTCTGGAAACTGGATGCTGAGTGGCTGGATCTGGTCTCTTCCTCTTCCTCTGGAGGAGCTCAGTGTGCTGGGTCAGATGATGCTCACTCCTTAATCCCAAACACAGCAAGGGTGGCAGAATCTTCGAACTGAGCCGAGCTGAAGACTGTCCCTGACACAGGACACGCAGACAGAGGACAGAGTCCCGAAATCAGGCCAGAGCCTATGGTTGCTGATTCATCTTCTCTTTGTCTTCCCAACATCTGTGCTTCTCGAAATTTCAGGGTGATTAGAAATCACCTGGTGACCTTGCCAAAAGGCAGATTCTGTGCTTTGAACACATTCCAGGTAATGCAGTTGTGTTGGCCCCGAAACCACACTTGGAGAGGCAAGGCCACCCTTCCACCTGCCGAACCTTGATGTCTAGGCCACGCAAAACCTCTTTGAGACTGAACAAGTCCATAGCCAATTCCTTTTTTTTTTTTTTTAAATCACTCGATATATTAAAAAAGAGATGCCAAAGAAGTTACAAAAATATTGACATATTTCAAATGTTCACAGTTTAAGAGATGAATGAATTCATCATGCCTGCCCCAGTATAAAGCGATACGATTGTGCCGGTCCCAAAGTGAATTCATTCCTGGAGCACCATGGGTGGTGGGCTGGGAGTGGGATCCAGTTCTCAGGTTGTGGGATTGTCATACAACTCTTGTCAGTTTTCTCTGGGGCTGAGTCTGTGACAGCTGAGGCTGAAGTGTCTGAAATGGGGCTCCTTGAGCACAAGATAGCCCGGCGATCCCGCAGGTTCCAGTACATGACCCGAGTGAGTGGGGCTCTGACACCTGGAGACCTAGAGACCTGGCCTTTCCGGCAGAGCCTGCTGGCTCTGTCCTGGGTTGGGGGCTGCCTCTTTCCAGATGATTGTACCAAGGGATGTCTAATTCCTCCAGGAAATTCTTTCTCTCTTTCATCCCCAGAGGGGTGGGCCCACTGTGTCACCTTAACTGGACGTGGCAGGCTGCATCACCGTGGGTGGGAATCTTCATGCAGAACAGGCCAGGAAGGGGACCCAGGAACGCGGGAAGCCAACGGTGCCATCCCATCCCTCTCCAGGGGCCAACTGGGATCTGGTCCTACCTCTGTAGGACTCCCTGTAAGGAATCTCAGAAGCTGAGTCTAGGTCCTCAAAGACTTCCCAGTCTCCTGGGTGTTTCTTGAACCCCCAGTGTTTACAAATGGGATGGCTTTGAACTCCACAGGTTTTCTCATTTCAGGAAAGGAATTATAAAAGCATTTCTTTGAATAAGAAGCTAGTTTAGTATACTTATAATATTATTAGACTTGCAACCCAGACCACTTTTCCCCACCCATCCACCTAAAACATCCACACACTTACTCTCATTAATCCTTGGAACCCGCACAGGGGTCTGGCTGGCACATAGTAGGCCTCTGTGAATGAGTCAATGAAGTTTTGTTTTTTTTAAAAGATTTTATTTATTTATTTGACAGAGAGAGATCACAAGTAGACAGAGAGGCAGGCAGAGAGAGGGGGAACCAGGCTCCCCGCTGCACAGAGAGCCCGATGCGGGGCTTGATCCCAACAGCCTGAGATCACGACCTGAGCCAAAGGCAGAGGCTTAACCCACTGAGCCACCCAGGCGCCCCAAGCCAACGAAGTTTTAAGAGCAGTCCTATTAAACTCTAATATCACAGCTGTGCCTACAACGGCCCCATGGGAACCCCAGCAGACCCTCGGGTGACAGTGCTTTCCTAAGCCCAACCAGCAGTACAGACCTATCAAGACTCAACGGGCTGGGTCAGCTCTCTCAGTTGAGAGTCTGTTAGGCCCTCTGTCCTCCCTGACGCACCTGGTCCTGTCATCTTGTTCAGTGGTGGTACCTGTCCCTTTGGTGTGTCATCTAAGCCACAGCACAAGGGAAGTCATCCTCTGTGGCATGGGAGCCCTGTGCCATCCACTCCTGAGTGCTGCGGTTGCTGTGAAGGCCACGTGCACCCGGGTCACACACACCGCGGGCACTGTCCCCTCATACTTGTGCCCCACCCTGGCTGGGACAATTACAGCTACCTCAAGTGTCCCCATTTGGAAGCATTCTGAATCCCTGCTTGCCTGCCCATCCAGTTTCCCAGGCAGGCTGTGTAGACTCCTCAGTCAATAGGTTGGCACGACACCAAACCCTCCCAGCCTTTCAAACCACTTTCTCCCCAGCCATCACTCGTGGTGGCTCACCTGACTCTGTGATTGCCCCTTTGACTCCCACTTCCTCCCATCCCTGGGGCTGGTAAACAAATCAGTGCTTCCGGGTAGTCGGAGAAAGTGGGCTCTGTTTAAGGATAAGAGCATCATTTAGACATAATCAAGGATGCGGAAGAGACTTGGTCTTGGACAAAGACAGAGAGCATTTCTAAACCAGCCATTGCTCTCCGAATGTGGGAGACTCTCTTCCCACAAGGCTGGGATTGTGCAGCTCTCAAAGAAATCAATTAGCTTGGCAGGGGGCGATAAAGGGCTTTGCGATCAGAGAGCAGGCTTGCAACGCACCACCGAGGAAGAAATGTTAGCTCTTTCTCAATGAAGAGCCAGACACTCGCATCAAGTCTTAGGGGCATGAAATAAACACGGAAGTTAAATGCTGAAAAAAGAGAACTGATTAAAACAGAGGTATGTGAACACATTTTCAATAACGAGAAAGCCAATTTTGAGGTAGTTTGAGCCAACTGCTACATGATAAATATCAATTAAAATTTCATTAAAGAATAGGCTCCTACAGAAAAGATACCTGTAAATGATTAGTAAGCAGAAAAGGCGGCAGTGGGTGAAGAATCCCAGACTGAGCTTGCCCAGGCTATTAATGAGTACTTCCCATTGCAAATAGCAAAAAAACACAACAAACAGAAAACACTCAAAATGGCTTGAAGAGCAAGGATATTTATTATTTATGTAACCTGAAAGTCCAGAAAGGGCCAGGCCGTGACTTCTGCTGGTCTCTGCTCTGCCCGCCTCCGCATCAGCTTCATCCCCCACTTGCTGCTCACCTTCCCGCCTCCCTCCGTTGACTTAATGGAGCAGTGTGGGTTCACGAATTCACTGTGCAGGTACAGACGAAAGCTGTGGAGGCTGACAGGCCTAACTGGAATCCTGGCACTGCCTGAGAGCTGTGTGTCTTGGGCAAGAAGCGAACCAATTAAGTACTAGTCTCCTTATCTGGAAAATAGGAATAATAATAACGCCCGTGCCCTAAGATCGTTGTGAGGATTAAGTCACATGGTGAGATGGTGGCTGACGTGTAAATTTAGTGATTTAGTGTTTAGTAAATTTAAGAACTCACCTCTTGGGGTATCTGGGTGGCTCAGTCAGTTAAGCGTCTGCCTTCAGCTCAGGTCATGATCCCAGAGTCCTAGGATCGAGTCCTGCATCGGGCTCCCTGCTCAGCAGGAAGTCTGCTTCTCCCTCTCCCTCTGCTCCTCCCTGCCATTCACGCTCGCGCTCTCTCTCTCAAATATATAAATAAGATCTTAAAAAAACGCAACAGAACTCACCCCTTGTCTTTAAGGAGTTTTCTAAATGTTTACAAAGGGTTGGGCACCGTGCTCACTTGGAGAGACAGAAGTTAGAATACAGACAAGTTTAAGTTGGTGGTTAGGATGGTGTAGTAGGTTCCCTACCCTCCATCTCCTTACCCCTCTGATAGGAGCAAGACTAGGGAGATGGTGGGCTGGTATCTGGTAAGTGGGAAAAATGGGGAGGATGGGGACAACTGGTCTGCTGTGTCATTTGAAGGGCTTTAGTCTCCTTTATGTAAAGTACAGATTTGGTTTCATGTCTATTTTCCCTTGAGATTAAATACTATAGTATCATGGAATTGAAAGGAAGGAAGGAAGGAAAGAAGGAAGGAAGGAAGGGAGGAAAGAAATAGGGAAGGAAGGAAAAAGATTGTTCACTCAAAGGGAGCAGAATACAGTTTCTGGTAACAGGAGAAACTCAACATGCTCTCAGGTCGGGAGATCAAAGGGATCTTCAGCCCAGAGCACCTGTGAGGTGCAGAGCTCTGAAGGGGGCAGGAGTCAGGGAAAAGCACGTTCCCAGTTATTTCTTCCTGGCTGATGTTAGGGAAAGTACTTAACTGTGCTTAGAAATGTTCAATGCTTTTAGTAGATATCAAAAATTGAAAAAGCTAAGCGACTTCCCCCAGGAAAAGAAAAAGCAGTCCAGACCTATTTAAAACAACCATTAAAGTTAAGACTTTGACCCCTCTGAATTTTTAGTAGCATGCTACTAGAACTTTCTGCCCACTGCCTGCCATTCCCTGTCCTGTTCTGCTCACAGGTGGGGGTTGAAGAAAAGTCAACTAGAAACTGTAGCCTTAGACATTATTTTCTAAGATGAATTAGTTTAACCGACATTTAACTACCACGTGACCTCCCCACCAGCCGTGGTTCCACTGGGGAAGTAGAGACGGCCGGCTCCTGCTCCTCTGAGGCTCACAGAGGGTAACTGGGTAATGTCAGTGGAAAGGGGGTGTTGTGAGCTTATGTGAGTCCCATCCCAGGCCCACTGGGTGACTCAGCGCACCTGTGCGGATGGGTGCTGGAACTCTGGAAAGACGCCAGCCTCAGACTGGTGTTTACCCGGCAGCCCTAAGTTTGCCTGTTTGGATCTGTTCCTCCCGTTCTCTCCGAGCCATGAAGAACCAGACTGATTTTCCCCAACGCTGCCCCAAGAGCCCAGCTTAGGTCAGAATACAGTGCCACGCTTCTCCAAAACACGCCATTTCCTCAGGCAAGCAGCTCATGGCCCATTTTTAGTCTGAGTAAACCCCACATATCATTCAGTATAAAGTTTAGTGAAAGAGATCAGGTTGTAAAGGAAAGACGGTTGGGCATCTTTTCAAGTTGGCTTGGTAGTTCCTGGAGGGAGGGTGCCGGAAACACCTCGGCTCCAGGCGCTCTCGCCCTTAAGAATGGGAGAAGAAAAGCCTGCAAGAAATGCCATTGGTTAAATTAATGTCACAGAAAAAAAAAATACCTCTCTTTCAGGACGCTGGGCCTGGCACACACGACATCTTTGGTATAAATAAAAATGATAAAGTAATATGGGGAAGGAACTGGGTTACGGGGCTGGTCAAGCTCTGGTTCCCATCAGTGGTCTGGCTGGTAGAGAAAGCACTGCTCTGGAAAGAGAAGCAAGGGTGTTCTTTCGGGATAGGAATGTGCTGGGAGAAATTCCTTTTAAGCCAGGGTATAAAGAAGTTGCTGGAGCAAGCACTCCTGACCTCCCCATTGCATCAGCCTCCCAGGCAGGGAGCGCTCTAATTTCCCTTAGAACAGAGGAGTCATCTGCCAACAAGAGCAGCAGCTGCTTTTCTGTGTCAGAAAGAAAGAAGCAAGCAAGAAAGGGAAAAGTCGCTGCCTTAAAGAGGGCAGTGGATGTTTCCACTGTGTGAAGGGGATATTTGCCGCACATCTGGGCAGGATTCGAAACTTACCGATGGCTTCATGTAGGATTCTCATGCCGCCCAGGGATGCTTTATTGTGTTACTTCCAAGATTTTATCACTTTATTTCCAATTTGCATCCTTGGGGATGAACAAAACTGCTTTTCTGAATCATAGGAAATGCTTCAAGCTGGGTACAATTTGATATTAACGGAGGATATTCAGGAGCCGCGAAGGAACTTAACACTTTTTCATAGATTCTAAAACGGGATCCAAAGTGGCAAACGTTATTTCCCCCCTAATTTAATAAAGTGACAGAACAAGTTAAGTCATTAAAGACCTGACACCCCACCAGGATTCCACAGTTCTGAGGTAAACCGAATCACTCTTTCTAAATAATACAGCAGGGGAAAATGAAGGCTTTATTCTCACGATGCTAAGAACAAATGAAGAAAACACATTAAGTTTTATGAAGAAAGAAATTCACTCCTCGAGACTATTTATTTTTTAAACAGTCAATTTGATCAAAGAGATTCTTTAATCCTGGATTACTTCATAGATACACCCATTTGGCATTCAAATTGCCTCACAAGCATGTGTGGGTTAGGGGTTACCTACAAGCTGGGGTGACAGGATGGCGGCAGTAAAGATAAATTTACCTCTGAAATAGGCTGGGATGCCCAGAGACTCCGAGAAAATAAGTCTGAGAATATGAAGAGAAAAATGAAAATACTCATCTAGCCCAAACTCGTGTTAATGAATATCATAATACTTTAATTAGCAATGTGGGTTCTGGTAGCATTCTCAGAAAATTGATGAATACAGTCTTCCAATATTTGGTTCTCTGAATTAATTTCTACCCATCACCAAGGGAAGATACTTGTAAGTATAGTCAAGAGTGCTTATGGTATTACTATTTAGGAAGAAAATGATGAAGATTACTGTTTTGTTTTTTTTTTACGATTTTATTTATTTATTTGACAGACAGAGATCACAAGTAGGCAGAGAGGCAGGCAGAGAGAGAGGGGGAAGCAGGCTTCCTGATGAGCAGAGAGCCTGATGCGGGGCTCGATCCCAGGACCCTGAGATCATGACCTGAGCAGAAGGCAGAGGCTTAACCCGCTGAGCCACCCAGGCGCTCCTGAAGATTACTGTTTATGCGCAAACATAAAGGAGACTGTCTTTCCATATTATCACTCAAAAGAGAAGGAATCTGATAAGCAACATCTTATGAAGATTATCTGAGGAACACACAGATCTAAAATAGGGTTGTACCATCAGTAGATGAATGGATAAAGATGCTGTGGTATATATATATGATGGAATATTCCTCAGCCATAAAAAGAATGAGATCTTACCATCTGCAACAACACGGACGGAGCTAGAGGGTAATATGCAAAGTGAAATAAGTCAGACAGAGAAAGACAAATACCACAGGGTTTCACTCAAATGTGGAATCTGAAAAAAACAAAAACAAAACAAAGGAACAAACCCAAAACAGAAAGAGACCCATAAATACAGAGAACAAATTGGTGGTTGCCGGGGATGGAGGGGATGGGTAAATGGGTGAAGGGGAGCGGGAGGTACAGGCTTCTAGTTATGGAGTGAGTAAGTCACGGGGATGAGTGCACAGCATAGGGAATAGAGTCTATGGTATTGTAATAATGTTGTATGTGACGCATGGTAGCTTCACTCGTGAGTATGGCACAATGTACCCTGTTGTCAGGTCACGACTGTCCTACAACTGAAACCAACGCAACATTGTGTGTTAACAATACTTCAATTTTAGGGGCACCTGGGTGGCTCAGATGGTTAAGCGTCTACCTTTGGCTCAGGTCATGATCCCAGAGGCCTGGGATGAAGCCTCAGGCTGGGGAGTCTGATTCTCCTTCTCCCTCCGCCTCTTCTGCTTGTGTTCTCTCTCTCTCCCCATCTCTCAAATGAATAAATAAAATCTTAAAAAAAACTTTACGTAAAAAAAACAAACTATACTTCAATTTAAAAAAATAAAGTAAATAAAACAGAATTGCCAGATTTAGCAAATAAAATTTGTATTTTTATTTTAGGGGGGCATTCTGTATCAAATCTGAATTTCAGATAAATACCTTTTTTTTTTTTTTGTAATGTAAGTATGTTCCATACAATATTTGTGGCATTTTATACTAAAATTTATCTACTGTTTATCTGAAATTCAAATTTAAGTTGACACCCTGTATTTTATCTTGCAACTCAAGTCTAACATAATCTTAAAATGCTAATTTTGGATGATTACAGAGGTCATGTGATGAAATGGATTTTTAAAAACAAAGACAAAGAAATTGACCAGGTTTAACATTTCATAATTATCTTTGGTGGTACGATACACCCAATTACAATTGCTGGTCATATGGTCAAGAAGCCTTACAAAAATCACTTACAAAAGCCACAGGTAAGTGTTTTGCATGTGGTGAATGAAAACAAACCAACAAATCAACAAAAACAAGCACAAGACCAGCCATTTCCTGTAACGTGAATGAATACTTGTGGCCCAGGTAAAACTTCCAGTGAGAGCATTACACATTAAAAGGAAAAAAATGCTGAATCTCATGCGATTTCAATGACACGAAAATGATGTTTTGATCTTGAAAAGAGATTATGGCAATGACAAAGTTAGTAAAGTCAAAGATGCATATAACAGAATGAATAAAAGTCATACAAGTGAGGGAAGACAATATTCTAAAATGATATATTAGTTTATCTAATGTGTAATTTTATGTATTTGCAACTAAATTGAATTATAATAAAATTTATTTTATTTAGAGAGAGAGAAAGCTCATGAGCAGGGGGTGTGGGGGTAAAGGGAGAGCGAGAATCTTTTCTTTTTTTTTTAAAGATTTTATTTATTCATTTCACAGACAGAGATCACAAGTAGGCAGAGAGGCAGGCAGAGAGAGAGAGGAGGAAGCAGGCTTCCTGCTGAGCAGAGAGCCCGCTGCGGGGCTCGATCCCAGGACCCTGGGACCATGACCTGAGCGACCTGAGCAGAAGGCAGAAGCTTAACCCACTGAGCCACTCAGGCGCCTCCAGGACTAATATATTTAAAAACGGACTTTCATGCATCAGATAACAGGCAGCACAGTATGTACTATGATCCCTGAGAAACAAAGGAAGTTTTCCTCTTGCATGAACTTACTGCCTGAACGTGGGTTCCAGTACAAGAAAGGGAATCCAAATGAAGTCCATTGGTCTTGGTGTGTTGAGGAGATAGAAGCTGTACTATATAGAAGCTAAGAAGGCTAGAAGTTAAGGTGCTTTGAAAGTTAATGCTTTGAAATGCAGGACTACACAGAGAGAGAGGCTGCTTGGGAGATCTGTAGAGGAGTCCCTTCAAATCTTTTGCTGAGAACTGATGTGTGCATGCATGGGAGGACATTACCTGAGGTCAGAGAAAACCACTTCCTGGAGCTCACATGGCGCTGAGGATAGTCTATGCTCCTACCAATCAGAGTGGTACCTGGGGCACCTGGCAGAATTCTCAGAAGGACATTTCTTTAGTTATCACTACTTACTTAGCCCTAGCCAGTTCTGGACCTGACATATAAGACCTAAAAGCAAACATCAAAAGGATCCAATTAATTTAACTGTATGCCAAAGCAAAATTCAACATTAAACAAATATAACAAGATCTAGCAAACCAACAAAGCAAAATTCACAGTATCCAGCATCCAATAAAAAAAAGAAATTACTGGGTTAAGAAATTTAAAAAGCAACTTCATTTACAATTGCATCGAAGGGAATAAAATATCCAGGAATAAATTTCACCCAGGAAGTACAAGACCTATACACTGAAAACTACAATACTGATGAAAGAAATTGAGGATGACACAAATAAACGGAAAGATAACCCATGTCGGTTACATGGAAGAATTAATATTGTTAAAATGTCCACACTACCCCAGCAATGTACAGATTTAATGTAATCTCTATCAAAATTCCAGTGACATTTTTCACAGAAAGAGAAGATAATCCTGAAATGTGTATGGAACCACAAAAGACCCCAAAGAGCAATGCAGTCCTGAGAAAGAACGACAAAAACGGCATCATCCTTTCTGATTTCAGTCTACAGTACAAGCTCACAGTGAAACGGTGTCATACTGGAGGAAGAAGGGGACCAAGAGGATTCTGCAAGTACACAAGAGGAGCCTTTGATTAAATCAGAGAAAATTGTGGGTTGTCTATTTTGGCCTATTTGGAGCATATTTTCCACCGATGAAGAAACTCAACTGGAAAAGCAATTACTGCACATTAATCAAGCCGATTTTAGGGCCCAGTAAGCCGGCCTCTTTTTCACATCCACTAGCACTGTGGAGTATGCTTTCAACAGACATTATCAGTTAACTGGAAAGATACAAATTATTTTTGTATTTCGTAACTTTCATGAGAAAACACACCTAAGAAATGATCTTATTTGTCAACAAGACAGCCCTCACTGGCAGGCCACAAGCTTACCAATTTCACCTCTGGCTACTGCTGCCCAGGACACATTTTGTACTCTGAACAGAATGACCGCTTCACCATGTATGACAATCCTAGACTTCTTCCTTTCTCCGGGGCCTGGAAGCTGAGGTAATCTTGAGTTTACTACATATGTGAGTTAGGGCAGGGCATAATCTCTCCACACCCCCTTTTTTTTTTTTTCCCCAATTTGTAAAATGGGGAAAATGATACTTACCTCCCCAAATTTTTTGTGAGGAATATTATGTGTAAAATGCTTCATGTAGTGCCTGGCACATGGTAGGCAGTCCGTGTTACTCTAGGGTCCAGCTGAGATAATACACTTATAATTATGCAACTTTGAATAGTGATTGAGCTTGCCCCACACAGAGCCTTTTAGCATCTCTGTGACTCACTAAAAGCATCACAATTATGACTATAAATCTTACTATGTACAAGAACTTGGAAAAGAACGACTTGACCAAGGCCTTACATGAAGCAACTGGCAGAACCAAGCCCTAGGTCTTTTGGTCCTAAACCCATGTCCTTTATGATGCTTTGTACCAATACCCTCCCCTCCTCGCCCCTGAAATGTTTTGCACCATACTTCTTTCTCTTCTCAAAAGAGAAACAATTATGATTCTTAACCTTCTGTTTAGTGCTTGATCCAATAATGGCTCCCATTGCTATATTTCCTGATTCCTCAACTAAATTAAGTTCCATGAGTATCTGAGGATAGGGACTATGGTCTGTTCAGTTCTGTTTGGCCACGAGCCCTCACAGCCTTTTTTTTTTTTTTTTTTAAGATTTTATTTGTTTATTTGACAGATAGAGATCACAAGTAGGCAGAAAGGCAGACACACAGAGAGAGGGGGAAGCAGGCTCCCTGCTAAGCAGAGAGCCCAATGCGGGCCTTGATCCCAGGACCCTGAGATAATGACCCGAGCTGAAGGCAGAGGCTTAACTCACTGAGCCACCCAGGCGCCCCCATGTTCAGATGTGAATTCAGTTCTATCGTTCCCTCAAAACACATTCAGTCTATGGGAAAATCCATAGCTGTCTCTAGGTGAAGTGAATATTATGAGGATAATTAATTGTTCAGTGCCATCTTTGAAAATCAGGAGCCTCTAAGCTTCATAGAATTCAAAAAGAAAAAACTTAATGGAGGTTATTGAAGTCAGAGGTACCTTTAAATAGTTCAGCCCTGGAATTACTATGTCTAGCCATCCACTTGTGCTCATGTAATTGCTCTAAGCTGATTCATGAAAGGCTAGGAAACATCTGGTCATGAAATGACCCAGAAAGTTCAACTCACCTGCTAGAACTAGGTCATACTGAAAGTCTTTGCAAAATCAAATCTCCATATGGAGAGAACGCTAATAACAGCCAACTTTAACGAATGCCTCCATGCTAGGCTTGTGCTAAAAGCTTGATGAATTACTGGATTTTAAACAAACTGACTTTAAGGCATCATTTACATGCCATACAAATTGCCAATTTACAGTGTACAGTTCCAGGAGTTTTGAAAAAATGTATACAGATACCCATGTGACCATCACTACGATTAAGATTCTACTGAGTATCCATTATTACTGCTGGGTGATCTATTCCACTGCACGGATATACTACAATGTGTTTACCTATTCATCTGTTGCTAGACATCCATTTTGGTGCTATAATAAATAAAAGTGCTTTGAACATTGTGTGGACATGTTTTCATTTTTCTGGGGCAAATACGCGAGAGCGCAGTCACAGGGTCCCATGGGAAATACATGTTTAATTTTATAAGGAACTGTCAAATTGCTTTCCGAAGGGCCTGTTCTATGTCTATTCCTGCCAATAACGCATGACAGTTCCAGTTGTTCCCTGTCCCTGCCGGCACTAGGTACTGTTGGTCCTTTCGTCCCCCTTCTGTTTGTTTTTCACTATAGTAGAGTTTAAAACTACTAAAATGTGCCTGAACAGTTCTGTGCGTTTTGACACATACATCTGTGTAGTCATGACAAAAACCAGGACACAGAAGAGTTTCATCACCCCCCCAAATACTCACATGTTCTTTTCTAGTTAAGTCCTCTCTCCCTCCTGCCCCTGGCAACTAGTGATCTTTTTTCTGTTCTTGTAATTTTGCCTTTTCCAGAATGTCATAAAAATGAGACCACATGGTACGGAGTCGGAGTCTGACTTCCAGCATTTAGCAGAGTGAGCTGCGAATCATTCGTGTGTATTAGTAAAGCACTTCCTATTTCACTATATGGGAAATTCTCTATTGCACAGTTTCTGTTCACCATTTGGAGAATGTTTGGATAGGTTTCCGGCTTTTAGCAATTACAGTTAAAGCCCCTGTAAAGATCTGTGTACAGATTTCTGTGTGAACACGTTCTTGCTTCACTTGGGATCGCTGAATTATATGACAAGGGTATGTTTCACTTTAAAAGAAACTGTTAACCTTTTCCAAAATGACTGTCATTTTACATTCCCACTAGCAATGTGAGAGTTCTAGTTTACCGCACATCTTCACTGGCATTTGGTGCTGTTGTTTTTAGTTTTAACCATTTTGATAGGTGTGTCGTCGTATCTCACTGTGGTTTTGATTTACATTTCTGTAATTAGCATGATGTTGAGTATCTCTACATGAGCTTATCTGCCATCAGCTTATCTTCTTTGGTGAAATGTTTGTTCAAATCTTTTGCCCATAAGAAATTTTTTTTTATTGTTGAGTTTTAAGGGTTTATTTTCTAGATACAAGTTTTCAAGTGACTTGCAAATATCTTCTCCCAGTCAGTGCCTGCCTTTCCATTCTCTTAATAGTCTATTGAAAAGCAGAAGTTCTTACTTGTGATAAAGTCTAACTTTTCAACTTTTTCTTTTATGCATCATGCTTTTGATATTATATCCAAGAAATTTTTGCCTAACACAAGGTCATAAAGTTCTTCCTATATTTCATTCAATAGGTTTTATAGTTATTTGCTTTATATTTGGACTTAAGTTTATGATCTTTTATGCGTTAGTTTCTGTAATGGGTGCAAGGTATGAATCGAAACTTTGTTTAGTTGTTTTTGTATAAGGATACCAAATTGCTCAGCACCATTTGCTGAAAAGACTATTCTTTCTCTCCTAAAGTGCTTCCACAGTTCCGTGGAAAATCAATCGCCCTTATATGTATCAGTATCTTTCTGGACTCACCGTGTCCTATTGATTTATGTGCCTATTTTTCCTCCAGTGCTGCAATGTGTTGATTACCGCAGGTAAAAGAACCACTACGGTTAAAATGTGCACACTAGCCAAAGCAATCTACAGATTTAATGCAAGCCTTTTAAAACACCAACAGTATTTTTCACAGAACTAGAATAATCCTAAAATTTGTACAGAACCACAAAAGAACCCAAATAGCCAAACAAGTCTTGAAAAAGAAGAACAAAGCTGGAGGTATCACAATTCCAGATTTCAAGATTTACTACAAAACTATACTAATTAAGACACTATGGTACTAGCACAAAAATAGACACATAGTTCAATGGATCAGAATAGAGATCCCAGAAATAAACCCATGCTTATATGGTTAATGTTTGACAAAGGAGGCAAGAATATGCAATGAGAAAAGGCAGTCTCTTTAATAAATGATGCTGAAAACTGGACAGCCACCTGGAAAAGAATGAAACTGGAGCAATTTCTTATTCTATATACAAAAAATAAACTAAAAAATGGATTAAAGACCTAAATGAGAGACCTGAAACCATAAAAGTCCTAGAAGAGAACACAGACAGCAATTTCTCTGACATCAGCTGTAGCAACATTTTTCTAGGTATGTCTCCTGATGCAAGGAATACAAAAACATAAATGAACTATCAGGACTACATCAAAATAGGAAGGAAACAATCAGCAAAACTAAGAGCAACCTACAGAATGGGAAAAATATACTTGCAAATGACATATCCAAAAAAGGGCTAGTGTCCAAAATATATAAAGAATAGTTACAACTCAATACCCCCCAAACAATTAACCCAATTAAAAAATGGGCTGAAGAGACGAACAGACATATTTCCAAAGAAGACATCCAGATGGCCAAAAGGTACATGAAAAGGTATTCAACATCACTCATCATCACGGAAATGCAAAACAAAACCACAAAGGGATATTGCCTTACACCTGTCAGAATGGCTGAATCAAAAATACAAGAAACAAGTGTTGACAAGGATGTGGAGGAAAAGAAACCCTCCTGCACTGTTGGTGGGAATGCAAATTGGTGCAGCCACTGAGGAAAACAGTATGGAGATTCCTCAAAAAGTTAAAAATACAATTACCATATGATTCAGCAATTCCACTACTGGGTGTTTACCCAAAGAATATGAAAACACTAATTTGAAAAGACACATACACTTTTACTGCAGCATTATTTACAACAGCCAAACTATGGAAGCAGCCCAAGTGCCCATGGATAGATGAATGGATAAAGATGGGATACACACACACAGGAATATTACTCAGCCATAAAAAAGAATGAAATCTTGCCATTTCAATAACATAAGGGTATAATGCTAAGTGAAGGCATAGCAAGGAAAACAAAGGAGTCTAAAGTAATTGGAGTAGAATCATCGATGGGGAGGGAGAGAGTAAATGAGAACGGAGAGGAAGCTAACAAACTGGAACATTTTAGACAATGTTGAGAAACTCTGACTTTATTCTAAGTGTGATGAGAGGCCACCGAAGGATTAAGAGCATGTACAATGACCATTCTAGTTTATCTTTAAAAGGATAACAAAGTCTTCACCTCCACAGCGGAGACAGAGAATAAACAAATAAAAAAAAATGTATGTATAAAAATGTCAAGTAGTAAGCACTGTTCTGAGGGGAAAGGATCACTGCTATGTGGAAGGCAGGCTACAGAAAGGTATGGGGGGAAGCATGAGCAGGAGCCAGGCACCAGTTCGGAAGCTAGATGGTAGCTAGGGAGAGAAGATGAAAAGTTCTCTTTTAGGTATGCTGGGTCTGAGATACTATTTGACATCCAAATACAAAGTCACTTATGCACTCATTCATTCACTCAGTAAATATTTATAAGCACTATTGTGTGCCAGGCGCTCTTGCAGTTGCTGGGATTATTGCAGTACATAAAAAGCCTGCCTAGAGGTGCCAGCTAACTGGGGGGGAGATCATGTTGCAATACTGGAGTATATCCAATCAACACCTCTCACCCCCTAAACAAACACCATGTTACATGCCAGTGACATCGCAGTGAAAAAAGGCTGCCTTTGTGGAGTTTATCTTCTGGTGGGGGGGGAGAAACAATAAACAAGTGTAAATTATTGGGATCAGTGCTGGGCGGGGAAGATGAAGTCGGGTGAAGGAGATAGGGAATGGGAAAGTGGAGAACAGGCTGCTATTTCAGAATGGAAAGGATAAGCCTCCCTAAGATAAGATCTAAAGAGGCCTGAAGAAGTGAGGGAGGGAGCCCAGAACTGGCAGGGGGAGCAGGGGTCAGATGGAGACAGAATAGAGTCTAAGAGCCGTGAGACAAGATGTGCTTGACAGGTTTGAGGAACAGTAAAGGACAGCACAGAAGACAGTCATAAGAAATAGGAGGCCACCATGTGCAGGGACTTGCCTGGCTTTCACTGAGCCTGAAGCACTGGAGGGATGAGAGCAGGGGAGGGCCATGAGCTGTGTTAAAATTGTCACTTAGGCTGCTGTATGTGTGGCGGGGGCGGGCGGGGGCGCTGAGGGAGTTTAGGGTGGAAACAGGCAGGAAGCTTGTCTAAGAGTCCAGGGAAGGGGGGCACCTGGGTGGTTCAGTCATTAAGTATCTGCCTTTGGCTTGGGTCGTGATCCCGGGAACCTGGGATCGAGCCCCGAATCGGGTCCCCTGCTTGGCGGGAAGCCTGCTTTTCCCTTTTCCTCTGCTTGTGTTCCGTCTCTTGCTGTGTCTCTCTCTGTCAAATAAATAAACACAATCTTTAAAAAAAAAAAAAAAAGAGTCCAAGGAAGAGATGGATGGCTGTGGTTTGGCACAGGGTGGCGCAGTAAAGGCGGTGAGGGCAGTTCGACTGGGGATAGAAAGGGAAAGCACCCAAGATTTGCATGTAGAATGGATATAGTGTGTGTGAGAGGGGATGGTGCCAAGGTTTCTGTGTGGCTTGGATGACTGGGAGGGAGGGGGTTCCTAGTCACTGAGTCACTGGGATGGTTAAGTCTGTAAAGGAGCAGGGTGGGAGGCAGAGCAGGAGTCCTCTCTGGATGCTTCAGTCTGGAGCCCATCTTCAATAATGAGACAGATATAGCAGGTGCGTCAGGATGGGACATCTGGCAACCATCAGCCTACACAAGTCCTGAGCCTGGGTGAGACCACCTGGGAGCAAGTGGAAAGAGGAGAGGCTGAGATGGAACAGGGATCCTTCCACGGAGCTTCCATTCTATAGGGAAGAGACAGAAAATGGTCAAAAATAGGTGATGGGTGCAATGTAGAGAAAAAGGCCAAGGAATGCACTAGAGGATGGTGGTTGGTCTGGGTATGTTATTTGTCTATGTGTCACAGATGCAATTAAATATATGAATCAGGAACTATCTATGAAATAGTCTGGATATATAAATTTGATAGTCCCCAACATGTTGAACTCCTCAAGACTGGACAGAGCACACCAAGAAAGGAGGTTGATAAATTTAAAAATCTGAGAACTGAGCCCTAGGAGTTCCCACCATTTACAGTGGAACTTGCTGTAATGGGTTTTCCTTTCTAAAATTTATGCAGGAGAAGGTGGGTTGTCAACAGGGCAGCCCTCTCTCCAAGCCACTGACTGAAATGTTGCTGTTTGCTCAACCTTCAGACCAGCTTGGAGGTGTTCCTCCTGTGTATTCCTCAGACTCCTACATCAGAACTAACTGAGGAGCTTGTTAAAAATGAAGATTCCATGTCCCTCCCCGCTCCCCCAAACTGCCCTCTGGGACTAGATCCAGAGAAAACAAATTGCGGATGATCTTCATGCCCATGAAGGCTGGAAGCCACTGCATCAAAGACAGGGAGGCAAAACAGAAGACAATCCAAGTGGCGGGAAACAAGAAGACATGGTTAGGTAAGACACACTCAGTCCGTGGCCAGAGGGGAGCTCCTGAAGGTGCTGAGGACAGAGCTCTAGGACCAGAACCTCACGCTGTGTAGAGGAGCTGTGGTGGGGAGAGAGAATGTGGAAATGCAGATTTGGCTCCTGAATTGTTCTTACTGCGATAGGGCTATCAGGATTGGAATTCCTCAGTTCTTCAAATGTTTTAGAATTTTTTTATAGGAATGAGCTGACTTTTTAAGAAAAAACTATCTTAGCTTTTTAAATTTCCTCTGTTTTGTACTGAAGGAGGGAGGAAAAATAATTATTTGGGCTAAAACAAATTGTTCTCAGCATACTGAATTAGACTTTATTCTAGATATGGAAGGCTCATCATAATTCTTTCAGTTAGAAAGGTAGTCTAGCTGACATCTTCTATTACAGTGCTAAGTGCAACAGAGCAAAGAATCCATATCTAAATCATAAGTCATTACTCCATTCCACTCTGGAGGCAGAATATATAGACATTACTAAGGAAAACAACTGAAGAGATTTAGTTAGAGGCCACTTGTTAAGGCATACTTTAAAACACCTATGTGTATATAAAAATAGAGCCGACTTCATATTTTGATTTATGAAAAATAAATTTATTACATAACACCTTGTTTTTAACAATGTTCAATTTTTTTTTTAAATTCAGAATACTTGTGTCATTCATGTAAAATAGTTTGATACAGTACATTGTATGTTATAGGTTTTTTTTTCCTCAAAAATTCTAAGGCTCTCCTACTCCTTCTCCTTTGCTGAAGTAAGGGCACCCTAAACAACGTGCGAACAAGTTTTAAAAAGGAAAATTAACTGAACAAAATTTTAATAGCACTACACCAACCAGCTTTAAAATCAGGACAAAATATCTGAATGGGATGCCGCACCTTTCAGAGGAAGTTATCATTCATGCTTTTTTCATCTTAAAGCATGCTCACTAATCAGCAACACCAACAGGAAAAATAAAACACTGTCTATGACAATCATTTCAGTTTGTTTGCCGAACCAAACAGGTTTATATCAATGACAACATATTTAATTACTATCAAATAGCAGCTTTAATACCAGTCAAGTCATAGATTGAAAATAAAAACAAACTTATAAGTTGGAAATTAATCTTTGGGAGTTTTGAAACCTTTCTGGAAAAACTATGTGGCTTTTGTACTTTCAAAAAAACCCAAGCAATAGCCTTGGTCGAAAAACACTGATTAATGTAGAAAATGAATCAACCCACTGATAAGACACTAAAATGAAAGGTGTACCAAAATAATCTCACTTTGAGTCTTGGTTATTTTGTTGAGTTAACATATACTGTATGTTTCAAGTACCAGTTAAACTTGTGTGTGTGTGTGTGTGTGTGTGAGTGTGTGTGTGTGTGTGTACTATTGGTCAGATAATGTTGTTACACTGAAAGAATTCACCACATACAACGACAAATGCTCGCCCCTAGCACATTTCACAGCTTCAACTGCTACAGACTGTCACTGGAAAAAACGCATTGGTCAGTCTGAACCATGTCAAGTAGACTATGGAAGTAGCAAATCCACAACACAAACTGTGCTAGCACTTTCTTTCAAGTCTAACTCCAAAACAGATACAACTTGGAAGCCACTACCCCGGTGTGTGAAAAGTGGTGGAACTTGGCTACCGGACAGTTTGAGGATGTGGGTGTACAGTACATTCCCATGGCCCATACCAGGTTCCCGCAGAGAGCTGCACCGTCAGTCCTGCAGCGCTAGCAACAGTGCATCGACAACATTCCAGCGCAGCTCAGTACCGGTGTGTCTGATGTGAGTACTGTGGAGGCTGCTGGGAGGTAGCTGAGTATCCCATGCTGCTCTGTGGCTGTGATGTGCTTGGTCCAGGGTTGGGATAGGCAGCATGTGGATTGGAACGCTGCAAAAGAACGAGCGAGGAAGCAGAGTCAGGTGCTTCTAAGAGTTGGCTCCATCCCAAGCTGGCGAGGCTTAGGTTTGCAATGTCATTTATTTAGACGCAGTAAGGATTTAAAAGTCTTGTGCTATGTACTAGCTTTAGAATGAAAATGACAAAAACCGGGGCACCTGGGTGGCTCAGTGGGTTAAAGCCTCTGCCTTGGGCCCAGGTCATGGTCCCAGGGTCCTGGGATTGAGCCCTGCATCGGGCTCTCTGCTCAGCAGGGAGACTGCTTCCCCTCCTCTCTCTCTCTGGCTGCCTCTCTGCCTACCTGTGATCTCTGTCTGTCAAATAAATAAATAAAATCTTTAAAAAAAAAAAAAAGAAAAGAAAATGACAAAAACCCCCAATCTTGTAATGTCAGCTAAGGTCAGAAGTATTGCCAGTAAATAATACTAAGCTGAGTCTCATGACTCTGCTGTGCAGTTCATTGTTTTTCTATAGCAGTAATCCCCTTTTTAAGCTGTTTTGTAACCACCTGATAAGTAATAATTAATTTGCTTGAGATGTTTATACGTGAACTTAATGATATATACACGAAGACATTCAAAGCTAATTTACATGCTGATTTCTTCAACAGAAGCCTCCCAGCACACGTGTGACTAAAGAATAAAAACGAACAGGACAAGAAAAGGTACTTTAGAATCATTTTCTTAGGCATTAAATATTTTTATGCCCTTTAATGAATCTTACTTTCTGCAACAAGTTATATACAAAATTAAGTTGATAATTATAGAAACGTAAGAACAATGTTATTCTCAATTCTAAACTGCACAAAGGGAAAGAACAGAGAGTTGAGAGTCCTGTGATTTTGATCTGTTATATTGTTATTCCCTTCCTGCACCTCTCTCTCTTATTATTAGCTCCCAAGACAAACACAATAACTGATTAACCATAATTTACTACCTCCTTCTTTCAAAGCATATTCAATAAATCATATAATTCTAAATTCTGCCAACTCTAGCAAAGTAACATTTTGAAAAGAGCAGGCACATGAAATTACAGTCACTACAAAAAGCAACCGTCCGACGATGACGTCCAGAAACACAGAAGCAGAGCAATTTCTTGGTTTCAACGGCAAAGGTCCGAGCACTGCCCTGCTTCATTCCAGGGATTGCCATCACCTCAGCAAGCAAACACATTCTTGAGCCAAGAGGGATGCACTCTTCCCACCCAGATAGGGACAAAAAGATGCTGGAACAAACAACAACCCCCAGAGATGTCTGTCCTTGATTTCCTTGTTTAGGTTCCCAGAAAAGAGCTACTACCCAGGCAGACAAGAATTTCTATGGTTTGGTAGACTGGACCTTTCCTTAACCAAAGCAAAGAGTTAAGATCTCATTTCTGAAGGGTCATAGCAGGCTCTGGGAACCTTATTAGTTTAGTAAGATCTCCTTTTCTCTTTCAGTAGGTAGATAACTTTACTTAGTCCAGTTTCCAGTCTCCTCCCCACACTGAAACCCCGGCGAGCTGACAATATTGGAATGAGCAGGGAGGTGGTAAAGGATTTTCCAAACGGTCTTTCTGCAAAGAAACTGACAATGCCACGTGAGGGGATCCACAAGCAGGCAACGGAGAAGCCTTGGTTGTCAGATCTAAGCCTGTGTCCTGGGTCTACCCCCAGCTCGGCAGGTGAACACGTGGAAGTTACCTAACCTCTCTGAGCATCTCTGGAATGACAATGATCACCTTACCTCACAGGGGTACCACAATGATCAAAGGAAATAATGTAGGTTTCATGCTTGGTATAAAAGCTGGCATAGAAGGCACCCAACAAGCTCTTACTATGACAGTCGTCACTAGCACCACACCACCCCTTAAGAAGTGCTTACTGTGTACTATGAATGCTACTAAGAATTTTAACGATGGTAATGATAATGAGAGCAGAAAAAAAAGTGGTAACATCTGTTAAGCACTACAGCAGGCTAGCCGCTGTGCCTCAGCACATGTCCTCTCATTTAATCCTTAGTGCCACCTCGCACTGGCCATCAACCACTTCTGCAAATAAGAAAACTGAGAACATCTGAATTACTTACTCAAGGTTACCCAGAGCCAGCGGCTGGGATCTGAAAGCCTGTGTTGTTATTGTTGTTTAAGATATTATTTATTTACTTGAGAGAGAGCAAGAAAGAGAGGCCACAGGCTGGGGTGGGGGCTGGGGGTGCTGCAGAGGGAGAGGGAGAAGCAGACTCTCTGCTGAGCAGGGAGCCCAACTCGGGGCTTTATCCCAGGACCCAGGGATCGTGACCTGAGCCAAAGGCAAACACTTAACTGGCTGAACCACCCAGGAACCCCTGAAAGCCTGTGTTCTTAATCATTCTTGGTATACTGTACACAGCCTTGATTGAGTTCCTACCACGAGTCAGGGGCTAGGATGTATCCACTCCTGTTACAACTGTAAGTAAGGCTTGGCCAGGCTCATTTACAGATGAAAAACTAAAGCCAGGAAATGTTATATTATTTGTCCAAGGTCACACAGTTAAGAAATGGCGTAACTTAAGTTCGATCATTCCAGGTCTGTCTAATTCAAAAGTCAGTAAGTACCCTGTTCTGTACCACAGTCAGTACTTTTCCATGTCGGTAACACTCATGTCAACATATTTCCCCAGGTACATAAAGGTCAGCATTTTCTTAGTTACACTGCATTTTCCAAAGGTCATAAACCCATATACAAATACTGATATGTCAAGTAAGTACAAAATAAACTGGAAATACCTGATAGTCTGAGGTCATGATTAGTCCACCTGAGGTAGTGGTAGGAGGAACAACTCTCACTTTTTTCAACGGGGGTCCCTGTGTATGACTGCTGTCTTGATTCCCTGGGTGACCAGTTCCATTAGTATGGTTATTGCCCTGCTGCTGCTGCTGGTTCTTCTCAATTGGTTAAACAGAAAAATAAAGTTCAACTCAGAAGGAGAACCAAATACAAACAAGAAAATGTTACCGGAGCATTGAATAAAACAAGAAGGAGCCAAATGTACTTTAATACTTACTTTGTCTCCTTTGTCATCAGGTTCTTCTTCTGTTAAAAATTCTCGTTTTGGGTAAGGGATTTGACAACCGGCAAAAACACTGCTCAGGAGAAAAAAGAAAAACGGTTTCTGGTATGCCAGTCAATATTTCAGATGCTTCATTTTATTCTTTCAAGACAGACTTTGTTTCCATATCTGTAAAGGAAGTACCTTTCAACTGTGCAACTGTGACAAGATGAATCTTTTCTTCTAATCAGTGACATTACAGCAGGCCATGAGGGATTTCATTGTATAAAAATAATCAATAATCATCAAATATGACTCAATTTTCTTTTATTCCGGCCTCAATCTTTTAGTATTACAACCCAAATATAGACTCCAGTGGAAACGTCACTATTTGAACACAATTTTTTTTTTTTTTTTAACTCTCTACATGTAAAAGATGACACGGGAAACACAAATTTATTTGGGAATGGAATTTGCCATTGGAACCTAAAACTGTAATTGCAAGCAGCGGGCAATCTCCGTGAGTCTGAGTGAGCCACAGCACACATAATCAACCCGCCACTGTGTACCTGGTGCCCCAGTAAAGCCCAAGCTGGCCATGTTTCATTAAGGAACGTAGGAACAGGAGTGCCTCTTATCTCTAAAAGCCTGAAATGATACCTCAGTCATCAGAACTCAGTTTTTGCTTGTCATTGGGATTTCCCTGGGTCCCCAGGTAGGAGTGGCAACTTGGAGATGACAACTCAAAAACAATCATGCTCCAAAAAATTCTACCATGCTGATGAGTTAATAAATTGATCACTTACTCTGATGTAGGAAGTGGATCTTCTAAGAAATAGGGATCCTGCATAGCCTGTTCTGAGGTAATTCGCTTTATTGGGTCCATGGTAAGTAACTTCTGAAGCTGAAACCATAAATCATAAAAACATTACTGCGTTATTTCTCATAGTTTTATATCCTTGGCATATGTGGGACGTATATGCTTTTTGATGAAAACACCACAATCTGAAGGGTATTTATTCTCCCAAGTTAACAACAGGAAAAACCTATTACATTTGATGTAGTAATTCACATTTAGTTGTTCTAATAATCAGGATCTTACTTGGTTCTCCTATAAGAGGCTACTAAACTTACTTCTTACTCTAAACCAATTATCTACATTATGCAAAGTGCTTTGTACAATTTAAAACAGGACTAAAATCTTGTATTTTCTATTCCTTTTCTCTTAAGGGGAAAATTATTTAACACAAATAATACACTAGCCACATGTGGCTATTTAGATTTAAAACCAAATTAACTAAAACCAAATTAAGCTTAAAAAAATCAATTTCTCATTCATATCAGGTACATTTGCAGAGCTCAAGAACCACAGGTGGCTAATGTGCTCCCTACTGGACAACGCAGATCATCAGAGAAAGGTTCTCCTGGCCAGTGCTAATCCTGGTCTAAGTAAATACGATGCTTGATACACAACTTGTGAAGTACAGAGGGATTATGAATGGAGACTTGAAGGTACTGCTTGGGTTCAAGTCTTCACCTGACATTTATTAGCTGAATGACTTTGGACAAGTTGCTTAATCTCTCTGTAACTTCATTCGTCAAAAGGAGATTAGAAATAGCGCCTACTACCATAGGTTTGTTTTCAAAATCAAATGAGGAAATACATGGAAAGCAATTCTAGTGGTACCCAACACAAAGAAAGTACTATGTGTTAGCTGCCATTATTATTATTATTTTAATTATTTTGCCACCTACAGAAATGTCAAGCTAATGTGAAAATTCAGTATTTTTTCATTAAAACATAGTTCACTTAAGACTTTATAAACTAGAATATTTGATTTATTTTTATTTATTTTAGAACATTTGATTTGAGTAGGTGATTGAAGAGCTTATCTAAATAGTGGTCTCTCAGCTTATCCTCTTTGATCTAACGTGGTTTTCAGACTTCAGAGTACATCAGAAGTGCCCCGGGAGCACCTCTCAAAGCAGACTGTTAGGCCCCACTCCCAGAGCTCTGACTGGGATATCTGTGCAGGAGTCTGAGGAGTGGCCTTTCTACCAAGTTCCCTGGGGATTCTACTGCTAAGGACCAGGATCGCACTTGAAAACCAACAGATGCATTGAGACTTGATGGGAGATGACACAATCAGAGGACAGACATAAAATATTTAAAAATACAGAGGAAACGCTGGGATGGGAAGATTTAAATTTAATTATGATGATCCGATATTTCAGTGGAAGCACACTTCAATTTTAGAGGTGAAAGGAAAAGCATGGGTTTGCTATTTAAAATGCTCAACAGTTTTAATGGAGTTACATTAGAGCTTTCAGATGGGCTCACACAAGATAGGTCGCCACGGTATAAACAAGCAACTAAGCTTCAAGGGAAGTCTATCTCTGGGATTTCAGTGGTGATGGTTGTGAGAGCCACTGCAGACTACACTGAATAGCAGCAAGTTCGGGGTAAGTAAGAGCAAGTCTCCTGAACTGTGACTCTGGGCCTACCACTATTATCATTATTTTGTTAGAATAAATAAGTGCGTAACTTTGAAGGCTCTAATGTACCTTCCTGTTTGGGTCCTGTTATAAGTACATTATAAGAAACCATTATTTGGATAATAATATATTGTGTGGCAATAAAATAGGTTAGACCTTGCTTTTTAAGTTGCTGATAAGATGAAATATATGATACATGACATGAAATAAAAATAAACACAAGGTGTAGAAGCAGAAGCAGAAGACAGAGAAGAAACAACCAAAATAGATGAAATGTTTGCAAGTGGCCTGCTATTGTAACAAAGGAACATATCATATTTTTAAGACAAAGAAAATTCCCACTTAATGAACTCATTTAAAAATATTGAGAATAAAGGATGAAAAGAATTTTAAGCCAAATACAATACAACCTATTCCCTGAAATTTCCCCTTTATATGTTGTATAACTTTAAAAAACCCCCAGAATCATTTTTGTTATGATGTAAAAATGGAAATTTTATTGTAAACAAATTTAAGCTGGCAAATTTGATTATAATGTCATAAATTACAATAGCGCATGGATTCATTTAGATTCTAAAATAAACTATTTTTCCATTATACAGTAATGAATTCTGCATCTCTCATATTCTTCCAGAAAAAGCAAGTAATACACACCATCACCGAAGGACTTCTAATACCCAAGTTTGTAAGAGTATCTTGAGAGTTAAAAAATTTTAAAAATAATCTTTCAAAAAGTTGAAATACAAAATAATTTGTAAAAGTTACGTCTGAGTAGTGGGATGGTTTTCTTTTAGATTCTTCTCTCAAATTGTTGAAATTTTTAAAAAAAATCGATGAAAACCAATTAAGTGTAATTTTAAAAATGTTTTTGACAGACTTGGTAGAATAACTATCTTTAAAAAACCTAATGTAACCAAACATTAGTCTGTTAAACCGTGTTATGGGTTTGGAAAAACAAGTTTTCATGCCTTTACTAATACACAGCAACAAGATGTCTGTATTTACCATTAAAGTACTCTAAGAGTGTTAAATAACCATATAAACTGACCTCAAAAAACCTCTGGTTAGCTAACCAGGGAAAAAAATTTTATTATTGTTCTCTAAAGCTTACCAAGTGGAATGCTTTACTATCTGGTTTAACTTTATGTTTTTCCATATACTTGATAAGGCTGCAGTTGGTATACCTGAAAGAGAAATACTATGAAATATCTATATGAGATTTTGAGGTTAATTTTACATTGGCTGAAGTTTTTCCAAACATATGGCATAGCATTAGCTCAATTTCATATTTTAGTCAATATTCACACTAGTCACTTATGAATGAATACCACTGAGAAAACACAAGATAATTTCATAAATAATATATACTGAATAGCATTTTTTATAAGACTGTTATCTCAACAATTCTCTTAAATAACATAGGGGTCAAATATTTAATTCAGCCTTACTAGTAGGTTTAAAATAAATTTAAAATTTTTTAAAAATTTGTCGTAGGCCTTTTAACTGTCCTCTCCCAATGCTCTGATCTTGCATTATAAATAAAGGAAATATTCCTTCTTCTCTATGAAAACTTGCTTAAAATGACTCTACAATCCAGGTGAGTGGGCAAGTGATGGCTAGCAAGGTTACTTATTTCAGTCTCTGCTTCAGCTGTGATCCTTTCCACCGATGCTTGCTTCCAGAAAGTAATAAATATGGAAAGAGTTTTTTTCTCATATCCAAATCAGCTGCTAAAACTAGCTGTTTAACTTCTTTATATCACTTAAACATCTTAAAAGATAAAATATTTATTAATAAGTAAAAGTATTTATTAGAATAAGCTTATGTTTAGTATTCCATTCAGAGGATTTTGGAAAAGCAAAAATCAACAAAGGTCTATTTTCTTTCCAACTTACGTATTTCTTCTGAAATCTTTCATTAATGTTGAATGTTCAGGCATCTTTTTTATATCTTCCCAATCTTTATCTGTGAAATATATTGATAAAATTTTATGTTGTCTAGGTTCCTATTCTCAAGAATTTTAATAAAAGTTACCTCAATTTTCATCACATGTCTTATATACTTTGAACCTCCATGAAAGCACAGACCTCAAATAAATGACTAGCTCTAGTAAATATCTTATCTTGACCTATAAATACAATTCTTATCCCTTGTATAGCATTAGATCTCTATATGTTTATCTTTGTAGTGCTTACTTTCTATGTAATTTACTATAATTTACCTCAATTTTTGTAAGTAGAGAGGAGTAAGTTATTAATAAATATTTCTATTTTCTTTTCCCCCCTTTCCACCCAATGTCTTGTTTACATCAGCAACCAGTCTCTTCAATGACAATCTTCCCCCTCTGTAGCTGTAAGATGCATTTTTTTTTAACGTGGACCTCCTTATGTTCACTTTATTAAATACACCGTTTCCAGCAGTGATGGATGTAAGCAGCAACAACTGTCTGGAACAGAACAGGGTAGGATATAACTAGTATACAAATAAGTCAGCTGGTGGCTTGGCAAGCTTCAGTAACATTAACAACCCCAGCTTACTTATATGAGGAAGAAAATGTTTCAGTTGGCTTGCTGGCCTTAGAGTTGCCTCAACAACATGTGCTAGATGGCTAGTTTTCTTCATCACCATCGATGGACTTGTCCTGAAAGACCACCGGCTGCAGTACTACAGCAGGTAGCTTCACCGCACCGTTAGCTTTTCAATGACCTTTAGACATCTGCCTTCAATCTCCTTACACGGAGATGTGCAACTAGCCTCCAAAGACACCACACTGTAAAGTCAACTAAATACATATGGGATTTTCTCAATTATTTCCTTGCTCTAGCTTCTCTATTTTGTTAGTTTCTCAAGCTAGACATCTGAGATAATCTTTTACTTTTCCCTCAAATTACATATAAAAAAATTGTGTATTTATCCTTTATTCTCCATCCTTTTTATCACCTTCCACCTGGAGTACTGCTATATAAGCAAACAGCTGGCTTTCCTGTCTTCAGTTACCTCTCTCTAATTGATTTTTACCTAACACAACCATACTAATCTTTCTAAAATATAACATAAACCATGTCACTAGTTCTCAAGAACTTATCATGGATTCTCATTCTTTTGTGCATTAAATCTAAACCCTACTGCCTGCTTTTCAACTTTCTTATAATCTGAGCTTCCCCTAACTGTTGAACTATACATTAAGAATCATCTCTTGCAGAGGCCACCCCCCTCTTCCACTGCCTTGTAAACCACATTCCTTTCTCTCAGGCCTTAGAAATGGTGGACACATTCAGAAGTGGGAAGAAAAGGCCATTCTTCTCCACCTACTCAAACCATAGCTATTATTTAAACATTCTACTTCAAGTAGTACAATACAAATTCCAAGAAGGCAAGAATCATGCCACTTATATCAACATTATTTTATGCATAACACAAGGCCTGGCACATGGCAAGTACTCAAATATTTAGTGAATAAATAAAATTCTCATCACAAAAAAGCAGTATTCACAGACCCATTGACCAATTCTGCAGAAAATTAGTATCTGTGTTAACACTCCTACAATGGAATGTGAAATCAGAACTCCCAGACATTTCTGTATTAGTTGAGTTACCCTGACCTGATAAAAATTCCTAGTAAGAAATAATTTCTAATAAATACCTGACTGGCCAATATTATGTAGGTTTTTAAAGCAAAATTTCATTATTCTAGACCTCTGGGCAGAGTTTTTAGTTACTGATAAACTACCATGCCAGGGCATAACAAGGGATGGGGATATTGCTGAAAAACTAAGGGGTCTGACGCCTGTGATGAGACACCTAAACAACTTTCTCCCTGCTGCCAATCAGTGTAGGCAAAGTTATTGTTCTAACAGAACACTTAAAGGAATGTTCTTACTGACAAGGGTTATAGGGTAAAAAATTCTATTATTTAATATAATGTGATTCTGTATAGTGCCCTAAATATAAATAATGTTCAAAATTTGTATTTAAATACCAAGTAATGGCATTATTATATGTGCTGCCAGACAAAAATACATACTACTGAATTTTATTTGTAAGAACCAAAGGTACCTTTTAATACAGATATGGCAAATATTTTATCATTTCGAATATTAAACAAAACAAAACAAAAGAATAAAATGAACAAAAATATACTCCTCAAATTCAGAAAACCCACAAATATCATTATGCTAATTTGTGAACTCTATAAATTTTGCTATTTCGAAGGATCTTTGATTAATGCAAGCCATAAATATGAAGAATTGAGTAAGAGAAGCTTTCATCAGCTAAAGATATACACCTTTCCATGAAGATATCTAAGTTCAAACAACAGTGATTTAAAAACAAAAACAAAAACATAATGTGTACCTGCAGGAAATCCCATTACATTGAATATTCTGTCCAGCTGGTCATGGTGATAAGGATTACTAGTTTTGATGTCCTCTTGTCGACAGTGAAATATTGGTTCTGACGTTAGTAGTTCTGCAAATATACACCCTATAGCCCAAATATCTTTAAAACAAAAAGAAAAAAAAAAAGAAAAGAAAAAAAGGAAAGGAAAAAAGAAAAAGAAAGGAGGAAAATAAAGTGGTTCTTTCCAAAAGAAAATGCATTTTTATCTTGGTGGGGACTGTTTTTTCTTTCTTTTCTTTTCCTAATAAGTCATATTAATTCCTAAAGCAATTATCATTAAAGATATCATGGAATATTGCTTGTAAATATATACTCCCACCCGACACATCCCAATTTTTTCATTCCCTATTATACCTCCATTCCACCCAGGGGCTTCATTCCAAGTTCAAATCAAGTGAGCGAAATTTTTGGCGATTTTTAAATGGTTCAAACATTACCTTCTCTGTGAAATACATACAAAGTTGCAAATGGAGCACAGGAGCCACAAACAAACAAAATCAAACAGAAAATAAAGCAAAAACAGAAAATCCAAATAGCTTTTGAAATTGGGCATACTTGCCAAAAACAATCAGCATAATTTTTTGAGGTAAAAATATTTTTCCTTTATCTAGTCTATGTATTTGCTAATTTGTAAAGTCTAATAATTATCCTTTCATGCTAGCATGAGTTAGCAAGGTGTTATTACAGCAGGAGAAAGATAACGCCTGATCTCAAATATTCTAATGAAACTGCATTTCTACTTGAACAGTTTTTTGTTCAAAGTATTTTTTTATGCTACAGTGGAGTCAGATTTTGCAATTTAATAAGGATAAGAAAATAAGGAGCAAAATACTACCTTTACGATAGGTATAAAGGGTATAAATTCACTAGAATTACTTATAAAAGCCAGGCAAAATGGATTCCTCGAGTACAACAAATTCCTCTCATTCACTTTAAGATATAAGCTTTCATTTATATTAAACTTTTACTCAATAGAACTGTTATTAATAGAGGAAAGATCTACATGCCACTTCAGAATTATTCAGTTCCTACTTTAACAAAGCCCTAAAGCAGCAAAGTTAACTTCTCTATGCTAAATTACAATGGTGTGAACACAGCAGACACTCAATCAGTCGTTTCTGATTGATCTAACCAATACCTGTGGTAAATATAAATAACTATAGAGGGAAAAATAAAAATCACTATTTTATTAAAGCCAATTGTTCAGGTATGTTAATAACTGTCACATAAATAGAAAATGTGAAAAAGATCTTTATTTATAAAATAACTCAGAATTCCTAAAATCTAAAATTAGAATATAGATATTTAAGGTAAAATTATCACATTTATAGATTTCAGAATAACAAGTTAATCATCTATTTATTAAGATTATACACAATAACTACAAGCAAGTGATTTTTAAAAAGGACACTGTTTGCATATCCGTTTTCTCCCACATCATGAGAACCAAGTTAGCCAATACCAGCATATAGAAAAGTATGAAGACATACTAGCCAAGCTATTTTGTTTTTAGTAACAGAAAGTAAATGGAGAAATTATTTTGTGATTATTCTTTTGATGTGTGTACCCCATGTGATAACTTGACTTATGATAATCTTAATCAAAGGAAAAGATATGCAAGCTAAGAAGCATCACAAAAAGGGCCAATGGGTTAATCTGAATGTTTAAAACTCTACTCATAGCCTCCAGAAGACACCATAACAACTCATTCTGGTTAGCTATGAAAAATACTAAAGAAAACTAACATGTAAGGAAGATGAGAGGTAAGTAAATGGTGTAGCTATATCCTTAAAGTGACAAACTGCTTCTAAAATAAAAGGTCAGAAAGTAGGAAGAAATAGTTAATTCGACTTTGTTTACTCTTACCCTTATAACCTTTTTCTCTTTATCTTCTCTATTCTCTCTTACCTTTTGGCAATCTCATCACCATCCTTCCTTTCTTCAAAATCCTGATCCAGACATTAATCATGAAGTTAGCCAAACAGGTTATTATTTAAGAAAAATTTCTAAATCTGTATACGTAAGTCTCTCCTAACTATCTCATTATTTTTTTTTCCAGAATGTGCCAAGTTCATGGAAAAGTCCTTTCCTGGTCACCTACCTGCCTACTTTACTTCCTTCTAGAAGGACTTTCCAAAGAAAAAACATATAAATCTCATCTTCTCAAATTCTGTGATGCTTTGTGCAGCTATTGAGCTAACTAGGCAAAGTAGATAGCAATTAGCAGGCTATGTGGACCCAAATTGGGGGGGAGCTTGTTAAATACTGTATTAATCAATAGATGTATTAACAGCAAGATTCTACGGAGGGAGACAAACCATAAATGACTCTTAATCTCACAAAACAAACTGGGGGTTGTTGGGGGGAGGTGGGATTGGGAGAGGGGGAGCGGGCTATGGACATTGGGGAGGAGAGGCGAACCATAAGAGACTATGGACTCTGAAAAACAACCTGAGGGTTTTGAAGGGTCAGGGGTGGGAGGTTGGGGGAACAGGTGGTGGGTAATGGGGAGGGCACGTTTTGCATGGAGCACTGGGTGTTGTGCAAAAAGAATGAATACTGTTACGCTGAAAAAATAAATAAAATGAAAAAAAAAAAAGAGTAAATTCTCATTCTCCTTATCTTATTTCTCACTTAATGACATGCCATGTAATTAGTGGGCATTCAGTTATTTGAGAACAAACATCTGAGTTTAAAAGTCCATACTTTAGTAAAACTTTAAGACTGCTTCAGTGATGATTAATTAAAGACTGAAACTCCCTTTTCAGGTTTCTCCATGAAGTCAACCAAACAAAACCCCCAAATACTCAAAACTGAATTAAACTTTGTCACTGGGAGTACAATGTTTACTAACCTATTATTTATTCTCTTTGGTTTAATGATTCAGCTTGTAGTTTTGTACAAGTGAACAAAAGACTGCAGCACTAAAAAGTCTGTTTGGAATAGAGGATGGGAACATTTTTTTCCCTGTGCTCTTTGGCTGCTTCTTAGTGGCCTTCAGTTTGACATAATCCACCAAACTCCACTAGCAGATTTTACCCTTCTAAATGATGCCCTTAAAATGAACTACTGAATAAGTAATCTGTGCACTGAACTGCAAAAGTTCTTCTATTAGCTGCTCAAACTACAACCATCTGACAGGGAAGTAAAAATGCTAGGCAAGTTCTTGGTAAGTAGCTTTCACTGTGGTGTGGGGAATTCGTACTTTAATGGACCCTCAGGCTACTTACATAAGTAACAGGTAGAATGGGATTGTGTGGGAAAGACTGGAATCATGGAAGAGGTCTTCATTTTTATTCCTTTATTCTATTCTTTAAAATTTATATTAAAAATGGTTTACATATAATTTCTCTCTCAAAAAAAAGAAGTAATTGGAAAGATACCCGTATTTAACATTTTTGAGCCAATGTCTTCATAAAGGAAAAGTGTTTAAAAGATTGCTCTTGGCCAAGTCAGGTGTTCATAGGGCAGGGATCACCACCGCAGAGGGTCTGGCCTGACCTTGATTTCAATCATCTGCACCCGAGTTTGTTCCCTCTATATTCTTCCTACCTCAGAAGTGACTGTTTTATCCAGGGTCACAGAACTGTTGGGACTTGAAGAGGACCTAAGACATGATTTAGTCTAAATTCTCACTTTCAAACAATGAGGCTAAAGAACTAAATGTTTTACGTGGGGGTGAGCATGTGTGCGAACGTGAGCAAGCACACACACATCCCACCCTGAGTGACAAAGCTACGGCTATAAGTCAGATGAATTTGCATACATTTTGGTTTCTCTTAAGTTTTAAAAAGTTTAGCTAATAGTTATCCAATAAATTTTGATGATGAGAAGGAGGAAGAGAGGAAAAATAGGAAGAAAGGCCTTCTCTTTTGCAAATTATAAAGCCATTTGAACAAGGGAACCTACCTAACTGCTAGTAGTTTAGCTTTGTGACAAATAGTGCTGCATCAAAGCTGCCGACTGCAGCCTGTCCTACTGAATAATAGCAGGTTATACAAACTGCAATGTTCACAGCAAAATGTAAGTTTCTTGAGAAAAGGATAATAGCCAGAGTCTCTAGCTTCTGTGATGGTGTATTTTTTACTTAATTTAAATCAATTCAAAGTTTTCAGTGGATAATAGCTAAGATTAGGCAATTTTTTTTTTTTTAATATTTTATTTGTTTGCCAGGGAGAGAGAGAGAGAGAGAGCATAAGCAGGGGAAGTAGCAGGCAGAGGGAGAAGCAGACTCCCCACTGAACAGGGAGCCTGATGTGGGGCTCGATCCCTGGACCCTGGGATCATGACCTGAGCCAAAGGCAGAGGCTTAACTAACTGAGCCACCCAGGCGTCCCAGGCAATCACCACCTTATCTGTGTAGTCTGTTAATAAGTCTTATCAAAAATAACAATGCTTTTGAATATTTATTTCCTAGGTGGAAAAAACAGTTATGCATATTAGTTTATATTCTAAGCACTCAGAATATACTTATAAAAAAGATAACCAAATGTATGTATAGGTAATAATATGTATTAAAAAATGGGATTAGCTTCAGTAATTTTTACTTTTCCTCCTATTGATTTTTTAAAAAATAAGCATTTTATTTTGGAGTAATTTTAGACTTAAAGATGCAAAGATAGTACAGAGAAGTCTTGTATCTAACTGACTTAACTTTATCTGCCTTTACTTTTTTATAAAATGAAATATGATCTCAAAGCAGTTATGAACATTAGTGAACATAAAGATTTTCTGAAGAAAGACATGTTGGGTTAAGGATTAATATGGGAGAATGATCACAAGCATTTCTTCTTTCCCTTCTTGAGTATACACTGAAATGGCAGCAAAGTAAGAAAGGTTAATAGTAATCCATAGTAATAAAAAGAACAGGAGGAGATCACTGGGGATACGATTGACTGATTCATTCATTCATTCACTCATTCAACAAAGAGTACTGAGTTCTCACTGCATACAGTGCCTACTAGGGTCAGCAGCTAGGCAAGGTCTATCTATTTTAGCTACGATACAATGCTAACAAGGCAGTAAGATGGAAGTGAATTGGGGAAGGCTGAATGACTACTTTAGACTGTGTGATCATTGAGGTTCTCTCTGAAGAAGTAGTGTTTTGACTAAGAACTGAATTTAAAAAAAAAAAAAAGAGAGAGAGAGAGACTGGCCATATGAAGACCTGATCTAGGCAGAGATACATAAGAACACTTTACTTCAGGAAGACAGAAGGCAGATGGAACAGCTCAGAGAAGGCCCCAGGCCACAGTATTATTGCTGAGTGTGAAGCAGGATTGTCCTGTACAACTCTGGAAGATTCTGTCCTTAGAGGACTAGCTACAAAGTCTGTATTATTTTTTCTTCCCAAAATCTGTGTTTTGAATCATTGATTCTCCTTCCCCTGCTCCCCTCCACTGCCCTGAAGCTACCGGGTCCAAAACTAGGACCTAAAGTTGGAAGACTCTTCCCTTAAAGAATCTGAATGGCCTCAGGACAAAGGCTTGTGCATGTTAGCACTTGGGGAGCCCCCTCTTAACGGTAGTTCTCTGCTAGATCACTCTGAAATCTGCCACTCAACGAGCCCTATGATCTATGTCCACAAAGTTCCCAAGCACTTTTCTGTAAGCTGATTCTTAAATATGAAGAGATAATTGAGGGTTAACAAACACTTGCCACATGGAAGGGAGAAACCGAGACATATAAATAAAAAGAGAGCCTATAAAGAAAACACATAATTATTTCAGGAAAACAGCAAATTACAAACAATTAAAAAGCACTGTTATCACCATCCTCACAGATAGTTGAGATGCTTTTTTCCTCCATAAAATAATACAAAAAACTAATAGAGAATAAGAAGGGGTTCTTAGAGAAAAAAAGACAACGGCAGGAAAACATAAGAAAAGTGATATTAAGTAGTCCAGTTAGTAATCCAACATATGCCCACACTCAGTTTAGGAAAGACAGGCACAGAAAACAGAGAGGAAGAAATCAAAGACTCGTTTAAGAATTTTCCACACAGACATGGGCTGTGCGATACGAATTTCAGACTGAATGTGCCTACCAAGTGGTCAGCACATTACTGTGAAACAGAAGGATAAGAAATCCTATTTGATTTCAGAAAGAAAAACCACCCAGGTAATCCACCAAGGAATGAGTACAAGACTGGCATGAATCTTCGTTAGCAACACTGACGCTACAAGCCAATGGAAGAGCATCATCAAATACTGAAGGAAAGTTATTTTGTACTTAGAATTTTAAACCTGGCCAAACTGCATGATATAGTAAGACACAGGCATTTTTCAGAAATACAAGAACGAGAAAATTTACCTCCAAGACACCTTTCCAAAGCAAGCTGAGAAGATGCTATAGCAAAATAATAAAGCACAGAAGGAAATACGTCCAACTCAGAGGAATTAAAAAAAAAAAGAAAAGAAAAGCCAGGATGAAAATCAGTCCAGAATACAGCATAGCATAAAAGACTTCAGGATGGAATCAACCAAGAAAAACAAAAGCAGGCTTAATGCTGTTCTGGAGAACACAGCAAGTCAGGTAAACAGTAAAGACATATAACAAAGGGAAAAAGAAAAGAAAAGCACATAAGAAAAGAACACGATGAAAAAATTCAATGAAATAAAATGAGGCACAATAAAGATGTCAGTAATGGGAAAGGTGTGGAAAAAGGACTGTGGTAGCTGAGCACCGAATCTGTTACAATATATAATCTGAGTATAAACTGTGGGAATTATGGTTTCTAAATAGAAAATAAATGTAAACATCAACAAAGTAGTAATAATAATGACAACAATATTTCTAACACAGCTTATAAATTGGGAGGTTGAAGAAGTAAAAGAGCACTAATTTCCCAATTCTTAATAGTACGGAGGTAATCAACATAATCAAAAACTGAAAAGTGTATTAAGATATCCTAAACTACTTTTTCCATAATTTTTCTCCTTAACTCCAAGGGGATCTTTTAGAAGTATTTCTAAACATTTGTCAAATGAAAAAAACATTTGTCTGAAGTTCAATGGTTTAGAAATTTTACTGTGCTTATTTCTCTTTTCAAGTAAAATTTAATATATTTTTACTTAGAATGCAAAGTATGATCCCATACATTTAAGAAGTTTTAAAATATCTACCAGAGAAAGATGTTTAGAATAATACATTCCTAATGTTCATAATGGTGTTTCTAAGTAGTGGAATTTTAGGACAGCTTTTGTTCTTATTTTTATAGTTTTCTGTATTATTTGATTTAATACACAGAAATATGTATATTTTACAATAACAAAGCCACTTTTAAAATGCCATGGAATTTTAATTAGTTATACTCACCAATAGCTTTGGTATAATGTCTCGCTCCAAGAAGTAATTCTGGGGCTCGGTACCAGAATGTTACAACTACTGGATCCAAATCTGCTAAAGGCTTCAAAGGTGAATTAAATAATCGGGCAAAGCCCATATCAGCTGTAAATAAAGATAATAGTAATTTTAAGTCAATAGATTTTTACAAATTTAATTAATTTTACCACTGTTAAGATAGGGAAAATTCTTCATCTGGGTTATAGATATGTTTGCTGCAGAGGTCAAGGATGACCCTATACTCCTGGGCAGATTTCTTTCTGCCTGTCATGCTACCACTGGGGACAGGGTTGTTAAGCTTCATGTCCACTCTTTGTATTGGTTACTGAGAAACTAGCTGAGTTATAGTAAGGCTTTCCATTATTTGCATCAATAAGCCTGGTCACTGGGATAATCATGACTATACAGTATATTAATACCACTATCTCCCCCCATTTATTTAGGTGAATTTTATTAACTTAAAGAATCATAGTAATTTTTTTAAGCTGGAAAAGACCTTCTAAAAGGTCATATAGTTCAATCACCTCCTTTTTCAGGAAGAAAAAAGAAAAAATTTTCAAAAGAAATTAAATGATTTGACAAATGTCATAAACTCCTACCTCAGAACTGGAGCTGTGGCATTTGACACAGTTTAATATGTAGTGTAGTTATTCAGGCATGACTGTTTATCCTATTAAACTGTAATCATAAAGTTAAAAACTGTCTTTTTTCATCTCTTTTAGTATCTATCTAGTGTCATTACACATAGCTTTTATCAAATACACATTGAATGAATGATCACCTATTCATACCACCTATCAAAAATTTCAAGATTCATCCACCATTTGTTTGGGTTTGCTCTCCTAATATACATTTTTAATGAAGGAGGCTCTCATCTAACCTTCTTAATTACGGAGGTTAAAAAAAAACCAACACAGAAATTTGGTAAAGAATTAAAACCATGACTCAGATTACTAAATACTGGTTTATAGAAGAACTAATATTTCTTCTTAAATGTGAATGCTTTAAGCCTTTAGTATCCCCCAAACCTGCTCACATCATATGCATTACATATAATTCCAAACTAGATTATTTTGTTATATAAAATTTCTCCAAATCTTAGTTAAAAAAAAAATATGTCTGTAACTACTGTTTGGCTGGGTCTTTTTTATTTTGCACATTTTGAACTTACATTTGAAGAACGTGATGCAACCAAATTGGGCTTTTTAAAACACAAGTCAGGACTCACAAGGCATTTGGTGACCTTATAGAGTTAAGTACTGACAGGGTCTGGCTCTCAAAGGGAGTCAATGCCTAGGAGTACTCCAAGGTACATCAAATGTTTGTGATACTAAAAACCTTGTGAGGTTTGCATGACAAAAGAGTATTCTGAGGGTCTAATTAAAAGTGGAAAGTGAGATCTGGGGAATTTATAGGGGAGGACGGGGAGGAGGGGTTAGGAACATCTCGGTTTTTCTTTGTCGGTTAAATGGTACAAATTAGCTGATAATTTGAATTTATATTAAATGTTGCAATCAGAAAGTACTCTTTACTTTTTTTATATACTCCCACAATCCTGCTGCCTTTAAATTAATATAATTTAGTTACACCACTTCTTCTACCCACACACAAAACAAACTAAATAAATGTGACAAACACAACTTAGAAATGACAATGAAAAAAAAAACAGAATTTAAAAATTCAGTTTTATCCTTATAGGTACTAGACCAGAACTGGGTAAAATTTTGCTCTGATATATAAGAAAACAGAGCTATTAGAAAACATGCCAAGGTACAGAATGCTTGTTACTTTCCTTTCCCATTAGGCAGAGGCCTTCTAGAACTTAAGGTTCTGTACCTCTCCAGCCTCCATGGTTTTCCTACTTTGTAATTCCTAATGTTGAAAGGTCAACAGAGGCATATGTTCTGATCTCAACTGGCTCAAGTGAACAGAACTGATGCTGTAATTACTAGTTTGCTTTATGCCTTTGTGACTAAAGGTGAGGCTGGCTTCTAACATGGAAAGAAGCCACTCACCTCCATAGGCTATTTTTAATGAAGGCAAAGGCTTCTAAGAAACTTCCCTGGTTTATTTTATAATTAGAACACTTCAATCTCTAAAGATTGTCTGACACCTTTTAAGAGTGTGAAACATTTTTCACTTTTAATGTAAACTCTTTAGAAATGGCTTTGATCAGAAGGAACTACATGAATATAGCGTATCATTACAGCAAAAGTTAGAAGTGATGTTGCTGTCTGCAAAAGTTTTAAAAGAGTGCTACACTGTGACTTATCAAAAATAAAACATACCAATTTTTACTCTTCCTCGCTCAGGACCTTCACCCATAACTAAAATATTAGCAGGTTTCTGTGGAAACAAAATAGTGGTTTTTTTTTTTTTAGTAGACAGTAGTGGTTTCTTTTAAATAGACATTATGCCAATATAACATACCCACTTTTACAAAATCTCATTTACTCAAAAATTAAAATCAAACACAGGAAGTCACCAAAGAAACATTATGTGTATATATGCAAAGCAATGTGCAAACCTTAGGAAGGCCCAAATATGACAGTGCTTTTCTCCAGGTAGAGCTAATAAAGCTATTCTTGGCTTATTTAGCCGAGTCTGTGTTCATTACTGTGGAGCATCTGACAGGAAGTTATAATGTGGTTCCTTCCAACTCTTTTTCAATTGTAAAAAATGTCTTGGAACTTTAAGGGAAATGTATCTTCAAAGATGATTTAATTCTAAATAGCAAAGGAAGGAGCCACGGAATATCTTTTTTCTGAAATGCCAAAGTGTGCACCTATGCTTTAACAAATAAGTTTTAGAGAATCAATTTACTAAAGTATTTTCTAAATGAGCTAGTAAAGAGGAATTTTTTACGACCTGAACAGTTGTGAGATTTTTATGTTTAAATAAAAAGAGAAGCTAAAACTTAAAGTGAGATTTTATGGAAGTAAAATTCCAAACAGTGTTAAAGACTCTAAAAATACACAGGATTAACTATCATCTACAATCTGCTACAGTGGTATCTACAACATTGACATGGGAGAGTTATGCCCTTACCAGCAAGAAGGAAGAAGAGAGGAAGAAGGAATATAAGGGGGTTGGATGAACAGAGAAGAAAGGGTTGGAGAGAGCAACCCCCAAACCTTTCCTACCCTACTAGGCTGTCTACTTGGTATTTAATTCTGCCATTCTGCTAAATAACAGTGAAACTAGATTAGAATACCCTTCAAATACAGATCAAACAACCTTAAAATTAAGGATTTTAATGAAGGCTGTTTACAGCGCTAACTAGTTCACAAGCTTCCCTAACCACATCTACTAACAGCCCCCATGCTCTTACTGACAAAATATAACTTACAGGGGCGCCTGGGTGGCTCAGTGGGTTAAAGCCTCTGCCTTCGGCTCAGGTCATGATCCCAGGGTCCTGGGATCAAGCCCCACATCGGGCTCTCTGCTTGGTGGGGAGCCTGCTTCCCTTCCTCTCTCTCTGCCTGCCTCTCTGCCTACTTGTGATCTCTGTCTGTCAAATAAATAAATTAAGAAAAAAAAATATAACTTACAGTATATTATTCTCTCAGCTACTACAGATCAAAAAAATTTTTTATCCCTAGCCAAAAGAAAAAAGAATTGCTGAAATGGTAGCATACACATATCAGAGGTTACAAGTTCTAGATTTTTAAGAAACTAGGCACCAGAGAGATTAAATGACTTGCCCTGTAAGCATAAGACTGGGCAGCAGCAGAATTTACCCCATGGCTTAAGTCTAGTGCTCCCTTCCTAATACATCATCTTGGAAAGTAACTTTATGTAGCAAGTTTTTCAAATAATGTATACTACCTAATAAAAATAATAATAGTCTCATTCAAGAAAATGTTTTCGGAACCTCTATCATTCACACACACACACGTGCACACACACATACACACACACACTCTCCTGACCCCTGGAAAAAACGACCGGTGAAGTAGCTGAAGAAGTACATAACAGGAGCACCTGGGTGGCTCAGTGGGTTAAAGCCTCTGCCTTCAGCTCAGGTCATGATCTCAGGGTCCTGGGATGGAGCCCCGCATCGGGCTCTCTGCTTGTCAGGGAGCCTGCTTCCTCCTCCTCTGTCTCTGCCTGTCTCTCTGCCTACTTGTGATCTTTGTCTGTCAAATAAAATAAATAAAATCTTTAAAAAAAGAAAAGAAGAAGAAGTACATAACACTATTCCCTGTGCACTACCTGCAAGTGCTGCCTAACACAAGTAAAACTGCTTTCAGGCACTGTGCTAATCAGTCATCACTGGGTTAGACTCTGCAGAGACTCTCAGAGCTCAGCCTACTTCAAAATGAAATCAGATCTCTGAAACTAGCATAAAATATTGAAGGCAGAGGAGGGTTTCCAAGAGGAATCAGGCGGCATTTTTATCTGGCTGAGGAGTAAGGCTTGCTCTCAACTACCAATGTGGGCTCAGGAAGAAATGTCCATGTCTATGCTAGAACTCTCTTCTTATGGTCCATTGGGGAAGAACTCCCTAAACATCTCTTCAACACATTCCCTATTCTCTAAGCCCATTATGATTCTTTTTCCATCCAATCCATCTCTGTAGTGTTGCCAAGGTAACCTTTCTGAAAGACAAAGCTGATCATATCACTCCTTTGCTTAAAATCTTCCATGGTAGTATCAAGGAAAATTCTTGTAAGATTGGGTGAAAACAGAACACAAAATGATATACAGACTATGATTACAAACAGGTTAAAAAAAAAAAAGTACGATGGGTAAAGACTAGCAGAACAAGAGATAGTGACCGTGGTACGGATGAACCTTTTCAAAGGTGTCTTTGAATGCTTTTGCTATGCTTTATTATTAGGCATATGTAGAGAAATATTATTTCTACTTTAATTAGTCTCTCATCACCTATGAATAAGATCCAAAGTCCTTATGAGGGGATGCAAGGCACCTGCAAGCTCATTCCCATCAATCTATCCTGCCCCACCTGCCACTGTCCACACTGCTCCTGCCATACTGGTTTTCAATGTCCTGTGACACTTGCAAATCTATGTCACTGTTATCCCATTATTACTGCCCCAAAGACCCTTCCTCTATTATTTGGCAAAATCTGATTCTTTGCCCCCCTCCCACTTGATGACATAAATAACACATGACTACATTCTGATTACAAACAAGTCAACTATAAAGTCAGATACAATTAAAACTTAAAGAGCCTTTCACCACCCATTGGTCCTCCACCATATCCCAAACGCCATTCCCTTCTCCAGAGGTACAAAGTGATTAACTGGTTTGCTGTGATGGACTTTTCCAGCACTTAAGTGCTCAATCCTAAAATATTATCTCTGTATCTGGCAAATGCAGAGCACAACATTGACATCTCTCTCCTCCTTTTATTTTACATGAAGTGGAAAAATCTCTCTCCTTTTTTGCTTTCTTACTCATTCAGCAGCTGGGCCCTTATCTTAGAAAGTAAGGGTAAGTGGTACTCGTCTACCTGCTATGGGGTAAAGAGAGAGAAACTCCCTCTCTTGTTTGTTTTGTTCGAGACATATCAGACTGTCAAGTTCAAAACCAGGGTTTTAGCACTGGTTGGGGGAATAAACAGTTTCTCTGTCAAAGATCTGGGGACAAAGTTCTAGTTAATAGTTAAAAATTGCTCTTCTAGGCAAGTTGCTGCCTATTGTATGATCTGAAGCAGGTCTTGGGGCTAACGGCCATTATCAACACTACTTTTATAAGTGAACTTAAAATTCGGTTTGGGCATGCCATATAGTCACAAACAAGAACGGTGCTGTGTTTCAGTACACTACTTATGAATGATGGGTCCCTCCTATGTTATTTATTTACTTATTTTTAAAGATTTTATTTATTTATTTGACAGACAGAGATCACAGGTAGGCAGAGAGGCAGCCAAGAGAGAGGAGGGGAAGCAGGCTCCCTGCCGAGCAGAGAGCCCGATGCGGGGCTCGATCCCAGGACCCCGGGATTATGACCTGGGCGGAAAGCAGAGACTTTAACCCACTGAGCCACCCAGGTGACCCTCTTATGTTATTTTTATGATGGCATTCTATATGCCTCAAGATGCAATATTCTGATTTTAGTAGAGAAATCTAACACTAAATTTATTTTATGGATGCAATCTAATGGAAATTTCAAAAGAAAAAGGTAGACAGGCTCTAACAATCATGAATACTCTTTTGTCTCGTTGCTTAACCAGTATTAACTAAGGAAGGCTTTAAAGACTTAGTAATTTTTGTTCTAGTATTTAAGGGCATGCTGAAACAATATTCTCCAAAAAAGCTCATTTCTTTTCTTTCTTCTTTGTCTGGTAGTAGAATTTGGCAGTTTTTAGCTCTAGAGGCAAAACTTCCATTTTTTTTTTTAAAGATTTTATTTATTTATTTGACAGAGATCACAGATCACAAGCAGGCAGGGAGGCAGGCAGAGAAAGAGGGGGTGGCAGGCTCAGAGAGCCCGAAGCGGGGCTCGATCCCAGGACCCCGGGACCATACCTGAGGCGAAGGTAGAGGCCTTAACCCACTGAGCCACCCAGGTGCCCCCAAAACTTCCATTTTTTAATGACAATACACAAATCAATTGGTAATAACCATAACTATGGTAAACAGTCTGTGATCTTTTATATGCTATCCAAGATAATCACTTTGAAAGAACATATAAAAGTTTACATTTTAATGAGGCATACACTCCATTAACCGTATCTCTGCTTATGGAGATCGGAGGTCCAACATGAGTTAGAAGCAGTATTACATCATAGCAACATCTTCAAATATGGCTATGCTAGGCAGACATGATTATAGAACACCTTTCACTGTCTGCTGAATGATAAAATAAATCAATGACACACTTGTTTGAAGTATACTTGTTTGAAACTATGATACCCTTCTCTTACTGCTGTTTTGTTTCTCCCCACGCGGGGGGTAGGGGGGGAATGTGTTTGTAATTAAAAGAACACATCCTTGTTTTATATTACAGGCTCATGGCTTTTTTTGCTTTCTATTGTTATGCTCCCCCCAAAATTCACTGGTATTTCCTAAAGCAAGATGTTTGTATTGCAGAGAAAACCATTCATGTAGAGGCTTTCTGTCCTCTAGAATTTGTCATGCTGTGGAATAGTAGTACACTGATGCCTTTGGTATATAGCAGAAATGGCGAACTGCTTTCATCTGAGAGGTCAATCCTGATTAAAAAAAAAAAAAAAAAGTAAGGACTATAGGGAGCTCTGTCTTGAGAAAGCCAGGAACTGGGCTGACGCGGAAACCACCATTATCAATCAGAGGCGTCTGACATACGTGCAGATGTGAGTGATGGCTCATCTGTCCAGGTAACTGCCAAGACCTTTTTACTCCAGGGGTGAAAATGGGGCCTTCATATGTGCACTAAGGTGTCAAGGCAAAATGGAGACCTTGAGGCAACATGAAAATTTCATTCTTGATAGATCTATGGAAAAAAAATAGCAATCCATACGAAACCACTATTAGGGGTGCCCCCAGTTGGTTAAGTGTCTGCCTTCAGCTCAGGTCATAATCCTAGGGTCCTGGGATCGAACTCCACATTGGGCTCCCTGCTCAGTTGGGAGCCTGTTTCTCCCTCTAACTGCTCCTCTGCTCCTGCTCTATCTCAAACAAATAAATAAAATCTTAAAAAAAAAACAAACAAACAAAAAAAACCCACTGTTAGTGCTGTACTCTAAGATTTATTCAGAATTTAACTTTCACAAACATTATAAACAACATAACCCAGTGGTACATTTTCTAGATACTCCAAACTTTCAGTTTGGTTGTTAATCATTATGTACTACAATACAAGCTGAAAAAATTAATGAGCTCTATATATACATATGAGATTCAAACCTGGGTGGCCAAGTCTTAAATAGATATATATTCAGTAATTTAAAAAATTGTTTTAATGAAATCTTCTAAGGAGTTGGGTTAGAAATTTGGAAATCCAAATTTCTGGTGGCTCAGTGGGTTAAAGCCTCTGCCTTCGGCTCAGGTATGGTCCCGGGATCCTGGGATTGAGCCCCGCTTCAGGCTCTCTGAGCCTGCCTCCCCCTCTTTCTCTGCCTGCTTCTCTGCCTACTTGTGATCTCTGCCAAATAAATAAATAAAATCTTAAAAAAAAAAAAAAGAAATTTGGAAATCCAGTGAATGAGATCTGGAAGATGTCTTTATATTACAGTTTTCACTTTTTCTTCCGAGCTATGAATTATATTTTTTACCTCTAATACTGAATTTTACCCACTACTGCTGCTGAATGAACACCTTTTAAGCTAAAGGAAAAATGACCAACTTTTATTCCAGGAAAGTTGTTTTTTGCTTTTTGTATAGATCTAAAAAAATGCATAATTTCTTAACAAATTCTGCTTCATGATTAGAAAGTAAAGGTGACTTGTAACACGGAACTCCATACCCTACAATCAACAGTTCAAGTACTATACATTTACCCCTGTGTATACTGAATTAAGAGGCACTCAAGCCTAGAGACCAACAAAGCAACAAGTCAACAGTTGCTGCCTCCAGAGAGGTCAGTCAGGTTAGACTAACGGGTGGGGTAAATTCAGGCAAGAAAAAAGTTGGCAGAGGTAACGATCCCCAACCTGCCTGAAATGTGAAAGCTCAGGAGCTGGTCTGGAAGATAAACAAGAGACAGTGCCTCAAGAATTCACTTTTGTCTTTTACTAAACCTCCGCAGGGGTCTGTACCTCTCAAGGGATGGAGGAAGTGCTCACTGGAGTATCAAAACGCATGGGATGCTGACTCATCCTTCACTTACCTAAGAACTCCTCTCTTCTAGGGAGAAAAGGAGTTAGGTTCTCACAGTCAATGCAAATCGACGTATTTTATGGGACAAGCATTTAACTACATGACCGTAATCACGTTAATAATAGATGACAATTCCTTTCAATAAGCCCCTCCCACTTTCCTCCAGTCCAGACTCCTAGCTCTACTTCTTGCTTTCACCTAGTGTCTCCTAGGTAATACAAATCGCATAAAATACCACGTGGTGAATATCATCATCAAAAGTATTTCAAATAATAAACATGATCCACATTATTAGTTTAAAACTGGTATCTTTTAAAACTACAAATGTTGAGTTTTTAAAATTAAAAAAATTCTTAACCTGCCCACTTAAGGCAGTTGGGGTATAAAATACCAGTTTAAGTGCAATAAGATCAATCTGGAATATAATCTCCTATTTTCACTGACACAAAGGTCATTTTCTTACTGTCACAGACTACCAGAGGCAATATTCATTTCATTAACAATGAGACACGGGTGCACAGAACAGAAACATGGCAACAGAAATAAACTTTTAAATTTACAGGTCAACTACATCTTATTTATTCCTAAGAATGTGTGTGCACATATTAATATATATTAATATGTATATTTTCTTGTAGATGGAAATGTATTTCCCAAGTTAGATTTGCTGAATTGTATTTTTGTAAAGCTGTAAGATGTGTTATAACACAGTTCCAGCGAAGAATCTAATAAAGTATCCAATAAGGAAAAAAAAGTACCCTTAAGACTAGAAAACTGAGTAACATTAAAGAGATCAAAGGCATCTTAAGGTAGAGGTATTAAGAGGCAGAGAAAGGATATCAAAAGTCTTTTAGTTTTCAAAACAGTTCCAGTTAACCAAATTTTACAAAAAAAAAAAGCAAAAAAGCATAGTTTATATTCAAATCTGAAAATCACTGTAACTCCAAATACTATTCTAAACAATATTAATTTATATAATTGTTAGTGTAACAGTGATCAGTAGTAGGTAGTATTGCTTTGTGCTGTCTTCCCAAGTTATTATCTTCTGGACACATCTGGATGTTTGTACATTACTTTTACTAATTACGTTGTATTCCTCTATTAATGGACAGCTGGCTGTATTTCCCCCAAACCCCCACTTTTGGCACCAACCCTGATGATGCTCCCACTGACAAATTTTGTATAAGTTATACTTGCCTCCCCATTATGCCCCGAAACACCCTGACACATTCAATAGGTAATTTCCTTGGGATGAAATTTCCAAAGTAGAATTATCAGACCAAATATCAATAGCTCTATTGTCCTAAAGTTAGAAGTTTGCTTTGCTTAAGTTTCAAAGGTGGATAGGTGCTCAATGGACATAACTTGGGAAATGAAGACAAGAACAATGTGCTTGATAATAGATGACCTTTATATCTATAATCTTTAAACTAACAGATGGACACTATAAACATTTCAGGTTTCCTTTTGTTTTTTTCTTCTATATAAAACTAAAAAATGGCATCATACAACTATATTGGTTGTAACCTGTCCTCATTAGTATATCATGAAGATTTTTTTTTAATTTGGAAATTACTTTTCTGATAGAAACCTTAGGAATCCTATGGATTCATCAAAATTTTATATCAATTACCTCCTATTAAATGTTTAGGTTGTTCCAGATCCTCAATTAAAGAAAAATGATGCTATAACAAACATTTCTGAAGATGCCTGAGAAATTCCAAGAAAGTCAAATTGTTGGGTAAACGTTATAAACATTTTTAAGGTTTTTTGATACACATTAACAGATTTGGCCCTTGAAACAGGTTCAAGTATCAATTTTATAAATTCAACATCCTTTTACAAAAAATACATTAGGTATGATAAAACCAATCTGGAAAACAATGTATATATGCAATGTATATAAGATTTTCTAATTTTTATTAGCTTAAGTGATTATATAATAGTAACTTAAAACTTTGAATATCTTTCACTGATAATCATGTTCCGATTTGTTCTGTAGATTTGTTTTACTGAGGAGGCTTAGATGATTAAATTTACATAGTCACCTCAATTCTCTATATTCTTTATAGTAAAGGTATATTATTTTTATCATTTTTCTAATGTGTTACTTTCCTCTTGCTAAAAACTTTACATTTTATATTCTCTAAGGGTATTTTTACTAGTGTTTTTACATTTCAGCTTGTCTACTATATCTTTAGTAATAGTTAGGAATTTACTTAGTTGGAAATTTATCTCCAGCTAAAGCTAGAATAAATATCCCAATTTTTAAAAATACATTTTACTACTAAGATCCATGTGGGTTTCCATGTAATTTTAAGAAATAAGCAATTTTATTAGAGACAAGAAAATACTTCTCCCTAATGATACTAAAGAGTGATGCTCTTCTTTATTGTAAATAACTTATAGTTAATGACATAGTAAGTTCTGATAATAGTGCGAGTATATTCATTCAATTTTTGTTAATCTCTGTGTCTTAAATGGCATATTTTTTCAATTGACGATGTCTAATAGTTAAGATAATTCTGCTTTTATTTCTAGCTTTATTTTATTGTGTTCTGAAATGCAGAATGTGTAACTTTGTGAGGTCTTACCATGAATCTAGTCTCTAGTACACACTGAACTTTTGTAGTATAATTTTGTGAGTGAATGTTTATTTAAAAAATACATTCTTGGGGCACCTGGGTGGTTCAGTGGGTTAAGCCTCTGCCTTCCCCCCCACACCGCCTGCCCCTCTGCCTACTGTGATCTCTGTCAAATAAAGTCTTTAAAAAAAAAATAAAAATACATTCTTTTAGAAAACTCTAAATGCCAAGCAATTGTATTACATCACATTGCTTTATTCTACAATTTTTGTTTGTTCTTTATTTAAAAATTTTTGTCATAATCTGAGAGAAAATGGCAAGGTATACAATTATATATATATATATATATTTTTTTTTAAATAAGATTTTATTTATTTGACAGAAATCACAAGTAGAGAGGCAGGCAGAAAGAGAGAGAAAGAGAGGAGGAAGCAGTCTCCCTGCTGAGCAGAGAGCCTGATGTGGGGCTCCATCCCAGGACACCGGGATCATGACCCGAGCCCAAGGCAGAGGCTTTAACCCACTGAGGCACCCAGGCGTCCCTACAATTATATATTTCTACTTGTTTTGGTACAAACCACAAATTCTTTGCTGTATAGCAAAGAATTAATCATTAATCATTCTGCTATTATAAAATGTGTTTCAATCTTCTGAAATAAAAAATACTTTATCTGATACTATAATTTTGTTCTCTATTTGAAAAGATACAGACTTGAGACCAATGGTTCTCAACTATTTTCTTCCCCTCAACATCTGAGGAATATGATGTGTTTCTTTAGAAAATGAAGAAGTGGTTAAGAATAAGGCTGAAAACACTCAAGGGTGGCACCAGCTATTAAGTTGTGTGACTTTAATCTCCATTTCATCATTTATAAAATACAAATAAAAATGACAACCAAGTGTCGCTGCAGATATTAAATGTGGTGAATGCTCATAAAAGGATTACAGCAAGATACTTGGTATGTAAGATCCTAAATATATTATAATGGTAATTATGATGGCAGCTAGCACTATAATCTGTTAATGATGATTCACTGCTGTAGTCATTCTTAAGTACATGCTTCCTGGGGGTGGGTGCTCATGCTTAAGTAGACAGTGCCCCTAAGATGATTTTTCTACATTGCCCTATGAGACACCCCTAGTTGCTTTTGATCATCTTCTAGCTTTTAGTCATTTATACCTTTTAGAGATTAAAAAAAACTGCCTATTCTTAGCATCAGCTGTTTAAAAAAAGTAATAAAAATATACATTCTTGTAGAAAATTAAAATATACGACTATAGAAAGTAAAATTTACCTGAAATCTCATCTCACAGAGTTAAACCATTACAAACATCTTGATGGATAAAATTCTACATATCTCTAAATCTATATTATTTATATTTATACAAATGTCTTATAAAGGCTCTTTTGCTTTAACAGAGCTGTCCCTATCATAACTGTCTAGGTTATTTCTGTACCAGAACACTGTTAAATAAGTAGTGACAGAAGGTCCGAAGGTTAATGACTTGATTTTACATATATACTTTTCATGCTTGGAAGTTTCCTTCTTTTATTTTTAACAGGAATTTCAATCAGAAATGAATATTAAATTCTGTCAAATACTGCACATTGAATTTTGCATTTGCAACTACTGAGATAACCATAGTGTTATTCTCGTAGCACCAGTAATATTGTGAAACCTGTGAACTGGCTTCCAAATACTAAATCATGCATTCTTCAAATGAGCTTCATTTACTTAGAACACAGTATTCTTTCAGTGTCACTCTGGATCTTTTTTAACATTTTACTTAGGAAACATGCACAAATATTTACATGTGACACTGGTCCAGGCCTATGTACATTATCGTCACCAGCTTTGTGTGACTGTTATGCTTTCTTCCTACAAAGTCACTAAGGAAACTTTCTTTTGCTCTAGTATAGTTTATACAGTGTAGGATCAGCTGTTGCTTGAGAGGTGAAGCAACGGTGAAACCATCTGCTATTACTACATATTGTGCAGGAAGACCTATGACAAATGTCTTTATTTCTTCCATAGTTACTGGTCTCTTAAGTTTTTCTACCTCTTCCAGGGCCAATTATGGTAATTTTTATTTATTTTAAAATGCTTGTTTATTCTTGGGTTTTATAGAACACCAGAATAGTTCATCAACCACTAAAAAATTTTAAATTGTAGTCAAAAATCATCCATCCCCACTTCAGTGCACCAGAAGCGGAATTTCACAGATGACTTTTACCAACCTTTCAAGAATAATTTCTATATTGTACATGATGTTTAAGAGACTAAAATCATTTTCTGAAGCTGATGATCACAAAAACAAAACAAAGACAGTATACAAACAGATGATTACTGTCCAAACTCACTTGTCAATAAAGATGAAATAAAATATTAGAAGGGAATCCAATAGTGACTGAAAAAAAAAGTCAAAACCAAGTAGAGTTGCTCCCATGAATGCAAGGATGGTTCAACTTCAAACACAAAACAAAACCTTATTAAATGTAAGTTTCCACATTAACCGATTAAAGGAAATAGCTATATGACCATCTCAAAAGACGCAGAACAAGCACTAAATAAAATCCACTTTTGATGTAGAAACAAACAACTTACTTAGATATAGAAGTAAACATCTTTAACCTAATAAAAGGTATTTTTACTAAAACCCCAGAACAAACATCATATTTAATGGTGAAACTTAAGAGTTTTCATTAAAGACAGAAAAAAACTGTTACCTCAATCACTTGCCACTGCACTAGTAAACAGGTCCTTGCCATTTACCATTACCATATAACAAGGGAAAAAATGCATTTCATACATTCCAATTTATACTTTCCTTTAAAATTCTGTAATTCTGTAACTGGGTTCTATCTTATACCTTCTGTGGTACAGTCAAATTTGCAAAATTTTTTCTTTCTTAGTAATATATAAAACAATGTTGCAGGCTTTCTGCTTCCCAGTCTGCAGTACAATGAGGTAATATGGTATGTTTGGGATAGATTCTGTGTACCAGTCTCAGAGGTGGGAAGCTACAGAGGTATTTTAAGTAGTGGAATACAACGTGGTTTACTTTTTAGAGAGATCATTCTCAAGGCTATGTTGATATTAGACCGCAAGACTAAAATGTTAGATCACTTGGGGAGTTTCTGCAGTAATCCAGATGTCCTGGATTAGAACAGCAGTAATAGAAATGATAAGTAAAGCCACAAGGCAATAAGTGGAGTCCAAAAAATTCACCTGGAAGGTCAGGTTACTCTGGGGTAAATGAACAGAAATTAATGAGACAAATAAAGTCAGCCTAAAGAACTAGCAGTCCTGGAAGTCCACCTGGAAAATCCAAATCCATGTCCTGCCAGCAAAGAATTTTAAAATCTCCTTATTTGTGGCTCCTGATTTACTGGACTGATATAGAGATACTGAACTATAAGAATGCAAACTCTCTGCCAAATTTGCCCTTCCCTTCATGATTCACTCCCCCCATAGCTTCTTCTCCCTGATAATAAGCATCACAGTTTACTCTTCTTTGGGAAATGACACTAGTCAGATGAGTGGAACCAATGGCCAGTGTGTTAATTCAAATCTGAGTTACTGTAGGGTCTTACTGTAGTCTGATCTGAGATATGTTTTGAAGATAGAGTTGACAAGAATCCATTTATTCATTCAATAAAAATTTGTTGTACAACCCATATGTGTTATTCTGGGTACTAATGATATAGCAGTAAAAGAAACGGATAAAGTTCTTGCCCTTAAGGTATATTTATATTCCTAGGGCAACCTGACAATAAATTGGTAGTAAAATGTACTAAATGAACATTATTATGTGCCAATCACACTTCTGATACTTTAAATGAAACTCAATCAAAAAGATAAAGGTTTGGCCTCATTTATAAATGAGGAAAGTAACACTTAGAGAAGTTAATCCTACCAAAAGTTATGTAATTAAATGGTAGACCATGATTCGAACAAATCTTAGGCCCACTACAATAGGGGCTTAATTTTTCAAGATGCATAACCTAAGATCTCTTATTGGTCCTTACCACATGCAACCATTTCTTATTTTTTTCTTAATTATTCCTGTTGTTATTCTTCACTTCTTCCTACCTTTCAGCTACTTCTTTTTTTTTAAATTCTTGGATTCTCCTCTTCCTCCTTACCATAAAGGCCCAGACAACATCTGATTTTACCAGTTGGGGTTAATCAGACAGGAAAAAATAAAAGAGAAGATCCATCAAAAGAAGAAAGGGGCCAAAGAATGAGTGTTATACATTTTGAATTTTTGACTCTACCTTCTAAGGAATACATCTGTGAAATAACAAGTCTAGTATAATAAAATAAGAACACTAGTCACTGTTGGAAATATTGAACGATGATGGGATGGTTATCTGCTGCACACATTATCAAGAATTACCACACCATGTAAGGGATGGGATTGGACACTTCCAAGATGCCTTCCAACTTTATGGTCTATTAGTCTAAGAAATTTAGGAAATAAAAAAATGGCCTTCATTTCAAATGGTACATGGTGTTTATATAAACACATTTTTAAACTAATGATTAAAAAATTAGCAGTCTTTCTCCCACCATTTATGGTTTTATTAAACAGGCACCTTAAACGGCACTGACCTAAATTATGAGCCCATCTATAATTTGAAAAGACTATATATTCTAGAGAATTGAAACTAATCTAGGAAATTCAGACATCTATTATTTTTTAGATAGATTATTTATTTTAGAGAGAGAATGTGCACGTGTGAGTTGGGAGAAGGGATAGAGGGAGAGAATCTTCAAGCAGACTCCCTGCTAAGCCCAGAGCCTGCCACAGGGCTCAATCTCAGGACCCATGAGATCAAGATCTGAGCCTTAAAACAAGAGTCTGGATGCTTAACTGACAACTCACTCAGGCACTCCTCTGACTAGGAATCCTCACATTATATATCCACTTAAGAGTATTATATCTATGGCATGATATATGTCTGAAGGCAAATTATACATAAATTAAATAATAAAAACAGACCTTGGTGATTACAACAAAGTAATACTCTGAAGAAAAAGTAAAATCCCAGCTATATTGAGGGTAGGAAACTTTAATAAAGAAATATTTTTTCAATAGTTAATAACTATTACCAACTTAGTATCTAATTGTATCTGAGGAAATTTTCATTTTTACTAAGTCTCCAAAAAAAAAAAAAATTCCTATGTGTTGATTAGAATAGCATTTATAAGCATTTACACAAAATCTTGAGCTTTTATGTTCAACTGACTTTGAAAAATGCTAAAATGCTTATGTTTGTTTCCCCTCCTGTATGACCACTTCTCATTTGCTTTTATCTGGTAAAGACATATAGTAGTCAAACTGAAAAAGACTTATTGAAAGATATATATTGCCATGGGAGCCTGTGACTTCAACAGGTTTAGACGACAATTTTAGCTAAGACAAAACCTTATCTAATATATTCTATCTTTAAAGATTAAATTACTTTGACAAATCTTCAGAAGTCTGGAAAAAAATATAATACTTGAATACTCTAAGGCCTGACTCTGCTATTAGAAAGTGACTGGAATATTAATTTTTATATGGTCTTTCAGAGTATAATTCAGGTAATTCTGAAACTTTTTTTTAGAAAAACCATTTCTCTGTATTTGACTACAGATAATGTATTTCTCCTTTCCTGATATAAAAGTCTAAAGGCCAAAAGAGAAAAAGTGGGGATTCACCACTAACACTATGTCCAGCAGTAATAACTTATATCAGATGCAGGCAGAGACCTGGGAAATTGTTGTCTTTAATATGATTCAAAAGTCCTTTAAACAAAACCTTCCCAAATCTGTCCTGTTTTTAGAAACACACTGCTCTAGATGGTAGTATTTTGTTTATAAAAATGGAAGCAGTTATATAAATGATAGAATGATGGATCACATCAATTACATCAAAAGTAGAGAAAAGATAAATCTGACTTAAAACTCTTGATAGTCATCTACTTCTATGAAATTTTCAGGATCACTCAAAAATATTATCTACACTCTTTTAAAAAAATCCTGATGAGATTATTTAGAATAACCCTTCTTGACTGGTGAGAAATTTGACTAAAAATATTCTAGTACTGCATTGATAAATATCTGAAAAGATTCATTCAGAATCCAAGAAAAAGTAGCCTAAAAGCAATATGCAAACCAAATAACAGTATTTTTATTACCAACTTGTAACCTGCCCATACTAACCTGTATATTTGCAATTGTGCCACTTAGTAAAATTAAATGGGCTACCTTTTCATTATTTACAAGTAACAGAACATGGTCCATTGGGTATGTTCAGTATTAATATCATAATTAAGCAAAAGTTGCATTTGTCGATAAACCAAACAGACCGTTTACAATCAAATATTTTCAAGGAAAATTGCCCAATTGGTCATTTAAGTAAACACACTTTAGAATAAGTACAATATTCATAATATTAATTAAAATGAATACAAATCTCATTTAAGTTTGCCTTTATCAGCTATCACCAGTAAAACCCATGTTTTATCCTCAAGCCTAAATTTCAAGGATGCAATCTTAATGCTACACAATTAAACAAACGAGAAAACTGGAGTAAATCCTTGGAGTTCCCAATAAATGAAGCAAATCTCAAGCAATAAGCATGATTAAACCCGACATTTCCCAAAGCGTATTTCTTTCCCAAATCTCTGGGTTTTTTGTTTGTTTTTTGGTTTTGGGGTTTTGTTTTGTTGTTCTTTAGATTTTATTTATTTATTTATTTGAGAGAGGCCATGAGCACGGTGAGGCTAAGAGGGAGAAGCAGACTCCTTGCTGAGCAGGGAGCCCAATGCAGGGCTGGCTCCCAGAACGCTGGAATCATGACCTGAGCCAAAGACAGAGCTTATAGAGCTGAACAGGGTGAGCCACCCAGGCAGCCCTTTGTTTTTGCAAAATAGCAGGCAGTGGGTGGCGGTGGCGGGTAATAGGGGTGGGCAGAGGGAGGGGGAGAATCCTAAGCAGGCTGCAGACGGGCTCCATCTCAGGACCCTGAAATCATGATCTGAGCAGAAATCAAGAGTCATATCCTTAACCGACTGAGCCACCTACACACACCCACACCCTAAAGTTCTGTTTTAAAGAAATATGCTGAACATGTTCCCCACACTCATGGAGCTAAAGCACAGAGAAGGGGCAAAAAACAGAATAGAGGCTGCGAATGCAGGCTTCTTTCTTCCCAACTGTTCAATTATTTTCTTGTTTTTCCTGTTCCAGCATATGAGTAATCTCAGGATCCTTTTTGTTTTTGTTTTTTTTTAAACACCCCTAAAGAATTTACCAGCCTGGGATGCCTGGGTGGCTCAGTCGGTTAAGCCACTGCCTTCGGCTCAGGTCATGATCCCAGAGTCCTGGGATCAAGTGTCGCATCAGGCTCCTTGCTCAGCAGGGAGCCTGCTTCTCTCTCTGCCTCTGTCTGCCACGCTGCCTGCTTATGTGTGCACGCTCTCTCTTTCTCTGATAAATAAATAAACAAATAAATAAATAAAAGCTTAAAAAAAAAAAAAAGAATTTACTGGCCCTCGGGTGCCTGAGCTAATTAAGCATCTACCTTTGGCTGGGGTAGTGATCTCCTGTTCCTGCTTGTTCATGCCCTCCCTCTCTCTCTCTCTCTCAAATAAGTAAATTAAATCTTAAAAAAAAAAAAAAAAAAAAGGAATTTACTGGCCCTTCTTTTTAGGCAGAAAGAAACGTATGGACATATTTTCTTTTTTCCTTTTTTTTTTTTAAACAGCATCATCTTTAACAACATAAAAACACCCTAAGCCACACTGAATACTATGTGTGAACTTTAGTAACAGCCTAACTATACATTTTCCTCAGTTTCTAGTATAGATAAAACACTTTTTTTCTGAATATATCAATAATATATGTTAATTGCAAACTATTCAATTTAGAAGTTATTAAAGGAAGAAAGTGAAAATTGCCTAGAATTCTCCTACCCATAAATAAACCCTACTTAGAAAAATGTACTCCCTAAAGGCAGCTGTTATTCGAAATAATTTAAAGATTACTGTCAAGAAGTTTGTGTAAAACATTTAAGTACTTACAATTTGGGACCAAGTATTTTCTAAAGATTTGAGTAAGTTTTTTCTTCTTTTCCTAACCATATCAAATACCTTTCAGGAAATAATAAAGTGCAGTGGCTTTCAAACCTTTCTGAAGACAACCCACAGGAAGAAAATCATTTAATATTAAATGACAATATTCACATATAAACATATATGTGAAACAAGTAACTGCCCTTAATACATGATGTACTGATTTTTTTAAATTCTGTTCCACTAAGAGAAATAAAAAATAAAAAGGCTGGTTGTGTTGTGTGCCCTCTTAATTCACTTATGGCTTACAACCAGCAATTGAAAAATCACTGACCTTGAAGAAAAATCCCTACATTTAGTCATCCAGCTGTTTTACAGTTCTCCGAGTAACCAGAATCAAGTCATTTAACCTCTCTGCCTCTCAGTTTTTTCACTTATTAGTGACAGAATTCAAGAGACAATAAAACATGCACCTCAAAACAAACCATATCACCATGAGCAAATATTAGTATTGGTAAGCAAAACCAATAAACCAGGCAATCTTTCACTCAAGCAAAGAGAAACAGATCCAGAATACCCCCATAATTCGTCATGCTACCATCAATACATGATAAGATACCCCAATAAAGAAGGCCCTCTGAAATTGAGTTTCAGTGCTTGGCTCACTCAGAGATTTTGATCTTATTTGATGGTTGCTAGGAAACCAATCCATCCTTCACTAAGGACAGCCGAAGCCCCACCAAATGATTTCCAAGTTACTGGAGATAATTAGAATTAACTGCAGGGCAACAGCACTATCAGATTTTTTTAAGTCAGATTAAAGCTTTGAAATGGCTTAAGCCACTTTTAAATATGGATATAGAGTGGCCCACTGAACTATTTCTCACATGATACACTTCTCACAGTAGCACATTTCTACTGGCATAGCCCTACAGGAAATCTCTGTAGAGATTTATTTTCTAAGAAATTTTACTGTGGCATAAAAAACTGTTTTGGATTAGTTTCAGGCAAGAGTAATTACAGCTGATAGATGCAATACTCGAACAAAACAAATTTCATATATAGCCTTGTAATTCAGCTTGAATTTAAAAAAAAAAAGCTATGATGAAAAGTTACAGTATCTCTCACTTAATATTACACTCCACTTAGTGCAACATTATGTGCCTGGTAGTTCCAAGTTAAATACCACTATGATAAAACGATTAAGCTAATAATTAAAATGAACTTTTGATTATCAGTTTTTTTCAAACAAAAAAAAAAGTGGAACACATTAATGATCACGTGAGAACTTGTTATATACTTAACGAAAACTAATGGTTCATTGGCCAATCATAATAACTACTTTCCTATGTTCCTTAGCAAATGTGTTGAAAGCCCAAGTCTTTAATATTTAGAGTCTGATTTAAGTGTTAATCATTTCTGTGGTCTTATATGGTTGGGTAAATATTTTCAGCCAAAAGCATAAAATTCAAACAACACTGAATGTACTAGAAAACTAAAAGTGAATAAATATTAGCTAGAAATTAAAGTATTTACATTGTGACTAGTAATGAACTGGTCACTTATGGTAAAACAGTGAAATATGAGAGCTGCAAGTTCAGAACAGCTGCTATGTTCAGAAGGTAGGTAACTGCCTTATCTACAATTAAAGTATAATTCACACAGAAGGGACTTTTAAGATTTTTTTGAAAAAAGTAAGGGACTTATGATGGAGATTTTCTAATGTTAAGATTAAAGGAAAATATTGGAAAAAATATATTACATCAAAACATGAAAAAATAGGTAAAACAGGTTTCACTGTGGTGCATAAACAATGAATTCTGGAACACTGAAAAAAAATTTTAATTAAAAAAAACCCAACAGATCAGTATCATTGGCTGAATGGTCTTTGGACTGACAGATAAGAGCCTAGTTCTTTTAGGTAGAAAGAGGGAGGCCACTGAAAAGAACTAAAAATATAGTGTTAAGAGATCTTTTGCACTGCTCCACTGCAGTAAACCACAGCAGAGCTAAGAGGGTACATCAAAAGACGAAATGTAAGAGTAGTAGTAGGAGAAACATCAGGTAGCAGAAATAATCTATGGAGAATCACCTTGGAAGCCTCTTTGTTTCTGTTACAAATGAGCTAGTTTATTCATTCAACAAATATAAGCAGTATTGTATACTCTGATTGTGTATTTTGCTAGGCACTGGGAGGGATACAAATACAAATTAAGCCAGTCTTTGTCCTCAGGAACTTATAATCAAATAAAGAACTTATTACCAAAACTAGTTTAAGTGCTCTTGATAGTTCAAAGTAGCTGTTATAGGACTTTAGATGTACACATTCTCACTTCCAATCACTTCCAGTGATTAGGGGGGTGCTGTTTTGCTGAGGTAGCAGGAACAGAGTTTCAAAGGATGAACAAAATTTTAAACACCAGAGATGAAGAGAAGAAAGGATTCAGGTAGGCAGGGCAACCTTTGAGTTAGCTGGAAGTAGGTATACAGAGTGAGAAGAAGGAAAAAAAAAAAAAAGATTATAACTAGCTTTCACTTCAATTCACAAATACCGGCATGCAGAGATTTTTAAATTTTAATCACTCATGGAATTCTTCTCATCTAAAACAAATCACAGCCTGACTTTGAAATTTATTCCCAACTGCACAAGAAAGCCAATCCTAAAATTAGGTTATACCAAAAATATTCATTTCTACTGAAAGAGGTCAGATAAGAGAGTGAACTGGCCGGGTGGCTGGTGTCCTAAAATGGTCACAGTAGAGGCACTTGTAGTGACAGCTTCTCATGGCCTTGCCAAAGTGCTTTAATTCAGTCAAAGAGGACTATCATTTCAGAAGAAAGACTTCAGACACCATTGTCAAATCAAACTTTGCCTTCTACACAAAAAGTATCAAATATGATTTTGGTGCTTACTATCTTTTGATTTGTGCTCAGAAAAACCACCAAACTCAACCCAATCAGACTAATAAGACTTCAAAACTTTCCTTATTTTGAGTAATTTAAATAGTATCTTTATTTGAAGTTTTCATTAAGACTTAGTAGCAGGTAAAATATCTTAATATTCCTTAACCCAACACTCCTATTTTATATAAGCAGATAATTGGGAGTTAAAAAAACATGGTCCCATATTGTTTCAACTTTGTGCCTCTGTTTACTCATTTGTATAGGATGGTTATTTTGTGTGTCAGCTTGGCTGGGTCATGGTGCCCACATATTTGGTCAAACATTTTTCTGAATGTTTCTGTGAAGGCATTTTTCAATGAGATTAACATTTAAATTTGCAGACTTTGAGAAAAGCAGCTCACACTCCATAACATTGGTGGGCCTTATTCAATCAGTTGAAGACATTAATAGAACAGAGACTGATCTCCCCTGAACGAGAGGAAATTCTGACAGCATACTGCCATGGACTTAATGGCAACTGTTCCCTATAGTCTCCAGCCTTCTCGCCCATCTTGCACTTTGTGGACTTACCAAGCCTCCACAATTTGCTTGAGGGAACTCCTTAAAATAAACTTTTCTTTCTCTTTCTCTTTCTGGTGTGTATATATATGTGTGTGTGTGTGTACACACACTCTTACTGTTTCTCTGGAGAATCCTAATACATACGGTAATGCCAGAACGAGGACCACAGCCTGTTGGTCAGACTATTCATTTCCCAAGGAGAGAACAAAGGAAGAAAGGGATAGGAAGAGCAGTCAAAGGAAGAACAAAGCATGCACCTTTGTTTTTATTTATCTCTAGTTACAGCAAACAGATTAAGTGTAAAAGCAAACCAACTTGTACATACATATTTTAATGTTCTAAAACTAAAAAAATTTGGCTTATATCATAAATTATCTCACAAAAATAAATATTGCATGTGTTTTCTTTCAGGCCCATTCTTCTTAAAACAGCCACACACATATGCATTTATTACCAACTTCAGTCCAACCAGAGTTTCAGAATTATTAAATCTATTTCCCACCACGGATGATAACCCCAGTTACTGATCTGCTACTATGTGATTGTTAACAGTGACAAATAAATCTTTACTAAATAGGATTGTTAATTGTTAAAAGTTCAACTTCGTGTATCAAAGAACTTCGTAACTCTAGCACCTCAAACCAGTAGGTCTATTAATAATGAAGACAATTTTTTAAGCAAAAGCTTCAGTAACATTCTGGGGCATTACTAAAATGATGTTTTTGGGAAGTCTGTGCCTATTATCCATCTTAGTATGATGTTTTTCTTGGCAAGTTAGCAACTCAACCAACTAGTTCAATTCGTAACATTAGAAATCTATATAGGTCTTCTAAGGTCAATATATATTGCCACATTTCATCTAAACCTGAATGAGAAGAAGCAAGGAATGAAATGAACTATTAATTATATTTATTCTTATAGGGTAAATATTTCATCTGCAAATAATAATAAAGAGTTTAAAAAGCCATACAGCTTCTGAAGAACATCTTGAAAGTAAATACTTTTTTACACTGGAGATTCATATTTTTTAAAAAAAGTAGTATTCATATACAAATTTCTAATGTAACTACAGTTGAACATCATGATTTCAAAACTCCAAACTCTATTTTTCAGTTAGCAGAAGGTGGGTACATTAAAAAACAAAAACAAAACAAAACTCAATAACAAGTATTTCTTTAAAAAAAATCGAGAACGAATTCAAGTGGTAAGCACCTGACCCAGTAAGATACAGACGGGGGGGGGGGGAGGGGGGGGGGCAGAGGTGACCACTTTAATGACACAATGGTTCAGCGCACCCTTGTGGGCCTGCGATGCACAGAAGAGTTAGGTGTAAGGAGTCACACACAGATGATACAGGTACTCTCACTCCAAATGGAGAAATCAAAAAGGAAGTGTGACACAAATAATATATTACAGTTTAGAAAATATTTTAGATAAACTGACTACTAAACAGATGACAGTGGCATATAAAGCGGGTAGAGGAGTGCGAGTGGTTTGCTCTGTGTACAGGGATATTTTATCACTGATATTGTTCACAACTGCCAGCATATGGGGACAATACACTGAAAATAACTTTCATCCGTTTCATTATTATTTTTAAATCATCTCCAGACACTGCATCCCTCTGTTATTGCCATCTAGAGTGCACTGCTTCCCCTGGCCCCCACATCCTGGCACATCACTAACAGAGAACTTTGAAATGACATGTCCTACACCATCCCTGGGTCAAAGAGAACTCATTTAGGCTGCACCAATAGAAAGAGCTATCCCAAAAGAGAAATTTTAAAAAATTAAACTTTACAATTATTTTCACTACTGTAGTTAATATTACTGTAACTGGTTTAAGTATATTACACATTAACAATTTAAATACTGGTTTATTTATTTGTATTCATCTAATAAACATATTTTTTAAAGAAGTTTTAATATCCACATTCTTTTTTTTTTTTTAAGATTTTATTTATTTGACAGAGAGAAATCACAAATAGGCAGAGAGGCAGGCAGAGAGAGAGAAGCAGGCTCCCTGCTGAGCAGAGAGCCCCATGTGGGGCTCAATCCCAGGACCCTGAGATCATGACCTGAGCCAAAGGCAGAGGCTTAACCCACTGAGCCACCCAGGTGCCCCCAAACATATATATTTTAATGATGAAAAATAACTATGAAAGGAAAATGTTGTGTCATTTCAGTATAATTAGGGGAAAACGCCCTTTTGCTAGATTTTATTTTTAGAGATCATAAAAAAGGTCAGTAGCTCAAAAGTAGTAATAATTTTTCCCTAAGTTGACTCCACCCATAAAGGTTGAAAAAAAATTTTTTTTTTTTAAGATTTATTTGTTTGACAGAGAGAGAGAGAGAGTGTGTGCGCACATGCACAAGCAGGCGGAATAGCAGGGAGAGGGAGAGGGATAGGGAGAAGCAGTCTCCCAGCTGAACAGGGAACCCAATGTGAGGCTCAATCCCCGGACCCTGAGATTATGACCTTAGCCGAAGGCAGACACTTAATGACTGAGCCACCCAGAAGCCCCTTATTTTCAGATTCATAGAGAGTCAATGGATTTGTCCTACTTCTGTTACATATATCAACCATGAATTTTCCAGTAGTAGTAAAAATAAAGAAGTTCTTTCAACCAAATTTCTGATGTTATTGGTCCCAGTCTAAATGCTTTCTAGGTATGAGAATTACAGATAAAACAAATACCATCAAACACATGGAAAGGAGATTTACTGAAGACAGAAGAGTGAGCCAGAAATTATGACACTGGAACGTCTGATCTGAAGGTGCTGAATACACAGCAGCTTGAAAAGAGTATGTACAAGGGGCAGATCAGCTCTGCCTCAAAGTCTACAGTGTTTTTTCCAATGTTAACACATGTAACTAGAGACCAAATCACCAGTTCCAGCATCGTGTTTATAATTGTTTGGAATGAAGGCCTTGTTATAAATTTTACTATAGTTATCACCTTTACAAAGAAAAGAACAATAAAAGCACAATGTAATTATGCAATAGGGGGATTTTGAGATTTAAATTTATATCCATGAAGAATAATGAACAATGCACAATTTAATGAACATCTTTATCCTAGATGGCTTTTAAAAAGGCATAAATTATTCTGTCATGTAAAATAAAAATAAGAAAGTCAATTTCTGAAGCTTCCAAATTCTTAAAAATTCAATGTACCTTAACATGGCAAGGCTTTTGTTTTTGTTTTTGTTTTCATGGCAAGGCTTCTGAATAAGGTACTCGATTACGATTAATAAATGTGCTACTAATATAGTGAGGCTTAAAAAAAATCAGCAGATTGAGTTAATATCTCCTCTTCTAATATGTAACTTAGCATATAGTATGCTCCAAAAGTTTCATTTCCAAGTTATTCATAAATATATCAATTTCTAGAGTTTGCCTAGCACCTAATAATCAAGCAAACCAATACTTCATTTACAGACTTAAAAGTAAACAAAAGCTAAGGAAAATAAATGTGCCCTCTTTCATTTCTTCAGTAAGTGTTGGCCAGGGTATGTCCAAGACCTAGGATGTATCATATAAACAGCACAACGCTAGACTATATTATGAGACTATAGCACCCTCACTCCCTCTGTAAGGTTTGAAGGTCTATGCAGCACTAATATCTAAAGACAACTAGAAAATCATGTAACTATAAAGGCATCTTTCTAGCTTAGACCTAACTACATCAACTTACCAAATCCCTGTGCAACACCCAGTTAGCATGCAGGTAGTGAATCCCATCTAGGATCTGATATAATAGTGACTTCACCATTCCCCGAGGTAACTGAACTGGCTTCTTGTTTGCTTTAGAAGCTCTGTGAAACTTGATTATATGCTGAAAGAAAGAAAAATATCACCAGAAGCTTAAAAAAGAAAAGAGGGAAAGATAATTTGATGTATAATATATTCCTGCCAGAAAAAGAAACACTCAGGGATTCCCAAAGATATTGAAAATATAACAATAGATTCTGCTGGGTAACATAAATTTTAAATTTGTAGCTAAAGTTTCATTTCCTAAGCATATAATCATGTCTCAGAAAATAAATGACTGCAACAGAGAAGCAGAGAATAATGTGATTTTATTTTGAAAGCATAATTAAAAATTATTTTCAGAGTATACTCGATCCCTGTTTACCTGGTAGAAATTTTCAAGAACAGAATCTTTTTTATCTGCAGTGATTAAATGAAAAGAAAAAAAAAAACACCAAATTTCAAGAGATACTTCTGGGTTGGCTGACACAGCATAGATGTGGTACCTATTTATAATACACGAGTTATAAACAAAGCAAATAGGAAAATTATTTCAGTAAAATACACAGAAGCATAAAGAAATAACATGTAAATGACCAGTTCACACTGAAAATATTTAGAAACATGAAAGATTCAGATGAGAAAAAAAACAGCCTGTACTAACCATTAAAAGTTTTCTAGGAATAGTATCAGTGGACATCTGGTAAAACACAATACCACTTTATAAACAGAAAAATCACTTAAAAATTAAGGTACCTCAACAGACACAAGATCCAATGTTTCAAACCCTCTTGACAGGTTTCTTCGTTTTAATTAAAGCACACTTGAACTGTAAGAACACCTACAATTCAGCAGAAGTCAATTCTGCTATATGTAAAACATAGGTATATGCCTGGCCTCATGTGAACACGAACAGACTCTTGAGCAGTAATTCTGAGTGAATATTTAGCATATTCTTGAAATTAATAAACATAATTAAGAGTGACTTATTTTATATTAGAGGTCAACATTTTCATTTCCTATTTTCTGATGATATAGAAATGGAACATGGATAAGAAATAACGAGTAACTAATGAGTGAAGGAGTTTTCCTTTCCAAAGAAAAAATATATAGCAAAGACTACCTGGTAGGAGATAAATTGTATCAGTCGGCAAGCATATAGTATGATTAATCTATACTTTAACAACAGCATTACACTATTTCAATTTTCTTCTCAGCTATTTTTCCAAAGTATTTAAAAACAGTCAAACAAAATAGAGCTACAACTCAGTAATCTAGAATGTTCTGTCACCTATCCCAAGAAGTGGTGTGATAATAAAGTCTGTTCACCTTAATAAAGGCTAGTGGTTCTCTGGAGCTTAATAAAAATAGATTAAAATACATATTTTTAAAAATTAAAATTTGCCAGAGTAAGAATAATATGTAGGGGAGGTTAAAAAATTGATGCCATAGGCATTTCTTCAGTTAACACTTTCATTAAGGTTTAACAAAATACTTTTTTTTAACCAATATTTTATAACTACAAAAAACTACACTGGGGAAATCTCTTACCTTCATTTTTATTTCAGGGCTATATAATAAATACGCGGTATGATTATCATGAAATTTTACCAACATCTGAGTGATTTTTTTTTTTAATGACTCTTTTTATTGGGACTGTTTTGTTACACTCTGCCACCTTACCCCAGCTAATTCACTCCAATATTCCAATTAAAATAAGAAAATAAAATGGATAAAAGAGGTTTTAGTAAAGTGAATTGTTTGACTTTTATTAAAATGAACACTAAAAGTACTTACTTGACTTCAGTGACTATTAATAAGATGACAGCAAAGCCAATGATGACTATATACACACATCTGGCAACACTGCATGCAGCACAATTTGTAAAAGTATAATTATTTATACCTACATGTAAAATTAGATATCACATACTAGCCTGTTAGGAATTATATTGAATATAATACTATCTCCCATGTTCAATTATTACAAATCACATTTTATTACAAATCATGTTTATAAACCAGCCTAGAAAATTTCTCATAAATTTGCATCATATAATTTGATTTCATGTTAGGCTTGAGTATGAGTATTCAATTCAATACTGGCCACCCTAATTTAACAAATTTTTATTAACAGAATCCCACTTTGATTTGATTAGATTTATTTTAAAAGAACAGAAGCCACAACAACAAAAATATTTACAACCAGCATTGACTTTGGACAATAGTTTCATAAAACAGAAAATTTGATGTCTACTTTCAGTTCGAAAGCAATTCCTTCCAGATAACATAAAAACTATTTGAATCAAACTGCATTTACTCATGGGAAACAGGAATCTACAGAGCAAAAATATTTCTTATAAATCTGAAACGATATGAAACCCATGTAAGTTTCAATTTCTGAAATCTGTTGAAGCTAAAATTATGTAAATGAGGCTAGTTCTAGAAATTAGCAAAAGAGTTTAAAACTACTGTACTATTTTTAGAAGGCAAATTTATTTTTGAGCAATTTTACTAGAATTTGTACTAGTTTTACTTCGAAATTTTGTATTTATATTTACAAACTACAGCTGAATGAAAAATGTAAATTTTAAAGATATTTAAAATTGAGCCAGAAGATTATAATCCCTTGCATAGCAGTATCAATGGCCCGATTTACAATGGTTCAACTTATGATTTTTTAACTTTATGATGGAGTAAAAGCAATAAGCATTCAGGAGAAACCATACTTGGAATTTTGAAATCTGATCATTTCCCAGGCTGGTGACATGCAGTACAATACTCGCTTGTGACTCCGGGCAAGGGCAGCTACTATACCCAGTCAGTAAGGGTAAACAACCCATACATTTATAACCATTCCAGACTCATACCACCATTCTGTTTTTCATTTTCAGTATAGTATTCAATTACTAACATGAGATATTCAACACTTTATGATAAAATAGGCTTGGTGTTAGATGATTTTGTCCAATTGGAGGTTGATATAAGCATTCTCAGCATGTTTAAGGTAGGCTAGGCTATGCTGTGATGTTCCATAGGTCGGTCAGGTATATTAAATGTATTTCTGACTTAATGAGATTCTCAGTTTGTGATGGGTATACTAGGACTGTAACCCCATGTCAGTCAAGGAAGATCTGTATATGTTTTCTCTGGTATTTACTTCAATAAATGCACAACCAATGTATAAATATAAATATAGAACAGTATACAAAACACAGTGAAATACTTAAAGATCTTATTAAATTACTTATTAAATACCAGAAAAAATATAGGTCACAGAAATAAAGTACTTATTAACTTAATGTAATATTGCATTTTTGTTCACTTGCTTTATTTTCTAAACTATAGTCTGTGTTAACATGTTCTTTACACAAGACATAAGTTTTGTGAGTATATTTCAAAATTATTTTGGCTATCCTGCTATTTTCTTTAGATATATCATAAACTCTTATCCCCAAGATGGCATTTCAGACTTTCAAAGAACATAAAGGAGTAAATTTTATAGTTACCCAAGACTTCTGTAAATACCAATTTTAAAAATGATCTAGTGAGTAAATGCAAAATACTGAGTTAGCTGTTTGTAATTCAGCTATTTAGCTAAGTTAAATTTAAATTCTCAGTTTAATAATAATTTTTATCAATATTAACATCATTTTTGTCATTGTATTAGCTAACCTAATAAAACTAATCTAATAGACTGTAATTACTTGACTTTGAGAATCTTCAAGGATTTAAGTGGGAGCTCTCTTCCACAAAGAATTCTTCCTATATAAGAACATGCCCAATTCAAGTAAGTACATTGAACTTCTGCTGATGGAAATAAGAAATGCATTAGAACATGGAGTATTAAATATGAATAATATTCAATAAATGATTAGTAGTATGTTACATTTGTATAGTACACTTAGTTTATAAAGTTTTTCAAGTACAAAATTGCTCTTCAGAAAAATCCTGTAAAAAAGCAGGAAAAGTACCACATTTTACAAATGGGGTTGGGGGAACTACGACTTCAGAGCCATTAAGAGACTTGCTTAATGTCATATGACAAAAAACAAATAGACAAAATGTCATATGACGAAAAACAGACAGACAAAAAACCGTTAAGTCTCAGTCTAGTCTTCCAAATATAACATACTTATCTTCCTATATAAGGATACCACTTTCTCATTTTATATTCCTTTATAGAGTAAAAGGAAACATGCTGCTTTTAAATTCTATAACAAAAAAGCTATTACAGTGACTTTTAAAAATTTTATCAAAAATCTACAGCTAGGAAACAATACTGAATAACTCTTATTCTTACACTCTTCAGATTGTACTATTTTTCTGTAGCATGTTACAAAGTTTACACTGATAAGATCAAAGTGTAGTAATACAAAGCAAAATACCCTAGACTTGGTAATTCATCAATCACCTTCTATGAGGTTACTTTTATTTTTAAAATGTAAATCTCATAGTAAGATAAAATTGTTTCTAGTCACTCTTAATCCCTGACTGAAACCAATGGCTTGATGTCTACCAGCAATTCACCTTACCCAGAGGTCATGTTCAGCGTAGTCAAACAGAAGCCATACTTTCCTATCAGCATGAGACAGAAAAACCTTTTGAAGAGAGATGACATTTGGATGCTTAAGCTCTCGAAGTAACTGCAAAACAAGGAAGAGCAATTAAAAATCTTTGCCATGAAAATGTTAAGTAAATCATATATTTGTAATTCACAGAAATACAAACCCAATGGTAATCAATCCTAAAAATCTAGTAAGTACCCACACTATTTTGAAAGTGTCCTGATACGTGCTTCAGTAACAAATGTACAAAACTCTGGAGAAAAGATACTGAGAAGATATAACTGAGTAAATCTATTTTGTTGTTATTGTTTAGTTGGTTTTTATGTTTGTTTTGATTTTTAATTGTGATAAAATATACAAGATTAAAATCACCATTTTAACAATTTTAAGTGTACAATTCAATAGCTTTGAAAAAACTAACTGCAACGTTAGAAAATGTAACATTTGTCAATATCAAATATCAGATGAGAATTAAAATCTAATTCTGTGAGATATAGCATCTTTTTTTTAGGCACTAAATTATACAGTTGATTAAGATTTTATAAACTTTTAATAAAATATTAAAGAACTTATACAGACAGAGGCATCCAAGCAGAACATATTTTTATGGCTTAACCTTTCTCATTTCCTAGAAGGACATTCTATTTAAAATCTTTTATTACCTTACTTCATTCTCATTTATTAACCAAAGTGGGCCTAATAACCCATCAGTTAAAAACTATTCCTACTCTGCCAGGAAAAAAAAAAGGAACAACAGCAGTAACAATGTCAAGAAAAAATTTCTCATGAAGCCTGATACTATGTCTTTATCAGTTAAAACCGAGTTACACAGTGCCTTCCAAATGCTTTCCAAATACATGACAGCCATGTGAGAAAGTCAAGGTTTTAGAACTTATGACTTTAGCACCTTTTATAAGAACACTGCTACCAAAACAAGAATTAATATAAATGCAATGTTAACAATATATTAGGGACTCTGAAATGAATTCAGCCAAGGAAAGACTATGAATGGACTATCTATTAAATACTCATTTATATTTATCATTATTCTCTGGAAAGTGATAATTACTTTATTGAGGAGGAAGATTAAATTCAAGTTATAGATTTCTGCTTTTAGAATATAATTTCAAACTTACGAGACTTCAGAGATTATACACAAAGTTCCAGAAACCTAAAGGTCAATATCTAAGATTAACCATTTCCTAATTAATAAAGAAGGCAAAGAATCTGATAGGGAAAGTCTAGACTACGGGATTACCCAGGATCATCCAGCTGGCTCCAGAGCTAAGCCCAGTGCTAAGTTCATCTTAGTTCTGGGTCAGTGTTTTCTCCATTACCTCATGATTGGAATACACTTCTCAGGTACTATTTCAAATGCTTTCTGGAAACTGGCAGGGTAGAAATTATAACAAACTCCAAAGCTCTGGCAAAAATTCTCTCCAATTATTAGAAACCTACATATAAAGCTATTCTTAGTATCTCCTCAATTTCACCTCCAAGATAAGGCTTAGCTCATGTACTGGAAAAAAACAAAAACAAAAACAAAAACAAAAAACAAAACCAGCAGCAACCATTTTATTAAGTTCTTCGTAAGTGCCAGGTATGGTGCTAAACATAAGACATGCATTATGTCACTGAATCATGAATTACCCTATCAAATATTGATATTACTTCTAATTTTATAAATGAGGAAATAGTGGTTTGAGGGGATTAAATAATTTGCTCATGATCACAGTCCTAGGTAGTGGTTCAAATCAGGATTTTAATGCTTTTAAAATTAATTAGTTGGCTTTTAAAAGTACAAAGTCAGCACTCTAAGGTCTAATACCAACACTTTTTTTTTAAAGATTTTATTTATTTGACAGAGAGAGAGAGCACAAGCAGGCACAGAGGCAGGCAGGGAGAGAGTGAGAAGCAGGCTCTCGGCTGAGCTGGGAGACCAATGCAGGGGGCAGGGCTCGATCCCACGACCGTAGTCATGACCTCAGCTGAAGGCACAGACTGAGCCACCCAGGTGCCCCAAATACCAATACTTTCTAAGACCTAATACACTGGGGGACTATTTCTCCTTACATTCCAGAGGCACGAGTATTTTAAGTATATATTAGGTTGTGAACTGGCCAATGGCAGCTATGTGTTTTGCTCACCATTGCTACCTTCTAGCACCCTGCCTAGGCACCTGGTAGGGACTCATTAAGTTTCTGGTGAATAATGAATTTGTGAATAAATAATACATACAAATTAAAAGGCATCATACTACACACCTTTTGCTTCTGATCTGTGGACTAAGATCACTGCTTTTATCATAAAACCTTATTGCACTTCTTCAAAAAATCTACGTCTTAAAAAAGCTAATCCTCTTCTATTTTTAAACCATCCAGCTGATTGGTCAGACAACGAATCTTCCAGGGTAATGACTTAATAATATATTAACAGTAAGAACTATCATTTTTATAAGTAATTATAATCATAAGTAAGTAATTAAGTAACAGAGTTATGGACTGAATCTCCCCAAATTTTTGTTGAAGCCTTAACCCCCAGTGCCTCAGAATGTGATTGTATTTGAAGACAAGGCCTTTATAGAGGCAACTGAGTTAAAATAAGGTCAGTAGGGTGGCCCTAGTCCAATCTGAATGGTGACCTTGTAAGAGGAGGAGGTTAGGACACATAGAGAGACACCAGGGCAGCTTGTACAGATAGAGAGCCACTGAAGAGGCCATAAGAGGGTGGTTGTCTGCAAACCTAGGAAAAGCCGCAGAAGAAACCAACTCTGCAGACTCTGAGAAAGTTTCTGTTGTCAACCAGTTCATAGTATTTTGTTCTGGCAGCCTTGGCAAACTAATACAGTAAATAACTACTATTACTAAGTAAAACACTCTAATATTGGGTGTTTTAAAGGAGATTTATCAGGAGATGAGTCAGTATGGGGTTAGAGATAGAAACTGAGTTTCAGTGGGGAATCACGTCTAAGTCAATATTTCTGTTGAAGTACTTCCAAAAAATCAGGGAGCTGGGCTACATTTGGCAGGGCGACCATTCATGCCAGCCACTGTGGAGATGCACTAGGTCCTGGCATATAAAATGTGCTAAGACTTGCTGAAGTCCTCGAGTGGGAGACAAATGCAAGTGAGCACACAATCCTAATGCTATGGCTGCAGCAGTGGTCACTGATGATTTATTGAGAGTAGCTAGTATTTACCTAGAGTTTATCGGGCCCAAAGAAGTATGCTAAGTTCCTCACAATAAACCCCATGAGACACTATTATCATTTTACAAATGAGAAAACAAGAACACAAGGAGATTAAGTAACTTGCCTTGAGTCCTAAAAGCTGTTAAGTGGCAAAGCTAGGTAAAGCGTGGGTAATCTGGCCAAGACTTTAAGTGCTACAGGCAGTACTTTGAGTCTGGTACTCTGACGCTGTGGAAACAACCCAAAGTTCTCCCAGCTGATGAAAAGCACTTCAGCATTTCATCACCACATAGAGCCAGCCCGTAGCACGTAGATAACCTATTTTTTTTTTTTTTTGGTCTTTCTGAGGATTTTATATTAAAAAAAAAATTAAAGAAAAGGTTTGAATAAATTTAAGCAATCGTTTCCATCACAGAAATCACCTAAATTCTTTTAATTCTACTGGGAATAAAATCTTATAACTTCCTTTACTAAGAGCACTACTAAAAATACAAATGTCTTAATACATCATTCTTTATCAACTTAATTCATTCCAGTTGTACCATACAATATCGTTCTTAATTTCAACCGTTAAAGTACAAATAAATAAAAAATAAATAACATTTAAAACTGTATCTTGTTCAATAAATAGCACCTAGACCAGTGAGAAAATAGGGTATAAAACTTCTGATATTCTCAAAATGACACTGATTTCTAACATTAAAATGTTACAACATGGCAAAAATAATAAATTCTACATTTATGCCATGAGTATGATGACAGCTAAGTTGAAATTACTATAAGAGTATACAGAATAATATTTCAAAATTATTTCAATTATTTTGTTAAGGCTGTGGAAGCTTTCCTCAATCAAATTCTTGTGAGTTGTTAAGAATAAAACCAAAAACAAACCCTGAGATGCCTAGATTTAAAAAGATGTGAACTTTAAAAGTAGAGTCTGGAGTTTTACTTCTGCTCCCTTCGCTACCTTATTCCAGCTACAAGGCTGCCTCTTGGAATACTGATCGTCCACTGAAGCACAGTTTGAAAACCATTAAGCTAAAGGGATTCTACCTAGCAAGAAATTCTGGAAATACAAAACAAACCACAAACAATACAATGAGGATGAAGACGTGCAATGCTCTTAACTTTAGAAGTGCTTGGAGTTCTCCCCACCCCCCTTTACAAGTATTTACTGAACAAAGACTGTGTCACACCTAGCACACGCTGGTGAAGAAAAATACTGTAGTGAAAATAGAAACCAACAAAAAGCAGTGTCTTATAATTTATTATAAGTGCTATGAAAGAAAACAAACTGGGGCAGACTGTAAGAGAATAGAGGAGATGCCTGGTGGTAAAAAGGACTTCTCAGAGGAAGACTTAATGAAGGGAAGAGGACTGATAAGATGTACCAAGAGATGGGATATTTTTTTCTTTTCGATTTTTTATTATAGAATTTTTAAAATGTAAATAAAATAGAATGGTAAGGGGCGCCTGGGTGGCTCAGTGGATTAAAGCCTCTAACTTTGGCTCAGGTCATGATCCCAGGGTCCTCGGATTGAGCCCTCCATCGGGCTCTCTGCTCAGTGAGGAGCCTGCTTCCTCCTTTCTCTCTCTCTGCCTGCCTCTCTGCCTACTTGTGATCTCTGTCAAATAAATAAATAAAATCTTAAAAAAAAAAATAGAATAGTAAAACAGACCCCTGTGTATCATTATCCACTCTCAGCCTATCTCATTTTATCAACATTCATACCCCATTCTCCCACCTTACCCTGGATTATTTTGAAATAAATCCTAGATCTGACATGATTTCACCTGTAAATATTTTAGTATATGTCTCTAAAATATAGGATCTCTTTCCTCTGACCACATGGAAATAAATTAGCAATCAGCAATAAATTATCCCAAAAGACTCACACGTTTTAAAAAAAATTTTAGTAAGTTTTCTAATTATAATTCCAGCATAGTTAACATACAGTGTTATATTAGTTTCAGGTGTACAATACAGTGATTTAACAATTCTATATGTTATTCAGTGCTCATCATGGTAGTAAGTGTACTCTTTAATCCCCATCCCCTATTTCATCCATCTCCTACCCACTTGCCTCTAGTAATAGTTTGTTCTCTATAGTTAAAGAGTCTGTTTCTTGGTTTGACTCTTTCCCCTTTTGCTTGTTTTGTTTAATTCTACATCATAATATAATATGGTATTTGTCTTTCTCTGACTGACTTACTTCACTTAGCATTATATTCTCTAGCTCCATCCATATTGTTGCAAATGGCAAGATTCCATTCTTTTTTTATGGCTGAATATTTTTGTGTGCATATGTATGCATACGTGTGCGCACGCGCACACACACACACACACACACACACACACACAATTTTCTCTATTCATTCATCTATCAGGGACACTTGGGCTGCTTCCATAATTTGGATATCAAAAGTGATATTGCAATAAACAGAGGGGTGCTTGTATCCCTGTGAATTTCTGCAGTAAATATCCAGTAGTGTGATTACTGAACTGTAGAGTAGTTCTGTTTCGAAATTTTTGAGGAAAAACCATACCGTTTTCCACAGTAGCTATACCAGTTTGTATTCTCACCAACAGTGCTCCAGGGTTCCTTTTTCTCCACAACCTCACCAACAGTTGTTACTTCTTGTATTTTTGATTTTAGCTCTTCTGACAGGTATAAGGTAATAGCTCATTGTAGTTATGATTTGCATTTCCTGATGATGAGTGATGTTGGGCATCTTTTTTGTGTCTGTTGGCTATCTGGATGTCTTCTTTAGAAAAATGTCTGTTCATATTTTCTGTGCATTTTTTAATTGGGTTATTTGTTTTTTGGGTGTTGAGCTGTATCAGTTCTTTATATATTTTGGATACTAGCCCTTTATCAGATATGTGATTTGCAAATATCTTTTTCTGTTAAGTAGACTGCCTTTTAATTTTGTTAACTGTTTCTTTTGCTGTGCAAAAACTTTTTATTTTGATGTAATCCCAATAGATTACTTTGGATTTCATATCCCTTGCTTCAGGAGACAGATCTAGAAAAATGATTCTATAGCCGATGGCAAAGAAATTACTGCCTGTACTCTCTTCAAGGATTTTTATGGTTTCAGATCTCACATTTAGATCTTTAATTCATTTTGAGTTTATTTTTGTATATGGTGAAGGAAAGTGCTCCAGTTTCATTCTTTTGCATGTCCAGTTTAGCTGTCCAGTTTCCCAGCACCAATTGCTGAAGCGATTTTTTCAATTGTATATTCATTCCTCCTTTGTCAAAAATTAACCGACCATAAAATTATGGATTCATTTCTGGGTTTTCTATTCCATTCCATACATGTTGAAAAATTAACGATATATATGTTTTAAAATTTAATTAATTTATTTGAGAGAGTGTGAGAGAGAGTGTGTTGTGATAAGAGAAGCAGAGGAAGAGGGACAAGCAGAATCCAGGGTAAGCACGGAGCCCAATGCAGGGCTCAATCTCACAACCCTGAGATCATGACCTTAGCCCAAATCAAGAGTCAGACACTTACCCAACTGAGCCACCCAGGCACCCCTAAAATTAAACAATATATACACTGTTTTAAAGATTTTATTTATTTGACAGAGAGAGAGAGAGATCACAAGTAGGCAGAGAGGGGGCCCGCTGAGCAGAGAGCCTGACATGGGGCTCGATCCCATGACCCTGAGATCATGACCTGAGCAGAAGGCAAAGGCTTACCCCACTGAGACACCCAGGTGCCCCTAAACAATATATTTCTAAATAATCCATGAATAAAAGATAAAAATCACAAAGAAAACTGAAAATATTCTGTACTAAATGAGAATAAAAATACTATATAACAAAACTTATGGAATACAAGTGGAACACAGCTTGGAGGAAGATTTATAGCTTCAATTGCTTATAAAATCAATTACCTAAGGTTCCATCTTAAGAAGATAAAAGAGATGTGTAAGCCCAAAGTAGAAGGAAAAACATAATAAAGATAAGAACAGAGATCAATGATATAAACAGAAAACACAAATTACAATCTGCAATGAAATAGGAGATCACCACAGAAACTATAGATGTGAAATGATAACAGAATATTATGAACAACTTTGTGCTAATAAATTCAAAAACAAAATAGACAAATTAGAGATAGACAAATTACAGGGTCCCTGGGTCACTCAGTTGGTTAAGCGTCTGCCTTTGGCTCAGGTCATGATCCCAGGGTCCTGGAATTGAGCCGCACACTGGGTGCTCTTCTCAGTGGGGAGTCTGCTTCTCCCTCTCCCTGCCACTCCCCCTGCTTGTGTTCACGTGCCCTCTCCCTCTCTCTCTCTGTCAAGTAAGTAAAATCTTAAAAAAAAAAGAAAGAAAGAAAGAAAGAAAGAAAGAAAGAAAGAAAGAAAGAAAGAAATTGGGGCGCCTGGGTGACTCAGTGGGTTAAAGCCTCTACCTTTGGCTCAGATCATGATCTCAAGGTCCTGGGATCGTGCCCCACATTGGGCTCTCTGCTCCTCAGGGAGCCTGCCTCCTCCCCTCTCTCTCTGCCTGCCTCTCTGCCTACTTGTGATCTCTGTCTATCAAACAAATAAATAAATAAAATCTTAAAAAAAAGAAAAAGCAATAGACAAATTACAGGAAAAATATATCAAACACAAGATGAAAAATAAAATCTGAAGAGCTCTTTATCTACTAAGTAAATAATATTGGTTGGTGAATTCTATCAAACATTTAAGGAAGAAAAACTATCAATCTTATGGAAACTGTCAGAATTTGGGAGATGAAAAAAGGCTGCCTAATGTGTTTCATGAGGGCAGTACAATCTTGATACCAAAGACAAAGACATTACAGGAAACATAATTATAGACCAACATCCTTCAAACTCATACACTTAAAACTCTTTAACAACATATTACTAAATCAAACCTAGCAATATATAACCAAGCAAGAATTATTTCAAGAATGCAAAACTGGACAAACATTACAAATCAATGTAGCCTACCAAAGAATCAGAATAAAAGAGAACTACAGGGTCATTTCAGTACATGTAGAAAAATTTGATATCACTTATTAAAAAAAAAACAGAAGGAACTGCCTTAGTCTAACTGATAGCATCTATTTTTAAAAAAACCCTATGGTTAGCATTTTAACTAATGGTGAAACTCTGAAAACACTTTCACCAAGATTGGGAACAAGTCAAAGACATCCATCCTGATTACTCTTCAACATTATATGAAAGGCCTGAGCCAGTGCAAAAAGAAAAGAAATAAAAATAAAAAAGATGGAAAGAAGGAAAACTATTCTAAATTGCATACATAATTATTTATGCAGAAAATGTGCATGTATCATCAAAACCTGCCAGTGAATTTACATATATATCTAAAATGTACAATATTTTTAAAGTTCTATTTTTTCTTTTTAAAGTTCTAAGTATAGAAGCAAACAAATGGGAAATAAAATTTTAAATGAAAATCTTAAAAATAATCCCACATACAATAGTGCCAGAAAACATGAAGCTCTTAGAAATGAATTTAACAGAAGGTATATAAAACCTCTACAACTAAAAACTATAAAATGCTGTAGAGAAAATTAAAGAAAACCTTAAAAACTGAAACTATATCTTTTTAGATTCATGGTTTGGATGTGTCAATATTCCCTGAATTGATCCAAACCATAATCCCAGCAGGCATATTACTGAAATAAAAATTGACAAGCTGATTCAAAAGTTTATATGATAATGCAAAGGACCTAAAATAGTCCAATCCTGCAACAGAAGAATAAGGCTGGTGGCCATATTACTTCATATCTTGCTGTAAAAGCTAGAGTGACCTGATAATGGCTTTAAGTACAGACAAAGGAGCCCAGAAATAGTTCATACTTACAGAGTCACTTAAGTTTTTACAAAGGTGCCAAACAAAGTCAATGCGGGAAGAATCTTTTTAAAAAAGTGATGTTACAACAACTGTACATTCATAGGAGGTAAGGCGGGAAAGAAGCTGAAACCTTACATCACACCTATACAAACAAAAATGAATTAACTATACATAAACTAAAAAACAAAACCAAAACTATACAGCTTTTAGAAGAAAACAAAGGAAAATTTCTTCACAACCATAATTGTAAAGATTTATTCAGCCAGATACAGAAATCAAGTCATAAAAAGGAAAAATTAGTAAATTTCATCAAAAATAAAAATTTCTGCTCACTTTAGATTAAAGAACCACAATCAAACACATTAAAAGGAAGTTTTTGTATTTCCTTCTATGCCAAACTGAATTTACAGTTATTAACATATACATGAAGAATGCCTGTTCCTAAAATGAATGAGTTGTTTTTAAAACATTTTGCTCAAGTTTAATAAAGAGAGAAGCACAAAAACCATAAATGCACAGCGCAGTGAGTTCTCACATAGTTAACCCACATAACCAGACCCAGATCAAGAAACAGAGTATTACTAGAATCCTGAAGGTCCCCTGTCTCCCCCTTCTGTCACTCCCTGGCCTTCCCCAAAGGTAATCTCCATCATGACATCTAACATCACTAACCACAGTTTAGTGGATTTTAATTCTTCAAAACTAACTAGAATACGTAGAACTGTAGATACTGAAGAACTGATAGTTAAAGGTACAGATATCCTTCCTTTAGATCCAAGAACATTAAAAACCCACCAATTACTTGAAATATAACTTCCAACGTGGCTTACCTTTGGGTTATGAAAGAATGCCCTACACCTCATCTACTCTTCCCTCATGGAGGTAATTCTTTTTTTTTTTTTTTAAAGATTTTATTTATTTGACAGACAGAGATCACAAGTAGGCAGAGTGGCAGGCAGAGAGAGAGGGAAACAGGCTCCTTGCTGAGCAGAGAGCCTGAAGAGGGGCTCAGTCCCAGGACCCTGAGACCATGACCTGAGCCAAAGGCAGAGGCTTAACCCACTGAGCCACCCAGGGACCCCTCGTGGAGGTAATTCTTACAAGTCTTCCAAAACTTGCAACCTTCCTTGATTCTTTTGGTTAGAGATGTGGGTAATTTTCTCACTCTCCATATACTTCTATCATTGCTCTTTGTACGTTATTATTTTTTTTTAAAGATTTTATTTATTTATTTGAGAGAGAGAGAGTGAGAGAAAACACGAGAGGGGAGAAGGTCAGAGAGAGATGCAGACTCCCCATGGAGCTGGGAGCCCAATGCGGGACTCAATCCCTGGACTCCAGGATCATGACCTGAGCCATCCAGGCACTCTTTTTTTTTTTCTTCCCGTACACTATTATATAAGATTTATAAGTGTAAATATTTAAGGCCAGGGATTCTCACTTACTCTGTTTCTTTACTTTTACCTACTCTAGTTCTCATCAACATAATGCACAACAAATGGCTGTTAACAGAAACCCCAGTGGTATAGACTCTGTTAAATGGGTAAAATTATTTAAATTAATACATCCAGGTCACAACAGCCTGTTATCTGTAGACAGAAAAGGGCTAAAAGTGACAAAAACAAAGATTTCAATATATATTCTAGAATATTTTGACTATAGTCAGAAAAGACAAATTTGGATCCACATGTTACAACAGTAACAACTGAAGTAAAATCTCATGGAAGTAATACTCAGTTTAAATGTGTGAATAATTGTTTAGTAATGCATTAACATGAATGTTTTCCTTTGGAATCAAAATGAGATTCTAACACCATATGGAAAGCTATGCTTCCAAAAGAAAACAGCACATATTTTTACATATTCAAATGAACAGATAAAATGAAAATCAAATAATACAATCTCATTTTAAGTTCATGTAAGTAATGACATCAATCTCATCTTATTAAAATAGAAATATTAATTTTAATGAACTAACATATAGATTCATATACATTTACTCTTATTGCACCCAATGAAATAATACGAATAACTGGACCCTTAATATTTAGTGACATTTATTGGAAAAATACACATTTATATAAACAACTAATACTGACTTACTCCCAAACAAATGAACTTATATAGTTATTCCTGCTAGAACTACATGCCACCTTTACTTCTCTTAGGAAACAAATACATTTTTCTATAGATTGTCAATAAGAAAAATATTTACCAACTTTCAATTAAAGTGTATATGTGACAAACACAATTCAGAGACCTACACAGTTAGCACTCATAAGTCAATTGAGAATAACCATTATAAAAAGAATTTCACTTACTGCTATTTCTCTACATGCCGACATAGAGATCCCAGTTCCTTCTATTTGTTTTAAAGCATAGTCTTTATCATCTTTCCTGTAAAAACAAAGTTATTTTAATATTTGGATAAAACTAAATTTATGTGCATTTTTAATAAAATATAAATATAAATCACATAATACATTTTTGACACCTTTCACATGTAATCACAGAGTATCATACAGGAAAAAGGTTTTGGATAATCTAATTCAATCCTACTGTTTGATGAGGAAAGTCAGATTCAAATTAATAAAAAGATCTGTCCAAGGCTCCATGGTTTGGGAAGGCAAAGACTCAGAAATAGGTTCTTCCTGCTCTAATATGTATACATTTTCTTTTTATATATGTATGTGTACATGTGTGTACTGTAACACTCAACAAACACACATACACAACTTGTTTTCTAAAATCCTTTCAGATATTGGTGGGTCAAAAAATTAAGAAATGAATGTATCACGAAAGTACAAATGGTGATAATTTCAAACAAGTTATAGTCTTCATATCCCCCAATACCTTCGAAGAGAGTCACTCAACACGGTTTATTGAGCACTTAATATGTGTTCAGAACTGTGCTCAGTACTGGGGATACAGCAGAGTTCCTTGTTCTATAGAGCTTTCTCCGTCTACTCGTCTAGACAGATAAACAACTAACGCACCACAGTACAATATGATAAGTGCTATGACAGGGCAAGTGCAAACCACAGAGGTTACTCAATGGTTACTCTGGTAGAGGACCCAAGCAAAAACTTCTCAAAAGAAACACCACTGAAATGAAGCCTAAACAGCAATTCTTGAACTCTTTTGACCCAGGACCCCTTTACTCTCTTGGATATTACTGAAGACTCTCAACAGTTTTTGTTATATTTATCATTATTTACCCTATTAGATTTTTTTAAATGGGAACTTTTAAAAACAGAGAATGCAAAAGCATATACCTATTAGCCACCAGAGCAATGACATCATCATGCTATGACACCTTTGGAAAAAAACCACTGTACATTCACGAGACAGTGAGAAAAGGAAATACCGATGACCCTTGAACAACATGGGTTTGAGCTGCATGGTCCACTTATATGCAGATTTTTTTTTGATAAATACAATACAGTACTATAAGTGTATTTTATGATTTTCTTAACATTTTCTTTTTCCAAGTTTACTTTATTGTTAAGAATACACTATACATCACATGTAACATACAAAATATGTATTAATCTACTGTTTATCTGTAAGGTTATTAGTAGTGAAGTTCTTGGGGAAGTAAAAGTTATATATGAATTTTATTTATTTATTTATTTTTTAAGATTCCATTTATTTATTTGACAGACAAAGATCACAAGTATGGAGAGAGGGCAGGCAGAGAAATAGAGAGGAGGAAGCAGGCTCCCCGCTGAGCAGAGAGCCTGATGTGGGGTTCGATCCCAAGACCCTGGGATCATGACCTGAGCCGAAGGAGGCTTTAACCCACTGAGCCACCCAGGCGCCCCTATATATGAATTTTAGATAGTGGTGGGCTATCGGAGCCCAACCCCAACCCCCATGTTATTCAAGGGTCAACTGAAGTATCATAGCACTACAATGAAAACAGTGCCAACCACATGGACCCTCTGAAAGGACTGTGTGTGAGGGGTAACTAGCAGTTCCCAGATCAGACTTCAGGAACTGCTGGGGTGGGTGTGTGTGTGTGTGTGTATGTGTTACGGGGAAAACATAATGTGAAGACAAATGAAGTGAAAGAAAACCATCTGAGGGAGAACAGACACCATAAACACTGCGGGATAAGGCTGATGGCATTAATTAGGAACCACAACACAAAAGTCTTTTTACTCCAAGAATAACAGGAAGCACTCCATTTAAGATTTCTTTAATAAGAAAATACCAATTAGGGATACCTGGGTGGGGGTACCTGAGTGGCTCAGTGGGTTAAAGCCTCTGCCTTCAGCTCGGGTCATGATCCCAGGGTCCTGGGATGGAGGCCCGCATCGGGCTCTCTGCTCAATGGGGAGCCTGCTTCCTCCTCTCTCTCTGCCTGGCTCTCTGCCTACTTGTGATCTCTGTCTGTCAAGTAAATAAATAAAATCTTAAAAAAAAAAAAATCAATTACATTTTATTTGAAAAAATATCTCTGGCTGCCATTTGAATGCTTAAGGGGAGTAAATAAGAACAGGAGGCAGAGAAGCCAGTTAAAAGTAAACAGTGTTAAAATTACTCAGGTGAAAGATGATGGTGGTGGCCACAGAATGGTGGCTGCCACACGGGGTAGACTGGAGCGATGTAAGGCAGAACCAATAGCAGCACCTGGTGACTGAACTCTGGGCAGAAGGAAGAGAAGTCAAAGAAAACGATTTCTGCTCTGGCAATAGGTTAATGGCATATTACCGACTGAAATAAAAAACGGCAGGAGGAAAAGATCTGAGGGAACAAGAAGATGACAGTTCTGTCTTGTGCAGGTTGAGTCTACAGTACATATGAGACACCTAAGTGAAAATGCCAAGCTGAATAAACACGTCGAAAGCTCTAGAGAAAGCTGAAGACACCAATTTACTATAATCAGCATATCCACAGTGATTAAAGCTATGAGAGTAAAGTGACACCAAAGAGAAGCACTGTCAAAAAAAAAAAAAGGATTTTGAAAAAGGGCAGAATAGTAAACAGCATCAAGAAGCTGCAAAGAAGGCTAGTATGGTAAGGATGGGAAGTGTCCCCTGAATTTAGCAATGATGAAGTCACCAGACAGTAGATTAGGCAAAAATAGCTGGAGTGATGTAGAGGCAGAGGGTGTACTGCGGAAGGCTGAGGAATGAATGGGGCATACGCAAACTAAGTAAGTATAGGTATCTCAAGGGGAAAAAGATGTCAGTAGCTGGAGTAATACACAGGTTCAAGAATTATTATTTTTTTCAAGACGGAAAAGACCTAAATAGGGTAAGTACTGACAGGAAGAACCCAGAGAAAAGGAGTTTTCTCTGAGAAACTGAGAGAGAGAGGTAAAAATTTAGAGAGCAAAGACTGAAATGCTGGGAGGGGGCCATGTAGAGATTAGAGAGGGCTAGAAGGAGAAATACTTTTAGGGAGAGTTCTCATCTTGACGGCTTTCATATTTTCCTGATGCTGGGAATTAGGTCATAAACTAAAAGTAAGGGCAAAGATGGTAGAGTTCAAGATAGAATGAAAGAAGGTTTGAATAAATGAGTAACTCCTTATAAAATAAATTCCTTTAAGCTCATTTAATACTTTATTATCTTAAATTATTATCAAAACTTACATAGCTTTATCTTTGTTGTTACAACATACTTACACCAAATCCTTAGTTGTGGGGAAAAAAATCCCAATTCCAACATTATTTTTGAGAAAAAAGATTTGTTTTACAACATTAAGCTTTATAATGTATTTTCTAGTAAAGCACCACAGGTACTCATTATTTTAAAAATACATTAAGTATATCTATACCTAATGTTCACTAAGTCTGAATGATTTCTGAAAGATTTAAAAAAAAGAAGTTAAGGAGAGTGACACAAAAATAAAATGAAGTCGAGGGGTGCCTGGATGGCTCAGTCAGTTGAGCAACTGACTCTTGGTTTTGGCTCCAGTCCTGATTTCAGGGCCATGAAAACTAGCCCCACACAGGGCTCCACACTCCGGGGGAGTAAATAATTAGCAGGTAGTCCTCTTGAGATTCTCTCTCTTTCCTTCTCCCTCTGCCCCTCCCTCTGCTCTCTCTCTCAAAATAAATAAATCAATCTTTAAAATAAATAAATAGATAGGAAAAAAGAAAGAATGAAGTCAGGGTCAGAATAAATTACACACTTTCACATATATGGTAATGATTTCACCAGAAGATTAACCCAGGAGTGTAAGATATTGTTCTATGTCCTATTTGAGGATAGCATCTTATAGCTGAGCACTCTAAGGAGAGAGAGATGCGCAAGAAAATAAATTAAATCAAAGGCTTATCCCTTCACCTCCTTAACAATGACCCTGAATTTCTCTTATTTATAAACAGTCAAGTTGCTAGATGTAAATGTCTTCTCAACGAACTGAAAAATTTTCATCTGCAGACAGTCCTCATTCCCCATTCCAAGTAAATTATATGTCTTATATTTTATAAAAGTAAATGATGAGAAAGGTGAAATTGTAGAATAAAAAAACTGAAGATGTTTAATGATCAAAAAGGCAACTACCTCTTGAAAATCACTGAACACAATTAACATCATAATGTAATAGTGGTTTGTGGTTTACGGAGCACATTTATTTATATATCCATCTACACAGTCATAGTAAAATGGCACAATGGAGAGGGAAAGGATCTGTTCCCTAGTTTGAGTCATGATCCAGTTGAAGCAGTCAGACTATATAAATAAACAATCGTACTAAGGTGTTCTAAGTGCTATAAATAGAGGGGATAATCGACTATAGCTTGAAGGATTGAAGCAAGACGAAAGAAAGCTTCAGAAAGAGACTACTTAGGCAGAGATTCTTAAGATTTCAGAAGTCTGTTAGAAAAGGAGGGAGGGGCTGGGGAGAGAAATCAGAAGCTGGAGCCGACATCCCCAAAAGTAGGACTAGCCATGTACAAAAATACAGAAGCAGAGGGGAGCTGTGACATGCTCAGAGAACAGCAAAGAGAAGCAGCAGCAGTTTAATAGCATCAAACATGCTGACAGCTCTGAGAATGGATGATTTCAGGAACAGGCAGAGATAAAGATGGGAGAGGGTCTTCTATGTCAGCTGTCTCCCAAGAGGAGTATAGAGTTCACGCGATGTGCTTTACTTCAGGAGAATAAAAAACATGTAAGTATGTGAAGAAAATATTACATTAAAAAATAATTTAAAAAGCTGAGGAAAAGTACATTATGTGAGAAGACCAAAAAGAGGAGGATGAACCCATAATGAACACTTTGCCTTTAATAGACAGGAGAATTAAGTCAATAATATAAAACGGTTGTAAAAGAGTAGTGTAAAAAAATGAGCAGTGTTTTGGTAAAATAGCGTAGTGAATAAACATATGGAAATTTCACTTCCCTCCTAAAACCCTACTAAACCTATGGTAAAGAAATGTTTAAAAGATAGAAACTCATATAGATGAAAAATGGAGAGAAGGCAGCATAAAACTTTGGAAACTAAAAAGTAAGTGGACAAATACTGACTGAGAGGATCCAGGAAAACTAACTCAGAAGCTGACAGTGAAGAAAGCTGAGAACCAATTAGATATACAAAGCAAACTCCTCCAAAAGCAGAGAACTGAGAGTATGAGACATCTCTGGAGGAAGAATTGGTTGGATGGAAAATAAAGTTGAAGAGATATTCTAGAAAATAGAACAATAAAATGAAGAAAAATAGAAAAATCAGACAACCAGTCCATGGAATCCAGTATACAAATAATTAGGAGTTCTAGAAAGAAAGAACAGAGAACAGAAAGAAAGAAAATTTATGAAGTAATTCAAGGAAACTTCCTAAACGGAATGACAGGATTTATAAAACTCAAAGGGTCCAATGAGTTCCCATCACAAATAGTTGAAAATAGATCTATATCAAGACACAATATTTAGACATTTCAGAAAAATGGAGACGAGCAGATTTAACATGCTTGCAGGGGAGATAGGTAATGGGTCACTCAGAAAGGATCAATATTATTCAGCCATGAGAAAGAATGAAATCCTGCCATCTGTGACAACATGGATGAACCTGAGGACATTAAGCTAAGTGAGATAAATCAGAGAAAGACAGAGAAAGATAAATCAGAGAAAGATAATACCACTTATATGTGGAATCCTGGAACTCATAAAAACAGAAAGTACAATGGTGGTTACCAAGGGCTGGGCACACTGGGGAGACATTTTAAGGGTACAAACTTGCAACCAGTAGATAAAAACATCCCGGAGACTCAATGAACAACATAGTGATTATAGACAACACCGTATTATAAACTTCAAAGTTAGTTACTATGAGACTAGATCTTAAATTTTCCCACCAAAAAAAGAAATGATAATTATGTGACATGATATAAGTGTTAGTTACACTACACTGGTAATCATATTGCAAGATATAAATTTATCAGTCAACAAGTTGTACATCTTAAATTTACACAATCCTATATGTGAATTATAACTCAATAAAATTAAATTTTAAAAAAGGATTAGGAATCGGGATACCTGTGGACTTCTCAATAGCAGTTTTAGAAGCTAGAAGTTCTAGAGCAACCGCATGCCGTAAAATCATGAAGTATTGCTTACAGTGTCAGTAGGTGTGGTTTGGAGTTTAAGACTCCGTTCTGGAGAATTACACTGTCAGCAGCAATGACAGGAAAACATTATGGAGGAGTTGGCCAGATCAAGGAGCTTGAGCCAGAATGTGAAATCAGTGCACTGCTTCCTTCATGCTTTAGGGGAAAAAAAGTCATGCTTTGGGGGGAAGAGGGGAAGGAAATAAACAGCTGAACAATCACTAAAAATTGTGAATTACACAAAGTCTAATGTGTTAAACTGAAGATGTAATCATCTTTATTATGCAGTAATTTGGAAGCACATCATAAGCAACTGTCATTGTGTGCTGCAGCTTGATGGTTACTGCAGGGAAAAGGCCTGGGAGGGTGCTAGACTACACTATGGAATCTTAGTGATGATACAAGACAACAAGCTGGGCTGGCCGAATGCTACAAAGATGTGAACTCAACCACCTAACTTGCTGTAGTGTGATATACCTTAGGTATTTCTAATGACCTTAACATTTCCATTTTGGGAAAGAATACTCTTAATATATATCACTGGGACTAAGCCATTTTTTAAATCATTTTTAATAAAAATCTCCTTATTTAAAAGGATTAAGAGTCCTAATAATTAGGGGCGCCTGGGTGGCTCAGTGGATTAAGCCGCTGCCTTCGGCTCAGGTCATGATCTCAGGGTCCTGGGATCGAGTCCCACATCGGGCTCTCTGCTCCGCAAGGAGCCTGCTTCCTCCTCTCTCTCTGCCTGCCTCTCTGCCTACTTGTGATCTCTCTGTCAAATGAATAAATAAAATCTTAAAAAAAAAAAAAAAAAAAAAAAAGAGTCCTAATAATTATTATTCCTATTGCTATAGTATTTTCAAATACTGCATGGAACTACTTTTTACCTTTGGATACCACAACTAAGGCTCATGTATTATTATAATTTAAAATTCTTTTTGATTTTGTCTTTTGTGACTTAGGTCCCCAAATGAAAATAATAAACTTTTAGACTTAAAGTATCTCTGGATTTCCTATTTTGAAAACTCTGTTCTCTCCAAAGTGATTTATCTGACCAATCAAAAGAGAAGTTCAGTCTTCATAGATTAAATGCAAATAAAATGTATTCACGTAGATATATATGTTTAATATTTTATATACTTCAAGTCAAGAAGAGGCAGACTCATGTTCTTATAGAAAAACTGGTAAAATAACTGTTTCAATTTGATTTTTGTTTCTAGGTTTTAATATCCTTGTCAATCAGAAACAACCATAGCACACTTGATGGTAGAATCAAGGAGTCCTGCAGACTGATTCAAGTCCTCGCTGTTCACAATACCTTCTAATTCTGTGGGTCATCACTGACTCAATCTTTAGAAATTGTGTAATACATGGTTAATATAGGAGCCTTTCCCTCCCATAAATAATTCTAGTTAACATAAAAATTTTCCAGAGCTGTTCAATCTTATCTTCCCTTGCTAGATACTTAATCAGCTCAACACGCTCTCAGATTAGGTGATTGGCTATTTTTGCAGCATTGTTAGGGAAAGACTGCACTTGAACCCCCATGGAAATGACCTTGGCATATTTTATTGACAACTGAAACAGCAGTAAAACTTCTTGGATGCACAGCTCTCAATTACAGTGACATAACACATCCTCAAATTACTGGAAGACAGTCCTAGCCAGAGACCTCAAATTGAGGATTCCTAAGAATCTTCCAGAAGATGAGCCTGGAGAATGAGACAGCTTACATCCACGATCCACAGAACAAGATCTAAATGGCCAGAACCAAAGACTGTTGGGATAAATCTGCATGCTCTCACCATCCCCGCCCCAACCTCTTTTCTATCTTCTATGCTGGTTTAAATTTCTGAATTGTTAATAGACACCTATTATGTCTAATAAAAATACTCATAATATTGCTCTTTGTATCCCTAGTCATTCCTTGTATGAGTCCAATTCCTGGCTATAATTTGTTCATGATTTCACTAAAATAGGCAAACAAACTAATTACTGAGATTGTAGCCACCTTCTTTTGGGTGCAACTCAGCTTACTCTAACTCCTGGGCAATCATACTCAAATATGAAGCAACTTCTGAAATAGTAAACTCAAAACAGTAAACAGGACAGGCAGCCCCTGTGATGTCAAACCTAGGAAAGTTTCTGTCTACACCAAAACCACACTTGAACTTGGCTTTTTGCTTAGAAACAGATTACTACTTATCAATCTCTCTTGTCACCTTCCCACCGTGTCATTTTTCTGAACACAACTCTTACAAAAAGTAAAGTTATTATAGTCATTGCACCTTGACTTCAAGAACTATTATCTTGACATTAGTCACCTATAATCATTTTTCTTCTCCTTAATATTCATGGTCGAAGAAATAAGTAACACTAAAACCAGAAATTAATACATAGTATTTTTCTCCCAAATGGTTGGTCTTTCCTCCTATTTCACATATACACTTATTTCTATTTGACCCCAAATTTTTTTTTAAAGATTTTTTTTTTTATTGATTTATTTGACAGAGAGAGACCACAAGTAGACAGAGAGGCAGGCAGAGAGAGAGAGAGAGGGAAGCAGGCTCGCCGCGGAGCAGAGAGCCCGATGCAGGACTCGATCGCAGGACCCCGAGATCATGACCTGAGCCGAAGGCAGCGGCTTAGCCCACTGAGCCACCCAGGCGCCCCCCAAATATTTTTTTTCTTAAAAGTAGTATTACATCAGGCATGTGAATATACCCAAACATTTCTTAAATGCTCATATATTATATCCCAAGTATTACTATCAATAAGTATTCAAGATTGAGGTTATTAAGACACCCTAAAAATGTCTTCATCTCCCTTAATCTACATTCTACCCTGTCACCAATACTCTATAATTGAAAAGAATTTTATGAATGCTCATTATTGAACAAATTTAACTGGGTGGGATCTGAAGTCTTTACATTACAGCTTCTTACATGCAATCTTTATTCTATCATTAGCAACAAAGTGTTAAACCTGAATTTATAAAGAAAAATCAGGCCACAGAAGTTTTTCTACTTAAATGAATATGCACCTATTCCTTCACTCTTGCATTCTATTTTTGTTTCCAGTATCTTTAAAGACTAATATTTAACATTATTTAATGGTTCTCATTTAAACTGGTGAAAATATAAAGGAAGGGTATCCCTCATTTCCTATTATTACTAAGAGTATAAACTAGCACAAACATTTTAGAAATCAATCTAGAATAGTGATATTAAGTATGTGTATTTCCTACACCAGCAATTTCTCTTCTGATTTTATGTACCACAGGAAAGGTTTCATATAGCTGCAAAAAGTGACAGTTGTAGATGCAAACAGAGGTATACTGTGTGTGCATCACTGGGAGCAGATAAGTGACACATGGTATATGCATATACTGAGAATATATGGTAAAAAAAATGAACTGGGTCTATGTACAGTTAAGTAGAAACAGAAAATATTTAAAAAGAATGATTTTTTTACATGAAAACTTACGACCCTACACAAGCAATATTTTCAGGAATACAAGTATGTTCTAAAGATATTTAAATTGGAATAGGGGCTGAAAGGATATATACTGAAAAAAGAAGACTGGAAGCTGATTATAATGGGATAAGAGAATTGGGCAAAGATAAGAGAATGAAAAATAAAGAAAAATAGAGGGCCTTACACATTGGCAATGATAGTATGTCATGTACTAAAATACTAAGTAGTATTTTCAATTCTACAAGAACCAAGAAACCAAGAAACAACCAGTTAAATGGAACACCCCTACTCAAGTTTTTGTACTCAGGTACAAAAACAGGATTTCCTAAAAGTCCAGGGAAAAAATTACAGCGGGAGAAGAGTTAAATTTGGTATAGGTCAAAGATATATAAAATTTATGAAAGTTTCAACAGAATTACATAGCTATTTGACAGTGTTAAACAAGAAAATTTAAGATCTGACTAGACTAAACTTAGAGAAAAATCACACATTAGCACACACTGGAAGGATCAAGACTGGAGGCCAAAACGGTAATTAGAAAGCTATTGCCAAAAACCTGAAAGTCAAATAACAAGTGCCCAAACTAAGATTTTGCTATTTTCCACATATAAATAAATAGGAGTGGAATTAGGGAGTAACAAACTCATCTGGCCTAAGCACAGTCCTTCCAAATACAGGCTCAGAGCTTCACAGAAGTTAAAAACTGGCAAGAAGAAACCTGCCTCTTCTTCCGTTTCCTTCCACCCACTGCTCCAACACCGATTACAAGGTAGACTTGGACAGAGTCTCACTGTAATTAGGTAAATATGTATCATCTGACCAGAAACAGAGGGCCACACAGAGGAATGAAATATGCAGTCTATTTCAGAGTGGATGAAGGATGAAGGGGAGGGCATCAACTGCCGGCCAATCTCTCCTCACAAGGCAGGGTTATGCCAAATTAGAGAAGCTTAAGTCCTACAGCAATATTAACATTAACCTGTTACATCTGACACTTTCATACTGTTCTGTAGAAAATTACTCTATTAGTAGACTTTTAAGTCCTGTGTTTTCCTAGTTCTTGACGCAAGTTCGGTGTTTTCTGAGGGGAGGAAGCCGAGTCATGTCCCAGGAGCAGGAACTATATACTTTGCCTCCAACTTTCCAAAATACCATAAAGCCCATTTCTCCAAAAGTGAATATTCAATAAATGCAACTTCCTGGCAGGCAGAAAATGAATCAGATTCCTAGAAGAATATAGTATGTACCAAGCATTTTCCACAGCCAAGTACTACACATTAAGCATTTAAGATAAATTACAATGTAAAAGTCCATGCCACACATGCACTGAAATTATTTATACAAAATGTGTATTTTATACATATGTAGTTATGTATCGACAGCACTGGCCACATGCTTTTTCTGCAGAAATATTTATGTGCATATACATAAGCACGTTTCAAAATACATATGCAAATATGTGTACATAAATACATATACATACATATGCACTTATATATCCATATATATACATAAACAGATACACATCTAAATATATGTGTGTATAACTATATACACAGAGGAAGAAGAAAACCATTTTTAGGACAATTAATTTACTGACTACTCACAGTACTGTTTTAACTCTGGTAGTCATGAGAAGAATTTTATAGGTGGTTCATGAAAAAAAAAAACAACCAACTATCAGTTACGTAGTTTATATAGCTTATGATACAAGTGTTATGTGCAAGTTTTCTTTAATAATGACATCACAACATATTATTGCTATCTTATTTTACATAAAAGGAAAGAGAGAATCCGTAATCACAAGGCTAGAGAGTAGCAAACCAGGACCTCAAACCCAGGCAGTTTGATTCCAGAAAGCATTTTCCACCATAGGCTACACTTGCTCAGTTCAGGAACAGGGACTACCAACTCTTTTACAAATTGCTTCCAGGTAAAATACTCTCAGGCATTTTCACACAGCAATAAAGGGGTCATATGTAAATGAATACATCTCCTCTACCTACATGAGTTAATATGCACATTATTTTTGCTTATCACTAACACACAGATTCAAACTCCCTCCAACAACTTATCTGGCAATGCATGGATAACAAGCTATCAGAAACTTTTCATTTAAAGCTGCTATTAGGGGCGCCTGGGTGGTTCAGTGGGTGAAAGCCTCTGCCTTCGTCTTAGGGCATGATCCCAGTGTCCTGGGATCGAGTCCCACATTGGGCTCTCTGCTCAGCGGGGAGCCTGCTTCCTCCTCTCTCTCTGCCTGCCTCTCCGCCTACTTGTGATCTCTGTCTGTCAAATAAATAAATAAAATCTTTAAAAAAAAATAAAGCTGCTATTATCATATAAACAACAAAAAGAGGACCAAAAGACCTTAAAAGACTACTGGAGGTTTCCAGTTTTCCTTGAGGCATTCACAGATCTACGATCTTTTAATTACATAAAACCAAAAAATAGCAAAGAAGTAAAAATATTTAAATTGTGTATAAAAGCTATGATTTAACAAATTATACACTTGGAATGATTTTAAATCAAGAGACAAGGCACAAAAGACTATACAAAATGGGGAAAATATCTTATGATTATCAGAACTAGATTAATCATAAAATGTAAAGGTAGTGGGGAAAACCAATTTCCAACCAGTTCTCAAAAGGAGATGTACAAACAAATTTTGATTCTAATAAACTCTTAACATCTCCTACAGGTTAGACAAGCTTTGCTACTCCTAATAAATCGATCTTTTACACCTTTAAAGAGCTAAATACTTTTAAATGACACATCAGACAAAACAAGAGTTCATATCATTTTGTGAACTAATCTGTATTATGTAACATGTCAGCTGATACAATTTTTGTAATTAAACACCTATACAATTGTTCTTGAATAGACATCTGGAAAAAAGATCGATTGTGAGAAGACCATTATCTGCTCATAATGAAAAGTGAATATATTTTTACGACTGCAGAGCAGGTATATCACAGACTATTGAAATGACAAATTTTCTCATACTACACACCGCTGCAAGACTAGCTTGGTGACTCTATGGATAATTTCTGTCTTCATTCCTACTATTAAAAAGTCCTAGGATCAAAGTATATACATAAACTTCATAAATTTGATATCAAAGAATGAGAATACCTGCATAAAGGCCAACTCTGTAATTATAAATCTATTCTGAGTCTGAAGCAGTGATCTAGATATGAAAGAGACCTAGAAAGAGCTACAAACACATAAGCTATTTCATCCTAGTAACCCAGTTTTACAAAACATATTTTCCATAGCTTCAGAGTTAACTTGGATTCTAATGTTTGATTTCTTTAAGATGAATTAAAAGCGGAAGTATTTAAAGTGATGTTTACAGAAACTTGGAAATGTTCTTTGGCCTGCATTTCCACATTATATTTCTCAGAACAGATCTATTCTGACAGTTATATGTAGAAAGTCTAAGGTAAAATTACTTCAGAAGATTTATCTCCAGGGGCGCCTGGGTGGCTCAGTGGGTTAAAGCCTCTGCCTTTCGCTTAGGTCATGATCCCAGGGTCCTGGGATCAAGCCCCGCATCGGGCTCTCTGCTTGGCAGGGAGCCTGTGCTTCCTCCTCTCTCTCTCTCTGCCTGCCTCTCTCCCTACTTGTGATCTCTATCTGTCAAAAAAATAAATAAAATCTTTAAAAAAAAAAAAAAAAAAAAAAAAAAAAAAGATTTATCTCCAAAATAAAATGTGAGATAAGGAAAAACAAATTAAAAAATATCTGGTGAGTAAGAGGTTAAAGTGATGGACACCTAAGGCCAAATCAAAAATTTAGACCTGTGAAAGCTTTCAGAGATCTTGCCCTTCTCCTGCAAACTCTGGACTTCCAAAGAAAGCAGGGGAAGTGAAAGGATTCAAGAATCAGAGGAATCTGCTTCCATACCTGGAGATTCCAAACCACTGTCCTAATCCCACTTTCACCTCTGCCCTGGTCCGCAGACCTTCACAACTTGCCCAATTTTGTGGTTCACCATTACCCAATCAGGAAATTATTTTATTTTCCTCTTCCTTTCACCTACCTAGTCAGTTATCAAATCCCTGCTCCCCAGCCTTACTGCCACTCTTTGTCCATATCATTCCCTTTCTGAATTACAGGAGCAGATATCTAACTGGCTCTTTACCCCTTAGTCACTCTAAAGGGCATTCTTGGCTCCCTACTCAAATATTAAGTGACATATTTGTATTATTAGTCAAATACTAGTCACATATTAGAATATGCAAGAGTTTATTTTTGGACTCTCAATTGTGTTCCATCAGTCTATGTACTATACCTTTTCACTGTGAGCTTGTATTGTAGACGGAAATCAGAAAGGATGATGCCATTTTTGTCATTCTTTCTCAGGACTGCATTGCTATTTGGGGTCTTTTGTGGTTCCATACACATTTCAAGATTGTCTTCTCTATTTCTGTGAAAAATGTCACTGGAATTTTGATAGAGATTACATTAAATCTGTAGATTGCCTGTGCAGTATGGACATTTTAACAATATTATTCTTCCATTTAACCAACATGGAATATCCTTCCATTTATTTGTGTCTTCTTTAATTTCTTTCATTGAAATCTTATGAGTTTTCATTGTACAAATCTTCTCATTACATTTACCCCTAAGTATTTTATGGTTTTTGATGCTATTTTAAATGAGATTGTTTTGGGGTGCCTGGGTGGCTCAGTTGGTGAAGTGCTCGGGTCATGGTCCCTGGGTCCTGGGATGGAGTCCCACATCAGGCTCCCTACTCAGCTGGCAGCCTGCTTCTCCCTCTGCCTCTGTCCTTGACTGTTGTTCTGTCTCAAATAAATAAATATCTTTAAATATTTAAAAGGTTTACTATTTATTTAATTTAAATATTCAAATTTATTTAAAATATGTGTAAATATTTATAAATATAATTAATTATATAATCAAATATTAATTAATTGATTGAATTAATTAAAATAAATAAATAAGATTCTTTTCTTCATTTCTTTGTAGAAGAAATGTTTGTTGTTAGTGCATAGAAATGCAAATTATTTCTTGGGGCATATGGGTGGTGCAACTGGTTAAGCATCAGACTCCTGGTTTCAGCTCAGGTCATGAGATCAAGCCCCACATGGGGTTCCCCGCTCAGCATGGAGTCTACTTGAGATCCTCTTTCCCTTTGCCCCTCCTGCTTGTGCTCTCTGTCTAAAATGAATAGATAAATATTTTTAATAGTTTTTTGGTGGAGTCTTTAGACTATTATAGGTATAAGATCATATCATCCACAAACAATTCTACTTCTTCCTGAATTGGATGTCTTTTATTTTCCTTGCCTAATTGATCTGGCAAGGACTTCTGGTAGTATGTTGAATAGGAATGATAAGAGTAGACACCCTGATCTTAGAGGAAAACTATTTTGCTTTTTACTCTGAGTATGATGTTACCTGTGGTCTTGTTTTATACGGTCTTTATTATTTTGAGGCATATTCCCCCTATATCTACTTTGTCAAGAATTTTTAGTCATGAAAGGAGGCTGTATTTGGCAAATGCATTTTCTGTATCTATTGAGATGATTGTATAATTTTTATTTTTTAATCTATTTTTATCTTTCATCCCATTAACATGATGTATCACATTTATTGATTTGTGTATGTTGAAAGATCCTTGCATCCCAGGGATAAATCTCACTTGATTATAGCATAAGATCCTTTTATTGTGGTGCTGAAGTCAGTTGACTAGTATTTTGTCCAGAATATTTGCATCTCTATTCATTAAGCATACTGGCCTGTTTTCTTTTCTTGTAATGTCCTCATTTGGCTTGGTATCAGGGTAATGCTGGCCTTGCAAAATGCTGACCTCCTCCTCAATTTTTGTGAAGAGTTTGAGAAGGACTGGCGTTAATCCTTTCTTAAGTATTTAGAATTTACCAGGAAACTATCTGGTACTAGGCTTTTCCTTGTTGGGAGGTTTCTGGTTATTGATTCAATCTCCTTGCTTTGTTACTGTGAACAGATTTTCTATTTCTTACTGATTCTTGGTAGGCTGTATGTTTCTAGGAATTTATGCATTTCTTATAGGTTACCTAATTTGTTAGCATATAATCAATCATAATAATCTCTTATGATCCTTTGTATTTCTTTGACATCAATTGTAATGTCTCCTCTTTATTTCTGATGTTATTTATCTGAATCGTTTTGTCTTTTTTTTAACTCTAGCTAAAAGTTTCGAAGCTATTTTTTGTTTAGCTTTCAAAAAAACAGCACTTTCTCACATTGATATTTTCTATTTTCTTTTTGGTCTCCCTTTCATTTATTTCTGAAAATACCAAACTTTGGTATTTTCTTCTTTTTTTTTTTTTAAAGATTTTATTTATTTATTTGACAGAGAGAGATCACAAGTAGGCAGAGAGGCAGGCAGAGAGAGAGAGAGGAGGAAGCAGGCTCCCTGGTGAGCAGAGAGCCCGATGCGGGGCTCGATCCCAGGACCCTGAGATCATGACCTGAGCCGAAGGCAGTGGCTTAACCCACTGAGCCACCCAGGTACCCCTATTTTCTTCTTTCTGTTTAACTTTGGGTTTAGTTTGTACTTTTTCTAGTTCCTTGAGTTATAAAGTGAGGTTATTGCAGATCTTTCTGGTTTCTTAACGTAGACATTTATCACCATAAACTTCCTCATAGAACTGCATCTCAAAGTTTTGGGATGCTGTTTCCATTTTTGATTCAAGATTATTTCTTTATTTCCCTTTGATCTGCTGGTTATTTAGTAGTGTGTTAATTTCCACATAATTGTGTCTTCCACATTTCTTCCTGTTGCTATTTCCAGTTTCATATCACTGTGGTCTAGAAAGATACTGGGTGTGATTTTAACCTTTTAAATTTGCTAAGACTTGTTTTATGACTTAACATATGATCTATCCTGGAGAATGATCCACATGGGCTTGAGAAGAATGTATATTCAGCTGCTGTTAGATGGAATGCTATTTATACAACATTGTTATATGTAGATATATACATGCATAACACATATGTATGTTACATATATTTTATATATATATATATAACATTGGTTCAAATCCAATGTTTCCTTATTGATTTTGCCTAGGTGATATCACATTCACTGCTGGAAGTAGAACACTGAAGTTCCCTACTCTATTATATTATTGTCTATTTCTCCCATCATATGTTAGCATATGCTTAACACATTTAGGTGCTCCAATGTTGGGATCATATATATTTACAATTGTTATAACCCCTTAAAGACATAATCCCTTTATCATTATACAGTGACCTTCTTTATCTCATGTTATAGCTTTTGAGTTAAAGTCTACTTTGTCTGACATTAAGTACAGCTACTTCTGCTCTCCTTTGTCTTCCACTTGCATAGAATATCTTTTTCCCTCCATTCGCTTTGAGTCTATGTATATCCTTGAAGCTAAAGTGAGTCACTTGTAGGCAAAATACATTTGGGTTTTGTTTTCTTATCCAATCAGTCATTCAATGCTTTTTGAGTGGCAAATTTAATCCCTATTTTCAAAAATACGTTTGTGGAACAGAAGGAAGGGCAAAGAGGTAAGAAGGGTTAGAGGAAAAGAATGCAGAGAGGAGAATAGAAAGAAAGGGTAAAGAAAAAAAGAGTGAGGATATTCAACAGGGTAGGCTCCAAGAATTAAGATGAAAACCTATGTATGGTTCATAACTACTGTGATTCCACTTCTATTAGATACCTGAAACAGTTCAATTCATAGAGACAGAAAGTAGAATGGTGGTTGCCACAGGCTGGTGGGAAGGGGATGGGGAGTTGCTCTTCAATAGGTACAGAGTTTTCGTTGTGCAGGATGAAAAGAGTTCTGCGGAAGAACGGCGGTGATGGCAGCACAGGTGAATGTACTTAACACTACTGAGTGCTACACTTGAAAATGGTATACAGTAGAGTAATGAAATTTTATGTTATCTATATTTTACCACAATTTTTTAAAACTCCTATGGCTATTTTCTAGCTAAGAGATGATAGTGGCTTGGTCTAAATTAATAGCAGAGAAGCTGCAACTGATTGGATAGTAAAAGGTGGACAGATTGGAATTATATTTTGAATGTAAGGATCAAGAGGACTTAGTGACTGACTGAAAGAAAGATATCCAAGATAATTTCCAAATTACTGACATAAGTAATTCAGTGAATAATGCTGCCAACTGCAAAGGAGAAAAAAGAGAAACAATTCAAATTTGAACATGTTCAGTTTGAGAAACTTGTCACACATCAAAATGGAAGTGAGTAGACGAGTGTATAAATGGGTCTTGAGCTCAAAAGATATGTCTAGCCCACAGAGGCAAATCACACAATCTTCAGTATTTCAAAGGTATCTGACACCTGCAAGTTGATGATATTACCTAGGAAGAGAGTGTAAGGGAAAAAGAAAAGAAGGCCTGAAAACCAGGCTTTGTAGGATCTATTTATGAGGAACTCTCACTTTTACATTGGAAAAAATACAAGAAGAAATTCCCACAGCTGAATGAGAAAGAGAAGCCATACGTACAAAATAAAAATAAAATATAATAAATCAAGAGCTTCTTATTTCAAGAAGAAAATATTTCAGGAAAGGAAATGTGTTAAAATATAGAATGCCGATGATAGTAATAGGAGACATTCATTAAATGACTATAACATTCCTAGGACTGGTGTAAGCACTATAAAGGTACTAATTCATTCATTTCTCACAACGCCCTATCAGAAAGCTTCTTTAGCCCCTTTTACAGATGAACTAATTAAGGCCTAGAGAAAGCAAGTAGCTTGTACAGGGCCATAACTAGCAAACTGTGCGGAACCCGGAACCTGAATTCTTAGCCATTATGTGATACTGGCTCTGTAAGTGTCCACTGGATTTAGCAACAGACAGAATGGTGATGTCGGCCAAGTGGAGTTAAATGGAATGGTGGAGGCAGAAGCCAGACTGGAGTGCATTTAAGAGTAAATGGAAAGTGAGGAACAAGGTAATATAAACAAATAGGTCCTAAGAAGTATGGCTATAATAAGCTCAGTCAGTTAAAAGTGCCTGACTCCTGATTTTGGCTCAGGTTATGATCTCAGGGTCCTGACACTGAGCCCCACTTTGGGCTCTGTGCTGGATGTAGAGTCTACTTAAGAGACTCTCTCGGGGCACCTGAATGGCTCAGTGGGTTAAGCCTCTGCCTTCAGCTCAGGTCATGATCTCAGGGTCCTGGGATCGAGTCCCACATGGGGCTCTCTGCTCAGCAGGGAGCCTGCTTCCTCCTCTCTCTCTCTCTCTCTGCTTGCCTCTCTGCCTACTTGTGATCTCTCTCTGTTAAATAAATAAAATCTTAAAAAAACAAGAAGTTAAAAAAAAAAAGACTCTCTGTCCCTCTCCCCCGCCCCTCCCTTTAAAAAAAAAGAAAGAAAGAAATATACCTATAATAAAGGTGAAAGATAGGGTGGTAGAGGGAAGAGGATTCAGTGTCTAGAAAGTTTCGTTGTTGCTTAACTTGCTACTAAAAGCAGGGCAGCATACTCAAGTATCCAGAGATATCAGGGAGATAATTTACACAATAAGGACAACCAGCATTTACAAACATTTACAATGCACCAGATACTCTTCTTATATATTAACAAATATAATGCCAAGAACAGCTAATTAGTTAGCCCCATTTTACAGATGAGAAAACAGACACACCAAAACGTCTGGTAGTTGGCCAAAGTCAAAGAGCTGGCTGGGATTCAAACCTTCCTGAGCAAGTATCTTCTATCAGAGAAAGGGCCAAAAATGTGCATGTGATATGAGAACTTTGGTGAACTGAAGAGCACGAGTACACTAAAGAGGGTATTTATGACTCCAGTAGCTAAGCACGGTTCAACAGAGCATTCTATTAGACAGAAATGTTCTATGCTCTGTCCAAGGTAGCGGCCATCAGTGCTGTATGAGTACTGAGCATTTGAAATAAATGTGGTATGACTGAGAAACTGAACTTTAAATTTTATTTCATTGGGGCGCCTGGGTGGCTCAGTCGGTTAAAGCCTCTGCCTTTGGCTCGGGTCATGGTCTCAGGGTCCTGGGATCGAGCCCCATGTTGGGCTCTCTGCTCAGCAGGGAGCCTGCTTCCCTTCCTCTCTCTCTGCCTGCTTCTCTGCCTACTTGTGATCTCTGATAAAGATTTTAAAATCTTAAAAAAAATTTTTATTTCATTTAATTAATTTAAATTTAAACAGCCACATGTAGCCAGTGGCTATTATACTGTATAGCACAACTCCAGAAAATTGTTTATGAATGTTCTAATTTTTTTAAAGATAAGCCAGAAATAGGGGCGCCTGGGTGGCTCAGCGGATTAAGCCGCTGCCTTCGGCTCAGGTCATGATCTCAGGGTCCTGGGATCAAGCCCCGCATCGGGCTCTCTGCTCTGCAGGGAGACTGCTTCCTCCTCTCTCTCTGCCTGCCTCTCTGCCTACTTGTGATCTCTCTCTCTGTCAAATAAATAAATAAAATCTTTAAAAAAAAAAAAGATAAGCCAGAAATATTTTTTAAAGATTTATTTTATTGATATGGGGGGTGGTGGGGGGGAGGGCAGGGAAAAGGAGAGAAATCCTCAAGCAAATTCCCCACTGAGTGTGGTGTCTGATGCAAGGCTCATTCCAGGACTCTGAGATCATGACCTGGGCTGAAATCAAGAGCCAAGGCCTAATTGATTCTGTCACCCAGGCGCTCCAACAATAGACTTTAATGTGAAATCTTCTAATTTTAAAATGTTGATTCCTTTAAAACAAAATAAAAACAAAAACAAAAGTGCTTATCAAACAATCCAAATGTACATTAAGAGAATACCTATATAATTTTCACAAGTTACAATGAAACTTACAGCAATAAAATGAATAAAGTATAACTACTTGTTTTAATATGTGTATCTCAAAAACAATGTTTACCACAAAGCCACAGAAAGGGAAGTACCATTCAATACCATTTATATTAAGTTTAAACACATGCACAGCATTACTTAACGTACATACAATATAAAAAAAATACATGTGGTATAGAAGTACAAAGCCATTCATAGGAATTATTAACACTAGTGTGTTGGTTACTTCTAGGGTAAGAGATGTAAATCTGATCAGAGAGGGTGTATTAGTTTCTCATGTTGCTGTAACAAATTACCACAAAGTTGGTTTAACAACACAAATTTATTATAATATACACCTGTAGGTTGAAAGTCCAACATGGGTCTTGGTGAACTAAATTCAAGGTACCAGCACAATTATATTTTTTTGTAGAGGCCCTAAGGAAGAATCAGTTTCCCTGCCTTTTCCAGTTTACAGAGGCAACCACATTTCTTTGTTCATAGACCTCTTCTTTCATCTTCAAAACAAGAAATAGAGGTGAAGAAGTCCTCCTCATATCCCATCACTCCGACCTTGCTTCTGATGTCACATCTCTTTCTCTAACATTTGTACCTCCCTCTTCCACTTTTAGTACTACTGTGATTACCTTGGGTCAACCAAATTATCCAAAATGATCTTCCTATTTTAAGGTCACTAGATGAGAAACTTTAATTCCATCTGCAACTTAAATCTCCCTTTGCCATGTAACTTAACATATCCAAAGGCCCCAGGGGTTAGGACATGGATATCTTTGGGGGGACTATTCTTCTCCCTCCCACAGAAAGGTACAGAAGAAGCTTTAATTTTGTAATGTTTTATTCCTTAAGCAAAAGGTAAAGGCATGTTTTTTATTATATGTCTTTATATGCCTCAAATACACTTAAAATCTTTGATGTGAAATTTTCTTGCAAGGTAAATTTTTCAAACTTGCATGGAGCCTTAAAATTTTAATGAGATGACTCAGGACAGTAAGGGGTAAAGGGAGAAAAATATGTGAGAATTAAGACATTGGCCCTGTCTCCACCTAAACAGATCCTCTTTTTATTGCCTTTTACTTGTCTATAAACATTTCATTTGAAAAAAAAAAAAAGGATTCCAATTATTCAAACAAACAAAAAATGGAAAATATAACTGGCATGTGACTACAAGAGAAACTATAATAAAATAAATTTATAAGGTGTAAGAAATAAATAATAACAAGCTAACTCAGGATTTAATGATAGTCGAAGAGATATGTTTAGTCCTACAATAGAGCTGAATGATGTTTTGGATAACCCTGCAGGACTAAGGAGATAAAACTTACAGTCTGGGGGCGCCTGGGTGGCTCAGTGGTTTAAGCCTCTGCCTTCTGCTCAGGTCATGATCTCAGGGTCCTGGGATCGAGCCCCGCATCGGGCTCTCTGCTCAGTGGGGAGCCTGTTTCTCCCTCTCTCTCTGCCTGCCTCTCTGCCTACTTGTGACCTCTCTCTCTGTCAAATAAAATAAATAAAATATATAAAAAAAAAAACCAAAAAACTTACAGTCTGTGCAAGGACCACTGAAACCAGGGAAAAAGAAGGAAAGGATGCAAGGAAATGCCTAGGCATTTTTGGTTAAGACCATAAAAAGAAGTACTCTAAGAGTAATATGAATAAGAAGTACACTGACTCTCATGAGGACTACAGCTGGCTTCAAATATCAAAGCCTGAAAATTGATCAATATAGTCCTAGATTGCTAGCTCCTTCAGGCACTACTGAGGTGCACACTGTTGGAAGATAGCATCTCCTAGGTATAACTAAGTTATTTCTAAAGAAGAATTTCAAATACAATGTCTAAACCTAATTAAAAAAAGAAAGAAAGAACCAGGCACATGAGGTGACAAGACAACTAGCAGAAACCACAGAAACAGACTTGGAAGGGCTCCAGATAGGCTCTGTAGTTCTACCTGCGCATACAATGCTTAAGGTAACAAAAGACTGGGGTGCTCAGTGGGTTAAGTGTCAGACTTGGCTCAGGTCATGATCTCAGGGTCCTCAAATCCAGCCCCATGTTGGGCTCCCTGCTCAGTGGGGAGTCTGCTTCTCCCTCACCCTCTGTCCTTCCCCCCCCCACTCCTGTGGGCTCTCTCTCAAATAAATAAAACCCTAAAAATGAAAAATGAAAAACAAAAGATTGGAAATTCTGAAAGTCTCAAAAGCTCAAGAATAGGACACAACAGATTTTTAAGGCGACACAAATTATAAAACTGAAAAAATAACTTCATTTAATAACACAATGGATAGGTTTAAAAGCACAGGAAGTACAGCAGAAGGGATTAATGACCTGAAAGAGATATCATAGGAAAATATTCAAAATAAAGACTGGAATGATAAAAATGATAAAAACCATGAAGGACAGGATAAGAGACTTAAATAATACAGATGAGAAGGTCTAACATACATGTAACTGGATCCCATCAGAAGAGAAAGAGAAACAAGAGAGAGGGGGAACAAACAAATTTAAAGAGACAATGGCTGAGCATTTTCTAAAACTAATGACAGCAAATTATAGATTCAAGAAGCATTAAGAATCATAGAGGCATAAGTAAAAAGGCTATTTTAAACGTAGAACAAAAATGATCTACAAAGGAAGCCCAATAATGCAGGAAGGAATAAGAAATGGTAATGGTGGTAGTAATTCTAAATGAATATTGACTGTATATAACAATGATAATGTCTTGTACAGTATTAAACATACAGCATTAAAAGATACAACAACATGGTCATATTAAGCGAGAGATAGGAGGGTAAATGGATTTCAAACATTTTAATGTTCTTTCATTGTTTGGGGAAAGAGTAAATGCACCAATTAATATTACATAATGAGTCAAAAATGCATGTTTTAATCTCTAGTGTAACTACTAAAGGAATAACAGAAGTGTAGAACTTCTGAATTAATAAAGTGAGTCTTCCAATAAAGACATCTGTAGATAATATAACCAGGAAGGACAATGGAAAAACAATAGTTCTACCACTGATAAGAAAGTGAAGGGAAAAAATAAAGTAGGTGATCAAGGAAGGTGATATGATGGAGAATATCCTATTTTATCCTTAAACTCACATGAAGAAATTTCTCTAAATATTAAAGGGCAATCTTGCAATATCTGTGTTAACACTGATGCTGTATCTTAAACTCTACCACTATTACAGAACCCGTGTCTCTCTTAGAGCTGACAAACCACTTCAGTGATGGCATCGATAACCCTTCACTACCCTCAACTTACTGGCAGGCCTTTAACAAAGGAACATTTCCCCCCCCTCTTTTGTGATGTCACTCCAGGTAATTTAATAGGGAAAGATCTACTGTGCAAAAGGAATTACCATATTTAGTGTTCTCCTAATGATCCTTTCCTTGAAATCATGATGTCTTCCTATTCAATAATCAGGTCATAGCTCATTTGAACATCAATTTATGGTGTCCCTTTATTTAAATCAAACCCAAGTTCAACATCTTTAGGAAGTACGCCTTTCTGTGGAAAAACAAAAATTTGCTGACATTGGCAGATTTATTGAAGCTGAGCCCGTCAAAGCTCAACTGACCCATCCAAATACCTACCCACATTTGGAGATACTTTCTAAAAGCAGCAGTTCCAAGAAGGGCTAAAAACAACAGCTGAAAACCTATAGGGAAAAGGACTCATTGTACTTCACATTATATTTCCATCTTCATGACTTAAAAGAAAAATTGCAATGGAAAAGAATATAGATTTATTCAGGCTATCAGGCCATAAATACAATATTCATCTCCCCTCTCACCTCACTTTCATACAGACCAAATGAAAATAATATTTTATCTTCTCTGCCTCCTAAAGCTACATATTTCACACTTAGAGATCTGTGTCTTTCTGTAGTGTTTCTCTAGATCAAAATAGTCAATACTTGTTTGTCTCAAAAAAATCAATTATATCTGGACAGTTATGCCTTAGGGGTGCCCTGGGGCACCCCCATTTTTCAACAGGTCCTCAACTTGTATCTTATGGATCTTAAATTTCCCTGGGTTTCTACTCTAGTCTACTATGGATGATCTTTTGTTGTGTTTGAAAGATGAGGTAAGCCCTCAGGCTGATTATATTTTTTTGTTTTAGCTCAGAAAGGAAGTAAAATTTCCAAAGAAAAGTTATATTAAAGTATACTAACTAGCACATGATTTATCCTAAGGAGATAAATCCCTTACTCTTTACAGATTACAAATCGTTCAAAGCTTTCCAAGACAAATAACTAAGAGACAATTACAAGGATTCCTAGATCTCACTGACCACTGCAGGTAATGGGTTCCAACTTTTCCATAATGTTATGATTATTAAATAATTTAGCCAAGACCTCCTCAATAACCAAAGTTATTCCATGAAAACCTAAATACAAATAGATCTTTTGCCTTTTGCAATATAAAGTGAGCACCTCAGCCACTTCCTACTGAGTTAATTATTATAAGATATTCTACCAAGTCATCCATGAGAGATCTGAACAAGCCATTGGTGTTCTGACTTAACCTCATGAGAATCATCAAAGATCAAGAGATTACTGAAGTTTCTCTTGACCCAGTGGCAAAAGACTACCCATTTCATCTAAAAATAGCCACAGTAGTTAAAGGGTTCTGTCCACTTCATTTAAGGATCTTCTTCCAAACCCAAGGTCCATCATACTGTACAATCTTTGTTGCTCACTGCAAAGACAGAACATGTCTCAGCAACGAGGCTTACCTCATATAAAATCCCATTACTTTATCCCTCACATATTTCCATTCACTGTAATACTTAAGGGGTCAGCAAAATATGGCTCACAGGCCAAATTCCACCCACAGGATGGTCTATGAGCTAAGAATAATTTTTATAATGTTAAATGATTATTAAAAACAAGAAAAAAAGAATATACAACAGAGACTGTTTTACAATCCACAAAGCCCAAACATTTACTACCTGACCTTTCACAGAAAAAGTTTGCTGATCTTTGCTACTCATCTCTTCTCTAAAAAGAGGAGAAACTAGTCTATATTGGCAAACCATGCCCTGAGTAGACTTATCAGAAACTCCTCAAAAAAATTCACAATCTTCATGGTTGATGGGTTATATCTTGAGAATCAAACTAGAAAACAATATGCTGGAACAGATCTCAACTCCCCTAGAATGTGAGGCAAGAGTTACCTGGATGACAGAACTCACCATGAATTCACCAGAGTTTGCCAGTTGGTGAACTGGTTAACTGGAGTTAAAAGGGTTAACACATATAAATTCAATGTGGATCTGCTTTGGGGGTAGCACGTAATTTTGAAATGCTTTGGAAACAACGAGGGTTCTTGATTCCAGCATTAATGCTTCCTTTTTTAAAAGATAACTATTATAAAGATAGAAGCCCATTTAAAAAAAAGAGAGATAAAGATTAAAGAAAATGCCCTGGCTGACCATTATGGCAGACAGGCATCCCTTACTAAGATCTTAGCCTTCATGATAGGAAAAGTTCAAATCTTTAAAGAGGCTCAGAGAGGCTATTACACAATGCTAGCAATTGTCTCCACAGTTGGAAAAGGAAGGGTTTGGGGGAGAAATCTGGGTGATTACCCAAGTTAGCTTCTGGTACTCTCAGGACAATTTCTTTGTGGCATCAGAGGTCCTCAAAAGAAACCCAGAGAAAATTTTACATAAAATTATATATTCTGGTAAAGACAAACTGGTTAGTGAACTCACTTAGTAGGAAAACTTTACTAAACTCTGAGCATGTTGTGATTTATTTCTCACCTCTCACCAGCATAATCCTTGGTTAAAACAGTAAAAGTGGAGCATGGGCAAAGAGTCAGCCAAATCTCGAGATCTCTCTCTTTTTTTTTTTTTTTAAAGATTTTATTTATTTATTTGACAGACAGAGATCACAAGCAGTCAGAGAGAGGGGAAGGGAAGCAGGCTCCCTGCAGAGCAGATAGCCTGATGTGGAGCTCGATCCCAGGACCCTGGGATCATGACCTGAGCCGAAGGCAGAGGCTTTAACCCACTGAGCCACTCAGGCGCCTCAAGATCTCTTTGAATACCTCCAAATGATTTTCATACAAGGGTTCCATATATGTCCTGGTTATCATTTGCTTATTCTTGGGACAGACATAAACCCTTCCTTGTTGGAAATCTACATCTCAAATAGTAGCAAACCTTATTTGATGTGTGTTCCCAACCTCAGAAATTCCAGCTTCTCTCTCTGATGAGAGGTACCCATCTGAAGCTACTATTAAAGAGTTCCCAAAGCCCTTCCACTTACTCAGAAACTTTACTGTCCAATCTTCAAGAAAAGTAGAAAGAACAAAGGGAATTCTGAAAATAGTATCAGCAAACACCTAAGAGTCTCTCAAACTTCCATGGCCTAAGATACTACCAGTGGCTTTAATGACAATGAAATCAGTTCCTTCTGAGGCTCAACCTCTCTCCAATTGTGAGTTATTACAGACTAGCTCATTTATTTAGGAATGTTATCTCTGATATTAGACTCTACAAAACTCGAAGCAGACATAGCCAAATACTGTCTGCCAGGGAGTCATGCAATATACCCAGTCTTACCATTAATAAGTACAAGCAGCCTTTCCTCAACATCTTCCTAAATGATTCCTATCTAACTTAAAACCCGAAGACATGGTCTTTTGGAAAAGACAGAGAAAAACAGTCTATGACTCTGGGGGAAAGAACTATCTACTGTTTGCAACTAGTACAGCAGTGAAACTCTTTGGAATCATGTCTCTCAATTCAATCGGCATAAATCAGCCTTGAAACCCTGGAAGACTATTGCACCCAGAAACTTCAAGCTGAGGATTCTTCAGAGTCTCCTAAAACTAAATAAATCCCTCAACAGAGGGTTCAATCTTTCCAGAAGCAGAAGGTCTTTAGAAGGAGAGGGCTTCAACCAAAGACCTTTGGACCAAGATCCACAGAACAAGACTAGTGACTATCATGCTTTAATTTCTAGTATTCTGTTCTTTATTTTCTTAGCTATCTTCTTTTCCTCTTTTGCAGTTAAGGTTACCTTTAACTATGTTAACCCTTAAGGACCCTATTCTTAAAACTGGTTTTTCCATTTTTAGTCACTCCCTCTTATAAACCCAAAACCTGGTTAAAATTTACTCATGATTTGACTAAAGCATATAATCAAACTGACCATCTTAGTCCATTCCAGTTGCTATAACAAAAATACCATCACCCAGGGGCCCTGTTAAGCATCTGATTCTTGATTTCAGCTCAGGTTATGATCTCAGGGTCATGAGACTGAGCCCCACACCCAGCACCGCTCTGGGCACGGAGCCCACTTAATATTTTCGATCTCCTTCTGCCCCTTCCCCTCCCCATTGCCCCAACCCCCCACTCCTGCCAGCGCACACACTCTCTCTAAAAAAAAAACAAGAAACAAAAAAAACAAAAAAACTAGGATTGCTAAAGGGGAGGGGATGGGGAATGGGGTAACTGGGTGATGGGCATTAAGGAGGATACCTGATGCAATGGGCACTGGATATTATATAGAACTGATGAATCACTGAACTCTATTTCTGAAACTAATAATACACTATACGTTAACTAAATTAAAAAAAATTTTTTTTTAAATGCCCTGGGTGCTTTATAGGCAACACAAATTTATTTCTCACAGTACTGGAAGCTGGGAAGTCTAAGATCAAGATGCTGGCAGAGTCAGTGTCTGCTGGGGGGCCTGCTTCCTGGTTCATAAATGGCTGTCTTCTAGCAAGTTCTCTGGGGTCTCTTTTATGAGGACACTAATCCCATTCATGAGGGCTTGCCCCCATGTCCTAATTATCTTCCAAAGGACCCCCTTCCAAATGCAAACACATTTGGGATTAAGTTTCAACGTATGAATTTGGAGAGAACACAAACATTCAGTCCATAGCACTGACTACTGGGATTATACAGTGTCTTTTGGCATTCACGCAGCTTCACTTGGTACCAGTTTCTTGCTAATGAATCAATTTGCATTCTGGATAAAGGTAATTGGACTCAACTTTTAACTAACTTTTTAAACCGCAGGTTCCACAAAAGACAATCCATCATATTGTTCATAGTATAGGAGGGTCCTATCTTCACGAAAACATTACTCAGGGATCTTTCAGGGGAGCTAGCTTCTGTAACTTAACTTTCACAGGAGTAGACTTCGGAAAAAGACAAGAGAATAGAGGGTGTACATGTGGAAGCTCTCTCGTTTTCACAGACCTCACAGTGAAGACACACTACTTAAATTCAACCCCAAGTTCCTCTGCTTTAGAGCTACCTAATGATATTGACACTATAAATTTCATTACCTGGTACTGATCATTCTTGGTAAGTGACACCAAAATGTTACAGTATTCTTAGACAATTCCCACAAATCATCAGGTGTTTCCTTAAGACTACTATTAAATCTATGACATTAAGGCTATTGATTACAAGCTACCAACTAATCAGAGATTTGTGACTTGGTAAACTGATGCTTCCCTTCAGCTCTCATCCAAAACCCATTTTGGCCCATCAGCTTCCCCTCGCGGTAACAATCTGAGAATCTAATCTCTAACCACTCAAAAGGATTCTGAATTACTTCCTTCTCACATCAAGCTTCTTCACTTCTAGCTTCAGAAGAAGCCTATTAAGTAATGAAGAATTCTACACACCAAGGTTCAGAGCAAAAGAACGAGACAATGCAAGTAAGACCAAAGAATTCTTTGTCCTAAAAGCTCATAAAACAAGATACCTGGGAGCCCAGAAAAGAGCTACTTTAGATGTAGTATTAGTTTGTCTTAAGGGGAATGTGGTGTGCTTACAACGCTTCAGTCCTCTCTTGGATCTTTACAATTTGTATTATTTTTTAAAGATTTCTCTAATCGTAATCCTTTTCTAAGTATTGTGTTGCAGTGCTTAATTGTGACCTCCAGAGTATAACATGCTGCTGCACAAACACTGTCCAGTCAAATGGCCCCCAAATGACCATGCAACAGGAGGAAACTCTAATTCTTAAAAAGCTGAAGCGACCATCTTCCCCTTTCACACCCTGCCCCCAGCTTATTTCATCGCAAGATCTCATACAGTGAGATAAAGATCTGGACTGACCATACTGTCAGATGTTAATGGGGGGGAAGGGGGGAGTTGAGTGCCAAAACCACGAAAAACCACACCCTGTCTACTTTAACATGGATTTAGTATTTGACTTGATACACTTTGCGACTCCAGGAACTCTTACCCAGGAAGATAGTTACAAATAACCTTGTTCGTTTCAGGAATACCCCCAAGACACATTTATCCAAAAATAAATAAATAAATAAACCCCCTTCCCAGGACAATAAATCACTCAACTAAGTTTATCAAAGACTTGATTTAAAACTCCTGTTTATTGCCATTATCATTGCCTTATCCCAATCATGCTTCTGCAGTGAAAGATGTGCATTAAACCAGACCCCAATATCCTCATAAATATCCTTCCTCTCTCTTGAGACACTACTAAAATTCCATAAAATTCCTTACTACAGTACCAATAATCTAGATTTTGCTTTATTAGTGAGATATTTTGGTCACCTTTTGGGGAAGCCCATGAGAAAAAAATGTACAGAAATTGAAATCGAGGGGGCCCATAAAAAATGGCCTATTCCTTCCTGATTTTTTTTATAAGCAAGGATCTGCTTCCACAGGCAAATATTTTAATGTTTTAGTGCCTTATGCTTAAGTATAAATGGGTTGCTGAGAATCACCATATTTAAGGAAAGGGCTCTAATATGGAGAGACTAAAATAATTCAGAGGAAACAGAGACAATGCACAAAGGAGAATAGAGTATTAAAACAACATATTATCACAGAGATAAATTATTGTACCCATAAAACATACACAAGTTTATATAAAACAATATTCTGATGATAAAAATACATATGAAAGCAGAATAAAAAATTAACTAGAAAGGTTGAAAGATAAAGTTGAAAAATAAGAGTCCAGAAGATAACAAAGAAAATGCAAAGAGAAATTATCCAATAAATAGTAACATTTTATACAACTGAAAGGTGTTTTCTAACTAAAAGCCCCCTTTCCCACATCTCAATACTCAATACAATAAGGAAAACCCAGAAATAATCCAGCAATCAAAACAGTTAAAGAAAACAGAAGTTTAAAAAAAATCTTAAATGCTCTCAGAAATAAAAAGAAGTTATATACACGAATAAGACATTGGAGTTTTCAGCAACACTGAAGTTAGAAGACAGGATAACAATATATTCAAAATTCTGGGGTTTTCTTTTTCTTTCTTTCTTTCTTTTTTTTTTTTTTCAATTTCCAACCTAGAATTCCATATTTAAAGTATCATTCTTAGTTTCTTACCATATCCACTCTTTTCTTCCTTTTGGTATCACAGCCCCACCCCACATAGAGCTGAGCACATTCCTACCCAACTAAATATACTATATTTTCCTGCTTCCCTTGTTAACTACTAATAGGTGTGACTATATGACAAACTTTTGGCCAATGAGATATAGCCAAAAGTACAGTGGGCAGCTTCCATTTATGCCTTAAAACAAATCTGCATGCCCTCCAGTTCATGTCCTCCTTCCCCTTTCTCAGTAGATGGAGTAAGAATACAGGGTGATAAGCCATCTTTGAGCATACAGATAAAGACAAACCATAGAACAGTTCTTAATGTATACATGAATCACCCAGGAATATCATTAAAATGGAGATTCTGATTCAGTAGGTCTGGGCTAGGCCTGAGATTCTGCATCGTTAACAAGTTCCCACACGTTGCTGCTGCTGTTTCCAGGAATCATACTTACAGTTCCAAGGCTTAAGAGTAGAGAATGACATAACGACTAGAAAGAAGGCACCCGGGTCCCTGACCAATCCACTCTCCCTTCACTCAACTGTTGACCAGCTCAGTAATGAAAGAGAAATAAACATCTTTATTGTTTAAACCATCAATATACTACTAAAGAACAAAACAAAACCAAAAACTGATAATAGTGTACTTAGTTGTCTAATAATATTTCTGCCAAAAAATCAGTGATTTACAACTTGCATTACAATAAACATATGGAGGCGCGCCTGGGTGGCTCAGTTGGTTAAGCGTCTGCCTTCATCGCAGGTTATGATCCCAGGACGCTGGGATCAGCCTGGCATCAGGCTCTCTGCTCAGCGGGAAGCCTGCCTCTCCTCCCTCTCTACCTGTTGCTCTGCCTATCTGTGTGCTCTCTCTCTCGCTCTTGCTCTCTGTGTCAAATTAATAAATAAAATTTTTTTTAAAAATATGGAATCTTGTCAAGAAGTATTTGTAAAGCTTAAGATCAGACTATATCACAACTTAAATCTTCTAAAGTAGAAAGTCTATTAATTACTTTATATCCCCATGGCTAAATAGGAAATAACACAGCCTTACTGTAGAAATTTTGGAATGTTACATCATTTGTTTGTCTACTACTCAGAAAGAACTAATAGCTTGGCATGTTCACTTCCAGTCTGAATTTGTTTGTCCTTCTACATGTGTGTTCCTTTAAACACTTTCTATGATTTTTTTTATTTTCCAGAATGTCAACAAACATATATTACATGATATGAAAAACTGGGGAAAAAAGAGTGAGAGAGAGGTGAACCAGGAAACAGACTTAACTATAAAGGACAAAGGCAGGTTGCTGGAGGGGAGGTGGTCAGGGGAATGGGGATTAAGGAGGGCCACTTTCTACTGAGCTCTGTGTGTTGAATACAAGTGATGAATCACTAAATTCTACACCTGAAATTAATATTACACTATATGTTAACTGGAATTTAAATTAAAACTTGAGGGGCACCTGGGTGGCTCAGTGGGTTAAAGCCTCTGCCTTCAGCTCAGGTCATGATCTCAGGGTCCTGGGATCGAGCCCCGCATTGGGCTCTCTGCTTAGCAGGGAGCCTGCTTCCTCCTCTCTCTCTCTCTCTGCCTGCCTCTTGGCCTACTTGTGATCTCTGTCAAATTAGTAAATAAAATCTTTAAAAAAAAAAAAACATGAAAAAAATATAAAAAATAATAAAAAAAATTCCCACAAAGAAAAAAAGAATGTTATTTTCTTTTAAAGCCCAAACAAATACCAATATACTGAATGAATACAAATATACTGCAATACATATATCTTGATTTAATGAGATATCAGCTCACATGTATGCTAATCAGTGAAAAGAAGCAAAAAAAAAACAAACAAACCAGGGGGGCAGATTTAAAGTAACCTTCTAGAAATCTCACAGGGACCTGGGAGAGGAAAAAAAGTTTATATAGAGTGCATAAAGGCTTCCTCCACTACAAGTTAGATAACCTTCTCTTTGCTCCTATAACATCGAGAGGATACTACAATTACATTAATATCACTTTATTACAACTATTTATCTGCCTCCCAACCCCTACTTCTACTCTTGTTGAATTCTCAACTCTGAGCAGTTAAGTGCCTTATACAACAGGTAATTTATAAATGCTTGATAAACCCATAATAAATGAAAGAAAAACAAGGAGTATTTCCAAAAAGTGTGAACTAGCAAAATTTGCATAAATCAGATAATAGTTTTTCAAGCTGTTTTAATTAACACATTTTATTTTTTAATTTTTTATAGATTTTATTTATTTGAGAGAAAGAAAGAGCAAGAGCTGGAGGAGGGGCAGAGGGACAGGGAGAAGTAGATTCCCCACTGAGCAGAGAGCCAGATGTCAGGTATGACCCTAGGGTCCTGGGATCATGACCTGAGCTGAAGGCAGACACTTAACCAACTGAACCACCCAGGAGCTCCTTTATTAACACATTTTAACACATGGTTATGCTGAAGTTATTTCTAGAGGAAAGCTCAAGGTAAGAACTACCATCTTTCAGGGTCTGGTTTCTCTAATTTTGTTACAAATGAGAAATCATGTTTAATAAAATATTTGTACTACAACTGGTATATACTAATGTCAAACTTTATAACACATTACTTTAATGTCAATTGTTTGTGAGTTCCAATCTAAATGTAATATAGTACTCAAGAAAAGCTAATAGATTACAATAGTATTGGTAGATTAGACTGTGGTAGGATGGTCTTAGAAACAAAACCCCGGGGCGCCTGGGTGGCTCAGTGGATTAAGCCACTGCCTTCGGCTCAGGTCATGATCTCAGGGTCCTGGGATCGAGCCCCGCATCAGGCTCTCTGCTCCACGGGGAGCCTGCTTCCTCCTCTCTCTCTGCCTGCCTCTCTGCCTACTTGTGATCTCTCTCTCTGTCAAATAAATAAATAAAATCTTAAAAAAAAAAAAAAAAGAAACAAAACCCCAAGAAGAACTGGAAAAACTTTTGACAAATCATTAAAATTAGAAGCAAATTTAAAGGTTGCTGGAATCCCTTTCCACATACAAAAACCAACTGTATTCCAACATGACAGCAAAAACAGAAAATAAAATTAATAATAAATACAATTTACAATAGGATAAAAAAAAAGTCCAATGCCTAGGTATAAATCTAACAAATGATGTGTAAGAAATCACAGTGACATATCATCTCATATCAGTCACAATGACTAGTATCAAAAAAGACAAGAAATAACAAGTATTGGTAAGAATGCGCAGAAAAGGGAACCCTCATGCACTGTATCTGTATACACAGTGGAATATTACTCAGCCATCCAAATACTAAGGTCTTGTCATTTTTTCAACAACATGGATGAACCTAGAAGGTATTATGCTAATTGAAATATGTCAGAGAGAGATAACGGCAAATACCTCATGACTTCATTTTATATGTGGAATCTAAAAAACAAGATATGTGAACAAATAAACAAAGCAGACACAGAGAACAAACTGGTGGTTGCCAGAGGGGGGGGCAGGCAGAGGGATGGATGAAATAGATAAAGGGAATTAAGAAGTAAAATAAGTCACAGAGCTGAAAAGTACAGCATAAGGAATACAGTCAATAATATTGTAATAACATGGTGACAGGCAGTGACTAAACTTATCATGATGAGTACAGAGTAAGGCACAGAATTGTCAAATCAATATGTTATACACTTAAAACTAACAGTGTACATCAACTATATTTCAATAAAATTTTTAATTGAATTAAACTTAAAATAATTTTAAGATGTGTAAGAATTTCTCCATATGAAATACAGAAAAATTACAGAACTACATAAATGGAGGGTATACCATGTTCATGGATTGGAAGGATCAGTGTCATAAAAAGGTTAATTTTCCCCCAAACTGACCTACAGAGTCAAAGCAATCACAATTAAAACCCCAGTAGGGTTTGTGGTGTGTATCCATACTTGGTAGATACTGACAAGCTAATTCTAAAATAAAAAAAAGAAATAAAAAGGAGCTTGAATAGCTAAGATCATCTTAAAAAACAAATTGGAAGACATATTATCTGACTTATTACACTTATTATAAAGACTTATTAAGAAGTTACTGTAATTATTATTGTGTAAAATAAATCTCGATCCTAACATACAAAAATCAATCTCGAATGAACTATAAATCTAAATGCGAAAAAAAGCAACCTGTGGTAGGCAACAATTTCTTAAACAGGACACAAAAACTGTTGCTCACCAAAAAATTAATTAATTAATTAAACTGTGTTACAATTAATAACTTCTTTTAATCAAGAGACATTGTTATGAAGGTAAAAATGCAAATCACAGAATGAGAGAAATTTTCTGGAATACATATATATTCAACAGAGCACAGGAATTCCTACAAATCAATAAAGATACACAACCCAGTAGAAAAAGAGGCAAAAGATTAGAACAATATCTCACAAAAGAAGATATTCAAATGGCCATCAATCATATGAGAGGATATTCATATTCACTAGTTATCAGTGAAAGAAAACTAAAATTATACTAAAACTAAAATTATACTGACATCACCAGTGGCTTAATGGCTTAATTTATAGACAGCTAACACGAAGTTCCCACAGGAGTCACTTTGAGCTACTTACTATCATAGAACCGTGGGACCTGTAATGGTACCAATCCCTCCATCTCACTATTCCATATCCTTCCTTATCAATTCAGTCTTCTGGGAGGCTCTTAATAAAGAGCCTCCAATGAAGAAAAGGTGAAATGTTCAAAATTATGGAGTCATTCAAGATTACTATTAGCACTATTTTTGTTACAGATTTAAATGAATATTTGAGCCCAGTTTAAGGCTCAACCACCATTTATAAAAATCATCCCTAAGTGATCTCATTGAAAGATTTACATTTAACTATTTAACAAATTGTCATACAGTATGTATGATGGTCATTAAAAATCATGCCTTCAAAAAATTTATTATTTGAAAATTTTTAAACCTAATGAAAGATTGAAGAGACAGTATAATAAACACCTATAGATTTAAGTTAAAAATTTTGGGCAAGAATAATTCAAAGGTGATTTTTTTCAATCTTCTAATTGCATCACAACAGATAGTGAGGGGGTTTTCCCACTATTTGTGACGCTAAGATTCATCATTTTGTTAAGTTGGTGACTGCCAGATCTCTCCATATATAAAGATCTACTTTCTTCTTTGCAATTAGTAAATTATTCATGAGATGATACTTGGAAGTAAGAGGAATATTCTATATTCCAACAAACTTTCACCAAATGACTAGTATCCATAGATGATTCTTGCCTGAATCAAGTATTATACTGGAAATCTCAAAATGCTTTTTTCCAATTCTAACATTCCTTCTGCATTTATCAATTGGCATTCTTCTATAAAGAATTCCCTCTCCCTCCCTTTTTTACTGTCAATAGGGATTCATGGATTCTTCATTTGACATATTATAATCTATTATTCTTTTTGTTGTTCAAATTGCCCCAAATTTGTCTGGTAAAAATCTCTTCAAGTCTGCTCCTATTCCTTTTGAAATAAGTTGACATCTTTGAAGACAAAATGTCACTAGAAGGCAAACAAAATTTGAGGCCTAAATAATTAAATAAGACAAACAATATTAAGACAATTCAATAAAACTGTCCCACACAGCTTCCTGTTTTTCCAGAGTTACGCCATCTCTCCCCTAATGGCACCACCACCAACTCAATTATTCAAGCCAGGAATCTCAGAATAATTTCGACCCTCCTTTTCCCTCACCAATAGTTGGAGAAGGAAATAGAGTAGTTGGAGAAATGGAGCACCACTGCCTTCCAGTTCAGCTCTTCAATGTACTATGTATATACACTGTTTATACTTCCTTCTATGACCACCTCATTATTTTAAAAAAATTTAAATATTGTTTAAAAAATGCAAAGTGTAGGGTGCTTGTGTGGCACATTAGTTAAGCACCTGACTCTTTGCTTTGACTCAGGCTGTGATCTCAGCTCCACACTCAGCATGGAGTCTGCTTAAAAGACTCTTCTTCCCAGGGTGCCTGGGTGGCTCAGTGGGTTAAGCCTCTGCCTTCGGCTTGCGTCATGGGATCGAGTCCCGCATCCGGCTCTCTGTTCAGCAGGGAGCCTGCTTCCCCCTCTCTCTCTGCCTGCCTCTCTGCCTACTTGTGATTTCTGTCTGTCAAATAAATAAAGAATAAAAATTAAAAAAAAAAAAAGATTCTTCTTCCTTCTACCCTCCACCACGCACTCATGTGCGCACTCTTTCTCTCAAATAAATCTTTTTTTAAAAATGTAAGTGTGAAGCTCATCAACTTTGAAAGGCAAACCAGCCATCTCCAGGTTTCAGCATAACTTACTGTACTTCTTCCAGATCTAGCCCATTTGGTCTAATGTTCTCTGATAATGGTTCCTTGTATTTTGTTATAAAATCTCAGATCTTGTAGGACCACCCAAGTTATCCAGTCCAAACACCCATCCAATTCTTGAGTTTCCTATAAAACAACTCTATCAACTTGTCATTTAGGATATGCTGAAACCCTGTGTATAAGGAAAGAATCCTCTGCCTCCTACCTCATGTTTGGACAACTCTGTCTATTATAAAATTGCTCCTTATGTTACTGTGCCAAAGTGTGTCTTCTTTAGTTTCAGTTATCAGTCACAATTCCATATCTTGGGTCACAAAGAAGTTTTGTTAGTCTTCCACATATTTAATGTAGCACCCATATGGGAAGGTATGCTACCCCTTCATCATTAGAAGACTGAGAACAAAACCTCAAGTTTCATTTAGTAACTAATTGTAGATTTATCATTCATAAATACATCTAAACTTTTCTAGAAATTCATTATGTTTTTGACAGCAAAATATAGTATTATAAAGATTCTATTCAACTGTCCTATTTCAAGATTGGAAAAGAAGAAATAAGAGCTCATAAGCCTGAGATTTAGAAACGAGGTCATATTCAACTTACCTGAGTTTCTATACTTTACATCCATCCCTTCAATTTCTAAGTGGAAAGACATAAACCCTCTTAGTTTATATAAAATCCTTCTCCCAATCATTTTACTTGCCTTCCTCTAAACCTGTTCTAGTTTGTCTCCCTACAAAGTGACAACACTTGTAAAAAGTAAAAAGGTACGAAGATTTTATACAATACTAGGATTACATTTTTTACTTTGTTTTTAATACATGGTCTAATGATAACAGCAAATACCTGCTTCATCTGCCCAACTCCCACCATCTCTAGAAAACACATGTGTTTTCTAGAGATACTCTCCCCTACAATTTTCTGGGACCCATTCAAAAGTTTCTAACAAGAAGAACCATATTTATACATCCAGATCCTATTCAATAGGCACAGTTTACTGCGCCAAGCTTGAACACCTGCACTGAGCCAGAGCAACAATAGTGTGTCTCAATATATGAAATGGGTCATCTGGCCATTTGTAATCAAGGAGTATTTATAGCACTTAATTATTTACTCTATACTAGGAAATAGGCAAGTAAGTCTCTTATAGCATGAGTTTTTAATAACATAATCTGGTTATAACACTACCAATTAATTAGGGGTAAAAATCAGTACACAAAACCATTGTTATTACAATGCAAAATGGAATCAGCATAGAGTAAGCAGGAAAAATAATAGTTGTGTGCAAAAAATAGGCATGCATAGATGCATTGTTTGAATGTGTGGACATTCTTCTGTAACAGAATTGTTCTATTTACCCAAGTACAACTTTACTCTTTTGTTTACCACTGCCAGAAGTAAACAAAAGAATGCAAGGTCAAGGACAAAGGTGATAGGGGTATCTAAGAACCCTCTATATAAGTGAACTAAATGGTAAAGGAGTGAATACATGGCTTGTTTCTATAAAATTTAGTCAACAGATGTAGTACTCTTAGATTACAGCTATAATATAGATAGATAGATCATGGAAAGTCAACAGAAACCCTGCAGCCCTCTCTCCCCAATGAAACAGCTGGTTTTTATAAGAGATTTTTCATAATAAAACATTTCTCAGGAACACAACTGTGACATTATAGCAGAAGCACTATAGGTTACTATCTACAAACAGACATTTAGGAAAATCGTCTACTAATAAACATCTCAAATTCTTCTTGACAAACACGAATTACCATAATTGGGCAGTGGAGAAATAGAGAATCATGAATGACTGAACTAGTGAGATGAACTTAATAAATATATTAAGGTACATGAAACTTAGATGGCCTTACAAGAGCTTGAAAACTTCATTTACATGCTTTATCTTATCATATTACACAAAAGATCTCCGCAGGATGAGTTCATTTTACAGATGAGAAATCTGAAGTGCTCCAACAGATTAAATTGCTCAAGCTCATAAAGCTAGTATATTGCACATAAGGTATCAATCTCATATCTAATAATGTTATGAAAATAAAAACTAATAAGAGGTCTTACCTAACAAAGAAAAACTAGTAACATTACCATTTAAAATTAAAAGACAAAACTACCCCACCCCCAATGCTACCATTATTAAAAAGTTACAGCCAATGCAATAACATTAAATTTTCTAAAGTTGAAGTACCAGAAAAAAAATTAATAATAAAACTAAAAATGTAAAAGGAAAGAGTCATGAATGCAATAAGAATTTTTAACTAGAGAGGAAGAGAAAGTTTATGGCTCTTTTAGCATCATGGTAAGGTTAATGGGGATTCACTGAACTACCCTTATTTGGGGTATTTTTTTAAAATTCCATAACAAATAGTTAATGAAAAATTATTAGTATGTCATAAATATTGCATGAGATCAGTAACACATAAAGCTACACATAATACTAATAAATAAAATACCTAGTAATGAACAATATACCTAGTAATAAGCAATATGTAGGATCTATATGAATAAGACTACAAGGTTTTATCAAGATTCATAAAATCTGAACAAATAAAAAAAAAACCACAACCATACTGCTGAATATGGGAAGTAATTAATCAACACACTTAACACATTTAGACCCAAGTCAAAAAATACTTTTTAGAACTTGAATTGCTGATTTTATATTTTTAAAAATTTATTTATTTAGAGAGAGAGTGTGCATGTGTACAAGCATGAGGGGGAGGGGCAGGGAGAAAGAGAATACCAACAGACTCCCCACTGAGCATGGAGCCCCAGGTAGGGCTCATGGGGCTTGATCTCAGGACCCTGAGATCATAACCTGAGCTGAAACCAGGAACTGGATGTTTAACCAACTGAGCCACCCAGGAGCCTCTTGAACTGTTGATTTTAAAGTTTACTTGAGGGGCGCCTGGGTGGCTCAGTGGGTTAAAGCCTCTGCCTTCACCTCAGGTCATGATCTCAGGGTCCTGGGATCGAGTCCCGCATCGGGCTCTCTGCTCAGCGGGGGGCCTGCTTCCTCCCTTCTCTCTCTGCCTGCCTCTGCCTACTTGTGATCTGTCTGTCAAATAAATAAATAAAATCTTTTAAAAAAAAATAAAGTTTTCTTGAAATAAATGGACAAAAACAACTACAATTTTTTAAAGGAATAATGAAAGGGTATCTTACCATGTATTATAATCTATGACTTAAAAACAATAGGGGAGTAACACAAGAATAGACAGAGTAGCAGAGAAACACAAGTATAAATGGGAACTAGGGAAATGATAAAGGTAGCATTTCAAATCAATTGTGAAAGAATTACCCAGCAGTATTAAAAGGACTAGAAAACTTAGAGTTAGAGCCCTACAAAACATACTATTAACATAAATTAAAGAGCCCTACAAAACATGCTATTAACATAAATTAAAGATTAAATATAAATTTAACTGCAAAAATTTTTAAGACCTTAAAAATTTTAGATGTAGGAAAAATGTATGTAATGGAGAAAAGTCCAAAGCAATAAGACAATGATGAATTTTATTACACATTAAAATTTCATAAATGTAGAAACCAATACAAATTAGAAATATTTACAATATGAATAAAAAGAGTTGATATCCCATTAAACAAAACACTTTACAAAAAAATTTTAAAGAGGAATAATATAGGAAAACAGATAAAATATAGGCAATTACAAGACACTAAATAATGAATAAAAATGAAGCTACAAAATTTAAGTATTAATGAAACAAATGTAAATAAAACCATGATTCCATGTTTCCAATCAAATTTGCAAAGATTAAAATAAAATCATTTTTTAAATTAAACAATAAAGATGCTGATCAAGACAGTGGCAAATATTACTCCTGTTCATTATGTATGAGATTACAAACAAGTACAGTAAATAAAAAGTGAAACAGTTACCTAGAAAGAAAACTTAGTAACCTAGAGCCATTCACACACATTCCACTCTATTAGAAAAGTAAAACATGGGGTGCCTGGGTGGCTCAGTGGGTTAAGACTCTGTCTTCAGCTCAGGTCATGATCCCAGGGTCCTGGGATTGAACCCAGCATCAGTCTCTCTGCTCAGCAGGGAGACTGCTTCCCTTCCCCTCTCTCTACCTACCTCTCTGCCTACTTGTTACCTCTGTCTGTCAAATAAATAAATAAAATCTTAAAAAAAAAAAAGTAAAGTAAAATATAAGACCAAATACAGAGTTTAAACTCTGTGAGCCACAGAATAGCCTAAACAATTTTGAAAAAGAAGAATAAGGCTAGAGAGAACTCACACTCCTGATTTCAAAACCTACTACAAAGCTACAGTAATCAAAACAACTCTGTAGAGACATAAAGACAAATATATGCACCAAAAGAATAGAATAAAGAGCCCAGAAATAAACTCTTGCATATATGGTCAAAAGATTTTTGGTAAGTGTGCTAAGGCCACTTGATGTAGGAAAAGATCTTTACAACAAGTGGTTGAGAAGTGGATATCCACATGCCAAAGAATGAAGCTGGACCACTACCTAACACCACATACAAAAATTACCCAAAATAGATTCATGACCTCAATATAAGACCTAAAACTATAAAACTCTTAGAAGAAAACAGGGTGAAGGCTTCAAAACATTGGCTTTAGCAATGATTTCTTGGATATAACACCAAAGGTACAGAGGACAAAACAAAACAAAATAGAAAATAGACAAACTAGCTACTGGACTTCATAAAGATTGTTTAATTGTATATCAAAAGACAATATCCGGAGAGCAAAAATGCAGCCTGCAAAATGGCAGGAAATATTTACAATTCATATATAAGGAATTAATATTCAGAATATAAAAAGAACTTACTAAAACTCAACAACAAAAAATAAACCACCAATTCAAAAATGAGCAAAGGATTTGAATAGACATTTCTCCAAAGAACTTACACAATGGTCAATAAGAACATGAAAATATACTCAGTATCACCAATCATCAGGGAAATGCAAACCAAAACCACAAGATACCACCTGATACCCATTAGGATAGCTACAATAAAAGCAAACAAAACCCAGAAAATAATATATGTTGGTAAAGATGTGGAGAAATTGGAACCCCTATGCACTGTTGGTGGAAATGTAAAATGGTATAGCCACTGAGGAAAACGGTATGCCAATTCCTCAAAAATTTAACAATAAAATTACCATATGATCCAGTAATTTCACTTCTGGTTACACACCCAAATAAACTGAAAGGAGGTCTTGAGGAAATATTTGTGTACCCATGTTCTCAGCAGCATTATTCACAGTAGCTAAAATGTGAAAGCTACCCAAATGTCCATCAATTGATGAATGGATAAGCAAAATGTGGTCTATATATTTAATGAGATATTACTTAGCCTTAGAAAAGAAGTTCTGACATATGCTAAAAATATGGATGAATTTTGAGAATACTCTAAGTGAAATAAGCCATTTACAAAAAAATAAATATTGTATGATTCCACTTACATGAGGTACTTAAAGCAGTAATCACAGACAAAAAAGAGACTTACATGAGGTATTTAAAGTGACTTACATGAGGTACTTAAAGCAGTAATCACAGGCACAAAAAGTAGAATGGGGGTTTTCAGGGGCTGGGATGGGAGTAGAAGGGGGAGTTATTACTGACCAGATACAGAGTTTCTGTATTGCAAGACGAAAACAGTTCTGGAGATGGATGGTGGGATATGGATGAACAAAAATAAGAATGTACTTAGTATCCGTAAATTGTCTACTTAAAAATGGGTAAGCAGTAAATTTTATATTATGGGTATTTTACTGCAATTAAAAAAATGAGGGGCGCCTGGGTGGCTCAGTGGATTAAGCCGCTGCCTTCGGCTCAGGTCATGATCTCAGGGTCCTGAGATCGAGCCCCGTGTCGGGCTCTCTGCTCCGCAGGGAGCCTGCTTCCTCCTCTCTCTCTGCCTGCCTCTCTGCCTACTTGTGATCTCTCTCTCTGTCAAATAAATAAAATAAAATCTTTAAAAAAAAAAAATGAAAAATGAAATCTTGAAAACAGAGCACTTACATTTCCCAATTTCACCATCAATTCACACTTCCCAATTTCACTCACAAAACTGGAGCACTCACATTTCCCAATTTCAAAACGGACTTATAAAACTACAGTAATCAACACAAAGTAGTACTGGCTTACAGACAACATATAGATCAGTAAAACCGATCTGAGGGTGCAGGAAAAAATCCTACATTTAGGACCAACTGACTTCTTAACAAAGATACCCAGACAATTCTAAGATGCTGGGACAACTGGATATCCACAGGCAGCAAAAGAACAAAGTTGGACCCCAACTCACACAACATTCAAAATTTATCACAGACCTAAATCTAGGATTAAAATTATAAAACTCTTAGGAAAAAACACAGGAGTAAGTCAGTCTGTGTGACCTTGGGTTGGATGGCAGTTTTAGATACAACACCAAAAGCACAAGTGGCAAAAGGAAAAATAAACACACTGGATTGCATCAAAATTCGAAAGTTACATGCTATAAAGAATACCAAGAAGAAAGTAAAGACAACCCAGAGTGGGAAAAATATTTGCAAATCATGTATCTGATAAGGGGCTAGTATCCAGATTTTAAAAACAACTCCTACAACTCAATAATAAAAAGATAACCCTATCTTAAAATGAGCAAAAGATTTCCCAAAGATATTCAAATGGTCAGTAAGTATAAGACAAGATGTTCAACATCATTGTCATTAGGGAAATGCAAATCAAAACCACAATGAAAAAAAACAAACCCACAACGAGATACCATTAATACCCATAAGGATGGCTATATTAAAAAAAAAAAAAAAAAGAAAGAAAGAAAAAGAAAATATGTGTTGGCAAGGATAAAAAAAAAAAAAACTGGAACCCAAATTGCTCAGAATGTAGAATGGGGCAGCCGCTGTGGAAATTGTCTGGCAGTTACTCATAAATTAAACAGAGTTACTGTATGATCTGGCAACTCCACTCCTAGGTATATACCTAAGGCAGGAACTGAAGGTAGGAACTCAAACAGTTGCACGCCAATGTTCATAGCAGCATTATTAATGATAACCAAAAAGTGGTAACAACTCAAATATCTATCAACTGATAAATAACTAAACAAAATGTGATACATCCTAAATCATTGATGAACCTTGAAAACATTATGTAAAGTGAAAGAGGCCAGTCACAAAAGACCACATACTGTATGATTTCATTTAAATGAAATGTCCACTGTAGGCAAATCAAGCTGCAGAAAGCAGATTTGTGGTTGCTTAGGGCTAGAGGATTGAAGGGAAAGGGTAATGGCTGCTAGTGGGTACAGGGTTTCTTTTAGGAGTGCCAAAAACATTCTAAAATTAGATTGTGGTGACAAGTGCACAACCCTCTGAATATACTAAAAAACAGTGAACTGTACACTTTAAATAGGTAACTATAGTATATAATTTTATCTCGATAAAGCTACAAAGAACTTTCATGGGACGCCTGGTTGGTTCAGTAGGTTTATCAGACTCTTGATCTCAGGTCTTGGTCTCAGGGTTGTGGGTTCAAACCCCACATTGGGCTCTGCGCTGGGCCTGGACCTATTTAAAAAAATTTTTTTATGAACTATAAATTTGTAACTTCTTGGAAGGTAATGCTAATATTTTCTCCATGAAGACAACTGGGATTTAATTTCCCGACTTAGTACAATACAACTAGATCAAAAGTACTTTTAAACACTTTTAAAATAAATAACTAGTGGCAAATGTTATCTTACATTCCAAAATGTTCTGGGATAATTATAGTACAGAATTTCACTAAGGCAAAATGTAATTGTACCGCATTCTGATCTGAGAACCAGCAAGCAAACTTACACTCAATGAGTCCAGTTACACAAAGTGCAAAAGAAATAGAGCAAAGACTTTGCATGATCAAAGTCAAAATAATAAGGTTTAAAAGTGTTGAGTTTTTGATTGCGCTGAATACTTCAAGTACTTAAAGAACATCAGGCTGAATCACCTTTTAGAATTGAATGGTCCAATCCAAAAAACAAACAAAGCAGAAGAGAAACAGATAAGTATGAGAAGTATATGCTACTTTAATAGATTTCCTTATTTTTTTTCACTTATGCACCTCCAAGTCTAGCTCATGTCACAAGCCGAAAGAGGATATGCAGAGGTCAGCTAGTCTTAGCTAAAACAGGATAATAGTAACTTTCAACTTCAGGATATCAGGTTTAAATTTTCAAGTACAGCTGGACATATTTGTACTAAGAGATTTTAAGATAAAAAGATACAGGTGCCTGGGTGGCTCAGTCCGTTAAGCATCTGCTTTTGGTTCAGGTCATGGTACCAAGGTCCTGGGATCAAACCCTGCATCAGGCTCCCTGCTCAGCAGGGACTCTGCTTCTCCCCTCTCCCTCTGCTGCTCCCTGTTTGTGTGCGCGTGCGCTCTCGCTCTGTCAAATAACTAAATCAAATCTTTAAAAAAAGATAAGAAGAGAAAATGCTTGTGAATTTCTTCAGCTTTGTATCTCTCTATACAGAGTAAATACCTTCCCAAATTCTGTCCAGGAGAAATTATGTCTATGAAGAAAGAATTATTTATAATAGTACTTAAAACTTTTTTGTAAGTTTCTTCAAAATTGAAATGCATCAAAATTATCTTAATAATCACCTGCCTGCTTATCTACCACGAATGATTATCTCTGCTGAACACACAGTCAAGCAATTTCATTGACAGCAGGAGCTCATTTCCCAGTCTATGGAGGTAAGCCCAGAGGTCACTGGAGACAGGTGACCAAGCACAACGCCAAAACCAAAATCAGTACAAAACAAAAGCAAACTGGGACTTCATCAAGATAATAAATTTTTTCACAGCTAAGGAAAAAGTCGACAAAACCCAAAGACAACCTACAGAATGGGAGAAGATATTTGCAAATGTTTTATCAGAAAAAGGGCTAGTATTCAAAATCTATAAAGAACTTATCAAACTCAATACCCAAAGAACAAATAATCCGGTCAAGAAATGGGCAGAAAACATGAACAGACATTCCTCCAAAGAAGACATACAAATGGCCAAAGACACAAAAAAAATGTTCAACATCACTCTTCATCGGGGAAATACAAATCAAAACCACAATGAGATAATCACTTCACCCCAGTCAGAATGGTTAAATTAACAAGTCAGGAAACAACAAATGTTGGTGGGGATATAGAGAAAGAGGAACACTTACACTGCTGATAGGAATGCAAGCTGGTATAGGCACTCTGGAAAACAGTATGGAGGTTCCTGAAAAAGTTAAAAACAGAGCTATCCCCCAACCCAATAACTGCACTACTAGGTATTTATTTACCCAAAAGATACATAGTGATCCAAAGGGGCACCTACACCCCAATGTTTACAGCAGCAATGTCCACAACAGCCAAACTATGGAAAGAGTCCACATGTCCATTGACAGATAAATGGATAAAGAAGATTTGGTGTATGCATATATATATATGTGTGTGTGTATGTATATATATATATATGTATACACACACACACACAATGGACTATTACTCAGTCAGCAGATGATGAATAATTACCATTTATATCGATGCTGATGGAACTGGCGGGTATTGCGATAACTGAAATAAGTCAATCAGAGAAAGACAACTGTTGCATGATTTCACTCATATGTGGAATTTAAGAAACAAAACAGAGGAGCACAAAGGCAGGGAAAAATAAAACAAGATGTAATATGAAAGGGAGACAAACCATAGAGATTCTTAACCATCAGAAACAAACTGAGGGTTGCTGGAGGGGAGGGCAGTGAGGGAATGGGGTAAATAGGGTATTGGGCAAGGAGGGCATGTGATGTAATGAGCACTGGGTGTTACATGCAACTGACAAATCACTGAACTCTACCTCTGAAACTAATAATACACTATATGCTAATTAACTGAATTTAAGCAAAAATAAACTAAATGTAAAAAAAAAAAAACAAACCAAAACATAAAAAGCAAGCCAAAAAGGGGGAGACAGTAAAAGACTGGGTGAAGATCAATGCTGGGCAGAGAATGAACGGATGACCAAAGCCAAGCAATAGGAAAGAGAGGGGATCGTCAGTATGTTAAGTGGTTGGAGGTAGAACACATCTGGAGCATTAGTTATTTGTAACAGGAACAAAGTGTACCAGCAATATTAAGTGGGAATAGAGAAATCTGATTAAATAAACATAAGATGTAAACATAATGACTATAACTTTTAACATCCACATGGCTCTTAATTTTTTCTATCCCAACAAGTAATCTAAAATACAATGAGTTATGTGGAGAAAGAAAACTCAAAGCAAAAGTTCCAAAAGAATAATCTAAACAATTCCAACCTTACAATGTATTTACTCCCCATGATTCATCATATCATTACTATATCTACTCCCACTTCTTCCTTTCAGGTAAGTTTTGTTTTCGGAGTTGTGATGTGTAATTGGTGCAACCTTTTTATAGGACATAACACTGACCCACAGAAGAGCCTTAATCCAGGCCTCCTAGGACTTCTTCCTAAGAAACTGACCTGCACTTCACCAGTCCTGCAGGGAGGTACCAGGATTGTTAACAGCAACTTGTTCTTGGGCATAATGACCAGTTTCTAAGACCAATGAAAGCCAACAGGGATAAAACTCCCTGTAGATAGAATAAGGGAGCTTCTCTTGCTACAGGAAAACTTTACTCTTTGCCAGTGGTATCAGCAAATAACTCTGTGGGGAATTTGGGGGCCCTGGGAACTTCTGCTCCCACCTGAGAGAATGCTGTGTGCAAACACAGATGTAAAGGACATTTATTGCAGTGCTTTTAAGGAGCATGAAAAAGTGAAGGAATCGAAATGCCCTTCAACTGGACCAGTATATTATATTACATCCATAAAACAGGATGATGAGCTGAGGAAATGAATTGTGTTATATGCACAGATACTGATCACCAAAATGTATGAACTGAAAAAAGCAAGGCACAGAATTATATACACATTATCATACAATTTGTGTTTAAAGATAATGACATATAGACCTTTCTAACTAATTCAGACATATAACCCAGCAGCCATTAAAGAAATGAATGATAAATGTGACTTCATAAAAATAAGAGCTGCATGTGAAAAACAATGACATAAACAAAGTCAAAAGATGTTTGTTCCCACAAACCAGAAAGCATACCCAAGAAAGCCATCAGTGCACAGCTCTGGGAAGAGGACCTGAGTGGCTGGAGGAGACAGGGTGACAGCACTTCAGTTTACACTCAGCAGATTTACATTCTTTTTCATATGCATGCGTGGTATGCTTGAAATGAATAAAGCATTACAATAAATTTTTAAAAGTCTATCCATACATATAAATGCTTCTTTATGTATACACACGAGGAGCTGCTGACAATGATTATTCTAAAGAGGAAGACTGAGATTTTCCTAGTTATCCTTATGTACTGTCTGAAATTTTTATTATGAGGATATATGAATTTCATATCCTAATCTTATTTGATAATAAAAAGACAGTTGTTTAAAGTATGTAACCTTTGACCCTGAAATTCCACTTCAAGGACATGCTACAGTTGGAGCACTGCATACGTATTTTCTAGGAGGTCCTTTGATAACTGTAATGGTTAAAATTTGGAGACTACTTAAATTTTTTCTATCACTAGAGAACTGGTTCACTAGATACATTTATATTCATATATATGTAATGCCCACAATAATTAAAACTTAATTATAGCTATATTTACTGATGGGAAAAGATGTATAATATTCTTGAATGAAAAAAAAAGTAAGATCATACTAGATTTCATTAATCTCTACTTATATTCATAGCATTATCTGTGAAGGTGATAAAGAAAATAGTAACTGTCTTTAGGGCTTTTGGTTTCTGTATACATTTCTGGACTACAAATTTTCTACAATGAACCTGTATCACTCTTATAATCAAGAGAGGAAAAAAGCTTTTTTATTTAAAAAAAAAAAAAAAGAACTACCTTGAATAGCATGGAATGAATGAACAAATAAAGAAATGGCAAGCTAGTATCTACAGGTTTAGCTTCAATAATACAGCCAATGTGGAACCAAAGATGGAAGTAAAGTTTCTCATTGTTTGGCCTTGAATGATAAAGCTACCCATAAAAGTACCACAAAACACTCTGGATAAAACCTACAAAGTGAGTTATAATTTCAGCTCTAGGGTCCAAAAATCTTTCACTGAATTTTCCTTTTGTTTAGCATACATTACTTAACCCAAACATTTCATCATCTCCCTTACCCTATGTATGGCATACGGTATGCCTACCCTCCTGAAAACAGGAGTTTGGTTGTTATACTTTTACCTACAGAGTCCTGGTTTTTCTCCAAGTTGTTGTGTACAGCCAATAAGCTACATACTGCATAAACCCTGTTGCACGATGGGTTTGATCCTGAGTTTTCTCTTCCTTCTCAGGACTCAACTTACTGGCCTGAATGGACATCTTTTTTTCTACATTCTATCCTAGACCTCTTCTTATTCTACACTTTCCCTAGACAATTTTAAGATCGCTCGAAGCTTCAAGTACCTGGTAACTCCCAAGTTTACCTCTATCCAGATCTCTCTCTCTCAAGCACTAGACTCATGTATCTGCCTAATGGACATTTCTTCTTAGATGTTTAACAGGTACACAAAATTCAATACAACAAAACTCAAACTTGCTCCTCTTGTTTTGGATATCTGTGTGAATGGCAATATCCTGCTGCTCACACCAGAAACCTAAGCCTTATCCATGGTTCTTCTTATTTCTTCCTCTCTCACTTCCAAGAAATTAACAAGTCCTATCAATTGTTCCTCATTCTCTCAGTCATTTCCTAATTCCAGCCTCTCTCACCTAGAATACGGTTACATTCTCCTAACCCCAGTTCCCTGTAGTTATTCTGAATGTGTTGCCAAGCAATCTTTTAAAATTATTAATCTGAACTTGTTACTACCTGTTTAAAATCCTACAAATGGTCCCCATTGTCTTTGGAATAAAGTACGAAGTCCATGACATGATTTCCAAGACTCCACTTACTTCTCCAACTTAATTTTTTATACTTCTCACCTCACCTGTTACTACTCTCTAAGATCTGGCACTGAAATCCTTTCAATTCCCTCACTATACTATCTTTCCTTCATATTTCTATAAATGCTACTCAGTGGTGGTTCCAAAGGGTCCTGAAGAGAGCTTTGGCCTTCCCACCTACAACATGATGTAAAAGTTCCTGAGATCAATTCAAATAAAAAATTTAAGTTAAAATTTGTTTACTACACACCATACAACCCCTACCACACTCCCTTTTCAACGAAATAGAACCCCTTCCTTTATAAATAATTTTCAGAACCAGATGCTACCCCTCTAGCCTGCACAGTAACTCCCCAATACTCACTCACTCTTATGTACTGCCCATTCACTTGTGTAACTTCTAATCATCTTTCAAGTCGCAACTGAAATATCATCCTTAAACCCCCAAGAGTAGATCAGGTACCCATATGGCAACCTATATATTTTTCCCTATCTCAGCCCTATCCCACTATGCTCTAATTACCTTTTTACTTACCTGTACCTCTCAAAAGTCTGTAAGTTCCCTAAAGACTTAGACCATGGCCTATTGACTGCTGAATCACCCATATCTGGGACAGAACCTGGCATATTACAGATGTTCAGCAAATAGTCACCAAATAAATTAAAAACATTTTTAAAAATTTTACCAAAAAGAAAACAAAACAAACAACTACATACAGCTAAAGAGAAACTATAATGAAATGTCAGATATCTGAATGGTCTGATTTTACATTTAAAAGAATCTTCAATGTTAAGTCAGCATAGAAAACAAATTATAAGCTTGACTTTTTTTTTTTTAATTGCGTATGAACTGAATTTTTTGCAAACTGAGTCATGTGATACACTAGGAGAGCTCAGGTACTTAAAGAAAATGAAAAAAAAAAAAGCTCCACATAAATTTACTCTATGTGAACTTAAATTTTCACAACTGGCTTTCCTTAAAACAGAAGCCTTATAAAAATCACTTTTTCAATACTAAACTCTGCTTTCCCCAGAAATATGACTTGTTTAACATAAAACATAATATCACTGATGGACAAGTTTTAGTTTTTCTTAATCCCTTTAGTTCTCTGGACAGCCTCTAAATCCAGGTGTCTAGATACACACAGACTGAACCCTGCGTCATGATGTAAAGAATTCCTCTCCTTGGAATGATTATTTGTTACAATTCATGAGCTATAATAAAACTATAGATTTTAAAGAGCTGTCTAGGGAGAGGAGTAACTGAGTTACCTTGAGTAGTAGTAGCCTAAATAATTTTGTATTCATACAACAAAAGTAAACTTCAAATATCACTATCAAATATCAAATATCAAATAACCATGGAATTTAAACAAAAATGTCAACTCTGGTCCCAAGACTAATTATATTTTCCTTAAATTTAAAAATATAGGTTTGATCCCCCCTTAAACCGATTTATTTACAAGGTATATTTCAGAAAATACCTTTATCCTTTGTAGTGGTTCAATTTTTCAAATACCTGGGACTTCTATTTGGTTCAGCTGATTAACAAAGCTTGCCCTGGGGGCGCCTGGGTGGCTCAGTGGATTAAGCCGCTGCCTTCGGCTCGGGTCATGATCTCAGGGTCCTGGGATCGAGCCCCGCATCGGGCTCTCTGCTCTGCAGGGAGCCTGCTTCCTCCTCTCTCTCTGCCTACTTGTGATCTCTCTCTCTGTCAAATAAATAAATAAATAAAATCTTTAAAAAAAAAAAAAAAAAACAAAGCTTGCCCTGCCTCTGGCTTTCGGTTTTCGTCAATTCTGTTCCTGGTATCAAATTTTGCTTGTCTGAATATTTTCACAAGATGCTCTTTTTTAGTGTCCTATAATATGCTCAAGTTTTTAATTTCAGCAAACTTAAAAGGAAGACTTTCAACTATGAATTTCATGTACACCAAAAATAAAAAAGTATTCAATACCTGTCAACATTTGGCAAAGTGCCAGGAACTGAGGGGAACACAATTAGTGCCCTAGAGGAAATCTATAATATCTAACCCATAAACATTCACCAGAAAGACCCAAAGGACATATAAACATTAACCACATATACACTGAAGTAGTTACATAATACCTCTATGAAGGACTAAATATGTTGTGTGGAGTGATGAGTGAAGAGGGAATTATTGGAGTTGTATGTTAAGATAAAAGCAGTTAGGATTCCAAACCTAAATGTTAGAACCTACTCCAATTGGGAGGAAAAATTTTCAGCACAAGTAGAAATAACACAAATGTCCACCAAATGATGAATGAGTAAACAAAATGTGTTATACCCATACAATGCAATATTATTCAACCATAAAGGGAATGAAATACTGATACATGCACAACATAGATGAACCTTAAAGACATTATGCTAAGTAAAAAACAAAAAAAGCCACACGCTGTATTATTCCATTTATATGAAATGTCCACAACAGCCAAATCCATAGAAAAAGTATATTAGTGGTTGCCAGAAGCTGGAAAGACGAGGATGTGCAGTGATGGCTAACCGATAGGGGGTTTCTCTTTGCAGTAATAAAAATGTTCTGGTATTAGATAGGGGAAATAAGTGCACAGCCTTGGAAACTTACTAAAAAGCAGTGGATTGTATACTTTAAAAGGGTGAATGTGGGGCACCTGGTGGCTCAGTCACCAAGGGTCATCAGGTCATGATCCCAGGGTCCTGGGATAGAGCCCTGTGTCGGATTCCTGGCTCTGTGGGGACCCTGCTTCTTTCTCCCTCTGCCTGCCGCTCTCTCTCTCGCTATCTCTCTCTCTGTGTCAAGTAAATAAATAAAATCTTAAATAAATAAATAAATAAATAAAAGGGTGACTGTTATGGTATGTAACATATCTCAATCTTAAAAAGGGGTTCTCAGCCTTTTTCCTTCTGCCGTAACACATCTGAAGGACACGACATTAATTCCGTCAGTAAAGGCAGCTGACTACAAATGGATGGTTTTGTGACTTTGACAACCGTCCTTAAGAACCTTGAGAATCATGACACTAATGGGTCTTCAAGCATCAAGATCAAAATAATAGCTGAAGGTCCCTTTTTAGTGACAACATCAAGAACTTCCTTGACGTAACAAGAGATACCTAAAGACAAAAAATATCTTAGTAGTTTCTAAGTAACAAAGAGATGACCAAGGCCTACTTAAGCTGGTGTGAAGGAAAGGATTTACAAATTGTTCTGAAGGAAGAAAGGACAGTAGGATTTTCATTCTCTAGCAGCAACTAAGAACAGAAAAAGAATAAAAAAAGAATAGACAATGAGGATTGGATTCAACAACAAAAGGCACTACAAGAAAGATGACACCAGCCACAGGGAGAATATCTGTTTCTCAACACTGATTTAATACATACAGTTGCAACTTACATATGGGTCACATTTCGAATGTTTATAAATCGTAATTCTGAACACATTTGCTAAGAGAAATAATTTTTGAAAAAGCAGGTAAGTTTGCAAATGCTTACAGTAATTTATCATAATCTGTCATTATTTCTATTTTCCTAGCTGAAATCCAGGCTGCTGGAAGCCATCTTCCCACCTCCCTCCCATCTCTTCATACATCAGATTCCAACAACAGAAATTCCCCCTCTATTCTATTGTCACCACCATCTTGCAGCATAGAAAATTCTGGCTCCCTACTCCTCATGGAGGTGAGACCAAGGTAAAATCACCTGCTATCTAGAGTTGTAATCAAAATGGAGTTTTGCCATTGTACCTTTACCTATGAGACATCATTCTTAAATCAGACAGTTGAATTTCAGAGGCTGCCCATACTCTGATTCAGCAACATTCTTGTGATGGGAAACGGCCACACAGAGAATTAAGGTGTTTGTTGTTAAGTAACAGAAACGTCATCATGTCCAGTGGGTACAATGGACCATCTGTAGTGTGTGTACCTAATACAACACACACAGCAGGAGCTCAAAGGCAAAAAGGTGTGGGGAGGTAATGTGTGAGAAGAAAAATTCAAACACACAAAATTTGCGGGGGTCTGTAAGCAGACAATAAGAAAGCACCCTTCTTTATCCCAGTCATCTTAAAACACCCTTTCTGATGAGATCTTCCCCATCTTTTAAGTCAAACAAAATGCTGCCATCTTTGAGAGGCTTTCTTTGAAAACCCTAAACAGTTGGGACTTTGCATTTCTGTGTTCCAGTCACACCTTGTATTAATTATTATAGTGCTTATTACATTGCTGCAGTTTATTCACACTGGTTTCCCCAGTAGATACCTCCTCAAATAATGGAATATTTTACTCATCTTTGTATTCCTAATACTTTGGACGGTGCTCGGCACATAAAGGGGTCCAATAAATATTGGTTAATGAATGACTGAACGGATTTCTTCAAATGTTCAAAGAAAGAGCAAAACTAAAAATCAAGTAAACAAATTCCAAATTAATTAATTTGCCAGTCTTGCTACTAAGAAAATGGAACTTAAACATGAAACCTCAAAGTGGTTTCAATCAGTGGATCTGAATGCACTGAATACCCAAGGCAAATAAAGTCAACAGTAAGCGGACATAAAATGCATAGTAAATATTTTGCTAGTCCCTTTCTATCACATTTTTAAGAAGTCATAAGGAATACTCCTTCTTGGGCATGCACAATCCCCAACAATGGGTATACATTTTGTATCTGGCATTTCTGACATCTAAAGAAATTTTTAAAACAAACTGAACACAGATACAGAATTCAGTAATATCCGGAAGAAAAACTATTACATTCCTTCAGGGGACACAAAGGGTTCCACCAAGTTCTGATCATAATTAAGGAATTAAAACTGAATGAAAGCTCCCAAGGAGACTAGACCAGAAGAGTCGCTTGTGCTAGCCACTAAATGAATGGTTCACAGAAGTGGAAGCAAGTACTAGCCTGTAAATCCCAACATCTGTAGAGAAAAAGCTGATGGAACGCTACAGCAGTATAAGGCAGGTAAACTAGCTGGTAAGTCTTTGGAAGTTGACCTAACTTCTTTTAGCCAGTTGGCGAGAACCCACATTAAGATGAGACACTAAGAAACATAAAAATGTGGGTGCCTGGGTGGCTCAGTGGGTTAAAGTCTCTGCCTTCGGCTCAGGTCATGATCTGGGATCGAACTCCATATGGGGCTCTCTGCTCAGCAGGGAAGCCTGCTTCCCCCTCTCTCTCTCTGCTTGCCTCTCTGCCTACTTGTGATCTCTGTCCGTCAAATAAATAAATAAAATCTTTAAAAAAAAATCAGTCTGAAGTAAAATTTATTTTAGTGGCTGTTTACCTCATCTTGCAAAAGTATTATATTTTATATTTATAATTTTTACTTTCTGAAATCATAATACTAGAAAAGACCTTAAAATTTTCAACTCAAATCCTCTAGTTTTACAAATAAGTAAACCACGGTGTACAAAAGGCAAGTCATACTGGTAATCAGAGGCAGAATCCAAACTCAAAGTCAGTTTTCTAGTCTCCCCAACTAGAAAACTGACCTTGAGTTTGGATTCAAGAGTTTTTCCCACTAGATTAAGAACTATCTTATCGTAGCATGCCTTATTAGAGTTAGGTTCTCCCTCCACACATGTATATGTATGTGTGTGTATATTTGTACACATTCAATGTATGTGTGTATGTATAGATACACCCACAGACCTACATACACACTCGTGGCACTGGAAAAAACCAGGGCTGTTCAGAAATATATTTGAAAAGTATACCAGTTAATTGAAAAGCCTAGTCCTATGATAAGGTATTCACATTTTCTGAATGACCCATTAAAACACCAAACTCCATGTCTAAGTTTATATTTACCTTAATATATTAATTATGTAAAGCATAATGGTTAAGCGCATGGGCTCTGGAGTAAGAGACCTCTTTGTAATCCCCTAATTGCAGCTCTGACATTTAATCGGTTGTATAACGATTGACAAATTTAACCTTCCTAACAGTTTAACCTTTCTTACAGTTTCCTCACTTGTAAAACTGAAAAACAGAACTGACCTGATATGGTACTCATGAGGGTGAAATAGATGATGAATGTAAAGGACTTTGCCAAGGACTTAGCTCTTATTCAATAATTTAGTTATTATCAATATTACTGCCTACTAATCTGCGGGTTGCCTACAAAAGTGCCCCAACAAAAGTTTTCTTTATATTTCTCACTCTCTCTCACACAAACATACACACAATCCCAATTATATAGTATCTGTTCTTCTGAACATAGAGTGTAGCAAACTGACGACACTGTTCAAGAGAATTCCTTTTGCTTTTCTTTTTTAGAGATCAAACTCTTATCTCAAATTGATTTTTAAATTCTAGAAATGTCCATTCCCTACAATGAGAGTTTAGAATTTAAAAATACAAATTGTTTTCTGTCTTCTTGCACTTTTCCATTTTTTGGAACAAAATGAGTTTGGCTGCCTAAATTCTGCGAAAGGAAATGCAACTGACTCAGAAAATGAATCTCCTTGCTTCCTACTGAGTACCCTTTTGGTGTTCAGACACAAAGGACACTCTCTATCTCATTTATGGTGACAGTGAGAGCAAATTATTTCCAAGATTTATTGTGCACTTATGTTTTAACTCTATTAGAATCTGAAATTAACACAATTATAAAAAGACCTTTATCAATATATATATTCATGCCTCAAATAAAGTATTTCCTCCTTCCCCACATTCCTTATAATGCGGAGTTTATCATAAGTATAGGATACTAGCAGGACAGTTTTAATTCTTTAAGTCAAAGCAAAGACCTTTTGAACTGTTTTATTTCCTAAAAATAAGAATTTAATTTATTTAAGAAGCTAACTCATCTGGTTTAAATTCTTTTACTATGTATTCATGTTCTGTGATGTTTGCTGAACAACTGAAAGGATATAACATTTACATATGTTAATTTTAATAGTCAATATGTCTAAACAAAACCTATTTTATTGTAAATCTCTGGATTCTCTTTGAAGGTGTTATTGTCTGGGTTCCTAGAGTAAACTGCAATTTCAGTTACAGGATGCATAATTTAATTTGAAAGTAAATCAATACTAGAAACAAATTATTTCATCATCATCTTTTTACAAAAGATTAAACAGCCACAAATTTTATTTTACCAGGACTAAAATGCATTAAATTACATTTCACTGACATAAGATCAAAAGAACCTCATAAATACAAAGCTGTTTTTTACCAGAGTGAGGTTATAAGAAGCCAAACCAAAAATATTCCCTCTGGAAAACAAAAACTGTCTTAAGTAATTTTAAAACTCTCTTGACATTTGATCCTTTTTTATTTTTTTAAAGTTCATCTTATAAACAAAAACATTAAAGGTTGCTAGAAAACAAGCCTAAAGAATTATAAATAAAGTTATTTTTTCCAATACGCAATGTTACTTTTTAGCTATCAAAAATGACTAAGAAATGTTCACATACTATACATTTGGCTATTTTTAAGTTGTTTAATTCTTCTAAAATTATTCTTGGTCTAAAATGAACCTAACCATGAGATATAAAATGTGGTTAGAAGTACCACTTGCCAATAAAAAATACCATAGTTTTAAAATAAAATATAAAATCAAAGTTAATAAATGTATGTTTTATTAGCTTAAACTGGTAATTTATGAACATAGAACTGGCTTCTCTCAGAGATTAAAAATAATTTCAAGTCACCAGAATTTTATAAAACAGATGACAGACTAGTCAAATATACTACTATGCCTAATCTCATGGGATTGGGGATTTTCTGAATATGCCCCACATTACATAATATTGGGGGAAAGGGAGATGGTTTAAGGCTTTTTGAAAAATATATGAGGATCATTTTAAAAATATGCTGGAATTCTTCAATGAAAAGTATAAACAACAGAGTCAATGGTAGGTATCTCCAGATGCTGATTTCTCAAATGTCACCAGATTACCCATTCCACTAAGAAGTACTTTTAAATATCTGCAGCACACAGAGTATCAAGTTTTCAAATCCGTAGCTTTTACAGATATCTGTCCTGCTTTAACTGCTGCATATTAGCACTAAAATGCACATACCCAATTTATTAGAATCTTCCTCTAAAAGTCCCTTTTTATTTTAAAAAGATATCTCACTAAATCTAAGAAAAATGTTGAATTAAAATATACACTTCTTTTTCCAGTATCCAGAATATTAAAATATTTATAAATATGGCTCCCCAACTTACTTCAGCTTTATGAATGGTTTCATTTTTTTAGTGCTAATATAGTTCCGAACATACCCTCCTACCTAATGTGGAAAAAAAAGCAATTATTTTAAACCTTGAACAGCAGCTAATAAATTAACAGTGATATTCAAGTAAACCTACTTTGTTTACACTGAAATCTAAAGATTATATAATAAGCTCTGACATTATCTTTCCAGCAATTTTCTATACTGTCAAAGGCAACAGAGACAACATACGCTTTAACAAGAGGAAAACAAGGAGTTAATAAAATGTATTTTCCCCTCAACTAAGAATTGCCTTCTCTTTTGTCAATATTACACGACATTCATCTACTGACAAAGGAAAAAAAGAACACTTCACTTTCCTGCTTAAGAAACTAAATTGGGAGCATTACTAGTCATAGACTTAATTAAGTTATTTCTAGGGGAAAATATTTAAAGCAAAGAGACTATTTACAGTTCATTGCCAACTGCTAAATTTTGGGGGAACAGGCCTGAACAAAATAGTCCCTATTTGTCCCTTGCCTTTTTCCCCACCACCCACCCTGCACCAAACCCCCATTGTTCTATCTAAAACTCACAGGTTAATGATATCTAAATAGCAACTGCTACATTTATGTTACAGATTATCACTACGAAGAACTCTTCTGCATCACATTTACTTGCTGCTTTCTTTCCCCCAAATAAAATCCAAATTTGGTAATAAATCAATTACAAACTGGTGGGGGAAAGGATCACAGCTTCCCTTCCAGACTGATGGATGTCACTCCAGAGGCGTGAGGAAATCTCCTAGAAGGTTTCCATAATAAATCAACCCCCCCAATCATTTAAACTGACGTTGTACTACAAATTTTAAAAAATCTATAACCGAAACCCTTGAAAAGTATACAGCCCATGGAGTAGAAGCTCCTTTTCCCTATCCGCCACCAAAGTAGAACACAGAAGCAGCAGCACGCAGGATTTCGTGTGGGTTTGGATCCCTCGTACACCACTTCCTCCCCAAACCTGGCTGGCAGGGCCAGATGCTGGTGTCGAGGAAGTGGGAGACCCGCACGCCGGCGCCCCGCTCTCCCTCCGGGCTACCTGCCTCGGCCTGCGGGAGCGCCGCCCAGCGCGGACACCGGCAAAGACACAAACACTCACCCATCTTTCCTCTTGGCTTTGTAGACGTGACCATAAGTGCCTCGGCCAACTTTGCAGCCCTCGTATTCAAACAGGTCCTCGACCCGCTCCCGCTCGCTGCTCAGCTTCACTTTAAAGTCATAGTCCATTGTCACAGCCTCAGGGGCCGAGGAGCTGGGTCGGGGGGCCGGGGGACAGGGGTGGGGACCGGGGAAGCACCGGCAGCCGCAGCCCCCGGGAACCCGCCCGCTCTACACCCGGCGGCCAAAGCACCAGCCCGACTGATGCGGCAAGAGCAGGAGGAGGCCCCGCGAAAGCGCCGGGGACATCCAGGGGGACGGCGGGGCAGAGGCCGGCCGAGAGCGTGGGGGGACGGGGAGGTTCCCCCCGGCGAAGGAGAGCAGAGGGACGAGGGCTGGGGGTGGGGAGCGGCGTCTCTGCCCTTGTCCCCGCGGGCTCCCGGGGCGCCGGCTCTCCTGCTCGCTCTTGCCGCGCGTTCTGCTCCCGCTGCGGGGAGCGGCGGGGCGGCCGCGGCCGGCTCTCCTTCCCTTACACTCGCACTCACGCCTCACCCTCTCACACACACGCTCACACTCACTCACTCACTCTCTCTCCCATACACTCAAACAGAAAGGCAGCGCCGCACAACAGCCGGTACCTCCTCAGAGAGAGGAGGGAGGGAGGGAGGGGACTCGCGGAACACGGCTACGGCTGTCGCAAAAACGTCGCGAAGGCTCGGGTTGCCTCCGGGCCTCCCTGCAGCTTAGTCCGCGGCGCCAGCCCGGTCTGGCCGGGGCCCGCACCTCGAAGACCCGGTGCAAGAAGCAGGGTAGCCACTGCCCAAAGCTGCCGCCAGACGCACCACGTGGACTGTCCCGACGGCGGCCAGGGCCCTAGACTACAATGCCCAGAATGCACAGGCCACCGCCGTTGCCGCCCCTTCTAGGACTCCACCCCACACAGTGGTAATGCGGGAGCGTTGCATGCTGGGATCAGTAGTCCAAGGGGAGCTGAGTTTCAATAGCTTGGAGGAAAAATAATTTTTATTTTATTGCAATATCGCTAGAATGTGATTTGGGCCATAAACTTAAACAGAGAAATTTACGTGCGAGGGAGGCTAGTTTGCATTAGAACCACATTTTGTTCCCCTGCCGAACTCCAGATGTTAAAGGGCATCATCATTATCAAAAAGTCTGTATGTTTGTAAACACCTCGCGGAATATTATTTGGTGTATTCTTGTCGTTCACAATCTGATAAGGGCTGCACAATGATACTAACATATTGACACATATTACGAACATGAGTGAAAGCGAGGCTCTGGATTTCAGCTCAGGTCATGATCTCAGGGTCAGGAGATCAAGCCCCAGGTTGAGCTCTGCACTGGGTGTGGAGCCTGCTTAAGATTCTCTCTCTCTCCGGGACGCCTGGGTCTTGATATCAGGTCGTGATACCAGCGTCCTGGGATAGAGTCCCACATCGGGCTCCTTGCTCCACTGGCAGCCCGCTTCTCCCTCTACCTCTGTCTGCCACTCTGTCTGCCTGTGCTTGCTGTCTCTCTCTCTTTGACAAATAAAGAAATAAATCTTAAAAAAAAAAAAAGGTTCCCTCTCCCTTTCCCCATTCTTTAAAAAATTGTATAGTTTTAAGATGTACAATGTGATGTGTGTGTATATGTCTGTATACACACACACACACACACACAGACATATATGCAGACATAAATAGTGAAATGATTACCATAGTCAAACTAATTAACAGTAGTATTTCTATCAGTAATCCTGGGGCAAGAAAGGAAGCCAGCCTTAGACTAGGGCAGAGAAAGGCGTGCTTCCCTCTCTGAAGCTAGGGTGAAGTTGAGAATCTGAACTCCAGGTTGAGAGAATATGGTGGTTTGAAGTAAGCAAAGCACAGCATCAGGATGGCGAACTAAGGAAGAGATAGACATTAGGGACTTTTGAGTGAGGTTGGCCAATGTCTTAGGAGAAGTAACATCTAATATCCAATTTTAGGTTTTTCTTTTCTGTGTGGTAATGCCCTCCTGTTATCTCCAGGTTATCCGCCTGGTCTTACCTGTGTCCATGCTTGGAGGAAAAGAGAGGGCAGCAGCCCAAGATTCAATTATGAAATATAAAAAATGGCTTGCAGAGTCAAAGCCATGAGCTAGGAAAGGCTAGGCACATGTTATGTTTCCAAAAACTTGAGGAATGGAATCTGTTTTTAGAATGGGCTTCCTATAGATCACAGAATGAGGGTTCATACTTAACTGTTACATCAATGAATTGAACATATCAGGAACATGGAGTCATTTCAATTTGATTTTCAATTTCAGGTTATACTGATATCCCATGTCTCTTTACATGGTCACTGGAGGTCATGATGGTGCAGAGTCTCTGACCCTCATTGGTTCATGTTCCAAACAATGTGCAAATAATGCTTATGCTTTTCAAAATTGTGGTTTTTATTTACATTCTAAATTTAACATCTCCAGTCTTAACATGCCTCCCAAACACCAGCCCCACATTTCAGCTACCTCCTGTTCAGCCTGAGGGAATATTCTGCTGCCATTTCAAACTTAAAATTTCTGAAAATGATCATACTGTGCCCCAAGCCTCCCAAATCCAGTGAATAGCAATGCCAAGAGACAGACATTCTGTCGTTTTACTGTCAGTCCTAGGATTTCATTAGCTGCACATTGTTCTTCATGCTCCTGCCAAATATGCCTTTGTCTGGCCTGTCCTCAAAGGCGGGACGCTTCCTCATACCATCTTTGACCTTTGCAGTCCTACCCATCCTCCAAGGTACAGCTCAAATACCTAACTTAGTCATGAAGCTTTTCCTGGTTCTTACAACTGAATATAATCCCCCTCCTTTTTTTTTTTTTTTTAACCCGGAGCTTCTACTCCAGCCCTGGCACCATTATACTTTATTTGTAACTCATGTACAAAACATCACAGCTACTTTGTATTTTAGTCATTTCTTTTATGTACTTAAAAAAATATCCTTTAAAATGTTGAAAAACAAAAACAAAACTGGCAGCATCACGTTGCCCGATTTCAACCATAAGATACCTGGGAATAAACCTAACCAAAGAGGTAAAGGACCTGTACTCGAGGAACTACAGAACACTCATGAAAGAAATTGAAGAAGACACAAAAAGATGGAAGACCGTTCCATGCTCTTGGATTGGAAGAATAAACATTGTTAAAATGTCCATACTGCCTAGAGCAATCTATACTTTTAACGCCATTCCGATCAAAATTCCACCGGTATTTTTCAAAGAGCTGGAGCAAATAATCCTAAAATTTGTATGGAATCAGAAGAGACCCCGAATTGCTAAGGAAGTGTTGAAAAAAAAAAAAAAAAACAAAACTGGTGGCATCACGTTACCCAATTTCAAGCTTTACAACAAAGCTGTGATCGCCAAGACAGCATGGTACTGGCATAAAAACAGACACATTGACCAGTGGAACAGAGTGGAGAGCCGAGATATGGACCCTCAACTCTATAGTCAAATAATCTTTGACAAAACAGGAAAAAATATACAATGGAAAAAAGACAGTCTCTTCAATAAATGGTGCTGGGAAAACTGGACAGTGATATGTAGAAGAATGAAACTCGACCATTCTCTTACACTGTACACAAAGATAAACTCGAAATGGATAAAAGACCTCAACGTGAGACAGGAATCCATCAGAATCCTAGAGGAGAACATAGGCAGTAACTTCTTCGATATCAGCCACAGCAACTTCTTTCAAGATATGTCTCCAAAGGCCAAGGAAACAAAAGCGAAAATGAACTTTTGGGACTTCATCAAGATCAAAAGCTTCTGCACAGCAAAGGAAACAGTCAACAAAACAAAGAGGCAACCCACGAACGGGAGAAGATATTTGCAAATGACAGTACAGACAAAAGGTTGATATCCAGGATCTATAAAGAACTCCTCAAACTCAACACACACAAAACAGATAATCATATCAAAAAATGGGCAGAAGATATGAACAGATACTTCTCCAACGAAGACATACAAATGGCTATCTGACACATGAAAAAATGCTCATCATCACTAGCCATCAGGGAGATTCAAATTAAAACAACATTGAGATATCACCTGACACCAGTTAGAATGGCCCAAATTAGCAAGACAGGAAGCAACATGTGTTGGAGAGGATGTGGAGAAAGGGGAACCCTCTTACACTGTTGGTGGGAATGCAAGTTGGTGCAGCCACTTCGGAGAACAGTGTGGAGATTCCTCAAGAAATTAAAAATAGAGCTTCCCTCTGACCCTGCAATTGCACTGCTGGGTATTTACCCCAAAGATACAGATGTAGTGAAAAGAAGAACCATCTGTACCCCAATGTTTATAGCAGCAATGGCCACGGTCGCCAAACTGTGGAAAGAACCAAGATGCCCTTCAACGGACGAATGGATAAGGAAGATGTGGTCCATACACACGATGGAGTATTATGCCTCCATCAGAAAGGATGAATACCCAACTTTTGTAGCAACATGGACGGGACTGGAAGATATTATACTGAGTGAAATAAGTCAAGCAGAGAGAGTCAAGTATCAAATGGTTTCACTTATTTGTGGAGCATAACAAAGAACATGGAGGACATGGGGAGATGGAGAGGAGAAGGGAGTTAGGGAAACTGGAAGGGGAGATGAACCATGAGAGACTATGGACTCTGAAAAACACCCAGAGGGTTTTGAAGGGGCGGGGGGTGGGAGGTTGAGGAACCAAGTGGTGAGTAATAGGGAGGGCACGTACTGCATGGAGCACTGGGTGTGGTGCAAAAACAATGAATACTGTTACGCTGAAAATAAATAAATAAATAAATGTCCTTTAATGAACACCTTAATGACTGAGTCTCTGACTTACTCATCTCTGTATCTCTTAAAGTGCCCAGAACTTGGTTGCATGATTATATTTGATTAGCATGTGTTGAATTGGATTGATTTCTATAAAGGCTGAAATAGACTTTAAGGGGGGGCGGGGAACAGTCATTTTAAAATATTTAACAGTTTACCTCTGTTTTGCCTCTGAATGTGTATTTTTTGCAGCGTGCTCAAAAGAATTTGATGCTGTATATAGCATGATGTATTGATGTACAAACAAGCCCAAGTGGGTCTTCTCAGAGTTGATCACCTCTCATCTCTACCACTTTTGTTTTCTCGATTGATATTAGAGTGTGCTTTAAGCAGAAAGTTTCTAACCTTCCATTCTGCAGGTGGAATGTTCAGCATCTTCATCATCAAAAAGCACATATTAAACATCTACATTTGAGTAGCGTTGTACACAAGAAACAAGAAGTTAGGTCAATCAACACTCTAGCCTTTTAAATTTTTACAAAGAAAATACTAATGCAAAATTGCTCAATTAACTCCATATTCATCCAGAATATAATTTAATTTAAAACTTGAAAACGACCAAAACCGAAAAGCACTTCCAAAAATAACTTTCTTTCTCTCCTTCATCATGTGAATGTCATTTGTTCTTATAGACTCATTTTCACATGACTGGAAAGATGACCACTAACAGTTGCTGGATTTGTCATCAGACACCTATCATAAGAGAAGAACTGACTCTGTTTTTCAACTCCGGTTCTAAAAATCACAGGAAGGACTCCAGCCCAGCTAGGTTGGGGGCCCATCCCTGGACCCACGAAGTGCACCCATGGGGCAGGGTCATATAAAAATATGAGAGCTCCTTCATTCAGAGGGATGAGGAAGATGGGTGGGGAGCTCACAGGAGAAGGGAGAAGGCTCTAGGTACAGTGAAGATTCTGAAACAAAGCAATGTGATGGAAAGTGAGCCCGAAGGAGATTACTTCAGATTGCCTGGATGGTCAAGGATTCGCTGAGGTAATACTTAAGTGAGACCTGAATGATGAGGAGAAAAACTAACGTGGGAGATCAGGGTAATCCACGTGGATGGATGGTGTACAGCGAGTGCAAAGGCTTTAAGCTGGGGGCACGGGCGTGGCTCAGTGGGTTGAGCCTCTGCCTTTGGCCCAGGTCGTGTTCTCAGGGTCCTGGGATCGAGTTCTGCATCAGGCTCTCTGCTCAGCGGGAAACCTACTTTCCCCTCCTCCTCTGTCTGCCTCTCTACCTACTTGTGATCTCTCTCTCTGTGTCAAATAAATAAATAAATTTTTTTTTAAAAAAGGCTTTAAGCTGGGAAAGGAGTCTTTTTTTTTTAAGATTTTATTTATTTATTTGAGGAGAGTGAGCAAGAGAGAGAACATGAGCAGGGTGGAGGGACAAGGGGGAGAGAGAGAAGCAGACTCCCCGCTGAGCAGGGAGCCTGATGCAGGGCTTGATCCCAGGACCCCAGGATCATGACCTGAGCCAAAGGCAGGTGCTCAACCAACTGAGCCATCCAGGCACCCTGGGAAAGCAGTCTTGTGTGATAGGAGTGTCACGAGTGAGGGGGGAGGTTGTGTGAGAGAAATACAAAGAGGTAGGCAGGGACCAGATTATACAGGGCCTTTTAGACCATAATAAGGGGCTTGGATTTTATTTTTAGGGCAATAGGAAGTCATTGGAAGGTTGTACTCAAGGGAGCCACCAGATGTGATCTATGCTTTAAAAAGCACATCCCAGCTGCTATGTTAACAATGGATTGCAGGAGACAAGATTGAAAGAGAGACTGACAGACAGATGAACAAGTAGGTATGGCACTTGATGCTCAGTTGGTTGTAAGGAAAAGGAAGGAATCAAGAGGACTCCTGAAGAGGCTGCAACTTACTGAGATGGAAACGACTTTGCAAGGAATAAGTTTAGGTCGAAGCAAGAAACAAGACCAGCCCAGATTCAAAGAGGGGCAAGCATACTCCCCTTCTTGGTTATAGGAAAGGTACAATACCGTCGTTTTTCATGGATACGTATAAGTCTGTGGATTTGGTAGAAGTTGAACCAGTTCCTTTGCAAATGGCTTTGGTTTTCTCTATAAGTTACAGGGAAAGTTTATCTCTGTGAGTGAGGAGACAGGAGTGGAAGGAGAAATCGGTAAGATCTTTTCATGTCTGAAAAGACTACAGGTTTAAAACACGCTTTGGGTAGAATGAAAGAGAGAGCTGGCAGGATAGCATCGTGGGACTTTCAGTCAATGTCGCCGGTCCGTTTGCAGGTGCAGCCATGCATTGATATCAATATCCATCTGCCCTGTTATAAGACTTTCATCACCAGCACTCAGCAGCCCAGGTGGAGGCCTGGCAAAGACAGATGTTAGATTCATCCAGGGTTAGAGCCTTGCCAGCTGGGTTTAATGAAAAGAAGATGAGGCGACAGAGGTTAGAATTATTGGCGATAGAGTAGTTAAAATGACAGACCATGACATTTAAGCTGGGGAAATGAGGAAAATGAGAACAGGATCCCTTTTATAGCATAATGGTAGCTTGGAATTTTTTCACTTAACTTTTTCGTAGGATAATTTAAAAAATAATTACCCTCATTCCTGGCTTCTTTCATATCTATGTATGGTAAGAAGACCCCATCAAATACATACTAAGTAAAACAGACAGCTGAAGAAATAATATAAATAACAGGTTAAAAATGATTTCTTCTTTTCTTAGCTAACAGATTCCCATTACAGATACCAATTAGCGCATCCCAAACTGATAATGTCGCGTATTTGTCAATGATGAATTCTGCTCTTGGGTTCTCTAAGAATTAAGGAAAATTTACCTCTTTAAATTATAAACAATATTATAATCTTGTCCTTTTTTCTTCTATTGGATGTCTTTTTTCTTGGAGTAAGCATGGTACTTTCTGTTTCTCAGCGCAAAGTATATTTTGCTCCACAACAGTGTAGCAAGTGATCTATAGGAACACAGTTTAGTTTTGTGTTCAGTATTTCAAGGCTTCAAATATTATTCTTGCTCCTCATTCCAACATATTTCACCCTATAGCTAGCTGCACTGTTATTCAGGTCCACTCACCAGAAAAGCCAAGTTTTTTCTGGCTGGTTCCTGTACAAACATGGCTCTCCTGTGAACCACATAGCTCCCTTTTCACACGTAAACATGGTCAGGTCACCTCTGCAACCATCTGATACTTGATACCCCAGGCTATTTGTTTCCATGCAACTTCATGCTCAGAACTTCTGGAACTTTTTCTCCTTTAGTAGCCCTTCCCCCTACCAGCCAAGGTCAAGTTCCTTCAAATATTGTCCTTCTTGCTCCAAAACTCTACATCCTGTTTAAATTTTAAAATGTTGTTTTATTTACATCATTCTTGGGCTCAAAACTCTTCAAGGACCCTGTGTGACCTTTCACTGCTGACAGCATGAAGTTCAAACCCCTTCATCTAATGTTCCAGGCTCTGTATTTACTTTCCCCTGACTTAGGAAAAATACGTTAAGGCCGCTTGCAATAGAAAGGTTAGAGTGAGATTAAAGTAATTAGCTCTGCATAGGCAAAATTTCCACAATCTGAGCTCTTCTGTATCTCTAGTGTAGCTCCTAGCCAGTTTCTCACAAGCTGTTTCCTGGTCAATTTAAAACAGTGGTCCTCAGCCTTGGGTGTCCTTTGGAAATACCTGGGCAAATCACCCCGGCAATTCACATGTAATTGATCTGGGCTACAGCTGGGCAGTGGGACTTTTAAAGCTCCCTGGTGATTGTAATGAGCATTCAAGGCTGAGAATCACCACATTAGAACAAGTTTATTGATTCTCCCCAACACATTCATCATTCCACTCCTTTCTTCATCAACACCCCCAACTTTTTTTTCCTTTACTTGTCTACACCCTACCCACTCTTTGAGATTCAACTCAGGTTCTACTAGCGTCTTTCCTTGTCACTCAAAGCTGATATACTCATAGCCAGTACCTTGTTTACACTTACTTGGCATTTGGCACATACTTCTTATACCTTTGTGCATTTATCCTGTGTCTTCAGAAGAATTCTAATGGGTAGAGGGACGGGAATTTTCTTTTTAATCCCCAGAACATGACACAATGCCTTTTATACTATATAGCATTGTGTGTCTGATGGCAGGTAGTGACGATGATAATGAGGATGATGTTGTAGCAGATGCTGAGTCAAGCAGACGACTATATCCTTTCAGAGCACTGACCTGGGGCTACATGTGGGGCTACTCTTAGGCTATTCGAACCCACCTTACTTTTCACCTGCAAAACTAAAGTACCTGCGAATTAAGCCCCCCCCCCCCCCACCTTAACTCAATAACTATAGGTACAAGTATGGCTACTCCAGCTCTCATAGCCTCTGACTGGGACCATGCGGGGGTGACCTACATTATCTCCTGTGTCTATGAATTTAGGTCCAAGTTGGCATAGCATTCCTTACTTAAGCTCCTTTTATTTCCAGTTCCATTCCCCTATTCCCTTACTGGTTTTTCCAGGAAACACTTCCTAAATAAAGTATTTTTACATGAATCCTTGTCAAAGGTTTTGCCTTGAGATAGCCCACCATCAACAGACAATAATATAATAGAATATAGCAGCTATTATTTCTTGAATATTTTCTATGTGCAAGGCATGAAGTCATTTAATCCTCAGAATTAAGTAGGTTCTGTGGTCCTCCTCACTTTACAGTTTAGAACATGGAGGCATATAGAGATTAAGTAATTGGCCCAAGGTCGCAGATGTAAAAGAAGGAACTTAAAAAAGAAAAAAAAAAGTGGTAAATAAACTTACAGGGTAAGGACAGTAGGGGAGTCAAATCAAATTTTTAAAAAATTAATTTCAACCAATTTTCCAGTTAAGCTTTGTAGTGAGAAACTGAACTACCATGTATACTTTTTTTTTTTTAATTTATTTCACAGAGAGAAATCACAACTAGGCAGAGAGGCAGGCAGAGAGAGAGGAGGAAGCAGGCTCCCTGTGGAGCAGAGAGCCTGATGCGGGGCTCCATCCCAGGACCCTGGGATCATGACCTGAGCCGAAGGCAGAGGCTTTAACCCACTGAGCCACTCAGGTGCCCCCATGTATATTTTTCTTTTTAATGAAATGAGTTCTGGGTTCTGATAAACAATTTACACATTTTCAAACACAATCTATTTTTAGGTTAGAAACTTCATTTCTGGGGTGCTTGGGCAACTCAGTCAGTTAAGCATCTGCCTTTGGCTCAGGTCATGATCCCAGGGTCCTGGGATCAAGCCCCACATCAGGCTCCCTGCTCAGCAAGGAGTCTGCTTCTCTCTCTCCTCCTGCTCCTCCACCTTGCTCATGCTGTCTCTCTTGCTCACTCTCTCTCAAATAAGTAAATAAAATCTTTTAAAAAAACCTCATTTCTAAGTGACTGTCAGAATATCCCCTTCTTCTCCCCACTTCTCTCCCTGCAGTATTTTTATAGTAGGCACATCTGATCACAGGAAGTAAAACCCATATTTGGACAATTAATAATTTAGATCCACTACAGATTGCATGTGAATTTGGGGACTAGGCTGGGAATTATATGCATGCTTTCTCTAGAATATGTGTTCTAAATCATAAACAATACTTATTGAAATGAATTTCCAGCACTTCCAGATTTAAGTTCTTATCTCCTATTCTCCTCATTCCCAGGCCAGTTCACTGTAGTTCTTTCCAGATATAATGCCCTTCATATTTTAAAGACTTACTTATTTTAAAGAGGGAGGGAGGTGCAGAGGGACTGAGAGAATTTTGAACAGACTCCCTGCTGAGCTCAGAGCTTGCCTTAGGGCTTGATCTCACAGCCCTTAGATCATGACCTGCACCAAAAGTCAAGTCTGTTTCTCAACCGACTAAGCCACCCAGGGGTTCCCTTCATATTTTAAAAAGACAGTTCTCAACAGGGCATGTGTGGACTATTTCTTACACAGGAGTCATTCCCCCTCCCGTCCACCCTCTGCTCCATCCCACCCCATTATTCCTGTGACAATATTTACTGAGCTCCTATTGTATATGCCGTGCCCTTCTGGCTGCTTTGAAAGCAGCTGGCATGTTGTCTGGAACATGGAGGGTATTCCTAAAGGTTTATTTCCTTTCCCACTGACCTTATCTTCTTATGAACTTGTCCATCCCTGTTCTCTTGCCTCTTCCAGCAAAATAGATATGCTTTAATCTTCCACTCATTTACCAGAACTATCTTTTTCTAAGTCTGAGTAGAATTTGGTAACTTTACCTCTTCTGGAGATATTTGTGATCACAGGAATGGAAAGTTTGCTTAGGTCAACTTTATTTATAAATGTGATTTAATAGTTTGCGTCAAGAGTAGGGAAGAAATTGCACTTATTGCTCTAATTTTTTAATCATTCATTCATCTATTCAACATTATTGTATGGCTTCCACAGATACTGAGGTAGACCCTGGAAATATCAAGAGGAATAGGACCAGAAGCCTGCTCCATGCACATCATAGTCTAGTTCAGTCTCCTTAGTCCTAATTGCATACTAGACTTGTGGATTTCCCATATTATATCCCAATTTTCCCATGTAATATCCCAATTAAGGCATATTAAGATCCTCAGAGAGTGGAATACCACAGGTGTTTTGGAAAATTCTTCTCTTTTCTCTTCCTCAAACAAGTTGGAAGACAATTAATTATGTGATAAGTGAAAGACACTGGTTACTATGGGTTCCTATATAAGATCACAGAGAAGGAAAACATAACCAAGGTCAAAGGGTTAGCGAATCTTCTGAGGGAGATGTCAGAGCTCCTGAGTCCTTAAAGAGTTAGCTTGGCAGAGAGAGACAAGATTGATTTTTCCCAAATAAAAGAATCGAGCTAGGCTAGGCATTAGCCCATCATTGCTCAACTTTGCTCCCTTTCCGGTCTGTCTTCCCTCGCTAGTGAAAGGTTTTCCCGAAGAACACTCCATCAATAAATCACTGATCCTGCTCCGTTTCTGGGGAATCCAACCTAAGATAGTTGCTCTTTGGAGGAATCCCGGCAAGCAAGGATGACCTTTTGGAGCTGCGTCACCTGCTGCGGGAATGGCCAGTGGAAAATTCACAAAACTTGGTGGAGTTTGGGCAGTCCTGGTACATGAAACAGTGCAGCGGCTGAGGTTTTGCCCTGTGGGAAGCTGGTGTGTTTTGCAGGTGGAAGAAAATGGCCTGGCTGGTTGTCTGGCATTCAAGAGGTATGGAGGGAGCAGTTATTATAAGGGCGGTGAAATTGGATGGCTACGCTGGCCACCACCGATGTACCGAGGAGAGAAAATGGCAGGCTCAAGACCCTTAATAATGAATTAAAAGTGAACTGTGAGAGTCAGAGGGCATTCCTGACAGCAGATCTGTCTAGGTCTAACTTGCAGGAGCAGCAGAACTGTGGAGAAAGCTCAATACTCAGTCAAGGCAGATCTGCTCGGAGAGGGAGGGCATGGGACCCTGAGATACGCAGATGGCATTGCTGGGTAGACACAGCATGTGAACCCCCACCCTCCCCTGAACTAATGGGCCTGCCAAAGTGGTCCTCGCCTCTTGCTAGGAAGGTTCTGTCTCCTACCTTCCTTCCTTCGCTGAGCAGGAATCTCAGATGAAGGCAAAGATTTCCCAGCACCCACTTCTGGATACCAGACCAAAAACTTGGGGACTCATTTCACTGTGATTCAATTAGGGACATGTTTGTTGTGCTATAAGCAGAGAGGGGTTATAAACTAAAGAGTAATTGGACCTAAATAATTTTTCATCAGGAACAACAGGGAGAAAACATCTGGGAGGGGCCCATGATTGTGTTGAAGCAAGGCAGGTAGGCCAAAAAGCTGGAGAAAGGAGAATGTGTCAGTATGGGGGCATTTCCCCCTTGAAACAGGATTTAATTCCCGGTAAAGCCCCTCGAGAATGTTTCTGTTATGCTGCTGAATGGCTCTTGGAAGCTTGGAAGAAACCGTGGCTTACGTTAAATGCAGTAGAAATGCCAGAATTGCCATGACAGGCTGTGGAGGAAGAGAGCAAAAGGCTCAGAGAAGGGGCACCTGGGTGGCTCAGTAGGTTAAGCCTCTACCTTTGGCTCAGGTCATGATCTCAGGGAGCCTGCTTCCCCCACTCTCTCTCTGCCTGCCTGCCTGTCTGCCTACTTGTGATCTCTCTCTCTGTCTCTGTCAAAAAAATAAATAAAATATTTTTTAAAAAGGCTCAGAGAAGCGGATGTGTGTCTTGGTCAGCTTGGCAGCTATAGCAAAATGCCATAGATTGGGTGTTTTATAAACAACAGATACGTATTTCTTACAGTTCTGGAGGCTGGAAGTCTGAGATCAGGGTGCTGGCACAGTCAGGTTCTAGTAAGGATCTTCTCGTGGGTTGCAGAATGCTGACTTCTTGTATCTTACACATGGCAGAAAGATGGTGAACTAGCTCTCTAGCCTTTTCTTGTTAGGGTGCTAATCCCATTCATAAAGGCTCCACCCTTGCGATCTAATCGTCATCCAAAGGTCCCACCTGCTAATACTCCCACAAGGGGGTTTTGATTTCAACATATGAATTTTGGAGGCACACAAATAGTCCATCACACCATGATAGAACGGATCTACTGCAGAAGATCAGAAAGCCCACCAGCTGATTATTTTTCTCAAGCTTTTCCAGGGAAAACTAAGGCAATAAGAAATTCCCAAGTAAAAGGGCTACCAGCATCATTGAGAGCCCGTTCCCTGTAGGCTGAGGCTGATAATAAGAGATGGCGTTACAGAACTGGGCTTCCTGGTAGCAAGGGCATTAAAGAATTCCAAACAGCAGAGGCAGATGACAGCACTTCGCCATCAGAAGCACTTAAACGTTAGAACCTCTTAAGTCCTGTAATGGGTGGCCAAGTCAGAACGTCAGCCGAGGGGCCTGACCTTTGAGGATTCATGGAGAGGACTCCACAGAGTGCTTGTAGGAGCATAAGAGATGGGCAGTCAGGAAGAAAAGTACTAAAACTATGTAAATAGAATATGACCCCTAATTAATAATAGGCTAGCAGAAGGTTGAGATCAGGCTCCGCAGTGGAAAGTCATGATCTCATGCAGTTTCCAGACTGGAGTCATTTCTCAGATGTAGAGCCAACCCACGGAAAGGGAAGTTGCATTCTTACAAGGAAGGACCAACAGGGAGTCAGGTAATAACTGGAGTTCTGATTGCGGGTCCACCTAAAGTGGGTCCACTGATTCCATGGCCTCAGTTATTTCCCGGGTTCCCAAATGTAGGATCAGAATTAGAATGCTCAGATGTTGGCAGAAACCTCACGTTGGTTCCTTGAGCTACTATGGTAGGAAACCTAGAAGTAGTCCCTAAAACCACCCCTCTTCCACCAAGATAGTAAGTAAAAAACTGTACTGCAGGCCAGGGACGATGACAGAGGTGAGTACCATCCAGGAAGCCTTGAAAAATGAGGATATGTTGCTCCTTGTCATAGTGCTATTTAATTTGTGAATCTGACCTTGGCAAAATTTGATGGGTCATGACATAGGACAGTGGAGTACCACAAACTTAGACAAGTGTTGGCCCCACTGTTGCTGCTTTTTAAAAATATATAACTTGGGGTGCCTGGGTGGCTCAGTGGGTTAAAGCCTCTGCCTTCAGCTCAGGTTATGATCTCAGGGTCCTGGGATTGAGCCCCACATCAGGCTCCCTGCTCAGCGGGGAGCCTTCTTCTCCCTCTCTCTCTGCCTGCCTCTCTGCCTACTTGTGATTTCTGACTGTCAAATAAATAAATTAAATCTTAAAAAAAATAAAATATATAACTTTACTAGAGTCTATTAAATACAGCCTTGGTACACACATTCCACTATTAATCTGTAGATATGTTCTTTTCTGAACTCACCAGGAAGAAGGATCAGAGGCAGCTGGCATCCACGCAGCATGAACACAGTAGACCCTTGCCCCCAGGGCAATGTTAATTATCCCGCTCTCTGGCATAATAGAGTTCAAAGGGACCCGGACAACCTGGACATCCAGAAGAACATTATGTTGATCTGCTACACTGATGAAACATTGATATGTTAATTACAATTTAGAAGCAAGAAATGGCAAGTACTCTGCATTTCTTGGTAATCCATCCTTGCCACAGAAGGTGGGAGATAAAGCCTACTAAGGGTGAGGGGCCTGCCACGTCAGTCAAGGTTTTAGGGACCCAGTGGTCTGGGCATGTTAGAACATTTCTAAAGTATAAGGAAAGTTATTGGACTGTGCGTTCTTGCTGCTGGGAGGACAGCATAGTGCTCAGAGTTCTCTTTGGGTTTGGGAGGTAACATATTCATTGCACTTGGGGATATATATTATATTATATTATATTATATATATTATATAAGTGACATATATATATATATATATATATATATATATATGACTTAGTAAGGTCCAGGGCAATAAAGGGTTCTACAGTAGGTACATCCGATGGCCCAAGCAGCCGTCCCACTGGGGCCATTTGAGTCAGCAGACCCTGTGGTGCTAGAGGTGTCTGTTGCAGAGGAAAATGCCGTTTGGTGCTCCTGGCAAGCCCCAATAAGCAAATCACAGTATAAGCCCCGGGGTTCTGGAGCAAGGCCATGGCATCTGCAGCACGGAACTATTCAGCATTTGAAAAGCAGCCCCTGTCATGCTGCTGGGCTCTGGCAGAAACTAAGCATCTAACCTGGGACACCAAGTGCCCATGAGACACCAAGTGATCCTAAGTTGGGTTCTGCCAGACTTACTGGGTCAGAGGGTGGTCAGATGGTTGTAGCAGCAATGTGCTATAACGCTATTTCATACATCTGGGGTTAGGGTCAAGCAGGTCCAGAGAGCACAAGTGAGCTGCATAACAGGTGGCTGGAACCCCCCGCCAATGTCACGAAGCACAGTTGTACCAAGGCTTCTCCCTCAAGCCATAGCCGTGGCCTCAGGACGGGTGGTGGGGAGCCAGGTGGGGGCGGGTGTCTGTGACCAGCTGACACAGAAGGAAAAACCTAAGCTTGGTTCATGGATGGGTCACCTTTGCATGGCGATAAGCTGAAAATATCTGCTCCTGTGATTTAGCCCTGCTCGGAGGTGGTTCTGAAAGAGAGTGGTGAAGGGGAATCTTCCCAGTTGGTGGAGTATTTAGTCATCAACTTCATTTGGAGACAGAAGGGGCCAGCGGAAGGGTGTACTCTATAGTGACAAATGTTAGCTCAGCTTACTGGTCAGGAGTTGGAAGAAGAAGAATGGGGGAAGGTCGGAGAAGAGACAGGTGGCTGGATCTATGGGAGCGACAGGACGGGAAGACATTTTATGACACCTAATGCCCACTAGAGAGTGTCCACTGCTGAAAAGGCCACTAACCAACCAGCAGGTAGGATGACTAGGCTGGCAGGTGTCAGTCAGCCTGTGTCACTGGCCACTCAAGTTCTCCTACAGCAGGCTAATGGAGGGAACAGCCATGGTGGCGGAGATGGAGGGATGCACGGACCCAACAACTTGTATTCTCTCTCCAATTCAGCATAACTACTGCTACTACTAAATATTTGACTATCAGCAGCGGAGACCGATGTTGAGCTTTTAAGGAGGTCAGCCAGTGGCTGGGTGGCAAGTTGACACATCAGGCCCTCCTGATGCAGAGTACTATGTCATCGTGACTGGATTTGACCTGTATTCCAAGAACGGGTCTGCTTTTTCTGCCCACAGCACCACTATCCAAGGACTCTGACACAGGTTCTCCCATAATACAGCCTCCGATCGAAGTCTGATATTCTTTTTTTTTTTTTTTTAGATTTTATTCATTTATTTGACAGAGAGAGAGAGAGAGATCACAAGTAGGCAGAGAGGCAGGCAGAGAGAGAGGAGGAAGCAGGCTCCCTGCGGAGCAGAGAGCCCGATGCGGGGCTCGATCCCAGGACCCTGAGATCATGACCTGAGCCGAAGGCAGCGGCTAATCCACTGAGCCACCCAGGCGCCCCGAAGTCTGATATTCTGACATGGGATCTCACATAATGCTGACTCCAGCCTAGGGACTCACTTTACAGCAAGAGGGTTTGTGGCGGGCACTCGACCCAAGGCTCCACTGGTCATAACACAGACCACACCCACCGTGAGGGAGCTGTCCGATGGATGGAGCACACCTATGGCTGGTGAAGACACAGCTGAGGCTCCGGGTTCAAAATGAGCCCATGAGGCTGCTACCTAAACCTTTACTTCCTAAAGCAGTGGCCATAATATGTGTTGGTGTCCATAGTAGGTAGAACTTATGGGGCCAGAGATCCAGGGATAGAAGTAGGAGTGGCCTGCTTGCCATCACTCCCAGGGGTCCATTTGGAGACTTTGTGTTTCCCTTCTACAACCTTGGGCCCTGCCAGCCTGGAGTTCAGACATGGGAGGCATCCTCCTGCAAGAATCCCTCTAAACTTAAAGCCGTGGTTGCTCCCTGATCACTTGGGGCTCCTAATGCTGGAAGACTGACAAATCATCAGGAGTTGGGGACACTGCTCCATAACGGAGATGGAGAGGAATGTGCTTAGCACTCAGGAAGTCCACTGGGGGCATTTCTTGGTATTCCCAAGCCTGGTTGTAACTATAAACAGATAAGTACAGCAACTGCAGCCTGATAAGAACATGATAACCAGGGTATGAAACCCCTTAGGGAGGGGTGCCTGGGTTAATCCATCGGTCAAACCACCTATGCTAACAGAAGTGATAGCCCAAGTGGAGGGGAATCTGGAAGGGGGGGTGGAGGGGGGAGATAATGGCTAATAGTTGTGGCCGTGAGATCAACTGCAGCAGTAGGGACCATGGTTTGTCCCATTACCCTCCTCTTGTAAAATTTCCCACAAATTGTGACTAATGAGAATTCTGGAAAAATTGTGCTTGGATGGAGTCAAGTAAGTGATCTATGCATTACAAAGAGCAGACTAGAGTGAGTTCTGTGTGTGCTCTGTCCAGTTGCACTTTATAAGTTATTTCATCTACATTTCAGCTGCTCTGAATGTTGGATAACAATTCAGGATGCCACCTTCCCTAGAGAATTGTCCTTCTGCCCCTGCAAACCTCATCCAATGGCATGGGGACACAAAAAACATTGGTCTTCTTGCTGATGAATTTTGTGGGATCAGCTGAAGTTCCTTCTTATTTCTTTGTCGTCCCGGCCAATCCTGTTTCCTTCACTTGCCTTCTCTGGAGAGCACTTCACTAATAAATCACTTGAACAAGAATCCTTGTCTCAGGCTCTGTTTCTAGAGAACCTGACCCAAGACACAATCTCTGGCCTAACTGGGTAGGTGACTAAAGTATCTAAAGTATCTAAGACTAGTCTTAGATACTTTGGATTTCCTCACTCAACCTCCATTCTTTCCTTCCTCTAGTGTGCCATCTCGTACAAAGGCTGGCATATTAAAAGTGACCTTACCCAGACTTTTCTGCAACTATAGTTCTAATGCAAATTAGATTCTGCCAGTTAAAACGTATTCACCAAGATGTGGGAAATGGAGCCAAAGCAGAGGCCATATTTCTATCCACTTGGGGCTGTTTCTCTGATGCTAAGCAAGGTTATAAAGAAGGGAGGATTTTCTGCAGTAGGATTCAGCATCCAATCCCCAGCTTTGATGGTGTTAAGAGACAACTAATGGATGTGGTGGCAGATGTTTTTGGATGTTGGCTTCTAGATCATTCTACGGCAGCAGCTGATGCCGTAGCTTCTTGACTCAGGACTTCTACAGGCAACCCAAGGGGGGGTAGCTCTCCTCTTCGGTCCGTTCTGTAAGAGATGTTCCTTCCATAAGTACCTCAAGTGTTGGATTTGATGACTTCAATGAATCTTTAAATAATAACATTAAAATTAATTGTAAAAATTCATACAATGAACCTGAACTTCTCTTAGTTGTTCCCATACTGTCTACAAACTCAGTAAGATTTCAACCGATATGGATGTCTAAAGCAACTATTCATTTTGCATTTTACATTTTAATTAAGGCTGCCATTGTAAGATGCCAAATCATTTAAAGATGATAAGAACATCAAATATACAGAGGGTCATTTTAATGTCATGGTTTAAATTCTCTTAACACCTTTTTATTCTTTTTTTAAAAAAGATTTTATTTATTTATTTGTGTGAGAGAGAAAGAGATGGAGCAAGAGAGCACAAGCAGGGGGAGCAGCAGGCAGAAGGAGAAGCAGACTCCCTGCTGAGAAAGGAACCTGATTGGACTCAATCGCAGGCTTCTGGGATCATGATCTGAGCCAAAGGCAGAAACTTAACTGACTGAGCCACCTGGGCATCTTACACCTTTTTATTCTTAATTGTTAAAAGTCCTGGAGCTGGGGCACCTGGGTGGCTCAGTGGGTTAAAGCCTCTGCTTTCGGCTCAGGTCATGGTCCCAGGGTCCTGGGATCGAGCCCCACATCGGGCTCTCTGCTCAGCCGGAGACCCGCTTCTCTTCCTCTCTCTCTCTGCCTGCCTCTCTGCCTACTTGTGATCTCTGTCTGTCAAATAAATAAAATCTTTTTTTTTTTTAAGATATTTTTTATTTTACTTACTTGACAGATAGAGATCACAAGTAGGGAGAGAGGCAGGCAGAGAGAGAGAGAGAGGAGGAAGCAGGCTCCCTGCCGAGCAGAGAGCCCGATGCGGGGCTCGATCCCAGGACCCCAGGATCATGACCTGAGCGAAAGGCAGAGGCTTTAACCACCTGAGCCACCCAGGCGCCCCTCAAATAAATAAAATCTTAAAAAAAAAAAACCCTTAAAAAAAAAAAGTCCTGGAGCTAAAAGATGTATACGCACTAAAAAGGTCAAATGTCATTCCAGTTAACTCAGACTCATTAGAATAGAGATTTGGGCAGGTTATGAAACCTGGAATACAGATGTCCAGGATGATTTGTCCCTCACAATTACCATATCTCACCCTCCTTTACAGTCACTTTGTCTTGGGCTATAAAAACTGAAGCAGAATGTTGGATTCAAGTTATATACATTATTCATTCACTCACAAAAATCTGCAGCTTCCCACCAGCTAAAATCACTTGATTGGATTTTACATTTTTTGACTCTTAGGATATATACAGTTTAATCTGTATATACAGTTTAATAGGATATATAACACTTTAGTCTTTCAGTTTAATATTTAAAGGTATTTGCACTTGGACCAGTATGCTCTTTAAAAAACTCGTGTAGATATTTCAAGTGATTTCTGCTTGAGATTTAGATAGCTTACCTGTGGCTCTCTCTGATTTGTACTCACAATTTCTGAGGTCATTGTACTAACATGCATTAATCCTGTTTGCAGAAAGTTTGCATTTTTCTCTGCTCCTCCATGTGGTAAGCTGAGGACAAAGTGTCTGGAGCTGCGCTAAATTCTAGAACTATAAAAATGAATAAAACTATTTGTTCAAATTTATGGATTTTAGAGTCTTAGATGGAGGAGATACATAAATTAACAGAAAATCATTGCGAGCACTTGGCTCAGTGGCTGTCTTTTTTCCATTAAAAAGGAGGGCAAGGACCTTGTTTGTTTTATCCTCTGCTGTTATCACTAGCACTTAGTACATATGGCACCCCATATTTGTCAAGTAAATGAATATTTACTTCATGCTAGAGTTATACAGAGGATGCTCTGGGAGTCCCCAAAGGGACAGCTGCGTAGTTTTATGTGTGAATGTTGGGCTGGAGGGTGGAGTGAGGGTGTCACTTCAGAGATGTCAGAAAAAGTTCCTTGAAGATGAGGAATGAGCAGGGTCTTGGGAGATAAAGGAAACTAGGTAGAAGTGGGGTTGGGGATTGCTTAGGAGTTCCCATACGATTGTTGAAGAACTTAAAGTAGTTCAAGAAAAGATCAGTCTATAGAGCTACGCAGGAGAGATATCCCAAAGGGCCATTTTAAGCAGCTATAACGATATGAATTTTTTTTTAACTTGTCTATTTACCCCTACTTAAGTCCACGCTTAAGACTACCTCTTCTACCCAGGCGGTCGCTTAATGGTGGTGATAGACTAGGTCTTCAAAAACCAAGGCAGGAATGAATGAATGAGTTAATGAACGAACGAATGAAGAATAAGTGTGAGCACTGTGCAATGATGAAGTCTTCTGGATGGCAGGGCTGTCAGGAAAGGAGCCTACACCAGATTGGGCTGAGCCCCACTCAAGGGCTTAATTCATGTGGTTAAGTGTCACATCCCAGCAATAAAACTAGAGACATGAAAGCGGGGAGTTTCCAAGAGCATTCCTAGAGGAAAAGTGAAGAAACACAAACGAAAGCACTTTAGAATGATTGGGATTTGTAGTTTGCAGGTGCCCGTGAGCAATAAAGGCAAGAGTCTGGTTGATTAGTTAACGTGGTACCCAGGCAGCAGAGAGAGAGGGGCAGACGGCTGTTCGGCGGCACTCCATAGCCAGGCTCGGCAAACAGGCCACAACAAAGAGCAGAGTGGGTGCTACTGCTTCCCAGGGGTGGAGAGCAGGCTGTGTCCCCGGAACTGTGCAGCTGCAGGAGCGCTGAGCGGCCCGGTACTTGGCGCTCCTCGTGGAGGCCCTGGGACTACCACCCTGGCCGCGAGCACTGACGGGACGGAACGCGGAACGCTAGCACCGTAGGATCCCTCCGGACTCAATTTTCAGTCGCACCCGCGAGCGTCCAGCCGGCGGTGCGGCGTCTCCGCTCGTCCGAGGGGGCACCTGGCAGTGAGGAAAGGAGGGCCGGGGCCTTCGTCCCTCCTCCGGAGCCGCCCCGCCAGCTGGACGATTCCAGCACGGAGTGCGGCAGCACGGGCTTCCGGCTTCTCCCTTCAGTCAACGGTTAAAGGGCGCAGCGGCCTCCGGAGGCTAGCTCCTCTCGCCCGTGGGTCACAGCCTTCCAGGACCCCAGAGGCGCGCCACCCGCCACAGACTTTCTCTCGGGGAATAGGAAGACGCCCCAGCTCCGGACGAGGTGAGTTGTGGGTGAGGCTCCAGGCTCGGCCACTACTTCCGGGAGACGCTGAGGAAAGCCAGCCCTCCTTGGCCCCCATCTCTTTTCCGATTGGTTAACTGCTCTCTTAATGCGCCCCTCTAACGGGTGATTGGCTCAGATGCGCCGTCTGTCACCTGCCTCCCTGTGGGAATCCAGGTCGCTAAGGGAAGCGTTACTTGAGGCTCGGTTGGGAAGAGGTTGGTTGGGCCCTTGAGCCCGGTTTGTTTATTGTGGTGCGAACCGTACCCCGGCGCGAGCTTCGGTCGCAACGGCCAGGGAAGGAACCAGTAGCGGGACGGAGGGCGGGGGTGGCAAGAAAGTGAAGGTTCAGAAGTAAACTGGAGAGCCCTAACCCTGGTAACACCTGAATGGGAGCAGGGTAGGAAGGCAGGCCTCGGAGAGGGGGAGTTGTAATCCCAGGAGCCGTGACAGTGTAGGAGGGAAGGCCTAGTTTCTGTTGTGGGAGAAAAGGGCCTTGCGGGAGGTTTTAATGACCTAATTGTGTGGGGATCTAATTTTCTCGGGGAGTGTCTAACCCAATCCACTGAAGATTTTGCTTTGACTTTGCAGCAGAGCTTTGACTTTGCTAGCCATTCCTGCCCTTCAAAGAGACAGTTTATTGAATAATTCCATTCTCTTACTGCTTCAGATGGGCAGCTCTCAAAAAAAGCACAAACAATTGAAGGATGGATGCCATTGCCTATATTAAAAGCATGTTGAAAGGAAAATAAGGTACTCGCTTTGTTTAATTGTGGTTAATTGTATAAGAAAATTACCTTTGAGAAGAAGCTCTTAAAGTTTTGAATAATAGTAGGGTAGCTTGATTTGATAATAGCTTTCAATTTCTTTGATTGTTTAGTACAAAAAATCGTATTACTGCTGTACCTGCCAAATGTGCTCCGTGCTAATGATGGCCTCGTCCTGCTTGTTCTGAAAATGGAAGGACATCTTGAGTTTTGAATAATGTTAATTGGTGTTTGATTGGGTAGTGCTACTAGATCTTTCCTTTAAAAAACTGTAATAATCCCTGTAATAAAATCCTCGAATGTGTAACCTAATGTTAGAATGGAAGTGAAATTGGATAGTTGCTTACTCATACGTAGTTTAGACTGGTAGACTAATTTACTTTGTATTTAAAGTAGGTTGCTTAAACACTGAGTCAGAGTTGCAACAATTGCCTCGCTGGTCACCTAGCTATTTGATTCCCCAGCCGCCGTGAAGTCATGTGCTGTGTTACAGACACCCTTTATTGACATCCAGAAGTTGTCAAGGAATAGTGTAGTTCATCCACAGAACACCCAAATTAGCTCTTAACGATAGACCTGGGCCCTACCTTGGAAAACTCTGATTTGGGATTAGAGATAAAGTCTGGGCATCTGTACTTTTAAAATTTTCCTCAAGTGGAACTAGAGGGTATTATGTGCTAAGCAAAATACGTCAGTCAGAGAGAGACAATTATATGATCTCCCTCATATGTGGAATCTAAGAAACAAAACAGGATCATAGGGGAAGAGGGGAAAAGATAAAACAAGACAAAATCAGAGAGGAGGACAAACCATTAAGAGACCCTTAATGGAGAGAAACAAACTGAGGGTTGCTGAATGGGGGTGGGTGTGGGAGTGGGGTAACTGAGTGATGGACATTAAGGAGGACACGTGATATAATGAGCACTGGGTGTTATCTAACACTGATGAATTACTGAACTCTACCTCTGAAAATAATAGTACATTATATGTTAATTAATTGAATTTAAATTAAAAAAATTTCCTCAAGTAAGTTGGTGCCTTTCCAAGTGAGAACTGTTGACTCCCTAAATACATAAGAAATTCTGAAATATTTATGAAACAAGTAATTTTCTCCATTGATTTCTATACAGTTTAAAAATAAGTCTCTAAGAAATGATGTTGAAGTATAATCCAAAAATGAGGTTTGCCTAGGCAAGGCCAGGAAGTTTCACTGGTACTCCGAAACCTCAGGGACTAACTATTCCAGACCGACGGATGAGGTTTGCTATGGGGAGACACAGAGTACTCTGCTGTACAGTCACAGTCCTCAAAGCCATGCATTGAGTACTGTTTCCTGTTAGGTTTAAGAAGAGATTAACCCCAAGTCTGTTCAGTAGATAGAGTAGGCTGAATTATTTTTACCTCAACAACGTACAATGGAGGGTAATATTACAAATATGGGTTTTATTTTGGGAAGAATACCTTTGCTGAAAGCAAATGTAAACCATAGCCTCCCAATAGCTCTTTGTTTATTAAGTAAAGAACATAATTTAAAATTATGCTTAAAGTGCATAGTTCAGCTTAAAATTTATATGCTAACATGAAGTACCCAGATATTTGAAACATCAGGGAGGGCTTTTAGATCAGCTTTACCAGAGAGTGCAAGAGGTTTAAAAAAAAAAAAAGAAAAAGTGGTATAATCACTTTGGTATTCAGGAATTAGAAATGAGTGATGAAACCAAATCTAGTCTGACGTAAACAATGGCTTTGAGCAAAGAAGTAGGTCCAGCTGTAGTCTGTCTCCTAAGCTCTTTTTTAAATTTTATATGTGAGTTATTCAGTGCAAAATTTGGCATGTGAAATATGACTGGAGAATGAAATTTAAAAATGAAAATAAAGAGATATAAGTTAAAAACATGAAGCCATGTGTAGTCCATGACTAACAGCTTGAATCTAATATATATTGTTTGAACAGAAAGCCAGGAATCTCAGTATGAATACCTCTAGATCTAGATCGCATGATGGTAGTGAAGAAACCTCATCTCAGGACCATAATCATCGTGAAAATGAGAGAAGATGGCAGCAAGAGCGTCTCCACAGAGAAGAAGCCTATTATCAGTTTATTAATGAACTCAGTGATGAAGATTATAGGCTAATGAGAGACCACAATCTTTTAGGCACCCCTGGTAAGAGATGGGTGAAAGAGGAGACACCTTTTCTATCATTATAAGAGGAGTTTCAAAATAAGGAGGGTTTTTTTCCCCTGCTTCCCTCTCCCAAAATACAATGCACTATTTTTATTAAATATAACAAAATAGAAAATCACTGTCTTACTTCTCTATTTGATAATTAAGTATGAATCTTGGACGTGGAGCACTGTTACACAAATGCCAAGCTAACAAATAGCTTAATGTACATAATAGTGTCAAATATTTACATATATGGCCCCGTTTCTCTGTTAAGTAATATTTGTACAAATAAAATATTACTTAGAACCCAATTCTAACTCTTTTGAGGTATTAAAATTTACTTATTTAGCTGAATTCATATTCCAAAAGTCCAGTGTGCCTCGTGAATTTTATACAAATTCTTTTCACAAATGAACTAATTAAAACTTGAATGTTTGTACAGTATACATTTGTATATTGCATATTTGCACATCATATATTGATAACCCATATAGTGAGCTACTGAGGTAAAATTCAAATACAGTTTCAAAGTTCTCTAGAAATCCAGCCTTTTAAATTTCTTTTTATCTCAGACAAAAATCTATTAATCAGAGCTTATAGATTCCTTAGTGTATCAATTGAGAGGACCTTTTAAATTATTCAAATTAAGTCTTATATTTTTATTTTAATAAAACATAAAAGAGACACAACCACAATGATATATACTTGTGTCAATTAAATATTTTTAACTGTCTTTAGTTTAACAGAACATGAAAATAATAGAATGTCTTCTACAGATTGCTGAAGATTAGTGTTACCCTTCATGAGTTCTCATAAAACAGTAGTTAAAATATTTACTTTCAGTGAGCAATTTTTTATTCTTTTAGGAGAAATAACATCAGAAGAACTACAACAGAGGTTAGATGGAGTCAAGGAACAACTGGCATCTCAGCCTGACTTGAGAAATGGGACAAATACCAGAGGTATTGTGGACTCCTTTCCATTGGGAGCAGGTTTGATTGGAGCAAATGTGAATTTGTACTTACTGGATCTTGTATGATATGTTTGTTTTTAATGTTTTCCAGTTTTAATGTGATAATTCAGATAGCATTTACCCATTATATTCAAAGCAGCGTAGTTAGGCAGTATAGGTGAGTTGAATACAAAACCATTTTTATACATAGATTTGCCGTTAGGGAGCTCATAGTATACAATTAAGTTAATTACCAGCATAGTTCTTTTTAATCCTAGAATGTACACACTACTTTTTTTAAAGTAATGGAACTAAACTTCACTTCTAAAATTTTGTACTGAGCGATACAGAAAGACTGAGTGAGGAGACCTGCTGTATTGTTTTTACTGTTTTTGTTTTGTCATTTTACTGAAAAAACACTAAGTCATAAGAAGTTTTTAAGAAAATCCAAACTAAAGAGAAGTATACAGAATTAAAAGTAAAGCCAACTTAATATAGCTCTTACCAGTTCTATTTCCTTCCCCAGAGGTATTTATTATTGGTATAGTTTCACCTTTTTTTTTTTTTTTTGGTAGTTTCACATACTATATTAAGATTATTGTATTAGGGCAAAGACTATTAAAACTCAAAAATGTAATGATTCAGTAAGATAGAAATTTATCTTTCATGTTAACCGTTCAGGGAAGATAGGGAAACTTTACTCCATTATCCTCCTAGAAGCCAGCCAGCCAGCCCAGTAGTTCTACAACTGTGCTATCGAGTGCTGGAGCTACTGGCCACATGTGACCATTTAAATGTAAATTAAGTACAAAATAATTTTAAATAATAATTTTAAAATTCACTTCTTCACTCCTATTAGCCTTATTCAGGTGCTCAATAGTCACTGCACATGGTTAGAGACTTCTGTATTAGACAACACAGATGTAGAATATCTCCACTACTGCAGAAAGTTTCATTGGACATTGCTGCTCCAGAGTATTGTTTGTATGATCAAGCTAAGTCACAGCAGCATCTAGGTTCTACTCATCTAGGTTCCAGAAGGAGGCCAGGGCACCAGCTTGAAAGTGAGCTTATCACTTGCACTCTGATTCCATTGTGAGAGTTACATGGCCCCACCCATCTGCCAGGCTGTTCACGTGACCATTACAGTGCATTTACAATGGAGAAGGGCAGGACAGGTTTTGTTAGGTAATTAGTGAACTCTTTACATATACACATCGTCACTATATTCTAGTAGTTAAAGAAGGAAGTATCCTTTAGAATGCTTTTACCTGCCTTTTACTCCTGTTTCTTTCCAAATTAAAATGGAACTTGGATATTAACCTTTTTTCTTCTGTATATGCAGATATGAGAGTTGTACTATATTGTTGTAGCTGGTAACACCTACTCTTTTATTATGTTTTAATATCTTTAGATATGGCTAAAGTTGCTGTTTATTTTTATTGACACCAGAAGCCTATTAATAGCTTTAACATATAAAAAAAGTTTTTATAAGAGATTGTAGTAATGAAATGAAATCAATCTCATTTAACAGCCATTTTTGTGTAGAATAAATGTTAAGGTTAAAGTCTGTATAGTTCCTGTGCATTAGAATGCTTTTTGTTGAGTTTTGCCCTTTACCTGATCCACTGGTTAAAAATGGAGAAGAAGCTTCCCATAGTAGCAGAATTGTAGTCAAAAAAGCTTATGAGGGACACATTTACTTCTAAACTGATTCATTGAACAATAATGGAAGTCTGATTTGTACCAGATACTGTTGTAGAGGTTGGGGATTTAACGGTAAATAAAATAAGACAAAACCCTTTATCTTCACGGAGCTTACATTCTATGTAATGAACAGAAAATATGTTATAGGTAGTGGCCAACAGTTTCTGTGCCAGGTATTATATTAATCCTTTTATATGCAGTATCTTATTTTATTCTCATGATAACCCTGTGACATTTATACTTTTATTATCTCCAATTTACAGATAAGGATTCAGTCTTTAACATGTCTAAAGTTTTCCAGCTTCACATAAAGACATAATGTAGTTCTAATATTGCATTCAGAAAGCCATATTTCTTGAGATACAAATTTTTGGCAGTTCCTGAGAAATAGGATAAAATTCCTAAGTTTACAAAAATATGTAATTGCAAAAATACTGAGTTACCTTTACCAGAAGGATTCCACAAATTCAAGGTGAATTATATATAAGTTTTGCCACTACATTTTATTGATTTTTACCGTATGAATAAAGCATTTTAAATGTATGATTTTGGTATGGGATCTGTTTCTCACTTTCCTTAATATTTGCCTGTAACAGACACAGAGAAAGTAAGAGTGAGGATTTTTTCAGGGCTTTGCATAAACAGTATTTATATTTTTATACTATATAAGAATATATTGTACTTGAAGTATACAACTTCCTTTGAGAAAGTTTAGTTTTTTGCCATTATTAATACATTAAAATATACACAGATGCTCTTAAATATAACTTAATTTAAAACTTTATCTTGTAAGCTTTCAATAGAAGAGCATAGATTTTAGGAATTCATCTTAAAGTTGATTTGGTTTGCTTTCCAGAGTCAGAAGTCCCTAGAGAAAATTCAAATGAAGATTCTCTGCTAGAATGGTTGAACACCTTTCGACGCACAGGAAATGCAACTCGAAGTGGACAAAATGGGAACCAAACTTGGAGAGCTGTGAGTCGAACAAACCCAAACAGTGGAGAGTTTCGGTTTAGTCTGGAAATACACATAAATCATGAGAATAGAGGAATTGAAATTCATGGTGAAGATCATACAGGCATTCCATTTTCAGACATTAGCAGAGATCATTCTACAAGTAGGCAACAAAGATCAGCTAGTCCTGTGGCTAGGCGAACAAGAAGCCAAACCTTGATGAATTCTAATGGTAGTAGTTCTAACATCCCAAGGACTAGGCTTGGTTCAAGGGGTCAGAATTCAGTGGAAGGATCTTCCTCAACATTGGAAAGATTAAGAAATGGAATTGGGGGAGCAGTTGGTGTTCCGAGAACTAGTGCTCCACGCACTAATTTCAGTGGTCACACAAACCAGTCGGGTGGTAGTGAACTCAGGCAAAGGGAGGGGCAGCGGTTTGGAGCGGCACATGTTTGGGAAAATGGGGCTAGAACTAACGTTACAGTGAGGAATACAAACCAAAGATTAGAGCCAATAAGATTACGGTCTACTTTCAGTAGTCGAAGCCGTTCACCAATTCAGAGACAAAGTGGCACTGTTTATCGTAATTCACAGAGGGAAAGTAGACCTTTACAGCAAAACTCTAGAAGGTCTGTTAGGAGGAGAGGTATAACACGTGTCTTTTTAGAGCAAGATAGGGAACGTCGAGGTACAGCTTATGCTCCATTCTCTAACTCAAGACTTGTGTCAAGAATAACAGTAGAAGAAGGAGAAGAATCCAGCAGATCCTCAACTGCTGCACGACGACATCCAACAATCACACTGGACCTCCAAGTGAGAAGGATTCGTCCAGGAGAAAACCGCGATCGGGATAGTATTGCAAGCAGGACTCGATCTAGGGTAGGGCTGGCAGAAAATACAGTCACTATCGAAAGCAACAGTGGGGGCTTTCGCCGAACTATCTCCCGTTTAGAGCGGTCAGGTATTCAGACCTATGTTAGTACTATCACTGTTCCTCTTCGTAGGATTTCTGAGAATGAGCTTGTTGAACCGTCGTCGGTGGCTCTTCGGTCAATTTTAAGGCAGATCATGACTGGATTTGGAGAATTGAGTTCTTTAATGGAGGCCGAATCTGAGTCAGAGATTCAGAGACATGGTCAGCACTTACCAGAGAGGCACTCAGATCTGAGTAACGTAGGTGCAGCTAATGGCATCAGCCAGCACAGTGAAGGTGCCTCCCCGAACAGGCGGGCCCGAGAAGACAGCACTGCAGTGCATGGTGAAAACCAGACCACCCAGCCTCCTGCCCCAAGCAGTGATAATCGAGGTGGCAGGCAGTCACGAAATTCAAATAACTTAGTTGAAACTGGAACACTCCCTATCCTTCGCCTTGCTCACTTCTTTTTATTGAATGAAGGTGATGATGATGATCACATACGTGGTTTAACCAAAGAGCAGATCGACAATCTTTCCACCCGGAACTATGAGCATAACAGTATCGATAGTGAACTAGGTAAAATCTGTAGTGTGTGTATCAGTGACTATGTAACTGGAAACAAGCTCAGGCAATTACCTTGCATGCACGAATTTCACATTCATTGTATTGACCGATGGCTCTCAGAGAATTGCACTTGCCCCATCTGTCGGCAGCCTGTTTTAGGGTCCAGCATAGCAAACGATGGGTGAAGTGTTGGGTCTATTCAAATAGTACATTTTAGTAGAGCTGAGTATTTAAGCGCTCTTTTGTTGAATCATTTGTGATGAGCTAACCAGGATGAAAAAGAACAGATTATTATAGTTTGAACTATTTTTTGTGTGCTTTTTTAACTTGTTAAAAAAAAATTTATATAAAACTTAAAGTGACAAATGTTAAATTATTCATAAGTACAGAATAGTTAAGATTGCTAGAACCAAATAATCTTTAAAATGTTTTTATTTTGGTAATTTTGTCATGCTAAGCACTTTTGTATCTGCACAATTCAGTAGGTTAAAAGTCAATCTTCCTTTTCTTGATAGCACAGCAGACATTACTTGGACTTTCATGTTCCATAGGCTTAGTACCATGTGCAGACATTGGTGTCTAAATAAGCCTTTCATTCACTTTTTGTTCTAAGGACAGTATCTTTTCATGAAAGAGTGTTTGGCTGAATGTTTGCTAAATATATTTAAGTTATTTGAAATGTTAAGTTTGATATGCAGCATATCATATATGTATATATAGATATAATTTTAAGGTTAAACTATTCAGTCTAAAAACTACAGTTTGGTTCTTATTTAAGCTTTTGGGCTATTACTGCATATGGCACAATGTTTAACATTTACAGGATCATCTCTGGGAGGAAGTAGATTAAGATATTTAAAAATAGAGATAATTTACTGAAGCGTCTCTGACAATCTTACTTACTAGACAGCAAGCAATATGTAATACTGAAAAAGTATTTCTTTACTCAGAAATGGAACATGGACGTTTTAGTACATATAGATTATTTAACTTGAGTTCAGCCTTTTTGTGACTTTTTTGAACGTGCAGACAATTCTTTGGGTATTAAGTAAGGTATACAATATGCATGGTTTCTTAAATTTACTTTTAAAATCTAAAAAAAAATGTCTATGAAGAATCAAATGCATCGATAATATGTTAAGTTCACTTGGAGGCCAAAAAACTCCAAATAATACAAAAGAGAGAATGTAGAATTTATATAAACACATAAAGTATGCATTAAAGATCTATTTCTACCAATAAATATTAAAACTAAAGCTGTATGTGAACTATTCTTTTCTGTTGGTCCCCTGTGGTTTATTTACTCAAAATTTTTTTGCACCTACAAGGTACAGGCACTTTTACAGGTGTTGAGGATTTAGCTGAGGACAAAGTCCCTGTCTTCGTAGGCAAGAGGATATTTGCTCTTAGAAACTGAAAATCAGTTGATAAAATGAGTTACTGAACTATATGACTTCTGTGTTTGCTTATGAATATATGACACAGTTTTCCTGTGGTGATACTGCTTGGGCGAAATCACAAGAACAAATACTTCAGGACCAGATTCTGTGAGACTTACATGTATCTTAAGATTTAGTTTTACTTTCTGGTTAGTAACTGTGTTCAGTTCATCATGTGAGATGCATACCCAGGAATTTTTAAGAACTGCATTTAACACCTGAAGTGAACGGTTTTAGACTCATGACTTGGTCTGGAGTAAGTGGTTTCTATAGTTCAGTTATAGGACATGGGACTGGGACGTTTGAAGGTTTTAAATACCAGACTAAGGAATTTAACTTTACCTTACAGACTTTAGATATCTCTTGATGAATTTTTGTGGTGAATGCTAAGATCCTCTTTCAAGTTTCAGGAAAGTTGGTGTGGTGTAGTGTTCAGAACACAGTGGAATGGGGAAGGGAGAGCAAAAAAAATAAATAAAGGAACCATTATGATCATTTTATTATCAGTTATCATCCTCAGTTTTCTCTAATCCAGGGCGATGGCAATGAAACTGGAAAGAGAAGTAAAAATGTTGAGGGAGAAGGACATTATTTGGTTTCTTGTTCAGTATGAAGAAGTGGGAGAGTGATACATTCACAGACGGAAAATCACCCGAATAGAAGAGGGAGAGGTGTTACAAGCTATGCCAATTTAGACATTTATCTTGAATGCAGCCTTATTCATGTATCTCATTTGAGTGTTACCATTTGTTCCCAGTATGACAAGAGACTAAATCCATTTATTTATATATGGAATATTCTTCAGGAAGTTCTGCCTCCCCTGGTTTGATCAGTTAAGAAAATCAAGAGGAGAACAAAAGAGGGGGAAATGGAAAAAAAAGTAGGAATAAAGAAGGAAAATGTAGAAACACGTCGATTCTTTGACTTGTCCTTTGCAAGACATGGTAGGACCAGCATGTAAAGAGATTTCAAATAGGCATTTGAAATAGAACCAGATCCTCTATTATATGGAAAATTCCCTGAAAATGGCAGGAAAGCTTAATATATTTTGTAAATTGGTATTCTAGTTGGGAACAAAGAAGTGTATTTAATATTTTCATTCATTTCCCAGTAAACGGGCTGATGACAAATACAAAGCCTTTTTATTTATAGCTTCTATTTAGCAGTGATTGTACCCCTTATGGTTCCAATATAGAAAGGAACAAATAGTTTGAAACTCTTCATTTGAATATTACATTCCATGCCTCGTCCTTAGAGCTTGTTTTTCATAGTGCGGTTGTCTTGCAAACTCCTATTTCAAAACTGTCAGCTTCCCAGCTGCTTTCCCTCTTTTATCCTAGATTTGTATCATTTCAACTAGCATTGACCTGTACTTGACTGTCTCTTATTCATTCTGTGGTTATTTTCCTTTCAGTATTTAAAATGAATTTATAAGCTTCCTAAGATCCCCTTGAAGTATTACTGCCACTTAACATAGTAAGTGGCAGAGTTTACAATCAATCACAGGCCCATTTGCCTCCAAAGCTTGTGTTTTTCCCACTCAGTTCATTCTGGAAAAGCAGAAATGATTTGAGAAGATTTCAGTCAAATTGATTCCTTCGTAAAGATATTTTTCTAATATAGCACATCTTTGTGATTAATGTCCATATGCAAATACATTCTTTCTGTCTCACAAATGATGAGAGGGGCTGCTCCTGAAAGTTATAAAGCAGAATCTGTGTTGTAAGGATGGATCCAGAAAAGAAATGAACGAGCCATCTGAAGACCCTGTGTTAAGGATCATAGCTAATAAGCTGAGTCTGAGGCTTTTTCACGAGTATTACTCAAAGACAAGAATTTCTGATGAATTTCTAATCTTCTGCGCCTCTCCATTTGAATAATGTCTGGCCAGAGGAGCAAGGGATTGTGTCGAAATAGTGCTCCACATAAAGAGAGTAATTATTCCCCTTGCAGTGGCAGGAAGCTCATTTGGGGTCCTTTCCTCAACCCTGTGTAACATTGGAAGTCAGAGCTGGTTTATCTGTTAATACAGAAGGTGATTTCCCAGCAAGCCAGAGCCTCCCATCACTGGGAAGGCCAAATGTTTGATGTTCCAGAAGACATGACTGCAAGTGTTAGTGGTGACTGTTTCCTCAGTCTCCACAGGCAGGTCATAAGTTCTTTTTGGTTACTATGGAAGTATTAGGCCCTGAACATATCTGCCCTTGAGATACGTATTTTTCCTCTGTTGTATAACTGTCTCATTTGAAGACCAAGAAAGCTCTTGGTTGCCGAGTATATATGTGCCCTTCCTTCTTACACATTTGACCGAAAAAATGCCCCTACTTAACCGTATTCAAACTGTCTTCTGTGCAATTGCAAAAAATTGTTACATTCTCCCCAGTGGGAAATAATCCAACTTCATATACAGCTTCCGTATTGTGAAGTGACACAATTTAGCCACTCTTACATGTTCTGCTTCCCTGGATGGTGTCCATTCTTCCATTAGTTTGGATTGATCAGGTTTAATTGTGATCCCTTACCATCCAGCTTTTGGGATAAATGATAAATGTAACTTCTATCTACCTGTTAGAGTGAACTGGAATAAAGATCAAACTAAAAAGATGGGAAGAAGTGTCATTGATTACTGGTAGAGAATGTACACACATCTTGCTAACAAACTTCGTAGGATAAATGATAGGAATATCCGGTCTTGTAAGCATCTCTTTGTTGACTTCCTTATCTGAATAAAGTAAGTTGGTTCATCAGCCAATCTGGCTGGCCCCGATCCTGAATTAGGGCCACTTTCAGAAAGACATCCAGAGAGAATTTCCCTGCTGGTGCTGTGGGTGGGTATGCGTGGTGGGGGCTCAAAGGTTTGAGGAGATGCTAGTGACCAGCTTTGATCTTAGCACTTTGATGCACTTGGTTCAAGAAGTGCTGTAGTGTTGAACAGTCCTAAGTCTCTATGTAACAGGTTAGGGACTTTTTAGATAACTTCCTCAAAACTTTTTAATCAGCTCCTTAACAATTTCAGTTGGGGTCTTGTTTCATATGCCAGAAATCTTGTATTCTTGATTTGCTAGAGGGACTAGCCATGGCCCTTGCAACAATTTTTGGGAATCTTACCACTCTAATTCTTAGCAAAGTAGGTTTTGCTACTGGCGTAGTTGGGAGCTTTTCTTTAGTCTTCCCTTGAGTGTTACCCTTGTCCCTTTGCTGCATTTCAGACAGTGTGCTTTGCAATGTTCATTTTTGTATGTAGGATGAGGCAGAGTGACCATTCTACTCTGACTCAGGTCACATGGCCAGTCAACTGCAATCATGTTGCTTGGGAGAGGTTTAATTCTATTTTGAGTCCCAGCATTGAAGTTACCCAATCTTCCTGATAAGTCTCTGTGGTGGAACATCCCAAGACCACCCCCAGCTTAGTGGTTGGCCAGGACTCATGGGATACCACATACATAGTTGTGCTCACAGCTAAGATTTATTAAAAGAGAAGGAGACAAATCAGAGGAAAAAGGCACATGTGATGAAGTGTGGAGGAAACCAGGCAAGCTTCCAAGAGTCCTATCTCAGTGGAATCACACAAGACACACACACATTCCTCCAGCACCCAATGGGACATGGGAGAAGTGTTGTCTGCAAGGGAAGCTCATTACAGACTCAGTGCCCAAAGTTTTTACTGGGGGTTGGTCACATAAGCACCTCTGCCTGTCATGTACTGAAATTCTAGACTCCTAGAAAGAAAGGAAATATAAGCATAAAACATATTGTTTACACAGTTTAGGTACATTGAGGCACTTTTATCAGTAAAGGAATGGTGGAAACCCTCCCCAAATCAAGTTACTAGATACTGGCGAAGGGTCAATCTTGCATACAGGCCTAAGGCTATCTTTTCTGCACACACCCACATCTCCATCTATAGCTCAGAATGTTCTCCTGAATTCTAGGATCACATTTTTGTGTTTTAATTTTTTTTAAAGTCAGAAAAAAATATAATTCAAACTGTATTATATTTATCTTTAATAATAGTAATAGAATATAATTTTAATATTTTTTTATGGGGGAAAGGGCCCAGGAAGGCAAAAGTGCTGAGAGCCCATGAAAGTAATGATGTGGCCCTGCTCCCCTCCCCATTATGCACTTCAGCTACACTGTCTTCTGCAAAGAACTGTGAGTTCCTTGAAATTATTCTCAGCACCTGGCATGATGCCTGGTACATATAGTAGGTCACTCAGTATATATTTAATAAGTAAATGAATAAAAGTGCCATAAATAGGTAGGCCCTGACTTACAAATGGCTCTTACATTAAAAGCTTGTTTGTAAGATTTTTTTTTTTTTTAACTCAGAACACATTTACCATAGATACAGTATCATATGTTTGTGGTTTGAGGCAAGAGGGGGAAGGCTCCCAGGCCAGCCCACAAAAATCTACATTACCCAGAGTGTTTCTGAAGTACGATTTAAGTGCAGCTGAAAGCAGAAAAAACTAATATTCCTGCAAGTTAACAAAGAGAACAAGAATGAAATTGAAGAAAGTATTTTTAAAAAATTTATCTTGAATGTTGAAAGGTGGTGGTTGAGACTCTATAAAGGAAGCCTTTCTTTTACTTTTTTTTTTTTTTTTTTTTTAATGAAAGCTCTACATCCGAGTAGGGCTTGAACTCACCACCCCAAGACTGAGTCACAAGCTCTACGGACTGGGCGAGCCAGGTACCTCAAGGATGTCTTTCTCAAATTTCAAGTTGCCCTTTCCTCATTGGCGGCTCTGTTTACTTACCACAGTGGCTAAACCAAGCCCCCAGTTCTGCCTTGGGTCACCTTGCTCTGTAAATGGTGGCTTTGGTTGGGTGTGCTCTGCTTTTCTTGTCTCTCACTGCCTCCATCTCTCTCTCCTGACTCCCATCCCCAACCACTGGGAGGGGGTGAAGGGCCCTCCGGCCAAAGAGCTGGCAGAGAGGCTGGTCATTTTGACAGTGGGGAGAACCACACAGGCAAGTGGGAAAGGGGCTTGGTGGTTGCCAGTGCCTTGGCAGAACAGGTTGGCCCTTTTACAGCTTAATTCTAAATGTGTCTCACCATTAACTGTACTCAGATTTTTTTTTTCCTTGCAAAGAAGAAGGTTTTAGGTTTAATCTTAAAGAGTGTTTATTCTTTGTGATTGTTTGATAGTAGAGTTGTTTGTATCTTGGGAGCTGATGATAGCAAACACCTTATTCAATATAACATCGTCATGAAGCTTTTTAACCAGTTCAGGTGAGAACAGAGGTTTAACCTTCTCAACTCAGTATGCAGAGAGGGATAATTACCACATCCTCCTAAGGGAAGTGTACTATATACCTATGAAAAGGCATTTTCTGAAACGGCCAGTCCTCATGAGAAACAAAAAATAACCAACCCCTTAATACGGGGTGAGGATTACAACTTCAATGATTTTATAATGTTGACACCCAAAATGCAGAATGTGTGTGTGTGTGTGTGTGTGTGTGTGTGTGTGAGAGAGAGAGAGAGAGAGAGAGAGAGAGAAAAGGAGAGAGAGAGAGAAAGAGAGATCTGGAAAGCCTGAATAATTTATCCAAGGTCACACAGATTGTTAGAAGCAAGACATAATATCCTTTGTAATTTTTTTTTAAAGATTTATTTATTTATTTATTTGACAGAGAGAGATCACAAGTAGACAGAGAGGCAGGCAGAGAAAGAGAGAGAGAGGGAAGCAGGCTCCCTGCTGAGCAGAGAACCCGATGCGGGACTCGATCCCAGGACCCTGAGATCATGACCTGAGCCGAAGGCAGCAGCTTAACCCACTGAGCCACCCTGGTGCCCCTGTAATTTTTTTTAATGTCTTTATTAATTACAAAGAATTATTCAAAGCTCTAACCCCTTCTTTTCACTGTCAAAATATGTCTAACTAGGGGTCTTATAAGGCTGATGACTCACTCTAGGGAAAGGCCTCTTCTCACCTAGTCAGGACAAATGCTGAGCCATGGGTTATCTGACTCTTTAGGAAGTTTGAGCTGAGTCACGCTGTTCCAAGGATACAGTAGAGTTCCAAAGCTGGTTTGTGAGGGCTTAAACCTCAGATCTACAGCTGTCTGTTACTAATGAGTATTGGTTGCTGCTCCCTTTTGATTAATTTGATTAATCTGATTAATTTTAATAGCATCCGTTAGAGCAGTGCAGGTTTCAGATCACAGGTGGGGACAGGTGCAATGAAGATGTCATTTCAGGCATTTCTCATTGTCCTTCAGATAATACCTTGAGGTCCTAATTCTTGCTTTTATAACGAAGTGAATTTTTCTTAAAAAAATAAAGCTGAGAACATTCAATCTGTTATATTCGTGTCCCAAATATAAACTCCTAGAATTTCAGGCCTAGGAGAAGATGGGCCGTTTTCTAAGCACATTTTCTTTGGGCCCTGAAAGCCTGTACTTAAAGTTTCTCAATCACTAGTTACCACACTTGCTTTTAAAGACAAAGGTATCATTTCCCTTTTACTACACACTCAATATTGCATGAGTTTGGGTCTCTGAGCAGTGAACACCAACACAGGATTACATGCAAGGGATTTACTGGGGGAACACCTGTTAAGGAGAAAGGCAAGGGAGCAGACATAGGTGAGAACTTCCAGGCTGGGATATAGGTCTGTTACCTAAAAAAGGAAGGGTGTAGAAGAGGCTTAGGTAGGAAAAGCTTCAGACTGCAGTGGAGTTCTGAGACTCTCAGGTGGGAAGTCAAGGCTGATGGGGGGAGCTCTTGTACCTCCTCAGGCTCAGTCATTGGCTAGGGGCAGCCTGGAGGTCCGCATGGCAAGGGCCAGAGTGCCAGGGAGACCCAATAATGTGACACCTGGAGGTTGACAGTCACTTATGCTCCCCCATCAAGGTTCTCTTGAGTGGTGCAGCTTCATGACCACCACAAATATTTAACGCTCTTCACTTCTAGAAACTTCTAGATCCCAGTTTGATCCTGGTTTACTCTGACTCCTTCTTTGCTCTCCAAAACCACCCATACTGGTTTTCCATTCCTTGATTCCAATTGCCATCAAATAAGTTAACACGGCTCTGGATCGTATCTTAGCTTTCTCTTCTCCAGATTAAATAATCTTGCTCCTTTCACTGCTATCCTTTGAATTCGCATAAGGTTTGCCAAGGCCCTTTGCCAAAACCCAGAACTGCAACCCATGTTCTATGTGAGCAGGGTGATCTTTGGGAGTCGATTTACAATACTGAGATTAGGAACACAGATTCTGGAGACAGATATCAGCTCAAGTCTCAGATTTGCCACCTAAGGGCTAGGAGAACTTGTAGAAATACTCCAACTTTCTGGTCATCATTTTCCTCACTCGGGAAAATGAGTCGAATAACACTCACACCTACCCAGTGGGATTAAATGCATGAATACACTAAGAGTCCATGGCCCATAGTAAGTGCTTCATAAACATCAGCATAAAATATTAGCATTATACTCAGTTTTGAGCTTTACTAATAAAAGGACTTGGGTTGCTGACTCATACCCAGTTTGTGATCCATTTGGCTAAGCCTTGAGGTACTTTTGTTCATTATTTATTCTCAGTATCTGCCAGTGTGATAATGAGGTCTCTATTTTTCCTTCCCAAATGTACCATACTATTTTTATTCTTGCTCACTGACCCTCTGTCTCCTCCAGCTTTTCTGCAAAGTCTGTGCTTCTGGGAATCAGTTAAAGGTTTTTATTTCTGTTTTTGTTTTTGTTTTAGTGATGCTGTGAGGCAAGAGATAAGAAGCTGCCTTTTATCATTGTTAAAATAGTCCATCTCTGAGTTTTAACAGCTAATGCCTTTTCTGGATTCATAGCATTTCCTGGGTTTTCAGGAAGCTGGCATAGCCACAGAACTCTTTAATCCTTATTTCATGAATAGCAGTATGGTGAAAGGTCGTTCTCCAAATCCAAATGCGGTCCTTATTTTATCTTCTCCCATAACCAAGGGGAGGGTACAGCCCCACTCTCTAGAGCTACTGATAATAAGTATCACATCATTTCAATTTTCTATGAAATTTCATTTTCCGAAAGAGAGTTCATGCTAGTTATCTCATGTGTAAACCAACTTGAGACTAGGTTGGTTAAGAATAATTTATGCTTATTTGGGAAGAAACTGAAGTATAGAAAAGGGAGTAATTGGCCCAAGTCACCCAAAAGGCCAGTGGCGGCGCCAAAAACAGACCTTGGTTCTCCAAATTTGCATTGGAGGCTCTTCAGTTTGGGCCAGACTGCTTCAAGGCAGGATAGAGCTACCCTCTCAGAATAAGGGCAGAAGGGCTCTCCTCCTTCCACCATGCAGGGGTCTGGAACCACACCCCTCATAGGCAGCTTGTCTTTGTCCTCCCAGGAGGGAATAAGTAGTCAGTCCCTGAAGCTTCTAGACAGGTCTCATAGTTGGTTCACTGGAGTATCAGTCAACTGGCTTTTGAAACCAAACTTCTGGGCAGCAACATAAAATCTCAGACACTTATTAGGCCTCATGAATTCTGAATTACTATTTTAGGAATCTGAGCCCAAGCCTGCCTCTTAGTTACACTGCTTTTAAGTAAAATCATTAATAACTCTATACTCCTAGGGACTAGTGGCCCATATGTGTTTGAATATGTTTGATCCATGTTTGGTTGCCTCGGTGCAATTTACAAGCAATTATTTGCAGAAAGCAGTCATTTTTCCAGATAATGTCTTTTTTTTTTTAAGATTTTATTTATTTATTTGACGGACAGAGATCACAGGTAGGCAGAGAGGCAGGCAGAGAGAGAGGAGGAAGCAAGCTCCCGGCTGAGCAGAGAGCCCGATGCGGGGCTCGATCCCAGGACTCTGGGATCATGACCTGAGCTGAAGGCAGAGGCTTAACCCACTGAGCCACCCAGGTGCCCCTCTAGATAATGTAGGCTTGAATCAAAAAAGGGATTGAATCAAAGCAGGAACCTGGAATTTGAGTGCTGCCTTTTGTAATAGAACATTCTCTCTTCTCTCTTTATTCATTTTCTGACTCATCATTGCTGCTTGCTTAGCACCCCTTTCTCCATTCTTTTAGGGGAAATACTCTTTCTCCATTCTCTGTGTTCCTGGTAGGGCTGCCGATCATAAGATATCTTTCACTTTCTTCAGAAGGCTGCAAATGTGACCAACTTTTAGCTTAGCCAGCTTCTCTTTCCAGGTCATGTGGTAAATGCATGGTTGACTTTACAAGAAGTCACTAAAGTGTTTTCCAAAATGGTCATACCATTGACATTCCTACCAGAAATGTATAAGCCAGAGCCAGCTGCGTAATTTGCTAGATCTGTTGCAAATTCAAATGTGTGGTTACTGTTCAAAAGGCAGGAAATATAAGGCTCTTTTCTTCTGCAGTTTCTCTTGACTTGTCATGGTGGTTTTTATTTGTTCATGTTATTAATTATTAGCATGAAGTTTACGGCTATTTCATCTTTATACTATGCAATGTCAAAGAAATATATATGTATTTTATATACACATATATATGTGTATGTGTATATATATATATAAACATCATAACACAAAGAAAATTTTCCATATATATATATGGGAAAAAATATATATGGAAAACCTTCTTTGTGTTATGATGTTTGGACACCTCAAATGCCTTTCTGGCTGGAGAGAGACTGCTCCCTCCTAGGCTAGCCGATTTATACTCTCCCACTCTCCCAGGACACATTAACCATAGACTGTCACCTGGGCCAGGCACCTGCCACCTGACAGGGGACCCATTTGAACCTGAACTTCCACAAAAACAAAAACAAAATACAAAACTCTGTTAAGTCTGATCTTATTATTCCTGATCTGGGTACTTTCACTCATTTACACTCCAGTAAACATTTGTTTCAACCAAATGTGGCAAATGCTGAGACCCGCATAAACTCCAGTAAGTACCCACTTGAAAAGTATACCCCAGTCCCACATCCTGGCCGGGGGCGCGCACTGCTGCTGATGACGTCACCTCAGACAATGCGGACTCTACCCAAGACTCACCATTGGAGATGACTTCGGCTACTGCGTGAGAGATACTTCACCCTGGATACTAAGATGACCCCAGACTGCCTCTCCTTAGACACAAATTGGACACAAGGCATGTTTGCTTTCCTTCCTTTAATAGAAGGGATTCTGTTATGTTTCTGAGTTCACTGTCTGTTTAGCCCGGGATCCTGGTGTATTCCTTGTTCTCTTCTCAGATATGTATCCTGCACTCCCATGCCACAAGGAATTTGGTAGAAGTTACTACTCTCTGTGCCATTCTAAAAATTAATGGAGATTATCATTTTCCCCAGGAGGCCTTGCTTCATATTAGTCAACACTTTGACCCTCCTACTACCCACCTGCAGCTTCCCACCACGATCTCCCACCTTGCATCTCAGACCACTACCAAACGATTGTTTCCTCTTGATTACACACAGAACCACTAGTCTTAATATATACTCTAGGAACTTATCATTTCATACCCTTTGACAACATAACTGCCAGACCTACCACCTTGACTTGAACATATTTCTAACAAACTTTGAACTCCTCCAAGATATTATTTAAAACCTTCAAAATTTGGGATCTATTTTTCTTGGCTAATGTCGTGTTGATGGGAAATGTAGTTATGGGCCTGCCTGGGGAGACTCCTTGTACTTCTACTTCTGTTCCTCCTCTCTACGCTCATAATAAAATATTTAGGGCAACCTAAACTCCTAATCCAAAAACCTCCATTACTATCACCCCAAACTTTCCTTAATATGGTGTTAAAAATCAGAGGGCCAATTGCATTGTGTGTGTATATGTGTGTGTGTATTTCCCCCCTGTACATTATCACATTCTGACATCTTAAAAATCTTTTCCAACTAGGGAGTGCATGCCCTCCTGGGCTAGCCAATTCTTTTTTTTTCTTTTATTTCTTATTTTTTTATAAACATATAATGTATTTTTATACAGGTTTACACACTTCACAGCACTCACCATAGCACATACCCTCCCCAATGTCCATAACCCCCTCCCCTCTCCCAACCCCCCTCCCCCCAGCAACCCTCAGTTTGTTTTGTGAGATTAAGAGTCACTTATGGGTTGTCTCCCTCCCAATCCCATCTTGTTTCATTTATTCCTCTCTTATCCCCCTAACCCCCCATGTTGCATCTCCACGTCCTCATATCAGGGAGATCATACGATAGTTGTCTTTCTCCGATTGACTTATTTCACTAAGCATGATACCCTCTAGTTCCATCCACGTGGGCTAGCCAATTCTTAAAGATAGCAATGAATTCAGCCTGAGCATGCTGTTGATACACCAACTGTCCAATCCAGAGCCATACCTCCTCTCCCTGGCGCATCGCACCCCAGTAGGCTATATTCCTATGACTTTATCTTCACACGTTTTCAGATAACTAGAGACCACCCCAGTGGTCCAAAGCCTCCAGAAATTATTCAGATTAGTCTATCCTAGGTTGTTCTCTTGCCCTGTCTTAACTTCTCCAAGGAAACACCAATAAAGACCCTGGTCTAAGTGCACCCCACCTGGCCCCACCCCCTGCTGGCACTCGTAACCACCACCCCGCCCATTTTCCGCCTCTTGACCACGCTGGCATCTCAGATTTCACCTTGTGTGTCTCCTGTCTCTAGGACCTGTAAGTGTAACCGTACCTGACTGACGGTCTCATGAAAGAATCCCAAACAGCCAGTTTTAGGTACAAATCCAAGAGCTTTTAGCTGGTATGTGGAATCACTGAAATCACACAGTTTGGAGTTCATAGAGCATATATTTATTTAGCTCTTAGGAAAGCAGTAGGAACACTGAGCAAAACTAAGTCAACTCTATTTCTCTTCTCGACACATGCACTTTGTGGCAAGGCTACCTTAGGCTTAGTGATGACTGAGAAAGAGCTGAAAGGAGCAGGAACTCTACCTGCCTGATCTTTTCTGTTCCTTTTAGGTCCTAGGTCTTCATTCTCAGTGTAAGTAGTTGGCTAACACAGGGGGTAACACAAGTGAAAAAGTGTTCTTTGGGGTTTCCTGTTTCTTAGAATGCTACTGCCCCTTTCTTCATTCAAAGGAAGTTCTGGTTCAAATGGCAAGTGTGGCCTCTTGAATAGGATTGCCCATGTTAGCAAATAAAAACCTGAGATAAACGATTAAATCTAGGTCTCAGAGAAACCACAAATCATTTCTATAATACAAGTACATCCCAAATCCTGCATGGGACGCACTGTATTTTTACCTGACAACTCTGTGTCTTAGGGCGATCAGTGGCCCCTGATTTCTCAGTCAGACATGCAACATAACTCGTTTTTTAAAACTGTGTAAAATACATGGAACCATTAAGCATTTTTAAGTGTCCATTCAGTGGCATTGAGTACACTTAAACTGTTGCGCAACTGTTAACAACAGAACTCTTTTCATCTTGTAAAATGGAAACTCTATAGCATTAAACACAAACTCTTCATTTCCCCCTTGCCCCAGCCCCTTGGCAACCACCATTCTACTTTCTGTCCTTACAAATTTAGCTGCATTAAGTACTTCAGATGAGTGGGATCATGTAGTATTTTTTACAGCATTTTTAAGCCCTTTTGCAACTCACTATGTCACTTAGCATAATGTCTTCGAGGTTCATCCATGTTGTACCATGTGTCAGAATTTCCTTTTTTAAGGCTAATATTCCATTGTACACACATGCCACATTTTGTTTACCCAGTCATCCACTGATTGATACTTGCATTTCTTCTACATTTTAGGTATTGTAAACAATGCCTCCATGGATATGGGTGTACAAAGTCTCTACTTTCATTTCTTTTTTTTTTCTATTTTTAATTTTTTTTTCTTCTCACTTTTTAAAAATTTCTTTTCAGCGTAACAGTATTCATTGTTTTTGCACCACACCCAGTGTTCCATGCAGTACGTGCCCTCCCTATTACCCACCACCTGGTTCCCCAACCTCCCACCCCCGCCCCTTCAAAACCCTCAGGTTGTTTTTCAGAGTCCACAGTCTCTCATGGTTCATCTCCCCTTCCAATTTCCATCAACTCCCTCTCCTCTCCATCTCCCCATGTCCTCCATGTTCTTTGTTATGCTCCACAAATAAGTGAAACCATATGATACTTGACTCTCTCTGCTTGACTTATTTCACTCAGCATAATCTCCTCCAGTCCCATCCATGTTGCTACAAAAGTTGGGTATTCATCCTTTCTGATGGAGGCATAATACTCCATCGTGTATATGGACCACATCTTCCTTATCCATTCATCCGTTGAAGGGCATCTTGGTTCTTTCCACAGTTTGGCGACCGTGGCCATTGCTGCTATAAACATTGGGGTACAGATGGCTCTTCTTTTCACTACTTTTTCACTCTTCTTTTTTTCTTCTTTTTTTCACTCTTCTTTTCACTACTTTTGGGATACATACCCATAGATGGGATTGTTAGATCATATGATAATCCTATTTTAATTTTCTGAGGAACAACATGATTAGTTTTTATTTGCTTCGATTCTTGGGGAATGCCCATGCATTGTATGATTTGTATTTTTTGTGTATTTTGTTAAATTTATGCCTTCGTATTTCACATTGTCTGAAGTCATTGTAAATGCTATTTTTGTACAATTTTAATTTCTAGCTCTTCATTACTAGCATATAGAAATGCAATTGGTTTTTGTATTTTGAGCTTATATTCTCTTATTTTGCTAAACTCACTTATTCTAGTAGCTTTTTAAAGATTCTTATATTCTGTGTACCAATCATTTCATATGCAAATACATTTTCCCCCTTTTTGATATGTATACCATTTTTTTTTCCCTTGCCCTGTAACACTGTCTGGGACTCCCATTACTTTCAGTTATTTGAAAATATTTTATTTCTCCCCTATCTCTGAAGGTTCCCTTCTCTGGACATAACATTCTGGATTGATAAAGTTTCCCTTTCAGCACTTTGGAGATTTTGTATCTTTGACTTCTGGCCCTATATTGTTTCTCATCAGAAACAATGTATTTTTTTTTAAAGATTTATTTGACAGAGAGACATCACAAGTAGGCAGAGAGGCAGGCATAGAGAGTGAGAGGGAAGCAGGCTCCCTGCCGAGCAGAGAGCCCGATGCGGGACTCGATCCCAGGACCCTGAGATCATGACCTGAGCCGAAGGCAGCTGCTTAAACCACTGAGTCACCCAGGCGCCCAGCAATGTATGTTTTTTGATACCTTCTTTATCTTGCTGCTTTCATCTTGTACAATGTACCTAGGTAGTTTGGTTCTCAGCAGTGTGACTACAATGGTTCCTTATCTTTTGGGTTTTGGTTTATCTTTGGTTCTCAGCAGTGTGACTACAGTGTACCTAGGTAGTTTTATTTTAATTTATTTTATTTGATGTTCAGTGAACTTTTTGGATCTGTGAGTTTTAATCAAATTTTGGAAAACTTTGGTTATTCTATCTTTAAATATTTTTATGACTCTAATTCTCTTCTACTTTGGGGTCCTCTATTATATATATCTTAATCTGTGTGGTATGTCCCCCACAGGATCCTTGGTTTATCTTATCAGGATCTGACTGAAAAGAATAACTCATATAACATGTCCAAGGAAAATTAGGTTCAAATAAATAAGGTCATCTTTAGAGAAATTACAAAAGATGGTCCTGTACATGACTGTGTGTATATGTGTGGGTGTGTGTATATATAAGAGGGGAGATGATGGGGGTTTACATATCACCCCATGATGGTACAATGGTTAGGACAATTAGCTCTGCAGAAAGACACACTGGTTTCAAATTCTGGTTTTGCAACTGAATTACTGTGTGACCTGGAGCAAGTTACTAACCTCTTGAAGGCTCAGTTTCTTCATTTATGAAATGGGAAATATTAGCATAGGCATAACTCGGGGGGAGATATTGTGGGTTTGGTTCCAGACCACTGAAATAAAGCTAATATTGCAATAAATATAATATTGCAATGAGTCAAGTAAATTCTTTGGTTTTGCAGTGCATATAAAAATTATGTTTATACTATGCTGTAGATATTAAGCGTGTAATAGCATTATGTCTAAAAAAATGCATACTTAAAAAAATATTTTATTTATTTATTTGTCAGAGAGTGACACAGGCAGACAGAGTGGCAGACAGGCAGGCAGAGGCAGAGGGAGAAGCAGACTCCCTGCTGAGCAAGGAGTCTGATGTGGGACCCGATCCCAGGACGCTGGGATCAGGACCTGAGCCGAAGGCAGCCGCTTAACCAACTGAGCCACCCAGGCGTCCCACAATGTGCATACTTTAATTAAAAATACTTCATTGCTAAAAAAAAAAGCTAACCATTATCTTTCAGTGAGTTGTAATCAATGATTATAGATTACCATGCCATATATAATAATGAAGAAGTTTGAAATACCGCAAGAATTACCAAAAAGTGACACAGACACAAAGTGAGCAAATGCTGTTGGAAAAATGATACTAACATACTTACTTGATGCAGGATTGCCACAAATCTTCAGTTTATAAAAACTGCAGTATACATAAAGTATGTTATTCATGCACGTACTTTATGGAGCTATGAGAAGGAAAAATGGTATTTTGTTGTTTGAATTAGCATTTTTTTAAATTAGTGAGGCTGAGCATCTTTGAATGTAATTATAAGTCATATTTTCCCGTGAATTGCCTGCTGATATTGTTGTGCATTTACATATATTCGTTGAATTAATATTCATTGGGTTATGAGTTTTTATTACCTTGTATGAAGTTAAAATACTAAGATGTGTTATTGTAATTACTCATTTACTATTTTGTTGATTATATGTGTTATAAATTCTTATTCCTAGTTGAATATTTTAAAATGTTGTTTATTAATTTTTTTCTTAAGAAATATATAATTATTATAAAATAAAATCTGACAATATTTCTCTTTATAGCTGTTGGACTGAGGGCCTCCATTCCCAGCTGGCAATTGGCCAGAGGCCACCCTCGATCCCTTGCCACATGGGCCTCTCCAACATGGCGGCTTAGTTCATCCAAGCATGCAAGCTAAGAAGGTAACAGAGTCTGGTAATAAGACAGAAGTCACAGTATTATGTAATCTACTCAGCGAAGTGGCATCCTGTCATCTTTGTCATCTTCTGTTGGTTAGAACCAACAGAAGGTTGGTTGGGTCCAGCCCACCCTCAAGAGGAGGGGATTCCAAAAGGGAATGATTACCAAGAGACAGGGGTACTCCTCTTTTTCCTTTGCCTTCACATCCAGCCCATCAGCAAATCCTACTGGCTGAAACAACCACTTTCTCACTACCTTCACTGCAATCACTCTGGTCTGAGCCACTGCTCTCTTTCAGCTGGAGTAATGCAGTAGCCTTCTAACAGGTCTCCCCGCTCCTGACTTTGCCTTCATGGACTCTATTTCCAAAACAAAAACTAGAGAGATTCCATTATAATTAGATCATGCCACTTCCCATCTGACTTGAAAAAGCCAAGGTTCTTATAATGGCCATCAGCCTTCTATCCCTGGCTACCTCTCTGGCCTTCTTTCCTATTATTCTCCCCTGCACTCACTGCACATCAGCCACTCCTTGCTATTTCCGAAACAAGTATGCTCCCATTTTAGGGCTTTGTATTAAATGCTATCTCTGCCTGAAATGTTCCCCCTCCATAATTGCATAGCACCTTCTTACAGTATTTAAGTCTTTATGCAAATGTTATCTTTGTAGTGTTGCCTTCCCTAAACATCCTATTTGAAATTGCAAACCCCTATTCCCTATTCCCATTGCTTGCTTTGTTTTTCTCCATAACACATATTCCTACTAATATGCTTCCTGTCTTAATCTGCACTAGAATGTAGCCTCCATGAAAACCAAGATTCTCCTACTTTTTTTTTTAAAGATTTATTTATTTTAGAAAGAGAGAGCACATATGTGCACACAAGTGAGGGAGGGGCAGAGGGAAAGGGAAAGGGAAAGAATGTCAAGCAGATTCCATGCCCAGTGCAGAGCCCATGCAGGGCTCAATCCCATGACCCTGAGACCATGACCTGAGCCAAAACCAAGAGTTGGGTGCTCAACTGACTGAGCCACCCAGGCACTCTGAGAACCGAGATTCTTGTCTGGTTTACCGCTACATCTACAACAACTTGAACATGGTAATGGATTAATACACATTTGTTTAGTAAGTGAATGTATTCACATATTTAATCCATCTGAAATTAATTTTTATGAATGTTGGAGAGAAGAATTACCTTAATCATCCCCCTCCCGCACACAGGGCCAATCATTCCAACATCTTGTATTTAATAATCTATCTCACACACCACCACTTCCCCCTGAACTGAAATAGTCTAAATAGAGCATAACGTTCCATAGAACATTATCTATTTCTCTACCAGTTTTTTAATATTTTAGTTTTATGGCATCCTTTAATGAGGCTTGGCCACATGAACACTGGAGCTGGATAATGAGTCTGTATTCTCCGAATTTGTAGATTTTCACTCTAGTTCTCTGACATTTCATATGACTCAGTCCCCCTTTGGATTTCTGGATTTTTCTGTTTCATGCTGAATGAATAATGAATCAAAACATTGGTGATGATGGTGATGGTGACGATAAAGAAGAACCCACAAATCCACCAGCCATGACATCTTTCAGATTAGAGAAGTGATTGATGAACAATGACAAATCAGATAAAATTGACAGTAGTAGGCCATTTTGTACAGTCCAAATTTCCACAAGCTAGCGCATGATCTCCAGCTCCTCTCAAAGTCTTCCTCTGAGACTCCTCAGAGTGTCTCACACGTGCCTACAAACAAGCCCTCTCAGGTCCCACCCACTGTCTAAAGCTACAGTTGTCTGTAAGGATCTGATACTGTAGAGGTCACATCTTAGATCTGTCAACCCTGGAACTTCGCCTGAGAAACAATTTCCTGTTTAAGAGTAGACTTGGAGTGTTGGAATATTTTCCATGGTAATTGTAGAAATTAAGTGAGCTGAGCTTGGTTCACACAAATTGTCTCAATCATGTTACATCTTTTAACAGCTAAACCTCTGTACAAATAAGGGAAGAAACAAGTCATAGTTGGCTGCCCCAGCAAGGTTACACTTTGCCTCACAGGAAAGGGAACCATTGATCTTTGCTACTAGTCGTGCCCAAGTTCCCTGTGGTGATACAGGTAGTAAGAGTCGGTAGTGATCAGAGTTTTCCAGAACCTTGTAGAGAACCAAAAAAGAATAAGATGCCAGTATCATACCACTATCTACCCAGACACTGAGTAAGGGAGCCAACACGGTACTACCATTTTGTTCTTATTTTAGACCTGGCCACTTACAGTAGAATTTGTAGTTTCAAGTGAGCATACCCCGTTGGGGACCCAACAAAATTTAAAAATAAGAAACTCTGAGAATGAGGTTATCGTCACTGGATACAAATTTGGTCCCAACAAAAACAAAGCCAGAAACATTTCCAGCAGTCATTAAGAAGTCTTCAGAACCATGACTGACATCAATCTGTAGCCAAACAAAAGTCAGAATTTTTCTGAATCTAAAAGGCAGACATGCCAAAATAAATACACAAACTTAATCATTTGGCAACAAAGCATTCTAATAAGAAAGTGAAATCAAAGGAGAGACCTCAAATGTTGATTACAAAATGCATCACTTTCCCAACAATGGAGAAGCTGTGTCATCAGATAACTCAGTCCAGTGAACTTTTAATATTATTGTGTCAACACCAAAGCCTCTGGGAAAGCTGAATTGAAAATAAACAGATTTTTTTTTTCATTTTTCTATGTCAGGATATTTGAATGAAAACTGGTTAGGTTTATTTACATTATTTCAGTGACATTTAGAAACAGCAGCGCAGACTATGAGTGGGAATGACAGGTCCCTCTTACCAGCTCTGAGAACGCATGGGGAGAGGCTGCATTTAGAAAGAGAAAAGGGTAACGTTTAAGTTAAATGAGTAAGAAAATTGCCTCGATGGCCTCCCCCATTGGAGCATCCTCTAGCTTTTGCTTTACAGATTGTCAGAGCCTGGCGTTGTGAGTGACTCGGGTAAACTCCACCACAGCAAGCCAAGGTGGTTAGGCCTGGATTTTGTAGGCTGTAGAGAGGGATGCTGTAGGAAGTCACTCTTGTGCTGCAAACACCCTCACGTTATTTCTGAAGAGAGCATTGGTGGGCTCATGCTACCTTCCTTTTGAGCCCTACAGGGTCAGACCTCCCTATGCTGATAGGCTGCCGGTCACGTGAGAAAATATGCTCGGACTGGGGAGTCCAACTTCCCAAGTGTCTTGCTCATCCTCCACGTCTGACTTTTGGTTCTTTCTTGCTTTACAGGATCTTTACAGATAGTACGGGGAGATGCCAGAACTGTGCTATCCCATTGCCACTGAATTCCTAGCCTTCTCTGTGCCTTTGCGAAGACTTCTATTTAACAACTAGAGGAAATGCCCTGTCTTCAGCCATATGCCCAAACTAGGAGGCTTATCTGCCCTGATTCCCCCTCTCACCTGGCTGCTATGGTGTCAGTACGAGTCTATGGAATGTTTCCCCACTAGTTTTGGCTTACTGAAATCTTGGATGGTCATCGTGGAAGGCTCTACTTTTTCCAGGAAGCCGTCTTTGCTTAATCTAATAGAAACCGATCTGCCTCATTTACAGTTGTTTCTCCCTCAAGGCTAGAGTAAGATCTTCAGAGAACCATGGCTCTGAAAAGGTTTTGGTATTCTTCCACTATTCAAAATGCAAACAATTCTAAAATATAAAATATGTGTACAAAGGTCTAACTAGTTCTGCCCACCCCCTCCATAATTGCCAGACAGGAATTTTTTTTTTTGGTGGGGGGAGGGGAGGGACAGAGGGAGAGAGAGAGAGAGAGAAAGAGAGAGAAAATCTTAAGCAGACTCTATGCCCAGCACAGAGCCTGATGTGGGGCTCAGTCTCACGACCCTAGAGATCACAACCTGAGCTGAAATCAAGAGTCAGACCCTTAACCGACTGAGCCACCCAGGTGGTCCAACAGGTGATTTTTAAAACATATATAAAATTCTTTCAAAAATTATTTTGGTCCACCTGATTTGGTAGTATTCAAGGTGATGCTAAGGCTTTCTGTTTATTGGATTATTCACCTGCTTCCTTCACTAGAAGAAATGCAGTATGAGATTGGGGACTTTGGCTGATTAATCACTGTATCTCTGAAGCCTAGAATATAGCATCCACATACAACAGGTGTTCAATTTGTTCAACTAATGAATAAAAGGGAAATTTTCTGGATGTCTTCAAATATATCAAGTCCTTCATGTGGGGGATATGTAGGTGGGGATACCAGTTTAGGTTTTCTCCTGTGCTTCTTAAGACAAGGACCTATGTGGGGTGCCTGGGTGGCTCAGTGGGTTAAACCTCTGCCTTTGGCTCAGGTCATGATCCCAGTGTTCTGGGATCAAGCCATGCATCAGGCTCCCTGCTCAGTGGAGAGCCTGCTTCCCCCACTCTCTCTCTCCGCCTGCCTCTCTGCCTACTTGTGATCTCTGCCTGTCAAATAAATAAATAAAATCTTAAAAAAAAAAAAAAAGACAAGGACCTATGCATGGGAGCTACTGGGACTGAACACAAGAATTCTGTGACATTTAGAGTTGGTCAGCATTACCGTTTTATGGCCTTGTGAAGTAATAAACTCCCCATCTGTAGAAGTACTCAGATTAGAGGAGCATCTGTAAGGGAATTCCTTTTTCTAGACAGGAGTTGGAAGAGACGACTGTGATACATAGAATGATGATGCCTCCAATGACATCTACATCCTAATCTCTAGAACCTTTGAGTGTTATCTTACATGGTAGAAAGCATTTTATACATGTGATGGACCTTAACATGGGGAGATTATTCTGGGGGGGGGGAGAATCTAATTATGTGTCCTTAAAATCAGACATTTCCTGGCTGATGTTGCAGTCCAAGGATAATGTGAAGAACAGAGAGGTGCAATATAGCTTTGAAGAAAGAGGAAGGGGGCCACAAACCAAGGAATATGGTTAGACTCTAAAAGGTAGAAAAGGCAAGAAAAGCGTCCCCCTGCCCCCCACACAGCCTCCAAAAAGGATCACAGCCCTGTCAGCACTATATTTATGACTTGTGTTGAGTTTTTGACTTCTGTTGGAACTCTAATGTACAGAACTGTAAAAGAATAAATTTGTGTTTTAATCCATCAAGTTTGTTGGAAAACAAATACAACCACCTGTAAGGTTGTTTTCCAGATCTAAGGTTCTATAATGCTGACTTGTTGGGAGGAAGGCCTGGATTAGAGCCACGAAAACAACTCCAAAGTTGAGGGTTTTTAAGCATGGAGGTTGTTTATTGAGTAGATTGTGAAATCCCTATCTCTCACGAGTTTAAAGATCAGAGTGGGCGAATGTGATCCATCGAGAGCTCAGTCTAAAGTTCCATTACCCAAGAGAGTTCTGCAGATAAGCTAGATGAAGTCTCACTTCGAGCCTATGAAAGGTCTCAGAAGTGAAAAGGTAGGGTTTCTATAAGAATGAAGCGAACTGCATTCATTCATTTCCCCATTCATTCATTCATTCATTCAAATAGTCTTTAAGTGCAATTTCCCTTCGGAATGCTTTGGGTTTTAGGTGAAAATGTCCCAAATGAAGCAATTTGAAAATTTCTATTTCCTGGGGCACCTGGGTGGCTCAGTGGGTTAAAGCCTCTGCCTTCGGCTCAGGGCATGATCCCAGCGTCAGCAGGGAGCCTGCTTCCCCCTCTCTCTCTGCCTACTTGTGATCTCTGTCTGTTAAATAAATAAAATCTTAAAAAAAAAATTTCTATTTCCTATTTGGAATGGATATAAAATTTCACATATAACACAGTCATTGATATCATGTTCAAATGAGCCTGCCATTTGATTTTGAGTGATTGAGCAAGGCTGCTTATTTCCATACAAAGGTCTGTTATAATAGGAACCATTTTGATTATATCTTAAATTTAAGAAAACTCCCTTTTGCCTCAGGGGAGCACAAGCCTTTGAGCCTGCAAATCAGTTTTCACACAACCAGAACCCTCTCCAGGAATCTGTTCTGACTTGCCAACTAAGAGGGAGAGAAGAGCTGCAGATTTCACTTAAAACTCCCTCTGGTCTGTGCTTTCATGTGTCACTGGCCTCTGGCTTCAAGGAAGTCAGCACGTGTGCCTTAAGAAGTACCTAGACGTTGCTGCTCTTTTTGGGGGGGAGGGTTAAACTTGTTTTGGAAAGTAAAATGTAAATTGATATGGACTGTGGATAATTCCAGGAGCTATTCAGCCATATGTGATGTGAGGGATTTCTCTGAAACTGATAAGCGGCATTTTGACCACAGAGTCACTGTCTGGAGTCAGCCCCCTTCCCCATGTGGCACAGTTAGATTCTTGTGTCTGTTTGAAGGGAGGTGGAGAGGCAGTGGGTATAGGGAGCAGCTAGTGTTATAATCGCCTCCTTTGCACCTTCAGAATGTCTCATCTGTCCTCGTGCACCAACCACAGAATCTAGTTTTGCATCAGCGATGACGAGGCTACTTCACCTAGGAGCTAGCTGCTGCAGCTGGGCTTAAACTCTGTTAGCCAGGAGACATCATTATGATGGGCTGGATGTGGCCTTCAAATGACCAGTTACACTACCTAGGATTCCTAGACCTCGGACATTAACCCCATTTCATCCAGAGGACACTGAAGAGGAGAGAACTGTAGAGTCTTATTATAGGTCATCTTCTGACTGCTAGTCCTATTTTTTGACTCCGAGTCCAGTGCGCTTCATGGTTCAGAGCACTGCGACCCAAACTTTTCAAAAACAGCTGAGGCTAAACATTTCATAAAGGATCTAGCATCTTGGTTGAGAGAACAGCCTCTGGAGTCCAGGATAACTGGGTGTGAATCCTGCCACTTACTGGCAATGTGACCTTAGGTAAATGGCTCACCACGAATTTACCCAGCAAGTCAGAATTTGGCCTAATCCCCGCTAAGGAGGCTCCAGCAAGGGCTGGGGTAATTTTTATTCAACTAGCGCATCCGATGGGAGCAGGGAAGGGTGGGTGGACGGGTTCGGAGGAGTCAGAAATGGACTGAGACCCAGAAAATCAAGTCGCGTGACATTTCTTGCTCACCAGAGTTCGCCGGCCACCATTCTTACCGACTACACCAGAAAACCTCAAGAATTCTCATACTCCGCCATCCCCAAGGCTATTGGCCCCGTCTGAGGCTGACCGTCAAACCTGCCCCCTTCTGGTGCCGGCTTAAGTTTTCCGGACTTGCGCCGTCCTACTGTCTCCTGCCAGCTTTCCAGTCCGCAGGCAGGGATCTTCCACGTTGCCGGGGCCACAGAAGCCCACGGTGGCCGGACCCGTGGCTCCGCGGGCTGCCGACACCGAAGGCACGGAGACCGCGCCGTCCCCGAACTTCGCACCGGGCGAGGCTGTGAGAAGTCCTGCGCTCGGATCCGGTCCGCCCGTGGGCGGGCGAAAAAGGAGGGGCCCAAGGGGCAGAAACCTGACGCTTCCGTCCCCTCCCCACGGTGGGCAAGCCTCGATCCCGGGATGGATTGCCGGCACACACAGCGCACAGCCCATGTTTGGCAGCAAGGCGCCACGACACCAGTGAGAGTCGGGGACCGCAGAGCGGGCGACGGCGGCCGAAGAGGTCCAAGCCCCAGGCTTCGGCCGATCGGGGTCCGCACTGACCGCTGTGCGCGTGCGCGCCTCCGTGTAGTCAAGGATCAAAATCTGCGGAGCTGCCGGTGCGTTGGCGGCGTGCGTGGGCGCGGTCCCGAGCACGGCTGGGGCGGGGGAGGGGGGAAAGGGGGCGCGCGCTGGGCGCCGTTCCGGGGTCTGCGGGCGGTGTGAAGCCAGGCTGCCGGGGCCGGGTAGCCCGCGACGGCCCTCGGCGAGCGGATCTCCAGCTCTGCATCCGAGCTAGCGCGCCGGGGCCAACTGCGAGCGTCCGCAGACAAACCCGGGAGCGCGAGGTAGTGGCTGGGCGCTCTGCGGGCGGAGCGGAGTTGGCCGGACCGCTTCAAGCCCCGTGACCGGCTAATGACTTGACCACCGGGCACGCGCTTCAGCTGTAAGCGGTACCTGGTGACAGCACTCCCTTCAAGGCGGGCGTGGCGAGGTCTGGACGAAGATCGAGAAGCCAAGGAGATGTCTTTCCGAATCACCTGCAACTGCGAAAAGCAACCCCTGCATTCTTGTGGCAGCTCGAGTTGTTGGCGCTTTATCTCCCTCTCTGGAGGGTCAGCTTCTGGGAGGCTCTGTTGCGGACAGCTTTACTTTCCCAGATTTGGGAAATTTACCAGTCACTTACCGGATTTGCTCTGTTCTTTTAAACTACACATTTCAAAAACGTTTCTTCTTAAGGCTGTATATTCCTTATAATGTATTATTTTCGCTAATTACTGTGCTAGTGGAAAGGAAAGTAATCAAAGGTATGTATATATGAGAAGACTCTTCAGGGAAGTGTTAAATTGTCGGGCAGAAGGCAACTCACCAGCCAGTCAGCATTGTTGCATGAAGAACCAGGAGAGCAGACATTAGACTCTTTTAGGGATCATGGTTGGATTTTCAGGCATTTCCTGTTAAATCATGGTGAAGAATATATGTTTGTGAATAGAGGGGCCCATTTTATGTCTTAGAAACAAGCCTGATGAAATACCTGGATATTATGTTTTAGGAAGTATGAGCCCATTGTGCTAGGCTGAAAATGCGCCCACCCCTAAGATAACCACATCCTAATGCCTGCAACCTGTGAATGTTACCTCGTTTGGAAAAGAGTTTGCAGCTGTAATTAAATAAGGATCTCCAGATGGAGAGGTTATCTTGGATTAGCTGAATTGGCCCTAAATGCTATCACAGGTGTCCTTAAATAGAGAGAGGCAAGGAGAGATTACACAGGAAAAAGAGAAGATTGTCATGGGAAGATGAAGGGGGAGATTGGAGTTTTATGGCCACAAGCCAAAGAATGTTGGCAGCCATCAGAAGCTGGATGAGATGAAGACTGGATTCTTCCTTCGAGCCTCCAGAGACAGCAAGGTGTTTTGTCGATACCTTGATTTTTTTTTCTTTTTTAAAGATGTATGCATTTATTTTAGAGAGTGAGAGTGTACTAGTGGGGCAGGAGGAGGGGAAAAGGGAGGGAGAGAATCTTAAGCAGACTCCCGGCTGAACACAGAGCCCCCTCTGAATGCAGCACGCCTGGTGAGGTGGGGCTGGATCCCAGGACCCCGGGATCATGACCTGAGCCAAAACCAAGATTCAGCTGCTTAACCGACAGAGCCACCCAGGTGCCCCATGAACAACACCTTGATTTTTGGTTCACTAGAACTAATTTTGGATTTCTGGCCTCGAGAGCTGTGGTAGAATACATTTCTGGTGTTTTAAGTCAGTAAGTTCATGATAATTTGTTACTGTAGCCACAGGAAACTGATGCTCATTATTAATTCGGAGAACTACTAGATCTCCAAGTCCACAGAACATGGGATTCATTGATACTAGCTTTGGCCTATTTTCCTTCCGCAGAATATCTTGACTGTGGTTGATGATATTGAGAATGACTTGCTGATCTTGAGTAGCGTGTTTTCACTTGGTGTTGGTTGGCAGGGGTAGCAATATAAACCATAATGTCCCTATCAAGGCCACGAGGTCAACATTAGCCTGTCAATGTCCATGTTGGCTTCAGAGTGTTAAAGTTAATTGCTCATCCTGCCTCTCCACGCACTATGAGAATTGGATCCTTACAGTCGGTGTATGGTAATAAGGTGAGCCAAGTGAAAAGAAACAAAAAGGAAAAAAAAAAGAAAAACTCTTGGCTGTTTATATTTAGCATTGTGAGCAAATTTCTGTTGTACTGGATTTATAAATCATAACCTATAAACAAACCCATGAAGTCAAGATTGATTCAGGAGTCCAGGCTCTAGTTCTAGCTCTTCTTTAGGCAATTTACTTAACTTTTCCGGAGAGATGAAAGGGCATGAGACACAATAACAATACATATTATTTAAAAGCACATGTATCAGAAACTGGACTAAGTGCTATATATATATATAAATGTATACATATTTATATATATATCATCTTATTTCATCTTTGTGACAACCCATAGCTTATCTTCATTATATAGATGAAGAAATTGAGTTTCAGAAAAAATTAAGAAACCTTGCCTGAAGTTGCAAAATCAGTGGCTGAGCTGGGATTCAGACACAGAGCTGTGTTTTTTCCAAGTACATACTGTTAATCACCATTGAGTCGTTCATACATGTAGAGACAGTGGAAAGGTGTATTATTGTGCATTATAAATTAGTCTTTATTGATGTCATTATGGCTTTAATTTCGTAGCATCAAATGCTCACACAAACTCTAGATTCTGTTCCTCCTAGACTCAGTATTGGATGTCCTTACTCTGAGTAGCCCCAGTAAACCAGTGAGGAGGATTTCTGGGGGTTAGGACTTTGATGATGTATTTATTTTGGGAAAACAAGCTCAAGGCCCACTCTATCAGTGGAGATTTTTCTCCTTACTACTTATTGTGGTGAACTCTCATGACCTGAAGATTACTATAACTGCAGCCCACAAGTCTGGAAACCAAGGAAGCCTCATTCCCTGTGATTATCCTAAATATGCTATAATTTCTTATTTAATTTGTCATTTAATGCAAGTTACACAGAATGCATTTTAAAGTTTCTGAGCATTTGAATTTATTTTAAGCCACAGATCTTAACAGAACTCTAAATGTGGATGATTTTCCCCCCAAAGTATTACAGATCCAACTGCTAAAACCATTGGGTAACACTTCCAAAAGCCCGAGTGAGGGGCAGGGATATCGTGACCGTGAGGGAGTGAGGAAGAGCTGATATAACGATGTATTCTGAAAATCACTCCTGTGGCCAGTGGGAGCTCAGTTCCCCTGGGAATGTTCCAGATGTTTTCTAGAACTACTTGTTTTGAAGGGTGGGAACCTGCTTTCTGCCACTGGTAAAGGTTTTCCCTTAGCAGCGGTGTGGAGAAGGGGCATGGGGAGCAGAGGGAACAGCAACGATTCTCCCATATTTCTGGGCAGAGCTCAAACAGGCCACTGGCCTTCCACCGCTTCAGCTTCTGAGAAGGCTCTGAGGCAGGACACCTCCAGACAAAGGTATGCCCATTCCTGTCTTTAACACGTGTTGAATACCTGCAAGTTTTCGGGCACACTGTCTGGCACTGGAGACAGAATGTTGAATTAGACTTGGTTCGTGTCCTTGTGGGAATTACAGTCTAGTGAGGTGTCACATGCCAGAGTTTATAGGCAAGGGAGTGACTTGAGTGTGTAGGGACCTGAAAGTTGTTCAGCATTCAGTCTAATTGGAACAGAGAGGGTGAGGGGCAAGAAAGACTAAGTAACCAGAGGTCAGGTTATAGAACACTCTTGTTAAGGAGCTTGGGCTCCATTTTGAGGACAGTCATGTTCTTAAGCAGAGAGCGACATCATCATACTTGCATTTTGGAAAGAAAGAAGCTCGTGGAGTAGGACATAACCAAGGAGGAGGATCTTGCAACAGTGCAGGTGAGAAACAAGTGGGTAATAGTAGACTTTGGCAATCGTGGTGGATGGAGAAGGTATTTAAGAGGAAATTGACAGGGGCGCCTGGGTGGCTCAGCGGGTTAAAGCCTCTGCCTTCAACTCCGGTCATGATCCCAGGGTCCTGGGATTGAGCCCCGCATTAGACTCTCTGCTCAGCAGGGAGCCTGCTTCCTCCCCTCTCTCTCTGCCTGCCCCTCTGCCTGCTTGTGATCTCTGTCTGTCAAATAAATAAATAAAATCTTAAAAAAAAAAAAGAGGAAATTGACAGTTGAATGTGGAGCGTGAGTAAGCTGAAGGGTTTTAGTTTGGTTCCTGGCAGCATGAGAGATGGTTAAACTATTTCTCAACTTACAGGAAATCTAAGGTGGAATAGGTTTGGGGTGATTTGAATTTGGGCCTCTCTCCTGGTTATGATTATCACCTGGGGGTTAGAATGGATGGACTCTCACACCGAGAGGGCTTCAAACAAGAAAAGAAGGGAACCAGGACAGAGTTCTGCTGCCCACTGATGTTTTGGAGGTGGCCAGAGGAAGACGATGCCCCCAGGAAGTGACACGGGGATCTAAGAAGAGTCTGCTGGAGCAGTTGACAAGCAGGACATTGACAAGCAGTGATCTTTGAGAGCAGTTTCTGGGGAGTGGTAGTACCCAGATTTCATCAAGCTGAATGGTTAATGGGAGTTGATAAAGCAGAGTCCGCTGGTGTAGACATCACCAGGATGTCGACAGGTGGTTTCCAGGAGGTTTGTCTCTGTATCAGTTCCCTAGAGCTGCTGTATGCAGAAGTTTGTATCAGCTTCTGAGCACAACAAACCAGGTGGCTTAAAACAACAGAAGTGTATTTTCACGATTCTGGAGACTACAAGTCTGAGATCAAGGTATCCATAGAGCCATGCTCCCTCTGAGGTTTTGAGGAGAATCCTGTCTTGCCTCTTCCTAGCTTTTGGCGGTGGCTCTCAATTCTTGGTGTTCCCTTGCTGATAGACCCATCACTCCATTCTCTTTGTCCGTCATCACGTGGCACTCCTCTTGGCGTGTTTCTTTCTATACCCGGCACTTTCTTCTTATAAGGACCCCAATCCTATTGGATCAGGATCCACCTAATGACATCTTCTCAAATTGGCTACATCTACAAAGACCCTATTTCCAAATAAGGGCATGTTCTCAGATACCAGGGGTTAGGACATCAACGTATCTTTTTGGGGGGCACAGTCTAATCCATAGTAGTCTTTCAAGGGGAGGCTGGGAAGAGCATCCTTAAAGTAAAAGTATAGACTAGAGAATACCAGGAAATGAACTGAAGACAAATTTCCCTACAGAACAATGGTCAGTCTTTTTTTAAAAATTATTTATTTATTTAAATTTTGAGAGAGGATGAGAGAGAGGAGTGGGGGACAGAAGGAGGGGGAGAGAAAGAATCCCAAGTGGGCTCCTCACCTAGTGTGTAGCTCAATGTGGGGTTTGATCTCACAACCCCGAGATCATGACCTGAGTCTAAATCAAGAGTTGGATGCTTTACCAACTGAGCCACCCAGGTGCCCCAATAATGGCCAGTCTTAACCAGAAAGATGGAATTTCGTTTCAGAGTTTACCATTCAACCCTTCTTTCTGTTTCACCTCAGGCCTCCCAACCCAGACAACCACCACTGTCCTTCAGTGGTTTCCCCTCTTCTTGGTCAGATCTTTAAGGTTCACTTCTAAAGATCTGACAGACAACTTTGTGTCCTAAGACTAACAGTTAGGTTTGTCCAGAACAAGTCCATTGCTGGTTTTCCCTGAATATGAGAATATTGTGTTCCTACTTTTTCCTCGTCAAACACATAGACACTATGCCTTTAGAATCATAAGTTTTAAATAAGAGTGAGAGAACTATAAGAAATCTATCATTTTTGTTATTTCCCATGCGTATTTTCAAATTGGAAATTGCCTGGCATCTTGCTGTAACTTGGAAGTGCACACTTCCATACAAGGAGGTCACTGCAAAAGTGAAGGGGTCGCGCATTAGTTCCTGGCCCACCCTCTCTGACTCCCTCATGGCATCTTCTGGTTCTCCCATCCTCCCCAGTGTTCCTCACTTTGTCTGCTCATGGTTGGCAAACAAGGTACATCTGTACATAATTTATTAGGATGCCAGCAGCTGTGATGGTAATCAGGACGTCAAAGATGAATAAGCCAAGTTTTATCTTAGGGAAGGCAATGTGATAAGCCCTAAGGATATCCCAGTTACCCACTAGGTTATCTTGGAGAAGACGAGATGATGAGCATGCCTGGAGTCTGGGGCCTGGAGAAGGAAGCTCATTCTTTGGGTCGGGTATTCTTTTAACATACACATGATTCAGAAAATGAGCACCGTGGTTGGTACTAAACTCCTTGGCTGCTAAAGCATCAGGAGGAAGCTGGTCATGAGCAAGACCCTTTGGAAATTGTTATGGATTGAAATACGTCTCCTCAAAAAATTCACATATTGAAGTCTTAATCTCTAGTGCCTCAGAATGTGACTTTTTGGAAACGGGGCCTTTAAAGAGGAAATTAAGTTTAAGTGAGGCCTTTAGAGTGGGCCTTCATCTGATATGACTGGTATCTTTGTAAGAAGAGATTAGAATCCACAGAGAGCCTCCAGGAGTATGTGTCTACAGAGGAAAGATCACATGAGAACACGGCAAGAAGATGGTTATCTGCAAGGCAAAGAGAGAGGTCTCGGAAGAAGCCTAACCTGCCGGCACCTTGATCTTCTAGTCTCCAGAACTGTGAGAAAATAGGTTTATATCTATATCATGTAGTCTGTGGCATTTTGTTAGGGCATTCTACCAAACTCATAGGAGAATGGGCACGATTAAATCTCCTGGTGGACAGTCTAGAAGTGGGCCCTGCCCCACAGTTTCCCTAAACTGTGACCCATCACGTGGTCATAGTACCCTATCGAGAGCTGATAAGGGGCTCCAAGCTGGGTGCAGTAAGGAGAAGCAAATGAGGTTGAGCAGATTTGCCTCTTCTTCCCCAGTGTGTCCAGGGAGCTGCTTTCTGCCACCTGGGCTTATGTTACGTTTCATCCAGTTAACATCTTTGCTACAAGCGATGTTCCATTTTAAAAATACAGGGTTAGGGGAGGGCGGCTAACTCTGTTCCAAGTGCTGATTTCCAAGTACAATCAACTCGTGAGATGTTCCCTTTTCAGATTCATCCAGGGAAGTGAACCTTCTACATTCGGGATGATAATAGTGAATCTGAAGCTGTTTCATGACGCATGAAGCACGGACATCACTTCCCCAGCTGATATATTCTTATTTATTTATTTGACCGAAAGAGAGAGAACAAAGCAGGCAGAACAGCAGGCAGAGGGAGAGGGAGAAGCAGAGGCCTTGCTGAGCAGGGAGCCCGATATGGGGCTCAATCCCAGGATTCTGAAATCATGACCCGAGCTGAAGCCAGATGCTCAACTGACTGAGCCACCCAGGCACCCCCGCCAACTGATATTCCAGTAATTTAAATATGGCGGTAGGAAGAAATTAAAAGTGTATATGCACATGTGTGGAATTTATCTGGGAATGATGAAAAACAGGAAGAGAAGGACAAAAAATGAATCACCTTTTTTTTTTTTTTTTAGAAGACCGTAAAAATTCTCTTGTCTACCTATGACAGACAGTCTTACAGAGCAATCCATCTTTGGATGTCTCTCTCTCATGAGCAGTTTCTCTTCATCTCCTGTCTGCATTTCCACATTCCTCACTTGCTCATATAGTTAATGTTTGTCTCCTCCCCCCCAGCCATCTTCCCTATTTTGAATATATTTCCTTGGAAAACTGTGCAATAATACTTACTTTGTATAAGTTTTAAAATTTTACGTAAAGGATATTGTATTATAAATCTCATTCTGCCAACTTTCGTAAAGTACTAGGTCTTCAGGATCTAGTCATGTTATTTTATACGACAGCCTTCTTTTTTTATTTTTATTTTTATTTTTTTTATATGACATCCTTCTGACTGGTGCAGTCACATACCAGAGCTCATCTTTTCCTCTACTCATACTTACTTAGGTTATTCCCAACTGTTCCTGCTTTTATGAACTTGTACACAGCTTCTTATGAATCTGCCCTGTAGTGGTGGTTTTTTGTTTTGTTTTGTTTTTTTGTTTTTTTGTATATATGTCCTAGAGTAGATGCCAGAGGTTTCAGGCTTATGTATTTCATTTCACTGGGTCATGCTGGATTGTTCTCAGGAATGATTGTACCAGTGTAATTTCTAATATGGTAAATATTAGCAATAGATATAAGCTACATAAACAAAAGTTCCTTAGGTTCTTTGATCCTTTTTAAGAATCTGAAGAATCCTGAGACCCTACGTTTTGAGAGCCAGTGACTTAGTCTGCAACAGTATTGGTGAAAATCATCAATTATCAAATCTACATTAAGTGCATGTATTTGGTGAGGTAACTGTCTTATCTTTAAGTGTTCACCTATTAGGAAGGCAGGTTTCCTCCTTTTTTTCACCATTTGGAGAAAAAGTGAATTAACTCCCAAGCATGGAAGGTCTCTTTTATCCTTCTAGGCTGAATTGAAAGGAGGGAGGTACTTCAGAGGGCAAGGAAAGCAGGCTGGGCGGGTGTGGAAGGACAGCCTTGTCCCAGGAGAGGAGGTGAGGGTGGTGTTGAGCCCCCCACTCTCAGAACTTCCAGAGGCAAGCTGGGAAGGTTTCTGCTGATTCCGGGCCAGGACCAGGGGCCACCGTTCGGATTAGAGCTGTTGGTGCTGGGTGAAGACATTCAGGGTATTAACCGGAACGGGTCAGTTTTCCAGTCAGAAGTGTTGTCCCCAGCCTGACTGGTGAGTAACTAGGAAACCCTCTGTTTCAGTGTGTGGTCCCTTTAAGAGCAGCTGCAACTGTTCCAGTAACTGAACTTGGGTCCATTCTGAGAGTCCCAGGCTCACCCAGGGAGCCAGTCCTTCCCTTTCATTCTAGGGCCTGGCCCTTGAAATTTTGTGGAACAGGTGTCAAGAGGCTGGAATCAGTGCCCTGTACCCTAAATGGCCAGAAAAATAATAAACCGAGACGACAGATTCATATTCACTTACCCACTGCTTAAAAACATTCTAGTAGTTTGGACTGTCACTGTTTAGTGGGCGCCAGTACAGTCACTGTGTGTGATGTGTGTCTGTGCATGTACATAAAATTCAACAAATATGTATATGTTCACCATACAGAATAAACCTACATATATATATATATACACACAACACACTTATATATATAGGTTTACACACACATATGTATATATATTTATGAACTATATATATGTATATACTTATTTTTTGGTTTTATGTTTTTAAATGTTTATGTTTTAAAATTTTTATTTAATTTAAATTGAATTGATTAATTAATTTTTAAAGAAATCATTGGACATAAGGTAAAGCAAAAATTGCCTTTAATGTTACCTCCATGCTCAATCCCTCTGTCTCCCTACCTTGGCCTCTGCTCCAGGCACTTACTATTCTGAGCGTTTTGTGAATGATTTCAGTCTTTTAAAAATACATTTACATACCTACATTTACAAACACAATTACATTTACAAATACAGATCCATAAACAAGACACAATATTGTACTTACGTTTCTGAAAAGTTTACATAAATAATTTAGTAGAGTACATATATCTATTATTTTCACATCACTCTTAGATTTCGGAGCTCTATCTACCATATCAATCATCTATCATCTGTTGATAGTAACTCTTTTAAACATCTCCACAATATTTCATCACATGATTAAGACTTTTTTTTTTAAGATTTTGTTTATTTATTTGACAGAGAGTGAGCGAGAGAGAGACAGAAGCACACGCAGGGGGAATGGCCAGCCACAGAAGCAGGCTCCCTACTGAGCAAGGAGCCCGATATGAGGCTCGATGCCAGGACCCTGGGATCATGACCTGAGCTGAAGGCAGCCACTTAACTGTCTGAGCCATCCAGGTGCCCAAGATGGGTTTTATTGACCTGTTCCTCTATTGACAAGTTTTTCCTTTTTTTTTTTTTTCACTGTTGCGAACAGTGCTGAAATGCACATGGTTGTTGACACCTCCTTGGACACACGTATGAGATTTTTTAAAGCCATAATTAGAAGCGGAAATACGGTAGTCCCCTCTTAACCACAGTTTTACTCTCCAAGGTTTCAGTCATTCCAGGGGTCACCCGCAGCCCAGGAGCAGATGATTCTCCTGCCGGTGTATAGTCAGCAGCTCAATAGTAGCCTAACACTAGGTCACAATGCCCACGTCATTGACCTTGCTTTGTCTCCTCGCACAAACATTTTACCACCTCCCATCATCCCAAGAAGAAGGTGAGCTACAATACTACCAGATATTTTGAGACAGAGAGAGACCATATTCACATAACTTTTGTTACGGTATATTGTTGTAACTGGTCTTTTATTATTATTGCTGTTAATCTCTTACCATGCCCAATTTATAACTCGACCTTCATCATAATTGTGTATGAGTAGGAAATAACATAGCGTTTGTAAGTTTCAGTACTCTCTGTGGTTTCAGGCATCCGCTGGGGGTCTTGGAATGTACCACCCATGGATAAGGAGCAACTACTGTACTGGATTGTGGGACACCTGCCGCCTAAACTTACTCTTTAAAATGCTTATAGTAATTTATGCTTCCACCTGTCCTCTGCTGGCTTCCCATTCCCCATGTCCTCACCATCACTTGGCATTGTCACACTCTTGAGTTTTTAACTTTAGCCAGATTGAACCTGAGCATATCTTAGTATGTTTAGGGGCCAAATTAATCACCATTCATATATTTTGCTCATGTTTTTATATTTTTTTACTGATTTGTAGGACCTCTTAAAATCATCTGGGTAGAAAACCTGTGTCACTTACATAAAGTAAAATATACTCTAGAGGTATGGGGTTTGTTTTTAAGTTTTATTTCATTTTGCAATGTACCCAAGGTCCTTTGTTGTCATGAAGTGAGTTGGATTAATTAGTGTTTTCCTTTATGGTTTGAACTTTTGACCATTTTTGCAGTAAGCTTTCCCATACCGTGATATCATACAGATTCAATTAATATTTTCTTTTTAAATATTTGAAATTCTGCTTTTCATGCCTAGACATTTAGCCTATCTAAAATGTATTTTTGTGAGTAGCGTAAGTTAGAGATATCATTTCCTCCCCCATGTCACTAGCCAGTTAGTCTGGTGTCATTTTCAGAACGGTCTATTCTTTTCCTGAAGACTTAATGCCACTCATTACTCTCCTCTGTAGGTATATATGCTCAACTTTCCTTTGCTTATTTTGTTCCTAGTCCTGTTTAATTATAATAGTTTTATAATATCTGTTGCCTATTATCTTATTGAGGTCAGAGACACAGAAAATCTACCATTCAAACCATTTTTAGGTTAATAATTCAGTAGCATAATGTACATTTACAAAATTGTGTAAATATCCCCTCTCTATATTTTAGGAAGTTTTTCATCATCCCCGATGGAAAACCCATACCCATTAAATTCTCCTTTTTTCCTTTCTGCCAGGCCCTGATAACCTCCATTCTGTTTTTACTGTTTCAGTGAATTTGACTACTCTAGTTACCTCTTATAAGTGGAATCATAATATTTGTCCTTTTGTGTCTGCCATATTTCACTTACCATAATGTTTACAAGTTTCATCCATGTAAGATGTATCAGAATTTCATTCTTTTTAAAGGCTGAGTAATATTTTCTTATATGTATATATCATGTTTTAAAAAATCAGGTTATTTGTCAATGGGCATTTGGGTTATTTGTGCATTTTGGCCACTGTGAATAATACTTCTGTGAACACTGGTGTGCAAGTTTCTTTTTGAGTCCCTGCTTTTAATTTTTGGAGAGAAAATAGAGAAAAGTCGAGAAGTAGAATTCCCAGATTATATGGTAATTCTATGTTTAACTTTATTTTTTTCTTTAAGTATGTTTCTGCCCAGCATGGAGCCCAACACAGGGCTTGAACTCACAACCCTGAGACCAACACCTGAGCGGAGATCAAGAGTTGGACTTAAACAACTGAGCCACCCAGTCGCCCCTCTATGTTTAACGTTTTTTGGGTTTTTTTTTGAGATATAATTGACATACAACATTAGTTTCAGGTGTACAACATAATGACTCAATATTTGTATATATTGTGAAGTGATCACCACAAGCCTAGTAAGTATCTGTCATCACACATAGTTGCAAAATTTTTTTCTTGTGATAGGAACTTTTAAGATTTAGTCTTAGCAACTTTCAAATACGCAATACAGTATGATTAACTCTAGTCACCATGCTGTATGTTATATCCCCAGGATTTATTTATTTTGTAACCAAAAGTTTGGACCTTTTGACCTTCTTTAAAATTTTGCCCACCCCCCATCCCTACCTCTGGCAGTCACCAATCGGTTCCCTAGATCTATGAGCTTGTGTTTCTGTTTGTTTTGATTCCCACATGTAAGTGAGATCCTAAGGTATTTGTCTTTCTCTGCTCTAATTCAGTTAGCATAGTGTCCTCGTGGTCCGTCCGTGTTGTTGCCGGTGGCAAGATTTTCCTCTTTTTTATGGCTAAATCATTAATTATATATATATATATATATATACACACACACACACACACAGAGACAATGAATAATAAAGAAAACATGGTATGTACATATATATATATACCACGTATATAAAGAAAACATGGTGTATATATATATAGTCACATATACCACATATATATACCATGTTTTCTTTATTACTCATATGTATATGAATAATATCTATATCCATCTGTCTCTCTCTCTATATACCATGTTTTCTTTATTATTCATTCACCAGTGGGCACTTTGGTTGTTTTCATATATTGTAAATAATGCTGCAATGAATATCTTTTAAAGTTAGTGTTGTCATTTCCTGATTGGTACATAGGCTTTCAGGTGGCAGTTTTTCACGTATACATGAAGTTTTTCACGTATACAGGCAGGACCCTGAATGTAAGCCCCACTGGCTAGCAGAACCAGGCAGTCTAGAGGAGTCCCCTGGATAGCAGCTGCAAAGACGGTACCAGCCTCAGGTCTCAGGTCTCTGGAGAGGATTCCAGTTAGCTGTTACACGTGTGCTTGATTAGAAGCCTTCGCCTTGGGCTGCAGCTGTGAAGCCAATAGGCCTGTTTTACAGAAAGACAGCTGCCGCTCTGCTGTGCCCTGAGAGGGGTAGCTTGTTAAGATCTTTCTCTGTTGGTTACGTCCTTAGGGGACCCATGAGTATAAATCCTGCTGCTTAAGAGCCAGGCAACCTAGAGGTGATCCCCGGGAAGCAGTTAGAAAAATCAGGGTGCCCAGATGAGGGGCCAGCTCGTTTCTGGGAAATATTGGCAACCCGGAATGGGGTAGAGGGAGAGCACACCGCACCCATCCACCGGCATTCATCCCTAGAGAATACGTCAACAGTCCTTAGTGTGCCGAACCAGTAGCCCGCCGCTCAGGCTGAAGCTCCAGGACCAGCTAAAGGGCCTCTTCCACAGAAAGACTGGGGCTGTGGCAGGAGGGGCTGGTTTCAGTCCGCTGTCTGTGACCTGCCTTGGGGGTGGTGCTAGCCAAGAACCAGCTTTGTGACTGGTGCAGTCCCGTCCCATGAGACCCAGAAAGGTAAACCCCACTGGGAACCAGAGCCAGGGAAGCAAGCAGCATCCCCTGAGTGGCGGCCATGAAAACTGGGGCACCACCGAGTCTAGAAGCTCCCCTCTGGGAGACACTGGTGCTCTGGAGGGTGGCAGAGTACAGACGGTGCCTAACCTCCCAGGTCTCTGGAGAGGATGACTGTGGGCCTTTAGATGTGTCCTTGGTTAGAAGCCTGCCCCTCAGGTGACACCTGTGGGGAGAAATTCATTGGCTTGGTTCACAGAGAGTCTGGGCTCCTCAGTCTGTTGCCACTATGTTCTGCCCTATAGAAGGGGTGGAGGCGGGGTAAAAACTCTTTCTCCGTTGCTTACAGTCCAGTGGGACTCAGGAGCATAAGTCCTGTCAGCTGCAAAATCAGGTCACCAGACGAGGGTACAAGCTCCACTCCAGGAGATACCAGAGGGTTGGAGGGAGACGAAGGGGAGTGCAAAGATGGCGCCCTCAGGCCTCTGGGTTTGGAGAGAATTTCCGCAGACCCCTAGATGTGCATTAATGTAGATGATAGCCCCTCAGGCTAGTGCTTTAACATGACTTTTTTTTTTTTTTTAAAGATTTATTTATTTATTTATTTGACAGACAGAGATCACAAGTAGGCAGAGAGGCAGGCAGAGAGAGAGGAGGAAGCAGGCTCCCTGGTGAGCAGAGAGCCCAATGTGGGTCTCGATCTCAGGACCCTGAGATCATGACCTGAACAGAAGGCAGAGGCTTTAATCCACTGAGCCACCCAGGTGCCCCTTAACATGACTTTTTAACAAAAGTCTAGGTAGGCACTTTTCAGGTGGCTGCCTCTGTGCTTGGTGCTGGGGTAGGTGTATTTGCGTATGTGAGCCCTTTAAGAACAACTCAGTTCACCATAGTCTTGTGTGTCTTGTGGATGCAAGCCACATTAGATGTTTTGGGGGCTCATTTCTAAGATGCTTGGGAAAGTCAGGATGCCACATGTGGGGTTCAAACCCTTCACTCCTCAGGGAGAAGCTCAGGGTTCTGATTTCCTCCTGATTGTGTGTTGCTACACCTCTGGTAGTGTTCACAGTGAGATTGTGTCAGTCTCTCCTACCACTCTGATGTGGGTTGTTGTCATTCACTTCACGTGTAGCAGTTGCTCAGCCGGTTCTTAGCCTCCCCTTTCCCACCCCTGGGTGTCGGTCTATACGCAACTGCGGATTCAGGTGTACTTTGGTTTCCCTAGAGACTCCTTCTTATTCTTTTCCCTTTATATAGCCGTAGTTTATTAAAATTCAGAGTGTTTTACCTACATAAAAATACCTGTTTCTTACATAGAAAGGTAAATATGGATTAAACATATATACATTTCCATTACAAGACAACATGATGTTAAAGCAAGATGTGAGGGGGGCACCTGAATACCACGCTTGGTCAAGCACCTGACTTTGGCTCAGGTCATGATCCCAAGGTCCTGAGATGGAGCCTCACATCAGGCTCCAGGCACAGAAGGGAGTCTACTTCTCTCCCTCTCGCTTTGCCCCTCCCCCTGAACATGCTCACCCATTTTCTCCTTCTCTCTCTCTCAACTAAATAAATAAAATATTTAAAAAAATAAAATAAACCAAGATGTGAAATTAAGATGATGTAAGACTAGTTTTAATTTACCCACTATGGTTGAAATTTGTTTTTTCTTATTGGTTTATTAAGATAGATACTTTCAAGTATGCCTTGGCTGTGCACGGCCCCAGGGAAGTCTTGTCTCTCTTTCTTATGCAGTAGTTCTGCTCTTAGCCATGTGCCAGAACCCCCAACCCCCAGCAACCCTCAGTTTATTTTGTGAGATTAAGAATGTCTTACGGTTTGTCTCCCTCCCGATCCCAACTTGTTTCATTTCTTCCCTCCCTACCCCCCATAACCCCCACCCTGTCTCTCAGATTCCTCATATCAGAGAGATCATATGCTAATTGTCTTTCTCTGTTTGACTTATTTTGCTCAGCATAATACCCTCTAGTTCCATCCATATCATTGCAGATGGCAAGATTTCATTTCTTTTGATGGCTGCATAGTATTTCATTGTGTATATATATATATATATATATATATATATATATATATATATACACAACATCTTCTTTATCCATTCATCTGTTGATGAACATCTAGGTTCTTTCCATAGTTCGGTTATTGTGGACATTGCTGCTATAAACATTCAGGTGCACATGCCCCTTCGGATCACTACATTTGTACCTTTGGGGTAAATACCCAGTAGTGCAATTGCTGGGTCATAGGGTAGCTCTATTTTCAACTTTTTGAGGAACCTCCATGCTGTTTTCCAGAATGGCTTCACCAGCTTGCATTCCTACCAACATCGTAGGAGGATTCCCCTTTCTCTGCATCCTCACCAAAATTTGTCATTCCCTGACTTGTTAATTTTAGCCATTCTGACTGGTGTAAGGTGGTATCTCACTGTGGTTTTGATTTGTATTTCCTTGATGCTGAGTGATATGGAGCCCTTTTTCACGTGTCTGTTGGCCATCTGGATGTCTTTGCAGAAATGTCTGTTCATGTTTTCAGCCCATTTCGTGATTGGATTATTTGTTCTTTGGGTGTTGATTTTGATAAATTCTTTACAGATTTTGGATACTAGCCCTTTATCTGATATGTTGTTTGCACATATCTTCTCCATTCTGTCAGTTGTCTTTTGGTTTTGTGTCCTTTGCGTGCAAAAGCTTTTGATCTTGATGAAGTCCCAATAGTTCATTTTTGCCCTTGCTTCCCTTGTCTTTGGTGATGTTTCTAGGGAGAAGTTGTGGCTGAGGTTGAAGAGGTTGCTGACTGTGTTCTCCTCAAGGATTTTGATGGCTTCCGGTCTCACATTGAGGTCCTTCATCCATTTGGAGTGTATTTTTGTGTGTGGTATAAAGAAATGGTCCAATTTCTTTCTTCTGCATGTGGCTGTCCAATTTTCCTAACACCATTTGTTGAAGAGACTGAGACTTCTTCCTAAATAGGTTTTAAGCCAGTTTTTTCAGCTGTAATTCCCTCTTACTGTACAGAACTATATTCATGTTGTGTAAGTGCAGGAGAGAGCAAATGTTCTATAATTCTATGACTTGGTTTTGTTCTTCACAAGTACTTTTTAGGTGTTTTTCCCCTCTGTTAAATGAGACAGGAAGACTAAGACTAGAATGAGCTAAAGTTAGGTATTTCCCTTCTTCCGTGTTGATGAATCTCTGGTAAAATACTTCTCCTTGAGGGCAGGCCTTTGTTGAGGGGAACAGAATGTGCTGGGCATATTTTATAAAGGTCCCCTTTCCCCTTCCCTTGCTGGAAGCATGAGCGGCCTTTTCTCTGATCTTCACCCCAAGAACATGGCGGTGCTCCTTAAGGTCTCCCTCTTGGACTGTGTCCTCAGGAGATTTTATCTCAAAGCTAATGCATGGTTCAGCCTTCTGCAATTAGTCCATTACCCTCTCATAGTTTCTACCATTTGCTGGCTCCAGAGATAAACTGTGATTCTTCATATTTACCCAACTCTTCCATCTTTGGAGTGACAATTTGCCCTGTGACCTGAATTATCTGATAGATCTAAGAAGAGTTGTTGATTTTCAGTTTAATCAGTTATTTTTTTCTCTTTAGGAGGAGGGGAGTCTTAATTTCCAATTATTTTCACATGGTACACCATAAAAGTTTTTATGATAGATTCTTTGAGAGTATTTTACATAAGCCATCATGTGGTTTGTGAATGGGGTTCTATTTCTTTCTTTTCCCTTTGCTTTTTGTTTATTTGTCTTGCCTTATTGCACTGATGAAAACCTCCCTTTCAATATTGTATACACGTGGTGAATAAGGACAGCCTGCATTTTTGTCAGTCTTAGGAAGAAACCATTTGGTCTTTCACAATTAAGTCTAATATCTGCTGCAGGTCTTTCACAGATATCCTTCATCAGGTAGAAGAATTTACCCTGTTTTCTTGGTTTGTTGAGTTTTTTTATCTATTGATATTAAAATTTGTTAAATGCTTCTTCTGTATCTATTGAGATTATCCTAGGGCTTTTTTTCTTTAATCTTTTGAGATGATAAATTACATCATTTTATTTTCAAATGATGAATCAAACTTCCTTTTTTGGAATAAACCCCACCAATCACTATCCATTTCCCAGGGTTATCATGGGAAAGTACCACAAACTGGGTGACTTAGAACAACAGAAATCTATTGTCTCAGAACTTGCAGGGATAGAAGTCTGAAGTCAGGATGTCGGGGTAGGGCCATGCTTGATTTGAAACCTGTGGGTGAAGGGTCATTCTTTGCCTCTTGTGACTTCTGGGAGGTCCAGATGTTCCTTGTTTGTAGCAACATGATTTCATTTTGTACCTCACACGGTATTTTTCTTGTCTCCTCACATAGTCTTCCCTCTCTATGTGTATCTGTATCTGTGACCAAAGTTCCCCTTATCATAAGGACAGCAGTCATATTGGATTAGCGCCCACCACTTGACATTATCTTAATTTGGTTAAGTCTGCAAGGAGCTTAAGCTAAGGTCTGAATGTTTGTGTCCCTCTCCCCTCAATCCATGTGTTGAAATCCTAACCACCAATGGTGAGGGTATTAGTAGGTGGAGCCTTTGGGAGGTCCTTAAGGATGCAGGTGGAGCCCTCACAAATGGGATCAGTGCTGTATAAACGAGGGCCCAGAGAGCTCCTTAGCCCCTTCCCCTATGTGAGGACATGATGGGAATGCACTGACTGTGAACTGGGAAGATGGCCCTCACTGAAATCACCATGCTGGTGCCTTGATCTTGGACTTCCCAGCCTTCAAAACTGTGAGAAATAAATTTGTTGTGGTATTTTATTAGAGCAACCCGAATAGACTAAGACAGCTTATTTCAAAATAAGGTCACATTCTGAGGTACTGGGGATTAGGACGTCGTCACTGTATCTTCGTTTGGTGTGAAGATGCAATTCAACCCATAAAAGTCATGATGTGTAATCATTTTAAATACTGGTAGATTTGAGTTTTAGTGTTTTGTTAAGGAGTTTTGTATTCATGTTTATAAAGGATTTTAATTTGTACTATTTTTTTTTCTTGTTTGTCTGGTTTTGGTGTCCTAATGTGATTTCATAGAATATTTTGGGAAGAGTTCCTTCCTCGTATCTTTTTTTTTTTCTGGCTGCTTTTAAGATTTCCTCTTTGTCTTTTGTTTTATGTGTATTCATTATAAATCTAAGTGTGATTTTATTTTTTACTGACCTTGTTTGAGATTTGTTGGTTTTCTTGCCTTTGTGAAAAATTCATAGCCATCGTCTCTTTGCATGTTGCTTTTGTCCCATTTCTCCCTCTCTTTCCCTCTCCCTCCCTCCTTCCCTCTTCCCCCTCTCTCTTTCTCCCTCTCCTTCTCTCTCTCCCTTCATCTCTCTCTCCCCCTTCCTCCCTCTTTCTCTCTCTCTCTCTCACTCTCTCAACCTTCCTCTCCCTCTCTCCCCCTCCCCCATCAGTATTCAACTGAAATTTTGTTAGATCTTCTCACTTTTTGTTTACTTCACCTCCTAAATTCTTTTCTGTATATTCTGTCTTCCCGCTTCCTCATGCTGTATTTTGGGGAATTTCTCTGATCCACATATCACTTTATTATTTTCCCTCTCAGCAGCATCCCCTCTGCTGCCAAATTTGTCCACTGGATTTTTAAAAAGATTTTATTCATTTATTTGTCAGAGAGAGAGAAAGAGAGAGAGCGAGCTCAAGCAGGGGGGAGTGGCAGGCAAAATGAGAAACTGACTCCCCGCCAAGCAAGGACCCCAATGTGGAACTTGATCCCAGGACCCTGGGATCATGACTGGAGCCGAAGCCAGACACTTAACCGACTGAACTGCCCAGGCTTCCCTGTCCATTGAATTTTTAAGTTTCATTAGGACTTTCCCCATTTTAGAGACTTTATTTGGTTCCATTTCAAATTACTTTTTCACTTCCCATAGTGTCTCTCCATACAGTTGTTTTAAAGCATGTTTTTCTTCATACATAATAAGCACGTTTATTTTCTTTTAAAGAAATCTTTATCTTCTAATTCAAGCATCTGAAATCTATACTGGGTATTTTCTGTAGTCTTTTGTTTGTAATGGTTCTTATAATTCTTGCTTCTTCTTTTGTATAGTACTTCTTTCCTTTGATAAGTAATTTTTGGGGGTTCTTTGAGGCCTAGGATGAAGGGATTTTTCTTTGGAGAAGAGTTGTATTTGCTTTTATCCTGTAGCACTACCAGTTCTGAACCATTTTTAACTGACAATGCTTGAAATTTCTTGGACAACTCTGGTGATTCCAATTTGGGTTATTCTGCTAGAAACCTCCCTCCTTCCCGTCATCCTCTCTCTCTGTCTCTCTCTCTCTGTCTCTCTCTGTCTCTCTCTCTCTCTGTCTCTCTCTCTCTGCCTCTCTCTCTGCCTCTCTCTGTGTGTCTCTGTGTGTGTGTGTCTCGCTCTCTCTCTCTCTCTGTGTCTCTGTGTGTGTGTGTGTCTCTGTGTGTGTGTGTGTCTCTGTCTCTCTGTGTCTCTGTCTCTGTCTGTCTTTTTCTTCTTCTCCTTCCCCCGAATGATACCAAGGCAACTTTCCCGAAAGCCCTGTGGGAGTGGTTGAATGGATAATGGCGCAGCATTCTTTCAAATTCACTCTGTGAATCTGTGTGACTATGGGGGTTTCTCAGAGTCTCCATCTTGGGCACAACCTAAGCCTTGACTTACATACCCCCTGTTCCCCCACAGCTAACATTAGTATTAATTGGCAAATTTCTTCAGGAAAAAAAATGCTTTTTGAATTTTTTGCCTACTCCTCTTGATTTTTGTTTTTGATTAAAATTTGACTTGATAATAGCGACTATCTTGCCTGATGACGTTAAAAAGCATTTTTTCCCTTGCAAGTCAGCATTTGAAGCAGTTTCAGAAGTTTGGTTACAATAAGATGGGCTATCATTATCTAAAGCCTTATTTTTTTATATCCAGATAAAACACTGCTTTCTACATCTCGTTTTTCAGCTTTTCATTCATTTCTTGATAGGATACCCGGGTCTCCTGCTTCTAGCTTGAATATTTCAGTGGTGGCATGTGAGTGTGGCCCCAGGATTCAGTCCCTCTCTCTCCAGCCCTCGAAAGTGATTTGATTTGTCTAATAGTGATTTTTTTCCTTATTCTTAAAGTCCAATAAACTTTGTCAAGAAGCGTCCTGGCATTTATTTTGTGTCTGATCTTTCATAATCATGCTCTCATTAAAGAAAGATCTACTTTACCATTTTTTTTTTTAAGATTTTATTTATTTATTTGACAGAGAGAGACACACGGAGAGAGGGAACAAAAGCTTGGGAGCGGAGAGCGGGAGCCTTCTGCTGAGCAAGACCCCAAAGCGGGGCTCCATCCCAGGACCCTGGGATCATGACCTGAGCTGAAGTGAGACACTTAAGGACTGCGCCACCCAGGGATCCCTCTCTTTCTTTCCTTTCTTTTCTGAGTTATTTCAGGTCACATTAAAAATTCCTCCGCAGTTGGGGCACCTGAGTGACTCAATGGGTTGAGCCTCTGCCTTTGGCTCCGGTCGTGGTCTTGGGGTCCTGGGATCCGCCCTGTGTCCGGCTCTCTGCTGGGCGGGGAGCCTGCTTCCCTTCCTCTCTCTGCCTGCCTCTCTGCCTCCTTGTGATCTCTGTCAAATAAATAATATCTTAAAAAAAAATTCCTCTGCAGTGTCAATATTACGTTAACAAATAATTTTGTGTTTCTTCTTTTGAACTCTTTTTCATAATGGCCATATTTAATTTCTTTTATAGGAAATGTATTTTCTCTGTTTTGTAACAGTTCTTTTGTGGTGCAAAGAGGTATTTCCTTTGTCTCTTTTTCCTTATACTTTGCCATTTTGGGGGCAAATGGCTACATTGTTTTTTCATAGATTCTATGTTGGCTCATGTTTTACTATTACTCAACTTAAGGGAGCCACTCTACCAGACCAGCTCTTGGCTGGAGAGACCTGTTGGTGTGGTGGTGAGCTGGGACATCAGCTTAGGCCTTAAATCTAGGATAAGTGCTCACCAGCCCTCTTCTCTCAGGTAGCAGGGGAGCAGGTAGCCTTGAAGCTCCCAGGTCTCTAGTCAGGTGATTGCCTGCAGCTTTTAGTTAACTATCACTCAACTTCTAGTTAACTATCACTCACCTTCTGTTTCTTCACCCTCACCCATGAATGGGTTGTTCAGGAAATGCTTGAAGAGAAGCTAAACTAAACCTAAATGATGGTGGGAAAGTTCCTTTACTCCAGGACCTGCAAATCCATGTCAATTCTGCACGACAGGACTTTTTGCAAGTCCGAGGAAATTTGAGTGTGTTTACTCTGGCACAAAGAGGCTTGTTACTGTTGAGGCCTGGCGAGACTCTATTTCTCATCAGAAACAAATGGGGCTTTCCGTGGCCCGTTGGTCAAAAATCTCATTCATTTTTGGGTTAGAACATATCAAAGCACACCTTGCCTGGGCAAGGTTAACCAGGCAAGGAAGACTTTATTGAAGACTATGGTAATTGGGGAGAGAAGTTGAACTCACCTCAGGTAAAACAAAAGACAGAGTTCATAAGAGGTTTGTGGGGAAGGTGGGGATTGTCACTGGCCACTTGTGTCTGCTAAATGGCTTTGTCCAAAGAATAAGTACAATTTCTCTTGTTTTCATGAGATATGGGGCTTTTATACTTGGCGCAAGTCACCCCCTGAAGGTAGGCCCCAACCATACCATGGAGATCTTCTCTGATGATTACATTTCAGAGACATCGCAGGTCCTTCAGAAAGACATTCCCTGGATCTTAAAGCTGGCAAGGGGCTTTGAAGGATATTTATATACATTCAAAGGGAATAGAGCAAGATTTTACAATTAGGTATTCTAAGGTAAATGTTTTATGTTAACAAAAAGGAAAGGGAGTTCAGGGGTCTATGGATAAGACATCCGTTTAAAATTAGTCAAACTCAGGACACCTGGGTGGCTTAGTTGGTTGAGCGGCTGCCTTCGGCTCAGGTCATGATTCTGGAGTTCCAGGATTGAGTCCCAGGATCGAGTCCCACATTGGGCTCCCAGCTCCATGGGGAATCTCTGACTTTTTCCCTCTGACCTTCTTCCCTCTCATGCTGTCTCTTGCACTGTCTCTCTCTCTCTCTTTTTTTTTATTTCTATCTATATTTATATTTATCTATTTTTTTTGTTTATTTTCAGCATAACACTGTTCATTGTTTTTGCACCACACCCAGTGCTCCATGCAGTACGTGCCCTCCCTATTACCCACCACCTGGTTCCTCAACCTCCCACCCCCCGCCCCTTCAAAACCCTCTGGTTGTTTTTCAGAGTCCATAGTCTCTCATGGTTCATCTCCCCTTCCAGTTTCCCTCAACTCCCTCTCCTCTCCATCTCCCCATGTCCTCCATGTTCTTTGTTATGCTCCACTAATAAGTGAGACCATATGATACTTGACTCTCTCTGCTTGACTTATTTTGCTCAGCATAATCTCTTCCAGTCCCATCTATGTTGCTACAAAAGTTGGGTATTCATCCTTTCTGATGGAGGCATAATACTCCATCGTGTATATGGACCACATCTTCCTTATCCATTCGTCTGTTGAAGGGCATCTTGGTTCTTTCCACAGTTTGGTGACCGTGGCCATTGCTGCAATAAACATTGGGGTACAGAAGGCTCTTCTTTTCACTACATCTGTATCTTTGGGGTAAATACCCAGCAGTGCAATTGCAGGGTCATAGGGAAGCTCTATTTTTAATTTCTTGAGGAATCTCCACACTGTTCTCCAAAGTGGCTGCACCAACTTGCATTCCCACCAACAGTGTAAGAGGTTCCCCTTTCTCCACATCCTCTCCAACATACGTTGCTTCCTGTCTTGCTAATTTTGGCCATTCTAACTGGTGTCAGGTGGTATCTCAATGTGGTTTTAATTTGAATCTCCCTGATGGCTAGTGATGATGAGCATTTTTTCATGTGTCTGATAGCCATTTGTGTGTCTTCATTGGAGAACTGTCTGTTCATATCTTCTGCCCATTTTTTGATATGATTATCTCTTTTGTGTGTGTTGAGTTTGAGGAGTTCTTTATAGATCCTGGGATATCAACCTTTTGTCTATACTGTCATTTGCAAATATCTTCTCCCGTTCCGTGGGTTGCCTCTTTGTTTTGTTGACTGTTTTCTTTGCTGTGCAGAAGCTTTTGATCTTGATGAAGTCCCAAAAGTTCATTTTTGCTTTTGTTTCCTTGGCCTTTGGAGACATATCTTGAAAGAAGTTGCTGTGGCTGATATCGAAGAGGTTACTGCCTATGTTCTCCTCTAGGATTCTGATGGATTCCTGTCTCACGTTGAGGTCTTTTATCCATTTCGAGTTTGTCTTTGTGTATGGTGTAAGAGAATGGTCGAGTTTCATTCTTCTACATATAGCTGTCCAGTTTTCCCAGCACCATTTATTGAAGAGACTGTCTTTTTTCCATTGTATATTTTTTCCTGTATTGTCAAAGATTATTTGACTATAGAGTTGAGGGTCCATATCTGGGCTCTCCACTCTGTTCCACTGGTCAATGTGTCTGTTTTTATGCCAGTACCACGCTGTCTTGGTGATCACAGCTTTGTAGTAAAGCTTGAAATTGGGTAATGTGATGCCGCCAGTTTTGTTGTTGTTGTTGTTGTTTTTTTTTCAACACTTCCTTAGCAATTCGGGGTCTCTTCTGATTCCATACAAATTTTAGGATTATTTGCTCCAGCTCTTTGAAAAATATCGGTGGAATTTTGATCGGAATGGCGTTAAAAGTATAGATTGCTCTAGGCAGTATGGACATTTTAACAATGTTTATTCTTCCAATCCAAGAGCATGGAACGGTCTTCCATCTTTTTGTGTCTTCTTCAATTTCTTTCATGAGTGTTCTGTAGTTCCTCGAGTACAGGTCCTTTACCTCTTTGGTTAGGTTTATTCCCAGGTATCTTATGGTTCTTGGTGCTATAGTAAATGGAATCGATTCTCTAATTTCCCTTTCTGTATTTTCATTGTTAGTGTATAAGAAGGCCACTGATTTCTGTACATTGACTTTGTATCCTGCCATGTTACTGAATTGTTGTATGAGTTCTAGTAGTTTGGGGGTGGAGTCTTTGGGGTTTTCCATATAAAGAATCATGTCATCTGCGAAGAGAGAGAGTTTGACTTCTTCGTTGCCAATTTGGATACCTTTGATTTCTCTTTGTTGTCTGATTGCTGTTGCTAGGACTTCTAATACTATGTTGAACAAGAGTGGTGAGAGTGGGCATCCTTGTCGTGTTCCTGATCTCAACGGGAAGGCTGCAAGCTTTTTCCCATTGAGGATGATATTTGCTGTGGGTCTTCCATAGATAGATTTTATGAAGTTCAGGAATGTTCCCTCTATCCCTATACTTTGAAGCGTTTTAATCAGGAATGGATGCTGGATTTTGTCAAATGCTTTTTCTGCATCAATTGAGAGGACCATGTAGTTCTTCTCTCTTCTCTTATTGATTTGTTCTATCACATTGATTGATTTGCGAATGTTGAACCAACCTTGCAACCCAGGGATGAATCCCACCTGGTCATGGTGGATAATCTTTTTAATGTGCTGCTGGATCCTGTTTGCTAGGATCTTGTTGAGAATCTTTGCATCCATATTCATCAGTGATATTGGTCTGAAATTCTCCTTTTTGGTAGGGTCTTTGCCTGGTTTGGGGATCAGGGTAATGCTGGCTTCATAAAAAGAGTCTGGAAGTTTTCCTTCTGCTTCAATTTTTTGGAACAACTTCAGGAGAATTGGGGTTATTTCTTCTTTGAAAGTTTGGTAGAATTCCCCAGGGAATCCGTCAGGTCCTGGGCTCCTGTTTTTGGGGAGGTTTTTGATCACTCCTTCAATCTCGTTACTAGATATCGGTCTATTCAGGTTGTCAATTTCTTCCTGGTTCAATTTTGGGAGTTTATAGTTTTCCAGGAAGGTATCCATTTCATCTAGGTTGCTTAGCTTATTGGCATATAACTGTTGGTAATAATTTCTGATGATTGTTTCTATTTCCTTCGTGTTAGTTGTGATCTCTCCCTTTTCATTCATAATTTTATTAATTTGGGCTTTCTTTTCTTTTGGATTAGTGTGGCCAATGGTTTATCGATCTTATTGATTCTTTCAAAAAACCAGCTTCTAGTTTCATTGATACATTCTACTGTATCTCTGGTTTCTACCTCATTGATCTCTGCTCTAATCTTGATTATTTCCCTTCTTGTGTGCGGAGTTGGTTTGATTTGTTGTTGATTCTCCAGTTCTTTAAGGTGTAGAGACAGCTGGTATATTCTGGATTTTTCAATTTTTTTGAGGGAGGCTTGGATGGCTATGTATTTCCCCCTTAGGACCACCTTTGCTGTATCCCATAGGTTTTGGACCGAAGTGTCTTCATTCTCATTGGTTTCCATGAATTGTTTAAGTTCATCTTTGCTCTCCTGGTTGATCCAAGCATTCTTAAGCAAGGTGGTCTTTAGCTTCCAGGTGTTTGAGTTCCTTCTGAACTTTTCCTTGTGATTGAGTTCCAGTTTCAAAGCATTGTGATCTGAGAACATGCAGGGAATAATGTCAGTCTTTTGGTATCGGCTGAGTCCTGCTTTGTGACCCAGTATGTGGTCTATTCTGGAGAAGGTTCCATGTGCACTTGAGAAGAATGAGTATTCTGTTGTTTTAGGGTGGAATGTTCTGTATATGTCTATGAGGTCCATCTGGTCCAATGTTTCATTCAATGCTCTTATTTCTTTATTAATTTTCTGCTTCGATGATCTGTCTATTTCTGAGAGAGGCGTATTAAGATCTCCTACTATATTGTATTTATATCAATATGACTCTTTATCTTGATTAATAGTTTTCTTATGTAATTGGGTGCTCCCATATTGGGGGTGTAGATATTTACAATTGTTAGATCATCTTGGTGGATAGTCCCTTTAAGAATTATGGAGTGTCCTTCTGTTTCTCTGACTACAGTCTTTAGTTTAAAATCTAATTTATCTGATATGAGAATCGCTACCCCGGCCTTCTTTTGAGGCCCATTGGCATGAAAGATTCTTCTCCATCCCTTCACTTTCAGTCTGGGTGTATCCTTAGGTTCAAAATGGGTCTCTTGTAGACAACATATGGATGGGTCCTGTCGTTTTATCCAATTTGCAACCCTGTGTCATTTTCTGGGCGCATTTAGGCCATTCACATTGAGAGTGATTATTGAGAGATAGGTTTTTATTGACATCGTGTTACCTTTGAAGTCTTTCTGTCTGTAGATTGTTTCTATATTTCTGTTCAATGATATTCTTAGGATTTTTTCTCTTTTATAGGACTCCCCCTTAATATTTCCTGCAGTGTTGGCTTGGTGGTTGCATAGTCTTTTAAGCCTTGCCAGTCTAGGAAACTCTTTATCTCTCCATCCATTTTAAATGTCGCACTGTCTCTCTCTTAATCTTAACTTAAAACTTAATCTTAAATCTTAAAAAAATCTTAAAAAAAAAAAACCTTAGTGAAACTGAGGGAAATGTTAAGGCCAGGGGCTGCCCTCTGGTCAGGGAACTACTGCTCTTCAGCCAAGCCACTCTCCTTGCCTCCTCCTGCAGCCCTCTTTGCCCTCTCCCCTCCCCTCTTCTCTTTCTGAGCTCAGCTGCTGGGTGTTCTCTATCACTGATTGGTTTTCAGTCTCCTCCCTGGGCAGAATGTCAGCGCCCACGAAGAGCCTCTGGGGCTGGGGAGGGGATGCAGGTGTGGGAGTTGAGGGAACTAGCGTTGCCCCTCCAATGCAGGGTGGCAGGTGAGGTCTAGGGGATCCGATCCCTGGAGAAGTGGATTGGGCAGATGAGGAACTGGGGGCTAAGAAAGCAGTCGGCCTCCAGGGGACTCACCGAGGCTGAAATGCCTGTCCAGAATACACAGTGCACTTCCTCCTTTCCCTGGAGCCTGACTCCATTTGCATTTCTGAGTAACATCCCTGTGCCTTCTTGCTGCAGGAGCTGTCCTTTTCCCTCTGGGCTGTCAGAAGGTGGAGAAAGAGATGGGCTGGCAACAATCTCTGCAAGAATCCGATCCGTCCAAAGTCCGCACCATTTACCTCAATGAACCCCTTAGGAACAGTTTCTGCAAAAACTGGATCAGGTGAGAAGGGTGTGTGGCTGGGAGGTGAGGAAGGAGGAAGAAGGTGGGGTCCTCACCTGCCAAAATTACTTGGTGTGGATGCTTCAGGCTTTAACACTTGTCTCAGACCTTGAGAAATGTGAACTCTCAAGTCCACCAGCACCAAAAGGCTGTGTTGTCATCTCACCCGCAAGGTTTCTTACTCTGAGGTCGCCTCTCCTCTCACTGTTCATGGCAACACCGTGCAACACACTGGCATCTGGGAGCTCTCTCTAGTAATACCTACCGGGGAGGTAAAGTGTTTTCCAGGGGAACCTCACAGATCTGCTGATTTCTCCACCAATATCTTCTATTGGGGAATGGAGCATGAGGCTTCTTCTTCTTTTTTTTTAACTGAAGTTTAATTAATATGCAGTGTTATGTTAATTTCAGGATTACAATGCAGTGATTCAACAGTTCTATACATTACTCAGCGCTCATCAAAAGGACTGTACTCTTAATCCCTTTTACCTATTTCATGCAACCACCCCCCCCAGTCACCTCCCTCTGACAACCACCAGTTCATTCGCTGCATTTGAGTCTCTGATAATATTCTGTTGTATATATGCATTATATCTTTACCCGTTGAACTATGGATGGACACTTGGGTTGCTTGCATATCTTGGCTATAGTAAGTAATGCTGCAGTAAATGTAGGTGTAAATATAGGTGTGCATATATTTTGTGAATTTGGGTTTTTGTTATCTTTGGGTAAATATCCAAAGTGAATTAGGAGATCATATAGTAATTATACTTTTAATTTTTTAAGGAACCTCCATACAGTTTTCCACAGATTGGCTGCCCCTATCTGCATTCCTAGGAACAGTGTTCAAGGGTTCCTTTTCCTTCACATCTTTGTTATTTGTGTTTTGTTTTATTTTAGCCATTCTGACATGTGTAAGGTGATATTTCATTGTGGTTTTAATTTGCATTTCCCTGATTATGAGTGATGTTGAGCATCTTTCTGGCCTTCTTTGGAAAATTGTCTATTTAGGTCCTTTGGCCATTTTTAATCAGATCGATTGTGGGGAAGTGTTAAATTGAATAAGTTCTAAATATATTTTGGATGTTAATCTCTAACTGATATGATATATCATTTACAAATACTTCTCCCACTCAGTAGAGTGCCTATTTGTTTCATTTATGGTTTCTTTCACTGTTCAGAAGCTTTTTATTTTGGTGCAGTCCTGATAATTTAATTTTGCTTTTGTTTCTCTTGCTAGAGAAGATGTATCTAGAAAAATGTTTCTACATCCCATACCAAAAAATCAACTGCTCATGTGGTCTCTGAGGAGTTTTATTGTTTCAGGTCTTACATTTAGATCTTTAATCTATTTTGAGGGTTTTTTTGTGTATAGTCTAAGAAAGGGGTCCAGTTTCATTCTTTTGCATTCAGCTTCCAGTTTTCTGAGTACCATTTCTTAAAGAAACTGTCTTTTCCCCCATTGTATATTCTTGTCTCCTATGTCATAGATTAAGTGATCATATGTGTGGTTTTATTTCTGGGCTCGGATTCTGTTCTGTTAATCTATGTGTCTGTTTTTGTGCCAGTACCATACCGCTTTGATTACTGCAGCTTTATTGGAAATCTTGAAATCTGGGACTCAGATATGTCTAGCTTTGTTCTTCTTTCTCAAGATTGCTTTGGCTATTTGGGGTCTTTTGTGGCTTCATACAATTTGAGGACTATTTATTGTAGTTCTGTGAAAAATACTGGTGTTTTGATAGCTATTGCGTTAAATCTATAGATTGCTTTGGGTAGTATGGACATTTAAAAAATGTTAATTCTTCCAGTCCTTGAGCATGAAATATCCTCTCCTTGTTTGTGTCATCTTCAGTGTCTTTCATCAGTGTTTCATAGTTTCCAGAGTACAGGTCTTTTACCTCCTTGGTTAAGCTTATTCCTAGGTATTTTATTATTTTTTGGTGCAATTGTGAATGGGATTTTTTTTTCTTGATTTCTCTTTCTGCAACTTCATTATTAGGGTATAGAAACACGGCAGATTTCTATATATGAATTTTGTATTCTGCAACTTTACTAAATTTATTTCTCAGTTCTAATAGTGTTTTGGTGGAGCTTTAAGTGTTTTTCATATATGGTACGTCATCTGCAAATAGTGACAGTTTTTCTTCTTCCTTATCAATTTGGATACCTTTTCTTTCCTTTTTTTTTTTTTCTGATTGCTGTGTCTAGGACTTGCAGTAGTATTTTGAATAAAATTGGTGAGAATGGACAACCTTTTCTTGTTTTTGATCTTAGAGGAAAAGCTGTCAGTTTTTCACTGTTGAGTATAGTGTTGGCTGTGGGTTTTTCATATAAAACCTTTAGTATGTTGTGGTATGTTTCCTATGAACTATTTTGTTGAGAGTTTATATCAAGAATAGATGTTGTATCTTGTCAACTGCTTTTTCTGCATCTATTAGGATGATCATATGTTTTTATCCTTTTCCTTGTTGCTGGGATATATCACACTAATTGATCTGCACATATGGAACCATGTCTGGAATAAATCTTACTTGATCTTGGTGAATGATTTTTTTAAAGTGTTATTGGATTCCATTTGGTAATACTTTGTTGAGGATTTTTTAATCTATTCTCATCCGGGATATTGGCCTGTCATTTGCTTTTTTGCAGTGTCTTTATCTGGTTTTGGTATTAGGGTGATGCTGGCCTTGTAGAATGAATTTGAAAGTATTCCTTCCTCCTCTTTCTTTTGTTCTTTTTTTTTTTTTTTTTTTGAATAGTTTGAGAAGACTATGTACAAATGTTTGGCAAAATTCACCTGTGGAGCTATCTGGTCCTGGACTTTTGTTTGTTTAGAGTTTTTTGGTTACCAATTCAATTTCAATATTAACAATCTCTGTGTTCAAATTTTCTATTTCTTCCTGCTTCAGTTTTAGAATATTGTATATTTCTAGAAATTTACCCATTTCTTTTAGGTTGTCCAATTTTTGGCATATAATCTTTTCATAATATTCTTTTATAATCCTTTGTATTTCTGTGGTGTTGGTTATTTCTCCTCCTTCCTTTCTGATTTTATTTATTTAAGTCATTTTTTTTCTTGATGACTCTGGTTAGAATTTATCGATTTTTATCTTTTTTAAAGAACCAGTTCTTGGTTTCATTTATCTTTTTCTAATATTTTAGTCTCATTTTATTTTCCACTCTAATCTTGATTGTTTCCTTCCTTCTACGAGCTTTGGGCTTCACTCTTTCTTCTTTTTCTAGCTCCTTTAGGTATAAGTTTTGTTGTTTGAGATTTTTTTTAAACTTCTTGAAGTAGGCTTGTATCACTATAAACTTCCTTCTCAGAAACTTCCTTCCTTACTGTGTTCCAAATACTTAGGCCATTGTGTTTTCAATTTCATCTGCCTCCGTGTATTTTTCGATTTCTTCATTTATTAGGTGCACATTATTTAGCCTCCATGTGCTTGTGGGTTTTTTTGTTTGCTTCCTTGTTTTTTGTTTTTTAAAGATTTTATTTATTTATTTGACAGAAAGAGCATGAGTGGAAAGGAGGGGGAGAGGGAGAAGCAGGCTCCCTGCTCAGGGCTCAATCCCAGGACTCTGGGTTCATGACCTGAGCTGAAGGTAGATGAGTAACTGACTAAGCCACCCAGATACCCCATGCTTGTGTTTTTCAGTTTGCTTTTTGTAATTGATTTCCAGTTTCATATCATTTTGGTCAGAAAAGATGCTTGATATTATTTTAATCTTCTAAATTTATTGAGACTTCTTTTGTGGCCCAACATATGGCCTACTCTAGAGACTGTTCTATGTGCACGTGAAAAGAATGTATATTCTGCTGTTTTGGATGGAATGTCCTGTTTTGTTTTGTTTTTTAATATTTTATTTATTTGACAGAGAGAAATTACAACTAGGCAGAGAGGCAGGCAGAGAGAGAGAGAGGAGGAAGCAGGCTCCCTGCTGAGCAGAGAGCCCGATGTGGGGCTCCATCCCAGGACCCTGGGATCATGACCTCAGCTGAAGGCAGAGGCTTTAAGCCACTGAGCCACCCAGGCACCCCAGAATGTCCTGTTTATATCTATTAGGTCCATCTGGTCTAATCTGGTTCACAGCTACTGTTTCCTTGTTGATTTTTCTGTCTGGATCATCCATCCATAATGTAAGTGGTGAGTGGAAGTCCTGTGCTATTAATTGTATTACTATCAGTTTTTTCCTTTACTACTGTTAATGTTTGCTTTTTGTGTCTAGGTGCTCCAATGTTGAGCACATAGATATTTACAATTGTTATATCCTCTTGTTGGATTAATCCCTTTATCATTATATGGTGTATTATGTATTGTCTCTTGCTATAGTTTTTGTTTTAAGGTCTATTTAGTCTGATATAAATATTGCTAACCCAGGTTTGTTTGTTTTTGTTTTTTAAGCTTCCATTTTCTTGGTATGTTTTTTCATCTCTTCACATTCAGTCTGTATGTGTCTTTAGGTCTGAAGTGAGTATCTTATAAGCAACTTACAGCTGAGTCTGTTTTTATTTATTCAGGACCCCACATATTTTGATTTGAACATAGTCCATTTACATTTAATTATTGATAGGTATTTACTTATGGCCATTTTTCAATTGTTTCTGGTTGTTTTTGTAGTCCTTCTCTGTTCCTTTCTTCTTTTCTTGCTCTCTTTCCTTATGGTTTGATGGCTTTCTTTAGTGTTATACTTGGATTTCTTTCTCTTTATTTTTTGTGTAACTATTACAGGTTTTTGATCTACGGTTACCATCAGAATCATATAGATGATGTCTTATGTATGTAGCAGCCTAGGTTAAGTTGATAGTCACTTAAGCTCAAACACCTTCTGAAGGCACTAAATTTTTACTCCCCCTGCCCATGTTTTATGTATGTCATATTTTGTCTTTTTATTTTAACCAGTTTATAGATAATTTTGCTACTTTTGTCTCTCTCTTTTTTTTTAAAGATTTTATTTATTTGACAGACAAGTAGGCATAGAGACAGGTGGGGGGTGGGGGGAAGCAGCCTCCCTGCCAAGCAGAGAGCCAGATGCAGGGCTCAATCCCAGGACCCTGGGATCATGACCTGAGCTGAAGGCAGAGGCTTTAACCCACTGAGCCACCCAGGCGTCCCTTTTGTCTCTTTTTAATAAAGACTTTATTTATTTGAGAGAGGGAGAGAGCAAGCACAAGCAGAGGGAGGGGCAGAGAGAGAGAGGGAGAAGCAAACTCCCTGCTGATTGGAGAGCCTGACCTGGGGCTCAATACCAGGATCCTGAGATCATGACTTGAGTCACAGTCCAACATGTAACCAATTGAGCTACCCAGGTCCCCCTTTTGTCTTTTAACTTTCATAGTCACTTTATAAGTGATTAATCTACCTTTACTATGTTTGCTTTTACCTGTGGAATTTTTTCCTTTCATAATTTTCTTCTAATTATGGCCTTTTCTTTCCACTTAAATAATTTCCTTACACATTTCTTGTAAGTCTACTTTAGTGGTGATGAACTCCTTTGAATTTTGTTTGTCTGGGAAACTCCTTATCTCTTTTTCTCTTCTGAATAGTAAACTTGCTAGATAGAATATTCTTAGTTGTAGGTTTTTCTTTTATTTCTTTTTTTCCTTTTAGCGTCCTGTGTATATGATGTTACCTCCTTTTGGCCTGCAGTTTCTGCTGAAAAGTCATCTTTTTTTTTCTTTTTTAATTTATTTTCAGTGTAACAGTATTCATTGTTTTTGCACCACACCCAGTGCTCCATGCAGTACGTGCCCTCCCTATTACCCACCACCTGGTTCCTCAACCTCTCACCCCCTGCCCCTTCAAAACCCTCTGGGTGTTTTTCAGAGTCCATAGTCTCTCATGGTTCATCTCCCCTTCCAGTTTCCCTCAACTCCCTCTCCTCTCCATCTCCCCATGTCCTCCATGTTCTTTGTTATGCTCCACAAATAAGTGAAACCACATGATACTTGACTCTCTCTCTGCTTGACTTATTTCACTCAGCATAATCTCTTCCAGTCCCATCCATGTTGCTACAAAAGTTGGGTATTCATCCTTTCTGATGGAGGCATAATACTCCATCGTGTATATAGACCACATCTTCCTTATCCATTCGTCTGTTGAAGGGCATCTTGGTTCTTTCCACAGTTTGGTGACCGTGGCCATTGCTGCAATAAACATTGGGGTACAGATGGCTCTTCTTTTCACTACATCTGTATCTTTGGGGTAAATACCCAGCAGTGCAATTGCAGGGTCATAGGGAAGCTCTATTCTTAATTTCTTGAGGAATCTCCACACTGTTCTCCAAAGTGGCTGCATGAACTTGCATTCCCACCAACAGTGTAAGAGGTTCCCCTTTCTCCACATCCTCTCCAACACACGTTGTTTCCTGTCTTGCTCATTTTGGCCATTCTAACTGGTGTCAGGTGGTATCTCAATGTGGTTTTAATTTGAATCTCCCTGATGGCTAGTGATGATGAGCATTTTTCCATGTGTCTGATAGCCATTTGTATGTCTTCATTGGAGAAGTGTCTGTTCATATCTTCTGCCCATTTTTTGATATGATTATCTGTTTTGTGTGTGTTGAATTTGAGGAGTTCTTTATAGATCCTGGATATCAACCTTTTGTCTATACTGTCATTTGCAAATATCTTCTCCCGTTCCGTGGGTTGCCTCTTTGTTTTGTTGACTGTTTCCTTTGCTGTGCAGAAGCTTTTGATCTTGATGAAGTCCCAAGGCAGCATGGTACTGGCATAAAAACAGACACATTGACCAGTGGAACAGAGTGGAGAGCCCAGATATGGACCCTCAACTCTATGGTCAAATAATCTTCGACAAAACAGGAAAAAATATACAATGGAAAAAAGACAGTCTCTTCAATAAATGGTGCTGGGAAAACTGGACAGCGATATGTAGAAGAATGAAACTCGACCATTCTCTTACACCGTACACAAAGATAAACTCGAAATGGATAAAAGACCTCAATGTGAGACAGGAATCCATCAGAATCCTAGAGGAGAACATAGGCAGTAACCTTCGATATCAGCCATAGCAACTTCTTTCAAGATATGTCTCCAAAGGCAAAGGAAACAAAAGCGAAAATGAACTTTTGGGACTTCATCAAGATCAAAACCTTCTGCTGAAAAGTCATCTTATAGCTTTCTGGGGGTTTTCCTTGTATATAACTCTACTTTCTCTTGCTTTAAAAAAAATTCTCTATCATTACTCTTTGGCATTTTAATTATTGTATGTCTTGGTGTAGATATCCTTGGGTTCATGTTGTTAGGGACTCTCTCTGCTTTCTATATCTTGATGTCCTCATATTAGTTATTTTCAGCTATTATTTCTTCAAATAAACTTTTTTCCCCCTTCTCTTTATCTTTTCTAGGATCCCTATAATGTAAATGTTGTTACACTTGATGATACCACAGAATTCCCTTATCCTAGTCTCATTTTTTGTTATAGTTTTTTCTTTTTGTTGTTCAGCTTGGTTGCTTTCCAATACCATATCTTTGAGACTGCCAATCTGTTCTGCATCCTCTAACCTGCTTGTGGCTGCCTCTAATGTGTTTTTTATTTCTGTTATTGAATTCTTCGGCTCTCACTGGGTTTTTATATTTTCTGTCTCTTTGTTGAAGTTCTCACTGAGTTCATCCACTCTTTTCTCAAGTCCTATGAGTATCTTTATAACCATTACTCTGAAAAAAATTTTTTTAACCTGGCATATTATTTTTGTTTCATTTTGGTCTTTTCCTGTGATTTTTGTCTTGTTCTTTCATTTGTGGCATATTCTTCTGTCTCATTTTGTCTAACTCTCTGTGTCACCTTCTGTGTATTAAGGAGGTTGATTACATCTCCTCGACTTGAATGTAGTGGCCTTCTATAGAAGAGTGCTGCATATAGTGCAATCTCCCTTAGTCACCAGAGCCACATCCTCCAGGGGTGTGCAAAGGTGCAAGCAGCCCTGTACACAGGGCTGCTTGCACCCTCCTCTTATGGTGCCTCCTCAATTACCCTTAGTTCAGCCAGCTGCAATGACCCATTGTTCCTTCTGTTTGCGGACAGGGTTTTCCCCCTGCACTGTGGAGAGACCTGTCTGTGGCTATTGTGGCCTAGCTGTTTGCATATAGCCTCACTGCCAGAGCTGCAGGTGCACAGTAGGGCAGGGCTTTCCTTCTGCATAGCTGGCTAAGAGGCCTGGCTGCAGAAATTGTGTGCATGTTGGAAAGTGGGCTTATCTCTCCTCTCTCCAGAGCAAGAGTCACTTAGAAGTGGTGCTGGTCCCTGTGGGAGTTGCTTGCCGGGTGTAGTGGGACAGGAGATGTTTTTTGGTAGGATGGTAGGATGCCTGCTGAGGAATCAAGCAGGTTGGATGGGGAGGGTACCCAGGGGAATGTGAGGGTGGGGCACCCTAATGATAGCAACGTAAATGAAGAGTATTTCTGGCTCCCACAAACATCTGGCTATCTAGGCTGTGGAAGAGAAAGAGGAAATGGCCTCCACTAGCACTCTTGTTCCTAGAAAAAAATCTCTTGCATGTTCCTACTCGTCCAGCACATGTTCTAACATTAGTAAATAAATCTCCTTCCTGTATACTCCATGTGCTTCTCATACTGTTGCTTCTGTGTTGGGTCTTGGGTTGAGTTTAGTATACTGGCTCTTTCCCTCATTCTCTGGCTTTCCCACAGCTATGCATGCTGAATTGTACAGCTCTTGGATTGAAGGCCTGATCAAAGCCAGATTTTGGGGGACTCATCAGGATGGGTCCCCCACGTCTGGGGATCCCAGTATGGGATCAGTGTTCTGCCCCCTGTTTGTGGTTAACTGTGCTGAGAGCTTGGTTCCCAACTGCAACTCTGCCCCTCCTGCCCTTTTTGGTGTGGCTTCTGTGATGGAGCTGTTATCTTGGTGTGTTTGTCTGACAAGTTGAACTCCGGATCTCCCTATTCTGCTGTCTTCCCCAAACTCCTGGTCTTTCTGATTTTAAAATATAAAAGATTCATTAGAAAACAAGAAACACCCCTGAGATGATTTTCTTTGTCCATAACATAGCTTAGGCATTTGGGAAGATTGATGGATTTAAGATAACTTTTAGTGAGAGGTGCCTGGGTGGCTCAGTGGATTAAGCCACTGCCTTCGGCTCAGGTCATGATCTCAGGGTCCTGGGATCGAGCCCCGCGTCAGACTCTCTGCTCCGCAGGGAGCCTGCTTCCTCCTCTCTCTCTGCGTGCCTCTCTGCCTAGTTGTGATTTCTCTCTGTTAAATAAATAAAATATTTTAAAAAAAGAAAAAAAAAGATAACTTTTAGTGATAAAGAACCTGTGAGGGAGAAAAGTGAGAAAAATTGGTGGCTTTTATTATCCTTGAACTATAAGATGAATGTTTAGAAGTTCTGTTACAAGAATTACAGGCCATTAGAAAATGTGGAATACATCTTGCTTATGTACTGTCTTCATAGTACTTAGTTCCTGAAATGGGGAAAATTCTTTCTTTATCCCAACATTGTTTTCAGATAGCAATGAATGTTTTTAAAAATGGCAAAAAATCTTTAGAAAAGAGTGTTCTACAGCAATATTTTATCCACTTCTGGGTTTTCCTTTGGTGTGTTTAGAGTTCCCAGTGTTAACTGCTAATGGTATTTTTCTTCTTCACCTACAGCACAGCCAAGTACAGCGTTTGGTCATTTCTTCCTCGATATCTGTACCTGCAGTTTAGCAAAGCTGCTAATGCTTTCTTCCTGTTCATTACTATATTGCAGGTAATATTTCTGAATTCATTATTAGATTAAGCTTTTTAGTAAAGAAAATACTAGCATCTTATTTAGCTGAATTAAGAATTTGATGTAGGGAATAAACTCAAACACTGTAAGAAGAGAACTCTCTCCTTACAATACTCATTAAGACACTGAAACTCCCATTGGGGGCTGAAAAACATGTTGATGCCTAATGTATGAATTGGTCCACAGTTCTTCCTGATTTAGATCACTAATGAGATATTATTGGACTGCATTTTATAATTTATGCCACCTCCGTGATAGGATAATTTTAATATATTTAAAGGAATAGTTTAAAGAAAGTCCAGATGCTAGTTTAAAATAGCTAATTTTCTTTTCTTCTTTTTTTTTGTATTTCAGTAAAAACAGTTAATGTGAGATCTACCTCCTTAACAATTTTAAGTGTACAATACAGCAGTGTTCCCCAAAGACATCTGTTGTACAGGAGATCTCTAGAACTTAATAATTTTGCATAACTAAAACTTTATGCTCATTGAATAACAGCTCCTCATCTCTCCCTCTCTCCAGCCCCTGACACCACCATTTTACTCTCTGAGTCCATGAATCTATGTCAGATGTCTCATAAGTGGTCTTATGCTGGATTTGTCATCTGTGCCTGGCCCATTTCACTTGGCATAATGTCCTCAAGTTTCCTCCATGTTATTACGTGTGGCAGGCTTTCCATCTTTTTAAAGCCTGAATAATATTCCGTTGTGTATATGCCACACTTTCTTTATCCAGTCATCCACCAACAGACAATGAAGTTGTTCCCATACTTGGCTCTGGTTCTGCTATGAACGTGGGAGTGCTGCTGTGTCTCCAAGCTCCTGATTTCAACTCTTGGATAAGTACCTAGAAGTGAGATTGCTGAACCATATGGTAGTTCTAGTTTTAATTTTTTGAAAAGTCTTCATATTATTTTTCTGTAATAGCAGCACCATTTTCTGTTCCCACTGGATGTGTACAAGGGTTCCAATCCTTTCACATCCTGATGAACACTTGTTACTTCTTGTTATTTTTTATTGTTTTGCTAACAGCCATCTTAACTTGTGTGAAGTGATGTCTCACTCTCACTGTAGTTTGGAGTTTCATTTGATGATTAGTGTGATGTTGAGCACCTTTCTTGTACCTCTTGGCCATTTGCAGGTTGTCTTCAGAGAAATGTCTATTCAGATCCTTTGCCCATTTTGACTGGATTATTATTACTACTACTATTTTTCTCATTGAGTTGAAATTCCTTGTATCAGGTGAGGGGGGGCTTCAAATATTTTCTCCTATTCTGTAGGTTGCCTTTTCATTTTGTGGATGGTTCCCCTTGCTGTGCAGAAGCTTTTCAGTTTGATGTGGTCCCCCTTGTCTATTTTTGCTTTTGTTACCTGTGTTTTTGGCATCCTAGCTGAGAAATCATTGCCAAGACCAATGTCTAAAGCTTCCCCTCTTTTAGGAATAACATCTTTTCAAAAACAGTTAAATTCAAGGCTTTTCATAATTTGGTTTGTGCCTGTTTATTCAGTCTTGTTTGCATCATGAACCTACAATGCAACACAATCCAAGAGGCAAATCTCCTCACAATTCCCCAATTTTCTTCCTAGCTCTAGACCTTGGTTCATTCTGTTACCTAACCCAGAAGGCACTCATCTGGTTGTACGCTATCCATTCTCTTAAAGGCACATCTCAAAGTCCCCTTCTTTCAAATGTCACAAAATGCCGCACTCCATGCCGATTTCCCCCATCTTTATCTTCTGCAGCAATGATCGGTGTTATACATTAAAACTGATTTTATTTTTCCTGGAAAACTCTAAACTCCTTCAGAATAGAAATAGTGCCTTCAAAATGGCCAAGCTTTGGGATAAGAATTTAATGAACTGTTGGATTGAACTTCAACAGAAGATAGGCATTAGTGAACATGTGCAGTCAAATGCTCTACCACTGGCATTAGTGAACATTTCTAGAGGTCATGTAAGTGTATAGCAAAATCTGTGCATGGAATTAAGAACTCAAGGATGAATGATCAGACATAGTTCCTACCTTTGGAGAACTGGTAGTCCTTTTTTTTTTTTTTTAAAATATTTATTTGTCAGAGAGAGAGCAAGAGCACAAGCAGGGGGAGCACCTGAGGGAGAGGGAGAAGCAGGGTTCCTGCTGAGCAAGGAGCCCGATGTGGGACTCAGTCCCAGGACCCTGAGATCATGACCTGAGCCAAAGGCAGATGCTTAAGTAACTGAGCCCCCCAGGCAGTCCCATGGAGAGCTGGTAGTCTAAACATACAAATACTTTAAGAAATATTTATAAATTATTATGGGAGCACAGGCCTCTTTGGGCTGGAGTGTGAGTGGTTCCGGAAAAGCTAGTGAGAAAGAAGATGACATTTGAGCCAAAGATTCGGGGAGGAGGAGTCTAACAGGAAGCAGAGGGCAGTGGACGAAGGGACCTTTCAGCCGCAGGAGACTGGGTGAGAAAAGGCATGGGCACAGGAGGCGCTGGTTGCCTTTTAGAAGAACCGGGGACCGAAGAGGGGAAGGGAAAGAGGTAAAATTTTCTTTGAGAACATTTTACATATTTTGAATTGTGAAAATTTAGCAAGTATGAAATTTTTTTCTCGTGGATGGCGCATCCTGGAAACAGTAAACATTTTGTTTGGCATGGAGAGTAGGAAAGAATCTGAAGATGTCAGGTGAGATCAGGATATAAGAAGCTTAGTGCTACATTCAGAAGCTTGGACTGTGTTCGAGGGAGAGGAAAAGGGCAGTGACAGTCAGGAGCTAGAGTGAAGTGACCAGCTCTGGTTAGGCTTAACCAAGGAAGAGACAGAGGCCTGTGAGTGACAAGACTGGCTTGGAGGTACACTGCAGAGAGATGGAGAAGAGGGACAGACAGGAATTATTTGAAAGGCAGATTTAACTGATAGCCTAAGCAATCCTAAAATTTCTCCCCTTTTTCATCGGTTCTCAATTGCTTTTATTTTATTTTATTTTATTTTATTTCTTTTGATTTCATTCTATTATTATTTTTTAAAGATTTCCTTTATTTACTTGAGAGACAGAGAGAGAGAGAGAGAGAGAGAACATGAGCAGGGAAGGTGGGGAGGGCACAGAAGGAGAGGGAGAAGCAGGCTCCTCACTGTGCAGGGAGCCGTACCGGGACTCGATCCCAGGACACGAGATCATGACTTGAGCCAAAGGCAGATGCTTAACCCACTGAGCCATTGAACTGCCCCCTTAGATTGCTTTTAAGGTAATTATAAGAATTATTGAGAGTTTCAAAATAGACACTATTTTGCTACAGGGACAAATTATAAGCAAGCAGGAAATAAGGCAGCCTAGAGAGTACACACAGGCCCAAGTTTGGAAACATAAGCCTAAAAGCTGGTCTAAATCTGGAAACCTAGAGACAGTCCAATCTAGGACCTCACCTACCCTTTTGTCCATCAGGAAACTGTCACAGCCTCTTTATCACTTTGTTTCTCATATCCTGTTTGTTTGTTTACTTATTTAGAGATTGTGAGCAAGGGTGAGTGGGGGAGCGGGGAAGACAGAGGGGAAGAAAGAATCTAAGGCAGTCTCCACGCTCAGTGCAGAGCCCCACACAGGGCTCGATCTCACAACACTGAGACCATGACCTGAGCCGAAATCGAGAGTCAGCCACCCGGGGTCCCTACTTTATTTCTGCTATTTTAAACAGTGGGGGATAGACCTAGAGTTGTCTCCGTAGGAAATTATGAGAAATATTATTCTCCAGCTTCTCCCAAAAATTTCTCTTGTGCCTCAAAAAGAAGGTTCAGTTAACTGACCTTTTGGATTTAATTCTTTTGAAGGGATGCTATTTTAGACTCTTAAGTTTTGAACTATTCTCTTCGAAATGTGGTAAATGCATTGTACTAGAAAGATGACATAATGGCCCAAGTGTTAAGCAGTCGCTCTGGTGGAGTTTCCATAACGTAATGTTTAGTCTCATGCTTCAGGGAGGGTTTGATATGTTAAGAGTCTCCTTCCTCTTTTTATTTAACAGCATGTGTTGTTCCTACGTCCCACGTATGCTACTAGTAGCCTGACTTTTAGTGTCAAGCAAAATATAAGATTCATCATAAGATTCACGGTAACTCTGATTGTTTCTGCAGCAAATTCCAGATGTGTCTCCGACGGGAAAATATACAACTCTCTTGCCTTTGGTGATTATTCTTATGGTTTCAGGCATCAAAGAGATTGTAGAAGATTATGTAAGTTCACTCTTAGTGAAATGTTCTCAGAACTATTGCCTTGAATAGAAGAGGCATAGTTGTTGTTGTGGTGTTGTTCTCAAGCTTCTTGTTGGAAGTGGTATAATTCTTTAAAACTGTAGTTGATGTGAAAAACCAAAGTTTTAAGGTTTCAAATCATAAATTGTGTGTGTGAGTGTGTGTGTGTGTGTGTGTGTGTGTGTGTGTGTGTGTGTGAGAAACCAGTAGGATTTAATTGTGGTCATAAGATGTATCTTTGAGGAATCGCCAGGTTTACACACTTCACAGCACTCACGATAGCACATACCCTCCCCAGTGTCCATAGCCCCCTCCCCCTCTCCCAATCCCACCTCCCCCCAGCAACCCCCAGTTTGTTTTGTAAGATTAAGAGTCATTTATGGTTTGTCTCCCTCCCAATCCCATCTTGTTTCATTTATTCTTCTCCTATCCCCCTACCCCGCCATGTTGCTTCTCCATGTCCTCATATCAGGGAGATCATATGATAGTTGTCGTTCTCCGATTGACTTATTTCACTAAGCATGATACGCTCTAGTTCCATCCACGTCGTCGCAAATGGCAAGATTTCATTTCTTTTGATGGCTGCATAGTATACCCCTGGGGATAAAAATACATTATATGTTTATTTAAAAAAAAAAATTTGGAAGGGGAGGTGAACCATAAGAGACTATGGACTCTGAAAAACAACCTGAGGGTTTTGAAGGGTCAGGGGTGGGAGGTTGGGGGAACAGGTGGTGGGTAATGGGGAGGGCACGAATTGCATGGAGCACTGGGTGTTGTGCAAAAACAATGAATACTGTTACGCTGAAAAAATAAATAAAATGGAAAAAAAAAAGATGTATCTTTGAGGATATAAGGCAACCAGAAAATCCTAACTGGCTAAAAGGGTCAGTAATTGTGCAGTGACTTCATTTCTCCTTTAACCTTATCACAGATACAATTCCCCCCACCTCCAAGATTTTATCTGTTTCTTAGAGAGAGAACAGAAGCAGGGGGAGGGCAGAGAGGGCGGAGTGGGCAGCACGGGCAGCAGGCTCCCCAGCTGAGCAAAGGAATCAGGTGCAGGACTCTATCCCAGGACCCTGAGATCATGACCTGACCCAAAGGCAGATGCTTAATTGCCTGAGCCACCTGGGTGTCCTTACAGATACAATTTCACACGAGCCTACAGATTTTAGCAGTAAAGGAAAAGAGAGAGATTTAGTATTGCTTTCCATTGGTTCTGACCCTACCTGCTACAGCTGGGCTCACTCTGGTAGGATCCCATTTTCCTCACTCACAATCCTTAATGCTCATTTTCCAAAATTGCTAGCTATTGCTATTCTAATGTTTCTGCCTCATTCCACCATATCTTGTAAAGATAGGTCATCAGTAAAATCTATTCGGTTGCTGGTCTTTTGATTGCTTTATACTATGAAAGAATTTTTCAAACTTAATCAAAAGCCTTGGGCTAAACTGGGGCATAATTCAAGATTGCTAATTATGTGTTTAGCTAGAAGGATGGTCATTGAAAGTGATATATAATATGCTGATGTTTTAAGTAGCACTTCACTATGTAGGAGGCACTGTGTTGTATGTATTTACATGTGTGTATGTGTGTATGTGTATTCATTTAAATCGAGGCACATTCTGGTTAGTGACCTGTGACCTGACTTGGCTGCATTCATAGGAGGCAGAGTTGGAATGTCAACCAAGACAGGCCATCTCGACCGGTCACATACTTAACCACTATGCTGTGCTCCCTCCCTTACTTCGCATCTCAGTTTAGAGAGCTGATAGGGGTAAAACAAAATTGAAATCAGTTACGGCCAAAAAACGTACAAAAAAACAAACCCCCTAAAACAAAACAAAACAAAACAAAAAGCCCCAAACCCATTACAATTAGGTTCGCTGCCTCTATTCTTTCCTAGGCCTACTTGTGTTGTGATGTGATTTGTGTTATGATGTGAATTACTCACTTTGAACTTTTGACATAATGAATTTTTTTTCTATAACAGAAACGACACATGGCAGACAAATTAGTCAACACAAAGACAGTGATAGGTAAGATAACAGATGAAGCTTTTATTCCCTTTCACTATAAAAAAAATATCTAAATGGGACCAGGTACATGTGCTGTGTTTCATAACATTTTGTTATTTAAAGAAATATAGAAAGCAAAGAACAACAACCATCAGGAAACTGTTTCCTATATGCGAGAATCATCAATTATGTTAATTAGAATAAAATAAGTGAAAAAAGATGGGAAGTTGGAATATTTGGGATATGAGCAATTCTTATGTCAATAAAAAGAATCTGGGTGTTACATAGTCTCTCTCAGTCCGAATTTCAATATGTGCTAACTTTGTAATTGATTAGAAATATATAATGTTGCTTTTCAGGCCATTAGCCAGTATCTTAGCAAACTGTTTTCTCTCTAGGATCAGAAATAACTTAACATAACTTTACATAATAGTCATCTATTCTTATGTTAAGTTACATTATATCATATTGTTCTATTTTGGTTCAGTGCATGTGAACACAGTTTACATCTCTTTCCAGTTTATTTCAAGGTTTAATTAGTGAAGACAGTAATTTATAAAGAAACACATTTAGTTTTTTTGAAAAATATCTCTTATTATTTTGGACTTTACCTAATTCAGTTGTTACAGTTAATACATAACTCTATGTTTTCCAGTGTTAAGAGAGAATACATGGAAAACAGTTATGTGGAAAGAGGTAAGAATGTATTTTTTTTTAAAGATTTTATTTATTTGATATATATAGAGAGATCACAAGTAGACAGAGAGGCAAGCAGAGAGAGGGGGGAAGCAGGCTCCCCGCTGAGCACAGAGCCCGATGTGGGGCTCAATCCCAGGACCCCGAGATCATGACCTGAGCCGAAGGCAGAGGCTTAACCCACTGAGCCACCCAGGCACCCCAGAGGTAAGAATGTATTTTAAGTGAGTAATAAGCACCTCCCGTATTGAGAGTTACAGATTTTTATCTCTGAAACATGTCTTCAAGAACTGTCATATTATCCTATTTTGTAGATGAGGAAGGAAGTTGAGGACCAAAGAGAATAACTAATTTGCTCAAGGTCACACAGCCCGGAAGTGGTGAAAAAAAGGTTTTAAGTTTAAGTCTCGTTGGTTGGAAGTCTACATGCTTTCTAATGTGACTCTGTGTTACTTTTGTGTCATTGACCGGGATTTTAGAGATAATGCTTCTTCACAAACTGTTGCTCAGGGTACAAGGTAACCTTACACGGAGACTACCTCAGGGAAAGTCTTCATGAATATTTGCCCTTGGGGTAGCAGTTAAAGGCATAGGGGGCTAGATACTTTGTCCTCATTAATAATTCCTTGCTGACCAGTGTAAATGCCTTTGAAGACCATTTGTAAGAGTGTTTTGGTTTCTAAGTATCATCAGTATGTCTTTCCCTGAGAGAGATCAAGCAGGAGAGTTAATCATGATTGCATTTTGCTCCTCTCATTGGGGCTAAGAGAAAAAAGTCCCTGAGATATCTACTCTATTCCTGGTTGGCAGAGTCTCAGGGGAGAGGGTTGGTGAGAGACAGAGGACAGGAGTGAGGCTGCCATGGGGGCGGGGGCGGGGGGACTTTTTTCTGCAGAGGGATGATTACGTGATTGAGTTTTTTTGTTTTGTTTTGTTTTTTGTTTTTTATTACACGATTGAGTTTTAATTTACTGCCATTGCCTTCCACTAGAAGAATGAATTACACAGCTAGAGCTGAGGACCAGGAATTCTTGTCTTTCTGACTCCTTTTACCACCTGTACAACCAAATGCAGCACTTTATAGATGGAAAAGGGAGTTGATTTGGGGGTCCTGTGGGCAAAGAGAAAAAGTTTGTAAGAGATGTACCGGCCCACTCTTAGGGAAACCTTATCCTATGTTATCTGATAACTCCCTGTTATCAGGTCCCTGGGAGCATAATCTTCTGTGTCAATATCTTTTCTGGGGGGAAATCTAGTTTTAATTACGAAGTGTCAACTTGTCTCATTCTAGCCATTGTGAGATCTTGCTGTTAGTTGTTTATATAAGCTACCAATGCTTTTTGCTCACTGCACTGTGAACTTGAAGGAAGTTGTGAATGTTTAATTGTCAGTCCTTTTTCTCAGCATTTACGGACACTTACAGCTTTTAAGGTTCTCTCCTCACTTTGATCCAGAAGTATTTAATTGATCTCTGCTGAATTAATGAAGATAGAAATGATCTATATAATCGTATTATGAAAAGAAAAATAGTCTCCTTGTTCTTTTCCTCCTCAGAAAGAAATTATTTTTTTCAGTATAGTCCAGAAACTGGTTTAGGAGTGAACTTTACCCTCTTCCTCTGCCCACCCTCCCTCCCTCTGCCCCACTTTTCTCGCTGCCCAGGAAGGGCCTTCCAGTTTCAAGAGCTGTGTCCCCGATACTTAGCACAGTGTAAATCCTCAAGGGGTTAAAGAAAAAGTACACAGGAAGAAAGCATTAAAAACTCATACTGCTTTCTTCACGTATTGTTCCTGGTATTTACATCTTTCTCTTTTAGTTACAAGTTAGAATTCCTTCATACATTCAGTCAACAAATATTGATTGATCGATTGACTAGTGTGTCAGGTGGAGGGAGATGGGCATTTTTTCTGCTCTGCCTGGAGCTTACAGACCAGCAGAGAAAAGCCCACCGTTAGGCAAGCAATTACGGTGTGATAGTGTACGAAGAATGCGTAATTGCAAAAACAGTACTACCAATAAGTCTGTTTGGATTTCTCAACCTTGGTGTAAGGGCCTATTTAGCCAGAGTGCTTCCATCTGCTTAAACAACAATTTTGTTGTTTAAAACTTAAACTGTCCCTGCCCCCCTTCCCCCAGGGGACTTACTTAAAAACAAGTCCCTGGAAACCAGTCCCAGGTAACAAAGCCCAATACAAGGGTGGGTCAGGCCAGGTGGAGACATCCGATCAGTGGGGGGAGGGGAGGGGCACATACTGTCTCCCTAGTTACCAAGGAGTATGGGCCCCGCCCTTTGGGCACCTTTTGGGTGCCAATTCTGCCCAAGGTGATAGGCTGGTTCAAATGTCTACTAGGGTAAATTGTAATTCAATTGGTCACCTAGCATGACTGTGCAGCTTTCTCTGTGTGTTACAATTTTATTGGCCACCTGTGCGTGGCCAGGCCCAACGACATGGCCTTTGCCCTTAAAAGCTAGTCTGTGAAGCAGAGAGGGGTCACCCTCTCTGTAAGAGGCACGGCCCCGAATGTTCGGTTTGATTCTCAATGCTTGGCGCGAAATAAAGCTTTGCTTGACCTTCGCTTTGTATCAGTCTCGCTTCTTTAAACGTGGACCCATTATTGGGGGAGCCAACATTGGGGACCCAACACTTGGCACTATTTACATTTGGGGGCCAGAAAATTCTTTGTTGTGGGTAGTTGTCCTGTGCATTGTGAACTTTTAGCAGCATCCCTGACCTCCACCCACTAGTTCCCAGTAGCATAGCCTCCTAAAACCCGTGAAGTTGTGGCACCCGGAAATGTTTCCGGACATGGCCAAATGTCCCTGGGGGGGAGGGAGGGGACTCTAGCCCCCAGTTAAGAACAACTCTTTTAGAGGAATGACTCCCTCAAAAAACAAAATTGTTCTCATGTAGCTGAAGTTTCTTAGCATGGCTCCAGGATTTTCACATCCTAATTATTCTTAAGAATATTTGATGCATTTTGACTCCATTTTTGCTTTTTAAAATTCATGCTTCTGTGATTTCTTTCCTGGTTTAAAAGGTAAATGTGGGTGACATTGTGAAGGCCTCCAATGGACAGTTCCTTCCTGCAGATGTGGTTCTGATCTCTTCCAGGTTCGTTGTGATTGTGGGCATTTAAGAAACTTTTTTTTTTTTTAGGTTTATTTATTCATTTTAGAGTCTGCAGGGGACGGTGGCAGACAGGGAGTGAGAGTCTCAAGCAGCCTCTGTGCTGAGCACGGAGCCCCATGCAGGGCTCGATCTCACGACCCCGAGATTGCAAGCTGAGCTGAAACCAAGAGTCCGGAACTGAACAGGTTGAGCCACCCGGGCTCTCCCATTTAAGGAATTTTATTCTGAATTAGAAATTTTAAGAAAGTCATAGGCCTTCCCTGTCACCCCTTTCTCTATCCCTTTCTCTATATTATAGACCAGCAAAGTTACTGCAGAATTGTGGAATCAGCAAAATTTTACCGTGAAAGACGGATAGTAAATATTTTCAGCTTTGAGGGCCACGCAGTCTCTGTTGTAGCATCAGAAGCAGCCATAGGCAATATAGAAACAAATAGGTGTGGACATGTTCCACTAAAACTTTATTTATAAAAAGAGGCAGGGCCCAGAGTTAGCCTGTGGGTCATACATAGTTTGCTGACTGCTATTCTGTATTTCTATTGTCTTTTCTTTAATTTTGCTGGACATATTTTCTCCTTTTCTAATTGTTAGATTAATTCCATCCCTTCTTAATTTATTTATTTTTTCAGCGTAACAGTATTCATTGTTTTTGCACAACACCCAGTGCTCCATGCAATACGTGCCCTCCCTATTACCCACCACCAGGTTCCCCCAACCTCCCACCCCCGCCCCTTCAAAACCCTCAGGTTGTTTTTCAGAGTCCATAGTCTCTTATGGTTCGCCTCCCCTAATTCCATCCCTTTTATAATTTCTACAGACATTCAGCAAAATTTAAAATATTTACACTTATGATCATATTTTAATCTCATAATAACTCTGAGGTGTTCCCTTTCTATAAACAAAGTGACTCACACAGAGAAGTAAGTGATTTTTTTCAGTACCATTAAATGGACTCGTCTGAGGCCCAAGTTTAAAAACACAGCCTCTGTTCTTTTTGTAGGACTATATTGCTTTATTCATTGGCTGTTTTGGAGGAAACTTACACAGAGACTCCCTGCAATGGGTATTTCCTTTCCATGAGGTCATGTCTGACCACCTCTCCATATGCTTCCATGTTGGGCCCCCTGGCGAGCTTGGCTGTCCCCTCCTTCATGTTTTCTGTAAGGAGAACACAGTCCAGGGCATCTACTGTAGTGGCTACAGTCATGAACAGCGCCGCGTTTGACATGTTGGGTAAACTCTCTAGCTAGATCAGGTCATAATCACTCAAAGTGATTAAAAAACAGAAGTTCCTAGCCTTCTAGACACACATCCTCTTGGAGCATGAAGAGATTTATTGGGAAGAGAGATTTGCTCTGGAGCCATTGTCTAAGCTTCTGGAAAAGCAGTGATACCAACGCTGGTTCTTATCCCACCAGATACACTTTGTTCTTTTGCCGTCAGTGCATTAACCCACCGGACAAAGGAACTTAGTGCTGCCAATGTGTTTCTCTTGGGTTTGGTCAGGAGTATGGGGTTCACACGGAAGCCGGGGGGTACGATAAAGGGCTTTGTTTCTATAACCTCTACATCATTGGTATGTGTGACTTTCTTTGCCTCTTTCTTTCTTTCTTTCTTTCTTTCTAAAAAGTACTGCTTATGTGAAAACCAATCTCTTCTGGAGGTTGGAGAGAAGCAGGGGAGAGACAAAAATCATTATGCTTGGACTTTTCTTTCTGGAAGTCTTACAGATGATATTTTCTAAGTTTTCACCCTGCCCCTATTAAACAGTTTAGACACACACACACACACACACACACACACACACACACACACACACACACACCAGTGTTTATCTGATTGGGCATAAAAGCAAGAAAACCAAACTGAGTTCCAGAATGAACTGAAAGGTAACCCCATGTCAGTATAAGCTTTTTCCCTGAGCGTTTCTGCCAAACCCCAAGACCATAAGTTTCCATTTCATTGAGCATAAGAAGTAGGTGATTCTTACATAAAGGTGAGAACTACACCCTTAGTTAAAGGAGAACGAAGAGTAAAAACCACCATGCTGCAGGGGGCAATAAAGAAATGTGCTTGTCTTGACTGGCATAGGGCGGAGGGAAAACATTCCCTGGGAGAATTCAAGCGGCTCATGCAGATGTGAGCTCTGAACTCACCTTGTCTGTGTGCTGAAAAAATTTTAAGCAGAGGATTTAATGTGATCATGGAAAATAAAAAAGAAACCTCTAATTAGTTAGAAGGAGATAAAACAGAATGGAAAAGGTAACAACCCAAAAGGTAATGGCTGACAGTTTTTCAGAATTGTTGAAAATTTGTCCCTTGGCTTCATTGGGTTTCTTGGCTCTGAAGGTAGACCTAAATAATTGGAAACATCAGACTAATTTTGAGTGTGATCATCAGAACCGTACGAAAGGTGTTCATATTGTTCAGAATGAGGGTAAAGATATCGATTGGCTAGAAACCTTCAACTCTGGATATTTGTCTAAAAATTTGCTTTAATATCTAAAAGATTAGACATAGAGTATAGAGAGTTTCCAGACATATCAAGGGGGGAAATTATTTGAGAAAAAGGAAAAGCCCTCAAAAGTAACTAAAAGAATAGAAAAAAGTCAAAAAGAGGGAGAAATAAAATGCCCTTAATCAGGTAGTTGAATAAATAAAAATTATCAATTACAAATAAAGCAAATAGATTTCAGAAGTGAAAGAATATTATAAAATTTCCAGCTATATGTTGTTTACAAGAATTTCACAAAACACAAGTGCTCAGGAAGATTGAAATGAAAGGATGAGAAAACACATACAGAAAACAGAAAACAAGTCCAGAAGAGATGGTATCACCATTAGATACAATAGACTTTGAGACAAAAAGTGTTATTTGAGTTAAGGTATCATGGAAGAAAAAGAAAAAAAGCTACTTCATAATAACAGTTTCAATTCACAGAGAAATGTCACAGGTTAAAGATAAAGAAAAAGTTAAACAACTACAAGAAATTTACAAACTCAACATCCTACTAGGAGGTTTCAATATTTGCTTTCAGGAATTGATCAAATGGAGAAAAAGGTCAGTATGGTGGTAAAAGATTTGAAAAGCACAGTGATTACCTTGACATAATGGCATGTATAGAGATTTTTGGTGTATTGTGTATCAAAAAGTGATGTATACATATTCTTCACAATTCTTCACAATTAGGAACACTTGCCAAAATTGTTAGGACATAAGAAAGAATCAACAGATTCTGAGAGACTGGTATTCCACAGGCCACTTGTTCTGACCATAATGCTATTATGTCTGAAATCAGTAATAAAAAGATAACTAGGAACCTTATATGTTAGAAATAAAACATGCCCCTAAACAACTCATTGGCCAAGGAGGCAATCCTAATGGAAATTGGAAAATACTTAGATTTTAGTAGTTATGAGAATGCATCAAACCTCCTATGATACAGCTAAGTTGACAGACTTTTATTTTTAAAATATTTATTTGACAGAGAGAAATCACAACTAGGCAGAGAGGCAGGCAGAGAGAGAGGAGGAGGCAGGCTTCCTGCCGAGCAGAGAGCCCAATGTGGGCTCGATCCCAGGACCCTGAGATCATGACCCGAGCTGAAGGCAGAGGCTTTAATCCACTGAGCCACCCAGGTGCCCCAAAGTTGACAGACATTTTTAATTTAAAATGCTTTCATTAAAAAAAGAAGAAAAGCCAAAAAAAAAAAATGAGCTTAGAATCTAGTCTAAAAGATTAGCTGCAGTAGAAAAGAATAAACTCAAAGAAATTATGCATAATAGAAAAAGATCTTGGAAGTTCTTACTTTGTTGTGTCACTGGCATCTTTAGTAAAGATATATTTTTATTTTGTGGGTATATGGTCTTGGCTGGCAAAATTGATACAGATTGCTTTACTTTAAACTTGATATTCAGTAAATGAGATACAATCCAAAGAGTAAGACTGAATTTAAGACTAAGTAAACTGTAATGACAATTTTTGTTATTCTTTGTGGCATTTTCCCCCCAGACAAATAATTTTCATGAGTAAATTGCATTTGACATGGAATAAAATCTGACAAAGAAAATGTTCTTTAATTCAGTGTCTTGATTTCTTAACTGGTGAGGTTAGATAGAAATAGAGAAGCCCAGGGTGCCTGGGTAGCTCACGTCATGATCTCAGGTCCTGGGATCGAGCCCCGCATCAGGCTCCCTGCTTGCTGGGGAGTCTGCTTCTCCCTCTGCCTCTTTCTCTCTCTCTCTCTCATGAATAAATAATAAAATCTTAAAAAAAACAAAAACAGAGAAACTAAAGTGTAGTGTTTGTCTGAGAGCCCCTGCTCTGCCCAGAGTTATCCTAAAGATTTTATTCTCATTACAAAGGCCATCGAGGGGCGCCTGGTGGCCCAGTCATTTAAGTGTCTGTCTTCGACTCAGGTCATGAACGCAGAGTCCTGGGATCAAGCTCCACATTGGGCTCCTGGTTCACTGGAAAGTCTGCTTCTCCCTCTCCTGCTGTCCCTCCCCATCTAGCTTGTGCTCTCTCTCTCTCTCTCACTCATTCTTTCTCAAATAAATAAGTGCATAAATAAAATCTCAAAGAAGAAAGAAGGCGGCCATAGAGCTTGAGCCATTGGGAACTGCAATGGACCCATCTTAGCAAATAACAGAATTTTAGGTTTGACCTTAGTTGTGACCCTGATTTGTTCTGAGCTATGTAACCTCTTCTGTTCACCCTCAGCCATTTCTCTTTTTGGGATTAAAGAGTAATCACGCAGCTCTATGAGGGTAGAAAGTTTTCTACTACAAAGTGAATTTTAGGCTGGTAGTATTCGACTGCTAACTTCTCTTGAAAAAGTAATTGTAGTTCTTTCAGTTTTGAACAGCCCTTTCAGCTGTTGATGTAGGTCCCATTTCACTGTTAACATTGTTGGGAATTTGATTTTTGGAGAGACAGTGATTCAGTGTTATTTGTTTTATTTTCCTTAGTGAACCTCAAGTAACATGTTATGTGGCAACATCTAATCTGGATGGGGAGACAAATCTGAAAATACGACAGGTAAGGATACCTTCGAAATCCTAATTTTGTGCTTAAGCTCACAATGTGAAGTTTTGGCAGGTGCCAGTTTTTTTGTTTTTGTTTTTTGTTTGTTTGTTTTTTGTTCATGAAGAAAAGTATCTCAGTGCTGTGTGGGTATGATTCATCCTCATCAGTTATTTACAGGGGACTTTAAAAAGAACACGTAGGAACTAGGTGATATGGTACTAGTGCAAGAAAAAAAAATGTCCTATAAAACACAGATCATATAAAGGATAACATGCCTTGATGCATATTATTTTGAGGATATTTTTGCTCTTTGGTGATAAAGCTAGTCATGATAAATATCATAACTAGAGTAAAGGGTATAAATGAGCTCTGAGTGCATATACCACTGCTTTTTAAATTATCATTTGAATTTCAGAGTAAATTGTGATAATGAATGCAAGGAGATAGTTTTCTAATTAACTTCTTATTAATGGAAAAAAGGTGATCTTTAAGATAATTTAAGGTAATTGAGCCTTTGCTTTGTCACTTCAATAAGAAGTCTTTAAATTTACATTTGATTATTTACATGTCTGCTAATCTTTTTTTGCAAACTTTAATTTGATTGAAAATGCAAAAAATTTTAGAATTTATTAAAGTAATGTATCATCTTTGTAAAAATAATATAAATAATATAGGAACTTTGTCTACTAAATCTTCACCTTCCAAATCCCACTTTTATCCCCAATACTAACTGTTGTAATAGCTTGGTGGTACCCTCTTGATTTTTTAAAAAATGCAATTGTAGACTTCTGTTTCAGGGGAAATGAAGTAGACATACTTTCTTTTATTTTCCCTGCTAAGTACAACTAAAAACTTTGGACATTACATAGAAAACAAATATGAGAAGATACTGAAAGAGTGATAGAAGAAGGTAGATTGTGGGGCCTTGGAACCCAGGGAACAACAAGGTGGTGAGTCATATATACCTTTTGTCATATATACAAGGCTTAGAACTGAGGAAACCCAAAACCCAGAAAAACCAATTGATACAGATAAAAAAAAAATGCCCCAACAAATGCCTACTTTCTCTAGTCAAAGGACCAGCAAGGGGGCAGTCAGCAAGACAGAAAGTTTGAGACAATGACCACTCTTCCCCAGTCAGACACCAGAGTAAAAATTTGGCCCCACTCTCACCTGTGCCAGCAAAGATTGAGTGTGGAACCTAGAATTTCATCTTTACCCAGCTTTAATGAGGCTTCCAACTCCCCCAAAAATACAGTGTCAGAGAAACCAAGTAGGAAGCCAAGAGTTTGATTTTATAATAAAGATAGTGATAAGGCCCTCCTCTCTTTTCACTGAGTCAGTGAAGACTACATGGACAGCAGTAATAAGGTGCTGCAACCCCTTAAGTCCAGGGAGGTAATGATGGAGGCCTACAGGGGAGCCAGAGCTCACACTCCTGCCCAGCTGTAATAAGGAGCCCCTCCATTTGGTTGTCAACAGAGGCCAGGCGTGCAACTTGCCTTTCTGTCCCCCATCTTGCTGTAATGAGGCAACACTCCCGTCCCCTATCAGAGTAGTGTCAAAGGAAGCCACCTAACAGAAAGTGTAATGATATCCAGATCTTATAAAACCAGATGTCCAGATTTCAATAAAGAGTCATTCATTATGCCAAAAACCAGGAGGATCTCAAACTCAATGAGAAAAGAAAATCAGGGTGCCTGGGTGGCTCAGTGTGTTAAGCCTCTGCCTTCGGCTCAGGTCATGATCTCAGGGTCCTGGGATCAAGCCCCATGTCGGGCTCTCTGCTCAGTGGGGAGCCTGCTTCCCCCTCTCTCTCTGCCTGCCTCTCTGCCTACTTGTGATCTCTCTCTCTTTCTCTGTCAAATAAATAAATCTTAAAAAAAAAGGACAATCAACTAATGCTAACACAAATATAATGAGCTGCTAGAATTATCTGAGAGAGATTTTAAAGGATCCATAAGGAAAAAAGTTTCAGTGTGCAACTACAAACATGCTTGAAACAAATGAAAATATAAAATGTCTCAACAAAGAAAAAAAATCTCAGCAAAGCGATAGAAGACTTAAAGATGACCCAAATGGAGGGGGGCGGCAAAAAAAAAGATGACCCAAATGGAAACTTTAGAAGTTAAAAGTACAGTAAGTACTTAAGGCATCAAAAACTCTTAAGGGATGAGCTCAACAGCAGAATAGAAGGGACAGAGGAAAGAATCCATGAACTGAAAGATAAAACAGTAGCAGCTTCCAACTTGAACAGCAGAGATAATAGGCTGAAAAAGAAATGAGTAGAGCTTCAGACACCTGTGGTTATATAACCAAAGAGCTAACATTCATGACATGAGATGCTGGAAGGAGAAGAAAGGGTGCACCTGAGAAACTACTGGAAGAAACAGTGGCTAAAACTTCACAAATTTGCCAAAAGACATAAACTACACATTTCAGAAGCTGGGCAAGCCAAAAAGGATAGACCCAAAAAGTCCATACCAAGACACATAATAGTAAAACTTCTGAAAACAAAGAAAAAAATATTTTAAAGCAGTAAGAGAAAAAGGACGCTACCTAGGGGAAAGACCCTTTGTATAACACCAGATTTCTCATTAAAATCCAGGGAGGACAGAAAAAAATGGCGTAACATTTAAAAAATGCTGATAGGGAAGAACTGTCAGTCCAGAATCATAGACCCAGAAAAATATTTTTAAAGAATAGAGAATTGAAACATTCCCAACTGAAGGAAAAATAATAGAATTATTGTCACAGGACTCATTGTGCAAGAATGGCTAAAGGAAGGTCTTGAAACAGAAAGGAAACCATAAAAAAGGAACATAAGAAGAAAGGAAGAAGGACCATGATAAGCAAAAATAAGGCTAAATACAATAAGTTTTTTTTTTCTCTTGAGTTTCCTAAATTATGTTTGGTGGCTGAAGCAAAAACCTTAAAATTATCTAATATAGTTCTAAAGGTGTGCAAGAAAATATTTAAAAATGTGTAACAGGGGAGAGTAAAGAGACATAAAAGGGAGCAAGGCTTCTACATTTAAATTTGTAAAATGATGATACAAATGAACTGTGAGAAGTTGCTTATAAATAATGTAATGCCTGGGCAACCACTACCATAGTTATATGAAGGGAGATACTAAAAAACACTATTAACAAACCAAAATGGAATCCTAAAAAATGTTCAAGTAAACCAAAGGAAAGCAAGAAAAAAGCAAAAGCAAAACCAGAGAGGACAAACAAAAATCAATAATTCTATTAAATGTAAATGGTATTAATATGCCATTAAGTATTGGATTAAAGTAATAGCTAGTAGATTAAAAACATGATCCAACTATATGCGGTCTATTCAAAACTTGTTTTAATTATAATGGTATAGGCAGGTTAAAAGTAGAAAAATGGGGGCGCTTGGGTGGCTCAGTTGGTTAAGCATCAACCTTCCGCTCAGGTCATGATCCCGGGATCTAGGATCCAGCCCCATGTGGGGCTTCCTGCTCAACTGGGAACGTGCTTCTCCCTCTCCCTCTGCCTCCCCCCACCCCACTTATGCTTGCTGTCTCTCAAATAAAAATTTTTTTTAAAGTAAAAAGATAGAAAAAGATATATCATGTGAAGATTAAGTAAAAGAAATCAGGAGTGCCAATGTTAATATCAGATCAAGTAAATATTAGAGCAAATGAAGTTGCTAGAGACAGAAAGGAACATTTTTTATCATTATGTAAAGGTAAGAGAGTCAATCCAACAATATGACATAAGAATGCTAATGTGTGTATACATCAAAAAACAGAACTGCAGATATGTGAAGCTGAAAGTGATAGAACTAACAGGTAAATATACAAATCCACATTTATGGTTGGAGACTTCAGCAAGCCACTTTCGTTAATTGATGGAACAACTAGATCGAAAATTCTCAAAGATACGGAACTACAGGCCGTTAATCCACAGGATCTGTTTGATATTTATTTATACAACATTCAACAATACCCAAAAAAAGAAAGACCCACATTCTTTTCCGTGCTCAAAGAACATACACCAAGATAGATAGCTGTGTCATGAAACAAGCCTCATAAAATTAAGAGTTGAAACCATGGAGAATGTGTTCTCCAACCATGGTGGAATAAGGCTGGAAATCCGTGACAAAGATAACAGAAAAACTTAAAAACCCTTGAAAAAGGTAAATTGAATAGCCCAATAACTACTAAGAAAATTGAATTTACAATTTCAAAAACTCCCCCAGAAGAAATCTCAAGGCCCAGGGGGTTTCACTGGAGATTTCTAACAAACATACAAAGAAAAATTAATACACAGTCTCCTCCAGAAAAAAGAAGAGGAGAGAACATTTCCGACTCATTTTATGAAGCTGTTATTATTACTCTGATCACCCAAACTAGACAGAAACAGTGAAAACACAAAAAACAACAAAAAAGTCTAATATCCCTCATGAGTATAGACATCCAAGTTCTTTAAAAGTATTAGTAAGAAGAATTCAGCAATATATGAAAAGAATTACAAAAGTTTATTCCATGTATTCAAGGCTTGTTTAATAATTGAAAATCAATCTATGTGATCCACCATTTTAGGCTAAAGAAGAAAAATGATAATATCAATAAATATAGGAAAAGCATCTGACAAAATTCAGTGTTGATTCATGAAAAAAGCTTAGAGAAATGTAGAAATAGAGGGGAACATTCTCAACTTGGTAAGGAACATCTTCAAAAAAACCGAGAGCTAATATTAAAATATATGTGGTGAAATATAAATGGAAAAGACTAAATGCATTCCCCCAAGATAGGAAACGGGCAATCTCAGCTCTCCCTACTCTTACTCATACAGCACTGAAGAGGCAGAAAGTACAATAAGAGGAAAACAAAGCATACAGATTGGAAGGGAAGTGTTAAGTCTGTCTCTGTTTGGTTTTGACATAGTCGTCTAGATAGAAAAAGTTGTCTATCTAGATTCCCAAGGAATCTAAAATAAAATGAAATAATGTGTTTTGGGCAAGGATGTAGGATACCTGATAAACATACAAAACCGCTTTTATTTCTGTAAGTGTTCAAAATATGAATTAGGGGGCACGTGGGTGGTACAGTTGGTTAAGCATCTGACTCTTGGTTTTGACTCAGGTCATGATCTCAGGGTTGTGAGATTGAGCCCTGCATTGGGCTTTGCACTTGGTGACTCTCTCTCCCTCTGCCCCTGCCCTTTCTTTCTCTCTAAAATAAATAAATCTTTTTAAAAATATGAATTAAGTATAAATCTAACAAGATAGACAGGATCTGTATGCTGAAAATTTCATTACAATGTTGATGAAGGAAATTAAAGAAGATTTAGATAAATGGAGAGATAAACAGTGTTCATGGATTGGAAGACTCAAACATAGTAAGAATGTTAAGTCTTCCTGAATTGAAGTTCAGGTTTAATGTGACTCCTATGAAAATACCAGCAAGATCTTTTGTAGAGATAGATGAGCTTATCCTAAAATATGTATAGAAATGCAAAGAAATTATAATAGCTAGAACAACTTTGAAAAAGCTGCATAAAATGGAAGGAATAAATCTACCTGATTTCAAGTCCTTCTGTGACTACAGTAACCAAGAATGTGTAGTTTTGGTAAAAGGATAGACACACAGCTCAAAGCAGCAGACTAGAAAACCCCAGAATAGATCTACACAAATATCCCCAAATGGTTTTGTCAAAGGAGCAAAAGCAATTAATTGGAGGAAAAGATGACCTTTTCAACAAACAGTGCTGGAGCAATTGTATGTTCATAGGAGAAAAACAAAGAATTCTTGACCTCTCATATTTTATACAAAAGTTAACTAATGATTTATCATAACTTAAATGGAAAACTATAAAACTTGTAGGGAAAAAAATTTGGAAAAAAAAATTTTCAGAATTTAGATTAGGCCAAGATTTTTTAGAATCAATCCTAAAAATATGACCCAGGAAAGGAAAAACGGATCAATTGGACCTCATCAAAATGAAAAGTTTTTGCTTTTGAAGAGGATGAAAAGACAAGCTGAAAACTGGGAGAAAATATTTGCAAGCCACATACCTGACAAAGGCCTCATATATGGAATATATAAAGAACTCTCAAAACTCTACAGGAAAAAAAAAAAAAAAGCTAAACTAAACAAGTCAATTAGAACATGGGCAAAAAGAGACATTTCATAGGACAGGATAATAAAATGGTAAATAAGCACATGAAGATAGTTTCTATATTGATAGCCATTAGGGAAATGCAAATTAAAATCAAAGGGCAATGTTACTACACACCTATCAGAATGGCCAAAATTAAAAATAGTTCCAACATAGCGGTTCCTGGGTTGCTCAGCGGTTTAAGCCTCTGCCTTTGGCTCAGGTCATGATCTCAGGGTCCTGGGATCGAGCCCCGCATCAGCCTCTCTGCTCAGTGGGGAGCCTGTTTCTCCCTCTCTCTCTGCCTGCCTCTCTGCCTACTGTGACCTCTCTCTGTCAAATAAATAAATAAAATATTAAAAAAAAATAGTTCCAACACCAAATGTAGGTAAAGATGTGGAGAAACTGGATCATTTGAACACAATGGGTGAAAATATAAAATGATATAGCCATTCGGGAAAACATTTTGGAGGTTTTGTATAAAATTAAACATGCCAATATTAGACAACCCAGTAATTGTACTATCCCAGAGAGATGAAACCCTATGTTCACATGACAGACAACCTTTATGCAAATGTTTATAGCAGCTTTATTAGCAATAGCCAGCTGTCCTGTAGTGGGTGAATGTTTAACTAAGATACATCTATACTTATTTTTGTTTATTGATCTTAAATCCAGCCACCTTACATCTCTCTTACATGTTTTTATGATTTTTAAGTCAAGCAGATAGGACTTTTTGGGTAATAAATTCTTTCTTTAAAAGTTGGTTCGTTTTTGGTGTTTACGTTTCAGTAATCATACCTAATTTCTTTTTATCCCAGTCTTATGGCATTACCTAGAAACTCCTGAGCAGTTGCAAATAAATTTGGTGATAGAACTTAGTCTCTTCTTGATCCTAACATGGAAATGCTTTAACATTTTATAGTTAAGTGTGGATAGTTGCTTTTTGTTTGCTTTTACCAAATTTGTGAAGTTTTGCTAAGAATTCTATTTTTCTAGAATTTTATTTTAAAGATTTTTACTAATTTTTTCAGCCTCTCAATATGATAATGCTTTTTCTTATTTAATTCATTAATATATCACCCTTGAGCATCTGTTTTTGAGCGTGCTGGTAATACATATTTTCTTTTTCTGGGAAATAATTTATTCATGTTGTTTATTCATTTTTATATTGGGATATTTATGTTTTTGTTGGTTTATAGGATTTCTTTACATATTTTTCATACTAATTCTTTATGAGGTATATGCGTTATAAATGTCTAGAAGACATTGACCCTTCTGGTAACTTGCTCTTGTACTTCTTTAAGGCATCTTTTGATTAACAGAAGTACATCTCAAACTGTTTCAGTGTAGGTTTCTGAGTGTCAAAATTTCCAAGACATTGTTTGCATGCTTGAAATATTTGCATTAAATATTTGCACTGTCTTTCTCTATCTTGTATTGCTGTTAAAAAGACCCATGACAATTTGGTTCTTGTTCTCCTGAACATGATCCGCTTTTTCTCTCTGCAAAGTTGAGATCATCTTATTGCAATGAGACATCCTCTAGATCAGTGTTTCTCCAAGCTTGATCCCTGGACCAGCACTGTCAGCATTCTTTTGGAAATACAAATTCTAGTGACCCACCCCAGACCTACTGAGTAAAAAAATCCTGGGGGCAAATCTCAGCAATCTGTATTTTAAAGACTTCCAGATGAATCTGATGCAAGCGTATCAGGTGATACGTGGAATCAGTATTGTAGATCCTCGCTGTTTGAAGCATGGTCCAGAGTTCAACATCATTAGTCATAGATGTATCAAACTTGATATGATGTTTGGTTAAATTGACTAAGCTTTCAAAAATGTTATTTTTCTACAGAGTTGATGAAAACGTAACTTTCCTAACTCTTTTAACCTTATTACAATTATTTGCAAAATGCTGGGGTGGAAAAGTTTTCTAACAAAGTTTCTGTTAAAGTTTTATGTACATTATTTATTACCTGATAAATGCAGTACAGTTTTAGACTCTGATTTTCTTAATTTGCTCTTAAGAACCACTAGAGACATTGACCTTTGCTATTAAGATTAAATTTTCATGATTTTTTAACGGTGACTTTATCTTACAGGCTTTGTCAGAAACAGCTGAAATGCAAACAGAAAAACAATTGTCAAGCCTATCTGGAAAAATAGAATGTGAAGGACCTAATCGTCATTTCAACACCTTCGTTGGAACCTTGTATCTAAATGGTAAAAGGTATCGTCTTTCACACCTCAAACCTTTTTTTTTTTTTTAAGATTTTATTCATTTATTCGGCAGAGAGAGATCACAAGTAGGCAGAGAGGCAGGCAGAGAGAGGGAGAGGGAAGCAGGCTCCCTGCTGAGCAGAGAGCCTGATGTGGGGCTCGATCCCAGGACCCTGAGATCATGACCTGAGCCGAAGGCAGTGGCTTAACCCACTGAGCCACCCAGGCGCCCCTCAAACCTTTTTTTTTAATGGAAAATAAAATGTGGCAGTTTTTGTTCTCTTGGTTGATAACATTTTAAACCTTTATGCTTTTTTGTTTTTTACTTGATGTTGAAATACCTGAGGGGTCAATATATTGGTTTTTTTTTTTTTTAAAAAAGGAATTTTTAAGTAAGGGAGGAAAGTGTATGGCATTTTCTTAATCAGTAAACCTGCAAATGGAAAGACTAGAGAAGTCCTCAGTCCAAGTTCCCTTTGCCGACAAGCACTCAGCACATCCCTTGGGGTCAATTAGTGGAAAGAACAAAGTTTTGAAATTCATCAAAGAAGAGAAGCCACTAAGGTTTTCAGTTTGATAATGAAGGATTTTTCCTAATTTCTACCCCACTTAGCTTCCACTTAAGACTTTTACAGAAACATCTTTATATAGTAGGTTGGCTGTGCTGGAGGGGAGGAGGACAGGTAAATATGGCCGACTGAGCTTCCTTTGTGTGCTCTGAATGCCCACGTGTAATCTTTTCTGCAGATTACCAAGTCAGCACCCAGGTACTTATTCCTCCACCTAATCTTCCTGACAATAAGTTTTATAGTCACCCGACGCACAAGAGATATTTTCTCTCTAAAAGTTTAGTCGACATACTTTGGGGTTAGTGAGAAATGGATGCTAAAACATTGGTTTTCCATGCTCTTTTAGAAAGAGGTATTTCCTATGAGGACACAAATGTTTTTATTGCTCTTTACCCCCAAAGTTGAACTTGACAGAAAGAAATATACGTAAGGCGAAAACTTACACTTGCTTTATATTGTGAAAAGAAAAGGAAAATCTTTTTTGGTTTACTTATAAATGTTCTTCTTTATTTTTAGCCCTGTTCCAATTGGACCAGATCAGGTCTTGCTAAGAGGTACACAACTTAAAAATACTCAGTGGATCCTTGGCATAGTTGTTTACACTGGATTTGAAACCAAATTCATGCAGGTAAAACAACTTGTGATGATAAGTAGTATTGCCTCTAGATTTTTTTCTTCTTTTAGGAGGTGAGGGATTTAGTATTTATCTCTTGAATTTAGGAGGATTATTTCTGGGAGCACCTGGGTGGCTCAGTTGGTTAAGTGTCTGCCTTTGGCTCAGGTCATGGTCCCAGAGTCCTGGGATCAAGTCCCACCACAGGCTCCACACTCAACAGGGAGTCAGCTTCTCCTTCTCCTTCTGCCCCTCCTCCTGCTCAAGCTCTCTCTTAAGTAAATACACAAAATATATATATATATTTTTTGAGGAAGCTTATTTCTGTTTATTAACCTGAACTTTGAAGGGAGGTCCATATTTCATTTTAGTCTATCTGGCTCCAATTTATGGTAAGATTATTTTGTCCAAAATGACATTAGAAGTTCTGTGTGAATTCCTTCTCTCATGTACCATTCCTCTCAATCATTTTTTTTCTTCCTTTTTTTAATTCCATAATGAGCAAATATTTAATAATATATATACAGACACATAAATGTGCAGAAAACACTTCATGTTGGCAAAAATGGTACCAATCTGTACAGACTATTATGTGAATTGCTATTTAAGACTTAAAATTACCTTCTATATTAACATAGGGAGAGGCGCCAGGTTGGCTCAGTCAGTTGAGGGTTGGACTCTTGATTTCAGCTCAGGTTCTGATCTCAGTGTTGAGGAGGGATTGAGCCCTGCATGGGGCTCCATGCTTAGAGCAGAGTTTGCTTAAGCTTCTCTCTCCCTCTCCCTCTACCCCTCCTCCCACCTGTGTGCTCTCTCTCTGTCTCAGATAAAAAAATAAATCTTTTAACATGTGGAAATGATATAGTTACCTTAGAGAGTCTAGGGGAGAGAAACTATTATAAATATTGCTGCAGTGAACATGGATAGTTGCTTATTTACTTTATTTTTACCGAAGATAAATCTCTAACATTGAAATTGTTGAAACAAAAGGAAGCATGTTTTTTGGAAGTTTTTATTTCAATTCCAGCTGAAGGGAGATGGGTGGGGATGGGTTGAATAGGTGATGGGGATTAAGGAGGGTACTTGTTGTGATGAGCACCAGGTGTTGTGAGGAAGTGTTGAATCACAAAATCATATGCCTGAAAGCCAATCGCCATCTTTGTTTGGGAGCAGGAACTCTTTGCATGTTTATTATTCATGAGAAGTAACTTGACAGTAGGTCTACCCATTATACCCATTAATGGACAGTAGGTTCCATTATAAAGTAGGAACTTTTTGCATGTTTATTATTCATGAGAAGTAACTTGACAGTAGGTCTACCCATAACATTTGGCTTTGACTATTCCTTCTATAAATATCTCTTTAGTACCTATGTAATGCCAGACGCTGTGCTAAGACCTTGGGATCTAGTAGACCTATTACTTGTCCTTGAGTTACTTGCAGTGTGTGAAGGAAGACAGTCGAGCTAACATATTAGCAAGGGGTCCCTCAGGAGCAGTGAGTGTAGGATGTTCCATGTCTACATAAGAGCTCTGTCCAGCATGATGTTGAGGCTGCTGTGGGGAAGTGGCATGTAAAGCAAGACCTGAAGGCTGAGTAGAATACATGGAAGTGTCAAGAGTGTGGGGAAGTTCAGAAAGAAGGGAGGCAGGTAGGACAGAACCAGACCAAGAACTGGCATGTGTCCGAGGGCCATGTGGGCACTGCAACTCAGGGTGACTGTCATACAAATGGTAGAGAGAGAAGGCACGGAATGGTGACAGAGGAGTCTGAGGAAAGTTGGAAGCTATACCTCTGAGACCTGGGTACATGTTCTTGCAAAGCTATGACTGGAGACACTCCACTCTGTTTCCCAATTTCTTGCCTTACTTTTCTTCTTCTTCTCATTCCTCCTGCCCTGGGAGTGTACCCTGCAACAACGCATTAATGGGTAAGATTTCCTTATACTCTATATACTAGAAGTCCCAGACTAAGACAGTGATGCAAACATACTCTATCCCCAACTAGAAGTTTGTATTTAGGCAGGGAACCAAGGGCAAAATAGAACACACAGAATCATGACCCATGATTCAGTTGTAAAATGGCGACCCTCAACCAGTATCAAATGATCGTGCTGTCTTAATTGTACACCTGGTAATACATCACTGCATCTCAGGTTTAAATGTTACTGTTCATGTACGAAGCCCACTCCATGATCCTCACAGTGTGGCTTGTCTGTGGTGCAGCTCATGAGAAAGTATGTCCTTCTCGATGTTCTGTGAATGTAAATCATTGCAGAAGTTTATTATACATGTTGATTTTGTTGTTTTGGGATAACAGAAATCTCAAAGAGGGCTTTTCCGTGACTTTAGGAAAGAAAAACTAGTAAATGTCAATATGTCCTTACTGAAAGATTTTAAGTACAATACCCTTAGTTGAAAACTGTTCTATATTGTACAACTTTTGAAGACATAACTTATACAGGTCAGCAAAAGAGAAGGAATGACATGATTGTTTTGGAGATATTATACATAAGTATATATGTGCATGGATATATGTATATATATATATGCATATATATATACAAATTATGTGCACACACACACGGATGTTCTCTAATAAGAGGCTTAATGTGGTTAAACCTAGAAGTTAAAGAAAATCTTGTTCCTATGCTTTGTAAAAAAGTTGAGTAATTGATAGTAATCATATCTTCATAACTTGTAGACTTTGAGGATTTATGTTTCTACTTTAAAAAATGTAGAAATGGTAAACTTAATCTGGCAAAGTGTGATTGAAAAGTTAAATGTCTATATCTATCTGTCTATAAATATACACAGATATATATGTCAATTATATATGTTATATATTAAAAAATTAAATATGCATATATTTGCTAATATTTCAGACAATTTTCCACAGACAATTTTAAGAAATTTACGGGCAAATCTGAAATACTAATAGAAAATTATTTGAAACTCTCTCTGTATCCCTAACCCAGAGCTTCGGTTTCTAATATGCATGGCAGAGCAATTATTGTACTGGTAAAATCTTGAATATTTTCCTAATAGACTCAGATGAAAGGTATCTTTCTATGGTTTTTTAAATAAAGCAGAAATAATTCAAGAACTATAAATAGTAAAGCCAATAAATTACTATGGTCTTTTGATCTTTTCTGTTGTTATGAGGGAGATCTGTACAGATCACCTAGACTGATTTACCACATTTGATTTCTTTTATTTATTTATTTATTTATTTAATTTTATTTATTTATTTGACAGACAGAGATCACAGGTAGGCAGAGAGGCAGCCAGAGAGAGAGGAAGGAAGCAGGCTCCCCGCTGAGCAGAGAGCCTGATGCGGGCCTCGATCCCAGGACCCCGAGATCATGACCTGAGCCGAAGGCAGAGGCTTTAACCCATTGAGCCACTCAGGCGCCCCTTGATTTCTTTTAAAACCCTAGAACTCTGGGGTGATCATCTGTGTGAATATGTTCTTTGTGAATTAGTAAAAAGCTTTAAGGACGAAAGTGGAAAGCCATGTCTTTCAACAATATGGCACACTTTTTGTCTTCTCAGTTATTTGACAAAAAACGTGTTCTACTTTTCAACTGTTGGGATTTTTTTTTTTTTACCTCTTCTTGCCATCAAAGTATTCATGCATTATAATTCCTTTGATTGTTTTTCATTCTTTTTGGTGTGTGTACATGTGCCATTACACAGAATTCTATCAAATTGCCTCTCAAGAGATCAAATGTTGAGAAGGTGACCAATGTGCAGATCCTCGTGTTGTTCCTGCTAGTCCTGGTCATGTCCTTGGTGAGCTGTGTAGGAGCCATACTCTGGAATGAATGGTACGGAGAAGGCATTTGGTACATCAGGATGAAGGGTAAGTGTCCAAGGGAGGTAAGAAGATACCATTTGGGGAGTTATAATGCTGTACCCCTAAGTATTAATGAGTTTAGAAACAATGTTTCCTTCTTAAGATCTTTCTGCCAGTTCCACATAATTTTGGCATTCCAGAATAAAGGAGAGGCAGGAGTCAAGGCAGAGGAATGAGACTGTCAGCCAGACAGACAAGGCCTACATTTTTGCCTCTGCCACTTAGTCACCAGGAGAAGGTGGACAAGGTCTTTTACTTCTCTAAGCATGTCCTCCCTCATTTGAAAATGGCCATAATATCCACCTCCCTGGGTTAGTACAGTACTCTGTGGACAATGAATGATGCCAAGAAAATGAGGACAAGGGACCCTGAAGGGAAGTCAGTGCTTACATTGACCAGAAGATCTGTAAAAGATTTAAAAGTAAACTGATCCTTGGCATTAAAAGTTCAGTCTTTTTTTTTTTTTTGGCTTATATCTTTCCATGTTTTCATAATTAACCATCATACATCTTTCTGCCTTTTCTCCTCTATCAGCTGAGGATTTTAAATTTTTCTAACTTCCCTTGAGAGGATCTGACCGGGAACATCTTAAAAATAAAGAAGCTAAGAGAAATACTTTGTACATTGGATAAAAAAGAAATAAAAGATTCATTCTTATGCAATCTGGATTTCTAGATTGTGCCTATCTAGTTTTTATCTCAAGCTTTTAGATTTTCAACGATTTTGAAAGAGTAATCTCAATTTAAATGTGTTTATTTAATTTGTCCTAGCTCAGGGCTGTGAATATTATCTTATTTTGAAACAGACATAAATTCTTTAAAAAGTCACTGATATTTTGATGTTAACAAAATGTGTCAATGTCTGCATACCCTACAAATGACCTATTCTTTCCTTCTTGATCAGACTTCTTGAAAGAAGAGACAACCCTCGTTGTTTCTATTTTCTTATATCCTGGTCACTCTTGGGTCCATTTCCATCTGCTATCTACTTCAACCAGTCTACTAGAATTTTAACTCAAGGATAGGAGTCAATTTCCAATTGCCAAACCCAGTGGTCATTTAAAAAAATTTTAATTTTTATAATTCTTTTCAATGTTCCAGAATTCATTGTTAATGCACCACGCCCAGTACTCCATGCAATACATGCCCTCCATAATACCCACCACCAGGCTCACCCAGCTTCTCACCCCCCACTCCTTCAAAACCCTCAGATTGTTTTTCAGAGTCCATAGTCTCTCATGGTTCATCTCTCCCTCCAATTTCCCTCAACTCCCTTCTTCTCTCCATCTCCCCATGTCCTCCATGTTATTTCTTATGTTCCACAAATAAGTGAAACTGTATGATAATTGACTCTCTCTGCTTGACTTATTTCACTCAGCATAATCTTTTCCAGTCCTGTCCATGTTGGTACAAAAGTTGGGTATTCATCCTTTCTGATGGAGGCATAATACTCCATAGTATATAGGGACCTCATCTTCCTTATCCATTCATCTGTTGAAGGGCATCTTGGTTCTTTCCACAGTTTGGCGACCATGGTCATTGCTGCTATGAACATTGGGGGTACAGATGACCCTTCTTTTCACTACATACGTATCTTTGGGGTTAATACCCAGTAGTGCAATTACAGGGTGTAGAGAAGCTCTCTTTTTAATTTCTTAAGGAATCTCCACACTGTTCTCCAAAGTGGCTGCACCAACTTGCATTCTCACCAACAGTGTAAGTGACATTCTCTCACATTGTTTCCAGTGGTCATTTTTTAAGTGGGATCTAATTGGATCCCTGATTAAAATCTCTTCCGATTAAAAAAAAAATCTTTTCCCTATTTGATTCATAGAAACTTTGACCCACCTTTTAAATGCTGGCATTTTTCAGGATCCTAGGTTCACCAGGAATGCCTCAACTCGGGTTCATAAATCTTGTCAATTTCATGAAAATTTCATTTTATATATGTATGTGTGCATGTTTTTTCCCCACAGAAGGGCCTTCACTGGTTTCTTAGGGATTATCTTGTCCAAGAAAATCCTTCCAAGAGCGCTCACTTGCTCTAATAATTTCACCTGTAATCCATCAGTCGATGTCCTCTACCTATTTGCCACCAGCTCAGATTGCTCTATGAATAACGAACTCATTGTTGCCTGGACATTGTTTTCCAGGTATCATGTAGATTTCTTTCTTTTTTTTTTTTTTTACTAAAGAAATCATTTTATTTTTTCAGTGTAACAGTATTCATTCTTTTTGCACAACACCCAGTGCTCCATGCAAAACGTGCCCTCCCCATTACCCACCACCTGTTCCCCCAACCTCCCACCCTTGACCCTTCAAAACCCTCAGGTTGCCCCAACCTCCCACCCCTGACCCTTCAAAACCCTCAGGTTGTTTTTCAGAGTCCATAGTCTCTTATGGTTCGCCTCCCCTCCCCAATGTCCATAGCCCGCTCCCCCTCTCCCAATCCCACCTCCCCCCAGGAACCCCCAGTTTGTTTTGTGAGATTAAGAGTCATTTATGGTTTGTCTCCCTCCCAATCCCATCTTGTTTCATTTATTCTTCTCCTATCCCCCTACCCCCCCATGTTGCTTCTCCATGTCTTCATATCAGGGAGATCATATCATGTAGATTTCTTAATTCAGCATGTACAAAATTAAATTCATCCTTTTCCCCCACAAACTATTGTCTTTTTCCAGTATTCTCCATGTAAATTGTAGCTACTGCCATCCAACCATCATCCAAGCTGAAAACATGAAGGTCACTCTTACTTCCTCCTTCTCAGCTTCCTCTTTTCCCCATTCCTACGCCTATGGCCATCACCATCCAATTAGTCCCAAAGTTTTGTTCATTCCACCCTTTCAATATTTTCTCTGTGTGCACTCTCCTTTTCATCCCCAGACAACTGCCACAGTTCTCTAACTGGTCGTCCAGCCCTCAGTCAAGCTCTACTCCAATCCATTCTTCATACGGTTTCCAGAAAAAGATAAAAAATAGTTATGAATAGATGCAGTTGCTTCAGTGTATCTTGTTGTTTACACTGGCTTGGTAGACTACTGCCTGATGGCTCACTGTTTGTTTATGTAAATGAAGTTTTATCAGAGTACAACCATGCCTATTCATTTATGTATCATCTGTGATTTCTTTCAGTGCTACAATAGCAGAGTTGAGTAACTGAAACAGAGACTGTATGTCCTGCAAAACCTAAAATATTTACCCTCTGGCTGAAGACTCCTGGCCTACGGGGTCAAGATAAATCTCCTTTAGCATGCCATATCAGGAATTTAATAACCTAATCCTGTCTCCATCACCTGATTCCCCACCACTTCTTCCTGAGCACTTGGTCTCTAGCCACAGAAGACTGATTTCTGTTCTCTTTCATGATCCTTCCATCCACCAGCTGCTTCAGCATCTTTAGGCCTTTCATCTTGTGCTCTTCCTTCTGCTCAAATGCATCTCTGGTCCTTTCTTGACTGGACACCTGTCACTTCTCATTTCAGTCCTAGATGAGGCCTTACCTTCTCCAGTAGCATTTCCTATATCTTGTCTCCTTCTTTTAATTTGATTAGGATCCCTATTGGCTTCTATAATGATATCCTTAATAGATATCATTCCATTTCCATGTTTTATAATTATTGGTTGTGCCTCTCCCTCCCCCCAGCTAGATTGTGAGATTTTTGAAAATTGTGAATTTTGGGGAGTCATTGTATCTTTAACTCCAAGAACAGTACCTTTTCATAATAGGAATTCAGTAATTTTTTGGCTAGAAGAAATAATTTTATGTTTAGAAGAAGAACTGTATAGTTTTCTAGTCCAGTCCCTTGTTTCATGAAAGTGAAACAGATTCTGTATATTTGCCAAAAAGCACAGAGGAACTTAGTGGCTTATGTGGAGTGAGAATACACAATTGGCTATGCACTATACCACTCTACCCAGGATATTCTAGTCCAAAAGAAAAAAAGGTATTGAGCAATTAAAGTATAACTGTATTTTCAGTAATTACTAAATGTAGCAAAGCACTAAAGCTCTGGTCTCTACTTCTCTGTCATCAAATGGTCATAATAATATCTGCCTCCAGTATTCCTGAAAGAATGATTTCTGACCATGAAGTCATGCAGTAAGTTTAAAAGTATAATCATGGCAAATAAGGGGAAAGTTAGTAAACTCAATGGTGGTTAAGAGTTTGAGTAGATATGATAGCAAATTAAACTTGACTTTTAAAGTGACAGGATTTAGAAATCTAGATTTAACTACTATTCTAAATTAGAAGTGTGCTCCCTTTTTAGGAAAAGTGAACATAAAATTTTAACTTAAAATTATCTAATTTTGTCTCTCTATATATGTATTTGTGTTTAATTCATTAAACTTTACAAATCAATTTGTATTCTTTCAGTTATAACCCCACCTCCCATAACTCAACATATAAATGTAATGTTTAAGGTTGAAATACAAGTTTTCAAAAAGACCTCTACAAAGTAATATATATTTATCCCCTCGAATTCCTTCTAGATATTTTTCAGTAAATTTCTCTGACATTAGAATTTTTTTCAATCACTTCCCCTTCACCCCCACAGCTCTTTCTTTCATTTAAAAAAATTTTCCTACCCCCAAACCCTCCACATTGCCTCTCAGATTCCTCATATCAGGGAGATCATATGATAATTGTTTTTCTCTGATTGACTTATTTCACTCAGCGTAATACCATCTAGTTCCATCCATGTCATCGCAAATGGCAAGATTTCATTTCTTTTGATGCCTGCATAGTATATATATATATACATCCATTGTATATATATACATCTCCTCTTCTTTATCCATTCATCTGTTGATAGATATCTAGGTTCTTTCCATAGTTTGGCTATTGCGGACATGCTACTATAAACATTCAGGTGCACGTGGCCCTTCAGATCTCTACATTTGTATCTTTTGGGTAAATACCCAGTACTGTGATTGCTGGTTTGTAGGGTAGCTCTATTTTTAACTTTTTGAGTAACCTCCATGCTGTTTTCCAGAGTGGTTGCACCAGCTTACACTTCCACCAACAGGGTAGGAGGGTTCCACTTTCTCCACATCCTTGCCAGCATCTGTCATTTGCTGACTTGTTAATTTTAGCCATTCTGACTGGTGTGAGGTGGTATCTTATAGTGGTTTTGATTTGTATTTCCCTGATGCTAAGTGATGTGGAGCACTTTTTCATGTGTCTGTTGGCCATCTGGATGTCTTCTTTGCAGAAATGTCTGTTTATGTCCTCTGCCAATTTCTTGATTGGATTATTTGTTCTTTGGGTGTTGAGTTTGATAAATTCTTTACAGATTTTGGATACTAGCCCATTATCTGTTATGTCATTTGCACATATCTTCTCCCATTCTGTCAGTTGTCTTTTGGTTTTTTTAACTGTTTCCTTTGCTGTCCAAAGCTTTTTGATCTTGATGAAGTCCCAATAGTTCATTTTTGCCCTTGCTTCCCTTGCCTTTGGTGATGTTCCTAGGAAGAAGTTGCTGTAGCTGACGTCCAAGAGGTTGCTGCCTGTGTTCTCCTCAAGGATTTTGATGGATTCCTTTCCAACATTGAGGTCCTTCATCCATTTGGAGTGTTTTTTTGTGTGTGGTGTAAGGAAATGGTCCAATTTCATTTTTTCTGCATGTGACTGTCCAATTTTCCCAACACAATTTGTTGAAGAGTCTTTTCTATCAAACATTCTTTCCTGCTTTGTTGAAGAATAGTTGACCATAAAATTGAGGGTCCATATCTGGGCTCTCTACTCTGTTCCATTGATCTATGTGTCTGTTTTTGTGCCAGTACCATACTGTCTTGATGATGACAGCTTTGTTATAGAGCTTGAAGTCTGGAATTGTGATGCCACCAACTTTGGCTTTCTTTTTCAACATTCCTCTAACTATTCGAGGACTTTTCTGGTTCCATATAAACTTTAGGATTATTTGTTCCATTTCTTTGAAAAAAAAATTGATAGGATTTTGGTAGGGATTGCATTAAACGTGTAGATTGCTTTAGGTAGCATAGATATTTTCACAATATTTGTTCTTCCAATCCATGGGCATGGAATATTTTTCCATTTCTTTGTGTCTTCCTCAATTTCATTCATGAGTACTTTATAGTTTTCTGAGTACAGATTCTTTGCCTCTTTTGTTAGGTTTATTCTTAAGTACCTTGTGGTTTTGGGTGCAATTGTAAATGGGATTAATTCCTTAATTTCTCTTTCTTCCTTCTTGTTGTTGGTGTATAGAAATGTGACTGATTTCTGTGTATTGATTTTATATCCTGATACTTTACTGAATTCCTATACAAGTTCTAGCAGATTTGGAGTGGAGTCTTTTGGGTTTTGGTTTTCCTATCATCTGCAAAGAATGATAGTTTGACCTCTTCTTTGCTGATTTGGATGCCTTTAATTTCCTTTTGTTGTCTGATTGCTGAAGCTAGGACTCTAGTACTATGTTGAATAGCAGTGGTGATAGTGGACATCCCTGCTGTGTTCCTGACCTTAGCAGAAAAGCTCTCAGTTTTTCTCCATTGGGAATAATATTCGCTGTGGGTTTTTCATAGATGGCTTTGATGATATTGAGGTATGCACTCTCTGTCCCTACACTCTGAAGAGTTTTGATTGAGAAAGGAGGCTGTACTTTGTCAAATGCTTTTTCAGAATCTATTGAGAGTATCATATGGTTCTTGTTCTTTCTTTTTTAATGTATTGTATCACATTGATTGATTTGTGGATGTTGAACCAACCTTGCAGCCCTGGAATAAATTCCACTTGGTCGTGATGTATAATCCTTTTAATGTACTGTTGGATCCTATTGGCTAGTATTTTGATGAGAATTTTCGCATCTGTGCTCATCAAGGATATTGGTCTGTAATTCTCTTTTTTGATGGGATCTTTGTCTGGATTTGGGATCAAGGTGATGCTGACCTCATAAAATGAGTTTGGAAGTTTTCCTTCCATTTCTATTTTTTGGAACAGTTTCAGGAGAAAAGGTATTAATTCTTCTTAAAATGTTTGGTAGAATTCCCCTGGGAAGCCATCTGGCCCTGGGCTCTTGTTTGTTGGGAGATTTTTGATGACTGCCTCAATCTCCTTACTGGTTATGGGTCTGTTCAGGTTTTCTATTTCTCCTGGTTCAGTTGTGGTAGTTTATATGTCTCTAGGAATGCATCCATTTCTTCGAGATTGTCAAATTTGCTGGCATATAGTTGTTCATAATATGTTCTTATAATTGTTTGTATTTCTTTAGTGTTGGTTGTAATCTCTCCTCTTTCATTCATGCTTTTATTTATTTGGGTCCTTTCTCTTTTCTTTTTGATAAGTCTGGCCAGGGGGTTATCAATCTTACTAATTCTTTCAAAGAACCAGCTCCTAGTTTCATTGATTTGCTCTACTGTTTTTTTGTTGTTGTTTTGTTTCTACTTCATTGATTTCTACTCTGATCTTTATGATTTCTCTTCTCCTGCCAGATTTAGGCTTTCTTTGTTGTTCTTTCTCCAGCTCCTTTAGTTGTAGGGTTAGGTTGTGTATCTGAGACCTTTCTTGTTTCTTGAGAAAGGCTTGTATTGCTGTATATTTTCCTCTCAGGACTGCCTTTGCTGTGTCCCACAGATTTTGAACCGTTGTGTTTTCATTATCATTTGTTTCCATGAATTTTTTCAATTCTTCTTTAATTTCCTGGTTTATTCTTTAGAAGGATGCTCTTTACCCTCCATGTATTTGGGTTCTTTCCAGCTTTCCTCTTGTGATTGAGTTCTAGCTTCAGAGCATTGTGGTCTGAAAATATGCAGGGAATGATCTTAATCTTTTGATACCGGTTGAGACCTGATTTGTGACCCAGGATGCGATCTATTCTGGAGAATGTTCCATGTGCACTAGAGAAGAATGTGTATTCTGTTGCTTTGGGATGGAATGTTCTGAGTATATCTGTGATGTCATCTGGTCCAGTGTGTCATTTAAGACCTTTATTTCCTTGTTCATCTTTTGCCTGGATGATATGTCCATTTCAGTGAGGAAAGTGTTAAAGTCCCCTACTATTATTATATGATTGTCCATGTGTTTCTTTGATTTTGTTATTGTTATATATATTGTTATATAATAAACAATATAATATATTGTTATATAGTTGACTGCTCCCATGTTAGGGGCATAGATATTTAAAATTATTAGATCTTCTTGTTGGACAGACACTTTGAGTATGATATAGTCTTCTTCCTCGTCTCTTATTATAGTCTTTGGCTTAAAATCTAATTGATCTGATATAAGGATTTCCACCCCAGCTTTCTTTTGATGTCCATTAGCATGATAAATTGTTTTCTACCCCCTCACTTTAAATCTGGAGGTGTCCTTGGGTCTAAAATGAGTTTCTTGTAGACAGCATATTGATGGGTTTTGTTTTTTTATCCATTCTGATACCCTGTGTCTTTTGATTGGGGCATTTAGCCCATTTATGTTCAGGGTAACTATTGAGAGATATGAATTTAGTGCTATTGTATTGCCTGTAATGTGACTATTACTGCGTATTGTCTCTGTTTCTTTCTAATCTACTACTTTTAGGGTCTCTCTTTGCTTAGAGGACCCCTTTCAATATTTCCTGTAGAGCTGGTTTGGTGTTTACAAATTCTTTTAGTTTTTGGTTTGTCCTGTCCTGGAAACTTTTTTAAAATTAAAAGAAAAAATTTTTATTTTTATTGTTTTTTAAAATTTCTTTTCAGCGTAACAGTATTCATTGTTTTTGCACGACACCCAGTGCTCCATGCAACCCGTGCCCTCCTTAATACCCACCACCTTGTTCCCCCAACCTCCCACCCCCTACCCCTTCAAGACCCTCAGGTTGTTTTTCAGAGTCCATAGTCTTTCATGGTTCACCTTCCCTTCCAATTTCCCTCAACTCCCTTCTCCTCTCCCATCTCCCCTTGTCCTCCATGTTATTTTATCTCTCCTATTTTCAATGATAGCCTAGCTGGATATAGTATTCTTGGCTGCATGTTTTTTCTCATTTAGTACTCTGAATATATCATGCCAGTTCTTTCAGGCCTGCCAGGTCTCTGTGGATAAGTCTGCTGCCAATCTAATATTTTTACCATTGTATGTTACAGACTTCTTGTCCCAGGCTGCCTTCAAGATTTTCTCTTTGTCACTAAGGCTGCCTTCAAGATTTTCTCTTTGTCACTAAGGCTTGTAAATTTTACTATTAGATGACGGGGTGTGGACCTGTTCTTACTGATTTTGATGCTGGTTCTCTGCACCTCTTGGATTTTAATGCTTGTTCCCTTTGCCATATTAGGGAAATTCTCTACAATAATTCTGTCCAGTATACCTTCTCTCCATTCTCTCTTTCTTCTTATTCTGGAATCCCAATTATTCTAATGTTGTTTCATCTTATAGTATCACTTACCTTTCGAAATCTCCCCTCATGGTCCAGTAATTGTTTGTCTCTCTTTTTGCTCAGCTTCTTTATTCTCTGTCATTTGGTCTTCTATATCACTAATTCTTTCTTCCGCCTCATTTATCCTAGCAGTGAGAGCCTCCATTTTTTTTTATTGCACCTCATTAATAGCTTTTTTGATTTCAGCTTGGTTAGATTTTAGTTCTTTTATTTTTCCAGAAAGGCCTTTTATTTATCCAGACAGTGTTTCTCTAATATCTTCCATGTCTTTTTTGAGCCTAGCTAGCACCTTGAGAATCATCATTCTGAACTCTAGATCTGACATATTACCAATGTCCATATTAATTAGGTCCCTAGCCTTCAGTACTGCCTCTTGTTCTTTTTTTTTTTTTTTTTGTGGTGAGTTTTTCCCCCTTGTCATTTTATCCTGATAAGAATGTATGAAGGAGAGAATAAAATACTAAAAGTGTGATAAAGACCCCAGAAAAATGTGCATTAACCAAATCAGAAGAGATCCCAAATTGTCGGGGAAAGAAAGGGGGTAAAAATAAGTTCAAAAAAAATTTAAAAAAAGGGAAAAAAGAAAAAAGGAAATATAGATATTAGACTGGTGAACAGAACAGATCCACACACTTAATTTTGAGAGTATTTTGGTCTCAGAAGAAACTACTTCCCAAAATTTTAAAGAAAAACTTTATATATATACACACACACAAAAATACACAAATAAGTGTAAACACGATGAAGGGATAGACTATGGCTGTAAAGATGAAAATTTTTAAATAATTAAAAAAGGAGTTGATAAGATAAGTTGTTTGGGAAAAGAAGGAAAAAGGAAGTGGAGAGAATTTGCTCAGGCTGGAGCCTAGAACAAAGCCCTGTGCTAGATTTAGGGTATATTTTGATCTATTAGAAGAGGTTGTATCCCAAAATTTTTTTAGAAGGAGAAAACTTATGTGTTTACAAAAAATAAAGTTAGATACAATGAAGGATAAGATATGACTATAATAATGAAGCTTCAAAAGATTTTTTTTAAATGAAAGGTATTGTTAAGATAAACTAGTTAAAAAGCCTTAAAGAGGAAAGAGTAAAAGTTAAAAAAAATTAGAATAAGAAAAAAATAAAAATAAATTAATTAACTTTGCAAGACTAAAGAATCATGGGGAGAAAACCATGAATTCCATGCTTTGCTTTCTCCTCTGGAATTCCGCTGTTCTTCTTGATAAGTGAGCATGGTTTTGGCTCGATTTCTTGCTGATCTTCTGGGGGAGGGGTCTGTTGTAGTGATTTTCAACGGTCTTTGCCTGAGGTGGAATTGCACTGCCCTTACCAGGGACCAGGCTAAGTAATCCGTTGGGGTTCGCTTTTGGGAGCTTTTGTTCCCTGAATGCTTTCCATAGAGTTCTGGAGGACAGGAATGAAAATGGCAGCCTCCCAATCTGCCCAGGAGTTGCTGAGAGCTTGGGCCCCGCTCCTCATTGTGCCCTAGGAGAAAAGCGCTCAATCACTCCTGTCTCCCTGGCCTCCAGCCATGCTGAGCTCACCCATCCTGTGACCGAGCATCTCTGTCTCTGGCACACAGCCCTGCCTGGAGTCTCTATGCCCAGCATATCCCTGCTGCTTTTCCAGGGGCGTCTCCCTGAATCTGCCACTTGTGGGGTCACTGCTCAAAGAGCAGTTGCCCGACTGCCACGGATCACAGTTTAAGGTAATCCTGAGTTGAGAGCTCACTTCTTAGCTATGTCTCTGTATCCAGCTTCCCTGCTGTAATACCTGTGAGTTCTGTGACACTCAGACACCCCTGATCCTTCTGTGACCCTGCGGGACCTGAGACCACACTGTCCACGTGAGGGCTCCACCCATTCTTAGACTTGGGAGTGATGTTTCTCAATGGAGCAGACTTTTAAAAGTTCTGATTTTGTGCTCCGTTGCTCTGCCACTTGCTGGGAGCTGGCCCCTCCCCCCACAGTCTATCTTCTCCTTGCTTTGGATTCACTTCTCCGCAGGTCCTACCTTTCAGAAAGCGGTCAATTTTCTGCTTCTAGAACTGCTGCTCTTCTTCTCTTTGATCTCCTGTTGTTCGGAATGATTTGATAAACTATCGAGCTGATCTCCTGCTACCTGATGTCATCTCAGCCTGCTACTCCTCCGCCATCTTGATTCTTTCTCTGTTAGATTGAATTTTTTAAAATTTTATTTATTTATTTGATAGAGATCACAATTAGGCAGAGAGACAGGCAGAGAGAGAGGGAAGCAGGCTCCCTGCTGAGCAGAGAGCCCGATGTGAGGCTCGATCCCAGGATCCCGAGATCATGACCTGAGCCGAAGGCAGAGGCTTTACCCACTGAGCCACCCAGGCGCCCCCTAGATTGAATTTTTATTGGGAAATTACTCTCTTTAAAAATGAGTATATCACTACGTGTTACAATTTTTTTTTCCTTTTCCTTTTGGCTTCACTTTTCTTCTTTCCCTGAGTTTTAAAAATCATTATTTCTTTGTCTTCAAGCCATGTAGTTACAGATAAATAAGATGTCATCCTCATTCTCTTCCCCTCATCTTCTCCATTTAACAAACTCCCTTCTCTAAAACTTTGCTGTGCCTCTATTCTGGGCCTTCCACTTTGTGCCGTTGTTGCTAGTCTCCATGTTCAGTGCTATCCCAGAATTCATCATGCCATAATTTCTGACTCATCTTACTTTCTCAAGCTGCATCCAAAGCTCCCTGATGGCAGGGTCTATCTCTTGCTAGATCTTGTACTTTGGTACTTGACGTCTACCCTATTACATGGTTAGTGCTTCGTGGATTCTTTAAAAGCCATTTTGATGTATCCATTTAATTATACTTTAAAGAATTTTCATGCAGAAATATTCACAGTTTTAACAAGTAATAATGCAAACAAAGGTGAAGAAAGATAATGCCTAAAGCTGTGACATGGTTCTTCTGATCTTCTTCCACAGAATACATCTCCCACAGCTTAGGGTTTGACTTACTGGTGTTCATCATCTTGTACCACAATCTCATCCCCATTAGCCTGCTGGTCACTCTGGAAATTGTGAAGTACATTCAGGCCATGTTTATAAACTGGGTGAGTATTGAAATCAGACAGTTAACCAAAACAGTTCTCTCTTGATCCATGGACTTGGATTTGAAAATCAGCATAACTGGTTTATCACCATGGGGCTAGCACATGGGCCTGTTGTCCTTTTGACAGTAAAGCCAAACACTGTCAACCTGACCTAGCTGTGCCTGGGCCTCTCTGTGTCACTCTTGAGGACACCATTGTTGTAGATATTTTTTCTAACCGAAAGGAAAGATTTAAGAGCTAGTGGCTTAGTAGCAACCATAAAGAAATAGCCCATTAAAATTGAAGATACTCTAGAGAAGGGGAGTCCAGTAGACTTATAATAGATTTATGTATCTTGGCAAGAGTGAAACAGCTATTCCAGAATGCCCTCAAAATAAGGAAAAGATTTCTTAGCTGAAAACCGTGCATTCATTTAAGTCAATACTTAATGACATGTGACTGAAAGAATTTTCTAATTTGAATGTATGTTTGCAATTTTCAGTTCTTTTTAAAAGATATTTCCTGGAAATTAAATTTTTGCTAGATGTCTCATTAAAATGATTTCCATGTGTCAAGGATTTACCTTCACTGGAAGTGTACTGTTGTCTTTAACAGCCACAGAATGAGATAGAATGCTTTTAAATGTATTCTCATTTACTTTACACAGTAGCACTGTGAGATCTAAGTTATTGCCCCCACTTTATGGATGGAGTAGCTGCAGAGCACCCTTAGGATCCCACAGAGTGTCTGAGGCAGAGCCAGGATTTGGAAGCCAAGTCTTCCAACACCCAAACCAATGATACGCTGACATTTGTTTTTGCATAGTATTGCCTCTCCTGAATCAGCTCTGGCAACGTACATGTAAAACTAGCACCAAGACTCTCTAAGTATTCTAGACTTGCCATTTTGAATTCTTTCTCATGTCAGCCATGTCAGAAGACCAGTGGCGGTAGAGTTGATCTGAAGAAATTTCGAGCCTCGTTCTGATTGTGTGGGTTGGCTATTTTGTTCATTCTTGCAGGATGAAGATATGCATTACAGAGGAAATGGTGTCTATGCCATGGCCAGAACATCCAATCTTAATGAAGAGCTTGGGCAGGTGAGGGCTATTTCAGGGACTGGGTATGTGACAGGAACTTTGAAGAAGGTGGATCTAGGGAGAGTGTGAGCAAAGTCAAAGTGCTGAATTCAGCCATAGGCTGTAGTGAATATGAGACCCACATGGAGCTTCAGAAGTAGGATTTGTTAAAAATGTTGATAACGCATCCTGGGTTGCAAGTAGAATGGACCTAATCCAGATTATTAGTGTGCTTATGAGAGAGTTGAAGAGATGGAGAGGCAGGTAGGGAAAGCTTCAGTTAGCTCTCAGGTTTTCAGTTAGCTTTCAGGGAGTCTGCCATTGGTGGCCATGCTCCTGCTTCCCTAAGGCAGATGACCCATAAGAAAGCATCTGAAACCTGCTGCAAAATCTCACACCTACCTAACCCGTGTACCCTCAGGCCTTTAGTCCCTATAGTGCACTAGAAAGGGGCAGAAATGACGCCGGGTTACCAACAGAAAGTTGATTCTAAATGGCAGTGGCACTGTTACAAGCATAAATTGTTTTTAAAAGCTCCCGGTTACTTGTCAATTATACCACAGAACAGCTGGAAAAACCCAACGAACTCCCACGGTTTTGTGGGGCCTGAAAGGAGGAAGACTTCTGTTATTTTTTTTTTGTAATTTATTTTTGTTCTTAATGTTTTTTTTACAAGATTATAATTTCCCATTGCTCAATTAATTAGAGGCAATATGTAAATTATGGTAGAAGCAGAATTTTGGAGTTGAACTTCTGGAGAGTGGACCCTGACAAGCAATGTTACCATGGGCTTCTTAGGTGAATAGCTGGCCTTGATTCCTGATCTGTAAATCAGGTGTGATCATAGCATCTACTTCAGAAAGTTGTTATGAGGATTGAATAATATAATGTATTTATGATATACTCAACACAGTACCTAGTATGAAGAAGGGATTTGATTAATGCTAATAATTCTAACCAGTAATTTGCATGTATGCTTTCTAATTTAGGGTCACATTGTATAGTATCATTTGAATAGTGACTTCTCGGTAAATATTTATTTTAGAAGATTTCTGGTGCCCAGAAATGCATGATCTGACAACATGAACATATTTTTACTTTGGACAACTAAAGGTGAAGGAGGATGGGATCATTAGCATTCTAGCAACTTTTCTGCTTATGAATATCTGATTACTTGCTAATCCTCTAAACATATGTTGTTGTTTTTTTTAAAGATTTTATTTATTTATTTGACAGATAGAGATCACAAGTAGGCAGAGAGGCAGGCAGAGAGAGAGGAGGAAGCAGGCTCCCCGCCGAGCAGAGAGCCCGATGCGGGGCTCGATCCCAGGACCCTGAGATCATGACCTGAGCCGAAGGCAGCGGCTTAATCCACTGAGCCACCCAGGCGCCCCTCCTCTAAACATATGTTTTCTGTTGACAGTTGGGAAAAGATCACTTTATCTACCTCATGTAGTCAGTTGACTCTAGCCTCTTTAGGGTAGTAATTGAATGTAATAAAACTTAGTGTGGAACTCAAACTTTAAAAATTAATTATATTGTTTATGTAGGTAAGACAAAGTTAAGGGCAGAAATCAATGAAATTGAAAACAGAAGACAACAGAGGGTTTACTATTCAGAATATGTTAAAAAACTACAACTTGACAGCAAAACCACAAATAACCTAATTCAAGAATTGGCAAGGGATTTTAAAAGGCATTTTTCCAAAGAACATATATGTATAAATGGACAATAAGCACATGAAAAGGTGGTCAACATGACTAACTTTTAGGGAAATGCAGATCAAAGCCTCATTGAGACACCATTTCACGCCTATAAAACAATAATAACAACATAGAACAACAAGTGTTCATGAGGTCATGGAGAAGGTGGAACTCCGGTGCACTAGTGAAAACCAAAATGATGCAGCCACTGTGGAAAACAGTATGGTGAAACTTCAAAAAATTAAACCGAGGATCACCATATGTTCCAGCAATTCCGCTTTTGGATATTTTCATGAAAGAATGGAAAGAAGGGACTCAACCAGTTATTGTACACAGATGTTCTTAGCAGAATTATTCACAATAGCCTAATGGTGGAAACAATGGAAATGTCCATCAATAGCTAAATGGTTAAGCAAAATGTGGTAGATACAGAAAATGGAGTATTATTCAGCCCTGAAAATGATTAAAATTCAGAAACACGCTATAACATGGATGGACCTTTGGTCTCACACTAAATGGAACATGCCAGACAGAAAAGGACAAATAGTAGATTCCACTTATCTGAGGTACCTAGAATAGTCAGACTCATAGAGACAGAAAGCAGCATAGTGGTTACCTGGGGCTATGGGAGAAGAGAGAATGAAGAGTTACTGTAGTGTTGAGCTGGTAGGAATTTCAGTTTGGGATGATAAAAAAGTTCTGGAGATAGATGGTGGTGATGGTTGCATGATTACGTGAATGTGTTCAGTAACAATTAAAAATGATTAAAATGGTAAATTTTATCTTTGTACATTTTATGACAATAATAAATGCTTTCACACTGCCTCTTTTCCCTTTTTATTGAGGTATAATTGACACATGTGATTATATTAGCTTCAGGTGTATACAACATAATGGTTTGATGTTCGTAAATATTGCAAAATGACCGTGATACATCTAGTTAACATCTGTCACCATACCTAGTTACAGAGTTCTGGTGATGAGAACTTGAATTTGCAATATAGTATTTTTTTTTGAATATGCAATATGGTATTATTAGCTCTAATTACCAATCACCATGCTATCCATTATATCTTCAGGATTTATTTTATAACTGGAAGTTTGTACCTTTCGACCCCTTCACCCATTTTGCTCACCCAGAACTCCTGTCTCTGGCAACCACCAATCTGTTCTCTGTAGCTATGAGTTATTTTTCTTTATGAGATAGCACATGTGAAATCATGTGGTATTTGTCTTTCTTTGTCTGACTTATTTCAGAGAGCATAATGCCCTCAAAGTCTTCTTATGTTATACAAACATCAAGAGTTCCTTCTTTCTTGTGCCTGAATTGTGTGTGTGTGTGTGTGTGTGTGCGTGTGCACGCGCATGCATTATTATGTATCATTATATTATATATACACCACATTTTATTTGTCTGTCGACAGACACTTAGGTTGTTTCATCTTGGCTTTTGTAGATAATGCTGCCATGAACATGCTTATATTTTTTCAAATTAGTTTTCTCATTTTCTTCACATAAATAACTGGAAGTGGAATTGCTGGTAGTTCTATTTTTAATTTTTTGAGGAGATTCCATGTTATTTTCTGTAGTGGTTGTCTCAATTTTTATTCCCACCAATAGTGCATCAAGGGTTCCTTTTCTCCACATCTCACCAACACTTGTTATTTTTTATCTTTTGGTAATCACCATTCTAACAGATGTGAAAGTGATATCTCATTATGGTTCTATTTTGCATTTCTCTGATGATTAGTGATGCTGAGCATCTTCTTATGTGTCTTTTGGACATTTGTCCTCTTTGGAAAAATGTCTATTGAGATCCTCTCCTCATTTTAAAAATTGGATTATTTTGCTGTTGTATGAGTTCTTCATATATTTTGGATATTAACCCTCTCACCAAATATATGAATTGCAAATATTTTTTTCCCATTCATTGTGTTACCTTTTTCTTTTGTTGGTGGTTTGCTTTGCTTTGCAGAAGCTTTTTAATTTGATGTAGTCCCACTTGTTTATTTTTGCTTTTGTTGTCTTAGTTTTTAGTGTCAAATCCAAAAAATCTTCACTGAGACTGATGTCAAAGATCTTACTACCTATGTTTTCTTCTAGAAGTGTTATGGTTTCAGTTTCTTCTGTTCAAGTCTAGTCCATTTTGAGATAATTTTGTATATGGTGTAAGAAAATGGCCCAGTTTCATTTTTTTGCATGTGGTTGTCCAGTTTATTGAAGAGACTGTCATTTAATTATTGAACACCATTTTTCTTTTTTTAAAAGATTTTATTTATTTATTTGACAGAGAGAGATCACAAGTAGATAGAGAGGCAGGTAGAGAGAGAGAGAGAGGGAAGCAGGTTCCCTGCTGAGCAGAGAGCCCGATGCGGGACTCGATCCCAGGACCCCGAGATCATGACCTGAGCCGAAGGCAGCGGCTTAACCCACTGAGCCACCCAGGCGCCCTTGAACACCATTTTTTAAAGAGACTGTCCTTTCCCTAATATATATTTTTGCCTCCCCTGTTGTAAATTAATTGACAGAGCTTCATTGGTTATTTCCAAGCTATCTATTCTGTTCCACTCATCTGTGTTTTTGTTCTTATGCAAATACCATACATTTGGATTGCTACAGCTTTGTAATGTAGTTTGAAATCAGGAAGCATGATGCCTCCAGCTTTGTTCTTTCTCCAGATTGCTTTGGTTATTGGGGTCTTTTGTGGTTCCATACATATTTTAGGATTGTTTGTTCTAAATCTGTGAAAATGCCACTGGAATCTTGATAGAGGTTACACTGAATCTGTAGTTTGCTTCGAGTAGAATGTACATGCATGAAAGTGGAATATCTTTCCACTTATTTGTGTCTTTTTCACTCTCATCAGTATATTGGTCTTTCCCTTGATTAAATTTATTCCTAGGTATTTTGTTCTTTTTGATACAGTTGTAAATGAAATTGTTAATTTCTCTTTTTCTGGTAATTCATTATTAATGTACAGATAGGCAATATTATACTATATGTTAACTAGCTAGGATTTAAATAAAAATTTGAAAAAAAATTAAAATAAAAAGAGTGAACTGTAGTATAAACTGTGGACTTGAGTAATAATGATAAGGCAGTGTAGTTTTATTGACTATAACAAATGTACCACTCTGGGGCAGGATGTCACTTAGTGGGGGAGGCTATGTGTGTGTTGGAGCAGAAGATAGATGAAAACTCTCGACTTTCCACTCAGTTTTGCTCTAAAAAATAAAGTCTATTTTTAAAAAGTTCAAAAATGAAAAAATAAAATTAAAAAAACAGAATCAATAGATTTCTGTGTGTTGACTTTATATCCTGCAACTTTACTGAATCATTAATTCTAACAGGTTGTTGGTGCAGTCTTTAAGGTTTTTGAGATGTAAAATGTCATCTGCAAATAGTGACCATTTTACTTCTTCCCTTTTAAATTGGATGCCTTTTATTTTTCTTGCCTAATTGTTCTGGCCAGGATTTCCAAAGCTATGTTGAATAAAGCGGTGAGAGGAGGCCCCCTTTCTTGCTTCTGATCTTAGAGGAAAAGCTTTCAGCTTTTCACCATTGACTGACCATTGGTGTTAGCTGCAGGCTTGTCATATTGGCCTTTATGCTGAAGTTTGTTCCTTTAATCCCACTTCCTTGAGAGTTTTTATCATCAATGGATATTGAATTTTATGAAATGCTTTTTCTGCCTCTATTGAAACGGTCATATGATATTTATCCTTTATTTTGTTAGCATAGTAAATCACATTGATTGGTTTATTTTTATATCCCTAGAATAAATTCCACTTGTTTATGTTGTGTGATCCTTTCAGTGTACTGTTGAATTCGAACTGCTAGTATTTTGTTTGTTTGATTGTTTTAGGGATTTTATTTATTTGACACAGAGCGAGAGTGAGAATAAGCACAGGGAGTGGCAGGCAGAGGGAGAAGTAGGCTTTCTGCTGAGCAGAGTGCCCGATGTGGGACTCAATCCCAGAACCCTGGGATCATGCTTTGTGCTGAAGACAGCCACTTAACTGACTGAACCACACAGGCTCCTCCCAGTTTGCTAATATGTTGAGTATTGTTGAGTATTTTTGCATCTGTGTTTGTCGGGGATATTGGCCTGCTTTTTTTTTTCTTGTGGTATCTTTGTTTTTTGGGGTGTGTGTGTGTGTGTATGTATCCATCTATATGGATATCCATCTATATGGAAACTTAATGTTCTCTAGAGATTTTTGATGAGATTTCTTGTGGCCAAAAAAAAAATGAATTGGACTTCTGATTTTCTTGGGTTCGATGGCTTGAAATTTATTTTGCGTATTAACAGAATTTTATCTGCAATATAAAACAAAAGAGAATCTTTGAAAGAAATATACTCTGAAAGAAGTATAAATATTAAAGGTAGAATTCTTATAGAGTGAACTTCTGGTTTCCTAAAAGTTCAAAGATTTTGAGGATTTGAAAAGAAAGAACTTGACCTTGTCTTTGCTCTCTAAATATATTTTATATTTATGTTGTTTATCATGTTGGTTTTTTCTTTGTTTAGGTAAAATACTTATTTTCTGATAAAACAGGAACCCTCACTTGCAATATTATGACATTTAAGAAGTGTACTATTGCAGGTATAATTTATGGGTAAGTGTTCTTATTGCCGTGCTCTGTTGAAAATTCTCATTTCTGTCTTAACTAATTAGCCTTTAATTCAAAACATACGTGTTTCTAATAACATAACTATATCTAAATGAGAATGAACCTTAATGTGACTTACATGAAAATTTGCAGTTCTTAAACAAATATGGTTTATATCTGCTTTTATACATGGTTGGAATTCCTAAAGCATTTTATATCTCTAATCTTAAACCAGTATATTTTCCTCCCTCATTTTCCATCAGAAATCAGTCAGAGAAAAGTGATATCGATATCAGAAAATTAAGGTAAGTAGACAACATTCTTTTCTACTCTGCCCATGTTCCTTTCTCCCTGCAATGGACCTTTTTTCAGTACCAGAGTTCTGATATACAACGCAGCTGTCCCTTGTCCAAACCTCCAAAGGCAGTTCCCGGAAATCTCTCCTGGATAGACCTTTCCTACATGATACTCAAAGAACCCAGAATCCGGCTTTGATTTGTTTCTTTTATAGTTACTGTCTTAAATTCTGTATAACTATATGGGATTCAACACAAATTTAGGCATTTTCTAGTGTCATTTTGCAAGTTGAGCCCTGAGAGAGTTATAACTTGACAGAACTTTAAATACTTACCATACAGGTTTTACCCTTGAACAGCAGGACACTAGGGGTGCCCACACTTCCCCTGTGGCTGACAATCCGTGTGTAGTTTTTACGTCCCTAATTAACTACTAAAAGTCTACTACTGTTGGGCCAGAAGCCTTACTGATAATATAAACAGTTGATTAACACACATTTTGTATATGTGTTATATACTGTGCTCTTACAATAAAGCTAGAGAAAAGAAAATGGTATTAAGAAAATTACAACATAGGGTTTCATTTATTTGTGGAGCATAACAAATGACATCGAGGACATGGGGAGATGGAGAGGAGAAGGAAGTTGAGGGAAACTGGAAGGGGAGGCGAACCAAAAGAGACTATGGACTCTGAAAAACAACCTGAGGGTTTTGAAGGGACGGGGGTGGGAGGTTGAGGAACCAGGTGGTGGTAATAGGGAGGGCACGTACTGCATGGAGCACTGGGTATGGTGCAAAAATAATGAATACTGTTACGCTGAAAAAAAATAAATTAATTAATTTAAAAAAACGGAAAAAACCCACAACTGATCAAACTTTTTGGTACTGAATATTCAACAACATGATTCAAATAAATAGTAGATAACTGGGGAAAAAGAAGAAAATTACAAGGAAGACAAAATACATTGTATGAGAAAAATCTATAAGTGGATGTGCACAGCTGATACCCATGTTGTTTAAGGGTCAGTGGTCGCTCTGTAGACTTTTTAGTGTAACTTACTGAAGACAGAACAAGGGGCTGTGAGTCCGTTTGATTGCTGACTGGCTTCCATCAGGAATTTTTGTTACAGCGAATTTTCTCTGTTCTTCCTCAGTCTGTCCCCCTCTGTCATCACGGAGTCCTGCGAATTTAATGACCCAAGGTTATTGTACAACTTTGAAAATGGCCACGTAAGTCTGCTGTTTCACTCAAAGTCAACAGATGTAATGCTACATAGCTTTCAAACATACATGGTTTATTAAAAGGTATAATTTTCTGAGCCAGGGAAGAGTCTTGAATTTTTTTTATGTTAATAGCAGATTTCATACTGATGTGAGGAGGGGTGTGCTATACTTGTTAGTGTGAATGAATCCAAACATTAAAAAAGAACATTTTATTGTGTGGCAATCCATGTAAGAATATCTCTAAGTGTTTCTAAGCTATTTAGTCTATTGTGTGTTACCAATACCTTCACTTACCAGTTATAAGATACTGATCTACTTGATCTGAAATCTTGGTCTTCTCAAAAATGAAAGCGATCTTTTAAAACATAAAGCTGTACATGCCCTTCCTTTGCTTAAAAACCTATAGAGGACTGGCATCCCTCTCCCCCAAGATAAAATCCTAATTCATTACTGTGACTTTCTCTCCAACCTCATTCTGTGCCCTTGTTCACCTTGCTCAAGATGCTGGAGTGACACTTGTCTTGAAATTCACAAACCTATGACTATGTTTTCTGACTCGGGGGCCTTTGAAAGTGCTCTTCCCTTTTCCTAGTATGTATCACAGTCACATGTCGGTGACCACAGCTAACTAACCTTTCCATTTAGGTCTTAAATTAAATATTATCTCCTTGATGTATTCTCTTTCCCCTCGATCACCTCCCTAAAATAGACCCCTCTTCTCTCTGTGACAACCCCCATTTCTTTCCTCCAGCTTTGAGAAAACCCATTTCCCCAGAGAGAATAGAAGCTCCAAGAGAGCCGGGTCCTCTTCTTCACCGAGGTCTCGCTCTGCTTTGGGGGCCGCTCTCCAAAGACGTTTGAGTGCGTGATCTGGGTTGTAGTCAGGGTCTGACTCTGTGTGTCTAAGGTGAAACTACAGTTGGTAGGAATCGCAGACTGTATGTAACTCTCATGTCGCTGGTGCTGGAAGAGACTCACTAGCTCTGTGCCTTTTTTTATAGCCCACGAAAGATTATATAAAGGAATTTCTTACCCTGTTGTGTGTGTGCCACACTGTTGTTCCTGAGAGAGATGGAAATAACATAATCTACCAGGCTTCCTCCCCAGGTAGGTGCTATGTGCTCCCAGAGCCCCCTGCAGGGGATGAGCCCTGAGAAGACGCCATGGGGCCGCCATGCTGCCGCTGATTCCCAGGTGTCTCCTGTGTCGCTCCTTCCCCTGGAAGACTGTCATAAGATGAGGGCTCTCTGAGCTGGGGTTCAATAGAACATTTACTTATACCCAGGAACGTGGAAGGGGGAGGGGGGAGGTTAAGATGCTGCAACATGTCATGAAGATTCCATGAATGGCTTGTAGAAGAAAACCCAAATGAGTACTAAGAAAGAAATGTATCTTTTTTTTTTTTTTTGGTCTCCTGAATAATATTTTATTCATGTTGTAAAAAAGTAAGCAGTTTCTAAAGTACTTCATGTAATTCTAATTGTCGTTTATAGACCCTGAAAATTTCAATTTAATTTTATACAGTGTTTCATATTGATGAGAAAGAACCCACTTATCCGCTGAAGAAGAAAACATTTTTTTCCTTCAAACAGCATATCTCTCTCTCTTTTTAAATTTATTTTCAGCTTAACAGTATTCATTGTTTTTGCACCACACCCAGTGCTCCATGCAATACGTGCCCTCACTATTACCCTCCACCTGGTTCCCCAACCTCCCACTCCCCGCCCCTTCAAAAGAACTCCTCAAACTCAACACACACAAAACAGATAATCATATCAAAAAATGGGCAGAAGATATGAACAGACACTTCTCCAATGAAGACATACAAAAGGCTATCAGACACATGAAAAAATGTTCATCATCACTAGCCATCAGGGAGATTCAAATTAAAACCACATTGAGATATCACCTGACACCAGTTAGAATGGCCAAAATTAGCAAGACAGGAAACAACGTGTGTTGGAAAGGATGTGGAGAAAGGGAAAACCTCTTACACTGTTGGTGGGAATGCAAGTTGGTGCAGCCACTTTGGAGAACAGTGTGGAGATTCCTCAAGAAATTAAAAATAGAGCTTCCCTATGACCCTGCAATTGCACTACTGGGTATTTACCCCAAAGGTACAGATGTAGTGAAAAGAAGAACCATCTGTACTCCAATGTTTATAGCAGTAATGGCCACGGTCGCCAAACTGTGGAAAGAACCGAGATGCCCTTCAACGGACGAATGGATAAGGAAGATGTGGTCTATATACACGATGGAGTATTATGCCTCCATCAAAAAGAATGAATACCCAACTTTTGTAGCAACATGGACGGGACTGGAGGAGATTATGCTGAGTGAAATAAGTCAAGCAGAGAGAGTCAAGTATCATATGGTCTCACTTATTTGTGGAGCATAACAAATAACATGGAGGACATGGGGAGATGGAGAGGAGAAGGGAGTTGAGGGAAATTGGAGAGGGAGATGAACCATGAGAGACTATGGACTCAGAAAGAAATGTATCTTAGCCACACTGAAAGAGACCTGTTTAACCAAATATCCTCTTTTATGAATGCTTTCTGGTACCTAGATAAGTGCATTTGGATAAAAAAAAAAAAAGCCAAGTTAAAAAAAAAGTGGTGGTTTAGTGCTGGAGAACAGAAATCTTTAAAATTAAATTTGGTATGAATGTATTTGCTCAATCTCCATTAATACAGACTTCTTATTGACAGACGAAGCAGCTTTAGTGAAAGGAGTGAAGAACCTTGGCTTTGTTTTTACTGCAAGAACGCCAACCTCTGTCACTATAGAAGTCGTGAGTAGCATCTTATGTACTTGGTCATGCCTTCCATGCTCCTTCCAGAGAGACACAAGTAGAGTAGTTGAGTGGAGGAGCTCTGGAATCACAGTGCCTGGGATTCCCACATGGTCCCACACTTTCCTAGCCAGGTTCTTGGGCATGTTCCTCAACTCCTGTGTTTGCCCCAGTCTTCTCATCATGCATGTCATAGGGTTTTTGCAAGCATTAAATGAGTTAATACATGTAAAGTATTCAGAATGAGTGCTTGGAGCAGAGAGGGTGCTCAATAAAAGTGAGCTATTTAAAGAAGTTAACATCATCAGATCTTCAAGAAATATACTATTTTTTATAGAAAATTAGAATTTTTCAAACTATTTTTTGGTGTGTTCTCTTGTTATGTTGTTTATTCCTTATATGTAATATATGTTTCACATATATTTTTCTTGTGTTGTCTTGGTGACCTCTCACCGCAAGCCTTTGATATGATGGGGAAGAATTGAAGCAATGTGAACTTGGTGCCCAACACACTAATTTTTTTTTCTAGTGATAATGCAGTGGTTAGGGATGTCTACTAGACATTCAGTCCTAGCAGAATGGACTGACTGATTGATCTTTGTAGTACATGCCACATGGACAACTCTAAAATTATTTGAAGTTCTGAATTGCTTTATTGGTGAATTGATCATGGCTACAGGAAGTCAAGAGCCTGTAACTGGAAAAATTTGGAAAATAATGCAGGTTTTATTGATACAGAATTTTATAGCATGCTTTCTCTTTCCCTGTTGACCTCTTCAAATTATCTAAGGATTTAGGATTTTTTTGATCTGTGCAGTTTTATGAAAAGACTTGTTTTTCCATTTCTGTTGATTGTCTTGCTTATCCCATATAGCCTTGCAACATGGGAGTCTTCATAAAATGTTTCTAGTAGTGCTGACTTTTTATCGAAAAGAGATGTTTTAGTCTTAAATCTGCGCTATGAGAAGCATTTTTGCAGTTCTCCCTTTGCAAACAATATTCTTGCCAGAAGAGGGCACCATCATTTCATCAGGTTTGCAAGGAAATTTGTATTCTGAAAAAGATGTGTAGTGTTAGGGGAGGTAAAACTTGTTTCTGATTGGAAGAATGAGCTCTTTTGCAGGATGAGGACTTTTTATTCCCCACCTCGGGTAAGAAGTCGTTGTCTTATCTTCCTATAGATGGGAGAAAACTTCACCTTTGAAATTCTTAACATCCTGGAGTTTTCTAGGTAAGATACCTTTTCATTCTGTTCATGTATTTCTCAGAGCTCCTTCTGTGATTCCTCAGTTGAGATCTGGTAATGCAAATGAAAACTTTAATATAGAATCACAAAATTCTAGTTACTTCCATCCACTCTTTAATCTAAGCCTGGTGCTCACTTCTTCGGCCATCATTAGGCCAAATCCCTTTTTGTAGCTGAGAGGAGGTCCCACATCTTTCCCTCCCAGCCCTTGTCAGAGTCAGAGTTGAGGTTTAAGTCTGGGTTGCTATTTAGTGACTGTTTGCCAACTGGACTCTCAGTTCCAGGAGGTCAGGAGTCAACTTCTGTGGAAGTAAGTGCTCAATAAATATTTGATGAATCGATGAATATTGGACATTATTTTTCCAAATAAACCCAAAAATATTTCTTTAAAAAGAGATAGTGAATTAATTCCTCTCCCCCACCTCCCTGCAAAGGAAACAGTGTGTGTCCAAATCCTTCTCTCCCTGTGGACTTCAGAGGGCCTCCTGTTCTAGCCGCTGTGCCTGGTCCCCAAAACCTAGCGTGGGGATATTGGCGATGATTTTATTTTCATTGCCCTGTTTCTAAGGCTCGCAAAGTCTCATCGCTTACACCACCTGAGCATTTCTAATGTAGAATCTGAAAAATTAGAAAAGGAAATGCTAGAAAATTAGAAAAGGAATAATTCGTTCTTTTCAAAGCCAGATGATTTTTTTAAAGATTTATTTATTCATTAGACAGAGAAATCGCAAGTAGGGAGAGAGGCAGGCAGAGAGAGATGGGGAGGCAGGCTCCCTGCTGAGCAGAGAGCCCAACGTGGGGCTTGATCCCAGGACCCTGAGATCATGACCTGAGCTGAAGGCAGAGGCTTGACCCACTGAGCCACCTAGGTGCCCCAAAACCAGATGATTTTTTAAATCATATTTTTTTAAAGCCTTGTTGGCCAATGACGTCTTAAAAAAATAAATAAATATAAGAAGATTTGACCCTCAGTAAAGTTGTTGTCAACTTGTCTCTCTAGGAAAGCTTTGTCTAAAATATTTTTTAAAATTATTTTTATTAAGATATAATGTATTATTTGCCCCAGGGGTACAGGTCTGTAAATCATCAGGCTTACACACTTCACAGCACTCACCATAGCACACATCCTCCCCAATGTCCATCACCCAGCGACCCTATCCCTAGCCTCCAACCCCCAGCAGCCCTCAGTTTGTTTTGTGAGATTTAGAATGTCTTATGGTTTGTCTCCCTCCCAATCCTGTCTTGTTAGAAAAAAAAAATTTTTTTTTTAATGAGAAAATGTATCTCCATGTTCATTTTAACTTTCCCTGCTACTGGAGCACCCATTTCCTGTTCTTAGAATATGAGCTCCAGCTACGTGACACTTAAATGACTCAACTGGCTTTAGTAGTGTTCTAATAGCAAAGTAGTTAAAGCAATTGCTAGTCCCCTTCCCTTTTGACAAGTGCTTTCTAGCTCAGGTACAGGACTACTCACTGGGATCCTCTTTGGATTGTACAAAACAGACGCTTGTGGGATATGATGACTATCCAAGAAGGTGACAGTTTGTTTGGGTCTCTTAAAAAGTGGATATAGGCCATGGAGAGGCATCCAAGGGTTATGATAGGGGAAGGACAAGATAAGGAAGAAGAAAAAAAAAAACCCAAAAACCTATTTTGGCCAGTTTACTTTGGCAATGTGTGGGCTAAGGTGAAGAGGGGAGATCTTGAAGGCTATTTGGGCTGCTAAATCAGGAATAAAAGCAACGAGTTTAAGTTCTGCCTACCATCCTAAAAAACAAGAGCAAAACAACAACAACAAAAAATCTAAAGGATGTTGAGACAGAACTATGCATAAAAATAACTATACATAAAAATAATAAACCAGCAGTTTAACATCTCTGTGCAGCAGCATTGCGGACAGGAAGGTCTAATTTACAGAGATGTGGTGAGGACTGAAAAATACATGACCCCAGGGCTGCTTTCCTCTTTCCTCATCAGTTCTTAGGAGATTACGTTATATAAATGCTACATGTATATGTAATTTACGTCTTCTGTGTGTACTACATGATAAGTGTATGTTATGTATGTATTATGTAACATGAATACAGTAATATTATCTTAAACATTATATCAGTATGTAATATATACTATATATAATATGTAAGTCACATATATTATATATCTATGCCAATAAATTTCAATGGAAGAAAAGGAGAGTGAGAAATAGTAGTAGTAGAGGGTGAACACTTGTATTAGAATCTCAGTTTAAAGGGTGCCTGGGTGGCTCAGTCGGTTAAGAGGTTAAGCGTCTGCCTTCAGCTCAGATCTTGGTCCTGGGATGGAGCCCTGCAGCGGGCTCCCTGCTCTGTGGGGAGCCTGCTACTCCCCCGATCATTCTCTCTCTCTCTCTCTCTCTGTCAAATAAATAAATAAATAAATAAAATCTTTTTAAAAAGAATCCCAGTTTTAGAAGGTAAGTAAAGAAAACGGAAAAGGAGACTAGCCAGAAACACATTGGCCTTTTCACTAATGGTCAGCTGAGGACTTTGAGATTCTTGTAACTTTGATTCTGTGTGTGTGTGTGTGTGTGTGTGTGTTGGCACCATGTACTGAGAAGCACAGAAGCTAATAATACATTTCATACTGTTTTAGTAATAGAAAAAGGATGTCTGTCATTGTCCGAACTCCTACAGGAAATCTCCGTCTCTACTGCAAAGGGGCTGTAAGTACTGGGATTCACTACTCATATTAACTCCTCCCCTCCGTTTCAACAACTTGTAGAAGCCTTTTGCAACTTCACAATATTTCAAAAATGTTGTCACTGTGTGTCTGCTCTTGCCCCTCATGGTTGACAGAATTATCCAAGACTGAAACAGAGTTGCCCCAAAGTTTCCCCATTGAAATTTAAGCCCATTGAAATTTATGGTGGTTCACACCAGAGTGTTTATTAAACTTTAATGTCAGTGAAAGATTTGTTGTCACTCGGTCATTCCGTGGAGAACTCGTGGTTAGACTGTTGAGGCTAAGTGTTCACAGCAGGATTTCTGGTTCCAGGTTCCAGACTAAAGGGCTTGGGTTTGGTGAATCTCGGGAAATGGTTTTACTTCTGTAAAAACTTTTCTTAAGCACTTGCATATTTATTCACAGCCATAGGCACTTAAAAGAAAAACAGCTTTATTTGGGTAAAAGTGACATAAAATAAACTGCACATACTTTAAAGGTGCATTTTGATAAGTTTTGCTACCAATCTGCTTTTTGTCACTGCAGATTCATTTGCATTTACTAATTTTATATGAAGTCCGATAGGATATATGGCTTTTTGCCTGGCTTTGTTTCCTCATAAGTATTTTAAAATTCATTTATGTTGTAGCTCACATTAATAGTTCATTTCTTCAGTTTGCCGAGTGGTATCGCATTGAAAGGATGTATCAATTTGTTCATTGATCACCTGCTAATGGACATCTTGTTTATAGTTTCGTCTACTAGAAACAGTGCTCCTATAAACATTTGTATACAAGTTCTTGTATGGACATATAGTTCATTTCCTTTTGGTAGCTATTGAGCAATAAAATGGCTAGGTCAATGTTAGGTGTATTTTAAATTTTTAAGAAACCACTAAACTATGGGCACATTCCTCCCAGCAATTGTCACCAACACTTGGCATGGTTAGTCTCTTTAATTTTAGCCATTCTCATATGTGTGTAGCTCATTGAGATTTTAGTTTATGTTTCCATGCCATGACTGATGACAGTGCTTTTCCTGTGCTTATTTGCCATCTGTGTTGTGGGTTCCCAAGACTACCCATAGGTTTTTAATGGATCTCTGAAAGGATTCATGATTATATGCGTGGCTAAGATGTATTATAGTGATGTAGCAAAGATACACAACCACATTATAAGGGAAAAAGACACAGGCAGAGTCTGGAGGAACCCATGTGCAGGCTTCCCATGGGCATCACACAGGGAAAGTTTATATCAGTTCAGAGAATTGAAACCCAGCCAAGTCCCTTAGACCAGCCAAGAGCCAACCTTGTAAGTGGGTCTTTCTAAGAATAGCATTCTCTGACCTGTTAATGGTAACTATTTTCTGCACACCATTCACTTATTTACTTTGGTGAAATATCTTTTTAAATATTTGACCCTGTTTTTATAACTGTGTTTCTTTGTATTGAGTTTTGAGATTTCTTCGTTAACTTTTGGAATTAAGTCCCTTATCAGATACATGATCTACAAATATCTGTGGCTGTTTTTCATTCTCCTAACAGTGTCTCTGAAGAACAGAAATTTGTAATTTTGATGAAGTCCAATTTAACAGTTTGTTCCTTTATGGGTCATGTTTTAGTGTCCTAACTAACAAATCTTTGCCTTAATTCAAGGTCACAAAGATTTCCTCCTCTTTTCTCCTCCTTTTATAGTTTTAGGTTTTACATTTACTTCTGGAATCCGTCTTGAGTGATTTTGGGAGATGGTATGAGACATGAGTAGGAGTCATTTTTTCCAGCACCGTTTATTAAACTGTTTATTCATTCTGCACTGAATTGCACTTTTGTCAAAAATGAACTGTTCAGGGGCGCCTGGGTGGCTCAGTGGATTAAGCTGCTGCCTTCGGCTCAGGTCATGATCTCAGGGTCCTGGGATCGAGCCCCGCATCAGGCTCTCTGCTCCGCAGAGAGCCTGCTTCCTCCTCTCTCTGCCGGCCTCTCTGCCTACTTGTGATCTCTCTCTCTGTCTCTCTCAAATAAATAAAATCTTAAAAAAAAAAAAAAAATGAACTGTTCATATGTATGTGAGCCTATTTCTGGGCTTTCTGTTTTGTCTCATTGTTCTGTTGGTTATCTTTACATCAATACCATGGTGTCTTCATTATATCACTTTATAATAAGTCTTAAAATTGGATGATTATTTCTCCAACTGTGTTCTTTTTCAAAATTGTTTTGAATATTCTGGAACCTTTGCATTTCTATGTGAATTTTATCCTTTTTTTTTGTAGATTTTTTTTTATCCTATTAAGGAAATTTCCCCCCAATCCTAATTTGCTGAGATTTAAAAAAATCAGTAATGGATGTTAAATTTTGTCAAATAGTTTTCTCACCTTGATTGAGATACTAATATGATTTTTTTCTTTTGTGCCTGTTAATATGGTAAATTATATTGAATTGATTTTTCAATGTTAAACCTTTCTTGTACTCCTGAGATAAGCCTTATTTGATCATGATAAATTATCCTTTTTTTGTATAGTTGAATTCACTTTCTTAAAGTTTTATTTAGGATTTTTGGATTTTTGAAAACAGATAGTGATCTTTAATTTCTTTTCTTAAAATGTCTTTGATTTTTAATGTTGACCTTATAAAATTAATGGGGAAGACTCTTTCCTTTTCACTTTTCTGGAAAAGTACATATGGAATTGATATCTGATAGCATAGATCTCTTGGCGATGAGTTTTTTCAGACTGTTTATGTCCGAAAATATTTTTATTTCATCTTTATTTTCTCTCACGTTCATTTTGAAATAAATTTTTGCAGAATATAGGATTCTAGATTGACAGTGTTTTTCTTTCTGTTTTTAAAGCTTGTGCTTCACTGGCTTATCACTTGCATTGTCTGAGTGAGAAATCTGTTACCTCTGTTCCTCTGTACGTAATGTATCCTTTTTGGAATTGTGCCTTCTCTGAGGCTGCTCAAGTTCCTTCACATCTCTTAGATATAACAATAAAATTATAGTGCAGTATTTAGAATTTGGATTGTCAGGCTTAGGTAAGATGCTGGTCACAAGAGCTTTTTTTTTTTTTTTTTTTGGATAGGATACAGTGATTTATGAGAGACTTTCAGAAGATTCTCACTTTATGAAGGAGACATTAACCCATCTAGAATATTTTGCCAAAGAAGGTAAGTGAAAATTATTTAGAATCTTGTTTCCTTTTGAAATGTTATTCTTAAATATTAAAATTGTAACCCAAACGCATGTCACTGATGCTCAGCCCATAAGTGGGGGGGGGGGGAGCTCATTCCTCTATGGGACTTTGTAATGCCTTCTGTTTGCTTAAAAGTTCTTCAAACACACCCTGCTGAGATATTATTTTTCCTTTCTTCCTCTGTCCACCAGCAAACATTGAAAAGTATGTTTTTACTGTACAGTTCTTCCATTATCCAAAAGCCTTGTTTTCAAAGCCATCTATTATCTGTTTCTATTTGTGTTAGCAAGAACTTGGCCCCTGATGGAAAAAGAGAGGTTTTTCCAGTATGTGTTGTATATTTCAAAGTTAATTACTTTGTGCATATAATTCAGAAACCTGACATAGTTGATGTTTTCCTGCCTGCCATTCTCTTCTTATTCTTGTGGTTTTGACTTGTCACCCGTCTCAATAAATAAAATTCCACGAGTGAGTTTTGAGTAAGAACAACATTCACTAAAAGGTTTAGAGAAGTTTTGAAAAAGCGAGGTGTCATGCCATGTAAACGTTAGGCTAATCATACCTGGAAACAGTATCCCACTTTGTCTCTAGCTGAGAAGACGCTGCTTCCTACGGACACGTGCATCTTGCCCAGAAGTGTGGATATTTTGCAAGGTTGCCCTTGGGGCCCTTTGCTGCTGTCTTAAAATAATGTGAGCTGTAGGCAGGTTACAACCGGTAGAAACATATAGGAACTGTATTGTAATGGAGCTCAAAACAGAATAACAATTTCTATAGTTTATCTGTAGGGCATTAATTTCCAGGGGATCCTCAACTATTTGAAGGTTTTGCAGCAGTTAGCCTAAAATATTAGGGTTCAATATAATTTCTAAAATATTTTCTTTGCAAAATGGAACTTAAATTTTCTGTTCTTTTAATGATTATTTGGCTTACTTTGAAATTGGAAGAACTAAAACCTCATTGCTTCTTTCTTTCCTTCAAAATTTGTTTCTATTTGTGGTAGCAAGAACTAACAAATGGTTATTGAGTATTTATTGAGTGCCATGCACTGCTCTAAGCTTCCAGAACAGAAGTGAACAAAACATAGACCGCTCATACCGTGCAGGAATTAGCCAATGATAGATAATGTCGGGAGGTGATAAGTGCTATGGAGAAAAATTACACAGGAGAAGGGGAACAGAGCATGATGGGTTTAGGCAGAAACTGAAGGAAGAGAAGGAGAATACCAGGGAAAAGTATTGCGGGTCAAGAGCAGAGCAAGTTCAAGTGTCCGGAAGTAAGAGGATCAGCAGGGACAGGCCCGTAAGCAAGGAGGAAAGGGGGGAATAAGATCAGCAAGGTAGCCGGGGACAGGTCAGGTAAGGCTGTGGGAAGGACTTCCCATTCCCAGGACCTCTACAACACTTGGATTTTGTTTTCGAATTCTGTACTCCTCCCTGATCGCTGGTGTCTTGATTGGTTTACATTCTATTCTTTGTTACAGGGCTGAGAACTCTCTGTGTTGCTTATGCAGATTTATCTGAGGAAGAGTATCAGCAGTGGTTGACGCAGTATAAAAAAGCGAGTACAGTTATCCAAGACAGAATGCAGAGTTTGGAAAAATGTTATGAAAATATCGAAAAGGTAACATACCTGATACGTACCGGATACATACTCTACAGGCCAAATTAAATATGTGAAAACACAGACTTATCAGTGTTTTCATAACCTGATGTAATTTTAGAAACTTAGTTAAAATGGGGCACCTGGGTGGCTTGGTCAGTTAAGCATCTGCCTTCGGCTCAGGTCATGATCCCAGGGACATGGGAACAAGCTCCATGTCAGCCTCCCTGCTCAGTGGGGAGTCTGCTTCTCCCTCTCCCCCTGCTTGTTCTTGCTCTCTCTCGCTCTCTCACTTTCTTGGTCTCTCTCTAATAAATAAAATCTTAACAAATAATCTTTTTTAAAAGAGATTTTATTTATTTATTGACAGAGAGATCACAAGTAGGCAGAGAGAGGTGGGGAAGCAGGCTCCCTGCTGAGCAGAGAGCCCCATGTGGGACTCGATCCCAGGACCCTGAGATCATGACCTGAACTGAAGGCAGAGGCTTAACCCACTGAGCCAACTGGGCGCCCCAACAAATAATCTTTTTGTTGTTGTTGTTTTGTTTATTTATTTGACAGACTGAGATCACAAGTAGGCAGAAAGGCAGGCAGAGAGAGAGAGGAGGAAGCAGGCTCCCTGCCAGACAAAGAGCCCAATGCAGGACTCGACCCCAGGACCCCAAGATCATGACCTGAGCCAAAGGCAGAGGCCTAACCCACTGAGCCACCCAGGCGCCCCTCAACAAATAATCTTAAATTCTTTTTTTTTAACCTCAGAAGTAAAAGCTGTCTTATACTGAACATTCATAAACTATAGCTTTTAAAATATTCAAAATATTTCTTTCATTTCTGAATCCTGATCACTTCAATTTTGTTACCCCTTTTTATAACTTTTCCCATCTAAAAGAAATACATGTTTATCATAGAAAATAAGCCAGAATAGTTAATAATAATAATAATCTGTAATGTTGGGCTAATGACTAAATTCTGGTGTATAACCCTCCAACTCTTTCTTCATATATGTGTATTGTATATGTAGTATTCCGTGGTAGGTTTTAAAATACATACATAAACTTTTCCCATAAAAATTTAAAGTAAAAATCTTCCCCCACCTAAAATATCTGTCAAATTTTCTCCATAAAAATACTGCTCCAATCATGAAAATTTTCACTCTACAGTAAACTGGGAATATTTTCCATATCGCTGAATATTTTTCTGTTATTAAATTAGTCATTGTATTTCATTACTTTTATTGTGTTGTTCTCTGGTAGTTACTGTCCTGAGAGATCTCGTGCACTCTGGACTGTTGAGTGTCACTGGAGGATCGTTGTGAATTTGCTTGTTGTGGCTTCAGGGATTCTGTGGCTCCTCGGCCAATTCTTATCTTCGTTTCTTGGTGGGGGGGGGGGGTTCTTTTGTCATTTGCTTCCATGAACTTTGCATTTCATTTCTACAGGAGCATGGCCAGAACAGATTTGGACTATTTTCTTTTCTCTTTTCTTTTCTTCCCCTTTCCTTTCCTTTCCTTTCCTTTTTCTTTTCTTTCTTTTTTTTTTTTTTTAAGTTTTTATTTATTTGAGCAAGAGAGGGAGCATGAAGTGGGACAGAGGGAGAACCGAAGGCAGACGCTTAACTGACTCAGCCACCTAGGCACCCCAATAGACTAGGGGGTTTTCTTTACATCATTGGGTCCATCTTTTTTTGTTGTTTTTTTTTTTTAAAGTCATTTGTTGAGAAATTAGGACTCTAACCCAGCTTCATGCCAAGTGCAGGAACATGCTGCAGTCGCCCTCATGGGTGATCAGTCAGCATCTGTTGACAGAACGCAGCGAAGGGACTAACTGATTTATGTAACCCTCCTCTTCCTCATGTTCCCAGCAGGCTGTTTGCTGCTCCCACACTGGGAAGAAGTCTGGGCAATTAAAATTGGCCTCTGGGGAAGCCTGGGTGGCTCCATGGGTTTAGCTTCTGACTCTTGGTTTTGGCTCAGGTCGAGATATCAGGACCTCGAGATCGAGCCCCTCATCAGTCTCCATGCTCAGCACTGAGCCTGCTTGTGCCCTCTCCCTCTCCAACCCCACCGCCTTCCTGCTGCATGCCCTCTGTCTCTGAAAAATAAAATCTTAAAAAAAAAAAAAAAAAGGAAAAAGAAGGAAAGGAAAATTGGCCCCTGGAACTTAAAAGATTGTACCGTTCTTTTTCAATCAAATGAATATATCTTACATTTTAGTGTTTGGAAGTCATAGGCGAAAAGGAAGTCAAAGACTAAGTGTGCCTTTGCCAGGTTATGTGAGGTGGGTGACAAGGTCAGGGAGTGGCATGGCCTTAAGCTGACTGGTTCATTCATGGGCTGAATGTTATTCTCCAGCATGTACACAGGGCCTGGCCCATAGTTGGTGTTAGCAAGAATTAGTTGGATAGATAAATGAAATATTGAGACTGAATATTTTGAGCTCCTCTGCTTTCCAAGGAAGGTGGATAACTGTGTATAACTGGCAGGGCTTGATGCTGATTGCTTGGTATTCTTTTCCTTAAACTTCAAAGGGCAGTAATAAATGGTAGAAGGGCAATCATGGGCCAATGTTTTCTATCTGGTCTTTGACCTAGATGAGTGTCATATTACATTTTAAAGATTGTGTACTCAGAGCGAGTAATGAGCAGTGTACTGTGCTTGAAAGGTCCGAATGGAAATCTAATCAGTTTTAGACACTTGATGAAAGTACTATTGTACTATTTAACAAAACACTGAATCTTCTCTCCGTGACTGTGAGGCTTAAAATTACAGGCATCAAAAAATACTCAGTGTCTGTGTTTAGTGTGACTAGGATATCTCATCAGCCTGAGTCACTTGTGCAAATGACAGGCTCTGTGATGCCAAAATCACATCGAAAATTGTCAAATATATCATTCGTGTTTTACGACTGTCCCTTCCCTTTCTCCCACAGGACGTTTTCCATTTCACCCAGGAGTAATGAGCTCCTGGGTATTGAATCATGTGGGTCAAACTTGTGGGGGGTTGGGGACTAGACCTTGCTATTCATTACATCTCTGTCGGGGAGACCAGTTTGGGGAACTAGGTACCCCACTCAAGGGTACTTTATGAGAAATGGACACATTATGGGGGCAAATGATACATGAGAAGATTGTTAAGTATACATAAGTTTTGATTAGAGGGAATTGTATTTTATTTTTTCAGTGTGCCAAGATTCATTGTTTATGCACCACACCCAGTGCTCCATGCAATCCATGCCCTCCTTAATACCCAAGCTCACCCAATCTCCCATCCTCCTTCTCCCCAAACCCTCAGTTTGTTTCCCAGAGTCCACAGTCTTTCATGGTTTGTCACCCCTCTGATTTACCCCAATTCACATTTCCTTGCTTCTCCTGATGTCCTCTATGTTATATCTTATGCTCCACAAGTAAGTGAAACCATATGATAATTGACTCTCTCTGCTTGGCTTATTTCGCTCAGCATAATCTCTTCCCGTCCCGTCCATGTTGTTACAAAAGTTGGGTATTCATCCTTTCTGATGGAGGCATAATACTCCATTGTGTATATGGACCACATCTTCCTTATCCATTCGTCCGTTGAAGGGCATCTTGGTTCTTTCCACAGTTTGGCCACTGTGGCCATTGCTGCTATAAACATTGGGGTACAGATGGCTCTTCTTTTCACTACATCTGTATCTTTGGGGTAAATACCCAGCAGTGCAATTGCAGGGTCATAGGGAAGCTCTATTTTTAATTTCTTGAGGAATCCCCACACTGTTCTCCAAAGTGGCTGCACCAATTTGCATTCCCACCAACAGTGTAAGAGGTTCCCCTTTCTCCACATCCTCTCCAACACACGTTGTTTCCTGTCTTGTTAATTTTGGCCATTCTAACTGGTGTCAGGTGGTATCTCAATGTGGTTTTGATTTGAATTTCCCTGATGGCTAATGATGATGAACATTTTTTCATGTGTCTGTTAGCCATTTGTATGTCTTCTTTATCTTTCAAGCTGTAATGGTCTAAAAGAATTTCGGTTCTTCACTTTTTTCTTTTTTCTCTTTCTTAAATCTGTGTCATCAATTCTAGTTTTCTAGGCTTGGAACAACTGTGTGCCACCTAGGAAAATTTGTCTTCCCAGTTGTCCTTTGATTGTCATTTTCTTACTTTGTTTTAGACACCAGAGCATCTAATCTTCTGCCTTGTGACTTGTGTTAATTTCCACAGTTCTGGCTGTTGTTGTATTAGTTACAGCTATATGGCTATTCTCTGCAGATTTTTAGGTAAGTATTGGAATCTGACTCCAAGGACGTGTCAGGGCCAACTACTTCTGTGAAATTGATTCTTCTAGATAATTCCATGTGTGTTGTTAAGATCCTACTTGTTTTCAGTTATAGGAGTTATTTTCTGATCTTCTTCCTAGCCCTTGAGGCCAGTAGCACTTCTTCTCCTCTTGAATATTTTTCCTTCGGACACTCGTAAGATTTAAATTTCTCTCCTGTTGGGTACAAGTAAGAAATACGATGTCTACATTTGTTTCAATAGTCATTAACTACATCTTAGCTCAGAGAGTAACTGCAAAAGTAATTAGCTTTCATGTTGCCAGGGTCACTCTATTGGTAAAATATAAATTTGACATATTGGCTGATTCAATTAGACATTGAAGCATTCTTTTTTTTTCTTAATACGACAGCTTTATTGAGATATAATTCATATACCACACAATTCCCCCATTTAAAGTATGTAATCTACAGGTTTTAGTATATTCAGAGTTGTGAGACCGTCACCACAATGAACACAGAATATTTTCAACCTACCCCTCCCTCAAACCCCATATCCATTAGTATTCACTCTTTGTTACCCTCCTATTCTCTCCTCCAGCCCTATGCAGCCACCAGTTTACTTTTCATCTCCATAGATTCACATCCTCTGGATATTTCATGTAAATAGAATCATAAATTATGTGGTCTTCAGTGACTTGCTTCTTTCACTTAGCTTAACGTTTTTGGGATTCATCCATATTGTAACATATACCAGTATTTCATTACCTTTCAAGGCCAGCTCATATTCCATTGTGTAGATACCTGATTGTCCATCCATTCTTCTTCTTTTTTTAAAAAAATATTTTATTTATTTATTTGACAGAGAGAGGTCACAGTAGGCAGAGAGGCAGGCAGAGAGAGAGGGAGAAACAGGCTTCCCCACTGAGCAGAGAGCCCGATGCGGGGCTCGATCCCAGGACCCTGAGATCATGACCTGAGTTGAAGGCAGAGGCTTAACCCACTGAGCCACCCAGGCACCCCATCCATTCTTCTTTTGAAGGACATTTGGGTTGTTTCCATTTGGCTAGTGTGAATAATGCTTTCATAAATACTCATACAAGTTTTCATGTGAACACATTCTTTAATTAATTAATTAATTCAGTAATCAATTAAATTATTTATCAAATCATTGTTTTATTTTTATTTATTGATTCAATTAATTAATTAATTAATTTTATTTTATGGATGTACCTGGGAGTGAAATTGCTGGGTCATATGGCAACTGTATGTGACCATTTGAGAAGCTGTCAGACTAGTTTTCCTAAGTGGCTGTACCATTCCACATTCCTACCACCAGTGTATGAGAGTTCCAATTTTTTCACATCCTTGCCAACACTTGTTACCATCTGTACCTTGTTATAACCATCCTAGTAGGTATGAAGCATTGAGTCACAATCACATTGTGATTTTAATTTGCATTTCTTTAATGATTAATGATGTTGAACATCTTTTCATGTTTTTTTGATTATTTGTATATCTTCTTTTGGAGAAGTGTCTATTCAAATCCTTTGTCTATTTTTCAATTAATATATTATTTTTTTTAGAGCTTGAGAGTAGTTTTAGGTTTTCAGGAATAAAATGAGCCAAAAAAGTGTGGATAGTTCACAGAAAGAGAGATAGTTCTCTCTTTCCCTTGGACAGTTTCTTCTGTGATTAACATTTTGCATTAGTGTGGTACGTCTGTTACAAGTGATGAACCAATACTGATACATTATTAACCAAACCCCATGGCTTGCATTAAGGTTTGCTCTTGTTGTATAGTTCATGGGTCTTGACAAATGCTTGTCACTATCCACTGCTGCAGTATCATGTAGAATAGTTTCACTGTCCCCAAAATCTCCTGTACTCACCTATTCTTTCCTCTTCTGAGCCCCTGGAAACCACTGATCTTTTTTTTACTCTCTCTATAGTTTTGCCTTTTCTAGCATGTCATATAGCTGCAATCATGTTTGTAGCCTTTTCAGATTGCCTGCTTTCACTTAGGAATATGCATTTAAATTCCTTCATGTTTTTTAATAAATTGATGTCTCATTTTTTTAAAAGTTTTAATTAAATAATTAATTAATTAATTTGAGAGAGAGAGAGCAGAGCGAGTGAGAGAGATCACAAGTGGGGAGAGAGGGGCAGAGGGAGAGAAAGAAGTGGACTCCTTGATGAGCAAGAAGCCCAACACGGTGCTTGATCCCAGGACCCCGAGATCATGATCTGAACCAAAGGCAGATACTTAACCAACTGAGCCATCCAGGCACCCTGATGGCTCATTTCTTTTTAAGTATTTTAAAAATACTATTCTATTGTCTGGATGTACCACAGTTTATCCATTCACCTATTGAAAAGCATCTTGGTTGCTTCTAAGTTCTGGAAATTATGAACAAAGCTGCTATAAATATTCAAGTCTATATTTTTTTGTGGATATGTCTTCAGCTTATTAGGGTAAATACCAAGAAGCATGACTGCCCAATCATGTGGTAAGACAATGTTTAGCTTTATAATAAACTGCCACACTCTCTTCCAAAATGGCTGTACATTCCTCCAAGCAATGAATAAGAGTTCTTGTTCTGCCATATCCTTGCCAGCATTTGGTGCTGTCAGTGTTTTGGATTTTGGGCATTCTAATAGGCATGTAGGGGTATCTCACGGTTGTTTTCGTGTGCATTTTTCTGATGATGTATGATGTTTTCATATGACTAGTGAGACCTGTATATCTTCTTTGGTGAGGTGTCCACTTAGACCTTTGTCCATTTTTTTTAATATTTTATTTATTTGACAGAGAGAAATCACAACTAGGCAGAGAGGCAGGCAGAGAGGCAGGCATAGAGAGAGGAGGAAGCAGGCTCCCCGCAGAGCAGAGAGCCCGATGTGGGGCTCGATCCCAGGACCCTTGGATCATGACCCGAGCCGAAGGCAGAGGCTTTAACCCACTGAGCCACCCAGGTGCCCCCTTTGTCCATTTTTTAATCAGCTTATTTATTTTCTTACTGTTAGGTTTTAAGTGTTCCTTGCATATTTGGTTACAAGTCCTTTATCAGATAGGTGTATTGAAAATATTTTCTCCTTGTTTGTAGCTTGTCTTCTTATTAACAGTATTTTTCACAGAACATGTTTTTAATTTAATTAAGTCTAAATATCATTTTTTTTTGTGGATCATGCTTTGGTAGCTAAAAAATAATCAACAAACTCAAGGTTACCTAGATTTTCTCTTTTGTCTTCTGGTTGTTTTATAGTTTTGCATTTTACATTTAGGTCTATGATCCATTTTGACTTAATTTTTATGAAAAGTGTAAAGTCAGTGTCTGCATTCATTTTATTTTTTAAATATGCATGTCCAGTTGTTCCAACACTATTTGTTGAAAAAGACTGACTTTTCTCTGTTGAATTGCCTTTAGTCCTTTGTCAAAGATTGTTTGACTGTATTCGTGTGAGTCTTATTTCTGAGTTTTCTATTTTGTTCTAATGACCTATTTGTCTATATAACTTTCATCAATACTATACTATCTTGATTACTGTAGCTTTATAGTAACTCTTGAAGTTGGGTAATGTCAGTCCACTGCTTTTGTTCTTCTTCAGTTTTGTCTTGGTTAATCTGAGCCTTTTGCCTTTCAATAAAAACTTTAGAGTCAGTTTGTTGATATCCACAAAATAACTTTCTGTGATTGTTAAGACTGACATCCTAGCAATACTGAGTCTTCCTATCCATGAACATGATATATCGTCCCATTCATTTAGGTCTTCTCTGATTTCTTTCATCAGAGTTTTGTAGTTTTCTGCATATATATCTTATGAATATTTTGTTAGATTTATACATATATACCTCTTTTGATGTTAAAGTAAATGGCATTGTTTTTAATTTTAAGTTCCAATTGTTCATCGACTTTTTGTATATTAACCACATATCCTATAACATTATTATAATCTTGGAACTTGTTAGTTCTATTTGTTGATTCATTAGAATTTTCTACATAAACAGTCATGACATCTGCAAACAAAGGCATTTTTCTTCCTTCTCCGTCCTTTTACCTTTTATTTCCTTATTTTATCATACTAACCAGAACTTCCATTACGATGTTGAATAGGAGTGGGAAGAGGGACACCCTTACCTTGTTTCCTGTCTTAAGGAGGAAAAATATCTACTTTCTCACCATTAAGTATGTTAGCTATAGGTTTTTCAGTAGATGTTCTTTATCAAGTTAGAGAAGTCCCTGTTCTAGGTTTGCTCAGGTTTCTTTTTTAAAAATTTTGAAACTTTATGAGTATTAGATTCTCACAAATCTTGGTAAATTGCATTATTATTTTATTTTAGTTCATATTTTAGAATTTCTCTTGAGACTTCATCTTTGACTTGTTTTTTTAGAAGTGTTTTTGCTTAATTTCCAGATATTTGGGGACTTTCAGGTATCTTTCTATTATTGATTTCTAGCTTAATTCCACTGTGGTCTGACAGCATACTTTGATAACTTCTATTTTTCAAAAAACTTACTAAGGTATGCTTTATGGCCTGAACATGGCCTATCTTGATGTTTCATTGAGCTTGAGAAGAAAGTGTTTTCTACTGATAAGTGAACATTCCCTCAGTGTAAGTTAGATGCAAGGAATTGGTGAATCTCTTCTGTTCAATTATATCCTTACTGATTTTCAGTCTGTTGGATCTGTTGATTACTGACAGACAGGTATTGGAGTCTCCACCTATAATAGTACATTCATCTAATTCTCTTTGCTATTTCATGAGTTCTTGTCTTATTTTGATACTTGTTGTTAGGTACACTGAGGATTATTATGTCTTATTAGAGAAATGACTTCTTTGATATTATGCAGTGCCTCTTTTTATTCCCAATAATTTTCCTTGTGCTGAAGTCAGTTTGTCTCAAATTAATAGAGCCACTCCACAGATTCCTGTATTAGTTAGTATGTATATCTTTCTCCATCCCTTTATTTTTTTAATTTGTATTTATTTAAATTCATTAGCCAATTCCATCCCTTTATTTTATTTCTGTTTTCGTATTTAATGTGTGTTTCTTATATTTTTTTCAAATCCACCTATACAGTGTCTGCCTTTTAATTGGTATATTTAGACCATACACTTTTACAGTCATAACTAGTTTAATATCTTCCGTATTTGTAATTATTTTTCTATTTGTTACCCTTTCTTATGCTTTTTCTTTGTCTTTTATTTTTTCCTGCCTTTTCTGGTTTTAACTGATCTATTTTTTCTTCTTTCTTAGCATTTAAATTATACCTCTTTTAAAAATGTTTTTATTGGTTGTCTTAGAGTACTCAATTTACATATACAACTAACTTGTCCACTTTCACGTAATACTTTACCATGTCATGGGTAGGACAGGTAACTTACAACAGTATTTCCAGTTCCTCTCTCCAATCTCTTATATTGCTGTCATGCATTGCATTTGTCCATAACCCATAATCACCTAATACATCTGGTAAGCCCATAAGAAAAATAAAAGGTATCATTTAATCTGTATTATTCTTTCTTTAATGTTACTCCTTTCTTTATGTATATCTGAGTTTTTGACCTACATTATTTTACTTCTTTCTGAAGAACTTGTAACATTTCTTACAAGGTAGGTGTGTGAGCAACAAATTTCCTCAATTTTTGTTGGAGAAAACATGTATTTTTCCTTTACACTTGAAGAATTGTTTCACTGGACACAAAATTCTAACTTGGTGTTTTTTCCTTTTAACACTTGCAGTATTTCACCCCACTCTGTTCTTGCTTTCATAGTTTTGAAAGAGAAGTCCGGTGTAGTTACTATCCTTGTTCCTGTATAGGTCAGGTTGTTGTTGTTGTTGTTGTTGTTGTTGTTGTTGTTTTTATCCTCTCTGGCTTCTTTCAAGATTTTCTTTTGAAAACAGTTTGCACAGGAAATACCTAGGTGTAGATTTTTGGTATTTATCATGATTGGTGTCTTCTGACGGCTGGGTCTAAGGTTTGGTGTCTGTGATTAATATTGGAAAATTCTTACCAATTGTTATTTCAAGGATTTTTCTGTTCCTTTCTCTCTTCTAATTCTGGTATTCCCATTACATGTATGTTATACCTTTTATAATTGCCTATAAGAACTATAACACAGTTCTTAGTATTTTGTTTTATTTTTTTCATTCTTTTGTCACTTTTTCAGTTTGGAAAGTTTTTATTGACATAACTTCATGTTTACTAGTTATTTCCTTATGGATGTTTAGATAACTGGTGAATATTAGTAATATTAGTTATTTATGTTTCAGTGTTTTTTATTGTTAACACTTCATTTTGATTCTTTCCTAGAGTTTCTATCTCTCTGCTTACATTATCCATCTGTAAAAAAGAACATGTTGTTTACTTTCACCACTAGAGTCTTTAGCATGTTAATCATAGTTATTTCAAATTTCTAGTCTGGAAATTTCCAAATTTCTCTTATATCTGAGCCAGATTCTGATGCTTGCTCTGTCTGTTCAGACTGTAATTTTTGTCTTGCGCTGTGCTGTACCTTTTTGTTGAAAGCCACACATGATGTATTGGATAAAGGGAATGAGGCAAATAAGCCTTTTGGGTGAGGTTTCATGTTTCTCTGACTAAAAGGCTGTATTTACTGTTTGCCATAGCTGTAGTATTAGAGTCTAAAACTGTATCTAGTTTCCTTGTTTTCATCCTCCTGGCATCTTCAGGTTTCCCTAGAGACTCCTTCTTAAACAGGGTCTGAACCTTACACTTCTTTCATTGGCAATCCCTCTTTTCATGTAAGAGACAGACTGATGTGGTAAGGTGAGGGAGAGGAGAACTAGGTTATAGCCCTTGATTAGATCTCAATCTTTTGTGAGACACAGTTCTGTATTTGTCTTTCCCCATGTCAAAAACTAGAGGGCCCTGGAGATGAGTATTTCCCCGCCCTCAGATTAATGGGCTCTGATAAGCCAAGGTGATAAGATAAAATCTGTTTCCTTTGAGTACAGGTCTTTGTGAGGAGAGCAGAAAAATCTGGGAGTATTTCAAAATGTTTACTGTCCCCCTCTTCTTGCCATAATCAGGAAGGGATCCCTTTGATTCCTTGTTAACTGTGTGTTTTTATCATGAAAATGTTTACGGCATTCTTTTAAAAATCTGTATTTCATACCAGGAAAATAAATCATTACTGAAAATACTTTTTGCTAGTTGTGAGAAATTTTACATTAAAATCCAGTTTTAATACAGAAATATCTTAAAAGTATTACAGTAGAAATGGCCCCAAAATAGAATAATGAAAATAAAGAATGTCTAATAAGATTGATATACTTGAATATTTAGCACTGAAAAAATCAGCTGGCCATTGAGAAGACTAAAAATTTAATGGTTATTTTAAAATTTAATTCATAGTTTATATATGGTAGTGTCTCAAATAAATTATTTCAGTCCTAATTATCAGCACAGAATTAACTTGCTTTATATCTTAATTTCATTTTAACAACGAATAGCAAATGTAAAAAACCCTTGAACATTCAGGATGTGCTGGCTTCTGGGAGACAACTTATGCTTTACATAAACCTCTTTATCTACCATAGGGCTTCTGCTTGAATCTCCACAGTGATAGGGAAATAATTCTCAGTCGGAACAAAAATGATAAACTATCTGGTGCTAATAAATTTGTGGAAAAAATATGAAAATTTTTTAAGGACTTACATAAGTGGAGAGGTGTATACAATATATAGAAAACCCCAGTATAATAAATGTGGCAATTCTCCTCAAAGTCATTTATAAATTCAGTGTAATACAGGAAATGATAAAGGAAGTGCACATGATTCCCAACAGGATTTTTATAGAATTTGAGCAGTTTGTTCTAAAATTCATACAGAAGTAGGAGGAGGTTGAGAATTATCATGATACTTTTTGAAGAAGAATAAAGGCAGGGGGCTTACTTCTCTAGATCTAATTGCCTAATTATAACCTTCTAGATATTCTTTTCTTAAAAAAAGATTTTATTTATTTATTTGAGATAGAGAAAGCATGAGCATCAGGGGAGGGGATGAGGGAAGAGAGAGATAGAAAAGCAAACTCCCCGCTGAGCAGGGAGCCCAGTGCAGTGTTGGATCCCAGCACCCTGAGATCATGACCTGAGCAGAAGTCAGACGCTTAGCAACTGAACCACCCAGTCGCCCGCATGAGTCTATACTCTTTATCATGCTACGCTGCCTCATGCTGTAGCAAAACAGGGACAAATAGACCAGTGGAAGAGACTAGGAAAAAAGTGTGTGTGTGTGTGTGTGAGACATGTATGGGACTTCACATAATAAGTAGGCTGCATATCTTTTGTCAAAATTTGCCCTAGTCTTAACTAGTAATAAAAAATATCTCTTTCAAAAATACATCTAGAAATTTCTGCTTCTTGGAGCCACAGCCATTGAAGATCGCCTTCAAGCACGTGTTCCAGAAACGATAACAACTTTACTGAAAGCAAACATAAGAATATGGGTCTTGACAGGAGATAAACAAGAAACTGCAATTAACATAGGTAATAGATATAAAGTTTTAGAAAATTTGGATGGACAGGTATTCTAAATATATCCTGGTATCAAGAATGAATGATTGAACTTCCTTCAAGTAATTGTTTTATTTGCCTTTGGGTAAATGGAGTGCAATGGAATCTTGCCATCTCATGGCAGAAAATTTGAACAAACTAAGCAAAGAGTTTGTCTCTTTCACATTGTTAAAATATAGACTTCAGAATGCTTATGTGAGTAATATGTAGTTTCTTGTTCCTTTCCTTTGAAATTTGAAGTTATGGTATATTTCCCCTATAATGTATATACCTATCTTTGTATTATGTATGTTTATTCATAAACATTTTGATTATTAGTAAGAATATTCAATTTTTTTCTTTCTTAATTTAAATTCAAATTAGCCTACTTGTAGTATATCATTAGTTTCAGGTGTAGTGTTCAGTAATCTATCAGTTGCATCTAACACCCAGTTCTCATCACATCACGTGCTCTCCTTAATGCCCATCACCCAGTCACCCCTTTCTCCCCACACCCGTCCCCTCCAGCAAATCTCAGTTTGTTCCTACAGGTAAGAATCTCTCATGTGGGGAAAACTCAATAGGAAATCATCAGAGAGGGAGAAAAACAATGGTTTTTTCCCAAAGTTTCAATGTCAATTTTTTTTTTTTTTGCCTTTTTCTCCCTTTACTGTATCATTGTATCTTAGGGTTGAGATGTGCAGAATAGGAGTTGAAAAATCAATTGTTAGCTGTGAATATTCACATTTTGATGGTGAGAAGGAATTGAAATTATCATGTTTTTCATAATCATCATGGTAGCCAACTCCAGTTAGATTACCATGTATGATAAAACGAGTCTGTATGCGCCAGACACCACCTTGAAATATTGTCTCCACTCATTTGTTTATTCTGTATTCATTCATTTAGTGAATATCGAACACTTGCTAGGGACCAGGAAAAATCTAGGAGCTGGGAATGAAAACCTGAGTAATAGTCTCTGCCCTCATGAAATTTATATTCAAGTAGAAAAGATAAATTAATAAGCAAATCACTGTGCTTTGCAATATTGCAATCAGCGCTAAGAATAAAAACACAGCAAGGCATAGCAAGAGACAGACAAGGTAATCAAATAGAAGGCCTGTAAAGAAGGTGACTTTTGAAGTAGAGATCCAAATGGAAAGAGGGAGCAAACATTGAGAGGATCTCTGGGACAAGTTTTCTGCAAAGAGCGTATTGCGCACATTGGCCCTGGTGTGGGCATGTACATATTTGAGGAACAATTGAAAGGCCAGAGTGGCTGGAATACGGGAGCAAAGCAGAGAAGATAGGAAACGAAAGCTTCTCAGGCCACAATAAGAAATGTGTATGGTTTTAAGCAGGAGAATAATATCTAATTCAGTCTCATAATTTATGTTTTAAAAGCATCTGTTGGCTCTTGCATGGAGATGGGGCTGAACAGAAGTCAGAAGGTCAGATAGAAAGCCTTGATAAAAGTCTAGACAAGAGAGGATGGTGCCTTGTACTAGGATGTGATGGGGAGTGTGAGAGATGGACTAAATTTGGGGTCCATTTTGTAGGTTGATCTGCCAGCCCTCATTGATGAGGGTGCAGTGAGGGCAAGATGAGTCAGAGTTTTGCTGTCAAGAGGAGCAGAGAAATAGGATGTAGTTGGAAGAGAGCACAGAGTCCATGAAAGGTTGGCTATTTTTGAAGGATCTGCTTTACCTCTAAAAACATCAGTTCTTGGTCTGTAAAATGGGGATGATAATAATAATTTTATCCTCACAGCCTTGTTGTGAGGACACCTTGAGGTAATCCCTGTGAAGAGCTTAGCTTGGTGAAAGGCACTTACAAGTCCTTCATGAATGCTAGCTATAAACATATATTTGGACTCACCAAAGGAGTCCAGCCATGATGTAGTCGCTCTTTTTTGTTTTTTAAAGATTTTTTTATTTATTTGACAGACAGAGATCACAAGTAGGCAGAGAGGCAGGCAGAGAGGAGGGAAGCAGGCTTCCTGCTGAGCAGAGAGCCCCGATGTGGGGCTTGATCCCAGGACCCTGGGACCATGACCTGAGCCAAAAGCAGAGGTTTTAACCCACTGAGCCACCCAGGTGCCCCTGTAGTCACTCTTTTATCCACATGGCAAATTCTTGAGAACATACCACGCATACGCTCTCCTTTTGCCAGCTCTCCCATATTTCAGCTTTAGTGTGACTTGCTTTGTTTCTTGATACCACAGTAACTTGATGTATATCCTCAGTGTATATCCTGTGAAGGGGCTCAGCCGAGGAGCATGAGTGCTTTCTCATTCCTAAATCATTCCCAGTCACTTTCTCCAGACGCACAACCTGAGGATTGTTTGTTTTTCCTGAGCCTTCGACTGTCTGCTCAGCTCAGGACTGAAACCCAACCTAGATGAGACACAGCCAGTGTTGTTGGTAGGGGAATTTTTATCCTCATTGAATGAGACTTATTTTTGTTAGCAGAAGTCTATGATTCACTTTGCTGAGAATAAATGGATTCTTAGATAACTGCTTTCTGTGGTGGACCTGAAGGAAGAAAAGAAACAATCTCTTCTGTTTATTAGAGCAGGGCTTGCCAACATCTGGAAGAACCCAGCAGGACAAGAGTGAGGGGCAATGTCCACAAGGGGAGTACTGGCCCCTGAAGGGGCAGCCAGTGCATCCTTGCCTTTAGGAAATGTCTGCTATTGGCACAGATTTTTTTTTTTAATTAAAAAAAAATTAGGGGTTAGAAGGGCAGAGAGAGGGGGAGAGAGAGAATCCTAAACAGGCTGCACGCTGGGCATGGGGCCTGAGGTGGGGCTCAAACTCACAACCCTGAGATCATGACCTGAACAGAAGTTGAGACTTGGACACTTAAGTGATTGAGTCCCAGGCAGCCTAGGTTTTTAGTTTTAAGAGATAGTTGGGAATTCCATCTCTTTTGGGAAATATCCTGATGCACAGATGCCGACTTAAATGTATGAAATTTGGTAAGGGCAAAGCAAAACATGTCTGTTGGCTGAAGGACGCGTATAGTCCCCTGACCTCTTTTGAATACTCGGTCCCTGCTTAAATTTTATTATCATCCCTTAGAGGCTATGACTGCAGAAACGAGCAAAAAGATGGAGTCCGTGAACTTAGCATAAGCCGAAGACCATGTTGACGTAATTTGTTTTCTTAGAGGTTTTCTGAGCTCTAGCTTTTTCTAAGAAAAGCAACGGTTTTTGTTTAGAGACCTATCATTTTACTTTCACGGTTTGAATGGTTGGAGAAGGGATTCAAAAATAAAAAGATGAGCTGTGCCTGAGAGCTGACATCTTTACATCTGTGGAAGAGAATGTAGAGCAGATGGTTACAAATCAGAGTTTAGAGTTACCAAGGACACCGTTTTGAGCCTGAATCTTCTGCCTCTATGTTTATGAGCTTTTCTGACCCTCATATTTTTCTCATTAATAAAGTGGAGACAATCATGATAACTCTGGCGGTTGTGATGATTGCATCAGCTGTGTACGTGAAGTCCTTCCTAAAGTATCGGGCATAGTGAGGGCTTTGAAAATGTTAGCTGCTGCCTTTATGAGTGTTGTGACAGTTTTAATTACCATCAGCTCTCATGGAGCTCAACTTGGCTAATGTTTTTGCGGTTAAAAGCCTAAACATAGTCTTGATTCTGGTTACAAACAAAATTGGACTAAGGATTTGGCAGGAGGGTAAGTTTTGGGAATCAGTATGTCAAGACTGGTTTTTGACAATGGCCACAATGGACTATATAAAGACTACTGTCACATTTTTGCCTATTTTTCTAAGACTACTAGTTCTATTAACTTCTGAAAACTTTCTGATAACATCGTTCGACATAATCTGCTGCTTCTTGACCCCAGCAGCATTCATACTATTCTATTTCGCTTACCAAATGCTGTTTTTTTCCTCTTCTGCTTTAGCTTTGATTCCTTAGTTTTTTTTTAATTTGCCTTGATGAAGATGACACATTTATTTTAATTATCATTTGTAAATTTTTAAGTTTCTTCAACATTACGATTGCTAATACAAATTTTTTTAAGTAGCCTTATAGATGGGATGATGGAACTGTTCAGTATCCTGACTGGGGCACAGGCACAAATATTGTATGCTAAATTTCTTTCAAACGTATACATGTTAACTTTACTGTTATTTCAAAGATTTTTTTCAAGAGAAAAAAGTAGCCCTATTAAAGTGTTAGAACTGAGATTTAAGATGAGGTGACATTCCTAACACAAACACTAGTTTTTTCAGGGCTCTTACAGAATGTCCCAAGAAGAGTTGAAGTAGGGGCGCCTGGGTGGCTCAGTGGGTTAAAGCCTCTGCCTTCGGCTCGGGTCATGATCCCAGGATGCTGGGATCGAGCCCCACATCGGGCTCTCTGCTCCATGGGGATCCTGCTTCCTCCTCTCTCTCTCTCTGCCTAGTTGTGATTTCTGTCAAATAAATAAAATATTTAAAAAAAAGAAGAGTTGAAGTAATAAAATAATGAAGTTGCAATAGTAAGTTGAAATAATGAAAAAATCACTTTTTCATTAAGAGATTACTTCTACTTTTTAAAGGTCACCTTGCGTTACGACTAGAACATGGAGCTACTAACCCCTACTTCATAGACTGAGAATGAAATGAGAGAAAATTAAGTGCAGTTATATGTTAAAGGCACTTAGTATAGACTTACAGTATAGACAATATTCAGAGTAGCTCTTTCTCACCCACTAAGCATATTCCATCCCTTATAATTATACCCATTACTTACACCACTCTGAGGGCTGCTGGAGACAAGTTTTAAAATAAGAGAACTATATCACCTTTGTTATATTATACGGCCATTTAAAATCTTTAATCAAATTTCATCCAAGATTCCCAGCCATATCACATGCCACGATCAGCTTTCTATAAACAACTTTGCTTTCTGTGTACAAATCAGTGTTAATGAAATAAAAAATAAAACCGTATCCTAGGCAAAGAACTTTGTTAATCTTGTTTCAAGCTTTATTCCCAGGCTTCTTCGGCTTAATTAGCTGCAAAGAATGAATTGTGTATTAGCAAAAACTGAAAAGAGCTGCAGTGTCCCAGGGGCTTGGGCTGAAAAATATTAGAGATCTAGATTTGATCAGATCCATGAACAAAATTGTGAAGAGCAGTCATAATCTAAACTAGCAGCTCCCGGTAACTTCTTCAAGTTGTATCTTCTTCAGAAGTTGACTCAATTCAGTTTGCTTCGTTCTTGGAAGCTTCATCAAAATTCTCCCCAACATCTGGAACTTCTTCATCCTCCTCCTCTCCGGTAGCAAGTGGTGCTCTTCCATCTGCAGATTATGTGGGCAGAGCTTCAGCCAGTCTTCACTAGTCAGCCTGTCTGCCCCAGGATGGTTTAAGATGCTGGGTAGCATTTCCCTCAGCGGCTTTGTCTCAGCATGGCCTGGAATGGTGAAAGTGTTCGCTGCCAGCGATGCCTGAACTTTGGGGTTGTTAAAGTGGATCACTGTTCCTTGGTTTGTGAACATATTCACTCCTTCGATTCCAGAGATATTATTTACGCCTAACTTCTTTAAGGAGCACTGAAGTTTTTTATCATCTGCTGTAGCTGTTCTATGAACCACCTTCTTCTTTCCGCGAGCCGTTCCTTTCCCACCAATGCACACTTGTGCTTGCAGTTTGGCGTGTTTCTCCTGGTTCATGATAGCTTCTTTCATCTTGTTGGAGCGGAAATGGGCCCGCGCGGGGGACTAGGGTAGGCGCTCAGGGGGTCTCGGGCAGACCAGCTGAGATTAGGTGCACACAGGCAGGGACGCCTGATTCCTTGGGTTTTAAGAGGCCTATCATATACCTGTTGTAAATCTTCCCTTGCACATGACGTAATGCCGGGTATGAGTAAACGTACTGAGAACGTCCTGAGTAAAACTCAGTGCCTGCATACTGAATGAATTTTCATCATAATATATGGAGACTTTTAGCCTTTGTCTATGCAGAGCCAGCAGCAGCAGCAGCTTCGGGAGAAAGGAAGGTTCCTGGTGGGAGCGGTACCAGCACCCACAGTGGGCTGGCTTGTCTAGCAGGAGTACTAACTCTCCAACCTGCTGCCGGTACAGAAACTGCCAGCCTGAGGCAGTGAACTTTGCCAGTAATTTATTACAAATGAAAGTGGACACAGGAACATTGCAATAAAGCCTATCAGGAAATCTTTAGAATTCTTTGAGAAATTTAGAATCTCTGGTTTTGAAAAACCACTGCAATAAGGCAAAACAAATATCCACAGGCTTCACAATTTCTAGAAATTAAATTTAAAGATCATTACCATTGTGAGGGGGGAAAAACACTGTTTACATAGGAAGCATCAGATAAACCAATAATTGGTGCAGAAGGCCATTTAAAAATGATTGTAATTGGATAGGCTGCAGTAGAATACATAAATAGGCATTTTGCATTCTATAAAAATCATGAAGCTACTTTTGCTTTTCTGTATGATGTCTACAAGTTTCAGGAAATTTCCAAGGAAATATTAAATGCTATTGTGTAAATTTATATTTAAATTAAATTCCAACTTACATGGTAATGATTTAAAATGAACAGTTCATTTTAGAAAATTTGTTCCATAGGAATCATCAGTTACAAATGTATAAGAATTTAATTTTCAAAATAATATATCAGAAATTCATTACAATGTCCTTACAGCCCATTAAAAAAATCTTAATAGTTCTAATAATAGTTGCATCAGAAAGGTCATGCTCAAAATTAAAAATGGTCAAAAATTATTGACAATCTTACATTTTCCAAGAGTGACCAACATTGCTTTCAACTACATATATTGTTTGAAAATAAAGTTGCTAAGAATATAAATTTTGATGATTGAATAAATGAATTAGATGTGTAAGACAGAAAAATCTTATGATCAAATAAGATATCACATTAACAAAGTTTTATTTTTATCGCATTATATAAGATTATGGCACCAAGACTATATACTTTTTTGCAATTTGTAAGTTTATGTTGTTTTTTGTCCATCACCACTACCCCTGTTACATTTTATAAGTATAAAATATTTTTAGAGAAAATCTTGCTATTTTAGAATATATAATGACATTCCATCCTCCCCCCAACCCTTGGTTTTTGACCAAGGGATCCCATATTTCCATTTTGCTGTAAGGATGACTGGGGTAAGAAAGCAGAGGATGAACTAGTAGCTTTGGAGAGTGGGAAGGCTCCCGGACTTGTGGACAGATGCCGAATTAACCACCCACATACCATCTCCTTAGGACAACCGTTCATTCTCAAGGGCAAAACTGAACCCATAAGAATTAAGGCAGATACTGTCCAAACTTGCTCAACATTTGCTGGGCTTTCTTCTTATACTCATCACTACTTCCTATTATTCACGGCAGGGTTCGTTCCTTTCATTCATCCACCCGCTTTCAAACTGTGCCCCTTTTGAGCGTATAGGAGGAAAAGCAAGTGACTATTTTTGGACTGGTTGTTAGCGGATGTTTCCTCAGCTTCAAAGAACGTTGAAAGGGCTGCTTTTACAACGACTCAAACTTTTTCGATAAGGGTTCATCTGTCTCAGAGACCGTTTCATTCTTGCAGATACAGATGGGATTGTGTATTTGCGCCCTCGTAGGCTAATCCCGTATTTACAAAATATCCTCAGTCTAACTTCTAAAATGAGAATGACTTTAAGTTTTCAAATAGGAAAATGCTCCCTGAGGTGTCTAACTTAATCATCACATTGAACATTGCTATGAGGATTGGGTGAGTTTATTTCCTTTAATAGGATTTTATTTGTAACGGTAGGCAGAATACTATTGATAATAGCAGCTTGATTCAACAGAGCTCGGCTTCCTCAAGACTTGGAATTGTTACAAAGCATGAACTGAATCTCCTATCATATAAAGATAATAAAAATAAAAATCCACAGACATTTCAAAGTACAGATTTAGCCATTAGTTATATGCACCTTCCCAACCATTTCTATTTAGGCGGCCAATTAAGATGAAAATGAAGCAATGTTTCAGACATTTCTTTTGTCTACAACCTGTTGCTCAGTATTTGTGATGGGCATCTAGACTTTGACCTAGTCATAAAGCAGAGATATGACGAAGAAAGAACATAAATAGATTTCTTATTGTAAAAACATGAATGCATGGAAAGCATTGAGTCTTCAAATATGTGACATCTTTATTTTTCTCTTGGTAGCATATTCCTGTAAACTGATATCAGCTCACATGTTTCGTATTCAGTTGAATTTAAACTCATTTGAGGTAAGTGGTTTTTAAAAATTTGATTAAATATAAGTGTAACCAATTTATTGCTTGAGTGTTCCCCCACACCTTAAAATCTATGTAAGTTGCCTTGAACTCTCACTCAAGTCCATTAGAACATTACCTCTGGCCTCCAGTTCTTACCTCATATCTTAGGCTAGTCCTTTATCACCCAAGCTTCTGACCTTATCACCCCTGCTTCTGACATCATACCAAATCCAGCACTCAGATGCTTGATTTTAAAAATGAAAAAAAAAATGGGAGAGAGAGAAAATATGTACAAATCCGTCTTTACCAAAAGTTTGGGTACATAGGTAGCATTTACATTGAAGGAATGAATGGATTTTGTAATCTAATATTGAACCTCCTTGCCCTTAAAAATTAAATGGCTATAGCCATTTATTTTCTTTAAATATTTTTTACTGTGTAATTTTCTTATCATTTTTTAAGAAACTTAAATAGATTTAATCTATTCCTTTTCAGTCTTCTTTTTAAAAAATGTAGATCTAAGTGCCTGACACATACCCTAAAACTTTAAAAACATTTCTTATGAGGCAGATCAGCTGGCATTCAATTTCCTGGTTTTGTCTCAGAAAAATCTTTCTCTTTCACCTTTGAGGGATATTTACACTGGATATAGAATTCTAAGTTGGTGTTTCTCGTTCCTTCAACACATTCTTCTCAACTGTATTGTTTCTGATGAGAAACTTGCATTTCTTACTTTATTCTTCTCTTTGGCTTCTTTCAACATTTCTTTTTTACCTCTGATTATGTGGTTTGAGTATGCTATGTACAGGTGTAAATTTTTTTGTATTGATCCTTCTTGGTGTTTTCTAAGTTTCCTAGGTGTGTAGTTATATATTTGCTAGAGTTTGGGAACATTCTTAGTCATTCATACTTCAATTTTTTTTTTCTGTTCTCTTTCTCTTCTCCTTCTGATATTCCAATTAGCTGTATGTTAGACCTTTTAAATTGTCCACAGTTCTTGAATATTCTATTCTGATTTTTTATTTAATTTTTTTCCTTTATATTTCGGTTTGGGAAATTTCTGTTGATATATCTTTAAGCTCATTAATTTTTAGACTTTGTGCAGTCTATTGTTGGGCCCAAAGGGCGTTCTTCATTTCTGTTATAGTGTTCTTTTAATTTCTAGTGTTTCATTTTTATTCTTTCAAAGTGTTTCCGAACTGTCTGCTTATCTTCCCCATTTGTTCTTTTATGTTGTCTATTTTTCTGTTAGAGTCCTTAACATGTTAATCAGAGTTTTGTTTTTTTTTTTAATGAACATATAATGTATTCTTAGCCCCATGGGTACGGGTTTGTGAATCGCCAGTTTTACACACTTCACAGCACTCACCATAGCACATAATCAGAGCTTATTTCAAGTTCACTGTCTGATACTTCCAAAATCTGTATTATCTTTGAATCTGGCTCTGATGCTTGCTTTAGCTCTTCAGGCAGTGCTTTTCCTTGCCTTTTAGCATGTCTTGTCATTTTTGTTGGAAGCTAGACATGATGAATATGGTGAGAGAAATTGTGGTAAAGGCCTTTAATGTGAAGTTTTATGTTAATCTGGCTGTATTTAATGTTTGCTGCAGCTCTACACATGAGAAGCTCCAGATTCCTCTAGTGTCCTTGTTTATTCCCCCTTACTGTCTTGGGGTTTCTCTGAGAACTCCTCCTTCAATAGATCTGTGCCTCATAGCTCTTTTGTGTGTAAGGCGCTGTTACTATATGGGGGCCCTGCTGGTGTGTTGTAAAGTGTGTGGTAAGAGAAGTGTTCTTACGATTAACTCGCAGTCTGTTAGTGAGTTTGTGCCCCTATGTCTTTATAAGTGTTTCTTAGCACTTTTCTCCCCTTGGTTGAGATAGGGAGGTTCGAGGGGTTTAGAATTGGGTAGACATTCTTTCCTTTAGGTGGGATAAGACTCTGGTAAAGTCTTTAGCTTTGGAGACTAGGCTTTCATTATGGAGAATGCTCTGGGCATCTACCAAAATGGTCACTTTCCCCCTCCTCCTGCCTGAACCCTGAGGGGAATTTTTCTTGGCTTTTCACCATGAGAACCTGGTGAGGTTTCTAGAAGTAAATCCACAAAAATGTCTTTGTCCATCAAGATTGCAACCCAAGGAGTTTCTCACTTTTGAGCTAACTCATACTTAGGCTACATCAATTCCTCAAAATTACCAGTTAAATATTCCTACCAGTTTGGGACTATAGTAGTACCTTCTGCTTAGTTACACACAGGTCATTTGTCTATTCAGATTTCTGGTGACAGTTTATCATGTGATCTCATCTATCTCTGATAGGTCCAAAGAAGGTTGGTTTTCACTTTGTTCAGCATTTTTTCTATAAGGATGGCAGTGGTGAATCCAAGCTCTTTATCTGTCATTGTGGAAATTTCAGCACCTTAGACTAACTTTTGACCTTTAAGTTTGTACAATGGACAGTATTCTTCAAGTTTGAGAGGAATAAAGTTGCATAAGTAATTAGATGAATGAGTTAGAATTTTCCAGAAGCTAATCTTGTTAGTGAAGCTTACTATAGAAAACTCTATGTCACTTAGATATTGTGACTTACATAGTGATCCTGGTACAATTTTTCTCTAAGATTTTCTGCTATGTTTTAAGTTCCTATAAACTTTAGAGTTATGTCATTTTTAAAACATTATTCTTAAATAATCATTACTTACTGATATACTTGCTTTCCATATGAAGCATATAATGCAATTTACCCATATAATGTGCTTCAGGTTGTGTTGCAGGATTTTACATAATTAATGTTGGTAAATGACTCAGGCAGTCATGTTCTAGAGCGAACCATGTTGGGGGAATTACCTTTAACTTCTGTTAACATTGCCAGCAGGACTCATAAATAGAAACAAACAATTTAGGAGTGGAAGAAAAAAATAGGATATTAAATTAATAGCTTTAGCTCCAAGCATTTACTTGTTCTAAGAAGCTGTAAAATTGAGAATAATATATTAACTAGAAAAGCACCAAGTTTTGTGTTCACTGACCAAATGAAATATGAGAATTATTAAAGTGAGGAAAACTTTTGATTTTGCCAGATATCTTCAGAGCAACAAGACAATTACAGTTATGTGAGATCATTGGTGAAATATGCAATCCACTGTGTAGTAAAAACAGAAGTAGAAATGTTTACTATGATATATATAAATTTTACATATATATAATACATCATAGTTCCTACACAGTATGAAATCAAATTTCAGGTGTTTGAATTCCATCTGTTATTAGACTTTGAGGTTTATAAAAAGCCCTCAGTAATTCCAGGATTATTAAAGTACCTTTTCTTTTGGGAAACTCAGTTATTTCATTTGAGTATGAGTAATGAAGGCCTTCTGGGAAAAATAGGGAGGAGGATTTTTTCATTAAAGCTTTTGGTGTTTGATACCTGTTATGCTTAAAATTTTTTCTCAGATGATACACTTTCTTAAAATTTCATTTATTAATATGTTTAGGGGACATCATAAAAATCTCTGATTTCTATAGATCATTGACTATAACTGAAAATTATAGTTAAATAATATAATTAAATAATCTTTTAAATATGATTTAATAATTTGTGACATTCATTTCTCATAGTCATAGAAGTAAAACAGAGTTGGCAAGAATCAAGAAATAGTCTAGCACACATACTTGTTCACTAATGTTTCAATAGAGAGTGGTAACTGAATTTTTTTAATATTTCACTTGTATTTGATGAAGGAATTTTCTTTAGTATTAATGTCTATAACAACATTTTATTACATATTTGCCTTAAGATACTCTGCTACCTGAATTTCCCACTCTGCTACTGGCATGGGGGATACTTTCTATAAAATTTTGAACTTTTTTAAAAAAAGATTTTATTTATTTTTTTGACAAAGAGAGCACAAACAGAGGAAGTAGTAGAGGGAGAGGGAGAAGCAAGCTTCCTGCTCTTTTGAGCTTTCAACAGTTGTTTTTTATGAGGGAAGGAAAGGTTGGGGTGAGGAAAATAAGCTAAGGGAGGTGATGCCCACACACCTTAAATTGAGTGACGAGTCTCTACAACTTCTTTATTTCTTCCTTAGAAGCCTGAGACTCAGTTTTGTAGAGTTCACTCCATTATTTTGTTCCCACTTTTGACATTTTTCTCAAAAATTCTCTGAATTTTCTAATAGGCTATTAGCATCCATCTGTATTTTCCAACTGATAAGAATTCACTCTTACTTCTATACCTTTAAAAAAGCAGCTTTCTTGATATATAATCCGCATTACATAAAATTTACATTTAATGTGTACAATTCAATCTGTTTTAATATTTTCACTTATACATGCAACTGTTACCATAGTCAACTTTTAGAACACTTTCAACACCTCTAAAAGAATCTCCCTCCTCTTTCGTTATCATCTCTCTCATCCTCCTTCCCCAACACGAAACAACCATTAATCTACTTTCTGTCTCTATGGGTTTATTTTTCTTGACTTTCATGTGCATTGAATCATAATAGCATACAGTCTTTTGTGACTGGCTTCTTTTAGTTACCATATTTTCAAGGTTCATTCACGTTGTAGCATTCATTGATACCTAATAACCTTTATATAGCTAAAGAATATTCCATTATTTGGATATACCATATTTTGTTTATCCATTCATTAGGTTGTTATAACTCAGGCAATTGTGAATAATGCTGCTCTAAACATTCACATACAAGTTTTGTGTAGACATTTGTTTTCATTTGTCTTGGGTATATATATGTAGGAGTGGAATTGCTGGGTCATGGGTGCACTCCATGTTTACCCATCTGTGGAACTGTCAGACTATTTTCCAAAGTGGCTACACCATTTTACATTCCCAACAGCAGTGTATGGGAGTTTTGTATTTCTCTATATCCTGATCCGCACTTATTATCTGACTTTTTGATTCTAGTCATGCTAATGCATATGAAGTAGTATCTCATTGTGGTTTCAATTGGCATTTCAGCAATGACCAATGATGTCAATATTCTTTTCATGTTATTTACCCTTTAATTTCAGTGAGCTATTTGAAGGGTAGAATGAGATAAAACTATCCCTCAGTCTACCATCTTGATTCAGAAGGTCTTTCATTTATATTTAAAATGAGAAAAATAAAGTGATTTCCTCCCCCACCTTTGTTATAGGCAACACAACAAGCCATTACTCGGCACTGTGAAGCTCTCGGAACCCAGATAACTAAAGAAAATGACCTGGCCCTCATCATTGATGGTGAAACATTGAAGTATGCCCTCCATTCTGAAATTAAAAGGAGCTTCCTCAATTTGGCCCTCTCATGTAGAGCAGTATTATGTTGTAGGTAAGGATACATTCACTGTTCTTCCCTCCCTGCTATCTTTAACACTGTTCACATAAAGAAAATGTGGACATGGAAATACAACTTTTTGTAGAAGCAAAGTTCCTTATTGGTAAAAATACATGCTCAAATTGAAGAAAGATGTCTGAATTTAATTTTACTTGTCAGGCTTAAGATATTACTAGAAAGCAGATTATAATTTTTTAGTGATAAATTATTTAGTAATGTATTGATGTATGTCTTCAGTAAGAACAAAAGCCCTCTCTTTATAATGAGGGGCAAATCTGAAAAAAAAATCCACTGATCTCTAGAGGAAAATGAAATTATAAGTATTAGTGCAAGTCAAACATCAACTTAAAAAGGTGAATCTTGGAACACTGCATCAAAAACTAATGATGTATTTAATGGTGACTAACGTAACACAATTAAAAAAAAAGAAAAGCTAAAAAAAAGGGGGGGCAAATCATGTATAGCAAAAATGGCTGGAACTAAGAAAATAATGAAACTAGGTACAGTTGTTCCTTGCTCCTGAAGAAAAATATTAACATAACCAATTATTAAAACATCTTGATGCTTTGAACTTCTAAGTATTAATATAGATTTACTACTGAATCAGTTGAGTTCCCTGTAAGATTTTAATGTTTCCCTTAGATGTCCTTCTGTGTTCATATTCATTCAGCATCTGCTGTAAAAACTCATCACTTTCTGTTCTTCACTCTACTCTCACTTGTCATGATTATAGTTTAGCCTTTAGGATTCTTTGTGATGTAGTCTTCCATTAGTTAGAACTGATAAGAATAATGGAAAGCTGAATTCAAATCCAGCTTGAGCAAAAAGGGAATTTATTAGCTTGCATGACTGAAAATTCTGTAGGTAAAGCTGACTTCAAGGGAAGCAAGAAAATTCATCAATAGTCAAGTCACCAAAATTTTTGTTTCTTTTAACTATTTAGATTTAATTGACCAGTTTTCATTTTGCATCAGAAAAATATTTTAAGGAATGCTCACTTTTTCTTCGCCCAAACTTCCTACTCATGCTGGAGGAAACAATGAAAGGACATACTGAAGAAGCAGGGAGAAAGAGAGAACACAGGCTAATTTTGCCACAAGGGATGGATATTCCAGTAGTTGGTTTGCAGTGAACTATTAGTGGTTTGTCCTAAATCTAGCTTTACTTGTAGTTTGATGTAGAGTTCAAATGGTGTCTCCCTTTTGATTCACCTGGTGCAGGCTTTATCCCCAGGCCAGATCCCCTTTTGGCAGCAGGTTGGGGTTGAGAGACTCAAGCTTCACAAACTCATATGATTCCATCTAGAGGAAGACACACATATGCTTTCTCCCAGAAATCCCAGCAAATGGGACATTATGTTTGGATCTTAAAGATAACTTGCTGTCAGGATCCCAAGATGAAAACAAAGGGATCATATACATGCTGGTAACAGTGGAAAGAGCCGATATACCCCTAGGTCCAAAGGGATCGGAGGAGTAGTGTAGTCCCTACACCTGCAAAGAGGGAGCCCTGCCGAGTGGACTGCCTCTAGAGGAGCCTTGAGCTGTGGTAGGCAGACAGCCACCTGGAGAAGACACGGCAGGGAGGAGCAGGGAAATGACCAACATGACTTCACTCTCTTCCCTGTCCAGCTTCTGCAGGGGTCACTCTTCGGCCAACCATGACAGCAACTCTCAGCTATCCAGGTTTAAGTGGTTCATTGCCTTAGTTTCTCCACTTAGTCACTTCATCCCTTTAAGTGTCCCATTAGATGAACAGTAAAAATAAATGAATACAAAACTGAAGTCTGTTGACTGAGCTATATCCTGGACTGATGAAAGCAATTTGGTATGGAACTGGCTGAAACCATAACTTACAAAGGAAGTGGTTTAGGGAAGGAGAGTAGAGTCTGTCTCTAACATTCTTCATGGCTTCAAAATTTTATGACTGAATTTTATCGTTTTTCTTTTTTTAAAGATTTTATTTACTTTTTTGAGAGTGAGAGGGAGAAAGAGAGAGAGAAAGGGCAAGCACGAGCTGGGGGCAGGGGCAGAGAGAGAGGGAGAAGCAACTCTCCGTTGAGCAGGGAACCTGACACCAGGCTCTATCCCAGGATCCTGAGAAAGTGACCTGAGCCAAAGGGCAGACACTTAACCTACTGAGACACCCAGGTGCCCATTGTTTTTCTATATACTCTATGGAAATTTCATTAAGAATTTTTAATCTATACTCATGAAGGGGGTTTTATTTCAAGTTTTTGAAAGGCTTTGGTTTCAGGATAATTCTGGCCTGATAAATTAATGTGGGAGGTATTTCCTTGTCCTCTGTCTACACTTTCTGTGGTATTGGTATTATTTCTTCCTAAAATGTTTGATAGACTTCATTTTTGATGCCATCTGGATCTGACTTTGTGGGAAGGTCTTAATAAATAAATCAATTTATTTAGCAAATATTTTTTTTTCTTAAAGATTTTATTTATTTATTTGACAGCAAAGATCACAAGTAGGCAGAGAGGCAGGCAGAGAGAGAGAGGAGGAAGCAGGCTGTCCACAGAGCAGAGAGCCCGATGCGGGGCTCGATCCCAGAACCCTGGGATCATGACCTGAGCCGAAGGCAGAGGCTTTAACCCACTGAGCCACCCAGGCGCCCCAGCAAATATTTTCTACTAGTTCTTCAGTTAGGTTTGTGATTTGTGTCTTTCAAGGAATTTATTCATTTGATCTAGTTGTTAAATGTATTGTCATTAAGTTTTTCACAGGGGTGCTTGGGTGGCTCAGAGGGTTAAAGCCTCTGCCTTCAGCTCAGGTCATGATTCCAGGGTCCTGGGATCGAGCCCCACATCGGGCTCTCTGCTCGGCAGGGAGCTGCTTCCCCCTCTTCTCTCTGCCTGCTTCTCTGCCTACTTGTGATCTCTGTCTGTCAAATAAATAAATAAAATGTTTTAAAAAAAGTTTTTCACAACATTCCTTTATTTATTTGTTACCTTTGTGTGATTTATGGTGGTGGTCCTTCTTTCCTTCCTCATATGAATAATTTACTTTTTTCCTTGATCAGTCTAGTTAGGGCTTTACCAATTTTGCTGATATTTTCAAAAGGCCAACTCCATGGTTTGTCCAGTTTTTATGTTCTGATATATATCATATTTATAATGTACATGTACTAGTATGCCTAACAAATTAATATTATAAAATATATGCATGTTATAAGATATAGTGATAGAATATTCTCACATACACTACATACTTATATTATTTTCTACTTTTACATTACTTTGGACTGAATTTATTTTTCTTTTTCTCATAACTTAAGATAGAGACTTTTATCATTGATTTAAAATTATTTTTCTACTGTAAGCATTTTAAGCCATAAATTTTCAAGCACTGATTTAACTACATACCACAAATTTTGATATGTTGTGTTTTCAGCATCATTCAGTTCAAGTACAGTATTTTCTCATTTCTCTTGATTTCTTTTTTTATCTCACGGGCTATTTAAAAGTGTTATTTAATTCTCACACATTTGGATCTTTCCTATATCCTTTTCTCTTACTGATTTCTAATTTAAATCTATTTTCAAAGAACATTCTAGATTTATTCTCCCCCCTCCCCCACCTTGGTATTTTCTCATTCTGTTGTCTTCTGGCTCCCTTGTTTCTGATGAGAAGTTTGCACTGTTGTTGCCCTGTATGTGATGAATCCTTTTCCTCTTCCTAATTTCCAGATTTTCTCTTTGGTATTTGGTTTCAGTTGTTTGGCTCTTTTGGCTTGATACATGGTTCTTATTGTATTTGTTCTACTTTGGATTCAGGGGATTCCTAAATTAATGTTTTGTTTTATTTCTACCAGATTGGAAAGTTTCAATCATTACTCTTTCAAGGTTGTCTGTCTGTCTGTCTTTCTTTCTCTTTCTTTCTTTCTTTCTTTCTTTCTTTCTTTCTTTCTTTCTTTCTTTCTACTTTTGGTTTCCCTTTCTTTTGGGACTCCAGTCACATACATGAGTGAATGCTTGATGTTGACTATAAACGTATAGCACTGCCACTGCATTTTTCTTCAATTTCCCCTCCTTTCTTTTTGTATTGCATGTTTTCTATTGATGTGATTTCAAATTTACTGATTCCTTCCACTATCTCAGATCTGATGTTTAATTTTAGGTTAATGAAGTATATTTTTCATTTCATCCCTAGAATTTCTATTTTTTAATAGTTACCATTCCTCTGTTGTTGGGATATGTGTTTGTTGACTCATAATTGTTAATTTTCTTTGATTCTTTGAACATATTTTATTTCAATTCTATGAACATGTATATTTTTTAATTTAATTTTTTTCAGTGTTCCAAAGTTCATTGTTTATGCACCATACCCAGTGCTCCATGCAATACGTGCCCTCCATAATACCCACCACCAGGCTCACCCAACCCCCCACCTCCCTCCCCTAGAAAACCCTGTTTGTTTCTCAGAGTCCAAAGTCTCTCATGATTTGTCTCCCCCTCTGATTTACCCCAACTCACTTCTCCTCTCCATCTCCCCATGTTATTCTCTCTGCTCCCTGTTATTCCTTATGCTCCACAAATAAGTGAAACCATATGATAATTGACTCTCTCTGCTTGACTTATTTCACTCAGCATAATCTCTTCCAGTCCCGTCCATGTTGCTACAAAAGTTGGGTACTCATCCTTTCTGATGGAGGCATAATACTCCATTGTGTATATGGACCACATCTTCTTTATCCATTCGTCCATTGAAGGGCATCTTGGTTCTTTCCATAGTTTGGCTACTGTGGCCATTGCTGCTGTGAACATTGGGGTACAGATGGTGCTTATTTTCACTACATCTTTATCTTTGACCCTTCTGCAATAGTGCAATTGCAGGGTCATAGGGAAGCTCTATTTGGAATTTCTTAAGGAATCTCCACACTGTTTTCCAAAGTGTCTGCACCAACTTGCATTCCCACCAACAGTTAAGAGGGTTCCCCTTTCTTCACATCCTCTCCAATACATGTTGTTTACTGTCTTGTTAATTTTGGCCATTCTAACTGGTGTAAGGTGGTGTCTCAATGTGGTTTTGATTTGAATCTCCCTGATTGCTAATGATGATGAACATTTTTTCCTGTGTCTCTTAGCCATTTGTATGTCTTATTTGGAGAAGTGTCTGTTCATGTCTTCTGTCCATTTTTTGACATGATTATCTGTTTTGTGTGTGTTGAGTTTGAGGAGTTCTTTACAGATCTCGAATATCAGCCTTTTGTCTCTACTGTCATTTGTGAATATCTTCTTCCATTCCGTGCATTGCCTCTTTGTTTTGTTGACTGTTTCCTTTGCTGTGCAGAAGCTTTTGATCTTGATGAAGCCCCAAAAGTTCATTTTCGCTTTTGTTTCCTTTGCCTTTGGAGACATATCTTGAAAGAAGTTGCTGTGGCCAATGTCAAAGAGGTTACCGCCTATGTTCTCCTCTAGGGTTTTGATAGATACTTGCCTCACATTGAGGTTTTTTATCCATTTTGAATTATCTTTGTGTGTGGTGTAAGAGAATGGTTGAGTTTCATTCTTCTACACATAGCTGTCCAATTTTCCCAGCACCATTTATTGAAGAGATTGTCTTTTGTCAACTGCATATTTTTTCCTACTTTGTCAAAGATTATTGGCCATAGAGTTGAGGATCCATATTTGGGCTCTCTACTCTGTTCCACTGGTCTATGTTTCTGTTTTTGTGCCAGTACCATGCTGTCTTGGTGATCACCACTTTGTAGTAAAGCTTGAAACCAGGCAACGTGATGCCCCAGTTTTTTTCTTTTTCAACATTTCCTTAGCAATTCAGGGTCTCTTCTGGTTCCATACAAATTTTAGGATTGTTTGTTCCAGCTCTTTGAAAAATGCTGGTGGAATTTTGATTGGGATGGCATTGAAATTATAGACGGCTCTAGGCAGTATAGACATTTTGACAATGTTTATTCTTCCAATCCATGAGCATAGAATTGTCTTCCATCTTTTTGTGTCTTCAATTTCTTTCATGCATGTTCTTTGAGTATAGATCCTTTACCTCTTTGGTTAGATTTATTCACAGGTATCTTATGGTTCTTGGTGCTGTAGTAAATGGAATCGATTCTCTAATTTCCCTTTCTGTATTCTCATTGTTAGTGTATAAGAAAGCAACTGATTTTTGTACATTGATTTTGTATCCTGCCACATTATTGAATTGCTGTATGAGTTCTAGTAGTTTGGGGGTGGAGTCTTTTGGGTTTTCCATATAAAGTATCATGTCATCTGCAAAGAGAGAGAGTTTGATTTCTTCAATGCCAATTTAAATACCTTTTATTTCTTTTTGTTGTCTGATTGCTGTTGCTAGGACTTCTAGTACTATGTTGAATAACAGTGGCAAGAGTGGACATCCTTGCTGTGTTCCTGATCTCAGAGGGAAGGCTGTCAGCTTTTCCCCATTGAGGATGATATTTGCTATGGGTTTTTCATAGATAGATTTTATGAACTTGAAGAATATTCCCTCTATCCCTATACTTTGAATTGTTTTAAAAGGAATGGATGCTTTATCTTGTCAAATGCGTTTTCTGCATCAATTGAGAAGACCATGTGGTTCTTCTCTCTTCTCTTGTTGATTTATTCTATCACATTGATTTGTGAATGTTGAATCACCCTGGCATCCCATGGATATATACCACTTGGTCATGGTGGATAATCTTTTTAATGTACTGTTGGATCCTATTAGCTAGGATCTTGTTGAGAATCTTGGCATCCATATTCATCAGGGATATTGGTCTGAAATTCTCCTTTTTCATGGGGTCTTTGCCTGGTTTGGGGATCAGGGTAATGCTGGCTTCATAAAAAGAATCTGAAAGTTTTCCTTCTGTTTGTATTTTTTTGAAACAGCTTCAGGAGAATAGGTATTATTTCTTCTTTGAATGTTTGGTAGAATTCTCCAGGGAATCCACGAGGTCCTGAGCTCTTGTTTTGGGGGAGGTTTTTGACCCCTGCTTCAATCTCATTACTAGATATTAGTTTATTCAGGTTGTCAATTTTTTCCTGATTCAGTTTTGGAAGTTTATAGGTTTCCAGGAATGCATCCATTTCGTCTAGGTTGCTTAACTTATTGGCATATAACTGTTGTAATAATTTCTGATGATTGTTTTTATTTCCTTGGTGTTAGTTGTGTTCTCTCCCTTTTCATTCGTAATTTTTAAATTTGAGTCCTCTCTCTTTGCTTTTGGATTAATTTGGCCAATAGTTTATCGATCTTATTGATTCTTTCAAAGAACCAGCTTCTAGTTTTGTTGATGTGTTCTACTGTATGTCTAGTTTCTAACTCATTGATCTCTGCTCTAATCTTATTTCACTTCTTGTGTGTGGGGTTGGCTTCATTTGTTGTTGGTTCTCCAGTTCTTTAAAGAGAGCTGGTACATTCTGGATTTTTCAATTTTTTTGAGGGAGGCTTGGATGGCTATGTGTTTCTCCCTTAGGACTGCCTTTGCCATATCCCATGGGTTTTGGACCGAAGTGTCTTCATTCTCATTGGTTTCCATGAATTGTTTAAGTTCTTCTTTGATTTACTGGTTGATCCAAACATTCTTAAGCAGGGTGGTCTTTAGCTTCCAAGTGTTTGAATTCCTTCCAAGTTTTTTCTTGTGGTTGAGTTCCATTTTCAAACATTGTGGTCTGAGAATATGCAGGGAACAATCTCAATCTTTTGGTATCAGTTGAGCCCTGATTTGTGACCCAGTATGTGGTCCATACAAGGTCCATGTGCACTTGAGAAGAATGAGTATTCTGTTGTTTTAGGGTGGAATATTCTGTATATATCTATGTTCTGTATATATGTGGTCCAATGTGTCATTCAATGCTCTTGTTTCTTTATTGATTTTCTGCTTGGATGATCTATTACTGAGGGTGGTATATGAAGATCCAGTACTATTATTGTATTCATATCAATATGACTCTTTATCTTGATTAACAGTTGTCTTATGTAGTTGGCTGCTCCCATATTGGGGGCATAAATATTTACAATTGCTAGATCTTCTTGGTGGATAGACACTTTAAGAATGATGTGGTGTCCTTCTTTATCTCTGACTACAGTCTTCAGTTTAAAATCTAATTTATCTGATAAGAGAATTGCTACCTCAGCTTTTTTTTGTAGCCCATTGGCAGGAAAGATGCCTCTCCATCCTTTCACTTTCAGTCTTGATGTACCCTTAGGTTCTAAATGGGTCTCTTGTAAACAACATATGGGCAGGTCCTATCGTTTTATTCAATCTGCAATCCTTTGCCATTTTATGGGACCATTTAGGCTATTCACATTGAGAGTGATTATTGAAAGATACATTTTTATCAACATCATGTTGCCTGTGAAGTCCTTGTTTCTAAAGACTGTCTCTGTAAATTTCTGTCCTGTGACACTCTTGGGTTCTTTCTTCTTCTATAGACCCCCCCCCCCCCTTAATATTTCTTATAGTGCCAGGCACCTGGTTGGCTCTGGGTTAAGCCTCTGCCTTCAGCTCAGGTCATGATCTCAGGGTCTTGGGATCGAGTCCCGTATCAGGCTCTCTGCTCAGTGGGGAGCCTGCTTTCCCCACCACCACCTGCCTCTCTGCCTAGTTGTATCTCTCTCTCTCTCTCTCTGTCAAATAAATTAATTAATTAATTAAAAAAATATTTCTTGTAGTGCTGTCTTGGTGGTCACATTCTCTTTTAAACCTTGTCAGTCTTGGAAGCTGTTTATCTTTCCATTCATTTTGAATGTCAACCTTGCTGGATAAAGTATTCTTGGCTGCATATTCTTCTCATTTAGTGCCCTGAATATGTCTTTCTGGCTTTCCAGGTTTCTGTGGACACGTGTGACTTTATTCTGATGGGCCTTCCTCTGTACTTAAGGAATCTCTTCCCCCAGCTACTCTCAAAAGCTCTTGTCTAAAATTATGATTCATCAGTCTTACAATCAAGTGCCTTGGGGTCTTTCTGGATTTGTTGATCTTGGAGGGTGTTCCTTCTACCTCTAGGACAGGAACACTGGTTCCATTCCCCACATTGGGAAAATTTTCATGGAGAATTTGTTCAACTACATTTTCTAGTCTTCTTTCTTTCTCCTCCCCCTCAGGAATCCTAATAATTCTGATGTTGGAACATTTCATGGCATCATTTATTTCCCTAATTCTGTTTTCATGGCTTCTAAGCTGTTTGTTCCAAGCCTCTTCCTGAACTTTTCTCTCTATCAGTATGTCCTCTAGATCACTAATTCTATCTTCTGCCTCAAGGTTACTCTAGCTGTTAGAGAATTTAGATTAGATTGGATCTCATTGATAGCATCTTTAACTTCTTCCTGGGTGGCTTTCACTTCTGCCCTCATCAACTCCATGTTGACACTAATGGTTTTCTCCAACCTAGTCATTGCCTGGATAATTGTTACCCTGAATTCCCTTTCCAACATACTGTTTATGTCCATATCCAATAGCTCTGAAGGAGAGGGCACGGTTTCTGAAGGTCTCTGAATTTTTCCTCTGTTGGGTGTCATTCCTTCTAGTTTTGGTGAGAGATGGTTGAGGGCATGTGTAACTGAATATATCGACTGTGATCCAGGCAAGGTGCACCCTGGAATGCTTCTGAGCAATCAGAAATCTCCACTAAAAAGAAAGAAAAAAGGGGAAAAAAAAGAAAAAAAAAGAACGAGGAAGAGAGACACAGAAAAGAAGACCCAGCCAGAATGGACCCCAAAATTAAGTTTTATAAGGTATACAAACAAAAATGGCCAAACAAAAAGATTGACAAAAGTAAATGACAAGGAAAAAAAAAAAAAGAACCCAGCTAAAATGAACCCCAAGTATAAGATTTATATTATACCAGAACAAAAAGAAATATGCAGAAACACTGACAGAAGAAAAAGATGGGAGTGTTGTTATAAATCCTCAGTGTGGGTGAGAAAGGTTATTTTGATTCTTCCTGGGTGTATCTTGATATCTTTGTTAAAGGACTCAACTTTCCAGAGATAAAGGGAGATTAATACTTGTTTATATATAGGGTTGGTATTGATTAGGGAAAGAAGATTACCTTGAAGCTTATATCTATATGTATATTAAAAAAATAGAAAAGGAAAAGAAAAATACAGGTATATGTATGAAAACAATTTAAAAGGTTATTATGGAATATGTTGTATTAAACCTCTAGTCGTAATGGTAAGTAGGCTAAAAGAATTAAAAAGAGGGGTGCCTGGGTGGCTCAGTGGGTTAAAGCCTCTGCCTTCAGCTCAGGTCATGATCCCAGGGTCTTGGGATTGAGCCCCATGTTGGGCGCTCTGCTCAGCTGGGAGCCTGCTTCCCCCCACACACACCTGCTTGCCTCTCTGCCTACTTGTGATTTCTGTCAAATAAAAAAAAAATCTTTAAAAAAATTAAAAAGAACAAGAATAGTGAGAACGAATTAAAAATAAAAGTTGTATCAATGAAATGTACGTGTTTTAGGGCAATATCAGGAGCTTCATATCTTGTTTTCCCCTAATATTGGGGTTTTACAGTTTTACAGGGACCCCTGTGGTGGTGGTCCTCTCATTCTTTCAGCTGGCTTCCTGGGGGAGGGGCCTGCCACGTTGTTTTTCAGTCAGTCTTGCTTGGGTTGCGTCCTCCTGCTCCCTATTAAGGGGCTGGGCTCTGTGGAAACTGGTTTTTCAGGCTTTTGTTCTCTGGAGGTTTTTCTTCTTTGGCAGCTTTTTCCTCCCTTTTCCCCATTTTATTATATTTTATTTCTTTTCAGTGTTCCAGAATTCATTGTTTATGTACCATACCCAGTGCTCTGTGCAATACGTGCCCTCCTTAATAGCCACCACCAGGGTCACCCAACCCCCCACCCACTTCCCTCCAAAACCCTCAGTTTGTTTCTCAGAGTCCACAGTCTCTCATGGTTCGTCTCCCCCTCCAATTTCACCCATCTCCCTTCTCCGTTCCACCTCCCCATGTCCTCCATGTTATTCCTTATGCTCCACAAGTAACTGAAACCATGTGATAATTGACTCTCTCTGCTTGACTTATTTTACTCAGCATAATCTCTTCCAGTCCCACCCATGTTGATATAAAAGTTGGAGTATTATGCCTTCATCAGAAAGGATGAGTATCCATAGTATATATGGACCAAATCTTCTTCACCGTTGAAGGGCATTTTGGTTCTTTCCACAGTTTGGCAACTGTGGCCATTGCTGTTAAGAACATTGGGGTACAGGTGGCCCTTCCTTTCACTATATCAGTATCTTTGGGGTAAATACCCAATAGTGCAATTACAGGGTCATAGGGAAGCTCTATTTTTAATTTCTCATGAACAGACACTTCTCCAGAGAAGGCATACAAATGGCTAACAGACACATGAAAAAATGTTCACCATCATTAGCCATCAGGGAGATTCAAATCAAAACCACATTGAGATACCACCTTACACCAGTTAGAATGGCCAAAATTAACAAGACAGTAAACAATAAGTGTTGGAGAGGATGTGGAGAAAGGGGAACCCTCTTACACTGTTGGTGGGAATGCAAGTTGGTGCAGCCACTTTGGAAACAGTGTGGATATTCTTTGATGGCTTTTTGGAGGTTTAGTGGAAAGCAAACTGCACCCAGACCTCCGTTTCTGAGAGAAGCCTCAGTTCACTCCCTTCTGTGTGGTCCAGAACACACAGATTACCCCTTGCAAACTCCACTGAGCCATGCAACCTCCTACAGGCCGTGCAAGTCCCCAGCCACCATCTCAGGGATCACGCAAAGCACCCGCTTTTCTCTGAACCCCCGTGCTACTAAAACTGTGAGCGACATTGGTCCAGAGAGCCCACTTCCAGTGGCTGCCTTTGCTATCTGGGGTTCAGAACTCAGGGTTTCACAGGTCACTGCCTGCCTGAGATATCCCAACCAGAGATCTTGCTGAGTTCCTTCAAGTCCGGGCTGGGAGTGTCCAAACTCTCCGCCGGTCCTAGAGACCACCAGCTAGCACCGGTATGGAGCTCTCTCAGGTGCTGGTGGGGGGTGCGATTCAGATCCCAGTTGCGCAGTGAGCACAGAGTGCAAAAGCCTGTGGTTCTCTAGAAGAACTGTGGTTCTTGTGGAGCATGCACTAGACTCCCTCATTTGGGGCAGAGGTGTGCCCCGGCCCAAGAGGTGGTGTAAGCCATGCAGCCCTGGGGGCTCCAGGACCAGGAACTGGAGACTCGGCCGCCAGGGGGCTCCAGGACCAGGAACTGGAGACTCGGCCGCCACACACTCTCTGGAATGGGTGGTCCACCAGGTGTCCTGGGTCCGTAGGCTTAGGCCCATGTCTGTGACTGCCTGATTCCACCCGTTGCCCCTTAAGATCTTTTGCACCTCTTGAGTGCTTTTAACTAGACTCCAAGTTAATGCTGGTCCCCAATCCCAAGGCACTCTCGGATTGGGGTATTACTTTCCAATGGGTCGCTTCTCGTTTTTCCTCCGATATCAGTCTGATCATTCCCACTCCACTTTACCTGTCCACTGATATCTTCTGCCCCCGTAGAGATCCAGAAGTGTATAATGCTACCTCTCGGGCTGATTTCATGGGTGTTCAGAATGTCCTGGTAGATAATTAGCTCACTTTAGGGGACCAGTTGAAACAGGGTCTCCTACTTCTTCACCATCTTGCCCTCCTCTATGAACATTTTTTTTTTTTTTTTAAGAGATCACAAGCAGGCAGAGAGGCAGACAGAGGGGGAGGGGGAAGCGGGCTACCGCTGAGCAGAGAGTCTGAATGCGGGGCTCGATCCCAGGACCCTGAGACCGTGACCTGAGCCGAAGGCAGAGGCTTAACCCACTGAGCCACCCAGGTGCCCCTATGAACATATTTTTAATGCTGCTTTGAAGTCGTTGCCTGCAGAGTTGTGTCATCGCCCATTACTTGGACAAGTTTGTGCCTCAACAATTCAAACCCTAAGACTTCTCCCTCTGCTGCTGGGGCTATATATATGTGGTTGGAGCAATGCTTTCAGAAGTATAACAAGTTGCAAGCCTCTCTGGACTCTTCCCCGCATAGCCTTAATTTAGTGCTCTGTGAGGAATATGTGGAAAGTTTATTATCTTTTTTTTTAAAGATTTTATTTATTTATTTGACAGACAGAAATTACAAGTAGGCAGAGAGTCAGGCAGAGAGAGAGGAGGAAGCAGTCTCCCTGCAGAGCAGAGAGCCCGATTCGGGGCTCGATCCCAGGATCCTGAGATCATGACCTGAGCCGAAGGCAGAGGCTTTAACCCACTGAGCCACCCAAGCGCCCCAGAAAGTTTATTATCTTAATCCCATGATGCTTTTGTTGCAAAATCTCCCTGTTAAGTTTCTAGCTGATTTTTGCCCTCCCTGAATTAAGAGACCCACTTCAGTTGGTAAAGATGTAGGGGTTCATTATCCGCTCCCAACCATGACCGCCATGTCCAGATAGTAGATCTGCAGATTCTTGCCCCACTCCCAGGTCAGGGGAATACGAACGCCTCCAGGAATGAAGGTCACAGACTTGCTGCACTTACCTGATACAGTAACATCTTTTCATGAGTAAACGTATCTCAAGTTCTTCTCCTCCTTTTGCCATTTTCTGGTGAGCTGAAATACTGGTTTTTAATCATTTTTTCCAGTTCTAAACTTGTTTTCTTATTGGAAGAAATTGTCCAATGTCCATATATGCCATTAACAGGTATAGAAAGTCTTCTTTAAAATTTGACAATTTGTTGGGGCGCCTGGGTGGCTCAGTGGGTTAAAGCCTCTGCCTTCGGCTCAGGTCATGATCCCAGGGTCCTGGGATCGAGCCCCACATCGGGCTCTCTGCTTGGCGGGTAGCCTGCTTCCTCCTCTCTCTCTCTCTGCCTGCATCTCTGTCTACTTGTGATCTCTATCTGTCAAACAAATAAATAAAATCTTAAAAAAAAAATTTGACAATTTGCTTACTGAATGTCATTTAAAAATAAAAAAGTTTAGATAGTTGGAGGGTGTCGTACAGTATGTGTTATAATTGCTCAATCAGTGGCACTCAAGTGAACATAATTAAGAGAAAAATTAAGTAATTTTTAGAAGTGAATTTAGGAAGCTATAGACTTATTTTCCCTACAGCTCTTATCACTATATACCATAATCTTTGTTTCACTTGCTTGGTTTATTGTCTGTCTCCTCTCCACTGCAGTGTAAACTTCAAGAAGGCAGGGATGTTTATGTATTTTATTTTCTGCTCTAACTTCTCTGTCAAGGATTGTGCCTTGTTCATAGTAGGGACATAAATATTGTGGAATAAATAATAATTAATGAACATGAGATTACTTTAAGTAGCTTTCTCAACAAATTGCAAATACAAATACAGCAAAAAAAAAAAGCACTTATTTATATAGCCAAGAAAATATCTGTGCCATACCATATTTTGAACCTATTTTACAACTTTTAAAAAGCTTTTATTTAAATTCTTGTTAGTTAACATACAGTGTAATTCAGTTTCAGGTGTAAAATAACAGTGACTCTACACTCTCATCTATCACCCGGTGCTCATCACAAGGGCACCCCTTAATCTTCATCACCTACTTAACCCACATTTTGAGTAGAAACCATTTTATTTTTTATTCCTCACACTGATTATACTGATAAGTAAGTCAGTAGTATGCACCATGGAAAAACTATGACATCATTCCAGTCAACTGGTTTACTTATCTTTGTATGTTTTTAATCCATGAAAATAGGTGATAAAGAAAGTAGATGCAATTTTTGAATTAAGGCAAGTGTGACTTAAGTATTAGTTTTATGGGTTGGAATCTATTATGTGCTCTTTCTAAATTATTGTTGAATTTGTTATTTGGGTCTATGTTATAGATTGAAAATCAAAATGAGAGTTGACATGTGAAATAACTATTTTTGGAAAGTAAAAATGTCCATTTGGATGAGAAAAGTAGAAATGAACTGTTTAATGTCTGTTTTGAATTCCTAAAACTGTTTTTGGGGGGCTATTTTCTAATCACTCTTGTGCTCTGAAATAGCATATTGACTTACGGAACTTCTGTGTTGTCTCAGCCAAAAGAATGACAAGATGAACTTGGCCAGACATTAATGTAAATACCATCAATTGGATATAACCCTAAAATTTCAGGATTAGGGAAATTTGGCTTAATGCCCATACATGGACATATGACCTTAAGTATATTATTAATTGGAGCTCAATTAACAGATGGTTATTAAGAGACTAATATTATTTTAAGATTTATTTTCATATATGGTTGAGGAGGACCCCAAATCAGAATAGTGATGATTCAGTTCTATTCTTAACTATTCAAAACTGACTTAGAGCTTTGGTGAAAGGCCCAGAACGACATTACCAAAGGACCGAAGGGCTCAGCGATGTTTAGCAAGGGGAGGAGAAGGTTTAATGGTTCCCTGATAGTTCTCTTCTCGTATTTTGGAGAGCTTGGTTGGCCCAGAGGATAGAATTAATATTTGAAAGTACGAAGAGTCAAATTTGGGATTATTATGAGGTAGTTTTTTCTTTTTTCCACAAATATCATAGTCTGAATATAAAAGTAGTTGCCAGACTAAATGGTGAAGTTATTATCATTTCGGCATTCCAGCAAAACAAGCAGCACCTCTTGAGGGAAACAAAACTTTCAGATGGTTTCTGGGACATCCTCCACTTCAGCAACTTTTCTTACTCAACCGAATATAATGTAATAATATATAATGTTAACTCATTATATTTTCTTCTTTTTGAAGCAAAAATTTTTCCATCTGTGCTTCTGTCTTAAATTTGGAGTGTGTTCTAGTCAAGGAAACTGATCTCCTCAGTTTTTAAAAAGTAATTTCACCTTGGGGTGCCTGGGTGGTTCAGTTGGTTGAGCGGCTGCCTTTGGCTCATGATCCTGGAGTCCCAGGACTGAGTCCCACATCAGGCTTCCTGCTTGGCAGGGAGTCTGCTCTCCCTCTGAGCTCTCCACTCTCACACTCTGTCTCTCAAATATATAAATAAAATTTAAAAAAATAATAACCTCACCTAAAATCTGAAAGGTTTAAATTTAACTTAGTTTTTAGGAGTTGTTTTGTGGGAAGGGGATGATCATTTTTTTACTAGAAAATAAAGCCTTTGTGTGTCTCTTATTGTTTTGGATAGAGGAGTGTATTCAATTCATTTAGTGAATGAATACATGAGTATTCATTTAGTGAATTCATTTAGTGAATGAATATATGAGGAATAAGAGATAAAGAATTTTCCTTCTCTTTCCTTGATTTATCTGTAAGTATTTTGTGTAGACAGGGTCTTTTAGCCTGAAATATTTTAGGAATATTAAATTTGCTTTTGTAGCCTATCTGAGGGGGAAAAAAAGGATCAGCAGTATCCTTTGAAAAGAAAGAAACATTTGTCATGTTACATCACTTCGCTATTGTTTTTTGTTTTTACCACATTCTCTCCTGACTGACACCTTCATATTTTTATATCTCCTTGTATTTTTCAAGTTCACTTGAGGATAGTTTGATTTTCATAGGCTAGTCCACAAGCTATCCTTTGGGTAAATGCCTTCATATAGCTTCAGAAATCTTATTTTCCTCTTGGTTTCATTTAGGTGGATGATATAAATTAATATAGCAGACAAGTGTTGGGCAACAGGGAGTGATGGGGAGAAAGGCAAATTGAAGAGTTTATCTCCATGTAAACTGGGCAACTGATGTTGTGTATTTCTTCTGGGACGTTAAAGACATTACTGTGTTGTGACTTATTCACTGCGTAACTGGAAGCCCGTATCTCTAAGTCCTCTTCTCCCATTTTGCAAGGCCCCCCATCCCCTTCCCCTCCAGCAGCCATCAGTTTGTTCTTTTATTTATAGTTCTGATTCTGCTTTTTGTTTATTCATTTGCTTTTTTAGGGTGTGGGTGAAACATTTTTATATTTGTAAAAAGCTTAATTAATGAATTGGGAGATTTACCAGTAACTGCCATTTAAAGTTGATTTTGTTTAGATCATTGTTGACTACTTGTTAAAAGGGTTTTAGAACAAGGTGAACAAAAACAAAACACTAAAAAATGGTGGTTTCTGTCTTCTTTTTCAGGTTATCTCCCCTCCAGAAGGCAGAAATAGTGGACCTGGTTAAGAAGCATGTAGGGGCCATAACTCTTGCCATTGGGGATGGTGCCAATGACGTTGGGATGATCCAGATGGCCCACGTGGGTGTGGGAATCAGTGGGAATGAGGGCATGCTGGCCACCAACAACTCAGATTATGCCATTGCACAGGTCAGTAGTGTGGGCATGAGAATGCTGAATATCTGAAGTCTACCCCTGAGGCCTACCCACACTTTAAGCTGCTTTTCATATGAAACTACCAGTATAGGGTTTTCTTTAGTTTTGTTATTATGTACTTTGCAGCAAAAAAAGTTTTCCTTGAGCAGTCATGGAGTTGGTCATACTGATGCCACCAAGAATCTATAGCTCTAACATAATCTCTAATCCTCAGTCTCTTCAATCTGTAATGTGTGCTTTGCTTTGTGATGTCTCTCGATGAAGATTTCTTAAAGTCTTATAACATCCTCATTTCTACTTTTTAAAAGGAGACACTGCCTCTTGGCAGGCACTTAAAAAATTAGACTGTATATTTTAGAACAATTGTAGCTGCACAACAAAACTGAGCAGAAAATATAGAGTTCCCATATATTCCCTGCCTTCCCCCACAGACTCCTCCATCATCAACCTCCCCTACCAGAGCGGTATATTTGTTATAACTGATGAACCTACATTGACACATCATTATCATTGCCCAAAGTCCACAGTACAGTAGGACTCACTCTTGGTGTTATACATTCTATGGGCTTAGAGAAATGTATATTGAAATGATGGTGAATCCACCATCACAGTATCACACAGAGTAGTTTTACTGCCTTAAAAATCCTCTGCACTCTGCCTATTCATCATTCCCTCCACACACGAACCCTTGGCAACCACTGATTTTTGTACTATATCCATGACTTTGCCTTTTCCAGAATGTCATATTCATACAGCACATAGCCTTTTCTTTTTTTTTTTTTTAAAGATTTTATTTATTAATTTTGACAGAGAGAGATCACAAGTAGGCAGAGAGGCAGGCAGAGAGAGTGAGAGGGAAGCAGGCTCCCTTCAGTGCAGAGAGCCCGACATGGGACTCGATCCCAGGACCCTGAGATCATGACCTGAGCCGAAGGCAGCGGCTTAAACCACTGAGCCACCCAGGTGCCCGCACATAGCCTTTTCAAACGGGCTTCTTTCTTTCACTTAATAATATGGCTTGATAGCTCATTTCTATTTAGTGATGAATAATATTCCACTTTCTAAATGTACAATACTTTATCCATTCACTTACTGAAAAATATCTTGGTTATTTCCAAGTTTGGGCACACAACATGTGCAGATTTTTTTTAAAGTTTTCAACTCCACTGGATTTGTACCAAGGAGTGTAATTGCTACATCATTAGTAAAGGTAAAAAAGTATGTTTAGTTTTATAAGAAACTGTCAAACTGCCTTCCACAGTAACTGTACCATTTGTTGGAAGGCACATAAGTAGTTGTGTGTGGTCTGTGATTTACAGTCCCTGTATATTTATGTACTATCCTGGGCTGTTCAACAAGAACACCTTCTCCTTCTACATATTAATATTTTGACAGTTGAAGAATATTTTAATCAATAATTTAAGATTAGATTTTAATGGATCTAATATTTAAGCAACTACCAATAACACTCTTCAGTCTTGCTGAATTCAGGAGCCACCTATAACTCTTGAGCATTCCTTAGGAATAATCCCATACTCTGAGTAGGTCATCCCTGCTAGGGCTATTTTTATGGTGACTGTCTTGGAGGGGCTAGATGATTTAGAACCCTGTCCACAGGTAAACAGATGACTGGAATGGGAGAAGTAACAAAATAGATTCCTAGGATTCCACAGCATAGATGAAGAGCATATATTACCCCAGTGTTTGAATCAAATCCATTCTGAGACCCTTCTTACTCATAGATTAAGTGTTCTGGTTTTATAGCAGGGAAAACTAAGCCTCCTATGTGCTAGAGTATCTGTGTTGGGGAAAGTGTCAGTAAACCTAATGATCAAAGCACCTGTGTCTATAAACAAGCAAACGAACACACCAAACTCACCTAATCCTGTCCTAAACTGCTACATGCCGTTGGGATCCATACTTCAGTGATCTCAGCAATTATACGTGACATAAGCCTTGAGCTATTAAACAGTGTAGACACATCAGGCTGGTCAGTATCAAGTGTCCTAGGGATCCAGGAAAATATTTGTTTTTTGTTGTTGTTGGTTTTGTTGTTGTTGTTATTTTTAGGATTCCACATTATAAGTGAAATCAAATGGTATTTATCTTTTTCTGTTGGACTTATTTTACTGAGCACAATACCTACTATGTCCATTCATATTGTCACAAATGGCAAGATTTCATTCCTTTTTATGGTTAATATTCCATTACACACACACACACACACACACACACACACACACACACACACACGCCATCTTCTTTATCCATTCCTTTATGGATGGACACTGAAGTTGCTTCCATATTTTGGCTATTGTCAGTAATGCTTCAGTGAACATAAATGTGCATATATATCTTTTCAAATTAGTGTTTTTGTTTTCTTTGGGTAAATACACAGTAGTGCGATTACAAGGTTATTTGGTATTTTTAATACTTTGAGGAACTGCCATACTGTTTTCCACAGTAGCTGCATCAGTTTTTAATGCAGGTTCCTTTTCCTCCACAGCCTCCCCAACACCTGGTATTTCTTGTCCTTTTGAATACTAGCCATTCTGGTGGGTGTGAGGTGATACATCATTGTTTTGATTTGCATTTCCCTGCAAATTAGGTGATGTTTGGTACAAATAAGGTGATTGGTGATGTTGAAAATCTTTTCATGTGTTTGTTTGCTATCTGTGTATCTTCTTTGGAAAAATATCTCCTTTGGGAAAATGTCCGCTCTCATTTTTAAAAGTTTTTAATTTAAATTCCGGTTAGTTAACATACAGTGTAATACTAATCTCAAGTGTACAATGTAGTGATTCAACACTTTAATACACAACCCAGTGTTCATCACAAGTGCACTCCCTAATCCCCATCACCTATTAAACCCCTCATCCCCCCACCACTGCCTTTTTAAATTGGATTATTTAGTTTTTGGATGCTAAATTTAATAGCTTTGTTATATATTTTGAATATTGACCCCATATCAAATATATCATTTCCTAATGTCTTCTCCCACACAGTAGGTTACCTTTTCATTTTGTCAATGATTTCCTTTGCTGTGTAAAAGATTTTTGTTTTGATGTAGTCCCCATAGTTCATTTTTGCTTTTGTTTTCCTTGCCTGAAGAGATATATCTAGAAAAGTGTTGCTAAGGTCAGTGTCCAGGAGATTGCTGCCTTTGTTTTTTCCTTTTATCGTTTTTATTTAAATTCCAGTCAGTTAACATAAACAGTGTAATATTAGTTTCAGGTGTAGAGTTTAGTGATTCATCACCTATGATGCTCATCACAAGTGCCCTGGGTTTCAAGTCAGACATTTAAGTCATTAATTCATTTTGAGTTTACTTTTCTGTAAAAAGTAAAAGACTGTAAAGGCAGTCTAGTTTCATTCTTTTGCACGTAGCTTTCCAATTTTCCCAACATCTTTTTGAAGAGACTGTCTTTTCCCCCATTGTATATTCTTGTCTCCTTTGCTATAGATTAACTGACCATATAAGTGTGGGGTATTTTTCAGCTCTCTGTTCTTTTTTTTTGAATTATTAACATACAATGTGTTATTTGTTTCAGGGATACAGGTCTGTGATTCATCAGTCTTACACAACACACAGCACTCGGCACAACACATACCCTCCCTAATGTCCATCACCCAGCTACCCCATCCCTACCTCTCCCCTCCAGCAACCCTCAGTTTGTTTTCTAAGATTAAGAGTCTCTTACGCTTTGTCTGCCTCTCTGGTTTCTTCTTATTTCATTTTTCCTCTCTATTCCCCTACGATCCTCTGCTTTCTTTCTTAAATTCTGCATATCAGTAATCATATGAAAATTGTCTTTCTCTGACTTACTTTGCATAGCATAATATCCTCTTGTTCCACCACGTCACTGCAAATGGCAAGATTTCATTTTTGATGGTTGTATAATATTCCATCACACACACACACACACACACACACACACACACACCCCACATCTTCTTTATCCATTTATCTGTTGATAGATATTTAGGCTCTTTCCATAGTTTGGCTATTGTGGACAATGCTGCTATAAACACTGGGGTTTGCATGCCCCTTTGGCTCACCACATTTGTATCTTTGAGGTAAATACCCAGTAGTGCAATTGCTGGGTTGTAGGGTAGCTTTTTTCAACTTTTTGAGGAACCTCCATACTGTTTTCCAGAGTGGCTGCACCAGCTTGCATTCCCACCAACAGTGTAGGAGGGTTCCCCTTTCTCCACATCCTTGCCAACATCTGTCATTTTCTGACTTATTAATTTTAGCCATTCTGACTGGGGTGAGCTGTGGTTTTGACTTGTATTTTCCTGATGCTGAGTGATGTTGAGCAATTTTTCATGTGTCTGTTGGCCATTTGGATGTCTTTTTTTAAAAATATTTTATTTATTTATTTGATAGACAGAGATCACAAGTAGGCACAGCGGCAGGCAGAGAGAGAGGAGGAAGCAGGTTCCCTGGCTCAATCCCAGGACTCTGGGATCATGACCTGAGCCGAAGGCAGAGGCCTTAACCCACTGAGCCACCCAGTGGCTCACCCAGGTGCCCCCATTTTTCCATTTCTTTATGTCTTCCTCAATTTCTTTCATGAGTTTTCTGATTACAGATCCTTTGACTCTTTGGTTAGGCTTATTTCTAGGTATCTTATGGGTTTTGGTGAAATTGTAAATGGGATAGACTCCTTAATTTCTCTTTCTTCTGTTTCATTGTTAAGAGTATAGAAATGCACTGATTTCTGTGCATTGATTTTTATCTCCTCCCACTTTGCTGAATTCCTGTATGAGCGCTAGCAATTTTGGGGTGGAATCTTTTGGGTTTTCCACATAGAGTACCATGTCATCTGTGAAGAGTCAGAGTTTGACTTCTTCTTTGCCAGTTTAGATGCCTTTATTTCTTTTCACTGTCTGATTGCTGAGGCTAAGACTTCTAATACTATGTTAAACAACAGTTGTGTTCCTGACCTTGGGGGAAACTCTGTTTTTCCCCATTGGGAATGATATTTACTGAAACCAGTTGTGTTTTCACTTTTGTTTGTTTCTGTGAATTTTTAAAATTCTTCTTTAATTTCCTGGTTAACCCATTCATTCCTTAGTAGGATGTTCTTTAGCCTTCATGTGTTTGAGTTCTTTCCAAATTTCCTCTTGTGACTGAGTTTGTTTCAAAGCACTGTGGTCTGAAAGTATGCAGGGAATATCCCAATTTTTTTGAACTGGCCGAGACCTGATCTGTGACCCAGTATGTGATATCTTCTGGAGGATATGTGTTCTGTTGCTTTAGGATGGAATGCTCTGAATATATCTGCAAAGTCCATTTGGTCCAGTGTGTCATTCAAAGCCCTTGCTTCCTTCTTGATCTTCTGCTTAGATGATCTGTCCATTGCAATGAGTGTGATGTTAAAGTCCCTTACTACTATTGTGTTATTATGAATGTGTTTCTTTCATTTTGATATTGATTCATATATATAATTGGCTGCTCCCATGTTGGGGGCATAAATATTTACAATTGTTATATCTTCTAGTTAGGCCCTTTAATTATGATATAGTGTCTTTCTTCATATTTTATTATAGTCTTTGGTTTAAAATATAATCTGATGTAAGGATTGCTACTGCAATTTTCTTTTGATATCCATTAGCATGAAAAGTGGTTTTACACCCCCTCACTTTCAATCTGGAGGTGTCTTTGGGTCTAAAATGAGTCTCTTGTAGACAACATATAGGTGGGTCTTTTTTTTTTTTTAATCCAATCTGATACCCTTTTTTGATTGGAGCATTTAGTCCATTTACATTCAGAGTAATTATTGAAGATATGAATTTAGTGCCATTGTATTACTTGTAAAGTCACTATTTCTGTATATTGTCTCTGTTCCTTTTTGGTCTATGCTACTTTTGGGCTCTCTCTTTGCTTAAAGTGTCCCCTTTAATATTTCTTGGTGAGTTGGTTTAGTGATCACATATTCTTTTAGTTTCTGTTTATCCTGGAAGTTTATTTCTCCTCTTTTGAATGACATCCTTGCTGGGTGAAGTATTCTTGGCTGCACATTCTTCTCATTTAGCACCCTGAATATATCATGCCAGTACTTTCTGGCCTGCAAGATCTCTGTGGATAAGTCTGCCAGTCTGATGTTTCTACCCTTGTATGTTATGGTCCTCTTGTCCCAAGCTGCTTTCAGGATTTTGTCTTTGTCTCTGAGATTTGCAAGTTTCTATTATTGACTATTATAAGTCAAGGTGTTGACTTATTTTTATTGATTTTGAAGGGTGTTCTCTGTGCCTCCCAGACTTCAATGTCTCTTTCCTTCCCCAGGTTAGGTAAGTTTCCTACTATAATTGTTCCAAACCTTCTGTCTCCCCCCAACTTTCCTCTTCTCCAATCCCAATTATTGTAATATTGTTTCTCTTTATGGTATCATTTATCTCTCAAATTCTCCCCTCATGATCCAGTAGTTTTTCTTTTTCTCAGCTTCTTTATTCTCCATAATTTTGCCTTATATATTGCTATATAAGACAATCTTTCTTTTGCCTTATTTATCCTAGCAGTTAGAGCCTCTATTTTTTATTGCATCTCATTAATAGTCTTTTTGATTTTTACTTCATTAGATTTTAATTCTTCTATTTTTCCAGAAAGGGATCCTCTAGTGTCATCTATGCTTTTTTTCAAGCCCAGCTAGTATCTTTGTAATCATTATCCTGAACTCTACTTCTGACATCTTATTTATATCAATACTGATTAAGTCCCTGGCAGTCAGTACTGCCTCTTGTTCTTTTTTTCTCTTTTTTGAGGTGAGTTTTTCTGTCTTGTCATTCTTGCAGAAAGTGGCAGCCTTTCTATTTGTAGAGTTTCAGCTAATCTTTTTTTAGATCTCTGCTTAAGTTTGCAGGTGTTCAGAATGATTTGATAGCTATCTTGCTGAATTCCTGGGAGCAGACAAACTAAGATCTCCTACTTGTCTGCCATTTTGGACTATCTCCCCCATGTATTTTTCAATTTCTTATTTGATTTCTTCTTTGACTCAGGAGCTGTTTAGTAGCATATTGTTTAGCCTCCACATGTTTGAGCTTTTTCTGGTTTTTGTTGTTGTTGTTGTTGTTATAATTGATGTGTAGCTTCATTCATATCCATTGTAGTAAAAAAAAAAAAAAAGGATGCTTGGTATGATTGTAATCTTCTTAAATTTATTTAGGCTTCTTTTGTGGCCTAACACATGATGTATCCTGGAGAATATTGCATGTGCACTTGAAAAGATGGCATATTCTGTTGTTTTGGAATGGTATTTTCTGTATATGTCAAGTTCATCTGGTCTAATGTGTTGTTAAAAGACACTGTTTACTTATTCATTTTCTGCCTGGATGATCTATTCACTGATGTGAGTAGGGTGTTGTTACAGTCCCCTACTACTTATCATATGGCTATCAATTTTCCCTTTGTGTCTATTAATATTTGCTTTATTTAGGTGCTCCTATAGATAACTATAATTATTATATTCTCTTGTTTATTGACCCCTTTATCATTATGTAGTGCCCTCTTTGTCACTTGATACAATCTTTGATTCCAAGTCTATTTTGTCTGATATAGGTATTGCCCCTGGCTTTTTTTTTTTTTTCACTTCCATTTGCATGGCATATCTTTTTCCATCCCTTCACTTCCAGTTTTTATGTGCCTTTGGGTCTGAAGTGAGTCTCTTGCAGGCAGCATATAAATGAGTCCAATTTGTTTTATCCATTTTGTCACCTTATGTCTTTTTTCAAGCATTTAGACTATTTACACAAAGTAATTATTGATAGATATTTACTTATTGCTGTTTTGTTAATTGTTTTCTGGTTGTTCTTATAGTTTTTCTCTATTCCCTTCATCTTCTCTTACAGTTTGTCTTATGGTTTGTAATTTTCTTTAGTGTTTTGCTTGTCTTTGTTTCTCTTTATTTTTTGTGTATCTGTTATAAGTTTTTTGGTTTATGGTTATTATGAAGTTTTATATAACATCCAAAGTATATTGCAGACTATATTAAGTTGATGATCTCTTAAGTCACTTATTTTAAAAGTACTTCATTTTTTCTTCTACCTCCACAATTTATGTATATTTTACTATATTTTACATCTTTGTATTTTGTAAATCCCCTTAACTAATTTTTTTAATTGATTTTACTACTTTTGCCTTTTAACCTTCATACTAGTTTACAAGTAATTGCTCCCATGAGCTTTATGTTTGGTTTAACTTAGAACAGTTTTCCTTTCATATATACATATTCATATACATACATATATATATATATATACACACACACACACATACTCACATATATGTGTATATATATATAATTTTTTTTACTTCTAATTATGGCCTTTTGTTTTCCACTTTAAAAAGTCTCTTTAATATTTCTTATAATATTTCTTATAAGGTCAGTTTAGTGGTGATGATTTCTTTTAATTTTTGTTTAGGAAGTTCTTTATCTCATCCTGAATTCTGAATAACTTTGCTGGATGGAGTGTTCATCCAGTGTGTTTTTTCCTTTCAGCATTTTGAATATATCATGGTATTACCTTCTGAGCTGCAATATTCCTGCTGAAAAATTATTGTCATTATTATGTTTTGTTGTGTGGTTGTCTTATTGGAACTCCCTGTGCTTCCTGAATCTGAATGTCTGTTTCCTTTCCTAGGTTAGGGAAGTTTTCAGTTATTATTTATTCAGATAAACTTATCTGCCTCTTACTCTCTCCTCCCTCTGGAACCTCTGTAATGTGAATGTTTCTTCCCTTGATGTTGTCCAAGAGATCCCTTAATCCATCCTTATTTCTTTTTTTCTTTTTATAGTTCAGCTTGGGTGCTTTCCATCACCCTGTCCTCCAGATTGTTGGCCCATTCTTCTGTATCCTCTAATCTACCTTCATTTCCCTGTAGTGTATCTTTTATTTCAATTATTGTATTTTTTCCCTAGTTTTCTAGTTTTTCTCCCCCCCACCTTTTCTGTATTCTTCAACCCTGATTGGTTCTTCTTTCATATTTTTTATTTCTTTGTTGAAGGTCTCATTGAGTTTATCCAGTCTTCTTTCTAGTCTGGTAAGCATCTTTATGATCATTACTTTAAAATCTTTATCAGGTAGGTTGTATATCTGTTTTTAGTTCTCTCTCTCTGTCTCTCTGGCTCTCTCTCTCTCTTTTTGAGGTTTTTGTCTTGTTCTTTCATTTGGAGCATATTCCTCTGTCTTCTCATTTTACTTGGCTTTCTGTGTTTTTATGAATTAGGCAGAACAGCTACTCTCCTAAGCTTAAAGGAATGTGTATGGTTGTCCCTCATGTAAACTGCATGTGTCTGGTCACTTTGGTTGCCTAGCTGGAGCTGTGCCTGGCATAGGATGAGATTCCCAAGGCATTCTTTGCTATAGCCAACCTGGTGGGATGGCCTGAGCTGAACTAAGCATATAACAGTTTATTTTTAAGTCTTTCCTGGTGTCCTGGAAGGACAGCTGAAGCTGAAGTACATATAAGTCAGGTGTCCTTGGGTACTCTACACAGGGGGCACTCTGGCAGGTGGCTGGTGCCAAGGGAGGCTCAAGACATAGGTTCCTAGGCTCTCTATGTAGGGTGATTGGAGCTGAGGTGTATATAGCCCAAGGGGTTCCCAGGGCACTCTGCTCAGGGCATACCCTGGTGAGTGGTGTGGTGCCAAAGCAGTGTGGGCCAGGAGTGTTCTGGGGTGCTTTGCTCCTGCGTCACCTTAGTGAGATGGCTGGGGCTGACCTGGATTGTCCCAGTGGTGCCATGCTGGGCCCACCTTGGGCTGAAGTGGGCTAGGGGTCTAGGCTCACCGAGGTGGTAGATTGGCTAGGGCAAATTAAGCTCCCATCTACACCATCACGGTGGAAAAGGAACAAACTGTGGCACCTAGCAGCCCCTCCAACCTAGAGTTTTCTAGCAGCCCCCAACACTATTTGTCAAGAGTTTTAGGGCTGGCTCTTTTATATTCTAGTTGCTCTTTTAAAGTGAGAGGTTTTGTTTTGTTTTTATGGATGTCTGGGGCTAGTACGGGCTAAGGGCCTGGGGCTTGCTGAGGCAATAGGCTGGCTATGGCATGCAGACCATGTTCCTGTTGGTAACTATTAAAGTAGAGGGAGAATACAAACCATGGTACTCATTAGCCCCTCTCACCTGGAGAGAGTTCAAGGGGCTCATCTGCTGTTTGGGAGGGTTCTGGGGATGGCTCCTTTATATTCTTGTTGCCTTTTAAGACTGTGGCTTTTTTTTTCTGTACCCCAGGACATATGAATCTTCTTGTGGTCATTAAGTACTACTGTTGCTCCCCACTGCATTTTGGAATGTCAGGGGTGGGTATTCCTTTTCTTACTGTGTCTCCATCTATCTTTTATGATGCAGAAGCTATTCAGTCAGTCCTCAAGAGGAATAAATAGATGTAAATTTGATGTGTCTGTGAAGGAAGTGATTTGAGGGCTTCCTGTGTCACCATCTTGGAGCAGACCTTCCAAGTTTTCTTTTCTTCCTTCCACCCGCCCCTAAAGTGCCATACCAAGACAGTCACTAATGCAGGGGATTGATTTGATTTGTGCACAGGCCCCTATTAAAAGGCTATCTCATGTCGGGGCACCTGGGTGGCTCAGTGGGTTAAGACTCTGCCTTCGGCTCAGGTCATGATCTCAGGGTTCTGGGATCGAGCCCCGCATCGGGCTCTCTGCTCAGCGGGGACCTTGCTTCCTACTCTCTCTCTGCCTGCCTCTCTGCCTGCTTGTGATCTCTGTCTGTCAAATAAATAAATAAAATCTTTAAAAAAAAAAAAGGCTATCTCATGTCAATGATAATACTTTAAGTCACATTGGGGTTTTTTCCCTTCCATCTTAGTTTGACCCAAGAGCAGCTTTGACTGCAAAGAGGTAGAAGGTATTCTGCCAATCATGTGTGCCATTTTATACTTTTGCAGAATGAATCTTAGGTTAGGGAAGTTTTCAGTTATTATTATTATTTCCGCCCCATCTGCCTCTAGCCTTTATATGTATTCTATATAAAAGGCCATTCTATAGCCTTTTATATGTATTCTGCAGCAGTGGTCAAACAAATGTCTTTTACTCTGCTCTTTCTAGGTAATATACAACTTTTCCTTCTCAGAGTATTGCAGTATAACATTCAACTCATAACCTGGATCATTTTATTCTCTGAAAAGTGTAAATTATTCACTTCCTTCTCCCCAAATTTCTTAATATTTTAAAATTATCCCCAGGAATGAAATTCTGACTTTGAACAACTGCAAAGCTAAACACTGAGGCAATAGGAATATTTTCTATTGTGACTCAAGTTTAATATCAAGTTCTGGGTAATACCAAACAAAAACCTTTCTTTAATTCACTTATTTCTCATTTAGCACAACTTTTTTTTTTTAACACATTCTTCGCTTGTTTCTTTTTTTAAAGACTTTATTTGACAGAGATCACAAGTAGGCAGAGAGGCAGGCAGAGAGAGAGAGGAAGGGAAGCAGGCTCCCCGCTGAGTGGAGAGCCCGATGCAGGGCTTGATCCCAGGACCCTGGGATCATGACCTGAGCCGAAGGCAGAGGCTTTAACCCACTGAGCCACCCAAGCGCCCTTTAGCACTACCTTTTATGATTGAGCATCTTCTTCCCCATCGTGCTCTCTCATGATCCAAAATCTTAAATGCTCTTTTTTTTAAAAAGAAAGTTTAAAGTTTTTTATACATACCAACTTGTGCCACTTTGAAGAAAGTATTTAATTCCAGGAGTCATTAAATGTCGGAATTACTTCATTTTGTGGAATAACTCTCCTGAATAGTCATTCATTCAAAAAAATATCCACTAAGCAAATACCATATTCTAGGCATGTTTCTGGGTGTTTAGGACTCATCAGTAAATTAAACAATGAGACCTACTCTCACAGAGTTTCCATTGTAGGAAATAAAAATATACAGTAATGCCTGTCGTTTGTTAGAAGGTAATCACTGCTATGAAAGTGTGTATGAATATGAAGGTAAGGAGGCTCAGCAACACTGCAGAGGCTGCATATAATCTTCATTTTTAATTTTAACTTTTTATTATATGACGTGGGAAACTGATTCCTGTAAGCTTTGTTACTTACACCTGATCACACACATTAAAAAAAAAAGAGTGATTTAACCCAAGTTCTTGTTTCTAATAGGTTGTTCCTTTCATTAAATAATTCTGTTCCATTACCATGATTAAAGCCCTGATGTATATCAGATTAAAAGCCTTTCACACTCCAAGTGAAAATCCAAGAAGCATTCACTGGGCAAAAAATATGGTGTTAAAATAATTCTTTTTAGTGATAAGAGAAGTTAAGTTTCTTTATAGAGAAGTTAAAATTTTCTTTATAGAGAACTGCCACGTCAGGTTGTCTGCGAAATTGGTTTCATTCCGCTTCCTTCTATGTTGTATTTTCTAGAGCAGGAGCTCTGAGGTGTGAAATGCTGAGAAAATGACGTTTTGTGGGTTTTGTCACTAAATGATAGATTCATTTGAACTTGCACTAACTATTATTTCCTTCTTTTAGTTTAGCTACTTGGAGAAGCTTCTGCTGGTTCATGGAGCTTGGAATCATTTTCGAGTAACAAAGTGTATATTGTATTGTTTCTACAAAAATGTAGTGTTATATGTTATTGAGGTAAGAAAAGAGATACACTTTCTTTCATGGAAAAGTTATGTCTTTCTTTGACACAGGCTTGGTACTTTAGGGTTTTGGGTTTTTTCCCCCCTATATTTGTATCACTTAAATTACCATTACATAATTCTGTGTTAGGTTTTCACTTAGAGTTATTCAGTAAATTTGAATCTTCTAACCATCATCCTGACTTAAGAAATACCCATATAAATGTTTATTTTAGGTATGGAAACATATTTTTTAATATTTTATTAAGAAATAATTATAGATTCATAGGATATAAAAAATATATTTAGGAGGTCCTGCGAAACATTCACCCAATTTTCCCCAAAGAACACCTTGAATAACTCCTGGACAGTATCAAATATCAAACATAGGGATATAATCAACAGAGCTTTTTCATATTTCACCAGCTTTACACATACTTGTATATGTAATTCTGTATACTTTTATTGATTATACTTGTAGATTGATGCAAACACCAAAGAAATCAAGGCAGAGGACTATTTCCCTCTCCAACCCTCCCCCAATGATATAAACCAAATTCCACACCACAAGGATCCCCTTCATGCTACCCCTTTATATTCACATCCATCCCTAACCCCTGACAGTGACTAATCTGTTTCGTATCCTTGTAATTTTGTTCTTTCAAGAATGTTAAAAAGATGGAATCATGTAGTATATAACCTTTTGAGGCTGGGTTTTTTCAGTCAGTATAATTCCCTTAGACTGATAAAAGTTGTTCCCAGTATCATTTGTTCCCTTACCATAACATTTATCATCCACCTGTTGAAGAGCATTTGTGTGCAGGTTTGTACAAACACAAGTTTTCACTTATTCAGGACAAATGTCCAGAGTACAATTTCTGGATCATAGGTAAGTGCATGTTTGTTTTAAAAGAAACTATCAACTATTTTCCAGAGTGATTTTACCATTTTCAGTTCCCACCAGAAAAGCATCTGTTATCTTATTTCTATGGATCTTTACCAGCACTTGATTTTATAGCTATTTATTTTTTTTAGCCATACTGATAGATGGGTAGTGATACATCACTGTGGTTTTAAATTGCATATCTATAGGGGCTGATGATGTTGAACTTCTTCTCATGTACTTATTTGCTATCTTCATATCTTCTTCAGTGAAATGTGTCTTCATATTTTTTGTCCATTTTCTAATTGAACTGCTTTTTTGCTCCTAAGTTTTGAGAGTTCACATATTTTAGATATTAGTCCTCTGGCAGATAAGTGGTTTGCAAATATTTTCTTTCAGTCTGTATCATGTTGTTTTGTCATCTTAATAGAGTCAGCGTACAAAAGTTTTTAATTTTGATATGGTCCAATTTATATATTTTCCTTTTATATCATGCTTTTGGTTCTATGTCAAAAACTTTTTGCCTAGCTCTAGATTCCAAAGATTTTCTTCTCTGTAGTTTTCTATCTAATTTTATTTATTTTTTTCAGTGTAACAGTATTCATTGTTTTTGCACAACACCCAGTGCTCCATGCAAAACGTGCTCTCCCTATTATCCACCACCTGTTCCCCCAAACTCCCACCCCTGACCCTTCAAAACCCTCAGGTTGTTTTTCAGAGTCCATAGTCTCTTACGGTTCGCCTCCCCTTCCAATTTTTTTTTTTATAAACATATAATGTATTTTTATCCCCAGGGGTACAGGTCTGTGAATCGCCAGGTTTACACACTTCACAGCACTCATGATAGCACATACCCTACCCAATGTCCATATCCCCCTCCCCCTCTCCCAATCCCACCTCCCCCCGGCAACCCCCAGTTTGTTTTGTGAGATTAAGAGTCATTTATGGTTTGTCTCCCTCCCAATCCCATCTTATTTCATTTATTCTTCTCCTATCCCCCAATCCCCCATGTTGCTTCTCCATGTCCTCATATCAGGGAGATCATATGATAGTTGTCTTTCTCTGATTGACTTATTTCAATAAGCATGATATCCTCTAGTTCCATCCATGTCGTCGCAAATGGCATGATTTCATTTCTTTTGATGGCTGCATAGTATTCCATTATGTATATGTACCACATCTCATTTATCCATTCATCTGTTGATGGACATCTACGTTCTTTCCATAGTTTGGCTATTGTAGACATTGCTGCTATAAACATTCGGGTACACGTGCCCCTTCGGATCACTATGTTTGTATCTTTAGGGTAAATACCCAGTAGTGCAATTGCTGGGTCATAGGGTAGTTCTATTTTCAACATTTTGAGGAACCTCCATGCTGTTTTCCAGAGTGGTTGCACCAGCTTGCATTCCCACCAACAGTGGAGGAGGGTTCCCCTTTCTCCACATCCTCGCCAGCATCTCTCATTTCCTGACTTGTTAATTTTAGCCGTTCTGACTGGTGTGAGGTGATATCTCATTGTGGTTTTGATTTGTATTTCCCTGATGCTGAGTGACATGGAGCACTTTTCCATGTGTCTGTTGGCCATCTGGATGTCTTCTTTGCAGAAACGTCTGTTCATGTCCTCTGCCCATTTCTTGATTGGATTGTTTGTTCTTTGGGTGTTGAGTTTGCTAAGTTCCTTATAGATTTTGGACACTAGCCCTTTATCTGATATGTCATTTGCAAATATCTTCTCCCATTCTGTCAGTTGTCTTTTGGTTTTGTTAACTGTTTCCTTTGCTGTGCAAAAGCTTTTGATCTTGATGAAATCCCAAGAGTTCATTTTTGCCCTTGCTTCCCTTGCCTTTTCCGTTATTCCTAGGAAGATGTTGCTGTGGCTGAGGTCGAAGAGGTTGCTGCCTGCGTTCTCCTCAAGGATTTTGATGGATTCCTTTCTCACATTGAGGTCCTTCATCCATTTTGAGTCTATTTTCGTGAGTGGTGTAAGGAAGTGGTCCAATTTCATTTTTCTGCGTGTGGCTGTCCAATTTTCCCAGCACCATTTATTGAAGAGGCTGTCTTTTTTCCATTGGACATTCTTTCCTGCTTTGTCGAAGATTAGTTGACCATACAGTTGAGGGTCGATTTCTGGGCTCTCTATTCTGTTCCACTGATCGATGTGTCTGTTTTTGTGGCAGTACCATGCTGTCTTGATGATGACAGCTTTGTAATAGAGCTTGAAGTCCGGAATTGTGATGCCACCCACTTTGGCTTTCTTTTTCAATATTCCTTTGGCTATTCGAGGTCTTTTCTGGGTCCATATAAATTTTAGGATTATTTGTTCCATTTCTTTGAAAAAATGGATGGTATTTTGATAGGGATTGCATTAAATGTGTATATTGCTTTAGGTAGCATAGACATTTTCACAATATTTATTCTTCCAATCCAGGAGCATGGAACATTTTTCCATTTCTTTGTGTCTTCCTCAATTTTTTTCATGAGTACTTTATAATTTTCTGCGTATAGATTCTTAGCCTCTTTGGTTAGGTTTATTCCTAGGTATCTTATAGTTTTGGGTGCAATTGTAAATGGGATTGACTCCTTAATTTCTCTTTCTTCTGTCTTATTGTTGGTGTACAGAAATGCAACTGATTTCTGTGCATTGATTTTATCCTGACACTTTACTGAATTCCTGTACAAGTTCTAGCAGTTTTGGAGTGGAGTCTTTTGGGTTTTCCACATATAGTATCATATCATCTGCGAAGAGTGATAGTTTGACTTCTTCTTTGCCAATTTGGATGCCTTTAATTTCTTTTTGTTGTCTGATTGCTGAGGCTAGGACTTCTAGTACTATGTTGAATAGCAGTGGTGATAATGGACATCCCTGCCATGTTCCTGATCTTAGCAGAAAGCTTTCAGTTTTTCTCCATTGAGAATGATATTTGCGGTGGGTTTTTCATAGATGGCTTTGATAATATTGAGGTATGTGCCCTCTATCCCTACACTTTGAAGAGTTTTGATCAGGAAGGGATGCTGTACTTTGTCAAATGCTTTTTCAGCATCTATTGAGAGTATCATATGGTTCTTGTTCTTTATTTTATTAATGTGTTCTATCACATTGATTGATTTGCGGATGTTGAACCAACCCTGCAGCCCTGGAATAAATCCCACTTGATCGTGGTGAATAATCCTTTTAATGTACTGTTGAATCCTATTGGCTGGTATTTTGGTGAGAATTTTTGCATCTGTGTTCATCAAGGATATTGGTCTGTAGTTCTCTTTTTTAGTGGGATCCTTGTCTGGTTTTGGGATCAAGGTAATGCTGGCCTCATAAAATGAGTTTGGAAGTTTTCCTTCCATTTCTATTTTTTGGAACAGTTTCAGGAGAATAGGAATGAGTTCTTCTTTAAATATTTGGTAGAATTCCCCTGGGAAGCCATCTGGCCCTGGGCTTTTGTTTGTTGGAGATTGTTGATGACTGTTTCAATATCCTTACTGGTTATGGGCCTGCTCAGGTTTTCTATTTCTTCCTGGTTCAGTTGTGGTAGTTTATATGTCTCTAAGAATGCATCCATTTCTTCCAGATTGTCCAATTTGTTGGCATAGAGTTGCTCATAGTATGTTCTTATAATTGTCTGTATTTCTTTGGTGTTAGTTGTGATCTCTCCTCTTTCATTCATGATTTTATTTATTTGGGTCCTTTCTCTTTTCTTTTTGATGAGTCTGGCCAGGGGTTTATCAATCTTATTGATTCTTTCAAAGAACCAGCTCCTAGTTTCATTGATTTTTTTTATTGTTTTTTTGGCTTCTATTTCATTGATTTCTGCTCTAATCTTTATGATTTCTCTTCCCCTGCTGGGTTTAGGGTTTCTTTCTTGTTCTTTCTCCAGCTCCTTTAGGTGTAGGGTTAGGTTGTGTACTTGAGACCTTTCTTGTTTCTTAAGAAAGGCTTGTACCGCTATATATTTTCCTCTCAGGACTGCCTTTGCTGTGTCCCACAGATTTTGAACCATTGTGTTTTCATTATCATTTGTTTCCATGAATTTTTTCAATTCTTCTTTAATTTTCTGGTTGACCTATTCATTCTTTAGAAGGATGCTGTTTAGTCTCCGTGTATTTGGGTTCTTTCCAGCTTTCCTCTTGTGATTGAGTTCTAGCTTCAGAGCATTGTGATCTGAAAATATGCAGGGAATAATCCTAATCTTTTGATACTGGTTGAGACCTGATTTGTGACCCAGGATGTGATCTATTCTGGAGAAGGTTCCATGTGCACTAGAGAAGAATGTGTATTCTGTTGCTTTGGGATGAAATGTTCTGAATATATCTGTGATGTCCATCTGGTCCAGTGTGTCATTTAAGGCCTTTATTTCCTTGTTGATCTTTTGCTTGGATGATCTGTCCATTTCAGTGAGGGGAGTATTAAAGTCCCCTACTATTATTGTATTATTATTGATGTGTTTCTTTGATTTTGTTATTAATTGGTTGATATAGTTGGCTGCTCCCACATTAGGGGCATAGATATTTAAAATTGTTAGATCTTCTTGTTGGACAGACCCTTTGAGTAGGATATAGTGTCCTTCCTCATCTCTTATTATAGTCTTTGGCTGAAAATCTAATTGATCTGATATAAGGATTGCCACCCCATCTTTCTTCTGATGCCCATTAGCATGGTAAATTGTTTTCCACACCCTCACTTTAAATCTGGAGGTGTCTTCATGTCTAAAATGAGTTTCTTGTAGGCAACATACTGATGGGTTTTGTTTTTTTATCCATTCTGATACCCTGTGTCTTTTGATTGGGGCATTTAGCCCATTAACATTCAGGGTAACTATTGAGAGATATGAATTTAGTGCCATTATTAGCCTGTAAGGTGACTGTTACTGTATATTGTCTCTGTTTCTTTCTGACCTACTACTTTTAGGCTCTCTCTTTGCTTAGAGGACCCCTTTCAAGATTTCCTGTAGAGCTGGTTTGGTGTTTGCAAATTCTTTCCATCTTTGTTTGTCCTGGAAGCTTTTTATCTCTCCTTCTATTTTCAATGATAGCCTAGCTGGATAGAGTATTCTCGGCTGCATGTTTTTCTCGTTTAGTGCTCTGAATATGTCATGCCAGCTCTTTCTGGCCTGCCAGGTCTCTGTGGATAAGTCTGCTGCCAATCTAATATTTTTACCATTGTATGTTACAGACTTCTTTTCTCGGGCTGCTTTCAGGATTTTCTCTTTGTCACTAAGACTTGTCAATTTTACTATTAGGTGACGGGGTGTGGACCTATTCTTGTTGACTTTGAGGGGGGTTCTCTGCATCTCCTGGATTTTGATGCTTGTTCCCTTTGCCATATTAGGGAAATTCTCTCCAATAATTCTCTCCAAGAGACCTTCTGCTCCCCTCTCTCTTTCTTCTTCTTCTGGAATCCCAATTATTCTAATGTTGTTTCGTCTTATGGTGTCACTTATCTCTCGAATTCTCCCCTCGTGGTCCAGTAGCTGTTTGTCCCTCTTTTGTTCGGCTTCTTTATTCTCTGTCATTTGGTCTTCTATATCACTAATTCTTTCTTCTGCCTCATTTATCCTAGCAGTGAGAGCCTCCATTTTTGATTGCACCTCATTAATAGCTTTTTTGATTTCAACTTGGTTAGATTTTAGTTCTTTAATTTCTCCAGAAAGGGCTTTAATATCTCCAGAGAGGGTTTCTCTAATATCTTCCATGCCTTTTTCGAGCCTGGCTAGAATGTTCAGAATCGTCATTCTGAACTCTTGATCTGACATATTACCAATGTCTGTGTTGATTAGGTCCCTAGCCTTCGGTACTGTCTCTTGTTCTTTTGTTTGTGGTGATTTTTTCCGCCTTGTCATTTTGTCCAGATAAGAGTATATGAAGGATTAAATAAAATACTAAAAGAGTGGCAAAGACCCCAGAAAAATGCGCTGTAACCAAATCAGAAGAGACCCCAAATCATAGGGGGGAGAAAGGGGATAAAAAGTGGTTCAGGAAAAAAAAAGAAAAAAATTTAAAAAAATAAACCAAATAATGAAAAAATATAAAAAAGAAAGAAAAAATATATATATTTAGATAAAGTAGTCAAAAAACGTTAAAAAAGAAAAGGGTAAAAGTTTTAAAAAATTTAGCAGAAGAAGAAAAAGGAAAAAAGAAAAAAAATTTGAAAAAAGAAAAAAAAATTGAATTAGCCGCAAGACTAAAAAATCATGGGGAGAAAGCCATGAGTTCTGTGCTTTGCTTTCTCCTCCTCTGGAATTGCGCTGCTGTCTTAGGAATTGAATCTGCTTTCCTTGATAGATGAACTTCGTCCTGGCTGGTTATTTTGTTGATCTTCTGGGGGAGGGGCCTGTTGTAGTGACTCTCAAGTGTCTTTGCCTGAGGCGGGATTGCACCGCCCTTATCAGCGACCGGAGTAAGTAATCGGCTCGGGTTCGCTTTTGGGAGCTTCTGTTCCCTGAACACTTTCCGTAGAGTTCCGGAGGACGGGAATGAAAATGGCGGCCTCCTAGTCTCCGGCCCAGAGGAGCCGAGAGCCTGGGGCCCCACTCCTCAGTGTGCCCCCAGAGGACAGCTCCCAATCACTCCTGTATCCCCAGCCTTTAGCCACGCTCCGAGCTCACCCAGCCCGCAACCAGTTCAAGGTAACCCCGAGCTGAGAGTTCAGTCCTCGGCTCTGTCTCTGTAGCCGGCTTCTCCGTTCTAATACCTGCGAGCTCTGCGACACTCCGACACCCCCGATCCTTCTGTGACCCTGCGGGACCTGGGGCCACGCTGACCCCACGTGGGCTTCACCCTGGTTTAGCCTCTGGAGCAATGTCCCTCAGTGGAACAGACTTTTAAAAGTCCTGATTTTGTGCTCCGTTGCTCCGCCGCTTGCTGGGAGCCGGCCCCTCCCCCGCGGTCTGTCTTTCCGTCGTTTTAGATTCACTTCTCCGCCAGTCCTACCTTTCAGAAAGTGGTTGATTTTCTGTTTCTAGAGTTGCTGTTCTTCTTATCTTCGATCTCCCATTGGATTTGTAGGTGTTTGCAATGTTTAGATAAGCTATCGAGCTGATCTCTTGTTACCTGATGTAGTCTCAGCCTGCTACTTCTCCGCCATCTTGACTCCTCCCCCCCCTTCTCTGTAGTTTTCTAAAAGTGTTTTACAATTAATGTCATGTTTCATTTTCAGTTGATTTTTGTGTATAGTGGAGGATTTAGATTGTCTAGTTGTTTTGCCCATAGAGATCCAATTATTTCAGTACTATTTGATGAAAAGACTATCCTTCCATTAAATTGATTTTCCACCTTTGTCAAAAATCAGCTGGGCAAATAATGAAGAAATAGAAAATATGAACACACTATAGTAAGGAGATGAGATCAGTAATCGAACACCTCCCTGGAAAATTATACCAATCATTCAAAGAAGAATTAACACCAGTCTTCCTCAAACTCTTCCAAAAACTTACAGAGAAAGTAACACTTACAAACTCGTGTCAAAATGGGATATCCTCTAAATCCATCCATGGTGTTGCAAATGATGGGATCTCATACTTTTTTATGGTTGAGCAACATCTCATTGGATATGTATATGTATCACATCATCTTTATCCATTCATCTCTTGATGAACACTTGGGTTGCTTCCACCTTTTTCCTGTTGTAAATAATCCTGCAATAAATATAGAGGGGCATAGATCTTTTTGCATTAGGAGTTCTCCTTTCTTTGCCTGGGCCAGTTACAATTGTTAGTAGCTGAAGATGTTACAATTTGCTGAAGCAATAGATAAAATCGTTCTGAACCTTTAAAACTCAATATTATGCTTTACTGAAGCAATGCATTATTGGACAATGAGATCTAAGTAGTTCATTAAAATTATTTCTTGATAGAGAAAGAACAGTAACAAAGAATAAAATAAAAATTCTAAAATAAATGGACTGGCTTTCTGTTAGGCTCACTCAAGCTTGATTTTACTTATATTTTGGTAAAATCCCATTTAATGACAAAAAAGAATGATAAAGTACAGTATCTTAAGTACTACAACGAATGGAAACATTTAGGTCAATACTGATATGAAACTTCTTGAACTTTCTTCTCTTTCAGCTTTGGTTTGCCTTTGTTAATGGATTTTCTGGGCAGATTGTATTTGAACATTGGTGCATAAGCTTGTACAATGTGGTAAGCATTCCCCGTCTCTATCTGAGAGTATGCTGTTTATGTCTGGGAAGTGTATCTAAGTCAATCGCCTGCACATAGCAGGCAGCACAAACTCATCTTTAGAGCCTTTGTTGCTGCAACACATTTTGCAGAATCCCATACTCAGCACACATGGTTTCAATCATAAGAGATCATGCTGTAGCAACTACATTAAATTTCTGTGCAATGCATTTTGATAATACAGCCAAAACCTCCTTACTATATGCCTGTACAATGTTTTTAGGCTTTTAAGCCAAGTAGATATTATTGAACTCTACCTCCATCTATTCAATATATATAATGCATTTAATTAATATTTATTTGTATCTTTATATGTGGGTGTGTCTTTATAGTATAATTCCTGGCCTTTTAAACCTCTTGGTAGAAAATTTGTCCTTTGGTAAATATTTCACCCTGTATTTGTAGGACATGATGAATTTTGATATGAAGTCCTATAATAATAAACAATTTTCTGAAACTAACAATCCCATACCATTACTGAACTCATTTAAAATTTAAAAACTAGAAATAAACAGTATGGTTAAATGGTCTTTTAATTCACCTTTGCATTTTTTCTTATTTTTCTTGTTTATTATTCCACTTTAGAGGTTAGGGATACCTAGCATAAAAATTGGGTTCCCAATGAGTATATCAGGACCTTTCTTTACTGCTGTATGTATGCATTATCATAGCATAGTATGATCTGATACTCTGTGCCTTAATCCCTAAAATTCTGTCTTCTAGGGGCTTAAATTCTGAAACAGCACAGACAAAAGTCATTGAATGTCCAATAATACAGAAATGTCTAGTGCTATGAATAGTTGCGTACATGTCAATTCTAGACATATTTGGCTAGAGCACTACATCAGTGGACTTAAGGTCATACACATATTTGTCTCTACCAGGCTTTTGGTCGCAGATGACAATACTCATTTTTTTGAAAGTTTCATTACAGACTGGGATGGCAGAGTCTTTGTGTGAGAAAATTCACTATGAATGCATAGGCCACAGATTGGTCAATGGAATTTTTTTTTAAATAAGCAGTAAATGAGGGCTATAGTGGGAAACAAAATTAAAATTATAGTGGGACATTTTAGGATAATATATATTATATATATATTTTATCCTAAATATAATATATATAAATATATATATATAAATATACAAACATATATTTAGGATAAAATATATATTAAATATAAACATATATTTGGATAAAATATATTTGGGATAATATATGATGACTTAATATCCATTGACTTATTAAATATTATCTCATTACATATATATTTTATGGATGGGAAAAAGATGAAGTCTAGGACATTTCAAATAGTTACTGGCAATAAGAGAGCCAGATTGCTTATTTAGTAACTAAATTTAAATAGGTAGTCAGTCATACTGTTTCTGGAGGTCATATATCATTTCTGCTTCTAGCCATACATGACTAAACTGCTACAAGGAATTACCTTCCTACAAGAAATAACCTAAGTGTCAGCCAAAATATATAAAATAATTGTTTTCAAACATTATGCAAGATAAAGAAAATAATCTTTAAATCAACCAGATAAATATTACATATAGAAAACAAATGCATATAGAAAACCATGAGTGGCAGAAAACAATGGAATATCTTTAAAGATCTGAAACAACAGGCTTCTCATGGCTGTTAGCCTTGAGAGAAGGACTATTTCCAAGACATGGTGCAGGAAGATGGACCCCAAAGAAAACCCAGGTGTCTTAATGAATTGAAGACACAGAGGTTGGAGCTCAGTGAGCCCAGGTAGCTAGAATGTCAAAGAGGGAACTGTACTGAGAGAGACAGAAAGAATGATTCTGAAGATCTGTAGAGAGCCCTTTTGAGTCTTTGGTTGTGGTTTGTGTATCAATGAGAAAAATCTACCCAAAGCTAGGGAAAGAACTACCAGAAAGCAATAGGATGAATTCTTAGAGCTAAATTAGGGCTAGGAATAACTTGTTACACATGACATTGGGAAAACTTAAGTTACATTTTTAAAAAAGACAAATTAAACCTATAATAAACACTATTCTGGGCCCATAATAATACAACTTAAAAGCAACCTTAAAAAAAAATCAAACTAATTCCAAGTTACTTACCTACAAATTGGAACACAGGCAAACAATATTTAAAGAGAGGAGACGTCCTTCAACAGATGAATGGATAAAGAAGATGTGGTTTTTATATACAACGGAATATTATTCAGCCATCAGAAAGGATTAATACCCACCATTTGCATGGACATGGATAGAGCTGGAGGGGATTATGCTAAGTGAAATAAGTCAAGCAGAGAAAGACAATTATCATATGGCTTCACTCATAGGTGGAATATAAGAAACAGTATGAGAATCATAGGGGAAGAGAGGGCAAACTGAATGGGAAGAAATCAGAGGGGAGACAAACCATGAAAGACTCTGGAGTCCAAGAACTAGACTGAGGGTTACAGAGGGGAAAGGGATGGGGGAATGGGGTAACTTCGTGATGGATATTAAGGAGGGCATGTGTGGTGATGAGCCCTGTGTGTTATATACAACTAATGAATCATTGAACCCCACATCAAAAACTAATGATGTACTATATGTTGGCTAACTGAACATAATAAAAAATTCAAAAAATTCAAAATAAATAAATCTTAAAAAAGAAAAAAAAAAGAAATAGAGACTAAGGTGGCTCCAAAGCCACAGAAAACAATATATACAAATAAACTAAAAATAAGGAATTGAAAAAAAAAATTTAAGTACTCAACACAAAATTTGATGTAGTGCATCCAATAAAAGATAATGGTCATGCAAAGAAATAGGAGAATAAGATCCATAATGTGAAAAATAAGTCAATGAGAACAGATAAAAAAAAGTATAAAGTTGTTAGAAATAGTACATAAGAACTTAAAACAGGTATTTTAAATCCTATAAACATGTGCGAGAATATAAAGGAAGAAATGAACATAATGAGGAGAAAAACGGAAGATAATAGAAATGAACCAAATAGAACCTTATGATAAAAAATACAAACAGAAAATGGACATTTTGCTGGATAGGATTAAGAGCAAATTAGAAACTTCAGAAATAGGATCAATAAATATGAAGACATAGCAATTACAGAAGCACAGAGAAAAATCAGAAAAACACAAATGTTCTTCATAACCAAATTGTTGAAAACCAGTGATAAAGAAAATAATCTTTAAATCAACCAGATAAATATTACATATAGAAAACAAATGCACATAGAAAACCATGCATGGCAGAAAACAATGGAATATCTTTAAAGATCTGAAAGAAAAATACATCCACTAACCTAAAATTCTATATGCAACAAAAATGTCTTCTGAAAATAAACCAAATAAACAGAAGATTTATCACCAGAAGACCTATAATAAATGTTAAGGGAAGCTCTTCAAACAAAAGAAAAAGTATACCAGGATGAAATTTGGGTCTATCCAAAGAAAGAAAGAGGAATAAAAATGTTAATTATGTGGGCATTAATAAAAGACTTACCCTTTTCCCCTCATTTGTTATGATGATAGATAAGTGTTTAAAGCAAAATTAATAATGTATTCTGGGATTTGTCATTAATTTAGAATAAAAATGTGTGATAACTATAGCACAAAGAATAGGAGGAGGACTCTTGAATTGGAAGAATAAACATTGTTAAAATGTCTGTACTGCCTAGAGCAATCTATACATTTAATGCCATTCCAATCAAAATTCCACCGGTATTTTTCAAAGAGCTGGAGCAAATAATCCTAAAATTTGTATGGAATCAGAGAGAGTCAAGTATCATATGGTTTCACTTATTTGTGGAGCATAACAAAGAACATGGAGGACATGGGGAGATGGAGAGGAGAGGGAGTTGAGGGAAACTGGAAGGGGAGATGAACCATGAGAGACTATGGACTCTGAAAAACAACCAGAGGGTTTTGAAGGGGAGGGGGGTGGGAGGTTGAGGAACCAGGTGGTGGGTAATAGGGAGGGCACGTACTGCATGGAGCACTGGGTGTGATGCCAAAACAATGAACACTGTTATGCTGTAAATAAACAAATAAAAAAAAATGGCCCAAATTAGCAAGACAGGAAACAACATGTGTTGGAGAGGATGTGGAGAAAGGGGAACCCTCTTACACTGTTGGTGGGAATGCAAGTTGGTGCAGCCACTTTGGAAAACAGTGTGGCGATTCCTCAAGAAATTAAAAGTAGAGCTTCCCTATGACCCTGCATTTGCACTACTGGGTATTTACCCCAAAGATACAGATGTAGTGAAAAGAAGGGCCATCTGCACCCCAATGTTTATAGCAGCAATGGCCATGGTCGCCAAACTGTGGAAAGAACCAAGATGCCCTTCAACGGACGAATGGATAAGGAAGATGTGGTCCATATCCACGATGGAGTATTATGCCTCCGTCAGAAAGGATGAATACCCAACTTTTGTAGCAACATGGATGGGACTGGAAGAGATTATGCTGAGCGAAATAAGTCAAGCAGAGAGAGTCAAGTATCATATGGTTTCACTTATTTGTGGAGCATAACAAAGAACACGGAGGAACTGGGGAGATGGAGAGGAGAAGGGAGCTGAGGGAAACTGGAAGGGGAGATGAACCATGAGAGACTATGGACTCTGAAAAACAACCTGAGGGTTTTGAAGGGGCTGGAGGGTGGGAGGTTGAGGAACCAGGTGGTGGGTAATAGGGAGGGCACGTACTGCATGGAGGACTGGGTGTGGTGTAAAAACAATGAACACTGTTACGTTGAAAATAAACAAATTTAAAAAAAAAAAAGTTACCAGCACTAGGAGCCACTTGCTTTTAGTTTAACACGCAACTGAAATTAAAAAAGAAATGAATGAACTTGAAAAAAAAAAAGAATAGGAGGAGGAATTTGGGAGTGTACTGTTAATTTGAATTTTGTGACACATTGTGTATGTATACTGTAAACCTTAACAACTAAAACCACCAAAAATTATGGCTAATGAACCAATAATGATGATAAAATCTTAATGTTAAATTACTTCAAAAGAAGTCAGTAAATAAGGTAAAGAGAAAGACTAAATGCAACAACAACAACAACAAAAGGTGATTTAAATCCAACCATATTTATAATTACACTGAAATGCAAGTGGTCTAAATATTCTAATTAAAAGGCAGATATTGTCAGATTGGATTAACAAAATCAAAACCTACTTTGGGGACACCTGGGTGGCTCAGTTGTTAAGCGTCTGCCTTTGGCTCAGGTCATGATCCCAGTGTCCTAGGATCGAACCCCGCATTAGGCTCCCTGCTCAGTAGGAAGCCTGCTTCTCCCTCTCCCACTCCTTTTGCTTGTGTTCCCTTTCTCGCTGTGAGTCTCTTTGTCAAATAAATAAATAAAATTTTTAAAGAGCCTACTTCAAATATAAAGACACAGATAGGTAGAAAGAAAAAGGATGAGAAAAAATTTACGATGTAAACAATAATTTTTTAAAAAGCCAAAGGGGCTATATTAACAGAATAAAAGCCACAAGAGAAGAATGTATGTTCTTACCACTTCTATTCTAGGTCCCAGCCAGTGTAATAAGATGAAGAAAAAAAAAGGGGGGGGGGTTGACAATAATGCTTGCTTTAGTTGTTGCTAACATTCTGTATAAAATTCTAGAAAAAATTCTAGAAAATCTACATAGCTCATATGTTGTGTTAGATTGTTATAATAAAGGTCCACCAATTTGTTCATGCCCTTCTGTATCCACACCTTTTGGTGTACCCACTCACATGGACTCTGGGTTTGGCCCTGTGACTGGTTTAGCCAGTGCGACAACAGCAGACACAAGAAGCTCAGAGATGTGAAAAATGCTTACTCATTGAAGCTTGTACCATCTTGTTGATTTTTGTGAAGAATCCCTGGTTAAACTGCCATAGAAACAGAAACAAAATGGAGCAGAAATATGTCACTTCTAACTTCCTGCTATTTTCCTCTCTTCTCCTTTTTTAACTTCTCCCTTACCTCACCATTTTTTTCTCTTATTATTATACCTACTACTATAAGGTTCCTTCCTTAACAAGGTCCAGAACTTTTAAAGGATCATGTATTTTTCATTTAATATGGTTGCTAGTATAATGATTGTTAATAAAATATTTGAAGAGTAGATGAATAGGAAACATCTCTTTGGTTCTGATAATAATTATCAAGATAAAGAATTTTTGTGTATTTTTTTAACTAACATTCACAACACTATTTAGTAACTATTATGTGCCAAGATCTGGTAAGTGAACTAGCTTATAAAACAACTGGTTCTTATGAGGGATACAGATGTCATTATTGGTAGATGTTTTGGTCAATATTATGCCTTTATTTAAATACCTAGATATTCAATTTATTTTTAGGCTCATTAAACAAGAATAAATTTATTCATTTTATGCTCATAAAGCAACATTTACAGTTTCAAATCAATCAGAAAAATTAAGTCATGATTTGTTAAGTGTGTTGGAATCCATATGCTTCATTAATATCTTCTTTGCAAATAATTTTTATTTTTAAATATCTTAAGACTTACCAGAAGATACAAAAGCAGTTCTGTGTCTCCTTCAACCAGTTTCCCCCATAATGATAGCTTACTAATTGTAATACATTATGAAAGTCAGGAAATTGACATTGCTACAATATTAACTCAGTTACACACTAAAAGTTCTTTTTAACAAATCCTTGTTTTCTATGTAGCTTTTCACTTCATTACCACCTTTTTCTCTGGGGATCTTTGAACAGTGTTGCAGTCAGAAGAGCCTGCTTGCATATCCACAGCTCTACAGGATTTCTCAGGCAGGGAATACTTTCAACACAAAGGTAAACAGAAATCAGGCCTTTCACCTCAACTTAACACCAAAGTTACCTTTGGTCTTTTCCTTTTCTGATGCTTAAAAAAATATTTTACAAAGTAAGGGATGCGGCCCTGTGCAATCATTTACCTTGTAGTTTAGTTTAACCAGGGAATTGAGGTTTAAATAACAGTATGTGGGAAGACAAGCCTTAAGAAAAAGAAGCAAGGCACCACATATGGTCCCACAAATTGTGCGCTGAGCAGCTTCAGGAGGCATGCTGTGTGCAGTGGGTCAGTCCTGGCAAATACTTTTGTCTTTTTAGATGATACAAGTGATTCTTTTGGTATGATTTCTTCCTGGGACCATGAGTTGAGATTTAACAGGGGAATTAAAGGGATTTTACAGGCCATAAGAGTATACCTAATTGCATCTTAGTCATTATTAGTGAAGCTTTAAGAAATACAGACATCTGGGACGCCGGGGGGGCTCAGTGGGTTAAAGCCTCTGCCTTCGGCTCAGGTCATGATCCCAGGCACCTGGGATCGAGCCCCACATCGGGCTCTCTGCTCCGCAGGGAGCCTGCTTCCTCCTCTCTCTCTGCCTGCCTCTCTGCCTAGTTGTGATTTCTCTCTGTCAAATAAATAAAATATTTTTTAAAAAAAAGAAATACAGACATCTGCAAGTATCTTCTCAAATTAGTGTTTTTGTTTTCTTTGGGTAAGTACCCAGTAGTGCCATACTAGAGCATATGATAATTATATTTTTAACTTCTTAAGGAACTTCCATACTGTTTTCAACAGTGGGTGCAGCAATTTACATTCCTACCAATATTACTCAAGGGTTCCTTTTTCTCTACATTCTCCCAACATTTGCTATTTCTCGTATTTTTTTATTTTAACCATTTTGACAGGTATAAATTGATATATCATTGTGGTTTTAATTTATATTTCCATGATGATAGTGATGTTGAGCATCTTTTGATGTGTCAGTTAATCATCTGTTATGTCTTCTTTGAAAAAATGTCTATTCAGGTCCTCTACCCATTTTAAATCACATTGGTTTTTTTGTTTTTTTTGGTGTTGAGTTGTGTAAGTTCTTTATATATTTTGCATATTAATTCCTATGCACTTGTATTTATTGCAGCATTGTCTGCAATAGCCAAAATATGGAAGCACCCCAAGTGTTCATCAATAAATGAATGGATAAAGATGTACACACACACACACACACACACACACACACACACACACACACACACACAGAGGAAAATTACCCAGCCAGAAAAAGAATGAAATCTTGTCATTTGCAAAAACATGGATGGACCTAGAGGATATAATGCTAAGTGAAATAAGTTAGAAAAAGACAAATACCATATGATTTCACTCATATGTGGAATTTAAGAAACAAATAAGTGAACAACAATGCAAAAAGAGCAAAGAAGTAGACTCTTATATACAGAGAACAAACTGGTGGTTACCAAATGAGAGTTAGGTAGGAGGATGGGTGAAATAAAGAGAATTAGGAGTACACTGATTGGGATGAGCACTGAGTAATGTTTAGAATTATTGCATCATTATATTGTACACCTGAAGCTAATATAACACTGTCTGTTAATTGTACTTCAGTAAGAAAATATAGACACCTGGAAAAAACATGGGTCTTTTAAATGTATTGCTTCATGCCTCAAAATATAGTCTATCTTATAAATATTTCAACTTGAACAGAATGATTAAATTAGGTCAAGTTCATATTCAAACTCCTACATTCTTATTTTCTGTTCAGTTATCTATCAATTATGGACAGGAACTAAAACCTCCAACTGAAAGTATAGATTCATCTCTATCCCTTTGAAATTCTATCAGTTTTGTTTCATGTATTTTGAGGTACCCTTAAGAGGTATATCAATGTTTAGGATTATTATATTGTCTTGATTGATCCCTTTTTAATTAAGAAATTATCGTTTTCTTTGATCTGAAATCTACTTTGTCTAGCATGTCTAGCATGACCACTTCAGCTTTTTTTTAATGTTTCTATTTTTCCATTCTTAAACTTATATTACCTTATAACCTTATAACATCCTTATAACTTGTGTCTTTATATTTAAAGTATGTTTCTTGTAGGCAGTTTGTAGTCTTGCTTTGTTATCCAATCTGATAATATCTGCCTTTATATTGAGTGTTTAAAGCATTTATATTTAATGTGTTTATTGATGTGTTTTGGTGTAAACTTACCATCTTTCTATATATTTTCCATTTTTCCCAATTATAATTTTTTCTTGTTTCCTATTGTTCTGAGTTCTTTGGGATTAATTTTTGTGAATTCCATTTCATCTCCTTGTTTGCTTTTTAGCTTTAATTCTTTCTTCCTTTTTTTTTTTTTTTTTTTTTTTAAGAATTTGCTTTAGGCTTTATACCATACATCTTTAGGCTAATATAGTCTGTCTTCAAGTGATATACTAATTCACACACAGTATAAAAAACTTATTACTATACTGCCATTTCTTTCCTTCTGACCTTTGGTCTATTGTCATACATGTTACTTTTACATATATTAAAAACTCCATACCATATTCATGTTTGTGTTTGAACAATTATTTTTAAAAGTGATTTAAATAGCAAAAGAAACAACCTAGGGTTTTTTTTTCCCCCTGAAAGATTTTTATTATTTATTTGTCAGGGAGACTGAGCAAGCAAAGGGAGCAGCAGGCAGAGGGAGAATCAGACTCTCCAATGAGGGACTTGGTCCAAAACCTGGGATCATGACCTGAGCCGAAGGCAGATGCTTAACCAATTGAGCTACCCAGGCATCCCAGCAAGAGAAACACTTAAATCTTTACCCATATATTTATTATTGCCAGTGATCTTCTGTCCTTCGTGTAGATTCACATTATTATTTGTTGTCATTTCCTTTCTGCCTGAAGGACTTCCTTTAAAATTTCTTGTAGTGTAAATCTGCTGATGATGAACTCTTTCAGCTTTTATATATATCTCAGAAAATCTTCATTTTACCTTTACTTTTGAAACTTATTTTTGCTTGGCATAAAATTCTAGGTTGATAGTTTATTTCTTACGGTAATTTCTATTGTCTTCTTGCATTGTTTTAATGTGGAATTACTGTTATCTTCATCTTTATGACTTTACTGTGTCTTTTTTCAGCTGGCTCCTTTGAAGAGCTTTCTCTTAATTACCAGTAAACACGGGAGTGCATACATCTATTTCAATTAGTGTTTTTGTTTTGTAAATACCCAGTAGTGGAATTACTAGATTATATGGTATTTCTATGTTTAATTTTTTGAGAAAGCTCCATACTGTTTTCTACAGTGGCTGAATCACTTTGCATTGCCACCAACAGTGCACAAGGGTTCCTTTTTCTTCACATCCTCTTCAACACTTGTTTTTTGTGGTTTTTTATTTCAGCCATTCTGATAGATATAAAGTTATATTGCTATTTTGATTTGCATTTACATGATGATGAGTGATATTGAGCATCTTTTAATGTGTTAGTTGGCCATCTGTCTTTAGAAAAATGTCTTCCCATTTTTAATCATTATTTGGTTTTTTGGTGTTGAATTGTAGAAGTTTTTACTTGTATTTTGGATATTTACCCCTTACTGGATGTACCATTTGCAAATATCTTCTCCCATTCAGTAAGTTGCTTTTTTGTTTAGTTGTTAGCTTCCTTTGTTGTGTACAGAAACTTTTTTTTTAATATTTTATTTCATTGACAGAGAGAAATCACAACTAGGCAGGCAGAGAGAGAGGAGGAAGCAGGCTCCCCGCGGAACAGAGAGCCTGATGTGGGGCTCGATCCCAGGAGCCTGGGATCATGACCTGAGCCGAAGGCAGAGGCTTTAACCCACTGAGCCACCCAGGCGCCCTGTACAGAAACTTTTTATTTGGTATTACCATGACTATTCTTGAGTTTTGTTCTGGAAACAATTTAATCCTTGTGGATCTGCATCTTAATATTTATTAGGAAGGACAGGAGTTGTGCTAAGTCCAAGGATAATTTTTCTCCAGTACTGAGACAAAAACTTCTATGTATTTTACCCAATGTTCCACGAGTCTTGAGGTTTTCCAATTTGGCATTAACTGTGCTTTTAAACCAGTTTCTTACATTCTTTCCTAAAAACAGCTTTGCTCCAGGAAATTTATGTCACAGGACAAAATATGTTTTTCCACATTTTTTTCTTCTTTAGTCCTTTATCAGTAAGTCTTCCTGGCAAGCATAAAAATAACTGATATATTTTTAACCAAAATAAATTCAACCATCTAACCCCAAGGTGTACTCTTGTCTGACTCTAGAGATCTTACATTATTAAGATTTCTTCTAATAAAATTGTATGTGGTATATTAAAATTTATTTTGACCATAGTCTAGGTGGAGATGTAAAGGTTCAGAGTGTATCATATGAAATAAGGTATGAAATTATTTAAAATACTACAACCTAAGTATTAAAAATATTTTTATTTCTTTTAAAAATTACTTTTGGTTCTTTTTCATTAGATAATTTAGGACTTTATAATTTTTTAAAACAAATATTCTATATTTGAGTTCTATATATTTACATTTTTCTTTTCAAATAATATCTCATACATTCCCAGTCATTTCTTTTAAAAGTAAAAGAAATGGAATTTTTCCATCTTCAGGAAAATATTTTGGCTTTATAACTGTTTTAAACTATAAGCAAATTTCATAATATCACATGGTTTTAGATTTAGACCAGTGTACTATCATAACTTTCTTGTTTTGCTTTCTTTTAGGTGTTTTGGTTTCAATGTTTAAATGCTTTGATCCATTCCTTCATTCTCTTCTGGATGCCCATGAAAATGCTGGAGCATGGTAATGAATTCATTGTTTCATATATTCAACAGAGTATGTTTTTCTCACTGGGGACAATATTCTGTGTTGTGTGTATGTGTGTTTATATGTATGTCTCCACAGAAAGAACTTAAGGCAAAAAAAAAATGGAATTTAAAAATATTTACCTATATGTAATATTATAATTACATTGACATTTAATAATAATAAATAATAATACATCACATATATTATTAAATTAATATAATATAATAAATATAATATAATAAATTATAATTTATTATATAAATAATAATAAATAAATTGACATTTAGCAATTGATCTTTAGAACACATTTTTCAGTGTTTTTGAGGGAGGCTTGGATGGCTATGTATTTCCCCCTTAGAACCGCCTTTGCTTTTTCCCATAGGTTTTGGACCGAAGTGTCTTCATTCTCATTGGTTTCCATGAATTGTTTAAGTTCATCTTTGATCTCCTGGTTGATCCAAGCATTCTTAAGCAAGGTGGTCTTTAGCTTCCAGGTGTTTGAGTTCCTTCTGAACTTTTCCTTGTGATTGAGTTCCAGTTTCAAAGCACTGTGATCAGAGAATATGCAGGGAATAATGTCACTCTTTTGGACATATATAAATTGAAAATTAGTGCTTTTATTGTTTTATATATATATAATAAAGATATACAATATATTATATAAATATATAAATAATAATAAATATATAATAAATTATAACTTATTATATAAATAATAATAAAAATAATAAATTGACATTTAACAATTGATCTTTAGAACACATTTTCCTGGTCTTCGACATATATAAATTGAAAATTGGTGTTTTTATTGTTAATCTGTAATAAGTATTTGCGTCAGCAGGTCTGATTAGAAAGCTCAACACCTTCTGTAAGTTTGAAATTTATGTCTGTTTCTTGTTTCACTTCCCGAACTTCACGTTTCAATTTAGATTATAACACAAGTTCAGTATACTTTATTATTGGACCAAGTTTCTTTTCTATCCACCAAGAAGATCTAATAATTGTAAATATTTATGCCCCCGATATGGGAGCAACCAATTACATAAGAAAACTGTTAATCAAGATAAAGAGTCATATTGATATGAATACATTAATAGTAGGAGATCTTAACACGCCTCTCTCAGCAATAGACAGATCATCCAAGCAGAAAATCAATAAAGAAACAAGAGCATTGAATGACACATTGGACCAGATGGACCTCATAGATATATACAGAACCTTCCACCCTAAAACAACAGAATACTCATTCTTCTCAAGTGCACATGGAACCTTCTCCAGAATAGACCAGGTCATAAATCAGGGCTCAACCGATACCAAAAGATTGAGATTATTCCCTGCATATTCTCAGATCACAATGCTTTGAAACTGGAGCTCAATCACAAGAAAAAGCTTGGAAGGAAATCAAACACCTGGAAGCTAAAGACCACCTTGCTTAAGAATGCTTGGATCAATCAGTGATCAAAGAAGAACTTAAACAATTCATGGAAACCAATGAGAATGAAGATACTTTGGCCCAAAACCTATGGGATACAGCAAAGGCAGTCCTAAGGGGGAAATACTAGCTATCCAAGCCTCCCTCAAAAAAATTGAAAAATCCAGAATATACCAGCTATCTCTACACCTTAAAGAACTGGAGAATCATCAGCAAATTAAGCCAACTCCACACGCAAGAAGAGAAATAATCAAGATTAGAGCAGAGAGCAAGGAGTTAGAAACTAGAGATACAGTAGAATGAATCAATGAAACTAGAAGCTTTTTTTTAAAGAATCAATAAGATTGATAAGCCATTGGCCACATTAATCCAAAAGAAAAGAGAGAAAGCTCAAGTTAATAAAATTATGAATGAAAAGGGAGAGATCACAACTAACACCAAGGAAATAGAAACAATCATCAGAAGTTATTATCAACAGTTATATGCCAACAAGTTAAGCAACCTAGATGAAATGGATGCATTCCTGGAAAACTATTAACTTCCAAAATTGAACCAGGAAGAAATTGACAACCTGAATAGACCGATATCCAGTAACGAGATTGAAGGAGTGATCAAAAACCTCCAAAATAAAAGAGCCCAGAAACTGTCCGGATTCTCTGGGGAATTCTACCAAACTTTCAAAGAAGAAATAACACCTATTCTCCTGAAGCTGTTTCAGAAAATTAAAGCAGAGGGAAAACTTCCAGACTCTTTTTATGAAGCCAGCATTACCCTGATCCCCAAACCAGGCAAAGACCCTACCAAAAAGGAGAATTTCAGACCAATACCACTGATGAATATGGATGCTAAGATTCTCAACCAGATCCTAGCAAACAGGATCCAGCAGCACATTAAAAAGATTATCCACCATGACCAGGTGGGATTCATCCCTGGGTTGCAAGGTTGGTTCAACATTCGCAAATCAATCAGTGTGATAGAATAAATCAATAAGAGAAGAGAGAAGAACCACATGGTCCTCTCAATTGATGCAGAAAAAGTATTTGACAAAATCCAGCATCCGTTCCTGATTAAAACGCTTCAAAGTATAGGGATAGAGGGAACATTCTTGAACTCCATAAAATCTATCTATGAAAGACCCACAGCAAATATCATCCTCAATGGGAAAAAGCTTGCAGTCTTCCCGTTGAGATCAGGAACATGACAAGGATGCCCACTCTCACCACTCTTGTTCAACATAGTATTAGAAGTCCTAGCAATGGCAATCAGACAACAAAGAAATAAAAGGTATCCAAATTGGCAATGAAGAAGTCAAACTCTCTCTTTGCAGATGACATGATTCTTTGTATGGAAAACCCCAAAGATTCCACCCCCAAACTACTAGAACTCATACAGCAATTCAGTAACGTGGCAGGATACAAAGTCAATGTACAGAAATCAGTGGCTTTCTTATACACTAACAATGAAAATACAGAAAGGGAAATTAGAGAATTGATTCCATTTACTACAGCACCAAGAACCATAAGATACCTGGGAATAAACCTAACCAAAGAGGTAAAGGATCTGTACTCAAGGAACTACAGAACAGTCATGAAAGAAATTGAAGAAGACACAAAAAGAAGGAAGACCATTCCATGCTCTTGGATCGGAAGAATAAACTGTTAAAATGTCTATACTGCCTAAAGCAATCTATACTTTTAATGCCATTCCAATCCAAATTCCACCAGTATTTTTCAAAGAGCTAGGGCAAAGAATCCTAAAATTTGTATGGAATCAGAAGAGACCCTGAATTGCTAAGGAAATGTTGAAAAACAAAAACAAAACTGGCGGCATCACGATACCTGATTTCAAGCTTTACTACAAAGCTGTGATCACCAAGACAGCATGGTACTGGCATCAAAACAGACACATAGACCAGTGGAACGGAGTGGAGAGCCCAGATATGGACCCTCAACTCTATGGTCAAATAATCTTCGACAAAACACGAAAAAAAAATACAATGGAAAAAAGAGAGACTCTTCAATAAATGGTGCTGGGAAAACTGGACAGCGATATGTAGAAGAATGAAACTCGACCATTCTCTTACACCATACACAAAGATAAACTCGAAATGGATAAAAGACCTCAATGTGAGGCAAGTATCTATCAAAAACCTAGAGGAGAACATAGGCGGTAACCTCTTTGGTATCAGCCACAGCAACTTCTTTCAAGATATGTCTCCAAAGGCAAAGGAAACAAAAGCGAAAATGAACTTTTGGGGCTTCATCAAGATCAAAAGCTTCTGCACAGCAAAGGAAATGGTCAACAAAACAAAAAGGCAACCCATGGAATGGGAGAAGATATTTGCAAATGACAGTACAGACGAAAGGTTGATATCAGGATCTATAAAGAACTCCTCAAACTCAACACACACAAAACAGATAATCATATCGAAAAATGGGCAGAAGATATGAACAGACACTTCTCCAATGAAGACATACAAATGGCTATCAGACACATGAAAAAATGTTCATCATCACTAGACATCAGGGAGATTCAAATTAAAACAACATTGAGATACCACCTGACACCAGTTAGAATGGCCAAAATTAGCAAGATAGGAAACAACGTGTGTTGGAGAGGATGTGGAGAAAGGGGAACCCTCTTACACTGGTGGTGGGAATGCAAGTTGGTGTAGACACTTTGGAGAACAGTGTGGAGATTCCTGAAGAAATTAAAAATAGAGCTTCCCTATGACCCTGCAATTGCACTGCTGGGTATGTACCCCAAAGATACAGATGTAGTGAAAAGAAGAGCCATCTGTACCCCAATGTTTATTGCAGCAATGGCCACGGTCGCCAAACTGTGGAAAGAAACAAGATGCCCTTCAATGGACGAATGGATAAGGAATATGTGGTCCATATACACGATGGAGTATTATGCCTCCATCAGAAAGGATGAATACCCAACTTTTGTAGCAACATGGACGGGACTGGAAGTGATTATGCTGAGTGAAATAAGTCAAGCAGAGAGAGTCAAGTATCATATGGTTTCACCTATTTGTGGAGCATAAGAAATAACACAGAGGACATGGGGAGATGGAGAGCAGAAGGGTGTTGAGGGAAATTGGAAGGGGAGATGAACCATGAGAGACTATGGACTCTGAAAAACAACCTGAGGGTTTTGAAGGAGCTGGGGGTGGGAGGTTGGGGGAACCAGGTGGTGGGTAATAGGGAGGGCACGTATTGCATGGAGCACTGGGTGTGGTGCAAAAACAATGAATACCGTTATGCTGAAAAGAAATTAAAATAAAAAAGAATTATTGGGTTAAAAAAAAAAAGAAGAAGAAGTTCCTATTGGGATGGAAGTGTGAGGGGCTCTTTGGATTTGCTCTCCACCCAAATAAGCCAAACTGGTCAAAACTATAAAGGCAGAACTCTGCAAATTTTCTGGATATTGTCTTAAAGACAAATGAAGAAACATTTATGTAAGCAAATTTATTGCAAGTCAGTAAGAATGTTAAAAGTCTGTGGCATTGTAGCCATGATCTAATCCTTCACTCTCTTATTCACAGCCTAGCTTGATGGAAGCCCCACTGTAGGCAGATGTGGTTAAAGAATGTAGGACCACTAGTCTTCTCAATTTTCAGTCAGGGTTACCACATCTCACAGGAGGGGCAGCCTGCTAGCATTTCTCATCCCCTCCTCCAACTCTAAGTTAAAGAGGCAAAATTAATGAGTGTGGCCAAGAGATTAGAGCCCCTTTTTCCCAATCAAATTTTGTCCATAGGACAGTCTCTACCACAGGCATGACAGGCTAAGAATACTTAGCTCCTGATCACTCACAACACTTGCTTGTAAGGCAGAGAATCTCTAAGAGATTATTGGGAATGCAAGCCAAGAAGACCAGTGACTACAACCTCACTGTCACCAAGCGTAGTGGCAATAAGTTTTGCCTATGGTGACAGGTAGAACATACGAAGAGAGAACTCCAAAACTCTTCCCAAAGGAAGTGACTATTTGAAACAGACTAGAGGGAGAGTTCAAGTCTAGGGATGTTCTCAAAAATAATAACTCTTCCTAATTGAGACCAATAAGATAATCATAGGCCTACTAGTTTACCAGAATGAACCAAGCACAGTAACAAAAATAGCTCTTCTAAGGTAAGAACAAACCTCAAAGACTTGTCTCAAAATCATCCAAGTCTGAATTTAATGTGATCAGACTGCTGTACAATTTATGCTCCAGAACACTGTCAAAAATAATAGACTAGGGGCACCTGGGTGGCTCAGTGGGTTAAGCTGCTGCCTTCGGCTCAGGTCATGATCTCAGGGTCCTGGGATCGAGTCCCACGTCGGGCTCTCTGCTCAGCAGGGAGCCTGCTTCTCCCTCTCTCTCTCTCTCTCTCTCTGCCTGCCTCTCTGCCTACTTGTGATCTCTCTCTGCCAAATAAATGAATAAAATCTAAAAAAAAAAAAATAAAAAAATAATAGACTAACCTGTGAGTAATTAGTGGAGCCTAACAACTGGTGTAATGCTAAATGAGTCAGATATCTTAATGGAGAAATCAGGGAAAAACACAGTCAAGACAGATCAGATAAAACCAAGGTGGCTTTGCTTGCCCAGGGCTTCACCTTCCAAGGTACAAAACCAAGGTTTAATGGACTTCACTAAAACAGCCAGCCAAACCACAAAACAAACAAACATCAAAACAAATATAAGCCTTGGAGGGAAGGAGGATTATTCAGAGTAGCTACAATACATTATGTAAAATTTCCAGTTTTCAACAACCAAAAAGTACAAGACACACAAAGAGACAGGACTGCATGACCTGTACACCAAGAAGTAAGTAGGTAACAGAAATTGCCTATGAGAGGGCATACATGTCAGATTTAACAGAGTTCAAATTAGCTGATATAAACATGTTCAAAAAACCAAAAGAAATGCTTAAAGGTATGAAGGTATGAAGGCACATCAAACAGATTGTTGATAAAGAGATAGAAATTATAATAACCAAATGAAAACTTTTAATTAAAAAAAAAGAACAATTCATTAGAGTGGCTCAATGGTAGGTTTAAACTGGAAGAAGAAAGAATTATGAAACCTGATCTTACATTAATAGAAAGTATGCAATTTGAAGACCAGAGAGAAAGTAGAATGAAGAAAATAATAATGAACAGACTCAGAGATGATAGTCTTTAAACACACCAATATAGGCATATGGGAGTATAAGAATAAGAGCAGGAAAAAAAAATGAAGTAGGAAAATATTCAAGGGAATTATAGCTAAAGAGCTTCAAATTAGCTTAATACCATTAATGTGTACATTCAAGGGGGCTCAGTGAATTTTAAGTGAGATAACTTCAAAGAGATCTATATCTAGACACATTGTAGGAAAAATTTTGAAAGCCAAAAATGATGGGATAAGATTGAAAGCAGCAAAAGAAAAATGACCCAGGTACAAGGGAGCTCCAATATGATTTTCAGATGACTTCTCATTGCACCCAAAAAAATGGAGGCCAGAAGGCAGTGGGATGACAAATTCAAAGTTTTGAAAGAATAAAATTCCTGTCAACCAAGAATCTTATGCCCAGCAAATAGTCTTTCAAAAATAGAGGCAAAATAAAGATATTCCCATGTTAACAGAGAAATGAGAAGACTTGTTACTATAATATACACTTTTCAAGAAATACTAAAAGAAGTTCTTCAAATTAAAAATAAGTAAATCCGGAGTCAAGATGGTGGAGAAGTAGCAGGCTGAGACTACATCAGGTAGCAGGAGATCAGCTCGATAGCTTATCTAAACATTGCAAACACCTACGAATCCAACGGGAGATCGAAGAGAAGAAGAACAGCAATTCTAGAAACAGAAAATCAACCACTTTCTGAAAGGTACGACTGGCGGAGAAGTGAATCTAAAACGACGGGAATAGACCGCGGGGGAAGGGGCCGGCTCCCGGCAAGCGGCGGAACAATGGAGCACAAAATCAGGACTTTTAAAAGTCTGTTCCGCTGAGGGACATTGCTCCAGAGGCTGAACTGGGGTGAAGCCCACGCGGGGTCAGCATGGCCCCAGGTCCCGCAGGGTCACAGAAGGATTGGGGGTGGCGGAGTGTGGCAGAACTCTCAGGTGTTAGAATGGAGAAGCTGGCTACAGAGACAGAGCCGAGGACTGAACTCTCAGCTCGGGGTTACCTTGAACTGGTCGTGGGCTGGGTGAGCTCAGAGTGCGGCTGGAGGCTGGGGAAATGGGAGTGATTGGGTGTTGTCCTCTGAGGGTGCACTGAGGAGTGGGGCCCCGGGCTCTCGGCTCCTCCAGGCCAGAGACTAGGTGGCCGCCATTTTCATTCCCATCCTCCGGAACTCTACGGAAAGCATTCAGGGAACAGAAGCTCCCAAAAGCGAACCCAAGCGGATTACTTAGTTCGGCCCCCGGTAAGGGCGGTGCAATTCCGCCTCGGGCAAAGACACTTGAGAGTCACTACAACAGGCCCATCCTCCAGAAGATCAACAAAATATCCAGCCAGGACTAAGTTCATCTAAGTTCATCTAAGTCTATCTATCATCTATCAAGCAGGTTCAATACCTAGGACAGCAGCGGAATTCCAGAGGAGGAGAAAGCAAAGCACAGAACTCATGGCTTTCTCCCCATGATTCTTTAGTCTTACACTTAATTCAATTTTTTTTTCAATTTTTTTCTTTCTTTTTTCTTCTTCTGCTAAATTTTTTAAAACTTTTACCCTTTTCTTTTTTAACTTTATTCACTAGTTTATCTAAAATATATATTTTTTCTTTTTTATATTTTTTCTTTGTTTTATTTTTTGAATTTTTTTCTTTTGTTTTCTGAATGTCTTTTTATTCCCTTTCTCCCCCCCCACAATTTGGGGTCTTTTCTGATTTGGTTACAGCGCATTTTTCTGGGGTCTTTGCCACCCTTTTAGTATTTTATTTGATCCTTCATATCCTCTTATATGGACAAAATGACAAGGCGGGAAAAATCACCACAAACAAAAGAACAAGAGGCAGTACCAAAGGCTAGGGACCTAATCAATACAGATATTGGTAATATGTCAGATCTAGAGTTCAGAATGACGATTCTCAAGGTTCTAGCTGGGCTCGAAAAAAGCATGGAAGATATTAGAGAAACCCTCTCTGGAGATATAAAAGCCCTTTCTGGAGAAATTAAAGAACTAAAATCTAACCAAGTTGAAATCAAAAAAGCTATTAATGAGGTGCAATCAAAAATGGAGGCTCTCACTGCTAGGATAAATGAGGCAGAAAAAGAATTAGTGATATAGAAGACCAAATGACAGAGAATAAAGAAGCCAAGCAAAAGACGGACAAACAGCTACTGGGCCATGAGGGGAGAATTCGAGAGATAAGTGACACCATAAGACAAAACACATTAGAATAATTGGGATTCCAGAAGAAGAAGAAACAGAGAGGGGAGCAGAAGGTCTATTGGAGAGAATTTTCCTAATATGGCAAAGGGAACAAGCATCAAAATCCAGGAGGTGCAGAGAACCCCCCTCAAAGTCAACAAGAATAGGTCCACACCCCGTCACCTAATAGTAAAATTGACAAGTCTTAGTGACAAAGAGAAAATCCTGAAAGCACCCCGGGAAAAGAAGTCTGTAACATACAATGGTAAAAATATTAGATTGGCAGCAGACTTATCCACAGAGACCTGGCAGGCCAGAAAGAGCTGGCATTCAGAGCACTAAATGAGAAAAACATGCAGCCGAGAATACTCTATCCAGCTAGGCTATCATTGAAAATAGAAGGAGAGATAAAAAGCTTTCAGGACAAACAAAGATGGAAAGAATTTGCAAACACCAAACCAGCTCTACAGGAAATCTTGAAAGGGGTCCTCTAAGCAAAGAGAGAGCCTAAAAGTAGTAGGTCAGAAAGAAACAGAGACAATATACAGTAACAGTCACCTTACAGGCTAATAATGGCACTAAATTCATATCTCTCAATAGTTACCCTGAATGTTAATGGGCTAAATGCCCCAATCAAAAGACACAGGGTATCAGAATGGATAAAAAAACAAAACCCATCAGTATGTTGCCTACAAGAAACTCATTTTAGACACGAAGACACCTCCAGATTTAAAGTGAGGGTGTGGAAAACAATTTACCATGCTAATGGGCATCAGAAGAAAGATGGGGTGGCAATCCTTATATCAGATCAATTAGATTTTCAGCCAAAGACTATAATAAGAGATGAGGAAGGACACTATATCATCCTCAAAGGGTCTGTCCAACAAGAAGATCTAACAATTTTAAATATCTATGCCCCTAACGTGGGAGCAGCCAACTATATCAACCAATTAATAACAAAATCAAAGAAACACATCAATAATAATACAGTAATAGTAGGGGACTTGAACACTCCCCTCACTGAAATGGACAGATCATCCAAGCAAAAGATCAACAAGGAAATAAAGGCCTTAAATGACACACTGGACCAGATGCACAGATATATTCAGAACATTTCATCCCAAAGCAACAGAATACACATTCTTCTCTACTGCACATAGAACATTCTCCAGAATAGATCACATCCTGGGTCACAAATCAGGTCTCAACCAGTATCAAAAGATTAGGATCATTCTCTGCATATTTTCAGATCACAATGCTGTGAAGCTAGAACTCAATCACAAGAGGAAAGCTGGAAAGAACCCAAATACATGGAGACTAAACAGCATCCTTCTAAAGAATGAATGGGTCAACCAGGAAATTAAAGAAGAATTGAAAAAATTCATGGAAACAAATGATAATGAAAACACAACGGTTCAAAATCTATGGGACACAGCAAAGGCAGTCCTGAGAGGAAAATATATAGCGGTACAAGCCTTTCTCAAGAAACAAGAAAGGTCTCAAGTACACAACCCTACACCTAAAGAAGCTGGAGAAAGAACAAGAAAGAAACCCTAAACCCAGCAGAAGAAGAGAAATCATAAAGATCAGAGCAGAAATCAATGAAATAGAAACCAAAAAAACAATAGAAAAAATCAATGAAACTAGGAGCTGGTTCTTTGAAGGAATCAATAAGATTGATAAACCCCTGGCCAGACTTATCCAAAAGAAAAGAGAAAAGACCCAAATAAATAAAATCATGAATGAAAGAGTAGAGATCACAACTAACACCAAAGAAATACAGACAATTATAAGAACATATTATGAGCAACTCTATGCCAACAAATTTGACAATCTGGAAGAAATGGATGCATTCCTAGAGACATATAAACTACCACAACTGAACCAGGAAGAAAGAGAAAACCTGAACAGGCCCATAACCAGTAAGGAGATTGAAACAGTCATCAAAAACCTCCAAACAAACAAAAGCCCAGGGCCAGACGGCTTCCCAGGGGAATTCTACCAAACATGTAAAGAAGAACTAATTCCTATTCTCCTGAAACTGTTCCAAAAAATAGAAATGGAAGGAAAACTTCCAAACTCATTTTATGAGGCCAGCATCACCTTGATCCCAAAACCAGACAAGGATCCCACCAAAAAAGAGAACTACAGACCAATATCCTTGATGAACACAGATGCAAAAATTCTCACCAAAATACTAGCCAATAGGATTCAACAGTGCATTAAAAGGATCAAGTGGGATTTAGTCCAGGGCTGCAGGGTTGGTTCAACATCCGTAAATCAATCAATGTGATAGAACACATTAATAAAAGAAAGAACAAGAACCATATACTTTCAATAGATTCTGAAAAAGCATTTGACAAAGTACAGCATCCCTTCCCAATCAAAACTCTTCAAAGTGTAGGGATAGAGGGCACATACCTCAATATTATCAAAGCCATCTATGAAAAACCCACCCCAAATATCATTCTCAATGGAGAAAAACTGAAAGCTTTTCCGCTAAGGTCAAGAACACGGCAGGGATGTCCATTATCACCACTGCTATTCAACATAGTACTAGAAGTCCTAGCCTTAGCAATCAGACAACAAAAGAAATTAAAGGCATCTAAATCAGCAAAGAAGAAGTCAAACAACCACTCTTCGCAGATGATATGATACTATATGTGGAAAACCCAAAAGACTCCACTCCAAAACTGCTAGAACTTGTACAGGAATTCAGTAAAGTGTCAGGATATAAAATCAATGCACAGAAATCAGTTGCATTTCTGTACACCAACAACAAGTCAGAAGAAAGAGAAATTAAGGAGTCAATCCCATTTACAATTGCACCCAAAACTATAAGATACCTAGGAATAAGCCTAACCAAAGAGGCTAAGAATCTATATGCAGAAAACTATAAAGTTCTCTGAAAGAAATTGAGGAAGACACAAAGAAATGGAAAAATGTTCCATGCTCCTGGATTGGAAGAACAAATATTGTGAAAATGTCTATGCCACCTAAAGCAATATACACATTTAATGCAATCCCTATCAAAATACCATCCATTTTTTCAAAGAAATGGAACAAATAATCCTCAAATTTATATGGAACCAGAAAAGACCTCAAATAGCCAAAGGAATATTGAAAAGGAAAGCCAAAGTGGGTGGCATCACAATTCCGGACTTCAAGCTCTATTACAAAGCTGTCATCATCAAGACAGCATGGTACTGGCACAAAAACAGACACATAGATCAATGGAACAGAATAGAGAGCCCAGAAATAGACCCTCAACTCTATGGTCAACTAATCTTTGACAAAGCTGGAAAGAATGTCCAATGGAAAAAAGACAGCCTCTTCAACAAATGGTGTTGGGAAAATTGGACAGCCACATACAGAAAAATGAAATTGGACCACTTCCTTACACCACACATGAAAATAGACTCCAAATGGATGAAGGACCTCGATGTGAGAAAGGAATCTATCCAAATCCTTGAGGAGAATGCAGGCAGCAACCTCTTCGACCTCAGCAGCAACATCTTCCTAGGAATATCGGCAAAGGCAAGGGAAGCAAGGGCAAAAATGAACTATTGGGATTTCATCAAGATCAAAAGCTTTTGCACAGCAAAGGAAACAGTTAACAAAACCAAAAGACAACTGACAGAATGGGAGAAGATATTTGCAAACGACATATCAGATAAAGGGCTAGTGTCCAAAATCTATAAGGAACTTAGCAAACTCAACACCCAAAGAACAAACAATCCAATCACAAAGTGGGCAGAAGACATAAACAGACATTTCTGCAAAGAAGACATTCAGATGGCCAACAGACACATGAAAAAGTGCTCCACATCACTCAGCATCAGGGAAATACAAATCAAAACCAAAATGAGATATCACCTCACAACAGTCAGAATGGCTAAAATTAACAAGTCAGGAAATGAGAGATGCTGGCGAGGATGCGGAGAAAGGGAAACCCTCCTACACTGTTGGTGGGAATGCAAGCTGGTGCAACCACTCTGGAAAACAGCATGGAGGTTCCTCAAAATGTTGAAAATAGAACTACCCTATGACCCAGCAATTGCACTACTGGGTATTTACCCTAAGGATACAAACAGTGATTCGATGGGGCACGTGTACCCGAATGTTTATAGCAGCAATGTCTATAATAGCTAAAATATGGAAAGAACCTAGATGTCCATCAACAGATGAATGGATAAAGAAGATGTGATATATATACACAATGGAATACTATGCAGCCATCAAAAGAAATGAAATCTTGCCATTTGCGATGACGTGGATGGAACTAGAGGGTATCATGCTTAGTGAAATAAGTCAATCAGAGAAAGACAACTATCATATGATCTCCCTGATGTGAGGACGTGGAGATGCAACATGGGGGTTAGAGGGATAGGAGAAGAATAAATGAAATAAGATGGGATTGGGAGGGAGACAAACCATAAATGACTCTTAATCTCACAAAACAAAGTGGGGGTTGCTGGGGGGAGGTGGGGTTGGGAGAGGGGTAGGGGGTTATGGACATTGGGGAGGGTATGTGCTATGGTGAGTGCTGTGAAGTGTGTAAGCCTGGTGATTCACAGACCTGCACCCCTGGGGATAAAAATACATTATATGTTTATTTAAAAAAAAAAAAAGAAAGGATGAATACCCAACTTTTGTAGCAACATGGACGGGACTGGAAAGTGATTATGCTGAGTGAAATAAGTCAAGAATAGAGAGTCAAGTATCATATGGTTTCACTTATTTGTGGAGTATGACAAATGACATGGAGGACATTGGGAGATGGAGAGGAGAAGGAAGTTGAGGGAAATTGGAAGGGGAGGTGAACAATTAGAGACTATGGACTCTGAAAAACAACCTGAAGGTTTTGAAGGGGCGGGGGTGGGAGGTTGGGGGAACCAGGTGGTGGGTAATAGGGAGGACACGTATTGCATGGAGCACTGGGTGTTGTGCAAAAACAATGAATACTGTTACGCTGAAAAAATAAATTAATTAATTTTAAAAAAACAAGCTAAAAAAAAAATAAGTAAATCCACTCATTGAACGCAGGGCTAGATCTTTGTATTTCTGTGTTGTTCTCCACCCCAGCCAGGCCCACACAGAAGCAACCATGTCTAAGGGACCTGCAGTTGGCATTGATCTTGGCACCACCTACTCCTGCATGGGTGTCTTCCAGCACGAGAAAGTGGAAATAATTGCCAATGATCAGGGAAACTGGACCACCCCAAGTTATGTCACCTTCGCGGACACGAAACGATTGATCAGTGATGCTGCAAAGAACCAAGTTGCGATGAACCCCACCAACATGGTTTTTGATGCCAAACGCCTGATTGGACGGAGATTTGATGATGCTGTTGTCCAGTCTGGTATGAAGCACTGGCCTTTCATGGTGGTGAATGATGCTGGCAGGCCCAAGGTCCAAGTAGAATACAAGGGAGAGAAAAAAGCTTTTATCCAGAGGAGGTGTCTTCCATGGTTTTGAGAAAAATGAAGGAAATCACAGAGGCTTATCTTGGGAAGACGGTTACCAATGCAGTTGTCACAGTACATGTGTACTTCAATGATTCTCAGCGTCAGGCCACCAGAGATGATGGAACTATTGCTGGTCTCAATGTACTTCGAATCGTCAATGAGCCAACTGCTGCTGCTATTGCTTATGGCTTAGACAAAAAAGTTGGAGCTGAAAGGAATGTGCTGATCTTTGACTTAGGAGGTGGCACTTTTGATGTGTCAATCCTTACTATTGAAGATGGTATCTTTGAGGTTAAGTCCACAGCTGGAGACACCCACTTAGGTGGAGAAGACTTTGACAACTGAATTTTTATTGCAGAGTTTAAGTGCAAACATAAGAAAGATATCAGTGAAAACAAGAGGACAGTTCTTCGTCTCCATACTGCTTGTGAACGTGCTAAGCGTACACTTTCTTCCAGCACCCAGGCCAGTATTGAGATTGATTCTCTGTATGAAGGAATCAACTTCTATACTTCTATCACTCGTGCCTGGTTTGAAGAATTAAATGCTGACCTGTTCCGTGGCACCCTGGACCCTGTAGAGAAAGCCCTTCAGGATGCCAAGTTAGACAAGTCTCAGATCCACGATATTGTCCTGGTGGGTGGTTCTACGCGTATCCCCAAGATTCAGAAACTTCTCCAAGATTTCTTCAATGGAAAAGAACTGAATAAGAGCATCAATCCTGATGAGGCTGTTGCTTATGGTGCAGCTGTCCAGGCAGCCATCCTTTCTGGAGACAAATCTGGAAATGTTCAAGATTTGCTGCTGTTGGATGTCACTCCACTTTCTCTTGGCATTGAAACTGCTGGAGGAGTCATGACTGTTCTCATCAAGCGTAATACTACCATTCCTACCAAACAGACACAGACCTTCACTACGTACTCCGACAACCAGCCTGGTGTGCTTATTCAGGTGTATGAAGGTGAGCGTGCCATGACCAAGGACAACAACCTACTTGGAAAGTTCAAACTCACAGGCATACCACCTGCCCCTCGTGGTGTCCCTCAGATTGAAGTCACTTTTGATATTGATGCTAATGTTATCCTCAATGTCTCTGCCGTGGATAAGAGCACAGGAAAAGAGAACAAGATTACCATCACTAATGACAAGGGCCACTTGAGCAAGGAAGATATTGAGCGCATGGTCCAGGAAGCTGAGAAGTACAAAGCTGAAGATGAGAAACAGCGGGACAAGGTGTCTTCCAAGAATTCACTTGAGTCTTATGCATTCAACATGAAAGCAACTATTGAAGATGAAAAACTTCAGGGCAAGATAAATGATGAAGACAAACAGAAGATTCTTGACAAGTGCAATGAAATCATCAACTGGCTTGATAAGAACCAGACTGCAGAGAAGGAAGAATTTGAACACCAGCAGAAAGAATTGGAGAAGTCTGCAACCCCATCATCACCAAGCTGTACCAGAGTGCAGGAGGCAAGCCAGGAGGAATGCCTGGAGGCTTCCCTGGTGGTGGAGCTCCTCCCTCTGGTGGTGCCTCCTCTGGGCCCACCATTGAAGAGGTTGACTAAACCAACCTGAGAATAAATAGGTTGAGCATTGTTCCACACACAATATTCAAAGGACCCAAATTTGTAGCAAATTCCATGGCAGTTGTAACGTTGAGCTGCTATAGCAAAAAAAACTGGGCATTCTTGATACTTGAATATAGAATATGTGCACAGGGAAAGGAAATAAACATTGCACTTTATAAGCACTGTATTGTTTTTTATTTATTTATTCATTTATTATTCACCCAGTGCTCCATGCAATACGTGCCCTCCCTATTACCCACCACCTGGTTCCCCCAACCTCCCATCCCTGCCCCTTCAAAACCCTCAGGTTGTTTTCAGAGTCCATAGTCTCTTATGGTTCGCCTCCCCTTCCAATTTCCCTCAACTTCCTTCTCCTCTCCATCTCCCAATGTCCTCCATGTCATTTGTTATGCTCCACAAATAAGTGAAACCATATGATACTTGACTATAAGCACTGTATTGTTAAGTGGAAAATGCAATGTCTTAAATAAACTGTATTTAAAATTGGCACCAAAAAAAAAAAAAAAAGTAAATCCAGTCTGCAAGAACCTTGGCAAAGGAAATTACGTAATCATGTAAGATGGTATAAATGATATTTCTTCTCTCTTTTCATAACTGATTTTAAAAGAAGTTTCATAGAAGAGTATAAATGCAAAATCTTCATCAAACTGTCAAACATGACAAAACTAGAATTATATATAGGGTTATCCGTAAACACCAAATGGGATCTATCGCAAGAATGCAAAATTGGCTTACCATCCAAAAATAATGTAATACATCATAACAATGAAGGATTAAAAACTACATGATCATTTCAATAAATTCAGAAAATGGATTTGACAAAAACCAATACCTCTTCAGGATAAAAGCAGTCAACAATGTAGGAATAGAATGGATCTTCCTCAATTGATAAAAAAAAATCTACAAAAACCACAGTTAACATTTTGCTTAATGGTGAAAGATTGAATGTTTTCCCCTAAAATCAAGAACAGGGCAAAGATATCACTTCTAACATTCCTATTCACTATTGTACTATAAATTTTAGGCAGTGCAGTTGGACACAAAAATGCAATGAAGATCACCCAGATTAGAAAAGTAAAATTAAAATGATCTCTATTTTCATATGACATGATTTTATATATACATAGAATACTAAAATTATATGTTATATATATAAAATGCTAAAATTCAAATACTTTTAGAAGTAACAAATTAAGGTTTCAGGGTATAAGATTAATATACAAAAATTCATTTTATTTCTATACAACAGAAATAAGAAACCAGAAAATTATATTAAGAAAACAATTATGTTAACTATGGAATAAAAGGAAGAAAATACTTAGAAATAAATTTAACAAAAGTGCAAAATTTATACTTTGAAAATTGCAAAACACTGTTGAAAGACATTAATGAAGACTTAAATGAATGTAAAGATACCCCATGTTTGTGGATTGGTATATCTACCAATAAGCTGATAAGCTGGCAATAATTCCCAAATTAATCTAAAGGCCCAATTAAATCCTTTTCAAAGTATCAGCTGACTTTGCAGAACTGGACAAGCTGATTCTAAAATTTGTATGAAAATATAAGTGACTCAGAATAGCTAAAACAATTTTTAAAAAGAAAAATAAAGTTAGAGAACTCACACTTCTTGATTTCAAAACTTACTCCAAAGCTACAGTAATTAAGATGATGCAATCTGGGAATAAGTATAGATATATATAACCCAATGAATAAAATTAAGAAATCCTCATATTTATTATTGATATTTAATGAGTATACCAATGTAATTCAGTGGAGGGTGGGAAAGAATAGTTAGTCTTTTTGAAAAATAGTTCTGAAGTAAGTGGATATTCATATACAAGAGTAAATCTGAACATGTACCACACACAAAACACACAAGTAAACCCAAATAGATTATAGAATTAAATGTAAGAGCTAAAAGTATAAATATTTCTTAGAAGGACGGATAGGGATAAATATTTTTGGCTTTGGTTAGGTGAAGATTCTTAGTTATATGAGACCACAACACAACACAAAAATAAATAAAGTGGACTTAAAAAAAACGTGCATTAGAAGGCACAATTAAGAAAGCAAAAATATAAACAAGATCAATGAAATCAAGAGCTGGTTCTTTGAAAAGATAAGCAAAATGGATAAACCTTTAGCCACTCTTTAATAAAAAAAGAGAGGACTCAAAGTCCAAGATGAAGGAGGAGAAATAACACCACCACCAAACAAATACAAAAATATGAGAATATTATGAAATATTATATGCCAACAAATTGGACAACCTAGAATAAATGGATAAATTCCTAGAAATATACAATCTTCCAAACTGAATGTAGAAGAAATAGAAAATTAAAATAGACCAATTAGTAGTAATGAAATTAAATCCATAATAAAAAATCTCCCAACAAAAAAAGTCCAGGACCAGACAGTTTCACAAGTGAATTGTACCCAATATTTAAAAAGTTAATACTTATTTCTGTACCCAATACTTAAAGAAGAGTTAATACCTACTTCTCAAACTAGTCCAACAAAAAAAAAGAGGAATAAAACTTTCAAATTCATTCCATGAAGTCTCTATTACCCTGATACTAATATCAGAAAAGCACACTACGAAAAACGAAAACCACGTAACAATAGTAACAATCAACAAAACAAAAGGCAACCTAGTGAATGGGAGAATATATTTGCAAATGGTGTATCTGAAAAGTAGTTAATATCCAAAAAATATAAAGAATTTATGCAACTCAACATCCAAAAAAAAAAAAAGTAATCTGATTAGGAATAGAGGACATGAATAGATGTTTTTCCAAGGAAGACATACAAATGGCTGACTGACACATTAAAAGATGCTCAACATCACTAATCATCAAGGAAATGTAAATCAAAACCACTATGAGATATCACCTCATACCAATCAGAATGGCTAATACCCAAAAGACAAAAAAAGTGTCGGTGAGTATATGGTGAAAAGGGAGACCTTATGCACTGTCAATGAGAATGTAATTTGCTAGACTCTGTTAATATAGTAAAAGCCATTGAACTGTACATTTTAAGTGTGTGGATGAATGGTATGTAGATTATATCTCAATAAGTCTGGTTTAAAAAAGTTAATGAAGACTTAATTTCATAATATAGCAAGTAGTCCAGAGAAAAGAATGCTCACTACATAGTAAATAGAATGTATTTGGGGGATCATAGATCATCCTCAAAATATAGAATGGGATCTGAACCACTGTAGTAATAATGAATGCAAATCCAGAACCAGAAATACCATGGTCGTACTAAATTAGTATTTCATAGAAATAATGTTGTTAACATCAAGTACTAAACTAATTTTCTAAGACTTTCATTTTTTAGCATTTTTCTCTGAGATTCACGAAAATTTTCAATCTCATGACATTTAACATGTCCCCCAGCATGCACCTGCGTGCGTGTGTGCGCACACAAACACACACACACAGACAACACCCTCACGTTCTCTATAAGGAATAATCAATTACTGGTTATTTGCGCTTTCTGGGTAGGACAGAGGACTTACTTAAATAAAATAATCTTTGCCAATTTCCTTAAAAGTTAATGGGACTGAATTATTTAACTGCTCACACCTGGTGGAGATTTGGGCACTAATAGGTTTAACACATGTTCAAATTTAAAGGTATTTTCTACATAACAAGCAAGCAAACTACATCATCACAAACTCTCACTCACCATTATGAAGTCAGGTGAAGTGACAACCAGTGTTTCCAGGTTCCTACTTTGTAAATTCAGCCTAAATGTGTCATACTGAATGTAACTGACCAGGTTTATGTTACCTACATAGTGTTCTTTATGTTTTAACTTGTATCATAAGAAATCTGTTAATGCAAGACATTAAAAATAAGTAGAGAGAGGATCATCTCCTACCTTTTTCTACTAACAGCAGCATTTCCCAAACTTGTCTGTATGTTAGAATTGGTGGAAGAATTTTTTTTTTCCACATTCCAAAGCCCAGACCATCCCCAAACCAACTGAATCACAATCTCTCTGGTTAGGCCACAGGCATCAGCAGCTCACGAAGCTCACCAGAATATTCCAAAGTATAGACAAGTTTGGTAATTACTGCTCTAGTACAAGTGCAAACAGGCAAGGAATGATGATTTTCCATATTTCAAAAATGTTCTCATTGTTTTTAATGTTTTACTATGCTTTGTATTCTATAGTATTAATTCTATTTCTAGTGATTTACAGCTAATGAAAATTTTATTCTAAAAGGTTACTGAATTATTTAGAATTTGGGATATATTTTTCCTTCTTTATTTACAGTGATGTCACTGACTGCTCAATATCACAATTTTTTACCCACTCTGAGTTCTCCAAGATTAAGGGGGTGTTGTGCAAGTTGCAGCTGGGAGTGTCCAGCATCTGTGGTAGTATAGGCTCTTCGGCAGGAAAGTAGGAGTGGTAATGGGGGCAGGGATCAAGACCTGGGCATGAGATCCTCACAAAGAGGGCTTGAAATGTTCTGTTGCCATAGAAGCCCATTGTATGGGGAGGCCATTTGCAACTTTGATATACATAAACCAGGGACTGTAATTTTACTTGTATGATGGTTTCTTATCAGATAATCTTAAATTAGAAAGTCAGTGTGACTAAGTGGACCCCATTTTATCATGTATCACTAATTATTTACAACATCACTAAAATATTTATACACTAGTTCTTTGTGATTTTACTTTGCATTTTCTGATGACTAATGATGTAGACCCTCTCTCATGTGATTGTTTGCTTGGGAGTTTTTCCCCAAGACCTTTGCCCATTTTTTTTCCCATTTTATTTATTTTTTCAGCGTAACAGTATTCATTCTTTTTGCACAACACCCAGTGCTCCATGCAAAACGTGCCCTCCCCATTACCCACCACCTGTTCCCCCAACCTCCCACCCCTGACCCTTCAAAACCCTCAGGTTGTTTTTCAGAGTCCATAGTCTCTTATGGTTCGCCTCCCCTTCCAAATTTTTTTTTTAATAAACATATAATGTATTTTTATCCCCAGGGGTACAGGTCTGTGAATCGCCAGGTTTACACACTTCACAGCACTCACGATAGCACTTACCCTCCCCAATGTCCATAGCCCCCTCCCCCTCTCCCAATCCCACCTCCCCCCAGCAACCCCCAGATAAAGGGCTAGTATCCAAAATCTATAAGGAACTTAGCAAACTCAACACCCAAAGAACAAACAATCCAATCAAGAAATGGGCAGAGGACATGAACAGACATTTCTGCAAAGAAGACATCCAGATGGCCAACAGACACATGAAAAAGTGCTCCACGTCACTCGGCATCAGGGAAATACAAATCAAAACCACAATGAGATATCACCTCACACCAGTCAGGATGGCTAAAATTAACAAGTCAGGAAATGACAGATGCTGGAGAGGATGTGGAGAAAGGGGAACCCTCCTCCACTGTTGGTGGGAATGCAAGCTGGTGCAACCACTCTGGAAAACAGCATGGAGATTCCTCAAAAGGTTGAAAATAGAACTACCCTATGACCCAGCAATTGCACTACTGGGTATTTACCCTAAAGATACAAACATAGTGATCTGAAGGGGCACGTGTACCCGAATGTTTATAGCAGCAATGTCTATAATAGCCAAACTATGGAAAGAACCTAGATGTCCATCAACAGATGAATGGATAAAGAAGATGTGGTATATATACACAATGGAATACTATGCAGCCATCAAAAGAAATTAAATCATGCCATTTGCGACGACGTGGATGGAACTAGAGCGTATCATGCTTAGTGAAATAAGTCAATCGGAGAAAGACAACTATCATATGATCTCCCTGATATGAGGACATGGAGAAGCAACATGGGGGGGTAGGGGGATAGGAGAAGAATAAATGAAACAAGATGGGATTGGGAGGGAGAAAAACCATAAATGACCCTTTGCCCATTTTTTATTTGAATTATTGTCTTAGGGAGTTGCAAGAGTACTTTCTTGATAAGAGTCCTTTTTCATGTATACATTGTAAGTTTTTCCCTTAATCTATTCCTTGACTAATTTTCTTAATATTATTAAAATCAGAAGTATTACATTTTAAGTACAATTTATCGAACATTTTTATGGTCTATGCTTTTCTTTTTGGCCTAAGAAATCTTTGCTCTACCCCAAGGTTACAAAGACTTAATGCTGTTTTCTCTTAGAAGTTTTCTCTTTTTAGATTTTATGTTTAGTTTTCTGATCTGTTTTAATTTTTGTTTATGGTTTGATGTAAGAGTTGAGATTTATTTTTTGCATATTGGTATCCAATTGTTATAGTACCTTTTATTGAAAAGATTATGCTTTTCCCATGAAATTATGTTGACATCTTTGAGACTGTATGGATCTATATCTGAAAACTGTTTCACTGATCTACATGTCTATTTCATTGGTCTGCATGTCTATTCTTGGACCATATTGTCTTGACAACTGTACTTCATATTTAAATCCTGAACCACGTAGTATAACTTCTCTGAAAAAAAATCTGGCTATTCTAGGTCCTTTGAATTTCAATATAAATTATTAAAAATAAGCTTTTCAAATTCTAACTAAAAATACTGGGATTTAGACCGCAATTGCATTTAATCTATAGATTAACTTCAGGAAAATTGGAAAATTGATATTTTAACATTACTGAGTCTTCCAGTTCATAAACATAGTTTATCTTTCCAGTGATTTAACTTGTCTTTCCTTTCTCTCAGAAATGTTTCAGAGTTTTTAATGTACGGTCTTGGCACATCTTTTGTTAAACTTATCCACCAGTGTTCAAGTTTTGAATGCTGCTATAAATGATTTTTAGATCTTATTTTCTAATTTTTCATTTTTACTATATAGAAATATTTTATTTCTTACAATAACTTGCATCCCGTGTCCTTGCTAAATTCACTATTTGTTCTAGTAGCTATTTTTTGCTTTATTAGGATTTTCTATATATATAATAATGTTGTCTATGAATAAAAATAGGTTTAGTTCCTTTCCTTTCATTTATTTTTTTCTTACACTGATGCAGAGTCTATGACCTCCAGAACAATGTTAAATAAAAGTAATGAGTGTGGACATTTTTGCTTTTTTCCTCCTAGGAGGAAAAATTCTTTTTACCATTAATTATGATGTTAGCTTTTTCATAGAGGTCTTTTTCCTGTTCTTCTGGGACTCCAACTACACATCTGTTGGAACTCTTGATATTTTCCCACCTCTCTGTTCATTTACACCATCTTTGTTTTCTCTTTTGGTTCATTTTTAATTTCTTTTGCCATGTCTTTAAGTTCACTGGTCTTTTATTTAGCAGTCTCTTGCAGTTAATATCAAATCGATGACATTTTCCTTCCATGTGCTAATACTCTTACATCTCTAGAAATTCTAATTAGTTCTTCTTTACATCTTTCCTTTCTCTCATTTTTTTCAAATGCCTGAGTGTAACTGTGATGCTTATAATAGCTATCTTATAGTTTTTTCTGCTAATACCAACATGTCTGTTATTTCTCTGTTGGTTCTATTACCAATTTTCCCCTGCTTATGGTCAAAATTTTGTTTCTTTTTATATCATACTTTTATATTGGATACTGGACATTGTGAATTTTATGCTGCTGGATGTTTTCTGTTGTATACATTTAAATATTCGGACTTTGTTTTGGCAGGTAGTTACATTCCCTATGAATAGTTTGAGCCTTCTAAGATCTGCTTTACTTCTTTGAGTCTAGAGATCTTTTACTATAGAAGTAAGTTAGTTCCTATAAAAACGTTAGCTCTTCTTGGATGTCTACTGAATGCTTCATATATTAAATGACGTCTCTCTATTTTGGCCCATGGAAATCTGAGTAAATCTTAGCTTTATATTAGATCTGGCAATTTTCAACTTGCAGTTCTGTGGTAATTTGGTATTCCAAATTGCTTTTTGGTGACCTTATGAAATTTCTCAGTATATGTATGCAGACTGGCATTCAGCCAAAGACTTATGAGGACCCCATGTGACTTTCTAGAACTCATTCTTAGCATTGTTCCCTCATTTCCAGTGTTCACTTCTGCAAATTCCAGCCATCTTGGCCTCTCTAAAGTCCAATGTCTGTCTCATTAACTTACTCAAAACGTTGACCCACCTTTGGGTTCTTCCTCTCTGCCACGACCAGAAATTGCCTCCAACTATGAAGTCAGGGCATTGGTAGGTCTCACCTAATTCTTTCCCCCTCTCTCAGGGATCACAGTCTTGTGCTGCTTTTTAGCCAGTGTCTGAAAAATTTATTTCGTATGTTTTGTTCAACTTTCTAATTGATTATAGCAAAAGGGAAATAAATGACTGTTTCTTCTTAACAGGTGGAGGGAAAAGTCCTAGTCTTGCTAATTTTTTTTCTTTTGTCACTAGTCTGTCATGTACTGAGAAAGGTAAGTTAAAGGCTACTATTACAACTTATTTGTTTCCCTTTTGATTTCTCATATTTATAGTTTAGAAATGTTTGTTATTTGTTGCACGAATATTTCTAGTTGTTTCATATGCATTGCAACTCTACCATTTGGCATTACAAAGTTCTCTTCTTTGTCTTGTTTAGTTCTTTTCAGCCTCAGTATCTTCTTAATATTACTATCATTTTTGTGCTTTTAATTTGTATTTTTCTTGCCTATAATTTGCTTTTCAGACTTTATGAATTACTTTTTTTTTAGGTCTGTTGTTTTTATACTGCATAGAATTGGATTTTGTTTTTGAGACACAATTAGAGAGTCATTTTTTTAAAAATGGGTTTTGTTTGAAATCTCATTTGACTTTGCACTTCCTGTTTTATATATTTTCTAATCTTTATGTGCTTGGCTTTGTGAGTTTTTTCTGTGTTGTCTTCTGGTATTCAGGAAGGTTTGAATTTTTTTCTTAAGCTTATTTTTATTATAAGTTTATATAGACAATGCTCTGTTTCTTTGGAGAAATTCACTGGTTTCCAAGTATAATAAAATTATGTTTCCCATCTTTCCATCTCCCTTCCCTTTCCTCTAGCAACCCATTATCTTGAGCATGGCATACATTTACATAAACTTGTAATCCCTTGATTGTTAGCTTTGAATATTCTTTATTGACTTCCAATTATAGATGAGAAAATCTGCAAACTTACTTGACTTCCCATCTAATTAACTTGTACCCCTGGATATTATATAAATTACATCATTCCCATATCGGGCATTGAATAATTATAATCAGATTGATCATTCTAGCCCTGTATTGTTTTCGTTTTTGCTTTAATTCTATAGCTAAATATATCAAATGCTTAAAAAAAAGTCTTTTTTCTCTGGCTTCACCAATCATTTCTTTTTTGGCTGATTATAATAGGTTTGTTTTTTTTTAATTCCTTGGTGAGTATACTTCATCTAATAAATTTTGGTGCTCTTCTAGTAATTTGCTTTCAAACAATTTTCTTTTTCTTTGGTTTAAAGATTTTATTTTAGAGGCACCTGGGTGGCTCAGTGGGTTAAAGCCTCTGCCTTCGGCTCAGGTCGTGGTCTCAGGGTCCTGGGATCAAGCCCCGCATCAGGCTCTCTGCTCAGCAGGGAGCCTGCTTCCTCCTCTCACTCTGTCTGCCTCTCTGCCTACTTGTGATCTCTGTCTGTCAAATAAATAAATAAAATCTTTTAAAAATTAAAAAATTAAATAAAGATTTTATTTTAATTAATTAACTAATTAATTTATAGTGTGAATGGTGGGAGGGCAGAGGGAGAGAGAGAATCTCAAGCAGACTCTGTGCTGAGCGCAAAGCCCAGCATGGGGCTCCTTCTCATGACTCTGAGATCATAACCTGAGCTGAAATCAAGAGTGGGATGCTAAACTGACTGAGCCACCCAGGAGCCCTGGTTTCAAACCAATTTCCAACACATACATTAGACAAATTTATCGTAACCACACATTACATAGAATTTTTTCCTATAGTCTCTTTTAATGGATGTTGTGCCTGTTTCTTTTATATCATTTCCTCAAGAAATTATATTTCTCTTTCCCAGCTACTGGAAGAAGGTTCTTTTAAGGAGAGCAGTTTTGCTGATATTTCTGAGGTCTGCTGCCCTTGGCCAGCCTGATACTTACTTTGCGCCAGTGCTTTTATCATTACCCAGCATAGTTTCTGCTCTCCTTCGCTGCTTGGAAGCCCTCATTGGCTTTCTGAGACTGTGGGGTTTTTTTCTCATAGTTTCCCTGACATAGATTCTGTGGAGGTTTTCTCTTTTTGCATCATTGATTTAGTATAATATCTGGAAGGAAAAGAATTTGTTTCACATCACCATGTGCAAACTAGAAGCTTCCCTTTTTCCAACAAAGCTTATAATTTCTCTCTTCCCTTTGTGAATATGTGTCTGGACAACGTGACTCAGTACGGCCTTTCTATGCAGTTTTCTCCCTATTTCTAGTCAATTACAAGATTATTCTCATCCATATTGTCACCCCATTCCCATTAAAACTCACCAAGTTAGGTCTCTACACAATCTGGACTCATGATTGTCACTTCCCTAGCTGGTTTAACCTGGTCCACATATTGAACTATAGTTTCTTTCAATGACATGCCTTAATATTCCACTGCAGATAAGTTTAAGAAAGGGTATGAGACTTGTGTTTGGTTTTGATTTTGTTTTTGAGATTTTATTTCTTTTTTTTTTTTTTACTTTTTATTTACTTGACAGAGAGAAATCACAACTAGGCAGAGAGGCAGGCAGAGAGAGAGGAGGAAGCAGGCTCCCTGCAGAGCAGAGAGCCTGATGTGGGGCTCGATCCCAGGACTCTGGGATCATGACCTGAGCTGAAGGCAGAGGCTTTAACCCACTGAGCCACCCAGGCGCCCCGAGATTTTATTTCTTTATATGACATAGAGAGAGAGAGATCACAAGTAGGCAGAGAGGCAGGCAGAGAGAAGGATGCATGCTTCCAGCTGAGCAGAGAGCCCACTGTGGGGCTCGATCCCAGGACCCTGAGATCATGACCTGAGTTGAAGGCAGAGGCTTAACACTTTGAGCCACCTAGGTGACCCAAGACTTGTGTGTTTTAGTGGGTTCTAAATGAAGAGAAAATGGAGTAAGTGAGCTTCTGAATTGGTATTAAGATCCAGAATTTACGGGCGCCTGGGTGGCTCAGTGGGTTAAGCCACTGCCTTCGGCTCAGGTCATGATCTCAGGGTCCTGGGATCGAGTCCTGCATCGGGATCTCTGCTCAGCGGAGAGCCTGCTTCCCTTCCTCTCTCTCTGCCTGCCTCTCTTGTGATTTCTCTCTGTCAAATAAATAAATAAAATCTTTAAAAAAAAAAAAAAAGATCCAGAATTTACACCCCCAAATTTCCATATCAACCAGGACCAGAAGCACAAGTATATATTTGGGAATTATAAAAAGTGAAAATAAGTGAAAAAACCATCCTAATCTTGAGATAGTTTTAAGCCTTTATACAGAATGAAATTCATAAGTTATAGCAGACTTAGCAATAAGAGAATATGAGATTCCATTGTAAATTTAAATTATCTGTTAGGTTGATTATTTTAGTAATCCTGGAAAAGAAAAAGAGTGAAAAGTGTGATTTTAAAATGCTTAAAATCATCGCCTTGTTTCCTAACAGCACTCATGAGATTGTTCAGACTTTCAATTTGCCAGACAGTTTATATGCATATGAAACTGGTGTCATAATCATATTCATGTACTCTTTGCAATTTATTTACTCATTTTTTGCTTAATATGTCTTTGGAGACAGTAAGGAATGGAAAAATGTCACAATCGTGACAGGCAAAGCAAGCATTGTTGTCACTTTAGAAATATGACCAATAATTGAAAAACATTTCTGGTGGCCAGTATGGGTTTCTTTAGCAAAAATAAATTAAAATCTATTGTTTCAGACTCAATAAAGATAAAAAAATGACTTCTTCATTTTTCAGATATGGTCTTACAAGGGGGTTACACTACAGACTACTTGTTTCTTGGAAATTTTATTTATACGGTAAGATCACCCATATGATTCAATTGCTTTTTCTAGTTTTTAATTGGAAAATTCAGGTATTATAAGGATGTCATAAATTTTAAGTCTCCCTCATGTTCCAATACCTTTTCTAAGAGGGAAGTATTACAACGGTTGCGTATGCATGTGTGTATGTGTGTGGGAGTATATATACATACGTTTATGTATAACTTCTAGAAGTATGAAATACATTTAACAAATGTCTATGTCCTCCCTTTTTTTGTACAGGTAGGGAGGTATGTTCCATATCTTGTTTTTTCACTGTACAACATGCCTTATTGATGGCTTCAAGCCAGCCCATAAATATCTACTTCATTCTTTCAGGGCTGCTTATATAACTAACTCACCACTATTTATTTAGCCAGTCTCCTAGTAGTGGACATTAAGACTGGAGTCCTTTGCCATTACCAAACAATCCTGCAAAGGTTATCCTTTATGCCCACAAGTAAGTATAATTGCAGGATAAATTTCCAGGGGTGTAATTGCTGGATCAGAGGGTATTGTAAATTTTGAAAATCATTACTAAATTATCTCCCAAAGAGGTTATTCTTATAACATCTAGTTACGAGAATATCCGTTTCCCCAAGCCCCTATGGGTGGTCGTCTTATCACACTTTCTGATCTAGTGATAAAATCGTGTTCTATCATAGTTTTTGCCTTGAAGAAAAACATATTTGCATGAAGTGAAAAAACGCTTTCATTTCTTCTTTTGTGAAGGCTTATTGAATTACTTTAGCAGTCCTATTAGTTTGCTGGTCTTTTTATTACTAATTATTCATAGATATTTATATGTTAAGGATATTAATTTTTTTCTCATATTTGTTACAAAAATATATTCCCAGTTTTACATATTCACTATTTGTGACCTTTTTGTCATGCATATGTTCTTCCTATTAGTTTTATGTGGTTACATTTGTTGATATTTTACTTTATGGCTTCTGAGTTTTGCGTCTGCCACTAGTTTCTTACCCATAATTCGAAAAATTATAGATGTATATTTAATTTGTTATCCCTTTGGCATGGAAGTAAAAACATCTTCCTCTGCATGTTATTCCTTTTCGTTTAACAACATATTTTGGAACAAGAAAACTAAAAACCATTTTCCCCCATGTTTGCTTCTATGTAAGAAGCAATGTATTGGCATATTGCCTCTTTTCACTTTAGCTGGTTGTCTTTATTATTTCCTGTTACTGGGTGTAGCTTTAACTCGATATTATATAGGCCTAAGCATCAAGTGTGGTTAGATAGTAGTTTCTTATTTATTTGGACATACGCATACAGCAAGTTTCCTTCTTTTCAGACCTCCTCGCATACAGATATGTATGCATATATTCAAATGTATATACAGTCCTTGTTAAGATGCCAGAATAAATTGATCTCATGGAATCTCTCTCTCCAAAGGGGTGGGAGTATAGATAATAAAACCACCACTAACAAATTATAGCAACATAAATTTAGCACAGCAATTAAAGAAGGAAAGGGGACTACACCAATGCTAAATACCTCCAAATGAGATGCCAAAGGAGAAATGGTAGAGTTGGCAGGGTCAGCATAGTGAGATCATTAACTCAGCTTTGCTGATAGTGTACACTGTTTCCATGCCAGTGGGTCGGAGGAAGAACTAGGCCCAAAGATAGTGCCTGGAGGGATACAGTAAACCTGCAGGGAGATAGAGGCCACCCTAATGTTTTCAGGGAATTAAAGAAGGCCAATGGAACTAGAGCACAGTGTGAACCGTGTGTTGGGAAAGGGAGGTTCAGGATCATGGCAAAGATGAACTTGAGCAGTAGGTAGAGGCCAGGGCCTTGGCAACTTTAAGGTTTTGGAATAGATGAGGTGATGGAGGCTAGCTAGAATGCTGAATCTAGAGCTAGGGAATAAACATAAAGTCTGCTTCAAAAGCAGTACCTTAAGCACTCAGTGTATATCCCACATCTGTTGTTGTGCAGGAACCCACACTGTGACAAAATCAGACTCAATGAAACACTGAGAGCTTTTTTTTTTTGAGACTAAGAATAAGATAAAAAATAAGATGAAAAAAGTTGCTCAGTATTACCACCTCTCTCCAAATTGTGGGGGAGTTACTAATCAACACAGAAAGAAGATGAGAAAAGGAGCACAAGTCTTGAAAAGGGGAAAAATTGGTTTTCAATCAGAGACGATATATGTGTATACACAGAAAAAGCAAAAAATTCTACAAATAAAATATTACAACCAATAAAAGAGGTTGGCAGTTTGCTGGCTATTGGCCAATGTTTTAAAAACCAATTATATTTCAACATACCAGCAGTAAATATTTAGAAAACTAAGAAAAATTATATACTATTTTACCATAGTATCCAACAAAGGAAAAACATGAACAAATTTAACAAATGATGTCCAAGACCTCTGAAGAAAATTATAAGACTTTATTGGAGACATTAAGAACATCTAAATGGAGAAATATATCATGCTCATTAATTGGAATACTCAAGACTATGAGGAAATCAGCTCTCTTCAAGTTGATTTATAGATTCATTATATTCCAATCAAAAGCCCCAGATGCCTGATAGGCTATTTCTAAAATATGTATATATGAAATGCAAAGGCCAAGAATAGCCAAAATGCTCTTTATAATGATTTCAATCTACCCTGTTCAGCTGTGCCTTTTATCAATAGCACTTGGATTTCTAATCAGAAAGAAATCTTCCATGCTATTTATAAAGAATGTAAATATATATATGATATAAGCATGTTTTTGTCATATGTTAAAGGCTTCTACATATGAAACATTAATTGAAAAGTACTACATTCTCTCCTCAATTAAAACCTAGCAAAACCTATGACACCAGAATTCACTGGACATGGAGAACAGGGATTGGGTGAGGGGAATCAGGGAAGAGGGAGGTGACATGAATTCTAATGGAAATTTTAATACATTTTTCCAATCTGTTTCCCCTTCTCATCTCCTTGCACAGTATGTAGTCGTTACTGTCTGTCTGAAAGCTGGTTTGGAGACACAATCTTGGAATAAAGTGAGTATTCTTGAAGGTACTTCCTCAATCCAGTGTAGTTGTTTGCATGCTGATTTACTTCGAAGGTCTGGAAAAGTGATAAGCATTTCTCGTCTTCCTATTTTACCTACCCTCTGCTTTGCATATTCAAGTGATGATTTAAACTGGATGGTGACATATTAGCAATCTAATGTCTTAAAATATTCATTTCCCTGCCTTACATCTTAGAAATTGATTCAATTTATCACAACATTAGAGATTCTTACATTAGCATTACATGAGATCCTTAATTCATTATTATTATCAAGGAATAGAATTATGACAGAAAATTTAGCAAATACAGAAAAAGAAAGAAATACAAATTGCCCATACCTTTCAGTATCAATGACATGGACATTTTGGTTTTTGTTCTATTCTTTCAAGTCTTTGTTTTATGTGTGCTTGGTTTGGTTTTGTTTTCATAAAAATAGAATTCTAAGGTAGCTAATATTTTGTAATCTGCGTTTTTCACTTAATACTAGATCTTTAACATTTTTCTGTATCTTTAATATTTATATCTTATTTAATGAGTATATAATATTTTATCACCTGGATGCTTATTATTTACATGATTTTTAGAATAATTATTCTAACTTCTGTTACAATAAAGAATATATATAATCAGTACTGTTATGAACACAGATGTATGTGTCCTTAACAAGCATGAGTAATAATTTCCCTAAGATATTCTTAAAAGTAGAACTTCTGATAAGTAGAATGATTTTATGTACTGGTCAATAACTTAAGTGAATCTGTATATATGTACATATACACATATATACCCATAAATAAATTGTTTTCCAAGTTGTACTCAAAAGTTTATGAGAGAAAATGAATTGTTATCAGCCTATCACCTCTGGAGAGCTTTGATTATGTAGTATATCATGTATTTCTTCTCCAATGCAATCAACATAGAGTTCTCACTGCTCCTGTCCCCAACGGAACATCAACACAATGTTGGGACTGAAGTGTTCTGAACAAAAATATTTTATCAGCAATACATAAGACACACCAATTGTATTATACTGCCTTAGGTTACATAAATAAATGATGATTTTCTATTCCTCCTTTTAATTATTGTTAAATTCTCTTCAGTAAGAGTGTTCCTTTGATCCATGACCACCTACACTATCTACACATGGTGAATCTCATTTATGAATAAGGTAGTATTTCAAGGACAAAGCAGACTTAACAAAACTCTTCTGGCCTACGGGCTACGAGGCTCCTGCCCTCCAGCTCACATATTAGATAGGAAGGAGCCTGGGCACTCGGGCAGGAAAGAAAAGGGACTCGTTCTCACTTTCGGTCATAGACTACTTTGCCCCGTGGGGAGGGTCTAGTACAGGCCATGCTTCTTCGTCCAGGAAGAGAATGCTGGCAGCCACTGTTTAGGTACAGAGAATGAGTCAGGGCAGAGGGAGATAACAAAATATATCTCAGAGCAGCAATGGTGGCTTGTTCTTGGCCCCAAGGGGATGGTCCTGATGCAAACCTACCTGAAAATACTATTTAAGCCACAAAAAAAATGCCTTGTATTGCAACTCATGTGTTAATGCCAACGGTAAAGGAATGGTTGCATGAAAACACACTGAAGTGTTTGAAAAGTTTAAAGTTCACAGACTTGATCTGATTCTCTTCTCCATCATCTCCTGCATGGTCATAAGAGAGAGTCCTCAGGAGACCAGTTTATTTAATCAGGGAAATCCTCTGAGTAAGAGATTATTTCTAAAGAGTATAAAAAACTGCCTTTGAAAAAGACTTAAAGAAGAAAGAATAAGTACTCTGCGAAGTAGCAGATTGGGTTTTTTCCCTCCATATTTTTTCTGTTCAGGTAGGAGCAGTACCTAATGGGATGAGAGCACTGGAGCCCTTAAATCATCCCTCGATGCAACATGGGGGGTTTGGGGGGGAGGAGAAGAATAAATGAAACAAGACGGGATTGGGAGGGAGATAAACCGTAAGTGACTCTTAATCTCACAAAACAAACTGAGGGTTGCTGGGGGGAGGGGGGGCCAGGAAAGGGGGGGTGGGGTTATGGACATTGGGGAGGGTATGTGCTATGGTGAGTGCTGTGAAGTGTGTAAACCTGCGATTCACACACCTGTACCCCTGGGGATAAAAATACATTATATGTTTATAAAAAAACAAAAAAAAATAATTAAAAATTAAAAAAAAAAGAAATCATCTCTCGAATCACTGATTTATACACAGATGGTAACTCTGAGGTGCCCCACTCAGCCAGGTTTAGAATGCAGGTCTCCTATTCATTTTCCTTATGATTCTTCTGCTAACACAAATCATACGCAGCAACAGATCAGATCAACAGAAGGACCTACCTCCTTAGCATTAACTATTAAGAATGTGTCACAGTTCCCAGCCCCAGGCACAGACTGTGATCCCTCAACCAACATCCTCAATCTGAATGACATACATCCTTGATATGAGCAGATCATCTTCCAGTTTCAGTCAACCTCAGAGTCACAACTTCTGCCATTGATCCAGAATTATTCATGCAGAATAGATATGATAGGGTCAAACTTTTTTTGTTCAAACTTTTTTCTGAAGAGATCTTTGTTTTAATAAGTAGACAGAAGCAGAAGTCTCATTGAATAACCTATCGATTGTATGAACCAATTCTGATTGAGAGTTGACAGTTTCCCTGAAGACACTGAATATCACTTGGCTTAGGTGACAAGATAGTTGGTTTAGATGCTTTAAATTACGGTTCCTTGAATCCACAGCAAAATATTCTGAGAAGGCTCTTAGAAAGGAAGTCTCAAGCATCAAGAAATCAAAAAAGATTTTTCTTCATATGAGTACATATGGCCTAGACAAATGATTTTGTCAGTTGATAGAGTCTTTTTTTTTCCTTGTAAATGGAAAAGGTTGAAGTGTTTCTGTAATATTTTTCTTTCTGCAGTTTAGTCATATCGCCATTTGGGGAAGCATAATTATTTGGCTGGTGTTTTTTGCAATTTACTCTTTCGTATGGCCCACCATTCCTATTGCTCCTGAAATGGCAGGACAGGTTAGTTTTATTCATTGTCAGCGGTGAGTATACTTTACAACCCTCTTGAAAACCTATGTTTGTTAATAATAAAAGCTTATGTTATCTACTCAAAGTAATTTGGAAAGAAAATATAAAATCAATGCAATTAGAAATAGTTGGTGATCCAACTAAATTCTGGTTGATGTTTTAAATATTATTTTAACTAAAATCTCATTACTTCAAACTATATAAGTTAACTATGGTTTCCAAAATTTTTATCTTTGGGGCACCTGGGTGGCTCAGTGGGTTAAGCCTCTGCCTTCAGCTCAGGTCATGATCTCAGGGTCCTGGGATCGAGCCCCACATCAGACTCTCTGCTCAGCGGGGAGCCTGCTTCCTCCTCTCTCTGCCTGCCTCTCTGCTTACTCGTGATCTCTCTCTGTCAAATAAATAAATAAATAAATAAATCTTTAAAAAAAATTTTTTTATCTTTTGTGCATAACTGATAAAAGCTATAATCACTTCAGAATCATCTAAAATTGCTAATATTGTACTTGTGTTTTTTCATGTAATGTACTATGTGCTATTTGTTACTTGGAAAGGATGCATGGCAACTAAGAAAACATTACTTGAAATGTTTAAGCAGAATAGACATTCCTCCGAGCTCCAGGAGCTCTAGCTTCTAAATATTTTAAAGTCTCATGAAACAATTATTTTGCTTATGTTAAACCTCAGAGGTGATATACTTTTTAGATTTTTATAATTATTTACATATTCCTAAATTCTACTTTGTCTATACTTATAATGTGGAATTAAGACTATGGGGCTTACAAAATGGATCACAGAATTACATGACTGTAGAACTAGAAATAGCCTGGGTCCAAAGTCAGTCACTTACCAAATAGAGAAACACAGGTCCAGAATTGCCCAGTTCAATCCCTGTCTGTCATACTCACTGTCTTTCTCTGTGGAAACAAGAGAAGACCTTTGTACCCCTGGCTTGAGTCAGCCCAATTCTTAGGAAATAAGAATTTTAAGAGACTTTCTGTTTCAGCCATGATTAAGTGGAAAAGTCTGGCAAAAACAACTCTAAAAACTGAACAAGATATAAGAACCATAAGAGACTATGGACTCTGAAAAACAACCTGAGGGTTTTGAAGGGTCAGCGGTGGGAGGTTGGGGGAACAGGTGGTGGGTAATGGGGAGGGCACGTTTTGCATGGAGCACTGGGTGTTGTGCAAAAACAATGAATACTGTTACGCTGAAAAAATAAATAAAATGGGGGGAAAAAAAAGAATTATTTGAAGACATTGGCTAGAAACCAACAGAGTAATACTTAAGGATATGATTCTTGAAAGAAGGGAAGCCTTTTTCTTCCTTATCCTAGCATCTTCCTATGAATATTTTTCAGTTTGCAGTGCAAGAAGAGGAGCCCAAAGTTAATGCAGTGATCTTACTGGGGGGAGGAGGTAGAATTCAGAGTTTCAGGCTGCTGAAATGCCTGTACTAGGGACAAAACCCTCAAGAAGATGTAGTCATAGAGAAAAGAGAGGCATAGGCATGGTACTTTGATAGGGCCAAGCGTAGTTTATTTTGCCATTAACTATCATGGCCCTATTCCCAGAGCATAGTACTCTCTTCTAATTTGAGACATTTACTTCTGGGGCATAGCTTCTCTGGGATCTCAAGAAGACCCTGGATGTTTACCATAATTAACCTACAGCATTTTATGAATTTCAAGTGTATAACATAGTGATGCAACAACTCTATATGTTATCCTATGCTCTCTTCCAAGGGTAACTACCATCTATCAGCATACAATGCTCTTATGATACCCTTGGCTATATTCACTGTGCTATACCTTTAATACCATGACTTACTCATTCCACAACTGGAAACCTATCCCTTCCACTCCTTTTTACCCATTTCACCAATCCTCTCACCCCCAACTGTCTGGCAACCACCAGTTCTGTGTATTTAGATTTATTCATTTGTTTTGGTTTTAGATTCCATAGGTAAGTCAAATCATATGGTATTTGTCTTTTTCTGTCTGATGTGTTTCACTTAGTATAATACCTTCTAGGTCCACTTGTGATGTCATAAATCGTAAGATATCATTCTTTTTGTGGTAAAATAATAGTCCATTGTGTATGTGTATGTATACACATACATACACATGTCTGTGTGTGTATGTACCCACACACCACTTCTTCTTTATCCATTCATCTATTGATGGACACTTAAATTGCATCCATATCTTGGGTATTATAAATAATATTGCAGTAAATATAGGGATGTATATATCTTTTTGAATTAGTGTTTTCCTCTTCTTTGGGTAAATACCCAGTAGCAGAATTACTGGATCATATAGTATTTCTTTTTAATTTTTGAGGGACCTCCGTACTGTTTCCCACAGTGGCTGCACAAAATTACATTCCTGACAGCATGAGGATTCCTTTTTCTCCACATTCTCAACAACATTTGTTATTTTTTGTTTTTATTCTAGCCATTCTGACAGGTATATGGTATGGTTTTGACTTACATTTCTCTGATGATTAGGGGTGTTGAGCATCCTTTCATTTGTCTATTGTCTATCTGCAAATCTTCCTTAGAAAAATGTCCATTTGTGTCTTCAGCCCATTTTAGTTGAAATATTTATTTCTTTTCTCTTTCTCTCTCTGTCTCTTTTTTTTGGCATTGACTTCTATAAGTTCTTTATATATTTTGGATATTAACTTCTGATTGAATATATGATTTGCAAATATCTCCCATTCAGTAGGTTGTCTTTTTGCTTTGTGGCCCAAGATGTGATCCATCCTGTAGAGTGTTCCATGTGCACTGGAGAGGAATGTGTATTCTTGTGTTGTTGGATCAAATGTTCTGTATGTGTCTATAAGGTCCATTTTGCCTATTGTGGTATTAATGTAAGCTGTTTCCTTATTGATTTTCCTGTCTAAATGATCTATCCATTGTTGAAAGTGGAGTATTGAATTTCTGCTATTATATTGTTCTGACTTTCCTCCTTCAGTTTTGTTAGTATCTGGCTTAAATACTTAGGTGCAACACTGCTGGGTGCAAATAATTTACAGTTCTTACATCCTCTTAATGAATTGACCCCCATACTATACAGTGATCTTCTCTGTCTCTTATGACCAATTTGGCATGAATATCATTTTATCTAATACAAGTACAGCCGCTCCTGCTCTCTTTTGGTTACCATTTATTTGTAATATCTTTTTCAATACCTTTACTTTGTGCCTATGTGTCCTTAAAGCCGAACTGAGTCTCTTAGCAGCATACTGTTAGATCTTATTTTTGTTTTTAGATTTTCTTAGAGAGAGAGCATGTACAAGTGGGGGGAGGGACAGAGGGAGAGGGAGAAACAAACTCCCCACAGAGCATGGAGCCCAATGCAGGGATCAATCCCAGAATCCCAGATCATGACCTGAGTGAAAGGCAGATGCTTAAGTGACTGAGCCACCCAGGTATACCTGGATCTTATTTTCTTCTATCCATTCAGTCACTCTGTGTCTTTTGATTGGACAATTTAATCCATTTACATTTAAAGTAATTACTGATAGGTAAGGACTTATTATTGCCATTTTAACAAAATTTATCATTCTCATAGTTCCTAAAGATAAATCACAGAATGCTGCATAGGGCCAAAAGGGAAAGATACCAGGGTTTTCAGGAGACAGAACACAGGAGCTTAAGAGCTTGTAGGCCTTGCCTTTATTGGGTTTTTCAAGGGGAAAGCAAGGCAGAGTGTGTAAACAGCCCAGGAATGGCTTGAGTGATTTTTGTAGGTTTTGGCCTATAGGTGGTTTCTAGTTGCCTGGTTCTTGATTCTGGGGTGATTACAGCAGAGGAATATTGCCTCCTGGGGTGTATGGGCCAGATAGAGGAGATAGGGCTGTGGATTTAGCTCTTGAATTTGCAGAGCAAAGGCATCCTCCCAGTTGAGATCTTACTAACTCTAAGAATAGACTAGCCCTGGGAGGGGCAGTCTTCAGATAGAAAGGTTTTTTAAGATGTTGAACTATTAGAATATACAGAAAATTAAAAAAAAAAAAAAAAAAAAATATATATATATATATATATATATATACAATGCAGAGCCTGACCCAGTCTCAAGTCAGTACAGTCCTTATTGAATTAAAGTGATCTGTTACCAGTTAATCTGTCAGGCAGAGAGGAGAGTGAGTTTTCCCAGGGGACGATAATAGCATAATTGCCTTACACACAATGTCTGGAAGTTAAAGGTGTATTGCTAGGTAATATAAGGTTGAACCGCTCTTGCATTCCTGAAATACAACTTACTTGATCAAAATATTTATTTAGTTGGTTGTTTATAGAATATTCTATTAAATTAATTAAATTAAATTAAATTATTAAATTAAGCTAGCTAATACTACAGTTTGGTGTTATGTGTGTACATTGATTTAGTAGTTCTAGACTCCATGACTGTATCCAAACCTGCATCTCCAGGTTTTTGTGGAGAAGAGAAACTGAGAGTTGCACTTGGTACCCAATCCTGACAAACTAAAAGATTCCTACTTAAATACTCTTCATTTCTGTTTATTTGCAGGTCAAGATGGTCCTGGTTTGTCCATACTTCTGGCTGGGTTTTTTCATAGTCCCCATTGTGTGCCTGATTCTAAATTTAATATGGATATCGTAAGTTGAAAAATGAAGTAGTAACCAAAAGATATGCTGTTATAGTTAATTGTTCTTTTCCAATTATATGGTTTTCACATCAAATTAAATTTAAAAATCGGCCATTTTATGAATATTAAAAGTCATGGAACATTTAGAGGAAGTGAATGCTCTCTGCTTTTGCCACTGATTTACCAGCACTCAATTTAGAAATAAACAAACAACAAAAGAGCATCAAAATTCACGAGAGGTAAAAATTTATACTGATATTACCTAATTTGTGATTTTTTTTTCCTGAAAGGTCATCCATTTTGTCTTTAGAAGTGGGATTTATAGAACTTCTATCCACTTTAGAGGAACCAAATCCTGTTACCAGAGGATCACAAATTAAAAACCAATAATAAAATAAGAACTAGGAGGGAGATGTTCAGATTAGACAGATATTCTTCACTTTTTAAAAATATTTGGAATAAGAATCTATCAAATACAGTTCTCCCAGAATATGTATTAGATTACAGAATCCTCCCACTTTTTTTTTTAACCAAAACACAGAAAAAAAAAACAAACCCTTTAAACTAAGGTGCTAGAAATCCCTGAAATCCCTGATGTAGTACAAAGAGTCCATGAAATTACAAGCTTTCAAAATCAGAAATAACTTACATAAGATCATTGTACATAATCTACAACATAAATAGAGCTCTGAAACATTATAAATTTCAAACTAAGACGCAGAGAAAGAAATATGCTAGAAGGGATAATATTAATTTTGATCCATGGTATTGACTGTAGGTGTTAACTGGGATCTTTTAAAACCTATGGTCTCACTCATATGTGGAACATAAGAAATAGCATGGAAAACCATAGGGGAAGGGAGGGAAAACTGGAGGGTGGGAAATGAGAGAGGGAGATAAACCATGAGAGACTCTGCACTCTGGGGAAATAAACTGAGGATTTCAGAGGGGGAGGAGGGTGATGGGGTTGGGGTAGCTGGGTGATGGGTATTAAGGAGGGCATGTGTGAACACTGGGTATTATAGGCAACTAATGAATCATTGAACAGAACATCAAAAACTAATGATGTACTAAATGATGGTTATGTGAAGATAACAAAAAAGTAAATAAATAAAAGTAAAACCTGTGGCTTCTGTGAATTGATTCCCCAGTGATACCTTCATCTAGGTGTAGATTCCAGATTTCCAGGAAGAGATAAAGGTACACTGAGTACTGAGGGGCTTAAGTTAGAATCATCCTATCAGTATGTTAGCTCTTCTCTACCATTGAGTATAGCCAAGTTTGTCTGCAAGTTCCCAACTGCATTTTCAAGGCAAGTAATGATAATCTTGAATTTGTTGTTGTCTTTTTATTTATTTTTTAAGATTTTATTTATTTAGTTGACAGACAGAGAAAGAGAGATCACAAGTAGGCAGAGAGGCAGGTGGAGAGAGAGGGGGAAGTAGGCTCCCCGCTGAGCAGAGAGCCTGATGTGGAGTTCAATCCCAGGACCCTGAGATCATGTCCTAAGTCGAAGGCATAGGCTTAACTCACTGAGCCACCCAGGCGCCCCTGTTGTCTTTTTAATTACTTGAGGCAGGCCTATTTTTCTCCTGTGAGTAAAGATAATTTAGCATACCACTTTTCTTTGTTTTTGTTTTGTTTTATAATATGGTAAATACAGGTGTGAAAATCTGTAAGTCAAAGGGGACTGTGAAATCTTTCAAGTTTATACTTTTGTGTAAGTGCTATGTAGCTCAAAAAAAGTATTTTAGTAGTATGTACAGTCTTTTAAAATCCAAGTAACATGTATGTTTGAATTATTTCATTTTTTAATAAAGTTCGATGAGCCAACATCTAATACACCTTTAGTTTTTGCTGTAGTGTTCAATGATTCATTAGTTGCCTATAACACCCAGTGCTCATTAAATCCTGTGCCCTCCTTAATGCCCATCACTCTGTTACCCCATCCCTCCTACCCACCACCTCTCCAGCAACCCTCAGTTTGTTCCTTATAGTTACGAGTCTCATGGTGTTTCTCTCTGATGACTTCCCATTCAGTTTTCCCTCCCTTCTTCTATGATCCTCTGCTCTATTCCTTATATTTCATATTTCACTTTCACTCATATTTCACATATGAATGAAACCATTTGATGATTGTCTTTCTCTGCTTGACTTATTTCACTGAATCATTTCACAATTTTTGCTTAATTTCCACTTAAGCGTCTTCCTGGGATTGTACCAAGATTTTAAAATCATTCTGAATCATAGAATATCTTATAAATAGGAAATGTAAATAGATTAGTAAAGGAAACAGATATATTGAGGTGAACAACAAAACAGAGCCAAAAGAACTGCCCCTAAAAGCCCAGTGGCTTTAGTGACAGCATTTTACAGCAACCTTAACAAATGAATTTGGTTGTGCTGTGGGTGTATGGGACTTCATTTAAAAATGCCATCTCAGATAAACAATTCAACGTTAACTTTGGTTATGTGGAGTCTTTCCTGGTTCTACACAAATTCTGGCATTGTTTGTTTGTTCTAGCTCTGTGAAAAATGGTGGTATTTTGATAGGGATTGCATTAAGTTTGTAAATTGTTTTGTAGTATAGACATTTTAACAATATTTGTTTTCCAGTCCATGATCATAGCATGTTTTTTCCATTTCTTTGTGTCATTTTCAATTTCTTTCATCAATGTTCTATGGTTTTCAGAGTACAGATCTTTTTACCTCTTTGGTTAGCTTTACTCCTGGGTATCTTGTGGTTTTTGGTATAATTGTAAATGGATCTATTCCTTGATTTTTCTTTCTGCTGTTTTATTATTGGTGTATGGAAATGCAGATTTCTGTACATTGATTTTATAGCCTGTGACTTTGCTGAATTCTTGTATTGTTCTAGCAATTTTTTGGTGGAGTCTTTCAGGTTGCCCACATAGAGTATCATGTCATTTGCAAATAGTCAATGTCAACTTCTTCCTTGCCAATTTGGATGCCTTTTATTTATTTCTATTGTATGATTGCTGAGGCTAGGACTTCCAGTACTAGATTAAATAACAATGGTGAGAGTGGACATTCCTGTATTTTTCCTGATTTTAGAGGAAAAGCTCTCAGTTTTTCCCCATTGAGAATGATATTAGCTGTGGTTCTTTCATATATGGCCTTTATAATGTTGACATATGTTCCATCTATCCGTATTTTATTGAGGGTTTTTATCAAGAATTGCTGCTTTGTCAAACGCTTTTTTTCTGAATCTATTGAGAGGATCATATGGTTCTTATTCTTCCTTTTATTAATGTGGTGTATCATATTGATTGATTTGTGAATATTGAACCATCCCTGCAGCCCAGGAATAAATCCCACTTGATTGTGGTAAATAATTCCTTTAATATACTGTTGGATTCAATTTGCTAGTATCTTATTGCAAGTTATTACATCCATGTTCACCAGGGATATTGGCCTATAATTCTCCTCTTTAGTGGGGTCTTCGTCTGGTTTTGGAATCAAGGTAATGCTGGTCTTGTAAAATGAGTTTGGAAGTTTTCCTTTCATTTCTATTTTTTTAGAATAGTTTAAGAATAAGTATTAACTCATCTTTAGCTGTCTAGTAGAATTCCCCTGGAACCCCTTTATTATGAGTTATTATGATACAGTGACTTTCTTCATCTCTTGTTACAGTCTTTGGTTTAAAATCTAGTTTGTCTCATATAAGTATGGCTATGCTGGCTTTCTTTTGACATCCATTAACATGATAGATGGTTCCCCCATCCCCTCACTTCTATCTGGAGGTATCTACCTTTGGTTTGGGTCATGATTCCAGAGTCCTGGGATCAAGCCCTGTGGTGGGTTACCTACTCATGGGAGCCTGCTTCTCCCTCTGCTCCTCCCCTCCACCTCATGCTCTCTCCTACTTGCTCTGTACTTTCAAATAAATAAAATCTTTTAAAAAATAAAATAAAATGCTTCTCTTGCAGGCTGCATATAGATGGGTCAGTTTTTTCATTTCTTCTGACATGATGACCCTATGTCTTTTGATTGGAGCATTTACATTTAGAGTAATTTACATTTAAAGTAATTATGAATAGATATGAATTTATCTCCTATTACCTATAAAGTCATTGTTTCTGGAGATTTTCTCTGTTCCTTTCCAGTCTGTTGCTTTTGGTCTTTCTCTCTCAAAGAGTCCCCTTTAATATTTCTTGCAGGGCTGGTTTAGGGTTATAAACTCTTAGTTTTTGTTTGTTTGGGAAACTCTCTCTCCTTTTATTGTGAATGACAGCCCTGCTGGATAAAGTATTCTTGGCTGCATATTTTTTCCTATTCAGCACATTGAATAAATTATGCCATTCTTTTCTGGCCTGCCAGGTTTCTATGGAAAGAACTGCTGCTAACCTGATTTGTCTTCCCTTATAGGTTAGGGATTTCTTTTCCCTTGTTGCTTTCAGGATTCTTTCCTTATCTCTGTGTTTTGCAAATTTTACTATGTCATGTCTTGGTGTTGGCTGGTTCTTGTTGATTTTGATAGGAATTTTTTGTCTCTTCTGGATCTGGATGTCTGTTTCTTTCCCCAGATTAGGGAAGTTTTTAGCTGTAATTTACTTAAATAAACCTTCTGCCTCTTTTCTCTCTCTTCCTGTGGGATTCCCATGATACGGAAGTTATTACACACTGTGGAGCTGCAGACTTCCTTAAGTCTACATTCATGATCGAATATTTTTCTTTCCCTCTTCTTTTCAGCTTCATTAGCTTCCATAAATTTATCTTCTGTATAACTTATTCTATCCTCTGCTTCTTATGGTCATTATATCCAGTTGGTTTTGCATCTTAGTTATTGCATTTTTTTTTTTATTTTGGCTTGATTAGTTTTTAAGTGTTTTGTCTCTACAATAAGCATCTCTCTGTTTTTTCTCAAGCCCAGCTCTTATCCTTATGATTGTTATCTTAAATTCTGGTTCAGGAATATTACTTATACCTATTTTTAAAAATTTTTTTTTAATTTATTTATTTGACAGAGAGAAATCACAAGTAGGCAGAGAGGCAGGCAGAGAGAGAGGAGGAAGCAGGCTCCCCGCCAAGCAGAGAGCCCGATATGGGACTCGATCCCAGGACCCCGAGATCATGACCCGGGCCGAAGGCAGAGGTTTTAACCCACTGAGCCACCCAGGCGCCCCTATTTTGATTAGCTCCCTGGTCATGGTCCCTTCTTGTTCTTTCTTTTGGGATTAATTCCTCCAACTTGACATTTTGTTTAGGTCTCTGTGTTTGTGTGTTGGGAAAACCTGTGCTTGGTCCTATTTTCTCTAGAGTTGAAGCTTTGTAGACTCTATGATTAGTAGACCTTGTGCTTGCAGGGTGGAGGGGGGTTGCTGGCCTTCTGGGGAAGCACCCTGCTGCTGCTCTGGCTCTCAATCACACTTGTCCTATTAAAAAAGTCACGTGCAGAGCAATCAGGGCTTGGTGTAAGCAGCTCCAGAATCCACTATGTGCACTATTCTGCTCACTGAAGTCTGTCCGTGTTGATGGGAGGGGTAAAAAAATGGTGTCAGTCTGCTCTCTTCCTGGGAGAGAGTTCACGTCTGCAGCTGTTCATGAAGCCCTCACAGAAAAGTGAACAATCTCCCCTCTTGTGTCCCAGGCTTCTGTCAAAGCCCTGCATTCACCTTGTCTTTGTCCAAGCCATCTGCCTGTCTAGTGGAGCAGTACTCCTGTGTTTTATCTCAGGCATGCAAATAGTTTTCAAAACTCCAAATTTGGGAGAGCAGTCACAGTGCAGACTGCACTGATCCTCTGTGGGAGGCCCTTGCCTGGCTGGGGCTGGGACAGGTTTGTCACAGAAAAGCAGTCCCACTACTAAGTAGGGGCTTGAGTTTTATGGTAGAGCATAGCAAAACCCAGCATCCAGTTAGCTGCCCTCAGCAGGTGTCTTTACTCATATGTTAATGAACAGGGCAGCTAAACAGTACCTGCTGGCTCTTTTGTCCCCTGAGAGGCAATGTCACCTCTCCCAAATACACTCCAGAAAGGGGAACTGTTTCTCCCAAGGTGATGCAGGGGATCCTCAGAGCATGATGTCCACTCCTGGGCCTCTGCCCTCCTTCTGCATAGTAACACTGCTATGTCCATCAGGCTCAACTCTAGAAATGGCACAAACTTCTAAAACTTCAGATTTTCAGCTCCACCACTTATAAAAACTTGTGATAATCAGCCCCTCTCATTTTCCCAGTCAGTGGTTTTGGGGAAGAGTTTTCTTGTGTAATTCCCTGTGTACTCCGCCCCCCCCCCCCCCATTCTCTGTGATAGGGCTTTTTTTCCTCTGTGGCACCTATGATTCTTTTTTACCCCAGGTCACATCACCACACCTCCTACCTTCTACAATGTGGCTTCTTTTCTCCCCAGATCGATTTTCTGGGTGTTCAGAATGATTTAGTAATTATCTAGCTGTGCTCAAGAGACAAGACAAACATTCTTTTTTTGTTCTCCTACATGTGTGGATAAATGATGAATGCTTGAATATAGACAGAGATAGATACCCCAGTGAAAATAAGTTGCCCCAGAAAATGGAGAGTATCTGTCTAGGTTGCTTTGCATGTTTCAAATATGCACACCTGATATATGAAGCTCTGACACAACCACTCTGCCATTACTACTGCTACTAAATGGCACACTTAGTCCTGGGTCTCTCTGCCTAAGTGAGGGTTGGAGGTAGTACACAGCTGAAAATTTAAGAATCAAGATTGTGGAATAGTGAGTGTGATAGAAAAAAGTCATACAGAATCATGTCAGTCCTGTGAATTTTCAACAGTCTGGCTGAATTCATACAGATGGACTCCTCCAGAATCAGGGCCCTCTGTGGCTTAGACACACACTCAGATCTATAGACTTGCATGGAAGTCTGTATTTGAGGTGGTTGGCTACTAATGGGCACTGCCAGCTCTTTCCAATATCCCTTCTGGTAATGCTTCATAGCTACTAAGAAAATAGAGTCTGGTTTCACAGGAAGACTGGGCTTGCTGCATCACACCATATCATATGGCCTCTAGGTAAGGGATGCCCAGAATTATTCAAGAAGGGAGAAATTGTTGCTTTGAGTGTGTAAAGCTCATGTGTTATGCTGTATCTTTTCCACATAATACAGGATTAGAAATACCTGCAAGAGAACATTACTAGAGGAAGTTCGGGAGATGGAAAGTAGCAGAGCTCAAAGATTTCATCCTCCTACAATGTTTAGAAGGAGGTGAGGCTGTTCTCTTTATCCTGACTTTTGTTAAAAAGTTGTTCTCATTCTTTTTTTAAATATTGTTTACTCCAGAGAAATAAAGAGAGAGAGCAAGTGGGGGAGGAGCAGAGGGAGAGACTCCCCAGGCAGACCCCACTGCCACTGAGTGTAGAGCCTGATGCTGGGCTCGATCCCATGACCCATGAGATTATGGACCTAAGCTGAAACCAAGAGTCAGATGCTTAATGTACTGAGCCTCCCAGGTGGCCCCTGTTCTCCTAATTCTTTCCACATTTCCCTCCCAGGTACTTCCAAACTTTCCATGATTTCCCCAAGCTTATTAAGCACATGTCAAACAGGTATCTTGAACTTCACATCCCCAGCATCCCAGACCACTAGCTTCCCCTAAGGTCCTCCTTTCAGTGGATGGCAACTTCATTCTTCCAATTTCTCAGGCCAAATTCCTGAAGTCACGCTCACATCCTCTTTTCTGCTATTCAACACCCATCATGTCAGAAAAATCCCGTTGTTCCTACCTCAAAGTAAACTGAGAATTAGATCACTTAAACTATCTGTATGATCTTGCTGGTCCAGCCCCTATCATCTTTCTTCTGATTAGTTCAGGAGCCTCTTAACAGGTATCTCTGCTTCTGGTCCTTCCTGTAGTAATCAGAGGGAAGAGGTTTTGGTAGTGTAAATCCGACACATCACTCCCTGCTCTCTGCTTTTCCACAACCTCCCCTATCACTCAGAGAAAGACAAGACCCTTTCAGTGGCTTATAGTGCCTTACACACTGTCTGTCCCTTCATAAACACACACACACACACACACACACACACACACACACACACACACACATGTACAACTAGTTTGAGATATCTCCTTATGGTTTTCTTTACCAAAAAAAATTTTTTTTTAACTCATTTTGGAAAATCATGTTTCCATTTCATCTCACACGTTTTGAAAGAAAGTTTTGTCCTTTCACAACCTTCCTGGCTATTATTCTAACAGATGGTGCATCAAGTTTGTATATCCTAACTTTATTTTAACTTCTGTTGGTTGGTGGGCAGACACCCAGATCTCTGTGTTGAGCCAGAGAATCTGCTAATTTCTGCCACTTTCCCCTGTATATTGTTGCAAAAAGGTTTAGATATCGAGGGTCTGTGTTCTTCCCTCTAGATGAAGCTGTGGCTACTGGAGGTGAGGGGAGTGCACTGCAGGAGAAAAGGACCAAGGCTTCTCCTAGAATTGCTCTCTTTCTCCCACTCCCTTGGAAGAAGACAACAAATTACATTGTTTGCTTTTGCAGTTGTTGCCTTTTTCCCACTGGTCCTGATCTGATGGCCTTGAAGAACAACAGGCCAAATGCTAGAAATTAATGTGTATTAACATTTTTAATCTCTATACCCAAACTATCTCCAGGGAGAGGTCAGTTCCAATGGTCTGCCATAAACTGTGTGCTCTGAGTGAAAATACCATGCTCCTTCTCAGTAATAACAGACTTCTATTTCAGACACATGAAGCCTGGCATGTCCTGAGGTTTTAGGGGCTTTCAGGAATTATAAGGAAAAGAATTAGCCTTTAACTATACTGAATGCCTGCTATATTTGGAGCACTGTGTTAAGCATGGAGATGGTGTGACCTGGGTAAAGAGGACCAAATACACTTTTTTTTTTTAAATTTTATTTTGAAAGAAGCAGGGGCACCTGGGTGGATCAGTGGGTTAAGCCTCTGCCTTCTGCTCGGGTCATGCTCTCAGGGTCCTGGGATCAAGCCCTGCATTGGGCGCTCTGCTCAGCGGGGGCTCTGCTCCCTCCCCCCCACCTCCCCTGCCTACTTGTGATCTCTCTCTCTGTCAAATAAGTAAATAAAATTTAAAAAAAAAAGGAAAATTGGAAGTATGGGCAAATCTAAAGTAAATGAGTGAAGTGATTAATTAACACTCACCTATTTGGCACCTATTGAGTACTCAGCACTGACAGTACCACCTGTTGGCAAGGATGAGGAGCAACTGTAACTCTTGAACAGTTAGTCTGGGCAACTGGCCATTTCTAATCAATTTAAAGAAATGCTTATCCCCATGACCCAACAATTCCATTTCTAGGTATTTACCCAAGAGACTTCTAAATATGTGCCCACATATCCAGGTACATGATGCAGAAGGATTCCCAACTCAGGTACAACCCAAAAAATATTTCACTAAGATACATTATAATGAAACTGTCAAAAATCAAACACAAAGAATCTTGAAAGCAACAAAAGAAAATAAGCTAATCACACACAAGGGAATTCTATGAACAGATTTCTCAGAACAAACCTTGGAGGCCAAGAGTGGGTAGGATGCTGTATTAAAAATGCTGAAGGAAAAACTACCAACCAAGAATATTGTATCCAGCAAAGCTGGTATTGAAAGTTTTCCAGACAAACAAAAGCTAAAGAAGTTCCTCACCACTGACCTGTCATTACAAGAAATGTTAAAGGGACTTCTTTAAACTGAAATGAAAGGGCACTAGTCAGTAACATGAAATTATAAATCTCATTGGTAAAGGTTAATATATAGTAAAGTTCAGAATAATCTGATGTTGTAAAGGTGATGGATAAATCATTTCTAAAGCTAATATGAAGGTTAAAATACAAAAGGAGTAAAAATAACTATAGTTTCAATCATGTTAGTAGACACACAAGAAAAAATATAAATGGTGACATCAAAAACATAAGAAGTGGTAAAGAGGGTAAAAATGCAGACCTTTAGAATGCATTTGAGCTGCAGTTGTTACCAACTTAAAATAGACTTAAATAATTTTATGTAAGTTTCATGGTAACCACAGAACAAAAAAACCTATAGTAAATACACACACACACAAAATAAAATAGAGAAAGGAATCTAAGCATACCACAACAGGAAATCGTCAAATCATAAAGAAAGAGAACAAGAAATGAAGGAACAAAGGAATTACTAAATAGCAGGAAATAAAGAACACAATGGCCACAAGTATACACAGGCATATCTTGTTTTACTGTGCTTTTCCTTATGGCATTTCACAGATACTGCTTTCTTCTCCCCCCCACCCCCGCTTTTTTTTAACAAATTGAAAGTTGTGGCATACCCTGTCCACAGATCTGTTGGTGCCATTTTTCCAATAGCAATTGCTTACTTCATGTCTCTGTCACATTGTGGTAATTTAAACAATATTGCATACTTTTTCATTATTTTTTTAAGATTTTATTTATTTATTTGACCACAGAGATCACAAGTAGGCAGAGAGGCAGGCAGAGAGAGAAAGGAGGAAACAGGCTGTCTGCAGAGCAGAGAGCCCGATGCGGGGCTCGATCCCAGAACCCTGGGATCATGACCTGAGCCGAAGGCAGAGGCTTTAACCCACTGAGCCACCCAGGCGCCCCGACTTTTTCATTATTTTTAATGGTGATCTGTGAACAGTGACTGTGACTTGCTGAAAGTTCAGGTGATAGTAGGCATACACTAACAATAAATTATTTTTAATTAAGGTATGTACATTGTTCTTTTTAGGCATAATGCAATGATACAATTACGAGACTACAGTATAGTGCAAACATAACTTTTATATGCACTGAGAAAGCAAAAAATCCACTTGACTGAATTTATTGAAATATTAGCTATATTGTGGTAGTCTGAAACCAAGCCTGCAGCATCACTGAGGTGTGCCTATGGCTATGAGTGATTTCTTTAAACATAACTAGACTAACTTATCCAATCAAAAGACGTAGAATGGCTGAATGGATTGAAAAACAAAAGCCACCTATATGTTGCCTACAGGAGACTCACTTCAGCTGTAAGGACACAGAGAATGAAGGTGAAGGGATGGAAAATGATATTCCGCACAAATGGAAAACAAAAGAAATCTAGGATAGCTATACTTATATCAGACAAAGCAGACTTTAAAATAAAAACAAGAGACAAAGAAAGGCATTACATCACGATAAAGGGGTCAGTCCAATAAGAGGATATGACATTTGTAAATATTTATGCACCCAACATAGGAGCACCACATGTATAAAGCAAATATTGACAGACCCAAAAGGAGAAATAAACAGCAATATAATAATAGTAAGGGATTTAATACCCTACTTTCATCAATGAATAGATCTTCTAGACAGAAAATCAGTAAGGAAATATTGTCCTTAAATACCTCATTAGACAATTGGCTTAACAGATACACACAGAACATTCCATCCCGAAGCAAGAGAACATACATTCTTCTCAAGTGAACATGGAACAACCTCCAAGATAGGTCATACGTTAAGCTGCAAAACAAATCTTAGTAAATTTAAGAAGACTGAAATCATATCAAGCATCTTTTCCAACCACAATGGTGTGAAACTGGAAATCAACTGCAAGAAGAAAACTGGAAAATTCACAAGGTGTGGAGATTAAACAACATACAATTGAACAACTAGTGGATCAAAAAGGAAACTGAAAAAGAAATAAAAATACATCTAGAGACAAATGAAAATGGGAAGGCAACATTGGTGCAGTAAAATGCAGTGCATTTTACTGGTGGTGCAGTAAAAGCAGCTCTACGGAGGGACGTTCATTACAATAAATACCAACATTAAGATACAAAGACATCTCACATAAAAAACTTCATGCTACACTTTAAGGAACTAGGAAAAGAAGAACAAACTAAACCTCAAGTTAGCAGAAGGAAGGAAATAGTTAACTAAGATCAGAGCAGAAATAAGTGAAAGAGAGACAAAACAATACAGAAAAGATCAATTAGTGGCTGTGTTTTTTTTAATAGACAAAATAGATAAACTTTTGGTTAGACTTGTGAAGAAAAAAAGAGCAAGGACTCAAATCAGAAATGAAAGAGGAGACATTACAACCAATACCACAGACATACAAAGGATCACAAAGCACTACTACAGAACCAAAGCAATCTTGAAGAAGAACAAAGCTGGAGGCATCACACTTTCAGATTTCAAACTACATTACAAAGCAATTATATTACATTTTACTATAAAGCTAATATATATCACTGTAGCAATCAAAACAGTATGGTACTGGTATAAAAAATAGATCTGGGAGATTGATACATAGGCAAATAGTTTTGTTAAACTGTACTTTTAAGATTTATGCATTTTATCACATACAAAATGAACCTCAATAAGAAACCAAACTGAAAATATAAACACAATATAAATTGTACAAAAATAAAGTTCACATAACAAAGGACTAGCCTCCCAAATAGATAAATTGTTTCCAGAAATCAGTAAAACCAAATACCTAAGCAGTAGAAAAATAGGCAAAGTATAAACAGACAGTTCACAGGAAAGGAAATACGAAAGTTTCTTAAAATATGAAAATATCCTCAACTTTACTCATAGTAAGAAATGAAAATGCTAAGTATACAGGCAGGACATTTTTAATCTATCATTGCTGGCCACCCTTGGTTGGTGAAAACATGGGAAAGGAAAGAATTAAGGTAATTTGGCAATATCTATCAGAAATACAATTTCATATGGCCTTTGACTCAGTAATTCCATTTCTGGAAATGTACCACCCCTTTTCATCCTCCCAATACTCACATATGTCCTAGTGCTAGGGACTGCGGCAGTATTTGGAACCACCAGCATTTAGGAACAACCATACCCATGTACACATTCACAAACTACAGTACTCTCTAAAAGGAGTCAGGAAGCTTTCTGTGTTCTGAGGTGCAAATGATTCCAGGATGTATTAACAGAAAAAAAAAACATACGTTGAACACTTTGTACAATATGCAACCTTTAGTGCAAAAGGGCAGGGATAATGACATATGAGCACTTTTCCTTCTAAAGCACCTCTGCAAAATTAGCTAAGAGACCACTAGGAGTGATTACTGGTAAGCAACAGAGATGAGGAACCAGGAAGATGAGTAAAGAAAGTAGAATGTTTATTCTCTATGTTCACATATTTTCTCTTTAAATTTTTAATGATGTAAATGCTTTATATGTGACAAATTTAACAGAGACAGACAGAAAGAAAGGAAGAGGGAGAGAGGAAGTGGAAGAGAGGGAGAGGAAGAAAGGGAGAAAACAGGAGGGAATGCAAATGAGTAAGTGGATTCTGGAGAGCCCAGAGCCTAGTGCTCTTCAACTCCTGGATATACAAACAAAAGTAAAATCCTAATCTGAGTCTTTCAACAACTTTGGAAAATTCCAACCTTTTTTATGATTAACTTTTTTTTTTTTTTTAAATTCTGGTTCAGAACATTATCAATGGATCACCTTCCTTCTAGAGAGGACTTCAAAGGGGGAAGTCAGTAGTCAGTCAGTCCCAAGGCCATGCCCCTTGGTAATGACTTTTGACTTTCACCACCCCAGGAGCTGCTCCTTCAGACAGTCCTTAGAAACCTTCCTCTGAGTCACAAAAGAGTAGCTGGCTGTAGAGGAGGCCCTCTTCTCACAGAAGGGCATGGGATGGGGTACAGTTGTGGTTGTTGAAAACAGCTGCAATTTGTCACACCAGCTGTGAGTCCCTCAGATTTCTGGAAATACCAGGATACATGGCAAATCCTCAAACAGCAAAAAGCCCCTATGGCCTGATGACATCTTAGAAGTGAGAAAACAGAGCAGCTTGGGTTGTTTGGGGTTTGTTGTTGTTGTTTACCCTATTTTTCAGGCTTATAGAGAAAAAAAGAAGAAACCATGGACTTCCCTAATTATGCTGCTCTGTTAACCCACAATGATTCCACAACTCTTTGAAATTTAGAAAGTATTGAACTTGGGGCTTCCAATGCAGTCCCACAGTAAGCCTTGGAGGGTTTAGAAAAGGTGTCTCCTGTGCCTAGAGCTAACTGACCCTTCTTGATACACATTGTTCAGAGTCTTGAACCAGGAAATTGAGACAGATTTTTAAAATACACAAGATAAAATCTCTAAGGTGCTCTGGGAGGCCAGAGGACTGACAGGACAGGACTTGTTCTATTCAATTCCTGAGGGGGGGGGGGGGACAGTTAGGAGAGCTGGATATAAGAAATGTTCAGAAGCAGAACCCCTATTTTAGAAGCAGCACCTTGCTAAGTGTCTGGATAATATAAATTTTATTTTAAATTCCTCTAAATTCCTTTAAATTCCTCTAAAAAAGAGGAAGACTTTTTTTCTTTTACCTTGTACCTCCCCCTCCCATAAATTTCTTTGAAATCTGTTCCAATGAACTAAAGCAAGGCTATGATTGATTTACTCACAGGGTGGAGGCAAAAAAAGCCCAAATGTTCCTAGCCACCCCGATGCCTGAGATAGTCTTCCAGAGTGAATCTTTTGATCAAAGCATCCCACGTAAGTAATGTACTGTACATCAGGCCACAGGCTGAGACGCCACCTACCGACATGAAGGATGGGTAATGCAATGTTAGGTGCTTCTTGAAGAGATGAGGCCAAGTGAAACGAGCCATACAAAAGACAAGTATTGTATGATTCCACTGGTATGAGGTACTTAGAGTAGCCAAATTTTCCAGGGGATGGGGATGGGGGGCAGTGGAGTGGGGACTCAGTGTTTAATGGGCACAGAGTTTCAGTTTGGGAAGATGGAAAGAGGTTTGCAGATGGATGATGATGACGGTTCCACAGCACTACGAATGTACTTAATGCCCCTGAACTGTACACTTAAACACCATTAAGATGGTAAATTTTACATAACATGTTACCACAATTTTTTTTAAAGGAAACTACCTGTGGTGTTAAATATTTTTTTAAAAAGTAAGGTAGTTGTCATAGGGCAGGAACGCTCAACTGGATTCATCAAATTCATGTTCCTGACCTAAAGCCAGTGCAGTCAGAAAGCACGCAATTCCTGGTCAGCCATTCCTGAATGATGACATCCTTAAATGTAATGTCCTCACATTTTCAAGATCCTCTTACAGACTCCCAACATGTCTTTTAAAATGGAAAAGTGGTATCTGGCTCCAAATAATTTTTATCCTTAGAGAACGTATGTACCCTTTTGGAGGGTATGATGTTAACAAAGCCCACGTTGAACATGAAAACCATTAGAAGTTATTTCGTTTTCCTGTTGTTTAATAAGAAATGCATTGGAGAAGTACCTAGATGAAAGATTAAGGTCCTCTGTGACTCCTGTATGATAACATGAGTGCTGAATGCTTTCCTGTGAAAGGAAACAAGTCAAACATGAAGGTACTACAAACAAAGAAATGTGAAATATTTGCAGAGAATGAGAGCTAACTGTCCCTTTCTGACCAGGGTGTTCACTGAAAGTTACAGTATTTTGTAATACTAGATTCTTTTATTGCCTTTTTTTTTTTCGTATCTCTGAGATTTATGTGTCTCTTTCTCCTTTGCATGAACACACACTTCTTCCTGTCCTGTGTCCAGCATTTTGCTTTTCCCCCTCTCCCTACATATGTTTAAGGAACAGAACCTCAAAAGTAACCAAAAGTAAAAATGAACCAGGACAAGAAAACAAAGTACAGCAGATGTCTTAGGGATTAGGGTTAACATCTCTCCAATCTTTCAAAAATGATGACCTTGATTTCTACATCCCAGAGAAAAATGGGCCAAAAATGAAATTCCAGGCACTCACTCCACCACCTCAGCTGCCAGCCACTCTCCCACACACTCTGCCTTCCTACTTGTTTCCACAGACTGCTTCTCATGCCAGTGCGTGGCCACTGACTCCATTTGCTCTTTCATACCCAGGAACCTCATTCCCGTCATTCTTTCCTTTATCTCCTATGTCACCCCTTTTTCACTCTCCTCTACTAGATCATTCTTACCGGCATAAAAAAGGTTGTCTCAAAGAGCAGAACCTTCTCTGGACCACACCTCACCCATTAGAACGTGCTTCATTTCTTGAACTCCCTTGCGACAACAGTTCTTGGTCAAATGGTCTGTATCCATTTTCTCCAAATCCCCTTCTCCCATTCTCCCTTAAACTCACTCCATCAAACCTTCACTCCTACTATTTAACTGACATTTCTCCAGTCAAGGCCACCAATGATGTCCAAAACTGAGCCTGTGGTCTCCTCTCCCACCAAGACTGCTCCATCTGCTGTCTTCACCTGAAGACAACTGCATGCTTCCAATAGCTCAAGCCAAAATCCTTGTAGTCCTTCTAATTCTTCTAACGTATTAGATGGCTGTACCATCACATTGTATTCAGAGACAGACCATGTCTCACTCACACCCCTATTGGCATCTTGGTCTGGACCACCACAACCTGCCTGCGTTACTGCAACAATCTCTTAACAAGTCTCCTGCTTCTACCCTTGACTCTTGTACAGCAGCCAAAGTGATGCATTTTTTAGTGTATGTGCTGCTGAAGCAAGCACCAAAGTGATGCATTTAAAATCATGTCAGCACAGGCACATCAACCTTGTGCACATCAAAATCCTGCAATGGCTATCATCACATTCAATATAAAAGCCTTACAATGGCCAAAAAAGACTTACTTGATCTAGACGCTGTTACTTTCCTGGTGTCATCTAATCTTCTTCCTCCTTCATTGCACTCCAACCTCTGTGCTCTTCTTATACCAGGAATTCTCCCACCCCAGGGCATTTGCACTGGCTGACACTTCAGCCTAGAAAACAAATCTCTCATATATCTGTGGTGCTCACTCTCACTTACTTCAAGTATTTGCCCAAATATTACCTTCTCAATGAAGCCTACCTTGACCTCTCTATTGCTACAAAATCCCACCCCTGATTTCAGTTTTTTCTTTTGTTCGTAGCTCTTTAGTATACTCTTAGGTACTATATGATTAATCATTTGTTATATGCTTATTATCTTCATGGGCTAGCATATTTGTGTTGCTAGAATGTAAGCTCTGTAAGAACAAGGATTTTTGCCTCACTAATTTATTCTAAGAATGAATATACATAGTAGACAGTACAAATCTTTCTGAATGAACTAACTCACTAATGAAGAGTCCAAGCAGAATTACATGTACTAACAAATACCATTTCTTCTTCCATCAGTCCAATATCAACTATAAATACATACAAAATGGAGCCAGTATTTGTTGGACACATACTGTGATCTTGGCCACTGTTGAATACTGGGCCTTTGTTGCACTATTTGGAGCCACCATATGGAGACAGTTATTAACTACTTATTAATTACTTATTAATTATTAACTACTTATTGAATGAATCCTCATTTTGCAAGGAAGGAAATGATGGTTCAGCAAATTTAGTCACTTGCCTTAATTTAGTCACTTACCTTAGATTATATAACTAGAAATGACTGGAAGACAGACTGGAACTTCGGTCTGTCTCATTCCAAGTGGCACATTGTTCAGTTCCATTGGAATTCAGCTGACACATGGGAATCAGATGGGCAACTGCATTCCAGCTCTGCCTCTTGAATCACTATGCAACTCAAGGCATGTTACTTACCCTCTCTGAGCTGCCCTAGCTCTACCTTTTTGGTACTTCAGGCTACTGGGGTCATCGTAGGTAATATGGGATGTTAAAGGACATGTGTATCCAGATTTGAATAGAGGGATAAGTGCTTTATGCAGGAATCACATGGTCCTAAAACCACTACCAAAAGTTTTGTAATATATGAAGATATGAAGAACTTTAAAATGTCATGGAATATATATGAGAAATAGAAAAGTATATTTCAATAGCCAAAGTATGGAAAGAACCTAGATGTCCATCAACAGATGAATGGATAAAGAAGATGTGGTATATATATACAATGGAATACTATGCAGCCATCAAAAGAAATGAAATCTTGCCATTTGCGATGACGTGGATGAAACTAGAGGGTATCATGCTTAGTGAAATAAGTCAATCGGAGAAAGACAGCTATCATATGATCTCCCTGATATGAGGAAGTGGAGATGCAACATGGGGGCTTGGGGGACTAGGGAAACAAGATGGGATCAGGAGGGAGACAAACCATTAGAGACTCTTAATGTCACAAAACAAACTGAGGGTGGCCGGGGGGAGGGGGGTAGGGAGAAGGTGATGGGGATATGGACATTGGGGAGGGTATGTGCTATGCTGAGTGCTGTGAAGTGTGTAAACCTGGTGATTCACAGACCTGTACCCCTGGGGCTAATAATACATTATATGTTTATTAAAAAATAATAAAAAAGAAAAGTATATTCAGTTACTTTAAAACTACTTTTAAAATATTGTATAGGAAGAAATTATTTTCATGACTCACTTTTTAAAAATGGCAAAATAGAGAATACTATTGGACAGCTAGAAATCGTATAGGATTATAAGAGATTCTAAGGTGTGTTCTCTATGACATTTTTTGTTGCTGGAGATGAAGTTCCTCAGCCAGTTTGTAGGTTTTTGGGTCCCGTATGTTTTTCTGTGCTTCACCACAATATTAACTTGAATTTGTAAAGTGCTCTGAGCTCCTCAAATAAGAAGTAGAGTTTCTCTGTTAATTGCAATTAATAATTCTTTCTTGAGCCAGAAAATTGTGACTTTAAGATTTTATCAGACTCTCAAAATTTACAATGAAGTGAACTAAATGAGACGATTATGCCAAAAGAATAAATGACACGATTGATTCTGAAATCTGCTAAACGTTTTACCAGGTTGAAGGGGGAAAAAATGACTTGAAAATTCCTCATACTTCACTTCGACCTCCCTCTCCTTACCTCCCCTGCTTCTGGCTGCAGCTGAGCATGTAGAAAGCGGATGCACTGGGAAACCAGCCCAGGAAAGTTCAGGATTTGGGTCCATGGGTGGCTTTCCCCAGACCCCATCATTACTTTGTGGCTGTCAGAACTTCCTGAAAGATGAAGAAAGTGGGAAAGGCAAAGAGTTGGAAGCTTCCTCTGAGCTCCCCATTTGGATGTAAATGGACCTGATGGTGCCTCTTTGTCAGGCTGAGGAGTTAAGGCTGGACAGGCGGAGGATCCTGGTCCTGGTTGTCCCTCTTCAGCTCTCTCTCCTCCCAGAGAACACAGCAGATTGGGAAACCAGCCCAGATTTCCAAAAGATACCATTTATTTCTGAGTTAGCAGCAGATACTAGTTTTCTGTGGCCATATCTTTATACAATTTAGGGAAACTGTTTAGGAAAATTAGGTTTGAATGCAAATATTTAGAATGAGTTAAAAAAAATAATCAAAACAAATCACTAGTATACAGAAGAAAATTCTAAGACATTACCTACCCTTGAATGGAGGTAATGTGGCTAAAACTTCATCAGCTCACAAAAGACCCTCTCTGTGTACACATCTTGTAAAAGCTAAGAAATATTTTTTCAGGCCATATCCGAAATATTCTTTTCAGACCCTCCTGGTCCCTGGGGTTAAGACAAGAATTAAAAATAGGAAAAAAGCTTTTGTCTCTGTGTGAGTGGGGAAGAGACAATTTAAAATGCTATCACATCTTCCATTTAAGAAGGTGACAGGGGAGTAAATGAAGAGGGCGGGGATATGTTTTAATTTGTTCATTTCTATGTCCCTCCTTGTTTTTGTGATTAGTACATTCAATATAAAAATAGACAGCTGTTTTTTCACCTTTTGCTGTTGGCATGGCTGACGTAAAGTGGGCCCACTCTCCAAAAGAGGAGGCCTCTGAATGCTCCGAAATGCTGCCTTTGGGTTTTCCTGCTACACCTGCAGGCCCTGTCCTGCAGTATTGTGTTCTTCAGAGCCCCTCAGAGCATCCCTGGATCCACTGGGGAAACACTTGGGTGGTTCTAAAAAATGCCAAAGTTTCACCTTGAGATTGTGATCGAGTTCCTCTCAGTGGGCAGAAGAGAGAAGGAAGCCATTGACTTCCTTTGGGGGCTATTGCCATTGGGGGCTATTGCTACCAGCACCCGCCCACAGGCTGTGGTTCAATTGGTCTCAACAGTGGTTCTCTGTGCCTTGTACTGAGGCCAGCAGCAGGTGCATCACATCAGCTGGCAAGTTGTTAGAAATGTTGGTTCTTGAGCCCCTACAGCAGACTTATTAAACCAGAAATTCTGGAGGTGGGACCAGTGGTCACCAGGTGAATTCTGGTACACAGTGAAGTGTGAGAACCACCGGTCCAAGTGTCGGTACCAGACCCTGGGATTTTACCTGCTTTCAGGTGATGCTACTGAGGGGAGAGGTCTGGGACACTCATCTTTCCTTCCACATAGAAGCACTGCAGTTAATCCAATAATCCAATAATGGATAGAAGTTACTTTTCTTCTTTCAATCGTGGCCCCCAAAATGGGTATGTTTAAAGGGCTCCCCTAAGTGGTTCTTTAATATAGCCAAACCTGCAAGGTGCTGCATAACCATTCTCTCATCATACCTCACCACTTTACCTGCGTCTGTTACTGGCCTGGCTGATGTGGCTACTTGTTGTCCAACATGTCCAAAGGCCAATGCGTCTCCATTGGGTAGGAGTCTTACTTTCTGCTAGCAGAATGCTCCCTGTACATTAGTGCTCCTAACAGAGTTCCCTGTGCTTTACACTTTCAGATGGGTATGCATTTTCTCAAGTAGAACAAGCTGTGATCACTCAGGAAGAACTAATCCGTTCTTACGACACGACTAAAAGCAAACAGGATGAGGTAACTATGGACTCTTCCCACTCCAGATAGAAGTAAGGTTCGGACCACGACATCCTGTGTTCTCATGTCCATCCCCGAGACTGCAGAACATGCCAACACCCCAAACACTCATTTCTTGTGGCTCTGGGCACAGTTTGTTATGTATGTATCAACTAAGTCGCAGTCCTTGGATATAAATAATGGGGAAGCCTATTTTTCTTAATTTTTCCTTCAGTGTTTTATCTAACCTGTTTACCTTTCTGTTGTTTGAGATAATTTGTCAGTTCAGTCTGAAGTACAAAATTAAAGCATTTTGTTTCACCAAAATTTAAGCTTCGGTGCAAGTTGTTTCAGGAGAAAAGATTAATAAAAGGCCATGATACATAACAAGCCTACCTTAGTTGAGAAGGAGTCACACAGAAACTGTATTTTCAAAACTCACAGATTAAGGTGGCATATAAAGGAAGCATATAAAATATTTTTCTAAATAGTATGTCCTGTCACTCCGAATCATAGGAAATTTGCACAGTATTCTTGATTTTTTAAAAAGATTTAATTTACTTATTTGACAAAGAGAAAGGGAACACAAGCAGTGGGGAGAGGGAGAAGCAGCCTCTCCGCTGAGCAGGGAGCCCAATGCGGGACTCAATCCAAGGACTCTGGTATCATGACCTGAGCTGAAGGCAGATGCTTAATGACTGAGCCACCCAGGTACCCATCTTGATTTTTTAATGAATTCACATAATAGGTATAATATACTGTAATCTCAGGTTTCAAAATCAGTGTGCAAAAATTAACCTATCTCATTATTTTTTGTACATCAATTTAATCTCCATTCTGATTTCCCGCATGCATTAGGACTTAGTGGGAAATTCAGCCACAGTCATTCCTGGGACTGTGCTTCAGGCTTGTACTAACTTCCTGGAGTTTCACACAACGCACAGCATCAGGGCACCCTCTGTTCTTCTGTCATCTTGCCACACAAGTCACCACTAAAACAAATGGTTTGTTTTGGTCACTTTCTGAGGCTTCGGTACCAAGTGTGGGAAACCGGAACCTCTGGGGAGCTTGGAAATCCCCATGCCTGTTAATGACTCTAGGTCACTAATTCTGATGTGTGGGAGGGTATAGTCCCCATAGAGCCAAAGAATTCTCAGACACCCGCTGGGTGCCCCACATTTCAACTCAATTCTGACACTATCTACCTGAAGATAGCAACAGAACCCCAGGTTAAGGACTCAGTCTCACAAGACGCCTCCCCCCACCATCTCCACTTCAGATGCCAATGTCACCTGCACTTCTGACCAGCGGTTATAAGTCAAAAGATCCTATGACACCCTCCTTGGAGCCAGTTAATTAGCTTGAGCAGCTCACAGAACTCTGGAAACCCATTTATTCATCAAACTACCAATTTACTACAAAGGATATTAAATAATATGAAAGAATATGAATCAACAGTCAGATGAAGAGATACAGGGCAAGGCCCCAAACAAAGCAGCTTCTCTCCCAATGGAGTCTGGGCCCAGCATGGTGACACATGGAAACATTCTGGTTCACCAACCCAGAAGCTTTCTTTTTTTTTTTTTTTAATATTTTTATTTACTTATTTGACACGTAGAGAGAGAGAGATCACAAGTAGAGCAGCAGGCAGAGAGAGAGGGGGAAGCAGGCTCCCTGCGGAGCAGAGAGCCCGACATGGGGCTCGATCCCAGGACCCTGAGACCATGACCTGAGCCGAAGGCAGCGGCTTAACCCACTGAGCCACCCAGGCGCCCCCAACCCAGAAGCTTTCTAAAACCCTTCCTTTTCATTGTTTATGGGGCTTCATTACATAGGCATGATTGATGAGATCATTGGCCATTGGTGAATGAGTCAGCCCCACTCCTTCACCCTCCCCAGATAGGGGTGGGTGGGACTCAAATTTCCAACCCTCTATTTATTGGTGGTTCGCCCATCCTAACCAGGGCCCATCCTAAGGTTTTTTTCAAAAGTTACCTCATTAACATAAACCCAGTTGTAGTAGAAAGGAGTTAATAGCAATAAAAATATAGCATTTCACCTTTATGTGTCTGGAGCATTTTCAGGAACTGAAGACAAGAAACCAAATATTATAACAAAAAATGTTCTCATTGCTCTTATCACTCAGGGAATTCCAAGGATTTTTGTTGCTGTGAGCCAGGAAACACTGACAAAAAGCAAATATATATGAGAACTATTTTGGTCATTCAGATGACCATTTTGACCAAATATGTATTTCTTATAAATCACAATATTGCACCTGTGGTCTAACATTGCCAGCAAAGCCACTCCTCTCCTGGAACACATCATCATCCCAGTGCACACTGAGGGAATGAGGGGAGAGTTTTCAAATTCTCCCTGTAGTCTAAAGTCCCCTTTCTCACACCCATTCTACTTAGTGAGTTTTTAAAAGTAAAACCCAAGAATTCTTGAAGACAGAATCCTCTATTTTCTGTCCTTCTATCCAAATGACTCCTCTGAAGAAATAACCCTAAAGGCCTGATAACTGTTTGAAAGGACATAAGGCAATGAGAGAAACATGGTGGAAGAAAAACCTAATTAAGAGAACACAGCACCACTATCTACTATCTACTCTCTACTACTATCTACTATCTATCTACTATCTACTATCTATCTACCACTATCTACTATCACCACTATCTATCGATCTACTATCTATCTACTAGTATCTACTATCACCACTGCTATTCAACATTAGGACTACAAGTCCTAGCCTTAGCAATCAGACAACAAAAAGAAATAAAAGACATCTGAATTGGCAAAGAAGTTGTCAAATTCTCACTCTTTGCAGATGATAGGATACTTTATGTGGAAATTCCAAAAGACTCCAATCCAAAACTGCTAAAATTCACACAGCAATCAGTAAAGTGTCAGAATATAAAATCAATGCACAGAAATCAGTTGCATTTCTATACACCAACAGCAAGACAGAAGAAAGAGAAATTAAGGAGTCAATCCCATTTACAACTGCACCCAAAACCATAAGATACCTAGGAATAAACCTAACCAAAGAGGCAAAGAATTTGTATCCAGAAAACTATAAAGTACTCATGAAAGAAATTGAGAAAGACACAAAGAAATGGAAAAACATTCCATGCTCATGGATTGGAAAAACAAATATTGTGAAAATGTCCATGCTACCTAAAGCAATCTACACATTTAATGTAATCCTTATCAAAATGCCACCCATTTTTTTCAAAGAAATGAAACAAATAATCCTAAAATTTGTATGGAACCAGAAAAGACCCCGAACAGCCATAGGAATGTTGAAAAAGAAAACCAAAGTTGGCAGCATCAAAATTCCAGACTTCAAGTGCTATTACAAAGCTGTAATCATCAAGACAGTATGATACTGGCACAAAAACAGACACATAGATCAATGGAACAGAATAGAGAGCCCAGAAATGGAACCTCAACTCTATGTTCAATTAGTCTTTGACAAAGCAAGAAAGAATGTCCAATGGAAAAAAGACAGCCTCTTCAACAAATGGTGTTGGGAAAATTGGACAGCCACATGGAGAAGAATGAAACTAGACCATTATCTTACATCATACACAAAAATAGACTCAAAATGGATGAAAGACCTCAATGTGAGACAGGAAGCCATCAAAATCCTTGAGGAGAACACAGGCAGCAACTTCTTGGACCTCAGCTGCAGCAACTTCTTCCTAGAAACATCGCCAAAGGCAAGGGAAGCAAGGGCAAGAATTAATTATGGGGACTTCATCAAGATCCAAAACTTTAGGGGCTGCCTGGGTGGCTCAGTGGGTTGAGCCTCTGCCTTCGGCTCAGGTCATGATCTCAGGGTCCTGGGATCGAGCCCCACATTGGGCTCTCTGCTCAGCAGAAGCCTGGTTCTCTCTCTCCCTGCCATACCCCCTGCATATACTCTCTCTCTCTCTCTGTGTGCATCAAATAAATTAAAAAAAAAAAAAAAGATCCAAAACTTTAGCACGGTAAAGGAAACAGTCAACAAAACCAAAACATAACCGAAAGAATGGGAGCAGATATTCACAAATGACATATCAGATAAAGGGTTAGTATCCAAAATCTATAAAGAACTTACCAAACTCAACACCCAAAGGACAAATAATACAATCAAGAAATGGGCAGAAGACATGAAAGGACATTTCTGCAAAGAAGACATCCAAATGGCCAACAGACACATGAAAAAGTGCACCACATCACTTGGCATCAGGAAAATACAAATCAAAACCACAGTGAGATACCACCTCACACCAGTCAGAAAGGGTAAAATTATCCCATCAGGGATCGACAGATGTTGGCAAGGATGTGGAGAAAGAGGAACCCTCCTACGCTATCGGTGGGAATGCAAGCTGGTGCAACCACTCTGGAAAACAGCATGGAGGTTCCTCAAAAAGTTGAAAATAGAGCTACCCTATGACCCAGCAATCACCCTACTGGGTATCTACCCTAAAGATACAAATGTAATGATCCAAGGGGCATGTGCACCCGAATGTTTATAGCAGCAATGTCCACAATAGCCAAACTATGGAAAGAACCCAGATGTCCATCAACAGATGAATGGATAAAGAAGATGTGATACACACACATATACACATACACATACATACAATGGAGTACTATGCTGCCATAAAAAACTGAAATCTTCCTTTCTGCAGTGACATGCAAGGAACTAGAGGGTATTATGATAAGTGAAGTAAGTCAATCAGAGAAAAACAATTATCTTATGATCTCTCTGATATGAGGAATTTGAGAGGCAGAGCAGTGGGTCATGGGGGGAAAGGAAGGGGGAAAAATGAAACAAGATGGGACCGGAGAGGGAGACAAAGCATAAGAGACTTTTAATCTCAGGAAACAAACTGAAGGTTGCTGGGGGTTGGTGGGGAGGGATAGGATGGCTGGGCTATGGACATTGGGGAAGGTATGTGCTATGGTGAGTGTTGTAAATGGTGTAAGATTGATGATTCATAGACCTCTACCCCTGAAGGAAATAATACATTGTGTATTGATTAAAAAAAAAATACAAATGTAAAGATCCAAAGGGGCACATGCACCCCAAAGTTTATAGCAACAATGTCCATAATAGCCAAACTGTGAAAAGTCGAGATGAATGGATAAAGAAGATGTAAGATACACACACACACACACACACACACACACATATACACAATGGAATATTACTCAGCTATCAGAAAGGATGACTACTTACCATTTACATCAATGTGGATGGAACTAGAGGGTACTATGCTGAACAAAATTAAGTCAACCAGAGAAAGACAATTATCCTATGGTTTCACTACTAGGTAGAATACAAGAAACAGTACAGAGGATCATAGGGGAAAAGAGGGAAAACTGAATGGGAAGTCATCAGAGAGGGTTACAAACCATGAGACTCTTAACAATAGGATACAAACTGAGGGCTGGTGGAGGGGAGGTGGATGGGGGGATGCAGTGGGCATTAGGAGGGCATGTGATGTGATGAGCACTGGATTTTATATACAACTGATGAATTACTGAACACTATATTTGAAACTAATGATGTTCTAATGTTGGCTAATTGAATTTAAATAATTTTTTTAAAAAGAATGGGAGTCTAAAAAAAATCTCAAAAATGTATCCATGAATGGAAAAAGAAAATGTGATATGTCCACACAATGGAATATTATCTCACCATAGCAAGTAATTAAATACTGATATATGCACAACATGGACAAACCTTAAAAAACTATGCTAAGTAAAAAAAAAAAAAAAAAAAAAAAAAAGCCAGTCATTAATGGCCACATATAATATGATTCCATTGGGGAAGTTCATAAGCAAAACTATAGATATATAAAAGAGATTAGTAGTTGTTTAGGGTTGGTGGGAAGACGAAGGGGAAAGGCTAATATCTAAAGGGTACAGGGTTTCTTTTTGAGGTGATGAACGTGTTCTAAAATTGACTGCAGTAATAGTTGCACATATTTGTGAATATATTAAAAAACATTGAGTCGTATACTTTCAGTGGATGCATTGGTGATTTAAATCTCAATAAAGCTATTTGCAAAAATTATCCAGGTGAATTCTACTTCTAATCACAATATACTAAACTTGCTCTCCTGCTTAAAAATAAACTGGAAACGCATATGAAAAAAAATTTCAGACATTGGAAAGGGCAGCATCGGAATATAATTTCCAAGACAAAAGACTTAAAGTAAGCCATACTACCTCCCAGGCTTTCTTCCTAGAGGCACTTTCCAGGCCATGGTTCAGAAAAGTAGCACCCAAGCAAAGCACAGTATTCTCAGTGAATAGGGGAAACTAAGCCAAAAGTCTGGGGAGGCTGAGGCAGCTGATATTTGCTGGGTATAGTACTATTGAGAAAGGAGCTGTACATAAAGTTCTAAACATTTATTTATGGATATTCTAGAGTGAATAGCTAGATGCTAACCTACAAATATGTGGAATGAAACTCAATGAAATTGGGCAAAGACAACTACCAGAGACATGTAAGCTGGACAATACACAGAGCTTCCTCGGGATGCAATATTTAACCAAAGAGGGTGGAAAGGGTTTGATGAATACTTGAGATATTCCATAAAGACCCCAAAAGACCCATGCCTTAATAGTAAGGCTAAGCTAACACTACAGCAAGAACTACTCTAGACTCAATCTTATTTTGACAAAGCTTATTTTAGCAAATCTTGAAAGGAAGCCTCCAAAGCATCAAGGGGATCCATAGTTAATTTAGCTGCCTATAAGAAAAAAGCCTTCTAACAGAAGAAAATAAAGCCAGAGAATTCAGTGTAACAGTAACAATGTCCAACATCAAGTAAAATTGTCAAATAGATATTCAAAGCAGGAACACTTAATCCATAAACAAAATAAAAATCAACTGAACAACCTAGAACTGACAGAGATGATAGAATTAACAGACAAGAATTTTAAAACAACTGTTACAAATATATTTAATGACTAAGGACAACATGAACACAATGAGGAAAAAAACGAAAACCATAAATAAAAACAAATGAAACTTCTCGAGCAGAAGAAAAATATACCAAATGAAAATTTCATTGAAAAAGTTTAGCATATTAAACACTGCAGAATAAAAAAATAAATAAATAAAAATTTGAACATAGTAGTAGAAACAATCCAAACTGAAACACAAAGAAAAAGGCTGAAAACCGAAAAAAGCACAATATCAAGCAGAATATGCATTCTTTTGAGTTGCAGATAAATAGAAAAAAAAAAAATCACTAAAGAAACAAAGGCAGAATATTTTCCAAGCATGATCTGAGAAGCATAGCCATCCCATGGTACGTTAACCACACACACACAAAGTATAATCAGTTTGCTGAAAATCAAGGATCAGGAGAAAAATCTTAAAGTTGACCAGAAGGTAAAACACACACACACGCGCACACACACACAGACACACACACACACACACACACACACACACATTATAAAGTTAAGAATAAGCAAATTGAAAAATTGAAAATGACTACTAACTTCTCAGAAAAGCCAAAAGGAAATTTGCTGAAAGAAGAAAAAATACTGTCAACCTGAATTCTACAGCTAATGAAAATATCCTTCAGGATGAAAGGGGAAGATAAGGTATTTTTCCAACAAAAATTGTGAGTTTATCACAGACAATCCTGAGCTAAAAGAAGATATTTAAAGAAAGTTGTTTAGGCAGAACATGATAAGAGATGGAAAATCTGATCTACAAAAACTTCAAAAATGGTAATTCTTGGAGAAATAGAAACAAACTTTATTTTCTAATTTAAAAATGTGTTTTTATTTAATCCAAAATTAGTAAGAATGTATTGCAGGGTTTATAATATATGTAGAACAAAATGTATGTCCACAATAGTACAAAGGAAAGGAGGGAGGAAAGTATTACACTGTTTTTATATTGTATGTTACATGATTTAATATTATTTAAATGTAGTCTGTGGTAAACTAAAGAGGTATACTAAAAATTAAGAGGTATAAAATTAAAATTTATACCTATAATAAGTAATTATTAAAAATAAAGAGGTATACTAAAAATTATAGACAATTGCTAAAAACTTAAATAAAATGGTATGTCTAATAAAAAAGTTTATGGGATAAAAATGGAATACCAAAAAATAATTAACAGAGAGGGAGGTAAACCATAAGAGACTCTTAAATACAGAGAATAAACTGAGGGTTGCTGGAGGCACGGTGGGTGGCAGATGAGCTAAATGGGCGATAGGCATTAAGGAGGGCACTTGTTGGGATGAGCACTGAGTGTTATACATAAGTGATGAATCACTAAATGCTACTTCTGAAACCAATACTTCATTATATGTTAATTAATTTTATTTTTTTAAAGACAGAAGTGGGGAAAAATAGAAAATAAAAAGAATAAAAAATAATTAGAAAGCTGGTAGATTTAAACCCAACTAGACTGATAATTACATTGAATATAAATGATTTAAATACTCCAAATAAAAGTCAGAGACTGTCAGACTCAAAAAAAGCAAGATCCAACAATATGGTATTGGCAAGAAATGTACTTTAAATATAAATACATAAGATGAAAAATTTCTAGAGATTTGTTGCACAATGTGAATATACTTAACACTACTGAACTGTATACTTAAAAATGGTAAATTTGGGGTGGCTAGGCAGTTCAGTTGGTTGAGTGTCTACTCTTGATTTTTGCCTCAGGTCATGATCTTGGGGTCATGAGACTGAGGTCCACATTGGGCTCCATGCTGAGCATGAAGCCTTCTTGGGATTCCCTCTCTCCCTCTCTCTCTGCACCCCCTCTTCCCCCGCCCCACTGCACTCTCTCTCTCTCTCTCAAAAAAATAAAAGGTATTATTTAATGTTACATGGGGTTTTTTACCACAAGAAATACGTATATTAATAGTTTAAAAGGATAGAAACACCACAGGTAAACCATGGAAACACTAATAGAAAAGGTAGGTTGCTTACATTAATATCAGAAAATTCAAAGTTGATTAACACTAATAGAGATAAGGTACATGTCATAATGATAAAAGGGTCAATTTATCAAGATAGTTAGCAATCCTAAGTGCATATGCACATAATTACAAGTCTCCAAGTACATATGCAAAATTTGATAAAACCATAATGGGAAATAGACAAATCCACAGTTATAGCTGGAGACTTCAGCATTCCTCTCTTAGTTATTCTAAAATAAGTAAATAGAAAGGAAGGATATAGAGGATATAGAGGAGTTAAAGTTAAGTTGATCTAATTGAAATTTATGGAACATTAGTCACACCAACAATAAGGCACATATTCTTTTCAAGTACACATGGAATATTCACCAATATAAAATATATGCCAAGTTGTAAAATAAGCCTCAACAAATTTAAAAGCTTTAAATTATATAAAATATATTCTCTGGTATTAAATTACCAAATTCAGTTGAAAGACAGATAAGCTAGCTGCAATACCCCTAGATATTTGGAGATGAAATACACATTCGTATTCCTAACTCGTGAGGTAAATAAGAAAAAAAATACTTTTAATAGGATGATTCTGAAAAGACAGCATTTCAAAATTTTGTGTGATGCAGCTAAGTGGTGCTTAGAAAGAAATTTATAGCTATAAATGTTATAATAGATAAGTCTAAAATCATGAATAAAGCTTCCTAGGGAAAAAAAGAGCAAATTAAACTTAAGTAGATTAGAAGGTAGTTAAAATTAAAAATGGAAAAATGTAATGTAAGTACCTAACATTAAGCTTTAGATTGATAAGGCATCCATTTCAAAAGACGTTCATCTTGAGTAAACTTATTACCAGCTACTAGCAAAACAACCAGATAAAGAATTAGGTTGCCCCCACATATGAAAGTCCCTCTTTCAGAAAGCCCAGATAACCTACACAACTACTTGAGTGACTCTACTTCTCACTTCCTGTGCTCTAATTCCCAGCTTTATGCTTTAAATTAGCCAATAGATAGACCCCTCAAACATTAGACATGCCACCTTCAACCTTCATAAAGGCAGAACCTCAGATCCTTTCTTTCTTTCTACGTGATCTCAGTGTGTGGCCCTCGGTCATGCTGTGTACCCTCCAGGACCTGTGAGTAATAAATCTTGTTCCTCAAATTTCCCTGATGGTTTTTGCTGTTGTGCATCTCACAATCACAGTAAGAACCACAGGGCTGATCCAACCACCACACTGTCCTGGGTTGGGGAAATGTCTATGGATACTCACTGTGGGTAATGCAGGCAAGTACCTCAGACATTAGTACCTGATAGGATTACTATCAACAGGCTGGAACTGGCACAACACAGCAATAAGTGTGTTGGATATAAATGAAACCAAAAACCGAGATCATTGAAAACATCAATGAAATTAATAAGTATCTAGGTTGATTAAGAAAAAAATAGTGAAGACACTAATTATCAATATCAGAAATGAAACAGGGGACATCAGTACAGATCCTACAAACTTTATAATGATAATAAAGAAATATTATTAACAATGTTAAGCTGGCAAATCCAAAAACCTAGATAAAATTGATAAATTCTTTGAATAAAACATTACCAAAGCTTTCACAAAAAGAAATAAAAATCCTAAGTCTTATCTACTAAAGAACTTGAAATTGAATTTATAGTTTGAAACCTTCCCCTAGAGAAAATTCTAGGTCCAAGTAGTTTTATTGATGAAATATATAAGATATTTCAGGAAAAAAATGTCAATTCTGTACAAGCCCTTTCTAAAAATAAAAGAGAAGGGGCATCTGGATGGCTCAGTTGGTTAAGGATCTGCCATTGGCTCAGGTCATGATCTCAGGGTCCTGGGATGGATCCCCACGTCAGGCTCCTTGCTTAGTGAGGAGTCTGCTTGTCCCTCTCCCTCTCTCTCTCTGCCCCTTCCCATGGCTTGTGCTCTTTCTCTCAAATAAATAAATAGAATCTTTTTTTTAAAGTAAAAATAAAGGAAAAAGGAACACTTCCTAACTTATTTTATGAGAACAGTATTTTCCTGATGTTCAGACCAAAGAAAGACATAAGAAAACTATAGGCTAATATCCTTCAAGATTATAATAAAAAAGTCCTTGACAAAATATTTACAGATTAAATTCAGCAAATTATAAAAATTAAAATACATCATGAGCAACTGAAATTTAATTCAGAAAGGCAGCGTTGAAAATCACTCTAGTTCATCTTTTTCTACTCAAGTAGAAAAAGTAGAAGAAGTAGAAAAAGAATATGAGCATCTCTAAAAATGCATAAAAGGGCTTTTCACAAAATTCAACATTCATGACCTCCCAAAACTCTAAAGAAACAAAGAAAAGAAAAAACTTCTCAAACTGATTTTAAAAATCTATAAAAATCCCACAGCTTACAGCAAATAGAAAAAGGCAGAACTCTTTTCCCTTAAGATCAGCTACAAAACAGAAATGTCTGATCTCACAACTTCCAGGCAACATTGTTCTGGATATTCTTGCCAGTGCAATAGGAGGAGGAAGAAAAATAGACTGAAAAGAAAAAAGTGCAACTGACTTTATTTTCAGATAATGGTGTATTTCAAATCCTAAGAAGTATGGCAAAAAGCTACTAGACCCATAAAAAGAAATGAAATACTTGTAGATGTTACAAAATGGATTAACTTTTAAAACATCAAGGTAAGTGAAAGTAGCCAAACAGAAAAGGCCACATATTTTATGACCCCACTTATATAAAATAACCAGAATAGATAAATTTGTAGACAAAGTAAATCAGTTGTTGCCTAAGGCTGGGGGAGGAGAGGTTGTGGTGTGATGAAGAATAATTGTTAATGAATACAGGGTTTCTTTTGAGAATGATAAAAAATGTTTTAAATTTAGATAGTAGTAATAGTTGAACAATTATGTGACTATAGTAAAAGCCATTCATTTACACACATTAGAAGGGTGAATTTTATGGTATGTGAATTATATCTCAATAAATCTGCTAAGTTTTAAAAAATCACTTATTAATACTTTATAAAGTATTAATACTTTAATAAGTGAATTCAGAGAATTTGAAGCTACATAGTCCATATACAAAAATCAAATGTATTTTTATATGCTGGTGATAAACAATTAGAAAATGAAATTTTTAAGATAACATTTACAATGACACCAAATGAAAGAAAATAAGTAGAAATCTAAAAAAATGTGTAAGATCTGTATGCTGAAAATTAAACACTCATGGGAAAAAATTAGGAAAACAGTAAATGAAGAGATATGTCATGTTCATGGACTGGAAAACTCACTGTTGTTAAGATATCAGTCCCCCTCCCCCAAGTGATCAACAGGTTCAACACAATCCTAATCAAAATCATAAATAACAATACCATTTACAATAGGGATTTACCTTTAGGAATAAATTAAACAAAGTGCTACTGAATACTGGGCATTGCAAAACATTGCTGAAAGAAAGTAGAGGTGATCTAAATAAATAGCAATCATGAACTGGGTAATTCTTACTAAAAATTATTAAGATGTCAATTCTTTCCAAATTTATCTATAGGTCTTCTGTAGTTTTAAATAACACTCCAGCCAGTTTTTTGTTTTTGTTTTGTTTTTGTTTTAGGAAAAGTTGATTGCTAATCTAAAATTTTTATGGAATATCAAAGACCTAGAACAGTGAAAACAATTTGGGGAAAAAAAGAATAAATCTAAACATACATTACCTAATTTCAAGACAATCTACAGCCAGATACAGTAATCAAATATAGTGTATATACTTAGACATATAGAGCAACAGAACAGAAAAGTCCAAATATAGACCTACATAATATATATAAGGTCAATTGATATTTGACAAACATTTTGAGGTAACTCTATACAAAAAAAAGGAGTAACCCATTAAGGATGACTTTAAGTGGTTTCAGTAAATCTTACTGAAACAACTGAATAACTATATGTAAAAAATCTGAACTTCAACCTCTACTTTATAACAAATGTGAAATTAATTTGAAAAGCAGACAGACATAAAGGCAAAGCTAATCTATAAAATTTCTAGGAAATTTTATATTTCTAGGAAATCTATAAAATTTCTAGGAAAGACCCATGATTTATAAATAATATTTGCAATTAACAAGGAAAATAAACCTTAAACTCATCAGGAAAATTAGATTTGAACAGACACTAGAGGAAAGCAGGGAAATGAAATGAATGAGAAGGCTGAAGAAACATTCCCTCCTTTTCACCCTGTCCTAGAAAAAAGCAAGTTTGGTCTACTGGTTGGTTTTAATATTCAATAATTAATAGCATTTGGGTGAAGCAATTTGCTGATCATTTAGAAACATCTGTTAACACTTTTATAGAGAAATTATAATATATTCACAGTCAACCATAAATCAACATGTATATTTGTATGCATATTCTAGAGCTGTATATGAGCATATTTGTGTTAGAAAACAAAATTGTAACAAAGATCTTGAAAGTCTACTTTTGGAATTATTTTTAACACAGTAAATATTTTCACTTGTGATCGAAACCACTTGAAAAGTGAGCCAAAATTCAATTTTTTTCAAGCACTCGACTATTTTCAGAACTTGATTCTGACCAAGATAAATCCATAAATAAACTTTTTATACTACTTACTGTAGTTCGTTTTTTATTTCTATTTTTCTGGGTTGTACCCACCTGTTAGAGTGAGTCCCAGCTGTGAAACTGTGATTGCTGTGATGAAATTCCATAGTCACTGGGCCAATGAAAAGCTAAAGTCTGATTTTGTGTTAATTTTTTTCCTCCAAAACATTCAATTGATGTAGTTTTCTTTTCTGACAAAGTCCTGTTTCCTATTAATGCAAAATGAAAACAAATTTGTGGGAGGCCATAAATTCAATAGGGAAATTAAAGTTGGGTAAAAGATAAGTTATGATAAATAATTAGAAAGGTAATACCTCACTAAATAAAACGGGGGGGACAAAGAACATAAATGATTTACAGATGTAGGAAAACACAAATGACCCTTAAAAGTGAAAAATTTAAAAGTTCACTTCTAGTCAATGGGAAAACAAGTGAGAAAGACAGTGAGCCACCACTTTTCACATAACTGGAAATGGCTGCATTTCCAGTGTATATGGAAAGCCAGTGTTTATGAGTTTGTATTTACAGCTATGATAAAATTTTACATTAAAATATGCATCTACAGGGGCGCCTGAGTGGCTCAGTGGGTTGAGCCTCTGCCTTCAGCTTGGATCATGATCTCAGGGTCCTGGGATCAAGCCCCACATCGGGCTCTCTGCTCAGCGGGGAATCTGCTTCCCCCCCCCACCCTCGTCTGCCTCTCTGCCTACTTGTGATCACTTTCTGTTAAATAAATAAATAATCTAAAAAAAAGTAATAAAATTACACTGAATATTCACTAACTAGAATTTTAAAAAAGAAACAAAAAAAGAACTGCTAAGAAAGAGTATAATGTGCCCAGATGGGTTATTTTTAACTGAAAAAGAAATGTTTTCAGAGTAGAGAAAATGTTGCCACCCATCATAAGTTGTATGACATTATGTCAAATGATACTTTAATTAGCGATCATTCCTAGAAATGCAAAAGAAATGCATCTTGAATGGCCTTTTTATATAAATGGCTGCCTTATCAGTCCCTTTTACATTTCTACAACTCGCTTTTAGAAAATAACATGGCATTTTTATATAAATGGCTGCCTTATCAGTCCCTTTTACATTTCTACAACTCGCTTTTAGAAAATAACAGATTTTAGTCAAAACTTACTGAATTTTCTAGGTGATTAAAAAAGGACAATCACATTACGTAAATAAGTCCTGGGATATAATGTATAACACGATATAGTTAATATTGTCTATCTGAAAGTTGCTAAGAGAGTAGATCTTGGGAGTTCTTATCAGGGGCACCTGGGTGGTTCAGTCAGTTAAGCGTCTGCCTTCAGCTCAGGTCATGATCTCAGGATCCTAGGATGGACCTGTTTTAAAGGCATAAACTGGTTGGAGTAAGATTGTCCTTACTTTCAATCTGGAAGTCCAATAAATGTTCCCATAAATGGGAAAATAAAATTATAGGTGTTCAAATAACTGGAGCCATCTTAATCTTGTTCCTTTTTCCAAGTTGAGATATACTTGACCAACATTATATTAGTTTCAAGTGTACAACATAATTACTCAATATTTATACATATCGCAGAATGATCACCATTATTGTGACTTATTAGTCTAGTTAATATCCATCATCACACATGGCTACACTTTTTTGATAAGAATTTTTTTTAATACTTTATTTATTTGAGAGAGAAGGAGTGAGAGCACAATTGAGAGTAGGGGCTTGGGGGGAAGGGAAGAGGGACAGAGAGAAGCAGGCTCCCTGCTGAGCAGGGAGCTCGACACAGGGTCTCCAGGGTGCTCTCACCTCCTCCAGCTGCTCAAATCCTTCCTTCTGATATTCATATAAAAGAGGCAGAACCCACAACCAACTATGGAAAATCCAGCATCCTTCTTTAGTTCACTCAAGGATTCTCAGATCTTACGTTCCTCCTATTTATCTCAGCTTCAATTTCCCACCTCACGTAGATCCTTGATTTCTTTTTCTTCCCCTTGAAACTGTTTCCTTCTACCTTTCCTCAATTTAAACTTGAACACAGCTTTTTTTTTTTTTTTTGCTTAAACACCCTGAACACAAAACAATTATGGGTTTTATGGGTTTGGTTTGGTTTGTTTTTTCTTTACAGAGTGTTTTCTTTTATTTTTTTAAAGATTTTATTTATTTATTTTGACAGAGAGAGATCACAAGTAGGCAGAGAGGCAGGCAGAGAGAGAGGGAAGCAGGCTCTCTTCAGAGCAGAGAGACTGACGTGGGACTCGATCCCAGGACCCTGAGATCATGACCTGAGCTGAAGGCAGCGGCTTAAACCACTGAGCCACCCAGGCGCCCTTCTTTACAGAGTGTTTAAAATGAGGTGTGAAGATGGGTAAAGAAGGGAAATTAGGTTGCTCAAATGGTAGGATGACTGACTATCCCAGTTTACCTGGGACTGAAGGTTTTTCCTGGGATGTGGGACTTCAGGAGAGTTCTGGATAAAGTGGGATGAAATGGTCATCCTAACCAAGTTTGATTGCTAAAGAGACAGGACTCAACATAGCAGTGCTTTTGGATTTACAATTTATTGCAGGAAAAGGATATACTCTAAGAACAGCTCTAAAGTAAGGTGATACATCATGGTCAGAGCTTGCCCCACAGCCACAGGGCCACAGAGGCCAGGCACCAGCTCCCAGAGTCCTCTCTCTGTGAGGGCCAGTGCAGACACCCTTTGTCTCAGCTCAGGAACCACTGACTTGTGCATGGAATACCTCAGAACTAGAGTCCAAAATGTAATCTCAGCTGTTTCTTATACCCTCTAGGCATTTTCTTGTCACATAACGAATCTAAATGGCAAGGCACCCTAGGGACAAGAGAGTCTCCCTGAGACAAGTGCAGATCATCGTTCTTACTGTTGTCAGTAAACAATGCTGACAAGCCTGTACAAACTTAGCAGACCTACGGATACAAAGAAACATTAACACTCGGTACATTCCATACATTGACCAGGCGTAGTGCCCTTCATGGATTTAGTAAAACAGTTCAGGTCAATTCCAGGTCTCCTGCAATAAACCCTCACAGCTCAGATCATCAAAACAAGAGACTTAAAACAGAATTGGTAGGTGCTTTTATCATTGTAAGTCTTTGGCTTTTCCTGTCAAAGGAAGCTTCCAGTTGGCCTCTTCTTGGGCTCATGCTTCTTTACTGCAAATGGAGCCCAGTCTCTGTCTTCACTTCTCATTTCCAACCCAGCTTTTTGACTCTCCTTCTCAGGATGCTGACTGAAAACTAAAAATTCTTCATATTTTACTTTGCAAAGCAATATGCTTCACTTTGCTGTACTCCAAGTTCTCACAAGCAGTGTCCCAGCTCTTCATCCTCTTCCTTATCATCATGATTATAATCACCACAACATCAACAAGAGTGGCAGGAGTAATGCTTGATACAGACCTTACTCTGTCCCAGGCCCTAAGCCTCTTACACATACTATCATATTTAATCATCACAACAGTGTTACTAAGAGCAGAATATTAATACCCCCATTTTACAAATGAAGAAGGTGAAAAAGAAGTTCAGTAATTTTCCCAAGGTCACTCAGATTGTAAATGATGAAGTCAGAGTTGGAAGTCAGGCTCTGGCTGCCACATGTGCTTTCCTTCACTGTACTCTCCAAAATGTCCCATCAGGCTATTTCACAGGCACTTCTCTCCAGCAGTATCCTGCCACTTTTAATTATTGTTTTGGAAAATCAACAACATAGAATACAAAGACTAAGTTTTTAATAAAATCACTTCTAAAAATACACCAATAACTTGCAAAAGAAAACATATTTTTACAAAATCTGGTAATTATATATTCAGATATTTTTGAGAATACATCCATAAAACAAGGAAAGAGTGGTATGAAAAAGACAAATCAAAAATATGAAAGAGTTCTTAATTAAAAATATTGCTAACATAAAATAAAACCTACCCTCCAAAAGCGTTTTGGAAAATAAAGTTTGGTACATTGTCCAAATGTAGAGAATGTAGAGAATGTAGAGAAAAAGGAAGAATCAGATTATGAAAGAAGAGATAGAAGATACAGAGACTCAATCTAGAATGTTCAACATCAACTAAGTGGAGTACAAGAAGGAAGAGAGGACAATGAAGATGGGGAATTCAGGAAAACCATTTGGAAGAGTGTCAAAGCTGAAGAAAAGCACAATTTTTCACTGAAAACAACTTATGAATAGAGACCAAGATGAAAAAGAAAAGACAGTTGCATACACTACTTCACACATCAAAGAATAAAGATGCTGAAAGCATCCAGAGAGGAAAAAGATGTCATCAAGAAATAACTGTTAGAGTGCCACCACCATGTAACCTAAAGAGTTTACTTAATCTCGCTGTGCCTCAGTCTCCTCATTTGTAAAAGGAGAATAGTATAATATTTTCCTCAAAAAAGTGTTGTGAATATTACCAAGAATTTTGGGATGATGACAAAGTAGAAAGATGCTTATCCCATGCCACGAACATACCAAAATAACAGCTACATGTAGGTGACTACTCTGAAGACAACCCGAAGACTATCAAAACAGACCTTCCATAGCTAATCATGGAGAGGAGGCCACATCCCAAAGGGATGGACGGGCAGAAACACAGTTGAGAACTAAAGCCCCAATTGGACTATCCACAAATGGGAGGGACATTGCAAGCATGAAGAGGTGAGAGTGCAAGTCTCAGCATTGGAGACCTGCACTGAGAAGGAAAGTCTCCATCATGTCTGGCTTTGAAAACCAGAAAGACTTAACTTAGGGAGCTTTTAAAATCAGCAGGGTTTAATTCTGGGTATTTTAATATCAGTGGGCTTAACTCCGGGAAAGCCAGAGGGCAACAGGAAAGGGAGTCCCAACCCTGAGAGATCCAGGATACAAAATAACTCAACCTGAGACATAGCACAGAAGCACTAGTTTAAAAATGCCTGGAGTATACATGAAAGAGATTTATTGAGTAATCTTAGAACATGTGCTGGAGGGGCAAGTAATCTTAGAACATCTATGGAAAATTTCTCCAGAAAAAAAAAGCATTAGTGAATGCCATTTCTTTCCCCCTCCTCCCAGCCTAGGTAGCTGGACACTTGCGGGAGACAACACCATTCTCTCCATCTACCCTGCTAGCACTACATGCCTGCCAATCATTCCCCTGTGGATCTGCCCATCAACTCTACCTGACTCTGGAGGTTTCCTTCCAAAACAACTCCTGACCTGCCATACCCAGCAGGAGCCACAGCCAGAACCAGTACCAATACAAAGTGACTCCTGACTTAGGGAGGGGGAGAGATACAACCCCACACACCAGCATGCCTGCAGGGCCTGCAGCTAGGCCTCTTGGCTGGCTATGCAGAGAGTGAGTCTTTCCTTTCAGTGCACCTATAGCTATGACATAGAGGCTAATTTTAGACAGCTAGGCTTACTGCCCACTGGCTCATCAAAGAGGTGACAGGGGCTGAAGGCAGGCTTCTCAACAGCATAGGATGCAAACCCTGCCTAGTACACCCACAGCAGGAATAATGGGACATTGCAGTCAGCTGTACTAAAGGAAATCACAGCCAGTTACAACAGGAGGGTGCATGCAGCCCCTAAAGGGGTGCCCTAGAGCACCTGGCTCTGATGATAGAATTGTGTTATAGAGCACCACATGATCTCTTCTATGCAAGGCCACTACTTTCAATACCAAGAGCCATAGCTGACCAACTTAATACATAGAAACACAGAGTTATACAAATTAAAAACACAGAAGACTTATCCCAAATGTAAAGAAAAAGAAAATCACAGTAAAAGAGCTAAATAAAATGAAGATAAGCAATATGCCTGATAAAGAATTCAAGGTAACAGCCATAAAGATATTTACAGGACTTAAGAAGAGTGGATACATTCAATGAAAATTTCAACAGAGGAAAAATATTAAAAAGAACCAGGCAGGGGCGCCTGGGTGGCTCAGTGGGTTAAAGCCTCTGCCTTTGGCTCAGGTAATGATCCCATGGTCCTGGGATCGAGCCCAGCATTGGGCTCTCTGCTCCACGGGGAGCCTGCTTCCTCCTCTCTCTCTGCCTGCCTCTCTGCCTAGTTGTGATTTCTCTCTGTCAAATAAATAAAATATTAAACAAAAATAAAAAAATAAAAAGAACCAGGCAGAGCTGAACAATTCAATCATTGAAAAAAACAAACACACTGGAGGTAATCAACAACAGATTAGAGGATGCAGAAGAACATTTCAGTGACCTCGAAGACAAGGTAATGGAAAGCAACCCAGCTGAACATCGAAAAAAAAAAAAAAACAATAATAAAAAATGAGAATAGGTTAAAGGAATGCTGTGACATCATCAAGCATACTAATATTCACAGTTTAGGGATCTCAGAAGGAGAAAAGGGAGAAGCGGGTAGAAAACTTATTTGAAGAAATAATAGCCGAAAACTTCTCTAATCTGGGAAAGGAAATAGACATTCATGTCCAGGAAGCAAAGAAGGGCCTTAACAAAATAAAACCAGGGAGATCCACACTAAGACATATAATAATAAAAATGGCAAAAAGTAATGATAAAGAGAATTTTATTTTTTTTAAAGATTTATTTATTTGAGAGAAAGAGAGCATATGTGCATACAAGCAGGGTGAGAGGTACTGGGGAAGGAGAGAGAAAGGTAGAGGTAAAGAATATCAAGCAGACTCCCTGCTGAATGTGGAGCGGATGCAGTGCTCGATCCCAGGACCCTGAGATCATGACCTTAGTTGAAATCAAGAGTCAGACACTCAACTGACTAAGCCACCCAGGTGCCCCAATAAAGGGAGAATTTTTTTAAATTTTTTTTATTTCTTTATAAACATATAATGTATTTTTATCCCCAGGGGTACAGGTCTGGGAATCACCAGTTTTACACACTTTACAGCACTCACCATAGCACATACCCTCCCCAATGTCCATAACCCTATCCCCCTCTCCCAATCCCCCTCCCCCCAGCAACCCTCAGTTTGTTTTGTGAGATTAAGAGTCACTTATGGTTTGTCTCCCTCCCAATCCCATCTTGTTTCATTTATTCTTCTCCTACCCCCCTAACCCCCCCCCCCATGTTGCATCTCCACTTCCTCATATCAGGGAGGTCATATGATAGTTGTCTTTCTCCGATTGACTTATTTCACTAAGCATGATACCCTCCATTCATGTTACATCCACGTCGTCACAAATGGCAAGATTTCATTTCTTTTGATGACTGCATAGTATTCCATTGTGTATATATACTACATCTTCTTTATCCATTCATCTGTTGATGGACATCTAGGTTCTTTCCATAGTTTGGCTATTGTAGACATTGCTACTATAAACATTCGGGTGCACATGCCACTTCGGATCACTACGTTTGTATCTTTAGGGTAAATACCCAGTAGTGCAATTGCTGGGTCATAGGGTAGTTCTACTTTCAACATTTTGAGGAACCTCCATGCTGTTTTCCAGAGTGGTTGCACCAGCTTGCATTCCCACCAACAGTGTAGGAGGGTTCCCCTTTCTCTGCATCCTCGTCAGCATCTGTCATTTCCTAACTTGTTAATTTTAGCCATTCTGACTGGTGTGAGGTGATGTCTCATTGTGGTTTTGATTTGTATTTCCCTGATGCTGAGTGATGAGGAGCACTTTTTCATGTGTCTGTTGGCCATCTGGATGTCTTCTTTGCAGAAATGTCTGTTTATGTCTTCTGCCCATTTCGTGATTGGATTATTTGTTCTTTGGGTGTTGAGTTTGCTAAGTTCCTTATAGATTTTGGACACTAGCCCTTTATCTGATATGTCGTTTGCAAATATCTTCTCCCATTCTGTCAGTTGTCTTTTGGTTTTGTTAACTGTTTCCTTTGCTGTGCAAAAGCTTTTCATCTTGATGAAATCCCAATAGCTCATTTTTTCCCTTGCTTCCCTTGCCTTTGGTGATGTTCTAGGAAGACGTTGCTGCAGCTGAGGTCCAAGAGGTTGCTGCCTGTGTTCTCCTCAAGGATTTTGATGGATTCCTTTCTCACATTGAGGTCCTTCATCCATTTTGAGTCTATTTTCATGTGCGAAGTAAGGAAATGGTCTGATTTCATTTTTCTGCATGTGGTTGTCCAATTTTCCCAACACAATTTATTGAAGAGGCTGTCTTTTTTTGATTGGATAGTCTTTCCTGCTTTGTCGAAGATTAGTTGACCATAGAGTTGAGGGTCTATTTCTGGGCTCTCTATTCTGTTCCATTGATCTATGTGTCTGTTTTTGTGCCAGTACCATGCTGTCTTGATGATGACAGCTTTGTAATAGAACTTGAAGTCTGGAATTTTGATGCTGCCAAATTTGGCTTTCTTTTTCAATATTCCTTTGGCTATTCGAGGTCTTTTCTGGTTCCATATAAACTTGAGGATTATTTGTTCCATTTCTTTGAAAAAAATGGATGGTATTTTGATAGGGATTGCATTAAATGTGTATATTGCTTTAGGTGGCATAGACATTTGTTCTTCCAATCCATGAGCATGGAACATTTTTCCATTTCTTTGTGTCTTCCTCAATTTCTTTCATGAGTACTTTATAGTTTTCTGCATATAGATTCTTAGCCTCTTTGGTTAGGCTTATTCCTAGGTATCTCATAGTTTTGGGTGCAATTGTAAGTGGGATTGACTCCTTAATTTCTCTTTCTTCTGTCTTGTTGTTGGTGTAGAGAAATACAACTGACTTCTGTGTATTGATTTTATATCCTGACACTTTACTGAATTCCTGTACAAGTTCTAGAAGTTTTGGAGTGTATTCTTTGGGTTTTCCACATATAGTATCACATCATCTGTGAAGAGTGATAGTTTGACCTCTTCTTTGCTGATTTGGATGCCTTTAATTTCCTTTTGTTGTCTTATTGCTGAGGCTAGGACTTCTAGTACTATGTTGAATAGCAGTGGTGATAATGGACATCCCTGCCATGTTCCTGACCTTAGCAGAAAAGCTTTCATTTTTTCTCCATTGAGAATGATATTTGCGGTGGGTTTTTCATAGATGGCTTTGATAATATTGAGGTATGTGCCCTCTATCCCTACATTTTGAAGAGTTTTGATCAGGAAGGAATGCTGTACTTTGTCAAATGCTTTTTCAGCATCTATGGAGAGTATCATATGGTTCTTGTTCTTTCTTTTATTAATGTGTTCTATCACATTGATTGATTTGCGGATGTTGAACCAAACTTGCAGCCCTAGGATAAATCCCACTTGGTCGTGGTGAATAATCCTTTTACTGTACTGTTGAATCCTATTGGCTAGTATTTGGATGAGAATTTTTGCATCTGTGTTCATCAAGGATATTAGTCTGTAGTTTTCTTTTTTGATGGGATCCTTGTCTGGTTTTGGGATCAAGGTGATGCTGGCCTCATAAAATGAGTTTGGAAGTTTTCCTTCCATTTCTATTTTTTGGAACAGTTTCAGGAGAATAGGAATTAGTTCTTCTTTAAATGTTTGGTAGAATTCCCCTGGGAAGCCGTCTGGCCCTGGGCTTTTGTTTGTTTGCAGATTGTTGATGACTGTTTCAATCTCCTTACTGGTTATAGGTCTGTTCAGGTTTTCTATTTCTTCCTGGTTCAGTTGTAGTAGTTTATATGTCTCTAGGAATGCATCCATTTCTTCCAGATTGTCAAATTTGTTGGCGTAGAGTTGCTCATAGTATGTTCTTATAATTGTCTGTTGTTATAATGGTTATGAATGAATTGTTATGAACAACATAAATTGTTGTTATAATTGGGGTTAGTTGTTATCTCTCCTCTTTCATTCATGATTTTATTTATTTGGGTTTTTTTTCTTTTTGAAAAGTCTGGCCAGGGATTTATCAATCTTATTAATTCTTTCAAAGAACCAGCTCCTAGTTTCATTGATTTTTTCTATTGTTTTTTTGGTTTCTATTTCATTGATTTCTGCTCTGATCTTTATGATTTCTCTTCTCCTGCTGGGTTTAGGGTTTCTTTCCTGTCCTTTTCCAGCTCCTTTAGGTGTAGTGTAGGTTGTGTACTTGAGACCTTTCTTGTTTCTTGAGAAAGGCTTGTATTGCTATATATTTTCCTCTCAGGACAGCCTTTGCTGTGTCCCACAGATTTTGAACCATTGTGTTTTCATTATCATTTGTTTCCATGAATTTTTTCAATTCTTCTTTAATTTCCTGGTTGACCCATTCATTCTTTAGAAGGATGCTGTTTAGTCTCCATGTATTTGGGTTCTTTCCAGCTTTCCTCTTGTGATTGAGTTCTAGCTTCAGAGCATTGTGGTCTGAAAATATGCAGGGAATGATCCCAATCTTTTGATACCAGTTGAGACCTGATTTAGAACCCAGGATGTGATCTATTCTGGAGAATGTTTCATGTGCACTAGAGAAGAATGTATATTCTATTGCTTTGGGATGAAATGTTCTGAATATATCTGTGATGTCCATCTGGTCCAGTGTGTCATTTAAGGCCTTTATTTCCTTTTTGATCTTTTGCTTGGATGATCTGTCCATTTCAGTGAGGGGAGTGTTAAAGTCCACTACTATTATTGTATGATTGTTGACGTGTTTCTTTGAATTTGTTATTAATTGGTTTATATAGTTGGCTGCTCCCATGTTAGGGGCATAGATATTTAAAATTGTTAGATCTTCTTGTTGGACAGACCCTTTGAGGATGATATAGTGTCCTTCCTCATCTCTTATTATAGTCTTTGGCTTAAAATCTAATTGATCTGATATAAGGATTGCCACCCCACCTTTCTTTTGATGCCCATTAGCATGGTAAATCATTTAAATGATTTTAATCATTTACCCTTTTCTTTTTTAACGTTTTTTAACTAGTTTATCTAATATATACATTTTTTTCTTTTTTATATTTTTTCTTTGTTTTCTTTTTTTAATTTTTTCTCTTTTTTTTTCTGAACCTCTTTTTATCCCCTTTCTCACCCCCCCCCCATGATTTGGGGTTTCTTCTGATTTGGTTAAAGCACATTTTCCTGGGGTCTTTATTTTAATCCCCCTCACTTTAAATCTGGAGGTGTCTTCAGGTCTAAAATGAGTTTCTTATAGGCAACATATAGATGGGTTTTGTTTTTTTATCCATTCTGATACCCTGTGTCTTTTGATTGGGGCATTTAGCCCATTAACATTCAGGGTAACTACTGAGTGATATGAATTTAGTGCCATTGTATTGCCTGTAAGGTGACTGTTACTGTATATTGTCTCTGTACCTTTCTGGTCTACTACTTTAGGCTCTCTCTTTGCTTAGAGGACCCCTTTCAATATTTCCTGTAGAGCTGGTTTGGTGTTTGCAAATTCTTTCCGTTTTTGTTTGTTCTGGAAGCTTTTTATCTCTCCTTCTAATTTCAATGATAGCCTAGCTGGATAGAGTATTCTTGGCTGCATGTTTTTCTCGTTTAATGCTCTGAATATATCATGCCAGCTCTTTCTGGCCTGCCAGGTCATTGTGGATAATTCTGCTGCCAATCTAATATTTTTACCATTGTATGTTACAGACTTCTTTCCCCGGGCTGCTTTCAGGATTTTCTCTTTGTCACTAAGACTTGCAAATTTTACTATTAGGTGACGGGGTGTGGACCTATTCTTGTTGATTTTGAGGGGGGTTCTCTACACCTCCCGGATTTTGATGCTTGTTCCCTTTGCCATATTAGGGAAATTCTCTCCAATAATTCTCTCCAATATACCTTCTGCTCCCCTCTCTCTTTCTTCTCCTGGAATCCCAATTATTCTCATGTTGTTTCATCTTATGGTGTCACTTATCTCTTGAATTCTCCCCTCGTGGTCCAGTAGCTGTTTGTCCCTCTTTTGCTCAGCTTCTTTATTCTCTGTCATTTGGTCTTCTATATCACTAATTCTTTCTTCTGCCTCATTGATCCTAGCAGTGAGAGCCTCCATTTTTGATTGCACCTCATTAATAGCTTTTTTGATTTCAACTTGGTTAGATTTTAGTTCTTTAATTTTTCCAGAAAGGGCTTTTATATCTCCAGAGAGGGTTTCTCTAATATCTTCCATGCCTTTTTCGAGCCCGGCTAGAACGTTCAGAATTGTCATTCTGAACTCTAGATCTGACATATTACCAATGTCTGTATTGATTAGGTCTCTTAGCCTTTGGTACTGCCTCTTGTTCTTTTTTTTTTTTTTTTTTTTGGTGAATTTTTTTCTGCCTTGTCATTTTGTACAGATAAGAGTATATGAAGGAGCAAGTAAAATACTAAAAGGGTGGCAAAGACCCCAGGAAAATGCGCTTTAACCAAATCAGAAGAGACCCCAAATCGTAGGGGGGAGAAAGGGGATAAAAAGAGGTTTAGAAAAAAAAAAGACAAAATTTAAAAAAGAAAACAAATAAAGAAAAAATATAAAAAAGAATATACATATATATATATTAGACAAACTAGTTAAAAAAACATTAAAAAAGAAAAGGGTAAAAGTTAAAAAAAATTTAGCAGAAGAAGAAAAAAAATTGAAAAGAAAATTAAGTTAACTGCAAGACTAAAGAATCATGGGGAGAAAGCCATGAGTTCTGTTCTTTGCTTTCTCCTCCTCTGGAATTCCGCTGCTCTCCTTGGTATTGAACCTGCTCTCCTTGGTAGGTGAACTTGGTCCTGCCTGGATATTTTGTTGATCTTCTGGGGGAGGGGCCTGTTGTAGTGATTCTCAGGTGTCTTTGCCCAAGGCGGAATTGCACTGCCCTTACCAGGGGCCAGGCTAAGTAATCCGCTCGGGTTCACTTTCCGGAGCTTTTGTTCCCTGAATGCTTTCCATAGAGTTCTGGAGGACAGAAATGAAAATGGCAGCTTCCCAGTCTCCAGCCTTGAGGAGCTGAGCTCGGGGCCCCACTCCTCAGTGCACCCTCAGAGAATAGCACCCAATCACTCCCGTCTCCCTGGCCTCTGGCCACGCTCCGAGTTCACCCAGCCTCTGACTGGTTCAAGGTAATCCCAAGCTGAGAGCTCACTCCTCAGCTCTGTCTCTGTAGCTGACTTCCCGTTCTAATACCTGCAAGCTCTGTGACACTCAGACACCCCCGATCCTTCTGTGACCATGCAGGACCTGGGGCCATGCTGACCCGCATGGGCTTCACCCCGGTTTAGCCTCTGGAGCAATGTCCCTCAGCGGAACAGACTTTTAAAAGTCCTGATTTTGTGCTCCATTGCTCCGTGGCTTGCCAGGAACCGGCCCTTCCCCACCACAGTCTATCTTCCCGTCACTTTGGATTCACTTCTCCGCCAGTCCTACCTTTCAGAAAGTGGTTGATTTTCTGTTTCTAGAATTGCTGTTCTTCTTCTCTTCGATCTCCTGTTGGATTTTTAGGTGTTTGCAATGTTTAGATCAGGTATCTAGCTGATCTCCTGCTACCTGATGTAGTCTCAGCCTGCTACTTCTCCGCCATTTTGACTCCTCCCCTTAAAGGGAGAATTTTTAAAGCAGCAAAGGAAAACAGTTCCATACAAGGGAAACCCCATAAGGATATCAGCTGGTTTTTCAGCAAAAATTTTGTAAGCCAAAGGAAAGTGGCATGATATATTCAAAATGTGGAAAGGAGGAAAGAAAAAAAAAAACCTACACCAAGAATACTCTACCTCATATAGTTATCATTTGGAATAGAAGGAGAGACAAATAGTTTCCCAGACAAACAAAAGTTAAAAGAATTCATCAATATTAAACCAGCTTTACAAAAAATGTTAAAGGAAATTCTTTAAGTGGAAATAAAAGGCTGTAATTAAAAGTAAGAAAGTTATGAAAGAAAAAATTTTACCAGTAAATGCAAACATATAGTAAATGTACTATAAATGTACTATTAATCACTTATAAAACCAGTATGGAGGTTATATCTACAAAAATCAAGCAATGAATACACAAAATATAAAGATGTAAAATATGACATGTGGAAGGGGCAGTAAACATTGAGTGCTTTTAGAATGTATTCAAATTTCAATGACCATCAACTTGATATAGACTGTTATGCACATAAGATTTTATATACGAACCTCATGGTAACCATAAATCAAAAACCAATAATAGATATACACACAAAAATAGAAAAGAATCCAAGCATAACACTACATCAAACCACAAGGAATGAGAGCAAGAGAAGAAAGGAACAGAGAAGACCTATACAAACAATCATAAAATGACAAAATGGAAATACCTATACACCTTTGAATAATTACTGTAAGTGTAAATTGTCTAAATGTCCCAATCAAAAGACATAGTATGGCAGAATGGATTATAAAAACAAGAGTAATCTCTATGCTGCCAGCAGAGACTCACTGCAAACTTAAAAACACATATAGACTGGAAAATGAAAGGATGGAAAAACACATGCTGTGCAAATGGAAGCAAAAAAAAAAAAAAAGAGTGGGGTAGCAATACATAGATAATATAGACTTTAAAACAAAGACAGTAGTGAGAGACAAAGAAGGTCCCTACATAATAATACAGTGATTAATCCAACAAGAGAATAGAATAATTTAGATATCTATGCACCCAACAAAGGAGCACCTAAACACGTAAGAAAATATTAACAGACATAATGGTAGAAATTGACAGTAATACACTAATAGTAAGGGACTTCAACATTCCAGTTACATCAATGGATAGATCATCCAGAAAGAAGGTCAGCAACTGTACAGTGACTGAATGACACATTAGACCAGAGGGATTTAACCAATATACATTCCATCCAAAGCAGAATACACATTCTTTTCCAGTGCACATGAAACATTTTCAAGAATATATCACATTTTGGACCACAAAACAAGACTCAATAAATTTAAGAGGGCTGAAATCATATAAAGCACTTTTCCCATACACAATGGTATGAAACTAGAAATCAAACACAAGAAAAAAACTGAAAGATCATGAATGGATAAAGAAGACGTGGTATAGGGGGAGTCAAGATGACGGGGAAGTAGAAGGAGGCGCCGTTTCAACCTGTCCCCTAAAGTGAGCTGATTACCTACCAAAGAACTCCGATCACCCATGAAATCAGCCCGAGATCAGAATTATACACGTCTGGATCTCTACAGGAGCAGAGGATGCCAGTGGGCAGGTAAAGTGGAGTGGGAACGTCGGACTGATATCGGAAGATAAACAAAAGGGGGAGGGAGCCACCAGAGGTGACCGATTGGAAAGTAATACCCCAATACGAGAATGCCCTGCATCTGGGGACCAGCATTAACTTGGAGTCTGGTTGAAAGCACTCAAAAAAGAGCAAAGGATCGCGGGGGGAGATTGTGGGAATCGGGGCGGTTAGGGACAGGGGCTTAAGTCCCTGGACCCAGGACAGCCTCCCCGGTGCTGAGCCAGAGAGAGTGCGGCAGAGAAATCAGGTCTTGGTCCCTGAGCCGCTAGCGTGCCCGAACCGCCAGCGCGCCTGAGAATGCATGGGGTCCGGCTCCCATGAGGGGCTGGGAGCCTCGCCAGACGGCATTCCTGAGACGCGCGCACCCCACACCTCCCTGAGAGAGCTGCGGGCCGGCATTAACCTGGCGCTCTTAGTCCCGCGCCAAGGGATCAGAGCCTGAGACCCACGTGCCCCACACCCTCCCCTGGGAGAGGTGCTCACAGGCACTAGCCGGGAGCTCTGGGACCCAGAAAAACCAGCACTCCCAGCCTGGGCCAGTGGGAAAATCTCAGTGTGTGATCGCTGCTTGGAACCTCTCTGGATGTCTGGAGCTGCCAAGACAGCCGCAGCTTCCGTGGTTTTGGGTACAAGGAGGAGATGCTGCATCCCCAGGGACCGTGATTCGACGGTAGATACTCGGTAGAGTAGTCTACCAGCAGCGCTGCAGAGCATTCTGAGGCTTCTCTCTGAGAGGGAGATGGGGGTGCAGTTTGCTCTCCTCTAAACCTCCAAAAACCATCAAAAGCTGTCAAGGCGAGAGAAAACAGATGAACAAACATAAAAACCTCCAGAGAAAAAAAGCCTGAAAAAAACCGGTTTCCTCAGAGTTCACCCCCTTGAGGGGGGCGGGAGGACTTAACTCAGGGAACATCCTTGACTGAAAACCCACGTGGCAGGCCCATCCCGCAGAAAACCAACCAGGAAAGGGGGAAAAAAAAAAAAGACAACAGAGAACAACCACCACTACTTCATAGATACAACTTTTATTTTTAATAGTTAACTATTCTGGTTCATTTTTTTTATATATATAGATAATTTTTTAACTATTTACCATCACAGTGAGATGTCCATCAAATTACTTAATAACCTTCTAACCTGGACTTTTTGATACATACACCCATGTTTTTCTTTTGCTTTTCTATTTTTTAAATTTTTTTTTAATTTTAGTTTAGGTTAGTCTAGTTTATTCTTTTTAATTTTTATTTTATAATATACATATAGAGTTAAACTTCAAGGTAATCCCCTTTCCCCAATCAATGCTACCCCTATAGGTAAACCAATTTTTAATCCCCCTTTATCTTAGGAAAGTTGAGTCCTTTAACAAAGACATCAAGATACATCCAGGAAGAATCAAAATGAACTTCCTCGCCCACACTGAGAATTTATAACCACTCTCCCATCTTTTCCTTCTGCCAATGTTTCTGTGTATTTGTGTTTGTCCTGATAGTATATAAATCTTATACTTGGGGTTCTTTTTGATGAGGTTCTTCCTTTTTTTGCTTTTACATATATATTTTTTCTCTTGTCATATACTTTTATCAGTCTTTTTGTTTGTTTTTGTTTGTATACTTCATAAATCTTACCTTGGGGCCCATTTGGTCTGACCCTTCTCTTTTATCTTCCCTTTTTTTCCTGTCTCTCTCTCTCTCTCTCTTTTTTCTTTTTTCTCTCATTTGGGTGGGGAATTCTGATTGCTCAGAAGCATTCCACGGTGCACCTTGACTGCACCACAATTAATACATCCAGCTACATCCGTTCAGTCATCTCTCACCAAAATGACTAGGAGGAGGAATGCCCAACAGAAGAAAAATACAGAGGATGGATGTTCTGCAACAGAGCTAATGGCTATCAACATAGACAATATGTTGGAAAAGGAATTCAGGTTAACAATTATCCAGGCAATAGCTAGGTTGGAGAAAGCCATGGATGACCAAACGGAATTGATTAGGGCAGAACTGAAAGCTACCAGGGATGATGTTCAAAATGCTCTCAATGAGTTCCAATCTAATCTAAATTCTCTAAAAGCTAGGGTAACTGAGACAGAAGACAGAATTAGTGATCTGGAGGACAAACAGATAGAGAGAAAGGATCAGGAGGAAGCCTGGAACAAACAGCTCAGAAGCCATGAAAACAGAATCAGGGAAATAAATGATGCCATGAAACGTTCCAACATCAGAATTATTGGAATCCCTGAAGGGGAGGAGAAAGAAAGAAGTCTAGAAGATATAGTGGAAGAAGTTGTCTATGAAAATTTTCCCAATCTCACGAATGGAAACAGCATTCATGTACTAGAGGCAGAACGGTTTCCCCCAAGATTATAGATTTTTGAAAGTCCTCGTGACACCTGATAGTAAGAATGAAGAATTATAACTGTAGGCAGACCCTCTTGAAAGCAGCTAGGACAAAGAAGCTCCTTACATACAGAGGAAAGCCCATTAGAATAACATCAGACCTGTCCACAGAGACCTGGCAAGCCAGGAAGGGCTGGCAAAATATATTCAGCACCAAATGAGAAGAACATGCAGCCAAGAATACTTTATCCAGCAAGACTGACATTCAAAATGGATGGAGAGATAAAGAGTTTCCAAGACTGGCAAGGCCTAAAAGACTATGCAACCACCACGCTGACACTGCAGGAAATATTAAAGGGGGTTCTATAAAAGAAAAAATCATAAGAATATCATTGAACAGAAATATAGAGACAATCTACAGAAAGAAAGCCTTCAAAGGTAACATGATGTCAATAAAAATATATCTATCAATAATTACTCTCAAGGTGAATGGCCTAAATGCTCCCATAAAATGACACAGGGTTGCAGATTGGATAAAACAACAGGACCCATCCATATGTTCTCTACAAGAGTCCCATTTTTAACCTAAAGATACACCCAGACTGAAAGTGAAGGGATGGAGAAGCATCTTTCATGCCAAAGGGCCTCAAAAGAAGGCTGGGGTAGCAATTCTCATATCAGATAAATTAGATTTTAAACTAAAGGCTGTAGTCAGAGATACAGATGGACACTACATAATTCTTTTTTTTAAAGATTTTATTTAATTATTTGACAGACAGAGAACACAAGTAGGCAGAGAGACAGGCGGAGAGGAGGAAGCAGGCTCCCTGCTGAGCAGAGAGCCTGATACAGGGCTCGATCCCAGGACCCTGGGATCATGACCTGAGCTGAAAGCAGAGGCTTTAACTCACTGAGCCACCCAGGTGCCCCTACATAATTTTTAAAGGGACTATCCACCAAGATGATCTAACAATTGTAAATATCTATGCCCCCAATATGGGAGCAGCCAATTACATAAGAAAACTAGTAATCAAGATAAAGAGTCATATTGATATGAATACATTAATAGTAGGAGATCTTAACATGCCTCTCTCAATAATAGACAGATCATTGAAGCAGAAAATCAATAAAGAAATAAGAACATTGAATGAAACATTGGTCCAGATGAACCGCATAGGTATATACAGAACATTCCACCCTAAAACAACAGAATACTCATTCTTCTCAAGTGCACATGGAACCTTCTCCAGAATAGACCACATACTGGGTCACAAAGCAGGACTCAACCGATACCAAAAGACTGACATTATTCCCTGCATATTCTCAGATCACAATGTTTTGAAACTGGAGCTCAATCATAAGGAAAAGTTTGGAAGGAACTCAAACACCTGGAAGCTAAAGACCAGCTTGCTTAAGAACGCTTGGATCAACCAGGAGATCAAAGAAGAACTTAAACAATTCATGGAAACCAATGAGAATGAAGACACTTTGGCCAAAACCTATGGGATACAGCAAAGGTGGTTCTAAGGGGGAAATACATAGCCATCCAAGCCTCCCTCAAAAAAAATTGAAAAATCCAGAATATACCAGCTGTCTCTACACCTTAAAGAACTGGAGAATCAACAACAAATCAAACTAATACACAAGAAGAGAAATAATCAAGATTAGAGCAGAGATCAATGAGGTAGAAACCAGAGATACAGTAGAACGTATCAATGAAACTAGAAGCTGGTTTTTTGAAAGAACGAATAAGATCGATAAACCACTGGCCACACTAATCCAAAAGAAAAGAGAGAAAGCCCAAATTAATAAAATTATGAATGTAAAGGGAGAGATCACAACTAAAACCAAGAAAATAGAAACAATCATCAGAAATTATTACCAACAGTTATATGCCAATAAGCTAAGCAACCTAGATGAAATGGATGCATTCCTGGAAAACTATAAACTCCCAAAATTGAACCAGGAAGAAATTGACAAACTGAATAGACCAATATCTAGTAACGAGATTGAAGCAGTGATCAAAAACCTCCAAAAAACAAGAGCCCAGAAACTGTCCGGATTCCCAGGGGAATTCTACCAGACTTTCAAAGAAGAAATAACACCTATTCTCCTGAAACTGTTTCAGAAAATTGAAGCAGAAGGAAAACTTCCAGACTCTTTATATGAAGCCAGCATTACCCTGATCCCCAAACCAGGCAAAGACCCTACCAAAAAGGAGAATTTCAGACCAATATCACTGATGAATATGGATGCTAAGATTCTCAACAAGATACTAGCAAACAGGATCCAGCAGCACATTAAAAGGATTATCCACCATGACCAGGTGGGATTCATCCCTGGGTTACAAAGATGGTTCAACATTCGCAAATCAATCAATGTGATAGAACAAATCAATAAGAGAAGAGAGAAGAACCACATGGTCCTCTCAATTGATGCAGAAAAAGCATTTGACAAAATCCAGCATCCGTTCCTGATGAAAACGCTTCAAAGTATAGGGATAGAGGGAACAATTCTGAACTTCATAAAATCTATCTATGAAAGACCCACAGCAAATATCATCCTCAATGGGAAAAAGCTTGCAGTCTTCCCGTTGAGATCAGGAACACGACAAGGATGCCCACTCTCACCACTCTTGTTCAACATAGTATTAGAAGTCCTAACAACAGCAATCAGACAACAAAGAGAAATAAAAGGTATCCAAATTGGCAACGAAGAAGTCAAACTCTGTCTCTTCACAGATGACATGATTCTTTATGTGGAAAACTCCAAAGACTCACCCCCAAACTACTAGAACTCATACAGCAATTCAGTATCGTGGCAGGATACAAAGTCAATGTACAGAAATCAGTGGCTTTCTTATACACTAATAATGAAAATACAGAAAGGGAAATTAGAGAATCAATTCCATTTACTACAGCACCAAGAACCATAAGATACCTGGGAATAAACCTAACCAAAGAGGTAAAGGATCTGTACTCGAGGAACTACAGAACACTCATGAAAGAAATTGAAGAAGACACAAAAAGAAGGAAGACCATTCCATGCTCTTGGATCGGAAGAATAAACATTGTTAAAATGTCTATACTGCCTAGAGCAATCTATACTTTTAATGCCATTCCGATCAAAATTCCACCGGTATTTTTCAAAGAGCTGGAGCAAATAATCCTAAAATTTGTATGGAATCAGAAGAGACCCCGAATTGCTAAGGAAATGTTGAAAAACAAAAACAAAACTGGCGGCATCACGTTACCCGATTTCAAGCTTTACTACAAAGCTGTGATCACCAACACAGTGTGGTATTGGCATACAAACAGACACATAGACCAGTGGAACAGAGTAGAGAGCCCAGATATGGACCCTCAACTCTATGGTCAAATAATTTTCTACAAAACAGGAAAAAAAATATACAGTGGAAAAAAGACAGTCTCTTCAATAAATGGTGCTGGGAAAACTGGACAGATATATGTAGAAGAATGAAACTCGACCATTCTCTTACACCGTACACAAAGATAAACTCGAAATGGATAAAAGATCTCAACGTGAGACAGGAATCCATCAGAACCCTAGAAGAGAACATAGGCAGTAACCTCTTTGATATCAGCCACAGCAACTTCTTTCAAGACATGTCTCCAAAGGCCAAGGAAACAAAAGCGAAAATGAACTTTTGGGACTTCATCAAGATCAAAAGCTTCTGCACAGCAAAGGAAACAGTCAACAGAACAAAGAGGCAACCCACGGAATGGGAGAAGATATTTGCAAATGACAGTACAGACAAAAGGTTGATATCAGGATCTATAAAGATCTCCTCAAACTCAACACACACAAAACAGATAATCATATCAAAAAATGGGCAGAAGATATGAACAGACACTTCTCCAATGAAGACATACAAATGGCTATCAGACACATGAAAAAATCTTCATCATCACTAGCCATCAGGGAGATTCAAATTAAAACTACATTGAGATATCACCTTACACCAGTTAGAATGGCCAAAATTAGCAAGACAGGAAACAACGTGTGTTGGAGAGGATGTGGAGAAAGGGGAACCCTCTTACACTTTTGGTGGGAATGCAAGTTGGTGCAGCCACTTTGGAAAACAGTGTGCAGATTCCTCAAGAAATTAAAAGTAGAGCTTCCCTATGACCCTGCAATTGCACTACTGGGTATTTACCCCAAAGATACAGATGTAGTGAAAAGAAGGGTCATCTGTACCCCAATGTTTATAGCAGCAATGGCCACGGTCACCAAACTGTGGAAAGAACAAAGATGCCCTTCAACGGACGAATGGATAAGGAAGATGTGGTCCATATATATGATGGAGTATCATGCCTCCATCAGAAAGGACGAATACCCAACTTTTGTAGCAACATGGACAGGACTGGAAGAGATTATGCTGAGTGAAATAAAGTCAAGCAGAGAGAGTCAATTATCCTATGGTTTCACTTATTTGTGGAGCATAAGAAATAACATGGAGGATATGGGGAGATGGAGAGGAGAGGGGAGTTGAGGGAAATTGGAAGGGGAGATGAACCATGAGAGACTATGGACTCTGAAAAACAACCTGAGGGTTTTGACGGGGCTCGGGGTGGGAGGTTGGGGGAACCAGGTGGTGGGTAATAGGGAGGGCACGTATTGCATGGAGCACTGGGTGTGGTGTAAAAACAATGAATACTGTTACGCTGAAAAGAAATTTTAAAAAATGGAATTAAAAAAAGAAGATGTGGTGTATATATATACAACGGAATACTATGCAGCCATCAAAAGAAATGAAATCTAGGGGCACCTGGGTGGCTCAGTGGGTTAAAGCCTCTGCCTTCGGCTTGGGTCATGGTCCCAGGGTCCTGGGATCGAGCCCCACATCGGGCTTTCTGCTCAGCGGGGAGCCTGCTTCCTCCTCTCTCTCTCTGCCTGCCTCTCTGCCTACTTATGATCTCTGTCTGTCAAATAAATAAATAAAATCTTTAAAAAAAAAAAAAGAAATGAAATCTTGCCATTTGTAATGATATGGATGGAACTATAGGGTATTATGCTTAGCGAAATAAGTCAATCGAAGAAAGACAACTATCATATGATCTCCCTGGTATGAGGAATCTGAGAGACAGGATGGGGTTAGGTGGGGGGTAGGGAGGGAAAAATTAAACAAGTTGGGATCGGGAGGGAGACAAACCATAAGGCATTCTTAATCTCACAAAACAAACTGAGGGTTGCTGGGGGTTGGGGGGAGGGAGAGGGTGGCTGGGTTATAGACATTGGGGAGGGTATGTGCTATGGTGAGTGCTGTGAAATGTTAAGCCTGGTAATTCACAGACCTGTACCCTTGAGGCTAATAATACATTATATGTTAATTAAAAAATTTTTAAAAAGAACAAAACTGGAAGAAACACAAACACATCCAGGCTAAACTACATGCCTACTGAACTACCAATGGCTCCATGAAGAAATCAAGAAGTAAATCAGATTCTTAACTATAGAGAACAAATTGATGGTTACCAGAGAGGAGAAGCATGGGGGGGATGAGTAAAGTAGGTGATGGGGATTAAGAAGTGCACTTGCTGTGATGAGCACTGGGTTTTGTATGGAAGCGCTGAATCACTATGTTGTGCACCTGAAATTAATATTATACTGTATGTTAACTAGAATTTAAATAAAAACTTTAAAAAAATTTTTTAAAAGATGAAACAAAAAAATACATGGAGACGCACAAAAATGAAAACGCAATGGTTCAAAATTTGGGGGATGAACCAAGAGCAGTTCTAAAAGGAAATTTTATGGCAATATGGGCCTACCTCAAAATAAAAGAAAAATCTCAAATAAACAACCTTATATCTGAAGGAAATAAAAAGAAGAAATAAAGGCCAAAGCTAGGAGAAGAAAAGAAATAGAAAGTTTCAGAGTAGAAATAAAGGAAATGGAGACCAAAAAATAAAAGGAAAAAAAATCAATAAAACCAGAGGCTGGTTCATTAAAAAGATAAACAAAATTGATAAACCTTTAGCTAGACTCATCAAGAAAAACATGATTCAAATAAAGTCAGAAATGAAGACACAGAAATACCAACATCATTGTCAACACCATAGAAATACAAAGGATATGCTCCTTTTGTTATTTCAATACTATTTATTTGAGTCCTTATTTGAGAAATTATATGCCAGTAAAGTGGACAACCTAGATGAAATTGATAATTTTCTAGAAACATATGATTTTTCAAAACTGAATCAGGAAGAAATAGAAAATTTGACCATATTGATGATTGAATTTACTAATTTAATTTGCTGAGTTAAATCAGTAATAAAATACCTCCCAACAAACAAGTCTGGGACCAGATAGCTTCACAGATGAATTCTACCAAGCATTTAAAGAAGAGTTAATACCTAGTCTTCTCAAACTATTCCAAACAATAGAAGAGGAAGAAAAATTCTAATTTCATTCTACAAAGCCAGCATTACTGATACCAAAATGAGATAAAGACACTATTAAAAAAAAAGAAAGATATAGGCCAATACCTCTGATGAGCATGAATGCAAAGATCCTCAGCATAATATTAGGATACTGAATTCAACAATTCATTAAAAAATCATTCACCATGATCAAGTGGGATTTATTCCAGGGATGCAAAGGTGGTTTAATATTTGCAAATCAATATTATACCTTATTATACAATAAGAGGAAGGATAAAAATTGATCATCTCAATAGATGCAGATAATACACTGAAAAATTCAACACCCATTCATGATAAAAGCTCTCAACAAAGTGAGGTTAAAGAGATTATTTCTCAACATAAACAAGGCCATATAACAAAAACCCATAATTAACATCACACTCAGTGGTGAAAAACTGGAAGCTTTTCCTCTAAGATCAGGAAAAAGACAAGGATGTCCACACCCTCCACTTTAATTCAACATAGTACTGGAAGTCCTAGCCACAGCAATCAGAGAAGAAAAAGAAAGAAAAGTCATTGAAAGCAACAAAGAAAAAGTAAAACTTTCACTATAGGCAGATGACATGATATTGTATAGAGAAAATTCCAAAGACTGCACCAAACATGACTAGAACAAATAAATGAATTCAGTAAAGTTGCAAGTTACAAAATTAATATAGAGAAATCTGTTACATTTCTATACATTAATAATGAAGTAGCAGAAAGACAAAAGAAAACAGTCACATTTATAATCAACCAAAAAGAATACCTAGGAATCAATTTAACCAAGGAAGTGAAAGACCTGTACTCCGAAAACTGTAAGACACTGATGAATAATTGAAAACAACACAAAGAAATGAAAAGCTATTTCATGCTCATGGACTGGAAGAAAAAATATTGTTAAATGTCCATACTACACAAAGCAATGTACAGATTTAATGTAATCCGTATCAAAATCCCAACACTCTTTTTTACAGAACTAGAACAAATAATCCTAAAATCTGTGTGGAACTACAAAAAACCCTGAATAGCCAAAAAAATCTTGAGAAAGAAGAACAAAGGTAGAGGTAATGTAATCCCAGATTTTAAGACATACTACAGAGCTATAGTAATCAAAACGGTATGATAATAGCATGTAGATAGATACATAGACCAATAGAAGAGAATAGACCCCCAGGAATAAATCCACGCTCATGTGGTCAATTAATAAATCCAATAATACAATAAAATAAATAAATCCAACAAATAAAATAAATCCAGTAAATCAAATAAAATAAATCCAAGCTTATATGGTCAAGGGAGGCAAGAATATAAAATGGTGAAAGTACAGTCTCTTTAACAAATGGTGCTGGGACAACTAAACAGATATATGCAAAAGAATGAAATTAGACCACTTTCTTATACCATACACAAACTAAACTCAAAGTGGATTAAAGACCTAAGTATGAGATCTAAAACCACAAAACTCTTAGAAAACATAAGCAGTAATTTCTTTGATATCAATCATAACAACATTTTTCTAGATATGTCCCCTAAGGCAAGGGAAACATGCAAAAATAAACTATTGGGACTATACTAAAATAAAAAGCTTTTACACAGCAAAGGAGTCCATTAACAAAATAAAAAGACAACCTAGTGAGTGGGAGATGATATTTGCAAATAATACATCTAGTAAGGGGTTAGTATCCAAAACATATAAATAACTTATACAGCTACACCAAATAATAATAATCCTATTAAAAATGGCAGAGGCCCTGAATATACATTTTTCCAAATATACATTTTTCCAAAGACAATATATAGATGGTCAAGAGACACATTAAGAGATTTTTAACATCACTACTCACCAGAAAAAATGCAAATCAATACCATGATGAGTTATCTCCTTACACCTGTCAGAACAAGTAAAATCTAAAATAAGAAATAACAAGTGTTAAAAAGGATGTGGAGAAAAAGGAACGTTTGTGCATTGTTAGTGGGACTGTAAACTAATATAGCCACTATGGAAAACTGTATAGAGATTCCTCAAAAAATTAAAAATAGAATTACGATATAGTCCAGTAATTCTACTAGTATGTATTTACCCAATGAAAATAAAAACACTAATTCAATTAATTTTTTATTTTTTATTAATGTATAATGTATTATTAGCCTTAGGGGTACGGGTCTGTGAATCGCCAGGTTTTATGCATCATTACATTTACTGCAGCATAATTTACAAAAGCCGAAATATGGAAACAATCGAACTCTCCACTGATAGATGAACTGAAAAAGAAGATGTGGTGTGTATGTACAGTGGGCTATTACCCAGCCATAAAAAAGAATGAGATTTTGCCATTTGCAATGACATAAATGCATGTACAGGGTATAATGCTAAGTGAAATAGAGACAGACAAATACATATGATTTCATTCATATGTGGAATTTAACAAAACAAAAAAAAATGAACAAAGACACACACAAAAAAGACTTTTTTCCCCACATAATTCTAATTTATTTATTTTTTTTTCAGCATAACAGTATTCATTGTTTTTGCACAACACCCAGTGCTCCATGCAATACGTGCCCTCCCTATTACCCAACACCTGGTTCCCCCAACCTCCCACCCCCAGCCCTTCAAAACCCTCAGGTTGTTTTCCAGAGTCCATAGTCTCTTATGGTTCGCCTTCCCTTCCAATTTTTTTTTTATAAACATATAATGTATTTTTATCCCCAGGGTACAGGTCTGTGAATCGCCAGGTTTACACACTTCACAGCACTCACCATAGCACATACCCTCCCCAATGTCCATAACCCCCTCCCCCTCTCCCAACCCCACCTACCCCAGCAACCCCCAGTTTGTTTTGTGAGATTAAGAGTCACTTATGGTTTGTCTCCCTCCCAATCCCATTTGTTTCATTTATTCTTCTCCTATCCCCCAACCCCCCATGTTGCATCTCCATGTCCTCATATCAGGGAGATCATATGATAGTTGTCTTTCTCTAATTGACATATTTCACTAAGCATGATACCCTCTAGTTCCATCCACATCGTCGCAAATGGCAAGATTTCATTTCTTTTGATGGCTGCATAGAATTCCATTACGTATATATACCACATCTTCTTTATCCATTCATCTGTTGATGGACATCTAGGTTCTTTCCATAGTTTGGCTATTGTAGACATTGCTGCTATACACATTCGGGTACACGTGCCCCTTCGGATCACTATGTTTGTATTTTTAAGGTAAATACCCAGTAGTGCAATTGCTGGGTCATAGGGTAGTTCTATTTTCAACATTTTGAGGAACCTCCATGCTGTTTTCCAGAGTGGTTGCACCAGTTTGCACTCCCACCAACAGTGTAGGAGGCTTCCCCTTTCTCTGCATCCTCGCCAGCATCTGTCATTTCCTGACTTGTTAATTTTAGCCATTCTGACTGGTGTGAGGTGATATCTCATTGTAGTTTTGATATGTATTTCCCTGATGCTGAGTGATGTGGAGCACTTTTTCATGTGTCTGTTGGCCATCTGGATGTCTTCTTTGCAGAAATGTCTGTTCATGTCCTCTGCCCATTTCTTGATTGGATTGTTTGTTCTTTGGGTGTTGAGTTTGCTAAGTTCCTTATAAATTTTGGATACTAGCCCTTTATCTGATATGTCATTTGCAAATATCTTCTCCCATTCTGTCAGTTATCTTTTGGTTTTGTTAACTGTTTCCTTTGTTGTGCAAAAGCTTTTGATCTTGATGAAATCCCAAGAGTTCATTTTTGCCCTTGCTTCCCTTGCCTTTGCCGATGTTCCTAGGAAGATGTTGCTGCGGCTGAGGTCGGAGAGGTTGCTGCCTGCATTCTCCTCAAGGATTTTGATGGATTCCTTTCTCACATTGAGGTCCTTCATCTATTTGGAGTCTATTTTCATGTGTGGTGTAAGGAAGTGGTCCAATTTCATTTTTCTGCATGTGGCTGTCCAATTTTCCCAACACCATTTGTTGAAGAGGCTGTCTTTTTTCCATTGGACATTCTTTCCTGCTTTGTCGAAGATGAGTTGACCATAGAGTTGAGAGTCTATTTCTGGGCTCTATATTCTGTTCCACTGATCTATGTGTCTGTTTTTGTGCCAGTACCATGCTGTCTTGATGACGACAGCTTTGTAATAGAGCTTGAAGTCTGGAACTGTGATGCCACCCACTTTGGCTTTCTTTTTCAATATTCCTTTGGCTATTCTAGGTCTTTTCTGGTTCCATATAAATTTGAGGATTATTTGTTCCATTTCTTTGAAAAAAATGGATGGTATTTTGATAGGGATTGCATTAAATGTGTATATTGCTTTAGGTGGCATGGACATTTTCACAATATTTATTCTTCCAATCCAGGAGCTTGGAACATTTTTCCATTTCTTTGTGTCTTCCTCAATTTCTTTCATGAATACTTTATAGTTTTCTGCGTATAGATTCTTAGCCTCTTTGGTTAGGTTTATTCCTAGGTATCTCATAGTTTTGGGTCCAATTGTAAATGGGATTGACTCCTTAATTTCTCTTTCTTCTGCCTTGTTGTTGGTGTACAGAAATGCAACTGATTTCTGTGCATTGATTTTATATACTGACACTTTACTGAATTCCTGTACAAGTTCTAGCAGTTTTGGAGTGGAGTCTTTTGGGTTTTCCACATATAGTATCATATCATCTGTGAAGAGTGATAGTTTGACTTCTTCTTTGCCGATTTGGATGCCTTTAATTTTTTTTTTTTTTTTTTTTTTTTTGTCTCATTGCTGAGGCTAGGACTTCTAGTACTATGTTGAATAGCAGTGGTGATAATGGACATCCCTGCTCTGTTCCAGACCTTAGCGGAAAAGCTTTCAGTTTTTCTCCATTGAGAATGTGTTTGTGGTGGGTTTTTCATAGATGGCTTTGATAATATTGAGGCATGTGCCCTCTATCCCTACATTTTGAAGAGTTTTGATCAGGAAGGAATGCTGTACTTTGTCAAATGCTTTTTCAGCATCTATGGAGAGTATCATATGGTTCTTGTTCTTTCTTTTATTAATGTGTTCTATCACATTGATTGATTTGCGGATGTTGAACCAACCCTGCAGCCCTGGAATAAATCCCACTTGATCGTGGTGAATAATCCTTTTAATGTACTGTTGAATCCTATTGGCTAGTATTTTGGTGAGAATTTTTGCATCTGTGTTCATCAAGGATATTGGTCTGTAGTTCTCTTTTTTGGTGGGATCCTTGTCTGGTTTTGGGATCAAGGTGATGCTGGCCTCATAAAATGAGTTTGGAAGTTTTCCTTCCATTTCTATCTTTTGGAACAGTTTCAGGAGAATAGGAATTAGTTCTTCTTTACATGTTTGGTAGAATTCCCCTGGGAAGCCGTCTGGCCCTGGGCTTTTGTTTGTTTGGAGATTGTTGATGACTGTTTCAATCTCCTTACTGGTTATGGGCCTGTTCAGGTTTTCTATTTCTTCCTGGTTCAGTTGTGGTAGTTTATATGTCTCTAGGAATGCATCCATTTCTTCCAGATTGTCAAATTTGTTGGCGTAGAGTTGCTCATAGTATGTTCTTATAATTGTCTGTATTTCTTTGGTGTTAGTTGTGATCTCTCCTCTTTCATTCAGGATTTTATTTATTTGGGTCCTTTCTCTTTTCTTTTGGATAAGTCTGGCCAGGGGTTTATCAATCATATTGATTCTTTCAAGGAACCAGCTCCTAGTTTCATTGATTTTTTTCTATTGTTTTTTTGGTTTCTATTTCATTGATTTCTGCTCTGATCTTTATGATTTCTCTTCTCCTACTGGGTTTAGGGTTTCTTTCTTGTTCTTTCTCCAGCATCTTTAGGTGTAGGGTTAGGTTGTGTACTTGAGACCTTTCTTGTTTCTTGAGAAAGGCTTGTACCGTTATATATTTTCCTCTCAGGACTGCCTTTGCTGTATCCCACAGATTTTGAACCGTTGTGTTTTCATTATCGTTTCTTTCCATGAATTTTTTCAATTCGTCTTTAATTTCCTGGTTGACCCATTCATTCTTTAGAAGGATGCTGTTTAGCCTTCATGTATTTGGGTTCCTTCCAGCTTTCCTCTTGTGATTGAGTTCTAGCTTCAGAGCATTATGGTCTGAAAATATGCAGGGAATGATCCTAATCTTTTGATACCGGTTGAGACCTGATTTGTGACCCAGGATGTGATCTATTCTGGAGAATGTTCCATGTGCACTAGAGAAGAATGTGTATTCTGTTGCTTTGGGATGAAATGTTCTGAATATCTGTGATGTCCTTCTGGTCCAGTGTGTCATTTAAGGCCTTTATTTCCTTGTTGATCTTTTGCTTGGATGATCTGTCCATTTCAGTGAGGGGAGTGTTCAAGTCCCCTACTATTACTGTATTATTATTGATGTGTTTCTTTGATTTTGTTATTAATTGGTTGATATAGTTGGCTGCTCCCATGTTAGGGGCATAGATATTTAAAATTGTTAGATCTTCTTGTTGGACAGAACCTTTGAGGATGATATAGTGTCCTTCCTCATCTCTTATTATAGTCTTTGGCTGAAAATCTAATTGATGATATAAGGATTGCCACCCCACCTTTCTTCTGATGCCCATTAGCATGGTAAATTGTTTTCCACCCCCTCACTTTATATCTGGAGGTGTCTTCGCGTCTAAAATGAGTTTCTTGTAGGCAACATACTGATGGGTTTTGTTTTTTTATCCATTCTGATACCCTGTGTCTTTTGATTGGGGCATTTAGCCCATTAACATTCAGGGTAACTATTGAGAGATATGAATTTAGTGCCATTATTAGCCTGTAAGGTGACTGTTACTGTATATTGTCTCTGAACCTTTCTGATCTACTACTTTTAGGCTCTCTCTTTGCTTCGAGGACCCCTTTCAATATTTCCTGAAGAGCTGGTTTGGTGTTTGCAAATTCTTTCCGTTTTTGTTTGTCCTGGAAGCTTTTTATCTCTCCTATTTTCAATGATAGCCTAGCTGGATAGAGTATTCTTGGCTGCATGTTTTTCTCGTTTAGTGCTCTGAATATATCATGCCAGCTCTTTCTGGCCTGCCAGGTCTCTGTGGATAAGTCTGCTGCCAATCTAATATTTTTACCATTGTATGTTACAGACTTCTTTTCCCGGGCTGCTTTCAGGATTTTCTCTTTGTCACTAAGACTTGTGAATTTTACTACTAGCTGACGGGCTGTGGACCTATTCTTGTTGACTTTGAGGGGGGTTCTCTGCATCTCCTGGATTTTGATGCTTGTTCCCTTTGCCATATTAGGGAAATTCTCTCCAATAATTCTCTCCAATAGACCTTCTGCTCCCCTCTCTCTTTCTTCTTCTTCTGGAATCCCAATTATTCTAATGTTGTTTCATCTTATGGTGTCACTTATCTCTCAAATTCTCCCCTCGTGGTCCAGTAGCTGTTTGTCCCTCTTTTGCTCGGCTTCTTTATTCTCTGTCATTTGGTCTTCTATATCACTAATTCTTTCTTCTGCCTCATTGATCCTAGCAGTGAGAGCTTCCATTTTTGATTGAACCTTATTAATAGCATTTTTTATTTCAACTTGGTTAGATTTTAGTTCTTTAATTTCTCCAGAAAGGGCTTTTATATCTCCAGAGAGGGTTTCTCTAATATATTCCATGCCTTTTTCGAACCCAGCTAGAACATTCAGAATCGTCATTCTGAACTCTAGATCTGACATATTACCAATGTCTGTGTTGATTAGGTCCCTAGCCTTCGGTACTGCCTCTTGTTCTTTTGTTTGTGGTGATTTTTTCCGCCTTGTCATTTTGTCCAGATAAGAGGATATGAAGGGTCAAATAAAATACTAAAAGGGTGGCAGAGACCCCAGAAAAATGCGCTGTAACCAAATCAGAAGAGACCCCAAATTGTGGGGGGGAGAAAGGGGATAAAAAGACGTTCAGGAAAAAAAAAGAACAAAATTTATAAAATAAACCAAATAAAGAAAAAATATAAAAAAGAAAGAAAAAATATATATATTTAGATAAACTAGTCAAAAAAACGTTAAAAAAGAAAAGGGTAATAATAGTTTTTAAAAATTTTAGCAGAAGAAGAAAAAAGAAAGAAAAAAATTGAAAAAAGAAAAAAATTGAATTAACCGCAAGACTAAAGAATCATATGGAGAAAGCCATGAGTTCCGTGCTTTGCTTTCTCCTCCTCTGGAATTCCTCTGCTGTCTTAGGAATTGAACCTGCTTTCCTTGCTAGATGAACTTCGTCCTGGCTGGATATTTTGGTGATCTTCTGGGGGAGGGGCCTGTTGTAGTGACTCTCAAGTGTCTTTGCCCAAGGCAGAATTGCAACACCCTACCGGGGGCCAGACTAAGTAATCCGCTCGGGTTCGCTTTTGGGAGCTTCTGTTCCCTGAACGCTTTCCGTAGAGTTCTGGAGGATGGGAATGAAAATGGCGACCTCCTAGTCTCCAACCTGGAGGAGCAGAGAGCCCGGGGCCCCACACCTCAGTGCACCCCCAGAGGACAGCACCCAATCACTCCCGTATCCCCAGCCTCTAGCCATGCTCCGAGCTCACCCAGCCTGTGACCAGTTCAAGGTAACCCTGAGCTGAGAGTTCAGTCCTCAGCTCTGTCTCTGTAGCTGGGTTCTCTGTTCTAACACCTGCGAGCTCTGCGACACTCTGACACCCCCGATCCTTCTGTGACCCTGCGGGACCTGGGGCCACGCTGACCCCGCGTGGGCTTCACCCCGGTTTAGCCTCTGGAGCAATGTCCCTCAGTGGGACAGACTTTTAAAAGTCCTGATTTTGTGCTCCATTGCTCCGATGCTTGCTGGGAGCCGGCCCCTCCCCCGCGGTCTATCTTCCTGTCGTTTTAGATTCACTTCTCCGCCAGTCCTACCTTTCAGAAAGTGGTTGATTTTCTGTTTCTAGAATTGCTGTTCTTCTTCTCTTCAATCTCCCATTGGATTTGTAGGTGTTTGCAATGTTTAGATAAGCTATCGAGGTAATCTCCTGCTACCTGATGTAGTCTCAGCCTGCTACTTCTCCGCCATCTTGACTCCCTGCTCCCCACAAAAAAGACTCTTAAATATACAGAAGAAATTGCTATTTGCCAGAGAGAAGGTGGGTGGGGAATGGGTGAAATAGATAAAGAGGATTATGAGTACACCTCTCTTATGTAATATTGTTGTATGGTGACATGTGGTGTCTACGCTTGTGGTGAGCATAACAATGTCTAAACTTGTCAAATCACTATGTTGTACACCTGAAACTAATGTAATATTGTGAATCAACAGCACTCAAGTAAAAAAAAAATTCAATTAAAGGAAAAAGAATACACTTACCTTTATGAACACTGAATAATATATAGAATTATTGAATCATATTGTATACCTGAAACTAATATAATGTTGTATTTTAATTTTACTTCAATGAAAAAAAAACTAGTTAACTATATCTAAAGTGGAACTAAAAGTGTGAATGACAGCAAACTTGATAATTCTGACACCATGGAGTCCCAAGTGAGGCAGCACAATATTTTTCAAGGGCTGAAAGACAATTGTCAAAACAAAGTCTACAATCAGTGAAAATATCTTCAAGGATAAAGGTGAAATAAAGTTCATTGTGCATGCTCTAGTCAGAGCTTTTATAGGTGAATTTTCTCTAAGTGGGGACCCGAAGATCCAGGATCCTTCCACCTTATGAGACTATTTTCAACATGTGTTCTTAAAGAAGAAGGATATGGGGATATTTTTGTGATCCAGCCCTGGGTATATATTCTTACTACTTAAAGTATGTGGTCCACAGACCAGGAGCATTAATTTACCTGGGAGCCTGTTAGAAATGCATGTTAGAAATCTGAGGCCCTACCCACACCTGCTGACTCCATATTTGAGTATTAAAAGATCTCCAGATCATTTACGTGCACACATCATTTAGAAGCCCTGCGGTGTATCAGTTTATCACCTCTGCCACCGTTCACTTTTGTCCAGACTGGTGATTGGGCACTACCTAAATGGACTATATAGGTTCTTGAAATATTGTCTATCCCTATGGCTAGGAGGAAAACAAAACAGTTCTGTGAACACATAATACTGAACCATTTTGTTCTTTTCCCTACACAGAGAATACACTTGCTTCTCCTCAGAGGAGATGAACCAATGTAACTTCCAATCAATGCATCCACTGATACTAGTTTTCTCCAAGTGTTCGACTTACTACCATAAGTAGAGTAGGCAACGTTCAGTTTTCTCCATCAGTTCCAAACATGGCCCATCCTGCTATGGTCACCTATGATCTAAGAGACCAGTTATCTACCCTCCCCACCACACACAGAATGCAATGGTGCAGCATGGACAGGAAAAGTGCAATAAAATCTCCCGTTCAAAAAAAAAGGAAAACTGTAAGACACAACAGCTGTCACTGGTCCATATGAAGAAATGCCACAAAGTAGGTATGGTGAAACTTGCCTTATCTGGAAGTAGGGGACATCCCTAATAAGGCTGTGGATTAGCTTTTGGAAGGATCACTTGTCCATTTCCTCTGCTGCCTATACCTGATTTCTGGGAGGTTCTTTACATGTTATTCTCTTCCATGATGTCTGCAGAGGGATTGGGGAATATGCCCTTCTTAGGGGCTATACAACTCTTACAGCCTGCTTCCTGCAGGAACAAACTTGTTTTAAATCTCAGCCAATAATCTGTGTGCAAGTCTGCTTCAAAGCTTCTTTGACAATATAATTCCATCAAAATTTTAGGAGGCTCCTGATATACTTGCCTTTAATCAGTGTCATGTGTCATTAACAACACCCAAATTCTTTCCTAGATACAGTCCTCAAATCCTTTTTTCATTCCTGTCCACATGTCTCTCTTAACTTAATACTAGGGAACTTGAAGTTATTAGTTTAAGTGGGAAACCATACTATTAACTGGATCTTTGCCATGAGGCTCAGTCAATCTGTACACCTGAAAAATCTAAATTCATGCCAGTTGAAGAATTTTAAATCCCATGTCTCACGACTTAAAATTAGCTGTCTAGTCCTTTAAGACTCTAAATCTTTGCATTCTCCCTTCTCTTTCCTATCTGCTTGCAAAACGGCCAATTTACTTTGAACTCCCCTCTTTTTTGCAACACCTTGCCAAATGCATCCAATGACAATATTATTCTTTCCAGTCACACCTCTAGAGCCATTGGCTCACCAAGCACATGACTGCTTGCAAAGTTATTAGAGGTGATACCACAAGTCAAACATGCACAACACGAGCTTCCATTTTCCAAGTCTGGTATCAGTTTTCTTGTAGCCCACAACTTGACCACTGAGCCAGTGCGGCACATGTTAGCCTATAGTACTATTTGCAGCACCAATTTCTGAACTAGTCAGGATTGACAACTGCTATATCCAACAACTTCCAAAAACCATAACATTCATTTCTCAGTCACACAAAGGTCATGATCCCAGAGTCATGAACCCAGGTGGCTTTTGTACAACTTGCTTCTCAAAGCTCAAAGATCTAGACCTCTTACATCTTGTGACACCCGCTTCAACACAGGGCTCCCAAGGCTGTCGTGGAAGGAGATGACCATGTGTAGGAATTCCATTTGGACTACAGGAGGAAATAGGGTCTATCACATCTGCCCACATTTACCAAAACTAGTCACGCTGAAACTAGATACAAAGAAGCTAGGTGTAAAAACACCTGCAAGAAACCCAGGAAATTAAAAAAGGAGCAGCAGCTTTAAATATATCATCTTCCTATGTAACAAGGATAAAACTCACATGGTGGACATGCAGCTTTAGCTTTCCCAGAGCAGATACAGATTGGAGCAGGAGATCATAACATTCAGAAAATAAAGATTTAAAGAATCCTTAAAAAGGATTTCATACAGTAGTTACTATGATTGAGAAGGGGGATTACATTGGAGACATGAAAAAGGCATGTACTTCTTCTATTAAGAAAAGAAAGGCAATTAGAAACCTCCAGAAAATCCAAAAGCTATAGAAGAAAATTATGCTCTGAATATGAAGGAAAATAAAAAGTTATGTAACCTTGAACAACTGATGGCATATAAAAAGAAAGAGATGGAAAGAAGACTAGAGAGAACATGTTTGTCCTCAAAGCCTGTCAGCTTTGTTAAGGAAGACTCAAGGCCAATGAAATTGAACACAGAGGACTGTAGAGAAGGAAAGATAAACCTTGAATACAACTTGGTTCGGCACGGAACAGGGAACGTATAGAATACAAGGAATATAAATATTGTTTATTGGTTTTCTTTTTTTAAAGATTTTATTTATTTGACAGAGAGAGAGTAGGCAGAGAGGCAGGCAGAGAGAGAGGAGGAAGCAGGCTCCCTTCTGAGCAGAGAACCCAATGTGGGGCTGGATCCCAGGACCCTGAGATCATGACCTGAGCTGAAGGCAGAGGCTTAACCCACTGAGCCACTCAGGCGCCCCCATTTATTGGTTTTCAATGCATAGGCTCAACTTGCAATGAAGCACACAATGATTAGGACACAAATATTAATAGTTATGAAAATGCAAAGCAAAGGTGTAGTTAATAGAAGAGATTGGAATAGTGAGGTATAGGTATAGTTAATAGAAGGGGGGGAAATACAGAAACATTCCTTTATATAGTAGAGTTGCTATGGACTGAATTGCTTCTTAAAATTCATATGTTGAAACCTTAACCCCTGGTGTGACTGTATCTGGATAGGGTTTTTAGGGAGATAATTAATTTTAAAGGAGTTCAGAAGGGTGCCTTAATCTGATAGGGCTGGTGTCCTCCTAAGAGGAAAAGAGCCCACAAATCTCTGTGCACAGAGAAGAGGTCATGGGAAGACACAGTGAGGAGGTGGCCATCTGTAAGCCAGAAGGAAAGACTTCACCAGAAACCAAACCTGACAGAACCTTGATTATGGACTTCCAGCCTCTGCAATTGTGAGAAAGTTTATTTCTGTTGGTTTGAGCCACCCAGGTCTGTGGTATTTGGTTATGCCAGCTTGAGCAGCCTAACTTAGGAGTCAAGAGAATAAAGCTGATGGAAGAAACATAGAGGTTTAAAAATATAAAGTTATGATGAATCCACTATATTCTACTTCTAACAAATATTATACTACATATTAACTAATTAGAATTTAAGTAAAAATGTGGGAAAAAAATATAAAGTTATGAAGATAGGTAACCAAGAGAAAATTTTTAAATAATTATCAAAAATGAGGCCAAAAAAAGAGGGATATGTACCAAACTGAATGCTTATTTCAAGTAGGCAGAAGAAAATGCATTAGGAGGGAGGAGAATAAATAGTCCTGCTCTTGGGTCACTTCCTCAGAGCTCTCCAAGGAAATGGGGTCCATACATCCTTGCCCAAGACAGATACGGTAATTGGCGGCTTCTAGGGTGTTAGGCAGTGGTCCCTGCTTCCTGGTATTCATGCACTTGTGTACAGACTGCTCCTAGCACTTTGCTTCTAATACATAGAATATGATCAAAGGTATGTGGGATGTCATGAGCTTAAGTGACCAAGACTCCAGATTTCATCTGGCCATCTTTCTGGTTCTCTCTCACTTGCTCTGATGAAGGCCAGCTGCCATGTTGTGAGCTATCCTGTGGGACCAGTCAGTCAGAGGGTTTTTAAGGGAGGGCTCTAGCCAACTGCCAGCAAGGACTTACAGAGCTTTAAATCTGATGGCATGTGAGGAATTGAACCCAGACAACAAGCACATGAGTGACCCATCCTCCTCTGACTGAGACTTTGGATAGGGTGCAGCCCTAAACGACGCTCATCTTGACCACAACCTCAAGGGAGACCTTAATTCAGCTAAAGCACACCTGAATTCTTGCTCCACAGATTCTCGGAGATAATGTTTGTAGGTTGTTTTTTTTTTTTAAGATTTTATTTATTTATTTGACAGAGACCACAAGTAGGCAGAGAAGCCGGCAGAGAGAGAGAGGAGGAAGCAGGCTCCCTACTGAGCAGAGAGCCTGATGCGGGGCTTGATCCCAAGACCCTGGGATCATGACCTGAGCCGAAGGCAGAGGCTTTAACCCACTGAGCCACCCAGGTGCCCCTGTTTTGTAGGTTTTTAAGTCGCTAATATTCGGAATAAATTGCTGTATGGCAATAGGTAACTAATAAAAATTTCTTTATCATTTGTAAACTTAAAATTTGATTTACTTTTCTCATCTAGAGTTGTGGCCAAAGTCACTGCACCATCCTTCTCACATCTGGGCTGTGCCAGAGATTGCCACTTGTCTACAAATAATCACTCTCCTCATGTGCCCTATTAACACAGTCTGATTATATTTACCACATTTCCTACCTTCCTTTGAAGAAGTCCATGTGATACACCTTGGGTTAAACAATCTAAAAGCAGATTTGGGGATGGGGCAATCCAGGAAAGGCCCTCAAAGGAGAACCATACCCAGTTGGCACATGTGTTTTACTGCTCGCCCTTTCTTGCTTCATTCCCACATGGGCCTGATGTTGGAGTCACAGCAGCCATGATGTACCGTGAGGCAAAAACCACATCCTATAAATGAATGAGCAGAAAGACAGGAGTCCAATCTGCAACAGCATCCTGGAAATATACACCAGCCCTGATCCGACTGCCATAAAGCCACTAACTTGGTTAAGCCACTGTTTGCCTGCTTTGAGTTACTTGCAGCTAAACTTAGTTCCTAACTCAGACACAGGTTCTTGTCGTGTGTATCTGCTGCTGAGATACACACAGTGCAGCCGGATCTCACCATTTAAAAGCATTCCCTGTGCCCTATATAACAAATACACTCTTATCTACTGATATCCCTTATGAAAGGGGATTTGTCTCAGAAGAAATTCATTTTCTAATCTTCTCAAGTTCCTGTTTATAATAAAAACCATGATTATTCTAAAACATTTAGTATAGGGGAAAATAATAGACTCATAGACCATCAGCATACTATAGCACAATATAACACCCATTATAATCATTAGCCAATAATTAATAAAGGATTAAATTATTCCAATACACATCTTATGCTTTAAATATATGTATATAACCTCCGGCACAACTCCACTTGCACTTTTAACCTAAGGAAATAATTTGGTAAGTGGAAAATACAGGTGCTATCAGGGAAGTTTTCAGATAAGCCATGCGAATCCCAAAAGACTTTTTAAATTTCTATTTGACTGAGAATAGCCAGCCCCATTCTGCTTAAAATCTTTGACTTCCTATTGCATTTAGGATTAAATACAAATCTCTACACTGGTTTCCGATCACAGCCACGGGGTCCAGCCCCAACTTCCTCTCCCCCCCACTTCCTTCAGCCTCTTCTCTACTCTTCCCCATTCCTATTCACTTTTTTTTTTTTTAAGAATTTTAGTATTATTTGACAGAGAGAGAGAACACAAGCAGGGGGAGTGCAGGCAGAAGGAGAGGGAGAGGGAGAGGGAGAAGTAGGCTCCCTACTGAGCAAGGATCCCTAAACAGGACTCGATCCCAGGACCCTGGGATCATGACCTGAGCCAAAGACAGTCGCTTAACCAACTGAGCCACCCAGGTGTTCCCCTACTCACTTTTTACACAGAGCAGAAACATCTCCTTGCTTATGGTCTCTTCCCACCTAAACCACCAACCCTTCACCTTCCACTGCCAAGTTGTTAAGATCTTATTTTCCTCTCTTTTTATGGGTGCCCCCTATTCATTTTTTATCCTGCTGTGTTTCCTAAGATACCTCTGTAGGTCGATGGATCATGCCATTCCTTCTTACTCAGCAATACTAAGTCTAAGCTCTTCAGGATGGTATTCAAGTTCTTTCACCAACTGCCCCAACTCACCTGTCTCAGTAGGCTCATGGCTGTTGTTAAGTTGACCGTAATGTAAGCAGTTTGAAATGCTGATCTCTATGCGCTTTTTCTGATCATAAAGATGGAAACCACGAATATGTATGTTGGGAAATGTGATCGCCTACTGACCTATGAGCTGGACTGGGGCACTCAGAGGCTCCTCACTCCTTCCTGTGTCCTTGAAATGTAGGTTCCACTGGGCTTTCCCGCTGCCAGAGGCTGCTCCAAGGACAGAGCCTTGAGATGGTGATGGGATGTTGAAAACATCTGCATGGTGGACGTGACTGAGCCCAGTGAGGGCCTGTTTATAAGCTTTTAAAATTTGGAGGGCAGGTGCAGGGAACCATTCATCTTGCTGCCACCAAAGACAAGCTTCGAATGTCTGTTCCCTGTGCTATTATTAAAACTGCCCCTGATCAAGCTGGAGTGGCCTGCCTCTTTGGTGTGTCCTGGCCTCGGTGTATGGGGGCAAGTTTCAGATTATACCATGAAAGCTCCCAGGAGGGCTGTGAAGCTACAGACACAGAACTCTCATGGGCCCACCGTGCGGATGTGCTGGAGCACAAAAATCATCCTCGAGTTAGGAAGAAGGTCTATCTCAACAGTGACCTTGATCATTCTTTTTTTTTTTTTTAAAGATTTTTATTTATTTATTCAACAGAGAGAGATCACAAGTAGATAGAGAGGCAAGCAGAGAGAGAGAGAGGGAAGCAGGCTCCCTGCTGAGCAGAGAGCCCGACACGGGACTCGATCCCAGGACCCCGAGATCATGACCTGAGCCGAAGGCAGCGGCTTAACCCACTGAGCCACCCAGGCGCCCGACCTTGATCATTCTTGCTAACTCTTCAGAGTTGTATCCACTATTAACATAGACAACAACAAATCTAACCAATATTGATTTTATAAATATATGTATATAAATAATTTATATATTTTATATAAAATATATATATAAGATATATGTGTGTGTGTGTGTGTGTATATATATATGTGTGTGTGTGTGTGTATATATATATATATATATATATATATATATATCCTGGAAAATGCTGTAAAAAGTATGTATAAAGTGAGCCAAGCAGAAGCCAAGAAATGGCAGGACCTATTGGAAAGGGATTCACCTTTTGTCACAACTTACTGAACCCCCTCAAGTGTTGCCATAATTGCAACATCACACGGCAGCCAGAGCCTGCGAGGGTCTGGGCACATTCTAGCAATAGCTCTACTATTTTGGGTTTAGCCAAAGACACACTGAGTACGAGGTGCCTTTTACAACAGTCAGATGGAGCTATAAGGGAAGCAGCTGGGAGAAGGGGCTTCAGGTGGAGATCTAGGTAGGTAGATGATCTTGCTTAGGGGACAGCTGAGTGAAAAGAGAAGGAAGCTGAGCCCTGCATCTCCAGGGTCTTAACTTACTTTCTGTCTTAACCCCCAAAATCTTGAGTAATGTCTAAAACACACTACTGCCTTACTAGTGTTTGGGGAGTCAAGTGAAAAAGCCTGGGTTCTATCTTGGGGTCGGCACACAGAGTGACTTTAAGTGGAAAGGGAACTTATTCATGATCAGCAAAAACAGTTCACTGAAATCTCTGAAAAGGGGCCATGCTCCCAGCAGGAGGTGGGGAGCGGGAGGGTGGGAGAGGATTGAGTCAATGTGAACTAAATGCCAACAAGTAAGGAAGGTGCCCCCAGCACCTTCCAGGAATGCTGGACTCATCAGTCTTTTACAGGACTTCGTAGTAAATAATTTATTATGCAGCCACAATGAGATATATTTTGCTAGGCCCTAGGGCAACAGCAGGAAACATGAAAAGTCAGTTACCTTACATCATACAGGTCACTATCTGGTTAGGGAAAAATTATTAAATACATGATTTACTTTGACAGAGTCTTGCTTATTCCCTAAAAACTATCCCTTCCCAGTGGTTGAGGCTCCTTGAGAAAAGATTTCCTGCTGCACAAACTAGCCCAGCTGTGGACCACCCTATGTAAATCAGTTGGGAAGATTTCATGTCCCAGAGCTCTCGGCTAAAATCTCATTTCCACTCAGGAAATCTTTCTTGGAGGCCTCCTCGTGGAAAGGAACTTATGAAAGACATCTACTGTCTCTTGCCAGACTTCAACTCTCAAGGCTAATTGCTCAGACTGTCTGCTGTTGACTGGCTTCTTAAGAAATAGGACACTAGGGGCGCCTGGGTGGCTCAGTGGGTTAAGCCGCTGCCTTCGGCTCAGGTCATGATCTCGGGGTCCTGGGATCGAGTCCCACATCGGGCTCTCTGCTCAGCGGAGAGCCTGCTTCCCTTCCTCTCTCTCTGCCTGCCTCTCTTGTGATTTCTGTCAAATAAATAAATCTTTAAAAAAAAAAAAAATAGGACACTAGGTGGAACCTGTCTTCCGTCCATGTCTGCTTGGCTGACACCTGCACTCTGTCCATTACTGGCCCCTACCCTAAAGAAAATGAAATGCAATATTCACCAAGAAATAGATAGTGGCACACAAATAAGCTTTTCCCTGCGTTCATTTTATCCCTTCAGTCAGGGTTTTGTCCCGTTATCCTAAAGATTCTATTTATGGCACCTTGTCCACTTTCCAAGGCTTTGAAAACCAAAAGCAGGGCACCGGCTGGCTCAGTTGGGAGGGTGTGCCACTCCGGGGCCACGCGCGCGTAGCGATTACTCAAATAAAACCTAAAATAGTACTAAAAGCAAACAAAAACTGATGAAGATACCCTTACACAAGGCTCTTTTCCAGAATTTTTGTCTCTGGGGGCGCCTGAGTGGCTCAGGTCATGATCCCAGGGTCCCGGAACTGCGTCCCACATCGGGTTCCCTGCTCAGCGGGGAGTCTGCCTCTCCCTCTGCCCGTACCCCTGCTCGCTCTCTCTGGCTTGCTCTCTCTCAAGAAAATAAAATCTTAAAAAAAAAAAAATTGATAAAAATAAAAATAAGAAAAGAATTGTGTCCTGCAGAACAAGGAGGCCGCCCCTAGGGTCTCTTGGAGTTTTACCATCTAGGAATCTACATTTCAGTGCAGAAGCGGGGTGGGGGAAACCACTGAACCTGGGGACCAAAGCCACAAGCAGGAGCCCGCGCAGCACCTACCAGAGTGTGTGCGGGAGCTGGGCGGAGGGAGAAGGGACGTTGACTGAGGAGACGGTCCTCTGTGTACACAGAATCTAGGACCATTTCCTTCGTGCTGAAGCGTCCTTCAAGCTCACGCGATTTCCTCCATTCGGGCTACCCGCCAAACAGCCGGGGAAGCCGAATACCACACCCAGGGGAAGGAGCAAGCCTCCTGAAGCGCCCCCAAAGCTCAGGGCAGGTTGCGCCCTCGCAAGCACACCGTATCGCAGCGGCTTCCAGGCCGCCGAGATCGTGGCTCCCACGCCTCCTTTCAAAGATCCTGAGTTCCTCTCCGCGCGGGGCGTCAGGGAGGGCGGAGCCGGACTGGGGCGGGGCCCGGGGGGCGGCCTGGCAGCGCAGAGGCGGAGCTCCGGTGGGGTCCGCGGCGCGCAGGTTGGGAGGGGAGGACGGGGCGGGGCTTGGGCGGGGCACAAGTGTGGGGCCGAGGAGGGGCTGGGCGGGGCGGGGCGGGGCGGGGCGGGGCGGGGCGCGGGCCCACAGGGCAGGGGAAGGGAGGGGCTTGGGCGGGACGCAGGTGGAGAGGGGCAGGGCAGGGTTGCGGTGCGCGGAGAGGGGTCTTCGCTCCACGCTCTGTGAAAAGGTAGGAAGGTCCACAGTGGGGCGCCAGGGGTGAGCCGAGGACTTTGGCGCCTGCGTGCGTTTAGGTGTATGAGCCGCGCCTGCCCGTCAATCTGCTAAAGAGGAAAGTGCCCGAGAACCCCGTTGCACACCGTTTGCTCCTGGCAGCCTGGGGATGGGTCAGCTCTGTGCAGAGCGTTGCCTCAGAGCTCAAAGGGAGATGAAGCGTCACGGGGAATGTTCTGGACACATCCAACCTTCTCCTTCCTCACTCATCCAAACAGCTCCTCAAAAACTGCCCAACGCAGCGGTTCTCAGGGCGGGCTCCAGCGGGGCCAGGAACTTGTCAGAAACGCCAAATTCTTAGCCCCACCCCAGAGGTACAGAGCCCCACTCTGGCGGTTGACTCTCCTTCCCGATCTGTGTTTATTCCAGGTCTCCAGGTGATTCTCATGCACGCTGGGAGTGCAAACCGGCGCCCATAGGGACCCGCCTTCAGCTTGTATCGCTATATGCAGAGAGCACGTGCAGGGACTTCAAACACAGACCCGCAAAACAGTCACACCTCCATGTGTTTCGCTTTTTACCAGTTTAACCAGCTACTTAGACAGAAGTCCAGGCAGATCTTCCTGAGATGTGAGTGTGGATAGCCATGCCCTAGAAACCCTTTCCCCAGAAACTTGGATAATGAAAAACTCAAAAAGAGCATTCTTGTGTCTGGAATCACTATGCAGGAGATTTGGCTTTCAAGGCAACAGGTAAACCCACAGAGTCACCGAGCCATGTGTTCTCTTTCCTCCTCCCGCCAAAAATCACATGCGTGAAAAATACTTTTCCAAAGTTTGTTGTCTGGTCTATAATTTGTTCACGTTCTTTAGATATTTAAAAGTGTTAAACAAATGTCTGAAGCTTTTAGTACAACTGGTAGGAGCAAATGTATGTCAACCACTTTCTTCACTTGTTTGATCACATTATTTTGATTATTTCTCTGAAATGGGATTTCTTTCCCTACCATAGCCTCACCCCCCATAGCCTTATGTTTTTTGTTTTGTTTTGATAGATGCTTACTTGATTGTCTATCTTAGATCCAAAGTAGATTGGAACAACAATCAAAATTCCAATCCATTCATATTTTTCTTCCTCCCGTGGTCTAATCTATATATACTTGCCACAAAATTCCTAACTTGGGTTCTCCTCCTGTAGTTTTGATTTTCCTCCTTGGCTGTGGCCCCTTTGTTTACCAAACGCTGCTGCTTTTTTATAGGCATTCAATCTTCGTCCCTGCCCCCTGCTAGTAATTACTGCACACGTGTTCAGTGAGGATCTCATGCTCTTAGCATTCTTGATTAGCCGCATTTTACAGCTGGAGTAAGTTCAGTAACAGTCATCAGCGAGCAGCCGCCTTCCTGTTTCTCGTATTTAGATAGATATTTGAATTACTTTTATAACTAATAAAGTCTCACATAAATAAAAACAGGGAATCAGAATTCATCTACTGTGATGTGAATTGTTCTGAGTTAGGAAAAAATTCTACAGGAATCTTTTCTCCTGAGCGATTGAAGCCGGAACTCTGGAACACTGCAAGTCGCAGCAGAAGACACCAGGGGGCATGAGAGACTTTGTGTTCCCCTCTGGGCAGCCCAGTCACCTAGTTTAAGAGGAAAGAGCATACTTCCTCCAGTGCTGTTTGTAGCTTTCCCCCCTGGGAGACCTGTATTATGTTTTTTCGTAGTTTATATATTTTCCTATTATGAATCTTGCTTTCCCCCCCCCACCCTCCTGCCCTGCGTAAAAATCTATGTGGCTACATGTTAACTAAAACTAAAATATCTGGGCCAACAGATTAGTATTTATCTGTTTCACGTAACTTACTTCCAAAGCAGTAGCTGAGGTCCGGGCATATATTCTCTCCTATGTCAAGCAGCCTCCTTCTACTTCAGAATATTAGAATGCTCAAAAGGTGCTTTAGGGGGAAAAATGTTGTAGTCTTACACATGGAGTAGGAGATATTTCCTAGAAAATACTAGGAAAATAATCCCATGAGTACCTGAAACAAAATGCAAATGTCAGGCATTATGCAGCTTTCTATATTAGTTACCTGGATGCATTCATAAAAGGTGTTTTAGGATCAGTAGTATTTAACATTTTGAATCATATATACTCTAGGATTAAAAATAATTTTTCTGTCCTTTCTTGAATGATCTTGGAAAATTTCAAAAAATGATGTGTTTGTTTCATTTTCCAAAATTGTCAGTGTTCTTATAACAATGAGTTTTATACCTGCCCCCTCCAGAGATTCTGAAGTTCTGCCTTCTTTGGTCGGGAAAGTGTCAGCTCAGGTGGTGAGAGCAGCTAGGACGTAACATGTAATGAATAGAAGACAAATGACACATGTTCAGTTCCCTTCTGTTTTCACCCCAGATCGGACTCCCTGCCCTCTTTATCCACCTGCCCAGGCCATCTTGGGACTTCCGGGACCGTCATCTATCACCTAACTAACCTTGGCAAACTTTGGGGGCGACAGTTGAATTCCCTTGCCCCACCTGCAGAATCCATCCCTTCTGACCCCTCCTCCTTACCCCAGTCCCCAGCACCCTGCCCAAGCTCTACCAGTCTCAAGGCCTTCTCACAGGCTGTTTTTAAACTGGTTTGCTTTCTCAGAGTCTTCTCTTGCCACCAGAAATATCCGCTGCCTCTTCTTCATTCAACCTAAGCAGCCTCCTCTTCTGAGCTCCTTTGAACTAGATTTGTCTTGGCATTCAGCACATCTTACCTGCATCCCATAGGCTGCTTTTTAGTCTCCTATTCCCAGTCCTTCATGCATGTCTTCCACATAGTAGATACTCAATAAATGCTTGGTAGGTAAATGAAATTATGGCTACATTAATGGAATCGTCCATGGCTGAACAGTCCTGCAGGTTTGGAATCCTTACATCCCGTGAATGATTCACAGCATTAAACTGGACCTTTGCAACTCACTCTTACAGAGAGCAATGAGTTTAAAGGGAAGAATTCCACATCTGAGTAATCAATTGACCTTGTCAGGTCTATTATATAAGGTGCTTTTGATTTCTGCCCCGTATTTTAGACAGTGTTCCTGAATACATGTGCATGCTTCTCTCCAGCCAAGCATTCAGCAAGGAGCACCCCTTCCTAAAATCTCCACCAGGCTGGTTTTCATCTAATTCCACAATCTTTCAGGTACGTGCCAGCTGAATTTCTTGAGACTGATTTCAGAAGTAGCTTTGTAACAATTAACTGAAAATTATTCCAACAAAGAACTCCAACACAGAAAGTAGACTTGCGTTGCCTTTCTTTTATTGGACGCGCCATTCCTTAACTTCAAGAGAAAAGGGTATTTTAAGACCTTTTTCCTGTATGTAATACATAATCTTGTCCTCCCTCACAAACTCTTTTCTTCTGCAGTCTCAGAGTAGCAGGAACAGCTGCCAATGGAGACTCTTCCCCAGGGACTTGGAGGCCACTAATCAATCTCACAGCTGGAGGCAAAGCCCGTGGCTGGGAGCTATTTTGTGCAAGACCTACAAGGTGCTTAGACTTTCTGGGGCAGCCACAGGGTTAAGCTTAAGGAGTAAGGGAAGCTGGAGCAGAGTGAGGAGGCCCCAGGTGGGCTGGGCTCCTCTGCTGGTGACCTTTCCCCTGCCTCCTTTCGTTCACAAACCTCGCTAGGGACCAGGAGACTCCCATACCTCCCCCAGCCTCAGGGAGTGGAGAGCTGGGAGGGTCTGAGCTACCTGGTTTCCCCTCTCAGAACTATGCGCAGGACCCAAGCTTAACGCGTACAAGGAAGAAAAATCCCCCTTTGGAATGACACCTTCCTCTTTCCTGGTGGTTCTTCACCTTCGGGCGCATTGGAACCACCTCAATGGTTTGTTGAAACCAAAGACCTGAGAATGGGCAGTTCTAACATGTTCTCCAATGATGCTGAGGCTGCTGAGCCTGGAACCACCTTGAGAGCCACTGCTCTTCTCTGTCCAACCCATGTACCCCCCAATATTTACTCACCAAGAGAGTTTGTTGCTCTGTGTCTCTCTTACAAAAACACACTGCTTCACTCCCAACACCTTTCTTCAAGTGTCAGTTTCATCTCATCAGAAGAAGATGGTAGACTAACCAAGCATATGGTCAGATAATTACTCTTGCCTAATTTTGGAGTAAATGTGTCAGGAGAATAACAGAAAGGACTGTAATATAACATCATAATTTTAACAGATTTCCTTTCTTTAGGCTGCAAAGCATATTTCGTTGATAAGGAATTTTCACGAACTCAGTATTCTTACTGAGCATCTGTGTTAGTCTGTGGTGGGATTATGACATTTCCTTCCATCCAGACTGTCTTTTCCCAGAAAATCAAGTTCATTTTCATGCACAGATATCAGTTTCCAAACAGAAGGGGACTTCTTCATTTGATACCCAGGATAAATCCTCCCTCAACATCTCTGTTCTCGCTGAGCTCATTCCAGACCCTGTGTAAGCAGTGGTTAAGAATACCATTCTGGGGGCACCTGGGTGGCTCAGTGGATTAAAATCCTCTGCCTTTGGCTCGGGTCATGATCTTAGGGTCCTGGGATAGAGCCCTGTGTCAGGTTCTCTGCTCAGCAGGGAGCCTGCTTCGTCCTCTCTCTCTCTGCCTGTCTCTCTGCCTATTTGTGATCTGAATACCATTCTGGAGGCAGATAGATCTGACTTGGACCTGAGAAACTTTCCAAACCCTCGTCTGTGTACTTGGGGGTTTTTAAGTTACAAACTGGACGTGATAATTCTTAACTCAGGGAGAAGCACCAGATCCACGTTTTGGTTGAATTCTTTATGGTCAAGTCACTGAAGCCAAAGCCAAATTTCACTGTCATCACATGGATTTCTAGAATAAAAGAATAAGCCTGGATTGTTCTTAAAAAGCAACATTAACTGTATCATTTACGTATTGTCACAATACTGCTGCAAACCACAAACTTTAGTGGCATACAATAATATTCATCTTCCACCATTCTGGCTGTTCGGTTTGCCAGATGGTGGTGCTGCTCTGGGTCTGATCCAGGGGACCTCGGCTAGGTTCGAATCTGCTCGCTTACACAGCTGCAGTCACTTGGCAGGTCCACTAGGGGCTGAAGGGTCTAGGCTGCCATCCCCGCTGATAATCAGTCTCTGCTCTGAGTGGCCTCTCCTACTCCAGTAGATAACTGAGCTTGTTCTCAGGGCACAGAGGGGTTCAAAGAGTGAGAGCAGAAGCATGCAAACCAGCGAGGTCTCTAGAGATTAGGTTTAGAACTGGCATTATCAGTCACTTCTGCTGCGTTCTGTTGGCTCCAGTAAATCACAAAGCTGCTCTGATTTAGAAAGGGAGGGTCTTCAAAGTTACATTGCAAAGTTACATTTATTTTATGAATAAATGTTGGGGTAGAGATTTAGAGTTATTTCTTTTTCACTCTACATACTACATTAACAAGTGTTATTAATGAGATTTTATCGGTGAAATGTTACAGTTTTTTTAAAAGGTTTTATTTATTTATGTAGAGAAAGAAAGGACAGTGGAGTAGGGAGTGGGCCAGAAGAAGAGAAGAAGAGAATCTCAAGCCCAATGCGGAGCTTGATCTCATGATCCTAAGATCTGGATCTGAGCTGAAACCAAGAGTCAGAAGCTTAAGTGTCTGAGCCACCCAGGTGCCCAAATACTTAACATTATGGGAAAGGAATAATAATTTCTTCACTGTCAGCTACTAGGTTTCTGGTAGCTACCTCCTTTTTTTTTTTTTTTTAAAGATTTTATCTATCTAAGAAAGAGAGCATGCACGCACACAAGCAGAGGGGAGGTATAAAGGGAGAGGGAGAAGCAGGCTCTCCATTGAGCAGGGACCCCAATGTGGGGCTTGATCCCAGGACCCTGAAGGCAGACTTTTAACTGACTGAGCCACCTAGGTGCCCTTAGCTACCTACATTTTCAATACTGGATAGAAACCATTTTTACCTTTGATTGTTAGAGAAGCAAAGTAATTGCACGTTCATTTTTAAGTAAATATTCTGTTCTTCCTTTAGTTTTTATTATGTCTAGATCAGAGATGATTTATCCTGGATGGTGCTGTAGGGTGATTTGGGAGTTTTTCCTGTGAAATTTTTAGTGGCAAAGTTAACATGCTGATTTTAGGGCATCCATAATAAAGTTGAAGGATTTCTAAATAGTATTATTCCTTAAATGGATCATGGCTTACGTAGAATTTTAAAAAAAGAAAAATACAGTTTAAAAAAAATACAGTTTTAAAAAAAGAAATACAGTTCTTACTTGTCACTTTATTTAATATTAAGAATGCTAGTACACAAAAATAATTCTACCAAGTCTACAATTATGATATAGCTGATAATCATTATTCTGCCTCGTATTATCACTTCAATTTCCATGGACATTTGTTGACTCAAAAAAGAATGTATCTTGAAGTTAACATACTTTCTTTTACATAATCTTAATGATTTCCATGCTCAACATAGTCTTACTATAATAAATATAGTTTTATACGTCAACTGACTGATAGAATTGCAAACTCTAAACACACAAAAGTGATTTTCAGTCAAGTTTCATGTAGAAACACTTACCTATAGTTGAGAGTAGACGCTGTATTTCAATACTAACAGCTCATCCAAATGTCACACCATGTTTGCTTTTCTACAAACATGTTATAATGATTAGATATGATGATGGCCTATCCAAGAGGATAACAACCAATCCTACCTGTTTGGGGATCCTGGAGAGACTGTTGCAGCAGGCTTCCAGAGCTGACACCAGAGGCAAATGGTAGATTTCAGCTAGACATGGAGGTCAAAGCTGAGCTCTGTAGGTAACTATGCTCCCAAATGGGGTTTTGGGAGATTAAATGAGACAACATATACAAACAATCTATGGCACACAGTAGGTCTTCAATAAAGGACAGATAATATTTTCCATTATTTGTGCCTTTTATTAGAACTATACTATTGCATTGTATTTTGGCCCCAAGGAAAACTTATCAGCAAGCCTTCTTGAACCAAAGCAGACATGAAGTTAAGAATGGGGGATGTTTGGGGTGCCTTGGTGGCTCAGTGGGTTAAGCCTCTGCCTTCGGCTCAGGTCATGATCTCAGGGTCCTGGGATCGAGTCCCACATAGGGCTCTCCGCTCAGCAGGGAGCCTGCTTCCTCCTCTCTCTCTGCCTGCCTCTCTGCCTACTTGTGTCAAATAAATAAAATCTTAAAAAAAAAAAAAAAGAATGGGGGATGTTTGCGCAAAAAAGATCTGGCCCCTTGGAGATTTTAATTTAATGTTGCATGAAAGGCTGCCTCCAAGTTGCTTTAGTTAACCAATACCTTTATGTTTCATACTGCTATGACAGTACTATGGCATTACGACAATGATTTTGCCTGTTTTAAGGCTGTGTTACAAATATGATTAAACCCAGAATAGGCTTTCAAAGGGTATGGGATCTGTGGATGGGATCTGTAGAATTATCTATGATAGTGTTTCAAAACCAAACAGATAGCTTATTGATTTTAAATGTAAAGTGTTTGCTTTTTATAGCCCATTCCAAGTCAAGAATATTAAGAGTCTAAGGAGATAATCAGTTTCTGCAAATAAATTGGATTGAAATTGGAAAAAAAAAAGACTAAATAAGTGTATACAACTTTGGCTACAGAAAAGCTATTAGTTCCTAGAGATTTTGCTACTGTATACTATAATAATCTATTACTTTAATATTTGTGTTTCAGATTAAAACTTCAACAGCATGCCTGCATGTGTTCAACAAAAGCAAATAAATTGCTTTCTCATTCTCCGCTCATCCCACAAGAAAGTCTACAGTCTATAGGTGATGCAGAAGTAAATTGGACTTGGTCCTTGCCTTCAAAGATCTTAGATTTCAGAGCAATGGCTTGGACAAAAGTTACCTAAAATTTAAAGTAAAGTCATAATGATCAGCTGATTGCTCCCCATGCCTGGCCTCCCAAACTTTATCCATTCTCCCCTACCTTCATCACCCACTGGTTCATGAAGCCCTGGAGTGGGTTTCTGGGATTGGCATCCCAGGTAAGCAGGGTACCATTTCAGCCTGTAGTCAGCTTCTTTCTTATGTATTGCTCTTTTTTCCTGAGGATTCAGTCCATTTTTGCTGACACAATGTTTTGTTTTAATCCTGTGCCGCAGAGGCTCTGTGATAGGCAATTGATTGTAATAACCCTTGGTGTGTTCAATTCAACTGTCTCACAGCCAACTTTTAGCCAGAAGATGGAGTGCAAGAGCCAAAGACAGGTCATAGATTTTCCTCTGTATTGAAAGGCTTGAAATGATATTCTTCACTGTGACTCTTACAGCCCGAAGTTTAGCATCGTGATATGTGTAAAGTTAGGCAAGCAGTTAGGGGCGGGCTACCCAAATAAGCATGTTTGAACAAGCATGTGATTTAGATTTAATAATTTGTTGACATGGGGGGAAATGTATAAATCAAAGACCAACATCAGAGAATTGTTTTGGTTTTGTTCTAACAAGCAAGGTACAATTAGTACTTAGTGCTTTTGTCTACATGTCTGTAGGACAGATAGTCCCAAATCAAAAGGAGCTGGGTTAAGCCATTTTTAGAAGTCATTGTTTGGACATAAAACAGATTTCCCAAATGTTAACAATTGGCAAATATGGTGAAGGGGTACCTGGGAGTTCTCGATATGATTCGTCTCCTCGCGACCCTTGTTCTAAGTCTGGAAATTACTTGCAAGTCAAAAGTAGAAACAGGCAAAGGCAGTGAGAGAAGCAGGATCCCTGCCAAATAGGGACCCCGATGCGGGACTTGATCCCAGGATACTGGGATCATGACCGGAGCCGAAGGCAGTGGCTTAACCAACTGAGCCACCCAGGTGTTGTGGCTCAGTTGGTTAAGCCACTGCCTTTGGCTCCGGTCATGATCCCAGTGTCCTGGCATCGAGTCCCCCATTGGGCTACTTGCTTGGCAGGGAGACTCCTTCTCTCGCTGCCTCTGTCTGCCACTCTGCTTGTTTGTGTGTACTCTCTCTGTTTCTGACAAGTAAATAAATAAAATCTTACCCCCCAAAAAATGTAGAAACAAACAACCCTGCCCCAGATTTCATAGTTTATTCAGTCGAGTGGACATGGCATGATTTTATCATCTGGTTAAAAACAACAACTTTTACATTGCCTGATCCCACAAGAAAGTCTGCAGTCTATACCTCTTAGGGGGAAAAACAGTCAAATACCAGAGTTCGCCAATATCTACAGCCAACTGTGAAATTAAACACAATGAACATTAGTTAAGAAGTTGAAAGATTTGATGGGTCAGTTATCAGAATACAAAGTTTTCATTATCCTAGGAATCTTGGTATCTCCTTTGAGCGGAGACACGGCAAATACTGTCAAATACGTCCATAGGGAGGCAGTGTTCACTTTCTGTGACACATGGAAAGAGTGAGGAGACTGCTTTCGGGCTTCTCTGCCTGGGCTTTAGAAAGACTCTTCAGTTTGGTGAGCTTGTTCCGTACTCATGGCTCAGCCCCTGCAATTTTAGCATGTGTCAGGGTACCCTGCTCCTTGCACCGGAATGCAACAAGTGGGGGCGGGGGGGGGGGGCTGTGCTTCTTATATTTGGGAAGCTCAATCTATTCCGACACTTAGACTTCAAAGTAAACCAAGCCCTGATCTTCAGCGTCTCCTCCAACATTATCAAAACAGGACCCACCATAATGAAGAAAACAGCAGTGAGCGTTGTTTCTTGGAACCAGTTACCCATTTTCTTTTCTTTTCTTTCTTTTTTTTTAATTACTTGGAGGCTGGCTTAATTCTTCTCTTCCTATCAAGCAACATGTGGATTATATTTTCCCCCAAAGTTGGCAGAGTTTGGCGGCCTCCTATAGATTCTGGAAATGTATGAATGAGTTTAAAAGGAAGAGTTTTTGTTTTGTTTTGTTTGGCTTGTTTTTTGCTTGTTTGTTTGGTTGTTGTTGTTGTTGTTTTATTTTTATTATTATTATTTTTTTTTTGCTTTTTGCTTTGTGTCTTAGCACTTATTTTTCATTCTCTACCCGGAGGATATTGAATATTCAAGTGCATCTGAAATAGTACTACAGAAGTTGAAAGTTCGATTTAAAGAGCTGAGTTCACCTCTCCTGTGGTTTTAGCACTCAATATCATGACCACGCATTCAATCCAGTTGGCAGGGTTTCTCCGAGTGGAGTGAGAGATACGGGTTTTACTGCACTCTATAAATATGACCATTTATTGGCCCCAACACATTTATGTTCCTATTCATTCAGTGCTCACTTAAACTGTCGAATTTGCTTGACCCACTCTATAAATGTAAATTGCCTACATCTGCAACTCACCCCGGATGGCTTTTGAGTGTGCGGCATTTGGAACTGTGTGACTTCCAGAGACCAGACCAGGTGTCAGGGTGACCTGAAGGTAGCAAGTCACCTCCCACTCTCCCTTCCCTCCTGCTCAGAAGCACTAAAATGCGTATTACTCCAGAATGTTAAAATATTATTGGAAGGGCACCAGATCCATGAATAGAATCTTGTCTCATTTTAAAATATTTTATTTGCTTGAGGAAGTCAGGAGGTTTGATCAATGTCAAAAGAACAAATATGAACCTTGTTTGCTGTTTCCTTTATCACAAGCCTAAAACTTTTATGTGGCATGGGACGATCCAAGGAATACTAGTAAGGAATCTCAAGAATTTAACTAGTCCTGGCTGTGTCCATTGGCACAGTTAACCTGAGACACCCCTCCTTCCAAGGCTCCAGTTTAGTGAGTAGGTTCCTAGAGAACTAGGGGTTGGGAGTTTCCGTTACTTCCTTCATCATCCACATTACAGCTTCTTCATCCACATTGGTTAGAGAGTGCTTTTTTGCTTTTTTTTTGTTTTGTTTTGTTTTGTTTGTTTGTTTTTTTAAGAGTGTGCTCTTTAAAAATCACCTTCTGTAGGTGGAAGACTCCACTTCCCCCTCGTCAGTTTCTCTGTCCCGGGCGGCTAAGAGCGCTCCTGAAATAATCCTTCACCCTGAAGTGTTTTTGAAACAACCTCCTTCACCTTATTTTCTTTAGGCATGATATCCTCATCATCTCAGACCTTCCTGTACTTTTCTACTTTCTATTTTTCTAATATTTTCTTCCCGGCCTCGTATCTCCAAAGTAAACTGACCTACTTCCAGAAATAAAATAACTAAAAATATGTGCACCTTATAAAATCAAACCACCATGCGCCAGAAAGGAAATTGGTAGCAAATTAAGAATGCCAGTGATTTGTGTATTTTTTCTGAGACATTTCATCTCATTTGTGTAACATTAGACGCGGGTTCATTGAAAATAAAAGCTGGGAAGGGAATACTAGCCGAGCTTATATTAAAATTAATTGGATGACATTCTGCGTAGGCTTTCTTTTTTTAAGTCATTAGGAAATTTAGAAAAGTGGATGAATTTAAACCCTTTTTTAGCTTATTAATAACACATTCATTAGAGGAGACACTATAACAATATCAAAGAATTTAGCACAATACCTGTGGCACATACCAGACGCTCAATAAACAGTAGTTATTAACTGATTGGGCTTCAGTCTTGGAGCTGTTCAAGCATATTTCCTAACATGAAAACATTTTAGAAAAACAAAAAACAAACAAACGAAACCCCTTTCCTTTTAATTAAGTAACGAAGGCTAGTAAACTGGAGACCCTCCAGATAACTGTTACATTGTATAAGAACTTTGTAGAAGAACATTGTATAAGAATTTACCACATCAAGCAAGAAGTATCTGAACATGATAAAACTGTGAAGTCGCCTGAAATACTTAAAAGTCTTAGGGTGTTATCAGGACGCTAGCATTTTTAGGAGATGGAACTCGTTACACATTTTTCTGCTCATTTGAACACTGCACAGTGCAAACGTTCTTTCTTTATTCTTTCAGTGGAGACATTTTGAGGAAATGCAGATGTGAGGCACTACCCAAGGACTTTTAAACAAATACGAAGTTTAATTCAATTGTTTCCTGAGAGATTGACTTCTTGCAAAAGCCAAAGAAAATCTCTTACTTATCCAAAAGGTACAAAAAGAAGGTTGAAACCATAAAATGGGGGAGGGCTTGGTTTAGAAAAGTTAAAGTCTTTGGACAGGGGTAATTACTGGGAGGCTGCGCTGTGAATTCCATCGTTCTGCTTCTGCTAAAATAAGCAGCACAATGGTTCTTTTATCTTTTTATGTTTTTACCAGGAGACTGGTGAGGGAGCTTTGATGAAGGAGATTCCTATTTACATCAAATCTAAACACCCAGGATAAATGGACATTTTTTCCCTATGACCAGGTCGTAAAAATGATGATTTAATAATATGAAATCCCAAGGAACCTGTCTTCTAAGTTATTTTCATAAATAATAAGATTTTTTTTTCATAAATAATAAGATTATTTATTATTTATATATATAAATATATATGTATATATATTATTTATTCCTTGAATCTAGTTTCTTCGCCTGGATGTGAAACAGTATAATTCCTTACTCCATACCAAGATGAGACATTCCCCCACCCTCTCTTGCTCTGCGGGGAGGAGCCCCAGTCCACCCAGAAATTCCTCTTAGTTGTGAGAATCCCTCCAGATTGTCCCCTTCCAAACTCATTCTTCTGGTGCCCACGAGGCTGGTGCAGTTTCCTTGAGGCACCTCTAGCTCTCAGTGGTGCCACCTCCTATGCTGAGGACAGAGATGATAACCTTGTGCCCGCAGAAGGTGCTGGCGAAGGCACCGCCCCGACCAAACCGGGCACCGATGCAAAGCCAAGACCACGGATGGGGGCACCATGGAGCTTCTCTGGCCATGGGCGGAAGCTGCTGGCTCATCTGCGTGCGTGGCATACATGTTGATTTGCACATGGTGACATCCAGAAAGAACCTGTTCCTTTCTTGTATCCTCTCTCATTGCAAAACACCTCTCGCCTTCATTTTCCAAGGAAGGTCTGTGCCGGTGGGGGGGGGGGGGGGGGAGGCTTTAGCTAGGAATGCCCTCCCTCTGAACTCACTCACTGTCCAAGGATTTCTCCCAAGCACCAGTTTTTGTTTAGTCTGATCTTACCAGGTATTTTATATCCACGCTTTGATACTCAGAATGGCTTTAAAATTTAGATTCGTTTCCATTGTTTGTTTTAAGATTTTATTTATGTATTTATTTGTTAGAGTGAGAGAGAGCGCGCTCAGGCAGGCAGAGTGGCAGGCAGAGGGAGAAGCAGACTCCCCATGGAGCAAGGAGCCCGATGCATGGGCCTCAATCCCAGAGATCATGACCTGAGCCAAAGGCAGTTGCTCGACCAACTGAGCCACCCAGGCACCCCATGCCAAGCTGTTTTGTACAGTGGTTGCACCATTTTATATTTCCACTAGCAATGTGCAAGTGTTCCTATATCTCCATATCCTCTCCAATTCTTATTATTTTCTGATTATTATTATTTTTATTATTGGCATCCTAGCAGGTGAGACATGGTATCTCATTGTGATTTTAATGTGCATTTCTCTAATGACTAACGATGTTGAGTATCCCTTCATATGTTTGCTGTTTGTTGGAGAAATGTCTATTCAAACCCTTTGCCTGTTTTTTAATTGGGTGGTTTATCTTTTTGTTGTTGATCTGTATACGTACTCTGGATACTAGACTCTTACCAGTTATGTGACTCGCAGATATTTGCTGTGCACTTTTAATGCCAGGTTGATTTTGTTTATGCCACCCTTCTAGATATCCCAGCCTTCCCGCAAGAAGTCCTGGCTGGCTTGTAACTCTATATTACCAAAAAGAAAATAGAACAATAGTAAACATCAAGATCAACATTAAAAAATGGCTCATTAAAACTGTGGCGTTAGGGGTGAGGATGGGGGAGAGAGAGAAGTGTGTCAAATATTTAAGGTCAATGTTAGATGAGAAAAAAGTTTTTTTAAGATTGATTTATTTATTTGAGAGAGAGAGAGAGTGCATGCTCGAGCAGGGGTGGGGCCAGAGAGAGAAAGAGAGGGAGAGAGGGAAAGAAGCTGACTCATCACTAAGCCTGGAGCCCCAGTGCAGGACTGGAGGCGGGGCTCAATCTCACAATCCTGAGATCATGACCTGAGCCAAAATTAAGAGGCTGTCACTTAACTGACTGAGCCACCCAGGCGCCCCAAGAAAAAAAAGAATTTAAAAGACGGAAATTACTTTGCCAAAAGTCAGTATATTAATTACAAGGGGAAAAAATAGGAGGATGAAAGATGAGAAATTTAAAAGCAACAAGAAAGGTTTTTTTCTTTAATTTTATGACCATTTTTATTTTCAGATGAGGTTAGGTAACCATGAGGCCAAATTAAAAGAAATGTAAATTAGCATATTTGTTTGGGTTTGAGGTCTCATCTGTTAACACAAACACTTTAACTTAAAAGAACTTCTGGTCAACCAAATGTGAATTTTCAATACTACTCCTATTTATAAAAGAGGAAGGAAAAAAAAAAAAAGGAATGAACCCAGTGAAAGCCATTCTTCCTAAACAGACTGCTGACTGGCGTACAGATGGGAAGAACCTTCTGCTCTTGCTGAAGCCTGCAGAACAGCACGGGCAGTTTAGAACTGCCCGCCAAATGAAATATGATTACCTCCATATGATTTGCGTCAACTTCAGTTAGTAAAGGTATCAGTAATCATTGCTTTAGTTACAGGACTTTCTACGTGTACTTTTGAAGCTGCGTCAGCAGTTTGCATTTAAATCAATTGTATTTTATTCATAGTCACAGGCAGACTGAAAGACAAAATTACCTGAAAATGTACTTTTGCCGTGAATGTCTATAGAATTAAGCTTTTTGAAAGGGAAGAGGGCACTCTTTCCTATGTGTTTAAATATGTTTTGGCAGACTGCCTGACATTTAGTTTGGATTATAATAAACTATTATTACTACTACCTGTATGTTATGATTTCTAGTTACAGTTTCTCAGAAGAGACTAGTAAAATTAGTTTAGGCTGTCTGTTAAGGACAGTGAGGAAATTTCTTTTTATTTCTTATGGAAGGAACAAGACCAACTCAATATCTCCCCGTAGTACCTCTCATAGAGAAGCTCAATAAGTATTTGGCATCTTATTTTATAAAAGTTTAATACAACATATTAGAGACAGAAATTAAAAGTAAAAACAAGCCAGAGAAGCACAGAGTGATTTAAAGGATCCAAGCCTTGAGGACAATCAACCACCATATGAAGTAACTATGAAACAGACCTTTCCTTCATTTTTTTTTTTTTAAGGATTTCCCTTATTTATTTGAGAGAGAGAGAGAGAGCAATAGAGCACAAATGGGTGGGGGAGGAGAAGAGCGGGAGGGAGGGGGAGTGGGAGAAATTATCACAAGCAGGCTCCTGGCTGAGCACTGAGCCCAACACAGGGCTCCATCTCATGACCCCGAGATCAGGACCCTGAGATCATGACCTGAGCTAAAACCAAGAGCTAGTTTCACTCAACCAACCGAGCCACCCAGCAGGGGCCCAGGCCATTCCTTAGTTTTCAAGGAACAAAGGAACACAACAATAAAAAAGACCATGAATTCGTTCATAAGTCTGCACTTACAAGTTTACTAACAGTGACTAAACTGTGATCTGTTTGGGAAAAACGTATTGGGTTGGAACTGTGGCATACTGGGTCCACCCAATTAATTCCAATATGAAAAATGCTCAATGTTGCTTTCTCCATAAAGAAAGAGTAGGCAGTGTTTTAGAGAAGAGGATAATTGGACAGTGGAAGAAGAGTGTGGTAGAGGTACCGTCTGGAGAAATGTATAATTATTTTTCATTCACTTTTTTTTTCCGAAGGGGGAAAAAAAAAGTCAGGTATTAACCCTCTAGACAGCACCCTAATGAATGTATGATGCCAGAGGAAAATAATGATACCTAAGCATCTGGTGATTGGCGTGGAGTTCACAGGTAACCCCGGGCTGACGGCGGTGGGGATTGTGGGGACCGGCAGTGTGGTGGAGTGGGCCAGAATTTGGTGTAGTCCAGACAACCAGACAATTCCTATCTGCATGGACTGGGCAAATTATTCTCACTACTAAACTGAGGATAGTGGCTCTGTGTTCTTCATAGGGTTGTTGCGAGGATTCCATGAGGCTATGCATGTAAACCTCAGCATGGGGCTGGGTACGGAATAAGCCCCTGGTGAACGTAGCTAATAGGATCTTTTAAGAAAATGACTTAACCTGAAATAAATGGGTCTTCCCTCACTTTCTTCTGGTCTGATTTAATGCCATTCTTCTGATGATTTTTCTGCCCTCCCTACCGTCCTCACCCCCAGGTTATGTGCATAAACTGACTCAGTACACCACCAGTCACAGCTTTTATCAGACTTATATCATCTTTGTTTATTCAACTCTTTGTCTTTCTGTCCAATTTGCTTTGCCCCAGAGACCTTGAGCTCCCTTGGAAGGGGATGTCCGTGATTCTCCATGAATCTGGATTCTCCATGAATCCCTAGTACCCAACAGAGTACAGTATACTTACTGTAAGACTGTAATATGTGTTTGTTGAATGAATAATTTGACATTGAAATCTTGTTAACATATTGGGTTAAGAAAATTTGGTGGCTGGTGTATTTAAAACGCATAATTTTATGAAGCTGAAAATAACCTCCCAAGATCCATGAAATTAATCGCAATTCTTGGAGAGAGTCTTACTGAAAAAAATGAGGTGTTCTTTGGGGGTAGAGAAGAGGGTAGGTTTTTTTCTTTTTGATTTCATTTTGTTGGGCTGAGTGGAAGAGTATCAACCACGTCTGAGTCTATGCATTTCCCAGGCATACACAAGTGCTTAGTGGTTGTTTGAACAGCAGTGTCTTTGCCGGGAACGCAGTAGCCTCGTGTTCTACAGTCGAGGACTTGGAAGGGGCATCAGCGGTTATCACACCCCAGGTTCCACCTCGAACAGGAGGAAACCGAGGCCAACAAAAGACAGTACTTCTTCACTGGTAGGGCTGGCCGAGATATCAGGTCCGCTGACTTCCAGACCGTGTCGGAAGGGTCACTAGTTCTTTTAAAAATAATCGCTGCTGCTTGAATAGCATCAGCACCTGCTGTTTTAGCTTCCGCAAGGGAGAAGCTATTAATTTCTCCTTCATCAAAGCCGCGTTTCGGGTCTGTCTGAACCTTGTTTTCTTCCTCACTGCAGCTGTCTGCACCCGTAAGGCCAAATGTTGAACGGAGGCACCTTTCCGCTTAAACCCAGTAACCGCCACGGCCAAATATGGAAAGAGAAAATTCGACCCAGATCATGCAGACAGTGGCCAAATTTATAATGCTTTTCCTGAAGTCTGTCTGTTCCACCTGGCGGAAGCCCGGCCCCTGCCCACGGGACGCAGGCCCGGGCGTGCGAGCCCTTCCACGAGCATCCACGTTAGTGGCCTGTGACCCGCCGCGGCCGGGGCGCGAGCTGGCGGAAGCTGAGAGGGACAGTTGATCTCAGTGGCAATTTCACCCGCTGAAAAACGGGAAGGAATTAAAATCCTTCCCTGGGGAAGTTTTGACTATCAAATCGGACGCCGAGGATCTCCTATAATCCAGCTTAGTTTGCTTTTATAATCATGATCGCCGTGCTTGCGTTAGGAAGGCCCAGATCGTCTGAGTTCTGTTTTCTCCCGAGCCCAAGGCAGCCCGCGGCGCGCGGCCCCACGGGCGTAGGGAGGTGAAGGGCTCCGGGCGTCTCCCGGCGGCTCCGGGCGTCTCCGGGCGGCCCCGGGAGGAGGGAAGCCCGCGCAGCGCGCATGCGCGTCCCGGGAGCCGCCGGCCCCTAATAAGACTGCCGCGCGGCGCCACGGCGAGCCCAGTCGGAGCTGGCTCGGTGCCGGGCGCCGGGGCTGTTCGCGCTCGGCTTCCTCCGCAGCCCCGGGGACTGAAACTTCCGTGGGAGGCTCCCATCGGTGCGTCCCTCCCGAGGGAAGCGGCGGCCAAGGCGAGAGGGAGAGCCGGTCGGAGGCTGCCCGGCGCCCGTGGGAGCGAGCTGCAGCCGGAGAGACGGAGCAGGGGAGCCGGGGCGAGCCGCCCGCCTGGACCCGCGCCCAGCAGCAGCCGCGGCCGCCGCCAGCCAGCCGGGCTCCCAGGGCGGGGGCGCGCCGGACCGTCGCTCGCGCCCCGGACGGCGGCGAGCGCTGGGAGGATTGGCCGGCAGCGCTGCCCGGCGGCGCGGCCGGAGCCATGCGGACCGAGTTCGGAGCTGGGGAGGCTGAGCACGGCCGGCCGCTGCACTTGCTGCCGGGAGCCCTGAGCGCGCTGCCCGCCTTCTCGGCCCCTTCTCGCCGCCCGAGAGGGGAATAAAGGAGGGGAGACGCTCCCCGACTCGTGCGCGGGACCCCGAGGCTTAAAGTCCGCGGCCGCGACCTGGCTTCAGGTCGGCAACGGGAGTGAGCGTCCCCTCGGGGATGCGCGGGGAGGCTCGGGTCGCGGCTGAAGCCTCCGGGGGCTGCGGGACGGAAGCTCCGCGGCCCCTCTGACTGCGCCCAGAGAGTTCCATCTGCGAGTGCCCGCTCTCCAGACAGCCCCACGAGGGACCGGGCCGCCCGGCCGAGGGAGGGATGGCTTAGGACCCCTGCCCCGGCAGCCCGGCGTCGTCAGCTCCTGGACGTCGCGGCAGAGGGCGGCTTGCAGGGCGCCGCGGAAGGGACCCTCGGGCGTCCAAGTCCCGGCCTCCGCACCCCTGGGGGCCGGGTCGCCGGGACCGCGACTTCCCGGAGACCTCTCTGTGCCCCCTGGAGCCGCGCCGCCCGCGCCCAGGGTGGTGCCATGTGGGGCGGACGCCGCTCGCCCGCCGCCTCCCCTCGGAACGCCGCTTCGCTCCTGCAGCTGCTGCTGGCCGCGCTGCTGGCGGCGGGGGCGCGGGCCAGCGGCGAGTACTGCCACGGCTGGCTGGACGCGCAGGGCGTCTGGCGCATCGGCTTCCAGTGCCCCGAGCGCTTCGACGGCGGCGACGCCACCATCTGCTGCGGCAGCTGCGCGCTGCGCTACTGCTGCTCCAGCGCCGAGGCGCGCCTGGACCAGGGCGGCTGCGACAACGACCGCCAGCAGGGCGCGGGCGAGCCCGGCCGGGCGGACAAAGACGGCCCAGACGGCTCGGCAGGTAGGGCAGGCGGGTCCGGGCGCGAGAGGGGACGAAGGTTAGCTCTGCCGGGGCGTGACGGGAAAGGAATCGGGAGCACGGGAATTTCAGAGAAGGTCTTGGGCCAGGAGGTGGTGTCTGCATCCTGGCCCCGCTGTTAACTCATGCGAAGTGGAACACCATTTCACGCCCCGAGCCTCAGTCTCCCCATCTTCACCTGAAAAGTGGGTTGGTTAGGATTTTACGAAGAAAACCACATACGTAAGGCAGTGTGGGGTGCAGACAGCGCCGCGTCCCTCTTGGGCAGGGACCTTTGTTTCCCCTCCCATACCTCCTGTCTCCGCGGGTCTAACTTCTAATAAGGGCGAATGTCTTGATGGTACCCCCGGAAGCCGTGAGGGCGCGACCCCAGCCAGAGGGTGTTCTGGGGGGCGCTTCCGTCCACAAAGGCTCCCCAGAAGGCAGGCAGCCCTCTGGGCCTTTCTGTGGGTAATGCACTCTGCCAGACCCCGGGCATTCTCATCCTGTGAACACTGGGCGGCAAGCCTCTCCGGTTTCTGGACAGTTCTCCTGACCACGTCAGACTTAGTAGGTGTGACATTAGAGCCGTGTCCAAGCTTGCTCTTTGTGGCTTTGATTTTTGAAAATTATATATATTTTTTCAAGTTGCCAAAGCCAGAGCTGGAAACATAAACAAATTCAGGAAGGAATTTGATAGATTCCACTTCCTCCCTTCTTCGGAAACCTCACAGAGGCCTCCCTTGAGGGTCTACCCCAATATGTGGATGGGAGGGAGGATTTAGCACCTGGCTAAATGGCAAACAGGTCACAGAATGGACGTCTCCTCCTTCTGCAGCTGGTTATGTGAAAGAGAGGATTTTTAACAGCACCCCGAGCCAGGGTTTAAGCTACCCGAGCTTTGGCACTGAGTTTCCAGAACTGTCTCCGGGGCCTGGTAAGAGGCAGTTCTCCTCAGTGCTGTTCACTTTGCAGGCCGGCATTTGATGGAAGCTACTCCTACTGTTCGGCTGCCTTGAATCTGAAGAGTGGAGAACGGAGGGTAATAATTGCAGAAAAGGTGCTGTCTTCAACCTCCGGCTCATGGCTGCAGGGGTATACAGTGGTTGACGAAAGCCTTGCGAAATGAGCCAAAGACAGAACCCTCCCTATCTTGATGTATCTTAGCTGGTCTCATTAGTGATCTCTCAAAAGTTGGGTTGACTTTGGACAGATCAGAAGGCAGCTGACTTCTCGTGAGACCGTGTGTTGCATGTGGGTGCCTTCTTCACTCTACTTTGAAACGTTTTTTTTCCTAAAAATTCCGTTCCTCTCACTTCTCTTCTGCAGTCAAGAAGGACCACATGTGGGGCGCCTGGGTGGCTCAGTGGGTTAAGCCGCTGCCTTCGGCTCAGGTCATGATCTCAGGGTCCTGGGATCGAGTCCCGCTTCGGGCTCTCTGCTCAGCAGTGAGCCTGCTTCCCTCTCTCTCTCTCTGCCTGCCTCTCTGCCTACTTGTGATCTCTCTCTGTCAAAAAAAAAAAAAAAAAAAAAAAGAAGGACCACATGCCTAATCAGCCAGTGAAGAGAATTTTTGGGAGCGCAGAAGGAGAACAGTTCTTTCTCCCCAAAACTCATTCTGTGGACTTACCCTGCTTCCAGCTAGTTTAGTTGCTGCTATAATGTTTGGAGTGTTCTTTCTTTCTTTCTTTCTTTTTTTTACCTTTATTTGTTTACATCCTAATAACCTATTTAGGGCTGGCATCTTAATTTCGAGAATGAAATATTTATCACCTGCACCCACTGCTCCAGCGCATTATTGCTGGCCTGTGATTAGAACAGCCCCATCATCTGAAGACCCACTAGGCTCTGTAGGCTCTGGAGTAAGTGTTCCCATCCGCGAAGGGGCATCACGTAAATACAGTATTTCTTCTTCAGCACTGAAGCGTTTGGAAATCTTCAGATATCAGCCTTTGATGAAATGCCCTGTAAAGTGGCGCCTGGGTGGCTCAGTGGGTTAAGCCGCTGCCTTCGGCTCAGGTCATGATCTCAGGGTCCTGGGATCGAGTCCCACATCGGGCTCTCTGCTCGGCAGGGAGCCTGCTTCCCTCTCACTCTCTCTGCCTGCCTCTCTGCCTACTTACGATCTCTCTCTGTCAAATAAATAAATAAAATCTTTTAAAAAAAAAAAGAAAGAAATGCCCTATAAAGTATGTTTTACTTCACAGGGCATGATTCTTCCAGGTCTCCATGTGGCACTGTATTCTAGAAACTGCCGTCGGGAATATCAGAGCTGTGGAAAGGAGCGTAATTAGAAAGGCTGCTGCTCTAGCAGACAGCCCAAAGGTTTTTCACGAATTTGACCCCAGAGGTGCAGGAGAACTGGGCTTTTTCCTCAGGTGCCACCCTGTATCACTGCGCTGGCCCTGGGCTTGGCCAGAACTGGGGAGCCCTAGTTCCCGTCCTTCTGTATTTTCCAATCAAACAGTCAAGGCAATGGGCAGGAGCATATCAAAGAACTGGTTCTGGGAGACCCAGGGTGGAAGTCCACAGAAGTGGCTCCGAGGCATTCTGCAGCCTCCTCTCTCCCCATTCTCTGCCCCCATCAGCCAGTGTGTCTAGCTTCCAAAAGCCCTAGTGTGTCAGCCGCATGGCATCCAGAAGCTTGTTTTCAGTAATGTGTAAAATGGAACTCACTATCAACTAGAGGAAAGTTGGTATTTTCATGTTATTCGTGTTGTAACTTTCATGTTATTTTTCAGAATACACCTCACTTGTTAAAGACGATGCCCACTGCTTTCTGGTCTGCAGGCTTTATAGTTCTGCCCCCAGAGTTCAGTGTTGTTAAATTCAGGTGTAACTTCTGCACCCCAGCCCACCCTGGGTCTGCCCAGGGGCCTTCTAGAGCACAGGGGCTGCTCTTCTTCCTGGGTCTGGTTGCACCCAACATTTGTTCTTCTTGGTACCTTGCTTCATGCTCACCTGTGGCCTGGAATAGCTTCTCTCTACATAAGTCACTTCACCTTTCCACCATCTGGTGCACGCGGTGGGCCCAAGGTCCAGTGCTCAGCTAGGCAAGTGAGTGTAGAGGTGTTTTGGGGTTCTTGTTGTTGTTGGTTTGGTTTGGTTTGGTTTTTACCCTTCTTTGACCTTTGTGTCTTACATGACAGATTTGAAAATGGTCATGGCTGGGTTTAAATTTTTTACTTATTTATTTTTAAAGATTTTATCTATTTCAGAGTGAGAAAGAGAGCACAAGCGGGGGGTAGGAAGGGCAGAGGGAGAAGCAGACTCTCTGCAGAGCAGGGAGCCCCACCTAGGGCTCAGTTCCAGGACCCTGAGATCATGACCTGAGCCGAAAGCAGATGCTTAACGGACTGAGCCACCCAGGGGCCCCTCACTTTTTTATTTATTTGCCTGTGGAAGAAAAGAACAGCTCTGAAGTGGCAAAGGAGGTTTGCAAAGAATATCATCTTGGGGGGGAAGTCTCTTAAATAATATAATTCACTTCTATGCAGACCCTACAACTATTTGTTAGGGCAGTTCAGGCGGTTGAATTATAATAGGAACCTTAGAAGTCTCAAAGCCTTAAATTCGTATTTTTGCTACATTGGACCTTGTTCTCAGCCAGTGTTGCAGTCGGCAAGCCTAGCTGTGAATGTGAACCGTTTTTTGGGGGGCACTGATCTGCCCTGTCTGTAGGGCCCCAGCTGCTTTCCAAAGTACCTGATGAAGGACGGTGCGTGCGGTGGGCTGCTAATGAGCACGCAAACCTGCCCCGCAACGGGAGGGCCCGAAACCAGTCCGGTAGTTGTGGGTGTGGCCGCCGCTCATTTATGGATCCCCGCTGCCAGACACCGATCTTCACTGCATTCTGAGAGTAAATCCTCACAACGTGTTTGTTTTTTTTTTTTTTTTTTATCCTTTAGTCCCCATCTACGTGCCATTCCTCATCGTGGGGTCTGTCTTTGTCGCCTTCATCATCTTGGGGTCGCTCGTGGCTGCTTGCTGCTGCAGATGTCTCCGGCCCAAGCAGGAGCCCCAGCAGAGCCGCGCCCCTGGAGGGAACCGCTTGATGGAGACCATCCCCATGATCCCCAGCGGCAGCACTTCACGAGGGTCCTCCTCCCGCCAGTCCAGCACAGCGGCCAGCTCCAGCTCCAGCGCCAACTCAGGGGCCCGGGCGCCCCCAACAAGGTCCCAGACCAACTGTTGCTTGCCCGAGGGGACCATGAACAACGTGTATGTCAACATGCCCACAAATTTCTCTGTGCTGAACTGTCAGCAGGCCACCCAGATTGTGCCCCATCAAGGGCAGTACCTGCACCCCCCATATGTGGGGTACACGGTGCAGCATGACTCCGTGCCTATGACCCCCGTGCCCCCTTTCCTGGACAGCCTGCAGACGGGCTACCGGCAGATCCAGGCCCCCTTCCCGCACACCAACAGTGAACAGAAGATGTACCCAGCTGTGACTGTGTAACTCGGGGTGCCAGCTGGGTCCCTTTACGAGACCGAGGAGCCCAGGGAAACTGTGGACTTGGAAATGATTCTCGAAGAGGAAGTCCTCCCACCTTGCTGGTGCAGACAGCCCCGTTCTTTTGGATGACTTCATTTGGCCCCCAAGTGTATGAAAACGCCTCTTCCCGAATTAGCCTTTCTGTGCACGTTTCATCCCAGTGCATGATCAATTTATGATGGAAAAAAGCATCACTTGGAGATGACTGTGTTGTTGCCCTTGGTTGTGTGACAGATCAAGGCCTTAAGTGCCCTGGAATTATGGCTGTCAGAGGAGTTTTGTAACTGGGTAGACTAAGGGGTTTTATTGTATCCTTATTAGTGTTTCTTTTTTGTTTTTTTGACAAAGGTCAAACACAGGTCAGAACACCTGTTCCCTCCCCTTGACCTGGGGAAGATTCTTATAAGCATCCAAGTTTCAGGGGAAGACCTAAAGAACAGAACTATGATGAAAGGACAGCCAGTTGGAACTCCCTGAGATTATTCCTTGATCTCAGTGTTTCCCAGGCACATCTTAATTTCATTGTAAAAAGATATATATATTTTGTCTATTTTTGTGCTTTTTTGGGGGTCTATTTTGTGCTTTTTTACCTTGTGTAGAGATCTTATTACAAAGTGATTTTCTACATTAAAAAGAGACCGAAAGAGATTGTATAGTTACTTAACTAATGGCATTTCAGAACTCTGGGATTATTTTAAGCTTGGAAGGAACGGGTGGTGTAGTAATACACCCCTTCATCTCACTCTCCATAGTACCCTCTAATTTGCTGACTTCACAGTGACATCTGAGAAGAAGCAATTAGATGTTTTTTATTGAAATCATAAACTCTCACCTGCTGCTTCTCTGGGTTACTTTGAATTTTACCGTGGTATGGCTTGGCATTCGTTCTATTCAGCTTTCGAATCTCTGTGTCTCCGTAGTACGTGCGCAGGTAATTACTGTTATAAATGAAGATCAGCATTTCTGCCTAGATCTGATAAAACATTTTCTTGTTTCCCTATAAAAATTCAAAGAAATGCTTTACAAAGATGCTTCATCTGGCTTCTCAGCCATAACCTGAGACTTGGAATGAAATTTAAACCACGAATAGAATTTACTTTGCAAATCATAAGGCTTTTTATACTCTTGTTATCAAAATGGCTTATTTTTCAGGCAGTGGGGACTGTTGAGTCGAGAGAAAAGCTTTTCAAAGAGATATTGCCTTTCTTCCGCCACAAAGTTAGTTTTTGTCTTCCTCTCTCTTTTAGTCCTCAGCAAGCACTGTATTCATTACTAATGTTCTGAATTATGAAATTCAAGTGAGTCTGTGTATTGTTTACTTAAAAGAAATAAGTCTAAGTATGTGTGAGCAAATTTCCAACTGCTGGCAAAACCGAAGTTTGCAATTAAAACATTGGAAAGTGTGGTCTTTCACACATTTATACCTGCAGTTTATTTATCTATCCATCCATCCATCCATCCATCCATCCATCCATCCATCCATCCTGTCTACCCTCTTCTCCTCTCTCTCGCTGTCCTTCCTCTCCCTCTCTCATGAGTGAATGATGCGAAAGCATTGTTGGTCAGCAGTATCAACAGAGATGCACAGCCAAATCTTTTTAAATAACAAAGGTGGGGACATCATTTTACTTATTAATAAATATTTTATGGTATGAATTCCAAGGGAGTTGGGTTTTTTTCATTTTTTATTTTACTTGGTAACTGCAGATGGCTTGTTAAGACTTAGCATCATAAAATTGCAAAAAAATGATAAATATTGTTTTCTAGAATGAAGAGCTGACCTTTAAAAGTCATCAGTACCTGGGAAGTTTATATGTATATTCTAGGCATGAGTATTATTTTTTGTATTCCATGGGAAGTGTTGACAACACAAAAGAGACAGTCTCTGGGGATTATTATATTATGTGGCTAATGCATGATCCATCCCTTCTCTTTGAGGGAGGATCCTCGGTTATCTAAAGAAGTAAAATTCCTAGAAATGCGGAGGTGAAAAGGACCGCAGAGATCACTCAGCCTAGAGATCTGCAAACTGCAACTACTCCCCACCCCTCCCCCCACCAACCCCAGCCCTGAAGGAGCTAGAGAGGAAATATTTTAGGTTTTGCAGGCCACATGGTCTCCACCAGCCATGCAACTCTACCAGTCACACAAAAGCTGCCATAGGGGACACGTAAAAAATGAGTATTGCCATGTTCCAATGACACCTTGCTGATGGACACCAATGTTTGAATGTCATAAAATTTTCGCACGTCACAAAATATCTGGCTCTTCTTTTTCCTCTCAACAATTTCAAAATGTAAAAACCATTCTGAACTCTTGGGCCATGAAAACCAGGCAGTGGGCCAGATTTGGCTATTGGTCTTCGCTCAGCCAGCCCTGATCTAGCCCACCTTACCTGGTGCCGGGGTCCCTCTGTGACAGTTTCCACAGCCTTTTCCTAAACATGGAAGGACTGGGGAGTGCTTGCTCTTTTCTGTATGCTATTAAATTCAATTACAGCAAAAGTACACTTTAATAAATGAGTTCTCCACTTAGTGCTACCTGGTCTTTCTAAAAGTATAAATAACCTCACTGGAAGGACCCTCTCAGACCTTTTCAATTCTGGTAAAAACTCAGGAATTTAGCTGTCAGTGTAAAAGGTCAGACAGCTGGTTTAAGGATACCTTCCTTACTATCATGAAATCAGAATCTGTAAGGTGTGGTTTGTGCCCCGTAGGAATATTTTAAAGTCGGCTGGGGGTAAAAAAAAATAAATAAAATTTTTTAAAAGGAGCAGTTACAGATTGGAAAATAGTTTGCTACTGTACATTTTCTTCTGGATCTAAACTTTTGGTTCATGATGGTTCTGGGGATTTCTCTACCTCTCAGTGTGGGACAGAAAGTCAGACCCTCTGATTATAAGGAAGAAGAAATTGACCAGCTCTTTTCTGTCCATTTAAGGGCCCCAGGGAAACTAAGCATGTCCTATCATTCCTGCTGCGGCTAGAAAAGGTACAATTTCACAATAATACCAACATCCAAAGTGGCAAGAAGACCCTTAAGACAAATGCACGTGGGTCTGGCCTACCTACTCTGCGGTCTTCCCCGTTTCAGGCTCCCGCTCCACTTCTTGCTACGTTCCTAGATGCTTGACTTGTATTTCCTATACTAAACTTACCTTGAGCTCGTTTTCCTCCGGACTGCACAGTTTTATTTCACGAATTCCATGGCTGATCCTTTCTCCTTGTTTGGGTACATATTCAGGTTTCAGTTGCCTTCAGAAGTATTAACTGAAGAAACCATGACCTTCGGAACTAAGCTAGCGAGGAAAGGTAGCGCGGGCATCCGCAAATGGACACAGGGGAGAAAAGTTTCAGTGGTGCTCACATTTGGGGCAGGGAAGGGTTTGGCCCCCTCCCGGTAATAGCACGCACAGGACTCCCTGTCTGTGTCAGAGGCTCGGTTTCCTGCAAATTCACATTCTGTCTGCTACCATGCAGACCCGCAGTGATTCATTTAAAAGCCATTTAAATGAATGAGCAGCACGCTGGCTTTCCATTGCTTCAGATTTCAAATGCTTAAAAGGAATGTTTGTTTCTGTTTAAGGGACCCGGGCATCCAGGCTTCTCACTAACTCAGGCTGGGCTCCCTCGGTCAGAACGGCCCCATTAAAATGTGTAATGTGTATTTTCCTACACTGTCCACGGCAGACTTCTGCTCCAGCTACGTGCTTGGAGAAGGTTGTCGGAATTTGGGGAGAGGGATTGTTATGACGGCAGACAGAGACATCCTACTAACCCTGTCAGTCATTAGGATGGACAAGGAGCAGCCCAGGAACCTGCCCGCTCTCCTGGACTGCTAAGTAAATAATGGATCAGCGGTAATGGCTAAAGGAACTTTCTAGGATTTTAAAACCTATGATCCCTTCCCCATTCTGCTACTTTCCCTTGCCTCTTGAGCAGGAGACAAATCAAAGCATCTGAAAAAGCTGTATAATCTTGAGTGGAGCTCAAGGCAGGGAGGAGGACAGTGGCTTTAACAAGGGGGGGGGGGCGTTGGAGGGGGGGCGGGCTCCCAGAGGCCTGCCCAGTTGTGTTCAACTTTTAGAGCCCCTTTCATTTTAAAAAGGAGCAGCCTAAATATTGCAAGGAGGAATAAATCATGCATACAAATGAGAACACCATTCCTCATCACTCAACCTTAATCCTCCTTTTCTTTTCCTTCTCAGATGCTAGAGCCTTGAGGACATTTCCACCCTGCTACCCCTTGCCCTTTCTGTGTGTGTGTGTGTGTGTGTGTGTGTGTGTGTGTGTGTGTGTGTGTGTGTGTGTGTATGTGTTTAAGAGCGGGAGATCAGCTATTTTCATTCAGCCTATTCATTCCAAAATACTTATATAGAAAATTTCTTTGCCTTCTGAAATTTTTTTCTTAATTGAAAACATGAATGTCACTGGACTTAAAGTGCTTTGAAGGGGTTGTCGGGGAGAGATGACAAAGAGAAATTATTAACTCTTTTCCTGAAAATTAAAGATACGCTAGGTAAACATTCTTTAGCGCATGATTTGCATTTGCTTTTCTTTGCCCTCTGTTCTTCCGGAGAGAATCCTTGATCGGCGAGAAATGGGAGAATAAAACCCTAGAGAAACTCCAATCCAAGAAGTTCAGTATTTTTGACTGTCATAACCCCAGAGCTCCATGACAACATGACTTTGAGATACCTTTACAGTTTTAAGGAGGGAGCCGGCCGTGAGAGTCATTGTGTTTTTCACAGTTAAGTCTTCAGAATGTCTTCCACACTAACGCGCCAAACTGAAGGAACTAGACTCCAGTCAGGAACAAGAAATTTAAAATTAATGTTTTCAAGAAAGCGCTCTTAAGTGAGGGATGATAAAAGGGGGGGAAGTGCATGGTGGCAGCCTTAAGATGTTTTTTTTTTTAAATTATTTATTTATTTGATAGAGAGCGATCACAAGTAGATAGAGAGGCAGGCAGAGAGAGAGAGAGAGAGAAGCAGGCTCCCTGCCGAACAGAGAGCCCGACACGGGACTCGATCCCAGGACCCCGAGATCATGACCTGAGCCGAAGGCAGCGGCTTAACCCACTGAGCCACCCAGGCGCCCCTTAAGATGGGTTTTAAACAGAAATGTTGCATCTCACTTTCAACCATCCTGAAGCGTAGGTCGTTTCATGTAGGAAAAATCATAGGCTACACAAGACATTATCTACTCAGTAGACATAACAGCTGTAGAAGACTGATTGCCATCTGTAACATGTACGTAAATTATCACATGTGTGTATCCATACGTGTGCAGAGTGATCACAGGAACATTTGAAACAGCGGTAACTTATTACATGAGGCTATCTCATCCAAGACTCTGTTCTCAACTCTTGACTGATGTTCTGATGTTTTAAAACTGGGGCCGGTTTGCAGCCGTCGGCTCTCCTCATCTCAGCTGTAACTGGTTCTGGAGAACTTTCTCCGGAGCTGGATGGGCCCAAGTTAGAACCCATCTCTACCACTGATGGTGTGGCCTTCAACGTGAACTTTCCTGTCTGAACCCCAGCATGCCCTCTGGGAAAGGGCATCAGCAACCCTGACCCTCCCCGGTTGGTGTGGAGATAAGGACATACGCCATAGCCCTAGCAGCGTCAGATCGGTATTTATAATAGACATATAATTAAATCTCTTTTCAGATACTTTTAACCTGCCCGATACAAAGAAATACATAATTTGTATTGACAAAGTATGTCAAATACAGACAGATCCTTAGAACTACATTAGGAGGTTTTCCTTATTTTTGTTTCAATAACCGGTTTCACCTGGGTTAGTCTGTATTTTTAGTGTTTTCAGTTTCCCTAAGACACCTGCCCGGGATTGGCTTTCTCCGACCCTCAAATCAGTACCTCTTTGTGACGCCCTACGGGGCCTGTCTGATTTCTCTGCACTGTTGCTTTGAAAAGTCACAGGATTTCTCTCCTTCTATTGCCACTAGGTTTGGGTGTACCTACGGAGACTTTCTAGTCGGCTAGTTGGCCTCTCTCTGAACCAACTGGGGTTCAGTCAGGAACACACACTGAATCACTTTCTACACACAGGAAAGCACACGAATCTTAAATGTAGAGCTCAATAAACCATCATCAAGGTCAAGAGACGGAAAGAATCCTGTTGATAGTTCTCTTAAAGAGAAGCGCCCAGGTGATCTCTCTCACCATAGATTAGCTTTGCCTGGTTTTGAACTTCATACAAATGGGATTACACCACATGTGCTCTTTTGTGTCCGGCTTCTCTCACTCTGTGCTGTGACTGCTGTTGAAGGGAGCTGCCGTTCCTTTTCAGTGCAGAGCTAGTGATGACCTCAGGCAGTCACTACCCCCTAAGGCCAAAGGAACAAAGGGAAGAAGTTGGGGGTGTTAGAATCCAGATGCTTGAAGGAAAGGCCCTGTCGTGCTCAGAGAGGGGCACCTGCTGTCCGGGACCCCACGGTGGGGGGACACAATATGGTTGGTTCTGGGAATGCCAATTTTTTTTTTTTTTCCGAAGCTGGAAACTGGTGCCAACTGCCGCCAGGGTGAAGGCTGTGTCCGTGGACAGGGACAGGTCTGGGGACAGACAGGACCTTGCCCTTCTACTGTCCGGACCTCTCAGGCTCCCTCTAGCGCCCCCTGTTGGCAGAGCCTAGCAAGACCAGCAGACAAGGGTAAGGGTCTTGGCTGCTCCACCACGCACCACGGGCCAGGGTTGGAAGGGTGGGGATAGGAAGTCAATAACTGGCATCCTTCAAGCTGACACTGCGCTGTGTGACCCAGACCGCTCTTAGGATTTTCCTCATCCTTCTGACGTGTATGTTGCAAACGTATCAATCTACTTACAACACCTGTGTATCAAGTTGGTGACTGAACCGGGAGTACTTCAAATGTCTCATTTCAAGGCAAAAATAAACATTGTATGTCCCATCGCAGTTGGGTTTAAGAGAAGTCCTTGGGCAACTGCATTGGTGGGGACTTCGCAGGCATCTTTTTGGAGATCCCCTTTAGCACGGTCCTTTGAGGAAAATAAAGCATGGGCTTGGGAGGAGGTGGGAGTTGGATTTGGGTTCCTCGTCCACCCGTAACAAGTCTGAGACAAGCCAAACCCCTCTCGGAGGTTCAGTTGGTCAAAATGGGACTCACCATCACATCCGCTCGCGGGGCAGTTGCGTGGACTAAGTGACGTAATAGGACAGTGATGGCTACCTCAGCTTTCTCCCAGCATGGTACTGGTTCTCTAGGCTGCTTTCTAGCGGCTCTGGTTTTATGTAAGCGAGGGGTTTTTTGGCTAAATTTTAAACTATCTTTGAGACCTCACCTAGCCACACTCTTTGTTGATCCTTTGTTGTTCCTCTGTTTGCATGTTTTCCAATAATCCTGAGACTGGGATATGATATGGGAACCAAGAACGGTAGAGACTGGGCAGGGGACAAAGATGCTCTCTGCTCCTTTCACACACACTGGGTGTGATTCGCTTTGCTCTCTACAGCACTTGCTGGCACCCTTGTGTCATGCTGCTTGGCACCATGCTGAATCGCGTCCATGTCCCCTTAGATGACAAGTTTTTCAAGGATAGAAACCAAGGCTTCAGCTCTAAATGACCCCTCGGAGCCTAGCACACTGCCGGTGTACAGTGAGCATGCGTGTGCGGGTAACATTGGCAGAGGTACAAAATGTATTTGGACATAAAGATTTTAAGTATTCCAAAAGGAATTTAATAAGAGATGTCCTTAGACCAAGGCAATGCCACATTTCCTGAAAAGTAGCCTCCAATAAACTTGACATTATGAGGATGAGCATGCCGCTTTTTCTTTGCTTACAAAAATTTTCAAATTGCCATTCAGTTAACGATGGTTGAGACAGAATAGAACTTTAGGCCTGCTTGCTTTGTTCTTGGATCCTTCTCATGATGACCTCTGTAAGAACGATATTTGCTGCTTCTGTCTAGATTTTTGTCAAAGGTTGACTTTAGATATTTGGCGCAACAGAACTATGGGAGGTTGGCAAAATTTTGAAATGACTAGAGCCATCTTAAAACAATTTCTCTTGATAACAAATTGGAAGGTTAAGAGTGATCTGTAGTGATCGCTTATTATTTTTTCATTTTCTTCTTTTTTTAACCAGTCCAGTTTTTTTTTATAATTTTTCATTATCTGTTGCTTTTTTTTTTTAAGATTTTATTTATTTATTTGACAGAGAGAGATCACAAGCAGACAGAGAGGTAGGCAGAGAGAGAGAGAGAGAGAGGAGGAAGCAGGCTCCACAATGAGCAGAGAGCCCGATGCAGGGCTCGATCCCAGGACCCCGGGATCATGACCTGCGCCAAAGGCAGAGGCTTTAACCCACTGAGCCACCCAGGCACCCCCCAGTCCAATATTTTTGTATTAGTTGTAATTTTAAGAAATTTTATACCTAATGAAAGGTGTCTTGGAATAGAAAGACTTGGTTGCTGAAAATCCAAGGTTCGATACTCATTCAGCAATCCTTTACTGAGAAGTATCAGGAACTCACACAATTTAATGACTTCTCTTCTTCACCATGTGGTTACAAGAAAACAATGTGCTTAACAAGCAGTATTTAAGCCCACGTCCATCTCTACGATTAGTAGAAAGTGAGCTACAACTATGTTAAACCCTCCTGGCTAAATTCACTTTAGAACATATGGCTGGTGCTGGTGTTCAATGTATGTTTGTGGCCTTGATTTAGCATAGAGTGGAATGCAGAGAGGGGGTCCCACTTGGACATCACCCACAGGGCATCTAGTTCCTGAAAGGCATGCGTATCTCTCCACACATTAGGCCTGCAGCAATCATTCCTAGGTTAGCAGCCAATAACAGGCTCTCCCCAGACCGAATTGGCAGGCACCTGACCTCGGTCTTCCAGCCTCCTTGTTGCTTATAAGCAAAATAAATGTTTAAAGCCACACAGTCTATGGTATTTTTGCTGTAATAGGCCCAAACTAAGATACCGTCTGTGCTGTAGAACATGGTATCAGATTATACATTCTTCTGTTTATTGTCTGTCTCTCCTACTAGAACATAAGCTCCCAAAGGCCGGGACTTCGGTTCACCGCTACATCTCAGCACATCCTCCCTCCGTGTTGGAAGACAGCTTGTATTCCAACGGGCAGTGAGAAAGGGTGTCTGATACCCTCCCTGCTGAAGCTCCCTGGGGTGGGCAGAGTTCAAGTTCACTAGCGGGTCTCGCTTGACATCAGTCAGGGCAGGACCACACCTGAACTGCACCACCCCACGCTCTCGCACCGGTGCTGGCTTGGGGGGCAGGGGCCTCGGCCTTTCAGCAGTGAAGGCCCCAGGTTCTCGGACAAACGTCTGGTTGTCTGGACAGGCGGGCTGAGAGAGCCCTGCCACATTTTCCCTTGAGCGTACACAGTCGCCAGGAGTGGGTTTTCTCTTTCTCTTTTCTTCTAATATAAGAACTGCTTCTAATTAATATAAGAACCTTATACCCTTTCTGTGGCATTGTCTGACCCACTCTGGGAGGTTCTCGAGGTTAAGAAGGAGTTTTCTTCTTTTGTATTCATGTACTTTTCTGCCTCCATCTTCTCCCACAGAGCTGGAGTGTGTGTGTGTGATTATGCACACGTGCTCTTACGCACACACGGTTTCAAGGGCTTCCTGCTCGTGTGACTGAATGTCCCTCACGCACAAGGGCAGGTGGTTTGGGGGCACCCTCAGCTCCCAGCTCCTCGGTGCCTCCCTCCCATCTGCAGAAACCCCACCGGAGCTCCTCACCGCATCGACAGGAAAATGGGATTCCTGAAACATTCTCCAGCTGAAGTGCAAGACATTCCCTTGGAGGTGGTTGCTTTTATAGCTGAGTGAGGCTCTCCCCAAGCCCCACTCTTCCCACCAAACCCAACTTTAAATGTAACCATGAGATGAATCCAAGGGCTTTTCCTGCAGCCCTCTTTGTAAGCAATTTGCAGGCAGCTTCTCTTAAGGACACCCAGAAGGGGGGAAAATGACATGGACAGCTTTGTTCTCGGCTGAAGGGCTGTTCTACCCACACCCTCCATTCAAGGCCATTTGGAAACCAACAGCATCAACCGTGGGTCCCCCCCTCCCGCCCCCAGGCCATGGGCAAGGTATTAGGTCAGCAGAAGAGCTTTAAATAAAATAAAACTGACTAAAGGCACAATTGCTATTTTGAAAGTCGGGAGAAAATCAGGAAATTTCTTGGCAATTAGAGTATTTCAAAATACATTTTCTTTAGAGTAGGGGAGAGAGTACAGGTTCCATACAATGTCAACAACTCTAATAGCAACAGCTAGGACAGACCCCGCCAGTTCAGGCTCAGGCCAAGGCTGTGGCTCTTAGGGTCCCTTATGCAGCTTTCGTTAAACTTCCATCGTTCTGCAGTGGAAAGTTAAGGACGGTGCAGTTACCGGAAGAGGCAAAGCGCTGGAGGTGGAACGCTGGGGGCCCCCTCACGAAACCTAAGTCATTTATGCGTGCAGCCTGGTTCAAGTAAATGAAAACAATGTTCGTGAGCTGAACTGTGTGTGTTTGGTGCTTCCAACCTTGGTGGGTGAAGGGATTTTATTTTGTCCTCTTTGGGGAGAAAATAAAGTCCAGACCTCCTCCATAGTCCCAGTTACAGCAATGGCTGTAACAACCTTTTCAACAATTGCTGGAAGGTTCCCTTGAAAGATGCATCCGTGGAACAGAACGTAGGCAGAGGATCAGAGGCTGGAGTGCGCTCCTGTCGTGGGCCCTGCTGCTCTGATACACACGTCAGTCCCTCACATTCTAGATCTCTCTTACACAGACACGTTGAAAATAAATAGTGGAACCTGAACGATTTTTCAAAGTAGCCGGAGTCTTTTTCACGGGGAAAACTATACTAAAGAGTACTGCTGCAGGCAGAAATGTAGGTCTGCAAACTGTCTTCAGGCGCTAATGGCCTCCCAAGGATTCGGGTTTATTCTAGTGAGCACACGTGAAGGATGACATTAAAAAAAAAAAAAAAAATCACGGTAGCAGCAAAGGCAGATTTTGTAGACACAACCAAGAAATGGCAAGGTTTGGAATAGAAAACCTTGTTCTTGATTGTGTGAAGTCATTTTCAGTTTTGCCGGATTTAAGAAGAATAAGGCTGGGCCTGTGGAGAGCAGAGGAAAGTCCTTCCCCGTTCTGCCCTCAACTGCAGAGCTCTGCCTGGAATGAGGCCGGGTCGGCCTCCTGTCCCTGCCTGCGCCTGGGGATGTGGCCACCAAGGTCGTGACTGCCCTAAACTGGCCCAGTTCCAGCTGTGGTAAGGCTATCTGGGAGCAATCAGAGTCCACTCTGGGAATCTGTAGTGTATCTGAAGTGGGCCATTAAGAGGTTTTGGGGTTCCTGACGGGGCCTCTGCAGGGAAAGATCTCTCGCAAGCTCTCTTTCCTTCCTGTCCTCCAGCCCCGGAGTCTGTCCTCACTGCACATGGCTAAAGTGTAGAGCTGCCCACACAAAGCCAGGCGAGCAGCTGACACACCGAGCCCGAGGCTGGTTTCCAGTGAGAAAGGTCCCTACCTTTCTGCGAAGCCATGCTTCTCAGGCTAACATCCTGGCCTTCTAGCTCCCCCTTTACCCCAGGTTCAATGTGGTCTCTGCTGTGTGGCTTATGTGTCCTGGGGAACTTCGAGGCAGTGGAAGTTTACTTAAATGTGACCTGCGGTATCTATAGGGAAATGGACAGGTGTCCTCTTACTCTCTTTAAAACAACGTAAGGGAAAAGAAATATACCTCCTTCTTTCCTCTGAAGTTCTGTGGCTGGCCTAAGAATTTAACTAACGTAAGACAGACTAACAGGCGAAAAGCACACAAGTTTATTTCCTATTTTTACATGTGCGTGGGAATCTTTAGAAAGAAGATGAAGACCCCAAGAAGCCATTAGGTCCTTTAGGACCTTTTTACACAAAGAAAGATAAATTGGGAATGCGACGGACAGCTTGGGCTGGGTCAGTAAACTGTGGGACAGTCCTTGGGAAAGATACAGGGGAAACGGATGGAAGGTCGGGGTTATTTCAGTTGGTCTGTTTGTACAGGTCCATTCCAGCGTCCACCCCCAGTCTCCAGGGATAATAAGAACATTCTCTTCCCGGTGCAGGGAGTGTACCTTTCTCCGTGGCAATGCTATGACCTGTGTTCAGGTAGAAGGGGGAGGTCAGAGAGCCCTCCCTTCAGATCTGCTGTTTGTCAATGGCCTTCAGTTCAAAATAATCAATATGTCAGAGTAGCATACTTTAGGTGGTGTGTTCGGCACCCGTCCAATGATGGTCTTGTCATTTCATGCTCGACAATAGAATCTGAACTTTTCAAATCTCGGTTTGCAGGGAAACTGAGATAAACCAAGGGGGAGTACAGTTGATGGGAGCCCTTCCCTGTACAGTTCCTTCCATTGCATGATCAGTCCAACCTCAGATCAGAGCCTTTTGGACTCTGCTCTCATGAAGAGGACCGGGACTTGCGGAGCACGTTAATCTACGATTCAGATTCTCCTGCTCTCCTGCCATCGAACGGCGTTTCCTTGGCCATCAGCTCTCGGGGCAGAGCGTATGCATAGCCTCTGTCTACTGACAGAACATCTGTATTGCTATCCCAAGTCCCTATGGCATCAGATGCTTACTAGTGCAAGAGCAAATTACAAAATAAAACACGGTCCAATCATTTACTTTAACAAAAGATTTATTTGAAACAGGTTTGTGCAGACATATACCAGTCAACAGGATTGATCAAAGCCACAAATCACTACATTTTCCAAACCTCTAAAAATACAAATAAGTGCCCTTCATTTGTATTCACTCCAGGAGGGAACCCCAGCTCCGCTATAACGTGCGGCTGTAATTTAACAACCAGAGGACATTAATAGGACGTGAAAATGGTAACACTTCTAGAGGGAGGGAACAAAAAACCCCCCACACTCCATAGACGCGCTCACTACTCTGCTGGGAGCCAATTAAACGTGCCCCACAGCCCTGCTTCCCTCTGCATAACCAGATTAAAACCTCCCTGTCGCAAACAATATTTAAGCAATCTGAGCACAGATGCGACAGCAGACAGGAGGGCACATGGCTTCACTGGCTTGAGAAAGACGCCACAAAGATGTTGCGTCAAACAGCAATTCAGTGACCTGCAGGAAAGGACGCACGAGGGCTGCAGACCCAGCTGCTCCTGGAGGAGCCCCCCGGGCCCCACCCCTGAAGCTGGCCGGGTGGGAGCAGGGCCCTTCAGAGGGAGGCTTCCTAGGGAAGCAGCGGGCACACTTCTGAACTCAGCAATCGCCGGCAACATGGGAGAAGGAAGGCAGAGGAATGCACATGTCGGCACACACACTGATTTTATTAATGAAAAAAACTGCAAAATACCCATTTGCGCAGGGATCTTGCAGGAAGGAGAGAAGCCCTAGGACAGGGCAGATTCCCTTTTCCCGCTTTTTAACTGGTATTAACCGGTCCACCTGTGGTTGCGTGGCGGTCTTCTGGGATGACTGAAGCTGACGCCGTCGGAAGTGGGTTCACATCCTCACAACTTAGGCTGTCCCCCTCCTTCTGGCCCCTTCTCTGCTATTCGGAAGAGCTGGCCTATAAAAGGCCATTGATAAGCTCTCTTGACCCCTCAGTTTCCTGGGCAGGGTTATTTGGATAGCGCTATTACCTCAACTTTCTTCTTCCTATTTCTGTCATGAATCAAATCCACCTGACACTTTGTTCCTGGCTTTTAAAAGGAACAGGTCTCCTTTCTTTCTTTAGCCAGGTCAGAAGAAATGCCGATGGGCTAATCTTGGGAGCCTGTTTTTCTTGGTCTGGAGCCTGAGAGAAAGAGCAGAGTGGATGTCTCTAAGGCAACTAGGGCAAGAGATTGTCATTGAAAATGAGCCAGCCAGCGTTCAAAGAATCACTCTTTTGTCTCCCATCAATCAGGGGGGCAGAGGTGCTTGTCAGAGTGAACAGCTATGGATTATGCTTGGGGTGGGGCAACAGGGTGAGCTCGCCCCTCTTTTCTGCCCCCTTTTGTGTCTCAGCTTCTGAACATGTTGGCTCAGTAGCCTTTTCTTCCCGTTGAAGCCTACATGCCGGGTGGCCACACTCAGACCTAACAAGCTAAGAGGGAGCCTTTCACAGAGCGCTAGTGGAGGCTTGGCATTCAGGGGAGCTCTTTAACGTCAAAGGAAAAGTGCACTGTGGGACAATATGGGATGCTGAGAAAAAATAAATGAGTACAACGCATCAAGGTAGAGTATTTCAGGTCTATTTCTTTCGGGGATACTTACGGACTCTCACCTCTACATCCCATGGGAAATCCACAATGCCATCCTCATTGCTTCTGAGGATGGGCAAGTGGCCAGGACGAGGCTACAAACACTCCCCAAGGCTGTGCTGAGACCAACAACTGGGGAACCAGCAGCAAAGCCAGCAGATGTACGTTTTCCCTCTGAGAGGGGACGGCTGCCTTTTCGCTCTCTCCAGCATTACTAAATTAGCTAAGAAAAGCCTTGGAATGAAGAAAGTATTTAGCAAATCTGATGGGGGATGCCATCTTTTACCTTGATCTGCTAAACTCATTTCTTCGCCAGGTTATTATTTTGGGCTCTGTTTAACCACAGTTTCCCAGTTCCCGTTTTTTATGGATCCCTGGAGATGAAGTCTACATTTCAAATGCTGAGGCCGGACTGCTCCTTGAATTACCTTGGGACAATGACCTTTGGCAGTAAGCCAAACACCAGCTGAAACATGTGCACTTCCTTCCCATGTTCAAGCCGAAAGACTACCTCATCCCCTTGCAGAGCTTTGCGAACATTCTATTCAACTTATGATCTGAGACATAAACCCCTAGAACAGAAATAGGATAAAAAATTCTCTTCAAGAAATGAGATAAAGGGTCATTGTTATAACAAATGGAGATTACAGACTATAGCTTTCTTTCAAAAAAATGCAATCGTAACGCCTGTAATATATACATCTATATGCATTTTCAGACATTAGTTACTCATACTCACTTCCCCCCCCCCATTATTCACTGCTTCTTGACAAGTTATCACTGATTTTCACTGCCAGCTCCCTACAGCAAGACCCGAAGCCTTTCAAGGAAAAGGAAATGTCAACAGGTTTCCAGCCATGCTCTGCCAAAACTCAGGTTCACGTTTGAGGATATTACTCCACAAATGTTAAAGCAACAGCATCTCCTTTCTCTAAAGCACAGGCTTTGTATACTCTACTAGTCCCCACCCCGAAATGATCACACGTGTGCCGGGAGATGGGCGAACGTAACACTGGTCAAGAAGTCCTGAATATTCCACAGAGAGGCAGGATGGATGCATCAGCCACACCCCAAAATTTTTACGAAGCCCATTCTGATCAGCAATGAAATTGCTTGACAACCAGGCAGAAATGGTTGGTTTAGTCTGTTCTCCTATCCTGCCTTTTTAATGGGCACTTTCCCTGGCCCCCCTCACTGGTCCCTGCTGGTGTGCAGTGGAACTCAGAGCTAATGCACGGAAACGCTGCTCTTTTTCTCCTGCAGACTCAGACAGAATGGAACACACACTCTTAAATGAGAGTCGGTAGTCTGTGCATGACAGCAGACCAAGGCCGGGCCTCAGTGGATTCTGCTGCTTTAGCCCAGTGCAGAGGCCGGCCCTATAGTGCTGACCACGTGTAACCTGCCAGCCCGTATGTCACTTACCATGTGGCAGAGTGACAAGTCCCACGTGGCATTTCCACTGAGCTGACAGCCAGAGAATGCAACTTACTCCAGTCCACCCCGCTCCCTGGGGAGGGGCCTGTATGACACTCTGACCTCAGTTTGAAGATAGGACAAATGACAGCCCCAGAGCTGGCCACAGCTAAATATCATACATCACACATAGTGACAGCTGCTCCTCCTCAAAGCCCAATTTAGTCATTTGGCCACCAGATAGCTTCATCACATATGAGAATCCACAGACTAGAAAGGCATCCCATCTAATATTTTCCTCCACGTGCGCGTTTCATTATCGCAAACACTGTTTAGTCCAGTTGTCAAAAGAATCAGAAAACATGCTCAAATCTCAGAAAATGTGAACTGCCTTTTAGCCTAAAAAAATAAAAAACAAAAACCCAAAACAAAACATAGACACATCGTAATTCACAAATCTAATTCGGAAGGCTTCAAGTTTAAGAAAGAACTAAGTGTCTGACAAAGAATGAGTTTGAGTTCCCCTTTCCAGAGGCTTAGTTCCAAATGAAACCGGAGTGAGGAGGCCCACCGCACATTCGATTCAAACTTTTGTCTCTCCTCTATTCTTAGGATATCACCTCTCTGGGTATCCAATAAAGACCCATACCTCAGGCTGTTGTGTTAATTCCAGGCACATTTTGTTGGGCGGGGGGTCCTAATTCCTGCATGACAGTCCTTCAGGGATTCATTTCGCTGGGTGCTCTAGTAAAAACGGTTTACCAACTCGGGGAGGAAGGAATGGCAATTTTCTAAGCCTCACCTGTTCACTGCAGGTTCTGGTTCCCCTTAAGCCTTCCCTGGATCCTGGTCACATCATAAGCAAAGGGTTAGTTTTCTTTGTCCGTGCAAATCATACTTTAAGTTATTACAATGCCCAATAAGATGTGGATGCTCCAAAAATAACGGGTGAGGAAGCAAAGTGCACTATTGTTTTATTTCCCAGTTTAGCGCAGCCATCCCCCAGAAGAACGGTGCCATTCTAAGCAGTAACAGCTGCCCAGAAGTATTTATGTTAATCCATCCAAAAACCTGGTTTGGCAACCAAGGCCCAGAGGAGGGAGCGTGCCTCCAGGCTGGCCATTTATTAAGGGCTCCAGGTGCTCGTGTTCATGCCTGAGGGCAGGCAAGTTCTGCCCAAATTTAGAAGGTGGGACTCAGAAGTGTGGGAAGTCAGTGATGCAGCATTTCCCTCCTCATCTTAGAGTCAGGATACTTTCTTTTCGGAGGTGCCTGCGTCTACCACTGACTGGGTAAGGACGGGAAGCTCATCCACACAGAAAAGGGCATTTCCTTGAAATGTCTGGAAGTCTTGCATGCCAGCGTCTTGTTGAGCCTCCTGCATGCATTATCACAACTGCCTGGGATTCAGGGCTTGATTTCGGTGTCCACTGAGGAGTCTTGGCTAACATGTCCTCTCTGTCCTCCTCCCCGGGTCTCTGTTCCTTGCCTCTCGCTGTCCCCTTTGATGGTGGTCTTCCCCTACCAGCCTCAGGGGCCCCAACTCTCCCACTGGGTTCATTCATCCTGCCTGATTTTAGAGTTACAGAGTGACAGGTGCGTCCCTTCGCTGGGGAGACACGCTGCACATTCATTGGCTTCCCAGCAGGGAAAGTCCAAAAATGGGGTCTGAACTCCCGAGAAAACACGTGTGGGTCTCACTGAAGCGAATGCCCAAGGTTCAGTGGCCTGGAGGTTGGGGAATGAGTATGGAGAGCCTGAGCAGAGCGGGAGCGCCGAAGCATTCTACCGCACACTGACCTGCAAGCTCCCTGTCCTGGGAGAGGCAGATAAACATTTAGAATATGCGCAAATAGCTAGGCTTCTTTTCTTTAGTTCTGGGACAAGGGCGGTGGCAGGGGAGATTTCTTGCACCCATATCTGAGTCTGTGCTAGGACAAGAAATAGTGCACAGTTGGGCTGGTTGCGCGCCAGCTGCCATGCGCTGAGCACAGCGGTCAGCCATGCAGGAGGTCCGAGACGAGGGAAGCCCGGACAGCCCAGAAGGCACCTGGGAAGAGAGCGGGAGGATGCTCGAACGGCGGCCCGCCTGCCCTGCCGGGAGTGTGGCTAAGAGGTTCAGAGAAGCCTTCTCAGGGTTACCAGCCTGGTAACAGACATTTTGGGGATTTCACTGCCATCAAGAAGTGTATGCCCACTTCATACAAACAAGAGAGGAATCAGAACCAAGCAGGACATCGACCTGCCTACAGTGACGTTTACATGCTGCCTGGCGGACATCCTCTGTGAGTGAACAAAACAGGAAGGAAGCGTGCCCCCGCTCCAATTCCGCAAGGCGGGTTTCTCACGCGACATAAAACTCTCACCTTTCTCCCAGAACAACTAGTACTGATGTTTAAATATTGGTGGAACATAATGTTTTTAATTTCACACCTCACAGAGCACAGCTGAATGCTTCAGAACAACGTAAACAGAAGTCAGGCCAAGCACTGCGGACGAACTGGAAGGGAACAAAATGGCTTCCCCTGTGGGATCTACTCCAGGCTTGCGAGGGAACGTGGAACTAACAAACTGGTTGGCTAAGGCCACAGAAATGGGTTTTATGGTGTTTTGGCTGCTGACACCAGTCTCTTCTGACGGAGATGTGTTAACACTGGGTGCAACAAACCGCATCTCTTTCCTAGGATCAATCAGGAGGACTCACGTCTTATTTCTTCCTCAGTTTCTTTTTGGTGGTGTCATAAGCACGGACGATTTCTTCCTGAGTAACAGCTCCATGCTCTTCTTGAGAGAAGGCATACCCGTCTGCAAGAAGAGCGCACACAGGGATTGGTGAGGAGGAGAATGGGGGGAGCACGCTGGGTTTCGAAGAAAAAGCCTTTGTGGGAGATGGCTGCTGACCTTTGCCACCCTGGGCTCACCAGCCTGAGGTAGGTGGGGACGCGGGACAGACCGACCTGTGGCTCGGAAGGGAAATGTGGGCAGAGTGTGCGGTGGGACTGGCCAAGGCCTGACCAGACAGGGCCTGACCGGTTCTGGCTCCTGATGCCAAGGCTGGCACGGGAGGGTTTGGGGTGAGGGTTGGGGGGCGGCCTCTCTGCAGCTGAGCTGAGCCTGGGAAGCATAAACAGTGGGTCACTGGTCCGGATCTGCACTTCCCCAAGCGCCTGTCAAGAGGAAAGGCGACTTGCTCTGCTCTGGGAGTGTCCCAAGCTGCCCGAAGCTGCGGGCTGGCTGGGTACTTTATGAAGCTGTGAGCAGGCCGGGGAACACACACACCACGCTAGTCCGCAGAACTGGCCCTATGCTCGTGATGCTTGGGGCAGGAGTGCTCTTACACGGGATGCATGAGGACTGGTAATCAGAAACTACAGCGGGTTCATTTTTGTGGACATAAGGAAAAAGATCACAAGATAAAGCCAAGGGGCCCCAGGAAGACTGGTTCTCATAATCAGCTGCAGTAATAAGAAAAATACTAGCAGCGGCCGCCAACAAGGACGGAAGGCTATGTGTACGGGGCCTGTTCTATGTACTATGGAGAAGCAGCTCATTCACGCCTCCCAGCAGCCCCATGAGGCAGGTGAGTGTATTCTTCCCATTTCACAGATGGGGAAACTGAGGCATGGGGTGATTTTTTTTTTTTTCCCCCCCTCCCATGAGTCGCCCAAGGTCACTGGCCCCGTGAGTGGTAGATCTGGGAGAAAACCCGGGCAGTGCTCCTGCAGGACCCACACTCGTCCTGCATCTCCAGTTCTAGAGAGAGGTTCAGCATTCAGAAGCCCAAAGTCGGGCCCTCCTTCCTAACTGGTCCTTCCCACTGAAGGAACATTTATAAGATTCTCTCTGCTGGCCAACCTTTCTGGATCAGGGGTATGGAAAAGTCCCACAGCTGGATTAGACTTTCTGACCCAAAGATAACGGTGAAATGTCTGGCAAGGATGACTCCCATCCATGTGTATATATGACTTGTCAACAGACGTGTTCATTCACGGTCCCGTTCTTTGAAGGGGAAAAACAAACCAGACACTGTGCCCATGTACCACTCCTGGATTGCTAATCATTTTACTCAGACCCTTGGCTTACGAAGGAAAGTTTCTGAACTATTAAGACACCGAGCAGCAGTATATCTGGGGGAGGCGGGGAGGACGAGCTCCGACAGAGGATGCTCAGGGTGACTTTGGACTCTGCATGTGCTTGTAAACCAGAGTCTCTGGCCATGGGCTGGCGTCCCGGCTCTCCTGGCCACCGCCTGAGGAAACTCAAGGGCTCGGGAGGACCCCCTGGGAGGCGGGGCTTGTCTGCACAGGTGGCCCAGGAGGCAACTAAGGACCGGGCTAGAGAGCAGGGAAGGGTGGGAGCGAAAGCAGAACCCATGAAGGATGAGGACAGACAGGAGTCTTCCTGTGGAGATCTCCAGCTACTGGCTCACCTTCATCTCTAACCAAACCAAATCTACCAACCAAAAAGCTGCACTGTGTGGCAGCTGGCAGCCCTGGCGAGCCCCACCTGGCTGCCTCTGGGAGGGGGCAGTGTCCCTGGGCTGCAGTGCAGGAACAGGCCTGGAGAGGGCAGCCCTGGGGGTGCTGGGTGCAGGGCACTTGAACTTCCTCCTCTGAGAGTTCTCTCTCTGAGAACTTTTAGATTTCCCCTGATGAGCTGCTTGATTAGTAAGGCCAAGGAGCCGTCCTTTGTCCGGCTGCTGCGGGCCCGCTCCCTCCCTCGCCCAGGCTATGGTGGATCCTCTAGGACAAGGTGCTCCTTGTGCAGCTTTCTGACTGCAGTCCGACACCAGACACCTTTCCTTGGGATGTTTCAAAGCAGAATCTAGCAACAACACTGTCTCCTCCAGTCACGAGGTGGTGTTCTGTGGTCAGTATGGATCATTTTTATTCTCTGGTCTTTAAAGGGAACATTTTTAGTAAGTATCTGATATTTTCCTGTGAGGGCCACACAGTGGTTGTCTGTGGCCTGCCGTGCCTCCCCAACCTGGCATCGGTGGCTCTGATCGCAAGCACTGGGAGCCCCTTCTAAGTGCTCTCCTTGGGCTGTTCTGGTGGCAGGCAGGAGGCCGAAGGTGGCCTTCTCCACCTGCTCTGCTTTCATCTTGGATCTGGGGCCCACGGCCTGAGGCAAGAAGGATGGTTCTAATCCTTGCCCAGCAGTAATTGGCCATAGGACTGTGGGTTCTTTAAGTTTTCTCGGTCTTCTTAGTTTACTGTTCTGTGAAATAAAGGGCCTGGACCAGGTCAGGTCCAAGTTCGCTCAGAGCTCCCATCCTCCCAGTGGGTGCCAGGCTTTTCCATGGCTAACAATATCCAGGCCACAGAACCCTCTCCTTCATTCAGGGCCAATTCACACTCAGCACCAACGGAGGAAGCCTTCACCCCCTTACCAGAGAAGAAGGGAACCTGTCACAACAACGCATCCAAACAGAACAGCTGCTACCTGTCTTTTTTGGTGGGCTTCCTGGAGGAAGGTGAGTGTATTCTTCCCATTTCACAGATGGGGAAACTGAGGCATGGGGTGATTTTTTTTTTTTTTCCCCCCTCCCATGAGTCGCCAAGGTTCCTGGCAGAGAGGAAGAAATGAAGGGGACTCCCTGAGACAAAAAAGCAAACATTGTTTGGGAGTGTCCTTTTGGGAAAGGTAGCTGAGCATCTGGAATCTACTCCTTGGTCAGGTGGAAGGAACAAAAGCTGGTCTTACTTACTCTGTTTTTCATTCACATTCTGCCTATGCCTACCGGGACAGAGACAAAGCTGAGAGCTGTAAGGCGTCTGGGGCTTGTATTTGTCGCACTGACACAGGCCTTCCGCTGGGATGACTCAGCCACTGCAGACTGGGAATGGCTCCTGGGTGTCCACTTGAGAGGACCTTCCCAAGCAAATCACTTCTCTTGGGGTAAGCTGAGACCCAGAGGTCATGACCAAAGGGCTTGTCCGGCAGTCCCCTTTGGTTGTGTCTACCATCATGTTTCCAGAAAGTTGTGCACTAAGACTTTCCTCACTAGACTTTTTTAGCCTCCGCAGAGACTTAAAGCGAACTCTGCAACTCAAGAAGGCAAAGAGGATGGCTTGGTAGGGTTATCCTGGGACAGGGGTGTCTCCTGGTTCAGATACAATATTTTCCTCTCAGAAACAAGGCCTGGTGGGAGTTAGGGCTGTAATGGGAAACACTTTAGTGGGGCAAGAGAGACTATAACCACCCAACTAGCCTCCGCCTGTCTAGTCTACACCCCTCAGCCTGACAAAAACGCACCATCAGGTCACCAGCTTCTGCCTGCTGGACACTGAGCTGCCATTTGCATACAAATGGGGAGCTCAGAGGAAGCTTCCAGCTCTTTGCCATTTCCACTTTCATTCATCTTTCAGGAAGTCCTGACAGCCACAAAGTAATGATAGGAGCCTGGGGAAAGACATTCATGCACCCACCTCCTGAACTTCCCTGGGCTGGCTTCTTAAACGCTCAGCTGTAGCCAGAAACTGGGAGCAGAACGGGGTAAGGTAAAGGAGATGGAAGGGGATGGGAGTGTCTTCGCTGTTCTGTGTTCTCCCAAGAACATCTGATGAAGTCCATAAAACCACGCCATTTTTTTTTTCATTATTTTGGAATAAAACTCCCCTTAAGTTGCTCTGATAACATCTTCACGAGAGTAGAAGTGTCCTGTCTGGAAAAAGATCCCTAAAAGCAACAGAAGTGGGGATGACCATGAGGACCATGAGGATGACAAGGATATGAGAGTAGGAAATGCTGATCTCAGTTATAAATACTGTGTGTTGGTATCCTGTAAAGAATTGCAAATGCTGCCAGGATGAGCTTCCCTTCCAGTGTCCTGAGAAGACAGGCCCAAGACAGTGGAAGGACAGACACAGGAGAGATAGCTAGGCAAAGGCTGAGAGAAGAACGCAGAACTTCTCACAGGCCGGGAGTACTTCTGGCCTTTCTAGTTCCTGACAGAACGCTTGGTTATCAAATCAGTTTCTTACTATTGCTGGGTGTTTTTAAAATGTGGAGTGATCTTTTTTTTTTTTTTTTAAGACTTTATTTAGTTATTTGACAGAGAGAGATCACAAGTAGACAGAGAAGCAGGCAGAGAGAGAGAGGGGGAAGCAGGCTCCCTGCTGAGGAGAGCCCGATGCGGGGCTCGATCCCAGGACCCTGAGATCATGACCTGAGCTGAAGGCAGCGGCTTAACCCACTGAGCCACCCAGACGCCCCTAAAATGTGGAGTGATCTTAAAGGCTTTTTAAATTTCTTATACTTGTTCATTCGGATTTTCTTTTGTCCTTCAAAATCCTAAGTTAAGAAAATTTTTTTAGTAGTTGTTTTAAGACATTTTATGACGCTTCCATAAAAGTTCTTACATGGTCTTTGATCTCAATATATGTATCTTACAAATTCTTCCTAGAGTTATTCTGAAGTAGTTAGAGAAGCAGCAGGGCTCCTTGGCATGAACCCCCCAGTTTACAGAACCAGTCCTCATTTTCTCTGTGTCTGTTAGACACACTGTTAACACACTGTCTTGAAGCCTCACAAAGACGTGTCAGATATGTATTGTTATTTTTCCCTTTTAGATGTATATTATTAGATTTCTTTTTGCCCCCCCCCCCACAGTGGAGGAAACGGAAGTTTAGAGGAGGATGTATGTCACCCAAAGTTAGTCAACTAGTGGCAGAAAAGACCCAGTCATATCTCACAGTTATTGCACTCCATATTGGCAGGTACTATTCTAGGCTCTTCATATAAATGATTGAATTTAATTCTCCCCCCAAATCCAGTTCTTACATCATCTCCATTTTACAGATATAGAAACAAGAGGTTAACTTACCTAAGTGCACAAAACCGTGACAGAGCTGGAACAGGACCCTGAGGCAGCCCAGCTCCAGAAACGGGGCCCCACAGACCTCGCTCCCTGGACTGGACCATCAAGCCTCCTGACAGGACCGCTCTCCTGGCTCTGAGAGACCTTGGCTGGGACCCAGCTCACTGGGCCTCGCTGGGCCAGTTACTACATTGACCTAAGCTTCTGCCAGGTGCTCTCGGGGCTGACACCATCCCTGGGATGGGACATGAAGCACGTGGGGCACCACATGGAGTTGGTTTCTGCCATGTTGGTATTCCATGTTGGAAAGTAAGGAGAAGGAGACTTTCCCTTTCTGTCTCTCTGTTAGAAAATCGCTGATGGGTGGAGTTCAACCGAGCATGACAACAGACCCCTCCTACCTGTACTATGGGTACAAGGATTCTTCACTTCTAAACCACTCTTGTTTCCTTCTGAACACCTCAGGGAGAGAAAGGGAAGCAGGAAGCAGGGTTGCTGAAGAGATGGGACGTGCACGTGCAAGAGAGGGGCTCTGGAAAAAGAGGTGGGATTCGGAGGGGCAGAAGCAGCGGGCGGACAACATGCCAAGAGACCTCACCTTGGGGAAGGCAGAGATAAGCCCCTCCAGAAGGAAACCTGTGCTAACAATGTCCCCCAGCGGGGAGTCAAGTGGCTGAATGGCTGAAAAAGCCCCCCCACCCCACCCCTGTGAGCTCTGCCAGCCATCTCCTTTTCATGGCCTCCTGCCCCCTCCCCTGGGGTCTGGATATCCCCTCTGTTCCCCTCCTCATCTAGGTCTGGTCCCTTCAGCAGAAACCAGGCCTGGCCTCTGGTGTTGAGTGGGGCACCCAGGCTAGACCCGGGAAGCCTTCCTGGGAGAAGTACAGAGATTTTTTTTTCCCCTCGGTGATTGTCATTGTTTTACTTAATAAGCTAATTTTAACTAAAACAGTGCCTATTGCTATCCTTGGGGGCAATAATCTAAAAGTATCAAAATTTCAGTCTCAGAACAAAATCTTATTGGGAGGCTGGCAGAAGGATCTCGACCACATCAGGATTTTAAGTTTCAGGATTTTGTCATTCAGATATTTGATTGGGTACCAGGGAATTTTCGACACTCAAGCCACGCTCGCCTCGGGCCAAACTCACAAATTCCACTTCCAAATGTGGGGCTCGGGCTTGGCATCGGTTTCCAGCCCTATCAGCACCAGGAGGCTTTACTGAAGCCTGGGGTCAGGCTGAGTGGATATGGCCAGGGGCTACTTACGGGGGACACACTGATGGATGGAGCCTCCCCGGAAGAGAGTCGGGGGCGTCTTCCGGCTGAGCCTCTTCAGTAGGCGGTCACGTTCATTCATCCTGCAGGTAGATCAAACGCAGTCAGTCCCAGTTCATGGGAACACCTCTCAAAGGGCCTCACCCAGGGACTCGAGGTTGCAAAAATAAAACAGATAGGGGAAAAGGCTTCCTCACGTCAGGAACAACGTCCAGGTTGGCAAGCAGCTCTATTATTTACAGTAGATCCTATCTCGACACCTTGAGTGCACGGCTCCTTCTTCTAAAAGGCGCTCTGTTTCCAGTCTATCCTGTACATAACGCCTCTCAACGCTGCCTTCCTCTTAATTGAAGTGCACTACAAGTGCCCTTTCATACCAGGCACACCCTGGGCTTTCCAGAACGCTTCTGCAAGCAGTGATCTGTTTCTAGGGTAAATGTCTTAGAGCCTCCGTTCCACCTGCAGCCGCCTCTCCCCGAACCAATAAACTCTACCAAGCGCGAGAGCCTCCCCCAGGGTCCTTGGGTCCCCAGCAAGAGACTGATTTCTTTCTGCACAACCTGATTGTTATTTTGAGACAGTGAATATAAAGGTGAGCTTTCTTGGAAAACACAAGGGTTAGAAGCTCTCTCCTTGCCTCTCCTGAAATGACTCCCTCCAAGTTTGCCACCACTCTAAGGAAATACGGAGCACAGCTATTGTTTATTCTTCCAAAGCAAAAGGGGGGTGCCTTAAAATTGCCTAGGTAGGCCAGAGGGCTTTGCTTTCTTATCATTACAATGTCACTGTGCTTGCCCCAGGAGATTCCTGGGGTGTGAGTTTGCCACTGCCCTCTGATATGGGCTGAACTCTGTTCCCCCCAAATGCATATATTGAGGTCGTAATCTCCAGTTACTTGGGAATGCGACTGTATTTGGAGACAGGGTCTTTAAAGTGGTGATTAAGTGAAATGGGGTCATTAGGGTGGGGCTTAATCCAAGGTGACTGGTGTCCTCTTGAGGAGGCAAGATTAGGATACAGACAACCCACAGAGGAAGTGCATATGAAGACGAAGAAGACAGCCATCAACCAGCCTCAGAAGGACCAAACACTGCGAACACCTTGATCTGGGACCGCCAGCCTCAGGAAGTGGGAGAAAATAAATCCTTGCTAAGTCACTCAGTCTGTGGTACTTTGCGACAGCGGCCATCGCAGACAAATCCACCCCGATCTGCTGTTTGTGGGAACGTGAGGGCACAGAAGCTGCGGCTGCCTGCTGTCCCAGGCACCACCCCCCTCCCAGTGTCTGTGGGCCTTAAGCCTGAGGAGGATGGTCTCCTGACCGGAGTCCACCTCACAGTGACCTCAAGGGCCTCAAAAGAAGAATGGGGCCCAAGGTATTCTCAATAGTTCTCAGAGCTGAAGTTCACTTTGTACCTAAGTTTCCAGAAGAGAACATTTTCTGGTTATGTTCGTTGAAAGGACAAATTCATCACCAATTAAAGGTGAGCCTCAGCTAGCTAAGCTTGGCAAAATGGCTGATGAGGAAAAACACTTTTTCTATCCCTTCACACTGGCTTTCCCTTCTCTCTCAAGTCTTTTTCTTCCATGGGCCAAATTAATCTCATCAGGCCCTGCTGAGCAACTGCCCTGGTCAGTAGGCGGACAGGAGCCAATGAACAAGGAGGAGCCCATGAGTGTGCTATCCCTCCGGGAGCTCGATGCCCTCGACAGGGTGGGGCTCCCTGTGCTGGCTACTTTTAGGACAGGGGGAGGGTAATGAAGGGCTGTCCTCTCTGTGTGACCAGAGAGGTCATGTGCCTCCATGGAGGGCACTGCCAGGCTCTGCCCAGGGCGTATGTGAAGAGGGGGCTCCCAAAGGCTGGGCTCCCAAGGGCAGGCTTTCCAGCCAGGTTCTGGTAAGGGAAAGGAAGGCACTTGCTCCCCAGGAACCTGGTGGACGGACTCAGCCTACGCTCTGCTAGCACACCCCAGGGATAGCCCCGGCCATCCCTGTCTTCCACGCTCAGGTCCAAAAGCTCTGTGTCGCAATGGGGTGAATGAGAATGTCGCAGGACCACAGAAGTGGGAAACCACATACGTTGGTCTATCACTGGGCAGGTGAGGAGACTCAGCTGTACCAAATACAAAGGTCACAGGATGTGTTACTGGCACAGTTCCTGCCCCTGCCTCTGCAGCGGGCAGATGTCCCTAATTTCCTCGTGAAATGGTATATGCTTCTCTCTTTTTTGTAACAAAACACTGCAAACTCATCGAAACCAGTACAGTGAATGTCCACCAACCTATTCAGCTTTAGCAAATGATAGCTCTACCGCTTGACCCCTTGTTTTAGAGGGACCCACTCTGTCCTGCAGCCCTTCTTGCCAGTGGCAAAGGCTCCACAGAGCCTGTCCTCCAGCTCAGGAATCTGGGACAACAGAAGTCCCTGTTGAGCAACATCTCTTCAAGCTGGCATCCAAGGCCAGCCTGACTTCCTCACTAGCTCTGTCTTCCTAAGAGCAGACCCTGTAGGTGTTGTGCACTCTCCTAGGCCCGTGGGTGGCCAACGGGTGGTTCTTCGCATGGGACATGTATAGACAAGGGTGTCCAAACACATGTGTGCCACTCCCTCCCAGTGCAGGACACAGCTGGGGTCTGCTAACTCTTCTCCATGCCACCACTTTCTGGCTCCAACCCCCAGACAATCCGGGAATCACAAAGCACCACAGTCTTTTTGAAGGTATATTAATCGAGGTATATGGCTATTTGTCAGCTTGAATTATAAGTTTCACATACTCAGATGGGGTACTTGGTCTCCATTTGCACTCTCACACCAAGTCCTGTCCTGGTGAGAACCACTTCAAAAGAATTTTTAAGTGTGTGTGTATGTGTGTGTACATATTTATTTATTTATTTATTTTGTAACCTCCACACCCAGTGTGTGGCTTGAACTTATGACCTTGAGGTCAAGAGTCCCATGCTTCTCTGACTGAGCCAGTCAGGCACCCCTACTTCATATTTTAACAAAACAATAAAATCTCAAATATAAAGTCCCTTACATTCCTCCCATTCTTTTTCCTTTTAGTGTAACAAGGTTAGAAATAATCTCCCATCAGATAATCGCAAATGACACTAAAGACAAAGGGCTGATATTCAAGATCTATACAGAACTCCTCAGACTCAACACTCAAAAAAACAGATAATCACATCAAAAAATGGGCAGAAGACATGAACAGACATTTCTCCAGTGAAGACATACAAATGGCTAACAGACACATGAAAAAATGTCCATCATCATTAGTCATCAGGGAGATTCAAATCAAAACTACATTGAGATACCACCTGACACCAGTTAGAATGGCCAAAATTAGCAAGACAGTAAACAACAAGTGCTGGAGAGGATGTGGAGAAAGGGGAACCCTCTTACACTGTTGGTGGGAATGCAAGTTGGTGCAGCCACTTTGGAGAACAGTGTGGGGATTCCTTAAGAAATTGAAAATAGAGCTTCCCTATGACCCTGCAATTGCACTACTGGGTGTTTATCCCAAAGATACAGATGTAGTGAAAAGAAGGGCCACCTGTACCCCAATGTTCATAGCAGCAATGGCCACAGTCACAGAACTGTGGAAAGAGCCAAGATGCCCTTCAATAGACATATGGATAAAGAAGATATGGTCCATATATACAATGGAATATTATGCCTCCAACAGAAAGAATGAATATCCAACTTTTGTATCAACATGGACAGGACTGGAGGAGATTATGTTGAGTGAAATAAGTCAAGCAGAGAGAATAAATTCTCATATGGTTTCACTTACTTGTGGAGCATAAGGAATAACATGGAGGACATTAGGAGAAGAAAAGGAAAAGTGAGATGGGGGAAATCGGAGGGGGAGAAGAACCATGAGAGACTGTGGACTCTGAGAAACAAACAGGGTTTTGAAGGGGAGGGAGGTGGGGGGATGGGTGAGCCTGGTGGTGGGTGTTAAGGAGGGCATGGATTGCATGGAGCACTGGGGGTGGTGCATAAACAAGGAATCTTGGAACACTTAAAAAATAAAATTAAATTAAATAAAATAACAAAAAAGGAATAATCTCCCCCAACTCTATGTCACACTTTCGTTTTACATATATATGCAACACAACTAATGCTTAATCATGTTCTAACATATGTCTAAGCAGTGTCATTTATTTTATACTTCTCACGTATCACATTTTTCTTTGCTCCTTCTTTGTTTCTTCTTTCTTATATTCTGTTTAATTATCTACTCATTTAGAGGACTAGTTCTTCGCAGGTAATCTGTCTTTTTCCTTCTAGACAATTTTAGAATTACTCTGTCTTTAGTGTTCTGCAGTTTTCTTGCAACACTTAGGTGTAGATTTGATTTTATATCCTGCTTAGCTGCTCAGACATGGAAAGCCACTATAACTCAAAAGTTTATCTTCCTGTGTGGAAAACACTTTGAATATTGCCTGTCCCCAATTCTCTGGTTTTCTTATTTGGGGCTTCTGTTATATATAATTCTATCTCTGTCATCCCAACATCTCTAGATTTTCCATTCCCTTTTTTTCTTTGGCTTTATCTAAACTATTATTTAGCTGACTGGCATGCTTTAAGTTAGTATCCTTTTCATGTTTGCCTTCCAGACCCACCTATTCTTACATATTGTCTTACTCCTGATTTTTGATTTCAGTGTCTTCTTTCTTCAGTATTTTATAGATTCTTTCAGACATTCCTTGCATCTCCCATTCTTGGGGAGGTGGAAGGGGGGCTACTAACTGCCATATTCCATGAGCCTCCTTCACTGTGGTTTATTTACTGTGTGTGCTCTAGTTGTTCTTCAGAATGATTTTCTTTTGCCTCTGCCAGGATCCTATGGGTTACATCAATTTTTGTATTAGCTTAGTTCCTATAGCATTGGAAATAGTCTAAAATTGGATCTCATACATAAGCATGGGCTTCCAGTTTCTAGTGGGTAATTCTTTCCTCTGCATTGCTGCTTTGTCAAACTAGTGAATAAAATGTTTCTAGTTTCTGTTTCATTAAAATAGCAGCCGAACCAAATTTGCTGCTTTGTGTACAGGGTTCTCTTCTATCTCACATGGGACTGAGGTTTTATCTCTCCTTTCTCCTCTCTCTGTATTAATCTCTGAACCATCAGTCCCTGAGTCTCTTATGTGGTCTGATGTCCCTTCTTCAGCTTCATCTCCCTCTTAGCCTCCTGGCTTTTGTGTCTCTCCATTTTTAGCACCTAGGTTTTCTGTGTGCTTCTTTTGAACTTGATTACATATTAAAAGCCTTAATTTGTTCTTATTTCACTGAGCATTTCTATGCATTTGGAAAAGTTCTGAGTCAGCTTAGTCTACCATATTGACTTTATCTGGTTTTGGTGAATAATTTATATTTCCCTGACCCAATTACCGGAAAACATTATGGCTACAAAACAAAGTCATAGAACTGTTCCTTCTCAAGTCTTGCCATCCTTAGAAACAACCTTTTCTGGAGACCCTTAAAATAGCAACATGTCTGACAAAGCTTTGGGTAATGAAAAGGATCCCAGAGCTTATAAAACACTCTAGTGGTGATGTTTGTGCCACTGGCTTCTCTATGTGCTCCTATGTTGAAAATGTAAAGGAATATTATTTTCTCAATTTCCCTTTTTCTTCTCTGTGGAAGGAAAAAAAAGCATTATGAATAAATATAATTAACATTTCTCATGAGCAGATAATCTTGAAAAAGCTCAAGATAGAAAGGGGTGATAATGATATTTGTCCTTCATAGTATTGTGGCATCTACATTATGTTTTAGAGCTATCTACTCACAAAGACACAGGAAAAAAGGTGAAGGAAACACAACCAAGTATTTGGTTAATTTTGAATAATAAGAAGGAGAGAAAAAAGGAGTACAAATTAGCACAGGGGAGGACAATTTAAATCTGTGAGATTTTGGTTTAAAAAAAGGAGAGAGAATCCTCAGGAAAATACTGGCAAACTGAATTCAGCCACATAATAAAAGGATTAAACACCATGACCAAATAGGATTTATCCCAGGAATGCAAGGGTAGTTCAACATATAGAAATCAATCAATGTAATATACCACACATTAACAGAATGAAGGAAAACCATCACATGATCATCTCAATTGATGCAGAAAAAGCATTTGACAAAATCCAGCACTCTTCCATGATAAAAAATACTCAGCAAACAAAGGATAGAAGGGAAATTCCTCAACACAGCACAGGTCATTTATGAAAGACCCAGAGCTAACATCATACTCAGTGGTGAAAGACTGAAAGCTATGTCTCTGCAATCAGGAAGAAAACAAAGGATGTCTGCTTTCACCACTTCAATTTGACAAACTCGTTGGAAGTTTTAATCAAAGCAAAACTGCTTTTGTCTAATGACAAAATTCTTACAGTCTTTTTTGCAAAAATGGAAAAATTTATCTTACGATTCATAGGAACTACAAGGGAACCCCTAATTGCCAAAATAATCTTGGAAAAGAAAAAAAAAACAAAGTTATAGGACTCACATTTCCTGATTTTGAAACTTAATATAAAGCTATGGTAATAAAAACAGTGTGACATTGGCATAAATCAATGTAACGTAATTAAGAGCCTAGAAATAAACTCATATATATCTACAGTCAATTGATTTTTGGTTAGTTTACCAAAATCATTTTATGAGGAAAGAATAGTCTGTTCAGCAAATGGTGTTCGGAACAACTGGATTTCCAAATCAAAAGACTGAAGTTGGGTCCTTACCTGCAATCACATATAAAAATAAACTAAATATGGACAAAAGATTTAAGCATAAGAGTTGAAACTATATAAATCTTAGAAGAAAACAAAGGAGTTATTTAATCTTTATACATTTGGATTTGGCAATGGTTTCAGAAATATGACACCCAAAGCACAGGCAACAAAAGAAAAAATAAACTGGATTTCAGCAAAATTAAAAACCTCCACTTAACAAAGGACATCATCAAGAAAGTAGAAAGGTAACAACCATGAAATGAGAGAAAGTATTTGCAAATCACATAACTGATAAGGGCTTAGTATCCAGAATATATCAAATAATCCTCAGTACTTAACAAAATAGACAACCCAGTTCAAAAATGGGCAAAGGACTTAAATAGACATTTATCCAAAGAATAAATATGATGGCCAACAAGCACAAGAAAAGACACTCCACACCATTAGTCATTAGGGAAATACAAATCAAAACCACAAAGAGACAACCCTTAATATCTACTAGGATGGCTATAATTCAAAAACAAACAAACAAACAAAACTAGAAAATAACAAATGTTGGAGAGGATGTGGGGAACTTGGAAGCCCAGCACATTCCTGGAGGTAGGGATGTGACTCCTGACTTCTGGGTTGTTGAGTTCACGCCCCACGATGGGTGTAGAGATTATATAAAATAGTAAGTTTCACCCTCTGTGAATTTTACCACAATTTAAACAAAAGAAAACTCAATAAAACAGAAAGGAGAGGGAATGGGTCCTGAATGGAAGTCAGTTCCCTCCCATAGCCCATAGCCTGAACTGTTACTAATGATCACATTTTACTTTGATTGCTTCCTATCCTAGGTGAAGCACACACGCTGACTGTGACTTACTGACAGGAAAGGTATATGTAACATACATTCACCAAATGCATATGCACTCTCAGTGCCTCCCCAGCAATGATGGTGAAGATCAATGTCATACAACTCCATACAAGCAGGCTCTACTTAGAAACTGACACATCCTAGAGGTGGGGGTGTGCTCCTGTCTCCAAAAAAAAAAAAAAAAAAAAAAAAAAAATGAGCAGCTTAGGAAGGAGCAGGGAGCTAAGAAGCATTACGTTGGTGAACAATAAACTCACGTGCACATTTCTGCCAGGAGGCTATTCCTGCAAAAATCACACATACATAACTGCCAAAGATCAGGGACACGGAGGATACAGCAAATAATCCAAATCTGTTTTTAGATCTTGTCAGTAGTTACAGCTGCTAGGAATCACAGCTGAGATACAAAGCCAAAAACAAATCGGTATTTTTAGAAACTTATTTTTCAATTACCGCTGGACCATATTCAAAGCATAAATCTGATAGTTTCTTCAAGAAAAAAGCTAGTCCAAAGTTCCTTTTCCTTCAGGTAAGGCTAAACATCTACCAAACTATCAGAATACTGAAATTCTAAACTACTTTTAAGGCTCATTAGAGAATGAGATTTCCTAGCCTCAATTGGTAACTTATTTTACGCCTTATAATCTGAACATCAGAAACTGAGAAGCTTGTAGGCTCAAGTGCATTCCAGACCTACCTAGGCCTTTGTAGGATCAAAAACTTTGCCTTAGTTAAACAGACGAATGTAATGAGGGAAAATAACAAGAATAAAAACAAAATAGGTTTTCTAGCCTAAGAGTCCCATAAGATAGGAGTTATGACCCTAGAGCTAGGAGCCCTTCATGAATTCTGTTCCATTAGATGGTAGTAAATTATTTTCCTTTTCCCTTTCGGCCAATCCACACACATTCTGCTCTTAAAACCTGACTTCCTTTCATTCAGCAATTATGCTGCACCTATGATGTGTGAGACCCAGTGCTGTTCCTGCCCTTATGAAGCTCACAGTCTCTGAGGTGTTCTCGCAGTGTAGGCCCATATCACAGGAAAGGTGATGAGTGCCACAGTGGAGATTACGTGGGCCACAAAAGTGGTAAAACTGAGGGGTGAAAACTCGGAAGAAAACTCAGGAAGGCTTCAGGAAGAATCCACACGGAAGCTGCATCCTGAACCATGGATGACTCCTTATTGGTCATCCAGATGCAAACACAGAACAACAGGTTTAGTGAGGAAAGACAATGAGTCCAGTTTTGGATGTGAGGCTTCAAGTTGCCTCTGAGACGTTCAGAAAGGCCTTGGGGTATTGGGGTCTAGAGAGGTCCAAGCCAGAGATGCCACTTTGGATTCTTCAGCTTGTGGAGATCCACGGAGTCCAAGGAGGGTGGGGAGGCACTGTGAGGTGTGATTCCTCAAAGCACCAACATGTCCTCTGAGGCTTCAACCAGAGGGTCTGCTCTTTTAGGGACCAAGTCATACTGTCTTTGCATTCTTCACAGCCCCCCTCCTGGGCTGAGAACCTAGGACGTGCTTACATACATTATATTGCATTTGTGCTCTATATTTGATGATTTAGTTGTCTTATTCTATTTTATTCTCATGTGCCTCCACAGCCTGATTCTGCCATCATTTGTCTCTGCATCTGTCCCAGCAATGCCCAACACTGGGCTAGGAGACAGTGGGTTTTCTAATAGCAGCCAAGATGAATTCCTCTGTATTATTCTTTACAGATGACAGAATAGGGACATCATCCCAACTGTCTACCAGAGGATGAAAGTCCCCCTCCAAATTCTAGAAGAGACTATGAGAAACTAAACCTAACAAAACAACTCCATGGCCTCTATAGGGATAAGATATTATATTTTGTTAAGAATTCAGGTGACATGGAACAGTTGAAAGACAGTCTGGCTGAGGACTCAAGGTTAACTAACTTAATACAAATTCCATTAAAAAATAAAAGGATAGATCCCTCCTGTCCTCCCTGGTCTAAAGTCTCCTCTGACCACCACAACTGGGAACTGGAGGGAAGAAAGGCTTATACTAGCAAGGTGCTTATGTTCTTCCATCCAAAGTCTTGGAAAGGGGGTAGGGGGTAAGCGGACTGTTCTGGGTGTTGGAAGAAATGTCATTCTCTTACAATATGGATTAGGGTAATTTCCTATCAAAAAGACAAGTTTGTCCTCCAAGGAGTTGTAGTGCCAAATTAAGCAGTGAATTTGCAAGAGGAAACAGCAGATCTGCAGCCTCAAGATAGATGGAATCTGTCTGTCGACAACCACCCTGGGTCAGAACACAGGTGATGCACAAAGCCAACCCTGTTGATGGACAGAACTGCCCAGAAAGGGCAGAAAGGCCCAGGAAGCCTTTAACAAAAAAAGAGGGGCAGCTGACATTGAAAAGATTTAAAGGCAAAAACAGATAACATGTGATCCTTTTCCAATGTGTCTGCTAGTAGGAGTGATAACTTAAATAAACCAATGCAGTTGGGAGGAAAGTTTAAGAAGACACAGAAACTAGCAGCTGGCAACCACATTGTCCTTTCACTTGAAACAGTTTCTTGGATGAAATTGGTAAAAATGGCTTCTCCTGAAAATTAGTACTGCATTACCATATCCCACTGACTTTTAAAAAGTTAAAAAAACCAAAAACCCATATTTAAAAGACATTTCTGTCCAGAGAGACTTCTGCTTTTAGGAAGATGGAAGATGTATTTCCTCTGTTCTTTCTGCTAAATACAGCTGACAACCCCAAACATTATATATAAAACCAACAGAGAAAGATACTAAAAAGCAGAGAGGAGAAGGAACCTCAGAGCATGAGAAATCTCAGTCTTCTTTTGGCCTCACAGATCCCAGACTTGGAGTTGAAAAGCCTGGCAACCCAGAAATGCCATTGGGTGCAACCAAAAAAGCCCAGAAAGAAGTCTGTTTTCTCTAGCCAAAGGACGAGGAAAGGGCAGCCTAGCAAGACAGAAAATTTTTAGACCATAATCACCCAATGCCACCCTAACACCTCGGGGGGGTGGAAAAGGAAAAACAACTGTGGCTCCACTTCCACTCATGCCAGCAAAGACCAAGTGGTGAGCCTAGACTTCCACCCTTATGAGGGTGCTACAAGGCAACTTAGCCCTACCGGAGTGGTGACAGAGGAGGCCAAGTGGGGACCTGGGATTTTCATCCTTGCCAGATGATAATGAGGTCTCTGGCCCCCTGTTGTGTCTGCAGGGATAACATGGGAAGAGTGATCTTCTATCCCGCACTCAACAAAAGAAGGCATTCCTTCTCCTCCTCCTTTGTGTCGTATCAGAAGAGGCCTAATAGGGAATCAGGACTTTTGTCACTGCCCAGTAGTAATGAGGGCATACCCTGGCCCCTCCTCTGTGCCTCAGCTACCTATTTCTAGAGTGTCTGTGGAGACAGTGTGTACAGCAGAAACTCCCATCCCCACCTAGCAGACGTCAGTGGAGGTCGATTAGCGTATCTGGATGACTTCTACTTGGCAGGATCCAGAGTCAGCTCTTGCGTGGATAACATGTAAGATGCCCACGTTTCATTTGAAAGTGACTTGTCATAAAAAGAACCAGGAAGATGTCCAAATGAATGAAAAAAACCCAACTGATGTCAACACCAAGATGACAGAGAAGGTGGTATCATCTGACAAAGTTATTAAAGCAGTCATGGTTAAAAATGCTTCAATGTGCAGTTAGGAATATGCTTAAAACAAATGAAAACAAAAGAAGTAAGCCTCGAAAAAGAAACAAGATATAAAGAAGAGCCCATTGTAAATTTTAGAACTCAAAAATACAATAACAAATGAAAAGCTTGGTTGATGGGCTCAATAGCAGGATGGAGAGGAAAGAAGAAATGAATGGTAAAAACAGGAAGAGAGAACAGTAGCAATGACTGAGTCCGAACAATAGACAAAAAAGACTGAGGAAAAAACTAACAGAGTCTCAGAGACCCATGAGAATAAAAGAAGATATAACATTCATGTCTTCAGAGTCCCAGAAGGAGAGGAGAATGAAAAGCCACTCAAAGAAATAAAGGCTGATAACTTCCCAAATTGGTGAGAGACATAAACCTAGAGATTCAAGAAGCTGCATAAATTCTAAATGTGATAAGCCCAAAGAAATCCAGGCCAAGGTAGATTATAATTAAATTTCTGGAAACTAAAGACAAAGAAAAGATCTCCAAAGCAGTCAAAGGTAAATGATACTTTACCTATACGGAAAACCAACTGGAATGACAGTGGATTTCTCATCAGAAACTATTGAGGCCAGAAGTGGCATAATATGTTTTCAAGTGCTGAAAGAAAAGAACTGTCCACTCAGTGGAAATATCTTTCTGGAATGAAGAAATCAAGAGATTTTCAAATGGAAGGAACTAACAGAATTTGCGACCATCAGAGCTACCTTACGAGAATAGCTAACAGAAGATATAGAAACAAAAAGGAAATGATAAAAGAAAGAATTGTGGGAGGGACATCAGGAAGAAACAAAGGACATGGTAAGCAAAAATATGAGTACATACAATCGGCTTTTTCTTTCCTTTTGAAGTTCCCAAAATTATGGTTGACTAAGTTAAAGCAAAAATTATACACTCTCTGATGTGGTTCTAAATGTATATAGAGAAAATATTTAAGAAAATTTCAGAAAAGTGTATTATATCTGGGGGTGGGTAAAGAAATGTAAAAGGAGGTAAGGTTTCTGTACTTCACTCACACCGGTAAAATCATAATACCAGTAGACTATGATTAGTTATGTATATATAGTACATAGAACAACATTAAAAAAAAAAAAGCTATACTGTGAGGCACATTCAAAAATACAATAGGTAAATAAAAATGGAATTCTAAAAAATGTTCAAATAACCCACAAGAAGGAAGGAAAAACAAAACAGAGAAATGAAAAGCAGAACAAATAGGAAACAAAAGATAAATTTTTTTTATCTTCTGGATTCTATTTTTCACTGGAAAATTCTACCAAATATATTTAAAGAAAACTTAACACCAGTTCTACACAATCTTTTCCAAAAAAATCAAAGAGGAAAGGACATTTTCCAGTTCATTTATGAAACTAGTATTATCCAGACAGCCAAACGATTTAAAGACATTAACAAAAGAAAAAAAGAAAACCATAGCCAAAACTCCTCATGAATACAGATGCAAAATTTCTGAACAAAATATTAGTAAATGCAATTCAGCAATAGATAACAATAGCAACACCGCATGAACAAGTGGGCTTCATTCTATGGATGCAACACTGGTTTAATATACAAAAATCAATCAATGTAATACACTGTATTAACAGGCTAAAGAGGGGGAAAAATTACATGATCATATCAGTTGCTACAGTAAAACACTTTGTAAGATTCATGATTTAAAAAACAGAGTAAAAACTCCTAGCAAATTAGGAATAAAGGGGAACATCCTCAACCTGACAAAGAACATCTATTAAGACACCACAGCTAACATCATGCTTTGTGATGAAAGACTTATCCTCCCCTAAGATAGGGAGTAAGGCAAGATTGTCCATTCCCACCACTCTTATTCAGCATGGTGCTGAAAGTTATAAGCCAGTGCAATATGCAAAGAAAAGGAAATAAAAGCAATATGGATCAGAAAGGAAGTAATAAAAATGTTTCCACTTGCAGATGATGTGATGGTCTAGAAAAATCCCAAGAAATATAAATATAAATAAGAAAATACCAACACATATATACACAAGTATATAAAACTCGCAGCACTAATAAGTGAGCTTGGCAAGGTTCCATGATATAAGACTAACATACAAAAGTCAGTTGTATTTCTACGTACTAGTAATGAGCACATGAATCCTGAAATGAAAAACATGATGCAAGCTATGATTGCTCAAAAATATGAAATACTTAGGTTTAAATCTAACAAAATATATACAGGACTTATACACTGAAAACTACATAATGTTGACAAAAGAAAGATCTAAATAAATGGAGAGACATATCATTTTCATGGATTGGGAGACTCGACATAATAAAAATACTAATTCTTCCCAAATTGAAAATAGGTTTAATGCAATTCCTATCAAAATCCCAACAAGATATTTTGTAGGTATAGACAAGATTACTCTAAAAAATTGACAGAAAAGCAAAGGAGCTACAGTAGGTAAAACAATTTTGAAAAAGAATAATAAAATGGAATGGATCAAGACCTAGGATATGTTAATCAAGACAGGGTGGTATTGGTCGAGGGAAAGACACCTAGATTAATAGACTGGACTAGAATAGAGAACCCAGGAAAAAGACCACAAAAACCTACTTAATTTTGGACAAAGGTGTAAAAGCAATTCAATTGAAGATACTCATTTCCACAAATGCTGCAGAACAACTGTGCATACATAGGGAAAAAGCAAACTCTCTCTATAGGTTTCCACCTTATACAAAAATTAACTCAATATGAGTCACAGACTTAAAACAAAATATACAACTATACAACCTAGAGAAAAAACAATCAGACAACATATTTGGGATCTAGAACTATGCAAATAGTTCTTGGGACTTGACAGCAAAACAAAATCGATAAAGAAAAATTAATTCGGGCTTAAACCCTCACCCCCCCTTTTTTTTTTCTGAGAAAGATTCTCTTCCAGAGGCTGAAAGGACAAGCTACAGAGTGGGAGAAAATATTTGTCAACCACCTATCTGACAAAGGACTAACAGTCTAGAGTATATAAAGAACTCTCAAAACTCAACAGAAAACAACAACAACAACAACAAAAAAAAAAAACCAGGGAATCTAATCAGAAAATGGGCAAAAGACACGAAGAGACATTTCATCAGGAAGGATATAGAGATGGCAAACAAGCACATGAAAAGATGTCAAGCACCATTAGCAATTAGGGAAATGCAAATTACAACCACAATGAGCTATTACTACACACTTAGCACAATGGCTAACATAAAAAAAAAACAGTGACAACAAATGCTGGCAAGGATGTGGAAAAATTAGATCACTCAAAAATTACTGGTGGAAATATAAAATGGTATGGCTACTCTAAAAACAGTTTGGCATTTCCTTAAAAAAACCAAACACGTCACAACCTTGTGTATACACTAAAAATCACTGAACTAGATACTTTAAAAAGTTAAAGTTTCTGTATTTGAATTATATGTAAAAAGAAAAAAAAATCAGATAAACCTGAGCTATGTGCAGCCCAAACTACCATCCCACAGAATGGAAAAACAAAACAAAACAAAAATCTACCTAAATATGCAACTACCACAAACACAGCAGTTGCACTCCTAGACATTTATCCCACAGAAATAAGGATTTACGTTCACAGAGGAACCTGTAAACAAATGTTTACAGGAGTTTTACTCATAATAGCCCCAAGCCGGAAACCCAGATAGCCTGTAACAGGTGAACAGTCTAACAAAGTGTGGTACGGCCACACCACGAAATATTACTCAGCGAGAAACAAGAAGAAACCATGCACAATACGCAGGAACCTGCATAAGTCCCCAGAGAGTTATACTAAGTGAAGAAAGGTCACTACACATTGTACGACTCATGGATTAACATTTTTGAAATGACAAAATTACGGCAATAGAGAACAGATTAACAGCTGCGCCTGCCGGAGCTAAGGCGAAGGCAGAAGGTAGACACGGCTATAAAAAGATATGAAGATCCTCGTGGTGACGAAATGTTTCCTGTTTTGACTGCATCATTGTCAATTCCCTGGCCATGATACTGTTCCTATAGTTTGGCAAGATGTCCCCATGGGGGGAAACAGACTAAAGGCTACATGGGCTCGCTCTGTATTATTTCTCACAACCACATGTGAAGCTGCAATGATCTCAAAATAAAGAGTTTAAACAAACCTAAAAACGTATGCATTTCCTTCTATTTTGTGTTCTTTTGCAGTGTGAAGAAATGCTACCTCGCTGGGCTCCTCGAAAGGGGGTGGGAGACTCTCATCCATCTCCGGCAGCCGCCTACCCCGGGGAGAGGCCGTCCACCCCAGGCAGAGCCGTCTGACCTCATTAGCAGAGCAGGCGAGGTCCAATTTGAATGACAGCCCCCGCACATATGGAAACCATTACCTCATTTCGCGACTTGTAACGAGGTAGTGAGGCTTCCCTTCTACAAGGCTGAGTTCCGTGGTCCAGTCAGAAAGCCTATGAAAAGGTCAGGTCGGAGTCATGGGGCTGTTAGGAACAGATAAATTAGCAGGGCACCTGGCTGACCCAGCGAGGCCTGGGAGAAATGCCTTGTGGTGGGCTGAAAAGCCCCGGGTATGCTCCAGTGAGGAAGGAGTAGCTCAGGCTCTGTGCGTTTCCTGATGGGGCATTTGGGAAAGGACAAAGCAAAAGAACTCAGGGCGGAAGCACCGTGCTGGTCAGGAAGAGGCGGCTTTCCAGGCTTCAAGTTCTGTGAAAGTTCTTTTTCTACCCTTCGGCCCGTGCCATCTCCCTGCTCAAAATCATACGCTGTATGCAGGACCCTGGCTTCCTCTCAAACCCAGTCCCCTACGATGCTTCCCCTCCCTCCCTCCCTCTGCCCCAGCCACACGGCCTTTCTTCTTTCTTGCCATTCCCAGAACATTAAATTGTTTCCCACATCAGGGTCTTTGCACTTGGCTGTCTCTCTGGGATGTTCTTCCCACGGCAGCTCTCTCCTTCAGGGCAGTCTTCCTCAGAGCATCCACTGTAAACCTCCCTGCCTCCTTACCCCCACCCCTAAACTTTGCTCTATTTTTCTTTATCTCCCTTTTCACTCCAGAGTTTGTGTTTACTTTCAGTGCCGCACTGGAAGGTATGTTCTTGGAGGGTCAGTTCTCTCTCGTTCACTAAAACCAGTGCCCAGCACAAGGAAGATTCTCAAGGCTTGTTTGTGGTGGGACTGGAGAGATGAAGAATAAACGCAGGTGAGCCAAAGTACAAAAGCAAAGACAAAGATGAAAAGGGCCAGGCCGCAGGGCCCTCGGTCTTTCTCCTTCCAAAGGCCATGCAGGCCCATCATCATCCTGGGGCAGGGAAGGAGCTGGCATGACCTGCCAGGATCCCGTCACAAGGAGCTTCTCTGTAAAGAAGCCTGGGCCACAGAACTACCAAGTCGACATTCTCATTCTGCCAAAGAAGGGCCAACACTCCTCAGACAGACACAGACCCGCTCAGAGTTACTTTCTTGTACAATGGAAATGGTGCATTTCAGCACAGGTCCAAAGTTCACCCTCACATGAAGTCTGAAAACAATGGCCTCATTTAAGGGTGTAAATTAATGAAACAAGGAGGTCCTTAGACGGATGTGGTTTTAATGCCATGGTGGCCTACGTAGGCAAACCAAAGTCTGAGCTTGTAAATACCTCACGGTTATGAAATTGAAACCCAAGGACAACCAATCACAAACACAACTGGGCTTTTGGCGATAGCCAATCCATAATTTCCTTCCTTTGCAGCCGCCTTTTCTCTATGAAGCTCTCTCCCTGAGTTCCTTCCTGTCGGTGGAGCGCTTCAAACCACATCTGGTCTGTTGCTTCTGATTCAAATTGATTTTTGCTCAAATAGACTCCGATTTTTAACATGCTTCAGTTTATCTTTTAACAGGGGCAAGTATGTACATGTGGCGAAGGAGGGAAGACACGCACTTGGGAGGGTAGAAAGAATATTTATAAAAAGGCAATGATGATTTTTAAAGGACGCAATGCTTATAGGTAAGAGCTGGAGACAGCACAGGGGGCTGGGAAAGAACAGAGGGAAATTCAAGCCAGGTATTAAGGCCAGTTTTTGAACAATGAAGCCTATTGGGTGAGAGTATAGTTAGGAGCTTTATCACATAAAAGACTGAAAATCATCTGTGACTTGACAGAGCAGCTAATGAAGGGAAAGACATAGCAGTAAGGAGTTAATAACAGCATTGTAATCAACTGAATTCCTTGAATGTGAACTTGCCTTTATATGTAAAATAATACAAGTTTGCCTCTTTGAGCTGAAGACCTGGATCAAGCCTGAAATCATTGAGATTGTTCATGAATGTTTCTTTTAAAAAAGCAAACCTTCGGGGCGCCTGGGTGGCTCAGTGGGTTAAAGCCTCTGCCCTTGGCTCAGGTCATGATCCCAGGGTCCTGGGATAGAGCCCCACTTTGGGTTCTCTGCTCAGCGGGGAGCCTGCTTCCCCCCACCCCCGCCCCGCCCTGCCTGTCTCTGCCTACTTGTGATCTCTGTCTGTCACATAAATAAATAAAATCTTAAAAAAAAAAAAAAAGCAAATTTTCTTGTAGGTCCATGAAGCTGCAAATTAATTACAGTGAAAGTAACTGTCCCCATACTTTGCTCCCCCTCTCCTAGGACTCCTCCAATACACACAGCATCTGGGCCTCCACAATAGACACTGGGCTTTACAAATTCAAGTAAGAATCCAAACAAACAATTCAGAGCTGGCCCCAGGGTCCCCCTGACTCAATTGTCAAACTAAGGAAAGGTAAGCTTCAGTACCGATTAACCTCCTAAACACTAATTGAAGATAATGAGGGATCAAGGTACCTGGCACAGCCTGACCTCTGTGTTCTCCCAGTATTCACAAGAGTCAGATGGCCCGTGTGAGTCCCACAGAGAGGAAAAGCATAAAGGAGAAGCAGGTGGCTGCCTCATACGGTCTCCCTGGGAAAAAGGCACAGCCCAACTGGTGGGGGATACAATAAATTCTCTTTATGAGAATTACAGGGCGGAAAATGTGCAGATCTCGGCAGAGGGTCTTTGCTGATAGGACTTCAGACCGTGACTGAGTCACTCCAAGTTTGGCCCAGCCCTTGGAGAGAGCTAGAAGCCTTCAAAAAATTATCTTTTAAACTAGAACACTTGATTCATGTTTCTGAGGGGTTTAAAGTCCATTCTGGAACACGATGGGGGCTGTGTGTCAGTAAGATGTTAAAAAGGGGTGAATGAACTCACGATCGTGCATACTCTGGAGTCCGGCCACTCCACTACCAACACTGGGAAGTAATCTCTTCTACCCTTCTCTACCTCATCCTACGTGGAGCAGTGTGGTATTATCACTTAGGTCCTAGGTAGAGCCAGACAAAGCCACTGGAAAAAGTCATCTGTGTGCATCCGAGCTTCCTTCCCTTTGCCAGTGAGCGTGCTGTAACGAGGATGGAGCACGGGACCTCGCGTTCCTACCTGTGTGTGGCTGCCATTCCCTTTACGTGGAAGTCAACATCTTTTCCCAGCTTCGCATGCAGGCGCTAGGGTCCGGGGTCTTCATTCTCATGGCAGAAATGGCATCTGAGGCATGGGACACCAGGGGCCAGTCGGCCTACACAGCCCCCTGAGGCTGACACCCACACTGAGTTGGCCAGGGCTGGACACGCAAGGGCTTCAGCTGGGCCCTCCTCAGGCACTAACCTGAGTCAGGGCCCCATTAACTCGCTGAGCTGCTTTGGAGTTGGAGCTAAAATCTCATTTTCCATAATCCTGTATGGAGACTCACAATTCTATTTCCTGTGGCCAAGTACCTGGGCTAAGTACCTGAAAGTGTTTCTTGAAAAATGTCTTCTTCATCCAAAAGTAAAAAAAATTAATCCACATTCTTCAGCAGAAAGTGACTATAAACAGTGGGTTTTCAAATCAGCAATTTTAAGAGAACAAGTGTGCAATAATTGTTCAAGGGAGGCCACACCTGCTGGAAAATTCTGTGTGCAACAAGCAGGAACCATACCACAGCTGTCTTTTAAAATTTGTGTGTTGATTGCTAAGGTAAACAGAAAAGGAAAATTAACATTCAGTTATCTGGTGTCCTTTGAAGGCTGTCCAGATTGAGAACCAGACCCGGGCTGCAGAGGGCTGGGAAATGTGACCCCCCAACTCTAATTGGCTGGTGGCCACGGATGGTCTTGGCAACCCATCGAATCCTCTCTGCATTTCCTTTTCAAAGAAGCCTCTCTAGGGTGAACGTGGGGAGGGAGGCAACACCATACAGACTTTGCCAGGGTCTTCTTTCATTACTTCCAAAGCAGGATTTACTGAAAACTGATAGGCACATGGATAGACAAGGTTGAAAGGGCTCTCCAGGGGTCAGGTCCTTGCCTTCTTCCAGGTAGAACAGCTGCTAAAATTGCCTGGCATTTCTGGCAAATCATTTCTTTCCCAAGTACAAAATGAGATGATTGTCCACATCCTTGCTTGCTCATGTTTTCCAGTTAGAGAAGAGCTCTCATTGAAAAGGCTCACCCTGATCCCACAGTATGTGGCTGCTCTGACAGGTCTGGCCAGATTATCTTACTCTTGGTTCCTAGCAGTCTGTAGAAAGATTCATGGCAACGATGTACGGAGAGCGTTAGGAAAGATGTGGAAGAAAATAAAACTACATGGGGCATAGGACAGGGAAAACATGTTTTCCTTCTCTTTCCCAGTGGAAAAAACCTTTGGATTATGATTTTTTTTTTTTAAAGAATAAACTGGATGTTTGCAGTTAATTATTCATATGTTATTACTTGGCCTCTCTCTGGGTCATCCATGAAAATGGTGAAATAGTGAATTAAAACCACAGTTTATCTTCAGTGTTAGATGGTGTGCTTCCAGAATGGAGAAAGCATACAGGACAACACTACAGTCTAAGGGAAAGATACATCTCTGCTCTAGAAATGATGCAGTTTTTTTGAGATGAACAACAGTCTTCAGGAAGTTAGTGAATCCCCTAAAAATCGAACACAAAACGGACACATAGAGAGACAGGGCATAGCTTTCATCAGATGATCAGAGGTCTGAAGTGGACATGTTACTATTTCCACCAACATCCACATCTTTCTTCCCCTGCTGAGGAGCACGCCTTGCCAGAGTGACACCCCACTACCCCAAAAATCCCATGTGCATGGACTCTGGTAATCCAAACCTAAACCAAGCCCCACGGCACTTCCCTGACTGTAAGGGTTTGCACAGCATGGCCCCTTCCCCTTCCCCTTCCAGAAAGACAGAAACTTGTGATCTGCTTGCTTGGCAGGGGCAAACTCTCCTTCCAATGGTTGTAAACAAGGTTGATGTGAGGTGACCTCCCTGGGAATCAGGACAGGGGCTAGAGCAGACTTCGTATCAAGTATTAGAGCAAAGCGAAAATGCAGAAAGAGTCTGGGTCCTGGTGTCATTCCTGGCCAGGGACCTAACCACCATGACTGGCCTCCAGCAGGAGGTTCAAACTGGACAAGCCGGGATGTCTCATGACCTGAAGGGTGGTTTGAATTAGAGCCTGTCTTATTTGCAATGGGAAGCACAGAAGATTTCTTGTTCTAAAACAATTACAAGCCATTGATCCAAAGACAGACTTTAAGGAACCAAGAGTGTATGCCCCGGAAAACATCAAGGAGAGTAACGTTAACCTGAAAGGGTATGGAGAGGACAAGATGGGACTTGGCTATTCATTCTTGGCCTTGTAGCCTTGAGATTCATCTTGTGGTTATTAGTTGAAGTACAGTTTTTGGATACAATTCATAATAGTAATCTAGGTTTTACCATCTTTTTCATTCTTGTAACCAGCATATGTTATTTATAGCTGGTATGTTATAGGACAAATAACATCTATATTATATAAACAGCTACCCATTAGGTGTTGTCTGAGAAACTGCATTTCCCATGTCAGCAGGGCTAGAAGTCCCTGGGGCTGGATGTCAGCCTGGGGTGGGGGTGGGGGGGGACATTACCCTAAATTTGCATGTTTGCTTGCTTGGTGCTTATCTGCCATGCAGTTAGTAACCTAGAAATTTCCTCTTCTCCTCAAAAAGGGTGTGAAACCACTATAAGAGACCTTCTTGTAACCCAAGTTGTTCTAGAGCAGGGGAGTAAACAGGAACGTCCTGACACAGCCCCGTACGATAGAGGAATTCTGGGCACAGCTTAACCTTGTTTTTGTACAAACTGTAGAGACATTGATGAAGAAAGACCAAGTGGCTCTTTGTAATATTCTCTACTCATGAGATCTCATTCAATAGCCACTTCTAATTAGTGAGGCTTTTAATGGCTCCCTGTGGCTCAGAGAATAAAACCGCAGCCTCATCGTGGGTCACATGATTTGGTTCTTACCTACTTGTCCAACGTAACCTTTCACCATCACGCTGGACTCCTGGCCCCTCATACTGAAACTTTTCATAGTGTTGGGAGAACTCTGCAGAATTATTCTCTGCCGTCAGAATCCCCTTCTCCTGCTTTATTCCCTGCGAACAAATTCTAATTTGCACTGGGCTCTCCCCTCCGGACAGTCTCTCCATCATTCTCTTAAAGCACTTTGCACACTGTATTCCCATTCTCTATCTGCTCATCTGACATCATCACTTTACTCTTCTCCTATTTCTTCATCACCTAGCACGATCTCTGGCAAAACGCAAAGCTCAGTACACGCTCTTGCCTGAACTAGCATTGGCACAAAGGATGACACCTTTGGCATCTCTGAGTGAGTGAATAAGTATGAGCAACCATGTGTGGAAAATTCTCAGAAACTCCACTTTTATCCAGGCTGATCCCTGAAGCTTAGGAAGAGAACGCACCAAGGTTCTGTCAGAGAAATCTACTTTTATAATGTGACCTTCAACAACAGGATATGCCTACTCACAGACATTTTTAAAAAGTCATGAAACTACTTGTCAGCAGGGGTTTTGTACAAAATGTTTGTAAGAGTTTGGATGTAAGTGGGTAATGGTCTATAGAAACAAAAAGAGGGCACTTGGGCGGCTCAGTCAGTTAAGTGTCTGACTCTTGGTTTCAGTTCAGATCGTGATCTAATGGGTCCTGGGATCAAGCCCTGAGTCAGGCTCTGTGCTCAGCGGGAATCTGCTTGAAGATTCTCTCTCTCTCCCTCTGTGCCCCTCCCGCCACTTGCAAGCACTTATGTGTGCACTCTCTCTCAAAATCAAAATAAGTCTCTCTCACTAAAATAAATCTTTAAAAATCAAAACATAAAGAAGAAGACTCAAAAAAAGAAAGGAACGTGGTGTCCTGTCCTGCTCACAGATGGGTGGACACAGGTTTGGGAGAAGAAATGATAAATTTCACTATAAATTCAAGGATCAGTTTTTTCTTTGTTATGATTTCATTTTCTTTTGTTGTTCTTATAAATGGCGGATATTCTTTTGTTCTTGTAAGTGGTAGAAGCTGATGAGAAATGTGTATACACACACACACATTATATACACACATCTCAGTTGTTAGAAAGGTCAAAATATTTGCTATGGACACTAACAGGAATAGCGGTACAGAAAATCAAGATGGGTAAACAGAAGGTGCATCTCTGAGCCTGTGCAACATTTCTAATGATGTCATAAGTTGGACGTGTTCCAACAGAGCTATAAATGAACAAAAGTCAGAAAACACGAAATCTATGCATGTTTAAGTATAAGCTGCTGTGCTCAAGAAAGAAATTAATGCAAGGAATCCAGCAGTGACAGAACAATGAAGTAAACTTGATGGAATGATGTGGTTATGTCCTTTGAGAATACTACATAAAAAGGACGAAGAAAAAGTTGCCTAAAGGAACAATAAGAACCGAGCATCTAAAGTACGTAAATGAGGACGTCTGCTGGGCCTCATGGAAGAAATCCCCGAAGATCCTCATGGAAACTCTTTATCTGGAATCAGATGGTGCACTTTTCCCAGAGACATTCCCCACAAAACAGCACAAATACAACTCCATTGTTTTTGAGGCTGCAAGTGTATTTTCATTTCTCCAGACTGAGGAAACTAGAGGGAGAAACTTTGAGGAACAGCAGCAATGTGGTCTTCAGCCAGTCGACCTAGGACTGCACGGTTTGCACGTATAAAGCCGCAGCGGTCAGAATGCAGAGGAGACACGTGGCTGCAGCCTTTCTCTGGGTTATGCAACAAGAAGCTCCCTGGGCTCCTACTCTGAAAGTCATGGCGTCTCCAGCGCGCCAGCACACAGAGTATCTGTAGACGGCTGGTCAAAGAGTACAACCCGCAACATGGCGGCTACCAGCCCACGCCTCCTTGCTCTCCCTGACTGCCTCAGTGTCTTCTGCAGCCAGTGAAAGACTCTGCCTGAACGGAGGGCGTGGAAACGGCTTTGTCTCCAGCCTGTGGCAACTTGGATATTTCTTCAATTTTCAATAGATCTGCGAGCATGGCAGAAAAATGACTGCATGGACAATGATCCCCAAGTTGCAAATGACAAAAGCACTAGCAGCAAGTTCCTGTCCTTAGCTTTTTTTAGAAAAGCAAATGCTTTCTGAATAGGTAGGATATAGCCAGGACGATAGAAGGTCTTGGTGACATACCAGTGCTTTAATAAACAAAACAACTATCATTCTAGAAATACATGGAATAGCTAAAATTTTTTCCATCTAAAATCTTGACTATTTGTGATGAACTGGGAAAAAAGAAATCTAGGGCAGAATTGGAAATTCTTTATTGCGTCAGTGATGGAAACTTATATTTATCCATAAATTCAGAGAGGGCATGTAAAACTTTCACTGTTATACTTTTTTAATTAAAATGTCAAGAATTAAGTTAATCATTTTATATTCTCTAAACTAGATGTGCAAGTGACATTAAAATAACTACATGTGTTTTACTTTCTCTAAAGTGTATATTCTTACCAAAGTCTTCAAATTTTTTGATGAATGTATGCTTCAGAATATTGTGATTAAATTGAAATACAGGGATAATATATGCTTTCAAAGTTACAGCACTGTTTACTATTTTTCAATCACTAGTTTTTATAGATTTTACTTATTTATTTATTTGAGAGAGAGCGAGCAAGTGAGGGGAGGAGCAGAGGGAGAGGGACAAGCAGACTCCCCGCTGACCACACAGCCCAACATGGGGTTAGAACTCAGGACCCTGAGATCATGACCTAAGCCGAAATCAAGAGTAAGACACTTAAATGACTGAGCCACCCAGGTACCCCTCAACCACTAGTTTTTAAGTTGCATTCTCTATACATGATATATTTTTAAAAACATTTAAGACAAAAACCTTTAAATATTTCATGTAATGCATAGCAAACCTTAATATATTAAAAGCCATTAATGTTTCCAAGTTAACCTCCTTCTATAAAAATTTCAAATTAAATTTTTTTATATTCAACTATATAAATAGGTCACTTATTAGGAAGGTTGTAACTATATATTGTTACTCTTAAAAAAGCATTATATACAAAATAATACTGGTAATTAGCCTATTCTGTTTCAAGTGCATTGCTTGGCCATATTCATGTCTGCATAAGTCAGTTATGTAACAAGAGAATGATCAATATCAGTAAGGCCATTTTAGAGAATTTTAGTGCTTATGTGAACTGTTGGCTGCTTCTTTATATGACTTAAGTCATTTATAAGAAATGTAGGCAAATTTATATTATTGATATAAATTATTTCTATATTATTTCTATTTCTATTTAATAATGATTACTTAATTATTGAGTAATACATACTTATATATTATTATTTATATTATTTTACACAGTAAGCAAATATATTATCAAACATAAGAACCAAAGAAAATAATCTAAGGTTATGAGGTGAACCATGTAACATTATTTTTTTTTAATTTTATTTTTATTTATTTGAGAGAGAAAGAGAGCAAGTGAGAGAGCACAAGTAGAGGGATGGGTAGAGGGAGGAGGAGGGAGAAGCAGAATCCCCGCTGAGCAGGGAGCCCGATGCGGGGCTCCATCCCAGTACCCTGGGATCATGACCAGAGCTGAAGGCAGAAGCTTAACCGACTGAGCCACCCAGGCACCCCAACAAAACACTACTAATATGGAAACTGATCTCTGTACATCAGGGCTTTTCTCAATACAGCCAAAAGAAAATAGAAAAAATTTGGATAAGACATCTGTCCTCCATAAGACTTCCTTCAAATTTCTGTCATTTTGAAAAATCATCTCACTGTTACACTAATTAACTTTAAAACAAATGTGTTAATTTTAACTGCTATAATGAATTCATACTAAAAAAGTACTTTTTTACTTTTTTGTATTTTCATATATGTGAAAAAAATATATATGTATATATACATATATATACATATGCATATATATATATACATATATATATATATGTATGTATGTAAAAATTTTAACCTAACGTTTGAAGAATGGGAGTCTATGGCTTTCGAATAGTATGGCAATCACGTATTTTACAGCATTGGGTCATGCATCTCTCTTGCTTAAGCCCTCTCCATGGCTCCTGGTGGCTGAAATCCTGACCCTGTATCCTTACCTGGCCCCTCGGGTGACTTAGCCCCGTACTTTGTAGGCACCAGCCTGATCCTCAACTCTTCCTGCCGTCTGTGATGCATCCTCCCCAGATCTTTGTTGGGCTGGCTGTGTGTTTTACTTAGGTCTCTAAGTGTCGTCCTGAGAGGCTTTCCTGACACACAAACCCATTCATTCCTCCACGACAAACCTCTCTTCCATGTTCCTCACAGTGGTCATCACTGATTCTCTTGTTTACTTGCTGTTTGTTCGCTGTTGCCCTCACTGGTATGTGAGCTCGACCACCGTGGGGACCCATCTGTTTCATCCCATGCCACTCCCTGGCCCGGCACCTCCTCGGTTTTCAGTAAATGTCTGTTGCATGATGAGTAAATGACTTGTCCCGTATTAAGCCAAACACTGATTCTATTTGCTATGAAGCCAACATGTTTACTCATTAGCAAGTGTGAATTCCCAATTACCACCTCCTAAGGTGCCTTGAGCCAATCCTAATTGCTAGGGCAAGAGAATAAACACTGAATAACCACATTATCACTGCCTTGTTAGAAAGGGAAGACGTAATTGCGACTCACTGAATGGCTAAACCACCAACACTGCAAGATAAATAGTCATTCCTACGTCCTGGCCTGTGGGCGAATTTCCTCTTTTGTGCACTCGAGAGACACATTCATTTTCTTCTGCTCTTATTAATAAAGAAACTTCTCCCAAAGTTCAACAAATCCATGCTAAATGCAATTCCTGCCACAATGATCATCTCTGAGCGATAACTTTTACAAATTCTCTGAGTTCTTGACCACAAGGTCAATCATGTCATATTCACCTGCAGCCAAATGGCCCCTAACTGGCTTTCCAAGTACCAGGCACAGAGATGGCAACTACTGCACCTTGCCACAAAACCCACCCCTGGCACCTGGGAGTGCGTGCTCCTATCAGTGCTGCGTACAAAAACACACCCAAAATAAACAAAAAAGGTCCAGCACTGCCTCTCAAGTTCTTTTCACCTCAAAGTCTAATACATCCAGGGGATTCCATATTCTCTTAGAAGCACTACAGAAGCAAATTTGCCCCTGTACTTTTGGGGTGCTAAGAGGTCTACCCTTCTTTCCTCAGCCTCCCTAAGGATTTAGGAACGGCCCATTGAGAAATGAGCCGAGGAATCTGGGTTCCTGGATTATGTTTAAATTGTAACTGGATTTCAGAATGGATGTTCCTGGTCATCCCTTTTCTGCTGGCTGGAATGCTTCACCATCACAGCTGGAGGCAGGGAGGAAAAGGGAGTCACACTAAAAAGCAGACACTCATTGATAATGAAGTAGAATAGCGATTAGCTAAGATCTCTCAAACCCTCCGGAAGAACTAATCTCTGCTTGGAATGTGAAATATCGCTATTCAAATGATAAGACCTACACTGTGAAAAAATATTATTGAAAAACTTACCTCTGCATATTTTTATTGTTGTTCCAATGGGTTAAATAAAACTGACTTCCAAAAAAAGGGGGGGATTAGAATATTTCACACTGCTTTACAAGGCATCCGACGAGCCTTTAGTACTAGTGACTGGCATTAGCCTCTCAAGTAAAAATGATTTTCGAAAAGGGGCCTGTCGGCCAATAGAGAGAGCTGACATTCAACTAACCTAAGCCCTGATGGGCAAAATAAATGGGCTCAGGTCATCCTGCACACAGAGTCTAAGGACATGTTACCAGCATGCCGAGACCTACACTGACCTGCCTTCACGCCCATCAGCTCACTTCCCCGAAGCGAGTCAGACCACGGTTTCTTCATCCTCTCCCAGAGACTGAATAAACATTCGGCAATCCTTTCATTACAGCAACGGCCAGTGGCTCGGCTCCTGGGATGTGGAGCACAGCTAATGAGCCACTCAAAGGGGAAACAAGAAGTCCTTTACTTGCTTCGTAACATAGGACAAAAGGTATTTATAAAAGTTTTCTTAAATTATTAAACAACAACAACAATCCCAAAGGCACTCAGGATTTACCATCCGTAAAATAACAGAGACCCAATTATTTTCCGTTGACACAGGAGGCTTAGGCATTAGGTAAATGCTAATTAGGTGTTTTACTTCCTTAGGAGTTGATTTTCCTCATCCTCTCTCTTTCCTGTGCCCAGGATGCAAACAGTCCCCAGAAATCCCCATTTGGGTAATCCAGTGAGCCTTTCTGTAATTTCCTGCGCCTTTGTTCTACTAATGCATTTCCTCACCTGTTCTGAGTATTTGTCAGCAAAGTGCAAGTTTCCCTGGGCTTGCGTGAGGGTGCCGTGGACTCTCCCACTGTTCTAAGAACCTCTCCCTGTGGTCTCTACCATCATCGCTGCGTTCTTAGGCTTTGCGCTGGGTTCTTCCCTACGCGGGATTAAATCCGCTCAATTAGTTTCTTTCATAGACCATCCTAGTCTCCATTAAGATGCTTCTGGCTGGAAATCATCTTCCTCAATAAGGCTTTTCTTTTTTGAGTCCTATCAAAGCAGCTGAGCGCCTTCGTGAACTCCTTTGTATTTGCCCCGAAGTTGACAGACTGTTTGATTTCCGTATTCCTGGGGAGGGGGGCAGTCTCCAGGTTCTCTCTACATTTAGGGATGGATAAGGTACCAATGTTCAACTATTATTTTCCGGTTTCCTTGGAGTTCTGCAATCGATGTTATCAAAGTGGCAGATTTTGACCTTTCCCGAAGCTTCCAATCAGATTCCTGCTCTCAGGAAGCCACCCCTCCTGGTCTTTCTGGGGGCTCCACTGCTTTCCACACAGGTTAACTGAGATGCGATTGGAAATGCAAGCACTTGGGTAGCTCTCAATGCCCTGGCTTTGTTGAAGGAAGCCTGGAGTCAGGGATGAGGGTCTGGCCTCTGACTTTGCTTGTGTGATGCTGGAGGGAGAGGTGAGCCCACCTCCTTGAGGCTGAGCCCCCTTTTCTGCCTAGGAGCAAGCTCATTCACAGCATGTGGTGATAATCATTGTGAGAAAAAGAAAATGGGCATAACTCCTGTTAAGCCCATGGCATTGAAAACAAGGAAGAGAGGGGGAGGAGGGTGGGGGGTGCATCTTGGGATTAAAAGAAACTCAAAAACACAGCAACCAAAGGTTACACGTGGCCCTTGCCTCGATCCTCACACAGACCTAATAAATCCCTAACAAGAGAGGGTTGGGAGGACCAGAAAATCTGTTTATGGACCGGGTGTCAACGGATACCAAGGAATTATTGTTAATTTTTTAGATGTGATAATAGCTCTGCCGTTAGAGTGTTTATATGTAGTAGCATAATATGTAGTAACAGATAATCCATGTTAAAATGTAGGATGTGATACTGAGAGCAACATCCTGAACTATGCGAGGATGAAATGTGAGGCTGAGGATTTGCTTTGTAAGCTTCAGCGAAACCCAAACGGGGCCGAACGAGAGCTAGATGAAGTGGCTGCGGCAAACTCTGGGCCCCGAGGATACAGGAGTTCTTTGTGCTAGTTGCCCTACTCTTGTGTATGTTGAATATCTGAATAACTGAAAAAACTTTCAAAATGAATAAAGACAGCCCAGGCGGACATTATCCTAGTGGTGAGAAGTCAGACAACTCAGTCACGCCAGAGAGTGGTCTGAGGGTGGAAGCATATATCCTCTGCAGGTCCCCCCAGCACAAGGGTCTGCCTCATTTGTCCCTGAGGACCCAGAGCTCGACCCAGAACCGACTGTTGTCTAAAACCAGCTAAGAGAGAAGGGCCAAGAGGCAGCACCAGCCACAGAAAAGCGTGACCAAGCTCGGGGAGGGGCAGCCAGGGAGGGCAAGGGGAGGCGGGAGGCCAGAAGAGGGAGAGGAGGAGGCCATCTCTGTGCGGTCCCAGTCTGCACTAAGTTGGACCGCTAACAGGAAAGTTCTAGACCAGGGAGTGGCAGGAGTAGGGCTATGCTTTGGAAACAGACTCGGCTGTGTGGAGGGTGGACCGAGGCAGGAAGGCACCACAGCAGGGAGACCGGTTAGAGGCACAGTAGGGCAAAGAAGCCACTGACCCCGGGAATGGTGCTGGTCCGGGGGCTGCAAAGATGGCCTGTTTCAGAGTCCTGGCACCCTGGTGCACATGGTAGCAGAGAGGGGACAGGATGATGCAGAGAGGGTGTCCGAGGTACTGTGGCAACTTGTCACTGATGCGGCAGTGGGCGGGGCGGGGGGGACTCCAAAGGAAGGCCTGGGCCTCAAGAGAAGATGGCCAGCTCGGCCCAAGATGTGCTGCGTACAGACAGTCTGGGTGTGGGACACAGCGGGCTGGGAACATGCTCGTCTTTGCAAGGTGGACTTAGTGAATGCGGGAATCCAAGGCTGACTTGGGCAACTGTCAGGATTGCAAACTCTCCCCCATGCTCCTGACCCCACATTCACTGTGGCTTCTTCATGCTGCTCTGGTGTGCCTGGGACTGGGCTGGATCCATGCCCTTTGCCCCAGCCAAGGGGGGCATACCCTGATGAGGTGACCCAGTGTGTGTGCCGTATGCATGCTCTAAGAGCACTGGGGAAAACCCACGTGTGTTAGAAGCTGAAACCTGGTATTCAGCTTCCATGTTGCGGGACAACATGGGGGTTACCACTGCCCGAACGTCTCCATCTGCTACAGATTTAATATGTACTCTTTCCCTTAAAACTCCAAGTCGCTTGATGATGAGAAAGTTGAAGTTCAGAGAAGTTAATAACCCAACCAAGGTCACACAGCTGAGTGAGTGGTGGGGCTCAGAGCCCTGCTCGGGTCTGTCTGTCTCAATGCCCTGTGCTCTTTCCTCTGTTTCATGACACAGTGATGGAAAAAATGCAGCTGGAAGTGAAATAAATTCTTAACCAGACATTTGCCACCTGGCCTGGAGAAGTTTGCTAAAATGATGCCGTAATTTCCCCTATCCTTTTAGCTAATAGAACACTAATAGATACTTTAGGGAGGAGAAGGGTGGGAAGGGAAACAAAGGGCAGACCGAGAGACATGAGCTGCCAACAGCCCAAACTAGAAGGAAAAATATTCCTTCTGAACTGATACAAAGTCTACATTGGGGAAATAAGATACCATCAAGCTGGTGTATCTCCTACTTTGAGGGTTGCTTGCATTTATCTTTGACTCAGCAATTAAACAGTTTTGACCTGGGAGGTGTGACAACACCAAAAAGCTTTTAAACGTTATTTTATTTTACTTTATTTATTTTTAACATTTTATCTACTTATTTGTCAGAGAGAGAGGGAGAACGTGAGCAAGGAGAAGCACGCTCCTTGCTGAGTGGGGAGCCTGATGAGGGGCTCCATCCCAGGACCTTGGGATCATGACCTAAGCCGAAGGCAAGTGCTTAACCAACTCAGCCACCCAGGCATCCCTAAACATTATTTTAAAGATCAAAGGATCTCTGTTTAAAGCTCAAAGCATAGTGGCTACTCACCTCAAAGTGTATTGGGGAGTTTCTGTTTTTTAATTTAATTGGTTTTTAAAAGAGCAGCAGGTAAGTGCCGCCTGGAATGGAGGAATGATCTTTGGTGTGTTTGAAAATGGTGCTGATATGTTTCAGGCTCTGGCCTCTACTTTCCCGCTGATAACACTCCATTAGGATTCCCAGATGGCTGGTTTGGACCCGCGCCCCGCCTATCTGCACAGCGCTAGCCTTGATGACACAGGCGCTGGGTGAGCCCAGGCTGGGGCACCCAGACACAGCAGTGAATCAAGTTTCCCTCCTGAATCCCCAGGAGACAGACAGGCTGTCTAGATTACCCCGTGTGCGCCGGCTGGGCCCTGGGGTCACAGAGCCCATGTATCAGCATTCATAAGGACATAAAACCAAGTAAAAGATTCAGTGATCGCTCACTATGAGGCAAAGACCAGTCACCCGGCTACCTTTACCGAGGGCACAGAGTAAACTATACTCTGGGGAAGCACTTAAGTGAAAGAGAATCCCACTGCCTTGCTGGTGAAAGCCAAGGGTAGCAACCAGAACTCCTTGACCTTGAAACTGGAGAAAAATCAGCCGGGACCTACCCTCCCCCTGTCCACCCCAACAACTGTGATGAACAGAAAGAAGCTCTAAAACAAAACAAGGGTCTCCTTGTGGTTTATTTGGATTAAGTATAACTAGAAAACTCAATGTTTTCATCAAATATATTCACCTTGCTTCCTGACTGCTGTAATACCCAGAACACCCGAATATCCTCTACTTTTCACTGAGGAAGAAAAACAATTTAAAGGGGGAAAATTTAGTTTGTCAACCTTACATGACATCCTGGACATTTTAAAAAATTATATTTGTAAAGGTAAGTGGCCACCGGTAGATTTTCTTCCACCAGAGGAAAAATACAGTCACTTGAGTTACACTTTAGGAATAAAGAAGGAGAGGGAGAAAATACTGCCAAAATGTTGAAAGAAAGAATCCTTTCCTTAGCTCATTTTGTGAGACATGTGCAAGGTACCGACATGCATGATAGATTCCACACCAGGACAGTATGCCATACCTCTTGGCCAAGTTTTTTGGGGAAGATGGCTTGGGGGAAGGTATTCTGAACAATACAAATATTAACAAGTGTCTAGTGTTTGTGAGGTACACAGACAGCACACCAAGAAAAATGTTTCATTAGGAAAAGACAAAATAAAAAACAAAATGAAACATTTCTGTTTGCCACCTGAAGCATTTTCTTTTTTCCCTGTACTTTCTCCATATCTCAATCATAGATCTCATCTTTTCTCTTTATCAGCTTGTTTTCTCTAAGTCATGGGGACAGGCTTAATTGTGCATAAATGACACACGTCCATTTTGGAAGACAAAATTTACTAATGCAAAAGTGCAGGAGTGTGCTAATGAAATTTTCATGTTTATCAAAGTAATAGAAGAGTTTGGGGCTTTGACAAGATCAATAAAATGGTAAATTGAAGTATTTTATTGCATGGATAAAGGGGATAGGGGAACACTTAGAATTCCTAGCTACCGTCAAAATTGTAATTGCAAATTTGGCAGGAAAGGGCTTTTTTTTTTTTTAAGATTAATGCATAAAAATTTGTGTTCTATTTCTTATGAGTACATTCCTGAGAAAAACTGCTCGAATATTTGCCAGTGACTTGGACCTAGGTTTCATGACTTGGCAGAGTGTACTAAAAGGGGCCTTAAGGAAAGCTTTCAGCATTGAGCTGCATAGCTGTCCGGTGGTTAGGGATGTCGAGGACACCTGGCGAGCAGAGGCCCTGGAAGGCGGGATCGGTGGGAGGCCCAACTCCCAGCCTTACTCATCTTTGTATGGGGAGGCGATCCTAATATCCCACGCATCTGTCCATCTGTGACTCTGTTAGCTCTGTTCCGAAGCCGTGAAGTAAGTGGTCCCCTCATGACAGGCCGAGGGGCCGTCGGCCTCTCTCTCAGCAGCGCTCCATGGCTACTCTTCTCGAGGGCCTACGCAACGGGCTCCAGCTGCCCTGCACAGAGAATGCGGGCTCACCTTCCTCTCCTCCTCACCAGCTCACTGGGCTTTTGCAGTGCCAGTCAGCCAACAAATATTTACAGAGTATTTACTATGCACCAGCCTAACAGCAAAAGAGAGATGCACGAGTGTACTGAAATATTAGATGGGGGTGGGATTAAGGAATGGGACCTGTGAGGAGAGAGAAGTACTCAGGCTCCCTCCAGGAGGGCGTCTCTAAATCATGATAAGGAGGAAGGGAGCTAAGAAACCTCCCCGCCCACCCCAGCCCCCCCCCTTACCCTCCCCCACCCCTCCCCGGTACCAGAGCCGCCCAGGAATCCAGGCAGGTGTGAAAGAAGCAAACAAAGGTGATAAACGAACAGTTGTGAGGCCAAGCAGGACAAAATCAGAGCAGCCGGTCCCACTATCTAGTTTGCAAAGGACCACCCAGAAAATCTGGGAGCAATTAGGAGGGAGAAAAAAAACAAACAGTCCTGATGGTGGTGGTGGCTGGGCGCTCCGAAGCTGATGGGAGGCGGAGATCACACAAGTGAGGCGGGACACTGGGACTAGAGGAGCCCCAGTCAGGAGGTGGGGGAGGGGCACACTCACGTTTCATGCACTGTAGGTACAACTACGAGGTTGCAAAATTGACAAAGCGACCGGAAAACAGATTTTAAAATGCAGACGGTAGGAGACCACACTTAAACTGTAATTATCTTCCGATATTCACTGGAACATTGAAAAGTGAATTGTGAACAGGGTATGTGAGTTTTAAAAATTCCATTCTTTTTATCAACAGTGAGGAGGGCTCATATCCCCCGGCCAAAGTGAAGGCTAGCAGCTGACACTCTGCATTCCAGCCACGGGTCAGGCAATATGCCGTGCTCTGCGCATTGTTTCACGAGCCCCAGCTCGCTTCCCCCACATACTAGTCTTCTGTTGTGGATGAAGAGACCATCCCACTGTAGGAAATAGCTTGTCCAAGGTTACATGGCTAAGCAGCAGCTGAGCCAGAACTGAAACACAGGCTCCAGATCCCTTGGGGCGAATTGCACCAGGGCACACAATCCCACTGGGCGCCCCCCGACATACAGGCTGTTCCCTCTGACCGAAGCACGCACTCATCACTTCCGTCTGCTCACCTCCTCCAAGCCCTGTGTTCCATCCCGTCCCCCATGTGAAGCCCTTCACCTCTCAAGCCAGATGGCCTCCCAGCTTGCTGCCTCCTCTCCATGCCTCCCTGCTCCCCACCCCATGTCCAGCCCTATTAGCCAGCGGGGCCAGAACCAGACCCTGACCCACGTCAGATCAAACATGGCAAAATGCCTTCCTATGCCACGTGAGGCGCAAGGTTTTCCTGTCCAACACTGCATAAAAGTTTTAGGATTTGGCTTTGAAATTCTCCTTTGACTTAGAAATCACCCATGATCTCTCAGCAGCTACTGTGTGTGCGTGAGCATTCTTGAGATCTAAGAGGCCCTGGGAGTGGTTTTCAAAGAAGCCAAAACTCCGTGTACTTAATAAACCTAAGTGGTTACTAAAATTGATCTGCATTTTGTAGAGTTTTAAGCCTTTATGAATTTCAATTTGCAGAGGCTTCTCCCTATTTTCAGAGCCTATGAACATTTTGGGGGGTGTGTCCAAGAATTTTGTAAGTCCTTGAAAATCTAATAGGTGCTAAGCACTATGCCTAAGTATCTAGCGGAGAGCGCCAGCCTTGCCGTGGGCTGCCCGGTGTAATGGTTCTGCATAGACCTGCTTCAGGCCCTGCCGCTGTCCCCATACACTCGTGGCTTTTGGTTATTAAAGACAGTGGTTTTTGTCCTGTTGACAGATTATTTTTTAGAGTGACGAGCACAGCTGCCATGTAACGGATGCTAATGGACTCGCTTGTTAAAAATGCCATAAACAAATACAAAAACCACAACTTCAGCTACGGACTCGACCACCCCTCTCCTAAAACATCTGCAGTAATTTAAAGCGATATTCCTAATACTTCTCAAAATTCAGATTCTCTTAAAAAGAAATGCTTTGTCTTCATTGCTTTGAAAAATGGTACGAATACACAGAATAAAACAAGACACACAGGAGGAGTCTCTAGAAGTGTTCAACTTGTAGGTTTCTGTTTCCCTGGCAGGTAGGTGCAGACTTCCTTCAGAGCATTGACAGGACAGCTGTACTCATCATCCAGACATGCCATGTGCTTAAGACGGCGATGCTCAACTGTCCTTGGGTCCAGGTAGACTTTCTTTGGTAGTATATGGGCTTAACTAGATGCAATCTAATAACATTATAACAAAAATGATTAATCAAAAGCTTTTCTCATACCCAACTTAGAGACGGGGAGGAGGCAGCCAAGGTTCTACCACAAATAAGGGAAGGGAACGATAACATTTGTCTCTCTGAACTAGCCTGGACGTTCACATGATAGTTTTCTCAACCCAAGCAGAAAATCATAATTCATGGAAAGGAAAACAAAAAGGCTCAGATATACTTGCCATGAACTATATATAACAAGATTGACATGAATAACGGGTGTCATTTGGCACACAAACCTTCATGGTAGATACTCATCCTCTAGTCTAATAACTGGCCCTGGTTTCAAAAGGCCTAGCTTTTAAATACTCTTTGGTAATATAACTAAAACAGAACTTGTCCATGCCAGCGTAGGACTGCTACTATTTCTGTTTTCTACATGTGCATTGTTTTACTCGGACCCAATAAAAACCCCAGCTTTACCTGGGGACAGACTAGATTTCATGCGACCACGGAGAAAATGTAATTTAAATCTCCCTATGACGGTATTCTTAGAGAATAACCAAAACGCTTAAAACAGCAGTTCATGCTCACATGGAAAACCGAGAAGAGAAACAGAAAGCCGGGAAGGAGAGGTGGGGAGAAGGGCCGGGAGGGCTGGTGCTCCCCACACACTCGGTTGGAGCCGGCTCACCTCTTTCCATTACTGTCCCGAAGCATCGCCTTCCCCATCACTCTGGACTTCGTCTCCAGCTCCTGTACCTCCTCCAGCAACGTTTTTTTGCAGGTATGCTTGGCCCTGTGTCACAAGGAAAAGACAAAAAGCACACGACACATGAAATTTACACAGCTGTAGAGACGGTCGCTCCCTTTGGGGCCATCTCTGGATGCTCTTTGAGGCCGATGCTGCGGCTTTGGACATCACAAAACACTCTTACTGTCCCTGTGTATGGCCAGGGTTCCACTTTCATAACCTGCGAAGCATCCCAAGTCTTGAGGAACAGACTTGGACCATGAACCTCCTAAGTTACCCCACATCCCCCAAAGAACACCGCTTGTTGTTGAAAGCCTGGGGATCTGTCTGAGGACCCCCACCATTCAGACCAAAGACCCGGGCTCATGGACGTTCATGGGTCTATTTCTAAAGCTTTTCACTGCAGGATCTGGGAACCCAAAGGATGCTTTAAATCCTTCCCCTAGTGGGTATATGCAGGTCCCTGGGCCCTAGCCCCGGTGATCACAGAGCCCCAGGTGAGCCATTTGTTCTATTTTTAGCATGGAAAGAGACACTGTCACAGCAAGAATGGGATTTATAATGCTGGAGTCCATGCTCTTCAAGTCAAACCGTGATTCTGAAATTTAGGATCAACACAAATACCTGGGCACAGCTTTTCCACCCTTCTCTTGCAGAGACGTACCATTAGGGCCCATATTCGTGGGCCCCCACAGAGTAAAACAACTGAGGGAGTAACGAAAACAAGCTGGCCTCTTGACCACAGCTGAAACCTCAGCCTGGTCCCGTTATGCCCCTTGAACAGTAGGGATAGCTGTCTGCACCCTTTTTCTGGTTAAATGAAGAATACCTTACAAATGTTCAAATAAGCGGCTGATTTAGGGTCTCCCTAAAGTTGAGACTACACACAGAGCTCCTGGTTGGAAAGGATACAGTTGAAGAAAGGCGGTTAGCTGGACACGGGTATGAGACGGGAGGAAAAGAAAAACTCAAGAAGCAAAAAGGCTCCGAGCTTAGCAATACAGGGCAGTTTTCCTTGTTACGAAAAGCTTATCATTCATTTCAACGTGAACAGATGTGAAGACCCTGTTAAGGACCAGGACTCAAAGACAGAAAATGAACAAACGCGAAGCGTCTCTGCGAGGAAGGGAGAACCGTGGAACAGGAACATTCGGGAGATGGGAGCTGTTTCAGGGGAATCACATACCCCCACCCACCCTCCACCTTCAAGGGAAGAAAGTCTGTTAAGATAATGCCCAGTCATCCCTAACACTCCAAGTTAATCTATAATGGAGTATTAGTCTGAAGACACTGTATATGCGCCTGCCATTCCTTTCCTCCAAAGTAAACACGAGCACTTGGCCGCACAGGTTTTAACACATAATACCTTAATTACACCAAGCCGAGTCCGGGGACTCAGTAGTGATAACATTCCACAGTTCAAAGCAGAGGCGGTGGAATTTTAATTTAAACAAGAAATGAGAAAACATTTAGCGTTTTGCTGGAGAAGGCAAAAATTTTACACTCTTCCGTATTACTGAATATGCTGCGCCCCCAACTTTCTTTTTCTTTTTTAAAAGATTTTATTTCTTTATTTGACAGAGAGAGAGAGCACAAGTAGGCAGAGAGGCAGGCAGAGATGGTGGGAAGCAGCCTCCCTGCTGAGCAGAGAGCCCGATGTGGGGCTCGATCCCAGGACCCTGAGATCATGGCCTGAGCTGAAGGCAGAAGCTTAACATACTGAGCCACCCAGGTGCCCCTGCACCCCCAACTTTCACTTTCATCTCATGGGCTCACGGGGCTAGAATGGCACCAAGACAACCCGAGTCGCAAGCCACAGTCCGGCAGGATTAACCCCGGATTTCCAGGCCCCAGGAGGACATGTGTGCTGGTCCTGAGGCTGAGTGTGTGCTCGGTTTCAGGCCCTCCTCGCTCCACCACTGTCCTCCCCTCTTCCCTCTGTCTTCCTCCCCACACTGAGCAAGCAGGGCCCCCCAACATTTGGAACAGCGCTCGGAGTTCTCTTCTGGGCTGGGTGACAAGGGTACCATCAAGAAATAGGCTAGGGACAGGAAGGCTAGGCCAGTGAGTGCAGGGCCCTGGAAACCTATACCTTACGCCAAGGGAGAGAGAATCTGGCCCAGTGCATCGAAGCTGCTGGCGTGGGCTCATTCATAAAATCACCTCAGAAGGAAATGATCACCCGGCACTGTGCATGTTCTCCGTGGATGAAACTCATCTGTGTCCAAGAGTTACTCAACAATCTCTTAGTATTTCCACGAGGCGAGCTCCCACAGGCTAGCCTGGGAACTTGAGCACTACTTGAGAACAGCGGGCGGCAATGCTGGGGACGACGCTGTGAGCCGCTCTGTGTGCAGCACTGGGTAGAAGCAATGTTCGCGGTGCAAAACCACCTTCTCAGCAGCCTTTGTCTAATAAAGCCTGAATTAGAGGAATGAGCCCCCCACCAAAGTCCACCTGTGGACTGGATGAAATTAAAATTAACATTATCTTGGAACTTAGTTGCTTAAGCCGGTCTTTAAGCATTAGCCACTGGCTTGCAATTTAGGTCTCACCAGGAGCTGGGGTTTGGCTTGCTCAGTCACAGCTGTGACAGAGTGAGCCCCATTATCCATGAGCGGCTTATCCCCAGTGGTCCAGGGCTGCTCCATCTAACCCGCGTCCAGAAACCAGATGACTGCAGAACGGGCAACGTGGGGCTGCTGGGCCACTGTCAGAGTGCAAGAGCATCGGGGAGCCTCCAGGGACAGCTGTGGGTAACTCCAGGTTAGGAGGGACTTTTAAAATAAGTAGATTGGCTTATTTTCATCTTTTTTTTTTTTTTCTGGAAGCTTTTTTTCTCGACTCTTTCTTCTGCATAGAAAAGTAGCAAGTCAGAAGGAGACATTAAAATCTAAATGTGGATGAAAATGTAAATACGGTGTGCTTCACATGAACTTATTGTAGGTAGAAAGTTTTTTTTTTTTTACAAAAATATCAAGACTCATTTGTATCCAGAAATTTTGAATTACCTTTTATTTCCATTTAACTGCCCTATCTGGGATTATGATAAGGAAATGAAGTCCTTCTGGAATTGCTGAGCGTATTGTGTGTTGACGGGTAAAGCATAAGAGATACAGTTAGATAAAAGGAGACTCTGGTTCCTGTGTTCAGTGGCCTTGAGCTTTATATTATTTTTGTAAAGCAACTAACGGATTTCTCCTAAATGAGAGTAAGTCCACGGCAGCTTACCTAAGAATGTTGTCATGGGTAAACATTTTGGAAGTGTGTAAGCTAAAGGATATTAAAGTAGTTCTGGGCAATTTAAACTTCATGCTCCTCATAAAAATACTCATTAGCCAGGTATCACATATAATCAATCAATTATTTCAGTAAGAGATGTATTAGTTTGGTCCCTCGTGAAAATTATGGTTGACAGGATAAAAGAGTAGCTACTTTGTGGTGTCCAAATCTGACTTAAGATAGTCTAGTAATGGATCTTCAAGCAGAAAACTGACAGACTTCATGGAAAAAATGACTAAATTACCTCATGCTGAGTTTCTTTCTTTCTTTCTTTTTTTTTCCTGACTCTGAAGAGTCTAGATCCTAAAATGGGAGAAAGGGCCTGGACAAAGTAAGGGGGAAAATGCAGAAAGAGAGCAGCTCACTTTGCTAAGCACTTTTAGAAAGACATGAAAAGGTCGGCCTGTGGCTCTGCTAGGATTTAAAAAGCTCTTTCAGAGTAGTTAACCGCTATTAACCGCTAAAATTCAAAACAAGACAAGAGGTCTGTAAGACTGGTGCAAAGTTGTGGACTCTGAGAAACAAACTGAGGACTTTGGAGGGAAGAGGGGTGGGGGTTCGGGTGAGCCTGGCGGTGGGTCTTATGGAGGGCATGTACTGCATGGGGCACTGGGTGGGGCACATCAACAATGAACCTTGGAACACTGAAAAAAAATAAAAATAAAAAAAATTGGTCCAAGGCAAGATGAGAAAACGTAACCGTCCTGTGAACTCGGCCCCATGTTGCTGTCATGGCACAGGCCCTTCGCGGCCCCGGGATTCTGGTTCACTTCATTCAAACTCTCCGTGGACGTCCAAGCAGAGCCAGAGCACATCGTGTTCCAATAAAGAGTTGACAGTTGGAACCAAACGAAGGGTGGCTGTGGACAGTCAGGTTCATGTTTTCGTTCAGAAGGGAAGACAGAACACGCTCTGGGAAGTGGAAGCTCAGAAAGAGAATCACGGGGCGCCTGGGTGGCTCAGCGGGTTCAAGCCTCTGCCTTCAGCTCAGGTCATGATCCCAGGGTCCTGGGATCCAGCCCCATATCGGGCTCTCTGCTTGGCAGGAAGTCTGCTTCCTCCTCTCTCTCTCTCTGCCTGCCTCTCAGCCTACTTGTGATCTCTATCTGTCAAATAAATAAATAAAATCTTAAAAAAAAAAAAGAAAGAAAGAAAGAGAAGTCACAGTCCCAGACACTGGCCTCGGCAGAGATGAGCAACTCTGAGTCTGCTTCCACCTCCCGGAGAAGCCTCTGAAATTTACTGGACCCAACGACATCTACTTCAGGCTGAGAGTATAATATAAGATAAAACCCGGGCCCCATGATCTCAGGGAAAATTCCCAGATAAGCTGGCCAGATGCTTGTCTTTGAGGAGAGCGGCAACTCTAATTTAGATATTAAATGTGTATTACAAATTGAGCATGTACTTTGGGCAAATACTGCCGGGGAAAGCCAATGTAGTCCATTCTCCCTGGCTTCCCTAAATAAAACCAGACAAAAGTACATTTCTGTAAGTGCCTCTGGAATTGAGTAGGAGTCTTCCCAGCTCGGCCCAAAGCTACTGGAGAAGCCCACTGCTCTTGGGAAGGGCTCTTTTCTGGGCTTGTCCTGGGCAGGAGGCAGCAGGTAGGACAATGCCCAGGGTCTGCCACTGCTGGCCCCTGACCAGCACCTCCTTCGTAGTGCCTGGTCCCTTCTCCTACCTGGCTGGCAAGCTTCTCGCCAAAAGTGACTTTCACTCTTTCCATATGGTGGAGCTGGAGGCAGTGTCCTTGGATTTATCCTTGCTAAAATGTAAATGGTGCTAGTTTTATAGTACTAGGGGAAACCAGAAACAAGTCCTGTTTGAAGGAATAATTTGCTTCATTGGTGACCGGTAAGTTTTACTTGGAATGGATTGGAAAAGATACAGAAGACTGACAGGAGGTAGAGACATTATAACCTGCGACCGCTTTTTGAAAGAGTAGAAAGACACTGTTGCTGAAGTCTCACTTGGCAAATACAGAGACTCAGTAAACATGTTTTTTCAGGATGTAATCAAGATAGTTGAGTTAAAATAGGCTGAGAGTAATTCAAAGTCACATTCCTATTCCCAATCGCTATAAATTGTAACGTGATCCGATGTAGCCAGTATCATGTTAGATTTACCTAAAACTAATCTGTCATGTAAAATTGAAGAAATTTAGCAGGGTAAATATAGCGTGCCACAACTTGGCTATGTGCTACAGAACAAATGATAGAAGTAGCATTTTGTTTCAGCACATTTATTAGATTAAGAAAACATCTTTCCTGGCTACAATAATTTCATTTTGAAGGATTCCAATTCAGCTGTTTATAGAATATGGTTTTAGCAGATAAAAGGGAAGTATTGGTAAATCAAGGCATTTAATAAATTAGAATTATTTAATTTTTGCTAAGAGTTGCAAAACTTAGTGAAGAGAAAAAAAAAAAAAGCACCCCAAATATGTGCTATACAATTCTCTCTCTTCCTCACTCTCTCTGCATTAGGCATCACTGGTTGTCAAGATAATGCCAAAATGAAGACTTTTTCAAAAAACATCCTTAACTGTCAGGCAAGAACAATTCTCACTGAGTGTGGGAGGAAGGGGGAGATAAAAATGAAATCTGATGTCTTTTCCTGGAAGGTTTGGATTAAAGTCTCAATTCTCTACCTCAGGGCCCCAAAATAATTACGCTTTGCCCAAAGTAAAACCAATCAAGGAGTCTCAATTTTCAGGGAAAGTTGGCAACTGTTTGTAGGAGGAATCAGCCTACCCCAAACAAAAATCAATATTATCTCTTTTGGAGTCTTCCATCTCTTTCTCGTGGATGAAATTAAAATTAACATTATCTTGGAACTTAGTTGTTTAGCTTACCTTGTGCACAAGATATTTTGGAAACAATGTATTCTGGAACATATAAGCAAAAATTGAGCATGAATTATTTCCTACTTAACCTACATTATAATTTCATCTTTGTGATTAATCTTCTCATGGACCTGTACACTGACACTCTAAATAAATTATATTTGAAGGAGTTCTACTGTGAATTATTGGAAAAATGAAGAATACTTCATTCCAAGTTATTTTCTAATTTGAAATGACTTACATATACACAATTTTTGTATAAGTCTAGGATTTAAAGCCAGTTTATATTTGTGACTGCTTAGGCATTGATTTTTTATATAAGGAGAAATGAATTTTGAATTATGCTTCCTAAACCTGATGGAATGAATCTGTACTTAGAAACCCTACTTTAAAATCATGTACAAGCTTCATACCTAGTGACCTTCACACAGCCTGTCTTAGGACTCCTCTTTGTCTATATTCTCCTATCGGGGTGAAGCACAGATTAAAAGAAAAAAAGAAAACCACAAGAAACCCAAACCCACAACAGCCTTTACATCAGTTGCTGGCAGGTAGCAGAAGACCTGTTCCTTTAGAATATCCCACAGCATGGAATAGCCTATGGTCAGGTTCATGACAGGTGACTGCAAGGACGGATGAGCAAGACTTAGGGTGACTACGTCACTCTTCACTTACGCTCTCCAGGCTACATCTTCCATTAAACACGCTGTGGGCACCAGAAATAATCCCAGCCAGAAGTGTGCGGAGCTCAGGACCATTGTCGCCTGCAAGAAACAGGAGTGACACGCGTGTTGATACTTGCTCTTTCAAAAGCAGATGTAATTTAATCAATGTGAACATTCCACGACACAAAAACAACAGAAAGCATTAAATTCAACCACAGTGAAAACATACACCTAGGAAGGACGTCAAAGGGACCTTCTGTCGTGAGCACCTGTTGATTTCCATCAGCTCTTCCCACCTTTTATTTTAAAAAGTGTCACTGTCTCCCTCTGCCTATACAGTGCTTTTACATAGAGGGTCTGGTCAGAATGTTGACATCAAAACCTTCCTTTAGAGAAAGCTAGAGCTAGACTCCTCTATCAGATGAACTTTACTGGGCTCCTCATGTCTACGTGGCCTATCCATGAATTCCTGTTCCTTCACTGCTCAGTCACTCTTGGAAGCAGTACCTTAGTGCAAGACAAGATGATTCTCAACACCCAGAAGAGGAAAAGGGATGGTTATCGTCTTTGCCTTCAAGGAAACTGAAGTTGTAAATACACACACACTCTATTGTGTGGTATTATCTACAGATTATCCTTGATTTATGATGGGGTCACATCCTAATAAACCCAACATAAGTTGAAAATATCCCAAGTCAAAAATGCATTTAATACACCTAAACCACTAGACATCATACAATTGGGCAAAGCCATCTATTACAAAATAGGCTTTACTGATCCAGTAATTTCACTACTGGGTATTTACCTGAAGAAAACAAAACACTAATTTGAAAGGTGTATGCACCCTCCTATATATTTTAGCATTATTTACAATAGTCAAGAAATGGAAGCAACCTAAGTGTTCATCCATAGATGAGTGGAGAAAGAGGATATTGTGTGTATGTACACACATACACAATCACTCACACACAATGAAATATTACGCGGCCATAAAAAGGAATGAGATTTTTGCCATTTCTGACAACATGGGTGGCCTAGAAGCTATGCTAAGTGAAATAAGAGCAAAACCAAAGGACGTAAGTGAAAGCTTACATGTGGAATCTAAAAAAGCATATGAACAAACAAAAATAGAAAAAAAAAATCCATAAGTACAGAGAACAAATTGGTGGTTGCCAGAGGGGAGAGTGGGTGGGGGATGGGCAAAAGAGTCTAAGGGGAGTGGAAGGTCCGGACTTCCAGGGATGGAATGACTAAGTCATGGGGATGAAATGGACAGCATAGGGAATAGAGTCAGTGCTATAGTAACGGTGCAGTACAGTGACACAGGGTCGCTACACTATGAACAGGCTTGTCAAATCACCACGTTGTACACCTGAAAATAACGTAACGTGTGTCACCCATACTTCAATAAAAAAAGAAACAGGAAACTAGACTGAAAATATAAAAGTGTCACGTATCTCATGTAATGTATCAAATACTGCACTGAAAGTGACTAACACGTGGCTGTCTGGGTGCAGAACGGCTGTCAGTGTGTTGGTGATCTACCCTCGTGGTGATGTGGCTGGCGGGAAGCGATCAGCGCCCGGCATCCCGAGAGAGGATTGTGCCACGTACTGCTAGCCCAGGAAGAGATCCAAATTCAAAACTCCAAGTGTGGTTTCTACTGAATGCGTATCACTCTCACGCCATCATAAAGTACAACAACCGTCAAGGTGAAGGTCCATCTGACGTCAGGGGCCATCTGGACACGAGACACCGTAGGAATATGATATGGATCGCGATCACATTTTACGGGCTTTCAGAACGCTAGAAAGCTGGTAAGACTTCTTAAAGAAGATAGAATGTGAGATGTGTCCAGAAAGATAAACAGGATTTCCAGAGCCGAAGAGGGGTGGGGAGGGGGGAGCAGTTCCAAGAGGAAGGCTGAAGGACAGGCACTGCCTTTGATGAGATTTACTTGTTCCTGGAATACTGAGTCACAGTCAGTTTTGGGTGGAGGGTTTTAAGAAATAGAAATGCAAGGCCAAGTTAAATGTCAGGCAAGGAGTTGAAAAGAGAATTTAGGGCAGTAACAGAGGGAGGGATAACTTTGTTCTGAAAGAAACAGGGGCTGGGGCGTCTAGAATCCTTGAGTTTGGTTTCCAGTGAGCACGGCCAGGAGCATGGAGCTGGCTGGCCACCAGCAAGCTGGTCTGGAAGAGCTGGCTACTTAGGAAGGGGACCAAAGTGACAGTACAGAACACTTAACATTCCTTGGTTTGCTTTTCTGGACCCCTCACCATGTGGTTCTGCTGGAATAGACAGCTTTTGCCAGAACTCATCATGAAGTGGTACAAAGCTTTCCAAGGGTAGGCGGGCAGTGGGGCTGAGGCACATGTAGGGTGGGGGACACTTGAAGGGAGTTGGTAGGGCTGAGAATCAAAGGGGGCTCAGGGCAGCCCTCTTCAAGTGTGAAAGGGTGGGGTTCACCCTGATCTCAGTGTGGCATACAAGCTTCAACTCATTCTCTGGTTTCTGTCTTCCATTCTGGGGGTCCGGCCACACCCACCGAGGCCCTTGTTGGGCCATCTGACTGCACCTGAGCAGGGCTTCTCTCTCTGTGCTTGTCCCCACAGCTTCTCCGCCTGCACCCCAAAACCCATGCCTGACCATGCTCATCTTGTCTCTGAACTCTGGCACATGCGTGGTACTCGAAACTTGACCACGATGACTCTGAGAAGCAATGAGGTCTGGGGCAGAGCCGAACTCTACCCTGGCATTGGACTTGCTTTCATCTTCTAAAACAAGAGTGCTGGTTTTCTGAAAGAGCCATTTTAAACCTCAAAACTATGTGAGTACATTGTGCCCCATTGATTGTATCTCACCAAGTTCATCCAAAGGAAATGAGAAAAGATCAAAAGTAGCAAGTATAAGAATGTCCATGTAGTGCTGCTACCAAAGAAAGAAAGAAAGAAACATCCAAGAACAGGGCTTAAGCTATGGCGGTCCCTACACACAGCGGGCCTCTGTACAGCAATGAGAGTGACTGGCAATTGTATTTGTCGACGTGGAGAAAGGTCATGTTATACTGCTAAGGAAACCTCCAGAGCCTGACACCTCTTACAACAGACCTGTCACGGCAATGGGGAGAGCAGCGAAACAGCATAATTAGGCCAAATCTCGAAACTGAACTTGAGATGCAATCCACTGCAAGTTATCGTGTCTTTAAGTCTTAAGCATTACACACATATCTATATATTAATGTAGATCCTCAATTTTGTGAGTCCTGCTCTAGCATTTCCTTACTTTTCACAGACATGTTCTGGGGCTTCAAAAACAATGAGTGGTCCCGGCTTTGGGGGACTTGAGACTACCACCCCCTTTCATATGGGCGTGCTTGCGTGTGCAGGAATAACGCATGGAACGGCACAGCAGGAGTAGTATGATTGCTGACTATTGCTGGCATATCTCTTTGGCCATCTCGATCCCCCCCCTCCCTTTTTTTAATCTACCGAAAACATGTCTTCCTCACATGAAAGAAACATTTACTTCAAGCCCACCCTCCATCCCCCAACTCCCTCCGTAAGTCCAGCCTTCCACGGACAGCCTTCTGGCTTCTGGGCTCAGCTGCTGGGAGAAGGGACTAGGATTTCTTCACACATCACTAAGTGCCAGGCCTTCCCATTCAATCCCTCACAGTTCCCACGTCACAGAAAAAAAATTTAACTCTGCAACCCCCACCCCCACCCCGAATTTGCTGCCAGATTCAAACACACGTTGCTTGGCCCCAAACCCTACTCCCTCTCCCCAGCATGAGGAATGAGGAGCTTCCTTCTTCCCCCACCTGCCTGTGCCGGGGCAGGAGACAATATCTCCAAGTGCAGACGTGGCACCTTGATCCAGGTACGAGCCTGACTTTGATTTAACGCCAGAAACCCAGGGCACCAAATTCAAAATGGAAGTAAAAGAAAACCTGGACCAGTGTGTGTTTGAACGCTATTTGCTCTGGGTGATGGGGCAACAGCGGACGTGTTTGGGAGCGGCATACCCCACCAAAGCCTGGGCTGGGAGGCAGGTGTGCCACACAAATCCATCCTCCACGGGGAATTCTCAGAGCGTGTGGAAACCTGACAGGTGTGGACTCCGCAGTGCAGCGGGAAAAAATTTCCCATGGCCCCATAACTAACGGAGTGTGGCCGCACTCACTTGCCACAGGAGAGAGGATGCAAATTCAGGCTGAAATTGGGTTTCTTTCCTGCAGTCGTGCATGCCCACTCATCCCCTGTACAAGATGCCAATGACATGGTGCCAATTTTAAGCTTAGTTGTACCGAAACGGGGAAGACATCTCTCGGCAGTCCTCAAAGGAACATCCTCTGAAGATTACCCTACCAAGCACTCTGTGAAGGCAAATGCATTTTTAGAAAAACCACCAAGTGATTCCAGAAGCACCTCCATACCGGGGCTAACTCAGAAACTACCCCACATGCCTGATCCTGATATTTAAATGCCAATTCAGTGGTATTCCCTGGTCCACCTGCATAAAAGGGGATTTGAAGCCAAAACCTCCAGCCCAAAAATCTGCTGCTCAGACTCCCTCTGAAATGCCCCGATGATGGGAGAGGGTAAGTAACGACCTAAAAATATCATTCCTACAAATGTGAGGTCATTCAAAACAGAACATATAACAAACACTCTCTTTTTGACAGTGGGCTTCATCATCATTATTATATTATTATTATTATTATTTTGTTACCGAAGCACAAGATTGCCTTATCAATGGGTACTACTATTTTGAAACACTGAAAAGTTAGCGGTGGGTGACTGACATGGTCACATGACATGGGTTTTTTTCAAAAAGCATCCCTTCTGCTCTTGAAAAAGTATATTCAACCTCCAGGAGGACAAAGGAATGTTTGCAGGGGGGCTATAACTTAAACACACTCAAATGCACAAATCTTAAGGATTTAGTTCAGCGTTGTGACGACTGTCTACATCCTTATAAGTACACCTGTATGCGCCAACAGGATAGTCAGTCCCTGCCCAGATTCAGCACTATAGTTATTTTGCCTATTTTCGAATGTAATCTAAATGGGAAAGAACTCATATTTTCGAATCTGGCTTCATTCACCGAACATGGTGCCTTTGAGATTCATCTATGTTCTCGTGTGTGTCTATAATTCACTTTTTAAAAAACTTTTTGAATAGTATTTTCTCATGTGAATATGTCGCAATTTGTTTAGCCAGTCTCCTATGAATAGACATTTGGGTTCCTTCTAGTTTGGGGCTATTATTAAGAATAAGGCTGCTCTCCACATGTTTGTACAAGTCATTTTGTGTGTGTGTTTCTGCTTCTGTGGGGTACACACCTGGAAATGGGGTGGCTCTATTGTCTGGGAAGTGCAGGCAGACCTCAGAGATATTGCGGGTTCAGTTCCAGACCACTGCCATAAAGTGAATATTGCAATAAAGCAAGTCGAATGGATTTTTGGTTTCCCAGTGTACATAAAAGTTAGGTGTACAACTATATTGTAGTCTGTTAAGTGTACAATAGCATTATGTCTTAAAAAACAATGCACATGCCTTAATTTAAAAGTACTTTATTGTTAATAAATAACTGATCTGAGCTTTCAGCGAGTTGTAATCTTTTTGCTGGCCGGGGGGGGGGGGGGTCCCGCCTCCGTGTCAGTGGCTGCTGACTGACCAGGGTGGGGGACGCTGAAGGCTGGGGCAGAGGGAGGAGTTTCTTAGAAGACAACAGTGGAGTTTAATGCATCGAGTCACTCTTCCTCTCATGAACGATTTCTCTGTACCAAGTGATGCTATTTGGTAGCATTTCACTCACAGTAGAACTTCTTTCAGAATTAGAGTCAATCCTGTCAAACCCTGCTGCTGCTTTCTCAGCTAAGTTGTTGTAAGATTCTAAATCCTTTGTGGTCACTGCAACAGTCTTCACGGCATCTCTACCAGGAGCAGATTCCAGCTCAAGAATCCACTTTCCTGGTTCATCCATGAGAAGCAGCTCCTCGTCCGTTCAAGTCTGGTCATGAGACGGCAGCAGAATGGTCCCATCTTCTCGCCCCACTTCTAACTCCAGCTCTCTTGCTGTTTCCACCACCTCTGCGGTGACTGCCTTCCCAGATGCCCTGAACCCCTCCAAGTCCTCCAGGAGGGTGGGAACCAACCTCTCCCAAACTCCAGTGAATGGGGGTATTTTGACCTCTTCCCATCAGTCATGAATGTTCTCTTAAAGGCATCTAGAATGGTGAATCCTTTCCAGAAGGTTTTCAATGGACTTTGCCGAGATCTATCAGAGGAATCAGTTTCTATGACAGTGAGAGTTTTTCAAAACATATTTCTTCAATAAATAGACTCGAGAGTTGAAATTATTCCCTGATCTGTGACCCAGAGGCAAAGTAAGCAAATGCTGTTGGGAAAATGGCACCCATAGGCTTGCTCAAGGCAGGGTGGCCACAGACCTTCAGTTTGTAAAAGGCGCAGGATCTGTGAAGCACGAGACGAGGTATGCTTGTATTGATTACCCTTTAAGAAATGGCCCATGTGGGGGCGCCTGGGTGGCTCAGTGGGTTAAAGCCTCTGACTTCGGCTCAGGTCATGATCCCAGGGTCCTGGGGTCGAGCCCCGCATCGGGCTCTCTGCTCGGCAGGGAGCCTGCTTCCTCCTCTCTCTCTCTCTGCCTGCCTCTCTGCCTACTTATAATTTCTGTCTTTCAAATAAATAAATAAAATCTTAAAAAAAAAAAAAAAAGAAATGGCCCATGTGTCTGCTGAGGCAGTTGTATGAGTGAAATGGATGGATGAGCATTCCTTTTGTTCCACCACATTTGGTATTGTCAGTAATTTATATTTGAGTGGTTCACTGTGGTAATGACATTGTCCTGTGGGGTCTACTCTGACAAACATTATCATCATCACGTGGACTATTCAGCCTGAAGCCACGAGACTGGGGGCCTTTCCCCAGTGCCTGACAGGGCAACTGTGACAAAGTTAAAAGCTCCAGAAAGGAAACTCTGAAGCCAACACAAACTCTACTCACCACACTCCATCCCCACCCAAGGGAGGGAACTCTTATTTCAGGGCATGTAGAATGGGGTGATTTTTAAAAAAATCTGTGGAAAACATTTAAACTCTTATTTACTCTCTACCGAGTAAGGAGACAGCTCCCAATTTTCCCAAACAGACTGTTTGGGAAAGAGAGAAAGGTGAGGCTTGACATCCCCTGGATTATTAATTTATCCTTTTCCAGCTAGTGATCATTTTGATTTCCCATTTTGCTCCTTAGCACCCCATTTTAGAGACTGCTGATTTCCTGAGGCGGTTTTTTGAATGAGAAGATAATTCTTACCACACAGCACAGGGCCTGGTACACAAAATTAAGGCAAGGAAATAAGCTATCACTGTTCGGAAATGTGGGACTCATGTCCAAAGTGAGGTCAGGTTTAAAACTGGTGGTGTATAATTTTAAAAATACGCGGTCTGTACTCTCTTCTATCTTCGGGAACAAAAGAAGTGACACTCACTGAAGACGTGCATGTAGCCTCTGTCTTCTGTGTCTTGGGACAGTTGTCCTGCATGGGGGCTGGGGAGGGCTGCAGGGACACCACGGTACCAGCTCTGACTCTCCTTCTGTAGAGGTGGGCCTGCTGGTTTCCAGAAATTACGCTGTGGGTCTGAGTGTCTGCGGCACAGTGCTTATTTCGTGTGTTTATAGACAATTTCAACAATTACTATTTCTAGATTGTGATTCTCGTGTGGTTGCACAGAAAGGCAAAAGAGTCACTGTGTTGTCACAGAAAGTTATCCATTTCTCTGGGAGAAAAATTAGATGCTTCACAGTTACAACTACTGTGGTAGTTTGGAATATTAGGTTCAACGTTAAGGCGCGGCATTTAGGACAGACACCAATAAAGATGGCCCGTCTCACCTATTCATCATCTGAGTGACAGGCACCTAGAAGAGAGACGAGTGTCCCTCATCATGATTACGAGTAGCTGGCTCCTGACTCTAGAAGGTTCAGAGACCCAGCGGCTGGCTCTTGGTACAGGTAAAGCTGCCCTCTTGCCCTTCCAGAGCCCAGGGCTCTGGAACAGAGAGGGGCTGCTTCATTTCACTCATTCTTTGGCTGCCTGGGGTCAGAATACACACCCTTGTGACACAGCCTACGGGTCACCTGCAGAATAAGAAGGTGATTCACTCATTCCTCCTCCCACAGAAGTGGATGAAATCAATGTCTCGAGTCAAGAGCTTGGCAGAGGGACTGCTGAGGAAGGGCGTCTGAAAGACCAAAGTGAGTGAGCAGCAGGTGTTTCTTGAAAAGCTGAGGGGTTGGGAGGGCTTCTGTGGGGGGTGGATTGCACGGTCTTCAAGACCACTGTCTGTCAGCTTTGGCTGCCCTAACAGCAGCATGCCAGCGACTGTGGGCGCGGGCTGCAGACATGTATCTTCAGAGTCCTGGAGGCTGGACATCCGGGATCAGGGTGCCGGAGTGGCTGGCTTCTTGTGAACGTTCTCTTCCTGCTCCGTAGAAGGCTGCTTCTCACTGTGCTCACGTGACGTGCGTGTGCGCGTGTGCGTGCGTGCACCCATGCAAGGAGGGAGGAGGAGGGAGAGGGAGCAAGCTCTCTTCAAAGGGCACTGCTCCCATCACGAGGACCCCCACCCCCGCCACATGACCTCATCTAAACCTAATCACCTCTCAAAGTCCCCACCTGCAAATATCATTACATGAAGGGCAAGGGCTTCAGTATATGAATTCTAGGGGGCCACCAACATTCAGTCCATAAGAAGCACAGACAGTCCGCCCGGATGCCAATCCCAGATCTGCCACATACTCTTATTTAACAACCATGTCTGTGTTTCTTCCTTTGTAAAATGGTAAAAATACTTTCTCATTAGGGATCCCGAGGCCTAAATGAACTAATAAACGTAAAGCACGATAAAAAGTACGTGGCCCATGGTAAGTGCTAGACACATTCCTATAACTACCTACTTCCCTGTATGCTATTGAGATGAGCCCAAATCTTACTTGGATATCCTAGAAGTGGATGGTAGTGATGCAAGTGATTCTCCAGTGAGCTTGAGGGCGAACTGGGTGACGAGACTCTGCTCCAACTGTCCGGAGGTTTACCCACCACTGCTCTCAAGGGGGTGGATGGGTTGAACAGTATGATGCAGAATTCCCAAATTCTACTGCAAATAGGTTCCTCGTTGGTGACGAGCGGCAAGTGTTCACAGTGAAAATGGCTAAGTAGTGAAATAGCCAAATTCTATTCTTTCTGCTCAGCTATAAGCACTGCTCATTTGTGCTCACTGCCGACAGGGTGCCTTCTATTTTTAACCCATCAAGGTGAACTTCCTATCATGACACCAGGCCGGGCACTGCTCTTATCTCTACAGAACACTACTCAGAGCACGGACTCAGCTGTCGCTCGACGATGATGAAAGATGTCTGTGGATAACTTTGTGCCCGAGTAGAAAAAAGAACAGCTGCTAACTGTGAAAAATGTTCTCCATGTGGGTGCATGTCAGAAGGCTAACTATGGTCCCTGCCTGCGTCCTGTGTCCCAGGAAGCTGAGGAAAATTCTCTAGCCAGACTCTGTTAAAGAGCCTAGGCTGCTCCCTCGGGGCTGAGGAGTGAGTGAGCTCTCTGCAGTCATAGAGAAGTAAACAGCTATAGAATAAGCAGCCCACAACCATCCTTATCCTTAGCATAGATGGGAAGGAATTCAGAGCTGGAAGATCCTGGAGATCGTGTCAGCCTTTAGGTTTTTCTGTGGGCTCTTTGGTGGCAGGAACCACAAACTAAAAACATAAAATCATTGTTTGGGGAGATGATAAAAACTTCTGCCCCAGGAGATGGCCTTAAAGGTACATAAGGCCGGGAGCCACTCGTGTGGAGTGACAGGAGTGACCCTAAGAAGGAGTGTCTCCTCAGCTTGTGCACTGGAAATCAGCGAAGAGGCAGACAACGGGAACAGCACAATTAACAGACTGTATACACTCTCACACACATACCCTAAATATGAGACATTTTATCTCACTGAAAAGTCCTCATTAATCACTCCTTTGTGCATTTAGAATACCTTTAAAAATGCTAATATGACCTGGAAGAGTTGTGTAGTCTAAATTAGAGTAAAAACCACAGGATAAATAAGACATATCATCCTAGATCTCCAGTCTCACCTGAAGATTTGAAAAATAGATCATTTCATGTTAACACCAAGAAAGGATGATGAGAGGAAGACGGCAGCAGAGCAGGAAGACCCTAGCTTTGTCTCTTCCCACACACACAACTAGGAACCACGAAATCATGCTGTATACTCCAGAAATCGACCTAAAGCCTGGAAGGACAAACTCCACAACTAAAGGTAGAGAAGAGCCACATCGAAGAAGCTAGAAAGTACAGAGATATGGCTTGGGAAACAGATTGTGGCCACTGTAATGGGGAGGGATCCATGGTTGCAGAGGACAAGAGACAGACTAGACCATAGGGGAACAAACACATGGGGAAAAAGAATCCCCAGAGCAACTGGCTTGGGAAGCTAGGGGGCTGAATTTCATGAATTCTTGTAATCAACAGGGATTAAAGTTTTGGGTTTTAAAGATCAGCAGGCTTGGTTCTAGGAGAGCTCAGAGGGCACTGTGCTGCTCTTGGAAAAAAGGCAGGGCAACAGCCCACAGACATACAGTGTGGAAACAGGGATCTGAAGAGCCCCTGAGGCACACAGTGGGGAGATTACTCGCTCATCTTGGAGCACATCCCATAGAGACAAGCATTCATGGAGAGACTGCTCAGAGAACAAAGGAACGGGCCAGTGTCATTTCCTTCCCCTGCCCCTCAGCATAAGCCCAGGGCCACCTGCAGGAGTCAGCAGAATGGTGACTCTCACTCTACTCTAGTGGAACACCCCCACTCAGTCATGTTCCCTCAGTCCCAGCATGGTGGGGGGACCCTCCCCCGGAAGACTGGCCCAAACCCCTGCCAACACCACATCTTCTGACTAGGGAGTTTTGCAAGGCCTCAGTACCAGGGAGAGTGAGGACAGGCCTCATTTCCCAAGAGGATCAGAACACACCAAGTTAAAACATACCATTTAGGCCAGGGACCAAGTACTGCCCACAATAAGCAATGAGAGCCTCTGGAGAAGACTAGCTCGAAGGAAAAAGTGGTCAGGTCACAATAGCAGAGTGCATGCAGCACACACTGGAGACACTTCCAGAAGCACCAGGCCTTGGGGAATAGGGGACACTACACAGCAGGGCACCACAGGACCCTTCTTCATGAAGCCACTACCCTCAATAACAGGAGACATAGCTGACTTTCCTAATACAGAGGAAAAGGCACAGAGACTTAGACAAAATGAGGAGAGAGAGGGATTTGTCTCAAACAAAATAATAAGACAAGGTCACAGGTGGACATCCAAGTGCAACAGAAAAAAAAATAACAAGGCTGACAGAGAATTTAAAGCACTGGGCATGAGAAAAGAATGGAGGACATCAATGAGACAGTTAACACAGACATAAGGAATAACACAGTGGAGAGGAAAGAGGGCTCAATAATGAAATGAGAAAAACACTTGATGGAATGAACATCAAGTGGGAAGAAGCAGAATAATTAATGGCCTAGAAGACAGAGTAGTAGAAAGTAAGCAAGCTGAACAAAAGAGAAAAAAAGCATTATGTAAATGAGAACAGACTTACAGAAGTCAGTGACTCCACCAGCTGTATTAACATTCATATTATAGGAGTCCCCGAAGAAGAGAGAGAAACCTACCTAGAGAATTTATTTGAAAAAATGATAACTGAAAACTTCCCTAATCTGTGGAAGAAAACAGATATCCAGATCTAGGAGGCACAGAGAACCACTAACAGAATCAATAAAAGCAGATCCATACTTTTGGATGGATAACAAATGTAATTAATTTGGATTAATTATAATATGTCTCACATATTGTAATTAAAGACATATTGTAATTAAAATGGCAAATATGGTGATAAAAAATATTAAACGTTCCAAGAAGACAGTTACATTCCAAGGAAACCCCATAAGGCTATCAGCAGATTTTTCAACAGAAACTTTGTAAGCTAAAAGTGGCATGATATATATTCAGGGTAGTGAATGGGAAAAACTTGCAGCCAAGAACAATCAATCCAGCCAGGCTATCATTCAGAATAGAAGGAGAGATAAAGAGTTTGCCAGATAAATAGAAACTAAAGGAGTTCATGACCATTAAACCAGCCTTGCATGAAATACTAAAAGGGGTCTCTTTGAGTGGAAATGAAAGGCCAAAAACCACAGTGTGAAGGTAGGAAACACAAAAGCAGTACAAATGAGTATTTCTGTAAAAAACCAGTCAAGAACAAATAAAAGGATATAAAATATGACACCATATACCTAAGATGTGGGGAGGACAGGAGTAAAGAATGGGTTCAAACTCAAATGACCATCAGGTTAATATAGACTGCTATATGCAGAAAATGCTACATACGAACCTAATGGTAACCACAAATCAAAATCCACTAATAAATATGCAAAGAATAAAGGGAAAGAAATCCAAAAATATCACTAAAGAATTTCAGCAAACTATGAAAGAGAGAAAGGACGGACCAGAGGAAAATCTTCAGAAACACTCACAAAACCAGCAATAAAATGGCAATAAATACATATCAATAATTAGTCTGAATGCAAACAGACAAACACTCTAATCAAAAGACACAGGATGTCAGAATGGATTTAAAAAAAAAAAAAAAGAGCCATCTATATGCTGCCTACAAAAGACTCACTTCAGACTTACAGACACCTGCAGACTGAAAGCGGGGAAATGGAGAAATATCTATCAGCCAATGAGTTATCAAAAGAAATCAGAGTAGCAAAAACAACATGGGACAAAATGGACTTTAAAACAAAGACTATAACAGGAGACAAAGAAGGACATTATATAATAATAAAGGGAAAAATCCAACAAGAAGATATAGCAATTATAAATATTTATGCTCCCAACATAGGAGCACCCAAATGTACAAAGCTATTAAAAACAAACACAAAGGAACTAATTGATAATGCTACAATATAAGTAGGGGACTTTAACCTCCACTTACATCAATGGACAGATCATTTAAACAGAAAATCAACAAGAAAACCATGGCTTTGAATGACAGACTAGACCAGATGGATTTAACAAATATATTCAGAACATTCAACCCCAAACAGCAGATTACACATTCTTTTCAAATACACGTGGAACAGTCTCTAGAACAGATCACATATTAGCCCACAAAACAATTCTCAACAAATTCAGGAAGATCAAAGTCATACCATGCACCTTTTTTGACCACAACACTATGTGCCTATAAGTCAACAAGAAAAGCTCTGGAAAGACCACAAGGACACAGAGGTTAAATAACATGCTACTAAACAGTGAATGGGTCAACCAGGAAAGAAAAGAAAAAATTAAAATGTACACAGAAGCAAATGAAAATGGAAACAAAAACATAATGATTCCAAACCTTTGGGATGCAGCAAAAGTAGTTCTAAGAGGGAAATTTATAGCAATACAGGCCTACCTGAAGAAGCAAGAAAAATCTCAAATAACCTAACTTTAAACTTAAAGGAACTAGAAAAAGAATAAATGAAACCTTAAACCCGTAGAAAGGAAATAATAAAGATTAGAGCAGAAATAAATGATATAGAAAATAAAACCAAGAACATTTTTGCAATAAATGTGAATGATTCTTTCCCCTAAAACCAGACTCTTCAGATCAGTATCATTTTTTTTTTAAAGATTTTATCCATTTATTTGACAGGCAGAGATCACAGTAGGCAGAGAGGCAGGCAGAGAGAGAGAGAGGGAGAAGCAGGCTCCCCGCTGAGCAGAGAGCCCGATGTGGGGCCTGATCCCAGGACCCTGAGATCATGACCTGAGCCGAAGGCAGAGGCTTTAACCCACTGAGTCACCCAGGCAGGCGCCCCAGATAAGTATCATTTTTGAGATGCAATGCCACAGGATACATCCCCAGGCTTCCCTGGGGGAATGCTTGCCTTCTCTTTCCTCCACTGTCAGGGGTGTTCCATGAACAAGTTTCAGGAAAGTGTAGTGAACAGTCACAAAAGCATGTCTGGGTTTGAAAATAATTTGTACATTAGATGGCCAATCAGCAGACATAGGATATTCCCAGGAGCCGTAAGTAGGAGCTTACTAGGGGTGGGAGCAGGGGTCGGGGCAGATATGGAAAGCCCTTGAATCACCAAGCTTTAATTATATCACACTTTTGCTCAGATCCAGGCTTCAGGTGGCTCTTGATCACTGCAGTGGATCAAGGTTTCTCTGCTTCCTACCCTGCTGGGGTAGTCCTTGGGGTGTTTCTCAATCTATATTCCAGAATAGAGATCCATGACCACAAAGATTCTCAGGAGGAGAGCAATAACTCCCTGGTATACAGACACTGTGTACCATTGCCTCACAAAGTCACAATGAACATTTACCAAGACACTGGAGTTCGAGAACCCAGTGTCACAGCCTTGGGCTAATGCCTTGCTGCTCCTGCAGGGATCTTCCCTGCCACTGAATATGGTTGTGAAGAATGAGGGCTTTGGATTCAGAGGGACCTGGGATGTGCCTCTAAGCCTCAGACCGTGACACTTACGCGGGGTCGATTAACATCTCTATGCCTCAGTTTCCTCCACTGTAGAACCAAGAGGGCAGCAGGACCTCCCTCCCAGGGCTGTCGTGCCTGGTATTCTGTGTTCATCTACACTTCATTTCACCTAAATCCCTGAGAAGTCCCGGGCTCACCCTTTAAAATTAAGTATGGACTTCTTCCTTCCTTCAGCTCTGCCTTGTTTCCCCCACCGCCAAACATGTGCACAGGGTCTTGTGCTGATCCTGAAGCAGCTCTGACTGTAAAAATGACCCGAGATGGAGCAAATGAGCTCAGTGGCTGGTGCATGGCACCCGGTCGTCGGAGCCCCTGCCAGCTGGCCTTTGTCCCCCCTCCGCTGGCCTCCTCACAGCACAACAACCCGGGGACCCCTGGATGAGACATTTTCTCCAATGTTTTCTTTAACTCTGACAACTGCAACTGAAATTTAGCAGCAGCGTGTAGCCCCCCAGGGACGCCTTCTGCATATTTCTCTTCTCTCTTTCTCTTTCACTCTTGTTGTTACTTTTTACCGCTCCTCCACACTGAAGTTCAGATTTCCTTTTTTTTTTAACAGAAAAAAAAATTTCTGGCAGGAACGGGGGAGAGGAAGACTTGATTTAATCAAGTTTTCTTGGTAAGCAAATGAGTATTCCAAAATACCTATCCCAGTATCAAATTAAGAAGTTAAAATAATGTAGGGCACCTGGGTGGCTCAGATGGTTGGGCATCTGCCTTCGGCTCAGGTCATGGTCTCGGGGTCCTGGGATCGAGCCCTACATGGGGCTCCCAGCATGGCAAGCATGGCAAGAAGCCTGCTTCCTTCCCCCTCTCTGCCTGCCTCTGCCTACTTGGGATCTCTGTCTGTCAAATAAATAAATTAAAATAATGCTTTCTACCCTTCTGGTAGATTTCTTTCACGAAACTACGAGCCTCACAGCAACACCTGACCTGCTTGCCTTGCTCAGCAGTTTCTGAGCTGTGTCATTCTGTGTCAACCTCTCCGTTACTCACAAGAGACCCAAAGAGGAAGGGAGCAGACTCCTCTAAGGCTACAGCCACGGGCTTCTACACACATGGACCCAGTGCAGAGCATTTGGTTAAACTCTGTGTGCATCTCTGACATGTCGTGACAGTGCTGGCTGCCCTTCCATGCTCACGGGTACAATCTGCAATACTTGCAAACTCCCAGCAAGGACATTCCACACACTATAAAAGCATATTATTACTGTAAAGCCAGCCCTCATATCTTCCCAACCCTTCCCTAGCATTTTCTATCTTCCTTAAAGACACCACTGGCCTTGAGCCCAAGTGGAAGATGGGCCTTTATTTGAGCTTCTACTCTCTTCCATGGAACATCTCTTCCTGGGTACTCCCATGTATGTTATTTCTAAGCCCCACAAAAACACCTGCAAGAGAGAAACTAATTGTTTCCATTTTATAGATGACGCAACTAAGACTCAGTGGTTAAGCGACCAGTTCTAGGTCACATGTAAAGGATCTGAGTTGGAATTTGAACCCAGGTCTCTCTGACTCTAGAGCCAGGGGACCTACCTGTCCCAAGGTACAAGGACCATATTCTGAACAGACAATGGCTGTGCTGTCTACTCGTAATTGACTTGTATTTTATTATGATCTGTTTGTATTTCAGTAACTTTCCTTTTTATTAATTACAAGCCATTATGTTTGTATAATCCAGCTTCCATTTTTAGCTCAGACATTCTAGTCTGACTTTACATAAATCCATTCTTTCATTACATTTCTGACCCTTACCTTTTTCTATTCTGCTTGAAATGTAATGTTTTTAAAATGATACATTTATCTCCCCGAGATTAAGAGTCTCTTATGGTTTGTCTCCCTCCCTGGTCATTTTTCGTCTCATTTTCTTCCCTCCCTACCTAAGAGACTCTTAATCTCAGGGAATAAACTGAGGGTTACTGGGGGTGTGGGGGGTAGGGATGGGGTGGCTGGGTGATGGACATTGGGGAGCGTATGTACTATGGTGAGTGCTGTGAATTGTGTAAGCCTGATGGTTCACAGACCTGTACCCCTGAGGCAAATAATACATTATATGTTAATTAAAAAAGATAAATAAAAATAAAAACTAAGATGATACATTAAAATAATGTAGTTATAATGGAAGTATTTCACGGGAATGTTGCAATTTCCCCAGCACAGGGTAGTTGTGCTGAGCAAGGTGTGATGTGTCTTCACTCAATAAAGCAAAGGCTACCACGTCTTGGTGCTAATAAACAACTTGGTGCCTGTCTGCTAACGGACGGCCCACAACCTATTACAGAGGCCGCAGGAGCCTGGCTGACTCCGTCAGGGGAGCACACGACTCTTGATCTCAGGGTTGTGAGTTCGAGGCCCGCACTGGGTGTAGAGATTACTTAAAACAAACACACAATTAAATAGGCTGAGGGATCTGTTGGAATTTCATGGTTTCTCATGATTTCTCAGTAGGACGAGTCTTATAAATTGATACCCATGAAGCAAAAATAACACCTTGGCCTTCAAAGCATCCCAGAGGGCACTGAAAGATTAGAAAATAATCACTTTCATAAAACAGAAGTAATATGAGTGAGGAGAGGAGGCCTCCAGTTGATGGCCCAGCAGGTCTTTAGAGATTTCTGGCTTAACTATACCGGCGGTCTTATGGCTCTGAGGCGCTCCACAGAGATAGTCTCCAGTACAGGGATCGCAGAGCATCCCAGATGCTGTCTTCAAACCTACTTGCTTGGACACACACGCCCATGTTCCTGTAAGTCTGGCTGGCAGGGTCTCCCCAGCCCCACTCTGCTCAGACCCTGCCGAGAGGCAACACGACAGAGGCTGGACATGAAGAATCCCAAAGGACAGTACTGGAGAACTAGAGACCAAATGGTTGAGCGTCCTGTGCATCAGCAGGGCAGTGTGAGGGAGAGGAGGCGTGGGGTGAAGGGTGGAGGGATGGGGGGGGTGTGGGAACGGCTCACCAGGGTGTGGCCTTCCTTACTGTGTTGCCAATAGTCCTTGCTTTCCACCACATGCACACATAGGTCCCAGGGGGACAAGCAAAACTTTTAATAACTTGTAGAAGAAAATGTGGAAGAATACCCTTACGACCTTGACTAGCTTTGAGAAAATTTGATACAAAACAGCAGAAACCATGAAGGAAAGAGATAAGTTTGACTGCATTACCACGAAAGCTCCACATTAAAAGACACTAGTTTCAAGAAAAGCCACACGGATTGAAAGATTCCCAGTGCACGTTCCATTCTTGGCTATATACTCCAGGGAAACTCACACGGGTCCACAGATATGGACAGGAAAAGTTTGCTGTAGTACTTTCAGTAAAGGTTAAAAAAAAAAAAGGCACTTAAATGTTTATCATCAATAGGAGAATAAATAAATTTTGGCATATTTACGTAACCGTAAAGAGCATTAAAATAAGTGAACTACAATTATTTCACTATGAGTAAACATCAAAAGCAGTTTTGAAAGAAACCCCAAAACAACCCAGTGTTGAAGAGAAGGATCTATATAATAACAATCTGTGTAAGGTTTCCAAACCCTGCACAACTCAGCACTGTGTATTGCTTCTATTTCCTATAGGTTTACACGTACATAATATGTGCACGAAAATGTAAGAAGTCACGTGAGTATTTCTAGCTCAAGGTGAACAAGATTGGGAGGGCCACCAGGGGTCCTCAACAATATGGTTAACATTTTATCTTTCAAAAAGAGATGAAGCAAGTGGCATGTTAATATTTAAGCAGGCTGGGTATTGGATTCCGTAATTTGTCCCTGCACAGGCAAGTCGTCACAATGTTGAGAAATTCCATTTTTAGGCCACAGGGGCAGCAGCATACGATGCAACTGAGTGTGGCCCGTACCAAGTGTCAGATTCAAAGGCGGGTGAGGGGGGGTGTCCAGGTATGAATTCACAAAGTTCATTTCCACATGTGATGCTGCGAGGATGCTCCCCACATGGGGAGCAAGAGGGATGGGCCTGTCCTCCAGCAGATTCTGGTTGGCAGAGGATGAAAAGATAGATCTGTTGAAGGCAAAGTAGTCTATAAGAGGTATGCATGTGTGGGGTTCAGTGGGGTTCTATTTAGTTGCAAGGAATGAGAAGCCCTCCCACCAGAAGAGCTGGAACAAAGACCCAAGCTGGGAGTGATGGGAGCATACTCTGCAAGAGAAAAATGTGCTTGGGTTTTGGCCATGTGTAGGGAGGCAGACCTGAATGTCGGCCTGAGGGGTTTAGATTTAATTCCGGAGACAAGAAAAAGCCACAGAAGGCGTTTGGAACAGGGATCATGAATCAAGGCACTAGTTTATGGGAGCCATCAAAGTGAGGGCAGAACCTAGAAGGCCAAAACAGGGCCTCTGACGTAGCCAGGGAGACAAAGGAGAGCCTCCAAGGGTAGGAGGCATGACAGAGGTGGCGGAAGCTTCTGGAGCGAGGGGAAGCAGCAGGAGCCAGCAAGGAAGGGGAAGGTGGACCAAGAGGGGGAGGCTGACTGGCTCTAACTGGTTTTGGAGGGAGGCTGAGGAAATGAGGCTGTGCAGCTTATAGGAAGATTAGCACATGGACACTGACAAGGAAGGCCATGATACTGACAAAAGACCTACAATGAGTCTGTGTTTGCTGTGTGCCCGTCAGGGGCGTCAGCTCTCCCTACAAAGTGGTGCATTCCATCCTCCAGCAACCCTGCCAGGGAGGCACTATTATCATTCCTGTCTTACAGGTGAGGGAATCGGCTGAGAAAAGTCACATGCCCCAGCCAGGGTCATGCAGCATGAGAGAGCCACAGTTTGAACCCTGCCATCTGACCCCAGAGCCCAGACTCCGTCACAAGAGAGGTGGGCAAGTCTTAGGTATTGAGGTGTCCCTGCGCCCCGTGATGGGCAAACCCTACTACTTCTGGGTAGCAAGAAGACTGAAGAAACTGATAGGAAATGACCTCAGTCTCTGTGAGCAGAAGGTGGAGTCATATGTATAGAACAGGGCAATCCGGGCCTACAGAGGAATAAGAAACCTGAGAAGATGCTGCTTGGAGAATAGGAATTCAGATCAACAGGTCTTACAATACCAGTGAGGGTCAACTATTAGCATAAACAGATGAATTTGGTGAGGATACAAACAATCTGACTTTCTCTAAAACCACTGAAAACCCTAAGAGCACTGAGCTAAGCAAGCAGAGGAGGGGAGGGACAAGTGGAACCATCAGAACAAAAGAGGGCACAGGAATTAAGGACAGGAATGTAAAATCACTTCAATAATTGATTTTGGAGCTCAGTTGGGTAAAAGAAAGACGAAGGCTGGGAGATGGGTAAGAGAACATTCATAGAGTATTTACTGGACATCAACTACAAGATCGAGAGATTGGTAATGATAGTGAAGGTGGACAGAGGGTCAGTGGGAATGAGGGCCCAGAGGTAGCAGAAGAACAAGGACCTGCTGTGAGCCCAGGGGAATCAGATGCTGAGATCTTGTAGAAGACAGATTCCAGTGACCGGGTCATGGAGGTGTAGCAAGGCCAAGGAAAGGGAAGGTGGCCATGGAGAACTTCCCAGGCATCGAGGAGGTCAAAGGATTATGAAGACCTGATAAACAGAAGAATAATCTACGTACGTAGAATACTTCCCAGTGATGGAGCCGAAGTCAGGAGTGAAAAATCAGGGTGCAGCTACGATGAAGGTAGAAGATGCTAGAAGGAGATGCATGAAGTGGAAGAGAAATGGCCTGTACAATGCTTCAGGAAGTAGTGTGTGGACTCCTCCACCCTGGTCCTATGTCTGAAGGGAGATATGTACTGGGATATGCAGCATATGAGTTGAATGGAACTCTTCCAAAAGGCAAACAAAGGGGGAAAATAAAAAGCAAAAGCAAACAACAACTAGATCGGTAGGTTGGGAGCTTTAAAAGGAAAACATTGTATTTTAGCTCCTGTAGTGATCCCAGTAAGAGACGAGGTTTATGAAGAGGAAAAATGGATGGTAATTGGGCCAAAAAATACAGGTAAAAGGAGTATATTGGATCTGGGAGCAGTGTACATGAGGCAAGAAGAAGGAAAGGAGAAATTCGAGTGGAGACACGTTAAATCTAATGTGTTATCTTGGGAATGTCCTATAGACTTCCTTCCACGTACCCAGGATACTCATGACTTCTTTACAAATGTTAAGAAATGCGTGTATCTTTCCACTGCCTTTGGTGAACAACTGGACTTTGGATCAAAGCCTTACTCCTCCTCCCCTCTACTCTAAGGCGCATGACCGGACCAGGCTTCAGTGCTCCTGGGTGACTTGTGAAAGGAGCAGGCAATCCATTACGTGTCCTGTTTGCACCTTTGTTCCCATTACAACCGTAATTCAGACGAAACACACACACACGCCTGCATGTTTAGGCGTGAAAGTTAACACCATATACAGTAATATGAAATACTACATATGTGCACTGGGGTTAATTTACAGTTACTGCGGGATCCATAACTTTGTAATTTCCTGGCTTTGGTCTGTATAGTTTTTCAGACTCGACATTTTATTAACTTTTTCTTTAAACCAGCTATCTGTCTTTTGGCTGGTATTCCCCAGCGTATTAGCTTGCATATTTCCAAGCTGAATATCATGTTGTAAAAGTCTGTCTATTTCCCCTCATCTCTCTCAGTCCATCTGTATTTTTTTACATCTAACCTCCTGGGTCTTTGCCTTTTTTGGCTCTGTGAATTTAATTAATGTACTTTTGACTTTCTTTACCAGGTCACTGTTGAAAATTTAAATAAAACAGATCCAACTTTTTTTTCACCATACCCTAATAGAAGCACTTCAGCTACATTTTCCTTTCCCATATATCTCAATTTATCTTTTCAATACAGCTTCCCTCACTGAAGAATTCTTAGCCGCAATCAAACTTGAACACTTTGATTGTTCTTTCTACAGAGAGCCTGGCATATTTGCGGCATTGTCCCATGTGAAATCGGGTTGATATGTAAATAACATTTGACATCATAATGCTCTTCATAAAATCACCCAGCCCTTCTTTTTGTCTTTGTCCTTCTTAATATTAAAGTGTCTGAGGGATTTCTTTCCTTTTATAGAATTGTTTCTTGTATTTCTCTTGATTTGGGAGAAATGGCGATATTTTCAGAGGAGAGACAAAATACAGGTATTAGCCTTCTTCCCCATTTTCTCAAAAACAAAACCAATGAGGTTACTTTGAGCTGCTATTAAAAACAAACAAACAAAGAGCCCTCCTAGCTGACTGAATGAACAAATTCTAATGCATTTGAGATTTTGATTCTTAGAATGTTAAACTGTAAGGATCCATTATGTTTTTCCTCGTATGTCTGCTTGCTTTTTCACTATGGCACTTAATGCCAATGATATACAAATTTATGTCTCTTTTATCTCTTTTTTCTTTAAACACATTCACTAGTAAGCTATTGCCAGTTTCTTTGTTCTCCATATTAACGAGCTTTCTTGCTAGCAGAAACATTTTTACGTTTACACCCAGAGAAAGCAACACGTATGCTATATTCGTGGAAAAGACAAAAACTCAAATCAGCTCTAAGGCAGTAACAGCAAACTTCCATTTTGCCTGTAATTCTTACTGCTGGTATTCTTAACAAGGTTGTAAATAAGCTGGCAACGAAATCAATAAAAGAAAATGCTGAAGTCTATTCTTCTTAGAAACCCTATTTAAATGCTTTACCTGATTTCTAATTTTTTCTTTGATGACCCTTACTGGTTGAAACAATTCTAATTGCATCAGCACTTTCGTTTTGGTTCTTTAAACCATCTGATTTTTTAACCAATAAGCACACAGACTGAAATGTACCAACAATTCCAACTGGATTGCCAGAAGAAGGATCAAACTGAATGAATCTATGGAACGCACTCTGGAAACACTTAAGAAAAAAGGGAGTTACCTTTGGTTAGCTTTCTACAGAGCACCGCTACAGTAAGATCTGAGGATCACAGCGCTCTGCAGAGTAGACACAAAAAAGTGTCATAACCAGGGCGCCTGGGTGGCTCAGTGGGTTAAGCCTCTGCCTTCAGCTCAGGTCGTGATCTCAGGGTCCTGGGATCGAGCCCCGCATCGGGCTCTCTGCTCGGTGGGGAGCCTGCTTCCCTTCCTCTCTCTCTGCCTGCCTCTCTGCCTACTTGTGATCTCTGTCAAATAAATAAATAAATAATTTTAAAAAAATATCATAACCTACAGCCTTCCTTGGTTTGGGCCTCTGACTCAGAGGGTTTTGGACAGTGAGTTGAGCGTCAGACACTGGTGGGGTCTGCTAGACAAAGAAACTCCAGGGCAGCTAGAAATGGCCAGGAAGAAACAGCTTCGTGTTATCTGAGGATAAATGGAGCCCAGCCTTGAAGGAATTTTCCTGGAAGGTGGGGTGGGATAGGGGTAATGGGAGCAGCCGACCTCCCAGCACTCTGCAGACCATCTTCTGATGCTTCACCGTGGGATCCAGGAGAGGATCCTACTCTGACACTTCAGTGTCATGATCCCACTAAGTAATTCATAGATGAGAGCGTAAATGAAAATTTGTGGGGTTAGGTTCCCTCCCTTCTCCGTTTAAATTGATTTATTATTTTTCTTTTAATTAAAGGACCCCAGGAAAACATTTGTTTTGAGTCTTGATACGCAGGCCCACTGAGGCTTATTTTGTAGAACTTCTCACTGAAGGTTCAGCAGGTCCTGTCTGAGTCTCCACGATGAATTACTTCCATGGACACTCGGGCCCACAGCCTCCCCGAATCCTTCCTCATAATCCCCAACATCTGTTCTATGTCCAGCACTGACCAACGTGGGAATCGGCAAGTCTTGGCTGTCAGCATGGACACAGATGAGCAAACGTGCTCATGGGCGTCAGCTGGCCCTGTGATTTGAGCGGAACACGCCGGACATGAGCTAGGCTCGAGTTTAAGCCATTTGTGACACAGAGGAAACACCTGTTTAGAAGTCATCCAGAATAAATGGTGTTGAGTAATCTGAGGGGTTGAGGTTGTCAGCAGCGGTTCAGACTGCTGTGCTCTGGGCACTTGGTGCATTATATACCCCCGGTCCCTGGGGTTGAGGCTAACATGTGCTTCTCCAGCGTTCAGAGTAAGGATGGTCCATCTAGAGTTGGGCTGAATCTAACTTCTTTTTGGGTGACACAGAATTTTATGAAATCCGTAGCTTTAACTTCAACCAAATGTCCCCTATTACCTTAGTTTGGATTCACACCTAATACCTATCATTAAAAAAATAAATAAATAAAACATAGTGTGCTGTTTTTAACAGCATGCTTCATTTGTTTGGGGAGAACAACATGACCCAAAGGAAAACTGGATCTTTATGTATTAGTGAATTACACCATATGGTGAGCCATGCCTTCCTTTCTACTGAATCAGCTGCTCAGCTGGGGAAACTGACCAAACTCACTCAAGTATGATTATCAGTAGAGACATTCTATTTATTTGTGGTGTTGCCTTGTTCCACGGGTCTGCGGGGTGGAATAACAAAGAACATGAAACAAAAGAAAAATAAGGCAACACAATTTAACATGAAATACCAAATGAGATAACACGTCCTTCAGATACCCAACCCGCCGAACTCACTGCCTAACTCACTAATAAGGTGAGTTTCATGATTAAGTAACAATCTCCTTGAGTCCAAGTTTGCCCGTCTACAAAATGGGGTGATCTTATCCTTGCAGGGCAGTTGTTGAGCATCCCAAAATATATGTAAATAGCCTAGGATAGTAGTAATCTTTGGCACTGGAATTTTTAGTACACTGCAAACTTTGGCAAAAATCTAACTCTCTGGCATGGAATGTGAGGATGTTCACTGTCTGGCCCTTGTCTATCATCAAGATCTTGCTCTTGACCTTTCATCACCAGAACCCTGCACTCTAGCCATGCTGAACTGTCTGCATGTCTCCCAAGCCTCAATATATTTTTTTTGTTTTTCTTGACCTTTGCCAGTCTTGTTCTTTGCCTAGCTCACAATGCCCCATTCTGCCATTACTCTCTGACGTTGAGAATTCTCCTTCCCCCACTCAAGATTCAGTTCAATATTACTTCCTCAGCTTCTCCAGGCAGGACTCCACACTTTCTCGCCAGTGTCCCTCCCTAATGATAATTCTACTACCACCAATTTTTTACATGGCTACCATCTGTCAGATACGGGCCTACTAGTAACTTGCCCTCCTCTCATTTAATACACTTGGATGGCCCCATTAAAAATCACATTATCCTCCATCTTAGATGTGGGAGTTTGGTTCAGAGGTCACATGCTCTTCCCAAGGTCACGCTCCTGGCCAGAGGTCAGACCACTGTTTGCTCCAGGTCCGTCAACCCACTATGCCCTGGGATACTGCATTAGGTGCAATGTTCTGCTTCTTTGTTTACCCATCTTCATCAGACTGAAAGCCTCCTGATGGTAGGGACGTGTTCTATCCCTCTGAGCTGCTGGTTTGTCCCAGGGAGCCTCTTATTAACAGATCCGCTAGAGACAGTGAAGGGGAACCTACTTTCTGCAGAGGCTATTCATATATACTATACATCTGATGCTGCCTGCTCTATTGGGGTAGAAACATTTGGAAAGGAAGTTAAAGCCTCGCACGTGAGAACCACCCAGGGAACACCTGTTTGTAAATCTTTAGCAAGGGACACTAAATGTTTTTGTCTGGGTTCTTAAGGGTTCTTCGATCAACATCAGATAAACCTTCCCTCTTGGGGGCTTGCCAGCAGTGAGATATTATGGTCGGCTCTCACCACGTGGGTCTGTTTTCCGCTGTTAACTCGAAGTCTACACTCTATGAAGTGCAGCGTGCCCACAGTCAGGCCAGCCTGCCCCAGCCCCAGGAGATTTGGCTGCTGGCCTTTATGGCCAAGGCCATGGTCCTGACAATAAATGCCCCTGGAGACCTGACTGACTCTGAATGATGTCTTCAGAGTGAGAGTCCCATAGTGTAAGGACGAAGTGGCTCCGGTTTGACTTACTGTAGTAGTGACTGCTGGGAGAGCTGGTCACACGACAGACGCTCCACTGACCGTAGCCGCCTGTGCCATCGGTCATGTGACCTCCGAGGCTTCTCAGAACAGGCTTGTTGATAGCACAGAGGCGGGGTCTAGCTACTCCATGCCTCTGGGAGGGGCCTATGTGCACAACACTTCCCAGCTTCCCTCCAGCACTGGCCGTAGCTAATGGAGATATGTCTATCTAATTGTTGCCATTTACTGAACCCTCATCCTGAGCCCGGCATGGTGCTAAGTGCATTACCATGAACTATCTTATCGAATTAACACAGTCAGCAGTAAATACCGTACAGGTTCCTCTACCCGGGTCTCCCTTTTGTAGATGATATAAAAACACAGGAAGAGATCAGGTGACTTGTCCAAGGCCACACAGACAGGAAGTGGTCTAGCAGGAAGATCCTGTGCTCTGAACTGCCACGCTGCACTGCCCCTCAGGCAAACCTGGGTCTCATTAAAGCAAAGACCGCCAGTGCAAAGCAGGAAAGGGATCTGAGAACACGACTGCCAAACCAGGCAGGAAAACTGGGCTGGCCCTGCCGTGTAATCTGGTATCAGGGGAAGAAGCTGAGTAAACAGAAGTCAGGGCAGGAGCTCATGTACGGCTCACAATAACGCACTGGTAATGGGAAACCTAAATAAGAAGATAAAAAGTGAAATTGTGGGGGCATTAAATATGGTTCTTTTCAGGTCTAAACCCCATGACTGACTTCCCCAGCAGGCTTTGAGCAATCAAAACACCCAGGACAAATCCCATAAGCATACCTAATTGAATAATCTAGATTCTGTTTGCTTGGGTTTTTGAAGCATCAAAACAGTTCCTTTATATGCTGACTTTGGCTCCCCTGCAGTTTTAATTAAGCCTCCCAAGGCTCCCAAGCATATTAAAATGAGGCGGAAAGAAAACCTGCGGCCTTTGATGCCAATGACCACAAGGTGCAAGAATTCTGGTTTGATCTGTGCTAAGGGCGGCTAGGGCTGATGCTCAGAGCCGACCCAAAGGGAGAATTCTCCGTTTATTTTCCTTTGTGGGGAGGGGGCGGTGATTACTCAAGTGATGAAAAGGTTTCTTTCTTGTGGGGAGCTGCAACAAAACAGGCACCAGGGAATCCCCAGGCAGAGGGGTGGCTCTGCTCTGACCAATCCCAAGGCACCGGGGATGGGCACTCTTCTGGCCAGGACCACACTGGGGCTTCTCCCTTGTCGGGCCTCTCTGAGATCCATGTTCAGCACGACATCTGCTCAGGCAGCTGCGCCCATAGACTTTAGTGCTTTTACTCCTGCTTTAGGGGAAGGAAGTCACATCATGCCCACCCCTCTGGGTAAGTTTATGACAAAACCCTAAGCTCTCTGGCTCTCCCTACCTTGAAGGCCACTCAGGACTTCTTCTCAAGTACCTTCTCCTCTGGGACTGGCTGAGACTTTCAGGATGATTCCCCAGTTCTCCCTGAGTTAGGTTCGCATGTTTCAAACGATTGCTCAGCTTGCTCCCCCTGTCTCGATGGTACACGTAGTGCCACCACCCCAGCCCCCCGTTTACCCAGCAGGCTGACCAACCAGGCCCCGTGCTCAGCAGTGTGCTGGGCTAGCATCGTACATGCTGGTTCAGGAGAGAGAAAAAACACAGACCATTTCTGCCTAGCACGGGCTATGTTCAGAAATGATGCTACAGCAAGGTACTCTGGGAAAGCAAGGGTGGCAGAGACCACTTCTGGCTGGGGACAAATCCAAAATGTATCATAAAGGGACATGTACTGAACTAGTAGGGAATGGGTACGGTTACTGTATAAAAAATGGCAACGGGGGGGGGGGGGGGGGGCGGTGCCTGGGTGGCTCAGTGGGTTAAAGCCTCTGCCTTCAGTTCAGGTCATTATCCCGGGATCCTGGGATCGAGCCCCGCCCCAGGTCGGGCTCTCTGCTCAGCGGGGAGCCTGCTTCCTCCTCTCTCTCTCTGCCTGCCTCTCCGCCTACTTGTGATCTCTGTCTGTCAAATAAATAAATAAATAAAATCTTTAAAAAAAATGGCAACGGGAAGGACATTCAGGCTGAGGACCAGGAGCAACAAAGGGACGCAGGAGGCAGTGAAGAGTTCCATTTGCTCAAACACATATCACCTACCCGGGCGTGGGCATTGTGAGGGAAGGGGCAGGAAAGGCTGGTGGAAGTCAGACTCTAGAGGCCCTGGAGCAAGAGGCTGAGGAACTGAGACTTTATTTGACAGACAGTGAGATAACTTTCATTTGTTATTCACACAAAGAGCACTTTGAGCCCATGTTATTAGTAAGATACTAAAGCTGGTTGCTGGGCACACAATGAAGAAAAAAAAGAAGTTTCCTCAACTCAAGGTGCTGATATGCTAAGGGCAGAAGGCATAGACCATTAAACAAATAACAAAACTGATGTTCTTGTCATTCACGGCAGTGAAAAAAAATATGTCGATGTGATTATAAAAAATAATGAGGGGTCCTAGGGCTTTTTTAAAGAAGTACCACTGAGCTGAACCCAAAAGAAGGGTTAGAAATTTCCAGGAGAGTCTGGGCAAGGGCTTTGGAGTACTAAACATGGAAAGAACAGCACATGCAAGGGCCCTGAGTGGGAAAGACCTTAGTCAACGTGAAGAACGGAAAGATGAGCCATACCACCCAACTGATGACATTTCACGATGAAGCCGGCAAGACGCGTGGAACTAAATCAGGCTGGGCTTTATCTGCCACGTGAAAGATTTTGGTTCTACATGAAATTCTAAATCATTAAAGGGTTTGAAAAAGGGGAGGAGCATAATTTTACATTATTAAGAGAACATTCCAGATGTGGTGCAGAAAATGCAAAGAGCCAAGCCAAAGGTGGTGACCTGTGCCAGGGTAATGTCATGGAAATGAGGGGAAAAGGACAGGCTGGGAGATATTTGCGAGGAAGAATGGACAAGACTCAGTGACAGATTAAGTGTGAGTTAGGGTGAGGGAGGTTCCAAGGTGGTGGTCAAACAGGTAGGCAGACTCACACAGAAAATCCAGTTAGGATATTCCTACACTTACAGGCCACCAGGCTTCAACACTAGAAATATAAACTATAGGAAAGGTGTGAAAAATTTTGGCTGAGGGAAAATGGGTCAGATATTTATTTATTTATTTATTTATTTATTTGACAGACAGAGATCACAAGTAGGCAGAGAGGCAGGCAGAGAGAGAGGGGGAAGCAGGCTCCCTGCTGAGCAGAGAGCCCAATGAGGGCCTCGATCCCAGGACCCTGGAATCATGACCTGAGCGGAAGGCAGAGGCTTTAACCCACCGAGCCACCCAGGCGCCCCAATGGGTAAGATTTTTGATGTTTGAATAGAGTTTGCAGGAAGAGGATGAGGAAGATTCTAGGATGACTTGAAGTAAAGATCTATAATCTAGCAGTTGGAAACAGAGACTACTTTAAACACTGGGCCAAAGTGGGACAGATTTGAGACACAGTTATAGAAATAATATTGGAAGCTGGGTTCAGAGTAGATGAGACTGGCAGGGGAGAAAGGGGAGGGAGAAGAGAAATGTGATAGAAGGTTAAGGGACCTCTACATTTCAAGGAACAAAGAGAGACAAGAAACAGGAAGACCAGAGGGTCAGAGGAGAGCTTCAATATGGTGGGAGAAGACAAGAGTGTCAAACGCTGCGGAAAGGCTGAGGAACAGCAAGACTAAGACCCATATTCCAGGGACTAGAAAGACATTTATGACCTGTGAGAGAAAAGGTTAAGTGAGTGCCAGGAGTAAAGGAATGTGAAGGACACAGGAGGGCACGTTTGGTTATTCTTTCACCAAGCTTGGGAGTGAAATAGAGTACTTTAAGGGGGGAATACCAAGGATGAGGAGGGTGTTCGTGGAGCTCATGTTAGGGAAATAGCCAGTGAACAAAGAGAAATTAAAAATGTACAAGAAGTCCCTGGATTAGGCAGGGTTTTATATTTGCTTTGTCTGGGGCAGGGGGAGGGGAGTACCTGCTAGATTGTACTTGTCCAAGCATAATTAAAAATTCAACAAACAGTGCTCAAACAACAGACAGTTGCTGACAGTTCTCCCCAAATAATTCTGGACTTAGGTCCTTGGTCCTCTGTGCTCTCAAGTCCCCAGGCTTTTCCTGCCCTGCCGCAGAACCACCCTCAGTGTGAGCTTTCTGTCCCCTTGCTTCTGGTTTCACAGTCCCCAAATGGCTGCAGAGACAAGACATTCTATCTGCCTTCCAGGAAGGAAGAGAAGGAAGCTCCCCATCCCAGCTCCACTATCACGAAGGAAGCCCACGGCCAGGATTCCCTAGTGCTTGCTGGCCACTTCCGGCTCACGTGCCACTTGTTACTACAAGGCAGGCTGGGGACCCAAGTGTTCATCTTTTCAGCATCCTTTGAGGGCAGTGGTAGGAAGGAAAGATCTGCTAACGGCATCTGAGTTAGCCATAGAGATGCAGACTCTGCTCCGGGGAAGAGGCAGTTAGCCTTACACACATAAAGTACAGTTTCTGAGAAGGGAAGAGAAGACAGCGGATACAGAGGTGTCTTGAGAAAGCAAACCATGAAACTGGAGGTGGGTGAGACATCCGTGTGGAACCGTCCTCTCAGCGAGCCTGAGGGAGGGAGGAAGAGTAGGGTTACACCCTCAGGAGAGAATTTCAGGAACTGGGAATCTCATCTGGGGCAACATGATAGCAAGTCAGTAGAATGGGGAACACACAGAGGCCAGCTGTAGCAAGTGAGGTCTAGAACAACGTTCTGTCACCGAAACACCACTGCTGGATATCGGTTTTCAGTGCGTTATTAAGAACAACCATTTTGTTTTTCTCAAAAGGTTGGCTCTTAAGATTGGCTCTAAAAGGCTGGCTCTATTCCTGAAAATATTTAAGGGACTGGTTGAGCCACTTCTAGAGAAGGAAATATCAGTCACTGCAGGCCTAACGGAAAGTAGGAAGAGAAAATGGAGGAAAATGGGTCATCAGTTTTCATTTGAACACGGAGAAGTAAATGGAATAAACAATTCTTCACATTCTCCAGTGACAGAAATGATGCAATTTTGAACCAACTGAAAGGATTCTACTATCTCTTCTTCCAAAGAGAAATCTTTGCCTCTCCTTCAAAGCAGGCCCCCGGCCACCTGCTCTGGGAAGCCAGAAATGTTGGGCAGGATTTACTTTTGCCCAGCTGGGGTTGCTTTCTAACTGACGGAGAGAAAATGTGGGCTTGTAGAACTTACCAATTGTTTTCTCTGGGGTTTGAAACCATAACATTTCCATTCAGAGGAAATAGTCTAGGACGTTTATTTTTTCAGACTTCATGAATATTAAAAGCCCCATAATTGAAGCCAAAACATCAGGAAAATGAACGCAGTGATACCGAATGTGGGTGTTCTGCCTTCAAAGCAGTCTTCCTCCAAGTAAAGTGTTTGAAGCAAAAGAAGATAAACGGTATACATGTACAGCTAAATTAAATATAGCTCTGGAGACGAAGGGATCACAATTGTATCTGGGCTCTTGCCATACCCCATGATGGAAGGCAGCCCGAGTAAGAAATGCGCAGTTACTGTGAGTGTGCCACAGAGAAGACCGAGCACACCCCTCCTGGAAATTCCGTGTGCTGTTTCTTTCTCGAAGGTTCAGATTTATTCAGCCCAGATAGACCATGAACCTCTGAGGATTTACATATCTTTAATTTAATGCGAAGAGCTAATAACTAGTGAGAGGCTTAGATAAGAGACCTTATGAATATTCAAACTTTTTGAATCTCCCGGTGCCAAGACACACATTTCCCAACATGAACCCGTGTACTACAGCAGGCACCGTATTATTTCTTGCCCCATGCTGCTGGCGCACAAGAGCAGTCCCACGGTGGGAGAAACACTCGTTGGCACTGTGACAGAAACAGCTTGGAATGCTTAGACAGCTACCAGCCTATTTGGGGAAATGATTCAGGTTCTGCAAAAAAATCAAGTTTTTTCTTTTTCTTTTTTTTTTTTTAAGAGAAAAACCAAACACTAAATCACTTCTGAAGTGAAGGAGCCATTAAAAGTCACTCAATAAAGGTGATAAAATGCAGAATTCTAACTTTTTTTTCCCCTTAATTAAATGCTTTCCCCAGTGTGTTGAGTAGTGGGGTGGGGGGGCGGGGTGTAGGATTCCCCGCGCAAAGACCAGCCATGCGGTTGGGGTGGGGGAAACAACACTGACCTAGGGTTTATGTCCTTGCATGTGGACCAACTGTGTAGTTGACACCCAGGAAAGGGAAGAGGGAGTGGGAAGGAGTTAAAGAAATACCAAAGAAGCACACAGAGGAGAGACCTGGAGAAGGAAGCCCAAGGGAATCTAGGGGCCCAGGTCTCCTGCTGTTCCTGTGGTCCTTCCTGGCTTTCTGGCTCCAAGGGAGGTGTTGAGCACCTCGTTTTCTCGTTCATTGGTTCATTCTTTTGAACATCTCTGAGGGTTAACTAAATACAAACCGTATTAGTTTTGCAAGAATTTAAAGTTTAACTTCTTGTGTGTGACTGGTAATGAATACTTGATTTTTATTTTCTAACTTTACACTTATTTTTGAGACATGATCCATCAATTACGTGTTTCTCATTCATGCATTTGGCAAAATATCCACGGAACACCTGCCATATGCCAGAAATAGCGTTATATGCCGGAGATATGGTGGACCGCAAGGGAGACACAGTTTATGCCCTCCAGAGCCTCCTGTCTACTAGAAAAGAAAGATATTCAGGGAATAAGTGCCATGGAAGGAACAGCGAGGACAACAGCATGTTCTGGGACAGGACGGCAGCTGAGGCAGGAGTAGGGAGCCATCAGGAACTCTCCCCACCCTCCATGAGCCACTATTCAGCAGAAGCTTGAAGGAGGAGGAGGAGTGGATCAGGTAACAGGGGGAGGCATGCCGCTGGAAGGAACAGAGGGCCCTGTTCCAGTCCTGGGCAGAGCCCCAGATGCTGGAGAGAGCTGGAACATTCCAGGATCTAATATGGCAGAGCAGAGAGAGTGAGAGAGAGCTGACGCAGAGAAATTAGATTGTGGAAGGTCTTTAAATCTTGTTAAGTATCCTGGACTACATCAAAATGTCAAGATGAAGCTATTATGGGGTTTTAAGCAGCAAAATGACACACTCCAATTTACATTTAAGAAAGATGATTTAACCATGGAAATTTCCTGTAACAATTGAGCACTTTAGCTTGAAATCTTTGACTCTAAATCTTTTTTATACTATTAAGTGTATTTACAATCACACCCATATTAACTATTTTCAGTTTAATCTTAGATACAAGGTATTTCTCTTCTTGTCCAAAGCCACTGTTTTGTCCCGAACTCTTGGTTCCACTTTTTCCTCTTGAGTCCATTCATTACTCTTGCCATGAGTCCCTCCCTCCGCTCCCTTATCTTCCATTCCTTGGCCCCAGAACAGTTCTTTCCCAAGGAAATGTTTTCCCACCTCTTAAATGCTGGGGGTTGGAGTGGAGGGAGAGGTAGAGAGGGGAATCTCTATTTTCCTTCAGGATCTTGCTGAGGGGAGTCTGCTTATCCCTGAAGAGTCCCCACTGTTTTTGGACCCCACCTCAATGCTGACCTTGTCCTTCTGTAGCTTGAGTTCATTAGTTCCATGTACATACTTCATTCATTACACAAAACATATTGTGCTCTTTGTTTTCTTCACTCACTCTTTGAGGACAATAACCACACCTTTTTTGTATTCTCAGCACCAAGCTTGAAGCCTGACAGAAAGAAGATCTGCTATTTCTTCACCTGAATTTAGCAAAAAGAGCAAGCATTCAAAAGTCCTTGTGATTCCCCAGACCCAGATGAGAGATGATTCTTCTGGGAAATAGAAGGGCTACACAATTTATAAAACAAGAACAATCCCATCTTTACCTGCTTAGTTCTTAGCGAGAATTATGTACGTAGGAGGAACCCAAAATACTTCAATGAAAAATCAATTTATTATAGGGATATAGGTTGAATTATCTCCCTCCCAAATTCTTAAGTTAAAGTCCTAAAACCTAATACCTCGGAACGTGACTTTATTTGGAAATAGGGTCATTGCATATATAATTTGTTACGATGAGATCACTAGGGTGGTCCCTTAATCCAGTGACTGGTGTTATAAAAAGGAGAAATTTGGACACAGACATGAACACAGGGAGGAAGGCAGGGACCAGGGTGATGCTTGGCCAAGCCAAGGAACATCAAAGATTGCCAGATAATGCTAGGAGAGAGAGATGTGGAATGATTCTCCTTCGCAGCTCTTGGAAGGAAGGAACCCATCTGGCCTTGACCTCAGACTTCCAGCCTCCAGCTTTGAGAAACAAATTCTGTTAAGCTACCTAGTTTGCAGTACTTTCTTAGAGAAGCCCTAGGAAATGGGCACAGATATTAGTAGGTGGTCAACTGCTCATACTTGAATGGCTCTTGCCAAGCCTTCAGTCACTGTGCTCTGAATGGGAGGGCACAGCAGACAACAGCGAAAGGAGGGTAGAAACTGTTTAATGGGATGGGCCCCTGGGACATTACAAATCCATCTTCAATGTTATCAAAGTCTTGCAAAGACAAGGGGAAGCAAGTTGAAGGGCACCTTACTGGCTGGAATTTACTTCCCCGGTCCACGTCAGCTATTTGGAAAAGAATTACCCCTTGACTATGACACAAATCCATCAGTTAAAAAGCCAGACACTGAAACTATACTGACAATTTCTGTAGTGTTTTATGCAGCCCGAGAACGACTTCAAGGTAAATGCTAAAGTTATATAATCATATCTAGACGATATTTTTAGAAAAATGAATCCAGAGGGGATTTACGTTGTTCAACCCTCTGTGTACAGGAAGGAAAGATTCTGTCGTGGACGTAGGGGTGCCATTAATGAGAGTGCAGGCAGGACCGCCGTCTCCATTAGTGTGGTGACTTCCAGGGATGAGCGAGCTTAGGGAAGTCCAGGCCAGAGTTTGTGTTATCCCAGGCTACCCAGTTGGTAGATGGTATGACAGACTCTGGATCTTGATCACTGAGACTTCAGTCTGAATCATCTTCCTAAAATAAATGTTATGTGGATGGACATCAACTTCAAGAGTCATTTTTCTTAACTCAAAAAGAGTAACGGTAAAAAGCAGAAAAAGATTTCACGCATTGTGCCTTTCGTGCTCTTTAGTACTTGGATGGATCCCGGTGGCCGCAGACCACGGGTCACCCTCGCCATCTGCGGCGCCCAGTGACGCGCTGGCTCTTAGGAGGTGAACAGAATAAATGCTCACAGTGAGTGAAATCAAAGGCTTTAATAAAATACTATTTTAGAAGACGCCAGGAGCTGGCAGGAACACTGCTGCTGCTCTTGGTAGGGCTGGTGGATCTGGTTATAACACTTTACTACCCCGTTCAGCCAAATATGATAACTGCCCAACCTTTTCTGATGTGAGAAGGGGCACTGCTTTTTACCCCATGGTCCTACCCGACATGTGTTTCTAGGTTGTTCCCTTGCTTTCTAAAGTAAACAGGGTAGCAGAGTCTGGATCCGTTTAACCCCACCTGTCCTTTTCCTTCAAGTTGATAATAGAAAGAAGAGATTTCAGTTCAGATCCAGCCCAACACGGCGCAGAGCCCAAGACTTGTTCCCTATAAAAGGAGGCGTTCCCTGGGCTTTCTAACAGGCAAGGCTCTGTATACATTAATGGGAATGAGGTTACAAGGATTAGAATTACTGCATGTCCCAGTCGGAAAGTGTAGCTGGCTGGCGGTTGCCTGGGACGTGGACAGATGAGCAGCAAATGTGTGTAGCAGACTGAACCTCCCCCTTTTTGGGAAACCACACCCCAGCGAGGGTTAGCTGCCCCCAGGCGGGCATATTAGATGTGGCGTACTAATTCTAATAGCGGACCCAAGAAAGACTATGAAGAGTTGCTGGCCCTTCTGCTTCGTGCTTTCTGAAGTGGCTCCAATAATTGCTTATTTATAACCTTGGAGCACTCGGTGGCCTTCCCTGGATGTAGCAAGCTGCTGCCTACAGGAAGCCAACTGCCCTGCTCACTGACTGGAAACACATGCTCCCTTCTGTCATCTTGGGCAATAGTTGCAATTCTATAACGTGATGGTTGTCAGGCTATTTCCTTCTATTGGTGGTTCACTGAAACTTCAGGATCTAAGGGTCTCATCATCCTGTCACCAGCTGCTAGGAATGCCTGAAACAATGTTGCAATAATGAGACCAATCAGACTTACTCTTGTAAAAATCATCCTTTTATTGGAAGCTCCTACAAATTCAGCATGGGGCCCCTGCTTGGGCTCACTCAAGATACTCAGACTCTGAGTGCTAGAATAAAATTCTGAACACTTAGAATAAAAGTTCTTAGTGAGCACAATGAACTGACCACAGGGTTTTGGTTCTTTATTTTATTTTTTTTTAATTGCAAGTTACTGACTAGGATGATGGACCCATTTAGAACTTCAAAGTTGAAGAACTCTCATTGATCGTGTGGCACGCTTCTACTTTCTTATTTTATAGATCTGATAGAGGCAGTCACTGTGCCAGGATTCTCCTATCGAGTCTAAAACTCTGAAAATGCAGCAAATTCTTACTCTTCACACTTTGGAGAGCACGTTAATTCTTACTCTCCAAATGTGACAGGAGTGTAACTCTTCTCAGATTCCAGAAGTCTTAAGAAAGTAAATTGTAAAGGAAAGATATTCTCTACTTCAATAAATTTTTTAACTTATTGGGGTGCCTGGGTAGCCATTCGGTTGGGTGTCTGATCTTTGCTTTCAACTCGAGTCATGATCTCAGGGTCATGGGACCAAGACCTGCATTGGGCTATGTGCTCAGCGAGAAGTCTGCTTGGGGATTCTCTCCCTCCACCCCTCCCTCCACTCACTCGCAGCACTCTGTCTCTAATAAATAAATCCTTAAAAAATTATTTAACTTATTAACTTATTTCTAGCTTAGAAATATTACGATATATTTTTCGCTTTTACACACATTTGATCAAATAAACACCAAAAACTATACTTCAAACTATAAATACTGAATTGTTTTATACTATGTAATCAATCAAAGTAGCATACCTTGGCTTTTAGGTTCAAATCTTTCGTGCCAGCACAATATTTTATAGGTAAATTATATGGAACATATAAATATGAATTTGCCTTCAGTTTTTCAAATATCTGATAATCTTTTATATATTTTAAAGGGGAAAATTCTCAAAGCATGTTTTCCTTGATATTCACACTAGCTTATTCTGTGGGAGGTGAAGTCTTTTAGCCTTGCTGTTGATGTTTCTTAAATCTTACTCATTAGACATTGCTTTTATAGGTATGTGGAGAGAGAAAACAGGATAGAGCTACTTCTTGGGATACAAGAGAGGGGGACAGAGTTTCTGCCCTCCGGATCCTCACAGTTTTGAGCACAAATAAGTAAAAGTAAAATAAGAAAATGTAAGGCATGTTCAGGAAAACGAGTCTGTTAAAAGGCAGAGGAAGGACATGGGAGCTTGAGAAGGCTGGGGCCAATGGCTAAGCTGTGGGATGGAGACTCCTGGGGCTACCACATTGGCTAGAGACGGTGAGATGTCAATGAGGCCCTAGAGAGTAGAATTCAGGGAAACGTGGCAAAGTTTCAGAGCTAGAATTACCAGACTTGGTGATTGATGGGCCTGGCAAGAGGAAGGATTCTGGCTCCTGGCTAGGTGAGCTGGGGGATGGTAGTGCCATTTATAGAGGCAGAAACATAGCTAACTGGGTGTGCAGGGAACGTGAAGCTGTCTCATACATGCTCAGCTCAGGATGTGTGTGCATGTGTGCCATCCAAGTTGGGAAGTCGGGAAGGCTCTGGGGACATGGGTCTGGCGCTTAGACCAGTGACTTAGTTTTGGAGCTCCTAAGTACAGAGGTATTGGTGGAAGTCAGATGAGTAGATGAGACTATGGAAGAAGAATGAGCCAGTGGCTGAAGACGGAATTTTAGGGAACTTCAGCATGTAAGTTACCAAGGAGGAAAGGGAGTCTAGAATGGAGAAGCAAAGGGTCCTAGAGAAGATGTCTTTAAAGAAAAAAAAAAGAGAAGTGAGTTTTATTTTTATCTTTTATTTTTATTTTTTTGAGAGACAGAGTGTGTGCACACACATATAAGCATGGGGGCAGGAGGGGGAGGGAGAGGATCTTAAGCAGGCTCCATGCTCAGTGCAAGCCCGACATTGGGGCATTCGATCTCACAATCCTGGGATCATACCCTCAGATGACATCAAGAGTCAGACACGTAACCGACTGAGCCACCCAGGCACCCCAAAAGAAGTGAGTTTTAAAAAGAAAACCCAGGGGCACCTGGGTGGCTCAGTCAGTTAAGTGTCTGCTTTTGGCTTAGGTCTTGATCCCAGGATCCTGGGATGGAGCCCCTGCACCGGGCTCCTTGCTCAGCAGGGAGTCTGCTTCTCCCCCTCCCACTGTTGCTCTACCTGCTTGTACTCTTTCTTTCACTCTGTCAAATAAACAAATAAAAGCCTTTAAAAAAAAATGACAAGAAAACCCAACAAACTACGGAGAGGTATGTAAGAACGAGACAGAAAATTTTCTTTGGAATTGCAATTAAGAACTGGTTACAAACTGGTGAGAATAGTTTCGCAGGAATGATGGGGAGAGTAGGCCGTTCTGACCGGTTAAGGGCTGAATTGAAAGTGAGAAAGAGGGTTCAATAAGGACGAATTTCCTCTAACAGCACGGGGTCTCTTAGGACCACTGGGCAGCGGGGTTAGGTGGTGCAAAGAATCCAGAGGGCTACCCCACCTCACCGCACTTCCTAACTTAGAGCTTAGAGAACGTATGTCCCTACTGGACCATTTCCTCAGCACAAAAATATATTAATTTTTTTTATATCCTAAAACAAACATAAAACCCAAATACCTCAAATCTCCTGGGTATAGTGATTGGAATATAGTTAAAAAGGAGGTTAAATATAGTTAAAAAGAATCACGCCAACCCTAAATGTTACAACTTGTTATTCCCGGCCAATGGCTTTAACGTAATTTGTATAATATGTACTATACATATTATAACTTGTATAGTTCAATGCTTGAAGGAAAAATATTTTAAAACTGAAATTCAAAATACAGTAAAAAGTTTGCAACCAAGATAATAGTCATAATAATAACCAGATAAAGTTCCATATTTTAAAATTAACCCCTGGTCAATTAAACTGTAAGCACAGAGCTTTGCAAATAGTAGATATGCAATAAATGTTTATTGAAGTGAATTCTAAGACCCTATTATAACTACGGGCAAAGCTCTGAGTCCTCAAACTATTTCTGGTATCATACCAACAGCCTAGGGAGCAAGACTTCCTGGGGCACATGGGAATGACCACCTTTTATGAATACCTAGAAAAGCATTAATACTTCTAGGCAACAGACTAGCTCTAGCTTTCCTGTACCTTAGCAAAGGGAGTGTGTGCGTATCTAATAATATATATGTGTATCCGTATATGTGTAGAGCATTCATCAGATATATATTTTAAAATATCTAGCAAGAGTTCAATGTCATGATATGCCTATAGTCTCAGATCCTACAGTTCACTTTTGAAAAGTATTCACAAGCTTTTTTTCCACCTCTTAGATCAAGGATCAAATACAAGGAATCAAAAAAGAAGGGTGAGGCCTTGGCTATAATGCCGAATACCAAGACTTTTTGTGTTTTTTGCCTCCATCGAAGTCCTAACTCTGAGCTCACCTGAACATGTCCAGTAAAAAGGACAATGTATAATTCTGGAAGAGAATACTTTAAAACACGAATGGCTTCATATCTGGAAAAATATCCATTTCTTTAAATGTGAACACTCCATGTAGCATTTAGTCCAGTTTCAAAAAGCAAAGTCATTATTTCTGATTGTAGCCCGCTCTGTCCTCTAATTCAGTCACTGTATAAGGTCTCAGGCAACACAAGTACCCATTCTGACTTTCAGGACTCACATGTATTAATATCCCTGCCTAAGACGAATAGTATTTTAACCCTCTTCTTCCTGCTGCTTAACCTCCGTTCCAGTGCCAAACCCTAGATGGCAATTTTCTTTCTTAAATAATTCTTTTAAGAAGAAAACAAGGGAAGTTAACTTAAAATCATCATAGTAACAAATATAGTATCCCCTAACATCAGGTTACAAGTGGGGTACAAAGTGAAATGAAACGTGCAGCCACAGGTTGCTGGGATGGATGGGAGACAAGGGCCGATCACGATACTGGAATTCGTGCTATCCTTGCTTCCACTGTGCCCAAATCTTCTGTGTACTGATTCATTAATTTTAGGTGAGGGACTCAAACTTTCACCAATTAGAACAAATCTTTAAAATAAGCCATTGTAGGGGCGCCTGGGTGGCTTAGTCAATTACATGTCTGCCTTCGGCTGGGGACATGATCCCAGGGTCCTGGGATCAAGCCAGCTTTTCCCTCGCTCTCTGTGGCTCCCACCGCTTGTGCACACTCTCTAGACTCTCTCCGTCAAACAAATAGATAAAATCTTTAAAAAAAAAATAAAATAAGCCATTGTAATATTTCATCATGTAAAGTTGTGCTCATCCCATTCTGATTTGAGAGTGGGCTCTCCTTTCTAGGTTTCCCTTTGATGCCACAGGCAACCGACATAGTTTTCACACTGTTGAATGCTCTCTGCCACATTGGTCTTTTCCTCCCGGGGATCTGGCTCCTTGCACAACAACACAGTCACCAACAAAAAGTTAACTGTATAATTGGAAATCACATTGTTGGAAGGATACAGAGTCCAATCAACAAGTATAACATTTTGGCTTCCTCATTTCCTGCTATAAATTTCCCTCCCTCTTATTTCAGTGATTGATGTTCTTCCCAAGAAAACCTCCTATCTATCACTCATGTACCTCTAGCATCTTGAAGTATTTTGTTTTTATCAGAATGCATTGGGAAACCTATCCTTTAGGCTCTACCAGTGCCTTTTCATTTCTAGAATGCTCCTTATCTGGCAGTCAGTTCAAGTCCATTTATGTGGTTTGGCCAGGATTTCCACTTCATGAAAGATGAATTCACTGAATCTAAAAACATATGTCCTTCTACAGATCATTATTCTCTTTAAACATCTGCCTTCTCTTATTTTCTCTCATCTTCTTTTTTCATGGTAAATAATTTTTTGAGGCGCCCTTAATATGCAAAGATTAAAAATATATTCTGTGATACTTATGAAATTTTAGAATAAAATAAGTTATCTTGTTCTATTATAGCCCGTTGCTATGAAATATCAACTAATATTTTATAATAATCTAACCCATTGTGAAGAAATTTTTTTTTTTACTTACTGGGGGGAAAAGGATACATGTTTCTTTAGATATTTACCAGCACAGCAGAAGCCATGCTATTTTTAAGCTTTGCCAAGACAGAATTTTCTAGCAAATGATTTATGTCAACATTAATTAGTGATCATTTCTGAAATTATAGTGATTTATATGAATTCTGATTGGTTTAGCCACCAGTTAATCATACATATCATAACACTGTACAGGGATAGCATAGCGTAGTCAGGAGCAGGTCTGAAATCAGTCAGACCTGGGACTGAACCACAGCTGCGCATCTAATATCTCTGTAACACTGGGCAAATTACTTAATCTCGCTCTCACTTTCTTCACGAAGTACAGAAACTAAAACTGGTGCTGCAGGGTCACTGTGAGGAACAGATACAATCCATGTAAAACACCCCGTAAATAATTTGGCTTGAATTTGACATCTGCTAATCTAACCTGCAGCATTAGAGTTAAAATCAGTTCTCGGAGGTAGAGAAAGTCTTTCAAGGGGGAGAAAGGAAAGGAAGGGAAGAAACAGGGAGAAGGTAAATGGGGCTAGCATACTGTCGTCATCCTAAACATCTGGGTTCAGCTTTGACGAACCACACCGATCCCACTGTCCCGGACAGAGGAGACCACTGCTCTGGCCAAGAGTTGAATTGGTGACAATCTCAAAGACATGGAGATCCTACCTACACGAAGAGGTTGCTACCAGCTGTGGGTGGCTAGAGACAACCCTTCCCAGCTGAGTACAATCTGTTCCTGACGTAAGGAGTCCGAGTGAGTGTGGGATTTAAGGAGCTGGGGTGAGAGCAACTGGACTGAGGGAAGGACAAAGGTGCTAGAAAAAACAGGAAACGTTGTCCAGGGACATTGTCTGGAGCCCAGCAAGTGTTCCATGTATGGTCTCAGAGTCCAAAACTAAAATAAGCTAATAAAAGGTGTATACAGAAAAAAAAATGAATATAACTAAATTAGAAATAAGGGGAGGCAGAGAAACAGGAAAAGCAAATTAATTCACCAACACGGACAATGACAACACCACAACATTCTGTTCAGGGTAGGGTTTTAAACAACTCCTGGAGCTTACATGGCAAAAGAAAAATGACTATGGGCAAGGTGGCAGCAAGAGGTACCTTCTAGACCCCGTGTGCTGCCATCAAGTTCCGGATTGCAAGCAACTGTCAACCTTTTTCTTGTTCTTTCTTTTTTAAGATTTTATTTATTTATTAGACAGACAGAGATCACAAGTAGGCAGAGGGGCAGGCAGAGAGAGAGGGAAGCAGGCTTCCTGCTGAACAGAGAGCCTGATGCAGGGCTTGATCCCAGAAACCTGATATCATGACCTGAGCAGAAGACAGAGGCTTAACCCACTGAGCCACCCAGGCACACCAACTGTCAACATTTTTCTGAGCTGAAAGGGCTTCGGATGTTCTCTAAGATTTCCTCTGACCCTGTGTGGCCACATGCCTTGAATACTAGATCCCACAACACGTTCGAAGTCGCAACCCTGTGCCTTGCCCATCTGATCTTTGGAATTTTGAAGCAGGCAGGTGTCACCAGAAGAGTAAGGCTAGAAGTTGCTTCAAGAGCGAGAGCGTGACCTCTGAAAGGGCATGCCTCTGACGCTACAAGTACGGGTGCTGCTGTGGGGGCAGCCTTTCTTCTTTGTAATGGCTCCTCTGAGGGAAAGCGAGACAACTTAGGAAGGGAGGCTAGGACTGGCTCCCCAGCCATCTACCCTAGACCTGCTGTGCTCTGCAGGATACTCTGCTCTCCACTCCCGAAGCTCTGTTCTGAGGGGAGCAGGGGAGCCTGGCCCCAGACCAGAGTAGGAGCGTGTTCAAAGGCATATTTAGGATGAGTTATGTGAAAATTGCCCCAAACAACATTTTTTTTCTTTTTCTCTCATATTGTTAGCATTTATTAAATCAATGTCTCATTCCCCTTCCTGTATTTTACTCTGACTCACAGTTGGTGGAAAAGGTTTCAAAACCAACCTAGAGCTGATAAATAGCACTGGCTTCGTGTTAAGAAAGGAACGGGGTTGAGACTGAACTAAAGCATGGGTTTAAGTAAATAATTACACAAAATCTATGATTTTATACAGGAGAATTTCATGGAAATGTTTCATGTTTTTGTTTCAACATTATGATAAATGGAGGTAAGGCACTGGTAATGAAAGCATAATTTTAGTCTTGGAAGGAAACTTTAGAGTTCATTTCCATCACTAAATATTTATCAAACCTTTCTTGGTGCTAACCACTATGGTTACAAAAGCAAGTCGGATGAAGTGTCTGTTTTTAAGCAGCTCTATATATGTTAAAGAGACAAGATACAACCTGTGCCCACGCTTGGTCTCTCCTGCACTCAAACCCCTTCTGTGTGGCCCTGCTGTGCTCTGTGTCACAGGCCTGACCCCTGCAGGCTGCAAGTTCTGGTAGCTCCAACCAGGTTCTGCCATGGGAGCTTCTGGCAAGAGATCAGAGGGTGGGAAGAAGGGCTAAGCCAGGACTTCTCCCCTCTGCCTAGAGTTCTCCAGAAGTGGCCATGTTTCCCTTGGGGATTTTGCTCCAGCTGGACAGGCCCATCAGGATTCCCACTCTGCAGAGTCCCCCGGCTCTGAAGCTGATACTATCGCCTCTTCCCTTTGTCCTTCCAGCCCACGGTGGTGGGGACTGCCTACAGTGGCTCACCTCTGCGTTCTCTCTCAGACCCTACATTACCTCTACAACCAATTCTTTGAATTAAAATATACTATTTTATTTTTTAAAAAAATTTTAAAGATTTTATTTATTTGAGATAGAGAGAGAGGAAGAGGGAGAGGGAGAGCACACAAGCAGGGGGAGTGGCAGCCAGAGGGAGAAGCAGGCTCCCTGCTGAGCACAGAGCTCCATCCCAGAACCCTGGGATCCTGACCTGAGCTGAAGGCAGGTGCTTAACCGACTAAGCCACTCAGGTGCCCCCAAATATGCTACTTTAAATAATTAGTCTGGCTTCTATATTCCTGGTTAGATGCTGATACACAACCCTTTAAGGACAATAAAGAATAATAAATGTCCTTCCAGCAGAAACACTTAAGAACTATGGGTAGATATGGAGAAAAAGACGAATTTTGCTGGGAAGTCTGGAAAGCTCCACCCAGGTAGAAAGTCCTGTCATGGTAAAACACTGACTAATGATAAGGGTTTGGTCCTTGAAAGGTAAGCCAAATCTTAATAGTTGAGGAAGGAGGAAGAAGGGCATTCCATAGCAGAAGAACATAACCTGAAACTTGGAAACGCAGAGCATGTTTCTAAACAGGGTAGAGTGAAAAAAGAGGTTGTGAATAGTGTGAGGCTCCTGAAAGCCCTTTCAAGGAGTTTAAGGTCAACCCGTAGGTCACTGTGACCCTTAACAAGTTTCTAAGTAGTGACAAGTTGGCATTCCAGGGTAAAGCGTGGAAAAAAGGAGGCTTCGACATGAGGATTATCCGGAGTGCTGGCTAGAGTTGAACAGAAGGTGAGGAGGGCCACCACCCTCACAATAGCAGTACAGCATGTGACGAGAAGTGGATTTGCAAGACATATTGGTGAAGAGAAGGATGGGACTGGGAAAAGATGGACATGTAGGTCAGGGAGGAGCAAGAGCATAAGAAAAATCCCATGTTCCCTATTTAAGCACACAGATGAATAATGATGTGCTAGGCATATAGGTTGTAGGCAATGAGTTTGATTTTTGAGTATGTTCAATCTGAGGTGACCATATGAACACAGAGAGGGCAAGTGTGAGAGGTCCTTAGAAATGCAAGTCTGGTACTCATGAAGAGGGGAGGGTTAGCGATTTAGGTTTGCAATGTAAATATTTATATTTGGTTGGAGCACGGCAATGGAAGAGATGGCCACAGGAAGTGATAAGAAGTCCATGAAGGATACAGCTGAACTCTAAGGACCACCCACAAAATGGCCAGACAGGAAGAGAAGAACCAGCAAATGAGGTGGAAAGACATGGAGGAAATTAGGCAAGAGAGATAATTTGGGTGTCAAGAGAGAAGAGATTTAAGAAGTAGAAGATGGCCATGAATATGTAATAGCCTGAATATCAAGTGAGATGATGACTGCAAGGTCTTTTGGTCTGGTGCTGTGATAGGTACTTTATGGGTCAATTTGAATTTTAGGAGATTATCTTATCTTGTTCTATTCTTTCATTTTACAGTTGAGGGAACAGACCCTGGGGTGACTGGTTAAACTCCTCAAGGACTCAGAAATGCAGAACAGTAAAACTGGACCAGAACGTTGGCTTTTGCTGACCAGTCAGAATGTTTCCCACCCCAGAGGCCACTCTCCATGAGAAAAACCAAGGTTTCTCATGGAGAATCTCAGAAAGACTTAGGAGTCTACATCATCTCCCTGACTCAAGTCACTTCAAGAAATTCAGGTGCTTTTGTTGTTGTTTTATTTGTTGGTCAATTTTCATATTTATCCACAGAACCTAGGAGAACTTAATTCTTAAAGACTGAACCTATTCACAAGATCAAACACCCAAAAGAAAAAAAAATCTACCTCAAATTGAGGCATTTGAAATGAAAAGATCCTTTCTATCACGTTCAGGCGTTAGCATGCGCCCATGTGGTCTGTTTAGAAATTGTACCTTTCCTTCATGGGAAACATAATCTTGAGAACCAGCAAAGTAATACTGTTTAAATGCTTACCATTCCCCAATGGAAACTTGCTAGTAATCATGAATTTCTAGTTCTATGAAAGGAAAATAATTTCCTGACCAAGATGAGAAGGTACTTACACATTTTTAGTTATATTTGACTCCCCCTCCCCGTTTTTAACGATGACAGCAAGCATTGCTATCTTATTTTTCACCATTTTTGAAGTATAGTCACATCTTCTCTTAAACTCTAGGGATGGATTAGCAATGGGGCATCCTGGAAAAGTACAGGCCTTGAGAGTCAAATAGCTTCTATATTCCTGGTCTGTACCTCCATCATTCCCTGGCTTCACAGACTTGGGGCAATAATTATAACATATGGTGCCCCGGGCCTCTCCTTCCCTGGCGCCATGTTGAATAAAGTAATAGACGCACTCATTATAATCAACCTCTGCAATTACTTTACAAGGTATGTGTTTCCTTCCCTTTTTAAGGCTGAAACTTAAGTTTGGGCATTTTAGGACCTTGTTTAAAGGTCTCACTGGTTGACTGTAGCTCAGTTAAGATTAGGCCCCAGTTCTGACTGACCTCGAAGGTGACAGGACCACGCTCTGGCCCTTCCGTGGTCTCACAAACACTCCTGCTTAGAATGAGCCATTGCAATCAGGACAAAAGCACCCTGTGGAGGGCCGAGCAGGAGGCAGTGCCAGAGGGTGTTGTCATGGAGAGAAAGGGGTGCTAGCTTAAAATCTAACCTTGATGAGAATTAGGATACAGACTGCAAAGTAAGATTTTCTTAGGTAGTATATACCGTGTCCTTCTATCCATCCTGACAGTTAATTTCTTAAAAAACAAATTCTCAGGGCACCTGGGTGGCTCAGTTAAGCTCCTGTCTTTGGCTCAGGCCATGATCCCAGGGTCCTGGGATCAAGTCCTGTATGGGAGCTCCTTGCTCAGCAGGGAGCCTGCTTCTCCCTCTGCCTGCCCTTCCCCCTGCTTGTACTCCCAATTCTTCCTCCGACAAATAAATAAAATCTTTAAAAAAAGAAAACGAAAACAAATTCTCCAACAACCTCAGTAAAAATTACTTGTAAGTTAGCTAAAGAGTTATGATAATAGAGAATGAGGGGACAACAAATGTTGGGACTCACCTGACCTAACATTTGAAATAAAAATGTCCTTTTTTATAAAGTGGGGGAGACTGAAGTATATGCTGGAAATGAACCTTCGTGGGTGGAAGCTTTGGAATGTTTTCACCTGTGCTGGGGCCCTTTGCCCCGCATCTTCTTCTCCCTGACCACATGAGTCCTAAACTGCCAAGCTACTAACTAATTTCTTTCAAACTCCTAACTCATTCCTTTATGCACTCCTTTATGATTCCGAGGATAAATTCTAATGGCGCTCAGCACATTTCCTCCGGGGTAAGGCCAAATTAGTTCCCTCTCTCAGACTCCCACTGGGCTCTCTTGGTCCTTCACAGGACGGCTGGCTGAGAAAATCTCTTTTCAGTCCCTACAAATCACCCTAGTACCTGCTACTCTGACTAGCCTGTGCCATTATTTATTACAGAATAAGCGTTGGCTGTTGAGGGTCAATTATTCCATTGACCAGGCATTACAATAATTCCTGGTAATTAAAAGAGGTACTTAATGTGAATCTGGGTGCATATTGAAAGAAACATTAGTCCTTTTGTCATCTTGGCAAGTCTATTGTTCTGAGCCAGGCCCAACCAATTAACATCTTTTGCCAATCCCTGTCAGCTGGAGCTTAAAAAAGGAGAGGAGGGGGGGTCAGTCAGATGCTAATTTAGATACAATTGTGTCAGGGCTGTTTGGAGGGGACTGGCTCTAAAGAAGCCACCAGGGTTTAATGAAGCAAACAGCTTGGGTCCCAGTGACCCTGCAGGGGTAATTTTAAAAAGACCCCTCTGTGTTCCTGTGCCAAATAGCGGAGGGGCATCACAAGAAGCCCTTCCTTTAAAAAAAAAAAAAATGAAGAGAGGGATAATCATCCGTTTAATCTGCTCATTAAACAAATCTCTCAGGCGGACTTAACATGAATTAGCACTTCTCTAAAAAGGTAAAATGTGACATACAGCAGACAGTTCAGATCATTTGAAAGGTCATAATTCTTTATTATCATCTCGGTTGTTGTTAATGTATTAATATTCGATGATACTGAGTGGAGACTGCCACCTTCACTCAACCTTGGGAACAAAATAGTTATGTTTTCCTGACAGGGAAGACAACAACAAAAAACCACATTCATCAGGCCCCAGTACAGATGTAAGCACAAGCTAAGTACAGAGGACACGTTTTGTTCCTTGTTTTTCAAACACAGGAATTAAGAGGAAAAGAAATCGGAGTCTGTTGACTCCTTCCACTAGCTTTCCATCTCACTTGGGCAAGGCTCACACACACGAGGAAGGTGACAGTCGGGGCTTCAACGAGACACAGAACCTCAGAAGCCCAGGGCACGTGTTTCGGGGACCACCTGGTCTAGAGTACCCCAGCCTGGACACAGCGATTCAGGGGGCCGAGGCCCCAGGAAGATTCATGACTGACAATGCCTGGGAGGCAAACTTCTTGGAGAACATGGGAATCTTTTGTCCACAGGCAAGACACCACGCTGACATAAACACCCCTCTCACAAACTTCACAGCGTTATCTGAGGGGGATAATTAGTCTTCTCCTCATATTTACTTAATCATGCCTGGGTGCCGTGAGTGGCTTTGTGATCATGTTAAGACGGTGTTTACAATGAGCATGACTCACACAGTTCTCTCACTTGTCAAACTAAACCTTCACACAGGAAGCTTAGACCCACTGAATCGTTATTTCATTCGAAAAGAACCAAAAGGCCAATTCGGGACCACTTTTGGAAGAAATATTTAGTATGTCCTCACATAAGGAAAAGAGTAACACACATTTCAAAATAAACCGACCCTAAAACAGAAACTTGCATATCAGTGTTCACAGCAGTGTTACTCACAATGGCCAAAAAGTAGAAACAACACAAATGTTCATCAATGGATGAATTAATAAAATATAGTATACAATCGTGGGGTTCAAGACATGCTGCCCAGAAAATATGCCACCCAGGTACATTAAATATTTGAAGCTGCAGGAGTTTGAGAAATGGCAGAAGGCAGGTTCTTTTTGATCTCCTCCCGCCCTTCTACCCTGAAGCAGGTCATAAGGCCTTCAGGTAAGAGAGGGGCTCCCTGTACCCAGAGTAAAGAATCATGGACACACTGGGAAGAATCCAAACATTCAGGCCTTGCTAAATGTCCCCCAGTTTACTATACTTCGCTCATACTCTGTGCCCCATCATATCTTTCCGACCTTCCACTCTTCACCAAACTAGCATAGAAACATGTAGGTTTAACCATTTCTTTGGGCCTTTATGCCCTTATGATGGCTCCCGTGTGACATCAAACTTACATAAATAAATCTGTATGCTTCTCTCTTGTTAATCTGTCCATTTAATTTTCAGACCTAGCCAGGGACCCTATGAGGATCAAGGAAAACTTATTTCCTTTTCTACGAAACGTATGGAGTAGTAATGTTATTCAGTCTTACAAAGGAAAAGGATTCTGAAACATGCACGGCACAGAGGAGCCTTGGAAATATCATGCCAAGTGAAATCAGTGAGACACAAAGGACCACTACTGGAGAATTCCACTTTATACAAGAAGTACCGCATCTCAGCAAATTCTGAGTGGTACAAAGTATAATAGGATCTGGGGACAAGGGGAATAAGGAATTATTGTTTCATACGTACAAATTTCCTGATTGGGATGATGAAAAAATTCTGGAGATGGACAGTGGAGATGGTTGTATGTTAAAATATACTTAATGAATTGTACACTTGGAAATGGTTAAGGTGATTAGAATATAAATAAAATATGACATGGAGAGTCAGGCGCAATTGTATTTTTTTATTAGCTACATTATTCTGGGAACTCACGTCATTCGGTTTGTGAAGGTACTACCTGGAATAATTATTACTTTCATAACATCAACACGTATTCAGGGTTTTCTTTTAAATAAACTAAGTAAACTGTGAAATAAGCCAACAACTCCAATGTATATTTATAAGGGTTTTTTTTTTTTTAAGATTTTATTTATTTGACAGAGAAAGAAAGACAGCAGGAGAGGGAATACAAGCAGGGGGAGTGGAGGAAGCAGGCTTCCCGCCGAGGAGGGAGCCCAATGCGGGGCTGGATCCCAGGACCCTGGGATCACATCTGAGCCAAAGGCAGACACCTAAAAACTGAGCCACCCAGGTGCCCCTATTTGCAAAGCTTTCATACTCAGCTAAAAGGTATCCAATTTGAATAAAATGTTAATATACAGATATTACTGGTAAAGAAATATCCTCAATGCTCAAAGCAAGCCATGAATAAGATATTTTTAAAACACTCCTCAACACTGTTTGCTCCTCTTATCATCCAAATAGTATTTTCTACTTTACTGGCTTGTTATTTAAAAGTTAACCATCACGCACACGAAATCAAAATCATTGAGTCAAACGTCCCCACTAGGAAAGGGCCAGGAACCAAAAATGCTATCCAAGTAAATGGAACCAGGATCACGATTGCCTGGAAGAGCTGTTCCTCCAAAGTCAGTTTCTTTGGAAGAAAGCAGCAGCCAGTTGGCATCTGAAATGTTTTCTCTCTTTGGAAATTGTTGCCTGAACAGTAAGTCATGTCAGCTTTGACTCAGTCCCCTTGAGGCCTGGACCAAGTGAAGCCTGAAGTCACCATTAAGCAACTGCAGCAGCCATGGGGCGTCTGGAATTTGTTGAGTGCACTGAGCCTTAAAACAGAACAGCTGTTGTGAAATGCTGTTACGAGACACCTACGGGGGACTCGAGGCCTTGGGGACACCCTTGTCTGTTCTGAATAGGGAGGCCAACCACTGCTTCATTACTTCCTCGTGAGACAAGAAGTTGCAGAGATGAAAGTGCCCAAGTGCAGGCCTGGACAAGACAACCTGATGAATGAAACTAAGTCACTGGTTCCACAACCCAAGGTGCTCGCACACTGCCAGCACACGGCAGTTACTGGCTTTCAGGTATCATCGACAAGAGGACATGAAAAGATCTGCTGTAATAAACAGAGGAGCAAACGGACATCGGAGCATCTCGATAGGAAGCCATCAGGCACGGAAGGGTTCTCTCTCTCTACATGAGATTTCTACGGTTGATCTCAAATCATGGTATTTATGTAAATTATTTTGACTATGAGGGTCTGACAGGGGACATACTAGACTGTAGAGCTGATCTGTTATCACAGAATCTTCACCTGAAAAAAAAAAAATCTGCCAAGGATGTAGAAATAAGTCCAAGTCTTAGAATAAAAGAGCAATGCAATAGGACAGTTTAACTCCCGGAAAACTGGTAAGAGCCTACTTCTACACTAAGAGCTGGCTCTATCATTTCATGCTCTGGTTTATCACAGAGCTCAGACAATATTTCTGCTGGCTCTATATTCTCCTGTGCTTGCTTAAGAGTGTAATATGATGTATGATGGCTGAAAGCCCAGGGGCCTAGCCTTGGGTTGGACATAAAGTTAGGATTTAAAGAAGCGGGGGTGGGGGGGGGTGGGGGTGGTGGTGAGGGCATAAAGAAAGATTGTAATGGTGAAAAGAAAATTGGAAAAAAAAAATCTCTGAGGGGCCTGCTAATCAAGTGAGTCTTTGTGTTCAGAAAATGTCATTGCTATTGTACATCTGAAAGGGTTAGAAAGCAGCACATCCCCACTGTAGGGATTCATGAAATGACTGCTGATTGGCTGAGTCAATAAGCTCTTGTACTATACAAATTAAAAAACAAAACAAAACAAAGAAACAAGAAATAGAAATCTAAGACCTCTGTCATGGAGAAACCCACTGAGGTGGCCAAGATTCCAAATGATTGTTAGTAAATAGTCATCAAACTGGCAGTCCAAATGTAATTTACCTCTTTTTTAAAGTTATCATTTGTTGGAATGCAACAATACACCAGTTCCTTGAACGTTTTCTACCTGTTTAGACTGCTCATCAACAAGACATATTTATTAAAGACCTGTGGGAGAAATAGGGAGAGATCCGAAGCCAGGTCAGAGAGGTGCACGGGACCGTCAGGTCACAGAAGAGAGCCTATCCTAAGGCTCCCATTTTGACATCCCGATAATGAATTAGAAAAAGCACAAGGAAAGCAAAGACCTGTGGAGGAAGTACTCACAAAGCAACAAGAACGAGGAGAAGAAAGGGCAGCTAAGGGGAGGTACAGAGAAGGAGGGAAAGCATTTTATACAGAAAGAACAAAAGCATTCATAAGAAGGCAGAGAATAACAGAGAGGAAGGAGACCCATGGCTGAGGCAGCAGGGTATTAGGGAATCTCTAATGTGGGACAGGCTGTGGAGAGCCTAGAACTGGGTAGAGTTACTAGAAGAAAAATAAGGGAATCACTGCGACCAAGTGACAACAGGATCTTCGAAAAGGCATGGTGGGGGTGCCTGGGTGGCTCAGTGGGTTAAGCCGCTGCCTTCGGCTCAGGTCATGATCTCAGGGTCCTGAGATCGAGCCCCACATCGGGCTCTCTGCTCAGCAGCGAGCCTGCTTCCCTCTCTCTCTCTCTGCCTGCCTCCCTGTCTACTTGTGATCTCTCTCTGTCAAATAAATAAAATCTAAAAAAAAAAAAAAAGGCATGGTGGTCGTTGTGAGCCACCAAATGAGAGGCTGAAGACAGGAAGACGGAAGCAATAAAGGATATGAAGGTTACAGTGAGGGGAGGGCGGGCCAGTCAGCCAGGTGTGGAGACTGATCAACTGTGAATAGCAAATAGGGGAGGGGATTGTCAAGATGATCAGAGGCTTGGGACACCAGTCAGAAGGACCAGAGCAGAGATATTAGGAAAGATCTATTTGAAACAGAGTGAGGGAGAGAGAAGATAAGATTTGGACATGCGAAGCTGAAGGTCAGAACACATCAGGCACATGGATAGAAAGTACAGACAGTGAGCAGGGATAATGGTCACCTTTTGAGAGATAGGTTTTCCTGAGGTGTTGCAACAGAGAAGAAAGAGGAAAGGACTGAGACGGGAACAAGACACAGGAGTGTGTTGAATGCTGAGGTGGCCGAAGGCTATATTTTATATTACATTTTGTATATTAAAATACAAAAGGAGAGACAGAGGCAGATATGAGAGAGAAAGAGACATATGAAAGAGCACGTGAATGCAGATTAAAACAGAATCAAGGTCCACCAAGAAGTGATGGAGGACAAAATCAGAGAACAGGAACAAAAGTTAAGTCTGGAGAGGAAGAGAAGATCTTATCCGTTTAGAAGTGAGTACAGAAGAGATAACATTTAGAAAGTCCTCCTTTAAAAAACTTTTTAAAGTGTGGCCCAGTTGGTTAAGTGTCTGACTCTTGATTTCAGCTCAGGCTTCAATCTCAGTGTCATGAGTTCAAGCCCCACATTGGGCTCCATTCTGGGCGTGGAGCCTACCTTAAAAAATAGAATGAAGGAATGAACGAATGAATTTATCCTAAGTGACTAGGCGGTCATCTGCTGAAAGAGAACAGTTAGAGATTAAATTGGGGGCAAGAGAAGGTGGTAAATTAAGAGTAACATATTAGGACACAGGGAGTAGGACTGGATACACACACATCTGCCCAGATGTGTCTGTGTGTATCCATGCAGGTATCTACCTACTGAATACTCAAGAAAACCCAAAAAAGATATCTCTACATTATTAAGATAATTTTTGTTTGGGTATATAAAGGAACCATGTCTAATAATTTGATAGATGTTGAGGATAAAGCAAAGGATGTCCATGTAATCTTTTATGAGTTTAGAGTCTACCAAGGAGCAATCTAGCATTTTTTTTTGAAATTTTATTAATGTAAGTAATCTCTACACCTAACATGGGGCTCCAACTCATGACCCTGAGATTAAGAGGCGTGTGTTCCTCTGGCTGAGCCCAGCCAAGTGCCCCAAGGAGCAGTCCAGTTCTAACAGAGTAAGATACAGACAGGACAGACAATGTCCTGTAATTATTGGGACAGTTGTGGAGAAGTGACAGTGTAAGGGGAAATTATACTTAACCGCTGACATTTGAATCAAAATATAACCAGGAGCAATTCACCCATCAGAGAGTGTGAAAAAAATCACTTCAGCAGAGAAAAGATACATGAAGCATGTGAAGCAAGTTGACATGCTAGGGAAGACACAGAGGACTCCACCTGAAAAATCCCCCAAGGGTCTGATTGTCACAGGTCTTGACTGGCACCTCCAGGGGTTTGGGCATGCCTCCATAGGCAAATGGAAAGCTGTGGAGGACTTGAAGCTGGGGCCATCTGTGGTTTAAGAAATCTCTCTGGCAGCAATGGCTCCCAGCCTGGGTTGGGCGCTGGATCACCAGAGGACAATGCACAAATGTTAACTTCTGAACTGCACACCCTGAGGTTCTGATTCAATAGGTCTGAGGTAGAATTTGCATAACAGTGTTTTTAAATGTTTCCCAGATGATTCTCATTCATTTATTTTTGAAACTGTATATTTAATTTCTATTATTTTAAGCTGAGAATGCAACAGGGAATAAAAGAGATGAAAACTGCAGAGTCATAGAGCTTATACATGTGGAAAGTCCAATCAAAGACATCCGTATGTTGCAAGGTATATCAGAAGGTGAGCAGGGCTATGAATAAGAAGCACGGGGAAAAGGACAGGTGGGTGTGTTGCGCAACATGTATACTGTATTGTTGAGAAGGGCATTGGTGAGAATTTGAGTAATGACCTAGAAGAGATCACAGTGCCAGGACACTCATTCCTGAGAAAGAGGGCTGCTGGCAAAGGGGTCCGTAAGTTCTCAAGCCTGAGGCTGGAAGATCCCTCAAAGAGTTGAACAATGAGACCAGTGAGGTAGAGAAGAATGTGAGAGGGAACCAGTAGCAAAGGATGGTCATGAATGCCTTATAGACCATGACGAGGGCTTACTCTGAATCAGGTGAGAAGCCACCAGAGGCTTCTGAAGAGAGCGATGGCATGAGTGATTCAGGTTCTTAAAGGACCAATGGGGTTGCTGTGTTGAGAACAGTTTTAGAAGGGCCAGGATGGAAGAAGGGAGCCCGAAGGGGGAGCGATAGAGTTGCTGGGAAGTGATGGAAACTGATACATATTGCAGGGAGGGCTGAGATGGAGGGAAGGAAGAGAGAAGGAGCAAGACCAGTCAAGATGTCATGCTATGGTTGAGGAGGACATAGTCAAGGGTGTAGGAGGGGAAGACTCGTCAGAAAGCAATGTCAGGGTCAACACTGCCATTCTTGAGGACCACTTGCACGGAGGGTGACAGGTCGAGAATGAGCTTCGGGTGCCTGGTTTGAGTTATCTGAAACCAAGGCTGGATTTATAGCACAATTACAGTTCTGCTGTCACCCCACCCCCACCCTGGGGCATGCCCGCATGTGTGAACATGTGTGTGCGTATTTGGGACGTTCATAACGTTAGTTAATAATTTGATATGTTGATTTTTGAGAGACCTAGAGATAGGAGGAAACGGTCAGTTGAAAAAGCTGGAAATTCACTAAGTATGGACTTGAGGCTAGAGGGGTCTGACCTGGACAGGGACCAGGGTCACTATCTAAGAGCACTGGTTGATGCATGGGAATAAGCAGAGGGACAGAAGAAATTGAAGACCAGCACCTGGGATATCAACATTCAAGGGAAAATGGAGGAAGAGGTCCTTTTATTAGCATGATACAAAATGCTTACAGACAGACAGATAGACAGACAGACACACACACACACACACACACACACACACACACACACTCTTTGGAAAATCTTCTTTTGTTTCGTTTTGTTTTGTTTTGATGGACACTTTATAGCTATAATGTGACAAAGCCTTCCAAACAAATGGTAATGAATGATTATTTCAAATACTCATGATCCAAAATAGAAGTATCTAGACGGATAGTGTTTATTCTTCGCCCACCAGATACAGGGATTCCTATGTCAAAGGTGGATTTCCTATTTCAAAAATCTGGTATTCGAACAAATAACCCAATCTGCTTGTACAGAGATATGTCCGATGTCCCCCAAAGCTTTGGGAAAGGGAGTAGTGATATTACTGAAGCTTCACTGCAAGTGAAAAAAGACTAGATAGACCCTTAGGATCTCACTCCACAGTCAGATGTCTTCTGGCTGGAATTGTGCTTGCCTTTTGAAATGCAGAGATGATGATCGGGAGAGTGGTTTCCTGCTGATCTGTTAAGCAATCTTTCCTTCCTGCTCAGTGAAATTTTCATCTTTCTTTTTTAAAACTCCATGCTCTTGTTTCATTTGATTGCCAAGAAGTTTTTATTTTGTTATCCTTTTCCATAAATACTAGTCTAGTTACTGAATAGATCCCTAATCTGCATTATAAGAACTAAATTAATGTGAATTATCTTTACTTAGGAATCTTCCAATTTGGTAGATCAGCTAGTATTTATAAGCTCGTACATACTATATTTTCATCCAAATTGTCTTTATATGCATGTTTTAAAAGGAGCTGTTCCCCTGAGCACCCAGGGATGAGCTATTGTCAGCAGAGCAATGATCATTACAAATAATCACCATATCCTGTTTGGAGATAGTTTCCCAGCTAACAGGCTAGGCAGTGATTGTAGCTTAGCTAATAAGCTCAGGAGTGAAGTAGAATCTAATTTTGAAACCTCAGCCCTCTGTGGCAATTTCTTTGGCATCAGTGGCAATTTAAATCTCGCCTAGTTACACCTCCAAGAAACTGACTTCTGAAACTACTCTGATTCTGCTTCTAAGATTTGTATATGAAGGTGATGGAAAAATAATTAAAATTTTAAATTTGTCCTCTCTAGCTGATTCAGTTTCTTCTAAAAATCACATTTTAAATTAGGTGTATATAATACACCTATGAGTTTGTATTTACAGCTATGATAAATTTTTACATTAAAATATGCATCTACTGAGTATAAAATTTAACTCCTTTAAAGGCATATACATGCACATAACACTTCTCAACCCCAAGTACTATAGGATTTTTTTTTTTTTTTTTAAACATACACAGATGCTGTTGGAGCTCCTTACTTAAGAAAAGTTCTCCAATCCCACAAAACTCCCAAGGCCCTTTTAGTTTGGACCATTTTCTTTTTTCTTCCTCTTCAAAGTAACTCTTAGCTTCCCTTACCCCAGTTCTCCTTACGAAATTCCTTGGCCAGTGCCAATCCATCAGCACCACCCAAGCTGGCAGAATCATGCCTACAAGTTCTCCCAGGTGTGGTGTTTTCAGTAAAACTTGGCCTCAGTGAGTTGCCAACTTCAGAGAGTTCTGTGCAATCCCAGCATTGTCTCCTCTACCCTATTCCCCTTTGTCCCTCTGCTTCTCCTTCTTCACTATGCCTGGGACCACCTCTGAACACAACACTAACTGTACTACCCAGGTGATTCCATGAAGGGTCATAGCTTAGGCACCGTCCTATATCAAATGGGTAGTTAGCACTTTCTCCCACCCAGATTCAAACTCCATGAAGACTCATGGATTCCCTTGCTTCCTCTGTATACCTCCTACATTAGCAGCTAACATGGCCAGAATAGAGGAGTTGATTTTCCCCTCCAAAACCCCTCTTTTCACAGTGTTTCCTGTTTGGAACAACACTGTCTCCCCCTTGCTCAGATGAAATCTCCAGGGGGTATCTTGGATTCTCCCCTTTCTCTAAGCCTCTCCTCCAGTTCCCATGTGAGCTCCACTTGTCCTGAATACACTTCTCTCACCCCCACCTCCACCCCACTCCAAGTTCTCACTATCGAAACTGAACTGTCTCAGAGGCCTCCCTGCCTGGCTCTTTCCACTGAACCACCTACTTAAGCAGCAGGCTGACCTTTTAAAATGTGTGTCAGAGCAGCAATTTTCCTGCTTAAGAAGACTTTCCATCCATTTAGAGTAAGATCCAAGTTTTTTATTTTGTCCTGTACAAAGGCCCTCATGGTCTGGCCACTGCTCACCCCACGCTCTCCTTTCCTGTCGCCCTCCCCTATTCTTAGTCCAAACAAACCCACCGGCACTCTGTACTTAGAGTATACCTCTCTCTGCACCTTCTAAATGGTGCCTGTCTCCTGCCTTGCGCATCATGGGCCCCTACTTCCTAGTCTGACCCCAGCCAAGATGGCGGCTCCTCTGAGATACCGCCTTTACCACCCTGTCTGACGGAGGAACACTGTCACTTGTTGTAATTCTCTGTATAACTATGACACGGTTTTTTTCCCCGTTTATGTATTATCCATTAGTTTCTGCCTGACATCACCAGAATGGAAGCTCCATGAGAACAGGGGGCCCTTACTCTTCTTCCTGGTTGTATCTCCAGGAACTACAACAGTATCTGGTATATCATAGACATAAATGAATTTGTGCTGAATGGCTACATAGAGAGTTTTTACAACAGAAAAAAAAAATGCTCCAAAACCATTTTTCACAGGTTAATACTATGAAGTGAGAAGAATTCCATAGTAAGTGCTGTTTACTGAGCAACTATCACAGGGACTTTACCAGATACCTTTGTGTGTTATCTCACAAAATCCTTAATAAATTGGGTCCTGAATCCTCCCTTTGTCAGACATGCTCAGGAGGTGGCATGATTTGCGGCATGTGCCCCAGCAAGGGGCAGCTTCCCGAGCGGGGCTGAAATGGAGGCCCTTCCTTCTATAAGCTCCCAGTAGCACATTGGTGGGTCATCCCAGTGGTGCCTTGGCTCTGTGGAGCTCCAACATTCAGACGAGGAACTGAGGAAAGTGAGCATCACCCCCTGCTTACTAGGAGTAAGTTTCCCCAGACCTACACCAAGGCAGTATCTGATAAAGATGACCCACACATTTGGTGGAAATAGTCCCAAATCTGGACAAACCTAATATTAACTACCACTTAATACTTCGTGCTTAATACTTAATGCTCTAAGCCCTGGGCAGCGTTTGAAGCATACTTTCAATTAGGGGTCACTTAATGATCTAGCTCTCATTTTTATGCCAAAAACAACCAGCACACAAAACAATTAGCCTGTGACCCTATACACATCACCCGTGGCATTGAACGCGCCATTGCAGAGGAGAGGGAGGCTTCCAGCCCTCAAGGAGAGGGATCTCTGCACCAGGCATGCACAGAACTTGCCTGAGCATCTCAGTAATGCAGGTAGAAGAAAGAAAAAAAGTCACTAAGGGGTGCACGTGTGAAAACAAAGTTTTCAGTCGTTGTTTCCATTGCCTTTAACTTATTTTCCACAGGCATTAAGAAAATCCCACTCTTAAGCCCAAACGAATATCACATAGCCAAGGAGATGCCACATGATGCCACATGATGCCAAGATAGGCTCTGCATGGCAGGCCACCCAAAGCAACACACCCTACTAGTAAAAATAACAGAAAGACTTTGAAAAGGCCACACACCTCCATATTTCAAAGGGATGTGAAGCCTCAAAACCAAGCAAACAACAAAATGTCAGATCAAAATCAATGGTACACAGGTTACCTTGGGATGTGTGTGTGTGTGTGTGTGTGTGTGTGTGTGTTTCTGCTTTTTAGTCCTTTTCCCGGCAGAGTACACATTGGCTCTACCTGGAGAAATGCTCAAACACTTATGGACAGAGACAGGGATTGCAGTGTGTCCCCTCTACAGTTAGAACCCACCACAGAGAGCCCTGGATGCAAATTATAAATATATGGTTTTTAACTCCTAGAGATAATGATGGGTGGTGGTGGGGATCAAATGGTTCCGACCTAAGAAGCAACCCAATTTCACTCTGCTCTGAATTCTGTAAGCTTTAACATGACCGTCTTTGAGTGATGTGACTTGGCCCTAATGAAACTTCAAATACACTCTGAGGAAAGACCACAGGTTTTCTCGAGTGAGAGCAACATACGGGCACACTTTTCACAAAATAAAAGTGAATCTCGAGGACAACACAGCTTGCATTTGCAGCTTCACTCTCAGCTTTCCTCAGTCGACTCAGGAGGAGAAGCAGGCTACTTCTCAAGCAACAGGAGTCCATTTCCCCTTCCCCAGCCAGTCGCACAACGTGAGCACTCTTGATCGCCGCAGACCCTCAACCAAGGAGCTCTGCTGAGTTGTCGAAATGTGTTCCAGGTTGTAACTTGGCAAACATGACTTAACCTGAGAGCAATGCTTTAAAACAAATTTTCATAACATCTGCCATGTCATTTTTAAGCAATACCTTCTGTTTCCACGGAACTTAAACACAGCTTTGTTTTTAAAAGCTAAATTTCATAGGACTTTCTTCAGCTCTATGGGATATTCACTTCTGGCAATAAAAGGCTCCCACCAGGAGGAAAAAAAAAAAAAGGTTCTCAAATGTTTTAGCATTTCTGCTCCATGGACTTATGTTCAAAATCAGTCTGTCCCACAAGTATCAGGGAAAAAGAAATTCTGCAAAGTGTCATCTCAATCCCCAAAATGCACTTTGGCAAGAAGTCTTAGGTCTGATATGCATCTTTAGCTAAAAATGTACTAGTTGTGAGGGGGGCCTGCTGACCATCAGGACAGAAGCATCAGGGAGAGGAAATAATGATATTCATTCTTCTGGTACATCCTTTTTGAGGGTTATTTCATTAGAACGAAATCACAAAACCAAACACAGAAGTTAAGAAACCTTAGGGTTGTGAGCATGCTCTTCATCCATCTAACATGTACTGCGTACCGGGTAGACTGTTAGGTATTTAAAGAGATAAAAAAGATGAAAAGATCTGTCTCCATTTTCCAAGTAAACGGAGTTGTAGGCAACTATAAATTGTTGGCCTAAAGAGATATACTTGGAAGTTGCTTATTTTTAGCTGGAAATGAAGCTTTGGGTGCATATGATATAATACAGGGAGAAAGTTCAAAAAAAAGAAAAAAGGGGGAGCAAAGAATCCTTCAGACCAATTACATTTAAGGGAGAGGACATGGAGTAAGACAGACCAATGAAACAGTCAGGAGAGATAGGAAAGGATTGTGTTTCAGAGGCCAAAAGGCAGAATTTCTAGAAGCAATGAGTGTTGAGTGTTGCCAGAAGATCAGCCACTATGAAGGTGAAGAAGAGGTTACTGCATTAGGCAGGAAGGATGTGAAAGTGGTATTGATAATATCCAACAGGAAAAGAGCTAAGGTTTGCATAAGAACGTAGGCTGAGCCTAAAACAATAGTTCTTCTTAAAGAATATTTTATTAATCTGCCGCTGAGCTTTGAGCAAGTGTCAAGAGAGTTATGCTCAGACCACATCTCAAAGACTTTTTATAAGAGAAGTGAAGTCATTTCTGAAAGAGTCCCGTAGCCAAGATAGAGGGGGGAGGGGAAATGTGATTTAAACAAAATTTATTCACACAATGCTCTCCCCAGGGAATTTTCAACTTTCTGAAATCTTGAGACCTTTTATTACTTTTCTAAAAATCACTTAAATTATACATATGACAAATGATGATAGAATAAAATTAACATCAATGAACAGACACGGGTCTTGGCTGGGAAATGGGGAAGAAAATCAGAATTGAAGCAACAATAAAGCAATAACAACAAAACAATAAAACCAATTATTGTCTGAAGATGGTATACAAACAACACTTCATTATTTATAAAAAAGAAGTCTCTCTTAGGTGGTGGAACTTGAACTGTTTGCTTCCTGGCAATAGTCCTCAGATCATAGAAAAAATGCCACATTAAAGTAGAAATAAAGAAAGCTTCAGAGTAGTATTTTCACATAAATTTCAACATGTGGAAAGAAATGCACCCATGACAATAAAATTTCCATCTACAAGAAAGACCCCATGAGCCTGCACACCTTATACAACCCCTGGTTTACCAGCCCAGCACCAACACCTGAACGCACTGTATGCCCCAAGAAGTGACCCTTTTGATGCCATTCTGCACACCGTCCCCGTATATGGTTGCTTTCCCTTTAGTTTTTAGCTTTTTAGGAGCTTGGTAAAGAAAAAAAAAAAGACATTTTCCTTGTCAATTTCAGAAAGTTTCTACAAAATATCCACGGGCACACTGTAAAAACTCTTCAGTGAGGAAAACCGCAGTGGTGCTGACTTGTTAGTCTAGGTACTGTTTTGGTCCTGACCCAAAATTTCAGGACAAGGAATTTTACAGCAGCTCAAAGCTATTTCACTTTTTTTTTTTTTTTGAAGATTTTATTTATCTATTTGAGAGAGAGAGAGTGCATGAGCTGGTGGGGGTGTGGTGAGGGGGGACGGGGAGCACGGGGTGGGGGTGGGGAAGGAGAAGCAGACTGGCAGCTGAGCAGGGAGCCTGAGATCCCAGGACCCTGAGATCATGACCTCGGTCAAAGTCAGATGCTTCACTGACTGAGCCACCCAGACGCCCCAAAGCTATTTCATTTTTTAAAGAGAAAACAAGATTGGGTTCTGTACAGAGTGATCACTGTACTCTGTGTAGTTCACTTGTATTACCTTTGCGGAGCAGAAGGCTGTTTACCTGCCTTGTGGATGCCAACATTCCCCAGGGGCCTGGGGCTTGGTTCTTTTTTTTTTTTTAATCTCTTTGCCCACCTCCCCTGGGCAGTACCATCTACTCCCATGATTCTAACTACCATCCAAATAGTGGTAATTTCCAAGTCAGTATGGTAAAATAAGTGTTTTACATATTTTACATTTTGCCTGTATTACATTATACATTACTAAATGCATGAGAAGCAACGGAAATATTTATTCAAAAGCATTCTACGGCGATTCAAAAACATATTGATATAGTTATCATTATTCTGTTAAAAAAATCAAACTAAAAAAGCAAACTGGGAACCCCCAATAGACAAAGCAAAACTTAAGAAGAGTTATTAAAAGCCAAGCCCTGCTTGGCAGGCTCAGTTGGTTGATTGTGTGACTCTCGATCTTGGGGTTGTGAATTAGAACCCCATGTTGGGTGCGAAGATTACTTGAAAATACAGTACATATATATTTTTTAAAAAAGTAAAGTCTTCATAGACCGGAGCGGAAGCAAGTTCCTATCCAAGGGGGCTGCCCCTGGAAACATCCACTTTGATTTGTGGCTGACTTCTCGTTCCTTTTGACTGAATTTATTATTAATGAAAGCTGGATTGAGGAAAGTTTTTCCTTACGTGCTTGTCATATTTTTAAATGTAAATTTTTATCAAAGTAAAGTCTATATACAAGAGTAAGGTGCATACACCGTAGGCGTACATCTCAAATGACTTTTAATTTTTATACCACAAACACCTGGAACAGTATTCGGATGAAAACCCAAACCCAAACCCAACCACCCAGAAGCTTAGCAGAAACCTCCTCAGGCCCTTTCCACTTCGGACTCATCCTCTCTACAGTCAAGTGGAACTACTATCCTGACCTCTAAGTGCTGTTAAGTTATTTTGCACGTTTTTGAACTTCCTACAGAAGCAATCACATAGTGTGGATGTTTCTAGCCGTCTCTTAGACATTACGGAGAGTTGGCAAGTATATGGAAAAACGTTCTGTGTCTGCTAGTTGACTAGATGTTCTCAACGTGTGTGTAAGTTGACTCCCCTTGTCTTTATAAATTTGATTCTAGAATGAACCACCAGCAATACCATACACACAAAATCTAGGGAACACTAAGGGGTTAGAAACTGGAAGGCTCATCATATTTTTCTTAGAATTTTCTGCTCCCATGGCAGTAACTCAGACGATCCCTCTGGAGAAGGTCCCGAGTCTCAGAACGTTTGTCTTACAGGCCACTCAAGAGCGACCAGATGGCACACAGGCTGTGGGCTGCCGCTTGGCATGGCGTTCCCTGGAGTGGTCCAAGGAGGCACTCTGCCCCATGAGGGTGAGCCCTTAGGGCCCTCCCTCTCTGCTGCTGGCGTTCGGCGCGCGTGCAGCACATAAGGCCATGAGTGGCATCAGCTGTATTTCACGCCACTAGTCTGGAATTAGTGACCTGTTTACAAAAGGCAGACTGCACTTGCAGATGTGACAAAAAATAGGGAGGCCAAAAGGGTGGGCAACATATGACAGGCACTGTATATAAAGCAGAGGCACAGAATCCCCTTCTAATTATAAAAACACACAAAACATGTGCAGCCAAATCCAGCTCCAGCCAAATGCCACCATTTCCACACTAAGAATCTTCCAGAAAAAGAGCTGATTTAGATTTATGACCTAATCCCAGCGACAAATGTTTTATTCCACCACCACCATCCCCCACATTCCAATTCCTGTCATAGGAGAGCGGGTCCCACATTAGGTAGTATGGAACTCTCAACGTTATTATTGATGAGTTACAGGTACATAAAAACATACCCTTTACCTAAGAGATGCTGTAACAACACCAGCTAATTTCAGAACTAGCTACTGTGCTATTCTCAGAGGAAAAAACTTCCTTTAGACCAAGTGCAGCTTTCAAACAATGGTGACTGAGGAGAGATGTTAGCGATGTGCTGCCTTGGAAGACAGGGTTTTAATTCAGAGTTTCTGTCAGGAATTTTGAACCTGCAATTCCCTTTGCTTTTCTTTGAAACATCACTTCCTTTGACAGGCATCCTGGTTATTACAAGTTCACACTGGATTATTATAGGACAAGAGAGAATTGTGTGGGTCCAGTAAATAAACATAGCACTAAGGAGTAATGCATGGAAACAATCCCTGTGACTCAATAAAAGGCCAATTTTATTTTATTTTATTTTAATGTTTTTTAATTTATTTATTTGACAGACAGAGATCACAAGTAGGCAGAGAGGCAGGCAGAGAGAGAGGGGGAAGCAGGCTCCCCGCTGAGCAGAGAGCCTGATTCGGGGCTCGATCCCAGGACCCTGGGATCGTGACCTGAGCCGAAGGCAGAGGCTTGAACCCACTGAGCCACCCAGGTGCCCCTAAAAGGCCAATTTTAAAAGAGAAAGAAAAAATTCCTTGACTCGACAAATACCCTGCTCTGACTGAATTCCCCTCCTATTAGGTTGTGACTGCTTTACTGTAAGAGGAGCCAGACTCACAGAACAGACAGGAAGAGAACGGCATCATGAGAAACAGCGGGCCACAGGGACTGTTCTGGGTGAGGACTGATCTGTTCAGGCTGTGGGTGACTCTACCACCAGCCACCACCGCCTGTTCTGCTAATGAGCTGGAAAGGGCAAGTTAAGTTCCTCAGGCAATTACCTCAGACCCAGAATTAGCCTTTACGTTCCCATCCCAAAGGAGCATAGCTCTCACGTGGGGTGGAAGGATAGAAGCATGAAAATATGGAAGGAGAGAAGGGCAGGGTCTGGGAAAGAAACACAGGAGAAGAGACGCAAATAAAAGGAGGCCGGGCCGTAGGTTAGCGTGAGTCCTGGGCAAAGCAGAAAGTGGAAGCAAGAGCGGGAGAACGTGGCCTGCTCCAATGTCCTTGTTGCAAAGTCCAGGGCCCACAAGAGACAGAAAGGCCTTTAAAGGCCACAGTGCCAAGTCCCTTTCCTCCCCTCAGAAAGTTCTCTTGGTCTCAAGGAGTAAACAGTCAGCAGGGCGTGGAGAGGGGCGTGAGCAGACCTAAGAGGAGATGAGGAAGGGGCCTGGGGATTTGAGAAGGCTCAAGGGCGGAGGTCAACAGGGAAGAGAGAAGCAAGGGCATGAGGGTAATTGAGTTCTGTTCACCCAGCTGCTCTGACTTGGGCCCCATTTCTCAAACATCAGGCTTCTCAAAGCATGCTCAGGACTTTCTCAGGCCCAGGTGAGGAGCAAGAACTTGGAAGTGAAAGCAGCCATCTCACCTAAGGAAACAGCAACGGAGAGAAGGGGCTCACCACCGTACCAGCTCAGGTGAGCGGGGCACAAGGTCCTGCTACCTTCCCAAGGAAGCCGACTTGAGGCTCAAGCCAAAGCAGACACTGATTTTAGAATCATCTTCTTGCTTCTTTCCATAGCTTGCTTTTTGAGAGCCTGCTAATGAGCAGAAAAGGCTGGAAGAGACAGGCAGGCAATGAGAGTGGGAGCAGGAACAGGGGAATGGCACTTCTGCACAAATAAATCAGTCCCCAAATATTGGAAAGCTGGGTGTGTGGGTGATGAGTGACAAAGAGTGAAATCCTGAGATGATATCCCCCCCCCCCCAACGCTGTTCAGTTGCCTTCCTCAACCCCCAAGGACGGATGTGATCTGTGGATCCCTTTGCAACACCGCTGTGACCGCCAAGGGAGCAGAGGCCTGGCTTTAACTTGCGCTGTCTGCCGAAGGCCGCCGACCCTCCCAGAAGTGGCGACTCACAGCAGGCAAGACGCCCACTGTCCTTTTCTTCATCAGTCTCCCACGATGTTGTGCAAGTTAGAATGCTGAGGGTGGGATAGACGGACAGGCCTGAAGAACTTGATTTTTCATATTTTTGCTCCACCCCCTCTCCCTCCCAAGGGAAAAGCCCGTGTGTACAAAAGTGAGGAAATGACAAGAAATGAAAACTCCTTTGCTCTCCGTCACTCTCAGCCAAAGTTTAAATTCATCCCAAGCTAAAAGCAGTATGCCTGCCACGACTGTCAATCAAGGCCTCAAGGACTTGAGAGATTTTTCTGCGTCCCCTTGACTTACACATACAGGCTGTGTCCACATTAATGAGACCTCCATGTGGGTACGGCAGACCACGAGGTGGTCTCCAGTTTTAGCCATAGCGGCCTATAAGGGAGGACTTTTCTGATAGCCTTTTAAAGGAGGGATAAAGCCAAGAGACAAGGGCTCTCCCCTCTTCCCCAGAATGTCCTTCAGTGTTGGTAAAGCCCAGTGACCTGTAAGTCCCCTTATGGGACCAGAGCAAGGCATGGGATTGAAGACACTTGCCCATCAGCGTTCAGGAGGAATTCATTTCTGTTCGCTGAGGTCCTCATCTATGCCAGTCCCTTCTCTAAAATTCCCAACAATCCAGCGGGTGAGAGACTTGTGTGCACATTAATTTGTAATAATAAGAAAAAGTTTTTTCATAACAAAATAAGGCAGACAATTATGTGCTCTAAGCGCACAGAGAAGACATGTAGCACTCAGGGGGTGGTGTGCGGGGGGCGATTCAAAGAGAGGGTACTGCTGTGGCCTGAGGGGTGAATGGCTGCTGTGAGGAGCCCCCAAGGCAGCCTGGGGTCAATCCCAGGCGCCCTCCTGGACCCGTGACCATGGGTAGGTTTCTGAACTTCGCCAGGACTTGGTTTCCCATTGGAACTGTGGTGAATATATAAAGCCTTCAAGAAAAAGCCCTGCCCTTGGTTAACGATTCTTATCATCAGCATCGGCCTAAGCACAGAGGCATTAAGGAAAACATTTCTAGATAAAATGAAAGAATATGACTCTTCTCAGTATAGTCATTCCTGCAGTGAATAGGGGGACAGCTGATTTTTAAGCTGTAAAGCAGATGTTTCTTTGGCATAAATAACATTCAGTGAGCTCCTAAAAATGACTGTATGCAAACCATCTTTTAATGGTTAGGCAAGCATCTTTGCCCAGCACACCACATGGGGTTTAGTAAATATTAACCAGAAGTGACTGCTCAGCCCGCCCTCCCCCCCAAAAAACCAGTTAACGAACACGAACTGCCAAAAACCAAACCTATGAACCTTTGACAGATTTGGGGTACACAGGATTGCTCTTCCCCTAGAGAACTCGATTCTCCCTTCCCTGTTTCTGGGGACTCGCTTTAGATGGGAAAAGGCGGACGTGAACAGGTTATTTATTTGGAAATGCAGCCAGGCTGCGTAGGACTGTGGCACGGTCCTTCTCATTTAACCCCCTTGGAAATCTGATCCGGATGGATTTAAAGAAATGGGGAGGGAACCGTCCGGCATGCTTAATCTCTTCAAGTAATTAAGATTTTATCGATGCCTCGCACAGCCTCTACTGTTCCACTCAGTTTGGCAGTTAACTCTGCATTTAAGACCTCCCTAACACGATAACGACAAGGCCGTCTTGTCCGTCATTATCTCGCGGTTGCAGATCCCTGGTCGGGTTTTCTCGGCCACTGGCTCCTGCATTCCTGCCTGAGCCCCGCAGGAAACAGAGCCGCTGCAGCTGCCAGCCTTTATTTACACACATTCCTGCCTCAAATTGAATTAATGAGCATAATTTAACTCAGGCGATGTCCTCCCCGGGCTCTCTTTCCTCTTTACCCCACAGGCCCGCCTGCTTTCTCCCTCACACCCTCCCATGGAGATCTTCCTGGAAAGGACCCAGGCACTCTGCTAGCGTGGACAGAACTCTGGACAGACTCCACCTTCAGCGTCCTCTGAGCCACGTGGGGCTCTGGTTAAAAATGCAGATTCGGACCCAGCAGCTCCACGTTGGGGCCTGAGACTCAGCATGCAAACAAGCCCTCTCTCCGGGGATAATGAGCGTGGCCAGTCTGGGGCCCACACTGGGAGGAGCTGCCTTACCCAAGGACTCACCTGTGCTGAACAGAACAAGCCAGGTCCTTAATGAGTAATCGGAAGGCAAATGCTAACTTCTGATCTCTCCAACCCGGCTGATGTCATGGAAGGTTTAAAGATTTTTATTTATTTTTTTTTAAAGATTTTTATTTTTTATTTTTTTATTTATGACAGAGAGAGATCACAGGCAGAGAGGCAGGCAGAGAGAGTGAGAGGGAAGCAGGCTCCCCGCCAAGCAGAGAGCCCGATGAGGGACTCGATCCCAGGACCCTGAGATCATGACCTGAGCCGAAGGCAGCAGCTTAAACCACTGAGCCACCTTACCCAAAGCATCCCCGTAGGGGATCTGTTTACCTTGTCTTCCCTGTGTGTGTGTGTGCAAAGAAAACAGAGTAAAGTCAAATCACAAGTCCCATTAACTCCTAAACGCAGCCCTACACAAATTCCAAACCTAGGAGCTAAAAGAAAGTGTAGAATTGGAATCCTGGGACCCTTAACTTTTACACAAAAAGCAGAAGTAACCCCACCGAAGAAACTTCAGTGTGGATGTGGTTAGAGGCAGGAGGTCTGTTTATTGCATTGGGCAGACCAACGAGGAATTTCCTGCACGCTATGCCAAAGTCCGAGTGCAAGGAACTTTCTCTGAAGTCCATGCAATGAAACCAGCAGATCTCCTGTGTATTCACACATTGTAGACCTTCGCTAGTTATCCCTGGCAAAAATCCTCCCAAATTCTACCAAGTGTGGAAACGGATTAAAAAGGGAAGGAGGAAAACACTCCCCCTAAAACAAAAGAAAGTAAATGAATATATTTGAAAACCACTGTGTTGACGGCATGGATTTTGTTCTTCCTGGATAGGCGTACATGTAATACCTCCAGCAATAAATATCCTTAACCTTGGGCCCAAAGCTGTTTGCCCAGGTCCGCACAACTCCATATTTGGCTGCTTCGATAGAGAAAGGCTTTCTTGTCAAATTTTGCACAGAAAAGTAGATTTGGGGATTTTTTTTTTTGAGGAAAGATTGAGTTTATCATGAAACATTTTTCACTGAGAAACCAGTAAAATGAACCACCTTTTTACCCAAACCACAAAGACTGCAAATTCCTTTGCTAGAAAAGTTGGCTGCTTCTGTTGAAAAAATTGACTTATGCGGAATAGCTTCTGGGGGCATGCAGGGATAGACGAGGTTGTATTCTCCGTGCAGGGGAACATAACTTGTAATGGCAAATAGTAGCTCCTGCGAGAGGAAAAACGGTAGCTTATCAATACCATTTCCTTACTGTAAAGGTTCTCCCAGCAGATGTACAGGTATTAATCCGTATGTATTCCAGAAAGATCTTCACAATGCCTAAATTCTGCAAAAACAAAGCTCATCTGAAACTTTTCATTACCACTTACAGCCTCACTGTTGGGATTATAAATGGGGTAGCAACTTCCCCTGGTTTCAGTAACTATGTCGCTCAAGTCCAAACTGCCAAAATGTTTTAATTAATATGACAAAATAATGCTAATCACATTTTTTCCTCTTTTCTCTCTCTTTCTCTCTTCTTTTTTTTTTGGGGGGGGGGGTGTTGCTCCTGACTTGACAGCAACCTGAGAAAACAAAGAAATCACACTTTTTAATGTGATGGAATGTTTAGCTATTTCACACACAGCCAGTGTGCCGAACCTCTGCGGATCAGCTACTGGATTTTCTCGATGCACAAGGAAAAGGAAAATTGTTATCTGGATTGCTATGGACGATGGCAGGTTCCAAGTAATTATCTATCTGCATATCATTAATTTCTCCTTTTAGCATTATCTGAGGTCTGAGTATCCATCACAGCCCCTCTGCCCCAAACAGGCCACACCACGGACAGTCCCTCACCCCTGCAGTTTCTGTCCTGGATGCCACTTCCTCTTTACCATCTACATTTTTTTCTCAAAGATTTTTTTTATTTACTTGAGAGAGAGCATGCACAAGAGAGCACAGAGGAAGAGGGAGAAGCAGACTCCCCACTGAGCAGGGAGCCCGCTGCGGGGCTCGATCCCAGGACCAGAGCGGAAGGCAGACGTTTTACCTATTGAGCCTCCCAAGCACTCCCACCATCTACATTTTTAAGCATACAAAGCTCAGACCTGCCTTTCCTCAAACTCTAGTCTTCTTTAAGTTTTCTTACAGGGAAGACTGTTTTTTTTGTTTTGTTTTTTTTTTAAATATTTTATTTATTTATCAGAGAGAGAGATCACAAGTAGGCAGAGAGGCAGGCAGAGAGAGAGGGAGAAACAGGCTCCTCACTGAGCAGAGAGCCCGATGCGGGGCTCGATCCCAGGACCCTGAGATCATGACCTGAGCCGAAGGCAGAGGCTTAAACCACTGAGCCACCCAGGCGCCCCTACAGGGAAGACTTTTGCTTTGTCTCTGCTCATGACTCAGTATGATATGGTGTGACTACTTCTCGAATGTATTCCAATCTGTGAAGTTAGGCAAATTTGTTTTCTCACTGAGAGAAGCTCTTCCAGAAAAGGTCTAGGATTCTCCTCACTCCTTCCCCATATGGAAGCCTAATGGAAATGATGTTTCTCCCTCCTGTTATCTGCAGGAGAATGTGGGCAGTGCCAGGATCGCTATAAAGCACATCTGGGTCATTTGATAATAAATCTGCTAGAGAAATCATCCACAGGAAGGAAACAGCTAGTGCAAGGCAGGAGACCGGGGCAGGTCTGTCACAGGCGCCTGCCTGCACTTTAGGGACCCCAGGGACTATGGAGGCCGAAGTCCATCACTAGCAGAGGCCCATAGCTAATGGTCGCCGTGCCAGGTCGTGTCTTGATCACAGGGTCCCAGGGTAGCCTCCGTGGGTTCTACCAGCTTTCTGAGTCTGGTTCTGAAGCCTCTCCACACGTCTTGTGGGCTGCATCACTTCCTTCCACATTTTCCTTTTTCTGTTTATCAAGTCAAAGCCAGTTTTCTTTTCCTTTGTTCACTGCAATCAAGGACCCTGACTGGTATAATTAATAATAATAATAAAAAAAAAGTTAAGCATGTTTGGGTCATAGCCCCAAACAGGCAAGGTCAAGACTAATGGCTGATAGAACAGCCTATTTCCATCAGAAGACGTCATGCAGTGCTGCCACCAGACATATCTTCCTGGGGGCTCTGTGAAAGATTTCTAAGAAACAGACACTAGCAGGGAATAAGAGTCTAAGACTTTTTTTTTTTTTTTTTTGGGCCCATGGAAATAAGCCACAACAAAAAATGATATCGAGTCCTGATTCTTTGAGTTTACTTAAAATCTTGTTTTCAATGCCAAATGCTCTCTCTTCCCCTGCCACTTCAATGCATCCTATAGAGCTAGTACACGCACAGACCATTTGTGCTCTACTGGAGCAAATCGCATAAAATGTCTGCTGTGAGACTGGCGGGAAAGGCTGTGCACCCTGTAACACAAGCAGACTGGCACAAGCAAAAATTAGGGATGCTGGGTGGAGCTCCGGGGATGAGGGGGACTGTAGGGAAGGGAGCTTAAGTTTGCAGCCTGTGTGACCATGGAGGGTGGTGACGGCCCCAGAGAGGGGGAGCACGAGGGAATGCACGAGAGCCAGAGGAAGTGAATGAGGATTTCAGAGGCCAAGTGCGTGGAAGACCCAGAGTTAGGCAAAATTATTTAGACACACCATATAGTTAGTACCAGCCTATAACATTATTTGTTAGTTTCGATACAAATCGTACAACAAATAACGAGTAACCCAGCACATCTGAGGGAGCCTGACTGGCGAGGACTGGGGAGGGGGCAGCTCACCCAGCTTATATTCTAGCCCTCCGCTCCCGCCTCAGTCATCTGTCCCCGCCACACTTACTGAGTTGTCTTCTACATACCAGTGAGGGTGCTGCTCCTCAAGAAGTTCTCCATTCCCAGGGAAGAACTGAAAACCCAGTTTTCCCCAAAGCTGAGCAGAAGCGAGTGGTTCAACTATCAACCTTTTTCTTATAATCTATTTACCAAATTATTTTCTTAGGCGATCTTCTAAGATTGACGTATGTTTCCAGTCTCGAGGGCTGTCTTTCTGTGTACAGTACGGGCTCTGTTAGGAAGCCATCAGAAAAGGTGTGTTTGTCCCTCAGATAGCCATTACAAGTAATGAATAGTGTCCTCATGAGCTTTTTTTTTTTTTAAGATTTTATTTATTTATTTATTTGACAGAGAGAGAGATCACAAGCAGGCAGAGAGGCAAGCAGAGGGAGAGGGAGGAGGAAGCAGGCTCCCTGCTGAGCAGCAGAGCCTGATGCAGGGATGCAGGTCTCCATCCCAGGACCCTGAGATCATGACCTGAGCTGAAGGCAGAGGCTTAACCCACTGAGCCACCCAGGCGGGCCCCCACACCATGAGCTCTTACTGAACAAAAGTAATTTTTAAGCCACATCTGAAGGTTTGAGGGGCTTGTAAAAAGGCTTCAGAATTCACTGACATAATCTGAGTAGTAAACAGCCTGAGAAGGGCTTTCTTGGCAAAACTGTGATCAATAAATGACAATGTAGACTTAGCAATTATAGCAGTGGACAAAAGCTTAGAAAAACCCTTGCCCTAAGGATCAGGGGAAAAAGATACCCTGGAGGAAACTCCTACCAGGGAACTGAATTAAGAGACAGGAAAGAGCAGGGGATAGAAATGACAGAGAACATCGGAAGGAAAAACAGTCAAGAGCTAGCTTTAAAGAAGGAATATTTCTATAAAACTAATGAAGATAAGTGACTCTGCGAAACTGAAAGCAAAATGATATGGAGAATTCCAAAATAATTCAGCTTCAAACACACACTTTATTAGTCAGATGTTTAGCATTTAGAGTTCTGAGTTTTGGAAGTTCATTTCACCCAGAGGATGAAGAGGCAGGCTCTGAGACCACCTGAACCCAAACTGCAACTTTCTAGAATGACAACCACCCCATACTGGCAGGGACATGGACAACAATGAGGAATAAAGAAGTAATTCCATTTCTTTAAAGGAAAAAAGGTGGTTTTGGGGAGAAAGTGTCCCTAAAATGGCATCTATCATTAGTAGGTAGAGATTGATCCCTAAAACCTGTGTCAGAAGGACCTCAAAAAGGCTTGAATGGAGTTCACGTTCCTGCCATATATGGGAATACTATCTTCATTAGGTTATTCTGCTATGTTTGAACCATTGAAAACACTGGGGAAGAAAAGGATTATTTTTCTTTTAACAAAATGAACAAATCCCCAAGTAGACAATTTCACCAGTTATCTAAAATTGCTTCTTAATTTTGTATTTCCTGTTCAAAACAAACTATTTTGACATAAGCTGTTTTCTAATATCATGGCCATTTCAGAATTTAAAAATCTCCAGTCAAAAATCAACCAGTTTCTATGACAGAAAGCTACTATAATGCCCTAATGCAATTCCCTTTGAGTCATGGAAAAATTCAGTGTGTGTGTGTGTGTGTGTGTGTGTCTGTGTGTGTGTGTGCACACGTGTGTGTTACTACCCAGACAAGGGCATTTGTTATTATTATTATTTTTTTTCGTTCATTTTAAATGATTTAGTAGTCAGATAGATTAACACAAAATAATACTCAAATGTCCTCTATTTCCTTTTGTTTCTAAGTATTACTTTTCCCACATTAATCATAAACAGGTAAGATTCTGACTTACTGTCTTACAGGACCTTTATTCATGGTCAATTTTTCTCTTTCTTGATGCCGTATCTAAGAAACTTTCTCAACGACCTTGCAGTTTCCTTCAGTGAAATGTGAAAACCCTCTCCCTCCAGCTCCCTAGCCCCACCTGGCCTTCTCTGTCACATTAAGACTTCTGGTGCTCCCTGTTATCAATCACGTTTCCCTCCCTCATTCTCTTCCTCCCCTCTGCTGCTTCTGATTTTACTGGGTGTAGAATCACTTCACTTACTGCTTTTCTTTCCTTTAATTATGATGCTGTTGGAGACAGAGAAGTTTCAAATCGAACACTTTTTCTTTTCGTGTAATATCACTTTCCTTGACGCGAAAACTCTATACCCCAACTTGGCTCCTGGTGCCAGATCCACTCATGCTTTAAATCTCTCTTCTAAGACAGTGCTGGAGCCTGGATTGTTCCACCGTCTGGGTGAGAACCAGTACCCCCAGAGATGGTCTATTTCTTCCATGAAATCAATCCAGATTTATCAGAGTCCAGCTGCCACCTAAACTCTCCCTAACCTTAACTTTTTTTGGACCAAAACCTTCTCTTCAAGTACGCACTTATATTTATATTACTCCAAACGTATCAGTCTCTTCAATATAATAATGAAAATGCCATCTGATGATGCAGTGGGTTAGAGGACTTACTTTTCTGCCAGATGCACTGTCTTCATCGGTTTTATCTCCCATAATAAGATCACTGGATAATGACTAGCTTGGCACGTCCTTAGATGATGTACTCAAGAATCTTTCTTTATTCCATTTTTGCCTGCCCTTTACTAGCAGTTCCAAAACAAACACTTGTCTTGAAGCAATTTGACCTTACTATCAACCTTTTACAAATACCAGTATCAACAAATACTATGAAGCAGAAATCACCCAAGTAGCTAAAATAGTTTTAACTGGAAATGTTCTAAAATCTTGTAAGTGGAAATCATTCTTTGGGTGGGAAAAATGTGTGGTTTGTGCTACTGGTGTTTAGCACACTTATGAAAGGATACTAAATTCATTAATCTACCCATCACTTATTATGTGCAGATCCTTTCCAGGTGATTTCCAAATGTTTGAGTAGTGGCACCTGCTCTTCTTATCAATTCAGTGAACAGAGACTAAGAACCTATTGCACAAAGCCAAATCCCTTCCCCACGTCTACGTGAGAGGCATTTCATTTAACTTTATTCATTCTTTTATGGAATTTATGGAATGCCAAAAAAGAGGATATATTGAAGAGCATTCACTTTCCTCTTACAGTTCCCAGTTTAGAGGAAGAAACTGATATAAATTATGAAATCACATACATGTATTTAAAATACATTTTTAAGATTTTATTTTTATTATTTATTTGACAGACAGAGATCACAAGCAGGCAGAGAGGCAGGCAGAGAGAGAGAGAGAGAAGCAGGCTCCCTGCCCAGCAGAGCCTGATGCGGGGCTCAATCCCAGGACCCTGAGATCATGACCCGAGCTGAAGGCAGAGGCTTAACCCACTGAGCCACCCAGGTGCCCCTAAAATACATTTTTAAGAACTGTGATTAAAAAAACACCTAACAAAATGTATCCTCTTCACCATTTTTTTGGTACGTAGTTGAGCAGCATTCACTGTGTTCTCATTGTTGGGCAATACATCTCAAAGTTTGTCATCCTGCAAAACTGACGCTCTGTTATACCCATCAAACGCTCCTTCCTCATTTCCCCCGCACCATCCAACCCCTGGCAACCACCGTTCCCCCTTCTGTGTCTAGAAACTTGACTTCTCTAGGTATCTCACGTAAGTGACATCATACTGTATTAGCCCTTTGGTGTCTGGCTTAGTTCACTTAGCATGAAGTCAAGTCTCACCTGTATTACAGCACGGGACAGGACTTCCTTCTTTTTAAAGGCTGCATGATAGGCCTTCGATGTACAAATCACCTTTTGGTTATCCGTTCACCTACCAGCGGACATTTGGGTTGTCCCTCTTTCTTGGCTGTTTGAATACTGCTGTTATGAACAAGGGTGTGCAAATATCTCTCCAAGGGCCTGCTTCACATTCTTGTGGGCATATGCCCAGAAGTGGAATTGCTGGGTCATATGGCAATTCTGTGTTTACCCTTTTTTTTTTAAAGTTTATTTATGTAAGCAATCTCTGCACCCTACGTGGGGCTCAAACTCATAACCCTGAGATTAAGAGTTGCATGCTCTGGGGCGCCTGGGTGGCTCAGTGGGTTAAAGCCTCTGCCTTCCGCTCAGGTCATGATCTCAGGGTCCTGGGATCAAGCCCCGCATCGGGCTCTCTGCTCCGCAGGGAGCCTGATTCCTCCTCTCTCTCTGCCTGCCTCTCTGCCTAGTTGTGATTTCTCTCTGTCAAATAAATAAAATATTAAAAAAAAAAAAAAAAAGAGTTGCATGCTCCACTGACAAAGCCGGCCAGGTGCCTCTCTGTGTTTAATTTTTTGAGGAACCTCCATACCATTTTCCACAGTGATATACCATTTTACATTCCCACCAGTAAGATTTCCGTTTTCTACATTTTTATAACACCTGTCATTTTTGTTTTTTAAACAGAGGTCACCTTAATGGGTGTAAGGTGTTACCTTGTGTTCACGTATAAATTTTTAATTGTGGTAAATGTAACAAAGGAGAGGCAAGTCAAATTAAGGGCACATGTACTAGAAGGATTTAGCCTGGTCAGGAATGCAAGGAAAGGCACCCTCAGGAAGGAATGACTCATGTGAAGTCTGCACTTGATCTTAGCCAAAAGGCCGAGAAGCGATTGACTCATGTGAAGTCTGAAAACTGTATAAGCCTTAGCTAGGTGGAAGGTGGAGACCAGGCCATTCAGGGGGTGAGGGGAGTAGGTGAAAATGCACTGTGAGAGTATAAATGCGGCAGGCCAGGAAGCAAGAGAAGACCAGTGTGGGCACGGTGAGGACTGAGGAACAGTACTACAAGAGAAGAGGTCAGGGCTTCTCACAGCCTCAGGGACCAGGAATGTAACCTGGAACTTTCTCCTGAGGGCGAAAGGAAGCCTGGGGAAAACTACCTCAGATTTGTGTTGTGAGACTGTTTTGACTGCAGTAGAGCAATGGTTGCAGACAGACTAGATGCTAAGTAGCTAGTCAGGAGGCTACTGCAATAATCCAGGCAAAAAACTGCTACGGTACCAACTAACTGGACAGGATCAGAACTGGAGGGGAGAAGATACATGTAAGAGACATTTAGGAGGTAAAAATGACAGAGGACTTGTGTTAAGCAGCGTGATGGAAAGAAGGTGCCTAGAACTCCAGCAGGAAAAAAGGACAAAGGGTACATGATCTTAGATGACTGATAATCTTACTTAGAAATTACCACTCATTGAACACATTAACCATTTGTTAGGAAGAAATCTAATTTATTTTCGGTGCCATAGGTTATTATTGCTCAGCTGGTTGCTGCGTGACATAAATGTGACCAAAGTCCTGGATCCTGACCTCTTCCCTCCCACATTCAGGAGAAAATGTCTGGGGTATTAGCCAACACTTTGGAAAAACTACTTAAAATCAGACCCACATTTTATAAATCGTGGTTTATAAACTCTGCTTAAAGCAATTAATAAGCACAGATTAACAGCTCAGTTGTTTAATTTTTTGGGGAAGGCCTTGTGTAAGAGCCATGACCCTTTGAAGTGCCAGCGACTGAAATGAAAGTCAGGGAGGCGCCCCCTGCGTGCAGGGAAGAGACCTGGAGGACCAAGCTGCTCCCGGGACCCAATTCGAACCGAGGCTGGGTTTCCTTACCTCCTCATCTTGCTTGCGCTAAATTTAGCTTTGGAGAATGAGTCTGGGTTTCCAAGTCCCTGTTGGTCAAGAGCTGTGCTGGCCAGGAGAGGGGCCGCCGGCCAGGGGTGGTTACTGAGCCCTTGCACTGGGTCTGGTCCCACTTGAGATACACTGTCAACCTAACACAGGTACTGGATTCCGAAGACTGAGTACAGAAAGACCACAAATTATCCCTAATGATTTCTTTTAATGTTGATCACAAGGGGGGCTAAATAGACTAATAAAACTAACTTCATTTTTTTTTTTTTACTTTTTTTTAATGGAGCTGCTAGAAAATCGAACTCTATCCATGTGTCGCTCATGATATTTCGTGACAGTGAACAGCATACAGCACCCAGGATCATTCGAAGCTGACATTTTGAATTGTTGGCTGCCAAAGGAGAGAGGCCTCTCTCAGAAAAGCTTCCATTTCTTAACATCCCTGTTTTAAACAATCTGCTCTACCCAAACCTGTCTTCTTGTTCTTGGGTGGGGAAGGAGGAGGGGGAGGCGACAAAAAGTAGGCAACGTCCTATGGTGCTCACATTGGACACAGTAGGCTTTTTTACAACATAACAATGACTGCGACTTTCCAGAAGGCTAAGAGAGTTCTGTCTTCACCTGACCCAGTTTTACCTCTTGTGTCTGTCACTTAGCAATTTCTTCATTTTCAGAAGTAACAGAAATCCAACTTGAATGGTCTTAAGTAAAAATGGGAATATATCAGTTTATGTGCATCTAAACATTCAGAGAAAGTCCTAGCTTCAGGCACAGCTGGATCCAGCACTGCACTCAATGCTGTCTTCCCTCTCTCTTTCTCTCTCAGTCCAGGTTTTCCTCTGTGCTGTGCTCAGAGCCCCAGCCAGGCTCTCTCTCTGTGGCAGCCATTGGCAACTTCAGGCTGACATCAGCAGCAAAAGTGCTTTCCCCTTCCCTTATTAGTTTCCATTAAAAAAAAAAAAATCTGGGGTGCCTGGGTGGCTCAGTGGGTTAAAGCCTCTGCCTTTGGCTCAGGTCATGATCCCAGGGTCCTGGGATCGAGCCCCACATTGGGCTCCCTACTCAGCGGGGAGACTGCTTCCCACCCACCCCCCCGCCTGCCTCTCTGCTTACTTGTGATCTCTGCTGTCAAAAAAAAAAAAATTAAAAAAAAAAAATCCTTGAGGGGCACCTGGGTGGCTCAGTCAGTTAAACAGTGGCCTTCAGCTCCAGTCATGATTCCAGGTTCCTGGGATTGTGTCCCCCATTGGGTTCCCTGCTCAGCGGGGAGTCTGCTTCTCCTTCTACCTGCCACTCCCCCTGCTTGTGCTCTCTGACAAATAAATAAATAAAATATTTTTTTTTAAAGATTTTATTTATTTATTTGACAGAGAGAGATCATAAGTAGGCAGAGAGGCAGGCAGAGAGAGTGAGAGGGAAGCAGGCTCCCTGCCGAGCAGAGAGCCCGATGTGGGACTCGATCCCAGGACCCTGAGATCATGACCTGAGCCGAAGGCAGCGGCTTAAACCACTGAGCCACCCAGGAGCCCTAAATAAATAAAATCTTAAAAAAAAAAAAAGTCCTTGAGCTGTCCCTGAGTTGCCTGGTGTGGGTCACCATGCCCATTTCTGAGTCAGTCACCATGGACCACGATATGAACACCCTGGTTGACTAGCCCTGGGGGGTTGGGGGGGCAGGTCCAGATCCAGAGGTGGAGCAGAGGCAGAAACGGCACTGTCTCAATGCATGTTCTGGAAGAGGGGACAGGCTTTAGGGGCTGTGACTGGGAAAACAGAAAAGGGATGTGGGGCAGGTGGTTGGTGACAAGATGCCCTTGCACCCAGGATGTTAAAGAGGTGTCCGCAGCTGCTGAGCGAGTGGGCGGGCCTTGCCCTCACGGTGTAAGCAGAAGTCTACACAAACATGTCCATCTTGCAGTTTCTAGCTTTTGTTACAATCAGGTGGCAGAAATTAAAAAACTAAAATAACACTCATGAATGAATGTGCATTACAGGCACAGACGCAGGTAACCTACATTCCTGTTTTCCTGTCTTTAGCTGAAGGAATGTCAAATGCTTACGACAGCTGGTTAATGGCTGTTCAGAAAGCATATGATCTCCTTGGCGGATTCTGATATTTTATGATGCCAATGGCCACAAGAGTCACTGAAGAAAGGGCTAACCTACTTCAAATCCTTTCACTATTTTGATCTTCTTGGATTCTGGCGACAGCAGCTTTGCATCACTGTTTTTATACAAAATAGGAAAGGCCTGGCATGGGCTTCACAGCAGGCTGTGATTCCCTTTGGTTTAACCTACCCTTTTCTTGCCAGGTTATCTTTCCTTGCACAAATCCTTTATCTGCTGGCCTTTCTCAGGCAGCTCTGCACCTCTTAAATCGAACAAACCTAAAGAAAGAGGTCTCTGGGTGGGAGGACTACGGTCCCCCACTGTGGTCACCAGACAAAGCCATTTTCTTCTGCAGATGTCCGGGAAGTAAACCCCTGCATAGAAACTCTCAAGCCCAGTGCCGTGCATACACATTTCCACATGTTTGGAGAAAGGAAAAGTTCAAAACCACATCAAACATACTCTGTGACCGCTGAGTATAAATATTACAAACAAACAAAATCAGCATGTAATGTGTACTTTAATTTGCTGACAGATATTTTAAAAAATTAACATCCGAGTGAATGGCAAATGCCAACACCACAACAAAACCTTTCACTGAAGAGAAAAATAACTCACAATCAAAGCCGCCTGGTCTCTAATTAGCACACAGCATCCTTGAAACGAGAGGCCAAAATAAAATAAACTGCCAAAAGAAAGAGAACAGTGGTGGTGGTGGTGGGTGGGTGTGTGTCTGGGGGGAGGGAGGGCAGGAACTTGAAAATTAAGGCTTTCCACGATGTACTTAAAACACACACACACACACACACACACACACACACACACACACGACATTGTCTCAAACCTACTTTCCTGGGGTTCAATGCCAGAAGATTGCATCTCAAACACAAAGTACATGTATGCTTCTGACTCTACAATTATGTCTTAAAAATTCTTTTTTTTTTTTTAAAGGTCTTGTTTATTTATCTGACAGAGAGAGAGAGCACAAGCAGGGGGAGTAGCAGGCAGAGGGAGAAGCAGACTCCCTGCTGAGCAGGGAACCCGAGGGGGGACATGATCCCAGGACCTTAAGACCATGACCTGAGCCTAAGGCAGATGTTTAACTGACTGAGCCACCCAGGCGCCCTGTATTAAAAATTCTACTACACTGCAGGGTAGGTGTCTTACTATGCAACTTAATAAAAGCAAATTTTAAGGAGACTCAACTGACACTTACTTGACATGTGGCTTGTACCAAGCATACCCTGGGGGCTCTTCATAGTGACCAAGGCTGGGCATCCACACCCTGGAGTCTAGCCACCTTGGCAAGCCGCAGCTATTCCACTCTGGAGCCTGTCCAACGTGCCGCTGCTCTCTTCTCAAGCCTCTGTACCCTCCTGTGGCTGCCAGATTACAATGTGAGCTAATGCTTGATTCACTGTGTAATTGCAAGTGTACAGCATATTTATATGAAGGTTCCTCTGAGACATCGTAAGTTCTCGATAAACAGTACCTAATATTATTTACATGCCTTCTTTACTTCAATCTCTCTATTTACTCCAAAGGTAGGTACTATCTTCTCCACAGACCTGACGAAACTGAGGCTCAGGATAACACAGTCACAGAGATTACGAACAATGGACTCTGGCACAGAAGCAACCAGGAGAAAGAGGCTGGCCCCATTCCTGCCCATACAAAGAATCTGAAATTGCTTTAAGGAGCTCATTCATTTTTTAAAAATATACTTCCCCCTTATTCAGAAATCAGGGACAGGCAAAAAAAAAAAAAAAAAAAAACCAACTTGGCATGACATGCAACAACTACAAAGGCCATGTTCTGAGGGAGCTGTCATCTGATGCCTGAATTTTCTGATTTTAGAGCCCAAATATTTATAGAGCCAAATATTTATAGGGAGAACTCATCTTGATATCCCTGATCAAGCGAAGGTTTTTCTTTTCATTATCAATAAATAATTTTTGGTGATAGTTTTAAAGCTTCTCAGTTCCCGTGATTGCCTCTGACAGGGATTCGAGTGGGGTGCTTTTAAGGACAGCAAACACACACAAATGGGGGGACCCCTGGATGTGGGTGACAAGAGTTATAGGAGAAACCAGGGAGTCCTTAATTTTGCTCATATCTTACTTAGTCAGATAATAATGTCGTCCAGAAATAGAGCAAGTCAATCTTACTATTACACAGAGTGTACAAGTTTAAAGGCCAGAATGAAAATTGGACTTCAGCAAATCACTTGGCCAAATTCAATAAATAAGAAAACTGTACAAAGAAGATGCCAGAAAGTTATTTCAAGCCAAGAGGCAAGTCTCTATTGAGGGGGTTTTCAACCTTATCAGGCTGACCACTTTTCACATATATGAGGCCACAGACGTGAAGTTTATTATTTGAGGAAAATAGGACCTACTCTATTCAATATTGCTATATTAAAGATAATTCCAATAAGCTTGCAGTATTTGTGTTAGGTATTTCTGGGCTGTTATTACCTAAAACACTAATAATTGTGACATTAAAGTGATTATTTTTATCATTCACTTATTTTTTACATTTATATGTTTATTTATTATATATTTATTGCATGTTATATATAATGTATTATATAATATGTTAATATTATGATTAAATTTATTATTATCTATTCATTTACTTTTAATTTAAATTTTACTCAGTTAACATCAGTGCAATACTGCTCCTGGAGAATTCACTGATTCGTCATTGACATGCAACGCCCAGTGCCGGCCAAGTGCCCTCCTTAATACCCACTACCCATCTAGCCCGCCCCCACCCACCTTCCTCCATCAACCCTCAGTTTATATCATTAATCACATCTTATGGTTTCTTGCCCTCTCTCCCTTCACCTCTTCCCATTTATTCACCTGTTTTCTTTTTTGAATTCTGCCTATGAGTGAGATCATGTAGTACTTGACTTTCTCTGACTGACTTATTTCACTTATTATAATACACTCTAGCTCCATCCATGTGGCTGCAAACGGCAAGATTTCATTCTTTTTGATGGCTGAGTAATAATCCTGCATGTGTATGACTACACACACCAGCTCTTCTTTAACGATCAGGCGAGGGACATTCAGGCTCCCAACACCATTTGTTGAAGAGACTGTCTTTTTCCACTGGGTACTTTTTCCTGCCTTGTCGAAGATGAGCTGACCAAAGAGGTGTGGGTCCACTTCTGGGTTCCCTATTCCCTCCCATTGATCTATGTGTCTGTTTTTGTGCCTCTACCATACTGTCGAGACGATTATACCTTTGTAATAGAGCTTGAGGTCCCGAATCGTAATGCTTCCAGTTTTGTTTCTCTTTTTCAGGACTGCTTTGGCTACTCTGCATCTTTTGTGGTTCCATACAAATTTTAGGATTGTTTCTTCTAGTTCTGTGAAGAATGCTGGTGGTATTTTAATAGGGATTGCATTAAATGTGTAGATTCTTTGGATAGTATAGACATTTAAAAAAAATTTTTTTTTAAGATTATTTATTTATTTGGCAGAGATCACCAGTAGGCAGAGAGGCAGGCAGAGAGAGAGAGGAAGGGAAGCAGGCTCTCCACTGAGCAGAGAGCCCGATGCGGGGCTCGATCCCAGGATCCTGGGATCATGACCTGAGCCGAAGGCAGAGGCTTTAACCCACTGAGCCACCCAGATGCCCCAGTATAGACATTTTTAATGAACAATGTTTGTTCTTCCAATCCATGAGCATGGAACGTTTTTCCATGTCTTTGTGTCCCGTTTTATTTCTTTTACACGTGTTCTTAAGTTTCTGGAGTATAGATCTTTTACCTCTTTAGTTAGGTTTATTGCTAGGTATCTTTTTTTTTTTAACCAAATCTTTAAAGAAATCTAAAACCACCCAACCTCAAATATAGTATACTATGCAATGTTAATACTTAAGCCTGTTTTTTAAAAGTATGTATTTCTGGGACGCCTGGGTGGCTCAGTCAGTTAAGCCGCTGCCTTCAGCTCAGGTCATGATCCCAGGGTCTTGGGATCGAGTCCTGTATCGGGCTCCTTGCTCAGTGGGGAGCCTGCTTCTCTCTCTGCTTTTTCCTGCTTGTGCTCTCTCTCTCTCTCTCTCTCTCTGATAACTAAATAAAATTTTTTAAAAAGTACGTATTTCCTTGATTGATTATATGCTGATAAGTATAAAAGAAAAACATCTGCGTGCTAGTGGGGTGCCTTTCCCTTGCACCTGCTCCTCACAGAGGACAGGCAGCACATTGCACACGGTGCTCCTTGGAACGGCAGCAGGGCTTTGGGTTGGAGGGAAATTTGACGCTGCCTTCATTTGGTGGCTCAACAATTGCACAAGAGACTCTGGTTGTTTTTTTCCCTTTAGATCACGTCTTTCATGGCAGCAGCAGGATTCTGGAGGCAGCTTCCATCCTTACGGCTGAACAGGTCTGGGCAGCAGAGTAGTAACTACCTAACACACAAAAGAAGGCCATTTCTTTGATGGATTTCCCCCAGGAACAAGCGTGTGTCCATCTCAGAAGCCCCCAGCAAATGTCTCCTGTGTCTCCTGCTGGGTTTCTGAATCACTGACAGCAGCACGAGCTGGGATCCGGCTCTCCCCTGGAGTCAGGCGGGGAAATGACACTGCATGGGTGCTGGGCCTCTTACACGAGGTCTGGTATCTGCCTACAAACTGGGCCCCTTCAGAAAGGGTGGTGGAGGATGGATGCTGGGGGTGAAACAACCTTGTCCCACATCAGGAAAGTTAACTTGCCCACAGGTTCCCTCCTGGCCCTCGGGCCACTCTCTGTCCTACAGAGATGTTCTACAACCCCAGCTGAGCAAAGATGGGGGCCGATGGGGCCGTGACCCTCCTGCCTTGCTTATCTCCCAGGGCACATGCCACTTGGAAATAAAACCCCCTCTTTTTATATTTGGTGTGGAAAAGACCTGGGCCTGAGACCTTACCAGTCTGTGAAGTCCCGGAGGAAGCAGTCACTTAGGGAAGATGGGTGGTGGGTCGCTTTGACCAAGTGGCAACCACTCCTCCTTCGGTATACCGCTCACCCACTGGGATCTGCATCATGTATACACAAGTGTGGTATAAAACCCAAATGTAAGCCCATTCCTGTCTTTGGGATTAAAAAAAAAAAAAAAAAAGCCTGGCTGGAGCCGGGAGTTTGGCACAGCAGACAGAGTTAGCAGTTTGTAGGCTTTGAAGTGAAAGTATTTTTTTCCCCTCTTTTACTAGCAATGAAAAAGACGTTAAAGGAAAAGCACCAAAGGTGATGAGGAATATTTTTCCATGGTGAACGATGTAATGTCTTTCGGTATAATTCTCTATTTAGAAAGCGAGTTGCCTTAAAGCTGTCATTGGTGATACCTGCCACGTCTTACGTAACCACTGCCCAGGGGACATAAATCATCTGTGGATATTTTAAATAACACCATCTTCTCCTAGAACACCCTGCATGACTCAAACACTGAGACGGAGGAATATTTCAGGCGTTTTAGAGCAGTTCTCAGACATTCAGGAAGGAACAACTTGGAGGTTTATTAAAATTCACAGGCTGGGGCTATGCACCCAGGGACTGTGGCTGTGTGTGTATGTGTGTGTGTGTGCGCGCACACACGTGCATATTGCAAGAACGTATTTTCTGGGTGGGGAGGAGGTTGATTTTTAACAAGCAACGTAGAGACCACCTGGGTGGCTCAGTTGGTTAAGCGACTGCCTTCAACTCAGTTCATGATCCCAGGGTTCTGGGATCGAATCCCGCATTGGGCTCCTAGCTCCATGGGGAGTCTGCTTCTCCCTCTGACCGTCTCCCCTCTCATGCTCTCTCTCTCAAATAAATATAGAGAATCTTTAAAAACAGAAACAAAACAAAACAAAAAAACCCAAATAAGTAACCTAGATAATTCAGATGCTGGTGGTCCCTGGACCTTGCTGAGAAATATCACATCTAGAACCTAGAGAATGTTAAAATTGGCCAAAAGAATTAGGAGTTGAAGTCACAATATTTCTATTTACAGAAGTTCAAAGCTAATTAGTTACTTTCGGAAAAAGAGCAGGCATGTTTTCCATTTCCCTTGGGTTTTCTTATTATACCTGTGCCACATTCCTTGGAGATAATGAGGGTGGATAATATTCTTCTGACTTTGCCGATGAGGAAATTAACACAGGCTAAGTGATTTACCAAAGGTGACAGAGGTAGTTGGGGCAGGACTCTTTGGCCTTTTACACAGACGTCAAGTGAGATGGCATCCCTGCAGATACTCCCAAGTCAACAGCCTTCAGAAACATGTGAAGAAAATAGCAGTACATTTCCTGATCCGGTTTTAGATAAAGTTTTCCTCATCTCTCATCAAAAGCTCTCCCTCAGCAGGCAGCTCTGAGCTAAATGAAGTTTGAAATTTTCTACCTTGAGCACAGGCTTTGGGGACCCATTACGGAGATGCTTGTAACCCACGATGATGCTACTGGGAGAAAGAAAAGCAGATGGTCCCTTATGGAAAAACATCAGCACATGTTTTCCCTGGTAGGGGACTTTGGCATTAACCAGGATAGACACAACCTGAGTTTTTAATTTGCTTTAGATCTAGTTTGGACCTAGAAAAATGGAAAAACAAGGTGTCCCTTAAAAATCCCACAAATGTTGCATATTTTCAGGAGACAGAGTCCACAGATGACTTCTTCGATTTCAGAAACTTCCCCTGGGACTTTCTGGGGCTCACTGTCTGGTTGGGTTTTACATATCATATCATGAGGTGCTGGAGGGAAGATAAAGACCCTTTGACAGTGGAAAATCACTCTCATCTAGAGCCTTCTCCTCCCTTGCCCTCGAGGGAAAACCTGCCTTCTCCCTCATGAGAAAAACTCTAGATATAATGGACAAGACAAAGAAAGAAATATTTAACCAAATCCATTAGGAAATCCCAGCAGGAACAATGTACCTTTTCAACAGTTTAGGATGTTATGAACAGACAGAATGTTTTGTGTGGGGCATCTGTCTCAGGCTCCCGAGTGAGAAATGCTGTTTGCCATTAAACACTAGTTTCATTCTAAAGCTCAAAAGAACCATGTTCATTTGCCAAAATCCTACTGCTCTGTGAACTACAAAAAAATGGTTTATACAAGTCACTAGAAACATCTAATAATAATAATAATAATAAAAGTCTTTTCCCAGAGTACCCCTTACTCCTAAGCATTCACCAACAGTCTTAGCTCAGGCTGCTATAACAAAATACCATAGACTGGGTGGCTTATCAGCCAGACATTTATTTCTCACGGTACTGGAGGCTGGACATCCGAGATCAGGGTGCCGGCACGATGGTGAGGACCCTCTTTCAGGGTCTAACTAACTTTTCATTGTATCTTCAACAAGACAGAAAACAAGTGAGCTAGCTCTCTGGCTCTTCTTATAAGGAGCACTAATCCTCTCGATGACCTAATTACTTCCCAAAGGCCCTGCCTCCAAATACCATCGCACTGGGGGTTAGGGCCTCAACACGAGACTTTGAGGTGAGGACACAAACACCGAGTCCATAATGCCAACCCAGTACCAAAGAGATGACTATGGCTTGGGCTGATTTTCTATAGTAGCCCCGAGGAGCCCTGTTCCTGCTGGTACCTGAGCCCGGCTTCCACCTTTCTTCATGACAGCCTGTCATTCCCTCGGACGCAGCAGAAAGTCTTTGGGAGACCTCCAGCTAGTTTTGGTCACTCTCCACGTAAGGGCTTCTTCAAAAGGGTTCAAAGAATGAACAAACCGCTGGGCAGCAATAGCAGGTGAGAGAGTGTTAGGATGGCTCGGACACTATTTCTGACACCCTGTCCCCACTAAGAGGTCTCCCCTGGAGGAAGATTAGTGATCATAAACAGGCCTTCACACATACACAGCAGAATAACCACTCAGAAGTCCCATGACATGAAAACTACCTTAATCATCTTATGCGGCGTCTAATGAGAACCTCACCTTAGCCAGCTGTGTTCGATTTCCAAGTAACATCATTTGCCTCATACAAACCCACCAACCAACAAAACAGTGAGAATGACATAAAAAATAAAAAATTTATACCAAAACGATATGTGATTTGATGTTATGATTTCTTTGCTTTGGGAGGGTAGGAATACCTTGTTAAATGTGTTTGAAAGGTCTGCAACAACAGAAATTTCACTATTAGGCCAAGCCCTCACACCACACAGACCAGCATTCAACTTGGAGAGTGACCACGTGGCACGTTAGTAGTGTCTGCCCAGCAGATGCGGCCTCTCTGCCCTTGGAAAGTAGCTGTGGCTTGGAACGAGCGTCAGAGGCCACCCTAGCTCGGGCGCCTCTAACCTAGGGTTGCTGCTGCGGATGCGAACAGGAGGCGCACACCTGGGTATCTCTCAGTGAGGGCACTGGGAGGGGCTTCCAAGAAAACTGATTTTGTTGGCCAGTCACACATGGACTGATCCCATTCTGCCAGCTGACATTCTCCTCTCACCTAAGAAACTATCTGCAGCAATCAGCGGCTGTCCTGCACCATAAAATTCCCCCAAAGTCACGAGGCCATACCTGCCTTTTCCCAGAAGGACGAGAACCCAAAAGCAGATATTCTAGGCACCACTGCCTTGCCAAGTGATCATCGTTGTTGTGAATACTTGTCTTGGTCTATTTTTGGGGGGGATGAATCACACGGCTTTAAAATAGAACTGATTTCTTGAAATGCTTTACAATCTTCCTGATTCATTCAACGCAATGTAATTTCTATGTTATGAACCACTTGCGTGTGGGAAAGAACTGCCAAGTGTGCTATGGGTTTATCCTCATTCCTCACTGTGTAGATGCATTAGGGGACTGGGTGCCCCCTTCTGCAGCAGAAGTCTGTCCTGGCCAGCACCTGCACTTGAGGAGGTCCTGGACACCCTGGGGTCTGACGGCTACTGATTAGCCAAGGGAACAAGGCAAACAATTCCACCCCTGGGCTATCTCACATGACACAGCTGCTGCTCATGTAGTTAAGAGTTGGGCAGACCCAGAGTTGGGGCTTATTTCTGCAGAGGAAGTGGGGCTAGGATCATAGCCAGATGTGCCATGCACAGGCCTGGCCCTACAATATGCATTCCTGGGGCAGGAACACCAGTGGAAGTCCCTGACCCATAGGCCTCTCCTCATCCTCGGATCTGTCCCCCAGCATAAGCGTCCTCATGCAAGTCGGGTGGCTATCGAGAGGCAAACATCTAACTGGCCCAATGCATGTGTTTTGCAACTAGCTGCCCCTTGGGCTAAGGGTATTCACAAAGGCTTGGATATGGGGAGAGGACCATGCAGGCCTGGGAAGTGGGCTTTTGTGGCTATTGAGGAAGGAAACTCAAGATCTTAGAAACCCAGGGAATGGACTAGAAGTAGGATTCTGGCTCTGTGTACACTGGGCATCTCACCCTGTGAAGAGGAACAGACCTAGCCAAGGCTGGCCAGCTCAGAGGCTTCCAAAGCACAGAGCCTAGGGCAACCACCTGCTGGGCTCTTAGGACAGTGTTAGAAATGGGCAGATCAGAAAATGGGGGTCTACGGGGTGAGGGTGGAGTGTCTGGGCCTGTGCAGCTTCATCTGTAAACTGAGGTAGTTTGGAACCTGGAATTGTCAAATTCCTCTCCAGACCTAATACTATAGGGTTCTAAGATCCAGCTTGTCACTATTGAAGGCTCAGTCTCAAACACTGGATAAAGATAATACAAAAGAAAAGAAAATGCTAAAAAAAATTCAAATGAGGTCTTCAATCTCAGCCTCTCTAGTTCAAGAGATGAACAATGAGATATTCTGGTTAATCAATGATCTGGCTAATGGAGTTGTTAGATTTATCTTTCACAGGTGACTAATAATCAGAGCATAACAATACACTTAACTATCTGCATCACCACTGGATGGCAAATGACTCAGAACATCTCCAGTTTAGGGCCATGAACTACCTGGACACATCAGGACTGTATGTAATTAACACATGATTCATTATGGAAACGTGAACATGCTGGGTAGGCCAGCAGATGTCAGTTGACAATCTCCAATATTAAAATTTCCGATGCCATTTCTGTGGATAAGGCAACCTCTTTCCAATTCTCTAATTTGGTTTTTTTTTTTTCCTCTCCTGATGAATCTTGATGGAAGCAGGCTGCACCAACCTCTTCCGAAGTTCACTGGTGTCATGAGACACAGAGAGCCCATGCCCAGAAGGCATCAGTGTCATGAGACAGGGAAAGCCCACTCACAGTTAGGAGCACTGACCTGTCCTTTCATATCTGGAGCAATGGGAATGGTGGGCCAGATGGTTGAGTAGACGCCAAAAAACACCAGCCAGATCAGCATGCTTCCCCAGACAGCCAGATGACTGAACTGCAAAAGGAAACAGAGGCTCAGGCAGGGCTTCTCTGCTGGCACAGGTGAGCCACCCGCATCCTACCTGCAACAGAAACCCTGTGTCCAGGCCAGCTTTCTTCATGGAAACATTTTTGACTAGTCACTGGAAAGTGCCATCTTGTAATTCTCTTGTCTCAGAATGTCACACAATGAATTCAAGGATCAGGAGGCCCCAAACTACCCTGAGGATCAAGGTGCTTTTGCTGCCTCAGCAGACCTTCTCCTAGACCCCTTGCACAGTTTTAGTCAGCCCCTCGCTGGTCCTCACCAATGCTTGCTCCAAGTTGGAGCTACATTGGCCAGTTCACCTTAATCCAGAAAGAGAGCACCGTATGGACAAAAAGAACAAGATGTTCTTACTTATTGTTTTGAGACTTTGATTCTTCTTTTCATTTTCCAAAGAACTTTTTACAAATCTGGGCTGGATATTACATCTTAACCGTCTTTTAAGCATCTGCTGAGTTGTTAACTTTTTCTCCTTTGCCTCTGAATATGATGACCCTTGACTTCTTTTCTTCCACACTCCACGACATAATCCACCATCAAGGTCTGTTAGCTTTTCAAAAATATTTCCAGAATCTGACCATTTCTCACTACGCCCCCTTGTAAGAGCCCAGGCCAAGCCACCATCACCTCTTGTCTGGATTAATTACCATTGTCACTTGATGGATTCCCTACTTCCACAAGCACCTCCAATCTCCTCCCTCATTTTCCCAGCACAGAATTAGGAGTCTATTTATAAAGCAGTGATCGACAAACATGAAACATGGGTTATGATCCTGAAATGTGACATGTCACCAAAATGTCTAAAATTGGGGAATGATTAAATGATGGGATATTGATCAAACTTAAAACTCTTTAATTATGAACAAAGATTTTGTGGAAGTATACTTTAAGGTGTGGAAAATGTCCACGATCTATTTGTAACTGAAAAAAGGATTACAAAGCTATATGCTCCATAAAGCATTATCTTATTAAAAATATACATGTGAAACATCTGTAATGTTATCCAGAAGAGTCATAACAGTAACTGCCCCTTGTTCATAAACTTAAGGAAATCAAAAATTCTCTTTTATGTCCTTCTGTATTTTCTGTGTTATTTTTTTTTTTTTTTTACAACATGCATATACATTTGAAATGAAAGGACTGTTAAGAGCTTAGAGCTGTTAGTAAATGCCAAGCAAATGAATCATCAGAAAACTCTGGATGGCAAATTTGCCCTGATAAAGATCAAATGAAAATTTTTACATGCAAAATTTAAATGAGATAGCTCGATCCTGCTGATTGGTTTCCCAAGGCTTAAAACAAGATCCATGACATCAAATTATCTGTAGTGGATAGAGAAACAGTTCCAGAAAAAACTTACTTTAGTCCACGCTGTGGTCTCCAAACCAGCTTTCAGACACACAGTGACAACAACATACTGTGAAAACAAACAGGAATTGGGGAAAACGTATTATCCTTGGTGACTTATTATTACTTTCCAGGAGAAACCCCAAGTCTCCACTCCAGAGGCAGTGGGAGTCACTTTTGTGCTTTTCTTAGCTTGGAAAGATTTGGGGAAAATCACCTTCTATGGTGCTGCTTTTTTTTCACAGCTAGATGTGAAACTGCCTTGAGGTGACCTGGTCATCACCTGTCTAGAAATCTTGACTCTGCAAAATCTCTGCTAGAAAATGAGGTAAGCGTTTCACAACTATTTTGAGCTTTAAGAAATGTATACTATTGAGCTGAAAGATTTAAAACAAATCATATGAAGGAAGGCCTTATATAAAGGGTTTCCAGAGGCAGTGCCCGACATATGCCACTTAAGAACAGTTCGGTAAACAGAGAGAAACTTACCGTGTAAACAATATTTCCAACAAATAAATAGTCTGTGGCCTGGCCACTGGCCAACGCAGTATCTGAAAAACAAAGAAGTTATTACTAACTTCTGGGGAAGAGCACTGTAATCTGTTTTGTTCAGAATATAAAAATAGAACTTTAGACACATTTATTAAAATGTAAGGGCTTTTCAAAAACTGCATCATCTGTGATTCTAATACCTCCTCTTTCTAACTGTGAATTGTTTTCATCTTGTATTTTCTCCAAGTGAAGCAAACAAACAAAATCAGGTTTCTAACAAAATGAACCAAACACTTGATCTGTATTGAAATTTATATTTTTATAAGGATTAAAATCTTCCCTTGTTGGGTTAAACAAAGGGAAAAGTTAGACTACAATAATCTGTCTTTTTTTATAGCAGCATTTGACTCTTTCTGAGTGTTCCTTTAGGATTTATTTTTAATTTTTGCTAATTGGAACTATGAGCCAATAAAGGAAGATAACGACATGAATACAAATCAATTCATAATTATTGAACTCAGAGAATTTGGGGGGGATATTCACTACTCATGTTCTCATAGGCAATTGCATGAAGTTCTGAAGTCTATAAATTGGGGGAATGCAAACAATCCAGTGAGAGACATCTAGAAAATACAACTAGGAATTTGAAGCTTTAATTTCTTAACTTTTCCACTTTTTCGTTTATAATGATTATTACAATGTATAAAACAATTACTAAGGCTGAACTCTATAACGGAATTGTCTAACTTCTATCAGCTAGCCTGCTGTGAAAGTCTGGTTACTATCCTGAGGGGTCAAAGCCTTTTTCAACATCAGGAATGGTTTCTTTGGATGGCACTGCTAATCTCCTTTTATTCCCTTTTATACTCATATTCAGGTCTGTGCCTGAGAGGCCAAGTATTACAGGGATTTTTGTGTTCAAATTTCCAACCCAGTAGCTGCCATACACATATATTTGGGCGGGCTCACTGACCCATGTGCCTGTTGAGGAATCTCTTACTGAAGTGTCAAGATCTGCTTAGTTTTCTAAGACACCAAAATCTTCAGGTAGCATCATAAGCAGAATCTGATCATTGGGGGGCCATAGATCGAGCTCCAGGGCATGGCCTTTCTCCTGATTCCAGATAGGAATATTTGCATATACAAGGAAAGATCAACTGCAAAGTGATATTATGGGCTGTATTAGCTATACACCTAAACTAAGGGACTGCTGCTGGGGAACGTAAAGTGTTATCCAGTGAGAACAGAGAGAGATGGCCACCGACTTACAAAGGAATGGTCTGGAAATTTAGGGGAGATACTTGAAAGTTAGGCAGAATTTCATTAAAAGGAAAGGAAGGGAAAAGTTCAAAACACCTATCCTTCCATTCTTGAGCAATAAAGAGGAATGAAACACTGAAACATGCTATAACATGGGTGAACCTTGAAAATCTTGTGCTAAGTGAAAAAAGCCATCACAAAAGGCCATCTTTGTAGGATTCTACTTCTTGAACTGTTCAGAAGAGGCAAATCTACAGAGACAGAAAGTAGACTAGTGATTGTCAGGAGGTGGGAGTTTTTGGGGGGAGAGAGGGCAGAATGGGAAGTAACTGCTCATAGTTATGGGGTTTCTTTTGGGGGGCAAAGAAAATGCTCAAATATTAAGGTGTCAGCTGCACAATCACATGATATATTAAAAACCACAGAATTGTACCCTTTCAATGAGTGGAGCGTAGGATATGTATTGATAAAGCTGATATAAAAAAAATTCAGTTCCTCAGTCACACTTAATCATATTTCAAACCCTCAATGGCCACAGATAGCTAGTGACTACTGAATGGGACAGCATGGATACAGAACACCTCCATCGTCACAGAAAATTCTATTGGACACTGCAAGCCAGAGCCACTATGCTGGAAGAGGAAAGAAGTGATAAGAATTGGCACATAGATTTTGAAGGTAGAGAGGACAGGCTTTAGGATTTAAATGGGGGGTGGAAAAGAATGTGAGGAATCAAGGGTGATTTAAGGTTTTTGCCTGGGTACCTAGGTGAACATTGATATCATTCACCTGATTCTGGTCATATTCATACAGGAATACTGATTAAAAGAGTGACACATTAAAACTTGGTACTGAGTGGCCAGTATTTCAGATTCACAGTATGAAGAACAGGTGACAGAGAACATGATGCTATTAAGAGAGAAACGAAAGCCTATGGAGGCAAATGCGTGGTGAGAAGGAGACAGTGGGGAAAAAAGGCCCAGCAATGAGTGTTAGAAGCCCATATTCCAGCCCGGCTCTCTTGTCCCCACTCTACCGTTATTCAGTTCCTTAAAATGTTCGGTTCTGTTTCCACACCTCTAAAATGGAGATTTTATACTAGATACAGATGATGATGACTGAATTATCACCAAGGTTCCTCTAAGATAGAAAATTTTATTGATAAGGTCTGCGATTTTCACTTCTACATCGGCCTCAGGCGTGTAATGGTAGAAAATGGAGTTTCAGATCTTCTTCCTGTTCAGTTTAGCTCAGGGGGGTTTTCCTAGTCTCAGTCCATCTTCCTGAATGGAGAACAATGACCTGAGTGCCCTGAAGTTCTACCTACACAAAGCCCTGATGGAGTCCAGAGTCAGCACTGACCCCGATGTAAGAGTTAGAGGGGGTATGAGACTAAACTGAAAATCGAAGTTCACAATCATGGTTTGACAACTTTCTGAATTTCCTTTTAGTACGACTATTTCAAATGTTGGCTGATGCATGGACTAAAAGAAATGAACTACACAAAGCATTGGTCTAATATGAAAGGCTTAGAATGTGTTTCAGGTTTTATGGACATAAACAGAAAACTGTTACATGTAAGAAATTCTACATCGAAAAGAGGGAGCATATGATTCTATGACTCACTCTGTGAGCCCTTTACCTATATTTGTATACCTCCTAATAATACTAATGTATTACCATTATTAATGTTAGTACATGATAACAATATATGTAAAACCCCTTTGCTATTCTAACAACTATATGAACTATGTGAACTAGTATTACCTGCATATTTCAGATGAGAAAACCAGGGCGGCAAAGAGAAGTCAAATGACATGAAAAAGGTCATCCACTTCACAACAAACTGTAAATAGGGTTTGTTTTCATTACTGAGCTAGAAAAGATGGATCCCAAAGAACAAAAGCAAACTCCAAAAGGAAAAAATATATATATTAAAAAGTACTCCTTTGAAATACCAACACCTAATGGGAAAGCACTTGCAGGAAAGAATTAAGGCTGACAGGTCATTAGCTTCCTGTGACAGAGCCTCTGGGCCACCCCGGAACTAAACACAGGGCACAGCAGCAGCCCTGAGTTTCTCCACCTTGGCACTGCTGACGTTTTTCCAGATTAGTCTTTGTTATGCAGGATGGTCCTGTGCATTCTTAGATGTTTGGCAGGACTCCCCGCGCCCCCCCCCCCCCCCCGCCCGCCCCGTTCCCCTGGGGGATGCCAGGAGTCCCCACGCCATAGCTGTGACAAGGAAAAATTTCCAGGCATTGCCACATGTCTCCTGGGGGCCAAATCACCTGGCCTGAGAACGGCAGTATTAGAGGGAAGACAAAAGACAGTATATGGAAATGTGCAGAATATACTGAGGTGAGAGCATCTAATGTACAAAGGGCATTGCCACATGTCTCCTGGGGGCCAAATCACCTGGCCTGAGAACGGCAGTATTAGAGGGAAGACAAAAGACAGTATATGGAAATGTGCAGAATATACTGAGGTGAGAGCATCTAATGTACAAAGGGGCCCTCTTCTCTCTAGTCAGACTAGGAGAGAATGCAGTGACCACCCCCCGCCCCAGGTGTCCCACCATCTACAGGAAGAAACAGCGGGAGCCTTTAGTACAAAGTGATGCAAGTCACAATGCCAGATGGCTCTTACTTAGAAGGGGGCAAACTCTGGGATTACCTGTGGGACTGAGAGCTTGCTTATGAGGACAGGACCTCCATGAAGACCCTTAGGACTACTGAATGCTCTGTGGGCAACTTGGCGTAAAGAGAAAATAGGGAAGACTAAAAGACATTCTCCAAATGTAGCTTCTAGAGTTTTATAATGCACTAATTTCTACCTTTGTCAAGAGAGTATAACGCTCACTGGCATTAAATACAATGTTTACACTTGAGGTAACCTGTATATGCTTAAAATAACTATTGGAGAAGCCAGGATAAACCTTTTATTTCTGTTCATCATTTTGGAAAGGTAACTCAGCACTGTATTTCAGTTTTCTGCTGAGGAAAGGGCAGAGGGCAGTTTTCTCCTGCCCCACTCCAAACTCCTACCATCTGGAAAAAATTTATTCCTTGAAGGAGAAACTCCTAAACCAAGCTGAGATTCTGGGACCAGCCAAAAGTCTTGAAAAGATAGCATCCTTTAGACAAGTCACAAGTTATCACTCTGCACACCCTGTTGGGGAAATTCCCATGGAATGGATTGTTCTCTTACGGGTTATATTTCAACTGTTTTAGAAACAAATACCTGTGGGCATCATCTTTGTTAGATCCTGCCAATAACATACTACTGACGGAAAGATCAGAAGTCCTCAGAAATCATTTGTGACCGAATGCAGCAATATGCTACAGCTTGCTGATAATTCAAGCGTGGAAAAGCCCATTTAGACTGTCCAGCGTATTCCTGAAGCACGCTGTGGACACACTCTTTCTTCCCACATTGCTTCAATTTAATAGCACTGTTATGATTCCCACGCTCCACTCAGGAAAACATCTTCTTTTAGTTTAGTAGTTTAGCTGTTATTATTTTAGTCAGATATTTAAAATTGCAAGTGATTTTTTTTTTTTTGAAAGGGAAAAAGCAACCCCCAAACTCAGGTGAGTGGTTGAGTTCCCCAAGCCAGCCTTCAGAACATTATCAAACCAACATCTGTGAAAAATAGAGTGAGAACATGACTTCACACAAAGCAGCAAGGGGAGGCAGAGATGGCTACTTGGGAGGAAGGAGAGGTGGTGAGAAGGGAAAGGGCAATGCAGGCAAAAAGGCAATCAGCCTGCACAGAGGCGTGGAGGTGAACCCCCCCCCCCCCCCGGCTGCCCCCGGCTGGGCTGCGGGGTGAGCTCTGTGCAAGGTAGGGTGGGACGCTGGTGGTGTGAGGGCAGGGGCCAAACCTTGCCAGGCTCTCAAGAGCTCCCTCAGAAGAGAAATCCATCAAAAGTGCATGTGGAGAGGCTTGATCTCACCAAATCTTTGTTTTCCTATCTTAACCAGCAGGACGCTCAGCAATTCCTAACAGAAACCCGTCATTAGCACACAAAGGCTTAACTGAGCAAGGAGGACAGAGGTAAGAAGGATTAAGCTGCCTATTGCACCAGAACAGCTGGCATTTAACCCAACTGGGACCAGTCAGCCTTTTGCAAATCGAGGATCAAATTCACCCAGATGAGAGATGTAATGAGAGAGGAGGGCATTGCCTCTTCCAAAAGTCCATAAAAAGATTTCCATAGAGTGAAGAACCTACTAGAGCAGAAAAAATTCCCCATCTACCCTGATATAACGACACATTTAAAATGATTTTACTACAGTTCCATGTGATCAAAAGTGTTAACCAAAGTGACAGAGTTGGGGACACTGTCCCTGGCAGTCAGCTCATTCTCTTGGAGGCTTCAGGATCCACTGACCCAGAGCTAGTGCGTGCCACTGTTCTTGCAGATTTTTATTGTTTGGAAAATCTGCTTGAATCCAGGGGTCAACATAAAGAAGGATTAGCCAAATGTCGTTTAGAAATAGTCACTGAAACAGACTGTTGTGAACAACTGGGACAAAACCACACAGACCCTCACATTAGTAGTGACGGCCCCAAATGGTTGCATGCAAAGACCTCTCTGAAAATATTTGTGGGAAAACCCACGACTCGTAAGGCAAGTACGCCTCATTTTCTAAGCAGACGGAATGATCAGGGAACTTACTTCAGAATATTCCAAAGGGCTAGGTTGGTGACATTTTATAAAGATGCCATTTCAATGAAATGCTCATTAAAAGCATGACATCACTACCCAGCTAAACCACAAGAATGCACCCAGAAATGGCTTGGACAAAAAAGCAAAATCTGAAGACAAAGTTATAACACGGTCCTCTATGGTCAGGGAAGACAGGATGTAATAATCAAGAAAACAGATGGGGTGAATTTATATGTGCATTTTTAATGAAGTAAGAATCCATGGAACACCTGAATTACAAATCACAGGCACCTCACTCACATAGGACTCAGGAGGGAGAACTGAGGTGGAGGGGCACCATTCCCTTGACACCCAGGCACCTGCCAAGAATTCTGGCTGGAGAGTGGATGCCAAGTTTCTCCGGCTTTCCCATTCCCGCCCTTTGGCTTCAGAACTCTCAGCAGCTCTGGCTGAGAGCAGCCCTTATTCCAAAATACGCCCAGGGTGTTGCCTCCCCACCTTGCTTGCTGGGCCTCTCAAGCCTACAGATGCTCAAAGGAGGGACTCCACCAACCAGGTACCATTAGACTAACATCCAGAGTGAAGAGGTGCTCCAAGTTCCAAGTAACTCATTTACAGACAAACTTTTACAGCTCACCCTGCTCAAACCTGGACTGCCCAGGCTCTAACTGAAACTATTCTTCTTGCTTCCAATGCTACGTATTCACGAAGATAAAATTTATTTTTTCCTTTCTCTATAAAGAGTGGTATAAAATATTGGAGAGAGTTTATAGGAGGTTGAGTTTATACAAGTGTTAGTGATTATAATTACATTCATAACCAGTGCTGGGTTAAGTTCCTGGTTATATAAGCCTTTTTGCTGGATTTTCTCCTCTCTATTGCCATTACTGATGGATAAAGTGAAGGATACGAAACTCAAATTTCAATCTGGGGTTTTTTTTTCACTCTTGTTTACTAAAAATGGATTTTAAAAAGGCAGTTTAAAAAAAACGGGTGGTAACAATGATGAGACGTGAACTTGATGGCCGATGTCAAATAGCCACCTGTGTGGCCACAGACTTGTCTCCTGTTCTTGGGTGCACAGCTAAGTAAAGTTCCTTAGCTCCTTGTATCCAGGTGGGCCCCTGTGACCAGTCCTTGCCAATCAGACATGCGCAGAAGGGATGGATCCCTTCCCAGAGATGGTCAAGAGCAACCACTCCTTCTCCTGGCTCTGTCCCCTACTAATGTCAAGGCTGACAGTGCAAGCAGTGGTCACGCATGAAATGGAACCTGACTGTACTGAAATGGACCCCGAATTTGTTTTAATGAGGTGTGGTAAGATACGTAGACAGAGAAATGATTGTCACGAAGGAAGAAGTTTATACTTACAGATCCCTAGAAATATGAGGCAGGGATGCCAAGCAGGGCCACAAGGGAAAGCATCGGGGTCAGTAAGGACGCAAAAGAGGAAAAGAGAGAACATGGTCCAGAGTCTTTACTGGGGTTTTCAGGGGATGGAATGGACAAAGCTGGGTAGGTACGAGGTGTAAGCTTAGGATTGGATGGTGTAAATAATTTCAACAGGCTCTGTGTTATAGGGGTGATCCCTAATTGTGTGGCATCTGACCCCGGGGTGATTTAGGGCAGGGGGAATACTTCATTGGTGCATGACAGTTCAGAGAAGAGATGGCTGGGGGTGTGGCCTCTGGACTGGATGACATGAGTATCAGAGACATTCTTGCAGCGGGGGGGGGGGGGTCCATTTCAATACAGGGGGGCTCCATTTCATGCATGACCCCTGCGTGCACTCTCAGCCTTCCCATCAGTGGCGGTCAGAGCCAGGAGAAGGAGCCCTGGGAGGGGCAGTCTCTCCAGGATCAAGGCCCCAGTGAACATCAAAAATGTGGGAAAAAAATATTGGAACGTAAGAAAATATGCTCAATGCAGTCTCCCAATTGACGTGACATGAATAAAAAATCAGCTTTTATTGGGACACGCCCCCAAGATGTGGGGGTTGTTCCTTACAGTTTATTCCCACCCCGGCTAATGCACTTCAGTTCAACTTCTCAATTCGACTTTCTGATAAAGTTATAAGGGTTAGCGAAATTGGGGAACTCTGGCTCACGCTTCCTACAGCATGACACCAAACCCCGACTGTGTCAAATACATGTAACACGGGGCTTATTAAAAGAGACCTTGAAACCTAAAAGATACTTAACAGCGGGACTCCAGCCCAATTCTGGGTTTCCAAACACTGGTGCCACGGATTTGTGAAGCAGAACACAAGGTCCGATCTTTCCTTCAACAGGTCATTGTGTTTATAACAAGCCCAAATAAAACAACAACAAAAAAAAGTTCTGAATTTGGAAACTTGGGTTTTATTTAAGTACATCACAATGGGGTTAGTAATGAGGTATTTTAGATTTATAAACTATAGTTTCATTTGTATGAGAATCAAAAAAACTTCCAAATTATTCCATCTTTCTAGTTTTTAGCAGACAAGCCCCTTTCACTTCACCTTTGTGCTTGGGGGTCTTGGGAAGATCCTCCAGGACTCTGTCCTCTCAGCAGGGGTTCCAGAGGGCGGAGGCCAGGTGGAGTGAATTACTCCCCTTTCTGTCCCATTTGGCATTTAATGTTCCTCCCCAGATGTTTCCATCGATTTCAGATCTTTTCGAATCTGACAGAGTAGGGTGGTGGCTTGTAAAGGGGAACAAAGTGTTGGCTTCCTGTCTCCCTACCTTCCTTGAAAATACAGCATTTGGTTGGGAAACTCTGTGGCTACCATAGCACCTTGTCCCAGCAGGCCCAGAGCTACGGCCATCAAGGACAGTATTCACTAACGCCATACTGGTTCCCCATGGGATGCCTGGGAGCCAGGGTAGGCCTGGCACAAAGAACAGACTCATTTAGCTTTTCCTTCCTAATAAATAACTGAGTTTAAGAAGTGGCAGTCCTCAGAGAATGGCAGTCTTGCCCTAACATCGCTGAATGTGAGGGAAGGCTAGTCATTGGGATTTACGTGACATAAAATGGCATGATTTGCAGTACCACGTACAGATCAGAAATAGTTCAAGCTCAAATGACCCAATAATGACATAAGCAGAGACAAGCAGGCTATGTTTCATCTTATCCACGTGCACAGTTTATAAAACTAGTTGTCTAGCAGCAAAGTCATTAAAAAGTATAAAACTGCCTTTTCTCGAAATTCTCAAAAGACCTTGCTGCTTAATTAGTGCCAATAAAATACGTATCCATATGGTAATTTTCTTTCTGAAAAGGGGTGGGAATGATTTCCAGGGTGTGGGCTGTGAGGAATTGAGAAACAAAGGTTTTGAGGAATTTTTCTCTGCTGCTAAGTATATTCTCTTTCTCCTCAGCGCCCCCTTAAATTTCATCAAGAAAAATCTGAAAATTTCCTTTTTTTTAAGTCCAAACTGATATTACTTTCTTTTGCCAATAACCACATTCCACTTCAAGGAGGAACACTCAAATATGCAGACTGGACTCCACCAATGGAAAACCTGAGTGTGGGCTGACACCAAGGGTCTTGATGAATTTCGGGCCCCACAAAGGTGACATCTCCGGTTTTAACCTAGACTCGCTTTCAGATCAAAGTATGGGAGCTGCAGACAGGCCACGGGACTGAGCGTAAGATTGTGATGGTTGGAAGAAATCTGATTTGCTGAATTGCTTGAGTGGAAAAATTTATTTTGAAACTTGAAATGAATCATCACAAATTCCATCAGCAAAGGAGTGCTTTGAAAGGTCTATCCAAAACCACGCAAAAATAAGCAAAGCAAAATTCTTGGAACCTTTCTAAGGAATGAACTACGGGCTCACACCTTCTCGAAAGTATTTCTTCCCAACAATTATGTGCCCAAAGTGAACAACCCTGGTATGTAAGCCTCTAAGCCGCTCTATTTATAGTGGAGAGAGAAGCTCCTAGTAAAATCCACCATCTTTGTGACATAATCCACAAAGTGTGGAACAATGAAATGAAGGGCTCTGGGGACCTTAGCCCATCAAGCAAAACTCCTTTAGGGTCCTGGTTGTGAGACGGAGTCTGGGGGACAGCTTCAGGTGGGACTTGGGGGTGGACAGAGGCACTCCTCTGTTAGCTCAGGGTCCCCCAAGCCTTGAACGTGTCTCAGTTCCTCTCAAATCAGTGCCATGTTCCTGTATTTCCTTGGGGGTGGGGTGCTACACCATTATAAATGGTGATTCAAAGTGTAACAAGAGCTCAGAGTTAAGACAGTAAATCAGCACATATAAACAATCCCATCAGCTGCCATATCCCTATCTTCTCAAACTTGCAATCTTTCTTGATTTCCACCACTGACTTTCTTTTTCCCCCAACCCCCAAAATCCATGCTCTTGCCAAACATCATGTGTTTTTCTACACAGCAAGTCTTCCTACCTCCTGCCTCTCATTGGGAAAAGTCTGTACCCAGGTTTTCCTAATCTGACCCTCACCTAACCCTAACCTCCGGCCTTCCTTCCCAGCCATTCCCCCCGACCTCTCTGATGTAGTTGTCTTGACTAGGGGGTGCCACTGCTGGCCCCAGAGGGGACATTGGGAATATGTCAAGACGTGTTCTGATCTATTAGAGTTGCACAAGGATAGGGAAAGAAAGAGGGAAGGTTACTGACATTTGCTGCCGGCATCCTGAAATGCTCATAAGGGCGCCCAACGAAGTTAGAATCTGGGTTTCCCCGGCCCTGCATTGGGAAATACTGCCCATGGCCTCTTCAGGTTCTTGCATGCCTGCCTGGTTGGCCCAGAGTGCTCTCTCTCCTCACCTTTCCCCACACCTGCCCTGCCCCACTTGATCAGCCCCTCCTTGCCTTTCAAGAATATAAATGTCTCTTCCTCAGAAGAGCCTCTGGACTAGGTTGTGTCCCCGTAGCCCACAGCACACTGGCCAGGAAGCAGCAACGTACGCATCTCCAGGTCATCAGCTCTGACCTTCCGAAAGCGGCCGGGGGCAGGAAAGGCAGAATTTCTACGTGTGCACTCTCAGGGTCTGGCACTCTCAGGATCACTGATTTGCCATGATTCTGCTGAATCAACAGATTCTCAAAACATACTCCCTGGAAGCGTGTAAGCACTTTCCCATTTCCCGGGTGTTAATCTCCTTACACACTCCCTGTAACACCTGTACACACAAGTGTTCTTGCCTCTAGTTCTCCTTCTACCTTCCGCTTTTATGGACTTGATACATTCATTCCCCAAAGGGCTCTGATCACGATACTCTCCTTGATCTAAAATCTAGGCTGACTCTTCACCTAACATCTTAAATCCTGACTTCTCAACCTCACATTCAAAACCCTGTGCTGTCTAGTTTCCATCCACCTTCTCAAATCTTTTCCTGACCTTCACCCGTGAAAGGACAGACTTCTCACAGCTTCCCACGTCTGCCCTGAAATTCCCTACATTGTCCGGCTCTTCCATCCATTCCTACACCTCTCGATCCTACCTGGACTTCCAGGCTGAGCCTGGATGTTACCTCTTCTAATAAGTCATTAATAATCCCAAAAGAAAGGCATTTTCTCTCAGCCCTCTGAAAACCCATAGCATATCATCTGTATTTTACTTGGAATTATTTTCTACTTTGTACTATTAGTTTCCATGCGTGGATCTAGTTTCCCTACCAGACTACAAACCCTTTGACAGTAAGGCTACATTGATCCATTCACCTAGCACCCTTAGAATCCACCCTAAAGCCTTAGACATAAATATTACACAAATAAGGTTAATGAGCAATGATGCAATCAGCTTTGCTATGCATTAGTGAGAATTTAGAAATTAATTCTAAAATATTCATTTGTTAGAACAAGTCAACTCATGAACAAGAACACCAATGGCCTTCTATAATTCTCTGCCAAATATAATTAATATTTGCAATTTATCTCATCTCATACAGTTGCACTCAATAGGTTAACATTCACAACAAAATTAACAGAAAGCTTCTACGCCAAAGGCTAAATACATACAATAGAATAATGACATTGATGATGATATGATGATAATACAACCTGGAAAAACAACCTATGGGCTGCCTACTAGGTAAATCACCAGATTTGAGGGAAGCCGATAAGGGTGGCAGAAATGGACTTGAAATTCACTTGGTGCTGTCTCTCAGGTAAATTAGTAACTTTGGGGAGTCTATCTGTTTTGAAACACAGGCTATTTCAGGGGAATGAACAGATTTATATAGTGGCATCTAGCTAGACTATCCCAATTCCACCATAAATAGCAAGCCGCAATCTCAACACACATAATCCTATCTCCGGGACTGGAAAACCATCACTTCTACTGCAGAATGGGCCACATTAGAGCTTTTTGAAGCAGACAACTGACTGACCATCTTATAAATTTTCTGAGGGTCCAAAGGCAAGCACTCTGGAGTTAGGACCAGAGTGCAATGTCTAGATGAGAAGGGTAAGGGGCCTGGAGATGGTACTTGTGGTCCAGTCCATACTAGTCCCTGTGTCTTCCTAAGTATGGGCTCAGGGATAACAGGACGGCTGTCCAGATAGTTCTTACGCTCATCAGACAAATTGCTTCCCAGCCCCACTCCATCCTGCTACGGAGATGGCAGTTTCTATCACCAAACCGGCAGAGCTTCTAAAGCAAACCACATTCACCACTCTTCTGTTTGTAGCCCCTGCTCACTCGAAATACACAGAAATCCACACTGAGTAAAGCTGAACCACAGGTGAGCTTTAGAGTTCAAAGAACATGATTTTGCTAGAATGCCCCATGTGTTGGAGGGCTAGAAGTAAAACGTTTTTATTTCCTGATCTAGATACTTAGGGACCCTTGAGGGAAAAGAGGGTCAGAAGAAACTCAAAGAACGGGTCATAGGCTGTAATAAATTGGCAGGGCATGCATTTTTTCTAACTGTCTGTATTTAATAGGTTAAAGAATATCAGCGAGGATGAATCATTTTTGTTTGAAGCACAAAACAGATTGACATAGAAACAAAGAGGCTTGGAAGCTTTATATTCTTTGGTTCTCTGAACAATAAAAGGCCTTGTCTAGTCAACATTTTGGAGTAATTTTTCCCAGGGGGATTATTACTATTTGAGAGGGATGAAAGAGTAGCATTCTCATGATCCATTTTTCCTTTTCTGAGACTAAAAGATGTGTCTCTTTAGGAGGGAACCTCTTGGATGTATTAAGGAGTGTGAACAAATACAGGCAGCCACGTTTCTCACACGTCCTCTTCCAGCTGGAGGAAAGACTAAAACCAGCCAAGAGAATCGGGCCTCAAACTTTAAAAGTCTGCTTGAAAAGTGTATATCAAGGAGAGGGGACTCTTTCAAGAAATGAGGTGTAAGGTTAGACCCTCACAAGATTTGAGTGACTCTGCATACAGGTATGTGAGGTTCGAAAACGAAAGCCCAAGCAATTAACAGAATATGTCAAACTTGGGGACGAGAGGCATCAATGTTTCACTCTAGCACAGTGTTTTGCTTCAAGATCCTCCACTCAGTTATTAAAAAATAAAGTTTAGAATTCCTAGCATTTAAACTCTCCAGGCAACTGGAAAGAAAATGGGCTCTCGGAGCCAGAATGGATGAAACCTACAAGCTATAAACCTGAGCCCGAGCTCTCATTAGATTTTAGGTATGTTTTTCTTCTGAAATGTGTTCTTGTGATCTCTCGGGCTGCAGAACTGGGAAAAAAAAATTTGTGAACAACTGGCACCAGAGGGACCGCAGAGCTACTTGCTGACAGTTGAAATCATGAAGCCGTTACCATGCTCCAGCGCTTTCATGGGAAACCAGAAGAGGATGAGGGAGTGGACCAAGGCGTTGATGCAGTGACCCCAGAAAACCTAAGGGAAAACAAACCAAGGGAGTCAGGAGCTGCCCACAACTCTTGACCTCTGTGCAACTCAACAAACGCCTCATTGTGAAGGATACTGGCAGTGGGCTGCGTCACTCCAGAAGTAGCATAGTATTCTTGAAGTTAAAAAAATACTCGTTTCCTCATTTTTACATACAAATGACTGCACTATCTCCAGATAATATTACCTTGCTACAAAGACCTAAATATATATGCCCATATACGTGGACCAATATACAATCTGTCCACATCCAAAAAACGATTTATAAGCCCTTTTTTTTTTTTTTTTTTTAAGAATCCTAAAAAAGACAACAGACTTTTACAATCATCTAGAAAGAGAAAGGTGTTAGGTCAAAATTGTTAACAAGAGACAGAAACTGTGGACTTCCTGAAAGCATTAAAAACACTTTAAATGTAGATTCCTACATGGTGCTCCCATTCTTTTGTTTTGTTTTTTAAAATCCCTCCCGAGCAACTTGTTAATTTCCAGGAGTTTGGTTAATGTCATGCACATTTAAAAATTCTCTTTAACACTTGAAAGGTCAAACAGAAGAACACAACATTTAGTTTCTTCTAAATTAAGGTTTCATAAATGCACTTCAATCATCTTTTTACTACTGAGCTGATAGAACTACTATATTAAAGCCAGCTTGAATTTATTTAAAAAATCTAGATTGTTCTGGGGATTGTCGTATAGTTTGATCCTAAATAGCGGTGGGGAAGCAGAAAAATGAAAAAAATAAGACAATGGGATTTTCCCATTTTTAAGTGTTCATTTTTTTCCCCTTCTCCCTGACCTCTTTACCCACCCCCTCAAAAAAAAAAAAAAAAAAAAGTCTCTAAGGCGTCTGCAAATAAGTCTCAAGAGAATTCTCAGATCTACTACCTTTTAAGTGGGTCCATTCCCTACTTACTTCCTATCTTACAGGGCTTTTGAATTCAAGCTCTTTAAAATAGAATATTTTAAATGCAGAGCCAACAGGCCATGCTTCCCATTGACAAAATCATAGTAAACAGGGACTGAAAACAGTTATTCATCCAAGTCTTCCTGTGTATGGAAGGCAGTAAAACCAATAGGATCCATTTTGGTTTTTTCCCAGGCTTGGGAGTGCCTATTATGCTTTCTTCAAAAGAAGACAGCTCTGAAGGGAGATTATCAATAACACCGGCTCAAAACGAAGGCTTCAGAGGTGGTTCTCTTCTGGAGGACTCCCCTTGGCATCCTTACCCAGGCCCCGGCGGCTACCCAAGCAGATCACGCATACCACTGGTGCCCAGTAATTTCACTGACCTCTGTTAAAAGGTTTCAGTGAACCTCTCGTTAAACATCCTAATCCCCTCCTGCACAAAACCCGAAGACAGAAGCATGGCAACACAGGCGTCCTGCACCGAGCCTGGCATGTGTCTTCCCTTCTGGCTGGGGCCCTCGACCTCTCTGCCATTTGGCTGTGACTGGCAGGCCCCATGAGGTCCCCTTTGCCCGTCTTGACTGTGGAATCCTGGCAACACCCAACCCAGCTTCTACTTGGCCCTTTGCAGGGTTGCTGACACCTTTTAGGTCTAGAGGCTTTCTCGTTTGATTTTCCAGTCTGATTGAAAAAAAAAAAAAGATACTACGACTGACTCGATTTCTGTGTTGACATCTGGCCAATTTTTCTTGCTAGCTAAAGAAACATTTTCTTTTAAAGGAAAAACCAAGCCAGGGTGGTAAGAAGGCTCTGTTAGGCAAGCTCCCAGCCCTCCTCAATGCAGGGCTTTATGAAGGGTAAGGGGAGTCTCTGACAGCTGATCCAAAAGGCCCCAGGGCCATGGGTGCTGCTGGCCACATAGGGACAAGGGGAAAGGAGTCAATAAACAGGAACTAAACGTGCAACACAGAAGCTTCCTTTCCAGCTGGCATCTTGAATTCACAGGCCTGCTATACTGGGAGAGGGTGGGCGTCTCACCTCTTCTCGAATGTTCTCTCTAATGCATTAGCTCTCTCACAGGCAGATAACTAGAGCTGGAAGACATACAGCAGTGCTTATGCCCTTTTGAAGTGACAATTCTGCAATAACACTGTGTACCTTTGTGTTGAAGCCTTCTGCATTCTGGGTGATTTTGTAGAGCTGTGGGAACCTGAGCATGCTTTCCTGGGTGCAAGACCTCTCGAAGATTCCCAGCGTGAAGGGTGGTAGTGCAGTGAAAATCTGTATGGAGAACAATGAGCTGTTAAAAGAGGACGTTCTGATTCGCCTGACTTAGGTGTTTCCGTTCTATGGAATGATGACTTAATTTTAAGTCAAGTCTGAACCTGAGCTTCAATGATTCACAACTTCCCAGACACCCTCCAAACAAAGAAAGTGCATGAACGACTGTTTTTGTTACTTAATCAGCATAAATGAATCCATTGGACATTGAAAACAACACCATAAATATATGATTAGCTAAGAAATCATGTCATATTAACAACTACCTTCCTTTGTCAAATGAGCGGTGATTTAGGTGGCTTTGTGAAGTGTTGTGCTTTTCGTGATCGTCGGCTCAGGCACAATTTTACAACTTCCTATCCTGATCTTATACTCAGATTTCAGGAAGCATGATGTACTTCATCCATTTATTCACCTGACAGACATTTATGGGGAATGAATTATGGGCCAGACACTGTGATAAGCACCAGGAATAGGTACGGACGTTTAAAGACAGAAGAAGGAAAAGAAGCAGGTCCCTGACCTCCAGGAATTCCGTCTACTGCAGAGCGGGAGACGGGCAGCCGGCAGCAGGCGTATAAATAAACACATAAAACACAGCACTCTGCAAAATTATTCATGGGGAAGAGCGTGGAGAAGGAGAAGGGAGAGTCAGGATTCTGGGACCAAAGAGTGCCTGACCTGTAAGGTATTGGATCTAGGACATTTGGCAGGAGGAAAAGGAAGGTCAGGGAGAGGGGCAAGAAGGAAGGACTCCCCTGAAACAGGAACCCCTCACAAAGCTTTGGGTCTGAACACATATGGTATGTTTGGGGGTCGGGGTTAGAGTTCTACGACATCCAGGATGGTGACTGGCTGAGGACAGGGCACAAGACAAGACTGGGAAGGAGACAGCAAGCTCCCATGAAAATGAGTTTCTTGGGCCAATGGTGCCTTCTGAGACTTTTGCCTTTATCTGTAATCTACAAGTGGAGGAAGCCCAATAAAACTTGAAGGCTCCTCTTCTACCTTGGAACAGAAAGGTAAACAGCCCTGGGATGTCAATGTTCTCCAGATTTCAAGGACAAAAGTATCAAGAGTGGTCGTACTCATCTCTCTCCCAGAAATACAAGTCATCTGTTTAAGGGAGATGCTCCTAACAAATATCTCAGAAGCTTTGCAGACTTAGTACATCAACTCTCCCTGTGGTTTTGTTGAAATGTGCTGTCATGCACACTTGATACTGCCATCCTTGTTTGTTTGTTTTTTTTCTTTCCTTTTTTACTTGACTTTTTACCCACTTCAAATCATCCTACCCTTCATCAATGGCCAACTGCCCAGTAGGACCTACCATATTTCCATATTTTCACCCTGCTTACAACATACCACATACACATATGTATACTGTTTAGGAATCATTCTTGGTTATTACAGAAACAAAGCACAATTACACATTTTTCATCATCACATTTTTTTCACAAAACAATGCATGATGGGATGCCCTTCAAGTCCCCTGGGCTTGACACTGACCCAGTTTTCTCACGCCCACATACTAATCCGTAGCATGCATGCACCATGTTCTCTAAGCTATTCACCTACAGATAGGCATTAATTTCTTTCCAACTCTTTGTTCCACAAACTTTGCATCAAAAAAAAAAATCTATGCTATATTGTAACATATACACTTTATCTTTTATTTCTATGGGAAGGTTTCCCAGAAGCAGGGTGGGGAGTAAACAGATACAATTATTTCAAATTTTACAAGATGCTGCTTGGTTGCTTTCAAAAACATTTACCTTTCCTTTTACAAAGGACAACAGTAATCTTGTCCCTGCTTCTCTATCAGCAATGGTGTTACATTTAATATTCTCCAGACTGAAAAATTGGCGATATTAACTCTTACTTTAAAAAATTTACATTTGGGGGCACCTGGGTGGCACAGTTGGTGGAACGTCCAATTCTTGGTTTCAGCTCAGGACGTGATCTCCGGGTCCTGGGACAGAGCCCCATGTCCAGCTCTATGCTCAGCACGAAGTCTGCTTAGAATTTCTCTATTTCTATGTGCCTCTGGCTCTCCACCCTCTGCACTTATGCATACTCTCTCTGGCTCTCTCCCTCTAAAATAAATAAATACATCTTTTAAAAAAATTCACATTTCCCTGATTACTGATGTGCTCAAGAATGTTTTTATTTACTTGTTGGACACGTGGATTTGCAATTTTGTGAACAGTCTAGTCAGGTCCTTTGTCCGTTTTCTATTTGTGGTTTGTCCACTTTTCTAAGAGTTCTGGGATTATAACAGATATCCATTCTGTCTTTGTATTATATAGTTCCATCCAAATGCACTCTGTCTCCTGGCTTTCTTGATGGTTTCTCTTGCCATATAAAAGTGCTTAATTTTTATATGGTCAAGAATAGCTTTGAGTGTCCAATTACAGTTATGAAAGTTTTCAGGAGTTTCTTGCAGGAAGCTTACAGTTTTAATTTTTCACATGTAAGCCTTAACATATCTGGAATTTATTTATCTATGTGGTATAGGATAGGAGTCCAATTTTATTTTTTTCCAAATAAAGAGCCAAGTTGTTAGAACAAAATTAATCCAAACATTTCCCATTTAGCTAGACTAGCACCTTTGACATTTATTATATTCTCACATATTACAGATCTGAAATCCAAAACTGGAATTTACTTCTGGATTCCCTAACTGCCTAGTCCAGTTTCACATCAGCGTCACATTGACTTGGTTACAACAGGCTTGTACTACAGTCCGATGTTTAGTAAAAAGAAGTTGACCCTTACAATTGTTCTTTTTTGTACATCTTTATTCTCAGGTATGTGTTAATTCTATTTATACTTTAATATCATTTTATGTAACTGCCCTCCCCCCCACCAGTCAGTCACTGGGGTTCTATTGGAATACATAAATGTATTTATCAATTTAGAGGAGTTTTTTTTATGATATCACCTTCTCATATGAAAGAATAATATGCCTTTCCATTTGTTCAACTCTATTTTGTATACTTCAAAAAGATTATGGATTTTTTTTCCTACTTGGTACTATAAAAATTATTCCTATGCAATGTGTATGAAAGCGATTATTATACCCTTGCATTTTTAAGTGCTCATTGCTAGAGTTTAAAAAAAGCTACTGATTGTTAGGATAGAAAATAGTTACTGGGTCTTCTATGTTTATTATGGATCTAGTCACCTTTAAAATTCTCTTATAATTCTAGTATTTCTTTACTGGTATTTTCTGGGTTTTCTAAATAGACAGCACTTATGAACATGTTCAAAAGGCCACTTTTTGTGTGCATATTTGTATAAGCACAGAAATCATTTTTTCCCTAGTATTTGTAATAGTTATTTAATTTTCTTGGCAGTTGCTGAAAATTCCAAAAACAATGCTGAATTATATAGTGATTTCAGGCATCCCTGACTAATTTCCTATTTAAAATGAAATCATTTAAGGATTTTACCATTTATGGCAATATGCTACTTTTTTATATGAGTAGTCTGGATTATAGTTAATTGGTTTCTTTCTTTCTTATTTTACTTAGAGTTCTTATTTTGGGAATGGCAGCTGACTTGCCTCAAATACATTCTCAGCATCCACTGATGAGATCAGGTTTTTCTTTTTTCTTTTCTTGATATAATGATATTTAGAAATATTTAAAAAGTTTGAACCTCCTATATTTCTGAAATAAACCCTACTTGGTCAAATATTTTACTCTTTTGATACACTGTTGAACTCTATTTGCTATTTATTTAGAATTTTTATAATTCTGTTTAAAAGTGAGGATGGCTCACAGTTTTTTCTTCAAATTATGCTGGCTTGATAAGATTAAATGGGATAAATTTTTGAAACAGCTTAAAACACAATGAGTTATCTCTTCATAAAATAAGAGATGAAATCTAACTGAAATCCATCTGATCATGGTGGTTCTTATAACCATAAAACAAAATGATGGAGAAATTTGATTATGGATTTAATGAGAATCCAATGGGATGGCATTCCTTCATTCATTATTCTGAGAGATTTAAGAGTTTCAAGTCAGTTCTAAAGCTATTTAATCTGCTATGAGAAATGATGACTCGCTACTTTAGCTGACCCGGGGAATCAAACATAAATATAAAGAGTAACTACAGAAAAGAAAAAGTAAGACAAGCAAGACAGAAATACTGTTTGGAGAAAACGGCAGGAGGAAATCCAGCCCAGAAGAGGGGTCACTAGTGAATGTCTCAGATGTCCCAAACTGCCTCTTGTACCAGACTGTACTCTGTGCAGTGAGGCTGGAGTGGGAAAAATCTACTAAACAGGCTTTGTTGGAACAACAGTGGCAAAAACTGGAATATGGACTAATATGGATCAGATAATAGTATTGTAACCATGCTAAATTTTAGATTTCAATCATTATACTGTGGTTAGATAAGAGAATGGTCTTAGCATCTATGCACCAATGTAGTAAGCAGTAAGGGGGCCTGATGTGTCAAGTTATTTCCAACTGGTTCAGAAATAAGTGCGTTGGTGGGTGTGCACCATGAGTGCCCGTGGGTGTGTGTGTATGCACACTCATGTCTATGGGTGTGCACACGTGTGCCCGTCGGGGCTGTGCACACACATGCACATGTGCAGAGACAATGCAAATGAGGACGAAATGCTAATAACTAGGAATCTAATACAGGAGTTCTTCATACTCTGTTGCATTATTTCTCCAAGTTTCAATTTCTCTAAGTTTCAATTTATTTCAAACAAAAGTTATCAAAACAATAACTTTTTTTTTAATATTTTATTTATTTAACAGAGAGAAATCACAACTAGGCAGAGAGGCAGGCAGAGAGAGAGGAGGAAGCAGGCTCCTTGTGGAGCAGAGAGCCCGACGTGGGGCTCGATCCCAGGACCCTGAGATCATGACCTGAGCCGAAGGCAGTGGCTTAATCCACTGAGCCACCCAGGCGCCCCAAAACAATAACTTTTTAAAAGATTTTATCTATTTATTATTTGAGAGAGAGAGAGAGAGAACATGAGAAAGCACAAGCAAGGGGAGGGGTAGAGGAAAAAGCAGGCTCCTTGTTGAGCAGGGAGCCCAACGTGAGGCTCGATCCCAGGACCCTGGGGTCATGACCTGAGCTGAAGGGACATACTTAATCTACTGAGCCACCCATGTGCTCCCCCCACCCCACAAAACAATTCCTATGGGGACAAACTTCCATGTTCTCAAAAGGTTTGGCCCTTTCAGCATGATTGACTTCTGGAGGCCAACACTTTTCGACACCACTTCGTGGACCCTTGACCTTCCCAACTCTGCCATCACTGGTTGTGGCTCACTCCAACACCTGTTCTGTGGAACTGTAGTGACATGACATAGGGCCATTTCACCTTGAAATTCACTTCTTTACAGCCATATTCTCTTTTCTGAGGGACACAAACAGCATACCATACATTCCCAACTCTAGGGATTAAAAGTTCACCATGGGTCCTAAATTTTCATATGCACAACCATTACTAAAAAAAAAAAGGTTTAAAATTTTGTTTTATTTCTGAGAAACTCTGATGGGGCTTAGAAATCTGCGTCTTCAAACAAATCTTGGTTATTCTAATGTAAGTGGTATGTGGACCCTATTTTGACCAATGCTGTCTTAAAGCCTATCAGCATTTCATGCATAGCCAGTCCTCAATACAAGTTTGTTAGATTAATTTCAATTGTCCAAGGCCGCCCAGAGCTAAGAAAAGAATCCAGCTCTTGTGCCTGAGTATAGAAGTAGGGCTAGCCTCTATGCGTGTGACTGGTGACTTCTATTCTACTCCTTTGCTATAAAGCACCATCACATAGCTTCCTATTTATAAATATGTGTATGAGCATGGATTTGGCCCTTTTTGGCACTAAATCATTATGGAACAGTCAACATAATTTTAATCTGCTCAAAACAGTCACATGTTCTGCGAAATTACCAATGCATCTAAGGGGAGGTCCCTGAGCCTCTCTCCATGTGGTAAGTGAGTTAGAGTAGCTCTAACTTCTGGCACGGGTGATGAGTGGGCATTGATTCAGCCCTGCTCTCAATACAGTCACCTTTGCCTTTTGAGCCCAAGTATTAGCAACAAATGTGCTAGTGCACTTGGTCGTGGGACAGTCCATAACTGACCGGTGCTCTTTAAACTCCAGATCTGAACTCAGGTCCCAGTGGCAGGTTATTTTGTCCATTTGGCCCTCTTTACTTGTCAAGCTACACAGGGCTGGGCAACCTGTCATATGCAGCATTCTATACCCAGCAACGAGCATGGTAGCGACTAAAAAAGAAAAAAAGACCAAGGAGTGGACAGATGACTTGAACATGCAGCCACAAATGTATATACAAGCTTTAAATATTTATAGCACCACGATGTATACTGTATGTCTGGTAACTGCCATCTGAATCTCCCTACGATGGCTACTTCTGACTGTAAACTCCCACCGGGCAGGCAAGGTCAGAGTTAGTGTCCAAAAGACACGGAGATGTACAACTCGAAATGTTGCATGCTGGGGTCTCTACAGCACCAGGCTGTGAGTTCTCGCTGCCAAACAAAAAGCTAAGTAGCTACACTTCGTCATTTTTGGCTTGTAGTTCATATTTATTTTTAGCTTTTGAATCCATGATAGCAAAGTAATGAAAAAAGAACTCTAAAATCATGAAAAATACCGAACAGGCTGATTAGCATCCACCACGGGAGCCGGAAGTCCGCATTCATTATCCTAGCACTAGCAGTGGAAGAAAACACTCTTCCGCAAGGACAGATGCTCTTTTAAGAAGGCCAAGAAGGACATTAGATCACGTACTATATATGCATGTCTGTGTTGAGGAATTCCGAAATAAAATTATGAAGTGGAAGGGGTTGCGATGTAGCTCAGAAATTTTTACTCGAGCTAAAAACATGGAAATGTTGTGCAGACATTTAGTAAGGAGGTAACAAGGGTCTATTATCAAGATATATGGGTTAATAATTTCATGGGGTTACTCAAGAATGATCTGCTATGATTGAAACCATGTGTGGAGGGCTTGGGCCCCTGCAGGATGTGTCGCCGCAACAAAGGCTCTCAAGACGTATTTGTGCTGCCTGCTATGTGCGCAGATGATTGACTTAGATACACTTCCCAGACATAAACAGTAAAGGAATGTCACTGAAGTTCTGCATGCTATCTGATAGAGATGGAGAATGCTTACCACATTGTACAAGCCGATGCACCAACGTTCAAATAAAATCTGCCCAGAAAATCCATTAACAAAGGCGAACCAAAGCTGGAAGAGAAGAAAGTTCGAGAAGTTTTATATCAATACTGACCTAAATGTTTCCATTCACTGAAGAAGCAGCGGGGGAATGCGGACCACCAGCTGGACACAGCTGCTGAGGGATAAAGAGCCGCAGGATGTGGCGGTCTGTTCTTTCATGAAATACAAAGTCCCGATATCACATGTACCGATATTTTAAGGGGAGTTTGTCCTGAAGGCATACATCAATTTGGTAAAGTGCACGTATTTACAGAAAAGCAACTTATGTTTAATTTATATTGAATGTGTTTCATGGCAACCGTTTCTCATTGACGGGAAGAGTCCCAAATTCACACTCTTTTCCCCTATAAAGTTGATTTGTTAAACATGATTGATCTTTGTAGGACTTTCAAACAGATAAAAACCATAAATAAAGAACAACAAAAACTCCTCTGTTGGTCATTTGTGAGCTTAGCTCATAAAATACCAACCCCCCTTAATCAGATTTCCACCACCTCAGCAAAGGTCAAAATGTGGTAGTATGGAAGGAACATGCTCAAATCATCTTCAGGAATAACATGGGATGTAGAAATAAATAAAATGTAGATGATTATTTATGTCTTCAAGTGGACTGTAATTCTAATTGATTAAGCAAGACTGACATAAAAACAACTGTGGAGCAAAATACCAGGGAATAAAAATATTTTAGAGAAGGAGGCATCAGACAGGCATAATTAGGAGAAGATGTGGAGCAGTAAGACTGCACTAGGAGAGGGTTGAGCATCACGAGGATGGACGAAAACCCGAATTAGAAGGGAACAAATATGGAAAAATGAAATGCAAAGTGCCACTACTTAAAGTCATCTGAATTTTGGGGATACAACAGGATTCCACTGATTTGAAGGTAGACTTTAAAGCATCCCATGTGAATCACAGACTCCACCTAAGTGGTAAAAATCATGACACACTGAATCTGTTACTAGAGTTGAACTACAATGGCAACACAGAACAGCTACCCTATGATAATAAGAGTTGAGATCAAGTCTACTACTGAAATTGTATTGAGTCAGATTTTTCCAAACCAGTTTTTTGAATCCAGGTTCCTTACATGCACAACTGTACTGAGTATGATACCCAGGACAAAGGACTCACCAAGGCCCAGTGGGATCAAATGAAATACACCTCAATTCAATTGCCAGATGAAGTTTTCTTAAGAACAGCACTCATTATCTCATCCTCTGGTTCAAAAAGCTACTAGGAAGTCTCTTAAACCTAAGATAAGCTTGCTGACCTTGCTGGTCTTCAAAAATCCTTCCACACACCAATTCACTCATAAATCCAACTGTCACCAAAGAGGTCCCCAAGAGGTGTGGCTGTTCCCAGTCAAGAAATATTGATGAGGGACTAAGAATCAGAAGTTTGTGCTGTGTTCTGCACGCCGAATATTTTTTTACAACACCTGCTCAAATATTAGCTGTCCCTAAAACAACATTTCCAATAGCACTGCTTTCTAACCACTGGCAGCCTTGACAATCAATACTTCAGCCAAGATTTTCGTGCAATGAGAGCCTGGATCCACATCTGACTCAAGCATATTTGTCAATTGTTTTAAGAGTTATAACCTTACTTCCCCAAGATTGTGTTATACTTTCATATTCTCCCATTCAAACAAATGAGCAAACACTGATAAATTTCTAGTGAACACTTAACTCTTTTATTGCTTAATTCAGTTAATTTGTCATCTTTTGTTGAAGGTAGTGATATTTCTATACCTCTCCCCCCTTCCCTACATCAACTGAAAACAGCAAAAATAATTGAAAATAGAAAATAGCTATTTTCAATGAAACTATGGAATAGCCTTTATTAAAATACAGATGACACAGAATGAAAATAATAAAAGCAACAAGACCAGCTCAAATAAGGGGGACTGCCAATAGCAGACAAAACCTACAGAGTAAAAAGTTTTGCAGGAAATAAGGGAAACAATCCAAGACACAGCTGAACCAACTCTTATTTAAAGGGTGAAATCTACAAGCAGGGACAAGTCATGGCTGAAGCCCCTTGCCCCATTCAGCACGGCAAGCAAACTGAGGTCGAGGGGCAATGTATACACAAACACGGTTTCTCCCCAGGGAGCAATGAGGAGGACGGCAGGATAAAATAGGGAGGATTAATGGCCCTCAACTGGGCAGACTCTGATCAGTTGAGGGCCATTTATCCTCCCTGCAGACATTCAGTGTGAGACACATGGAACTTCAACTCACCAAAGAAGAAATGGCAGTGAGGAAGGTGCTTACTGCTGCCAAGTGACAGGTGACTAGTGCGGAAGAGGCAGAACATTTGATGACAAAATTGTTCTGAGACAACTTTGCAGCCCCTCTTCCTTACAAATCATCAGAAAATAATAAGGAAAGCACTATACACACACACACACACACACACGTATATGAAATAATATAATAGTTAAATAAATGAAAATAATATGAAATTATCTTTACAGAAAGAACCAGGTCACAAGGTAGGAGAATATCTTCAATGCTCTTGACAAGCTCAAGAAGAGCTCAAGAAAGTGTGGCTTTTCATTGAAATAAGAGCTACAATAAGATGCCTAAGATATCAAAGAAGGAAACAAACAAACAAGAAAAAGTCAATGTTGCAGATGAAAGGCACGTAAAGGGGGATAGCTCCCAGAACTGATACTGCCGACACAGCACTTAGGGATAGGAAGGGAGGGTTTGGGAAAAAATATGTCAAACAAAGCACAAAAGGTTAACATTCATTTTAAGAGAAACTGATAGCCTCTCAAAGATAACAAAAATATTCCCCCAAAAAGGTGTACATTAAAAAAAAGAACAAGTAGAATAGAAAAAAAATGTTCAAAGATATAATAAAAGAAAAATTCTGAAATATTCTAATACCTTTCTCAGCCAATAGGGAGAGAACCATTTGTCCCCAGGAAACAAAACCACAGATAAAGATTAACACCTTCCAGTATCCTAATATGTGAATTAATGAGTTAAAATTTTATAAGATTGCTACTTTAATACATTCTGGCAGAAAAAGCAGCTAACCTACCAGGGGAAAGATCAACTGGCTTCACATTTCTCCCCAGCAGTATACAATACCAGAGGCCAGAGACAATATTACAAGGCCTTAACGAAGTAACGCAGGACAAGAATTTCAAATAAAAGAGATAAACCAAGGGAACATTAAGAGCTAAAAACATGACAGAAAATGTGATGATGGAAGTAATAGCGTGTCTGTTATATAATACAGAAAATTTTAAATGTTCAGTGGATTAAAAAAGCAAAATATATGTTATATATAGAGAAACGTGAAGCCACCGTGAAAAAGAAACACTATTTGAATAAGATCAAATTCACAATCCTGACTTACAAAGGCCTACAGACCAGGTCCTTGCCTGTTGTCCAGACAGTACCGCTTCTCCTTCACTGTGTTACAACAGTCCTCTCTTGGTTCTTTGCAAGCACCAAGTATGGATCTTGCTTTATTATTTTGCACCCAAATATGAAGCAATTTTGTCAATAGCATGATATTTAGAAAAAATTGTGTGGTATTTTGGTCTCACTCCATATACTCAAATGAATTATAGATGGCTTGAATAGTTAAACATAAAAAACCAAGCTCATAGCAATAGAAGAAAATGGGGGGGGGGAAGCACTTTTGTATGTAAAACTCTGTAGACTTTAAAAACAGAAATTGTACCAAAAGAGGGCTAAATTTGAAATAACTCATTTCTATAGAGAAAAACATCAATAATGTTGAAAGAAAATAAATAATACACACACACTTGTGACAACTAAGATGACAAGGACTAATTTCCTTAATATATAAAGAGTTCCTACAAATGAGAAAGAAAATGCCTAATAAGCTATTAGGGAAATAGGCAAAAAATATATGCACTGTGATCACAGGGGTTAAAAAAAAACTTATAAATATAGGAAATCTCACTTTTTATGAAATACACGCACACAGGGGTATCATGAGCAAAGACTTAAAGTTTCATAACCTGGGGAAATGGCTACCTTCTTCCCAGATACTAGCGTAGCACTGTCCACAAATACGTTTAATGTACTTTTCCTTTGGCCTAGTGATTCCATTTTTAGGGAATAGTCTATAAATGATAAAGTCATAATCACACAGTATTCAACATGAAAACACAAGGACGTTTAACATGGTGTTCAAAAGGATAAAAAAAATTAGGACCCATATGTACACTGATAGCTAGTTAAATGAATTATGGTTCATCTCTAACAAAGCAACACTGTGCAGACATTAAAAAGAATAATATAAAATTGTGTTGTAATACAAACGTCTCACAGATATAGTAAAATGAAAAATATCAAGGTATATCTTGAATGGTCATGACTGTGCAGAATAGATCCATATACTTTTGCATGGTAACTTTCTGGAAAACATGAAAGAAACTTAACATTCATTATCTTTACGTAGAAGTGTTAAGAGGTGGTATAGAGTCTCATCCCTCTTGCACCATTTTGAAATTTTCAAAACGTGTTCATGTTTTATTTACATAAGTATTTCAAGCAGTATGTCTCTACTAGAGTTGATTTTTCCTCTGAGGACACTGACAACGTCTGGAGACCTTTGTGAGGGCAATACTGGCATCTTGCTCATAGAGGCCAAAGATTTGGCTACATATCCTACAATCCCCAGGGCAGCTTCCTACAACAGAGAATTATCTGGTCCAAAATGTCAATCAATGTGGCCACTATTGGGTGAAAAATAAATCTATTAGGTCAACCTGATAAAACTTAGAAATCTCTGTGTAACAGATGCTTATTTTAAGTGAAAGAATGGTATGTGACAAATTGCACAAAGGCACGCTCCCATTTGTGTTTACAGGCTGGGGGTTAGGAAAGCTTCACTTCTTCTTGAGTTACTCCTCCTTGGCCTGACCTCATACATAGAACCATAGGCTCTATCTAGTCTTTAGAGGTCATGGTAGCATTGGATGTAAACCCAGAACTTCAGAAATTTAGACCCTTCTACCAGAAACATAGCCTTATAAATTGTTAATGAGAAATTATTCTAAAGACTGAGTGAATTTCACATAACTAAGACACTCCCATTGTGGAAAACATATAATAGGGGGAAAAATCCCAAGAAATCAACCATTTCTTTCCCAGCATTAACCTTTGCTCCAAGCAATCCTGAACCATGTAAAATATTTTAATCTTTACTTCAGATTAACATCCTTGATTAGTTGCATGTTGGGATACTTCCTCTCAGCAGCCAGTGCTCTGATCCTGTCCAAGTTGGCGCTGGCTTAGCCACATGTCTCTTTAAAAATTTTTGATATGTTTGTACTAATTTTTATCAGTTGCAGGTGGTGCTGTGGCATTTTGCAAAGTATAAACAAGCTCGTTCTCAACATTTCCAATTCAATTTCAATCTTCATTCACGTGATCCATCGTTAGACGATCAGACCTGTTTATTTCATTGGAAATATTTGTGGAGAAAAACAAAATTCAAACCCAAATAAATGAAACAAACAGACAAAAAAATCCACCTCCTAATTTCAAAATCCACAAGCTGGTTTTCTCTTACACTGTAAACACTCACACTTGATTTCATCTTGGCAAGAGTTCCATAGGTGAAATGGAAAAAGTATGAGGACACACTGTATTTTTAAATAATTTATACAAACGTACTTAGTTGCTGCTTCATTTATTCATGAGACAGATACACAATGGTTCCTTGACATACTACAAAATCAGACCTTCGCACTGGGTAGTCATATACAAATGTTAATTCGTATACAAAAGAGAAAGCACTGCCCAATTCCTAAATACAAACGTCCTTTTTGGTGGCCCACATGCCCCACAGCCACATTACACCCACCACACAGCCCTCGATCCAGACGGACGCCCTGTTCCTCCACTGATGGAGTTACTCGGACCATGGCTTGCTTAGAGCCACTGCATTTTACTCCTCTGTATTAATAGGGAGAAAGACTCCTCTGCCTTCACTTTCTTGTTAACTAGGAATGCTATTAAATGAATATAGTCAAAGCAGAGGGAGCCAAGTTCTGCCTGGCCGGCCTCAGACTTGGTGAGTTGGTGGGAAGACCTGCCAAGCACTGATGGCTTGCCAAGCTCCTGGGGTTTTTGGTCCTCAAATGCAGTCCTGTTATGAGCAAACTGACTCAAACTTATTAAATGGCTTTTCCTTCTTGGAAAAAGATCCTTCTTTGCTTTAACTGCTGCCTCACTGCCAAAAACGCAGTAACCGTCTTGGCTAATTGCACAGACTCCCGTCTAGAGGTCCTGGCCACCATTGCACAATCTCAGCGGGCTATACCTGCTGCCACTCTGCTTCTCAACTAACAGCCGGCATACTTAGATGATTGCCTCATTTGGGAGAGGGAGGACCTGTTCCTCGATTGACTCTGTTCTTCCAAGACCCAGGCTAGAGGACTGAGGTGGGAAAGTACCCTATGGGGAATAATTAAATAAATTAGCCATATGGTTTCTTGCTAAAGTGGCAATAACATCATGATCTACTGATTTGCACGTCAGGGCTGAGCTGATTAACTGGTATTACAGATACCTGTTTAAAAGTCAAAGTGCTACAGTCTTTCTGGAATTTGATCTGGCCATGTGTATTAGGAAAAAATAAGCACATACTTCATCTAAAAGGCCCATTTTTAGAAATCCATTCTCATAAATAAAAACACCTGTATGTAAAAATCTACCTTGTTTTTCAGTATGGGTAATCATGGAAAACAAAAATAAAGGCAAGCAGAAAGCACGGGGGGGGGGAACCCTAAAGTTCTTTATTGGGGGGGTCAATGTAGCAAGTCTGTAAAACTGTAAGCACTTATCTTTTGAAACATTAAATCTACAGGAATGTAAAGAAAGGAATGGATGCTAAAAAAATAGTACTAGATTGACAAAAGAAAAGACAAAATAAATAGGTAAGTTGGTAGACAGGTAGGTAGGTAGACAGGAAATCAGGGGAAAAAATGCTATTCTAGAGCAAAGGGTTGTCAGAAATAATAATGGTAGTAATAATAATAATAGTAGTAACAGCAAGATACTCTAAAAAGTCAAGTGTCTTCAGTCCAATAAACTATGGGATCGAGTGGTCAACATTAAATAGTGACTACTGTAATAAATGGGCAGAGCTTCAGTTCTAAAATCTAAGTTTCTCTGAGTTGGTCCCTGACAGGTATGATGTTGGCAGCAAACACCACATACTTATAAAACCAGTAAGGACTTCTTAAGGCAACCAAACAAAAAGAAAGTTATGGAGTAATGTGTAAAGGAGCCACTTTTAAAAATTAATTTTTTTTTAAAGTAAATTCCACACCCAGCGTGGGGCTTGAACTCACAACCATGAGATCAAGAGTCGCAGGCTCTTCCGACTGAGCCTATGTATAGAACCTATTTTTTTCCTATAAAACCACAAGAAAAACATCATACATTTACATGTATTTGTATGAGTGCACAGAAAAGTAGCCTAGCTAACCTGTTCCTATGATTATCTGGACAGGAATGGAGGCAGACACGGAGAAATTTTTTTTTTTTTTTTTACGTCTCTATCATTATTACAACACATCAGCATTATGTTAAAGAATATCTCATTTAAATCTCATAGCAATTTAATAAGTAGGCATTGTCCCCACTTTCACAAAATGAGGAAATCGGGGCACAGGGAAGATCAAAGACATTGTGGCTGGTGCCAAATAGGTTGCTGTTAACATCAGACCCTATATAGCAAGTGATTTTTAAAAACAATATTGAAGTTAAGGTGATTCAGAATTGAATCAACACTTATGGCTATTAATTTACAACACTGATGTTTTAAGATTGTAATGTGAACAAAATACTTTACACTATAAGCACATAAGCAGATCAAAAATTTAAGAAAATGACCCAAACTTTAAGCCTCTAATGCCATGTAAGAAAGCTAAAGGATCCTTTTTACATTAGAGTATGAAGTGTTTTTGAAAAACAGGCTGCCCAAATGTCCCCCATTTTGCATAATAAAATGCAGTCACTCTGGTTTGACATATTTTCCTGCAATATTGTGAGCTAAAATATTATGATCTTTTGCTAGTATAGTAGAAATCAAGCTAGCAGACAATCAAAAGCAAACCTCTAGCCTTTCATTATCTAAATTCTTTGAATAAAAAGAACCATAAGAGACTATGGACTCTGAAAAACAACCAGAGGGTTATGAAGGGGCGGCAGGAGGGGGGGGGGGGTGGGAGGTTGAGGAACCAGGTGGTGGGTAATAGAGAGGGCACGTACTGCATGGAGCACTGGGTGTGATGCCAAAACAATGAACACTGTTATGCTGTAAATAAGCAAATAAAAATAAATAAATTAATTAAAAAAAAAAAAGACAACACAAATACTAATGTGACAATCTAAGTCTTATTAATGGGAACTAGAGTTTCAAAAAGATAAGAAATTTTTCATAAAAATAAATGTAGCATATGATATGCACCTACACATTTCTTACTTTTCCACTAAAATCCTGAATGATACAAAGTATTAAATCTTACAGTTCAAAAGCCACTGGAGTTTAAATACAGGAAAGTCTAGTAAACATTTTTAAGTTTCTTTAATTACTAATTTTTCAGTGCTACAAAATTCCCCCCCTTTCTATGAAATGACATGCTTATCTAGTAGAACATCAGATAAATACAAAATCATGGTTCCTTCCCATAAAAGACCATAATACCGACCAGATGGTATATGCACAATTAAATTGATTTTTAATAAGGAATTCTTGGCACAATAGAATGTAATCGCTCCAAATTATGTCAAGGACTACTTACATTTTTTTATAGTTCAAGGCTTAAACTTTTCAGTCTAAATTCGATGCTACAGTGCTACGGAACAAAACAGCTCTGGAGACCAGTAATGGAATAACGAGCCTTTCATCTGGAGGTCATTGGTTAGGATCTGGGATCGTTCATTAATGACACAGTTGTTTCCAAACTGTGGTGTTAGAACAACGGTGGGGGGTTTATTATGGAAGGAGTAGCAGAAATATGTATAAGAGCATTTCATTTCTGGACAAAACCTATGGCAAGTGTTCAAAAACATGTGTTTTATAACCAACAGAGTAATGGACCTAACATACTGATGATAAGATTTAGTGCCTGCCTCTACAGGCCTGGGTCGTAAGAAGGCAGATTTTTGATGCTGTTTCTCCATCCCCATCAGCCACCTGATGCCTGTAGCCTGAGCAAGGTGTGACATTTTCTTATTTTCTTGTTCTGGAAAGTGGGGAAAAGGTCTGCCTTCTATCTCAGAGGAGAATTAAGAGGAAATAAACATATGTATTTTTAAAAAATTCAGTTACTGAACTATTTATTAAGGTCCTGCTTCAAATTATGCTCTGTGGTATGCATCCGAGTTACAAAGATGAAAGATATACTGTCCTTGTACTTAAAGAATTCAGTCTGGTTGAAGACAGGTTTGGAATGAATCAGAGGTATGAAAAAGTTCTTTAGGAACACAATAGAGGGAGAAATGGGTTCTCTCTATAGGATTCACCACAGCTTTTCCAAAGGTGGTGGGGTCCTTGGAATAGCAGATTCCACTAATCAATTTGGTGGTGGTGTGTGGGGTGAGGGGAGAATGGGCATTACAGTAGGGGGAATAACTTGTACATAATTACAGCAGATGTGGATTTCCAGGTGGCTAGAACAAAGAAAATGAAGTGAGAGGAGAGGGCTGGGTCCAGACTGTGAAGGACACTGGACAGGTGTTCTTCAAACATGTGAACACCTATGCGTGTATTGCCTAAATGTAGCCCCAAATCTGAACAACTCTCTCAATAGATTTTTATTTATTTATCTTATTGTGGCAAAATATACATAACTTAAAATTTACCATTTTAATCATTTTTAAGTGTAAACTTCAGTGGCATTAAGCATATTTACACTGTTGTAAAACCATCACCCTATCTCTAGAATTTTTTCATCATCCCAAACTAAAATCGTTCCCATAAAGAGCTCCCCATTTTCCCTCCCTCTTGCCTCTGGCAACCACTCTTCTACTCTCCTATTTCTGTGAACGTAACTATTCTAGTCATTTTGTGTAAGTGAAATTTTGCAGTATTTGTCCTTTTGTGTCTGCTTTGTATCTCTTAACATAATGTTTTCAAGACTCATTCCTGTTGTAGCAATCATTAGAATTTCATTCCTTTTTAAGGTCACATAATATTTCATTGCACATGTAGACCACATTTTGCTTAGCTATTCATCCCATTGATAGCTACTTGGATTGCTTCCATCTTCTGGCTACTGTAAATAATGTACTAATGAACCCTGGTGTTCAAGTATTTGTTTAAGTCCTTGTTTTCAATTTTTGGGGGTACATATCCAGAGGTAGAATTGCTGGACTATAAGCCAGTTCTATGCTTAAGTTTTTGAGGACCTCCATACTGTCTTCCACTGTGGCTGTACCCTTTTAGTTTCCCACCTGCAAGGCACAAATATTCAATTTCTGTACATCCTCACCAACATCTGTTATTATTTTTTCTCTCTCTCTTTCTTTCTAATAGTAGACATCCTAGTGGGTACGGATTGGCATGTCATTGTGGTCTGATTTGCATTTCCTTAATAGATAGGAATGTCGAGCGTCTTTTCATTTGCTTCTTGGCCATTTGTATACCTTCTTTGGAAAAATGCCTATTCAAGTCCTTTACTGATTTTTGAACTGGGTATTCTTGTTGTTGAGTTGTTGGAGTTCTTTATATATACTGGATATTAATGCCTTATCAGATACATGATTTACAAATATTTTCTCCCATTCTGTGAGCTGTCTTTTCACTCTACTGGTAGTATTTTTTGATGCACAAAAATTTTAATTTTGAAGAAGTCTAATTTATCCGTATTTTCTTTTGTTCCTGTGCTTTTGGTGCTGCATTCAAGAAATCATTGCCAAATCCAATGCCATGCTTCACCTCTATGTTTTCTTCTAAGAGTTTTACAGTTTTAACTCTCATATTTAAGTCTTTGATCCACTTTGAGTTAATGTTCCTATATGGTATAAGGTAGGGGTCTGATTTTCTTTTGCATGTGGAATAGGCAGTTTTCCCAGCACCATTTGTTGAACAGACAATCCTTTCCTCATTAAAAGGTTTTGGCATCCTAGTCAAATATCATTTGGCCATATGTGTAAAGGTTTATTTCTGGGCTCTTTATCCCATTGCTCTATATGTCTATCTTTATGCCATTACCACACTATTCTGATTACTGTAGCTTTGTAGCAAGGTATGAAATCAGGAAGTGTGATTCCTCCAACTTTGTCCTTCCTTTTCAAGATTGTTTTGGCTATTTGAAGTCCCTTTAGATTCTATAAGAATTTTAGGATAGATTTTTTACTTCTGCAAAAACTGTCATTAGGATTTTGATAGAGATTGCACTGACTCTGCACAGTGCTTTGGTCTCAATATATTTTTAAGGTAATGTAATTTTAAAAAATTATGATAAAGGCTAGTAGCTGCAAAGGATATAATTTCTGGCATAATGTAAATATTGACATTTCAAAAGAAGTTTCAACATTCTTTTAATGTATTCAATGGATTCTAAGTACAAGTGGATACCCATTATTACCCATTTAAGAAAGCCACGAACAAATACCTAACAGTCAGAAAGTTTACATCACTCTTTTTGTTTTGAACTTGTTTTCCATTACACTTGACTCAGATAGGATTTAACTTTAATGTATTTCTGTTGGAAAGTCTTAAACTGATTACCCTATCAAATTGTACAAGAATAGAGATTAAAATTAATTTTCTTTTAATTTCTTCTGGCTATATAACTCTAGGTGCTTAAAAGTTCTTTTGGATTCAGTTCTCATTACAATTACTAGTAGTACACAACTGATAAAAAATATACATTTTAATAATCACTAACATATAAAATTTTGTCAGAAATATATATTTTAATGAGACAGATGGAGCCAAGTACTCTCTTTGCCCATGAGTTCATGTAACTTTGGAAGAATATCACCTATTGCTGGACTGAGAAAGGGTTCAGCATCATTTCTATTCTATAGATTTAAGTCTTGAGAAATATAATTCACATAATAAATGAGAGTATAAGGTTTTATTAGAGCAATATCCATCAATACTTTGGATCTCTGAGCCATTTGCCAAAAAAAAAAAAACAAAAAAAACCCCCCCACACACAATACAGTGTTCTAATACTGAAGTTATTGGAAATAATCTACCTGCTGACATTTTGATTAGGTCCTTTTTAAAGTTTTCTGAGAGCAGAGAAACAAAACACATTGACTTGCAAAAGTTTGTTAACTACTCACCAGAATAATTTACTTTCTTAACTTCTTGGAAGTATACCTAAAGGCTACATCAAGAATTTTCAAGAAACTTTTAATATTCCTGCTGTGTTTTCATTTAGATACACATTTTTCACCTAATACAAACAAAAAATTGGGGGGAAAATAAACACATTTCTCATTTTTAATACACTATTGTTATTGCATTATTGTTTGGTAACAGTTTCCTCTTATCACACAGGGCTACCTTAAATAGCATTCTCTTTGATGAGGTCCTCTGAGTGTATGACATGGTCACCTTTATCACATGCTTGAAGTAGTCTTCCAAACCTTATAGCTGGAGATTTAGCTGATTCAAGCTTTGGAAGATTCCTGCCAAAGGAAACCCAACTGGCAATCCTAACCTAACTGGCAATCCCTGAATTTATTTTTTTAACTGATAGATGAAATCAGAAAAAATTCTGGCTTTAATTTTCAATTAAAATATACATGTTAATATTCATATCTCCACAATGACTGTGTCACTCCTGAGCTTCCATGCACAGATACAGATCAATGGGATGAACAGAGCCTTGCCATGAATATGGTATGTACATGAAATATGGAACAGTTGCCGTCTATGTTTCTCCCTGAGAGTCTCTCTGGACAGTTCCTCAGGAGCCATATGTCACCGACCACTGTGTGCGATAGAAGAGGTAGGGTTTTATTTTTTCAATAAATGCTGTCTCCTTGTTTGTATCTGACATCTTTTTGTACCATGGAGCATGCCCCATAGTGAGATTCAGAAAAGGTGAAATGTATGCTTTTCTTCCATAAGGTAGGAAATGTTGACTTACGGAGAAGGAGGTGGGGAAGGAGAGTGCCCTGGAAGTGATCTCTGAGAACGGACTCCCATGGAAGTCGTCATATGCTCTCAGGAGTACCTTCTGCTCTAGGACATGCTTTCTTGGGGCAACTAGGAGGCCAGGCAATTGCATTTACGCAGGAATGTGGCACAAGCCATGCACCTTTCTGGAAGTTTACCAAGTAGAAAAGTATTGGAGGCAGACTGGAAAGTCATGAAGGGAAGTAATCACCATTGGGAAACAGTCTTAGAGAGAGATCCTGAGAGGTCCTGTTTGATGAATTGTAATGGAATGGCAGCTACAGAGGATTCTGAGGGACACTGATAGGAGACTGGAGTCACAACTGTGATCATAAGTAGAGGTGAAGCTTGGTGATGGGAGGGCAGTAGATGAACCCATTTTGGGGGCACATGAAATGTGCAGTACCTGTGGGCTCTCCAGGAAGAAATTCAAAGTACAAGGCTGATGCCCAGGGGCAAGTTTTAGATAAGACAAATGTATGCAACATTAGTAAACAAACAATAATCACATCAACAGGAACAGAAGTCATCCAGTGAGGGAACCCGTGCCAAGAATGACAGAAGAAAGCAACATTTTTAGGTCAGGGGCAAAGAAAAGGCACTTTGCATTAAATTTTATAAATAGTACTTAAAGATTATTGTTCATTTACTTTAACCCTAAGTAAATATTTATTCATGGGCCAGGCATGTCAGGAAGTCCTACCCAGAGACTTCCACTTACACATGATGGCCAGAACAAGGTCATTCTGCCACCTCCGGAACAATCACCAAAAGAGGCTACAGGAAAGGAGGTTACAGACAAGGTTAAGCCAGTCCGACAATCCTGTCTGTCCCATCAGAGCAAAACTATATGACACAATAAAAGCTAAAACCATGCCATACTTTGTAAAAGCACTCACTCACTTGGTCCTTTTTCCTAGATGTTACATGGAATGTTTCTGGCCATGAACTCTAGCTCTTAGAAATGGCAGCATTGCCAAAGGCCCCAGATTGAGAGCTGCTTCAGTAAATTTAGCTGTATAATCCCTGAATGAATTAAAATGAGAGACAATGCCAGGAGCAACACTCCTCTCCATTAGCACTACCATTCTGTCCCAGGCCTTACAAAGTTGCCAATATAAGGCAGAATGATGTTGGTCAATTAAACTTAGAGGTTTGTGTGGAAAACCATCCTTGAACACTTTTCCTTTTCTCCCCCCTTTTCTTTGCTCTTAGCTTTTATTTTCAGAATGAAAAGTAATATTTCCTTAATAAGTCATAGCAAGTAAGCTACTACAGTGGCTATTTTATTGTCTTATGTCCAATTATGGCATTATTAATATTTAGAACAGAACATTATTTAATATAATTTTAAGGTATTAATATAGCTAACTTGTCCATTTTAAGGGTGCATATTTATGATTTCAGAATAACAGTTTAACAACTAGCAGAAATATATTTTCTATCTTGCCAAAAAGCCTAGAATACTAATACAGACAGAGCACCAGTAGTTGCTGAAGGCACTAATTACTTCATGGTACATATTTTATGAGGAGTTAAATTCTCAAAATATCATTTCTTGCTGCAGATACTTGTCAATCTTAGACTTCCACTAAATAAACTAATACATAATTTAACCTGAATGTTATATACAACACAATTAATTATTAACATCTGGGGAAAATTCCAGAATTCATTCCAGAGAAGGTCCTCTTAGTTATCCTAGTCTGTATGAACATATATAGTATTAATGATGTGTTCTTTATACTTGGATGGTATAAAACTATTTCTCACAAAAGAATCTGAAGAAGCAGGCACAGTGCCTGCCATTGTCTAGGTGTGCTAAAATGTTTGCTATTATTTTCATGACTTTTTTGGAAATTCTTCCATGAGAAGAAAGGTAAATTTGACAAACAATGGGAAAGTTGTCACTGGCCAAATTACTATAAGTGCACATCAATTTTATTAAAATCTGAAGTGTATTAATTATTCAGTATTCCAATGTTTGCATTATTAGTTGAATGTTAAAAACATATAAATAAGAAAAGAGCTAATTACAGAAAGACTAAAAGCATTTGTTGGAGTATCTAAGAAGAACTTTCAAAAATTAAACTCAGATAAAATGGAGATAAATATGGGGGAAAAAGAGAACTTCAAATCAATTTTTTTAATATCCTCAGGGAGATCTAAGAAGATATTACACCCACAGACTAAGATTAGAATCCATCAAAGTAGGGAAAAAAAAATAAAGGACTTGCAAATTAAAAAAAAAAAAATTAAAAAACCCCCAAAGTCTCAATAATAAGTGGCTAGAGGTAAGTCAAGGAATCTCCAAGAGGGCAAAAGAGTTAAATCACAGAAAATATAAGGAGACTGGGAGATAAATCCAGAAGGTTCAATACATGACTTAGCTGCAGAAAGACAAAATGCAGAAAATAAAAAAGGAGGATATTATAAAAATATACATATATATATATATATGAAAATTTCCCAGTGTCTAGGTTAAAAAGACACATAAAAGAAGGACACACACACACAGAGCTTAGATTTTGGAACACTAAACAAAGACAAAAATATTCTGGAGTATAAATACAAAGGATTAAGAATCAGAATTGTATTGAGCTTCTCTTCAGCCAGCCAGAGGAGGCTAAAGGATAGAGAGCATTCAGAGAGAAAAAAAAAGAATTTCAGCCTAGAATTTTATACCCAGCCAATCTACCAATCATATATAATCATAGAATAAAGATTTCCAATGTCTCAAATACACTGCAAGGACCCATTGATGTATGTGCTTCAGGAGTATGAGTGAAGAAGTCAAGAATAATGACAACAAGGAATCCAGGAGGCAAATTTCAGCAGCAGGAAGAAAACCTAGAGAATAAGCAGTCCAGGGACAGGGGCTTAATAGGGGAGGGGGAGGTGGACAGGAAGTTTAAGAAAATATGTAACATAATGGAACTTCTGAAGAGTAATAGAAGTATGTGAAATTCAGTTAGGGCAAGAGATAAAAGAAAGGCTTTTTGAAACTACAGGAAAAATGGAAACCTGAGTAAAAAAGGAAAAATACTCATAATGAACTTTTGGCTCTTCAGTGAACATTATTTACATATTGTTAAAAAGGTTAACATAGATGCCTGAATTAAAATAATAACTGTAACTATGTTGGAAGGGAGTAGGAAAGAGGTCAGACCATAATGTATGGGAGAGAAATCCTTACCCACCAAAATAGGAAGTTGAAAGATAATGTTTGAAATAGAGAAATCAACACAAAGCATAAGATACATTACTTACAGATAAGCAGATAGCTTCCAGAAGAAACATTTTCTTTTGGGATTATGACTAGAGGTACAAGTAGGGGTAAGGAATATATTTTTAATGGTATGAAATTATACCCATACACATGAGGTATGTGTATTACCTCGTGCTTTTGTATGTGTATTATGTACAGGCACACATGCACGTGCAAACACACACACACACACACACACACACACACACACACACACACACACACACACACACACACTACGCCTCCAGGTCCTAGGACTTTTAAATAAACTACATATTTTGTTTTGATTAAAAAATTTAATGTAATTGACTACATTTCCCAAACATTTTATCAAATTATTGACTATCTGGTCCTGGTTTTATTTCTGCACTGACATTTGTATTATATTTATGTTTTTCTATTGCCAAAGTTATGTCACTGATACTGGTCTGTATTTCACTGCCAAATGACTTCCACACACTAATTATCAATTTAAAATCATGTTATTACATCCCACTCAGCACAGCTTATATAATTAAGAGGGGAAAAAAACAGGAAAAGAGCTGCCTCTTAATTAAGATGACAGAGTCTTTTAATATCGTATGGATATTTTTTTCTTCTAGGGGAGGCAAATGGCAAAAATTTTGTATAATTCTTTAGTAAATTCACCCCTTAAGATCTTTAATTACAACATTGTGCACAAAATTTATAGGACAAGCCGAAAACAAAACAATGGAATAAAATACAAATATGATCATAATTCTATCCTTTAATATTTACTTTCCAAAGATTTGGCAAAATTCATCAACAATTTAATGGTATTAATATACCATAATCACTTCAATAATTGTTTTTAAAAAAATCAGATGTTCAACCCATGAAGCAAATGACCTGTTTGCAATTCTGCAATTGAAGGTTAAATCTGGCTTCTCCTGCCACATGTGCGTTACCCTCTTCCTCTCATTGAACTCTCATTCATGCCCCTGTATTTGAAGTTTCTGGAAATTTACTTAGATTATGAAGTCACATATTACAGCTGCTGGAAAATGGATTCGTGAATCAGAGATATCAGCATTTTAAAGCTGGTTAATTGATTCAACTTATTTTATTGATACAGGTGTTTAAAAAAAGACCAACATGTTTTCCAGCTTCCAGTAAATTTTTAGACTGGAACTGGGCCCAACAGAATGTACCACTAAATTTGTTATCTGGAATGTGATAAATGCTATTAAGGACAGGGAAGGCTGCTAAGGACCTGAAACAAAACTTCCTTGAGGAAAGACCATGTGAACGGAGGTTTGAGAGGTAGTTGGTAGTCACCTGCAAGGATCAATAGGGAGGGTCAGGGCTCTCCATTCATATGGCAATTTTTAACTTGCTATTTAAAGAAATAGAATCTCCTGTAAGTTAATTAGCAATAAGATCAAAAATAGGCATAAATTCAGAAACAACAGGAAACCTCATAGAGAGGAAGTGCTCTTCCTATAATAGTCACCACTGAATGAAGGTCACAGCCTATAGGCATGGAACGAAAGCAGTTACTATTACTTTTCTGGGATTCAAAGCCCAGTGAAAAAACACAACCAAATAAAATGAAAACCACTTTTTCCTTTACTAAAGCATTCTAATGGTTGAAGATGCCATTAAGTGGACTCCACCTTGAAGTGAGTTTAGACAGCCCACTCTTGGCAATCTACTAATTATGCCTCTACACATATGCACATCCTCTCAGATTCTCCGGGATTTTGATTCTGGTTACAACTCACTATTGAGTGATCATTTACTGGACACATATTTACGGGGCACCACCGTGTACTAAACTCTACTCCAGGTACTGGAGATTTGGGGAGAAAGATAGAAATATCCTTGCCTCTAAGACAATTATGGACCAGTGGGGGACACAGGTAATGCAGAAGTAAACCTACAAATTAGAACATCAGAGCTATAAAGAAAATAAGTAGGGTGATATGAGCTGGAGGTGAGAACGACCAGCCTTTCACAGGGGGAGGGAAGGGCTCAGACAGAAAGGAGAGTGTGGTCTATTCACGTAACAGTAAAGAGGGCACTTGGGCTAAAGATGAGTAAGTAACCAGGAAAATGGTACAAACAGGTCAGATCACAAAGGAAGGGGAGAGTAGGGCAAAAGAACAGGTTCTGAGAAGAAAGAATCAACAGCTGTCTTTTGGTCATGTCAGGTTTAAGAAGGCAAAGCAATGTAGATTTTAAATAGGTGATGGGGATTAAGGTGGGCACCTGTGATGAGCACTGCGTGTCCATGTGGAAGAGCTGTATCACTGTATTTTATACCCGAAACTAGTATTATACTCTATGTTAATTGGAATTTAAATTCAATTAAAAAGAAAGTATTTTAAAATAAGAAACTTCATTTTAAAAAGCAGTATTCTGCTGCCTAATAACTTTAAAAATTTTAAGTGCAGTCTAGTTAATATACAGTGTTGTATTACTTTCAGGTATACAATACAGTGATTCAACAATTCTATACGTTGCTCAGTGCTCATCATGGTAAGTGTACACTTAATCCCCTTTATCTATTTCATCCACCCCCTCCCCCCTGTAATCATTAGTTAGTTTTCTATAGTTAAGAGTCTGGTTTTTTGTCTCTTTCACTATCTAATGTTTTCAAAGTTATTATTATTTCATATATAAGCCAACTCATTGTCAAATCTGATAATTTACAATGTAGCATATGAATATTCACTGGAACCATAATTTTTGGAAATATTACATGTTTTTCATGCCTCATTCTTACCTAGGACACAATCCTTCCTTCTGAGATTTTAATTCCTTAGATCTCTTTCAACTTTTTGGAAAATCTCTGGGCTCTCTGAAAATATGGATTCCCAGGTTGGGTCTCAAGATATCTCTTTTGTTTATAAAGACACAGAGGTTTCTAAAAGTTAAATCATGGGAATTAAAGTACAGATATCTGAAGGATTTTTTTTTTAAACAGAAGTAGAAATATGCTTTAAATAGATATTTCAGGTATTTAAAAAAAGCCTTTTGGGAGCAAAGAAACCAGTTTGAACTTGGGTTCAAAAAAGGTTTGTGTTTTGTTCAGAATGTTCTTTTTTTGCTCTTAAATTAAGGTAACTTGTGATTCAAAGTCCTCATGGAAGTATTTATAAAAGTGCACTCATGTGCACAGCTGGTGCGGAGCCTCAGGACCACACTCAGTAAATCAGTGGCTTACAGTAGAAACAGGGACAACAGAATACAAAATATTAAAGGAAAATTTAACCTTTACTCCTTCCCCTATGCATGTGTGTAAAGTGACTTTAGGGGTCCTGCTGCTTTGCCCATTCCCTCTGTCTTCTGTCTTCTGCAGTATATAGGAAAAGAAATGAGCAGTGTGAGTCTTTTTTTTTTTTCTTCTTAAAGGAAAGAATAACAACTGTAAAGGAATTAAATGGTCTAAGTCTTGCTCAAGGGAAATATGGCAAAACATTTACAGTGAGAGGTAACAGATACTTTTCCATTCTCTCTTTTCCACAAGGAATTATTAATGTGACTAAGTTGTCTATTTGTTTTCAAAGAAATTTTAGTTTAAACATATAGATCAATAGAACAGAACTGAAAGTCCAGAAATAAATCATCTTATGTTCACTTGGTTTTCAACAAGGGTACCAAGACACTCAATGACGGAGAGAATAGTCTTTTCAGTAAATAATGCTGATGCATCTGGATGTCTACATGCAAAAAAAAAAAAGCAGTTGAATACCTACCTTACACCATATACAAAAACTAACCCCAGACTGACAATAGTTCTAAATTTAAGAGCTTAACCTACAGAACACCTAGAAGAAAACATAGGAATACATTTTTGTGACCTCAGGTTAGATAAGTTTTTAGACAGGACACCGAAAACATAAAAGACAAAAGAAAAAATTGGACGACATGAAAATTAGAAACTAAGCTTCAAAGGATACCATCAAGAAGGTGAAAAGACACCTCACAGATAGGAAGAAATATTTAAAAATCACATAGCTGATAAGGGATTTGTATTCAGAATACATAAAGAACCCCTACAACTCAAGAATAATAATAAAAAAAAAACCCCAACAACAAATAATCCAATTGGCAAAGGAAAAAAAGGCAAACGATCTAAATAGACATACAGAAGGGCAACAAGCACGTGCTCAACATTAGTCCTTAGAAAAATGCAAACCCAAACCACTGTGAGGTACCACTTCACACCCACCAGGCTGGCTATAACCCAAAAGAAGGATAGTAATTGTTGGTGATGGTGTGGAGAAATTGGAACCTCTGTCCATTGCTGGTAGAATGTAAAATAGTACAGCTAATTTGTAAAACAATTTGGCAGTTCCTCAAAAAGTTAAGCAAAGAGTTACTTCATATATGATTCAGCAATTCCATTCCTAGGTATACACTAAGAGAACTAAACACATAGCTCCATACAAAAACTAGTATATGAATGTTCATAGCAGTATTACTCGTAATGTACAAAAAGTGGAAACATCCCAAATGTCTATTAATGGACAGATGGATTTAAAAAAATGTGGTAGATCCATACAACAGGGTATTATTTTGCCATATATGGAATGAAGTACTAATACATGCTACAACATGAATGAACTCTTAAAAACTTATGCTAAGTGAAAGAAGCCAGACACAAATGCAAGACACTACACGATTCCATGTATATGAAATGTCTGGAATAGACAAGTCCATAGAGACAGAAAGTAGATTAGAGATTGCCAGAGGCATTTGGTGGCAGTGCTGGTGGGGTTGAGGGGTGATTAGTGACTGTTAGTAGGTATGGGGTATCCTTTTGGAGTGATAAAAGTGTTCTGGAATTATATAGTGGTCATAGTTGCACAAGTCTGTGGATGTATGAAAACCCCTCAGTTGTATACTTTTAAGGGGCAAATTTTATAACACGATTATATTTCAATCTACAGCTATCTACCAGACATCTCATTGGAGCAGCCCAAATTGTGCATAGCTGCAGTGATACAGAAGGAGAAATACAAGCTTTTCCCAAGAGAAGACTCCTGTAATAGTCCTGATTCTGCTCCTAAATAGCCACGTGACTTCAGGCAATCTACAGAACCATTCTCTGTGCCACTCTCCTTTGAGACAGGAATGGGTTGGGCCTGATAATTTCTATGGGATCTTTTGAATTAAAAATGATGTCTCTATGCAGCATATTGAGATCACTTTACTGTGGGAGACTTCAAATGTAAATGCTTCAAAACTTCATCTTAAACATGCTCTTGTTGGCCCAACATCTCAAACACCAAGTTATTGTCAGGTGGGTTGAACTCCTACTTTATTAAAGACATAGAGATGATATAACTTTAATCTCCCCATCTAATTTCTTTGTAAGCGCAAGTCTCTAATGGCAGGCACAGTAAACCACCTTATATATTTTTCTATTTCATCCATTTTCCAATTCCTTCCAGTTTCTGGGCTACTTCTTAATAATCAAGTTCTTGGGTCCATTTCTATCTTTTTCTACCATTTTGAATGTTCAGCCTCTACCAGAATTTTGGCTTTTTAGCATCTTCCTGCAAATACAATTTCTTCCAGAGATTTTTAATTAGTTAGGTTTTTAATGACATTTATCAAATTACACTTTTAAAAAGTTTTTTGTTTTTTAATTATTTTTATTTTTTAAAAGATTTATTTATTTGTCAGAGAGAGAGGAAGAGAGTGAGAGCATGAACAGGGGAAGTAGGAGGCAGAGGGAGAAGCAGGTTCCCTGCTGAGCAAGGACCCTGGGATCATGACCTAAGCTGAAGGCAGATCATTAACCGGCTGAGCCACCCAGACGTCCCAACTTAAACTTTTAAAAAAATATTTAAAAAAAAAAATAGATAGGTTTTCCTCCTTTCTTAATACAATCAATGATTTAATATATATTCTTTATGCATATTTCATTGTGTTTTGGGCTTAGTATTATTATTGCAGGACTTTGTAGATCATTAGTTTTTTTAAAAATTTAATTTCATTTTAATTCCAGTATAGTTAACATACAATGTTATTAGTTTCAGCTGTATAATATAGTAACTCAATATCCCATACATCACTCAGAGATCGTGGGAAGTGTATCCTTAAATTCCTTCACCTGTTCACCCATACTGTTTTCCACAGTGACTGCACCAGTTTGAATTCCCACCATAGATCTTAAAAAATAAGAATTGTTCCTCAACTCTCTAAAAGGAAAGCTGTTTCCTTCCTAAAAGGAACCTATACTTGCAGCTTCCATTTTCAGATCAACTGAGTCTTAAAACCTCCACAACCCAAATGTAACTAGGATGGTATTAAAACTACCTTCTCCTACCAGTTCCTTCCTACATAATTATCAGATTTTAATGGTCATTTTAAGTCCTCATTGTCCTTTACCTCTTTGGGACATTAGTACTGACTTCTCAGGGTCATCTCCTTCTTGGCTGCTGTGCTGTGCTGTGATACTTGTACATTTCTAATTTTTTTAGCATCATTCCTTTCTGGTCTTCACTATTTCCTTCTTATAAGGCTGACCCCCACCAACATGGGAACATCGCAAGGCTGGGTGCTAGGCCTTCATGTCTTTCCTTTAGTCATTCCCTGCTAGAGCTCAGCTACTCCCGAAGACTCCCAAATCCCTCTACATTGATGTCCTTCAAACTGTGTTTCTGACATCAATCCTTCACCACTGTGAGGCTGCTGTCTTCATGTATCACTGCAGTTTAAAAAAATAATAGACCTAATGGTGTAGAAAAATCAAGATTACAGAAAAACTACAGAAAAAATGAGTGGGAAGCACACAAGTCCCATATAACCTAAACACACCCAACATAGTTTCTCTTACTGTCCTCTGTCAGTGTAGTCCATCTGTTGGAATTGATGAGCCAATACTGATAATATAATTATCAATTAAAGTCCATGGTCCAAACTAGGGAACATTCTTTGTATTATACAGTTCTGTGGGTTTTGACAAATCCAAGATACTACATAACATTCCAGTATCACACAGAATACCTTCATTGCCCTGAAAAACCCATCTTCTACCCCTTCATCCCATCCCAATTCCCACCCCAACACATTGCAATTTTAATACCTCTAAAGTTCAAGTTGGCACTTTTTAACCCAACCAGATTTCCCTCTAGATGGCCCCATTGGAAGGTTTAAAATCTCGAGTTCAAGATGTCTCTCCTCCTTGCTCCCTCCTCATTGGTTCTCTTTGTGGTGTGTCTTTTGTTTCTCTACCTTCACTTTTCTTTGTTATTCTATTTTATTGTAAATTGTGAGATTTGATTCAAGCAGGGAATTTGTTCCATCTGTTCGTAGAGCAGGTATCTCCAGAGTCTGAAATAAAGTCAGTCTTCAAACAAATGAAAACGACCTCCCATTGCATTGCCAGGAGCTTGACCTTGGGATCTGTTCTCCAAAGTTGCAAGTGCTACATTAAAGTAAGCACATATTGCCACTGTTTTTGAGGTTAAAGTGTCTGCAATGTTTTCCACTTTCTTATAAATATTAAGATATATGTGCAGTGGATTAAATAGTCCAGAAAAAGGAATCCCTCTATTCCCAATCACTTAGTACCTATGAATGCCTTCAAATCAAAGTAAAGAACTTAAGGTTGTAAGAGCTGTAGCCTTCACCAAGGCAGTAAACATTTCCACAGTTTCAAAATTAAGCACCACATGCCATTTTATAAACATACTTTGTATTTAATTTCTGAAATGCCAGTATGGTTTTCACTATGGAATACCTAGGGAGACTGTATCTATAAGCAGAGCTTACGATTTCAAATATGTGAAGAAATAAGGTTTCAAGCATGTGGAAATTTCAAAAGCAAACTTGTTTTTGAATAAATTATATATATATATATATATATATATATATATATATATATATATATATCACAGTTCTTTTCTGACCAAATAAAAGATATTACCTCGTTATCTTTAAAGAAGGATAAATAAGAAAAAATAAGCTATCTCTAACTACCTTCAAAGCAAAGTTGGAATTTGCCGAAAAATGAATTCAAACAAGATATTCTAACAAAATCCTTTGTCAAACACAGGACGGAAAATTAACAATCAAGAAACCAGAAGCAGGCAACTGAAAGTTTAATGTCCATGAGTTGGATAACTGTTACATTCAGGACCCAAGACCTGAATAATTTGGAACTATTAATCAATGGTAAAAATCTGATGGCAATATCTGTTTAATACCTCATTTTTCTCCTAAATAAACGTCTTAAACCTCCTCTAGCTTCTGCTTTTGCTTTATGCTAGAAGTTCCCTTGGGTAAAGAGCTATGATTTTAAGGTTGTGGAATCCATTTTTCTGCACACAGAATAAGGAAGTCATTTAACAGAGCCACCAAATCCAGACTGTGTGGCAGCATGGTGGTAAGGCCACATTCCCATCAGAGTATTTCTCCCTAAGGAGCCCCCTTTAGAGTAAAGAAAAATGCTGGCCAATGGAATTTTTGCCTTCAAGGAAAAAGGGGGAAAGTTCATTTTTAAAGATACTTTAAGATTTAGACTATGTTTATAGAAAGTTCTTGACAGTTTTGGGGACCCAATAATAATGGAGTATCTAGTCACATATACTGGTCCCATAAATGGAGACACAAGCATTTCCATGTCACTGTTAGATCGATACAATTACAAGGCCACAAAACTGGCCATGTGAGATTGGCTAATATCATAGAAGATTAAACTCCAAAACACATGAAACGTAGAGTTCAAAGTTAAAATTGGCAACCCATCCCTTATTAGAGCTTCTGAAATTTATAGCTTTTTAAGGAAGTAACACTTATTTCTAACTACACACTTTTAGTATAAATTGTAATAGTTACTAACACCTCTTCCCAAACAAGAATCTTCTCCATGTTAATTTTAAGTGACCATTCCTCCACACCAACCCCACCCCCACCCCCATCCCTGGAAGTGAGTATAAGTTAAGACAAGAATTTTTGAATAAACTAGCAAAACCTGAAAGTCTCTCTAAATTTAAAGAAAATGTTTCACCAAAGTATATAGTCTACTATATGTACAGGCAGTCACTTCTCCAAGAGATTAGTAATGTGGCTCCCCCCGCCCATAGATGTGTTTTATGCTCACTGAGGATAATTATCTATCTCTTCTGATACAAAAAGGGAAGTTCTTGCTGCTCTTCACTGTAGTCCAGTGTGTGCACTCTTACGTTGGTTAGGCAAAGTACCAATGACAGTGTGCAGAACACAAGATGTTGTAGAAACACAAATCCAGACAAACACAACAGAACAAGTACATCAACACTAACAGGATTCCAAAAATCACAGCCCTTGGACCAACTCTAAGGAAAACAGTAGGTAGCTCTGCAACGTAGTCTCAACAAACATGCTTCAGGAGCCTACAACAGCATCACATGGAGAACCTAGGAAGGCCTTCACATAGAAAGTAATATTGGAGCAGGCTTCCGAATGATGGTAGAATTTCAATACTAAGCCAGAAGAGGCAGGTGGCATTTTGGGTTCAGATGCTGATATAGACAAAAGTATGGGAGCAAAGCTGCATATGTAATCTGTGGGATAAGTATTCAGTGAAGGACCGCAACTAAGTAAAGCTCATATCTGGAACAAGTCTTCACAAATAAACTATTTAGTAATATACTTATACACATTTATGTAGTACAGATTTCCCATACAATGACAGCATGAACCTCCATTAAATTACTGTGACATATGCTTACTTGTACCCCAAATGCCAAAGTATAATTTTTTAAAAAGATCTTATTTATTTTATTTTATATTTATTATTATTATTTTTTTATTAATTTGACAGACAGAGATCACAAGTAGGCAGAGAGGCAGGCAGAGAGAGAGGAGGAAGCAGGCTCCCTGCTGAGCAGAGAGCCCGATGTGGGGCTCGATCCCAGGACCCTGGGATCATGACCTGAGCTGAAGGCAGAGACTTTAACCCCCTGAGCCACCCAGGTGCCCCTGTTTGTTTATTTTAGAGAGAGAGTGAGCAAGATAGAGAGTTGGGGGAGGAGTAGAGGGGGAGGGACAAGTAGACTACAGGCTGAGTGTGGAGCCCAATGCGGAGATGGATCCCATGACCCTGAAATCATTACCTGAGCTGAAATCAAGGGTCAGATACCTAACCAACTGAACCATCCAGGTACCTCTGAAGTGTAATTCTGATATTCATTTTCAATTATATTATGAAGCCCATTTCAGTAATCTATTACAATCCCATCACCTCATTTAGCAGAGGCCTACAGGAAGTCAATTAATTTAAAAAGTAGTCAAGCCTGATATAAATATTTCACTTTGAATATGTAAATGTCAATTCCTTCACCAAAATTTGATTCCACAGTCAAGAATGGCTCTCCTTGTTCAAGTTCCATTTTCTCCATCACACTTAGATACTATAAACTACCAATAATATTCAATTACAAAATGCCCAATTTCAGGGTTTTTTAAGTGAAGGGAAAACTTGAGATGCAATTTGAGTGTAAGTCATGATATTTTTAAAAATTTGTCATTTTTCATTTGTCTAGTTGATTTTTTAATTTTTAATTTCTTTTATTGTGTTATGTTAGTCACCATACAGGATGTCATTAGTTTTTGATGCTGTGTCCCATGATTCATTGTTTGCATATAACACCCAGTGCTCCATATACAATCCATGCCCTCCTTATCACCTGTCACTGGGCTCACCCATTCCCCTAACCCCCTCCCCTCTAAAACACTCAGTTTGTTTCCTGGAGTCCATAGTCTCTCATGGGTTGTCTCCCTAATTGATTAAAAAAAAAAAAAATCCTCATCTGTGAGTCTTTCCAAAACATACAAATTAGTTTTCATTAAAACAACACAACTCCCCAACTTTCCACACATGTATCTCATCACTTCATGTAATAGTTTATACTATATGGTTATAACCACTTGCACTACTACGAAGGAAGGAACCACTGAAGGGAAACATGGAACGAAAGGGAAACACAACTTCATTTTTCTTCCTTACAACTGGAGGAGACAATTTCCATGTGCAAGATTAGAGATTTCCTTTTATGACGAAATTAAAAACAAGCCAACTTTGGGGCACCTGGGTGGCTCAGCCAGTTAAGCATTTGACTTTGGCTTAGGTGATGACCTTGGGGGTCTTGGAATGGAGCCTGCGTCAGGATCCACACTTAGAAGGGAATCTGCTTGTCCCTCTGCTGCCCCCCCCCACACTTGTTCTTTCTCTCTCTCTCTCAAATAAATAACATTAAAAAAAAAAGCTAAGTTTCATATTTACCTATTGCTAAGTTACTATCAAGCATCTAAGCCTTCTATTTGATGAATAAAATCCAACTGGCCCCCACTGGATAACAGAATTCCAGTGGCTACATTTTTCTATTACTTCTCAGTCTGCTGCTTTAAATCTGACTTCAGAAAAAGTTCTCCGGTACAATTACTTTGCCTGCTCTGGAGGGAGAGGATAGAGATAGGAGCTGCTGGTCTGTAAGGTCTCTGGGAAGTTGCTGCCACAGAAACCGTGCTCATGTACTGCATGTTGATCCCTTGTTTTGTTTTACTGCAATTATTCATCGTGTGTATTTGTAAAGACAAGTTCGAAAATGACGTATGCTTATTTTTAACAATGGGAAGTGGCTCTAGCACAAGGCAAAGTTTCAAAAGTTCTATTATCTGAATAACGAACCTATAATCAATGTAGGTTACCATGTGGACTGCACTGTTAATATTTAAATAGTCGAGTAACATTTGTTTGCATCCAACTACTTAATTATCTTCAAGTTTCAGAGTGTTGTTTTTATTTATTTTTTTTCAAGTAGCCAAACTCTGGCAAGAGGAAGGAAGAATATCCAGAAGCAATTCCTCTCTGATCGTTCTGGAACTCTTTGCCATCTTCACGAGAGTCCCACCCACGGACAGGGATGTGGGAGGTAGATTTTAAGAGTAACACTGGATAAAGTTTACCTGTATGAGCTTCCAAAAGAGTTATGTGTTTGGCCAATAGATTAGAATGATGGAGCAATACCGAAGCCTTAAAGAATTTGGCTTGAAACTGAGAAACAAGGGGATTTTCATTCAGGTCAAAACACTAACACATTCTAGGTGAGCGTGTCTGGACAGCCCACCAGACACGGAGGATGTCTTAGAGAGAGATGCCCTGGGCTCCACAGCCATCCGAGAAGAGAGAGCACAGATTCCATATGAACCTACAAAAGTATGCATTGTCCAGAGGTAGAGTACCTAGAGAGGCAAAATCCTCTTCCAACAAACTATAGTTCTCTTTCCACAAGGCAGATCCCTTTCCTGGTTGTGACTATATGTACCTAATGAAAACAACAGCCCAGTGGGGTCCTATAGACAGACATCAGAAAACCAAGCAAAATTAGGGCTCAGAATTAGGTTTCACAGATGAATGGGAGTATGATTTCATAGAGAGTCAAAATCTCAGCAATTATTGGCCCTGAAGGATGCTTTTTTGATGCTTCTTCTTGGGATTGATACAGATTTGGGCAACTTGGAATTTTTATGGGAACTCTTAGAATGATGAGCCCTTATGGCTACTGAAACCATCTGCTAGTAACACTCTATGGTTACTCTTGCTGTTGCTTTCTGAGAATTTTACAAGGGTTAAATTTTTCTGGCATAGATGGAGATGGGGAGGAAGGCAAAGCATGGCTTGGAGATGGAAAAGCACAATGCAACTGTGACAGCTGGGGCACTACTTCTTAGCATTGACACACACATACACACACATTCTTTGTGAAATGCTCCTCTCCTCCATCAGGGAGGACCCTGATGACAAGTTTTTAGGGAAAAAAAATCCATAGAGTGTCTCCAGGTGTTCAGAAACCTTCTACAAAACCTCTCTGAAGTTAAAACAAGTAGCTGTACCTTAAACCATATGCAAGATTTTTGAAAATCACTAGAAAGATAATATTAGACCCCAGGGCCTGATTCAAATGACTACATGGTAATTTCCAGTGTATCCTTTGCTTGATGTCTTAGGATTGACCGGTGATCCAATTTGAGATTTTATGATCACATACCTGTGCTTGTTAACTGTCTTTATTATCCTTCCCTTTAGTAAACAACTGACCTGAGCTTTGCTCAGACCAGATCAGTGCAGATGCCTGGTCCTCATTCCTCCTGTATCAAGAAATATTTGGTATAGATGGAGTTAGTGTTCCAGAATCAGAATGCCTGATTTAAAATGTTGGCTTGGCCATTGTATGACCATGAACAAGTTATGTAACCTGTGCATGCCTTGGTGTCCTCATGGAAAATGGGCATAACGGTAATAAACATCTAATAGGGGTTGGTACAGTACTTAAACAATGAATGGTACATGAAAAGACTCAGTAAATGTTAGCTACTATTGTGACTGTAATTACTGTAGCATGTAGTATAGTCATCAGACAATATTTCACCTTTTTAACTTCCTTTAGAGAATGTAATTAAAAATGTCTAATTTTGTTTTGATGCAGAAAGCTCACTCAAAAGGAAGAGTGGTAATTTGTCACTTAAGAACATTCTCGTGCCCTAACATGGCTTCATCTGGCATCAGTACCGGCTGAAATCCTTGAATTAGAGAGTTGAATGTATTAAAAATACATTCAGAGAAAAAGTCCCTTGTTCTTCTGAATATGGTTGTGGTTGAGAGAAACTCACATGGATTCCTGTGTGCAGGCCCCCATTTGTCCACATCTACCCTCCAGTGGGGCAGACTGGTGTAAAATTATTTTCAAGTGATGAATGTCCATCATACCTAGTATAATCAGCCACTGAAATGACTGCTTAGGAGGGGTGGGTGTTTAGGTACTCAGACTCTGTTAAGAGTTCATTTGCTATTACAAATGAAGTACCACAACTATGCTAAGAGGTTGGTTAAGTCCCATTTTCTAACTGGGACATCAAAGGACAGAGAGATTACACAACTGTAGTTTGAGTTGGAAGTCATGCCCCTCAGCCTTTCCCTTCTAAAGACTAGCCTTTACAATACCCCCTTCTAGTGTCTTTAACACAGAGAAATCTGACATTATTTTCTAAGCATTTAAAACTGTTTGAAATAGTTTCTCCACAGAGGACTGGACGGGATACTCAGTTTAAAAAAAAAAAAAAAAGTATAAAGAGAAACCTTTACCTTCTGTGGACCAGGAAGACAAGAGTCACACTGAAGTACATGACTGCTTTGTGGCTGTGTGCACTGAAATATCAAATGTAGAGACCTCCCACCATGTTCCTCTGCATCACCCTGGAATATCCACAGAAAGCTGAAGTTCCTAGAGAACCAGGTGACATTTTCCACAAATAATAGATGTTGCCCCGAGGGAGTTTCAGAGTTATGTGAATTGCTGATCATTCTGCTCTACGTGTCTTCAGAGGAGAATAACTACTATAGAAAAAACACGGTTGGAGAGTAGTCTGAAAGTGTGTTCCATGACACATGGTGGCCAATAGTAATGTGTGTCTGGAGATTCTCAAGAGCGAAACCAGCTTGGGCTGAGGGTAGGGAAAATAACACAGGTGCTAAAGAATTCTTGAAATGAAATTAACCATGGGACACAAAAAGGGATTTGCTACTATTGGATAGAGATCCAAACTGCATAAATTAAGCATCTACGGCTCATTCATCTCTACGTGGGTCAGATTTACCAGGGTACCCTTCCCATGGATAACCATTCACATTTCAACAGGATCGGTTTGTCAATGGTACACTGTTTTTCCCTTTTGAATGTACTCAAGTATCAAGACCTTTAATTTTTTATGAATGCAGCACGGAATGTTTAGCAAAACCTTAACACTTCAAAAAGGTGCCATTTATGAATGGCACTGAGACAGCCAATAAATTGCCCTTGGAAATTGCATCCATAAATAGTCGTGCTATCAAATAAAACTAACTTGGTCCCTTCAAATCTTAAAGATACAGTAGAAAATGAACTTAAATTGAATAAAACCTATGGTAATAAGGCAATCTATACATCAAAAAGTTCCTAAAAAAAAAAAAGTGCACATGTTCTTGATAGAATAGTCTCTACAGTTACAGATGAAATAGTTTCCATCAAGTTAGTTAATGCAAAGCCTTATTTGGATTAAAGAAACATGCCAGTTATGATGATCAATTCCCATTCAAGTATACACTTTTCAGCACACATTTTTAAACCCAAAAGGTACAAATTCATATAGAAGAACTCAATAAAATACAACCCATCTGACTGTAATGGGAGCTAAGCTGTTTCAGGTACAATGTCCGTATCTGAAGAGCCCTGTGCCTGAAGCTCAGAGAGTGAACTACGAAATTTGTGGCTGAAACAGATTCTATGTCAGTGCTGTTTTGTTTGTCCTGCGTCATGGTAAGTTTGTGTTATTATCTGCGTGTGTTCAGATCTCAACTCATGCAGAGGTAGGAACTACCTGGTGTCTACTAAGACTCCTGAAGACAGAGTTCACAAAGCCCTGCTAAGCAGGGTGCCATTTTGGAAAACTACTTAATCTTTATCTTTCAGGGAGGACTATTTGTAATAAATATTCCCACTGACAGCAAAAGGTATTATAAAAATGCAAGATTCCCTAAGTGATGCTTTTCCCATAATATCCTGAGTTTTGTTCAATGGCCTTTTGTTTCTATGAGTTTTCCGGGTGATTTGTTTTTTAATATGCATGTCAACTCTAACTTCTAGTTGTCTTTTTCCTAAGCCCTGTCATTATAGCATCTACTCACATGTGTATAAATTGACATGTTCCTCATAGAAAATCAACATACCATTTTAGAACGTTTAAAAGAATCTATAAAACACATAGAAAGAAATCATCTACACATTTACTAACTCAAATATAAGCATGAATATATTGGGTTTGTTCTTCTCACCTGTTTTTATTGCCCATATATTTGCAGAGCTGGGTTTATGTGGTATAGAACACTGTTACTATTTATCTCAACAAAGCTTTCTCTTGGTCATTAAACATGTTCGGTAATCAGATTTTTAAATACAGACTTACAGTGGCCCAGGAACTGCAAATAAAATTTCAAAATGCTTCCCACCCACATTACTCTTCACACCAGCTGAGACCAAGGGCACAACTTGTCTAGGGGCCACAGTTTTAGGGTCAAAAGTGAAGCTGTGAACAGGCATTCATATCTGCAAGTATGTTTTAGTAATCTTATTTTTGTATTCTTTTTGGATTTATTATTATCATCATTATTTACATTACCACGCTGGGCCTCTCATCCCTGCGGCTGGTTGTGGTAATAATGCCCTGGGGCCTCCTTCCATTAGGAGGAGGAAAAAACCTCCTGTTTTGACAGTCAGGTGAGGCTCCGGACGGTTTTGGGACAGGTACAAGGGAGACCTGAAATCTCATGGGTACAGCTCAGTCACCTAGGGCTAGAGTTCTATGGAACCAGATTTACCTTCCCACAGGACATTTGTGGATTCACCTGAAAAAGCTCCACTAATGATCACACCAAGGAAACTATACTGTCTGTATGCACTTGAAGGACTCATGGTCCCATAACAGCTTTAATTATTTTCCAGAGAAAAATTAAAACTGCTTTCTTTTATAATAAGGTTTACTTTCTTCATTAATTATACATATATATTTATATTTTATTTATATTATATGTAATTATATATTTAAATATATATATTTTTATAATATATAAATATATAATATATTTAAATAGTTATATATTAGAAAATATATAATATTATATATAGTTATATATTATTATATGTTATTATATATATATATATTTTTTTTTTTTTTCCCTCCCTGACTCCATGTCTTTAAAGATTTTTCCTTGAAAATCTTCCCAGTTTAAAATGAATCAAGTTAAGGCAGGCCAGGTTGTTGTGTGGTACAATGGCCATTCAAAGTGAGTATGAAGAAATCTATCCCATTCGCCAGTGCTGAAGATTAAGGAAGAGACAGTCATCTAGGAAGAGAGGCCTTTTCTCCCAGCTGGAGAACAGCTCTTCCCTGCAAGGTCCTTGACTAATTTTATCCCCTGGGAACCAGTGTGGGCATTCCACACATTGAAAGTGATTTAAAATGGATCCTGCTCTCCTATATCAAGTCCTCAGGGCTCCTACAGTAAAGAGATGGTCCCAAATGTTCAGAGGCAGAAGGCAACACACAACTTTCTTACTGAGAGATTTGTAGTGCCCCCAGGTAGTACCCAGGTCATAAGCACACCATTTAGCCTCCGATCCTAATCAAGTATTCATAAGAAGCCAGGATCTCGTTAACTGATCATCGTTCTTACCTATGTGAGGGAAATCCTGTCCTGGGAACTCCAGCTCTGAGTTCAATTTCACAAATAAATTGTAGACAAATGCCCTTTCTATCTGCCAAGTTTTGATCAGTCCCTTTTCCCAAACATTATCTAAGTAATAAAACACAATAAAGAACCAGAAACAATTCTAAACTATTTTAAATTATTTTTTCTCTATCTTGGGCCAAGAAGATTGAGATAATTTCCTTTCTTATTTACTGTGTCTATTCTAGTAGATGTGGGACTTTTTAGCAAGCTCCAAATTTTCTCTTTGTTTTATAAAATGCTTGTTAATAGCTATGATTTAGGTTGACCACAATCAACAAGGAAAAAAAAATCTATAGGTTTGACACTTGGAAAAACAGTTCTTCTCCTTATTATATCTCTGGGAAAAGCTCACCTAAAAATCATTCATTCCCACTAAAAATACACATCTAACACAATCTGTCAATGTGCTGACAATCTGTCATCCTGAAGCAATTCCTTCAGCTGTCGTTGAGCAGATATGGGAAAGAAATTGATAAATATACTAAATGTGGGCACAGAAGGTGTTTGCATTTTGAATTGTGGTTTATGATTTCCTCTAATATTCATATTTAAGGTTGAGGAAATGTACAGACACGGAGCATTTTAACTATATTCTTACAACTCAGAAATAATGAGGACTGTGAGGCTCTTGACAGCCCAGGGATACGTAAATACATTCCTGCCCCCACACCTTTGAGCCATCTAACCTTGCAGGAATGAAAAAACAGAGTGGGAGAAAACTCCTTGCTGCTGTTCACACATGCACACATAACATGCGTGCGTGACCTCTCCAAGCTTGAGTGTCTCAAGGGAGACCAAGTTTAGTTTTGTCAAATGTGCCCCAAATCTCTATATAGAGATTATAGAGCTGAAATTCTGATCACAGCCCTACTTGTTGAATCAAAACGTGGGCATAGATGTATGGATCACCCTTAGCAGGCCTACCCAAAAACTAAATTACAAAAAGTGTGGAATTACAAGAGAGAGGATGTTTGTGTATGAGGGCAGGGGGTAGAGAAGGGAAAGAAAGGGACAAGTTCGATATGAACAAAAGACTGTGCTGACCGATGTGGCACTAGGCCTGATTAACGATCTAAGAGCAATGACTAGAGTAGGTCTCCACTTACTAAGATATATATTAAGATATAAGTTTTATATAGTAAAAATCACCCTTTTTAGTGTACAGTTAAAGGACTTTTGACAAGTGCATACGCTTACAGAGCAACATGAAAATGTGGTACTTCTCTGTCATCAGAAGACTAACAGTTTTAGTGTCGAGGTCAGGCCGGGGCTGGGGAAGACACCAGTGTACGGAGAGCAGACCGTGTTCATGGCATTGGGCTGTATGCCGGGGGCCGCATCATTACACCTCACAGTGACAAGGTCCTTGAAACTAGGTTTCTCTTCAATGACTTTATCATGCGTACAAGAAACTCTTCCGCATTCCCAAAAGTGACTGGTTCAAAGGAACGTGACTCAAAAGATAGAGAAACTTGTTGGTCTGATGGGACATTCATTCATTTGATTGAAATAAAAATCAGTATAACTGCCTGTTCTGGGGATTATGGTGACTTAACAGGTTACTCCTATTGATTCTGCTCACAGATCTAGAACAGGGCAGGGCTCAGCAGGGATCTCTCATCTCTGCCCCCGGCTATCGCCAAGAAGACTGGGGGCTGGAGTCCTCCGAAGCCTGCACACTCACACAGCTGGCAGCTGAGGCCTTGGAGAGCCGGGTGGCCATAACGTTTCATGTGGCTTCCACATGTGGCCTGGGCTTCCTACAACAGGTCGGCTGGGTTCCCAGGGAACCTACCCTTGGAATTCACCCAGTGTCCACTGCTTGAGGCTGTTACAAAGGTCCATCTAGATGCAAGGGAAGGAAACACTGTCCCCACTGCTCATTTAGGAAAGTGTCAGAAACACTTTGTATGAAGAGCATGGGATTTAAAAGACGTATTGGTGTAGCCATCTTTGGATAATCTGCAGCTCTCTCATGAGCCACCAAGATGAATAGCAACAACAATCATCTTTCAGAACTGCAAGTATCATCACATCCCTACTGCTGTGCTGACAATGCCATGACTCACACATGCCTACCTAAGGCTTAACTGATGTCACTCCAGTTTTCTCTTCCACACTTCCCAAACCCAACCTTCAACCATTCAGAGCTACTTGCAATTCTGCAGACTCACTTGTATACTTTCTTCCTTCTTTGCTTTTGTTTCCTCTCACTCATTTCTTTAGAAACCACTTCTCCTGAGCCATGGCCTTCTGTAGGATGCTCTTCTTGGAAGAAGCAGCCTGCACCTGTGTCTTGCCAAGAACAGGACCTGTGTTCCTACCTACCCTGGCGTTGGACCCCCACCAGTTGGCCGACCTGGGGTTTCATTCATTTACCTGTTTCTTCCTGCTGCCATTCCCTCCCACTGATAGATGCTTGTATCAAGGGCATTCCTTAAAAAAAATCCCTCTGCTACACCCCAGCTGAGTCTCCTTCCCCAGGAACCCAACCTTCAGTGAACAGTTTGGAATGATCCTGTTCCTTTACTACAATGAAAAGTAAAATGCTTGCAACTCATGCCACTGACAACGGGCTAACCTTCCCAATATATAAAGAACTCCTAGAAATTAAAAAAAATAAATAAATAAAGGGGGAAATGGCAGTACTTACCAAAATTATTAATGCATTTACCCTTTGACATGGAAGTCCCACTTCTGGGAATTCATCCAACACTGCAGCAGAATTTGTTGAAGGAAAACGTTGAGGTTGGAAATAACCCAAATGTCCATCAATAGGGGACTGGTTAAATAAACTATTTACCTAACTGAACACTCTACAGTTGCAAGAAGAATGAGGAGGCCCTCCGCATTAATGTGGAAAGACCCCTGGGCACAAAAGGAAGGGACAGGTGTCTAGAATGCATTGCTTTGAGTGAAAAAAGAAAGGCATGATGATGAATGATCACACAAGCTGGTGTCCACATGAACAAAAGCTGAGAGACATATCAGGGACAGCTCTAGAGAGAAGGGGGCAATGATGAGGACAGACCCAGAGATAAGAGATTTTATGATGTATAATTTTCACTGGGGTTTTAAAGACTAGAACCATGTGAACGCATTACCTTTTCACAACACAGAGGATTTATGGTTATTTTTCTTTTTTCTTTCTTTTTCTTTCTTTCTTTTTTTAAAGAAAATAACAACCAAATAAAAACAAATCTCAGATCCATTTGTAATTAATTTAGTGGAAAGAGTAAAGTAAGAATTACGAATTCAAAGTAGTATTTCGAATTCTAAGTAGCATTTTTTCCAAATGACCCTCCGTTTCCCTTCACCATTTATGTAAATTCCCTTTTACCTTCTTACTTCAAATGCCAGTTTATCCACAAACCAAAACTCCAGCTGTACTTGGATTGGGTTTCGTATTCTCTACTTGATTCTACTGCTCTGTTCATGCACAGCCCCAGTTTGCTTTAACTGTTACACCTTTGTATTATGTGTAACATCTGGCATGACAAATCCTCTTAGTGCTTTTGTTTTTAAGATTTCTAGGCTATTTTTTTCATGTACTTCCTTATGATTTTCAGCATTTCCTGGTTTGACTAATCACTTCGATGCTCGTATGTATGTATACGCATGTGTATGTCTCTGTGTGTACAGATTTCTTCTTATCCCAGAGTGGGGCAGGTCTTTTAATTTATTCACATTGACTTTTACAGTGGGATTTTTCTTATTAAAACTCCAATATGTTGAAGTTCGTTGTATTATGTAGTTTTGATTAATATTTAAATTAAATCTTTTCTGACTCATGGTAGGCAGAAAAACTCGCTTTTAATTATTATTCCAATTTTGTCCTTCAGAATTCACTCTACCAACTTAACTAGCAACAATAAAGATGTGGCTGTTTTAAGGAGAATTTAGGGGTTTCCCCCCCTCATTTATGCTTATTGTTTAGAAACGACTGATCAGCATTTCTTTTTTTTTTTTTTTAAAGATTTTATTTATTTATTTGACAGACAGAGATCACAAGCAGGCAGAGAGGCAGACAGAGAGAGAGAGAGGAGGAAGCAGGCTCCTCGCGGAGCAGAGAGCCTGATGCGGGGCTCGATCCCAGGATCCTGGGATCATGACCTGAGCTGAAGGCAGAGGCTTTAACCCACTGAGCCACCCAGGCGCCCCCTGATCAGCGTTTCTTGATACCGGCAGTTATCACATGTGAGATTACTGTTGTGACAGACACTACAGAAGCAGGAAGAAAAGGAAAAGCAGAAGGGTCCACTGTGACTCCTATTTGCAAGGACTCTAGCTAGAGGCCGGTGAACCGTGGCACTGGCTGTAGTTACTAGAGCAGCGGACAAGGAGAGGGAGGCAGGCAGAGGCGTCCCGTGAGAGGTCCCCTGGAAGGCATCCCAGGTACTTCTACCACTGACAGATTCCTATCGAACCACACAAACAGAAAGAGGAAAGAAAAACAAAACCCAAGAGCATGTGTACATGGTTCCTGTAAGTATACGTCAGTGCTGATTCCGGGAAGCATTACTAGAAAGACGAGGGTCCCAGGAGACCAGGCTAAAACAAAGGCCATCCGCTTGGGTGGGAAGAAAAATCCATAGTTGCTACAGAACTACCCTGTACAGAGTATTCCACTGATCTTTTCAGATCCATTTAAGGTTAATCCAACAACGTATTAGGAATACATAAAGCGAGCTTTAAAAATTTCCAGCAACAATGACCAAGCCACATGCATATTTTGCATCAGCTAATGATACTATGAACAAATCAAGAACAAGAGAGATACCAAACAGCAAAGACATTTTTCACAGCATTACCTTTTTGGGTAAGTTTCTCTGGCTAATCTCCCCTCACCAAAAAAAAAAAAAAAAAAAAAAAAGGTTAAAAAAGGCAGATATACAAAATGCACCCAGGTTTTACAGATTCATTATCGTCTCGGGAACAGAAACAGCAGTGAGTTCAGGAAAACTTATTTTCCATTTTCATGTCAATACATACTAGCGGCCAGGATATATTGCATTGTTGTTTGTTCTTGTGGTGAAGTGTTCCAAAGTAGGTGAATTTCAAAGCACCCGAAGGCCTGCTGTAATTGCTAGAACTCCTGGATACTTAAAGGCTGTAGTTGGCCCAGGTAAAAAAAATACCCAAGATCAACACAGCACTTTACCCACTTGAAAGTTCTGACATCATCTCTGTGGACAGCAGAGTTCCCACCTGCTCTGTACACATGGAGAGAGAGACTTGTGTTTTCAGACAACCAGCAGGCACCTGGGGGATCTTTCTGGACTCTGCTGCAGGCATATGTCTTGGTCCAGCGCAGCCTGGAGGACTAGTTTCAGTCAATACAAGATGGGTTGGCTTTGAAAGAAACTAGCAAAACTCGTCTTCTGGGAGCAGAAGAAACACTCACACATGGATTCCTTCTAGCAAACCCCAGAAGAGTGCACTGTTTAGGGGCTGGAGTTTTAAGGGACAAGTACGTCAGTTTCAGTGTTTCATGTAAATGCTCTTGATTGAACTCAGGCAACGTGTGGGAGCATCAAGGATTCTGGGGTAATTTATGAAATCTGTAAATGCCACTCTGGGTCAGGGGAGAACATCAGGCCACAGGTGATGTTAGAAAAACTGTTTCTCAGTTATGAACAGACGACTACATTACTGGAATACAATCATTTATTAGCAGCCGAATTGTTAGTGATAGACAGAAGGCACACAGACTTCGTTAATCTAGTAGATTGAATCATGGTTATTTTGCTCTATAATGATTCTATACAGTTACAGTGTACAAGAGGGGCCACATTTAAGGTAGAACTGTCTAAAGAGGTTATAAAAGTGAGACTTACCTCATCCTGAAAGGTTCCCAGCAGAGGCTGGACTGGATAACTGTCTGCTATTATATGGCAGAATCCTATTCTGGAAGGAAGGGTGAACTGGAAAAGCCTCAAGCCCACATACTATAGTCGAAAGACTGGTCAAATATTAAATACCTTAGAATAATGCTAAAGGGCTAATTTGAGGACTCCATGTGGTTTGGCCCCAAGCTAAAGGCTTTCCTGTGTGGTTTTACTTAATCCTCCCAAACCCTTTGATGTATGTACTTTATTATCCTCATTTTACAGGGAAGGACACTGAGGCTGGGAGTGGCCAGGAGGCATGCCCTGGATTTGCTGGGCTGGAGCTGGAAGCAAAGCCCCCTAGTGGCCTAAATACAGAGCCTCACTGGCCCTAAGAGGGCCACTGTCTGCTCATGGCCGCCACCAGACAGCAGATCGAAGGGGTTGAAAGAAGACAAGTATATGGGTTCCTGGCCCTTCTCCTCCCCAGAAAAGTTAGCAGAAAGTGTTCCCCAAGCCAACTCATTCCTCCACCAACATCATCTTGCCTTGTTATGATCAATGCTGTTCCAGTCAAATTTTATTCACGTTCTTCCTTAAACTATGATGTTACCTGCAGAGCAGCAACTTCCTGGTCCCTAGTTCACAACCCTCTGGCACTGGGCTTCCAGAACTTCCCAACCATGGGAAACCCTATTTCCAGAATGGAATACTACTCAACACTACAAAAGAATAAACCACTGGATACAAGAGCATGGGTGAAATGCCAAATGTGATATGCTGAAGACCATGTTCTGGTATAATTCCACCCACAGGACCCTCTCAGAAAGGCAAAACTATACAGTCTGAAAGCAGACCGGTCATTTGTAGGGCCTGGGTATAGGGCTAGGGTGGGGACTACAAAAGGGGTTGAGAGAGTGTTTTTGAGGGCTGGCACTGCTCTGTAATGGAGCACAGTGGCAGTGATGTTACTGTACACATTTGTTGAGACTCAGACTGTACACCAGAAAGGGGTTATTTTATTGCATGTAAATTATACCTCACACAAAGAGAAAGTGGTATACCAGTATACCCTACTAATAAATAGTATTATTTATTAGTAATAAAGGAATAAAGAAAACCAATAAGGCAAGGCTAACAAGGAGGTAAAAATTCCTAGTTAGTACCTAATGTTTACAAAGAAGCAACTTTCAGGTTGACAAGTGATTGACATAATGATTATCAAAACCATATGCAGCTTAGCTAATCGAGGAATAATAAACCTCATCCTACAACCCCTGGGTAAGAGAGGCCAATATTTTAATCAATATTCTGTTATTGGCACGCTCAAAGCACAAGCAGTCCTTAACAACACTAATCTACTTTGCCTCCCCTCCCTGTGAAAGATGAGGCCAGAAAGCATATGCATCATTTCTCGAGCCGTCTTTAAATAGTCCGCTTGATCTGCCAGCGCACTGGAACTAAGAAAAGAAGGGCACCCTAAACTCCCAGAACACCTGTTGGAAAACCAGCACAGAGGCTCAAGAGAAAACCAATATACTGGCTCCAATGGGTTGTCAGAAGGCAACGAAGATATTTACTACTTAAAAGTACAGGCATTTGCTACAAATGAGCCTTCTGATGTGATGCTTATTCACAGAAGCTGTTTTAACTGAAGGTCAAATCCAAGACTCCTAAGTCCAAGAAAAAGTACAATGAATTTCATTTTCATAATCACATTTGACTTGCCTGTCAAAAAAAGTATTTTAGAACTATGGGCCCAAATCTACTTCTCTTTCCTAAGCCAGGCTGACCAATTTAGAAAAAAGGAGAAGAGAAGGTAGCCTGCTCCTCCTCCTCTCAAAGCAAATGGAGGCTTGTCCAAAAATAGGTGATCGTTTTCCATCATTGGAGCACTACATTATGAATTCACTTTGCCCCTTCCCACTATCTTCTCTTTCATCAGCTAGAGAAGGTATCATTTCTGTTGCCACTTTATCTTTTTCACAGCCTGTAACTGAAGTCTTTGCTTTCAGCCTTGGACTCTCAACCACCCTTAATCAAATGTCACTGAAATTTACTTGCTAAGAATGGTGCTACTTGGGTGTACAGAGATGAAAATGGATAGATAGGCATGATCAGGCGATTTGAGCTTAGACACTTTCTCAAAATTAACTTGAAGAATTAAAGGGTATCTGATTTCAAGGGTCTTAGGAAAGCTGGTCTCCACTGGCAGAAAAAAAGGAAGAAATACAGGAGAGCAACACGAACAGAGTAAAATGGCAAGAAAAAACCTAAAGGGTAAAATCAACTTCACCAGAGTGAAAATCTAAGAGTTTCAGCTGAAATAAAAGGTAGTCTAAGGTAGGACTGTGTTTTAAAGAACGTGATCAAAGGGACGCCTGGGTGGCTTAGTTTGTTAAGTAAGTGTATGCCTTAGGCCTGGGACTTGATTCCAGCCCACTTCAGGCTTCTTGCTCAGCAGGGAGCCTCCTTCTCCCTCAACCCCCTCTCCCCACTCATGCTTTCTTTCTCTGACAAAGAAATAAAAAATCATAAAATAAAAAAAAAGAATGTAGTCAAAATTGTCTTTTATTCTCTCTCAAAAGATAAGTAAGGCTAAACAAATTCTAAATCTGAATTAATCTTCTACTACTTAAAGGGTATAACTTCTCTGTATGAAAATTCCACCAGAAAAGATTAAGTTAGAACAGAAAGGTATTTCCTAAAAAGAAAACAGAAACACAACATACTACTTAAATTATCTTCTCTCTCTTATATGCTAAACACACATACACACACACACAAAGTCCAACAGACTCTGACGTGTCGGCCTCTACTGAAATGTGTTCAATTGATTATCTATTTATTGAGCACTGTTCATTTAGTCCTGTCTGGGGGCAAAGTCAGAGAGAAAGGGCTCCTTCCCTTAGGGAAGTCAGAAGCAATATGGTAAACAGAAATAACATTCACTGTGACAAGTGCAGGTACTAAATTATGCAGGAGCTCCGTCTGAAGGCAACAGGACCTAAAGGAAAGGAAGAAGTGAGGAATAAGTTGGAATAAGTGAGCTGTAATGCCTGCGGTGATGAGCTGACCACTCCCCTTGCTAGGTTAGTTTGTTTCTGCCACAGCACCAGGAGGGGAATAGAGAGCAGGCACCCTAGAATAAGGCCCAGCTTTGCACACAGCAGATCCCTCAAAGTTCGTATCACCCCCGGAGTCCTTTGCATTGATTTGGTTTTGGACTTGTACTTTTTCTACCCCCTCAGGGAGGTTTTATATAGTTAGAGACTCAATTTTTAAAACATCAGTGCCTGAATACATTTTTTTTTTTTTTTTTAGAATGCTGGATCTTTAGAATGAGCCTTTCAGGTAAAACAGCTGCAAAAACATCATTTAAAAAGCATATATTGTCACATGTAAAAGGCAGCAAGCAAGAGTCTATTTTTATGAAGTTCAAAGTGATGGTTTATCTTGCAGGGGACTCCCTCCAGACTATGAATACTTCCCTGGCTTTGTAACAACTCCTCCCTGTCACCCCTCTCCCCCCTCCCCCCACCTTTGGCTGATAAACTCCCAGCTCCATAAATGGGCAGCAACCAACTAGGCTTTGAGAGAGCATTCCTAAGCCCATGTGCAGCCGGTTCTGCCACTATCTTCCTACTGAAACGTAAAACCTCGCAAACTACACTTCTTCCCAATTGTTTACTAAGGGCCCGGTGACTTCTGACATTTGTCATGGAGCTGGAATAAACAGAGTGCCGTAAGTGGGACAGACAGGTGCAGGCCTCTCTCTGGCATGCCAGCCTGACCCTCTCCTCCAGCCCCCCTCACTTGCTGGGCTCCTATTCATCATTCAGGGCTTGGCTCAGCTCATCCTGGAAAGCTGAGGCTTCCACTGCTGTAAAGCTCCGCTTCCGAGGGTCCCCACTGCGCACTGCACGCTGTCTTCCTGAAAGCCGGCCACCCTGTCCTGCAAACTGGATTCTAACTCTCCAAGTCTTATCTTCATCCCCTACTTGCTTCCAAGGGTGGGGGCTCAGTCTGGTTCCTTCATCTGGATCCCAGACCCCAGAGTGCTTAACTTGGAGAATGCGGATGCCTGAGGCGGGAAAAGTACTCTTGAGAATGTTCCTACTTCTACTTAATTCCTATTTGCAAACTGCCCACTGGGAAGCCATTCTCAAAACAGTTTTCCTGCCAACATATTAAAATTATAATTATTGCTCAGCAGCTATTAGCCCCACAGTTGGAACCACCCAGGTGATCACTAACTCAACAAGCTGGGATGTTCTCGGAAAGGGTTGGGCACCAGACTTCAGTACACAACCATCAAAGCACTTCTCAGGCTGGGCGCATCACCAATCCTCTCCCCCATCAAATGGGGAACTTTGCAGAGCTTATCCCAGGGCCCCTAGTTCCAGCATCCCCCTGCCACAGAGTAGGTGGGCAACTCCTGCACAAAGCTTTTACTAGAAAATGGACGGCTTCGTATCTGATGAAGTCACAGTCTCTACAGATAGGTCCATATGTTGACTGTGATTTCAATTTACACTATTAACAGGCTACCGTTAAGCTCATGACTCCAATCTAGCCCCTAAAAAAGGACTTTTTATCAGAAAATACAAAGCTGCCTCTGAAAACAAAGATGCACAGGACAGAAGGGAGAAAGAAGCTTCGCTATCAGGAATTTTGTCTTCTATCATAAAGAGATCTCTTACATGTCAAGACCGAAATACATTTTTTTTGAGATGTATTTAAGTTGTGCATTATAAGCAAAAAGGGGAAAAGTTATCGGATAGTATTTTAAAGTTTTAAAACATCTATTTTTCATTGATTTTAACACTTAAAGCAAAATCTACCCAAAGCTAGTGCTCTCTTTCACCATTTACAATGCAGTCTGGGTCACTCTCAGGAAACAGATGCCAGTTTAGAATATGGCTGAGCAAATCCATGGTGGCTTTATACATTAACATATTTAAATTAGGCCCCCACAAATAAGAAGCTAGTCAGACAGAAATGAAAGAAGGGGCTGCCTACAAGTAATTTACATATAATTATTTTCAAACGATAATGATCTGAAAAATGGAGGGAAAAAAATCCCAAACCTCTCAGAGGTCCAACAACAAACACAACTAAAAAGGTTACATATATGTTTTCAGAAAAAATAAACTCAAAGCCCTTCTCTGAGAATATTTTGGATTAGAATGGAAGTTAATGCGGGAATTCATTTTACTGTTTTAGTTTTAAGACACAGGAAACGAAATGCTGGTAAACCTTGTGGAGTATTTTAGAGCACAGGCTTTTGTTTGTTTGTTTTAGGCTTGTCAGATACTGAGAAGCCTTAAGTAGCTTTCAACGAAATTCTGTTGGTTGGGTTGCATTTGGTCTCAGATTGCTGTGGTTTAAATCTCTGTCTCATTCAGTGATAATATTTCCAGACCTCCATGCTAAATATGCATCCCAGTTCCTGGCCAGTATCCCATACCAGTTTAATGACCCCAAGACAACATTAGTATTTCTTATATGCAGTGCCAAAAATAAGTAGACACTCTAAATGGTATAAAATTCCCACTTTTTTTCACACCAATACCTATATGTTATGGTTATTTTCTGTATAAGGAGCCACCAACGAATCGTCCTAATTTCAAAGTCTCATCTCTGTTTCAAAGATGATTTGGTGTCTTTTCTTTATGTTATACCAAAGTTGATAAGATTCATTTCCTGAATTGCAGGTTAAATTTGGGTAACTTCCGTACTGTTTTCCTATTTGCATTTTATTATCACTAAAATTTTTCTCCATTCCAAATAACCTTTTCCTAGGGGTTCAGAAAGTCTGTGGACAAACTCACACCTAGTAAATGCTTCACATGCTGAGGCTGTTATGCTTTGAAACTATTTGTTATGCTTTGTACTCTATTCAGGAAATTCTGAATAACAAATGCCTAGTTTGTTAAATAGCTTAGGAACTTTAAAGAATTTAATCGACCCTTCTCTCTTTGGGCATTATCACACAGCAGTCACGGGAGGACATCAAAAATGTGTAGGAATATTTCTCCTGTCTTTACATTTAAGGTAAAATCCTCCCATCGTCAAAATCAAAGGGCCTTTATAAATCAGTCTTTCATAAATTATGTTGGGAAATGGTTACATAATGGTCATGATTCACACCCCAGGTTAAAACTACAAAATTACATTAAAGGTCTCTGCTTACCATCTGTCCTACATAACTGACATACACATTTTCTGAAATTGCCTTTACTGTGCCTATTCCAGAATGAAAAAGGAATTCCAGTTTCCAATAGCAACATCTAGTAATTTAGATGCCCTTCATTGGCCACTTAGTCCTATCTCCCTGCCTTCACTAACTTTATCCCTTTTCCTGCCCCCCATCTCAGACCCACCAGGGATGTACCACAGTTAACTGGCTGACAGGGGACCCCACCTGTCTCATAAGATGATGACATTCTGCATGGTCTAGCCCATGACACAATTTTACCTTCTAAGAAATGTGGTCTATGTGGTCACAGCCACAAAACTTAGCATTTAATTGCTAATACAAAACAAAACTATGTGTCAAATTCATTTTTCAAACCTTCAGTGAGCTCTCCGAACAATATGGTCTGGCTACACATTTTTGTTTCCCTCCATGTGACTAAAGCCACAAAGCGCTTGTGATACTCTTTTCAAATGTTTTTAGCATTTTTTTACTGTAGTAAAATACACACAATATAAAGTTTACCATCCTAATCATTTTTAAGTGTGCATTCACCCTGTGGGCAACCATCTTTGTCATCCATCTCCAGAAAGTCTTGGTGACACTCTTGTCATCTACAGGAGGCAGGCAGAAAACTGCCAGTTAGTTTCTAATAATAAAATCCAGTTTTAATTTATAGAACTGTATGCCTGATGAAGGGGTATCTAACTACGTTTTAACTGTACTGCAATAGTTCTGATTCAAAACAGAATGAGGAGGGATGCAATGGGGGATGAGGCTGGTGACAGTCGGGATCCAGAACACGAGGGGCAGAGGCATGAAGGGGGACACGGGCATTTCATCAGGAGCCACAGGAACCTTGACAAGTCCAAGGAGGACGGTGGCACTGCCAACATTGCTAAGCACCGATGTTCCAGAAACTACGCCAGCCACTGAATCACTCACATGCGTGTTCAGGAAGCTCATCCTGGTTGCACTGTAGTCAGTTGATGGGGCAAAGCTAGAGATCTTTGCTACTGTGCAGGTAAGAAGTACAAGATTAAGGCAGCAATGGAGGAAATGGAGAGCCAAGGTTTATGCATTTTTCATTTTGCCCATTGACAGGGTAGAAACAAAATCAGTTTCCATCATTTTCTTCCTATTTTTTAATCACTTGCACAAATGGTTATTTCAGCCTTAATAAATTTTATGTGACCCATCAAATAGCATGCAGGTGGTCAGCAACAAGGAACCTGAGGTACAGATAATAATCCATAAACCAGATCATGTGTTATATATACTCAAGGCACCATGATAGTAATGCTCCAATTAGATCACTATAATTTTGGTAGAATAATTATGCCTGCTTTGAGGGACAGCTGTTACTCCAAAAGGCTCTTTGTGGGTAAAAAGGGAGAGGAGTCGAACACTTATCACTATAAGAATGGTTAAATACAGTGAGAGCTGTGAAGTCTGTAAACATGGTGATTCACAGACCTATACCCCTGGGGCTAAGAATACATTATATGTTAATAAAAAAATAATAAAAAGAATGGTTAAATAGATTGTAGGAAAATGCCAGGCAATGAACCCATATGTAGTCATGGGGATGATCCCCCACATAACCTGGTAAGTATCATATCAACTGCAGAACATATTACAAAGCATGAGGACATTTATGTTGAAACATTCATTTGTTTGTATATGTAAACGGCTCTATAACACAGGAAAAGGTCATAGAAGAATATAGCCAAGAGGGCTGGGGATGAGAGCGGATGGAGGGGTCAGCTGGCCCTCCATATTGGAGTGAGACTCGAGCCACGTAATCCTTCTGCAGAAAACTCAAGTTATATAGGTCAGTGTACCAAGGGAGCAGGTCATATTAATTACAGGCTTATAGGTCTTCCATGAAATCTTTATTCATTGTTCAAATCATAATGATCCTCATAATAATAGCCAAGACTTGATCAGTATGTGTGTGCACATGCCCACCTGGGCTTCTTTGAGTCGAAAACATACTTGTTCTTGCAAAGGGTTTCTCCTTGAGATACAAGAAAACCACTGAAGAATACAATTTATTCTCAATGAGTTACAAGGTAACCTTTAGAATGTGAAACTATTCATTGCAAAGGAGCAAATGAAATTACAACAATCTTTGATCTTTTGGTTCAAAACACACTAAAATACCATCCAAGTAGAACTTTCCTGTTTTTAGAGTTATATTTGAAGTGCATGTTAATGCCACAGACATTGGGCGGGCACTGAGTCAATGCTCTTTCTGGACTCTGTTGAAGATTTTGTTTTTTCTTGATTTTCAAGTTAAATCTCCTCAAAATACTAAGCAGAAGACAGAAACCGGAGTGGGAGAGAATTTACATAATTTTTAAATTTTATCCAGAATATTTTTAAAGGCTGTTTATAAAAGATCCTGTATAGCTGTGGTTCAGCTACAACTGAAAAATTAATTTAGGGAACTCACATGGCATTTTCAAGGCCTCATTCCAAATGGAATTTTCCAGACAGACAAAAATTATATTCTTCTTGTCCTTATCCCTCTTGAAGTTTAAAAAAAAAAAAGGCCAGATAGGAGGTGTAAATGACTAAGAAGGGCCCGGGAGGAAGCTCTGGGAAGCTAAAGGGTTGGGAGCTTCATGTAGAATGTCTTGATAAGAAGTCTAGACTATCTGTAATTTGCTGATTTTGAGGAAAACCAGATTATTAAGAAATCCTATGAAGACGACTACTACAGTAGGAGCTGAAAATGCATGTGGGACTTGGGATGGCACGTGGGAGCAGGGATTCCCACACTCCTTTAGTCCACAGCACTGATTATCTATGACCCCGTGTGACATTCAGGAGTGACTGCTATCATGGAGGCCAAAAAAAAAAAAAAAAAAGCCACAGAAACAGGAGGACAAACAGAAATTATTTAAGTGCCAAAAAAAGACAAAAATTATAAAAATGCAGACAGGAGGAAGATAGAAACTACAGATACCATTACAGGTAACATCAAGAAGTTCTCACTCGGAGTGGACTGAGTTGAGTATTATAGCATGGGATGAGCAGACAAGGCAAGTAGGATGCCCTTTGTGCAAGTTAGAACAGTGCACAAATGCACAAAACTCAGGAAAACTACTCAGTAGTAGTTTGGTTACAGACTGAGTGATGGGAACGTTTATGTTTTACGTGAATATTCAATAGGAAAGAGTAGACAACTGGGTAAAGAAATGTTGAGTCACAGTTCCATTAGTGAACTACTTGTTAAATTCCCTGAGCTGCACATTTTAAAAGACCACATAAGATAAAGTTGATGAATGTCTTGGTTATTATTTCCACCAAGAGTTGAGAAATCTGACACAAAATAACTCCTAACAGACCGAGATATTAACACCAAATGCAATTAACATTGCTTTCCTACTTCTCTACAGAGTGACCGCCCACTTCCTCTTTTCTCAACACACTTGGAAATCTATTAGTCACATCGGCCTCAAAAACCACAAGGTCTGCAGCAGAGCTGGCCTTAAAAAGGAGGCAAGAGGCGGCTGGTCCTCCCAGAGTTTAATGAGAAAGCACCCACTCCACTTTTTCCCAGCCCCAGCCCTCTCCTGCTCTAGTCCCTCTAATAAGTAAAATAACTGTGCCTGCAATTGAATCAACATGCTAAAAACCAGCCTGACAACCCAAGAAGTTCACGGAGATATTTTAATTGCCTTATTTGTTTACTCCCCACTTACTCCCACACCTTCCCCCATTTAAATAGTGTGTCCAAATACTCCAGAGGCAGGGAATCAATGCTTGGATAACTTGCAAATGCCATGAGAAACAGAGCAAGAAATCAGGCCCTTTCAGTCTAGGAAAGAAAAGAGCAACCAGGTTGCCTGGAAACATCCCCGTGCCCACCGAGAAAGCACATCGGCTGCCCAGGCTCTCGGCTACCATCTTCTACCCCCACCCTCCGCCCCCCTCCCCGGCCAAGGAGCACAACGTAAGTGACGACAACAATAGTCCACAAGGGCCAAGGACACCAAGGCTCCCCGCACTGGTTCCTTGGCATGAGGACTTCGATCTGTGAGGTGTCCCCCACTTCACAGAGGTTGTGTGTGTCCCAGCAGGATCTTTGAATTTCACATTAACAAAATATTTTCTTGCACTTACCTTAAGTATGTGAAGATGCCCTCTGCAAAAACCCCACCCCTGTCCCCACTCCTCCCCCCTCCACCGGCCAAGGAAGAAGGTGGCATGGCTCACCTCGATAATGTAGAGAACCACGTTCTTATAGAAACAGTACAGGATACACTTGGTCACCCGATTGTAGCTCCAGGCGCCGTGGACCAGCAGCAGCTTCTCCAAGTAGGAGAACTGAGGGGAGAAAATGGCAAAGTTCAGGAGTGCCCATCCTTTATGAACAAAAGTCACAAAATGCTATTTGGGGACAGACAAGGTCGTCGAGGAAGCTAGATTCTGCCAAGAACCCGAGAAAACCATTCATCTCTAGAAACTATAGGCAGAGCTTTAGGGTCCAGTGAGGACAACTAAACTCTCCTCTTAAATCTACCTTAGTATTTTCCCCCAAATGCCAGTTTGGACATCTCATTGTTATTCTTGTGAATTCTGTTTACACAAATGCTTCTTAAGGGTCTTAACGGTTAGGAGAAGGTGACCTCTTGAACTGGAAGAAAAGAAAAGCACAGTGGCAACCAGATGCTTCTAGTCAATCAGATTTGGTGGTGACTTCAGGAACAAGGGACAGGAACACTCGTGCACCAGGACCCTTTTTTAAAAAAGGGATGCATGTGGAAACACGACCTATTTCCACTGTCAGCCTGCACGTTAAAAGCAATTGCACTGCACATGTACAGAGACGCACAGACGCTCAGGCACAAACACACAGCCTTACCACTCTGTTCTGCTTTCTTGCGACCACCTAGTACAGAGTACCCCTTGCTAGAGTGCTATGCAGTCAAGAAAAACAAAAAACCAACAAGCGGCTGAAACTGAGGTGACAGTGATGGAACAGTTCTTGCAGTTTGAAATACTGAGCAATATTCAGTAAAATCCCTGAATCCTCTTTGGGGTAGGGGGTCTTTGGATCCCACTTGAACCCTATCCCCTCAGCATCCTCTTAGCCTGGCTTCACTTGTTGTGTCCTACTTCACAAAGGTCCCCAAAGGCATGAACATGAGCTGGAGGGAGAGAAATGAGGTTTTTTTTTTGTTGTTGTTGTTGTTTTGTTGTGTGGACTATGGTGTGCTCTGGCATGAAGGCACCATTAGGGCGATCCTGTTTAAATCCATGATTTCCAAACACTGATTGGCCTTGGACCCCGCTGACATTTCCCTTGATTGCCTTGAACTAAAACCTTAATTACCCTATTCAAAGTCATAGGGCAGTCCTTGGGCTCATTCCCTTGGAAGAGATAATCAGGCTCTATTGAGAACATCTATAAACTTCAGAAATTCTTTTGCTATAGCAAACTTCCGATTAATTTCTGATTATTTTGAAATTAAATGTAACTATCAGTAGAAAAGAATGACTGACAGGAAATGTAGTTTTCTTTAAAGAAAACATTTTCTTTCAAGAGGAAACCACATAATAATTTCCATTAGCCCTGAAGAAGTAAGCTCAATCCGACATGACATCACATTTCATGAGAAATCTACCCAGGAGATGGGGGTAAGGCAGGTCACTTGACTGCAAACTCCAAAAGCTATATGGCCACTTCAAAATGGCAGGGGTAGGTGCATATGGAAAAATAAAACTCCCCATAAAAGCTCATTAAGGATTCCAAAGGGGAATGGGGAATCATAAAGTAACTGGCTAAACAAATAAAAAGGAAGTTTGCATTTGACCCAGACCCCCTGATGTTAAACTTCAGTGGGCACAGAGAACATCTGCTGGAGTCATCCAGAATGACTCAACGTTAGCGCGACAACGATTTGTTTTCAGGCGAAAAAAAATACATATACCCTAAATCAAAATGCTATTTGCAGGAGGCCATTCCAAAAACCTTAAGAAGGTAGGGGGCGCCCGAACAATTGTCTCCTGAGGAGAACAGGCAGCTGGGGCCAGAGGACGTGCAGGCTGCCCAGAGGAGGGGCAAGGCAGCAGATGGGGGGAGGGGGTGGCTGTCAGTCCCAGGGGCTGCTCTGTGGATAAAAGCACAGGCAGGCAGGAAAGAAGTAGAACCAGACTTCTGCCCATTTCATCATTTTTCCCAAGGACTGGGAGCTAAAGTGCTTTCTTCCAGGGCACTGCCTTGAAAACCCAATCAAAAATGTCTTCATCCACGTGCAGTAAAGTGACAGAGCCCAAGACGTTAACTCCAACCAGAGATGGTGATCATTTCACCAGGGCGAAGGGATGCAAGAAATTGTGGGCTCTCTTGCTTTGAACTGAAGAAGAGGAGGCACAGGGTCTGGCAGAGAAGGAGTTAAGGCAAAGAGCAATGCTGCCCTGAAACAGAGGAACCTCTACCTGATCGTGAGCAGGACCACGTACAGGAGAAATAAAGACCCACAGACACGTGTGGCCACCCGTCACTTCCTCTGGCTGTGCTCATTGTTACACCAGTGGGGCAAGAAAACCCCGAACTCTAACTCTAACTCTCTCCTCCCTATGCTTCTTTGATGCTTTTGATTTGAAGAGAGCAATTGCTCCGGATTCCACAGCCTATTACTATGCAGCTTCAATAAAGCAGGTCATGGAATCTCCCTTCCCCAGACATTTTAAAGAAAAAGACAGACAAATATTTGCCTGAAACTCCTAGGAAACCTCCAAAGATCCCTTCCAGCCACATGATGCTATAACTCAAGTATTTAATAATGCTGGGGTGTATAACATCTACAGCTGCTGACAGACTACAGGAAGTGAGAGTCCCACAGGCCTTGGAGTGGTCGACTCAGGAAAGTGAACGGGCAGGTGTGCGGGGCTGGTCCCCAAGGTCACGTCCAGGTCTGGTGTTCTCTGACCCTGGATGCTCAGACCCGAGGCAGGTCACCCAATGTGAAGGAGCCCCAGTGTTCCCACCTGTACAATCAGAATTCCTTCCCCTATCTACTTTAGCAATTATCTTGAGGATTTATTTGAAATCAAGATTGATTTCATGTACTTTCCAGAGCCATGAGGATTTTGTTATTCTTCCCCGTGTTTGCAGAACCACGAGCTGGGAGGGAATCAGAGAGGTGATCTAATACAGAGCCCCCCTCTGGGGAGGTAGACCCCAAAGCTGCACAGGACCAGCCTGCAGCCCTGGGTTGCTGGAAGCTCTTTCACAGTCCATATGCAGCCCCTGATGTTAGCTTGAAGGGGTAAAAAGCCATCACTACCTGTGTTCATGTGATTAAGGTTAACACATTCTTCAAATGACTAAACACTGGAAGGAGATGAGGGAACCCTAGCTAATGACCCAATGGGCAGGCCCTTTATCATGACATACTGTAAGGTACAGACAGGAGGAAATGATCCGTGCCTGGTATGCGGTCTAGATTTTCTGGAGGATCAAGCAGGCCAAAGATCTAGGTATGCCACCTAAGGTCAAGAGGTTGGCTATTTTCCTTCACTTTTTGGTTCTCCATCATTGAGGAGTAGACACTTCTTTCAGCCTCAAGCCACCTCTTCTGTGACTACAAAGTGCATCACGAACCTCTGCATGCGACGTGGGATCCAGAGGGGAATGGGCTTACCTTGGCCTAACAGCAGGAGGCCGGCTGCTACTGACCATGGGTTATCACTACAGCACCCTGGTTATGGCTACAGAGAGGGAAGCAGTTGTAAGCCACTGCTTTCCCCTGACCTCAAATGCCTGAGAAGAGAGCGTTCTAGCACCTTCTAAAAAGAGAACCAATTCTGGGATGGGGATGGTAGAGAACGGATGTAATGAGAACAGCCATTCCTTGGTAAAGCCCATGCAGCAGATGTGGAAGCTGAGGAGGAGAGACTATCATTAGCAGGATCAGAGACCTATCTGTTAGGAATGATGCCTGCCTGGAGGAGAGAGAGCTTGGCCAACCTCACAGCTAGCAAAAACAACCACAAGAACCAAAACAACTACAACAACCAGCAGCACAGGGCCTTTAAACTGCACAGGATCAAGGCCACAGGGAAATTCAAATACTCTGGTGATTCTGTCTGGACAAACTTCAAAAGGGATGGCAGACTTCTTAGGGCTAGACTGAAGGTCAAGCACCAATCAAACCTTCATGCCCGTGGACACCTCTGTCAACAGGACAGGACAGCTGGTCAACCGTGCCTCTGACCTGTGCAATGGCATAATCCGAGTTGTTGGTTGCCTGCATGCCTTCATTCCCACTGATTCCTACACCCACGTGAGCTGTCTGGATCATCCCAACGTCGTTGGCACCATCCCCAATGGCGAGAGTGATGGCCTTTACCCGCTTCTTAACCACGTCCACTATTTCAGACTTCTGCAGAGGAGACACCCTGTAAGAGAAGAAAGAAATGATGACTATGTGCATCCTTCCAGGGGAAACAGCTGTAATCTACATTTAGCTGCATTAAAAGGGCAGTTATTGGACCATTTCCAGATTCAATACATACATTTGATGCTCATGTGCAAAGAAGCTTTCAGAAAACAGTAGCTTGTGGCTTTCAAGTATTTGCCAACTTCACAGATGAAATACACAAGTCAAAACTAACTTAAAACACCGCCTGTCTGTAATCGCTCTGCCCTGTGGGAACCATGCACGCCAATTCCTCAGGGCCACATGTGGCCCCTCGAACGATAAAGACAGGGAAGCTAGTTAGAGGTCTTAGGAAATGTCTTCTGAATAAATCAGAAAACTAGCACAGACCCCATTTTTGCTTTTCTGCTCAACACATACAACCTAGGGCTGGCAAGAGAATCTTCTGTAAAATCTGCTTTCACAGAAGGGAAAGAAAATTGGCAAGGCTTGAGAAGTGCAGAAAGAGGACCAGAGGGAGAGAGAGGAAGAAAGCCTTCCCCTTCTCCACCTCAGAAATGGAGGCACTGTCTGAAGGGCACCTACCGCGGAAGGATTTAAGAAGGGGCGGGGGACGTTACAAGGACAGAAGGTCTACCAAAGCTCGGCTGGGCAGAAGCACAGCCCAAGATATGACTGCCTTTGCCAAAGAGGGGTTGTTTCTGCAAGGAATCAAAGAATGTGGGCTATTTTTCTTAGGTTCTCAAGTCATCTGGAAAGAAGACCCAACATAAATCTGTGAGGCTAAAATACAGCAGTGTTAATTATGATGAAGGCTTTGTTCAGAGTATGAGACCAGATAATACAATAACTTGAGAAAACTACCAGTACCTCAGGACTGATTTATTTTAAATTCTGAACTGGTGAGCTGATAGTCACTTTGGGAAATTGACAGGTAAACTCCTGAATGACTAAAACATACACACACATGTGCACACACACTCCACGCATGTGCGTGCACACACAAACACAGTAAAAGGCCTGTTGGGGTTTCCCAGAGATATACTGGCTGAACCCACATATGTACTGTACTTGTAAACTAGAATAGACACTTAAAGACTTTCTCAGTTGGACTATGACCTTTCATTTGGCCTCTGACCTCAAAACATCAGTTTCCAACAAAAAACTTAAACTTTACCTTACATTTACTTTTACCAACCCAGAGACTTATCTGTGTTTGGAGAGATGGCACCTGAATTTAAAGCACAGTTACTCTGAAAGCCTTTGCTCAAAGAAATGAAAATTAGCAAGCTGGAAAATGAGAATCTATAGGTTGAAAGGCCTTTAGGAGCCAATGTTATACGATCTACTACCTCTTTTATCATTTTCACAGTGATTTTCAATAATGGGAGTTTGCAGCCTCTTGGAGAAATTGGAACCACTTAAAATTATTATTATTGGGGCACCTGGGTGGCTCAGTGGGTTAAAGCCTCTGCCTTCGGCTCAGGTCATGATCCCAGGGTCCTGGGATTGAGCCCCGCATCGGGATCTCTGCTCCGTGGGGAGCCTGCTTCCTCCTCACTCTCTGCCTGCCTCTCTGCCTAGTTGTGATTTCTCTCTGTCAAATAAATAAAATATTTTTTAAAAATTATTATTATTACTTTTTTTGAGGTTGATAAGCTATGTACTTAAAAGTACTAATTCTGTCCTCCGGGTTAGGCTAGAATAAGCACAACTCTTCTTTCAACTATTAGGAAGGCTGAACTAGAAAGACACATATCACATCCTTCCTCCATAAGTTCAGTGTCTGCTGGCTGAACTGTTCCAGGTCCCTCACCCATGATTTAACAGGCATGCTTCAGAACTTAGAAATAACTTCCAAGTGTGATCTTCCAGATAGCTACAAGCAGAGCAGAACAGAATCACCATCTCCCTGGAGCAGATTACTAGACCTACTGTAATATATACATATCTTAGCATGAAATCACTGGAAGCTTTACTCTGTCCATCACTGACCCTCCAGGCACCTAAGTGTAAGCAATTTTCATGGATAGGGATATTAGCTGTAGCTCTTCCTTCTACATTTGTTCAAGAGCTACTTGGAGCCAAGGGCTGACCTTGACATTCCTCTCATTAAACTCCTGACTGGCAGACACAGCTCTCACAATTCCAATCTGCTACACAAATGTGATATCCCATTTCAACTCTAAGCTCAGTAGAAGCAGAGATCAAATATATGGAGAAAACAAAGTAGGATTCGAAGTTAAATAACTGCGCGTGCCCTTTCCCTGTACCCCACACTGTTTAAACAGAGGAAATAATTCTGAGTTCTCATCTTTCCATCAGTAAAAACGGGAAAATGAGAGCCGCCCACCTAATTAGATAATTGATATATTTATGTGAAATCATGTTATCTTGCCAGTGTGAAACAAATGTTATCTCCTACCCTACCTGCAAAACTCTGATTGCTGGAAAAAGAAAATTGGACACATCTGAGAACTACGTACCATCTAACCTACGGTTCCCTGTAAGTAACCCGAGGTACTGCAGTGGCAAATTATTGATTTTCAAGGAAAATACAGCAACATTTCTCAGATAGTAGTACAACATACTAGCTCAAAGTAGCTCACAGTTTCGATATCAGATTCCTTCATTCCTTCTTTTTTTTTAAGATTTTATTTCTTTGAGAGAGAGACCACACAAGGGGCAGGGGCAGAGGGAGAGGGAGAGAGAGAATCTCAGGCAGACTCCCTGCTAAGCATGGAGCCCAACACGGACCTCGATTTCATGACCCTGGGATCACGACCTGAGCTGAAATCAAGAGTCAGACGCTTGACCCACTGAGCCACCCCGGAGCCCTGCTACATTCCTTTTTATGATATATCTTGGTGAAGCTGAGTTTTCACGGCTGCTATGATAAAAAGCAAATAGTTTGTGAAAAATTAATGTGGAATAGGAAATGAGGGACACAGCGTTCATGCTTTCTCCAAGGTTTGAGAAGGTGTACAAAGCTTAACAGGTGTGCATACCATAACACCGGCAAATGATTATGGCTATTTAAGGATGAAAGAAAGTATTATTTCTTTCTGGTTATGTGCATTAGTGTTTCAAATGTCTGCTAAGTTGTTAGGACACAAATACTTCTTAAATTGTCTGACCTTCCCTTTCTAACAGTTACAACTATTCGGCATTCCTTCTTGGCCTATGGGCTCTGCAAGGGAATTACTGAGACACTAGGATACAGTAAATGCAGAGAATCTGGGAACCTCCATGTTGACCACTCCTCTCCATGGTTACATCGATCAGTCTTCTGAGTACAATCGTTCACTCACTGAAGCAGAACTTTACCACCGTTTAATCTCAAACTCTTCTTCTGTGTCCACAAATGAGTCACAGAAGCACATTGGACAGACACTGAATCAGCACTGGGATCCTTGAGGCTGCGACTCCTTGAGATTCCACATGCCACCCAAGTAACTGGGTAAGCTGGGTCTCTTTATTGGCTGACCTGAAGTGATGTAGAGCCAAAGGAGCTCTACAGGGCAAAAGGGGAGTCTGCAGGGCACAAAGCTTAAGGACAGCAACATGGCGCTTGGGAGGAGGGAAGGGCTATGGTGGTGGAATGGGAAAGCTCCTACACAAAGCCATAGTTTCCTCCAAGGTCAAAGGATTTAGCAATAAGTCAACCAACAAGCAAGTAGCAAGTCAAATATACTCACTACATTTGCCACTCTGGGATTTGAAACTCCAGCAAATCAAGTCATGATTGTGATGACTTTAAGCAAAATCTGTGAAAGTCCAGCATCTGCCTTTTCCCAAAAAGCAAGCATAAAGAGAGAACTTGACTGGGGTATATAAACCGAGTCATACCCCAGCATTTTAGAAGCATGAAATTCTCATCAAGGATTTATTATACCCTCAGCTGTGATGCCTTGAGAAAATATAACTCTAGCACCCACAAGGGGTTCAAAACAGATGTCAAACAGCTAATTTCTATAGAACTGAACAGGTACCATTACGCTGCAGCCATACGAACTATTTCAGTATGCCAAGTTGCCATGAAGCACAAACCAGCTCTTTTTAAATCTTAATTTGTAACCTAGAATCACATGCCACACTTAAGTATTCCCAGCATATAGTACATTCAAACTATAAAATAAGAATTCCAGACCACATCTGAGCTAAGCTAGGCACTTGGGACAATTCTATAAACTATTTTAGTGCCTTATGAATAAAAACAAAAAATCAAAGATCTTTAATCAACTGGAGAGATAGTTTACCTACTTTTTTGGCTAACACAAAAGATTCTAAAATGAAAAATTAGTTTTCCTTTTGAGACTTAAAAAAATTCCGTATTCTGGAGTATCTAATTTTATGGGATATGTGTTCCTGAAATTTTAAAAGAAGCTTTATTTATTTATTTGCGAGAAAGAGAACGTGGGTAGAGGGCAGAGAAAGAGCGAGAGAGAATCTTATGCAGGCTTCATGTTGAGAGCAGAGCTGAAACTAAGAGTTGGACACTTAACCAACTGAACTACCCAGGTGCCCCTGTGTTCCTGGAATTTTTAAAACTTACTTTCTAAAATTATTTCAAATATAATGCTTACATAGAACCTTTGGTAACTGCTTGTCTAGAATTAGTGACCATGCATGAATTTATCCAATCCACAGAAGTCCTGGTCTCAGGATGAGTTTCTAAAATTCTGAATTGCAATATCATCTGAGCAAACTTAAATCCCTTCCCTTCTCAGAGCTCTGAGGTCTCGTCTGTCAAAGAGGGGTAGACCTCTATTACTGATTTATAGAATGAACTTCACTGAGCCCAGAGAGTACTAAGAGTACTCTTAGTGAGTACAAGAAACCTCACCAAGGGGCACCCAACAGAACTTCAACCAAAGCCAGAACACTTATTCATTAACCAGATTCACTAAATGCTTTTACTCACTGGACTCCCAAACTTCGTTATTCCATATAGAAAGTTCTTATGACAGAAAAGGAAGTTTAAAGACCACTGGCCTCGATCAATAAGTCTCGAATTTTAAGTGAGTATCAGAAACACCTAGAGAGCTTGTAGAAATAGAGTTTTTTGATTCAGAAGTGTGCATTTAACAAGCTCCCAAGTGATGCCGATGCTGCTTGTCTCTGGACAGCACTGCTGTAGTTAGCACTGACCTGGACAAGACCACAAGAGCTCTCTGGCTCAAATGTTTTAATTAGCTAGGTAGGCTTACATTTCCCTAGCACAAGATACATGTAAAATTTTCATGAAGTGACACGTAACAATGAGCAGGAACACTGAATCTCATCCTCTTCTTTCAAGCTTTATATAGCTAGGTTCTTCTTTGCTTTTAACCCCCAACTAGTGAGTACAAAATAGGGTTGGAATTTAAAACAGTCTTCCAATCTGAGGGTCTCATGTAAGAGGCTGAGAAAGAGGAAGTACTAAGCAAAAATGTGGTCTACAGGACTTTGTACATTTTATTAATGACACAAAAACCAACGACTATAATTTAGTTAATGAAAAATTTGATTTTCCTGTTAACTTAAAGATAATACCTTTATGAAAGCGACCCTCTTTCCTTAAAAGAATCAAAATATTACACCTTTTTTCTCATAGCAGTCAATAACCCTAAATATTTCAAAAATTGCAACATCTTAAAAAACAAATCTGTTTGCAGATAAATGAACACCTAACAGAGAGATCTAAAATTTAAAACCAATTGAACTATCCTACGTATCTGTTTAATAAGAGCTTATATGGTTGACCAACACCCATTCTGACCCCTGTGTTCTTCCCTTAGACGCAATTAGTGCACTGATGCAGGGCCAGTTGTCCAGGACTCCTGGACATTTTTACCTTTCTGGAACATTCTATCCCTGTGCTCTCACCCAAAATGTGTGACTCTCTCAAATTTGATCTCATACCTCAGTTCTTAGTGCATCTCACCATAGCTCTAAGCTCCAAAAGCAGATAATGTTGGCAGCTTGGGACAGTCCCCAGAACAGAGTGGCAGATAGGAGGCTTCAGGTTAGACGGGGCGGCGAGAAGGTGCGTCTGGGCAAACCCGTAGGTACCTGAGGCTAGCTAATGGCGTGGGCACAAAGAAGTGAAATTTAAACTCCCTCACTCAGTGGTTCTCAAATAGATTTAAGTGCTCCTTTATTATAAAAATGTACACATAGAAAAGGAGCTACTTTCTACATGAGGAAGCCATAAGAGATGGTGCCTCAATGACTCACAAGACGTAACTGAAGATGTAACTGTGGTCCAGGTTTTATTTCAAAAACGCAGTGCCTGACCAAGAGGCAGCCTCACAGGGTTGGGCTGGAGCAGAACACATTCTCAAAAGCAGAATGAGTGGCTATAGAGTGAAAAACCATTATCCACGAGATAATGGGTTTGAGAGGGTAGCACCATACACCTAGTTGCTAAATGAGCGACATACACAGACATTGAGGGATGAGCCTCTCTGCCTTCGGTTGGTTCAGCAGTGAAAGGTTCTATCCTACCTCAGCATCTCCTCCAAAAATTGAGATGTAATGGAAGGATTTCTCTCCGTCCTTAAAAAGTTCAAACCACATTCGATTGGCAATATAAGGGATGGGGTTTCCTACAACATGCCCTATGACTGAAGCTTTCATTCTTTCCGCAACCTTACAAAAATCTGCCTCATAAAAGAGCAGACAGGATGACAGACCACAGGTGGGAATATCATGGACACCAATGTTTCAAGAACTGATCCTGGAATTATTTAACAGGTACAACTCTTTCAATTAACTCAATGTATGCAGTGTAACGATTATACCCATTATGGGGCATAATGTCTCCCTCACCTTGCCCTTCCTTTCCTTTTCCATCCTTCCCTCTTTTCCCTCATTCCCCATCCCACCTAAATGCTAACCCAGTCATTTATATGGCGGACGTTCAATAAATAGTGACTAACTATCAAAGTCATGATTCTAAGACGAACTGTATCTCTAATCATAATTATGAAGAACAGGAGAAAATACAATTCTACTTAGAAATAGGTTAACTTTTTTCTTTTGTTTTTAAAGATTTTATTTACTTATTTGACAGAGAGTACAAGCAGGGGGAGTGCCAGGCAGCGGAGAAGCAGACTCCCCACTGAGCAGGGAGCCCAACATGGGGCTCAGTCCCAGGACCCTGGGATCACGACCTGAGCTGAAGGGAGACATTTAACTGACTGAGTCACCCAGGTGTCCCCATTGACTTTCCTACAAATGGGAACAGCTATTGGTGTGTAATTATGAAAGACTAGTTCTACTCACAGGTGGAGACAGTGAAAGCAAAACACAAACAACGGTGTTCCTCTGTGAGCTCTAAGTTTGTCACCCATGGAAAGGAGTCGGAAAGACCCCACTATTCCTGTGGCCTAGGGATGGACACTGTTTGCAAACTTCCTGACTGAGTACGCCAGTGACCTTGATTCTGTTTTCTACTAATATCCTTAAAAACATTATAAGTTTATTATAGGCTTCTTATGACAGCTCTTAACGACATGTAGAAACAACAATCCTTCGCTTCATATAGGGCTCTCCTGGGAAGGGCTATCCCATAAGCCTGGGCTGTTTGCCCCTGCCTCATTTGATCCTCATGCTTTGACTACAATAAGCCAACAGTTAGCTCCTGAATATCGTTGTGCATAAGCACTTCGAGGGCTTACCACACACTGACTTACCAAGTCTTCTCAAATGGCCTCAGGGACGTAGGGCAAAGCAAATCATCCAAACAAAGTCTTTATATTTAAGTGCCTCCCCACATATTTGCTCCTCGCACCACGATTTCAGTCTTATATCATCTTCTATCACAATCCCGAATACCAACAGACCTTTGCACTAGCAGTAACTTTTCAACACAGTGCCTAGCAGAATAAGCATGTAATTTGCTGGCGGAGTGAAAGGACGGACCTAGATCTCACTATTGGTGATACAAGCCTCATGAAATCGCTCAGACCCTGATGTGATCCAGCCACCCTTGAGAAATACAGGCAGTAAACCACAAGAGCTACTTAGCAGCTAACTGAAGAGCCCAGACGTCCTGACGGTATTGCTTATTTGGGGACGTTCTGATGACATTTCCTGCTTGAAGGCCGGCTCCCTTGGGTTGCGCTGCTGGCACAGTGTGACATGTCTGACTGTGCCAGGTGAGGGAGGGGGGACCGGTAGCTGTGTCGTCCTCCTGCTTTCTTTCTTGGTGGTGGAATTCCACAGTCATTTTAGGAATTTAACACATCTGTCTGAGTATATACATTAAATTCAAATTGCAGAAAGCTGAAAATTTCCATAGCATCCTAAAAGCACAAAGATTATTTTCAACATGGCATAAGGATTCATTTTTTTCAAAAATACTAAGCTTAAATGTTTCCACCCTGCAGAAGAGACCTCAGCTTTCAGAAAGAGGAGACGAGCTTTCCTTCACACTCTGTCAAAAAGGGGGAGGAGAACGGAGGGGCAGCCAGGCAGGCTGGAAGCGACAGAGAGTGTGAGAGCTTTTTAAAAATACTATTGGTATAAATTGGCCACTATAACAATACACTAACAATTGCTAGTAATAATTTCCTTGTTGTTTCAAAGGTTCACTGGACTCGCCCAATTTAATACTAGTCTTAAGGGGTCACCGATGATCTCAGTGATACACACACATACTGCACAAAATGTGGTCTCAAGTCTCCTATGTTTTAGTATCGAACCTTGAAAAACCACCTTGCCAGTGTCTTAATCAAAGTATTCTACACTTTAATGTTGAATGCATTACCCAGGATTTCCATATGAATAATTTAAAACTAGATACTAGTCACCCAAACTCACCTGTATATGGCCCCTAAATCTTGATTTCAAAAATCCAAAAAACTTCTCAACAAACAAGAATTCTGAGCGGGGGTGGGGGAGTGCAGGGGATAAACCCGAATGACCAATTTGGGGATGAGGCTCTATATTTATCACTTATCTTAATTACTATTTGACTGGTGACTGCCTTCACCATCCTGTGAGCCTTCTCTTCTGTCCAGCCTAGGAGGCAGAGACCAGCCATTGCACAGTCATGAGCTGTGAGGGAACCTGATATTCTTCATTCACCGAACAAAAACCTTATAACCTGATCCGGCCTGCGCTTTGGCCGTAAATGCTGCCCGCGCAGCTGAGGCTTTCAGAGTGGCTCTCTGAGAAAGGGAGGACACCCTGTCTGCCCGAGATCAGTTTACTCCACAACCAGAAAGGGCTCACTTTGAAATAAGTATCCCCTGCTTGGGGGCTCAGAATTTATGCATCTGTACTTGTGTCCATGACAATTTTATTGCATGTCCAGGAAACAGAACAATTAGAGTGGCGCTCCTACAGGAGTCTAGCTTCTGAAAACCTAACATCGCCACTAAATGATACAGAATATATGAAGATCTGGGCAACCACATTTGATGTAAAAATTTAATAGGTCGTATGTTGTTGAATTACATACGGGTTTATATTCACTGAAGTCAACTGGCTATAGTCTGTTTCTTCCTGTACTAGGCTGAAAAGAAGGGCCCAGACTAGGAAGGCTGGGATTTAAATAAAAGATATTAGATCCTTCTGTTCCCAGGCTGAAACAGGGATTAGAATAACACATTTAAATACCTTAATGTTTTTAGCACAAAAAGCATTAATTCGATACTCTGCTTCCTTGAAATGCTTTATTAAAGCCCCCAAACTCTCTTAGGAGTGTCTGCCTTCCTTGGAGTTAACATACATTTATTGTTCTCCACTGCAAATTTCACTAGTATTTCAAAACAGCGTGCCTGGCCGCTGCTGTGGGGATGGTGGGAATAGGAAATAGAACTGCGAGGAAACCTGAGGCGGCTTTGAGTTTTGACATTTCAGAGCAAGCCTATGGTTCCTTCAGGACTAGGGATCATGAGCTCATGCGCCACTGAAAATAAATGACGACTAAGATGCTTAACAGAATGATTTTAATTAAACCTGCCCTTCACCTGTTGCAAAGGTCACCTGATTACCAGTCCAATAAGTAAGCCAAACTGTAACTACCTGTACTCTGGAAAAAGTGGGGCAGCCCATCTGCCTCTTGACCTTCAGCTGGGGCCTGATCCAAGCAACCCAGAGCCCTAGAGAGCCACAGGGACAGCGGTGACTGATGCCATGAGCACCCACTCTCTCAAATTGGAAAAATCGAGAGTGGAATTTGTTGGATGGAAATGCAGAGAAGTTACACAGAGTTCTTTCTTCCAAGAATCATATACCCCTTCTCAAACCTAAAGGCTATGGATAATAAGCCACTAATTCTTGATCTCAATAGCAGGAAATGATACTACTTTTCTGGAGTTACATTTGTCCGAACCCATAGAATATACGCCAAGAGTGAACTCTAATGTGAACTATGGAGTCCGAGGGACATGTAGGTTCGTCGATTGTAACAAATGTACAGTGTCGGGGGCGGAGGGTGGATGTTGATAGTGGGGAAGTCTCTGCATGTGTTGTAAAATCTCTGTACCTTCTACTCAATTTTGCTGTGACCTAAAATGGTTCTAAAAAATAAAGTCTATCAGAGTTGGGGGTGGGGAAGCAGCAGTATTCTACCATTGCCAAAGCAGAGCACGAGAATCTGGGTCTCTACATCTGCTAAAATCCTGGACGGTGACAGAGGAAGACTGACGGACATCAGGCAGATGGGCAGGAGGGTCTGGTGGTGGTGGGGGCAGGTGCAAGGATGGGCACAGTGACCATCCATATGAAGGTCTGTGTAAAGAGAGAACACGAGCCCCAAGACACTGTGCACCCACCGAAATAATCAATCACGACAACTAAGTATAAGAGTAGTCAACTTAATCTACTGCAAGATTAATTTGTAACTTGCTCTTCTAATTGGTTAAGACTATCACAATAGCACTTCTTTGGACAGAGTCTGGTCTGAAATATTGCTGGTTGTGTATTTCTGTCTCCATAATTAGGTTATTAGCTACCTGGTCTTAGGGATTTCTTTTACTCATCTTTAAAACCTGTAGCACCAAATACAATTGTTAACAAACAAATGTCTGTTGAGTCACCCATTTTTTTTTCCTCAAAATCAGCTACCTCATTTATTAGCCCTGAATCACTGACTCCTCATCCTTCTAAATACATTTTCACGATAATTCCTTTTACATTCCCTTTTTAAAAAGTGTTCTTTCTTTCCTTTTATTTATTTATAGATTTTTTTGTTGTTGTTTATTTTCAGCATAACAGTTACCCATTTTTAAGCAATTGCTCTGGACTTCAAACACAGCTCTCCTTGGGTCCTCCTTCTTAATTTTAATTGTTTTCATTTCACCCTCAAGAATATACTTATAATACTAAAGGATTAATGATCATCTTTCAGTTTTGATCAAAGAAAAAGGAGGATTAAAGCATTTGTTCATTATAACGCCTGTTCAGAGAAGCCCAAATCCCAACCTTCAAGTCCACCTGGTAGCCACACTTTTCAGACTAAATTAATACGCCAATCAGGTTCATCAGGTTACTGCCTCCCATAAACAGTAGACACCACACCTAGAAATCAAGTTTGCCATTTATGTGGTTTGATAGGCGGGGTCGGTGCTACCAACACCTGCCCTGTTCACCTTGGCTAGCAGCTGCTGACGCTGAGACGGTGAGGAGATCAGAACCAGAGCTAGCTACATACAGGCCTGCTTGCGTTAGGGCTACAAAAGGGGAGTTCAGAATGAAGAAAGCTCCAACCAAGAAACTTCAGATGTGACAGTCAAGAAATGCAATGCAGGGGCACCTGGGTGGCTCAGTGGGTTAAAGCCTCTGCCTTCGGCCCAGGTCATGGTCCCAGGGTCCTGGGATCGAGCCCCGCATCAGGCTCTCTGCTCAGCAGGGAGCCTGCTTCCCCTCCTCTCTCTCTGGCTGCCTCTCTGCCTACCTATGATCTCTGTCTGTCAAGTAAATGAATAAAATCTTTAAAAAAAAAGAAATGCAATGCAGTATGGTCTCACTTATTTGTGGAGCATAACAAATAACATGGAAGACATGGGGAGGTGGAGAGGAGAGGGAGTTGAGGGAAACTGGAAGGGGAGATGAACCATGAGAGACTATGGACTCTGAAAAACAACCAGAGGGTTTTGAAGGGGCGGGGGGTGGGTGGGTGGGAGGTTGAGGAACCAGGTGGTAGGTAATAGGGAGGGCACGTACTGCATGGAGCACTGGGTGTGGTGCAAAAACAATGAACACTGTTATGCTGTAAATAAACAAAAACAAAAACAAAAAAAAAGAAATGCAATGCAGAAGGTGAGACATGCCTAAATCTTGCAGTTATACCTGCCTCGCAGTTGACAATGGGAGTCATCAACCAAACAGAGCCTCAGCTAAGGCAATGTGTTAGGAGAGGCTATAGCAGTGTTATAGTAAGCAAAGTTAGAGTGAATACCCTCTTTTTCTTTAATTTCTCACACACAAATGCAGAGTATCTCATTAAGTTGAATTGCTATACTCTAGATAGAATCTAAAGCAAGGATACCTTTGGTGTTAGAATTTTTCAGGCAATGTAACAAAATGACCTGTCACCCACTTAGTGACCCCATTTCCAAGGCAAAGTGACAAGTGCATGCCAGGCCTTCCTTTGGGATCCAGGGACACCCAGGTGATAAAAGCATGCACTGTGCCCAATAAAGCTTGTTTTTTGTTGTTGTTGTTTTGTTTTTGCTTTCTTCCCTCCCAATCCTATGGCCTACACCCAGATTCTATTACCTGAGGTCCAAGGTGACCCTAAACTACATGTGGGGAAAGCCTTTATGATCCTGTGGGTTGCTAAGAAAATCCTACCCTTCTTACAACAGCCCTCCACCCCCTTCCTCATCCCATGGAGAGCGGTTCTCTTCCAGGTTTTCGGTGTGCTCCATGTTCAGGCTGTGGAGGAGGGAGGATAGAACTCAGGTGATGACCATGTGTGATCAGAGGAACATTCAGGAGGGATGGTGGGGAATGCTTCATGGGACAGAAATCCACAGATAGGGCAGAACTGGCATCCTTGCCTCCACTCACATAGACAACCTCCCTGGTTCTGGGTTCTCGCCTCTGTGACCAACACCGAGGGTTTCTAATGTTTCTTAAGCTCTAGAACCTATACTGCTTTCTTAAAAAAAAAAAAAAGGATGCTTCATAAATTTGTATATCATCCTTGTACAGGAACCATGCTGATCTTCCCTGTATTTTCCATGTATTTTTCCAATTTTAGTATACGTGCTGCCAAAGTGAGCATTAAAACTTAAGCTTTTAAGTTGAAAGCAAAAACACTATTTTACAAAAATAATACTAATCAGAAAGGAGCAGCAGCAAGTGCTGATTTAACACACACTGCTTATTCATCAGTAACAGAGCTAAGTGCCCTCCACACACTGGCTGATTTAATCCTCACTGCAACTGTGCAAACACCCACTTGAGAAGCTCCGCCTTGTTCTGCTGTGCAGCTGGGCTGGGCCAGCCCAGGCTGGGGGACAGAGCACACGCAAGGGATCAGCCATGCCCAGCACTATGGGAGGCCCACAAAGTTACCTGATCCTTTCTCTGTTCTCGCTTTTGACTTATGACTGTCCCCACTGCCACATGCCTCATGGAGACCAAATGCACACTAAAGGTGAGCAAGCATTCTGAAAGATGGGGGAAAAACCCACATCTTGGCTTCCACTTGACTCGAATTAAGTGCCCACCACCCCTCATCACCATCCAGGCTCCATGTTAGTCCTGGCTAAGAAGGTCTTCCCCTAGGTTCCTGGCTTCAGGTCCTCCTAGGGTTTCTGGAACAAGGAACAGCAGAGAAGAAAATTTTGCCTTGTGTGTCCCACACTCCCTCAAAGTCCTGTATCAGACTGCTTTCATGTAGAACTTTACATAATTTCTTTATATACCAACCCATGAAATTGCATACTAATTCACACTAACATTCATACATACTGAATATGAATGTATGAAAACACAAGTAAGACTGTGAGTTCTTGCAGGATAAAGATTACGTCTTCCGTTTTTAATTGGTCATGCATCCAACAAAGTGCTTGGCACATCATGGAGACTGCTAAGTTTCCCTCCATGGATCATGTTACAAGAATAATAGAAGCAGTTCTGCTAGATGCTGTGAGGGAAATGGAGCACGTGGAGGTTTGGAGCAGCGAACGAATGGGAACAAAGAACAAACAATGGTCAGCACACCTCTCTTAGAAGCTTTGTCCCTAGGCAAAATTGGGAGTTAAAGTGGGGAAAGCCTGCCTCTGCAGATGGAACTGTAATAATATCAGAGTTTTGCTTGAGTGGTTAGAACTGTGTAATTAGCTTAGTCTGTCCTCATACCCTAATATCAGGTCAGCTGTTCATTAGAACACATTACAAACACCAAAAAATGTGCAGCCGCCATAAGCATGATCTCCCTATGATCAACAAACATGGAAGCACGATTCTTTCTTGTTTGTGTACCAGAAATAGTTTTTCCTCTTACTCTTGTCTCTCAAAGTGAAATGAAACAGTAAATAACTCAATAGGGATACAATTAATAAAATAGAAGCCCATAATCCATTTTATTCGGCCCAAAGAAAAGGGACAGAATTGATAAAAGATAAATTTCAAACAAGCCTAGCTATGTAAAATAACACCAGTGAATAAGTCAAACACAGAACTAACCCAGGTCATGATCCCAGGATCCTGGGATGGAGCCCTGCATCAGGCTCCCTGCTCAGAGGGGAGCTTGCTTCTCTCCCTCTTCTGCTCCCCCTGCTTGTGCTCTCTCTGTGTCAAACAAATAAATAAAATCTTAAACAAACAAACAAACAAACAAAAACCTACCCCCTCCAGCAGATGACCATTTTCGGTTAACCTAAAAATCCCAATGAAATTTGTCATTATGTATTCTCTTAGATCACAGATGATGTGATGCTAGAGTAAAAAATAAAATCTAAAAAACACTTTATCTCTGAAAGGATGATTAAGTATTTTTTTTAAGATTTTATTTATTTATTTGACAGACAGAGATTACAAGTAGGCAGAGAGGCAGGCAGAGATAGAGGAGGAAGCAGGCTCTCCACGGAGCAGAGAGCCTGATGCGGGGCTCGATCCCAGGACCCTGGGATCATGACCTGAGCTGAAGGCAGAGGCTTTAACCCACTGAGCCACCCAGGCGCCCCTGGATGATTAAGTATTATTTTTTAAAAAAGTTAAACTAAAACCTGAACTTGTTTATAACTGTTCTGAACAAATTTTAAAGATAAGACGTCTCTGCCTACTTTTTGACATCAGACAATTCTCCAGGACACTCTACTTAGCTGGGACTTTATGTGAGCTCCAAAAATCTAGGTAAAGTTCTTTTAAAATTGAAGATATTAATTTTTACTCAAAGAAAAATATTTTCAATATTATTGAAAAGATAATTTTGGCTGACTTTTACGAAGCTAGCTATATATATAAGCCATTAAATCAGATTAGTAAAAGCTCAAAAAAAAAAAATCACATAGGGTTTCTTCCATTTGAAATATTTAAAACTTTCCAAAGAAGAAAACAGAAAGCCACTGCTTCCTGGAAAGATAACAGTCTGTTGGGTCTGGACAGGGAGCACAGCACTGAGCGTGTTCTGTTTGACTTGCTCTCTGATAATCCGAGCAGTAGAAAAGCAGACGCCAGGCCAGTTAGTTGAATAAACCACCAATACTCTTTGTCAGCTTTCTTTGCACATTCTGGAACTCTTTATTGGCAGGTAATGAAGTTCAGGTCATTAATAGTACAAAGGAAAATATATTGAATAATCCAGCCACATAGACTGTAGCAAACTAGCTAACCAATGTAAATGCGTCGGGCAATTAAGTTAGATTTGTAACGATAGCCTGACGCTTTTGAGGTGCTACAGCACCCGATAAGGGGGGGCTCTCAATCTTGACAGAGTCAGATGGTGTCGGCGGTGTGCCTAACAGCTCTTGGAACAAGTCAGACACACATGAGGCTAAGTGCAAGGGGAGTGATTTCTTTTTTCAAATCCTTGAGTGAATGAAGGAGAGAAAAGTATGCGTGAAGGCTGGCTTAATACACTTTAATGGTCATTAGGAAATAGCCATTCTCTATTTCTTCCAGATGCTCTGTCAACTAAGGAAACAGACTTTTCTTTAACTCTGAGGGCTAAGTTTTGACACACGTGGTGCTTCTCTCTCTCTCCCTTTTTTTTGGTGTGTGTGCACACCCACTCACCAAGCACAGTGGCAAAGGAGACCCTTCCCACAGTCAGGGAGCTGCTTCTCTCCAGAACATTATCCCACGAGCCTCAGGGCGCTGCCAGTTCTCATGACAACATGTCTCCAAGATAGAAGCTGGGAAACGTCATCACAGACATGGAGAGACCATCCCTCCATCCGTCCATGCTGAGGATAATTTTTCCTCTTTGTTCTGCCGACAAAGGCCAGCACCACACTCGCTGTTTTGCAATATACCCCAATGTTCACCTCAATACTGGCCCATGGCTGCACTCAGAGAATATTTATGGACCCTCTTCCCCCACTAGGATGAGTCTCCAAATTTACAGCGACACATGGCTCTAGAAGGCAGAGCACTGTATTCATTAAAGGGAAGGGGAAGTGAATAACCACACAACCAGAGTGTCTGGCCAACACTCATATGAATCAGCACTGAGTTGGGCGGCTGAATAAGCTAAAGATGGTTTTCTGGATGTGCATGCGGGTTGAGCCAAAGGCAGCTATGGGACCAGTTATGGGACCTAGGCATTTTCACTCAGGCTACAAGTTCCAGTGGGCATACTCCAGGTCTGCTTGGGACGCCCCTTCCCAGATTTACCTGCTCTTTTGCCCATACGGTGTTCTTAAACGTGCTGGGGCCAGTACCGGCTGTTCCAATAAGAGCGCTAAGTCCTGTCTATGCACCACTCCAGCCAGCTGCACTTCAGGGGGAAACTGCTGGAACCCGAGCGAGCAGCTGAAGACACACTGGAGGCTGGTGAGTCCGCAAAACACAAACCCACAAACAAAAACACAACAAAACGAAAACAAATGTGAAACAAAACAGAAAACTGTAGCTGTCTTCCTCTGTGCTAGTGCTGAGAGGAAAGGGAGGAGATAGCAGGCCAAACCTACCAAAGAACAGCCCAGGAGAAGGGAAGAGCTTGAACAGAATTTGTCAAAAACTAAATATAATGGAAATACACAAGTCGACGTGTGGGTCCATAAGCACCCTACCCTACTACCAACACGCCTAGACAGGACTGCACGTAACTTCTGAACAGGCAAGCAACTGCAAGAACGTCTGCTAAGAAAGTAGGCGGGTCAGTAGACGCAGTGCTGGGCCAACGACAGCCCTGAGAGCACCATCCCTAAGTACCACACCATCAAGAAAGCCATAGATCTAAAATGTGTCCTGCGGAACAGGGACATATGTCCTTGGTGTACCACCGAATGAAGACAGCAGGCAGAGAGACTGCACGCCCAGCGGCGTCGGTTTGGGACAGGCAGGAAGGAGACGCGCACGTGGAAATGCCAAGATAGAAGAGTAGGAGAAAACGACTGAGAAAGTGGTTGCCTCTGACAAGCACAGATTTAGGCAAATTATTTCTGCTTTTTGTTCTCTGTGTTTCACATGGAAGATAGATACTACTATTACCAGGAAAAAGCAAGTAAGTTCTTAAAAACAAAAGCCGATTAAATATCCTTTGAGAAAACCTTACTCAATTGGACTCCTCTTTAAAACCTTCATGGCCACCTTTGCCCTTGAGCGTAGCCATTTGGATTGTTACAGGGTAGGATATCTACAGGCTCACAGAGTTAGGCTCCACGTTCTAAATACCAAAACACATGGAAAAGTCCCACAAAACAAGAGGCTAATGGTTCTTGACACCCTGCCTCTATGCCTCCCATTCCAGGCACCATCTCTTCCCTATAGTCTCAGCCTCACTAAACATCTGCTGATGAGGCTGAATTCAAAATAAGCCAAGGGGGTGGGATTAACTTAGTTCCCTCCAAATAAATATGGAGAAGGTTGCAGGAGACTCAGGAACCTCCTTCCCCCCACCCCAAATCAATCACACATAGGCAGTAGGCTACGCTTCACCAGGAAAATGTGGAGTTTGTGCCCTGAAGACAGCAGAGCTGGTTGTGAGCTCACCGGCCCCCTGTGCACAAAGACCCTGAGTCTCTCAGTTTTCCAGGACGCTGTGACACAGGCCCAAAGCTCACTTTAATTTCAGACCCTGCACAAACAGAACAGCAAATTCTCAGGCTTCAAAAACAGATACAGTGCTTCTATGTTACTTTACCGAGCTACCAATGTAATCCCAAAAGGACTTCTATGTTTTTCCAGAGCAACTCTTTCAAAATAGAAATTTTATCTATACAAGTAGGAGCTCTTGACACACAAATAATTATTTTTAAAGTAAACTTAGATGTCACTGATCATGAGACAGTATTACAGTTACCTCAAGTAATTCATTCTTCTCAATAATGACCCAAACTTCCTGTTTTAATTTCCTTTTCATTTTTAAAGAAAATCTGCAGAAACCCCATGGGTGTGCTGCCCTCCACTCCTGTCTATACAGCAGCCTTGCCCTACTCAGAAGGCCACTCCTCCCACTGCACTTTCTTGTATTCCTGAGGATACCCCCTCTAGGAACCAGTCTAAGTTTAGTATACCACCATTCCAGAAGTTTCCTGATCACACTTTAGGAGGTGAGGGGTATATGTCCATTACTCTGACTGTGGTGAAGGTTTCATGGGTACTTGCATTTGTCCAAATATCAAATTATACACATTAAGCATAGGCTGTTTTTATTTCTACATTATACCTCGACAAAGCTGCTAAAGACATATAACTGAAATGGACTCTGACAGCATTATGTCTAATGAGGCTTCTTCCTCCCTGACAAAGCACACTTCCCATCCCCTACCCACCCACCATCTGGCCACCCTGCTTTTCCTCCTGACCAAGCTGCTCCTCCAGCCCCCTATCTCCTCCCTGTCTCCTCCCTCCTCTAATTTCTACTCCATTTTGCAGACCTGCGTCAATGTCACCTCTGCCTTGGGAGAGGTCTCCACCAACCCCACCGACCCAAGCTCGCCAACCTCCTCTATGTCCTGGAGCCCCTGGGAAATCCCTCAGTCAGCACACTCCACCTCATCCCCCTGAAACGGCCATCTACGTGTCTGTCTTTCTCAAGGAACTACTTCCTAGAAGGCAAAGACTGTTTCCTTTTGTCCCACATGTGGCACCAACAGCACCAGGGACAATAAGAGTGTCGACTTCTAACTCACGGAAACAAATCTAGCTTCCTGTTCATAAGAACTGCTCTTAGAACGTCCATCTCGTGGGCATTATCATTCCATTGTCCTCTAATGACAAACACCAGTTACTCCACGTAGGTGAGATTTCAGGCTTCACAGAAATTTGGGCATAGGACCCGGCTGGGTTTCCGCGTTCCAATTTCCACACATGGAGGTGGAAATGCCGATGGGCTGTATGTGCGGTGGCGATGGTAGGGGTGGCTCTTCGTAGATGCTGAGAACGTTAAAATAAAAAGAGGAGAAAGGAACATTCGGAAAACGCTACAACCCAAACCAGAATAGCTGCTAATACAAACAGGCCCCTTCCCAAATGTAAGCGGGTCACAAGTAATGGCTCAGCTCAAAGCGGCCGCAACGATACTGTTTACTCTCCGTTTGGGGCTTAAAAGCATTTTCGTTGATGAACAGGCCCCGAAGCAGAAACATCTAAACCCAGGCTAATGCCCAGCAGAGCAGTAACTTCTTTTGATTAATTTAGCAGGACTGAAAGCACAAGAAAGAGATCAAACCACGTTCTGTACTTAACAATTAAACAAGCAGCCGATGCCTCCAGGATGGTGTATGTCAGGATGAAAGCCGGTTGGGGTCGAATGAAAAAGCAACAAATCTCTTACATTGACTAATGCTTATAGGATTTTTTCCCCCTTCAATGTCAAAACATTTCATTCAATGGTCAAATCGAAGAGTTTATATAACACTGAAAACAGAAAAAAGTTCCAAAAGCCTAAGAAAATGCGTATGTGTAGTGAGGAGAAAAATCAGGTCAGTTCTTCAGAAACTTCAAAACCGTTTGGCGGAACACTGAGGAGTCTGCTGAAAAAATCTTCCCCGTGAAATAGCACAGGGAGAATCTCATCACCTCCTCTTGTGGAAAAATAATTTCCCTACTATGAGATTTTCTTAATTTATATTATTTAGTCCATTCACAGTGCTCCATACTATTTATTATACATTGTTTTGAAAACAGAGCCAAAATATAGTACAAATGTATCTCTACCTAACTCTTTTAATTGGAATTTAAACCAAATTGATGCTCAAATCAGAATGAACAATGAATATGTTTATAGTTAACCCTCAGATTTTCTGAATTAGCTAAATCAAGTTTTTAGAATCCAATGACTCTCCTTGTAAGAAACAAAACTTAGATACTTGTAGCAAAATAACTGAGCTAGGCCAGCTAAAACTGTCATCTTGCTGAAAAGCAACAATTTTCTAATTTTAGATTCCCAAGGAACATTTCTTAGCGAATTCAGTATTATCTTAATGAATTTACTGGTGTGTTTGGGGGCTACTCCTTACTTCCCTTTCCTATTTCATAAAACGGGGATGATGGTGAATGCCTTACAGGATTTTATGATTAAATGCCATAGTAATACATAAAGCATAAATCTTTAAACTCTATCATATTACCTCCCTCCCCATATACTCCACACCAGTCTATGCTAGATTATTTGCAGATCAGTCCCTCTCCTTAGAATCCAACCCCTTGTGGCTAATTCCCCCTCAGCGTCTGGGGCTCGACTCCTCCATTTTCACACAGATCTCACCGTATCATAAGGGCTCCTACACAGGCAGCCTTCAGGGCAAAGACTGTTCAGTGAAGGTTCTCTGGTATGTGGAAGACATTATGATACCCTTTACTATGTCTGCCGAAAAATTAAAATTGAATCCGTTCATGTTTTTAAACTCTTATGTGGAAACACCACAAAATTTGGAAATACAAACCTGAAAGCTCTTACTGACCTTCCCACAGTTCCTTCCCTCTTACAAAGATATAGGAGCCCAAAGCGCACACACAACTAGGCATGTTTTCCTACTCAAACACTCTGGCTCTGACGGGCTCTGATCCCTTATTACTACTAATGGAGAGAATAAATGGGTTGTAGTTGAAGTGAATATAAGTTTCTACTGATCCCCATTTCTGATCTCATATATGTGCACAGAAACACAAAAACTACCATTCTAAGTCTTCTCAAAGATGGTAACATCTTCCCTTGTCAAAAACTACTTGACAAACTCCTGGGTGAGATCAGGAAACACAAGGAAGAAGGATCTCATTTTACAGAGGAAGTAGAGAAGCATAGCCCAGATGGAACATGGTCTTCCAAGGGCTCTGGGATTCCCCCAGCTGGAACTAAACACATCCTCTCTAAGCAGCTCTGGTCACAGGGGTATTTTGAAAACACAGGCAGAAAAGCTGGAGATGATACCACAATGCTGAAGTATAGAATTAAGAAATACTTGTGAATTTTTCCACAGAGATTTTAACTCTGGTTGTAAAAGAAGAAAAAAAAAAAAAGGCTTTCCCTTGAACCTGTTTATACAGCTCAGTCTTTTTTTTTTTTTTTTTAAGATTTTATTTATTTATTTGAAAGAGAGAGAGCACAAGTAGGCAGAGAGGCAGGCAGAGAGAGAGGGAGAAGCAGGCTCCCCACCGAGCAGAGAGCCTGACATGGGGCTTGATCCCAGGATCCTGAGATTGTGACCTCAGCCAAAAGCAGAGGCTCAACCCACTGAGCCACCCAGGTGCCCCTATACAGCTCAGTCTTAAACGTACTTCTCTCTAAACAGTCTTCAGCTGGAATGATCAGATTTTCAGCTATTGAAGAAACGCTTTGCTACTGTTGTGGGGGCAGATCTATCATCTGCCCAGGAAAGAAAATGTGCTAGGAAACTTCCCTTTTAGTACGCGATCATTAGAATCTCCAACAAGTGAGCAGGGAACATTATAGACTCAGCCTGGCTTAATTTTCTTCTAACTATAATGAAATTTCACAAATATTTGAGCAACTACAGTATACAAGTGACCTCAAATAGTTTCCTTTAAAAAGAGATCATTATGGGCACAAAAAGGGATTGTGAAAATGCCCTAGTTCAAATTCAAATTCTTTCAACGGCTTCATTATTTTATTTGCCTGTGTGCTGCCCTCTTCTTATTTCCCAGGTTAAACAACCAAGAAAGATGCCCAGACCCTGTCATCCATTCTGTGTCAAGTCTATGTCAGTATGCAAATTCCTACAGCCTGAATGCTCTGTACAAGTCTTCCTTGTTATCACTGAAGTTGTTTGTTTTGGGGATTTTAGTCTTGAGTGGGCTTTTACCATTAGTTCATTGAGCATGCCGTTAAGCATGCCAATTTCAGCTGAAAAAGTAAGGCATACGAATTGCGCTATCTGGATTTTAAAGTCTTTTCTGGAGAATATTTGCTATGGAGGATCCTCTTTGGTACTGAATGGCATTTTTACAAAGGTTCACAGCAGAGGAATGAGAAGTCATTCCCCTAAGGTACCCAGAGTATGGTGAAAACAATATAGGGCACAAACATAGGATTCAGTCAGCCTTATGCTTGACATTCTGTCGAACCCGGGGAAGTCTATTCTTACACTATTTCTCTTTTACTAAAATATCCTTTTTGGCACGCATGTGTGCACACACACAACACATACACACCCAATAACCCTAGGAAACCAAACTAGAGGATGAAACTCAGGTGTGTATTTGTTTGCTTAAAAACAATCTTATTTTTAAAAGTTCTACTAGTGTTAGAAATTAATACTGGCAATTATTTAATTCACATGATAGTCACTTCATTCCTTAAATAGGATCCCATTGCCCTATCTTTTATCAACTCTATCTTGGCTGAATTCATATTTACCTCTATGTGAAAGCACCCCAGCACATGCCCAGTCATAGGAAAATTCCGTACTCAGTCACAGGGCGGAAGTGGAGTTCAAAGCAGAGATGGACTTAGAAGAAGCAAATGAGATATTCTAAGTCCTCGTGAGACATCCCTGAAAATGACGCCAGATCAAATTCAAGCATCTCCTGTCTGGTTTTTAGAACCAAAACAGGATATAAATAAAGATAAGTTAAATGGACAATTTGCTTTAAATTCTAGGCTGGCTTCCCTGTCACTGAGCACGACACTTCCCACTGACGTCAGTCAGCTTGCAGCATAATGCACATGGCTCGTCATTAGCCTCAGGAGAATAAGGGGGGAAGTGAATTATATACTATGAACACTCCCACCTAATCCCTACAATTCGCAAGCCAAATCTGAGCAGGTGGGTCCTTTACCCCAGTGCTGTCCTACAGATACATACTCCTCTCGATCGTATAACACGACCAGAAAAGCACTATAGCTTTCTCCAAGGGTGTTAATTTCCCTTCCTTCACGCAGCCTCCTGAGATATAACTGACATGTAAGACTGAGTAAGTGTAAGGCAGACAAATGCTGATTTGGTACACTGATACACTGCAAAATGATTACCACCACAAGTTAGCTAACAACTGCCTCGTGTCACATAAATGCTGCTTTTCTGTGGAGAGAACGGTGAAGATCTACTCTCTGGGCAACTTTCAAGTCTCTAACACATACATCCCCAGAACTTATTCATCTTACAATTGCAAGTTTCTACTCTCTGACTAACACCTCCCCCTCCCCCTCCTCTCCAGCTGCTGGTCACTGCCATTTTGGTCTCTCTTTCTAGGAACTCAGCTTTCTCAGATTCCATGTGTAAGTGGTACCACACAGTATTTGTCTTTCTCTGACTTAATGATTTCCCTCTGTATTGTCTGCAAGATATGGGACCATATTTTTTTTAAAAAATCTAAGATTCTTTCCTCTGAAAACGCAACCTAGCAAAGATAAGAAAACTCCAGTATATCCCTTGGGATGAACTCACTTTTGGTTTTACGGCATATGCCTTGTAAGGAGCCAGTTATTACAAACACTGTCTGGGGCAGGTTACTCACAACCACAGTGGCTTTTGAGATTTCTAATCAAAGTCGCATATATAAGGACACACCTGGGTTGGGATCACTAATGCCATCTGGATTCTCAGTGTAATTATCAGCTTGCTATTACCACCTAATTGTTAATATCATTGACGGGACCGAAGTGATCTCATAATCTCAAAATATGGAGCCCTGTGTGTAAAAATGAAGTCCTGCCCTTCCTCCATCTTAGTCCTTTCAAAAGGGCCAAGGAAAGTGCAGTCTAAATGAAATGTCCAAAAACACATTTGTACATACAGCATGCATTTCCCACTAGCATCTGTGACCCCACAGACCTGCATATTTGGCTGATGCATACATCTAAGGGAGGCAGGAAAGAGAAGCAGGAGGGCGAATGCAAGTATCACCATTTATTTTACTAGGGACGAAAACGGATGAGAATGAAGAAAAATAGTCTGCCTCCAGCTTCAGGGCTAAATCACATCTACTACAGTCATAGTGGTTTATAAGCCAAGGAACCGGAAAGAACTGGGCAGCTGCCCAAGAAAATTCAGACTTGGGGTGAACGGACTGCAGTCTTTTCCCTCTCATAGGATCAAGGCACATACTGGGGGATGCTGGTTTACAAAAATTACTAAACCAGACCCACAATAGAAGATAAGTAATGACTTTAAAAGCTTCTGCTATACTATAAAAGACAGTATATACTTTTTCTTTCATAAGTAATAGATGTAGTCACAGGATTAACTTACATCCTACAACATTTCAAAACTTGCCTTATAACCTGCAATATGCTTTCCAAGGACATTCCATCAACGAATAAATCAACCGTTAACTGATGGTGTACATGCTCCTCAGAGGACCTTCACCTCATTCATCAATATAGGTTTTCATAACTAATTAGCATTCTCGCTAAGGTTAAGAAAAACTCTGAAACAGGTGAAGGGGATGATATTGATCGGCTTGCTGAAAGCTTCAGAACAAATCACTGCAGAGCTCTTTCAATGGTGCTGCTTGACACCTCAAGACACATTTGTCTGATGTTTCTTTAAGCTTTTCCAGTCCCACATCTGCCAGGAACCTGATGCAACTTCAACCATTACAAATGAAAAATGTGACTGGTAAATTCTGTATGTAAGAGCGAAGCAATGTTCCCAGATTCTGTGGCCACCCACAGTGGGAGCAAGTCCCATTATCTCCTGTGTATCAAGCTTATTCTCTGTGCTTCCTTTCCTGTGAATGGACCATCCACCACTCCGCTAGAATCCTACCGGAATTTCGCCCTCGTGACACCATCTCTTTTCGTATAACTCTCCTGGGGCTGCCACCACAAAATGCCATAAACTTGCTTAAAACAGAGCAATGTATTATCTCACCCTTCTGGAGGCTAGAAGTCTTACTTAGGTCAAGGGCTGGGTTGTTTCCTTTTGAGGACTGAGAGGGACATCATCTTCGATGCCTCTCTCTTGGCTCCTGGTGGTGTATGGTAGCAATCTGTGGCATTCTGTGGCTTGCAGAAAACTTACCCTGATTCTCCCTTCATCTTTACATGGTGTTCTCCCTGTGTGCCTGGATTCAAGTCTCCCCTTTATAAAAGGGGAATCCTATTGGATGAGAGAGACATAACACCCTTACATCCTACACCTCTTCAGAAATCTTCCACCTCCCAAAATGGAACCTGATTCCCCAGAAAAGACCCCCAACTCTTTTTTTGTTTTTTAAAGATTTTACTTATTTATTTGACAGAGATCACAAGTAGGCAGAGAGGCAGGCAGAGAGAGGGAGAGAAGCAGGCTCCCGGCTGAGCAGGGAGCCCGATGCGGGGCTCGATCCCAGGACCCTGAGATCATGACCTGAGCCGAAGGCAGAGGCTTTAACCCACTGAGCCACCCAGGCGCCCCAAGACCCCCAACTCTCGTGTGCACTACACCTCACCCCACCTTCCAGACCCTTGAGATTGAGAAGGATAGAAGTGGCCTTCTCTTAGACCTCTAAAGGTCACTTCCAAACCACTGCTTCTTCTACCTGCTCTCAAAATCCCAGGCTATGACGTCCGGATTCATATGCTTCAGAGTGAATGTCCAAAAGATTCACGACCAATAAAAAAAGTCGGGGGGATTCAAGTAAGTCAAATTAGTCCCAATCTTGTCAGACAACTATCTGGTGATGAAATACATGTGTCCCTCTTTGTTATCTTCTTTAGTCACATAGTCATTGCGGACATTAACAATGTATTTTACATGGGTAGCTCATCTTATATACCTCATATGCACATCAAGGAATGTGACTCTTAGAAATCCCTCTAAGAAAGGTTGTTGGGATTTCTGTCGATATCATCCAGACCTCCTGAATGTCTACAACAAAGAATGAGAGGAAGGCAGGCACCTGCCCTCCGGTATGGTGGACTCAGGTTCAGGCATCTCCAGAGCCTTGTCAAAGCTCTCACAGCCAAGGAGGCAGATCCAGCCTAAGAACACAATTGTCCTGAGTCCTGGGTCTAGTGCCCTTTCTGAACGTGTCATGGCATTAAGCTCTCATTTCATAAAAGTTGCATTTTAGTTGAATCAATAATTAATTTTTCCTAAGCTTTTACATTTAAGAACTAAAATTTTGCTTGAGTGTATGTCTCAGCTATCTCAGGGACACTTCTATTCTGGATTCTCTGCTCATTAACTTCTGATTACCACCAAGGGAGAGCATCACTCCTAATATTTTGAGACACTAACCAACAATCTGATTTCAACTTCACACATTATCAGCATTCTTAGAATGTTAAATTTACATCCAGTACTCATCCAAATTTCCATGATTTTCTTAGAATCAGTTGATGTTTAAACTATTTTTTTCAGACAAACTAAAACATGACAACTCATTTTATCCTTAAAGTTATTTTCTTATGTAAGTTCTGAAAAACAGTATGTATTGGTAAATGTCTGCTTTTTAAAACGGATTTAAGACAGCCATATTTAAGAAAGGTGAAGCACAGTCTTATGCACAGGAAGGAATACTTAAAGATTGGCTTTCTTGTTTTGGCCAAGGGGGTCTGAGATTCTCACATTTCTTATAGCCTTCTAGGAAAAAAAATCTAAACATCTACGTGATATAACTACCTGATATTTTATATCAAAAACTGATACCCCAAGTCAGCTTACAGATTAATTCAGTTGGACTATACAGCTATTTGTATAACCAGAAACCCCTATGGCTGAATCTCTCTTTAGCTTCTGCTTATCAATAGGAGACTCACTGTCTTTCCTGCCAACCTGGACTTGCCTACTCCAATCCTTCTTGTGGGTATTACAATGACCACCCCCTCCACCAAGCCCCACAGTGAAGCTATCTACAGCTTCTCCTGCCTCCCTCTTGGATCTTCAACCTGATATTTTCTCCTACATTTCCCTGAGGTCCATCTCTGTTGATGGACCCCACTATCCTAGGATCAATTCAGACCTTCCTCCCTTCTGCTGTTACACCCCCATCCTTCCTGGTGCTTGTCACTTTCTACTAATGGCCGCCTTCTGGTCTCCTCAGCTCTTTGATAGTGAAATTATGGAAACCAAAACAAACACTGCTGTGTGTCTTCTCTGCCAAACAAGCCATCTCTTTATCGAGGATGAGCAACATAGGTGGTCCCTAATGGTCCGTTCATTGTCATGGAATGAGGGGGTCCGGTGGATACTTCCAAAGATTGCTATTCTTTGGCATTTTACTATGCATTTCTTCTGTTCACTTGGATTCTGCATTTCACATTATTTTTCCCCAGTTGCGCTGAGTGTGCATTTTCCAAACTGTATCTCATTTTGTTATTTCCTGCCCATATTTTTAATCTCCTAAAGGTATAATTATAATATTTCTGTCCTTCCAGGTTTTTGAAATCTCCTCTGATTTGGGATCATCTGCCAACTTCATTAACATAAGTTTATTTCTCCTAAAATAAAATGGGATACAGCTTACAAATCCCAATAACATCAAGCTACAAGTGGTAACCTTGCCATTTATGATACATTTTATTTACTGTCTCTCTACTATTTTCCATCTGTGTGGCTCTTCTCCAAGCCAAGCTGGACTTACTTTGTAGTGGAATAGGGTCAAAAAGTACTGTAAAAAAATAAGAAAAAGAAAACCTCCTTCCACTCTATACAAAGGCTGTTTTCATCTCTCAGTTTACCTAGCTAGAGAGCAAGAAGTTAACAGCCATAGGTTTCACTCTTTAAACCTTTCTGTTCCCATCTTAATATAATTTGACTGAGGGAGAAAAGAATTTTTCTTGCAAGTGAATGCACAAAGTCAAGAAGCTCCATTCAGGATAAAGGAGGAGTCAGCAGGGATGTGGTGAGAGCCTCTGACGGGCAAGCAGCAGCTACTCCCAGTGCGTCCCTAAAGCTAGGGACCCATGGTAGCAAGCACCTTAACCCTAGGGACCCATGGTAGTAAGGACCGAGGAGGGTGGGCACTCCCAAATTCAGGCTCTGGCCAGGAAGGGATCATTCAGACATCTGAGAGAAATCCAGATCATTCCCCTCCTTACGTGCATGATGTGCATGACCTCCAGAAGTTCGAGAGAAAAAGGGAGAGTTTTTACTCACCATGTGCCACTCTCTTTCCCTCCCGTGCTCACCAGGCAGGTAAGACAAGTCTACTTGCCATGATGAGCCCAATTACCAGCTCGCTCATTTATACCAGTTGTAGACTTTGAAAGTTTTGTGTTTTCATGTCTCTTTTTAAAAAGGAAACCAGTATTCACATATCCTGTGCTGAACAGCTGTAACAGACGCAGCCTTATCTTGCCACCTCATTAGGAGAAACAAACAACTATAAATCTTGTATTACATCCAGAAAGTTGTCAGCTTGAAATAAAAGCTGGCAGGGATCCAAGTGCCATGAGCTCCTGATTCCAGTCTTTTTGCCTGTAGTTCTTACATATGTAAATTGAGAAACTGTTAGCAGAAGCAAGCCAGCTAAAAACAGATGTGTTTAGGGTACACAGACACATTCAAGGGGCCCCCCAGGCCTGGCCCCCTTTCCACCCTTCACCACAAATCCCTTCTCCTTCCTATTTGTGTCCTCCCCCAACACCCACACCCTCTGCCTCCCACCTTCCTCCCAACACAACACATTTTTATCATTTACTACTGGCTAAGTTCTCATGCCCAGCCATGGTGGTAGACCTCAGAATGGAAATACAGGATATAGCAAAATTCCGCAGCCCTGCAACCTTCCTAAAGATTAAACCATAGCCCCTATCGGAAAAAGAGATTGGGGAGAGGAGGCAGAGACCATCATCTCAGACAAGGCAATAGGGACATCACACCTGTGTTCCAGATTTGGAGCCAGTGCCCCTCTACTTGTGAGAAATCTCGGGGCTATGGGAGTTTAAATCCCAGCCTGCCACTTACTCTGGGCCAGGGCGGGGGGTCATCTTGGACGCTACTCGGCTTTTCTCAAGGCTAAGATGGAAATAATACTTCTGAAATCAGAGGGCTGTTGCACAGATTAAATGAGCTAGCGCTCCTGATGTTCTTGGCCCAGGGGAGGACACAGCCTTCAGACTTAGCAAGTGGTACCGTTATTTAGGGCAAGTGTTGTCTGGTCTCCGCAAATGAACATTATGGTCCCTAGGGGCAGAGTCTGCTGTAGGTTACTTCTAGAAGGGAGGTTCTACCTGCGCACTGGTAGACCAACAGCTAACTCATTCTTCTTGGTCAAACCAGAAAGGATTCTCTTAACTTGGGGTTTTACAAGATGACCAAGAGACCTGGCTCAGGCCCAGGTGGGCATAGCTTTTTAAAAATTGCACACAAGCACAAGATGCAAATTTCTGAGTGTGAGTTTTGTCTCAGGCTTAAGTAATCTCCTTTACCTTTATGAGAGTCTGTTTTCCTCATATTTCAATGTGGGGTAAAACCCATGTCCTTACTTGCTCCTACTTTATTCACTCATCAAAGTGCTTCTGCCCCTATGCCCACCAAAACTTCCCTCCTGCCTGTTGGACACCACATCACTGCCCCAGCACTTAGGTTATCTCAGCGGATTCTGACCCACACCTCTAACACTGAAAATCTCTCCCCACTTTGCCTTGATGGGAATCTCATTTTTTGGCTTGTCTTCTTTTGCACTTATTGGTCCGTAATCCCCGGGGATCTAGGTCTGGCATATTCACACAGCGTATACTCTGATCCACACCTATGACTGACTACAGTCTCCATGTTGAGAACCATCTAGACCAGGGGTCAGAAGACCCATGGGTCAAATCCAGCCCACTGCCCATTCTTGTGACAAAGTTGTACTGGAACACAGCCACCCATATGGTCCACGGCTGCTTCTGTGTGACAATCGAACTGAGATGTGGGGAGACTGTGATGTCTGGGATATTTACAGTCTGGCCCTTCACAGCCAGCCCTTAATGTAGGTCGTGTCCCCAGTCGCAGCTGTATTTGTGACTCCAGCTCATCCTACAGGCCATGTCTCACAGGCCACTCTCCAAGTGTCTCCAAAGTGACCATTCCACCTTCAGCATCTCACCCCCATGGTGCACTCAGAGCTCATGGAAACAGGACCCACATCTAGAAATGTGGGGTGTACCTCCACAGGGGACTTCTTTAACTATCCATTTGTGACAGTTAGGCCATCCTTGCTCCTGCTCTCAAAATCCCTAGCCTGGCCCTGAGCCCACCGTTGTCTAGCCATCGCCCAGGCTACCATCTGCTCCTCCTTGGAAGGCTGCAAATGTTTCCTGTTTTCCTTGCTCTCCTCGCTCACCTCCTCTCATTCATCCTCCCTCTTCCATCAGTTATCTTCCTAACTTAAAATTTTCCAGGTTTTATTTCTCACTCAGTGTCCTCTAAGACATGGCCCCTACTCTTCAGGTACTTCTAAACTTGGGTCTCCCGTCACGTCCAACATTCTAGCTAGCCAACCACCAGCAACCTAGGATTTCCAAGAGGGGAGATCTGATACTCACCTTCTAGTCAGGGAATGGAACCACGTAACTCAGTAAATGGAATTCTATTTTAGGTGGTGCGCTAGAACTCAGGTCAACCACCTTTTCTCAAGTCTCCCTTGACCATCAGAAAAAACCAATCACTCGTTCCTTTCTGCCACCGCTGCACCTTGGTCTGACCTTTGTTAAAAAGCTTATCACAACGGCTCATGATGATTTTTTACTTCTGTCCCTTCAGCTGGGCTATGAACTCTCTAAGGGTAGGAGCTTTAAGCAACCCTGAGGCTCCTGTATCTCACCCACTGGTAGCATGTAGTAGGTGCTCAATATATGTTTGCGAAGACCCCCACATGCTCTGTAAACGGCAAAGTACTACATGAGTACCAGCTGGAAAAGAGACAAACCTATACTCCCTAATGGCTTATGTTCAGTTTATTCCCCACTTCTGATCCTACAGGCACAGACTAGAGATGCAGAAAAGCCCTCGGCTAAGAACTTCATCGAGTCCTCACAGATAGGTTTTCCAGTGTTATTTCAGCAACGGGCCTGGTTCCTGGTCCCAGCTAGACACAGAGGCCTTTCCAAGTTGTACTAACCAGGAGCAGAAATGGGGACCGGGACAGGGAGAAGAGAATTAGGAAGGAAGGTGATGCTTCATGTACACAGCAACTCACAACCAATTCTGAAATTTATCCAATCCAACTTCATTTCTGAATGTGCACCACATGTTGGGGGCTCTGTTTGTGGTCTTCATAGCAAGCCTGTCATGGTAAAAGAGGACTAAAAGAAGAAATTTAACGTGAAAAGAAAGTTAGAGGGTAACTTGAGCTTGTTTGTTCATTGGGAAAAGGCAATGTTACAAAAGAGGTAACCAGCTGCTCCCCCTCTCCACTGGAGAAAAATCAAAAGGGAAAGGGGTTAAGCTGTGCCATAAGGTATTGAAATTAGGTAGAAGGAATAATTTGCTGACATCAAAGGGTATTAAACACTATTTGTGGTTTACAATTTTACTGTCAGGAGGTCCTTAAACAGAGAGCATCTGGGCAGTGGTAGCTGAAGAAAGGAGATAGAATAGATAAATTCTCCAGCTACTTCTCTGGACCACAACTGATTTTTTTTTTAATGGGCCCATGGATAAAATAGATTAAGTGACGCAACACCCCAACTACTGTACACCATACCCTTAGAAAAAGACTACTAAACTCCAGTAAGGGAGAGGGCTGACCAAGTATGAAGAACAGAACAAAAACCTACTGAACTGGCATGAATTAAAAATTAAAGTTTCCTCATGGAAAGAGTAAGCGTTTGGAGTCCTCCTGCCCTAGGTTTTCCAGTCTCCACTTGCCATTTATGACCTATTTCACTTTGTGAAAAATGACCTAATTGACTTTGTGAAAAATGCAAGATACACACAGAGTACATCACGAGAAATAGAACACATGCACGCACATATAGGCACATGCAAACAATAAGTGTTACAAGGAAATAACAGTAGTTGTTTGAGAATGGTGACAACATTAGCGACTTGTATTTTTTTTTCTCAAATTCAACAATATATATTACTTTTACAAGGCTGGGGAGGAAGAATTTCTACCCACCCCCCCACCAAAATTCATCTTGGTTTTCTGGGTAATATAATCTTTCATGCCATTCTTTATTATGCTATAAACTAACTTTTCTGTTAATCAAAACACCTGCTGTTAGTCCGATTATTTCCTTATTAGGCACTGATGCCTTCCATGACACACATCTCCCACTGTCCATATTTCATCATAAAGGCATGTATACTAGTTTTCATAGATCCAAACCATTCAGTCTTTTCACATGTGGGGAAATTACACCTCTGAGATAGAAGAAAAACCAAGCCAACTACAATAATTCTACATTTGGGATGGGAACAAAGAAGGGTAGAAATTTTGTACTACATTTTCAATAAATTTTCAATAACTTCCAAATGTTTATGCTTTCCTGGTTTCTTCACACCTGTGGGACAAATCAGCATAATACAATAATACAGGGCATATTTTTCCAGTCATAAGTTACTCCTTTTACTGGAATAAATTATGTATTTTTTCACAATTTTTATCCCTTTGAGGCTTCACTGATTGATTCATAAAACATAATATCCATTCTGTTATCACTTAGTTTGTTAGACCAACTCAGCTCATAGACACACTGGAATCCATTGAAAGGACACAATGAAAAATAAAACATTTCAAGTAAAATATAGTCCCATAGAAAATAAAATAACACTTCTTTAAATGATTCATTTACATCAGTCAATATTCTTGGCCATGAACGACATATTAAAAAACAAATTCAGGAGACATTTCATTTATTTATCTTAGGTATTAAAATTTAAAACAAATCTAGACTTTTGAAACAACAACAAACAATACCTTGGAGCTCATGTAGACTATTCCTCTGATCCTAAAAACAGGATATGGGGGCCTGGAGTGTGAACAGTTTGTTCAGCGCACTGTGGGTGGCTAATGACGGAATCACTGTGGCCCCCACCACATCTTCTGAGCTGCTTTCCGAGATGCTTTCCCATCATGCAATGCTGCGTACTGCTGCCACGACATTGGAAGAAACGGCCAGCAAAGGACCATCAGTACTTCCACTTCCAAACACTATTTTGGGGCACAGGGCAGGAGGGAGTTGTTCTAATCCCAATGATTGGGAGTAGGGGTTTCTTTCCTCTTGGGAAAGCTCAGTTCTTTGGGCTCGGGAGAGAAAAACTTGGTTTTATCCCGACATGAGGAAGATAGAGCAGGATGGCCGAGGTACATGAGCAGAAAGGGAAGGGAAGGAAGCTGGGAGGAGAAAAGCCAGGAGCCCAGAGAAGCAGAACTGGGGACCTCTCAAGGACAGGAGAGCTGGGAGGATATGCTGCCCACCTATGAAGAAAGTCTAGTTTCCAGTTTTCTGTTGTCACCCACAAATCAATCACTTTTATTTTCAGAGCCTAAGATTTTCACAGCCTCTGATATAACTGAAAACGAGTTTCAGACACAGATACTCAGAGTTCTGTGGTATACTCTGAGGAGAAAGGACGAGTTGGTTGCTGTACACGTAACAATGTGTTTTCACAGTTGTCAGTGACACCTTTGTGAGTCACCCACTTAGCCCCATTTCTTGTGTGTATGTGTGTCGTGTGTGAGATTCTGTCACGTGTCCCTCCATTTTTTATGCTACTTTTTGTGAATTTGGTTACCCCCACAGGGATAGTCCATTAACTATCCAGGTGATGCTATAAATAATTTATATTGACTCTTGAGGACTTAATACCTTTACCCAGAGAAATGAAAATACAAAACTGGACAGGGGTCCCTCCAAATAAAAAGCGCTCCATAGCCAGAAATGTCTGGGAAGAAGATATGGAAAACGATAGGCACAAGAATCCAACTGGACAATATTTTAACATTGACTTTAACCAATTAAACAATAAAAATCCAAGAACTCCTCAAATCTCACCTTAAGTAGTAAGCTTTTCCCAGATCGGGAAATTGAGCAGGGAGTCGACAGTTGGCCTTCTTTACAGCATTTGTGTTAGGTCTATTAAGCCTGAAAAACTGCAAAGTAAGAACATAGAACCAAGTAAAAGAGCTCAGCCCTTAAAGAGAAATCAGCACTGGGTACCACTTGTGAGTCTGCAAGGTAGTGAGGTAGGTACCAGCAGAGACTATAAATTCTGAGAAAGGCAGAAGCTACTACATGAGCCCTCTTTCACAGGCTTATTACATTTTAAACAGCAGCAGTAAAAGCAGAGAAGAGCAGTATAATAGCAGGTAATCCTGACACACAGCTGACACTTGCGAACCACGATTCCCTTTTGTTCTTCAAAACTACCAGCAATCCGGGGCGCCTGGGTGGCTCAGTGGGTTAAAGCCTCTGCCTTCGGCTCAGGGCATGATCTCAGGGTCCTGGGATCAAGCCCCGCATCAGGCTCTCTGCTCAGCGGGGAGCCTGCTTCCCTTCCTCTCTCTCTGCCTGCCTCTCTGCCTACTTGTGATCTCTGTCAAATAAATAAAGTCTTTAAAAAAAACAAAACAAAACAAAAAACTACCAGCAATCTGATGGAGTTGGAGACAAATCTGCCTCAATCTTGATTTTTGCTTTCTAATAAATTACGTCAGATGTGGGCAGACAAAAACAACAAAGTGCCTGCATACTGCATTCCCTTTTGACACTACACCCATGAGCATTTTAGACTCAGGGAAAAAAGTCACCAAATTTAACACTTTCCTTCCCATTGCCATTATTAGCATCTTGAACAATTTTCCCTTCCTTGTAATTTAGGAAGTGCCAAGTAGGATGAGTACCTGTCTCTTGTAGATCTTTTATCACCAATTCTAACGTTTTCAGTTTAACAAAGTCCTCAAAAAGCAAAGGGGAAGAAACAAATCGGACAAAACAAGCCAAACAAGTGTAGGACAGGACCAATTTCATCCAAGCCTTGCTAGGGCGATAACAATAACAACAGTAATAATAATGTCAAACCAAGAAAAAGATCCAGGTGTCACAACAGACTCCAAGTAACGATACAGTAAATTGGACTCAGACCTGAATTCTGATCCTAAACTGTCTAGGTGTAAAACAGCAAAGTACTTACTCCAGCTCTGTGGGAATATCAAGGCCTGGCCTGGGATTGCTAATCAGGGTCAAAGGAGAACACATGAAAGCCACCTCCCCAGTGCCTGGTCTGGCCGCGCTGTGGGCATCTCACCCCTTCCCTTCCCAGTTCTCTGTAGGACAGAGGAACCAAGAGGCAAGAGGAGAGTGAGAGAACAGAACAGAAATCAAAGCAGTCTCCTCGATCCTGCCTTACGAGGTAATAAGTGAATATGCTTATTATCTTAACACAGAAAGAGGAAATGAGGAAGAGCATGGGGGAACCAACATGAGCAATTCAAGGGCACTGTCCTGTAAGGGTAACTCAAAGCAACTGAAATCTGTGTAAGGTCAGCGTGGAGGGTATGGGGATGCACCAGGAAGAGCCCACATGGGACAGGGCCCGAAATGAAGTGACATTTTGCATCCAGAAAGAGAGTTTTTCTGGGGGTAGTACTAACAGCAGTCCCCTCCCCGGGAGAATGCGGTCACAACTAACTGAACAAGTTTCAGGCACACGCTTCCACGCCCGCACGCATGTGCTACTTACAAACTTTGCCAATAGTCACTGAAGAGGATGCCATGGGGGTGCCTACTTGAAAGCCCACAGGTGTGCAGCCAGCACAAGACAGAAAACAGGATGGGGTGGCTCTGTTCACATGGAACCGTAGGACCCAGGACACAGCAGGCCTCTTCTCAGATGCTCAGAGGTTGCAACCGCGCGGTTTTCAGACGATCTTCTCGATTGTCCGCTAGCAATAGCGTGATGCAATCCTGACCTTGTAAATATCCACTCTCCCCCTTAGGCACATTTTCTCTATTCATCTTGTGAATCAAAGAAATATCCTAAGTTATCCTGGAAAGTAATATGGATGCAAGGCCCAGCGCAGATAAAATAGTGGGCAAAGCATTAATGTTCCCTTTACTTCTGTTCTTACGCAGGTAGTGTTATTAGCCAAGTACTGCACTAAGCACCTGACATTTGCATGGATATGTCCATGAGGTAGACGTCCCCACTTCATACAGGAGAAAATGCATGATTCTAGCCAACTCCCTGACAAAGGCCCGCAGTGGATAAGTGGTAGAGGCCAGATTCAAAGCCAGGAGCATTTCACTTCAAAATCTCCTTCCTTTCCTCACTATAGTTTCAAAGTAGGGTCACACCAGGAATTGAGAAATTGTGAAATTCTAAATAAGAAATTATTAGTAGTTAGTTTATTAGTAAATAGTTTAAATTAATAAATAAGAAATAGTATTCCAAGTTCTGACACTTCATACAGCCCATAAAAACAGGTTTTGGTTTTAACTAAGTCCGGCATGTGGTTCCAAGACAGCTGAGCTGTGTATGAGCTAAGAGCAAGAAAGAGCCTTGTGGATGACAGAGCCCTCATCACACCCTGGGGACAGAACTGCGAGGCATGGAAAGCCACGCTTGGTGAACAGGCCATGTACTACGGGTGGGCCTCAACGCTGAGACCAGAGCACAGGGGCCTCAACTCCAGATTCAGGGTCTGGCCAATTTAAGATTTCCGTCTGGGGCAGTTTCCCATACACAGACTTTGCAGAGTTAATGTTCTATCCATAACTGGGGCAAATCGGTAGGAAATTACAAAGGGGAGCATATTCCCAGTGCTTTGTCATACTTGAGGAAATGAAAGGATTTAAGCATATCTGGCTTGAATAAATATTTTCTCTATAAAAGTTAATCTACAATTACATTTAATGTGAAATATTATATAGAAAAACATCCCACGTGTTTTTGTTGCTGGAGGACACTTTAGAGTTTGTGTTTTATTAGTGGTCCCCTGTGTGAGTCTGAAAAATTCCCTCTGGGGAAGTTTACTCCAGATAATGGCTGCCTTTAGCCATGAGAATTTCCCATCAGCCAGGCTGCAGGTTCTCATGTCGTCCAAGGCCTGTGCTATTTGCTTTTCGGTGTTGCAAATGCAGCTCTTGCACGTGGTGGATGCTTTGGCTTTGACAAGAGAGAATACAAATAATGACAATGACAACATCCCTTCCTTGGTTGTCCACAGCCCTGTGTAGTGACTAATGGACCGAAGTTCATCATGTAAGGGTTAAGCTTGAATATTTTCCAAGTTTACGGTCTATCTTGAAAATTCGGGTGATCTTTACACTGTCTATCACACCACAGAGTTAGGCTAATTTAGGTATAAATGCTTTACTCTGAGATCCAAGGGGAAAAAGTGCCCCAGATTTCATGGCTTTGCTGACCCTGGCTCTGCACACATGTATGCCCACCCTGGGCCGCAGCTGGGGGAGGATGGACATGACCTGTTAAAGATACCAGATTCCTGCGCTGCCAATCAACACAGAGAGAAAGAAAATCAAGATACACACATGAAGCCATGCTACCCCCGCCCTCCTCCTCAGGGCCATTCTCCACGGCTTTTCTCTGGACAGCCTCCCAGCAGTCCTGCCTGGTAGCTGGGATTGCCTCCAGGCCCCTGGAGCTCTCGCTTTCCCATGAAAAGGACCCCTTGCAAGTGATCAGTTGCTCCATGCTCTCAAGCTGAAGGGCGGCCTCCTCAATCCACATCCGAACCCCCAGAACCTGTAAATGTTACCTTCACCAGCAAAAAGGAATTCTGTGGATATAACTAAGGATCCTAAGATGGAGAGATTTCCTGGGGTTATCTGGGTGGCTCGAAATGTCATCACAAATGTCCGTAGAGGGCGATTTTACTTCAGAAGAGGAGGAGGTGACGTGACGACAGAAGCAGAGGGTAAAGTAAAGGTGGAAGGAGGGGCCACAAGTCAAGGAACTTATCATTTCGGGAAATCCTTTAGAATTCAGCACCTACGGGAACCTGCAAAAGGCAAGAAAATGGATTCTCCCCCTGGAGCCTGGGACTGTAAGAGAATAGATTCGTGTTGTCAGCTACTCAGTTTGTGGCAGTTGGCAATGGCGACCCCCACCTCCACGGCGTCACCCCGCCCGTCCTTCAGCCCCCCAGCCCCACCACGTGTCATACACTGAGTTACAGAGACACCGTCCACTCCTCTCGTCTACATTCTCAAGCACCAGGGGACTTCTGCTCATATGTACAAAACACAACAGCCTATTTCACACAAATCAGAAAATGATTCTCTTTGGAAAATAATTCTCATTGAAGGATTTCTTTAACTAATAAACACCACTGATGACATAGAGATAAGTAAGTCTACAATATTTTACCTCAGCTTTCTAGTAAGTGTATTTCTATCTATCCCCCAAGGGTAAACATATGTTCAGCAATAGTACTTGCTTGTCAAGTTGTTCTTCCTGAGTTTCAGTTTTCTTACTAGAAAATCGGTGTTGCCATGTGAATGAAATAAACACCACATATAAAACTCCTAGTATAATTCCTGGTACACAGTAAGTACCCAGTATGTGCACAGCAAGTGACATTTTGCCATGAGGTCCTCAGGCTGATCTTCTGTGCTATTTATGGAGATAGGACTTAAGTCAGAAAGCAATCAGTCTGATTTCTTTCCAGTCTTATCGCATGTGGACTCAAGCTCTTTTCCCCCTTGGGCTAGTTACTTCTTTGAGCCATGAGAAACAAGCCATTTACAATGTAGGAACTCAAACAGGAATAAGGACCTGTGGGTATTGTGAACGTCAGGAGCAAAACCAGGAAAGAGTAAATGATAGTGAGAGGAAGGTAAGTGAGGCTGGGGGCACTGTCCAGAAGTTAACTGAGCAGAAGCACAACGTGCCAGTAATAAAGTCAGAAACATTCAGCGAGGCAAGGCCACAGTATCCAGAGCTAGGGCCGGCTAAAGCCCCAGGCCGTCTGACGGTTCTGGTCAAGCAGGAGGTCACCAGACTGCTCGACCCACATCTGTCTGGGGTTCATGCCCAGAAGCCTGGCTGCCTCAGTCAGACCCTTGTGGTCTATGCACAGCACAAAGTGACAGGAGGTGTGGAGAAGATCTGGCTCATTCTTTCCTGCCTCCACCCTCACACCCCCCGTGAAAGAAAGTTAGAGTTGTTGGTCTTGCCGCTGGTCTTTGGTCCGTCAGGTCTGGGAGTGCTCACCTCAGGTGTCCATGTCAGCATAGATTGAACGTTGAGCCTGAAAGGGAATGGAGACCCCACCCTGGTCAACTGTCACTGCTTCTAATCCTGGTCTACAAGATCGGCTTGTAGCTCCTCGCTCAGAGTTTGCCGCAAACATTGAGGTCCATACCCCCGGCAAGGGCAGAGCCTTCCAGAATGATCTACCAGACGTGTCCATGGAGGACAGGAAGTAGAGCACAAAATAGTTAAGAAAAATCGTAGGAAAGGTTTTTAATGCTAGGCTAGTTTTGTTCCTGTGTTTTCTCCTGTTGGAGGAGGAGGAATGTTTCTCCAGGTGAGCAATGGCCCTCAAAGAAGTGACGTAACAAGAGAAGCCAGCACATTACAAGGCTTCTAGTCAGAACTGGTATGCACGCTGCCCAGCCTGACAGATGGTGGACTGGGGGTGGGGGGTAGGGGAAATGCCTATATCGGGTGACATTTAATCTCCAGGTGCTAGCACAAAGGCTTCTGGGTAATTAGTACCTCAATCACTTGTTCATTCTGAGAACACCTATTTATTTAAGGTACCTAGAATCCAGGACAGTCAGTAGTTTCCTGGGCTTGGTATAGGATGAAATTCATCTAAACTTGACATCGATTGTCCTTATGTTGGTTACCTGACCATCCAGACCCTTTGTGTACCCACCCTCTAGCCATCTTCGTCCTAGGATATCAAAGGGCACAGGTCTGGTTTCCTTCCTTTTGTCCATTCTTAACTAAGATATTCCTACAAAAGGGAGATCAATAAGAGGCATTTGTTTCTCTTCCCTACTGCCAGGAAATGACCTGTGGACAAGGCAGCAGTCTGCATCTGCTGTGGGACCACAAGAGACCAATGTGAATTTTTTTAAATGGAGAAATGACAGCAGATGAAATCCCCATGTATTTCTGAAAGTGGTTAGTACATAACATGCACTCAGCTCGTAAGGCCCTTACAACTTGCCAAAGATAAAGCTGACACATTTATTTTTGTAACTTACATTGCTCCAAGCTCTACCTCTTTGCCCATCAGACCCTCACTCACAATTCAACAGCAGGAAAGGGGAGTGCAGCCCAAAGTGCTCTGTTCAGCCGCTCTTCACCTTTTTGTTCTCTTTCTGACTGACCACATTTACCCTCATGTTTCTATAGCAATAGTTGTAAATCTATCCCCAGGCTAGATCTTTCACTCAAAAACAATTACCCTCTGGAAATGCCCAAACACTGTCCCATAGCTTTCTCAAATGCAGCATGACTATATTATTTTTCTACTGCTATACAACAAATCCTTAAAACTTAGCTGCTTCCAAGAGAAGCCATTTAGTAGTTCACAGTTGTGTACGTCAGAAATCCAGGTCCAGCACAATGAGAGTCTCTGTGCAGGGTCTCCTAAGGCTAAAATCAAGGATCAGCCAGGCTGGGTTCTCCTCTGGAGCTCAGGATCTTCTTCTAAGCTCATGTGTCTGTGGCAAACTCAGTTCTTGCAGTTGTGGGAATGGGATCTGCATCTGGGGCCACTCCCTGCTCCTGGAGGTTACCTACATTCCTTGCTAGGTGGTTGCCCTCTAACTACAAGCAACCACCATCAGATCCTAATCAGATTTTAAATTTCACTGCACCATCTCTGACCTTTAGAACTAGATTTTTAAAATGTTCACATGATAGGTCAGGCCCACGTGATAGGTTAAAGCATAACTTAATCATGGAGAAAAAAAAAAACCATCATATTCCCAGTCTTGGGAATTATGCAGGGGATGTCCACCAGAGGGTAGAGAATCCTGGGGCCATGTTGGAATGCTGCCTAGTACAACGGCCACATGCAAACTCATTTCTCCCATTATTCATGAACCCCAAACAACAATCACTATAGCCTCTGTAGAAATGGGATAAAATTCTCCAGCTACACAGACCCTTCCACTGGAGTTAGAAAATAAAAAACTAACAAATTTCAGGTACATGACGTTTAAAAAAGAATACAGAAAAACCAAAAGTAAAAAGAAAAAAAGATGTGTTAGACCTATGCTAACTAAAAGAAACTCATCATAGTCAAATTAGTTCAGATATGAGACTGAGGCAAAAAAGCATGACTAACAATAAAGTCCTCTCATTAGGAAGTAAGCAAATATAAAATTGAAACAAGGAGATAAGCCATTTCACACTTGCAAGGTTGGTGAGATTAAAGTACCTTAAAAATACAGGTCTTGGCCAAGATGTAGATCAGGGAAAACTTTTATAAACCGCTGGCAGTTCACTTAAGAATATAATTTTGCATTATTTAGTGAAGTTGAAAATGCACATTTCCCAGTACCAAGCAATTCTACTCCCAAGTATTACACCCTAGAAAAATATTTGCACATGTGCACAAGGAGACATTTACTATTTTCTCAGTCACCTTGCAGGTAGTTGTAAAAATCTGGCAACAAGTCAAATGCCCATTGACAGGAGAATAATAAGTTGTGGTAATAGTCATACAATGGAACTTCATGCAGCAGTGAGAATGAACACACGAAGGTTACACAAATTAACATGGATTAAATTTAAACAGCCTTGAACAAACTAAACGATACTTCAGTGCAATTCATTTCCTCTATATTCAAATACATGTATAGGAAAATAATATGAATCCCAGATGGGTAGAAACTATGAAAGAGAACAAGTGAATGACCAAACAAAACTGATGAGAGTCGTCACTTCTGCGGGCTAGAAGGGGTGATGTGACCCTAGGTAGAGAGGAGACGTCCACAGCACTGGTAAGGCCCGGTTCCTTAACCAGGGAGCGAAACATCGGCATTTACTGTCACTATTATTTTTGATATGCATTTTTGGTATGCACAGACAAAAGCCCAAATAGTTAATCAATGCCAAGCAATCAATTAGTGCCAAGTGTGTGTTGGTAATAATAAATGCTGAAGGGACCTGGAAGAAATCCATTCCATCTGACAGAGGCAGAGAGGGTCTCGTGGAAGACAAGAATTGCAGGAACAAAGGTTCAGAAGTATGAACATGCTTAGCACAGGAAGGTTATAATAAATACACCAGCCTCATTGGTTAGACATCTCTGCTCTGCCTAAAAGAAGGGTAGAGTGCAAGGCTGAGGTCAACAACAGTGCGTCTGCAGCCCCAGAGAAACGCAGACAGCACCGCGGTCCTAAAAGCTCTTAGGACCAAACAATACTTCAGTAAGGCTCTGGGCGGGCAAACTGGATGGAGCGCTGGGAAGCAAAAGGGACTCCCATGACCACCGAGGAGGAAGAGGTAGGCGTGGAGGAGGGGATGGGAGCACTGCCGGGGGTTCAGAGCCCATGGCTCCCATAGGGTGGCACCGCTCACACCCACTGGGCTGGCAGTGGAGAGCAAGTGGAACCCTTGCACACTGCTGGCAGGATGGCAAATGGTGTGGCCACCATGGAAAGCATTCGGACAGGGGCTCAAAGAGGTAGCACACGGGGACGCCACAGTCCAATCCTAGAGCTGCCACAACAGATATCCACATAAGAGCTTGTACCTGGATGTTTAGAGCGGCATTATTCACTGTAGCGAAAAGTGGGGACAGTGTTTGCGCTGTGACACGGATAAGCCTTGAAAGCATTCTAGTCACGAAGCTAGTCACAAAAGACCTCGTGTTGTACGATTTCATCTACATGAAATGTCTCGACTAGGAAAATCTGGTGGGACAGAGAGTAGACGAGTGGCTGCTTAGGCTGGGGGCTGGGTTTTCAAGTACACAGGATTTCTTTTTGAGGGTTTGCAAATGTTTGCAAATTGGCTGTGATGATGGTCATACGTATCTGTGTATAGACCCACTGAACGGTGCACCTAAAAGGCTGAATTGTTTGGTACAGAAGTCAGACTGGGCTTCTGCTCCCGGCTCCAGGGCCAGCCCTGAGACCCCACAGGGTTAAGATGAGGATTTAGTAAGACAAGCTATGTACACTTCTGAGGGGGGCCGTGGCACAGTTTGTTTAAGTCCGAATGAACAGATAAGAAAGGTTAGATTTAAAAAGAAAAAGTCAACAAGAATCAAGAACTGCTATTGGGGAATCATTACGAGGGATAAGAAGAAGGACAAACATGAAACACTGAGGACTCACACGGGGGCATGGGAAAATGGACTGTCATGGGCAACATCTTAAAATTACAACAGCTAAAATCAGTGAGCTGGTAGATGTTCCTGGAATGCTTTCCTGGGAGTTCTTTATCTGTCCGTCTTTCTAACCAACCAGGTTTTTTTCCAACTGAAGAGGGAATGTCCACCTCGCCCTCGAAGCTACTTGGCCAGTTCCTCTCACTGCCTGGCCACATAGACCCAGGCAGGATGCTGCCCCTAGAAAAACCCACTCCCCTGGTTTGAGAAAATCAATCATGCCAAGAAAACCCAATGAATCTGATTTTCCATCTCCTGGATGAATGGACTAATTAAAATGTTTGTGACAACCTCTGAAGGAGAACGAGTGGCTGCCCAACCACCAAAGGGGAGTGAACTTGAGGAACTGCTTCCTTTTGGAAGAAATGAAATAGGAAGACATTCAAAATTAAAGCCTAGAGCCAAATCATTTTCTGGCACCGAACTGGATTCATGAAATCTAAGTGCTTAGCTGACAAAGTCCAGGCTGAAAAGCATTCAGAGAAACTGACCTCTGAACTTTACACACAAGTTCGAATTCAAAAAGGCAGAATAAGGCGAAAAATCTTTTGAAACCTGCAATACCTGGAAATGTCACCAGGTATTCATGTGCAGGTACATATGTTTTACAAGCATGGTGGCCTATTCCCTTGGAATCCCGCTGCCATTCTGCACCAACTTTGTCCATCTGTTTATTCATTCATTAATTCATTCATCCATCCATCCATCCATTCATTCCCTCTAACCATTGGTTCTAACCAATGCCAAAAGGGAGTTACAATAGAATAAACAACCCCAAATTTCATCTGTCACTAGATAAAATGGTACATATTTGTAAGCCTTTACTTCTAAACACCTTTCAAAAACTCAATTTAAACCGTTTTGCAGGCGTTTTAATCTTTCAATGTTATCCTCGGCTTTAAAAAACAAAACCAAACCTGGTTTTCTTCTGATACATATTCTGTCACAGGAGGCTGAGCCTATATATTGGTGTTCTTGGCAAATGTTTACTAGATGGTTGCTGGGCCTTTAATTGTATCTCTCTCTCTCTCTCTCTCTCTCTCTCTCTCTCTTTTTGCACATATTGATTTTTGTAGCTCATTGGGCAAAGAAAAATCCATATTCCTCCAGACATAACAGATTGGTATAAGAATAACAACAGAAAGACTCTCAATTTTGTATACCAGCTGGCACCCATAACCACAAAAGTGATAAAAAGGTAAGAACAACAAGATTCAGAATAATAGGTCAATAAAAATGAAACAGAAGTTTTAAAAAATTGGAAATGAAAAAATCTTATTTATATGTTGAGTCATTTACAATATTCTGCCCCTAGTTTCAGAGATATTAAAATGTTTCTTAATACATTTTATAATTTGAGACCTGCTCCAATTCAAGCAATTACACACATCAGTTTTAAAATAGTTGTTGTCTTTCATTATTATGACAAAAGCGTGATCTCGGTCCAACTTTCCTAATAATCTTGATCTAAAAAATAGCACACCACCACACAAATTAAAATCCAATGACCCAACCAGTCCAACATCAAGGGAGTAAAGTGCCGGGATACGTGTGACAGAAACTGAGAACAGGCAGCACACACCATGCTCCCAGAGTCCTCCTGTCATATCTTACCCAGGCAGTACTGACAATACTATCTCCTTTTTCTCATTATCCTGGAGTTTAAAGCATATAATAAAAAATAGACACCATGTAGTAAGAGAAAGGAATTAAAATGCCAAAGATAAGCAAGATTAAGATCAGTTCTTAGATTCAAATTGTGTGTATCAGGCACTCACCACAGCATAAGGACTGATTCACCCAGCACATGCTAGAAGAGTAGGATCAGTTAGACACAGAGTAGTGTTCAGAGTAGGGTTTCTCTCTCAAAGAGGAAGCGTATCCCCCACAAGATAGTCATTCATTTATAGAGTCAGACAGATTATGGGAAATTTAAGTTCTTCGATCAGTTTTCCTTTGGAATTTTCTTTGTTAACAATAATTAGGACTATTACATATTTTTTCATTCACTCTTCAGGTACTTTTTGAAAAGAGCTCAACTAGACCAGTAGTAAAAGACACCATTACTTATCCAGTTTCATAGTTTTGTGATCCAGGGCAAGTGATTTTATCTCCCTAAACCTTGGTTTTGTCTTATGGCAGTAATGGTAGTAGCTACCTTGGGAAGAGTTTTGGAGCACCGCATGAAACAAGGCTTGGACAGTGCTCAACAGTTAGCCCATTCTCAGCATTCAAAAGCTATCATCACCATGAAAATACAAATCCCTGATTCCATTCTTAACAATTCCCTCTTCTTCACTCTTATCCTTCAGACTTGATTACAAAGTCCTCTCCATTTACATCTAGACCTTCCTCAGATCTGTTTGTTTCTCTCCACCTCCTTAATCCAAGCTACCCTGATCTAATATAAATGAATGAATGAAAAAGTGGTCATTCTTTCAGACTGTCAGTCTGGCAGTGCTGCCGGCAACTGGATACACACATTAAGTAAAACTCAGAAGGGGAAGTAGCATGCAGGCCGCCACGGCACTAAAGACATCTTTCTTTCCATAGGAGACTATTCACCCAACTCCATTCTACCCCACTTGTGTGACTTGGCATGTTCAACCCAAGTGTGGAGACAATCTGAAACTAAAGGGAAAAAAAAAAAAAACCAACCAAACAAGAAATTCACATTTTATGAATTCAATAGCCACATAATTTATGTGTATAACATAACTATTTCTTCTTTCACAATTTATCATCATCTCATTTGCTTTAGTCTTTTCCCTATTAGATTTGCATCCTTGTCCTCAGTTCCAGCACGATAGCTGGGCTACATCCAACCATATTGTTTATCACCACAGTCCCAGTGCCTAGAAAGAATCCCTAACACAGGATAGGAGTTAAACAAGTATTTGTCCAGTTGATCTCCCTTCCTCTACTCTTATCCCTCCTTGAAACCACACTGCCGCCATTTTGAGTGCACTTCTAAAAGGAGAAATCTGGCTCAGACCATTCTGTGGGGAACAGTCTGTTGAACATGTGCTGGCACAACTGGAAAACCACATGCGAAAGGAAGAAACTGGACCTTATATAAAAATTAACTCAAATGGACCAAAGACTAAAGTAACAGCTGAACTGCAACTCTTATTAGACAACAAAGCTGTGAATATTCATGACTTTGGATCTAGCCATACCTTCTCAGACATGACCAAAAGCATACATGACAAAAAATAAAGCTGAAAAATCGGGCTTCATCAAATTTATAAACATTTATGCTGCAAACAACGCCACCCAGAAAGTGAAAAGACAACCTACAGAGTGGTAAAAAAGTATTTCCAAATCCTATATCTCATAAGATACTTGTATCCAGACCATATAAAGAACACTTACAACTTAATGATAAAAAGACAACCCAATTTGAAAGTGGGTGAAGGATTGAAATAGATATTTCTCAAGGAAGACCTACAAATGGCCAGTAAACACATGAAAAATGCTCAACATCACTAATCATCACAGAAATGCAAAGGAAAACTACAATGAGATACCACCTCACACCTACTAGAATGGCTGTGATAAAAAAACTTGATAAATTTTGGCAAACGTGGTAAAGTTAAAGCCTCATACATTGCTGGTGGGAATATAAAATGATATAGTCACCTGAGAAAACAATCTGGAAGTTCCTTTACTTTTAGAAAACAGATTTACCATACGACCTAGCAATTCCACTCATAGGTATATACTCAAGACAACTGGAAACATACATTCATACAAAAACCTGTAAATCAATGTCCACGGAAGCATATTCATAACAGTTAAAAAGTGTAAATAACCCAAATGTCCACCAACTAATGAATGGATAAACAACATGTGATATATCCATCTTAAGAAGTAAAATGCCACAGCATGGATGACCCTTGAAAACATTACACTTAGTGACAGAAGTCAGTCACAAAAGACCACATATTATATAATTTCATTTACACAGAATGTCCAGAATAGGCAAATACATAGAGATGGAAAGTAGACTAGCAGTGGCCCAAGGCTAAGGGTGGAGGGGAATTGAGAGTGATTAACAGGTGATGAAAATCTGGGGAGTGATGAAAATGTCTTAAAATGGATTCTGGTGTCAGCTGCACAATTCTGAATATTCCAAAAAGGATTAAATTGTACATTTCAAAAGTGTGAATTGTACCAAGTGTGAATTATATATCAGTAAAGTGGTTATTAAAAAGTACCTCTCAGAGCACCTGGGTGGGTCAGTTAGTTAAGCATCTAACTACTGATTTCCGCTCAGGTCAGGATCTCAGGACAGTGAGCTTGAGCCCCACATCGGGCTCAGTGCTGGGTATGGAGCCTGCTTAAGATTCTCTCTTTGGCTCTTCCTCTGTCCCTTCCCCACTCCTTCTCTACAAAACAAAACAAAAACAAAAACAAAACAAAAAAACAACAACAAAAACCCCATATCTGACCATTCCTTAGTTAAAAGTCTTCCCCGTTTGCACCCTGTACTAAGGATCAAGTACAAATCTCAACAGGATTAACAGATATGTGTGACTGTGCGCCAATTTGCTTCTCCAGCCTCATCTTGCCTCACTCTCCTCAACACAGTGCAGGCACCAAGTAGCTGCTCAATAAACATTAGCCTAATGAACTGATTTGATGGTAGCATTCAGTGCTACCACTCTCAATGAAGCCAACTTCACCTTAAGAAGACTCATGAACATGAGGAAGGGAAAAATAAGGTATATAATTTTCAAAGAAGTATTTATTTACATGTCCAGTCAATGCTTTTTTTTTCTTCTAGTCCCCCAGTGCAGATCCTATGAACATGTTGAACTCAGAACTACATTGCTAATTCAGATAAAAAGGCTCTTTGTTTTCTCCAAGAGCTTTTGTCTTTTATATTCTTTTTTGTTGACATCTATTTTCCACACACAAGTAGGCAGGCCAGTTGGAAAACTAATTAGTTGGAAAACTAATGGAAGGAGAAAAGAGTAGACTATGATACTGTAAATATTTTCTTTCCATTGTTACATCATCAGTGTTCCCTGTGTACCTTCAGCAACTATCAGGAAAAGGCAGTCAGCTGCCTCCCAGAAAATAAAGGTTTAGGGAAGGTAGCACATTGTTCGTTAATTCACAAATATTTATTGAGCACTGACTATGCACTGGGCATCGTTTTAGGTACGGTGGATGAAGCAGGGGGCAAAGACAAAAAAAATATCCCCCACTTTAATGGAACTTATGTTCTGTTGCGTAGAGAGAGATTATCAATAATTAAAAGTATAATAAGTCAGGTAATGATAAATGCTATCTAGCAAAATAAAGCTAAGGAAAGAGGAAAGGGCACTACTTTAGCCAGGTGTTCAAGGACACCCCCATGAAAAGCTAGTATTTGGGTGGACACCTGAGTCAAGGAGTGTGTTTGCCATGTGGCTTTTTGGGTGAGGGTTTTACAAGCAAAAGGAACAGATCCTGTAATGGTCCCAAGCCAGTGGACTGCTCAGAGTGCAGAGGGACAGAAAGGAGTCCAGTGTGGCTGGAAAGCAAGAGGGAAGTATTATCCCATCGAGGCCTTTTATTCTCAGAGAGATGAGAAGCCTCGGAAGGTTTTCGTTTTTATATTAGCAGGAGCATATGGCTTTTCTTTTCACCAAACTTTGGGCCAATCAAAGCTGATCATTAAGGGTAGCCACAGAAACTACAACGGCCTACAGCGTTAGAGAAGCTGGTGTGTTTAAGAATTCAATCTACCTAAGATCTAAAGCTTCTATCTATTGAAATACAAGAGTTGAAGTAATAAATTCAGAACTGTACAACCCGCGTAGTTTTTACTGCCCAGCCCCTCCTCCTCCAGACCGTGAGTGCCGTGGAGACGGGGGTTATGCTGCTCTCGTCCCCCACGGTATAATTATATCCCCGGGACAAATCAGGACTCAACGGAAGTATGTGACAGGAAACATTTTTGTAACATATACTTTTAATTCATTCAGTATATATGCAGATTTCATTTTGATTTTCATTTCAAGAAGTGCAACGTGACCTACATTTGAAATAATCCTTGGGAGACTTTGCAGTTTGCTGGAATAGCAGCAGAGAAAATACCAAGGTCTAACAGGAAAATTTACAAATCACTAACAGCTACTAGGTTCAGGTTGGGCTTTTCTAGAATTGTGACTGAGACTCTGTTCAGGGCAATGAGCACCTTTAATTTTTTTCTATAGAATATCTACATGAAAGCTGCAGCACTCACAGTAAAACTGGTTGACTTCAGGATTTTCAGAAGTGGGTTAATATGAATGTGTTCTAAATCACTCTCCTTTCATACATAAAGACACGCTTAAACGGCACAATGCATGATTGGGAGGGAGACAAACCATAAATGACTCTTAATCTCACAAAACAAACTGGGGGTTGCTGGGGGGAGGTGGGATTGGGAGAGGGGGAGGGAGCTATGGACATTGGGGAGGGTATGTGCTATCGTGAGTGCTGTGAAGTGTGTAAACCTGGCGATTCACAGACCTGTACCCCTGGGGATAAAAATACATTATATGTTTATTAAAAAAAAAAAAAATTTGGAAGGGGAGGTGAACCATAAGAGACTATAGACTCTGAAAAACAACCTGAGGGTTTTGAAGGGTCAGGGGTGGGAGGTTGGGGGAACAGGTGGTGGGTAATAGGGAGGGCACGTATTGCATGGAGCACTGGGTGTTGTGCAAAAATAATGAATACCGTTACGCTGAAAAAATAAATAAAATGGAAAAAAAAAAACTGGTAAACATTTCTAAGCCAACAGAACTTGCCTCTTCGTCCTATCTGAAGCAAAGACCTAGTGAGAATGATGAAATTTGTTACATGTAACCGTAAAAACGCCTTTCATGTTGAAAAAAGAAGCAATGTCTGCTTTTTAAAACTTACATCGGAACTGAAATATGGAATGAACAAAGCTGGGACACCAGCTTTCAGCTTTCACCTTTCACTGAAAGAGAAACAGACATCATTCTGGGAAAAGAGGGAATTCTGTACAAAGGTCACCATCTATATTTTTAGGGATTAGATTGCTGCACTTACCTTAAAACAAACTCAATCAGGCTAATCCTAGGATATTTTAAGGGAAGATTGGTGCAGTAAACTAAATACAATATGACATTTTTAGCTCCACAAAGATATTCCTTACTTTTGCTTTTACCATGTAAAATGACTCATCCTTTGTTGGAAGGGCATAATTTTAAATACAGAGCATTCCCAGGCTTCTTTTGCGAGGAAATAATCTTAAGTCTACCATCTCCTACTCATGTGATTCTCCCCAACTGTCACTCACTGCTCCCTTTCCAATCCTTTCAGATTCACCAACTCAGAATCCATTAAGGCAAATCCAGCTGATGAAAAAGAAGTAAGGATTTTATTAATCAGCTTTGGGCAATGTAGACACAAACCTAAGTTTGTGTATTAGTCAGCTTAGGCTGGCATAACAAAGTGGCACAGCCGTGGGGGCTTAAATAACAGAAAATTGTTTTCTCAGCTCTGGAGGCTGGAGATCAAGACCAAGATGCTGGCCAATTTGGTTTCTGGTTTTTCCTTCTTGGCTTGCAGACGGCTGCCTTCTTACATGTGTTCATGTGGCAGAGAGCTCTCTGGTGTCTTTTATTATAAGGACATTGATCCGATAGGATCTGGACCCCATTATTAAGACCTCTTTTTATTCTAATTACCCTCCTAAAAGCTCTATTTCTAAATACAGTCACATTAGGGGTTAGGACTTCATATAAATTTGGGGAGGACACAATTAAGTCCATAGCACTTAATATCAGATTTGGTTTCACTATGTTTTTTTTGTCTTGGGCAAGTCCTAGAGGAGTCACTTAGATCCTTTCTTTCAGTATCATCTAGACCCTATGAATCCTCAGAGCTTTAGCAAACAAACGGGATAGGCCTTGATATAGGTAGCATATGGATCCTACCCCAGTGGGTTTACTACTCAAGCAAGTGTGACTGTACCCAAAGCCCCGCTCTCAGCCACATGGACCAAGGGACTGAGTTAATGCAGAAACCTCCACCTTGCTCAACATTTTTTCCCTGTTCTGAGTGTATCCCTATAGAAAGAGGGATTTCTTACAAGGCCAGTCTTCTGGGCTTTGGAGTCCTAGAGGCCACAGCACTAACCAAATGAAGATCATCTCAACACCTTGAAGGTGAAGACCTACATGGTCTGTGCAAACCAAGAGGAGTTCAAGAATCTTGTTCTAATGGGGGAACCACTCACAAAACCCTGGCTCGGAAACCTAAAGTCAAATAGCAACCCAGTCACAACACAACGTACTGAAGCAAAATAACTTGACAGAGGAGAGTATTCTGAGTGGCTGCTTTTGGTATTATTTCATACCTCATGAAAATTAACACAGAAAAGAAAGGGCACTTCCTCAAAATCAACTACAAAACATTAACATTTCCTTTTGCAGTTTAAAAAAAAAAAGGTAACAAATGTGTTCTCTGAATGAAGATGACCACTTTGTCTAGAGTCCCAAAAGGACATGTCATCCAGTCTCCCAGATTGCTGCAACTGTGACAGTTACATTCCTTCTAAAGTCCCACCCTTCTCAAATCCAGCCTGGTTCATCTACAAGGCAAGTGTTTGCCTCTCCCCACGCTTGAAAACTTCTATCACCATCTGCAAAAGGCAAAGAGAGCTTGCCTTCATTGTCCCCTGATTAGGCAAATTCTAATAATAAATACTGGAATTTACAGCTTTATAGTACCTCACTTTTAATCAGTTCTGTCTTCAGCTTGTGTGGTTTTACGCACGTTCTAAAGGCATACTACTTTCTTCTACAAGAATCATAAGCTAAGGGAGACCGGAAGCTAAGTATCTCTCACTCGTTCTCATTTTTCTCCCGTGGCAGCACAAACTATAGTGACTGATCCAAAATGGTCATTCCATAAGTGCCAGCTAGAAAGCAGATAGCCAAGAAGGCATTTTCCATAGCTTTGGACAGATCAACAGACTGTCACCACCGCAGGGATCTGGGCTTGGTGGACACCCACCTGTACTAGACCTGTACCCCTGACAGCTGGAGATTGCACAGCACCTAGAAATCCTGGAAATTAATTCCTCCTCTAGCATCCCCTCTGATGTGGCCTGTCTTACAGCAGGTCTTAACGTCTCCCCCGTCCTTCCAGCCCCAACTACATTCACTCGCTCACTAGGAGTTATTGATTCTAACTCCTTAATGACTGTTAATTTGGATCACAGTCCCTTCCAGAAAATCTGGAAATTCAGTTCCACGGTTGGCTGAATACCTACTCTGTGTCAGAGACACAAGCTACCACCATTCTGCTTAAGGTCCCCAGTATTGCAAAGTTGCAGATCTGAAAGGGTCTCCTGCCTCGCATACAGTCTCACTGACCTTCCAGCATCGGCTCTGGAGTTAGGTTGCCGGGCTTCAAACCTCAGACCTACTCGTGATAGCTACGGGACTCAGGGTAAGGTGTTCAGGCCCCACGTCTGGGCTCACTCTCCAAGCTATAAGGTAAGGAGCCTCTCTACCGGGCTGCTTTAAGGATTCTCTGAGGTCGTAGATGTGAAACACTTCCAGATAATCTGGACACAGTGACAACCTGAGTGTTAGCACCAATATTGCCAGTATTTCCCCCCAGACACCCAGCCCTGGAGCTAATGACCTCCCCCCCCCACCACCCGTCGTCTTCCTAGATTTGCCTTTCACAGCACCTCGCACTGGGCTCTATGCTACCATGGTCCTTTACGGTTCAGCCCTCAGGCCACACTGAGTCCCCTCGGCAGGCAGAGGCTGTGCCACTTGGTGTTTCCTCACCACCTTCATCAGCAGACACCTCCTTGGCCGGGCCACAGCGCAGAGCCTGGGCAGGCCAGCTAGCTGACCGGGCGCGACACAGTTATCTGGGCCATCACCCTGAAACCAGCTTATCCCCCCAAAATAACAGGATCCAATACATCAAAATAGATCTTAAAAGAGGCCTGGAAGATGGGGGGGAAATCCTCTGGTTCTCCACAATTTACCTAAACACACGCAACACTTAAAGAAATCTTTGACCTCAGACAGTCGTGAGTATAAAGACGAGAGGCCCAGCAATGGACTCACACCCGAGACTCTTTGCAGCGGTTTGCCAACAAAGAGAACACGAGCAGAACCATGGCAAACCCCCACCTTATTTCTTTCACTTCCCTAATTATAAGTATTTTCAGACTTGATGAGATGTTGGTATTAGCACTAAAGCATCCATCATTTATTATTCTTTAAGTAGCTGTGTTTATACTTACATGTGTGAACATACAATCACAGCCACATAGCAACGTAAATTCAGACCCAAGTGTTGTTTAAGGAAATGAACATCACTCAGCACTTTTTTTTGTTTTCCATTTTTAAAAAAGGCTTCACTCCCTTCTCTGTCAATCTTATATTTGTTCCCAGATTTAATTATTCACAATTCATAGTTTGATGTGAGTACGGAGTTTGAAAACACACAGTGTTTGAAAACACTGAATATATCGCTATATCCCCGGTACTCAAATTATCTACAAATAAGCGTGGATCCCTGTTATTTTCTGTTTGAGAAAAAAAAAAAATTTACCGTATATTCGTCACGATTTAACGAAGAGAAAACACAAACCCAAGGTTCGGTTATCTAAGAACTGGCAAAATACTGTGGCCAGAGAGGCCTGCTAATTTCTCAAGCTCCAATATTTTCAAACAACACCTATCCACTAAAACAAATAAGAGTAAGGGGAAAATGCACAAATGATTGACAGATGGTTTTAACTTGGCACTTGTATATTTGAGAAAGGATTATCTTCAAGCTGGTGTATTTACTCTGGTCTTTAATGACTGCTATGTCCGTCGTGGTGAAAGGACACTGCTATGAATACTTGCTCAGCAGGGGAAAAATGCTGGCTCTGTGTTTCTCAAGTGACCCAGGTGTCAAGATTTTGATGGCCTAGTTGGGGAGAGGGTAGCTGTCTGTCTGTCCATCCGTCTGCTTGCCTCTTTCTATTCGCTGGCCTATCAGGACCTGAGCCACTGAAGCCGGCTCGGCTCCGGAACTGGTACAGAGCTCAGTTAGCTGATTAACAAGAAACAACAGAACCCACATCTTTCAGCAGAAGCTCTTATTCTCTGCTGACCCAGCAAAGCTGTGCAGATGACAATGGTAATAAAGCTCAGGAGTCGCCAACCGTAAAACTCAAACCAAGCCCAGCTTCCAAAATTTGGCAACTTCAGTTAGCGCCATCGGTCTAACATATTTCTTGTTGTTGACAACTCACCAGTTGCCCTAAATGGGGCTGAATATGAAATTTAAGGGTTCAGAGAAACAAAAGACGGAAACATTCCTCTCTTGTTATTTGTTTCCTCTTTAAAGTTAAACAAGTGAGAAACTGAATCAGAGACATTTCGAGCAGAGAGGCCCTCCTACCGTTGAGACAGCACGGACGGACCTGGAAGACATTAGGCTACATGAAATAAGTCAGTCACGGGAAGACAAATCCTGCACGACTCCATTTATATGAGGCAGCTGAAAAGGCCGAAGGTATAGAAACAGACAAGTGGCGGTCCCCAGGGGATGGGGGCGGGGAACTGGGGAGTTGTTGCTCAATGGGTAGAAAGGTACAGTGACACAAGAGTAAGTTCCTGAGACCTGCTGGACGACACAGTGCCTACAGCTGACCCTAGAGCGTTGTGCACTGAAAAAGTTAAGAGAGTGGATCTCGTGCTGAGTGCTCTTACTGCATCCAAACACAACACAAAACAAAAACGCAAAAACACTACCCAAACCAAAGGGACGCAAGGGAACTTTTGGAGGTGATGGCTATGGTCATTCTCTGGACTGTGGTGATGATAACAAGAGTGGATATGTATTTCAAACTCAAATCATGTATGTTAATGATACGCAATTTTCTGTATACCAATTATACCTTAATACAGATGGAAAAACAAACAAACAAAAAAGCCAGTGAAGGCTTCAGTCTGTGTGTAGTTGCTAACCATAATCCCGGTGCTTCCTGTCCAAACTGGAGGACAGTAAATCTCCTGGGGTGGGGGATTCCTGATGGTCTTCAAAGTCATAGGAGGACTTCTGGCTGTCAAAATCGGGAAAGGGAAAGCATCGATAATTCAGCAGGTACTAAATGAGGGAAAGTGTCAGATGTATAGACAGGAAACTGGAAAACATAATTTTCTTTGGGACCAATTAATGTAAGAGCTATTTTGCATACTCTCGATCAGAAAGGTGTCAGTGTTGTCAGAAGAAGTGAATTTTCTCCTAATGAAAGTTAAAATGACACTTGTATTAATGAAACACATTCTGAACTACTTCACAGGAAAAAGAAAAAAAGCACCTTAAATGCAAATACTATCACAAGGCAAGACTTGGGGATATAAATATTCATGACATATTCCACATGTTTAGTTAGGCTCTATTCTTGACTTTTTTTTTTTTCATGGTTTGTTTTTCTAGCAGGAAAGATGCCAAATATTATGAGCTTCTACTTCATAATTTGGACCCCAGTTTGACCTAACATCACCTTGTTTCATTTGGCAAGCACTATTGTCAAAAATGACACGCACTGATGAATTAATCATTCATGAAAAGAGGAAGAGGAAGAAACACAGGAAAAACTTGAAAAGTGATGTGTCTATGAGCTCTTCTGGAATCTCATGTGGGTTCCAATGTGTTGAAAGCAGTTGAGCGGATAGATGGGAGATCACACAGACCCTATTACCGTAATTCTTAGACTACTGCCCCTTGAGAAGAAAGGGCCTCGTTACTTCCTCAGTCCATTTTGTTTCTGGGCCTCTGTATTGACTAGTGTGAAGATCGTGAACCCAAGGGAACTTCTACCACAGAAACCACTTCTCAGCATGGTTCAGAGTGATAGCTCTACTACAGAAAAAAAATGGTATTATAACTCCAGTTTTATCACCAAAAAAAAAAAAAAACAAACATTTCCTAAGAGATGTGTTCCCAATTATACAGCATACTATTATATATCAAGCCATATTACAAAATGTCCCTGGTAGAGATTTCTGTCTTGTTAACATGCCACAAGTACTAGCTTTTAATCCAGACTACTTAACAACAGATTTTCTTAAAGAAGAGCTTTCTGTTTTCTCAGTGTTACACTCATATATGTGCCTGTATTTCATCACACGTCCGCCAGTATTCACTGCCAAAGTATTTTGCCCGTTCAGGACGTAAGCAAAAAAGGTGACAGGTTAATTTATTTTTCTATTTCTCACCTGCAGGAGTTCTCTATAAATAGTGATAATAGGTAATTTTTAAAAGGCTGGAGAAAAATAAAAAATATCAGAAATCCTTAATAGTCAAGGGTCGATATTCTAGAGCGATTGGTATAAATTATTTCCTGCAAGAGTTGTTTAACATGAAAACAGTCCTCCATGTCTAAACATAAGTCATCATCAAAACTGACTTTGATTCCAAAAAGTTTAATGAAATGTTTTTCTCTAAGCTAGAAAGAATTATTTAGAAAGGGATTCCTTGTCCTACTTTGTATTAATACTGCAAAGTCTCTAAATGTGCCAGTCTATACAATGATTAAGTAAGCTATTTTGACACAGTACAGAATTGGCATCGATCTAATTTTCATTCTGAATAAATAATGGTCAGACCTGTGGATGGAAAAACATTTTTTAAGCCGTGGGCTTTTGGATATTGTTTATTCAACAGGATGCCAGGGAGCCATTACATCTGAGCACGCTCACCCTGAGCAGAACAACAATAAGGCCAGTTAGGACCAAATAAAATTGCTACAATCATTCAAATAATAGCATTCATTTTAGGGCTAAACGAAAAAAAAAAAAACCCTGTCTAAGAATGAATTCTACCTTAATTGCATTTAATCAACAAATGGGCAAACATGCTAAGCTGTAAACCAAACATCCCAAGGATAGGTTTACAACCTCGACAAGTTAATAATGTTCTCTGGAATGAGACGTCAACGGAGGAAGCTGACTTGTAACTAAACAAGTATGATGCTGAGAAATCATATCATGAAAGAAAGCAAAGAAAAGTTTTATTTTTGTAAGCGTATGATTGGATCCCTTACCAATGCAGAGGCCAACCAAAACACAATCGGTGGTACAATTCTAATTAGTGTGTCTGAACTCTGTTTTGATATCGTTCTTGTGTGTAGTTCACGGGCTGAAAGATACCACACACAAAACGCATAATGTTCTGAGATGTCTATTACCCATCATGCTTCATTAATATAGAAAGCTGAGCTGGAGTGGAGAACAAATTAGAAGAGCCAGTTCTCCTCTACCCTACGCTGTCTGAAGGTAAGACTGATTACAGGTTTTTGGATGCAGGCTAAGTGAGTCACAGGCTTAAGAGAGTCCAGAAAAGGAGTGTAAGAGTGAGCCAGCTATGGAAATGATATACTGTCAGTGTATAAAAATGCTGTGCTGATTTCTTTTCAGATTCTACTCCTATACATATCCTGTCACAAAGTAATCTCTTAACTGCTCCCCGTTCTTAGTGAGGATAATAAACCCCAGACTTTGCTGACTAAATGGAGGAGAACACATTTGTCCCTGCAGGGAGGGAGCTACTGACCATAGCTCTCTCACTCCAAATCAAATAACTTCACTTTCTTAGGTGAAGGGTACAAACCCTTCTGCCAGTTTCTGCGTGGCTTGCTCTTGAATCCATTATTATTTTATGGAAATCATCAAAAGCCTTTGCAAAGATTTAGCTATAAAAACCTCATTACAGTGACATTTATAAGAGTTAAAAAAAAAACAACAACACAAACCTGTTAACCTGAGTATTCAACAACTAAGAATAGATTAATCATTGTTTTTACATAAGAATACAAGCAAGCTTTTAAAAAACATTTTACCTTACTCTTTGACATAGACAACTAAACCTTTATAACCTTTTATTGCAAGATTTATTTATTTGAGAGAGAGAGAGAGACAAAGAGAGAGAGCATGAGCTCGAGCTTGAGTTGGGGGAGGTGGTTGCAGAGGGAAAGAGAGAGAATTCTCAGGCAGATTCCCTGCTGAGCATGGAGCCCAGTGTGGGGCTTGATCCCATGACCCTAGACCTGACCTGAGCTGAAATCAAGAGTCAGATGCTTAACCGACTGAACCACCCAGGCTCCCCTACAACCTTTTCAAAGGTTTTTTTTTTATTATTTTTTAAGATTTTATTTATTTATTTGACAGATGGAGATCACAAGTAGGCAGAGAGACAGGCAGAGAGAGGGGGAAGCAGGCTCCCTGCTGAGCAGAGAGCCCGATATGGGGCTCCATCCCAGGACCCTGAGATCATGACCCGAGCCGAAGGCAGTGGCTTAACCCACTGAGCCACCCAGGTGGCCCTTTTCAAAGGTTTATAACCCTTTTCATTTCATATATTGTGACTAAGCTAACCCATTTCCAATAAAAAGTGTTTTAACTGAAAGAGATCTAGATTTAAATACCAATTGCTAACAGTCGTGAACTCTAATTGCTGCAATTGTGAATTCTGTTTTCTTTCTTCTGGCTTATCTGAATTTTCTAATTTTTCTACAAGAAATATAAATCACTCTTCAAGTCAGAAAAATAAACCCAAAATGTTTTTACAAACATTCATTGTGCTCACTTTGCTTTCTTCTCTTGAGTGCATTTCTAGAATATCATAGTAGGTTCACACATGTTTATCTTTGAATCTACCCTGAAAGACAGAAGTCAAAACACATCCAGGAAAATAAATGATGTCTTCTGAAACCCTTCATTTGCACATCCAGTGGAAATACCTGCTGTGATGTTTTCCTCCCACTCCATCTCCTGTCTGGAGACATACAGCCATAAATCATGTCTGCTAATATGGCGGCACTGGGGACAAAGAGCATCACCTGTGTTTGCAGGGAACTGTGGTGGGGTCATCAACCAACTTCCTCACAAGGGGAACTCTGATGATTCTTTCATGACTTTTCCTGATGATACACGTTAACTTTTAAAATTTCTGAATGCTCTCAAGAGGTCAAAGACAGCCCCCACACCCCTGCTACCCCAAATCTGTGCCTATAAAATTTATCTCCATGTTGACAAAACTAAAGAACTTCAAAGAAAAAGGAAAAATGGGAAAACATGAAAGATGGAGGTTCCAAGGACACATTGAAGAGAGAACACAGAACCCCTTCTTGAATATATAAAAAATGGTTTACACATTTTCTACACGACTTCTTGGAGAAAGATCCTACATGCTAAACAGGTTTAACCAAATTCTACAGTTTGAAAAATAGGTTAAAAGCAAAAACTTCATATGAAACTCAAGTACTAAGAGTAATAAATCCGTGGGGTGCCTGGGTAGCTCAGTGGGTTAAGCCTCTGCCTTCAGCTCAGGTCATGATCTCAGGGTTCTGGGATCAAGCCCCGCATGGGGGCTCTCTGCTCAGCAGGGAGCCTACTTCCTCCTCTCTCTCTGCCTGCCTCTCTGCCTACTTGTGATCTCTGTCAAATAAATAAAATCTTTAAAAAAAAATAAATAAAGAGTAATAAATCCGTGATGATTATTAAGCCGCCGCAGCCTGGCACTGCTCACATCCAGGAGAAACTGACATCGCCTCCTTTACTACCAGGGGAAACAATGTAATTTTACTGGGGCCTTAATTTGTTCATTTATAAAAACAAAGACAATATTTACCAAGGACCAACAAATTAAGAGAGTGCAATTTCTGACCAATATAATAATTTACTCATATGATTTAGTCTCTTACAGGCTCTTTAAATACAAAATCATGCCAAAATCATGCCAAAAGGCTCTGGCAGCTGAGAGGCACATGGTATCCTCATCTGAGACAGTAAACTCAGAAAACTAGTGGAGGAAACCAGAAGGGAAGAGGAAGTGCAAGATAAGGGCATTGTTACTAATTCTGTATATACATCTCGAATTTAAAGTGTCAAAAGAACGTCAGTGGGAAAAGTCTCGGATGTAGGTGGAGCTACACACCTGTGGCTCATTTACTTGTCCTGGGAATCCGAGTCTTTGTTTCTTTCCACAAAGGCTTCATTTGAATGAATGAAACTTTCATTCCACCTCTCACTTTGTTCATTCAACAAATAATTCATTTACATGGATGAACTTTTTATTCATTTGTTTTGTGTGTGTGTGTGTGTGTGTGTGTGTGTGTGTGTGTGCGCGCTTAAGATTTTATTTATGGGGCGCCTGGGTGGCTCAGTCGGTTAAGCATCTGCCTTTGGCTCAAGTCATGATCTCAGGGTCCTGGGATCAAGCTCCACATCGGGGCTCTCTGCTCAGCGGGGAGTCTGCTTCTCTCTCTGCCTCTGCCCCTAACTCATGCTTGCTAACTCTCTCACACAGAAAGAAAGAAATAAAATCTTTATTTTTTTTAAATTTATTTATTTGAGAGAAAGAGAGAGCACAAGCAGGGGGAGGGGCAGAGGGAGAGGGAGAGACGCACACTTCCCGCTGAGCAAGGATTCTGGTGTGGGACTCCAACCCAGGGCCCTGGGGTCATGACCTGAGCTGAAGGCAGATGCTTAACAGACTGAATCCTTCATTTGTTGGTTGGCTTGTTTGTTTTTTCTTTTAAGATAAAGTTCACACCACACCAAACTGGCCGTTTTAAAGTGTATGGGCTCAGTGGCATCTAGTCTATTCACAATGTTGTGCGACCACCACCTTTATCTACTTCCAAAGCATTTCCATCATCCCAGAAGGAAACCCTGCACCCCTTAAACAGTCACTTCCCATTCCTACTCCCTTGGGTCCTGGAAACCACTAATCTGCCTTCTGTCTGTATGGATTTACTCACTCGGATTATTTTATGAATGGAATCATGTAATATGTGATCTTTTGTGACAGCGCCTTGCACGAGGTATGCATCTGAACTTCATCCATATTGTAGCTTGTGTATCTGTGCTTTCTCCTCTTGGTGTCTAGTCCAAATAATATCCCACTGTATGGATATACCACACTTTGTTTATCCACTCATCTATTAAAGGACACTTGGGCTGTTTCCGCCTTTTGGCTATTGTGAATAGTGCTGCTATGAACATGAACATGCAAGTTTTTTGATTACCCATTTTTAATTCTGTGGGTTATACACCTAGCAGTGGGATTGCTGGGTCATAGCATAATCCCATATTTAAATTTTTGAAGAAAACAAATTGTGTAAGTTCTCTAGATGATTCAGTGTAAACTCGGAGTTGAGAATCACTAGTACAGAAGATGGATGAAACCATGAAAATAAATGGAATGCATCCAGGAGAAGATATGGGTGGAAATGTGATAAGGCCAAAGGTAAAACCTTAGAAATACAACATTTCAAAGACTACTGAAAAGATCCCATAAGGAAGATACATACATAGGAGGAAAAGAAGTGCCACAGAAATAGAAGAGAATCCTGTGTGGGGGGAGCCATTGACATCAGCTGCTGAGGAGGAATCCATAAAGAAATTGACTCTGTCGCATACGGCAAGATGGAGGTCATGGAGTCTGGGGAGTGTTAGCTTCACTGAGGCCCTGCTTTCAAAGAGTTGAGCCATAGAAGAGAGGCGAGTACTGTAATATACTCTTACTCACTATTCCATGACACCCAGGAACATACAGGACAGATATCAAGTCTACCACAAAAATGGCATTAGGCCAATCAGTTTATACCTCAACAAATAACGTGGCAGCCACAACAGGAAGCCACAGGAGAGTACTGACCTGTACCTGTTTGCTGGCCTTTTTATGACCTTTCTAGGATTTTAACTATATGGAAAATATTTGGGTATAATAATATATAATTAGCTAAATTGTTTGAGTCTAATGTCAGCAAACTATTTAACAAATTCTTACATTTTCTGCCTAAAACACTGTTTCAGCTTAGAAGTATTTATCAGTTTTTATAAAACATTCACTGGTCTCTGAATCAATATTGATGGCTGACAGAGCTTCATGATTTCACTGAAGTTATTTTCCGAAAGAAATTATTTTCTTCTATTATTAGAGAAAAGGGTAACCTTTACAATGATTGCATTTTAAAGATGAAAAGTAAGAATTAAGGTCAACCTTATGTTTGAAGTCACATTAAATTTAACTTAGGTTTAAATTCTCAGTGAATAGTAAGCAACATCTGAAGTACACGAGTGTTTTTATTAAAAAAAAAAAGTATGTGTTGTTTTTTTTTTTTTTTTTTTTTTTAGTAAATCTTGAGAGTGAGACCAGCCAAGAAATGTCTCCTGGAGCGGTAAAGTAGTACACTATCCTAGATTCCTTTTTTCAATTAGCGCTTCTATTTTTTAGACAGTAACAGTATTTAATTTGAAATTTCCTCTTTCTGTGCCAATTCTAGTTTGAACTCCTTCCTGGGAAGTCTTTGAGTGTACAGCTTTATGTGACACAAAGCCCAGCCAAAGAAAGAAGGGGAAAAAGATGTTTTTCTTTAGTATCAAGCACCTGGCAAGCAAAGAACGTGTTCCTGTAAAGGCTTAAAGGCATTCCTGCTCTCCCTGGAGAATCCAAATGGACTCGTTTTGATTTCCTTTTGAAAAACCATGAAGTGTGAGCATGTTTGCTTTGATTTACAGTTTACCAGACTTTTCCATGTTGTTTCTTGTTGCTTGTTTCTGCTCACCGACAAGTCAGGGTAATGGCCCCTTGACCAACTCACAGTTGGCAGGGGAGGGACTCCCTCACCATGACTTCTGGCTCTGGGTGGGACAGTGACAATCTCCAGGGCTGAGGACCTCACAGAAATCAGGGACCTACTCAGTAGCTTCACAACAGACACAGAGGAAACTACCAGAAAAGAGTGTTTCACCACAACGCCTCCCCTTCTTGCCATTTGCATGTCCCTGAGCTAAACTGCCCGAATGGAGCCCAGGAAAGAAAGCCCAGTATCAGCTGCTTCAAAAAGGGAGCTGCTAGACCGGACACCAACGCACAGAGTGAAAGAATCAACGGATACATTGGACTTCACCAAAATCAAAATCTTTCGTGCTGTCAACAATACTTTCATGAAGACGAAAAGATAGCCAATAGAATGGGAGAAAATATTTGTAAACCATATTTCTGAAAAAACACTTATATATTCAGCGTACATAAAGAACTCGTACAACTCAATAATAAAAAGACAAACAATCCAGTTTAAAAATGGACTTGAACAGATATTTCTCCAAAGAATATATACAAATGGGGGCACCCGGGTAGCTCAGTTGGTTAAGCATCTGCCTTCAGCTCAGGTCATGATCCCAAGGTTCTAGGATTAAGCCTCAAGCAGGGCTCCTTGCTCAGTTTGGAGTCTGCTTTTCCCTCTCCCTCTGTGCGCTCTCGCGTTCTCTCTCATTCTCGCTCTCACTCTTTCTTAAGTAAATAAAATCTTACAAAAAAAAAAAAAAGAATATATACAAAAGGCCAATAAGCACAAGAAAAGATGCTCAACATCATTAACCATGAGGGAAATGCAATCAAAACTATGAGACACCACTTTACAACCACTAGGCTAAACAATGAAAAAGACAGATAATAACCAATGGATGGATGTGGACAAGCTAGAACACTCACAAACTGCTGGTGGGAATATAAAAGGGTATAGCCACTTTGGAAACCAGTCTGACAGTTCTTCAGGACATTAAACACAGACTTAGCAGCTGACCCAGCATTTCTGAAAAGAGATGTCCATACAAAAACTTGTACATGAATCGTCATAGCAGCATTATTCATAATGGTCAAAAAGCATAAGCAATCCAAACGCTAATCAAGATGGGTGACAAACAATGGGATAGCCATACAATGGAATATTATTCAGCTGGTAAGGAATGATGTAGATATATTCTACACCATGGCTGAACCTTGAAAACATTATGCTAAGTGGAAGAAATCAGAGAAAGACCACATCTTATATAGCTGCATTCATATGAACTGTCCCAAATTGGTAAATGTGTACAGACAAGAAAGCAGATTTGTGGTTGTTTAGTACTGAGGGAGGTTGGGGAGGGTGAAGGAGGATAGGGATTGATTAATAATAAATAAGAGGGTTTCTTTTGGGGGTGATTAAAATATTCTAAAATTGGTTGCAGTGATAGGTTACAGCTCTCTGAATATACTGAAATCCATAGAACTATACACTCTAACTGGGTGAACTGTATGATATGTGAATTATATCTCAATAAAGTTGTTAAAAAAGAAGAGAACAAGACCATCATAAAACCAGGAAGCCTTTCATTTCCAGATGCTTTGTTCATTCCTCACTATCCCAGGTCCCTTTTAGCTGTACCAAGTTTCCCGACTTAGAGGTAACAGCGAGTTCTCATTCACTGTTTCAGACACATGTGAATTTGTTCCTTCCCCCCGAGGTCCTTGAACATCCTACAACCATAGCACAACAGCTCCATTCCTTTCTACCATGGAGCCTCCACCAGCCACCACCCCAGCTCTCCTTGGCCTTTGATGATGTTCCAAATTCCAAAAAGGGATCAAGAGAGGAGGGTAAAATGAGAGAGAACTATTATGTGAAGACCATTCGGTGTTCTGAATACAGAGATGTATTCATGGGGAAATGGCAACAAATCATTTGGTATCAAATAAGAACCACTGGGAGTGGGGAGCAAGGTTGGGAGACAAGGGAGAGACTTTCCTAACAGTCCTCCCCCAGACTTACTGGCCATCCCAAACAGGCAGTGTCATGAAATGTCTGTGTAGAGAGGCACAGCAGATGATGTCACTAAGGACTTTTAGTAAGGCAGAAAGAGCAAGACCATCTTGTCAATGGGACAGCCATTATTCTGAACGGACCACGATCAAATCCCCAACAGGCCTTCCTAAAGTATTAATGCAGTGAGGAATTTAAAAGCATCCTGATAACTGACTTCTGACAAAGTACCCAAGAAAATAATGTACAAAAACCGTGTAACCATAAAATATAAGAGCAAGCACCAATGAGATTATGAATCCAATGATATGGATTGTGCCTTTAACCTTGTACCAGGTGCTGCCTAACCACAGTGCTTTCGGAAATGGGCAGCTCTCCTCTCACCTTTCAAACTGTTTGCTGCAGGGTTCGGGTGGTGCTGCTCATCTTTCTAGTAGTTTTTTTCTTTATGATTCTGACTCTCAAATCTCTATCAGAACTGGATCTCACACGGCCATAGTCAATGGAATGTAGCAATGCCCACCCTCAAAAACCTTCCCAGATTTCATGAAATAAACAACCAATGTTCTTCACCCGAAACTAATATAACACTGCACGTTAAGTAGCTGAAATCAAAATAAAAACTTAAAAAAGAAAACCCAACGAAGTTGTCTGCTTAGGTCCGAACCCAAAAATTGGTATAACAGATGCAACCAAAGCTCCTTCCTGACTGAACAGAAATATCCACTGTGTCTCCCACAGGTCTTGGAAGTTGAGCTCAGATGTGGAGAACCAAGGACCCAAGTTCAAAGGGCTCTTCTAACTTCCCACACCTGCTCCTGGCAGACTTATTCCAGTTAATCTTCCAGGAGAGAAAGGTCTTGGCTCTTCTTTTATTTTCTTGGAAGATAAGAAACGAAACTGTAAAAACCACTAACTGCTTGCTCTCAAATCTGTGAATGGACAGTTCAACTAATATTTTTATTTTGCTTGTTTTTTAAATGAAACTTTACCCCTATAATTTCCATGCATTGTCTTTTTTAATAAAAACACAGGAGACAGCCATGTGGGAATGTGAACCCCCCACACAGCCTGCACATGCCTACCTGCAGCATATGACCGCTTTACAGGAGAGCGCCAAATCCAGGAAGCTTCTCCTGACTTCAAAAGAGAGCGCGTACTTCAGAGTGTGGCCATCGATGATGAGGGCCACATCATTCTCCTTGCCCAACAGATTGCCAAGGTCAGTGCAGTGCTGTGTAATGGCTGCCCTTGTTGCCTGAAACAAGAGTTGTGGGGGAGGGGTCATGTTATTATGTGTTCAATACATCAAAAACAGAACTTAAGAAAAAAATCCAAAGTTCCTTCAAGTGTGAACATGTCCATTCTAATGTTAAACGCAGAGTTCAATTTCATGTGAATATATATAAATGCACATTAAAATTCCATCGAACTGCCTGGCAGGTCTGTTTTATGGGTAAAAACATCCCCATTAATGTTTTTTACATTTGATATTTACAATAACCTACTCTGGTTGCAGTCTAGGCTGAACTAGAGCATCCAAATTCTTCTCCATTGGAAATTTAATTGCTAAGGTTCTTACGACCTTTCTCCCTCCTCCTTTATACTACATATATATTATTCTTGGTGCCTCCTGAGCAGGAAACTCCATATAAACAGATGTGTGATGGTGTTGTTTTTCTTTTTTCTCAAAAGATAAAGTTGCTAAAATTTAAATGGCAAACATTTCTCAGTTTGCACAGATAATCTTTAAAGCCTCCAAATGGTATTAGGGGATATACACAAAAGATTAATTTCTATCCTCTGCTGAGTTCTTCAGATTAAACCACTTCTCCCCTTGGGTCATCAGAAGAAGACACAAACTGATCATTTTTTTCATGTTACAGAAAATATCTACTCAAATTAAACATTTTAAAACAGTACCTTTTAACACATTACTACCAGCCAAAACAAGTGCCTTGGTTTAATTGGATGCAATTAAAGCACAGAATTATTCTTTGGATTTAAAAAAAGAAAGTATGTCTGACTTCTGAGTGGTTTTATGATTATGATTAGGATATCTGGTTCAAATTTAAGAATGAAATTTTTAGCTCGTAATAAAAAATATGGTTTAAGTTAATGAGGGGAGCACAAAAGTCTACTGAAATTATTCTGTCCGGACAACTGTCCTTTGGCTTTTAAACTACATTTACATATAATTTATCCACCTGATAACATAAATTACCATTTTAAAGAAATATGTTGAATGGACAGGAATCCTTCTACCTCTAGTGAAGCTGAGGACCCGTTACTATCACAAAGGAAAGCATAAGTTCTATTGCCTCAATGCTCAGTTTTCATTCTCAACAAGAGACTTGAGACGACACTTAAGAGAAAGATGTATTTGAGGCATAACGATGGTCTAGGGCCCCGTTCTATGCTCAGATGGCCCAGGGTCTGGTCCCAACTCTCTACCTATTACCTCTATGACCTTGGGCAAATTACTTAGCCTCTTTAAACAGCAAGTCTTAAGCGTAAAACAGAGCTAAGACTAGGTACCTCATTGCACTTTTTGTTATGAACAAATGAGCTAATTGGTGCCACCTGCCTAACACTGGGCTGGGCACATAAGAAGCACTCAATGAAGCCCATTCTTCCTCTGGTTACTATTTATGCATGAAGAATTCCCCACATCTAGGAAAATACACAGAGGTGCTACTTCAGGCGGTGGATAAATGTCATCACAGACAATGCCTTCTTTGTCACTGTAATAACAGAAGCATAATTGATAGAAGAGTGTCCTAAAAAGAAAAACTGACTTCTAGTAAAAATAAAGGAAACTTTATACTTTTTCACTCTTAATTAGTTGCATAATTCTGAATCTCAAACAAAACATCTATGTTTACCTTATCTGTGCAAACAGCCTGCCCTTTAGAATCTGGGTAGAAAAAAAAAATCCCACCCACTCAGGGAAATCCCGGTGTGGCCTCCTGGGTGTGCTCACCGGGGAGCTCAGACAAGTCCGGGCAATTCTGAGGAGTGTGTTTGCCAGGGGTCAATGCATGGTGGACAGAAAAACCTCCTGGGAAATATTTTCCTCAAAAGGATGAGGCAAGCTCTGCCAATCTGGTCTCTGACCAACATGCCGGTCGTGGAGGCACAGTCTCGTCCAGTGTCCTTTACTCCCATTACCACCCCCTCCCTGTGGAATTAAGGAGGGAAAGGTTGAAGAATACAGATCCCTGAGATAAGGAGCCCCCTGCCTGTGGCGTTTTTGTAAGGGAGCACGGTAAAAATGAAGATATGCAGCAGTCGTGATATTATGAAAGGTACTTTCTCCATTTGGGGGTATTTCTGGCCCCCTCAGGAAGACAGACTGGACCCTTCTTCCTCAGCCCGAGTGTTGGCAGCTGCCCACCTGTCAGGTGTGTGAGGCTCTGGGGCATGAGCAGGGAGGGTGCCCAGCACTGAGATTGTGAACGGCAGAAACGTGGTTCCTGAGACATATACAATCTTCCCCTTACCCCCCAGTCAGTCACTCCATCAGTTGTGTAGGGAAGGACCTGAAAGGGAGCTGGAATTTCAACATGGGCAGGCAGGGACACAGAGTCACCCACACGGCCCCCTCTTCCTGACAGCCTCCGCTGCCACAGCCCGCAGCGGCCTGGGGAACACGGATGATACTAAGTTGAATTACTTTCAGGCTGAACCCGCAAAGTACTATGGACGAAATCTTTATATCCCCCGAAAATTCAGACACTGAAACCCTAATCCCTAGTGTGATGGTATTTGGAGGCGGGGCCTTTGGGAGGTCATTAAATCACAGCAGGGAAGTACTCACAATATGATATGATTAGTGCCCTTAACAAGAAGCTACAAGAGAGTTTCTCCCTTCCCTTTCTCTTTCCCCACCCCCCCACTCCGCTCTGCCCCTCCAGCCACAGGAGGAAACAGCAGGAACACAGCCAGTCCATAAACCAGGAAGAGAGAGCCCTTGTCAGACAGTGGACCTGTCGGCACCTTGATCTCAGACTTCCCAGCCTTCAGAAACACAAGGAGTCGATTTCCGGAAGCCACGTAGTCTATGGTATTTTTGGTAGAGCAGACTGAGCAAAGACAAAAGACAACTCCTCGAGCCCGCTGGTCATCAGGCACAACTACTCTTGGCATAGTGGATATGGAGTTTAAAACATGAGGCTTGTGACCATGAAAATGTGAGAGCACACAGACACAGCATGCAACAACCGCGCTCATGTTTATTGTCTAATAAAATGTAATAACTGCAGGACAGATACATGCGTAGTACTAAACATGGAAGAGAAGGTCGCTAGCACATGGCGGGGTGCAGTACAAAGCATCTTAGAGCGGGAGATACCCATGGAGTGACATGATGTCCCGAAGCTGTGTTGAACCACCAGCTGTTAGAAACACGGCAGTCATGCTATCCGGTTGCACAGAGAGCACCAAACATTACTAAGTTACTACATGGGCCATCCCCCTTCCTGGCACAATTTGTATTACATTTTCCTTTCTTTCTTTTTTTATCCCCAAGTTTTTAATTTAAATTCCAGTTAGTTAACATACAGTGTAATATTAATTTCAGGTGTAGAAGCCAACGATTCATCACTTCCATACAACAGCCAGTGCTCATCACAAGTGCCCTCCTCGATCCCCATCACCTATTTCCCCCACCCCCCACCTCCCATCCAGCAGCCCTCAGTTTGTTCTCTACAGTTAAGAGTCTGCTTTGTGGTTGATCCTTCTTCTTCCTCGTATCTTATCCCTTTTGCTTGCAATGTTCTCTCCTCCTCCCCTCCGTTCCTGCCTGAATTGTCCTGTTCTCCTCTCACATCATCTGCACAGAATCACACCTTTGCCTGTAAGACTGAACACCTCCTTTACCACTAAAACCTCTGCAGATCCATCCTCTTAACTGCACCCCTGTCTTGTCTCCAGCCTCTACTTTGGTTTTAATTCCTGGGTTTCCAGTGCCCACTCAGCAATAATCTTTGATCCAACCCAGACTAGCTGGGTTCACTACACATGTGTGGCAGAATATAGGTCCCTTCTGTGTAGTTCCCAAGCAAGCCAATCGAAGGTATTACTATCACAAACAGTTCCTTATTCTCCAATGGACTATGATTCAAAAGTCTATTTGTAAGTTAGTTACTGGGCTCTTAGAATCTATTTTCCCAAAGGAACGATGTTACAAATTGTGGTTGGATCCCAGGGCCTGTTAATGCCTATTTAGCCTCGTCGCTAAAATTTATACTGCAGTCTCTTATTTTAATAAAAAACCAATTACTGCAAGTTACAATGGACTTAGCTGTTATGAGGGGCATAGGGAGTTGGGACCGGGAGTTTCATTCCCAGAAAGATACAGAACATTCCAAAATCCTTCGTTAGAATTTCCCTATTAGGCGTTAATTAAAAAAAAATGTTTTTCCAGGTTTTCATATGTGTCCTACAATTTTATTTTCCTTCACAATTAAAAACATGCACGATTTATAGCCAAAGTGAGCAAGGTGCAACTCTAGGCTGTTCCACAGCCACGCCGAACACTCACCTCTCCCTTGCTTGTGCTGTATGGGAACCCTGCATCTCTTATCACCAAGTTCAGCAACTGCCTCTGCATTTCCAGCTTTTTAAACAAAATCATGTAAACACCAGAGACAGTGCCACCCTTGAGCTCAGGAAATGGTTGTTCGTCTGCTCACAGACCACAGGTTCGCCAGAAGTAAAGTTCAACCTGCTCAACTTTCGCACAGATGGGATCCTCAAGATGTTCTACAGTGAGTTACTCTAGATTCAATAAACTGGGAAAGATGAAGATTTCTAGAATCTGGATGCCTGTTTACCAATCTGTAGGTAGCAGGAATCTTTCCTCAAATGAAACCACTCCAGCAACACTGAAATCTGTCAGGCAGGTGATCCTCTCCCTCCACGAGCTTGGCAGTGTCAAAAGGAATTTCTTAGACGCTGAGCGAGCAGCAGCTGCCTCAGACCCCACTTTGATGTTCTGCAAATTCCAACGGGCTCAGAGCTGACGATGCTGAAAGCTGGACAGTTCAAGTTTCATGAGTGGCAATTCAGCCAAATCTTACTCAGTCTTCGCAAGCAAACTCCCTTCTCCCGAATTAACCTCGGGCTAATGAGTATGTAACCATAACGCTCATCCTTTACACCGTGGGTTCAAAATGGTTTTGTTGTTTTTCCGTTCCAGCCATCTCTTTTTCTTGTCCCTTGCCAACTGTCAGATGGGCCTTCTCTCACCATCGTGTTCTACCATTCCTCCCATCATCCCTAGCGTCCAGGCTCCTAGACCAGCCACAGTGCCATTCTCCTTATTCTGGCCACTTCCATTTTTGCACTATCATTTTCCTTTCCAGGACAATCAAACCTCTTTCCTGACAGCATTAACACTCTCAATACTTTTGCCTTTATAAATCCTAGTGGACTCAAAAATTTGTAAAGCTAAAGACAGAGCACAAATCCAGCAAACCCGTAAGAGGCAAATAAAGGAGGTGGAGGCTGAAAACAAGAGAATTCTTCATGGCCCCTACTGGCAGCTGTTGGTGCCAGCAGAGCTGGTATCTTTTTGCTCTAGATGTTACTTTGTTCTAATCTATGAGTATCTCTAAAGTTCATTAAAAAGTAAGAGGAATCTCTGTTAAATGTGTAATGCTTCAAGGATTTCCTATGATACTTAATAATTTCAAGGAAGATGGGATGCTATCTCTCAGCCATCGAGCAAACCTTTTTAAGAGATAAACTGGTACCACCAAACACCTGTCTGGTACCCTCAGGTCACCTTCTACTGTCATCCCATCAGGCATTCCCTATACTAGCCATCTCCACCTTCCACAGAACATTTCTGTTTCTGATTTTAAAAATTATTTATCTTTGCAGATTGCCCAATTTACTGAATTCTCAGTAACATATAATATGCTCTACAGAAGTTATGCTTTGGTTAATCATCTTCAGTGAGTTACAATTAACACACAGTAAAGCTGAGTCATTTTAAATACACAGTTCAATGAGTTTTGGCAAAGGTGTGCAGTCCTGTAACCTCCTGCATAACCAAGACACAGAAAATTTCCATCACCCCAAAATGCTCCCTCCTGCCATCCTGCATGCAACCCCATCCCCCTCACCCGGTCCCTGGCAATCATTGGTTCACTCGGGTCACTGTAGTTCTGCCTTTTCTAGAATGCCATATAAATAGAATCAGACTTTACAGTCTTTTGTGTCTGGCCTATTCACTTAGCCCAAGGCTTTGAGATCTGTCTGGTATTTCTGTGCTTATCAATTCCTTTTTGTTCCTGAGTGATAATTCACTGTGTGAATATACCACAATCTGCTTAATTCACTCACCCATTATTGCACAACTGGTTGTTTTTGGTTTTAGGATATTATGAATACTTCTATAAATATTTGTATACTGGTCTTTCCACGGACATAGGCTCCTATCCTTTCCTGGGGAGATACCTAAGATTGGAATTACTTTATCATGCCCCCAACAGACACACAGAGCAAGTGGAAGTCTAACTTCACAGAGACAGCGAGGCTGTTTCTAACAAAAGGACGTAGTTGTGGCATTTCGCTTTCTTACCGGTCCTGGTTGGTCCTCATCCCTGTGTCAGTCTGTGCGATTCTAGCCATTCCCATGGGTGTGCCGTGTTGGATTTGGTAGTTTGCATTTGCATTTCCCAGATGGCTAATGGTGTTGAGTATTTTCTAATGCTTACAAATTAAATGAATTTGTCTGCTGGGATTTTAAGACATATAAGTAAGTGAGGTGGAATAATGCAGATAGTACATGGGGGCCATTCCTGTGTAGGCTGATAACCTGAAAACACTGTACGCAAGGGAGCCCCAAGACGCTCTCTTCAGGAGAGCTGCGATATCCTATTTTTCAACTTCTTTGTACATCCCACATCTCTAAAAGATGTACATTTCCTGAAAAGGCATCCTAGGCAGTGTGAGAAGAGCGATTTAGGAGGTGGGGAATAGGGGAAAAAACTGGCACCAGCTATTAATGAGCATTCCTGAGCCTAGAAAAAGTCTGAAAACATGCAATCACTGCCATTTATCGAAAGACAATCTAACAGTTGTAAGTAAGCTCAAGTCACTGAGGTCAAAAAATTCCCTGAAAATATGTACTCTCCTTTTCATGAAGGATATTACATAGCAAAGCTACTAGGTTTACTTTATTTTCTTTCAAAAAACTAGGTTTTGATTTCAGCACTAGGAATCCTTTTACATGCTAAATAAATATATATTCCTGAATAGCTGTATACAAGATCTCAAAAATAATATGTATGTTTAGGAAGCACTGCTATTCCAATCTTGACTATGAATCTGAATTTTTTTTTTTTTTGCAATTTTTTAAAAAATGTGGAATTCTGGGGCTCCTGGGTGGCTCAGTTGTTAGGCATCTGCCTTCGGCTTGGGTCTTGGTCCCAGGGTCCTGTGATGGAGCCCGGCTTTGGGCTTTCTGCTCAGCAGGAAGCCTGCTTCTCCCTCTCTCACTCCTCTGGCTTGTATTCCCTCTCTCGCTGTCTGTCTCTCTCTCGCTCGTTCTGTCAAATAAATGAATGAAATATATTTTTTTTAAAAGTAGAATTTTAAAGTAGATAACCCTTTTTCTATAAGAAAACAATTTCTCAGTGTGACCCTCCTGCAAGAAGAAAGCAAAATCAGCATTTCTAAGTGATCAGTTAGCTGCTGTATAAAATGACCCTCCGTAATTCCACGGAACAGTTGCTTGTCACACATTTGTCCAGACTAGATCTCTGGGAGTCACTGTATACTTCGGAGACACAGTGAATCACTGCCATGGTTGGTATCACACTAACTAGAAATAATTTTACTATGAACACAACCACTTCAGCTTAATTAATTATCTGACCTTTTGGGGTTTAAATTTTTAACTTTCAACGTATCAATGATATAGCCACTGCACTATTTTAAAAATCTACTTGGTTCCTGGAGTTATAATAAAGTACCCAGACCGAACACAATGGTGACCAAGTTTATAAATTTTAAAAGAAACTACTACAGAAGATAATCTCTAGACAATTAAAATTTGCAGAGTTTTTAATGAACTACGTGGTTAGGGATATCAGATAAATTTTAGCAAACGAAAATAGAGTGCTATTGATCTCACGCAGAAAGATAAACGACCAGCTGCAAAACCAAGATCTACATTTGGTTCACAGTGACAACTGCTGGCGTCTGTCATGTCATCACAGAAAGCAAAGCATAAGCAATGTCAAGTCTTTTCCATTCCTCAACTATTTATTTGCCGAATGATAAAACCAGTTTCTTACAAAACATATGTTCCCTTTTTGAAGAACCCCTTATAGATGCCAGGTTAAAAAAAAAAAATGAACATACTAATCCTAGTTAATTTCCTGCTCTTAAGGACTTAAAGATTTGCCTATAATATTTCAATAATACAGCTACTGCACTTACTCCTGAAATGTTCTTGACTCTTACAGGAATGACAATGTGCCCAGACTGTGTTTAACTTCTGCAAAAATGAAACAGTTAAAAAAAAAAAAAAAGGAAAGAAAGAAAGAAAAAAAAGTGTTCTGAAAGAGACAGGGAAGGAAGATAATTAAAAAAAAAAAAAAAAAATCCCAAATCCATGTGTGGCAGCCGCAGACTGTGTGAGGGAATAACACGGCCCACGGAAGGTTGTAGCCACATGAAGAAAACGCGATCTTGGGCTCCCCACTAGTACATACTGAAGTAAAAAGCCTGTACACCAGGCACTGAGACTGGCCGCCGCCCGCAGTCCCCACTGCTGCTGAGCCACCACAGGCAGGTTCTGGAAAGCACCTGCCAATGGGACCTCCTCAATTTTCCTTGAATCAGTAGGAGTTGAGAGTACAGAGAGAGTTATGTGAGAGTAAAGAGCAGCTGTATACAAATCCTCTGCTATTTAGGGAAAAATTTCATGTTTATGTGGAACACTGTTAGCACATTTAAAACTGGGAATACTTCCTAAATGACAGTCTCCAGTCAGTAAAGCCAGTGGCATACTTTATTATATAGATACAGATTTTTAAAATAACACTAAATAAATAAGCAAAAGGTGTAGAAAAAGTCCCATTTCTGCAGGAGACCACCACACTGATGGATGAGCGAGGAGGAACCCTCAGCACATACAACGGGCCAGAAGGCTCCCCCAAATTGTGCAGAATCCATAACCAACTAGGGGAGGAGAGGGCGGGCTCGGGGTCAGGCTAGAATATACCTCGCCATTCTCTTCTCTAACCAGGCTGGCAGATATTAAAGGTTGCCAAGATAGATGTTTACATAGAAATATAGGGCAAAGAAAAAAATCCTTTACCTAACCCTTAGCCATTAAGAGCCTATTATGTGCCCAGGTTTCCAGACGTGGAGAGGCCTCGAGGGAAGCAAAAAGCCACAGGGAGGAGGGCACACCATAGCCTGAGACCGCTGCATGTCTGGCACGTAGAGTGATACCTTAGCAGCTGCTGACGCTGGCGCCCGGAAGGTGTGAGGAAACCCAGGCACAGCTCGGAAGGTGCTGGGGTTGGGGGTCTAGGCGGACAGCAGACAGGACAGGAAGCATTTGCACATCCTGCCAGAGCTCACAGGGAACCAGCAGAGGCTTCTATGAAGGAGATACAGTGCCTGGTGAATGGTCAGAGGGTGAGAAAGGATATGGGGATATCTGGCCTGGTAGGTGAAGGAGGCATGTTGCTGGGAAAGGGACAGAGGAGGACTGGGGGAAGGGCAGGAGCCTGTGTTTGGGGGGGTCAGAAGATAGTTCATTTTGACTTTGTGTACAGAGAGTTGGCTCTTTGGTTCAAGAGCAACCTTCCATTCCCTGTGAGACTGGTGAGGAGGCCTGGAGGGACCATGGGGGATTAGGGAACCTCCGGGGCCCCAGACCACCCGGCACCACTCTCTAGGGACACTGCTCCTCAGAAGTCCCTCCGCCTCCTGCGCCCCCGTCAGCGTCTGCAGAGAGCTGAGGCAACATCCGGCAGCCATCCCTTGTCCTTTGTGGATCATATAACCTCTCAATCAATGCTGGTTGAAGAATGGAAAAAGAAACCATTTGGGTAGTTTCCTTACCACTCCCTCTGGGTGAAAAAAGCAAACAAACAACTCACTCAGCATACAGCAGGTGCTGAGAAAATGCTTGCCACCCCTTGTTTGGGGACTATTTGCTGCTTCCTGAACTCCTGACCCTGGCCAGAACAATCGCTCACTGTCTGTGGTGAATCATCTCTTCTCTACTTCTGCTGGTCCCTTCTGCACATCACTACACTCGCCTTGGGACAGCAGCCTTCTATTCTTGTTTTTGAAAGCACGTGAGACCTCAGCCTGGAGGACCACTCACACAGGAAGCAGCTGTGGATGCCAGCAACAAGGACGCAGCCAGCGTGCAACGGCCAAAGCCCCTCTCAAGCAGCTTCCATGTTAGTGAGGCAACAGGGATGAAGCCAAGAGACATCTGACATGCGCCATGTGGTACATGCCGTGGAAGACAGGCAAGTAGGGTTAAGGAAGGAGGAGTCCATCAGGAACTGGACTGGACGGGTCTCAGGAAGACCAAGAAGGGCTTTATGGGCAGAAGCATAACAGCTTGTGCTTAAGTGAACAAAAAGTCCCAACAGCCAGGAAATAAAAGCAACAGGTTGAGTTTAGGTAATTAATCCCATATTTAAAACAAACAAACAAAAACCAAAACCACTTCTGCAGCCAAAATTTGAAAGCCAGGTGATTTCACACGAAAACTTTGATACCCAGCTTCTCTTGAAGAGCTGCAGTACCCGGGAACCTTAGACCCGTGCTCCTGCAAAGCGACAGCCGGCTCTACCTAACGAATACATGCCGGCCATGATGCCTCCCAGGCCGTATCACCTCGCCAGTACCGGAATGCCCGGCATCACTGGCCACCAGGTGCGCGCTGCTCTGTTGCTCTGAACCACCCCTCCATTAAAAGTGGGAATAAAAATTACTAGGGCAAGCCAGAGCTTTGTGGTGATGGGGACACAGCTCTGTTAGCATTCCCACTATGTCCCGGGCTCTGTGGTCTGTGTCATAGTCTCCCAGCTCGGTGAGCACAGAGTTCCTTAATTTCTAACGGGACACAACTCGGGGACCTACCGGGCTCTGCCCAGATTCTCATTAGGGTTGTCATAGATTGTTGCTAACACAGGCATCGTGCCAGTGCAGGAAGGTTCGGTCCCTAAAATTAAACTAGTAATACTGAGAAAACATACAAATTCCCAGATTTAAAACCTGAGAGCTATCTAGAGGAATGAGGATTTCCTGAAGCTTCTTAAATTGCTTTCTGTAGAGCTTTCACCTTTAACACACACACATACATGCACACACACACACACACACACACACACAAATTTTCCAGATGGCTAGCATTTCTATAGGGAAAAATAAAGTGTCGGCTTTGGTATTGAAAATGTTGAGTAAGATCGCATATTGGATAGAGTTAATAACTTGGAATGTGCCTATGAGATCACTTTCTTCATATACAGATTTTTGGGCTCCTAAGTCTAAGTGCTAAATGCTTGAGAGAAGGGATGAAAAGTTACTGGGGAAAAAATACATATATACACACATGCACATATATATATACATACACATACACATACTATATATTTGATATACTAGAGAACAGGCATAAAAATATAAAATATTTTTTATAAAATATATATTATATACTACACCAAATACGTATGATATGCATATACCAATAATATATGTATATATGTATATGCCAATACATGTATATTATACATGCATATGCATGTGTGTACATAATATAAAACAGAAACCACTTTTGTGAACCTTAGGAAATTAAACTCAATTCTACAAATGCTATGCTGTTACATGCAGGTGATAATCAAAGTACTAGGGACAGAAAGATGGAGAACCCCCTGCCTTCCACCCCAGGTGCACATGAATGAAAAACCAGGTTAAGGGGCGCCTGGGTGGCTCAGTGGATTAAGCCGCTGCCTTCGGCTCAGGTCATGATCTCAGGGTCCTGGAATCGAGCCCCGCATCGGGCTCTCTGCTCCGCGGGGAGCCTGCTTCCTCCTCTCTCTCTGCCTGTCTCTCTGTCTACTTGTGATCTCTCTCTCTGTCAAATAAATAAATAAAATCTTTAAAAAAAAAAACAAAAAAAGAAAAACCAGGTTAAGTACTATTACGGAGGACTGTGAGAAAAGAACAATAATGTACAAGATGGAGAGCAGGGAAAACTACCGAAAGGAAAATTTAATACTGGAATGCTTAGCAGAGGTTAGGGATGGACCAAAGGGCACCCTGTCAAAGAAGACAACTCTACAAAAGAACAGCAGCTTGACAACTGTCCTTGCCTGTTGGTGTTTATGACAGGAACACCTAGAGACATTCAGGACAGCTGGGCTGGGGCCAAGGGGGAAATCCTGCATTAAGAAAGCTGAATTTTGGAGTAACTGGGTGGCTCAGTGGGTTCAAGCCTCTGCCTTTGGCTTGGGTCATGACACCAGGGTCCTGGGATCGAGCCCTGCATCGGGCTCTCTGCTCAGCGGGGAGCCTGCTTCCCCCTCTCTCTCACTGTCTGCCTTACTGCCTCCTTGTGATCTCTATCTGTCAAATAAATAATTAAAATCTTTAAAATAAAAAAAAAGAAAGCTGAATTTCTGAATCCTTTAAGAAAAACAATTCAGTGCTTAGTCCAAGGCGCTTTCCTATCTGTATCTTTGGGGAGCTCAGCTGGTCTTATGTCCTTAAATACATTAGACTCACAAATGTGTATCTCCAGGTAGAGCCTCTTCCCCACATTCCAGACCCTAACATCCACCATCTAACTTGGCATCTCCAACTGGTTGTCTTGTAAGGTGCTGCAAACACATCATCCCTGGCATCTTGGTGTAACTCAAACACACCCTACTGCTGTCTTCCAGCCCTTAATACTGGAAAGCTCAGCAGAAGCAAGAGATTTCCAGTGGCTCCTCCCCTCTTCCCAATGAGATCCTTCTCAGCAACCCTGCTTAAAATCACACTCCCCTGGGAACATGCTTTTTCCTCTCCTGCCTTATTTCCCTCAGAGCACTTATTTGTCCAAATCTTTCTTGAGTAAAAGGCCATGGGAAGCTGGGGACAAGTTCAGACCCCATGCCAACACCCACACCTGTGGCAAGGCCTGCACAGAGGAAGGAAAGGGTTGAAGACTTCTCAGGGGTAGAGTGTACAGGGTCTGGTAACAATGTGAGGGCCGTGGGTGTAATATGGGCAAAGCTTGACAATCTACATGGAGATAGACAAGGCCAGAGAGGAAGGATAGACACAGTAGTTCAATTTCTGAGCATGTTAATTAAATAAGGCACATTAACATATGCATTAATACAACCTTCTCAGGTACAACTTAAAGCCTAATACACTCCTCCAAGACAACTGCTAAGGTCTAAGTTACTTTAAAATTTCCTAAGCCTAAAGGCTCAGAAGGGCTCAAATTCAATAGGTATAAAGGCTACAGGTAACACTCCATCCCTCGGAACAACGAAAAAATTACAGACACCAGAAAAATGTGCGAAATGATGATCTGCAGAAGACCAGGGTGTCCCTAGTGCTTGAAACTATGTAGAGAATAAAAAAGAAGTGGTTCTGTTCTCCAGACTTACAGTTAATCGGTTCTAAATCCAGCACAGATTTGACCTTTGCTTTAAATAGATTTTCTTGGAGAGGAGGGAAGAAAACATTGATTCATCCGAGACTCCTGAACAACCTACTGTTCACATTACTTGAAATAAAGTCTGCTTTAAATCAGAATTCTTGAGACACAGAAATAAATATACCAAGAGGTTTCTAATTCTGTGCTTTCGCCAGCTGATTATTTTCATTCACAACAGTGGACGAACTTGATATGGTCTTTCCAGAAGAAGGCCCACGGCCACAGAGAGAGCTCACAGAGGAATCAATCAGATCAATGCCATCCGGGCTCAGACTTCAGCTTGTCTTATGATCAACACTTTCAAGAGAACAAATACGAGAAGTATGTGAAATGGAGATGACTTTTCAGGGGTTTCTAAAGCCCATGTTAATTTAGCAATAGTTTGAGGAGTAAGGGAAACCTAGAAGCAACAATGTTTCCAGTGAGAATGAAAAACGTTAAACCAGAATCATTCAATACCAGCACTGTTCACTCAGGAAAAGGAAATATACAGCTTTCCCACTCTGCTCAACTCAGTCATCAAGATCAATGCTACAGACTTATTGGCTAATTAGGCAGTTAATATACAATCCTGGCCCTAATCCTTCTTAATCTATTTGTTAGCAATTTTGAGTATTTCCCTGCTCATTTTAAACCATTGTCAGAAGACAGCCAGAGAGACAAAACATAATCTACATTGAACAGAGGTATGCTTTACTATCTATTTGCTTCTGCTTGAGGAAGAATCTGAAAATGGGCTTTGGGTACCAGGTAGATAAATGACCTCAGGGCACCAGACAAGTAATGAAGGTGCAGTGGCAACATTAAGAAGTGGTGGGGTCTGTAGCCAAATGGGAAATGTCTGTCCCACCTACCAATATTTACCGAGCCATCCCAACACAACACTACTGTAGGCAGTGTTTGGCCCACGGCCTAGCAACTGGACACAAAAATCAAGCATGATCAGAGACTTACAATTAAAAAAGGAAATGATGATTCAATATGCCATTTTCCCCAAATGGTGACCATTTCTTTTTTTTTCCTACACAAGCTAGTATGTCTTATTTTTTTAAATCAAGTTTTAAATTTTAATTCTAGCAATGTTAACACAGAGCTCTATCAGTTTTAGGTGCACAGTACAGTGATTCAACAATTCTACACATTACTCAGGGCCCATCATGGTAAGTGTCATCATTTCTTCTGAACAAGGAACATCACGACCTGCTTTCCCAGATGCTCCCACTTGTAACTGCACATGACCCTCTCACAGACTATGTGAAAGGACTACTTTCTGGGCAATTCAGGTGAGATGAGGACTCATACCTACAGTCCTTTCAGAGCTCTAATGACAAGAATCAAATACAAATCTATAGACTGAAACAAGGAATAAACACACACACACACACACACACACACTAAATCCAGCAGAAGTATATTATTCTCTTACCAACTCAAGCCTTTTGAGAATCCTCTGTGCAGAGAAGGCGTAACCAGAACAAGGACCAGCTGTGGCCCATACACCCAGGCCTGACGCGGAGACAGAGCAGAAATCGCTCACCTACACTCTCAACCAGCGCCTCACACTGGACACCACAGGACCCACAAGCTTCGTGCCCAAGGGCAATGTGTTCACACAGAGCCTCCCTCCTAGTCTTTTTGTCTACTTCACCCTACACACATTATTAAAACCACCTCAGATTGCATTCTTAGCACATCATTTTTCTGTTTGTGGTCTTTTGCTCTCAATTTATGTCCCATCAAATGGAATATTTGGAGATCAATTTAATGTTTCCTCTTCTTGCTTGTTTTATGCTTTACAGTATTAGAGCTTCCAACCTTTTACAGCAAATAACCACAGAATCTCTCTCATTGCATTAAGAACTTCCCCTTTAAGTCCAAGGAAAGACTATTATGTTTAAAAGAAAGTCATAAATGCACGTGAAACCAGCCAGAAAGGACCCAGCCATACCACCGGCCAGCCCTGAGCTCCCAGCCCCGTGAGAGCACTACCTCATATTCCGTAAGTAACTTACCCATCTACTGTGGGGAGAAAGCTTGAATGTTGCTGTACGCCAATATACACATGTGAATCCTCAAAGCAGGCCTCGAAGTGCAAGAACTTTCGGGAAAGACATCCTGCAGCTGAGAACCAGGTTCTACATTCCTTAGGGTGTAACTCAATCGGTCAGCCTGCACAAACTCACCAAAGGACGGCGTGCTGAAGAAAGCAAGCAGAGGAGCGGACCAGAGGGCGCGGGCCTAATCACCCGCAGTGTGCCCCACGGAGAGAAAATAACCCGCAATAAAGAAGGTGGGGAAAATTACTCTCGTATGAGTTTTAAGAGTTTGCAAGACAGATGAAGAGAACTGTGGCCAATTAAAGCAGCAATACAACTAAGAAAAACAACTGCTGGCTAGTGTGTCAGTCTGCTCCAGTCACTTGGTCTGGAAGGTGATGAGGGTCCCAGACTATGGGAAAGGATTTGGTTCTGATTACCACCTCTGGAAACTGTAAGGTGTTTGGAGAAGACTAGGGAAGAAGGACCCAACTGACAATAGGAGCCCACAGGAGGGTTGAGAAGAAACAGACTTTGGAAATGGAGTGTGGCTGATACCAATGATTCACTAAATCTTCTAGCACCTTCACTAAAGCTCTGCAACTTCTTACGAATAGAGTCTCAGTTACAAGGAGAGGCAATCTTTTTTTTTTTTCAAATTTCACTTTCCTTCAGCTATAGTTACACACATATAGCTTCACATGGAAACTGATATGTGGTAATTTTGCTTCATTTTGATGTTTTTCTTCTACAGGCTAGCCAAAGACCAGAGTGTTCTTTTGGGTCTGGATTATATCCAAACACAGTCACTTGGTAAAGACTCATTCTTCTATCAGAAGGTGAACCAGATCACATCCCAAGCTGTCAGCCTAAAGTTTTCCTCCATTCGCATCTATTTTAAAAGGTACACAAGAATGAAACCACTGAGGTTTCCTTTTCCCAACCTCTTAGATCACTATTTTCACACATCTTCAGCAAATAAATCATTTTGAGGTATTCTCAAAGACTTGTTTGCCTTCTTTAGATAAGGGGTAGGAGGGAGGTAAAAAGCAAAAGACTAAATACTTATATTTAAGAAGAAGGAGGAAACAAACCTGTCCACAAGTTCACATTGGCACTATTTCTCTTTTCCACTAGGAGCCAACTGCCATTCCTAATAACAACACTGGAAACAGCACAGAGGGCTCCCTGCAGGCTTCTTTCCCTGGCAATGGGCTGAGCGACAGAAACCACTGCCCTGAACCCCCACAGCAGTCAGGACCAGAGGAATACACACAGGTCATGCCACTACCCAAATTTATGTACCTGTTAATCTCTGCAAAAATTGAGTGTGGAAATACCAAGGTAAACACTAAGGGGCACACAAACATTTCATTCTGCCTCCAATATGGAAAACCAGTCTTCTAAAACATTAGCACTAATCCCAAATTCATTTTTGATGCAGGAGCTCTAGGGTAACAGATTAAAGACATTAATTTTCCTCACACCCAAACTGACTGGAGTCTTAGGACAAAGGCAACTGAACCCTACAGGGCCTTCTACCACCCCTCTGCCCTCAATATTGGTTAAGTTGGGCACAGCTTTTTCTTTCTTTTTAAATTTTTCCCCAATTTCCCGATCTTTAAAGACTCCTTTCTCCAGAAAGCAGTCTAGAATTCCCAGTTTTCATGGACACCTTTGCAAAAGGAATCAGTCATTTCAATACCAACTGTTTCCCTCCTTTCAGAAATATGTACCAGGGCATACTGCTTGATTGCATCTCTGCAATGAGAATTAAGGCAAGGAGTGGTTGGCACATTGAACCCATTCAACCTGAAGACCACAGTCCTATTTAGATGCACAGAACCCCTCCTTTTATACTACCTGCAAAAGAAACTGAATGTCCATACCACGTGCAACCTAAATCCAAAACACCAAGAATTACCAGACCTAGACTGAGATGAATAAAACCTGGAATGTAGATGGTGCTTCATGATAGTGAAAGTCCCTTGCTTTGCTTTAAAAGAAGCTGAGGTATGGAGAGCTCATGGTGATGTGGCCAATTACCTGCGGAGGCTATAGAACACCCCTTATCTAGACGCTTTTAGTGCTCAACACTCTTTTCTTCTTTCCATTTCTCTCCACTATTCTCCAAATCTTGAGTACTGCAACCATATCTCATACCACCTTGGTTTCTATGACCTTCACTTTCACTTCCCTTTAACCACTATCAGACTCTCAGGGCTGCCATAACTGACCATAACTGAGGTGGCTGAAAACAACAACAACAAAATCATCTCAGTTCTCAGGGCTAGACATGTGAATGCAAGATGTCAACAGGGCCATATTCTCTCTGAAACCTGCCCCAGCCCCTTCCTACCTGCTGGTGGGTTGCAATTCGGGCTTGCAGCTGCAGTGACTTCTGTCTCTGCCACCACTCCCTCGCTTATGTCCATGCATCTCGTCTCTTCTTGTAAGGACACCAGTCATTGCACAGGGCCCACTTGACTCCAGCAGGGCCTCATTTTAACTAATTACATCTGCAAGAAACCTATTTACAAACAAGGTCCCATTCTAAGGCCCGGGGGATTGAGACTTCAACCTGTCTGTTGGGGTGAACACAACTCAACCCATTAAAGCCACACAATTAGCACAGTCATGCCCAAGAAATAATAACATGAAATTTCCCTTTTGTTCCCTCCTACTCAATTTATTCAACCCCTTTCAACATGGCCTGCCTTGTTTTCAAAATGAGTTTTGTTACATAAGCCACTGAAGACTCACTCTCAAGGTCATTCTTAGCTTGGCCTACCTCTCCAGCTCTCCTGGATTTCATAGATGCTGATGCTGTCCTGAGACCCTTGACCTTTTGTTATTTCTACATTTCCTAATCCACCATCAACAATGTATATTCTCAACTCACATTGTCAATCTACAGGGTTCTCCTTTGAGACACTAGCAATTCAACTGGTCCTGTTTACTCTCACTTGACCTGGAAGGGCCCATGACGGTAACTTTGAGCTAGGCTTCTCTTGATCTTCCTTCACAATGACCTTAGTTTCAGAGCATTCATTCATTCAAAAGAATATTTACAAATATTTACTGTATGTGTCTTGGCGTTTAAACTTAGGTTCAAGATCGATAGTACACAAGATAAATACAGTCCGTCCCTCCCAGAATTAAGCATATAACAAGAGTATGAACAAGTAAACACGCAGTACTAAGTGCCAAGACTCAGGCAGGTAAGGAAGATACAGATGCATCAAGGAAGACGTAACACCAAAGGAAGTTAAATTGCATTTATCTCCCCCAAGAGTCTGACCCTGGCCTTCTTCTGATACTTCTACCTCGGTGATGACATTCAATTCCAAAATTGCCAACAGTGCTTCTAGTGGTTGGCACCCAACCCCAGCCTCCATTTTTCCTCTGTGCTTCCAACTAAATTTCTCCTAGTTGTTTCTAGCAGGATGTTCCAGTGGTACCTGGAATTCAGTGAGCCTGACACAAAGACCTTCCCTTTGATTGCCAGTCTTTCCCTCCACTACTATCTCACTACCACTATGCTCTCATTCATTCAAACTCGGAATGCTGGTATCCTCCTTCTCCTTCATTCTGATGCCTTGCCCCAAAGCTTAACTGGCCTCCAAGTGCAAGTTTTAAATTCTTACTAGAAAACTTTTTACATCTGGGGACACCTGGGTGGCTCACTCAGTTAAGCGCCTGTCTTTGGCTCAGGTCATGATCCCAGGGTCCTGGGATGGAGTCCTGCCTCGGTTTCTTGCTCAGCAGGGAGTCGTCTTCTCTTTCTCCCTGTGCCACTCCCCCTGCTTATGCTCTCTCTCTTTCTCTCTTACAAATAAAATCTTTAAAAAAAAAAATTAACATCCTTTCCTTTCCTTTTTTTTTTTTTTTACTTTCTTTCTTTTTCTTCCTCCCTTTCTTCCATTGCCATAGCCTAGGTTCATGTTCTCATTAATTGTGATTATGTAAAGATATCTTCACCAGGTTTCCTTTGCTCAGATCTCTACCCAATGGAATTCAATTTACAAGTAACATTAAACTTATAGCACGTTGGAGCTTATAAAATGTTTTCAGAAAACCTGCTTTTCATCCCCACATCAGCCTCCACCGGTGGACATAGTAAGGCCTGAAACCTCAGAAATGACCTGAGAGGTTAAGTGACTTGCCCGAGACCAAGTAGTGGCAGAGCAACCACTCATTCAATGCGGATTTCAAATGCAGAGCTCACCAGCCGCAGTGCTGCTGAAGTCATTTTCCCTAAGGTATTTCTGAGTCTCTCCATATAACATGGCTCAAAAGCCAGCCACCCCCCAGGAGATGTCTTCCAGAGATGGCTACAGAGGCCCTCACCTCTCCTTGCTTCCACCAGTCCTTCCCTCCTGCCTCAGAAGAACCCTCCGGCCAGAGCCAGGGCTGGGCAGGAAGTGCAAGTAGCTGAACCAGCAACGCTTACTTTGGCACCTTGGGTCTAGGTAATTCAGTAAACTCAGCAACTCTCCAGTGAGGACTTTCAATTCCATAAATTCAGCAATACTGCCAGCCACATACTCCCCCCGCTGCCAGCCCAGTCACTAAGGGCCTCTACCTTTCTCCCTCACCTTCACCATTTGTTGCTGAAATGACCACCATAGCCATGGATATCTGCTTGACACCATACACTGTGAGTACTCAGTTTGGTGAGACCAACCTTCTGCACACAGGCAGCAGACATTTAATAGCAATCTAGTAACCATCATGTGCTTTGCAGATGCTAGGGACGCAAAACTGAGGGGTAAGTTCTTGCCTCCATGAACTACCTGTGCCTCTATTTCCCTATCCACTATACCCTGTGGAACCTGGGCTGCTGTGGGTAATCTTCCCTTCACCCAAAACTTCTTAAATCCCTGCATTACAGTCATGATTAAAATCTGACTTTCCCTGGAGGCATCACCTGCCTCACACCCCATCTCGTTTTCTGTCTCTCCTGCACTTCCTCTCTCCTTTACACCAGATCAGCGCAGTGATCCCTCCAGAGTCGTTGGACTGCGAAACTCCCATCCTTATCTCTCCTCCCTTTCAAGTACATATTTGTCCACCAACACCTTTATCCCCATCTTCTTTGCAATTACCGAATCAACTCTTTCATGTTCTCTCTTTGAAGACAGATGACATTAAAGATCATAAAAGTTGGTTCAACTCAAACATTGACCAAAGACCATGTGAAGACACTTTCCTTTATAAATCCCTCACAGATGATACAGGACACCTGTCTCTCACCTGTTTCCCTATATCCACCTTATCCTTCACCAGACAGAGATCCTCTGCACTCCCCAAATGAATTTCATATTCACCTATTTTCCTAGAACCTTCTACCACCTCCTGCCTGCCAGAGCACCATTCATTCTTCAAAAAGGAATAAAATGCCTCTCCTCTTCCACCAAGCCTCCCCTGAGCATAAAGATTTTTCTGACAACCTTCCAATCAGTTAAATTCAATCTGTACAGCTGAGCAAGATTTGGGGAAGCCTGGAAGCCAGGCTGAGGGGTTTACACTTAAGCCTCAAGAAGGAGGAAACTCTTAAGGGTGTTAGACCAGCACTGCCCAATAGAAACTTTTTGGGATGATACAAATGTTCCTCTGTACTATTCACATGTGGCTCCTGAACACCCGAAATGTGGCTAAGGGCAACAAAGAAACTAAAATTGTAATTTTATTTAAATTCATTTGAATAGCTACATGGGCTAGAGGCAACCATAGTGAGCAGATTTCTAAACTAAGTTGGTGCCGTGATAGAAGAGTTTTTAGAAAGGCAAATCAACGCAGCAGGGATAGAAAAGAATGTGCTGGGGGTACAGCAAGGGAAACTAGCAAGCTAGGAATCCCTGGCAGTGATCTGGGAGGGAGACTTCCCTTTCTTTAGAAAGGATAAGAAAAATACATGACTCTGTCCTATCACCAAAGCACTAAGAAAAGAAAAGCACACACACACACAAACAGGAGTTAGAGGCCTTATAAATCTCATTAAAACTACAGAAGACATTTTTTGCTTGCCAATTTTAACTTATCAAACTGAGTTTCCTATTGCATATCTACTAATAAGAGATTCACAGTTTCATGAGGTCAAATACAAAAATTATTTTCTAGCGAAAATGCATAAAATGTAAAATAATTATTTCATGTGCTATCTACTTTTTCCCTTTCACCTTGGCAAAACTCAAACTTTTTGTTCAGGCACACATAAAACAATAGGTATCCGATGAAGCATGTAAGGTTGGGGAGAGACGGTAGTCTCTTATGATATGCTCACATAAAATAAGCCTGTTGGCAGGGAAATGATTAGAATGTCCTAAGGTAGAATTCACGTGTGGTCTCTGAACCAGATTAGATCTCACACTTCTGAACAGAGCCCTGAAATGACTTGCTTACTTCCTTTCTATTCTTCACCCCACACAGAGGTCTGTACCTTTCCAACACAACTCAACTCAGAGGGAGAGCTACTGAGTAAAGCCAATTTAGAAATAGTAAGCCAGATGGGAAAAAAAAAAAAAAATCTAGCTCATCCTTCCTCCGATACCTGTGAAATTTAAGGACATTTTAAGATATCTGTTTAAGCTCTCAAGTTAGAAACATGGTCCTTAATTTGAAATTTCAATCCTCCCTATCTGTACTGCCAATCAGATTATCTTATAATCATTACCTACTTGTCAGAATACTTACCCTCCAAGGCACTACTGAGTTTTTAAATAGATAGGTTAACTAGTCGTACCAATTTGATTTATATAACATAAATCAAAGGAAAATGCACTAATTGGGGGATTACCACTTAAAATGCTCTTGTTGATGAAAGGTTCAGCATAGAGAATATAGTCAGTGGTATTATAATAGCGTTGTACGATGACAGACGGGAGTGGGGCATAAGGTGCGGATTTGTCCGATTGCTATGTTGTACACCTGAAACCAATGTAGCATTGTGTGTCAACTACACTCTAAAGGAAATAAAATGAATGACAAAAATAAAATAAAATGTTCTTTTTTGAGGCCTCTCTATCAATCCACTGGGAGCACCTGGACTGCCTGCCTGCTAAAGGTGAGTTTATCCAACTCATGAACTCCAGCAGAGCCTGGGGAACCACTTCCAATACTCTTCCAAACACCTTCACTCTCTCAGATACACTCATCAGAACAAAATTATTGGCCACATCTTCTACAATTTGTGTATGATATTCTTCTTCCATAATCCTTCCCTACTGAGAGTGGAATGATTTCACATTCTATCGAAAACACACAAGATACTAACTGGAAAAGGTTCTGTCATCACATTTCCCAAAATATTAAAATGAGAAATCTACTTCATAAGCACATGACTTCCACATAGTTGCCAGCATCTGAAAATAATTGGAGGCATTTCCCAAGGTACTGCTCTGCACCTGGTCTGATTTCTTTCTGTCTGTCCTGTTCTACAACTCTCCTATCGGCCAGGCTTGATTTCAACAGCATCAATGTGTAAACACAGAATGCCCTCTGGAAAGGAAGAATGTTAGACCTTTTTAAGCATTTGAGATTGACAACTGTGGTACAGTGGCCCCGGAGAAATTTAACTTGGCTCCTGCGCAGCCGCCTGGCATTACAGGTCACACGGTGTAAATCCTAAGGACAAAGCCAACATGACAGACATGTACATTGTTGCCATTCCCAAAATTCTGTCCCGCTAGGGCCCTCTGTAACCTCCAGAAGCTCGTGTCTCCTGCACATGCTCACCTTCTCTTATAAAACCTGGATGCTAACAAGCTGGCAAGTACACTCAGGGGAGTGATCAGAATTTAGGGACAGAGGAATGAGGAAAAGTAGGATCATACCATTTGGTTACAGAATACTCTCATGAAAACGGAGACATAAAGAGAAAAGAAAGAATAAAGCATCCTTTAAGGCTGCCTTATATTTAGTTGATGACTGCAGTTTGCTTTTCAACTACTCAGAAGAATAATTTGTGAATCTGGTATGCTCAAAAGCTCACTAGTGGGGCACCTGGGTGCCTCAGTCGGTTAAACATCCAACTCTTGATTTTGGCTCCGGTCATGATCTCAGGGTTGTGGGACCAGGCCCTGCAACACGCTCAGCACGGAATCTGCTTGAGATTTTCCCTCTTCCTCTGCCCCTGCCCAACACCTACCCCCGGCCTACCCCCTGTCCCCCACTCGCACGCACACACACTCTCTCTCTCTCTCAAATAAACAAATAAAATCTTTTTTTTTTTTTTTTTTAAAGATAAAGCTCACAAGTAAGATCAGCTTCTGGAGGCCAGAGGGACACAATGTAGACATGGTTTAAGCCCACAACCAACCCATTGGCTTCCCCAGGGCTCCCAGTTCAATTCTATTTGTTACTGTAGTCACACTGTAATTCTGAAAAATTATTCAAGTTTCACTTTCTTAGTAGCCAAGACATGAGAGGAAATGTACCGGTGAGGACTTGAGGGCAGGGAGAACAGGTCAATTGACACTTTTCCTCATGAAGTTTCACTCTCATTTTGCTCTCCAAGTCTGAAGGGAATTTTATAATCTTTGGAGACAGAACCAATAAGACTCGAGTCTGTTGCAGGGATTGTAAAGTGATGAATACACTACCTACTCAGAGAGAAAGAGATGAGATGAGAGGGCAGCTGTGGCGGGAGCCGTTACAATCTTCACATGCTGCAAAATGTGGGCCAACAGGCATTAGAGATATTGCAAAACCAATTTGTTTCAAACAATTTGAGACCCAATGACTTGATTTGGTGGCCTAAAACTGACCGGAATGGAAACAACATACTATTTGAGGTGGCATAATTTATAAAAATGCTGAATTTGCATAGTTTATCCCATGCATGACTGAAGACAGAAAAAAGTGCCATAGGTCCTCATAGAACAAATAGTTTCTTGGGGGCACACCTTCTGCACCCTCAATTGGGAACCCTGACAAGACACTATGAGCAGGACGAACTTGTTCACACTAACCCAAAAAGGGACAGAGGTCTGGTGCCTTCTCTGAGTACAGAAATTTTACTTTAGGCAGAAAAGGGAGATGTTCTAATGGCTGGATTGTAACTTACGACATCAACATGATGAAAATTTCTAAACCATTTGTAAGATTCATTCTTATGGGGGGTAGAGCAGCAGGGGAACCAAAGCCAAATGTGATTCCGTATCGTAGTTAAGCTCCTGACTATTATCTGCTGAACTGCAGAAAAGCAATTTGTTTAAAAAACACAAGCTTAATGATGACAAAACAGCATAGAGACTACATAATTTTCAACCAAAGGCTCTGTACCACCTTTTCCTTTTTTCCCCTAAAATCGTTTTCATCTTTTTCTCCCATCCCTATATGAAACCAAATATAACTAGGACCATGCAAACAAATAAATACACATTTTGGATTATGGGGTTCTTTTTGTAACAGTTCAAGAGCCATTTTTCTTTTTCTTAACTCCATTGTTATGCATCATCTTTTATCAGACTATACCATTCTCCCTACTCACTGATGGCCGTTTGGATGAGGTAGACGGAGGGGCACAATTAAATTAGTGTCTGAGGTAAGAAGTGAACTTACTAGAGGTACAAGCAGGGTAGACAGGGAGCAATAAAGGCTAATTTGTAAAATATCATGAAATTAGGATAAATTAGTCAGTAAGTTTGCAAGACTTTTGGTATCACATTTGTTGGAATATTTTTTTACTTCAAGCCCTGTAATTACGTAGGTATTATGTAGGATAGAATTAGAGTAATGAGACTCGATTTCCTGTGTGGAATATGGAAACCAGAGTCACTGCTTTGCAGGTACAGCAATTGATCTCATTTGCCACATCATGGTAATCCTGTAACCTATCCAGAATCTGTGTGAAGTTAAACAACAATCATCACATAGAACCCCATGCAAACGTATAGAAGGCCATCAGCAGGCATCTGGGAATAACTCCTGCAGAACTCTGTTAACAGTGCAGCCTGGAAGCCATGGAGCAACCAGAAATAGAGAAGAATGCATTCTGCCCCTTGCCTCTTCCACGTCCTGCTGGGAAAGAGGCAGGATGGGAATGGAAAGGCAATGCTAATGCAGGAATTCTCAGTATTTTCAATCGAACACACTCTTCCTATTTTCATTCTGAAGAAGGAACCTGCAGAAATTATTTTCAGGGAATGCTGATCATAAAAACTACCAGATGAATAAACATTTTTGCTCTGTCCTGCTCCTTTCATCTTTTCCAGCAGTGCCTTATATTATCTGCATCTCCCAGAGTCTCCCAAACCACTCAAGTCTGTCCACTCCTACTCTGTAATTGCCTCTTTCTTCCTCTGTGACCTGGGCTTTTCCGGTCTTAAATAAGCATGTTCACAGTCTTGAAATGATTTAATAGCTATCATATGCAAGGGAAACTAGATTGAATATATTAGCTTAAAAAGGCAGAACTGAGACCTACTGGTACAGATTTGACCCTGTCCTAGAGTCAACTTTATCTTACTCAAAGAAGCATAAAAAATAGGCAGCTCCAAAATTGCCATAAAACAAACATAGAGAATGAAGACAATACATGGGAGTCAGAATTTAAAGTTTGGAAGTGAAGAGAATGAAGGCATACATTAAAACAATGGAATTCTTTATATTTTCAGATGCAATGTCCCTTGCTAAATGTGTTGGAAAAAAACCATCTTCCTACCCTCAATTCCATCCTCAAACAGAAATGGAAAGACTTTGCTAGCAAAGCAACACATAAAGGTGATGCCATAAGAGATATCCAATACTTAAGAAAAAAGTTTGTAGGGGTGCCTGGGTGGTTCAGTGGGTTAAAGCCTCTGCCTTCAGCTTGGGTCATGATCCCAGGGTCCTGGGATTGAGCCCTGCTTCGGGCTCTCTGCTCAGCAGGGAGTCTGCTTCCCTTCCTCTCTCTCTGCCTGATTCTCTGCCTACTTGTGATCTCTGTCTGTCAAATAAATAAAATCTAAAAAAAAAAAAAAAGTTTGGGATGATACAGTTTGAAAAAGCAAAAGAAGTAAGATGCCTTTCTAGGGTATCTTGTAAGAACAGCTGAAGTGGAATCAGTATCCCTGGAAATCTTGTATTACCCCTCCAGGAAAAAACTAGAATCCTCAAACAAGACAAAAACATGTAAAGAAGCAAAGAAAGAGATAAGAGACAGACATACAGGCAGACACTAATTCCTATTAGATGTCTATGCAAGATGGATGCTATGGCCTACAAGGTCCCTCATTGGACAAAACTGCACCATGCTCCTTGGTACCTCCCAGAGGCTGAAGCACTGCTAAGGTATGATATATGATAGAACAGTGAATAAGGAATAAAGTTTAAAAAAAAAAACAAAAACCTTTCAGTAATGAAATGGACAAGGCAACAGCACCATGATTTCACATATGGTCCAAGCCTTCAGTGTGAGGAACCCAATGAAAGCAAGGTGGAAAACCATCAGGCTGTGATTCCAGGTAAGGCCTTTAGATAAAATAATATATCTAAGCACACAGCTAGACTGTGAGGAAATCTGTAAGTTTCTAATTAAAGTATCAGTAGGAACATCCCTGAAGACACTGAGAGTTGCTACCTACCGGGTTTTTCCCTCAGGAAGTCAAAGAAACCAAACTAAGAGCTCTCCCAGGCAGGCTCAGCAAATTTATTTAAATTTAAAATCACACCATTGGCTAGAATGGTTTGACAGCTAAAATACGGTAAAACATTCTTCCAGAAGTAGTTTCTTTTTATGTAGCTAAACTCAAACACTCATCTCTTTGTCAAATAATAGTAAATCTTTAAAATAGTAGGGCACTATGCCAAGACTTTCAGAGAATGTCAAATGAACCAATATATGTTATCTTCATAGATTCTGAAGAGAGATAAAATATATACCAAAAATAACTATAATACAAGGTACTAAAGTATGAAGAGCCAAACAGTAGTAAAGTTAGGTAATAAAGGATTTCTTTAAGTAGATACTAACTTTAAGAAAGTCTTCAAATCTGGGCTACATTTTAAGAGAGAGGTAGATCATGGGCACAGGAACAAAACAAGGTGAGGAAGGGGGAAATTGGAATAAAAGAAGCCACAAATTGGGTACCCACCATTTCTAGCCAGGAATGGCCACTCTCTTCATTTAGTGGGTAGAGAAAGAAATATCATGGGAATTGGTGGGCAAATTAGACCAGGATAGATTACTGGAGCACCTTGAAGGTGAGCCTCAGAAGTTAAATCTTCCTTCTGAAGATGCTTTAGAAAATTAGATTTTAAAAAATATTAGATTAGATTAGATAATGCTTAAAAAATATTAGACGCGTCAAAACACTGACCAGTAGAGTGAAGAATGGAGAAGCTAGGGGTCTGAAGCTACAGTGACAACAAAGGAAGAAGGCTGAGGGAGAGTCAACTAAGGAATCAGCAGCAAGAGGGAAGGAAAAGAGCACATTTCACCTTCAACTCATTCCACACAGTTGCAGGGCCTTGACAGTGGGGCAAGAGGCTCCTGTACAGAACAGCTTAGTTAATAACTCCCACACAGGAAAAGATTCCAAGACTCTGAAATGTAGCTTTAATAAAAGCATGTTTAGATAAAAATATTACTACTCAAATTTGTATAAAGTGGGAATATCATCCTTCAAAAAGTAATTACCTGCTCTTATTAGAATGGCCCAAATCTGGAATGCTGACAACATCAACTGCTGGTGAGGATTTAGAGCTATAGGAACTCTCATTTATTGCTGGTAGGAACACCAAATGGTGCCGCCAATTTGGAAGGCAGTTTGGCAGTTTCTTACAAAACTAAACATACTTTTACATAAAAGCCAGCAATTGCATTCCTGGGTATTTACCCAATAGAGTTGAAAACTTAGGTCCACACAGACACCTGCACCTGGATGTTTACAGTAGCTTCATTCAATACTGCTAGGACTTGGAAGCAATCAAGATGTCCTTCAGGAGGGAGATGGATAAACTGATACATCCAAAGGAATATTATTCAGTGATAAAAAGAAATTAGTTATTGGCTAAGAAAAGACATGAAGGGAACTTAAATATGTATTATCTAAGCGAAAGAAGCCAATCTGGGAATCCTACACGTTGTGTGATTCCAACTATATGACATCTAGAAACACTGAAAATTATGGAGACAGGAAAACAAACAAACAACATTGTTCACCAGGATTTGGGGAAGCAGGGAAGAATACATGGAACACAAAAGATATTTGGGCAGTGAAACTATATGATACTGAAAAGGTGGATACTTGACATTATATGCTCATCCAAACCCATAGAATGTATACCAAGAGTGAACCCTAACATAACTATGGGCTTTGGGTAACAAGGATGAGTCAATATGGATTCATTAACTATAACAGATCAGCACTCTGGTTGGGGATGGAGATAGTGGGGGAGGCTCTGCATGTGTAGGGCTATGGGATATAGAGGAAATCTGTACCTTTCCCTCAATTCACCTATGAACCTCAAACTGCTCTAAAAAATTTAAGTATCAGTTTTTAAAAAGGCCAAAGAAGAAAGTAAATCCCAAATTATATACCAGCAAATTGTGGAAGCGGGTGCTCAGAGAAACAGTTCCTCCAATGAAGCAATGATTAAGATGAAAATACTGACACAATATACTTTTTTGGAACTCTGGGATTTAATTTTAAAAATCTACAATAACAAGAGGAGCGCTTAGTGAAGATAAAGGTGGCAGAATTTCATTAATAAAGCACTGTGGCCTTTTTGCTTATTTGCCTCCCATTCCTCAGCACCACATGTGGGCCATGAGGATGCTGGCCCACATTCACAGGGCAGCTTACTGGTGCCAAGGGACTCATATGAATCTTATTTTATAAATACTTCATTTGTGCATTTTGACTTGCCCTGTGGTTCCTGGAGGGAATGGTGCAGAGGCTGACCTTTGTTTCACACCACCCTGCTAGCCTTGGGCTGGAGTGGCTTTCCAGGTGGTGGTGGCACCTGGTGTAAGATTTAAAGATTACTCTCCATGCCCACCTGGGACAAGGGACTACAAAAGCAGCAAGCATCAGAAAAACCCAAAAGCCTTGGAAGCACAAGGCTAAGGAGGAAGTCTCTTGAATAAGTAAGGGCTTGGTAGGGCCATCCAGGACTGACACACACTCAAAAAAGACCTTAGAGGGCCTAGACTTGTACTTCTAGCAAGCAGTTCTGTCAGTGCTACACAAACAGGAGGCAAAGGTTAAAGCAGAGTTGTAGATGGCCTAGCTTCCACATGAAAAGAGTGCCCCAGCTCACAGCTAAGCTAGAAAGACAGGGGAAATACTTATTTTCCTTTTGGCTCCAAAAATTTAAGGAAATCTGACAGGTCACTGGAGGACCAATGAGAAAACAGAGCAGAGACTTCAGTAACCATACACCTACAGAAGAGAGACATCAGTAATAACACTTGACAAGGAATACAGTCTCTGCAAAATGGATTGGCACACTCACTAAACACAATGGCAGTACTCAACAGTTGACAACTAACCTGAGTTATGCAGAGAATCTGATTTCCAGATCTACCATGTTATAATATTTAAAATAACCAATTTTTGATGACAACAACAATAAGGCACACAAGGAAACAAAAGAGAATGTCCCATTCAGGGGGAAAAAATAAATTGAAAGAAATCATCCCAGAAGAAGCCCAAACACTGAATCCATTAGACAAAGACTTTAATTCAATTGTCTTAAATATGATCAAAATGCTCAAGGAAACATGGACAAAGAAGTAGAGGAAATCAGTAAAGATATGACAAATGGAGATATTGTAAAGAGATAGGAATTAAAACAAGAAACTAAATAGAAAGTGGAGCTGAAAAGTATAGTAGCTAAAATTAAAAATTCTCTAGAAGGGTTTAACAGATTTGAACAAGCAGTTAAAAGATTCCACCATCCTGAAAATAGGACACCTGAAATTATATAGACTGAGGAACAGAAAGAAAAAAGAATGAATAAGAATCAATGGAGCCAGAAGGACATGTAGGACACCATCAAGCAGAGCAACATATACTTTTGAGAGTCAGGAAGAGAAGAGAGGAATAAAGAAGAAAAAAAATATTTGAAGAAATGATAGCTGAAAAATCCTAACACCATTAAGCTCAACAAACTCCAAGCAAGATAAACCTCAAAGAGATCTACATTAATACATATTATAATCAAACAAAGACAAAAACAAAGAGAATCTCAAAAACAGCAAAAGAGAAGCTATACATCATGTAAAAAGCATCTTTAATAAAACTAACTGCCAATTGTTCATTGGAAACCATGGATGCCAAAAGGCAGTAGAATGACTGTATTTAAAGTGCTGAAAGAATAAACCTTACAAGCCAAGAATCCTATCTTTGGCAAAAGTACCATTAAAAAATGTAGGAAGAGGTGTGCCTGAAGGGCTCAGTTGGGAGAGCACATGACTCTTGATCTTGTGGTTGTGAGTTCTAGCCCCACATTGGGTGTAGAGATTACTGAAAACAAACAAACAAACAAACAAACAGAATAATGAAGGCATGCCCAGGTAAACAAAATGTGAATTCAACACTAGACCTGTCCCTCAAGAAATACTAAAGAGCAGTGCTTCAGACTGAAATGAAAGGACACTAGACAGTAACTTGAAGCCCTAGGAAGAATAGCTCCAACAAAGGTAACTACATAAAACCCAATATTAGTGTATTTTTGATTTGCAACTCTTTTTGTTCCCTACTAAAAGATATATTCATAAAATAATTATCAATCCATATTAATGGGTATACAGTGTCCAGAGATGACATGTGTGATAAGAACAATGTAAAATGGGAGGCAGAGCTACATAGGAGCAATTTTTATATGCTACTGACTTTAAATTGCTCTCTATTTAAACTGGGCCATTATAAATTTATGATCTGGGTTGTAATCCCCACAGTAAGTCACTAAGGAAATAAAAAAAGGATGGAAAAGGAAATGAGACATGTCTTCATCTACTCAGGCTTCTGTAACAAAATACCACAGACTGAGCAACTTATGAAAAAGCAGAAATTTATTTGTCACAGTTCTGGAAACTGAAAGTCCAAGATCAGGGTGCTCACATGGTTAGCTGAGGGCCTCTGGGTCCAATGGTGAAGGCTCCACCCTCAGGACCAAATCATCTCCCAAAGGCCCACCTCACCATACCATTACTTTGAGAATTAGGATTTCAACATAAAAATGGTGGGGAGGCCTGGGGTGTGGGGAAGGAGGACACAAACATTCAGACCAAAGCAGGAATGGGATCAAAAAGGTACACTACATTAAAACAAACAAACAAACAAACAAAACAAAAAAACAACCACACACACACACACACACACACACACAAAAGAAGGCAGCATTGGTTACCAAGTAAAATACAGAAAACATACTTGCTAGGGGCAGGGGATTTGTAGGAGAGGTTAATAAATCCTTAAGGAGTGTAGGGTTTTATCTTAGGGTGATAAAAATAATCTGGATCTACACAAAGGTGACAGTGGCATAACACTGTGGATGTACTAAATACTACTGAATTATTCACTTTAAGATGGTTAACTTCATGTGAGTTTCACCTTGATGGGGGGAAAAGTCAGCAGCAAAAAAAAAAATACCTCTAATTTTGTTTTCATTCTGCCAGTAGTAAAAAGCAGCCAACCAAAACTTATCCCTTGTAAGAACAGACTGAACAAACTGGTCTTTCTAAAGAATGAAACACCAGTAATAATTTTAGAATCATCTCAGCTTTGCCTCTACTCAGAAAACCTTACTCTACTTGCAAATCCATTTGGAAGTTTTTCCCCTTTGCCATCATTCCCTGAAAGCAAAGTTAAAATGCATATTCATTTGTCATATTGAAGCGTGGTGTCATCAAAGGGCTTAGAGTTTCACATATACAACCACAGGAAGAGGGAAAATAACAAAAATACCCCCTCTTAAGCCCCCAGATTCAAATAATTACTATAATATACCCCAATATTCCATATAGCAAAGTTCAACCTAAAGTCATTAATTTATTTATTTTTATTTTTTTGAAGTCATTAATTTAGAAACTATCTTTAAGATTCGACAGCTAAAATGTGCCAAGAAAAAGCTTCTTCCTGTTACATTTAAAACCTATGTCAAAATACTAGCCAATAGGATTCAACAGTACATTAAAAGGATTATTCACCACGATCAAGTGGGATTTATTCCAGGGCTGCAGGGTTGGTTCAACATCCGCAAATCAATCAATGTGATACAACACATTAATAAAAGAAAGAACAAGAACCATATGATACTCTCAATAGATGCTGAAAAAGCATTTGACAAAGTATAGCATCCCTTCTTGATCAAAACTCTTCAAAGTGTAGGGATAGAGGGCACATACCTCAATATTATCAGAGCCATCTATGAAAAACCCACCGCAAATATCATTCTCAATGGAGAAAAACTGAAAGCTTTTCCGCTAAGGTCAGGAACACGGCAGGGATGTCCATTATCACCACTGCTATTCAACATAGTACTAGAAGTCCTAGCCTCAGCAATCAGACAACAAAAAGAAATTAAAGGCATCCAAATTGGTAAAGAAGAAGTCAAACTATCACTCTTCGCAGATGATATGATACTATATGTGGAAAACCCAAAAGACTCCACTCCAAAACTGCTAGAACTTGTCCAGGAATTCAGTAAAGTGTCAGGATATAAAATCAATGCACAGAAATCAGTTGCATTTCTGTACACCAACAACAAGACAGAAGAAAGAGAAATTAAGGAGTCAATCCCATTTACAATTGTACCCAAAACTGTAAGATACCTAGGAATAAACCTAACCAAAGAGGCTAAGAATCTATACACAGAAAATTATAACGTACTCATGAAAGAAATTGAGGAAGACACAAAGAAATGGAAAAATGTTCCATGCTCCTGGATTGGAAGAATAAATATTGTGAAAATGTCTATGCTACCTAAAGCAATCTACACATTTAATGCAATCCCTATCAAAATACCATCCATTTTTTTTCAAAGAAATGGAACAAATAATCCTCAAATTTATATGGAACCAGAAAAGACCTCGAATAGCCAAAGGAATATTGAAAAAGAAAGCCAAAGTGGGTGGCATCACAATTCCGGACTTCAAGCTCTATTACAAAGCTGTCATCATCAAGACAGCATGGTACTGGCACAAAAACAGACACATAGATCAGTGAAACAGAATAGAGAGCCCAGAAATAAACCCTCAACTCTATGGTCAACTAATCTTCGACAAAGCAGGAAAGAATGTCCAATGGAAAAAAGACAGCCTCTTCAATAAATGGTGCTGGGAAAATTGGACAGCCACATGCAGAAAAATGAAATTGGACCACTTCCTTACACCACACACGAAAATAGACTCCAAATGGATGAAGGACCTCAATGTGAGAAAGGAATCCATCCAAATCCTTGAGGAGAATGCAGGCAGCAACCTCTTCGACCTCAGCCACAGCAACATCTTCCTAGGAACAACGGCAAAGGCAAGGGAAGCAAGGGCAAAAATGAACTATTGGGATTTCATCAAGATCAAAAGCTTTTGCACAGCAAAGGAAACAGTTAACAAAACCAAAAGACAACTGACAGAATGGGAGAAGATATTTGCAAACGACATATCAGATAAAGGGCTAGTATCCAAAATCTATAAGGAACTTAGCAAACTCAACACCCAAAGAACAAACAATCCAATCAAGAAATGGGCAGAGGACATGAACAGACATTTCTGCAAAGAAGACATCCAGATGGCCAACAGACACATGAAAAAGTGCTCCACGTCACTCGGCATCAGGGAAATACAAATCAAAACCACAATGAGATATCACCTCACACCAGTCAGAATGGCTAAAATTAACAAGTCAGGAAATGACAGATGCTGGCAAGGATGTGGAGAAAGGGGAACCCTCCTCCACTGTTGGTGGGAATGCAAGCTGGTGCAACCACTTTGGAAAACAGCATGGAGGTTCCTCAAAATGTTGAAAATAGAACAGCAATTGCACTACTGGGTATTTACCCTAAAGATACAAACATAGTGATCCAAAGGGGCACGTGTACCCGAATGTTTATAGCAGCAATGTCTACAATAGCCAAACTATGGAAAGAACCTAGATGTCCATCAACAGATGAATGGATAAAGAAGATGTGGTATATATACACAATGGAATACTATGCAGCCATAAAAAGAAATGAAATCTTGCCATTTGCGACATGGATGGAACTAGAGGGTATCATGCTTAGTGAAATAAGTCAATCGGAGAAAGACAACTATCATATGATCTCCCTGATATGAGGACATGGAGAAGCAGCATGGGGGGTTAGGGGGATAGGAGAAGAATAAATGAAACAAGATGGGATTGGGAGGGAGACAAACCATAAATGACTCTTAATCTCACAAAACAAACTGGGGGGTGCTGGGGGGAGGTGGGATTGGGAGAGGGGGAGGGGGCTATGGACACTGGGGAGGGGAGGCGAACCATAAGAGACTATGGACTCTGAAAAACAACCTGAGGGTTTTGAAGGGTCAGGGGTGGGAGGTTGGGGGAACAGGTGGTGGGTAATAGGGAGGGCACGTTTTGCATGGAGCACTGGGTGTTGTGCAAAAACAATGAATACTGTTACACTGAAAAAAATAAATAAAATGGGAAAAAAAATAAATAAATAAAACCTATGTCATACCATGTCAATATTTGGAAACAAAAAGGCAAGGCAGCTTTGGCTGGGATAAACATTTTATAAGTTTGTCTTGTGATCCCTTGATGCCCTTCCCATTGGACAATAAAAAGAAAAGGAGAGAAACACCCATTAATAATCTTCAAACCTCTGCCACACATTTTATGAATATGGAAGGCTTAAAAACCTAGCTCTGGATTAAAGAACCTAGCCAACAGGGGCACTGGGTGGCTCAGTGGGTTAAAGCCTCTGCCTTTCGCTCAGGTCATGATCCCAGGGTCCTGGGATCGAGCCCCGCATCGGGCTCTCTGCTTGGCGGGGAGCCTGCTTCCTCCTCTCTCTCTCTCTGCCTGCCTCTCTCCCTACTTGTGATCTCTATCTGTCAAATAAATAAATAAAATCTTTAAAAAAAAAAAAAAGAACCTAGCCAACATTGTTATTGTGTGCAACTTTAAAATCCATGGTTTCTGGAATTCAAGACTAAATGATAGGAAGTATGAACGGATTCAGATTAAGCCCTTACCTGGGACCAGCACGACTGTGCAAACACATTAGTGTTCTTGCCCATGAGCCCTATAACGCTGTCCAAATTTCACACATGCTGCTAAGGCCAGAATCAAAGTCACACACCAGTGAATGGAAGTTTGCACATAGCATCTCTATGACTGATAAAAATAATAAATTCTCCCAATTCTAACCTATGTATCCTAAAATACTCAACAGAGTTGAATGAACTGTTACAGTTTCTAGGTATACCGTTTGTAGGATAGTGACATAATCCTGAAGAACTGGATATTAGCTTGAGAAATCAGGGCTTCCCTGCCCTGAGAGAGAAAATGTTTCCTCTCACTGAGCACAGAGACTTTCACCACCCAGGACTCTGCTGGATGCAGCCTTCGTGGCTCCTAGTGCCTTGGACACCTGAGCTCTGGAAGAATGTAAGGCCATGCTGCCCCCCAGGATCTCAGACTTCGGTTATCCCTAACGCCCCCAAGAAATTATTTTCTTAATTCTCCCACATTCTAGACCAAAGTGTGGATCTTCTTCTTGAGTGCATGTAACAGATGTCATTTTAAGTGTCATTCTCCTCACAGTGAATGCTCTCTCGACCATCCAAGAACATGTGGGTGCTGTCACACATTCCCTCAAGGTCAAGAGTGTACAGTCAGCAGATATGCAGGAGAAAATGAACGCCAGGCCTGAGGGAGCCAGAAATAGGGGCAGCAACAGGAAAGGGGACAAACCTTTTGCTGCTTTTTGATAGTATTTCTGGTTCTCTCTGGAGGTCCTTCTGTATCCACTTGATCGACTAGTTCTCTCCAACCCCCGCCACAAGTTTTGGCTTCATACGACCCATCATAGCCAAAGCAATCCACATTTTACTTGGCCTTCCGGCTCCACCAACCCCTGCACCCTGGCAACTGCACCCTCTGTTTTGAACAGTTTCTTGGGGCATTCTGTTTTTTCCCCTCCCAATTTTGCTGAGGAGTAAGTGACAAATATAATTGTGTACATTTAAAAGTGCACAACATGATCTGATACACATACACACGGGAAGTGATTTCCAAGATCGAGATAGCTAATGCCATCACCTATCACCTCACACAGCTAACTTTTTTATTACTGTGTGTACCGAATGCTTAAGATCTCAGCAACCTTCACCATCTTCACCACAGCTGCCACGCTCTACATTAGATCCTCAGGAAGTTGTTCTTATAACTGAAAGTCTGTGTCTCGGGACATTGTTGTTGGTACAGCCCAGCCTTGAGTCAGTCCATGTCCGAACCCATAAGGCAGGACTCCAGACACCTCCTGACAGTACTGCCCAAGATCACACCAGCCATGAGGACAGAGTCATGTGACACATGGCCACACTGGAGGAGGTGGGGAAGACAGCAAGGGAATCTCAAATATTACCACCATTCGAATTTCATATTCTCTTCTGCCACCTAATTAGTATCTCAGGCTTTTCACTCAGCATGCAAGAAAGTAAATTATTATTTTAATCATTTATCTTATAACTTCTGTAGTTTCTAATTAAACTTTAGAAACCCTCCCTCTCCCCTTCTGCTATGGTAATTCCCAAAAGTTACAGGTTTGACAAAGGTTTTCAATCATCTGTGGTTAGTAAAGATTCCTATTTCAGGAGACCTCCAAAAATGTCTTTGACCTTCAGCAAAGGGCTAGAACAGAGGCAAAATTCATATTAGTGCTGCACATAATGGGTTGCAATAAAGTCCTATTTCCAGGTGCTAACTGGGTCAAAGATGCTTTATCTCTTTCTATTGCCAAATAATGGGTCTAGAACAAGGAGGATTCTAGTCCTGGAAAAAGAAGCTTGAGTGCAATCCTTGAAACAGAGAATTTAGGACACAACTCAGGAGATTAAGGGATAAAAGCCAGTAGCCCAATTTGTCTTCAGTGAAACATAAAAGACAGTGGATTATGAGGCTATCTGAATATTACATTTGATATTATATTTGAATATTACTCTAGTTACTCCATTTCTATTGCAAAGGTGACTTGAAGAATACTGCTCCCTGCCTACAAACTTATACATGAGACTTGCTCAGTCATGGAAAAAAATGTTCAATCCAAATTCTACGAATATAATGAAACTGAAATAATGCATAAGAAAAAAACTGAGTTAATACTGATGTAAAAGTCCCATCTGCACCAAATTAACTTTTGGAGGCATGAGTCGACTCTTATTAAACACACATATTCAGGGATGTCATCACCTTTGGAGTTGAATTTGAATCCCGATTCTGCCATTTATTGCTTGTTATCTTGACCAAGACACTCATCTCCTCTGAGCCTCAATTTCTTCAACAGGCCAAATGAAAACAGCACGTCCTACTTTGGATGCCTGCACACGTTCACTGGGGTGATCGCCTACAGGCACCCCGCACAAAACACAGACCGGTACAAGCAGCTAAATGTCCACCTTGCTCTCTGTCTACTATTTAAGTTCTTGGATGATCTCTTTTCCCTTGTATTTGGTCTGCTGCCCTCTGTTCGCTGACAGGGTGCTTAGAAATGAGCTAATATCTGTGTCTAAGGATTTTCTTCTGTATTATAAGAGGATGTTGCAGGCAAATATTATACTGTACCAGAATACAACCTTAGCACAGACCCAGGTTTCTTTAAGATTTTCAAGTGCACCCAGTTAAATCCACTAGCTGATAGTTTTTTGTTTTTTTTTTTAATATGTATTCTGATTTTGTATGGAATGTTCTATGTATATATTTTTTTTTAATTTATTTTTTCAGCGTAACAGTATTCATTGTTTTTGCACAACACCCAGTGCTCCATGCAAAACGTGCCCTCCCTATTACCCACCACTTGTTCCCCCAACCTCCCACCCCCGACCCTTCAAAACCCTCAGGTTGTTTTTCAGAGTCCATAGTCTCTTATGGTTCGCCTCCCCTTCCAATTTTTTTTTTTTTATAAACATATAATGTATTTTTATCCCCAGGGGTACAGGTCTCTGAATCGCCAGGTTTACACACTTCACAGCACTCACGATAGCACATACCCTACCCAATGTCCATAACCCCCTCCCCCTCTCCCAATCCCACCTCCCCCCAGCAACCCCCAGTTTGTTTTGTGAGATTAAGAGTCATTTATGGTTTGTCTCCCTCCCAATCCCATCTTGTTTCATTTATTCTTCTCCTATCCCCCTAACCCCCCATGCTGCTTCTCCATGTCCTCATATCAGGGAGATCATATGATAGTTGTCTTTCTCCGATTGACTTATTTCACTAAGCATGATACCCTCTAGTTCCATCCACGTCATCGCAAATGGCAAGATTTCATTTCTTTTGATGGCTGCATAGTATTCCACTGTGTATATGTACCACATCTTCTTTATCCATTCATCTGTTGATGGACATCTAGGTTCTTTCCATAGTTTGGCTATTGTAGACATTGCTGCTATAAACATTCGGGTACACGTGCCCCTTCGGATCACTATGTTTGTATCTTTAGGGTAAATACCCAGTAGTGCAATTGCTGGGTCATAGGGTAGTTCTATTTTCAACATTTTGAGGAACCTCCATGCTGTTTTCCAGAGTGGTTGCACCCACTAGCTGATAGTTTTAAGGGACATTTGCAGCCTAAACCTTAAAATAGCTATACGTAAGTACCCTGATGTGTAAGGGCTATTTGTTGTCAAGGGCTGATTTTCTTTTTCGAGTGATTAAATTAATCACTAATTCACTTTATATTGTGAACTGGTGCTTCCCAGAATAATTGTTTCAGTCTGCAGTGGCTCACTGTTAATTTCCAGTCAGGTTTTTTGTCAGTTACATAGAGCATCTCAAGAACATTCTTATTTTTATACCCAGGAACCTAAAAATTAGTAAGTTATCTCTCCTGTCCAATAAAAGAAAAAAAAAATTCAGGGTGCCTGGGTGGCTCAGTGGGTTAAAGTCTCTGCCTTTGGCTCAGGCCATGACTCCAGAGTCCTGGGATGGAGCCCCGCATCAGGCTCTCTGCTCAGTGGGGAGCTTGCTTCCCTCCCTACCTCTGCCTGTCTCTCTGCCTACTTGTGATCTCTGTCTGTCAAATAAATTAAAAAAATCTTTTAAAAAATTTCAATAGAGCTAGAGCACAATGAAATTAATCAGGGAATCAGAATCCTGTATAGGGGTGGTCAGAATTGAGGTTTACATCAATCACCTGCTAGGCCTGTAAATTCTTTCTTTCTAAAAAAAATGAGGAACCATCTTGGGGCACTGACTAAACTTTCCAAGGATGCACCCCCAAAACAACTTTATCTCTGATGCTGTGAGCCTCCTCTGTGTCCTAGTAAACTTTTGTTCATTAATCATAGTGAGGGATGGTAACCAACATCTACGGTTTTTAAAATATGCTATGCATTCTTTTATTGTGAGTATCTTAACTCACTTTAATCCTCATGATACTCCTATGAGGTAGATATTATTATTAACACTATTTTAGAGTTAGGAAAGCAGAGGCACAGAGTTTAAATGATTTGCTCCAGGTCACAGAGAGAGGAAGCAGTAAAACCAGGATTCAAACTCAGGCAATCAGACTTCAGAATGCTTGTGTTAACCACTACCCTGTGTTGCCTCAAGTGTCTTGGAAACAAAGATGCTCGAGGTACATTACCTTCCTTGTTTGCACTCCGTGTCAACACCCGTCAAAGAAATGATTCCGTGAATGTGAATCACAGCTTCACACAATCACTCCAATTAGTATCTGATCCTCCCTTTTTACTTTAAAATCTGATGCCTTATTTTCCCTAAATTATCTTTATACAGACAACAAAGTGACACATCACCCCTAAAGAACGTGCTTACTCAAATTTCAGTGCCCATCAGGGTGTTAGAAATAGGTACTGGAGGGAGGCCCCACTATTTGCGATTTAGGTATTAGGTCTCACATCTTCTAAATTTCACTTTACACAAATGATACAGGGAAAGATGGTCTCTCCAGAGCTATGCAAATTGGTTAAATCTGCTTAAGCTCAAGCCACTCTTTTCATAAAGCAAAGTTTACTTTATTTAGTATAGAATTGATACGTCACAAGCTAATGAGCAAGAAAGAAAAGATAAATCTTGGGTTCCACTCAGTGATCTATATGAGTAATTATTCAAAACCAAAAATTGTGTATCTACCCTAACCAGGACCAAAAGACCAATCAATGAAAATTTTAAAAAATGGATAAAGAAGATACGGTCCATATATACAATGGAGTGTTATGCCTCCATCAGAAAGGGTGAATACCCAACTTTTGTAACAACATAGACGGGACTGGAGGAGATTATGCTGAGTGAAATAAGTCAAGCAGAGAGAGTCAATTATCATTGATGGTTTAATTTAGTTGTGGAGCATAAGGAATAACACGGAGAACACTGGGAGATGGAGAGGAGAAGGGAGTTGGGGGAAACTGGAGGGGGAGACAAACCATGAGAGACTGTGGACTCTGAGAAACAAACTGAGGGTTTTGGAGGAGAAGAGTGTGGGGGGTTGGGTGAGCCTGGGTGATGGGTATTATGGAGGGCAAGTATTGCATGGAGCACTGGGTGTGATGCAGAAACAATGAATTCTGGAACACTGAAAAGAAATAAAATAAAATACAAACAAACAAAAAAGAAACCAAACCAACAAAAAAATCAGAGAGAAGGCAAACCAAGAAACAGACTCTAAACCATAGAGAACAAGAGGTGGGTTGGGGGTTGGGTTAAATAGGTGATGGGGATTAAGGAGGACACTTGTTGCAATGACCGCTGGGTGTTGTACGGAAGTATTGAATCACTATACTGTACACTTGAAACTAATACTACACTGTACGTTAGCTCACTGGACCTTAAATGATGAAATTTTAAAAACACACACAAAAATATATTTATAATATATATACTATATATATTAATAAAACAATGAATGAATATCATCTGAATCATGAAAGGTAGAAAAATAATTTTGACCCTTAATGCCATGCATTCTTTTCAGCCTCTATAGACACCTAGACCAGGTGGGAGTAGCCCTAGGCAGCAGCAGATTTTTTCAGAAATAGAGTAAAACACGCGGTTCCCATAGTTTATATCTATTAGGTAGACCACGTTATACTCCGTCACAGAACCTGTGTACCATAATATTCTTCAACTTCTAGGAACTCACATTCCAGCAGAGGAATGTAAATACTATACATACATATAAAGTTAACTCTCCCTGTATCTCCCATGTATGCACACAAATTAGCTATCACTACAGAATTCTTAGGAACATTTTTTCAAAAATGCAATACACTGCATACATTTGCTATGAGGAAAGATAATTCTTTTAAAAGTACCCAGCATGCTGTAACCACTCAACAAATCACATCACATTATTATCACATTATTATAATAGTGTCATTACCATCAACCTGAGAAACAGAGTAATATACTTATTGCTGGGGTCAAAGACTTTCTATCATTTAAAATGTATAATCATATAAGTCTACTGTTTGCCCAATTTGCTGAAAATATGCTAAAGGGATTTTTCTTTAAAAGCATCCATAACAAAATCATCCTAGTACATTAAAAAAAAAGTGTACATTTTCTTACACATCCACACAGGCTAGTTCATACACTGCCACTTATAATTATAGCAATCATTAACCTACCTTAGCAAATATGTGGGCTTTTACTAAGCAGGTGTGTTAGGTGCCAGAAATCAAAAGACGCCCTGACAGGCTCAGCTCTCAAAGAGCCCTTGTAACAAAAAGGAAGTATTTCCGCTTTGTGACTTATTGCTTCAACCTGAGTGTACTATCTTTTTATTTTTTACCATATTTCCTACAGTTTGAGCATTTGTCATCTTTAGTTAATCTGGAGCACACTTTTTACTTGTTTTAGGTTTACAGTGTGGGATCTAAATGTTGGCTCCAAACTGCCCTTTATCTATGCCAACATCATTCGTGAACAATTCTTGGGTCTTACTCAGGAGTAGTACTGGATAATAGACCTACTTTGCTAGCTAGTGATTCTCCACTGCCCTCTGGGTTTCTGTTATTTCCGTCAGTCCCAGCACTGTATCTGCCTTAAGGACTAATGTTTTAAACTGAGTTCTAGTATTTGACGGGGCTGTTACTTGCCCCAGATCTGTTGTTACAGAGTATGCTATTGAACTTCCTGATCCACTTTCTCTGGGCATGACTTTAGAATCACATTGTTTCAATGAAGATTGTAGGTTTCACTTGGGGGAAGGAGACTCAAGCTCAGGAGGCACCCATACATACAGGCAGAAGTAAGGTAAGGGATTTTCTGAGTCTCTGTTAGGGGGGGAAAAAAAAAGAACTGGATACCTTGGAGAAGCCTTAAAATGCCAACATTTAGAAGAATAAAACAGGTCTAAAATAAAGGGCCTGCAAGTAAAAGATGCTGAGTTCCTTTCTTACTGCATGCTGTGAAAAAACTGGCTCCGACTTGTTCTAGTTCATTAAAAATAAAAGGGAAAAAATGGCTAATAGCAAATTCAAGAGGGTAGCTTGACTCTTGGTAATTTAATTCTAAATGTAATAACATGCTTATTAAAAATGGAAGGTCACTCTTCCAAAAATTTCCCTAAAGGCACAGCTGCCAAATTGACTTCTGATCTAGTCTTTACAACATTATTAATTCAATGACATAATAAAGCTGGCAAGGGAAAGCCTCGTGGCTGCCTCGCAAAGGGAGAGAGCAGGGCCTGAGAGAGAAGTTTGCATTGTTTCCTAGAAAAGTGACCTGAAAATAATGCAAGTCACCTTATTTAGTTGGTGTTGTTTTAACTGTCCTGATAAAGGACTGAAAATGCTTTTCTCTTACTTTTAGGAAAAGCCTAGCAAACTGGAACCCCTACTTCTCCTGCCATATATGCTTTGTGTTGCTTTCATGTGTTAGCAGCAAAGCATTCTGTATCCTGTGGCCTAGAGATAGCTTATCCCAGGGTGAGCCCCAGGGATCTGGTCTAATAGTCAGTCAGTTGGCCTGGAGAAAAAGCAAAGCCTTCTTGCGGGTTCTCCACAGCTCAGGCTGAAGACTGTCGAAAGGCTCCTGGCTTGGAAACTGGACTCCAAACCATGACTTGGCTGCAAACTCTCATTAAATGGTACTTGACCACAAAATGCTTGTTGATCTTAACTTGTCTAAAGTTCCAGACTCGGTAGGACAGCAGGTTGAAGCCTGCCAGCATCATCATCAGCACAAGCTATAGCTTTTGGATAGAGCTTATTCTAAGTACGTTTCAAAGGGTCATGTCCTCCTATCTGCAAAGTGAATCATACTATGTCTGCCCGCAGACATGGACGGGCTATCCCACATGCCTTAGCAGTATCATATACCCCACCTTGAAAGGGAGACACTTTTATTGAAGTGGATCATTCAGTCTTTAGTCCTCTTTTATAAACTTTCCTATGTCTTCTGCATTTAATTTTTGTAAGTCCCAAAAAGTAAATAACTGTGTAATATTATCATTAAATCTTACATAGGAATCAACACTCTTCATCCACAGGTCACCAGGACAGCCTGGCAGAACCACGCTGGGTTTACTGGCTTGTGCCACTCAGGGAACCAGGCTGTGGGGGACTGTCGGGTGGCTTGTTACCGATCTGGGTCCTGTTAGGTGATTTAAAGAAAGGTCCACAGAAGCATCATTTGCTCTGTGTTACAAACTGTCAGGAAGCAGGGTAAAACCTGTGACTGGGTATATTGGTAATTTTATCTAGAAGATGGGAAGACCAAAAGAAAGCTAAATTGTTAATGCGTAAAGAAGCAGCAGTCATCATATCAGCTGGGAAAGGAGAATGTCTGGCCATTTTTGTGGTTTGGACATAGGTAATTCTACATGTAGATCTGCCTATATGGTAAACTTGCAAATTCTTAGAACTTCTGCGAGTAACACAACTTAGAGAATCTGCTACAAACACCAAAGAGCTGTCTCTGAGGCAGCCACTCAGCGGTTGGGCTGACTCTCACATACACAGGAGACAACAGGCACGTCCGTATCAGCGGGCTTGGTGCCAGTGTCCCACAGATTCTGCTGTCTCTACTAGTTCCTAAAGCTTCCTGAACTCCAGACTCTGAGCCAGAAAACTCATGATGCTTAGATGACCCTACCATTTGAATGTGAAAGAACAGAAGAACCAGAAGTAATGCTTCCTTCATGAAACTGATAGCACCTAAAAGGAAGATGATGACCATCCAAATATTTTCCGGGATGGCAACCTGCAGCTTCTGGGACGAGTTCGACCTGCACCAACTGTTCACTCTAAAGAACGGGCTCCTGAAAGCAGGCAGGGGCTCACATGGTGCTTATGCCCTGAACAGCTGAAACCAGGCCCTGTGCATCAATCTTAACGAGCCCAGCAGATAGCATTTTACCCAGAGATGCTAGTAACATTATCTTTGATACTGTGTGCTACAAGTATCATAAACATTTTCTTCTCATTTCAGAGACTGCAAGCTAGTGGCCTTAAGCTTGGATCTTATCTAAACACGGGACTTATTTGAGCCACACAGAACTCTTAAAACATTGATTTCCAACATGTCAAAATCTGATATTTTATATAAAAATCTGGATTTCTGTCTTCTCTTGTCCCAATCCACTGCAGGCATGTACTTTTGCCCATTTCGCTCAGAATGCCCTCTGAGCATGTAAACTCCCACTTTGCAAAAAGGGACACTGAGGCATAAAGTCAGTTTCTAGGACAGGAGGGAGAAGATTCTCGGGTGTGTTGCAGTATGCTCATTAAATCAGCTGCTTCTAGGACTTCCCTGTTCTCAGCACCCCACAAGTCTCCAGACCAAGCATCTGGAAGAGAAACATTCCCTCCTCCTGTGTTCACACCCTGCTTTCCTGACCTGAATGCCCAGGATCAATCCCCAACTCACTTTATATGGCTCTCTGGAGTTAAAAGCAAGTATAGCTCCTAGGTCAAAGCTTTTCCAACCTCCTTGGACATTTGATATCCTAAATTAATGAGTAAAACATACTTAAATAACAGATTATATGGATTTTAGTGAATCCACTAGAACTTTTAAGGGAAAAAATAATCAAAATGTAAATAGTACCATTCACTAAGAATCACTTCATTTACATTAGCATTCTGGTCATTAAGTGAGAACTACATTTTAGGAGCGACTTTATAATAATGTAAGCTAACGTTTCAGTGTTCATACTTTGTCAGATACAATTCTTCATGCTTTTCCAGGATGAACCTAGGTAGTCCTCATAACTTTCCTATAGTACCATTCTTATCCCCATTTTACAAAAAAAAAAAAAAAAAAAAAGGAAACTGAGGCACAACACATTAATGTAATGGGCCCCAAGTTACACAGGATGGAGAGGATTTCAGCCCTGACACCGACTCTGCCTGTGATTTACTGCTATTTGCTATTCCATTTGTCAAAAGACTCTTAGAAATGAGCGAGTGGTGTAGGACTTGGAAAGAAAGGTTTGTTTCTGACATCAAGTGACCTAAACAGTGATGATATCTGATGCACTGGCAAAATGGCCAGCACTCCCAATTCATCCTACATGTGTGTACACAAGTATTTCTAGAACAAAACATAAGTCACCCAGGGTGCATACCACAGTCACCACAATAAAGTTTAACGAGGATCCATTTAAACTGCAATAAATAAATAAATTAATTAAATAATTATGCTGCAAGATCTAATACAGTTGATTATGTCCTTTAGTGAGATATCTGGGGTCATCACGTTGGGAAGTGACATGTTGATGCCCGGGGTAGCTCAAAGAATGTAAGGGCTCTCCCTCCAGTCAGAAGTATTTGGCAGTTGCTCAGCCACTCCCCAGCAGGGTCTCACCTGCCATGAGGGATAATCACAGCGGGGGAGCATTTCAACAACTACAGAACATCGCTATCTCTACCATCTCTAGTCCTGCTGGTATCAACGGCAACAGTCATACTCTAATGATGCTGGGAACTCCGCTGAGGAAGCAAGGAAATTAGACATGTCACTGGTGATGACACATTTCGCCCACGGAGAATGTGAAGCTTTTCCAATTCTTCCCTCACCTCAGACGTCACCTATAAAACGCTTAGGTTCATGGAGAGGTTAATCCCTGCCTTCTTCCAGCCACTTCTGTTACTGTCAGTAAACCAAGCAATTTGTGTAACCCTGAATGAATTTTGGAGGCTTCTCTTGAGCACTGTGGGGTGCTGAAAGGTACACTATATAGGGCAGATATCTGTTGAAAATGCCTCAGGGTCACAGGATCATCAAAAACATCACTGAGGAGGACTTCAATCAACTACCTGCATGATATCACTTGCAGAGAGCCTTCAAAGTGAGTCCTGTGAGAAAGACAATGAAAAGAGAGAGAGAGACACCTTTCTATGCCTAGAACCCACAGGCACAGATGAGGCGCAGAATAAGCTGTCTCATTCAAAGGTCCGCCCATCCAAAAGGAAACTATATATAGTAAATATATTAGCTGGGGTCTGAGGATAGAATTCCCACATTTTCTATTTTGTAAGGCCAAAGGACAGCCTAGTGATTTAGTGCAGTGGCTTAACATCATAAGAACCATTTTCAAAATGCTGTCACAGTCTTTATTTTTTTAATTAATTTATTTATTTGAGCGAGAGAGAGTGCATGTGAGCAGGGGGAAGGGCAGAAGGAGAGCGAGAGAGAATCCTCAAGCAGACTCCATGCTGAGCAGGGAGCCCAACACAGGACTGGATCCCATGACCCTGAGATCATGAGCCAAAATCAAGAGCCAGACACTCAACTGACTGAGCCACCCAGGTGCTCAAAACACTGTCATAGACGTTAAAAGCAATTCCCTAGAAAGCACAAATGTGTGAAACAGAACTGCTCTCTATTCGCATCTGAAAATGATTTTGTTTGATTCTGAGGCAAACAACAATTTCTAAAGTGTGTCCCTTCCTGTCTTATCTTCAAGGTATACAGGGAAAAGGCAAATATCAGCACCTTCCCCCCACCTTTCTCCCCATGCCAGTTTCTCTGCAGGTGCCCCAGTTCACCCAGCTCTCTCTGCTCCACCTGCATCAAACTGGCACTGGAATGTCAATCACACCTCTTCACTCTGAAAACCTAATCCTGATTCTCCTTTCCATGTAAGTCTACCTAAAGTTCACTCTCTCCTCTGTCTGGAAAGCTGCAGCAGACCTTCCTGGGCTTCCCGACATTCTCTCTCCTCTTCACCATGGTCTCCACGTTGCCAGACAGACGCTGCTAAGACACTGATCTGTGCATTAATTTAACCAACATATCAAATGCCCACTGTATGCTATGCACTGTGTGTTGGGAGACAGCAGCATAAAGACCAAAAGCTCCCTGGCCCTCAAGATTCTACAGTCTGGCAGGGATGGGTGACCCCGGATGAGCGGTCACACGAAATAAGCCATCAGGATGGAAGATGGGCTCCAATTGAAGTACACGGCAGAGGACAGAAGCTAGTGAAAGGCTCCAAGATGACATCTTAGGGGAAGTGACAGTCCAGCTGAAATCTAGAGCTTGGGGAATCATGAGGAGCGAGTGGAAGAGGCAGGGGAGAGGACTACCTATAAAAGAACAGCAGCAAAATAGTTCAGGACTGAAAGAATTCTAATGGAGCCAAGATGCAGCGTGTGTTTTAACCACTCTGCTGAAAGAGGATCGACGGCTTTCCTATGCACCAATAATGGCCAGTTAAAATCAGGAAAACATCTTCTTTTTACAAACTCAAAGAGAAAGTGAAAGAAAATTCCATGACAGTGGAAATCCACACACAGAAGAAATAATCTTAACAAGAAAGGGATGAAAATTGCACAGGAAAGGTGGTAATGTATAACAGACCTTGTTTTGAATGACATGTTTAAATGGGTATACATACTATATTATTCAGAGTGGAGAGATGAGAAATGTTTTTAAAAGTAAGAGTAAGTTAGAGGGCAGAGTAGCCTCACCCACCAGGCAAATGTGTTCTAGAGCCCTCCTCCTTTAGTCTGTGATGTTGGCATAAGATCACACTGCAAATAGAGACCCGTAATGGTTCCTGGACACTCTGGAGTTTACACATGGTAAGGGAGGAATCCTGAACCAGCAAGGAAGGAAAAGGTTGCTCTATAATTGTTGCTGGAACAACAAAATACATATTTATCTGGAAAAATATAGTTAGTCAGTCGTCCCCATTCCTGCTTGCACATCACAAACTATCTGTGATATTTTTAGGAAACAAACATTCTGAGATCTCACCACCTCAGCCCACCCCATCCATAATTTAGGATTCAATAAATCTAGAAGAGGATGGGGGAAGTTCTTTATAGGAAGAACTTCAGGGGATTTGATCATGAAGCTGGAACTCTGAATCACTGTTTAGGGACTTCCTTCACATCATAGGTCAGACTAAAATTCAAAATAGAGTTTTGGTAGAGATACCATAAAATTAAGTGAGAAGAAATTTTTAAATCTTTAATTTCTCAATAGAAGATGGTTTTCTAAGTTTAAAAACAATGAAAGAGATTATGAACAAAAAATCTGACTAAAATAAAAATGAAAGACAACCAGAGAAAATACTTTACAACCAAGCTGTCAGATGACAAATATCTTCCACACATAAGGATGCAACTTGTAAGAAGTAAGAAAAAACCTGCATCATAACTGACAAGAAAGAAACAGACATGTACTATTTAACCCCAAAATGGCTTTTAAATAAAGCTAAAAGCTTGTTCTTTAAAAAATCTAACAAATTCTCTCAGTAATACATTCTGCTAAATAAGATTTCAAATAAACGCACAATAAATCAAATGAAACTGAGAGGTGCAACCATCATAAAGCTGAGAATCATAGCTTTGAACAACTTTAAGCCAATTTTGTGGAAAATTTAATGATATAAATAAACCGGGGGTGGGAGGCAGGGAAAGTACAGTCCAATAACCTGACTTCTAAAGAAAAAGAAACCTGAACAATCTTATAATGATTAAGAAAACTGACTCAATAGTTTAAATCTTTCCACAAATTTCCAGGTGAGTTCTAAGAAGAAATAATCCCAGCTTTATCCAAACTAAGAGCAGACTAAAGCAGGGAACGTGTTCCTAAGCCATTGTGAGTTACAGAACTCTGACATCATAACCCAATAAGGACAACACAAGAAAACAAAGATTATAGACAAATTACATTCAAAGATAGGTATACTGTTCTAAATAAATATTTACACAAATATGTCAATAATGAATTAAATAGGTAATTCATTGTGACTAAGTTGAATATTTCTGAAAATGCCAGATTGGTTCAGTATTAGAAAACAAGTAAATGTAATTCAAATCCCAAAGATTTCTAAAAATTATCTAAAAAATCTATAATATGCATCTTTTCTAAAAGTGAACATGAGAAGAGTTCAGATCAGAGAGAAGCAAAAGTACTACTCCTGTCTGGCAGTGTGCAGGCATGCCCTAGTCCACAGAGTAAGTCAAGAAACGGAAATAAATCACCAGGACTGGAAAGATGTACCCAAATATCATTCAAAGGTTATATTATTATTTACTTTTAAAATTCCAAAGAAATCTATATATTAAAATTAATATTAGAGTCCAGCAAGTTTCCTAGGTTCCAAACTAAAATACTAAAATTCCATTTAGAAATACCAGCAATGTATACATAGAAAATAAAATTCTTGAAAAGTTATTATCTATCACAGCATATAAACACAAAGTATCCAGAAAGAAATCTAAAACTATATGGGAGCCCTTTAAGGAGAAATTACAAAATTTTATTGGAAATACATCAAGGAAATACTAAGTATTTAGATGTCATGAATTATATGATTTTAATATCAAAGATGTCATTTCTTCAGAAAATGACCTAAAGATTAAGTGCAATTATATGCAAAATCTCAACAGAATACTTATATACAAGAAGAAACAAGTGTCAGTGAGAAGAACAGAAGTGTCAGAAACATATGCACACATATGGGTGCTTCACTGATAAAAGAGCTGGCTTTTATGATAATTAGGGAAAGAACAGATAACCATTCAATTAATGGTCCTCATACAATTTCATAAAATTGTTGTGCCCATAGAATGAAATCAAACTGTGTCCTCGGATCCTGTACAAAATTCAATTCAATACGTAGATGTGAAAGGCAAAACCACCAAAGACAATGTATGAAACTACCTTTATGATCTCAAGGAAAAGATTTCTAAAGACACAGAAAGAATGAGCCATAAAGGGAAAACCATTGACAAACCTGACCACATCAAAATTATAAACTTCCCTCCATCAGAAGAAACTACAGAGAGAGTGCAAGACAAGCCACAAAGTGGGAAAAGGTATTTGCCACCTATACAAATTAATAAAATTTTAATATTCAAAATAAAAAGAATCTCAACATATTAGTAAGAAAATTATATAAAGACAATAACCATAGAAAGACACTAACAACCACTTCAGAAAGGAGGCCGCCAAACACAGACTGGCAAAAATTGTCATATTAAGAGACTGAGGGCTGGAGAGAAGCAACAGAAACTCTAATGCAGTTAAGTACATAAATTGCTACCACCACTCTGAAAAGCAGTTGGCATCATCTCACAAAGTTGAATATGCTCGAACATGGGGACCCAGCAGTTGTACTCATGGGCTTACATGGAGAAATCTGCACACAGCAAAGGCCACATACAAAGACGCTCAGGAAAACACTGTTCATAACAGAAAAAAAACTGCAAGCATCCCAAATGTCCATCGCAGGAGAAAGGGTGAGAACATTATCCTCCAATGCGCAATAATAATATTCAGCAGGGAAAAGGAACTACATCTATATTAAAATATGGCTACATTTTTCAGCATGATTTTGAGTGATAATGAGCGAAGTCCAGAAGAACACAAGCAACTTATTTTGAGAAGCTCACAAACAAGCAAGACATAAAAAAGGTGGGTACAATCATTATTCTCCAGCTTTTAAAAACAAACACAAAGTTCAGGCTAGGGGCCGGAAGACAGGAGGAGAAGGGCTGGGGATCACAAAGGGGGATCCATAAGGAGCCCCATTTGGGCACTGGGTTCATGGCTGCGTACCTCACTGCTCACCATATCGACTTCGTACCCTCTGATATCATAATTTAAAAAACAGTAAGATGGCATCTTTAGAAAAACTAAGAACACTGGGTAAGTTCAAGATAGCCATCTAAAAGCAAGAATTTGGGGGGCTGAAGGAATGGGGTGGCTGGGTGATGGGCATTGGGGAGGGTATGTGTTAAGGTGAGAAAAAATAAATAAAATTTTAAAAAGGTAAAAGCAAGAATTCACAAACCTTACATGTGACTTGGTCGGAATAACAAGCATGATCACCATGGGGGTCTTAGGGTCTTAGGTCTTAGACCCTTAGGTCTTAGGGGTCTTGCTTGTTTGCAACAAGCATCTCAATGCACTAACATTACTCAAATTACTCGTGAACTGAAAGCAGTCATTGATACCAGGTAACATTAGGGCTTTGTACATTATAAAATACAACTTAGGAGGGAGGAGCAAGATGGCAGAGGAGTAGGAAACCTAAAAACATCAGGCCCCAGGAGCTCAGCTAGATAGTTATCAAACCATTCTGGCCACCTACAAACTCAACAGGAGATCAAAGAGAAGAAGAGCAGCAATTCTAGGAACAGAAAGGTGACCATTTTCTGGAAGGTAGGACAGGCAGGGAAGTGACTTCGAGGCGCTATATGGGAAGACAGACTGTGGGGGAAGGGCCGGCTTGCATCAAGCAGTAGAGCAGCGGAGCACAAAATCGGAACTATTAGAAGTCTGATCCACTGAGGGATGTCACTTCAGAGGCTAAGCAGGGGGTGGACCACTCACGGGGACAGTGTTGTCTCAGATCTCTCGGGGTCAGAGAAAGACCTGGGGGTGCCTGAGTGTGGCAGAGCTCCCAGGTATCAGAGTGGGAAACCCAGCTGCAAAGATAGAGTCGAGGAGGGGGCTCTCAGCTTGGGCTGACTTTAAACTGTGATCCTGGGCACAGTCAGACCACTGCTCTTTGAGCAGGGGGTCCATAAGTGGCAGACCCAGGGAGACCCTCCTTCTTCCTCTGGGAGGAGTGGTGTGGGAGTGTGCAGCAGGAAACTGCTGGGTTTGGAGACTCCAAAAGGGGTCATGAGCCAGAGATAGAAATGCTCGGTCACAGGACCGGTGAGCACAGAGTGCAGCCAGAGACCAGGGAGACAGGAGTGATTGCTTTTCTCTGAGGGCACACTAAGGAGTGGGGCCCTGAGCTCTCAGGACCTCCGGGCCGGAGATTGGGAGGCCGCCATTTTCATTCCCATCCTCCAGAGCTCTACAGAAAGTGTTCAGGGAACAAAAGTGCCTGAGAACGAACCCGAGCAGATTACTTAGCCCGGCCCCTGGCAAGGGTGGTGCAATTCTGTCTCGCGCAAAGACATTTGAGAATTACTACAACAGGTCCCTACCCCAGAAAATCAACAAGAACATCCAGCCAAGACCAAGTTCTCGATTCAATGAGAACTGCAGAACTCCAGAGCTACGGAAAAGCTACACATAGAATTCATGGCATTATTCCTATGATTCTTTAGTCTTTCAAAGTTAAATTTCTTAAATTTTATTTTTTTCTTACTCTATTTTTTAAAAATTTTCCTCGTTCTTATTTTAACAATTTTTAACTATTTTATCTTATCAATACCTTTTTAAAAAATCATTTTTAATTTTCATTGTTATAGTCATATTCTATCCCTTCATTGTATTTAGCCTTACTTTTTGTATATACATAAGTTTTTCCTTCATTTAAAATTTTGGGATACACTTTCTTCTAACAGATCAAAATATACCCTAAATCTACTGCATGGCCTTGTTCTAGTCTCCAGGCTGATCACATTCCCCCCCCTTTTTTTCTTTTTTTATTCTTTTTTCAACCAACTTATCAATCCCTTTTTTAGAATCTTTTTAAATATTCATCCTTATACTCATATTCCATCCCTTCATTGTGTTTACCCTTATTTTTGTGTATATATATATATATATATATATATATATATATATGTTTTTCTTTCTTTAAAATTTTGAGAGGCAGTTTCTTCTAAAAGACCAAAACACACCCAAAAGCAAATGTGTGGTTCTGTTCTATTTACCAGGCTAATATATATATATATATATATATATATATATATATATATATATGTTTTTTTCCCCCCTCATTTTCTCTCTTCCCACCAGCCCCCCCAGTTTTGGGTCTCTTTCAATTTGGTTAATGTATATTTTTCTGGGGTCATTGTTACCCTAATAGTATTTGTTTTCTCTTCCTCTATTCTTATCTGGATAAAATGACAATGGGGAAAAACTCACCTCAAAAAAAAAAGAACAAGAGGCAGTACCGATGGTTAGGGACCTAATCAATATGGACATTAGTTAGATGTCAGATCTAGAGTTCATAATGATGATTATCAAGGTGGTTTCTGGGCTTCAAAAAAAACATGGAAGATACTAGAGAATCCCTTTCTGGAGAAATAAAATCCCTTTCTGGAGAAAGAAAAGGACTAAAATCTAACCAAGTTGAAATCAAAAAAGCTCTTAAAGAGATACAATAAAAAATGGGGGGCGCCTGGGTGGCTCAGTGGGTTGGGCCGCTGCCTTCGGGTCGGGTCATGGTCTCGGCGTCCTGGGATCGAGCCCCGCATCGGGCTCTCTGCTCCGCAGGGAGCCTGCTTCCTCCTCTCTCTCTGCCTGCCTCTCTGCCTACTTGTGATCTCTCTCTCTGTCAAATAAATAAAATAAAATCTTTAAAAAAAAAAAATGAAAGTTCTCACAGCTAGGATAAATGAGGCAGAACAGAGAATTAGTGATATAGAAGACCAAATGATGGAGAATAAAGAATCTGAGAAAAAGAGAGATAAACAACTACTGGACCACTAGGGGAGAATTTGAGAGATAAGTAATACCATAAGATGAAACAATACTAGAATAATTGAGATCCCAGAAGAAGAAAAAAGAGATGGGGGGCAGAAGGTATATTGAAGCAAATTATAGCAGAGAATTTCCCTAATTTGGCAAAAGGAACAAGCATCAAAATCCAGGCGGCACAGAGAATCCCCTCAAAATCAATAAAAATAGGTTAACACCCTGACATCTAATAGTAAAACTTACAAGTCTCGGTCACAAAGAGAAAATCCTGAAAGCAGCTTGGGACAAAAGATGTGTAACATACAATGGTAGAAATATTAGATTGGCAGCAGACCTATTCACAGAGACCCAGCAGGCCAGAAAGGACTGGCATGATATATTCAGAGCACTAAATGAGAAAAATATGCAGCCAAGAATACTATATCCAGCTAGGCTCTCATTGAAAATAGAAGAAGAAATAAAAAGCTTCCAGAAGAAACAGAAACTAAAAGAATTTGCAAACACCAAACCAGCCCTACAGGAAATATTGAAAGGGGTCCTCTAAGCAAAGAGTGTCTAAAAATAATAGACCAGAAAGGAACACAGACAATATACAATAACAGTCACAATAACAGTCCCTTACAGGCAATACAATGGCACTAAATTCATATCTTTCAATAGTTACCCTGAATGTAAATGGGCTAAATGCCCCAATCAAAAGACACAGGGTATCAGAATGGATAAAAAAACAAGAGCCATCAATATGCTGTCTGCAAGAAACTCATTTTAGACCCAAAGACACCTCCAAATTTAAAGTGAGGGGTGGAAAACAATTCATCATGCTAATGGACATCAAAAGAAAGCTGGGGTGGCAATCCTTGTATCAGATAAATTAGATTTTAAGCCAAAGACTATAATAAGAGATGAGGAAGGACATTATATCATACTTAAAGGGTCTTTCCAACAAGAAGATCTATCAATTTTAAATATCTATGCTCCTAAACATGGGAGCACCCAATTATATAAACCAATTAATAACAAAATCAAAGAAACACATCAACAATAATACAATAATAGTAGAGGACTTTAACACCCCCCTCACTGAAATGAACAAATCATCCAAGCAAAAGATCAACAAGGAAATAAAGGCTTTAAATGACACACTAGACCAGATGGACATCACAGATATATTCAGAACATTCCATCCCTAAGCAACAGAATACACATTCTTCTCTAGTGCACATGGAACATTCTCCAGAAATCACATCCTGGGTCACAAATCAGGTCTCAGCTGGTACCAAATAATTGGGATCATTCCTTCTTATTTTAAGACCACAATGCTTTGAAACAAGAACTCAACTACAAAAGGAAAAGCTGGAAAGAACTCAAATACATGGAGGTTAAAGAGCATCTTACTAAAGAATGAATGGGTCAACCAGGAAATTAAAGAAGAATTGAAAAAATTCATGGAAACAAATGAAAATGAAAGCACGACTGTTTAAAATCTTTGGGACACAGCAAAGGCAGTCCTGAGAGCAAAGTATATAGCAATACAAGCCTTTCTGAAGAAACAAGAAGGGTCTCAAGTACACAACCTAACCCTACACCTAAAGGAGTTGGAGAAAGAACAGCAAAGAAAGCTTACACCCAGCAGGAGAAGAGAAATAATAAGGATCAGAGCAGAAATCAATGAGACAGAAACCAAAAGAACACTAGAAGAAATCAATGAAAATAGGAGCTGGTTCTTTGAAAGAATTAATAAGACTAATAAACCCCAGCCAGACTTATCAAAAAGAAAAGAGAAAGAACCCAAATTAATAAAATCATGAATGAAAGAGGAGAGATCACAACCAACATCAAAGTAATACAAAGAATTATAAGGACATTTTATGAGCAACTATACATCAGCAAATTTGACAATCTGGAAGAAATGGATGCATTCCTAGAGACATATAAACTACCACAACTGAACCAGGAAGAAATAGAAAACCTGAACAGATCCTTAACCAGCAAGGATATTGAAGCAGTCATCAAAATCGCCCAGCAAACAAGAGCCCAGGGCCAGACGGCTTCCCAGGGGAATTCTACCAAACATTTAAAGAAGAATACCTATTATCCTGAAATTGTTCCAAAAAATAGAAATGGAAGGAAAACTTCCAAACCCATTTTATGAGGCCAGCATTACTTTAATCCCAAAACCAGACAAAGACCTCATCAAAAAGAATTACAGACCAATATCCTTGATGAACACGGATGCGAAAAATTCTCACCAAAATACTAGCCAATAGGATCTAACAGTACATCAAAAGGATTATTCATCAAGACCAAGTGGGATTTACTCCTGGGATGCAAGGTTGGTTCAACATCTGCAAATCAAACAATGGGATGCAATACATTAATAAAAGAAAGAACAAGAACCATATGATACTCTCAATAGATGCTGGAAAAGCATTTGACAAAGTAAAGCATTCTTTCTTGATCAAAACTCTTCACAGTGTTGGGATAGAGGGTACATACCTTAGTATCATAAAAGCCATCTATGAAAAACCCACAGCGAATATCATGTTTGGTGGGGAAAAACTGAGAGCTTTTCCCCTAAGGTCAGGAACACGATAGTGCTGTCCACAATCACCACTGCTATTCAACATAGTGCTAGAAGTCCTAGACTCAGCAATCAGACAACAAAAAGAAATAAAAGGCATCTGAATCCGCAAAGAAGTCAAATTCTTACTCTTTACAGATGATATGATACTTTATGTGGAAAACCCAAAAGACACCACTCCAAAACTGCTAGAACTCATACAGGAATTCAGTAAAGTGTCAGGATATAAAATCAATGCACAGGAATCAGTTGCGTTTCTATACACCAACAGCAAGACAGAAGAAAGAGAAATTAAGGACTCAATCCCATTTTCAATTGTGCCCAAAACCATAAGACACCTAGGAATAAACCTAAGCAAAAAGGCAAAGAATCTGTACTCAGAAAATGATAAAGCACTCATGAAAGAAATTGAGGAAGACACAAAGAAATGGAAAAACGTTCCATGCTCATGGTTTGGAAGAGCAAATATTGTGAAAATGCCTATGCTACCTAAAGCAATCTACACATTTAATGCAATCCCTACCAAAATGCCATCAATTTTTTCTTTCAAAGAAATGGAACAAATAATCCTAAAATTTTTATGGAACCAGAAAAGACCCCAAATAGCTAGAGGAATGTTGAGAAAGAAAACCAAAGTTGGCAGCATCAGAATTCCAGACTTCAAGATCTATTACAAAGCTGTCATCATCAAGACAGTATGGTACTGGCACAAAAACAGACATAAAGATCAATAGAACAGAATAGAGAGCCCAAAAATGGACCCTCAACTCTGTGGTCAACTAATCTTCAACAAAGCAGGAAAAAATGTCCAAGGAAAAAGACAGTCTCTTCAACAAACAGTGGTGGGATAGCCATATGCAGAAGAATGAAACTGGGCCATTCCCTTATGCCACACATAAAAATAGACTCCAAATGGACCGAATACCTAACTATGAGACAGGAATCCATCAAAATCCTTGAGAACACAGGCAGCAACCTCTTTGATCTCAGCCATCGCAACTTCTTCCTAGAAACATCACCAGAGGTAAGGGGAGTAAGGGCAAAAATGAACTATTGGGACTTCATCAAGATCAAAAGCTTTTGCACAGCAAAGGAGACAGTCAACAAAACCAAAACACAAGTGACAGAATGGTAGAAGATATTTGCAAATGACCGATCAGATAAAGGGCTTGTATCCAAAATCTATAAAGAACTTATCAAACTCAACACCCAACGAACAAATAATCCAATCAAGAAACGGGTAGACCATATGAACAGACATTTCTACAAAGAAGACATCCAGATGGCAAACAGACACATGAATAAGTGCTCCAAATCACTCAGCATCAGGGAAATACAAATCAAAACCACAATGAGATACCACCTCACACCAGTCAGAATGGCTAAAATTAACCAGTCAGGAAACGACAGATGTCGGCAAGGATGCAGTGAAAGGGGAACCCTCCTACCCTGTTTATGGGAATGCAAGCTGGTGCAGCCACTCTGGAACAGTATAGAGATTTTTCACAAATTTGAAAATAGAGCTACCCCACAACCGAGCAGTTGCACCACTGGGTATTTACCCTAAAGATACAAATGTAGTGATCCGAAGGGGCACGTGCACCTGAGTGTTTATGGCAGCAATGTCCACAATAGCCAAAGTATGGACAGAACCTAGATGTCCATCAACAAATGAGTAGAAAGAAGATGTGGTATATCTGCAAAACAGAATACTATGCAGCCATCAAAAGACTGAAATCTTCCCACTTGCAATGACATGCAAGGAACTAGAGGGTATTATGCTAAGCGAAATACATCAATCAGAGGAAGACAATTATCATATGATCTCTCTGATATGAGGAATTTGAGAGGCAGAGCAGGGGGTCGTGTGGGGAACGGAGGGAAAAAAAATGAAACAAGATGGGACCAGGGAGAGAGACAAACCGTAAGAGACTCTTAATCTCAGGAAAAAACTGAGGGTAGTTAAGGGGTTGGAGGTAGGGATAGGGTTGCTGGGTTATGGACATTAGGGAAGGTATGTGCTATGGTGAGTGCTGTGAATTGTGTAAGACTGATGATTCACAGATCTATACCCCTGAAGCAAATAATACATTATATGTTAATTTAAAAAATACAACTTAATCCATTAACTCATGTTTCTTGACATCTATTTGGTGCCAGGCAAGCACCTAGTGGAGACACAACAGGGAGGTTTAAAAAAGCCCTGCTCTGAGTGTAAATATTTGATAATAAGTTGCTCAAGACAAAAAGCTTTCAGAACTCCAACGTAGTCCTTCTCTATCCTCCAAATCCACTCCCTAAATCCCTCCCCATCTTTCCCACCAATCCTTGAGGTCTTAGCTCTGGACCTCCATCATTTGTCAATCTTGGTACCAGTGGTGCCCCTGCCTGCATCCCGCCTGCCCTGATCCAGCCTCCAGGCCTGCAAATCCCAACAGGAACCTCAAAGAATCCCCACAGAACATTAGGGGGCATTCTCCTTGTTTAAAAAATTGTGCAAAAGCTCCATTTACAACAAACGATCTCAGTCTCAAGATAACTTGCATTGCTGACTCTCCATTAAGCTAGGAGTCCCTGGAGGGTATCAAGAGGCCAGCCACTTCCTTTTATGTTTCTCCAAAGCAGAGAGCCTCAGAGTAATTACAGCAATTCTGTTCCTGATGGGGGATGTGAAGACACTAACATTTTTACACAAAGGAAATATTCAAAATTGGAGCGTGGCCTAGAAGACTTCCTATCGTCTGGCCTGGGCCAAGTTTTGCAGCCCCTCCTCCACCAGCAGCAGACAGTACTTCCTGAGCCACTGAACAGAAATAATTCTGGGGAATAGCACAAGGATTCCATGTACAACTAAATTTAGAAAACACTGGATTAAATCAATGGAAGCTGGTTTCTTGGCAAGAGGATACCTCAGTGACTTTTTTTTTTTTTTTTAAAGATTTTATTTATTTATTTGACAGAGAGAGAGATTACAAGTAGGCAGAGAGGCAGACAGAGAGAGAGGAGGAAGCAGGCTCCCTGCGGATCTGGGATGTTCCACCCTCAAGCTCACTTAGCCACAACTATACTTTCACACAGAACATTGTATTTACAGCCTGCAGCACAAATGTCTAGTAAAATATCCCCAAACATCTCCATATCCTCTAAGGAATGGTTTCTCATTCCTCATTTTTCCCCACCTGCTTCTCTCCAATTTATTTTGTCAGGTTTAATCTTCCCCAATTTTAGCACGCTCCTGACTTGAATTCCCCCTTTATTCCCATAGCATTCTAAATACCTGGTTATGAGTTCTCACTTTTAAAATGTCATAAGTCTCATCCTCCCTTCGACTGAACTCTATTAAGTGGACTGATTCTGGTTTTGCACCCCAGCATGGAGCAAAGTTCCTGGCACATGCGTGAGTTGACACTGAATGAGTGACACTGAAACAGCATACACACATTAATGCAAATTCACTTTTTTCCTAGGTTTGCACCTTTACTTCTTTTAAATTAGAAGGAACACTCCTCAGAGTGATTTTAGGAGACATTTTTCACCCTCTTTAAAAAAAAAAAAAAGGTGTTCACTAATGATCTGATAATGGTTCTTATGACTTCTAAACCGATTGTTAACCACTATGGTTAAGTGTCAAGGAGATTAGCCTTCAAGGTCATAACCTTCAGGGAGGCCAATGCATGGTCAGAGACCAGGGAGTTCCACAGGCAATTCTGAATCAACTTAAACCAACTCAGAAGAGACAAATGGAAGAAATGTTTCGTACAGGTCTTCTTTCAGATGTCGTTCACTGAAAACCAACCAACCAAACAAAAATCCCCACCACCACATGAGGCAAGGTCAAAACAAAGATGTGTAACCTTATTACAAAGATAAGTAGACTGCTCTTCAATGTCGCCATTTGGCACAGGAGAATTTAAAAGAAAACATCAGTTCACACTTCCTATGGGAGGCTTAAGAGATCATTTCAGTCATAATTTAAAAGCCTAACACAAACTATGACTCATTACATTTTGCATTTTTGTATAGCTTAGTTTCAGGATGAGTGTAGAACTTGCTAGAACTTCACTTGTGAACAATGACTTTCTGGACCTGAAGAACGCACACACATTCTAATAGCCCTTACCACAGTCAAAGCATAATGTCCCCATTTTAAAGGGCTAGTGATGTTGAGTTACTAGGTATTTATTTACTTTTAAGAAATCATTAATATTCATGGGTCCAATTTATTTGACACCTACTCCATCTGGAGCACAGTTCCCAACTGTAGCAAGAGTCCCTTGAGAGAATATGATGGCTTTTCTGACAACTCATTTTGAGATGCTGTCTCCTAAAACAATCAACTTAAAGTAGAGACAGCTCATGTATGTGTCAACCTTGACTGAGTTAATCTACTTTAAATTCTTACATTTTCTGGTGAAATTTTCAGTAGATTTGTAGATAGAGCATTAATGTTCATTTCTTCCCTTACATACTTTTAATATGCAGGTGGTTTTTCTATCCACAAAAAAAATATTTGCAAGGCAGTCTTGATTTCATTCTGACCTTGATTTAGTTGGCTGTATTACACCCACCTTCTCTCATACCTAAACTCCCAGGATACAAGCTTTCCTACAGACATGCCTGCATAAAGTGGCTATTACATCGTCGTCATCATCATCATCATGGTTATTTTATTGCTATGGTTGAAAGGGCATAGTAATAAATTAAGTTTGATGCCTACATCTAAAACTTCAAAAAAGACAAAGGGTTGATCTCATGCCTACTCCCTGGTGCATTCTCTTTCTTTTTGAGAAAACAAAACAAAAACAAAAAACAAGGCTAGAGCTCAAATGAGGTATTCTGAGGCTAATGATGTACATTATCCACCTCAGATTCTTAGAAATCATATCATAAGATGAATCCCCTTAAAAATATACTCATGAATAGTGGATATGGAATATATAATGAATCCTCCAGGAAGGAAGGAATTTGTTTATTTGCCATTTTGGAAGAGCAATAATTGCTTACTAGCTGTGTATAATCTTGACTCTGTAAAACAGAGCATACTTGGCCAGATCTACATCACTCTTTGAAGGTTATCATAAAGACTATCACCAGGCTCAAGAGAAATCTAACTTCACTTTTTTTTGCTAATGAGAAAAAGTGGAGCCTTGAACAAATCATCAGGATCTTCCTCAATACTTTGGGAATCAGTGAAACATTCTTAGATTCTAACTATATTCCCATGACTCAGTGCTTTCGTTTAAAAGGCTGAATTAAGAAAGTCAATTATCATATGGTTTCACTCACTTGTGGAACATAAGGAATAGCATGGAGGACATGAGGAGAAGGAAGGGAAAATGAAGAGGGGAATCGGAGGGGGAAATAAAACATGAGAGACTGTGGGCTCTGAGAAGCAAACTGAGAGTTTCAGAGGGGAGAGGGTGGGGGGGATGGATTGGTCCAGTGACGGGTATTAAGGAGGGCACGTATTGCATGGAGCACTGGGTGTTATATGTAAACAATGAATCTTAGAACATCACATCAAAAATAAATAAATAAATAAATAAATAAATGGCTGGATTATAAACAGTTTATCTCACAGGCACAACAGCATAACCAAGCTACTGGTAGTAAACAAATTGTGTGGTTCTGAGGGTGCCTTCCAGAGCCTCCTCACTGGCAAAGCGACAAAACACTTGGAGGGGTGAGCAGAGTACAATCTCTTCACTCCTATACTTCCCAGCTGAGATGGGGAATTAATAAGGCGCCTCATCACAGAGGACACACACAGGTTCCCACTCTTCCTTTGACTCTCTGCTAAATTAAAGATACTCTCCAACCAGGTTCCCCACGTACCAGCTCATGATTCTACCTTTCATGTAACTCCCACCCTGCCCAATGAGCTACCCTTGTGCTATGATACTCACAGCCTGCAAAAGTCAACCAGGTACAACACAGCATGGGGTGAGGGATGGGAGCTTTAGGGCAAAAACCAGGTTAGTTGAGAATACGACATAAAGCTGAAAGTGGAGGAATGACTCCTACATTATTTTTAAGATAACTTTTAAAATACTAATAATGGGGTACCTGGGTGGCTCAGTTGGTTGAGCGTCTCTCTCTTGATTTTGGCTCAGGTCATGATCACAGGGTCCTGGGATGGAGCCCCACATTGGACTCTCTGCTCAATGGGGAGTCTACTTGAAGACTTCTCTCCCTCTTCTTCTGTCCCTCCTCCCGCTTGTGCTCACTCTCTCTCTTGCCATCTCTCAAATAAATGAATAAATAAATCTTAAAAATAAATCACTAACAATGCCCCATGGTCACTCTAAGGTAAATTAGCATCAGGTGAGAAACTATGTCTAATGCAGACGTAGCATTTGTACTCTTGATCTTGTGAATGAAGCAGGAGACCACCAAATTATTCTTCACATATAAGCAGCAAGCATTTTCTTTTAGGGTCAATGTAATCATCAACCAGCAATTGACAAAATGATGTTGCATAAATACAAAGTTTAGATGACCCCAAAAAACACAAGTCTCTACTCAAATCAACTTAAGACTACAAATACAAGCCTCCTGGAGAAGAGCTAAGTACACTAAATTTATTCTGAACCATCGGGTAGCTAGTTACACTTATATTTAGCCACATGTAGCTAGTTACACTTATATTTAAATTTAATAAAAAATTCAGTTTCTCAGTTGTACTTCCACACGTGGCCAGGGGCTGTCACATTAAAGAGCACAGATGAACATTTCCATCATTGCAGAATGTCCTACTGGACAGCAGTGTTGTAAGTTCTGAAGACAAGTTTTCCCCACGCAGAAAACACAAGTAAGGTTTTCTCTTATCTAACAATTATTCGCTTACTTGGTCAAAGACTGAAAAGCAAATCTCTCTCAAGGTCTCAGACAACCCACAGTTAACAATTCAAGATGCAAATTATGTAATTAAGCTATGACAACAGAGGCACCCTGGCATTTCACAGGTGAAGCCTATAGCCTCTGGCATAGCCAAAGGTCTTTAAATCAGACATAATCCCCAGAAAATACTCTAAGTCAGTCCTAGAAGCAATCACTGCTCTTTTAAATTAAAATGAAGGATGAGAAATAGGACTCGAAGGACTTTTTTTCAGTAGATGATGCAGTTTCCTTTGGTATGTCCAGAGTATTAATAGAGCATAAACATCCTGTTCATTAGCCAATCACATTGCTCAAGTTATCAGTCAACACTCCATTTATCTGATTATCATGAACATGTATTATTAAGAAGCATATTTTACATGTATCAACATAAGAGCTGTCTCAAGACTTCCTATAGAACCATCCCCTCCAGGAAATATTTGGAAGATCCTTCTATTCATAAGCGAACATAAGCAGCTAGCTGCATTTAGCAAACCACAGCTCCATCACTTAAAATTGTTAGCCTGCAGCCAAGCTTCATCAATGAGGGGATGAACACCGATGCATGTGAAATGAGGATTAGGGCTGAGCGTATTGGCAGGGAAAATTGACACTGTGAAATAAGTGTCACACCAAATAAATGTTGTCACATGAACAAGGGAAAGAGCTTAGTCTCAATTGATTAGTCATCTCTGTGGAGATCAGCCACTTCTCTTGGATATATGACAGCACCTGGAGTGGGCTTTTTTTGCCAGTGGGTCTGTGTGAGTTATAAATTGTTCTATGAACACATTATTTGCCACCAATTGCAAGCAAAACTAGGAATATTTCAAGGCCACAAAATTAAATCTCTGAACCACCTAGCTTTGGGTTTATATGACCATATGGTCTCAATTCACTTAGAAATAAAAGATTAGAAGCAAGCACCAAAAAATCCTAGGCCTGGGTTTTCCCTCCCTGTTCCCTGTTCAGGGAAGGTTTAAAAAAAAAAAAAAAGTGTCTTTAACAGCATGAGGGTGGCGTGCATGTCTATGACAGAATAATAAGAGTCGCTCTCTTTGAAAGAAGTTGCCAACACAAAGCTTTCAGTATTACAGATACGTCACCATTTCTATCATCATTGATTTTGCCATAAAATTAAACTGTGGCTGCCATATGAACTGCAATATTTTATTACCCCATTCTCCCCACATCTTACGTTCTCTTTCAATTATCAAAATAAAAGTATTAATATAAGATTCTCATGGAAAACAGACCAATTTATGCTGTGTGTTAAGCCAGGATTTGTTTCTTGGAGGTCAAGGGTTTTAAACCAGAAAACTGAAGCCACGCTGGTCTCAGCAGAGAGAGAAAGCAGAAGGAAAGTGGGGGGGCCGGGGGGAGTTGGGTGATCATTGAGGAAAAGCAAGAACATAGGAGGACACTTGGATGGAACCTCTTACTAGTTTATACCATCTCATTCCCACTAGAACAATCTCCAAAACCCAGCGTGGTTTTCCACATATTATATGGATCATGTAGCCTAACATAAAATATTTGGCAGCTCTTCAGATATCAGATGAAATAAGATATTTGAACTATTACTTCAAAATGAAAGAATGTTCTAAAGAAGATTGGAAAAAAGGTATTTCTGAAGACTATGTACAAGATTAAATGACTGATTAGAGAAAATAACTTAGCAAGAAAAAGTAAAAGGATCCAAATCAAAAGGGAGACACTTCTCCTGTCACTATTTTCAGAGGACATGATACTATACACAGAGAACCCTAAAGACCCCATCAAAAAAAAATGTTAAATTCAGAAAAGTTCCCAAAAAATACAAAAACATATTATGTTTCTATGCACTAATGGAAAACTGTCAAAAAGAGAAATTAAGAAAATAACTCACAATTATAATTTACAATTACATCAAAAAGAATAAAATACCTAAGAAAAAAATTAACAAAGGAGGGGAAAGAACTGTACACTGAAAATTATAAGACAGTAGTAATAAAGCAATGAAAGATGACACAAATAAAAGGAAAGATATTCATGCTCATGGATTGGGAGAATATTGTTAAAGTGTCCATAATCCCGCAAAGCAATGCACCGATTCAATGCAATCCTTGCCAAAATTCCAATGGCATATTTCACAGAAATAGAAGAAACAATCTTAAAACTTGTATGGAACCTCAAGAGACCCCCCAAAAGCCAAAATAGTATTGAGAAACCAGAACAAAGCTGGACAAAACGCTTCCTGATTTCAAACTATACTACAAAGCTACAGAGCTATACAAAATACAAAAGCTATACAAAACTATACTACAAAACAGTACAGTATGGCACAAAAATAGATACATAGATCGATGAAACAGACTAAAGAGGCTATAAATAAACCCATGTACATATGGTCAATTAATTCACGACAAAGGAACCAAGAACATACAATGGGGAAGAGAGTCTCTCCAATAAATGATATTGAGAAGACTGGACAGCCACATACAGAAGAACAAAACTGGACCACTTTCTCACACCATACATGAAAACTCAAATGGACTAAAGGCTTGAATCTAAGACCAAAGCCATAAAACTCCTAGGGGAAAAACACAGGTGATAAGCTCCTCCACATTAATCTTGGTGATTATTTTTCTGGGTCTGACACCAAAAGCAAAAGTAACAAAAACAAAAATAAGAAAGCAGAACTACATCAAGCTGAAAAGCTGCTGCACAGCAAAGGCAACCATCAACAAAATGAAAAGGCAACATACTTAATGGGAGAAAATATTTGCAAACCACATACATGATAAGGACTTAATATCCAAAAAATATAAAGAACCAATACAATTCAATAGCAAAAATCAATCTAATTAAAAGATGCCCAACATCAAGCATCATCGGGGAAATGCAAATCAAAACCAAAATGAGACAGCACCTATCACCTGTTAGAATGGCTACTAGCAAAAAGATAATAACAAGTCTTTGCAAGGATGCAGAGACAAAGGAACTTTTGGGCACTGTTGATGGGAGTGTGAACTGGCGCAGCCACTATGGAAAACAGTATTAACATTCCTCTAAAAGTTAAAAACAGAATTACCACAGGACCCGGCACTCCACTTTTCGGGTATTTATCTAAAGAAAACAAAATCACTATCTCAAGATGATATCTGTATCCTCATGTTCACTGCAGTGTGCAGGGCACTGCTATTATTTACAACGGCCAAGATACGGAGGCAACCTAAGTGTCCATCTTAGGTTGAAGGAAATGGGTATGCACGTGTACGTGTATTCCAGAACAGTAAGACAATAAATTTCTCTTGTTTAAGCTCCCCAATCTGTGGTACTTTGTCCAGTAGCTGGAGCAGACTAGTGCAGGCAGCATGGCTCCAGCTGATCTGGAGAGGAGGAAAGGGGATTCACACAGAGGAATCAGGATGAACAAAGGCAGGAAGAAAAGAAAGTAAGGCAGGGTACTGCAAGAGGGGATTCGAGAAATAGAGCTTTAGAGTGGTGACTGGGAAGTTGGAGAGAGATAGAACTTGAAAATGCAATATGGTTAACATGAAGGATCAAAGCAAAGGTGTGTGACATTATATTAAAGAGAATAAACAACTAGCTCCCAGGCTGCTGGGCTTCCACAATAATTTGACTGAAGAAATCAACAAGGAAGAAAACAACCGTGGATCAGAAAAAAAGTTTGGTCTAAAATAAAGGACTATAAAGATCATTTGAGGCCAATAGCATGGGTGCCTAATCACAAGGTTGGGAGCCCTCGGTGTGTCCAGTCAGGCTCTGCAGGAGCTTCACAGAGCCTAGCCACACCATGAGATGCTTTCAGACACTTAAATTACAGAACAAGTACCCTTCCGTCCAGAGTGCAAGTTCACCCACCAACTTTCTCATAAAGATGGCATCTCAGATAGTTTGGTCAGCACAAGCCATATACTCAGTTGACATGACAAACAGAATTTTTTTTAGTTAGTTGGTTTTTTTTTTAAACTCCAGTTAATATACGGTGTTAGATTAGTTTCCAGTATACAATATAGTGATTCAACAGTTCATGGTGTTCATCACGAGTGCCCTCCTTAGTCCCCATCATCTATTTCACTCATCCCCCACCCATGGTCCCTCTGGTAGCCATCAGCTTTTTCTCTATAATTAAGAATCTGTTCCTTGATTTGTCTCTCTTTTCTTTCCTTTGCTTGTTTATTTCTTAAATTTCACATAAGTGAAATCGTATGGTGTTTGTCTTTCTCTGACTTATTTCAATTAGCATTATACTCTCTAGTTCCATCCATGTCCTTGCAAATGGCAAGAGTTCATTCTTTTTTTATGGCTGAGTAATATCCAGCTGTGTGTGTGTGTGTGTGCAGGGGGTTTTACCCCATCTTCTTTGTCCATTTATCTATTGATGGACACCTGTTCTGCTTTCATACTGTGGCTAAATAATGCTGCCATGAACATTGGGGTGCACATATCCCTTCAAATTAGTAATTTTTTTTTATTCTTTGGGTAAATATCCAGTAGTACAATTGCTGGATCATAGGATAGTTCTATTTTTAACTTTTGAGGAACCTCCATACTCTTTCCATAGTGGCTACACCAGTTTCCAATCCCCCAACAGGGCAAGAGGGTTCTCCTTTCCCCACCTCCTCACCAACATGTGTCGTTTCTTGTGTTGATTTTGATTTTAGCCATTCTGACCGGTGTGAGATGGTATCTCATGGAAGTTTTGATTTGCATTTTCCTGAGGATTAGTGACAATGAGCACCCTTTCGTGTGTTTGTTGGCTTTCTATAGGTTTTCTCTAGAGAAATGTCTGTTCATATCTTCTGCTCATTTTTTCATTGGATTATTTGGTTTTGGAGTGTTAAGTTTTATAAGTTATTCATATATTTTTGGATATTAACCTTTCATTGGATATGTCATTTGCAAGTATCTTCTCCCATTCTGTAGGCTAACTTTTAGTTTTTCTGTTTCCTTCACTGTACAGAGGCTTTTTATTTTGAGGTAGTCCCAATAGCTTACTTTTGATTTTGTTTTTCTTGCCTCAGGAGACATATCTAGTAAGAAGGTGCTATAGCCCATATCACAGAAATAATGCCTGTGCCCTCTTCTAGGATTTTTATGGTTTCAGGTCTCACAGTTAGGTCTTTACTCCATTTTGAATTTATTTTTGTGTATGGAATAAGAAAGTCATCCAGCTTTCTTTTGCACATTGTTTTCCAGTTTTCCTAATACCATTTGTTGAAGAGACTGTCTTTTTCCCATTGGATATTCTTTTCTGTTTTGTCAAAGAGTAATTGACCATATAGTTGTGAATTCATTTGTGGGTTTTCTATTCTGTTCTATTGGTCAGTGTGTCTGTTTTTGTGCCAGGACCATACTGTCTTGATGACTACAGCTTTGTAATATGACTTAAAGTCTAGAATTGTAATGCCTTTTTCTTTTTCAAGTTGCTTTTCTATTTAAGGTCTTTTGTGGTTCCATACAATTTTTTTTCAATTTTATTTTATTTTTTATTATTAACATATAATATATTATTTGTTTCAGGGGTACAGATTTTAGAATTGTTTCTTTTAGCTCTGTGAAAAGTGTTGTTGGTATTTTGATAGAGATTGCATTAAATATGTAGATTTCTTTGGGCAGTATAGACATTGTAGCAAACAATTTTCTTCCAACCCATGAGCATGGAATGTCCTTCCCTTTGTGTCATCTTCAATTTCCTTCATCAGTGTTTAATAGTTTTCAGAATACAGATCTTTTACCTCTGTGGTTAGGTTTATTCCTAGGTATCTTACTACTTTTGGAGCACTGTAAATGGGATTGTTTTAATTTCTCTTTCAGCTGCTTCACTGTTGGTGAACAGAAATGCAACAGATTTCTTTACATTGATTTTATATCCTGTGACTACTGAATTTGCTTATCAGTTTGAGCAGGTTTTTTAGTGGAGTTTTTCAGATTTTCTACATATTGTATTGTGTCATCTACAAATAGTGAAAATTTTACTTCTTCCTTACTGATCTGAACACCCTTTATTTCCCATTTGTTGTCTGACTGCTGTGGTGGGGACTTCCAGTACTACATTAAATAGAAATGGTAAGAGTGGACATCTTGTTTTGTTCCTGACCTTAAGGGAAGCTCTATTTTTCTCCATTGAGGATGTTATTAACTATGGGTTTTTCATAGACGGCCTTTATTACATTGAGGTATATTCCCTCTAAAACTACTTTGTTGAGAGTTTTTATCATGAATGGGTGTTGTACTTTGTCAGATGCTTTTTCTGTATCTATTGAAATGATCATATGGTTCTTATCCTTTCTTTTATTGATGTGATGTATCATGTTCTTTGATATGCAAATATTGAACCACCCCTGCAACCCAGGAATAATTCCCATGATTGTGCATGATTTTTTTCAATGTATTGTTGGATTCAGTTTACTAATATCTTGTTGAGGACTTTTTATCTGCGTTCAACAGGCAATTGGCCTGTTATTCTTTAATTAGTGCTGCCTTTATGTGGTGTTGGTACCAGGATAATTCTGGCCTCATAGAATGAATTTGGAAGTTATCCCTCTCTCTGTATTTTTTTGAATAGTTTAAGAATACATATTAACTTTTCTTTAAGTGTTTCATAGAATTCACCTATGAAGACACCTGGTCCTGGACTTTTGTTTGTTGGGAGTTTGATTACTGATTAAATTTCCGTGCTGGTCAGTGGTCTGTTCAAATTTTCTATTTCTTCCTATTTCAGTTTTGCTGGTTTATATGCTTTTAGGAACTCATTCATTTTAAATGTTTCTCTATCCCCTCACTTTCAATCTGCAGGTTTAGGTCTAAAATGAGTCTTTAGGTCTAAATAACTAAAGGTCTAAAATGAGTCTCTTGTGGGCAACATACAGATGGGTCTTGATTTTTGTACATTTTGTCATCTTATGTCTTTTGATTGGAGCATTTAGTCCATTTACCTTCGAAGTAATTATTGATAGGTATGTATTTTATGTCATTTTACTATTTGTTTTGTGGTTGTTTCTGAAGATTTTCTCTGATCCTTTCTTCTCTGTCACATTTTGCTGATTTTCTTTAGTGATATTTGGTTTCCTTTCTCTTTTTTTAACAAAGAGGGTTTTCACTGCCAAATAATCCACTTACATCCTGGCTCAAAGAACTTGTGAGCCATGGTCGTGTCTGAACCCAAGAGGATACAGTATATATCAGTACACTGAGATCTAAATATTCGGCCAGAGTAGCCAAAGGAGATAATGTATTACCCACCCACACCCAGCAACTTCCCCTTCTCAGTAAATGGAAGTACCCATCAATTAGAGGCCACACTGCATCTAGAATCGTCTAGCCTCCTTCCAAGTCCTACAGTGTCCTATATTACGAGCTCTTCCCTTGCTTGCTTCTTGACCGCCTCCAGCACTAGTAGGTCTTGCTCACTAGGCTCCGCCGCGCCACAACCTCTGTGGTCTGCCATCGCACTTCTGCAGCAGGGAGGGCTTCCCCGGCCGTCTCCCAGCCCTGCATGCTCCTGCTCTGGCACCGCCTCATCACCACGGGGTCTCAGGCCAAAGGTCACCTCCTTACAGAGTCCTCAATCACCGTATCAGATGGTGCTCTCCTATCCCCCAAACTACTCCTTAATACACCAGCCTGTTACTTGTCCTTCAAGGCACTTATGCTCTTCTGGTTGATTCATTTGTTTTATTCGTCCACATCTCTCCAGTGAAACTGGGAGCTCCAATTAAGGGGCCATCTATGTCCTTCTTAACCCCTTACTCCCTGTTGCCTGTAGGTGTGCTTAGTACCCAGGAGGTGTTCAATACATTTGTTGAACCAAAGAATAAAATCTCCTGTTTAATGAGTGTCCAATCTTTATTCTTGGAACTTGGAATGGCAAATCAAAATAACTTTGGATATGATTCTGACTATAAAATATCTGAAATATCAGAAGAGCTCAGATATAGTAAAAAGCCAAATGTTCGGAGCCAGCAGAGCTAGTCTCAACAATTCTATTAATTTGTGTGACCTCTGATAAGTCATTTCTGTGTGCAACGGAGACAGGGCCAGTCATGCTACAAGTTCTGGTGAGCATTAAATGAAAATAACTGAGCTAGAGACCAACGAATGTCTTTGGTTCATAAGTACTTTTATCTAATTTCTAGTTATTCAGAGATTAACACAAAACACAATACTGTCGAGTGATCCAAGAGATCTCCATTTTTTTAAACATCCTATGGAATAAAGTGTTAACAAAATCTCCACTCTTAGGAAGGAGCAACAACCCGTTAAAGCTCTGCAGGAGTGAAGCTGTAATGAGATGCCCATCACCCCTGCGTCCCTGAAGACCTCCAACTGCCCACTGCTCCAATGCATTCATGTGGGTTCCCACAAGAAGGTGTAATTTAATAATCTCTGAATTGCTGAGGCCTGTGTATTTTTAAACCTGAAGGCTCAATTAGCAGCTGCAGTTCAATCGCTAAAGTAGCTTTTGTAATTTCAGACAATTATTTCACACTGTGTAGAAAACTGCAGAGGCAAAAAACATATATTTTAGGTCACCTTTGCACAACTGCATTTCTGCACCCTTTTCTGAGCCTTGATGTTTTCAAAGACTGCATTTGTCCTTCCTCAAAAAGGGATCTGATAGAGTAAAAAGTTTTCCCTCGTGACAGGACATTTCTCATGTTTCTTCATTCCTGGACTCCAGCTTCTGAAGAACGGGTTCTCCAATTCTCTGCCTGCTGAAGCAAGCACCATCTTTGGATCTGTAACTGATCTTTTTCCTTCCACCACTAAATGTACCTTTTCCTATTGCCCACCATTGCCTACTTAAGAGTTCTTGTCTCCCCAAAAAGTGATATCCAAAACAGACTGCACACAATCCATTATTGCTGTCAAGTCTTCCTTACACCATTAAATAAAAACGTAACATTTTCATGTTTTTAAAGACGGTTCAAATGCAAAAACCTTACAGATCTCAGCTGATCCAAGTAATGCCATAAACAACACATTACAGCAGCTGGAAAGGACTTCTTTTTAAATGATATGGTTGTAAAACCTCCAGGAGCTGAAAGAAGTGAAAAACTTAGAGGGGTGGTCATCAGGAAAATTGTCCTAATCACTTTATTTGGGTAAATTGACAATTTCTGGAAAGCAGCTCCCACTGGCAAGACCACCCCTGGGCAAGTATAATTCCCACAACTTGTACTTACCCAACTAACAGCCAATCACCAACATGATAAACACATAATTAAATACATACTTCAATTGCCTTTAGTACATATAATTTGGGGAATATTGTAATTTGTGCTTGGAAAGAATGTCATTTAACCTTCATGTAATACTCCACAATACAGGTGCCATTGAAAATACGTAGGAAGACCAACATTCAGTATCTTGTTAAAGTTAACTGGGTCTCCTAACAACAAAGTAAAATGCCTGTTGAGATGTAATTTAAAAAGGTAAAGCACTTGCCTACAGTTAACAAAAATCAGAGACTTAAGGTTATAACTCAGCCTGAGGCATTCAATAATTAAATTTCCTCCAAATTTCTCTCCTTTTCCTCTTCCGTATTCTTAAACCATGAGCTATAAATAGGTGATAAAAGAACTCTAGCCCCGTGGCCTAACCTGTGATCTCTTTCAAAGCCTTAAATGCCATATATCAGGGACTTGCACAGACCAGCAAAGGAAAGAAACATGAAGGATATATGAACTATTCAAGTAAAGAAAGTTTTTCTTTAGACAATATAGGGATTTCAACTCAGTGTATGTCTTAAGCACCACTTATGTGAAACTATTTTAAAGTTCTCTAATACCAAAAAATGATATCTTAAATGAGCTTACAGCTCAGGAAAAGGAATGAAGCAAGAAATCGACTGTATCCTTAATAGAGGGCAGAATATATCCCCTAAGATGAGTAAATGGAGATCTAAATCTAGTGGAAAATATGGGGAGAAATAGCAAAAATAAGTTAGGAAGAAATTATATTTCCCATGAGCAAGATTAGGGCTAGTGTTTTAGGGGAATCGGGGAACAGAATTTATAAAGTGATAAATTCATGTTTTCAATCTATCGAGTATCTGACTGTCATGTTAGGCAGTGTGCTAGATGCTGAGGATATAACGGTAAGGGGTTTATTTAATGAACCAATTAAGCAGAATTGTAGAAAAAAGGCAACGAAAGGTAGATTTAACCCACTGAGCCACCCAGGCACCCCGTAGGAAAGGTAGATTTAGACCATCTTTTGGGAAGCTTTCTACACTACATGAAGGGTTAATGCAGTATTATTTCCATCAAGGTAAAAACCACCAAAGTCCGGGGCGCCTGGGTGGCTCAGTGGGTTAAAGCCTCTGCCTTCACCTCAGGTCATGATCCCAGGGTCCTGGGATCAAGCCCCACATCAGGCTTTCTGCTCAGCAGGGAGCCTGCTTCCCTTCCTCGCTCTCTGCTTGCCTCTCTGCCTGCTTGTGATCTCTGTCTGTCAAATAAATAAATAAATCTTAAGGAAAAAACATTTTTTAAAAAAACCACCAAAGTCCAAAATTCGGTGAAGGTGATGAATCCAAAACAAAGAAATAAATTGAGATAATAACATAATAATAGATAATAACAGGATCAGAAAATGAGATCATTAGAAAAACTAAATAGCATAATATATATTTAGTGAATTCAGAGAATTTTTCTTTTACCATTCAAATCCTTCCTTAAAAAGAAAAGCAAAAGCAAATTAAGGAAAACAAACCAACAAAACAAAACCCTTTCATCACTTCTGATTTGATCCTGAGAAGAACCTTCCAAAAAAAAAAAAAAAAAAAAAATGATGGTCCTGGCTATTATGTTCAAGTTTAATTTGGTGGTGGCCGGGAGAGGAGAGCAGTGCATCTTAGAATATATTTATAAATCAATTGCTTATAATTTTAACAAGATATTAAAGATACTTGCTTTAGAAGATTTCTAATAGACTTGCATCTAATTTTAAAAGAGCACATCTTGGTAAGACGACTTTTGTCTTCAACTAATATCATGCCTTAGATCTATAAAGACCCTACAATTAACACTTGTTTGAGATCATTTCACCCTTTCCTAAAGTATGGGAGGGAGAAGAAGGCAGGGTAAGATAGAATTTATTACTTTTCTAGGCTTCAAAATACAGCAATTTTATATCTCAATATTCCTTCTTTCTTGTGATATCCCTTCTCCTTGCTTCTGCTCATCATCTCTCTTAGCATTGGTGCTTATCTCATTCTGACTTTTCCCATTTCTTTCTTTTCTCCTCTCAAGAAATTAAACTTACCAGTTGCCAAAAATCTGCTTAACTTTACTTACACATCTCCCACTTGGCATAAAAATTCCCTGAAGGTCTTAATTTATAAAAAATAAAGCATGGCAAAATGTGTGATTGAATTATATCCACAGGACAAAATTCAGGGCCCACTATAGATTTTAAAGACATCCAACTTTCGGGTAAATTTGCTCAAGAGTCAGTGAAATTTGTTTTTTACCATTTCTGGTTTTGACTACAACCCAATAATACTTCAAAACAAACAAGCAAAAACCAATCTCTACATCCCTAGAGGGGAACCCATTGTCACACAAGCAAGCCTATCTTCCCTCTACCACCACTGCCAATTTTCATGGTGATATCAAGACTGGACTTGGCAAATATCAAGCTAGGATGAAACCAGAATGAAGAAAAATGGGCTCACTCTAAAGTGGTAGGATGATTTTGGAACACGAACACACACACAAACACACACACACACACACACACACACATCTATGAAAATCTAAAAAGATGGGCACCTGGGTGGCTCAGTGGGTTAAGCCGCTGCCTTCGGCTCAGGTCATGATCTCAGGGTCCTGGGATCGAGTCCCGCATCGGGCTCTCTGCTCAGCGGGGAGCCTGCTTCCCTCTCTCTCTCTCTGCCTGCCTCTCTATCTACTTGTGATCTCTCTCTGTCAAATAAATAAATAAAATCTTTAAAAAAAAAGAGAAAATCTATAAAGAACATCTCTGGCTGGGAAAAACACAGAGATAAGATATATAAGATATTTTGGATCACTTACTCATTGCCATTACTCTAATACAAACTCAGAACTAGAAATGACAAATGACCTAGTGAGTTTCCTAAAGGAAAGCACATGAACCAAATACGTTTTGTCCCGTTAACTGAACTCCCAGTTAACGAGTATTTGCCGCATGCATGCAATTGAAAACAAAATCTTTTTACAATATTAGAGAAAGAAAAATTGCTTTTGGAACTTTTAAAACATAAACCTAAAATTCCAAATGTACATATGTCTTATAATACAAGAATAAAAGTGCATTATGGTAAATTTACTGTCTGTGAATTATATTTCAATAAAAAATAAGGGTGCATTTAAAAAAAAACAAGAAAACCGTACTTAAGAGGAAGGAGCAGACTGTTCAGCTCTGTAAGGTATCTCAGAAACCTCCAAGATCAAAATTTACACATATTTTCAGCCTCAGATAATACTTTAAAATAAGTATATTTAACTTTTACCAACCCAAGACAATAAGAAAACACTAAGTAGCAGAAAAGGTTGAGGAAAATTAAAATAGAGACATGAACAGACTCAATCAAAATTGGCCAATGTCATGGCTAATTTGTCCTCCTTCGTCTCCACCAAAACTTTGCCCAGTGAATAAGAAATGTGACATTTGCTTTGCTTAATTAGATGTCATATTTATTAATGCATAAAATTTATACAAATAACACCTTTCCTAATTATGAAGTAAACATCTCTTGACACATCTCAAGGTACCCTCTTGTGCCCTGGAGAACACAGATGGAAGAAGACCAGGAAAAGATAATGTCCCCAGATGCTGAGTCTAGTGGGGAAGACACTGGGACCAAGAATTCTAACAAGGAAGATGCTAAATCAGATGTCAGACGGTGATGTCAATAACCCTTCCGTTCCCAGCAGCAAGCACACTGCTTAATTCTGAACTCAACCTCCCTCAAACTAACTTATGATCATAATGACTTGTTGAGGTTTTTGCTATTAATTTTAGGTCTCTTTTCCCTCTATGTTTTCATATAACTTTACTGAAAACAGTAAAAGGTCATGATTGGTTCACTGATTTTATTTTTTCCCCTTGATTACAGGAACCAAGCAATATGCTTCACAGTGCTTATTTCTAACATTTTATTCTATTATTCTACTAAAAGTGGAAGGTTTTTAGTCTTAAGATTCCTACCAACTGTAAACTGTGTTTGAACATGCGGACTTTAAATACCTATTTCCCACTCTTCTCCACTTGTAGGCTATTGTTGTATTATATTCCAAATTGATTTCACTGCCTCCTACAGATAGTGTTGAATACATTCAATTTTAGTCTAGGTTTTATCACATATTTAACACTTTCTTGGATTTTTGTTTCTTTGCCCAACTCAGGTGTTCCACCCAGGATTATTTTCTCTATAAAATGCAACCTTTACAATTTCCTTTAGTAAGGGTCAGCTGGTGGCACACTCTCAGTTTTGTTTCTGTGTTTTGATTTTAAATCATTCTTGAAAGATTGTTCTGCTTTTTCAACTCTCAGTCGGCAGGTATTTCCTTCCAGCACTGAAAATACCATTCCACTATGTTCTAACTCCACTGTTGCTAGTGGGAAGTCACCTGTCTCTCCTAAAGAAGTAATCTCTAGGGGCCCCGGGGTGACTCAGTTGGTTATGCATCTGCCTTCAGCTCAGGTCATGATCCTAGGGTCCCGGGATAGAGTCCTCAGCAGGGAGAGTGCTTCTCCCTCCCCCCTCTGCTGCTCCCTCTGTTGGTGTACTCTCGCCCTCTCTCTGTCAAATAAATAAATAAAACCCTAAAGAAGAAGAAGAAGAAGGAGAAGAAGAAGAAGAAGAAATCTATATTTCCCCTAACACTCCCCTCTTAATTTCAAAATCTTGCTTTGTGCTTGGTGTCTGGAAATACCAGACGGTGTTTGGTAGTTTCACAACGATGTATCCTGGTGAGGTTTTCACTGATCTTCTTTAAGATTTATTGGGTTTTTCAAATCTGTGGAAAGATGTCTTTATCACTTCTAGAAAATTCCTAGCTATTATTTCCTCAGATACTTCCTCTGGCCTATTTTTTCTCTTCTTTCCTTCTAGAATTAATTAAGCACATGGCAAACTTTCTCCTTCTGTCCTTTATGCCTCAGCCTCTTCTGTATTTTCTCTCGTTCCTCCTCTCTATGCTGTATTCTAAACTGGAGTCAGAGAAGAAGGACCCACAGGCCTAATCCATCCCATGGCCTATCTCTAATATGGTTTGTAATCTAAGTTTTTTTTTACATTTTTAAGAACTTAAAAAAATGAAAATAAATAATATACAACAGAGATATACATGGCCCACAAAGCCTAAAATATTTACTATCTCGCCCTTTACAGGAAAAAACTGTTGACTTCTATTCTAGATCACTTCTTACCTATCTTTTGCTTCATTAACTATTCTAGAGTTTAATTTAATACACTATTTAACCCTTAAAATTTTTTTCATTTCCAGAAATTTGATGGTTACTATATTTCTCCAGGTATATTTAATTTTCCAGTTATTATATTTTTTATTTCCAGAAATTCTATTCAAACATTTCTCATATTTGCTATGGTATCTTGTATAGTCTACTGTTCCCTAAGGATATCTTTAGGCTTATTGTCTTTTTTCTTATAACACAGCATGGCTGTTTCATATTCTATACCTGATTATTCTATTATCTTTAATATTTGTAGCTTGTTTCTAGGATTTTTGTGCTAATTGCGTGAGGTGTCTTTTCACCTGTGTTTTATTATTTCTAAGAGTGAATTCAAAATTTTTTGCACTTAAGAGTATCCTTCTACAAAAAAACATCTGTCTTTGTAGCTGGGAGATGCATGGCCTGAGGGTCTCCAGACCATACAGGTGAGGAGAACGCAGCACCAAATCCACAGGAAGCCAGTTTATGTGTGGTTCACTTTATCCTGGGGCTGTGGCCCTCCAAGGCCCCAAACACAAAGCAACTTCATCATTCCAGCAGTCCTCATACCCCTCTGGGTTCCTGCAATCCCTTCAGTTTTTCCTGAGACTCCCTTACTGTCTTCTCTTCAATATTTTTTGAAATGTATTTTTTTTAAATATTTTATTCAACAGTTGTACTTGTTTTCAGCATGAGAGCTAGTTAGGGTAACCTCACCTACCCTTACGGGAAAACAAACCGAGTTCAAGTCTTTAATTACATCGTTGCCATTTAGAGAATTGGGAGTTCTTTCCATTTCAATGCTAAGAGGCGGTTTAAGCAAGCTCCTTCTCATCATCCAAGAACCTCATAAAAATGCATGTTGGGTTCCATCCAGGAGAATGTTATTGCACATGTTCCTGCAAGGTCTTAAGGCACCTACTACCACTAGGCATCACCTTTTTACCTAGGGAATCCTGCTGAAAAAGGAAATTTTAACTACTAACAAAACCTTAAATCCTACAACTTCTAAAGAAGGACATGATCTCCCTTTCTGAACAAATTTCATCATCATTAATGTAACTCTTCATTGCTCTAGAGCTTAAAAACAAACCAATTTCCTAATGGGATTGTTTTCAAGTATCCTAAACTAGTATACTCACAAAATAAACATAGAGCTAGCCAACATTTGCCAATCGCATGCCACCTCCCTGCCTGATACCCATTCCAGCACACTCCCTCCCTCAAGTGATAAATCTTTCCACATAGCATCAAGGTGGTCTTGGAGCAGTAACAACGTCTTGCATGAAGAATCATCTACTCCAGTGTATTTTCCCAACGTTGCCCCCCACATTCCTCAGCTCACTATTCAGAGGACAGCTCACATGATTTTGCTCATACATGTAAAATTTTATGCTCCTAACCAACACTGGGCCAGTTACCAAAGTCACCCTCAACCGTGCCTGTTCTATTTTAACAGCTGAAATTACTGAAGTCCTAGAATGTAGAGCAGTGCCACTGATGCCCGGGTACTGAGGGACAAAATCAGAAATCTATGTGAAATTAAACATAGGGGCTTAACGCCATCAGTATATTGAGTATGTTGAGAAATAGCCTTTCAAAAACTGTAAATATCTATCCACGCTCAGATGTCTTTCAGCTCCTAAAGAGGTTTTTATAGGGTCGGCCCCTAGCCACAAATTCTAACACAGCTCTCATGAACTTAACATGCTTATTTGCTAAGGACTTGCACATAACTTACAAGCCAATAATCCATTTCTATATGATTTAAGTTGATAATATAAACATGGCAACTCATAAACTAGCTAATACAAACAATGTGTCATGAGGAGTTGGTAGATTAAATGCATAAAAAAGCGCTTGGCATATTAAATTCTAAACACACATATCACATCCCCAATTGCTATCTTGCAAAAATGTAAGAAGCCCTCTCCTCTCCTTCCCTCTATGGGGTGCTCCTCTGTTGTGTGTATTTTAAGTGTAGATATTGAGACTGATGAGGGCAAGCCCAGAAGGAAGAATAAAAAAGGAAGGGTGTTTCTTAAAATATTCTCCTCAGGACTGCTCTGATCTTTCCAATTCTGCAGAAATGAAAGGAAACCATGGAAAAACATAAGTAATTCAGCAAATTTCATAATGGAATTCTAACAAAAATAAATTCAAGAAATTCCTAAGAAAACCACCATCAAACACAAAGTCAAGGTCACACCACGTAAGAATTGAGTCTGCAAGGTCAGCATCTAAGTCCTCCTCTCTGTCCCTAAGTAATTATTTTTTTGTCAGATAAACAGATTTTAGTTTTATTCTGCCAAACTTTTCAAGTCATTTCCCACACACAAAACTATTCTGTCAATTCTCAAAGGAGAGGACTGAAATAACAAAAACTATAACTCACAGATTCAGTGGAACAGAAAATCCCCAAATTTAAATAAAGATATAAAAATAATCAACCCCTAAAACTAAAATCTAGTATCTAACAAGCAGAAGACCCTCCAACTCTCCTAGACAATGATAAAGAAGCTATATACTGCCGTGGAATAAAAACTTGCCATATAATTATAATCAAAAAAATTAAACTTTAAGGAAGTGAAACTTTTTACATTCAGCTTGGCGTGATAGCTTCTGTCATTTCCACAAAAGTGCAGCGGGCAGTTTAGTCCACCTTGAATCTCTTTGTGGAGATTTATCAATTCAGTCTTGTCTTCTACTAAAACTGTAATTAAACTGAACAGTAAGCTATTTATATGTCTGCTGCGATTTCCTTCTCAAGACACACCAGACTTCAGTTTTATTCTGCAAGATCATTTTCAATTCCATATTTAATCCCTGTGTTATTGCTTCAATTACGCGTGCACCACCCTCTAGCTCAGACCCTGGCTGGATTCTCTGGCAGCAGCTGCCACGCATGTCAAAGGGCTGCTTATTATGTTCAATAGGAGCCACATGCGCCCCTCGGCTCCAGCGATTTGTACCCGGCGAGCTAATTCAATCTATCAGAGTTGGCTAATGTTTTGTTCAAGGAACAAAGGGTGATCCCTAGTATTCATGATTCAGAAACAAAAAAATGTTCCAGAAGTGAGGTGTCCTGGAAGTGGCACTTTTCTCTTGGGATCCCAAAACGGGTAACTATCTAGGGACTTGGAAAATCTGACAAGATAAGCCGTACCAGATATTACTGCTCTGAAAATCTAGATTTCATGAAGTCGTTGCTAAAGAGGAGAAAGTAGGAACAAGCTGAGGGTTGTCAAAGAGGAGCTCCCTGTGGTGGGGGGGGGAGTGGTAAGAGGGTTGGGTGAAACAGGACAGGTGATGGGGATTAAGCAGGGCACTTGTGAGGAGTACCAGGTGATGTACGGAAGTGTTGAATCACTAAACGGTACACCTGAAACGAATATAACACTGTATGTGAACTAACTGGAATTTAAGTTTTAAGAAGAATAGAAAACAAGGAAAGAATTCATGTTCATGCATTTGGGACAAAAAAGGTTGCTCTAGAACAATCTCACCCACAAAAAAAAAAAAAAAAAAAAGGAGCTGAGGAAGGCCATCAAAAAGTTAGTGGTGCCAACTGGGTTCAAGACCCTTAAGAAGAAAAGAACACTTCAAGCACGGATGTCAAGTCTTGAAACAGGTGCGAGGAGACTTCTGGTGAGTCAGGGGGAAGCAACCCGCTGCAGATTTTTCTCCCAAGTAGCCAACGAGCAGTTGGAGCGGGTCTCACTGAAAACCGACCCTGTCTTTGGTACAGAGAGCAGAGAAAATGCACGTCTTGTCCTTCCTTTTGCATGAAGGACTGAGCAGCTGTGCTGATGGGGATATGAAGCAATAAAAATTTGTACACACTCCTCTAGGAAGTGAAACTGGTGGAACCAACCTGGTGAGAAGTGAGGTAATATCGCGTAGCTCAGTTTCTGTTTCTAGGCACATACCCGATAGATTCGGACATATGTACCTAAGAGACAAGCACCTACAATGTTTCCAGCAGCACTTCTGATAATGCAAAAAATGCAAAACAATCCAAAATGTCTACCACCCAGTTTTAAATACTATACAACTAACTAGAACTAAGTTTATGAACATAAATGTTAAGAACATGAGTGAAAAAAGCAAACAGCACAAAGATACATATATTATTTCATTTACATAAATTCGAAATATCCAAAATAAGTTTATATGTAGTTTATGGATACATACGCAGGTATGGCAAAGGTATAAAAAATTCCAGAGGGTGCTTTTCTCTCAGGCAACGGGATAGAGAGAAGTAACAGCCCTTCGATTATCCATAATGTTTTGTTTTCTCTTAAAATCCACTTGGCAATCTGTCTTATCTCCTAATTACGATTCACCTGTTGATTTTCTTGCATCTTACATGTAGACAATCATATTATGATATTATTAATGAAAGTTATCTAGTTTAATCCTTATACCTTTTAACTTTTGTTTCTTTATCTTGTCACATTGGAGCTAGCACCTTTAGTATAATGTTCAAAAGCACTGCTGGCAGGGAACAGGTCTTTTTTTTTTTTTTAATAACTTTTTATTATGTTAGTCACCATACAGTACATCATTTTTGATGTAGTGTTCCATGATTCATTGTTTGCATATAACACCCAGTGCTCCAAGCAATACACATGCCTTCCTTTATATCCATAACCAGGCTCACTCATCCCCCCACTCTCCTTCCCTCTAAAACCCTCGGTTTGATTCCCAGAGTCCATAGTCTCTCATGGCTCATCTCCCCCTCTGACTTTCCCCCCTTCATTTTTCCCTTCCTTCTCTTAATGTCCTTCATGCTACTCCTTATATTCCACAAATAAGTGAAATCATATGATAATTGTCTTTCTCTGTTTGACTTATTTCGCTCAGCAGAATCTCCTCCAGTCCCTCCATGTTGATGCAAATGTTGGGTACTCATCCTTTCTGATGGCTGAGTAATATTCTATCGTATATATGGACCACATTTTCTTTATCCAGGGCATCTGGATAAAGCTGAAGGGCATCTTAGCTCCTTCTACAGTTTGGCTATTGTTGACATTGTTGCAATGAACACTGGGGTACAGATGGCCCTTCTTTTCACTACATCTGTATCTTTGGGGTAAATATCCGGGAGTGCAATTGCCAGGTCATAGAGTAGCTCTATTTTTAACTTTTTGAGGAACCTCCACACTGTTCTCCAAAGTGGCTGTACCAATTTGCATTCCCACCAACAATGTAAGAGGGTTCCCCTTTCTCCACATCCTCTCCAACATTTGTTGTTTCTTTGTCAATTTTTGCCATTCTAATTGTTGTACAGTGGTATCTCAATGTGGTTTTGATTTGAGTTTCCCTGATGGCTAATGATGAACATTTTTTCATGTGTCTGTTAGCCATTAGTATGTCTTCTTTGGAGAAGTGTCTGTTCTTGTCTTCTGCCCATTTTTGAATTATTTGTTTTTTGTGTGTTGAGTTTGAGAAGCTCTTTATAGATCTTGGATACCTGCCCTTTATCTGTAACGTCATTTGCAAATATCTTCTCCCATTCTGTGGGTTGTCTCTTTGTTTTGTTGACTGTTTCCTTTGCTGTGCAGTAGCTTTTTGTCTTGATGAAGTCCCAAAAGTTCATTTTCGCTTTTGTTTCCCTTGCCTTTGGAGACGTGGGCAAAGAAGAAGTCAAACTCTCTCTCTTTGTAGATTACATGATATTTTATGTGGAAAACCCAAAAGGCTCCACCCCAAATTACTAGAACTCATACAGCAATTCAGTAATGTGGCAGGATAAAAAAAAAAATCAATGCACAGAAATCAGTGGTTTTCCTATAAAATAACAATGTAACTGTAGAAAAAGAAATTAGGGAATTGATTCCATTTACAATAGCACCAAAAACCTTAAGATGCCTTAGAATAAACCTAACCAAAGAGGTAAAGAATCTACACTCTAGAAACTACAGAATACTTGCGAAGGAAATTGAAGACATAAAAAGATGGAAAAACATTCCATGCTCATGGATCAGAAGAATAAACATTGTTAAAATGTCTATGCTGCCCAGAGCAAGCTGTATTTTCAAAGTCATCCCAATCAAAATACCAATGGCATTTTTCAAAGTGCTAGAACAAACAATCCTAAAATTTGTATGGAAACAGAAAAGACCCCAAATCACCAAGGAAATGGAAACTAAAAACAAAGCGGGGGACATCATGTTGCCCAATTTCAAGCTATATTACAAAGCTGTGATCACCAATACGGCATGGTACTGGCACAAAAACAGACACATAGATCAATGGAACAGAACAGAGAGCCCAGATATGGACCCTCAACTCTATGGTCAACTTATCTTTGACAAAGCAGAATGTCTAAGGGAAAAAAAGATAGTCTCTTCAATAATGGTGCTGGGGAAATTGGACAGCTATATACAAAAGAAGGAAACTCAACCATTCTCTTAGACAATACACAAACAAACTCTAAATGGATTAAAGACCTCAACGTGAGGCGGGAAGCTATCAAAATCCTAGAGGAGAATAGTAACCTCTTTGACATGGACCACAGCAACTTCTTATCTTTATTTTAAAAGGAATATTCTATCACCTCACCGTTAAGTAGGATGTCTAACATAGGTTTTGGTAAATGCACCTTATCAAGTTAAGAAAGCCTACTCTTATTCCAGGATGAGAAGTTTGTTGCTATTGTTGCTTACTGATAAATGTTCATTAAAAGGATTGTTTTGGGCATCTAATTAGATGATTGCATGTTTTTTTTTCTTTTATCTATTAATGAGATGAAGTACATGATCCAATTTTTTTTAATAAAGAAAATACATGTTTACATTCCTGGAATTAAACCTAACTAGATCATAATGTATGGGAGTTTTTTGCTTTGTTTTGTTTTGTTTGCATTCCTGCATTTGGCTTGCTATGCTTTAATTAAAGAATTTTACCCCTAGTTAGAGGAGTCATTTCTCTAATTAATGTGTCAGAACTTAGGTTATTGGCTTAGGACTTTTCAGGAAGACAAGTCACCTGGTAACTGATTATGCTGAAATTAAAAATCAATTCATTTTAATGAACTTTTATTAAACACATACTACATGTACAATGCTATGTTGCAAGTTGGGGAGGCAAATAAAAGTGAATCAGATAAAAATTCCTATCTTTAAAGAGAAAAAAAAAAAGATTTTTATCTTTCAGTTCACAGCTAAGACTGGCCCATAATTTTTCTTTACCATTTTGTCTCTACTGGTTTTGAGTCAAAGGTTAGTTACATTAGCATCAAACTACATTGAAAACTATCGACTTATTTTCTGGAAGATCTTTGTATAAAATTGCAACTGCTTGTTCTTTTAATGCTTGATAAAACTAGACTATCAACATCACAAGAGTGTCTTATGTTCTCTTTGTAGGGAAGACTCTAAGTAGCGATACCACTTCTTTAATAGTTGTGGGGTGATTCAGGTCTTCCATTTCCTCGAGTCTGATTCTAATAGTTTTGCATTTTCCCTGCTGTCATTTATAACTATGTCTGTAATAATAAAAATCAAGCCTTTTAAAAGCACTCAAATATTTGTTGGTTTAATATAAATTTGGAAATTAAACATGCATTTCTCTATTTTCTAAGTATTCTCTTTCATGTAAGTTTTAATTTTATAACAATCAAGAGGAAAACCCCCTATTTTTAAAAGCAGCACTTCTAGAATAAATGAAACAAGAGGGGATTGGGAGGGAGACAAACCATAAGTGACTCTTAATTTCACAAAACAAACAGGGTTGCTGGGGGGAGGGGGGGTAGGGGGAAGGGATGGGGTTATGGACATTGGGGAGGGTATGTGCTATGGTGAGTGCTGTGAAGTGTGTAAACCTGGTGATTCACAGGCCTGTACCCCTGGGGATAAAAATACATTATATGTTTATAAAAAAATAAGAAATAAATAAAAATTAAAATTAAAAAAAGCAGCACTTCTAAATCTGTGTTCCTTGTCATAAAAGTTACTCACCAAAAAAGAAATTCAGTGGTCAAATAAGTTTGGTTAATGAAGAATTCTATATCTAATTCTTAAGATTTACAGTATAATAAATTTATTAAAGATTGCATAAACTTACAGTAGAGAAACCTTTTATTTATAACTCCATATCTCCCCAAAATAGCCCTAGATCCCATTTCTCCCATAATGCTTAACATTTTAAAACATGTTTTAGAAAATGCAACACTAGTCAACTACAGATGGAACACATACGTTGCATTGTGAATAAAAGAACCAAAAATACAAATATCACATATAAATATATATACAGATCTATAATATTTAGATAGAGATATACAAATATATAGGTACACAGATATGTAGATATGAATAGATCTACAAATATACATAAACACAGAGATATAGGTATATACCTCTACAGAAAAATATGTTAATATAAATGTGTGTATATATATATGTATATATATATGTGTGTGTGTGTGTACAGATATAAAATATATGCTTCTACTTGCCTCAGAAAAGAAGTTCTTAGATTATTAACCAAATTTTTAATTGTTAACTCTTTGAGTAGTTGGATTCCAATCAATTTTACTTTTTTGTCATTTATATCTATTTTTTGCACTGAATGCATTGATTCTAGAAAGGGAGTAAGTGAGGTTTAAAACTATTAGATTGCCATAAAATCTAAATTATCCTCGGAACAAAGGGTGATAGTTACAATCCCACTAACCAAGTGAACTTCATCAAGTGTGTCTTAGACACATTTTGGAAGTCATTCCAAACAAAACACGCTCGGGTCTACCTAAGTTACCTCCTAACAGTGCTTAGAAACCCAATACAGGATTCTGATACAGAATCAACTTCGTTGATGAAGGAATTTGACCGACCTAAGCCTCCAATGTAATTTTCCCCCTATGATACCCCAGCTGCATTGTCACAGCAAAGAAGGTTGTTATCTCGGGCTAAGAACTGTGGCCATTAAGCGTATATACCTCTATGACACAACATGCAATTACCAATTATCTTCACATAGGCAGTCGGCAATGCTAAGAGTCATTAAGCTCCTTGACACGTTATGCCTTCTTGTTCTCTACGCTGTTGATGCTTTCAAGGATACCCTTAGCACTAGAGGTGGACAAAGCCTCCTAATTCACCACCACCCCCCACCTCCAGCCAAGGCTGGATTCCACAGACATGGATGATCATAAATAAACCCATTCAATGAGAATGATTTTTGACATAGCTACAGTAGAACAAAAAAGTATTACCAGCTCTATTCTGTGAAAGAGTAGGTTTAAAGTTCTCACTGATTCTATTAAGACCATTTGTGACAAATACCCACCACCTTCACTTAAACACAAAGAATTAAGAGAATATTCTTCTTATTGACAGTTCATTTTTAAAAATCACAGTTTATGGTACATTAATTGAAGAATAAATTACCCATTAACTTGCTTATCAGAATAAGGAAAGAGGTCACACACTCACCCATCAAGTCTCCTGGTTTAAAATGATACTCTGACTACTCCCAAGAATCTCTCTCCTTCTAGAGCTGCTCCCTGAATCCCAGACTTGTATGTTCAATTGCCTGGCAATATCTCACCACCACTCCAACCCTAACAGACCCCAAAAATACCTCCGATTCCACCAACCATACAAGCTCCTCCTACAGTCTTCATCTCAGAAATGGCAACTCAATCTTTCTCGTTGCTCAGATCTAAACCCTTGCAGTCCTATTCTTATACCCCACATCAATATACTAGCAAATCCCATCAGTTTTACTGTGAAAATACTCTACACCCAGAATCTCACCACCTCCCATCACCAACCTGGCCAACACTCAGATCCAACATTTCCCATCGCCTCCGACCCAGCTTAGCAAAACAGCCTGCTAACTGGATAATCTGCTTCTGCTCTCACCTCCCTTTAGGTGTTCATGCACCCCAGCAGCCAGATACTGTAAAAGAGGAAATAAATCACATCATGACTCTGCTGCTCAGACTCCACCAATGAGGCCCCATTTCACTCAGAATAAAAGCCAAGTCATGACAACAACCCACACAACTACAAGGTGAAGTTCATGCTATTTCTCTGACTCCCTCAGACACTCCACTGCAGCTGTTGGAGGCTCAGCAGAGTAGGAAGTGCCTTGGGACTTGGCACTTTGTGAACCACCTTCCTGGGACACTAGTCTCCCAGATACAGAATGATGATGAGACGCCGGCACAACAGGTGTACACTAAGACGAGCCCAGGCAAAGGGAGATGTGCAGTCCCCTGTCCAGACAGCACGCTGGCTCCTACCCTCCACGCCCAAATACCATCCTATCAGAGAGAATTTCTCCAACCAACCTATACAACACAGTAACCTCTGTTCTTTCTGCTTTTCATGTCCCCTTCATCCTGCTTTATAATCCCTAATAACACTTAGCAGTCTCTCTGCCCTTTAAATGTGAAGTGCCTTCAAAGGATTAAAATAATAATTAATTGAACATGCCTAAATTGAACATGGAAAAATCTTGCTCAAGCAACATTTCTAGTATACCATAAAAAGATGTCAAAGACCAAATGTAGTTATAAGGTGATCTTAAGAGTAGGTAAGTATTATCAGGATGGCAGGGAAAAAAGGGGGAGAGGATTTTGTTTTTTGGGGTTTTTTTGGTTTTTGTGGGGTTTTTTGTTTTATTTTGTTTTTTACTGTCTTAACACCAGCCTTAAAAGAGTTTCACTACCTCTATGAATTGGTAGGAAGTTTAAAAGCAAAAACTCACACTAAGGGTCAGCTACTCACAGAGAAGCACTCAACACACTGAGCTTTTGTTACTGGAGAGGCTGTCTCATCCACGACTTAAGAGATGCAACCCACACTTCCTGCATCACAAGCATTTCTAAACATATCTTCCTCAAGTGTTTTCTCCATACCAAAAAAACCCATCACTATATCACACATTAAAACATCACCTCCGTCTTCTTTTTTATTTATTATTAAATATAGTTGACATACAATGCTGTGTTAGCTTCAGGTGCACAACACCGACTCCCAATTCTCTGCATTGCTCACAGCTTACTGTGCTAAGTGTAGTCACCATCTGTCGCCAAACAACATTATTACAATGTTAACTATATCCCCTATGCTATTTCTGACTTTTCATCTCGGTGACTTATTTACAGATGGCCAACAGACACATGAAAATGTGCTCAACATCACTCATCATCAGAGAAATGCAAATCAAAATCACAATGAGGTATCATCTCATACCTGTCAGAATAGCTAGTATCGAAAAGAGGTGTTCGTAAGGATGTAGGGAAAAGAGAACCCTTGTGCACCACTGGTGGGGATGAAATTGGTACAACCACTGTAGAAAACAGCATGGAGGTTCCTCAAAAAAGTAAAACCGAAACACCACATGACCAGTAATTCCACAACTAGTTATTTACCCAAAGAAAACAAAAACACTAACTCAGGGATGCATGCATCTCTACGTTTACTGTAGCATTATTAATAAGGGCCAAGATACGGTAGCAGTCAGGTGTCTGTCCATCAACAGATAAATGGATGAAGAAAATGTGGTTCATACACACACACACCCCCAAAATATTACTCAGCCAATTAAAAAGAATGTAATCTCCCCTTCATCTGGAAGCAACAAACGACAGTACAGCTGTGGGTATGAATATGGGTATGCGCTTCCATATTGTAAAAGTCCTTCAGGTAACTTACTAGGGAGCCACCTGTCACTAGAGAAAAGACCAAATTAGAAATTGGGCTTTTGTAAAAGAAAAGTAGAAAACAGTAAATGACTTACTAGAAGAATTCACTGTGAGTCAAAGACTTCTCTAAGCTCAAGCGTCAGCATCTGAACGTGGCCAGGCATTCCAGAAACTAGTTCCTTAACCACTATGTTCTCATTCATCACCATTAAGGCTAACAACTGTTCAGTGCTTTGCCATGAGAACAACAGAAACAAACTTCTGTGTGGTACACAAAATGTTTATGGCGACTCTACGTGTCATTTCAAAGTAAAGGATCTATTGTATGTTAAAATCAACCACATCAGTGAGATCCTATAACACCCTGTGTACTCCTGTATGAATTCGGCAGTACGAGATACCGTTTGCTGATGGATTCTATCTATTTCCAACCTCTTCTATGTTCTTCTCTATATATGGCAAGGCCAGCAAAGCTAAAACAGCATTTCCCAGACTCCCTTATTAACAGGATTCAGGGTGGATTCTTTCAACGAGACACATTTGTGTAAGATTTGGAAGAAGAAAGAAGAGAGCGATTCCTTTTCATCGGGGGAAGTATTCCAAATTCTACCACCTCGTCCCAGCTTCATAGGTGTAGGAAGCTGGAAGCTAGAAGCTGAGCAGTGACTTCCTCAAGCCTCCTGGGATAGCAACAACAGTGTCCTGACCTTGACAGTAAACATGGATGCATAAACATAAACACATATGCATAAGCATTGACATAAACACAGGATGCATGAAATGGAAACCCACCTAGGACATGCAGACGTCAGCTCCTTCAGCTTTTCCAGTAATTTTGCAAGCATCTAATTTACTGTTTTAACTTTCTTTATACTTGAACTCAGTTTCTGTATCAGTAACTTAGTCAACAACTCCCAGCCTCAAGGCTACCCTGCTACATGTAGTTTGGAATCCTGGAACTGCTACATGTAGTTTGGAATCCTGGAACAGGAACTCTACGAACCATACTCGGATTTGCCAAAGGGCTCCATGCAAGGCTCGGCCAGTAGGTGGTGCAAGAGGAGAGGAGAGAGACTGCAAATCTGGCCATGAGCTTGCTCCTTCCTGCCTGTCTCCTGTGGGTTTCCGGTCAGCTTGCAATTCCCTTGAGAGTCACTTCTCCACCCTGGCAAGCACAGCTCCTTCCAACAGCAGAAGACGAATCCAGGTTTCAGATTTCGCCAACACTTGGAAAACTATCTTCATTGTCTTCTACCCCAAAGGCAGAGACACTAGACCAGCCAGGCATCTCCCCCTCTTGAGAGATCCGAGGATCAGCTCTGAGAGCCCCTCTCTGAAGTTTAAAAGTATTAATAACTCCAATCTTTTCCCCTGTGTTCCCTCAGGCCTGGGAGGGGTCGCTGCTTCCCTCAGTTTCCACAAGGTACCTTAGGACAGGCGAACAATTCCAGAAAGGACAAGATAGTAAATACTCTAGGATTTAGGTGCCAAAAGTCTCTAATGTGGTCTCTAACTCATCGACTCTATCACTGCAATACGAAAGCAGCCATGGGCAATGTGGAAATGAAGGGGGGTGGGGGCTCTCAAGAAAATTTCATTTGCAAAAAGTGCCGACTCCAACTTTTCCTAAGGGTTGTTACTTGTCCTAGAATTCTCTTTTTACACTTTTTGTTATCTAACAACTCCACACTTAATTCACAATTTTATTAAAATCACTCTGCTCAACTAACATGTGGGGTATTTATCTTCTGATCAGACCTGGCTGTCACAATTTCCTGCACTGAATCCTGACTATTCCTGTATTAGGTATCAGAAGCAGTTCTAAGAAACAGTCCAAAGATGGGAATCTGGGATTAATTATTTCACTTGTTTGGGTTTCAAGGCAGTGATGATGATCTTATCACCAGTGGGGGGGGGGGGGGATGCTAGCTGTCCATGACAAGCAGTACCAAAACATTATTTAAATTATCATCTATGGTATTCTTTCTTTGATTTTCCAGCCATCCTCTTGATTCTTCCCTGGAACCAAGAGGTCATATCAACACTCTACTCTTTTCTTTTTCTCCTGAACCAGCTGTTTCCCTAGAGTTCTCAAAATCAGGGACAACTGGCCAAGCTCTAGGAGCAGGAAAGAAAAATCCAAGTGGTGCAGACCTGTAAACTTGATTAGTATTTCTCAAAGATGACCCTACAGAGGCAGAAGTACATCAATCAAATTCTCCTTCTAGGCATCAAAAAGTAACAGACACCAGACTTGTAAACAACTAGAAAATTGGAAACAAAAATATGAAACACTGGACAATAGGCAAGTCAGCACTAGGATCCTTTTAAGAGGTGAAGTGAATGAATGGGATGAGCTTCCACTTACATGTGGCATGAAGTAAGGGAAGCTAGACCCAATGCTTTTAATTCTGGGGCCATGTCCTTTGTTCCTCTCTTGTCTGCTTCAACCTCAGAGCTCTGCAACCTGAAAAGCTCAACTGGGGAGCTCCACAGGGATCTACTATAGTCCTGATTTATTTCCCCCTAGGACTCTGCTTTTATTCCACACCTACCAAATGAAATATTTTGAGAATAGGAATGCCTTCAACCCAACTAAAGAATAAGGGGGAAGAAGGTGAAAGGGGTGGGGGAAGGGAAAGAGGAGAAAGAACTCTAGTCAGAAATATGGAACGTCCCTTGCAGTATGGATCAAAAAAAGTCCACTATGTTTGTATCTTTAGGGTAAATACCCAGTAGTGCAATTGCTGGGTCATAGGGTAGTTCTATTTTCAACATTTTGAGGAACCTCCATGCTGTTTTCCAGAGTGGTTGGACCAGCTTGCATTCCCACCAACAGTGGAGGAGGGTTCCCCTTTCTCCACATCCTCTTTACCCTAAAGATACAAACATAGTGATCCGAAGGGGCACGTGTACCCGAATGTTTATAGCAGCAATGTCTACAATAGCCAGACTATGGAAAGAACCTAGATGTCCATCAACAGATGAATGGATAAAGAAGATGTGGTATATATACACAATGGAATACTATGCAGCCATCAAAAGAAATGAAATCTTGCCATTTGCGACGACGTGGATGGAACTAGAGCGTATCATGCTTAGTGAAATAAGTCAATCGGAGAAAGACAACTATCATATGACCCTGATATGAGGACATGGAGAAGCAACATGGGGGGTAGGGGGATAGGAGAAGAATAAATGAAACAAGATGGGATTGGGAGGGAGACAAACCATAAATGACTCTTAATCTCACAAAACAAACTGGGGGTTGCTGGGGGGAGGTGGGATTGGGAGAGGGGGAGCGGGCTATGGACATTGGGGAGGGGAGGCGAACCATAAGAGACTATGGACTCTGAAAAACAACCTGAGGGTTTTGAAGGGTCAGGGGTGGGAGGTTGGGGGAACAGGTGGTGGGTAATGGGGAGGGCACGTTTTGCATGGAGCACTGGGTGTTGTGCAAAAAGAATGAATACTGTTACGCTGAAAAAATAAATAAAATGGAAAAAAAAAAAAAAGAAACAGCTGAACTACTAAAAAAAAAAAAAAAAAAAAAAAAGTCCATAGAAATTGCACCTCCGTTCAGCAAATACTGAGTACATGAAAATCATTGCACTAAAAGAGGCTGTTCAACACTGGTTAGGAAGAAGAATTCTTAAAAGGTTGCCAAGGGAAGCCAGGCACACTCTGTGAGACTTGTTTGGCTTCACAAATCATGCCATGATCTAGGTGAACCAAAAGTCCCAGCTTGTACTTATGGCTTTAGACTGCTGTGCAGAGTCAAAGCCATCTCCCAATTCCAGAGAACACCTGGAATAAAGGGAAAATATAGCCTCACTTCTGAGGTATCACCACAGAAGAGGCTTAGTTTAAGGCTGTCGATACCTTGGGTCTGGAAGATCATCAGCAAACCAGGGAGACTCTGGCACAGACATTCTGGGTATGCTCACAGGCTGTGAGTGCATCCAAGGGGGATGCTCCCAAACCTCGGATCAGCATCTTGCAATGGTGCCCTGACTCCTGCCTTGGGAGTCCTGAAGAGGTGGAGTATGTGCAGGCCTTCTCAAGAGGATTCGGGGCCTTCCTGATCAGCAAGTACAGATGTCTCTGGACCATATCTCACCCCTTTTACTAACGCTGGCATCTGCTCCTACAAGGAGCTTTAAATATACTGCGTGAAGGGTAGCCTTGGGTTCTGAGCAGTAACAAGTCATTGTTACAAGTCCTGACGAATGGAATCTCATTGCTCAGCTGACAGCTTCCCATTAAAGACTTCCCAGGTCTCTGGTTAACCTCACATCAGTTTGCAACCCTGGTCTCCTCAGAGGCTTTAGGCCATTGGATGTGTGGGCACAGGTCTATAAAATGATCAGAGAGCCATGCTGTTCAATCCTCCATGAGTCTATTCCTGTATAAATTCAAACAATTCCTGACACCTGAATATTATCTTTATGTTAAAGTTTGTGCTAGAAAGAAAAATCCTCCTAGTCTCCTTATTAATCTACTCTGGAGTGAACCATCACCACTTAGCAAATCAGAATGGTCCCATTAACATTTTAAATGCGCAATTCTAGATAAAAAAAGGAAAGTATCATGAAGTTCCAAATTTACTACTTTGGTGTTTAAAGATAGAAATTTATGACATCTGTTCATAAATAAGAAAATATACAGGACAGTTTTAGAATTGTTTTTTAGTTAAAAACCCCCTCATTATCGGTTATAGTAAAAATAAATAAAGAGTTTAATACCATAATAACAAATACAACTTTTGAAAAATGACTTACATCCAAAGAATCTTCCTTCAACAGGATAAGGGCCATATTCTGTGATACCAACCGGCAGGAATAACCTAGAGCGGAGGAAAGAGCAACACAAGTGAGTTTGCCATCCCTTCCATGCTTTCCAGTAGCTATTTAAATTCAGTCTCCCTTCTTATGCCTTCCGTATTATCTTTTTAAGCCTACTGGGAAAGACAGAGGAATTGGACAAGCGTGCGGAGGCAGGAAAAGTAGGTTCTAATTTAAGCAGATTTTGATTCTTGCAGACAGCCTGAATAGACTGGTTGGGAAGGTCTTCAAACCTAATGGCTAAATACTGGTCAGTTTTCCATGGGTTTTTCTTCATGCTTGTAGAACACCAGGAAAAGCCTTGGATTAGCTTTTAAAAATAGCTAACACTTGGGACGCCTGAGTGGCTCAGTTGGTTAAGCGGCTGCCTTCGGTTCAGGTCATGATCCCAGCGTCCTGGGATCGAGTCCCACATTGGGCTCCGTGCTCGGCGGGGAGCCTGCTTCTCTCTCTGTCTCTGCCTGCCACTCTGTCTGCCTGTGCTTACTCTCACTCTCTCTCTCTGATAAATAAATAAAATCTTTAAAAAAAAAATAGCTAACACCCCATGGAATCTGATGGTGTTTCCAAATCGGCGTAAATGAGCCTACTCTACTAGCAAAATCCCTCATTTCTTTGTTTAAAAAGTGGGTAATTTTCACAACAGATTTCAAAGGAGTACCATCATATGTCAAGGGAATCACTTTTCCTATCCAAGTTCAAAGCAATCCCCATTTCAAGAATTAAACCTGAGTTAAAAAAAAAAAAAAGTTTGTTTAAAACAAAAGTATGTCTTCCAAAACTGACTCTTATCAATAATTTCCATCTCATTTTAAAATAGTTATCACTACAGGCTAAGCAAGATACTCCTCTACCCTTCTTCCCAGAAGGTGAACATGTTTTCTCTGAACCACTTTCCTACTCAGGCTTTGGAGTCCACACCAAAACATATGGAGACACTCAGTGACACCACAGACCAGGAGGAGAGCCCAGCCTCCGCTCCCCTCAAATCCACACACTCTGAGGAAGATCAGCTCCAGCAAATCCTAAGACCCTGAAGGTCCATGAGGACTCTACTTTTTCCTTTCAAGGAAAGGAAAGGTTCCTTTCAAGCTACCCTCCACCATCTCAGTGCCCCCTGAGAGAGCTGGCCCTTTTCACCAATCTGTAATCTCAATTTATCTTATTGAGAAAAGGTAAGAAAAGAATCCTCCCACCTAGAAAATTGTTTCTTTGTCCTCAGCATCTGAAGATAAAGGATTAGTGATAACAGAAACATGAAACAAATCATCAGCTGGGGAATTACAACCTTCAAACAAGTACCTGGGTAAGTCTCAAGGAAGGGGCTTAACCAATGCTGTTCCTAAAGCAAGGAGGAGGCTGGATTCTCCTCCACAGAAGGCTAAAATATCCACTAGAGATGCTATATTTAAGTGGACAAGGAGACGGGCATTTAACTAATGGGCAAGTCTCACAACTACTCCATTTATGTGACAATTCTACTCAGCAGGGATTCCCAACCCCCACCCCATAGGTCCTCCTCCAACCCCATGCTAAGGAAACCCTATTAAAAGGCACCAAATACATTTCAAAACACACAAAAGTTAAGACTAAGAAAAACCTTGTTTTCTTGTTGTTGTTTAGGAAGGAGACAATAAATATTTGTTTATTTTGGAATGTACAAATTATATCCTTCACTAACAACTGTCATTTCAGAACATTTTGTAGATCACCTCAGAACACAAGTCTTGAAGCACAAACTTATGTTTTAATCCAAATATTTTTAAAAGCAATACCATAAAGATACAGTCCAGTCCGTTAACAATAGTTACCTCAATGGAATGAGATTTTTTGCTTGCTAAAACAACTATGTAGTATTTTAGAAACTAGAACAAACTGAATAATTTAAAATCATAATACCACACGGGCAAATACCTGTTTAACCTTTAAGACCAAGAAACAAAAAACAAAAAAAAAAAAAAAAAACAAAAAAAAAGGAGGAAACACAAAACAATTTTCTATAAATTTTCAAACTTGTTCAAGTTCATACTTTAACAATAGTGATGAGTAAAACTGGGACTTTCCCAGAAAGCCATTCAAAGTTCTGCCTGATTAGATTGACAAAATTAGTCTTTGTTTCCCATTAAAATTTTATAAGTGTATTCTTCTTTCCTTTAAATTCTTAGATCGGGTCCAGAAGAGAGGTCTACACTTTATTTTCATTTACAAAAGGGGATGTTGCAACTGTAATTATTTCCCACTATGGGAGGCTTGCTCTTTCTTTATATCCCCAGAGACCTCCAGCAACTTCATGCAACATAGACTGTTACAAATTTAGTATAACTAATGCAAAAGGATTTGCTGGTAGTTTTTGATTTGAACAACAGCTGCAGAAGCTAGCTATAATTTTTAAGCCCTAGCTTGCTGCTTTATTTTATATTTTTCAGTTTAAGCAAAATGCTTCTTGACAACTGAAGCTACACAAAGATATTATGGAAAAACTCTTAGCATTTTTTTTAGCCGTTGCAGGGAGAGGGCAAGAAATAAAACCACTGAAACTTCCATGAATTTCAATATACAAAACTAAAGGTTTCTGGAAATGGGTTTTGTTGTTTGTTTGTTTTTTTTAATTTGGAAAATGAAGTGAGATTCTGCTTAGAGAATTATCACACAGAACACCTACACTGTACAGAACATGGAAGTTGAACACCATTAATTGTGACTTAGCGAATGTGGCAAATTAAATTATGTCACGTCCAGTTTGGTGTGCTTGATTTCTAATGTTTGTGGATAAAATGAGATCAACTCTTGGAGAAGAGCCAGGTATGAAATGTCAATCCACGCTTGTAAATTAAGGTCTAGTTCTTTAATCTTGCAATCTAACAAAACGACCATAAAATCACCAAGGAGAGAACCTCTGGGATTTCACTTTTTATTACACCTGAAATTAACAGCACACTACAAAAACATTCAGTCTTTCTACTACCTGAGTATAATCAACATTCAAAGAAATCAAAATATTACAGACTCTATGGTACTTAGAGCATGATTTTAAGAAAATAATTATCCATGCTAGAAATTATCACCAAACCAAATCTCTCAGACCTTGCCATCATTGTACCTCTCTTTTAAGATAAGCTCACATTGTCAAAGGTACCCAAATCCAGATTTCTCGAGAGACATCTCTGGAAGGCTTAGGGACAGTTTATCCTTACTAACCATGTATCTTAGGATCAGATTAATAAAGCTACCCATCACTAGGAATCACCATGGTTCCAAACCCTTAGTAAGTGTTGGTCCTAAATATTTTGAGAGAGAGTCTGATCAATATTTGCGTATGAATATATGAAACATACTGCCAAACATCAAGAATGGATAATGAAAGACAGTATTCTTAATCTATTCCAGATGGGGTCAAAGAGGCTCAGTACAAAGTCCTTCATCATCCAGAGAACCAGGAAGCTAAGGACATGTCCACAGAACCACACACCTGTGCACCTTTTCCTCCAGATCCTTATCAGGAAGGCTCTGTCACATGTAGGAGCACATGGCCTCAACCTTGCCTCATGAACCCATCACCCCCACCAAACTGGGCTGCTCAGACTTTTTTTTAAATTCAATTAGCCAACATACAGTACATCATCAGTTTCAGAGGTAGAGTTCAGTAATTTATCAGCTGCCTAGAACACTGCTCATCACACCACGTGCCCTCCTTATGCCTTTCTTTCTTTTTTTTTTTTTAAACAAATTCTCAAAGGCCCCACTTCCAAACCTATGTCATCCAAGAAGCTTCCCTGGTCTTTTTTGACTCAGATATTTTTCCTTCAAGGAAATAAATATCAACTGTCACAGGTACATGCCCAGATTTTTGGCACCTTCACAGTCTCTGTGACCTACGGCTGAGTTGCACGGTATTTCTGTGCCTCAGTTCTATCTTTAAAAAAGGGAGGGTGGCTTTCTCCAAGGAATCAGATGTAAAAAAAAGTGACAGAGAGGACTCAATTCTAGCTACCATTAATTCAGTATCTATTACGAACACCAATCATACTTACTGTCTATCCTGCACAATTAGTACTTTCTCGTCTATGCACCCTCTGCTTCGTCTCAGAATTAACTCGTGCCCCAATTAGGGAAGGAATGTGAGTTCCCCGAGCCTCGAGTAGCCAGCTGCAGGTAATCAAGAAATAATGTGTCTGACTTTTTTTGTTTAAAACAACACTCAAGTTGAGACCACCACCAAACAATGTCCCAGCTTCACTGAAAATAGAATCTGGTCTTCCTTTCAACACGCAAGACAAACTATAGGCACTAATAGGAGCAGGCATCATATTTACTCACTTTTAAAAATTAAACTTCTAAAACTCTAAGAAGCAGTTTACAAGTATTAAATGATGAGTCACAACAATTTAGAAATGGTTAAAGGAAAGCTCGTTCCCACTTAATGACTTTAAAATGGCTTTTGTTCTCACTCATCCTACAGTCATTAGAAAAAAAATTACAGATTCGGCAGGCTTCATATCTGTTGTCTACCTATTTAATAGATGTCTTACCCAGAAGGTAATAAGGAAATGACATGACTCACAAAGACTACATCTGAAATTTCACTTTAGACTAACGGATGCCAAATCTTTAAGTTAAGAAAGAAAATTGCCAACTCCTTGAAACACAGCTAGTTAGCATAAATTCAAGCCCAGCACAATAGGATTCTGGCATCATGCCAGTTCCCAACTACCTAAAACCCACAGGCAAGAAGATGGTGTTTATGGTACTCATTGGCTCCTAAGAGACACAAATACCCTGAAACTTAATTCAACTAAATGTTTGCAAGGCATGAACTAAAAGTTACATTTTACAAATGCTTCCTTTTTTAAGATTTTATTTATTTGTCAGAGAGAGAGAGAGAGAGAGACAGAGCACGAGAGAGACAACACAAACAATGGGAGCAGCAGGCAGAGGGAGAAGCAGGCTCTCTGCTGAGCAGGGAGGCCCATGAGGGAATCGAGCCCAAGACCCTGAAATCGTGACCTGAGCCAAGGGCAGACACTTAACTGAGTGAGCCACCCAGGTCCCTTACAAGCACTTCTTAAACTATGATAGATAAACCCAATGCCGAGGAGAGCCAACAACCCCACATACCAACTGTTGGCTCCAAAGGTGAACTCTTACCATAAGTACCACTAAGACCATACGATTAATGGTTAAGAGTCAACAGTTATAAGACATCCCAATTTCAGGGACATTGACACAGGACAACAATGTGCATCCTAGAATGGCTGGAACACAGGACCACTGTCCCCTACTCTTCAAATTTCAGACAACAGTTTTATGAAAACTATGTGAATCTGTTTAAAGAGAGCCCTGCACCAGAAGTGAAAGAGCCCTAGGATCTCAAGACAGCTTGGTCATGAAAAAGAACACAACCTTCATAAACACTGAATTTCCCCCTTGAGCGATAAGACCATTCGTATGTAGAGACTGAAGGCAGGATTCAGAAGGCACTCCTAGCAGACTGCTGCCCTCAGCAGACGTTCCATTCATTTGCTCTCTTGTCCTTCCTCCACAGAGACATAGAACTGCTAGACACCTGATCTTCTTCCCACATATCTTCTGGGTGCCCAAAAAATGCACACAGAATGCACTACCATGGACAGACTATGCCGCAGTATGGAAGATGAATCAGTAGTGGCTCAGATTACCGGGGGGATGTGGAACCCGGGACAAGTAAACAGGCGTACAATCCATACTGAATTGGGGCACGACCTCGTGCTGCTTATAGTTGTCACCTGTGGTCTGGCATGGACAAGTCTGATACAGAGTCCCGACATCAACCCTCTGCTGAGCCTTCTGCATCATTTACAGGCTCAAGAGATAGTCTAAATTGGAAAATGGCATTTAAGCATGCAACACTGCTTAGGATTACCAATAAATTCTGAAGGCAAAGTGAAAAAGTAATTCAGACAGAGCTCTTTCAAAGAATATCAGTTCCCTGGCTGCTGGCTGCATACTTAATAACACCAAAGATATGTTTGAATTCTGATACACTAGGAAAAGAAACGGGAGTAGAAAAAAGCCTTCAGAAGACAAGACATCAGCAAAGTCATCAGCTTATATATAAGCAGGAAGCAATATCTCACTGCGGTCTTGCAGAGCAGTTGCTAAGAACGATCAATTTTAAAATATCGAATGGCAACAAATGCTTCTGGTACCAAAACTACACATGTTCCTACACTCTCTTTGAAAAAAAAGCACAAAATAATATAACCATCATTTTTACAAACTCTTCGGGCAGGCATCAATTATACTGTAAGGCTCAGAGAAGCCTCACAGCATTCAAGTCAAGCTTTCCTTTATGAATTATAACCCATTTGTGTTTTCGGGGTTGATTTTCAACCCCTCATTTGTGTTTATTCCAAATTCCTCCAGACCCTGACATGCTCAGGTATGACAAAGGAACAAGCAGGAAGAGGGATGCGTGTGCTGCCCAAGGGCAGGGTGATCTGGTGGAGAGGCCATGAGAAGGACAGCGGCCCTTTCCCAGCTAGCGCAATGCCAGCAAAGTCACACTTGCTTCGTACAGCAAACACCAGAGAGCACTTAAGGAAGTCATCCTGGGCTAGGGGCATAAAAAGGTCAATAGTCCAGCAGGAACCCTCAAGCTCTGTTTTCCAGATCTTATCATTATCGTGCAATCTTAACTCAAGGGGTTCCTCACTTCTTTGATATTGCTCTAAGTGAGCAGAAAGCATTCCCTAACCTGTCAGCATTTCAGGACAACAGTCAACTTTCCGTGCTCTATATGAATCACAGGAGTCACATATCAGTAGCAGGTATTTTAGCCCAAATTTACATGAGAAATCATACCTGAAGGAACAACATACACAGAAAGAGACCTCAAGGGACAGTGTACCAAAAGCAGGTGTTTACCCTCATTTTACAAAATATTGCTGACATCACTAAAGGGCTGTACACTCTGGGTTTTTATTTCCCAGCAGTAGTGAGGGATCCACACAGAAACACTGTTCACTTTTGCCCAGAAACGTGCATTTGAAAGACAACACAAATCCATAGACAAAGTCTGTACCTGAGCTTCCAAGACTGTTCGTGAGTCACGTGTCATTCACCTGTGACTTTGATTGCACTCATGTGGGAGCCCAGATTGCAAGTGACTAGATACAACCTTGCTAAAAAATGATTAAATGACTCTTACCTATTAAACCAAAAACAACATTCACTGTAGAGGGGCGGTATCAGTCTACTACAGAGGTTATCTGAGAGACCGGGCCGCTTCAAAAGAGAAGGCTTAAGGAAAGGGGCACCTCTGGATTCAACTGGTAATATTCCAAGGAGACTGCTCCCAATAGGGCAAGAGTCACTTAAATTTGCCTATGAAACACACAGGCAGCCCAGCATTCAGTGTGTCCTTTCTGCAGGGAGTTGTGACAGTCTACTTCTGTAAATACGTTAGAAGTCATGTGTCTTACACACTCATTTGGTCACGTATGCACTGGGGCTTCTATGCTGTAATGGGGCTAGAAGCATCAGGTAACTTGAAAGCAACTTCAATAACCAAAATCAGATCTAAAATTAGTCATTTCAACTCCTTTCAAACTCAAAATGTGCCTCTTTAACATTCATGTATGTTATCTGGACTTAAAATTCCCTTTCCCCAATTTTCATTTCCATGATGTTTAGCAAGCAAAGAGGTTACCAACCCAGACAGGGAAGGGAAAGGAAGAGACACACTCTTAGAAGATCCAGTAGTTGGTAAAATCATTCAAGTGGCTATAATTATTTGAAATTATAATGCATATTAAACTTAGTGAAAAGATGATCTTAGTCTCAGACTACAATTTTGTGAGGAAAACAGTAAGAAAAAGTTGTCGAGTCTTGAATTCTGTATCTTATATAAGTGTGTTTAATACAATTCAGGGAGATAGAGTTTTAATGTTCATCCCAGGCAAATAACGCTCACAAAAGCATCCTCATTTGATTTAGGTAAACTTTTCTTGGCCTTAAAACCATCTGTCAATGGATTTGAGGAAGCCTCAGGCACTTCTACCAGTCACTTTAAAAACAATACAAAACCAACATCGGGAAATTTTAAAATTAATTACCTATATTAATTGCAGTTTCTTGTTTATCTCCTGTCAACACCCAGATTTTAATTTCTGCCTTCAGTAGAGTTGCTATGGTTTCTGGAACGCCTGCCTGAAGGCGATCTTCTATGGCAGTGGCTCCAAGCAACAGTAAATTCTAGATTGAAAAAGAACTTCGATTACAGACTGGTACATACTTAAGAGCAACATCAAGGACAAACTGACTCCAAAAGGCAGCCAAAATGGTCCAACAATTCTCTTATTTCCTCTACACTAAACCTTTGTTTGCAGGTAATTAATGATCTCTTGATGTGCGGACTTCTGAAACTATCTGCAATATTAGAACCACCTGAAACACATAGGCAACCCAGCTTTCATCATTTATTTCTTGGACCATGGGCATATTAGAGTAGAAGTCACCTAGCAGTAAAGCATACGGGCAAGTTTTCCTGAAGTTATTCACAGGAGGTGAGCCTTCCCCTCTCGCCCCACCGATGGGTAACATACATATTATGTCATGGTTAACACAGGAGAAAAACTGGTTCTAGATGATAACACTCATCTGACGATACAAGACTAAGGGACAGCTGATGGTAACATTTCAACAGCCAGAGACGAGAATATCGCAGTATCTTAAGACTGAGGAACTATCAAATGTTGCCCCTATTAAACTTCTTCCAGGCCCACAGAGCTCAGCTCATAGTGAGGATGGGTTGTGGATGCATGGGGAGGTGGAGGCCCCTCAGCAGCCCGTACCTTGCCTGCTGGCCCGGTAGATTCCAGAGCCCCTGCACACAGCACCTACCTCCCCCAAGGCCCCCCGAGGCTCCCGTGATAGGGCACCATAGCTTGATTACCCAACTGTGGGAGAACAGAACTACCACTACTTGGTGCCACACAGGCCCATCATCTATGCAATCGTTTTCTGATTCTAAAAGTAATTTTGCTTATTTCCAGTAAAGCAGAGCAAATAAACATTTGAATTCCATTCTACTCCAATCAAATTCCATTAAAGTGACAAACAAGTAAATATAAAAGCCAAACAACAATGGAATATTAATAAAAGCCAAGAGTAAATTAAAAAACAAAGCAAAACAAAGAATGAGAAAAGCTAATGACTTCAGATTTCCAGAAACCAAAAAATGAATGGGCCAATGGTTGCAGACATGAACCAGAAAAAAAGGTGAAATCCAGCTGCCAGATTTGAGGGAATTCAATACCTAGAAAGCTACATAATACTTTGGGATAAACTGCGAAGTCCTGGCACAACAACAGAAGTCAGAGTAGGCTATACGGAGGAGCAATGGCAAAGGTAGCTACTATCAGAATAAGTGTGAAAATGCTTAGAATGAACAGTCCAACCAGCCTACACATTCTGAATGTCCCTGTAACTCAACAAGGTGAGCGATCTCATTAAGTCTAATCTTAGGTAAACCCTGAGTGTCACTGACACCATCTTTGACCTGATACTTCTCCAGAAACCATTAACACTTTAGCTAAAGGTGGTTCGACCTTCCAGGTCGCCCATTAAAAACTAAGTGTTTCTTAAAGCAAAAAAAGACCTCGTTAAAAGCTAATGGTTAAAATACATATAGGAAGAGGGAACATGGCTATAGAGCGAAACAGTTCCTGTCCAAAGACTCTGTTCTCTACTCGGTGGAGCCCCTCATTGGGCATACAACAGCTGCCTCACAGGTACTTACCTTCTCTATGATCTCGTAGCACTCTTCCAACCGCTGAGCTCGGTCTTTCAGGATCGTGCTGGCTTCCTGATAGACTTTCAGCCACTCCTCATACTCATGCTCAGAAAGGTCGGCGTAAGCCACACACAGAGTCCTCAAGCCTGCAAAACAGCCCCAGTGTATCCAGAGACCCAAGCAAGCAGGATACCCTCCCTCCCAGGTGACATCATGTAGTCCATTTTCAACCAGCATGCTCAAAAAAAATTAAAGAAACTGCCTGCTTTTTAGGTCACTCTAATTCAACTTTCACGCATCTAAAAAGGGCACTGGAGAATGACTCCAGCACGTTTTGCTGTAAACCACCATGTGTATAAATCTGAGAGTACGTGGAAGCCACAGAGTGAACTTCCCACAGAGAGGCACAGGAGCTGGGCATGGCCCCCACACGCATGTGCAGGGGACAGGCATCAGCAAGTAGAGGGGGCACTGGGTACGTTTCAAGATGGCAATAAAAGCCCAGTGGGCCATCATGTGGACGACCCGGGCTTTCCGGCAGCCGCGCATGCGTGCGCGCACACACACACACGCACACACACATGCGCACACACAGACACACACACACGCACACACGTGCACACACACACACACACACACACACGGCCCTAGGGAAGCAGGATGGTGAAAAAGCAGCAGTCGACACTCCGGCCAGGCTCCAGCTTTCATCACGTCCCCTTCCTGGAAACCCTGACATCAGTGTATTTGAGGCCTTTCAGAGAACTCCTTTCTTAGTCTCTGTGGGCTCCATGAATTATTGTTTCCTCAAGTCATGGTAAGCCAGTTTCGTAGGGATAACAAGAGAAGGACAGGGGAAATAACCTCATGAGTTTCCTGAGAAGGGGAACAATAACTGCAAGATGATGGGACGGGTCGTGAGCTGGCCTGCCTGTTCCATCCGCACTCCTGGTGAGGAGTCGGCTGTGTGTGGCCTCTGGCACACATCCTGTCACGGTCAGAGGCACAGAACACGGTGGGAGGGGCGTTCGGGGTGGCACGAGGAAAGTATATCCTATGAGGAAGCCAAGGGCTGCACAAAACACACACGTCCATTCAGAACACGACTGCTCCCCCGAAGCATCAGCCACAAACACGTGAAAATACAACTTCTACGGTTAAAAACAACATTTCCAAATTTCACTTACCTTCTGTGGCAAAATATTCCAGATGGCACAGTGTTTCCTCCATGTATTTTGAATCTTTTGAGAGTCTCTCAAAAATGACATTATCCTTTAAAATAGAGAAACACTGTGACTGGCTATCCCTTAAGTAAACCTTCCAGTCTGCATTCTAAACCTAGCTTGGTTTTAATGGTGATTATCCAGTGTGTATGAGAATACTTGAGTAGGCAAGCAGAAATACAGTGTTGGCCAGAGTCAGTCATGAGCTTTGGAAAACGAATTGGGTATGAATGTGTCCAAACACTTTTTGGGGAGAACCAGAAGTGTCAAGAGAATTATCAGGGACACAATGGTGCCTACATTTACCCAAATTTGCAAAATACATGCCCACTTTTATAACACCTTTATGCAGAAGTGGAAAGGGTAACAGGCACATCCTAAATTGCTCAAATACACTCTTGCCTCCTGACCCTGCAGGAGCCCCTGGCCAGGGGGTGCACAGCCCACTAGGCACTGAACCCAGTTCAACTAAGACACACCGAAGAACACAGCTCAGAAAAGCTCTCTGTGATGACAAACCACAACAACTAAGAAAAGCTGCTAGTGAACACGCACACACACACATGTACACAAGCACCATCTCAGGGTACTGAAAAGATTATCACAGGTCCATGTGAATCATTCTATCTTCCCAAAGTCAGAACTCACTAGCAGTAAACGAGACTCAGAAGTCACGGGGCAAGGATTCTGCACAACACAGCAAACTGCTGTTTCTGAAACCAACTGCTGGCTAAAAGCAAGCTTTTCGTAGGCAGCCACTGCCACGCTGGCCTGAACCGCCATGATCTTCAGCGGGCTTTTACTACCAGGTCGATTTTAAGGTCAATCCGAAAGAGCCCTTCAACCTTGGGCAAACTCTCAGGGCAGGATGGGGACAATAGCCAGCAGAACAACGGAGCTGCCGAGCGCGCCCTGCCCCACAAGTACTTAGCCGGTACTTACAGCCCCCTTACAGTAGAGCCGAAGTTGGCCTGAAGGAGTCCGAACAATCACAGACATTCTTTTTCTGTCACTGTGGGGTTAAGAAAAGAGACAGTCAGTCAACATTGGTCTGTATGATAGAACCCATGCCCTATGATTAAGCACCCAACAAATCAAGATGATCTGAGATCCCTAAAAATGGCAAAGCTCCATTTTCCTTACCTGTTCCTTCAGAGGTGGACTTTAATTGGATATCGCCTACTCTTTTTATTTATATATAATGGACATAAGCCTATTTTTCCCTCCCGTGGAAATTCCCTGCCATAGCTATTTATAGCAGGAGAGCAGAAATGGACTATTTGACCCTCTATTATGCACATTTAATTCACTCCTGAAAATACTCTGTAAAAGTGTTATTTTACAGCTCAAAATTTTAGTAATCTGCTCAGTAAGGAGCAGAGGGGAAGCTTCACTATAAATCCACTTAGTCCAAAAGCCCCTTGTGTCTTCTGTTAACTGGAGTAGAAAAAAATGAGAAATTCATAGAACACTCCTGACTCAGCACTGAGGTGTGCCTTATTATTGCCTTCCCCTCTCCACCATGGACACTTCTGCGCTTTCTTTCATAATGACCCATGCTCACTCATGGAACCTTCAATGGCTCCCCACTGCCTACAGATTCCAGTTCTTACTGACCTCCACTCACCTCTGCAGCCAGGCCTCATCCCCCTCGAGCCCTCCCATGCACTTGCAGGCCTCCCACACACCAGAAGACACAGCGTGCTCTTTCTCTACACCTTCTGTCCCATGCCTTTTGCAGACATTTCATCCTCCTGAAACACATCCCAACCACAGTGGGCCCCAGACCACCCACCCCTGTAAGAGGATTCCCAATGGACTCTTAGCTCCTAGGACTGAGGGATATTCTCTCCCAGCTTTGTGTAAATTCCCACATCCTAACCGACAGCACTCTGTCTGACCTAGATCTGAATTCTCTCTCAGCAAAGTTGTTAACCCAGCATCTCAGTTTCTAAATGTATTAAGCAAGGCCGCCACCAAGTACAGCAAAGGAATATTGTCAGGATTCAGTGGCATCTGGAAAAAGAGGAGTCAACTAAAATGAAATAGAACCACAGCTGTAACTACAGACAACCTTTTGACTCCCTTGTATTCCCCCAGAAAGTTTTTACTACATCCTCACATCTCTATCCATAGTCACCTGTTTTAACCCAATTCCCTTTCCTCCTTCTTGTCCCTGTAATAACTGCTGGTCCCAGTTACCACAGCCACAAAATAGCATAGTCTCCAGGACATCCACAAGAGATGGGGCACAAAAGTCTGAAGCAACGTTTAGTGTGTTCCTTACCTCCACAAACAGGGACACTGCCCCTATTCCCCTATAGGAACCACTACTGTTATCAACCATCCTTCTTTCCCTCTGAAAGCCCATCCTCAAGGGCTCTTGACCACCAAAGCTCAAGTAAGCAGTCCTAAAACCAAAGACTAGGGCTGGAAAGCATTTCCCTTAAGAGGGTTAAAAATTGACCTTTTTCAAACAGCTTTGAAGCCGACAGAGAAAATGTGGGAATCGTTTCACAAAGGTTATTGAAAAACCCCACTTTTACTAATGGGAAAACATAATTTTGAGGTAGCAACAGAACCTTGCTCTAGTATTGACATTGAGTTCAATGTTAAGAAAAGAAATAAATCATTAAGATTTTTTTTTTTAATGATAAGGGAAGCCAATAATCCAGCAAATATTCCTGGGTCTTAAATAAACCACACTGGGGAAGAATGAACTAGAACATATACAGGAGAACTGCCCTATTCGGACAAAGCCTCTGACTGGATGGTCCGATCTTATCAGCCGCCGCTCATCAGTTTCCCAGGCTGGGCATGAGAGCGCTCAGAGGGGGCACGAGGCAGGACCTCATGGGACATAGGAAAGACCAACAGAAATAGGGCCCCGTCACATACTCCAAACTACGCAGACATGTCTATAGCTGCCGATGCCAGGACAGCAGGTCTGGAAATCTAAAGAGGAGGATCTGGAAGCATAAGGTTTCATTTGGAAAAAAAAAGAAAAATGATCTACTTCACTTTCTTTAATGAAAGTCACAAATTCCAGAGAGGAGAGGGCTTGTGGTGATATATTTAATAAATTTAATACTTAGGTACTGTATTTAACCATGTTATACAATCTTGCAAACACCATGATGATGTTGTTAAATATATATGGAAGTTTTATTTCAAGTTCATGAAAAAGAAACATACCTAGAAAATTCCAGGACGTTAAGGATTCCAAATGTCTGTTCCTGTCCCATCTAAAAGAAGAAAAGCAGGCTCTTACCTGAAGTGCAAAGTATTAAAATCTCAAAATGACAGTATCCCCAAACACAAACCTCTCTGTACATACATCTCCCGGTCCCTCCAGGACTTTCTGTCTCTCTCTCCCTCTCTCTATAATACATACATATACATAAACATATTCCCTCTCCCGCCCTCCCCCCTCTCCAGCTCATTCTCTCTTCCTATCCCCCTGCAAAGGCCTTTCCAACAGCTACCGTTTCCCCACAAGCCAGTCCTGTGGGGTAATAGCTCCCCCTCCTGGTAGAAGCTTCTCATTCTTCTCCAGGCTGTCAAACAGCAGGCTGACACAATCCCTTCCAACAGGCGAAAACATAGGACACAAGCTACACAGGTCAGCCTAAAACCCTGGGGCAGGTCATGGTTCTGAATTCAGAATTTTACAATTTTATATAAAAATGTATGCATACACCATGTGCCATAATTTCCCCACGGAGTTCTGGGGCAACACCCTGTAATCCAGCTCATCAATTTTCTACAGCAAAATGTAAGACTATTCACACTGAGATTCTTAAGACCACAAATGACCTCATGTCAGTTCTGGTTACATTTTGCTGCCAAATGCCTAAGTCCCCAAATATGGGGGAAAAACTTTTAGAATTCAAAGTTTCTTGGATTTTGGATTTTAGATTTAGAAATAAGGATTATGGATGTGCATCAGATTCTAGGGCAATTAATCAAATGTTATTTTTCTTCAGGTTCTTCAAAGTTAGAACTCAATATTCTCAATTTTTTCCAGAAGATTCTAGACTAGGTATGTACCACTTTCAAACTCCTTGATCAAACCTGCTCTCTATTTCCCTACTACATCACAGTGGAAAGAATGTGAGCTTTGGAGTTCCTTATGAATTTGAATCCTCTGTCCGCCATCAAGTGTGTGGCTTCCTTAGGAATGGTGGTAGCATCTGTCCCCTAGGTTTGAGAGAAGCAATGAATGAAGCAACATGCAAATTACCAAGTGCACGACTGACACACAGCAGCACCGATCATTACTGCCCTGACCACAAGTCCCTACCCCTTCTCCACACACCCTGAAATACAACCAGCGACCCACCTCATCCAGCCTTCACTACCTTTATTCCCCTCCTTCTGCAACCGCCAGTTCTTTCTCCTCAACCTGTCCCAACTTGGTGAGATGCCTATTCAGAAATGTGCCCAACGGCACAAGTGCTGTGACTGCCAGGAGCCAACCCCTCTTTGCTATCCCATCAACCGCCGTGCAACCATGTGTAGCCCAAGGACTCGCCGTTAAGATGACCAGTAGGGCCACCTCATATAAATAGCTGGGAACCACCTCAAGAAGGCGGGTTTGAGGATACTCTGGTATTTATGGTTAAACAGGATTTTATAGTTATTATTGTGACCCTTATGAACCAGGTACTCTTATTTACTCCCAGAAACATGGCCGTAAGAGGTTAATAAAAAGACGAAGAGGTGTCGATCCACTTTTGGTCAGCATCTACCGCCATGATACTAATGCCAGGGAGCTTTCTCTCTAGATCTCCATATTTATCCAGTACTGTGAGCAAAGCAAAAGCAGCCATTCTCTTCTCATCTCTCCCACTTGTGTCCCATCAGTCCACACCCACTCCCAGTCCCTGTCACTGCAATGCAGAAGAAAGAGCAGCACCCATACAACAGAAAATCCTATAGCGTATGTCGAGTCTCCTTAAATTGAAGGGGGTAAAGACTTCATTTATGAGAAGCTTCTATGAAGGAAATTCAATACCCCATCAGTTACTTGTTTCTACTTTAAAATAAAAACAATTATGATTTGATCTCTGTACTCCAGAAGACAAGAACCTGAAAGCTCCAAGAAATGGGCACACCGTAGGTGATATTTTCTAGGTTTTGCATATAAGCACAAGAAAAACGTAGTACCGCTAAGTTAGGAATAACAACATATTATGTAAATTAGAAGTGAATTTCAAATGCATTAACAAGGCCTAGGGATAGAAGGATGCATGAAGGAAAAAACTGTTCTAATCCATGAATCTGTCCCAAATGGAGGGGTGGGGAGGATGGCAGTAACTGCCTCCAGGCCCTCATCAACCCATCCTGTAGCAAAACGCAGCCTCTCTAACTGGTCAGCATTAAACATGCCACACCTTGCTCATCCTAACCAGCAATTTCCCCCACTGCCCACCTCAAGGGTCCTTATTGGATGTTATTCTTGATTTACATTTTTTTTTTCCTATCACCAAATTTCTCCCTCAGGCTTCCTGAGCAGGCAAACTCAAAAATCAATCATAAAATAAATAAACCCCCTTGGCCCTAGTGAAAAGAAAAAACTCCTACAGATGCCAAAGATCTTTAGCGCCGACTCGCTTCTCCCCCAGCCGGGGAGACGGAAGCCAGTGCACCCGGGGCTCTACTGTGCGAATACTCTGGGTGCCAAGGCCGCAAAGACAGAGCCACAGATCCCGCCCTCCAGACCCGTGGCCCATGTGGTCCCCTGACCGTTGCAGAACAAAGGGCAGGCTTGCTTGCTTCTGTACTACAAACCGCACCAGCGTATGAAAGACTTATGGAGAAGCGTCTCCGAGAGAGAGAAAAACGCCTGCAACACAAACACAACACGAACAAGCTGAGAAGCATCACATGATACCAGCAGCTTTGCCACGGATCCAGTTTCTCACAGAAAAAAAAAAAAAAAAAGAATGTAGCTATCCTGTTGCCATAAGACATGTTATTTCAAACACAGTCTTCAAAATAGTCGGTGATGCTCAAGGGGAAGAAATGCCCAGGCTTGTCACTCACTGCTTCTATGATGACCGAGTATGGCGTTCTGGCCGTGAAGACAAAGCCCAGCCTCCTCGCTCCCTTCACCAAGGCAGCTTCATCTGTCAAGAGAGTTGATGAGGCACTGACTCATCCCACGAAATGGTAGCCTTCTGCCGAACCCGTGTTTTTTTTTTTTTCTTTTAAAGATTTTATTTATTTATTTGACAGAGAGAGATCACAAGTAGACAGAGAGGCAGACAGAGAGAGAGGGAAGCAGGCTCTCCGTTGAGCAGAGAGCCCGATGCGGGGCTCGATCCCAGGACCCTGAGATCATGACCTGAGCCGAAGGCAGCGGCTTAATCCACTGAGCCACCCAGGCGCCCCAAGCCCGTGTTCTTTTTCAAGTTAACCAAACCCACAGCAGTTGGAGAGGCCTGGCCTCCACGCTTGGTGAAGGACCGAGGAGGCCCTCCCAGCCCCGGGGTCCTGAGGGGCCGCACTCTGTCAGGTGGGAAGACAGGAGCCAAAACGAAGTCATGGGGACAGGAGTGATGGCATACCTCCTGTTCTCGGTGGGGCTCAAGTTCTCCCTAAGAACTTGAGCAACATTCCCATGGCTTTCTGACTAAACATCTTCTGAGTGAGGCAGTGTTTCAGTTCTAGTCCGGGGGCATTCAGAGCTCCAGGAAGTGGGTCAAGGGTTAGCACCCAGCTTAGTTCCACCAGCAGCAGGAAGACCTGCGCTGGGTGGATGGGGAAGAGCGGCGCAGCGCTCCCTCCCCCGCGAGTTTTGTCTCGGGCAGGGTTGTCTGCTAGAAGGCGCAAGAAGGCCAGGGGTCTCATCCTGCTGTCACAGTGTTACAGAGCCAGGAGGGCTCGGCACCACCTTTCTGCGGCTCTATCACTTGTCACTGTAACCTGTAAAGCGCACGAGGCCAGAGGCAAACCGTGGGGTCCTTGCGGGCACACCGCCCCACCACTCCCCACCCCCCACCCGACAAGTACCTGCAAACACCCAAGTCTACAGAGAAGGAGGCAGCGGGGCACACCCAGCCCGGGGCCCTCACCTGGGGAGGAGGCCTGGTAGATGATGTTATCTCCGTCCTTCTCAGGGACCACGGTGTGGCACACGGCCAGGAGCGTGAGGAACTCCTGTATGCACGGAGCTGTGGGCTACAGACATACGGGCAAGATCATGCGTTAAACCACCGCAGTTAGATTCAGCCATCCTCGGCTTAGAACCTGTGCTGGCTTCCCACCCCCTTAGAACAAAGGTCGAGGCCCCAGCCTGGACTCTGTGGCCCCGGGACCTGGCGGCTACTCCACATCCGGTTCCAGCTCCTCCTCCCACTTCCGTCCCGCAAGCTCCACCCACCGCTCTGGTCCGCTGCTCCTCAAACAGGCAGCTTTCGCGGAGCTCCAGGACCAGCCTCCACCCGCCTGCAGCCAGTTCTTACTCATCCTCCAGGCTGCAATTCAACAGCTGCTTCATCTGAGAAGCCCACTATCACCCTGCTCTTGGAACATCATTCTTGACCTGCTAGCCTGGGGTCAGGTGAGAACAAGGTGTGCGCCCTTCCCCCAGGGTTCTCCCAGCACACCCTTGTTGCAACACTTCAAGCCCTCCTGCGCTCCAGGCTTCCTCCCACATCTGTGAGAGCCGGGAGCGCTAGCCGGTCATCTGCCTTCCTCACCAGTGTAACCCCAGGCCCTGCAGACAGAAGGCACTCGACTCTGTTGGATCGACCAAACATGTGAGTCCTCGTTCTTTCTCTTCCATTGTCCTGACACTCACTACTCTACCCCATGTCTGTTCTTTACCTTAGTCATCGCTTAAAACCTGTAAGCAGTGCAACCCATGCCTATTCCGTAAAAAATAAAAATAAAAAATAAAAATAACCATCCTGGATATGTACTTAATATATTTCTCCCACCCCACACACACTCTCTTTATAATTTTCATTGGGATTAGACGAGGACATCCTAATGCTGTTTGCCCATCTAAGAATACAGAATGCCTATTTATTAAAGGCTTTTAACCACGTCTAAATATAGGTGTTGGCACCCTATCTTATCTTTTATTCATTCAAAAAATATCTCCAGGCCTACCATGCATGAGGCACTGCACTAGATATTTTATCTATTGCTTTTTAAAGATTTTTTTTTTTTATTTGACAGAAAGAGAGATCACAAGTAGGCAGAGAGGCAGGCAGAGAGAGAGGAGGAAGCAGGCTCCCTGTGGAGCAGAGAGCCCGATGCGGGGCTCGATCCCAGGACCCTGAGATCATGACCTGAGCCGAAGGCAGCGGCTTAATCCACTGAGCCACCCAGGCGCCCCATCTATTGCTTTTTATATCATGAATAGAATCTTAATTCTATTATGTTTCACAAGTATCCATTCAGATGTAGGTAAAAACACTGAATTTGATAAATGAATTTCATGTCCAAGTGTAACTACCCTCTTGCTGGCCCCCCAAGTTTCAGGGGACTGTCCTGGGTTTTAAGGCAGACAATTATTTTATCACCCACAGATGATGACGTGTTCTTTCCTTTTCTAACACACACACTTGAGTTCTCACTTGCCCACTCGGGCTAGCACTTCGGGAGGATGTTCAAAGCCAGGGGTGACACCAGGCCTCCTTGTCCTTGGGTTATTTTAACACCGAGGTCTTTAATTTGTCACTGTTTGACAGGCAGCTGGCTATGCATTCTAGAAAGATTTGTGTTTGAACATTCAGGAAGCAATTCTGTGTTTTCTAATTTTTGCAGAGTTTTTGTCTGGGTTTTTTAGTCACAAATGGACAGTGATGAGTTTTAAAAACATTCATAGTTTATCCTCTGACCTGTTAATGTGATTTAAGAGCAGCTGTATGGAAGCAAATCACAACTGTTCACATGCCTACTTCTTATCGGCCCTTGGGAAAAGGACATGCACAATTACAGTTCAGTGAAGTCAAAAAGTTAGGGGATTTTCAAGTTCCCCAAGGTCTACACTACAAAAATGCTAAGAAATTTTCCCCCAAAGCACTGTGACAACTGGACTTCGATTCCAGATTGCCTTCCCCACCTGCAAACCTCTCCTCATATCTCACTGGCCAAAACTGTGTCAGGCTCCACACCCCTGACCAGCGCCATGGCTGGAGCCAAGTTCCCAAGCCATCTAACTGCACCTCGTCCAACAGGTGCTGGAAATCAACGACAGTGATGTCAGGTAACGGAATCTTTTGCTCAAGTGAAAAGTAACTGTCTCTAGGAAAACTAGTTATTAGTGTTTGGGGGATATACTTACAACATACTGTTAATTTCTTGAGAAGGCAGGATAAAAAAATTACATACAGTATGATCTCAATATCTGCAGTGTCCCCACGTATGGAAAGGAATAGGTTGAAATGTTAATAGTAATTTGCAGCAAAAGACAAAAAGGGATTTAGGGGATTACAAAAATATTTCTCTTTATACCCTGTTTTCTGCAGCGAAAATAAATTTCTTTTTAGGTAGAGGCCACCACTCCTTCCAAGTTTCTGAGGTCATCACAGCAGCTTAGAGCACCAGCGCTCCAAGACAGGACATTCTGTTGACTACCAACAACAGAAGAGTCCCACTTTCCAACATTCTCTCCCTGTGCCGCTTTCTGTCACGTCCCACTCTCGGGCAGTCTCTCCCAGTCCTTGCTGATGTGGATCACCAGGCCCTGCAGCCCTTTCAGTGAATGATCCCTCTTCCAAACTGGCAGGGCCATCCTGGCCCCTGTCTGCCATGCTGAAGTATGCTCCCAGGCTTGATCTAGTGGCTAAGGTGGGAGGTGGGGAAAGACCCTGAGGAGGATAAGCAGTTTCTGGCAAGACATCTGCTTTAGCTGAGGCCTGGTCATGGGACACAGGGAAGCCACCATCTTCTATGCAGGGCAGTAGACCACTTCTGCAGGTCCACAAGTTCCAGAGGAACCTGGGAATCTCGGGTTCTCAGGTACATCTACCCAGGAGACCCCAACCCTAGTCCCAGGGTCTCCTTCCTACTAGACTTTGGTGCAGATGATTTTGTGAGGCTGCCAATACAGCCCTTGTAAAAGTTTGGCCAGTTTTACAATTAAGTCTTGGGCCTGGTCTTTAGCAGTATGGGCCTCAGCGGTAGGAGCTGAAGGAAATATTGAAAGGCTCCCAAATACAGCTCTGACTTCCATAATGGGCCTTACATTGGTAATTCATTGACCTGGGATTATTGTTCTCTCTCTCTGATGGGAAATGTTGATCAGCAACAACCAGTTCCACGGACAATTCAATGAAATAGAAACACATATATAAAAATGTAGTATATGGGGAAAAAAAAAAAAAGATTGCTTTCTTCTGCATCTGTGAACTATAAAGTCCTGCACATCACTTCATCCCACAGTGAAACAGGAAAGCGGGTCTTTGATTTCAGACCAAAGAGTAAAATATGTCTGAGAGCTATAAAGAGAGTTGCACACACTGGCAAATTAAGTTTCCACCTTGAGTGGTAGGCCACACAACATTCCTAGAGATTAAAAAAAAAAAAAAAAAAAAAATCCCCAAGACAAAACCATTCTGACTTTGTTCTCTAGTTAACCCGACATTCTGTAATAAACTAGAGAAAGGAGACAAACTCCATTAGCAGCTTATGGATAAGATGTTTGTAATCTATTTGATGAGACTGACACGCTGCCTACTGCGCTAAGAAGGCACTTGAAATCTATTTTAAACAACTGCTCTGGGTTTGAAATTGAATTTTTCATAGGTGGATTCTCTAATAAGCAAATTCTGTCTTGGCTATCACTGACACAAAGCTGGAAACATAGTCCTAGGGGACCCAGAAAATCAAAATGATGACCCAGGAAAAACAAAAATTCTGTAGCAGATGGAAGTACTCTCTTGGGAGGAAAGTAAAGGTTTTCTTGGTCCAAATGCTTTAATTTTAGTCAATGGTCCCAAGACAATTTAGATAAGAATGTGGGATATCGATATCCATAGGCTAAAATCCTGAAATGCTTCTTCCCTTTCCTCAACCAAATTTTGGCAAAATAACCAAGTTACCTAACAAGCTCTGTATTTAAGGTGCATTAGATACACTTAATCCAATCTCACATTTTCTGAAAGAAGAATATTGGAACCTGTGGTCTTCATTATTTATAATCGAGCTAGAAGTTAAATGTCAATGGGATAATTCACACAGTAGCCAAGATGAAGAACACTTCAGAAGGCTTTTAACATAGCTTAAAAAACATTAAACTTAGGCAAGTAGGCTTTTACTAAAAAATTAGAAAATAATTCTCTAATCCATGGCCACATTATGCATTTAATGAACTATGAGTGTCCAGATGATTAAAATAGCCTGTAAAGTCTTTATGTTTTCATTGATGCTTATGATAACCTAAGTCAGGGCTTCCTTTTCATAAGGGCTGCATCTGCCCCTACTCTCAATGGCCTTCCCCCTGCAGTAAAAGGAAATTTGGCTCAGGAGAGTAGAAAGTGAGGAGGAAAAGGAACAAAAAAGGAGCTCACTAGCTTCTGTAAGAGCAGGGTTCCTTCCCAAAATGCCTGCCATTGGCCATGGGGCAGAAAATGTTCATTAGAGGAATCCTAATCTAAGCTCAGATCTCCACTCAAAGATCAAGAGAGGACAGGCTCCAGAAGAGCATGTGATCAGCAGTTAAAAACCAGCACACACGTCTTGTATGTATATATAAAATCAACTGAACTCAGTATTTCAAGATTCCAAAAATGGGATTCCAGCAGCAAATAGAGTACGTCTCCCAATGATCTCTTCTCCAAATGAGATTTGCCCCCATCCACTGGTTTTCTGTACTAACCCACATTTTAAGGTGAAAGCAAATACAATTTAGTATGGGTGCCCACAATGCTCACATTGCAACAATTACGTTAGCCTTAACACCCACCAAAGAGATCAAGACTCCTTCACAGAAAACAAAATCATTTTTTCAGGGAGTGGTACCACACCTGTCCCTAGGATCAAAGGTATACAGTGGCTCCTAGTGATTTTATATCTCTTTCCCCAATTAAAACCCTTGAGTGTTTTTTTTTTTTTCATCTCTCTTCCCCTAGTTCCTACCAAGGTGACTGATATGAACTACCAAGATGAATGAATAGACAAATGAGTCTCTTATTTAAACACTCATGTGCTGCTGTTCCTGAGCCTGGGATGCCGAGGTACTCCATGCATGAGGCTCACCTCACTTCCTCTGCTCCTTTCTCACCTACTGATCTGGGCCAGGAAAACAAACTTCATGAAAGGAGACTAACAGCAATTTCCTAAGCCTCTAGGACAACCTTCTGCCTCCTTTCCCATTCACTCGCCCCCCAAACTGAATGGATACATTTAGGCTACTTAAGCACTCTCTGAGTACTATTTGAGAGTACCTGAGTCCTTTTTCAGAAAGCAAGTCCTCACAGGGCCCATGTGTCCTCTGAAATCCTTGATTAAAGCTACCCTCCTCCACAGAAGTTTCCTCTGAGATGCCACTTCTGCTTGGAGAACCTCTGGTCTAGTAGCTGGACCTACCTCTAACATCAAAATTCAAAAAAAGAGACCACATCCATGCCTGTGAGTGTGACACAGAGCATGGAGTTCAGCAGCACCCGCTGTGTGGTCTGGGACCACTGCGGCAGCATCACGGGAGGCTGAAGCAGAACGCCTGCCTCCCAGCATGTGGACATGGGTGCCTTACACACTCACATTTGAGAACCATGACTGGGAAGGTTCTAGCGTCAACAAATGGGCAAGTGCAGTGGAGAACAGGAAATTTCCTCACTGAGAATTAAGAGAAATCTTAAATATATTTGTACCTTAACAAAACTTTGAAATGATGAAGTTTTAATTTTGCTCATGTGTACTTCACTTTAAAAACTTTTTTCAGAAAAAAAAAATATCAGATCTAATCTCTACTGATTAAACTGGTTACAAAATGTTTTGATCAGAGGCACCTGGGTGGCTCAGTGGGTTAAGCCTCTGCCTTTGGCTTGGGTCATGAACCCAGGGTCCTGGGATCAAGCTCCACATCAGGCTCTCTGCATCTCAGGGAGCCTGCTTCCTCCTCTCTCTCTGCCTGCTTCTCTGCCTACTTGTGAGCTCTGTCTGTCAAATAAATAAATAAAAATCTTAAAAAAATGTTTTGATCATTACTTTTCGAAGTTGGGTTTTTCAAAGTAGCTTTTGAAACAAATTTAGGCGATCCTATAGTTAATCCTGGTTTGCTGGAATAGTCGAGATAATGTGATGTCATAGTTAAGAATCCACAGACTAACGTTCTGAGTCTCATTACTCCTTGGCCAACTCAATATTGCCATGCAGCTTCCTATCACTTCTCTGGGGTGACTCAAGTGCTCGGGGAAATACACAGCAAATGTTCGGCCCACAGTACGATGCTACATGTTGTTTTACCTTACTTTTCTTCCCTAAATTATCGTGGTCCAAGCATACTGAGATTGCTTTTCAAAATGCATGACCACTTAGATTCACAACTGTGAAGCTATACTACTGCAGAAATCTTCAAAAGCAAAAGAAATCCACAATGTTAGAGAATTCCATGGTAAGACTCATGGTAATCTTGCTGTGCGACTTTCTATCTTTACCACATGGCTTCATTAACTTATGTAGAGTGATAACCTCATAGAATTTATTTAAGATCACTTCTCTGAATACTAACACCAGAAAAGTAAAACTGCATCTCTTCCCCAAGGTCCAAAATGGCAAATTTCAAGACACTATACACACACATAAATAGAAGGGCACGATAAGCTATGTAATGTCCAAGAAGCAAAACGGTGGCCTTACGTGATGATCTTCAATGTTCTTCAAGAGCCTGGGGTCATCAAAGTCGCATGAGTCACTAGGGGGAGGAGGTATCCGGCTGTGAGAGACACCAGAAAATACTTTTTCAGTTCAGAAGTTCCTTTAAAATTAGCCCAAATCTAATAAGAATCGGTCTTCAAGAAGATCTACACCTAGAAAGCCTATAGATTTATATTCAACTTCTAAAGATTTGGAATACTGTATATTATTTCAAGCCTTGAGACAGAAAAATTTAGCCCTGCTATAAGCAAAATATTTTATAAGTTGTGATAAACAACAACATAGTTACAAAGAAGAAACAGGCAGGGGTCAACACTTTGTCACTTTGGTTGGTCTGTTTAACTCCTACCAGGAAAAACTTTGGAGTACCCGCTCAAAGCAAGTAAAATAAAAGGAGTGACTGCATTGCATCTGTGTAATCATTTACGGCCAGAGCTCATATGCAGGAGAGAGAAGGAGGCAAGTAATTGTGAGGAAGGAAGCTTGCTATGATGGCTGTGTGCTAGCACACTGAAGACAATGTGGATGGCTAAGTAGATTCCTGTATCCCCACTTCCTCCTGAATCTCCTTCTTCAGGACAAAGACAATGGAAGAAGTGGCCATAGTCAAGGTGATGTCAATCTGAACTCTGGATGTCAGAGTTTTAGTACAGCAGAAACCAGCAGCTTATAAGAGGAAGCACCCAGAACTCAAGCTGATGCCCCCAGCAGAACCTTGGGAATGTTGAGGAAATGGCAGCTGGAGGTACCTGTCCAATTAAGGAACGTGGGAAGCAGGAGGGGCTCCAGGTCCATTGCAGGAAGAGTCAGGCTGCAGGAACCCTTCCTCATCCCTTGCAGCCAGGTAACTGAACCTTTTGCATCCAGCAAGCCATGGAAGGTTTATCATTTAGAGAGGTTAAACCAGAGTAACCACGGACCCAGCCATACTGGGCATACAAGTAGGTATAGGGTAGGGAATTCTCCCAAGACGGGAGTTTTAAGTGAAATCCTTTACACTCAGATAAGTATGATCACTGGCCCTCTGCCTCCACTCAGCTCCCATAACAGATGCAGCCAAATTTATAGCCTGGAGAGTTCTTCTCATGAGAAGAAGACTGAGCAGTTCACAAGAAAGACAGATGATGACATCCAGGGACGCTCTAATAAAACAGTCGGTCCTGGCTAATCATTGCAGAGGGAAGCCAGTTCGTCATCAACTACACCATCTACCCTACACACACAACCCTATCAATCAGCTTTGTTGTATATAAATCTAAAAATATGAGCACACATCACCACTAATCCTAAGAGAAATGCAAATCAAAACCAAAATGAGATACCACTTCACACCCCCTGGGATGGCTATTATATATAGTAAAGAAACGGAAATTAATGAGTGTCATGAGGATATGGGAAAACTGTGTGCTACTGACAGAAATGTAAATGGTACAACTGCTATGGAAAAGAGTTTGGTGTTTCCTCAAAATTTAAACATAAAATTACCACACAACCCACCAATCCCACTTCTAGGTATATACCCATAAAAACTGAAAGCAGAGAACCAGATACTTATATACCAATGCTCATAACAGCATTAATCACACTAGAAAAGGTAGAAAAAGTCCAAATTCCCATCTCCAGATGAATGGATATGCAAAATGTGGTATGCACAATGAAATATTATTCAGCCTTTAATGAGAAGAAAATCCTGATACATGCTACAATATGTATGTTACAACTTGGAAGACATTATGCTAAGAAGTGGGAAGTGAGTGGGAAGTACTAAACTAAGGACTTGCTATTTTTTGTTAAATTCTTGTAGTTCTACTACACTTTTAAGACCATATTCATGTTTAAAATTTTAATTTGGTTTTCTCTTGGGATAACAAATATGAAATTTTATTTACAAAATTTCAGATAAAAATGTAATACAGAATAGTTCCTTCCCACTAAAGCATCAAGAAGTGCTAGTATCTACTTACCAAAAATCATCTGACGATGGTTCTCTTGTCAATTCTGGAAAATGACTGCCAGAAAGAGGGAAACAGAGGGGTCACAATACTGTAATCAAAAGAGGCACTCACATAAAAACATTCTCCAGGATGGATCATAGAGAGACCATGAAATAGTCTTCATAAATTTAAGAAAACCGAAGTCCTAACAAGCATCATTTCCAACTATAAAGGTATGACCAGAAAGCAATTACCAGGATGAAACTGAAAATTCACAAATATGTGGGGACTAAACAATATGCTACTGAGCAAGCAATGGATCAAAGAGAAATCAAAAGAGAAATCGGAAAATATGTTGAGACAAAGGAAAAATGGAAATACCACATGGTAAAACTTATGGGACGTAGCAAAATCAGTTCTGAGAAGGAAGTTCATAATGACAGATAGGTCTACATCAAAAATCAAGAAAAATCTCATCCTAATTTTACACCTCAAAAAACTAGAAAAGAAGAAGAAATGAAACCCAAAGTTAGTATAAGGAAGAAAGTAGCAAAGATTAGTGCCAGGAAATAAATGAAATAGAGGGGAAAAAGACAATAGAAAAGATCAATGAAACTAACAGCCGGTACTTGGAAAAGATAAACAAAATTGACAAACCTTTAGCTAGAGTCATCAAGAAAAAAAAAAAGAGGACTCAAAATCAGAAATAAAAGACAAATTATAACTGATAACACAGAAATATAACAGATCATAAGACACTACTATGAGCAATTATATGCCAACAAATTGGACAACCTGTAAGAAATGGATAAATTCCAGGGTGCCTGGGTGGCTCAATGGGTTAAGCCTCTGTCTTTGGCTCATAGTCCTAGGATGGAGCCCCACATTGGGCTCTCTGCTCAGTGGGGAGCCTACTTTCCCCTCCCTCTCTGCCTGCCTCCCTGTCTACTTGTGATCTCTCTCTGTCAAATAAATAAATAAAAATCTTTAAAAAAAAAAAAAAAAGAAATGAATGAATTCCTAGAAACATACAACAGATGAAGACCAAATCATGATGAAACAGAAAATCTTAGACTGATTACTAATAAGGAGATTAAGTCGGTAATCAATAACCTCCCAAGAATCAAAAGTCCGGTTCAGACAGTTTCATTGGTGAATTCTCCCAAATGAGAATACCAATCCTTATCAAAGTCTTCCCAACAACAGGAGAGAAACCCAAACTCATTTTACAAGGCCGGCGTTACCCTGATAAAAAATCAGACAAGGGCACCACAAGAAAAGAAAATTAGAGGCCAATACCCCTGATGAACACAAGTGCAAAAATCCTCAGCAAAGTAATAGCAAAGTGAATTCAGCAATACATTTAAAAAATCATACACCAAGCCCCACTGAGATTTATTCCAGGGATAAGGGATGGTCCAACATCTGCACTCAATCAATATGACACACCACATTAACACAATGGAAGATAAAAATCACATGACCATTACACTAGCTGCAAAAAGAGCATTAGACAAAAATTCAACATCCATTTATGATAAAAACTCTCAACAAAGTGGGTATAGAGGGAATATATATCAACGTAATAAAGACCATATAGGACAAGCCCACAGCTAACATCATAGTCATTAGTGAAAAGCTAAAAGCTTTCCCTCTAAGATCGGGAAGCAAAAGGTGCCCACTTTTGCCACTTTTATTCAACACAGCACTGGATGTCCTAGCCACAGCAATCAGGCAAGAAAAATGAAAGGCTCCCAAACCAGATACAAGTAAAACTGTCACTATTTAGACATAACATGATACTATATATAGAAAACCCTAAAGAATAAACAAATAACTCTTAGAATAAATGAATTTAGTACAGTTGTAGGATAAAAATCAATGCAGAGAGGTCTGTTGTATTTCTATACATTAATAATGAACTATCAGAAAAGAAATTTTTAAAATCCCATTTATAGTTGCATCTAAAAAAAATACCTTGGAATCGATTTAAGCAAGAAGATGAAAAAACTGTATACTGAAAACTGTAAGACATGAAAGAAACTGAAGATAAAATAAATGGAAAGATACTCATGCTTGTAGACTAGAATTTATATTGTCAAAATGTCTATACTACCCAAAGCAATCTACGGAGTCAATCCAATACCTGCCAAAATTCCAACAGTATTTTTCACAGAAATAGAACAAACAATTCTAATTTGTATGGAACTACAAAGACCCAAATTGCCAAAGGAATCTTGAGAAACAAAAACAAAGCGAGGGGCATCACACAGTCTGATGTCAGACTATACTAATCAAAGTAGTACCATAATGGCATAAAAAGGGAGCCCAAAATAAAATCCACACACTTAGGGTCAGTTAATTTCTGATTAAAGCACCAAGAATATTTAATGGGGAAGAGACAATCTCTTCAATAAATGAGAAAACTTGCCAGCTACATGCAAAATAATCAAACTGCACCACTATCGTATACTATATACAAAAATTAACTCAAAATGGACTAAAGACTTGAATGTTAGACCTGAAACCATAAAAATCCTAGAAGAAAATATAGGTAGTAAGCTCCTTGACACTGGTCTTGATAATGATTTTTTTGATCTGACACCAAAAGCAAAGGCAGCAAAAGCAAAAATAAACAAGTGTGGGACTACATCAAAGTAAAAAAATTCTGTATAGCAAAGGAAATCAACAAAATGAAAAGGCAACCTGCCTATGGGAGAAAATACTTATAGAACTTATACCTGGTAAGGGGTTAATTTCCTATACATAGATATATATAAAACCCCGTACTACTCAATAGCCAAAAGAAAAAAAAAAAGCCAATCTGATTAAAAGTGGGCAGATCTGAGTAAACATTTTCCCAAAGAAGACATATAGATGACCAACAGATACATAGAGATGTGTTCAACATCACTAATCATCAGGGAAATGAAAATAAAAACCCTAATGAAATATCACCTTCTACCTGTTAAAATGGTTAGAAGAAGTAACAAATGTTGTCAAAGATGTGGAACTCTTGTATGCTGTTGGTGGGAATGTAAATTTGTACAGCTGCTATGGGAAACTGTATGGAGGTCCTCAAAAAATTAAAAATAGAACTACCAGGGGCGCCTGGGTGGCTCAGTGGTTTAAAGCCTCTGCCTTCAGCTCAGGTCATGATCTCAGGGTCCTGGGATCGAACCCCACATTGGGCTCTCTGCTCAGCAGGGAGTCTGATTCCCCTCTCTCTCTGCCTGCCTCTCGGCCTACTTGTGATCTCTCTCTCTCTCTGTCAAATAAATAAATAAAATTTTAAAAAAAATAGAACTACCATATGACCCAGCTATTCCAATTCTGGGTATTTATCCAAAGAAAATGAAAATATTAACTCAAAATGATATATGCACCCCATGTTCACAGCAGCATTACTGGCAATAGTCAAGATATAGAAAAAACCTCAGTCTATCAGTAGATGAATGGATAAAGAAAATGTGGTACATATACACAATAGAATATCAACCAGCCATAAAAAGGAAATCTTGCCATTTGTGGCAACATGGATAGACCTTGAGGGTATTATGCTAAGTGAAATAGGTCAGACACAGAAAGACAAATACCATATAATCTTACTTAAATGCGCACTCAAAAAACAAAACAAAACAAAAAAGGCAACAGCAGCTCATAGATACAGAGCACAAGTTAGTGGTTGCCAGAGGCAGGGGGTAGGGAGGGTCTAAATGGGTGAAAGGGGCAAAAGGTAAAAAGTTCCCTTAAAATAAATAAGTCATGGGAATTTGACATACAACATTGAGACCGTAGTTTATAATAAATATTATATTGCATATTTGAAAGTTGCTAAAAGAATAGACCTTAAAATTTGCATCACAAGAAAAAATAAATTGTTCAGTCATATGTGATGACAGTCGTAAGGAGACCTCCAGTGGTGAACTTTTTGTAGTATATACCAACACTGAATCATTATGTTGTACATCTGAAACTAATAATGTTACGTATCAGCTAAAGATTGATTAAAAAAAAAAAACAGGCATTCAAGTCAAAATATGAGTAAGACATTTATAATTATTAGATTATAACTGTAAAAACTATAAAAAAGATATAACTATAAAACTATAAATATATAAATATAAATGTAAATTCTAGAATTTACATTTATAGAATTAAAGTTTTAAAAATTGAATGTATAGCATTGAATCGAGGGATTTCTCACTAGGTAAATATTTGCAGAATAAACTGGTTAACTGTTCAAAGTTGGGACCCATTAAATTTTAAATACATTCAGTAGCAATTACATATCTAAATCCCTTATAAATATCCTTCAAAAATATCAAGAAGGCATTTGGCTAAGCAGGTAAAACTGAACTTCGTTGGAAGAATGCACACCAAACATTTAGTAAGTGATAAACATGCTTACCCATAGGTTACCCCAGCGATGCTACACTTCTTGAAGTTCATAATATTGCATGTGAGAGTTCCAGTTTTATCAGAAAAGAGGTATTTCACCTAAATCAAAGGATGGAAGAAACATACATCAACACTGTAGTTAGATGCAGAGACAGAGAATGCCTTTCCTTCTATATTTTTCAAAATCTTTATTAATTTTAAAAGGCAAATTTCCTCACAGTAAAATATATTTTATAATTATATATGTTACAATTATAAATTATTATAAAAATTAATATATTTTATTGCTTTGGCCACTTGAAAACCTTTTCCACTAACCAAGCCTAGAATCGAATTGCGTGGAAATGTGCAAAGGAGGCTACCGGTAACAGCCCTGGAACCATGTCGATGTATACACATAAGCACTATGTTCTGCCACAAAACATCTCAAAGACACAGATCACTCTCTAATGTATTCCCACGATCTCACACAGCACTCCAGTCTAGCATTCAATGTATGACAACAAGCTCAAACTTTGGCCACCCTCGAATGTTTTTTTACCACTCCATTCCTAGTTGGATTAGAAAGGCTCCTCCTTCACAGTAACAATTAAGATTACTTGAAGGCGGCACAGGAGTGCTATAGATTATACATAACGTTTTGAGATACAAAGTTTTACAGATTTAATACTCCAAGCTCTCAACATAAGAAGATGAAAAGAGAAAATCCCTAGAGGTCAAGCCAACCATTTCGACTTAATTAACTGAATGCAGAAGAGATGAGCTCCAAATGCATATACGCTGTGTGAATTACGTTCTCTCCAGTGGATCATGTGATGGGCAAGAAGGAAAGGAGTTCAAGATCACAAGAGGACAGCAGCCCAGTTCAGGCTCTGGATACTAACTAGTCATATGGACTCTAGAAAAGTTGCTTCATCCTTCATGGCCCCAATCTATGAAAAAAAAGAGTTTGGCCAGAACATCAATTTTACGTGTAACAACCTGGAAAATCATATCATAGATTGGGAAGGAAGAGTAACCAAAGAACTGTCTCCAGTAAAAATTCTAGTTTCTCCAGCCATGACTGCTGCTGGATGCTGGACATTACTCCGGGGATTGCAAAGGGAAGCCATGCTTTACTGTTTAATGGAAGAGGGATTAATACCATGAATTACTTATTCTGTACTTTTTCTTAATGATACAAAGAAGGCAAATATACTATGAATTATCTTTTAAGCAATCAAAGGGCCGTCAAGTAGAAGAAAATTATCAACGTTCCTAAAGAAGTCAAATATTATATAGAAATAAAAAAAATAGTAAGATATGTGTAGTTAATGCTCCAACTATAAATAAGTTTTTATAAAAGATTTTTATAAAATCTTTTGCAGTAAGTCTAGGGGTATAAAAAATTCAGTAGAATCAGCCTTCCAATAATGTGTTTCCTTCTGCCTCTTTTTTAAAAAATAAAAAGATTATACGAAAATGTTAAAAAAAAAAAGAAAATCTTCTAATAAGGAATTATCCAGATTTGCTCTCATTCTCCTATTGAATTTTAACTTACTCTTAAGTTGCAACTCAAAACATTTGAGCAAGCAAACTTTTCCCATATTCCCAACTAGGATTAATTATTATCCTGGGTACAACTTGAGCACTTTTAATCCTTTGAATACTGGGATCCAGTTTAATGGGTCCTGAGAACAATGGGATACTGAGCGCTATGCTAGACTGACCAAGACAACATAAGACCTCATCCTAGGCACAACCACACCCTCAAATGGGCTCGAAAGGCTCAAGATGGAAACAGACACCACATCACTATTATGTCTCTCACTTTACTGTATTCATAATTGGAGAGACTGTTATGGAGACATAGAAGAAAGATAAATTAACTTTACCTGAAAAACTGTAAAAGGGTTCAAAGAGGAGGCAAATTTAGTCTCACATATATAGCACCCACCCCCTAGGGCTGTTGGGAGGTTTAAATAAGTTGTATAAAATGAAATTATAATCTTTAATTGCAGCGCATTCAAAGAAAGTATTCCTTATCATAATTTCAACATAAGATGAAGATATAATGCAAAACACAACTCATTAAATGTAACAGGAGTTTCAAGGATGATGGCGAAAAAGAAACCCATTCCCTGCAATGTTCCAGAAACCAAATCTTAAACATGTGAGAAATTTAATAGATTTATGTCCTTCAAATGAGCTCTGCCATGTTTTGTAAGAATACCCAATACCTTCATATCCGAACCACTGGTTTCCCCATCATTTACTCCGATAAAAAATTTTAATGTCCAAAGTAATGTTACACTTTATTTTTTGTAATTTTTTTTGCAGGTACCTTTGAGATAATAAAATACACTGATGTCTCAAAAAGCAGGTCAAAGCCGACGAACATTTCTATTTCACAATACTTTAAAATGCTACATACATAGCACTTCAGACATCATAACCACATTCATAAAGAACGATTTTTCCAAAATCTCTCGTGGTTCTAGCACTTGTCTCCTCTGGTACTGGAGTCACCACTACCAAAGTTTCCAAAGAGGGTCTCACCTGCCCAAGCTCTTCATTGAGGTTTGAGGTTCTGGCCATTGCAGGAGTGTCGTTTCCTAGATAATACATGTCTGTGTCCTGAGAGAGAGAAGGGGTGGAGGATGCTTCAGAAAATATATACCATTATTCCTTCATTTAGACTAGCGCAGAAAAGAAGCTACAACAGATAATATTAGGGCTCAACATTAATTTGGGGGTAAAAGTAGCTATTACTATAGAGAAACATTGTGCTAGAAGAAGAAAACATGCAATTTATAGACAAAAGACTTAGTTTCGAGATGAGCATTGCATGACCTAGACTAACCCAGACTTCTGAGCTCAGCCAATACCTCCTTCATGGGATTGTTGCGAAGATCAAATAAAAATGCAAGTGAAAGTGCCCTCTCTACAAATACTGGCTGCTGAAGTCCAGTGCTTCGTGGTATGGCAGTTCCTTTAAAATTCCACCTCCACTCTTGCGACAGAATCCAAAGTTTAGGGTCCCCATGACCTTTGACCTGTAATGCACACTGAACTAGACACACCTGTGAGACCTTTCATGCAGCACTAATGAGACTGTAAAAGCAGGAGTAGCATTTGCAGCCATTTCGTGCCCACTCACCTGAAGGCACGCACCTGCTAAGCACTCTGCCTTGACGATCTCACCTAATCCTCACAAGAACCCCTTGAATAAATAAGCACCAATGTCCTCCTGTTTCATAGACAGGAAGCTGAGGTGTCAGGTAACCATTCTTTGCCATCACCAGCTCAGGGACAGGCTTGCCAGTTCTCTGGCCAGTTTAAGTCCCAGACCCCATCCTAAATGAACTATTTTCGCCCTTTTCTGGGGGCTCAGGTGAAGGACTGATGCTCTGAGAGAAAACAGTGGTTGACATTGCTCCGGCAGCTCAGTTTTGGGCTCTGCTGTGATACTCACCCAGTTTATAAAAAGGGCTTGAGTGTATTTCACAACCTCGAGGGTCACCAACAGACTGATGGGAATAAGATTGTTGTACAAGATGATGAATGTCAACAAGTTATATCCGAAATTATCCGAGGTTGTGTCTGTGGACAAAAACCAGAGTACCTGTATCACTTCTGTTTCTCTCAGTCAGTTTCTTTTTACTCTATTATTGTGGACTTTTCTAAAAGGTGTTCACCAGAAAAATCTACTGACTTATGCATGAATTAAGAGATTTGAGTTAAAACAGTTTTTGAGCACTTACTATGTGGCATGAACAGTGAATACAAAGACTATTAAACCAATCTCTTCTAATAAAGGGCTGGCTTCTAGCAGGAGGCTGTAGGGGAGGGAAGCGAGCAGGAGTGAGCAGGAGCGAGCATGCCCCTTCCTGAGCATGCAGCAGCATACATCTACTGAGAAGGAGTTCACAGGACGTTGCTGAAACCAGGAAGAAAGGTTTATTTTAATGGGAAGGCATGGTCACCAAAGGCCATTGGAAGAAGACAGGCTTTACTCAAGTTTTGCCAGAAAGAGAAATGACAGCTAACTAAAAAGGATGCAGAAAAGAAGATAGGCATGTCAAACGTCTGTAAGGGATATGCCACAGAGTTTGTAAGACGCAGGAAAGTGTCAGTGGTAGCAGGTAAAGAGAAGGAAGAAGGAAGGCTGGAGCCATTTATTGAAGATAACAGAAGAAAATCTTAACAGAAGAGGACCCCTAAAGATGGATCAAGACCCCGAGGGGACAGACTCCAAAGCAGAAGTAGGGTCAGCTTAGACAGGAAGAGGAACCAGGAGAGAGAAAAGAGGTACAAGGTCTGTATCAAAAGGACAAAAGTCCTTCTCCTGATGACCATGATACCCTGGTTGAAGGAAAGAGTAGTAAGCGCTTAACTTGGCAGGAGGTGAGGGAGAGTTGTTGCAGCAGGCTAAATGTTTGACTGGTATTAAAGATGCCTCTTGAGAGAACTGGTATTTCAAGACAGCAAAAGGCTGGGGATTGGAGATTAGTAACTTGTAAGGACTTCAAACTATAGTTGAATTTTCCCCCCAGGAAATTAGTCAAATGGTTGTGGTTTGACTCAGACTGCGAGTTCTAGTGGATAGCTGTGATGGCAGGATAAGGGGCTGGTAAAGGATGAAGGGAGTAGACACAAGCTGGTGGTGGTCCTACCATCCTTCATTTTCTTCTCACCTACCAAGGCTTCTGTTTTTTCCTGCCAATTGCTTTTCTTTGACATGTTACTTTGCAACCGTGTTCTTTTGAATTAAGTACTCGCTAAATAGCATCTCCAAGTACCAATAGTTAACAAATATTCCTGAGGTATAATCTGCTTAGGAACAATTATCCTTCAATTAGAATTATGTATTAAGAAATTTAAGATGTCAGGTTTGAATCCAGGCCAAAAACAGCTTTGAATGATCATATCTATTATCAATAAGCAGAGCACATTCAAGGAAGAAGCTATGTATTGAAGTTCAGTCAGCCAAACAAAAACAAGCAAGTGAAGATGAGCAAGGACAGAATCTGATAGAAACTGAAGGAAGTCAAAGTTCCAACAGTGACGATGCAAATGTGAAGTCTGATGGCTTTAACAGAGCTACTCCAACTTTTCCATTAGAAAACAAAGCAGACAGCGTTATGGGTGGGACACAAAGACTGTTCTTCCACCATCAGTCATGCAGGTAGTACTGGAGTTTGGCATTAGGCAATTTAAATGCCAGCTTCCACAAAGTCTATATACCAAGATTGTGTCAATGCTCTTTATTTACCCAGATCTTGACATTTTGACATTTTGAAAATATATATGTACACAAAGTATCAGTCTTTATATTGGAAGCTAGACATATAACATGGTCCAAATCCAAATTTTAAGAACCAAAACCAAGAGTTTTCCCAGTCATATTTGTAAAGTGGCAACAATAGTTCTCCTGAACATTTAAAAGTGTTTGATTTTTTTCTGCACAAGATAATTAGAAAAGGAAAAAAATGTTTTGATCAGTTCAACCAAAATATATTTAAAGGAAAGAATAACAAAAACTTCAAGCAAAGATTCCAAAATTTTAAAATTCAAAATTTTTTTGAAGTGTTTTGTCATTAAATTTTATATTCTGGAATTGCTGTGCAAGGAGATTGACAGATCTCTCCAAAAAAGGGAGCAATAAAATTAAACAGAATTATCAAAAGCAAGCATTTAAAGTGCTTAGAAAGTGATCACAGCACATACAAAAAATTCAAAATCGTGTATTAAAAAAAAAATCTATTTAATCTAAGTGGAAACCTTCGGCATTTAAGTCAGAAGCTATTTCCCTCTCCTTTCCCCTTGACCATGATGCTTAAATTCTGTTCTGGGTGGGTGGTTGGGACTGGCAGCTCGCACCCCACCCCCTGCACCCCCAGCTCCATATTGCAGAAATTCTATCCCAGGGTGAGGCAGGCTGGTACTCAAGAGTAAGGCAGGTTGTCAGGACAGGAACAGCCTGAGGAAGCTAACATTATTTGGAACACAGCATGAAAAAAGCCATGCCGAGGGCACTGTCAAAAACAATAGAGATCCCAGTGGCTAATAATTAAGGAAGACAGATATCTCCCAATGCTCATAGAGGGGAAAAACCAGAAGACTAGCCAGAAATTAAACAGGGATACCTATGGAAAGGAATGGCCTACGAAACCTTGGTAAGATCACACTGAATCCTGATGGACAGAAGGTCATGTCCAAGCACAAGGCTGCATCAGCTCAGGAGGGACCAGAGAGGGTACTTGTGAGCTACCAGGCCCTGACTGAATGTTGTGGACTTTGAATTCCCAACATTGAAGGCATTCCACAAGCCAGAGGTCAAAGAACCTCTGACCTGTCACTGGCTAACCTCTAAGCTATGCTGACCCCTAGGAATCCAGGCTTAAAAACAAAAACAAGGAGAAGAGTGATTGCTAAATAAGATTGGGTTTCTTTCTGTGGTGATGAAAATGTTCTAAAGTTAGGTAAGGGGTAAATGTCCACAATCTGTGAATATACAAAAACCACTATATACAGTAAACTATATATTTTTAAAACATTAGAAACTCAAAGCATGGGACTAAAGCTGAGCAGTATCAGCAGGCTGCACACTGCAGGAGAAAACAGACCTCACGGAGCTTTTCCAGGCGAGTCACTAAACAGATTTAAAAAACAAAAAAAAACAAAAGAAGAAAAAAGCAACAAGCCCCGGGACAAAGAGGAAACAGAATCCAGAATTGCAACAGCATATTACCTAAAGCGCCCACTTTCAACAACAAAGAACTATGAAACATACAAAGAAATAGGAAAAAAGCAATAGAAACTGCCTTTGAGAGGGACCCAAATGATGGACTAAAAACTTCAAAGAAGCTGTTAAAAGTATATTTAAAGAACTAAAAGAAACTGTTAAAAGAATTAAAAGAAAGTATGACAATAACTGATCAGAAAACATTGAGATGAAATAGAGAACCAAGTGGAAATTATTAAACTGAAAAGGATGATAACTGAAATGAAAAAAATTGCCAGTGGAGCTGAAGAGTAGATGCGAGCTAGCAGAAGAGAGAAACAGACTAATTTCAATACAGATCAATAGAGACTACCTAATCTCAAGAACAGAAAGAAAACAGAACAAGGAAAAATTAACAGAGCCTAAAGTCATAGTATGTGGACCAACATGCACACAATGGAATTATCAGAAAGAGAAGGGAGTGAAGATGTGGCAGAAACAATATTTGAATAAATGATAGCTGAAACTTCCCAAATTTGATGAAAAATATTACTGTACACTTCCACAAAGCTCAATAGATTCCAAACAAAGTAAACTCAAAGTTTGAAAATCAAGGACAATTCTGAAAGCAACAATAGAAAATGATCCACTATAAGAGAAAAAGTAAGATTAACAGCTGACTTCCCGTCAGTACAATGGAGGCCAGAGGGGAGTAGGACAGCATCGGCAAAGTACTAAAAGGAAAAAAGCATCAACCAAGAACTCTACAAGAATCCTGTATCTTCAAAACTGTGCTTCAAAAACAAAGGAGAAATTAACACATTCCAAGATAAAAACAGAGAATTTGTTGCTATCCAATCTGCCTTACATTCAGAAATACTAACAGAAATTCTCCAGGATGAAAGGAAATGATACTAAACAGGAATTAAACATAAAGGATATCAGTAAGGTAATAACACAGGTACTTACAAAAGACAATTACATATTTTTTATCCTTTCTTTTGGACTTAAAGAAACATGGCAAAAATGATTATAAAAGTGTATCATTGGACTTATACACAGATGTAATATATATGTCAGCACAAAGGAATGAGAGGATAAAGCTACAAGAAGCAAAGAAATAACACAAGCTGGTAACTAAATCTACAGGAAGAAATGAAGAGCACTAGAAATAGTGAATAAGTAGATTCATGTAGAACAACTCTATATTTTCTTTTTGCTTAATCGACATTGGATAATATAAAGCAACAATTATAACACTGGATTGTTGGACTGATAACACAGATGTAATATATATGATAATAGCACAAAGCAGGGCAAGAAATGAATCTATACTGGAATAAAATTTCTGTATTTTACTGGAATTAAGTTAGTATTAATCTGAACCAAATGCTGATTCTCTAAGACATTATAATTCCTAGAGCAACTACTAAGAAAATAACTCAAAAAAGAGTTACAAATACAATCATTTGAATATAAAGCAATCTCCACTTGTGTCCGTCTTCATTTCATCACATGACTCCTAATCTTTCAAGAAAGCTGACCTTTTATAGAGTAGCCAAAAGAATGAAGGATGGCATGGACACCACACATAAACCACACTTGGAAGGGTGTTCCAAAGTAGTTTCATCCTACCTCAACAAGTACTCCCTCCTGACACTTACCCATCTTCTTGATGTACCAGTTCTTTCCACCTTGAGACCCATTCCAGTACAGGGCCCCCACCGAGCTCACCAAGGCCATGACCAAGAGAATGCCAAACAACACCAGGATCTGCACATTGGTCACTTTCTCAACATTCGATCTTTTGAGGGGTGCTTTTGTGGAATTCTGTACAACAGCATTGAAAAATGAATAAGAGTCACAGAACAGGCTTGGGGTTAAGGAGTGGGGAGAAAAGGAGGTAAGTTAACCAAATTCAACAAATAAAAAGACTGTATTTTTGCCAAATAACCAATTAAAGTGTACCATGCTCCTGAATCAACAGTTAGTTTTAAATAAAGAACACATTTTGACTCCTCATGATTCAATCTGTACTTATGATTACATTTTAGTTATAAAACTAGCTACTTTTGCAATCTCAGAAAAAAGTTCTAAATCACTTAAAATCAGTTTAAAAGAAATCAGGATGTCATTAATTTAAGAGAAACTTAAAGATTCTGTACCATAAAAATCTAGACTGAATCTTCAAATAATAGAGCTCTATAATTAATACACAAAGAACTATTTTTGAAGTATTGAAGAAAATTGAGGGAACAAAGACATACACAGACACAGACACATCCAAAACGCAAAATAGGTTTTAACATCAATAGGATTCAAAATAAATGAATGGACAGAGTTCATTTGGAAAACTGAACAAGAAACAAGCAGGAAAGTCAGGAAAGCTCTAGTGGCCGTGAGAAGTCTGAATGCAGTCTTGAGTCATAAACAGAATGTAGACAGGAAAGTAAAACAAAAGTGGAAAACAGCCTAGCCATCTATAAACATGCATGGTCTGACTTCTCACTGCAGGTAGGGAAACCATCCCAGCTCGAGCAGAAGCCAGTGTTGGCAAGTGAGTTCAGAAAGATTCGTTAAAGCCAGATTCAAGGATTCCTACACATAAGTGAAAATTTTGAAACTATATTCTCTCAGCACTGGAAAAGTCAATAGAACTATTTGCACTAGACAATTATGCACCTGCAGCTAATTTACTAAAAATGTTCTGACTGTAACTGTGGCTGGAAAAATAATGGCTCTGCCAATGACATCCATGCTCTGATACCTGGACCCTGCCTGTAAATACATTATTTTATGTGATAAATGGGGTTTTGCCTATGTGATTAAATTAAGGATATGACTGGGGTACCTGGATGGCTCAGTCAGTTGAGGGTCTGACTCTTGGTTTTGGCTCCGGTCATGATCTCAGCATCCCGGGATCAAACCCTATGTCAGGCTCCACGCTCAGCATGGGGTTTGCTTGTCCCTCTCCCTCTACTCTCCTCCCCCTTCCCCCAAACTGTCTCTCGCTCCTTAAAAAACAAACAAACAAACAAACAAAAGAAAACCTTAAATTTAAAAAAAATAAGGATATGACTTGAGGAAATTTTCTTGGATTATGCAAGTAGGTCCAATTTAACCACACAGGCCCTTAAAAACAGAAAATGAAGAGATCCTTTCCTGGCTACAGTCAGAGGGAAATGTGACCACACAAGAATAGCCCAAGAAATGCAATATTGCCAGCTTTGACAGTGGAAAAGGGGGTCACAAGTCAAGAAATCTGGGCAGTGCTAGAAGCTAGAAAAGGCAAGGACCAGATTTTCCTCTAGAACCTCCTTGAGTTGTCTAGAAAGGAATGCTGCCCTGCGGGCCTCATGACATAAATAAGACCCATATCAGACTTCTGACATACAGAACCGTAACATGACAACTTTGTGTTATTTTAAGCTACTAAATTTGTGTAATTTGTTATGGCAGCAATGGAAACTAATACAGTAACCCAGAAGATGGTAATAATCCATTCCTAGAGGTAAGCAGAGCCTGGATTAGATCAGAAGCCAGAAAGTAGATAGGGGCAGATGGACACAGGAGCATTAGTCTACAGGTCTCTCTCCATGAGTCACAAGCTTGCTCTCTCTACTAGCAACATCGATTTACAAAAATCAGGTGATCTGAAAGCTTTAGAGGCATTAAATGGCCATAAAAATTGTGCCTTGTGCAAAACTTCAGTCAACATTCTTTTTTTTTTTTTTTTAAAGATTTTATTTATTTGACAGAGAGAGAGATCACAAGTAGGCAGAGAGGCAGGCAGAGAGAGAGGAGGAAGCAGGCTCCCTGCGGAGCAGAGAGCCCGATGTGGGGCTCGATCCCAGGACCCCGAGATCATGACCTGAGCCGAAGGCAGCGGCCCAATCCACTGAGCCACCCAGGCGCCCCTTCAGTCAACATTCTTTACGATTCTCATCTCATCTGATCATTAAAGGAGCTAGGATGAAAAGGTCTCCAAAAATAAGAATATGAATGAAGCCACAACATAAAAATAAAATCAAATGAAAAACGAGAGCAATTCATCCCTAAGTTGCCTAGAGAAGTTCATACAACAACATCACACACATACTACGATCATGGCCTGGTTTTCTGCAGGGGTGGAGAGGTGGGAACTCAGTTTATTGGCAGTTTTGAAATGTTTCAGTATTTAAGAACTACAGCAACATCTTTCTTTATATTCTCTTTCCTCCCTTTCACTTCAGTTCTCTGAATTATTTGTCCTTTACAGATTAAAAAAAATCCTTTAAATTTCTAAATGGAAATCTATTAATGAAGGCTGACCCATAGATCAAATCCCATCTACAGGTTGCTAGGGAAAACGTATCACCTCGGGTCTTACAGAAGAAGCCAACAGACTAGTTCCAAGACTGTCTACCCCAATCTTTTAAAACTCCTGATCTTATTATTTTTAACATTCACTGGAATACAGGGAGAAAAAGAAAATTTACAATAAGCATCACTTCTAGGATTCCACTAGTTCACTGGCTTCTGATCTTTTCCAATGGTTCAGTCATGGCAGTCAACAGGGTTTGGAAAAATTATCTTTAGTCCAATATAAGTGCCTAAAACTTCATCACACACACTTTGTGGAAAGTCAAGTTCTGCCTACTCACTCCCATTCCCTGAACATTTCAACTTTCAATGAGGAGCTTGTAATGTTAAATTCTGACTAGCATTTTAATTTTTCCTTAAAATTCTTAGAAAATACTGCACTTTTGAGTAATGGAGTTCTTGATAGAAATAAGCATCTTTCAATTAACATCTTTCGTGAAGATATTAGAGATTACATGAATCTATACACATATTAAAACACATAGAATTGTATAGCAAAAAGTTATGTTTATGGTTTGTTAATTCAACAAAATTTAAATAGTGATAAAAATAATAAACACTTGAATTAAGTAGCTATATATAACTCCAGAACCATCTGTATTAGTCATTTAGTTTTCTTAGAATGTTTTACTATTAAAAAAAAAAAAACTAGGAAACTAGTGCTAATAAATGTATTTAATAAAAATTTTATTTATAGTGTTACAAATAAAACCCAAAATGTCAGAGTTTGAAAACATTTATAATTGACCTGAATTTAAACACTTTCTGCCCTCCTAAGAAAGTAGTCCATAGAGTAACTAGAGAGAACATGGACTCAGGAGCCAAACTGCCTAGGTTTGAATCCTACATCTTTCTGAGTGGATGTATAACTTCGGTAACCACTTAGACACTGGGTCTCATTGTCCTCATCTAGAAAATGGGCACAATAATAGTATTTTCCTCATAGAGCCATTATGAGGAATAAATGAGTTAATACATGCAAATCGCTTAGAATAATGCATGTTGGCACTACGTATTTGCTGTAATTAAAGTGATGATACCTCTTTCCCCTTCAACCAATAGAAGCAGTAATACTGAAAATATTTCTGCATGTAACTATACTGAACTTGAAACAAGAAAACTCTGAAGGGAAGACACTGAGGTGTGAGTTTACAGAACAAACAAAAAAGTAGAAGAACCCTAAAGCAATCGTGCTTCCCCTCTGTGGTCAAGCAGCACAAGCCCAGACAAAAAAAATGTTATTTCACAAACAAGATGACTTCCAGCTATAAGTGTTATATTACATTCCTCTTGAAAACTCATTATTTTTACTTGTTGTTTCAGTCCTCTTTAAAGGCACAGCAAGTCTAGTGCAGATGTTTCTGGGTCTTTCCATCATTCTGTACTAGGATAGTCAACACATAATAAGACTTGCACAGGCCTATCACACGTAGGTGCAAGGAGAAGTGCCTATCTCCCTCATAAGAGCAAATGTCATGAGGTAGCTTTGTGCACACCTTGCTAACTGAAAAGATGATGGGACCATTTTGGGGTATAACTCTTACACCTTAGCTACAAAGCTGTACAACCAATGTCACCCTGAAAAAAACAACTGGTATACCAGGAATCTTGGAGAGTGGTTAGATTTGTAATATGCACAATCTAAAAACAGGTGTTGGCGCCCCACCTAAATCTGAGCTTCCTTAAGTCTTTGTCATCTCTGTCTCTTCATCATAAAAGCAGAAGTGATCTGCGGTTAGTAGAGCTCCAAGTGTTGGGTGTGGCTGCTGGGACTGGACTAGGAAGTCAGAGGATACTTAGTAGGTGGTGGAGCACTAAACCATTCATCAAGGTAAAGTCTCCACACACAGGGTGCTTAGAACCAACAAACTTTGAACTTTCTAGTCGGTTCCGAACCAGTGAGGACCTAGCAGGAAGGACAGATGAAACGCATCTCAGACACACTGAATAATCTTGACCCATCCAAGAGGGCCTCGACATTCACCAGAATTTGTTCTCTCAGCCACCATGGATCTCCCACCCTCATGCACACACTCCCTGCAGCCATTCCAACACACCCTATCGTCCCAAGACCAAAACTTCTCCATGTCCTCATCCTCCTTTGGGAGCTTTTCTTACCCAGCTGAGGTCATCCTTCCCTGAAGCCTCTCAAGCAGAGTGCTCTAGTGAAGACTCACGTGCCTTGGAATCTGAAGCCAACAGTACTTCTGACGCTTTCTGCCTCTAATGCCATGTTAAAACACTCACTCGGGAAACTCATGCCATTTGGCTACATTGCCTTCTGCCTCTTGCTCAACAAACCCACTAACCTCTCAGCCACGTTCCTCACTCTCTAAAAAAGTGAGCGGTTGGCTTATGATATCCATCTTGGCCCCAGCCCTGCCATTATCATGTCTTTAAAAATCAGAGCATGGAGCACCGGATGTATTATCTCTCAGTCCTCAAATGGCCTCCCACAGCTTTACCATTAGCTCCCTACTCCTATAGCTCACTCCCTGGTCTCTCCACCCCAGAAACTCCAAGACAAGTGCCCTACACACCAATCAACCTCAACCGGTTGAGCCTCTGAAACCTTCTTATGTTAATCATCTCCCCCACTCCCTGCCACCCCATCTACATTGTATCTCCCAGCTGGGGTAGACATGGGGTCTATCACCTCATCTGTTCTAATCAACATTTAACTGCTCTCCTCCTCACCTGACCTCAAACAGTGGACCAACACAAGAGCCCCGCCCCCTAACTCTCCCCAATTAAAATGGGTTTCTTGTATCTAGTCAACCAATGGCTCCAATCCTGGGTTGCCTGGCCTTTCTGTAGACACCCAAGGCCCTTTGTAATGATACATACTGCAGCTATTCTCATTCTACCCGGTAATTCCATCTTACTCCTTAGTCTGTGCAGCTTCCAAAGGGTGAGCTTGACATTTCACTATTGTGTCCACATGGCCTACTTCAAGACTTGGTGCGTGGTAGTCACTAAATAGTTTTGAACTAAGAAATACAGTCAAACACATGCTTTGGAAGTGATACAAAAGAGCAGACAAGCTGAAAAACTGATTCTCATGAACAGCAACCATTAGCAAAATAAGATCCAAAAGATATCAAAGAAATAGAAGAAATGACACATTGGGACACTGATTTATACAGAATTTCAAAAGCTGTCTGGCCAAATACATCATAATACAAATGCGGACAGCTGTAAATTCACAAATATTTTGAAAATCATTAAAAGGGAGGAAGAGCAAAATCATTTTAACTTAATTTTTTGTGTATGAAGAATAAATATTAGTACAAAAATAACTGATTTTAAATTGCCAAGGATTCAATTAAAAGGACAATTTACTATTAAATCCTAATTTGTGGGGTGAGGAAGAGAAGGAGAGATATAAGGAAGTTAGAATGAATCTCTGTTTAAGTCCAGAAGATAAAATAAGTTAGAACTGGCTGTCCCCCTAAATCCGGTAAAAACAAAGACCATTGGTATTTCAAGTAAGAGGTAACAAATATCTGACAGAATAATGGAAATCCCAGAAAAAGTACCCAAGGAACAAGAAATAAAATGTACTTCCTTTCTAAATTTAGGTTCACAGACAGATTTGAGCCCCTAAACGCAACATCTGCATTTGCACTCTCCACTTCGTAAAAACGGACAGAAAGAGCAAAGACTGAAATCAGCATTGTTTTTCAGCATAGAAATGTTTTACCTGCATGAGTTTGGTGTCGTGTCCAGTGTAAACAACTATGCCAAAGACCCACTGAGTATTTCTAAGCTGTGTACCTCTTAATAAGATCTGGTCAGGCCCAAGGGGAACAGGGCTAAAAATAAGAAACAACATTTATATTTAATGATAGTTTGACAAATAAGCATGAGCTTTCCCCCTTAAACATAAACCCACAATTAATTAATTAATTCAGTAGTTTCTTTTAGTCAGATTTGAACTATTTCACTGAGATAGAGGGGCAATAAAGGTTACCACTCCCTTCATCTATAAAAAAAAAAAGAAAAAAAGAGAAAGACCCACAAAAATGTTTCATCCTATCCATTCATCACTACAAGAGAAAAAGATTTATATATACACATACCTGCATATGTACGTATATATGTGTGTGTGTGTGTGTGTGTACATTTATATATGATTTTTCTTATAAAATGTTAGAGGGAATTGTGTTCTCTTAAAACCCGGGAATAAAACTCCACACCCAAAAAGAAAATTGCTAAAATAACCAGAAGCTTATTCAAGAGGAAACCCAGTTCATTTTATAGACTCTAAATCTAGAATATCAAAATTTGTCAAGGATGACTTAATGGTTAAATAGAAGGCTGAGTGATAATGTAGAAATTCAAAATGGTGAGCCTACTGAATGGCTCTGCATGCTAAAGGAAAACCAAGAAAGCAGTTGCAGCTGTCATAGTTATTTTGGGTTGACTCCCACGGTTAGGTCCTGCCCTTTGGGTCTGTTCAAAATACAAAGATGGGAAGCACCCGTAAGGAGCATGCAGATTAAAGATGGGTAGAAGGGAAAACTGCACCCCAACAGAATGACAAAAATGACTCTCCAACACTCAAACAAATGCCAAGAGGACAAAGACAATGGAATATAGACAATAGGGCAGTGAATATTCCAAAGGAAGAGTAATTACTGTTCCTTCCATTCAACTTTATAAAAACAAATGCTACTTAGAAGAATGCTAGTCAAAAAAAAAAAAAAGATGTTTCTCTAATAAATAGATTAGATCTCTTACACCTAATAATGCTTCTTTTATGCTTTTCTGGGCAATTTTATGCAACCCAAACAACCTCTACTTCCTGGTAGGTAAGATACACAGAAAAACAGCCAGTGCCTTTAATCTCATTTCAGACCCTGGGGCTATTCTCTTGACAAAAATAATTTCTTTCCTTAAATTTAAGGGAAGGAAGGTTTATATTGACTGAAACTGTGCTTCAGGAAAAGCTCAGTCTCTCATATCTAAACTAAACGTAAGAAATCTCACGGTTTTAAAGTAGTTTGAAGCCAAAAAAAAAAGTTAATATTTTACTAATTCCAGTAATTCTTAGTCCCACTTAACAACAAAAAAATAAAATAAAAACTAAGAAAAGCAAAAGTGATACCTTTTCCCATCTATGTGCAAGTTTCCGGTGAAGTCATAGAGATGGCGGTTGGGTCCCTCACATTCTATAGTTCCAGATAACTTCATCAATACTTCCCTTGTTTGCATGTCGGCAGTGTGACTCAGACTCTAAAATGTTAAACCAGAAGAGGAAACTGAATACAATCTTCCAGGTTTGGGGACAACATTCAGCATCCCCATTGTTAATCCAAAGGAAATAATGGATCTTCTAAAACAGAGTCAGTGGGGAGGCTAAAAAATCAAGCTACCAGCCCCTCAAGATAGACTTCCAGGCAGACTGTGTCATAGCAACCTAATGCAAAAGTTTCCAAAGAATTCAGTGAAGTGCAAAGTTAAGATTCTCCCACCATGGGGAGCCTGGGTGGCTCAGTGGGTTAAAGCCTCTGCCTTCAGCTCAGGTCATGGTCTCAGGGTCCTGGGATTTAGCCCCACATGGGGCTCTCTGCTCAGCGGGGAGCCTGCTTCCTCCTCTCTCTCTCTGCCTGCCTCTCTGCCTACTTGTGATCTCTCTCACTGTCAAATAAATAAATAAATAAATAAAAATGACATCCTTAAAAAAAAAAAAGATTCTCCCATCGTGCTGGGAAAATCCATGTTCAAGGAACCACGTACTCAAGCCCCTTGCAGACAACACTTCATTAACTCTCCTTTAATACAAGTCATAAAAACAGAATAAAGCATTCTTTTAATATAATGTTATAGTAGTATTACATCTAGTACTCAGCAACTCTTCTTTAAAAACAAAAGACAAAAACAAAAACCCCACCAAAATCAAACATCTATGGTAGAAAAGAAACACAGGTAGACTTAATCAAATTCAACTTCATGCAACAGAAAATTTGAGCGTCAAATGCTTAAAATTTGTGTTACAGTAAAGACCATTTTTCATTCTAGAATTAAAATATATGGTAAGGGGGCACCTGGATAGCTCAGTGGGTTAAGCCTCTGCCTTCAGCTCAGGTCATGATCTCAGGGTCTTGGGAGCAAGTCCCATATTAGGCTCTCTGCTCAGCGGGGAGCCTGCTTCCCCCACCCCCCACCTGCCTCTCTGTCTACTTGTGATCTCTCTCTGTCAAATAAATAAATAAAATCTTAAAATAAAATATATGGTAAGAACAGCTTGAAGGCATAGAAGTTTTGTATCTAATATATTACTTTCTAGAATTAAAGTCTCAGTTAAAACTACCATGTAAAGTAAGGTACCCAGAGCTTGTCTACTGTATCTCTCCATATAGATGACGCCCTTTCCACCACACAGCTCAACCTCAGCTGACAGGATCTCTTTCCACCTACACGAACAGACATAGAGCTCAGACATAAATTAAGGCAAGATACCCTTCATGACCCATATTTGGATGAAGCTCACTTTTTCTAATCCTGCTGTCTCTCTCAAAGGTCTCCCTTCATTATAAAAGCCATGTTCTTCCCATGGGTTCCATTAGGGTTAAGGCAGAACCCTTTCGAGCAGGACATGTTTCTCTAGAAAATACACTGAAATACACTGTATTTTCTCTAGAAAATACACTAGTACAGTGGACCAAATTTGCAATTTGGGTCTCCTTAACGACACAGGTCATAAAAGATTACTTTACCTGACGTATTTTAAGGTTCGTCTCCCCATCTAGATTAGCTGTTTCGACGTAACACATTGCCTGAGGTTCACTATGGAGAGAGAAATTTAAAAAGCAAAGTTTAGTGAGATCCCCTCCACAAATTCACAGCTCATAAAGTCTGTACCATGGAAACTGTGTCTGCTGACTGGCCCTTCAACCACTCTAGTAGTAATTGACCAGAAAGACACGCCTCCTTGAGGCTCAACACCAACACAAAGTTGTTTGCCCAATGATCCAGCCTTATGGGCCCCACATAATGGCTGCTTGACCTTAAGCAGCAGAGGTAACTGAAGAAGAATGAGAAGAGGACTTGTGGGTTGAGGGAAACACAACATGTTGCAGCTAAGACCCCACCACTGTGCTTGGATGACTCAAGTCTGAGACTCAGCCTGCTCCTGACCCAAAGACCCACCCCAGACACAGCCAGTACAAACACATCTGTTGAAGAGCATCACAACCAGAATTCAGCAATCAAGACACAAGCTTGGCAAGCCTTTCCTTCCCTGTACCTTTTGCTATGTCAACAGGTAACTTTTTAATCAAAACACCCAGTTTTAAGGACAGAACATTTGAAGAATAACAATAAGCATGGCAGGGGCACCTGGGAGGCCCAGTGGGTTAAGCGTCTACCTTCAGGTCAGGTCATGATTCCAGAGTCCTGGGATGGAGTCTTATGTCAGGATCCCTGGTCAGCAGGGAACCTACTTCTCCCTCTCCCTCTCCCTCTGCCCCTCCTCCTGCTCATGCTCTCTCTTTCTCCCTCAAATAAATAAATAAAACCTTAAAAAGAAAAACAATAAGCCTGGCAGATACTGTGTTCCTATTTCTATTCACTAAGGGTAGGTGCTCACTTAGTGGGTCAAAAGAATGGAGTCTGCGACCCACTGGCTAAGTTAAAATCTCCTACTGCTCCCCTTGTGGGCTGTGTGGACTTGGAAGTTGTTTCATCTGTTTCTGTTTTCTCGTGCATCAAGAAGTTTGGAGAGGGGGAGGGGGTTATGGACATTGGGGAGGGTATGTGCTATGGTGAGTGCTGTGAAGTGTGTAAACCTGGTGATTCACAGACCTGTACCCCTGGGGATAAAAATACATTATATGTTGATAAAAAAAAAAAAAGAAAGAAAGGATGAATACCCAACTTTCGTAGCAACATGGACGGGACTGGAAGAGATTATGCTGAGTGAAATAAGTCAAGCAGAGAGAGTCAAGTATCATATGGTCCCACTTATTTGTGGAGCATAACAAATGACATGGAGGACATGGGGAGATGGAGAGGAGAGGGAAGTTGAGGGAAATTGGAAGGGGAGGTGAACCATAAGAGACTATGGACTCTGAAAGACAACCTGAGGGTTTTGAAGGGGCGGGGGTGGGAGGTTGGGGGAACCAGGTGGTGGGTAATAGGGAGGGCACGTACTGCATGGAGCACTGGGTGTTGTGCAAAAACCATGAATACTGTAACGCTGAAAAAAATAAATAAATTGGAAAAAAAAAGAAGCAGGGATATCAAGGATTTGGGGGAAGATTAAAAGGGATAATGTACTCAGTTATAAATGAGCAGAATGTACAGACTCGAACAGTAATGAGAACCCTAGAAACATGTCAGCTCAGACAAACCATCTCATATTAAAACCATGTTTTCTGCAGGTTACAGTGAAAAGGCATACCCCAAACCATCAAGTGATCCACATTTCACTATTTCTCTTGTTACCAATCAATAGGGACAAACACGAGTCCTGCCCTATGCATATGGTGCTCTTCCTTCTCTATGGGCCCGGGATCCCATTTTTAAACCTTTTACCTTGAGCAGAAAATTCATTGCTAATGCTTAGAATCCAATCTATGATCAAATCCAATAAAACAAATACTGTCTGCATTCAAAGAAAATGCCTACAATGTGAGCATCTAGGATTCCCTGCAGCACATAAACATAAGAAGTTTGAGTCTTATCATAGAATTAAACTTGAAACGCAAGAAAAGAAGTTTATTCATATCCTAATTGTAGCACTCCATCTTTGATGTATACTTTCATGTATCAAGCCAAGGAAAAGTCAAGGACTGCATCGTCCATTATTCATGTCAGTTAGTGATTAGTGATACACTGCCCGCATGGAACTGCCTGGAGAGCATGGCCATGCACTTGGGCAGAAAGGGGACACAGTGTGGATGGATAAGGGGCAACACCAACCACAGGTCACATCTCTGCTCTCTGAGCAGCTCGTAAATGAGGCCCTGGCCCCAGGGGAAGACTCCTGGCTGGACCCACCAGGAGACTGGTTCTCAGGCCTTACAGTCTGCGTGTTACTGACGGAATCACTCCACTGCTCTAGAGCGCCTCCTATGAATGCGGAATAGCCCAGAATGGCTATGAAAGTAAAATGAATAGATACACCTTAAAGAGTTCTACAGAAGTAAGGGAATGAATGGGAGAAAGGAAATTTAGGATTAAGGTAGGAACAAAAGAAGGAAAATAACAACTGAAGAAGAGGCCAAAGAGAAAAGGCTAGTGCCTCCGGGGGTGGAAGGGAAAGGGTGGCTTGTGATTCCTGTAGTCACCACTTAATGCTTTATTGTTCACGTTTATTTCAAACGATGTGCCCGCTCGCACCCCTGACCTGGAGGACAGCAGGGCCATGTCTGCTGGGAGGTACTGCCCATTGACGACCTTCACAATGTCTCCTACCGCCACCTAGAAAACCAGGGACAAGGACAGAGAAGCATGAAAGACAGGAAAGCACAAACAGTCTTTAAGGTGGTTAAATATTTGAAGGAAAAATTACTATATAATTATGCCATAAAGCTTAAGACAGAACTCAAATTATTTTCCTTAACAAGAACAGAATAAAAATTTTTCAGTACAAATGGTAATATTGCCTTTCTGCAGTGACGATGAATGAAAAAGAAAAAAAGAACAGAAAAGGACAGTAAGAGAAGAGTCAGAACAACTATCAAGGTCTGATTTTCTTACAATTATTCCATCCACTTGTCAATCGCACTCTTGAACTCTGGAACAATCCCCCAGCTGTACACAGTAGGGGAACATGGTTAAGTGCACAGCTCCAGAGCCAGCCTGAACACGGGGCTCAAATCCCTGGGCTGGACTCCTTACTACCCCTGAGTAACCCAGAGCAAGTTATGGAAACTCTGTGTGCATCAGTCTTCTCATCCATATATATAAAATGAGGTTGAGAGCACATATTTCATGGGGTTATTGCAAGAATCAACGAGTTAACACACAGAAATTTTCTCCGTTTTACAAATGGGGAAACTGAGGCTCAAAGAGAAATAACTGGATCAAGTCACACAGTCAGTGATTGTTAGACCCAAGATTCAAAACCGAGCAACAGGCCAGTGGTGTGATTACAAGGCAATACTAAAATCACTACAAACAGTGCACCTAAAGGTCCCCTGGAAACATACCACTTAAAGCTTTGCATAGCCTCAAGAACTTCAACAAGAAAAAGAGTCACAGCCAAAGTCAGAGACCACGTAGGAAAACAGACTCGCCAGACACAAGACCCCAAGCTAAGGTAAAAGGCCTTAATCTGGTGAACATAAGCACCACGGCCACGGGCTTATAAATCTTTTACGTGACGTCACAGAAGCACCCAGTTAGGAGAATATGGGCTTTCAAGCCAGGCAGGCTGAGGTTCAGATCCAAGCTTCCCAGACACACTAGCCTCAGATCTGGGGAAGTTCTTCACCTCTGTGAGCTCTAGGGTCCTCACTTATAAAATGGAGAAAGATTAACACTCACCTTGTAGGGCTGATGCAATGATTCAGGAAGTACATGCAAGCACCTGGCCTGAAACAGGCATTATGCTAAGTGCTGGTCTCTATCAGCAAGAGTGCAATCAATGGACATCATGAGTGTGAAAGTCAGACAGGCCACAGTTCTCAGACGGCATAAGAACAAAGGCTGTTCTCAGCACACGTAAGTTCAAAACTCAAAATGGGCACTATGCCTTACTTCTTATTCTAATGCATGTTACTATTCTCTTAGAAATCAAGAATTTCATACTGAATACTTCTGAAATACTTTTGAAACTAATATTCATGAAAGACTCCTGGATCTTGCAAGCTAAGAGAATGGCACTGGCAGGTGCCTATAGTTAACTCTTTATTAGGAAAAAGGAGAGTTTACTAAAAACATGTCCTAGTGTTTTGAATAGAACTACTACGAAGCATGTGGGGAAGTAAGGAGCCAGGCTCAATGTACAGAGGGGGGTTAAAAGTTAAATTCCAGAACCACTGTAAAATTTGAAGCTAGTATCAACTTAAAGGCAAAAAAGTCATAGGCCTTTAAGTATATTCCATGTTTCACAATAAAGACAATATTAAAGAATAGGTACCACAAACTATTTTACCAACCAGCAGTACAACAGCAAGGAATGCTTATGAAAATTGAAAACGTTTCTAAATGTAAAAAGTATTTTACGTGAATAGTTTAATTACATAGAAAAAAATCAGAAGAAGCTATTAGTTAAAAACTAGAAAGGAAAATCGGTCGTGTTTTCAAAAAAAAAAAAAACAAAAGGCAGTGGATTTTTCTCTTAATTCAGTGGGAGGACAAGGGAAATTATGGCTTTCTCCCATCTTAGTTAATTAACTAAAGAAATATTCATATCCCAGTAACAAAGTACTAAGAAATTCCAGGCACACGAAAAACTACTTGGTTGGAAATGTGTTTGAAAATGGTTTTCTATTTTGTGTTCTTATGCATGGTTGTCCCTTGACTGTGTGAAATTTCCCAAATGAGAATTCTTAAGGTGAGAAAAAGCCCCTCTAGATGCCTGAATCCACTCTAGCCTCAGAGGATTTCTTAAGCTTCGTAATTTTGAAGAACAAGCTCGAAGGCCTTCTCAAAGTCAACCAAAGCTATCAAGTTGCCCTGAAGAGCTGTCTCGCAGTCTTCTACTCTGCTACAGCCCAGAGGACGGCCAACCCAAGCTCAGCATTTCAGATGAGCGCTGTATCGCTTTGGAAGACTTAGAGTCACGTCCACCTTGGCTGACAGCTCTGGGGCTTGGTACCTCTTATCGCCTGTCTTCTCCCATATTCTCATCCCTGTTCTGAGCTGCTCTGCAGAGGTGCCTGGCTTTCCTCAGACTTTCACCCGGTTCCCTCTGTCTTGAACAGAATTTCCCTCCTAAAATAGTTATCTCTCATTCATCCTTCAGAAGGACATCAGAACATCACAGGAGAGAGCCTTTGCTCATCTGAACTGATGGGTCTAGACTTGCCCAACCTCCCAGATGTTCCAGAAGCACCTGAAGCATGCCCCACACAGAGGTCAGCACCCACACTGCATTCCCCAGCTACCTGCCACTCTCACGACACCAGCGGTTTGGGGGACATCCGTGTCAGCCTCACCTGGAAACTTGTTACAAATGCAAATTCCAGGGCCAGTGGAACACCCCAGTCAGAAACTCTGAGTACAGCCAGCACAGCAATCAGTGGTAGACCTGCCGGTCAAGCGACTTGGACGCCCACCGAAGGCTGAGAACCACTTCCTAAGGGCAGGGGCCATGCTTTACCCTTACTTGCATCACCGGTGCCTAAAACCACCTTGGGGACATGCTAAGAGCTCCACTGAGACAAACAAAAGCATTTTAATTGAAATAAAAATATTTGTGGCAAAGCATCTAATAGGTATTTGGTTTGGTATTTTTTTTAACTTCGAATGTGTGTAGGAAATGGTAACAAGCTTTAGGGGTCTGTGAGGCCATCAACTCCTGGATCCAGAATTCAGAGATCATCACTCCATTCTCTGCTGCTTCAAGTAGTACAAACATTCCGGATCCAAATGATTCTTCACTCCCGTTACTGTTCGCATCTTTCTGGGGGGTAGGGGGCAGTGTCAGGAAGCACTTGGAGAAACAGAGGCCATTCCTAAGTGCAGTGGGAATTCCTGAACCCCCATAACACTGGGAGCATTTCTAACCTCTATGAGGTCAAGAATTTCCAACCACTTGACCAAGAACCACAGACTTCCAATAAGAGAGGTCGATCAGTATTGGTGTTACAGGACTCCTAGATTACTACGAAGGTTGAGGCGTTGTCACAAAACAATATAAAAAGATTTCATTGTTCCCTTATAATAAAGTAAGCAAAACACAAACTAAACTGAGGGCTGTGGTTACTCTATCACAGGGATTTTGTGGAGTAAAAAAGATCAGAGAAGCATTTTTAAACCCTGCTTATTAAATGGTTAGCAGGAGAAACTGTGGTTAAATGGATCTTCTAAAAAGCAGTTTTCTCTTGAAATCATAATAATGAGCTTCAAATCCTGAGGTCATGAGAGTCATCCCCCTGCAAAAATCACCTCGTGACCATTAAGAAGTTCCAGGTAAAACAGAGGCTCACTTAAAAAGCTAACTTTATCAGATGTAAGACACCCAGATGGCACAGCATATTTCTTCTACATTTTCTATTCATCACTATAAACAACCAAAAACCCTCACCACCCCCAAGCCCTCCCAATCTCATGTTTCCAGGAACGTGGAGGCAAACCCTTCTCACTACCGACAAGTTAAGAGCAGTCACTACTTGTCATGATAACCAAGTTCAGAATAGAAAACAGTCTGGCCTTCAACCCCCATTCCACCTCTGTTTACATTTCACTGTAAAATCTTAAATCCAAAACTCTTCCCACCAAAAACATTAGAAATGAGATTCTCCAAAGTTAGAAACATCTTAAAAAACAAAACAAAACTGGATTTAGTTGAGAAGAGAAGAACAGGGAAAAGGTTTCTTGGATTGGAGTTGGAAACTAGAGAATGCTTTGATATTTCAGAAGTATCCATCAGGAACAACAAATTTCACAACTATGAACTGACACAGTGAGCATTTTCCAGAAAAAGCAGGGAACCGAGTCAATGGGCAGCAGTTCTAAGTAAACCTCATGGGAAACTCCACGGTAAAACTTACATGAGAGATGAGTGATGTCTTAAGCCAAATTTTATCTACTGCAAGCAATACTTATTAATAATTAATTATAATTAATTATATTATTTATTATATTATATATTATATAATTAATTATAACTAATAATTAATTATAAGTCCCCCCAAACCAGTACTTTCTGGCAGATCTTTAAAATTGGGATTTTAAAAAATTTTTTATTTAAATTCAATTAGCCAACATATAGTACATTATTAGTTTCAGATGTAGTGTTCAATAACTTATCAGTTGTTTATCACACCCAGTGCTCATCACAGCACATGTCCTCCTTAATGCCCATCACCCAATTACCCATCCCCCACTCCCTCCCCTCCAGCAACCCTCAATTTGCTTCGTATAGTTTTTACCTCTTTCCACATAATGGTATGCCACATACCATTTCTTAACACTGAAAAGGAAAAAAAACAATGTACCAGTTAATATTGGTGATAATCGAAATAAAATCAGACTTATAAAATCTAAGAGGTTCTTTTCAAAATTCCACTTAATTCCAACATACCATATCTTTAGACATAAAGGCATACCACATCACTCCTCAAAATGGAGCCCCAACCCACATACCATATATATATTAATAAACACACATATAGAGATACATGCATATAAATTAAAACTAGCCATATTTATCTAAAGAGAAAAATATCACCCTGTTGTTATGAGATTAAACACACACATACACAATACAGACCTAATGTTCTAGAAATCAATACAACAAAAAAAATAGAGCAGTAGGAAGCAGTTATAAACCAAGGATGTGACTGCTTGGACTTTTTACAGACCTAAAGTATGTCCAGCTCCTGAAAATTACCACCTTTTCTAAATTTCCAAAACAGACAAATTCCTTTCAAATCTGAGAGCCAGGACCCATATTTTGTTGGACTGGTTTGTAATTCTGCTATTTCTTTAAAATATTTCATAGATCATTTCCCTCCACTTATTTCAATACCATTAGCTACTTATTTTAAATGCCTTAAATGTGGGTCTGAAGCTTTCTAGCAGGACAAGGGACTCAGCCTGGTGTCTTACCTATTGTTTTCTTTTTGTTCACTGCATTGTCTGCCTTATGCCGCTTCTGTTACCAGAAAGAAAAGGAAGTTTTTAGATTCAAAAGTTCCAAATGCATCAGTGAAACAGCAACAATAGATCAGGAGAGAAACAAGGTTCCAGGAAAGAGACCAGCAGCAATGCAAATGCTGTGAAACTCAGCTCAGAGGTTTGTGACCCGGTCTCACTCCCTAAATTCAGTAGACAATTGTCCCAAACATGGATGCAGTCTCCTCTGGTGTCAGCCACGACATTGTGGCTCCAACAAGGAATAAGCACTCTGAAGTATGAAACTTCTCACACCTCGTTTCTTTTAGATCAGACTAAAAGAAGTATTATGATAAATTCAACAACTGAATTCATTCTACTGGTAAAGAACTTTGGGAGCAGAGTACCTCTGATTTGTATTCTATTTATTTGTTTACCTATTCCCAGAAAAATGTACATCATATGTACGAGTGTATGTGTGAGAGTGTGAAAAGGAGACACAGAGGTAGGGGAGGGAGGGAGGGAGGAAGAGAGAGAAAGGGATGGAGGGAGGGAGGGAGGGGTAAAGAGGAAGAGAAAGACCCTGGAGGCAAGACCACAGATGGAGAAAAGGAAAGAAAGCATGAATATGGCTGTTGTCCAGCCATTGAACCTGGAGATACACCGAGATAAGTCTGAGGAGAGAGAAGATTCATAAAATTACCTCAGGCACAGCCAGCCCAATGCTGCTATACTAGGCAGCAATACCATCCTTTTGATACCCGAATTAGCAAGCTCTAAAGATGGATAGGAACATCGGTGATAAAAATCAAAGAGGGTTTACAGAGCTAACATTAGAAAACACAGTTTGAACTACTTCTGTGTCCCTGTACAGATATTTAAGACACTGTGTGTATGTGTTCCTTCCCCAAAAATACCATCACGAGCCTTGAGAGACTGGTTAAGTTATTGATTAATTTCCTATCTTCAACAAAGAAAAACAGAGCAACAAATAAATTACAAGTTATATCCAATAGAAGGTTTTTATTCTATGAAAGCAAAGACTTACAAAATCTTCTACAATCTCTTTGATGCCTGCAATTGTTAAAATAATGATCAATGGCACCAGGGTGGTATATCTTCCTGTTGGAGATACGTCTGGAATTTGCTATAAGACAAGAGACCAAAAGAGAAAGTCAACAAATTAAAAATTTGAAGTCAAAACCCTCTATACAAAAAAGAAAATATGACACTCACCACTCGCTCTTTTGAAGTTCTGTTCCATTTCTGTTATACGAAAGGGATTACCTTCTTTTAAAAACTAGCTACGTGTTTTACATATTTTAAAAATCTTATCTAACGTTGTGATGTTGTTTAGAACTGAAAGGGTAAGCATGACTTTGGGCCACTTTTCAGTGCCTCTTTTAGTAACTGCCATTATCCTTACAGCAACATCTAAAGAAGTGTGCCTTCGTGCAGGGATCATGTCTGTGCATGAAAACGATGACTGGATGAGAGGGTAAATTACATTCAAGTATGATGACACTTTCAGTTAAGTGACCTTTTAGCAAAATCCCATTTTGCATGTGACCAACGTTATGAATTTTAAATCACTTTTTAAAAAGCATTACCTGTAATAAGGCAATGAAGAGGAAGAAGGCATTAGCAGCTCTTCTAATCTGCTCATACAAGAATCGAGGTAGAAACGTCAACACGCTGTACTTGGCCGTACTAGAAGCACAAAGAAAAATGCTACTGTCAGCCACAGATGCAAAATCTACAGAGAGAATGGAAAGTTGTGAGAACTTTACAAGTGGTTTTAAAAATAAAATACTTCAGAATTTAGGAAAAGAAAATTATTGTGCTTGCCCTGTCCCATAAAGATTTTGTAAAAGGACGCACCTGACAAGAAAATCTTCTAATGTGATCTTTGTTCTCTGACTTAGATGTATTTGCTATTCACACAGTGTAAGCAGAGAGATTTACCTGCCTTCTAGGATCTACAGTAAACACATCAAGAGTATTCCCCAGGACACCTGGGTGGCTCGGTTGGTTGAGCATCCAACTCTTGGTTTTGGCTCAGTTCCTGATCTCATGGGTCGTGAGATCAAGCTCTGCATGGGGCTCTATGATCAGCAGGGAGTCTGCTTGAGATCCTCTCTCTCTCTCCCTGTTCCCGCCCTTTCTCTCTCTAAATAAATAATTTAAAAAAAAAAAGAATATTTGCTAAAGGAAGATATGTTTCAAAGATCCCAAATACCACAAAAAACAAGAACACTGAAATAAAGAGTGAGATAGAAACACCAATTGAGCGATTCACACAAGCTAGTAGAATTATTCCAGGGTTTGTGACATGAGACGATTCTTAATATAATAGCCACTGATTTGAGGTAGCAAGTCAAGTCCATAAAGGAAGTTCTGGGTCTCAGGCATGTGCATAACAGGTCAATGAGTCCCTCTAGATACCTACCATGGGTGTTCTTTTGTTCAAACACACTGGAATAAACTCCATTCTCATCACACCCTTCATTTGGCCACCTTTGCTCATGCCTATTTGGAATTTTTTTCCAGTTTTATTGAGAAATAATTGACGTACATCACTGCATCACTTCAGGCATACAGCAGGATGTTTCATTTACATACACAGTGAAATGGTTACCACAGCAGGTTCCGTGAACACCCATCTTCTCATATGGGTGCAAGAAAAAAGGGGGAAAAATGAACTTTCATAAATACCATACAGCAGTGGTAGCTAGTGCCAGTGCATCCTGCTGTACATTACGCTCCTTATATGCATTTATCTTACAACTGGAGGTTGTACCTTTGCACCACCTTCTCTAATTCATTCCCTCACCCCAAATTCGGGTAATCACAAGTCTTATCTTTTTCTATGAGTTTAGATTTGTTTTGTTTCTTTAGATCCCATATGTGTGAGATCATATAACAGGTCTTTCTTTTCTGATTTACTTAGCATGCCTTCAAGGTCTATCCACGTCACAAACGGTAGGATTCCTTCATTTTCTACGGCTGAGTAATATTCCACTTTATGTATATACCACAACCTCTTCATCCATCAGTGGGCACTTGGGCTATTTCCATGTCTTGGCGGTTGTAAACAATGCTGCTATGAACATGGTGGCGGAGATATCCTTTTAAGTTAGTGTTTTTATTTCCTTTGGATATAGTACCAAAAGTTGAACTGCTGAATCATAGGGTAGTTCTATTTAATTTTTTGAGGAAACTCCATACCTGTTCGCATAGTGCCTGCACCAGTTTAGAGTCCCACCAAGAGGGTTCCCTTTCCTATCAATGCCAGCATTTGTTATCCCTTACCTTTTTGATGATGACTATCCAAACTAGGTGTGACATGATAGGACCTTATAGTTTTAATTTGCATTTCTCTAATGACCAGTGATGTTGAGCATCTTTGCATGTACCTGTTGGTTTTTCATGTATCTTCTTTGGATAAATGTCTATTCATGTATTTTACCCATTTTTTAATTGGGTTATTGTTTTTTTGCCATTGAGCTGAATGAGTTCTTTATATATATTACTTATTAGCCCCCTATCAGATATATGGTTTGCAAATATTTTTCCCATTCCAAAGGTTCTCTTTGCACTTTATTTGGTGGTTTCTTTTGCTGTGCAGAAGCTTTTTAGTTGAATGTAGTCTCCCTTTTGATTTTGTTGCTCTTGCTTTAGATGTCACATCCAAAAAATCATCACCAAAACCCATGTCAAGGAGCTTTGTGCCTATGTTTTCTTCCAGGAGTTCCATGGCGTCGCGTCTTATGTTTTAGTCTTTAATCTATTTCAAATTAATTTTGGTAAGTGGTGTAAAACGAGGGGTCCAGTTTCATTTTTTTACATATGAAAATCCAATTACCCCAGCATCACTTATTGAAGAGACTGTCTTTTCTCCCTCGAGAATTTAATTTGTGTTGAATCTATAGATGCTTACATTGTTGCTTCCACCTGGAACATCGTCTCCCATCCACATGGTCTCTCCATAACTAAATGGCCCTTTCCATCTTATTCTCCCATTCAAACTTGTATCTTCCATTAAGTTTGATCAAATCACAAAGATTCTTCTTCCTCCAAGCCCACAGGCTGGTGTTTACAACCACCTTATACAGTCTCTGCTTTGTTTTGTATTGTATTTATCTATCCCCAGAATAGATTCTAGGAACATTAAGAATGTTTACTTAAACTTTGTATGTTCCCACCACATAGCAGATAATCAATGAACAATGAAATAATCCAAAGGCATAAATTGAGAAGCTGAAGGGGCAAAATGAACCATTTGTCTTTTGGCTGCTTGAAGATTTATCCATAAGAGTAAACCTGCTTGTCCTGAGAGGAAAATATATAGCGGTACAAGCCTTTCTCAAGAAACAAGAAAGGTCTCAAGTACACAACCTAACCCTACGCGTAAAGGAGCTGGAGAAAGAACAAGAAAGAAACCCTAAACCCAGCAGGAGAAGAGAAATCATAAAGATCAGAGCAGAAATCAATGAAATAGAAACCAAAAAAACAATAGAAAAAATCAATGAAACTAGGAGCTGGTTCTTTGAAAGAATCAATAGGATTGATAAACCCCTGGCCAGACTCATCAAAAAGAAAAGAGAAAGGACCCAAATCAATAAAATCATGAATGAAAGAGGAGAGATCACAACTAACACCAAAGAAATACAGACAATTATAAGAACATACTATGAGCAACTCTACACCAACAAATTGGCCAATCTGGAAGAAATGGATGCATTCCTAGAGACATATAAACTACCACAACTGAACCAGGAAGAAATAGAAAACCTGAACAGGCCCATAACCAGTAAGGAGATTGAAACAGTCATCAAAAATCTCCAAACAAACAAAAGCCCAGGGCCAGACGGCTTCCCAGGGGAATTCTACCAAACATTTAAAGAAGAACTCATTCCTATTCTCCTGAAACTGTTCCAAAAAATAGAAATGGAAGGAAAACTTCCAAACTCATTCTATGAGGCCAGCATCACCTTGATCCCAAAACCAGACAAGGATCCCACCAAAAAAGAGAACTACAGACCAATATCCTTGATGAACACAGACGCAAAAATTCTCGTCAAAATACTAGCCAATAGGATTCAACAGTACATTAAAAGGATTATTCACCACGATCAAGTGGGATTTATTCCAGGGCTGCAGGGTTGGTTCAACATCCGCAAATCAATCAATGTGATAGAACACATTAATAAAAGAAAGAACAAGAACCATATGATACTCTCAATAGATGCTGAAAAAGCATTTGACAAAGTACAGCATCCCTTCCTGATCAAAACTCTTCAAAGTGTAGGGATAGAGGGCACATACCTCAATATTATCAAAGCCATCTATGAAAAACCCACCGCAAATATCATTCTCAATGGAGAAAAACTGAAAGCTTTTCCATTAAGGTCAGGAACACGGCAGGGATGTCCATTATCACCACTGCTATTCAACATAGTATTAGAAGTCCTAGCCTCAGCAATCAGACAACAAAAAGAAATTAAAGGCATCCAAATTGGTAAAGAAGAAGTCAAACTATCACTCTTCGCAGATGATATGATACTGTATGTGGAAAACCCAAAAGACTCCACTCCAAAACTGCTAGAACTTGTACAGGAATTCAGTAAAGTGTCAGGATATAAAATCAATGCACAGAAATCAGTTGCATTTCTGTACACCAACAACAAGACTGAAGAAAGAGAAATTAAGGAGTCAATCCCATTCACAATTGTACCCAAAACTATAAGATACCTAGGAATAAACCTAACCAAAGAGACTAAGAATCTATACACAGAAAATTATAAAGTACTCATGAAAGAAATTGAGGAAGACACAAAAAAATGGAAAAATGTTCCATGCTCCTGGATTGGAAGAATAAATATTGTGAAAATGTCTATGCTACCTAAAGCAATCTACACATTTAATGCAATCCCTATCAAAATACCATCCATTTTTTTCAAAGAAATGGAACAAATAATCCTAAAATTTATATGGAACCAGAAAAGACCTCGAATAGCCAAAGGAATATTGAAGAACAAAGTCAAAGTTGGTGGCATCACAATTCCGGACTTCAAGCTCTATTACAAAGCTGTCATCATCAAGACAGCATGGTACTGGCACAAAAACAGACACATAGACCAGTGGAACAGAATAGAGAGCCCAGAAATCGACCCTCAACTCTATGGTCAACTAATCTTCGACAAAGCAGGAAAGAATGTCCAATGGAAAAAAGACAGCCTCTTCAATAAATGGTGCTGGGAAAATTGGACAGCCACATGCAGAAAAATGAAATTGGACCACTTCCTTACACCACACACGAAAATAGACTCCAAATGGATGAAGGACCTCAATGTGAGAAAGGAATCCATCAAAATCCTTGAGGAGAACGCAGGCAGCAACCTCTTCGACCTCAGCCGCAGCAACATCTTCCTAGGAACAACGGCAAAGGCAAGGGAAGCAAGGGCGAAAATGAACTATTGGGATTTCATCAAGATCAAAAGCTTTTGCACAGCAAAGGAAACAGTTAACAAAACCAAAAGACAGCTGACAGAATGGGAGAAGATATTTGCAAACGACATATCAGATAAAGGGCTAGTATCCAAAATCTATAAGGAACTTAGCAAACTCAACACCCAAAGAACAAACAATCCAATCAAGAAATGGGCAGAGGACATGAACAGACATTTCTGCAAAGAAGACATCCAGATGGCCAACAGACACATGAAAAAGTGCTCCACGTCACTCGGCATCAGGGAAATACAAATCAAAACCACAATGAGATATCACCTCACACCAGTCAGAATGGCTAAAATTAACAAGTCAGGAAATGACAGATGCTGGAGAGGATGTGGAGAAAGGGGAACCCTCCTCCACTGTTGGTGGGAATGCAAGCTGGTCCAACCACTCTGGAAAACAGCATGGAGGTTCCTCAAAATGTTGAAAATAGAACTACCCTATGACCCAGCAATTGCACTACTGGGTATTTACCCTAAAGATACAAACATAGTGATCCGAAGGGGCACGAGTACCCGAATGTTTATAGCAGCAATGTCTACAATAGCCAGACTATGGAAAGAACCTAGATGTCCATCAACAGATGAATGGATCAAGAAGATGTGGTATATATACACAATGGAATACTATGCAGCCATCAAAAGAAATGAAATCTTGCCATTTGCGACGACGTGGATGGAACTAGAGCGTATCATGCTTAGTGAAATAAGTCAATCGGAGAAAGACAACTATCATATGATCTCCCTGATATGAGGACATGGAGAAGCAACATGGGGGGGTAGGGGGATAGGAGAAGAATAAATGAAACAAGATGGGATTGGGAGGGAGACAAACCATAAATGACTCTTAATCTCACAAAACAAACTGGGGGTTGCTGGGGGGAGGTGGGATTGGGAGAGGGGGAGCGGGCTATGGACATTGGGGAGGGGAGGCGAACCATGGGAGACTGTGGACTCTGAAAAGCAACCTGAGGGTTTTGAAGGGTCAGGGGTGGGAGGTTGGGGGAACAGGTGGTGGGTGATGGGGAGGGCACGTTTTGCATGGAGCACTGGGTGTTGTGCAAAAAGAATGAATACTGTTACGATGAAAAAAAAAAATAAATAAATAAAAAGGGGAAAAAAAAAAAAAAGAGTAAACCTGCTTGACTGCTTACTTGCCTTCTGAAAGCAACTCTTAAATGTAATACATTGTAGCAAAGTTATCTAGCAGGTTTCAAATACACAAATTAGAAGCACCAAAATAGAAGAGCCAAGGGTCTTCTTTTGCCTAAAGTGTTAAATATACATATTTAAAAAGTATATGAAAATCATTTTTCAGATAGTCCAAACTTAAAAGATTCTGACCTTTGAAGGGATATCTTCTAGAGCCTGCTAGAAAATGTGCTTGCATGGAGCCCCTACTCACTTATGTAGCACTTTGAGGTATAGGATATCACTGTGAAATTTTGCCAGACAGAAGAAACTAGCTCAAATCAAGCTTATTAAAGTGTAGGGTATGACTGACAAATTGAGACAAATTACATGTAATAAAGAAATGAACACTACAATGTTTATATGCAAACTGTTAAATGTGAGTACAGGCAGAACATGTGAGTAAATTGAGAGTGAGTAAAGGTCACTACTAAAAATTATGTTAGATTTATTTTAAATTAACATAGGAAAAATATCACTTTATGTCCCATAAAAAGAAATTTCACCTATATTTGATGTATATCTGTAATGTTATTAATTTCATAATTAAAATTTCAAAAACGGAAAAAAGTATAAGGTATAGGAAATATACCATACTCATGCATATGATAAGCTCAAGGTACAAAGTTCTTTTCATGGCAATTTAGAGGACAAAGTCAAACAGAACACCATGCATTCCTTTATGGTGCATTGACCATTGAAATAAAGCAAACATTACCATAAAGGAAGCACGAATATTCATACACTCTAAGACTAGAAAACATCTTATAGTGTAGTCTGACTATAACATTTGAACCCAAGATTCCATCCGTATGAAACAGACACACATATACTGTTGGCAGATGACCTGGTCTTTGTGTGAACATTTCCCACTTGAGTCCAATACTAAGTATACTTAAGGGGAGCCACATGTTTCTGAAATACCATAAAAGTAGATGGTTAGAGCAGAAAGAGATCCGATTTATATGAGAAAACCAAAGATAAGACGGGGAAGGAAAGTATACTAACTTTTATTCTAGTCAAAATAGAAAAGTGAGTCTAAAATATTTTCAGACTCAAATAGAATGAGCATAGTCAATAATTCAGAGAAACTGACATTCACCTAAGAGATGACTACTGTGTAGTAGTAAAATAATTATCTTGATATACAACCTGATGTGTCCAGTTACAGATGTAAACACATAAAACTACAATCAGCTAAAAGCAGCACCCATCAAAATCATCCTACTGGAAGAGTTTAGGGTAGAACTTCCCAACTTAAGGATGCATACAAATCACCTGGGGGGTCTTGTTAAAATATATTAGTCAGGGTCCCCAGAGAAACAGAACCAACAGCAGTGTATATACAGAGAGAGAGAATCATTTTAAGGAATTGATTTACACAATTGTGGAGTCTTTCCAAGTCTAAAATCTGCCGAGAGGGCTGGCAGACTGGAGACCCAGGAGAAGATCTCATGTTGTCCTTCGAGTCTGAAGTCTATCAGATGGCGGAATTCCTTCTTGTCCAGGAAGGTCAGACTTTGTTCTATTCAGGCTTTCAACTGACTGAATGAGGCCCACCCACATTAGAGAGTCATCTGCTGTATCCAAACTCTACCAATTTAAACATTCATCTCATTCAAAAATACCTTCACAGAAACACTTACAATAATGTTTGACCAAACATCTGGGCCCCATGGCCCAGGCAGGTTGCACATGAAATTAACCAGTTGCCTATTCTGATTCAGTGGGTCTAGAGTGGGCCTGAGATTTTGATTCAATTTCTAAAGAGTTCCAAGTGATACCAATGCTGCTGATCCAAGGACCACAGTCTGACCAGCAACCACCCTTGAACAGGTAGATTTGTTCAAACCTCCTACATGAAGTCAATCCAGCTGAACACAGTAAGACATAAAAAGGATAGAAACATTTACCATCCACTGTAGCAGGGGAAAGAACAATCCACAGGGTGAAATGGGGCAGTGAAGGGGCTTCCCAACAGAAGAGTTTGTTCACCCAGGTGAAGGAGTCACCCCCAAAAGATTCCCACTCAGACCACATGTGTCAGCACTCCGGCCAGGAAGGCTGTTCACAGCAAGGACAGGACCTGGCTGCAAGTGGTTCTAGGTATTTAGTGCATCTCAGAACCTAGCGGATAGGGACAAATGACCAGGAGAAAAACAAGGGTTTCCTGTGGTTTACTCAGATTCTGTCTAAACATGCTAGACTGATGTTTCCTGAAATAGGGTGACATGAATAAGGAGTTTGTCAAAAATCCAACAAGATTTCCTTCAACGGATATTTGCTGAGCCCCATCTATGTACTGGGCACTGTGCCAGGCACCGCAGGGAACCAACTGGTCAAGGATGCAGACCCTCAAGGGAATTACATTCTTGAGGAAAAATCAGCCTGAAAAAAATATATGACAGGATATATGTGATAACTACTGTGGAGGCAAATCAATGAGGGTAGGAGGATGCAGAGAGGGACATGGGTGGGAGGCAGGAGAAGGGGCACAATTCTCAGTGGCGTGATCAGGGAATGTTTCACATTGATGATCATGATTCCATGTGATCATGGAATCAGAGAAGGTGATGGGTGTGCTGAGCCCTGGAGGAGATGAATTGGCAAGAATGTCTGCTCAGGGACACAGGGAAAGAGAGTGAGAGAATAGCAACCACAAACTGCTGCATGGGAGAGCCTGTGTTGTTCCTTGGGAGGGGCAGGAAGGGGCCAATGTGGACGGAGCTACATGGAAGAGCATGATGAGACCAGCATGAGCACACGCTGGCCTTTTCTTCTCAGGAACAGGAAACCTCTGGATTCTAAGACAACAAGATCTGACAACAGCAGCAACCTGGGCACCCCCTCCCTGGGGAAATGTGGCTCGGTGGGGTAGAACTCAGTTATGTGTATGGTGGCGCAGTCCTCTCAGACACTCTTAGGATACGGCGAATATGGGAAGCAGCTCATACAGAAAATAGGGCCTGGCAGAAACGTGGGTCTGGGGCTACATCTGCCACAAATCACAAAGCACTGTGGAAGTCTGATCTCCAGAATGCAGCACAAACCAAGAACTCAGACATGAAGTTCCAGTATGATTTTCTAGCTGCGAGAAAAACCCGAGCTGACAACTGTTCTCCAAAGGCACACCTGAAATGCAGTAAGGGTTCAAAGTGCAACTTCCCCCTATAACAAGCTTCCAGGGCACCCGGGTGGCTCAGTTGGTTAGGCGACTGCCTTCGGCTCAGGTCATGATCCCGAAGTCCTGGGATTGAGTCCCACATTGGGCTCCCAGCTCCATGGGGAGTTTGCTTCTCCCTCTAATCTTCTCCTCTCTCATGCTCTCTCTCTCTCTTTCTCGCTCTCTCTCTCAAATAAATAAATAAAGTCTTTAAAAAAATAAAATAAAATAACCCTCCAGAAACCCAGAAATTAAACTAGCTTAACCCTCATCATTGAAATGAAAAACAGCAAATCCACCTGAGGTACACATACAGCCAAAAGCAAGCATTGCTTCTAGTCTCCTGCATTACACAGATATTACATTCTCTTGCATGTGCCCCATGCACAGTAAATGCTCAATACTGACTGAACGAGAAGAGGTCGTCTTAAATAATTCCACAGGAGGCTGACTGAGCTAAACCAGTGTTCCATGATCATGTTCTGGAAGCCTTCCATTCCACCCAGGTCTTGTAAGATGCCATTCACCTTTCTCCTCCCAAAATACTCCCTCAGCAAGGAGCTCTAGATTATTGGAGGTAGATGACAAGAAAACACGGAGTCCTAGGAAAGTTGTTCGTATCTACATAAACAGATTAATTCCTTTATCATTTGGTGTATTAAACTAACTCCCAGAAAAGATCAAGAGTGAGTGGGACACTAAATGCAAAGGCCAGCAGACCCCCTACCATTTCTGTTGACGATGGACAACAGGGCACAGCTGGGAGTCACCCCAGAGGACATGCCAATGGACAGCAAAGCCTACGGCCCTCTACAGGGAGCATGGACTCCTGGTGCTTTGCCAACCAACCCTCCCAAATTATATTCTGGGAATCCTCGCCAATATAGAAACTCCTGCAGATAAACAGGGACAGGATCCCTTCACTAGAAATTTTCACTTCGTTTGCCTGAACTACTGACTGCAATGTAGTCAGTTACCATCAAAGGTTAAGAAGCTCACTTGTAAATAATGATATTTTTATTTTCAACACTTTTCCTATTTCTTAGTCTACAGCTGGAGAAAAATACTGCCCCCCGTATAGCTTATTCCCAGAATGCAGTAACTGGACCTGAACCGGTGCTATTAGTAATCCACTTCTTCATAGCACTTTATTATGGCTTACATAGACCTCTTTAGCATATTCTTTATAATACACATCTAATGAGAAAAATGAGCTGAGCTCTAATCAATCAACTTATAAATATACGTGTGAACATAACTGCACCAATGAGAGATTCCCTTTAATTCCTACTAAATCATGTAAGTGTCCTATTCCTATAGATTTTCAAATCTGTTCTAGTATACATAATGCATTATTCAATAAATAGCTCTGGATACAAAGCATTTATTTCAATACTTCTATGGAAATGTGGACAGGGAAGAAGAGAACAGAGAGACAATAACATTTTGAGCACAAAGCATGCCACCAGGGAAACCTTCCACCTCTTAGACAAGCAGTTCTAAAATGCAAGACATACTGGGTGTTTATGGCTACTATCTTTAAATGTGGCACCTCTGAAAAGCAGGTTTTGTTCAAATGCTTTACAAGAAAACCTGTGAACTTTAGGATATAAAAATCAACTGAATAGGTATTGTGAGACTCTCATTCAAAGCAAAGCAAAAGAGGACCATTTCCAATGAGATTCCATCTTCAATAAAAAGAAACAATCAATATTATGAGGATGCCGGACCTAAAGGCCAGCAGGTACCAGTCACAAGGGCAGCCCAATCCTACCAATGCCCTGGAAATGGAAGAAGCAAAACAGGTCAAAGTCTATTGCATTTAATTATACCTTTGGTCCATCACTCAGAATTCGATATATTTTTTCTGAACACAGGGAAATAAACTCAGTCAAAAGGTTTAAGGCTGTCCTGGGGGCTGACACACTACAAGTCAAACAAGGTGTGACGGGACTTGGAAACAGAGTCATCAAAATCTCATGCTCCAGGGGGGCTGCCCTCAGACAAGGAGGCAGGGGTACTGCTGGCTGCAAAGGCAGATTGAAATTCATCAAAAAACCTCACTTCCCAAGCAGACAGAGCCAGGAATTCCATTAATGAGCCAGATCTACATGGGGTGCTAGCTGAAGCAGACAACGTGGGAACTAGTAGGAGGGGCAGGGTTCACTCGTATGGAATGCACACACAAAAAATCCATTTAAATCTGGATATAAAGCAAAATCTATGAGTCTCCTGTGCTACAGAGTCCAAGAATTTTATGGATATCAAAACTCCAGGTGAATGGTATCATTTTTATAATCGCACATAACTGCTAAACCTTATTCAAATGTTTAATTTTCATTCAAGTTTTTCTGCTAGGGTTTCTGCCCTCCCCAGTATGCATGAGGAACGAAGTATACAGCCAACTTTTCATAAACCGAACACACCCGTGTAGTTGTCTACTTGAAATTTCACATAGAGACATGAGGAACATAAGATTTTATCAATGGGGCTCTAACAGCAATAAAGGCCCAATATAAAAAGTACCTTCCCTGTGACTCACAACTGTAAAATGGACACACACATTTATCATCTTCATCTGCTCAGGGACCATAAATTAGTAGAGAAGAAGGTAAAAATATATAACCATGGTTTGAAAAATGAGGAATGGAATCATCAGCCAAAGAGATTTGTTTTCCCCCTATTTTAGGGGGAACATGTCTCTAAGGCACCTTCTGTACAGGAGCTGCAGCAAGAGAAAATCTCCAGAGGGGACCATCACCTGGGTGAAAGGCCCTGCGCTGAGGGAGAAGATCAGGTCTACTCTCAGAACTGTTTTCTGAGAAGATAAGTCAATCCATTTTTTAAGAGAGTCATTCAGTTCTGGTAAGAAGAGCACTGCATTTGTCAAGACTCTCCAGAGAAACAGAACCAATAGATTGTGGATGTGGAGAGAAAGTGAGATTATAAATTGTTCATACAATTATAGATTCTGACAAGTCCCGAGATCTGCAGTCAGCAAGGGAGGGGACCACGTGGTTGTTCCAGTCAAAAGTCAGGAAAAAACATGCTGTCCCAGTTCAAAGTCTGTAAGGCAGGAGAGGTTCCCTCTTACTCACCCTTTTTGTTCTACGCAGGCCTTTGACTAACTGGATGAAAACCACTCACATTGCAGAGGGCAATCTGCTTTACTCTACGATTCATATGTTAATACAGCCAAAAAGCATCCTCACCGATACACCCAGAATAATATTTGACCAAATATCTGGGCCCTCCATGGCATATACATAAAATGAATGATCGCCATCACTTATCAGACAGGGCAGAGGCAGGCACAGGCTGATGTGTCAGAGGGGACTGATGACAGGAGGAGAGATGCATTAGCCTGCACAACAGAGGCAGCTCAGGAAGTGGAGACACCAATGATGGAAAAAGGACAGAGGCCAGGAGGGAAAACAAGGGGACCCAAGCCAGGAGATCAGGGTTAAAAGTCTGGAGAAACTTCAGGAGATAAAATATAAACAGCTAACAGCAGAGGATTAAGAAAAGCAGCACTAAGGCACCTGGGTGGCTCAGTCATTAAGCATCTGCCTTCAGCTCAGGTCATGATCCCGGGTCCCTGCTAGGCTGGAAGCCTACTTCTTCCTCTCCCACTCCCTTTACTTGTTTTCCTGCTCTAGCTGTCTCTCTCTCTCTCTCTGTGTGTGTGTCAAATACATTAAATCTTTTTTTTTTTTTTAAATAAAGAAAAGAAAAGCAACACTATTTTTCTCTCACAAGCCCTTTTCTTCTGGCTGCACAGAAACTTCACACAGCCAGACTTCCTACACCTATGACTTCTGGCCATAGAGCCAAAGACCAAGCCCTGGGCAAACACTGAAATCTCAAGGAAGACAGAAAAAAATCCTCCACATACTCACATTCAAAATCCTTCACCTAAAGTCAAGCTTGCTATCTGATCCATGCTCACAGAGCTCCCCTCAGTCTTCTGTGCTCTTTGGAAAATTACCAGATATGTGCAGGAAGTTCCCATTATGAAAAAGAGATTCAAAAATGAAAATGGGGTGGGGGGGAAGACTGGAGGAAACACAGTGCAGCAAACTTTAAAAAGAAAACTTTTTAAAATGCTCACATCTTCAGAGTTATCAGAGGATAATACATTCATATACAACCAGGGTAAGATGCTTTTAAAAAAAAATTTATTTATTTATTTATCTGACACAGAGAGACATAGAAAGAGAGGGAACAGAAGCCAGGGGAGAGGGAGAGGGAGAAGCAGACTCTCCTCTGAGCAGAGAGCCTGATATGGAGCTCAATCCCAGGACCCTGGGATCATGACCTGAGCTGAAGGCAGACACTTAATGACTGAGCCAACCAGGTACCCCTAAAAAAATCTTATTTTTAGGTGTCAAGAGTTTAGTTTAACATAAACATAAATTTGCCCCTCTATCCTATTTCCTAAAATCCAATAGAATAAAAGAGCTATTAGGAATTAGAAGCACAACAATCTAAGATAATCCAATCATAGAAGTAAAAAGTAAAAGTAAACCTCCCCAAAAGTAGAACAACAACAATAATAACAAAAGATGAAAAGTAGAAACCTAACAATACTGATATGAGAGTCAATATCCAACCATTAAGAACTCTAGAAAAGTTAGGGAAAGAAAATGCTTCCTAAAAATATACAAGAATATTCATCAGAATTCTAAGTTTTCTCATTGAAAGGCTTCACCAAGTACCCAAAACAACAAGAGACTTACACCAAAATTTAAAATTATAGAATATCGAGTATTTTTTTTTTAAAATTGCAAGATTTAAAGAACTTATTTATAAAGGGGAAAAAAATCAATGTTGAAATTAACTAACAGCTAGAGCAGTATTTCAGATTTCTATACCTAGCCAAACTATCAGATCATCAAATTTACTTTTCATGTAGGCTTTCCTGAGAAACTGCTTACTGCAAGAAGGGCTTCAACAATACTAGACATTAATCAATAAATAAAACACACATAGTATCTGCCCCCCCCCAAAAAAAACCAAAAAAATGAAAAACAGGGACTTCAACTCTACAAAAGAACAAGATAGTTCTAGCATGATTGCTTTATAACACATCCACACAACAGCCACTTTACCTTGGAAGGATGTCTCTAGGGGAAAAAAAATAGAACTGAGACAATATTTTGAGAGATTTCTTTTAAATATAGAGAGAGGTTGATAACAGGTATGATCTGAGGGGAAAAACAAGGATATGTGAAAAAATGTTCTAGTAGAAAAATGAGGCAGAAAAAGCAAGTTACACTAGGAAAGAAACAAACATGATATACCATGTCAGTACTTGGCACCAAAGTCAAGAAATTAAATCTTCATCTATAAGAGAATTCAGAAAGATCATTTCTAAACCTCATTTAGAAATATGGTAGAAACCATAAAAGAATTAAACATAGAAATATGGTAGAAACCATAAAAGAATTAAACACAGAAACACAAAAGAATTGCCTTTGGTAGAACAGAACGAAAATGGGAAAGATGGGGTGGGAGGCTACTGATTTTCATGGCAAACTTCCATACTATTTCAACTTTAAACAACTCACATGAATTACTTCAATAATAACTTAATATTTTAAATTAAAATTAGTAGGATCCAGATGTAACTGTCAAGGGACCACCAGTTCTTTTATTTTTAGCTAATTTCAGGAATGACATACATAAGGAGCGGTTTAGTAGAACATGAAATTAGGCTAAAGACCTAGTTTATTCTTACACTGCTTCCCACCACAAATGTTGTAGTAACCACTCATATCTGATATTAATCCCTACAGTCACTTCCTTCTCCCAGCAACAACTGGGCGTAATGTTAAAACAAGGAAGCTCTAATCGACCCAACTTGAATTTAACCAGAAACAAACATCAGTATGACACTCAAAGTATAATACTTTTACAAAGTCATTTCTTTGGGAAGAGCAATCTGGCTTTCAGCACAAGAGTCTTTACCCTGTAACTCGGCCCATAGGAAAAAATGAGAGTAAAGTTTCTTCCCCTTAAATAGAAATCACTTTACAGTGAAGAGTATTAGTTTTTTAAGTTCTCTTGCTTCCTTTAATCCCCTGCCAAATTCCTAGAACATCTTTCTTTCCCCTTTTCATCAAACCACATCCTTTTCCACTTCTGAGCCAACAGCCCAAGGGGTCATCTTCTCTAGCAAGCTTTTCCCTAATATGTCTACCCAATGCACAATCTGTAATACAGCATTTCAACACTCAGTCTCTCTCCTGCAGGAGAGAGAGAAAGCAGGAGCAGGGGCAGGGGGCGAGCAGAAAGAGAAAGCCATTTCTTCTCCTCCTACACACACAGGCACAGAGCTCTGGAGGGCCACATCAAATATTTATTCTCTTAACCACCTCTATGGGGCTTGTAGACAGAGCTCACCACGCTCGTAGACTGACAGCATGGCACCCCCTGCTGGCCAGGCATCATAGCCATGTTTTCTGCAATGAAAACACTGGAGTGACACCTCGGGGCCAGAAGAAAAGTTCTTCAGTAATTTTCTAAGGCAAATCATCACAGAAGCAATGTTTAAGAAGAATTTTAAAGCTGCATTTAATTTTAACAATTTGTTCTGGTCTATTCACTTGTGGACATTTAATGTAAAAACACAACGCACATAGTGGTGCCTGGTGCCTCAGGTTGAGTTGCTGGCTCTTGATTTCAGGCCATGATCTCATGGGTCCTGGGATTGAGCCCTGAGCCAGCTCTGCGCTCAGTGGGGAGTCAGCTTGAAGATTCTCTTCCCCCAACCTCAAATAAATAAATACATCTTTAACACACACACACACACACACACACACACTACACTACACTATAGTTCATTCCTAAGTAATCATAAAATGTTTTCTTGTCTTTTCATTTGGTTTACTCATTATATACCCACAGTTAGATCCAGGCTTCATGGGGCCTGGATATGATTTGTATATAACATGCAATCAATGTGAGGATCACATCTTAAGAAAAATACGAAATAACAAAAACAAAATAGAATACTTATTTAGAATGAGGGGAGAAATCACAACATAATTTATAAAACCTGAAATATACTGCATTGCAACTTCCAGAAAACACAGTATTTTTATTACCCACCAGGTATTCTACAATACTCTCTCCCTTGTATTTCTTTATTTCATTTTCTTAGACCACTTTGCTTACAGGACAATTTTGTAATAGTTTTTATAGAAAGATAATTCATTCCTTCCTTTATGGTTGAGAAGTTATTTTTCACTGATCCTTTGATAATGTTTCTTTCCACTTCACTATTTGTCAACAGCAATAATGTCACAAAATGTTTATGATTGTTGTCAAATTCAGAGAAACTTTACCAAATTTCATTTATGAATGAAACTTAAAATCTGGAAAATTTTTCGACAGACTAGATTCTGGCCCCAAACATTTCAAACACTGTTCCTGCAAGATGACCCACAGACTTCGGTGTAATTCTGATCCTTCTAATTCTACACTGTCCTCCCACAACCCCAGGTGAGGTGGTAGCAGTAAGAGCATTTCTGATACTTACTCCTATGTGGGGACATTAAATAATTCATTCACAAAAGTGACTGCATGGCACATAAATCTATCTCTAAACCACCCAAAATGTTATTTCCTACTTTTAATTCCCCAGATCCTTACAATTCCACTCCAATGCCGTCTAATGAAAGAGGAAATGTCATAAAGGGTGAAGTCTGACTGAAAAGAGACAGTGGTCTTACCTTATCAGAGTTCAAATCTATTTCTTATACAAAAATCACTGGCCATGTAAACATATGGTAGGCTCCCTCTCTGGGCCTGGGAATGTCCTAAAGCTTAAGCTCCATTAACTTCAAATAAATCTGACTCTCTGGATATATACATAACCCAATACAAACATGTAAGCAATCTACACATGGTTATTTAAATAACAACCTATATACTCTTCCATAATTTTCTCCAAGTTTATAAACTCCTACACAGACATGCATCATATCCACACATACACAGTTGCCCATGTTCCACAAAAATGGGACAAGATGCTGTTTTCTGAATTTTGCTTTTCTCAACACTGAAAAATCCCTGCAAGTCAAGGATACAGCTCTAATTCTTTTTTTTTAAGTTTATTTATTTATTTGAGAGAGTGAGAGATCACGGGGTGGTGAAGGGGCAGAGAGAGAGAGAAAGAGAATCCCAAGCTGACTCTGTGTAGAGTCTGGAGCCAGACACAGAGCTTGAGCCCACAACCTGAGACCACGACTGGAGCCAAAACTAAGAGTCAGATACTTAACCGACTGAACCACCCAGGCACCCCTGCTCTGATTCATTTGTAATGACTATATCATATTCTTCAATTTACTTAATCATTCTATGATGAGCATTTACTTTATTTCCCAGCTTTCATGCCCTAAAATATGTCATGGCAAGTAGCCATGTTCACACACCCAAGATTGTTGCTGAGTTTACTGCAATAAGATTACCTTAAGTGAGATGAAGACTCTAAGGATCACATAGCTTTTAAAATTATTAACCAAAGCCCACACTTCAGATTTTCTAAGTTGGTACCTAATGTGCTTTTTGTGTTCCAAGAGGATCATAAATTTTTAATTTTAATAGATAGCAAATTCTTTCCCAAAAGCATTTTAAAAGTTCACATTTCTACCAGCAATATACAGGAATATTCTTAATCTTCATATCCCTGCCAATAACAGGTATCAACAGTCACTTTTACGGCATTCAGACTTCTGTTAAGTGACATATCACTGTTACATTTATGTGCATTTCCTCAATTATAACAAAGTTGAATATATTTTCATACATTTGTGGGCCACATGGCTTTGCTCCATTATCACTTCCCTAAATACTTGGTCGATTTTCCTATTCATTTGGTGATCTTTTCAGTGCGCACGTGTATAAATTAACTCTCATTTACATAAAATAGATTTCTAGACCACTCATTTTTATAGTGAGTTATTTAAATGGTATTTTGACTCACAAGGAAGTACTAGACAATGCAAATGTTTGCAAAAATTTATAGCACCTTGGTTTAGTATTAAGAAATTCTTCCAGAAAAAAAGAAAAAGAGAAATCCTTCCTCATCCTTCCACTGCATATATATAGTCTCCAAGATTCTCTTTATAGATATTTTTTAATATCAGCCTTTAATCTTTGCAATCAGAATTTATTTTTCCATATGATGCAGGAAGGAGCTCACTATTGTCTTTATCCTGACAGACAGGCATAAATGGTACCAGCACAATTATTCATGCCACCTAGTGGAAATACCACTCACTTTGTGCTACACTGGCATGTATTTAGTTCCAGGGGTATCTTTATCAGTTCCCATGCCGGTACCATTTTGATTTACAGTAGTCTTGCATACGTTTTGACATTTTCAAAGGTAACTCCTGCCCTGATATTCTTCTTCTCCAAAATTGTCTTTTTCTCCATGGGAAACTAACACCACAAACAGAAATGCATTAGGAAAGATGCAAAAGGAAGAACATTAGTTTTCTTGTTTTTAAAAATGGTTATTGCAGATTTGAACATGATCACTTGATGAAATAATACAGAGAAAGTGGCTCCGTCTTAAGTGACTCTAATGATTTTTTTCAAGTCATACATATACGTACGTGCTCTATGCTAGAGCACAAATTCCCAGATGCAGCTTTGGTTTCCTGATCTGTTTAAGTCATCATTTTAGGAATTTATACCTGCATTTTTCCAGAATTTTCTTGCATGATTGACAATTCCAATTAGTAGTAATATTTTGATAAATAGAACATATTTTGGGGGATGGACATTTTTATGAGCGAGTGGCAAAAGTCACGATTGTCGTAATAAAACAAGAAGTCGCTCTAAGACCGAGCCACAATATGTATACAATATTATGGCCAGTTTCTGAGTCTTGCAAATTTTCAACTATAAAGCACTTTATATACCATTACTAAGAGAATCCTTTTTATTGAAAGCCAAAGAGATTGTAAGGACAACGGCCAAAAAAGAGTTTTTGAAAGGCAAACATGAATGCATGTGAATTCTCAGAAAAGGAGCAGATACTTTAGTTGGAATAAAAAAACATTTTTAGTTAGAAATTGAATTCTGCTCCTTGTAGCAAAATTCACATAAAGCCACCGAAGGCACCTGAGGGAGAGGGGGTGTTCTCTTGGAGCAGAAATCCTGGAGGCAGGCAACCCAGTGCTGATGCGGAGCTCCACAAATGTCAACATCCTGGGCAGTCCACTCACACTGTGCCACACAATCATCACAAAACAGCTGCTCGCCCTTCAGGTTCACAGCTGTCTTCTACCCAGGAGAAAGGCTCTGCCCCTTTGTTGAGAAGTGGAATGTCCCCGGATTCCCTCAGCCCATGTTTCATTGGCCAGAGATGCATCTCAGGACCATTCCTACTTCCAAGTATTTATACACACCTGGAATAAAACTGGTGGGTGGTACCCATCTTAAAGTCATTTTCTGAGGTAAGCAAATGTCTGAGACATTTCGTGGCCTCTTGGGTTTATGAACAGTAGGTTGGCCACGTGGCACAGGCCCCCAGTCCATGCTCAATAAGGAAGCCAGCAGGGACTGAGATTTGGAATTGAACTGAGACTATTCAATATATTGATCATTTTAGGAAAGAGTAGACATGTTAGTGGTTTGTGTCTGGGGCATGCCAAAAAATCATATGCCCATTAGATTATCCATACAATGAGCTCAGGGGTAAAAAAAAATGTCAGATCCCTTCAAATGAGCACGGAACTAGAAAAATAACCAATTTTCAGTGATGAAAGCAAGAAAAGCTCCAGACACCATAATTAGGTATTATCTACAATAAACACAAAATTTGGGTCTAAAAAAAGCTAAACACTATTGTCCTTCATATTAAAAAGTCCGCAGGCATTTTTTAGATCTTGTTTCCTCTGAATACTAAAGGAGAAAAAAGCCCAGGCAGGGAGGATGAAAAGCTGGTTTCTAATCCCAGCTCCAGCTAGTAGAAGGCACCTGACCTTTCTACACCTGTGAGACTACTTCTTCTCCTTTCTATGTGTCAGGTCTTAGAAAGGTATGGCTAGTTTATAATTCTAAGAAAAGAAAGAACACCTCTGGAGGAGAAGAGAAAGAAAATAAAGAGTATGTCTGATATTAATAACAATACCTTACTATTATATAATTTTGTGTAGTATATATTATATAGAATAATAATATTAAGATCTGATGGAAGCTGGCTGGCACCAGCTCTGAAAAGGACATAAATGGACAGGCTCTCATCATGAACAAGGCTTATCAGACCTAAGGAGCCAAGAGCCAGAAAATCATATACTGCACACAGAGTATCGCTAGATTAGATATACTGAAAGCAAGAAATATAAAGAATGGAGAATGAACTAAAAGGGTAAAATATGCATAGTAGGTTGTATTTTAAGACTCTGAGGTACAATCACATGTGTGAGAGTGTCTTTGACACGCGTCGCCAGTTGTACGATGCAAAGTGGTTTTACTATTCAGACTTTATAACTCACCCCAGACAATAAGGTTATGTACTGGAAACCAAGAAGGGAAACAAGGATCTTACGAGGGAAAATAAATCAAGGCAGTGTATGTGACTTTGACAAAAGAAAAAGAAAGAGGAAAAGGTGTATGACAACAGGTCTCTTAAAAGAGATAAGATACAGACAGCCATTTCCAGGGATGAGAAAATAATGGTGATCCAGAAAAAGGAGAAAAATTCTGGCTAATAAAACTATAGAAAATGAGCCTTATCATCTACAAGCTTGAGACCAGGGGCCGAAGCAGACAGTCTCAGACACATTCAATCCAATCATCCTAAAACTGACACACACTGTTCTTGGTGAAGTGACTGCACCGGGATATTACCCCACATAGGGGAAGAGAGAGAAGCTTCCTTAATAACTAACCAGCAGTCCTCATTCACAGTGCCATTCTGAGAACACAGGCCAAGGTTAATAGCTTTGGATGGCCTCACGGCTGCCAACCCACACAAACATCTTACAAATCATGACAATAGCTGAATTTCTGAGCATGTACTTACTAACAAGAGGTTATAAATTATATGTGGTCTTTCCCATCACATTACAAAGTGACAGTCTGAATATCACATATTTTTATAAAAAGGAAAACAAAATTTGCTCTTAATGAATAATACCCCATAACTACAACTTCAAAAAAAAAAAGAAAAGAAAAAAAGAAAACCCATATGGAATAGATACCAGATGAATTTTTTAAAAAAGATTTTACTTATTTGACGGAAAGAGAGAGCACACATGCACAAGCAGGGGGAGTGGCAGAGGGAGAGGGAGAGGAAGAAGGAGGCTCCCTACAAGCAAGACGTGGGGTTGGATCCCAGGACCCTGGGATCATGACCTAAGCTGAAGGCAGATGCTTAATCAACTGAGCCACCCAGACACCCCAAAGAAGAATTTTAAAAGAAGAGGTTACCAATTCAGTCTTGCCCTTTTAAAATCCTACACCAATCTTTGAAAAATTCTACCAAGAATGAATCTTCATGCCTTTCATATACACGATACTGAATAATGACAATATTTAGTCCAAAACTGACTGGGGGAGGCGGTTAGACATACAAAAAGTACCACTGAACAACATTCCACTGGCATGAAGCAGAGGAAAGTGACCGCAGATCCCCAAGAGATTCTTCTAGCATGCTTTCCAGTATAGAGGATATCTGTGTGCACTATGGAGGCATCTGCTCTTAAAGTGTGACAAATCAGGATCTCAATATCTTATCTGAGAACATTTTCTTAAGAGAGCTACACACCTTGTTTGGCCTTGAGCTGTCCTACTGTGCCCAGCATGCATACACCTGCTCATCTTCGTGCTGATATTTGCTGAACGCTTGCAACAGACTCATGGCTACACGGCGCCCTAAACTAGTTGAGTATTCAGACTCCATTCTTGTGGGCTTGTTTTTTGAACCTGGGGTCTCTAATTTCCTTCAAAAGTGACTGTATGGCTACGCATTTCAGCATTATAAGGTGGGCGGCAAACACTCAGATGCAGAAAGATCCATAAGAGAAGGTTCCAGAGTGTTTCTTTATTTTTCTGACATCTTACTAGTTCTAAGAGGAAGTTACTTCTTTCCACTGAGCAGACGAGGCCTTGTCTGGCCCTGCGTGGAAACAGATACTTAGTTCTTATGGATTGTGGTCCAACTGTCTAAAGATAGAATCAATGCTGAGTATTTTATCCAAAAAGCCAACGTCCACTTCAGCACGACTCTTAAAGGCGGAAAGCTCTTTCTGAATACTCTGTCATAGTTCATTTGTTATCACCATGCTGACCTCCTTCTCCAACCCTACAGCTGGTAAGATTATTTCCCTTTTTCTTCAGTTTCCTAGCAGGCCACCCTCTTGGGATATATCTACCAATTTGACTTCAACCAATACTGAGTCCAGGAGACCCTTCACAGAGCAACCAGGCGAGGTCTGGTTGAACTGTCACTCAGCCGTCCACAGCAGTTTGGGGAAGTATCTTAATCACACAATCTCTGTTTCAACTGTACAAAGCAAGGTGGGGGTGGAGCTAGATGGCACCTTACATCTCTCTAGCCCTGATACCAGAAAGCGGCTTCTACCTGGACAGAACACAGACCCACCTGTGTCGTCCTCAACATCCAAGCCCTGCCTGGACACTTCTGGGATGGTATATCCACCTGCCAAAGCAGCCCAGGCCTCACTTCCAAATGCTGAGTCAAATGTTCCTTGAGTGGTCTCTTCCCCAAACTAGTAAACTTAAACCTCTCCACTCAGGTTCCTCAACAATGGCTCTTTATGTGGAATGGCCAAAGAGTATCCATGAAACCCTAGGTCTACACCATCAGACTTAACACAGCGCTGGTCTAGAGAATGGCAGATAGATGGTCACACAAGCAATGATAGTACCATGGCCATGATAACCGTCTAACACAACACAGTTACAGAGAGAGGGACAGCTGAGCCCAGAGAACACACTGGAGTGAGTTAGTCAGTGTTTCAGGCAGAGGAAGGAGCCTATCACCACCTCTTGGGTCTGACTGCCTTCTGAGTATTATAAGAAATACTACTGGCAGCTTAAGGTTTGTCCTTTATCACCACCACCCCCAAAAATGGCAGAGGTAGGAGTCAAACACAGATCTGTCCAACCCCAGACTCTGAATTATTTTTGTTGGATTGTAACCCCCTTCAGGAATTGGATGACAGTAACAGAAGTCCCTCAGCAGAAAATGAGCATATGCCCCTTTGCCACATTTAAGACTTGAGCGTTTGACAGTAAGTTCATTTTGCCAATTGCATTACGAGGATAATACGATGAAGCTCAAAGCCTAAGGTCTTTTCTGGATAAATTAATATAGCCAAACGTCTCCCATCACTTTCTTTTTTCACTCCCAAGCCATGATAGCCTACTCATCATCTCACACCTGCTAACCAATGCCCCAGATGTATCCCATACAAGGACACCTGACTGCTTTCTGGCATACCAAATGTCATATCCCAAAACACCCCATGGTCCAAATAACCACCAGTATTTGAAAGCTGTTAAAGGGCTTTGCTTTTGAGCGGTAGGGTCTGGAAGCCATGTCGGGAGCATGAGGTCTGGGCTTGCACGGCTGACAAACTCATAATGCTCCCCAGCTGAGAACCAGAAGGAGCCAACATCCTGCGTCCAGGCAGGTCCTTCTACGTTATCTCTCTCCATTGCGAGACCCTGCTTCAGACATGCTTCAGTTTCTCCTGAACTCACCATGCTCATTTCTCTTCTCTTCTCCTTCCATCATGCTTCCCTTTGAAACCCTTGGCTCTTCTACCCATCCTTCAGGATGACTTCTCAGAGCCCAGGGGGAAAATGACCCCTTACCTCAAGTCTGAGGAAGTCCAGCTCACCCTTTCAACCCTAGACCTTATGCTTTGCTCCATTACAAGTTATTCACCTCTGTGGGCCCTGTCTCAGTGTGATTATAGATAACTAAAGGCTTCCTATCGTGTATCAGCTATATTTTCTTATTTCTGTGTCCCTGACGCTCTGGCATGTTAGGCATCACTGGCCATAGAAGACTTCCCCTCTCAGAGTTAGCTAATTCCTAGAGATAGCAACAGATTTCCCAGGACCATGTCCTGAATAAGCAAACAAACCCACTGAAAGCCCCTCCCCGGCAACTACTTGCTTTACTGAACTGCCACACACGGAGACGGGCCTGGTATCCTCCCAGAGTCAGCTACCAGGCAACCAGGGTCCACACCCCACATCCCAGGGCCTACTGAGATCGTTCCAGCTACCCCATCCTACAGCTGCTTACTGTGCCTTGTCTTGCCTTACCACAGTAAAAGCTGTTGGCCACACTTTCCCCTCACCTCCTCTGACGCACAAAAGATACTAGTGTCTCCCTATGTGGCCCTGCGTGGCATACCTGGTCTCCTGCTTCCTGGGAACTGAGTACAAACTTCTTCCTTCCGACACCATTTCTGTGTCTCCCTGTCTCACTGTATCTGACTAAAACACATAAATATTGTCGCTTTTAGGACTCTCCCCTCCTCCCCAAACACACAACTGAAAGTATCAGAGTAGGAGTAAATAATGTCAAAGGAACACAAACATGGACCCGAGGCAAAAAGACTTGAAGGTTTAAGTTTTCAGATGTGAAAAATACCTAAAGCATACAAATCAAAGACAGCATGTGGAATGTATCTATGCCTCGGAAGAATCAAAATATCAGGATTCCAAGCCAATATTTTTATATTGGGCCTCACATATCATGTGTTACTCTCAAGTCTCTTTCCATTTGATTTGCACTTTAGTTTGTTTCTCTAGAGCTTCATGACGCCTCCACAGAAACAATCTCACAGAGCTGATCTGCACACAGTGCGACACCAAGGACTTTTTTGAGTTTGACTAAGCAATTTAAATCTCTTTGGCATGTTTGAAGGTATTTTTTAAATGAGATAGAGATTCCAGGCAAATCTTCTCATATTACACCTAAGTATTTCAATTACCCCTTCAGAAAAACTCTATCAAAATATAATTGAGTTCAGTTGGCTTCTCTACAGGAACAAGGGGCTCAGAAGCTCTAGTAAATTTGTAATGACTCATGTTGCATCTCACTCATTCTACGGTGCCTTCCTTTCAAGTTCAAGGAAAAGGGAATCTTATTTTTACCATACTGCAAAGTAATACATCATTAGGCAGTGCATTTTTGGAGGGCACCTTGATATCTTTAAAAGGAAGGGTCTGTAAGGAAATAACTTGCTCCTCCCCTCTAGGATGCATACACCTTGGTGAATTGAGGGAGTGTCACCCTACGGAGTCCTGGCTATCCTGCCCTAGGACCGTGAGGGTGAGAACACATTGCTGTGACCAGCTGGGGTAACCCTGAAGATGAACGTGGCTCCCCAACGCCCTGCCCTTCGTCCGCTCTCAACAGGCACAGCTGCTCCATTTTCTGCTCCTACTCTCTGTTCAGTATCCTCCCCACTGCTTTTCTCTAGGCGTTTGGTCCTCTCTCTTCCCCATATCTTGACACACATATCACACATATCCCGACTGATCTTCCCCCACCCCACCTTGACTGTTCCTTATGTCCCCTCATTTTTCTGATAGCCTTTGTAACAGTCTGAAGTTTACCATTTACTGTATCTTTCCTAACTAAATCAGACACTTAAGTAGTCAATAAATATTAAAGAATACAATGGAGAGGAGAATGGGTACCTTTTCTGGCAGAGTGAGAAAATAGCTATAGAATTCCTGAATGATAGCAGATAGGGCCCATATGAGGAATTGTTGCCCTCCAATTTAGTAATTAACATATGTCAAGCAATTAACCTTTGGAAAAAAATCTGTTCACTGGGCACTAATTTATAAAGATGGAAACACTCTCAAAAAAGGCATTGGACTTGCCTAGGATCACATAGCTAGTCGACAGCTAAGCCAAGAGTCAAACCAGGTACATTTAGTTCCAAATCTCATATCCTGAAACAATACACAGACATGGTTAAGAACTAGGAACTGCAGGAGCCTGTGGGTGGCTCAGGCAGTTGAGCATCCAACTCTTGGTTTCAGCTCAGGTCATGATCTCGTGGGTCATGGGACTTAGCCCTGTGCTGGGCTCCGTACTCAGCAGGGAGTCTGCTTGAAATCCTCTCTCCCCCTCTGTCCCTCCCCATCACTCATGCTCTCTCCCGCCACCTCCTGAGAAAATAAATAAATCTTTAAAATTTAAACAAACAAACCAAAAAAGAACTAAGAACTACATCTGTAGTAGGGTCAAAAACCTACACTTTCATAAGCCCCAGCCAAGGTCCATATTCCTTTGTTGTTGTTGTCCCCCCCCCCCCCCTTATTGGAATACACTAGCCTTTGCACCAAGACTTCCTTAAACATTATGGAAGAAATTTAGGGATGCAGTACTGTCTTATTCCATCCAGCCTGCTGTAACAAAAATACCACAGACTGGGTGACTTATAAACAGCAGATAGTTCTCAGTTTTGGAAGCTCCCAGATTTATTGTCTGATGAGAGCCAGGTTCCTAGTTCATAGACAGCTATCTTCTAGCTGTATTCACACAGGGCACAAGGGGTGAGAGAGCTCTCTGGGGTAACTTTCATAAGGGCACTAATCCCTGAAGTCCTCATGACCTTCCAAAGCCCCCTACCCCCAAATACCACCACATAGGGGATTAGGTTTCAACACAGAAATTTTGAAGAAAATGAGCATTTAATCTATGGCAGTTATTATAACAGGCTCTGGTGTCCCTAGCTGGCCTGATTACTCAGGCCACCTACTTAGGCCAAACAGAAGGACAACAGTTAGCATGGGGATGGGCAATGGGGAATGGATCCTGGGGGACATTTATCCTTTTCCATGTGATGTTATTATTTTATTATCAGAAGTAAGGGATCGTGGTCCAATTTTCCTTGGCAAAGTGTCCATGTTCTCATGATCTAATCTGAACAAAATATCAGCATTACCTGCATATGAATTATCTCTGGAGATAGGACTCAGTATCATTCTAGTAATGGATATGGCAAGTGGCTAAAGCATGAGCTCTGGAGCCAGACAGCTGGGTTTACTATGAAGGAAAGCAGAATACATGTCCCCAGAATATGCCATTTGGGCATATAGATTATCTTGAGTTGAAAACAATCAAGAAAAATCTTTCTCTCTCCCTTAACTACCTAAAAGAATTTAGATAGGGGCCAGGCTCAGAGAAAGAACTATGACTACAGATAAATTTTATCTGAATGACCTATTTGTATGGCAGGGCAAACATCAAATTACCAAAGATCTGGTCTTATTATCCTATGGGTTACCCTCCTCTCCTTTGAAGTCCCAAGCCCCTATCCCATCCCTCAGCTCAGGATGGTATATAAGCCTTAACAGCCTGACTCACCTTGAGCACCATATTTTTATGGGTATCCCATAAGTACAAAATTAAATTTGTTTTCTTTCCTTTTAATCTAATTATGTCATTTTAATTAGACCAGCCAAAGAACCTAGAAGAGTAGAAGGAAAATTTTTCCTTCCCAACACTAAAAGAACCCTGAGCTGATTATTTTATCACTCTGTGCTTCAGTTTCATCATCTACAAAGTAGCAGAGTTAAATATCGAGTCAATAGAAATCGTGTTTGGCATGCAATAAGTTCAACAAATGTTAGCTTACTACTACTACTGATCTCCAAAATCTCTACTTTCAAATTTTTACTCCAACACACCTGCAGGGGGAAAAAAAAAAACCTTCTGAATCTAGCTTCATCCACCTAACATTATCTTCTGAACGTGGCGAAGGTATTTTATTAACAAAGCCAGCATTATCCACATCTGCCAATCCTATAACCAAAAAGGAAAGTTTTATACAGAAGCTTAATTGTCAAGCACATCATCAGTACAAGAAAAAAGTAAAGCTCATGTCTGAGAGAGTGAATCTGTAGTATCATTTGAGAATTTGTGATTACCAGAAACACTCACATACAGAAAAATAACACTTTGTAAGAAGGATGATTAGTGAAGGAATAGAGTCATTTTACAAATTACAAAGCTTACTGATTTCTATGTTGAGAAATTTTAAAGATAAAATTTCAAATTCTTTTAATGGACATCTGACATCTAAAATTCCAGTCAGGCACACAAATATCACTGCTATATTTGCTGAACTCCTACTGATACTCTTCTCATAAAATCCATCACACCATAGTGAAGCATCTGCTTCTCTCTCCTGCCATGCCAGCCCCAACCTATTGAACTTTGGCTCTCCAAAACAGAGCATGATGCCTGGCCACAGTGGGCACCCAACATTCAGTGTGCATATCCATTTGTGTGGGTATACAGCTTATGAGTAAGTAAAATAGGCAAAAATTATGATGAACAAGTACCAGAGAGTGAAAGTCTTATTTTTATGCAACTATCTTCAAGAGGGAAAGTAGATGAGGAAAAAATAATGTTCGAAATTACAGTTATTAGCTTTCATTGGCTTAAGATACCCACAAATTCTCCCATTAAAGGAAAAATATCATAAAATAAAAAATATTCCTAGGAATTTATCTGAAAAGAAAATTTTATTTTCCCCTTAAATCTGAATAAACTTTTGTCTAAGAAAGGGTGTTACATTGAAATGTGAAGCTTGTAATCTTCACAAAAAATAAAAGCTCATTCAGTCTCTTTAATCACACACAATATTCCCTCCATCTTTTTCTGATATTAACAACCTGCCTTGGACTTCAAAGAATTTATCAAAGCAGGTGATTAATCTGTGTTGACTTATCTCTAAAATCTAATAAAAGCTGATCCTCCCTTTTTCTCTTCAGACTTGCCTATGTTTTCATCCATAGTTTGCTTGTCCTGAATTACAATTCCTGTTATTCCTAAATAAGCTCATTTTGCTAATAAAATAACTATTTTGTTTTTAAGGTCGACAGAAATATTTCTTAAAGATGGAATTCTGTTCAAAGGGCTGCTAGTGGTCCTAACATATGGCAATCACTAATTCACATCACCTCCCATTCCACCAATAACAACAAAGACAGCGTTGACCAAAAATCCCAAGTATCCCAGGCACTATCCCCAGGCACATATTGGGGGGGGGGGGGGAGTTGCATCATGCATTTAGTCTTTAAGAATCCCTTCACAGGTAAGATCAACTTCATTTTTCTCTAGTGAGGAAGTTGAGGTCAATTTAGATTAAGTTGCCTTTATTTTTTTTTATTTTTTTTATTTATTTTTTCAGCATAACAGTATTCATTGTTTTTGCACCACACCCAGTGCTCCATGCAATACGTGCCCTCCCTATCACCCACCACCTATTTTTTTTTTTTTGCAAATTTCTTTAACTAAAAACTGTTCTGTCTAAAAACACAAAATATTGCTTCCTTTTAATGCAGATTTCAGGCAGGGTTTTTAAATAAGTCATAATCAATAGAGAAACTATCCATATCTCTAATAATCAAGAGGGAGATGGCAAAGAGTTGGCAGGTCCAGAGAAACAGAAGTCAACTAGACTGCACAACTTATTCAACTGGCCCCATTTTTTAAAATGTCCTTTTTCCCCACACAGTCTCCTCTTCAACAGTTATCTATTTGGAGGACACCATGCAATTGCATTAAGTCTTTAATTGTAGAATTGGCCTTTTACAATAAAACTTAAAAGAGTCTAGTAAAAAAAAAAAAAAAAAGCTGACACTCTTGCTGCAGCAATATTTACAAGAGCCGAGATGTGGAGAAGGCCAAGTGCTTATTGATAAATGAATGGATAAAGATGTGGTGTGTGTACACACACACACACACACACACACACACACACACACAGAGTATTACTCAGTCACAAAAAAGGAAAACCTGTCATTTGCAACAACATAGATGAACCTGGAGGGTATTATGCTAAGTGAAATAAGTCAGAGAAAGACTTTCTTTCACTTCTCTATGGAATCTAAAAACAAAACAGAACAAAATAAGTCTCAGATACAGGGAATGAATTGGTGGTTGCCAGAGATGGGGGTTAGGAGACTGGCAAAATAGGTGAAAGGAATCAAGAAGTACAAACTTCCATTTATAAAACAATTAAGTCATGTACATGGGGATGTCATGTACAGTGTGGAGAATATAGACAATAATATTCCATTAATCTATAAGCCCATATAGGTGTTAGGTGTGGGAGAGTTAGCTCAAGAGAAATCTGAGGAAACACTTAACTCACTCTGTGAACGGGAACAGCAAACAGATAGGAGAGGTGAAGCTCTGAGAAGAAAGAAGACGAACACCAGGGATGCTCGTTAACGAAGACCACTAGGGGACTGGAAGAACATGGTGGCACTTATATGCTATACCCATAGGTCTGTGTGTTGGCTAACATTACTGCTAAAAATCATCAGAGTCACCCTTATCACTGCTGGAAGGATTCAGACAGAAGATGTCCAAGAAAATAAATAGGAAGATAAAGTTAACTGTGCTTAAGAACAATTATAAAAATATCAGAAACCTCACATCAATTGAAGCCTTATGTTTTCAGTTTTTAAAACACAGATGAAGGTCCAATGAGTCCTAGAACAACTATTCTAAAAACCAGAAGATACCAAGCCTCCCTGCTTCTTAAAACAAAACAGAAACATATAAAAACAAAACAAAAGAAATAATCAACTATGTTCCCTACATTCTCTCCCTCTTATCATAAATCCTTCCTGCATTTATCTCTGCCAAACAAGCTTTTATATCTTTTGCCCCATGATTTTGCTCCTAGGAAACCTAGTAAAATATTTATAAATGATTCAATATTGGCAGCAAGAATCCTCTGCAATGGCAGAAAGGTCAAAGCTTTCACAGATCCCAATATACACAAAGCCCCCACTTGGAAATTATACCTACAATACACAAAAAAGCAACAGACTCAAACTGATGCCATGTGGTATTTCCCCCAAACAAAAGATTAAAACACTAAAGTATATTATTCAACAAAGCAAAATAAAGTGGGTCCCTTCACATAAAGTAACCTATATGTGTTTTCCAATGTCACCTAAGTTCTCTGTGCCACCGAGACTGGAAGCTCCCTCTCCCAAGCACTACTAGCCGATCCAACAATTCCATCTCCTTAAACTCTCTACCTTACCCCAAACCCTCACTTTAAGGTTGTGTCCCCCCCATGTCTGGGGTACACTGAAGCTGCCAATTGGATTTGATTTACCTTGCTCCCCATAGCACGCAACCTGCCTGCACACACACCCTCAGCGATTTCAATCCTATCTTTGTTTTTTTTTAAAGATTTTCTTTATTTTAGAGAGAGAACACAAGTGGGGAGAGGTGCAGAGGGAAAGAATCTCAAGCTGACTCCATGCCAAGGGCAGAGCTTGACGTGGGGCTTGAATCTCATGACCCATGTGATCATGACGTGAACCGAAACCAGGAGTCAGACACTCAACCAACTAAGCTCCCCAGGAACACCACACACACACCCCCATCCTATCTTTGAAAGGGAACAAGTCCACCTCTGCACCTGAGCTCAGGATCTGATATTGCAGGCCCAACATTCATAGTCTATCCCGCCTCCCCTTTCCATGACTTTCCACAAGACGGTTCTTAAAATTCCTCCCCTTTCCCCCTTCTTTCCACCTTTCCTCATTTCCCTTCACTGCCAACTTCATTCAAGAAGACAATTCTACCCTGCCATCCTCCCCACCTCCCATTTAGCTACCTGGCCTCTGACACTCTCGTTAACAGAAATTTGCTCAATGACTTGTCATAGTGGAGGGATTCTTGTCCAGATCTGACACCATTACTTCCCTCCTTATGGAGCCATCCTGGGCTTCGGCAGCCCTCTTTTCCAGTTACCACCTCCATCCCGGATGGCTCCTTTTCTTTCACTGCTGGATCCTTAAACAGAGATCTTCCCTAAGGTTCTGCCCTTGGCCTTATTCAACATCCAATCTTTTCCACTTCCACAGTTCAAATTACCACCACTGTGCCCGTGGTCACCAAATCCACCTCCAGCCCCAACCTCTACCCCAGCACTCTCTGGACACACCTGCCTGACTATCCTACAGAATCTGCAAGTCAATGTGGCCAAAATGGATGACTCTGCCCCAGATTTTTCCATTTGTTTAGTAATCCCACTATGAATTTCATCAACCAAATCAAGGAAAAGGTAAGCAAACAAAAATAAAATGATCAAGAAGTTCTAAAAATAGGTCAAGTGCCCATACTGAATAGGAAAAAGGATCTCTGAGAGGATTCTGTTATTCACCGCAGAAAAATTTATGAGCAAAACCATACAACACAAACACGAGCAAAAAAGCAAAGGCTATAATATTAACATACAGTCAAGTTTAATACCAAAATAGCAAACAAAGGCCAAAATACTAATTACAGCTATGTTACACCCAGTGGGACAAATCCTATATTTTAAATAATGCAGCTGGAAAAAGACGTAAAACAAAGAAAATTGATCAAAAACTTTGTAACAGGAGACTAATGCTATTACCAGACTAATTGGATAGACTAAGAATATAGACTTGAAAAATGTAATTAAGAAGTCTCAACAAATGAACTTTGGATCCTGTAGAGAATACCTCTTCCTTACAAGTGCACGCGGAAACCTAGAATAATCCCCTCACTCCTAGTCTCAGGGACTAAAGCAGCAGGGAACAAATAACCGCATCCATGGATGAACTTGAACTTTTGCCAACGGGCAAGAGAAAATTGCTCCCACAGCATTGGGCCCTGGAGACCAGAAGAGCCAACAGGTCAACCGAAACACTGCTCTGCCTGTGCCTGGTGCCCAGCTTAGGTTTTCACAACTGGAAGAGACCTTGAAAAGGGCTGGAAGAAACAGGCCTGGAAGATAGGGAGCTACATCTACATACACGGGCACAGGGGCAGGAGGAACTGCAGCTCCATGGTCAGGGACAGAGTCCAGAGCTAGATCAGGGCTGGCTCGCCATGACGCCAGCAGCAGGGGGTGACCCATTTACCCGGTGTGTGTGACACCTAGAGGAGAGTGGTTTGGTGTGGTTTTAAAACAGTCCCCTCCTTAATTTACAAAATTACTTTCAATAACAATCATGAAATAAAAACAAAACTGACCAGAAAAGAAAGACCCAACAACAAACACTGATTTTATTAAATTTTATGTAATCATGTCGATTAATTTTTATTATAATACCAAAAAGCATCACTATTTATTCAAACATTTTTATACCATAACACTTTGAGCCTTAATCCTTTGGTCATAAGCTGCTAAGATATTTATGTCAAGAACTGTCAAGAAACTAGCTAGTGATATTTAACAAAACCAAAATGTCTACAAAAGGTGTAACTTAGACAACTACTAAATAAAACCACTAATGTTACATTTCATTGCCCTCATTGAGTCTTTGATTTTAAAATCATGAAGAGGGGTACCTGGGTGGTTCAATCAGTTAAGCGTCCGACTCTTGATTTCAGCTCAGGTCATGATCCTAGGGTAATAAGACTGAGCCCCACATCAAGGTCCACACTGAGCATGGAGCCTGCTTGAGATTCTCTCTCAAGCAGAGAAAGAACACGAGGAGGTGTGAGTGGCAGAGGGAGAGGGAGAAGCAGGCTCTGCGCTAAGCAGAGAGCCTGATGCAGGACTCGATCCCAGGACTCTGGGGTCACGACCTGGGCCAAAGGCAGATGCCCAACCAAAGGAGCCACCCAGGTCCCCCATAGCTCCCCTTTTAAGAGGCTGAGGACCTGGGCCCAAAAGCAGACAGACTACACCTCTGTTCTCTAAGTCTTTTTTCTCAAACCTACCCAAAAAGCTAAAGAAAACTATGGGGAAAGAAGAAAACAATAGTAACAGAGGAATTAGAATCACAAACGCAGCCGCCTTGCTTTCCCACCACCGCACCCCCAACACCAAGCACAACGACTGGTGTGTACTAGGTACTAAAAATAAATTTTGATGAATGAACAAATTTTAAACTTCAACTGATATAAATGACTAAGGATGCCAACAATCACATTAAGTCCCAAAGGCACCCATATTTGAGGGCAGACATCAGTCTGTTAAATCTAAAGAATTGACATTAAAAGCATTTAACTCAGCAGCCCCTTTGCAAGGGTACTTTGTATATAAAAGCACATCAAAACCACATAATACATCAATTTTTGAGGCTTACGTAACTGCTTTGGGGGTTCTGCTTTGTTCAATAAGCAATTAAGTGTGAAGGCAAATCTTAGAACAACACATTAAGCCAAGTCCTATTTTCTGTGCAATTCTGACCTTCACCTGTAGGGCAAAGTCATTCAGCCAAGATTTTCCATTTCCTATTGGCCAGAACTGTGCTCAGTGCTGGGAGAACACAGCATAAAACAGACAGACTTTGCCATCAAGGATGATACAGCAGAGCTGGAGAGTCAGAGACACAAAAATAGACACGATGCACCATGCTAAGTTCTACAACAGAAGGGTCTGTGCAAAGCTGGGGCACAGGCAGGGGCAGCTCAACTGGTAAAGGGTGGGGATACAGGACAGAGGAGAACAAGCTGAAGAGGTGGGAGACCTGAGCCTTAAGAGACAGAGCTGACTAGGTGGGAAATCTTCTGCAGAAAAAGAGCACTCTAAGGAAAGTACCGAGACTCCAGGCCCGGGAATACTCCCTGCCACCAGAATGCAGGATGAGCAGGGATGAGGGGAGCCGGGACAGTCAACCTGGGACAGAAGGAGAACAGGCTTGTGTGTCTTACCAAAGACAAAACAGAAGTAGCAATGGTCACTGAACAGGGACTAGCATAGCCACTTGACTGTTGGTGGACCCATAACCTCCAACAATCTGGATGGGAGGGAAATGGGTGTGGAGGTCAGCGGTCATGGTAGAAGTGAAGAAGGCACAGCCCAAAGCAGTGTCATAGAAAACATCTACTTGACAAAGCAGATCCGGCTTGAAAACCCCAGGCCAATCCCCCTACATTCCCTCCTCAGCCCTCTGGTTCTCCTGGTCCCAGAATCCCACCTTTCCCAGGATCATCAGAGAAGGAAGGGCATATAAAGTCAACCACACTGCAGAAGTGGGGAAGAAAAAGAATCGTGTGAATTTCCTTCTGAACTTTAGATCTATTTTTTAATGGGGTTCACTGTGATATACTGCAAGCCAGTAGATAAATCGAACAAGAATTAAAGGAAACAATCTGACCACCTGACAGAGAACCAGAACTCCCCAGAGTGGAGGCGAACTGCAATCTCAAGGAGTAATTGGACTATTGCATGAGGTAGGTCATACACAGAGTAACCAGGTTCACAGAGACCAAAAGGAGAATAATAGTCACCATTGGGCCAGGGAAGTAGAGGAATGGGGAGTTGTTTCCTGGACATTAAGTATCACTCTGGAAAGATGAAGAAGGTTCTGGAGATTGGTAACACAACAACATGAATGTATTTAACACTCCTGAGCTCTACACTCAAAAATGGCTAAGATGGTAACTTTTATAAAAGTTATGGGTATTTACCACCATCAAAAAGAGCAATAAGCCTGTCTGACAGGTTATGGAAGATGTTATATACGATATCCATGGTGCATTACATTCTAGACATTTCACATTTACAACCTCATTTAGCTACGTGACAAGCAATCAAGGAAAGTCTGCTTCCCACCCAACAAGTGAGGAAACCCAGGCTCAGAGAAGAAGGTACGGGTGAAAATTTATTCTGCTAGTCACTGGTGGAGCCAAGATTTCTAGGCTAATTTTTCTTAGCCCTTTTACTTGAACTAATTATCTTCCCTCTCTGACAAGTCAAAAAACAAACAAACCAACCAACCCCATAGTTTATACTGCTAGTTTTTCCATTACCATTTTTCTGGTAAATATTTAATAATTTAAAATTACCCACGATAACCTCAGGCAAATACTAAAGTTAATCTTACTCAGGTTGCTGCAAAAAGAGAATGTTTGTTTTTGTTTGTTCCTTAAATACACTCATCCACTCATCCTACTCAATTTGCACATTATTTTTTAATCCCCCTGAATACAATTCAAAACCTGGTTGTTTTTAACTGAAGTGGTATGTAACAAGTTTGGTGGGAGAGTTATTGCCAAACATATAATCTAAAATGCAAATGACAGTAACATCAAAATCCATAAAGCACCCAGTCAGGCACTGTTTAAAGTGCTTTATACATATTAACTCACTGAACTAATGAATCTTCACAATAATTCCTATGATATATGCAGGATATGTAGGATAGGGATGACCATAAATGAGGACCACCTTCCAGAAAATCCTGTCAAGTGTTAGTTTCAAACAGAAATCATCCTTGCCTCAGACCAAATAAACCTAGATTTTTCTTATGTATTGTAATATTTAGAAAAAGTGGGCTATATATGCATTCTCACCAACAAAGTGACCTTTTTTTTGTTTTTAAAGATTTTATTTATCTGTTTGAGATAGAGCAAGAGAGAAAGAGAGAGAGCACAAGCAGAGGGAGCAGAGTCGGCAGAGGGAGAAGCAGGCTCTCCACTGAGCAGGGACCCCGACGTGGGGCTTCATCCGAGGACTCTGGGATGGACCCGGGTGGAAGCCAGACACTTAACTGACTGAGCCACCCAGGCGTCCGTCCCCCAAGTGAGCTTTACACATGCAACAGGAAGGGAGAACCTCAGCACAGCCTGTGGCATGCAAACATGAGAAGAATGATAAACTGAGGGCAAAAGTAAATATCAGCATGGATAGTATTTCGTGCCAATTCCACAAAAAATGCACTGGATAGTTTTTAGGCACATAAACTTTGGCAGAAAGATTTTAAGACAATTCACTTTTTAGTCAGAGACTATCTTTAGTCTCACTGAGCAGAGAAGTTACTACATAGTTACTGCACCCCTGTAAAACTCAACCACAGCTCTCTTCTCTTATAAACATTATTCCGTGGATGTGTGCTGTTTTGGGGTGTTTTTTTTTTTAGATTTTTTTTTTAATTTATTTGGCAGACAGAGATCACAAGTAGGCAGAGAGGCAGGCAGAGAGAGAGGAGGAAGCAGGCTCTCCACGGAGCAGAGAGCCCAATGTGGGGCTCGATCCCAGGACTCTGGGATCATGACCTGAGCCGAAGGCAGAGGCTTTAACCCACTGAGCCACCCAAGCACCCCTGTTTTGTTTTTTTAAATACTGAATTATTTTCAGAAAATAAATAGTGTAAGAGTTTCTTTTAAAGGTTAGATATTATATATTTTTTAAAGATTTTATTTTTATGTAATCTCTACACCCAACATGGGGCTCAAGCTTACAACCCCAAGATCAACAGTCACATGCTGCACTGACTGAGCCAGCCAGGCACCCGAGTTATTATATATTTTCTAATGATAATATCTCAAAATATTAAAATTCATGAGGTCCCTTAGCACGATAGTTCAAAAAACAATTTATCTTCACTGCTATGTGAGAAAAACATCTGACTGTGAAGAATGTTAAATCAACATTTTCCAACTATTTACATAAATATTAGGATTTAAAATCAAAATCTGCTTTCTGATAAAGTAGTCTACTATTCCAAAATCCTTAAATATAATGGATAGATTTCTGTAAGACACTTTACTCTCTAGCAAATGCTCACACTGTATTAAAAACAGCTTGTGTAATTAAGTGTATGACTTATGATAAAGTATTTTTTTCAAAACATGGTGGGGTGCCCATATGCCATCCAAAGAAAATACTAGCAAGTGGACCATGAAACCAGAAATATATGATCCCAAGACATTTGAAGAGAAATGCACAAAAATATTGTTGGTTGCTGACTGACCGCCTCCAGCCATCTCAGTATTTTCTCAAAATTTATATGATACTAAAAACCTTATCTCTACAGATGAGTCTGTGACTATTACAGGAAACATTAAATGCCTGACAGTTCATCAATACTAATTCAAATGTTATATCAGAGTATTTTGTTATAGTGACTAAAACTACTCACAGCTGCCTTAAGGGCCAGTTGCTGCTCTTTCTATGTGGGAATCACAAGAAGCCTCAGTGTAAAAGGAAGAACTTCCCCATCAAGTAAGCATGCCCTAGCCTGGTTTACCATGGGACTTAATGAGTTCCCAACATAGACACATGTTCATGTGTAGGACAAATGAATTATAAGCATTATGTAAGAATTGCAGGGTATGCAATGTGTGAATATATTTACACAAAGTGGTGGAGGAAAACTGGTCAAGGCATCAGTAGGAATCTCCCATTAGGCTATTTTTTGCTTTGGAGCTCCATGACTTTATAATCTCTACCGTGCTTGGCTTACAAATATGGTTAACCCACATCAAGACTTCCACATAAAGAATACCAGTGGTATGGTACACACACACTCACTCTGTCCTGCATTTAAAAGTATTTATCTTGTAATGTCTGAGCTTATGTAGTGAACAAAACTTTATAAAAATACAAGTGACAATGAAAACAATGACTGGCAGCAGGCGAAACAGTAATACTGAAAAAGTGAATGTCTCTGTCTGCCCTTGGCATAGTCATTACATGAAATAATTAAATTCACTGATACATCAACATTAGAATGATTAAGGAACTCTAATTTGTAAAAGTAACATTAAAAATTCATATGAGGCAGTTTTAACAAAGTTGGTGTACTAGGGAAGTAATTACAATACGATTCAGCAAATAACCTTACTATCTCAAAATCAAGAGCTCTATTTTTAAACTGTCAGGGCTTTGTAACACATTCATATACTAGATAGTAATACTCTCAAGACCTCCACCCTTTCCTGGAATACAAACAAAGAAGTAATATTTTTGATTAAGAATACTCCTTTATATGACTGAATCAACAATGAAGCATTCAAATTAAATACTCAGAATCCAAATGGCTGAAAAGCTGACCATCCAGAATAAGGAAGGAAAGAGGGGAGGGAGTGGGGGAAGGGAGAGGGAGGGAGAGAAGATACAGACTCTATATTCACAACTTGGTTAACATTCTAGTTCTCCATTTGGACCAAGGACAAGGTTTTCACCATTCTGTGGTCAAGAGCCCTCACTGATGTTTGGTTGCAGGGGGAGGTCTCAGTGAGTTTGGTGTGAACTTACACTTGACTCTGTTCTCTCCACACAGCCAAAAGCAGCCATCTATTTCTTGATGTAATGATGACACAGACGCACACCCTTGAACACATCTCAGCCCTATCTAATGCTCAGAACAGCGTGCTTGCCTATGCAAGTTGCAGACTAGAAAAAATATACAAAAGCCCCTAACACCTCAAATCTACCTTGTTATTCTTTAACCTGCATGTTCACGCCTCAGTTACTCTCCGTTCCTTGCACCGAGTAGTACTCAAGTACACTTTCCTTACCCACCTCCCTGCCCACCCTGCTCCCATTATAGCTTCTGAATGTTGTAGCTCCCGAATAATTGGACAGTGAGCAACAGGAGTTGCATTAAAGAACATTAGTGATAACTGGGGCAGATTTTCAGCTGCATTATATATAATACCACACCTTGGGTTATATACATGTCCTCACCAAATTCCTACCAGTCTATGAGGTACAGTACTATAGTTTCTGCTTACTGAGTCAAATATCCTGGAATCAAACATTATCTCAAGGTAGAGAAAGATCTGTTAGAAGCTGGGGTGACTCTCTGGCAGAGCCCATGCTGCTCCCACCTTGCTGGAAGAGGGAGACAAAAAGCTCCACACCTTCACTACTCAGCCAACAGAAGGCACTTCGTATACTTCCGATCCCCTGGGGAAGGGCAGTCCTGATGTAGGGGGAAATGCTTGGTATTTTGAGGTCAGTGACCTTGCCCTAACTCACTGCTGAGTAGAATTTAAAAAAAAAATCCTCAGGAATAATAGAGTGTCCCCCCACCTGTCTGCCCCCAAAACTGGCCCCTAAGGACCAGGCTTTTCTACTCTTCCACCCACCCACCACTTCCCACCTAACCACACCTGGTGACTCGTGCTTCTATAGCGCAACAACAACTAAACTGCACAGGGTGCTGGAAGGTTCTCAGACACAAATACGATACTGTTACTTGTGCTTTACAAAGCTTCTCCTGGCTACACCTAACCCTCTCTAGTCACCTGACTTCTCACAGCATACCATCCATCACCCCTGCTTCCTTCCACATCTTTCTAGGAAAGATACACACCAAGCTTTTCTACTCCTCTGCACCTCCCCACGTGCCTTTCCCCATGCCAACGATACCCTCCCCACATGAACCACATGAAGCACACCTTGTCGGTCAGGCTGACCTCTACCTCCTCTGCCAACCCAGCTCACTGATCACTCACTTGCAAGCTTCCCCCCTACCCCTTCTGGCTGCCTCACCCCGCAGCAGAGCCAAGCATCCAGCCCCAATTCAGCAGGCTTGATAAAAGGGGACAGAAGAGCAGTTCTAGTCTGTATCAAACACAGGGTTAGAGGTGGTGCCAAGTCCCATTGCTGTGATCAGTCTCAGTGCTGCTGAGGTCTGAAGTCAAAACCGGAATGGGTCAAAGCAGATAGACTCTCTTTTCTGGAGAAAACCTAAAGCTTGTGCCTCCAAAGTAGAAGGCAGGAAGAGGTCATCCGCTTCTATGCACATGCACCTCCGAGCAAGTAAGAAGATTTAATAACCTTTACTGAATGGATTGGCCCTGGTACTCCCACGTGGTCCTAAGTAATATGGCTTGAAGAAAAGCTTCCTAAGGAGGAGAGAGGGAGTGGGGGGTACAATGAACTAAATGGTATCCCCTGAAAATGGATATGTGGAAGCTCTACTCTGCAGTGTGATGGTGCTTGGAGACGGGGTCTCTGTGAGGTGATAAAGTGCAGATGAGGTCATGAGCATGGGGCCCCACGATGGGCTTTGTGTCCTTATCAGGAGGGACACCAGAGAGCTAGGTCTTTCACTTCTCCGTGAGCACAGAGCAAGGCAGAGGCTGTTGCAAGCCAGAGAGAGAACACACAGCAGAACTGACCATGCTGCTGCTAATGGTCTTGAACTTCCAACGACTAGAACTACAGGAAACACTGTGTTTGTTATAGTGACAGAATGTTGTTTAAGCCCCCTGTGCTATTTATATTCCTGGTGGCCTGCGAGGACAAATGAGGGAGTAACAGCAGTCCCCTCTCCTGCCTGTTCGCTCTGCTTGTTACCACATATCTCCATTTCTGAGTCCGGTTAGGTGCGTTGATGGAGGAACTTAGCTAATTTCAGCGCAACTGACCCTCCCAAGAACAAGTGGCTTGAGAATCATGCAATGAAGCCAACCACAGATTTAAAATAAGCAAATGAAAATAAATAAATAAAAAGGAAATAAAATAAGCAAATGACAAAGCAAAAAAGCTGAACTGATTCTTCTCTTCTTAATAAAAGCTCTTCGAATCCACTCTACTAGGTTAAACATTAGGGTAATTAAATCAGATTAAGTCACCCAAAAGTAGTCAAGACAATCAAAAATTAACATGAGTTGACATCCAATTGTTAACTGAGAACCTTAGTTAAATACATGTTGAGTGTCGACATAATAACTAATGACAGTAATATATATACAGATACTTAATATACATATTAAAGTTTCATGGTAAAGTGTTTTACTAATGGGACATGCAATCATGTCTGGAGATATAAATGGACATAAATCTAGAACTTCTGTGAGAGCACTAAACCCACTCTCAAGTGCATGTCTTCTCTCAGGCAGTCCTGAAACTGAAACCAGCCAGTGTTCCTTTGGAGCGACAGTTATGTGTCAAATACCAAAGATATATAGAATAATTCTCAGAATGACCAACAATGTCCCAAATTCAACTCCAAATCCTTTTTTAACTGTATCTAATATAAAAAATAAGGGCACCTCGAAACCTGCAATTCAAGTTTTGAAGAGCTGGCTTTAAGGGAAAAGGGTAGATCAGCATTTAAATGATCAAACTCAACCTCATGGATTTCAGGAAATTTCTTTGTAAAACATCCCTGCGTGTCTGACACCAACAACCAGTCAGACCTTTCCTTTTGTTCTCTGTAAGCATTGTCTCTCTTGAAAGGGATGCTGAGTAGCATTTCTGAGTAAGCTCTTGCTGTCTGCTGAGTGATTGGACCGTGAGTGGACTAAACACTTAGATGCTACTTTCTAGAGAAATACACAAAAGCTCACATGACTAAACTCTGACCACAGAATTTTCTGCATTCTCTTTGCTACCTACTTTTCAACTTCTGTACAAGTAGGTCAGGTGCTATGCAAAACAGACTCTCAGTGTAGCCATCTAAGGGAATGTTGTCTGACACCCAAGGAGTAAGCATTCTCCCATCTAATTAGCACCACAAACATGTCAAGAGATGGGCCCAGTCTCCTCCCACCATTATCCCTTCCCTGTCTGTCTCCAATAAAGGACCCGAACATTTCCCAAAGCACCAACACAAAAACGGGAGTGTAGTATTCGGTTCTTCAGGTAAGTTTGTCCTTACAGAAGAGTCGCAAAAAATAGTACAAAGAGTCACCATACGCCCTTCACCCAGTTTTCCCACAATGTTAATATGACCATAGCATAAGGATCAAAACCAAAAACAATGGATGTTACTTACCTCAAAAAAATCACTAAGGCAAATACGAAAATAACACTGACACAATACTAATCTAGCTACATCATTTATTCAAAGTTCAGTCTTTCCACTTTGTACTTTTTCTGTTCCAAGATCTGATTCAGAACTCACTACATTTAGTGGTCCTAGGTCCTTAGCCTTCTCTAATTCTCATTCAGTTTTGTTCTTCACAAATCCTCATACTCAATTCTTTTTATTCAGTAAGAATCAGAAATGCTCACAAGTTCACAGAAGACAGTAAGACTTAATAAAATTTGGGAGTAGGGGACAAGGGAAATAAGTTACTAACTAAAACTCTCAAGCCAAATACCTTTGCCTATTTTCAACAATGAGAAGGGCACAGACGTGTCTTTGATCCAGTACAAGGTACGTTCCATATGCACCTGTATAAGGGTCAATTTGTTAAAGAAATGACCATGTGAATCTGTTCTCCTAGATATTTGCTGTTTCCGTAGAAACATCGAATACAAAACTGGCCCAAGGCTGACACGCTTTTCTGTCTCTAAAAATACACTTCAGGAAAGGGCCTGCTTTCAATGGTTACCAGAAATATAGTGCTAAAGGTCCCCCAGTTTGAGTATTTTTATCTGTACCATGCCTCAAAAGCCTCATCCAAGAGTGTAAACCTGACAGTGTTCTAATTACAAGAGTCTTCTACGGCATTAGTTGCTGCTGGTAGGTACCAGTTAAGAACTCCCAACATGCAGTGTCATTCATGTGCAGAAAATACAGAGCCTGGTTTGGAGATTAACCTAGTGTATCTACCTCTAAACTAAAACATGAAGAAATGGATGAGGGAATGGTCACTAAGTGAGGAGAGGAGATTAGCTTAACTAATCATTTCACTATGTATACACACATCAAATCAAGTTATACATCTTCAATATACACAAATTAAAATATATAAATAGATCAATAAAAGCAGCATAAATAAAACATCCTGAAGCAGTTTTGAGGTAGGTAACAGGAATGCGTTCAACAGAAATTACTCTTTTTTAAATGATTTTATTTATTTGAGAGCGGTAGTAAAAGAGAATACAAGAGCATAAGTGGGGGGCAAGGGGGGAGAGGAAGAGGGAGAAGCAGACTAACCGCCAAGCAGAGAGCCCAATGCGGGGCTCAATCCCAGGACCCTGAGATCATGACCTGAGCCAAAGGCAGATGCTTAACTAACTGAGCCACCCAGGTGCCCAGAAATTACTCTTGATGAGGATTTTTATGTATTTTACCTTTGCCAACCTTGACAGAAATAGCTGTCTCAGATATGTAAACTTTGGTTTTTTCAAACAATCATCTTTACAGGAATCAAAGGGAAGTTGTGATTCTTACCAGGACTTTGGTATTGTTTATTAAGTTTTAAGCAGCCTATGTACTACAACCAGTCGCTACCTAAATTCCTCAGACTTTGGAAGAGAATCATGCATCCTCTCAGCACCCAGTAATATTAGGCCTAGAACAATGTGTCATCTACCGTCACTATTCACGCACAAGCTGGCATCTGAAGGTTTTGTGCCCTTCATTCCTTAAGACAAACGTGCCCCCTCAGGCATTAGGATCCCAGCACAATACTGCAAAACTTCGATACTGTAAAACCTACCAGACAGTGCTCAATTTCTTTTTCTAGAAAGGCAAATATTCTATTTAAAACTTATCTTAGCAAAAACAATATTAAACAATTTTCCTTTAAAACAAGCCCAGAAGAAATGCAATAGCTTGACAAAGCCCAAGTTATTGGTTTAATGAAGATTTTTGTTAGCTAGAACTCCCACCTGAAATGACTCATTCAAAACAGTATCTGTAAACATTCCCAACCTGCTTTGAAGACCTCATTTCAAACTGCCTCATAGATTTGAAACTCACTATTCCAAATGGCATGCTGATAATCACATAAAAAGATTGCATACACTTGATCTTGATTGAATCCATTTGCTTATGCTTTGATCAGTAAATTTCAAGATATTTTCTGGAAAAAAAATTTTTGACTTTAAACATTTTTTTAAATTTAGATGTAAAAATTAAAGATTCACCACCAAGTTGCTCTAAATAGCAAACTTTCCATGAGCATTTAATATTTAAGTTAAAACACTAAAGAGGAAATGATACCATTCATATGAGATGTCCGGAACAGGGAAATCTACAGAGATAGAAAGGAAATGAGTGGTTGCTCAGGGCTGGAGGACGAGAAGGTAGGAAGAGGGCAGCTAAAGGGTATGAGATTTCATCTGGAAGTGCTTAGAATGTTCTAAAATTGACTGTGGTGATGGTTGTACAACTCTGAGTATTCAAAAACGTTAAATTGTATACTTTAGGTAGATGGATTATCCAGTATATAAAGTATATCTCAATAAAGTTATTAAAAATATTTAAGAGGAGATTGTACACCACAAAAAAGATCCCCACCGGTTAGGTGGACATATGCACGATACTACATATGTATATATGTACATTATAATATTCCTTTAATTACTTCTCATTTCTAGAGGATGAAGAAGGGGGTGATTGTCTTCATAATAAAGGCCCTAGAAAAACCAGTGCTTAAGAGAAAAAGACCATGTCTATTTCTTCATGATTACAATCATCCAAATTCACTGGCTTCAATAATGTTCTAAAATTGACTTACACCTACCACAGCTTCAAATCAATCACTGCTGTTATTTTCAGTGTCAAGAACAAGAGCAAGGTTTAGAGAGACAGCTACTGACATGGGGCAGACCCTCCTAGAATTTCAAGGAATTGCTTGAGATTTGGAATCACGAAGGCTGGCGTCCCCCAAGGGTGCCAAGGCCACAGTCAACTCCAGCAGCGACTTACTCCTACCCACCAGGCCAAGCCTCTTTACTGGATACATTAGTTGAAACATTAACCCTAGCCTTTCGATGCCTGTCTTGATTTGTACCATTCAACCCCTCACCAAGATTCCGCAGTACCGGACAACCACGTCCCTCCTCAGCAAACTCTGATCCCTTTTCTGAAGTCAAAATGCCAGGTACCCATAAAGGTAGTCACAGTGCAACGACCATGATCCAAGGCTCCGAGCCAGAGAGGGCCTAGGTTGGGGAAGGCAGTAAGAACATCAGCTTCCTGAGGTGTACAACAGCAACAAAATCAGTACGCTTGACCCCTGGATCTGTCCCAGTTAGTCTCTCCTTTTCAAAAATTGATTTAGAAGCAAACAATCTGGGATAAATACTCCATACCTCTGCTTCAAAAAACAAAAACAAAAACTAACTAACTAACCCTTTTTCAAGAAAAATTAAGAAAAAAATTTTATCAAGTCCTTTTTAGGAAAATATTCCCTAGAATAGTTTTATCAACTTTTAGCAAATTTTCGTGGCCAAGGAGAAAAAGTGTTATTAAAAGAATGAATATTGGGGCACCTGGGTGGCTCAGCGGGTTAAGCCTCTGCCTTCAGCTCGGGTCGTGATCCCAGGGTCCTGGGATCGAGCCCCACATCGGGCTCTCTGCTCAGCGGAGAGCCTGCTTCCCCCTCTCTCTCTGCCTGCCTCTCTGTCTACTTGTGATCTCTCTGTCAAATTAAAAAAGAAAAAAAAAATGAAATCTTTAAAAAAAAAAAAGAATGAATATTTTTATAAGACTTGACTTCAGCAATATTAAAGTACAAAAATAATGTGGCTCAACATTTTGTAAAATGTAAAAAAGCTTTAATACCAAGAAGTGTTATAATCAGTTTCTTAATGAACTAGAAGTCACATTACCACTAGTAATACTCCCAAATATAGAATGGAGATGAAACAAATACTCAGAAGTCATTTTATAAAATAGCAAGGGTCACATTTTAATTTCTTAGACCCTATTCAGTGTATTCTGAAACTCGTGTTCATAGTATATGCCACGAGCTCAGAAACTATATGAATATTTAATATGATATATTTCAACTAATGCAATTATATTCTTATACAAGACCTTAAATACAATAGTTGGTAGCCACCTACTCTATTCCTAGCCAATCCCACTCTATATTCCCATACTTATTCCTCCTCCCACTCCAAAAACGTACAAATGGAAATATACAACAGGTAGCCACTTGAAAAATCAGGTAATAAAATCAGCCTCAAAAGTCAGCTTTGCACCTGGATTGCAGAACAAGTAGTGAAGCCACATTATCAAGGCTCTTAAAAATCTTCACCTTCTGGGGCACCTGGGTGGCTCAATGGGTTAAAGCCTCTGCCTTTGGCTGATCCCTGCATCGGGCTCTCTGCTCAGCAGGGAGCCTGCTTCCTCCTCTCTCTCTCTCTTTGCCTGCCTCGCTGCCTATGTGTAATCTCTGTCTGTCAAATAAATAAAAAATCTTAAAAATTTTTTTTAAATCTTCACCTTCCATATAATAGAAAATGTAAACAAAACAAAGACCCTTTCTTTGTTTCCCAACTTTAAGCATGCTTAAATGGATACTAAAGTCAAAGAAATTAAGAGGAATTAAGTAAAAATACTACTTGAAAACACCTTAAAATTTAAAAAGAAAATTCTTCAAAAGAAAAAAAAATTCAATTCTACACCCTTATATTGTGTGTGTATTAGCCTAACACATTTACTATTCAAAGACCATCATATAGTGAAATATATAGCATAGTACTGTATTTGTAAATTTCCTGAACCCCAAAATCTAGTACAGAAAAAAGAGACAGGATATAATCTTTTATAAAGTAACCTTTCCATGTTTTTAAAAGCAATTGAGTAGAAATAGATATAACGAATGAAGAAATGAAACTATCGGCAATAAAGGATTCCAGATGGTTTTAAGTATGTTCACAGAGTTGAGCAATCACCACCTCAGAATTAAACCCACGTACATTAGCCGTCACTCCCATTTCTCAACCTCTTCCCGCTTCCCTAGCCCTAACAGTCACTCATCTAGGTCTCAATGGATTTGCCTCTTGTAGACATTTCCTGTAAGCAGGAGGCCTTCTGTGCCTGGCTTCTTTCATTTAGCAGTGTTCAGGTCTCACCCCTATTGTAGCATGTATCTCTATTCTGACCCTTGTTACGGCCATCGTATGGATAGACCACATGGTATTATTCATTCACCAGCTGACATTTAGGTTGTCCCACTTCGGGGCTATCTTGAATAATGCTGCTCCGATCATTTGTGTAACTGTGTTTGTGTGCACACAGGTTTTCTTTGATCTTGGGTAGACATAGCTAGGAGGATTGGTGGGTCTTATGTAATTACATATTTACCCTTTGGGGAACTGCCAAACTGTGTTCCAAAGCAGCTGCACCGTTATTCGTTCCCATCATCAACGTATACGGAGGGCTTCCGTTTCTCCACATGCTTGCCAACACCTAATGCCTGTTATCTATTTGATTAGAGCCATGTAAGTGTGTGAAGTAATAATTCATTGTGGCACATGCTCCATATTTTAAACCAAGCCCACTCATTCTTGAATGGGCCCTCAGCTACTCTTGTAGGCTACACTTAGAGGTGAAGAACATGTCCCAACAGTCATTTTTAAAACCGAAAATAAAGCCAGGATAATCTAACACTCCCTTAAGAAGGGAAGGTATCATCTCCATTTAAATGCACCACGCTTCTACCACAAACTCTATCAAGCTATAGTCATGCCCAACAGCCAAACCTTTTTCAATACAGATGTCGGGCTAAGCATCCCATGTAAGCGCCAATGCTGTAATGGAATACTTAAACATGCAGCGAAGATTTAACCAGAGCTTTCCAGAAAAACTGGATTGAATTCAAGCTCATCAATAATCTATGTGTAACCAGATCATTTAACTTGTCTACACCTGAGCATGGAGTTCTGAGCCATTCACAGAACTACATCCTCTGAAGTCACTCATGTAACTTGTCTACACCTGAGCATGGAGTTCTGAGCCATTCACAGAACTACATCCTCTGAAGTCACTCATGTAACTTGTCTACACCTGAGCATGGAGTTCTGAGCCATTCACAGAACTACATCCTCTGAAGTCACTCATGTCTAAGTCTGAAAGTTTAACGAAATTTGAAAAAGTACCAACACCCATGCATAAAGATCTAGCCTCGAGCAGCAGAAAGAATCTGAGCTATAGCAGTCAGAGAAGGTGGGTGCTCCTTGCAGCTCTGTTATATCACCACACGCACATTATTTAGTATCTTTCTACCTCCGTTTCCTGATGTGAAGGTAATGCTTTCAAGAGGTTACGAAGATTCCCTGATCTAGTACAACTGAAGCATCTAACACAGTAGCCAGCCAAAAAGTAGACACTTAAATATTAGCGGAGAGATGGATGAAAGCTAACTCTAGGCAAAGTTTCCCAGCAAATAAAGACCTCACAACCAATATTGGGGACCAGGTAGGGCTGAATGCGAGTCCTTGTGACCTGTGGGGTTCCTTTATAAAGCACTTCCCCACATTATGGTCTGCAAATTGATAAGGTGAGCTGTCATTTGGCTTAGAACAGGACTAGGAGGAATTCTTGGAAGGGAGCCCAGGGATGAAAAGATAAGAGACCTCATTTTTGTCAGGGACACAAGAATAAAAACTTCCTCAGGTCTCACGGAGAGCCTGTGCCCAGAAGAGATCCCACGGAGAGAAAGATAAAGGCTCTATTCACATGGCCCCATTGGAAGCACAGGTAGAGACCGCCAGGCTCTAAGGGGACGGGGCGGGGGAGGGGAGAGGAAGGGGCTGGCGGAAGAGAGAGGGGTGGGGGCTGACTAGGTGTGTGGAAAAGCTGCCGAGAGGAAGACGAACCCCATCCCAGCTGTGAATTAAATGTCCTTGCGTCTCTCCGCCGCCTTCCCCTACCTGATCTGGTTGTCACGGAATTTGTTGAGATGCGGTTGGTTGAGGTAAATGGTGCGGGCTGGTGCCTCCAGCTGGTCTCCAACAGACGTGGCCCGGGACATCTCATCCTCTGCCTTCTTGTAGCCCGAAGAAGGACGAACAGGTCCTGCAGAGACGGGGCGCGGGCAGAAAACAAAACACAAAGAAGTCACGCCAGGCGAGAGGCAGCGAACACGGGCTGCAGGCTGGCGGGCGGGGACCAGCTGGGAAGGATGCTCTGGGCGCTGCTGGGCCCGCCTATGTACCTTGGCTCCCCCTGGAGACCTGCCGCCGCGGCTGCTCCCGGCTCCGCCCCGCCCCCTCCCGCGCCCCACCCCCGCCCTGGTCCCCCGGGCGCCGAGAAGGGAGCCTCTGCCGCCGCCAACTCCGCCCCGCCCCCTCCCGCGCGGCTGCAGCGTGAGGCCCGGCTGGCAGGGGCACCGCGGCGGGCTGCAGGGGCGGGGAGGGGCCGCGGGGACCTCGGGGCTGGGGCCTCCCGCCTCGTCCCCCGGTGAACCCCCCTGCGGGCCCAGGGACTGCGCTCCGGAACTCCGTTTCCTGGGCTGCTTTGATTGTGCTTGGGACAAAGACACTGGCAAAGAGGATGCTCCCTGCATTCAGTCACCGCATAAAAGGATGGTGAAAGCACATCTCCATGCCCTACAAACGATATTCCCAACCCTCCGGGTGATGGGCTTGGCTCCACCGAGATCCTGAATGCACCAGCTGCTTTTGTCCCCAGAAACGCCTGGCAACCTGAGGGATGCACCATCTTTCATTTCATTGCTTGGGTTAGGTGTCTGTGGTTAAGACACAAGCGGGTCTGTCTCCTTAAGAGTTGATTTCGGTCCTACAGTCAAGCTTCTCTGCGAGCTCAACCTCCCCATAACCTTTCGGCAGGGAGGTGTTGGCTTGGAAAATAATGATGTGCCCATTACTCACATGGCTACACCTGAGCGCACACACAGCTGATCAACCCCATCTCCAACAAGGGGTATTCGTCATCACAAGGGGCAACGTGCCTGAAGAAGAGACCTTCAGGGAGGGGTGCCTGAAGCAAAGGATCACAGAGAAAGAAATGCCTATACAGCCTCCTCTCCTTTTCCTTACATTGTTTCCACTCTAGTATCTGCCACGCTTCCCACCTATCAAAGAGATGAATGATGTCTCCTGTTTGGGAAACGGACATCTCATTTCAGTCAACGTCTACTTCACGACTACAACAAATATTCACTGACAGAGAAAAATCTTGAAATAGAAAATTTTGGCTATTGAAGTATGTCATCTTTTTTCAGTGATTATAATCCTATTGTAATTTTTATCACAAGAGGGGGACAACCAAAACGTGTAATTGGTTGAGAGCTGACATACTATCCCGGAGACTATTCGTAGCTCGGTCCCTGGTCACAGCAACCTGGCTATTCCCCATTAAGGGACTACATCCTCAGATCCTCACCTTCCTCCAGCCTCCAACCTCCCGGGGTCCTCTGGCTTCTGGGGTTGGGGAGTGAGGAGAACTACTCTATCCTCAACTTACGGACAAGGGGCAGCAGAGAGCAAAAGTCCCTACTTCAAGCCTATCTGGCCTGAGAGCTCAGGCGCTCACACCTCGATCAGAGAAGGCTGGGTTTTTGTTTTTGTTTTTTTAATTTTTATTGTGTTATGTTAGTCACCATAAAATACATCATTAGTTTTTGATGCAGTGTTCCAAGATTCACTGTTTATGTACAACACAGAGTGCTCCATGCAATCCGTGCCCTCCTTAATACCCACCACCAGGCTCACCCATCCTCCCACCCCCCCTCCCCTCTAAAACCCTCAGTTTGTTTCTTGGGCTGGGTTTTAAAGCATTTGCTGATTTGGAGCACCTAGGTGGCTCAGCAATTAAACGTCTGCCTTCGGTCCAGGTCATGATCCCAGAGTCCTGGGATCCAACCCCATGTTGGGCTCCTTGCTTGGTGGGGAATCTGCTTCTCCCTCTGTCCCTGGCCCTGCTTATGCTCTCTCATTCTTGCTCTGCACACACACACTCTCTCTCTCAAATAAATAAATAAATAAAGCATTTGCTGATTTAAGGCACATAGACTAGTTTTAAAAGTATTCCCTATATAAAAATATTGCTTTTCTCTTGGCCCACTTATTATGCTTTGTCTCCAGCATTTATCATCATTACCTGATATTATTCATCTAGTCTAGCTTCCCATGGCCAAGGGCAGACACTCCAAGACAACGGGACATGTTTTGTGCACTACAGTGATCTCAACACCTACAACAGTGCCTGGCACATAATGGGCATTCATATTTGCTAATCGAATAAATCATTTTCTTACAAAGCATTGCTTTGAATTCTCCAGGCAGAGATGCAGTGATATGCACAGAGGGCTCAAAGGCCATATACTCATATGGGTCAGAATAGTTCATTGCGGGGTGCCTGGGTGGCTCAGTCATTAAGTATCTACCTTTGGCTCAGGTCATGATCTCAGGATGTGGGATCGAGCCCCACATCAGGCTCCCTGCTCAGCGGGAAGCCTGCTTCTCCCTCTCCCCCTCCCCCTGCTTGTGTTCCCTCTCTCGCTGTCTCTCTCTCTCTGTCAAATAAATAAATAAAATCTTTTTTAAAAAAAAGTTCATTGCTTACACGGTGTTCACTCAGTGGCTCTCCACCCTTGCGGCATGGTGCCACCACCATGGAGCTCCCACAATTAACTAAATCCTGGGTCCGACCTCACAGGCTCTGCCTTGTTTTACTATGTTTTAAAGTAACATAAGGGGGCGGGGGGCCTGCGTGGCTCAATCAGTTAGGCACTGACTGTCAATCTCAACTCAGGTCTTGATCTCAGGGTTGTGAGTTCAAGCCCCATGTTGGACTCCATGCTGGGTGTGGAGCCTACTTTAATAATAATAATAATAATAATAATAATAATGTAACTTAAGAGATAGGAGAGGGCAGCCACAGTTGAGAATCACTTGTTTATATGCTACTGGGAACACAAAAAAACAAAAGATCTGGCTCCTGTTCCCAAAAGTTTTAACTAGTTTAAGGTGCTAAGGTATAACCATGGTTACCAATAAGCCACAGTTCATGACACGTGACTAAGAGTGGGCTTGAAGGTGCCAAGGAAGGTCAGGAGTCAGCAGCCTATTCGTGCTTGAGGGGAGCTGGTCAGAACAGACTTTGAGGACAGAGATAAAAGCCTAAAAGTATGGGTTAGTTTTCTGTTAGGAAAGAGAAGGACGAGGATAGTTGAGGGAAGAAGAAAGAGCTTAGGCAAAGGCCCAAGTAGACAAGATGTATATGAAACCAATAGAACCAAACAAACAAAAATGAGCAGTGAGGGTCTAGCAGGGGGCGGGGGGAGGGGCAGCGGGACAGGGGGATGAAAAACTGGGGTGGATTTAAATGCCAGGCAAAGAGGCTTCAAATAAATCCTGAAGGTCAAATGAAGTCACAGATGGTTTCTAAGCAGAGGAAAAATACAATTGGCAGCGATAGACAAGTAAGAGCAGAAAGAGGGGAGACTTTGTAGATAAGGAGATCAGGTAGGAAATTAATTCTACATCTAGAAGCAAGATGTTAAAAAGCAAAAATTAAATGGAAAAGGGGTAAAAAACATGGACAGAAGAACCACCTCAGAAGAGAGCCCTGTAAGACTTGTTTTGGACTGAGTGTGTGGGCCAGGAAAAAAAAAGAACATTGGGTAATTGGGATTTGAAGAGATGATTGGGACCAAAAAAGTACTACTGATAGAAATAAGAATGGAAACAGTTTTCCCAAACAAGAATGTAAGTGTTGGATAACAAATATTGGTGTGTAAAACAGTTACACCATTAGTAATAGAATTACATGAAATAGTGTCTCCCAAGCATCTACCATGTACGAGGCCGGCTCACCCTTCTATATTTCAACAGGGCCAGACCTAGAATGTTATTCTAGGTAGCAATCATGATAGTTCCCTCCTACCTAAGTCTCTGGTGACTTTCTTCTACCTCAGTGGCCTCATCTCGACCCAATCCTGCTTTGGAGAAAAACATTAATCTTTTCAAAATATCACACATCTGTTGAAAATGTATTGCCTAAAGAAAACACTATACCATATATAGTGAAGCACATTATGACTAAGGTTTCAAATTCAGACTCATGAGATGAATCCTGAGCTAATGCATTTTGAAATTACCACCAGGCAAAATTAGAGTAGATGCTTACCACTCCCCCATACAAACAAGCACAGTGTCAGCAGACAGTGGGAGTTCAATAAATAACTGTTGAGAAAGAAACCAAAGTAAAAAGGATAAAGAGAAACAAGAGTAAGCAAATGGACAAGCACTAAGCTTCCCTACTACAAAATGGAAATGCAGACAAGATAGAGGACGGCCAAGGGCACGAGGGTGGGGACTTCCTCTTGCTCATGGCTCTAGCACCATCATCCCAAATAATGCCAAACCAGCAGGCAGTCTGTAAATACAGACAAATAAAGGGCTAATGTAGCAGGTCCTTTTTGAGAATGCTTACCCAGCTACTGAAGCCCAGACTCCCTTATCTGGTAACTGAACTCTTCCCCTCCCACATATAGGCCAGGGAGCCCCCAGACAGGTCTATAAAATGCAATCCCCTTCATCCATCACAGCTCTCTGTCCTAAGGACAGTTACTTGGTCTAAGTAGGACAATTAGGAGTCTTCTGGAAACTGACAGGGGACCTAAAGAAGATGGTTTCTGCATATGGCTGCTCTACGAACATATACTCTCTGGGTCTCGTAGCATCTTCTACCCCTGGGGTAGGCCAGGGAGTAAGGGTTTCTTTTGGAATAAAGATGAAGCTATTTCATGGAGAGCAACAGAAACGGTCCCAACAACTTTGTGGATTCTGGGTAAAGTCCCCTCCTAGATGCTAGCTATATTAGGGTCTTTGGGTCCATGACACACCCTGAATAATCAGAAATGCCAACCAATACTGTAAGGGAGCACACAGAGAACCTACTTTTCCCTTTAAGACAGATGAGCAAGCAAGGCTAACAAAGAGGGAGAAATATCTATTCACATACAGATCACCCTGGTCGGGGGCAAGGGGGTGGTCCTTGGAGGTAAGGTTTTAGTTGCCTCGGACACAGGAGCCCTGAAATGCCACAACCCACACCCAGGGAAAACAGATCTGACAAAGGAACCTCTGCATGGCAGCAATTATGTTGCCTGGTTTGGTTAAAGGCCAGAAAGAGCTGGAAGGTGATCGGCTAAATAAAGAAGCCCCTCCTCCTTTGAGACTTTCTGCCAGGATAGGAGAAAGAATTCTAAGAAACAGAGATGGATGATAAGCACAGTCTCCTGGTGGAGGGCATTCTCTACAAGGATAGATGAAGACTCGGGAAGGGGCAGAGGAAAGCAGGCCAGTTCTCATGCCCATGCCACTGACACTCACTACTCTTCCACGGGCCCCAAGCCACACTGCAGCTCTAGCTTGCCTGTGAATCTCCTCTGACTCACTTTGTTCATGTCCTGGCTCAAAGTTCTCATTCCACTCACACAGCCTGTCTGTGGCAACAGGGAGGTGATGTCACTAGCTAGGAAGCAGGGACAGTGCTAGACTTCCCACTGGCAGGTGAGCAGATAGAAGAAAGGACAATGCCTTGTGTCCCCTCATCACATAAATTAATTCCATGGAGATTGTTCTGGGAAGAGAAGGAAAAATCTTAACAGGTTTCAGAAATTTGTTCCTATCTAATTAAGTATATATTATTTTATGACTATTTATATAACATAATTATTAGCATGAATAAAATTGGTCCCGGGAGTTAAGAACCTCAAAGAGTTAAACACAAAAGGGGAATTATTGTCAGGTCAATTTTTACTAAGTATTTCATTGCCTTAAGCAACACAGAATTAAACCCTTCACTCTGAACCGCAACATTTTCCTCTAACTCAGAACTCCAGAGATGCTGGTAAATTATCTAGTCCACATCCCTTGCAAAGAAGTCTTACTGTCTCACAGTAGAAATTCTTGGGAAAGAAACACTCTAGTCTTGCTAAGTCAGAAACCTATTAAAGTGCTGAACCTTTTCCCAGAACCTCTGCAACTAGCTCTGTGGGTAGTCAGAATATGGTTAGACACTGTTGTAAGACAGAGAATTTGGCTGGTCTCCGTTCTGGCTTTCTGGGTAAGCTTCTAACCCCTGGGAACCATCCCAGTGACTGGAGTGTCTTTGTTATTCATGGTGGGCCCCGGGGACCATACCCAGTTTTATGCTTATGAGGTGACCCTGGTGGGCCCCTAGACCATTTCAGAATGGGGGTTGACCATGCCAGAAAAACCAAACATGTGATTAGAGGGTTGGGGTCTGACCTCCCAACTCTGGAGAGAAAGGGGGACCAGAGACTGGAATTCAAACATGTGACCAATGATCCGATTAATAATGCATATGTAATGAAACCCCAATAAAAACTATGGACACCAAAGTTCAGTGACAGGCCATAAGGACATGGAAACTTCATATGTGGGACCCTCCCAGACCTCGCTCCCTGTGAGTCATTCCCTATTTGGCTGGTCCTGATTTGTATCCTTTAGGATAAAACCTGTAATTCTGAGTATAATGATTTTCTGAGTTCTCAGTTTTTCTAGTTTATTATTGAAACCAAAGAGGTAATGGGAATCCTTGAATTTGTAACTATTTGGTCAGAAGTACAAGTGGTCAAGGTATCCCAGAGATTGCAGCTGCTGTCTGAAGTAAAGAAGGTCTCCTAGAAAATTGTGCCCTTAACCTATAAGGTCTGAGCTAACTCTGGCCTCACAATTGCAGACATTACTCTGTGAACTCTAGAATGACAGAACCCAAAGGGAGACTTTATAAAGTCTCACAGAAGTATACTAGGTCAGACCCAAGGTAGGAGGAGAAGCCAGATCTGCAGAAACTTGAATCGAAGGCTCCGTCCATTAGGACAGGCTGCCTCTATGAGATTCGGCAAGTCAGGACAGCATTTGAGCCCTGGTTTCTTCATCCGCAAAACAAGAAATCAATGGTCTAAATCTAGGATTGGCAAACTTTCTATAAAGGGTCAGAGAGTAAATATTTTAGGCTTTGATCTACATATGACCTCTATTTTTTAAACATAAAAATCTTAAAAAGGTAACAACAATTCTTCTCTCATAGGCCAGGTTTGGCCCACAGGCCATAGTTTGCTGACTCTTCATAAAAACTAAGTTCTTTCACAGCTAACAAAACGATTACATGCCAACTTCCACTTCAAGGAAATATTAACTACCATCCGTATCAACAAAACGGAACATAAAATTCCTAGTAAACAGGTTCTGTTTGGTTACTGGAGTTAAGTTAACTTTGTATTTTCTCCTAATTTTTTACATACTTTAAAAGTATGTGAGAAATGGTTCTCTCTGCCTCTAGAAGAATTTCCAGGAAAACAGGACAATCGCCGTAGAGCCTCATAACAAGAGGCATGTGTGTATATGTGTCCCCTCCGCGTCCCAGAAGGGTTTCAAGTTCGAAGATGTCGCATAATCCTTCAGAACACAGACACAAAGCAGTCTGGAAGCTGGGGAAGCACTTGAGCTGGTTATTCCTCCTAATCAAACACACACAATGAAAATGCAGTGCAAATGCGCGATGTGATTATTCCAGCCCTGGCAGACACATTTTGGAGGTCTTTTCTAGACCCCACTTGGCACAAACCACGTTTCTCCAAATATAGCAACTGTCATCCATCTCTACCCAAGCATTAAAAAGAAACACAAAGAGAGAGGGACACTCTTCACTGCCAATACTTATTGGCTTCGCTTTTCTCTTTTTCAGGGATAGAGAAAGTAAGAGGGGAAGTAACCGGCCCTGGACTATTTAGGATTTGAAATACTGTTGGGTGCTAAATTTATTTAAGCACAGATTGGGCCCTTCCTAGATCTAAGGCATTTTGCCAGGTAGAGGGAGGGAAAGGTATGTGGTTTAAGCCACGGACTTAAGCTTTAGTAGAAACAACAGAAACAAATGAGACCAAGAAAAAGGAGAACCCAGAGGACAGAGAAGACTGCCAGTCTCATCTAGGGCCAAAGAGCCGGGCGACTTCATGGGTGAAGCATTTGAACCGACTTACAAAAACAAGGATGGCAGTCTAATTGGGTTGTGTGGGGAAAGAGCGTCCCAGGAACCACGGCGTGCGAGCAAAGGCAGGTGCCAGAGATAATTTATTTACCATCTCGTTGGTGCTGGCACCGTGGGTGAAAGTGGAGCCGCGGTAATTTGAGGCTTTCTTTCCAGTAAGTGCAGCAAGACCAATCAGCCTTCTCCTCCTCGAAACCTGTTTTTACGCCTTAGATCATTTAACTAATTCAAATACAAGAAAAGGCAAATGTGTTTTTAAGGAAATATCTTTGATATGTAAAAGCTCAATTCACCAAAAAGAAATGCTAGGTTTTACAATACTCAGTTCAGAGGATCATTCTATACAGACTGGATCGGCTGAGGCTTGAAACACAAGTCCCGTGGCTTCTCTGTAGCAACACCCTGTGTTGCTAGGAGAGATACTCATGACTCCTGGGGCCAGGAAACTGGGCGCAAGTTAAGGACACCAACCTTAAAAATCGTGATTCAGTACACATGAATGCAGTCTCTGAACAGTGACTCCTAGGAGAGGTGCAGTTTTCTCCCAAGGTGTTTTGCCTGTCCTCAGCATTTGGAAGACACACAACACCTTGGCCAGCGGTTGGGGGCAGGGGGTAGATTCACTACATGTTGTCTCACAGCCAACCCACCTGTCCAGTGTCATTAGTGACCAATGCCTCTCTTGTTCATGGTCATCAGCCCCCGGAAGGCCCATTAGCTTTTAAACCTGTTCCCAGACCACATGAAAAGTGTAGGTGGGCAATTCAGGAAAATGACACCTCGCCTTACTCAGATTTATCCTCAGGTATATCACACGTCTCCCCTTTGATTGGGGAAACTGCCCCCAGAGAGGAAAAAAATTACGATGTTTCTTTTCAGATTGATTTCTTTTCTCGCCACCTCTCTCCCTTCCACCTCCTGAAGAGCAAAAGGACAGGTAAGCTCCTTCATGTACGTCCCTGACATCATTCTCTTTCTGGATCCCAAACAACCCTTTACAAACCCACTGAGGTAGCTCTTCTTCAACGCAGAACATGCTAACAGTCAAGCCCTCTAATTCTGTTGTAACTTAAAAATCTCCTCATGAACAAAGGCTAGCTTGCCTATCACTGCTATTTTTGAGAGGGATAAGGTGAAGAAGACACCTTGATAGTTCTCTGTGCAGATCTTCTACACTTTCCCAGGGAGGTGGAGGCATGGAAATCAAAGGTCAGGTACAAGGGAAAAGGCACATTCATTTGCTCCAACTATCGTCGCATAGCACATGTAAATCTGCCTGTCAGGTTTGCTTTTTACCACTGGTCATGTGACCCTAACACCCCTTATTTCTATCAACAATCTTAATGTCACCTCCAAAATTACACACTATCAGACTTGAAAGAGTCAACCAGGAGGCCATTTTTATTCCCGATTGCACTGATACAACACATTCTTTTCCAGTGTGATGGATTTTCCTGACTTTCTTGTTGATGTGGCATTTTGTGTATCACGTTTCTTCTCAGACACAGAAGTGAGAAAGTTCCAAATGTGGAAAAATCTTTGAGAAGGAGAAGCGAAGCCAAAGAGATGCAGATGGAGTCCGTTAACTCCCCAGCATCCTCCACTGACAGGCATCGCCAAACCAATTAGCTGCCTTCACCGTGTCACTGAGAGGTCATAAATAGTGACAGTAAGAAGCACAACAATATTCTGTTGAGGCTGCTGTAATATACACTCCATGTATATTAACCCATTTAATTCTCAAAACAATCACGAGGACCATGCCCACTTTGGAAATAACAAGAATGGAGTAATTTACCAACTAGCTCAATAACTACAAGTTGAATTTTGTTCCTTACTATATGAGTCATTTATAGGACCTACATCATAAATAATTTGGGGGAGGGGCTTCCAGGAGTTTCCTAAAATAGACAAGTATTTGTTGACTGTCTTTTACCCTTATCGGGTTTCAGTTTATTTTTTTTCTTTAACTAAAAGCATATCACCAGAGTCTATACATAAAAGAAAAAAAAAAAAAACCTCCTCCAAATACCAGGATCACCGGCAGCATGGCGGTGGCAGTAATGATTATGGGATTGGATACTTAATCTAGGAAAGCCAAGTCTCTAGAGATTCAAGTGCCCAGAAGGCAGGAACATGTAGAAGAAACCAGTAGGTCAAGCAGGCAAGCAAAAAGATTGAGGCAGACAGGAAGTCATTCATATATCCAAGGTTCAGAATATTCCATGTGCACAATGCCGAAGTCAAAACTTTCTCCTGCAATCAGAGAGCTTGTAATCTGGTGAGGAAACAAATCAGTGCAGAATAAAATAGCACAGAATGTGCACGGTTTCCTTTCACCTGGATTTTCTTCCTTTTAGGGTATTCTCCATCTGCCAACAACTCATCCTTAAGCAATAGCCCAGGTTATCTCTCCTCTGAGAAGTCTTCACTCATCATACTCCCCCAGGTAGAGTTAGAGGCCTGTCCCCTAATTACAAGACCCTTAGATATAACCAGGCAAGAAATTCCTCCAGGAGGCATTTTTCTCAGTCTTACACAACCTATATCGCCATATACAACTGTCCAGTGTGTGCTTTTTCAGTGTCAGAATTACTGTTTGTTTTTCTGATGGAAAAGGTCTCCAGTTGGGAAAGTATGTACTGTGCCTTGTCGATCTTACTATCCTCAGCATCTGTGGGAGGGGACGAAGGGACAGTGAAGTCTCCAGTTGGGAAAGTACGAACTGTGCCTTGTTGATCTTACTAGCCTCCGCATCTGTGGGAGGGGACGAAGGGACAGTGAACGCTGTGGGTATGTGGGGTCTAAGAGAAAGATTAGTGCTTCCAGCTGGAGTAGCAAACGGGGTGGTACTGGTTGGAGAGATTGAGGAGATCTCTCACTGTAAAGCCAATAACTGAACTCTACGTGAAGGGCTCTAAAGGGCAAAGCTGAGGAGGGACATCCACAAAGCCATTCGATGTGAGCCACTTTCATGCAGCCTTCTAGGACACCCTCTGGGGACTGTGCTCCACCTGCCTCCACACCAGATAGGTACACAAGAATGACAAAAGCTCCTAGCTTTGAGTCCGTACACAACACTGCCTCTGAAGGCCACAGCAAAGAGCAGGGAATGGAAAGACCGTTTTGATCGACAAGGTACAAGAAGCTAGATGACTGAGGGGTGAAAACATGTACAAAATTACACAGGTGTAGAGTAAGAAATGCTGTGATAGAGCTACATATCAGGGAAAATGCTCAGGCAAAGGAAAGGTCTCTGGCTGTAGGCTGGAGAGCTGTGGGCACCAGAAGGACAGCAGCTGATTTTAGAAGCAGATAAAAGGAATTAATGAGCAAAGCGTAGGAGTTGACTGGCTGACAGGGAAGGGAAAGACCAGAGGCTTTCCATTTCCTGACGCTCTTCCTTTACCCATGGATTTCTGATCACTTAAGCAATTAGTTCCCCCTTGAATGAAAGGATTTTCACAATGGAATATGAAATTGTAAAGTTAATACAATCAAATACACTATCTGTGTAGTAGATATCCTTATGCCCAAAAATTCTATAAAAAGGGGGGAATTTGAGGCCCAAATGATAAAAGCATTCCATACTCCTCTGGGACAAGAATTCAATCTACCAAAGACACTACTTAAATGGACTGAGTATTACGAAGACCTGCCAGAATTATCCCAAGCTCTCAGTAATGTCTGACATACAATCCTGGCTCATAACTAAGTTTCTGTGTCATACTCCACACTGCAAATCCTTTGCTGATGCACTAGCAGTAAGCGTGGTCACAACCAGAGTCCTAAATTGTTTCCAGAGCTTCCTTTTAATACCTTTTACTCTGCTGATGATCCAACTCAGTTCTCCATATCTGTGGTTGAAAATGCTGGGGTAGAGGGAGAGAGCACTCATCAAGGAACTACACCACTACAGAATTTAGGGACCCCCTCCGAAATGGACCTCCTTGCAAGGAAATAAATGGACTTATAAAATGGAAAGAAACACACACACACACACACACACACACACACACACACCAGCTACTCCAGAAGATCAGTAAATGTGATGTTACTATGACCAAGGTAGCACTTAAAATTCTGTGATTAGTCCAAGCCATTAAGATGGTGACGGGCCCACAGGCTGGAACTTGCCAAGCCTGGTTCTAGAGGTTCCCACTGGGCCATGATCTCAGCCCAAAGCTCTGCCAGCCCAGCTCTGCTGCCTTCCCTCTCTTCCGTGATAGGCAACAGATCAGCAGTGCTGTAAGAAGGCTCTCTTGGCTCAGTCCCACAGCACGCCACCACCCCCTGCATCTTTCAAAGGCATCACCCCTAAGAAAGCTCTCCTACTCCTCACCCCATCTCAGTATCCGTGGTCCCTAGATCTAGTGTATCCTGGTTGCAACGTCTATTTTCCCATCCATAGAAAGAACAGTTTCTGCTTTCATTTGAAGAATCACAGTAATGGCTGAACTGCTATACTACGGGTTGACTGACGTACCAACAAAAAAATGAGGCACACAACAATTGCAAAGAGACAGCCAACCAACAGAGGATCAGGCACCAGAAATAAAAAGGCCACCCATTTACCCCAGAGAGACACAATCCACAGGATCCAGAAATGGAAGGATAAACCAGCAGTGGAGCTCTGCCAAGTGCTTAATGAGACCAGTATCAGAAGTACACATTTCATGAGGAGATAGTTCCATTTCTGTCTTCAGCTCTTACACACGTGGAAGGCTGTCAGATTCGCTTCAAACACCAATGCTGGTTGGCAGAGTGAGAGAGTAGGTTATCTGAACATATTTTCTTAAGACACATTTCTTTTTTTTAAATTTAAATTCAACTAGCCAACATGTAATACATCATTAGTTCCAGATGTGGTGTTCAGTAATTCGTCAGTTGCATCTAATACCCAGTGCTCATCACATCACGTGCCTTCCTTAGTGCCCATCACCCAGTTACCCCATCCCGCCACTTACCTCCCCTCCAGCAACATTCAGTTTGTTTCCTATATTTAAGAGTCTCATGGTTTTTCTCTCTCTCTGATGACTTACCATTCAGTTTTCCCTTCCTTCCCCTATGATCCTCTGCACTATTTCTTATATTCCACATATGAGTGAAACCGTATGATAATTGTCTTTCTTTGACTGACTTATTTTGCTCCGCATAATACCCTCCAGTTCCATCCATGTCGATGTAAATGGTAGGTATTCGTCCCTTCTGATGGATGAGTAATATTCCACTGTATATATGAACTACATCTTCTTTATCCATTCTTCTCTCAAAGAACATCTCAGCTCCTTCCATGGTTTGGCTATTGTGGACACTGCTGCTATGAACATTGGGGTGCAGGTACCCCTTCCTTTCACTACACCTGTATCTTTGGAGTAAATACTGGATTATAGGGTAGCTCTATTTTTAACCTCATGAGGAACCTCCATACTGTTTGCCAGAGTGGCTATTCCAGTTTACATTCCCACCAATAGTGTAGGAGGGTTTCCCTGTCTCCTCATCCTCGCCAACATCTGTTGTTTCCTGCCTTGTTAATTTTAGCCATTCTGACTGGCGTAAGGTGGTTTCTTATGGTTGTTTTGATTTATATTTCCCTGATGCCAAGCAATGCAGAGCATTTTTCCACGTATCTGTTGGCCATTTGTGTTATCTTCTTTGGAGAAATGTCTGTTCATGTCATCTGACTAGATTATTTGTTTTGGGGTGTTGAATTTGATATGTTCTTTATAGATCCTGAATACTAACCCTTTATCTCGTATGTCATTTGCAAATATCTTCTCCCATTGCTTTTTAGTTTTGTTGACTGTTCCCTTTGCTACGCAGAAGCTATTCATCTTGATGAAGTCCCTATTTCTTAAGAAAAATGCAAATAAACTACAAATGTTTTTCAAGAGCATGGTTTGAAATGTGTTACCTAGAGATGCTTTATTTAAAACCCATTTACCGACAAACCATAAATGACTCTTAATCTCACAAAACAAACTGGGGGTTGCTGGGGGGAGGTGGGATTGGGAGAGGGGGAGCGGGCTATGGACATTGGGGAGGGGAGGCGAACCATAAGAGACTATGGACTCTGAAAAACAACCTGAGGGTTTTGAAGGGTCAGGGGTGGGAGGTTGGGGCAACCTGAGGGTTTTGAAGGGTCAGGGGTGGAAGGTTGGGGGAACAGGTGGTGGGTAATGGGGAGGGCACGTTTTGCATGGAGCACTGGGTGTTGTGCAAAAAGAATGAATACTGTTACGCTGAAAAAATAAATAAAATGGAAAAAAAAATAAATAAAAAATAAATAAAAAAAATAAAACCCATTTACCCAGAATATATCCAGTGTTGCTAAGATTCAAACATCTCTTCATTCAGGGGCGCCTGGGTGGCTCAGTGGGTTAAAGCCTCTGCCTTCGGCTCAGGTCATGATCTCAGGGTCCTGGGATCGAGCCCTGCTTCAGGCTGACTGCTCAGCAGGGAGCCTGCTTCCTCCTCTCTCTCTGCCTGCCTCTTTGCCTACTTGTGATCTCTCTCTGTCAAATAAATAAATAAAATCTTTTAAAAAAAATCTCTTCGTTCAGCCTCATCTCTTACTGTCTGGTCATAGCTTGAACTTGAGACATCTTGGACCACTTGCAGCGCCTGAAAGAGGTCAGTTCTCTTTCTCACAGTGAGACGCCTGTGGCTCCTACTACTTTCTTCACTTGGGAAGTGACAGATAGGAGACAGCACACACAGAAGGGCCTGTGCCGGGACACGGCCTCCCCACACCTCCCCAGCTCCTGCATTTATGAGCATGCCTTTCCATGCATGCTTTCCTTTTTCCACTTTTGCTTCTCTTCCTCATCGGTCACATTAACCTCTCAACAGATTGCTAGGTCCTCCTGGATCTGTACTTTCAGAAGACAGACAAATCTGGACCCAAGCACTTCAGGCATTGAGGCAGAGCACACAGAGGAGGTCAGGGAGCCTAGCAGGTGACTGGAAGCATTACCCCGACCACAGCATATATACTGAAATTCTATGATGGCTGGTAATGCCTTTCTCCCTATGAAAACCCACTTTAGGGCAACCACGGCCTGCAGAGTTCAGGCCTAAGCCGGAAGCAAGGCAGGAGCCTCAGCATAGGAGCAGCCAGATACCAAAACTGTCTACTCAGGCACTGAATAAAGAACAAACTTGATCTTTTTATTCCTGATTAGATTTTATCACTTTCTGCTGAAACAATATAGTTTGAAATCTAAGGGGGAAAGCCTAATTTACGTATTAAACACTGTAAACTTTAATGATGTGGAAAATATTTTTCAACTTTAATTTTCTGAAACATTATTTATGTAAATGCCTTCTTTTTGCATATTTCATAGGACATGCATCTCGAGGCTTTATCATTGCCAAGGTGTACAGAGAATAAAAATATAAGTTTATGAGTGTAAAAAAGAAGCCACATAATTCAAATAGAATAACTAAGATGACAAAAAGTAAGTTTATTCTTCACTCCATAGGGGAACTCGTTCATAAAAGCCAAGGGCACCCACCATGCTTCCTATTTGTACCTCTCCCTGGATACTTTCTCCGCCAGAACTTTCTCCTCCTCTCAGAGAATAACTTGAGCTTTCTGAAAGTCCTGTTTTGGGTCCTTGAAATCAAGGACTATCTCATTTCCCTAGAATCTCTGGCATTTAACAGGCACTCGAAGTGAATAAGTGGATTGTCTTTACACTGTGGAGGGCACGGAATCCCTCCAGGAAGGACTGACCTGAATTAGAAATAGTGCAGCATCCTCCCTTGCAATTACTTCCCAAATATTTTGATTTATCTTTCCATCCCACATCTAGTCTGTCAGGAAATACCATCAGTTCTACCCTGCTCCTCATGCGAACAGATCCCTAACCCAACCACTTCTCTCCCCATCGACTGCTACTACCCCAGATCACCCCATCGCCAATCCTCACTTGGGTATTGCCGGAAATTCCTAATCCATCCTTCTCCCGCCTTCCCCACAGGATGCAGAGTCATTTTTTTTCATGTGTGCAATTGTCCTCAAAATGCCTTAATTAAAATCTTCGGCTAATGGAAGTGGTGGTGGTTGGGGGGAGGGCAGCAAAGCCCTAAACTACAGGTGGGCGACGCAACTTAAGATGTCAGGATTGTTTAAACGAAGGCTTTATTGTAGCTATTCAAATATGGAAGGGTGGTATGAGAACAAAGTCAGCATATAACAAAGGGCCATGAAAAAAGTCCAGAAGAGAATTCTTGATTTCCTTAACCTCCCTTTTTGAGTCTCCCCCACCATCCAAAACATTGCGCAGGCCAAAGACTTAGGGATATTTCATTTCTCACTTTTTTTTTTTATCTTGTATATCTTATCTACCGACATGTCTTACCATCTCCTCTGGCTCCCCATTGCTACAACCCTAGTTAAGACCAGCATCTCTCTCTTGGGCTACTGCAATAAAACTCATTCTTACTGATTGTTTTTCTTATTTCCATTCTTGTCCACTTACAATCCACTCTCTATACAATACTCAGAGCGACCTTTTAAAAGTATAATATCATGATGGCTTTCTGTGGAACCTAAAATAAAATCAATCACCCTTTTTAGGACTTCTGGGCTTATAATGGGTTGAATTGTATCACCCCAAAACACATGTCCACTTGGAAACTCATAACATGACCTATTTGGAATAAAGATCTTTGCCAGTGTAGTTAAGGGAAAGTTCAAGATGAAATCATCCTGGATTGGGGTGAACCCTAAGCCAGTGACCAATATCTTCGTAAGAAAAGGGGAAGATAGGGACACCTGGGTGGCTCAGTTGGTTGAGCATCTGACTCTTGGTTTCAGCTCAGGGCATGATCTCAGGGTCTAAGTTGGGCAGAGTCATATTTTTAAACACAATGCCCGATCTGGTGGATCAGTTTTCCACTACTCTTTGAATAGAGAGCAAACTCCCCACCAGGGGCTGACAAGGCTCTATTCCAGACACACTGTCCTCTTCTTCTGTCCCTCATACATGTCCAGCTCATCCCCACCTCAACTCCTTAGCTCTTATTATATTCGGAGTCATCCAGAGCTGGAACTCCCTTCACTTCTCTGGTTTCTTATTTCTTGGGTCTCTGCTCAAATGTCCCATCTTCGAAGAGTTCTCCTTTAACGGTGCTATCCATAGTTGTTCTTCCCTTTGGCCATTTGTTATCCAGGCTTTCTCTTCTTTAGAGCAGTGATAGCTCTTACAAATATCATTTATCCACATGTCATCTGTCTACCCCTCTAGAATGTAAGCTGCATTGAGCTGAGATTTTCTTGTTCTCTGCTCTCCCTCTGGTGCCTGGTGCCTGTGTTTGGTACTTGCCTTTTGAATGATTCCATGAATTCAATCTACTTTAATAAGTTTTAGCAAATAATCCACCCAACTCTGTTGCTAAGGTTCATTAATCACTGAGCATATATCAACATTAACCATGTCATCACTTCTTTTCACTATCACCATAAGGACACATTTTGTCCTTTGGTAGGCCAGGCTGTGAGCCTCAATTTACTCATTTCTCAAACCCACAATGTATTATTACCTATAATTTAAAGCTTATCTATGAGATTTGACCTCTTTGTCTGAGCGATGAAGATAAACCTACTTTGCCTAATAATTTTACAATGCTAAAACCGAGACCTTGGGCTTGAAAAAGTAAGCAAACTACAATGTTCTATATTAAAATAATGAGGTTATTATAAAATCACAGAATACAGTCATTAATGACTATATGCTAATAATTAAACTTCCATTTCCTAAGACCTGCCCACCACTACCAGAAGCTGTCCATACAAACTCACATTTAATTCAGAATCACCCTGTGAGAGTTATCAACACCCTTTAACAGATGAGAAAATTAAGGACTTGTGAGGTTAAAGCAAGGTCACTTAACTCACAGGTGATAATATATAAAGTTTAGATTTAGGTCTATCTGGTTTCATTGATCAGGCTTTGAAATTAGACAATATTGGTGGGTGGGTGTGTGTGCATGTGGTATGTTAGTCACCATAAAATCTTTTTTTATAAAGATGTTCCATGGGACGCCTGGGTAATTCAGTTGGTTAAGCACCTGCGATCAGCTCAGGTCATGATCCCAGGGTCCTGGGATGGAGCCCTACATCAGGGTCTTTGCTCAGAAGGGAGCCTGCTTCTCCCTCTGCCTGCTGCTCTTTCTTTCTCTCTCTCTCTCTCTGACAAATAAATAAATAAAATCTTAAGAAAAAAAAAAAAAAGATGTTCTGTAATATTAAGAAGTCATCCAAGAATCTATATAATATTATTGGCATGACCAAACGGAAGAATTTTTTATGTAAAAACAATGACACAGTGAGAGAGTGTTCAAATCACAGAAGGCAGCCAGAGGAGTTCTTCTGGTGTTCTGTGTGGTACCATGGTACCCCCTGCATTTCTGGAACAGGCAGAAGCCCATGCGTTACCCATCAAAGCCATGAAGGCCATAAAATGAATACCCGTGTCCAAATGTGGTCCAAATCTAAGAATACAGGGCAACCAAAAGTTCTGGCAACACGAAGAAGTATGCTGAATAAGAAGGCAAGCTTAGAAAAAACAGCCACATTGAAGCAAGGCTGCACATATTTCAACCTACTTGGCCAGTTAGGTCGAACAAACAACTTACCCTCAGAGATTTTAAAACATAATATCTGAAAATAAATGTGCTAGAACAGTGCTTGTTGACATCTTAGTTGGCCCAAGTACCTTTCGAAATGAGACCTATTCACTTCCCAGTTTGAATTTTATGACCACCTTAAGAACAACTTGAAATCAGAGATTTGCAAAAGCATTAAGCAAATATTCGCAAGTCAAAAGCTAATGATCTAATAAGCAACTAGGCCTGCTTTATAAGAAGATAAAAATTCCTAAACCCAATCCCTCAAAAAAGAATTCCTTGAAGGTGATATAAAACGTACTTGAAACATACAACAACTCATCATCATAAGGGCCTCACTCTACATCAGGTGCTTGCCCGACTGGGTGCTCTCACCATCCCCACTACCATGCGAAGCACAAATCTGCCAAGTCGCTGCTCTCCTAGACTAGTAACTCAGTCTTAAAACTACTCAGCTCTCCGGAAGGCCCACACACCTGGCACTGACATTGTTAATACAATGGTCTCATTACAACAGCCGCACCAGATGTTACTTAAGTCTAATCCAAAGTCCTAAATCCACCTCCAACTTGACAAAACCAGTGAGCAGATCTCTCCATCTTCCCAACCCCAAACCCTGGTACGCTCTCCTGAGAGGTACTGGATACAAGTACCAAAGAGAATTTTGTAAGGACAAGGTTTTGGTTTTTTTTTTTTTTTTAAAGATTTTATTTGACACAGAGAGAGAAATCACAAGTAGGCAGAGAGGTAAGCAGAGAGAAAGGGGAAGCAGGCTCCCTGCTGAGCAGAGAGCCCGAATGGGGATGGATCCCAGGACCCTGAGACCATGACCCAAGCTGAAGGCAGAGGCTTTAACCCACCCAGGCACCCCGTAAGGACAAGGTTTTTTTTTGTTGTTTTTTTTTTTTTTGTTTTTAAGATTTATTTATTTGACAGAGAGAAACCACAAGAGAGGCAGGCAGAGAGAGAGGAAGGGAAGCAGGCTCTCCGCTGAGCAGAGAGCCCGATGTGGGACTCGATCCCAGGACCCCGAGATCATGACCTGAGCCGAAGGCAGTGGCTTAACCCACTGAGCCACCCAGGCGCCCAGGACAAGGTTTTTAATTAAAGAGTCTATTAACTGATATGGCTGTAGTCATCAAATGGAAATGCCACATGAGAGCACTTGGTAGATACCTGAGTATCAGCCTCCATCATGCCTCAAAGCCCATGTAACTCCCTTTCTGTCAAGAGTCACTATTCTCTATATTTATTTAGTTTATATCCCAACCAGGAATTCTTCTAAGGTGGCCCACTTAGAGTCTCCACTTTGTGTTTCGGATCCCAAGGGCAATCCCCATGTCCGCCCTTCCCTTCTAACAATATTACTCCTATACCTTAGAGTTCTAGTTAAATCCATATTCTCCTTATCCCAAAAAATCACTTGCACCTTAACCCGATAAAGTCTTCTTTTCCTGCTGTGTTTTTCACAGCTCATGTTGAAATCTTTACTATGTTTAAGGTTGCCCTGAAGTTTTTTTTTTATCATTGAGGCACTGCATTGTAGAGATTCTCTGTTAATTCCTCCAGCAGGTATAAACACCCGATGAGAGTACTGAGAAACTGAGAATCCAAAAGACCAAAGATTATTTCATTATAGCTATCCGAAGTGTATTAAATATGGCTATTTCTGAACACTTTGCTTATACTGCAATCTGTGTGTACGTATATAAATTTTGAACAATAAGAACAATGTTGATCAGATAACAGTCAGAGACTAACACTTCTGACCAGTAAGTTAGCCACTAGCCCATGTGACTACTGAGTACTGGAAATATTGCTAGTCAGAACTGAGATATGCTGGGGCGCCTGGGTGGCTCAGTGGGTTAACTTCTGCCTTCAGCTCAGGTCATGATCCCAGGACCCTGGGATCGAGCCCTGCATCAGGCTTTCTGCTCAGCAGGAAGCCTGTCTCCCCCTACCTCTCTGCCTGCGTCTCTGCCTACTTGTCATCTCTCTCTGTCAAATAAATAAATAAAATCTTTTTAAAAAAATTGAGATATGTTATAAGTAGAAAATGCACAGCAGATTTCAATTTTTTTATTTTATATTAAAAAAGGACATAAAATGTCTCGATTTCTTATATTGACTACGTGCTAAAATAACATTTGGGATATATGAAGTTAAATGAAATACACTAGTAAAGTGCAAATATGCTCCTGTTAGATTTCTACTGTACAGCACCGGCTTAGCAGTTATAACGCCATTATTATCTTACCTATCAACATATCCCACAGCCTCCCCACCTCTCAAACTCATAACTTGTATCTAAAGGAGGAAAAGTATTTTTAATGTCAGGTTAAGGAAAACTTGAAAGGGAAGATAGATCTATACCCCAAATCACTGCCTAAAGCTGGGTACAAGCACTTTGCCTGGCTACAACTTAGCCTACACCCCTCCAGCAAACACCCCTCCAGCTGTGATTTACAGACCAAAATTTTGCCTGTCTGTAGAGAAACCCAGGTTGATGTAAGAGTTTTTGACTAAAACCAAAATAGTTTTCCTATACAAGAACTTTAGTTCTGCCTTAAAGGTAAACACATATTTTGTCTATCCTTGTTTCTAGTAAGATTAACAAACTAGATGTCCCCTTACCTCAGATTAGAGGCATTTAGAGGAAAAAAGATTGTTACGGTCAGCCACACATCCGTCAGAAGTGACTATTCACAGCAAGGAAGGGAAGAACTGCACAGGCCCCACAAGTGTAACAAACACAGTGACCCGGAGGCCACTTTGAATCATTAAGAAAAGTCTACGACAGTTCGTAGGGGTCCTGATGCTTTGCCCAAAGTTATTTTTACTTCAAAACTTTCTTATTACGTTTTTTAAAAGATTTTATTTATTTATTTGACAGGCAGAGATCACAAGTAGGCAGAGAGGCAGGCAGAGAGAGAGGAAGGGAAGCAGGCTTCCCGCTGAGCAGAGAGCCCAACACAGGGCTCGATCCCAGGACTCTGGGAACATGACCCGAGCCAAAGGCAGAGGCTTTAACCCACTGAGCCACCAGGCACCCCTTCCTATTACATTTTGATAAATATTTTTCACAATGTTAATTTATCAAAACTGCATTTTTAAACAACTTTAAATATTTAATTTAGTGCCTCTGATAAAGTTAAAGAAGATATTTGCTGTTTGAAATATTTAAGATCTTCCTAAAAATACAAAATGTTTAAAACAATATACAGTTGTTATGCTGAAAAAATTAAAAAATAAAAAAATTTAAAAGAATAAAAAAAAACAAAAAAACAATATACAGTAGCGTACCTTAAAGACATCGGTGTCTGTAAATGCATCTATAGTCAGTGAATTACTACATACTTAATACAAACTTAAATAGCATATCAATCTTTAACACCCTTTATGTTTAATAATCAGTAATTATTTTTTAATTATTTAATGATTAACACCTTTAATGCCTCAAGAATACATATTGATACTTGATTTATACAAAAACGTCATAGCCAAGCTGACATAAAAACCAGTCATAAGATCATAAGGGAAGAAAAGCACCTAACTAGCATTTAGTAGAAGAAAATCAAGATGATATTCTGCGGTACACAAAGAATAGAATGTACCACTCTCTTTCTGCCCTCAACAGGGAAGGAGCCAGAGCTAAGTGGACAGCAGTCCCCTACTTCCCACATCTCATATCACAGCAGTCACTTGTGTGACTATCACTTGAGCAAGGCTGTGAGCTTCCACTAATTCTCCAACTAAAAATTATAGATTTCTTAAACTCATGAAGATGTATTTCCTTAAAGAAGAGGAGAGTTCTTCCCTTTTTAAACTCTACATTGAGATTTTTAAAATTGAACCCAGCACGATGTCTGTGTTTTTGATCGGGTGTGACTTCCCGCCACTGTAAGAACAACCCAAGTGAGAGGATCTCCAGCAACTAGATCCCACCAACTATACCACGGTAAGCCCAGGAAGTCTAAGCTAATTTAGAAGACAAAATGCACACATCAACAACCAAATATAAATTAAATGAGATCTTATCTCACAAATTGATAGTTTAAAATACCCAACTGGAATTTCTGTTTCTGACCATGAGGGGCATAAGGAGGTCCAGACTAGCACCTTTCTACCAAATGATTAGAAAACTAGAGAAAACTAGAAAAAACAACTATTTTCGGATATTTAGCAACAGATGGTATAAGTAATCCTTGAGAGAAGGGAAACAAACAAGGGGAGCCCTGTGATCATACCTTTCTATCTGAAAATAACTTCTGGATGAAAAGTGAAGAGAACCCAAACAAAAACCTCACAAAAGCCTCCTCACCAAATTGAGGCGACAAAGATCTCAGTGTGAGGAGGCCAAAATGCTGAGAATTTACAGGACAGAGAATGGAGAAGGGGAGAGCGATGCAAAACAGAAGCTCCAGAAATTTGCATGAAGTTCACCCTGAACCTTTGGGTTCATTCCAATCTGTACATGCATATGGCAAAACTCCTCAAGGCCAGGGAAGAGTAATTACCAAGGAACTGTCAGAGGAGCAATTTCCAGAGTTCACACCAAGCCACGAAATTGTTAGAGATGCCATGAACCACAGTAGAGAAGCTTCCTCGACTACACTGGGAATCATGTCTGAGCTGTGAGACTAGCATAGACCTATAAGAAAAGCCACTCTAGACCTACTGTAATAGCTTAAAAACTAGCCTAAATACAATCAGATTAACCCTACAAATAACTGAGCAAAACGAAGTTCAAGACTCCTGATGGGAATTAAAATCTAGCACTCAGTTCACAATATATGGTATTCAATAAAAAATTACTAGTCATGCAAACAAACAGAAAACCTGTATGAAACAAATGCTCCATAAGCAGCAGATAATTCCATAATGGAAACGGGCCCATAAGTGAGAACAATGTGGAATTACCATACAAAGATAACGAAATAACTAATATGAGTAGATGCAATTTGTTCAAGGATTTAGAGGGGGAAAAAAGAATATAATAAGAGATGATATAACACATGGAACTTCTGGAGATGAGAACTATAATATCGGAGAGGAAAATGATGCTGGGTGGAGTTAAAATCCAATCAGGCACTGCAAAGGAAAGAATTCATGAATTCAAGGAGAGAGCCGCAGGCCTGTCCCAGCTGAAGCACTGAGAAAAATGTATCAGCAGAGCACTGGTGACTGGTGAGGCAGTGTCACGGGTCTACAGTATATAGAGTTAGAGTCCCAGGCACAAAAAGGGGCGAGGCAGGGGCGGCAAGGAGGGAAAAGACAAAAATAGTTGAAGACATAATTCGGAAAAATATTTCAGATTTAATGAAAACTATGAACCCAAAAGGTCCAGAAGCTCTATGAACCCCAAGCAGGATAAATAAAAACACATCAAGGCATATCACATTCAAATGACAAAACCAGGAAAAAAGAAAAATATCTTTAGCTGGGAAAGACATAGTACATATTGAAGAACGAACATAAGAACTTTCTCAGACTTCTCATCGGAAACTATAAAAGTCTAAAGAAAAACAGAACGTCTTTGAGATTTTTTTAAATGTTAATTTTGAATTCCTTATCAACTTATCAATCAATAGTATCTTTCAATAATGAAGGTGAAGTAAAGATTTTTTTTTATACAAGCAAAAGTTGACAGAACTTAGATACTACAAGTTAAAGGAAGTGTTGTCAGGTAAGAAGACTATCAGAGAGAAACTGATCCTGTACAAAAGAAGGAAGGCTTATGTTGGAAATATATAGGTAAGTGAAATATTTCCTTTACAAATTCCTAAAAATTATTTGATGGTATAATAGAGTATTGTGGGAATTATACTTAGAACTCAAATGGATAGTGCAACAGATAAAAGGGGAGTGAATAGGGATGCCTGGGTGGCTCAGTCAATTAAACCTCTGCCTTCAGCTCAGGTCAAGATCTCAGGGTCGTGGGATCAAGCCCCGCATCAGGGCTCTCTGCTCAGCAGGAAGCCTGCTTCTCCCTCTCTGTCTGCCTGCTTCTCTGCCTACTTGTGCTCTCTCTCTCTCTGTCAAATAAATGAATAAATAAAATCTTTTTTAAAAAGGGGAGGAGTGAATAAAAACGTACTATAAGGCGGCTTTCATATTAGACGTAAAATACATTTGATAGAAACAAGTGAAAAGATGCACATAGAAAATCCTGGAGCAACCACTAAAAATATAAAACAAAGAGCTACAGTTAATAAGCCTAGAGTGGAGGTAGAATAGAATACCTAAAAATGCACATTTAATACTTTTTTTTTAAAGATTTTGTTTATTTATTTGACAGACAGAGATCACAAGCAGGCAGAGAGGCAGGCAGAGAGAGAGGAGGAAGCAGGCTCCCTGCCGAGCAGAGAGCCCGACGCAGGGCTCGATCCCAGGACCCTGAGCCGAAGGCAGAGGCTTTAACCCACTGAGCCACCCAGGTGCCCCCATTTAATACTTTTTAAAAAAGCAATAGAATAGGAAAGGAAAGGGCAATGAAGAGACTGGACAAGTAGAAAGCAAGCAGCAAGATGAGAGACTCAAATCTAACCACAATGATACCTACATTAATTATAAATTGTCCACATATTCCAATTTATTCAGGTGTCAGACTGAATAAAAAAGATCCAACTATAGGCAATGTGCAAGAAATCCACCTTAAATATAAAACACAGATAGGTTAAATGGGAAATGGAAAAAGTTACCATGCAGACCATCGAAGGAAAGCTACAGCATCACGGCATCAGACAAAACAGACTTTTTAGAACAAGAGTATTACCAGGGTAAAAATGCACAGTCGATGATGATAAAAATGGCAACTCACCAGGAGGACTTAATCCTACACATTCATGCATCTAATAACAGATCTATGAAGAAAAACCATTAGGTCTGCAAGCGGAAATAGACGAAGCCACAACTATTTTGGAGACTAAAATTCTTCTCCGTAATTGATACAAGAAAGAAGAAAATCAACAATGAAATACAAGGTGCGACAACACTACACAGCAACCGACAACACTATGAGAACACTCCACCTGACAAACGAGAAACACAGGCCACTCAGCAAGACGGACTACGGCCTATACAAGTCTCAACACATGAAAACGAGCATTTGAAGTGATATAAAATCCATTCTGAACAAAATTAGAAATAACGGAGAGCTCTTTGAAAACTACCTAAATGTCTGAAAATGAGACACCCCCCTGAACTGTAAGTAAAGAAGAAATTAAAAGAAAAATCAGGAAATATTTTGAACTAAATAAAAGTAAGGCTCTACTTAGGGGCCAGGAGGAGGGCAGCAGTCTGAGAAGTGGACACATGAAAATATTCACAACGACTACTTCCCTCACTTTTCTTGGGATTATTTAGGAGGAAGATAAGTGAGACATATAAAATACATTCCGTGTTGCATTGCGAGCACCAAGAATGCCTTCAGTCGTACAGCTTGGCCCTCTGTGCGTGCTCGGGGGAAGACGAGGCAGCCGTGGACGTGTGGAGAAGGGAGGAAACAGGCAGGTGAGGCAGTCCAGCAAGAACAGGAGTGAAACCAAAGCATCGGTAACCCCAGCCCAGGCATCTGGAGCCCATACTGTGTTTTATATTCATGTCCTCTCACTTACAGCAACTCCAAGAGGCAGGCAGTAACTTCATTTTCTATACAGGAATCTTGTACGCTGGTTCACTTGTTGAAGTTCACAATAGCTGTTAGAACTGAGGAAGAAGTCAGGCTCCAAGTGCCTCGTCGCTGCCTACTTGAGAACCCACAGGTGGTTTCTCAGTGAGCGGACATCCCCAGGCATCCCACTGTCTTGTCCCATCAAGTTCACTTTGCCGTCCACTGATCCACAAGCCACGTGCGTGCTTTTGCTGCTGCTCTGCCCAAATGCTTTCCCCCCACCCCCGCCTCCAGCCAGTCGCTGCATGAGCCTTCCTCCCTGGGACCAAGGAGTCCTCCTCTTGCAACCTTTCATGGCCCATTGAGAATCTAAGTTGTCTTTCTCTTATGCGGCCTCTATTTAAGGAGCACAGTGAGAGTTTATACCAATATGTGAAGATGTATATTTTAGGTAAAAGAAACTTTGTAAATATTTGACTAAAGTCAAATACCTCAATTCCATCAATATAACTCATGACCACTTGTGCTCAGAGCAATGTGGTACACTCAGGACAAAGAGGAAGGAGACAGACCCTGCCCTGGGTGGGTCCCCCAGGTCAGGGGTAAAGGAACCCTGTATACAAGTAATTTCCAAAGAGAATATCAAGTGCTACAAGGAGCTCAGATACCAGGGTCCACGGAAGCATGTCAGGTGACCTCCTAACCAAGTCAAAGGAGGGTAATACAAGGGTTCTCAACAGGGGTAAATGCTAGGCCCATATTTAAAGACAAATGATGAACAGAGAGGCTGCAACAAGGCATTCTGGATAAAAGTCATATATGTAATTCCTCCAAGGGAATAACAAATAAGCAACATTATGTTCTGGAGGCTGCAAGATGAACCATGTGGCTAGAACACAAGGTATGCATCATGAGTTGAAGAAAGAGAGAGCATAAGAAGAAACCCAAATCTGGAGGGCCTTGAAAGCCATGTGAGGTCATCGAGAGGTTGTAAGCCGACTGAGAGGTAATCACTGGAGAGCGGGAGAAAAGGTGTGATCGGGCATGTCAGCACTGAGCAACGCCACCCTGCTAGGGTCAGAGGGGGAGAAGAGGGAAGCCGGGGAAGGACCAGAGAGGCAGGCTAAATCACCGTGTTGACCTACTGTGTAAGGGACAGTGGCCCCGAAGAAAGCTGTGGTAGACCCGAAAGAAGCAGAGAATTTTGGAAAATCACTAAGTCACTGGACTCAATAGAGTGACCATCTGAGAGAGGAAAGCAAGGGCATGAAGGACACTGGTTTGGGTAATGAGCAATCAACAGGGAGACCATCGACCACCTGGGAGAGAATGATGTCGAGGTATCTGAATGGGTGAAAGGGATACAAAGGGAAGAAAGCACGGAGACAGAAGAGGGAGTTTGTTGCTGTGATTGTTTTGTTGTTTAGACGTGTTAAGTTTGGGGCTGCTGTGAAACCTCCAAGGGAGGTATTTGGTATACATTTAGGCATTTGTGTGTAGAGGATGAAGTCAGTCTGGAGTAGAGATGAAGGCATCATGGGCGTGGACACAGGGTCTGAAGGCTGGAGGCAGCAGTGGCTGCCCCAGAGGGAGAAATGGCTAAATGAGGAAAACAAGACCCGCATGGGTTGCAGAGTGTGCTGTGGTTTGGAGGGAATGTAAGCTTCAGACGCTGATATTAAAAAAGAAGAAAAGTCCCCAAAAATGAGATAAGCTTTTATTCTCAGAAGCTAGAAAGAGCAAATTAAACACAAAGTAGAGAAATAGAGAAGAGGGGAAAAATAAATGAAATAGAAAGTGAACCATAACAAAGGCCAACAAAAGATTTGTAACATGCATCCGAGAACGTGGATACAGAAAAAACGCCTACAAAGCAAGGGCAAGAAGAAAATGTTTACAACTGGGCACTTGTTTCTGAGAACAAAATCTTTGCTTATACCTGAACACAAGAAAGACAAAAGCAAATATAATCCAGGAAAACAGAAAACTTTCCCCAGTCACCCCTTCAAAAAGACATTATAACAGGAAATTCACTTGAAAACCACCCAAGCAGAAATACAGCCTCTAGAAAGAGCAATGCTGTGGCTGCAAGGTGGCTTCTCTGCCTGGCCGCATTTTAAGAAAAGCCCAACACTAGGAAAGCTTGGGAACAATGTCAATCGAACTCCGGCCTACAGCAACCTCACATTTTACAGGTCGTTAACTGGGCACAGCCGGTGCCTTACACCCCGATGGACTCGGGCATGAAGACCACAGCCCCTGCCGCCTTCAGCTGCTGGGTTAGCACATTAGAAAGACAAAATGATAAAAGCTTATAAGAAAGTTCATGAAGGAAAGGGAAGGGCAAACAGGAAATTTATGCCCAAAATTTGTGAAGGAGAGAGAAGACAAAGCTTCCAAGTCCAAGTTCAACAATCTACTCACTCCCAAATCACTGTCCCCCTTATTGTAGCCAATAGGTCATATTCTCTTAACATTAGGCAAAACAAATTTAAAATTTAATTTAAATTTAAATTTTTTTTAATTTAAAATATTTTTATTTTAATTTTAAAAAATTTAAAATTTAATTTAATTTAAACTTCAAAATTAGTTTAAAATTATTTAAATTTATTTATTAAACATTTATTTATTTATTATTAAACATTTATTATTATTAAACATTTATTAAAAACAAATTTTTTTTAAAGTCTGTGTGTGAGAAATATGTACAAAAAGAGGCCTTGTGTCTTGGTCTTATCTTTAAGAAAGATGTTTGGTACTTTAAAAAAAAAAAAAAAGAAAGATGTTTGGATTCTGTACTTGCGTTAAATTAATTCTTCGCCCCTTTCAAATGAGAGTCTAATTTGAGGTCATTTTATTGTGCTAACTGCATTAATGGCTTTAAAATCATTTCAGATAGGCAACATTTTTTTAAACAGAACACAAACAATAATCTTTGAAGTAACCCTGAACAATCTGACTTCTTCAAAATTAAGAACTTTGATTCCTTAAAAGATATTAGGAAATGGAAGAGGCAAGACAGAGACTGGAAAAGGATATTTGCAATATGTGTATCGGACAAGAGACGTATGCCCCAGATAAGGAACGCACACAAAACAGCAAGATGTAGCACGTTTTGCATGGAGCACTGGGTGTTGTGCAAAAACAATGAATACTGTTACGCTGAAAAAATAAATTAATTAAAAAAAAAAAAAAAGAAGTGAAAACAGCAAGATGTAAAGACAAGATGAGCCGAAGACTTGGAACAGGTATTTCACAGAGAATCCTCAAATGGCCAATAAGCACACGAGCCCATGCTCAACCTCACTCATTAGAAAAACTCAAATTAAAACCACAGAGGAGGGGTGCCTGGGTGACTCAGTGGGTTAAGCCTCTGCCTTCGGCTCAGGTCATGATCTCGGGGTCCTGGAATCGAGCTCCGTGTCGGGCTTTCTGCTCAGCGGAGAGCCTGCTTCCCTCTCTCTCTGCCTGCCTCTCTGCCTACTTGTGATCGCTGTCTGTCAAATAAATAAATAAAATCTTTAAAAAGAGAGAGGCACTCATCATGTTCATTAGAATGGGGATCAATTGCTGTGAGAATGTAAATCACTTCCACCACTCTAGAAAACCATTTGACAGTTTCTAAAGTATACGTCTATCCTATGAGTTACTCCTATGTATTTTAGCCAAAATACAAGTTATGTCCACAAAAAATACATACAAGAATTCTATTCACAGAAACAAAAAACAAAAAAACGAAAGCAAAAAGCCCTCAGATGTCCATCACCAAGGGAGTGGATAAACAAATATTGATCTATCATACGGTATAACACTCACAAGGCTAAATCTCACTGACATCCTGGCTGAAGGAAGCCAGACGAAAGAGTATATCCTATAAAATTTAATTTAACTGAAGTTCAAAGGCAAATAAATCTGTGGGTGATAGAAATTAAAACAGTGATTGCATCTGGCAGGGAGGGGACTCCCTGGAAGGGGGCACAAGGGATCTTCTAAGGTGGAAACTGTCTACGTTTTTATTTGGGTATTGGCCACAGGCATATAGATACATAAATATTCAGAGAGTCATATACTCCAGATTTGTAAGCTTTATGTTAAACCTCCAGAAAACATTAAGATAAAATATCCCAAATACATTTGTCCTTCAAGTGACTTATTTTACTTACAACATTTTATCACTTCACAGACTTTCGCTGATCACTTACTATGTGCCAGGCACCCTTCCTGGCTAAGAGCTACAGCAAAGAATAAAACAGACACAAGTCTGTGCCTCCTTGGAGCTTATACTCTAGAGGGAAGATGGACAATGAAGAAAACAAGTTGTTACAGTATTCATAAAAAGGTAAGATAGACAAAAAATACATAAAAGGGGATCAGGATAGGGAACGGGGGAGCAAATTACAATCTAGGCACTGACTTCATTAAACTACTGTTTAAATCAAATCATAGGGGCATCTGGGTGGCTCAGGTCATGATCCCAGCCAGGGTCCTGGGATCAAGCCTGGCATTGGGCTCCTTGCTCAGCAGGGAGTCTGCTTCTTCCTCTCCCTCTGCCTGCTGCTCAACCTCATTAAATGACTGTTTAAATGAAATCATGACAGATAGGCACATACAATAAATTACATGTACGGTTTTCTAGTTGCAGGAAAACATGTATCTTAACCATTTGTAAGTGTACAGTTAGTAACATTAAGGATATTCACATTGTTGAACAGCCATCTTGCAAAACTGGAACTTTGTCCCTGTTAAACACTAAGTCCTAGTCCCCTCCCCCCAGCCCCTGGCCACCATCCTTCTACACTCTGTCTCTATGACTTTGAGGACTCCAAGCACCTCCTAGAAACAGAATCCTACAGTCCTTGCCTTTTGTGACCGCCTCTTTCACTTACTACAACGTCCTCAAGGCTCATCCAGGCTGCAGCCTGTTAAAATCCCCTTCCTTTTTGAGGCTGAATAACACCCCCTGCATGAAAATACCACATTTGTTTATTCACGGATGGACACGTTGGTGCTTCCACATTTTGGCTATTATGAATGTGTGTGCAAGTGTCTCTTCAAGATACGCTTAATTCTTTGGGGTCTACACCTGGAAGCAGAATTGCTGGATCATGTGGTAATTTCACATTTAAACCTGCGAGGAAGCTCAGCCTGCTTTCCGCACGCCAGCACCCTTTTGCGATCCCACCAACAGCGCACGTGGGCTCCAATTTCTCCACATCCTTGCCAACACTTGTGATTTTCTGGGTTTTTTTGTTTTAGTATGTTATAGTAACCATCTTAAAGGATGAGAGAGCTTCGTTTTTTTAAACTGCATTTCCACATTGTTGGTGTCACTCGGGTTCCTGGAAATGGCAGCGGTCTGTCCTCCCAAGTTAGCTTACCTGAAATTTACTAACCCTCTTGCTTTTGTGAGTTTCAGTTGTCTGCAAAGGCCTCAAGGGGAGGAAAAAATACAATAAATTCCTATTTGCCCTTCAACAGATCTCAAGGAAATGACAGCATTTCAGCCTACGAGACTTTAAATGTTAAAATAAATTTCCACCTGCATTTAAGATTAATCATGGTCTTTATAGCTTGAAATCCTTAATTTCTATTCAGTAGGCTTCATTTGTTACACATTATAGTACAAGAAAAATAGCTACCTCAGAGTTATAAGGGTAAAGTAAAACTGAAAAAATAAATCTAGTCTAATCATTGAAAAAATTACACATAAGGACATTTTTTAGTGTTGAGTATTTGTTGACTTTGGTAATTCCCCATCATTCAACACTACTCATATAAAGTAAGTAGGAGGAACACCTGGGTGGCTCAGATGGTTATGCCTCTGCCTTCGGCTCAGGTCATGATCCCAGGGTCCAGGTACAGAGCCCCACATTGGGCTCCCTGCTCAGCGGGGAGCCTGCTTCTCCCTCTGTCTCTGCCCCTGCCCCCCTGCTCATGCATGCGTACACTCCCACTCTCAAATAAACAAAATCTTTAATTAATTAATTAATTAAAATAAAATAAAGTAAGTAGGAGAGGATCGTAATTTGTGCCTAAGTTGCAAAAACCTGATTCCCATGTCGTAGCCAGGATGAAAACATGAACGAGGAGACGGGCCATGAGAAGACCAGACAAGTGACGCAGGACAGCTCCCAGAATACTTCACAGCACAGCCCGCACAGACTTCCTCATCACACATACTTGGCATCAAGATGTCATTCTGTACCCCAGGCCCTACCTCTGCTGTTCTGATCGTCAGGTGGGGACAAAACCAGTCAACTGCCAAAAGCAACAGATCTTGACAAACGATGCTTTGGATTCTTCTCCCTACTACAGTTTCCAGCTGCTGCAACTTTCACCAGTTAAAAGAAGTGGTCTAGAAAGTCAGAATCCAATTCGTGTTCTTTGAATTTGTACATTTTAGTAGCCATTACATCACTGTTCTAAAGTTGCAAAAGCAATGTTAAATACCTGACAATTCGAGATGATATTTAAACTCCTGGTCTAAAACTAAATTAAGAAAAAGTAATTTTCAAATAAAGCAAATATCATGACCCTTAGTCAGGAGCTTTTAGTTTTGAGCTCACAACTTTCTTTTTTGGTGCCCATGGAGGTAAACAACCTATTCTAAGTCAGAATATTATTAGACCATTTTCATGTGTAACTTCTGGGTTTCTGGCTTCCTATATACCATCTAATTCATCTTAAGTTTCCACCTAAATATTTTTATTGCAAAAAAACTATTTTAAGGCTCTGAACATCTTTAAAATCTATTTGGCTAACGTTTACAAAAAGAAAAAAGAATTCCTTGAATCGCCAAGGCTGTTTTTGCTTCTTTGTAAGCTATAGGACGAATAATCCTTATCTCCAAGGCAGAGGATTGAAGGAATGCTAGCTACAGGCTAAGCATCTGCACAGCTCAGCTGCTCTTCTCGCTGTCCTCTGTCAGCCATGCGGTGGGTAGGCTGCCCCTGCATGAGGATGGCAGTGTAGACGGAGTGAGTTACCTGTGGCGTAGCATCTCCTCCAGCCGCAGGTCGGGGGCATGGTGCTCCGTCCCTCACACGGGGTGCATGAAGACAAAAGCAGCCGTAACCGTTTGGAGGTGTCTAGGTATTAAGACCTCAAAGCTGATCCCCAAGATAATCTGAGAGAATTATATTGTGCCCTGAAACTGTCCTGTCCTGGCATGAAACATCGCTCTTGAGTACAAGAAATTTGGGATGGATAGCAGAAAGTTAGAGAAGTGAGAGTAATTTTTAATGAAAAAAAATTTTAACTTTTTACCTAACAAATGAGCAAGGGAAAATATTGAAGAATACTCGTTGGTCTATCTTGCCAGATGGCAGTAAAATTTTTTGATGAATAGAAGCTTCTTGGCTTGCGTTAATTGCAAGTCACATCTGAGTATTCATCTCTGAGCCCGTGTGCAAGGCATGAGAAGAAGCACAACTGAGACTTGGGCTGCCCCAGCACCCACGCTGGACGCTCCCTCCCATTCACTGCGTCTCTGCACAGAGCTCAGCTACACCAAGGCAAGCACCACCACCACGTCACCCAAGAAGGGGTCAAATGGGTGACACAAGCAGCCCACAGAGCTTCTTCCTGCTTGAGCTCTGCTCGTAAAATGGCTCTTGGATTTTAATCCTGAAACTCCAGACAACAAAGATTTCACAACATGATGGCTTTTGTGGATATTTATGTGGAAGAAAATGTATGTAAGACCCAAAACTCAGTACACTTAAAACCCTATGCAGGAGACTTAAAAGCCAAGAGCCGTGGGGAGAAAAATCAGTCATGTGACTGTATGTATGTAGGTATGTATTTTAGAACTATGAGACGTTTTAAAAGCCCACCAAGTAGTGAAGGATGTGCAGAGGCAGCGGCAAGGTTATCCTTACATGGATGGCAAAGAAGACTTTCTTCTACAGAACGGCCTGACGGATTCTACAGCCCCACGTGGAAAACATTCACAGACGTCATTAAGATGGTGAGTGGAGTTCCACTGTGTAATTTTTTCCATCCTGAAGCACCTCCCACCTCCTCGGAAGATTTAATGCTGTTTTCCCATTAGGGAGACCGTGCAGCAGTCCCCAACCTGCTAACAGTGCCTGGACCATTTTCCAGAATCACCCCGCCCCATCCTGGCAGGCAGCATGTGCTGGGAGAGCTCGCAGCTGACTGGTACAATTTCCAATCGTGGCATGCCGTACCACGTTGATATGTGGGATAAATAATTCTTCCGTAAAAGGGCTAATGAAATATAATCAGCAACAATGAAACAAAAGCCCAGCATAAATGAGGCCGAGTTTGCTAACAAACCTTGTTCAAAATGGGGAGACTATATTTTCTCATTCATCTCTTATGGTCTTTGATTATTTATAAAAGATAAAAATCCCTCTGTAGAAGTCATCCAAAAAAGTTGGAAACACCTTTAAAAGCTCTTTTAAAAATATGATTTTTTAGAGATGGGCATCCTTCCTGAAGATGTACTGAAGTTCACTAAATTGCACATCTCCTACCCAGAACCTCCTTTATTTCTCATCTGTCCTCAGAGTTTAACTGTCCCACAGGTAAAAATCCACTAAGTATCACAGAATCCCTTACAGACATTCACGGATCTAAGATTTTAAAATTGTGACTCTGAAAAATAATAAAAAATATAACAAGCGGGGAAGAGAATTAAGACTCTTCATATTTCCTAAAAGGATACACACCAAAATGTTAGTAGGTCTCTTCTTTGGACTTTAAGAATATAAAGGACTTGTTTCTTATTTATTCCTCATTTGTCTTTTTTTTTTTAAGTAGGCTCCAAGTTCGGTGTGGAGCCCGACATGGGGCTTGAACTCACAACCCTGAGATCAAGACCTGAGCTGAGATCAGGAGTCAGATGCTTAACTGACTGAGCCACCCAGGCTCAGTTTATTCCTGTTCTTATTCTCATTTTCTAAAATGAGAAAGATTTATAGTCAGAAAAAGATTAAAACAGGAATCTATTTTATTTCTATTTGTTTTCCTTACCATTTTCTTATTTTTTTTAAAAGCTGTCTTCTTAACATTGGATTAATAAGTTAAGGCTGCCTTACCTTATCAACATATAGTATTTCATATCTAAACTTGAGGTTGCCCAAAGGCAAAGAATCCTTTTGGGAATTATGAGGATCCCCGAGTACCCGCCTGTTTAAAGCTTGCCTCAGTTTCCCTCTAAAGCAGAGTATGCACTCCTCCAACCTCCTCTCCTCTACTTATTCTTCTAGACTTCAAATAAAGTAGAAGCTTCCTTCATGTATTGTCTTCAAAATCCATTTGTAATCCTGACTAAAAAAATACACAGCTCTCTAATCCTGTCGAATGGTGAGGTTTTTACCATCAAGAAACCGTTAGAAATGTTAAATGCAAATCCCTAGCAATACCAGGCAAAGCTTTATTTTAAAAAGAGTGGTATTGATTTTATTTACACTATTTCCCAAAATACCACAGCTTGAAAAGCTTTGAAGACTAATTTTATAGGGCTTTGATCTGTTGAAAAGCCATCAGATTTCTTAGCATAAACATATCCCTGGGAGGAAAAGAAGTAAAATATGTAAACATCTGAGTTTTTAAAGTAAAGTCAAAGCAGTTATTAGCAACGAGGTCTAGATGGTCAAAATATTGCTCTGAATCCAAATGACTAATTCTGATCCTAATTGGAAGGCAAAAATTTTCACAAAATCAGTTGAGCCTGCAATTTAAGATAAAATTAGGAGAAGAATAAATAAGATTCTGGCCAAATGGTACTTCCAAAAATTAATAGTTTACATTTTATTTTCCATTTCTAATGCATGAGCGTTCTGTGTGCAACTGAGCACTGCAGCCAAAACCCAAGAATCAAACGTGTGCACTTGACTGTTCAAGGAACACTTTAAGAACAGGCTAGAAACAATGTGAACCACGGGACGCACCTGAGATTGTCAGGGGAAGCCCACACCACTCCTTCCTCCTCTCCCTACCCACACACACCCAAGTCGAGGAATAAACATATTACAAGATGCTTTTCCCATGAACGCGGAAAGGTCTTGGGGCCCAAGCTTAGGAACTCCGACCTTGAAACAACTCACAGATTAAAAACAAAAGGATAAAAGAGTTAGAAGTCATTCTCCAGACTGGTTTAGCTTTCTCCTGAACGGGAGGAGTGCACGAGGAGCCTCACTAAGGCTGACTACTCCCCACTCCACGGAGAGCCAAGAAAATCCAATGTTTGCGTGTACCTCTTTACCTAACATGACCGCCGGAGGACTTGGATCATAGACTGTCTGGGTCACTTACTGAGAAGGAAAATGTGTATATTTAGGGGAAAAAATTTAACATCAAGAGTGTTAGGCTCTATGAAAGAACATTTACCCACCTGAGAACACATAAATACCTAGAAGCCCACTTCGTTATGAATCTTAAAGGGATTTTTCTGGGAGTGCTCCCTTTTGAGAAAGGTAAACATGGTCATGTCATCCACAGAAAAAGCGGACAGGAAGCAAATGAGCAGGCTAGACTGCTTGTGCGAACCGCAGGGACATGACCTTTGTTGGCAGGAGCCCAGCTCCGAGCTAGGGTGTCCCTGGCCAGGAGGCTTCATCATGCCTCTGAGATCAGCTCAGATACATGTGACCGAACGCAGCCCCAAGACTTTGCTAGGAACCATCAAAGCTCCCAAACTAGTCACTATTCATGCCAATGGCAGGAGAGGCAGGGGGGCTCACTGCATGTTTCTGGAAATCTAAAGATCCCCAACGATGAAAGTCAATTGACATTTTGCATGGGGTTTCTGCTCCATCCCAGGGGCCCCAGAAACACCTCAGCCTGGGATCCGCTGCAGAAAACACCAAGCTGTCCTGAGGCGGGGAGCAGCTAAGCGTGCAGATGCACAAGGGCCTCCGGGGTCAATCAGCAAAGGAACGTCAAGGGCCAAGTGCTGTAGGCTAAGTGGTAGCACAGCTTCTGTGCGGGCTCCTATGTGGTCCTTCATGCACAGAGCAAGCCCAAAGCTTTAAAACTTAAGACATTAAAAATCAGTCACAGGCAGGGGTAAATAGAATGTGGTATATCCATATGATGGAATATTATTTGACCATAAGTAAATAACAGTCCAATTCATGCTACAACATGGATGATCTTTGAAGACATCATGCCAAGTAAAAGAAGTCAGACACAAAACACCACATATTGGAAGATTCCATTTATAGGAAATTTCCACAATAGGTAAATGCATAGGGACAGAAGATAGGTTCATGATTGCTAGGGGCTCCAGAAAAGACAGAAATGGGGAATGACTGCTGATGGGTAGGAGGTGCTTCGGGGGCAGGGGTAAAAATGTCCATTACTAGATAGTGGGGGCAGTTGCTTTGGGAAGGTATTAAAGATCCACTGAAGGGTAAATTTTAAAGGAGTGAATTTGCTGTATGATTGATAGCCCAGTAAAAAACAATCATGCACTTTTCAGTATGTAGGTTATAAAGAGTGAAGAATTAAACTTTTAAAAAAATGCTACAAGTTCACATTTCACTAAGAAGCCCCTCATATTAAAGCAAGATAATTACTTAATTAGAAGAAATCAAGTTAATATGAAAAACTGGATCTCAGAAAACCTCAGGTGGTTCTCTAGAGCAGGGGGAATTGTCGGGGGAGGGTAGAATCAATTCCCATTTCACGTAACTACATGGGATTTCTCTGCGCTGAAGTTAAGGAAAAAAAAAGGCACGTAAAATTAAGTTTGAGGCTTTCCAGTCCATTCACAGGATTTTTATAATCAAAATAGTCAGGAGACAGGTTATAGATATATGTGTACATCACATGTGAAATTTATATGTTATAGATGTATACATATGTATTGTGTGTGTGTTACACATACAATGAATGCCTACTTTATAAAATATATTTTAGGAAGGAGTATACACTTATACAAGGAGGCACAATACCAACTACTCCATTCCTGTAAAACATGCTCAATTTTGTACCATAACTTTCTACCTTAGTCATCTCTCAGAACATCTAACAATCCTCATTTCTAACCACCATTCCTCAACCCACTTCATGGCCTCCTGCTACCATCTTCTGGAATTACTCTTCTAAGGTCAAGAGCAACCCCTTACCTACTAAATCCAGCTGTCCACATGCTCTATCCCACAAAGCCCTCTGCAGCGTTCAGCCTTAGAAAGCACTCCCAACCCCCCACCGCCATGTTGCAATAATCCCCATTTGGGTTCTAGGAATCTGTGTGCCCAGCCTTCCTTACAGTTGTTTTCTTCTCTTTCCACACAGGTGCCCCCTGACGACCCTCCACCTGTGAGGTTCCCCCACTACTGATGCAGCTCCCTCCCCTGTTGAACACTTGGCCGAGGTTATGGCCCCCTCTTCCAAGCCGGCCTGGGTGCTAGACCATTCCCACAGACATGAGCCCACATTTCCAGCTGCTTACCAGACATCTCCACCCAGAGGTCCCACATACTTCTCCAGCTCTTTAAAGCCAAACTGAATAAGCTTTCCTCATTCAATGTGCTGTTTATCTAAGCTCTCCAACACAAATATCAGAGCCATCACTGACTTCCTGCCTCCGAGGCGCCTCACTGTTTGCATCTCTACAAGCCCAGGCCCTCCCCCACAGTCTCCACAGCCATCCTCTCCAGGGTCTCATCCTCCCATTCCGGACCATCACACACCTGCCAACACCTGCCAACACCCGCCCAGACCACCTCCTTCGGCCCCAACATCCAACACATCACTCCAGGCCTGTGACAGCACCTCCTGCCTCCCCGGGCCCTCCTGGCCTACAGAGGGGACCTGAACACCTGCCATGAAACACACATGGCAAGGTGACTTCTCCTGCCTCAGCTGCCATCCCACCGAAGCACGTGAGCAGTGAGTAAACCCCCCGAATGCACCAAGTTCCTGCATGACCCCAGCTTTTCACACAGTATTGGACAATCTGTTATGTTTACCAATTTCTTGAATAATTAATACACTTAAAATGGAAACACCCACAGAGTACAAATGGCATATAGCATAAAGAAGAGCTCATCCATTCAGCTGCCTTGTTTCCCTCCTTGCCGGCAACAACCAGATCTGGAGGAATCCTTCCAAAGAATGAATGCACTTGATGTTTTCTTTAGATTCTAACTGCCTACTTCTGCTGGAATCTAAAGAAATTATAGAAATACTAGATGACCCAGTAATTCCACTTCTGGACATTTACCCAAAGAAAATGAAAGCACCAATTTGAAAAAATATATGCCCCCCCCCCCCGTGTTTATTGTAGCATTATTTACAAGAGCTATGACATGGAAGGGACAAAGTATCCATGGATAGATGCGTGGATAGTGAAGAGATCACACACACACACACACACACACACACACACACACACACACACTGGATGATGTAGCCATGAGAAAAAAGGAAATGTTGCCATTCACGACAACATGGATGGACCTAGAAGGTTATTATACTAAGTAAAATAAGTCACAGAAAAAGAAATCCCATATGATTTTGCTTATATGCATAATGTAATTTTTTAAAAAACTGGACTCCAATACAGAGAACAAACTGGTGGTTGCCAGTACCAACTCAAATGTCCCATATTTTATCAAACACTTGCTTTCCAAGAAAATCTGAAGAGTTAAATTCTCACTAACATGTCCAATAAGAAGAAGGACCCTTGGGGGTCAAGAAAGCAACAACAAAATGGAATTATACCTATACACCTAATTCTTTAGAGAGTCAAATTATGTCCTCCACACACACCTCAATTTTTTTTATTTCTTTTTAGTGTAACAGTATTCACTGTTTTTGCACCACACCCAGTGCTCCATGCGATACACGCCCTCCCTACTACCCACCACCTGTTCCCCCAAACTCCCACCCCCCGCCCCCTCAAAACCCTCAGGTTGTTTTTCAGAGTCCATAGTCTCTCATGGTTCATCTCCCCTTCCAGTTTTGCTCAACTCCCTCTCCTCTCCATCTCCCCATGTCCTCCATGTTCTTTGTTATGCTCCACAAATAAGTGAAACCATATGATACTTGACTCTCTCTGCTTGACTTATTTCGCTCAGCATAATCTCTTCCAGTCCCATCTGTGTTGCTACAAAAGTTGGGTATTCATCCTTTCTGATGGAGGCATAATACTCCATACACACCCCAAATTTAAGACACACAGGAGATTTAACAGAAGAGGATTAAAAAGAACAAGAGATCCATTTTATTTTATATTCGGTTTCAATAGTAAGGCTCAGATAGGGTGGGGGTACAATAACAAAATACTATCAACTCTGATTTCAGTCCCACGAGTCTGCCCAGCTTCTCCCCCTCCATTAAACCACATCTCCATTGATCGCAGCAAGAAAGCACTCCATGTCCTCCACAGACTCTTTTTTCTTTCTTTCTTTCTTTTCTTTTTCTTTTTCTTTTTTTTTTTTTTTTTTGGTGCGAGGGGGAAGTTTCTAGCTTTAAAACAGAAAGATTGATCTTGGGCAAGACTGGGAGGAAAGGCAAATGGGAAAAATGTATATTCAAAACACAGCAATAATGGAACACAGACACAAATGCGCTAACGGTAGTGAAGGAAAGAGAAGCATTTGCAGACTTTCCCAGAGCTGTGTGCTTTAGTCAGGCCCTCAGTTTAAGAGATGTGTTGTGTCTCAAACTATAAAAAAACACCCATAGCTAGAAAACAAGATGAGGGGAAACGATCATCACTGGAATGTACAAGGTCTATGAGGAAAGAACTCAGGGTGCATTTTTAAACACAAAAGACGCTCAATGAAATGACTTGGTTTAGGTGAACTTGTTTCCAAAAAAGACCTTTCACGGAGTATTTTACAATGAAGTTTCAAAGAAATCCTGTGAGCACTTTAATCTGTTTTGCCATACACTTCATATTAAGAGCAACAGAAACCTAAATGTGTGTATATGACTGGAACATTCTGGCTAGAAGTTCCTGCAGGAAGCCAGCAGCAGGGCACTGGGGACAGAAGAAAATAATGACCAATCAAGTCTCTCCTAAACTGGGAAGTCGCTAAAATCCAAGACCACCTTGTCTGATGACGTGGTTCTAGAGACTTCTTTTAGAACCATCAGCTCTAGAAGAAATGCCACATGGATAGGAAGAATGAATGTCAGGTGAGCCTGAACTTTCTTAAGGTCTAAATCCCAAGCACCTACTAATCCTTAGGACACAGACTTTCAATTATCTTGTTGAAAGCAAAGCTCGATGCCAAACAACTAATCTCCCACCAATGAGCTGACCAATGAGCAGAGAGATGGTCAACAGTCAGAACACGCAACTGGCAATGAGAATGCATCTGACAGCCTTTAAATTGACACGACCTAAAAAACTAGTGGATAGTCCACATTCTCAGGGCTAAGTGGAAAAGGCGTCGTCTCCTAGCTGGTCAGAAATATGGACTGGGATGGCCTTTAGACAAACAGCATGGAAGTATACAACAAAATCCAAAACTCAAGCCCCCCTTTATGACTCCGTAATACAAAAATACAAATATACGTACACAAATATACGTAGCACCAAGGATCGCTCGCCATGCTTTGTAAAAGCTAGATAACCTAAAAGTTTATCGGTGGGGGGGGGGGGGTAATCATTGAGTTACGGTGGCCCACACGTACCACAGACTATAACACACCATTAACAAACAGATTAGACATGCAAATAAGGGACTTGCTATGAGATGTATTTAAAGATCTTTTGTTAATTTTTTCTAAGTGGCAAAAGAGGGAAGGCAGAGGCGTTTACTGACAGAAGTCTGCGATGACAAGGAGGATTCTGAGTCCTGGGTCTTAAGGGACAAATGTCTAGGTAGAGTGGACAGCCGACCTCACCTGTGGGCTCCCAAACCTCAGCTCCGCCTCAACTGAGGCACGAAAGACAAGTCAGTGCTTTCCAGATGAGCATCTCAGTGTGCAGACCAAATGCTTCTGTTGAAATATCAGATAAAGAGTACACGCCTTCAAATGGCTTTTGTAGCTATTTACTAAGTCCTTAAGGAAGTCTTCTTATTGCTCTTGATTCAGAAGGGTTTTGTCTATTTAATACTACGCTTAAGGAAAAAGCTAGAAAAGGACAGTTACATGGCTATGTCCTTCCTTAGGTCCAGAAAGCAAAGTCTGAGCCCTTTGGGCCCGAGCACTTGTGGGCCTGTTTCAATCACTTTCCAATAATTGCTCATTATCCCCATTTTATAACTGGTGCGAATGTGTGGAGGGATGCAATAAGAGGACTGCCACTCAGCCCAGCCTGGGCCCTGCTGTGCTAACCCTCCTCCGGCCTATTAATTCTCCAGCGGTTCTTTACAAACCGTTCTAAAAACAAAGCAAAAGCAAATAAATTACACAAAGGAAGGGATGGCCCTGAAAGGAAAATGATGAGTCCCATTCGGCCCTCTCCCCACCCAGAAAATGATGTGAAATTCTGAGATGTTCCCGAAGCTTTGGTTTAAAGGCTGTTCCTGTGACCAGGTTTTCCAGAGTCCCTTTCATTAAAAAAAAGGTGAGAACTTGGAGATGATGTCATTTACTCAACCAACGCATCTGTACACACGCACGCACACACTCACGCACGCACTTGTCCATGAGTAATCTAGCATCATCCTTTCTAGTCCCCTCTAGAACTTTCTGGAACTGGTCACAGGCCTGCCTCAGTTCTTTGCTCCCATCAATCGGCAGCAGAATCGTAGCCAAGATGGCCCATTATCTGGATTGTTAAGAAGTCTGCACGGGGAGCCAGGACCCTCTCCTGACCACCTACAGCATTGATCATTTATCGACCCTCCTTCACAGCACTGGATCTTGCTTTACTCTTGCAGTATTTCCTACTTGTTAAGCTTATATTTCCATTAAATATAATAAATATAGGGCGCCTGGGTGGCTCAGTGGGTTAAAGCCTCTGCCTTCGGCTCAGGTCATGATCTCAGGGTCCTGGGATCGAGCCCCGCATCGGGCTCTCTCCTCAGCGGGGAGCCTGCTTCCCCCTCTCTCTCTGCCTGCCTCTCTGCCTACTTGTGATCTGTCTGTCAAATAAATAAATAAAATCTTTAAAATATATATATATATATATATATATAATAAATATAAGTTCCCTAAAACAAGGGGTCGTGTTTTAACTGTTCTTTGGAGGTCTGCATGAGATCGAGGCTTATTCTAAATACACGGTAGCTGGTGGGGAAAAAACGAACTTACTGACGGTTCCCATTACTATTCTTTATTTGAATCCCAGCCCTTCCTCTACTACTACAAACTCAGAGAGCGTACTGAAGACCTGGGTGTTGGTTAAACGTTCTGGTAGTTGTGTGATTTGGACAAAGTTGGGTCCTTCTTTTAGCCCCTACTCCTTGATGGTTGAGGATAAAGTCATTGGACCCAGGACAAGGGCAGCAGAATGTCAGCAAACTCACCTTTGCCAGGTACTTTACGTGTCATTCCATTTAAACTCTACAAGTTCCTAAAAGGTAAGAACTGTCATCTCTATTTGAAGGAGGAGACTTCTAGGGCTCAGAGAAGTGCAGCGATCTGTCCAGTTCCACACCACTAGGAGGCAGAGCTAGAAGGGTCTGCCTCTCGACCTTTGCGCTGTCTGCTCTCAGTGGTGAAGGACCGAAACCAACAGCAAGGACTGGAGAATAACCCACAAAATAAAGAGTAGAAGAACAGACAATGCTGCATATTGTCACATGCAAAACGCTTCGATATGCGTTATCTGAGCTGATCCTCAAACAAACATCCGACAGGCACATCATTAGTTCCCCACATCTTAGATGAAGCTATCTAAATGATGGGTCCAAAATGATTGGTCCAAAGCCCCCAAGGGGTTGCAAGTAGTTCAATGGGACTAGAATTTGGGTCTCTAGGGACAGGCCACGAGTCGTTGCTTTGATGGCAAAGAATGAATGGGGCCCTAAAGTGTTAGAGCAGTCCCGTATGTCTACAAGGCAGCACTTTCCCAAAACACACACACATGGCTCTATAGGTGACTCTGATACAGCCCTCCCCTACCTACAACCTCCTCCTTCCCCTCCCCACTACCAAGTCAACTACCTGAAGGACCCCTCCTTTCATTAGCTGCCTTGCTCCTGTTTTAATACAAGGGCTTACGTGAAGAGAAATCTCAGAGCACCCAATTTAGCATAAACTGACTGTTCAACATAAGTGCATAAAGCCAAAGTAGGCACAATTTGTGCTTCCATAGAAAACTATGAATTGTTGGGGCGCCTGGGTGGCTCAGTGGGTTAAAACCTCTGCCTTCAGCTCAGGTCATGATCCCAGGGTCCTCGGATCGAGCCCCGCATCGGGCTCTCTGCTCCTCAGGGAGTCTGCTTCCTCCTTTCTCTCTGCCTGCCTCTCTGCCAGCTTGTGCTGTCTCTCAAATAAATAAAATCTTTAAAAAAATAAATAAAAAAAAAGAAAACTATGAATTGTTGATCTCATGTCTTTCTAGGTTATTTGATTTTCCCTTTTCACTGTCTTCCAGTTCTGTGAATTGTAGATCACTGAAGGCAGCTCTAAGTAAATCTTGTCTGCGGACACAGAAATGCTGCCAGGTGACAGACAGTTCAATCTACCCCCCCCCCCATTTCTGTAGAAAATTCTAATTTTGCCTCTATATGCACATACACTTCAAGATCCCTGATCTATTAATGTGTCTTCTTCGAAGTATGCTTTGAATGGACTGTAATGTAACATCTTCCTGGTTCTCTAACACTATCGTATGAGATTCATGGTTAACTTAAGGACAAACAAAACTCCTTGACCAGGGTGAAAGTGACAGAGGAGGAGGCAGGCAGAGCAGCCTAGCCCCAAGGAGAACAGAGCTCCTGCGTGGGGGTCTGGCGACTGCGAGGCTGAAATCCTGTTCATTAACTCCTGTAGAGCTGCCCTTTCTGCAGAGGCTTTTAAAGGACGGCAAGAAAGCCTGTGCTGACCCCTCCATGACACAGAGCTTCCCTTGGTCCTATGCAAACATTAGATAGATTATTCCAGAAGGATCGGAATCCCTTTATACAGTTCCCGTTCCTCCACATTTGAGGGTCTGTATTCATATGCTGCAGGCAGGGAGATACTGGTGGCTTCCCACACCAGGCCATGGAAGGAAAGAGAGGGTTAGAAGAGGCTGTTAGTTAACATGGAAAAAGATAGTTTATTAGCAGTGTGAGTGGTACGAGAGGTGTGCAAGGTAAAATCTGAAAGCTTCGGGCACTGGAAGGGAGACCCAGGAGGACAGCACACAGATCACCAGTTAATATTACTTTCAGACACTTGACGGACCCATAACTGGCTCCACAGTAGAGCTGAGTTTCCCATTCCATCCGTGCCTAGGCTGTCACCTGTTCATCTACCCTTGAAAGTTGTCATTCTGGTGTGGCTGGTTGTTTCTGACCGTTGTGTTGGCCATAGATTGAGCCAATAAACATTTGATGAACCTCTACGCTGTGCTTCTCAAAGTGCAGTCTGCGGACCCCTGATCAGAACTGCTATCATCCCTTGTTGGAAATGAAGATTCTTGGGGTCCCCCCCCAACAACAGTCAGAAGTCTCCACTTTGAACAAACTTATGCACACTGAAGTTTGAGACTCACTGACACAGAATAATTACACGAACTAGTGGAAGCTGAACAATTGTGACCACATTGTTGATTCGAACCTCGGGAACTTCCCAGATGGAATCTAAAACTGGCCCCCATACCCAGAAGGCAAAGAGAGACAGAAGAAAGAGGCAGACCCTCCAGCTTGGTGGGCAGCAGTTCTCATGAGCAAAAGAGCTTGTCTTGGGCAGCCATAAGACAAGTCGGTCCCTACACCTACCCATCAAATCTTCAGTTCCTATAGAGGCCTTGATGGGGTTCAGCCAGTATACGGTACAGCTGTTCTCTATCTCAAGGCTAGATCCTTCGGGCATCTTCTGGGAGCAGGGAAGGCATGTAAAAGCGAAGGACAAGGGAGGAGCAAGGAGCCTCTGAGTGCCCAGGCCCACATCACAGGTCAACCAGTGGTCAGGTCCTCCTGATGACCCTTCCACAACAACCACCAAATGTGGGTTGTTCAGAGGGCCTTTTATCCCATCTGTACCACGGAGCTCTATTACCTGCCTCACAGGACTATGATGATAATCAAATGGGTAATAAATGCGAAGGTGCTTTGTATGCTGTGAAAGCAAATACATTACTCAGCCTCCTTCAGTTCTTTCTGAAACAAGTGAGAATGTCAATAAATAAATGAATCCATCAATAAAAAGTTACCCAGTATTTGAGAAGATAAATACTTGTTGATAAATGAATTCACCTTCAGATGGTCTAACATTGTCTCATAGATGAAGAAACTGAGTACCAAAATGTCAAAGTAACTTGGCCAAGATCGCAGAGTTAGACCACGACAAAATCCTGCATAGAATGCAAAGACAGGCTACAGGGGCCATGCATCTGGAGACATGGAAGAAAACACAATAAAATAAATATTATTGTGTAGTTAGGGCACGGCTTCACAGAAGGTGGAGACCCCGTTACACCAACAGGCTGAAGATGGAAGGAAATATCTGGCGCAACCTAAACTGGAAAAAACGAAATCACATCTGCCTTTAGAAAGAGCCGCAAATTCATGGAACACTGGGGACAAAAGAAGGTCCCAGGGGACAAAGACATGCTTTCAGACAAGTGGAAATAAACTAAATATCCTAACACTTCATAATTAAAGTACCGATAAATGGCATCACTTAATCTGCAATCCAGTTCCCTACGCTGCCCCCCGCGGTAGCCCAAGTTCTAAGCCACACGGCAATCCCAAACAGCCAAGATGCTCCAGGCCTAGCATCACACTTCCGGGACCCAGTGGGGACACACTATGGGTGTGGCTATTTGTTCCACTCAAATGCCTTTAATTCGTGTATGCCTCAATCTTGACAAGCTGAAAATAAAGAAAAAAAGATAAAAGAAGCCACTCAGAGATTCAGTATTAAGTAATAATAAAATTAGTCATTCTGGGGGCCTGGGTGGCTCAGTGGGTTAAAGCCTCTGCTTTCGGCCCAGGTCATGATCTCAGGGTCCTGGGATCGAGCCCCGCATCGGGCTGTCTGCTCAGCAGGGAGCCTGCTTCCTCCTCTCTCTGCCTCCCTCTCTACCTACTTGTGTTCCCTCTGTCAAATAAAGAAATAAAATCTTAAAAAAAAAATTAGTCATTCTGGAAGAATTACTGACAATTTGTGCTTCTCCTTGGCAGTTGATTAAGGCTTGTGATACAACAAACTAACCAAATAATGACAGTAATGGTCTACAGTTAACGCTCCTTGGGAGGGTTCAAATCTGTTCAACATGAGAGTTGCTGGGGAGACTGATACGGACTCGAGAGCGTCTGTGAAGGCAGTAGCCACACGCACATCAAAGCTGCCTGGAATCCAAGCGCCCTATCTAGGATGGATCTGATGGATGCTAGAACACAACAAGGAAACACCTCCTGGGTTCTCACCTTCTGACTTGTGCTGGGTCCTCCAAGAGACTATCATATACAATCCAGAGAGAAACTCTCAGAAAATAAATGGGGGTGGGAGTGGGGTATGACAGCAGCACCAACAAACCCAATGACAGTGAGAAAAAACAACAACAACAACACAAAAACCCTAGTATTTTACCATTTTCGTGTCGCCAGCACCCCTTCAGCTCCAATAAGCAGCAAGGCTTTTGGCTTTAGTAGGAATTTTAATAATTGCAATATAGTTCTCAGAGAATCTCAATTATTTATTTAACAAATATTTGTATTCTGAAAAAAAAAAAAAAAAACAGTGAATAAAACCCAAAGCCTATCTCACAGAGCCTGCAATTTATTCAGGGGGTGGGAGCAGATAAACAAATGGATATATAATACGTGCCATAAAGCAAAATAAAAGGTAAGAGCAGAGACAGTGAACGAGGAGTTCCATTTCAGCCGTAGGAAACGAGAAGCCGGAGAGGAGCGCACCCATGATGGAGAGAGGAGCAAGTGCAAAGGCCTGAGACAAGGACATGTTTCCTGCATTCGAAAAACAGCAGGGAAGGCAGGACACCTGGAGTGCAGGACAAGAGGGGGAGGCTGCCAGGAGGAGGCCTAGGGCTTGGCCATGAGGACCTCTCCCATCGTACATTTCTCACTGTAATCCAGTGGAACTCCACTTTACTATTTGAGTGGGAACATGTCATGTATCATTCAATCATAAAAAGATCAGTCTGGCTGTGAACCAGAGAATACATGGTTGGGGAAGGGAGCGAGTTAGGAGACCACGGCAGACTCCACTTGAATGATGCTGCCTCAGACGGGAGCCTTAGCTGCGTAGGTGGTGAGAAGTGGCTCTATTCGGGACAATTATTTCTTACGTAGAGTCCAAAGGACTTGAGAATGGGTTCCAAGTGGGGTGGGAGAGAGAGCAGTCCAGGATCACTCCAAGAATCTGTGCTCCGTAACTAAATGAATGGCAGTGCCATTCGTCAAGGAGAGCACGTGCAGAAGTGGGGCGTGTTCAATTTAATGCGCACATGAGACTTCCGGTGAGTTCAGGTTCTCAGGCAAACGTGACCGCGAATAACACTCTGTGCTATGGGATCTATGACGGTGGAAGTGTGAATCTAATGGAAAAGCTGTTGTATTCTGTTTGTGTAGAGTGTCAGTTCTCCCAGAAACCATCCATCTCTAGCATCTCCCTGATCTGCAGAAGCACCATGCTCTTTGGCTCTTCCCCAGCAAATTTACAAGTGTGTCCGCTCTCCTGGTGAATTATTCACACAGTACCTGCTTGACAGGACCCTATGCCACCAGAAACTGACAAAAGAACAAAGGAAGAGATAGAAGAACAGCTGGGTAGTGGCCAGGGCACAAAAGGAGGGACTAGACAAAAAGGAACCAGGGGCAACGCTCGGAACAAAATGTACATTAGGTAATTAACCACAAATCAGGCAATGAAATTCAACACCATGTGTGGTTCTGAGGCACGGAATTAATATTACAACTAGGGTTATTAAAGTGTAGGAAGCCTCAATGAGATAGACGGGAACACTCAATTTATGGAAAAGAGGCACACAGAAGATAATGCAGGGACTGGTAAGGACGTTTCACATTATGTCCTTGGCCAAAGACCAGACAGCTTGATCTCCTAAAACGTAGTCTATCTCTTCTAGAGTTTAATACAATTGAGACTTCCGTTTAGGAACACAGTCCTTGTGATAAAAGACCCACAGAGTCGAGGGTCTCAGGCTCCAGAGACAGCTCTGATTTTTGACAAGCTGTTTGGTCTTTATGGATCTCTGTTTCCCACCATGAAAGTAAAGGTAAGTCGGGCACAGTGATCACCAAGCCTCCTCTGCCTCTAACCGTGGAGTTTCCGCCATCGTCACGATCACCCCACATGGCCAACCCTGCCCCATCCTCCCAGTCCCATCACTGTACTGACGAACAAGAAAGAGCCACTGACTTTCAAAAAGAAATGATAATGATAAACCTCATCAGTAATCAAAGAGATACCCATTGAAACAGGGAGCTATTGAGTAATAAAAACAGAGCAGCCTTCTGGGAAATGAAGAGGCTTTCCTCTGCAATGGAGACCAGTCCTTTGATTAGGGAAGGAGGAGGATGATGGTCCCGGGTGAGTTCTTTGCTCCAGTCCCGTCAGCCTCCACACCACTGCTGACTTTGGGCCAGCCACAGAACACTCTGGCCTCCATTTTTTTAATTTAAAAGGAGTGTGTTGAACTCCATGACACATTTTAGGTTAAATCAGAATCAGAAATCATAACCAGACTCACTTGAGTTTTAACTTAGATTATCACATTACCAAATCAAGTTGTAAATCTTTTGAAAAAGAAGTCTGACTGCAGGTATAAAACACGCTCACAATAGCTACGTGATTGATTTACTAGAGTACTTCACATAAAAGCAAGCACAAAGTTAAAGTTTGTGTTCGCTTACTGAATTAACAAATAGATCTGCTAGGCATTATGAGGATATACTCATGTGGGTCCTGCCCAAACACTGTGGGCTTCAAGAGAGGACAGGCCAGTGCGGGTCCCCTGGGAGTCTACGGTCCTCCTCCTCCAGGCCTCTGGCTCCTTCCTGCTGGTATAACAAGTCCCACAACACCTGAAGTGGACCATTTCTGTCTCTTGCTCAACTGCAAGGCCTCAAGAAGCCATGCGTGCCATTCTCATGCGCCTCCAGCTGCCACCTGGCCAGCAGTGGCTTTGGATAGTAAGAAGTTGGGAATTCTGCTTCCCTTAAGTGGATCACTTTGGCACCTAATACATTTTGAGCCCAGCCTGTGGCTGTGGAAGGCAGATTGTCTCTAAACAATCAAATCATGTCTCCATAAATAAAATGTTGTTTATAAATAAAGATGTTGTTTGACAGATAGATCCTTTTAGCTAGCAGTCCCCAAATACTGTGGCTTAAGCTGTAGTTTTTGTAGCATAAACAATTCCTTCATTTTCAGCATAGCTTTATGAATACTGACTGTCCTGCAGGAGCCGTTAGGTAGACTACTGCCCATCATGAAGCAGCCTGGGAACTAGAGCCCTGACGTACTCGGGAAGGAGCTATCCTTCCTCCTCTTTCAAGCAGCTCTACCTGAGCCACTCCTGTCCTTGTCCCTCAGGGCCAGCCACCTGCCTGTGGGAGGTGCACCTCTCCCCCCAACCCCCCACCACAGCCTGCTAATACCCACTTGCAGTTTCCAAAGTAACCTCTATTTTAAGTGGCCCAACATTCCCTGCAAACTTTATGAAAAAGAAATCTGTCCGGTATGTTGGCCTAATGCAAGAAGAGAAAGAATTGCAGGCTAAAAGCAGTTGATTCATAGAGCATGAGGAGGACAAGAGTTTGGGTGGGCTGATCTATAGTCCTTTTTTAACTTGTTTTAAACGCTGCAAGAGAGAAGGAAGAGGTCACCGAGAATCCCAGCACTTTGCAGAAATGCTGATACATGAAATGATACCAACCTCCATTCTCACACCACATTCTCAGCTCTCCGTACCCCCTTGCAGGGCCGGCCCCACTTTCTGTGTGTGTAACCTGCGTGTATACAAATGCACACGGACTTCTTTTACGTACACTAGAACTACAGGGTAACTCTTTGAGCATCGTTGCAGGGCTACAACGTGGCACCCTACTACACAGCTACACAGCATTTGTTAAACTCATCTCTTCCCCGTCTCCTAACAAAGGCAGAAGATGTTTTTGTTGACAGATACGTGGCGCTTCCCGAGGGAGACAAGGACAATCAGCCATGCTTTATGTGTAAGAAAACTAAGGCTGAGGAGGCTAAGTGACTTGTCAGAAGTCACATGGCTGCTAAGTGGGGAGCAGGACACACACAGGAGAGTCTCCCTGTGAACCCCGACCTCCTCCTGGCCCCTCTCCACTAACCACTCACTGCGTGGAAGCATGCATCTGACATTCTCCTTCCAACAGAACCAGACTCAGCGTGACCTGCCCCGGGAAAAACCTCAGTCTTTGCCAAAGCAGTCTCCCTCCTTAGAACTGAGGTGTAGTATGAAACTAATAAGAGGTTTTTGTTTGTTTGTTTTTTATAAATTGACAACATTATAAAGAAGCCCCTGGTTTTGGCTGATATTGTCCTAATGGGCAGCATTGAAGACAAAGGATAAGGGAAGAATCTGGGCTAGGAGATCGGGGGCCCAGTGACTCGGAACACAGTCAGTAGATGAATCAGGGATGTTAAGAACAGAGGAGACCCGGATGAAGCTAGCAGGATTGGATAAATGAGAGTTGTTAATAGCAAGAACAAAGGAAAAGGACCAAAGGAGTAGTCATGAAAACTTGGAAGCGAGCTGCAGGTCCAGAAGGAAGCCGAAGCCAGTTCAGGGAAATTTCCCAAAGTGGAATCGCAGGGCTCACATTAGCTCAGGGGATTGCCACGGGCAAGGGCCTACAGTACTGCCCGTCAGTACTGTCCACTCTTTCCTGCAAGGCTGAGCAGAGCACACAACCCTCACACAGTGCCTTACTCACAAGGGGTATTAAAAATCCATGTGTTATTTAACAAATACACAGGGAAGGATTTAGGAATAAAGGAACATGATGTATGCAACCTCCTCTCAAATTTTTTAGAAAAATGTGTGTATATATATATATATTTATACATATATATACACACATATGCATACATCTATGCCTGTAATATTTACATATACAGACACAGAGAATGAGAAAATGAACACACAAACTGTTAAAAGTTGGTGAACATGAATGAAGTATTCTGAGTTTCCTGCACCATTCTTGCAAAAAAATATATATAGAGATAGATAGATATAGATATAGGTATAGATATAGATATAGATAGATATAGATTTAATGTGATCTGCTAAACCTGGGCAATAATCCTTTACTTTGTTTAAAACTGACTTACTCTCCAGCAAATACTGTCTGAGGGCCCACCAGGTGTCACACACTATGTGGAGTGTTGAGGATTCAAGTAAGAATTGGACACAATCTTTGAGTTCAAATAAGCTAAAATCCAAAGGGAGAGACAGGTGTATAAGTGAACATATATGACAGTGAATTTGACTTCTGTGTAAAAACAGACAACAGGGCAGCAGAACTTTTAGGAAGAATTAAATCCTTTCTGACAAGACAAAGAGGAAAAGCTTCCCAGAGGAAACATTTGACCAAGGTCTTGAACACAAACATGACTTCAAAAATCAGAAGCGGGAAGGAGAACAGTCAGACAAAGGGGGGAAACCCACCCTAAGCACCGTCTGGATAAATTCACGCGCCCTTGTAAGCGCCACGGCTGACATGAGAAGCTGCGGGCATTTGTGTTGTGAACCAAACCACTGCAGCAGGAACCACCCAGAAGACCGACTGCACCTTGTATTTCATTAAAGTTTGGAAAAACACACTGCTGATGGGGTCAGCCTTTTTGGCCATTTGGAGTGAGAAAATGCCCTAAGCTCTGCGACTTGCTGTAAAAAAATAACCAGGTGTCGGGTGCCTGGGTGGCTCAGTCAGTTAAGTGTCTGCTTTTGGCCCAGGTCCTAATCCCAGAGTCCTGGGATCAAGTCCTGATGGAGCTTCCTTCTCCCTCTGCCTCTGTCTCTTTCTGTCTCTCATGAAGAAATAAAATTTGAAAAATAATAATAGCCAGGTGTCGGAGCAATATGAGAGTTCTGTTACCCATACTGGCAAAACTGAGAGGCCTACAGGTTCTCCTGATGGTCAGGATAGTCAGGTCATCCTGTTTCATGGCTGTACGTTAGCGTGTTTCTTTTGCTTTTCCATCTTTTTCTCTAGTCAAAGGTGGTACCATGTTTGACCAGAGCTTCATGGCTCCTGGCTTAGAGTTTCCTGTCTCTTTGAAGGTCGTGATGCATCCTTACAAGAACCTGAAATAAACACGATCATTCTCTTGAATCACTTTTTCCATGTGCTCTTCCAGGTTATCGATTTTACCATCTCTTTCCTATTTAAGCTTAGCTATTTGCAATGGTATTTGGGTTTTTTAATCTTAGATTTTGAGCCCCAGATGTCCGAGATCTTATCTTTTTGTTTTACATTCGTCATGCTTCATAAAAATCATGCTGAGAGTGATATACAAATGTCCATAACCACCTCCTTCCTTCCCAAAAGGAAATGAAGCCCCAGCAAATTCCTTTTCTGTAAATAGACATAATAGACATTATTACGAAGCCTGCAGACTTTAAGTCAATACTTCAGTAGACAGAGAGTGTCATGACAGAGAGGGGATGAAAGCCAGTCTGCTGGTCTAGCCGGTAGTGATGTTTCCAGATACTATTTACAGAAACACAGAGCTTTACAGGAAAATCAAAATAGAAAAGGGCATATAGGCAGGGAACCAGTATAGGCAGGGAACAGAAAAGTAAAGAAGAAAGAGTTCTGATTAACAATTCCATGAGACGGTATATGAATTTACAAACTATAACTAATGGTATTAAAACCAAGCATCACAATGATGCTTTATTTCTCTGAGTGGTATTATAATTCTTTGCATGTTTGCAGAAAGCTCATTATTTCTATATTTGAACTGCTCCTTCTGCAACAGTCCAAGAGAATCATAGTATCATTCTGCATCTATAATCAGAAATTAAAATTATTATATGTAAAATTAGTTTCTTTGAACTAGCCAATCAAGGAACCATGAGGGCTGTCCCAAAGCATAAGAGGTAGGAGGATTCCCTAATTAAACAGTCTTTTAAAATAAGGCCAAGATTATTTTGGGAGAGATAGGAGTTCGAGGTAATGGCTTAGTCTAATAACCCATAAATAGAACTCATTAATAAGACACTCCTAATATACTTTATATTTTTTATTTAAATTCAATGTAATTAACATATACTGTATTATTAGGTTCAGAGGCAGAATTTAGTGATTCATCAGTTGTATATAACACCCAGTGCTCATTACATCACGTGCCCTCCTTAATGCCCATCACCCAGTTGCCCCATCCCCCCACCCACCTCCCCTCCAACAACTCTCAGTTTGTTTACTGTAGTTAAGAATCTCTTATGCTTTGCCTCCCTCTCTGTTTTCATCTTATTTTATTTTTCCTTCTCTTCCTCTATGTTCATCTGTCTTGTTTCTTAAATTCCTGCACAAGAAAGGAAACAGTCAACAAAACTAAAAGGCAACCTACAGAGTGGGAGAAGATATTTGCAAATATCTTACCAGATAAAGGGCCAGTATCCAAAATCTATAAAGAACTTATCAAATTCAACACCCAAAACCCGAAATATCCAGTCAAGAAATGGGCAGAAGACATGAACAACCACTTCTCCAAACAAGACATACAAATGGCCAACAGACACATGAAAAAATGCTCCACATCACTCAGCATCAGGAAAATACAGGTCAAACCACAGTGAGATACCACCTCACACTGGGAAGCCCTGCTTCCTGTGTTGGCTGCTAAGGTCCTCCTGTTGTGGCTGTGGCTGTTGGATACCATACTGCCACTCATAGCCTCCATTCCAGGAGATGAGCTGGTCTGGATGCAGGTTTTGCTGTCCTGCTATTGTGTGATCTAATTTGACTGATGTGGAGCTGGTGTTTCTTGTGGGCAAAGATAACACTCCCACTGGAGTCAGAGAGGGCCCTCTTTCCCCTGGTGTTAAAGCGTTTGATCAAGTTCCCAGAATAAGTTGGCCCTGCCCTCTGGGGTGCTGGTGGGACAGGATAGGGGACTGTGGAGACTCCTGTCATGGAGCTCCTGTTTCTCGTGGTGGGATCATCACACTGGCTTTGGTGTACTAATCTTGTTACGGTGTATTTTTTCTCAGTCTATAGCCAGTGGATATTTACTCAGTGACTAGGTTTGTAGGCCAGCCAAGTAAAAATTCTCAAAGTATACTATTAGTGTCTTGAGTTGTTTATATTAGCCATTCTTCCCAGTGTGAGGAGTCTGCAGTGGGGGAGGAGGGTAAGAGTGGGAATGAGTTCCAGTCATTCTGCTCGTGGGCATTCAGAGCCGGAAACCAGGGAGAACTGTGCCAGTGCTACAAAGGCAGGACAATAGGGTCCTACAATTAAGAAGGAATTCATCTATCCATTTAAAGAGGATTCAAAAAATTCAAAAATGTAATAATAGGGGGAGCTTAAAAGGGATGAAGCTTCTTTCCAGGAGTGGCTATCAAGTTCCAGGTCTAGAAGACACTGATCCTCTAGATATCCCTATCTCCTTTACTTCTGTCTCTGTACCTCAAGACATTTTGAGGCTGCTCAGAAGGGTCTGAAAAAGAGGCTGGGATATTATTTAACACTAAAAGAAATGGGCTATCGGGCCATGAAAAGACATGGAGGAAACTTCCACGCATATCACTAAATGAAAGAAGCCAATCTGGGGGTTCCAAGATGGTGGAGGAGCAGGAGACCTAAATTTTGTTGGTCCCAGGAATTCAGCTGGATCATTATCAAACCGTTCTGAATACCTGCAAACTCAACAGAAGGTAGAAGAAAAGAATAGCAGCAATTCCATGAACAGAAAAGCAACCACTTTCTGGAAGGTAGGACATATGCAGAAGTGAATCTGAGGTGATATACGGAGAGCTAGACCAAAGGGGGAGGGAGCCTCCATCAGCTGGGTACAGGTAAGTGAGAGAGCAGGGGAGCTCGAAATCAGAACTATTACAAGTCTGCTCTGCTGAGGGACATCACTCCAGAGGCTAAGTGGGAGTGGACTCCTTGCTGAGTTAGTGTGGTCTCTGGATGCTCGGGGTCACAGAAAGACCAGGGGTGCCTGAGTGCAGCAGAGCTCCCAGGTATCAGAGTGGGGAAGCCAGCTGCAAAGACGGCATCTAGCAGTGGGCTCTCAACTCAGGGTTGTCACAAACCATGATCTGAGGCACGGTCAGGCCACTACTCTTTGAGCAGGGACCCCATAAGTGTCAGATCCAGGGAGACCCCCCCCCCTTCCTCCATGAGGAGGAGTGGCATAGGAGTGCAAATCAGGAATCTGCTGGGATTGGAGACTCCAGATGCGGTCATGGCCCAGAGAAAGAAATGTTCGGTCACAGGCCAGGTGAGCACGGAGTGCGGCTGGAGTCTAGGGAGACAGGAGTGGTCGACTGCTCTTCTCTGAGGGTGCACTGAGGAGTGGGGCCCTGAGCTCTCAGCTCCTATGGGGCCAGAGATTGGGAGGCCCCTATTTTCATTCTCATGGAAAGCCTTCAGGGAACAAAAGCTACTGAGAGCAAATCCGAGCAGATTCCTGGCAAGGGTGGTGCAGTTCCTCCTAGGGCAAAGACATTTGACAATCACTGCAACAGGCCCCTCCCCCAGAAGATCAACAAGAACATCCAGCCAAGACCCAAGTTTATTGATCAATGAGAACTACAAAACACCGCAATGGGGGAACGCAGCACATAGAACTCATGGATTTTCCCCCATGACTCCTTGGTCTTTCAAAGTTAATTTTTAAAATTTTCTCTATTTTTTCTCATTTCTTTTATTTAATTTTTCTTCTTTCCTTTTGCAACCACCTTGTTATCAATTCCTTTTTTAATTTTCATTTTTACAGTCATATTCCATTCCTTCATTGTATTTACACTTATTTTCGTATATATACAAGTTTTTCTTTCTTTAAAATTTTAGGAGGCAGTTTCTTCTAACAGACTAAGATACACCCAAAATCTAGGGTGTGGCTCTGTTCAATTCAGCAGCCTGATCATATTCTTTTTTTTTTCTTTCTTCCCCCAAACTGCCCATTTCAGTTCTCTTCTGATTTGTTTAGTGTATATTTTTCTGGGGTCATTGCTACCCTTTTAGCATTTTGTACTTTTGTTCATCTATTCTTCTCCAGACAAAATGACAAAACAGAAAAACTCACCTCAGAAAAAAGAACAAGATGCAGTATCAACTGCCAGGGAGATAATAAACATGGACAATAGTAAGATGTCAGAACTAGAGTTCAGAATGATGGTTATAAAGACACTAGCTGGGCTAGAGAAAAGCATAGAAGATTCTAGAGAACCTCTTTCTGGTGAAATAAAATCTAACCAAGTTGAAATTAAAAAAAGCTATTAATGAGGTGCAATAAAAATGGAGGCTCTAACTGCTAGGATAAATGAGGCAGAAGAGAGAATTAGTAATACAAGAAGTCCAAATGATGGAGAATAAAGAAGCAGAGAAAAAGAGAGACAAACAGCTACTGGACCACGATGGGAGAATTCGAGAGCTAAGTGATACCATAAAGTGAAACAATATTAGAATAACTGGGATCACAGAAGAAGAAGAAAGTGGGGGTGGGGTGGGGGGGAGAAGATATAATGGACCAAATTATAGTGGATAACTTCCCTAATTTGGGGAAGGAAACAGGCATCAAAATCCAGGAGGCACAGAGAATCTCCTTCAAAAATCAATACAAATAGGTCAACACCCTGACATCTAATAGTAAAACTTACAAATCTCAGAGACAAACAGAAAGTCCTGAAAGCAGCTGAGGAAAAGAGGTTTGCAACATACAATGATAGAAATATCAGACTGTCAGCAGACCTATCCACAGAGACCTGGCAGGCCAGAAAGGACTGGCATGATATATTCAGAGCACTAAAAGAGAAAAATATGTAGCCAAGAATACTATATCCAGCTAGGCTGTCATTAAAAATAGAAGAAGAAATAAAAAGCTTCCAGGACAAACAGAAACTAAAAGAATTTGCAAACACCAAACAAACCAGCCATACAAGAATTGTTGAAGGGGTCCTTTACACAAAAACAGAGTCTAAAAGTAACATAGACCAGGAAGGAATGATACAATATATGGTAATAGTCACCTTACAAGCAATACAATGCCACTAAATTTATATCTTTCAATAGTTACCCTGAATGTAAATGGGCTAAATGCCCCCATCAAAAGACACAGGGTATCAGATTGGATAAAAAAAGAAAAAAAGATCCATTGATATGCTGTCTGCAAGAGACTCATTTCAGACCCAAAGACACCTCCAGATTTAAAGTGAGAGGGTGGAAAACCATTTACCATGCTAGTGGACATCAAAAGAAAGCTGGGGTGGCAATCCTTATATCAGACAAATTAGATTTTTTTTAAAGATTTTATTTCTTTATTTGACAGACAGAAACCACAAGTAGGCAGAGAGGCAGGCTCCCCACCAAGCAGAGAGCCTGATGTGGGGCTCAATCCCAGGAGCCTGGGATCATGACCCAAGCCAAAGGCAGAGGCGTTAACCCACTGAGCCACCCAGGTGCCCAACAAATTAGATTTTAAATCAACGACTATAATAAGAGATGAGGAAGGACATTATATCATATTTAAATGGTCTATCCTGCAAAAAGATCTAACAATTGTAAAAATTTATGCCCCTAACATGGAAGCAGCCAATTATATAAACCAATTAATAACAAAATCAAAGAAACACATCGACAATAATACAATAATAGTAGGGGACTTTAACACCCCCTCAGTGAAAAGGACGGATCATCTAAGCAAAAGATCAATAAGGAAATAAGGGCTTTAAATGACACACTGGACCAGATGGACTTCACAGATACATTCAGAACATTCCATCCCAGAGCAACAGAATACACATTCTTCTCTAGTGCACAGGAAACATTCTCTAGAAAAGATCATATCCAGGGTCACAAATCAGGTCTCATCTGTTACCAAAAGACTGGGAGGATTCTCTGCATATTTTCAGCCCACAATGCTTTGGAACTTGAACTCAATCAAAAGAGGAAAGTCGGAAAACACTCAAATATATGTAGGCTAAAGAGCATCCTACTAAAGAATGAATGGGTCAACCAGGAAATTAAAGAAGAATTTTAAAAATTCATGGAGACAAATGAAAATAAGAACACAACTGTTCAAAATCTTTGGGATGCAGCAAAGGCAGTCCTAAGAGGAAAGTATATAGCAATACAAGCCTTCCTCAAGAAACAAGGAAGGTCTCAAATATACAACCCAACCCTATACATAAAGGATCTGGAAAAAGAACAGCAAATAAAGCCTAAACCCAGCAGGAGAAGAGAAATAACAAAAATCAGAGCAGAAATCAATAAAATAGAAACCAAAAAAAACAGTAGAACTGATCAATGAAAGTAGGAGCTGGTTCTTTTTTTTTTTAAGATTTTATTTATTTATTTGACAGAGAGAGATACAAGTAGGCAGAGAGGCAGGCAGAGACAGTGAGAGGGAAGCAGGCTCCCTGCCGAGCAGAGAGCCGGATGCGGGACTCGATCCCAGGACCCTGAGATCATGACCTGAGCCAAAGGCAGCGGCCTAAACCACTGAGCCACCCAGGCGCCCAGGAGCTGGTTCTTTGAAAGAATAAGATTGATAAACCTCTGGCCAGATTTCTCAAAAAGAAAAGAGAAAGGACCCAAATTAATAAAATAATGAATGAAAGAGGAGAGATCACAACCAACACCAAAGAAATACAAACAATTATAAAAACATATTATGAGCAACTATATGCCAACAAATTAGGCAATCTGAAAGAAAAGCATGCATTCTTAGATTATTACGTAGCCATCAAAAAAATGAAATCTTGCCATTTACAACAACAGGGATAGAACTAGAGGGTATTATGCTAAGCAAAATAAACCAGTCAGAGAAATAAATAAATCAGAGAACTAGAGGGTATTATGCTAAGCGAAATAAATCAATCGGAGAAATTGTCATTATGATCTCACTGATATGTGGAATTTGAGAAACAAGGCAGAGGATCATGAGGGAATGAAGTAAAAAATGAAACAAGATGAAACCAGAGAGGAAGACAAGTCATAAGAAACTCTTAATCTCAGGAAACAAACTATGGGTTGCTAAAGTTGAGGGGGGTGGAAGGGATGGGGTGGTTGGGTGATGGACGTTGCAGAGGGCATGTGCTTATGGTGAGCACTGTGAATTGTGTAAGACTGATGAATCACAGAGTGGTATTCTTGAAACAATATGTTATATGCTAATGAAAGAAAGAAAGAAAGAAAGAGAGAGAGAAAGAGAAAGAGGAAGGCAGGAAGGAAGGAGAAGGGAAGGGAAGGGCAGGGCAGGGCAGGGCAGGGCAGAGAAGAGAAGAGAAGAGAAGAGAAGAGAAGAGAAGAGAAGAGAAGAGAAGAGAAGAGAAGAGAAGCCAATCTGAAAAGGTTGCACACCATATGATTCCAACTATATGACATTCTGGAAAAGGTAAAACTGAAGAGAATAAAAAGACTGGTAGGTTCCAGGGTTAGTGGGGTGGGAGGGATGAATAGGCAGCATACTGAGGAATTTTAGGGCAGGGACAGTATTTCTATGTGACACCATAATGGTAGATACATGTCACTGCACATTTGTCAAAACCCACAGAATGGACAACACCAAGACAGAGCCCTACTGTAACCTAGGGACTTTGCCCCATACTGAGGGGTCAGTGCAGGTTCACTGACTGTCAAAGGCATACCACTCCAGTGTAGGAGGTTCATGGTGGGAGTGGCTGGACAGGGGGCGGGGGTTAGGAACTCTAGACTTCCGACCCATTTTGTTGTGAACTTGAAAAATAAAATCTATTGAGAGAGAGAGAGGAGTGGGATCGGGGCCGGATCCAGAGCCAAGTATGCAGGAAAAGGCTAAGGAGATAGTTGGAGAAAAGGAGACCAGTGCAGTCAATGTCAGCTGGGCCAGTTACAAACTGTGGAGTCAAAGTGTTCCTTGCCGCATTGATTTTTGAAAACTGTTTTATATGAGAGTAATCTCTTCCCTCCACTGAACGGCTTTGATAGATGATAGCAGTCAATGTCCCTCAACTCAAGTCGTTCAAGTTGCCCTTTTGTGGTTCCCACAGGTCAGAGACCCTGGCTAGAGTCACCCCACTGCACCGGTGTGATGCCTGCCACCAAATACATATTCTCATTAGTCACAGAAGGAGGACTGCCATCTTTGTGGGAAACCCACCTGGAGCCTCCCAGTGTAACACAGGCAGGAAGCCTTCCCTAATGGCAAACATCCTCTCTGATTTCAGTCCGCTTTCTTCTAGGCCTTTTGGCTGTTTCCCTACTGTGAAATTTCTTCAGATCTGCTTACCACTTTCCACATAACGCCCTTGTCTAATCCTCTTCTAAATCAAATAATCTCCACTTTCCAATCCCACACCCATCTCCCTAGACCTCGATATGCGCTGAAGGTGAAGGTGAAGATGACTTTTCTCTCACTCCTCACTAACCTCACTGGATGTTTGGGAGCACAAGTTTCTGATTTAGATGACATTTTGGCATTGCCATCGCTAATTCTAATTGCATCTTCCCAAACACACAAAGTTGAACGAGTTTGGCTTCTTAAATTTGCTTTCTCATTAGGTGGATTTTAACACTTAATAATGAGTATGTCTTCATAGGGAGCATCAAAGTTAACTAGCCTTCTCCCTCAAGCGTCCGGGCACAGGGTGGGAAAGAAGCAAAGCCATGAGGCTCACTTGTCTCTCTGGCCTGCCCCAAACAGCACAGTTTCCCTCCTTCCCTGCAGCCCACATGCTCTCAGCTCCTCATTCCTCCACCTTCCTCTCAACTGATCTCTGGGAATTGGGGACTGACGCTTTCTAGGTATTTACATTTCACAGGGGACCTTAGATCTAAAAGAATGATGAGATGAACCATAGTCTCTCCTCTACCCACACCTATCACCTGATCCTGACATCAGCCTTGTCTGGACATCAGGGATCCCCAAAGCTCCGTGGGAAGGAGATGGTACCCCCTTACACAGGGACCAGTTCCTAAACCACGAGGGTGCAACCAGGCAAATAAGGCCTGCCAGAAAGAGCTAGAATTGCATCTGGAAGTGAAGAGAAAGATATCGTGGATTTCTCACCACAGGGTGTCCTGCAATTACTTGAGGATGTACGATTTCCAGAGTTCCAGGTAGTGAAGTTAATGAAGTCCCCAACAAAGACAGAGTTGACCAAGTCTAAGATGAGAAGAGGTAGAAACCACCAGCAGCTACTCTGTTTATTGACTGTACTTCTGTAGGTACTAACTGGAGCCGGGGTCCCCAGCCTTAATTCAAAGTCAGAAAAGTACTACGAAAACAGAAACCTTCAATTTTCAGGACAGTTTGACCATCACTCATTATTTAACAAAGGTTTACCGAGAGCCTGCTATATCCAAGAATGTGCAGGCTTACACATTATCCTTTGCAAAATTTGGTTTCCCATGAGACTAATTTGTCTGAAATACACTCTAGAAACAAAACCGTACATCAAAATTCAGACATTCTTCCTTTTATCTGAAGAAGAACTCTCAGAAAGAATGCCTACATTTTGCTTTCCCTATCAATTACTCTTAAATTATCTCACCAAGGGGTGCCTGGGTGGCTCAGTTGGTTAAGCGTCTGACTCATGGTTTCAGCTCAGCTCAAGATCTTGGGGTTGTGATATCGAGCTCCGTGTCAGGCTCCATGTTAGGCGTGGAGCCTGCTAAGGATTCTCTCTCTCTCTGCCTCTGCCCCTACACCCCACTTGGGCACACTCTCTCTCTCCCTCTCTAAAAAAAGAAAATAAAAATAAATAATTTCGGAGGGAGGAGTCAAGATGGTGGAGAAGTAGCAGCCTGAGACTACATCAGGTAGCAGGAGATCAGCTCGATAGCTTATCTAAACATTGCAAACACCTACAAATCCAACGGGAGAGTGAGGAGAGGAAGAACAGCAACTCTAGAAACAGAAAATCAACCACTTTCTGAAAGGTAGGACTGGCGGAGAAGTGAATCTAAAACGACGGGAAGATAGACCGCGGGGGGAGGGGCCGGCTCCCGGCAAGCGGCGGAGCAACAGAGCACAAAATCAGGACTTTTAAAAGTCTGTTCCACTGAGGGACATTGCTCCAGAGGCTAAACCAGGGTGAAGCCCACGCGGGGTCAGCGTGGCCCCAGGCCCCGCAGGGTCACAGAAGGATCGGGGGTGTCAGAGTGTCGGAGAGCTTGCAGGTATTAGAACGGAGAAGGCGGCTGCAGAGACAGAGCCGAGGACTGAACTCTCAGCTCGGGGTTACCTTGAACTGGTCACGGGCTGGGTGAGCTCGGAGCGCGGCTAGAGGCTGGGGATACGGGAGTGATTGGGTGCTGTCCTCTGGGGATGCACTGAGGAGTGGGGCCCCGAGCTCTCAGCTCCTCCGGGCCGGAGACTGGGAGGCCGCCATTTTCATTCCCGTCCTCCGGAACTCTACGGAAAGCGTTCAGGGAACAGAAGCTCCCAAAAGCGAACCCGAGCCGATTACTTAGTCCGGCCGCCGGTAAGGGCGGTGCAATCCCGCCTCGGGCAAAGACACTTGAGAGTCACTACAACAGGCCCCTCCCCCAGAAGATCAACAAAATATCCAGCCAGGACGAAGCTCATCTATCAAGGAGAAAGCAGATTCAATTCCTAAGACAGCAGAGCAATTCCAGAGGAGGAGAAAGCAAAGCACGGAACTCATGGCTTTCTCCCCATGATTCTTTAGTCTTGCAGCTACTTCAATTTTTTTTTTCTTTTTTCAATTTTTTTTTCTTTTTTCTATTTTCTTCTTCTGCTAAATTTTTTAAAACTTTTACCCTTTTCTTTTTTAACGTTTTTTGACTAGTTCATCTAAATATATATATATATTTTCTTTCTTTTTTATATTTTTTTATTTTTTAAATTTTTTTCTTTTTTTTTCCTTTTTTTTTTCTTTTTTTTTTTCAGAACCTGTTTTTATCCCCTTTCTCCCCCCCACAATTAGGGGTCTCTTCTGATTTTGTTACAGCGCATTTTTCTGGGGTCTTTGCCACCCTTTTAGTAGTTTATTTGCTCCTTCATATCCTCTTATCTGGACAAAATGACAAGGCGGAAAAAAATCACCACAAACAAAAGAACAAGAGACAGTACCAAAGGCTAGGGACCTAATCAACACAGACATTGGTAATATGTCAGATCAAGAGTTCAGAATGATGATTCTGAACATCCTAGCCGGGCTCGAAAAAGGCATGGAAGATATTAGAGAAACCCTCTCTGGAGATATTAAAGCCCTTTCTGGAGAAATTAAAGAACTAAAATCTAACCAAGTTGAAATCAAAAAAGCTATTAATGAGGTGCAATCAAAAATGGAGGCTCTCACTGCTAGGATCAATGAGGCAGAAGAAAGAATTAGTGATATAGAAGACCAAATGACAGAGAATAAGGAAGCCGAGCAAAAGAGGGACAAACAGCTACTGGACCATGAGGGGAGAATTTGAGAGATAAGTGACACCATAAGACGAAACAACATTAGAAAAATTGGGATTCCAGAAGAAGAAGAAACAGAGAGGGGAGCAGAAGGTCTATTGGAGAGAATCATTGGAGAGAATTTCCCTAATATGGCAAAGGGAACAAGCATCAAAATCCAGGAGATGCAGAGAACCCCCCTCAAAGTCAACAAGAATAGGTCCACACCCCGTCACCTAATAGTAAAATTTACAAGTCTTAGTGACAAAGAGAAAATCCTGAAAGCAGCCCGAGAAAAGAAGTCTGTAACATACAATGGTAAAAATATTAGATTGGCGGCAGACTTATCCACAGAGACCTGGCAGGCCAGAAAGAGCTGGCATGATATATTCAGAGCACTAAACGAGAAAAACATGCAGCCAAGAATACTCTATCCAGCTAGGCTATCATTGAAAATAGAAGGAGAGATAAAAAGCTTCCAGGACAAACAAAAACTGAAAGAATTTGCAAACACCAAACCAGCTCTACAGGAAATATTGAAAGGGGTCCTCTAAGCAAAGAGAGAGCCTAAAAGTAGTAGATCAGAAAGGTACAGAGACAATATACAGTAACAGTCACCTTACAGGCTAATAATGGCACTAAATTCATATCTCTCAATAGTTACCCTGAATGTTAATGGGCTAAATGCCCCAATCAAAAGACACAGGGTATCAGAATGGATAAAAAAACAAAGCCCATCAGTATGTTGCCTACAAGAAACTCATTTTAGACGCGAAGACACCTCCAGATTTAAAGTGAGGGGGTGGAAAACAATTTACCATGCTAATGGGCATCAGAAGAAAGCTGGGGTGGCAATCCTTGTATCAGATCAATTAGATTTCAAGCCAAAGACTATAATAAGAGATGAGGACAATCTGGAAGAAATGGATGCATTCCTAGAGACATATAAACTACCACAACTGAACCAGGAAGAAATAGAAAACCTGAACAGGCCCATAACCAGTAAGGAGATTGAAACAGTCATCAAAAATCTCCAAACAAACAAAAGCCCAGGGCCAGAAGGCTTCCCAGGGGAATTCTACCAAACATTTAAAGAAGAACTAATTCCTATTCTCCTGAAACTGTTCCAAAAAATAGAAATGGAAGGAAAACTTCCAAACTCATTTTATGAGGCCAGCATCACCTTGATCCCAAAACCAGACAAGGATCCCACCAAAAAAGAGAACTACAGACCAATATCCTTGATGAACACAGACGCAAAAATTCTCACCAAAATACTAGCCAATAGGATTCAACAGTACATTAAAAGGATTATTCACCACGATCAAGTGGGATTTATTCCAGGGCTGCAGGGTTGGTTCAACATCCACAAATCAATCAATGTGATAGAACACATTAATAAAAGAAAGAACAAGAACCATATGATACTCTCAATAGATGCTGAAAAAGCATTTGACAAAGTACAGCATCCCTTCCTGATCAAAACTCTTCAAAGTCTGGGGATAGAGGGCACATACCTCAATATTATCAAAGCCATCTATGAAAAACCCACCGCAAATATCATTCTCAATGGAGAAAAACTGAAAGCTTTTCCATTAAGGTCAGGAACACGGCAGGGATGTCCATTATCACCACTGCTATTCAACATAGTACTAGAAGTCCTAGCCTCAGCAATCAGACAACAAAAAGAAATTAAAGGCATCCAAATTGGTAAAGAAGAAGTCAAACTATCACTCTTCACAGATGATATGATACTATATGTGGAAAACCCAAAAGACTCCACTCCAAAACTGCTAGAACTTGTACAGGAATTCAGTAAAGTGTCAGGATATAAAATCAATGCACAGAAATCAGTTGCATTTCTGTACACCAACAACAAGACTGAAGAAAGAGAAATTAAGGAGTCAATCCCATTTACAATTGTACCCAAAACTATAAGATACCTAGGAATAAACCTAACCAAAGAGACTAAGAATCTATACACAGAAAATTATGAAGTACTCATGAAAGAAATTGAGGAAGACACAAAGAAATGGAAAAATGTTCCATGCTCCTGGATTGGAAGAATAAATATTGTGAAAATGTCTATGCTACCTAAAGCAATCTACACATTTAATGCAATCCCTATCAAAATACCATCCATTTTTTTTCAAAGAAATGGAACAAATAATCCTCAAATTTATATGGAACCAGAAAAGACCTCAAATAGCCAAAGGAATATTGAAAAAGAAAGCCAAAGTGGGTGGCATCACAATTCCGGACTTCAAGCTCTATTACAAAGCTGTCATCATCAAGACAGCATGGTACTGGCACAAAAACAGACACACAGATCAGTGGAACAGAATAGAGAGCCCAGAAATCGACCCTCAACTCTATGGTCAACTAATCTTCGACAAAGCAGGAAAGAATGTCCAATGGAAAAAAGACAGCCTCTTCAATAAATGGTGCTGGGAAAATTGGACAGCCACATGCAGAAAAATGAAATTGGACCACTTCCTTATACCACACACGAAAATAGACTCCAAATGGATGAAGGACCTCAATGTGAGAAAGGAATCCATCAAAATCCTTGAGGAGAATGCAGGCAGCAACCTCTTCGACCTCAGCCGTAGCAACATCTTCCTAGGAACAACGGCAAAGGCAAGGGAAGCAAGGGCAAAAATGAACTATTGGGATTTCATCAAGATCAAAAGCTTTTGCACAGCAAAGGAAACAGTTAACAAAACCAAAAGACAACTGACAGAATGGGAGAAGATATTTGCAAACGACATATCAGATAAAGGGCTAGTATCCAAAATGTATAAGGAACTTAGCAAACTCAACACCCAAAGAACAAACAATCCAATCAAGAAATGGGCAGAGGACATGAACAGACATTTCTGCAAAGAAGACATCCAGATGGCCAACAGACACATGAAAAAGTGCTCCACGTCACTCAGCATCAGGGAAATACAAATCAAAACCACAATGAGATATCACCTCACACCAGTCAGAATGGCTAAAATTAACAAGTCAGGAAATGACAGATGCTGGAGAGGATGTGGAGAAAGGGGAACCCTCCTCCACTGTTGGTGGGAATGCAAGCTGGTGCAACCACTCTGGAAAACAGCATGGAGGTTCCTCAAAATGTTGAAAATAGAACTACCCTATGACCCAGCAATTGCACTACTGGGTATTTACCCTAAAGATACAAACATAGTGATCCGAAGGGGCACGTGTACCCGAATGTTTATAGCAGCAATGTCTACAATAGCCAGACTATGGAAAGAACCTAGATGTCCATCAACAGATGAATGGATCAAGAAGATGTGGTATATATACACAATGGAATACTATGCAGCCATCAAAAGAAATGAAATCATGCCATTTGCGACGACATGGATGGAACTAGAGCGTATCATGCTTAGTGAAATAAGTCAATCGGAGAAAGACAACTATCATATGATCTCCCTGATATGAGGACATGGAGAAGCAACATGGGGGGGTAGGGGGATAGGAGAAGAATAAATGAAACAAGATGGGATTGGGAGGGAGACAAACCATAAATGACTCTTAATCTCACAAAACAAACTGGGGGTTGCTGGGGGGAGGTGGGATTGGAGAGGGGGAGGGGGCTATGGACATTGGGGAGGGTAAGTGCTATCGTGAGTGCTGTGAAGTGTGTAAACCTGGCGATTCACAGACCTGTACCCCTGGGGATAAAAATACATTATATGTTTATTAAAAAAAAAAAATTTGGAAGGGGAGGCGAACCATAAGAGACTATGGACTCTGAAAAACAACCTGAGGGTTTTGAAGGGTCAGGGGTGGGAGGTTGGGGGAACAGGTGGTGGGTAATGGGGAGGGCACGTTTTGCATGGAGCACTGGGTGTTGTGCAAAAAGAATGAATACTGTTACGCTAAAAAAATAAATAAAATGGAAGAAAAAAAATATGTAATAAAACTGTTAGAAATAATAAGGGTAAAAGAAAACAACTGTGTATGAAAAGTAGGTAAGGAAAATAGAATGTGGTTTTGGATAAGGAAAGTTATGAAGGACATGAGAGGTTCTGGGGAGGGAAGAAGAAAAAAGAAAATAACTTTGTCTTAAAATAGAATGATTGGGGCGCCTGGGTGGCTCAGTGGGTTAAGCTGCTGCCTTCGGCTCAGGTCATGATCTCAGGGTCCTGGGATCGAGTCCCACATCGGGCTCTCTGCTCAGCAGCGAGCCTGCTTTCCTTCCTCTCTCTCTCTCTGCCTGCCTCTCTGTCTGCTTGTGATCTCTCTCTGTCAAGTAAATAAATAAAATCTTAAAAAAAAAAAAATAGAATGATTGTTCTAGAATGAAAAAGGGGAGTGGGGAAAAGTTGAATGGACATTAAAAAGTTGTAGAAGGTTTGTGGAAAAGAAATCTTGAGAGAGAATATGTGTGGTCAAGCTAAGATTGAAGTGGATTTTATTTATTTATTTTTTTAAAAAAGAGTTTTAATATCAAAAGTATAATGGTATAAAATTAGAATTTGGTTTTCTCTCTGTTAAAAGGACAAAATTTTCTTAGATTATTGGTCCGCCCTTAATAAGAAATTTATAAACAAAGATTTTTCTTTAATGTAATCTGCCTGGGAAACAAGGATTCTGTGTCTTTTCAAAATACTTCCTGCGTTCAATGTTATCTTTATCGGGTTTTTGACTACTTAAACAAACAAAAAGTGAGTCTTCTCTATTAAAAGAGCTAAAAGATTAAAAAATAAATAAATAAATAAATAAATAAATAATTTCACCAAAAAGCACTCTCTCTCCCTAAGAAAAAATAAATTAAGATGGGATTGGGAGGGAGACAAACCATAAATGACTCTTAATCTCACAAAACAAACTGGAGGTTGCTGGGGGGAGGTGGGATTGGGAGAGGGGGAGGGGGCTATGGACATTGGGGAGGGTAAGTGCTATCGTGAGTGCTGTGAAGTGTGTAAACCTGGCGATTCACAGACCTGTACCCCTGGGGATAAAAATACATTATATGTTTATTAAAAAAAAAAATTTGGAAGGGGAGGTGAACCATAAGAGACTATGGACTCTGAAAAACAACCTGAGGGTTTTGAAGGGTCAGGGGTGGGAGGTTGGGGGAACAGGTGGTGGGTAATGGGGAGGGCACGTTTTGCATGGAGCACTGGGTGTTGTGCAAAAAGAATGAATACTGTTACGCTGAAAAAATAAATAAAATGGGAAAAAAATAAATTAAAATAAATAATCACACCAAAAAAAAAATCATACAGTTAGGATTATGGGGTCTCAATTATCTTCTAAGGTTATCAATTTCCCAGTTGAATTAGACTTAAACAGATTTTATTTATTTATTTGACAGAGAGATTACAAGTAGGCAGAGAGAGAGAGGAGTAAGCAGGCTCCCTGCAAAGCAGAGAGCCTGATTCGGGACTCGATCCCAGGACCCTGAGATCATGACCTGAGCGGAAGGCAGAGGCTTAACCCACTGAGCCACCCAGGAGCCCTTGAATTAGATTTAATGGTAGAAGCTTCTCTATAGTGAAACTTTATATTGATACTGGAAATATTAGCATAACACCTGAGACACTTCGTGGTTCTGAATTCAACCCAGTCATAGTGTTCACCTTCATCTTTGAATTCTTAGTGCCAATCACAGCTAGGGACATAGATCCTCAGAATACTTTTGTTGAAGGAGAGAATGAATGAATGAGACATGACCCAACAGGCCAGGAGCCAGTTGAGAGAAGCTAGGGGGAGGGGAAGGGTGGCTAAAGGGAAGGAGGGAAGACCTGTAGTAACTCACCTTTTCCAGTTTCCCCAGAACCTTCTCCACCCAGAATGTGCATTTGGAAGTACAAGTAACTACCCAACCTAAAAAACACAACAACATAGTGCAGTAACTCCATATCCTAAGTTTGTTTCAATATATGATGTTTAGGATTCCGTCTGTTTATTCAAACCTCAAATTCCAGAAGGCGAGGTCCTGCACCAGCCTTGTCTGTTGGTCTGCCAGGCTCTCCAGGAGAAAGCACCATGGTGTCATGCCTGGGCAGGGCCTCAGTGTATAGGGTCTCACTCAGATCCAAAGGGGCCCAGGGCACCAGCCCGGAAGCACAGCGTGCAAGGATGGGAAACAGAGGCTATAGGCTGCTGGAGGTCTGAGCTTAGGGCACCATCTGGAAGAAAGCTCAGAACTGAGCTGAAGGAGAGTGAATGAGGCAGATGGCTTTTACTGCGAAGGTGTGTGTATTCTAACTAACTTGGCCCACAAGGGCATGACCAGTCCTTATGTGGTAGACAGCTTTCCTCTTTCAGCCCCCATTTTCTGTACTTTCACTCATTGTTCAATAGCTTCTCCCCAACCCTCCCTTGCAGATGAGTTTTCCTTGCCCACTGGCTTCTCCCCGCTCTCTGTCCCATTAGAGCCGTTCTGCATCTTCTGTCCCCGGCCCTCCACACAGCTGTTCCCTTCAGGGTCTCCCCAGCCTTGTGTTGCACAATAAACCTTCAGAGCCCTTGCCTTACTTGGGCCCTGGCAGCATTCAGCCCTGCTGACTGCTCTCCATCTGGGGCACTCCTATCCTCTGGGAGACCACACTCCCAGCTTTCCTCCAGCTTCCCTGCTCCCTTCTCCACGGCATTCATAGCTTTCTCCTCCCCTGCCTGCTCCTTCCATGCTGATGTTCAGGAAAGTTCTCTTCAGGACAAATTTCTGTCACCTCCCCTCAGCTCCTCATCATTCACTGAAGCATCAGGTCCCAAGAGCACCAGTCAATGACTTGCTTCTCTCACGTCCCAGGGCCACGCCCTTAGGTCCAACTATCACTAGACACCTGCTCTTGATGGTCTCGAAGCCACTTCAAACCAGCATGGCCACAAATAAAAGCACTTAAGTCTCTCTCTCCTCCTCCCACATTCCTCATCCACCCAGTTTCCCCAACAAGGAGACTGAGCAGCAGGCTGGCCTTTCTCCCTCAGCCCTGCCTTCCACAAGTCTCACCTGAGAGATTGGCCTCCCTCCCTGGCTTCGCCCCATTCCTCTCCCTTGATGCTTCCTCACTTCCTCGGCAGAGTCACTCTCATCTCCACGCCACTCTCCTCAGTGAAGCCAGAGTCAAAGTGCTCTAGGGCCCATCACTGCGGCACTTCAAAATCCTTCAGAGGACTCTCCCCCATCTCGATCTGAAGTTCAAATTGCTTAGCGAGGCCGGGCTTTCCAGTCGGTTCTGTCCCCTCTCCAGTGCCAGCCACACTGGTGTGCCCCCAGCCCTCCTCGCGGCCTCAGCGCTCTCCTGGCTTCTGCCCACCTTGTCCCCTTTGCCCCGAACACTCCTGACACATCCACCCCCCACCCTCAATGCCTGACTCAGTCGTCATTCAGTCTCAGACACTGGTTGCTCCAGGAAGCCTTCTCTGACCACCAGGACTGGGGAAGGGGGAGGGCGGCGGGGCGGGGGAGGGGGGCAGGCAGGGAGCACATTTTGCATGCGTCTCCTCTACCTTCCCTGCTGTTGTCCTTCCCCACAACTCAGGAGAAGCCCGTCTACCTGTCTATGTCTTCCCCTGGGCCAGAAGTTCACGTCCTGCTCATCAGCATGTCCCCGGCACCTAACTCAAATCCGCACCCTGCAGACAGCCGACCAACGCTCAGACAGATGGGCGAAGAAACAGATTCCGTTCAGCAGCACCTCCACCCCCCATCCCTCGTACTTCTAGGATTTGTCTTCCCTGGGACGAATAAAGCGCACTGATAACTTTCACGCAGATGAGCGTGATAACACCACGGGGTCTTCTCGGGCCTCTCGGCTTCGAGGTCTCCACTCTTCTCAACCCCCAAACATCGAAGAGTCATGGCTGCAACTGGTAACCAAATGAATCAAATCAGTAGAGCATGTTCGATCAAAAAGAAATAGAGGTCAGGAAAAAACGATTTCCAGACCACGTGCTCCTATTGGGTTCTGGGAACATGCGGCGCCACACACACATACCGAGGTGTAGCTCCCCAACCTCCCTGAGCAGGAAAGGCTGGCTCGGAGTGAAAACCCGGATGTGGATATGTTGAAAACTTATTCGAGATCACCCAGTGAGTTCCTGGCAAAGGTAGAGATAGAATTGACAAGTCAGACTGAATTCTGTTCAGAGGTTTCCCCCCATATACTCTCGGTCACAGCTGGATTCAACCAGTGTCTTCTAAACTCAGTATCACCAGCCAAGAGGGACCTGTCCACAGAACAAGACCATCTCACCAAGGAAGCCCCTGTCCAGGCCTTTTAACTGGTTTCCAGGCTGACTCAGCTATACCCTTCTGAAAGGCAGAAGAAAAAAATGAGATTAGACCATAAATCACGTGCTTGCTGGGACACAGACCCAGGACCCAGCCCTATGGCAAACCAGCACAGAAGAAAAGCTATTTTGAAAGGACACCTTTAAATCAATCCTGTCCTGGGGCACTTGGCTGGCTCAGTTGGAAGGGCGTGCAGCTCTTGGACTCAGGGTCATGAGTTCAAGATCTATATTGGGTATAGAGATTACTTTAATAATCTCAAAATCACGCATGTCTGTTAGTAAAATTTATCTATGTGTATATATATATGTATATATATATATATATATATATATATATATATATATATATCCTGTCCTTTTGCCCATGCAGAAAGACACAATGCCCATGCAGAAAGACACAATGACCCTCACAGATGGAGGACCAGTGACCAATGGCCACGAAGCCAGTTTGTGGCTGACACACCTTGGCCTCATACCCACTGTCAACCAAAAAGCACATACCTTTGTCACTCACAATCTAACCTAAACTGTATTCACTGCTAAATAAAGAACAGCTGGAAGCAAGAGAAGAGCAGTGGAAAATGGTTATTTTGGGAGAATAAAGCTTTTCCCTGCCACTTAAAGAAAATAAAAGCCCCTCTTTCCATCCTGAGCAAGGGTTTATTAATAATATCGCTGCTAGCCCTACTTTTCAGATTCAGTTTATAACTTGATAGAGAAGAGCATTCGCTATAGGGTACCAGGCTGAAACTATCTGAGAAAATGCCACTTCAATGACAGCATCAAGCCACCGTCTGAAGATCCTGTTTCTAACACTTGATGGTTAAAAAAAAAAAAAAATTCCTTTCATTTGTCTAACATGTAACCACTTTAAAGAGCTTTTGCAGGGCTCTCAGGTGGCTCCATCAGTTAAGCATCTGACTCTCCATTTCCACTCCAGGCACGATCTCAGAGTCATGAGATCAAGCCCCAAGAGAGGCTCCAGTAGGGAGTCTGCTTGAGATCCTCTCTCCCTCTCCTGCTGCCCCTCCCCCATGCTCTCACACTCGCTTTCTCTAAATAAATCAACCTTTAAAAGAAAAGAGAGTTTTTGCATACTTTTCCATTTTATCCTCACTACTCTGCAATATCAGAAGGGCAAGATGCCCTCAAATTTTGCCAAGAAAATACTGAGTCTCAGAAAAGTGAAGGACCCGCAGTAATTTCTAGGCTGAGCAGCAACTCACTGAATGCCTGATTCATGTTTGTCTGAACCCTAAGTGCTTGGCAGTTGTTCAAGAGTGAATCCAAGTCAACAGTTAATGATGGCTAAGGACTTGCTAATAAGAAGAAAACACTGAATGATAAAACCCACCCAGTATTGAACTGGGCAGTCACAGGACTCATATGTGTTCAGGGCTGATACATGTAGTGCAACCCTACTGTCGTTAAAATACGGAAACGTTCCCAAACCAACTGGTAAAACGCCACCATCCCAAGCTCCCAAGCAGCCCTCTGCAGCTGGCCTCCTCTGATCCTCTCTTGAGTACCCCGGGACCTCCTCCCCCATGAGCCAGGGACTGCTAGGTTAGGACCTGCCAAAATGCAGGCTTCCGGGTCCCCTCTCCATTGGAGGACAGGACCCTAGGCTGACCCGACTGGCCACTGCTGTTTGGCGTTGGCTAGTTCAAATATCAGCCCCTTGCATGACCCCACAGAGCCGTGATGGATGTTCCTTATGACAATCCTGAGTCATCAAGATAGGGTCCAAGGGTATTCAGAAACTTCTCATTAAGAAAGTAAAGAAATGCAGGATTCATTTTAGCAAGTGTTCTCTTACCATGATTTGAAGAAACCAAGGTCTGGCATTGGGGGAGAGAGGTTTTCCTCACCTGGACCAGTGATCCACGTGGGACATCCTGTTTCTCAGAAGAGCCAAGAAATCAGGGGTGATCTATCTCACCCACCAGTGATTCTCAAAGTTTGGTCACAGACCAGCAGCAGCAGGAGCAACAGCATCACCTGGGACGTGCTAGAAACACAACTTCTCGGCCCCACCGCACACCTGCTGGGTCAGAATTGCTGAGGGTGGGGGGCCTAGCCGTGTGCGTTTCAACCAACCTCCAGTGACTGGCGCATGCGTTCACTTTGAGCATCACTACCTTAGGCCAGCGGCCCCCATGCTGGGCGGTATCAATCCCCCACTGGTTAGAAGTGCAGATCAGGTGCCCAGCTTCCCTCTCCCGGGACCTAGCCAGTGCACAAACTGGCATTGCTGTCCACCGCAGCAAACTGTTCAAGCAGAGGTAAAGCTTTCTCATGGTAATGACATCTTATTATACATATTTATACAAATGCACAAAGCCCAGTGTTTATAACGTCTATCCCCTGCCTAATTTCTTTTGGCATTCATTACTTCAGTTATATGAGGACTTGGTAATAGCATCACTTTCTCTTGTGAAGTTTTCTTGATCTCTCCCACCCCAGGCAGAATGCACACTCTTCCCTGTCCGCCTCTCAAAATCACGCATGTCTGTTAGTAAAATTTATCACATCAGATGGAAAACATTCTATAAGGATCTTCCTCTTCTCCTGAGTTCCTCGAGAACAAGAACCAGGTCACATTCCAATCTGTTCTTCCAGGACTTGCAGCATGGGGCATTGGGTTGACAATGTTTAGTGAGCTTCGGCTGATACCAGGCACCAGGGACACAACAGTGAGGCCAAGGAGATGGGGACTGTCCTCATGCACGAGTGGCCTACCGTGGTGTGGCGGCCAAGAGAAAATCCCATCCAGGGAAGTATAATGGCTAATTATAAAGGAAAATTCCAGGAGGTTATAAAAAAGATTCCCAAATGTTATGAACTGAAATGTTTGTGTCTCCCCACCCCCCCCAATATTCAGATCCTGAAGCCCCGCCCTCCATTACAACGGTATTTGGAAGTGGGAACTTTGGGGGGTGATTAGTTTTAGGGAAGTGATAAGCATGGTGCCTTTGTGATGGAATTAGTATCCTTTTAAGGAGAGGAAGAGGGGGAGTGAGGCCGAGCTGGGAATTAAAAAAAAAAAAGAGGAGGAGAAAGAGAGACCAGATCACTGGCTCTCCATCATGTACAGACACAGCAAGAAAAGAAGACAGCTGTCTGCAAGTCAGGAAGCAGGCCCCCTACTGGGGAACCTAATCAGTCAGTGCCTTGATCTTGGACTTCTCAGCCCCCAGAACTGAGAGAAAAACAGGTCTGTTGTTTAATCCACCCAATCTGAGGTATTTTGTTACAGTAGTCCAAGTTGACGAATGAACACCAATGTAGAGAGAAACGGATTCCCAGAAGTGGGATATTACAAGTTGCGAGTCCTAGGGGCGCCTGGGTGGTACAGTCGGTTGGGCGTGTGACTCCCGGTTTCAGCTCGGGTTGTGGTCTTGGGGTCATGAGATGGGGCAGTGTGTTGGCACCACACCCGGCAGGGAGTCTGCTGGAGATGCATGCTCTCCCTCTGCCCCTATCCCTGCGCATGTGCAATCTCTCTCTCTCCCTCTCTCTCTCTCCACCTCTAATAAATAAATCTTTAAAAAAAAAAGTTGCCAGTCCTAAAGTGTGAAACCTGAGCTGAGTCAAGGTGGACAAGGAGCAGCGAGGACGCCCCCTCCTCCATGCCCAATTAGGAAATTGCAATCATCTTCAATGGCAGCAAAGCAAGCAGGTTGAAATGAAAGGTTTCTGCCCATCTCTGGGTTTCTTCCACCTGTCCATAGAAACTGGCGCTTTAGGACTTAAAAAAAAATATCAGGATGTCGGTGGTATTGGTGTCCTCTAGTGGACTTCGGTAAGGTCCTGGAAGAAACAGACAAGCTTTTTTCTCAGTTGCCTGGTCTGAACGTTGAAAGCAAAGGAAAGGCAGCCTTGCTAGAGAAGCAGGCTTTCCGACTACAGCTCAAGATCAGTGTTAAAAACACCAAGATAAGGCTAGTGCTGTTAGGGGTTAGGTGGATAGTTAGGTAGTCAGGGCCAGGGTCCCCAACAAGAAAATACGGAGTTGGAACAGCTAAGATGAACCAGCACTAATGACCTGTTTTGCAACTTAGACTAGGACTATGCTAGCATTCTGTTTTGCAGACTTTGCAGGAATGAGTTGTGCAAAACATCCTAAAATAAAACAATTAATGCAAAACATTAAGACAGAAGCCCCCAGATGTCAGCCCAAAAAGACTCTCAGCACGTAGACATTAACATAATAGGTAGACACATGCATGATCAAAGCCCTGATTGGCATGACTCAGCATACCCTGGTTGCTTAAGATCTTTCTGTAAAAGAGCTCATAAAAACCCCTAAACTTAGAGACTCCAACAGCAACCCTCTTGGGTTCCCTCCCTCTTCAGGAGCTTCATACTCCTGCTCAGTAAACTTTGCTTTCCTGCTCACCACTCCTCCTCTGGTCTACCTCTTCATTCTCTGAAGCGACATGACCAAGAAGCACAGGGCACTAAAGGAGAAATCTGCAACAACAGGAACGTGAAGATATTAATGCATCCAAGAGCACCCTCATGGTCACAGGCCATCTGAGGTCAACAACACATGAGCTCACCTTACTCAATGCCCAGGCCCAGACAGAAGCCACAGAGCCAAGGGCAAGGATGACAAGTGGAGCCCCGTGGCCTTCCTCTAAAAGAGAGACTCCCTCAGGCTGGAGACCAGACCTCTGGCTTTGGTAACTAGCTTCCAGAGAGGACAGACTGTGGAGGGACCAGGGGTCTACAGAGAGGTGGCCAAAGAACTGTGGAGCCTGCGAAGGCTGGATCTTACTTGTGTCATCAACCTGGCCAGCATTGGGTCTCTGCAACCTCCTGTTTTCTGCTTCCCTGCCTGTTTGGACTCGATCTCCCCCTCAGGCTGGTGGGGGGAGGGGAGTGGGGGGGAGCACACGGTAAGCCTGCTGCGTGCTCTTTGGGCTTGCAGTCTTCTTCCGTCTTGATTTTTGGTTTTCTTCTTCTTCTTCTTCTTTTTTTTTTTTTTTTGGCTTTTGTTTTCTATGGTAACATAAAACACAGATACCAAAGAACACACAAAGCAAATGGATGGCTTAATGGCTTATCTGAAAGCAACACCCTTGTAGATGTCTGCCTGAGGCTAACTTCCCCGTGTCATCACTAATTTCTAATGAGCATAGAGCTCCCCTCCCCCTGGACTTAGCCTCCCTGTTCTCATCTCAACTGCACAGGGCCCATCTGCGGGCGTGGAGAAGACCTAGAAAACCAAAACCATCCGCTAGAATCTTTCCAGCCTGTTAGCGATGTACTTACAGGTGATTGCTTGCTCAACTATTTGGTAACAACCACGACAATAAAAGCGGCTATTTATAGAGTAACTACCAAAAGCCAGGCGCTGCCTGTATAGTCTAGTTGCTCTCAAAGATCAGGAGAGAGTAGTCACGTGTTTTAAGCTGGTGGCCCGAGTCTGAAAAGTTTCATAGCTTTCCCGGAATCTTGGGACCAGACTCCGGGGTTTCGACCTCAGTCTGCCGGACGTGGAAGCCTGGACTCTTCCCAGTTCACCCCACTGCCTCATTAGTGAAGGGCAGCAGAAGACACCACCGCAATATACGCCTCTTTGGCATGAGGAGTATTTTGAGTTGATTATTCTGAGAAACTGCAGACACGGAAAAGCTCTGAAAACAAAAGCAGTGACCCTTTTGGAAGGGAAACTTACATTAGAAGGGGGGCCATACCAGGAAGAGAGCTATTGCCAGAAATAACTTCATCACCTGAGGGGTAACCTTTGTTTGCCACATATTTCCTCTCCTCGCCTTCCTGTGAGTCACCTCCCCTCTTTGAAGCCTCAGACCTTTCTTAGTTCAGGACCTAGTCATGGGGCTGCCTCCTGAGCCTCCTATCTTTGTGGGGTTCCTGTGTGTACATACACATGTAATTAAAATTCATTGTTTCCTTATGTTAATTGATCTTTTATTTCAAGGAGAGGGACTCAGTCAAGAGCCTAAAGGGCAAAGGGAAAATTATTTTCTTTTAGATGAGATTTTTTTTTTAAAGATTTATTTATCTGAGAGACAGACAGCAGGTATGAACAAGGGAATTAGCAGAGAGAGAGGGAGAGAAACAGACTCCACACTGTGCAGGGAGCCCGATGCAGGGCTTGGTCTCACAACCCTGAGATCATGACCTGAGCCAAAATCGAGAGTCAGACACTCAACCAAAGGAGCCACCCAGGTGATGAGATTTTCAAAAATTGTATACTAAGCATCTATTGAAATCAAGGCCCATACAGAATGCAACGAATCCCAGATGAACCCCATCAAGATGGTGAAATCAAGTAGCAGGCTCAAAAGATATCAGAGAGAGAAACAAATACCATCTGATTTCACTTACATGTGGAATCTACAACACAAACAAAACAGAAACTGAAACAGACTGATAAGTGCAGAGAATAAACTGGTGGTTGCCAGAGGGTAGGGGAGGGTGAAATAGATGAAGGGGATCAGGAGGTACAAACTTCCAGTTACAAAATAAGTAAGTCACAGAGAGGGAAAGTTCAGCATGGGGAATAGAGACCACAGTATTGTAATAACGTTGTATGGTGACAGATGGTGACAACATTTACCGTGGCGTGCACTGAGTAACATACAGAATTGTCGGATCAATATGTCGTACACGTGAAACTAATATATGACCCCATTTAAAAATGGGCAAAAGATCTGAAAAGGCACCCTAGTAAATTATATGGATGACAAATAAGACTGTGAAAAGATGGTCAACATCATCTGTCATCAGAAAAATGCGAAGTAAAGTCACAAGGAGGTATCACTGCTCACCTACAGGAATGGCCAAAATCCACAACAAAACCAAATGCAACAGGGACTGTGACCGCTGGTGGAAAAGCACACTGCTGATACCAGTCCTTCAGAGGACAGTTTGCAATTTCTAGTCGTGGGAGAATACCAGACAAACCCAGATTGAAGGACATTGTATAGAATAACTGATTAGTAGTACTCCTCAAACCTGCTAAGTTCATAAAAAATAAATAAGGACAGACAGAAATTGTCACAGATGAGAGAAAATGAAAGAGCCATGAGACTAAACACAATGTGGGATACTGCGCGTGATCCTGGAGCAGAAAAACGGCATTCAGGGAAAAAAAACTGGTGAAATCTGAAGAAATGTGTAGTTTCGTTAATTAGTATTTTGACTAATGCACCCCAGTTATGTCAGATGTGAAAATAAGGGAAGCTGGGTGAAGAATAGCTGTGCGCTCAAACCGCAGTAAATGCCTGAGGTCAGCCTCCTGGGACCCTCTCGAGTGACCGTAAGCAGAAACAAACAACAGCAAGACCCAGAAAACCAGTTGAGGGCAGCCACGCAGGCAGTATTTCTGAACAATCAGATACAAAAGAAACGGAATGTGTTAAGGAGACCTACAGGTCTTTCCCGTGTCTATGCAGAAATCAGCAAGCCTTAATTTTTACAAGTGAGCAAACCCTGGGACGTCAGCTATGCTTTGAGAACTTCAGGCAAGCCCGCACACCCCTTCTGCTTCTTGCATGCAGTCCCCTGTGAGCTGACCAGCTCTGGAGCAGGTCCTTCAGAGCAATCTGAGATACCTACCTGGGCAATCGTCCTCGGTTAAGATAGCGGATAAAGCATTTACTAACCTACTTTGAGGTTGGCTTTTTTTTCCAGCGGACATACCAAAACCCTATATTATCTTTGCAACTTTTCTTCAATTCTAAAATTATTCCAAAGTAAGTAATTTATTAAGAAAAGAATCCCTGGGGACTCCTGGAGGGCTCAGTCAGTAGAGCATATGACTCAATCTCGGGGTTGAAAATTGGAGCCCCACATCGGGTATAGAGATTACTTAAAAAACTTTTTAAAAGCGGGGTGCGCCTGGGTGGCTCAGTGGGTTTAAGCATCTGCCTTCGGCTCCGGTCGTGATCTCAGGGTCCTAGGATCAAGTCCCACATCAGGCTTTGCTCAGCAGGGAGCCTGCTTCCTCCTCTCTCTCTGCCTGCCTCTCTGCCTACTTGTGATATCTCTCTCTCTCTGTGTCAAATAAATAAATAAAATATTATTTTTTAAAAACTTTAAAATAAGGAACCCCGTAGTAAGAAACACACCTGTGAAAGTATCTAATGTGAAAAAAAAAAAAAATTTGTAGTATGTAAATAATTCTGAGAAGGTCAAAAAAAAAAAAAGTATATAAGAATTCAGAAGTGGTGAGCATGAAATGCCAGGGTGGCTCAGGGAAAGAAAAGCTCATTCCTCTTGATCAACCATGAAGGACTCCATGAAAGAGGGGACATTTGGGTCTGGACCTGCAGAGATGTACAAAGGAAAGTCACAGTATGCAGAAAAGCAACAGAATTTTCTTCTGACTGGAGTGTCAGACACTTGCCGGTGTGGGGCTCACCATCAGTCACTGGTGTCGCACCAGCTTCCACCAACTTACTCCTGGCTACACCTCACACCGCCTGGGCTGAGCGCAACGTGAGTGAACCCGGGGGCATCCTGGTTGCCTTTGTCCATCCACCTCCATGCAGTGGAATTTGATGGTTTTATTTTTTTTTTAATTCATGGACTTAACTATCATATATTACAACAGACTGGCTTATTGGCCTTTTTCAAACTATTTTCTTGGCCACAAATAGATACCAAGTAAAATGTTAACTGCTGTCAGCCGTGACTTTTCCCCTGAGCCCCACACCTGCTAAAACAGCCTGCTCAGGGTCCCCACCTTGGCCAGTTTCTTCTGTTTGGCTTCCTACAAGGGCAAAAACATGAGCATCGATACAAGTAGGTTTCATCTCTTCCCAAACACCAAAACTAATCTAAAAGGCTTCAACTATCTTTTTATACTTGTTGATCTCAGGATATTTGAGGCAATGAAATGGAGGGTAAGGTGATCTGCCTGCCCTAAAGGACCCACATCGAAAGTTAAATAACAATTCAAATCATTATATAAGTGTTTCTGCTAATTGTTGATGTTTCTGTTATGTTCTCCACTAACCTAAGAACTTCTAGGGGGCAGGGATTATGATTTTTAATTTGTTTAACCTGATTATATAATGTGTTTAAATTATATAATTTCTTTAACCTGATTATAACTCAGTGCCTGATGCTTCGAAGGCTGAGTAATGAATGAACAGAATAAATAAATAGATGGGAAGAATGGATGGATAAATGACGGATGGGTAGATGAATGGATATGCAGACAGACAGTCAGACGGGCAAAGAATGGACAGAATAATGGAAGTCCAGGATAGGGAGAAATTACTGCTGGTTGGTTATGAAGGGAGAGGAAAGGCTTAAGCTGGACTTACCGATAATAAAAATGCAGATAAGGCCTGCTCTTCAGGAGGCTGCCTCTCTGACTTACTGGTTCTACCCAGGTGCAGGATATATCTCAGAAACTCATTCTATTCTAACTCATGCCACTCTACTTCTGAGCCACCCTGTTTCCTCCCCGCCACCACCTCCATCTAGACCTTCCCATCCTTTGAAACCTTACTCAAGGAGATGAGTGAAAGTATACACAAATTGTGGGACATCCATACAATAAAATGCTAGTCAGCCATACACAAAGGACATGGGTGAAGCTCAAAAGCAGAACCCAAAAGAAGTCAAACACAAAAGAATGCAAGACATATGATTCCATTTGTCTGACAATCTGGAAGAGGCAAAACTACAGGAACAGAAAACGGGCCAGTGGTCATCAGGTGCTGGGAGAGGGGAGGGAACTGGCCACAAAAGGACAGGGGAGAACCTCGAGGGTGACGAAAATGGTCTGTGTCGAGATGGCATGCAGCTGTATGCATTTGTCAAAATTGGAGAAGGGAGTTGAGGGAAATTGGATAGGGAGGTGAACCATGAGAGACTATGGACTCTGAAAAACAACCTGAGGGTTTTGAAGGGGCGGGGGTTGGGAGGTTGGGGAACCAGATGGAGGGTAATAGAGAGGGCACGTATTTCATGGAGCACTGGGTATGGTGCAAAAACAATGAACACCGTTACGCTGAAAAGAAATTTTAAAAAAAAATCATCAAGCCAGTCTGCACACCGAAAAAGGGTGAATTTCACTGTATAGAAATTATACCTTAATTACCATGACTTTTAAAAAAGCCAAAAAATGAAAAATCTCACTCAAGTCCTGCTCTGAAAAGCACACCATGACTGGGCCCTGCCTCAAGTGTCCATTTATCATCCTGGCAATTCAGCGATTAATCACGCCTATGGGCGTGATTTTCTATTATTGTCTTGAAATATTATTCATTTTTATTACCTCCTTTTTACATGTGCAGGTCTTATCTCCCCAGCCAGATGATAAATTCCTTGGAAACAGGAACTATGTAGTATCATGGCTCCTTTAGCCACAAAGTATCCGGGTCACTGCTGGACACATTATACACAAGAAAGGTTCAGTAACTGTTTGTTGACTTCCAGTGAAAAGCAGCTAGGTGAAGTTATTTTGGGGACTTCTTCAATCCAAACCTGAGTACGATAAACAGGCTCACCAGTGCCCCTCTCTGTTCATCACCAAACACTTTTCCCACAGCCTCTCAGATTTTGTACATCATTTGTACATTTCACCCCCCTGATTTATCATGAACATAAGATACGAGACGGAAGATTTCCAAGTGAACCTACATCAGGTTGAGGATGCTTCCCAGAAAGTGCTTGGGCTAGATGCTGCTATCTCCTTTCCCACAATCACTGACCTCAATTAAGCCCAGAGCTTATCAGACACAACAAAATCACATTCCTATATTTGTAACATTACAAAACCCATTTCTATTTCATTCTCCTTACATCTAAAATACTGAAATTCCCTATCTCCACGCTTGCCTATTTTCAGTAACGGAAAATAAAACAATGGCCACTTCTCTCCTGGTATTCCTCAAATTTCAGAAAGAGCCGCTATCTTAATTAAACTGTTGCTTGTCTTATCACACCCCAGTAAAGGGAATTAGTCTGGGACCTGAGGCAAGTAGCTCGTCCCGCACTCATTTAACCCCACGTTAGCAGCAGAAGACTGTTCTTTCTTTCACATTGCTAAGCTTTGCCCTCACGCTTTTTTTTTCTTTTTTAGATTTTATTTATTATTTGAGAGAGAGCATAAGCAGGCAGGAGAGGGAGAAGCAGGCTCCTGCTGAACAAGGAGCCACACACGGGGCTCGATCCTTGGACTCCAGAATCACGACCTGAGCAGAAGGCAGAGGTTTAGGCAACGGAGCCACCCAGGCACCCCTGCCCTCACTCTTAGTTGGTTTCCTCTCAGATTTCTCTTGGCCACCTGGGTGAATCTATTTTCCATCAAATGGGTAGAGCAACATTTCCTGTTAAGCACACTTGCCATACACACCTGTCCTCCTGCATCTTCCCTTCCACCCATCCCTGCCTTGTATTTGCCCCCACCCCCTCTTCCCCCACCCCACACACCACCAAGAGTCCTTGTCCTACCCTCCGCCAAGCTTTGCACCTTTTCACTGAGGCAGGAAGGATCCTTTCTGCCCACCTGTCTCCCTCCTTTCCTTTCTTCCTTTCTTCATTCTCACACTGAGAAAGATATCACAACAGTGTCTCTACCAGAACAACTGTGACCACAAAAATCTTTAATAATATTATTAAAGAGTAAAAAATTTTAATATAGAGAAATATTTACATTCATTTAATACATAAGAATGCTTTCAGGTTAAAGAAAAGAAACACTATTACACATTTTTCTCATTTACAAAAAATTTTCTTTTTTTTTTAAGATTCTAGTTATTTATTTGACAGAGAGAGAGCACAAGGAGGGGGAGCAGAAGGCAGAGGGAGAGGGAGAAGCAGACACCCGGCACCCCCCCACCAACTGAACAGGGAACCCAAAGCAGGACTTGATCCCAGGACCCTGAGATCATGACCTGAGCCAAAGGCAGATGCTCAACAGACTGAGCCACCCAGGCACTCCACAAAAACTCTTCTTTTTTTTTTTTAATTTTTTTTTAAAGATTTTATTTATTTATTTGACAGAGAGCGATCACAAGTAGACAGAGAGGCAGGCAGAGAGAGAGAGAGGGAAGCAGGCTCCCCGCTGAGCAGAGAGCCCGATGTGGGACTCGATCCCAGGACCCTGAGATCATGACCTGAGCCGAAGGCAGCGGCTTAACCCACTGAGCCACCCAGGCGCCCCCACAAAAACTCTTATAACTACAAAATTACCATTAGAGTTTTAGGAAGTTATAGCTCTAAGTGATGTTTCAGGTACTTCAATAGTAACTTGGTGGAAAGGTTTTTATTTATACCCATTTTAGAGAAGAGTGGCATGTCAAGGCCATGAAGTTGTGCATAAACACCCAATGCCCACCTGAAGCATGGACTCCAGGGCTCGGCCCAACGTCTCCCTCTCAGGGCTTTACCTCCCAGAGCAGAAAAGTGCTAAAGCCAAAGTACAACGTGCATATGACCCACAGCCCGCCTCAGGGTGACCTACAAAACCAAAGGCAAGTGTTTAGAAATGAATACTCAGAAACAGAAAAGGGAAAAGTTTCAGATGTGGAAATGTCACATTCATTGAGACCCTGCCATGCAGAACCATCTGCACAATTTTAATTCCTGCTAAAACACACAGCTGGAGGTTCCTGGCTGCTTATGCTGCCCTGAGAAATTCTCCATGGCTCTCATGGCTCTGACCGCCTCGGCAGTGTTTTCTTGAGATACTCAGTGCCAAGCACAGAATGAGCCTGCTCTCTTTATTTCTGATGTTAAAGGAGTGGGAACACTTTCCCCTTTTCCGCTGAGGGTCCAGAGAAACAGTGATTTGATCCTGTATTTACAAGATCAGCTGAGAAGCCAGAAGGTCCCTGAAAGATGTGCTCTGTGGTGGAAATCAAAGTGGAAAAAAAAGAGAGACGTTGTTAAATCGTTTCCGAATCCGGAGCGTGTGAATGATGTTGAGTGATGAGAGGAAATGACAATTTGGATTCCAAGAGGAAAAACATCATCCTTATTAGTGCTCAAACTACTCACCTTAGCATAGTTTCAGTTAAGAAGTACAAGTGTGCAATGGTGCCAACTCGGCGTGCCCCATCCCTTCCAGGGGCCAATGTGCGCGCAAGGAGGCTGGGTAGCAGGGCTCTGCATGCTCACTATTCCTCTGTTTGCCAAAGCGCCCTCATCAGGCAGAAGACTGGCTTGTTTCACAAGAAGAGACAAAGTCTCCAATGCACTTGCCAATATGAGAATTCTGTAACGCTCTTTAAAAATTAAGCCCACTACAGGAACACCTAGGTGGCTCAGCTGGTTCGGCATCTGCCTCTTGATTTCAGCTCAGGTCATGCTCTCCAGTCAGGAGACTGAGCCCTGCATCAGGCTCCCCACTCAGCAGAGTCTGCTTGGGACACTCTTCCTTTCCCTCTGACCCTCCTCCGGCTCATGCTCTCTCATCATCTCTCTCTTTCTAAAATAAGTAAATCTTAAGAAAAAAATTAAGCCCACTGCAATTGTCATCTGACTTTCCAAAGACTCTGGCATCCATACAGAGTTCATATTAACTGGGGAAAAGTTAACAATCTATATATGGACAAAATAAAATGGGAGAGGGTCAGAGCCCTATATCCCTAGCATATTACTCTCGAAATAATTACAGTAGCATTTATGTCATTGTTTTTAATTATTAATTTTATAATAATGACTGAGTCACATTAAGTTTCGGTTTGTGGCAGGTGCTCCCTATGTTAGCCTGTTCAAGGTCTCGGTAATCAGCGCGGTGGGTATTATGATAGCCTGCATTTTATGGATGAGGAAAGAGGGCTGATGGAGTCGGGTGACTAACTTCCCCAAGGACCCCCAGTGAGGATGTGTCAGGGTCCAAACTCAGAAGCAGGTCGTACTGGAGTCATCTGGGCTGGATCTCTGCCTGAAGTCAGAACTCTGCTCAGCCTAAGCTACAGCACAGATCAAATGAAAACAGAGCACTGTGGTGGCTTCCCCTCTGCAGCCAGCAGACCCACCGGCCAGCAAAGAAAGAGCGGGATAAACAATTCGCATGGCTTCTGTGGTCCCATAGGATGGCTGGCAAGAGTTAAACCACAGACACATGGACCCTTTAGAAACTGACCAACGCTTTTTCTTTGGAGACAGCTCGCCCTGTTCCTGGGACACAGAGCTGTTCATGTGGAAGGAATGAGGAGCAAAGAGGCTCAGCAGACCACCTGTGGGGGCAGCCCCGCCTGGAGCATGTGCACACATGTGTGTGAGTGTGTGTGTGTGTGTGTGTGTGTGTGTGTCCCTGCACTCACTGAAGACAGTGTAGACACTCCCTGCAGCTCTGCTTTGCCCCCTTCAGGGACCCTCAACTGGAAAAAAAAAATGGGTTCTGGAATCACAAGGTACTTAAGGTGCATGAACAACGTGAAAAAGAGAAAACAAACAGAACTCATGCTCATATGATAAAGGCATCAGAAAAAGACATGCATAATTCACATCCTCCAAGAGAGTGTTCAATACCATACGGAATACTAGACTCTTCTGAAAAAAGAATCAGTTAGCGACCATGAAAGAAATCACATAGCAGTTGAAGTAAAAAGTCAACAGACATCTAAAAGTAAGGAGAAAAAAAGGAAAAGAAAGCCAAAGTCGAAGTGTGCATTAATGAACTGAAAGGTAACACCAAGCAATGATACCAAAATGGGGCATTAGGGGATAATGAGTATAAAACCAACAAAGGAACCTGCAGAGAAGAGGCAGACATGTGGAAGAAGTTGCAGATAATAAGGGGAAGGGTGGGGGGTGGGGCGGGCAGGGACACAGCTGGTGACTGACAGCGCCAGATGGAAATTTCCCCCCAAAAGAAAGCCATTCTTCTCAGATTGAAAGGGCCTTCCAGTGCTGAGCATTTGGTGGGGAAAAGAAAATACTTAAACCATCACCTTGAAACTTGAGAACATCAAGGACACATACATCATTAAAAGCCAATCAAAAAGGAAAACAGCTTTGCGGCAAAGGAATGAGAATCAGATGGATGTAGATTCTCATCAGCAAATCTGGGTACAGGAAGATAATGGAACGATCTCCTTAAAGTCCTGAAGGAACAGAGTTTTGAGTCTAGAACCCTGTATTCAGCAAAACTATCGCTTAATGGGGAGGATGACATAAAAGCATTTTCGGGGGCAGGAAGAATCAGTTTACACTCACAGATGGTCACTGGGAGCTCCTAAGGGATCTACTCCAACATGAGGAACAGCCCACAAGGAAGACTGCTGAACATACAAAACAGTGACTACCACTGGTTACCCCACTCTGATGCCAACTCAGAGGATTTTGGCAGAGAAGGGAGTGGGGGAAGGAGTCAACCTGCCCAGGTTTTTGTCTTCTTTTTGTCTGCAGGGCTCAGTGTGGAAAGGAATAGGACACATGTACTGATTAAGTCTCGCCTTAAGGGAAAAAAATAGTATGTGTAATTCACAATTTAAAAGTGCCCTCCAGAAAAATAAGTTTACATATAATAAGTTTCAAATACCTGAGGGAAAAGACGGAGAGAAAACTTGAAACAGCAAGAATATAGTCTATGAATGTAAATATTGATACGTTGGATTTTTTTTTTTTTTTTTTAATTAAAAACATGCTCTGGGAAAGAAAGAGAATGAAAAGACAAGCCACAGACTGGGAGAAGATCTTTGCAAAACACATCTGATAAAGGGCTTGTATCTGAAATATATATAAAGATCTCTTCAAACTCAACAATAAGAAGACACATGACCTAAAAAAAAAAGAAAAGAAAGAAAGAAAACACACAACCTGAGTTACAAATGGGGAAAAGATGGTGCTTCACTGAAGAAGATATACAGATAGTCAGATAAGCCTAGGAAAACATGCTCCACATCTTTTCCACATCTAAGTTCCACATCTAAGGAACTGCAAATTAAAACAACTACGAGAATGGATAAAATCCAAAACACTGAGGACACCAAACGCTGGTGAAGATGTGGAGCAACAGGAATTCTTCCTCACTGCTGGTGAGAATGTAAAATGTGACCACCACTCTGGAAAAGAGTTGGACAGTTTCTTACAAAATCAAATATACTCTCATTATAGGATCCAGTTTACTCAAAGAGGTTGAAAACGTATGCCCACATGCAAACCTGCACACAGATGTTTACAGCAGGCTTATTCATACTTGCCAAAACTTGGAAGCAACCAAAATGTCCTTCAGTAGCTTAATGCATAAATAAACTGCGGTACATCCAGACAACAGAACATTCCTCAACGATTAAAAAAATAGCAATCAGGGGCGCCTGGGTGGCTCAGTGGGTTAAAGCCTCTGCCTTCGGCTCGGGTCATGATCCCAGGGTCCTGGGATCGAGCCCCACATCGGGCTCTCTGCTCCGCGGGGAGCCTTCTTCCTCCTCTCTCTCTGCCTGCCTCTCTGCCTAGTTGTGATTTCTCTCTGTCGAATAAATAAAATATTTAAAAAAAAAATAGCAATCAAGCCACAAAAAGGCACGGACGAATCTTACATGCGTATCACTAAGTGACAGAAGCCGATCTGAAAAGGCTACATCCTCTAGGATGCCACCAACTGATGTCTGGAAGAGGCAGAACTATGCAGACAGTAAAAAGATCAGCAGTACCAGGGTTGGAGTCAGGGGAAGAGGAGACTGTAAGGCAGTGACAATACTGTGTGATACTATGACGGTGGCTGCATGTCATTATGCATTTGTCACAGAGCCGACCTCACAGTGTGACGCCACAGCACCGAGTTCAGAGTTGGCAGAGACGTCACCACATCCAAGATGTCTCTCCCCTGCCTCAGCACGATACGGCTGGCATTGCCCTGGAATATCCCGCCAACGTTATCGTTCTGCATAAGAGTCTGGACAGCAGACATGGAACTACAGACTCCCTCGCCTGCCCTGAGTATCTTCAGTCATACTCTCCAGCCACGCTCATGAAGCCAAGACTTCTACTGAAATATATCAGAGACAACAGACAATAGAGCTCTCCATTATACAGACGCGAAGACTGAGTCAAATCATACCCCTAGGGGTGCCAGGGTGGCTCAGTCAGTTAAGCATCTGCTTTTAGCTCAGGTCATGATCCTAGGGTCCTGGAATTGGGCCCCGCATCGGGCTCCCCGCTCAGCAAGGAGCCTGCTTCCTCTTCTCCCTCTGCCTGTTGTTCCCCCTACTTGTGCTCTCTCTCTCTCTCTCTGTCAAATAAATAAATAAAAATCTTTTTTAAAAAATCATACCCCTAAAGCAAAACAACCACACGCCACTTGTGCAGGATACCAGACTGCTAACAACAACAAAAGTATCATCTCAGTTACCCAGGCTGTATTTATTATCACAGCCCATAATTTCATCAGTATTAAAAGAAATTCCTAAAAACTCAGAGTACAGGAACAATCTAAAAAGCCCAGCTTCATCCCTTGGTAATAAAACCTACTTTGTCTTCTCAACAAGACCCAGCACCACGGACAGCCTAATGGTGTTTGAACACAGCCCTTGGATTATTTTTTCTTCTGTGTTTACTTTCTCCATTTCTGGGGGACACACTAAGAGGGACACATTTTTATAATGCGTTTCTTTAAACAACTCTACTCCATTCCAGTTACTGATCAGCCTCTGGGAAGAGGAGATCTACACCAAGATGCCCACTGGTGGTAAAGGAGGCCGTCATCTGGGCCGATGAGATCTGCCGGCTGCTCGCGGCTGTGATTAAAGTTCATTTAATCATAAACTGAAGATGCGTCATAGTTGAAGTTCCTCTCTGCAAATATCGCCTAATGATCTCAGTCAACAGACACTCGAGCAAGTTCGTTTTATTTGATGTAGGTTCAAAGAAATACAATAGAATTTTGCAGGACGGTAACCCACCCCTTACCCACAAAGACACGTTCCAACACCCCAGTGGACGCCTGAAACTGTGGGTAGTACTGAGCCTTATGTATGCTGTTTCTCGTATATACACATACGTATTTGTGAGAAAGTTAAATGTACAAATTAGGCACAGTAAGAGACTAATAACTACTCATAAACAGACCCAGGTAGCAACAATATACTATAATAAAAGTGGTGTGAATGTGGCCTTTCCCTCAAAATCTCCCCCTTCTTCTTGTGATGATGTGGAATGACAAAACGCCCACGTGGTGAGACGAAGTGAGGTCAGTGACGCAGGCATGGGGACACAGTGCTAGGCTACAACCCACCCTCCGCCGATTGGCCAGAAGGAGGACCATCTGTTTCCAGATGGCATTTCGACAGCTGGTGAATGAAATTGCCAAAAGGAAAACTAAAGACATGGTGGTGGTGATGGTGGGGGCGGGGGGACCCTACTGTACCATGAGCCGGTTAATTTTCAGAATAAACTTAAGGTGGATCACCTAGATTGGGCCCAAGAGAGATTTTCACCCAGTGTAAAAGAAAGACAAAATAACCCTTGAAAGAATACTGGAAGGGTGGAAAGACACGGGCTCTGGGCTGTCACTGCCCCTGGAATGCTGGGCAAGTTCCAGAACGTAACCCTCCACAGCCTTGGTTTCCTCCCCTAGGAAGGAGGGTGTTGGGCTCCCAGATGATTTTATTTTGGGAAAGTCTGCAACTCCATGAACAGTCAATCACAAATGTTTGGACAAGATCGTCTACGCAGAGCTGTCCAAGATATATACACCATCTTAAATTTTCTAGTAGCCACACTAAAGAAAAGTAAAAAGAAACAGAAAATAACAGGAATAACATATTTTATTTGACTCGACCTATCCAAAATATTATTTCAATCTATAATAAACATAAAACATTACTAATGAGATGGCCCAGATTCTTTTTCCGTGGTAAGTCTTCAAACTCTGGTGTGCTTCTTACACTTCGAGCATGGCTCGGTCTGACTCCCTCCTCAAGTGCTCAGGAGCCATTTGTGGCCAGTGGCCACCATCTGGGACCACGCTGATCTAGAAAGTCACCTTCGACTTCGAGAATGTCTGACTCTCTGTGTATCGCTGACACTCGGCCCAGTATCTGGGCTCTCAAAGGACAAATATTGGGCAGGCAAAGATGGACAGACTTCTCTAGCACCTGGTTCTATCTCTACGCCTTGTGGGTTCCAACACAGCTGTGCTTCCCGCAGTCATTCCCTCTGCGTAGCTCTGGTGTTGTCCTGGCCCAGGCCTCATTACTTCTCACCTAGATCACTTAATAGCCCCTGACCGTGTACTGCATTTGTGATCTTCCCTGATCCCTGGGGTTTACACCCAGCCCAATTTACTGTTAAATTGAGGCCCCCTCAATCGCCGGCCCACACGGGTGCCTTCTCTTCCAGAACACTGGCCCACGCCCGAACATCCAAAAACCAGACAGCAGCAGAGTTAAACGGGGTTGAATAGATGCATTTCCAAGCATCAGGAAGGGTCGACACAGACATGAATGAGGAGAGGATCCAGAGAGCATCTTTCTAATATTCTCACCAGCGCCAAGGCAGAGCATGAGTCACGTGGAGAAGGGACTTGGGGGACGGGGACACGACAGAAACACCCACATTACCTTACACCCTTAGCAATTTGGTCAGTGAGACTCAGCTGCCGAGATGCCAGAGGACAAGGGGTCACTTTGCCTGTCTGGTAGATCAACAGTAGCTACCTCTTTTCGGGTCCAAAGACAAAAAATTCTGTAGTGGTAAAACCAATATTCTGTTTCCCCAGTGGCTTAGAATAAAGAAAACACAAAGAAAATAAGAGAGCCTTAAATAAGGATAATCATTATGCAGCTAAAAATAGCTCATAAGAGGCTGATCCCATGGAGCACGAAGCCGAACAGCTCAGCGGCAGTCCCCAGATTTCTCCCTTCGAATGCGAATGAGCTCCTCCATGATATGCAGGCATCACTGAAGGCCAGTGAAGAAAGCCATGCTCCCTGAACTTGGGATCCAGAAGCAGATTCCCAATGTCCGAGTACAGAGGTCCTTCCTCCATGTTGCATTTGCTTACCCTCGCTTCCCGTATGACCCGTCTCAGTAATGTACTTAAAATATTTACAGTAATCCTGGAGGCTCAGTGCAGACGGCAGCTAACACAGAATCTCCAGAGATAGAAGAGGGAGAAGCAGCCCCCAGACACTTCACCGAAATGTGTGAGATGTGACATTTGCTTATCATCTGGCATAAGAGTGCCAAAGCCTGGAAAACTTGCTGCAAATGTAAACCCTCCAAATGCAAGTTAATCAGGATTAGATCACTTTTTAGGGTGAAATGTGATGCTGTATCAGATTCTGATTCCTACAGATGGTGAGCAAAGAAAGAGATGAGCTGTCAGAGCAAGAGACACACATAAACCGTATGGGCACACACACACAAACACACACACACACCGTCTGTGGCCGTGTGCGACACAGTGAGCCCTCCCCAGTGATGAATGAACAACGTTATTCGCGCGCTCTTATGGGCATGTCTTTGCAGGTAGATGCAGGTGTCCGTGTGTGACTGAGTCCCCATGGGCTGCCTGCGTATTTTGCGTGAGCCACTAACAATCCCCACTTCCTCAGGCCTCTGTCCTGGCGAGGGCTCTCTCCCAGGTCTTGTTCCTGCATTTGCCCTTAATGATGGGAAAAAAATCCCAGGGCATGGATATGAGATCACTTCTATGTTTAGATTTTCTTAATGGGTGTTAACATTTGCCCTGAGCGCTTTTACTGGCCTAAATGGATGTAAATAATATCTTGTATCCAGTGTTGTATTGACCAGGGGTTATATTTAGTAAATGTAAAGATCCAAGGAGGAAAGGCAGAAGCTCATCTCTAAAGGTGTTCTATACGCATCCTCCCATAACTGTTTGAAAAACGTTTTTCAAGAATAATTTCAATTTAACCCTTTGTTCTAGCCAGCATCTCTGTCAGAGAAGGGTTTAAGATAAAACATCTACTGTAAAAGGAAAATCAATTATTAAGCAACCGAAGCCATCAACTGAGGTGCTTATTGGCCACTGGTAGGGTAAAAAATGGCCTTCAGGGGAAGGCCTTACTTCAGGCCTTACTTCAGTGAGAAGTAAGGTAATGTGGGTTAAGCCTCTGCCTTCAGGTCAGGTCACGATCTCAGGGTCCTGGGATCAAGCCCGGGATCGGGGGGTCTCTGCTCAGCAGGGAGCCTGCTTCCTCCTCTCCCTCTGCCTGTCTCTCTGCCTACTTGTGATCTCTCTCTGTCAAAAAAATAAAATCTTAAAAAAAAAAATGGCCTTGAAGGCAGGGCAAATGAATAGAAGGTGAGAGCCTCCAGAGACACAGGGGGATGAATTCTCTGTCATCCGAGTGCTTGTCGTGTGATCATATACGCCTGGATAATGACGCGTGAAGAATGCTCTAATGCTCCGATGATGACTCCCAGTTAAGCCTCCATCATGAGATTTAGAGGGGGCAATAATGACAGGCGACATTCTTGCCCACACGGCTGGCCTGCAGGTAAGAATCTGGGTGTAGGAGTTTACCTTGATCAATGATGGGCAGCGTGAGAAAGATCTGACATATTGTCAATATGAGCTTGATTACTCGTGGTTCATGAGATTGATCACATGGTTCTCTTAATGCATCAAATAATTAATGCACGCACTTCTGTATTACACACATTACTCACTAATCACAACCACCCCATGAGGTACAAAATGTATTTTCATCTGCCTCATAGAAATAAAGGAAGCTTTCCAATGTCATACAGAATTAGATCCAGTTCTCTCAATCCCAAAGCTAGGGGTTTCAACCCTGCTGTATGCTCCCATAGAGAGACTTCCAAGAGTCTAGGCCATTAGACCAAGTTCAAAGGTTAATTCATGACAGAGCTCAGTGAGAGCTTTAGTTATTGAGTACCCACAGGATAGACGGTACAGAAAACAGAAACAGGGGAAATTGGGCCCAGCTCTTTATGTATTTCCATTTGAGGAACAGAAGACAAAAACAGAACCTGTTCCGTTCAACTTGGGTGTAATATTGAACCAGGCGCATTGGAGGGGGCCGAAAGCACCCTGGGCTTGGGGATTAGCTGGTCCTGCTGGAAACAAAGCAGCAAGCAAGGAACATCTCTGACTTGTTTTTCTCCTCTGTGAAAGTGGAGGATAAAGCCATTTCTGAGATGAGGTCCAGCCCTTTTTGATGACAAACAACGTTTATGTTGCTCAGCAGCTGCCTAGGTATTTTACGATGTGACAACCCGACTCACACCTGGAGTCCGGGCGTGTAGAGATGGACTTGAGTTTAGGAGTGCACCATCTGTCCCCACTTTGCTTGTCCCAAGGCACCTTTTAAAACAACCACTTAGAGTTAAGGTCGGGAAAAGCTAGTGCCCTCCACCCGACCACCTCTGACGTAACAGGGGTTCTTGCTACCCTGCTCTCTGTCTCCTGTTCACTTGTGACCTGGGATAGAGGGCTGCCCTTCCCCCAGCTCACTGCACCCCAACCCCACTTCTGGGATTTGAAAGTGATAGATATTGTGACTACTTCCTTAAGTGAACCGAAACCGCATCTTCGATCCAAACGACCCTGAGTGTTTGCACTTTCCCAAAGCGGGTGCTGGGGTGGTGAAGGAGCTGCCTGCCAACCTCGGGCAAGCGGCTTCTGCCTCCTCACTCAGCAGATCATGAGCAGCACATTCTGAGTTCAACACACCAGCTCTGGCTTCCAACACACCCTCACATTCTAATATTAGAGCTCTTTCTACTTTAACGCCCCTCAGTTTCCTACTTCTGCCCTTGAAACTCCAGGCAGGTTGTTATGGGAAAACTGAGTCCGTGTAAGAACGCTTTTTAAACAAAACACAACGAAAAACACCTTTGCTGACCAGGACAGAGGACAGAGGAGACGGACAGGCCCAATGTGGAATTGGAGGAGGACACTAGGGACCATTTCTGGAAGATGTGTACTCCTCCAGGTTCTGCATTTGATCTGCCTGCTTACTGCCCACCAGCTCTTCATTGCTAATCTTGTTTCCTTGAAGCCAAATCCCTAAATTTAATAGGACAGGGAGTAAGATCCTTCTCGAGATCCTGCTGACAACATAGTCTATAAAAAACAACTTCCCTTTCTTTCGGGGCTTACTGCTCACCTCCACCCTCCGCACACCCATACACACACACACACTCACACTTCACTATTCATCTGTGCACACTGTCCGTGAATGTCGCTGTCCATGAGTGTCAAAGTGAGTCGGGATAAGAGAGTTGAGAGCACTGACCCCGTGGGCCGTAACCAACCATGAGACCACAAGCTCCATGAGAGCACAGCTGCTCTGCTCGTCCCTCCATCTCCAGCCCCAGCAGTAGTCCCTGGCACACAGAAGACACTCCACATAGATTTGTTACCATCAACAACGCCAGTTTCCACTCTGCCTCCCTTACTGGACTGAAAAGGCTCGATCTTGAGCCAACTGTAAACTCTGCGCAGGCAGGGGACTCATGCCTTTGCATTTCCACCACCTGGTAAAATGTCTGGGACACTAACACAAGATACGTATTTGGAGAGGGGCGCCTGGGTGGCTCAGTGGATTAAGCCGCTGCCTTCGGCTCAGGTCATGATCTCAGGGTCCTGGGATCGAGCCCCGCATCGGGCTCTCTGCTCTGCAGGGAGCCTGCTTCCTCCTCTCTCTCTGCCTGCCTCTCTGCCTACTTGTGATCTCTCTCTGTCAAATAAATAAATAAAATCTTTAAAAAAAAAAAAAAAAGATACGTATTTGGAGAAAGGTAGTATTTGCAGAAGTACCACTGAATAACCAGATGAAGGAAGGAGCCAAAGATATCTCATAAGCAACAAATAATAATCCCAGAATTGTTTTCCTAAATAGTATACAGCTGAGCACATAATCTTGAAACAGAGGGTGGTCTTTGATCCTTTCCCTATGAGTTTATAAACAAATGAGAATAATTTTAGGAGAGTGCACCAAGGTCTGAGTTCACCCCTGCCCCAGGTCCTATCGAGATACGTCAAGCAGCAGCTAATGGGCCAAGCACAAAGCTTCTCAAACCCAGAGGTTCTGCTGTGTCACAGAAACAGGTGGTAAACAATTCATTGCCCTGAGGGAACCGCCTAGCAATGAGATTCTAATACTGTCACTCAAACGTGTTGAACTGAGAGTACATTACCAGACCTGGAATATGATGACTATTTTCTTTTAATAAAAATTACTATGGTTTACCTTTTCTTTTTCCACTAAACTTTTAGAGATCATTTTAGATCCACATGCAGTTATAAGAAAAATAGAGAGATTCTGTGTCCCCTTTACCCAGCTTCCCCCCGTGGAAACATCTTACAAAACGACAGCACAATATCACCACCTGGACACTGCAGCTAGGTAAGTCGGGATACAGAACATTCCTATCACCACAAGGATCCCTCGTGCTGCTCTTTTACTCTTCCCGTCCCCACACCTTCCTTCACTCCTGGCAACCACTAATCTGCTCTCCATTTCTATAGTTCTGCTATTTCATGAATGTCGCATAAATAGGATAAAATGACATGTAGATTTTGGGATTGGACTTGGACTTTCTTTCACTCAGCACAACTCCCTGGAGTCCCATCCAAGTTGTCGTGTGTGCCAGTATTTGGTTCGTGTTTCTTTCTGATAAGTATTCCACAGTGTGGCTGTAGCACGGCTTGCTTATCCTTTCAACATCCTGCTGAGGGCTCCTTTCTTATCAGAATACCGGCTCTCTTCTTCTGAGGAGCCGGAAGAAACAGGCAGGGAATCTTACTTGCAGTTTAAGTTTCGGGGCGCCTGGGTGGCTCAGTGGGTTAAAGCCTCTGCCTTCGGCTCAGGTCATGATCCCAGAGTCCTGGGATCAAGCCCCGCATCGGGCTCTCTGCTCCGCGGGGAGCCTGCTTCCTCCTCTCTCTCTGCCTGCCTCTCTGCCTAGTTGTGATTTCTGTCAAACAAATTGTCTCCACAGGGCAGCCCCTGTGAAAAAAAAGTACAGACAGCCCTCCAAAAATTAAAAATAGGAACACTATATGACCCAGTAATATCACTACTGGATATTTACCCAAAGAAAGCAAAAACACTAATTCAAAAAGGTATAAGCACCCTGGGGTCACTGCAACATTATTCACAGTGGTCAGGACATGGATACAAACTAATTGTCCATTGATAATTGTGCACTGATCACTGAAATGGATAAAGATGTGGTCTATATACACAGGGAATATACAGCCATAAAACGAATGGCATCCTGCTTATGACACCGATCGACCTGGAGGGAATTATGCTCAGTGAAAGCAGTCAGACAAAGACAAATACCATATTATTCTACTTACATGTGGAATCAACAAAACAAAAAAGCAGAAACAGATCCATAAATCCAGAGAAAAAACTGGTGGTTGCCAGAGGAGAGGGGAATGAGAGATGGACAAAATAGATAAGGCAGAGGCTTCCAGTTATGGAATGAGTAAGTCGCGGAGACGAAAGGTACAGCATAGGGAATAGAGTGCATACCACTGAATGCTGACAGCTGGCAGCCACGCTTGCAGTGAGCCAGCATGACAGATAGATGTGGCCAAACACTATGCTGCACACCTGAAACTAACATAACACTGTGTGTCAACATGAATTAATTAATTAAGAAAAAAAGAAAGAAAGAGTGACTGTCAAACATTCTTCCTGAGTGGCTGCGCCATCTTACATTCCCAGCAACCACGCAGGAGTGATCCAGTTTTCTGCATCCTCGCAAGCATTTGCTGACGTCACTAGTTTTTATTAGGGCCGGTCTGATGCGTTTGCTGCAATTCACTTTTAACGTATCCGAAGATCCACAGCCACCCAGGTATCTTTGAGTATTTTGCTGGTTCCTTATGATCATCTTTTTTTTTTTTAAGATTTTATTCACTTATTTGACAGACATATATCACAAGTAGGCAGAGAGGCAGGCAGAGAGAGAGGAGGAAGCAGGCTCCCTGCGGAGCAGAGAGCCCGATGCAGGGCTCGATCCCAGGACCCTGGGATCATGACCTGAGCTGAAGGCAGAGGCTTTAACCCACTGAGCCACCCAGGTGCCCCCCTTATGTTTATCTTAATGTGCACGATAAACCCGGCTCTGCCGTAAATGAACCACTGGGTAGGAAAAGCAGAGCACTTCCACAGAGTAATAAAGAGCAGCCACCAACTCCAACAGCAAATATTAGCCTACACATGAAAATCTGGAAGCATCCCCTTTAATGTTCTAAGAGCAAAGCAAGAACAGCACTTCTGGTCAAACTTTTCATTGGGAGTAATAGCAAATATCATCAAATAAGAAAAATATTATGAGGCATAACAATTAAAAGGAAGAAATGAAATTATTATTTGCAGATAATGTGGATGTGTACAAAAAATATTTAAGAGAATCCTAAACTTTGAAAATTTATGACAGTGCACTAGGTTGTTGACACACAACATAAAAAGTCAATAGCTTTCCTAGACATCAGCAGCAACCCAACTAAAAATGTAATTTTTTAAGAACCCCATTTACTCTAGTAACAGAAGCATCTAGGAATAAACCTTTTAAAATCTGTGGAGAAAATTATACAACTTTAATAAAAGACCTAAAAGAAGACACGTAGAAATGATGAGAAATATCCACATTTCTGGTTAAAAGGACATTTTTTAAAATTTCTACTCTTTCCAGACCAATCTATAAATTTAATGCAAATGTAACCAAAAATTCTAAAAGGATGTTGTTTTGTCTCATTTTAAAACAGGTTCTTTTAAAAATACGCGTGGAGAAGTAAAGGACCAAAAGGAGTGAAGATATTTTGCAGAATGGTTGACTATGGTATCCAAAGCTTTGAGTGCGGGTTGTGCTGATGGAAATGTCTCACTCATGCGGGCACTGGAAAGAAGTGGTTTTAGAGCGCAGGACACTCCTAGGTCATCTCTCCAGCACTGACCAGCCCTCCCCTTGCCACACCCCCAGCCCCAGCACTTCCGTCTGCCCTGGTCCTCATCTAAACTCAGCCTATCAGGCCCTCTACCCTCATTCACAGGAGTGTCCCCCTTCTTCCTCACACCATATGCAAATTCCTCACAGAAACTCCACCTCTTAGAACCTTCCTGTCTTCTGGAACTTACAGCCTTTCATCAGCAAATGCCCTATCTCCTCCACCTCTGGACTTCTTGCCTTCACTGCTCTGCTTTGATGACCCTGCTCCTCACTGTTGATCTCAGATCACTGTCCCTCCTTTCTCCCTAAAAACCCCTTACTTTGACACTCACACCATCAACTGTATGACTGTAATACTTGCCTTAAAATAAAACCACCTCAGGGCACCTGGGTGGCTCAGTGGGTTAAGCCTCTGCCTTCAGCTCAGGTCATGATCTCAGGGTCCTGGGATCGAGCCCCACATCGGGCTGTCTGCTCAGCAGGGAGCCTGCTTCCTCCTCTCTCTGCCTGCCTCTCTGCTTACTCGTGATCTCTCTCTGTCAAATAAATAAATCTTAAAAATAAATAAATAAATAAATAAAACCACCTCTCTGGAACTCACATCTTCCCCTCCAGCTATCACTCAATTTGCTCTCTCCCCCTTTGCTACAAAATTCACCCAAAAGAGTTTTCTGGACTTGCTGTTTCCAATATCCTCTCATCCACCGCTCTCTCTCTCTCTCTCTCTCTCAAGCTGTTCTATAGACATTCTTGCCTGTGCTTACACAAAAACAGACTGCAAGGTCACCTGTGCCCTCCATGATGGACTCTTCTCGGGTCTCGCCTTTCCTGAGCTCCCAGCAGCACTGGGCACAGCTGAGCACCCCTACCTTCAGGACGGTGGGCTCACTGAGCTTCAGAGCACCGCTCTGGGCTTTTCTTTGGACCTCGTTGGCCATCCTTTGAGCCCCATGGCTGTTGCCTTAACCTCCCTGACCTTGAAATGTCTATGTACCCAGGCCTCTGTCCAAGGACCTTTCTCTTCTGGGCCACATCTCTAAACACTGGTTACATACATCACTTGGCAGGTCCCACTGCAAAATGACAATGCAGATCCCTCATTCGAAAATCATTAAGGCCTCTAAGACAGCAACAGCACAGCATTAGAGCAAACGCAGGACTTGGCCAAGAGCGGGGCTGTCACACAGCCACAGGGGAACGGGTCCTGCTGAGGGTACCTGAATTTACATCTCTGCTCTAGACCACTCTCCTGAACTCAGGGCTGATAAATGTAAACATCTCCAATCCATGCTCTCCCAGGCACTTCAAAACCAAATTCCCAACCCTTGCCCCTCCCACACACAAGTAAGAGCCCCCTTCTCCCTGCAGTTTTCCCCATCTCCCCGAGTGGCACGTTTATCAACTTTCTTTTTCCTCCTAGCCACCCTCTGATTCTCCTTTTACTGAAACCTCACATCCAAATCACAACCAAATCTGTTGGCTCACCTTCAGACATATGGAGGACATGCCCACTCTCCCCGCCTCCACCCTAGCATAGCCACAGGTACCATCTGGCACCTGGATTACCGCTGTCCCCTCCCAGCTGGTCTCCCAGCTTCTGCCCACACGCCCCACAGCCTAGCCTCAGCCCTCAGCCCGATCCTTTCACACTGGGACTGTCCTCAGGTGGATCTGAAGGTGCCCTGACGTTACTCAGAAACACTGGTCCAAAGGACTGATAGCGCTTTCCATGTCTCGTGATTCAACCACAGAAATAGGAAAGTTGTTTATTGTCATATAGCTATTTTCTCAAAACAAAAACCTCACAAAGATGACAAGTGCCCCATCCCCAAATTGCAAACCCTGTCCCTTCCTCCCACCGAGGATCAACCTACAAACTGGCCGACAGTCCTGAAATGGTAAGAAAGCGGATCGTTCCTGAAGTTCCCTTTCCATTTTTCATTACCTAAGGGTCTAGGTAACCCGACGCGGATCATAATCACCAAACATCCCGCTAGACATGATTTGGGTTTCTACAGATGTTCTCTACGAAACAAAATGCAAGCGTCTAGACGCGAGGGGCCGCGGTGCGGTGTCTGAAGCACCCGGGTGGGGGTGGCTTCAGAGGTCTGGCGTCCCCGCGCGGGGGCGCTCGGATGCGGGGGTGGCGGGGAAGCCGTGCAGGCGGTCGGGAGCGAGTGCGCCCTCGCCGTGTGCGCGCGAGGCCCGCGGGCCCAGGTAGCGACGAACGTCCTTGTGACCCTTTGGCTCCCTAGGGCCCTGCAGCTAACACCACGCCGGGACAGGGCACACGCCAGACTGTCTCTGCGCCCACCAAGCGGGGCACCGGGTATCCCCGCGTGGGGGCGGCCGAGCATGCGCGCCGCGGCTCAAACGCACGCGCACACGCACCGCGACCCCGCGGGCGGACCGGGGTCTCGGACGCCCCCGCCCCCTCCCGGCGGCGCAGGTGTTGGGCCGCCCCGCCCCCCAGGTGCGGGCGGCCACCGACAGGCCCCTGCGGAGGGAGGCGGGCGGAGGGCGGGCGGAGGGCGGGCGGTGGCTCCCCTCTGCGCGCCGGCGCCCCCGCCCCGCCGACCCTCCCCGCCGCGCGCCCCTCCCCTCTCACCAACGGACGAGCGGATCCTCGACCTTCGGGGCAGAGACATTTTAAGAGCTCTGTCCAGGCCGGACGCGTTCGGCATCGCGCCCCTGTCGGGGGCTACGCGGCCCCTGGGCGAGCGGCGGTGGCGGCGGCTGCGCTCGGGGCTGGGCGCAGGGGTGGCGGCCCGAGGGCCATGGGTGGGCGCGCTCCTGGGCCGGACTGCGGGGCCGCCGGGAGCGCCGGCGCCTGTGCCGCGGCCGCCGCCGGAGGAGGCTGCGTCGTCCGTGCCGCAGCCGCCGGCCAATGCGGCAGCGCCCGCGAACGCCACCGCGGCGGGCCCCGCTGGCCGGGCGGCGGCGGCGGAGCGGCGGGGGAGGGGTCCGGCCCTTCGCGGGGAGCCGGGCGGGAGGAGGAGCGGGCCGAAGAGTCGGGACCGTTAAGCGGGACAGGTGACGGAGATGGCGGGGGGCGGGGGGCATGGACTGGTGTTCTAAGGGGCTCTTCTAGGAGGCGGTCACGTCTTGGGGTGCTCTTCTCTGCCTGTGCCAATCTGCTACCTATTTTACCTGTCACTTGTCACGTAGCTCAAGTGTCCCGTGCGAACCGTTCAGAAACTCCCCTTTTCTCCTGTTTTCGTGGGATCTGTATTTTCTAAGGTGTAGGGCCTGGAACGAAGAGAAATCCTGGGTCTCCAGACTCCTAACCCCCACCCAGCCCGCCTAGAATTCTCATTAGTGGCATATTAGAAATGTAAGAAGCCCCTGGGAATATTTAGCTCGCGACACACACACCCACACACCCTTTCTTCCATAGGAAACAAAAATCAATGAGAGGTGAGGTGACTTGTCCAAGGTCACTTGATCCATTTTTTGTTTTTACTCATCAGTGTTTAAACCGGGCTTGGTCCTTCTGGGCACAGTTCCATAAAAAGGAAAAAAAAGCTGAATCTGTTTAATATTTGATAAAATTCTGACCTCAGAATGAAGAGAAAAATGATTCAAGAAGAGTCTGACCTTACACTTATTGATGTGATCATTATGTTAAATTTAAAATAAGTATCAGGGGCTGAGGAGAAGAACAGAGTTCAGCAGAAAGAATTGGTGCCCCAGGAGAAATTACCATGCAGCCTCTCAAGCTCCTACTGGCTAGCCTCTGCTCCAGAATTTCTCAGGAAAAATGTAGTAGGGATGGACAGTACACTGGCAACTTTAACTTCAAGTAGGATTCCCTGCCTGTTTCTTCTGGGCCCTCAAAAAAGGGGAGGGGGGTTTCTGATAAGAAATGGAGTCCTCAGCAGGATGTTGAGGAAGAAGAAAATTTTCCAAATTGTTGAGCGGAGCTTCAGGGTGGGAGATGTTGTCTCAGCGGGTCTTCACAGCTGTTGAGGGTGAACTCAGGAGCTAAAGCCACTTCATCCTAACAGTGAATTTATCAAAAACGTTGTCACTAATGATTCAATTTTTAAATCAATGACAACCCCTTGAAGGCTCAGCAGAACTGAAAAGGACTTGAGTGAAAAAATACAATATTTTTAACTCCAATTTTTAAGATGAAAAATGTTTCCACCATAACCAGATGGGAAAAGGGTAGATAGACATTATTTTTAAGAAGCTGAGTATGGTAAATATAGAGCATTGCCTTGCCTGCCCTAAACTGACCTGTGCCTTGTCTGATTTTGTGCATCCTTATCACTTATGTCTCTGTATTTATCTTATGATAACCAAAACTGTCCTAGCAACTTGGTACAGTGTTGAGATTAGGTGACCCACTTTGAAGATGTGCAGGGAACAGTAGATGGGTGACCCATTTGAACTTGTGTTCTCCCATGGAGTGCCATAGCTAATTTCCCTGATCTGACTGGCTGTTATCTCTCTTGGGAAGTTAGTTAAGGGATGGCCTTTGAGCACAGAATCCAGACCTAAATACTATCTTTGAGGTCTTCTAAAGATATACATGCCCAAAGAATAAAAACTAACCAATGAGCATTATTTACCGGTAGTCTTAGAATCCAAATGCCAGTATGGATCTTTCAACAACCTGTACTTGACCTTGCAAATGCTTTCACCCTTGCCAGAAGCAACATAGGCTAGAACCAAAGGAGACCCAAGAAGCCTGTAGAAGAAAAGCCAATGTAAAATGAGAGCAACAGGGATAGTCAGAGAAGTGTATTTTGTCTCTACCCTATAGAAGCAAGAACTTGTCAGGAAAGAGCAATTTGCCTCAGTTCTCTAGAGCCACCACCCCGCGCACTCAGAAGTCAGGTGACAGAAGCAGCCTGCGGAAGAAAAAAAATCCCTCAAACGACAGGCCGAGCAGGATACACCAAGCCCTTAGTACTGGGGGTTGATAAATACCATTGAGTTAAGAGTAGGCCTTTTTGTCCTAAGGGATGATGTAGAAGAAAAAAAAGGATTAGAGTTTTCTTTCCCTGAAAGCCAGCTGTCTCCATCTTCTGTATTCTGTATACATCCTCCCTGGGCAGTGAGATCGGCCAGGACAGACCCAGTTTCCTGGAGAGAGAACCTACCCCCTCGTGGTGTGACTGCAGAAAGGTCGGCCATGTTTTCTTTCAAGACTTCCAAGGAGGGAAAACTGCCCAACTTCTCTCGGCAGCACATTTCAATGCTCAAGAACGAGGGGTTTCAAGCAGTCCTTCCCTATGGCCATCTTAAATTCTATTTTAACTTAAACCCATTCTTATTTAATCTTCATGGTTCTACAGAACAACCAGCTTGCATCCTTCTCAAGAAATTCTTTCATACAAATGAAGACTTTGAGCCATTTCTTAAGCCCCTTTCTTCAAACTAAAACCTCATTTCCTCTTAAAGTTTTTATACATGAAAAAATGTTCATGCATGTATACATATATATGTATATCTCATATGTGTACAAGTCTATACAGAGGTAGACATTTTAAAAAAGGAAATGGCATATATACACCGCATAAAAATGTATGAATATGCATATAATATTCATCCGTGTACCTACTCCCCACTTTAGGGAATAATATAGACAGAATGGAAGCCACTACCAATCCCTAACACCTTTCCTTTCTGTTTGTCCCCAGATCAATTTATTTTTAGGCTTTCTTTATAGGGCCTCCTTCCTCTTTTCCTATTATTTACAAACAAGCTAAAAGGCAACCCTGATAGTATTGAAAAAGAATCCAGGAAAGGAAAATGATGTAATAGAAAACTTCATTCTTCTATCTCTCATGCAGGATTCTGTAAATGCATTCTGATGACTTCAAATTCCTCTCATTTTTAGACATTTTACACAGTTTTCCAAATTGGACCTGGAAGAAGAAATAATCAGAATGGCCAATATCTATCTTCCTAATGACCGAAGAGGAATGTGCCCCAAACATCTGGCCCTTGATTACTCATTAGCACTCATGTCTAGCATGTGATGCTGGCTGCAGTAGGAGTCTTAGCTGGGGCTGTCATCTGTATACTTCCTCGTGTCTCTCTAGGTAGCCTGGGCTTCCTTACAGCATGGTGGCTGGCTTCCAAGAGTCCCAGGAGTCAGAGCCAGGCAGAGGCTATGCACCTTTTCTAACCTAGCTTCCGGAATTGTGCAGTATCACTCCCATCACGATCTGTTAGGGCAGTCACAAAGACCCAGTCTGTTCAAGAGGACAGGAAATAGACTCCAGCTCTTGCTACACTCTGCCAGAATGTAAGGATTGGAAACACTGTTGTGGCCATTTTGAAAATAAAATAAAAACTGGCAACAAATTTTAATTTTAATAAAACAATTGCACCCAAATCATAAAATATTTATGGAAAAATTAATGAAAGACATGCAAGATGTTCACATTGAAAATAAGGGACCTAAAGAAAAAATGGAAGGACATGCATTACCTGATGTCAAATCCTACTGTAGTATGAATGCTCTTCTAGACAGTGTAGTGTAGACACATGAATACACAGATTAATTAAACAGAGTGAAGAAATAGGTCCATTTTTATAAAATTTTGACAAAGGCTATTTAACCATATATATGCTTGGTTACATATACATCAAGACAACTCAATAGGGAAAATACAATCTTTTCAATAATTAGCACTATAACAGGGGTGCCTGGGTGGCTCAGTCAGTCTCCAGTCATGATCCCAGCCAGGGTCCTGGGATAGAGCTCCACAATGGGCTCCCTGCTGAGCAGGGAATCTGCTTCTCCCTCTCCCTCTGCCCCTGCCCTTGCTAGCACTCTCTCTCTCTGTCTCTGTCTCTCTCTCTCTCTCTCTCAAATGAATAAAATCTTTTTAAAAAAACTCATCAACAACTTGATGTTCATATGGAAAAAAAAATCAGCCTCGATCCCTTAACCAAACATAATAATTAACTCAAAATGGATCATAAACAAAGGATAAAAAAGTAACCATATAAAGCATCTAGAAGAAAACACAGAAGAAAATATTTCTTACACAAGACATAGAAAACACTAACCATAAAAGAAAAAAATGTACAAATTGGACATCATCAAAAAGAAAACTTCTGTTCATCAAAAAACAACACCAAGAGAAGAAATAGATAAGCCACAGACCAGGAGAAAATATCCCAATGCATACGTTTGACAAAGAACCTGTTTCTAGAATATATAAGTAACTCCTACAACCCAACACTAAAAGGACAAGTCTAATTTGCTAATGATCAGAAAAATGCACATTAAAACACAATGACATTCCAGTACCCACCAGGATCTGAAATCAAGATTAATAACTCCAAATACTATAGAAAATGGTGAACAACCTGAACTCATACTTGCTGGAGGGAGTGTGAAAAGTTAGAACCACTTTGAAAAACTTGTAATTTCCTATACAGTTAAATGTACACCTTCCCTATGACCCAGAAATTCTACTTCTAGGTATTCACCCAAGAGAAATGTACACATATTTACAAACAGACTTTAAAAAATAATATTAATAGCGGCTTTATTCATAATAACCTCAAACTGGAAGCAACCCAAATATCCATCGACAGGTAAATGGGTCAACAAATTGTATGTATTCATATAATGGACTATGACTCAGGAATAAAAAGGAATAAATTACTCATGTATACAACAACATAGATGAATCTTAAACACTGTGCTGTGTGAAAGCAAGACATAAAAGAGTAGAGACAATATAAGCCCATTAAGTAACCAGATTAGGTCCAACTTGAAGTTCCTAGTGCAAAGCCCCACGTGAGCAAACCAAAACCTAAGTTTCTACGCTCTGTGCTTGGCTCCCCCAGAAAAGAAAGGCCTAGGCCAGCCAATCAGCCCTCATCTGTCCAGCACAAATTACATGGTTCCAAAATGTCCCTTTGCTTCATATAAGGAAAGCAAACCTGCTTTAACCAGTCAGCAAATGCCCAGTACAACTTCCTTTTTCCTGCTCACTTTGCTCCATAAAAATGTCCTCCCGGGTGTTCAACATCACTAATGATCAGGGAAATGCAAATCAAAACCACAGTGAGATAACATCTCCCACCTCTTAGAATGGCTATTATCAAAAAGACAAGGAACAACAAGTGTTGGTGAGGATGTGGAGAAAAGGGAACCCTTGTGCCCTGTTCTGGGCATGTAAATTGGTTCAGCTACTATAGAAAATAATATGGAGGTTCCTCAAAAAATTAAAAATATACCAGGGGCATGTGGGTGGCTCTGTAGGTTAAGTTTCCGACTCTTCATTTCAGTTCAGGTCACGATCACAAGGTTGTGAGATGAGCCCTGTGTGGCGGCCCGTTCTCAGTGGGGAGTCTGCTTGTTCCTTTCCCTGTGCTCCTCCCCCCACTCATGCTCACACGCACTCTCTCTCTCTGTGTCAAATAAATATATTTTTTTAGATAGAAATACCATATGATCCAGCAATTCCACTTCTGGGTATTTACCTGAAAGAAACAAAAATGCTTACTCAAAAAGAGATCTGTACCAAGTTTATTGTGGCATTATTTACAATAGCCAAGATGTGGAAACAAGGAAACAACCATTATTTATGTAATGGAGTATTACCAAGCCATAAAATAGAAGAAAATCGCCATTTATGACATGGATGGACCGTGATGGCATTATGCTAAGTGAAATAAGTCAGACCAAGAAAGACTGTATGAGCTCAGTCATACAGGCATACATCAGAGATATTGCAGATTTGGTTCCAGACTACCTCAACAAAACAAATATCACAATAAAGTGAGTCAAATAAAAACATATAAAAGTTATGTTTACACTATACTGTAGTCTGTTAAGTGTGCAATAGCATTATGTCTACAAAAATATGCATACCTTAATTAGAAAACTTTATTGCTAAAAAATGCAAACCATCACCTGAGATCTAAGCAAATAGTAATCGTTGATCACAGATCACTGTAACAAATGTAAATGAAAAAAAATTAAAAATTTAAAAAATTTAACAGAAAGGATCTGAAATATTGCAAGAATTAGGAAATGTGACCCAAAGACTGAAGAGAACAAAAATTGTTGGGAAAATGGGGTCAGTGGACTTGTACCACTTGTAAGAAATAGGATTATCTGTGAAGGACACAGTAAAGAACAACAGAACAAGGTATATCAGGGCATGGAATGGGGAGAGGAATGGTTGTGAAGGTGGTCAAAAGGCACAAACTTCTAGTTACAAAATAAATAAGTCCTTGGGATGTCATGTGCAACCTGGTGACTATAGTTAACAATACTGTATTGTATGTTTGTAAGTTGCTAAAAGAGTAGATCTTTAAAGATCTTATCAAAGAAAAATATTTGTTAACTGTGTGGTAACAGATGGTAATTAGATTTCTCATGATCATTTCACAATGTATACAAATATTGATTCATCCTGTTGTACACCTGAAACTAATATAATGTTATCTACCAATCATACCTCAATGAAAAACAATCTCTTGCCTTTACAGCTCTTTAAAGCTGCTTTCTAACTTGCTAGACTGAACGCTCCTTGATTCATGAATTGCTGGACAAAAGCCTACTTGATCTATTAAACAGATCTACAGATCATCTGTGGGAAACTTTCTTTTAACAACTCCATTTAAATTAAGTTTAAGAAAAGGCAAAAAAAAAATTCTAGGGGTCAGGGGCACCTGGGTGGCTCAGTGGGTTGAGCCACTGCCTTCAGCTCAGGTCATGATGTCAGGGTCCTGGGATCGAGTCCCACATGGGGCTCTCTCTCAGCAGAGAGCCTGCTTCCTTTCCTCTCTCTCTGCCTGCCTCTCTTGTGATTTCTCTCTGTCAAATAAATAAATAAAATCTAAAAAAAAAAATTCTAGGGGTCAGGTTGTGGAGATTCACTGTAAAGGGACTTGAGGGAACTTCCTGAGGTGATAGAAGTTTCTCCCCACCCCCCCACAAAGGAGTAGATATTGGGTCTGTGCATTTTTCAAAACTCATCAAACCTGTACAGTTAAGATCTACACGTTTCACTGTAAACTATACCTCAAATTTTACAATACTTACAAAGGAAGTGAGTTTTTTTTTTTATTATGTTTGGTTAGCCCATACAGTACATCGTTAGTTTTTAAAGGAAGTGAGTTTTTAAATGATTGCACTAAGATAATCATAATAATGTCTTTTATAAGGGCAAAAACTTGGAGAACAGGCCCAATAACAAAAGAATGAAGAGGTAAGTTAAAATTCTTAAAAAAAAAAACCTAATTCTCCTTAAAAATAAAATTTTCAAAAAATATGTAATAGCTTGAAAAATTATAATGTTAAATGAACAAAGGGGAAATGCAAAGTGCAAAACTGTATATATGTTGTGATCTTTTTTAAAAGATTCTTTATTTATTTATTTATTTGACAGAGACACAGCGAGAGAGGGAACACAAGCAGGGGGAGTGGGAGAGGGAGAAGCAGTCTTCCCACCAAGCAGGGAGCCTGATGTGGGGCTTGAAACCCAGGACTCTGGGATCATGACCTGAGCCAAAGGAAGATGCTTAATGACTGAGCCCCATGATCTATTTTTAATATGTAATATTATATTAAAATATTAAATATTATATTAAAATTATATATTAAATATATATGATATGTATTATATTAAAATTGTGTGTATATATATATTGAGATATTGCATATATATATACATATATATGTGTGTGTATATATATATCCCTCTCTAGAGAGAGAGGTGTTAAAATGTTAACTGTAATTGTCTCTGGATGATGATTTTTATTTCCATCTTCTGCTCTTGCAAATGTTTTTGCAATCGTTGTCCTTAAATGAAGTATAGAAATACAGTGAGTTTATCAGCCTACAGTTGTTGCTTTGCTACAATTCCAGTTGGCTGAACATGTGCAAAGTATGGATGTCAGAGTGAGCAAAGCAAGTGTTGGTTGCCAAGCTAAACTGGGGGACCAGAAGGGATGTCAGAATAACATTCTTCGGGAACGGCAACACAGCTGCAGAGTACTGGGGAATGCAACAGGCAACACAGAGGCTTGATGACAAACGAGCAAGTCTAAAAGCACATGAACTAGTTTTACAATCATGATCAAAATAGCTGGCTTTGGGGCCACAGTCGCCAAACTGTGGAAGGAGCCAAGATGCCCTTCAACAGACTAATGGATAAGGAAGATGTGGTCCCTATATACACGATGGAGTATTATGCCTCCATCAGAAAGGATGAATACCCAACTTTTGTATCAGCATGGACCGGACTGGAGGAGGTTATGCTGAGTGAAATACGTCAAGCAGAGAGAGTCAGTTATCATATGTTTTCACTTACTTGTGGATCATAAGGAATAACACGGGGGGCATTGGGAGAAGGAGAGGAGAAGTGAGCTGGGGGAAATCGGAGGTAGAGATGAACCATGACAGACTGTGGACTCTGAGAAACAAACTGAGGGTTTTGGAGGGGGAGGGGGTTGGGGGGTTGGGAAGTTGGGTGAGCCTGGTGGTGGGTATTAAGGAGGCCATGTATTGCATGGAGCACTGGGTATGGCGCATAAACAATGAATCTTGGAACACTGAAAAAATAAAATTAAATTAAAAAGAAATAGCTAGTATTAGGGCACCTGGATGGCTCAGTCTGTTAAGCCTGTGCCTTCAGCTCAGGTCATGATCCCACGGTCCTGGGATTGAGCCCTACATCATGCTCCTTTCTCAGTGAGGAGCCTGCTTCTCCCTCTCCCTCTGCCTGTTGCTCCCTTCCCTGTTTGTGCTCTCTCTGTCTCTCCCTCCCTCTCTCTCTGTCAAGTAAATAAATAAATAAAATCTTAAAAAAAAATCTAGCATTTTTCAGTGCTTACTCTGCACTAGGTAATAAGCTAAATTCTTGACTTGCATTTTCTCACATAATTTTCAAAACAATACAAAGAGATAAGTACATGATTCTCCCCCATTTCATGGATGAGAAAACTCAGGGTTAGAAAAGTGCAATAATTCCCCCAAGATCACACAGGTCAGTAGTAAGTGAAGCCAGAAGCTGAGCTGTCTAATGGCCTCATTCATAATTATGCTACCCTCCAAAAAGGTCTTTCAACAGAGGAGTATAAGTTAAAGAAAGAAAGAAAGAATGAACCAAAGTTTTTCTAGACAGTCATAATAATACAAACCCAAAGCATATTTTTCTATAAACAGAATGAAAGGCTTTAATCAAGTTATCTACTTTTTTCCCACCAAAGGTAATTACAGCTTTGAACAGATGCCCTCTCATATACAATATGAGTAAAAACTCATATTTTACTTAATTCTGGAGTTCATCAGATGAACATTTGTTGCTTTGTTATCCTGTATGACCTGCTGTCTCTCCACAACAAGTGATTCGGAAGGAGGGGACTAACAATATCACAGCCTACCCCTGCTACTGCTGGCCGGAGGAATCATTGCTGACCAGTCAGACTAAGTCTAACTGGGAACCATGCTTTATCTCCAGGTGAGAAGGTGATTCCGAGTAGGAAAAACCAGAAGTCTATCCCCTTTAGCAGCTCCTTAAAAAGGTAAACATAAATTTACCCAATAATCCTCACAATTTCACCCCTAGGAATCCACCAAGAAAACTGAAAACATCCAGCCACACAAAAACTTGTATACAAATGATTATAGTAGCATTTTATTCATTACGGGCTCATATCAGAAATAACTGAAATGTCCATCTACCGCTGAACAGATAAATGTGATGAGTCCATACCTGGAATATCATTCAGCAATGAAAAGGAAATAGGTATATTTTTTGAAGATTTTATGTATTTATTTGAGAGAGAGCATGTCCAAGTTGGGGGAGGGGTTGGAGAGGGAGAGGGAGAAGCAGACTCATCATTGAGCCCCACGAGAGGCTCCATGGAGGGCTGGATCCCAGAACCCTGAGATCAGGACCTGCGCGGAAGGCAGACACTTAACCCACTGAGCCACACAGGTGCCCAGAAAAAGGAAATAAGTATTAATACATTCTACCATATGATGAGCCTCACTGACATCATCAGAGTCCAAAAACACCTTGGCAAACTGGCTCCAGAACATTGGAGAATTACTTGCCTGAATTACTTAAGAATTACTTGAAGAATTACTTGAAGACAATGCTTTGAACAGTTACTATTTAATATTTGATTTGCTACCTGCTTTATCACGTCTATGGGCTGCAGATACTTTGGAAACATTAATGCTCACATCACATTAAACACTTTTCCCTCACCGTTTGCTACTTTGTTGCTCTGCATTTCACAGGAGATGCAGAGACACATGAACGCTTTCTGAATTATTTAACAACCAGGATGCTTTAGCTTGCATTTTGGCAGAGTAACAAAAGCACACTCAGGTCACTCTGTGCCACTGAGCTGTCAAGAAGGAGAGGAGCCTGCTCTCTGCAGGTGTGCTCCAGGTAGGAGGCAGGTGGAAAAGCTGGGATGGAGAGACTGACCCCTTGGCAGTCTGGAAGGTCGGGAGTGGCAGGTGGCCTCCTCTGGAGGTGTCAGAGATCTCCCCACTGTGCTGCAGCCCAGCTGGGCCCCACTCCTGTGATGATCGAGGAGCACTGTTTACACTGCAGATGGAGTATTCGCCAGTGTGCATCCTAGGACAACAGCAAGATAGACCGGTTCCTTTATGACTGACCTTGGAAAAACAAGTCAATCAAATATGCCGAGGATATCCGCCCCCCGCCCCCGCCCAGGTTATAGAGAATGAGGTGCATGTTTTATGAGCAGAATGTAGAATCCACCCCCTAAACGTTGTGACCACCGGGGCGCCAATGCCCCTCATGCACAGGGATGGTCGCCTCCCCAGGCAGCTTGGCCAGAAACGCTGTTCACGGAGGTGACCTGGCCTAGAGTCCAACACACGTCCTGAGCCAGGAGAGGAAATAAGCATAGAGAGGGTATATGTGGGGTGGGGGTGGAGGAAAGAGAGACATGACAGGAGTTAGGGCAAAGGAAGCAGGTCCTTTCCCTCCTCCCACCCTCCCTCCCCGCTGAGCCCTTGATGTTGCCTCCAGCCCAGAGCCCCTGTCTTTCCGGGGACCTCTTCCACCACAGTTGGGACTCTCTACTCCCACATGGGAATGCTCTGGACACATCCTCACCCCCTCCTTGCGCACAGACACATGCACATGGACAGATGCACGCCCTTATCCCCAGGGGTCATCTCTTCCACTTGCCAGCCCCCTGTCTGCCCCTACTGCCTGCATTGTCCTGGGACTCTCTTTTCCCTTCCTGGGACCCTTCCTTCTCGTCTGCTCCCAACCACCACCACCTCCAGTCCCCGGCAGCTCTTACCCCTTCCTTACCCAGGGCACCCCAGCCCTGCTGGCACCTGTTACAGAGGCGGACCCTGGTAAATCTCCAAGGAGCTGTGTGAAGGGCATCAGGCAGAGGATGCAGTTCTAGAAGGTGGACTGGCCTGTATATGGGCAGGCTGAGATGGAATGAACCCAGTGGAAGGGTCTAGTGGTGGGTCCAGTGGTCGGTCCTGGCTGACTGAGTGCCCAGAGCGGATGTGCAGAGATCCTCTGCTGAGCTTGGCTCCACAATGTTCCCCACCTGAGGCCAGACAGGATCTTGCAGACCTCCTCCCTATAGTGCATCACAGCTTAGAGACCAGAGGAAAGCACGCAGCCAGTCAATGGACAAGGCGTTGGAAAACAGAACCAAACACCCAGAAAGGAAAGGAAATAGAGATTTGAACTTCAGAAAAGATTTCCTTGAAAGGTATCAGCTGTGCCTTGGAAAACACAGCCTGTGGTTTACTCTGCCAATCCAATTAGATTAGGAAAATCTAATAGATGTTAAATAGTTGATTTTTTTTGTTTGCATAGCTTTGCTTATTAGAAAGAGTAAACATCTTTTTGTGTATTTATTGGTAGTATTTTCTTTTTGTGAAATAGCCATTAATGCTCTTTGTTTACTTATCTGTCATGGCGTATTTATTCCTACTGTAATTATTTTCCCATTTTATTACTTTTTTCAACTGGTTTAGCATGTTTTATGGGAGGAAGAGAGCAGAGTGAGGCAGGGGATGTTTTCCCCCAATCCGGATCTCCATTTGTAAGAGTGCATGCCATAAACACTGACTCGGGCTAACTTAAACAGAAATGGAATTCATAAAAGGACAGGAGCCCTCATAGAACCAAAGGCAAACGGGAACATCAGAGCCTTGGGAAGGGCACACCCCTGGTGATCTGAGGTTCAAGTGCTAGACAGTCTCCTCAGGAAACTGCTGTCACTTTCAGATCCTGTGGACCCTGGCTCTGGATTCACAGTTCTCAGACAGAATCTGAGTGGCCTACACGCGGTCAGCAGCCCGGACTGGGCGGACAAACAGTAAAGGGAGTGTGGGTGGAAGGGGCCAGTCTACACAGGACAGCCGCAGGACCTCTAGCATCCAAGGAGGGAAGGGATCATGGGAAGCAAGGCCGAGCAACCCCAAGAAACAATGTTCAGGTAATCAACTTCCTTATCATTTTTGTCCTTCAGCTTCCTGGATTTCAGGACATTTTTAAAAAGCATTCTTCACCTCCAGGTTAAACTTTAAAAAAATTCACTCATTTTCTTTCTTTCTTTTTTTTAAGATTTCATTTATTTACTTGGAAGAGAGAGGAAGAGAGAACAAGCGGGGTGAGGGGCAGAGGAAGAAGGAGACTCCTGACTGAGCAAGGAGCCCGATGTGGGGTTCGATCCCAGGACCCTGTAATCATGACCTGAGCCAAAGGCAGACACTTAACCAACTGAGCCACCCAGGCACCCCCCATTCATTTTCATATTTTTGTGTTTTTCTTTCTCATCTCACCCGAAATTTATTTTGGTTTCTAGAAAGAGGCAGGGGTTCAGCTCTGTTTTCTAAATGGCAAACAGGAATGCACACATTGCTTATTGAACGAGGCATTTCTTTCACACTCATTGGAAATGCCACCTGTAGTGTACATCTTTATTCTATACTAGATTCCTATAGAAACTATCATCCATTTCTGAACACTATCTTCTACACCATGGACAAAGTTCTGCAGGATGGATGAGCTGCAGCTCCACTTGAGCAGAGACAGGGACAGGGTCAAGGACAGAACCTGTCTGCCTACCAGAACCCAGGAAAGTTGCAGAGCTCAGAGCCATGAGCACAAGGGAGAGCAGGATGAAAGAACAATTGCAAAAAGAGTTGGTGGAAGCCCAATAGTTTACACAAACATGTGCATGTACAAAAATGTGTGCACACACCCACATGCATAGAACACGTTCATAAAGGCAGGTGTACACATGCATGCATGTACACATACACAAACACAGATAAAACCCCAACACAGACCCGACACACATACAGACACATCTGCCTACTTGATGCACAGAACACCCACCAGATGTTTAGAGCAATAAGACAGAAAGGATAGAGAATTAGAAAATTAATGATTATTAATAGAGGTTCCAGAAAAAGAATACTGAGAAAATTAGGAGATGGAAAATAGTTTCTTATATATTTTTAAAGAAATATTTCTAGAGCGGTGTTCCACTCTTTTCTAATTTAAAAGACCAATAAAGGACTTCCAAGAAAGATGGCAGAGTAGGAGGACCGACTCTGCTCACCTCGTCCCATGAATACAAGTAGATAATACCCACATTAGTTTAAATAACCCAAAGACTGCCAGAACAGACTATCTATGCCAAATGTAGAGAAGAGGCCACATGAAAGAGAATAGGAAGGGAGGAGATGTGGTCTGGAGTGAAACGGACCCAGGTGACTGTCCCTGGGATGGAGGGATGCCAGGCGCCCTGAAAGAGGAAAGAAACAGACCCTCACATTGGGCACCACAGACACACAGAACCTGCACAGGGAAGACAGATCCCCATAACATTTGGCTCTGAAAACCAGAAGGGCATAATTTCATAAGTTCTTCCTGTCAATAGAGCTTAATATCTGGAATTTTGAAGATCAGCGTGTTTGGCTTCAGGGGAGCTGGGAGGGTGAGGGAAGACTGAGTCCCTAGCCTTAAAGAGACAACAAACAACCACATGGAGACTCAGCAGAGAAGTGGCATTTTGAAAAATGCCTGGAGTACATGGGAGGGACATTTGTTGACTAAGCTCAGAGTGCATGCTGGAGGCGCAGGGATCATCGGAAGACTTCTTCAAGAACAAAAGAGCTGGCAGGTGCCATGTCCCTCTGTCGCCCCTCAACCTAGACCCAGGGACACATGCAGGAACCATTGCAGTGCCAGCACCACCTAATTTTGTTAATGGCATACCCCTCCCCCATGTTCTGCCAACGTGCCCCCTCCACCCAGGCCTTGGGTCCAGGTCCTCTTCCACAACAGACATACCCAAACGTTGCTAACATGGCACCCTTCCTCCACATTCTGCAGACCTGCCCCCTCTGCAAGGCTCTTGACAAGAGTCCACCCAAAGCAGTGCCATAAGCCTACCAGTGTGCAGGCAGTCCAACAGGGATCAACACAACCCCAATGTGACTCTTACCCCAGGGAGAGGGGAAGATAACCACAAACATAGGTCTGACGGCAGCCCCAGCAGTGGGCTAGGAGCAGACATTTGGTCTGACTACAGGCCCTGCCCATAATCAAAGGCTTCTCAGAGGACAACACAGGGAAAGTGCCCTGTGGCTCAGGGCTACCCCATCTCTAGCAAATGCCTGGTCTGACTCAACTCAAGCCCCACAGAGCCCCAGACTGACTAACTTTATGACACAGGGACCAAACTCTGTCCACAGGCAAACTCTGCCACCGGCAAAGAGAGCCACTACAGATGACTGGACTGAAGGCAAATGCAACTCAGCCACAATGGTAGGGTGAAGGCAACAAACATAAGAGGCACCCCTGAAACACCAGGGCACTACACAGCCTCTTCTTCATAAGGCCACTACTTTCAAGAGCAAGAGAAGTAGCTGACTTTCCTAACATGGAATGAGGCAGGGAGAGTTAGACAAAATGAGGAGATAGAAGAATATGTCCCAAATGAAAAAGCAGGACAAAATCACAGCAAGAAAGCTAAATAACAGAGTTAAGTCATATGTCTGATAAAGAATTAAACTAATGCCCATAAAGATACTCATGGGACTTGAGAAAAGAGTGGAGGATCTCAGTGAGGTCCTTAAGAAAGAGATAAAAAACATAAAAAAGAACCAATCAGAGATGAAGAACTCAATAAATGAAATTGAAATACACTAGATGGAATGAATAGTAGATTAGAGGAAGCAGAAGAATGGATCAGCACTCTGGAAAACAGAGTAATGGAAATCCATCATGCTGAACAGGAGATTTTAAAAAATAATAATAAATGAAAATAGACCCAGGGAACTCAGCAACACTATTGAGGGATAGCGTAGGGATCCCAGAAGGAGAAGAGTGAGAAAGGGGAAGGGGACAGAAAATTTATTTGGAGAAACAATAGCTGAAAACATCCTGAACTGGGGGAAGAAAACAGAAATACAGATCTAGGAGTCACAGAGACCCCCCAATAAAATCAACCCAAGGAGCTCCACATGCTCCAATTGCCTGGACACATGGCAATTAAAATGGCAAAAAGTGGTTATAGAGAAAGAATTTTAAAAGCAGCAAGAGAAAAGAAAACAGCTATATACAAGGGAAACCTCATGAGCCTATCAGTGGACTTTATAGCAGAAACACTGCAAGACAGAAGGAAGGGCCATGATATATTCAAAGTACTAAAAGAAATAAAACCTCAGCCAAGAATGCTCTATCCATCAAGACTAACATTCAGAATAGAAGGGAAAAATAAAGAATTTTCCAAACAAACAAAAGTTAAAGGAATTCATGACCACTAAACCAGCCCTATAAGAAATGTTACTGGGGATTTTTGTGTGGAAAGGAAAGACCATAGGAGGAGTAAGAAAATTAGGAAGCACAAAAGCAGTAATATTAGGTACATCTATAAGAATCAGTCAAGAGACTCACAAAATAAAGCTATAAAGTATGACACCAGATACTTAAAATACGGTGGAGAGAGGAGTAAAGAATGAGTTCAAACTTAAGCAACCATCAACTTAATATAGACTGCTGAATACATAACATATTATATATAAGCTTAATAGCAACTACATATCAAAAAACTGGTAACAGATATGCAAAAAATAGTGAGGAATCCAAGTATATCACTGAAGAAAGCCAGCAAGCCATGAGAAGAGAGCAAGAAAAGAAACAGAACAACAAAAACAACCATAAAACAAGTAACAAAATGGCAAGAAGTACATATCTATCAGTAATTACATTGAATAAAAACACACCAAACACTCCAATCAAAAAACACAGGGTGATGGAATTATTAAAAAAAAAAAAAGTAAGACCCATGTATATGCACCTTACAAGAGTATCATATCAAACCTTGAGACATCTACACATTGAAAGTGAGGGGACAGAGAAACATCTATCATGTAAATGGAAGTAAAAGGAAAGCCAGGGTAGTAATACTTGTATCAGACAAAATAGACTTTAAAGCAAAGATTCTAACAAGAGACAAAGGATACTATATAATTATATAAGGAAAAATCCAATAAGAAGATATAACAATTGTAAATATTTATACATCCAACATGGGAACACTCAAATATGTAAAACAGTTAATAACAAACATAAAAGAAGTAATTGATATTAAAACAATAAAAGTAGGGGACTTTAACAGCCCACTTACATCAATGGATAGATTATCTAAACAGAAAATCAACAAGGAAATAATGGTTTGAATGACACATTGGACCCAATGGATCTAGCAGATATATTCAGAACACTCTATCCTAAAACAACAGAATACACATTCAAGTGCACACAAAATATTCTCCAGAATAGATCACATATTAGGCCACAAAACAAATCTCACAAACATGGTATGACTGAAGTCATCTTTTCTGACTACAATGCCATGAAACTCGAAATCAACCACAAGAAAAAATCTGGAAAGAACACAAATACATAGAGCTTAAATAACATGCTGCTAAACAATGAATGGTCAACTAAGAAATCAAAAAGGAAATTAAAAAATACATGGAGACAAGTGAAAATGAAAACATGACAGTCCAAAATATTTGGGGATACAACAAAAGCTATCCTAAGATGGAAATTAATAGCAATATACTCTTACATCAAGAAGCAAAAAAAAAAAAAAAAAAAAAAAAACCTCAAATAAACAGCCTAACTTTACACACAAAGGAGCTAGAAGAAGAAAAACTAAGAAAACCCAAATCCAGTAGAAGGAAGAAAATAATAAAGATTATAGCAGAAGTAGAAACTAAAAAAAAAAAAAAAACAAAAAACAAAAAACAAAACAAAACAAAAAAAAACAAACAGATCAATGAAGCCAGGGCTGGATCTTTGAAAAGATCAACAAAATGGATAAACTTTTATCCAGACTCATCAAGAGACAGAGACTATTTTATTTCTAAATAAAATCAGAAATGAGAGAAGAGAAATAACAATTAACACCACAGAAATGCAAAAGATAATAAGAGAATATTATGAAAAGTTATACACCAACAAATTGGATAAACTAGAAGAAATGAATGAATTCCTAGAAACATATAACTTCCCAAAACTGAATCAGGAAGAAATAGAAAATTTGAACAGACTGATTACTAGCAATGAAATTGAATCATTAATCAAAAAACTCTCAACAAACAAAACTCCAGGACCAGATATTTTCAAAGATGAATCCTACCAAACATTTAAAGCATTAATATCTATTCTTCTCAAACTATTCCAAAAATTAGAAGGGGAAGAAAAACCTCCAAACTCTTTCTATGAAACCATCACTACCCAGATACCAAAACCACATAAAAACACTACAAAGAAAAAGTGGACTGTTGGACAATCTGATGATATCACTGATGAACATAGATGCAAAAATCATGAACAAAATATAAGCAAATCAAATCCAACAATACATTAAAAAGATCATTCACCAATGTGATAGAACAAATCAATAAGAGAAGAGAGAAGAACCACATGGTCCTCTCAATTGATGCAGAAAAAGCATTTGACAAAATCCAGCATCCGTTCCTGATGAAAACCCTTCAAAGTATAGGGATAGAGGGAACATTCCTGAACTTCATAAAATCTATCTATGAAAGACCCACAGCAAATATCATCCTCAATGGGAAAAAGCTTGCAGCCTTCCCGTTGAGATCAGGAACATGACAAGGATGCCCACTCTCACCACTCTTGTTCAACATAGTATTAGAAGTTCTAGCAACGGCAATCAGACAACAAAGAGAAATAAAAGGTATCCAAATTGGCAAGGAAGAAGTCAAACTCTCTCTCTTCGCAGATGACATGATTCTTTATATGGAAAACCCCAAAGACTCCACCCCCAAACTACTAGAACTCATACAGCAATTCAGTAATGTGGCAGGATACAAAGTCAATGTACAGAAATCAGTGGCTTTCTTATACACTAACAATGAAAATACAGAAAGGGATATTAGAGAATCGATTCCATTTACTATAGCACCAAGAACCATAAGATACCTGGGAATAAACCTAACCAAAGAGGTAAAGGATCTGTACTCGAGGAACTACAGAACACTCATGAAAGAAATTGAAGAAGACACAAAAAGATGGAAGACTGTTCCATGCTCTTGGATTGGAAGAATAAACATTGTTAAAATGCCTATACTGCCTAGAGCAATCTATACTTTTAATGCCATTCCGATCAAAATTCCACCGGTATTTTTCAAAGAGCTGGAGCAAATAATCCTAAAATTTGTATGGAATCAGAAGAAACCCCAAATTGCTAAGGAAATGTTGAAAAACAAAAACAAAACTGGCGGCATCACGTCACCCGATTTCAAGCTTTACTACAAAGCTGTGATCACCAAGACAGCGTGGTACTGGCATCAAAACAGACACATTGACCAGTGGAACAGAGTGGAGAGCCCAGATATGGACCCTCAACTCTATGGTGAAATAATCTTCGACAAAACAGGAAAAAATATTCAATGGAAAAAAGACAGTCTCTTCAATAAATGGTGCTGGGAAAACTGGACAGTGATATGTAGAAGAATGAAACTCGACCATTCTCTTACACCGTACACAAAGATAAACTCGAAATGGATAAAAGACCTCAACGTGAGACAGGAATCTATCAGAATCCTAGAGGAGAACATAGGCAGTAACCTCTTCGATATCAGCCACAGCAACTTCTTTCAAGATATGTCTCCAAAGGCCAAGGAAACAAAAGCGAAAATGAACTTTGGGGACTTCATCAAGATCAAAAGCTTCTGCACAGCAAAGGAAACAGTCAACAAAACAAAAAGGCAACCCACGGAATGGGAGAAGATATTTGCAAATGACAGTACAGACAAAAGGTTGACATCCACAATCTATAAAGAACTTCTCAAACTCAACACACACAAAACAGATAATCATATCAAAAAATGGGCAGAAGATATGAACAGACACTTCTCCAACGAAGACATACAAATGGCTATCAGACACATGAAAAAATGTTCATCATCACTAGCCATCAGGGAGATTCAAATTAAAACCGCATTGAGATACCACCTGACACCAGTTAGAATGGCCAAAATTAGCAAGACAGGAAACAACGTGTGTTGGAGAGGATGTGGAGAAAGGGGAACCCTCTTACACTGTTGGTGGGAATGCAAGTTAGTGCAGCCACTTTGGAGAACAGTGTGGAGATTCCTGAAGAAATTAAGAATAGAGCTTCCCTATGACCCTGCAATTGCACTGCTGGGTATTTACCCCAAAGATACAGATGTAGTGAAAAGAAGGGCCATCTGTACCCCAATGTTTATTGCAGCAATGGCCACGGTCGCCAAACTGTGGAAAGAACCAAGATGCCCTTCAACAGATGAATGGATAAGGAAGATGTTGTCCATATACACAATGGAGTATTATGCCTCCATCAGAAAGGATGAATACCCAACTTTTGTAGCAACATGGACGGGACTGGAAGAAATTATGCTGAGCGAAATAAGTCAAGCAGAGAGAGTCAAGTATCATATGGTCTCACTTATTTGTGGAGCATAACAAATAACATGGAGGACATGGGGAGATGGAGAGGAGAGGGAGTTGAGGGAAACTGGAAGGGGAGATGAACCATGAGAGACTATGGACTCTGAAAAACAACCAGAGGGTTTTGAAGGGGTGGGGGGGTGGGAGGTTGAGGAACCAGGTGGTGGGTAATAGGGTGGGCACGTACTGCATGGAGCACTGGGTGTGATGCCAAAACAATGAACACTGTTATGATGTAAATAAACAAATAAAAAAATAATAATATACTTTAAAAAAAAAAGATCATTCACCACGATCAAGTGGGAATTATTCCTGGGTTTCAAGTGTATTTTAATATTTGCAAATCAATCAATGTGATATGCTATATAAACAAGAGAAAGGATTAAAAACATGATCATTTCAGCAGATGCAGAAAAAGCATCTAACAAAGTACAACAATCATATGTGATAAAAACTCTCAACAAAGTAAATTTAGAGAGAACATACCTCAATATAATAAAAACCATACATGAAAAAACCACAGCTAACATACTCAATGGTGAAACACTGAGAGCTTTTCCTGTAATGTCAGGAATAGGACTAGAATGTCCAGTCTTACCACATTTATTTAACATAGTACTAGAAGTCCTAGTCACAGAAATCAGACAAGAAAAAGAAATAAAAGTCATCCAAATTGGTAAGTAAGAAGTAAAACTTTCACTATTTGCAGAAGACATGATACTATATATTGAAGACTCCACCAAAAACTACTAGAACTGACAAATTCCATAAGGTCACAGTTACAAAATTCAATATGTAGAAATCTGTTGCATTTCTATATACTAATAATGAAGTAACAGAAAGGGAAACTAAGGAAAAAATCTCATTTATAATAGCACCAAAAAGAATAAAATATCCAGGAATAAACCAAGGAGGTGAAAATACTGACTCCCCCCAAAACTACAAGGCATTAATGAGAAAAATTGAAGATGACACAAATAGAAAGATATTTTACAAGTTCATGGATTGAAAGAACAAATATTGTTAAAATGTCTATGCTACTCAAAGCAGTCTACACATTTAATGTAATCCCTTCAAGATACCAAGACATTTCTCAGAGAACTAGAACAAATAATCCTAAAATTTGTATGGAACCACAAAAAAAAAAAAAAAACCCAACAGCCAAAGCAATCTTAAGAAGAAGAAAACTGGAAGTATCCCCAGATTTCAAAATATACTTCAAAGCTATGGTAATCAAAATGGTATGGTACTGGCACAAAAATAGACACAGAGATCCTGGAACAGAATAGAAAGCCCAGAAATAAACCCAAGATTATATGGTCAATGAATCTTTTACAAAGCAGGAAAACATATCCAATGGGAAAAAGACAGTCTCTTCAACAAATGGTGCTGGGAAAACTGGACAGCAGCATGCAAAAGAATGAAACTAGACCTCTTTCTTACACCATATAAAAAAATAAACTCAAAATAGATTAAGGACCTAAATATGAGATCTGAAACCATAAAAATCCTAGAAGAGGGTACAGGCAGTTATTCTCTGAGGTTAGTCATAGCAACAGTTTTCTAGATATGTCTCCTGAGGCAAGGAAAACAAAAGCAAAAATAAACTGTTGGGACTACATCAAAATAAAAAGCTTCCACACAGCAAAAGAAACACTAAAAAAAACGAAAAAGAAAACCTACTGAATGGGAGAAGATATTTGCAAATGACATATCTGATAATAGATTAGTATCCAAAATATATAAGGAACTTACACAACTCAACATGAGAAAAACCACTAATCCAATTAAAAAATGGATTAAAAGACATGAACAGATATTTTTTCCAAAGAAGACATACAGATGGCAGCAGACAAGTGAATAGATGCTTAACATCAGTAATGATCAGAGAAATGCAAATTAAAACCACAATGAGATAGCACCTTACACCTGTCAGAATGGCTAAAATCCCAAAACACAAGAAACCACAAGCATTGGTGAGGATGTGGAAGAAAAGGACTTGTGCACTGTTGGTGGGAATGCAAACTGGTGCAGCTACAGTGGAAAACAGTATAGAGGTTCCTCAAAAAATTAAAAATAGAATTACTGGATGATCCAGTAATTCCACTACTGGGTATTTACCCAAAGAATACGAAAACTCTACTTCCAAAAGATATGTGCACCCCCATGTTTATTGCAGCATTATTTGCAATAGCCAAATTATGGAAGCAACCCAAATATACATCAATAGATGCATGGATAAAAAGATGTAGTGTATATATACAATGGAATATTACTCAGCCATAGAAAAGAATGACATCTTGCCTTTTACAGCATGAATGGATGCGAGGGTATAACACTAAGTGAAATAAGTCACTCAGAGAAAGACAAATACCATATGACTTCACTCATTTGTGGAATTTAAGAAACAGAACAAATGAACAAAGAAAAAAAAAGACGAAACAAGACTCAAGCTCAGAGAAGAATCTGATGGTTATCAGAGGGGAGGTAGGTGGGGGGATGGGTGAAATATGTAAAGGGGATTAAGGATGTGCTTATCAAGATGAACACTAAGTAATGTATAGAATTGTTGGATCACTATATTGTATACCTGAAACTAATGTAACACTGTTAATTATCCTAGAATTTAAAAATTTTTTAAATATTTTTTTTAGAAAGGCCAGTCAGGTGCCCAATATGGGAATAAAAAACACTCTACATCTGGACAAAATACTGTGATATTTCAAAATACCAAGGAAAAAAGGAAAGATGTTACAGGCTCCTAGAGAGAAATAAACCAATTACTCTGAAAGAAATGAGACTCAGGCAGAGATAACTTTCCTCTTCACTAATGCAATGCCAGAAAGTAAACCAATGAGGTCTTCAAATTTCTAAGGCAAACTATTTTTATCCTAAAATTTATACCCAACCAAACCTCTAAGTAAGTATAAATGAAGATACAATAATTAAGAGTGTTTTTAAATTTGTGTCTCTCTTGTTCTTTCCCTTTGCTTGTCTGTTTTGTTTCTTAATTCAACATCTGAGTGAAATCACATGGTATTTGTCTTTCAAACTGATGGTTATGGCAGGAGTGGGGGAGACAGGTGAAATAGGTGATAGGGATTAAGGAGGGCAGTTGTGATGAGCAGAAAGTGATGTATGGAAGTGTTGAATGGTTATATTGTACACTTGAAACTAATAGAACACCGTGTGTCAATTAACTGAAATTAAAATAAAAACAAATAAAAAGATGTGAAATATATATACAATATAATATTACTCAGCCATTAAAAAAATGAAATCTTGCCATGTGCACAACATGTATAGAGCTAGAATGTATAATGTTAAGCAAAATAAATCAGAGAAAGACCTACAGAGTATCCTGGGAAAAAATCCTAAAGATGAAATCCAACCAACCAATAGAGGGATCAGAATGGAATTCACAGCACCAGATTGGTGAAGTTCAAATGATTATAGAACTACGGATCAATAATTATGGAAACACTGTTCTTGGAAAGTAAGTGATATAAGCCATATCAACAACAACAAAAAATAACAGTAAGACTATTGGAATGTAAAAACTGGGACTAGAACGAAAGTAAGAGAAATGATATGAAGTTGCTTACCTGTTTTCTACCACTGCTCAAATCAGGAAGTTAACACTTATTGTTTAAAATTAAGCATGAAGCGAAATATGTGTTTAAAGACTGTAGCCTCTCGTATTTTCCTACATATTATTTCTTCATCTTAAAGAACTTGTTTAGAAAGCAGTGGTTCCTCTGTGAAGAAATATTTATTTCAGTTTCAGTATTCCTATTAGTTCCAGTTTGGTTAGGTTTTTATCCCTATAAAACTCAAGGGAAAAATTGAATGTTTTTCTTTTTTTTTAAGTATGCATTGTATGGCCTTATTTGTATAAAAACTGTTTCTTCTACCCAACAATTTTTTCTACCTACCTATTTATATGTTAAAGAGATCTGTTTGGAATTATGTATAACCAACATTAATGATGGTTATTTATAGTAGAAGTGTGAGTAGGTTTCAACTTGTATTTTTGTAATTCCCCATATTTAAAAAAAAATAGTAACTATGTGTTGTTCTTATAAAACAATAGCCATTAAAACAAAGTGAGAATGCTAACAAGAGGAAATCAGTTTCATGTGAAATTGAATTCTAAGACACACTATATTAAATTGGACAAATAACTACTTTCTTTTTTTTTTAAAGATTTTATTTATTTATTTGACAGACAGAGACCACAAGTAGGCAGAGAGGCAGGCAGAGAGAGAGAGGAGGAAGCAGGCTCCCTGCCGAGCAGAGAGCCCAACATGGGGCTCGATCCCAGGACACTGAGATCATGACCTGAGCCGAAGGCAGAGACTTTAACACACTGAGCCACCCAGGCACCCAAACAACTACTTTCTACTGATGAAAGTTTACAATCCTCTGAAAAGAGAGAACAGTAAACATTATGTAGATAATAGTATATGTTTTGTTTATTTTTCAACTAATATAAGGAAGTAGGATGACCTGTATTTTAATAACATATTAAAAATTTTAATCTGTGATATTTTATGTGATATTCACCAAAGGGGTTACCAAAGGGGAAGGAATTAGGAATGAGAAGGGGCAGAGAAACACAAGTTTTCTTTTTTTTTTTTTTAAGATTTTATTTATTTATTTGACAGAGAGAGAGAGAGAGCACAAGTAAGCAGAGCAGCAGGCAGAGGGAGCGAGAAAAGCAGGCTCTCTGCTGAGCAGAGAGCCCGATGCAGGGCTCGATCCCAGGACTCTGGAATCATGACCCGAGCCAAAGGCAGCCTCTTAAGCAACTGAGCCACCCAGGTGCCCCACAAGTTTTTATTTTTATTCCACGTATTATATTTTCATATTAAATTTTGCCCTCTAGAATGTTTTCCTATATTATTTGAATAATTTTTAAATAAGCAATATCATTTATATTTTTGCCCCCTTGACTTATGAGTGTGGTAAGGTTTTTAAATAGATTTACTAATAATGAATAATCCTCATTTTCTTGGAATAGTTCCATCTGCTCAGTTTGTACCATTTATTAATGTTCTACTAAATTCTATTTGCTAATATTTTACTAGAATTTTTGCATTAATATCATGGTCAAGATTGTCCCATGGTTTTCTTTTTGTGTACTGCTTTTACTAGACATTTAGATATTTTACCAGATATTGATGTCTTTTGTTTTTAAGATTTTATTTATTTATTTGACAGAGAGAGAGGGATCACAAGTAGGCAGAGAGGCAGGCATAGAGAGAAGGAGGGAAGCAGGCTCCCCGCTGAGCAGAGAGCCCGACACAGGGCTCAATCCCAGGACCCTGGGATCATGACCTGAGCCGAAGGCAGAGGCTTAACCCACTGAGCCACCCAGGTGCCCCTATTGATGTCTTTAAACAATAATCAGACAAGTTTCATCTTTCACTGTGATCTGGAATAGTTTAGGCAGCAGGGGGATGCGGTGGGATAGCATAGGGGTAAGTGCAGACTTTGGAGGCAGGCTGCCTGGATTTCCATCCCAGATCTTCATTTCCTAGTGGTGCAGCAGGGTAATCATTTTGTGCCACAGTGTCCTCATCTATAAAATAGGGGTGAGGATGATATGATTTCATAGTGTTATTTTGAAGATTCATGAAAGCACATAGTAAAATTTCATAAGTTCCTTAAGTGTTTGTAAAAATTGATTCATGAACTTGTCTGAGCCAAGTCCTTTTGGGGTGTCTATCTCTTTGTAACTTTGCTATTTAGGACACAGTGATGATATAGATTGAACTGCTATCAAATATTACATGAATATAGCACTACTATATCCATTTCTATTGATAGCCATTTAGACTGTTTCTAGATTTCACTACTACGGACAATGCTACATATACATATATAAGCTTCCCTACACATATAATGAGCATTTTTCTATGGTCTATACCCAGGAGCTAAATTGTTGTGGCTTAGCATATGTGGATCATAACTTTATCAAGTATTTCCAAATTCTTCTCAAAGTGTTACTTCTGTTCTCTTCTATTGTTTAATTCTCTACATATGCTTTTGCCTGTACTAAAACTTTCCTCCTGTTTTCACTCTGTCATTCGTATTTTTGACTTCTAGAATTTAATATTTATGATTACATTCCAAAACGCATGCTTGTTCAATGTGATGATTTTTCATACTTTATACCTCAGTTGATTGGACTATGTCTACCAGTGGAGTTTTCAAGAAGAGAGCCTGGGCAATATACTTCTCTCAACTCCCAAGACCTGTAGGCCACATTTCTGAGTTGAAGCTACAGCTGACTGTATCCCCTTCAGAGTTCTGAGCACCAACTTGGTGGGTCTCCCTTTCAAATTTCTATGTTTTCTATCCCTTCTTTTATCTTCCTCAATCCGGGCATGGTAACCCCTTCCTGGAGATTTTACTGTCTTTGGCTTTTGGTCTTTCAGCCTCCAGCACCCATATAACACTTCCCTCATATTAAATCCCTTCTGCTGATACACCTGTGTTGTTATGTGTTTTCTAACTTTACTGTGGTCATGAGCTGAAGAAACATTGGTTAGATTCATGTCTTCTTCCAATATGACCGAATTACATTTTGTCTGACTTACATTCTTTGGAATTGATAGCATGAGTTTGAAGACTTTAAGTTTTCACATAAATATACATTTTCCTTTCTATTTCTGTTTCTTTCTGAAATATATTTTAGCAATTGAGGTTCCTTCTATAGAAAAAAGAATGAAAGAAAATATGCTGAAATTTTAAACAATATTATCTCTGAGGGATGGGCTTCTTTGGTGTTTTAAAATTGTTCACAATAGGCATGTATTACTTCTATAAGTAGGAGCTAAGATATGGGTTTTTTTGCCTAATTTTTGGTAAAAGCTGTCCCCCAAATAATGATGAGGTGCCTGTGTGACTCAGTTGGTTAAAAAGCCAATTCTTTTTTTTTAAGATTCTATTTATTTATTTGACAGAGAGAGAGAGATCACAAGTAGGCAGAGAGGCAGACAGAGAGAGAGAGAGGAGGAGGAAGCAGGCTCCCTGCTGAGCAGAGAGCCTGATGTGGGGCTTGATCCCAGGACCCTGAGATCATGACCTGAGCTGGAGGCAGAGGCTTAACCCACTGAGCCACCCAGGAGCCCCTAAACAGCCAATTCTTGATTTCACCTCAGGTCATGATCTCAGAGTCATGCGATTGAGCCCCATATCAGGCTCCCTGCTCAGCAGAAGCCTGGGGGAGATTCTCTCTCTTCCTTTCCCTTCATTCCTCCCCCCTCTCAAATAAATAAATAAATCTTTAAAAAATAAAAATAATGATGTATATTCTGGATGTTGATCACTTAATGTACAAATTTTATAAGTCAGTTTCCTTCATATATTCACTTAATCCATCGACAAGGAAAAAAAAAATTTGTCCCTTTCTCACATGGGTGTTGGGTGTACTAAATAAGGCAAAAAAAAAAAAAGATAAAACATTCCTAGAAATGTTATGAACTCTGCAAGAGAAATGTGATAGTATTTTTTAAAGATTTTATTTATTTGAGAGAGAGAGAGAGAAAGAAAGAGATTGAGAGAGAAGGGACAAAGGGAGAATGAAAGAATCTCAAGCAGACTGTGCTAAGCATGAAGCCTGACTACAGGCTTGATCTCACAACCCTGAGATCATGATCTGAGCCAAAATCAAGAGTTGGGTGCTCAACTGACTGAGCCACCCGGATGCCCCAGTGTTCGTTTTATAAAGTGGAAACATAAGGGCCATTCTTGGTATTTTAAAGATTTGGTCCTTAAATAACATCTTATTTGCAGAGTAATTATGGAGCCACAAAATTAACACAGGGGCAGGTTTCTTCAGAATGTAAAAATACTCAACCACTAAAAAGAGCTCACTGAGAAGTCAAATCTCTGTCTAAAGCTTGGGAACACAACCACCACCGTCAGCCATTATCTTGTCTTCCGGAAACTGGGCTGTTTGTTTGGCATTTTCAGTGACCGATGTGTCTGGCCTTTTTGGAAAACAGTCTAGCATAGACGGCCCTGCTCTTCGTTTTTCAGCGTTAAAACAAGATTGAAGAGGCATCCTCAACAAGGCAGCTGCCACGGCCAAGTGAATTATAGCAACTTCCTCCACATGGAGTGCTATTTCTACAAGATAGCACTCCTCTGGCTGGCGATCTCCCAAGCAGAGAAGGCAGGCGGCATTGATTAAATGTTGGCCTGGGGGCCATATGCATGAAAATGCACAAAAGGCAGCTTAAAGCTTCCAATTCTGCATTTACAGTCACCCTGTTTGTTTCTTTTCTGGGACCATCCCTATGGTACATAATCTGTTTTGTATTTTTCAAGATCTCTCCCTTCTTCCCCCACAGAAAGGATACTTTTGCAAATCTTCAGCATCATTCTAAAGACATAGATCAGCCAACGTACCTTCAGTGAAAGATCTTTAGGGAAAAGCAGATTTATGTAAAAATGGCTCTTCCCCAACCCATCCAAAGCATTTCTCTAATTTTTCCAGTGTAGCCATGCAATGAGCAAAACTGTTAAAGAAGTATTGTCAGAGATTTGAACGGCAGTGCTATATCCCAGCTTGTGAACTGGGACCAGTAACAAATTTCTCTTTCTCTCAGCACAGGACATTAGTCATCCTGTCTTGAAGGGAAATGGAAGTTTCAAATTATGAAAATAATATTAAGTATAAAAGTTGATATAAATTATAGCAACAAATGGGTAAAATTGGAAAACAAGCATTAGGTCAACCCTACATAAGACAAAATAACTCCCACGGTGATTTGGAAATGGAGAGTCATAGACAGGTAAGACAGGTAGATAAGGTAAGATAAGTAAGATAGGTAGATAGGCAACACTGAAAGCTATACATTGAACTTAGCAAAATGCCTACAATCCAAAGAACAGGCTCTTGGGACCTCATGTGAGGCTCAAAGAAAGAATTTAAAACATCTTCCCTTATAGGTCCAAACAATAAAAGACACAAACATTGCTAGGTAGAAATTACAAATAGACGATGAGCCTGTATATTTGTCATCAACCTTATTTATTGGGAAAACAAATGAACATATTAAGGAAAATTCTTCCTTATTCCCAAATGGGATCCTGGTGTAAAAATTAATTAAGTTTGTTGCCACTTTCTCAGAGACATCTCATGCAGGGCATATTCTAGATTAATTTCCAACCCTTAGTCTAGTCTCCCTCATGTCATGGGTAATATTCACATAAACACTCATACAGCTAAAGTCTGTTATAGTTGACTGTGCCTTTTTTCTCCTTCAAGTGCTTCTACGTATTCCAGTCAATTCATTTTGCTCTATCTTTTTGATCTATCTATCTAGCAAAATCTATCATTTTGCTCTTAGAATCTTTTGTAGCCAGGTTAGAGAAGGTGGAATTTCTTGGTGATAAAAGAAGCAATGAATGATAAATAATGAGAACTTTAGGACCTTTGGCTAGAAACATGTAGACACTGCCATCATCACACCTTTTAAAGCATTACTGAGTTCACAAGGAAGCATCAAAGGCTATCCAAAAAGGTGGAATTAGGGGAAGGCTAGAGGTGAAAAAGGATAGAGAGCTGAAATGAGAATAGTAGGCAACAAGATAGGATTTGTAGTAGGGTTGTAAGATAGGATTTGACCTGGAAGCAACCTTGTCTCCTGAAGCCCACCACACACTGGAAGAATCAAACCTTGAACTCCCCCTGTTAGCTGAGGGCTTCAGAAGGAAAAATTAGACTTGGACCTGAAATGGCAACTTAAGCTGAGAAAAAGAATTAATGGGCAAATTTAAAAAAATTGTCCAGAATTACAGCATGACGAGCAAGGAGATGGAAACACAGCAAGAGCAGACTTCCGGGGCACTGGGGTCATGGGGGTCATCTACACTGAATGTCCCCACACATCCTCCAGTGACATATACAGCACAAGGATAAAGTAGGCCGAATCCCGTGCTATCAGCATAATGAGAAGACAGAGATAACAAACTTTAGATTATTTGTGTGTGGATAATAAACTATGGTTTCCAGAAAGATATACCTCAAATTCCTAGCACAAGATTTTGTGGAGAGCTTTGGAGGTCCCCACAAAAGAGAAAATAAAGGAACAAAGGAATTAGTATTTACCTAAAAGCTCCCAAAGACACAGAAACTCCACCTCAAGAATGAAAATATTGAAAAAGTGTCCTAGCACATTAGAGCATTGACTTAAAGCACTGACAGGACTTAAAAGTAGATTGAACTCAAGGCGGCAGTACCTAAAAACATCACTTCTGAGGGGAAAAATGCTCAAAAAGATAAACAAGGCCCCTTTGGAGACCTAATGGTGAAGGAAAAAAATAAACTAGAGGGGAAATTTTAGGATCCTCAAAGATAAAAGTGAAACAATAGTTGAGGGACACACACCCCCAACCTCCTTTTTTCTTAAAAAAAAAAAAAATCCATTAAAAAACAGTAGTGTCTTACATATCCAGTTTGCTACATAGAGAGAAGAGGGTTCTCTTGGAATTAGTGATTTTCTGTAGAAATTATTCACTAGAGCGATACAACAATTCTTCTTATTCACCTGCACATGCTCTTTGCAATGGGATTCAGCACTCTATTTCCCCTGTGCCTTGTATCTGGGCTAAGCTCATGATTTGCTTTGACTAGTAGGATGCAATGGAAATGACACTGGGTGATGACTGTGCCCAGACCTGGAGAATCCTTGCATCTCCCATGCTTACCCTCTTAGAACACTGCCTTCAGGATGAAAGACTCAGGAACAGAGTCCCAGCAGTCCACCCCAACTGAGCCCACCCCAGCCAGCCCATCAGCTAAATGTGATTGCCTGAATGAGTCCCAGAAGGACCACCAGTAGCCAATACACACTTCAAACCACTAAAAGTACTGTTTTGGGCCCGTAAGTTTTACAGTGCTTTGTTGTACAGCAAAAGACAACTGATAACACATCATGAACAAACAACCTTGCACCTAAAATGCATAGATTAAAACAGTCTTTCTTTACACATAACTACCGTAAAAGGAAAAAATATCCAAAAGTAAGAATCAAAACATTCAACTGATGCACCCAATGAAATGCTTTTCCTTGACAAAAGCAAACAGGAGAGGGAAAGTGTAGCACAATACTCCAGACAGAATTAAATCATCTCCAACAAACATTTGGGAAAATGAAAAAAATACCTTTAATGAGGAATTTTTATTTAACAAAGAAAGAAATGGATCCAAAACCAAAAGAAATAAAATGAAATTTGATTAAAATGAGTGAAGAAATGCAAGCAAAAAACAAGATTGTATCAGAAATGAAGCATAAACTGCAAAGTTTCTGAGAGATAATAGACTCAAATGAAAGTTTACTAAGGTGCTTTGAAGAGATGCAAAAAATGGAAAAAAATGAGGTGAAATTTTTAAAGGAGAAAATGGTTGACACGTAATATGGGAAAAGAAGATCGAACTTGGATGTCCGTAGACCCTCTCACAGAGGAAAATAGGAAGAATAAACACCGGATGACAAGGAGGAACAGAAAGGGGACATGTGGGAGTAAAGGGGACAAAGAAGAAGGGAAAGGGGTTGATGGAGGAGGGACAAGGAAGAAGAGAAGGAGAGCACTCTAACAGCACTCATCTATAAGCTGTGCTCCACGAGAATGCTCATGAAGTAAAAGAAAAGCTAAAGACACTTATTGAGAGGATCAATCAGCTATCTGGGAAAATTAAGATAGCCTGGTAAAACTGTTAGAACTCTAAAGACAAAGAGAAAAAAATATCTTCAGGGCCTCTGGGCAAAAACTCAAATAACTTATTAAGGGCAAGCGAATTCGACTACTAGCTAAAAGCAGCATACACGGGAAAACTGCAGTGGCACAGGCAAAGAATGAAAGTGGGCCACTTTCTTACAACATATACAAAATTTAACTCAAAATGGATGAAAGACCTAAATATGAGACCTGAAACCATAAAACTCCTAAAAACAAAATAAAACAAGACCATAGGCAGCAATCTCTTGGACACTGGCCTCAGCAACATTTTTTCTAGATATGTCTCCATGGGTAAGGGAAACAAACACAAAAAGAAACTATTAGGACTACACAAAAATACAAAGCTTCTGCGCAGCAAAGGAAAGCATCAACAAAACAAAGAGGCAATCTATTGAATGGAAGAAGATATTTGCAAATGACATATTTGATAAGGGTTAATATCCAAAATATATAAAGAACTAAGATAACTATGACACCAAAAAAATAAACAATATAATTTAGGGTAGAGGGCCTGAATAGAGATTTTTCTAAATGAGACATAGAGATAGCCAAAGGACACATGAAAAGATGTTCAATATCGCTCATCATCAGGGAAATGCAAATCAAAACCACAAGGAGATACCACCTCACATCTGTCGGAGTGGCTGGTGAGGATGTGGACAAAAGGAAACTCTCAAGGGAAACCATATGGTATTTGTCTTTCTCTGATTGACTTATTTTATTTAGCATTACACCTTCTACATCCAACCATCTTATTGCAAAGGACAAGATCTCATCTTTTATATGGTTGAGTAATATTCCATTGTATGTATATATCTCATCTTCTTTATCTATTCATTTGTCACTGGACACGGACTGCTTCCATATCTTGGCTATTGTAAATCATGTTGCAACAAATATAGGGGTGCATGTATCCCTCTGAATTAGTGTTTTCATTTTCTTTGGCTCTATGTCCAGTAATGGCATTACTAGATCATATTGTAATTCTATTTTTAATTTTTTTGAGGAAACTCCATACTCTTCCACATGGCTGTACCAATTTGTATTCCTACCATTGGTGCAGGAGGGTTCCTTTTTCTCCACATTCTCACCAACACTTATTGTTTTTTGTGTTTCTGATTTTAGCCATTCTGATAGGTGTGAGGTGGTATCTCATGAGACATTTTAAAGAAATACAAGGAAAAACACCATGAATCAAAGTATATAAAGAAAATGTGAGCTAATAATGATCTAGCCAAACTCTTTCAAGCTAGAGGCTTACAGAAAAGTAATTTTAAACATGCAAAGTACAGGAGATACAAGAAACAATAGATATAAACACATTAATAATAAGAGAGTTTAAGACACCACTCTTACTACAAATTAGGTCAAGTGGACAAAAAATAAAAATAATGAAGACCTAAACAATATAACCAATAAAGTAGGACTTCTTGGATTTATATAGAACTTCACATACTAATACTAGAGAGTATATCTTTATCTCAATTGCACATAGAACATTCACAAAAATTTACTTATGTTAGGTAATAAAGAAACATCAATAACTTCCATAAAATACAAATAACATGATCAATGTTCTCATCACAGTGTGATAAAACTGTTAATTAGTAACAAGCTTTTTTTTAGAAATATCACCATTTAATTGTGATACAAAATGTGGATATGAAAGCTAAAATATACAAACAGAATCTTTTTTATTATTCAATACACTAAATACACAGAGGTTAAGAGCATAGGTTCTGTCATTTATCAGCTCAGTGAGCTTAAGCAGTTGTCCAACTATGATAACCTTCCTTTTCTTCATCTGTAACAGAATTAAAGAGAATGAAATTAAGTATATCACTGAGTTCACTGCCTGCATACTGTGAGCACTCAGCAATTAACTGTAAGCTCTAGCTATTATTAAGGGTTGATAGTGGTCTGTACATCTCAATAATTGAAAATTATAGATTTGAGGGGTGCCTGGTTGGCTCAGTTGTTAAGTGTCTGCCTTTGGCTCAGGTCATGGTCCCGGGGTCCTGTAATCAAGTCCCACATTGGACTCCCTGCTCAGTGGGGAGTCTGCTTCTCCCTCTCCTGCTGCCACTCTTCCCCTGCTCTTGCTCTTTCTCTCTCTCAGGTAAATAAAGAAAATCTTAAAAAAAAAAAAAGGAAAAGTATAGATTTGCTAGAATCAGGACTTTAAAAAATCTTTATAAGTGTAGGGAAATTGTACTCTGAAAAACAGAACTCAGTCTAAAGTCCAAGAAGTTTAGCCCGGCTAGCTCAGTCGGTAGAGCATGAGACTCTTAAAGTCCAAGAAGTTTAGAATTTACATTGTGGCTAGCAGAGTTCTACTTCATAGTGAAAAATGGATGTGCCCCCAGGGAAACTCAAAACTACCATGAGATATCACCTTACACCTGTCAGAAGGCTAAAGTAAAAAACACAAGCAACAGAGTGGAATAACTCAATTAGAGAAAGACAATTGTCATATAATCTCTCTGATGTGAGGAATTTGAGAGGCAGGGTGGGTGGGGGGCTGTCGGGGGTAGGGAAGTAAAAAATGAAACAAGATGGGATTAGGAGGGAGACAAACCATAAGAGACTCTTAATCTCATGAAACAAACTGTGGGTTGCTGGGGAGTTGGGGGTAGGGATAGGGTGGCTGGGTTATGGACATTGGGGATGGTATGTGCTATGGTGAGTGCTATGAAATGTGTAAGCCTGATGATTCACAGATCAGTACCCCTGGGGCAAATAATACATCATATGTTAATTAAAAAAATTTTTTTTTAAAACCCACAAGCAATAACACATGTTGGTGAGAACGTGGAGAAAAAGGAATCCTCATGCACTGTTGGTGGGAATGCAAATTGGTGCAGCCACTCTGGAAAAGAGTATGGAGGTTCCTCAAAAAAGTAAATATAGAATTACTTTATTATCCAGTAATTCCATTAGTGGATATTTACCCAAAGAATACAAAAACACCGATTTGAAGGGATACATGCACCCTTATGTTTACTGCAGCATTATTTACAATAGCCAAATTATGGAAGCTGCCCAAGTGTCCATTGACTGATGAATGGATAAGATACACACACACACACACACAGAGGAATATTATACAACCATAAAAAGAGTGAAATCTTGTGATTTGCAATGACATGGATGGAACTAGAGAGTATAATAATGCTAAGAAGCAAAATAAGCCAGTCAGAGAAAGTCAAATACCATATGATCTCATTCATATGCAGAATTTAAGAAACAAAACAAATGAGCGAAGGAAAAAAAACGTGGGGGAAGAGAGGGAGGCAAACCAAGAAACAGACTCTTAACTATAGAGAACAAACAGAGTTATCAGAGGGGCACCTGGGCAGTGGAGCAGAGATGGATAAAAGATGGGGATTTAAGAGTACACTTATGATGAAAAAATTAAGTAAAATAAAATTTTTTAAAAGAAAAGAAAACAGATGCGTCCCTAAAAGGATAGATATTTGTGTTATTTTTGGCTAGGCTACAAGCAAAGCTGAAGTTAATTATGATTTTCCAGTGAAACTGATGTGGCGACACTTTAGAGGGATCAACGTATACATTTTTTTCCCTTCTGAAAGTTTTATTGGGAGATTTGATGAAGTTTAACCAGTTGTAGCATACCCAATAAATTAAAGTCAGATAGTTGTCTTGAATGGGTGTCTGCATGTTTCTTCCCCCTTAAGAAGTCCTCACAGAACAAACATTTGAAAAGTTCCTTCCAGTGGAAATTTAAAACCTTACATTCAACAACTCTCAGGTGAAAGGGCAATTTTTAAAATTACAAAATCCTTGCAGAATAAGGATATTGAAAATCACTATCAGAATCTATGAGATACTTTTAAAGATAATGATAAAGTTTATAGTCTTAAACACAAATACCAATAAAAATGAAAATTAAAATAAATTATTAAGCTAAATGCTATTTATGAGAGACATGCCAAAAATATAGGGACACTGAAAGTTTGAAAGCAAAGAATGGAATGGTTACATTTTCCAGATACTAACAAAAAGAAAGCAAGAGTGACTGTTAATAAAAGACAATGGTATAATATAATCGTATATAATATAATAGCACATAAGGACAGATAATAGTAATATTACGAGAGGTAAAAGGGTTCTGCCTAATGATAAAAAATTCAATTCACCCAATAGCGTTAATGTGTATAAGGAAAACTTGACAGAACATCAGTGTGAAATTAACAGAATTATCAACTGTGGGAGTTCTTGACACATAATCTAATTTAGTGAAGAGCAGACATTCTGCAACCAGAGTGTCATATGTGTTGCTCGCTCTAGGATCTTGGACAAACTACTTGAGTCCTTTCAGTTTCCTCATTGATAAAATGAAGGTACTGAGAGTACTCACCTTAAAGGGTAGTTAAAATAATTACCCAATAACTAATGCCAAGAGCCTGGAACATCAGCTGGTACATAGCAAGTGCTATGTAATTGCTCATTATTTCATTGTCGAGATCAAGTGTGCCCAAAAAAATAAACTAAGGTACAAAATGTAGAAGATTTAAATGATATAAATAAAAAAGTTTGATTTTTAATAGGTATTGAAATCTTGCACTCAACAGAGAATATTCTCTTCAAGCACACATAAAAATGGAACAAGTGCTATATCAAAGGCTGCAAAAGGAGTACAGACCACATTCTATGACCACAATTCAACTGAGTTAGAAACCCATGGAAAAAGTAAATATGGGTATTTTAAAGAAGATGGTTGGAAATGTGGAGACTCCCTGTTAAGTAACTCAAGACGCAAAGCAGAATGCACACTGAACTAGAAATACTTAGAACTGAACATTAAAAAATGATCAAAATTTATAGGATAAGGCTAAATCGACACAGGAGATAAATTTAGAGACATCATGTTCATGTCCGAAAAAAGGGAAATGAAAAATCATCCCCAAATTAATTAGCCTAATGTCCATTTTTAGAAATTGGGAAAAAAGCAACAGAGAAGATAGTAGAGTCCAAGGATAGGAAAAGAAATTAATGAAATAGGTAAGAAAGATATGATATAGAGTATCAGCTAAGTCAACAGTTTATGCCTTCAAAAAACTAATAAAATAGATAAACCACCAGTGGAATAGGGAGAGTGGCGGAGGGGAGAGATAAAGAGAAACACAGGGACAGACAGACAGACACACACACACACATACACAGAGAGGAGGTAATTTATAAAAAAAAAAAAAGATAATACATTAATAACCGTTTGATTTATCCTATAAATGAAGTAGTTAAACAAAATAAATGAATACAATTTAGTACATTAACAGATTAAAGGAGAAAACCTTTATCATCTCAATGGATGCAGGAAAAGGAAGAAATTCAATACTTATTGATTTTTTTTAAATCTTTTTTTTTTTAAGATTTTATTTATTTGCCAGAGACAGAGAGAGAGATCACAAGTAGGCAGAGAGGCAGGCAGAGAGTGAGAAGGGGGAAGCAGGCTCCCTGCTGAGCAGAGAGCCCGACGCGGGGCTCAATCTCAGGACCCTGAGATCATGACCTGAGCCGAAGGCAGAGGCTTAACCCACTGAGCCACCCAGGTGCCCCAATACTTATTGATTTTTTTAAAGATTTTATTATTTATTTGACAGACAGAGATTACAAGTAGGTGGAAAGGCAGGCAGAGAGAGAGGGGGAAGCAGGCGCCCCACTGAGCAGGGAGCCCAATGCAGGACTTGATCCCAGGACCCCGAGATCACGACCTGAGAAAAAGGCAGAGGCTTAACCCACCGAGCCACCCAGGTGCCCCCCAACATTTTTTTTAATGTACACACAGGAATTTGCTTACCTAGGTAAAGAGAAACTTAAAAAAAAAAAAGATATCTTTAAAGGTGAAATACTGACCAGGAGAAAGACAAGAAATCTATTATACCTGCTTCTATTCAGAATTGTAACCCAGCCAAGGGAGGTGGGGTGGGGGGGCGCAGAGAAGAAAACCAGGTAAAAGATCAAAGGATTGCAAAGAAAGAAACAAAATGGGTTATTTGCAGAGGATATGACTGTCAAAGATAAAAATGTCTAAATTATATAAAGATAAATGATTAGAAATTATTAGAATAAGGATTACAAATTCATTATATGAATTCAAAATTGCATTTTATACAATAAGAAATGTTAATTGTTTTTTTTAAAAAGTGAATACCATTTAGAATAGCAATAAGAGCTTGTGAATAAATCTAACAAACAGTGTGTTGGTCCTATTATGGAAAAAGGTCATAAAACTTTATTAAGAGACATCAAAAAGACCTAAATAAATGGAACATTATACCATGCCCCTTGATAGGAAAACTCCGTATTATATGATGTAATTATCCACAAATTAATCCATAGAGTCAATGGAACTTAAGACAAATTTCCAACAGATTTTTTCATGAAACTTGAGAAGCAGATTTTCATCTTCCTGGAAGAGAGCCAAGAACAAGCAAAATAGTCCAAAATGAAGAACAAAGTAGGAGAACTGGACAATTATGAAGTTATAGAACCTACGTTTGTAATTTAGTTTTTATAACAGTTAAGTCAGTGCAGAATTGATGCTGGAAGAGTGTCAGTAGAACTAGTGGAACAGAATAGCAAGAAAAAGGTGTGCACCTACACGAATGGTGGTCTCTGCCAGGGGCTATGCTCTGAGCGGTGGGAAAATAATAGATTGTTAATAAATGGTGCTGAGATTACACGTGAAAAAAGTGAAATTGTCTTTTACACCACCCCTGAGTCAGTTCAAGGTGGAAAGAGCAAAAACTATTACAACTTCTAAGTAGGGAAAGATTTTTAAAATACTCCCTCCAAAAAACCTGTAAAACCATAAAGGAAAAATGTGAATAATTTTAACTACATTAAAACTAAGAACTTAGTTTTAGAACTAAGAACTTCCACTCATCAAAAAACACTCCAGATGAAAAAGACAAGCACAATCTGTGATTAAACATTTGCAACACATGTAACCAATAAACGATGGACAGCTGGAATTTTGAGTTAATAAAAAGACAACCCAATAGAAAAAGAAATGAGTAAAAGATATCACTGATATTTAATTGGAAAGAAAAATGTGAATGACCCATAAACATATGAGAATATTCTCAACATTATTAGTCATTTAGTAACTAACTATTGAAACCACCAGGATATACCATTTAATACTAATTAGACTGACAAAAATTAAGGAATTCCTCATTGTTATTGTTAGTGAGGATGCAGAAAGAAAGACTCACAAACACTGCTGGTAGGAATGTAAATTTTTACAACTCCTGTGAAAAACAATTTAAACATCTGCATACTCAAATACTCCATAGAAGAATGGGTTTAAATCTTGTGACTATCAGCTGCAATAATACATTTTATATCCCAAACCAGTACAACGACATGCTTATAAGTGGAAATAGTGTTCTACATGATATACTGACATTTTCTATTTTTTCATATGAAAGTCTTTTTCTTTTATACCAGTGCTGCCATGAATTTTTTTTTAAGATTTTATTTATTCATTTGACAGACAGAGATCACGAGTAGGCAGAAAAGCAGGCAGAGAGAGAGGAGGAAGCAGGCTCCCTGCTGAGCAGAGAGCCCGATGTAGGGCTTGATCCCAGGACCCTGGGATCATGACCTGAACCGAAAGCAGAGGCTTTAACCCACTGAGCCACCCAGGCGTCCCCCTGCTGTGAATTTATATAGAATCAGTCCCAGCAGTTTAAACCTCTTCATAAAGGCAGTGTTTTTACACAGAGCAGGCTGCTATCCCAGTAGAACCCTAGGCCCTTCTCTGTTGACTTCCATTTTTTTTTTCACATTTTAGTAAATTCCCTCAGTTCATTAGAGATCTTATAACATGCACAAGTCACACATTACTTCTGGTAAATATCTTCTTTGATCCAACAATTTCAGTAGTGTGGTATTTGATATTCTAGATTCTTTCCAGGTTTGTCACAGTAACATTTGCAGGGTCTTCCTTTTAGAATAGGCTGTATCCTCTTGATGCCTACAATATCAACTTTCTGGTGGATTCCATATATGTAACCAAAGGAACAAGTCCATATTTTCAGTGAGCGGAGGAAACGTGTCCCTCCTCTTTTTCCCTGTTCACCATCTTGGTAACCACTAAAAGATAGCACTTTGGGTTGAAATCTGTTGATGCTGGTGGCATTCTAAAAATTTGTTTTCGTGACTTACTAATGAATTGTGAACCACTGTTTGAAAACATTGCCCTAGAAAACTTCTTACATGGTATGTCACAAACTACAGACAGAAATATGCATCACAATCATTTGTTTATAGTAGAAAACAATGTAGAAACTACAAAGTGCCCACTCCCAGGAGAAGGGATAGTTAATCTCACACAATGAATGTGCTGTCAGGAACATTCATGAACCTAGATACACCTAGATAAAAGGTGGATAAATCTTAGAAATGTGTTAAGTGAAAATAAGCAATTTGCACACTACGTATAAATACCATTTTAGAACACTCAAAACAAGCAAAATATGATGTTTGGGAAAATGTACATATGTAATAAAAAAAAAACTATTTTAAACCACCAAAGGCAAATTTAGAATTTTTTTATTTTTTAAAAATTTTTATTTATTTATTTGTCAGAGAGAGAGAGCATAAGCAGGGGGAGCTGCAGGCAGAGGGAGAAGTAGGCTTCCCACTGAGCAAAAGCCTGATGGGGGACTCGATCCCAGGACCCTGAGATCCTGGCCTAAGCCAAAGGCAGCACTCAACTGAGCCACCAACTGAGCCACCCAGGCATCCCCAAATTTAGAAATGTTAGAAAATTTCGAATAGGGGAGCCTGGGTGACTCAGTCATTGTCTGCCTTTCACTCATGTCATGATCCCAGAGTCCTGGAATCAAGATTCACATTGGGTTCCCTGCTGGGTGGGAAGCCTGCTTTTCCTCTTCCACTCTCCTGCTTGTGTTCCCTCTCTTGCTGTTTCTCTCTCTCTCTGTCAAATAAAAATCTTTTAAAAAAAAATTTAAAAAGGAAAGAAATTTAGAATAGTAGTTAGTTCTATGGGGAGTCAAGAAGACGGGATTGGGTAAGAACACCCAGGTGACTTCACCAATATTGATCATGTTCTGATTCTAAATTGGATGATGATTTCATGAGTGTTTTATCAGTACTACTCAAAATTCATATCTATGTTATTATACTTATTTGTTATGTTTATTATATGGTTACTATATAGTATGTGCTTGTTATTATTATACTTATATATTATGCCTACACTTATCCGACATAACCCATACTTCTTTTTTTATATGTATCAGATAGCATATAATACACTTTTAAAATTAAAACAAAACCTGTAAATTTGGTTCAAGTTGCCATGTACAAGAGTCAAGGGTGCATCCCATATGCTCAGAGTAAGAACAGCTTTTCCCAAACCCCAGAATCTCTGCTAAGAGCCCCTAAGGGGAGGCACTGGAACTCTGCATTCACCAGGTAAAATTTCCAGTTCACCTAACATGCAGCCCCCCAGCCTTGACACCATCAGAGCTAGGCTCATAATGCCCTTTACCTGCATGTCAAATCCACACAACTCCAGTTTTTCCCATTTACCCCTCAATTCCCACATTCTAACTCCACACAACCTTGCATAGAGTTGCAACCTCACCACTTATCCTTCCTCAGTTCTTAGATCATGTGTCGTCCACAAAGCAAGGTCAATCATCAGCAAAATCCCTTAAGGCCTCAAACTCTGAACACTCCTGTCATCTCCTTGCTATAATAGAAACCCACCTCTCAGAGGGAGGAGCAAGATGGCAGAGGAGTACAAGACCTAAATTTCTTTGAGTCCCAGGAATTCAGCTAGATAGTTATCAAACCATTCTGAACACCTACAAACTCAACAGGACATCGAAGAAAAGAATAGCAGCAATTTTATGAACAGAAAAGCGGCCACTTTTTGAAAGGTACAACATGCGGAGAAGTGAGTCCAAGGCAATATATGGGAAGATAGACTGCAGGGGGAGAGGCCAGCTCCCAGCAAGTGATAGAACAGCCAAGCACAAAATCAGAACTTTTAGAAATCTGCTCCATGGAGGAACATTCCTCCAGTGGCTAAGCACGTGGTTAAAACCTCACTGGGTCAGTATGGTCTCAGGACCCTCAGGGATCACAGAAAGAAAGAGGGTGTCTGAGTGTGGCAGAGCTTCCAGGCATCAGAGTGGAGAAGCCAGCTACAGAGACAGAGCCAAGGAATAGGCTCTCAGCTTGGGGTTGCCATAAACCATGATTCCCGGCACAGCTGGGCCACTATTCTTTGAGCAGGGACCCCACAAGTGGCAGATCTGGGGAGACTCCCCTACCTTCTCTGGGAGGAGACATGCAGGAGCATGCTGCAGGAATCCTGCTGGGTTTGGAGACTCCCAACGGAGCTGTGCTCCAGAGATAGAAACACTCCGTCACAGGCCGGATGAACATGGAGTGCGGCCACAGACCAGGGAGACAGGAGGGATTGACGGCTTTTCCCTGAGGGCACACTGAGGAGTGGGACCCCAAGCTCTTGACTCCTCTGGCCAGAGCCTGGGGGGGCCACCATCATCTTTTCTAAGGAAAGTGTTCAGGGAACAAAACCTCCTGAGAGTGAACCTGAGCAGATTGCTTAGACTGGCCCCTGGCAAGGGCTGTGCAATTTTGCCTTGGGCAAAGATATTTGAGAATCACTACAACAGGCCCCACCCCCAGAAGATCAGCAAGAACATCCAGCCAAGACCACGTTCACAGATAAATGACAACTGCAGTACTCCAGAGTTAGGGGAATGCAACACAGAGAATCTGGTTTTTCCCCCCATGATTCTTTGGTCTTTCAAAGTTAAATTTTTAAAATTTTATCTTTTTCTATTTTTCCTCTTTCCTTTTAACCCATTTTATATATTTTATCAATATCTTTTTAAAAATCTTTTTACATTTTCATTGTTACACTCATATTCTTTCCCTTCATTGTATTTAACCTTACTTGTTGTATATATGTAAGTTTTTCTTTCTTCAAAATATTGGGATATGGTTTCTTCTAATAGACCAAAATATACCTAAATCTAGCATACGGCTTTGTTCTAGTCTCCAGCCTGATTACATTCTTTCCTTTTATTTTTTCTTTTCTGTTTTCAAACAACTTCTTATCAATTACTTTCTTAAAATCTTTTTAAATTTTCATCTTTATAATCATATTCCATCCTAATATATATGAAAATATATAGCTTCATATATATATGTGAAAATAGGCATAAACACAATGAAGGGATGGAATATGATTATAAAGATGAAATTTATATGTAAATTTATATATACATAAAATATAACATACATAAAATAAGATAGACATAAAATAAATTTATATACATATATATGTATATATGTATATACATATGTCTGTGTGTGTGTGTGTGTGTGTAAGTTTTTCTTTCTTTATAATTTTGGGAGGCAGGTTTTCTAACAGACCAATATATACCCAAAATTGAGTGTGTGGCTCTGTTCTATTCACCAGTCTAATCATTTTATTTCCTTTTTCCCCCTCTAGTTTCAGGTCTCTTCTGATTTGGTTAGTGTATATATTTCTGGGGTCATTTTTACCACAGAATTTTACCCCTTTTAACATTTTGTTCTCTCATTTATCTATTCTTCTCTGGATAAAATGACAAGGCAGAAAGACTCACCTCAAAAAAAAGAACAAGAGGCAGCACCAACTGCTAGGGACCTAATCAATACTGACATTAGTAAGAGGTCATAACTAGAGTTCATAATGACAATCATAAACATGCTACCTGGCCTTTAAAAAAGCATAGAAGATACTAGACAATCCCTTACTGTAGAAATAAAATCCTTTTCTGGTGAAATAAAAGAACTAAAATCTAACCAAATTGAAATTTAAAAAGCTATTAATGAGATGCAATAAAAAATGGAAGCTCTTATTGCCAGGATAAAGAGGCAGAAGAGAGAATTAGTGATATAGAAGACCAAATGATGGAGAATAAACAAGGTGAGAAAAAGAGACATAAATAACTACTGGATCACAAGATAAGTGATACCATAAGACAAAACAATATTAGAATAATTGGGATTACAAAAGAAGGAAAGGGGGGCAGAAAATATATTAGAACAAATTATAGTGGAGAACTTCCTTAATTTGGGGGAAGAAAACAAGCATCAAAATCCAGGAGGCACAGAGAACTGCCCTCAAAATCAATAAAAACAGGTCAACACCCTGACATCTAAGTAAAATTTACAAATCTCAGAGACAAAGAGTCATCCTGAAAGCATATTGGAACAAGAGGTCTGTAACCTACAATAATAGAAATGTTAGATTGGCAGCAAATCTATCCACAGAGACCTGGAAGGTCAGAAAGGACTGGCATGATATATTCAGAGCACTAAATGAGAAAAATATGCAGCCAAGAATACTATATCCAGCTAAGCTGTCATTGAAAATAGAAGGAGAGGATAAAATACCTCAATGTGAGACAGGAATCCATCAGAATCCTAGAGGAGAACATAAGCAGTAACCTCTTTGATATCAGCCACAGCAACTTCTTTCAAGATATGTCTCCAAATGCAAAGGAAACAAAAGCAAAAATGAACTTTTGAGGCTTCATCAAGATCAAAAGCTTCTGCACAGCAAAGGAAACAGTCAACAAAACAAAAAGGCAACCCACAGAATGGGAGAAGATATTTGCAAATGACAGTACAGACAAAAGGTTGATATCCACAATCTATAAAGAACTCCTCAAACTCAACACACACAAAACAGATAATCATATCAAAAAATGGGCAGAAGATATGAACAGACAGTTCTCCAATGAAGACATACAAATGGCTATCAGGCACATGAAAAAATGCTCATCATCACTAGCCATCAGGGAGATTCAAATTAAAACCACATTGAGATATCACCTGACACCAGTTAGAATGGCCAAAATTAGCAAGACAGGAAACAACACGTGTTGGAGAGGATGTGGAGAAAGGGGAACCCTCTTACACTGTTGGTGGGAATGCAAGTTGGTGCAGCCACTTTGGAGAAGAATGTGGAGATTCCTCAAGAAATTAAAAATAGAGCTTCCCTTTGACCCTGCAATTGCTCTGCTGGGTATTTACCCCAAAGATACAGATGTAGTGAAAAGAAGAGCCATCTGTACCCCAATGTTTATAGCAGCAATGGCCATGGCCACCAAACTGTGGAAAGAACCAAGATGCCCTTCAATGGATGAATGGATAAGGAAGATGTGGTCCATATACACAATGGAGTAATATGCCTCCATCAGAAAGGATGAATACCCAATTTTTATAGCAACATGGATGGGACTGGAAGAGATTATGCTGAGTGAAATAAGTCAAGCAGAGAGAGTCAAGTATCATATGGTTTCACTTATTTGTGGAGCATAACAAAGAACATGGAGGACATGGGGAGATGGAGAGAAGGGAGTTGAGGGAAATTGGAAGGGGAGATGAACCATGAGAGACTGTGGACTCTGAGAAACAACCTGAGGGTTTTGAAGGGGCGGGGGGTGGGAGGTTAGGGAACCAGGTAGTGGGTACTAGGAAGGGCATGTATTGCATGAAGCACTGGGTGTGGTGCAAAAACAATGAATACTGTTACGCTGAAAATAAATTTAAAAAAAAAAAAAAAGAAGGAGAGATTAAAAAGCTTCCAGGACAAACAAAAACTAAAAGAATTTACAAACACCAAACAGCCCTACAGGAAATATTGAAAGGGGTCCTCTAAGCAAAGAGAGAGTCTAAAGGTAACAGACCAGGAAGGAACAGAGACAATATACAGTAACAGTCACCTTACAGGCAATATGATGGCACTAAATTAATATATTTCAAAAGTTACCCTGAATGTAAATGGGCTAAATGCACCAATCAAAAGACACAAGGTATCAGAATGGATGAAAAAACAAGACCTATCAATACGCTGTCTGCAAGAAATTCATTTTAGACCCAAAGACACGTCCAGATATAAAGTGATGGGGTGGAAAACAATTTACCATGCTAATAGACATCAAAAGAAACCTGGAAAGCCAACCGTTTTATCAGATAAATTAGATTTTAAGCCAAAGATAATAATAAGAGATGAGGAAGAACACTATATCATACTTAAAGGGTCTGCCCAACAAGAAGGTCTAACAATTTTAAATATCTATGCCCCTATCATGGGAGAAGCCAACTATATAAACCAATTAATAACAAAATCAAAGAAACACATTGACAAAAATACAATAGAGTATTACAGTAGAGGACTTTAACACCCCCCTCACTGAAATGGACAGATCACCCAAGCAAAAGATCAACAAGGAAATAAAGACTTTAAATGACACACTGGACCAGATGGACATCACAGATATATTCAGAACAGTCCATCCCTAGGCAACAGAATGCACATTCTTCTCTAGCACACATGGAACATTCTCCAGAATAGATCACATCCTGGGTCACAAATCAGGACTCAACTGGTACCAAATGATTGGGATCATTCCCTTTATTTTAAGACCACAATGCTTTGAAACTAAAACTCAACCACAAGAGGAAAGTTGGAAAGAACTCAAATACATGGAGGCTAAAGAGCATCTTACTAAAGAATGAATGGGTCAACTTTTGTAGCAACATGGACAGGACTGGAAGAAATTATGCTGAGCGAAATAAGTCAAGCAGAGAGAGTCAAGTATCATATGGTCTCACTTATTTGTGGAGCATAACAAATAACATGGAGGACATGGGGAGATGGAGAGGAGAGGGAGTTGAGGGAAACTGGAAGGAGAGATGAACCATGAGAGACTATGGACTCTGAAAAACAACCAGAGGGTTTTGAAGGGGTGGGGGGGGGGGGGGGGTGGGAGGAAGAGGAACCAGGTGGTGGGTAATAGGGAGGGCACATACTGCATGGAGCACTGGGTGTGATGCCAAAACAATGAACACTGTTATGCTGTAAATAAACAAATAAAGGAATTTAAAAAAAAAAAGAATGAATGGGTCAACCAGGACATTAAAGAAATTTTAAAAATTCATGGAAACAAATGAAAATGAAAGCATGACTGTTTAAAATCTCTGGAACACAGCAAAGGCAGTCCTAAGAGGAAAGTATATAGCAATACAAGCTTTTCTCAGGAAACAAGAAAGGTCTCAAATACACAACTTAACCCTACACCTAAAGGATCCGGAGAAAGAACAGCAAAGAAAGCCTAAAACCAGCAGGAGAAGAAATAATAAAGATCAGAGCAGAAATGAATGAAATAGAAACCAAAAGAAACGTTAGAACAGATCAATGAAACTAAGAACTGATTCTTTGAAAGAATTAATAAGATTGATAACCCCCTGGCTTATCAAAAAGAAAACAGAAAGAACCCAAATTAATAAAATCATGAATGAAAGTGGGGAGATCATAACCAACATCAAAGAAATAAGAACAATTACAAAAACATATTATGAGCAACTGTACACCAGCAACTATACACCAAATTTGACAATCTGGAAGAAATGGATGCATTCCTAGAGACATATAAATTCCCACAACTGAACCAGGAAGAAATAGAAAACCTGAAAAGACCCGTAACCAGTAAGGTGATTGAAACAGTCATCAAAAATCTCCCAAAAATAAGAGCTCAGGGCCAGACAGCTTTCCAGAGGAATTCTACCAAACATTTAAAGAAGAAGTAATACCCATTCTCCTGAAACTGTTCCAGAAATTAGAAATGGAAGGAAATTTTCCAGACTCATTTTATTGGGCCAGCATTACCTTGATCCCAAAACCAAAGTCCCCATCAAAAAGGAAAGTTACAGACCAATATCCTTGATGAACACAGATGCAAAAAAATCTCACCAAAATGCTAGTCAATAAGATCCAACAGTACATTAAAAGGATTATTCACCATGGTGATTATTCACCATGACCAAGGATTTATTCCTGGGCTGCAAGGTTAGTTCAACAACTGCAAATCAATCAATGGGATACAATACATTAATAAAAGAAAGAAAAAAATAAAAATTAAAAAAAGGAAAGAACAAGAACCATATGATAATCTCTATAGTTGCTAAAAAAGCATTTGACAAAGCACAGCATCTTTTCTTGATCAAAATTCTCCACAGTGTTGGCACAGAGGATACATACCTCAATGTCATAAAAGCCATCTATGAAAAACCCACAGTGAATATCATCCTTAATGGGGAAAAATTGAGAGCTTTTCCTCTAAGGTCAGGAACACGGCAGGGATGTCCACTATCACCACTGCTATTCAACATAGTTCTAGAAGTCTTAGCCTCAGGAATCAGACAACAAAAAGAAATAAAATACATCTGAACCAGCAAAGAAGTCAAACTCATTCTTTGCAGATGATATACTTTATGTGGAAAACCCAGAAGACTTCACTCCAAAACTGCTAGAACTCATACAGGAATTCAGTAAAGTGTCAGGATATAAAATCAATGCACAGAAATCAGTTGCATTTCTAAACACCAACAACAAGAGAGAAGAGAGAGAAATTAAGGCATCAATCCCATTTATAATAGCACCCAAAACCATAAGATACCGAGGAATAAATCTAACCAATGAGGCAAAAAATCTGTACTCAGAAAACTATAAAGTACTCATGAAAGAAATTATGGAAGACACAAATGGAAAGATGTTCCATGCTTATGGTTTGGAAGAACAAATATTGTAAAAATGTCTATGCTACCTAAAGCAATCTATACATTTAATGCAATATCTATCAAAATATCATCAACTTTTTTCAAAGAAATGGAGCAAATAATCCTGAAATTTATATGGAACTAGAAAAGACCTTGAATATCCAGAGGAATGTTGAAAAAGAAAACCAGGGTTGGCAGCATCACAATTCCAGACTTCAAGCTCCATTACAAAGTTGTAATTATCACAACAGTATGGTACTGGCACAAAAACAGACACATAGATCAATGGAACAGAATAGAGAGCCCAGAAATGTACCCTCAACAATATGGTCAACTAATCTTCAAGAAAGCAAGAATGGAAAAAAGACAGTCTTTTCAATAAAGGTGTTGGGAAAATTGGACAGCCACATGCAAAAGAATGAAATGACCATTTCCTGATACCACACACAAAAATAGACTGAAAATAGATGAAATACCTAACTGAGACAGGAACCCATCAAAATCCTTGAGGAGAACATAGGAGGCAACCTCTTCGAACTCAGCTGCAGCAACTTCTTCCTAGAAATATCGCCAAAGGCAAGGGAAGCAAGGGCAAAAATGAGCTATTGGGACTTCATCAAGATCAAAAGCTTTTGCATAGCAAAGGAGACAGTCAACAAAACCAAAACACAAACAAACAGAATGGGAGAAGATATTTGCAAACGACATATCAGATAAAGGGCTAGTATCCAAAATCTATAAAGATCTTATCCAATTCAATACCCAAAGAAGAAATAATCCAATCAAGAAATGGGCAGAAGACATGAACAGACATTTCAGCAAAGAAGACATCCAAATGACCAACAAACACATGAAAAAGTGCTCAACATCACTTGGCATCAGGGAAATACAAATCAAAACCACAATGAGATATCACCTCACACCAGTCAGAATGGCTAAAATTAACCAGCCAGGAATTGACACATGTTGGTAAGGAAGCAGAGAAAGGGGAACCCTCCTACACTGTTTGTGGGAATGCAAGCTGGTGCAGCCACTCTGGAAAACAGTATAGAAGTTCCTCAAAAAGTTGAAATAGAGGTACCCTATGACCTAGCAATCGCATTACTGGGTATTTACCCTCAAGATACAAATGTAGTGATCCGAAGGGGCACATGCACCCAAATGTTTATAGCAACAATGTCCACAATAGCCCAAATATGGAAAGAGCCTAGATGTCTACCAACAGATGAATGGAGGAAGAAGATGTGGTATATATATATATATATATATATATATATATATATACACACACACACACACATATATATATATATATATACACACACACACATATATATATATATATACACACACATATATATTATCATATATATACACACACATATATCATATATCATATATACACACACACACATATACACATTGTGTGTATATATGTATATATACACAATGGAATACTATGCAGCCATCAAAAAACCAAAATCTTGCCATTTGCAACAACATGGATGGAACTAAAAGGTACTATGCTAATTGAAATAAGTCTATCAGAGAAAGACAATTATCATATGATCTCACTGATATGAGGAATTTGAGAAACAAGGATCATAGGTGAAGGGAGGAAAAAATAAAACAAGATGAAACAGAGGAGACAAAGCATAAGAGACTCTTAATCTCAGGAAACAAACTGAGGGTTGCTGGAGGGGAGGTGAGTGGAGGGATGGAGTAGCTGGGTGATGGACATTGGGGAGGGCATGTGCTATGGTGAGTGCTGTGAATTGTGTAATACTGAAGAATCACAGAGCTGTACCCCTGAAACAAATAATACATTATACGTTAAGAAAGAAAGGGAGGAAGGAAGGAAGGAAGGTATGGATGGATGGAGGGAGGGAAGGAAGGAGGGAAGGAACCTCTCTCTTAAGGACACTCCTGCCCTCACAGCTTTATCATAGGATTGCTGCCTTCTCTCACATCTTTCATACAGCTGGCCAAGAGATGGTGACATTTTCCTTGCTTCTACATTGCTGCTTCCAGGCCATTCTCCCTCCGTCTCTAAAGAATCCCTGAGCTCTGATACTCAGGCCACCCAACTATACCACTGGCTACCCCAGGCCATCCCTCCTTATCTCTTTCCTTGAAGACTTTAGCTCCTGATTGATTCCCACTCTTTCCAGTGCTGCCTGTCCTGTGATTCTTAGTGATTTCAGTGTCTGTGTAGATGATCCATCCAGTACCCTGGCCTCAGGGTTCCTTAACTTCCTTTTCTCCAGTGATTTTTATCTTCACCAACATTAACATTCATCCCCATGGTCACATGCTCAGCACTGTCCAGAACATATTTCTGTAATGATGGAAATATCCTATATCTGTACAGTTCAATATGGTGGTCAACTGTCACATGTGGCTTTTCATATGGGGCTAGTGTGACTGAAGAACTGAATTTTTTATTTTGCTTACTTTTAGTTAGTTTAAATTTAAATAGCTACCCAAGCCTAGTGGCTATCATATTGGAAAACACAGCTGTAGATTCTTTCAACACAAGTAACTGGAAAACTCCTCTCCAATTTGAATTTCAATAATCACATTTTCTATGATCTTTTTTTCTACCACATTCTTTGAACATCATCTATAATAATCTTTTCATCACTATAGAAGTGAAAACCCACTGATTCTACAATTATTTAATTGTCCCTCAATTAATTTCCCTCTTTTCATAATTTGAATTCTATAATCCCAAACCCCTTTTATTTCCCAGCTTCATTTTACCTACTTGGCAAAACCTAAAACCTGATTCAATCCAAGTCTCTGCCTTCTACACACTAAAATCTGACTATCTGAATGGGAAGAAGAAAAATGCCCAACCTTATGGACTGGACTTGTTGAGTGACTGCCAACCTCAAAAGGGTACTCAGTAAGTATTGCCTCACAATCTAATCTATTCATTTTCTGACTGTCTTGGGGTGACTATTTTACATCTTCTTTCTTCTCAAACCTCTATACCTTCACCCACATCAGCACACTCAGTTTTCACAAGCTCTACCATGACATCTTCCCACATGCCACATCTACACCCACAAGTTTTTCGTTCCCTTGAGTTATGATGGATCATCTATCTCTGTTATCTGAGATGGGTCCCATCTCCCCTAACTTAACCAAGGACATCATTCCAGCAATTCTCTCCTCTCTCTTTCAATTGCATCACCATTTTTTCCCTCCCCATTGGGTCTTTTCTGTCAGCATACCAACATACCATTATTTCTAACATCTTAAAGAATGCTTAATTCTAGTTTTCCCTCAAATTCTTACCATGCTTTTCAACAATCTCCTCTAAAGTTCTGCCTTTTCTTGCTAAAAATTCTGAATTTCTCTCTTCCCATTCTCTCTTTCACTTTTTTTTGAAGTAAAATTGGTGTACAATAAACCACATGTACTTAAAGTGTACAATTTGATAAACCTTGGCATATGTGTTCACCTGTACACAAACTAATAAACATTTTAGCATTCCATTTTAATTCATCTATTGGTGTTTGGATTGTATCTTTTTGTACTTTTGTTGTTGGTTGGGATGGTTGCTCTAGGGATTACAAGATACATAAACTTTCAATTCCATTAATTTTAGAGATCCTGCAACCATTGAGACCATGTCATTCTTCCCCCAAGGCTTTGTAATTTTGTAACTTGTGTTACAGTTATCACAAGTATTACATCTACATACCTTTTCTTTCAACACTTTAAGGATGTTCTTCCACAGAATGTTGGCATTCTTGGTTTCTGACAAGAAATCCATGATTATTCAAACTGTCATTTTTCTATAGTTACTTTAAATTTGTCTTTATCTTTGATCTTATACGGTTTGATTATGATATACCCAGGATAGTATGTTATAACTTGTTCTGCTTGGAGTTTGGTGAGCCTTTTGAATCTGTGAGTGTATACCTTTCATCAAAGTCAGAAAGTTTCTATTATTTCTTTAAATGTTGTCCCTACTTCACCATCTATCTCCTCTCCTTGTGGGACTCTTGTTAGATGTATGTTAAATTCCTTTAGATTGTACCACATGTTCCTAAAGCTCTGTTCATCTTTTTTAATCTTTTTTCTCTCTATTCTTCACATTTTATCATATTTATTGATCTCCCAAGTTCATTATCTTTCCTATATCATTTTCATTTTGCTATTAGTTTCAAAAGTGAATTTTGTATTTCAGATGTGGTTTTCATTTATAAATTTTCGTTTGTTTTTTCATTATAGTTTTTATTTATCTATTGAGGTTTCTTATCTTTCAGTCATCTCAAATGAGTCTCTTTCACTCTATGGAGCCTCTCAGCATTGTCTCTTCCCTTGGGAATGAATCACATTTTTCTTGTTTCTTTGTATGTCATGTAATTTTGTATTGTGTCCTGGACATTGTCAATATTAAGTCATGTAGCTCTGAGTTCTGTTTTAATGCTCTAGAGAATGTTGATGTTTTTACTTTTTACTTTATTTCTGTCCTGCTTAACCTCAGACCATAACTTCATTTTGCCTTTAGTATTTCAAGTCTCAGTTCAGTTACCTAAGAGTTTGCAACCTTGGTTTGTGTCTGCCTTCCATGCATGTGGTTCAGGGTTAATCTGAGACTCATACACAGAGTTAAGGAATCCCCTTTTCTCTGTCTTTTTTTTTCCTTCTCAGATCTGTCTATCCCTACACCACCCCCACCCCTCACCAGACTACGCACACTCTCTTTCCAGTTCATGGGGCTCATTTACCTGAATCATCTGGCCAGAAAGACTGGGGAGTTTCTACTGGAATTTCAGCCATCTGAAGTGCACTGATAAGCTACTATGGCCTGCCCCTGGGGGAAAAGAATTGAGGGGGGGGGGGGGGAAGGAAACTGGCCCCTGTTCAATAATCTGTCTTCTGTTGCATATGTTTCAATATCTTTGTAGAGCATTTTTGTGTTCTATACAGAGTTTATATGTGTAATCAGCACGAAGGATGTGCTATCAGGGGAAAGAACATAATAACCAGACTAGGAATCTCCTTCCCTTTGACCGACTCAAGACAGGTCTTCCTCACCACTGCACCCAATTGTGCTGCTAAACATGACGAGAGATTTCCTCTTACTTGACAGTTAACTTCTTTCTCCTTCTACCTCACTGGAAATTCTTTTTCAGTCTCCTCGGCAGGTCTCTGCTCACCACTCTGACTTTTTAATGTTGGAAAGCCAAAGTTTGTCCCTTTTTAAACTCACTCTTTTGTTGATCACCTGGCCTGATACAATTCCAAAATTTAGGGGCACCTGGGTGGTTCAGTTGATTAAGTATCTGAGTCTTGGTTTTGGCTCAGGTCATGATCATTGGGTTCTCCACTCAGCAGAAGTCTGCTTGTCTCCCTCTCTCTCTGCCCCAGCCCCACTGGCACTCTCTCTCTCTCTAAAACAAATAAATAAATTTTAAAAGAAAAAAAAAACTCCCAAATTTATATTACTCCTCAAGACTCTTTTTAACAGCAGACTTATGTTTCCAACTGCCTACTAGCCATGTCCACTTGTATGTCTGAAGGCATGACAGAATTAAAATATCTGACTATAGCCGTGATTCTACCATCTCTTCTCTACCTACTCCTCCGTCAGTCTTACTCTTCCGGTGAATGCCGACTCCTTTTCCCCCAAAATCCTTGAAGTCACTTTGGATTCTTCTCTTAGTCTTACCTCATATTCTATCTATCAATAAGTCCTGTCAATTCCAACTTCAAAATATATTTGGAATCATCAAGCTTCCCTACCACCCACACTGCCCCAGACTGGTTCAAATCACTCTCATTGCTTAGATTCCAGGAATAGTCTCTCAACTCATCTTCTGTTTCTTTGAACCAGTGTTTTCTACACACCTTCTACTGACATTTTGTACATTAAAAAATGTTTAGTGCCCTTCGTCCCCAGTCATTGTGACAGCTAATATCCCTTATGTTGATGTTTGCACACAAATGCATCTCTGAACATCCTGTTAAGATGGAGTTCATAGAAAGATGTTTCATTCTCATGGATTAGAAGAATTAATGTTAAAGTGTCCAGATTTCCCAAAGCAATCTATAGTTTCAATGTAACCTCTGTCAAAATTCCAATGGCATTTTTCACAGGTACAGAAAAAAAATTCCTAAAATTTGTAGGGAACCACACAAAATCCTGAATAGCCAAAGCCACCTTGAAAAACAAGAACAAAGCTGAAGGCATCATGATTCCTGATTTCAAACTGTATTACAAAGCTATAATCATCAAAAAAGTATAGTATTGGCATAGAACAGACACAAAGCTCAATAGAACAGATAAGAGAATCCAGAAATAAATGTATGCATATATGGTCAATTAATTTATGACCAAAAAAGCCCCAAATATACATTAGGTAAAGGACAGTTTCTTCAATAAATGTTGTTGGGAAAACTGAATAGCCACATGCAATAAATGAAACTGGATCACTCATATCATGCAGAAAAATTAAATCAAAGTGGATTAAAGATTGGAATACAAGAATCTGAAACCATAAAACTCCTAGAAGAAAATGTAGGCAGTAAGCTCCTTGATAACAGTCCTGGTGATAAATTTTTTTGAATTTGACATCAAATGCAAAGTTAACAAAAGGCAGACAAACAAGTGAGACTACCTCAAACCAAAAAGCTTCTGCACAGCAAAGAAAACCATCAACAAAATGAAAAGGCAACCTATTGAATGAGAGAAGATATTTGCAAATCATATATATGATAAGGGATTAATATCCAAAATATATTTTAAAAAACTCAGACTACTCAATATCAAACAAATCAATTTCTAAATGGGCAGAGAATCTGAACAGATATTTTTCAAAGAAGACATGCAGATGACCAGCTGGCACATGAAAATGTGCTCAACATCACTCATCATCAGGAAGATGAAAATCAAAACCACAAGGAGATAGCACCTGATATCTGTTGGAATGACTATGATCAAAAAGATAAGAAATAACAAGTGTTGTTGGGGATATAGAGAGAAAGGAACTCTTGTGCACTGTTGGTGGGAATGTAAATTGATGCAGCCACTTGGAAAACAGTATGGAGACTCCTCAAAAAATTAAAAATAGATCTATCAAATAACTTAGCAATTTCACTTTGGGGTATGTATCCAAAGGAAACAAATACACTGATTTGAAAGGGTATGTGGCAACCCTATGTTCATTGCAGTACTTTTTTACAATAGCCAAGAGATGAAATCAACTTAAAGTGTCACCAATGGACCCTCCCCACCAATATACTCAGAATAAAATACGGGCAGAATACCTGAATAGCCATTTTTCCAAAGATGACAGAGGTCCAGCAGACACATGAAAAGATGCTCAACATCACTAATCACCAGGAAAATACAAATCAAAACAAGATACCAACTTAAACCACAGATCAAAAGGGCAAGAAATTCCAGGTGCTGGGGAGGATGTGGAGAAAACTGATTCCTTGAATGCCATTGGTGAGAAGGCTTATTGGTGAAACTTCTGTGGAAAATAGTATGGAGGTTCCTCAAAAAATTAAAAATAGACATGTGATCCAATAATTCAACTATGAGGTATTTATGTGAAGAATACAGAAACACTAATTGGAAAAGATATATGCACCCTCTGTTTATTGCAGTATTACTTATAATAGCCAAGATACAGAAGAAACCCAATAATGATAATATATACATATGTATATATACAGAAGTGTATATGTCTATGTGTGTGTATAGAAATATTACCCAACCATAAAAAGAAATCTTGCCATTTGCGAAATCATGGATGGACCTATTTCACTGCTAAGTGAAATAAGTCAGGGAAAGAGCAATACTGTATAATTTCACTTATATGTGGAATCTAAAAAAATAAAAACCCCAACTCATAAAGACAGGAAAAAAAAGTGTCACCAATGGATTAAGAAAATGTATATATATACACACACACACAATAAAATGTTATCCAGCTACAGAAAAAGAAGGATATTTTGCCATTTTTGACAATATGGATGTGCCTTGAGGGCATTATGCTAAGTGAAATAAGTCAGAGAAAGGCAAATTTTATTTTCTATGCAATATCTTAGAAAACAAACAAACAAAACCTGAGAATACAGAGAACAGATTAGTTGTTCCCAAAGGTGGGTGTGGGAAGGTAGGCAAAATTAGTGACGTTGATAAAAAGGTACAAACTTCCAGTTATAAAATAAATTAGTCATGATGATGTAATGTACAGCATTAATGTGAAAGTTGCTAAGAGTAGATCTTAAAAGTTCTCATCATAAGAAACAAAAAATTGTAACTATGTGTAGTGATGGATGTTAACTAGCCTTACTGTGTCGATCAGTTCATAACATATACCAATACTGAATCTATACATTGTACACCTGAAACTAATACATCTCAATTAAAAAACTATTGCTCCTTCAACCTGGAGGGACAGGGGTGGGAGGTTGGGGGAACAGGTGGTGGGTAATGGGGAGGGCACGTTTTGCATGGAGCACTGGGTGTTGTGCAAAAACAATACTGTTATGCTGAAAAAATAAATAAAATGGGAAAAAAAATAAAAAAATTAAAAAAAAAACTATTGCTCCTTGAACTTACTAAAATTTTCTCATAAGTAAGGTAATATTTTTCAAATGTATCTTCTTTCTAGAATTTGCTAAATGTGTTACATATTTTATTCTTTAAGATATGCAGAGCTATATCTCGTGGCCAAATTTTATGCATTTCAACCTTTATGCTCTTCATAAAAATTTAAATCAAATCAAATCAATTTCAGAGTGTTATTTTGCCTCAAGACCAAAAGTATAACTATTAATCATTTCTGATTTTATTAGGGTTCTCTAAATATTATAAAATTAATATTTTTTTAAAAGCAGAGATCAGATTGTGTACTCCTCCATACTAATCCTCCAGAGACCTCACCCAGACTGAAAGCCAAAGCCCACCTCATGATTTACAGAGCCCTACACAGTCCGATGGCATTTTAGCTCTGATCTTCCCATAGATTCCTAATCCCCTCCCTCTCTTCCTTCCTGCCATACTGATGCTCCTTGAGTGAGCCACTGAAGCCTCCTGCCTCCGATACATTTGCACTATTTCCCCAGCCTGCTCCTGCCCAAGTCTCTGCATGACCCTGCATCATCAGCTCTTAGCTTTGCTCAGACCCCATCTTTTAGGGGAGGCCTTCCGCAGCTACTTCATCTCACATTGTAAGCCTCACCCCCAGCACTCTATTCCTCTTTCCCACTTTATTTCTTCCATGCCTTTATCACCACCTCACATTCTACATATTTACCTTATTATTTTTTTATATAATCTGCAGCCCCCAACTAGAATATGTGTTCCACTGGAATTGCTGGGCTGGAATTTTTGTGTGATGTATTTACTTAACTATTCTGACACTTAGAAAGGTGTCCAGCACATAATAGTTGCTCAACAAATACCTGTTAATAGAATGAACACAAAAACTTTGTATGCTTCCTAAGAATGAAGGGCATAATACACAGATGACCAATAAACATATGAAAAGATGGCCAACATTTACCATTAGGGAAACTGAAATCAAACCCACAATGAGATACTATTTCACACCCACTAGGATGGCTATATTTTTTAAAAAAGAAAATAAGAAGATATGAAGAAACTAGAACCCTCATACATTGCTGGTGAGAATGTAAAATGGCACAGCTACTTTGGAAAATTTCAACAATTCATCAAAATGTTAAATAGTCACAATGTGACCCAGTAATTCCTTCCCTAGGTACACGCCCATGAGAATGGAAAACATACATCCACACAAAAACCTGTGCATAAATATTCATAGCAACATTATTCATAATAGCCAAAAAGTGGAAACAACCCAATGTCCATTAATTAATGAATGAATAAGGAAAATGCATTATATCCATGAAAAGAATACTATCCAGCAGTATAAAGGAATGAAGTAAAAGGGAATGAATGAGATATCATACAACATGGATGATCTTTGAACACATAATGCTAAGTGAAAGATGCCAGTCACACTTATATGAAATGTCCAGAATAGGCAAATAGGCAAGCATATATATATATATATATATATATATATATATATATATATATACAAAAAGGAGATGAAAGTTTGCCTAGGACTTGGGGTGGGAGTGGGGTGGGGAGGGAGAAGGGAAATAATAATAATGTATGGGCTTTCCTCTGGGGGGGTCAAAATATTCCAAAACTAGATTGTGGTATTGCATAACTTTGTGAATACACTAAAAACCACTGAATGTATACTTCAGATGGGTGAATTGTATGGTATATAAATTATTCTCAGTAAAGCTGTTTTTTTTAAAAGGATGAGTTGCATAATTAAAGTTAGGAAATATTTAATCCACTATACTTGGTCAGTTGCATTTTGTATCCACTTTTCCTACTCCATCTGTAAGTTTTCCACAGTTCCTTCTATTACACTGAATTAGTAGCCTACTTCCCAGTTTTGTAAAACAGTCTCAGCAACTGGTTTATGATCCATTCAATCATCCTTAAACACCAAAGGGCAAGTTTTCTTCGCTGAATTCAAAACATCTTGACCAAACTCACTCTAAGCCTTATAGTTCTATTCTTAAGCAGTGAGGTTCATAAAATGATAATCAGAAGTTTCTTGCAAAGTAGATATTTGTTGATTCAATGACTGCTCAGAACTGGATTTTTCTTCCTACTTCATTCGTTTCTATAACACTGGGTTTTCGAAATCCAGTTAAAACCTGTGATTTGGTGCCTGAGAGAAAAAGAAAAATAGTTTAGACTGTATTGTGACCATTATAATTGTTGACATTGATTGCATGCTTTGCTGGACCGAAGTTCACACTGAAGCAACTCATATCTCTTACTCATTTTAATCCTCAGAGTCAACCTGTAAGATAGGTGTTATTGTCTCTATTTCACTAAAGAGTTACTTAAAAGACAGAAATAACTTGGCCAAGGTCATATACCTACTAGTGGTGGAGCAGAGATTCTAAACCTAGCAACATGGTTCCCACCCTTATGCAGAGAAAAGTCCGCAGGGGGTCACTGAATGAACCCTTTCCCACTGCAGTTTTCTTTTTTTTTTTTTTTTTTAAAGATTTTATTGATTTATTTGACAGAGAGAAATCACAAGAGAGGCAGGCAGAGAGAGAGGAAGGGAAGCAGGCTCTCCGCTGAGCAGAGAGCCAGATGCGGGGCTCGATCCCAGGACCCTGAGATCATGACCTGAGCTGAAGGCAGTGGCTTAACCCACTGAGCCACCCAGGTGCCCCATTTCTTTTTTTTTTTTTTAAGATTTTTATTTATTTATTTGACAGAGAGAGATCACAAGTAGACAGAGAGGTAGGCAGAGAGAGAGAGAGAGAGAGAGAGAGGGAAGCAGGCTCCCTGCTGAGCAGAGAGCCCGATGCAGGACTCGATCCCAGGACCCCGAGATCATGACTTCAGCCGAAGGCAGCGGCTTAACCCACTGAGCCACCCAGGCGCCCCCCCACTGCAGTTTTCATTCAATTAATAAACATTTGTGGAGTCTAATCACATGAAGACACAAACACAAAACAAAATAATAATGAGACAGGGCTCTTGTTCTGGAATTACACAATCTAATGTGGGAGACAAATACATTCTTGAGCAACAACTATATAATACTGTAAGCCTATAGCATAAGGTCCAAAGTCCAACCAGAGCAAAAGGTGCATGTTAACTTTGTTGGAGATGGGAAAGGGTGGGGAAAGATGCTGTTTATTCCGGACGAAAGAAGCAGAGGTTGCAAACACAAAGTGGTATGAAAGGACATAGTGTCCCGGAATGGCCTTGGTGCATGAGCGTGGCAGAAGAGGGCTGGTGAAGGGGACACCTGGATGTGAGGGACCATGCATACTCTGCTAACTCATTTGGAATAAAGAGCAGCAAAGAGTATGGGCTTTACATAATCCTATTTGCATTTTGAGGGGATAACTAAGAATTCCGATCACTGACGAGGGTAGAGACGGCAGATGGTAGGTTGTTACAATAATTAACCTTCGTACACTGTTAGTAGGAATGCAAACTGGTGCGGCCACTCTGGAAAATGGGTTGGAGGTTTCTCAAAAAGTTAAAAACAGAGCTCCTATGACACAGCAATTGCACCACTAGGGATTTACTCCAAAGATACAGATGTAGTGAAACGAAGGGGCACCTGCACCCCAATGCTCATGACAGCAATGCCCACAATAGCCAACCGTGTAGAAAGCCAAGATGTCCATCAACAGGTTGAAAAAGAAGACATGGTATACACACACACAATGGGATATTACTCAGCCGTCAGAAAGGGTGAATACTTACCATTTACATCAGGAACTAGAGGGCATTACCCTGAGTGAAATACATTAATCAGAGAAAGACAATTATCATATGGTTTCATTCACATATGGAACATAAGAAACAGGGCAGAGGATCATAGGGGAAGGGAATGAAAACCGAATGGGAAGTCATCAGAGAGGAAGAAAAACCATGAGAGACTTTTAACTACAGGAAACAAACTGAAGGTTGCTGGAGAAGAGGTGAGTGCGAGGATGGGGTCACTGGGTAATGGGCATTAAGAAAGGCTCACGAGGGGCGCCTGGGTGGCTCAGTGGGTTAAGCCTCTGTCTTCGGCCCAGGTCATGACCTCAGGGTCCTGGGATCGAGCTCCGCATCGGGCTCTCTGCTCAGCAGGGAGCCTGCTTCCCCCTTTCTCTCTGCCTGCCTCTCTGGCTACTTGTGATCTCTCTCTCTCTCTCTCTGTGTGTGTGTGTGTGTGTCAAATAAATAAATAAAATCTTTTAAAAAAAAAAGAAAGAAAGGCTCATGATATAATGAGTACTGGGTGTTATATGAAACTGATGTTATTGAACACTATATCTGAATTGAATGATGTACTCTAAGTGGGCTAATTGAAATTAAATTTGAAAAATGAGAAAAAGAACACAACTGCCACAGATTTTTTTTTTTAAGAAACAGATTAAAAGTTTGTGATTTCGGGTGCCTGGGTGGCTCAGATGGCTGGGCATCTGCCTTTGGCTCAGGTCATGATCCCAGAGTCCTAGCATTGAACCCCACATTGGGCTCCCTGCTCAGTGCGGAGTCTATTTCTCCCTCTGCCTCTTCCTGCTGCTCTGCCTACTTGTGCTCTCTCTCTCTCTCTCTGTCAAATAAATAAATAAAATCTTTTTAAAAAATAAATAAATAAAATGTTAAAAAGAAAAGTTTGCAATTTATTTCTCTTTTTTAGATTTAGAAACGTTTGTGGTCCCAGGACCATGGTTAGTACTGTAAAAGCAGGATTGCTCTATGGTATCTAGTATAACATAATAAAAAATAAATAAGTAAATAAAGCAGTACTGTCCAACAAATATAATGAAAGTCACATATGTAATTTCAAATTTAAATTAAATCAAAGTAAAATTTAGGACCCCCATTAAAACAAGACAAACGCATGGAACTAATTTTTTTTTTTTTTAAGATTCCATTTATCCACTTGACAGAGAGAGAGATCACAAGTAGGCAGAGAGGCAGGCAGAGAGAGAGGAGGAAGCAGGCTCCCTGCAGAGCAGAGAGCCCGATGCGGGGCTGGATCCCAGGACCCCGAGATCATGACCCGACCCAAGCCGAAGGCAGCGGCCTAATCCACTGAGCCACCCAGGCGCCCCGGAACTAATATTTTATTTAAACCGAAATATTATCATCTCAATGTGAAATCAATATGAAAATATTAATGAAATATTTTATTCCTTTTTTCATGCCAAGACTTCAAAATCCAGTGTGGGTTTTATACCTAAAAGCTTCTTGGATGCTAAATTTGCTTTGGAACAACTTGATCTGCATGTAGATTTCATAAAATTTGCCATCTAAAAGTAGACTCATATATCTAGGTTGTTTCAAACACACTTAAATGTCGCCCAATATTTCAATTGAATGTCCATTTTCAAACTTAAATTGATTCAAATGAAAATTTTTTCAAAGATTTACTTATTTATTTATTTTTAAAGATTTTACTTATTTATTTGACAGAGAGATCACAAGTAGATAGAGAGGCAGGCGGGGGGGGCGGGGGAAGCAGGCTCCCTGCTGAGCAGAGAGCCCGATGAGGGACTCGATCCCAGGACCCTGAGATCATGACCTGAGCCGAAGGCAGAGGCTTAACCCACTGAGCCACCCAGGCGCCCACTTATTTATTTTTTAGAGAGAGAGAGAGAACACAAGCAGGAGAGATGGTGGAAGAGAGAGAAAGAATCCCAAGAAGGCTCCACACCCAGCACAGAGCCCCATCTGGAGTTCCATCTCATGACCCTGAGATCACAGCCTGAGGTCAAACTGAGAGTCCAAGGCTTAACCGATGGCGCAAACCCAGGTATCCCTCAAATGAAATTTTTAAATTCAGTTTCTCAGTCACACTAGCCATATTTCAAGTGCTCAATACCCACACATGGTGACTGGCTACCATTTTAGATGGTGCAGATTGAAGTACTAATTCTGAACCAAGGCAGAATGACTTACCACACACTCCTGCTTGGCTTATCATAGGTGTTCTTTCTAAATATGTTTGTTACTATCAGAAAGCATAGGATATAAAAAATAGGGAATCTGGGCCACCTTGGAGGCTCAGTTGGCTAAGCATCTGCCTTTCACTCAGGTCATGATCTCAGGGTCCTGGGATCAAGCCCCAGTCAGGTTCCCCACTTGGGAAGTCAGCTTGTTCCTCTGCTTCCAGCCTTTACCATGCTCATGCCCTCTCTCCCTCTCTCTCAAATAAATAAAATAAAAGATTTTTTTAAAAAGAAAATAAAATAAAAAATAGAGAATTACTAATTCTAAAGTAACTGCAAATAAAGCCGTGTATAAGATGGGAGGAATTCTTCCGGAAACCATGAGGAATAAATGCTCGGCACAGTATTTATTTGGGCTGTTATTTAAAAGAACACTTTTCTTTAGACCAGCCCTCTGTTCAGCTACATAGAAAATGTAAACTATGATTAGAAAGAATTATTCTCTGTTATTAACGTACCTACAAAGTAGTAAAACACAAAACACCAGTCCCAACAGGTCAGGAAACTTACACCTCATCTCCCCTGCCCCCTGCTGTCAACTGCCTGTCACTGCAGAGCTCCAATTCTGAATTCACTGCATTCAAAGGGATGACGGATGGCCCAAGGCTTTTCACAGCACCAAGAAATTTGCCAGATGGTGAATACATTTCCTTCCCAATGATTATTTGAGCAGACTAACTATCGTCACTCTCACATCTCTGGGAGTAGGGAAGACTGGGAGCCTGGCTCCCTGCCGGTTGGTTTCCCCACCAGTCATGGCACCAGTAAAGGAGACTGTAGAGAGGACACCTATGATAGTTAAAGGAGAGAAAAGTAATGGACAAGGCCAGTGTGCAACAGAGCAAATGATTATACTGGCACAGTAGGTCATTCAACAAGTGGTGTGACCATAAGAGATGGCAGGGGGCTGTGGGGACTAGAGTACACTGGAGGGTCAGTGACAGCTCTGGACGGACAGCTCCCTGAGGAGGTGGGGAGGCCAATCACTGCTGCCAGATCTATCCACTGTCTGTTCACAAGAGAGAGATTGGGGATTTCATGTAAAATCAACAAACATCCTGTGGGCCAAACAGGTCAAGTTGCAGGTCTTTAGTTTACAACCTCTGAACACACAGTTACAGAAGGTCAAGATTAGGGGTGCCTGGGTGACTTAGTCGGTTGAGCATCTAACTCTTGACTTTGGCTCAGGTGTTGATTTCATGGAATCTGTCCTGTGTTGGGCTCCACAGTCAGTGGGAAGTCTGCTTCTCTCCGTCTCCTGCTGTCCCTTCCCCTGCTCATGCTCTCTCTCAAAAAACAAAAAACAACAAAACAAAACAAACAAACAAAAAAATCTTTTTAAAAAAGGTCAAATGAAAGAGCAACATCAGAAACAGAGTTAAAGTAAAAGTTATGTGGAGGATAGTTATTTTGAAGAAAGAATAATGCAAACTGGATCATAGACAAAAGAGAATAAAACCACTGCTGGGATAGATGCAATCTAGATCAATTTATATCCATATCAGGAATAAGATAGAGTCAATCGAATATGTACCCATTACAATTAAGTAAATGCCCTCTCTTTAGAATTATATTTGGGGGCGCCTGGGTAGCACAGTCAGTTAAGCAACAGACTCTTGGTTTTAGCTCAGATAATGATCTCAGGGTCATGAGATTGAGCCCAGCATGGGGCTCTGTGCTCAGCAAGGTGTCTGTTTGAGATTGTCTCTCCTTCTTCCTCTGCCCCTCCTGCTCATTCTCTTTCTCTATTTCTCTCAAATAAATGAAATCTTTAAAAAAAAATCTATATTTGGATTAGATCTCTTAAAATACACTCCCACTACAAAACACCTAAAAATGATGTGTAGAATTTTTTTAAACACTTTTCTTTAAGTGGGCTCTATGCCCAATGTGGAGCTTGAACTCATAACCCCAAGATCAAGAGTTCCATGGTCTTAACTGACTGAACCTGCCAGTCGCCCCTAAAAATACCTTCTAAACTCATAGCGGAGCTAGTAAGAAAAGGCACATTCTTTAGAAGTAAAAAAAAGAAAGAAAGAAAGAAAATTGAAGTGGAAGCTTGAGGGAAGGAGGAGCACAGATGTTGGTAGCTGCCAATGATCTAGAGGGTTTAGCAGCTGCTTAGGGAACAGACCAAGGCCCGGGAGCCTGTGCAGTCTACCAGTTTTGCCCAGAAAACACTGTCCCCTTCTTCTTTACCAATAGGACCTTTAGCTCAGTGCCTGACCACCTACCAAAAGACATATCCCAACCTCACTTGAAGCCAGGTTCTGGCCACTGTGATGTGGGCAACAGTGACATATGCAACTTCCAGACCACACTCTTAAAAGAAAGAAGGTGTTCTTCACTTTATGCTTTCCCTCTTCCCATGAGCTGATAGGCAAATATATTCCATTGTGCAGACAAGAACTTTACTCTCCAAAGAGCAGAACAACACTATTAGGATTCTGGAACTCTGAGTCTGCTGAGCAGTCATATCAACCCTGGACTGCTGCTTGGACCATCATCTGAAAGAGAAATAAACTATCTTGTTCAAGCCGCTGTGTTTTGAGGTCTCTTAATAAAGTAGCTTTGACTGCATCCAAAGTAATATGAGCCATAAAAGTAAGGAGATGAGAGAAACACCCCCCCCCCCCCGCCACCTTGTAGAACAGGAACACCAAATGTCTACAATGAGAACCACCTTTTTCATTTAATGGACCAGAAGACAGTGATTATTTTAGGCTTTGTAGGCTGTATGGCCTCTCTAGTTAAGAAAGACAATTCTAACAATTAGAAATTCTAATTAAATTCTAATTAAAATTCTAATTCTAACAATTAGAATTTGGAATTAAAAATACAATCCCATTTACATTTAGCACTAAAAATTGAAGTACTTAGTAGTAAATCTAACAAAATATGGGCAAGATCAATATGGAGAAAACTACAAAACTCTAAGGAAAGAAATCAAAGAGAGGTGACCTTGTGTTTGAAGATGACTATAGATACAGTGCCAAAAGAATGATCCATGAAGGAAAAAAATTGCTAAGTTGAACTTTTTTAAAATAAAAAAAAATCCTACTCTGTGAAAGACATTGTTAAAAGGATGAAAAAGCAAACCAGAGCCTGGGAGAAAATATCTGCAAAACATTTCTGATAAAGGACTTACACCCAAAATATACATAGAATATAAATCCACTAGTTAACTCTGCCATTGCAGACCAGAAGTGGCCACAGACAAGAAGTAAACAAATGGGTATGGCCGTGTTCCAATAAAATTACTTACAAAAACAGTAAGTGGGCTTGATTTGGACCACAGGTATAGTTTGCCAACACGTTATCAGTATGTTGCTAAATAAATAAATAAGAAAGTGTCTAATAAAGAAAAGTTGCCTGTTGTAGCTCTGGCTCTCTCAAGTGAAAGAAAATTCTACTGAGAATTCATTACTTACAACTGACTCTCAGAAGCAACTATATATGAGGCTTAAGAAAGTCCTTAGAGTGAGATGTTATTTTGAAGTGGAGCTGGGTCAAGTGCCTAACAAAAGCAAATACAAATCCTCTGGAGGACTACATCTTCAGCCTCAAAGAATTCCCAATGATAAATTCCTATCAAGTATGAGCTCACAAATAAAAATTATGAAACACACAAGGAGAAAGACATTCACATAGAACAAGTCAGAAGAAAAAAGAATCAGACTTTACTGATTTTAAATACTTGACTTATCAATGACAAACATAAAATGAGTGAATTGAATAATGCATAAAGAAAAGAAAGTGTAGGGACACTTGGGGTGGTTCAGTCATTGAGCGTCTGCCTTTGGTTCAGGTTATCATCCCAGGGTTCTGGGATTGAGCCCCACATCAGGCTCCCTGCTCAGTGGGAGACCTGACTCTCCTTCTCTGACTGCCCCCCCCACCCCTCTTGTGTTCCCACTCTTGCTGTGTCTTTCTCTGTCAAATAAGTAAATAAAATCTTAAAAAAAAAAAAAAGAAAGAAAAGAGAGTGTAATTAAGGGTAAAAGAATATCAAAAAATGACCAGACATAGTTTTTAAAGGACTAATGAGAACTTCTGCAAAGGGAAAAAAAATCAAAATGTAAAATTAAATGAATTTTCAATAAAATTACCAAAATGATACAAATTTTTAAAATATGGTCTAAATACATGAAAAAAATGGTCAACATCACTCAGCATCAAGTAAATACAAATCAAAACTATAATGAGATATCACCTCACACCAGTCAGAATGGCTAAAATTAACAAGTCAGGAAATGACAGATGCTGAAGAGGATGTGGAGAAAGGGGAACCCTCCTCCACTGTTGGTGGGAATGCAAGCTGGTGCAGCCACTCTGGAAAATAGCATGGAGATTCCTCAAAAAGGTGAAAATAGAACTACCCTATGACCCAGCAATTGCACTACTGGGTATTTACCCAAAAGATGCATATGTAGTGATCTGAAGGGGCACTTGCACCCCAATATTTGTAGCAGTGATGTCTATAATAGCCAAACTATGGAAAGAGCCCAGAAGTCCATCAACAGATGAATGGATAAAGAAGATGTGGTATATATATATACAATGGAATATTACTTAGCCATCAAAAAATTTGAAATCTTGCCATTTGCAATGACATGGATGGAACTAGAGGGTATTAGGCTGAATGAAATAAGTCAGTCAGAGAAAGACAATTATTATTGATCTCACTCATATGTGGAATTTAAGAGACAAAACAGAAGGTCATAGGGGAACGTAGGGAAAAATAAAACAAGAAGTCAGGGAGGGAGAAAAACCATAAGAGACTCTTAATCATAAGAAATAAACTGAGGGTTGCTGGAGGGGAGGTGAGTGGAGGGATGGGGTTCCTGGGGAATGGACATTAAGGAGGGCACATGATATAATGAGCACTGGATACTATATAACACTGATGAATCAGTGAACTCTACGTCTGAAACTAATAATACACTATACATTAATTAATTGAATTTAAATTTTTAAAATAATGAATAAAAATTAAAAAATAAAATATTGTCTAAAACCACAAAGAGAATGAGAATAGGAAAAAAGTTAATAGCAAAGGAATTTTAGGAACTTGAATGGAAAAGTAACTGACTTAGCAGGTCAAGAGGGAGGGACAGAGAGAGAGGGAGAATCTTAAGGAGGTTTCAAGCCCAGCATGGAGCCCTGTTCTATCCCACAACCCTGAGATCATGACCTGAGCTGAAAGCAAGGTTTGGATGTCTAACTGAGCCACCCAAGCACCCTAAGAAAGCTACTGATACTTCTGCAAGTAGGGGTGAAGACAGGACTGAAAACAGAATTGACTAAAAGCTTCAGGAGGTGAAAAACAGTCACTTCCAAATGGAGAAAAGAGAGACTGCTGCTTTTGTAACAAGGCTTATTGAAACAGTTGATTCTTTAAACTGTGTCATGTGATTTTGATAAAAAATAAGAACCCGGGGCACCTGGGTGGCTCAGTGGGTTAAAGCCTCTGCCTTTGGCTCAGGTCATGGTCCCAGGGTCCTGGGATCAAGCCCCGCATCAGGCTTCCTGCTCGGTGGGGAGCCTGCTTCCTTCTCTCTCTCTCTTTGCCTGCCTCTCTGCCTACTTGTGATCTCTGTCTGTCAAATAAATAAATAAAATCTTTAAAAATAAAATAAATAATATTTTTTTAAAAATTAAAAAATGAAAATAAATTCTATTTTCAAGAGTAAGAAATTCACTAAACATAATTAAATCAGTTAGAAGGACATAATATTGATATACAAAAATATATTAAGATTCATCTTTAATGTTTATATATCATCAAAAATAAGGATGACTTTCAACAATACACTTTTGATCTTATTTATATACAAATGATTTTGATTATTTCTGTATACACACAATTACAGTTTTAGGGGAAAAAAATGCAAGTAAGACCACATCTACATAGGCTCAACACTACCTACATAAGGATTCTAAAAGTAGTAGTTTCTAGAAACTTAACAGATTATTTGAAAAATAAGATAAAAGAATTCTATCAAACAAGGGCTCAGTCTAGAATGTCCAATTAAAAGATAGTTTATCCCAGTTTCCATAATGACACCTACACAGTTCACCATGTAAGGTAAACTCAGGTTGTTTATCTAAGAGTTGGTGTCCATGAATCAAGTTATTATGCCTGTCTAGGAGAAACATTTTTAAAAAGAAAAAAAAAATACATTGGCCACAGAGATTTAACTTTTCTTCTGCCTTCTCAATATAACAATATAGAGGGCATGAATTTGGAAATGACACTGAGCTCAAAGTGCCATCATTTAATAATGGGTTTCTAAAAGACTAGAACACCTGGGATGTTGGAGTTTGAATCTTTAGCATCATCAATTAAGACTTGCATCACTTCAGGCAAATTATTACGTTTCTTCTCTCATCTCTAAAAGAGAAATGGTATCACCTACCTTAATGTTACTGTAATGCTTGAAAACTTCACGACTGCCAACGCACTCTAGAAAGTGGTACGCATGAAGTTTTCTTTCAGTTCTGCCATTCTCTAATTACAACCTGGCACCAGCCACCTCGCTGAGTCTTCTAAAGGCAACTTCATACAATTATGAAGTTGAAGTGGTAAATAAATACAAGACTATAAATTGTATAACTTAAAATGTCTTAATTCCCTTTTTTTTCTTCTCACTGGCTTCTCACTTGTTCCCAGAAGTCATTAAAAAAAAAAAAGACTAATAAATTTTGGCAACATAAAAAATTAAAATTCCTCCACAGCAAAAACAAAAACAACCATAAACAGGTGAGAAGGTTAACTGTGAAACATTTGCAATACATAAGAAATGATATAAAATATTAAGAAAGTTTGAAAGCAGAGAATATTCAGCAAGATGGCGGCGGGGGGGACTCCATTTCAACTGGTCCCCTGAATTTAGCTAGAAATCTACCAAGCCATGCTGAACACCCATGAAATCACCCTGAGATGTAAGATTATATGTCTGGATCTCTATGGGGGAAGAAGATCATCAGTCCAAAGGTATGAAAGATGTTGTGATTGCACAGGTATCCAAGGACAAATAGAAGGGGGAGGGAGCCACCAGAAGCTAGCCACTGGAAAATAATACCCCAGTGCAAGAGTGCCCTGTGCCTGGGGACCAGCGATAGCTTGGAGAGGTGGCAGTGAGATGGGAAGGGACTGATAACAGCGCTCAGATAGAACACAGGCACTTAAGGGGCCAACACTTGGACCCGGTGGCCGTTGACCTGAGCCTGCTGTCCCAGAGTGGCTGCCGCTGCCTGTGGCACCCGAAGAAGACCTGGCTTGGACTGGAGCCCATAGTTCCAGGAACAACAGCTGCCAGGGCCCAGGATCACCAGGACCTGGCTCATTCACAGTTTTGGTGGCATAGAGGTACAAAGACAAGCAAGGGGCCCGGATCCCCTGCTGAAAGGATTGGCAGTGGCATGCACCACCTGTGGGAGACTGTAATTTTCAGTAGCACCTGCAGAGGTGGAGACTGTGTGTTCTGGAGCATTCAGAGAGGAGCAGACTGTGGCTTCTATGCTCTGAGGTAGAGGTCTGGGTGCGGACAGTTTACTTTGCTCTGACCCTCCCAAAAGGCCCAAAAAGGCCCCAGAGAACAAAAGGCAAAAAACTGGTTTCCACAGAGCCCAGACCCTTCACAGGGGAGAGGGTAACTCCGTCCAAGCAGCACTGACTGAAAAATAAGACAGCAGGCCCCTCCCCCAGAAGACAGTCTGAAAGAATAAGAGGACTCCAACCACTGGGTCCCCATAAAACTATAAAACCCCCATGGGGCGCCTGGGTGGCTCGGTGGGTTAAACCTCTGCCTTCAGCTCAGGTCATGGTCTCAGGGTCCTGGGATCGAGCCCCACGTCAGGCTCTCTGCTCAGCGGGGAGCCTGCTTCCTCCTCTCTCTCTGCCTGCCTCTCTGCTTACTCGTGATCTCTCTCTGTCAAATAAATAAATAAATAAATCTAAAAAAAAACACAAAACAAAACTATAAAACCCCAACATCAGGGGAAAACAGTATATTAAGCTCCTGGTGTTGCCTCACAGTCGGTGTATTTCTTAGATACAACTTCTACCTCTCTTCTTTTTTTTAATTCTTTCTCATGTTTCTTTTTTTTTTTTAACCTAGTTATCATTTCAACTATATGTTTAATACAACATATTCCATAGTAACTTTTTTTTTTAAAGATTTTATTTATTTGACAAAGAGAGATCACAAGTAGGCAGAGAGGCAGGCAGAGAGAGTGAGAGGGAAGCAGGCTCCCTTCAGAGCAGAGAGCCGGACGCGGGACTCGATCCCAGGACCCCGAGATCACGACCCGAGCCGAAGGCAGTGGCCTAAACCACTGAGCCACCCAGGCGCCCCCCATAGTAACTTTTTAACTTGAACTTTTTCACACATATATTTTTTTCTTTATATATATAGATAGATAGATAAGAGCTTCAATGTAGTCCTTTCTTCTCTATTCAGTACTACCTTTATATATATACACCAATTTTAATTTCTCTATATCTCTGGGATGTAGAGTTCTCTAACAAAGAGAACAAAATACACCCAGTAAGAACTGAAATACATTTCCTCGCCCACATTGAGGGATTATAACCACCTTCCCATCAACTCCCCTTTTATTTGGGGTTCCCTTTTTTGTTTGCGTGCATGTGTGTGTATGTGTCTGTGTGTATGTTGGTCTTTTCATTTGTTTTTGGTTTTGTACTTTATAAATCATACTCTTGGGTTTCATTTTGACTGGGGGTTTTTGTTTGTTTTTTTGTTTTTGCCTTTGTGTGTGTGTTTGTGTGTGTGTGTGTGTGTGTGTGTGTGTGTATGATGACTTCCATTGTTCCAAACCTTCCCAGGTTGCACCTTGCCTGGAATGTGGTTGATATTCTCAGCTGTACATCCTCTCAACCACAACACAACAAAATGACTAGGAGGAGGAATTCCCAACAAATAAAAGGCCCAGAGACAATGGCCCCTCCCACAGACCTAATGGATATGGATATAAACAAGATGTAAGAAATAGACTTCAGGGTAGCAATTATGAAGATAGGCTGGAGAAAACTATTAAAGGCAACATAGATTCCCTAAGGGCAGAAATGAGAGCTGATCTGGCAGAACTTAAAAATGCTATCAATGAGACCAAATCTAATCTACATACTCTAAAAACTAGGGTAAATGAAGCAGAAGAACGAATTAGTGATCTAGAAGGCAAACTGATATAAAAGAAGGAGCAAGAGAAGGCCTGGAAAAACAGCTTAAAATACTTGAAAACAGAATTAGAGAAATAAATGACACCATGAAATGATCCAATGTCAGAATTATTGGGATCCCTGAAAGGGGTGGGGAGGGGAATAGACAGAGAGAGAGGACTAGAAGATACATTTGAGCAAATTGTAGCTGAGAACTTCCCTAATCTGGGGAATAAAACAAGCATTCATGTTCTAGAGGCAGATCAAGGAGGCCAGACCAATGCCCCAGCATGTAATAGTAAAACTTGCAAATCTTGGAACCAAGGAAACCATTTTAAGGGCAGTTAGGGGGAAGAGATTTCTTGTACAGAAGGAGGAACATCAGAATAATGTCAGACCTGTCCACAGAGACCTGGCAAGCCAGAAAGGGTTGGCAAGACATATTCAGGGCACTAAATGAGAAGAATATGCAGCCAAGAATTCTTTATCCAGCAAGGCTGTCATTCAGAATGGATGGAGAGATAAGGAGTTTCCAGGACTGGCAAAGACTGAAAGAACATGTGGCCACTAAGCCGGCCCTGCAAGAAATATTGGGGGTGGCAGGGGTGTTCTATAAAAGAAGAAAGACCCCAACAGTGACATAGAACAGAAATATACAGAGACAATTTACAAAAACAAGGACTTCACAGGCAACATGATGACAATAAAATCTTATCTTTCAATAATCAGTCTCAACGTGAACAGCCTAAATGCTCCCATAAAACAGCACAGGGTTTCAGATTGGACAAAAAGACAGGACCCATCCATATGCTGTCTACAAGAGACTCATTTTGAACCTAAAGATACATCCAGACTGAAAGTGAAGAGATGGAGAACCATCTTTCATGCCAACAGACCTCAAAAGAAAGCTGGGTTAGCAATTCTCATATCAGACAAATTAGACTTTAAGCTAAAAACTGTAGTTAGAGATACAGAATGACACGATATCATTCTTAAAGGGTCTATCCAACAAGAAAATCTAACAATTGTAAATATCTATGCCCCCAACATGGGAGCAGCCAACTACATAAGTCAACTGTTAACCAAAATAGACAAATTGATATAATACATTAATAATAGGAGACCTCAACAATCCACTCTCAGCAATAGATAGATCATCCAAGCAGAAAATCAACAAAGAAAACAAGAACTTTTAATGACACACTGGACCAGATGGACCTCATTGATATATACAGAACATTCTGTCCTAAAACAACACAATACTCATTCTTTTTGAGTGCACATGGAACTTTCTCCAGAATAGACTACATGCAGGGTCACAAATCAGGTCTCAACCAGTACAAAAAGACTGAGATTATTACACATATTCTCAGACCAAAATGCTTTGAAACTGGAACTCAATTACAAGAAAAAGTTTAGAAGAAATTCAAACAACTTGGGATCTAAAGACCATCCTGCTCAAGAGTGTTTGGGCCAACCAGGAAATCAAAGAAGAACTTAAACAATTCATGGAAACCAATGAGAACAAAGAAAATCAGTCCAAAACCTATGGGATATGGCAAAGGCCATCCTAAGGGGGAAATAGATAGCCATCCATAGCCAATACATAAGAAACAGAAAAATCCCCAATATACAAATTATCTTTACACCTTAAACATCTGGAGCATCAACAACAAATTAAACCTAACCAATGCACGAGAAGGGAAATAAGACTAGAACAGAGATCAGTGAATTAGAAACCAGAAATACAGTAGAACACAACAATGAAACTAGAATCTGGTTCTTGAATTAATAAGATCAATAAACCACTGGCCAGACTTATCTAATAGAAAAGAGAAAGGACCAAAATTAATAAAATTATAAATGAAAGGGGAGAGATCACTACTAACACCAAGGAAATAAAAACAATTGTCAGAAATTATTACCAAGAGCTATATGCCAATAAATGGAAGAAATGGATGCATTCCTGGAAACCTATAAACTTCCAAGACTGAAACGGGAAGAAATTGACAACCTGAATAGACCAATAACCAGTAATGAGATTGAAGCAGTGATCAAAAGCCTCCCAAAAAACAAGACTACAGGACCTGATGGATTCCCTGGGGAATTCTGCCAAACATTCAAAGAAGAAATAATATTTATTCTTCTGAAGCTGTTTCAAAAAATAGAAACAGAAGGAAAACTTTCAGACTCTTTTTACAAGGCCAGCATTACTTTGATTCCAAAACCAGACAAAGACCCCATCAAAAAGGATAATTTCAGACAAACATCACTGGTGAATAATGGATGCCAAAATTCTCAACAAGAGCCTAGCTAATAGGATCTAACAGTACATTAAAAGGATTATCCATCACGACCAGGTGGGATTTATCCCTGGGATGCAAGGCTGGTTTAACATTCCCAAATCAATCAATGTTATAGAACACAACAATAAGAGAAGAGACAAGAACCACATGGTTCTCTCAATTGATGCAGAAAAAGCATTTGACAAAATACAGCATCCTTTCCTGATTAAAATTCTTCAGCATATAGGGATAAAGGGAATATTCATCAATTTCATAAAATCCATCTATGAAAAACCCACAGCGAATATCATTCTTAATGGGGAAAGGCTGAGAGAGTTTCCCTTAAGATCAGGAACACAACAAGGATGCCCATTGCCACTTTTGCTCAACATAGTACTAGAAGTCCTAGCAATAGCAATCAGACAACATAAAGAAATAAAATGTATTCAAATTAGCAAAGAAGTCAAACTCTCTCTCTTTGCAGATGACATAACACTTTATGTGGAAAACCCAAAGACTCCACCCCCAAATTGCTAGAACTCACATGCTAATTCAGTAATGTGGAAGGATACAAAATCAATGTACAGAAATCAGTTGTTTTCTTACACTAACAATGTAACTATAGAAAGAGAAATTAGAGGGGCACCTGGGTGGCTCAGTGGGTTAAAGCCTCTGCCTTCGGCTCAGGTCATGATCCCAGGGTCCTGGGATCGAGCCCCGCATCTGGCTGTCTGCTTAGCGGGGAGCCTGCTTCCTCCTCTCTCTCTGCCTGCTTCTCTGCCTACTTGTGAGCTCTGTCTGTCAAATAAATAAATAAAATCTTAAAAAAAAAAAAGAAAGAGAAATTAGAGAATTGATTTCATTTATAACAGCACCAAAAACCACAAGATACCTTGGAATAATCCTAACCAAAGAAGCAAAGATCTATACTCCAGGAACTACAGAACACTCTTGAAAGAAATTGAAAAAGACACAAAAGATGCAAAAACATTCCATGTTCATGGATTAGAAGAATAAACATTGTTAGAGCAATCTGTATTTTCAACACCATCCCAATCAAAACACCAATGGCATTTTTCCAAAGTGCTGTAAGAAACAATCCTAAAAATTTGTGTGGAATCCGAAAAGACCCCAAATCCTCAAGGAAATGTTGAAAAAGAAAAACCAAGCTGGGGGCATCACATTACCTGACTTCAAGCTATATTACAAAGTTATGATCACCCAAACAGCATGGTACTGGGACAAAAACAGACACATAGACCAATGGAACAGAATAGAGAGCCCAGATATGTACCCTCAACTCTATGGTCAAAAAATCTTTGACAAAGCAGGAAAAAATACTAATGGAAAAAAGACAGTCTCTTCAATAAATGGTGCTGGGAAAACTGGATAGTTACATGCATAAGAATGAAACTCAATGATTCCCTTATACCATACACAAAGATAAACTCAAAATGGATGAAAGACCTCAATGTGACATCAACCACAGCAACTTCTTTCAAGACACATCTCCAAAAAAAAAAGCAAAAACGAACTTTTGGGACCTCATCAAGATAAAAAGTTTCTGCATAGCAAAGGAAACAGTCAACAAAACAAGGAATGGGAGAAGATATTTGCAAATGACACTATAGATAAAGGGCTGGTATCCAAGATCTATGAAGAACTTCTCAAGCTCAACAGCCAAAAAACAAATAATCAAGTCAAAAAATGGGCAGAAGACATGAACAGACACTTCTCCAAAGAAGACATACAAATGGCTAACAGACACATGAAAAAATGTTCATCATCATTAGGCATCAGGGAAATTCAAATCAAAACCACATTGAGATACCACCTTATACCAGTTAAAATGGTAAAAATTGACAAGGCCTGAAACAACAAGGGTTGGAGAGGTTGTGGAAAAAGGGGAATCCTCTTACACTGTTAGTGGGAATGCAAGTTGGTGCAGCTACTTTGGAAAACAGTACAGAGATTCCCTAAGAAATTAAAAAGAGATATCTTATGATCCTGCAATTGCATTCCTGGGTATTTACACCAGATACATATGTAGTGAAAAGAAAGGCCACACGTACCCCAATGTTCATAGCAGCAATGCCCACAATCCCCAAACTGTGGAAAGAGCCAAGATGCCCTTCAACAGACAAATGGATAAAGATGTGGTCCGTATACACAATGAAATATTGATCAGCCATTAGAAAGGATGAATACCCAACTTTTCTATCAAAATGGATGAGACTGGAGGAGATTGTGCTGAGTGAAACAAGTCAAACAGGGAAAGTAAATTATCCTATGTTTTCACTTATTTCTGGAACATAAGGAATAGCATGGAAGACATGAGAAGGGGAAAATGAAGGGGGTGGGGATTGGAGTGGGAGACGAACCATGAAAGACTACGGACTCTGGGAAACACACTAAGGGTTCTATAGGGTAGGGAGGTGGAGGGATGGGTGAGCCCTGGTGATGGGTATTAAGGAGGGCACGTATTGCCTTGAGCACTGGGTGTTATATGCAAACAATGAATCATGGAACACTGCATCAAACACTAATGATGTACTGTATGGTGACTAACATAATAAAAGTTTGAAAACAACATGAAAATACATAATTTTCATTTTAAAAAGTCACATGGATCCAAGACTAAAGGTTTAAAATTGATAGTTTTTCCAACCATCTTTACAAATATAAAGTGATTACATCCAAAGATGGCTAATACCACACAAAAATGTTCAAACATTCTTATAATTAAAGAAGTTAATAAAAATGGATGCCATTTTCACCTATCCTACTAGAATTATTTTTAATAGCAAAAAAAAAATCTAAATTCACTAAATTGAAATTCACTAAATTCACCAAAATGATCTGATTATTAAACACAATGTGGACATATATGCTATGCAGCCATGAAGAAAAACAGTAAGTATCAGAATAAAAAGAAATGTAACTGAAACTTCCTCTGGAAAGTGTGATATTAGTTACCTTTTATTTTATCCCTTTGTTGTTCAAATGCAAAATTATCTTTAATCAAATAAACATTTGGTTCTTTAAATTCAAATTAATACTTCATTAAAAACAAATCATGTTCTGGAGCACCTGGGTAGCTTGTTGGTTAAGTGTCTGATTCTTGGTTTCTGCACAGGTCATGATCTCAGGGTTGTGAGAATGAGTTCTACATCGGACTCTACACTCAGCACAGAGTCTGTTCAAGATTCTTTCTCCCTCTGCCCCTCCCTCTGCTCTCATGCACTCTCTCTCTCAAATAAATAAGATCTTAAACAAAAAAATAAATCATACTCAGTCATTGCTCAAAGCTGCCTATTAAAAAATTTCTTTGAAGTTTCCCCAAGCCAAATTAGTATATCCTCTGTGTTCTCAATAATTTTCTTTGTAGGGGCACCTCAGTGGATCAGTCGTTAGGCATCTGCCTTTGGCTCAGGTTGTGATCCCAGCATCCTGGGATCAAACTCCGCATTGGGCTCCCTGCTGCGTCCCCTCTCTTGCTATGTCTCTGTCAAATAAATAAATAAAATCTTTGAAAAATTTTTTTCTTTGTATATTTATCCTACCACTTAATAGTCTCATGTTGTATTATACTTGTTTACACATAGAAAGGGTTAAAATCCTAGACTCTAGAAAAACAGCCAGGGCTTATCGGCCCATCTACTTATTACCGACCTATTAAGTTACTGAACTTCTCTGTGCCTCTTTCCTCATTTGTAAAAAAGTAATAGTATCCACCTCATATGACTGAGAAATAAATGAGTTCATATATGGAAAGCTCTTATCCGACTGAGAAATAAATGAGTTCATATATGGAAAGCTCTTCAAAGTAGGCCCTCATCTGCACTTAACACTGGATGTTAGCTGATATTATTGAGCACAGAAAAATACCCTACTCAGATTTATATTCCTCTAAACTCCCAGCAGTGACTTGCATACAGCAAATATTAACAAATGTTTACTGAATTAAACTGACTTGCTACAAGGGGATTCAAATGGGGTTGAGGATGACAAAAACAAGGTCTCCGAAAGTTACATTTACAGCCCACTCTTGAGCACTGCAACCTCTATTTCCTGTTGTGCTTCATTGGCAGGTTAAGTAGAGAGTATTAACCTAAATGCATTAGATTGAGTAGGAAAAGGCAAAAAAACAATTTGGACCATGACCAATTTTTCCAGGAATCCCTACTCCATCTGCTGCTGTCTCTGAGCACCTCAGCTTCTTGCCCATTTCCATGGTCTCATTGGGCCAGTTGAGGTTCATCTGCCTGTAAGGAGAGATCTAGTCTCACGTAGTCTGAGCATGTAGTGCTCTCTTGGGCTCCAGGAGTCAGGCAAGCCTTGCTGGAAAAGGCTTTCTTGTTAAGCTTCTTACTGTCCTAAGATTCAAATAGCCCAAATTACTCCCCCTTACCGTTTTCAAGGTGAGCAGAGCACCCCTCATGCTGGAATGACTGGCTTTTCTCTGAGCCTCTTCATAGGGAAGCAGTGGGAAAAGATGGCTACAGGAGTGTGGCCCCTGCTTCTTCCTAACACTCTTTACATCCTCAATAGGATTTTTTTTTTTTTCTCAATAGGATTACTTACCCTCAAGTCCCAAAGCCCTTTGTACTTACCTTGCCTTGATCTATAGTTTATTGTATACTTGGAATTTCTCCATGTAAATCATGTAATGTCATTATAACCTCAGTGCCTCTGAGAGCTTAGGCACAGATCAGTGTGCTATTCCTGTTACCACAGAAAACCGCAGCTCCATGACTTCATAGCCATGTAACCTCCAGTAAACTGCTTAAATTAAGCCTCAGTTTCTTCATCTAGAAATTGGGAGTTTCTGCTTTATAGGATAATACTGAGATTTAACAGGGAAAAGCATCTAAAATTTGTGAGCGTGGCACCCAGAACACACTACACACTCAATAAATGGGAGATACCATAGGCAAAGGTGCCTTTGAGAATGAGATTTAAACTAGGCCCTCCAGCTCCCTGCATTATCAAGTCCCAAGGTTGTGTCCCCTAAGTAATAACTCTGTGGTGTGAGTTCCAAAAGAAATTACAGTACAGCCAGGTTTATACATGGTGAGACTGGAACAAGGCATGGAGGAAGGGGATGCCAGAGCAAATATGATAAATCATTCAAACTCAAATATTTCACACATAAAAATCCCATTTACAATATTGCCAAAAGCACCATTCAAATTCCGTTATTGCCAAAAAACATTATTTGAGATTAGGAAGACATTAACTTGGGTTTACTGTACCATCACAGAAGAACAGTTAATCCGCTTCTGTAATAATGCAAACGACCTTGTACCAAGGGAAGTAAAAAATCCACACTCAGAACTAAAATCAAGATGCTGTTAGGGAAAACAATGAACCAAGTATCTAACAAACACTATAAAACTTTGCTGAAAAAATAAGAGACCTCATAAACACACATATCATGCTATCCATATTAAGATGTCAACTCTCCCCGGTTTATAATCTATTTTATTTGTAAAAACCCAATCAAAATCCCAATAAGATCTTTTAAAAGAAAATATAGGTACTCAAGTTTATTTGAAAGAATAAGTGTCCTAAAATAGCCCCCCAACACACAAAAACAAATACTTAAAAAAAAAAAAGAGTAAGCTAGGGCAGTTGCCCTATCAGGTACCAATACAAAGCACCCAGCTCTAGTGATTCACCAGCAGTGAGGTACTGGTAAGGAGTAAGAGCAGTGATGCCTGCAAAGTATCAGGGGCTCATGCCATCCAAGTGCTTTACAACAGATTCTATTATTAGTAGAATTATTGTCACTTTTCAGATGGTAAGGCTTAAGGTCTAGAAAAGTGAATGACTTGACCATGATCACACAGGTTCGAGGTCTGAACTCAGCTGACTCCAGGAATCCAAACTACCTCACAAGAAAAATATTAATGTCCACTATCTACAGAGATTAAGAAAAAAAAAAAACCTACTAAATAACCTGGTATAAAAATGGACAAAGAATATCAACAGGCAATTACATTCACATGCAAATGGGTATTTTAAAAAGGATATATTAAAAAGCTCAACCTCACAAATACTTATTATTAGGGTTGATAATATCTAGGGTTACAGAGAATACTTGGAAATGGGTACTCATGCTGCAGAAATGTATTACTTATACAGCAAATTTGGAAGGCAATCTGGTATTAAAAAATATAATCTGTATGCCTTTTCAGGAATTCCTCTTCAAGCATCAATCCCAAAAAAAACATGAAGCATAAGTACAAAGAGCCACATACAAGGATATTCACTGCAGCTTTTTCTGTAAAACTGAAATACTGCAAAGAACCAAACTGCTCAACTACAGAGAATATGTTATGGGATGGTACATAAAAAGCAAATTACATGGACTGACATGGAAAAGCACTGGTGCTCTATCATTAAAGGACAAAATAGGAAATCACAGGGCATACAGATTTTTAATCCATTTATTAGAAAAAGGATCTAAGAGAGAATAATAAAATGTGAGAAAATGAGAGAGAAAAAAATAAGAGAAAAAAAGAAAGAATGAACATTTGTACATGTTATGTGGAAAACGGTATTTTTTTAAAAGGGTCTGCAAGGAAAGACACCAAACTATGAAGAGCAGATACTCAAGAGAAGAAAGTGGGATTAAGGCCTTGGAGTTGAAGGGGACTTTCGCATTCTACCCACTATTCTTCTAAATAACTAAGTGTGTTTTTGTAATCTTGAGAGGACAAAAGCAAGTGACAAAGAAGTTACTATCTTGTGTTCACTCTACAATTTTTTAAAGCAATATATTTAACCTGGTAAAAAGAAAACACTAAAAACTGACCAAAGAGAATAAAAGAGCAATAAAAAGAAAGTTACACATTCAGAGCAATTACTGACACCTATAAAGATTCAAAGCAACTGACACAATAAATTTTATTGTTTACATAATGATAGGCTCTGGACAGAGTGAAGACAACGGCGACAATGACAACACGTTTAAACTCCTACCACAAAATGATCTGTTACAAATTTCCAGTGGTTCAACATACTAAAATGTAAAATATATAAAGAAAAAAGTAAGAAATATAAATATTCAGATTTTTGCAACACAACGCATCATCCTTTAAAAAAAAAAAAAGTTTGCTGTAATTGGGTATTTAATTCCAACAGTAATTCAAAACACAAAAATCCTACATTTTCCTACCCTTCCCCAAAATCTGGATCTGGGGATTGCAGTATTAGAGAAGTATGCAAAAATAAAAACAACTTCAGTGCTCAGAAACAAAGCATTTTCCTTATTTTAATGCATCAAGGCGCAAAAGTTTCAATTCCAAAAAGCCAATCATTGCTATAGGCGGATAAATAAAACAGATTTAACAACACTTTAATAATCAAACCCAACTAACATTATACTAAAAATATATATGTGTGTATATATATATGCAATACCTATTTTAGAAAAAAGGTGCCTTGGTGAAAATGATTCTGAAAATATTCACTTGATGCACATTATGTACAAAACCTTCTATATAAAAAATTAAACTATTTTCAATGAAATTCCATGTTCACATCCCATTTGAAAACTGTACTTGAAAGATAAGTAGGTCTACCTAATGGTTTCTGTCTGAAATCATGGCTAAGGCAGTTCTCCTTCCAAGGGCCCTCTTTTTCACCCACTCTATGTCACTAATACTAATATAGACAAATATTACACGGATGCAATCTGACATGCCTATGTGTTATTACCTGGAGTTCTGGTTTACTGTTAAAATGGGAGAGTTAATAGTTGCTACAAAGAATACTTTTTTTCTTAAAATATATTGTTTCTCTATTCCAAATTAAGCACTTACTTAAGACATTAAGAGGCTGATAAACCACTCCATTTGGTGTCAATATCAATAGCCCTATAAGAAAGAACTCTGTATTGGAATAGCTAGAAAAGTTTCCACTAAAGTAATAGTGCATCCTTCACCTGCATAGAATCAATTTGGCTTAATAGCTCTTTGCCCCCAGACACCAGTCTGGAGTTCAAATATGCTCTTGAAATACATTTCAGATATGAGAAAACATCTCATATAGGCAATGTGAGGGTATATGGAATAATAAAAGTTGTTAAAGTCTGTCCAGTGATTCTTACAGCACTCCTCATTCAGAGTAGCTGCTAAAGGTTAAGGTGGAAACAAAAATGGAAAAGACCGGGGGCAATGAAGCGGAGGTGGTCAAATATTTACACCAGTAATCATTTTACTAAGTCTTTAAGCAAATAACTACAATGACCTGGTACCTCTAGCTCATCATTCTACAAGCACTGAGGATTTGAAGCTTAAAAGGTGAAAAATAGAATACCCTTAGAAAAGGGGAACAAGTCTGAGGCAAAAGTTGTAGGTCGTAAATATATATTTTATATGAACACACACACCTGTGTGTTATTATTCTGTATGTATTTACACATGTATTCACAAGATGCCCTGCAGTGTAGCTCAAAAGGCCTTTATCAAGGAACAAACTGATTCTAATATAGGACTTAGAGTTCATACCATCTGTATAAGAAACAAATGTGCATATAGTCACATCGTGTAAACCTTATTAACAAAAACATTGCTATGACACTAGGTTAAATAGGTTTTACCTAATCAGTGATGTAATCAGAACATTTCTTACACTGACAATCAAAATAATGAAAAATACACAACTGGGCTTCAAATTCACAAGAAAAAAATGTTTAGCATGGCAAACAAGAACAAAGTTCAGATTCCGGAGTAGGGAAAAATATCAAAACTTTATAAATCTCCTGGGATGCAATTTAATTACTGCATCGATTTTAGAAAAATAGACTCATAGAATGAACGATGCTGCTATGAATTCTCTCAACCACATCAACCCATTTGTTTATCTCTTTCCTCTTTTGTTTCCAGCTGGAGGTTTCTTCAACTGAAGGAGTTGTCCTCCTGTTCCAAAACCTGCAGAGGCAGGATTGGACACCCCAAATGTCAAACCAGCTGATGCCGTGATGCCAGGATTGCTGAAGTTAAACCCAGATGTACTTGAGCTGCCAAAGCCTTATGTTTAGGGAAGAAAATATTCATATCAGAAGTTAAATCACAAACAAAAATACAAAAAATGGGGATGAGAGATAAATTTCTAGCTAAAAGAATATATAATCTATAAAAACAGCAAATATCTTAGAACCCTAAATTTGTAACATGGAATTTTACAGGAAAATAATTTAGCTAACAACTTAGAGGCACCTTTAAAGACAGAAGTTTAGTGATCCAGGCCGAAAGAGAAACCTTAGCACAAGTAACTGAACTCGATACAAAACTTCAAGTTGTCAGATACTTTCCTGTTAATCAAATATGCCATGGTGCCTTCCCCAGCCCCTCTAGAAACATACTACCAACATGTAGAAGAGAGACTTCACAACCCTTGGGCCCACTCCTATAACCCTAAGTCCTCCAAGAAGGCGTTAGCCCACGATTTTCAGGGCATTGAACATACCAAAGGGTAGTAGCAATTGTTCAGATTTTGTAAGAACTCTTGCAAAACTAAGATCAAGAACTATTACTGCCTACTTAAAAGTACCATATTTAGATTATAATCCTCAAACCACTGAATTCTACTGTTATTTTACTCTTCTGGAACTGCTGATTTTAAATGCCACTTAATATTAAATGGAATTTCCTTAAAATTCCCTCAATTTAAACATAATTTAGTAAGTATTATATCATTATTTTAGACATGCTATTTATCCCTAAGCACTGCATGTTAAAATTAAAACAAGCCATTATTTAAAAGACAGAGAAAATGGAGAAGAAATTTGGAATTTTCTCCTCAAAGACTCAAAAAATTATACACCATGAACAAAGAAACCAATCAATCATCTCTAAGCCCGGTGTTCTTAAAACCAAAGGGACAGGTAACTAAAGAACATTTCTTTGGGAGGAAAATTAGTCTCCTAAATAAATGATTAAAAAATGGGTTAAAACCTTTGTAATGATGGGTTCATTTTTATAATAATGAAGAGACTGGTTTAACCATGAAACTAGTCTTTGGGTTTAAAAGACTCTCTCCTTAGTTAAAAGAGGACACAATTTATACCAAACTAGTAAGTCTTGTTAGAAGTATTTCACAAATCTGACTTTTAGTTTATAAGAGAGATAAAACTATGTGATCTGTTAGGCTTGCACGCTTCAATCAGGGGGTAGAAACTGAATCAGGGATTGTTTTTGGATACTGGAAATAACATTACTTATACTCTTAAATTAAATAATTTGTATCTTTAAATTTGCCTGAAATTCAGGCCAAAAACACACAAACCTGCACTAAGACTTCCTGAGGGTTTATTTGTTGTTCCAAATCCAAATGTGGAGGCCCCTGTGGTGCTGCATCCAAAACCAGAGCTAGTTCCAAATCCTAGTGGAAGGGTAATAGAGAAATATACAATGGTATGTAAAACATAGGTTAAAGGATACTGACAAGTAAAACCTAGTATTACCAAAGATCTAGCAAATACAGTGCTATTACAGAAATCTGCGATTTACTCTGTCTCATAAGACTTTTGGAAGAATCAGGTTAATTCTGAAATAAACTTTTTTTATGTATCTAGACTAAAATTTATGACCCATCATAATTTTTAAGGGAACAAAGCCATAAAGAATAAGATCATATTAGTATTTTCTCTCCCAAATGAACTAGTAATGTTAGTAACCATCCAAACATGATGTCAAACAGATATAAACCTATCTACTTAGGGACAGTTCATTAAAAAATAAAAACAAAAAAAAAACGGACTAAAATCCATAAATAAAGCTGACATGCATAACAATTTAAACACCAAGTACCAAAAGGTAACTTTACTCTGCTTTTTACCAAAACGTTTTCACTTACAAACCTTTACCATTGAAAAACTGCGTAATTACAACATAGTCAACCACGTTAAATCTACTCAGTAATGGTAGGCTTCTGTCACATACCAGCCAACATTAGCAACTGAGAAATTCAGAGCGGGAGCATCATGGTTTTTCTCTTAGTAAAACTATGTACAATTTAAATAAGAAATATTTTTTGTTATATACAGTTGAAGAGGTGATTCTAAGTAAAGACTTTGTTTCCAGTCTCTTAAAAGTACCCTAAAAATAAAATTCAAATTCTTCTTAGGCTACTTTGCAATAGTGTATCTAAAATACTGAGTTTGACAGTGTTATGGCCTATACTGCTAAGAAATATAATAGCAAATTGGGTTATAAATCATGGGAAATATGTTGTCTGCCAAAATTCTACTAATTCCAATAGAGTCTACTATACTGTTACCTTGATTGCCTACTGGCTTCCCTCTTATGATGATGTATTTTAGTGGAAATAAGGGAACCTTATTCATTATATGACAATATGCTTGTTACAATACACTCTACCTTCAAATACCCATACCAGAGAATTGCAAATACATTTGTATTTAGCATAATGACTTGCAGAAGACTTACCTTACTAGTTAGAATTAACTTACAAAACTATTAATTGCTATATATACAAGTATGCATAAGGCAAATATGCCAAAAATGCTGAAGAAAAGACAGAAGCCATGCTGTTCAATTATAATAAAATTATTTCCCCATTTAAAGTGTTCATTTGCAAAAAAAGAAGATAACGATTAGTAGGATGTATGTCCAGAAGTAGTTTGGACTCCAAACCAATGTTATTAAGACTACTGATTTTTTAAATTTATTAAATTTATTAAAACTAAGTAATTTTCAAGTTCATATTTTAGCACATTGCTTTGAAACTATGAACGTCTCTAACAATTAATTTTACTACTCTTTCATATTCACTATTCACCAAAGATGAAATGATTTTTTTAAGTTCTAAATCTAATACTAGAATGCACTAATTATGTTTGGAGAGAACTGTTTTTGTCAGATGGAACTTTCTCTTCCAAAATAGCAGACCCTCTTAGAAATTTTTTACAGGCTAGTATAAATTCAAATGTATAATAGTCCAATGCAATATTAGAAAAGTGAAAGTGTACCTCCAAGGTTTGAAGAACCTAAGCCACTTGATTGCAAGCCAGTGCCAATACCTGAGCCGAATGGCGTTCCAAAACTAACTCCCAGAGATGGCTGTGGCCCTGGTATAACAAAAAACAAAACAAAACAAAAACAAAACAAAAACAAAACAAAAAAAAATGGGGGGAAAAAAAACAAATTTGCCTTACTCTTTCAAGATTCAAGTTTCTTTATGAAATTATTTTTTAAATAAACAGTGATTAATTTTGACAAATTCTATTCGCTAAAACTCAATTTTCAGGATGTCTCCGCAGCCTGATTGATCTATACTAACCAATTTACCTATCCAAAAAAAAAAAATTTGTTTTTAAGTGACTTGTTTGTGCCACACAATTAAGAGGCTTACAACACTGATAGATCAATGTTAATTTAACCTACTAAATAACTTGAAATCTTTAATGTATTGTAAATTATAATTCTTTTAGTTTTACATCTAGAATGGTTTTTGATCTCCCCGCTTGTTTTCTGATAAAATTACTTGGTGTAATCAGTAAAGGTTTTTATTTTTTTTCCTTTTTAAAACGTTAGAGTCAAGTCTCAACTGATCAAAGAGACTGACACTAAATGGCAAAACTATCATGTTACTTCATAAGAGTAAGTACCAAAAAACTAGGCATCACTTTTTAATAAGAAATATAAATGATATATGCAATAAGTAGATAAAAAACAAGACAATGTTTTATTTTATTAAATTTATTGTTCATTTTAAAGCAAATCAATTACACAGTAACATGACAATTCCAACTTGTTCACAAAAAGTGATAACTGAGTTCTATTTTAAGCTCTGCTACATTACACCACTTATCACCTGATTAAATAAGATAGATAATGAACATTTACAAAGGCACCGCTGTGTACCTTGACAGATTCAATACATTCAAGATTTCAATTCAGAAGTTTCTTTCCAACATTTTGGAAAATGTACTCAGAAGCAGAACAATTAGTCATCCTTTTCCCGTTTGTTACTTTAAAGATTTTGGCTGAGTTTGTTTGGCAAGAATAGCATCAAACTTACTAGCCTCTCTTTTTAACTACTTTTTTTTTCTTTAACTAAGCAGAATACAAAAATCTAAAAATCTCTCATTTGATAAATAATTTATGAAAATTATTCAATAAATTTCATAGTACAATCTTCAGTCTTGTCTTTTTCAAGCACAGTGATCAGTGCATCTCAAAGTTGAGGGAACTGCCAAAGTAATATACAGACTGAAAGTTAAACTTTTCAAAAAAATCAAAGTCTTCAAGTTGTTCAATGAAGAATGAGGTTTGTATATTCAAAAGGTAGTGTAAAATTATAAAGCATTAAAAAAAGAAAAAGAAAACTGAGGAAACTGCATTTTGCTACACTGGGACAGAAACTGGACTTTTCAAATAGCTTCTACCCAGAAAATAAAGAGTAAGAACTAATAGCAGCCAGAGTTCTTAGACTATTATTAAAAAATAAATTAAAAAAGGATTTAAATTTTTACATCCAGTTTGAGATCCATTTGAGAATAAAATACCTGCCTAGCAGCTCTTTTGTAAAATGTTACTATAGGAAAAAGAAACTAAGCATATTACCCTCTTACTCCTAACAAGAATAATACGTAGAAAACACGCGTCCAGTTTCTTGAACACTGAGAGACGGAAGTGTCACATGTGGACAGGAGGCACTGCTGGTGGAAGACCCTACAGAATAACGCACACCACAGCCCTCAACCCTCCAAGTCGCAAGAGTTCCTCAAATAACATGCTTTTTGTTGTGTGTGGGTCTGTTTTTAAGAGTAACCCTAATCATCAATATGCAGGATATTGGTAATCAAGAACTCTGACAATGACAAGACTTTCCATTGCACAACAGGTACATGATACTTTGAGTTTTGTACCTTCACACAAATTCTGAAGGCAACATCATTTATAAAACTAGTAGGCAAATGTATAACATTTTTTAATATTAAAAACTCATGATAAATATCTCCCATGCCAAAGTATTAGCATATATTACACTCTGGCCACCATATAAATTAGTTTCACTATTAGAAAGCAGAATCTAAATCCTTCAGGCAAGTCACGTAAACAATTCAAGAATTCTGTTTCAAAATCTGAATAGTCATTCAATGAGAGGCTTAGTTCCATAAATAAAACCAAGTTAGTAGTAATATATCCCAATAATTGCCCAAAGTGAAATCTTCATGTAGAGTAACATTTTACAAAAGTTACCGTATAATATATTCACACACAACAAAATCAAGTTTAGCACTGTAATTCATATTTTCCAGAATAAATTCTACTTTCTTAAAAGTAAAACTGCATTCACAGGAAAAGGACTAAAGTGCTAAAATTTTTTAGTAATTTTCAGTAATTACTCAAAATACCTAATGTAATTAGTGTGATTATTCCTAAGTCATATTTTAAAAATAATTTTTCTTAGAAACAAAAAAATGCCTTTTCCCCAATTTGAAAAATTTTACTTACTGATTTAATGGGGAATGTTCCTTTGGTTGTTAAATACAACAAAACCACAAAACTACAAGAAACTAAAATGAAATACTTAAAGGTTCCTATTTAACACTACATCTTAAATGTCCAAACCTACACTAAAAGCTAGAAATTGGGAATTCCTAACAAAATGTCTCAGCTCTCCTTAAAAATAGCAGCTAAGTCACATGAGAATAGTCTTATTGTGTAAACATCAAGAACTTTTAAAAGCGTCAAAACACAACAGCAAAACTTAATCCCAACACATTAGCTTAAAACAATCTATCCTAAGTTAAAATTTTACTGATAATCCTAATGTAAATGTCTTAAGCTTTTTAAGAGGCTTCAAAAGCACTGGTGGACAAGTGTACTCAAGATCTACTAATACGTCATTTATTCATGTACTGATGCTTATTTCACACATAATTAGCCTGCTCGTTTTTCATCAATTCTCTTCAACCTTCAGAAGCAATAACCATATATCATGCAGGCCTAATCTCTATTTCTTTTTTCATTAAAAAACACCAAAGAAAAGTTAAGAAGTCACTTAAATCCATACCTCCACCTCCAAGAAAGACTATGCAGAAACCACCTTCAGAAGGTAGCAGCCTAAGAGACTATCTGCACTTTTTACATTAATAAGGTCAAGAACCCATACACAATCAAAAGCAAAACCCGTCAACTCAAACCTTGCACAGATCAACAATGATGTATAAAAACAAAAACAGCACACCAGCTTTACCCAACTGAATCTAGATGGTCTTTAAATTTTGTTATTATCACTTTAAAAAAAAAAAAGAAGACATCCTCAAAGTCTTGAAACAAAGAATAAGTCACTGAGTACAAAGCACAATGCAAAAATTCCTCAACAGGCTATAACTCACGAAATGAGTAGGTATCTAAGAAACCTCATCCATCTCCCTGTAGTGGTGACACGACTAGAGTAACTAACATTCTGACTAGATGCATAAAGGAATGCACTACAGAGCTGGGGAGGCCTTCGAAGAAACAAAAAGAAACATAATGCAAAATTGTTATTACTACCGTTCAGCTTCTCAGTTCTAAAAATCCACACAACTCAAAATGAAAACAATGTGAGACTGTTTCCGTTGATAAATTACAATTCCTGCCAGCCGATGAGGAAGCCCTTATGTGGATTTGAAAACTGCAGGGAACAGAATGCAGTCAAGTCTCCCTGAAGCCTGGCAAAAGTCACAAATAAAATTAAATGAGCAAAGGCTCCTCAAGATGATTACTCTAAATCAAGCTAACATTCTCCACCATGACAGAGAGCAAACATCATACTCAACTCATATTGTTTACCTTTGTATCCTGGGAGCCTAGCACATAGCAGGCACTCGTATTTATAGAACAAACATATATCTTCATATGTCCATGAGCCCAAAATTCATGACTTCTCAAGACTGTCTACATAAGAGAATTAAAAACAACAACCCTGACAAGTGGTTTTGCTTCAAATTTAGTTGTATATCACAGAATATAATTAATTCATTTATGCCATGACACTTTAAGTAACTGACCTTTCTCAAGATGTATTTATTAAAATGGAAATCCCTTATGTTTTAAAGAATACTTAACCAAAACCCATGCTTATCTGATGTATTGTAGGATTAATATTGGCTCTAAAAAGTAAATTGGTACTATGTTGGTTTGATTAGCTGGTTAAATATCAGGAGAATGGATAATCATTAATTATGGGACTGATTCCTATACTGACTTGATGGGAAACAGTCAAATACTGATTTTTTTCCCTCCATAACTTGAGAATGGAATCCTACACTCCAGCCAGCTAGAGAAGTACTACAGAGTGCCACTGTGAGCCACTATTCACATGGATCCAGCCATGTGAAATGTGGACGATTTGGCATAAACCAATCATCAGCCATTCACTGATGGTAAGTCAATTCCGTCATCTCCAAATGTGAAGAATAATTTTTAAACTGCCAGTACTGAAAACCAGAGAATGCTTCCCTAGTAAAGGCAGCCTGAATGCAGTCTAGATACACCTGGTTTTTGCTCTTTTTGTACTATAATTTACTATTGGACTATATGGAACTCTCAGAAAGACACATGCTATAGAATAATAAGCGTTACTCAAAAATTTATGAATGAGCAAAGTAAAAATCAATATCCATTAACACTGTATTTTCTATGTCACACTTCAAGCCTGACCAAAAAAAAAACCAGACTGTAGCAAAGACAATACTCTCCAAAAGACACAGAACCAAACTCCATACACAGAACTAGACCACAAAAATGTTTCTCTCGTTAGAAGTGGAATTAAACCAAGGACTAAATTATCTGCTTTCCAGTATCTCACCAATTATTTTCATCATCTGCCCAGCTTCCCCGTTCAAACTTCTTAATGTGCAATCCAGAACATCGCAAAACATCTTTTTCCTGCTCTTGCAACTGTTCTGCTCATTCTGAAAAGGTACATATAATTCTAGCATGTACTTTCTTCCAAATTTGGTTAAGAGGGGACCTGTACTCTGTTTCCAGTCATTATGCATAAAACAACCAAATGATCTTTAACACACCTTCAGTCATAACAATGTACTTCATCCTAAACGTGGGTACTCTGTAATCACTATGTATGAGGAAATGAGAATGCACCATCTATCAGTATCATATATGAAAAATGCAAAGTATGGCTGGATTATCTCTGACTTTAAAACAATAAATGATACAATCACGATTTTAGAATCTAATATTCTTAAATGTAATTCGGTAGTGAAACACCATATTCTAAAGGGCATTTATAGCAATACAGCAAATAACATTAAGTAATTCACAATACTCAATATCTAATTGATGTATTAATTATTGCTAAGACTACCCTGCATTTTTTATCAGGTATGTTTATAATTGTGTCCATCACAATTTTAAGATTGTATTGGAACAGCTACGCATAGAAATTTCTTCAGTGCTAACACAAAAGGAAGACTTATAAAAATGCACATCAATGTTCTGCATTTGAACAATAAGAAGCTATAACTTGAATGCATTCAGACCTGTAGCAGGCTGTTGCTGCTGTGTAAGTGTTGCAGCCATGGCAATGGCTGCCGCATTTGGCATGTTGCTGAAAGGGGTGGGTCCAGTAGTAACTCTGGGTGCATTCTGCCACTTCTTGGCTTCTGCTCGCCTGGCTTCAAACACATCTACAGCATCTCCTAAGAACATTTTCCTGTAGCCAAGGTACTGTTCTTTTAGCACCTAAATGAAAGAAAAAAGAGACAGTTAATAAGTCAAGTTCTTTGTTGACTTTGGTATTGTATGAATAATCTAACTAGGAAATAAGTCCGCACACAGATGAGACATCACCAATATTATACATTCGCCCTAAAGTGCAAATCAAAGTGGGGCACTGTGTGGGAAGTGATGCACGCAAGCTCTATTATTCTCTTGAGTATCTTTTTTCCCTGCTTTTGTCATGTCTTTCCAATAAACGGCCTAAAATATTCTGGCTCCATGATGCCCTTTTTAAAAATGAGTTAGTAAAGCTTTTAAACAAGCAAAGTAATATCTAAAATTCCATTTTCAATACTCCAGTTTTTCATATTTCTCCAACACCCAACCTTTTGATAACTCTTAGATTCAAAAGGCTAAAAACATGTACTAAATAGTATCTGTTAAATCCTTCTTTAAAAGGCCTAGGTGACACAGGTATAAAAGGTCCTTAGCAGAGAGAGCTTGGAGGCTTTAAGGAGAGCTTTCACTTTATCAGTATTAGCTGACTATTTTACAATTAAGAATGATTCATGTTGCGCTTGTGTCACCAAACTGGGGCAGAGGGGCGGGGGCAGGGGCAGGGAAAGTGAACTTATAATTTCGGAGTAAGAAAGAGAAATTACCAAGTTCATAAAGTAGATTGGTTCACACAGTGCAAAATCTGCCTTGATTAAAGCCATTAATAGGAGCAATTCTACTACACATTTTCATTAATACTTTTTCATTAAAGGTTTAATCTAATTTAGATCAGTTTTAAACAATGTTTTGAAAAATTTAGAATTTTCAGATTTCCTACATTCTCAGCAGAAATTAGTAAGTATTAGTCTTTTTGGTCTTAACATGTAGAGTATTTAGAAATCTTACTGTTATTTGCAGTATTTAAACATTACCATCACCTATTTTGTGTAGTCATCAGTATTTGATGTTCCAGTTCCAAACTTTCCTACCTCTATAATGTATTGAAGCAGGCCTACCAAGAACTGAAAACTAGGAAATCCAGTCAGATGTAGGGTATGTGATACCAGAAGAATGAATTTTATTAAAACTGATCTCCCCTAGTCCATCCTCCCTTTTCTCTGTGCATATATATATATGCATATACCCATGCAATGTTTGGCACCAACAGCCCATAAATTTTAGTTCTACTAGTACTAGAAAATAATGACCTGCCTTCGAGACTTGAAAGACAACTGGTTTCAGGAAAAGGGGGGAAAAAAAAAGAAGAACTGACCTCAGCCATGATTTATATAATTACTGATACAATGTCCAATTTTGTTAATGTCCCTGAAGACTGGCTGGCTCAGGTAGTTTAAGCCTGTTTCAGCAGATTATCTCGTGAAAAAACAACACACAAGAAACAAAAATAAAAAACCAACTCACTGGAAATTTCTGTAAGTAAGTCAGTCTAGAAAGTATAGTTTGCTCACTAAAAGCAGCTGAAAATAAACGGCAACAAAGCAAATCTGCTCACAGAACATCCTTTGGTTCTTAGAGATGTGCATTACAAAAAAAAAAAAAAAAAGAGGTCAAGTTGTCAGGTCTAGTTTATCCAACATGATCAGAGGAGATTTTGTGTGAATCCGTGTGTTTTATGGTCATGTTACTGAAAAGGGTAGTTTTCAAACCAGAGAGGAGAAACTGCCATTGAAAAAGCATGTATACTTATAATTGATATGTCTAGAATTTGCTTTAAAATATTCCAGAGGGGAAAAGCATCTCTGTGTGGAAAAATGATAAAACAAAACAAGCAGGATCTTGGTAATGGTTGAAGCTGAGTGGTGAGTAGCTGAGCATTCATTACAGTAGTGCCCTATTTTTTGTATGTGCGTATATTTGAAAACTTTCACAATAAAAATTAAGAAAAAAAAATCTGCACAACACAGACTTCAAAGCAGCAATAAGGAATCATCTTTAGCCCTTTAAAAAACTAAAATAATATTTATTACAGACCTATAAATTTCAAGAATATTTGTTAACAATTCTTTAAGACTTTTTTAAGATTTTATGTATCAACGAGAAAGGGCTAGGGTGAGAGAGCACAAGAAGAGGGGGCACCAGGAGCAGTGGGAGAAGAAGAAGCAGACTCCCCGCTGAGCAGAGAGCCTGATATGGGACTCAATCCCACCACCCTGGGATCATGACCTGAGCTGAAGGCAGATGCTTAGCCGACTGAGCCACCCAGGCATCCCTAAAACTAAACTATTTAAAAAATTTGGTTTAGAATTTTAAAGATATTAAAGCAAAAGGTCCAAATTATGCTCACTTCAAACATGGTATATTTAAATGGTTAACTTCTTAAAACATTTATTACCATGAACAGATTAAAATAAAAATGAAAATAATGGTAATCTCAAACTTTATTTAGACTCAGGTTTGGATACTTAGAATATTAAAGATTTTTCTAACTATATAACTCCAAGAAAGGATTTAATTATATTTGCCCAACTAGTTGGAAAAAGTATATGTATATTTAACATTCACTTAAATTTTAAAAACTAACATTACACAAGGCACAAAATGTTCAGTGACAAATTATTTTATTTTTATTATTTAATAAACACAAATAGTTCCCTGTATTTAAAGGGAAAAGTGTTTGAAGTACGTGATGATCAATAAGCATTTACATTATTTGTAAAGTTAAAGCAGTGCAAAATGACTTTGCTAACTAAGAATGTTTATTTTCTGTAGTGCTGCTTAAGCGGTACAGATGGAAACAACCTAAATGTCCAACAAAAGAGGACTGGGTAAGGAAACTATACATGTATATACAATGAAATCCTATGTAACTACTAAAAATGATGTTGAAGAAATATATGCATTAACACAGGAAGTTGTTTACAATGTATTACTGAAAAAAGTTAAAATAGCTGATTGCATAGAATACTTAGATCTTTTTGGGAAAAAAAATAGATCTGTGATTGTGTCTGAGCATGATTATGGATTATTTTAGTTTTAGTTTTTTTCACTTACATGTAATTTTATCTAATCCTATAACAGGCATGAATGCTCTGCAAATAAATACTTCACTTGGGTCTAGATATACTGATATGTGAACTGGTAATGAAAACTTACCTTTACATTTTCATGAATAGACTGAAGTTGTGCAGCTAAAGCTACAAATGTTTGATAAATTTTCTGCATAGCCATTGACAAATCTATAAAAGAAAATTATATTATCACACAAATATCTATGTAACACAATCAGTATTATTTTTCTGTAACTTGAGTCCAATTTTTGGTACAAAGTCTAAGAAGAGAAAACTACATGAATATTTGTATGAATAAGACAAGACAGCACAGTGAGCAGACTGAGAGTGGGGTGTTTGCATCAGTCATTGGGGGAAGGGAGGAGGCCCTGAGACTTCTGCCCTGGTTAGCATAGTAACAATTCACAATAATGTACTTTCTATTAACAGAGAATAAAGATCTAATCAAGGCTTTAAGGAAATTTTCTTACAGCAGTCTAAGACAACTACTAGTAGTTATTTAAAATATCTACTATGTAATAACACCTTAACTTCTCTTACCAAAAAATAGTGCTATCAAAAAAAAAAAAAAAAAAATCACCAAAGAAAGCATGTTACCTTGAGGAGTTATATGTGAGTTATTCGCTTGAGTGGCAAGATGGTTTTCTAGTTCTTCAATCTGCTGTCTGTACTGCTGAAGCTGTACCTCAAACTGCTGAACCAAGATTCTGAAGTAGCTACACAAAAACATTTACAGAGTCAGAAGTTTTAAAAATATTCCTCTCCTTACATTCAAAATACCAAATAAATATATGCTCCCATTTAAGTAGGCCTTTGACTTAGTCCAACAACCTAATGACAGAGCACAGATATTACTGAAAGAAAAACAGGTTATCACAAATAGATGCACACCCTTACTCTAATCATGAAAAATCCCAATTAAGGGATAATCTACAAAGTAGTTTTATATTCTTTAGAAGAATCAGGGTCATGAAAGACAAATAAAGATCGAATAACTGGGGCGCATGGGTGGCTCAAATGTTAAGCATCTGCTTTCGGCTCAGGTCACGATCCCAGGTTTCTGGGATCAAGCCCCTCATTGGGCTCCCTGCTTGGCGGTAGGGCTGCTTCTCCCTCTCCCACTGCCCCTGTTTGTGCCCTCTCTCACTGTGTCTGTCTCTGTCAAATAAATAAATAAAATCTTAAAAAAAAAAACTGAATAACTGTTACAGATTGGGAGAGATCAAGGAGAAAACAACTAAATGCAAAGTGAATAGGATCCTGGAATCGGAAAAGTACACTGGTAGAAAACAGATCAGATCCTGGAAAAGAAAAAGCACTTTAGTGGCAAAGTCAATAAAACTCAAGTAATTTCTGTAGCTTGGTTAAGAATATCATGCCTATATTAATTTTCTATTCTTGGTTAATTTCCTATTCTTGGTGGTTACGCAGTATGTATGTTAATGTTAAGGTTGGCAAGGTAAGGGAAATAAGGAAATTCTTTGTACTACCATTTTTGCAGGTTTTCTTAAGGTTTAAAATAAGTTCAAAGTAAAAAGTTTTTTTAAGAGTGCAATTGTCAACCAGAGTTTACAAGGAAGCACTCAAGGTTCTTTTATTTATAATCTGAAAACACTATAGTGTTTACAGAAAGAATGTGTAGTACTACTAGTATTCTGATAAATTTAACCAAAGAATGCTGCTAGAAAGATAAAAAGGGACCTTAAATAGCATGCAAATCAAGCTGAATGTTATTCTGTAAGAAATGGAGAACTATAGAAGCTTTTTGCAGTGGAAAATGATACAATTCACCCATTTTAAAACTAGTTCTGATGGCAGCATGGAGAACAAGACAAAGGAATAAAATATTAGAGGCAGTCCAGTGAGAAAGCACAGACCATGCCAACCTGAATAAGGGGAGCATCACCATCCTTGTTAATTTCCTAATTTTGATCACTGAACTGTGGTTATGTAACAGAATATTACATTTAAGGAATACAAACTAAAATATTTTAATATAAAGGGCATTATGTCTGCAAATAACTCAAACTGTTAAGGGGGAAAATACATATATACACATAAAAAGCAAAGGAAAAAAAATATACAGTAAAAATATTAACATGTAAGGAAACCGGATAAAAGATATATGGGAATTCTTTGTTTTATCCTTGAAACTTCTCTATAAGCCTGAAATTATATCTAATAAAAAGTTAAAAGAGAAAGTGAGGGATCAGAAGTCAGACAGACCTATACCACTCACAAGTTCAGGGCTTCACCTCTTCATGCCTCAGGCTCCTCATCTCTAAGAATGGAATAACAATTGTAGAGGTTTTGTGGAAAATGAGATAAAGCAGGTAAAGTGTTAAGCATACCCCTTGGCATATGGTAAGCATCTGATAAGTATTAGCTATTATTATCTCTAGCAACACAAAAGGATATAAAGAGAGAAGATAGAGATTACATGGCAACTTCACAAATATACAACCTAGGTAGAGATTACAGATGAATTTTTTTCAATTTTAACTTATCTACATTTTCTAATTGCTCTTCCTGAAGACTTACTGCCTATGTGAATAAAACATTTTAAGCAAATAAGTAAAAGGGCTAAACTATTTCTAGAATGCCCTCTTTTAAGAAAGGACTATCATAAAATTATTTTTAAATTAAAAAGTCCTTATTGGTAAAATATAAGATTCTACTACCTGCAAAATTTAATATAGTGGAATAGGCCCTGTAAGTAAAAGGTAAATAAAGTATAACTGCATAATAGTGGTTAAACGCTTAGATCTTAGCTGTTAGTTACCCTCCAATAAAATGAAGGTAAGAACTGCCTTCTTAGGGTTATTATGAGAATTAAATGAGAAATCCACGTTAAGTGCTTATTAACCCAGGTCTGCTACAAACTAAACTAAAAATTCTTAGCCCCTGTACTGGACTGTTTTGCTTTCTTAAAGTGAGAAAATCCAGTAACTTACTCAGCAGGAGCTGTGTTTTCATGTTGGAGTCCAGGTGGTGTTTTCTGGGTTCTTAAAGCTATTTCAGCATTCTTTAACTCCTAATAGATCAGAGGTTTTTAAAAAACAAAAAACAAACAGAAAAAAAAGTTTAAAAAACCAATTTTCTCTGGACTGAAATTTCAAACAATGCCACACACGTTATGAGAACATGCTATATATAACCTGCTTTACAAGTTGCTAAAACCTCTTCCCAAACAAGACAAAGTACATATTTAAAAAAACTTTATGATAAATTTATAATGACTTGCTGATCTATTTTAACAACTATGGACTTCAGGGTGCCTCGGTGGCTAGGTCAGTTAAGCGACTGCCTTCGGATCAGGTCAGGATCCCAGGGTTCTGGAATTGAGTCCCACACTGGGCTCCTTGCTCAGCCTGCTTGTCTCTCTGCCTGCCACTACCCCCGCTTATGTTCTCTCTCTCTCCCTCTTTCTGACAAATAAATAAATAAAATCTTAAAAAAAAAAAAAAAGAACTATGGACTTCTGTAAAATTCATGAAGTTAATTCATCTACAGCAAAAGACTGCTATTATTTAAAAATCTTTAATATACAAATATAGAAAATGCTGTTTTAAAGAAGCAAGGTAGCAGCAGTAATAATGTCGAGGCTGATGTAGCAGCAGTTAAAATTCTGGTAACTTACTATGTACCAAGCACTATGCTAAAAGGCTTTATGTATACTATATCATGGTCTATCCTCAATAACGACCTTCTAATCTACATGACATCCCCCTTGTGACGTCTCCCTTATACCAATGAAGAGGAGAACTTATAAGGACATGAGGTAACTTATCCACACCCATGTAGCTGGAATACATGAGAACTGTATCAAAGCGGCCCCGTTTTAAAGCTTATACACTTAACCATTCTTATATCGCCTTCTATTGTTCTTTAGTGCAATTCCAATCTTCTAACCAGTGGTTTTTCAAGACTGATATTCTGGTTTTATCACATTACATCCCATTCTGCTAGCACCTCACTGATTTTCAATCTCTATTTAAGTTCTCTTACTTAAAAAAAAAAAAGTACCTTAACTTAGTTGACTTGAAGACACATAAGCACATACAAACTTCTAATTTTAAATCAAGTAAGTCCTAGGTATTTAATGTACAGCATGGTGACTATAGTTAATAATACTGTATTGTATATTCACAAGTTGCTAGGAGAGTAGATCTTAAAAGTTCTCATATCAACAGGAAAAGTTTTTTTGCCTTAGTATAGTAGTAGATATTAACCAGATTTGTTGGGTCATTTTGCAATATATATAAATACTGAATCATTACATTGCACACCTGAAACTAACATAGTTTTATATGTCAATATTTCAATAAAAAAGTATACAAACTTTTCAAATTTTTACTTAACATAGTATCTATTTATGAAGAGCATAGCACTCTGATAAGCCCATTTTTTTTTAAGATTTTATTTATTTGACAGACAGCGATCACAAGTAGGCAAAGAGGCAGGCAGAGAGAGAGGAGGAAGCAGGCTCCCTGCTGAGCAGAGAGCCTGATGCGGGGCTTGATCCCAGGACCCCGGGATCATGACCTGAGCCAAAGGCAGAGGCTTTAACCCACTGAGCCACCCAGGCACCCCTAAGCCCATGTTTTAAAAAGGCATATCACAGGGGCATCCGGGTGGTGCAGCTGTCATGAGATCAAGCCCCGCATTGGGTTCCAGGCTGAGTATGGAGTCTGCTGGAGATTCTCTGCCCCTCTCCCTCTGCCCCTCCCACCGGTGAGTGAGTGTCCTCTAAAAAATAAATAAATCTTTAAAAAGACATTTCACATAAAGTTCTTTAACAGATGAGAGAAAACTTTAGGGAAAGATTTCTAGACTGCCATGAGCCAATGAAGTATATTTTATAATTGTGAAATATAAAACAAATCATCTACCATCATTCTTCCCCAACAATGTAGATAAGAACAATGTATTATATATTTTACATATATTATACCATAGAAAGAAAAAACAAGTACACATGAATGGCAAAAAGCATGAGACTCTTTAACATTTTTAACTAAGACATAAGACTGGCAAGTCATCAGAATTTTTAATACTTAAAAAGCATAATATAGTTTTTATTTAATGGCTGGCAGATTTTTAAAAACATATTTTTCTGCCTCACTTGTACGATATAGCAATTTAGCCAGCAGGCACTCTTAGGAAACAAACTAGTTAAGAGTATCAGCTCTTCTACTTACTGACAAACTCTTCCATTTATTAACAAACCTCTCTGCCCATATTCTTATTTATATAACCAAGATAAGACTGCCTACCTCATAGAGCTGTCATGAAAACTAAACTGGACTAATATAAATTGCTTAAAATACTGCCTCATAAATAATAAGAACTCAATACAAACTAGTGACTACTATTATCACAGCAACTTAAAAGTACTCAAGCTAGGGCTCCTGGGTGGCTCAGTTGGTCAAGCGACTGTCTCCGGCTCAGGTCATGATCCTGGAACCCAACACTGAGTCCTGCAACTGACTCCCTGCTCAGCAAGGGGTCTGCTTCTCCCTTTGACCCTCCTCCCTCTCATGCCCTCTTTCTCTCTCTCTCTCTCTCAAATAAATAAAACCTTTTTTTAAAAAGTACTCAAGCTATGCAGTTTTCTTACAGTATATCTGTATCAAGTCTTATAAACTATAAAATAATTTCTACTTAAATAAAACAAAACAAAACCCTACAATAAAATTACTGTAAGTTAGTTTACCTGAGCAGTTTCTATTTTCAACTTGTCAATATTGAGGGTGTTCCTCTGTAATCCACTGGCAGCCAGTGACAGAAGCTGCTTCAGAGCTTTAATATCTTCCTGTACTTTGAGCATGGCTTTTGAAGACATTCTACTAATTTCTTCTTGTACCTGTTTCTGTTCCTTCACAAATTTCCTAAAAAGATACATAAAACTGAATTTTAAAAAAATACACCTTTGGTTTCCTACAGGAAAAAAGTACATTTACTATAGGCTGGTCAGAGTCCTAGTGTTTTAAAAAGGAAATACTAAAAATTCATTCACAGTTCACATGCTTTTTTCAGAATGACAGTAACAATTTTAATTCCCATTATTCTGCTTTGTTTATAAAAATATTAAAATTTTTACCCAAGTTAAAATGTTAAAGAGGAAGAAGAGATGTTCCCCTTAAAATAGATTCTAACATTCTTCAACATGCTCTATCCAATTCTATTTGACACACTTACTGGAGGTTTTCAACATCCTGGCAGATGACAGGAGGTAGGTTTTCATCCTTCAGTGCTTTACTATCCCTAAGAAAAATGCCACAGATATATTAAAGCCATTGAGATTATAAAAAGCTGACAGCTGAGTTCCACTACAGTTAAGTGTTAAAGGGGAGGAAGTAAAACAAATATTCCCCATTTATAGCTCTCATGCTTGATTTCAAATCTCTTTATAAAAAACTGTTAAGTTTCCTGACTTTTAAAGTAGCTTTAACAATTCATCTGACAGGGAGATTTCTTTTCTAAAAAGACTGGCATATATCATAAGTACACATAAATGCATGTGACCAAATGTTTAAGAAAAAAATTAGAAAATACAAGAGATTAAATTTTGAACTAAGTTTCCCTGGCTCAAAAATTCTATGACTGGCCTTTTATTCAGTTCAAAAATATTAAGCATTCAGTAAAGAAAGTCTACAAACTTCTCATAACGAGATGCTCATTATATTTTACTTGATTTTAAAATTTCAATTTATTCTTCAACAAAATAAAACCTACGGATAGGCTAAGGGAATCATACATATTTAAGGATAGGAAAAGGTGAAATTTGGCATGCTGTAATGTAATTATGAGTTAAATCTCAGTCACAGATCTGCTACTACTTCCTTGATATAACCCTAAGCAAACCTCAGTCTCTTCAAGCTTTCTCATTTATGTAATAGAGATAAAATATACATAAGATATTTTGAAGGCATGAACTTGATCATTTATTTACAAATATTTTATCTAATGTAATATAAATTAGGTGAGAAAATATAAGTGGTAATAAAAATAGTGATCTTCAAACTTATATGATGTATATGGAGGCTTTCCTCCCTCTTCAGAAAATAAATGCGACTGGTATAGTAGTTTATATATAAAAGGTATATACACGTAAAACTGAGCATAAAGTATTCCAGAAAGAATTGGTTATAAACTTTCCTAATGATTAAAAATTAAAGATCTGACCTTCCAAAATCTTTCCAGAGCATATGTTTATTATTTTATTTTAGACAAAAACTGATTCAAAGAATTTTTCTTCTAAATGTCTATATAGTTTCATTTACTTCCAATGATATCACCTGCCTATAAATTAACAAATAAAATTCTTCAAATAAAATATTTTAAATGTTAAATTGTAAACTTACTCTGGTCTTGTTCCTGTTTTATCACCTAGAAAATTCAAGAAGCTTCATGTAAAAACAGGTCATTTAACAATGTATTCCAAATTCAAGTTTTAATTCAACACAAACTTAGGTATAAACAGAAACTTCTAAGCATTTTACGGACAGACTTTTAGACATCATGTGAGGTCACCTGTCACAAACTCCAAACACAACATACTATGGTGACATGTTTGTATACATATAAACAGAGAGTTATGTAGCTGATTTGTATCTATTTCTTTCAAGGGCAAGAATCTTCCTCTTTCAACTATCTTCTATGAAAAATATTCTTGCTTAGCACAGTTTAACTCCTGCAAGTACTACTTGATGCTTTCTTAGATTCTATCAGTTTATAATACTAAAATATGTCAGACTACCTGGATGTCTCTAAATATTTACAAAAGAAGCAATTTTTAAGATGATGTTTTTAATGTGTGCAGATATATCAACACCTTTCTCATGAACACCTATTTAGTGGCTATCATTATTAGTGTATGTCTAAAAGTAGAAAAGTAAAAATGCTCCGTCAGCAAAATGCAGTGACTCACTTTCTGCTTTTCCAGAATTTATTTCACACTACAAAATAAGACCCGCTTAATTAAGAAAATACAGGAACACACAAAACTTCATCCCATCAGAGAACCTTAATGGTTTCTCTTACAACCTGTTTTGACACTTTTTTGGCCACACCCATTTTTAAACATGATCAAGATGACCATAAGTTATGTTAACACACTTTCTCAGGATGTTGTAATTAAGTCTTTTTCATGTCACTTAACGTGATTTTAAATGACCACAGAATACTGATGACATAGCTGTATCAGAACCTTTAAGCCCAGCCTTCTTCTTAACATATGAACATTTACTATATAAACAATGCTGCTACAGTCAATGTCTTTATCTCCAAATACTTGTGCATGACTTTATTTGTATTCCCAAAAAAAGAGGAATTTATAGGTCAAAGGTTACATCAAGGAAAGCTGACGTATTATCAAACTGATCCTTTAAAACAACTATTCCGGGGCGCCTGGGTGGCTCAGTGGGTTAAAGCCTCTGCCTTCGGCTCAGGTCATGATCCCGGGGTCCTGGGATCGAGCCCCGCATGGGGCTCTCTGCTCCACAGAGAGCCTGCTTCCTCCTCTCTCTCTGCCTGCCTCTCTGCCTAGTTGTGATTTCTCTCTGTCAAATAAATAAAATATTTAAAAAAAATTTTTTTTTAATTTAAAACAACTGTTCCAATTTATCTTCCCACCTACTATGAATAAGTAATTTTTCCATCACACCATCAACAATAATGTACATTTTTCTAAAACAATCACTGCCAGTACATAGGTGAAAAATGCCACTTCATTATAATCTAAATTCCTATTTCTGACTGTACTAAGTAAAACATTTCAAATAATAATTAGACAAATCTATCTCCTTTAGTGAATGGTCTATTCAGGCTATTTGTTCATCTCTGAGGCATGTTTCTCACTGACTTCTAAGAGCTATTTCAACATAAAGCATATTAATTGTCTCATACATACATTTCATGTGTCTATTTCTAAAATGAGAACCTAATTTTAAGATACATCTCAATTTCAGATGTTAAAATGTGAAAAAAAATAAGCATCTAAACATCAAGTATTTTACTTCCAATCTGTCATTTACCTTTGCCTTTGTCAATAGGGTTTCTTTTGTTTACCTTTTTAATCTAACTACAATTTATTTTTCCTTACTTTGTATTTTGATATTTCTCTTTCATAGTTTAACATTTCTGAAATTGGTATCCAAGTTCTACAGATGGAAGCCTTTGATTGGATGAGACACAGTAAGATAAAGTAGGGATTTAATTTTTTTCCCACAGACTTCAACTTTTTTATTCATTAACGTACTATTTTGCTCTTTCTTTGATATTCCATTTTTATTATATTTACAGACATTTATATACACATAAACCTGTATACATAAAACTTAGGCCTGTTTTTAGCCTACCATGGGCCCTGACTGGTCCATCTAGCTTTGCATCTGTAATACCTGTGGACTGCTATAAAAGCTCGCTGTCAGCACTCCACCTCTGTTCCTGCCCTCCTGCACATTATCTTCCACACGGCTGCCAGAATGCTCTTCTTCAAACATGTATCTCACGTCATATTATTCACATGAAAACCCTAGTGTGTCTCAACAGTCCTCCGTGTAATTACAAAACTCTTTAAGATGATACACACGGCCCTTCCCTTTATGACATCTGGAATCTGACTTTCCCATGCTGCAACTTGCTGGTTTTCCAGCAGTTCTTCAAAAGAGTAAAGATCATCCTCGTCTCTAGATCTTACTCCATGCTGCCCCCACTTACAGAGCATTGCTTCCTACCCCTCTTCATCTATCAAACCCAAAACAGTAGGTCCAGGCTAACTGATGCAGCTGCTAGGGAAACAGAGAAATCCTTTAGATTAAGAAAGAACCCCTTGACACGTAGAGCAGATTAAAAGGAACTGGATGTGGCCTATCAGGTCATGTGCACTTATTCTACATACTCCTTCTGTTCAACTCTGAGGCACAACACAAGAGGAAGACAATGGGGGAAGGCAGAGTTTGGGGAGGGCGAGGGGAGATTAACTCCTTATATTTCTCTTACTCCTTTGCTCAGTCAGGTCTTTCACGTGGAGCCTAAAAGCAATTACAATAAAGAGAGAACCAGTTTCATAATTAAAATCAAAATAGTTCAAGGATACCAGACTGCTTCAGCTGATTAAAAAAATAAGCTGCTAAAACATCTAAGATTATTTTTTCTAATTTTGATGTGGCTACAAAGAAAACTAAGTAAAAACAAGAGACAGACCCCTATGTTTAAAAATCAATTTTGGGGGCACCTGAGTGGCTCAGTTGTTAAGCATCTGCCTTCAGCTCAGGTCATGATCCATGGTCCTGTGATCAAGCCCCACATCAGGCTCCTGGTTCAGCAGGGAGCCTGCTTCTCCCGCACCCACTCCCCACTTGTATTCCCTCTCTAGCTGTCTCTTCTTCTCTGTCAAATAAAATTTGGAAAAAAAAAAAAAGTAAAATAAAATAAAAATCAATTTTCATTCAAAGAAAAGTTATCTTAAATTTTCTAAGTTTAAAAGGATTTTAGGATAGGGCAACCTGAGGGTTTTGAAGGGTCAGGGGTGGGAGGTTGGGGGAACAGGTGGTAGGTAATGGGGAGGGCACGTTTTGCATGGAGCACTGGGTGTTGTGCAAAAAGAATGAATACTGTTACGCTGAAAAAATAAATAAAATGAAAAAAAAAAAAAAAAGGATTTTAGGATAGCCAGCTTTTAAAACAGTACTTCACCCTAGAATAGTATCTCTACATAATAAAAACCACATCCAAATAAAAATTCTTACATAGATATACGGACACCTTCATCTGTTACCTCATTCTAAGTTCTTCAGAGGATTCAATGCAATACGCATTTAAGTACCCTAGTGAAACATGCTTTCATCAGAGGCAGAAGAGACATTGCAAGACAAAACAAAAAATCATGCACAGGGAATCCACAAAACTAAAACATCTTTCAGAATGAATCTGGATTGGTAATTTTTAAAAAGAATATTCTGCATTGCAAGAGCACAGTGAGAAGGGCATTTTCATACTGGCTGGTGGGTAATAAATTGGTAAAATCTTTCTAGAAAGTAATTTCACAATATTTACCAAGAGTCTCCAAAACTCTCCCTCTCTTTAAGCCAACGATTCAGTTTCTAGGTATTTGTCTTAAAAAAATAATCAAAAATATGTATGAAAATTTATAATAAAAGCAAACACATAGACAGATTTACTACATGCCTGGCTCTACTGAAGTTTTATAAATTGTAATCCTCGGACCAACAATGTCAAGTAGTTACTGTTCTTTTCCCCCACTTTACAGATAAAGAAACTAAAGCACAGAGGGATAAGTAACTTGACCAAGGTCACAGAGCTTCTAAACAGTTGAGGGGATTTGAAGCCAGATGATTTCAGCTCAAGTCTATCCCCTTAAGCTACAATACTACATTGCCTCTCCCCATAAAGATGCTCAATATGTTAATACTTCCTAGAATATGAACTGAAAACAAACACTAACAATGGAATGATGGCTGATTAATGATATATCAATTCATAAAGCTGACTCAAGCAGCAATAAAACACTCCTAAAGAATTAATGAACTGACAAATATTGGTGATATAACATATGAGAAAGAACAGGTTACAAACCAATACAGTTGACCTTTGAACAATGCAGGGATTAAGGGCCCTAAACCCCCAGGCAGTTGAAAATCTGTACATAATGTGACTCCCCAAAATCTTTACTAATAGCTTCCTGCTGACCAGAAAGTGTACTGACAATATAATGTCTATTAACACACACTTTGTATGTTATATGTACTACATACTGCATTCTTACAATAAAATAAGATAAAGAAAAGAAAATATTAAGAAAATCATAAGGAAAACACATTTACAGTACTCCACTTTTATTGGAAAAAATTCACATATAAGTGGACCTAAACAGTTCAAAGCATGTTGTTCAAGTATCAACTTATATACACCATATATGTGTTCATGGTCCCAACTTAAGAACATATATTAATACACACAATGATAGCCACATAACCATATCCATATACAAAACTCAGTTTTCTATAAAAATAAAATCTTAAATACATAATACACAAAAAAATTTGTGAGATATAAAGCAGATTTAAAAGTAAAAACTTTACTACTGAACATATAACTAAAAATCTTCCTGACATAGGAATTTAAGTTATTGTTAGAACGTAACATTACTTACTCTTTTTATCTGATGAGCTACTAAAATCTATACCACCAAGACCTTCACTGCCTGCAGTTGAAGTAGCTGCTGTGGTTCCCAAAGTCAAGCCTAAAGCATTCTGTCCAAGTCCTACAAATAAGCCAAATATAATTTACAAAGAAAGTCTTTACAATGATTTTCCCTTAATGGCCAAAATTCTCAAGCGCTTTCAAGCTGGATCCCATTTTTCTTCATAATTGATCAAGCAAATAACACGGAATCAATCTAAAGCTGGGATGCAATGGTGTATGTCGTCTGGATAACATAATTTTACTCTTTACTTGTGAGGCACTTTTTTAAAGTGTAGACACATAATGTCACACAGTGCACAACGGTGACTTGACGAGTCTCTACGTGCCATGTGCACCACAAGTGTCATCACCCTATCTGTCGCCACACACCCTTATTGCGATACCACTGATTATATTCATCCCTGGGACTTACTCCATAACTGGAAGGCTGCACCAACCCCCCTCACCCATTTTGCCTGTCCTCCCTACTCTTTTGGCAACCATCGGTTCTCTGTATTTATGGGTCTATTAATTTTTCTTTACTAAAAAGGTCAGAGTTTATCTGTTACATGAATCATTATATGAAATCATTATGCTCTACACTTTAAATATCTTACAATTTTACTTCTCCATTATATGCCAATAAAGCTGGTAACAGATAAATTACATAAATAAAATAATCTAGTAATGATTTATAAGATTTCAGTATAACATAAAGCAAACAGTTTTATTATTCATGAAATTTAAAGAACTGAGAGTTAGAAGCCTTACAGTTCAAAATCAAATTTCATACTCCCAAGCTTTTTCAAAAAAAATTTAATGAAAGAAATAGACTTCATTTATTTAAATGCTACCTCACTGACAAAAGGAATGAAGGGGCTAAACTACAGTTAATCTTAAATCATGAATGTATGCTTGTAAATCAAGTAGCAAAATTTTAAAGACCACACATTGGTAAATCATCTAAGTCCATGCATTACCAAGCTCACATAACTGTGGTTCTTTTTGGACAGATGCTATTTACTTTAAACAGAGGAAAGAGTAGATGTACTAATAAGAGCATGGGATATATGAAAACTGGGCTTAAATACTGACAATGTGTGAAAAAAATACAGCTTAATAAATGTCCATTAAAAAAAAATCAGGGGTGGGGCGCCTGGGTGGCTCAGTGGGTTAAAGCCTCTGCCTTCAGCTCAGGTCATGGTGTGGGATTGAGCCCCACATCAGGCTCTCTGCTCAGCAGGGAGCCTGCTTCCCTTCCTCTCTCTCTGACTGCCTCTCTGCCTACTTGTGATCTCTCTCTCTGTCAAATAAATAAATAAAATCTTTAAAAAAAAAAAAATCAGGGGTATCTTCAGGTTAGCACAACCATAAATCAAGCACTGACGTGTGTCTAGAGCCTAATAAAAATTATAACAGGCCTAAAAACTCATTAGCAAGACACAAAAACAATCCTCCACCTCCCCTTTCTGTTATTTTTGTGTTTTGCTCTCTTAGGAATCTTTAGGAGAGATGTTTAAATACTTATCCTACAAAGAACTGTATGTTACAAGTCATCCAGTGATTTAGTTATTAGGAGACATTATGAATATCTACAAGGTGAGACAACAGTGACAAAGACAAGTATTTGAAAAATAATGCAAACTTGAATGCTACAAATTTTTACAGATTATCTTCACCAACTCCTTTTTTCCCCTTCCACTGACCCAGAGTTTCTTCACTAAATTTAGTACCTGAACAGAGTACATGAAAGAGCTATTTAATAGAACACACTAGGTCATACTCTTTCACCTCTCCCACACAACCAAGTATTAGACACCTATGAGGTGTTGAGTAAAATTTCTGAAATTAAATAGCCACTATACATGAACATATGTATTATTGGAAATGCTATGATTTTAATATGTTTCAATGCCAAAAAATGTTGTTCCTAACAAAAATTGTTAAAGAGAAATTCTTGATGTTATATTGCTATGTGAGATAATTATACAATGTTTTCAAATCAGAGGAAAACTTTTTTTCACTCGTACCTTATATTACATTATATATGGTATCATGTTTCCTCTATTATTCATTCCCAATACTCAAAACATCGACAGAATCCTTAACATGAGGCTAATTTCAAAATAAGAAAGAAATGAAAAATCAATCTAAGATGGAAAATATTAAGTATTCTCTGCCAAGTGAATTGATACTTTAGTATTTTGCCTGACTATAATAAATTTAATTGCCTTCAAAGCACGCTAATACCCTTTCCTGATGTCTGTAATGGAAAGCCATTCTTAAAGCCAGGGCTTAAAAGGTCAAGTTGTTTTACAATGAACTTAGATACCAAATGATCCAAGACTCTACAACTGCCATTTATTGATAAATTTCTCTAGAATAGTTTATAGGCTCCTTAAACAGGCCCTTCTTTGTTTCTTTATATAGTCAGTCAATATTGAGAAGTAGAAAAATTTATTTCTACAATATGGCTAAGATGTCCAATTATGCATGGAAGCCATTATTTTATAATTCAGTTTTCATACTAAACAAAAACATTCAGGTTAAAGAGACAAAGTGGTCTGTTCAAAAGGTCAAAATACAGATAAAGTAAATTTAAATATAAATATTTGCTATTTTGGAAAATGAATACCATCAATTACCTGATGCTGCTGTATTTGAACTCTGGAAAAGTGAACCTCCCAAACCAGCTAAGGCTCCCCCTAAGGAAAGGCTTGTTGATGCAGTAGTAGTTGTAGCTGTTGTTCCACCCAAATTATTTAGGGTAAATCCTGTAGATGCTATAAAAAGTAAAACTGTAAGGCTTCAAAAGGAAACATCATTTCTAAGAACACCAGAGAAAATACAAAACATTCCCCCACCACCACCAAAAAAGACCGCCCTCATGTCCATGACAAAATTCACTCTAGTTTTTCCTAAAAAACTACTTGCTAAAGATAAAATTACATATACTTAAGAATAAAGAGAAATAAGACCTTCAGGCAAATGCTAGTGACACAAATAAGAGTTCTAGGTAACACTAGAATGGTATAAGGTAACTGATTCCAGAGAATAATAGTTTTCAATCCAGGACACCAAATTCACTTCAAAATGGAATGAATCCTAAGGCAGGCAAGGTTTACGCAAGTTCTTTATCCCTTCTTCTCACCAATATGCTCCTTGAAAACAAAGTGAATATTAATGGTTTTACATGTTACCTCTCACCCTGTCCCTGCTTTGATCTGTAAACAGAGATCAACTTCTAGGATGACCCCTGCTGCTTTAAAGCCAATGATGATCTTCTTTGTAGGATCATAATTGCTGAGTGATTAAAATAAAAACTTTCCAAAACTGAAGTTATCTTTAATAAAGGTGAATACCTGTATTCACTAGCCAAAAACAAAACAAAATTCAACCACAAAACGTGGCTTTTCCCATTCTGCCTCACCTGCTGGAGTTGACGCCAGAGCAGATGAAAGAGGAAGACCACTAGCTGAGGTAGAAGTAATAGGGAGAGCAAATGGTGTGGCAGATGCAGCGGGTTTACTGAATCCTAAACTGAAACCTGTTGTAGACGCAGATGTAGTAGTTGGCGTTCCTGTGTCAAACAAACAAACAAATCCTATTTTACCATAACTATGTATGTATTATACCAGTTTCAATCAGGATCCCTAAAAGTTCGTGGCCCTACTTTTGTAGCTAGAAGGATAGGTGGGTAGGTGTGAAAAAGGAAAGCATAGAAATTGGAACCAAATCATGATGAATACTTAAAAGAGGATGCTATGATTTAGGAAAAGCAAGAAAAAGTCCCATCAATGTGGTAATATTGAAATCCAATTTCAGTTCTACCCCTGGATTTACCTAAAACTGGATTTACCTAAAACAGCACTTACCCTTCCTTTGCTTTATACTCAACAGAAAAATATTCCTTTCCTCCAACGCTATTTAAACCACCGTTTCCTCTTCTACTGTTTCCTCTTCTTTTCTTCTGTCAACTCCTGCTACTCCTTCCAGTCTGCTTTTGTCCATCTCCTTCCTCTGTTCTGTTCTTAAATGATACTGCCTGTTGCTCTAGGCCTGCTCCCATACTTCCCAACTACAGAATCTCAGCTAGGGGAACACGGGTCGAAATCTATACCTACCAGAGTCTCCACTGATTAGTTTTATCAGGATGTCCCTTCACTCTGCACCTCTACGCCTCCCTATATAAAAAATTTCCTAAATCCCCTGCCATGGTCCACTCAGTTGCTCAAGCCAGAAACCATAATCACTCCTGACATCCCTTCTCTCTCCTGCATTCTACTAGTCACAAATTCTGCTGATTCTACTGCAGAAATATCCCTGGATTACAAGCATCCTCAAAACCCTTAGCTCAGGTCATCTCCCTCTTAAGAACAATTATAACCTCTTAATTTGTTTCTGTGCTATCAGGCCTTCTAAACTTTAATCTATTCTTGGAACTATTTGTTACTTTAAAAACAAGAGAGAACACCAACAAAAAATAATACCCTGGTGATTCTCTCTGACTGAAGGCTCTTATCAGGTCCATACTATCTCTACACTAGAGTCAAAAGGCGTGGCACACAACCACCTTTCCTATCTACTTCCAACCTGCTCTTCACACCCCCTCTCTCCCTACCATTCCCACTTTTGAACCCTAAACTCTAACCAAGTACTTTTCCTATTTCCCTGAACCCCCTTATGACTGGACTGTTGTACTTCTCCATCAGGAATGATGTTTCCTGCCCCCAAAATAAACTCCTACTCTTATCTTCCTCTACTTCCCTTGGTGCCTTTCATACATCTGTTAGAGCACTTACCAGGTCATACAAGAACGTATTACTATACCTGCCAGCCACCTTCACCTCATCACCCACAGAATGCCTTACTCATACTCGTGCTCTTGACATCATTAGTATCACCCTCACCACCAGGATCATCACCACACCAACAGCTAACACTAAATGTTCCAAGCATTATGTATACTCAAGGCCACAGAGTTAGGAAGTAGTAGCTGCTCAAAACTATTAAATGAGGAAATACATAATGACCTGCATTTTGGCTTTCTCTAAAGGCACTGAGAGAAGCAGCTGCCAGAAATTAAACTTCTGGATTGCCCTTACCACAACCAGAAATTCCTGCCAGAGTACAGTGCTTTGAAATCCTGTATGGGTTCTATAATCTCGGGAAATAAGAGAATCCAACTGCTTGGCCCAAAGCCAATCCTGTCCAAAACTCTGGTAGTGAACAGATGTGTTACACTTTCTGCTGGTAACAGGCGAGTAGCATCCCAATGAAGAAAGCCCACCAATCTTTAGTTTATTTCAAATTTTAATTAAATTAATAAATTTAATTAATAAATTTAACTTTAACTGTCCTTTCATTCATTCATTTCCTTTGACATTATTAACTGTCATCCTACTTACTCACATTCCCTTTGGCATATCATTACAGAGAACTATGGCGTTTTTGAGCTGGAAAGAAATCCAAAAACAGTCCTACCCTTGTTTTACAGGTAACCAAAAGCTGCCAGATACTACATGACTACCTAAGACCGCACAATGATTTGGAGGTACAACCAGGGCTTAATTCTAAGACTTCTGGTCTATAGTTTGTTGTTTTTTGGTTTTGTTTTTTTTTTTTTTTTTTTTCACTAAAAGGGTTCAAATGACTACAGAAATACAATGTAAAATAAACCTCCAGAGAAAAACCATTTCTGTATTTAAAGGCTTTTTTCTGAATTAAAAAGTCATTGACTTTTTTAAAAACTCCAATACTGAAAGGTTGTATGATGAGTCAGTGTCTCTGATCTATATTAGATTCCTTACATGCTTCCTTCTATACCCAAGCTCTGTGAGATATTAAGAAAGAGAAGAGTAGAAAACCACAGATCTGGGATCTTTCCTCAAAAATTCTTACCCAGAGTTAATCCTGTAGTTATAGTTGTTGCTATTCCTGGGGACAAAAAGAGAAATAAAATTTAATCATCAATGGAAGATGACATTTTTGGGGGTTTATTACAAGGGCAAGACTTAAGAGTCATCCTCAGGATATGATACTACAACAACCAGTATCTTCTACCAAAACCGCTAATAGAAATGTTCTTCCTATAGCACTGGTTTTCATATTACAGGCTATATATAATTACATAGGGAATAAGATTTATAAATGCAAACAACTACTGCTTATAACAACATTAGGCAAGGAGAAAAAAAGCTACTCCAAGCAAACACTGGCACACAAAGTTGTTTCAAGGAGCTCACTGGCGGCTCCCGCATTCCTGCAGTTCTTACATTTTCTATGTGTGGCTGTGAAAAGTTGCAATCAAAGTTGGAATGTCAATGCAAAAAGTGGTAACAGAGACCAAGAGGCCCTGAGGGTAGAGAATAAAGAGTAAATAAAGAAATAAGCTTTTTAAATGGCAGCATTACTGAAACATATTTTTACCTTAATAATAACCAAATATCTCTAAGTATTAAAAAACAGATTTTTATTATTGAAATGTCTACCAGAAACCTTGACCTCTTGCCCTTTTCCCATCGAAACAACTGTTTTAATAATACAAAAACTTAAAACGTCTCTTAGGAAGGCAAATTATAACGTTATAGCAAGACAGGATGCTGACTGCCCCACATATGCTAAATTAAATTAATGTCCAAATTGGTAAACTTGACTTATCTTCACTAAGGTAAAACACTGCATTATATACTCTAATGTAAAAATTAAATTAATTCTTTGTATTTAAAGAGGCGTATCTTCTTTGTGTCAAGTACACCAAAAAAGAAGTTATTTTAAAAAAGAGATCTTGGGATGCCTGGGTGGCTCAGTTGGTTAAGCGGCTGCCTTCAGTCAGGTCATGATCCCAGGGTCCTGGGATCAAGTCCTGCAACAGGCTCCTTGCTCGGTGAGGAGCCTGCTTCTCCCTCTGCCTCCTGTTCCCCTGCTTATTCTCGCTCTCTCTGATGAATTAAATAAATAAAATCTTAAAAAAAAAAAAAAACCAAAACTCATTTCTTTAAATTTGTTTTTCTTCTTTTTTTAAGATTTATTTATTTATTTTTGAGAGAGAGCTTGGGTGGGGGGCAGTTCACAGCAGAAGGACAGGGAAAGAGAGAGAGAATCTCAAGCAGACTCCCCAAAGAGCTTAAAGCCCAAAGAAGGTCTCATTCTGCAAGCAAGAGATCATGACCTGAGCGGAAATCAAGAGTTAGACCCTTAACCAACTGAGCTACTCAGGAAGCCCTAAATGTGTGTTTTCCTTTATACTAAAATAGATCATAACCAATGTTAGGCCTATCACTGGCCCTTAATTGCACATCCCTATATATTTTTTCATCTTACTATTTACCATTTTTTAGGTCTGACACCAATGACAATCCCTATAAAGGGAAGAAATATAGACCAGAACCTTAAAAGGAATAGCCCATAACTACTCCTTGAAATCTGACAATCCTCCTTACCTGTATTTGTTCCTCCTAGAGTGAACCCAGTGGTAGGTTTCGATCCAAAGAGCCCGGTTCCAAAACCACCTGAAGGAGCAGATGTCGTTGCAGGAGTTGCAGTGCTTCCAAGAGTTCCAAAATTGAGCCCCACTGAAGGGTTGCTTATTTATAAAAAACACAAAATAAAGTCTACTAGAGCCAGTATTTCCTTAAGAAAAATAAAAATTAACTCTTCAAGGTTAGACACATTCTTTCATTTGACATATTCAATATATTGCCATAGAATACAAAAAGAACTAACAATTTATTTTTAACCAACCAAATTCAAATATTTTCCTGTTCTCTTTAAAAATAAGTCACATACAAAAGATTTCAGATCCCAAGGAAATCATAAACAGTATCACATATTCTCCTTTTCTAAGTTTTATTGAGAGTTAGCATATTTTAAAATGGCCACAGAGAAATCCTATGAATGTGGATCATTTTCCTCTTGAATGACTCATGTATAGTTCACATTTCTAAATACATTTGCTCTTTCCCAACTACGAAATAAAGAAAAATAAAACGTACTCAGAAATAGAAAAGTTATTTTAAGTGGTCTTTGCCACCTCTCTGTTGCCATATCACCATATTTATGGATTTAGGCGGGGACAGGGGGATACAGTTACTTTTCTTGTCACCGAAACAGCATTAAGAACTGGGGTAGGGGTGAGAAGAGGAAAAGGACAAAACATAACCTGGCAATAGTAAAATAGAAAGCTAAATTACCCTCTATCCAGATTATGTGTTCATCAGCAGAAATTCTCTTCAGAGTTTCTGAAAGCTTAAAAAGAACAGCTGGTAATAGCAAGTGATGTGAACAAAGTTCACAACTTTCAACTGTTCTTATCAAAACTCAGGGGCTCATATTTGCTATCTACAGTGGGAGAACAAATTATAAAAATAAACAAAAAGTCTTGACAACCTGACACTCCATAAATTGTACAGGAGAGTTAAAAGAGATTATATCATATACATAATGGGAGCTCCCATTCATCCTATATAGGTATCTTTATCTGTCTGCCGGCCCTTCCAAACAGACATAATCACAAGGGAAGCCAAGGTCAGTTTTAAAAAGCTTATGTCTGGGACACTGCAATTTAAGGAGGCGGCAGTATTATGGCTGCGTTCCAGTACTAGCTCTCCAATGTCCTGCGACTTGAGTGCCATAACTTAGCCTTCTTGATCCTCTATTTCCTCATATGCAAAATGTTAATAACTATGCCCACTTAACAGATTTTGTGCAAAAGATAAAGAGATTATGCATGGTAAATTAACTTCACTTAATAAATGTTATTACTATCATCATTAGGAACTTAATAAATTCAACTAAACACATTTTATATAAGGTATTACGCCAGCCAATCCTTGTGAGGAGAACAGAACTTGAAATCAGTCATCAACACTGAGTAGGGGGGCAAAAAAAAGGGAGCGTGCCCTGTGTCTTAGTTTATCATTGACTTTAAAATGATCTCTAGGAACATAGGTATGTGAAGTACAGAAGGATGGCAAAACAGGGTTGAAAGGTCTCACTAACAAAGCACAAAACTTTGAACACTTAATCAACTGAGCTAAAAAGGTATTCTAATAAACGTTATTGGCAAATTTTGAAGACCTCAAATTAAGGAAATGGTTATTATGCTCTCCTCCCTCCCAAATAATTCAGTGATCCCATTTGGTTTTACTGCTATTCCATAAATATATAAAGATGCACAGTGAAATTACGTATTTTTATTTTTTCTGAAATTATGTATTTTTAGACAAAATATTTAAAATTTCTTGACAACTTAAGATAACTGAAGACACAAGGCATTGTTTCATAATTAAATGTGAAAACATTACCAAAGAAATACATCAAAGTAGTATATTCTTACTCAAGAAAGCAAAAGAGAAATTCCTCTGCAGGAGAGAAATTTATTTAAAAGCTACTCCAGGGGCGCCTGGGTGGCTCAGTGGGTTAAGGCCTCTGCCTTCGGCTCAGGTCATGATCCCAGGGTTCTGGGATCGAGCCCCGCATCAGGCTCTCTGCTCTGCGGACAGCCTGCTTCCTCCTCTCTCTCTCTGCCTGCCTCTCTGCCTACTTGTGATCTCTGTCTGTCAAATAAATATATAAAATCTTTAAAAAAAAAAAAAGCTACTCCAGACAGGACCAAGTTTTGCCTCAACCCACTATTATCTGCCAATGGCTCATCAGAATGTGTTACAGTTGACTCCGACAGGTCAGGAATATTGTTTTAACTTCTCCAGCATGCTCTAGTGTGGACTTAGAAAGTAACATTTATGGAGCACTTACCAAGTGCCAGATATGATGCTAAGTACTTTACTCATCAGCAACTCTGTTCCAGATGTGGGAACTGAGGTTTGGAGAGTAACTTCCCTAAAATGATTTACCTAAAGAGACCAAATCATCAGATGGCGCTAGGGGAAGTCAGGTCTCCAAACCAGCACTCCACCAGACAAATGTTAAGATTGTTTCCCTTTCATTCATTTATCCAAGCCCTTCTAAAGTTTCTTTCTTTCCTTCTTTTTTAAAGTAATCTCTCCACCCAGTGTGGGGCTTTCACCATCCCGAAACCAAGAGTCATGCTGTTCTGACTGAACCAACCAAGGGCCCTTTATCTAGGCCCTTCTAAAGACTGTGTCCATGTTTCTAGCTGATCACTATAATTCTTTTACTCAGTAATTCAACAAATATTTATTAAAGTCCTCTTCATGTGCCAGGAACTGTCACAAGGACAGAGGATGGAGTGGTAAATTTAAGACTCTGATCCTGTCTTCAGGAAGTTTCTAGTCAGTGAAAGAAAGGGATTAATCAATCATTCATTCACTCAAAAAATGTGTAGAGCTCCACTGTCTACTGGGGGTAAAAAAAAAAAAGTATGAAAAGGTCTTCGCTTCGTGGAGCTTCCATTCTACTGCTGCGATCAGAAAATAAGTCAAAAAATGCAATGAACTGATTACAACTGTGATTAAGTGCTACGTTACAGAGTACGATGAAGATGGAAACCTCCTCTACACTTGCAGATCTAAAAAGTTCTCTCTGGAGATGCCAATATTTGAGTCCCAAAAGTAGACACTAGCTTGGCATATGAGGAAGGAGGTGGGAGGGGAATTCTAATGAGAGGGAAATGCCCCTAAGCCAGAAGGGGTTTGGCCAAGCCTACCTGAGGAACTAAGAAAATGCCAAAGTTGATACAGCAGTATTTTTCAAACTAAGATTAGGAGTCATCAGGAGTATAAAATCAATTTAGCAGATCATAACTGGCATCTTAAAAAATGAAATGGAACAGAACAGAAAATATCAAAGTGCATCACATAAATTAAGGGTAAGTATCTTTCTTTGAAACTTTGTTTCAGTTATTTCTTTCCCTGTACCTGAAATGAAATAATTCCTTTCCCAGTAAGTCTGTATTACTGAATTGGAACAAATTGAAATGAGGAGATGGGCTCAGGATGAATCTGAAGAGGTTCCAGATTATTTGGGTCTTGTGGATCATGGTAAGATTTATTTTTACTTCATTCCAAGGGATAATGAAAAATCATTAAAGGAAGGCAATGGGAATTTTAAAAATGACTCTGACTATAGTGTGTTAAAAAAGATTGACATCAAAGTAGATTTTTGAGACAGCAATTGCAATTCCATTGAACTAATCTAAGTAGGAGATGATAGGAATAGTTTTCACCAAATATAAGAAGGGTTACTGGTTGAAAACCTGGAAGAAAGAGCCAGTACCCTTATTTATCTCACCATCTGAAACAGAGTCCATTATATGGGAGTGCGTTCAATAAATATTGGTTCCATGAATGACAAGAGCTTGCAACAGGGTGGTGGCACTGAAGTGAAGCAAATGGAAACTAGGTAATTAAAATTAGCAGGCCTTGCTGGTTAAGGGTGCAGAGAGAAAAGGAGGTATTAAGGGAAATTCCCAGACTTTTCTCTTGACTATGTAGTCTGTACCTCCCCCCCTTTTTTTGTAAATTATACGTATATTTTTTTAAGATTTTATTATTTGACAGAGAACGAGCTCTCAAGTAGGCAGAGAAGGAGGGAAGCAGGCTCCTTGCTAAGCAGAGAGCCCCATGCGGAGCTCAACCCCAGGACCATGGGATCATGACCTGAGCTGAAGGCAGAGGCTTAACTCAATGAGCCACCCAAGCGCCCCTGTACCTCCACTTTTTAATGTAAGGAAGATATTTTTGGCTTTTTACTCTACGATGACATCCCTCAAGCTTCAGGAGATACCTTGTAACATTTTCTATGAATACTTCTTGATGTAATGAACTGCTCCCCTTTTACCTTAAAACGACTGAGTTCTAAAAATTAAATCTCTCGCCACGAAAATGACCTTTGACTATTTTAAATGTCTCTTTCTAAACCTCTGCTGGCTGTATTTCGTCATCGCCTGAAGCGGTGGTTTAGCAGGTTGCACAAAAACGATAAATATGCTACCTACATTTTTCAGTGTAACTAGAAGACAATGTGAGTCATTCCAACATAACACTCACGTATACTAATACGCACACTGTTCAAAATTATCACCAAGAAATGCTGCAACACGTATTTAAAACAAAAACCACAGTAACAAAGGACAGAGTTCCATGAGGTACAAAGATGTGAGCTCGTTTAAAATACCGCGAAATCATTAAAGCAGTGGAATGTCCAAAACCGTATATCCTGCAATGAATTCTGAATTATCAGCGATAAAACTGTAATTGTCCCCCTTAAAATTTTTCTATTGTCCTTTTCTGAAACCCCAGAATGACCCACAATGTCGTTCATTCGTTCTGTGCCTCAGACTGCCGCACTGCTAGGGCTCAGCGTGAAATCCCAGGCCCTTTCACCCAGCCAGACCCCACTCGACAGGGACACTGGGTGAACCATCGTGGATTCTGGGGACCTCACAGCCCTATGACCATCCTCCCGACCAGGCCCCCAAACGGCAGGACTCTGAGACTGGCGCTGCGCAAGTTTGTCTTTTTCCCAGACCCACTAGAAAGGAACCCAGCGGGAAGGGAGAGGGACGGGCCCACCCTCGGTAGTCTCGCGGAGAAGACCCGGGCCGGGAAAGCGAAGAAGCGCAGTTACCTAGATGCCCCCGTCCCGAAGGAGAAACCGCCGCCTGCGCCGGTCCCGCCGGGGGCTACGGTGGTGGAGCCCAGCGTGCTGGTCCCGAAGGAGAACCCCGTGGACATGGCTGCCGGGGTTCAGCGCCGTCAGGAAGCTGCAGGGGGTCTGGACGTTCCTCTCTCCTCAAAGCCAAGGCGGACCAGGCAGCATCGCTCTCGCCCAGCCACGACCTGGCGGGAACTTCAAGCCCCAGAGGCTGAGAAGACAAGGCCGAGGTGGGTGGGGCAACCACCCGAGAGCACGTTCCGGCACCCGCCGCGCGCACGTAACCCAGCAGGAGCGAGCCCGCCGCGCAAGGTACCCTGGGATGGGGATGGATCGCGCGCCGCGCAAGGCATCCTGGGAGGAAGCGGGCTGGGCGGGGTGGGGCTCCGGCCCTCTTAAGGGGTGGGTGCCCGGCGTTAAGAAACAGCAGAACCATTTCCTTTAGTTCCGTATTTGCATATGTGTTGACGTCATCTGTACTTCACGGCTGTTGAATCTTACTGCTTATGTCTTTCCCTGCTGCTAAAAGGGATGCGCGGAATCCCAAGGTGGGGATGGCCCTCTTGAGCAGTCCAAGCCCGGTTAGAGAAAGGGAGGCGCGCTCAGTCGTCGGTTGGCTGCCATCCCTTCCCGGAGAAGGACGGGTAGCTTGTCTTTCCCTGACAGTTCGGAAATCAACCGATAGCAATTCATTCATCCGCTCCACAGCTTTTGGAGCCCGCTAAGCGCAGTCATTGCGGGTTGCCACCCAGGAGGCTCAGAGAGCGTCCTTTGGTGGGGGGCTGGCCGACGCCGTTGGTGGTGCTGAGCAAACCCCCTGGACGTCAAACGATGTGGTCAAGTCCACGAAGTTTTTGCAGCGTATCCTGCTGGGTAGGAGTCTGGGTCTCCCGGCCCATCGCGTGAGGTCCCGCGATGGCTGCCTTCTGGCTTTGGGTTTTGCATTGCTCTGAAGCCTCTTTGCTACCTACCAGAGGAACTGCCAAGTGGAAGGGTTAAGTACAGAAACAAGCACAAGTGCAGAATTTAAGAGTTCCATGAGCAACCCCTAAACATAAGAAAAATGTAGATTTAAGGAAGAGATCTCCTCTTGTAGAAGCATCAGGAGAGGCTTCATGTCTGGTGCATTTGAGGTGCTGTCATCATAATGTGGGTCTTTATTCAGAGATTGTCACATTACTCCTGCAAATGATTTTCCTACTTGTGATTTCTTCCAGTAAAATTCATCCCATAAGCAACCACCAGATTTGCTCTCCTAAAACATAATTCTCACCACTGCACTGCCTTGATGAAACACCCAGTGGCCCTTTAGGCTAGCATTCGTCCTCCATAAGACAAATCTAAGATCAGGCCTCACAACTCCGCTTAATGCAGCACTTTCTCTAGTGTTGAGGTGGGGCATTGCTGCCTCCTGTGGACTGAATCCCTAAAATTCATGTGTTAAAGCCTTAACCTCCAATGTGATGGTATTTGAAAATAGGGCCTGTGGAAGGTAATTCGGTTTAGATGAGGTCACGAGGATGGGGTCCTCATGATGGAATTAATTCCCTCATAAGAAGAAACATTAGAGACCTCTATTTCTCCATTTCTTGAGGATACAGCTAAAAGGCAGCCTTCTTAGGCAAGAGGAGAGCTGATGGGCACCTTGATCTTGAACTTCTCAGCCTCCAAAACTGTGAGAAATTTCTGTTGCCACCCACACTGTAGCATTTTGTTATGGCAGCCTGAGTGTTTACACATTACCTCTGTGTTTGTTTAATTAAAAAACCGAAATAGCATTTTAGATATTATGGACATCACCATAAGGATAAAAAAGTAACATATTTGAACTGTAATTTAAAGAAAAATTTCATAGTGACTGAACAGGAGGAGGAAAAAATGAAATATTGAGGGTTTTAGAGCTTCAGTGATCTAGAAAATGCTATTATCAGTGATAACTTGTAAGATGTTTAATAAGAGGACTATGAGGGAAAATGTAGGGTATTTTGACTGGAAAAAAAAAAGATCCAGATGATTTTTGGAGGGAGATAGAATGTGGCTCCCTACATCTTTTAATTCCATTGTGTATTCTTTCCAAAACTTTGGAAAAATATCAACATAAAATTAGTAAGTTCAAAATGATTGACCTGGGAGCCCCTGGGTGGCTCAGTCAGTTAAGTGTCTGCCTTCCACTCAAGTCATGATCCCAGGGTTCTGGGCTGGAGCCTAGCACCAGCCTCCTTGCTCAGAGGGGAGCCTACTTCTCACTCTCCCTCTGCCTGCCACTCCCCCTGCCTGTGCTCTCTCTCGCAATCTCTCTGTCAAATAAATAAATAAATAAAATCTTGTAAAAAAATGCTTGGCACATACAGTTTATATGTTGATTAATAAAACATGTAAGGTTAGCTGGAATGAAAGTGCATGTGAAAATGTATAGTAGGGACTGGGGCTGGCTCAGTGGGTTAAAGCCTCTGCCTTCGGCTCAGGTCATGATCTCAGGGTCCTGGGATCGAGCCCCGCATCGAGCCCCGCATCGAGCCCCGCATCGAGCCCCGCATTGGGCTCTCTGCTCAGCGGGGAGCCTGCTTCCTCCTCTCTCTCTGCCTGCCTCTCTGCCTAGTTGTGGTTTCTCTCTATCAAATAAATAAAATATTTTTAAAATGTCGTAGGGACTAATGTATATTAATAATAAGGGAAACTGATGTGGGCCATATAGGAATTAACTTCGCAATCATTCTGTAAATCTTAAACAGTTTTAAAAATAAGTTTATAAGGGGCACCTGGGTGGCTTAGTTGGTAGAGCATGCAACTCTTGATTCTCAGGGTTGTGAATTCAAGCCCATGTTGGGTGTGGAGTCTACTTTTAAAAAGCTAAATAAATAAAATATAAATAAGTGTATAAAAGAAAGTAGTGAGAAATATGAGTTAGATAAAAGTTTGAGTTTGGGGGAGCCATTCAAATTGATAAAGTATTCCTCTAACTTTATAAAAGTTTTAGTATGGCATTTTTGTCTTGTATCTGGCAGAGTAGTTTAAATTATGCAGAAGTAACCCCTGAGCTGCCACAGAGAGGAGGGCTGCAGAGATGGAAAGCGGACTACTTAATGAACAGTAGTATTACAATCTATAACCTGGCTCTAGATACACCGAGTGTAAGACTGGACATAAAAGACCTTTTCTCATATAACTTCTTCTGCTTGTCATATTAGCAAAAAGAAAACACTTTACCTCCTTTATTCTACAGAAATAAAACTCCAAAGAAAGCAGTTTCTATAAGCCAGTAATGTGGTTATTAAATGGAAAGCTTGATGTAAAATGTCCATGTAAATTTCATGCCTATTTAAGCCTAAAGTCTATGCATCCAGGCAAAACCATGCAGCACAGGCATTTGGCTTAACTGTTCTTATTTAGAATAACACATTCTATTCCAAAGGATGTTTCACATATTCCTCTTTGACGTTGGGGGACCTGAATCCATATATCAATTCTATGGGAATTACCACTTTCCAAGGATGAAGCAAATGATTCACATTCTAAATTATGTAACAAACCACATTCCTTCCCCTTGTTTTTTTATATTATGTGAATCATGCTAAGAAAACCATCTTTTGCAGATTTACTGGCTGTATGGTGATGTTGCTAATGTCAGAATCAAACTGAATTATCCGAAAGGCAATAGCATTGTAAAAAAAAAAAAAATTTAATTTCAACTTGCATTAGAATGGCTAAAGAAGCTTGTTTCCGTGGTATGCTCAGATCAGGATAACTCTGAGAAGTATCATTTGAGAAGTTCTAACATAGAAAGGAAGCTGGAATCTTAAGTCTATTTAAGTGGATCCTCAATATGTATGGTCTGAACCTCTGAAATATCCAAGAAAGAAATTGTAATTTAAAACCTATATATAATCAATTGACCTCTGTCTTGAATTTATTCCTGGAGATCTATTGACTTTAAAGTTTTATACAGTGTCCTAACTTTTTATAAAAATCCTATTAAAGTTTCAAAAGATCCAACAACAACAAAATTTATAGAAAGATAGATCAATAGTCAAAATGCGACAAAATGTTAATAACTGCTGACTCTGCAAGAAAGATAGATGGGTGTTCATTGTACTGCTCTCTCAACTTCCCTATAGGTTTGAAATTTTTCATACTAAAAAATTGGAGCCTGGGGCGCCTGGGTGGCTCAGCGGGTTAAAGCCTCTGCCTTCGGCTCAGGTCATGATCCCAGGGTCCTGGGATCCAGCCCCGCATCGGGCTCTCTGCTTGGCTGGGAGCCTGCTTCCTTCTCTCTCTCTCTCTGCCTGCCTCTCTGCCTGCCTCTCTGCCTACTTGCCTACTTGTAATCTCTATCTGTCAAATAAATAAATCTTAAAAAAAAAAATTGGAGCCTAAATCTAAAACAAAAGTTTCCAAGAATAGATCTAATAATGATCTGTTTTCTGATAAAATTTTCACTCATCACCCAAGAAATGAAAAAAAAAATGAAAAGCAATATAGGGGGTCATACATGAAGCTAATTTTATTCATTTGTTTTTAAATTTTTTTTAAGTAATTTCTACACCCAACGTGGAGTTCAAAATCACAACCCCCGGCACCTGGGTGGCTCAGTGGGTTTAGCCTCTGCCTTTGGCTCAGGTCATGATCTCAGGGTCCTGGGATCGAACCTGGCAATGGGTTCTCTGCTCAGCAGGGAGCCTGCTTTCCCCTCTCTCTCTGCCTGCCTCTGTGTGGTCATTTGGTTTGAAATTATGTCCTTCCTATTGGTGAGTGTGGATGATGGGACATGAAAAGGTTGCTTTCATGTGCTGATAATGATACAGTATAAGAATAAAACCAGGAAAAGAAACTTAGCAATGTCGGCATAAAATAAATAAGGGAAACTATCTCGTTGCCATTCATTTTCATGCTTCCCTTTTTCCTTAAAAAAAATCCCGGTTTTGTGGGAAACATTTACCTGTGGCCAATTAGGTGTATGTGGGAAACTTGAAATAAGACTCACCGCATGAATGAATACGACTCCTTTAAAGGAGTAGCTGCCATACATCCCTTTTGCCATTCTTCTTCTCGCCTGCTGCCTGGTGCTTACACAGGTGGCTGGGTCTCAACAGCCATCTCGGTCTGTGAGAAACTTAAGAATGAAAGTTATATGCTAAGGAGGATGTAACAGAAAATAGTATAATTGAGTCATCATATCAGTTATGATTTGCCTACCTTCAGACTTCTTTTTTTTTTTTTAAGATTTTATTTATTTAGGGGCACCTGGGTGGCTCAGTAGGTTAAAGCCTCTGCCTTCAGCTCAGGTCATGATCCCAGGGTCCTGGGATGGAGCCCTAAATTGGGCTCTCTGCTCAGCAGGGAGCCTGCTTCCTCCTCCTCTCTGCCTGCTTCTCTGCCTACTTGTGATTTCTGTCTGTCAAATAAATAAATGAAATCTTTAAAAAAAATTTTAAAAGATTATGGAAAAAATTTTTATTTATTTATTTGAAGGAGAGAGAGTGCTCGAGCAGGGGGAGGGACAGAGAGAGAGGAGAAGAAGACTCTTCCACTGATCAGGAAGCCTGACATGGAGCTCCATCCCAGGATCCTGGGATCACAACCTGAACTGAAGGCAGACGATCAGCCAACTAAGTCACCCAGTTCCCCCTTCAGATTTCTTTTAAATGAAAGAAAAAAAAAATCAACTTCTGTGTTAAGTTATCATAGTTGTGTCTCTGTTATTCATAGCTAAACTTAATATACCAGTTTAAGTAGGAACCCACACTAAAAGGTAAATTTTGCATGTGTTACTGAAGAAACAGGAAATAGCCATGATGAACCAAGGTCCAGATTATCTATAGGACTGGAATACAGTGATAAAGGCAACAACAAAATATCCTGTTATCTAATGTATTCTCTAAGTCGAGTTCTAGTCTCAAAAACATGGGAGCCAAAGAGGAATAATGTATCTGCATTCACTGTTCTCACATTTTAAGGAAACAAGTCACTGTACCTGATGGACTCAGCATCCACTGTCATGAAGCAGAAATACATTCATAAGACTATTCCATAGCATGCACAAAATTTCCCTCAATTCTCTTTGATCAGTTTTCCCACAACTTGAGTAGACCTCTTTTGGTTACAAGGACTAGAAATCCTCTCGAAGTAGTTTAAGCACAAATGTGTATAAATGTGTGGGGAGATGTGGGAAAACAGAGTTACTGGTAGGTCTTGTTATTAAGACGTGGGAGACAGACTTGGAATACAGAGAAGTTTCAAGTGAATCCAGAAGAAAAGGAATAGCCAGGCCTCAAGTATATTAAAAAGCGACACCTAGACAGTTCATAAGAAATGAACAGGAGATGGGGCGCCTGGGTGGCTCAGTGGTTTAAGCCGCTGCCTTCAGCTCAGGTCATGATCTCAGGGTCCTGGGATCGAGTCCCACATCGGGCTCTCTGCTCAGCAGGGAGCCTGCTTCCCTCTCACTCTCTCTGCCTACTTGTGATCTCTCTCTGTCAAATAAATAAATAAAATCTTAAAAAAAAAAAAAAAAGAAATGAACAGGAGAGAGTTGCACTTATTTTGGAACTGAGAAGATCTGGAGGTCCCAGAGGATGGGGGAAGGATTAACTAACTGGTTGAGTGCCCAGGGGAATCAGAGGGGCATTCAGGCATCTGCCACACAAGAATCTGAGACCCAGCTCTAAGGAGCAAAGGCCAGTAAGCAAAAGGGGAGAAAGTGAAACAAACATGGCAGCATGGATTTCCCCCCCACCCTGTCCCCACCTCCAACCCCACTGTTATCAAACAGGGGAGGTATAGGGGAAACGAATCTTTGAATAGGATAGAGGGGCAAATTTATATTTATGTTAAACTAAACTCTTGACACCTAAAAATAAGATTTTTCTAGGGGCGCTTGGGTGGCTCAGTGGGTTAAAGCTTCTGCTTTCGGCTCAGGTCATGATCCCAGAGTCCTGGGATCGAGTCCCGCATCAGGCTCTCTGCTCAGAGGGGAGCCTGCTTCCCCCTCTCTCTCTGCCTGCCTTTCTGCCTACTTGTGATCTCTGTCTGTCAGACAAATAAATAAAATCTTTTTTAAAAAAAGATTTTTCTAAAACCCAGAGTAATCAGAATAAAGTTATTGAGAGGTAAAAGGAGAGCCAACACAGCAGCCTTAAAGGGTAACTGTGAAGAAAAAGCTACTGCCTGTTTCACCCCATAAGAATCCAGTGTTCAATGAAGGGATTATGCAGAATAGAGCACGACTGACCACTGTATCCACCAATGTTAATAGCCAGTGTGAACGGACAGAAAGATCAGACATGGATACCACTTGGGCAAATCATCAATATTTACTCATCTAAAGGATTCAGAGAGAAAGTCACACAATCAGGATACACTGAAAAATGATGAGTAATTTTCTTTAAGACAGAATGAGGAGCAAGCCAGCCTCCAAACTCTCAAATCTGGAGACAATGAGAGTTATACTAACTTTCTGGAAATACAGTATTTCTCCCTCCAAGTATGAGACTGAGGCAAATCGGCTAACTTGGCTACGTGCACTTTCCTGGGCCAGGTGCACATCCTTAACCTGCAGGTATAGAATACAGAGTGTGATCACTTGCATACAATGTACAGTCACTCCGATAAGAACAAATGTTTATGCTGTCACCCATTCTCCTCAAATGAATACATCCTGATCCAAATAAATTCCTAAACTCAGGGCTGAAGAGGAAGAACGAGGATCAGCAGGTACGCAGACATCTCCAGGGATTCTGGGATGCTTTCTTAAAACACTTGCTCACACCTATTATTTATTGAGCATTCATTGAGGCCAGCCACTAAGCTTGAGCATTTCTCTTCATTACATCATTTCACTAACACAAATAACTCAGTGGAGAAGATGATGGTAAGTACTACTACTTACAAATAAGTAAACTGAGAGTTAGAGAAATTAAATAATTTTGCTAAACTCACACAGATAGTGAACAGCAGAAATGAGATTTGAATTTAGATAGCTTTGTTTCCAGAAAGAATTCTGAACATAGATTTCATCTTCTGCAATAATATACCTAAAAATAAAAGTTAAATTTTATTTTAATAAAAATAAAAGTTAGGGGCGCCTGGGTGGCTCAGTGGTTTAAGCCAGTGCCTTTGGCTCAGGTCATGATCTCAGGGTTCTGGGATCGAGTCCCGCATCGGGCTCTCTGCTCGGCAGGGAGCCTGCTTCCCTCTCACTCTCTCTGCTTGCCTCTCTGCCTACTTGTGATCTCTCTCTGTCAAATAAATAAATAAAATCTTAAAATAAATAAATAAATAAATAAATAAATAAATAAAAGTTAAGAAATATACCTAAAAATAAAAGTTAAGTTGGAGTCAAATGAAATTTCTTATTCTTTCAATGACTTATGTTTATTTAAGAAACAACCAAATTAAGAAATATAATTGCTCTTACAATATCTCATTAGGTGGCAAATAGTAAACATAATTATAAAAGCAACAACATTTGCTTTTAAAATATAAATGTTATCTCTCATGACAATCATAGTATCAGACAACTCTCACACATTTTGTAGGGGAAGTAAGTGTTTTGGTTTTTTTTTTTAAGAGTGTTAAAACAAACGTTAAGCATTAGGGAGAACGGAATGCAGGAGATTCTGATTCCTCATTATTTCAAAGCATCATGATTGTTTATTTAATGCTTTATTGTGTTTGTTATTTTTGATGCAAAAAACTTCCGTCTTTAAATAAGAAAATGCCATTTCATTAAAGTCATCCAATAACTAGTCACATCACTGTTGTAAATTGTTTTTGTTGGCACATAAAAGGAAAAATTTAGGTGTCCCTAGAACTTGGGTGACCAAGGAAGTTATAACTAGACAACAAAACAAAACTAATCAAAGAACTAACGTTTAAGGACTAAAGTTTAAGTTTAAGTTTAAGGACTTAAGAAACTTAAGTTTCTTAAGGACTTAAGAAAGACAGTGTGATGTCTAGACCATGACTTATAGGAACTTAATTGGCCAAATGGCATAGTTAAAGAAACAACAGGACCCTCAGACGGAGGCTTTTTTCAGCAATAAAGCCTAAATTAGGGTTACTTGATATACCCCTATAATAATGAACATTCAGGGCTGCCTCCAGAGGCTACCCTGGCCCAGAAACACTACTATTTTGTCCTGCAGGCGATTCCTCCCAATAGGATTTACAGATGCATCAAGATTTTGGCTGAATGAGAATAGCCTATCCACATTTTTTTCCCTTGTTCTGAATTCATGCTAACTAAGCAAACTTCTCCACTGTAAAGTGTCTGCATACCTTTATAGGAAGAGAATATGTTGACCTCATTACTGTTTGCTTTAAAGTCTATTTCTCATGGTCAATGATTAAGTTAGTATTTTGATATTCACCAGTCTAATTAACCCTAAAAAGCAGATCTCTTCTTGGCTGTCTGATCTTCCTTTGGGTTAGCCTCAGTGGACTGACTCCTTCACTGGAAATGTGAAGTTAAAGGTGAACTTATAACTGTTATAAATGCCCTATTTACATAAGTGATAAGATGAAGACAGCAGGGAATATTTAATCTGATTAATTTTATTGTGCTTCCACTTCTTGAGGGAAAGAGGATTTAGGAACATTGTTGTGCATTGAAGTCCTCTTAAACTGGACCATATGCTTGAAGAACATTAATAAGAAAACACATCTAAATGGCTGAAACTCTTCTCCTTTCTGGTGTCTCTTTATTTCCCTTGAGTGAACCACCCCTTTGTCGTGACAGAGGAATTAGCGCTCTTTGTTTCCTGCAGTAATAGCCAGTGGCAGAACTACTGACAAAGAAGCAAATGGCCTGGATCCTTCAGGGCTGCTGAAGAGAGAGAAGGAGAGAGCAGGGTGGGGATATGTGGGAAGGGGCAGACGAAATGGGAGAAAGAGAATCTTAAACAGGATTGATCTCACAACCCCAGGATCAAAGCCAAAATAAAAAATCAGATGCTCGGGGCGCCTGGGTGGCTCAGTGGTTTAAGCTGCTGCCTTCAGCTCAGGTCATGATCTCGGGGTCCTGGGATCGAGTCCCGCGTCGGGTTCTCTGCTTGGCGGGGAGCCTGCTTCCTCCTTTCTCTCTCTCTCTCTCTGCCTGCCTCTCTCCCTACTTGTGATCTCTCTCTGTCAAATAAATAAATAAAATCTTAAAAAAAAAAATAAAAAATCAGATGCTCTAACTGACTGAGCCACCCAGGCCTCCCTAAACACAACTTTTTAAGACTAAAGTTAACTAGCATTCCTAATTTCTACCAAGATGATGCAAGGATCCTAAGATACTTTATTTCAGTCCTCACTCATATATTTAAATTGCTTTTCAATTTTATAAAACTTTATTATTGTTGTTTTATGCAGTCAGTGTTTATTTACATTTATTCGTTTCTTTACATTAAAAAAAATCTTCATTTCTTTTGTAGCTTAGATCTTCCACCTGTGATCATTTTCCTTATTCTAAAGTATAAATTTAGAATTTGCTTTAGTATGGATCATGGCAAACTCAATCTTTTTGTTTGTTTGTTTTTTGGAAAAATGAATTTTCCTCCCTACTCTTATTTTCTGGAAGATATTTTTTCCTGGGAGAAGTACTTTATTTATTTATTTATTTATATTCATTTTTTGAAAGATTTTTTTTCTTGGTAATCTCTGCGCCCAACATGGGGCTCAAACTTACAACTCTGAGATCAGGTGTCGCATGCCCTACTGGCTGAGCCAGCCAGGTGCCCCTGGGAAAAGTACTTGAGATTGTCAGTTGTTTCTTTCTGTATATGGAAGATACCATTGCAATGTTACATGGCTTCTATTGCTGATAAGAAGTCTACTGGAAGTTTAATTGTTGATCTGCTGGAGGTAATTTGTACTTCTATTCTGAATGCTTTTAAAATCCCCATTTTTGTCTTTGGTGTTGCCATAATGAATTCACCATAGTGAACCTATAGTTCACTCGCCTGTGTCTAGAGATGGATTTCTTTTTAATATACTTAGAATTCATTGGTTGCTTTATTCTGTGGATTGGTGTCTATCATGCATTCTGAAAAAAAAATTTCAGGCATTATCTCTTCAAATATTATCTTTGCCCCAGTCGCTCTCCTTCTCTTTTATTCTTGTGAAACTATGATCAAGTTTGCTTTAGGTCTTTTAATTCTATCCTTCATTTTTCTTAATCTCTTTTCATATAATCTTTTTGTCTCTCTGTATTCCTTTTCTTTGTGGATAATCTTCTTTTAGTAACTTCCAGTTTTCTAATTCTTTTTCTAATTTGTCTAATCTGTTAAACTCACCCAATGAGCTTCCCATTCCAATTTTTGTATTTCAGTTTTAGAACTTATATTTGGTTCTTCTTCATATTTGCTATATCATTCAAAAATCATTTTCCCATACACTGCAGATGTTTTAAAGGTCTTTAATTTCTTTAAATAAAACAGTTGCTTTATAAACAAAGCCTGATAATTATAAAATCTTTTATTGCCATCAGGTTGTAACTACCAATGATCTCTCGAGAATTGTTTCCTTGTGTACTAGTTTTTTTGTTGTTGTGATGAATTATTTTCCTTTGAAAACTAATTGTGAGAATTATTTGAAACCTATCATAGAGAGACAGTCCAACCAAAAAGAATTTGTATTTGCTGTAATAAGATTCCTAGGCACTACTAATTCCAAGCACTTTCAATTATATGCACAGCTTGACATTTGGGAGAAGTTTTTTAGGTAGTAAGAATATAGGTTGCAAATCCATCTATTAACTTTTTTGTGGTTGTAATATATCTAAGACAGGCAATTTCTCAATGTCAATGCAAATTTTCTGATGCATTCTATGGTTTGGGTTGGTTGTATTTTTATATGGCCCAGCTTTATGGAGGAAGAGTACCTCATTAGACTCCCCATTCATTAGGCCCTAGTTTTTTTTTTTGTTTTTTTTTTAGGCCTTAGATTTTAACTTCTGAATTTCATGTCCTGTAAGAAATGGAAATGGCCCTTTTGCCACAATTTCACTATCCTGCTTACCTCTCTTGGTATACACTTTCTTATAGTTTGCTCTTGTCCCTTCTAACTAACTTGTCACTTACCTGGTGCTTTACAGAACTTGATTTCTACTTTGTTATTTTAATTCTTTTTTTTTTTTTTAAGGCAGGGTCATTTCCTAGCCTATTATATTATCATAAGTGGAAGTTATATATAGATTTTGAAAAACAAATCAGTATAGAATAGCTGTTAAGAATACAGACTCTAGTATGAAAAAAAAAGAATACAGACTCTATATTCAGAGAAAGACAATTATCATATGATCTCTCTGATATGAGAAATTTGAGAGGCAGGGCAGGGGGTCATGGGAGTAGGGAAGGAAAAAAATGAAACAAGATGCGATTGGGAGGGAGACAAACCATAAGAGACTCTTAATCTCATGAAACAAACTAAGGGTTGCTAGGGTGTGAGGAGGTAGGGAGAGGATGGTTGGGTTATGGACATTGGGGAGGGTATGTGCTATGGTGAGTGCTGTGAAGTGTGTCACAGACCTGTTCCCTGAGGCAAATAATACATTATATGTTAATAAAAATAATTCTTAAAAAAAGAATGCAGATTCTAGAGTCAGACTATCTGGCTTTACATCATGGATCTAGGTTTTAACTCTCTGTGATATTGGGCAAGATATTTAACTTCATTGTATTCCACTTTCTTCATCTTTAAACTGAGGAAAGGAGCAGTAATTTCCTCATAACACAGGTGATGCATTTGGTACACTTTCTGCCTCCTGATGACCCCTTAGTAAGTGTTAGTTATTACCTTTCCACGAAAATTGGTAAAAGAGAAAAAAATGAGAAATGATAAGAGAGAAGAGTGGGAGAGGATAGCCTGGTATGTGAGGGCAAACTGCAGATCAACAAGAAATAGGGAAAATGACAAAAAATGTGGGAGAAACAATATACAAAGAAGTTTTATTAAGAGAGTCTCGATGTATGTTATTCAGTATATTCACCCTGTTCTACCTTCTCAAGTGATCTTCGGTAAGAAGCTATATCAGTTTTCAATGTTTTGTTTTGTTTTAAAGCAGGATTTGTGTTTCTTTTGGATGAGATACTGTACCAACACTGGTGTGTAGGTGCCTTGATCTTATTCTTATTTCACATATACCTACAGGAGTAAGTAATTTCACCACGAAGACTGCTGTGTTTAATAAGCATTTGCTTTGTCGATCTGTCTGGAGCAGAGCAGGCATTCAAAACATAAAACAAAACAAAATAAAACCAAAAAACAGACAAACCAAAACAAACCAACACCAAGACAAGTTGAATAAATATTAAAATAAAATAAATATAAATAAATAAATAAAAAATAAAAAATGAAATGCTGGCAAATTTTTAATTAGGTAGAAAACTTAGGTGGTAAGCCTTTGTAGCATCAAACACAGCAAGAAAGATGATGTAAAAATGATTTTGGTGTTTTACAAAGAGCACTTTCTAGTTACAATAAGTGAAATTGCTTACTACAGAACCCCTGGGAGACATAAAGCAGGACTTCTCCACCTCTTCACAGTTGACCTGTTGGTCTGGATAATTCTTCATGTGAGGGGTGGGACGGGGGTGGGGGTGGTGTCTGGTGTTCTGTAGGACGTTCAGCAGCAGAGCTAACCTCCACCCACTAGATGTCAGTAGCACTCTCCACACATGCACCCACTTGTGATCACCCAAAATGTCTCCAGAGATGGCCAGATATCCCCTGAGGGGCGAAATCACTTTAGACTGAGAGAAACTGAAACACAGGAATTACAAAAAGTCACCCACAATCCTCCCATCTAGAAACATAAACGAAGCCCGCTCCCTGCTGAGCAATAAGCCCAATGTGGGACTTGATCCCAGGGCTCTGGGATCATCACCGGAGCTGAAGACAGACACTTAACCAACCGAGCCACCCAAGTGCCCCAAAATGTAAACTTTTTGATTATACAAATAAAAATTACAAAACAGAATCACATTGATCTTACCATTCTATAGCCAGCATATTTTTCATTCATTAAAATAACATCAACATTTTTGTTATGTAATATTCCTCTGCAGCATAGTTTTGGGTTTTTTTCGTTTTTTTGGTAGTGCGAGTACTTTATAATTCCTCCTTCCTCCCTCCCATCCCCTGAATCATTGCTGTCCTCCCCTTCATTTCAATTATACATAAACGCATACATACACGTGTGCGTACACACATACTTGAACAAAAATTTTTTTTCTAAAATTTTATTTATTTGACAGACAGAGATCACAAGTAGGCAGAGAGGAGGAAGCAGACTCCCTGCTGAGCAGAGAGCCTGATGCGGGGTTCGATCCCAGGACCCTGGGACCATGACCCAAACCGAAGGCAGAGGCTTTAACCCACTGAGCTACCCAGGAATCCCTTGAACAAAATATTTTTTATTATATCAATAAAGAATAACAAAATGTTTTTATTTTACTTTCACTAATTCCTTCTCCAATGCTCTTCCTTTCCTTAAGTAGAATCAAGTTTTGACCTGTATCATTTTACTTCTCTCGAAAGGGCATCTTTTAACATTTTTTTCCCAAGGCAGCTCTACTGGCAACAAATTTGCTCAATTTTTGTTTGTCTAAAAAAGTCTTCATTTCACTTTATGCTTCTCTTGCTTGTTCAGCCTCATCACATCTGAAGAGAAGTCAAATGTGGTTGTTATCTTTGCTCTTCTTTGAGTAGACTGTTTTTCCCCTCTGGCTTTTTCATAATTTTTCTTTATCTTTGACTTTCTATAGTTTGAGAATGATATGCAGCTTTCTGACATCTATGCTGCTTGGTGTTCTCTGAACTTACTGGGTCTGACTTTTGATGTATGACATTAATTCAAGGGAATATCTCAGACATTATTGTTCCAAATATTTGCTTATGTTCCTTTTTTTCATCTTCGGATATTTATTACGTGTGTCTGCATTTCACCTTTTGTAGATTGTTATGCCCCAATTTCATGATTAAATGTCCCAAAATCCGTGATTAAAGGAGCGAGACTGATACAAAGTGAAGGTCAAGCAAAGCTTTATTTCGCACCAAGCATCAAGAATCTAACTGAACATTCGGGGCTGCGCCTCTCACAAGAGAGGGCGACCCTCCTCTCTTTCACAGACTAGCTTTTAAGGGCAAAGACCATGCAGTCGGGCATGGCCACGCACAGGTGGCTAATGAGACTGTAACACACAGGAAACTCCACAGTGATGCTAGGTGACCATTTGAATTACAATTTACCCTAGTAGACATTAGAACCAGCCTATTACACCTTGATTAGGATTGGCGCCAAAAAGGCTCCCAAAGGGCGGGGGTCCCTACTCCTTGGTAGCTGATCGGATGTCTCCACCTGGCCTGATCCACACTTGTATCTGGGCTTTGTTACCTGGAGCTGGTTTCTGGGACTTGTTTCCAAGTAAATCCCCTGGGGGAAGGGGAGCAGGGACAGTTTCTAAATAGGTCCTTACATAGATGTCCGGTAGTTCTTGGATATTCTGCTCCAATTTTGTTTTTTGTTTTCAATCTTTATTTTCTTTGTTTTTCAGGTTTAGAGGTTTCTGTTGAGATACCTTCAAGCTCTCTGTGGCTAGAGATCTCTTTCCGCAGCCATGTCCAAATTATTAATAACCCCATCAAAGGCTTTCTTCTTTTCTTTTGCAGTGTTTTTGTTTATTATTTTTTTTTATGTCTAGCATTTCTTTCTTAGGATTCCCATCTCTCTGTTTACATTGTCCATTTGTTCTTGCATGTTGTCTCCTTTATCCAGATAAATTAGAGTGTTTAGCATATTAATCCTAATTATTTTAAATTTTCAATCTGATAATTCCAACATCCCTGTCATATCCAAGTCTGGCTTTGATGCTTGCTCTGTGTCTTCACACTGTTATCTGCTCTTCAGTATGCCTTGTAAGGTTTTCTGGATCGTTGAACCTGATGTACTGGGTAAAAGAAGCTGCCGAGCACTAGTGCCCGGTAAGGTTGCTTCTTGTCACTATCGCCCAGGAAGGTTGTTGCTTGTGAGTTTCTATTCCCTTAACTTGTGTATTTGCCTGCCCCTCTCTCTAATTTTAGGGATAACGATTTGCCCTGTGACCTCAGTTCTCTTGCAGGTCTAGGAAAAGTTGATCGTTTTTCAGTTCGTTCAGTTTTTACTTGTTAGGATCTACTATATACATAAAATATATGCATATTATATATAATATATATTTCTCCCTTTGAATATTTATTTAAGATCTGCTCCATGATTTTTAATGGATAACTGGTGTATAGGACATAACTACACTTTTACATAAGTAATTGTGTAGTACTGGGAATTTTAAAAATAATTTTATTTATATATTTAACAAAGAGGCACAGCCAGAGAGGGAACACAAACGGGGAGAGGGAGAGGGAGAAGCCGGCTTCCTGCTGAGCAGGGAGCCCCATGCGGCATGACCCTGGGATCACAACCTGAGGGGAAGGCAGACGCTTATCGACTGAGCCACCCCAGAGACCCTAGTATTGGGAATTTTGATTGTTCAAATAAGGCTACAGTAAATATAATCTGATGATCCTTTGAACAGGTTCTTCTGGGGGAGTGGAGGGTGGGGGTTGTTGCTGGTTCCGAGCCTCCACAAGCAGGGGTCGCTGTAGGACTCACGGCAGCTCCGGAAGAACCAGACGCCGCTCTCTCTCGGAGGACACTCTACCCCTCCCGTCTTTGCCCCGAACCTGGCCTCGGGTTTGGGAAAGCGTTTCTAAGAGACGGCGCCCGCCGGCTGCGCCTGCGCGGTTGACGCTGCCAGGGGGCGGGCTGACGGGCTGCGGTGCTGGCCGGCTGGTAGTTCCTGCTGGGCCTGGGTCGTTCGGTCCGCCCGGCTCTCTCGCTCCATGGTACGCTTGTGAGTCGCGTTGCCGGCGGACGGCTGCTCGGGATGGAGCACATCCGTACGACCAAGGTAGTCCGACGCGGAGAACTGTTAGCCAGTAGCCATGGTCTGACCTGGCAGAGGTGGGGCGCGACGGTGGCTGGTCTGGCCCGACCGGGGCTGAGGACCGGCCCCGCGGGACCGTACCCGGGCCTAGTCTGGGAGGGCAGGGGCAGTTTGGGCCAGGGTAGGTGCGGAGGCCTCCTGTACCTATGCGAGTGGGAGTCCCGTTTTCAGTCCTTGGTGTTGGGGTGCGGACTATTTGGGCTGCTGGGGGTTGAGTCCCACGAAATTGGTCGCGCTACACTTCTTGGGCGAAATTGGGGCTGCTTTAGCTTCAGCTGCTCTCAGGCATTCGCTGCCCCAAAGACCGGGAAACGGGTGGGTCCCCAGATCAGCATTGCGATATTATGTAAGCTTTTCCTTGTTCACGTTGAATTGTCCCGTGTCCCAGAGCCTTGATGCAAGTTTCGGAGGCGCTGAGATCAGCACTCTGCTCCACCTCACTTTGTTGTCTCGGTCTGCTGTCTCCGTCTCTGTGCTTCAAAACTTCATTGTCTTTAGTGTCAATAGTCAGTTAAACAGAGGAGTTACGGAGAAGGAAAATATGTTATCCCATATTTTTAAGTGTCTGATGGAACTCTTTTTCAGTTGATCTTATTAATCCCATGCTTAATTTTTCCGTGTGAAAGGCCTTTATTTTTAGGAACGAACAAGTATTATAATCCCATTGCAAATATTGAAACGGAAGGAAATGGCATCAACGTATTAACAAGTTACCTTACCAAGAATTAGGTTCGGCAACAGCCTTGGGAGGAAGAAAGCATAAATCAGGACAAGAAGAACTGAATAATGTAATTTTAAGATCGCCTGGAGCCTAACAAAATCAGGGAGAGGACCCATTGTGAATCCTAACTCCTCGTGTTTTGCTAAAGCCATCACGCAATTGCCACGCATCCTAAAGTTACAGTTCATTTAGAAAAAATAGCGATATACGTTATCTTCATTTGCCCGATGAGAATTTGAGGTCTGTGTCATTAAAATGCTTCACGAACCTTTTTAAGGTGTCATGGATTTTTGTTAGAGCTTGTTTATAACATTGCACATCTATAATAATGGAAGATGCTAAAAACTAACCCCTTTTTAAAAATCCTTTTTTTTTTTTTTCTTGTCTACGGCCATACCACCCTGAACACGTCGGATCTGGTCTGATCTCGGAATCTAAGCAGGGGAGGGCCGGGTTGGTACTTGGTTGGGAGAAAAGAATCTCTCTTTTTTTTTTTTTTCCTTAGGAGAAGAATGGTAAAATAACTATAATTCAAGTTGCTGGCTCTTAAAGTTTGAAAATAGAAGGGTGGTTTAGTAAATAACCAAACTAGCAGAAAACACAGAGATGGAAAAGAGGACTAGATCATGCATCAGATCAGGTTCTTGTCCTGGTTCCAGGACAAGATACAAATGTGTATTATATAGTAGTTTTTCACAGTGGGCCTCTCCTGACAGTTTAGTGAGGTCCTTTTATGACTTTAAGGAGCAAAAGATTCATGAATAATTTTCTATTAAAATTACTTTTCAGGTTGTGCTCTTTCATTACTTTGAGTTACTCTCCTAGCATAAGACCACCAGTAATCTGGAATAATCGTAAGTGGCTGTAGGTACGCTGCATTTAAACTAATACTACCTAGGTCCCAGTTATGTGCCAGGCACAGGACAGACACTGGCTATAGAGCAGTGAGCACGATAGACATGAATCTCACTGTACATTATGATAATTGCTGTGTGAATTATAATATTCTCACAAATTATGACTTATTATTAGAAGATTGTTATGAACATACCCTATTGCATTATTATACTACTTTCCATAACCTTCACTTGGACATGGTTAATTTACTGCAAAAATGATTGTATTTCAAAACTAAAAATGAATTGCTTAAGTTTACTTAGCTATTTTGAACTATGCAGTGTAGTCACTATGATCAAGAATTGACCGTAGAGTAGTCCCATGTAACTATTTATTTGTTCTATGTTAAGACAGCTGTATTTGAAAAGTAATAGTTACCATTTCTTGAGCAACTCTATGTCAGTGTAGCCAACTATGCAATATTACTTTAGAGTATTTATAATTTCACAAGTAATGCTAATTTATACACAATTGTCCTAATTTCTTAAATAACCCTGCCAGTTGGGTACATTATCCAGCATTTGCAGATGAGAAGGAAATAGGCTTGGAGAGTTGAAGTAATCTGCCCAGTTACCTCATGAGGGGGGAGAATTAAGATTTAAACTAGGGTTTGTCATCATTTTCTTTTCATTACTTCTCTAGTTTTAAACTAATTGTGAAAATGTATTAATACTCAGAAGTGAATCCTAATGATAATTCTAAGAGCTTTTTTCCCTCTAAACCCTTTTCTTGACATTTTTGTATTGTTTATGGTTTTTTTTTTAATTATTACTACTTATGAACCAGAGGTTTATCAGATAAATATTTTAGCTGAGTACTGACTAAATGGCTTTATAGTGATAAAGTTCGGGAACAGATATAATACCATCCTGTTTTGGTCACATTTAGTTTACTTACTGTATAGCATCACTAAAGATGTCCAGTCTGAATTTGAATTTCTGAAAGACTGTTTCCAAGCTCTGCCTATCACTTTGAGTTCTAATTTCGCCATAATGAGGTAGTCTTGCCAAGAAACAATGGGAAATATGCAGAGACAGTTCTTCTTTATGCAGTCTTTCTCCTTTCCCTGCCAGGCTCCAGGGCTTTGGCTGACATCATCTGTTGATGTCCAATGAAGTGCTATTTGTGAATGGAACTTTACAGAACGGTACGGAAGACTCTCTTCCTAAACTGTATATGGAAGACTGCTCTCTCGAGTTTGTTAAGGAATGGAATCTCCCATGAAAATCTGATCCCATTAGGGCTCAAGTTGAATTATTCCAAAAGTAACGCCTAGTTTGTTCTTAGCTTGCTACCCGTTTTTGTCATTAGAATGTGCAATCATAGGTGTTACATACACAAATATGTGGAATCAGTTACAAAGAGGAAAAGAGATGCAAACTAAGGACTAAGAATAAGAGCCAGTAGATTGTGGGGAGCAGCACCTGAATGCTTTTCCTCACATGAAGTGCTATTTGACTCACTAATATTATCCCATTATATATGTGAGAAAACGAAAATTTGCAGAAATTAAATAACTTGTCCTGACTCAAACAGCTCGTTCTAATAAGGACGAGGTGGAGCTGGGAACTTGAATCCAGGTCTTTGTGATACCAGTCCTGTTCTCTTAACTGTAACATGCCTCTGCCTCACAGAGTAATGGTCTAATCAAGAGATTTGAGGGGTGCCTGGGTGGCTCAGTTAAGTGTCTGCCTTCAGCTCAGGTCATGATCCCAGGTTCCCGGGGTCGAGCCCCAGATGGAGCTACTTGCTTAGTGGGGAGTCTGCTTCTCCTTCTCCCCACCCCCACTTGTGCACCTGCACATGCTCCCTCTCCCTCTCTCAAGTAAATAAATAAATAGATTTGAATAATGAGATAGGTCAGTGTGTGTAGGACTGGAAGGATAGTAGGGGATGGAGGAGAGGAACTTGGGTGATGGGATTTTGTCTAGTGGATAGCCTATTTTGAGGGTATAGGGTAAGGGAAAAGGTGTGGTCCAAAAGAATAAATTTGGGAGTTAAGCAGTCATTGATGTTTTCTTTTATGGATGAGTTTATGCAAGGAGTACTTGTAGAGGCTTGAAGGTTAAAACCCCAGGAATACTTCCAAAGGGGCAAGCAGAAGAAGAGGATTCAGAGAAAGAGTATTAGGGATATAATGGGAAGAGGTGAATCGAAGTCTTCCCTATTCTTTTTTTTTTAATATTTTATTTCTTATTTTTGTATAAACATATAATGTATTTTTATCCCCAGGGGTACAGGTCTGTGAATCACCAGGTTTACACACTTCACAGCACTCACCATAGCACATACCCTCCCCAATGTCCATAGCCTCACTCCCCCTCTCCCCCCCACGCCCCCAGTCTTCCCTATTCTGATTTCCTTCTTTGCTGCCCCTTCTTCTGCTTTCTCCTTTTCTTAGGGCCTGGTACTGTTCTGTGTATGGGGAAATGGTGGTTTGCAGACAAAAGTCCCTGCCATTCCAAAACTTACTTTCTAGCTGGGGGAGACATAACAGTAAACAAAGTTAATAAGCCAAATATATAATATGGTAGATGGTAGTGAATGCTATAGAGAGTGCCAGGGTGAGGTTGGGGGAGGACAGTTGTAAACAGGGTAGTTAGGGAAGTCCTTACAGAGATAGTGACACGAGTACAGACTGAAAGTGGTGAGGGAGCCAGCCATCTTCCCAGGGACAGGGAGTGGGGAGGAGAGGCTGGGAAAACCCTACGTTGGACAGGCCTGGTTAGTAAAAACTAGCAAGAAGACCGGTGTGGCTAGATCAGAGTGAGTGAAGGAGAGCACAGTAGGAAATTAAAGTTGGGGGCAGGGGTAAGCCTTGAGGGCTAATGTGAAATCTTTGCTTTTACTGAGTGAGACAGGAAGCCATTCATGGAAAGTCACCTGTGTCCAGTGTTGCAGAAAAACAAAGTAAGATAGGACTGAAAAGTGCTCTTGGGTTTATGATCTGTTTTGTTTGGTGATTTATGCAGCCAGACGCTGTTGCTGGAACTTGGGATACATGAGCAAAGAAAGATGAAAATGTCTGCCCTTTTGAGGGTTACCTTCCACTTCACAAAGGCAACTTGATGCTCTTTCTTTTTGAAAGAGTGTGGAATAATGATACTAAGAGTCCCAAATGGGTGCCTGGCTCTAGGGGTACCTACAAGTCAGAGAAGCCATGACAGTGTGTTTTTTGCTTCAATAGCCCTTGTTTTATGTAGTTGTAAAGTATAACTGCTGGCTACAGAATGTTGATTGAAGATGGCCGTTGGTCCCTTTTTGTCCCAGAGGCCACCTGATGTCCGAATATTCTGGACATAATACCCAGTATGTGTGGTATGTATGTGTTTTTTCATTTCCAGCTTTGTATAATCAGCTGAAATTTGAACTTCCTGTTTAGTGCAGGCCCAGAGTTGGCAACAGTTCAACTAAATGGCCCTCAAAGAAATGTGTTGGCATTTCCCATCCTTACCATAATGACTACACCCTCCAGTTCTCTTCTCCCTACTCTTTTTCTCCTTTGTTTATTCTTTCTCTTCCCAAAACCTTGTTTTTCTTCCCCATTCTCTTTTTCCCCGTGATCATACCTGTAATTAAAGGGTCCTAACACTATTTCCATAGCATCTCAGTGCTGGTGACCAGAAAAAGATTGCTTCCTAAATACCTGACTTAAAACATTTCCAGGAAAGCATTGGGAAAAATCTGTGGGGACATCTGTAAAGTACTTTCAGTTCCTTGGTGAAAAAGGGAAATACGAGGCAGCAGTTGGTGCTTAGAAGTTGGCTAAGTCTCTGGTTTGAAATTTCTGTGCTGATAATTTTAGCAAAGAAAAAGCTCTGCTTTCTTTTGTTTTTTACATTTACCTTATTACTTGCAGCTAAGAACAGAATCATCAGTAAGTTTTCTCAGAACCTAAAGTTTCCCCAGAGCCTAAAGTATTAAATAAATGTTTTGGAATAATGTTCAGGTTAATTTTATTATCAGTCATATCCATATAGCAATTGCCATATTGAAGCAGTCATGTAATGAATTTTCTATTATATGTTCTTGATTTGGATATAATTTTCCATTTACTAAGGTAATAAATAATCCTCAATTTATTAAAGTCCTTTATAGTCTCTTTTCTCTCAGATTTTCATTTCTTTTTATACCTTATCTTAGTAAATGACAACCAGTCTGACAAGCTTAACACCTTCAAGAAGCCTCTATTGCTCCTTCCTTTTCACATTGGTTTCATTATCTCAAGATGGGCTTTCTCTTTATCCTGTCTATTGTAGCTTAATCATATCCTGTCTATTGTAGCGTATCATATCTCTCCCAGGCAGTCCTAGATAACATCATTAGCCTTTTACCTGGTTACTCACCTCCAGTCTCTTCTGTATTCTGCATTTTCTCCACATTGCCACTGGAAAGATCTTTAAAACCGTAAAACCGTATTTGGTCATGGGCTACTGTGCTTAAAATACTCTATCCTTTTATCCACAACATAGATGCTCTACTTTAACAGGTGTTTCTTTTTCATCAAATGGTATTGCCTATCCCCTTTTGTGGTCTTTGTCTTCTACTGAGGATTCTGTATTTTCTGTGTTATAGTTAAGAAAATTTTGTTCAGCTTTGCTTTCAACATTACAAAAACTTTTTTTCCAGCTGTATGACATATTAGAATATTGAATTTGCTTTTAAAGTCTATGTGCCGCCTCCTTCCTTTCTCCATTTGAATTTGAACATTAGTTTAAAACAGAGCTTACCTCATCCGCTTACTAACTTGCTAACAGTAGTCTTTTTTTTTTTTTTTAAAGATTTTATTTATTTATTTGACAGACAGAGATCACAAGTAGGCAGAGAGGCAGGCAGAGAGAGAGAGGAGGAAGCAGGCTGTCCGCAGAGCAGAGAGCCTGATGTGGGGCTCGATCCCAGAACCCTGGGATCATGACCTGAGCCGAAGGCAGAGGCTTTAACCCACTGAGCCACCGAGGCACCCCGCTAATAGTCGTCATTTTTGCAAACATCTGAGCACTTTATTGCTTACTGTTTGTCAAGAAAACTTGGAGTAAAGTACCTACATATATTATCCAACCTTACTTACTACAACCCTCAAGGAAGAGATTGTTGTCCTTATTTTATACATAAAGAAAATGAGATCCAGACAATTTGGCCTTCAGTTGATAGCTAGTAAATTTCTGTGGAGTGAATCAATAAACTCTCTTCCCTGAAAATATGTATTTATGTGGATATTCTTCAAAGATGTGGGGGGGGGGGGGGTATGCATACAACTGTAATGCAGTTGTGTATTTTAAGGGACCGTAGTTTTAAGAAACTCTTAAAAAGTGGGAGGACTACACAAGCTGGGGCCTTAAATATTGGGAATAGAGCATAAAGATAGAGAAGGAACCTAACCTAATGAGAGTTAAGAGCAAGAGGGATTAATTTGGAGTTAAAGTTAGGAATATCAGTTGCATAAAAATGACCTTGTGAGCTTCTTAAAAATACAGATCTTTGGGGGTACCTGGGTGCCTCAGTTAGTTAAACATTTGATCCCAGGGTACTGGAATCGAGCCCCATGTGGGGCTCCCTGTTCAAAGGGGAGTCTGCTTCTCCTTCTCTTTCTGCCACTCCCCCTTTGTTGTGTGTGCCTTCTCTCTCTCAAATAAATAATTAATAACCTTTAAGAAAAATACAGATTTTTGGTTTCTATCTCCTGAGATGACTGAGTGAAGTTGAGTGGGGCTTAGGATGTGTATTTATGCAGAGTTTCAGAGATGATTCAGATGAACGGCTAGGCTTTGGGACTTGAATGTAGGTAACCAGAATTAAAGATCAATAAATGGAATTTCAGATAATTTTGGATGTAGAAATTAGGGGGAATCAAGAAATAGGCGTGGAGTATTAGGAAGAGTATTTTTAACCTGAATTTCCCATCTTGATAAGCCTGAAAGAACTATGTAGTGTTATGCAGCTCTAGAGGAAGAGTGACTTTGTCATAATTGGGTGATTGGGTGGGAATAGCAGAGTCCACATATGTATTTAAAAACCAAAAAAGCTGAACTATAACTGTACACTCTTAGTAATTTTTCTACTTATTTTAAGTGTGTTCATTTATTCGTAAATTACTGAATATTTACTATTCACCTTCTATGTAGGGAAAAGGTGGCAGAGAGAAATGAGGGACAGTAAATGTTACAAAGAAGAACTTTAAATAATAAATCTCTTGGGTGATTTCAGCAAGAGACCACCTTCTGTTTTCCCCCTGTGGGAAATGTTTCTATGGCCTTTCACTCTAGTTCAACAAACATTTATTTTATCAGGTGCTATATCAGTCATTAGGTAGTCAGACATATATAAGAGTCAGTTCTTGTCCTGGGATGTGACCCCTTTAGTGGAAGAGATGGACACGTGAACAGATGCTTTACAATGTAGGAACTACTCCAACAGTAGTGGAAGGTGCAGATTTTAAAAATATTTAGGCTATAAAATTTGATAGGAATTGGTGGTTAATTGAATATTGGTGGTGAAGAGGAAGTCATAGGATGATTCCCAGATTTCTAATGTGGGTGACTGGATGAGGATGGAGTTACATTAACTCTAATCAGAAAAACAAGATTAGGAACCTACTTGTGAGGGGTGAGGGAAAATTAGTTTCATTTTCTGTATGCTTAACATGAGTCTTAAGACATCCAAGTAGAGCAATATAGTATAGTATGGTGGGATGGTGTTCTACCTCAGGAATCAGACCTATGACATAGGGTTATTACTATGCTACTCCACTTACCACTGTTACTAGCTGTGTGGTGTTGGGACATTTAACTAACTTCTCTAAGTCTCAGTTTCCATATCGAGATTAATAGTACTACATAGGAATTGTGAAAATTAAAAGAAATTATGTTAAGCACTTATAGTACTGGTCATATAATAAGACCTCAGTACTATGTCAGGAATTATTATCGTTATTATGTGTATAGCAGGCAGTGTGAACTCAGGAGAGCTCAGAGTTGGACATTTAGTTAGAAGAGTCATTGACGTATAGGTTAAAATAATGACAGTGGATAAGATGCCTATAGAGAATGGGGTCCCTGAAGAAGAATAGTAATGAATAGGGGATGGACAAATCCAAATGAAAGTGGTGTGGTTGTTTTGCATGTAGACAATTGTGTGTAGAGAATTTGTGTGTTGCCAAGAAGTTATTTATGGCTTATGACTGAAGCATAATAGGAAATGTTTGCGATCTTTTGAAAATCCACAGATTAAAAAACTTCACATGGACTTCAAAAAAAGCAAACTTACTGTTCAGTTAAATAAGTGGTAAACATCAGCCACCACTCCCTTTAAACTGCTTGCCAGTATCCTTGTTTATATCATTTTCGAGGAGTTTGTGAAGTGCTACAAAATGATGTTAGCACAAATTGTTTGAGTAGTGTTGATACTTTATAGTAACCTTTATTTCCATATATATTCATTAATTCTCTCTTCTTTAGAACCATGAACACTTTAATTGCTTCAGAGATAAGGCAGGTGAGATTTATATTATGGTATTGCTGTTGGTTAGTTTCAAGTCTAGCGCAATTGAAGGGGAGTCAACAGTAGTTGATCCCATTGTTTTCTTTTTTTAAGATTTTATTTATGTATTTGACAGAGATCACAAGTAGGCAGGGGTGGGGTGGGAAGCAGGCTCCCTGCTGAGCAGATAGCCCGATGCGGGGCTGGATCCCAGGACCCTGATATCGTGACCCAAGCCGAAGGCAGAGGCTTAACCCACTGAGCTACCCAGGTGCCCCAATTCCATTGTTTTAAAAGGGTTTAAATTTAAGGTTTTTTTCCAAGTGAGTTGTATAATGAAGTTAGATTTTTAATTAAGGAAGAAATGGTCCTAGTCAGTGAAGTAAATGCGGATCTCCAAGAGAAATTTTCGTACTGGTTTATAATAAGGAGGTTTTCCTATTAGCTTAAAAGACAATGTGTATAATGACTTGACAATTTTTAAATATTTTTTTAAAGATTTTATTTATTTGAGAGAGATCACAAGTAGGCAGAGAGGCAGGCAGAGAGACAGGAGGGAACAGGCTCTCCTCTGAGCAGAAAGCCCGATGCGGGGCTTGATCCCAGGACCTGGAGACCATGACCTGAGCCGAAGGCAGAGGCCCAATCCACTGAGCCACCCAGGCACCTTGATCTGACAATTTTTATGTGTCAGATCAACTGTCAGACCTGAGCTCCATAAATTAGGTCATATCTCTCTAAGTTTCCAGAAGAAAGTATTAAAACTCAATTCATTGTCGCCATTGTAATTCATTTATTGATACAAATAAAATTTGTAAAATAGGCATTTTAATTTTTTTTAAAGATTTTATATATTTATTTGACAGAGAGAGAGCTCACAAGTAGGCAAAGAGGCAGGCAGAGAGGGAAGGGGAAGCAGGCTCCCCACCAAGCAGAGAGCCCAGTGTGAGGCTCGATCCCAGGACCCTGAACTGAGATTGTGACCTGAGCCGAAGGCAGAGGCTTAACCCACTGAGCCACCTGGGCGCCCCTAGGCATTTTAATTTTACATTTAAATTTTAACTTACTTGAACAGCTGTTATTTTAAGTAAAAAAAAAAAAAAAGCTCTGGAATTAAATTTCTTTGGAGAAGTTAATTAGCTTTTTACATGGTAGTTATTTTGGAAATCATAATTTCATAATGAGGGACATTTTACTTCTATTTTAGTAAGGAAAAAGAAAATATATGTGGGGGGAGATACAGAATTAATGAGATAATTGTTAGTAATCTGGTTTTGAAGACATACAAGTTAAAGAACTATCTACAACCTGCTGTTATAGCTGTGAATTAAAAATTTTATGTTGGTTGTTTTACCCTTTTTTCCCCTCCCAAAGAGAATGGACAGCAATAAATAATTATGTTTTCAAAACAGTCCCTTACACAGTCCTGGGCAACTCTAACCCCACTCTCCAGCGGCAGCCGTGTGGCGGGGGGGGGGGGGGGAGGGGGAGTGTGTTGTGTGTGTGTACTATTAAAGAAGTATTATGTACCTCACCGTCTCAGCTGCTAGAAGACATAGAGCCAGCACACGCTGTAATCTATAATGGAATTCGGAGCCAGGAGGAGCTAACTACAAAGCTGACACATTAAGAGGGCACTTGTGGTGAACACTGGGTATTGTATGTAAGTGACAAATCACTGAACTCTACTCCAGAAACCAGTATTCACTGCATGTTAAATAATATTTAAATTAAAAAATGGGCTCTTGGATAGAAAACTGTTGTTTATCATGTGTTTCCTTCCTGTTCCCCTTAGTATTTGTGGTTTTTTTTTTTCTTTTTTTTACAGAGTTCCTTTGTGGGTTGTATTTCTAACTCTAAATTTTACCTGTTATTTGTGGTTTACATGTTCCCCAAGATATGTGAAATTTAATGTTCAACATTAAATAAACTCATTTTTTTAATAGAAAGAGGAAGAAATTTGAAAATGGTGCATTTAAATCATGAGATAACAAAGAATTTGTATTATTGTTGAAATGACAAATAACTTTTTTTTTCTTTTCTTTTCCTTTTTTATAGGTTGAGCAAGTGAAATTACTTGACCGATTCAGTACCAGCAACAAGTCGCTAACAGGAACACTCTATCTTACGGCCACACATCTATTATTTATAGACTCTCATCAGAAAGAAACCTGGGTAAGAAGGGCATCTGCTGTACTGCCTACCATAGAGTAATGGACTTAGCCTATTGCTGTATTTCATTTTGATCAGTACAAAAAATTTAATGAAAAAGTTTTTCATAGTCACATGATCATTTCTACTCTCCCTCCTAATAAAACAAGGATACCATGTAGAATATGGAGCTCTTGTCTACGGCCATACCACCCTGAACGCGCCCGATCTCGTCTGATCTCGGAAGCTAAGCAGGGTCGGCGGGCCTGGTTAGTACTTGGATGGGAGAATGTGGAGCTCTTTTATACGATATAGCAAGACTCTTTATCTGCATTAATAATTATAAAATACCTGCTTTGTCGTGGCCAGCGGGACAAATCGACCAGGAAACGTGAGGGTAAGAGGATGGTGAAAAGAAGTTAAAGAGACAAAGAGATGGGGGCAGGAGGAGCACTGAGGAGGATGTCCAACAGTGCCGACTTGATTCAGGGCCGTGAGGCATTCTATAGCCAACAGTAACTATCTTCGGCTGGTTACAAAAGACTTTACTACGTGCACAAAAACCCTCCAGACCAGGCCTGTGTTACCCACTTCAGATCAACCCCTGTAGGCAATGGCTGACGTTAGTACAGTTGTCTTGTAAGAAGTAAAACCTGAGAGTGATTTAGGAGCTGTGCTGGAACAGCAAGGACCAGTTAAGAGCTTATGACCCCAACCAATGGGCTCTCGTCTAACTAGTAAACGTGTGGGAAGTCACGTTGGCGAGCGCACAGCACAAAGCACAGACGCTTTCTCAGTGCTACTCAACTTTTCCGTCCTAAACCTTTTGTTAGACTATTCAGACTTTAAAGGAGACACAGTCAGGGCCTGGTTTGGTCCTCGTCTCAAGCCTTATCGCGGCCTCCCACACTGCTTGTTCCTTTCAATTTTTAAAAATGTAAGTAACAGATACACATGTTTAATATTTAATAGTTTAAATGGCATAGTCCATGGTATTTTTTTAAAAGATTTTATTTATTTATTTGAGAGAGAGAATGAAAGTGCACCCGATCCATGGTATCTTTATACTAAATTGTAATTATGGTGTTTTTTAATCGATTGTAGATCAAATAATATAGTAATGGATATTTTGTATATATTTCTTCCTGTATTTGCCTGGGAGTAAAATTACTGTGCTTAGATAAGTACATATTTTCCTTCACTAAATGTGGCCCCGCTCCAAAGTAGTTGTCTCAAAATACTCTCAGTAGAGTGGGATAGATTGTCCACCATCGTCAGCAACATTGATATTGTTAGCTTTATAACTCTTGCCTCTCTGGTGGATGTGCAATTGGGATTTTAAACTGCTGATTACAAGGAAGTTGTCCTTTCAGATGTTGTGGCCTTTAGATTTTCTTCTTTTTTCTCTTAGGCTGTTTGTCCTTTTATTGGCTTTATATGAGTCTGGTTTTTAATGTTTTGTCTGGTATATGTTTTGTAGATAATTTCTCCCAGTGTGTGGCTTGTCTTGTATGTATACATGTCTTTGAATTAAAGTTTAAAATTTTAATGTATTAGATTTTTCATTTCTTCTTTATGGCTTATGATGTTTTCTGACTAGGGATTCTAACTGTCATAAAGATTCTCCTGTATTTTTTTCTAAAAGTTTACATTTTGTATTTCAAGTATAAGTTGTTAATAATATGGAAAATATTTTCTTTGATGATATAACTTAGGGATTTGTTTTTATTTTTATTCTTTTATTATTATATGGATACTGGTGCCATTTATCGACAATTTCAGTGCATTAATGTGTAGTATCAGCTCTGTTATGAGTAAAGTGAGAGTTTGCTTTTGAACTCTGTTCTGTTCTTTTGATATATTGATTCCACTGTATAGGAGCATACTGCTTTATGGACTCACTTTTTAATACAATCTCTCTTCTATTGTACTCTCTTGATTTCCCCAGGAAGGCTGTCCAGTTTGTATGTGATTGCATTAACTAAGTCAAGATCCTTACCTGAGATGTTCATCTCAGAGATGTTGTATTCCCTCGAGGCACTGGAGCTCTCCCTGTCCAGTGCTGGCCCAGGAGCTGTCAAGGGTTTCACTAAGCAGGGCCTTGTCAGATCATTCATTCTCATTCACTCTGTCTACCCTTCATTTGTCCATCTGCCTCAGGATCTTCTGAGTATGTTTTCCATCTCCTGGAGATAGACAGGGAAGTTTCCCATAGGCCTCTTCTTGCAGATGTTGGGAACATAGTTTGGGGGCAGCGAAAAAGTCTGTATTATTCTCTCTGATTATTGTCTTTAAAATGCCTTTTTATCAGTTTATTCCCATATGTCTCTCCAGAATAAAATCTGTTTAGTACATTTGGTCCATAAAAATGAACATTTTAGATCTAGAAGGAGACTTGCTAACTTTCTCTTTTTTCTTATTTTACAGATTATTATTTTTTCAAGATCACATAACTAGTTAGTGGCAGAGCCAGGTCTCTCCAATATTTTCTTCTTGCGAATAATATTGGATCTTAATTAGAAGCATAATAGTGATGTAGCAACTTATTGTCTCTTATTCTCTATTTTGATGTTACCATTATTCAGATCATTTTGAATAACTTGCCACAGGCCTGCTAATATAAATGTTAGTGCTAAATCTTAGCCACAGGTTGGGTTATTTGTAGCATGTACTAAATATCTGTGTTATGTGTACTTTTTATGTCTGTAGAACAAGTTCTTATTAATCTTTTATAAGCTTTTCTTGATTATTTTATGTACTTAATCTTACATGAGAACTTTAGAAAATACAAATAATTAATATTATCAACATTTAATATTATAATCATATAATATATATGTGTGATATAAATAATCATCCATCTCTTACCCTGCCACAGAAAAAGGAAAAAGCAGTTTGGGATTTTTTTTTACTGAACTTGTATTGAAGTTTTAGATTAATTGGGATGCATTGATTTCTTGCCATGATTGAGTTTTATCATTCAGGAACCTGCTATGACAGTAAGATCTTTGACTTTCTAGAAAAACTTTTTGTAAGTATTTTAAATTCATAGGAATGGGATTAAGAAAAAGAAGACTTTTTATTTTTTAGTAGCAAACAATATTAGAACTGGTATGAATGATAATCATATTTAAAATGCCATCAAGTATTGAGTTTATAGTAGAACTTTCTATTCATTCAATAAACCTGTGATAGAGGTATAAGCAAAGACACTTGTAGTGCTCATTTGGTCAGATTTTAAGTTTGGATTTATAAGGTATAACATTTGAAACTTTTTTTTGAATAGGGTGATTATAATGCTCCAGATACCCTGTTAAGTGCTGGAGATAGAATGGTGCTTAGCTTAGTCATAGTGTTGTTCCTTACGAAGTTCCCAACATCTGGCTAGAGAAATAGACATTCACTATACAAAGAATTACTCGTGTTCTAAGTGCTGTGAAGGAAAAGTATAGGCTTAAGAAAATGGAAGGGATCTAACTTACTTGGGAGAGGCCAAGTAACAACAACAGGCTGTTGTTCTTGATGATGAAGTTTAAACAAAGGCCAGAAATAATACTAGAAGTTCCTAGACGAAGAAGTAGATCTACAGTTTTCCAGTTAGTAGGAGCAACTCAGTGTGTAAAGAAGGTTGGTGCATTTGAGGAGCCAAAGAGAGGACTCTGTCACTCAAACTTGATGTGGGAAAGGACTTGAAATGAGTCTAGAGCCAGAGTCTAGTAAATGACATGACTAGATTGCCCTTTATTTTTTTTTTTTAAATCGCTTTTTAATGGTCACTCACGTGCCCTGTAGAAAATGGGTTAGAGGGGGTCAAGAGTAGATATGGAGAGAGCTTTTAGGAGGCTACTTACAGTTACCCAGCTGAGAAACAATGGGAGCGTTAAAGCTAGGGGAGTGACAGTGGACACGGAGAGAAGTAGAGAGGTTACAGAGGTATGTGGGAGATGCAGTTCTCAGGGTTTGATGATGTACTGAGTATGTGGAGTGATGGACAAAGTGTCAGAGAGCATAGTTCTGACTTAGGCATTCAATCACAAGTTTTGAGTACTTTGTTTGAAGAGGGCATTTCTAACATTCATGTGCTCTGGAAGAGAATACGATATTTAGCCGCTTTTTTATGATGATCACATTTTTTCCATGCTGTAGATACTGCACCACCATATTGCCTTAGTAGAGAAACTAGCTTTGACTACTTCTGGATGCCCACTTGTGATTCAGTGCAAGAACTTCAGGATTGTGCATTTCATTGTTCCCAGAGAAAGAGATTGCCATGATATTTACAATTCTTTGCTACAATTATCAAAACAAGGTACTGTTTTTAGAGACCAAAGCTTACTTAATTTTGAGATGGATTATCTAAGAACCGTAATATGCCATTGTTACTTTATAATTGAAGTTACCCTTAAGTTCTTGTGTACTCTATTCCAAAAAATTTGGCTTGGAAATAATTAGATGCTTCTGCTCTAAATTTTAAGAATGATATCCAAAGAAGGGGTAAGAGTAAGGAAAAAAGTTAAGCATTTAGAGTACAGATTTTTTTTTTCTTAAAGATTTTATTTATTTATTTGACAGACAGAAATCACAAGTAGGCAGAGAGGCAGGCAGAGAGAGGGAGAGAAGCAGGCTCCCGGCTGAGCAGAGAGCCTGACGTGGGGCTCAATCCCAGGACCCTGGGATCATGACCTGAGCCGAAGGCAGAGGCTTTAACACACTGAGCCACCAGGTGACCTAGAATACAGATTTTTAAAACTATTGATTTAAATGAATGTTTTTAAAGTTTTTTGGTGGCCAACAGTGTAGCTTCCCCCTCCACCCTGCCCCCTGCCAAGTGGGTATCCACAACCACGGGGAATAACTTGGAAATTGATTGTTAAATGAAAAGTTAAGGAAGGTTAAGCACGTCTGGTAGCACTGGGACCAGTGAATTTAATTGATCAGAGTGGAGCATAAGGGAGATGACCAGCGGGAAAAGAGAGGGTGAATCCTACTTCAGGAGGTGTAAGTAGTAGGAGGAATGAGAAGAGTGTAGGCCAGAAAAAGGAATCCTGTCACTATGCCTTTGGGATCTGGAGGCTTCCTTCCCCCAACATGACTTGAGTTATGTAGATCTCTCCAGGAGTCAAAGCACACTGGTTACTGAATGTTACTTTGTTGTTGAACACCTGGGCTGCAGTGGTCTAGGAGTGAAGGGTGTGTCTAGGAGCAGGGGTACGTACACCCTTCTCTCCTAACACATAAAGCCTGTAGCATTTACCCGTTGTCCCAAGTTAAGCCAGATCTTATAGTAAAGATGGTTGTCACTTTAGGGGCTTAATATTATTCAGGAGTAAGTGCTCTCTGGAGCTTTGTGCAACCATTGCCACTGTCCTGTAGGAATGTATATGCAAGTTCATGTTCTGTAGGGCAGCACCTCTGGTTTTTTATCACAGCATTTAGTATTTCCATTTTATATCTCATTTGGGAAGTGTGGTGGGTGAGAAGTACCTGGGTCTGTGTCATTAAAAGTATACTTTTAGGAAAAGGAAATATTACATTAGAGTATTTAATATAAAATTATTATTTATTAGCTTTTGCTGATTATATAAATTGAATCTGAGATTAATGTGTATGCCTTTAAATATGATCATTTGAATTAAAGGACAGAGAAAATAAATTGAGTCCAGATATGTTCAGGTATTAGTTATCTCTTTGAAAATTTTAAAGAAAAAAATGAAAATTTTAAAGAAAATTTTAAAGAAAACATTTTTTAAAAAAGAAAAATTACTGTTATTTATAGAGTTTTAAGTCCTAGAAGTTGCATCATAACATTTATGTATTTTGTATGCAATAGCAAAATATGAAGATCTCTATGCATTCTCTTACAATCCCAAACAAAATGATTCAGAACGACTACAAGGTTGGGAGCTCATTGATCTTGCTGAGGAATATAAGAGGATGGGAGTGCCAAATTCAAACTGGCAGCTGTCTGATGCCAACCGAGAATACAAGGTAACGCAGCAACATTTTTGTTTGTTTTTATTTAAATTCCGGTTAGTTAACATACAGTGTGATACTCGTTTCAGGTGTACAGTATAGTGATTCAGCGCTTCCATACAACACACAGTGCTTGTTACAAGTGCACGCCTTAATCCCCATCACCTGTTTCCCCCATCCCCCACACCCACCTCCCTTCTGGTAACCAGTTTGTTGTTTATGGTTAAGAGTCTGTTGGTTTGCCACACTCTCATTTTCTCCCTTTACTCATTTGTTTTGTTTCTTAAATTCCACATAATGAGTGAAATCATATGGTATTTGTTTTTCTCTGACTGACTTACTTCAACTTAGCAACTTTGGAGAAATTCAGAATATGTTAGTACCGAGATGGAGAGTGTCATAGTAGTGTAGTAAGTTGTCTATATATTGCTATGTACTATTCTTGCATTTAATAAGCCTTAAAGTTTTTTAAAGGTGATTTTTAACCTCATAGTTTTTGAACTGTGTGTAGAATGGTTAGGTTTTATTTGATTTTTACAGATTTGTGAAACTTATCCCAGAGAACTTTATGTTCCCCGAATAGCAAGCAAACCAATAATTGTTGGTAGTTCCAAATTCCGGAGCAAGGGAAGATTCCCAGTTCTTTCCTATTATCATCACGATAAAGAGGTAAGAAAAGAAGATTTTTTTTTTCTTTTTTTATTTTACAAATGTGGCATAACCCCTCTTCAGGTTTAAGTGTCCAAATGAACACTCATTTTTACATAGTAAGGTCATTATTATAATGTTGCTGATAGAGAAGTGTTGGCTTTTCTCTTGATTACGTTTTTGAAATTTTTAAATTACCCTGATGTATAGAAACTTTCATACTTTTCATCTTTCTTTCCTCCTCCACCCTCCTTCAGCCTTTTCTTTCTTTTAGTAGGGACTTGAAAATAATGAGATGAGTGAACAGGTTCTTCTTTCCTGTGGTTCTCTTGATCCTGCTTATATTTGGGAAGAGAAGATAGCTTTGACAAACCAACTATTGAGAAAAAGAAGAGAGCCAAGGCTCACAATTTTTATAGAAAGCACTTCTAATCAGAAGGATTTTACGGTATGACGAGGTGGAGGAGACATCTTTGTACTGAGATGCTGTAATAGGGATTGCTCATTACAGCAAAATTTTCCTTTGTAGCTTTTAACAGTCGGTCACAGGGTACTATGTGTTAGATGCTTTATATGCATGAAGTCCCATGATAATTTTATAAGGTAGGCTCTGCTAATTACCTGTAACTTTCAACCTGTAAAGAGAGGGTAAATCACTTTTCCTATATCAACAGCTAGCCAGTTGTGGAGTTAAGTTCTGACTCCCACTGCTTGTGACCTGATTTTTTTCTCAGGAAGCTTTTCGAATCTTTTCTCCCCAGTGTTCTGAAATTTCACAGTGAAGTGCCTTAGCGTGTTTTTTTTTTAATTCTATCTGGAAACTCACTTTTGGGAAATTACTTCTCTATTTCTGTGGTAACTTCCTCTCTTCTGTTACTTTTCTTTGTACGTGTGTGTGTGTGTTAGTTGGCAAGTGGGCTTTTGTAAACCTCCGTTTTTCTTAATTTTCTCTATTTTCCATCTCTTTCTAGTTTTTAGAAGATTTCCTTGACTTTGTTTCCAGTCCACCTCTTTATTTTTGCTATTCCATTTTTAAAAATCTAAGCACTCCTTCCTATTTTCTGAACTTTTTAGACACTTTTCTATTCTTGGCTATGATGACTGGGTTCTCTGAAGATGTTAAGGATATTTTTAAAAGAATTCTTTTGCTCCCCACATTAGATGTCTTTTGCTCAGAGTTCCTTTTTTCTGTTTACTTTGTTTTTTAATTTTTCTTGTCTTTCAAATATCTGATTCTTGGCTGGACTCTCGCACTTAAAAAGTGAAGTGCCACAAGCTTTTTAGAAGTTTGTGTGCAGGAGTGATCTCTGTCTTTGGATTCTTTCTGTTGCTAATTTTCATCCCAATATGTGTGTTAGTTCTGTCTAGGATTCAGGTGTGGGAAGGTGGATGGGAGGATTTCACATTTTGTTTTGTAGGCTTTACTTCGTCTTCCTATTTTTTTTTTTTTGGTGGGGGGGGTGCTAGTATAGAGCTTCACTCCCACCTACATCTGTGCGTATTGTCCAGAGTCTTCAGGTTAATCCTTTTCACAGAATAAACTTTGTGTTCAGGGCAAGCAAAGATCTGGGAGCCTTAACTAGTAGCTATATGGATATTCAACCAATTCTATTTTCAGTTATACTCCAGATCAGGCTTGTAGAGGTACCAAATCCTAAGCCTTTCTGGGATTTAGCTGCTCAAAATGCTTATTGTTGACTCCTAACAACTTGACAACTTTCTCTGTTCTGGTAAATTGATCATTACTAACTTCTCAATCTGCTTTCATGTCCTGAAATTTTGTTAACATCTCTATTTTTCTCTCCTTTTCCATTCTCTTTGACCTTTTAATTTTATACATTTTAGATGTCTCAATTAGAACTTAATTGGGTATTAGAAGGGAGCCAGAGGTAAAAAGTAAAATTTTAAACAGAAATTCCTAATCTGTTCTTCATAACAAAGTCATAGGGAATGATGACTGGTTCTGGCCTCTGTTTGACACACCCATGTTTGTATACCTTGTTTATTGGAAAGCTAGACTGAAAACATATTCAATGCCTAACTTAACAAATCAGAAAGTACGTCTGAAAAGAATTTTTTATTTTGTATTTCATTTTCTTTTATTTAATTCACATGGTTTTATTTTGTGTGTGAATTTAAAATGTGTGAATTTATGCATACTTCTTTTCCCCTTAATGATACTATGGTTGGAATGATGGGCTATGGTTAAGTTGGAGTTGGTATGGATGAGATTGGAGAAAAAGTATATGGGTCTAAATCTGCTAATCTCTTTTTAAGACTTGGAACAAGAATAAATATCTAATCCACCATTCACTACTTCTAACAGGCTTTTTGTCCTCTTAGATTTATATTTTAACACAAACTTGAATTGAAGTTCATTTTTCTCATTTTATATAAAGATTGCTGATTCCTAAATAGAGATCTGAAGACTTTTGGAATATAAAAGCTCAAATGTTACTATTTTTAAAAATCCTGTTCTACCTTTATTGATTAACCCCTTACTTGAGCTTGAGTTGAAAGTGTCTTGTAATCTAGAGCATAGCATGCAAGCAAGTATCTTAGCAGAATGCATGATAGAGAATTGATGAAGTGTTGCTTCTTAGGACTTAAGATTTTTTTCATCAAACTACATAAGGAGGCATTTCACTTTTTCAGAAGAGAATATTGGGAAAACTTATATAACATCAAGATGTTCACATAGTGTTTAATTAAAATAGGATTTCAAAGTTAATGTCTTCAAATTGTCCTGCCAACTTTTAAACAGATTACACATTTGATTTTAACTTTTATTTTTCTTTTAAGCATTTTTTTAAGACATGTTTTATACATCTTTGGATAATCTGTTGTTTTCTGTCCTTTAAAATTAGGCTGCCATTTGTCGATGTAGTCAACCACTATCGGGATTCAGTGCCAGGTGCCTGGAGGATGAACATTTGCTTCAAGCCATTAGTAAAGCCAATCCAGTCAATCGCTATATGTATGTCATGGATACCAGGCCCAAAGTATGTGTCTTGAATCTAGTACAGTCTGTTAGTTTAATTATCTTTGTTAGTTTAATTATCTTTGTTACTTTAATTAATGAGCGTTGATCAGTTTGCCCATATTTAACCTATCTGAATCCCAGTTTTAAATTAACTGAGGCTAATGACACTGAGGAAGCAATCTTTAAAAGGATACCAACTTAGGAGACCTGTTTCCCAGATGGTGATATCTTATGTCTTCTGATTTCTGTATAAATTTAGAAAAACAGATTTTTATGTTGGGAACTCTTGATCGTTTGGAAGTCTTATATTATTCTGAAGAAACATTAAATAGTGTGTTGTGAAAAATTAGAAAATCTTACTAATTTTTTTGGTAGAATTTTTAATTGTCAGAACACTTCATGTTAAAATAATGGGCGTTAACTTGAAATATTCAAGAAAATAAGGAAAATAGTGAGTTAGGAAACATGGAACTAGAGAATTATAAATAGTGAACGGGAAATAGTTGTTCTGTTAGGCATCTGTAATGTTAGGTTCAATTTTTGTCATTGAGACAAATGTCAGAATCCCTTTTTCTTTTTATAAACACAGTTAAGCAACTAATTCATATAGGATCCTGAAACTAAAGTAATTAAAATCTTCAATGGTAATAGCTAACATTACTTTTAATTTTTATTATAGCATCGAATGCAGAGCTGGTGGGCTACACAAAAGGACATTGGCAGAATTATAGTGAGGATTTCTTCAAAAATCTGGAATGATGAGAAAATAAGAGAAAGCGATGAGAAAAAGCGAGTGAGCGATATAGAGCACAATTCTAGGCAGCTTTGTTGAAAGGAATGGTAGCTGTTTTAGAAGTTCCTCTCATCATTATTCATTCTCACAAAAGATAATGGAGGAAACAAGCTGAGATTAATTTTTGTAAATTAAGAAGTATTAAAAACTAGAAATTGATAATTTGATAATTTTTTATCTTGTTAATAAGACTTTCTTAGAAGTCAAGAATGTTGGTGATATCTCTTGTAAGACAAATTTTATTTTTCTTCCTTTTTTAATCTGGTGGATTCAGTGGTCAGAATTACTTTTAGGTGATAATAGATATAAAAGCTGGTTATAATACAAGTTTCTGAATGTGCAGCCTGAGGATGATCTGTTTCCTAGGACCTAATACCTCTTATCTGTATAATTGCCTTCTACCCAGAAAACAGGCCTTTCTTAGACTGCTTTGTTTGTACTGTTTAAACTTCAACTTAACTAGTAATAATGCAGAAGCATTTTAATATCTAACTCTCACCTTAGTCATCATAGGTGCTGAATAACCAGTGAGTCAGTAGGTAGAGTTGAACTGTCCTTGTTACCAACCTGGGCCCCCATCTACTGAATGAAAAGCTACTTTGTCTTCCAATTTAGATTTTGTTTCATCCAAGTTCATAAGAATATTTTGTAAACTGTAATAATGCAATATGAATTGTAATAATTGCAATTATTGCAATAATTTGCAATTTGCAATTATTGTGGTAATTGCAGTTGTAATAATTGCAATACAGAATCCAAGTCTGAAAAAATTAAACATACCAAATCTTAAATGAGCCTCTGATAGGATTTGATCTGGTGACCAAAAACAAAGACCATGGGCTTATTGGCAGTCTGTTTTCTCCTTAGAGACCAATTTTAACCCAGTTCTTGGAGGTGTATCAAGCTAGTGGGTTATATGCCATGGTATATACTGTGTGGGCCTCCAGTAATTTTTAATATGGAGGACCTCAGATAATCTGACGTGTATTTCAGATCTGATTTTTCAGGGTCCCTGTGGCTCTCTGAATGATCATGTGTTCCCCAGGCTTACTCTGAAATGAATCTAATAGATTCATTCTGTAACAGGAAACTTCCCAGCTTGGCTCATCTCTGAATCACTTAGGATTCAGATGAGAAATACTTCTTTCTTTTTTAAATTTTGAAATATTACAAACATATGGAAAACTGAGTAAAAACATAAGTGAATTAGTTTCATAAATTATTTGTGGGGGAACTTCTTATCTGACCTTTCCATTATATAGCAATCATGTTGTTACTTTATATATAAAGTGTCCTTTTTTACTCTTAATAACATATATGACACTTTGCTCATTAAAAAAATGGTAGCATATTCAGTTCAGAGTTCTTTAAACTCTGCTAAAATGTGGTTTATTGAGTATTTTCATGATTTTTGGTAAACTAGGTTAAGTGATAAAAAGCAGTTTGTCTCTAAATTTCTAAAACTTTATATTTTAGCTGAATGCAATGGCCAACCGAGCAGCTGGAAAAGGTTATGAAAATGAAGACAACTATTCTAACATTAGATTTCAGTTTGTTGGAATTGAAAATATTCATGTCATGCGGTCCAGCCTTCAAAAATTATTGGAAGGTATGATTATTTTTTGCCTTTGAGGCAACTTTGTCTAATAGAAATAAAATGTTAGCACATTATAAAATTTAAAATGATGTAATTTAAAATTTCCCTATATGCCATTCAAAAAAGTTTTAAAAAAGGAAATTAATAATATATTTTACATAATATATTAAGACATGTTAACATGTAATCAGTATAAAAAATCAGTAATGACACATGTTAGTTTTTTTCCTTTAAGTCTTAAAAAATTGATGTGTATTTTACACTGTTAAACCACATCTCAGTTTAGACTACCCATGTGTCAGTTCGGGGAGTGGCTACTGTATTGGACAGGACAGTTCTAATGGTTCTGCAAAAAAAATGGTTATTATTAGATAAATATTCTTGCTTAGTCTGTACAGTGAAGATTAGTTGAAAATAATGCTCTGTTTAAGTATTAAGGTATCTTTCCAGTCGTGGTGTGGAGTTTTAACAATTAAAATATCAGACTTTTAAATACTTTGTACTCCAAATTTTTTTAAAAGAGAGATTGGAGGGGTTTTTTTTTTTCTTTTAAATATTTTATTTATTTATTTACTTGTCAGGAGAGAGAGAGAGAGCACGCACAAGCAGGCAGAGTGGCAGGCAGAGGCAGAGAGAGAAGCAGGCTCCCTGCCGAGCAAGGAGCCTGATACGGGACTCGATCCCAGGATCTCGGGATCATGACCTGAGCCAAAGGCAGAGGCTTAGCCATCTGAGCCACCCAGGTGTCCCGAGAGATTGGAGCTTTTTTTAAGCACAAGGGATGACAAAAAAAATGTACCTGAAAAATCCAATATTGAGATCCCAATAGCATCTTTTCATTTATACAGTCTCTTTTTTTATTTTGTCCTCTTCCTCCCAATTTACTCACTTAGAGAGAACTTGAATAGGAGAAGTGGAGACTCTAGTCACATTCTAATGAAATGTTTTTTTTCCCCTTCATAGTCAATGGTACCAAAGGGCTTTCTGTCAGTGATTTCTACTCTGGTTTGGAGAGCTCAGGATGGCTTCGCCATATCAAAGCTGTTATGGACGCTGCAATCTTCTTAGCCAAAGTAACTCTTCTTTGTTCATACTTTGGGGATTTATAATGGTCAGGAAGGAATGAATTTATTCTCTTGGCTGCAGGTGCTCGTACACTTTCCAGTCAGAGAACTTTTATGTTTTACCTCTTTAATGAGACTTACTTTCATTTGAGTTTTAAAAGATCACATAGCACTTCATATAAGGACTTAAAAAGAAATCACCAGACACTTGGAAACAACAATTTTGGTTTTGTTTTGTGTTTTGTGTTTTGTCTTGTTTTTTGGAAATTATACTGTGACAGCATTATCATTGCAGTCCTTGCTCTTCTGGGTGATGCACTACCTCCTAGTGTAGTTTTTGAGTAAGTACAACTTAACTGACGTACCAGAAATGTATTCTGCTAAGTATGTGATCTTTCTTTTCAGGCAATAATGGTTGAAAATGCAAGTGTGTTGGTACATTGTTCTGATGGTTGGGATAGGACTTCCCAGGTTTGTTCCCTTGGCTCTCTTTTACTGGATTCCTACTACAGAACAATCAAAGGATTCATGGTAAGGAGTGATTTGGCTAGACCAGTGATTCTCAAATAGGAGTGATTTTTGTCCTCCCAGGAGACATTTGGCAATGTTAGGAGACAGTTTTGGTTGTTACAAAGAGAAGGGTGCAACTGGCACTTAGCTGGTAGGGGCCGGGATGCTGCTAATGTTCTGTACTACAGAGGTTAGCCCCTGCAACAAAGACCTAACTGGCCCAAAATGTGTGTAGTGCTGTGGTTGAACAGCCTTGAGTTAGACTGATTTCCATTTGTGCCATCTGTTCGACAGCAAGTTTTAAATTTAAAAGTTTTTTTTTTTTCTAAAATGTTATAGTAGAAATATTCAGTATTTTCTCCTTCACTTTTATCCGACAAATGTGAGTGATGTAAAACAAGGCACAAATAAGAGTACTTAAAAATTATGTTCTAGAGCAAACTTTCTGTTTAAAATGCCTTCATTCATTAATTGTAATTACACATTAGGAAGCGTGTTTTATATCCGAATATTAAATTTCTAGTTGAATAGATTTTCTGCTTTGTGAAGCTAAAGCCCTGCCTCCTGTTTTTTGTTTGTCTTTTGACACATGATCAGATTAACTTATGTTTTCAAAATTTACATCTTAATTTATGGCAACTAAAGTAAGCGAAGAGATGGTAGAAAGTTTTCCTTGGTTTCGAATAATGAAATGCAGTGCCATCTTACAGCAGGGGAAGGTTTAACATCACCAGGTCCCTTTCAGCACCGTTACTTGATGGCACTAACATACCGAGTCTCGGACAGGCGGAACGGAAGTGCCACCGATAAGATTATGGGCAGCGTACCGTAAGAGTGTAAGACGAGGAATGCTTTCTCTGCCATGTTGGGCTTCAACTGTTTGCTAGACATTCGAATGAAATTATGTAATAAATGCCCAGGGACAATGTGAGAGCTTCCCAGGCAAAAGGAACAATGAGAACCCAAAGCATAGCTCCGTAGGCTGAATGCAGGTGATGTGAGATGCCTGGAGTTCAGGGCATTAGAATGGGACACTTGGGAGCAGAAGGATATAGTGGTATGAAGGCTTCAGGAAGAGAAGACTAGAATTTGGCCTTTAACCTTTTTGGGTAGTGAGAGCCATTGAAGTACTTTAAATAGAGGAAACAGTAACTTGCTTGGATCTGCTTTGTAAAAAGACAGCTTGGTGTCCTAGGTGGAGAGTAGTAGAAATGGAGGCTGGGAGACCCGTGTAGAAACTGGTAAGATAACTCAGGAGAGAAAAGAGGGCCAGGAGTAAGGCCATACCACGTGAATGCAAGAGGTCATAGGTTCAACCTCCGAGGATGTTGAGAAAGTAGAATCAGTAAGAATTATTTTTGGTTTGGATATGGAAAAGAGATAATTATAAATTTCATCCTCTTCCAGGATGAATTAACATCTCTGGACTCAGTTGTCAGGATGGGTGTGCATTCTCTTGCTCCCAACTGCGAGAAGCAGAAGTCTAAATTCAGTGAGAAAGATACAGAGTTGACTTTTAGATGTGGGTGTGTAGAGGACGGGCAGAGAGCCTGCAGTAAAATCTCCAGGCCTGAAGACCACTTGCCTGTGGTCCGAGCCTGAAGTCCACAGGTGTGGAAGTGGCAGAGCTAGGATTTGAGCCCATGAACATGGTTCCAGCCAACTGTATCTTTCTCTGTCATTATATGGCTTCTGGAAAGATTTACAACAAGGAGAAGCTAAAGGGGGCTGTGTTTTTAAATCTCTGGCAGTGAGTACTGCCTCCCTTGCTCCTTCTGGGGTAACTTTCTCTGTCTTTTCGTTTTGTCCAGAAGGAACTTAACCTCCCTGTTCCAGAGTGTGCCCAGCTCAAAGTAAAGATCATGTTGCCCCTTGGTGCATCTTTGATGAGTCTTCTCCTCTCCTCTTAGTTGTGGACTTTGTCCTGTCAGTCTTCTGGCCGATTTCTGGGTATTTAGGATGATTTGATAATTTTCTATTTGTGTTCAACTGACAAGACCAGCCTAGGATCCTCCTACTCTGCTGCCGTCTAGCTTTCCCCTCAAAGGTGGCAGTTTTGACACCGTAAAGAATGTACTTGGTGATTATATAATGAAATTATGAGATATGTTAAATACTAAGAAGATGTGTTGTATAAATTAGACTAAAAAAAATTAGAAGCCTATTACTTCAGTAGAGTTGTGACAGAGAAAACAGATAAAGACAGGCCATTCAAGAGGTAAGATATCACCATCTGAATTTGAATATACACTTTTTATTGGTGTTTTTATCATTCTTTTTCTGGGAAGTACTGTGTAAGTAATGTACAAGTAAGCCAAAAGGTTTAAAGCATACGCCCCAGTCTACCACCCACAGCTAACACTGTTAACGTTCTGATTTACATTCTTAGCCTTTTTCTATGCAGTTATCATCATTAGACATACAAAAATGTAAATGTATTAGCACTTTATAACATGTAGTTTTCACTTAAAATGTAATAAATACAACCTAAATGATTTAAATCAAAGGACTACTGTATTTCTTTTAAGTGTTATTTCTACTCTTTGGTATACCAATCTCTAATCCAGGTTCTTGCTATCTTTTGCCTATAATTTACACAAAAGTTTGTTTTGTTTGCAACCATAAGTTAAAAGTGTGAATGATGTTAAGATAATAGGACTCAATCCGTTTTAAACAGAAGAAATTGAAAGTAGTTGTAAAAGGGATTTTGCTTTTTCTTATTAAGGTTTTAATAGAAAAGGATTGGATCTCTTTTGGACATAAGTTTTCAGAGAGGTGAGTCATAGTTTTGCATTTATATATTTTGTAAAATTAGTAAAAGCCGAAATATTTCTGTTCTTCATGAACTTGCATAGGTAAGAGTGCTGTAGTTTGTTTGTTCTGTATGGAAACTGATTCAGTTTTTTTCTGTGATTTCTTTCAATTCTCAGACCTTTGTTAATTTTTGTGGCAGTTTATTACCTTCCTTTTTGTCTGGATTGTGGTACTTAGAAGGTAATAGACCCTTTAAAGTTGTGGTTGAAAAACTCATAGATTTAAATTGTTTCAAATAAAAACATTATGCTTTTTTTATGACAGTAGATATTGTGTTTTAGGTTCGTGCATGTGTGTTTAAATTTGACAATACCTGAATAATTGACTTCTTTCAGAGGCATTTTTAAAAGCTTGTACTTTCTGGGGGCCTAGGTGTGGCCATTTGGATGGTGACCCAAAGGAAGTCTCACCGGTGTTTACTCAGTTCTTGGAGTGTGTGTGGCATCTGACCGAACAGTTCCCACAAGCCTTTGAATTCAATGAAGCGTTTCTTCTTCAGATTCATGAACATATTCATTCATGCCAGTTTGGAAACTTCCTTGGAAATTGTCAGAAGGAAAGAGAAGAGCTCAAGTAAGATAGTTTGCATAAAATGGGCTCTTTTTTTCCTACTTGGTTGAAGTCTAACATAAATCATAGTGGAATATAATAAAATATCTTGGCAGTATATGATAGAACTGAATTTTATCGTAAAGATTTTATTGTCTGGTATTTCTGAAGCTAAGTACCCTCTATCCCTCACATCCTGAGGTTAATAGTAAAAACACATTTTAAAAATTTGTTTTGAAATGAAGCATACATACAGAAAAGTGATATGGCGTAAGTGTGAAGCTCAGTAAATCTGAAATTCTTCCATCTATGTAACCAGCACCCAGAACAAGAAACCTTATCAACCCCCTGGAAACCGCCATCCTATTCCTTTCTATTCTGAATATATATATTTTTTAAATTTTTTTTTAAGATTTTATTTACTTATTTGATAGACAGGAGATTACAAGTAGTCAGAGAGGCAGGCAGAGAGAGAGAGGAGGAAGCAGGCGCCCCGCTGAGCAGAGAGCTCGACGTGGGGCTCGATCCCAGCACCCTGAGACCATGACCTGAGCCGAAGGCAGAGGCTTTAACCCACTGAGCCACCCAGGCGCCCCGCTGAATATATATTTAGAACAGAAAAATCTTAACATTATTTCATTTCTTAGAAAGTATTTGTCACTAAGCTTTAAGGTTTGGTAAAGGATTTAAAAACTGTTGGTTTTAAGGTAAGATGAGGCCTTATAGTTTTCCTCACATTTCTAAGCAGATAATTCTTTGGGGAAAATAGATCTATGTTGGCTGTAGTGTGTCTGTCCCAGAGTTGGGTCACATACCTCTTCTTTCCCAACCAGTCTTTGGGAGTAGAGGTTTCTGGCTAAATTTTGATGCAAGGGAAATGTGAGGTAAGGCTGTGAGAAGTGATTAAATATAAATTTTTTTAGGTTGGGTTTCTGAGTTTAGATTTCTTAAAAGTCAATAAAGAGCAGTTAGAGGGGCGCCTCGGTGGCTCAGTGGGTTAAAGCCTGCGCCTTCGGCCCAGGTCGTGGTCTCAGGGTCCTGGGATCAAGCCCCGCATTGGGCTCTCTGCTCGGCAGAGGGCCAGCTTGCCCCTCTCTCTCTGCCTGCCTCTCTGCTTACTTGTGATCTCTCTGTCAAATAAATAAATAAAATCTAAAAAAAAAAATTAAATTAAAAAAATAAAGAGCAGTTAGAGATTCTTGAATGTCCAAGTGACATATTAGAGAAGCTAAATCTGGTAGTAGCTTGAAGACAGCCACATATTCTCAACTCTCAGCAGAGTTGAAGGCAGAACTGAGAGCACTTGGAAGATTCTAAAGATGTGTAAAGGGAATTACAAGTGGAACAAGAGTATGACAGAAGTGAACAAATCCAAGAGCATTCAGACTGTAGCTCTGTGCTATAGTAATTCACAGTAGTGTATCATAATTAGGACCAGAGGACTTTTTTTTTTTTTTTAAAGTTTATTTATTTATTTGACAGACAGAGATCGCAAGTGGGCAGAGAGGCAGGCAGAGAGAGAGGAGGAAGCAGGTTCCTGCTGAGTAGAGACCCCGATGCGGGGCTCAATCCCAGGACCCTGGGATCATGACCTGAGCTGAAGGCAGAGGTTTTAACCCACTGAGCCAACCAGGCGCCCCAGATCAGAGGACTCTTAAGAGTACAGAGAGATCTTTTAGGAATAACTCTTCTCAGTCTGGGCCACACATCCTCTTCTAAAGGAAGATGATAATAAAAGCAGTTATTTCCTAGTAGTTTTTCTCTAAGAACTTACTTATTGATCATCTTTGGGGTTATAGAAAAATGATCAAGCTCCATTTTTCCCCTGTAATCCTATCTATTTTATGTTTATTTGGTAAATATACTATCTAAACCATTCTACCCTTTATCCAGTTATTTCACGTACTCTTAGAGTTGCAGTATGATTGGCATCTTTTTACTGTTGAATAACATTCTGATTTTTCCTAATTCACTTTTTGCTACTCACTCACACTTAAATTTATCCCTGCTTTATTAATACATATTACTACAACCCAGATATAGGGCTAAGAGAATGAGGCCAAAGAGTGATACACGTGTCTGCTCTGTATACATGTGTATGGTGATTTGAAATAGGTATAAGAGATCATGTTTATGAAACTATGTGAGTTGAAAGGAATCTCTTAATGTGTATGTTTGTGAGAGATTGGTAGACCTGTGTTATGTTCAGAGAGACATGGTTTTATTTATTTCATGCTTATAAGTGAAAGGAGAAAAGGGAGAATACAGAATTCAGAGACAAGGTGAGGTTAGGTTGCAAAGAGAAGGAAAAATTAAAACTTAAATCTACTTGGGAAACAATTGCCTGATTTATAAATATAAATATTACCATCTGTGGAAAAGATCTTTGTTTTTCTCATTACATTAAGGTTAAAGGAAAAGACTTACTCCCTGTGGCCATTTCTCCTGGATGACCAAAAGAAGTACTTAAATCCTCTCTACAGTTCCAAATCTCCGAAATTTGCAGTTTTGGAGCCAAATACAGTATCTTTCAATTTTAGGTAAGTTGGCATCATTGAGGTATTTATACTTGATTTTTCTCAAACACAATTTATTGAGTTGTTGTTTTTTGTTTTTCTCATAAAGGTTTTGGAGAAACATGTACCATCAATTTGATCGAACATTGCATCCTAGACAGTCCGTGTTTAATATAATTATGAATATGGATGAGGAAAATAAACAGTTAGAGAAAGATATTAAAGACTTAGAATCTGTAAGTATTCTGAAGTGTCTAATGTAATATACTTGCAATATTAAATTAGTGTATTTCCTATGTTCTCAGTGTAAATTTATATATATAGAAACCTCATAAGTACATGACTGTTTCAAAATCAGATCTCCTCTACTTTCAATAGGTTAGTTTGAATTGCTTTCCCTGAATTTTAACATTGAAGTATTTGAAGTACAGTTGACCCTTGAACAACATAGGTTTGAACTGCACAGGTCTACTTACAAGTGGATTTTTTTCGATAAATAGAGTACAGCACTGTAAAACGTACTTATTTTCTCTTGTGATTTTCTTAGTAACATTTTTTTTTTCTCTAGCTTACTTTATTGTGAGAATTCAGTATTAATACATACAACTTAAAAATATGTGTCATTTGACTATACTATTGGTAAGGTTTCTAGTCAACAGTAGACTATTAGTAGTTATATTTTGGGGGCGTGAAAAGTTATATGTGGATTTATTGCATGAGGGGGTTGATTCCTCCGACCCCTGTGTTGTTCAGGGGTCAACTGTATAGAAAGAGTAGAGACATGAACATAATAAATACCAGGGAATCTACCGCTAGCTTTGTAAGATTTTAACATTTATCATACTCACTTCAGATCTTTCATGTTTTTGTTTTAAGAAATGAAATATAGGGACGCCTGGGTGGCTCAGTTGGTTAAGCGGCTGCCTTCGGCTCAGGTCATGATCCCAGCGTCCTGGGATCCAGTCCCACATCGGGCTCCTTGCTCGGCAGGGAGCCTGCTTCTTTCTCCCTCTGCCTCTGCCTGCCACTCTGTCTGCCTGTGCTCTCTCTCTCTGTCTCTCTCTCTCTCTAACAAATAAATAAATAAAATCTTTAAAAAAAAAAGGCAAAAAAAAAAAAATGAAATATATTTGAAGAAATTTACCCCTCTTTAGCCCTCCGCATTTACTTTGGGCTGAATTTGTTGTTAATTGTTCCCGTGCATATTTTTCTACTGCTATATATGGTATCCACAATTTGTAATATTGTTTTGTGTAATTTGAAATATTTTTATTTTATATTAAAGTACAAAAGATACATTTTTATAAGGTATAAAAGAGCAACAGAATCATGAATGGCCATGTACCCCTCACCCAGCTTAAGGAACTGCATGTTTTGAAACTATATAAAGATGGTTATACTGTCATGCTTCATTTTATCCATATTGTTTGGAAATTTATCCATGTTGATACATATAGTTTTAATTCATGTGTTTTATTAATAACTATTATATAACATTCTCTTATGTGCATATATCACAGTCTGTTCAGCCTCTGCAGAACATTTAACTTGTTTTCAGTTTTGGATTTCCATGATAACAAAGGAAGTTGAATGACTTTTCAAATATTTACGGGCCATTTCATTTTTCCTCTTCTCTGAATGGCCTATTCAAACCTCCACTCATTTTTCTGTTGGCATATTTGCCTTTTCCTTATTGATCTGTAAAAGTTCTTTGTATCAGACGTTAATTCTGTGTTTTATATATATATATATATCTCACAAGTGGTTTTGTTCAGTCTGTTCTCATCCTTTCCATTTTATGTATGGTATGTTTTGTATAGATGTTATGAATTTTAATGCAGTGAGATTGATCAGTCTTTGTTTTATGCCTTCTTTTGTATCTTGTTTAAAAAGTTTCTCCCCACAGTAAGACTTTCTTGTAATTTTTTTCTCTCTCATCATATAAAGGATCAGTGAGTACATACGTTAAAAATCCTAGACAGTTGTATAACTAACTCACTGTCATGTCTGCCTGTCAGGCAGGACTGTTCCTTAGTCATCTCTTGGAAAAGAAGATAATTAATGACTGCTTGAGGAAACGATAGGAGGGTTGTGTAAAAAGAGAGGCAGATCCAAGATACAGGTAAATATAAGCAGAGTGACTAGAAATCAGTCCGAGGATTTGGAGAGCGTGATGTCTGCCAAAGAAAACTTTTTAAAATCTTAGATTCTGTTTGAAAAAAAATTCTGTTGGGACACCTGGGTCTCTCAGTCAGTTGAGCGTCCAACTCTCAGTTTCGAATCAGGTCATGATCTCACAGTCATGAAATCAAGCCCTGAGTTGGGCTCTGTGGCAAGCAGTGGGGAGTCAGCTTGATATTCTCTCTCTTCCTCTCCCTCTGCCCCTCCCCTGCTCTCCTGTTCTCTTTCTCTCAAAAATATATAAATAAATCTTTAAAAAAAATTTTTTTAATATTTTAAAATTCTGTTGTGTTCGAAAGCTGGTTATGTTCACCTAACAAATCATTGTAAAAAAACCATGTAAGGAAGTTCTTTAGGTAAGTAAGCGTGTGTTTGCTATATTATACAATTATGATTCAGGGTGAAGTCTCATATACCTTTCTTTTATTATAAAATATTGTCTGTTTATACTTCCTAGGTAATCTGTGCCTTTTTTAAATATCAAGACTTAATGATCTTTTGCAGTCAAGCATAATAACCATTTTCCGCTGTAAATGTTGTAAACAATTAGGATTCTCAACCATCTTACTATTCTGCAGTAGACTTTATTTCTTGAGATTTAACTTTGTATTCATAAAGAGAGAACATTTACAAAAGCATGGTTTCGTCTTTCATCTAAGCTATGTTGAACATGTAGTGTGTGTAATTAGTAATGGTTTTCAAATTTGGATTTGTTCTAGAAAATTAAGCAACGTAAAAATAAGCAAACAGATGGAATTCTCACCAAGGAGTTATTACATTCAGTTCATCCTGAATCACCTACCCTCAAAACTTCCTTGTGTTTTAAGGAGCAAACTCTGTTGCCTGTGAATCATGCTCTTCGAACTATAGAGGGCAGCAACCCAGCAGATAATCGTTATAGTGAATACGCTGAAGAGTTCTCCAAGTCGGAACCTGGTGTGGTTAGCTTAGAGTATGGTGTGGCCAGAATGACCTGTTAGATCCATAGACTATTTTCTGGACTGACTGTAATGCAAGAAGTGGATTCTTGTGAGAATGATCTGTGCACGTGACCAAAAGGAATTTGTCAAGTAATGATCTTAGAGCTTAATAGTTGAAGAAAGGATAATAACTGCTCTTGTGAGAGAAATAAGTCAGTTTAATTGCATTTCCAGCAGAGAATGACTTTCAGTTCTTTAAGAAATGAGTGGTGGTGGCAGATTCATTCAAAACACAATTTGTACTGTATACTAGTGAATTGACATTTCTGTATGATTTATGTTAAAATTACAGCCAAACATGAATAACCTTCCTTAACTATAATTGCCAGGAAACAAAACTCGACAAAGTTCTCCCTTACTTAATAATTGACATGGCATGTACTTTTGATTATATAACTCTGTAACTATGGGTATTTACATATTTTGCCTATTAGTAATGTTAACGTTGAAGTGCCATGAAAAATACTCTAAGACAGCCTTATCTCGATTTATTCTTTACCCTTAAGTTTTATAACTGAGAGCAGGTTTTGGTTTTTTGGGTTTTTTTCTTTTGGTCAGCCTTGTTTTATTTGGAAAGAATTACAGCGTCGTTACTATGGGGGCTGCATGCTACAACACTCCTGTGGAAATAGATGTGCACGTACAGCGTTAAATTCATGGTCAGCAGCTCCCACTTCCATATTCAAAATTAACGAAACTGAAGGTTTTATTCTGATTACAGTTTATGCAGTACTACCTTTGATGACATTATTTACAACTTAGATTATTGATCTCTTGAATACGTACAAACATATTTGAGTAACTTTTATGTATGAATTACTGTATCCTTTTAATTCTTACTTTGTGGCTTCACTTGGCTTTATTCTTTGGATAACTGTGTAACTTTAAAAAGCTAAAGCTCTAAAACTGTTCTGAGACACAATGAAGAGTGAGTGTGTGTGTATACACACACACATACTGTTTTATCTCTCAGTGAGTTGCTCTTCCTAGAACAAATTCAGTTTCCCCCAAATTTGGGGGTTAAAAAAGGGAGTACTGATAGTTTATATTTTGCTTGGTTGCATGAATTTTAAAGCAGCCATTTCTATGTGGAACTTTTTTTCTTCTCCGTTAACATAGGAATAAAAAAGGAAAATTAAGAATAGCCTAGTACAAAGTTAATGTTTAGCAAAAACAACTCAAATGCTAGGAAAAGTTTCATTTTGCCATGTTAAATTAACTGTTCTGTGTGCTAGTAACATATCTTTAAATGACAAAAAAAAAAAGCAAAAAAAAAACACAACAAAACCAACAATTCACATGCAATTGATGGTATCACCCAGCTGGCTTTAAAATTGAAGGTTTAAGTAACATGACTGGCAAGAGGTATGATTCAGGGATAGTAGGAAACCTGGGTAGAATCCCTAATGCTTCTCTTTACTTATATCTATTATATTAGTTTTGAGCATAAATATCTTTTTCAAATGGAAAAAAAAGCTTTATTGTATGAGAACTTAACTAATCTGTTTATTTTTCCAATGCTTTTGTGTAATGTATTATGTAATAAGAAAAATAGTTCTTTTTAAACAGTAACAGAAATGTACCATAAAATATAGTTTGTGATTTAGCCAAGCCTATTTCCATACTTAAGCACTGGGACAGGAATCTTAATCTTTGTGACCACAAAGGGAAACTTTTGTGCCTTGTTACTTGGTTCTAGTTACTGATTATGGTTTTAGAATCTTCCATGGCAGACTTCTTATATTCAAGTGTTTTTTCTTTTTTTGTTTGTTTAGTATCTTCAGCTTCAGGCATATATATATGTGTGTGTTTATGTGCTCACACATGGACTGAGAAGTCAGTTAACATCTTAAGTGACCTACGGGGTATATGTTGGCAAAAAGCGGATTATGCATATGTCTTATAAAAATTTATGTTCAGTGCATTTGGGAATGTATAGCATGTAAATTATTACATATTATTTAAAGGTAATTAAATGTTCATATTTTACTTTGGATGTTTTTCTTTAAAAAAAAAAAACAACAACAAATGGGATCAAGTTGTGATTGGTTTTTTCTTTCCTCACTTAGGCAAATGGACCTGCACATTATAATAATCATAACACTATAAGGTTTAAGCAAGTCATTTTCCAAAAGGTTGACAATGTTGATAAGTAACAGCATATATAAAAATAATTTCCAAAAAAAATAGTTTCCAAAATATTAAAATGGGCATAGTGGGCTAAAAGGTACAGCAGATATAGTTGATAATGTCACTTAATTTTGGTGGAAGGCAGTGTCCAGTAAATATATACATGTAATTCAAGGTGAAATGTAGATCGGGAGATAAACATGATGAAGAAAATGACTTCCAGGAAAGAGTTTATATGGAAGTGTTTTTGAAAGGTCAGCTAGGCCAGAAGTAGCTCAGGGAACCCTAACTAATAAAGATAGAGGGAAGTCTTTTTTGTTGTTGTTGTTTAAGTTCTCTTTACTTGGTAGAGTAGCAGGACAGGGGGGGTAATATCAGGGAACCCCCCCTTTTTTCTTTAAAGACTTTTTTTTTTTTAAGAGAAGCTTTAAGTTCACCACAAAATTGAGAGGAAGGTCCAGAAATTTCTTATATTCCCCACCAGAGTAGTACGTTTGTTAAAATTGATGAACCTGCACTAATACATCATATTCATGCCAAGTCCATAGTTTACCTTAGGGTTCATTCTTGTTATTGTATGTTCTGTGGGTTTTAGACAACTGTGTAATGACCTTTATAGTATCATACAGGGTATTTTTCTTGGCCCAAAAAAATCTACTGTGCTCTGCCTATTAATCCCTCCCTATCCCCAAACCCCTGGCAACCACTGATCTTTATATTGTCTCCATAGTTTTACCATTTCTAGAGTGTCACATAGTAGGGATCATATAGTGTGTGGCCTTTCAGATCAATGTCTTTTACTTAATAAATGCATATCAGGTTCTATGTTTTTTCATGTCCTGATAGCTCATTCGTTTTTTAGTACCGAGTAATATTCCGATGTCTGGATGTACATTGCATTGTCTGGATGAATAGTTTGTTCATTCACCTACTGTAGGATACCTGGCTTGCTTCCAAGTTATAGCAATTGTGAATAAAGTTGGCTTTAAATATCTGTGTGCAGGTTTTTGTGTGGATAAAAGTTTTTGGCTCCTTTGGGTAGATACCAAGGAGTGTAATTACTGAGTTGTAGGTAGTAAAAGCATGTTTAATTTTGTAAGAAACTGCCACACTGGGGCGCCTGGGTGGCTCAGTGGGTTAAAGCCTCTGCCTTCAGCTCAGGTCATGATCCCAGGGTCCTGGGATCGAGCCCCGCATCGGCCTCTCTGCTCAACGGGGAGCCTGCTTCCTCCTCTCTCTCTCTGCCTGCCTCTCTGACTACTCGTGATCTCTGTCAAATAAATAAATAAAATCTTTAAAAAGAAAGAAAGAAACTGCCACACTGTCTTCCAAAGTGGTTGCTCCATTTCCCACAAGCAGTGAATGAGAGAGTCCTGTTGTTCCACATCCTCACCAGTGCTCAGTGTTGCCAGCGTTCTGCATTTTGGTCACTCAAATAGACTTTTCTGACCTCTTTTTTTTTTTTTTTTTTTTCCAGGTCAGTTTGAGAGTACTGAAAAGTTTTCAGTTGGCATTCTAAGTTGGATGAAATTCTGTTCTTTTACAAAACTACTGAGAGCAGTTACAGGCTTGGTAGAGTAGTGGTATCCATCCATTTTTATTGGCCAAGTTTTAGCTATTTTGTTGGCATTTTCATGCAGTAGTTCCAAATGGCATTAACATGTTTTGGTTAGTTAAAATGTAGAACCTATTTTTATTTTTATTTTTTATTTATTTGACAGAGAGAAATCACAACTAGGCAGAGAGGCAGGCAGAGAGAGAAGAGAAAGCAGGCTCCCCGCGGAGCAGAGAGCCCGATGCGGGGCTCGATCCCAGGACCCTGGGATCATGACCCGAGCCGAAGGCAGAGGCCCTAACCCACTGAGCCACCCAGGCGCCCCTAGAACCTATTTTTAAAATACATATCTATAAGCTTTAGAAATCTGGCTCTAGAAAAAGACCAACTGTAATCTAAAATCATTGAATATCTGAAGAACAGCATATATACCATACTACTTGTCTTCTAAGAAAATAAAACACTAATTTCTGCTGTTTGTATAAACACATTAGTGCTACTCTAGTTATTTCTAAGCAAGTAAAATATCCCTTTGCACAGCAACTTTTTTTTTTATATTTTATTTATTTGACAGAGGTCACAAGTCGGCAGAGAGGCAGGCAGAGAGAGAGGGAGAAACAGGCTCCCCACTGAGCAGAGAGCCCGATGCGGGGCTCGATCCCAGGACCCTGACTGAGATCATGACCTGAGCTGAAGGCAGAGGCTTAAACCACTGAGCCACCCAGGCGCCCTTGCACAGCAACTTTTGTAAAATAGTAGACTGGGTAACTGAAAGCAACTTCCAGAAGCGTTTGCATTTAACAATATTTTGGAGATTCTGTTGCAGAAGGTAGAAGAATCACACTCTAAACCACCTACCCCAATCAGCATTCCTCTTGTACTTAAAGGAAATGCACAATTACTCCTTTATGAAGAACAGTAGCTTGGGGGCATCAAACTTAAAAACAGCTACACAACAGGGGTAAGAAACAAACCTTTGTTTTAGTCCACAGAGTCTGGGTTCTTTGTTACTGTAGCATAACCTAGTTCATCCTGAATGATGAAACCATTAGCACACGTAACAAGTTAATAATCATCTGATTTCATCTAAAATCCAGTCTTTCATTGATTCCAGATGGCCTTTTCCTTATTTTTGCCCTCCTATCCAGTTAAGGGTCCTATAGCTTGCAGCTCTTGAATCTCTTCTTAAACAGCCCCCTCACCTTCCTTTGCACTGATGTCTTGAACCAGACCAGCTATAGACTATCTTACCACTTCCTGCTCTTTCCTAGCTGTTTTCTCATGGTATAGTTTAACTTGTTCCTCTATCTTCTGTACCTCCGGTAAAGTAGGCATTCTATGAGATTCAGATCAAGCATTTTAGGGAAGATGCTTTGGACTTCATATTGAACTACTCAGGAGAGTATAATATCAGGCTGTTCCACTATTTTGATGATAAGTTGGATCACTTGGTTGATGTCTCCTTATAAAGGGACATTTCCCCCGCCCCCCTTGGCACTTAGCAAATGCTCTGCCAGGTATTTTAACATCAAAATGAATAACCCATTCCCTACCAACCTGCCCAGTGATAATATTTGCCTGAATCAGCATTTCATTATGGTGATTTTATTTTTTCCTTTTTAAAGATTTTATTTATTTATTTGACAGAGAGAGACACAGCAAGAGAGGGAACACAAGCAGGGGGGGTGAGAGAGGGAGAAGCAGGCTTCCCACTGAGCAGGGAGCCAGATGTGGGGCTCAATCCCAGGACCCTGGGATCATGACCTGAGCTGAAGGCAGATAATGACTGAGCCATCCATCATTATAGTGATTTTCTAGTTTGTCTTTTGTTTTACATGTATTTGATGGTATTCTTTGAAGAAGTGCTTTCATTCATCCAATCTGAAAATTCCTCTGAAAAAAGGCATGATAAAAGCTTAAGTCTTCCCTTTTAATCACCAGTTTTCAGAGTAAAGAGTTGTAATGGTCACCTCCAAACACTAGTTTTCTCTCTGTAGGGATGTGTATTTTTATGATCAATTACAGTAAATGCTTTTTTTGCTCAAACTATTCTAAGTCTGTCCAGAAGAGCTCCAAGGTCCTTTCATACCCTTTTCTTGTACAGTTAGTTTTGAGCACATTTTCGGTTTCTGACATGAGTAGATGTCCCAGGCTCATCTTGTGCTTTCTTTACTCCAGTTTTGGACTAGCCATTTCTTTGTTTTCTTCTCTGATGTGTATTTCTATTTCCCTTATACTAAAAAATTTAAATTCTCAGGATGCCTGTGTTGCTCAGTCAGTTTAGTGTCCGACTCTTCATTTCAGCTAAGGTCATGATCCCAGGGTTGTGAGATCAAGCCCCACACTGGGCTCTGTTCTGGGTGTGGAGTCTGCTTAAGATTCTCTTTCCCTCTCCCTCTGCCCCTCCTCCCCCTCTAAAAAATATATATATAAAAAAATAAAAATCTTAGTTTCTAATAGCATGTGTAAATTGACATTTTTTGCTTTATACTATAATATTCAAAATACAGTTTCAAACTTATAATTAGTACTACTACTTATAATAGGAATACTGAGTAAAATTTAAGATTTCCTTGCAGTTCTCTTTATCCTTATATATATCCTACCAAGGATGTACAAAATACTATATCAGAAGTCACTTGAAATAATTTCTCTGTATGCATTATAGGCATACCTCAGAGATACTGGGGTTTGATTCCAGACCACTGCAATAGGGTGAATATCACAATAAAATAGTCAAATGAATTTTTTGGTTTCCAGTGCACATAAAAGTTATTTTTACACTACATGATAGTCTATTAAGTGTGCAACAGAATTATGTACATAATTCTGTACATACCTTAATAATACTTTCTTGCTAAAAAATACCATCATCTGAGCTTTCAGTGAGTCATAATCACTGGTCACAACTCACTGTAACAAATATAATAATAATGAAAAAGTTTGAAACACTGCAAGGATTGCCAAAATGCATCACAGAGCTATGAAGTGAACAAATGCTGTTGGATAAATGGCCCCAATAGACTTACTCAATGTAGGGCTGCCATATACCTTCAATTTGTAATAAAAAAAAAAAATGCCATATCTATGAAGTGCAATAAAACAAGGTATGCCTGTACTAATTTGAAATACAACTGAGATACTTTGTTTTCAAATTTATGATTTGCTAATTTTCTTTTGGATATAGTGAATTTTTAAATAGGTAAAACATAGTTCAAAAATTCAAATTTCTATTAAAAGGTATATGCAGAAGTCTTGCTTTCATTACCTTCCCTTCCACCTTGTTTTTTTCCACAACTCTTCCATCCTCCCCAATAGAAAGCTTCTTTTACTAATTTCGTTACCCTTCCAATGTTCCTTTTTGTAAATGTATGTGCATACTTATGTATATACATATATATATTTATTCCCCTTTTTTCTTAAGATTTTATTTATTTGACACAAGAGACAAAGGAAGAGAGGGAACACAAGCAGGGGGAGTGGGAGAGGGAGAAGCAGGCTTCCCGCTGAGCAGGAAGCCTGCTGCTGGGCTAGATCCCAGGACCTTGAGATCATGACCTAAACCAAAGGCAGATGCTTAACCAACTGAGCCACCCAGCGCCCCTATTCCCTTTTTTTCTTGAACAAAGGATACTGTATATACTATATCTTGCTTTTATTTTTTTTTAACTTAATCTTGGAGATTACTTCATATCATTACAAATAGGGCTCCCTCATTCTTTGCTTATGGCTGCATAATACTTCACTGTATAGATTCTTTATTAAATTAGTTACTTCAAGTCATTCCTATTTTTTAACTTTATTATGCAAATGTCCAAAAGTTCAAAAATAAGAGTGGTATAATGAACTTTCATGTATCTCTCTAGAACCAATTACTAATGGCAGTTTGTTAGTCATATTTGATTGATACTCCACCATTTTTTGTTATTAGCATATATTAAAACAGACTTCAGACATGACATTTTACCCAAATAGTTCAAAATGTGTGCGTGTGTAGATAGATAGATTATAGATAGATAGGAGGGTATGGTAAAAATACTGTTGGTTGATGGATAAAACATCAACATATTTTTTATTTTTCATATATTTAAGGCCATTTGAACTTCTCTGTGAATTGTGTGTTCATGTCTTTTGCCCATTTCATTTCTGAACAGGCTCTATTTTGTCTTAAGAGTTTTCTATATTTTAGGGAGACGAACTCTCTATGATATAATATGCCAAATATATTCTCTTGTTTGTCATTTGCTTCTGGTGCTTTTTGCCATGAAAGAGAATTTTTTTTTTAAAGATTTTATTTACTTATTTGACAGAGATCACAAGTAGGCAGAGAGGCGGGCAGAGAAAGAAGGGGTAGCAGGCTTCTTGCAGAGCAGAGAGCCTGACGCAGGGCAGGGCTCGATCCCAGGACCCTGAGATTATGACCTGAGCCGAAGGCAGAGGCTTTAACCCATTGAGCCACCCAGGCGCCCCAAAGGTAAATTTTATATTTTGGATGTGGAATTCTACTAATCTTACATTGCTTCTTGTTTTGAGTTATAGTTAGGCTTTCTAATTCTAAGCTATTAAAGAATTCACCTATGTGTTTTTTAGTTCTTACTTATAGGGGCTTTCCTACCGCCCACCTGCCTCCATTTCACTTTGATTGATTTGGAGTTTGTTCTGGTATATACAAACAAATATGGATCCAAATTTATCTTTTCCCACCTGGTTATCTGGTTGTTTCATTCATTTATTAGTAAATTCATCTTGTCAGTGATTTGAGACATTATGTTTATGTACTTCTGGATTCTCTTCCTTAGCATTGTTGTGTCTATTTGTGTACCAAAGCCATACAGTTGTATTTATCAAGGCTATATGGTAAAACTAACCCCGACTTGTCACTTTTCTTTCTCGGGGTTTTCTTATTATTTTTATTATTTACTTTGAGATGATCTCAACTATTCAGAAAAGTTACAAATACAAAAGGAACTTTTTCCCTGAACCCCTTTGATAGTAAGATGCCGACATGTTGTCTTATCTCCTTTAGGCACTTAGTGTATTTTCCCTACAAAGACATTTTTTTTAAAGATTTTATTTATTTATTTGTCAGAGAGAGTGAGCACAGGCAGACAGAGTGGCAGGCAGAGACAGAGAGAGAAGCAGGCTCTCTGCCGAGCACGGAGCCCGATGTGGGACTCCATCCCAGGATGCCGGGATCATGACCTGAGCTGAAGGCAGCCGCTTAACCAACTGAGCCACCCAGGCATCCCTACATAGACATTTTCATCTGACCACAATGCAGCCATCAAAACCAGAAAGCTAACACACTGTATAATCCTCAGACCTCCATTCAAATTTTCCAGCTGTTCCCTAAATTATCTTTGTTTGAAAAGACAATCCAGCTGTTGAATCCACATGTTGAATTTGGTTCTCCAGTCTCTCTGCTTCTTCAATCAGTTCAAACAGTTTCTCAGTGTTTCCTTGAATTTCATGAGTTATTTTGTACTGTCAAGTGAAATCAGTTTATTCTGCCACTGGCGATATTCATTATGATCCCCTGATTAAAGTGGTATGTTCCAGGGCACCTGGGTGGCTCAATCCGTTGAGCCCTTGACTCTTGGTTTTGGCTCAGGTCATAATCTCAGGGTTGTGAGATTGAGCCCTACCTACATTGAGCTCCATTCTGGGTTTGGAGTCTGCTTCGGATTCTCTCTCCCTCTCCCTACCCTCCCCTGCTTGCTTTCACTCTCTAAATAAATAAATACAATTTATTTTATAAATTAAAAAAAAATTCTCTCCCTGTCTCCCCCCTTTCTCTCTCTAAAAGCAAGCAAGCCAACAAACAATTTAAAAGAGTGGTATGTCCCAGGTTTCTTCAGTGTAAAATTACTTTTTCTCTTTAAAACTAATTAGTATTTTGTGGAAAAGTATTTTGAGTCTATGTAAACGATCCTTTTTATCATCAAATTTTCAATTTATTCATTTATTTACATTAACATGGACTCATTTTTGGTGTTAGCATTGCTATAATTTCTTACTTCATCATGTGTACATTTACTGCAACTTTCTGTACTTACTGTATCTTTTTACTATGTAGACTTTTTAAATTTAAAATTTGTAAACATTTCCTTTAGTAATTACATATTGGGACTTGTATTCAAGTGGTTCCCTTTCTAGTGATACTATATATGATGTATCCAGTTCATTTTTTACCTTACTTAGGTTTCTGATTTTACTTTTTTAAGATTTTCTTTATTTCACAGATCGTAAGTAAGCAGAGAGAGAGAGGAGGAAGCAGGTTCCCCGCTGAGCAGAGAGCCAGATGCGGGGCTCGATCCCAGGACCCTGGAATCATGACCTGAGCGGAAGGCAGAGGCTTAACCCACTGAGCCACCCAGGCGCCCCAGGTTTCTGATTTTTTTGATTGTCCTCTACATGTAATAATCCTTGGCTCTCATCTGTCACTTACATGTCAATCAATGAGTTGATTCTACTCTTCCCTTTCTCTCTCATTTCTTCAGCCTTGTTTAGCTGTGTTTTATTTCCACTTCGTCAGAGCATATTGCATTACCGAAATATCCTTCCACCCTTATCCTCAGTTTTGTTGTACCCTAGAATTTTTCACTAAATATCTTAGATGCTCAACACCAGTCTTTTGCCAAAGTTCCCCCAGTGAAACTTATCCCCTAGAAGATTCTTCAAAGGGGCCTGCAGGTATAATCTTTCTGTAGTTCTTGTGTGTTTCAAATATTTTCTATAGATTTTATTCTTTAAGGGTAGCATGGCTGGATATAAAATCCTTTGCTCACACTTCCTTTCCTGGAGTTTCTTGAAAATGTTGCTTTCTATATTTATTGTTGAAAAGTCTGATGCCAGCCAGATTTCTTCTTCTTTTTTTTTTTTTTAAATTTATTTGACAGAGAGAGAGATCACAAGTAGGCAGAGAGGCAGGCAGAGAGAGAGAGAGAAGGAGGCAGGCTCCCTGCTGAGCAGAGAGCCCGATGCAGGGCTCGATCCCAGGACTCTGGGATCATGACCTGAGCCGAAGGCAGAGGCTTTAACCCACTGAGCCACCCAGGTGCCCCAAGATTTCTTCTCTTTATAAGTGACTTGGTCCTTTCCCTGGAGGTCCAGTGCATTTTTTTTTCCTTTAAAAGTCAGGTCATTTTATAAACTTATGTCTTGTAGTTACCTCCTCTAGGTCAGTTTTTCCAGGTACAACAGGGCCCAGCTCAACATAAAGATTCAGGTCTTCTATTTCAGCAAAGTTTTCTTGAGTTGTCTTTTAAATATTAGTTTTATTGTTTTATTTTACTTTTTCAGGGGTTCAAATTTCCTAAGTGTTGGATCTTTTAGTTTTCTGTATCAGTTTCTCTTTTTACCATTTTTGTTCATTTCTGTTTAATTTTTTACATTTTTTATTTCTTTCCTCTATGCTGCTTATTGTGTTTTTAGTTATTCGTATTCTCCCTTTGGAAACTTGAAATTTAATCTTTGTTTCTGGAATTATATTCTTTTGCTTCAGTTTCTTTTTCAAGTTCATTAATTCTTGTTTCACATCTTTTTATTTGTCCATTTCCATTCTGAGATTTTTGAATCTGTGATTAGTGGTTGTTTATCTTATCAGCACTTCTTTTAATTATATTTTAATGCATGTTTTAGTATTACTACAGTTTGCCTTTACTTGTAGCCTTTCTCTTTGGGGTTTCATCTACTGAAAAGTTTTAATTCTAATCTTTTCCTTCTTTGTATAATAACTTCGCATGGATGACTGTTTTTTGTTTTCATAAGTGTTTGTGTAGAGTTTTCTTGGAACACTTGTAGCAGGTGATCCAATGAAGAAGAATGGAAGAATTAGCACGTCTTACCAGGTTTCTGAGTTCAAGACCTTCCTCTTCTGTTGCTGTAGTGAAGTACAGTTTCTTTAATAAATGTGCCTTTATTGTCTGTCCTCTGATTTATTTATATTATCTTGTCTCAATAGAAGGCTTATCTTTAGTTGTCTTCTTCTTTCCCAGTATCTCCACCTTTCAGAAAGCTTTCTTTCCCCTAGAGGCAGCACCCTCCTAAGATCACAATATATGTTCCAAGCCCCTTCTTTTTGACTCTGTAGTTTCAGATATGCTGTCAATATTTCCTCACGTAGAGAGGGACCCTCTGTCTATGGGAACGAACTGTAGTTGGTGTTAACTGTCCCATCACCACTGAAACCTCATTGGTATGTGGTGTGTACTTTGGAAACTGGAGTCAACTCTACTGGTCTGAGATCTTTATGTCCCCAGTCACATTTAAATTGAAATCTATAAAATTCTCTTAGTTATGCTGCAAATGAGGGCCAAGAGGGACTTAATTAGCCCTCCCTGTTGATCTTTACCATTACATTGATGAGTATGTGGAATTTCTAATGGAAGTAATGGCTCTGAGGGTGACAGGGGTCAAGTGGCTGCATTTAACCGCCAAAGGCAAGGTGGGCATGGTTACTGTAATGGACAGCAGACTCAAAACGGCAATCAGAATAGTCTGACTCATAAAGATTTATGGCATTAGCTAGTTGATACTAGTGTTTCAAGAAGTCAAGTAGATAGGAAATCTACTAAATTCTTACTTGCTCTGTATAAATAGAAAAGTTTATGCTCACTGGTCTTGTCATATACCCTACCATACCGCAAGAGCTAGCTTGATAGAACAATGGAATGGCCCTTTGGAGATTTGGTTGCAGTGTCAGCAAGGTGGCAATACCTTGCAGGGTTGGGACAAGGTTCTCCAGAAGGCTGTATGTGCTCTGAATCAGTGTCCAGTATATGTTGCTTTTTCTCCGATAGCCAGCATTCATGATTTCAGGAATCAAGGGATTAAAATGGGACTGGCATCACTCACTATTACTCCTAATGACCCACTACCAAAGTTTTTGCTCTTTATTCCCATGATATCATGCTCTACTGGTCTACATAGTCTTTTTTTTTTAAAGATTTTATTTATTTGACAGACAGTGATCACAAGTAGGCAGAGAGGCAGGCAGAGAGAGACGGGGAACAGACAGGCTCCCTGCTGAGCAGAGAGCTGAATGCAGGGCTTGATCCCAGGACCCCAGGATCATGACCTGAGTCGAAGGCAGAGGCTTAACCCACGGAGCCACCCAGGTGCCCCTACATTGTCTTTTTAAAAATAATATTTTATTTATTTATTAGAGAGAGCACACAAGCAGGAGGAGTGGCAGAGAGAGAGAAGGAGAAGCAGGCAACTCGCTGAGCAGGGAACCTGATGCAGGATTTGAGGATCATGACCTGAGCAGAAGGCAGATGCTTAATCAACTGAACCACCCAGGTGCCCCTGGTCTGCATACTCTTAGTTTGAGAAGGAGAAGTGCTTCTACCAGGAGCTACAACAATGATTTCATTGAGCTAGAGGTTAAAACTGCCAGCCAGTCACTTTGGTCTCCTCATGCCTCTGAATAAACAGGCAAAGAAGGGAGTTACTGTGCTGGCTGAGTAATTGATCCTGGCTACAAAGAGGAAATTGGACTGCTGTGACACAATGGAGGTAAGGAAAAGCATGTCTAGAATACAGGAGATCCTCAGGAGCATCTCTTAATATTACCATGGCCTGTGATTAAGGTCAATGGAAAACTACAACAACCCAATCCAGCCAGAATTACTAACGGCATAGACCCTTCAGGAATATAGGTTTGGGTCACTCCACCAGGTAAACCACGACCAGCTGAGGTGCTGGCTGAAGGCAAAGAGACTACAGAATGTGTAGTGGGTATACCAGAAATGATCATGTGATCAATTATACATTAAGGACTATGACTGTCATGAGTATTTCCTTCTTATTTTGTTATGAATACATTTCTGTATGTATATATATGAAGCAAATATCTTTGTTTTCTTTCCTGTCTTGTTCCCTTATTATATAACATATAACGTATCGACTATATTGTAGTATCTAAGTATTGTTAATTTTATATCATAGTAGTTAAGTGACGGAACATCAAGGAAAAGAGCAAACATCACTCAAGGATTTTATTTCCTTTTTGGGGGGAAGTGGTTAGTGCTTTTTCAGTTGTATGGAGTAGAGTTGTATCATGTTAGGCAGAATTATGATCCAGTTATTTCTTTTATTTGGAGATTAAGTATGGTTTAAGGAGATGTGTATGGGTGCTAAGTTGACAAGGGCACAGGCTTGTGGTGTTAGTTTTATGTGTCAACTTGTCTAGGTCATGGGTACTCAGATATTTGGCTGAGCACTATTCTGGGTGTTCTGTGATGGTATTTCTGAGATTAACATTTGAATTGGTGGAATCAGTAAAGCAGGTTGTCCTTCCCAATAAGAATGGACATCCTCCCATCCACTGAGGGCCCAAGTAGAATGAAACATGGAGGAAGAGAGAATATACCTTCTTCTTCTGCCTGAGTAATTTAGCTAAGACACTGGTCCTCTCCAGGCCTAGGACTGGGGTTTACATCATTGGGCCCCCCTGATTCTCATGCCTTTGGATGTGGACTAAATTATATCACTTGCTTTCCTTGGGTCTCCAGTTTGCAAATGGCAGATCATGGGACTTCTCAGTCTCCATAATAATGTGAGCCAATTCCTCATAATAAATTTCTTTCTCCATGTATACCCTATTGGTTCTGTTTCTCTATGGAACCCAAACTAATAGGAGTAGATACCGTTAGCCCTTGGCAACCCAGAAGTCCCCCATTTCTTCTTTTTATATTATTATGATGGTAAAATATACATAACATTGAGCTTACCATTTCAGTTGTTTTTAAATGTACAGTTCAGTAGCATTAAATACATTCACAATGTTGTGAAATCACCACTCCTGTCCATTTGAAGAGCTCTTTAATCATCCCAAATGGAAACTGTACCCATTAATCAATAACTCCCCAGTGCCCCTGGCAGCTATTCTCCTACTTTCTGTCTCTATAAATTTGACTATTCTAGTTACTTTGTGTAAGTATAATCATGCAGTTTATGTTCTGTTGTGTCTTGTATATTTCACTTAACATATTTTTCATTTTGACCCATTTTAAGTGAATTTTTGTATATGGTAAGATAAGGGTCCAACTTCATCCTTTTGCATGTGGATACCCAGTTTTCCTAGCATTGTTTGTTAAAAAAAAAAACAAACAACAACAAAAAAAACTATGTCTTTTCCCCATTGAACAGTCTTGGAACTCTTTTTTTTTAAGATTTTATTTATTTATTTGAGAGAGAGAGTGTGAGAGAGAGAATGAGCATGAGAAGTGGGAGGGTCAGAGGGAGAAGCAGACTCCCTGCCAAGCAGGGAGCCCAATATGGGGCTCGATCCCGGGACTTCAGGATCATGACCTGAGCCAAAGGCAGTCGCTTAACCAACTAAGCCACCCAGGCGTCCCCAGTCTTTGAACTCTTATTGAAATTCTAGTGACCATATATGTGAGGATTTGCTTCTTTGTTCCTGGGCTCTATATTTTATCCCATATGTGTAGTCCATATGTTTGCCTTAATGCTAGTACAACACTGTTTTGATTATTATAGTGTTGAAGTAATTTTTGAAATCAGAGCGTGAGTCCTCTAACTTGGTTCTTTTTTCAAAGTTGTTTGGTTATTAGGATCCCTTGAAATTCTATGTGAATTTTTGGATGTGTTTTTCTATTTCTGCAAAACACACTGTGGGGTTTTTGATAGACATTTTATTGAACCTATAGATTGCTCTTGATAGTACTGACATATTACCAGTAATAAATCTTGTGATCCATGAACATGGGATGTCTTTCCATTTATTTGAGTTTTCTCTAATTTCTTTCAGCAACATTTTATAGTTTTCAATGTACAAGTCTTTCACCTCCTTAGTTTAAGTTTATTCCTAAGTATTTTGTTCTTTTTGATACTATTATGAATGAATTTCTTTTCTTTTTTAAAAAAATATTTACTTATTTGACAGAGAGAGTATGAGCAGGGGGAGTGGTAGAGGTAGAAACAGGCTCCCCGCTGAGCAGAAAGTCAGACGTGGCTTCCTAGGACCCTGAGATCATGACCTGAACCAAAGGCAGATGCTTAACTGACAACGCCACACAGGCACCCCAAATGGAATTGTCTTTTTAATTTCCTTTTGAGGCTGTTCATTGCTAGCATAAATTCAAATGATTTTTGTCTGTTGACTTTGCATCTTGCAACTTTGCTACATTCATTTATTAGCTCTAACCATTTTGGGTGTATATAGAATCTTTAGGGTTTTATACATGTAAGATGTCATCTGTGAACAGAGAAAATTTTACTTCTTTCTTTCCAATTTGGATACCTTTTGTTTCTTTTTCTTGCCTAATTGCTCTGGCTAGAACTTCCAGAACTATGTTGAATAGAAATGGTGAAAACAGGCATCCTTCTATTGTTCTTGATCTTAGGAGAAAAGGTTACTGTCTTTCACCATTGAGTGTGGTGTTAGCTATGGGTTTTTCATATATGGCCTTTACCATAATGAGGAAATTTCCTCCTATTCCTAGTTTGTTGAGTGTTTTTATCATGAAAGGGCATTGAATTTTGTCAAATGAATTTTCTGCATCAATTGAGATGATCATGCAGTTTTCTTCCCTTTTTGCTAATGTGGTTTACATTGATTGAATTTTATGTTTGAACCATCTTTGCATTCCAAGAATAAAGCCCACTTGGTCATGGTCTATAATGGGCTGTTGAGCTCAGTTTGCTAGTATTTTTTTGAGGATTTTTACATCAATGTTCATTAGGCATTTTGCTCTCTAGCTTTCTTTTATTAATGGTGTCTTTGGCTTTGGCCCAGCCATTCACTAGTGTTGGCTTGGGTATAGGTTGAAAAACTAGAGCAAGAGTGACCACCATGAAAAGCTGACACTTCAGCAAGGAAGAAGAGAGAAAAGCATTTCTTAGCTGCATTAGCAGCCATCATCCTTCAACTCATCTTAAATATTTGTTTGATATGGTTACCAAAAATATGGAAATTAAATTAATAAACATGGCTAAAAGGATCATGCAAAATAGATGAGAAATTCTAAACTCATAACCATCTGAAAGCAAACATGGAATATTGTAAAGGAAATGCATTTGGAGGTAAATTGAATAGCATACGTGGGTGTGAAACTGGGTGAGTGAGAAGATGCTATTTAAGTTACCAGATCATCTGATGTTATTATCAGAGAGTGTTCCTATGATAAAGTTGTGAATGAAAAACAGCTATGAGGAAAGTCCAGATGAATACTCTTCTATAATACTCTCCTATAGAGCCCAAGTGACTCAGTTTATTAAGTATCTGACTCTTGATGTTGGCTTAGATCATGATCTCAGGGTAGGAGCATCAAGCCCTGGAGTGAGCCCTACATTGAGCCCTCTGTGGAGCCCCAGGTCAGGCTCTGCATTCAGCAAAGAGTCTGCTTGAGATTCTCTTCCTCTCCCTCTTCTGATTCTCCCCCTGTTCATGCTGTCTCTCTTTTTCTTTAAAATAAATAGACAAATCTTTTAAAAATATTTTTAAATGTTCTTCTATAGAAATAAATGCAAGCCATATGTGTAACTTTATAATTTTCTAAGAGCCACATTTAAAAAAAGTAAAGAGAAACAGATGAAATTAATTTTAATGATATATTTTATTTAATCCAATACATCTAAAATATTATTTTAACAAGTAATTGATATAAAAATTATGAATGTGATATTTAACATATTTTTTTCAGTATTTAAATTTATTTATTTTTTTCAGTGTAACAGTAGTCATTGTTTTTGCACAACACCCAGTGCTCCATGCAATACGTGCCCTCCCTATTACCCACCACCTGGTTCCCCAACCTCCCACCCCCGACCCTTCAAAACCCTCAGGTTGTTTTTCAGAGTCCATAGTCTCTTAGGGTTCGCCTCCCCTTCCAATCTTTTTTTAATAAACATATAATGTATTTTTATCCCCAGGGGTACAGGTCTGTGAATCGCCAGGTTTACACACTTCACAGCACTCATGATAGCACTAAGTCTTCCAAATCTGGTATATTTTGCATTTACAATACATATCAACTTGGACCAACCATATTTTATAAGCTTAGTAGTCACATGTGCCTGCCATATTGGGTAGTAAAATCTAAACAGTGAGATCTCACTTGTCCAGATCTGTTTGTCAGTTTAATTTTCCAGAGCTTGATAGATGTAAGTGTTAGCTTTTCTGCTCTCTGTTCTTAACAGACCAACAGTGTGCTCTTCTGCAAAGTGGTTCTGTAGGAAGGTATCAATCTTGAAGCCTTTATCTCATGACGTATTCTTTAGAAATAGCCGACACTGGACAGATTGTCAAGAAACAAGTCCTTGGCAAGAAATCTTGGCATGTGTGGAGGGGGACGGAGGTCTGGTGGCTAAGTAGTTGTGGCAGGTGAGGGCCCAAGGGAATTTGTGGAGGATTTTAGGCTCACTGGATCCAGCAGGAGGTAGATTTCTTGAGCAGTTGGTAGATAGGGGAACAAAACATCAGGGAGACTGGGAACAAAAGTCGAGTGGGCAGAGAAGTTGGCCTTTCTTCCCTCTTTCTCTGCCCATGTGTGAGTACAAGGGAGGTATGTGTGCGTGAGAGTGCAGTCTGCAGGACCATGGCGTCTGGATGCCACGTGTACGGCAGCCGCAGCTCACACGGTGCCTGTCCTGAGCTGTTTCCCCCTCACCTTGCTTGTGTTCCACTCCCCAAATACCCATGCAGAGTGTTTAATGGGTGTCATTCTTGTCCTGAAAAATTGTGTGTGTTTTACATGTATGTAAACGTGTTGAGCGCTTCTTCCTGCCTGTTCTTCCTACCTTTATCTGACTCCTGCTGCCTTTGTTCTATCCTTTCCTTTGATGCTTTCCCCACTTCAGTGCTTTCCCCCATTTCTTTCCTTTCCAGTGCTTGGCATTAGCTGAGTGTCTAGTGCAAGCCAGATAGGATGCGGGGTCCATCACAGACATTGTTTCATTAAAGTCTCTCAGTAACCTCAGAAGCATGGTGACATCGTCCACATTTTGTGAAGGGAGCAAATGAGAGCAGTCAGGTGACATGTCTACTATCAGGCAGCTAACGCTCTGGAGTCACACTTCACCTAATTCCAAAATCCACACTCTCTCTGCCATCCCAAAACCCTTCTCATTCTTTAGAAAAGAATTTACACGTCCCTCTCTTAAATGAAAAAATACAAGCCAATTTGGCTCTCTTGGGACACAGGGAAACTAGCTATTTGCAGAGTTGGTGATAAGAGCACCTAACATTTACTCATTGCTATGGCAGGCCGTATAGAGCAGGGATCAAGGGCACAGACTTTGAAGCCTGGCTGATCCCAGCTCTGCCCCCAAGCCCATAAGTATCTGTTGACTTTGGGCTGCTTGTCAAACCCTCCCTGGAGGAAGAAGTTAAATTCTATGTAGTAGACAGAGTGCATAATAAGAAAATAGAGGTTTGTGTGTTTTTCACTCATTCATCCATTTGGCAAACATTTGACAGGCCTATCATGTACAGAGATTTCCCAGGATTATTCTAGGAGATGCAGAGATAGAAGCGAACAAGGTATAAAATGTCCCTGCCCTTGAGAAGCTTACCTTTTAGTAACAGCAGGAAGGCTGATACTAAAGGAAGGATGGGGACTCCGCTGGAGGAGGAAACAGTAAAGGCAATAACTGCAATGTACTGCTGTCTGTTGTGTGCTAGAACCTGCTTCTGACCAAATTCCATTCCCTAAGGATAAGATTTCATTGTTTAATAGCTTTATTGAGGCATAATTTACACACTCTAAAATTCAACCATTTTAAACATGAATGATTTTCAATAAATTTTATAGAGTTGTAGAACCCCCACCCTAACCCAGTTTCAGAACATCTCCATCACTCCATAAAGCTCCTTTTTACTAAGAACAAGGTGTTTTTGCTTTCTTGATAAATGAAGGGAGGCAGTCTTGTATGTGGAAGGAGCACTGACCCAAGGGCCAGGAGAAGCAGGCCCTAATCCTAGCTCTGCACTGTACCCCCCAGGCAAGACTCCTCCCCGCAGAGTCTCACTTTCCTCACGTGTCATGTAAAGGGCAATGCTCACTAGGTGATCTTACAGTTCTAAGAGCTTACAGTTTTATTTGAGAAAGATCTGAATATCTGTGGCATTTAGAGAAGAGATATAAAACATAACAGGAAAGGGAACGTTGATCAGAAAATTATTAGAAGGCATTCATGTGGGAGTATAGTGGGGGTTAAATGGCTCATCCTTTTCTTTCAGCACTTTGTCCAGTGACATTAAATCAACCTACCAATGTTGTTGTATGCCTTAGTTTTCCAGAAATATCCTTAAGTATCATCTATGGAGTCATTTAGTGTCTTACTTCTTATAACTGGATAATCAGGAGATCTAATGCAGATGTTTCCTATCTTCCTAGAGATGGTTCATACCATCAGTGGTCTCTTAACTACGGGAAATAGATTCATTAGCATATCTAAAACTAATCAGATTAAAATACCAATTCAGAAAACTCATCTCTAAAATTCTGTTCCTGTAGAGCCACTCTTGGTATCAAATAGTGAGTGCTAGAGTTCTCTCGAGACACAGAACCAACAGGATATACAGGCATACCTCACTTTAGTGCACTTTGCTTTATTGTTTTGCAGATACCGTGTTTTTTATACACTGGAAGTTTGTGGCAAGCGGGTGTCAAGCAAATCTCTTGGCACCAACAGCATTTGCTCACTTTGTGTCTGTGGGTCACATTTTGGTAATTCTTGCATTGCCTCAAACCTTTTCATTATGGTATCTGTTATGGTGATCTGTGATCAGTGATTATTGATGTTACAAACAGTAACAGTAAGCAAGCTGTGAATGCAAAGGAAAAGTTCTTGAAGGAAATTAGAAGTGCTACTCCAGTGAACACAGGAGAGATAAGAAAGTGAAGCAACTTTATTGTTGATACAGAGAAAGTTTGAGTGGTCTGGCTAAAAGATCAAAATAGCCACAACATCCCCTTAAGACACAGCCTAATCCAGAGCAAGGCCCTAGGTCTCTGCGATTCTGGGAGGGCTGAGAGAGGTGAGGAAGCTGCAGAGGAAAGTCTGAAGCGGCAGAGGCTGGTCCATGAGGTTGAAGGAAAGAACCAGCTCCTTACCACAAAGTACAAGGTGAAGCAGCAAGGGCTGGGGGAGAAGCTGCAGCGAGTTCTCCAGAAGGTCCAGCTACGACAGCGATGAAAGCAGCTACACACCACAACAGGTTTCCAGTGTAGACAAGACAGCCTTCTACTGGAAGAAGATGGCGTCGAGGACCCTCATACCTAGACAAGAGAAGTCAATGCCTGGCTTCACAGCTTCAAAGGACAGGCTGACTGTCTCATTAGGAGCTAATGCAGCTGGTGACTTTGAGTTGAAGCCAAACTCATCGACCATTCCCAAAACCCTAGGGCCTGTAAGAATTATGCTCAATCTGTTCTGTCTATTCTCTATAAATGGAACAATGAAACCCGGATGACAGCACATGGGCTTACAACATGGTTTACTGGATATTTTAGGCCCACTGTTGAGATCTACTGCTCCAAAAAAAAAGATTCCTTTCAAAACATTATTGCTCATTGACAATGCGCCTGGTCACCCAAGAGCTCTAACAGAAATGTACAGTGAGAAGAATGTTGTCTTCATGTCTGCCAACACAATATCCACCTTGCATTTCATAATAAAATAATAAAAATAATAAGTAAAATCATAAAATATATTTCGTAAGGCTATGTAAGTGCCATAGAGAGTGATTCCTCTGATGGGTTCTGGGCAAAGTCAACTGAATCCTTCCTGGAAATGGGATGCCATTACAAACAATTGGAAGAGGATAAAATAACCACATTTATAGGAGTTTGGGAGAGGTTGGTTCCCACCCTCACGGAGGACTTGGAGGAAGTCCCTTCAGAGGTGGTGGAAACAGTGAGGACTGGAATTAGAAGTGGGGCCTGTAGATGGGACCGCATTGCTCTCATGATCAGACTTGAACAGACAAGAAGCTGCTTCTCATGGATGAGCAAAGAAAGTGGTCTCTTGAGCTGGAATCTGCTCCTGGTAGAGATGCTCTGAAGACTATTGAAATGACCACAAAGGATTTAGAATCTTACATCAACTTGGTAGATAAAAGAATAGCAGAGTTTGAGAGGATTGAGTCCCATTTCAAAAGAAGTTCTACTGTGGGTGAAGTGTTGTCAAATGGCATCGTAAGCTACAGAGAAATCATTCGAAAAAGGAAGAGCCACTCAATGCAGCAAACTCCATTGCTGTCTTACTCTAAGAGATCACCACAACCACCCCAGCCTTCAGCAATCACCAGCCTGATCAGTCAGCAGCCATCAACATCACGGCAAGACCTTCCCCCAGCAGAAACATTGTGACTCGCTGAAAACTTAGATGATGATTAACATTTTTTAGCAATATTTTAAAATTAAGGCATGTACATTTTTTTGAGATACAATGCTATCGTCCACTTAAAGAACTATAGTATAGTGTAAACATAACTTTTATATGCACTGAGAAACCGAAAAATTCATTGACTCACATTGTGATATTGACTTTATTGCAGTGGTCTGGATCAGAACCTGTAATATCTCCCAACTCTGCCTGTGTGTGTGTGTGTGTGTGTGTGTGTGTGTGTGTTTATATAGAGAGACATAAATTTATATGGAATATGGAAATTTATTATGGCAGTCATCTCATGCAGTAGGGAAGGCCCAGGAGTCCCAGTCTGCTGTCTTCTAGCTGTTGAACCAGGAAAGTTGGTACTGTAATTTGTTTTGAGTCCAAAGATATGAGAAAGGGGGAGAGGGAGGCTGATGGTGTGACTCAGTGTGAAAGCTCAAGCGGATAGAGAAGACAGATGTCTCAGGTCAAGAAAGGAGAGTAAATTCCTCCTTCCCCTGCCTTTTTGTTCTATTTGGATCCATAATGGACCGGGTGATATCCACCCACATCAGGAAGGAACATCTGCTTTACTCAGTCCACCAAATGAAATGCTAATTTTTCTGGAAAAACCTTCACAGAAATACCCAGAAATAATGTTTTACCAGCTATCTTGGCCTCCCTTAGTTTAGTCAAGTTGGCACATAAAATGAACGATCACAAGAGGCAGGACTCTTAAAGGCCTTCAAATCCAGGTCTAGGATTTAATTCAGTTGAATGTCATGGGGACTCCATTGAAATGTTTGGTCATTGCTTCTATAGGTCAGTGAATGATTCAAAATATGGTATCCTGGAACAAGATTCAAACTTAAATCCTATCATTCCTATTTGTGAATTTGATCGAATGAATTTCCATAACCTCTATTTATCTATAAATAATACCAACTTTACCAATCTTAAGATAATTGACAGGTATCAGGTGAAGTACATCATTGTGTTTGATGCCAAGTACTTGATGCTTTAAAATTACAAAAGGTACTTTATGAGTATTAATTTGGTGGCAATGTATTAAGTCAATTGATGGGAAGCCAGTTTGATGTTCAGTGTTTTTCAAAATGTAGACTCCTAGGTCAACTGTGTCAGAACCAGCTTGAATATTTTGTTAAAAATGTCAGTTCTTAATCCCAGTCCCAAATCTGATGAATCTGAATACTGGAATGAGCTTTGGAGACCATCATTTAACATTCCCAGGTGATTCCTATACACATTTAGATTTGAGAACCACTGTGACTGGTTTGCCCTCAGTAAGTATTAGATGTTTCATTTTTGCTGCTGCTGTGAGTTGTTATCATCATAGCATAGAGAAATCATAGCCCAGCTTGTGGAAGGGCCATCAAAGGCTTCATTTTGATCTGTTTGCATGAATGAGTAGGCTTGGGATGGATGTATAAGGTTTGACCAGGTAAAGAAAAGGGGAATGTTATCTATTTAGAACAAAGGCACAAAAATATGGGAGAACATGGCTTTTGCAGGGAACCCCAAATAGTTCAGAATATGATCATAATGAAAAGTATTTAAACTAGAAGGTAGTAAGAGTTGATATTGGATGTTGAAGAAGATGGAAAGGCAGTTCGAAGTTTTGTTTTTAAGCAAGAGTGAAATAAGTTCAGATTTGTATTTTAGAATGATTACTCTGGATTGAAGCAATCAAAAGGAGAGGGTCAAAAAGAGGTTGAGGTTGCTGAGATAATACAAGAGAGAAGATATGGAGGCTTGAAATAAGATTTTGATGAAGGATAAAGCGGGACCTGAACAGAGAGCTGGAATAGACTGGGTTTGCTGACCAACACATTGCTGAGGCCCTGAGTGTGTGGATAGGCACAGGCAGTGATGGTTTCCAGATTTCTCTGGAAGGGTAACCGTGTAGGGTGGGACAACCCTTCACCTAGGTGGAGAAGAGAGAGGGAGAACCAGGTACATGGGGGAAAGGTGCTCACTGGCTTAGTGATATCACACTGGAGATGTTATTGAGACATCTAAGTGAAGATATTTTTAAAATATAGGAATATGAAGCTTGTATTAAGAGGAAAGACCTCAGTTAGAAAAGGAAAGTTTCTAGTGGAGGATTAAGATATGGGTGTTTATAAAATTTATCAGAAGGTCTTAGAATAAGGTAAGAGATTGAAGATTGAGACCTTGAGAAGGAGGCAGAAGAGACACCCAAGAAAAAATTGCAAGACAGAGACAGCTTTGGAAAAACCAAAGAGTCAGATAGGCTCCAGGGAGGAAGAGCCTGAGAAAGTTATTTACTGTGTCAAATGCCATAGAGGTCCTTTAATTTTGTAGTAGAAATTGTCTATGAACTTGTCATTTGGCAAGAGCAGTTTTAATATGAGATCGTGGAGGCAGAAATCAGATTTAAGTGGTTTTATGGCTGAATCGGAGTGAGCTAGTAGAGGCCATGACTAGAGACTATACTTATAACTGGGAGAAGAAAATGTCTTATCTATATAACTATTTTAAAATCAAAGTATATTAAAGATCAGTGATTTTAAAAACCTGAATGAACATATCCTATAGAATGTACATGGAAAAAGAAAAAAAGTCTCAGGGGATTTTGGTCCTGGACTATAAGCCTTTTGATAGCAAGGAGTGTCTTCCTCCTTTTATCAGCAACCTGTGAACATCGTGCCCGGTGCCCAGCAATTGTGCAGGAGAGATTTATGGATTGGATGGATGGATGGATACAAAGGCCCAGAATTAATTAATTAATTTTATAGGCCCAGAATTTTTAAGTTTTTTTTTCTAATTTCAAATAGAGTTAAAAGAAAGGGAACTGAAAGCAACTGTGTTAAAATATTGATACATACCAAGAATGATACTTTTAATTTTCATATAGCCCATTTTTCCCCCAGTTTTCCAGGATTGCTCTCTCCCTCTCTCTTCTAATGAGCTCTCTCTTCCCTTTCTCATAATTCCATGTGAATATTTAATCTAAATATTTTGGTATCTTCTAGAGCTTGGAAGTGAGCTAGGATTTTAAAATTTGTATATTGCTACTGGACAGTAAGAACATCGGATCCTAGCAGGGATAGAGCTAAGGGCACTTGGAGCCCTGTGCCCTTCAGCAGAGACTCCACTTAGAAGGGTCGTGTGCTCAGAAGGCAGTCTCCTAGCAGGCAGGGCTGGGGCCACTGCTCCAGGAGTCAGGCCAGGTGGCTCTTGGCCAAATGGTTTCTGAAAATGGGCAATACTGATAAATGTTTAATGCTCCTCCTTCCTGTGCAGCTGCTACAAAGTGCTGTCCTCTTTGTGAAAACCTTGTGTTTGGCACTATTTTCCCTGATAGTTCCCAATGAATGTTTTTTTTTAAGGTTTTATTTATTTATTTGACAGACAGAGATCACAAGGAGGCAGAGAGGCAGGCAGAGAGAGGGGGGGAAGCAGGCTCCCCGCTGAGCTGGATCCCAGGACCCTGGGATCATGACCTGAGCCGAAGGCAGAGGCTTTAACCCACTGAGCCACCCAGGTTCCGCGCACCCCCCATGAATTTTTTTTTTTTTAGATTTTATTTATTTATTTGACAGACAGAGATCACAAGTAGGCAGAGAGGCAGGCAGAGAGAGAGGGAGAAGCAGGCTCCCTGCAGAGCAGAAAGCCCGATGCGGGACTCGATCCCAGGACCCTGAGATCATGACCTGGAGCAGAAGGCAGAGGCCTAACCCACAGAGCCACCCAGGCGCCCCCCCCAATGAATGTTTTAATCCAGTTTCTTATTCTGCATCGCCATTGTCTCCATTTGCCCTTTCCCGTGCTTTCTCTGAAGCCACTGCTTTGATGTCCATTTTCAAGTTTCCAGGGACTCTGAACTAGGAACACTGACAGCAGTCGTTCTCACAGGACCATAGATGAAAAGTGTCAAATGTAAGAAGGAAAGAGAACAAGCTGCTGTCTCTGGTAGAGCAGGGTCAGCCGTAGAGGGATGGAACCATCAGCTGTTTATATCTGACTCTGTTCATTTAACCATGCTCTGATCACGTGATGGCAGGCTTTCTGGTGTACTGTATTTGGGCAAGTTTTTGATTCCTCCATGTACTTATATGACACATGCATTAAATGCTTAGCTAAGTGGCTGTGTTGTTTTTCAAGGAATATTTCGTGAATGGCCTTTGGGTCAAACACTGTTTAAGGCACTGAAAACACAGAATTATATAGGGCATAAATAGTTCGACCTCAAGGGCCTCACAAGACAGTGGGGAAGGGGCCTAGACATGTATAACAAGAGGATAGGTGGAATTACTAAGTGTGTACTTTATTCCCCCTGTAACATTTCCTTGTAATTATCTGTTACAGGAGCCAAGGTGGGGAGCTTTAGGTCTTTCTTTGTGGGCCAACCAGGGGCTACATGGTATGCATCAAGAAGGTTCTACAGGACAGACGGGAGTTGGGTTGGGTTTTAGATGGTAGAGAACAACATTTAAGATGGAACGATGAGGAGAGAGCAAAATCATGACCAGTCCAGGGAGAACATCTGGTATGGCAGGAGCCCAGGGCATTAGTGGGAATGGGTAGGTGGGAGGGGAGGTCAGGAAGGCTGTGGTGGCCTGATGATGCAGACTGTATATTCTGTTCACGTAATCAGATTTATATTCTAGAAAGACATTTTAAAGAAAGGTGTGTTCAACAGGACAGGTGTCAGATATCCCCAGTACCTGGCCCCACACCCCCTCACCTTGGCTCCTAGGTATAGGAGATTTAACAATCTCATGGTGAGGAATGGGAGCCATTGGCTACATGCTTCTTCTGTTCTCTCCTCAGTGAATAATTCTGAGGGCAAATCTGCCTGTGTCGTGAATGCGATCAAGCCCAAGCTACCCACAGAGGTTTTCTTAGTCACTCATCCTTATATTGGTTTTTGCTCCCACCACTCTCCCAGCTCCCTCATTCCTGCTGCCTTGAGCAGGTTCTAATCAAACTCTGCATTAGGGCAGGAAGCGAGACACCCAGGCTGGGACAGAAGGTAACCAAAGAGGAAGATCTTGCAGTAGTTCAAGTGAAGATGATAAAGGATCAAAGCAAAATATTAATTGCCATGTTGCCAAATAGGGGAAGGAGACGAGAAGTTTGTAGGAGTGAGAATGGAAAGGTCTCGATGGCCAATTCAGTGTGTGGGGTGGAGAAGAAGGAGGGATTTCTGATGTCCCTTGGATCACTGAGAAGGATGGTAGTGTCATTAACCAAGTTGAGAAATAAAGCTTTTAGAACAAGTGTATGTGGGAGAGAATATGGGTTCACTTTCCATGTGAAGAATTTAAGGCATTGTGGGAATCATGGGTAGAGGTGCTTAGTAGGAAGTTAGATTCAAGAGTCTGGAGCTTGGGAAAGAGTTCTGTGCTTGGGAGTTTTGTGAATCATGAGCATACAGGAAAGAGAGGGCACCTACAATTATGGAGGGTCTACTATCAGTTCAATGTAGCTCTTTCTCCTCTCTTTGAGAGGAAAGGGCAGGGTATGGCTGAGCGTAGCCCCAAAATACCCCTATTTCCTGCATCCCATTGTTTTAACTTCCTTCATGTCACTGTTTTTCTTTTGTTTTGTTTTGTTTTACTAAGACAGTGTTCATGTGTTACAAGCTGTATTATCATAGTTTCCTACTTAAATTTAGTCTTCCTAAGAAAGTGACTCATGATAAAGTCCCTTGATCACATCTGAGAGCAGTACAGGAAGGAGAGAGGCCAGAGAGGCAAGTTCACAGGTTAGGTGCTTGGGTTTTATTCCAAGTGTGCTGAGAAGTCATTGGAGAATGCAGCCATTCAATGATGGTATGTGCCAGTGACCTGAGACTTGCCTGGAATTGGGGGAGTGTATTGGTACTGTCAGTGTAACCCTTGTCCTTACTCCCCCCTGTCATTCTTCTCAGCTAATTTCTCATCCTTCAAATTTCCTCTGAGGCCAGTGAACCCTTGAACTCCTGATCAAACAGGAGTGGTTCACCTGTGGTCCCCCAGCAATTCCGATAAATCCCTGTTTATCTTCAGCATAGCACTGTGCAGTGAAAATATTTACATGTCTGCCTCATGTATATTATAAGCTCCTTGAAGACAGGGGCCAAGGCTTATTTTGACTTTGTATCCTCAGTGCCCACATATCTACCACATCACAGACACTACATCATTGTTGAAAAGACCCGAGTATGACACCCAAGGGAATATGTGAAGAACAGGTAGGACAAGAAATACTGCAGGAGACTCAGAAGGAGCTGCTAGGGAGGAAGGAGGTACTCAAGAAGCTATAACCACTGGAAGTAATTTGTACTGTATGGTTAAAAACTGGTAAGCGTTATGAAAAAAAAAATAGGGCTTAGGAAGAGGGGGAGGTTGTGGGTTGCATAGGGTAATAACGGTAGGCCTCCCGGAGGAGGTGGCAGGGGAGCGGAGACGGACAGGGGATGGGAGCTGGCCATCAATAGGAAGGCCTAGGGGCAGGCGCTGCCTGCTCGGCCTGAGGAACAAGGGTGAGGGTGGTTGCGAGCAGACACGGGTTTCTGTGTGCTCCCACTTATGCCCATCCATTGGCATCCATTTGCAGCATAGCCCTCTTGAACTCTCAGCTAGCTCCCTTGGACATATCTGCTCCACAAGGACAGGGATGTTCGTGTGTGTGTGTGTGTGTGTGTGTGTGTGTGTGTGTGTGTGTGATGTAACTCAGGGGCTTAGTGTAGAGTGGACACTCTGGGACTTGGCGAATGGAAGAGTGAATACAGGAAGTCAAAAGGCAGCAAGGTTTAGAGAGGAGAATGAGCCACAGTGGGAAATGCAACAGAGCGACAGAAGAAAATACGCCTGAAAAGAACCTCTGGCTTTGGTAAGAAACAAAAAACTTCTGAGAAAAAAATTTCCCGTGTGATTCTGAAATTAAACCATCTTCATCCTCCTCTGGCCACTTTATTCCCTTGGGTAAGGCTATCTCTCTGGCTTCTGTCTCTTGGTTTAATAGGGGCCCTGTTAAAATTAAAGTTCTAAAGAGCTCTTATCTATTTGAATTATCTATTTTTGTCAACTTCTGTTTATTTATGGTCTCAAGGTCTGACCTAGAGAATGTTCCGTTGTTCTCCACAAGGGTTTTACTAGTGTGTTTGGAAAATAGATGGGAATAAGCTACTTAAAGAATTATTTTTAATAGCCCTACCCCAGGGCTCAAATGCAGCAAACATCCCCACTGGGTGTGGCTTCGCATCCAAAATCAAATTCAGTAGCTCAGTCTTGGAATACGTACTTCTTGTGTCTGTTTTTTCATAGTATACAACTCAGTTCACGTTGACATGAAAATGAAAGAGGGTCAAGTGGCTTTTCATAAATAGTAATGTGGTGAAACCATTTAATCCAGGATTCTAGTCTCTGGCACTCATTTTTTAGATTCAACTCATAACTAGGTATCTGTCATAGAGATTTGACGTTGTAGGGAATGTGCAAGAGGAAAATGTCTCAGTCTTTTAAGAGTGGCAGTCAGTCATCAGAAAGCCAAAGGATAGGGTTAGAGATGACGATCAGAGCATACTGGCTGCAAGGAAGGCTTTTAAGTTCTGGGACTCACTTTCGGTGGTAAAGTACAGTTGTTTTGATAGGGAGAGCTTGCTTTTAGCCATCTCAAATATTTATGTACTTGACTTTTATTCAGCTCACCCACAGAAGAGGAGTACATTCAAAGATAAGCATTTAAACCGCAGAGAAAGGTTGAGGTCCCTGATGGGCACACTAAAAATGTGTTCTCAGGAAGGAAGAGACATGTTTTATTCAGTAAAAACATGTTTTATTCAGTAAAAGTGAAAGCAAGTATGTAAAATAGCCTTCACTAGTTTTTGCAATTACAGGGATATATGCGAAAAGAAAAATGCTGGAGGTCCACATCAGTGAAATTCATATAATTTCCAAATGTATTAAGTCCAATTTCTTTCTGGAAGTTGAGTCTATCGAGGAGGGTGGTTCTGGTTTGTTTGGGAATGTCAGGAGTGTGGTCCCTGCTGGGTGACCCACTGCTCAGCCTGCTCAGTCTGTCTGTCTGAGCAATCCTCGTTTCCCTCTGCAGACCCTGGGCATCTGGTAGACCATTCTAGCTACCTGGGGCTCTCCCTCAGTACCAGCTTTAGGGTGCAGTGCGGTTTATCCTGCTTTGATTCTTATATCCTCCAAAATAAAAACACACACGTGCTATGAGGACTGACTCTACAAAAAATTTGAAATGTCGGAGTTTCACACGCTCAAGAAATCTCAAAATGATGCCAATCACAGTAGCTGATGGTCTCCCTTTCATTGTGGGCCCACTTGTCACCTTTCCTCAGACCTCCAACATTCCCTTATGCCTCCTTCCTCCCAGGAGATGACCTGCCTTTGCTCACTGAGCTGCCATCAGCAAGAGTGGCTTTAGCTTCCAACTACCCCCAACCCCCATGTCGTCACCTCCAATGGCCAGCTTTCATTGCTCCCCTTATCCAGCTTTCTAGGAATATCAACTCTGTGTGGTCATCCCTCCTTGGTGGAACTTTTTCTGCTGTCAGATCCTGTAAGTTCCTCTCTCACTATGTGTGGTTGTGGCCCTCACTGCCTCGTTTCAGTGGGGCTCTCTCAGCCACCAGTGCTCCCTGGCGCTGGCTTCTAATTTAGCGTCTAGTGTCTGTGTCCCAATGCAAGAGGAGGTGGGAAAGTACCCGGGATTTCCATTTAAAATAGGACAAACAGGTTGTGTTTCATAGGGTAAGGAGTTCCTCAAACATGATGGTGTTCAAAAAGAATAACAATTGCCCACAGGGAACCTTGACTTAGTGAAATCTGAGCCACTGACATGATGCCATTAGTACCCCAACTGGCAGCGTCGGATGAAATGAAGATTTTGCTTCCTATCAGATTTATGGGATATCCTGAAATCTCTAAAAGTCTTTGATTTTAAGGAAAGCAACAAACAAATGAGCTAAGAATCAGAAAAGAGCAAAAAGACAAGAAGTAAAAGAAAAATAGAAAAAAAAAATCACAGAGGTCAAAACACCATTAATGAATTATTTTTTTTTTTTTTTACCATTAATGAATTATTGATAGGAGAACATCAGAAGAATAAGTCAGGAAATCCGGGAGTTGTTTTTTAGACAAAAGCAATCAAAGAGGCAAACTTCCGGAGTATCTACTCAAGGGGAAGTAGGCAACTCAAGGGGAACAAGACACACTGAGAAAAGGGATATGGCAACACTTTCACCTCTTGCCTGGGCAGCACCGAACCCCTTAACTAGTCTCTCACTTGCCACTCTTGTTCCCTGCCCCAACACTCTGAAAAATAGTCCAAAAAATCTGCCAAAGATACATTGGATCATGCCCAACCATGCATAAAACCCTCTAGTATCGTCCCATGGTGCTATGGCCAAGTGATTTCACCTGTGCCTGCCTCTTTGGCCTCACCTGTTCTTGCCTTTTTGGCCTCCTTTGTCATCACCTGCCTGCCTTTTCTTCCTGTCCTCTTTTTGCTCTTTATCCTGGCATGCTTATTCTGACTTGGGAGACTTGGCAGTGTGGGCTCTTGGCCTTTGGAAACCCGCTTCCCGTGAAATCGCAGCTCTTCTGGCTGCTGTGTTGCAGGCAGGCATGCTTGCCCATGTCCGTCGCACGGTCTTACCATCTTTTTGTCAGTGCAGTCAATCTGGTTACTTCATCTGTGGTTTCCGCCACTAGGATGTAAGTTCTTAATGGAAAGGATTTCTCAAGGCACATTCACAACTGTGTCACGAGTATCTAAATCAGCATCAGGCACAGTGAATAAATCCCTAAATGTGAAGTCTCCTTAGCAGACATCTTATGACTCGAATCTATGAAGTCAGGGTCAATCGTTATTTGTTGAAGAAAGAAATGAAGAAGTATAGAGATGTTTTGAAAGATTATTTAAAAGCAGTAAATGTTAATAAATAAAAAATGTCTTAACTGGACAAAAAGGGGAAACCTGAATAGACCAATAAGAAAAATACATTTAAAAATTTTGTTAAAAATATATTTCCTCCAGGGGGCGCCTGGGTGGCTTAGTGGGTTAAGCCTCTGCCTTCAGCTCAGGTCATGATCCCAGGGTCCTGGGATGGAGCCCCATATCGGGCTCTCTGCTCAGCAGGGAGCCTGCTTCCTCCTCTCTCTCTGCCTGCCTGCCTCTCTGCCTACTTGTGATCTCTATCTTTCAAATAAATAAATGAAATCTTAAAAAAAAAAAAAGTATTTCCTCCAAATTCTGGAATAAAAAATTGTAGAACAGGCTCACTTTTTTTTTTTAACCATTTATTTCTTTGGGGTGCCTGGGTGGCATACTCATTAAGCATCTGCCTTTGGCTCAGGTCATGATCACAGGGTCTGGGATCAAGTCCTGCATTAGACTCCCTGCTCAGCAACAAGCCTGCTTGCATTCCCTCTCTTCTTGTGTCTCTCTCTGTCAAATGAACAAAATCTTTTAAAGAAAAAAAAAAGATTTATTTATTTGAGAGAGAGAGTACATGTGAGTAGGGGGAGGGACAGAGGAACAGAACCTGCAGGCAGACTCACTGCCCAATGCAGAGCACCGTGCGGAGCATTATCGCACAATCCATGAGATCATGACCTGAGTGGAAACCAAGAGTTGGATATTCAACCAACTGAGCCACCCAGGCACCCCCAGACTCACCTTTTAAGAGAGATGCAAAATCCTCCATAAAATACTAATAAATTTGACAGCACATTTAAAGAACAATTGGTTATGATAATGTAGGATTTATTAAGAAATGCAAGAATAACTACATTAAAATATATTAATAAACAAATCAATAACTTAAAAAGGAAAAAGTTTATCTTGTTAGCTGCTAAAAAGATATTTGTAAAATTCAGGGCTCTTCTTATTGAGATAAGAAAAATCTTTAAAACACTAGGGATATGAAGGTACACATTTGGGATAGACTATATAACTCTATTGAACAACAGTTAATTTAAGTAAGAAATCCTAGAAGTATTTCTATTAGAATTATGGGGGAACCTCAAGGATGCCTGGTGTTACTATCATTCACCATTATCTGGAAGTTCTGGACAATTCATTTAAATATCAAATATAATTAAGATATATAATTATTTAAAAGGAGGAAAAAATTACAATCAATATTGTCTACTTGAGAAAGTGCCAGATAGTCAATTAAAGACCCATTTCATTTGATAAAGAATCAGCAAAGTGGCTGAATGTAAGACATGTATCTAAAAATTGATAGCTTGCTTCTATACCAGCAAATTGTTGTATTCTTTACTTGGCCTAAAACAAACAGTTTGTCATAATTCCAAAGTGGAACCAGAGTTGCCTTCGCTAAGAAAATATCACTCCCACTGTTTGTGGTTTTGTTTTTTCTTCCTTGCTCTAAGAAGTCTGCCACATACCACTCCCCTAACAGAGACGTTTGGAGGCTAAGGAAGCAGTTCTAAGTCTTAAAGGTAAGAGCCACTTAGATAAAGTAGAAATGTGTGTGTTGGGGGGGGCAGGGGGCATGAACATACAACACGGTGTTCTTATGCTGTGTAAAGGGTGGCTTGCAAAAAGAATTACCAACGAGTCCATTTCAATTGGTACAAGTTGAATAATTTAAGACCTTTAAGTATTCCTTTTTGGAAAAAGAAATCAAGTTAATTGATCTCTGGAAATGATGAACCCTATGAGGCCATGAAATTGAATGGAAGAAAAAGGGTGGCACCCTCTTCCCAAGCAAAGGCATCAGAAGACGAGCAGTTTAGCAGTCCTTACCTTGTGCTGTAGCAGGCACTGCAAATCAGAGGCTTCAGCTTCCAAGAAAAGAGCAGCCCACACACTGGGTGGAAAACTCTGTTGTTTCCACAGTACACCTTCTTTTTCCTCCTAGTTAAAAAGATCGTTTCTGTTAGGAGGGTCATCTTCTGGCCTGGTGGCCCCAAAGACCAGCTAGCCTGTGGGCCGTTGCTCGCTTCAGGCCATCATAAGTTTTTCCCAGTCTTTGACAAGATGATTGAAGGACAGCGTGATATGTCCATATGTGTTTGGATCAGGCTGCGAACTCTTTCCTGGGATGAATGATCTTTGTTTCTGAGAACATGTCATCTCTACATTTGTAGCTGTTACAATCTCTTTACTTTGTTTTTGTTTGCTAATTCTTTAATGACCTTACTTGGAGTCATGGAATGCTACTGTTCTATCTGCCTAACTCTTCTCTTCCCTTTGCTCTTTCCAGTACATCTCATCTCATCTCATTTTATTTTATTTTGTTTGCTTGTGTATTCATTTATTCCTTTATTCCACATATATTAACTGACCATGGAATTTAGTGGATCTTTGGCCAAAACTAAAAAAACAAAAACAAAAACAAAAAACCAACTTTGGCCCTATTGAAACACACTTTGAGCTTCATCATTTCCTTAAACTTCAATGTGGGTAAGTTTTAGATTCTCTCCTGAGAGGCTGCAGTGGAGAGAGACACAATGAGAGAGTTTGGAATTCTAAAGAGAATGGAAAGGATAGAAAAAGATGCACAGGAAGTCATCATGTTAAACTTAATCAGTGTCCCAACCTTCTAGCATCTGAGTGGATGGCTGTTGATTTTGGTAAAGTCACTAGCATCAACCAAAGACATTGTTCTGAAATCACACAGACTTTAAACATGATTGAAGGAAGATTTGACACATAAAAAAACTGCTGGATCTCAACACCAGGGAAAATCTGGATATCATTCTTTAGGTGTCTAACTTGGGGTGACTTTGTAAAACGTATAAAAGCCAGATGAAATTGGAATGAGTCAATCCCAACCAGTACCCATTCCTGCCTCTCTCCAACACTAACTGTCTTAAAGGCAGGGGAGTCTTGATCATTATTCCTGGTGTTTAACACAGTGCTTAGCACACAGCTGGTACTGAATCAGTACTTACTAACGGATGAAATGAAAAAGTGCTGCATGACGGCTCAGAGTGTCATGATCCTATTCTTGAAATTAAGCCTTGATGCTGTCTTATAGTGGGATCCTATGAGAAACAACGGCTTGTAGGGTAAAGCTTTCAGGAAATCAAGACTTTGGGAAATTGTTTCTTTTGACCCCAATTTTCTAACATGTCATTAAAATTTATGAGGGAGAAGACAGAGCCAATAAACTTTCCCCCAATTCCAGGCAGTTCTCTTGAGTTCTCCCGCACACACTGTCTTTGAATGGCTGCACCTTCCAATGACTTCCCAGTGCACTTGGAATAAAATCTGACCCCCTCACTGCATCTGCAGCCTTTCCCCTGCCTGTCTCCTTGCGTGCTGTGCTAGAATGTGATAAAAAGAACCTTTGTCCTCACCATGAATCCCTTCTTAGGAACGTAAAACCAAATATACTGTCAAAACCATGATATTACCACTGTTGGTGTATGAATGCTTGCTCATTGAAAAAGACAGCGATGGGAAATGAAACAGTGGGATGGCGGAAAGAAGGGGCACTTTCACAGAGCCCTTGGCCTGGCCTCTCCTCTCCTCAGAAGGCCTGGGAAAAGAGCTGTGTTTAAGACTGAGCTGGCCCTGAAGAGCAGGGCCTTCATTGTGCCGAGCTGGGTTCCCCACTGAGCTGCCACTCAAATGGCAGCGTGACTGGAAGTCAGCAACCCCGTTGCCATGGCCAAATGGGCCTCCGGGTACCATCTCCACTGGGAAGCTGTTGTGGGAAAATGTCGCTGCTCTAACCAGCATCCCCAGTACCATCTCCACCAGCACTTTTGGAGTTAAAGCTCTAAGACTAAATCCCCTCTTCTGCTCTCATAACCTAGGATGAGTTGCCGCCTATGGTGAGTTTCATCCAGTAGCCTGAAGGCAGGAGAGAGGAGAAGGGATTGATTGGCCCTCCTCTCCTGCATGCAGGCATCTTCCTGGAGGAGAACATTCTGACTCACATTCCTTTGGTGTCACGGCCAACGCAATTCACAGTTCGGAGATGTATTCCGTTGGGATTACCCAGGAGCGAAAGAAGCAAAATCTGCAACTCCAAATTTAAATTGAATCGTAGTCTAGTTAATCTTTTATAATTAATTACTCTGCGTACTGTCACTGATCATTTCAAAATCCTAAGTCCCAAATCTGAGGTAATTAGCAACCGGTAATGTCATTATCCTCTTTTGATTCCATTTGGCATCTTCACTACATTTGAAGGCACAGGATCCAGGTGTTGTGAGGCTTAGACTTTTTAAATTTTCCATTCCTTAGTCTTCCATAAATGACTTAATACTACTATAGCTTAAGCTCATCGAATTGTTCAGAAAACGTTTGATTTCAGAGTAGTCTTGGATCTTTGATGGAAGAGGTGCAGAAATGGCTCAGAGACGTCCATCCCTGTATCCAGCATCTCCTATTAACTTCTTACATTCCTATGGCGCATCTGTCGCAACTGGGGGAGTCACATTAGTGTGTCACTATTTAACTGTATACTTTACTCTGATTTCACTAGTTTTTTCCTAATGTTCTTTTTCTGTTCCAGGAGCCTTATCTAGGTGACTATGTTCCATGTCTGTGTCATGCCTTCATAACCTCCTTTGGTCTGTGACAATTTCTTATTCTTTCCTTGCTTTTCATGACCTTGATGGTTTTGAAGAGTATTGGTCAGGTATTTTGTAGAATGTCCCTCTGTTGGGAGGTACGAAATCTGACAACCATGAAACTACCTCAAGCACAGCGAAGGGCCCTCGAGATGAGATGCCAGGTAGTGAGGGAGAGGCCTGGAAGCCTGGGTACCAGACGTGGGTGTGAAGAAGTTGTCTTGGAAGAGGCTCCTTCAGCTCTATCTCCCCAACGGACTCTGCATGGGTCAGAGACAGATTTGCTCAGCTGTGTCTTTCCTGTGCTGTGAGCAAAATCAAATGATAATTTCCAGAGAGTAAGTTTGGGGGTAGTCTAGGAACTGTCAAAGAGAAATTATTCTGACATGTGAAAATGGCATAAAGCATTTATTCAGACAATTGCAAATGGAGTGGACTGTTGCAGTGGGGAAGAAAGATTCAATGCAACTCGGAATACAATAGGAACAAGTGGGGATTTATGAACAACTGGCAGGATGAGACAGCGGATGGAAAATTACTAGAGTCGTCAGTAAAACTAAACTCCAGAGACCAAGGACAGGGGCCAAGGATGAAGCCCAGTCGAAAAGAGGGCTGTGGAGCCTGATTGAGATTTTGTCAAGGAGGGCGTTCTCGTCTTGTACAGCAATGGAGACCAGAGGGCTGGAGAGAGGATGGCTAAAGCATGGCAGGGGTGGTCTTCTCCTGAACCCACCCGATTCCAGGCTCAGGAGTGACTGGAGGAGCTGGACTCCCCTTTGGGCCCAGGTGGACACATGGCTCAAAAGACAATCATAACTTTAGCACATTTCCACCTTTTAAAGAGGGACCAGGGAGAGAAAACCTGGGGAGATCACCAGGAAAGCTGGTGCCATGGCCAAGGGTGCACTGTTTGTGGACGTATGGGTGATGGTGTTGGGAGAAAGAGCCCTGTGCTGGGGGCCAGGCAAGGTGAACGAGCTCTCATGCTCCCATGAGCAGGGGACTGAGGCCGATTTCAGGGGAGAGCTTGTATCTGGGATCTTCCCTTTATCTTCTCTTTTCAACAGAGAACTCTTTGCCTACCTCTCTGTGAGGGAAAGGGGCCCAAACTGTGACTCAGGACAGCAACCCCAACACCCTTTGCTTGTCCTCATTTGCACCACTATCCTCGATCTACCCTCTGCCATAGGACATACTGCTTGTAATGATGTCAGTCTTCCCATTGCCATTGCTGAGAAACAGATGCGTCTTCTGTGAAGGTATCTTTGTCATTATTACTGGTCCCCAGTGTGATCCCTTCTGGTATGGCATGCGGCCATGGCCCAGCGGCCCCTGTGAGAGTGTGCCGGGGACTCAGCTATGCCCTCATAGCTGCTGAGAGTCCACTGGCAGGTGCAAGCCTGCTTAGTACCAGGGGCAGTAACAAGGACCCTGTGGAGGGTGCTGGCACATGCAGCCCCACCCCCAATGCAGACAGGTCCTGTGATCCTCAGCAAACCTGAAACCGGCCCCATTAGCCCCTCTTGTAGTCCCGACCAGAGGGGCCCTGGGAGGTGCCGGGGAGATCAGATTCCTGAGCACCACCACGCAGCCGTCAGCTTCCCCCCACCTCTCACTCACGGTCTTGAAGACGTGCAGGAAGAGGGGAAATATCTGAGAGACTCAGCATTTTACTTAAGAGACTGAGCATACAGCAAAAGTGATGTTTAAATGATTACATCAGACTGAATTTACGGAGTCTGGGGAAACGTAGCTGCCCAGCTTCCCTCCCTGCAGGGCAGGGGGTTTCTGAGGAAGAGCAGCTCAAGAAAGGAGAAAGGCAGAGGCCAGTTTTCTGTTTCATTTTGGGAGAGGGGTAAACGTGGACCCCGCTACAAAGGTTGTACATTCCAGTATAGTTTTCATCCTCTGCCACTACTATGGGGCGGACCCCCAGAACCATGTTCCTTTAACTTTCACATGCCCAGTACTTCCTTACGTATCGGCCATGTAGATGGACTACTGTGCTTCCGAGTTATAAATCTCATCTTTATTCATCACTCCCACAAAAGGGACTCACCACTCGTTTCGAGATAATCACCGAATAATGTGATGAATGGAGTGCAGCGCTATAGACCTACTTTATGTGACATGAGCTCCGTGGCTTGCCTAATGAGTTAGATGATATATTTATGACCCTCATGTTTCACTTTCAACCCAAAGACTAGAATATTTCATAAATATTATTTTATATCAAAGCTTAAGGGATCACTATTCCAGAAGTATTTTATCAGTCATATATTTTCTCTCTGAAATCGCTCTCATGAGATCCGAGTTATGCACGGAGCCTCATACTATATGTGAAACAGGCAAGACTGGAGGAGCTGGACTCCTTCCCTTGGCCCCAGGAGCCGTTGTATGGAGAGCCATCCCCAGAAAGGAAACCCTGGCTTCCACTCTGGTCCGTCAGTACCAGTATTGCGTACAGAAGAGCTGAAGTCTGAAATAGAACTGGAAAAGATGGTTGGGGTAGATCCAGTTCTCCCTCCTGCCTTGGGGGCACGCAGCAAAGCAATTTAAAGTGCCATGGAAGGGAGAACAACAGAAGTGGGCTCCCCATCCCCCAGGAGGGAGTAATGACATCAGATATTCCAGGTAGAGTAGTAGGGTTACAGAGTTCCCCCAGGGAGGGGGTGCGCTGACTCCCATGTTGCAAGTGGGGGAGGAAAACCTGAGAGGTCCTGAGATTTGGATGGAGATCCTGTTCTGGGGTGGCTACAGGTGTACCAGGGCTCCCCTTCACCATAATCCTATAGACTAGGTACAGCCGGAGGGGTTATTCACTTTTGAGTCAAAGCATGGAAAACTCAGAAAGACCAGTCTCCCAGTTTAAAGCGGGTGATGAACCTGGATCCTGGCTGTGCTACGTGGGGCCCGTGTCCTGTCTCCTGAGAGAGCAAATTGCCACCTGGGCATAGCAAGGTTGACTGAAGGGCTGCTGGTTCTGGTATTTCACGTCCCGCTTTGTCCATGGGGTTGTTTTCTCTTCTCTTTCCAGATCCCTGAAGTGATGGAGGACAGAGCTTGGTGGACGAATCAGTCTGTGTGAGCATCCCAGTGTCACCCTAACAATCTGATGGGGTCAGACTGACTTCTTGAAAGTTCATTTTTCCTCCCACTCCCAAAACTCTTTCCTCCTTGGTACACTGGGGGTATAATCAATAAATGCACTTGTGCACGCCCACGCACACCTCCATCCTGAATGTGCTATGAGATGTGATAAGGTGATTTGTTGAACAAGAATGCCAGTTATCTCCCATAGAGAGCTTTCCCACGGGCACAACATTTGACATGAATTCTCTCACTTGATCCTTACAATCCCCTAAGAGGGGCAGTATTATAAGCCTCACTTTATAAAGGAGAAACCTGGGGTTCAGAGGGGAGAGGTCCCTTCCTGAGGTCACCTATCAGTGGAGCGGTAGACAAGTGGTCAGTCTGGCTTCTCAGGGTGCCTGGCACATGGTGAGGCCCGGTAGGGACAGTTGCTCCTGGTTTTATAGCCCTCACCTGCTGCACAGAACCACCCCGGGTGGCCTCTGAACATAAACCTAGGAGAAAACAGGGTCTTCAGACCCCATGGTTATTCTCTCTCTCTCTTTTAAAAATTTGTTTACTTGACAGAGAGAGAGCATGAGCAGAGGGTGCAGCAGGCAGAGGGAGAAGCAGGCTCCCCACTGAGCAGGGAGCCCGATGTGGGGCTCCGTCCCAGGACCCTAGGATCATAATCTGAGCTGAAGGCAGATGTTTAACCGACTGAGCCACCCAGGCGCCCCACCCGTGTTTATTCTCTTTTCAGAGAATCTACATCATTATGCTCAGTTTGTGGAAATTACTTATTTTATAGAAATGACTTATTTAAGAGGCTTAACACTGCTGTCCACACCAGGGAATTTTTCTGGTGGAGAGCCTTTAAGCACATTCATTTTTAACGACACAGGCTAATATTAGAATGTAATTAAGATGCTAACACCAATAGTTTTATGAGAAAAATTTCCTAAAATGACTATTTCTTTGTAGAGCAGGCGATGTAATGAAATGAGTCATCGGCTGAAGCCATCAGTTTGTTCCTGGCCGCTCTCGATTATGCACGTAAGTCAGTGGGTAGGAGAGAGGGAGCTTCTCCTCTCTCCTCCCTCCTGCCCAGTATTCACTTTGAGCCTGCACTGGGCCAGCCCATGTGCTAATTACTGGGGGTGAAGATGAACGAGAAAGATGAGGTTGTGCCTCACAATGCTTACAGTCTAAAAGGAGAGGACTATTATACCACTGAGTATATATGTTTCCAATGGAGAGAAATGCCACGAAGGTACAGGGTGCATGAGAGATTTTAGCAAGCGACCTTCTTAGAGGAGGTTCTCAGGGTTGGCAAGCCGTGAGGTGAGACCCAAACTCGCCTGAAGCAGGAAGTGGGAGAGTGTGCGAGGAGCTAGTGTGTGGGAGACGGGAGCGGGTGGGCACTAGGGCCAGGTCGCTGGAGCCTAGTGGACAAAGGGACAGTGGCAGAAAGTAGGGTAGGAAGGAGAGCCAAGGGCCATGTCGTCAGGATATATGGACAACGTTAAGGATTTCAGACTTGATCGTTCTAAGAACACTGGGAAATGACTAGAAGGTTGTAAGCAGGAGAGGGGTTTTATTCTCAGAATCTCACCATTTAGAAAAGAAGGAGCTGCTAGGGAGCTTCTGTGACCCCTCCTGGCTTTGGAAGCTCAGCCCGTTCTATAGGACCACTTTGCCCCTTGTACAGGTCATCTCGCTTAGAGGGGACTGGCTGCAGCTAACTGGGCCAGGACAATCATCTATGAGGAACGGTGAGTTGCCCATTCAACAACTCACTGAGTCCCTCCTGCAGGTAGTGACATAATGACATAATGACTGAGTGGGGAAACAACAATTGTTTTGTGGGTATTTTCCCCCCATTTCTCATTCAGATAATTGGACACCCTCCCTCTCTCATTTGGGATGTGTTGGGGGTGGGTGGGGGGGGGGGGACAAGGAGAGTTTCTGGGTGAGACCAGTGGTGACTCTTGTCCCTGCAAACCAACGGCTGTTTCTGCCTCACAGAGAGAAGTGTCCGAGATGTCAACATACAAAACATACGGAAAAACAGAGCTAGGCCAATTTCCCCACATGAAACATCCCTCTCCATGTGCATAACACATTCTGGAAGACAGGAAGCAAAGCTGAGACCAGATTAACTCAGCCAGAGTGGTGAGGAGAATTTTGTCCTTGTGGAGAGTCAAAAAACTTCATAAAGTCTTCTTAAACTTCTTTATCTAAATGACTTACTTTCGTGCTCTCTTTTGGGTTTTTTTTGGTTTTTTTTTTAAAGATTTTATTTATTTTTTTGACAGAGAGAGATCACAAGCAGGCAGAGAGGCAGGCAGAGAGAGAGAGAGGAGGAAGCAGGCTCCCTGCTGAGCTGAGAGCTCCATGCGGGATTCGATCCCAGGACCCTGAGATCATGACCTGAGCCGAAGGCAGAGGCTTAACCCACTGAGCCACCCAGGCGCCCTCTCTTTTGTTTTATTCAGATTATTAGGATAATTTCTTTTTAAGCTTGTGAGTCGGAAGTCAAGGCTTTGTTTCCTACCAGGAATTTTCCATCCTGGATCCATGTTTCTTCATGAGTGAGTTCAGGCTGGGTAAAATTCTTCTCACTTGTACTAACAAGGAGCTGTTGAGGGAGGTGTGGAATAAAGTGTCTCACAGATGATTCCAGTTGCCACTGTCTTTGGGTGGTTGCCATGCAGTGTGTAGCGGCCCGGGCAGTGGTGATATAATAACAGTAAATACGAGCACAGAATAATTCTGGGAGTGTAATGTTCAAAATGTAGGGCAAAAAATAGAAAAAGTCATTCCTCCTTTTGAAGGTGTGCTAAGAGCATGTTTCTCATGTCAGATGTGAAGGATTCGGATAGAACACACGAATCCATTGGGCTCTGAATGATGCCACTACCTACAAAAATAATTTAAGTGATGTGCACTTGAACCCCGCATCCAGTCTTTGATTTTGGCCTTGAATCAGCTAGCCAATTAGCGGCAGCCGACCCTTCTTGATTATTCAAAATATAACCAGCAAATGCTTTGGCACAATCACTCATTCTAAAAAATCCTGGCACCTTTGTAGAAGTCACATTTCATTTCCTTGGAATGCATCTGAAACCCTGGCATACAAAAGCTCTCACATCTACATAGCTTTTTTGGAGAAATCATTTATGACAGTGTTATAGTCGCACTTGGCCTCACATACCTTCATTATTTTTCAATTTTAAAATCCAAACACGTGGCCACCAGTGTCCAGAATGTCGGTCTTGTCTCGGCTGCCTGGGCCTTCAACACCCCCGCTAGAAGCACAGAGCTTGGTTTGGGGTTGGCCGCCATGTGTTGGAAGGCCCGGGGCCAAGGGGTGCTGGCAGGAGAGTTTTGGGTTGTCCTGAGGCCAGGCTGCCTGTCTGGGGAAGACCAGTGGCACTGAGGACGGGCGCTGTCATCTGCCCCTCGAGGACCCAACGTGCAGCCCAGGTGACCCTTGCATTTCTCTCTGATCCCCACCAGGAGGCACATGGCCTTGTGGTCCTTTCTCCTTCCCTAAGGCCAGCGAACATCTTTGTAATCTTTCTTCCTCTATAGTTCACTCGTTTTTGGTTTTAGTTTTTCTATTCTATTTTCTAAGGTATAAAATATGCTGGGTAGAACGGTGACATATTCCTGCCATGTTGCTCCTCCCCAAACCTCAAACCCGGCACCTAGTGCCGATTAAATATGTGTTGGATGAAGCCATGAACGAACAAACGAATCCATATTTTGGCCACACAGGCACACGCCATTCATACCAGAACCCTCACAATGACAGCGTTCATCTACAGAGACCTGGAACTTATCTCACCGTCAGAAAAATGTTCTTATTGATTTGGGGGTGAAAATTGAGAAACAATAAATCGAAAAAGGTTAAGGAACAGTTAAGTACTGAACAATGATCGTAATGAGCTATAAGTACTACCTGATTACTTTGTGTAAGAAGGGCTTATGAAAGGGAGAGGTAAGGAAGTAAAGAAAGCAGGTACATGTCATACAACAGGGACTCAGGAGGAGAGGGTGGGAGGCAGCCTGTCTCATTCTGCATGAAAAGCAGCTCTCAGAACAGGACAGCCTGGCCACCAGGGCAGCAAGAACGCCCTGAGTTTCGTTCCCCTGCCTGGTACCCAGGTGGTCAGTTCTTGGTTTCTCACACTAGCACTCGTCTTGATCACAGAACAACTTCTTTTGGCCACTGCTCCCTCGCTGCATTGTTTTCACAGGCTCCTGCCCTGCTGGTGGTCTCTAACGCCTGCCTTCCCTCCTGCGCTTGGCTTCCTCTATCTTCTGTTAAGTCCACTCCCATATTTAGCATTCAAACTTCCCACAAGTAGACCCGGATTAATCTCTGACAGTGGTGAAAATTAAATGAACCCCCAAACCCAGAGCATGGATGTTCAAAGTAATTACAACAAGCTACAGGCTGACCTACTCAAGTGTTCCTCAGAAGCCAGAAACCAGGAGGACGCAGAACTCGAAGTCACGCCCACAGCTCTCCCCGCAAAAGGCCTGCTCCTGCTCTCCACCTCCTTCCGCCTTCAAGCTCCCATCCAGATAGATGGCTACAGGCTACAGATTCAACCCCCCGGGGCCCAGTGCCCTGTGCTGTCAGAACTCCGACACCCCTCACGTTGCTTCTGGCTGATTTTCACAGTCTGGCCCAACCCTCCTGCTTCCCACTCTCTCCCAGGCATGTTCTCCTAAACCACTGGGCAGCTCTGTGAGTCCTCAGCAGCGCCCCGCTCCGGTGAGAGAAGTCGGAGGGAGAGTGAGGCCTGGCTGACGCGCTGTCCAGGGACCAGGCCTCAGCACACGGATGGATTCCCAGGTGAGGCAGAGGGTCCTGCAGCCTGGGGGCGTGCATCTTGGTGTGGCACCCCTGCACTGGCCCCTGCTCTCTGATTCAGCCCGTTCAGGGACTTCAAGGGGGCAATTTGATGTCGGAACAAGCCTATTTAAACTGCAGCATTCATTCATGTGTGTGACTTTTCTGTTTCTCAGAAGGACTGATACATGCTGTCTCCTGATTTGCACCCCCCCTCCCGGGGAAGTAGGAGGTGACGGCATTTGTCTTTGGTGCCTGTGGTGACAATCTGCTGGTTACCAACATCCAGTCATTTCTTTCCCCTGTTAATAAAGTCTCAACTTTGTTCTGGGATTGGCTGACTAAAGGAAAATGGAACCAGCTCCAGAGGATGAATCATGACTAGTCTAAAACTAACCCTATTCCCTTTGTTAGTGATTGGGTCTGGGTGGGAGAGGAGTGGGGGCATGTGACCCTGCTCTGGCCAGTGAGATGAAAAGGAAAGTCTGTTAGAGAATTTGGGGGAATATTTTCCATTCTGAAGAGCACAAAAGTACATGAAATGATTTTATCTTTTCCTTCCTGTCTTCATATGTTATGGTGGATGATGTGACGTTTGGAACTATGGCAGCCATCTTGTGACCAAGAGGATCACAAAAAAGATATTAACAGAATGCAGAGAAGTTGACCTAGAGCCTACTTCTATACTTATTATACATAATCTTAAACTCTTACTGTTCAAGCCACTCTTAGTCAGAAAATCTGTTACTTGCTGCCAAAATGTCCTTGACTGGTATATTAGGCACCAACATGCCTTTGGACCTTCTGGGAGAGGTGGTGAATTTAGTCTGGAGAACCTTGTTGCATACATGGCAGAGAGGAAGGATGATAGGAAAAGATGGAACAGATTCCTTTTTGATAATCATTTGCTAAGAAATAGCAGTAGCCATCACCCCCAAGAAATTTCAGCATCTGCTGCTGTCCCCAACCCATTCCAAATTATCACATCAGTCAAATGTACCTACTTGTCTCTCTTGGGAGAACTTGGAAAGGAAACAAATGAAGAGACCCCAAAGTTAAGGGACACCCTCTATCTTGTTGCTGGGGCATTGGGCTAGAATGAGAGGTGGTCTACACAGAAGAGAGAACCAGACTGGAGCCATCTTAAAAAGAACTTCATCTGAGAAAGCCACAGGCAATGACATTGGGGCAGTAACAGTCTATGTATGTGTGCATGGGGGTTGCGCTGCTAGAAATCTGGAACCGGTGGGGCTGGGGAGATAACAAATTCTCAGCCTATGGGGGCATTGCCCACATTAAAGGACCTGTGGGTCAAAGAACCCCAACAAAGAAGAGTGTCTAAAAATCAACATAAAATTCACCCCCACACTCCAAAAAAGTCAGCTTTGAGTACCTGCCAGTCCCAGAAAGCCTTTGATCCTAAAGGCACCTGTAAGGTGAGATGGTTTTTGTACGGCAGGTCAGCATGTTGGAGACCCAGGAAAGAGTGGAAATTGCAGCTTCAATCTGAAGGCAGACAGGATGCAGAAATCCCTCTTCAGGGAGCATCAGGCCTGTAATTCCTTCAACTGATTAGATGAGGCCCACCGTGTCACAGAGGGTAATCAAAGCCTACTGATTTAAATGTTAACCTCATCTAAAATCCGTCTTCACAGAAACATCCAGACTGGTATTTGGCCGTATATTGGGGTGCCATGGCTCAGGTAAGTTAACACATAAAATTAACCATCCCAAGCCTTACCTTGAACGAGAGAATGTGGTGATCATCTCCACAGCAAAGACTGACTGGACTGCCAGCTAGAAGACCCTTAACAAATGCCAAGTCAGTGGCTCTCCAGCCTGAAGACACGCTGAGCTGGAGAGGAAACGACAGGTACACTCTTACGCACCTGAAGAAGCAGGTGGAGCCAGCCTTCAGGGCTGAGGGAGAAGGTGGGGAGCATGAGGCGGCACATGCGCAGAGAGAGGACTTGCGGCGGGTTCGGAGCGGGGAGCATGCGCACTGAGGCACTCCAGCAGACTCCTGGTGCCTGCGATCCGCGGTGCCGGGACCTCCCCGGCTTCTCAGTCCAGCGCACGCCCCACAGCGACACCGAAGTGTGAACCATCTGCAGCGAGAACCGCCAGGCACACCGCAGAATCACGAGACATCAAGTGTTGTTTAAAGCCCCTGTGCTCTGGGTGATTTGTTAGGCAGCAGCAGACCATCCAAACAGAACAGAAAATGGTTGTAGGCCAGATTAAAGAAATCTATTCAGGAAAACATTCTGCCCTCGTCGAAAAGGAGAATCAAGAATTCATGTGAGAAAATGATTCACTCACGACGTACTTGGACATATGCAAAGACTAGGAAAAGGTGTGATCTTTGGAGCCCATGGCCTCCTTGCTGTCAAAATCTTGCACCAGAATGCTGCCTTTGTTTTAATCAATGACCCGTAGTTACTATCCAAAGACTACAGTTTACGTTGGGGTTCACTCTTGGTGTTGCATTCTAATGGTTTTGACAAATGCATGACATGTATCCCCCATTATACAGAGTATAATCTATTTACTACGCACACGTGTAAGGTATAATGCCCCCATCATACAGAGTAGTTTCACTACCAGACCAAAAATTAGTTCAACTTTCTCCTGTGCTGTCTCTAAGAGTTTTATAGCTTTGCATTTTACATTCAGGTCTATGGTCCATTTTGAGTTACTTTCGGTGAAGGGGGCAAGATTTGTGTCTGGATTCATATATTTGCATGTGGATATCCAGTTGTTCCAGTGACATTTATTGAAAAGACTGTCTTTGCTTCCTTGTATTGCCATTGCTCCTTCTGTTCTATTGATCTATTTGTCTTCGTCCTTCCTCCCTCCCTTCCTCCCCTCTCTCCCTCTCTCCCTTTCTTCATTTCTTTCCTTCTTTCTTTCTTACCTCCCTTCCCTCCTTCTTTCTTTTCTTTTCTCTTTTCTTCTCTTTCTTTCTGCCAATACCACACTGTTTTGATTATTGTAGCTGTACAGTAAGTCCCAAAGTCAGAGATTGTCTGTCCTCTGACTTTGTTCTTCTCTTTTATATTGTGTTGGCTCTTCTGGGTCTTTTGCCTCTCAATATAAACATTTAAATCCGCTTGCTGATATGCTCAAAAAGACTTACTATGATTCTGGTTGGGATTACAAGTTGACAATATTGTATCTTCTATCCATGCACATGGAATATCTCTCCATTAATTTAAATCTTCGATTCTTTTATCAGAGTTTTGTATTTTTCCTCATTGAGATCTTGTACATATTTTATTACATATATACCTCACTTTGGGGTATAGATTTAAACCTCATTTGGGAGGTGGCATTGCGTTTCCACTTCATTTTTTTAAGTAAGCTCTAGGCCCAATATGAGCTTGAACTCATGACCCCAAGATCAACGGTCATAATGCTGTACTGACTGAGCGAGCCAGGCACCCCTTATTTCAAATCTCACTTGTCTGTTGCTGATCTGTGGAACAGGGTTGACTGCACCTTGTTTGCTGCAGACTTTCTCTATCTGCTTATTAGTTCTAAGAGGTTTTGTTTGATTCCTTCAGATTTTTTTACCTAGATGGTCATGTCATCTGTGAACGAGACAGTTTTATTTCTTTCTTCCTGGTTGGCGCACTTTTTATTTCTGCTTCTTATCTTACTGTATTAAGTAGGACTTCCAGTACAATGTTGGAAAGGAGTAGTGAGAAGGGATAAACTTGCCTTGTTCCTAATCTTAGCAAGAAGGCTTCTAGTTTCTCACCATTAGGGGTGATGTTAGCCATAGGCATTTGGTGATGTTCTTTATCAAATTGAGGAAGTTCTCCTTTATTCCTAGTTCCCCAAGAGTTTTTACCATGAATGGGTATTGGTACATTTTTAATCAAAATCACTTATGATTTTTTTCTGGTACTTTTATGGTTTTTAAAACTTTATTTTAAAAATTATTTATTTCTGTATGTATGTAATCTCAGCACCCAGTGTGGGGCTCAAACTCATGACCCTGAGATCAAGAGTCACATGCTCTACTGACTGAGCCAGCCATGTGCCCCACTTTTATGGTTTTAACTTAAAAATTTTGTCTTCTTTCTCTCTTTTTTCTTTCTTTCTTTCTTGCTTGTTTGCATTTTTCCCTTTGGTATACATTGCCTTAATGGTATTTGGTTTTGTTCTAAGATTTTATTTTTAAGTAATCTCTACACCCATTGGTGGCTTAAACTCACAACCCTGAGATCAAGAGTCACGTGCTCTACTGACTGAGCAGCCAGGTGCCCCAGTCTGTTATTAACTAGAATCTGAAAGAATTTTCAGTGCTATGAAGGGGAAGCAGAGACAGAAGAGGAGACAAAGAGGAGGGAGGGGTGGACCGTGAGCGGGAAGAGAAGAGGAAGATAATTTGAGACAAAGGATAAATCTAGGACAATGGCAATTGGTCAGAAGGGACGTTCGGGGCATTTCACTGGGCTACCACAGCAGCAGGATGTGGCACAAAGATTTGGGTTCCAAGGCTGAAAAGTATTTGATCCCCTGTGGGTGGTGGGAGGGCGCTGCCTTCCACTCCTGGAGCCAGAGCAGGGGGGAAATTTCCTGCTGATGCTCTGATACACACAGACACATTCCAGGGAGTATCATGATTGGCCATTCTCCTTCCTCTGCCCTTCCCCAGCTGCCTGCCCAGAGGCGGAACCCTACCAGACCAGCATGACAGGGACCTGAAGGAGGGCAGGCTGGGCATGGCTGGGCCAAGGTCCTGGAAGAACACAGATTCAGATTGTCAGTCACAGGGAACACCCATCAAGAGTTTCATTTTCCCCTCCAGCCTGGCCCTGCTTTGTCTTCTTGAGCTGCCTCCAGAACTACTCTTTCTACAGGAGAGAGGCTCCAACAGCTGGAAGGGGCTTTCCATCCCACCCACTCCAAACCCTCTGAACCTTCATGGCCACCTCAATCACGCCCACCTTCTCTGGTACTTCCCCCACCCAGGGTCAAATTGCTCCTTTCTTGGCTCTCTTTTAAAATGGCACCCTCTCCTGCCTCCCCATTTCTCAGTTCTCCCTTTCTCTTCCTTGGTTTCTTGATTTTTTTCATATGGTATATTTCAGATCCTGATAGGCTCTATGCCCTCTTCATTTATTTGCTTTTTGCCAGTTTCCTCAACCAGAATAGAAGCTCCACAGAGGTTCATAGGCCTTTTGTCTCTTTGTTGCTATTCCATTCCCAATACCTACCACGGTGCCCTGTTCTTAAGTATCTATTGGCTAAATAAATGCATAAATGTGAGGTACTGCTATTTGTCAATCAGTCAATTTGTCAGTCAGGTTGCGTAAATTTTTTTTATTATATTTGTTTCCTTTACCACAATTTAAGGATGGAGATCCTGCCTAACTTGAACAATGTTCATTCATTTGATAAATATCTGTTGAGTGGCTACTATTGCTCTCTAGGCACTGTGGGAAGCGTAAGAGATACAGACAGACTTGGCCCTTATTCTCATGAAATTTGCAGCCCAGCCATGAACACAGATGACCAGGGTATAAAAATTACATGGGATGATTATTTTACTAGGAGATTCACCCTTCCACAGGATTAATGTAGCGCCTGACACTCAATTTTTATTGAACCAAATACTCCTTTAGTGCAAGGGATGATATTGATGTCTGTTCCTACTGAGAGATTATAGGGAAATTAATTTCATGCTTATTTTCAATTGTTCCCATTTCAACCTCAGAATTAAAATAGAAGTAAAAAATCATTAGTCTAGTGACACACTTAACCCGAGCTAATATGAATCTTAAATCAGCTTACACGTTAATATGATTTGGGCATCTGTTGTCTCCCAGAGGACCCTGCTACGTGTCCACTGCCTGATCACAAGTATGCGTCCTTTGCTCAACAAATGACTCGACCGCAGTGAAGTATTGTCTCTCTCTGAAATCGGACTAAGTTCAGTGACCCAAATTCAACTGCCTTCTCCTCTTTTCTCCTTAGAATTTTCTGTACTGAGGATTTTCGAACCTTAAGTGAAAAGCTCCCCATCTGGACTAGTGTGATGGTTGCGTGCTCAGCTGATGCCATATTCCTTCACCGCGTGGCCTCACCCAGCCTCTGGCAGCGCATCTGTGGTTGACAGTAAGTCTGAGTTCACATTTCGGCTCTGCCATACGCATTGTCAGAGGAACTGAATGCATGCCCAAAGGATTGTAAACAAGGAGCTATTCAACAATAAATATCAAAAGAAAAGGGGGAAAAAGTTGGTTATCTTTCTTGGTTCTCTGTAGTTTCCCAAGATTCCTTCATGGGTCTTCACGAAAACCCTCCACCGTATTGGTTTCCACCTCAATGTTGCACCTAAATGACACAGTAGCCTCGGTCTTAGGAGAAAATGTATTCCCTCCAGCATGCTGCCCTGCTGAACTTGGTCCAGCTGCCTCAGTGTGAGATAGCAGAGCGTGGGGAGATAGGCCAAGGCTAGAAACAATGCTGCTGTGGTCACCAGTAGGAGAATGGGGGGGGGGGGTTGGCAGGGATAACTGGAGTGGCTAAGCAGAGCGCCGCTCCCTGCTATCTGCTGTTGAAAGAATCAAGTGTCATTGGGAAGAATTATGGGCTGATAGAGGTGAGTCCAGAGAGAGAGAGAAGAGGCAAATGGTGCTCCTGGGCCAATCCCGCTCCTCCCAGAGCACTCCCGTTCATGCAGGCACCTCTGCTCCATGTTTTCTCCTTCCTCCCATCCACAGGACTTCTGCAGGGTCTTCCTCTGAGCTTGTCTTTCCCTGAGTCTGACCATATTCACTTTGGAATCCTTAGGGACTCACAGTGTTCAAGATGCGGGTCTTGAGCATACTACTTGCTTGTCAAGGTGGCTCATTCAGCCTCTGTGATCCTGGGGTACCACAGAAAGGTGAACAAAGCCACAGTTTGTTCACATAGGGTCCAAAACAGGAGTGCATGTATTTTTGTCTCAAAATACACGACACTACTTACTCTTCATTAGTGGAGGAACTGACCCATTCATCCTTGGCTGGCAAGGATTTTCCTGATTTTAAAATTGAAAGTCATACATCTTTCAGTTACAGGCAAACCAGGATGGTTGGCTGCTACCTCTGCATACTACCTCTGAAATTTCGAAGATTTCCATATGTTCTCCTCGGAGGGTCTGTGTTCCCCTGACCTCTGTATCCGCTGAATGGAGTCTCCAGCCTCACACACGGCAAATAGGGGCTCAACGATGATTTGGGAGAATTTCCCCTCTGGTAGTGCAGACGCAGTGTGCTGACCATCATCCTGTCTCAGCAGCACTCTTAAATGGAAATCTTGCATGGAGGATGTAACTGAGCGAGAGGTAAATTGGAGCCAATAAGACAGAGATCTTTCCTATGTAAAAGACTCAAGGGGTGCCTGGAACTCTGGAACCGCCGGGCTCAGATCCTCCCCCGCTGGCCAGCTGGACACCTGGGCAAAGGCAGAGACAGGCTATGCCTCGGTTTCCTCATGTCCAACAGCAGGAGTCCCCACCTCTTGTCTGCAAGAAGTGATAATATAAACAAAGTGTGACCATAGCTCCTGATGTACTGGGCAAGCACCCATCATTACCCCTTATCGTTATTAGTGGTAGTAGTAACCGACCAGGCTATTTGTAAATGGGGCCTGTGTTTTCTAATATGTTTAGAATCAAATTACGTCAAGGCAACCCTCTCCAGTTTCTTCCCTCTTTGGGAGCTTTTTACTATGGTTCAATAAACTTTGCTTTACTGCCCATCAAAAAAAAAAAGAGAGAGTGCTCTCTTTCTTTCCCTCTTTCCCAAATAAATAAATACAATCTTCTTTTAGAGGGCACAAGCACGGGGAAGGGAAGAGGCAGAGGGAGAGGGAGAAGCAGACTCGCTGCTGAGCAGGGTGCCGGATGCGGGGCTCGATCCCAGGACCCTGAGATCATGACCTGAGTGAAGGCAGACACTTAACTGAGTTACACAGGCACCCCTAAATAAATAAAATCTTTAAAAAAGAAAAAAGAAATCAAATTACATGGGTGAAACACAAAGCCCTCTGAAGACAGGACTAGATGATATGTGAAAATAGCCTGATATTTGGATTAATATTTTAAAGATTCAGTAAATGAATCCATAAACTCCAAAGGGAAGAATGACTTTATCTCAGTTATTTGAAAAGGTGGTAGAAATACCTCATAAAGAACTATCTTGACTAGCAGAAGATGGACAGATTAAATGGAACAGTCCTCAGTCTCCAGGTTTTAGAGGCTTTCTCACTGTTATGAAGATGTATGTGTCTCTGGGAAATAATCTGATATAGTTTAAGGGTGAAGTATTGAATTTTCTGGCTTATAGAATAAGAGGCCAAAGGAGACAAACAGCCTGGTCTCCAGTCCCTCCACCTCCGCCTGTCTCCAAGAGACATCTGTATATGGTATCGTTTATTATTCATAAAACAAGAAAAATTTAGGCTCATATAGGATCTCTCAGGACAAAGGGGCAATTTGGACACAGCTTATTTATAGTAGTCCGCAAAAGGTCCTGAAATGGGAACACAACTGATTTATTTTAAAGGCATTGCAGTTTCGTCTCATCTGAAATATTCAGTTTGGCTAAGGAAAATCAGTTCCTTTTTTTGACAAAAATCATAGAAAGATGTTGCCTGGCTCATCTGTTACGAAATAGGGTACATACGCCACAAAGTCACAATTATCTATTTATTCAGGGATTAGACATAGGGCTAGACCAAGAACAGATTAAAATGATCTGACTTCATTAGCTTAATTAGGGAGTCCCAAATTAGATTTTTGCAGCTAAATTCTTCAGTCACTCAGGGTGAGCAGCTGTTGCCAGTCGCCAGCCTCAAAGGTAGTGCTCCCAGCGTGGCCTGGCAAGCCCCTGGCCCTCTCAAGGCTGACCTCAATGAAGGACTGCGGGAAGCCCAGGGGGCGGCATCCTTGCGGTCCTGCATTGCTTTGACCTAAAGAGCCACTTCAAGCATTATTTCCAGCAGAGACCCCACTGACCTTTTCCATTATCACTGAAACATGTGTTTAGCTCTGCAACAGGACTGGCTGCTTAATCCGCAGCCCAGTGCAAAATAAAAATGCAGGGCTCCCTGTTCAAAAAGTGTTTACCATTTCAAGACCCAGCAGGAGGACATGAGCCCAGCATGGGCCCTGTGCAGCGGGACACGCCCAGAAGCTGGCCCTGCCTTGCCCTCTGAACCGTTCACAAACTCACCATCTGGGATGTGCCCCCCCCCACTCTGGTTCTCACATTCCCTCTACAGATAGGTCCCTACTTACGATGCTTTAACTTAATGATTTTTGACTTTACGATGGTGTGAAAGCAATACACATTTAGTAGAAACTGGACTTTGACTTTTGAATTTCAGAGTTTTCCTGGGCTAGGGATATGCGGTGAGATCCTCTCGCCCGATGCCAGGCAGCTGCCACCAGCCCTTGTCCAGGCCCGCCATCGCTGGAGTAAACAACCATTGCGCGGACAACCATTCTGAACCCAGACCACCACGCTATGTCACTTTCAGTACAGAACTCAGTACATTACATGAGATTGTCAATAACTTTGTTATAAAATGGGCTTTGTGTTAGATGACTGCGCCCAACTGGAGGCTCGTGTAAATGTTCTGAGCACTTCTATGGTAGATGAGGCAAAGCTATGATGCTCGATGGGTTAGGTGTATTAAATGTATTTGTAATTTATGATATTTTCAATTTATGATGGGCTTATTGGGACATAACCCCACTGGAAGTGAATAAAGATCTGAACTCAGGAAGTGATGGCTGAGGTCCACTGTAAGTGTATTTTGTACATAATGCATCCATGATTGGATTATTGACCACCTGGGCATCGCTTTTTTAAATCTTGATATACATAAATACAGCATGATATAATCCCTAGAAGTAGTATTCACGAAAGGAAATACACTATCACAAACCAAAAAAATATCAAAAGGTACACCAGCCTAGCGTTTGCTTATCAATGAATGACTTTGAGATAGCCTGGAAAACATAAATACCATTTATAGAATCTCGGAAACCTAAAAATGCAGAGCTATCATGTGATTTAAAAAACAACAACAACAACAAAAACCACGCGAGGCTTAGCAAGCTCATGGGTCAAATTCTACAACAGATTTTTTGTCAAAGATCTCTCCCAGCAACAGTAAATGATATTCCTTGGGCATGATAATATCCAATGAAGTAGAGACAGAATACCCAGACAAGTGAGCTAGAAGGTCATTTGGAACGTTATCAGACCAGCTATGTGTCAGGGTGGCATCAGGTTCCAAGCAAGTTAAAAGTCAGTCAAGCAAAGTCTCAAGTTACTATCTTGATAAGCTGTCTCCTTATAGCTCCTTACCGGCCGCCCTTTTCCATCCCTCCTTTCTGCTTCTACATTATCCTTTCATGGCAATTACATGCACTCCCGTGCTTTGAGTCTTACCTCCAAGAAGAAGACTCAGCCCTGGTGTCTCTGGGTGTTAGTCGTGCACCTGCGTGGGCTTGCAAGGTAACCCACCCTGGGGTGCCGGTTGCACCTGGAATTCGGACAGAAAGAAACCGAGAGCAGCTCCCCACTCTCAGGTCATGAAACTTCAGCACGCTTTAATTCCCCTTTCTCTTTTCCTCTCTCTTGCATCTTCAACCAGATAATGACAATAATGGCTCCACACCCAGAGGGGTTCTCAAATCTAGTTTCTTTTCCCATCTAGCGCCAGACCTGTGACCCACCTCCAAGTCCTGGCTTTGCCTCCTTCAGCCACCTGTAAAACCTACTGTTGTACAACAGCAACCTCCCTTCAGCTCCAACACGCTCCTGCTCAAAAACCCTCAGCCCACAGAGTAAACTCTTTCACTTCTACTTACAGCTTCCTGAAACTGATCACCTTCATCATCTTCATCACCTTCATCACCTTCAGATTTGCTCTTCCAGAAAGGACTCCTTTGTGTGGGTCTTACCCTCCAGCCCAAACCACCCCTCCTCGTGACTTCTGAATACACTTGATACTTTCCTGTCCCGGTGGTGTTTTTATCCCATTTGCCAGCACTTGGCCAAGAAAGGCTTCCTCCCCTTTTATGCTCACCAAGACCCTCATCCTTCACAGTTCAGCACAGCTGGGCCTGCTCCATGGAAATCCCCCCGAGATTGTCCCAGGCAGGGATCGTTTTCCCCCTTGGAAGGTTTTAATCCCCCTGTGCTGTACTTCTCAAGGAACTTGTCACATCCGGTGAGATGCAGACTCTTCCATTCTAGATTTTATAAGTAGCTTTGAGGATAGGCCTTTTGTCTTAGTTTCCTTTCCTGAGCTCCATAAATTGTTGACTAAACAGTAGTGACTAAATGTAGATGTGGTCATTGCAGATGTCAAATCTAGCTTTGCAAGTGTCGCTAACTATGAGGGCTAAGAGCTCAGTCCGTTAGCACACGTTGCCACCTCCCCTGCCTCTGCGGCCCCCACTTCAGTCCAAACCGCCAGCAGCCCTCTTGCGTTGCTGAAGAGCCCCTAACTGACCACCCCATGTCCTCCTTGTCCTCCAAATCTAATCTCCACATGTCGGCCAGGAGGTATTCTGAAAACATCAATTCTCATCACCTCCTTGTTTACAACCTTCCAGACTTTCTATAGACGAAGCGCTTACACCATAAATCTGGTTGGAAAGGAAGGCTAGCAGAATTGTCTTGATTTCACATTTGTGCCCCCGAGAAAACGGCTTTTTTAATCAGGGTAAAAAGTTGAGGCTACTCCAGATGGCTGATGGAGAAAGGTAAAATATTTCCCAAATCACATGGCTGCTGGGACCTGGTTCCCCACTAGAGTATTTCAAGTGAGAAGAATCAGAAAGGAGGCAGAGACTGCCTTGGTTTGGAATCTACCGGAGGGTTCCCCCTCTTGCTCTGTCCCCATTCCCTCTTTTGTGATGGTTCCTTCCCGACTCTCAGCTACCCTGGCCTTCCTCCCTCTTCCTTCCTGGGGGCTGCCCTCGGAGCTGTCGTCCATTTCTTTTCCAGCACCTCCCTCAGTCTGTACAAGAGCAAAGAACTCTTGCCTGGCTTCTTGCTCCTGCCTGCAAGGAGGGCAGTGGCGGGGAAGAGAAGCAAGCTCAGGAGATCTATGTATAAAGTGAGAGGAGCCGTACTCTGGAAACACAGCGTTTCACACATGAATGAGGACAATCCTCCTCAGTGAGAGTGACAGAGCACTATCATTCTCACAGGGGTGAGAAGAGATACTTCTCAGCTTATGCAGAGAACCAACCTCTTGTAATGCTTTAAAGGCATGAAAGAACAGTGTCTGCTCATGCCACCTACAAGCAATCTCATGCACATTATTAATGGGGAAAACATTTTCTTCTAGTGCTTCGTGTTGCTGGAGGGAGGAAGAGAAGAGAAAGGAATCGAAGTGCCGCCCACCTACGAGCTCTCTGTCTATCCTGGGAGGAGCCGTGAATAGCTGGTGCGCTTCCCACACATCCACGACAGTAAGATTGTGTGTGGCTGTGAGGTAGTTCTGTGAAAATTCAGAGAAATGGCTTTAGACAGAAATACCAGCGGCCCTTCCCTGTGCTCACAGATCCTCATGCTTCCCCAAGAAACAAGCACCCGAGCTGCATAGAGGCTCCTTGTTTACATCTGGGGTGATGGTTATGGATTTGTAAGAAGCTAAATGTTAGCAGAGGTTAAAGAGAGAGAGAGAGAGAGAATTCTCCTGGTTTACTCCCTTAGTTTTGCTAAGCTTACAAACGAAGGGAAGCGGGGTACTAGTTACAGCATGCCTGGCCATCAAGCCCACGGGGAGATAAGTTGCCACCTGAGCCCCAGGAGGAAACGAGCAGGTGTAGCCTGAGCATTGCTGTCCGGAGTGTCCTTTGGTCCACCGGTGGAAGCTCTGTCCTCCCAGAAATCCTGCCTGGGTGCCAGGTGTCACAGAGGCCGTCTGGCAACAGGATGAGAAGAAGTCGGATAACTAGACAAGCTTTCCCTTGGAGGCTGGAGGTTATCGGCACAAGGCAAGGAGCACCGGGCATCATTTAGGAGCCGGCAGCTGCGCTAAGGCAGAGGGCGTTGCTGGCATTTTCCATCCCACACTGGCTTTTCTTCGTTTCTTGACTTTAATTTTTCCAAATGATATTACTCTCCCAAGAACGTGGGCTCCAAATATTTTCATTATCTTTAAAGACTCAGAAAATACGTAAGGAAGAACCAAAATCTCAGACCCCCATTACCAGAGAGGGCCACTGCTCCCGTTCCACTAAATTTGCTCTTGGATGCATATTGTTTTACATAGTTGATATGATACTGGCTAGAATTTTAAGATGGTATCTTGCTTTTTTTCCCTGCTTAGCTCGTGTTATCATAAGCATTTTCTCATGTCATAAAAAATTCTTTCTACAGTAATGTGGTGGTGGGGGTGTATATTATTAGCAACTGATACAAGAATTCCTTTTAGGGAGAAATTCGTCTTTATTGAGAAGAAAGCTCTGGGGAGGAGCAGGGGGCAATCTGTGTCAGTTACTCCAGGGAGAGGAGGGAGCAAGCCTGTGAGCGTGAGGGGGAGCGGACTTGCATACTCTGAGACCCCCCGGACGGCTCCTTATCACAGTAAATCATCCAAATCACAAAATGCTTGTGGGGAGAGTGGAAGCTGAATTAGGCAGCCCTGACAGAGCATTGGCAGAAAAAAGGCCCTTGGAAGGAAGGAAGCTCCTGGTAATCTACACAATTAGTGGGAAAGAATTGTCTTGTCATAAATTGTGGAACGGAGAATCAGGCCATGTTAATCAGATATCTGCGAGACAAGGGGAGGGCCTCCCCGGTCCCGGAGCTGATATCAGGTTGACATTCACAGCCTTTTGATGGTTGCCTAGTGTTCCATTAACTGGCACTGTCATTTAAATAACATTTGAGTAACTTTGTGTTTGGGTTAATGCCTGGGACACTGAAAGCACTAGGTCGAACGGTACAAGCATCTTAAAGGCACCTGTTACACCACCCCCTGGTTGTTTTCCAGAAGGTCTGCAAACAGGCAGTGCGAGAGCCTTTGTGTCCTCTCCACTTACCTGCTATTTAGTATCTACTACGAGTGGTTTGGAAGTATGTATGAACTTATCTACTCCACATGCCGCTGCCTCCAAGAACCCTTGTTTTCTGCCCAACTGGAAACAATTTGTCTTATAAACCTTCTAACGCTTCACTTTCATCCCCTCAAGGCAGGGATTATATTATTGTGGTTAGCAGACACGCGTCCCCCTTGAACTACACTGTAAGCGGTTTGAAGGGAAACTCCGCCTTTCTTAGCCTACTGTGCCATCAATATTACCAGGGAGCAGCCCCCCACATTGCCTGAACACTGTGGACAGCACCTGACCCTCTCGCTTTGCGTCTCCTGACCCAGATGCGTAAGCGGATCAGGTTCTAAGGGATGTTGCAATTTAATTCCATGGCTGCACCGCTGAGGTGATCACTGGGAAGTGTGGAGAGCAGAGAAGTGCCAGAAGGCTGCGAATGGGTGAACAGTGTAGTGTGGTGGTGTTGGGAAACCAGCCAAAGATGGGGGAGGTGGGGCAGATTCTAGCACGGAGTGCGAGCAGAATGATGCCGGGACGGGAGGCTGGGATCCCCAGGCGTCAGCAGGGCCTCAGTGAGAACATTCGGACTGACCTAGTTTCTCCGGCTGCCAGTATTCCGGAGGTGGCCCACCAGAGATACGTGAAGAGCTGGAAGTCTCCGGAACCTGGAGCCGGCAGCGGTTCTTCTGACCCTCCTGAGACAGGTGCAAAAAGGTGGGTTGGTTGCAAAGCAAGACAAGGTGGTGAATCCACAACTAGCTGAACAAATCTGCCCTATCAGTTGGCAAACGTGCAGATCAGTGTCCACGTGTGAACGTGGAGAGAGGTTTTTCTGTTTTGTTTCGTTTTTTTTTTTAAGATTTTATTTATTTATTTGACAGAGAGAGATCACAAGTAGGCAGAGAGGCAGGCAGAGAGAGAGGAGGAAGCAGGCTCCCTGAGGAGCAGAAAGCCCGATGCGGGGCTCGATCCCAGGACCCTGAGATCATGACCTGAGCCGAAGGCAGCGGCTCAACCCACTGAGCCACCCAGGTGTCCCTTGTTTCATTTTTTTTTAAGTGAGCTTTTTAAGAAGAGCTTTCTTCTGGTCTCCGAATGGGCCCACAGTCTTGTCAGGGACTTGGAAGAAGATGTGGAAGGAAGAGAGAGGTAAGTCAGGAGTCGAATATAGGCTTGGCTGAAAGCGGCGGAGGAGCGTGTAAACAGTGGAACACAAAATCAGGATCTAGAAAGGCCTGATGAAACAGAGCGTCAGGCCAAATTCCATAAAGTGGAATTTAACTTGGGTCCCTCAAAACAATTGCACAGGGATGGAGTGAGGGGCAACACATTCCAGAATTTCTATGCGATGCCATGTGGCAGTCAAAAATTCCCCTTTGACTCAATATCCATATCTAGAAAACAGTGATGGTCATTCTTCTCTGTACCAGCCTGGGCACACCCTGGAGTATGACACTAAATTCTCAGGTCCGTCACAGGAAAATGATAGCACGATAAGGAACAGCTCAAGAACAAAGAAGGCTACCCTAAAAAACCAGTCTTGGAGATACTTGAAAAGGAGTTTCCAGAAGACGAGTCGTTTGGAAGTACGTGTGAACTTATTTTCTGGAACAAAAAAGAAGTTGCAGCCATTCTGGCAGATGGTATTCTCTCTAACCGTCATAGTAAGCTTGCTCATCTCGCATGTTCTTTTATCCTATGGTCTTGCCGCTCTTCAGTAAAGTTCAGTTATTCTTCCCTTGAATCCAGTCTGCCCTGGGACTTATGTTGACCAACGGAATTTGGTGGATATAGTGATACGTAACTTCTGAAGATGGCTCTTACCAGTAGGAAGGTTTTACCTCTGCTGGTTGAAATGCTCGCTTTTGGGGTCCAGTTCTAGGCACCCTCACACTGCAGTCCAGTGGATGCCAGGCGGAGTGGAAGATTCATCTCACCGAGCCCTAACAGCATATCTGATCCACGAAATTCTGAGCAAACAAGATGGTCGTTGTTTGAAGCACTAAGTTTAAGAGTGGTATTCAGCAACCGATCCCCAAAACAGTGATTAAGAAGGTGGACTATGGGGCGCCTGGGTGGCTCAGTGGGTTAAAGCCCCTGCCTTCGGCTCAGGTCATGATCCCAGCGTCCTGGGATCAAGCCCCGCATGGGGATCTCTGCTCAGCGGGGAGCCTGCTTCCTCCTCTCTCTCTGTCTGCCTCTCTGCCTACTTGTGATCTCTCTCTCTGTCAAATAAATAAATAAAATCTTTAAAGAAAAAAAAAGAAGAAGGTGGACTATGAGGGGACCTCAGTGGCTCAGTCCGTTGAGCGTCTGTCTTCACCTTGGGTCATGGTCCCAGGATTCTGGGATCAAGTCCCACATAGGACTCCCTGCTGGGTGGAGAGTCTGTTTCTCCCTCTGCCTCTGCCTCTCCCCTGCTCATGCTCTCTCTCTTTTTCTCTCTCTCTCAAATAAATAGGTAAATAAATAAATAATTTTTTAAAAAAGGAAAAAAAAAAGAAGGTGGACTGTGGAGTCAGACTCTGTACTAGCTATTACATCTTGAGTAAATCAATTAGCTTTTTTGCCCCAGTTTCCTTTTCTATAAAATAGAGAGGCCCAACCTCACGATGCTTGTGAGGATTCAGTAAGGCATGAGAATCCCTTGGAATGATTCCTGGCCCATAAAAAGCGGTCAGTACTAGCACAGTGACAGAATTAAGGGGGGCAATCTGTGAAGATACAAAATAATTCAACCTTTTTTTTTTTTTTAATTCTCTAATGGAATTGACCAAACATGGAGTAAGCTGCCTCTGGATGGGGTGAAGCCCCCTTCCCTGGAGATTTCCAGTCATGAATGGGTTTCTAGTCATGAATGGGTGAATGTTTGTAGAGTTTGGGGATTGGTGACCCTGTCAACCCATGACTCTATATCCTGTCACGTTGGGACCAAGTTTTTGATCGAGAAGGCACTCAATGTGTTCAATACGCTTTTCTTGAATTGACTTGAGCTAGATATAGGAGAAGACGTACTCATCCAGCTAGATCATTACAATTTTGAGATTATCAACATATTTTACTTGGCATAATGTTTTTCTCATCAGCCATTAATGTTCTTGTACACATCCTTATGAGGTCAGCATCACCATTCCTGTAAGATGAAGGACTTGAGGCAGAAAAGCTAAATGGTTTATTAATTATTGAATGAGCTGCTTAGAGCACCTTTCTGCCTGTGAATTCAAGGCTGGAACACGAGGCCCAAGCCACTCAGCTTCCTTGCCCAGCAAGGTGGTACCAAGACCATCCCGTGCTCCCCCAATACAGGGGCGAAAAGGCACAAAGACACAGGACAGATCTCACATCTCTCCAGCTTCTGAGCTCAAGAAGCAGCCCCACGTAGCCCCTGAAATTACAGAAGTTCAAGAAAGGAGGAGGTGCCCATTCAGAAGTTAACAAAAGAAAAGGATGTCTGCAATGGAAACTGTCCTGTCTGTTATGAACTAATAAAATGTCCCAGACCTGCTCCCAAGGTCCCTGAGAGATAACAACCCCAAAGTCGCTTCCAATTCAGCTGACTGTTTCTTGCCAGGTCATTCTAGGGCAAGGCACAAGACCGGGAGGAAGAAACAGGAGGACTGAAGTTCTGGGCGAGCCGGGGGCGGGGCCCCAGCTCGCTTCCTGTGCTATTCAGTTTCTCCACACACTGGCATCAAAGACAGCGATCTTGGGGCTCTAAATGAGGACAGACTGACCCAAGAAACAGGGACAGGTGGTCACTTTGCTACTCTCTCTGAAACCCCACATGGGGTATTTTAATAGTGCTCTCCATCTGTCCAACCTCGGGGGCTAATCCCTTCCTAATCTGAGCTGTAATATAATAATTGGGTAATCAGACAAGACACTGCAGAAAGCTCAGGCCATAGTTTTGCTGTTCTTTTTGGCTAGGCTCTCCCTTTATTAGAGCAAAGTGTAGCTGACCTAGAAATTCCCCATTTAAAATTCAGCCTTTGCTGAACAAAAGCAGACGCTCCGAAGAAGTATGCATGTTTAGAAAGCACAGCCCTCTTTCTTGGGGGGTAATTTCAGTCCCTGCTCCCTGTGCATACAGGAAAGAGCTGCTAGGGGACCACATGATCTTGCTCTGTGCTGCAAACTGGAAAAAAAAAAAAAAGAAGAAGAAGAAGAAAGAAAAGAAAAAAAAGAAAGGAAGGAGAAGAAAAGAGGGGGAGAAAAGCTTCATGGTTGGCTTGGGCTAATGAGCTCACTGGTGTGTGTCCAGGAAACATCCCAGAATGAATACATCTGCTGAGATTTCTCTTTTGAAAGAAGTAACCTTGTTGTGGTAGAGGGAAATTAAACATAAATGCAAACTGCATGAAGTCAGATCAGGGACCAAACCTAAAGCACACACAGAAAACCCAGTAGGTGGTTAGGCACTGGGACTGAAGTAAGCCTGGCTATTTGGGGATTATCGATCATGGAGGAAAACATATATATATATATATATATATATATATTTTTTTTTTTTTTTTTTTTTTTTTTTTTTTTTCTCCAAAGGAGATAGAACCAAACACTTAAACTGCTGAGGCCTGGGGCACCTGGGTGGCTCAGTGGGTTAAAGCCTCTAACTTCAGCCCAGGTCAGGATCTCAGGGTCCTGGGATAAAGCCCCACATCGGGCTCTCTGCTCAGCAGGGAATCTGCTTCCCCCTCTCTCTCTCCCTACCTCTCTGCCTACTTGTGATCTCTCTCTCCATCAAATAAATAAATGAAATCTTTAAAAAAAAAAAAACAAAACTGCTGAGGCCCGATCACACTGGTCTAGCACCCAGGAAGAAACAAAGCTGCTGTCAGTCCAGTCGGCTGGAGGTTTCTCACACTGGGTCTCACACTGGGGAGGCTCCTAGTTGCCGTCAAGGGCTGGGTCACAGCTTATTCATGACAGCCCCTAGCACACAGTAGGCACTCAATAAAAGCTAATGGATGCAGCTAAGGCAACATGAAGGCCCTTCCTAAAATAGTCCGGAGGTGGCCGTGGCCGCTGTGGTCAGGTGTTCATTGACTTGAGTCTATGTCAAACACCTCCTAAATATATTTGCTCTAACCAAAAAAATATTCTCTCCAAAGGAGAAGGCTAAAGGAAATGGAGAGAGCTGGGAGTGGGTGATAGAGACTGGAATGCGGGGGTCTGGAGACCGAATGCACGGTCTTGTGGCAGGAGGAAGCATGGAGGAAAGTGAGCCCTCTGGGGGATATGGGGGGGGGGGGGGTAGGGAATTCCTTTCCCCAAAATGGCTGCAGAGTGGGCGGATATGTTAACAAATTCTATTAACTCTCTGCGCTAATCTGTTCTCTCCTTCCATAGTAATAGGGATGTGGCCAGACACGTGGTTAGACTGTATTTCCCATGCCTTCTTGTAGCCAGATGTGGCCATATGACGAGTTGTCACTGTTGGAATGTGAGAGGAAGTGATATGCATCACGTCTGAGCTGAAGCTTCTTCTGGGATCCCTTTCCCAACAACCGACTAGACGAGGGTAACAGGACCCCAGGGGAGATATGATACGTGAAGCCTGAGACCCTGGGTGGTCACATGGAAGAAACCCTTGCCCTATTGACTTGGACACCTACTTAGAACTGGTAGGTGAGCAAGAAATAGACTTCCGTCGGGTTGAGTCATTATTTGGGGGGACCTATTACAGAAGCTAACACCATCCTAAGTCACATTGAGAATACCAAGATAAGTAACCCCCTCCATCCCATGCAACTCAAAAAGGGGAGAGGATGGCCCCAGAAAGTGAATTATCAGCCTCTAAGATGACTGAGCTACTCACTTGAGGCTCTGCTGGTCACAGCGGAAGAACTCTACCCTTCCCTGTCAGCACAATGCTCAGTCCCTCCAAATCTGAGTCAGTTTATGGGAAGTGGGCCCTGGGGCACCACGATGATTGCGGCTGTGCAGAAAATGCCTAGTCGTGTGTGATGTGTCCTGGGAATCTGCTGCACCTCATAGCGACACCGCCGTGACGTGGGGAAACGCACAGGGTACGTGAGGTACGTGGAGGGAGCCATAGTTCCCCAAGTGATAGCTAGTGTGTACAAAGCAGATGGCCAGTGACATAGGGAATTTGCTCACACTTGTTGGAATAGAGACTAGGAGAGCAAGTGTGTTTATGTGTTGCGTGTAGGGGCTGGGGATGGATGGGGGTGGGAAGTTAGAGTAAAAGACTAGGCAGAGATGCAGAAAACAGAAAACAGAAACAAGATAACTGTTTTTGAAGTACAGAATAAGCTTTTAAAGCCCGTGTCAGTATCTTTGGGTATAAGGGTTTTTCTATAGGCATGAAGCAGGGTCATTTAAACTTTAAGAGCCAAGGTTGCAACCTCAGCTATAAATTTAATGGAACACATACGTATTTTGCTGGCCTACACTACTTAAGATCCCAAAGCTTTGGGGATGGGAGAAAAGAAGTTGGAGAGGAAGAAAGAGTGCCATGGTCTTTAATTAGAAAGGGCTCTGCATCTTATTAGGTCCATCCAGGTTATCTCCAAAAGAGAGGGCATGAGACAGGCTTCCCCATGTCACCATGAGCTTAGGAGCTGACTAGGCTTGGATCTTGCTACTATCTGTTTGGAGCCCTTTTGAGTGTCCCCCGTGCCATCATGGCAGGGACACGGGATGTTATGATGTGGGGCAGGGGCAGAAACAGGGTGGCATGGGAAAGCAAGGGAACTCTTCATGTTTCTGAGACTGAGTTTGAATTGGCTGAGAAAGGGAGCCGACGATCGGGAAAATGTCATAATGGTGATGAGGAGATGGTGTGGCAGAGAGCAGGATATGCTCGTGTGGCTGGAAACCAGGTGGAAAGGACATACCTGAGCAAAAGGCCTCCCGTACCTGCACGGACTGGTTCATGCTTACTGTCTATCTGCTGAGAGGGCTGGAGCAACCGTGTGTGATGCAGCTCTCTGTCAAGAAGCAGGGACACAGCAGAATTTCTTTTAGATGAGAGAAAGTACACCCAAGGGGGCAGGTGCTTGGGCTTTAATTCATTTCTTGCAGCCCCTCTAGGCTCTCCATCTTGAATTCCTGTGCCTTGCATCTTCACTAACACCTGTGGGCCACCTCTTGAATTCTGGCTGTAGTTTGCACCCTCTCTGGGATCTGATGATTCCCACTGCTGAGTTTGGCCGCTCCCTAACGTGCATTCATCCATGCCCAAAGCCCTGGCATCGTGTCCACATGGCCTCTGCTGTCCGACCTTGTTCTGCTTGGTTTTGGCTTCCTTGTGCCCACCTTGGCACTGCCAGCTTGAAGGGACCCCACCCCACTCTGCAATCTGAGATGGAATATTTTCGAAGAGTAGCTCTGGCCAAAGAGTGGGCCAGGAGAAAAGGGAATTATGGAGAGGGGCAGACCGACGGTTATAGGTATAACCTGTTTCTCAGGCGCCCCCCCCCACCCCCCGGCTTACATGCAGAAAATTGGAGAGCAGTACTAACTACAGTGCTTCTCTTATTCTTTCCTATCCAGACAGCCCTCGAGGTTCTTCCTGGATAGGCCCAACAGACCCCAGGGATCTCACATGTGTGTGCCAACAGCTAGTCTTGGCTGATGTCATTTTCTTTCCTGGGCATTCTGGCTGCCAATGGTGCTGTCCCCTCCCAGTTGGCAACCCCAGGAGTGCCGTCCATGACCTTGCAGTCTGCAGGGGGTCCACACTTGCTGGAGCAGCCCCCGCCCAGACTGAATCCATGGAAACGAGTCTAAGCACATCACAGTCTGTGCCAAGGGTAAAGGTGAGGGGACGTCATCACCACTGCTCGTGGTGGTGCATGCTGTGGGTTGAACTGTGGCCCCAAAGATACGTTGACCGCCTAACCCCTTGATACCTGCAAACGTGACCTTATTTGGAAATAGGATCTTTGCCATTGTGAGAAAGATATAAATGAAAATGAGGTGATGCGGGAGTGGAGTGGGCCCTTGGTGCCATGTGACTGGTGCTCTCGTAAAAGGCGAGGAGACACAGACAGACCCTTGAAGGAGAACATCATGTGAAGATGGAGGCAGCTGGGAATGATCTTTCTAGAAGCCCGGGGATGTCAATGATGGCTAGCAAGAACCAAAATCCAGGAGAGAGGCCCCGGAGCTACCCCGATGTTAGCACTGTCCGCTTCTGTAAGACCTGTGCCGCCCGAGATCCCTCGACTTTACAGACAAGGGCTCATTTGCTTTAGTTTGGTCTTTTCTTCATACCTTCTTGCTCTACAATCTGGGTACAAACTGGCAGGGGCTGGGCCAGGGTGACATCTTAGGAGTGGTGACCTGTGGAACCCAGAACAGGTCACCCCCTGGCCATTCTAGAGCCCACGTGGGATTCTGTCCCCTCTCGAGAGGAGCTCTTTCCCCTCACCGCCTCAGCTGTGCCCCGGGCTGATGTGGAAAATTATGAAGGGTGGGGGGTGCTTTTTACATTACATGTTACTAATTAGAAAAGAATTTCTCCTCTGTGTGAGCGTATACCCAGAACAGCTATTATCCCACATTGAAAGCCAATGTTCAGGACCGATCAGGAATCCAAATACACAAATGAGAACATAAGAACTTCAGTCTCGCCTCAGCTGACTGTGCTCAGACCTCTCGAGTCCTCGTCCGCCAAGTTGTCGCCTAGAGCCATCATCGCAGAAAGGAGGGTACAGAAAAATGCCAGTAGCATGGACCCCTGGGCTCCCTGGCCAGGGGCATTCACACAGTTCTATCCTGGCAACTGTGCACTTCACCTTGTGCTCTCAGTGTGTGTGAGACCCTTGGAGGGCAAGGATAGGTCTTGGTCACATGGACAGAATTAACTGCAAGATGAGGGTCAAGGCTGGCAAGCTGGAGCTCCTCCTGATGGTCCTCATAACAAAGACATTTGAGGGTCTTCACTCCGCTCATCCTAGAGGATAATCATGGTGGGGTGGGGTGGGGGTGGAGAAGGACAAGAGCGGGAAGGCAACATGGCCAGTTGGGCTGGGGTCCAGAGCAGCCTAAGTGCTGTGGAAATGGGCAGTGTGGCTCCTAGCTCAAATACCATTTCCAAATGTCATTGACTAAACATCATCCCTTTAAAGACCGTAGGCAAATGTAAGGTAAAGCCAGCAGCCTCCTTAATGGGAGTGCTGTGACAAGGGGTGGGGGGGTCCACAGTAGCAGCTGCACCCTGGCTTCAAGGGTAGCTCCTCCCCTAGCCTTTTCTGCAGAATGTTCTGGAAGATTCTCCTCAGATAAAAAAACACCACCCAATAAGCTTAGGGCACAGACTGGAGCTAAGCTGGTCGGAAGACACCCTGGAAAGGGAATTGAAGACAATGATGCTGGTGATGGAGGTAAGCTCTCAAATGATTCCTCCTGTGTTTCTCTTATCTTTTTTTCTTGTTTTGATTATCCTCCTCCAAAGATGCTCGCTACCCGGAGAGAAAGGCCCTGACTGAATAATAAACACTCCCTTGTGCCAAAAAAGAAAAGCGTGCACATGTCTCCAGCAAAATCCGCTTGCTGTTCACATTTGCAAACCATCCTATCACTCTGAAACAGTGTTTTTCTGAAACGTTTCTCCTCGGCTCCTTTCTACTCTAATTTTCTGTTTGCTTTCTCAAACGGCTGGTTTGGGGGGCAGATGGGGGCCATGGTGGAGTAGGGGAGAAAAAACAGAAAAGGAAACTATAGCCCCAAACAAGGATAAAATTATCCTCCCTGGTAAAATTATCTTCACTGTCATGATCTGTCTCAAAATTCACCATTTTGTGCAAGTACAGATTTTGCTGACTCTTGACTGTGAAGAACGATTTAAGGTTTGAGTAAACACTTATGATGGTTCCTAACAATGGCCTTTGGCTTCAGTCTGCCACCCAGCAGCTGGGCTGGAGCTCTAACCATCCACATCCCTCGCTGGCTCCTGGGCCCTGGGAAGGAGGTGCTCTCCCCCCGACATATCTTGATTTTTCTGTAAGATCCCTGAAGGCTGGTCACGCTCTCCTTTTTCTGATAAAACAGAGCAAGGATCCTGGCTCAGAGAATATTTGAAGGTCCCCATTCACACCATGGCTTCTAACGCTCTCCTTGGCCTTCGGGTGAGGATGATTCTGAGTGTCCTTGCTTTCTTCTGCCTCAAGGCCAAGGACTCACCAACAAACTGCATCTATCCCCAGACTGAAGACTGCTTTTCCCTTTCTCTTTGTTTGAGGTCTGTATCTCAAAGGAATGATACTCATCCCAAAGTCCTCACCACTTGTTTCCTGGCAGTGGGGTGGGTGTGGAGGGCAAGGTTTCTTTCTTTTCTTTTTTTTTTTTTTTAATATTTTATTTATTTATTTGACAGAGATCACAAGTAGGCAGAGAGGCAAGCAGAGAGAGAGGAAGGGAAGCAGACTCCCCGCTGAGAAGAGCCCCCCCACTATGTGGGGCTTGATCCCAGGACCCTGGGATCATGACCTGAGCCGAAGGCAGAGGTTTTAACCCACTGAGCCACCCAGGCGCCCCCAGGGCAAGGTTTCTCATGTAAATGAAACTCACTCATATTGGCCTCTCCTGGTAGGTTAGAGCTCTGCAGTGGATAAGCAGTCCACCCCCTCCCCATTTCGGGCTCAGGGTCGGAGAAGGGGAGATCTTTTTTTGGATGACTTCATTTATTCCTGATCCCAGTCATTAACTCCTTCGGATTGACACAGTTAAGCAGTACCCCACCAATCAGAGCAATTGTATGTGTGTATAAAAGAACTGAAAAATATTTTCGACTGCCTTCACAAGCTTGTGAAGAAATAACAAATGCATTTCTCTTTGAAGTTCTTCATACGTCTTCCATCTCCACGGCAATGAGGACCCTAATTCATCATGGCAAGTGGTCAGTTAGAACCAGCCAAAGCCTCTCTGGTCTCAGTTTTACACCCTGTCCTGGAGACATGTTGTGCTGAGAGTGGCGGAGACCTGGTCAGATTCTAATGCTGAGAATGGGGGCACCTGGGTGGCTCAGTCAGTTGAGTGTCCAGCTCTTGGTTTCAGCTCAGGTCATGGTCTCTGGGTCATGGTCTCAGTCGTGGGATGGAGCCCCAAGTTGGGCTCTCAGCTCAGTAGGGCATCTGCTCAAGATTCTCTCCCTCTCTTTCTGTCCCTCTCCCCACTCGTGCTCTCTCTCTCTCAAATAAATAAGTAAATAAATACATTTTAAAAAAAATAATGCTGAGAATGAAAACCTCTCCTGAATCCTAACTCCTTATTTTTTTAATTTTATAAAACAACGTTCTCAATAAAAATAAACAGAAAAGGGCAACCCGCAGGCTTAAATTCAAACCAACTGTTTTCCATGCTATAGGACATGCAATGACCAATATGTTATTAGTAAAACTCTCACTTCAACCAAAAGAGGATGGAGTTTCTGGGTATAATTCAAGTAGCTCATAAAAAATGAAGCTCGAGATGATTAGGGAAAAGACAGATATTCACATATATGTAAATATCACATATTGCTAAATAATACTTATCAATAAAATAAATGATATATTAATATTACATCTTTATCACATATTACATATTAAACATATATATATTATGTATATATAATGTATATATGTAAATGCTTCTCCAAATTTCTTCTTTTATTGCTAATAAGCCTTTGGTTTATTAGCAATAATAATAATAATGGATACATCATAATGGAATAATTATAATGGTTGAGGAAATTAGGTGTCAAGGTAACAATATTAGCAGTCAGCTTCAAAATCAGATTACAGAAAAGATCCCCAGATTGGGCTGTTCCCTGGGACAAAGTTTCTGTTTTCCCCAGATTATGTAGGTGCAGAGACTGCTGGGCATTCAGGGACCCTGCAAGGCTTTTCCAAGTCCCATAGCAGAAGGGGGCTGCAGGAAGTCCTGGGGGATAGTGAAGGGGAAAGGGGATGGCAGAATGGGGGTGCAAGAGTAAAGCCCGTGTTTTGCCTAATGGGAAAGAAGGCAGACCCTGGACTCCAAAGACCACCTGTGGAGTGGACCTGAGATTCTCAAACTGGGTCCTCCGTCCTCCACTCATCCATTGTGACCAAATGCAGGCTAGGGAGTGGCTTCTATGACCTGAGCCCCAGGAGCTGGAGTCTGGGATAAAAACTACAGTTGTCCCCAAGGACCAGTCAACTTCCACCTTACAGAACGGCTCCACTTTCCTTGCAGAGAGTTGTTAATTGATATTCGACTGATGGCTGGTGTTTTTGCAGCAAGAATCAGAACCGCATTAGTAAGGATCCAACATCGACCTGGAGATTGTGCTCAGTAGTGGACAAGACACGGATGTAAACAGACGAGCTCCATGCCTGCCGGGCTCAGTGCCCAAATGATAAGGACAGCCATGAAAGCCTGGGGAAAGCCATAAAGACTCATGAAGTCCAGGACAGGCGCTCAGAGGAATAACCGTTTAGTGTCGGGTGGAATTTCTTTGTCCATTTTGGGGGTATCCTGTGAACCCGACTGGGCTTCTGGAAAGCGCCTATCTAGAGGCGGAATCCAGGGCGGCTAAGACTGGAGGGGATCTGCATTCCAAACAGACGCCGCTCATTTCTGCGATCGACTCGAGGCTCTGCTGCCTGCTCGCGCCACACACACACGCACCATGCAGCACAAAGCCAAGTCGGGTCCGAAGTGGGTTAGGTATTATATAAGCGCTTGGCGGGAGGGAGATGGTCTTTTATGCGTGTTTCTTCGGCTGCAGCGGCGGCGGCGGCGAGAGTGGCTCAGGTTGATTTAGAAAGCGGGTGACAGCAGCCTGGCGCGAGCCCACGGCTGACGACAGCGGCTTCGCCCGCTCGGTTTCCATGGCGACCAGCAGGAGCCGCGGCGGCGGCGAGGCTGTCAGCGAGCGCGGCGGCGGCGGCGGCGGCGATCGCGCGTCCGCGGGGGTCTGCGGGAGGAAGGAGGCGGCCGGGGCCGGGACCCTCGCGGCAGACATGGACTTGCATTGTGACTGTGCTGCCGAAACGCCGGCCGCCGAGCAGCCGTCGGGGAGGATCAATAAAGCTGCCTTCAAATTGTTCAAGAAGAGGAAATCGGGGGGCACCATGCCCAGCATTTTCGGGGTCAAAAACAAAGGCGATGGGAAAGGCTCGGGTCCGACGGGCGTGGTGAGGAGCCGGACCCACGACGGCTTAGCCGAGGTGCTGGTGCTGGAGAGCAGCAGGAAGGAGGAGCCGCGCGGCGGGGGCGGCGGCGGGCGGCCCAACCCGGGCCCCCCCAGGGCGGCCGGGCCCGGCGTGGGCTCCCTGGCCAGCAGCTCGGTGGCGAAGTCGCACAGCTTCTTCTCCCTGCTGAAGAAGAACGGGCGAGCGGAGAACGGCAAGGGCGAGCCGGCGGACGCGAGCAAGGCCGGCGGCAAACAAAAGAGAGGGCTGAAGGGGCTCTTCAGCAGCATGCGCTGGCACAGGAAGGACAAGCGGGCCAAGGCGGAGGCGAAGGGCGAGCGCGCGGGGGCGCCGGGCGGCCTCATCCTGCCGGGCTCGCTCACCGCCAGCCTGGAGTGCGTCAAGGAGGAGACGCCCGGACCCGCCGGCGAGCCGGAGAAGCCGAGCAGGGACGCGCCGCGAGACCCAGCAGGTGAGCTCGGAGGGGGAGAGCCGGAGCCGGCCTCCGCCGATCGCGCCCACGAGCCGGACCGCCGAGAGGCCCACAGCCCCGGGGTCCCTAAGGCCGACAGCGCCCGGGGAGAGGACGCCGCGGGGCATCGGCGCGCCGAGAAGCCCCGGGCAGCCCCCGAGCTGGGCGCTGGGGAGGTGCAGACGGCCGAGGATGCCTCCAGGACAGGTGCCGTTCCGGTAAAGACCGTCCCCCTTGTCGACTCGGGATGCGGCAGCGGCCGCGCGGCGGCCGTCCCTGACCCTTCCGCTGTTGATCCGCCCTCAGACCCATCGGCCGATCGTATTTGTTTGATGTTTTCTGACGTGACTTCACTGAAAAGCTTTGACTCTCTTACAGGCTGCGGAGATATTATTGCAGACCAAGAGGACGAGGCAGGTCCCAGCTGTGACAAGCATGCCCCCGGGCCAGGCAAGCCAGTTCTCTCTAAAAAGAACCCCGGCGCGGTGGCCTACCAAGGAGGCGGGGAGGAGATGGCGAGCCCCGAGGAGCTGGACGACACCTATCTCCAGGAGTTCTGGGACATGCTCTCCCAGACTGAGGACCAAGGACCAGGGCCCCAAGAGGGAGCGGCCAAGGCGGCAGCAGCCCTGGAAACCAAGGTGGTGGCCGAGACGTCCAAAGACGCCAGGTGTGCGGAAGGGGTCAAGGACGTGGCCTTGGGCAAGCACAGGAGGCTCAGCCGGATTCCCATCGAGCTCCTTCCCAAGGAGGAGCCTAAACCGCCCGAGAAGGAGCAGCAGGAAGGCATCCCCAATAGTGACGAGGGCTACTGGGACTCCACCACTCCGGGGCCGGAGGAAGACGGCACCGGCGGCGGCAAAAAGGCCGGCATCCCCCGGGAGAGCTACAGCGGGGACGCGCTCTACGATCTCTACGCGGATCCGGATGGAAGCCCGGCCGCCGTGCCCGCCAGCGAGGAGACGTCCTGCTTGTCCCGGTTAAAGCCCGTGTCTCCAGTCACCATCACCTGTCCACTGCGAACACCAGGCAGTTTGCTGAAGGACTCTAAAATCCCTATCAGCATCAAGCACCTCGCGAACCTTCCATCCAGCCATCCCGTAGTGCACCAGCAACCAGTCAGGAGTGAGATGCCCAGAACAAAAATCCCAGTTTCCAAAGTGCTGGTCCGCAGGGTCAGCAACCGAGGTTTGGCCGGGACCACCCTCCGGGCAGCGGCGTGCCATGACAGTGCCAAAAAGTTGTGAGGTCTCCGAAGCCGAGGTGATGGACCCCATGTCAAGGAATACAACTTTCCCTGGAAACCACTCAGATGAGTTTTGTTTCTCCTAAAGAAAGGCTTTTAGGACCATCCCTGCTCCAGAGCCTGGACAAGGAGGTGTCTAGGCCGCTAGCAGGGGCAGGATACACCAGAGAGGGGGAGCTACACATGGGATTCTCCTCTCCAGATAAGTTCCCTGAGAATTATTTTCAAGCACTTTTAATTTTTTACCTTTAAAAAAAATCACTTTTTTTTTTTTCCTTTGATGCGCTGAACACTTGGAAGTCACCTTTACTTGCCTTTGCAGAAAACAACCTAAGTAAGCATCATGCCATAACACTTGGCTGTGCCCGGGTCCGGAGAGGGCCTAGAGAAACCACTGCCAACACCAGAGGAGCCCCTCCTCTTCCGTGACATTTCCCACCCTTCCTTTCTTCTTTTCCTTTTTTCTTTCCAGGGGGGAAAAAAGAGAGAGAGAGAGAGAAAGAGAGAAAGAAAAGAAAAAGACCCTTTGCTGTATCACTGTGTGGAAAACGCTGCAAAGCTGGAAAGAGCCAGGTATTTTCCTGATGAGCAGAGGCGATCATTGATTGGCCCCAAACCTGCCTACTTTTGGTGGCTGGGTATGCATATAGGTCAGTATCTACCACCAGGACAATAAAGGAACATTTCGGTTTGGTCGGTTTAGATCATGTGTTGGGGAGAAAGAAGAAGCTCAGCAGAGCCAGTTTTTTCTTTTTCTTTTTCTTTCCCACCCAGTGAAGAAATAAGGATCAGGGAAAGATTTCACTAAAATGCCAATAGATACAGTGTTTTAGGGTTTATAAACTGTAACCTTTTCATGTGTAGATAATGCATATTTTACAGTTTATCCAGCTGTTAACATTTTATAATCTGCCAGTAACCTCGAATTTAAAATCTGGTTTTATAACACGTTATGATAACTGTCCCTGAACCACCGATGTTCTTTTGTGTACTGTAGCCTAAAGCAATTCTGTTTTTGTTTTATATGGGTTCTCTGGCTCTCGATGCAGGAAAAAAGCAAACAAAAACAACAAAAAAACAATGTATTGTGTTGATGTCCCAGAGGAATAGGTTCTGTCTTGTCTTGGGTAAGAGACTATTTGCTTCTCACTCCCAATCCTGGTTTTCAGAGATTTTTACCTTGGTTATAAAAATTTTGGATTTGACCATTGTACAACATGGGGAGTCCCAAATGAGGAATGTATTTTAAAAACCCAGTAGAAAAATACAGTTTTTCATGTTATTGACTTTTGCTTTATAGATTCATTATTGAGACAGGTATGTTCAGAATAGGATGCTGGCAAGCCTATGTATCATAAACACTCTATGTCAAGATTTGTTTTTGAAAAGTGGTTTCCTTATATGTATATTTTCTATTATTTTAGATGAGACATTTATTTCAGAACGGGTTACCATATGCCTGGATAGTTTGAGTGATTAACTGAAGCAGTTCCTAGAATGCTATTAGCATCTAATGATTATATAATATCCTCTTTGAAATGCAGTTCAGTGTGTTTAATCAAAAGACTGCAGCTTCTACTAAGAGTTGATTCATGATATGAGGAAGATTAGGCATTTTCAAGCAAAACTACATGTATACGAATGGCACAAACATTTCTATATAACTCCCATTTTCCAGAGAGATTGCCTAAGTAATGAGCTGATATTATGTGCTTTCTAAGCTTATTTTCTATTTCTTAAAGGAAGGAAAGAGGCAAGTCAAGTATATGGAAACCTATTTTAATAGTACAAAGGGAACAAAATAAACAGACACCAAAGGGAAACAAATTTAAGCCAGAAGCATAAAGCAAATCGTTCCCCATTTTAAATTTGCAACGATTCAATTATAAGAGGTGGTAGAGATTTGTTGAATTTCTTTAGTAGTCAGATTACTGGCTTTTATTGCATTGTGTCAGATCCTTAATGTTAAAGTACTGATTTAATATTTAATTTCCTATATAGATGAGGTCCTATAATCAGGCATAGCCTTAGGCACTCTGAACCCACCACCAGGAATTCATAAAAACACTCACGCTCACACGTGCTTATGCATCAACTGTGCACAAACTAACAGACAAAGGCATGTACTGTACACTTGGAAATATTTTACAGATTATTTCTGTCTTGAGAAAGGGATTTAAATTTGATTTTATGCTGATAGTACTATTTAGACTCCAAATGCATTCATCTTCCCCCAGTGAATGTACAGAACATAAATTTTATTTCTGGCCGTAAAACAAAGGATGTTTATTTTCTTCTTGTGCATTTTCTTGTGAGGGTTATCTTCTCCGTGTGAATCCGTGACAGAGTTTTATTTGTTCATTTGTTCAATTGTACAGAAAAGTTAGGAGTACCTGAAGTACGGATGAGAATATTCTAACAGTAAAGGCAATCTATCGGTAAATCTATTTTGTTAGCACTGAGACAAACTGTTTTTGCTTTCACAGTTTTGGGGGCTCGTTTCTGCCATTACACCACTATGCTGTGTCTTCTTCTTTTTTTTTTTTTTTTAAGATTTTATTTATTTATTTGACAGAGAGAGATCACAGGTAGGCAGAGAGAGAGGAGGAAGCAGGCTCCCTGCGGAGCAGAGAGCCCGATGCGGCGCTCGATCCCAGGACCCTGGGATCATGACCTGAGCCGAAAGCAGAGGCTTTAACCCACTGAGCCACCCAGGTGTCCCCTGTGTCTTCTTTTTACAAGTAAAGGGAAATGTCAGCAAAGCTCACCTTCATTTCCCCCTGCCTGTCAATTAACCAGTTATACAAGATGTAAAATATTTTCTCTTTTCATTCTTTTTTCCATATGTTTTCCACTTTTTTTTTAAACATTTTATTTATTTGACAGAGAGAAGTCACAACTGGCAGAGAGAGAGGAGGAAGCAGGCTCCCTGCAGAGCAGAGAGCCCAATGCGGGGCTCTGATCCCAGGACCCCAGGACCCCAGGATCATGACCTGAGCCAAAGGCAGAGGCTTTAACCCTCTGAGCCACCCAGGCGCCCCTGTTTTCCACTTTTTAAGAAACTCTCTATCTTTAAGAATTTCACCCACACTAGGCAAATGAAGGATGCAGGCAATTAATTAAATGGCCTTGGTAGCTAGCTGGGAAATCAGGATCCATTCAGGAAGCCTGCATCTTAACCTTTTCCACCCACAGACAAGGGTTTACAGTTGCTTTTTTTGTGCCAAGGGCTACTTTCTCCCATTTGTGTTCCTGGAGATTGCTTCCCCCCACCCCAGCATTTTAATAGACTTATATTCCAATTATTATTAATACAGTTCCTAATTTGGCCATATTTGCTGGTTTTTTTTTGTAATGGGAAGGATTAAATATGAGCCAATGACACCTTTGCTGTGTGTGTATGGTTCTGAGAGGCTAGTTCATGAGGTCTCTTTAGTCAGAGAGCTGGACAAATTAGAGGGGGAAAAAGTCAAATCAACTGTTGACCATGAATTTATCACTGAGTTTAATAGCTCTGCACAAAGACAGCCTGACTTTAATAACTACATTACACAGACAATGTTCCTTGAACTATTCTGACATCAGTACTAAAGGCAGCTGGATGCTTTTACATTAGCACCGACTAGAAGAAATTTTACTACAGCGTTGTCAACAATGGCAAGAGGAAAAAGATTTTTATTATTTCACCTAATAACAACAATGACATATAGGACATTAAGGGCTTCCTTTAGATATGTTTTCCACAAATTATCTGCCTATTTAAATACAAAGTGTTTAACATCTATGAGAGTGACGATTTACTGGGTTTAAAGTGTTTCTTCCTTAATTTCAGAAGTAGTTTTGAAGTATTTGCATTTAAACGAATGTTCAAATAACCCTTTGCTTACACAGTTACCGAGGTAAAAAGACTATATTAGGTATCAAGATTTCTTCGACATCTTTCTGTGTTTTCGTTATTTACATCTTTGTCAGATTAGTTTTCAGAGCCTTTTTACCGTTAACTTTGTATGAAGAGATCGATTAAAGTAACTTTCTGTCCTCTCCCTTTGTACCCACCATGTTTGATGTTTGCTTGGTGCCCTCAGATAGCCTTAAGGGGACACTTCTTATGATGGTGGCGTCTTTTGACACTTGCATAGTGGAATACATTTCCTGATTGTAGTCATTCCAGATTTCTCTCCTGAATGATGACAATCTGGCCTTGGTCCCCGTGCTGGGTTTCTGCGAAGGCTTGTTACAATATCTTCACAGATACTTTGCTCCCTTTATCATTCTTAAGAAATAAATTCAAGAATTTTAGACACTGAAACAAAAAGAGAACGCATCACAATTGCCTCTTATCACCACTGGGAATGACTGGTTGAAAGTACCTGCATGAAATAAGAGGAGAAACCCAAATACCTTGGCTTACCCGTTTCCCTCCCGCTTCTTTGCCAGACAGACCAAGGGATGAACAGCACAGTTCTTATCTGTGGAAACTCGGCCTTAAGAATTTTTGATGGCTTTCGCACAAATACTTATGACTGTTTGGGACCCAAAGCTAGCATGGCGGACCGGTGGTTTATATCTCTGTGTGGGAAAGCAAGAGGTCAGCATTTACTTCATAAAAGCCTTTGCACTGTGCTAATTCTTTAAAGGAGATGGTTTGTTGCAACTATAGTCACTTATAAAGAATGTTATTATCTCACTCCAGACAGTGCTGTTAAGGAGTGATTCAGAATGGTAGTTTCATGATTATGGAAAAGTGTTCTTTCTCAAACTGAAAAAGGAAAGATTAAAATAGTCACAAAGCCTCCAGAATGGAAACTGGGCACATTTTACGACCGACGATTACTTTAATTCAATGCAACCTGTGTTCATGAGGCATATACTGTGTCTAATACTTTATAAAAACCCCATCAGTCTGGGCTCACACATAGCTATACTGTGATTGGACTTTCTTAACATTCCTGAAAAACACCTTTACTTTATTTTACCTATTTTTTTTTTCATTTGTTGTCTATGGTTTGTGGAGTGGAGAAGAACGGGGTGAACTTGAACAGGAGTGGTATGGATTAAGCCACACAAATTCCTCTCAAAATAATAATAGCGGTTATAACAATAATGAGCATTTGCTGAGTACTTGCTAAGTGCCAGTGATCGCTAGGAGCTTTACAGACATTGACGTGGTCCTCGTAGCAGCCACGTGGGTAATATTATTTCCCTAAGTGCCATCTTTAATTCATTCTTTTTGTTCGTTTCCATCCCATCTCATTTCCTCCCTTCCCCATTCCCCTTTTCCTCTTTCTTTCACTTTTCCCCTAGCCTCTGGGATGGTATCATAAGCTCTTCAGTAAGTTAAAGTCACATAAAAGCTAGGAACTGCTTAATGTCATGACCAGTTCACTTCCAGTAGAAACAAAGCTAACCCATGCCATGAAGCTGAAAATTGGTGTGTGTCTGAGACAAATAGGCAAACACTCTGCTTTCCTTTGACAGTATCCTCTCCTTCTCAGGATTAACAACAAAAATATAGACAGAAATCTCTCCTGTTGTCATGGTAATACTTCTTCCCTGTAGGATGTCCGTTATTCTTGTTTCTCCACCATGAGCCCAGTCTAGGCTTACTCTGGCTGTTGCATGTGGTTTGTTTCAATGGCGACTCGCGGAGTGATTCCTTGTCTTGGTACAATTCTGAACTTCAGAGATAAGCTCCTGGCTCTTTCCAAAGTAGTGCATCCTACATTCTGTCTGTGGCCATTGTGTCCTGGCTCATATTTTCTAATTCATTCATTCATTCAACTAATATTTATTAAAGACCTAGAAGTCAGTCATCGTGAATTTGAGTATTTTATATTGAAGGGAAATACCTAACACATACTGTGTGTTTTCTCTGTGCGGGACGATGCTCTGTGCTTCCTTTCACGATGTTACCACGTGTTACACTGTTACAAGGACCATGGACGGTGGGTATTGGCTCCATCCTGCAGAGGAAGAAAATAATACTTGCAAAGGTGAAATACCTTGTCCCAAGTCACCCATTTCCTAGTAATGGATAGAATTTGAATCTGAATAGAGAAACCTAACTCTACAGCTTCTGCTTCAATTACACATTTTTAGCCATATGATTCAATTTCTGTAAAACTTGTTTTAAGTAAGAAACTGATCAAAGTTTTGAACTGCAAGAGCCAAACCAGGTGTGTATAATTGTGGGCACCATCCGACTGATGGCCATTTTAGTTGAAAATGAACTTGTGGTTTTTTGTTGTTTTGTTTTTAATTCTCTGATGGCTTTTATACATGCAAGCCTAAATGTTAGAGCTCAGAGACTAGCAGGTTTTTTTCTCACCTGGGCCAGTCAAAATTGTGGACTATATTCATCAATTACTTTAGAGTCACATACAAGCAGGTCTACATACAGATTTTGTGATCTGATGTCTGTTTTGCCAGTAATACAACCAAAAGCAATTTCAGTAGTGAATCCAGCAGCAGGCAACCTCTGTTTCCTCCCACTCTGATTCTGTTAATACTCCCAGTATTTAGGGAAAATCCATTTGAAATTGCATCATGGTCATAATTAAGGAGGTTATTTTCCTAATATATGGCCTGCTCACACTTGGTAAAATACTTTTAAAATCAATTTGAGACCTCATCTTAATGAGACACAGTGGAAGATTTCAATAACAGGTGGTCATTCTATTAAAATGTAAGCTGCAGTAATTTGTGGTAATTAATCAATAATCGGTAGGGTAACTTTCTGCTTTGTGTGAGAAGATAACATTTTTAATAAAATATAGCCAAGGTGACTGGTTATTGGAGACATACTTAGCTTTCTCAGATACGTACCTGGATCATCTAGTAAGCTAAGGCAGAGATATTAAAAATATCTGGTCAGATTGCATAGGCGCATAGAGTGGACACACAGTAAATACTTGTAACACAGTATTGAAATGGTCCTAGGTAGCCTGAAGGAATTAGTGAACTTTCTCAAATATCTACATTGCAGCCATTTATCCCCCACTACACAATTCTTTCTGAAGAAAGGACGAGAGACTCTCATAAAGTAATACAGGACAAATTCTTATTGCTTCCAGAACAAATTTAACTGAACATGAAGGATCTGAGAGTGGTCGTTTTATCAAGAACATCAGAGAAAATGGTTCTAATGTTACAGGCAAAGTCAATTTTTGCCACTTTTACTTGACTCCAGCTATCTCCCAGGCTCACTGCTAACTTCAGGTTTTTGACCAAGTTATTTATATGGACTATCTCAGCGTCATATAGGGCATTGCAGGTTATTTGAAAATAATGACAAAGAAGATCCAAATGAGAAACTCCATTTCTATAATTAGTTTTCCTGAAAGTCAGGCATATCTTTGAGGACAAGTTTTGGCTGTATTATTTTTGTGCACAGGAGGAAAATTGTTAGTAGGTTTATAGATATTATTTTTATAATAGAATGTTAAATTCCCCCCAAACATCAAAAATTGTCTCCTAGAACTACTCTATGTTTTTAAAACTTGTTTTAACAGAAGATTCTAAATAGCAATAGGATCTTTTCTCCTTTCTCCACTCCAATGATTTAATGGGATAAATGAATCAATGTTTATATTTTTAAACCTGTAAATATTTTATTTTGGGTATTTTGTATATTTGTTGATATAATTCCATTTTGTGCATATGTATCATTGTGCATGTTGCTGTTTTTGATAGTCACTCTTTTAATGAATGTAAGAAGCTTGGACTAATAGCACTTTTCTTGTTTCATTCAAACATCTTAAAATGCAAATACAACACTGCCATTTTAACTGTTGTGTTTAATTCAGTCAATAAATTTTGTTGTTCCTTTACATTTAAGGTCAAATCTGTTGATTGTTATTTTTCCAGGAGGAATTGTATTTCCAGCCTTTTCCGTTTTTAGAATCCACACTAACGACGGTGATAATGGCAAGGTGAAGTGTATGTATGATATCGGGGGGAAAACGCGTGGTGGACCTGTATTTCTTTCCACACTTTGTAAGCAAGTGGGAAATTATTGTTTTGTTTGGGCGGTTGACTTTCAAAAGCCTTGTTATTCCGACATGGATCTGATTTCTGAGCCTTTTACTCAGAAAATCTCCATTCCTCATAAGCTCATGCACAAGAGGCCAGCTAATCTGTTGTGATTGTTAGGAGCAGCCAACTGGAGTCTTTTATTTATTTATTTCTTCTTATTAGTTTTCAAGATTTTATTTATTTATTTGACAGACAGAGATCACAAGCAGGCAGAGAAGCAGGTAGAGAGAGGAGGAAGCAGGCTCACTGCTGAGCAGAGAGCCCAATTCAGGGCTCGATCCCAGGACGCTGGGATCATGACCTGAGTCTAAGGCAGATTCTTAACCAACTGAGCCACCCAGGTGCCCCTGGAGTCTTTTAAAAGTTGTTTTCTGGCTTCTATTGTTTTGTTTGGGGGTGGGTGGAATTATTAAAAAGCAAAATTCAACAGTAAATTTGAAAATCGAATTGACTTCATTAAACAATTCATGAATTGGGCAGCATCCCTTTGGGCAAGCAGAGCGATATTCTGAGGAGTTGTACAAAATAGAGGGGGTTTTATAGGAAGGAGGGTGGGGCAAAGAGCTATTAGTAAAAGAAATAAAAAGGATTATTTCAGGCAAGATCACCTTCCCTTAGGGGGAAGAGCAGTGGGTTTTATTGGGTGGCTGACATCATCTTCCTTTGGGGGATGGAGAGGGCCCATGTGGCAGATTACCTCTGATGTTGATCAGAAAATTCCTGACTGACCAGTTAACATACACTTTCTGGGGGAGGCACAGGTTAGGTACTAAGTCCTGGTTTGGTGACTTGGCCTGAGTGCTGCCATTTTGGACTGTGGTTTTCTTTGGAACAGAAGTATGTTTTCACTTTGTATGTCTAATGGTTTAAACCCATCATAGTTTGAAACTCAACATAAGGACTAACGAGGTTGTGCCTTTTTATATTCCAAAGGGAGATCTGATTAGTTACAGCAAGCAGAGTAAATACACATCAGTAGAACCACAAATAGGGAGATAAGAAACTTATAAAGTCTCTACTTCCTTTATGCCCCACCTCCCCCTTTCTCCCAGCCCCTTTGGCTTCCCCCCTGTCTTCTTCTCCTGTCCTAGAATTAACATGGAAGCAACTCAAAATAACTGAACTCAATTTCCCTTTAATGAGGCAATGAGGAGGCTAAAGCTCATAGATGCTGGGAGACTCACCCTAAAGTCTTTGAAACAGGAAGTTGTGATATAAATATACGTTTGGAAACCAAACAGAATCAGTTTGAATTCTGGTTTGGGGACTTATCTGCCCTCTGGACAATTTCCTTAACTTCTGTGAGCCACACTTTCCTACTCTATGAAATGAGGATAACAAGATTTAATTTGGAGGGTACTTGTACCATTATTAACTTTCAGAAAGAAAGAAAGGTGTCTGAGATAGTATGTTTTTTGCATATGTTCATATAGTTCCTCTTGTTTAAAAAAAAAAAAGCCTTTATAAAAATTAAAACCTCAAGGGCTGGAGTTGAAATATTCTTGAACAGGGAACTTGCTTTGATGTACACAGAGAGAAGTATGAACCTCTTGGATTGGGATGGGGTTGTAGAGTGGTGAAGTATGCTTATATACAAACAAGGAAACCAATGGGAGTCAAGGTGGTTTTAAGTGTCTTATTCTGAGACACATTATTCTGAAATGAAAAGCCTACAAACAATTAGGAGAGACTAGGGAGGGAAAGCCTAGTCTTTATGGAAGAAGTCAAGAACAGTAGTTGAGCTGGTTGGAGAGTTGGCAACTAAAACAACACTGACCAGATACAATGGCACTAAAATCAGAAAGGAGCTTCCTCCCCCAGATACCAATCAATAGGCTATAAGAGACAGCACCACCATAACTGAGATACTGGGTACCTCAGGTAGCTGGGCGGTTTAGTATACCCACTAAATGGAGAGAGATCATTGATGTGTTTAACCTGGAGGGGGGTATCTATATGGGCTTGAGAGAGAAAAAGGTAATTTAAGCAAGAGGGCAATTGCCTCTGCCATTGTAAGCCATGGATGAACAAGGTCTATGCTCTGAATTAGTCTCAGTTCCTGAACACTTTTCACAGAGTAAGCATCCACTTTGCCCTGAGTGGGATGTGGGATTCTGGGATTTAATGACTACACTATTTTCATACGACACAGCAGCCAAACTCAGCCAGAGACACCCATCTATTCTGACACAGAGAGAGTAGTCGGCCACACTGAACATATTGAGATACATTGGTCTCCATTGTGAGCCTGCACAGGACAGTTTCAAGGGCATACACAATTTTCTCCTTTTATGTTGTTTTCACTGTGTGGAGAGCTTTAAGCTGAAGGTCTAGAATCCTGAGGAAGTAAATGTGAACCAAGGGGGAGTGAAAAACGTGTGTCTCAGAAGGAAGAGCTTAATGTCATAAATCCAAACCAAGAGAACAAAGCCATGGAAAACTGCCCGTGAATTTTCCTATCCACCTATGCTTTGTACTCACAGACTCCTGCCTGCTCCAGGATATGTCAGATGTTCATGAGCCAGCAGGGAGATGAAGAAAAGCATATTCCCCAAGAAAAAGTAGAAATCTGGATGAAGACCAGGACCTGAGGCTACAGACACACCCCTTTATCTTTGTTATTCCCCAGGTGGAAGCAGCAAAGTATATACTCGTGTTCCATCAAGGAGGGGGTTCCCATTTAAGATCCTTTAAGATTTTATGCTTTTCTGTCTTCTAGGTCTATAAGTTGAGAGCTTAATTTCCATCTCAGCTCCTGAGATTTCTAGATTCCCCATGCCTTGCATAAAAGTGGCCTTTTAGTAGTAATTGAGAGTCCTTGATGGTGGTTCTTGGTGCCAGAATCTGCCTCCACATTGGCTTTGTTGCCCAGGGGATGTAGGCACTTTCTAGAAAACTCTGGTTCGCTTAGCAGGTCAGGAACAACTCTTGCCAGGCGCTCCCATGGTCCCACATCTTATGTCATAGTCTAGTTGCAGCTTCCCATCTTATGAAAAAGTTATAGCCATTGTATGTAGCAGAAAATAGATTCATGCCATTTGGTTTAGCTCAACAACCATGGACTGTTTAACGTGTTGGAATCATGCTCAGCTTGGTGGGTATGAATGAGTGAGATATAGCACTCTTTGCTAAGGCCACTTAAACTTCCCAACAAATTCCCTGAGTACAGCTCTCTCCCCTAGTGTCAACCTCAGATATTATTATTTCCATTTTTCAATGAAAAAGTGAGGTTTAGAGATCTTACGTATTTCTGGCAATACAGAAGTTTAGATAGAGTTTTAAAACATCCTTGTACAGAACACTGATAAATACCAGACCAAGTTCATTTTCATTTCTCTATATGCATTGTTGAGCTATCACAAGACGGAGGCTGGAAATCCCCAGATGTTATTACTACTGATTCCTGGAGGCCTAGAGCTTTCAGTTCCATGGTTCAAGAATGGGCTGGGGACCAAACAGAAGACAATTAAATCCACAATCAGAGCAGAAGAGCTGTTTTAGAGACCTTTTTGGTATTGAAAGAGCAAGCAGGCACAAAGTCAGCAAGGATAAAGATTTGAGAAACACTTATATATTTGGATACATATATAATCCTGGATCAAACAGAGACTCCACGTTCTTTTCAAGTACAAATAAAATTTATGAAACTTGGCTACATCCTAAGCCATGAAGTAAGTCTTAAGCTTTAAAAAAAAAAAAAATGCAGAACATGTTCTTTTACTACAAGTATGCTAGAAATTAGTAGAAACAACCAAAACCGCTCCATACATTTAGAAAAAATTTTAAATGTGCCTTTCAATAACTTATGGATCAAAGAACGAATGAGAATGGATACTAGAAAACAATTGGAAGTGTGTAATTCTGAAGACATATATTAAAACATGGAATATAGCTAAAGGTTACTTAGAAGGACTTTTATAGCCTAAAATGCTTAAAACAGAAAAGGCAAAAGGCTATGAATTAATGAGTTAAGAATCCATTTTAATCAGATGTAAGAAGTTAGAAAAGGGATAACAGAATAAACCCATAGAAAGTGTTAAGTAGGAAGTAATATAAACTAGCAGAAATAATGAGGCTGGAAACAAAGGTACTCTAAAGTGGATCAACAAAGACAAAAATCGATTCTTTTGAAAAAATCTAGTAATATGTATTAAGAAAAAGAAAAAGTAATAGTAAGATTTGGAATGGGAAGATGGGCACAACTTCTGTGTGCCAAAGATAAAAAGATAAAGAATGCTATAAAGCTATGCCAATAACTTTATTATTATTTTTTTAAAGATTTTATTTATTTATTTGACAGACAGAGATCACAAGTAGGCAGAGAGGCAGGCAGAGAGAGAGGAGGAAGCAGGCTCCCCGCGGAGCAGAGAGCCCGATGCGGGGCTCGATCTCAGGACCCTGAGATCATGACCTGAGCCGAAGGCAGCGGCTTAATCCACTGAGCCACCCAGGCGCCCCTATGCCAATAACTTTAAAATTTAAACTAAATATGCCAATTTCAAAATATATATAAATTGCCAAAAGTGACTTGAGAAGAAATAGATGACGTAGACAGTCCTAAAACTATTATAAAGGCATGAAATTGGTAATGAAATTTCTGTCTTCCATTCCAAACAAGATGGTAAAACCAAGTGTCAGAACCAATGTCTACCAAACAACTAATGGTCAAGTAATCTAATCTAACACAATCTCTTTAAAAGAAAGAAGAACCATTCCTTGTTACATATACCTGAGGAAAATTAAAGCCATATCTCTATTATGGAATTCAACATTTCCATGTAAGCTATTTGAAAATTGAATCTAGTATTCTGTAAAACCAACATTCATCATATCAAGCTGGGTTTATTCCAGGAATGCAAATATGGTTCAACATAAAAAAGTCTATTACTATAACTTACCACATGAAGAGATTAAAGGAGAAGCATATATCTTAAAGCTGTAGATTCACATGCCTGAAGACACTTTTTAAAATTCTTTAACTAAATTCTAGAATTTGGACACCAAATTCCTGTCATGTTCTTAACGCATTTAAGACAATGGGGTTCTTTAAAAACTTTAAATGTTTTGTCTAATAACATTATTTAAGCATTGCCCATATCTCATTGAATCTAAGGTTTTATAGATGCACATTCTCTTATGTGTCATAAAGAAAAAAACAATTCCGGCAATTATAATTGTGAGATACCACTGATTCAAATATGTACCCAGTTTTAGAGATGTAAAATTGTGAAAATATGCACCTTAGGATGGATGTAATATTGGTGTATTCGTTAAAAGTTTTAATAATAATATTCACTCATCAGGGAAGTGAAGATTTATGTGAAAAAAGATGGTTATCTAAATTTTGGGTCTACAGATACCAAATGGCCGTATGTTAGGAAGCAACTAATATTTAGTGAAGAACAAATCAAACAGATATAATCAAGGTCTCAATGTTTAGGAAAATTGTATATTCCTTTTTGTACAGAATTATATACTTTTTGATGAGGGAGCAGGAGGCTGACTGAGGACAAAGCAAAAGGGGCACCTTGCTCCCCCTCTCCATCCGCTCCCCTGGGTAATGTGTGCGACATTCCTCAGGCACCCCTGACCGCCATAAATGAGAAACAAATAGTTAACTTGCAGAGATCACAATCCTGCAAGACAGGAATCTCCCAACTATCTTGATGTTAATGGCTTGCTGAAAGACCACACTGATCAAGCATGAAGACCTCTGGGATACTCGGCACCTTGGCACCTTGTAGGCCCTCTTTAGCATATGAAAACTCCGTTGAAACCTCCCTTTCCCTCACCTTCCCCCAACCGCAGGGTACATGACCTGCCATCCCTCACAACCCGGGGCAGCAGCTCTTTCTGCCCACGGGTCCTGTCCCTGTGCTTTAATAAACCACCATTTTGCACCAAAGATGTCTAAAGAATTCTTTCTTGGTCATCGGCTCCGGACCTCAGCCCACCGAACCTCACCTAGGTTCTAGAACTTCATCACTTTTTATGAAATGAACATGAACAAACTTCACATTTATACTGGGTCAGTTTTTGGAACTAGAGGGTATCATGCTTAGTGAAATAAGTCAATCGGAGAAAGACAACTATCATATGGTCTCCCTGATATGAGGACGTGGAGATGCAACATGGGGGGTTAGGGGGATAGGAGAAGAATAAATGAAACAAGATGGGATTGGGAGGGAGACAAACCATAAATGACTCTTAATCTCACAAAACAAACTGGGGGTTGCTGGGGGGAGGTGGGGTTGGGAGAGGGGGAGGGGGTTATGGACATTGGGGAGGGTATGTGCTATCGTGAGTGCTGTGAAGTGTGTAAACCTGATGATTCACAGACCTGTACCCCTGGGGATAAAAATACATTATATGTTGATAAAAAAAAAAAGAGAAAAAGAAAGGATGAATACCCAACTTTTGTAGCAACATGGACGGGACTGGAAAGTGATTATGCTGAGTGAAATAAGTCAAGCAGAGAGAGTCAAGTATCATATGGTTTCACTTATTTGTGGAGCATAACAAATGACATGGAGGACATTGGGAGATGGAGAGGAGAAGGAAGTTGAGCGAAATTGGAAGGGACGGAGAACCCTAAGAGACTATGGACTCTGAAAAACAACCTGAGGGTTTTGAAGGGGCGGGGGTGAGAGGTTGGAGGAACCAGGTGGTGGGTAATAGGGAGGGCACGTATTGCATGGAGCACTGGGTGTGGTGCAAAAACAATGAATACTGTTACGCTGAAAAAATAAATAAATAAACTGAATGTTGAAAAAAAAAAGATGAAAATACACTGGGTCAGTTTTCAAGCTTCCCGCTTCAAAGAAAATGAGGACCTGTACATCCAACATCTTTGCTTACCAGGCCCTCCAAGTTGGCAGGCGAGAATACAGTGATAATTGAGAAAGGCTAGCACCGCAGTGTTTCCCAGAAGACACCAGTTTCTCAAAGATCTATGTCTTGCAGTTACTTCCAGATGGTAATGTGTTTTTTAACAAGCTTCTAAATCCTTCTTTTGCCCATGGGACTACATTTCAGAAGATTCTTGTCACATCTTATTTTCTCAGTCTGGCAGATATGCAAGCGGGCCTGATGCATGACCACATCTATCATTTTGTGCCTGCCTCGTGGGTATTAGGTAGATTTCTTCTGAGTGGAGAGCCCCATCAACTGGCAAGTCCAGGTCCTACATTTTGTTCAAGAGAATACTGGTCTTCCCATGATGGTATCTCTCAACCTGTAGGTCTTTAAATAGTCGCAAAAGGTGAAACCTACTTGGCTCCATTCTTTCTGATGGTCTATAGTTTCCCCACCCCAAGGGCTAGCATCTTTTGATCTTTCTAGACTGTGCATTTTGGTTTTAAGCTTTCCTTCTTCCTACCATCTTTGTTTTTTGTTCTCCTAATAATCTGCTCTCATACTGACATTTAGCCCAGAATTATCTTCCCAACAGTTCATTTGTTATCTTATAGTGGAAAATCCACATAATACCTGCTTTTTCTGGGAGGATCATCCTGAGAGTCTTGCATCAATAAACTAATGTTGTTGGGGATTGTGATAGAGTTCCTTGGTCTTGCTTCCTGAAAGATAACCTGGAAATCTTTGGAATTTCCTGAATGACTGGAGTGTCTTTGTTATGCACGGTGGGCCCCTCCTCCACACCAGAGCTTAGGCTAATGACTTTCCTCAGGATGGGACTGGTTCTGCCAGAGAGACCAACCATGTGATCAGAAGCCTGGGGCTCCAAGCATTGTGACAGCAGCCTGAGGTCCCCACTTCCAGAGAGGGGAAGGAGGCTGGAGACTGATTGAGTTCAAGTTTGAAGTCAATGATTTAATCAATCACACCTAAGTAATGAAACCCCAATAAAATTTCTGCACACTGAGTAGCTTCCTGGTGGTGAATACCACCAGAGAAACAGTGTTGTTCTGGGAGGGGTGACCCCAATGCCATGAGACAGGACACAGAAGCTCTGTGCCTAATATCTGCCAGACCTTGCCCTTCACTTGACTCTTCACTTGGCTGGTCCTGCTTTGTATCGTTTTTCATAACTATAATTTTAAGTACAGCACCTTCCTGGGTTATGAGTCATTTTAATGAGTTATCAAACCTGAGGGGGTCTTGGGAACCCCCCAAACTGGTAGTTAGTTAGTCAGAAGCACAGGTGACCAAACCTGCGGCAGGCATCTGAAATGAGGACAGTTGGGGACCATGCCCTTAACCTGGGGAATCTATGCTGGCTGGGAGTCGCTTGCATCAAAATTGGATTACAGCATTGCAGAGATGCAACTAGGGGCAACTGGCTTAATCTCATCAGGCCCAAGTAACACTTTCAAAAGAGTTATTTTTGTTATAGTGTCTATAAATAAAGAAATAAAAAATTGATACAAAATTTCATAACTTACATGCCCCATTGATCTAAGAGCTACACTTGCTTCTTAGTTATTTTATGAGGCTGTTTCTCTGAACCTTTAAAGGTTACTTTCCCGCTCCCTGCTTGTGGCTTTAACTGGGCATTCCTCGGAGGTATGCTTGGAGGGGCTGATCTCCTGCAGGGCCCAGAATGGCTGGCCATACTCTGGTTTGGGGATCCAGAGAGTGGCTTGGGCAGAGGGGAGAGAGTCTAACATCACCCCATGGTATTCACAGGCCTGAGAAGAGATGAAAAAACCTGAGACTCCCCGCCGTGCTAGACAATGCAAGCGAGGTGATCCAACACCTGGAAAGACAGCTCCCGCACTGCTCCCCACCTGATGGACAAAGGGTAGAGATGTGAGTGGAGTCTGTGTTAGAAAGGGGGAGGGTTCCACAGCCTCAGGTGTTGCCCAGCGTGGAGCAGGGGAGGGCTTGGCTGGACTGCCAAGTCTGGCGTCCCAGTTAGCACGCTTCTGGCCAAGGACAGGTTTAGCAGACTCGCTGTCCTGAGTGACTGCTCTGGTATAGGCGAGAGACACAGGGAGACCTTCCATCTGTGGAGTCATTGGGGTCAAAAAGTCCAATTGGGGGGCGCCTGGGTGGCTCAGTGGGTTGAGCCGCTGCCTTCAGCTCAGGTCATGATCTCGGGGTCCTGGGATCGAGTCCCGCATCGGGCTCTCTGCTCGGCAGAGAGCCTGCTTCCCTCCCTCTCTCTCTCTGCCTGCCTCTCTGCCAACTTGTGATCTCTCTCTGCCAAATAAATAAAATCTTAAAAAAAAAAAAATCCAATTGGGTCCAAGAAGCATTTGCCCTGATCAGAAGAACTTCCACCATGAAAAAAAGGAAGGAACCGTAAGGTTCTTTAAACCTAATTTCAACTGTTACAAATGTTTGAAAGGTTTGCAAAAACGGTTTTCACCATTTTTTCATCCATTTGGGTGAACACGGTTCCTCCTCCTTGGTGACCATCAGGAGGTAGAAAAAGAAGGTGGGACGGTTAAGGTGTAGACCTCGAGAGGCACGCCATGTACAAGAAGAGACCGCTCCAATTTCTCAATAATGTTCTTAGAAGGGTTTTATTGAAGAGTTTTCTGGAAAGTCAGCATTAAATATTTTGTCTGTTACTTCCTATCTTATTTTTCTTGACATAACTATATGATGTAATATGAAGAAAATGTCATGTTTTTCCAAGCCCCATAGAGTTGTCCCTGGCTCCCGTCTGCTTAGCTCCACATGCATTGTGAGTATCTCATTTCCCATGGCACCATGAGAGGAAAAGCCTGGGGGCCCAGCTCTTCACACGGTCATGAAGGCCCCATGAATCTCACACGAAACTCACTGGTATTTTAGGGAAACTCAAGACTGACAGTAATTTCAGCTGTCCTCCCTGGTTTACGTTGGGAAAAATCAATGTATATGTTTCCTTCCCCAGGAGCTGCTAGGTAATCAGAGCAAGAGCACCAACACAATAAATCTCAGTGGATCCTAGGGTGATATGTAGCAGTGAACACAGGTCAGTATACAGGCTTGATACATTTGTAATTTTTAAAAAGTCAGACAGCAACAAAGTTGTGGTTTGTTTTTTGTATTGTTTTGTTTTAAGATTTTATTTATTTACCTGACAGAGAGAGACACACTGAGAAAGAGAGAGAGAGAGAGAACACAAGCAGGGGGAGTGGGGGAGGGAGAAGCAGGCTTCCCACTGAGCAGGGAGCCCCACGTGGGGCTTGATCCCAGGACCCTAGAATCATGACTGAGCTGAAGGCAGACACTTAACAACTGAGCCACCCAGGTGCCCCACAGTTGTGTTATGTTACTAACATAATGTGACACCTGGGGTCCCCTGGTCCTCCGAGTTTAAATGCCATCCTTCCAATGGTAGGAAATCCAGTTAAGCAAGGAAGTGGTTTTGAGAAAGTTCCCTCAGCCTGATCCCACAGGGAACTCGGGAGAATGTATTTCACTGCAAAGTCTATCCCACTTTGAGGCCTGTAGGCTTTCTGTACTCCTCACCAGTCAGCCATTAACTGGAAGACCAAGCAGCTTTTTCTATATTCATTGGCCATTTGGGTTTCTTTTTCTATACACTACCTGCTCCCATTTTCCCCTTGGCTTCCCCACCTCCTAAAAGAGCACCCTCTCCCACCATCCCCAGAGAGGCCAGTTCAGGGGTCTTCCTAAACAGGTGTCTCCCTGTTAGAAATCTGGTGCAAACTACTAAAACAATTTCCCCGGCGCCTGGGGGGTTCAGTGGGTTAAGTCTCTGCCTTCGGCTCAGGTCATGATCTCAGGGTCCTGGGATCGAGCCCTGCATCGGGCTCTCTGCTCAGCAGGAAGCCTGCTTCCCCCCCACACACCCCCCCCCCCGCCGCCTGCCTCTCTGCCTACTTGTCATCTCTCTCTGTGTCAAATAAATAAATACAATCTTTAAAAAAATTATAAAACAATTTCCCCACCCCAGCTACATAAGTAATTAAAGAAGAGGAAACAATAAAGGAGCCAAGAGAGGGAGGCTGTGGCAGGTCCTAGCAGAGCCCTGCGCAGGTCCCCTCGGAGCCTGTGTCTGTGAGGCTAAGAATGACTCAGATCCACAACCTTCTCTGAAGCTCTGCCTGCCAGACTGGCGCTAGCTCTCCAGGCCTGCCTGAAGCCATTGACTGGAGAGGGTTCCAGTAGCCCTGCTCCCTGGGCTGAATGTATGTGACTGAGCTTGAAACCTGACTTAGGAGGTTTTAAATCTCTAGGCCTAGGATTCATTAATACGAATTCATCAGCGTCGCTGCCAACTGGCACTGAAAGTACAATCATTTTAATGTTCACACTAACCCTGTGAGCTAAGTGGGCTGGGGACAGAGCTGTTGGAACTAGAATTCCAGAACTTTTAAGCTGGAAGGCCTTGGAGAGGATGTAGTCTAACCCCTTTATTTTACAAATGAAGAAACTGAGGTCCAAAGACAGAAAAATGACCTCCTGCTGATGAGGTTCAGTGGTGAGGGAGGCGACCGGTTTAAAGCCAGAGCTTGTTGTGCCCAAGTTTTCACGTCCGAGAGACCACCAAGGAGCCAAGCACCGATGCAACCACACGAGGGTTTTTTTGACAAGCTTTAGCTTGGGCCCAAGTATACTCGATGCAGTGGAGTAGGGACTTGGACCCCGAGCTTAGTTAAGGCAGGGGTATTTATGGGCTCCTGTTACTAAAGCTGGGTGGGGATTCCTGGAACCAAAGCAGGGTGGGGGTTACTAAAGCGGGGGGGGGGGGGGGGCGGGGGAATTCAGCCCTTGGGCACAGGGGTCTGAGATGGCTGCCAGAGATAAGATGGCTGTACTTATGCTAAGGCTAAACCTGAGGTGGGATGGCCTTGATTTTCTCGGCCTCCACGTTTCCCCCTGAACAATTTTGACCCTTAAATCTTTAAGGTTGTTGAAGGTGGAAAGTCTCATCTTCTGTAACTTCTTCCTGCTGAGTAGGGGCGTAGAGTTGTCCCTACCTACTCGGGTCAACATTGATCAGTTGGGGAATGTATAGGGGAGTTATGAAAGACAGAGGCAGCTGAGTGCAGGGGTTTAAGTCAATCATTAGAGGAGAGAGGGACTGTTTAAAGTGCTAACCTGAGTAGGTCAGAACCCAAGAAATATTTTGTGATCATCTGGAACATCAAGATGGCTGCACTTACATCAGGGCTAGACTCGAGGTGGGTACAGCCTTGTTTTTCTTGGCCTCCACATTTCCCCCTCTCAGAGAAACCCAAGGAAGGACCCAATCATGGGTCCAGGGTGGCCTCAGTAAAAAGGTAGGGAGTCTTGGAGGTGGGAGTGGTCAGATCACTATGTAGGGTCCCTTCCAGCAAGGCTCCAAGTTTCCACTTGGCGGCAGTGCATCCAAACAAGTCCCCGGGTTGGTAAGGATGTGGTTCCAGCTCTGACTCCATCTCAGTGTGGGCAGTTAGGATCCCTGCATGGGCTAGACAGACCTGGAGTACAGACTGATCAGTCATCGTTAAGGAGGAGGGCTCGATATCCCGTCACTCTGGCATTTGTCATCCACGGGTCTGGTGGAGTCCGGAGAAGGTCCTCAATAGTGAGAGTGGTGGTCAAAAATGAGACTTTGGGGGCGCCTGGGTGGCTCAGTGGGTTAAAGCCTCTGCCTTCGGCTCAGGTCATGATCCCAGGGTTCTGGGATCGAGCCCCGCGTCGGGTTCTCTGCTCTGCGGACAGCCTGCTTCCTCCTCTCTCTCTCTGCCTGCCTCTCTGCCTACTTGTGATTTCTCTCTGTCAAATAAATAAATAAAAAATCTTTAAAAAAAAATGAGACTTTGACCCAAAGTCAATTAATTTGCATCCTTGACCAGGAAGGCCATGCAGGAAGTATGTGGAGGCAAGGGGGAACCCAGCTGCTACTGGATCTAGCTTCTTGCTAAGATAGGCTACTGGCCTTTGCCAAGGCCCCAGAGTCTGAGTCACAACTCCTTCAGTCACCCGTCTTTCCATCAACATACAAGTGGAAGGGCTTGGTAACGTCTGGGATGGATAATGCTGGGGCACTCAGTAAGGCTGTTTGTAATTCCTGAAATGCTCCTTATATCTGGGGCTGACTGACTGGCAAAAGCAAGATTGTATAAACGAGCTATCGTGCAACTTCTCTGAAGAGTTTACCTCAAGTTGTCTAGTTTAGGCAAACAAACATTTAAGAACAATAAAATTTAGAACTTAATACCCATAAAGGTGTGTTATTAAAACATAATTTTTCTCTCTAAAATAACCCTCTTAGCCAAATCAGGACTAATTTGTTTGAAAAACAAGTCCAGTTTTAACAAACTTGGCCTAATTATTTACATAAGCTCAGCAAGAACAGTGAATAATCATATAGATCTTTTAGAATCTGCTTTGCTGGAACTTTTTATAAGAAATCTCTAGGTTGAACTTTTTGTAGCCTCTCCAGGCCAGAAGCCAAGCCATGTACTTGCCTTCAGACATGCCTGCAACACCTGTCAACTTGGGTGAAATACTCTACCTGGTGTTCCACAAGTATCCTGCCAGGAAGTGACATTCTTTTTTTTTTTTTTAAAGATTTTATTTATTTATTTGACAGACAGAGATTACAAGTAGACAGAGAGACAGGCAGAGAGAGGAAGGGAAGCAGGCTCCCCGCTGAGCAGAGAGCCCGATGCGGGACTCGATTCCAGGACCCTGGGATCATGACCTGAGCCAAAGGCAGAGGCTTTAACCCACTGAGCCACCCAGGCACCCCAAGGAAGTGACATTCTTTACTCACCTGGTGAGGCTGCTGGGAACTCTGTGAGCAAGGTATCAGGCCAACAGTTCCAAAGGCTTTACGGCACCGGGTTTTATAAAGTCAGCCTTAGTTCCTTCAAGCTGTCTGGTCATATCTGAGTCTTTTCAAATATGACATCCCAGTCAAAGCCTTGGTAAAATATCCAGTTGTTTCCAATGCTGTCCTGTTACAAGGAGAACAGATTCTTATTGAAATTATGCAAATGACTGATTGCCATGGAAGAATACTTATTGAGACCTTTTGGAGTCAGAGGGTTCAGATAGAGAGAAAAGTTGAATGCCTTGATTCATTTACAAATAATTATTTTTGCATCTCTGTAGGTTAAGATAATTTAAAAGTTTCCCTAGTCTGGAGGGGCAAACATTACAGAATCAGTAATGTTTAAAACATTAAGAGACACAACATTACAACCTTTCAGTTCATCTAGTTCCATGTTACTAATTCTGGTTTAGCCGAATGCTAAACTTCTGGAAATTCTTACCCATTTCAGTTCCAGGATTTTAACATATCAAAGACCTGTATTTGTCCTGAAAGTCTCCCATATGAATTTCCTTTTGGGCGGAATTCATCTTACAAGAATTAAAACAATTACAAATGACAAACAACTCAGAATAGATTTGGTTAAATATCAAGTGATGACCCTATCAAAACATTAAACTTTTAGGAAATGTATAGAAACCTCTAGAGTAGTTATAGCATTTACCCAAATGTAACCCAAGGCTTATCATTTACTTAGCAGTACTTCCTGAGTAACTGAGCATATCAAGGAAAAGCCTTATGAGTCAAAGAGATCTCATTTATAATTTTGGGCGGGCAAAGAGAAAACCATTTACATTTTCTTAACAGCAGATCAATTAAGCTAAGAAAACTTTGTCCTTTAAACAGAGAGAGAATTTCAGTCTTATACCAATGTACCTTTAAACCCATTCATTTCAATTTTAGTCCGTCCTGACCATCCTAAATTCCATTCCAAAGATTTCCCTTCACAAACCTTCTACAACTTTCCTTTGCATTCAGGTTTTGTCCCGAGTCATTTCCTTCCAAACAACCATCTCATTTAGGACAAAATTACCTTCCCTTACCTTCAACAAAATGTATTCCCGTTCCTTAAATCTTTCTTACATATCTCCTACTTTCCTACATACAGAGTTGCTTCCTTTTTATTTTCATCGGTCTTACAGTTAGTGGAATTTTGTACTTTTAGAAACACCTTTAGTTGTTAACCTCTAGTCAGTTATTAATCAATTGTGGACGGTTATAACAGAATTCTTTAGATGCCAATTTACGAATCAGTTAAGCACAAAACATGTTTACCAACAGATTTAAAGATTTTATTTATTTATTTGACAGAGAGATCACAAGTAGGCAGAGAGGCAGACAGAGAGAGAGGAGGAAGCAGGCTCCCCATGGAGCAGAGAGCCCGATGCGGGGCTCGATCCCAGGACCCTGAGATCATGACCTGAGCCGAAAGCAGCGGCCTAATCCACTGAGCCACCCAGGCGCCCCTACCAACAGATTTAAATATTCCTATTTTCTTTGCTGTAAGAAGTCAAAAGCACAAACCTATGTTCAGCACACAATGCTTTAGCACTTTATCCTATCTGGAAAAGACCTAGATGTCTAACAAATTTAATTTCATTTGTCATCCAAGCAAAACTTTAAACTTTCAGGTTACCAATGAACTTGAAAGCCATCTCAGCAATTACCCATTAAAACTTTGAGACAGACAATTAACCATCAGTTTAGTCATCTCTTTGCTAACAAATTTTAATAAATAACACAAGCTTATTTGACCTTCAGTAAACTTTGATTGAAGTTTCACGTTTACTGCTAATAGCTTAAAAGACATGTGTATCTTAATTAAATCAACAAACTTAACTTAGTTCAAATACTGATTTACCTTCCATCTGGGCCCACTCCACTTTGTGTTTACCTGAGACCCAAGTGGGAAGATCCGGAGTGGGGGGTGTTAGGCCCAGGGGGCGCTCTTCTTGTTTCCCGACAGTGAAGAACAGAAAAAAGTGCCACCAGAAGGCAGAGAAAGGGTTCCCAGTTCTAGAACTCATCACCTCCAAGAGAGGAGCAGACGCCACGCTTCCCGCCGGCAAGGGGGAGGGGCTAGGCAGTCCACGTTGGGCCAGAGAGGGTAAGGAATGTCCCCGAAACAAAGGTAGTTTCGGCAGCTGCTTGGGAATATTCCTTAAAGTCTCTGTCTCAAGTTGGACCAACCCCAGCTGGCTCCAGTTATAGCCCTTAACACACAAAATGAGTGAGGGAGAAGCCCCACATCTATTAGGAGGAACAGAGAGATGAAAGTCAGAATCCCCTTTGCTAGGGATGGCCTAGCAACCTGGGTTTACTAGAAGGCTTATTCTGCAAAAGGCCCTTAGATCAGGGTCCTGGTGTAGAGCAATGAAGGTATAGCCTTAAGTAGTTAGTGGAAGACACAAGAAACAGTTAAGACTGAAATCCATCATGGTCTATGCGACATTCCAACACATGTGGTCCTTACAGCCAACTTCCCTAGGAAACGTCCCGGGTTGCATTTTAATTCAATCGGGTCCTGGTTTTGGCCAACTCCCAGTGGAGGTCCCGCAGCCAGAAGTGGCTAGACCAGGGATGTGGAGGGGATCACATTAGATCAGTCAGGAGGAAACCTCACACGGGAGTCTTAAGATTGGCAGCCATCCTGGTGACTTAGGTGGCTCTCCTGTGCCCAAGAGAGACAACTTTATATAAGAACAGGAACAGAGAGAGCGCATCAAGTTTCTGGGTCTTATTACCATTCTCGGCCCCCTAGAGACACTCGCCAGTGGGGATTTTCTTGGTGCCCTAGGGACGAGCGACACAAGAGGCAACAACAAGACAAGACAAAGACAACCACAGACCCAGCAGCCCTCCCGGGGCCATCCAACATTAAAGGATGGCCATTCAGACATGCAGAAAGTCCGAAAGTTTCCCTTTCGTACGTCCGTGCTCAGGTTATGAGCTCTTTCCTTGGTGTCCGAGAAGTGGTCAGTCATCAGAGACAGAGGAGTTGTCCGCGTCTGTCCCATCACGTCCTCAGTCCACACCAAGACAAATACACTTCCGACAACTAACAAGAACACACCCACAAAGACAAACGATCCCGCGCGGCCGCGAAGACAAAACTGGAAGGAAGTTAAGGGAGAATCCGGCCATACGGCAGCCGGCTCTCTTCACAGATGAGGACCTTGTCCTCTGGGCCCAACCGCAACAGCAACCGAACCTCCCGATACGAGCCCGACTGTACCAGCAGCCCAGCCTCCCAATACGGGCCCAACGGCGACAGCAGCCAAGCCTCCAGATGAGGACTGTGTCCTCGGGGCCCGACTACGACAGCAGCCGAGGCTCCAGATCGGAATTCCTACAGGTAAAAAAAATACAGATTGGAGCTCCCTGAAAGTATGCATGCAAACAGATTGAAAAAAACGAGTGCACTCACCAGCCGGCATAAAACCCTCTGGGTTGGGGTCCTAGGAGTCTCCCAGATCTCAGTGGGACCTCCAAATGTTGTGCCCTAGTTTTCGCGTCCAAGAGACCACCAAGGAGCCAAGCACTGATGCAATCACACAAGGGTTTATTCGACATGCTTAAGCTTGGGCTCAAGTATATTCGATGCAGTGGAGTAGGGACTTGGACCGCGAGCTTAGTTAAGGCAGGGGTATTTATGGGTTCCTGTTACTAAAGCAGGGTGGGGCTTCCTGAAACCAAAACGGGGTGGGGGTTACTAAAGCAGGGTGGGGGGTGGGGGAATTCAGCCCTTGGGCACAGGGGTCTGAGATGGCTGCCAGAGATAAGATGGCTGTACTTATGCTAAGGCTAAACCTGAGGTGGGATGGCCTTGATTTTCTCGGCCTCCACAAGCTGAAGTCAGATGCCTTTCTGGTTCTCCTTTCCAGTGATGGACGGATGGAGAAGAGCATTTCAGGCTCTTGTTACAAGTCCGAGTAAGTTATCCACAATTCCTGGAGAGGGTCTTCTTCATTCAGGAGGTGCGGGCGAGGATGGAAAGATACAGGTTCAAGAGAGATTCAGGAAGTAGTAGCAATACTTGATGACCAACTGGTTATGAAAGGAGAGAGAGAGAGAGAGATGACAGACAACTCAGGAATTTCCGATTTGTTAAAAGAGTATAATAATTCGTTATAAAAAGCAATATTGAGCAAAAAGCAAATATTATTTTTATTTTTTTTAAAGATTTATTTATTTGACAGAGAAAGAGATCACAAGTAGGGAGAGAGGCAGCCAGAGAGAGGGGAGGAGGCAGGATCCCTGCTGAGCAGAGAGCCTGATGTAGGGCTTGGACCCAGGACCCTGAGATCATGACCTGAGCTGAAGGCAGAGGCTTAACCCACTGAGCCATCCAGAAGCCCCTAACAAATATATTTTTTAAAGTATTTCCTTTGTGGACAAAAAAATACCCGTGCCCACCATTTTGACAAAATTAGTTGGACTATCTGACAGTGAACAATTCCATTTTCAGTAGGAGACCAGAAGCGACGCAAGTCATTTCTGATTGTTGTTTAACGTGTTTTTAGATAGGGAAGAAAAAAGTGTCCTTCCTCCTTCTAAAAAATCCCTTTAAAAAATTCCTCTCAAATGGACTGTATCTTTTATTGGCTTTAGCTTTCTATTTCTTTGGATGAAAATAATCAAAGTAAGGTTTTTGCCAGACCCAAGGGTCTTAAGCCAAGTGTGTAGTTGAAGCCATAGAAGTAGGTGAGATTATCCAAAGGGAATCTGGAACAGAAGGCAGGACGTAGAATTCTGGTGTAAGGGACAACTCTTGAATTTGCCTTTCCAGCATCCATTCTCTCCTTTGGCTAATGACATACTATTTCCTCTGGGGGCACCTCCATTCCAATATCCCTCAGTTCAGCTTGTTCATATAGAGATGGCCCTACATTCTGGACCCAGGACTGGGCACACCACTCAAACAGGGTCTGCCAGAGCCCTGCACCCAGTCACAATGGTGGATTCCAGGAGGAATGCCTGATTCACTGGTCCAATGAGACATCATTCTAGATCTTCTGCTAAAATCATTTGGGAAAAGGGGCTCCCCATCTGCTGGGGGTGTTGTCCTGGTGGGGATATGAGTAGGGAATTGCTCTTGGCAACTAGTCACCTGTAGGGAGATCTTGCCTGAGAGAGAAGCAGTGGGAACAGAGCTACAAGAATGAGATAGCTCCTGAGTGACCAAACTCTGGCACCCAAGACTATGGGCACATTGTGACAAAGCTAGCTCTGTGTTTGAGCTTTTTGTCTGAGCCAATAAATTCTTTCTTCTATTAAAGGCAATGACAACTGTGACCACAAAATTTTGCTTGTGACCAAAAAAAAAAAATCAAAAAAAAATCATGACAAAAGCACTTCACATGGACATTGAGGATATGTTTCTTAAACTTCAGGCTCTAAATTTTGGCAACACGTGATGATGCAGGAGATTGATTAGCCTGACACTATCCTGCTTACCCCCGTTTTCACAGTGCGGAGCTGGAAAGGTAGAAGTGACATGTCCCACTCCCTTTGAAGCCAGGCTTCTGCATGAAGGTTAGGCTCTGCCAGGAAGACAAGCTTGGGGAGAGACCTTGATTGGAAACTGGTCACCCGAAGACGGAGGACCTTGTGAGGGACTTGACCCAGAGGGAGTGACATGGAGAGAGAAGCTTGGGGTGCAGGGCACCACTTTGCTGTCACAGTCCCTGCTGGAGCTGCTGGAGCTCTGGTGCCAGCTCGGCAGCGGCTTTTATTTGGGAGTTTTCTCACCGGGCAGGGGCAGAGCCATTCTATTGTGTGTTTAGGTTTCCTGGAAGTTTCGTGCTCCCAGCCTTCGTGTGAACTGTCTGTGCTCTTAGGAAAAGCCCCTTTGGATTCTCCTAGCTGGAGTGTGTTCTCCAGTCTGTTACGAACAGCTTGATCCATACCACGCAAAGTACATGTTTCTAGGGAAACAGACCATAAGCTTTGTCCATTTTTCAACAGGTTTTGTTGTCTAGAAAAGGCAACACATTTGTTGGCTTGGGGGGGGGTAGTAATGGAGGTGGAACCCCTGAAAAGGAGCAGTAAGATCTACGAGGGAAGAGCGCAACCGGCCACTTAGAAGAGGATAAATCAGTAGGATCAACTGTGGCAGAGGAGCGAAATGTTGAAAGAGGCCACTGCACTTGGCAGTTTCAGGCGAGCAGAGGGGCAGAATTCTAACTGCCGTAGTGGACTGAGAAGTGCGCGAATGATAGGGAAGTACAGGGAGTAGAGAATATTTTTGGAGGCAAACACCTTGTGACGTGAAGAACGGGGATGACAGACTGATGTCCAGCAAGAAGGAACGTTGTTTTTCCTTCCTGCCTTTCTTCTCTTGCTTCCTTAATCCGCACACTCAAGATAAAGAGCCACTGCAGCAGGGAGGCTGGAGAGAAAAGGAAGGCGAGTCACGGATAAAGCGCGGCCCCGAGGAGCGCGGGGCTCCGGCATCCCCAGCAGAGGCGGCCGCTCACTGTGGACAGGACTCCTCTGAGCGCGGTCCGGCCGCGGGGGAGGTGCAGATAGAGAGATCAGAAGAAGTGTGGGCGCTGCGCAGGCGGGCTTCGCTCTCGGTGCAGGAGGCGGCGGGCCACCTGCTGACGCGGGCAGGTCCTCCCAGGGTCTGTGCACGCCCCGCGGAGGCTGCTGTGGGGCGTGGGAAAGACGCTGGATGTGTCGGGCTTGGCCAACGGCAGGTGACAGAAACCCTTGCTCAGACTGAACGGAACAAAAAAGAAACGCCCTGGGGCGCCTGGGTGGCTCAGTGGGTTAAGCCTCTGCCTTCAGCTCAGGTCATGACCCCAGAGTCCTGGGATCGAGCCCCGCATCGGGCTCTCTGCTCTGCTTCCTCCTCTGTTCTGCTTCCTCCTCTCTCTCTGCCTGCCTCTCTGCCTAGTTGTGACCTCTGTCTGTCAAATAAATAAAATCTTAAAAAAAAAAAGAAAGAAAGAAAGAAAGAAAAGAAACGCCGATTCAGGAGCGGGAAGTCCGAGGACAGGGCTGCATCCAGGCTCCAACAATGCCGTCGGAACTTGGTTTCTTTCCCTCTCTCTGCAAATGCGGGCTCCGATTCTCAAATGGTACTGCCCAGGCCCTGACGGTGGACTCCTCGTGGGATCAAGTACAACAAAAAAGCAGAGGTTTCCTCCTGGCGGAAAGCCTGAATCCTGGCAGGGGCCTGGTCGCGCCCCGGGTGGGTGTTAAGCGCTTGCCTGACCCAATCCAGGGAGCCCGGGGTTTGAATTCCTCTGATTGGCTGGTCCCCGGGTCATGTGACCGCCTCTGGGCCAATCGTTGCAGCAAGGGCGTTTGGGCGGAGCTGAAATTCCAGCCCTAAAGGCTGTGCGGGAACCACGTTCAAACCAAATTTCCCTGAAGGGCGAGGAGGAAGGTGGGGGACATCGCTGCAGGGGAGGCAAGGACCGTTAGTGCAAACGACGGGCACTGGTTTAGGACAAGAAGGGCTCCTGTGCCAGGGAGGAATTTGGGATGAGTGACCGTCTGAAACAGCCCCGTGGGGACTCGGAAGGGGAGGCGTTGAACTGTGCATGAAAGGATTGTGAGGAGGGTCCTGAGTTAGCGCTAAAACCTGGCTGAGTCCGTCAGCATCCTTGTGAGACCTTCCCCCTTTTTTTCTTTCCTTCTTTCTTTTTCTTTTCTTTCTTCCTTTCCTTTCCTTTCCTTTTTTTTTTTTTTTTTTAAAGAAAAACAGATCCAGCGAGGAGGGAACACAAGCAGGGAAGCGGGAGAGGGAAAAGCAGGCTCCCCGCAGAGCAGGGGGCCCGATGCGGGGCTCGAACCCACGACCCTGGAATCATGACCTGGGCCGAAGACAGACGCTTAACGGATTGAGCCCCCAAGCAACCCACTTTCCTTTACTTTTTCCTTTCCTTTCCTCTTCTTTTCTTTTTCCTTCCTACCTTCCTTCCTCTCTCTCTCTCTTCCTTTCTCTCTCTTTCCCTCCCTCCCTCCCTCCCTTCTTTGTCTCTCTCTCTCTCCCTCTCTGCCTTCCTTCCTCCTTCCCTTCCTTCCTCCCCCTCCCTCTCTTTCTCCTTCCTTCCTTCCTCCCTCCCTCCCTCTCTTTCTCCTTTCCTTCCTTCCTCCTTCCCTTCCTTCCTCCCTCCCTCCCTCTTTCTCCTTCCTTCCTTCCTTCCTTCCTCCTTCCCTTCCTTCCTCCCCCTTCCTCTCTTTCTCCTTGCTTCCTTCCTTCCTTCCTCCCTCCCTCCCTCTCTTTCTCCTTCCTTCCTTCTCCTTCCTTCCTTCTTCCTTCCCTTCCTTCCTCCCCCTCCCTCTCTTTCTCCTTCCTTCCTTCCTCCCTCCCTCTCTTTCTCCTTCCTTCCTTCTCCTTCCTTCCTTCCTTCCTTCCTTCCTTTCTTAGCAGCACTTGGTAGCCAGCCCCGCAGTATACAGGGAGGAAGCTGAAATGCTAATAGAAATACACCCACTGCAGACAGAGGTATAATCAGGTTGCCGGGTGCTCCACATCAACGACAGTGCGTGATTCATGGGAAATTCCTGGCTTGGCCTTGAATGCACTCGTTTAGGACATAGACAGAGGGAAGAAGAGGAGCAGACCTGCGCGGCTTCCTGTGCAGGCAGATTTACTCCCGGGAAAAATGTAATGACATGCCTTGGAATGATTCCCCAAACAGCGGGGAACAAGGGAGGGATTGTGACATGTGTGCGTTTTTGGATTTGATGTGTTCCTCTTAATCACATGTAGCCAAGCCAGTACTTAAAATAGCTGGGCCACCAGGGAACTGGCATGCCATTTGCACAAACTCGGCTTTGAGTTTTAATTTTAAGTTGCTCCCTTTAGGGTATTCTTAATAGCAGCAATGTCTCTTGATTCCTGAACTTATCCCCACCCACAGTCTCTATTTTTCTCATTCACTCCTTACAATAACGAAACTCTTCTCTAGCACAGATTTATAGTCGAGTCAAGAAACATTGAGTCTAGTGGTGAAATAGGACAACGAGGGCTCCCCAATAATCCCTGTGGGACGACTTTGAGAACAGACAGGGAATACATCAGAGTTTACAGATGGAGTTAAGTATGTATCATAGAGCAAGAGAGCAGAGTTTTATGTGGTTGCTAGTGTAATCTTTCTAGAGCACAGCTCTGACAAGAGCCTGCCTCTGCTCACTCTTTTTTTTTTTTTTTTTTCAAATTAGGTTTGCACAAACACTCTTAATACATACAGACTAAAGTGTAGAATCCTAGGCATGGTACTGTAGATCCTTCAACCTCTGTCTTCAAATTTTCCTTTCATTATTTTAATTTTGTATGTTTATTTTAATTTTTTAAAGATTTTATTTATTTATCTGATAGACAGAGATCACAAGTAGGCAGAGAGGCAGGCGGGGGCGGGGTGGGGGTGGGGAAGCGGGCTCCCTGCTGAGCAGAGAACCCGATTCAGGACTAGATCCCAGGGCCCTGGGATCATGACCTGAGCCTAAGGCAGAGGCTTTAACCCACTGAGCCACCCAGACGCCCCTATATGTTTAAATAGTAAAGATTTCAATGCACAGAAAAGTTCAGAGAAGAGGATAATAGACACCCGATGCCCGCAACAAAAATTAGACTGTTCATTGGTTTGCCGTATTTGTTTCACGTCTTTGTGTAAAGAAAGTCTTAAACAGACAAGAAGGTGGCAGCGGCAACTGGGGCCTTGGGCACCTTGCAGGCAGGTCTCACTTGCTGGCTCAGTGGCTGCTTGCTGTGCCTGGCTTGGCCCTGGGTGGAGGCTGCCCTGGGATCCGGGTCCCTAGGCTGGGTGCCGGTAGCCAGGGACATGTCCAGATGAGGAGTTACAGCTCTGAGATGAGGACAGGAGGCAGGCGCAGTACCTGGAAGAGGAGAAACAAGGAATTGTGGTGCTTGGAATAAACAGAACTTATGCCAAGAATTCATTCAGTAAAAATCTGATAAAAATGCTCTCAAAAGCTATAGATGCTTTAATATCTGATAAGAAAGTGAGCACAGTGGGGCACCTGGGCTGCTCAATTGGTTAAGTATCCAACTCTTGATTTCTGCTCCAGTCATGATCTCAGGGTTATGAGATCCAGCCCTGCTTGGGCCACTGAATGTGGATACTGTTTAAGATTATCTCTCTCTGGGGTGCCTGGGTGGCTCAGTTCGTTAAGTGGCTGCCTTTGGCTCAAGTCATGATCCAGGGTACTGAGATGGAGCCCTGCATCCAGCTCCCTGCTCAGCAGGAAGCCTGCTTCTCCCTCCCCACTCCCCCTGCTTGTGTTCCCTCTCTCGCTGTGTCTCTCTCTGTCAAATGAAAAAATAAATCTTAAAAAAAAAAAGATGATCTCTCTCCCTTAGAATGAAAGATAAAAGGAAAGAAAGGAAGGAAGGCAGGAAAGAAGGAAGGAAGAGAGAGAGAAGGAAAGAGGGAAGGAAAGAAAGAGAGGGGTGGGGGAGGAAGGAAGGGAGAAGGAGAGAAATTGTGGACTGTTAAGTCAGGAGTAAAGTCCTAGAAATATTCTGTGCTGGTGTGGACCTGATGGAGAGTTAGAGCATCAGAATGAATCCCAGTGAATTTGGTCCTTTGTCTCCAAAATAAGAGCAGAGATTAATGAAATCGGTGGGTCCCAGTGACTGTCATGGGCTATTGGGATGTCCCTGGCCAAAAACTCATCTTCTCTGCATGGGTACTTGAGGGTCAATAAGCCAAAGCAGTGGGCTTGATCAGCCATGTTCTAGAACAGACCCAGGAGGGAACGCTGCCCACTGTAAGGCCCTGGACCTATTGTGATGAGAGTGGCAAAATGAGTAATTAATCAAGGGATGGAGGTTGATCTAGTAACAGGATTAGCCATAGAAGAAGCTTGTTATGCTCAGACTATTCTGATGAAAAACAGGCTGAAAGGTCTTCTTGCTTTTAGGGAAAAAAGGTCTCCTCACTATAAAGGAGAATAGAAGGAACAGAAATCCTTAAAATGCCAGGGTAACAAATAAATGTACTTCTGGAAGTATCGTTCAGATCCACATATGCTTCGGCACCTGGAATCCCAATGACCAAAGTGAAGAGCTCGTTATCCGTGTGGTGAATTAAGCATCTGGAGTGGACCCATATGTGTCTTTTGTTCAAATGTGTATCGTGTCATATTCACTCAGTTTTATAAAGCCAGTCATGTATACTGTCAAAAACAGATTCAAGATTCAGAAAACATTTTTATTAAAGATTGTATTTATTTATTTGACAGAGGCACAGTGAGAGAGGGAACATGAACAGGGGAAGTGGGAGAGGGAGAAGCAAGCTTCCCACTGAGCAGGGAGCCTGATGTGGGGCTCAATCCCAGAAGCCTGGGATCATGACCTGAGCCGAAGGCAGACACCTAATGACTGAGCCACCCAGGCATCCTTTCAGTACACATTTTTAAATACCTCCTGTGTACAAGGCTTCCTGTTCTCAATTTTTAAAAAATTTTTATTTATTTATTTATTTGACAGAGAGATAGAGAGAGAGAGAACACAAGTAGGCAGAGAAGGGGAAGCAGTTTCCCTGCTGAGCAGAGAGCCTGATGTGGGACTCGATCCCAGGACGCTGGGATCATGACCTAAGCCGAAGGCAGAGGCTTGACCCACTGAGCCACCCAGGTGGTCCTGTTCTCAATTTTTTTTTAACGTGAATAATTTACATGTTGCACACTCTAGGAAATAATGCTGATTATATGTCTACTGTGCCACAGTATGAAATACAGTTATTTCTATATACCAAAAAAAAAAAAAAAAGGCAAAGAAGAAAGAATCAAAGCAGGCAAGCAAGCCAGTCTTACAGATGCCCTGAAAGCTTCTGCCACCATGCAACCCCATGTGAAGTTCAATGTTTGACCACCATATTCCTCTCTGCTATCCCAGAGGGAATCACTGTCCTGAAGTTGTCCTGCACCCTTGCCATCCATGTTTACGTGTTTTTCTTAATTATATGTTTCTACAGATACTGTATAGTATTATTCCAGGAGATTTAAAGTCTTATCATATTCTAACTTGCTTTTTAATTCAGTGGTTTTGAGATTTATCCATGTTCATAACATAGATCTAATTCATCCATTTAGTTCAACTGCTATACTGTATGCCGATGTATGGATATATCAAAATGTATCCATTCTCTTAATGATGAACGTTTATTTTGTTTCTGTATGACAGTGCTGGGACAAGTCCCCTTAAGCATGCTTCCTTGTGCACATGTGTGAGTTCCTCTAGGGCAGGGAGTTTTCAAAATTGTGTTCTGTTACATATTTTGAAAACAATACAGGGGCACCTGGGTGTCTCAGTTGGTTAAGCGTCTGCCTTCGGCTCAGGTCATGATCCCAGGGTCCTGGGATTGAATACCACATCGGGCTCCCTGCTTAGCTGGGAGACTGCTTTGCCTTCTGCCCATTCCCCATCACTGCTGGTGCACACACTCTCTCTCTTTCTCTCGCAAAAATAAAGTCTTAATGAAAAAAAAAACACTACAGGTAAGTGCAGAAAATAGTGAAACTGAAAACATGAGTGTTACGATTAGTTAGCAAATCCCTCAAGAAAATGCCATCAGGGACCTGTGGGTGGCTCAGTTGGTTAAGCGACTGCCTTCAGCTGGAGTCATGATCCCAGGGTCCCGGGATCGAGTCCTACATCGGGCTACTTGCTCTGCTGGGAGCCTGCTTCTCTCTTTCCCTCTGCCTGCCACTCTGCCTGCTTGTGCTCTCTCTCTCTCTCCCTCTGTGTGTGTGTGTGTGTCAAATAAATAAACAAAATCTCTTAAAAAAAAAGAAAGAAAGAAATTGCCATCACAAGGCACAAGAGAGAATTTTCTCTCAGGTTTCGCAGTTAAGGAACACTAAACAATTGAACCACTCTTTTTTTCTGTCAACAATTGGGGTGTGCTCTTCGCTTGGGCTGTTAAGAAGCCTGGGACCAAAATTGTAGTCACTCTGGGAATTCACAGCAGCAATGGCATGTATTCAATGTTCTAATCTCTCCCTGGCTTCATTCTTTCTCCTTAGCTTTAGCTCCTCAAGTATTCTGTGTGTGTGTATGTGTGTGTGTAGTGTGTGTGTGGTATTTTTGTGTGTGCGTTTCCTGGAAATATTTGTGGAGTGTAGCATAAATGAATCGATAAATAAATAAACAGATTATTACAGCAAGACAGCAAGACTAGACAGGATGGAATGGGCAGATCAAATAATCTGTACAGAAGTCTGCCTTAAAGCTGATTTTTGTCAAGACACAGTCCTCTTTCATAAATAATGTAGCTTGTAATTTCATGATTTTGGCATTTCCTAGTAGGGAACCAAGCTCATTCTAGCTCAACCATCTCAAAGATTAAAGGTTAGATTTTCACGTTTCGTTGCATTGATCAGAGTGTTAATATATAAATCAAAAGGACAATCTGTGAGCTTGCAAACATCCAGTGGTTGGGGGCAGAAACAACAAAAGCTGCCGTAACTAACATATCTGAAAGAAGTCCACACCGTTAGTCAATGGAGCCTCCTCTTTGAAAAAATAAAAAGTTCAGACCTGTGAATGCCATAATCGGCCTGTGAGAAGATTGTATGCAAATCACATGCAAATCATCCCACGATGCTGACAGTGACTGAGAATACTTATTGTGCTTCACGCATCCAGCTAATAAGAAATGTGCGGGATAAGTAGTTCTTTAATAGTGTTGTGGGAGCTGAGCCATTCTTCGGCCTTTACTGAATAGGACTTTCAAATGTCTTGCCCTGATTAGCCTTTTGTGTTGGAGTCTTTTTTCACCTCAGTTTCAGGATGTCTTTTTTTTTTTAATATTTTATTTATTTATTTGACAGAGAGAGAGGTCACAAGTAGGCAGAGAGGCAGGCAGAGAGAGAGGGAGAAACAGGCTCCCCACTGAGCAGAGAGCCCGACGTGGGGCTCGATCCCAGGACCCTGAGATCATGACCTGAGCCGAAGGCAGAGGCTTAAACCGAGTCACCCAGGCGCCCCTCAGGATGTCTTTTGATGTTCAGCTACTTCATTTTGTTATAAATGTCCTATTTTTTTTCCTATTGTCATTATAGAAACTATAATGTGGATGATATTTTAAGTGCTTGCTTTTTTCCTTCTGACCTACTGTTCTGCTTTGGTTGTGTTTTGTACATAGATTGCCTTGACAGTTTTTAGTGACCTGGCAGGTCAAACAGTTTCTGGGAAAAAAAGAAATTAAAAAAGGAAAATTCAGTCAAACCAGATTTTTATTTTTTTTGTCCCAAGTGACCTAACCAGTCATCGCGATTGCTGTCATTTTCTGGTTTAGTGAACAATGAAGTAAAAATTAAATGAATAGTAAAAACCCTACTTAAATTATTTTCACATGGATGGATTTTCTTGCCTCTCGAAATGTTGATTTCTCTTCCTGTGAATCTATCTCATGCATTTTCAAAGTGCTTTGGGAGTGGACATATTGGCCCACCGGGTGAGCGGAGAGAGTTTGAAGGTCAGTGAGTTTCCAAGTGCTGGTTATCTTATTCAATTTACTGAATCTTGTGCCACACTCTGGGACAATTCATTTCTTTCCTTTGCTTGGCCCAAACCACATTATAGGAAGATTTAAAATGCAAGAGAATCATCTGAGATCATACTGTCCCAATAGTAATTCTTGTTTTTCTTTTCAGAGAATTTGTCCGCAGACATACTTTTTACATAGTTGTCGCACACAACTTGTTTTCCTCATTTAATAAGAAATATGATTTCATCTGTGATCTCATCTGTTCTGGAGACAGGGTCTGTTTTGGAGTTTTCTGCCTCAATGCTGTCAACATTTTGGGTGGGATAATTTTTTGTTGTGGGGCTGTCCTGTTGTCCATTGTGTGACGTTTAGCAGCATCCCTGATCTCACTCACCAGATGCAGGTGGCACCCCTCCCCCACCCCCAGTGTGACAGCCAAAAATGTCTCCAGACATTGCCAAATGTCCCTGACCGGAGGGGTTGGGGGGCGGGGTGTCATAAGATTGCTCCAGCTGAGAACCACTGGTGTGTTTTTCTTATCTGAGGAAAGCAAAGGATGTTAAGAATGAGAAGCCATGTCCAGGCTCACAGGAAGGAATGTGGCTCCAGGGTGACAGGGTCAGCCTCTGAGGAAGGTAGTCCGGCCCTTTCAACTGACCCTCATCATGAAGCCAGTCAGATAGGTACAGGAACTCCCAGTCCAGCTCTGCCCAGATCAGGACCAAATAGTCACTCTGTTGGGAATGTGTGTTGTTTCAGGCGCTGGATCTTACCCTAATCCTCTGAGGCAGGTAATACCACCCAAGTTTTACAGGTGGGAAGACTGAGACTCAGAGAGGTAAAGTAAACTTGCCTAGTGGCAAGTTGGGGAATTAAGGATTCAAACATTAAACAGTAAAGCTTATAGTCTACCTCCTACCAGACACAGAAAGGTAGTAGGTGGCCTACAAGGAATGACTAGGGAGGTAAGCCAGGGAGGAGGTTGAAAGAAGGCAAAGTCTGGTCTGCCTAGAAACCATCTGTTTTGTTTGCTTACTCCTAGGAAGTCAAGGGCCTTGTACTCTCGTTCGCCTTATATCATGACTGATGCGGGTGTGAGGGGGAGGGGGGTGGATTTGGACATCTCCAGTATCCCCCTAAAAATGCACCAGATCAGGATGGGCCAGAAAAACCAATTGTCTGGCTCAGAGCCCGGGGAAACATGGAGGACTGAAGGAATCCTAGGCCCATGTGGGCAGCCCTGAACCCCTCAGCGGTGCAAACTTAAGCAGCCCCAGAAAAAGTGTGAATGAAATTCATGTCTCATGCTGGGGTTGCCTTGTGTTTCTCCCTCCCGGGAGGACAGGAGACAAGAGAACCCCCGGAGAGAGCTGATCAGGGCCCAGTTGGGGGGGTTCAAATCCACTCCCGCTGCTGAATCAGGCAGGGATTCGCTGCTGCAGCCCTGTGTGTGGCAGTGGGACGCATGAAGCTGCGGGTGGGGCTGGAGGTCTCAGAGGGTCAAGCCAGGTCTTTAGAACCCATTTCAAGAGAAAGAGAAGACGTGAGGTTGATTACAGTCAAGGGAAACTTTTGAAAAAAGAACTGAGGTGTTTAAGGGGGGAATGTATTGTGTCTGCTGTATGTTGGATGCTGAGACCTATCTACAGAATCCTCATACAATCTCCACTGAAATACATGTCACATTGTCACAGGATGGAACTGCACCCGCCCCTGGAGATGGGTCAAAGGGCTAAGGTCTGCTGGGGTGGGGGCAGGAGGAGTGAATGGAGGCAGCCCGAGTGGCGCCGGTTGGGATGATCATAACATTTAAAGGAGAACCTGTTATGACACGTCCCAGAAGCGTTACGACGAAATCGCCAGGGCCTTTCTGTAGACTCCACACTCCCTGCTCACTGGCAGCCAGTCTTCGTCACAAGCTTCTGCGGGGGGTGATTCCTTCTGCCGTTTGACCGTCACAGAAAGTCAAACTCGAAGAGGTTAAACTGATGCAGGTAGCAAGCAGCAGAGCAGAGACGTTAGTCTATCTGTGACAGGCTACAAGGCAGCTCTCTTGCCCACTCCCTCAGGCTATCTACTGAGGAAGAAGAGTAGGACTGGGAATTTTCTTTGTTCTCAGATTTCTTCACGAGGCGGAGGTGTCCTGGATACTCTCCGGAGGCAGAGACCTGAGGATCCCTACAGGGACTCCACGCAGGCCAAGCTCTAGCCTCACGTTGTGAGAGATCCGGGAGGCCCCCATCAGCCTGGATCTGTAAAGCTTCTTGTTATAACTCTTATGTCCGTCCTTAACCTCTCTGCTCCAGAGTCCAGGCAAACACACGGCTGCAAGCAGGGCCTGTTCATCTCAGGAACAGATGCAGTTCTTCTAAAGAGAAAAAAAATCAAGGTGTCATGGCTGCGTGTCAGTCCCTTCGGCTTGGAGGGCTGCCATGTTGGTAAGCCCATTGCTACAACCAGTCTCCAGGCTTTGACCGTGCCTTGGTGTGCAAAGGATCTTACTACCGGCTGACTTTGTTCCCTGTGAGCTGTCAGTAGTACATAATTGAATACCAGCCACCGGCACCGTGGAAAAGCTAGTTATGTCATCTGTGGTTACTCTTTGGAAGTTACAAGAAGTACACCAGAGCGAAGCAAAGAAGAAGCAAGGGCCATCTCCAACTGGGTTTGGAGACACAAGATCTGGGGTGAAGCAGAAGGAGCCCACAGGACCAGACCAGGACCCAGTGGACCAGAATCAATTTGGAGAAGCCGAGTGCAAGAGTGTGATGAGACTAAGGAATACGCAGAACTATGAAACGCGGTTCTTGCCTTCAAGGAGGTTCATGGAGCTCACGCATTCAGAAGGAGAAAACTCACAAAGATCTATCTTTGTGAGTTATCTATCTATCTATCTATCTATCTATCAACAACCCTTCAAATTCAAAAGAAGAGAGAGCCTTCATGTTCATTTATACAGGCACACAGGGGTGTGTGTGTGTGTGTGTGTGTGTGTGTGTATTTGAAGACAATGTCAGTATTAGAAGACTATACAGATAGAGCCATCTTTGGGCTGGCATTCTTTAGTTGGGATAAAAAAATGGACAATATAACCCCCCCCAAAATCTGTGCTCACGTGGAGATCACATTATATCTCTATCTCTGTTTCTGTGTATGTATGTATAGAATGTATGTATATATGTATTTAGGAAATCTCAATAAACTATGGATAAATTTCTTTCTTTACAGAACAGATGATAAACACGAACATTTTAACTGGGGCCCCTGGGTGGCTCAGTGGTTTAAAGCCTTTGCCTTCGGCTCGGGTCATGATCTCAGGCTCCTGGGACAGAGTCCTGAGTCGGGCTCTCTGCTCGGCAGGGAGCCTGCTTCCTCCTCTCTCTCTGCCTGCCTATTTGCCTACTTGTGATCTCTGTCTGTCAAATTAATAAATAAAAAATCTTTAAAAAAAAAACCAACAACATGAACATTTTAACTGACCTTGCAAATTAGGTTACAAAATGCAAAAGCACTTGCTTCTTACAAGTTATTGTCTTGTTTATACTGCCAATTGACTTAGCAACCTTCTTATGAAGCAATTATGGTGCAGAAGATACATTTCAGTTCATTGTGTTCAACTATCAAGATGGAAATCAGACTTTTGAATGATCGAATTTTTACTGCAGCCATTTTCAGCAGAGCAGGCTTTGGGATTTGCTGAGTTTGGCCTAGAGTTTATGAACGCATGGATAGCCTCAAGGTGTTGACATTCTTTAACTAGAGTAAAATATGTATGGGAATGACTCATCCACTCAAAGCTTTATTATGGAAGTCAATCTAGTTTCCTATTTCTAGACATGGGAAATAATCCACTGCAGTTGGAAGGGAAACTGTTGTCCGTTAGCAACCAGACTTCCTTTCCCTGAACTTCTTTATTCCTTTCTTGTTACTAAGAAGCAACAGCACTAGACTGTACAATTGCAGCATTAGAAAACACTGCATTTTCCAAAACACTGCAAAAACCGACCCGTAGGGGGCCTCTCATTTGTTGCTGGTGGGGATGCAAGATGGTGCGACCACTTTGGAAGACAGCTGGGCAGTTTCTTACAAAATGAATATACTCTTCCATATGATTCAGCAGTTACACTCCTTGGTTTTCACCTCAAGGAGTTGAAAACTTCTGTCCACAGAAAAACCGGCACACGGATATTTACGGCAGCTTTCTGCATCGTTGCCAGACCCTGGAGGCAACCAAGCTGTCCTTTATTTATTTTTTTTTTTTTTAAAGATTTTATTTATTTATTTGACAGAGAGATCACAAGTAGACAGAGAGGCAGGCAGAGAGAGAGAGAGAGGGAAGCAGGCTCCCTGGTGAGTGGAGAGCCTGATGCGGGACTCGATCCCAGGACCCTGAGATCATGACCCGAGCCGAAGGCAGCGGCCTAACCCACTGAGCCACCCAGGCGCCCCCAAGCTGTCCTTTAGTAGGCGAATGGACAAATGAGATGGTACGACTAGACAATGGAATATGATTTAGCACTAAACAGAACTGAGTTATCGGGCCATGAAAAGACACAGAGGAGACTTAGATGCTTAGTACTAAGTGACAGAAGCCAGTCTGAAAAGGCTACATACTGTACGACTCCAACTATACGACCTTCTGGAAAAGGCAAACCTGCGGAGACAGGGAAGGGATCAATGGTTGCCCAGGGGTTGGGAGAGTGGGACTGGGGAGGAAAGAGAAGGCAGAGAGCAGGCGATTTTAGAGCAGGGTAAATAATCTGTATGGTACTCTAATGGCACACGTGTGTGTCATTATAAATGTGTCCAACACCAGAGTGTGTGCAATACCAGAGTGAACACTAATGGGGATTGTGCACTTTGGGTAATAATGTGTCAGTGTAAGTTCATCAATTTCTTCTTTTTTTTTTTTAAGATATTGTTTATTTATCTGAGAGAGAGAGGGCACGCATGGACAGGGGGATGGGCGGAGGGAGAAGCAGGCTTCCTGCTGAGCAGGAGACCTGCCCAATGCAGGTCTCCATCCCAGGACTCCAGGATCCTGACCTGAGCCGAAGGCAGCCGCTGTACTGCCTGAGCCACCCAGGTGCCCCCATCAATTTTTCTCATAAGCGCATCAATTATATAACAAACCGTAGCACTCTGGCAGGGGGGATGTTCAAAGCGAGGGGTGTTGTACAAATGTAGGAAGAAGGGGTATGTTAGAAATCTCTGCGCTTTCTGCTCAGTTTGGTTGTGAACTTCCAACTGGTGTAAAAATAAGCTTTATTAATTAAGAAAAGAAAAACTTAAAAAAAAAAAAAACTGACTGTGCATTTAACGAACCAGAACTTGATCATGCAGATATTCCCAATCAGGTAGGTCTTTCTCAAACGTTGTCGGATGACTGATAACAAATTCGTTCAGAAACGTTTGTTGGTGGGGCCGTCAGCTCACTCCCTGAACATGAGTGTCTTTTTTTTTTCTGTCTTCAGCAAGAATGCTGGTGCAGCAATGATACGCTCCTCTGGTTCTCCGCCCTGAAAGCGGCATTGTGTGAGTTCAGCCTCCCTGCCCGTTGGCAATTTCACTAATTGTTTACAGTGCTCTAATTTTTACACTCTCTTTAAAGGATCTTTGTGTGTGCTGATTGCAGACGGTAATATTTCGGGCATCAGTAACCATGGTAATGAATCATTCTCCTCTCAGAATCGGTGCCAGCTGCACTCGCGTCTCGATAGTAGCGCCCTGGTGTTTTGCTAATGAGCGACTTTTCATTTGCTCCTAGGAGGACGTTTCCCCTTCTTCACATGTTTGCTTGTGTTTTGTTAAAGGCGCTTCCTTGAGAACAACATGAGAAAAAATAAATCCCATTTGCTAAAACCTTGATCTCAAAAGGAAAACCTTCCTAGTTCCAGAAAGCAGAGCACGCAGAATGAAAGCCTTTGATGGTTCTATAACGAGGCCATTCCCGCCTGCTCTGGGCTCCACTCCCACTCCCACCCCCCCCATCCCCGCCCCTGCCCCTGCCCCCCCAACCCAAACCCAAGCATCCATCGATCTGTCTCTTTGGGGCATGCTCAGAGAGCTTTCCATCAGCATTCTCCTTTAACTACTGGAGAAAGGAGTTTAAATATTTCAAAGATTTATGTTGTGAATAATTTAAGAGAAACAAAGAAACCCAAACTCTTTTTGAATTATCTAATGGAAGCTTTGAAATATGTTAGCATTTTCCCTTATCAGATTCAAATTTTGTGTGTGTGTGTGTGGGAAGATGTGGAACCATAAGCTCTTGTCGCCCTTTATTTCACTGACTAATGGTGATTCTAGGAGAGACAGAGAGCTTCTTAACCTTGCCAGAGATAAGAGCCCTGCGGTAATGGGCCCTCTTTCCGTCTACCCTACACGCTATTTCCATGAACAATTGGCAGGATGCTCTCACCAGCTTTTAAAACATTTGACTCCCACACGAGTGCTACTTCTAGCCTGGGTGGCATCTTGATGAGCGTTAAGGAAAACTGATATCCAGAATACCTGCTGAGTTTTCTTCCTTCCCAGTCATTTAAATACAGACACCCGATCCCATGACTCTGGCGTGGGTAGTGACTCACAGAGAACCTTCGCTCGCAGTGACAGCTTCATGAGAGGCAAACGCGTGGTGCTTTCCACGTGGTCTTACGTACTTTACGTGTGTCAACTTATTGTATCCTTATAATGACTCTGCAATGTACGCATTATTTTTTTTTAGATTTTACTTATTTATTTGAGAGAGAGAGAGAGCAAGTGCGCACAGGGGGCCGGGGGGAGCCTGAAGAGGAGCTTGATTTCACAGCCCTGAGATCATGGCAGGAGCTGAAATCAGGAGTTGGACCCTCAGCTGACTGTACCACCCAGGCGCCCCCAATGTATACATCATTATTTCCATCCCAGGTGCCCCTAGTGTATACATCATTATTTCCATTTTACAGATGAGGAGGGAGGCACAAAGAGGTTGGGGAGGGGCGCCTGGGTGGCTCAGTGGGTTAAAGCCTCTGCCTTCGGCTCAGGTCATAATCTCAGGGTCCTGGGATCGAGCCCCGCATCAGGCTCTCTGCTCAGCAGGGAGCCTGCTTCCCTTCCTCTCTCTCTGCTTGCCTCTCTGCCTACCTGTGATCTCTGTCAAATAAATAAATAAAATCTTAAAAAAAAAAAAAAAAAAAGAGGTTGGGGAGCCGGTCCAAGGCTACCTGGACGATGTAAATGGCAGAACAGGAGTCTACTTTGTATATCCATTAGATCCATCTCAACACTCTTCCATGCAAGGAAGCACCCAGGAGGGCTCACTTCAAAATCTCAGCCCTGGAGCACCTGCGTGGTTCAGTCGGATAAGCGACAGCCTTCGGCTCAAGTCTTGATCCCAGAGTCCTGGGAATCGGCTCTGCATCTGGGCTCTCTGCTCAGCAGGGAGCCTGCTTCCTCCTCTGCCCCTGCTGGTGCGCTCCCCCGCCGGCTCTCTCTCTCTCAAATAAATAAATAAAATCTTAAAAAAAAAATCTCAGTGCTGTCACTTGCCACTTGCCCCGTATAAATTCCTTTCTCTTGCTGCGTCTCAACTTCTCCAAGAAATGGAAATCATAGCACCTGCTTCACAGGGTTCTTGGATGTCAGGTGAGAGTAAGCATCTGAAAGGGTTTAGAAACGCTACAGGTCCTATGCACGTGGGTATACAAGGATGAGGATGAAGAAGGAGATTATGATTACTGGAGAGGTAGATCATAAGGAAAAAACATATCCCTAAAGAATATTAAAATAAGTGATAATAAAATCATTCAAATGTCTCAGAATTGTGTGATTAAGAACTCACTTATTTCAAAATATTGGTCCTGTTGAATTAACTTGGAAGTTTACAATGCATGGTTCCGGAACAAGTAGGAAACGGACTACTTAAAAACGGGGTGTTCTTGGGGACACCTGGGTGGCTCTGTCGGTTAAGCATCTGATTTCAGCTCAGGTCGTGATCTCGGGGTCCTGGGATTGAGCCCTGTGTTGGATTCTGTGCTCAGCGGGGAGTCTGCTCCTCCCTCTCCCTCTGCTCCCCCACCCCTCATGCTCTCTCTCTCAAGTAAATAAATAAAATGTTAGTTTTTTTTTAAATGGGATGATCCACTCTCATTGTTATTTTTAGAAAATATCCTTCCTTTTCAGAGAGATTAACGTCACTTGAGAACACAAACAGGAAATCCCTTGAAACGACTCCAAATATGGACAGAAACAAGCGACCCACAAGTGACCCAGGACAGCTCGAGGGTGACACAGGAAAGCATAAGAGCACAGCTACAGCAGAGGAACCTGAAGAAGGATGAAACTAAGTTGCATGTATGTTAACAAATTCGCGGTTTAATGCTTAGTTAAGCAAGGTATAATTTGAGAGAGAGCCAGAGGAGAACGCAGAAGGGAGAGAAGGAAGGAGAATCGGAGACCGAGAGAAATGACCCATTTCATGCTAAGTCTCGATGAAGGTCTAAGTGTCCAACTACAGGTTCAGTTTTCTTCCTTCCAGAAATGATGATCTGACTCTTGATTTTTCCCTTTGGACATTTCCTGGTAGAAAACACGAGCCGCAAGAATATTGAATATACTTAACAGAATTCCCTAAACGGACTAAAATAATCACTTGCATTGAAGTGGAGATTCATTTTTTGATCTTAGCTGTGCGTCACCAATCATGTGAAATCTCTTATTACTGTAACTATATTCCAGAAACCAAACAAGATGGAGGTTTTGGTCTTTCCAACAGTAAATCACAGTGGAACCAGTTTTACTGGTACTTTCTTTAAAGAGAACATGACCAAATTCCCTTAAAAAGTCCTTTGCGGTGTTGCGTCTGAGAGTCAGGGATACTCCTGCTTCTGAGAAGCAGAGATCAGGTAAGAACGTGTTAGCTGGCACGGGGGAGGGTGGGGAACAGAACAACCCTCCTGGTTAGTGAAATTTTTTTTTTTCGCGCATTTATCCCACTTCAAAACCTGTGAACGTCTTGGAAGGGATCCGTGAACTCACACTCAAAGGGACAGATGGTGAATGAAGGAGAGAATGTTATAGTAGAAATGAATTCGCTTATTAAGAAGTCAGCTACTTGATATAACATGGCGTGTTTCCATGGAGGACTGCATGGGTTTTGACTCAAAGACGAGAGGGCTTTCCCACCAGCTCGCTCCAAAGCAAAGATTTGTGTTTGGATCACTATGATTTATTGTCATTTCACAAGAGCCTCCCACGCAGAGTCTAGGATTCCCGTGGTGAGTCCTCTGCTCTCCCCTCCCCGGCCATTCCTCTGGGCCCCCGCTTCCCTCTCCTCTCCATTTTGCTCCCGCACAATGGTGCCCGGCCTGAGAAGCATTGATGACAGCTCCCCCACCCCAGGCGTGGCGCTGGGCTCAGAAAGTAACACAGATGCCTCAGAGAGACACACATTCTCCCGGAGCTCACAGCTTGGAGGAGGGGGCAAAACAGGAAAGATGTCATTTCAGGGAGGCAGAGCAGGAACCAACAAAGCAGCCAGGTATGAGACCTTAGGGAGTGGTAGGTACTGCGGCCATCTGGTGCGAGCAAGGTGAATATGCAGATTTACGTGTGCAAATGTCTGAGTTTTAAAACACTTAGGGCAAAGCAGAGCGCACTGAATCCAGCCCGGAGCCTGCCAATTTGTGACAGGTGGGAGGGCAAGAAGCCGGAGTATGAATGGCCCAGAACAACCAGTACCTTCCTTTCTTTCTCCTTGGAACAGTAGAGTTTGGATGGTTATCTTAAACAAACAAAATGAAACACGCCAAGGAAAACAAGAAGAACAAAAGGCAAGTACAAACAGCTTAAGATCTTAGGAGGTATAAGAGCATGGCCATAAAAAACTAGAGTCAGGGATGGCACCCCCTAGGTTTAAAGCCTGGTTCTGGGGCTTGTGGGTCATGTGGGTTTGGGGGGTGACTTTACCCCAACACCTCAGTTTTCTCATCTGTGCAATGGGGAGAATATTAGTCACCACCTTATGGGTTGTGAGGATAAACTCAGTTGATACAGACAAAGTGCATTAAAGAGTGTCTGGCACCATATAATATGTTCGCTGTTCTTTTTTTTTTTTTTTAAGATTGTATTTATTTATTTGACAGAGATCACAAGGAGGCAGAGAGGCAGGCAGAAAGAGAGGGGGAAGCAGGCTCCCCGCTGAGCCGATAGCCCAATGCAGGACTCGATTCCAGGACCCTGAGATCATGACCTGAGCCGAAGGCAGAGGCTTCACCCACTGAGCCGCCCAGGCGCCCCATATGTTAGCTATTCTTATAGTTCTTTAGACAGATGACTTCAGACCGTTCGGATCTCAGAAAATGCAGTGAAGCGGTGTACGTGACACAAGATGGCTTCATCCTCCAGACAGCCCTTTATAGCAATATGTTCACACGTTCCCTCCCCTCCAACCCTTGTTTCTACCCTCTGTCTTCTTTTCAGTTGTGTCCTGGATCATACCTTCTTTCCAGAGCTAGACTTTCCAAATCTATCTTAGGCTATGTCTTCCCTTCAGACATAGACCAGCACTGCGGAAGTCCTTATGTACCTGTCACTCACCTGAAGATCTTGCTAAAAATCCGTGTCCTAAGTCTGTGTCTCTAGAAGGGGACCTGAGATCCTGCATTTCTAACAAGCTGGAGGGCTTCGCCAACTTTGAAATGCTGCCTCAACATCCGCTTCCAAACCAAGGTTTATACCAAAACTTCCTTTTTATTTATTTATTTATTTATTTTTAAAGGTTTATTTATTTTTAGAGAGAGAGAGCAAGAGAGCATGGGGAGGGGCAGAAGGAGAGGGAGAGAGAATCTCAAACAGAGGCCCCACTGAGTGTGAAGCCTGAATGCGGGGATGATGCTGGGCTCGATCTCATGACTCTGAGATCATGACCCGAGTCAGACACTTAACTGATTGAGCCACCCAGGCTCTCCTCAAATCTTGTTTTTTAACATTTGAAGTATCCTTTAGCCCTGAGGTCTAGCCTATACGATGACAGCCTCCCTTCCTACTTCACAGCTCTCTTGCATGGCAGCCATGGAAAACGAACCCTGTGCCCATAGAATATTCCAGCGCTCGTTATTAGCTCCGTCTGCCTCTTCAAGTTTTCTGTGACTCAGGCACGAACCTCCTCCCGTGGGAGTGTTCTAGTAGGTGTCTAGTATGAATAGAGTCTTCAAAATCATTCTCCAATCTCATGACGTTGTGAGGAAAATCACTTTTTCCTGGAATAAACACAACAAAACAGAACCTTATGTTACAGAATATTATATTTGCCTGTGGATTCGTCTTCTTTTGAGACAATAATTTCATAAAGGTGAGGAAGTCTTGCTCACTTTTATTCCTTCCACCCTCCAAAAAAAAAAAAAAACTTAGAAAAAAGAAAATGACAATAACCTAAAGCATGGGAATATTACGCAGTTTTCCCAAAGCTCACATGGAACAAGCTCCCAGTGCTGTTTATTCTTTGCACTAGAATCCAGGGCACTCTTGGGGGTAGTTTATGGTGGTCTCTATCCCCACCCTGACCCCACACAGCTCCAGGCTTAGAGATTACATCAGTGACTCTCTTCTATCAGTTTCATTCACTCATTCGTTGACTTTCCATTCAGCAAATGTTTATTTCAGCCTGTTCGCTGGCTGACACGTAAGAGCAGGCAGTACAGTGGGTTTGCATTAGAACAAGAGGGAAAGGGGAGAAATCTATTAAACACAGACGATGTGTGTACTGTGTGTTGGGGAGTTTGCAAAGGGCAGAACTGAAGTGTGGTCTAAGACTCTTTCCGCGGGCAGCTCCTTTGGGGCTGTTGCAAAGGCCAGCCTGAAGGTGGGGCCCCATGTCCCCCGCTGAGAGGCTAGTGATGGGTGGTATCAACTCAACCCAGGGTCAGAGACAGTAGGAAAGCAGTGAGTGCAGGGGCAGGCAGGAGAAAAAGCACCCATGACCCACGCTTGGACAAGTCCTGAGACCCAGGTGAAGTGGCACGGGGTCTCTGTACGGCTGGGGCATGCCACATCTCTCGCAAACCTCTCTACGGACAGCTCTGTCTCTGGCAGTGACGGTTTCTGAGGAGATTGACAGAGCAGGAGCTCAGAAAGAATCTGTTGAAGAGGAACGCAACCGAATTGAGACAAGGCTGACAAGTACCACCTAGAACCCAAAATGCAAAGGAAGCATTTGACTTTGGGAAAATAGAGGAAAAAACAAGTACAGAATATAATGGACGTTAGAATACAGAGAGTAATAGAGAAATGACCAAAGACTCTGTGCCTACAACCCCTGAACACGTAGTGAAGAATCTGGACCATTTTAGTGGGGCGCCTGGAAGCTTTCATGGGGCGTGATAGATGCTGTACACACAGAAAGAGGCTGCAGTCCAAGAGCACTTGGAGTTCTCTCCACGGTTTGACGTCAAGGGTCTCTCTTCCTCCGTACGGACGCCCCGGAAGCAACCCGGGGAAGGTGTTATTCTGAGCTAAGCCGTGAGAAGTCAAACAACTTCCCAAATGCTGGCCCACACGTCACCCACATCAAACTCCCATGGGGAGCCCTCAGTGAAAAATCGGATTCCTGGTCTTTGTCAGAATCTTTCAGGAATTCACATATTTAGCAACCTTGTCAGGTGATTTCTAAGTGCACTCAAGGTTAAGAAGCTGTGGCTGCAGAAGTTCGGGAGCCCCCCTGCCCTCCCCATGGCCGAAATGAACCCAGCTCCTCTGGTCCCACAGCTGTCCCTCTCAGCCCTTGGTCTCTCATGAAGTCTTGGCACCCGTTGCCATCCATTCCACACTGGAGTTTCTGAGATGCTGATCACCACTCATATCCTATCTTTTCTCTTTAGGGAGCAGGATTCAGATGATTTTTTTTTTGGAAGGCGCCCATGAGTAGAAGATGAATGTTTCTCTCTCTTCTTTAAATTTGTTTATTTTTATTTGAGAGAGAGTGTGTGAGGGGGGAGAGGCAGAAGGAGAAGGAGAGAGAGAATCCTTCAGCAGACTCCCTGCTGAACATGTAGCCCAACATAGGGGGCTTGATCTCCCAACCCTGAGATCATGACCTGAGCCGAAATCAAGAGTCGGACACTTAACCGACTGAGCCGCCCAGGCGCCCCAAGAGGAGTGTCTCTTAAAAGCAACTCACTATTCATTATAAAGACCTGAGGTCTCTATCATTTGGTGTCTTAGAGCCTGACCCTCTGTCCATCTTTTACCCAAAGTGAAAGGAGCTGGTTGAAAACACACACAGACACGCAGACAGACAGACAGATAGACACACACAGACATAGATAGACACAGCCCATGGAGCTTCCCTCAAAATGCCTAGGGAGGCCTTATAGTGTGTGTATGGCTGTGTGTATCTCTGTGTATATCTGTGTTTGTGTGTGTCTATATGTATCTGTATACATACAGATACATATAGATACTCGTGTATCTGTATGTATACAGATACATACAGATACTCGTGTATCTGTATGTTTATGTGTGTGCCTGTGTGTATGTGTGTGAATCTGTGTGTGTGCCTCTGTGTATCTGTGTTTTTGTATGTTAGTGTGTCTGTGTGTGATTATGTGTATGTCTCTCTGTGTCTGTCTCTGTGTGTGTCTCTGTGCGTGAGTGTGTGTTTCTATGTGTAGGTTTGTACGCATGTGTCTCTGTCTGTGTGTCTTTCTGTGTCTGTGTATGTCTGTGTGTATGTGTATGTGTGTCTCTGTGTTTGTCTGAGTGTGTATGTTTATACATGTGTCTATGTGTGTTTGTGTGTATCTTTGTGTCTATCTGTCTATATGTCTGTGTGTGTCTTTGTATGTGTGTGTATGTCTGTGTGTTTGCGTGTGTCTTTGTGTGTGTCTGTGTGGGTCTCTGTCTGTGGTTGTGTGTGTTTGTGTGTGTGTATGTGTGTGCACACACGCATGGGTCTGCACGCTGATAGCCAGTCCCCCCGTACCTTGAGGAGCTTGCCTTCAGTCTCCGCCATCCCCGAGGAGGGCTGCACTGTTCTTCCTTTTTGTGTGATTCTGTGTTGGTTTGGAAGAGTTCCATGGCCCCTTTTTTCTTAGTTCTCCTCCTCAACTTGAGAACTGTCATCTCCTTGCTGACTCCTCACATTCTCATTTATTATCTGGGAAAGTGTCCTTTTCTCTTCTTATTTTATAAGTCCCTTCTGAGCGGTCTGACCCACATCAAACAGTTATGACTGTCACCATATACCGGCAACTCCAAAATCAATACCTCAAGCTTTATTTTTATTTCTAAATTGAGCTACAGTCACATTCCTGCATTTCTTCTTCCTGAGGGACATCATTAGGTGTTTCGAATCGAACATGTTAAAAATGGAACTCACTTTCTCCTTCCTAAAAATGTCCCTAATCTCTTTCGTCTTTTACCTTCTTACCTTCCTTATTCAACTCATTCCAAATTGTGTCAACCGTATCTTGGATTTGTTCCCCAGACTGACCTGACTTCTTATCCACCTCTCAGGAGGACAAAAGCCTGAGACAAAAGCCTCAACTCAACCCACTGCCACCAGAATCTTTCCTCTTGGGTTCATCTTTTACTTTGCTACCAGAAGAGTTTTCCTAAAAATAAATTCTTTAAAAGACTTGACTTGGCTTCTAGCTTTTATAGAACAAAGTTTAAATCTCTCACTGAAAACTTAGCCTCTTCAATATCGCCTTCCTCCTGTCTCCATCCCATATCTTTTTTTTTTATATTTTATTTATTTATTTGACAGACAGAGATCACAAGTAGTCAGAGAGGCAGGCAGAGAGAGAGGAAGAAGCAGGCTCCCTCGTTAGCAGAGAGCCCGATGTGGGGCTCGATCCCAGGACCCTGAGACCATGACCTGAGCCGAAAGCAGAGGCTTTAACCCACTGAGCCACCCAGGCGCCCCTCCATCCCATATCTTAACCCCTCATGATACCTAACTTCTCCCTAGTCTATAAAGGGTAAACTAGTTCATGCTTCCGTACATGTGGTTCCTGTATCTGGAATGCCTTTCCTGTCATTATTCACCTGGTGAACTGCTATTCATCCTTCAAGACCCATGTTTTGGTTAGAGTCCCTTGCATGAAGATGAAACAGGCATTGCTCCAACTCCGGGCACGCAGAGCAACCCACGTCACCGTCATGGGGTTAGAACCAAATGTCTGGTCTGTTGCTCTTGCTTCCCATTCATTTTCTTGCCAACTCTCTCCCAACCATCACCCCCACATCTTCAGCTCATGGAATGGCCAAGAGGAGACCTGGGACCCAGGAAGCCCATGTTCTGTTCCCTCTCCTGCTTGTCTTCTTGATATTCTCTGAGATAGTATCTCCCAGATGATATTCTTGGTTTACATCAGGCAGGATGATGACCACGTGTTTGGATGGCCTTGTCTCACCAGCCGCCTTCCAAACACATCCTCCCAGGGTCATCTCAGAATGGTGGGGCCAATGCTGAGTTCAAGGGGCCATTTCCTTCCTCTGCCAGGAATGTCGGGCTCCGGCTTGGAGAGATAGAGGGTAGAGTGCGTTGCTATGCACTGCTGATCCCAGACAGGTGTCTAGAAGGACAGCTCCTGGCTCTCGCCTCCAGGTGCAGAACATAGAGTGTGGACTGGCTCTGTTGTGTTGGCATTGGGAGGGAGATCTGCCTTGTCTTCCAGCTGACAATGCCCAAGCTTATCCATCCCTCAGTTCCCAAAGCCTGCGTTCAATCAGTGAGTGTTCATGGAATGAGGGAATGGGTTAATTTTTTACAAGAGCCTCAGGGGTTTTCTTTGTTTCTACTTTTTGAATAGTGCTAAGAACAGGGCAGATTTTCTGAGAAATACACTGCCCAAGGGGTGTTGCCCTGCTTGGTGCAGGAGCCAGGGGACCCTGCATTCTAGCCCCTGACACACTGGCTTTCACTCCCTTCTTTGACCCACGGACCGGTGAAGGGGGTCCCGCAGGTGTGAAAGCTTTAGCAGTGTTGTGTAACAAAAATCCAACCGAGGACATTTTAAAGATGTAATTGGCTTTACTGCACAAGTCACGGGTTGGGCAGCATCCCAGCTAGCGAGTAGAGGGGAGCCTGTACAAAATGGAAGGTTTTTAGAGGGAGGGTGTGGCAAGAAAGTTATTAGCAAAATTCCCGCCAAAGCTCCCTTCCCTTAGGGGCAAAGGCAAGGGGTTTTACCAGGCAGATTTCTTCCTTTCCCTTTGGGGGGATGGAGCGGGCCCCAGGGGCGTGATCATACAATTCCTGACTGACCGGTTTTGCCTGCGTCTCTGGGGGAGCTTGAAACAGTGAGCAGAGGAGGCATTAAGCCCCAATTTGGGATCTCGGTCTCAGTGGCACCCATCTGGGGCCTGTGATTGTGTTTTTCACAATAGCATGCCCTGACCGGCCAACTGCCGCACCTCAGAGTGGAGGAGACCGTGTTAGACGTGGCCCAAAGGACAAAGCTAATGTTTCCACTTCCTACCTGGAAGGGCTGAATTGAGTGAACGGGCCCCATTGATCCTTAGTGTTCTCCTCTATAAAAAGGGACAATAATTCCTTTAGAATTGCAGACTGTTCTGCAGTCTGCAGTCTGTTCAGGGCCTCTAACTGAAGCCAGTCCCCTGGGACCATGACAGTAACTTCTGCCTAGCGGCACCAGGGGTACGCATTTTGTGATGTACTGTGTCTGTCTCCCCCACATAACCAGCTCTTCTCTGTCTTCGACACCTCGACATCCGACACCTAGGAAGGGCTCAGGTAAATGTTTGTTGAGTAAGGACGCCTGGCAGATGCTTAACGACTGCCTTCAGCTAGGGTCATGATCCCAGGGTCCTGGGATCGAGCCCCGCATCGGGCTCCCTGTTCAGTGGGAAACCTGCTTCTCCCTCTCCCACTCCCCCTGCTTGTGTTCCTTCTCGCTGTGTCTCTCTCTGTCAAATAAATAAATAAAGATCTTTTTTAAAAGTTCACTGAGGAAATAAACGAATATGAAGAAAAGCAAGGAGTAAGTGAAGTAAAATACGACCTTCACCAGGACCTATGATGTACTTTATTGTGTTTTGTTGATGAGTTTCTCAAATCCTACTCATGTGTTGAATTGCTGGTGCCCAAATCCTGAGTATTTAGAAATTACTTTTAAGAGGTGGAAATCCAACCTGTGGGTTTTATTTCTTGGCCTAGAGAAGGAGGTGCCTTCAGAGGGCCCTGAGGGATATAGTTAATTAGAGGGTAAGTTTCTCCACAGCACAGGGAGTGGGGGTGGTTCTAAAAGGAGAAGCTCCCCAAACTGGGGAATGGGTGGGAAATAGAGGGAAAGGGTGGTTGAGGCCTGAGCCTATTCTGAGCAAGCTCTTGGATGTCAGCATTGGGCCCAGGGGACAGCCCTGCTTGGGAACCAAGACCACTGCAGGGGAAGCCATGGCCAACCTCTGGCAATGCTTGGACTAGAAGTCTCTGCTCTTCCTAGCACAGGCTCACTCCCAGGCCCTCACAGCGGTGCCGGGGACCCTGAATTGTCTGACTCGGGGCAGACACCCTCTTCCCTGGGTCTGGGATTCACTTGGAGGACTGCCTTTTATTCCTCTTAAAAGGGCCTTTTCGAGAGTTTGCTGGGGAAACAGGAAACATGGATTTTAAAAACTGCTAATTCAGAAGTGAGGCTAAGCCACCGTGGAATTTACGGCATTATGCTTGGCTAATAAATAAAAATAAAATTCTTCCCGAGTGAAATAAGAGGCCACGGGAGCGCCTAGAACATCATGACCGCGAACAAAGAGATGACGCCATTTGCAGATGTTCCAGCGAAGCGCTTCCTGCTCTGATATCTCCATAAACCAGAGGATGATCGCAAACCTGATCGGAGGGGAGTCGGGGCTCCCATCATTAACACCTCAAACAACAATGTCAAATAGGAGCTTGGGAGTTTGTAATTGCTAAACCATATCCCCTAAGAAAGTAGCGATAAAAAAAGAAAAACATCTCAGCATGGTAAAACGTAAAGGAGCCTTAGCGAAAAATCAAGTCCAATCCCCAACCCCCCAATTTGCAGATGGAGTAGAGGTGTGGAAAGGCCCCCTGGTCTTGACTGGCAGAATGGGGATTAGCCTCCCTAATTTGGGCCTCTTTCTGCTATAGTAAGTCTTCCCCGAGTAAGTTGGGTAGCAAAATATCTATTTTGTAATTTCTAACTATATGTCTAGGCATTTCCATAAATTTGTGGCTTTCTAAGTTTTGCTTACAAGTTGCACCTAATAAATTTTGCTGGAAGTCATGGCATTTATAAGAACAGAGTCTTTCCTGAAAACGATTAACCCTCACACAAAACTCAGGAGGAATTCATCTGGAGCATTTAATCAAGAATAGAAAACTTGGGAGACCTGGTGGCTCAGTGGTTTAAGCCTCTGCCTTCGGTTCAGGTCATGATCCCAGGGTCCTGAAATCGAGTCCTGCACGGGCTCCCTGCTCTGCAGGAAGCGTGCTTCTCCCTCTCCCATTCTCCCTGCTTGTGTTCCCTCTCTCACAGTCTTTCTCTCTGTCAAATAAATAAATAAAATCTTGAAAAAAAGGAATGGGAAACCTGGGGGACCTGGTTAAGCCTCCCACTCTTGATTGCAGCACAGGTCTTGACCTCAGGGTCAGGAGTACAAGCCCCACACTGGGCTCCATGCTAGGCACGGAGCCTCCTTAAAAGAAAAAGAAAAAGAAAAACATGGTGAGAAGTAATTGAGCCCAAGCATCATCAGGTGGTTTAAAGACAATACCCACCGGGGACTGTGCACGGCCTTACTTTGGAGGTAACAGGAAGTGGGCTGAGCAGTCTGCAGCTCAGTACACTGAGCAAGGGGACTGAGCCGCTCCAGCAAATTGGCTCCCAAGTGTGTGGGGAGTGGAGGCCAAGCCGGACCGCAGGGGGGCAGCTCATCTCTGATGGAGGACGCAGGTGACATCTGCTGAGGCACAGGCCCAGAGTCCCCGCCCTCCCCCACCACGCTGAGATTGCTCAGGCATTGGGCTGCCACTGATTGCATTGGATTGCAAGACAGACGCCAGGACAACCCAGTCACGGAGGCACGAAGGGCAGCCTCGGGCCATAGGGAAGAGCCGAGACTCTGAAAAGAAAATGAGTCCTGTGTGCCTGGCCATGCTCGGTTTTCCGGGCGGCAGGTGGGTCTCTCAGCTGGGTATTGGCAGGATGAAGGGCACAAGAGTGAACCTCATCCACCAAAGTCCTGATATGGCAATAAAAATAGAGAAAGAGGCTATTTTGGTGTCAAGAAACATGCAGCTTGTGTGTTGTGTGTTGAGTTCTTTGTCCACTTAGGCAGTCTGGCAATGTTTTTGCTGCTTCGGGTTTTGAATACCTCGGGGCTCGGGACTGAGGCTCCATGAGGGCTCCCCGAGGACAAGGCAGCCAAAACTCCGGAGACGCTCCAGTTTATGTCAGAACTCCCTCTCCCACCTTTTCCCTCCACCTCCCCCTTCTCCAGCATCGTTGCTCAGAAGGAAGGATGTGCCCCAGGACACCCTTCCCAAGGCTTATTCTATGTGGACCAGGGGTGTTCAAAGGAAATGACCTTTTCTACTTAATTAAATCATGGTGCATCTTTTCTTATCTCATGTTCCTCTGATTTAATTCTGCTTCCTACAGATTGTTCCCAAATCCCATCCCTCCTCTGACCATTCACTCTTGACCCAAACCCTCGCATCTGAAGGTCTGCCAATCAATGACACTCGTGTCTCCCTGCCACTTCACATCATTGTGTCTCCAGGTGCACACGCCACCTTCCCCATCAGACTAGCCCTGCCGACTTCTCTATTTCCATTATCGGCACCCCCAGCTCCTCGTCACCTGGGTTTGGTTTACAAGCACAGATCATTTTTTATTCTATCTTCTCTCAATTTAGCGTTTGTGCCCTGTACATCTTTCTTTCCATCGTCCTTTCGCATCTGTATTCTGCTTTCTAGAAACAAAATCGCCTGGAGAATTCAGGCCAGTGCATTCAGAATTAGTTCACTTTCGGCAATTAACAGTATCGGTCAGTTAACGTCTGCTGAGAGAGAGGACACAAGAAAGAACCCGGAGTTTGTAAGCCTTCACGAGAGGGTGGAGCAACATCTGAATTATGCCCAAGCCCGGCTAAGTCATGGCACAGCTGACTGAATGCTAGTGAGAGGAAAAATACAGACATTTCCTTGGTCTTTCTTCCAGTCTCTGCTCCTGTTAATCCAGCCTACTAAACTTTCATAAATAATTTATATTATTAGGTTTCTCCTTTCTTCAAAAATTTTAGTTTCTTATTAAAAACTTCTTCTGTGTGTCATTCAAGAACTTAACGCATTTGGCTTCAAGCAGAGGAGAGAGAGGAGTGTTTGTGTATGTCTGTATGTGTGTTTGCATTTGTGTGTGTTATGTGTAATATCTGTATGTGTTTCTGTGTCTGTGTTGGTACGCATGTTTGTGTGTTTGTACTGTGCGTATGTGTGTATGCATTTGCATAGGTGTGTTTGTGTCTGCTTACGTGTGTGCTTCTGTGTCTGTGTGTTTGTGTGGTCGCATTGTGCATACATGTGCATTTGTGTGCTGCGTGTGTGTGTGTGTGTGTGTGTGTGTGTTTCCGTAGTTGGGGGATAGAAAAAGGGTAAGACCAGACTAGATAAGAAGGTGGTAGGAGGAGAACAAACTATCCACCAATCCCACACATTTCTCTCCCTGGAATGCAGGTCATTGAGGTTCCCAACCTTGGAGGAGGAGTTGATTGACCCACAAGCATTTCCTCGGTTGGCTGCAGAACCCTGCTGAGCAGCTGACTCCTGAGAACTGCTTTCCAGTCTGCACCGGGCCGACTCCCTCCTGTCCGGAGCTCAGGCAGCATCGGAGAAGAGGACATCCAGGGCTTCCCCGGCTAGACGCAGAGAGAGCAGGCAGGCGTGGGGGAGGGGCTGACCCAGGATCTGGGCTCTGATCCCATTGATGAATTCAAGGGCCAAAGGGAAGGGGAAGACAGGAGGGTGTGGGATGGTGCTTTCGCGTCAGGTTGTGTTCTTTTCATTAGCTGTCGCAGTCATTTGTAAGACCACAGAAATGATGCCTTCCGGGCCACGATCGATTCTTCATGATTTCCTTTTCATATATCAGAAAGTCGGTCTTTCCCCTCTGTACACACACCTGGAGCCGCAAATGTGGGGACGTTGGCTTTTACGATAAGTGAGAGTAATTGTTGGGAGGCCATTTGAGTTGTAAAACCGTCGGGCCAGCAGATGGCAGCACGAGGACGTTGTCACCGACTCGCGAGCGTCACCTCGGGAGCAGCCGCACTCCTCCTGTTGGGACCTGTGTTAGGACTCGCTCCCGGTGCAAATAATCCCTGCCTGTAGCATAGTCGGGACGGGACGAGCCACTCATTCAATGTGATCTTGTCATAAAGTAAGAGAAATACGAAAGGCCGTTTTCCCTTCAAGCTCTAAAGCAAGGGCTATGAGCTTCTCATCCCAGTTTCCAGAAAATAAATATCGCAAATACACTGAAATTCACTGCTTCAACAAGGAATAACATCTATCGCTTGGAAAGTTGCTTTTGCTACAAGATCTGGAAGACTGAAATTTTGGATTTCTCCTCTCTAACATAGACTTGGGTGAAAGGAGGGTCTCACTCGGTATCTCAGAGAGGATCCTGGTCTTTTTCCTGGACAACAGAAGGTTGAACTTAGCTTTTTTCAGTGACAGTTTGAGAGTTAATTGTATTCTTAGAAAGACATCAGTCAGTGGCATTGCGCATGCGCTTTTTGTTGAAATAAGTAGGCTGAAGTATAAACTTACTTATTATTCAAAAAGAAATGCAGAGTTTCTTAAATTACGTCTGTGAATCCATGTAGTCTGTAGGTATTCATATTTATAAGCTAGCATAGTTTTCATATTTAAGAGATACATGTCTTCCATGAATCTCTGATATATAGATATAGATCATAATTCACACCATAGGAAAATGCTTTTAAGTCTAATTTCGTTTTATATTAAGACTGTAGATGGCTGCTGCCTTGCAAGTCTGTGCTTAAGCCAAGTGGTATTTTTAAAAACCAGCCAGTCTATATCTAGCTGCTCGTAGCTGGCAGATCCCGGAGCCAACTGTGAAGCATAGAGCACCTTAATTTAGTAGACTGTCCTGAGCGAGGGAAATTGCATTTGGGATAAATGCCAGTTCGTCTAGATGTACCTGAAATTCCTTAGAGGGCCGTGATGGAGAGAGTTATTCTCTGAAAACGGAAGGTGCTGACTCTGCTGTTCATAATCCTCTGGGTGTCCTGCGCTATTTGGTTATCATACATCTAAGAAAAATCATTTTTACATTTGCTTTGACTTCATTGCAGAGGACCAAGTCCCACCCGTGAAACTTCCAAATGTGTTCTGTAAATGGCCCCCAGAGCGGAGGGGTTGACAAAGGGTCTAGAAGCTTTAACAAAAGTGATGTTCAACCTTTGTCTCTGGCTCAGTCTCTTTCTCTGTAAAACAAGGGCTGTGGATGGCTTGGCTTCTAAGGGGTCTTTCAACTTTAACATGTCAGTATTTCTTCTTCTGGAGGGACTGGGAGAGGATTAAGGATTTACCTCCTCCCCTTAACTTCTGAGCAACTCTGCCAGAAGAGAGAACAGTTCTCTTTGTTTCAGCACCTTCAGAGAAGCTGGCTCAAATGACAGTATCAAAGAAACATACGCCTTCCACGATTTCCCAAAATCTCAGTTCTTATTTTTAACATTCAGCTTTTAGTACTACCTCCTTAAGTCTCAGATCCTTACAAAGGTAAATATTGTGCTTTCTGGAACTACACTCAGAAAAGCAATTCTCCATATCTGTGTGTATTGCCTCCTGGCAGGAGGCGAATGTCAGCTCATTCCTGTGTAATTGATCTGCGGCATCTTAGTTTCAAGGCTTAGCCAAAGTAGTTACTAATAGATTTTAGATGACAGATATGGAATTTTCGTCTCTCATTCTTCAGTGGGAAAAGCAGGACAGAACTGTAATGGTAGGTTTGGATTGCCTTCATGGTAATTTTGGGAAAGCTTAAAACAATGTTAAGAAAAAAAATTGAAATACGTATATATCAGTGTTGTTTCAGTCATCTTTTTTTTTTTTTAAAGATTTTATTTTATTTATTTGACAGAGAGAGAGATCACAAGTAGGCAGAGAGGCAGGCAGAGAGAGAGAGGAGGAAGCAGGCTCCCTACGGAGCAGAGAGCCCGATGCGGGGCTCGATCCCAGGACCCTGAGATCATGACCTGAGCCGAAGGCAGCGGCCTAAACCACTGAGCCACCCAGGCACCCCTTCAGTCATCTTTTTAATGAACACAAATTTATTGATCTGGCAGGTGAACTCACTTTATTTGTATTACTGTCAAATCTCATTAATCTGAGGACCACGTATAAAAACACTAGAGCGATGCATGGAACAGTCACTCAACAAATTTTAATACCAGTTGGTACAGAGTGTACCTGAAGGATGATTATTTGTAATCATCTCAGGAATATCTAGATTATTTACATGACAGCAGTTCACGTTAGGAGACTGAAGAGAAACAGATTTTCTTAAATAAATGTTGGCTAGTTTCATACAATATTTTCTTAGACCTTAGTCTAAGACCTAAGTCTGATAAGGCCTGAGAAGCTTTTTTTTAAAAAAGATTTTATTTATTTGAGAGAAAGAGACAAAGATACCAACAGAGACAGTGAGAGAGACCACAAGTGGAGAGGAGAAGTTTCAGGGTCCCCACTGAGCAGGGAGCCCCACTCAGGGCTTCGTCCCAAGACCCTGGATCATGACCTAAGCTGAAGACAGATGCTTAACTGACTAACCCAGGCCTGAAGATCTGCAAGATGAATTATCCTGAAATATCCAAGATACATAGATACATGTGGCCCATACAGCTCATTTTATCCACTCTGGTCTGTATTCCTTTCATTTCAGCTACAAATGCTCAGAAATCAGTGTCTCCAAGAGGTTTGGGTCTTAGAGCTTTCCTTGTAAACTCTAGAAGTCATGGGAAACATTGCATAGGCACCAAGTGTTCACTAGATTTTTAAATGTCGAGAAACCTCAAGAAGAAATAAAATGTACTAAGGCAAAAGATGGACCTGCCTATCCCAGTAGTTAAGGACACTTGCTCAGAGTGTTATATTTTCACAGGATCTGCACCATGAAAGCTTATCTCTGGGTCGATAGCTGACACTCTTCTTGGCGATTATTAAACAGCGGGGTCTCAGCATTCACGAGGAGGCTGAAGACAGAGCAGAGGATTTCTATTCGTTCTCAGGGGGCTTCAACATGCAAATGATAGGAGCCAATACTGGGCACAAAGTTTCTAGGGACTTGGGCGCTCATCAATTACGACCAAAGAAAACAAATGCCTTTTTGTTTGTGAGATTGTTGTGACAAAGTACATGTCAGGGTAACGCACGTCACAGCCCTCGTTATCCTCTATCACCAGAGTTACTGATCGATGATTGATACTTCACTCTCTGATGGATCAATATGGGATGACTTTATTTTCCCATGAAGAGCCATTAACTGCGCTCTGTTGAACACCCCCACCCCTTGCTCTCTGGCCAAGCCTTGCTTCATCAGCCCATTTACATAAGCCTTGAGTATTTCCAGTTATTAGAACAGCCTCATTCCAAAGGTAGCCAGTCTTGTATATTTTCTTTAAAATCACATTTTTTTTTTGATTGAGGTATACTTCATGCAATAAAATGCTTTGTATCTTACATGCAAGATTCAATGACTTTCAACAAATGTATATACCTGTGTAGGAGGCAAAATGAATACACACCAATCAATTGTATTTCTCTACACTAACAGTTAAAAATCTGCAAATAAAATTAAGAAAACGATTCTGGGGTGCCTGGGTGGCTCAGTTGGTTAAGCGTCTGCCTTCAGCTCAGGTCATGATCCTTGGGTCCTGGGATCAAGCCTGGTATTGAGCTCCTTGCCCAGCAGGGAGCTGCCTTCTCCCTCTCCCTCTGCCTGCCACTCCCGGTCTTGTTTTCGCGCACGTGCTCTCTCTCTCTGTCAAATAAATAAATAAATATTTAAAAAGAAGAAAAAAGAAAATGGTTCCATTACAGTTGCATAAGAAAAGAATAAAATAGTTAAGAATCAACTTACAAAATAGTGTAAGACCTGTACCCTAAAAATGATATGATGTCAAAAGAATTTAAAAGAAGACTAAGTAAGGGGCACCTGGGTGGCTCAGTGAGTTAAAGCCTCTGCCCTCAGCTCAGGTCTTGATCCCGGGGTCTTGGGGGATCTTGGGATCAAGCCCCGCATCTGGCTCTCTGCTTCCCAGGAAGCCTGCTTCCTCCTCTCTCTCTCTGCCTGCCTCTGCCTACATGTGATCTCCGTCAAATAAATAAAGTCTTAAAAAAAAAAAAAAAGAAGACGACTAAGTAAAAGAGAAGACGTCCCATTTTAATAGATGGAATGGCTTGTCAAAATGGCAGTTTACTACAAATGGGTCCACAGATTTAGCATGACTCCTATCAAAATCCCAGTTACCTTTTATTTATTGATTTATTTTTTGCAGAAATTGCCAAGCTGGTCCTAAAATTCATATGGAAATACAAGGAATCCAGCATAGCCTAAATGATCTTGAAAAATAATAAAGTTGGAGAACCCACACCCACCGATTTCAAAACTTAGTTCCAGTAATCAAGACAGTATGAGACAGACATATGAGATAGCCATAAGGTCAATAGAATTAAATTCAGCCCAGAGATAAATGCTTGTACTTATGGTCAATTAATTTTTGACAAGGGTGCCAAGACTATTCAATGGGGAAAGAACAGTCTTTTCAAAAAGTGGTGAAGGACAACAGAATATGTACATCAAAATAAAATAAAATTTGACTTCTACTCATACCACAGACAAACTTCACTCAAAATACATCATAGACTTCACTGTAAGAAAGAAAACTCAGGACTAATCTTCATTTACTTGAATTAGATAACTGTTCTTAGATAGGACACCACAAGCACAAGCAAAAACAACAAAAATAGAAAACTTGGACTTCATCAAAATCAAAAACTTCTGTACTTCAAAGAACACCACCAAAAAAGAAGGCTGAAAAAACACAACCCACAGAATGGGGGAAAAAATACACAAATCATACCTTAAAAGGGACTTGTTATATAAAAAACACAAGTCAAAATGAAGATTCAAATAGACATTTCTCCAAAGAAGATATGCAAATGACCAATAATGAAAAGATGCTCAACATTGTCAGTTATTAAGGAAATGCAAGTCAAAATCATGATGTGTGCAGCAAAGGGAATCCATCAACAAAATGAAAAGGCAACCTATGGAATGGGAGAAAATACTTACCAATTATATATCTGAGAAACCATTAATATTTAAAATACATAAAGACTAGATACAACTTAAGAGCAAACAAACACATTAAAAATGGGCAGAGTGTCCGAATAGACATTTTTCCAGAGAAGACATATGTGTGGCCAACAGTGCGTGGAAAGATGCTCACCGTCACTCATCATCAGGGAAATGCACATCAAAACCGCAAGGAGATAATGCCTCATCCCTGTCAGAATGTCTAGGATCCAAACGGCAAGGAATAACAAGTGCTGGTGAGGACGTGGAGAAAAGGGACCCCTTGTCGTGCACTGTTGGCAAGAATGTAGACTGGTGCAGCCACTGTGGATAACAGTACGCAGGTTCCTCAAAACATCAAAACGAGAGCTCCCCTACGATCCAGCAATTCCATTACTGGGAATTTATCCAAAGGAAACAAAACCCCTGACTCGAAAAGATATCTGCACCCTCGGGGGCACTGCAACGTTATTTGCAGTAGCCGAGACCTGGCAACAAGCTAAGTGTCCATCGGGAGGTGAATGCATAAAGAAATTGCGGAACATACATCCAGTGGGAAATTATTCAGCCAGAAAAAAGAAAAAATACTGCATCTGTGACAACATGCATAGACCTGAGGACATTATGTTCAGTGAGATAAGTAGAGAAAGACAATACTGTATGATCTCTCTCAGATGTAGAATAATCAATCGTCAAACCAAGTTCATAGATCAGAGAACGGATTGGTGGTTACCAGAGGCAGGGGATTGGGTGTGAGAGAAATGGGAAAGCTGGCTTGGGGTTTGTTTTAGTTTAAATAAATTAAATTTTAAAATTATTTCCCCCAAATATGATATTCATTACTTCCTCCTCTACCTCCAGCAGGTCTGCTGGGTTGGTTCATTTCCCCTGTTACCATCCTGCCTCCAAAACATACGCTGCATGATCGCGATAATCCAACTCAGTGATTCGCAGCTCTGGTTCCCCATTCGAATCACCTGGGAGAGCTTCAAAAGCATTCTTATGTCTGGTCCCCACGTCAGAGATTCTCGGCCAGGATAGGACCCCAATATTGTCATTAAAAAAAGCAAAACTGTTGTGGCACCTTGGTGGCTCAGTGGGTTAAGCATCTGCTTTGGGCTCAGGTCATGATCTCAGGGTCCTGCATTAAATAATTGATGTCACTGAATAAGTGACTGTTACGATATTTGAATATATTGCAGAGCGAGCAGCATGCACTCAATTCCAGTTTGAATAATTGAAAGCAATAATATCCAAGTCAAATACCAGTAACCTATACTGGTAGGTATAAATTAATTATAAATTAATTATGAACCTATAATTTATACAAATTATAAAAATTTTGTATAAGATATAAAATAAGCATTTTGTCTATAACATGATTTTTTAAATTATTTATTTATTTATTTTTAAAGATTTATTTATTTATTTGGTGCAGAGAGCGAGAAAGAGACAGCAAGAGAGGGAACACAGCAGGGGGAGTGGGAGAGCGAGAAGCAGGTTTCCCTCCAAGTTCTCTGCTTGGAGATGCGGGGCTCCATTCCAGGACACCTGAGCCAAAGGCAGACACTTAAGGACTGAGCCACCCAGAGACCCCAACATATAGCATAATTTTAAAATTGGAATTTATAAATTCAGTTAATAAGTTCTATTTACTTACAATAAGAAACCACATCGGTTTCTTTTTTTTTTTTTTTACATATTTTACATATTTTTTTACATATTTTTCTTTACATATATATTTTTTTATTGTATTATGTTAGTCACCCAAAAATGCATCATTTGTTTCTGATGCAGTGTTCCAAGATTCATTGTTTACGTATAACACCCAGTGCTCCATGCAATACGTGCCCTCCTTAATACCCACCACCAGGCTCGCCCAACCCCAGACCCCCAAACCCTCCAAAACCCTCAGTTTGTTTCTCAGAGTCCACAGTCTCTCATGGTTCGTCTCCCCCTCCGATTTGCCCCAATTCACTTTTCCTTTCCTGGAAGATTTAAAAAAAAATAGTTCCCTAAGAATAAATCATATGCCTTGTCACCAGACTTAACCAACACCAGACTTAACCGAGTTTGTTTTCCTTTCTATTTTGCTTTACCTATAGCTCTCGGTAGGGTCTCCAATGTAATCATTCAAGCGTTTATTAGACACTTTTTTTTTTTTTTAGATTCCACATGTAAGTGAAATCATGGTATTTGTCTTTTTTTAAAAAATATTTTATTTATTTATTTGACAGACAGAGAGATCACAAGTAAGCAGAAAGGCAGGCAGAGAGAGAGGGAGAAGGAAGCAGGCTCCCTGCTGACCAGAGAGCCCAATGCAGGGCTCAATCCCAGGACCCTGGGATCATGACCTGAGCTGAAGGCAGAGGCTTTAACCCACTGAGCCACCCAGGTGCCCCGTTTATTAGACACTATGTCTAGTTTTTGCTTTAGTCACCAGGAGCACCAGGTTGAAAACACTCCTCCAATTGTCCACAGTCTAACCTGGAGGGGCACTTCTCCATGGGGGTGGGGCGGGGCGTTCTGTGCGCTCCCTCCTGTCCTCTGGACATTTGGCAATGTCCGAAGATGTGTTTGGTTTCGACTGTCACAAGGTTGGGAGGTGTGGGCAGTGCTCGTTCGTGAGCTACTTGCATCTAGTGGATAGAGGCTGGGCTTGTTCTAAGCCTCCCATCGTGTACAGGACAGGTCCCCCACGAGGATTATCCAAGCCCAAGTGTTAGTAGGGCTGCTAAAGTGACAACCATCACCCAAACAAATAGGTATAAACCAAAGGGACATAAGTAGTAAACCAATGAAGGGCTGTTTTGAAGATACCTTTTTTCTTTTATAGGTACATTAAAACTTTGTTTATTGGCACGCCTGGATGGCTCAGTGGGTTGAGCCTCTGCCGTCGGCTCAGGTCATGATCTTACCGTCCTAGGATCGACGAGGCCTGCATCGGACTCTCTGCTCAGCGGGGAGCCTACTTCCTCCTGTCTCTCTGCCTGCCTCTCTGCCTACTTGTGATCTCTGTCTGTCAAATAAATAAATAAGATCTTTTAAAAAAAACAACAACTTTGTTTATCATGGAAAATTCTAAACACACACAAAACAGAGAAGAGAATAATATACCCCACATATCAGCTCCAACCATTGTCAACGCTTTGTCAGTCTCGTCTCAGATATTCCTGGCCCCTCACACTCTGACAGATTATTCTAAAGCAAACCCAGACATCATATATTTGCATTTGTAGCTACATCAGTATGTACCTCTAAAAGATGAGAGGTTTTCTTTTTAAAAACATAACTCTGTATTTTTATTCACAGCAAAAAAACCAAAAAGGTCCTTAATACATAGATGCATTCTTCACATGAAAGAGACCCAAATCTACAGATTTTTTTTGTCCATTGGTATTAAGATATCTGCACTCCCCGTATCTTCCAGACTTGAGGTGAACAGGAGGAGAGTTGAAATCTTTCCTTTTGCTGTATCTTATCGATTTGCACAATCCGTCATTCCATGCCAGTGAATGCTGTTAGAGCAATGATCTAACCTGCAAAGTTTGCCCATTCTTTTCCACATTGGCATGATGCATAGATCTGATGAAAATTCTGCTGCATTTCCAAATTGTCTGGTTGAGACAAGATTAACAACTAACTGTGTCCTTATTCCAAGTTCATTATTCATGCATCAGAACAGGATGTAATTTCTCAACGTGCTTAGCTGTCTTCACTAGGAATAAATTAGTCCTCACATAGAATTTCCCTTGGCTCTTGCGCTGGGGGGCGAGAGAGGTGGGGTGACATTTGTATTTGCTGAGAGAAGCCAACAAGGGAAAATCCACAATGGAGCCCATGAAAATGAGTCAGTAGGGGGCAAAGACATTAAAATGTTTCCTGACTCCCCTTTTGTGGAGTGTGTCTGGGGAATCTGAGTGTAGCAGAGAGCTCCGAGGGTGTCCCCAAGGTATGCCATCCATGGCTCCGGGGTGAGGGGTCTTGGATTTGAGATCGCTTTTCTCCTTGCTCAAGTAACTACCGTTTTCTTGTCTATTTCCTTACCTGTAAAATATGCAAAGAAATATTACCCAGGGGTGAAACAAAATGAGAGAATTAGCACAGCATGCTCATTATGGCCTCTGGTAAAATAAATGTTTAGTAAACAAAGTAGCCATTATTATCTGCTAGAAGAAGGCGTTCATGTTCATTCTAGAAGGTGGTTGGGGGAAGTGGATGTCTGGGCCTGCGCTGTCCAACAGACGCACTAGCAACATGCCACACTGGAGCCCTTGAAATGTGGCCGCTCTCAACGCAGATGTGCTGTGTCAAATTACCACTCGATTTTGAAGTCTTAGTTTGATTTTTTAAAAAATATGTTATTCTTTTATTTGAGAGAGAGTTAGCAAGAGAACAGAGCAGGGGTAGGGGCAGGGCAGCAGAATAGGGAGAAGCAGGCTCTCTGATGTGCAGGGAACCTGATATGGGGCTTGATCCCAGCACCCTAATATCATGACCTGAGCCCAAGCCAGAGACTTAACCCACTGAGGCACGCAGGCTGCCCTTAGTTTGATTTTTTAAAAAAAGAATGTAAAATACCTCATTAATAGTCTTAATGTAGACTACATGTTCAAATAATGATATTTGGAGGTTTTGGCTGAAAGAAAACAATTGTTGGGGCGCCTGGGTGGCTCAGCGGGTTAAAGCCTCTGCCTTGGGCTCAGGTCATGATCCCAGGGTCCTGAGACCGAGCCTGGCATCGGGCTCTCTGCTCTGCAGGAAGCCTGCTTCCACCTCTCTCTCTGCCTGCTTCTCTGCCTACTTGTGATCTCTGTCTGTCAAATAAATAAATAAAAATATTTTTAAAAATTTTAAAATTAATTTTACCTCTCATTAGTTTTTAATGCGGCTATTAGAGAATTTAAAACGATACAGGGGGCTTGCGTCGTAGTTCCCGGCTGATGTCGGGCACTTCTGAGTCGGGAGGTCGGCTCTGGTATCGTACAACGGGAAGCCTGAGATGAGCTCTGGCGGCGGGCAGTGCTCAGGCCCCAGAGAGTCCGTTTTGTACATCTTCCCGCCGTGAAGGTTTGGAGGGTGCCACAGCTGACTTCGAGATGGACATTGCTCCAAAGGACCAGAAGGAATCGAGGGCAAGGGGGCAGGGAGATTAGGTGCTCTGATACCAAAGACGGATTCACTAACTCATCAGACGTTTGCTCTCAGCATACCTGCCACGAGTTTTGGGTCGCAAAGCCTCATTTTCCAGTCGCATGGCTCATCCAGGGTCTTCTTTCTGCAGCTCTTGTGAATGTGCTCATATAGAGTGCTTCGATGCACACTGGAGGGGAGGAACGCCAGATTTTCCCCCGCGGCTAGCACAGCGCCCCCCACCGGTCCGCCCCAGGGGTGCTGCTGCTTAGCGTCTGTTCCCCAGACACCTGTCCTGGGGAATCCGGTGAGTTCCATGAGTGTGGCCAACACTAGACCTCAGGCAACATTTTGCAATATTATAGTGTGTGTGTGTGTGTGTGTGTGTGTGTGTAGCATTTATCAACTCTTTCCTCAAGCACCTACGTGGGAATTGAACACTAGACTGAAATATCTTAATTTTGATAGCTATATTACATACATATAAGTATATATATCCTTGATAATAACATTTAATATTTAATGAAACTTTGGAAAGAATATGATCTTCAGCTTTGCTTAATTGATTTTTTTTTAAGATTTTATTTATTTGACAGACAGAGATCACAAGTAGGCAGAGAGGCAGGCAGAGAGAGAGGAGGAAGCAGGCTCCCTGCTGAGCAGAGAGCCCGATGCGGGGCTCGATCCCAGGACTCTGGGATCATGACCTGAGCTGAAGGCAGAGGCTTTAACCCACTGAGCCACCCAGGCGCCCCGCTTAATTGATTTTTAATTTAAAATTTTGATACTAATTAACTGTAAGCTGTATTTTGCCTTTACATTGGAATTGGCAATAGGTAATTTTAATATATTTTAATAAAACTAGCATTTTGGAACATGTATATGAAAAACAATTTGATTTTTTCATTTACTCTACATTTAATAATATATCAAAATTCCTCAAAGTTTTAATACAATTAAATTTTATTTTTCATCCCTTAGATTATCATGGCCAAACAACAGAATTTTATGTTAATTTTTTTTTTTTAAGTAATCTTTACACCCAAAGGAGGGTTTGAACTCATGACCAGAGATCGAGTCCCATGCTCTTCTGTCTGAGCAAGACAGGCTACTCTGTGTTAATGTTTTTCTTTTTTTTTAATAATCTTTTTTTTTTTTTAAGGTTTTATTTATCTATTTGACAGAGGGAGAGAGAGACCACAGGCAGGGGGAGTGACAGGCAGAGAGAGAGAGAGAGGCAGACTTCCCCACGGAGCAAGAAGCCCAATGCATGGCTCGATCCCAGGACCCTGGGATCACAACCTGAGAGAAGGTAGACACTTAACCCACTGAGGCACCCAGGCACTTTAATTTCTTAATGATAAAAACCTGAATAGTGACTTTTAGACTTGAGTCATATAAAATCATAGCTCTACACATATTTTCCTATTTCTTTGTTATGAAGCTATATCTTAAGGGTCAGAGGTATATTTTATTGACTGTTATGTTGCTTTATCATTTTTAATGCTTAGACACAGGTAGGCCTCTGTTCTCTCGACCGTGGATCCATAAACATCAGCCGAGCTCATGCCAGTGTGGTGTGCTAAGTAGACTTCTGGCAACCTACTGCATCTTGAAGTCTGTATAAACAATTTTATAAAATGCATCAGAAGGAAACAGCTCCTTTGAAAATGCTATGATATATCCTTGAATGACTGGCAGTTTTCTCCTCAGCTTCTTGCTTGGGTCCGCCTCTGCCTGATGATTGCAGTCAGACTGCTGGTCCTAGTTCACCTGTGGGTCCTGGCGTTACATTAGAAATATCAAAGTCTATTTCAAAGTGTGCACAGTGCCCAGTCTTAGTGCTTATGTTATCTTTCTAATAAATTCCTCTGGAAGCTGCTTTGTGGTTTCCCTGCCTCCTGACTTCTTTCTCCTTAAAAGCATGGTTGTACCCCTTCCTCGAATACCGTTGAGAGCAGGATGAGGTAGAAAGCCCACAATACCTGTACTGATGCTATTAGAGGACCTCAGTTGACTTCGGTCCAAATGCATTCATAGAGTCATGGTCTGCCTCTTTAGGTGTAGGAAGTCGCAAATGACCTTGTCAAGGCCCCAGATGTCTAGCTACTTGGTCCATAAAAGCTCATCCCCAACAGATACAAGAATTTTGTTCTGCTACACACAGTTCCTTGCCTTTTATAAGAGAATACTAGTCTCAAAGTCCGTGGAGCCTTCTCCTTAAAATGATACCCATGATAAGTATTTTTCAAAAGGTAAAACCAATAATAGTTCATGAAAATACCCCACCTCATGGCAAATCATGGTTTAGGCAGAAACACTGACGAGCTCTTAGCAAGGTGTATCCTGGGTCTTTTTCTCAGGGCTCTTCTCTGTTAGGGTGACTGTTGGGTGGCTTAGCTCATCATTTTCCTCAGATTGGAAGTAAAAGCTAAGGGATGGGACAGATAACTCATCGCTTTTTTATCCAAATCCAAAGTGCTTACCAAAGTGGCTCCTCACAAATCATTACCATAAACATTTATTTATTATAACGGCTGTCAACCCAGGTGACAGATCCCAATTGTGCCTGAATTCTCATATATCCCAGGCTGCTTTTCATCAACACACACACCTGCTCAGGCCTCAGGATAGTGGGTAATTATAGAGATTTGTGTGCAGTTTTATGTGTAAGTCTTTTCTTTTTTTTCTTTCTTCTTCTGTTTTTTTAGTGTGTACGTCTTAACAGACGTTTGATTTGGGAGTGGAATAGTCACTTTTCATTTAAAAGCTTCATCTTGACTTATCCTAAAGGCCAATGGTTAACTGTTAACTGGTTAGTGTCAACTTACGTCCAGTGATAGAATCAGATTTGACATTTATTTTCGATTGACTTTCAGGCCAGTCTTTCTCAGAAGGCAGGCCTGTCCCTACATGGACTTTGGTCTCCTTCGGAGTCTAATTACTTTCCATCCTCCATCGACTACATTTGCTGAGGAAGCCCCAGAGGCTGCTGCCTTGCACGGTCAGTACTGTCTGTTCAGAGTGATGCTCTGTGCTGGGATTACCCAGTGAGCTCCTGGAAGTGGGGAGAGTATTACAAAACATTGAAATAGTATTTCTCAGTGGTAGGGGCAGCCACTGATCTCCCAGGGGAAATTGAGAACTGAGATTTCTCAGCTGCAGCCCTGGGCCTTTGGGTGGAGGGATGGAGTTATCCTTTTAGGGGCACATTTTCTCCTCTCATTCTCAACCTTTAGGCTGTGGCCATTTTGCTTCCCCTTCCCAAATGGACGTACGTTAAAAGAAAGTATAGTGAAGGAGATAAGTATTTTTTTCCTGTCAACTAAATTTAATTTATTGGAAACTTACTATTTGATGGGTCTTTCGATGTATTTCCCTTTTTGTGGGACAAACGTTCTGTATTGTGACCACGTGACTGCAGCCTGTACATCTCACTTAGCCTCACTTCTCCCTCTGGTCCCGGGTACAAGATTGAGCTGTAGCTTCATTCTGGGCAATAGGACTCCAGTCCTTCTTCAGACTGACATACTATGGGGAAATGTCCAAATGTAAGGGTCCAGTGTATGGTTTTGTTGTTTTTTTTTTAAGATTTTATTTATTTATTTGACAGAGAGAGAGATGAAGCAGGCAGAGAGAGAGGGGGAAAGCAGCATCCCCACTGAGCAGAGAGCCCGACACAGGGCTTAATCCTGGGACCCCAAGCCAAAGGCAGAGGCTTAACCCACTGAGCCACCCAGGCGCCCCTACCAGTTTGTTTTGTTCATGTGACGGTTCAATGCAAGCATTCCCCGCTGGCGAGCAGCTTTGTTCCTGGGTGATTTGGGGACTCAGGATTCTTCTGTCTCTGGTTCCTCTTTCTCTGCAAAAGAGGGACTGGGCTCCTTAGAGGGACTGGAATCTTCTGCCTCCAGGAGATGAAGAAAGGGAGGATGGAAAATACACCTGTTTCTTTCTCTCTCTTTTTTTTTAAGACTATTTTTTTTAAGGGCTTTATTTATTTGAGAGAGAGAGAGAGCGTGAGCAGAGGGAGGAGCAGAGGGAGAGGAAGACTCTCCACTGAGCAAAGCCCAATGCGGGGCTCAATCTCAGGACCCTAGGATCATGACCTGAGCCAAAGGCAGATGCTTAACCAACTGAGCCACCCAGGTGCCCTGAAAACACACCTTTTCCTTAACTGCCTTACTTCAAACAACACATATCACTTTCATTACCATTCCCTGGGTGAGAACAAGGAGACGCCTCATCTAGGTGCAACAAGAAGCTGGGAAATACAGACTTTGGAAAGGGGGCTACTTTCCAGAGACAGCTGTATTCCAGGGAAGGAGAGAATTGTGAAATCTTGTTAGTAAAGCTGGTCAGATTCCCTTGATCTGTGATATCTATTTTCCTCTTTACTGCCTATCAAATTCCTACTCATCTTTAAAGGCTCCACTTAAATGCCACCTTATTCTCAAAGTCCTCTAAGAGCTCACTGTTGGAAATTAGTTGTCCCTCTCCTATATACTTGGCCCATGTTTCTATTATTAAATAAGAAGCTACCGGTTTCCCTGTTTGCCTCCCCAACAATGGACGGTGCTCTTTAAGGCCGTAGACTGGAACTTATTTCTTTCTATACTTCCCCCATCACGTAGACTATCTTTGCACACTCAAATCAGTGTCCCCTCAGTTATTCTGAGAAATGTTATTAGAATTTAAGCACTTGAACAGTAACTATATAAAATTCCTCAGGAAGGGGGTGTCTGGGTGGCTCAGTCGTTAAGCGTTGGCCTTCGGCTCAGGTCATGATCTCAGGGTCCTGGGATTGAGCCCCGCATCGGGGTCTCTGCTCAGCAGGGAGCCTGCTTCTCCCTCTCCCACTCCCCCTGCTTGTGTTCCTCTCTCGCGCTGTTTCTCTGTCAAATAAATTAAAAAATCTTAAAAAAAAATTCCTCAAGAAGTATATTGGCCAACCAATAAAAATTTCTTAATCACCTGCTATGAGAAAGCCAGTTCATGTATTTAAGATGCCTATAATCTAATAGAGATGTCAGATATAAGCCCTTGTAAACAAGAAGAAGAAAATATTTAAACTCTGGAGGCACTGCTGACAAGACCACCAGCAGACTGGAATTTACCACCTTGGAAACTAGTCACATCTGAGGGTTGAAGTGTTATGTACACAATGTACATGTCAAACATTATCTGTCAGGGAATAAATAAAAAAACTCAAATCCTTTTTTAGATTTTTTTTCAAGATTTTATTTATTTATTTGACAGGCAGAGATCACAGGTAGGCAGAGAGGCAGGCAGAGAGAGGGGGGGGGGCAAGCAGGCTCCCTGCTGAGCAGAGAGCCCGATGCGGGGCTCAATCCCAGAACCCTGGGATCATGACCTGAGCCGAAGGCAGAGCCTTTAACCCACTGAGCCACCCAGGCATCCCCCTTATTTAGGTTTTTTTTCAAATATAAGCATTTTGATTTTATGAGTTTTAAAAATCATTTAAGTATAATTATTCTGGATATACAGAATATACACAATCATCTTGACATTCTCTGTGTTTTACCTGTAGATTGAATCCAAAGTTCAAATCAATAAATAGCATTTATATTATTATGGTTACACATATATACACTTTGTACAAATGTTTGTATGTATATTCATACACAGTGTATAGATAGTGACTCTTTTTATACATATATGTACATATACAAAATATATATCATGTATATATACATATATAAAATACATATTTCTTATCTATTATTTAGTATATTAAAAATACAAATAAAATATCTGTTATATAAATATAATGTATAAATATAAATATAAAATATACTAGAAATAGAAATTCATAATGTATATTTATTATATATTTGACATATATCAAATATATATTTATAAATATAAATATATAAATATAAGTATATAAAATATATAGTATATTGATATATACTAATATATAATATATCAGATATATTAATGAATATATAAATATGTTTATTAAATGTCATGTATAAAATAATAATATATCTTAGTATGTATTATAATTATTAGGTTGCATGTAATTTATTTTGTGCACATGACATGTATATGCAGCACATTACTACGTGATAACAGGCCCGCACTGCTCTCTGGGGTGCAGTGTTACGGCCTCGGCTCTTCTCAAAGGAACATGCTTAAGTGGACTGTCCTTTCACACATTTCACCAGATGTAGCTTTAATTAATATAATTATGACATGAATGTTTACATTAACTTATAATACCATCTAAAGAATGAAAAATAGTGATAGCTAAGTACAGGTGGGGAGGGAAAAACAACATACTCTCACTGTCATAGCAAAAATGTCAATAGTTATATTGCAAGGTTGATAAACCAAGAAATGACTGTGTACAATGATTATTAATGAAAATCAACTACTAGAAATACTAAAAACAAATGGCTAAATATATGCTAAGAAGTTAATATCCAACATAGATGAGGAGCTTCTAGTAATCAAGACAAAAAAACAAAACAACGCTCTGAAAAGATGCTCAACGTCACTAATGGATCAGGGAAACGCAATTCAAAAGCACAGCAGGATATCACCTTGAAGCTGTTAGACTGGCTAGTATGAAACAAAACAAGCGTTGGTGACAGTGAGGAGGAAAGGGAACCCTGGTGCCTGGTTGGTGGGAATGCAAATTGGTGCAGTTCCTATGGAAAACAGTATGGGGCTCCTCAAAAAATTATAAATAAAGTTACTGTGTGAGCCATCAGTCCCACTTATGGGCATACATCCAACAGAATGGAAGTCAGGATCTCAGGGAGATATCTGTACTCCTGTGTTCATTGTAGCATTATTTACAGTATTCAAGAGATGGAGGCAAGCTCACTGTCCACTGATGGATGAAAGAATAAAGAAAATGTGGTATATGCATAGAATTAGATAGTATTCAACTTAAAAAATAAGGAAATCCTACTTTATGCTAAGTGAAATAAACCGGATAGAGAAGGACCTATACTGCATGATCCCACTTTTATGAGAAGTCTAAAATACTCAAACTCATGGGGCGCCTGGGTGGCTCAGTGGATTAAGCCGCTGCCTTCGGCTCAGGTCATGATCTCAGGGTCCTGGGATCGAGCCCCGCATCGGGTTCTCTGCTCCGCAGGGAGCCTGCTTCCTCCTCTCTCTCTGCCTGCCTCTCTGCCTACTTGTGATCTCTGTCTGTCAAATAAATAAATAAAATCTTTAAAAAAAAAAAAAAATACTCAAACTCATGAAACCAGAAAGTAGAGTGGTGGTTTCCAGGGGCTGGAGGGAAGGGAATGAGGAGATGTCAGTCAAAGGGCACAAAGTTTCAGTGATGCAGGATGAATAAACTGGAGACCTCCTGTACAACACGGACCCGATAGTTAACAACACTGTGTCATATACTTAAAAATTTTATAAGGGGGTAGACTATGTGTTAAGTGCTCTTATCACAAAAGGAAAAAAAACTAATTTAAATAAAAGAAGCAGAAAGACACTTTTGGAGGTGATGACTATATTAGGTTCTCAACTGTGATGATAGTTTAAGGGGTATATACTTACCCCCAATTCATCACGTTGTATACATTAAATATATGTAGCTTTTCATATGTCCATCAGACCTCAGTTAAATGGTTTTTAAAAAGCAAATAGCTAAGGGGCACCTGGGTGGCTCAGTGGGTTAAGCCTCTGCCTTCAGCTCAGGTCATGATCTCAGGGTCCTGGGATGGAGACCTGCATCCCTGCATCAGGCTCTGCTGCTCAGCAGGGAGCCTGCTTCCTCCTCCCTCTCCCTCTGCCTGCCTCTCTGCCTATTTGTGATCTCTCTCTGTCAAATAAATTTAAAAAAAAAAGAAGCAAATAGTTGAAAGTGAGGATCTTTGTGAGAAGGAGCAGGTGCAGCTACCTCTTCAGTTAGACTTTTTACATTTTGTGTGTTTCTATGTTTCTATCTTTGATTCATCATCTTAAAAAAAACATAGAAATTTAAAAAAAAACATAGAAATTAAAGTTATGTTGTAATTTTTCAAAAGTGTTGCTACATTTGTAATAACTATTTTACTGTTATATAATTTACATAATGATGTCTATTTTACATACTGTATAAATATATAACTATCTATTAATGTATCTGTAGGAAATATATAACAGATATATAATTAATAATATGATATATTTATAGTCTCTTGAAGTCAGGCTGGAAATTCACATGTTAAGTATGTGGTTTATACTAGAGATAACAATCTTAATCTTGGGACCTAATGTCACTACATATCTAAGTAACTGACAATCTGAAATAATTCTGTTTAAGAAAACCTTTCTGAAAAGGTCCAGCCCTACAAAGAAGATCAACTGGGGAACTCTGTTCATATTACAAAGAAATCAAAACAGGGCTTCTTTAAGTCACGGTCTTCACTAATACGAGATTCATTAAAGGTTTAAAAATTAAATCAATACACAGCTTTTTAGGAACATAGCATCATTTCAAGAATGCAGTCTTGTAAAAAGCAAGTGCAAGGAAGGGTGTGATTCCTTACACATGTGTGGTGAATTTTCCGCCTCATTAACAAATGCAAAATGCTCTTTTCTCTCAAAGAAAGGCAGCACAGAAAAACCATTTCAATGTGCAAATGGATAGGAAATCAGATTCACAAGGATGCGAATATAAACTAACTTTTATTTGCTAAAGATGCTTCTCATGGCCTACCTACTTGGGTGGAGTAGAACTGGGATGGAATCACCAAAATTCTGGCTTGAAGACCCATGATTTCATCCATAATTTCACTTTCAAATTTCCCAAAAGTTTTGAGGATTGTAATCCAAAGCCCAGTGACACTAGACATTTGAGACAAGGCTAGAGCATGCATTAAAAGGTAATTTCCACTGGACAATCTGTCCACTGTGTTATGGTTTATAGAAAATCTTGACTGTGGTTGGCAAACAAATGGCTTTTTTTTAAAAAGATTTTATTTATTTATTTGAGAGAGAGAGAGAGTACATGAGAGGGGAGAGGTCATAGGGAGAAACAGACTCCCTGCTAAGCAGGGAGTCTGATGTTGAACTCCATCCCAGGACTCCAGGATCTTGACCCCAGCCGAAGGCAGTTGCTAAACCAACTGAGCCACCCAGGTGCCCAAACAAATGGATTTCTGTGGGAAAATTTCTGCCTGATAGGAAAAGGAACTGAATAGATCCAAAGGATATATTCCTCCCAAGATGCTTTGGAGTCTATACTGACATGTTGTGTGGTTTAATCAAATCTCTCAGTCATCATATTTTCCAAAATAAAAAGGAAAGTTAACTAACTTGTCTACTAAATCCTACTCTTTTCTCTCTTCCCTATTGTGGAGGGTTGTTGTTTGTTTGTGTTTTTGTTTGTTTCGTTTCATGATTTCCACCAATTACAGGTTTGAGAGCTCATCTGCTAAAGAACCAATGATCTGTAGAGAACATCTAATCTTCAATGTTTTTGTAGATAAAATTTAAGGTTGTCTCATGCACAAATAAGGCAGAAGTAGGTTCTTATGTAAAAAAATTGAAAAATGAGAAGCGTCAAGCATGGGCCGTCAGGCTAAACTGACAGCGTATTATTATTGTCAAGGGTGTTGAATTGTATGGTGGCATTGCAAATGTTCCGGTCGCATATATTAACTTATCCAAATAGAGAAATACAAAATTATGCTTTTGTACTTGTCCAAATAAGAAGTACAGAAATCCACACTTTCGGGGCTATGAAAATGAGTGTATGTGAGGACTCAAAGCCAATGAACAGAGAGAGGATCGTACTTAGGACAATTCCCATAAGTGGGAGTCCTGTGGGGGGTTAGGAGCAGAAGAATAAACATAGCTAATCACGTCTCAACGAGGTGGGGAGGCAAAGTTTTCAAGACCTGCTTTTATCTGTTTTCTCCAAATGAGGACAGAAAATGCTCATTGTACAACTTGGGGAATGGTGGGTGTGATGAACCCTCCATAATTTTGGGAGTATTTCTGAAGAATGTACTAATATCCATCATTCTGGGGTTTTGCTTTTAGGAATAATATGTCCTTATATTTTCAAAAATGTGGATAGGGGATATGGTTACAGGGTTCAACACCTTTCCAAAAGAAGAAGGTAAATGATGACAAGCATCCTTCCCCTCTGTCCCTTATCCAGCCAGCTGTCACCACCCCTTACTTTTGTCCCTCAGGTAACCACTGTGATTAGCTTCTTGCCTATTCTTTCAGTGTTCTTGTTTACAAATAAGCAACTGCAAATATATATATTCTTTCTTTCCTTTCTTGTTTACCCATCCTACTCCCTCTTCAGAACCTTACTTTTTTTTTTCAATTAGCATTTCCATTTCGCTTCATGCCAGTGAGTACACAGGGCACATTTTCAGTGTTTGTTTAGGCAGCAAAGTATTCCACTATATAGATACATCCTAATTTATTCAACGGGTTCTCCATTGTTAGATATTTAGATTGGTCTTGGGGTTTGCTACTAAACACAATAGTGAGGTGGAAAGCTTATACAGACATAGTTTCTCACTTGTGCAAATATATCTGCAGAGTAAATATACAGGAATAAGACTGATAGATCAACGAGAAAATGCTTTTGGAATTCTGATAGGTATTGTCAACCACCCTCCGTAGAGCTGATAACGATTTACACTCCCAAGAGCAGTACATGGTAGAGGCTGTTTGCCCGCAGCCTCGCCAGGAATACTTTATCATATTTTTGAGTTTTCTTTTTTTTATATGGATTCTTTTTAAGATTTTATTTATTTATTTGACAGAGAGAGAGAGAGCAGGCAAGAGAGGGAACACAAGCACAGGGAGTGGGAGAGGGAGAAGCAGGCTTCCCACAGAGCGGGGAGCCCAATGTGGGGCTTGATCTCAGCACCCTGGGATCATGACCTGAGCCAAAGGCAGATGCTTAACAACTGAGCCACCCAGGTGCCCCATATTTTTGGGTTTTCTTACCTGATAAGTGGACAGTGATTTCCCAGTGTTGTAATTCCCATTTCTTTTATTATGAGGAAAGCTGAGTCTATTTTCTCTGTTTAAAACCCTTCTGTGGGACGCCTGTGTGGCTAGTCGGTTAAGTGTCTGCCTTTGGCTCAGGTCATGATCTCGGGGTCCTGGGATCGAGTCCCGCATCGGGCTCTCTGCTCAGCAGGGGCCTGCTTCCTCCTCTCTCTCTGCCTGCCCCTCTGCCTACTTGTGATCTCTCCCTCGCTGTCAAAATAAATAAATAAAATCTTTAACAACAACAACAACAACAAAACTCTTCTGCATTTCTTTTTATTTTTGGTCATTTTTCTGGTTCTGGTCATTTTTCTATTGTGCTGTTGGTCTTTTTTTCTTATAGATCTCTGGGAACCTGTCGTTTGTATCCCAATTCACATTCTAGCATTACTTCCAGGCTGTGTGTGTGTGTGTGTGTGTGTGTGTTTTGTGATATGACACTTTAAAAAAAATGTTTATGACTTCTGGATTTTAAGTTATAATTAGAAAGCCTTTTCCACTCCACAATTATTACACATGCGCTCATATTTCTTCTAATATCTCTGACTCAGCTTTCACACTTAAATCTTAATTCATTTGTAATTCATCTGTGTGTTAAACTGCATGGATTCAACTATATATTTTTTCCCAGAATGCTACCTGTTGTCCCCAAAACATCTATTAAATAGTCCTTTTCCCCACTGATTTGAGAGGCAATTTTCTTTTTTAAGTAGGCCCTATTCCTAATGTGGGGGCTTGAACTCACAACCCTGAGATCAAGAGTTGCGTGTTCTACCAACTGAGCCAGCCAAGCACTCCTTGAGATGCAATTTTTATTGTAATGTCTCGTATTTGTCTTCATTTCTGGGCTTTTTGTTCAATTACAAAGTTCTCTCCTGTTCATGTGCCAGTACTATAGGTTTTTAAAACATTAATGACAATTTTATGTTTTAGTATTTGCTTTTCTTATTCTTTCTTGCTTGTTTTCCAACATAAAATGAGAACTGATTTGTTTAATTAAAAACAAAACAATACCAGTAATAACAACAAGACAGTAGAAATACCTGTTGGCATTTGATTTATAAATTAACTACAGAAGAATTGACATTTTTACAGCGTTGAGTCTTTTTTTTCAAGTACGTGGACGTCCTTCCATTTGTTTAAGTCTTTTTTTTTTGTCATTGATTTTGAAGTGTTTTTACATAGCTCCTGCAATTTCTGGTTTGCTAATTCCAATGGAATTTTTATTTTTTGTTGTTGTTGTTGTGGGTGAGCTCTGTATCAGTAAGGGTTCTAATGAAGAAACACATGGCATCATGTAAGTTGGATACTTGAAGAGATAAGAGAGAAGTGTTATTTACAAATGTCTGAACACGTATAGAAGAAGCAAGAGGACAGAGCAGTACATTTGGGATAGTAACAGCAGTTCTAGTGTCCTTCTTTTTCATACCTAGGGTTGAATTTTTAAGGGAAAGAGTTGCTATAACCCATATACACAGCTCCTGTTGGAGGTGGGAGATGTAACCTTGGTCCAAGGATATCACTAGCCTGCTGTGGTCCCAGCAGAGAGAACAGAGGGAGGAAGAAATAAAAACACTACCTCTCTCTCTCTCTAATCCCTCCTTTCAGATCTCCTGCTGGAGTTTTCCATCCGTCAAACCCAACCAGAGGCAAGAGGACAAGAGAGGTCATTGACAGAGTCAATAGGCAATATAATTAAACCTATCTGGGTAGAGAACAGGGTGGGATCAGGTAGAGAATGAATCTGGTGGATAGACAGAAGATATCCAACACGTTGTCCTTTTGAGATAAATTTCTATTCAATAAAATTCATAGATTTTAGGAGTATAGTTCTATGAGTTTGCAAAATGAATACAATTATGCAAGCCCAACCAAAATCAAAATTCCTTTGTGTTTCCCTATAGTCAATTGCTTCTTCCAGCCCTGGCCCAAGACAACCACTGATCTGTTTTTTGTCGCTATGATTTTGCCTTTTCTAGAACTTCATATAAATAATATGTTGTCTTTTGTGTCTGGTTCCCTTCAGTTTGCATATTTTGGAGTTTCATCCATGTGTTTTGCATGTATCAGTAGTTCATCCCATGGTCTTGCCAAGCAGGACATTGTCTGGATATATTCCATTGTCTGGATATACAACAACTTGTTTACCCTATTTACTAGTTTATGAATATATTAGTTGTTTCCAGGTTGGAGCAATTAAGAATAATGTTGCTGGGAAGCCTGGTGGCTCAGTCGGTTAAGCGTCTGCCTTCAGCTCAGGTCCTGATCCTAATGTCTTGGGATCAAGCCCCACATTGGGCTCCCTGCTCAGCGGGGACCCTGCTTCTCTCTCTCCTTCTGCCCCATCCCTGCTTTTGCTCTCTCTCTCTATTTCTCTCTGTCAAATAAATAAATAAAATCTTGAAAGAAAAAAAAAAACAAAGAAAATCTTGCTATGACTATTCACATATGGTGTCCTTGTCTTTACATGGATATATGTATTCATTCTTGGTTATCTAGCTAGGAATGGAATTACTGGGATGAATATTAAGTGTGTGTTTAACATGATAAGAAAACACCAACTTGTTTTTCAAGTAGATAGATCATTATAGTGTAACTACTAGAAATATGGAGTATTCCAATTGTCCATCCATGCAGATATTGGCTATTGTAAGGCTTCTTAAATTTTAGCCATTCTAGTGAGTATATAGCAGTATCTCTTTGTTGTTTTAATTTGTTTTTCTTTGATAACTGGTCATGTTGAGGATCTTTTCATTCGTTATTGGATTTTATATATATTCTTTTATCCAATCCAATATATATTGGATTAAATATATATAATTTATATATTATATAAATATATATAATATATATTAATTTATATAAATTTATATTTTTATATAAATATATTTATATAAATATATAAATATATATATTAAATATATATAATTTATATATTATATAAATTCCTTATTGGATTTTATATATATTCTTTTATATATATTCTTTTAAACTGTCTGTTTAAATCTTTTGTTCTTTTCTTGACTGAACTGTATGTCTTCCTATTGGTAACTTGTAATGGTTCTTTATATATTCAGAGCACAAGCCCCTTGTTGGACATTTTGCCAATTTTTTTTCCCCATTTTATTTTCTGGAGAGTCTGTTGAAGAACAAAATATTTTTTGTTTTGATGAAATCCAATTTATCAATTTTTTTTGGTTTCATGCTTTTGTGTGTTTTAAACTTTTAATTAATTAATTAATTAATTAATTAACTTATTTATTTTAGAGAGAGAGTGTGAGAGCAGAGGTTGAGAAAGACTCTCAAGCAGACTCTGGGCTGAGCTCAGAGCCCGATTAGAGACTCAAATCCATGACCCTGAGATCCTGAACTGAACTAAAACCAAGAGTCAGATGCTCAACTAACTAAGCTACCAGGTACTCCCAAGCCCTTATGTTTTAATAAATTATTGCTTGGTCTTATATTTCAAATATTTTCTCCTATGTTTTCTGCTCAAAGGTTTTAAGATGTTTTTTTAAAGGATTATTTATTTATTTATTTGACAGAAAGAGAGACAGTGAGAGAGGGAACACAAGCAGGGGAAATGGAGAGGGAAAAGCAGACTTCCAGCAGAGCAGAGAGCCCAATTCGGGGCTTCATCCCAGGACCCTGGGATCACAACCTGAGCCAAAGGCAGACGCCCAATGACTGAGCCACCCAGGCGCCCCAAGACTTGGGTTTTTAAATTTAGGTCTATGATCCATTTTGAATTAATTTTTGCATATGGTGAAAGATAAGAGTCAAGACTTTTTTTCCCCCAATATGAACAGTGTGGCATGATTCCAACACCATTTGTTGCCTTTCCATCATTTAATTATGTTGACACCTTGGTCAAAAATCATTTGACTCTATGTTTGGATCTATTCCTGGACAGTACTCTGTTCCACTGATTGGTGGACCTTTCTTTACACGTGTATTACCTGTATTACTGTAGTTTTACAGTGTCTTCGTACCAGGTGGTTTAAGTCTTCCAACTTTTTTCTTCTTTTTAAAATTGTTTGGCTATTTTAGGTCATTTGCATTTCTATGTCAATTTTTTAAAAGGATTTTATTTATTTATTTGAGAGAGAGCACACAAGCGAGGTAGGGGTGGTAAGGACAGAGGAAGGGGGAAGCAGGCTCCCCACTGAGCAGGGAGCCTGATGCGGGGCTCGATCCCAGGATTCTGGGATCATGACCTGAGCTGAAGGCAGACGCTTAACCAACTGAGCCACCCAGGCAATCCTCCATGTCAATTTTAGTATCCACTTGTCAATTCCTTTTTCTTTTCTTTTTTTTCTTTTTAAAGATTTTTATTTATTTGAGAGCGAGAGACACAGCGAGAGAGGGAACACAAACAGGGGAAGCAGGAGAGGGAGAACCAGGCTTCCCGCTAAGCAGGGAGCCCGATATGGGGCTCAGTCCCAGGACCCTGGGATCATGACCACAGCCGAAGGTAGACACTTAATGACTGAGCCACCCAGGCGCCCCCACTTGTCAGTTTCTAAAAGAAAATGCCTGCTGTGCTTTTGATTAATATTGCGTTAAATCTGGGGCACCAGACTGGCTTAGTGGATAGATAGAGCATGTGACTCTTAATCTCAGGGCAGTGAACTCAAGCCCCACATGGGGTGTGGAGCTTACTTTAAAAGAAAAAAAAAAAAGCCTGCCTTGAATCTATTGATTAGGGAAGAATTGCTATCTTAATAGTCAATCTTCCAATTCATAAACATGGTATATCTGACCATTTCTCTAGGTCTTTTTTTTTTTTTAAGATTTTATTCATTTATTTGACAGAAAAAATAAATGTGCTCTTACACAGCAAGAGAGGCAACACAAGCAGGAGGAGTAGGAGAGGGAGAAGCAGACTTCTTGCCAAGCAAGGAGACTCATGTGGGGCTCGATCCCAAGACCCTGGGATCATGACCTGGGCCGAAGGCAGACGCTTAATGATTGAGCCACCCAGGTGCCCCTCTCTAGGTCTTCTTTAATTTCTCTCAACATTGTAAAAATCTTCTACACCTTTCATTACATTTATTTCTTTTTTTAATATTTTATTTATTTATTCGAGAGAGAGAGGGGGAGAGAGAAAGCACGAGAGATGGGGAGGGTAGAGGGAGAAGCAGACTCTTTGCTGAACAGGGAGCCCCATGTGGGGCTCGATCCCAGGACCCCAAGATCATGACCTGAGCTGAAGACAGATGCCTAACCAACTGAGCCAACCAGGCATCCCATCATTAAATTTATTTCTCAAGGGTTTTTTATGCTGTTGTAAATGTATTGGTTTTTTAAAATGTCATTTTTAATTGTTTGTTGTCAGTATATAGAAATGAAATGATTATTGCATATTAATCTTCTGTCTTGGAGTTTTGCTAAATTCATTTATTAGTTCTAGTAGTTTTTGTATATTCCCTCCGGATTTTTTATATACGTGATCATGTTGACTGTAAATTCAGTTTTACTTCTTCCTTTATAAACTCTTTGCTTTGTATTTTATGTTTTCTTGCCTATTGGCATGTTTAGGACCTCCAGCTGTACAATAATCCTGAATACAAGTTGTAAGAGTGTGCAACTCTCTCAACTTTTTCAGCATTTGTATGATGTTCATGCTAGGTTTTTCACTGATGCTCTTTTTCAAAGTTGAAGATGTTTCATTCTATTCAGAGTTTGTGGAGAGTTTTATCAGGAATGGCTGTTGAACTTTGTGAAATACTTTCTCTGCATTTGTTGAAATGATCGTATGGTTTTTCTCCTTTATTCTATTAATATGATGAATTACATTAATTGATTCTCATATATTAAACCAGTACTACATTTCTTGGGAAAACCCCATTTGATTATGATTCATGATTCTTTTAACATATTACCAGGTTCAGTTTCTTAATATTTCCTCAAGGGTTTTTACTTTATATATCCATGATGGATATTGGTCTATAGTGTTTTTTTCTTGTTATGTCTTTGTCAGGTATTAAATTAGAGTAATGCAATAAAGTATTTCCTCTTCTTTTTTCTGATGTAATTTGTGAGAGATTGGTACCATTTATTCCTTAAATGTTTGCTAGAATTACCGTGAAATCAGCTGGAACTGGGGTTTTCTCTGTGAGAAAGCTTTTTTTTTTTTTTAAGATTGTATTTATTTACTTAAGAGAGAGAGAGAGAAAACATGAGTAGGGGGAGGGACAGAGGCAGAGGGAGAAGCAGACTCCCCCTTGAGCAGGAGCTGGATGTAGGATTCGATCCCAGGACCCTGACACCATGAATAGAGCTGAAAGGAGATGCTCAACTGACTGATTCACCCAGGCGCCCCTGTGAGAAGACTTTTAATTAAAATTTTAAATATTTTATTTGTTACAGATCTTCTGTTTTCCCTGAGTCTGTTTTTCATAATTTCTGTCTTTTGAGGAGATTGTAGATTTCATGTCATTGAATTTTTTGGCATAATGTCATTCACAACATTCCTTTATTGTCCATCCTTTAGTGAGTTTAGAACTGTACTGAGAAACTTCTTTCAGTTTTTCATCTCATTTGTAACTTGTGCATTTGTAATTGACCAATTTACCTAGAAGTTTATGTGTAATTGGTATCTGACAGGAGCCAGCTTCTGATTTCATTGGTTTTCTCTTTAGTGTATCCATTGCTGTTGCGTTGATTTCCACTGTTTATTATTCCACTTCTATTATTTCTTTCTTTCTACTTGCTTTGGATGTAATTTGTCCTTTTTCTACTTCCTTAAGAAAGAAGTTTATATCATCGGATTTATTCGTTTCTTCTTCTTCTCTGATATAAGTAATGCTATACATTTTCCTCTAACCATTGTTTTCACTGTATCGCACAAATTTTGATATACTGTGTTTACACTTTTGTTCAATTCAAAATATTTTCTTTTCTTTTATTTATTTATTTGATAAGATCACAAGTAGGCAGAGAGGCAGTCAGAGAGAGAGGAAGAAGCAGGCTCCCCACCGAGCAGAGAGCCCGATGGGGGCTCCATCCCAGGACCCTGGGATCATGACCTGAGCCGAAGGCGAGGCTTTAACCCACTGAGCCACCCAGGCGCCCTCAAAATATTTTCTAATTCCTCTTCTGACTTCTTTTTTTCCTCAGAGGTTATTTAGAAGCCTGCTTAATTTCCAAGTATTTGAGGATTTTCCAGGGAGCTTTTTGTTGTTGACTTCTAGTTTAATTATGTTGTGGTCTGAGAATATACTCTAAGCAATCCCATTATGTTTGTATTTATTGAGACATGTTTTATGGCTCAAGATATTCTATATTGGTGAGTATTCCACGTGAATTTGAAAAGAAGGTATTGCCATGTGGCATGTTCTATGAATGCCAGTTGGGTCAAGTTGGTTGATGATGTTCAGGCTTTACTGATTCTCTGCCTCCTTTATCAGTGTTGGTGGAATTTTCTCTATACTGATTTTCCATCTACGTAAATTGTCATTAACTGAGAAAGTATGGTTTCTTCTCTAGCTGAAATTATGGATTTGTCTATTTCTTCTTTCCTTTCTGTCGATATTTAATGTTTTGGGACTCTGTTATTAGGTTCATATATAGTTGTAGATGTTCTACAGTCCTGATTTTTTATCTTTGTATCATTCTGAAATTCTTTGTCTCTAGTAAAACTCCTTCCTTAAGATAGATTTTTCTATAACAATATAGCTCCTTGGACTTTCTCATGCTGACTGTTTCCATGATATGTCTTTTTCTGTTCTTTTACTTGCAACTCATTTGCATATTTGCATTTAAAAACATCTTTTGTAGACAGCATATAGGTTGGTTGTGTTTTTATACTCCATCTGCCAATCTGTTGATTGGAAAGTTTAATCCACTTAGATTTAATTCTTGATATGAATTATTTTAAGTCTGCCATTTTTCGATTTGTCATCTCTCTCTTTTTTAAATTACTCTATCCTGCTTTTTTTATCCTGCTTTTTATGTATTAAACATTTTTTTTCAGTATACTGTGTAATTAATTTCTTGGCTTTTAAGCTATTTCACAGTTTTTTTTTTTTTACCTTTTATTTTTATTTTTTATTTATTTTTTTTTAATTTAATTTTTTTTCCATTTTATTTATTTTTTCAGCGTAACAGTATTCATTCTTTTTGCACAACACCCAGTGCTCCATGCAAAACGTGCCCTCCCCATTACCCACCACCTGTTCCCCCAACCTCCCACCCCTGACCCTTCAAAACCCTCAGGTTGTTTTTCAGAGTCCATAGTCTCCCATGGTTCGCCTCCCCTCCCCAATGTCCATAGCCCGCTCCCCCTCTCCCAATCCCACCTCCCCCCAGCAACCCCCAGTTTGTTTTGTGAGATTAAGAGTCATTTATGGTTTGTCTCCCTCCCAATCACAGTTTTTAAAAAGCATAGTTTTTAGTGGTTGCTCTAGGATGGCAATATTTGTTTCTTAAATGTCATTTTCAGTCATTTGCTGTTAATATATAGAAATAAAATGACTACTACATATATCTTTTATTCCTCGTGATAGTTTGGAAATTTTTTGCATTCTTTCTCACCATACAGTCTTTTTAGATCTTATCTTTATTGAGCACATGTGTGGTGGTCAGTGTTTGTGTGGGATGTTATCATTTTCAAGGGTCATATGCCCTTTTAAATAACTATATATATATTTATTTCCAAGAAACATATTCTTAATTTTTTTAGGGCAAAATTTTCCAGTTTTCCTCATTGTGTAGCAGCCTTCATTTGTAATTCATCCACAGAAACGCTTCCCACTCTCACAATCTGTCAACATCAGCTAAGCTTATAGAAGCTTTACCTTGTAATGGAGATTTAGTCTCCCTATCAGTTAACAATTTGAAGCAGATGGCCTTAATTATCAACAATGGGGAGCTGAACCCATCAATTAGTGCCCACAATTCCGGCCTAGGATATTGTCAGTATATTGATGAGTGACTAGGAGAAAGGAGACATTTTATATCTTAATTTTACTTTATGTTATATAAAAGAAACAAGATCACAGCAAACATATGAGGAATTTAAAATATGAAGCATGGGGCACCTGGGTGGCTCAGTGGGTTGAGCCTCTGCGTTCGGCTCAGGTCAGATCTCAGGGTCCTGGGATCGAGTCCCACATCGGGCTCTCTGCTCAGCGGGAAGCCTGTTACCCCCTATCTCTCTGCCTGCCTCTCTTGTGATTTCTCTCTCTCTCTCTCTGTCAAATAAATAAATAATCTTTAAAAATAAATAAAATGCGAAGCGTGTGTGTGTGCAAAAAGATGTTTATTACAATATTAGTTGCAATTGTGAGAAATAGATACAGCTTAAATGTTCACTAAGGATATGATTAAATATTATGATAGAAAATATGAAGCTTTTTCAACTGAGAAGATATTAGTAGTGATATGCAAAAGCCTGGTAAAATCCATTAACCATCCATTTGTTAAAAAGCTTTTTACTTTTTAAAATTTTTTTAAAGATTTCATTTATTTATTGGACAGAGAGAGAGATCACAAGTAGGCAGAGCAGCAGGCAGAGATAGAGGGGGAAGCAGGCTCCCTGCTGAGCAGAGAATCCAATGCGGGACTCAATTCCAGGACCCTGGGATTGTGATCTGAGTCAAAGGCAGAGGCTTAACCCACTGAGCCACCCAGGTGCCCCACTTCTTAAATTTTTTAAAAGATTTTATTTATATATATTTGGTCAGTTTGACAAATGTACACACCTGTGTAACTGCCACTATAATAAACAGAGAGAATTTCTCTCACCTTAGAAAGTTCCCTCATGGCTTTCCTTCATGGTTTCTGTCCCTGTAGATTAGTGTTGACTGATGAGGAGCTTTACAAAAATGGAATCCTACAGTATGTGGATGAGAGAGAGAGAGCATGAGGAGGGGAAAGGGGCAAAGAGAGAGAGAGAGAAGCAGGTACCCTGCTGAGCAGGGAGAATAATGTGGGGCTCCATCTCAGGACCCTGAGATCATGACCTGAATTGAAGGCAGACGCTTAACTGACTGAGCCACCCAGGCGCCCCAGCCATCCATCTAGACATGATTACTACTCAGCAATAAAATGGAGCAAACTCCTAATATACAACATAGATGAGACTCAGAAATACGATGCTCAGCAAAATAAGCCAGGCACAAGGGAACACATACTGTAGGATTCCATTTTTGTAAATCTCCTCATCAGTCAACACTAATCTACAGGGAGAGAAACCATGAAGGAGAGCCATGAGGGAACTTTCTAAGGTGAGAGAAATTCTCTCTGTTTATTATAGTGGCAGTTACACAGGTGTATACATTTGTCAAACCGACCAAACTACATTTGAGATTTGTGTGTCTTACTGTATGTGATATACCTTAGTTTTTAAAACAAGTGATTACTATATTAACTCAGTTCCCTTAAGGCTTTATCAAGGAATTTTACATTTGTTAAGGAAATGCTTTCATAAGAGCAAGCTTCTCTTCAGAGAGAAATTTTTGCTTCATGTATCTTACCTCTACTAACATACGGAGAGGTCATGAAAAATGTGCAAGCTTAGAGATAAACAAGTTTCGACCAGCTATGTGAATTTGGCCAACTTAAATTATACCCCAGACAGTGGTTTTCTTAAATGTAAATCAGAGATAATGAACGAGACCTTGTTGGGTTGCTGTGTGGACTTGGAGCTGTTATGACGTATTAAGGGCCTAACAGCACATGGTTGGTGATCAGTAAATGGTAGTTAGTCCCATGTACAGTAAGGGGAACACATACGCTACAGTGTTCTTAACCTTACGAAGGTAGAGTCTTGGCTCTAAAGAGTTTTGTCTTGCATCTGGAATAATCATACAGAGATATTAATATTCCATCCACTCATGAATGTTGTCTTCTTAGAATGGGATGGTGCCTCTTTTTGTAGGGCTTAGCAGAATGTGGGAATAGAAACTTCTCTCTCCTGAACTTTTTCAAAAGTCTCATGAGTCTACTTGCAACTTCCATGACCGCTCTCCACACTGTGGTGGACTGTTCCTTCAGAATACCTCCCCCTCCTAACCCAGTCCTCTTCAAGGAGTTCAAGCTAAGAGCGTAACTCTGTAACCTTGTCTACTCAGTGCTTTCAGCCTGCCTACCTCTCCTGGGTCACTGCCTTCTCAACCATAAAATACTTAAAATTTCTGTACATGAATGCTGTAACATTTACAAAAATGGCCACTAGCTGGTCCCAGTAAGCCCTGGCCCACCCCAAACCATCTGGAGACTTTAGAAAACCCCAAACCATGTGTTCTAACAGTCCCAGTGACCGTGAATTTCATGAGGGCTCCACTTCCAAAAATAGCTAGCCAATACTCAGCCTGCTGATCCTGCTTTGCCTGTTCCTTCCCATGGAAACCACAAGAAAGACCCCTTCCCACAGCTGGCTCTCTCCCTTGGCCTTGCCTCCAACCCCAGGGCTTCCCCTGAGTGGTTCTGCCTAGTGTGGCAAGAACACAGGGCACCCTGAATGCAGTTATGTGTAGAATTCTTTCTGGTCTCTTGCCTTGCAGTCTGGCCTCATCATACCCATCTCCCCAAGGTAACACAGTTAAAGCACCAACTTCCTTGGAGACTTGGTAGAAGCTACAGGCCTTGGGGCACCTGGCTGGCTCGGTGGTTAAAGCCTCTGCCTTCCGCTCAGGTCATGATCCCAGGACCCTGGGATTGAGTCGCACAATGGGCTTTCTGCTCAGTAGGGAGCCTGCTTCCATTTCTCTCTCTGCTTGCCTCCCTGCCTACTTGTGACCTCTGTCTGTCAAATAAATAAATAAAATCTTTAAAAAAAAAAAAAAAAAGAAGCTGCAGGCCTTGTCAGGAGCACTCCCTACCTTCCCCCATCCTCCCAACCTCCCCCAACCCCCCCCCAGCTCCCCCTCTTTAGCAGGGAAAGCCTCAGCTTCCTGTGCTTCTTAGAGGAGCCTCACTTACCCAGGGAAAAGTTTCCCAACTCCCTCCTCTGCCCAAACCACCTGCCCAGATCCCACAGGCACCATGTCCCCTCCCTCACGGCACTTCCCACCAGTGTGATTTCATAGTCATTTGTGTGACTAATTAAGGAATCTATCTTTTCCAACAAACCGTAAACTCCAAGAAGACAGAAACCACGTATCTTTCTGGGGTGTGTGGACAGCCCCAGACTGTGTGGACCTTGTGCACACCATTCTTTACCTACTTGCTGAGTGACAGACAGCTCCTGAGCCTTTGATCCCCAATGTTTGGGGCATGAAAAAGATCAAGGACCTTTGCGTGAAGGTGTCATTGATCATTTATAGAAGAGATCATATGAGAACCTAAAGGCAGATAAAAGAATTTTTAAAGGTAAATGAACATTTATCTGCCCCAGGAAGAGTAGAAGATTAATTCAAAGACTAAATGGGTAGAGGAATTAGGTTTAAAGAGATCTAAACATTTTTAAACGCTTTCCTTCTCAGTTCCTTTCTTTCTTAATTTCTTTCCCCATTCCACTCCCCCTTTCCATGTGCATGCTCATGGGCACACAAACAAACTACTTTTTTTTTTTTAAAGATTTTATTTTTAAGTAATCTCTACACCTAATGTGGGGCTCAAACTTACAACCCCAAGATCAAGAGTCGCATGCTCCACTGACTGAGGTAGCTAGATGCCCTACAAATGTACTACTTCTTTGGAAGGGGATGGAGGGGAGGGACAGAGGGAGAGAGAGAACCTTTTTTTTTTTTTTTTAAAGATTTTATTTGTTTATTTGACAGACAGAGATCACAGGTAGGCAGAGAGGCAGGCAGAGAGAGAGGAAGGGAAACAGGCTCCCCGCTGAGCAGAGAACCTGATGTGGGGCTTGATCCCAGGATCCTGGGATCATGACCTGAGCCGAAGGCAGAGGCTTTAACCCACTGAGCCATCCAGGCGCCCCAGAGAGAGAGAATCTTAAGCAGGCTCCATGCCCAGTGCAGCCCGATGCAACGCTCCATCCCACAACCCTGAGTTCATGACCAAGCCAAAATCAAGTCAGATGCTTAACCAACTGAGTCACCCAAGTGCCCCAACATTCTACTTTCCATACATTTTTTTTTTTTTTCCTGTACAGGTAGCCAGTAATCCGGTCCTATGGATGACCACATTCTCCCATTTGTCACTTACAATGCTTTCAAGAAAACCTTTCCTTTTTAACTACTCTTGGTTGATATGACCCAAGAAAAACTAAAGTCATGGAATTATGTTACATATAGTAAGTCTCAGATGGAATTAGTTTTTACTCTTTCTTGAAATAAGATCTTATTCCACCATAAAGTTTGGATTTAAAAAAATTCAAATTTAAAAAAAAAAAAACACTCATAACTTGTTAAAAGTCCTATCGTATACTATATTGTCTGGAGACACTTCTATGGGCTCTTATGGGTCTTAAGACCTCATTAAAATCTTATGAAAAGTATAGGCTTTCTGGTTAAAATACACTGACACCCATTCTCAAATATTTTGTTTACAGCTCTAGGAAGGTCACAAAACTGAAGTTCATTCATTAACAACAAAGATCCGATGGTGAAATTCCCTATTCTTTTTTTTTTTTTTTTTTTTTAACAGACAGATCATAAGTAGGCAGAGAGGAGGAAGCAGGATCCCTGCTAAGCAGAGAGCCTGATGTGGGGCACAATCCCAGGACCCTGAGATCATGACGACCTGAGCCAAAGGCAGAGGCTTTAACCCACTGAGCCACCCAGGTGCCCCTAAAATTCCCTATTCAAAAGTGACCTAAATCCTACCAAGGAATATAATTACAAACTCTCAATTTTGCAAGCATTATCTCAATAAAAAACATTAGCATTCAAACATGAACATTTTGTAACAGTGCTAAGAGTACTCTGCAAATGTCTTTCACACACACATGCAGAACTCAGAGTAGCGCAGGGCACAAGTAAGCGGCTGCATATTTGTTTGGACCACCTCCTGAGCTGATACCAGCAACAGTCATGAGGACCATCCTCACCATGACTGCGGGTCCTTCTGTGCCAGTCCCTGTGCTAAGCACTTTATAAATATCGTTAGGAACCCATGGAACAATCTGGTAAAGTGGGGATTTTAAATTAGTTTTTATTTTTATCAAAGTAACGTATGCACATAGCTTAAAAATTCAAATGTGAAAGGCTCAAAACAAAATAAAGCCATTTCCTGCTTTTGTTTTTCCCCATTGCCATCATCTGCCCTTTTCGGAGGCGAGTTTTAACTCTTCAGGATGTTTGTTCTGACACTTCAACATGCCCAGAGTTCTAAACAACATATGTATATTGGTTTTCTGAATCAATGTCAACACGATTTTTTGACTTTCTATACTTCTAATTCACTATCATGTTCTGCTTTTTCTTCTCCTTTCACTCAAAATAGTTACAACTTTTTAATTTATTTTTTATTTTTTAAGCTTTTATTTTCAAGTAATCTCTACACCCAACATGGGGCTTGAGCTTACGACTCAGAGATCAAGAGTCACATGTTCTACCAACTGAGCCAGCCCAGTGCCCCTCAAAATAGTTATAATTTTAAATTAAATCTATGTTTACTGCCCACTTTTTTCTGCTTATGCAACTATTAATCACAGTTAAATATTTAGTGTACCGTGATGGTTTCCTTCCTTACTTTTTGTTTTCTGGAAGTCAATAATTCCCTGGCTTATCAATCAATTACCGATTTCCTCATATTCTCCAATAGCGTCTCCCAGCGCTAAGGAATTCCAGGGTTCCTTGGCCACCACCCTCCTTAAGGCTCTCTCCTCCTGTAGGGGTGACAGCTGTCCAGTGTGTTACAGCTGGCATCTAGCTTTTTCTGCCCTTCTCCTCCATGATTTCCCCATCCGTGGATCTCATGTCTCCCTCTGTCTTGCTTCAGTCCTTTGTTTTGCAGGGGTTTATCCTCCAGGAGTTCACTCATTAAAAGTTGGCATAGAGGCAGGCACTGTGCAGAGTGCCCTAGGCTCCTTTGAGGCCCGCCGGTGCCCCAGGCTGGACTGACTGCCCTCTGCTCCCAGGGATCTGTTGTCGTCCTGCATCAGCCCTCCCTTTGCTGCTCTTCTCCTTGAATCCCCGTCTTCCAACTCATTTTTCTCTCTTTTCCAAGTTATTTCTTCATTTGAGTAGAAAACATCCTTAAGATACCTGCTGTATGTACCTATTTTAGAAAAAGGCTCAATGACCAAAGGAATGGCCTCAAGTCTTAAGCTGGTACGTGCTGGCTGGATTTTTGCTGACCTATGTGCCTGCTCTTTCTGGGGCTTTACAAAGAGTAGGCGAGAGGGTGACAGGGGCATCTCAGTCTACCATGAGTAGAGACTAATGGCCCCTGTCCAGGTCCCCGGACAGCGGGAGGGGGACCTGGGCTTTTGGGGTGGGTGCCCAGGCTCTGGGAGATCTTATCTGATTTGGAAAACAAGATTACAGTAGAATCCAGTTTCAATGCTCAGACTTAGACTGGTCAGGTCCAAAACTGAGCATGTCTTAGCGTTCTGCTTTGGATCAGCCCACGGCATTGACTTTCCCTCTTATTGTGCTGGCCTCTGGGTTTATCATTGTTATGGGTCTCTGGAGGGCAACCAACACTACTTCTATGTAACTTTCTTTTATTTTTCAAAGGAACACAGCTGAAGAAAGGGGTAAGAAACTGACATACAAGTGACTAAAAAAAACAAAGGAACAAGGGTTTAACTGAAAGTATTAATAAAAATGTAGGCATTCTATCCTCCACTACATGTCTACTATTATAATCTTGTTTATTTACATCTAGCCACATTGTATATTTTTCTCTTGTAATTTTTATGACCATGTATATGTGAATGGGGCTTACCTCAATCAGGACATTTAAAGAAAAAAAATGACAAATGGGGTTTGCAACAATTTAATTTAGCCAGTTAGTGGTGCCTGGGTGGCTCAGTAGGTTAAGTGTCTGCCTTCGGCTCAGGTCATGATCCCAGTGTCCTGGGATCAAGCCCCGAGTCCAGCTCCCTCTGCTTAACCAGGAGTCTGCATCTCTCTCTACCTCTGCCCCTCCCCACAGTCATGTTCTCTCTCTCTCAAATAAATAAATAAATAAAATCTTAAAAAAATAATTTAGCCATTGTATATATTCCATTTAGCCATGATCTTTAGAGAAATATGATTTGGCTTCCCTTATTACCCTAATGTGTATGTGTATACATGTGTTTATCTCTTATATAATTTATCTGTTCTCTGACTTTTTTTCAATTAAGGATGAATTTGAGAGGAATTTTGCCTGGTGTCAAAATACAGGTTATTTTAGAAACTTAAATGAAAAGATCCAGTAACTTCCTTATGATGGCACAATAACCCTCTTGTTCTCAACAAAATCTTGGAATAGATTGGAAACATTGGAATACTCTATTTGAAAGTGGCATCGTCAGAAAAATCTAGAATGTTGGGCTGCACACCTCCCAAAAAAAGCAGCAGCAGCAGCCAAGTCTATTGCGGATCACTTTCCATTCTTCTGTCTCTGAATTCCTGCTACATTTCCAATTTGTACTTGTAATAGTATTATGTGTGTGTGTGTGTGTGTGTGTGTGTGTGCGTGTGTATTTACATAAAGTCTTATTATCCCAAGCGTTGTCCTTAACAAATGTTATCTCAGGTGCCTGGGTGGCTCAGTGGGTTAAGCTTCTGCCTTCAGCTCGGGTCATGATCCCAGGGTCCTGGGATCGAGCTCTGCATCAGGCTCTCTGCTCAGTGGGGAGCCTGCTTCCCCCCTCTCTCTTTGCCTGCCTCTCTGCCTACTTGTGATCGCTCTCTGTCAAATAAATAAATAAAATCTTTGAAAAAAACAAAAACAAAAACAAATGTTATCTCATCCGATCCCCAGAACACTGTGAAATATATCCAACATTATTCTCATTTCACAGAAATGGAAATCAGCGCGCACAGGGGCTAGTAACTTGCTCAGGGCCACACACAGCTGGTGAGATGCGGGAGGCAAGGAGGGCAGCCCCATACAGGCTTTCTTATCATGCTCTCTCCTCTTAGAGCCCCCTCTCCAATTTCTACCTGCTCAAATCCATTCTCATCTTTCGTGGCATAATTCAAATCCTTGAAAAACATCTGTGGAAGGTCTTTTTCTGCATTTTCTTAACAATTATACGGACATATTTCTCTTTTCACGTAGCCATTCAAAGTCCATGTACTAGATACCTTTGTATATATCAGATCTATGCCCCCTGGGGAATTCCTCCCCTCAAGCAGTTCAGCCTGGGGAGCAAGGAGGCACAGAAGTGAACCAACATGCCATTAAACAGTGAAAATAATGCTATGTGGGAGCAAGGCCAGAGATGCTCGGCTGAGCAGGAGATCCTGGGCTGGGAGGTCAGAGGCTGCTTCCTGGTAGTGGTCCTAAAGGTCACCCAACCCAGTAGTTGGGGGAGCTAGAGGGTTTTCTTGACAGAGGGTTGGCAGTGAGAGAAACTGTAAATTTTTCATGAAATTGTTCATGAGAGAAACCGTAGTGAGCTTAGCATATTGGAAGTTCAGAGTGAGACCCTAAGGGATGTATTCACTGCACAGGACATTGGTGGGCTGGCTGGGGTTTGAGTCATATCACGGCCCATTTAGCCTCACTGAAGCTTTACTCAGGGTGAAGATCTCCCAAGAGCAAGAAGCCAAGGTCACCTATGACTCTTCTTGGCTGAGAACCAGATGGGGAGGGGACTCCTGCTATGGGAGAAGGAAGTTTAGGGTACAAGGCTGTCAGGGATTTCTGGTTGGGGGCGAGGAAGAGTGTGCCCTGTTTCTCACTGGCCACTTCAGTCCATCAGGTGGACTTGTGCCCTTCTTCATCTGAAAACATTTCCTCCCCCTCTCTGGGACTCCGGGGTGGCTTTGAGGCTGTCTACATCGGGGAATGCTGTTTGCATGAAGTAGCAGACATGACATCTTTCCAGGCTCACCTCAGCCTCTCTCCTCCCTCAGCCTTTGTTTCCCTGCGGACTGGGCTGGGGTGGGAAGCGCTGTGAGAACAGTAACCACTGTGCCTCTCCTCACACAGCTCCTGAAAGTCAGGGGACCTCAGAGCTGCAAGGAGGTGAGATCTTGGCAGCAGGTCCACAGCTGCGTGCTTGCTCATTCCAGAACATGTCAAGTCTGAATTTGATCTGCAAATCACAACACTCAAAGCTGTTGAAATTTTCTCCATTTCACATCCTTGTCTTCTCTCTATGACATTTATTGCTCTTGAATCCATTATCAAATGCAGCTTCCTTTAACAATTAGTCATCTCAGATGACTTAACACAGGGATCAGGATCTGGCACAATTTTCTTTCTTTCTTTCTCCCCCCATCCTTTTTCTAAAAGGTTTTATTTATTTATTTGACAGAGAGAGACAGTGAGAGAGGAAACACAAGCAGGGGGTGGTGGGAGAGGGAGAAGCAGGCTTCCCAAGGCAGGGCTCAATCCCAGGACCCTGGATCATGACCTGAGCTTAATGACTGAGCCACCCAGGTGCTCCAAGCTGCACAGATTTTTCAATCCAGTACTGAGACACAGAGAATCCTCGGTGGGTCCTATGTTCTGAGATCTTCTTTATGTCTACATTGTTGGTATTTTTCTTTTTTTTTTTTTTTTTTATTTTATTTATTTAGTTGACAGAGAGAGAGGTCACAAGTAGGCAGAGAGGCAGGCAGAGAGAGGGAGAAACAGGCTTCTCACTGAGCAGAGAGCCCGATGCGGTGCTCGATCCCAGGACCCTGAGATCATGACCTGAGCCGAAGGCAGAGGCTTAAACCACTGAGCCACCCAGGCGCCCCTGTTGGTATTTTTCTTAACTAGTGACTGCAGCTGGAAAACAAATGTACATGTCCGCTAGGTGCTCAGCATCTTTCTTTCTGAACATCCTCTACATTCAAGGGGAATGGCCAGAGACGTTTAGCATCTTTCTCCTTCTAAGTTCATGGAGACCGAGGCTCAAGTTCCACATTTTGAAATTCAGAATTCAAATATTCAAATATTTGAAATTGAAATTGAAAAATATTCAAAATATTTTCTGAGTAGTTATCAAGTCTTCTAGGAGTCAGAGATAGAATGAGTGAAATTGACAAAAAGTTTGTTTTTCTGGGGCTTAATTATAGTGGGAGGGGAGAGGCAATGAGCAAAGAGGTAAAGTTATAATATGTCAAGTGTTGTAAGTGGGATGGAAATAGAAACATGAACATGTTGTGTACAATTTAATGGACAAAAAGTGTCACGATTGCTAGTTAAATGGTACAAATCAATGTGTTTTACTTTACATTTTCATTGCTTTGTCTTTATTCCGGCCACAAACACTTTTTAACTGAATTTGTATCCTTTTGTCCACCTGAAAGACAAAGAAACAGGAGAGGACTTCTAATGTGTGATTTCTCAGCTTCCGGAAGGAGGCTCGTGGTGCCTCCACAGGTGCGGCTAGTAGGGTCTGCGGCGCTCACTCTGCAGCGGTTCTCAAGGTCATTGTAAGGGTACTCGGTTGATGCTCTCCAGAGCTTTCTCTTGTCAGGGCAGCAGAGAACTTACCGCATCCATGAACTGAAATCACAAACTTCAGAGCAGATTCCATTTTTCAAAAGTAGAAGTCAATCGCCAACAATATCCTGCTCGGCTGTAGGTGATCCTGGGATTTTTCTCACCGGCCTACAACTGGTATTTTTAGATCGACTGAAACCTCTTACAAAAAACCCATATCCTTTTAAAAACAGTTAGCTGTCATGGACTACATTCCTAAGTTATACATTCTGGGCAGGAGGCTTAGTATTTGTGAAAGAATCTAGCGGACTTTAGATTCACACACCAAGAAGACAGACAGACAGACGGGCGCAAACGTGCGCATGCGCGCACCACGATCGGGCCTTGAAACGTTTTCCAGAGTGCCAGGTTCCCAACATGTGCAATTCGAGAGGATTTCAAAGGAAACTAGTATCAGTTCTACAGTGCATATTGCAAAATTACCTGTGAGATTGATATCTAAGAGCAAAGAAAGCCTGCGGGCACAATCTTAACTTTTTATAATGTGCCCACAGTTGAAAGATTCTTCAATTTCAAGTCAAATGCCAAGAAAGTTATAACAAATTGCACATTTAAAAAAAAAAAAGATTTTATTTAGGGATACCTGGATGGCTCAGTCAGTGAAGCGTCTGCCCTTGGCTCAGGTCATGATCCCAGGGTTCTGGGATCCAGTCCCACATTGGGCTCCTTGCTCAGCGGGAGCCAGCTTCTCCCTCTCTCTTGGCAGTTTTCTCTCTCTCTGTCAAATAAATAAATAAAATCTTAAAAAATAAAAAAAATAAAGACTTTATTTATTAGAGAGCGAGCACGAGCAAGGGGGGAAGAGCAGAGGGAGAGGGAGATGCAGAGCAGACTCCCTGCTGAGTGGGGAGCCCAACAGGGAGCACAGACTGTACATTTAACAGGCCATGAGTCTAAAGAGGTCTATAAGGGGCTGGATAGAAAGATAAAGATTATTTATTTTGAAAAACTAATAAAACAATAACAAAAGATCATTGAAATCTAAAATACCTGAACTGGAAGAGGCAGGCAGTTTCCTGAGGCATTGTGTATTATTTTAGGAAGGCACTCTTCTTCATCACTTCAACAACACTTTCCTCTGACACTCCTACTTGTGTTCCAGCTATAGCGTCGGTTTTCCCAGTGTGTCTCCACTAGTAGTCTATGAATTCCTCGAGAGCTAGAAGCGCCTTGCTTTGTCTCCCCTGACGTGCACAGAATCCAGCACACGGTTTGTGCTGAATCAATGCTTATCGAGCAAACGCACGAATGGAGGGCAGTTAGCAGAGTGCTGCGTGAGTGTGCACTCCTGACATGATAATATCCTACAGGCACAAGGAAAAAAAAAGGCTTTTTATATTCTACAGTGATCGAAAAGAAGACACAACTCATTATTTCCTTGAAGATGTACAGGCTAAAAATAGAAACAGTGAAGAAAGGATTTAAATAAGCCGATGGCCGATGGTTCCACATGGATTATTTGAAGGAAGCTAGAAAAGGAAAAGATAAAACATGTCACAGAGGAGAGTGTATCCATAGAGCTGAACAAAGATGATGGTGCCGGGTATGCAGAAGGTGTCCAGTAAGACTCTTGTCACCTTCCCTTGTGGGTTACAGGGCACATAATAGGGCATTGCTGTAAAGATGCTTCTTTGGAAAGGCTGCGATTTTATATCGGTGAGGAGTGGGAGCTCTCAGAGGCTCTGGCTCTTGTGTTTAGTGAGGCACCCGCCTACCTCCGTGGAATCTGAACTAGTGGAATCCAGACAGATCCGAGCCTGGCTTGGAGCAGCTGGCAGGGAGCTGGGGTGTACTTCGCTGCCTCTCCGTTTCCTTCCCATCGGTCTCCCTGAGCACAACTCCTTTCTCCCCAGATCCCTTAAATCTGTCTGAATCTCCCCCTGACCTGAGTCCCAACCCCACCATGTCAGTTCCTGGATGACCAACAGCTGTGCTATTTTTTCTGCTTTCAGCCACATGACTGTTAAGATGAGAGCCCTTACTAAAGACCTTTTTCTTTTTTTCTTTTCTTTCTTTCTTTCTAAAATCAAACCCCCAGCTCCTGGAGGGGGACAGTGGTCATTTCATCTCTCTACCCTACATCAGAGACCCCTTCCTAACTGGTGCCATGGTGTCTCCTGATCTTTGGGGTCCCATTTCCCACACTGTGATCTTCTCCCCATTCTCCCATCCAGTGTCCTTGTCCAGGTCCCTCGCTGTCTCTGATCCCCTCCTCACTACTTGTAGGTAGCAGGACTTTCACAAAGAAATCTGCCATTCCTCAGTAACCTCTCAACCTTACAAATGTGTGTCTTTATACTGAAATTCCAATTTACAAATTAAGATTGTTATGTGTATTATAATGGGATTCCTTGCTTTATAAAAGAATTTTTCACAGAATTCTTCAAGTTGGTCTTTTATTTTTTTAAAGATTTTTTTATTTTAGAGGGAGGAGAGCGAGCGAGCGCGTGTGCACAAGCAGCGGGGAGGAAAGGGGCAGAGGGAGAGGGAGAGAAGAAGACTCCCTGTTGAGCGAAGAGCCCAAAGGGGGGTCTGCATCTCATAACCCAGGCATCACAACCTGAGCCGAAATCAAGAGTCTGATGCTTAACCAACTGAGCCACCCAAGTGCCCCACAAATTGTTCTTTAAAGTCGCATTTAAACAATTTAACTTACAGATAGTAGATTTATATATACATATATATTCTCATTGTATTTTCATGTCCTTATGGACAATGGTTTTGAAAAAAATTCCCATGTGCCTGGCATATTGCTTCATACCAAGTTACACAAAAAACAATTGCCAAGTGAATGAATGAACAAAAGTCAAAGCAAGGAAGAACAATTTGTTATGATTTCTTCAATAACCAAGAGAGCCATGTGTAGGGCTGGTCACAATGAATGCTTTTGGGGGAAATCTAACTAAGGCGTAAATTTACAAAGGAACCTTCTTGAATCATCTCATTTCTCCTCCTTCCGTATCTACCTGGTAGGCTGAGGGCCGGGAGGTATTTGTAAGTAACAGCATATCATAAGGGGAATCTGATCAAGTTTGACATCAGTGCTTAATAACACTGTCAGATCTTGTCAGTTTGGTTTATGAGCCTATTTCTCAGGGGTACATGATGAAAATGATGAAAAGTGACTTTAATTAGGATCCCAAGGTGCAATGCTTGTTTGATGCCTAGAAGAACTGAGAACAGTAGACATGCATGAGTCTTTATTACCACCCCTCCCTTGATTTTCTTTCATTTAATTCAAGTCCCATTAATGCACTAGAGGAATTTGTGGGAATAACATTACATTTGGAAATTGGAGAGATTCTAAAGCATGTATTTGGTTTGGTATGTGGCTTTGAATAAAGAACTATCCCCATAATTAGCCTAACAGTATTTGTGCATGAACTTGGGAATCCAGGAAGGGGACACAATGCATTTCTGTGTATTTCAGATGCAGAAGAAATTCTCATCCAAATTAATTAACCATCCATTATCCCAGAAGCCGAGAAAAGACCAAGAGTGGTAACTGAGCTAAATCTTGCAGATGACAATATCTAACAAAGTAATGTGCCCATAACAAGATTCAAGGTCTCCAGACAAGTGAACAAATATTTTGCTGTATTTAGTAGATGCTGGTAGGAGGTATCATTAGGGTCGGGCCATCATTTGTGAGCTACTTACTTGAGATCTAGTTGGCACCTGCAGGTGTGGCTGAATTGCCCCTTATCTTTCCTGGAGACCCAGGCATGCTGACTCATGCTGCTAGGCCATAAGGCTGCCATTGATCATGCCTGGCCTCTCCCAATACCTCCTCCATTTCCTCCACTTCAGGCTCTTCCTAATCCTTGGTGTGAAAGCCAGTCTCCAATCTAGAAGCACTGTCTAAATGCTTTCACGGACGAATTTATGGCCAGCATCAGGTATGTTTCTCAGTGAGCTCTCAAAGTAGGCCTACAACAGAGATGGGGGAATAAACACCTAGAAAACACCAGCCAAAGTCATTCACAGGAATAAACAAGAAGGGCGAGTCAGCAAATTGGTTAACAAGTACTTACTGCTCACAGGATGTAGGGCATCGGATTAGACTAGAACCAGGGGCAATGGACATACTTGTCTATCCCTGGGTCTCTAAAGCGATTTTATTTACTCTCAGAAGTGAATACAGTGCTAACGAAAACCAGGGACACACTTACACATACTCACACAGATGTATTACATTCTTCTCCTATCATCAAGAAACAAAACAGTCAACGTTCTAAAAGTGCACAAAACAAATATGTACAATGTAAAAAAATAATTACAATTACATAAAAGTAATTACAGTTGTTTGCATCCTGGAAACTTCTAGATGTCGCACCTGTCTGGCTCAGTGGGTTAAGCATCTGCTTTATGCTCAGGTTATGATCTCGCGGTCCTGGGAGCAAGCCCTGAGTTGGACTCCCTGCTCAGAGGGAAATCTGCTTCTTCCTCTCCCTCTGGCCCTGTGCTCTCTTTCTCTCTCAAATAAATACATAAATAATTAAAAAAATAAAATAGTTTTCATGAACTACATCATCTTTTTGCTTATTTTAAAAGGGCTAAAGATCCATTTTTGCATGGTTTGCTTACATTGCTTTCAGAGTTAGTTCTAAAAGGGTCTTGATGAAAACAGATATAAATGTATGACTTTACACAGATTTAAATATACGAATGCCTGTTCATCTTTCTTTTATGTTCTCATTTCCTCTGAGTTATATTTTCCTCATCTGCTGTTTTTAATTCTCTTTCTTGTTCTATTGGATTGGATGTATTTATATGTGCCACCTAAGTTTCTTTCGGGCCAAAGCATGATTTTCATAAAACAATAAACAGACTTATTCAGAACATGGGACAACTAACATTAGTGTTCCCAAAAGTTTAAAGTAAAAATGGATTTCAACATATATACCAGAAAATAATGCTTTAAATAACATCTTTCCCATAAAACTAAGGATGAATGCTTAGTGAAGTGAACCACAGATGCAACATGAAATCTAGAAAAGAAGGAAGCAAATTAAGTTCTTTCTCAGTCTAACTGGAACAATCAAGAGGTTTATTCTTAGATCTGCACACGTTAATTTAAACAGAACTCTTACTCTGGGCAACTTTATCCTCCAAACTCTTTTCTTTTCATTGACCTCTAATGTCATTTTTTTTTATTTCCCTGATGCATCCAATGCCCACCTATTTTTATACATTTTAAAGCACTATTCCATATGGAGGAATTGCTCTAAAAACTGCCTTCAGGACTTTGGAATATTTCCCTGGTTTCTCCTCCTTAATCAGAAGACCTATTTCCAGGCATTGGGCTATGACAATGTCTGGTGTAAAGACATCTGGGTGTCTTCCTTTCATGTCCTACGTTTGGGAACTAGATGATGAGTGGAGTTGTTTTGTGGGGAAGGGACACCCCACAGAAGGTCTGAGCAGGGCCCTCTGGGAAGCAGTTTGCTGTGGTTCTCAAAGGTAGGGTCTCCTCTGCTCTACCCACTACTGCCCAAAGGGTGGCCCATGCATGCCTCCGGCAGCGTGTTTCTCCCTGGCACCTTTGAGGGGTGGGGTGGAAGGCAACTTGGATGCCGCTCTTCTCACTAAATCACATGCTGTGACCCTGGACATACATCCAGCTGGCTCCCAGGAACTAGAAGATGTACCTCCCTCTCATTTTTGTGTAAGAAAATAATCAAGTATTATTGTTACTCTGTTTTTTTTTTTTAAAGATTTTATTTATTTATTTGACAGAGAGACGCAGCAAGAGAGGGAACACAAGCAGGGGGAGTGGGAAAGGGAGAAGCAGGCTTCCTGCCAAGCAGGAAGCCCAACTTGGGCTCGATCCCAGGTCCCTGGATCATGACCTGAGCCGAAGGCAGACACTTAACCAACTGAGCCACCCAGGCACCCCTACATCACATCTTCTTTATCCATACCTCAGTTAATAGACACTTGGGCTGTTTTCACAGTTCCGCTCTTGTACTTAACGCTGCTGTAAAACATCAGAGCATGTATCTCTTTGAATTAATATTTTTGTATTCTTTGGGTAAATACCTAGCAGTCCAATTGCTGGGTCATAGGGTAGTTCTATTTTTAACTTTTTGAGGACCCTCCATACTGTTCTCTGGAGCCACCGCATCAGTTTGCCTTCCCACCAACAGTCGGGCAATTCTATTACTAGAGAAATGGCAAACGAGGAGAGTCTTTGCCTTTTGCTTCACAGTGGTTTGTTGCTGCCTAGAGTAGCACATGCTGTGAAGGAGACCTGGGCTGTAGGCTCTAGCAGGGCTTTGTGCTGTGAGCTGTTGGCAAGGAAATTGACCTCGTGCATCCTCTTTTGACTCTGTACAATGGTTGGTGGTAGCCATGATAAAGAGATAATGTGGATAGAGGGCTAGCAGGGTGTCTTGGTAACCGTTAGCCTTCCCACACTCACATCCTACTTCCCTTTGTAGGGAAAGAATTAATTACAAATGAGTAGCAAGAATTAGAAAGCGACATTAGTCCTTTGATCAGGCAACCACAGCTTTCAGAGGATATGCCACAGGGCTATCCTCCTGAAGGTTAGTGGCTGCAGCGAGGAATTATTATAATAGCCAGCCCTGCGATTTTTGTACACTATCTCATTTAATATTCTCAGCACCCCCTGAGGTGGTATTAGTACCCATGTTTGCAACTGCGGAGACCAGAGTCAGAGATGAAGTGTCCTGCCCAGCTGATGCATTTAGAGCCCAGGCTGACATCAGTATGTGCTTGCTGACCATCGGCAACACTGTCAGACCTTCTGAACCTTTGTGTTCGCTAACTCAGTACAACAACTTCCTTCACCCACCCTAAAAACTGCTGAAAACAGAGACTACTCTTTGTTTGATGAGGAAACAAACTCAGAAAGATGCCCGTATGCCCACGTACCTAAATGGACCTAAAACCCTGTCAGAAAAACTGGACTTAGTCTTAGTTGGTTCCGTCAGGGATTTCATGGAATTTCCATACTCACTGGACTTCTAGCATCTACCTTTCTAAATAGCTTTTTTTTTTTTATAGCAATAACTGCCTGACTTTTGTTTGTAGTCTGTTCTGCACTCAACGCTTGGCTCCCAGGGCAGGGACCTGGACTGTTCCCTTGTCAATGGTCTCCCCAGCACCCACCAACCCTCTGTAGATAGATGCCAGTGAGGATTTGTGGAATGAACGGATTTCTGAAGTCTGTAAGTCTAACCTACAATTGCTGAGGGGTAGTGAGTACAGGTCACCTCTTTGAGCTAACAAGGGATTTTAACACTGTGGCACTTTAACACAGAGGGGTAAATCTTGTCATGAGAGCACCATGACAGGTGGTTTGAGGGTAGAGAGTTAGGCAGAAGAACCTTTGCATCCATTCAGATCACCTTACTCAGGTAACCATCTGTACCTTAAGTGGCAGAGTGGATCTGAATTCCAGGATGTGCTTTAGTGATCATTCTTGTGATGGGAATTTTGGGGAGGAAAGAGAAACCGTTCTGGTGGGCTGCTTTGTCTATCTGGGCATTAAGGGCTCAGTGCCAGGCTTTTCTGCTTCTCAGATTGTCCCTGCCACCTAAGTGAACTTCCTTAGGCCTCTCATTTTTCTTACCCTCTTTTTGCTTTCTGAAAATGGGGTCCCATTAGCAACCTAAATCCGAAAATCTGGGTTTTGGGGAATGGTGAAGGCTGTGCCAATCAATTATGATGCAGTTCAATAGAACAGATGCAACTAGTGAGGTCTGTATATACACATTTTCAACGGCTCTCTTTGGTAGGAGGAACACACAGTTCAAATCATCGATTTAAAAAACCCTTGGCAAAAAAAGGGAAACTTCCTCAGTTAGTCTAATACTATAATTAGGACCAAGAAATTTAGTGAGGACCTCCTTGAAATTTCCTTTGCTCAGTTCAGATTTTGAGAAGTGTGTGTGTGTGTGTGTGTGTGTGTGTGTGTATACACGCGCGTGCGACTGGTGAAATAGGAATCCTATGTTTGCTCATGTATTTGTGTTGGCACTTATTTCCCCACCCTCTTCTCGCAGTCTTTCCTTCCAAATCAAATCTTTACACTTCTTCCCTCAGCTTCCTCAACCGTGAGGATTCAAATGAGATGGCGAGCGACCCCGCCCTCTCATGAATATGCAACAGCGGGGGGCGGGGAGGAAGCGCGGGAGAAAAGCCCTGCGAGGAAATTCAACCTGGGCAGCCCGAAACGGGCTCCCGCCGGCCGCGCCCACCTTTCGCCCCGGTCTTCGGGGACCAGCACACAATAGCGCAGTCGGGGGCCTGGGAAGCCCAACTCGCTCCCGAGGAGGAGCTGGTGGACTTGGTCCTCGCCAGCGAGCTGTGGCATCTCAGCAGCCCCTCAGAGCCCATCTGAACTCCGGCCGGAAAGGCCACCCCCGGCCGGATTAACTGTCTCCCGACCTCGGGGCCCTGTGTTCCCGCCCTTTGTGGTGCAAATGAGGAGCGCTCAGGGGCCCCGGGGGCGGCGCTCGCCCGGGACAAAGTTTGCCGGCTGCTTCTCCGACACTTCCTTCACACTTTGAGCTCGGCGCGGGATGGTCGGATCCATCCGGGGATCCCCCCTGCCGGCGTGGAGGAATGCTGAGGAAGGTAAGTGGGTTATCGTTGCCGGTTGTCACCTCGCCCTCACGTTTGGAGGAAGGACCACCAAGCAGCAGGTGGCCGGCATCCTCTGCCCGTGGAACATTTTTTCGGAAACAAGCGTGAGAGAAGGCGGGGATTAGCGGTTCTACGTAAGAGATCCGGCAGAGCTGTTGGAGAGTGTAGGTTTGAAAAGTTGCCGCGACCCAGCAGGTGCTGGGGGCGAGCTCGCAGAGCTGTCCCTCCCACCCCCCCGCGGCTGCAGGAGCACAAAGCCTACGAGCCAGCGCGGCCGCGTTGCCATGGCAGCGGGGGCGGGGCCGAGTCGAGCGTGCCTGAGTTGCCTGGCGACGGAGGGGCGCGGGAGAGGGGGACGCAAAATCTTTGGGAGCTTTTCCCCAAGATAAGCCAGTTCTTGTCTCACCAGATCGTTAACTCAAGTGTATTGGCCGACACTTGTCCTTTGGTGGGAGAATCGGGCTGCCATTTGCTTAATGCCCTCATACTTTGCTTTGGAAATACTGGATTATGGTCTGATGGAAGGCATGAAAAAGTTAGAATGTACTTCTTTCCAAAAGTAATAACAATAAAAAGTATTCTGTTTCCTCGTTTTCCATAGAGCATCTGCTGAGGGATATTCCTTAATTATCATTAAAAGAAAATACAGAACCTGGTTTGGATCCATGCAAATGAATTGGCCTTCAACCTTCCAACATATTAACCAAAATCTTTGCAAAATAAAAGCACATACAGTAGGTAGTAGGCACAGTGTAAAACATTCAGATAATTGCATCTTAAAATGTTTTACAAAGACACAAATTTCACAAAGGGAGGGAGAGAATGTTATTTTTTTCCACTGGGTATTTTCCTACATGTAAATGCCAGATAATTTTGGCCTGTTATCTCAAAGATTATTTGTTTAAGCTGTGCACTGCAGAAAAAAAATATTGGAGAAGAATTTGAATTATCTTTTCTAGAGTAGTGATTGGCAGCCACAGTAGTATTTATCCTATTCCCATATATCCCTTCCCATTTATCCTATTATAGCTATCTTTTGGTGTTTTTAGTTTCTCAGATTTAGTTGTGTTTATTAACTGATCTGTTAACAGTTCTTAAGCTGTGTTCCACACACTGGTTTCTTTCTTTCTCTGCCTCCAATTTATTTATTTTGTTTGTTTGTTTATTTATTATTTTTGAGAGAGAGAGAGAGAGCGAGCGAGCACGCACACCCTGGGTGGAGGCGCAGAGGGATAGAGGGAGTGGGAGGGAAAGAATCTTAAGCAGGCTTCATGCTCAGGGCAGAGTCCCACATGGGCTCCATCTCACGACCCTGAGATCCTGACCTGAACCGAAATCAGGAATGGGTCATTTAAGCAACTAAGCCACCCAGGCGCACCTCTCTGCTTCCAATTTAAAACCGTCTATGTGTAATTTATTCATGTATTTATTTTATCAAATATTTATTTATTTATTTATTTATTTTTTAAGATTTTATTTATTTATTTGACAGAGAGAAATCACAAGAGAGGCAGGCAGAGAGAGAGGAAGGGAAGCAGGCTCTCCGCTGAGCAGAGAGCCCGATGTGGGACTCCATCCCAGGATCCTGAGATCATGATCTGAGCCGAAGGCAGCGGCTTAACCCACTGAGCCACCCAGGCGTCCCTTTATCAAATATTTATTAGGCTTTGCTACATGCTGTGTTCAGAGCCAGACTTGGGATTAAGTGGTGAGAGGGGCATACAAAGTTGAATTAGAAAAATGTACAGTTTAGAGAGAGGAAAAGGCTAGGAAGCAATTATAATCCACTGTGATACATTCTTTAGAAACTGCGCCCAGCTCTCTCTCTGCCTGCCTCTCACCCTACTTGTGATCTCTATCTGTCAAATAAATAAATAAAATCTTAAAAAAAAAAAAAAAAAGAAACTGCGCCCAGGATATCCCCTACTGCTGACCAGGAAGATTCACTGATCACAGCTGGGCATCGTCCTTCATTTGTGCTGTCACCTTTACCCTTCCAACGTAGGCATTATTCATGGACCAGTTTAAACTATGAGGAAGCTGAGCCTAGAAAAGCACAGTAATTTGTCTACAGTAATTTACAGTTCTTACAGTTAGTAAGTGGTAAGTCAGGATCTAAATCCAAATGTAATTGCTATGACATGCTGCATTAAATCCTTTATCCTTGTGTCCCTACCAAATGACCACATTTTGATCATTCTTAGTAGTGAGTGTAAATTTCTCAAAATAATTATGTGGTTTTCTTTTTGGTTGAGATGTTTTCCAAGTCAGATATTTCTGAAGTCAAATATCAATCGCACTTTTGAAGAGTGTATGTTCTTCCTACTGGAACGTTGCTGTTGTCAATTATTGTCAACTATCTTTTTTCAGGGGTTCCTGAGGAGCTAATGAAAAACCAAGAATTTGATTATTCAGATCGAATTTTAAGAATATTAGAGATATTTGTATATTAAAGCGTTCTATTTTACGAATGATTATAGAATTAGATTTGTTAAAGCAAAATACACTACTTAGCACTGAGGTTTTTGTTACCTTTCTTAATTTTATACTTTTTGGTTAAAGGTTTTATTTATTTATTTGTCAGACAGAGAGAGAGCCCAAGCAGGGGGAGCAGCAGTCAAGCAGGCAGAACAGGTAGAGGGAGAAGCAGTCTCCCCATTGAGCAAGAAGCCTGATGTGGGACTCGCTGGGATCATGACCTGAGCCGAAGGTAGTGACTTCACCAACTGAGCCACCCAGGTGTCCCTACTTTTCTTAGTTTTAAATCTTTTTTTTTTTTTTTAGATTTTATTTATTTATTTGACAGAGAGAGATCACAAGTAGGCAGAGAGGCAGGCAGAGAGAGTGAGAGGGAAGCAGGCTCCCTGCCGAGCAGAGAGCCCGATGCGGGACTCGATCCCAGGACCCTGAGATCATGACCTGAGCCGAAGGCAGCGGCTTAAACCACTGAGCCACCCAGGCGCCCCTTAGTTTTAAATCTTTTTAATCAGATTTGTTAGCTTCTGCTGGCAGTGACCTTAGTACACGATAGCTGGAAATTGCTATCTGGGAAGTTGTCCTAGAAAGTTCGGGTATGAACCTGATTTGACCTGTTCAGAGCCCTGAAAACCACTGTGAACTGATCTTATAAGTGTTTTTTACTGTAAAAAAATAGTTTTCTAAATAGATTACAGGGTCCATGAAGGCAAGAAGCAGGTCTTTTCTGTCTTTAAAGATTTTTTTTTTTATTTATTTATTTGACAGAGAGAGAGATCACAAGTAGGCAGAGAGGCAGGCAGAGAGAGAGGAGGAAGCAGGCTCCCCGCGGAGCAGAGAGCCCGATGCGGGGCTTGATCCCAGGACCCTGAGATCATGACCTGAGCCGAAGGCAGTGGCTTAATCCACTGAGCCACCCAGGTGCCCCAGGTCTTTTCTGTCTTTAGAACCCATCTTTTAATATCAAATACAACATTCTTCATAAATATTAAGTGGCAAGAGAAACCAAAGTAAACTTTATTAGGGCAATGAAATATAGAGTAGAAATAATCCTTTAAAGTGCATAATATTGAGAGTCACAGAAATTCTAATCTTTTTTTGATTTTTTTTATGATACTACTCTACAAACTGATAGGTAGTACCTATTTTACAAATAGAAAAACTGAGCCCCAGCGATTATTATATAAAATATTTTCCAATGCTTTATCTTAATTGATAATTGAACCTCACAACCACCAGGCTTAGTTCCCATCACTATTTTTTTAATAAATGAAAACGTAGAACCTCGGAGAAGTTGAGTGACATGGTGAGAGTCTGCCAAAGAGGGAGAGTCACCTCTGATAATGCTGTTAAATGATTTTGTGCACTATACCCATACGAACCAGATGCACCTGTGAGCTTTGAGAATCAAAGCCAGACCTGGGGGTGCTAGGTGCAAGATGCTTTCTCTCTGTCTCACCTTCCAAGGTTCCACATGTTTGGGCAAAAGGGGAGAAACCTTCTTTTAAAAGACAAGTACAGGGGAGCCTGGGTGGCTCAGTCAGTTAAGCCTCTGCCTTGAGATCAGGTCATGATCCCCAGATCCTACAATCGAGCCCCACATCAGGCTCCCTGCTCAGTGGGGAGTCTGCTTCTCCCTCTTCTTCCGCCCCTCACCCTGCTTGTTCTCTCTCTCTCTTTCAAATAAACAGATAAATCTTTTTAAAGAAATAACAACAAAAAATAAAAGACAAGTACAGACAGGCAGGGCAGAAGCAAGGAAGACATGCTCAGTGGAGAAAAAAAAAAAAGTGAGCAGGGAGGGGGGGAACAGTGAAATGAAGTTGATAAAAGAAGGAACCAGTGTTCACAAGTGGTAGTGAGGAGACCGAGGTGTATTAGTTTGCTAAGATTGCTACAACAAAGTACCACAGAGTGACTGATTGAAAAAAACAGACATTTACTGTTTCACAGTTCTGGGGGTTTCACGTCTGAGGTCCAGGTGTCAGCAGGGTTGTTTTCTTCTGATACCCCCTCCTTAGCTTGTATGGGGCTGTCTTTTGCTGTATCCTCACCTGGTCTTCCTCTGTGTGTCTGTCTGTTTGTCCTAATCTCTTCTTATGATACCTGTCTTGTTGGACTAGAGCCCACTCATTTGACCTCATTTTACATTAATTGGCTCTTTCAAGGCCCTATCTCCACATACAGTCACATTCTGAGGTGCTGGAGGGTTAGAACATCAACATACGAATTTAGAGGCACTCAATTCAGTCCATAATAAAGAATAAGAAAAGTGAACCTGATCTATGATTCCGAAGACATGGCCTATTTCAACTGTTTTATTCCTGTTCGTATTCTCTCCTGGCACAAATAAATGTTGGAGCAAGTAGAGGCAATTTTTTCCTATCAGTATATTCCACTGGATGTATAAAGAAAAAAAATTCAGAGCTGAATTCTTCTATATTTAGCTTGCTTCATACTTTATTTTCACTCTCACCTCTGGAGGGCCAACTTCAAGCCTTGTCAAGTTTTGACAAGGGCAGACGAAACGGATGATTGATCCCATTGCCAGCCAGGTCTAATCTATCTCTCTGCCTTTTTGGAGCTGTGGAGTGCATACCATTTGTGTCTTATGCACTCCCTGTGTAGTGTGATGAATCTAGGAAAGATGAACTCAAAATACTGAGAGGACAGTGAAGCTGTCATATGTCACAGCCATGGAGGTAAGCTAGGGAGACCTATCAGAATGGCATTTTCCAGCTTATTTCTAACAAGATGTTCAGCGTAGTACTTCAGACTGAATAGTAGCCAGAAGAATTTGAGTTTTCTCTGAGGCACTGAGCTGTTAACAAGGTTACAATTGGAGTGTGTTGCCAAGACTCAAATTATTAAAATGCTGTGGTCATAGAATAACAGAGACAAGAGGGAAGCCTGGAAGTCTTGTGGCCAGTGCCTTGCTCAAAGCACAGACACTGCTTTGTAAAGGTAGGAATCAGGTAGGAATAAAGACGGCCAAAGAAGATTCCAGAGTCTTCTGCAATAAAAGTTTCTGTAAATAACCAATCATCAGAGTCTCATAGTACTTTTATTTCTTTGGCTCCCTTCATTACTTCATGTTCTGCCTTCAGAAAAGGTGAAACATACCTGTCCACTTTTCTTCATGCAATATCTTGTGATTTTTTTTAAACGCTTTATTTTATTTAAATATTTTATTTATTTATTTGACAGAGAGACAGAGAGGGAATATAAGTAGAGGGAGTGGGAGAGGGAGAAGCAGGTTTCCCACTGAACAGGGAGCCCGATGCGGGGCTCGATTCCAGGACCCTGGGACCATAACCTGAGCAGAAGGCAGACGCTTAACAAATGAGCGACCCAGGTGCCCCAATATCTTGTGATTTGCTAAAGCAGTTTTAATAAGACACTGCTCAACCCTTTTTTGTAAGCTGAACTGAAACTCTGTCCATTGTTTTAGCAATCTGTTTCTATTAGTCCCATGAAAGCTACCCCTCACCATCTGGAATTGTAGAGTTGTTATTTATGTCTTCCTGGCACCTCCCTGACTTGTTCCCCTTTGGGGCCCATCCTATTTACATCAAGTGTGGGGCCCCAGACTATATTCTGAAATTTCCCTACTGACGAATATGCATCCAATATACTTGGAGCATTTTTAAGAAATACCAGAAGCTGGGGCGCCTGCGTGGCTCAGTGGTTTAGGCCGCTGCCTTCGGCTCAGGTCATGATCTCAGGGTCCTGGGATCGAGTCCCACATCGGGCTCTCTGCTCGGCAGGGAGCCTGCTTCCCTCTCACTCTCTCTGCCTGCCTCTCTGCCTACTTGTGATCTCTCTCTGTCAAATAAATAAATAAAATCTTTAAAAAAAAAAAAAAAGAAAGAAATACCAGAAGCTTTTGAAATGTGCCCTTTGGCTGTGATCCAGTAGCTTTCCATTCCATGATGGGTGGTTTCAGAAACAGGTTCTTGTGTGGAATAGCTATTGTTACCCAGCCAAAAAAAGAGTGCCTATTTCTCAGAGCGATGCATACTTAATGAGCAACGGGATCGATGCCAGGGCCTGGAATTTGAAAAGTCAGCTTTGAAAGTTTGTGTAAGTCCCTGAAGGGCAAAACTATGTATTTCTCCTTGTGATACGAGCCAGACATTGGTCTAAGCGGTCAGTTGTGCGAATTGGCTGACACAGGGTCAGGAGGTGGGTTGGCCTCTTCCACGGCCGTTTCTTTAGCACCTTTTCATTAAAAACTTGCCTCAGAGGCACTCCCCTCACATTAGGAGAAAAGACCCAAAGACATATGTGTAAAGAGTGAGGAAAAACTACCGTCCATGGCTGTTTAGACTTCCTCAGATTTGGGTATAGTGAAATACCTTTCATTCCCCTGTGTTACTGAAGAAAATCATGAGCTTGAAGTGTCTGGAAAGTTCCCAGGCAGTCAACAAATATTTATCCATCACTGACTATCTGATCCGGCGCTGACAGGGCATAAGAAGATACGTCATGAGTTTTCTCCTCAAGGAGCTGATATTAGAGTTCCGGGTAAACAGGCATGAAAACATTGAAAGTTTGTTGCGTGCGCTCCTGGACGTATGGAAGCCCTAGGAATGACTGCTCCAGGTGGGGCTTGGGGGCCAGAGAACTACATCTTCCTCCCTCTGTGGCTTTGCCCATGCTTATCTTCTTCAAGTTCTCATCACCCCAACCCCCGCTAAGCCCAGGCCCTTTCCGGCTTTTCAGAGTATTGCTTCAATCCGGTAAGGATGCTCAAGAAATCGTATCTTTGAATGTGTTTACACCAGGGTGAATCTAGCCATAGGATTTTAAGCTTTATAATCCTGGAGGAAGTGGATCACCATTTGAAGGAAATAAAAAAGAAGGGGCTAGGTTGAAGGAGCAGAAGAGAGAACCATTTCAATCTTTTCCCCCACGGATAGTAGTTGTAAATTCTTGGCAAGCCATGAAAAGACTGCCAGAGTTTACACACATTTTTTTTTTAAAGATTTTATTTATTTATTTGACAGAGAGAGAGATCACAAGTAGGCAGAGAGGCAGGCAGAGAGAGAGGAGGAAGCAGGCTCCCCGCGGAGCAGAGAGCCCGATGCGGGGCTCGATCCCAGGACCCTGAGATCATGACCTGAGCCGAAGGCAGCGGCTTAATCCACTGAGCCACCCAGGCGCCCCAAGAGTTTACACACATTTTTAAGGACAGAAAGATATGTTGGCAATGACATATAGCTATGAGACTATGTTGAGGGCAGAAGAAGGCAGAGAGGAGAAAAACATTGGTCCAGAATCCTAGATGGTGACAGAATATAGGGCAGCAGCAAGTGGCCATTATCCCAAGACTGGGAAGAAAACAAACGTGGCAACTGGGAAGCCAGCTCAGGGTACAGAAGTGCCCCCCCTGGGGTTATCCTCCAGAAGCTCCAGGCTCCACACTCCTCACCCTCCCTTCCTGATGATCAGCCAGGATTTGGAGCTCGAAGGGTCCCCAGCAGGGAGTGTTGATGCCATTGTTCTTCGTGTTTCAAGGTAGAACAATAAATTCAGTGTGGAGTTAGATTCGCAGGTGGTGTTGTTTGTTTGTTAAGCACGCCACTTCTTCAGGTGAGTGCATTCAGTGTTTGGGGTTGGCTCAGGGACACATTCATTGTGTATCTATTGCTAAGGAAATATATGCCAAATTCCAAACACGTGAGATGTATTTTTATTGCACAAAGTGTTTGTGGCATGAAGATTAGTACAACAAGAATTTTATTTGGATGGCCAAGATGTAAGAGCTAAGAGCATTAGAAGAGGGTTGGGAGATGTGCGTTTAAGTCTTGTGTCTAATACCCATTAAGAAATGTTTAGCAAGCCAAATTTCCAGAGGTGACATTTTGTTATTTGCAAGAGGAGGGACTTGATTAGATAATTTCGAAGGCTCTTTGCTGTCTGGAATTCTGCTCTTTCTAAAAGGCAGCCTGAAATGGAAAAAAGTGCCTTTTCTAAGAATCCCAAATGCTTGTCAAGGATCAATCCTTTTGCCTTCCATCCATAAATTTTCCATGGACCTTATGGGACTGTAATGGTCAATGATTAATGTTACCAACCTGTTTTCACGCACAAGGTTGGGAAAGTCTTTCCAGGAAAAGTTTTAGAGGTGAAAAGTTATTAGCTTTTCTTAATTCATTCTTTCATTTCCTGGTTTTGTAAAAATAGAATTGTCTTCAGATGCTCCTGGCTTCTATGTCTTGGCTGTGAGATCCCAGCCTCCAGAAGCCATCAGACCACTCAGCAGCCATAGTGCCATTAAATGTCACAGTCCTTTGAGGCTGTTTTGTTGTTATTATGCACATCTCAAGTAGAATATCTCAGGATGTGTCCTCAACCCAAATGCCTATCATTTCTTTTGATTGGGAACATAAGATGTCCCTGTGCGACTAGTCAATTGCAACAATACAAAGCGAAGCATAATTATCATTTAGTGTAGAATATGTAAGAGTGTCAATGTTGACACATTTACAAATAGTGTAAAATATAAAGCATAACATGAAACTTTGCAAAATTTTAAATTTTGGTATTTTAATTTCTGTTTTATTTTATTTATTTATTTATTTATTAAAAGTTTTTATTTATTTATTTGACAGAGATCACAAGTAGGCAGAGAGGCAGGTAGAGAGAGAGGGGGAAGCAGACTCCCTGCTAAGCAGAGAGTCCCATGCGAGGCTTGATTCTAGGACCCTGAGATCATGACCTGAGCCAAAGGCCGAGGCTTAACCCACTGAGCCACCAGGAGCCCCTTAATTTCTATTTTTTTTTTAAAGATTTTATTTATTTATTTGACAGAGAGAGATCACAAGTAGGCAGAGAGGCAGGCAGAGAGAGTGAGAGGGAAGCAGGCTCCCTGCCGCGCAGAGAGCCCGATGCGGGACTCGATCCCAGGACCCTGAGATCATGACCTGAGCCGAAGGCAGCGGCTTAAACCACTGAGCCACCCAGGCGCCCTTAATTTCTATTTTAAATGAACTAATAGATCAACCATCAGGCGGGAAAAAAAAAAAAAAAAAGAAAGAAAGAACATTTTTCCCTCAACTAACTCTTAAATACATACGTGACTTGAAGGCTAGGAAGCACACTACTTATACGATAACCACAGTTTTAATGGGATGGAAGATGACTGGAATAAGGAGAAAATCAACAGTTCCTCTGATTGTGGGAAGATATTCTCTGGAGAAAAGTGTAAGTGCTTCTAAAGTTAAATATATTAATCACTAGCAGCTCTGGGAATCTGCCCAAACAAATCATTGTTCCTGCAATGTTTGCATTCAGCCAACTTGAGCTGTCAACCACTGAATTAGGCACTTTTTCCCCTTTCCCCACTAAAAGACATGATTTGGCCAGTAAGAATTTGGTTATGCAATTAAATGTTCACCAATTAGGAGCTAAAAGCCCTGGATTTGGAAAAGTTTGGTATTTTAATGATCTAAAGTATAAATAGTTCCCCCCCCCATAATAAATAACAGATGTAAAAATTTTAATTTCAAATTGGCTGGTCTTTAAAGCCACACTGTAAGCCATGCACTAAGGTATTGAGGATAAGAAAAATTTGAATGCCACTAGCAGTGAGAAACTGCTTTTTTTTTTTTTTTTAAGAAAAGAAGGGTAAAGTCCTTTAGAAAATGACTTAAGATTCTTTCCCTATTAAACATGAGAAAAATGAAAGAAGTTCCCAAGAATGTTGACCAATGATACAGTTCCTTGTAAAAACTGTATTTTTAATTTATTATTATTATTATTATTATTATTTACTGAAACTCTAATCAGAAGTATAGGAGTCCTATGGCCTCTATCAAAGGCAATAGGAGACATTATTATCAAGATTTGATGAGTGTTATACCTGCAAAATTTAATTGCAGCCACATTGTTCTAGTTATGAAGAGATGGGTTTAGGAAAGGAAAGACAAAGCAGAAGTCCACAGCGGCTGAACGGAAGACACCAGGGCAGGACAGGGGCTGCGGGAATGGACTGGAAGGGACAGTGTTTTCCAGTGTCCTTGCTTGGTTATTTCTTTGGGAAAGGGGCTTCTGAAATATTCACTGGGATCCAATTTATGAAAACTGCTTATGAGAGGGAGAGAAAGATTTATCCCAAGTAGCTAAATGAATATGAATTAGAGAGATGATGGAAAACAACATCCTTCATTGATATTTTTACTCAAGTAGTTTCATATTAAAGATTAGTGTTTCTGAAAGCTTAATTTGCCAGTTGAACAAAAAGATATATCCGCCAGTTTACTAAAAATCTAGTTTAAAAAACTGATTATTTCAAACATGGGTTTTCATCATGGGAACGATGACAGTTTGTAGGAAAGCATCAAAAACTCTATTTTTAAAAATACAAGTGTGTTAATTTTTTTTTTTTAAGATTTTATTTATTTATTTGACAGAGATCACAAGCAGGCAGAGAGAGAGAGAGGAGGAAACAGGCTTCCCGCTGAGCAGAGAGCCCAATGTGGGGCTCGATCCCAGGACCCTGGGATCATGACCTGAGCTGAAGGCAGAGGCTTTAACCCACTGAGCCACCCAGGCGCCCCTAAGTGTGTTAATTTTAAAAAATTGTTTTTAATTTTTAAAAATATGTACCTTATTTATGTGCTGTGAAATCAGAGCATAGAAAATAGCATCTACTAAAAAAAAATAAAATAAAAAAAAGAAAATAGCATCTACTGAAAAGTTGCCTCCTGTCTTCCACCCCCCTAACACTTCCACATCACCCAATTCCCCGGAAGCAGCCAGTATTACCTGGTTCTTCCATGTGCTTCAGAGGAAGTCTGGACCTGTGTAAGAGAATATATTTTCCTTTTTTTAATATTTTATTTATTTGACAAAGAAATCATAACTAGGCAGAGAGGCAGGCAGAGAGAGAGGAGGAAGCAGGCTCCCTGTTGAGCAGAGAGCCTGATGCGGGGCTCAATCCCAGGACCCTGAGATCATGACCTGAGCGGAAGGCAGCGGCTTAACCCACTGAGCCACCCAGGTGCCCCCCCCATTTGGGTTTTCTAAAGCAATTGTCACTCTCCTCCATATCCAGTTACCTTATCACCAATGTCCCTCAGGTGCATCCACCACCCAGTGTCCCCATGCCCACCACCTTGTCTAGACCCACATCGGAGCTCTTCTGGGTTACTGCAGCAACCTCCAACTGATCCTTGTCGTCCCTGCTCAGTAGTTCTGTGATCTGTAGCCAAGAGTGAAGTTTATGAAATCCAAATCGGATTGGCACATCTCTTTAAAATCCTTTGATGGTCCCCTATTGCCCTTAGGAGAAAACTCAAACTCCTTAATGTAGCCTCCAAGACCAGCGAGCCCTGGCCTGTCCCACTTATCCCTCAGGTTCCTCCTTCACCACACCCCTTTTTCTACACTTCCCTCTTCTCCTGGTAATCTTTCAATTCCTCAGACTCAGGGTGCACACTTATGTTTCAGGAACTTTGACTTTTCTGGAATGTTCTCCCCTGTTCCATTCCTTCTACCTCCTTTCCCTGGAAAACTCCTACTCACTCTTTGTCAGCCAGGTCTCGCCCAACTCCCCCAGTCTGAGTCAGTGGCTTCTCCCAGACCCTTAAATATTTCATAATCAAGATTTCATGTACTGTAAGGGCCTGTTTCCTTGCACAAGAAAGTACTCTCCACCAGGCCATAAGTGCCCAAGGAGCAGGACCGTGTCTCCCTTGTTTCCCACCATTGCCTCAACAACTAAACACATTTATCACTCATAAATAACTGTAGATAAGTGATTGTTGAAAGGGGCCTGAGGCTCTGAAAGAGAGTGTCTCTTGAGAATGGGGTGTTGCTCTGTGTAAGAGGATTGTGATAATGTTATGTATTGAAACTGAATGCCTTTCCCACAAATTCTGAAATCTGTCTGGCAAGAAAAGAGGGTGAGGTTAGCTGTGCTCTTGTTTGCTTAATGGCCTGCTAGCCTCAGGAGCATGACACTGAGGATAAGGGTTACTCAAAGTTGAGTCTGGGTAGCAGAAAAACAAAGGCATCTGCCAATATTCTGGGCAGAATCCCAGACAGGGAAGGAGTTCACAGAGGGCAGTTGGGGCCTATGCACTTGGGGCAGAGGTATCCCTGGTGGTCAGTGAGGAGGGGGTTGGTTTGAGCGCATCATAATGTCAACTGCCTTTGAGTACAGGCTAGAGGAGAATCTCCACTGTCCTTTCTTTTTAATACAGTCACGTCCTCACTTTAAGATGTAAGTGGAGCTGATTCAAGACAAGAAATCCTGTGTTTGCAAAATAGAGTCACTGACTTAGACTTAGGGTCTGATAAGCATGCAGTAGAGTGAAAATAACAAAGGTCACACTTTAGTGGACTCTGTCTAAAGTAAGCAAGCAAATTGTGAGCTTAAAACACTTCCCTCCTGCTCACCTTTTCTCCTTGGAAATTTACTGTGAATGTCGAGGTCATAAGAAGCTTCTCCTCCGTGGAGCATCACCTGCAAAGTTAGTGAGATCCAGCCTCCCAGTAACCAGCTGTCTTTGTGCTGTTACTTTATTCTCTCCCTGTACAGGCGGGTAGGACTAGTTTTCATGGTGAGTCCGACAAGGAAAAAGAGAGAGGGTTACAACAGCAGCACAGTTCATGAGGACAACTGTGTAAGAGGTAAATATTCTTCTCATTCCATAATACCAGGAGAATGAGTATTCAAAATACCTTGACCTCTGTTGATAGAAGGTCAGATCAGGGAGATTTTGTACTGGTTGGTGCGGGGTAGAGGGGAATGGGATGTGGTTTTTGTTTTTGAGAAGAAAAATCTTACACGTAGAGAGTTAGTTCTCATTCGGAATGAAGATGTTAGCGCAGTGAAATATGTAAATATATGAAGTTACCTCAAACCGGAGGAGGAAACAATCACGATGACCACAGGGTTATTGTAATGATAGCTACTAACATTCGTAAGCCAAGCACTCTGCTAAGTGTTTCATGTGCATTATTTCAGATAGCTTTCACAGTACGATACCAAGTCAGTAAAATAATTATGCCCACTTGCAGTCAGATGATGAGGCGCAGCTCTGAGTATTAAACGGAGAGCTGGCACCTGTGCGCTCTTAGCCCCATCAAATCCTTACCCACTTTGGCGTCCAGGGCCACGCCCCCTGGCGCGAGTCGCGTCCTGGGCCACGCCCCCTGGTGTGAGCCGCGTCCGCCCCTCCCAGCTACGTGACATGCGCAGTTCGCAGTTTATGGAGCTCCGCATCATAGCCACGTGAGGCACACAGGCTGTTGTGAGGATTAAATACAACAATGTCAATGTTGGGATTAAATACCCTCAAGTCTGAGGGTAACAGGAAGTCTTACAATAAACAAAGCCCAACATTTGGGCTCGGCGCAGGAAAAACCTACCGCATGGCTAATGGCGGAAGGCAGATGTTCTGGGCAGGGGCGGGCGGCTTCTTTGTACACAGTCTGCAGGGATATTTGCTCCTGAAGTTTCCAGCACTCACAACAGGTGATTTCCTGGGCCCCAGGGGGCTTGATGTCCCACCCACAGGCCGGGGGTGGGAGGGTGGTGGGGTACCCGGAGGGGTGTTGGCGGGAGTGGTCGCTGGTGTGGTGAGGCTTGGAGAGATACCGTGTGGGGGAGGCTCTTTAAGAAAAACAGAACGTGGCCTGTGACCAGATGGCTACAGCCCCGCACAAGGCCCAGGGGAGGCCCTGCAGCCAAGACTGATTGGTGTCATGGCCCGTGTATCTCTGTAGTTGACACCCCTTTGGCTAGACCCTGGGGGTACAGAGTGCTCCAAAACGCGTCTAGTGTGTCCAAGGGAGGTGACTGCTAGAAGGCTCTGTTCCAGGTATGAAACGTGCTTCGAGAATACGGCAAAGCTAAGTAATGGTGTCAGCCACTCATTTATAATGCTGCGTGAGAATTTCCATCCAGACCAGCATGCCCTGCTGGTTACTTGCCATTACCATTCCCACCAGGCGCTGTGTTGCCGCTGGCCCCGTAAAGAAGTTTAAGTGCTCAACAGTTAGCCTCGTTGAGGAGATACCATATCTCTTTAAAAATAGAGAATGAACAGTACAGAATCCTGTCACCAGAGAGACAAATGTCATGCCTATACCACTAAAGTGGTGGGAGTACTCCTTTTGGGGTGGGCAGACTGATCAGAATGTGTGTACACACACACACACATTCATAAACATATATAAACGTGCATGTATATACACATCTATGTGTATATATCAGAATATATGTGTATCTTTACCCAATGTAATATATAGATTAATAAAAAATGTGTATAGGGACATACAGAATTAAAAAAAAAATTTAATGGGGATGTATAATTGGAACGTGTGGAGCCCGTTTATGTTGAGAGTCGATACCCTAGCAGTGGAAATGTTAGCGTTTAATGTGCAGACACCTAATGGGTGTAGTACAGACATTTCAGATGAACACCCTGAGCAAGGCTGGTGTGATGGTTAACTTTATATGTCATATTACCCCGGTCACAGGCTGTCCAAATGCTTGGTTAAACTTCATTCTGGCTGTTCTATGAGGGTAGTTCTCAAAGAGATTAACATGTGAATGGGTGGGCAGGGTAGAGCAGGTGGGTCTCCCCATTGTGGTGGTCCTCCTCCAATCCATGGAAAGCCTGAGTAGACAAAAACGTTGAGTAAGGGGGAGTTTGCTCTCTTGGCTTGTCTTTGAGCCTGGACATTGATCTTCTCTCATCTTTAGACTCAGACTGGAAATGATGCCATTAGCTCTCCAGTGTGTAGACTCACCTGGCAGACTTGGGACTTGTCAGGCTTCATGACCATGTGAGCCAATTCCTTATAATAAATCAGTTTTTCTCTCAATAGGTAGATAGATCTGTCTATCTATCAATCATCTTTCTATCTAAAATCTCCTATTGGTTGTGTTTCTGTGGAGAACCCTGATGGATACACCTGGTTAGCCCCCAGTAGGGCCCGTGGCAAAGTAATCTTAGGCAGTGTTGTTCTCATTCTGGCTGCCTGTTGAACCACATGGGGAGCTTTAAAAAAAAAACCCAATGCTTAAGTCCCTCAATCAGAGATTCTGATATAATTGGAATTTTTTTAAAAGCTCCCCAAGCATTTCTGATTTAAAAGGTACCCAAGTGTTGGGGTTGAGCATTGGGACAAATTCAAGCATTGTAGATGTCAGAAACATGATTGGTCAGCACTAAGAAGGTGATGTGTTTCAGCTGTGGGCTCAGATTAGCCAAGCACAGGACTGAGGAAGATGCCAGAGAGCTAAGAGGACCAATTGCCATCTGACAGTCACCTAGAGGACTAGACTTGAAGCCGCCCCACACCCCTCCTATCTGACTGCTGCTGACTGAAGTGGGGAATGGAACCTGCTTCCGTACTTGGAAGACCGCTTTGTGAGCATGTAAGCAGGAGAAAGGGGACAAGAGGCTGGGTGGTGTGGTGGGTAGGAGCCGTGGCATCCCAAATTTGTCACCCTGCTGTATGCCTTCCTCTAATTCATCCATGCCTGAGTTTATCCTCTGCAGAATTGACATTGTTAATGACAGAACCTACCTTCTAGAACTGTTGAGAAAACAGAGTTAACACATAAAAAGTGTTCTGAGCAGTAATTAGTGGTCACTTGCTTAGCGCCGCGTAATGTCAGTTATTGTTACTCAGACGTTTTGTTGCCTCTGACCGGGATAGCAGGTGTCTGTGATGTAGCCCTCCTCACATACAGATAAACTCTGTCTTCCAGTTTTCGTTCTTTTCATGCTTCCATTGCCGACCAATACCCCTTTTGGGGTTCTGTATTTACTCTAATAATTAATGTCTTTGTTTGGGTACAGTCAAGTTCTCCAGGTCGGGAAGGCTGCCATATAAAGCTGAGAACAACCCTGCCTAACTTTGGGTTTTTATGTTCTGACCCTGTCTGTGTTAGTTTTAAAAGTGCAATTCTCAAAGGGATTCTTTGTCTCGTTGTATCTCTAGGTAGGATGTCTCACTTTTACCCACGTCGTCCACTGACAGTGTGTGGTGACGTGTCACCTGTGCTTTCAGAAAAGAGTGGAAAGTACTAGAAGACGTGGTTTTAAAAAAAAGTCACCAACACGGGTTGACACACAGAGGATGAAATGAGCCAGCTCTGTGGAAGGTCATGAACATAGTGCCCCCAAAGCATGACCTGTCATGGCAGCTCAGAATCCGAAGCCTGACACTTTGCACCTGCAGAATCACACAGAATTTATTGCCTCCTGGAGGTGGACAGAGCATCCCAGGGTCAATGACATTTGTAGTCCAAGGCAGCAATTTTATATGGACTACTACATTTTTATTAATGATTTTAATTAATCTGTTACTAACTAGTGTGAGGCTGGTGTAGATGATATTAAAATGCCGTTATTTCTAACAATGTGTTATGCATAAAATCAGACATATTTCCCTTGTCAGCAATTTACAGCAATAAGGCCTGTCTGCAAGTAAGAGATAACGCCGCCTCTCAAGAAGGCTGACACTGTTTCCTGAATGCCAAGTGCTTGATGCCAGATTCTGCCAATGACATTCTCAGCCAGGGAACTGATAAGATGTGCCTTTGTTATCTCCCCACCACTCCCCACAGACCACCTTACGTTCTTTTTTTTTTTTTTTTAAGTTTATTTACTTATTTTATGATTTTTTTTTTTTAATTTGACAGACAGAGATCACAAGTAGAGAGACAGAGATCACAAGAGAGAGGAGGAAGCAGGTTCCTTGCTGAGCAGAGAGCCAGATGTGGGACTTGATCCCAGGACCCCGGGATCATGACCTGAGCCTAAGACAGAGGCTTTAACCCACTGAGCCACCCAGGCGCCCCTCCACCTTACATTCTCGAACCATAGATTCAAACTCCCAAGGCTAAGATAAAGAATTTACCTAGAAAAACCCATCTTCTGGCAAGATGGAGAAAAACTAGCTGGGATTACTTTCTGATGGGGTCTCTGGGTGCTTGAGGGTGAAATTGTTGAATGTTTGAACAACAGACTTCATTAGGAAATTAAATCCACTTATTGTGCTCAAGGCCCTAGCCATTTGGAAGGTGAGGGATGCTTCTCTGGAGTCTAGGAAGTGTGTCACATGCTTCTTCAGTCTTTTTTTTTTTTTTTTGACAAGTAACAAGCAGTTACAATGAAGCATCGTTCTTCTCAATTATGAAATGATTGCCAAACTTTGAAGTCAGAGCCCATTTTTGCAGATTTGGAACAGGCTGCTGCAGTTTGTGGTAAAGGAGATGAATTCCAACTTGGAAAAGTTCTCTAATGGAAACGTTCTCTAATTTCAATACTATGAAAAATATTAGGGGCTTAATACCATAACACTGGCTCACAAAATCACCTGTAACCAAACCTTGGCAAAACGGGTTTGAAAAGTCCTATGTGGGCTTATGTCATGCGGTTGTTAAGAATTTGAAACGTATTTTAATTTAGCGTGAATGGAACATTAACTTCTCTAAAGAAGGACCTCAACAGATCCTGCCATGACTCCAGAGAGTAGACTTAGAGTGAAAGTAGAGGATAATGGAGTCTTTCATAATAATGGCGGCACTGTGGTTGAGGAGATTCTCATGTAGGCTTGGCCAGCATTATTCTGAAGGCATCTTTCAGAGGTGATCACTGCGATTCTCCCAAGTGGTGGGATGGTCCCACCCACATATAATTGGGAGCCTGTCTTTACTGACTATAGGTGGGAAATATCAGTTTCCTGTTCTTCAGTGAATAATGATAAAGAGGAAATGAATATAGAGTGACTTTTAAAAATTTTATTTAGTTGTTTGTTATTCATTGATTGGTTGGCTTTGCAAAACTGGTGTCTCTGAGAACTAATTTTTGGACACAGAATTGTAACAGGCAGTAGGTAATAGATTTTCTTCTATAGCTCTTTGGAATTATGGAGAAAATACCTTGTAATCAGGCCCTACATCTTAGGCCGATAAGGCAGATTAAAAGTTAAATTTACAGGAAGATGGTTACAAAGCATCTGCTTTAATCTACAAAGTATTTGCACTAATTTTACTAAACTGTTGAGTTAGTTTAAGCTGTGTTTCCAGTGGGGGAAAGGGGTGATTTTGCTTCCAGGGGACATTTGGCAGGATCTGGGGAGGTTTTTGATTGTCATGAGGTGTGTGATAGGATGCTTCTAGCATCTAGTGGGTGCTGCTAAATGCCCCCCCAATGCACAGAATGGCCCCCAAACAAGAATGGTGTCCAAAATGTCAGTAGTGCCAATGTTGAGAAACCTTGGTAATCTTAGGATATATAGCAATCTTTGGTTTGTTTTTGGAAACTTACAAAAAAATCGCGTCAAAATGATTTATCATGCATGACTGATCTTCTGATCCCTAGAAAGACAAAGAAAGATGTGATCTTTGAATGCATGTAAGTCAAAGATTATTTTGTTTTTCTAGTTTGCTTTGATCAGATCCAAGTAGAGTTCAATATTGTTCTTGGATGAATTCTATTTGACTCGGTTTGACATTAACATCAACACTACTGGGTCTTAGTTTTTAGACTGTTATTATTTCTAACTTATTTTTAGAACATTGATTATACTGATAACTTGAAATGAATCATGCCCAGATGCAGAGCCACAGAAAGCAGTCCGCTTTGGCAGGTGGCCTTAAAAGAAGATGACAATTTCAATCCCAAACAAATGCAATCCTGTGGCTGACTGAGGTTTTCTTTTTGTAATAAATATGTGGTGTTGGGTCCATCTTTATCTGATGTGCATTCTCATATTTTAATAGCCACATTCTGTGATCTGGATAGTTCTCATTCTTCTTAACAAAATCCACTGAAAAAAACAACATAGATGGTGAAAGGTGGGGAAATGAAGGTGGTATTAAGTAGTGTATTAATTTGCAACCAAGCACAAAGGCTCTAAGTCTCAAAAGAGTAGAGAACAGTGCAAAGGGCGCAGAAATTCAAATTGACAGCCTTCCCAAGATGGAAAAAATGAAAGTGTTCATCCCTCTAGCCATGGGAATTCCTGAAGAGTGAGGTTGCCTTGAATTGGATGGGAATTGGTGATCTATTACTCCCAGTAGTGATCAGACCCCTAATGACATGTGTTCTGTACATATCTGAGCATTTTAAAAGGATTTATTTATTTATTTGAGAGAGCATGCACACGTGGAGTGCAAGCTGGGGGAGGGGCAGAGAAAGAGAGGAGGAGAGAAATCCTCAAGTAGACTCTGTGCTGAGTGCGGAGCCTGATGCGGGACTTGATCCCGGGACCCTGAAATCATGACCTGAGCCCAGATCAGGAGTTGGACACTTAATTGTATGAGCCACCCAGGCGCCCCTGAGCTTCATTTTTGAAGAGAGGCATACAGAGTGATCTGCTGGGTTGTTTTGCAGTGGGTAGGCAGAGTGAACTTGCCTGCTGGTTCTCTCTCTCTCTTCCAGTTCCCTGTGGATCCAAGCTTGCCCCCCTGGGAGCTGACTCCCTTATACTTTAAGGTTACATCTGGCATATCCAGCAGCTGGAAAAGCCATGGCCAGCAGCATGGTGCTTCATCGGAGTCCAAAGCAGGGGAGGAAGCTAGGAGCTAGCAGTGGAGGCAGAAACTGCATCAGGTTGTCTCTCCTGGTGGCAGCCAAGCAAAACTCACCAAGTTGATTGCTGCAGGGACAGGCAGGGCAGAACGTGTAGTCACGTTTCCTGGAGATGACTGAGAAGATCTGAAGTGTCACAAAACTGATGGCTGGTGCACCAACACAGGGGATCATGTGCCTAACACAGGCCCTAGCAACTGTGTTCCTACTTCCCTACAAACACACATACCAAGAGATAAGTGTAAGAGTATTCATGACAATGCTGGGATTGTTCATAATGGTCACAAATTGGAAACACCCTAAAAGTCTACCAACAGTCAAACATGAGAGAACTTGTGGCATATTCACAAAATCGGATAACTGTCCAGCAGTGAAGATCACCTCCAAGTACACACATTAATATGAAGGAATCTCAAAAACATAGTGTTAAACAATAACAAAAAGCATGCACAGATGAATATAGACATGCTCTGTTAAGTGGTATATTACTCAGAGATCCATCCTTATAACAAGAGTAGGAACACAGTTAATAACATTTTGGATAACCTCTGGGAGCAGTTACATCTGGGAGCAGTAAGGCAATGTTATTGGAGAGAGCATACAAGAAGCTTCTAAGGAAACAATGATATTTTAGTGTTGAACCTGAGCAGATGTGAGCATTCTGTCTTTTTTCTTTAAATCATGCATATGTATTTTACATGTCTTTAACATATGGTGTATTTCATGTATACACACACAAGACAGTGAGTTAGGAAATGTGGGGTCTAGTTCTGGATTAGAGGTCTAGTTGGCCTCTAATAGGCTACGTGACTTTGGGCAGATGGCTTCATTTCTTTATTGAACAAATATTTTTTAAAGCAGTGATGTGCCAGTGTTGTGCTGGGGACTAGAATACAATCTTGATCAGAACTGGCTATGATTCTTGCCCTGATGGGCATGTGTTCTTATGGGACAGTCAGACATTGATCTGCGGCAAATTTCAGGTCCAGTAAGTGCTGTTAAAGGAGGAAGACAGGCCAGCAGATACAACAGGGCGTCTGACCTTGTCTGGGAGTTGAGAAGCCCTCACTGAGGAAGTGGTGGATGTTATGGCATCTGTGGTATGAGTAGGGGAAAAGAGGAGTCCTGCCCTGGAGGAGAACATGCTGGGTACGTGGAACCGAATGAGAGATAGCGTGGTGGGAGATGAGGCTGCAAAGCCAGGTAGGCTTTGAGGGGGTAGGACCACTCCCAGAAACTGTGTGCATGATGATGGCAAGGCAGACACAGCCCATGCCGTCTCAAAACAAATTTTTGTGGGGAGACAGACCACAAGTGGAGTACACGGTGACTACAGAATGTTCGCTAATGGGATCAGATCTGTGAAGGCAGTAAATAAGGCCAAGCTAGACAACGGCTCTAGGAGAAGCAGTTCTGGATAGCACTGGCCAGGAGGGCCTTCCTGGAAGTGGCATTTAAGCCAAGAGCTAAATTCTACAGAGCACTTAGCCATGTGAAACCAAGGCACTGCAGTGGGGGAGAACCCCGGAAGAGGATTCTAGGTGAGGCATGAAACATCCCTGTGTGGGAAGAGGATTTTGTTGTGTTTAAGGAAATGAAAGACTAGGGAGCAGTGGTGCCAAGGGAAAGTGAAGCCAGATGAGGTAACAGATGGGCCTGTTCCCTAGAGAGGTAATGAGCTCCTGCAGTGCTCCAGTCCTCCTGCACGATCTCGAGCTCTTTCTCCAGCTAGGAAATGGTGGCGGCTTCTTCCATGGAGTTGTCAGGACAGATAGGATATAGTGGATGATTCGAGAGGAATTTCCAAGCACTCAGATTTGGCTGGCTGTGGGGCGGAGGGCATGGAGTCAGAGGTTTTAGGAATTATCACTGTGTTTCATGGGTATATGACTTACTGAGATAGGAAACCTTGTGTTTCTTTGTTTTTAAATTTTGTTTTGTCAAGTTTGGTAGCAAAGGATGTGAAAGAACAGTTATGTTTTGGAGATGTTAGATTTGTAGTGTCTTTTTGACATGCCACAAAAGGGGTCAAGTAGTCAGTTAAGATAGTGGACCTACTGTAGTTTGTGTGAAAGGTCTAGATCAGAGATAGAATTGTGGGACTGGATAGTATATTGGTTTCTCATGGCTGCCGTAACAAAGTATCACAGACTGAGGCGCCTGGGTGGCTCAGTGGGTTAAGCGTCTGCCTTTGTCTCAGGTAATGATCCCAGGGTCCTGGGATCGAGCCACACATCAGGGTTCTGGAATCAAGCCCATGGGATCAAGCTCCCAGCTGAGAAGGGAGCCTGCTTCTCCCTCTCCCACTGCCTTTGTCCTCTCCCCACCCCCACTCATGCTCTCTCTCTTTCTCAAATAAATAAATAAAATCTAAAAAAATAAAATAAAAACAAAACAAAGTATCATGGTCCAGTTGACTTAAACAACAGAAACACTGTCTCACAGTTCTGAGGCTGGGAGTCTGAGGTCAGGGGGGTCCGTCACATTTTGAGGGATGTGAGAGAGAATCTGTTCTAGGCCTGTCCCCTTGGCTTGTAAGTGGCTGTCCTCTGCCTGTGTCTTCATATCATCTTTTTTATGTATATGTCTCTCTGTCCAAATTTCTCCTTTTTGTAAGGAGATAGTCACACTGGATTAAGGACCAGTCTAATGACCTCATTGTACCCCCATCATCTGAAAGATTCTGTTTCTAAATAAGGCCACATTCACAGGTGCTGGGGGGTAGGACTCCACATTTTTGTGGGGGACACAGTTCAACCTGTAGCAGATGGTAATGCAGTGGTGAGCATGGGTGAACTTACCTAGGGAGAGAGTGTGGAATGATAACAGAAGAGGTTCAAGGCAAACCTTGAAGAACCATGTCAAGGAAGGACCAGGTAGAGAAGGGTAACCTGGGAAGGAGAGAGAGGGGCCTTGTTAGAGAGGAAAACAAATAGAGAATGGCATTGCAGTATTGATAGGAAGAGAGGTTCTATGAAAGAAGTGTGGTCAGTAGTTTCAAAGGCTGCAGAAAGGTCAAGCATTTGATGTAATTTGAGGACTAAAATCTCTCCATTGAATTTCACAGCACAGGCATCATTGGTGCCCTTTGTATGGGCTGTGAGCTGTTTTGGGAATGATAGAGGAGCCCAGCTGAAGAAGGAGTCCGAAGGGAAGAAATGAGGCATGGTTTGTGTCTTGCTTTAACTGTTCAGGGGAGAAATGGAATAGGGTCATAGCCAGAGGGCCCGGAGAGGGGGAACTCTCAGTTCTAAATGTAAAATAGAGAGAAGAGACACAAGTAGATATACACAGGTTTGCAGAGATGGAATTTAATGGACTTCCTGCTGCTGACATCTATTTTCTCTGAGAAGTAGGAAGTGAGGCTCTCTACCAAGTGATAGGAGGTTGGGGTAGTTGGGTGGTGCTTGGAAGTTTGAGGGAAGTGGAAAAAGTGTGAAGTTGTCACCATAGAAAGTGGGAGAACAAGTTAGCCAGAGAGATGTCTTTGTTGAGGCTGGTGGTCATGAATTGTCTCCTTACTTGACTGTGATGCTCACAAGGAGACCCCAGGGGCAGATAAAGCAGGGAGTTGAATCCGTCCAGGTGAGCATCATGGGAAGATGGTGGGGTAAGGCGGTTAGGATACTGGCTTGGCTGTTACTTAAATGATGGCCCTTAGATAAGGAGGGCCAGGAAGAAAGGAGGGGACTGATGGCTTGGAGAGAGTAGAGGACTGAGTAACAGAGCACTTCCAGGGAGTTGATAACTGAACAGGCAAGCTGCAGGGAGAGGCTATGAGAAGCTTCCTGCAGAGAATTGGGACAGAGTTAGGGGAGAGGATCAGGCCTAGGGTATTACTGTGGGAAAGGAAAAGACTGAGGGAAGTGAGGAGATGAGTGGATTGAGACGCTGGCAGCCATTCATGTAGACATTGACTCACTTCAGGTGATGGAGGAGAGGGAGATGGTGACTGAGCCCCATACCAAGGCAGCAAATACAGAGTCAGGTTCATGCTTGAGGCATGAGCTTCTAAAATTCAGTGTTGGGGTTTTCTTCCCACAAAACATGAAGTGGTTATGTCAGAAGAGGTCTGATCATTACCATTTATTTATTTATCTTTCCATTCAGTAGCTCACCCTAGCACTGGGCCTATGATCTAAAAGCATCTCCAAAACTATGTTGCGTAAAAATATATAGAATGACAAGAATATAGCAAACTCAGAGTTAGGCTTGCAGTCCTAGGTGTAAATGAAAAAGTCTTTTCTCAGGGTATTTGCAATCATAAGCAAGACTGGTGTGTTGAGAAATGGATTCCAGTAATAGATAAATGTCACTCTGGGTCCGTATTTCATAGAGGAGAGAGTTTACAGAGGCAGGGAGAAGGGCAGCTGATGCTAGCTTTCCAGGACGGCCGTCTGGCTTTGGAAAAACCCACGATTGGCCTGAGTGACTTGAGGTGTGGACAGAAGTGGTAGTTAGTTGTACTGGTCTTTGGGATTCCTAAATCCCTGCCTGTTGGACTGACCTGACTACAAGGATTAGAAGCCAAAGAAGAGTTTCCCCAGTTCCCTCAGAGTCTCCATGAAAGAAGACTGCCTCAAGTCTAGGAAAGGAATCAGGATCTCAGCACCCCTGGAACCTGTCCCATAGGTGCAGCACCGGCTCTGTTCTCTGATGGACTTTCCTACCTGCCTCTGCTCTCCTTCCCTCATTCTTCAGCTGTGTCCTTAGGAACCCACACCTCCCTGTCCTCCTCATAAGTAATTACAGATGGGATTGCTGCAGCATTAACGTCACCTGCTCTCCCGTTTGGGAACTAAGCCCCTGTCAGAACCTTTGCTTCCGATGTTCCCAGATGTGGTACAGCTAAATATTTTTCTTTTTCAGCATATGGGATGGACAGAGAATATCTCTGTCATTGCTTCTGTTGATTTTCCCTGTGAACTCAGGTCTGGGATGTATGGCTGGCCCCGAGGCCACCACACAGTTTTAAGAAGCCCAGCATTTGCAGTAACTCAAAATCCTCTTTGTCTTGTTCTACATCATTCTGTTCAGTGTTCCCCCCACCCCAGGGCTCCCACACTGGTCTAGAAATGCAGTGTGTGTGTGTGCGCGCGCGCGCGTGTGTGTGTGTACATACATGTATAGATAAGGAGGGGGGAGTACTTGTATCAAATAACCAGGGAAAGGGTTGAATTACTTCATTTTCATGTTTCAATAACAGACGTCTCAAGCTAAGTAGGCATCGCTTCTCATGCGCCAGTGGCAATTTCATTACTGGGCCTTGAGATAACAGCAAGTTTACAAGAGAAGATTTGGCAAATCAGACTATAAAAAAGATTGACAGCTCAAATAATGAATGGGACACAGAAAAGAGAGTGTTGTGTGTATCTGTGTGAAGAACGTGAATTAATAGGCTGCTGTGCTAACTATCGAGTAATGTCCTCTTGGGAGGCATGAAGGGACTTTGATGATAATAAGTAGCTTTTGAGAAAGCCTAAAATTAAAAAAATAATAGAGTTAAGATTAGAATCTTCACTATGTAATCAGCTCTTTATATACAATAATGGTAGTACCCTAACACAGACTGAATTGCATATAATGCATTTCAAGAAACTTTGGATTAAAGCAAAAAATAAATTATTAATAATATGAACGTAGAAAGTCCGTGGTTCTTTTGCAAATGCAAAATATTTGCAAAACAATTTATTTTACATTATCCATCAGCCATTATTCACTATGTTCATGATGTCTTAAAATAGCTTATTTTGGTCCTATATTTAATTTAATTTATAAATATAATACGATGTTAGAAACCTTTTTAAATATATGAATAAAAACACAGTACACATACAGTTGAAGCCCCTTCCAGTTACATTCTCTTCTCTGGACACCCTGTCCATGAGTTGTTTTGTATACATGCATACATAAACAATCTATATTACTGTTGTTTTTTAGATATAGAAATTTACTCTTATCACCTTTCATAGTTCCTGGTGAGCAGTCTGGAGTTCTGGTCTACCTCTCAAGGCTATTTGGGGACCTAGGTTCCTTCCAGGTATGTTTATACCTCTAGGCAGAGCACCTCTGTCTTTGGTAAAGGATTGCTGCTTTTTCCTTTCTTTCTTTCTTTTTTTTTTTTTTCTTAAGTAGGCTCTGTACCCAATGGGGGACTTGAACCCATGACCCTGAGATCAAGAGTTACCTGCTCTGTTGACGGAGCCAGGCAGGGGTCCTGGTAAAGGATTGCTTCTTTAAATCTCCAAAGTATCGAATGTCCTGAGTCAGTCTCATAAATCTCCAAAGTATCATGAACCAATATTTGTAAATTAAAGTAAGAAGGAACAATTATAAAAATGAAATAAAAAGCATAAAAATATTGCTGTGCTGTCACCTCCATTGTTAGGAATGAAGTAGTGACTCCTTTTACCGACAGACTGTAAGTACATTTTGAATGGCTACCATTTATATCAATGTTCAAAGTTTTTTTTTTTTTTTTTAAAAGATTTTATTTATTTATTTGACAGACAGAGTTCACAAGCAGGCAGAGAGGCAGACAGAGAGAAGGAAGCAGGCTCCCTGCCAAGCAGAGAGCCCGATGCGGGGCTCAATCCCAGGATCCTGGGATCATGACCTGAGCTGAAGGCAGAGGCTTTAACCCACTGAGCCACCCAGGCGCCCCAATGTTCAAAGTTTTTAATGTAGCCAATTGCTTACTTCTTCTTACCAAATTGATTTATCTAGGTTGGATTGACATTTGTTTATTTGAGATTCACAAAATATGGAAGCCTGTGCTATGGATCATTTATTTTCAAGTTATCTAGTTCTCCAGGTTTTTGTTTCCCTTACTCATTGGTCGTCCAGGAGTGTGGTGCTCCCCTTAGGGGAGAAGATGAACAGTTAGTGAAGAAGGGGCTTGCCCCATCATGACTATGTTCCTTCAGGTGTTTTCCTGGAACTGGTAGTAGGCAATATAGATATTCCCCTGGGGAAGGCTCTGGAAGCAATCAGAACACTGCATCAGTTAATTCAGTTCCAAGAGTATGCTGTTACACAGGGCTGAAAATTTACTTTCCATATCATTTATCATCCCCAGTGATGTCCAGTCACATTATCCAATGTCAATTCCTAGGTATTCTACAGTGAGCTAAAGCCAAAAATAAAATGAAGAGGGGCAATCAGATAATAAAATGACCCTACACAGAGACCCCCCCACCCCCAAATCAGAGTATAAACCCCTTCCCACCATCAGATTCCCAGTGAAAACTTAGCTCCTGACTTTGCTTCACTAATACTATTATCATCTACTTAGGTGAGACTAAATTAGAGGAAGTAATTGACAGGCATTTGAAAATGCACTATATTCCCTTTTCTATTTCTACCTTTTACTGACATATAAATGATCTTTGCCAACTTGCTTTCAATTTAAAAAACTCTAAACTTTTCTCAAAGGAAATATTTTGAAGTCCTTTTAAAACAAGACTGCTTTATCTGCTTCTCTGGGGGAGGAGTTAGGTGCTATCGGATGACATTAGCATTTAATTGTAAAGAAAATCCGTTCTTTGACAACTTGTATACATTGCTCACATTTTCATACAGTTTTAAATTTTTACATTTTGGTAAAGTTGAATAAATCTGGGTGGATGCTTGAAACTATGTTCTAAAAGATATGCATGTGTTTAGTAGCAAGAATCAGGGACCAGTTTAGTTGAAATGGAGAATTGCCTAGACTCTTAGGCCATGGAATTAGCTCACAAATAGGGTGCTAGCTCAGGGCTTAGCAGGGTAGGTCCAGGGACAGGAATTCAGATTTTAAAATGATAGAGTACAGTTGACCCTGGAACAACCTGGGGGTTAAGTGTCCCAACCCCATACATAGTCTAAAATCTGCATATAAATTTTGACTCCCCAAAAACTTAACTACTAATAGTAGTCACACTTTTTACTGTGATATACAACTTACTAGATAGGTAAATTGTTCATGCTAAAAGATGATTGGCGTTACAGATGTTTTACACACCTATTTTGGAGCTCACTGTAATGGCAACAGATGGCCACAGTATGTACTACAGTTAATTTTATGCAGTTATGACTTAATATTGCATCTTTACATTTGTTCATATATATATTTTTAATATTTTTATTTATTTGACAGACAGAGGTCACAAGTAGGCAGAGAGGCAGGCAGAGAGAGGAGGGGAAGCAGGCTCCCCACTGAGCAGAGAGCCCGATGCGGGGCTCGATCCCAGGACCCTGGGATCATGACCTGAGCTGAAGGCAGAGGCTTTAACCCACTGAGCCATCCAGGCGCCCCGTTCATATTTTTCTTGACTGAGAGTGGTACCATGTATGATCTGTACATGCATAAGTTTTGATAAATTTTCACTTTTTATAATAGATCTATGTATATTTAATGGTCATAAATGATAACTAGGCTACTGTCTACATATATTTTATGCATTGATGACATACCAGATTTTTCTTAATTTTTTCAATATTTCTAAGCTAAACAGTTTGTGGGTGAGTTTTTTCAGTGTCACGAATCTCCAAAAAATTCTCCAATCTATTTATTGAAAAAAATTTGCATGTAAGTAGACCCATGCTTTCAAACCCGTTGTTGACCGAGGGTCAGCTGTGTCTGCAGATATCAAATGGACAGTATTTTTATGGGTGCTCGGGGAAGATGAGCTCATGGGTGACAAGGTGTAACTAGATAGCTTTCTTGTCTGGTGAAGGAATGAATTCATGTGTTTTGGCCCTTGGCGTGGGGACAAGGTTAAGACAGGAAAGACTGTAGTTTATGCGACTCTCTTCCAAAGAATCACTACAAAGAAGAACAGCTGATAAATGTCATGTCAGAGGGTCTGAGGACACGCAAAATTTAAAAGGGCATTTTCCAAGGAATGCACATTCTTTCCAATTTGTCAACAAACCCGAGATGTTGTCTCTGAGGCACAAGAAGCAGCCTCGGCATTTTTGTCAATGGAGGAGTAGGCTCCTTTCTACACACACAGCAACATAACTGACATTTTTTCTCTTCTTAATAAAGACTTCCACTCCTTTGACCTTTAGAGCTGACCTTCTAAGCTGCAGTCCACCATTTCTTGCATACTTACACCTGTTTGGCTACATAGCTGCCTCGCTCGGACTCACACTTCTGGGTAGAAGACATTCAGACCATTGAGCTGGAAGCGACTGTAGGTGCCTGCTACAGTCCTTTGTTTTCTTGTGAAGCTCAGAGAAAATACAGCAATTTTGTGAGTAACCATCCATAATTCTATTATTAAGTGAGAGGTTAAGAAGGGACAGAGTCAAGTCTGTCTGAGAGGATATAGCGGGTACCTTTATACAGTAGCATCCCCCAGCAGTTATTAACTTCTGTAAAAATTTTCTCAGCCAGAGTGTACCTGTGGGCTGTCACCCTGCGTCTAGAAGACCCACTAATTCATTAGCAGGTGTTCCTTGCAAATTGCACAAAACAGGCTTCCAGGCATTGGGAATGTGATAGAAAAAAAAAATCTGTAACTGGTGTTAGGAAGCAACAGTTTCAGACAAGTACATGACAAAGTTGTTTCCAGGGTGTCCTCATTCCGTGCACTGTGATCTGCGAAGGGGTGGAAAAGAAGTCCAGAGTGGAGCGCAGCCAGCGGAGAGGGAACCAGGGCTCAGCTGGGGCAGAAGAGCTGGCAGAGCCAGGGGACAGGCCCCTGTAGTTAACAGCAGCTGTGCTTCTGAGCACGACCTGTGCGCAGCACTGATCTGAGCTCCTGCCACACGCCAGTGTTGACTCCCCACAGTAATGCCATGGCCAAAGCACAGTCACCATCCCAGGTGCCTGCCTGTGGGGCTGAGTCTCAGTTGTGACAGGTGGCAGCAGGAGAACACCCAGACACGTGGTCCAAGCCCCTCCCACTTATTTATCGGGCCTATCAGCTCCCAGCGACTGTTGTGGGTTTCCTTCCAGTGCGGAGGGAAACCCTGTGAATGGTGGCCCGGAAAGGATGCTCTTGCTGTGCCACAAGCAGAAAGCTGCCCCTCAAAAGGGTGATGCACAGGGCCACTGCAGCTCTCACTGTTTCATTCGTCTTGGACCAGCCTCTCCTTGTGTCCACTGCACCATCCTTATATATATGCTTACTGGTCCTCCTAGACCTAGTTGAAAGGCCAACTCCCAGCTCCTTTGCAGAGACTTCTCCGCTCCCCCCCAAATCTCCCTCCAGCTCAAAGCACATGTCCTGCCTTGACTCCCCGCTGTCCTTCTTAGCAGAATCTCTTCCAACCTGTAGAGCTCTTAGTTTTTATTGTTCTGCAGCCTCTCAGAAAGAGACTTCCTGCCCCTAGCTAATAGAGTGAACCAAAGGCTCCAGGAATCCAGTTGGCTGAGGAGGGAAGAGGTGGCAAAAATACAGTGATGGCACCAAGGGGGTGGAGGCTCATAAAACGGCAGTAGTCATGTGGCCTCTGGGAACACCCGGGAGCATAAAGGGCAATGAGGATGTGAACCCAGGTGAGCACTTTGCTGCCAAGGGCAGTGTAAGAATGTGCTCAGAGTTTTCTCTTTGCTGCAGGTCTCTGAACTCTGCCAGGCCTTGCCAGGGGAGGGGAGATGGGGGGGGTCACCATGTAGGTCTGAGCCAGTTTGCTCTCCACCCCCCAGATGCCACTTCTGGTTCTGGCAGGAGCTGACAAATGCAGTTCCGTGTATCCCAGCCACGACCAGCATGGAGGTAAGAGCAGCCATGTTGGTCTCTTCTTCTTTGGGCCCTTGCTGGTCCAGCAGGGCCTCCTTCCTCCTCACTGTCCCTGCCCCCCATTCTACTTCCGGCCTCGGTCAGCTCTACTCTTGCTCCTGTGGTGCCACTTTCCTTCTCCTTTGCTCTTCCTTCTGTTGCAGAACCTGGACTGGATCCTGGCACATCAGAGTCTGTGGAGGATTGGAGGCTTATTTAACACTGGCGGTTTTAGAGGAGGTTGTTCTCCAAAGGTCTGAGCACTGAGCATAAGCAGGAAGGGGGATTTATACACTTCTCTACTTCTGCATCCTTGGTACTTTGGGTGCGCACGGGAAATGGGGTAGGAAAGAAGCACCCGGAAGGGCTTTGAGACAGGGACTGGACTTCCCTTGCTGGTTTGGTCAGCCATCTTAGAGTACAGTTTTCCCCTACCACTTCCACAGGTATTTCTTCCCGTCCATCATCTCCTTCCTTTCTTTCCTGCACTGGCTCCTTACCATGGTCTACCCAGAGTCTCCCATGCCATGTGTCCGGACCCTGTGCCTTGCCCCTGCCTGAGTTCTCAAAGGACAGCGCACTGACTTTTCCTATGGAAACCCCCCTGAGCCTGGGAGGGAATCTCTACTTTGAACTCGTTTTGTCTCTTTCCCTATTTCCATCCTGCTCTGAGGTGTCTGGACTCTCTAGCTGGCTGACCCCTGGGAAACCTTGATTTTGGCTTCCTCCCTGGACCTGGTCCATCACCTGTGCTCCCTCCTGGCACTGCCCTGCTTTGCAGGTGGCTCAGGCCAGCTTCAGCCCTCGGCTGGACACTTAGGGGTTTCTGCCCCCAACATCAATCAGCATTCAGAGATCCCACCTGCCTCCAAGGGGGAAGTGGGCATAAGTCCTGGTTCTAGGAATGTTTCCTCTCCCCATTCCCAAGGCAATGCCGGCATGGCTGTCCTACTCAGTCTTCACATTCCACAGTTGGTCTGGGTCCTGATGTAGTCCTGGTATGGAACTTGGCCTTAATGCTCCTCCCCTGGGGACCATGATAACCCAGCTGTGGGAGCCTGAGAGGGTAGCTGCTGGTGAGGACAAAGCCCCAAGCCGTGGAAGAGTTCTAGAACCCTGCCACTGCTCTCCGCGCTCAGGCTGAGTAGTGTCTTTGAGTCATAGGGCTGCCAGCACACCCAGTGGCCCCAGGACCCTTCGACTGGCCAACAAGGGGCTGAACCAGCCTTATTTTCTTCTTCAAGTACTATGGCTGAAAACACTGGGGTCTAACTTTCCGAGGGAGGGGAGCAGAGCTCCAGTCTCTACCATCCTGCCTGGCAGAGAACACACTGAGACAGGGCCCTCCTCCTCTGGCCAAGACCTGTCCATCCCAGCACGTGGTTGTCCTGGTCTGGGTGGCAAGGGGCAGCCAGTGATGCCAACTGCAGGCCCTGGCCTGGGGCCCCAGGGCTGGTCCTCCCACAAAAGCTGTTCTGGGAATGCCCCAGGGAGGTCACGAAGAAGGGGCCAGTTGAAGCCCCTAAGTTGTTCTGAACTAGCAAACTCAGAACTCTCAGACCAGGTAGCACCCCCCAGGCTTCTCTGCCTTTCTTTATACACCTGTAGTGGTGGCTTTCCTGCCCACCCCTCACCCCCCACCCAAGACAGTGAGCCTGGAGGATAGGACCTAGGCTTGCCTACCATTGTATCTGTAACTCACTGAGAGGCTAGAGGCCTGGGAGGCCTGCAGCAATTGCCTGTGGTCACTGCCTCAGACCTTGGGGCCCAGCGGGAATCCAAGGGGCCCTGTCACTGGCACGCCACGGCCAAGAAGCCACGCGAAGCCAAGGGTATAATTGGCCAAGGATGCAAGGTCGGTGCAGGTTTCAGTCCTGCGGGGGAATCTCACTGCGCGCACTTTGCAACTCAGCATACCCTCCATCACGTCTGTGGGCCACTCCAGAGCAGGGAACTTTTCTCTGCTTTCAGACCAAAATACTTTCAGACGGTGGGTGATGTGGGAAACAAAGGCAGAAGGAAATGCAGATAAAATGGAATGTCCTTATAACTTGCAGCTCATAAACAAATGCTTGAGGCCTCTGCAGAGTATCCTGTTCCTCCAGGAAGCTCCCAGCTGCCTGAGTGTGAATGCCGTGCTAGAGGAGAAAAACAACCTGGGTTTGACAATAGCAAGGCCCCAGTATCCTGTGAGTCTTCTTTAGCATATCAAAGTCCTTTTGAAACTTCCCTTATCTTTACTAATCCCCAGCCCTGAAGTATATAATCAGTGGCTTCTCATAATCCCAGGGCAGCCTCTCTTCCCGCCCTGTCCCCAAACTGTAATAAAACCACTGTTTTGCACGGGAGACGGCTCAAGAATTCTTGGTTGGTGGCTCTGGACTCCATAAACCTCACCAAAACATTCCAAAACTACATCATGGGAGCAGGCCAACTTGTGGATGAAAATCTCATCTGTCTTGTCTAAGCTTGCTCCATTGGTCTCAGATCCTCCTTGCTGGTCCGTATCTGGAAGAGCCACAGGCCACCCAGAAACACCTTTCGGGTATCCCTAGGTATATGGGTACAAAGATTAGACCTACTTGGTGTAAGGGCTGAAAGAGACACCCATGTGGGAAATTCTGACAGGCTGCCCGCTTGGATGTCAGGTTAGGACCCCCCAAGTTGGCCAAGATGAGCATGATCATGGCCTTCCAAGGTGAGGGACTCCTGTGGTTTCTTTTTCTGCTCTGAGTTTCTGTGGCCCACCCATCCCTCATTACCAGCCCCACAGCCCGAGTAGTGCTGGGGGCTCTGGTGTTTTAGAGAAGAAATTGTCAGAGCTGTTGAGTAGCCTGTATTACTAGTCTGTGTCAGTCATCTGTTGCTGTCGTTCTGCCACATGATGAGCCACTGCAAAGCCTAGTGGCCCAAGACACTCAGCATCTGTCTGGCTCATGAGTCTACAGTCTGGGCTTGACTAGGCCCCCTCACCTCACGGGCACCCAGCAGTAGCTCTCAGCCGGAGGGATGGTACAGCTAAGCCCGAGGTCTCTCCTCAGCCCGTAGGCTAGCCTGGACTTGTTCTTTGTGTGGTGGCTGAGGGGAAAGGAGAGCAAGTCCAAGTTGTGCAAGAGCTTCCCAAGCCTTTGCTGTGCCCCATTTGTTAGTACCCCATGGGACACAACCTGCATGTCTGAACCCAGAGCCAGTGTGGGAGGGTGGCCCAAGGTCATGGGGGAAACGTCATCCGCAGACCTGGAGGGACTTCCACCCAATCCACCTACTGAAAAGGGGTGTGAGCCTGGGTTTTCTGAGCAGTGCTCAGAGCACTTTGGAATCCCTCCCACCCGTACTTCTTCACCTATCCTATGCCCTGCTCTCAAGAAATTTCTCCAGTCCCATTTCCCACACCTTAAGGAAGACTCTGACTTTTATTTGAGTTCCCTGGTTTTCAGAGCATCCTTTCCTTCTACCTGGCCTGTGCCCCTCTGCCTGACCCCTTCAGACTGATCATTGCCCAGGCTGTGAATCCTGTTGCCTGTTAGCCTCTCGGCTCCAGGCTCTGGAGCAGCTGCAGGGGTCACACCTCACCCTGTTCCATCCCCAGCATCTGGGGACATAGTTTGGGGACGGGGCCCTGGGTTTCACCCATTCTCAGAAGGAGGACAAGATACCTATCATCAAGCTTAAGTCCTACTCACCCTAAAAAGTATCTTTTCCTTGACCTTGTGAGTCCTTCCAAGTCCCATTTCTCTTTAACTTTCCTTTTAACAAAAACCAAAGTTTGAAAGAGTAGTCCATACCTGCTGCTTCCAGTTCTTACTACCCACTTGCTGCCTGCTTCCCGACAAGTTTTTCTGAGTTTTTCTCCACTTTTTTGGCCCTAAAGAGTACTCTTTTGAACGTCAGAAGAGTTAGGAACATTACTGTTATGCCCCAGTAATGGGTTCGTGATTAAAAGAGCGAGACTGATATAAAGCGAAGGTCAACAAAGCTTTATTTCGTCCCAAGCATCAAGAATCTAACCGACCGTTCAGGGCTGCACCTCTTACAAGAGAGGGCGACCCTTCTCTGTTGCACAGACTAGCTTTTAAGGGCAAAGGCCATGCGGTCGGGCCTGGCCATGCACAGGTGGTTAATGAGATTGTAACACACAGGAAACTCGATAGTGATGCTAGGTGACCAATTGAATTACAATTTACCCTAGTATACATTAGAACCAGCCTATTACACCTTGATTAGGATTGGCGCCAGAAAGGCTCCCAGAGGGTGGCGGGGGGGGGGGGGGGGGGGGGGGGTCCCTACTTCTTGGTAGCTAAGGAGACAGTATGCAACCCCCCACTGATCGGATGTCTCCACCTGGCCTGACCCATCCTTGTATCTGGGCTTTGTTACCTGGAGCTGGTTTCTGGGACTTGTTTCCAAGTAAATCCCCTGGGGGAAGGGGAGCAAGGGCAGTTTCTAAATAGGTCCTTACAATTACTTGTGTTTTTTATTGAATTCTTGCAAAACCCTTATAAGATAGGTCTCCGTGTTACCATGTCCATATCTCAGGTGACAAAATCCAAGCCTGGCCTGAGTCATTTACGAAGTGAGTCAGGACAGGGAATGGAACATAGGCCTGACTGCAGGGGCTATGTTCTTAGCCATTACCCTAACCTTGAATACAGTGCTGCTATCCTGCGATCCTGGCTGTGCCAAGGGTGGTGTATGAGTTTGCTAGGGCTACTGTAAAGAAGGACCAGGAACTGGGGGCCTTAACAGCAGACACTGAGCATCTCACCATTCTGGAGGCTGGAAGTCCAGGATCGAGGTGTCCATAGGTTGGTGTTCCCTCTGAAGGCTCTCGGGGAAGGTCTGTTCCAGGCTTCTCTCCGGCCTTCCAGTGGCTTGACTGCAGTCTTCACATGGCATTTTCTGTGTGTGCCGGGCTGGGTCCAGGTTCCCCTTTTTATAAGGAGATTAAGGCCCTCAACTAAACTAATTATATCTGTATCAACCCTCTTTGCAAATAAGGTCACATCCTGAGGTACTGGGGTTTAGGGCTTCAACATATGAATATGGGGATGGGGGCATAGTTCACCCCGTAGTAGGTGATCAGTAGATAGCCCATAAGCAGATAGTGTAGCCGTCACCTGGGGGCCCCTTCCCAGATGTACTGAAGGAGCATTTGCGTCTTAGCAAGATGCCCGGTCAATTCCAATGCACATTAAGATGTGAGAAGCACCTATCTATAGCACTTTCTGGAAAGAAGAATGACAGCATGAAGCCAGATTCTTAGGGTAACCCTAATTCTTGAATTTCACTTAGAATGGAGATAATTTTAAACATGGACAAAAACAGTGTGTACAAAGAGGTTTATTCCAGGTTTTTCCATAGAAATAAAATATTTTTTTTTGCAGTAAGTACTACTTCCTATCATTCTTAGCTGAAAAATTGGTTTTTTAAAAATTGTTCTATTTCAGGTGATGCATGAGTTAAGGATGCTCTTGTGGGAAACATTTCCTGAAATCTAAACTGACATATAACCAGATTTCTGGAACAACACCTCTTTTTAAGCTTGGGGATTGTAGCAAATTAATCATTGAACTAATGAGCTAACTTAACTAAGGAATATGATTTTTGTTTACAGTGAAAGCGGCATTGTGTTTATGTAGGGGAGTGTCCCCTTCCCTCTTCTTCCCTCCCTTCCCCTCGCCTCCTTTTCTTTACCTCCCCTCCCTTCCCCTCCCCTTCCCAACCTTCCCCTCCCTTCCCCTCCTCTCTCCTCTCTTCCCCCCTCCTTCCCTCCCTCCTTCTTTCTTTCTTCCTTCCTGGCTTAAAAAAGCAGGGCTTGACCCACAACCCTGAGATCAAGACCTGAGCTGAGAGTGAGAGTCCAATGCTTTATTGGACTGAGCCACCCAGGAGCCCCTATGGAAAAAGTTTCAACTCTATTTTTGAGTGTATTTGAAAATTTTTACTATAAAAAGGTTTAAAAATACAATCATGTACAGAATTAAAAAATTAAGTTTCTTTCAGGTGTTCTCTTGACTGCTATATATCTTCTCAGTTATTTTATTTCTTTATTTTTGTTTTTAAAGATTTTATTTATTTGAGAGAGGTGGCAGGTGCACAAGGGGTAGGGGAGCAGCAGGCAGAGGGAGAGGGACAAGCAGCCTCCCCGCTGAGCAGGGACCCTGATGTGAGACTTGATCCTGGGACCCCAGGATCATGACGAGCGGAAGGCAGATGCTTACCTGATTGAGCCACCTAGGTGTCCCATTGTCTCAGTTATTTCAGTCAAACAACGTTTAACCGCCTGTTCACCTGTTTCCTTAGTTTCTTAGTTTTAACTCATGCAGGTCTAACTGCCCATGTTGATCATTGTTCCTTCCTGGCCTCCTTTGAAAGGAAAGATTGCTTGGTTTAGTGTGGTACAGATAAAAGGAAATAATTGCCCTGACTGCTAAATTTGTAATTGACATGCACTGTGCTAGCCTCATGCCATCCTCCCTTTCTTGTTGCTTTTGTGACACTTTCTGGGTTTTAGTGGTAATAGCAATAATTTCTCAACAGAGCAAGGCCTGTTCGTTCTAAACAGTGACATATATGAGTTTTTTTTTTTAAGATTTTATTTTTATTTATTAGAGAGACGGAGAGAGAGCACAAGTATGCAGAGCAGCAGGCAGAGGGAGAGGGAGAAGCAGGCTCCCCGCTGATCGGGAAGCCCCATGCGGGGCTCCATTCCAGGACCCTGGGATCATGACCGGAGCCGAAGGCAGACACTTAACAGACTGAGCCACCCAGGTGCCCCTGACCTATATGAGTTTTAACAGGACAGGCCTTGAAAGAAGAAAATCTGCTATAATGGGTGCTTCCTCCAAAACTGATGCATGGAATTATTAAATGTTTCTTTTCTTCTTTCCTTCCTTTCTTGTTTAAGTAGGTGCCACACCCAGCATGGAGCCCAACACAGGGCTTGAGCTCATCCCTGAGATCAAGACCTGAGCTGATAGCTAGAGTCAGATACTTAACCGACTGAGCCACCCAGACACCCATTAAATGTTTATTTTTAAAAGTACTCAGAACATCAGTTAAAGCCTTTTCAGTTGACCTTTCCCTGCCAGGGACCAGATGGACTGGACACATTAAAAAAACTCTTTCTTTGAAGGGTGCATCAGTAAATGTGAAATTTCAGGGATAACCCTGCCTCTAAGCTAATTTCTTTCCCTAAAGTCCCTTCTCTCGCAGGGGGTAACTTAGCAGTAGCACAAATATGACTGTGTCCCAGGAGGTTGTCATCCTTCAGGATGGGTTCAAAGCAGCAAACGAGCCATCTAAATCTGTCTATCTCTTCAGCTTCGCTTCTTGCCATTGGCTGGTTCACAGGCTTCTTCTCGGTCATCGTTGATCATTCGTGTTTCTGTGTAGCCACGTCCCCCCACAGCAGCAGCTCACAAACCCCTTCACCACCTCTGCCCTCTAAGTCCTTTGTCCCACCTCCCCCCACCCAGGCTGTCCTCTTGGTCTGCATGGTTCTTGGGTCCTTCAGTGGCCCTCTAGGGTGGCTTTTTTGCGCATCTCTTGGAACGTGAATTTCAGCTAGCAAACCTTCTAGAGTCCCCCTCACGACAAAATCCACAAAACTGAAACAAAGTTAACTTCACTTAGAGATAATTCACTATCCAGGAGGGATACTTCCTTCGTTTACTGAGACTTCGTCATGGAGTCAGAGCATAGTTTTGTTTTCCCGCAACCCCCCTGAGTGCTGGCTTCATTCTTCCCACGTGAGGACTATGTTACGGTTGATCTGTTCTCTGATGTCACCTGTACCCCCAGCCCTGTGGTGATGGGGAGGGCACAGGCGGTGTGTGTGTGGGGGGTGTTGGCCATGGTGACAAGGGTCTGGGTTCTGAGCCCCACAGTAAAATGGCAGGAACCCCAACCCAAGCACCTCCGCCCCCGGCAGGATTTGGGGGACACTTTGTGCATTTTCCTCTGATGTTCTTACAGCCTGTCAGTTCTTGGTCTTGGCTTGTGGTTTTATCCTTCTGTGCTGCTCCCTCCCCGGCTGTTTCTCCTGATGGGGCAGGCTAGACCAATAGGATGTGGTGTGCTCTGCTGCATGGTCATGGCTCTAGTCATGCTGTAGGGCAGTAGGGCCCTTTCTGAAGCCGGGAGACTGTGTCCCAGCAGAGTTACAGTTCTCAGCAGGGTCCAGATGGGAATTCTTCCCATCTCTGACAGCACCATGGGTATTGCAGTAATTTGATTTAACTGGCTTCCAACTTATCTTGAGTTTTTGCTGAAAGAACTTGGAACATCCATCCTTCAACAGCTGGGTGGGAAAGTGATACAAACGGCACCCATATCATTGGGCTTAAAATGGCCTTTCTGTGCCCACAACCAGGGTGTCATTGGGCTGACTTTGACACCACTGACTTTACCCAAGACAGCTCCATTTCCCAGGGACCCATGCATGGCCCAAGAGCCTGAGCACCCTCCTGGCTCCACCTGCTCCACTCCTCCCTTGCCCTTATCCTCATTGCATCTCTAGCATTCCCTCTCCCAGTTTTATGGAGTCCTTGTTCAGAGAGCAGCCCTATAAGATCCTTGAGGATATGAAGTGTGCAGTATGCCTCACGGTGACAGCAGTAGGGTGGCAGATCTGTCCCCACTCTGCCTGGCCCCCAGCATGGGAAGAAAGACATGGGAAGACACGTGTGTGCAGAGACTGCTGGCCTCATTCATGTCTGTGTTACTCGCACCAAAGCCCGCGGCCAGGATTACTAAATACGTGTTAGCTTGGCGAGCAAGAGAGCGAATAGGTAGCTGCTCACCCAGATGGTCTGATGAACATAAATTAGCACGATGCTAACCAAGGGGTGGCAGGCAGCTTCCAGGAAAATGTGCCTTCTGAAGTTAAGAGCTGATGATGCGCTCCGAAGGATGGTATGAGGTAGGGACGGGGAACTGAAATTCTTTCCGGATGGTGAGCCCAGGGAGAGAGCCCAATAAATATCTGTAAAGGCACAAGAGTTCCTGAGAAACTGTCTCGTTGGTAGCCATGGAAAGCAAATCCCCAAAATAACAGCATAACATTCGCATGTGCTTACAATGTGTCAGGCACTGCTCTAATCACTTTGTATATATTAATTCACTTAGTTCTCATTCAGTTCACTGCTGGCGGGGCAGAGAGAGTCCATAACCGCCCTGGGTCCTTCAGCAAGAAGTAGTGGTCTGGGATTTGACCTCTGCACTCTGGCTTTAGAGCCTGTGCACTTAACCAGGGATCAATGGATTCGAAACCCAGGGCTGAGAGTTATAAAATAACACGGCCAGAACCATGGAGCTGCTGTGTGATCCGAGTGTGCTGGGTAGAATGCATCATTTTCTCAGTTCTTTTAAAATCTGCTATTAAGGCCATGTGGGCTGTGTGTATGTGTGTGTGTATGCGTCTGTATGCAAATGTATACACATATGTGTATTTTTTCTTTATATATTTTTTTCAGGTCAAATTGAGAACTAACATTCAAATTTAACTTCAAATAATCTTTCACATATCTGTGTACTAACAACATATCTTTCCCTTCCTTTCCAGGACTTGTTCTTACGTGTCTCCAGTGCTCCAAACCTGGTAAGAAGGACTTCTGGTCCTCCGTCCCCTTCCCCTCCTTACTGTCCTTTCTGGAGTCTCAGACCCACAACTCTCTGCTTTTCTTGACTTTCAACATGTACCTTTTGTCAGGCCCTTGGGTGACATCTTCCTTTTTGAAGTTAGGCCTCCTCTTTCTATATTTTTAGACCATAAATGAACTTTATTAATCTGCAGTATTGCCACCAAATATTCTACTGTCAAGGGCCAATCCATTTGTAGGCAAACTTGGGGATGACTTTTTTTGTAAGCAAATGCAAATTAGTCACCTCATAACATTGGAAAACCAAACATGAGATTTCTTCCATTTCTAAGATATTTGATTGTGATAAAAACCTGGGAGTGTTTTGGGGCTTTTTGTTTTCTATTGGATGGACATATACTTAGGGTTCAACACATTTTAATATTATATATGTATGTAACATATTTATGTCTTGTTATAAATTGAGTTGTATTAACAACCACATCATGGTTGTAAGGCCCAAATGTCTTTTCTGATGGATAGATAGCAATGTTACAAAAGATCATATTTTTAATCTAAGCATTATTTATAGCCATAATTTACCCATTGGGGCTAACTAAAACAGCTAAAGAATGTAAGGAAGGCCATTTAGGTCTTTCTGTATTCCTTATTCTCCAGCTAAAGTGGATGACGGCTTATGGGAAGCTTTTAACTGAGCTAGACAATGCAAAATTTAGGAAATCCATTTTGAGATGACATTTACAGGTCCGAAACCCAATGATATCTCTCTCTCAGTAGCCATTGGTAGAAGTAAGGTGCAGCTTATTAGTGAGGTGATTGGCTGATTTGGTTGACGATCATTGATTTCATGGACTGTCACCCTTACCTGACGGTTTGCCGTTTACCATTGACCTGAACTAAGGGCTATTTTAAAAATATTTTGCTTACTTGGTGCATTTTTAAAATTTTTAACTATTTGTATTCATTTGTGGAAAGATTACATAATGGTATTTCGGTTCCAAAGTTTGTGTATATTACATGAATGAATGGATTATCATATACTTTTATATCTTACTTCAAAATCATTTGGTGTACACTAAGATGAAAAGAAATTATGAGAAACTTAAGAATTTACCCAGCCAGTCTTATAATGTTTTTGATATTTAGGACGAAGGAGACTATTGAAGCCTCCCTGACTGGGTGGATTTCAGTGGGCATTATAATTTGGGTGATACTCAGAGAAAGTGAATGTGTTTCTTTTTTTTTTTTTTTTAATTTTATTTATTTATTTGACAGACAGATCACAGGTAGGTAGAGAGGCAGGCAGAGAGAGGGGGGAAGCAGGCTCCCCGCTGAGCAGAGAGCCCAATGGGGGGCTCGATCCCAGGACTCTGGGATCATGACCAGAGCCGAAGGCAGAGGCTTTAACCCACTGAGCCACCCAGGCACCCCCCGTGAATGTGTTTCTAAAGAAGGAGGAGCCCCAAAGTTACATGATTTTTATTAATGGAAGAGAAAAACAGTATGCATTTTTATACCCTACTATAGAATAACAAACTCAATAACAGTAGAACTAGTTACAATTTCTACATGTTTTTTGTTTTGTTTTGCTTTTTGGTAAACTCATGATTAAAAAAAACCTCTCATCTAGCAATACTTTATGTGTATTTAAAAACATTTTTTTAATGTCACATGCTAAATGTGTATGTGTGTTCTCCTTTTTTCTCTTGTGCATCCTTCCCAATTAGAATAAATGTCATTAATGAAAATGCTTCTCTGAGGTCAGATTTTATATAAAAATACAACTACAGAAGGAAAACCATCAAACTGTTCACAAAACTTATGGTGCTTGGAAATAATGGTTGGAATCCTAGACAAAGGGAATCCAAAGGGAAAGAGACATTTTGTATCCTAGAAAAGCTTTTATTAAATAGATGTTTTATTTTCTCAAATGAGGTCACGTTAGCAATAAAGATGTATATTTCAGTGTTGCCACTCTCTTTCTTTTCCTCCTCTCTGCAGTCAGGAAGGAATAGGGGAGGTTAGGATCCCCACCCCTACATCCCTGAAGTCCTTCTGGAGAGCCTTCTGGCCAACTGGAGCTCTTTGTGCCCAACCAGAATTCAGACACTTTTTCTTTCCTGAAGCTTAGCCTCTCACTGTGTGACTTTCTAAGGCTATTCCTTAGAAAGCCCACCACAGAGCATGGAGACCTACCCACAGCCAGACCTTGACCTCCTTCAGTCAGCTTTTCCCTTTATGGGAGAAATCCCCGGGTCATAGGCATGGTGACATGAGGGATTTGGAGCTCGTGAAGAGTTGTTCTTTGGGTTTAACGTTTTGCCATTTTACTTGATTCCTTGTTTTAAATTGTTCCATTTCAAACTTGAACATTTGACTGTATAATTAGAATGCTTGAGCTTTTAAACTTATTTGTAATTGATATTGTTCCAGTTTTTTGAAAACAAAAACAGAGTGTTATATATATTCACTGAGTTCCAAGATACATTCATTCTCATGTACTACACATGTAAATATGACTTTCTGAAAACTTGCTTTTTAGCCTTAATCAAATATTTGTTAATATTTAAATTGAAATCTATTAGTTTTTTAAAAAGCAGATTTATAGTCATTTGAGATGGAAACCATTGACCAATAATTGCTTCTATTTATTATTCACATAAAAAATGACACTTTTATGGGACATCTGGGTGGCTCAGTCAGTTGGGCCTCTGCCTTCGGCTCGGGTCATGATCCCACGGTTCTGGGATCGAGTCTCACATCAGGTTCCTTGCTCGGCAGGAAAACTGCTTCTCTCTCTGCCTGTGGCTTCCCCTCCTTGTGCGTGCTCGCTCTCTCTCTCTCTTTCTCTCTCTCTCTCTCACTGACAAATAAATAAAATCTTAAAATAAGGGGCACCTGGGTGGCTCAGTGAGTTAAAGCCTCTGCCTTCAGCTCAGGTCATGATCCCAGGGTCCTGGGATCGAGCCCCACATAGGGCTCTCTGCTCCGCGGGGAGCCTGCTTCCTCCTCTTTCTCTCTGCCTGACTCTCTGCCTACTTGTGATCTCTGTCTGTCAAGTAAATAAATAAAATCTTTAAAAAAAAAAATTGAAGTTCTAAAAATGAAATGAAATTCTGTTTTAACTCTGGAACTCAATTGCCCACATAGGCCACGAGAGGGAGCTGTTGAATCTTAAACTAAATATATTTGAATTTCAACAAACCTTTGGGTAAACTATTCAGATAATCTGGTCTATACAGTGTAATGCAATGTAATCAGCAGTAGCATGGTTTCCATTCCTAGTAGGACAAAATTTATGCATGTATTTAAGAAGTACTGCAGTTAAATTCAATGAATACTTTAGAGAGCATATTATTTATAAGACACTCTCTTCTAAAAGGGGATATAAAGATAAATAATTCAAATGGTTCATAAGAAAGTGTGCATGTCTGCGTATGTACACTTGCATTAGGAAGCAGAACATAGTGTATAAGAACCATAAGAAAGAAATAAAGTACCATGGAGTTTCAAAAGTGAGCGCCTACGTCATGCAAGGCCGGATGGAGGAGGTGGCATTTAAGGACGCACATGGGGGTGCTCGGGGGGTGACAATGAGAGATGTGGAACTACGCCAAGTGCAGAGCACGGCGTAAGTAAAGGAATTTTGGAGAACCCTGAAAGTTCCTGTTTGCTTGAAACATAGGTTGCATAAATGTAATTAAAGGAATTTCAAGCTGGAAAGGCATGTCAGGATGTATTATGATCCCACATAAGTGCTGGAGGGTTTATTTGCACCTAATTGCTCTGAGTGTCAGAGTGGCCGAAGGAACTCTTAGCCTGCACATGCAGAAGTGTGACTGAGAAGCATATCCTCTACTATCTATGCCTTCCCATATTACCTCTGGTGATTTGGGGCCTCAAAACCATGGAATATTCTAGGAACATTTAGGTCAGGGGGATTAGATTGAACAAAACTGCTTATTAGGCATAATTCACCAAATATCTGTGGAGCACATACTAGAGATAAGTTTTTAGAAAATATTTTTTAAAAAATTTATTTATATTTATTCGTGAGGAGGGGGAGGGGAAGAGGGAGAGAGAATCTCAAGTACACTCCCTGCTGAGCGGGGAACCTGATGCAGGGCTTGATCTCCAGTCCTGAGATCATGACCTGAGCTGAAGTAAGAGCCAGCTTAATATTGGGCCATCCAGGTGCCCCAAGTTCTTAGCAAACCTTAATATTTCTTAATTACAGTATTCTGAACCTGCTAAAGCATTTGTAAATTTTTCAAAAGTCATTGAAAGTAATTTTCTTTTAAAAAATGGTGAATAGCAGCATCTGGGTGGCTCAGTGAGTTAAAGCCTCTGCCTTCGGCTCAGGTCATGATCTCAGGGTCCTGGGATCGAGCCCCGCATTGCGCTGTCTGCTCGGCAGGGAGCCTGCTTCCCTCTCTCTCTCTGCCTGCTTCTCTGCCTACTTGTGATCTCTGTCTGTCAAATAAATAAATAAAATAAAATCTTTATTAAAAAAAGATTTAAAAAATTAAAAATGGTTAATAGATGGTTTTACTATATTTATTAAAACAAATGACTGCTTCTTAGAGTATTTGCAGTAACTTCAAAAATCCAAACTAAGAATTTTTTTTTTAGAGTTAAAATAAAACAAACTATCTACAGGAAGTGGGATGAATTTCATTCTGAAGTTTTCTAACCACCAGTGCAAGGCAGGCAAGACTGTGGTCCACGTTGTTTGCATTTGATGAATCCATCTGCCGAATCAGAAGTTTTCCTGGAATTAAACTCCAGCAAAAATTTATAGTGCAGGCTCTTAGGTTAAGAGAACATTGAGTAATGTGCCAAACATTGACTTCAGTTGTTCCTAAAAAACACACAGAGGTTGTTCAATCACACTTGGATCCTTTCTAAAGATAGACATTAAGGCATAGCTCAAGTGATTCATTTCACTGGAAGGTGGAGATAACATGATCCTGATAGCTTACTCTTTGATTTTAAGATTTAGAGAGAAAATTAGGAAATAATGAGTGATGTCTCATAGTGTGATGGATAATTATACTCCCCACCCCCAAAGATGTCCATGCCCTGATCCCTGGAACCTGAGCATACTACTTTATATGGCAAAGAGGATGTAAGGGTGCTCACCAGCTGATGCTAGAACAAGGGGACTGTCCTGGATTATGGGGTAGACCAGAAGGAATCACAAGGGTCCTTAACAGTGGGGAGAGGGAAGGAGAAGAGTAGGTCAGGGGAATTCTGTGAGGATTTAATCTGATATTGCTGGTTTTGCAGGTGGAGGAGGGACCAGGAGACCGGGAATGTGGGTGGCTTCTAGAAGCTGGAGAAGGCAAGGGTATGGATTCTTCCCTTGAGCCTCCAGGAAAGAATGCAGCCCTCTTCACACCTTAATTTTAGCCCTGTAAGACCCGCGTTGGGCTTTTAACCTACAGAGATGTAGATGACAAATCTGTTTTGTTGAAGTTTGTGATAATTTATTACAGCAGGAAACTAATATACATAGACCCTCTCTAATATCACTGTCAGTTCATGGTAAACTCGCCTGATCACCTGTCATGTAGATATTTCATGTTAGTGGTTGGGAGCTGGGAGCTTCTGTTCCCAGGCTTGAGGTGATGAAAATGGCCAACATGTGGGAGAGGTTTGTGAGCTGTAGGCTGTGCAAGTTTATGAATCTGAGCAATCTATACTGGTAGAAGTGGTGGCCAATGGAGAATGACCAGATGCATCTTGGACTAGACTCCATCCACGTATCTATAATTTGAGAACAGATTTGTTGTCCTAGGATTTTTTAAACGATAGGACTTTGAAAGCTGAAGTCTGGAGATTCCCAGACCTTAGGAGGTACCTGAATATTTATTGAGTGGATAGATGAGGAGGATGAAGGGGTAAAGATAAACCTGACTGCTGGCTAAAGAAGAAACACTACTTCACGTTCCTAGGCTGTGATCCTGACAAGACCAGTGCCATGCATGAATGGGGGGGGGGGTCCTATCCGGACAGTTAGTGACCCAGTGCCCCCGAGTCCCATGTCACTAGAGATCTTCCGGTAGCTGCATAACACCATTCCTACAGAACATTAAGTATTGAATGCTGACTGTGTGTTATACAGTAAGTTCTTTTTAAACATTTTTCATGTTTTTATAAATATTTGGTAATGCAAAAGAATATGTGTTGTATGTGTGTTATGATGCATAATAATTAAGTGAACATCTGGAACCCCCATATTTCTTAAGAAATAGGACATTATAAATACCAGGAGTTCCCTGCATGTTAGTCATGATTGTACATCCTGTCTTCTCTCAAAAGGGAGTCAGTATTCTGAAATGTTTTTTTAATTTTTAATTTTTTTCATCCAGTATACTTAATGTATAGTGTTATATTAGTTTCAGGTGTACAATACAGTGATTCAGCAATTCTGTCATTACTCTGTGCTCATCAAGATAAGTGTACTCTTAATCCCCTTCACCTGTTTCATCCACCTCCTCTCTGGTGACCACCAGGTTGTTTTCTGGAGTTAAGAGTCTGTTTTCATGTTTGTTTCTTTCTGTGTTTTGTTTCTTAAATTCCACGTGTGAGTGAATCATATGGCATTTGTCTTTCTTTGACATTAGCATCATACCCTCTAAATCCATCCATGTTGTTGTAAATATCAAGATTTTATTTTTTGTGGCTGAATAATATTTCATTATATATAGATATAGATATAGATATAGATAAATCACATCTTCTTTATCCAATCATCTGTTGATAGACACTTGGTTTGCTTCCTCTATCTTGGCTGTTGTAAATAATGCTTATAAATATAGGGGTGCAAAAATCTTTTCAAATTAATGTTTTCATATTCTTTGGGTAAATACCTTGTAGGGGAATTATTGAATCATAGGGTAATTCTGTTTCTAATTTTTTGACGAACCTCCGTATTGTTTGTGACTGCACCCAGTTTACACTCCCACTAACAGTGCAAGATGGTTCTTTTTTCTCAACGGACTCTCCAATACTTGTTGTTTCTTATGTTTTTGATTTTTAGCTATTCTGACAGGTATGAAATGGTTTTGATGTGCATTTCCCTGATGTTGAGTGATGCTGAGCATCTTTTCAGGTGTCTGTTGGCCATCTATAAATCTTCTTTGAAGAAATGTCTTCTGCCCATTTTTAATTGGATTATTTGTTTTTTTTTTTGGTATTGAGTTGTATAAGTTCTTTATATATTTTGGATACCATCTCCTTACTGGATATATCATTTGCAAATATCTTCTCCCACTTCTGAATATTGTTTTTAATGCTCTTTTCTTTATTGTTTTCCCATAAATATATATGTCCCTAAGCAATACATATCTTAATTTTGCCTTTTTTTTTTTTTTTTTTTGAGAGCAAGAGAGAGAGGAAGAGTGTGCACAAGTGGGAGGTTGTTGCAGAGGGAGAAGGAGAGAGAATCTTAAGGAGGCTCCATGCCCAATGCAGGGCTGGACCTCATGACCCTATAAGATCATCCTCTGAGCTGAAATCAAGAGTCAGATGCTTAACTGAGCCATCCAGGTGCCCCAATTTTTGCTTATTTTAAAAAATTGAATCAAAACATATCATAGTATATATAATGTATTCTCTTCATTGTTTTTTCATTCATCATACTGATGCTTAAAGTAGTAGTGCATCCATTTTCTCTGCTGTAAAGAATTGCACTGTACTTATATCCCAAAATGTATGTGTATGTATCTATATTATCCTATGAATAAACATTTGAGTTATTTCTAGTCTTACCTGTTGCAGACATGCTTCTGTGAACATTTTGTACAGGTCTCCCAGAATCCATGTACAGATTTCTTTAGGATGTACATTTAGAAATTGCTGGATCATAGTGGAGTTGCATATTCAGCTTCTAAAAAGAATCCTAAACTCTTTCCCAAAGTGGTCATACCAATTCATACTTAAAACTGGTGGTAGGTGGAACTTCTTTTTGCTCTAAATCCTTATTAAAAGTCAATCCTTTCGGTTTTCAAATTTCTGTAACTTGGTGGGATGTAAAATTGTATCTCATGATTTGAATTTTCCTTTTCGTGACTTCTGAGGTTGAGCATCTTTTCTTTGTTCTTTTCTCTCACTCCCTCTGTTTCTTTCTTTCTTCCTTTCTTTCTTTTCTTTTCTTTTCTTTCTCTCTCTCTTTCTCTTTTAGATTTTGTTTTTATGTAATTTCAACAACCCTATGTGAGGCTGGAAGTCACAATCCTGAAATCAAGAGTTGCGTACTCCCCTGACTGAGCCAGCCAAGTGCCCCATGCATCTTCTCATATAATTATTAGCCATTTACATTCCTTTCCAATGAAATGTCTGATCATATATTTTGTCCTTTTCAAAAAAAACTGGCTTGTTTATTTTTTATATATTTTGGATACTAATTCATTGTTGGTTATATAGTTTCCGTATATCTTCTCCCTAATTGTGTGTGACTATGTGTGACTATTTCATATTTTTATGGTAAGACAGAAGTTTCAAAACAGAAGTTCTTAATGTATTCATTCTTTTTCCTTTTATGATTAATGCTTTTTGTGAGTTAAGAAGTTCTTTCCTATCCTGCAGTCATATGGGCTTCTCCAAATAGCCTTCCTTTTAAAAGTTTGAAGTTTCATGTCTTTAACATTAATGGCACATAAATTATTATTTGTTTGGTGTGTGTAGGGGAGGGAGTATGAGGAGAAGTAGAGATCCTCTCCATCTTCCAGGTCTGTTTCAGTATTATTTACTTTTTTTCTTTTCTGTGGTTGAGTTTGGGTAAGATAGATTTATTTGATCCTTTAATGTTTAGTAAAACGGTTTATAATAGTGTATGTAGAAATTGGTTACAAAACTACTGTTCTTTTTATAGGAAGGTTTTAAATGACTGATTTACTTTTTTTTAATGGATATGGTTATTGTTTCTTAAGTCAATTTTCTATTTTTCCCCCCTAGGAATATGTGCATTTTGTTTGTGTTTTCAAATGCATAGCCAAAAAAATTGATTATAGTATAGTCTTACCTTTTAGATCTGTGCTATATTGCGGTCACATTGCTTTGCTGATATTCTTTGCTTTATCTTGTTTCTTTTTTTTCTTTTAAAATATTTTTATTTCTTTTTTTTTTTAAAGATTTTATTTATTTATTTAACAGACAGAGATCACAATTAGGCAGAGAGGCAGGCAGAGAGAGAGAGGAAGGGAAGCAGGCTCCCTACTGAGCAGAGAGCCCGATGTGGGGCTCGATCCCGGGACCCTGGGATCATGACCTGAGCCAAAGGCAGAGGCTTTAACCCACTGAGCCACCCAGGTGCCCCTTTATTTTTGTTTTTAATTTAAGTTCTAGTTAGTTCAATATTTGTTTCAGGAGTAGAGTTCATTGGTTTGTCACTTACATATGATACCCAGTGCTCATCATAGCAAGTGCCCTTCTTAATACCTGGCACCCATCTAGCCCATCCCCCACCCACCTCCCTCCAACAACCCTCTGTTCTCTGTCTTTAAGAATATCTCATGATTTCCCTTTTTTCTTGATTAATCTTGTTAGAGATTTATTAATCTTATTAATATTTTCAGAGAGTCAATTTTTGACTTTATTATTCCTCTAATGTATCTTTGTCTTCTGTTTCATGATTTTCAGCTCTTTAGAATAAGACCTGGTGCAGAATGAACAATAGACAAATGCTTTCCCCCCTCCCCCACTCCTGCCTTCTTCATTCTCCTCTTAAATATCACATAACTATTAAACACCATAACTTTGATAAAAAATATTTTGTCATAGTTCAGTTTTAGTTGTTATATTTGAATTTCAAATAAACGATGAATACATTTTTAGTATAAGTATTTTGTTTATATAAAATAAATAGACTTTATTTTTTAGAGTAGCTTTGAGTTCACAGCAAAAGTGAGCATTAACTATAGTGTTCTCACATACCCCTCCTCCCCATACCCACAGAGCCTCCCCCCCCCACCAACAACATCCCCCACCAGAATGGTATATTTGTTACAATCAATGAACCAACATTGAGCCATTACATCACCTGAAGTCCATAGTCTGCATTAGGCTTCATTGGTGGTGTACATTCTATTAATTTTGATAAGTGTATAATGACATTTATCTACCATTATAGTATCATAGAGAATAGTTTCACTGCCCTAGATATCCCTGACACTCCTGTTTTTTATTTCTGAATCTGACAACCTTATCAAGGGAGACTTTTTCTTCTCCAAGAAAAAGATTTGTCTTTTCTTCCCAAGAAAAAATTTGTCTTTGACCAAGACAAATAACTTTCCTTGTCTATCTCTTGGGTAGGGTGTTTATGTTTTCCTCTTAATTGAGATTTCTCTGAGAGCATAGCCTGTTATGTACCTTGACTTTCTGTAGTGATCTCTGTTTCTCCTCCCACTGAATCCCCTGCCCACCCATGTGTCCTCCAAAAGCTGTATTTTCACCTGCTTTGCTACATTCACTTCCATTTCTCAATGTTTTTTACCGTTCAAAGCAGCAAAAGTGTTAAAGTTTATTTTTATTTATTTATATAGTTGTGTCTTATTTATTTAGGCCACCATTAGAACTGCTGCCCGTGGTGGGTGGCGTTGATGCTATCAGGACTGGCCTGCGGCGTAGGTAGTACTGCCTGTTTATTGACATCTCTTGAAGGTTTGGCACAGATCAAGGTTTTGTCTTGAGCTTTACTGGTTTGGAAACTCGATGATTATTAGTTTATCTGGAGCTAATCAACTCTACTGTACTGAGTCATGCTAATAAATCATGGGCCAGAATTCCAATATATCAGTTTATAGTGGGAGATATACCTTTTCTGCGACTAGACTACTTGTATGCATGCTCCAGGGACTTTCCTGATATCAAGACAGTGGGGAAAACTTATCTGTGGCCAGTGGTATGATTGGCAAACTTTGAATTAGGAAAAGGAGAATTAAGTGACGTAAGAAAAATTAAATGGCTTTTAGGCTTATTCGGGATGTCTGATAAAATCAATATTTCTAATAACCAAGGCTTCTACCATAAAATAGATCAATTGTGAACATGTACTGAGCATCTACTTCGTATTGGTCACCATGCTAGGCACTGTAGACACAAAGATCAATAAGACAGTGACCTGCTCTTGACGAGTTTGTATTGCATATGTGCCCTCTCCCTTAAACAATGCCCAATCAACACTTGGAAACTCTGTTTTATATCTATGTGCAATGTTCTTCAGTTAAATCCAGACTTGAAGAAATGGACTTCAGACCCCCAGTTAGACTTCTGTGATTCCAAGATATTCTCGGTACTGAATTTACAAGCTATCTCTTTAGGCAAGTTGCTTCTCTGGATCATTCTTCCATTTTCAGCTAATTCTTCACCCACAGTTGTCCCCTGTGTGCTGAATACTTGGAGCACTGTTGCTTCTTAACAATTACTCAATGTGGCAGTAGCAGGAAGTGAACACTGTTGGAATCAATCCACCTGTGCGTCTGCCAGAGATTTCACAGAGAGTGATTACAAATATCTTGAGTTTCCTTTTGTGTTTTTTCACAGAGGCGGTTGACTGTGTGGAAAAATCTGTTTACTTATTCCTTTTCTGTAGTAATGGAGAGTGTGGAGGCTTTGGGTTGCAGATAAGACATTCCAGATTTGGGTACGCAGGAAAATCTGGTTCCTGAGCAGAATAGCTTCAAATTAACTTTACATTTGAAAGTTAGGTGTGCTCAAAAATGTAACCAAACTTTTAAATAGGAGCAAACCTAAATGCCCTCCTCGCTACATCGGGGTGGCCTTTCCTATAGGATTGCCATAGTTCAGGGTCTGGTTTCCATCCTTATAATTCAGTGTAGTTGAGTCAGTAGGTCTGAGACTTCATCTTTGTTTTCTGAGTCACTAAACCTGGAAATACTGGGGCATTTGATATAGTCCTGGCTTGGGAGTGTTTGACTCATTTACTTGTTTGACTCTGGGGTAGATTGGAAAGGTTAGCCTAATACAACCCTCTTGATGGAGAAAAAGAAGAAATTCACATTTTATCTAAATAAATAAAGACAGCTGCTTAACTTTTTAAAGACATCTAACTGTTAAGGACTTGCTGCAAGGCCTCCAGTGTCAGGAAATTGATGAAAATACCCTGGACTCTCAGGTTGATGGTACCATTTAGGAGAGAGATTACTTGCCTAACACCCATACTGTGTGTGAAGCCACCAAATTTTACAAAACTGCTCAGAAAATAGAACTTCAAAAATCTAATAAAAATGAATGCCAAAAACAATCAAGGTGAGAGGCATATAAAAAAGCAGCTTTGTTTTGATGGGTCCAGAAGTGTCCATGGGTTTTCCCTCTCCTTATTGATGGCCAGAGCCTCACAGTATCAGGGATAACTGATCCCATTAATGGGATCCCATTAATCAGTATGCTAATTTACTCTGTGTGTAGAAGTCCAGAAGTGTCCATGGGTTTTCCCTCTCCTTATTGATGGCCAGAGCCTCACAGTATCAGGGATAACTGATCCCATTAATGGGATCCCATTAATCAGTATGCTAATTTACTCTGTGTGTAGAAGTCTTTCTGGCATCTTCCCTGACCCAAAGTGTTCTGCTAACTTACTGGTTTCAATTCAGAATGGCTAATTGACCGTTGTAATATTGTAATTAATTCTGACATGGGGGGAGGGACTAAGGAGCCACTGGCCACAAATCAGCTGTTTCCAGCTTCAGTTTCATGGGGCTCATTAAGGCCCTGGTCCCTGTCCCAGCCTGCAGCGGGACCCCGGGTGATGCTGAATTGCTGCAGGAGCTCTGTGTGTCCTCTGGTCTCATCCCCGGTGAAGCACAACTGTGTTTAGGTTATTGCTTAGTGTGTCATAGGAGAAAATTACCTTTGCCCTGGCTGCGTTTCCATCCACACCACAGCAAGTGAGTCCTAGAGTCCAACCAGTGTGATAGCCTTAGGTAGTCAGTGCCAGGAGAAATGTGGTAAAGTGAATACAATTATGGAAGCCATGCATTTGCTTTTGCCATTTATCAAGAATAGTCTTTTCATGAAACAGAAAGGAAGAAGGCGATAGGGAGTTTTCTGGAGCAAGTTCTTATTTATGGAAGAGGGGACAGTTTATCTACACTGACATTCTGAGGATTCCACATTGTTCCTAATATTGTTGCGGGAGAGCTTTCAACATTTAATTAAGAGTCATAAGGCGGTGGCTTCCCCCACCCACAGAAAAATTCCTTTAAAGAATCATGAGACCATCAACATTCTGCAGCTGTTTAAAAGACTGTTTAGACTCCTGGAATGATGCTGGGAAATTCTTGGATTTATGGTCTTGGACAAGAAAGGAACTCAAGAATGGGAAAATCAAGTAGTATAACAACCTAAATCCAAACCCGGGAGAACCTTCCTTACATAACCTGCTAATCTGCTCCTTGTAATATAATTACCACCAAGTGGCAAATTTAATGAAGAAGAAAAAAAGGTTAATATCCTTTCTGCTCTGGATCAAATATAACACAGGAGACCAAATTCTCCATGAAATTGGTTGGATTCAATCATTTCATGCAGAATGCTTACTTTTGAGTCTGTATCACTGATTGCTCCTTCATGTCTAACGAACCCTCACAGGTCTCGACAGATAAGATCACTTGGAAGGCTGGTTTACTTTGCCATCAATTCAGGCACTGTCTCCCTAAATGACATTTTTAAGCCACCTGGTTTAGCTTTGGCCATGGAGACTTGGAACAGAGTGGTAGGAACCTTAAAAGCCAGGAGTTCCTGGGCATACAGCCTCACTTAGAAGAAATCAGAAACAGACATGAGGAAAAACATGCCAGAGAAGTAAGACTAATTGGTTGCATGTCATCGAGTTGTATTTAGTTCCTGTAAGGCAGTGGTTCTCAAACTTGTTGGTCTTCCCTTTATGCTCTTAAAAATTGAAGAGCCTGGGGCGCCTGGCTGGCTCAGTTGGTTGAGCATGAGACTCTTAATCTCAGGGTCATGAGTTCAAGCCCAACATTGGGAGCCTAGTTTAAAAAAAAAAATTGAAAAGCCTCAAAAGCTCCAGTTTACAATGGACTAAATTGCTAACATTTACTGTATGAAAAAAATTGAGAACTTTAAAAAATACTTAAAAAGCACAGTAATAACCCTATGCTGTAAATAATATACTTTATGAAAATAAGTATATTCTCAAAAAAAATTTTTTTGAGCAAGAAGAGTGGTACTGTTGGGGCATTTGGGTGGCTCAGTCTGTTAAGCGTCTTGCCTTCCTCTCAAGTCATGATCCCAGAGTCCTGGGAATGAGCCCTGAGTTAAGTTCGCTGCTTAGCAGGAAACCTGCTTTTCTCTTTCCCTCTGCCCTTTCTCCCTGCCCACCCCCCGCCCCCAACTACTGCTCTCTCTTGCTCTCACTCTCTGTCTCTCTCAAATAAATAAATAAAATAGTAAAAAAAAAATTCGGCTCAGGTCATGATCTTGGAATTCTGGGATGGAGCCCTGTGCTGGGCTCCCTGCTCAGTGGGGAGTGTGCTTCTCCCTCTCCCTCTGCCTCCTCCCCACCCCCCACTTGTACAGCCTCTCTCTCTCTCTCTCAAATAAATAAATAAATAAGATCTTTTTTTTTTTAAAAAAAGAGTGGCACTGTTTAGGAGTTTCACAAATCTCTTTAATGTCTGGCTTAATAGAAGACAGGAGTCTCATCTCTGCTTTTGCATTTAATTTGAATCTGTCACAGTATGTTATCTTGGTTGAAGTGTCTGAGGAAATCTGGTCTCACGCAGATATATAAGTGGAAAATAAAGGAGTATTTCAAATAACGGTAGGTTTGAGTTTCTCGACAAGTGTAGTTTCTTAAAGGTAAGTCACAGTGTAGAATTGGAAATCCTCTCAGTTTCAGATCCATGCTCTTCCATTAAAATCTGTTGCTCTATTTTCACTTTCAGTGGCTGCTTTATCCATGCATGACTTGGTTATATTGTGCATTGATCACTTGAAAAATACTGGTTCACTGAATTATGCAGATCTTCCAAATGTTGATATACATATCAAGAAAGTACATCTGTTAATATCAACACCAATCTTATCAGAGAAGTCTTGAGATACTGGAAAGCTGTCAAGCTCATGGTGACAGACAGGTTTTCAATAACCTCATTTTTGCTTGAAACTTAAATTTTTCTATTGGCAACAAATACCTTCTGTTGTTTTCCTTTCAGGGACTGGATTTTTCAGAAAATAACCAACAAACCCGAGTCTGAGTAACCAGTGTCTGTCAGTTATTCTTTCAAGCAAAAATAGTGCACCATGGAAACCAAAGGCTCACAACTCAAACTGTTGTACAAGTATTCCTTCTATAGTTATTGTATTTCTGGGTGGAAGAGGGGAGCTTTATGGGTACTTTCCATTTTGTCACACAAAATATTAAAAAGGTTGAGATTTAAAGTTTTACTACATCGTCATGGACATTCTTAAGTGAAAATGTTTTTGTTTTGTTTTGGTTTGGTTTGTTTTTTGAATTATAAGTATAGGTTAGTGACAAATTTGCTGGGACTCCTAGTATAGTTGGGGGCCTTGACTCAGGCCAAGGACTCTATAGCTCCACCCACCACTGCTTTAGTAGCATTGGTACAAATGTCAACACAGTGAACATCAAAGGACATCTTCATATCTTATTACAGAAATAGTTTGATCTCTAGGACTCCTTCAGAGTGTCTTGGGATCCTTAGGACCTATAGACCCCCCTTGAAAACCACTGACTTAAGGCATCTCCACTCTTGATCTTTTAGAACTACATGAACTTCTCTATTTTGTCTAGTTACAATAGACTTAAATTACATGGCTGATCATTTCCATCAAAGCAAACTGAATTGGACGCTAGAACTTCCCGCCCATATTTAGCTTAGCCAGTCTCTAGTTTCTTAATTGTCAGATTCAAATACTATTCTTTTTATACAAAATGGTCGCTCCCCTGAATTACCATTAAAACATGTGGTCCATTAACATCATTTTCCTTCTGCTCATTGGTTTTACATTTTGCATTTATGCCCTGAGGAAGAGTTCAAATTTATTCTCATAGTAACGGGAGCACTGTGGTAGTCTCTTGAATAAATACTAGGTTCTCTACATTCCTTTTTGCTGTTTTGAAGACTTTATTTCTTATTTAGAGAGAGAGTGTGCATGCCTAAGTGGGGAGAGGCAGAGGGAGAAGGGGAGAGAGAATCCCAAGCAGGCTGTATGCTCAGTGAGGAATCCAACGTGGGTCTGGATTTCATAACCCCAAAATCATGACCTGATCCAAAATCAAGATTTGGGCTCAACCAACTAAGCCACCCAGGTACCCCTCCTTTTTAAAAGTAAACTCTATGCCCAACGTTGGTCTTGAACTCATGACCCCAAGATCAAGAGTCACATGCTCTACCAACTAAGCCAGCCAGGCATCCCTATACTGAGTTCTTCAAACCAAATTCGAACCTTGAGGGTTCCAGCGGTACCAAGCTGTTTTCCCACTCTATTCAAGCTTAGAATTCTTCATTCTCAGAAGAAAAGCAAAATCTCCAATAACAACGAAGTTCTGAAGGAAATTGCTTTGAATTAACTCGCAAGGAACATCATATGGCTTAAAGGTGGGGAAAGCTGGGGCGCCTGGGTGGCTCAGTGGGTTAAGCCGCTGCCTTCAGCTCAGGTCATGATCTCAGGGTCCTGGGATCGAGTCCCGCATCGGGCTCTCTGCTCAGCAGGGAGCCTGCTTTCCTCTCTCTCTCTGCCTGCCTCTCTGTCTACTTGTGCTCTCTCTCTGTCAAATAAATAAATAAAATCTTAAAAAAAAAAAAAAAAAGCATTGGTAATTCTTTAAAAGGGGGGGAAAGTTTGGTCCTTTAGGTAGATCAAAGGATTGGAGCCTCTTGAACTGAAGACTCCGGGTAGGTGAAAGGGACAACCCGAATTGTTACAGCAACTTGGAGAATTAAAAATAGAGTAAGCTTTAAAATAAAAGACATAAATAATGAAATTGAAAATAGATCTTAAAATCTTTCCCCCCCTCATTTAACCATAGCATTTAGGGATTGGTTTTCTTTTTTAAAAATGTGATAGAAATCCTAAAATTTAGGAAAGCAGGTTTTAATTGCACAAGTGAAAGGTTAGGCAGCCCTTGCTATGAGAGAAGTTTGAAGATTATAATTAGCTTTATATTAATCATCTGAAGGAGTTTAAATTTATTTGTAAGGCCTGGTGACAAGACCTCAGTATGCCATCCATGAATTGGAGCTCTTTCACCCTTTAGACTGGTGTCCCAGCTTGGGGATGGGGACAGTGCTACATTTTCCTGTCTTATCCATGTTTGATCATATTACTCTTGGACCCATTCTTCCCCCAGGATCAGAACTGGCTACAAAATTTGCAAGGCCCAGTTCAAAATGAAAATGCTACTATTTATTAAAAAATTATAACAGATTTTAAGAAGGCAACAGTAGAACATTAGGCCAAGTATGGCCAGGTCACAATAGTAGCAAGAGACAAGATGAAGAGATTTCTTTTGAGGCCTCAAAATCTGGAGATCTGTAGAGGCAACTGTTTTTCTAGGGATGTCTTGATGCTCCTCTGCCCGGGGCCCCTAGGTAATAAACCTAAGACTGAGAACTGTTTGAGCCTAGAAGAATTTGTGGACCATCCCTCCCTGCTCCTTTCTGCGTGTCTAACACTAGGCTATTCTTTCCAAGCTGAAGATAAATCCCATTTCTTCTGTGAAGGCTTCTCTCACCTTATTAAACAACAGTCGTCTCTCGATTTCAGTAATGTTTTTATATGTACCACTTATTTGGCACTTAGTAGATGCTGCTAATTTTAAATTAATTGCCAAGTATGTACTTGCTAATTGTTAATTAAGTTAATTGAAAACAGGTTTGTTGGCTGGTGCCTTTTAAATTTTGTTTTCCCACAACTAGCACAAAAAAAAAGATCCAGTTTCTTAATCTGGTTCTTGGGAGTCCAAGAACCCTCGAAAATTACAAATGAAATTGTGGATATCTGTGTATATGTCAGTTTTCGTTAAGTATTAGCCACCCCCACCCCCAAAAGGGTTAATAACAGCTAAGCTAGATTCTCAACAGATATATTCTGATTGGTTGTTAGGGGATTTTATTTACTTATTATTTTTTAAAGTAAACTCTACCCTCAACGTGAGCCTCAAGCTCATGACTCTGATTTTAAGAGTTGCATGCTCTACTTACTGAGCCAGCCAGATGCCCTGGTTTTTAGGGGATTTTAGATGCAAGATCTGTTATAACATGGTCAGAAAAGGTCTCATGGGCCGTCTCATCCTTCAGACCCTCCACTATAAAAGCAAATCCTTCTGGAATTATGCCAGTGGGCTTTTAGTTCTCTTACACTGGAATTCCAATCATCTGGTCACCTGTGGAATTTCAAGGGCGAGTCTGTGTTTGAAAGAGAACCCTTGGTTTGCCTCCTCAATTCTGTCTTGTCCCATGCAAACATGTGGTTAGATCTGGTGAAACGGTTCATGTGACTACAGTACTTATCAAGGTGCCTTTGTAGTATAAAAAAGCAAGAGAAGCATCTAACTCAGGGGTCAGCAACCTTTTTCAGTAAAGAGCAAATAGTAAATATTTTAGGCTCTGCCAGTCGGACGATCTCTGTTGTAACTTCTCAGTTCTATTGTTGCATGAAGGTAGCCATAGGTAAGCAATAGGCATGGCTGTGCCAAGTACAACTCCATTTACAAAACCAGGCAGTGACTGCATTTGGCCTGTGGGCCAGAGTTTGCCAACCTCTGATCTAATTCATGGCTCACTAGGACCTAGGAAATCCCAGTTACAACCAAAAGGCACACCACCAAATAATTAGGCATGCCTTTCAAAACTCTGCATTTCATCAATATCATGTAATTCTAATCTTGGCTGAAAAATGAGCATACAAATCCAAAGGAACCAGCTCATCCCAGGTAAGGGCCCGGACTGGCAGCCCAGCGACACAGGCAAGGAAATAGGGGTGATTTTGTTATCACAATTCCAGTTCTCACGCACCCTTTATCAGAGACAATAAAAAAGGTTATTGTTCACACCATCACCGACAAGGAGAGGGCAGGCTCCTGCTATAAAATCCGGATTGCTCTCTGATCGGCCTCTCTGTAATTAGTGACCCTTTCTTTCTCTGTTCTGTGCAGATGAATAAAAGGTTCACGGTGTATGATGTCACCCTAAAAACAATCTCTTGATTGTTCTACGTTAAGTTCTGCATTTGATCCCAGCTGTGGCTGCAGCCGCTGGTCATTTCTCTACCAGCTACTACTGACTCATTTACCAAACTGGCTTTGTCAGCTTCCCAGTCTTGTCTGGCAGGAGGAAAGCCTGGTGGGAGCAGAAATTGTAGGTGGAGACTTGACAGTGTCACTCCTGAGAGAGCCAACTAGTCGAAGCTGATTCACAACTTCTTACAAAAGAAAACAGGTTTAAACGGTTCAACTTGCAAATCAGAATTTAAAAACATGGCAAATTCTCAGAGATTCCTTTCTATTATCAAGTTGCATAAGAGGGAACTTTTTTATTCTCAGTAGGAAGCCTTGGATCTCAAAAGCCATGCTGATTTGAATTTGGTCCTTCTTTCTTTGTCTTTTGCTGCTCTGTGAACTAGAGGGATAGATGAGTCACCTACATGTATTTTTTTTTTTTTTAAGATTCTTATTTATTTGACAGACAGAGATCACAAGTAGGCAGAGAGGCAGGCAGAGAGAGAGAGGGGGGGAAGCAGGCTCCCCGTGAGCAGAGAGCCCGATGTGGGGCTCAATCCCAGGACCCTGGGATCACGACCCGAACCGAAGCGGAGGCTTAACCCCATGTACATGTACTTATTTGTCTTTAGTAAGTTGCCATGTGTGTGATTGGGAGTGGGGAGACTTCTGTAGTTGGCTCTGGTCTTGTGTCTTCTCCGCCAGAACTTGGTTTTCTGGCAACTATTAACGCTATTATTGGCAATGCCATGTTTGCCCCAAGAAAGCACCCTTCCAGTCACCTCTGGTGCTGGCCTCACCTAGGAGAGGCTGAACTCTGACCTGTCTCTCTTGGGTTGCCATTCTGAGTCAAAGGATGGTGAAGGTCTTCTGATAGTGGGGCCGAGGCTACGTGCCATTACCCTAGAAACAAGGAAGACTGCAGACCAGACGATGTTTGGCCAATCTCAAGCAACTTCTCATTAGATTTGCACTCCCAGCAATTTCCCTGAATCGCCATTAAAACCCATTCAGCAGACATTCCCAAAACACAGGGTGGAGAGGCTGGGTGGCCAAACCAAATGGCAAGGGCCCACTACTCCAGATAAACTGGATAGACCATGTGAGCTAGGCCTCTGGTCCTGGAGAGGGAGCAGAGAGGAAGGACCCAGTCCTGACTGAGTGCTCACCCTGTGTCAAGCTCAGGACAAGGCATGTGACTTATTTAAAGCTCCACAAAACTTTGAGCAGTGACGTTCCAAGACCTTGTAGGTGGTAAGTGATGGAGCCAAGGTTTGAAACAGAGTCTGTCTGAGGCTGTCTTATTCTTTTAAACAGTATTTTTGTTTTGTTTTGTTTTACCAAATAGTAGAGTGTGGGGTGGAAACTGATAATACTACTGTGAAGAGAACCCGGGCAGAACTCTACTTTTGTGTTTTAAGACAAAATGAGTTGGAGAGAGAGGCAAGGCCATGGGTTGGAGAGGGAGACAAGGTCATTCACGGTGACATTGAAAGACCAGAGTAGTTGTATCCTCAGGGCACAAGGGAAGGCAAAACACAAAACCAGCAAGACCAATTTTGTAAAGCCCAGTTTTAATGAGGAGAAATCCCCAGAAGGAGATCCAAGTAGAATTTCCCTGTTATAGATACAAATTTTTCCAATTGGACGTGGGGAAAAGGGCTTCAAGCCATTTCAGTTTAAAACCCTTTAATATGGTGAATCCCTCTTCTCTGGCTCTTGCTAATTTTTTAATATCATTCCTTTTATAAAGCTCTTCCTTATTTTTTGAGATTAGAGACAGGGGCTGTGGCTAATACAAGAAACTTTGGCTCAGATCAGATCACAATATGAATGAAAATACTGGAGTTGTGGTTCACCAGGAGACCCCAGCCTTGTGGTAGGGTCAAGCAAAGAGAAGGCTTGAGTAGGTGCTGGTACCTCATACAGTTAAAGCCATATTCAGACAGCAAAAGCGGTTCTATTCTGAAACAATAAATAGGACAAAATAGAAATACTGACCTATGCTCTATCGGAACACTCAGGATAGGGCTGGGATGGAGTGGAAATCGAGCAAGTCTGTCTTGACTCAGCCCATGGCACGCTCCAGACACACCAGAAATTTTGGAAAGCTCTTTTCTTGTAATAAAAGCAACATGTTTTCTTTGTAGAATCCCCTGGCAGTTTCAATGTTATATAGATGACTTGAATTTTCAAAATAATGGGTTTTCAACCTGAATTTTGGATATAAGTGTTTAACTTTAAATGCCTTAGAATCAGAATCTCACATGTAAATAGCCCTGGTATAAAAGACATTCTATAAAACCAAACAAAAAAGTCGGTATCAGTTTTGTCAAATAGCTTGTAGATCAAAACCCCAAAGAAAACAGAAACACAGACAAATCTGGAATTGGGTTAGGGAATCATGATGGTGGTAAGAAAATGCTTTCTTTTTAGTTTTTCGATCCCCTCCGTCCCCTCACCCCCACACCCCAGCTCATATTTTCATGCCTCCAAACTTGGACGGAAAATGCCCATTAGGGAGTAGAAAAATGGGAGGTATGGGCTGGGCCTGGGGAAAGACAGACATTAGCTTGGATGGTGGATCCGGGCAACTGGCTTAGTCTCATTCACTCAAGGAGATGGTCACACGTGCACTGTGCCTAAAATGAAAGAGGGAAGGCGCAAGATAGGTAAAGGGAGGCTGCTGTCTCCTGAGAACAGAGCAGAGGGGACTTGGGACCAACCTCAATGCTGCAAAGGCCAGCGGGAATCAGAGTGAATTGTCAAGGTCAACATTACTGCCTTGATACACAGCCTTCATCTTTATATCATTTTATTAGAAAATTTTAGTTGGGGGCATCTGGGGTGGTTCAGTGGGTTAAGCACCTGCCTTCGGCTTGGGTTTGGGAGCCTCTTTCTACCTCTGCCTGCTGTACCCCCTGCTTGTGCTCTTTTATTCTCTCTGACAAATAAATAAATAAAATCTTAAAAAAAAAAAGCTAAAAAAGCACAAATGGGGAGGGGGAGGCAGTGATGACGTGCTCAGCCACATTCTTAAATGCCATGCGTTTATAACATTGCAGTTTTTAAAGCACAGGAGGTTGCCGGATGAAACCATTGACCACTCTCCTCACAAGTCACGTGGGTGTGAGGAGCGAGGGCATATCCACACGCATGCTCTAATTCATTATTTCACAAAACTGGCTCACAAGTAGTCATTTGTGTCCTGACCATCAGGGCGGCTTCCTGAATTAACTCTAAGACAGACCTTCTCAAGATGTATTGGGCACAGATACAATCCAAGCAGCTTGACTAACATGGGAATTCCCAAGCATCAACCCCTGAGGGGCTTCTCTACTTGGCCAGTGGTGGAGCCTGGGAATCTGCATTTTATCAAGCTCTCCCCATTGATTCTGACACCCCACTTAGAGAAGTACCCCCTGAGAACACATAATTAAAAAAAAAATCGTTCTTCAGAAGTTTACTATTTTTTTAAAATTTTTAATGTTTTAAAAAACTGTTTGTTTAAGTCATCTCTACACCCAATGTGAGCTCGAAGTCATGACCCCAAGATCAAGAGTCGCATGCTCTTCTGGCTGAGCCAGCCAGGTGCCCCAGCTACTGTTTGTTTAGATCACATGTTCAAAGCATTAACAACAGTTTGGCACTTGATAGGAAGATGCAAACGTGGTATGAAATACGGTGTGTCTTTGTTAATAATGGCAATCATGGCTTAGTTGACTGGGGCATATGAACGCATTAAATCTCGGGACACCTGGGTGGCTCAGTGGGTTAAGCGTCTGTCTGCAGCTTAGGTCATGATCGCAGGGTCCTGGGATCGAGTCCCACATCAAGCTCCCTGCTCATCGGGGAGCTTGCTTTCCCCTCCCTCTGCTGCTCCACTTAACTGCTTGTGTGCTCACTCTCTCTGACAAATAAATGAAATCTTAAAAAAAAAAAAAAACCCACATTAAATCTCGAGTACTTGTTTTTGGCGTTGGCAAGGTCCTTTCTCTTCTTTAGCGTTACGTTCGTAGATAGATGCTAACAGCCTAGCAGAACTTTCTCCACGGTCCCCTCCTTTTGCTCAGCGGCACATTAATCCTCTGCTCCACCTTAGCTGCCTTACCATGGACGGTTGCTTTGGCGATGACGCATGTGGAGCTCGAGAGGAGAGATGCTTCTGTGATGATATGATCTACTTTTTTCCCCTTCCGGTTTTACCGAGCTATAATTGATATACAATATTGTGTGTGTTTAAGTTGCACAGCATAACAACTTGATACCTTAAGAAATAAAAACTATACGTTTACCTTATTAATACATTTTCTGTAAAAAAAATTATAATTTTTTTTCTGGTGATGAGAACTTTTAACATCTACTACCTTAGCGGTTGTCAAATAATGTTTTTTTTTTTTAAAAATCAAACACTGGGGCTCCTGGGTGACTCTGACTTTGGCTTGGGTCATGATCTCCAGGTCCTGGGATCGAGCCCCAAATTGGGCTCTTGGCTCAGCTTCTCCCTCTGACTCTGACTCTCTCTTTCTCTCAAATACATTAAAAAAAAAAAAAAAAACTTTAAAAAAATAAGCAAGAAGTCAGACTCTTTGCCAACATCTTCCATCTCAGGGGCAGTGGCCCCTGTTTGAGAGATTCAGGTAATTGTTTGTCTGCTTTGGGAAAAGAGAAGGTTCCATCTTCCAGATTCTGGGCCTTGATTGCGTGATAGTTACAAAAACACATACAGGTACCTGAACACATGAGTACACGTCACATGAGCTCGCACACACACAGAATGTTGGGTCCACTGGTAATTTACAGATGGGAATCCATAGTCAATGGTTCTGAGAAAAAGATCATGCCTCTCTGGAGGATAGAGTCTTTAGTGAATTGTCTCTTGTAACCTTAAGTGGGGGAGTTTTTCTTTTTTGTTTGTGGACTTATTCCAGAGGGGAAGGACGGAACACGGGGCAAGAACAACTCATAGTGAAAGGTCACATTTTTGTCACTCTGTGCTGACTCATCACACATTGAGATCTTCTCATACATGCCCTTCCTGACAAAAATGGAAAGGACACTAAGTGGAAAAAATGAAATCACCCTCAAGACAAAGGTTCCAAGAAGGACAGATTTCTCAACCTTGAAAATGTGGTTGTTTTTTCCCCATGTATGGTACTGCTAGGGATGAGAGGATGGATTGACACTGTAGAACATGCCCATTGCCCAGAGGGCCTTAATGTGATGTAGGCAGGCTAAGCATTGCTATTTCTGGGTTTTTTGCCTGGTGAGAAGATGGAGGCCCTGGAGATAGAGGGCAAGGCTGGCCTTGTGGCCCCTCAGGGCTCACGTGCTGTCCCAGGGCAACTGCCCAGCCAGCCTGGTGGGTCTCTGCTGCCTTTTAAGAACTTCTCTTTATTTCTGCTTTCCTTTGTTTCTTTGTTTTTTGTTTTTTTCCTGGAACTTGTTCTTGAAAAACAAAATCCAGGGCTATTTAATTTGTAACACTTCCTTCCTAAAATGACACTTTTTTTTTTTTTTTTAAAGATTTTATTTTTAAGTACTCCTTGTAGCCATTGCTGGGCTCAAACTCACAACTCACAACCCCGAGATCAAGAGCTCCACCAACTGAGCCAGCCAGGCGCCCCTAACATGACATGGCACGTCTCACCGTCACTTGGCATCTGTATATGATTTGTATCATTCAGTATCAAACCCTTTGTATAAGCTTCTTTGGCATGCCTCTTGGAAATTTCTATCTGAAAAATTGTTTTCCTTTTAAAACTGATTTATTTCTTTCTATCAGATTAGGAGATTTATGTACTTGTTTCCCAGAAAGCTTAGAGCTCAATGATTTGATTTTAATGTTCAGCGATGGCTTTTGTATTATTCTAAATTAGTTTCTACCCCTTTTATGAGGTTTCAAATTGTGTATTTCAGCTTTATTTTATATGCACCTTTTATCATGGGCCAAAGCTGCTTGGAAATAGGTAGGGTGTGTGTATACATTTTGAATAAACACTTTCTGCCCTGAGTTTAATTTGCTATAAAATAAAAACACCAAACACCTTAAATAAAGCTGCAGTATTATTAAGTGGAATTGGGTGGGTCACATAATACATGTTGTTTTGTTTTGTTATCATTATAAATACTGTAAGAGCAAGTCTTGTAGTGGAAGAAATCTAGGGTATGAAACAACACTGTAAAGATGACCTGGCTTTATGAGAAAGGCGCTAGAAGAAAACCAATGTGCAAGAGAAGCTGAGAAGTTAGATGGAGAAACTCTGAAGTTTAATTTCAGTTTGAATTATCTCTCAGTAATCTATTTGAAATACCCTGAAGGAAGGGGGAAAAAGTCAGCACGCAGGGTTGTAGTCATTCGTGCTTTTCTCCAGGCTCAGCTTTGGTGGGCTGCCCTCTGGATCCAGCAGCCTCCAAGTGGAGGGACTGGCCATTCAGCAGATGTGAGCTCTTGGACAGATTGATTCCACTGGGGGCCTCTCTTTGTGAATCTGCAAAATGTGATCATACTACCCACCTCACCTGGTGGTGCTGACAGTTTCACAGAGTGACTTAGGAGGAGAAATTCACACAGTACCTGACTCACTGTTCCTTGAAATTTGAATTCTACCTTGTAAAAAAGGAAATGTGTGGCATTCTCAGTTTCATCCTAAATCCTGGGTAGAGCTCTGTATTCGATCCTTACCAAACATGTTTGCTGGAGCATATCACACACACAGAAAATCGCACATGTCTTTACCCAGGCAGCTGCTGGGATTTTCACAAAGCCAACACAATCATGTATTAGCACTGAGATTAAGAAACAGCCCCCAGGGGACGCCTGGGTGGCTCAGTTGGTTGGACAACTGCCTTCGGCTCAGGTCATGATCCCGGAGTCCCGGGATCGAGTCCCGCATCGGGCTCCCAGCTCCACGGGGAGTCTGCTGACCTTCTCCTCACTCGTGCTCTCTCTCACTGTCTCTCTCTCAAATAAATAAATAAATAAAATCTTAAAAAAAAAAAAAAAAGAAACAGCCCCCAGATACTCTCCTCCCATCTCCTGTTGTCACTACTGTTCCCTAAGAAAGTATCCATCCACTATCCAGACTTCTGACACCATAGATTGTGTTGTCTATTTCGGAACTTTATATAAATGGCGTTCTTGAGTGTGTACTCTTTTGTGTCGCTTCTTTCACGCGGCATAACATTGGCAAGATAGTTTGTTGATTTTTGTGGCTGTATAGAAGTCCATTATATGATACCAAAATTTAGTTACTAATTTTACTGTTGACGGAAATTGGGACTTCCAGTGTGAGAGTGTTACAAATAAAGTTGCTATGAGCATTCTTTTTTTTTTTTTTTTTTAAAGATTTTCTTTATTGATTTGAGAGAGACAGAGTGAGAGAGTACGAGCAAGGGGAGGGACAGAGGCAGAGGGAGAAGCAGACTCCTCCGCCAATGTGGGGACTGATCCTAGGACCTGGAGAGAGTGACCTGAGCCACCCAGGCACCCCCGCTCTGAACATTCTTATATGTGTCTTATAGTCAGTACATATATACATCTCGATTAGATGTGTACTTGGGGATTTGAGGCTGTGCAAACTGACCAGCTTCAAAAAAAAATCCCACCAGTTTTCCCAGGCGGTCATGCCAGTTTATACCCCCAGTACAGGGTGGGAGCTCCTGTTCATCCTCATCAACACTTGGCATTGTCTGTCTCTTTCATTTGCTGTTCCCACTACTTGGCAGCATAGCGATATCCCATTATGCTCTTCAGTTGTATTTCCCGGGTGACTAATGCTTCTGTTGCATTGTTAACATTGCCGTATATTGTTGAGATAAAATAAGATACTGACATTAAAAAAAAATGGGATTCTAAACAGAGAGCAAAAACTATTAGAATCTAAACAGAATTTGATAAGCACAAATGTAATGAATGCTTTTAAATATTTTTATTTCACAGTTCAACAGATATAGTACATTTAAGTAATCAAGGAGAAATAGGATCCTCATACATCTGTAATAGTACATAATGAAATTTGTATCCTACATGTAGAGAATATATAGTTTTTCCTTTTTTTGGTCCTTTAACATTAATAAAATTCAGTTTGGTACTTGATGATGGACATTTCAAGTGGTTCAAGAAAGTAGAGATTTTAGTTTGCACCATCGGCCTCTGATTAAAATCCAATCAAATTAATTAAATTACATAGAGACCCAGTCTTAAATACTTACAAATTAGTAGGCATTCTTATCGAGTATCCACAGAGCAAAGAGGGGGTTGAGGATGAAGTTTCAAGTTAGTTAGCAAACTTTAAAACTAGGGGACCTGGCTGGTTCACTAGGAAAAGTGTGCAGCTCTAGCTCCTGGGTTGTGAGTTCTAGCCTCATGTTGGATGTAGAGATTACTTAAATACACTTAAAAAAAAAAAACAACCGAAACCAAACAAAACAAAAACTAGGCGATCCCGTACCAAGTCTATGGGCTCCAGGAAAAGTTGTATTTAGAGGAAATAGCCTTTGACACCTCTTCACTAGAGAAGGACTTTTAAAAATACAAGTTAGAATTCATCCTAAGAAATGGAAAGAAATATTTAGTTTCCTTCACTGTAAAATTAATAATAGTAGTACCGGTAGTAATAATAATAATAATAATAATAATAATAATACCTAAGACTGTAAATGATCGTAATAGGTTTTAAAAATGTAATATTGTCAGGGGCGCCTGGGTGGCTCAGTGGGTTAAAGCCTCTGCCTTCAGCTCAGGTCATGATCTCAGGGTCCTGGGATCGAGACCCACATCTGGCTCTCTGCTCAGCAGGGAGCCTGCTTCCTCCTCTCTCTCTCTCTCTGCCTACTTGTGATCTCTGTCTGTCAAATAAATAAATAAAATTTTTTTTAAAAAAATGTAATATTGTCATCTTGCAATTTCGGCAGTGTATTTCTTCCATATATCTGCTATTGTTCCCCCTTAATGTGGGGCCACCATAGTCATCTGCAAACCAAGAAGACATTGCCTGATGATTTATATTTGTGGATGTTTTCTTTCTGAACCATCTGCGTACATCAGAGATTGATATTAGCCATGAATTTATGAGAAATTGTTATAGTGTTCCTTGTATATAGAAGACATTAGAAGACAGAAAGTTGATCTTAGCTGGTAGGAGAAGTCTAAAATCTTCCCTGGGTTTCTAGCTCCAGTGAAATCTGATAATGCTGACTGGTCAGTTTCCCAGAGCCAAATTAACCTGCTGGACTGGTCTTCCCAGGAAACCCAACATCCTTGTTCTAAGAAAAGAATGTTGAAACAAACAAACAAACAGCACACACACACAATACAAAACAGTCACAGAATAGTTGAGGGATCTTATGTATTACAGGACCCGAGGCTAGCTCAGACCTTCTACCGTCCCTCAGGGCCCACTTTCCCTGAGTCTGGCAACAGCCAGCAAGAGGAAGGGGAGCCCAGCCAGAGCAGCTCCCCAGCAACAGAGGGGTGCTGGCTGGGACTCAGCCCCGGGCTACAGTCTGCAAGAGCTGAAATGGTTTTTTACACTGTGTCTCAGTGGAAGTTAAAAAGCCTGGATGGTAATGTACTTTTCCGACGTTAAATAAAGCTCGCAGCTTTTTTACATGAAGATTGGCAGCTTCTAGCTCCCTGTCCTGTCTGTCCACGCAGCACCTACCTTGTTGCGGCATCCTTGTGATCCGCCACAAGGATGTGAACAGCAGAGAGTGAGTTCCAGTCCCGGTGGACAGGTTGTGCCTGCAGAGATCTGAGTTGCCTGACTTTGTCCTGACATTTTAAGTCAATGACATTATGCCTGGGGCTGGAGGCAAAGCTTCCTCAGAAGCCAGATATTTCCTCTCCTCGATGTTCCTGCTCGGGCCCCCACCTGTCATGCTCCTGCCCCCACGTCCATGAACTCCAGTTTGCAGCCTGTCTTGCCACATGAAACACCCCTTATGGACTCCCTCTGGGCTTCCCGGCTGTCACATTCCAGCCACATCTTGAAGACTAACCTGTGCAGGTTCCGTCCAGCTTCAACAGGTGCAACTGACAGGATCGTGTCTCATGTTGTGCGCCCCTCAACTCCTGCTCAGGGGCTCTTGGAGGGTGCCCAGGCGTGGGATTCTGGGGGGAGGCATTGGGGGTACATACATGTGCAACCTGGAAGGTGGGGGGAGGTTAATCCCAGGGGATGGTCAGTAGAAGGAAGTGGACAGGTAAGGGTGTGTGCCCATTGGTTGAGTACAGTGGAGCCCAAGGGAGAGAATGATCCCTTTTGGGGGTGCTTCAGGGACAAGTGGGGTTAAGAAGAGACTCCATACAGGAAATATCTGAGGGAAATCCTAAGAGAAGCAGGCAGTGTCAGGGGCAGGTGGGTGAGGCATGGGTGGGGGCTGGGGCAGAGGTGGCAGAGGATCAAGCTCATAGGGCAAGAGCGTGCTATTAGTTGGGTTGGCCAGGACCACAGGGAAGGCAGGGGGCAGGGCAACGAGTTGCTGTGATGGGCAGACAAGGCCATAGAGGCATGGCCCCAGGAATTTCCATGACCTTCTGTGCACAGGTGACTTTGCTGTCCCTCGCCTACTAGTGAGCCCACCCCTGCAGCAGCAGTCACCTGTCTGGGTGCCCTGCCATGTTGAGATCTGTCTCCAGCTAGTCCGTGCCACCTGTGCTCGTCATCGGTTGTCTCCTTTTTTAGGAACTAAAACCTTCGTAGTTGCTGGGGAGTGAATATGGTTGTGAGCATGGCTTGGCTTTTTCCCATGACTCACTCATACTGGACCTTCAGAGCTCAGGTCTCTGTTCTTAATGCATTTCCAAATGGAAGAATGGGAGGACAAGCATGACTCTAAAGGATCTTGGGCTCTCAGTGACATAGTTGGATCATAATGTGTTTGTTTCTTGATTGTCATTAAGAACTGATCTTATAGATTTTTTGGCTCTTTTTAGTTCTTTTATTTTTATTTAAATTCAATTAACATATAATGTGTTATTGGTTTCAGAGGTGGAGGTCAGTGATTCATCAGTTGTATAGAACACCCAGTGCTCATTACATCACATGACTCCTTAGTGTCCATTACCCTGTTACCCCATCCTCCCAACCCTCCCCTCCAGCAACCCTCAGTTTCCTTCCTATGATTAAGAGTCTCTTAGAGGGCGCCTGGGTGGCTCAGTGGGTTAAAGCCTCTGCCTTTGGCTCAGGTCATGGTCCCAGGGTCCTGGGATTGAGTCCTGAATGGGGCTCTCTGCTCGGCAGGGAGCCTGCTTCCCCCTCTCTCTGCCTGCCTGTCTGCCTACTTGTGATCTCTGACAAATAAATAAAGTCTTTAAAAAAAAAAAAAAAAAGATTCTTTGGGGTGCCTGGGTGGCTCAGTGGGTTAAAGCCTCTGCCTTCGGCTCAGGTCATGGTCCCAGGGTCCTGGGATTGAGTCCTGAATGGGGCTCTCTGCTCGGCAGGGAGCCTGCTTCCTCCTCTCTCTCTGTCTGCTTCTCTGCCTACTTGTGATCCCTCTCTCTGTCAAATAAATAAAATCTTTAAAAAAAAAAAAAAGAGTCTCTTAGAGTTTGTCTCCCTCTCTGAGTTCATCTTGTTTTATTTTTTCCTCTCTTCCCCTATGATCCTCTGTTTTGTTTCTTAAATTCCACACATCAGCGAGATCATGTAATTGTCTTTGAGTTACCTTCTGGTTCCACCCATGTCATTGCAAATGGCAAAGATTTCTTTCTTTTTTTTTTTTTTGGATGGCTGAGTAGTATCTGATCTTATGTTTAAATTCAGAATGGACCAGGTTCATTCAGTATATTTATGTTCAGGTACGTAGATCTGATATATAACATATATATAATATAGTTGTTATCTCCGTTTTGTTTTTACTTTTATTTTTAATCTATTATAAGAGGCAGGCAGGCAGATTGCTAGGAGCCTCGGCCTTGGCCAGAGCATCTCTGCCTGACTCCCCCTTTCCAAATAAAGACCAGTTTCCACATCTGCTGACTTGATGACAGGGGGAGATGGGAAGTATAAAAGGATCTTGTTTTAAGGAACTCTTTGGATGCAGTAGAATGTGATGAAATTTCTCTATAAAAGACACATTTTACAAGCAGAATATAAATATTCAGTGTCTGGGCCTTGGAGCCCACAGCTTTCCTTCGGGAGGGCAAGTCAACAGCAGCGAGCCTGCTCCGTCAGCTTTTCCCTCCCTCCCCTACAGGTTCCTTGTCTTGCTCACAGCCCTGCCTGGCTTGTTATTTATTATGAGACATGTCTCCTGTTTGCCATGGAAAATTGTTCCACTGAGCTTCCTGTAGGGATATTTTGGGACTAAGAACCTTGGCTTCCTCTTTTTTCCCCCTCTACCTTGCGTAACAGCTCTGATTCCTAAGTCTTTGGAATTTTCTGTCTCCCCTGCTGTCCATTAATCTGTAAGATAGCGAGTCTCACTCAGCACCCTGTTTGAAGCTTATGGGACCAATCTGTACCTACGGCACAAAGTTATTTACCTCTGTGATTTTTTTTTTCTTTTAGATTTATTACAGACTTTTACTGTAGATTTAAAACATCCAGTGTTTGGGGAGCAAGAATATTCTGTTTGCTCGTGTTTTATCACGAAATGCAGAAAATGTCTTGTATAAGTTCAGTTTGCATAAAGTTTCATAGCTAGAGCCTGCCTGATATACCTCCTCGAAGCTTGTTTTGACTTGTTTTTCATTAAACGGGGATATGAATTCTGACTTTTTCCCCCCCTTTCGTAAAGCAGTGCCATGATCGATAAAGGATGCATGATCAAATTCGGAAAATCAGTGCATTTAGATGCAAGTATCTGGTGAACCGTAAACCGCTGATACTCCCTCTTACCCACTAACCATTGTTGCATGGCTGATTTGCCTGGAGTTCCTGCATGTTAGTAATCAGGTAGCAGTGATCTGTGGGAAATAAGCACTAACACCACCCATGAGAGGTGTGAGATTCGGTGAGCTGTTTTAGCCCTGGACTTCAACTTTCTTACCTGGAAATGTGGAGGGTGAACTAGTTCGATGCCTAAGCACCCTTCTAGACCTTTCTTGAGAGTGGGGGTGGCGAGTTCAGGATAGTCTTCTCTCCACGGCCACTAGATGTCGATGTTTCTGGGAGACCTGGGGCTTCTTCCTGCTGCTCTTCCTAGCTTTGTCCTCTCTGGGAGCACCTGAAACCTGCTGATGGGAAGACTGCATGCTTTGGTTTCATGTTTATAATATTTGAGAGCTGGTGACTCAGGCATTGACACTCAGGCGAGAATTTCAAGAGACACCCAAACAACCCCCTAGGTTTCCTGATGTCTGTTTGAAACCTAACTGGGAACCATCACACTTCCAGGAATGGATTGTAGTGTGTGCCATGGAATCGGAATTTACAAGGATTTTTCCAACATTGATGAACCAAGAGAGGAAGAATTATTATGGAAGATTTATATGCTTTAGGTGTAGACATCTTTAAAAATGAAATAGTCACAGGCTTACCCTCTGTTCAGCGTCTGCCTGAGGCTCCTGCATAGCTTTGCCTGTGCTGGGTCACTCTGAATAATGGGCACCCTGTGCTGAGGGGCAGCCTGGTGAAGGGGAGAGGGGAGATGTGGAGGAGGATGTGAAGAAGCCCACAAAGAGTAATCACTTCAAGGAGAGCCCGACAGATCCCTCCTACGCTACTGCCGTCGTGGGAAAGTCCGTGGTTCCCATCACACCCTATCCCAGCAGCCCTCGTGTGGTAGACCACTGGTTCCTTTCGCCAGGGAAGGAGGAAAATCATTCAAGGGAATTTAAAGAGAACTTCAAATCCATTTGCAATAATCTTGGAGAGGTAGATGTCAAGTTTGGCAAAATAAGCTCCATTCAATTTTTAAGTTGTTGAGTAGGAGGGGCTTCTGCGAAGTAACTGCCAAGTGCAAGTGTCAATAGTAAGGGTGTTGGAAATATCAGCACGCCCAGCCATACGTTCCAGTTTAGTGTTGGGGGAAATTGTACGATAGCGCGAGAATCCTAGTCCCGATCAATCACGTAATGATGGCATTAACTTCTTGTGGTAATATGTTCTCTGACATTTAAAAAAAAAAAAGTAGATTTATCCAGGTATCTTTCAGAAGGCAGAGGCCCAACCCACTGAGCCACCCAAGGCATCTCCAGACTGGTTTATGTGGATACAGTTTAAAGCATAAATATCTGTGATAATTCTATACATTTGTATGACACTCAATTTCTATTTTGCTGTTCTTAAACCCTTCCCCCTTCTCTCTCCTCCTTCAGGGTTATATATACGCTATGATGTTTCCATCCCTTCATTGTTGGTACTGTATAGTCTTCAAGATCACAGACTCAGTTGGGAGCCCTAGGTTCAAATCCTGGCTCTGAACTTATCTATTCGTGTTCTTTCAGGCAAACTTCTTAACTTTTGCACGCCTTGGTATATTAAGGGCATTAACAGTACGTACTTCACTGGACTGTTGTGAGGAATAAATGCTCACACCATCAGCAGTCACCATTCATCCGTTTAAAAATGTATGTATTGCATGCTATTTCAGGTGCCACATACCAGGCACTGTGCTGAGCCTTGAGGAGCCAGCGGTGGTGGTGAGGAGAGCACCGGAGACCAAGGACCCCCCACACCAGGCCTCAGGTGCTACTGACTCTTACTAGCCAGGTGGTTCTGGCTAAGTCACACAACCTCCTGGGGCCTCAGTTTTCCCTTTTGCCCAGTAACAAAGATGGCGTCAATAATCTCAAAAATTACTTTCCAACTCTACGTATTCTTGAATGTTCTAACAGCAAGTCAAGTAGGCTTGGTGGAAATTCATTTCAGTGGACTAAAGGGTTAGTCTGTTCACTCCCACGGACCCAGAAAAAGCAGTTGTGCTGTATTAGATGAATGACCTTGGCAATGTCATATCTTATTATGGAAAGTGGTTTTTGGATGTTTGGGAAGAAAGGAGTGATAAAGAGATCACGTGCTAACATTAGTGGTCTGAACAATTTAGGGAGCATATTTACAAAGGTTTCACTAATGTGAGGGGCCAACAGTGCTCTCAGTGAAAAGCCCTCTCAGACACCTTAACTAGTGTCTGCATGAGGACGATGGGATAGAGGGAGCTCCTCCACATTTTATGGATGCTAAAACAGTCGAATAGAGGAAGTGAGTCACTTTTCACCAAATGAGTAAACAGAACAAGTTAAACATGGAAACGATGAAGGAATAGAAGACGGGCCTGAACAGCTTCACTGCAGTGTCGGTGGTATACCTACCTGAAAGTACTTTGGGATCCATCTGGAGATGTTTTGGAGGTTCCAGAAAGGGACAGACACGGAAAGCTTAAGCATCTGACTAACCCAGTAGATTGGCATTTGGACTTTTAAAATAGTAACAGAATAAACATAACCTTAAAGCTGTTACTCCTTTTCCATACGAATGGTATGTCGAATTAAATCTGCCTCCTACCTCCTCCCATAGCGCTCAGCTCTCCGGCTGAGAGGGCACTCTTCATTTTTTGCTTAGCGCTGTGTCTCCGCCTCCAGAATTTCAGCTCTGTGGGTGTGGGGGTGCTGTCTCATGGTTCGTTGTTGGGCCCTAAGTGCCTAGCTTAGTAGCCAGCACGTAGGAGGAAAATACGCACCCGTGTTGTGAAAGGTACCGTTCAGTGAAAGGATAGTCTGTTTTAGCACTTGTCTTCTGAACTGTGCATTCCCAGTACTCTAAGGACCGTTGCCTATTTCCTTGTGCTCTGGTGACTTTGTTTTGGGAGAGAACCCCAGACAAGAATAAGCAAGTTGCCCTGTGTTTCTGATAAGGTATCTGAACTGCTCAGGTCACAAGTCTGTCTGCTCCTTAGATTTTCCCGAGATAAAAGGGGAGCGGCCTTCCTTATCCAACAGGCTTCCCGGGGAAGGGGAAATGGAACTTCTTAGACTAGCTCCCTCTCTGGCCTTTGGCACCTGCCATCCCCCTGCAGCTGCTGGTCTTCTTGAGGCCGTCCTCAGCTTTCCCTCTCAGCCTGTGACGGGGTGTCTTCACTTCACTTCCGGTGAGTGGCCTTCTCTCATTGTCCAGAGGAGAGGCCCTCAGCGAAGCCTAAGACCGCATCCATGTCAGATCAGGTTGCTCTGGGGCATTCTACAAGAATGTCTGAATGTTGAAAGCATTGAAAAGTCTGGTTCAGGTCAGGGAATTGGACGTATTGGGACATAAACTCTTTTTCTTTGTCCTCCTGGTCTACCCCATTCCTACTACCTTCTCCTCAGCCTTCAACCAGAGATGTAGAGTCCTGAGATGGAGAGCCGCAGCCTTTTGGATTCTCCACACCACGTGTGTCCTTACTTTCTCTTCTCTGCATGCAGTGACCCTACACCAAGGCTGCCATTGGGGTAGGGGAGAAGGTTCACAGCCCACCCCCACACCCCCAGCCTTGGGGTCCGGGAGGACTGAAAGGAAGTCAGACTGAGGTTTATGACACCAGATCCCCTTCCTCCATTTTCCTGTGATCTCAGCGCCTGGGGTGATGGCCAGACCCCACGTTGCTGTATCTTCATTCTGCGGACGCTGTGGCAAAGGGCTGTAGAATGCAAGAAGGAACGTTCACGGTCAGATTCAAACTTGGCGAGCTGCTACCATCATAGCAAAATGAGCGCCTCTAGGCTCCATCCTGGAAGAACTCCCATTTCCCCACACTCACGGCCTCCCCGCCTCAGGCCACATCAGAGGGTTGGATCTTTATATTTGTTTCTCTTTGCATACTCATAATGCCGCATAAATTTAGTTTTTGCTGACCGTGAAACAAAACCCAGAAAGCTGACTTTGGATGACATCTTTTAATCATAAGGGGAACGCAGAATTCCAGTGTAGAAAGCTGTCCATAACGCATTACCTGGTATTACTGTTTGGGTATCCGATTAGAATAACAAATGGTAACAGCAAACTCACTGTTCTGCTGGGACTGCTAAAACCTTTTAAATCCTATGGGCTCATTTAATCCTCACCACAATATTTTGAGTAGGTAATTCTAATATCTCCATTTCACAATTAAGGAAATCAAGGCAAAATAGAAGGGCATTAAACTTCCTAGGGAGGACGGCTTTTGTTCCATATAGGACAGAAAAATAGTTCACACGTTGAAGCTTTGTCTTTGTGTTATGAAGGCCACTTATTGTTAAAGTAATAATTAATAACCTGATTAGAGATTCTTTTTCAAAAAAAGATTTTATTTATTTACTTGATAGAGCAAGTGAGAGGGGAGCAGTGGGAAGGGGCAGGAAAAGGGAGAAGAAGACTCCCCGCTGAGCAGGGAGCCCGATCCCAGAACCCTGGGATCATGACCTGAGCCGAAGGCAGACGCTTAACTGACTGAGCCACCCAGAGCGCCCCCTGATCAGAGATTCTAACGAAGAAAATATCAGTAACTTTCTTGGTTTGAAAACCTAGGTTTGGAAAATGCCTACATAATTATGAAATTCAAATAATTTATTAATTGCTTATCGTTGATAAAACCATGCCAAATTAGTAAAGAACAGCTAATTATTTGGGGAATTATCTAATTATTTTTCTAATGATTTATGTAGAGGCTTTTAAGATAGGAGGCAGTAAAATTTATTTTTAACAACGTTTCTAGAATATCTTCAATACCATATACATTATTTTTGAAAACTTCAGTAACAATGGCACTGTAGCTTATACAGACCTGTGAGCTCCTCGGGACAAGGACTATGGTCTATTTCGTGCTGTAGTCACACTACCCAGCACAGTGCTTAGAACATGGTGAACATCAAGGAAACTCTTCAATCCATACAGAAAACCGTTCTTACTGCGAACACGACGGCTGCACCTTGCACTGCCCTTTTGGTTGCTGTTCTTATTTATCACACTTGAATCCTAATAGCTCTTGGCCGTCTTCAAAGATATTGTTCACCTTCAGAATAATAGGTAACAATTTGGCTCCACTAAGTTACTTGAACTAATGCTTCACTTTCTGAGGGTCATTCCCAAAGGAGAAAGAAAGAAAGTATTTCTGGGAATCTATTATATACCAAGCACAGGTACTTTCATTTCTGTCATCTTATTTAATTTCTCGTCAGTTTCGTAAAGTAAGGATAATTATGGCTCTTTTATAATTGAAGAAGCTACGGTTCAGAGGGGTTAAGTAACCCACCCATAGTCACACAGCTAGCCAGTATGTTTTAGAACTACGATTTAACTTAGGTACCTTTGACTCAAAAGCCTACTTTGCACTGCTATTGTTGTCTTAAAGGGGAGGTCCAGGGATGTTATGAGCAATAGAGACATCACTGGAGAGAGACAGAACCCACCAATGGGAATGCTGGGAAGGAGAGCACATTCATTTCCACATGTAAATGCTAACCGGTTCGGTTACATCTGAGACTATTTTAACTGTGGCTCTTGGCAAGTTATTGCTTAACACTGGTGCTATTCTTAGAGCTGTCAGAACTTTTAGCCCCATGCCCACTTCTTGTGGTCCCAGAGTTCTGTTTACTGAGCACCACCCAAATGGTTGTGGGTCTGGGTGAGGTCGCCATCTTTTGAGAGGAGGCTGAAGGGGGGGGAGGTTGGGGTTGATCAGGACAGGGACAACTTAGGGTGGTAGGCGAACATGATGGAATTTTCACTCTGATGGGCTGGCCTTCACCTGGACAGGGAGGATAGGAGCCCCAGTCTGCAGCACATGGAGGGGCCCTGCCTTTCCTCCTCCTCTGCTTCCCAGGGCCCATGTTCCTGGTCAGGCCACCTCATCTTTCTGGAGGACCGCCTCCCCTTTCTTACTCAAAACAGAGCACACTGGATCAGGTGACTGAAGAGCTTCAGTCCAGTTCTAAGTTTCCACGTCTTTACAAATCTGCGACTTGAGTGTCTGGGCAGAGCGCAGTAACGGGATCCGTTCAGAGCCAGTCTGGTACCTGTGCGGGGTGGGAGGGCGTGTGTGCGCGTGTGTGCGTGTGTGTGCATGTGCACTCGTTTGCGTGTGTCATTGCTGTCCTGCTGTCCATTTCAGAGTCCCTCAGTAGGATTAAGTGAGGGAAGAATCAGAATTTCTGCACTTTCATTTTGGGTAGATTTTACTCTGGGAGCTGTTGCAGACAGTGCTCTAGTTGTTGTTGCTGTTCTTACCATGGTTCCGGTCCTGCCAGGTGACAGTGTCTGGCCTTTCCGCTTAGCCCAGCCACCGTGCCCTTCTGGCCCAGAGGCAACGAGGACACACCTCCCACCCCCGCCTCGAGCTTCCTGCCAGCAGCCTGGAACGAACAGGCCTTGCTTGGAAGTCCAGTCAGTAGGCTGTGTGTGCCTCTCCGGAGGAGCCAGACCTTTTTCGGTGGAAGATAACTGTCTTTAGAGACCACAGTCCCCTCACCAGAAGTTTCCCATATTGTGTAAGTCTTGGGAGCTGAAGACCACCTTTGGCATCTGCCACCTCACTTTTAGGGCAGCAAAAACCCTCCACTCCTGCATGTGGCTGCTCCTGGGAGGCCTGGGCCATGCTTGTCTTCACGGCTGCCGATGGGACTAACACTCCAGACAGCCGGAGGCCAGCCGAACCCCTCACACCACAGGTCTGTGATCATGACCTTCCACACTCGGTGCCACTGGCCTGGTGTTCCATGCAGAATAAAGTTCAGACACCAGGCCAGGACATCTCAGAGCCTGCCTGCTCTGGCTCTTCACTCCTGCTTCCCCTTTTCCTCCCCTCCTCCTGTGTTTCGGCCCCTCTGTTCTGGAAGCCTTCCTCCAAATACCGTATGGCCACCATGGCCTCTGTGGGAAGCCTCCCGGTCTTGGCCTTCCCTGCTCCCTTCAGTTCTCTGCTCGATGGGATCCCTCAGACAGGTCTTTCCCAACCACCTTACCTAAGAAAGCAGCCCCTGTCCCTGTCAGTTCTCTGACCTATCTGATGCTTTCTCACTGCGCTTCCCTAGAGCCTGATGTCTGGCCCACTAGAGGATATACTCCACGTGGTGAGGACTTTGTGTTATTCTCGTCTGTATTCTCATTGCCAAACTACCATCTGGCATGGAGAGCACACGCAATAAATATTCATAGGACGGATGAGTGAATTATTGTAATTTTTGATCCATGCCCAAGTTATAAGGCCCCCCAGCCAACCACCATCCACTTCTCTTGACCCTAAGCTGATCTGGGCTCCCTCTCCCTTGGCCCAAGGGTCCCAGCTGACTATCACGCAAACATTTCTGCTCTGCCCTCTGGAATTCTCGTTGCAGGAAAACACACTCCCCTCCATCATCACTAAATCTTCCTCCACCTCCTTGCCTGAACTGAACCCTGGCTGTCACTCAAGAACAAGCTTCCCTGAAGCCCACTCGAGTAGGGTGGCTCCTTCTCCCATATGCACTCTACCTTAGGATCAGGAAGAAGAGTTGTACCCTATCTTTGCAGCACCCAGATTCAGAAACTCAAGCTAGAAACTCAGACTGGACCTGGCCAGCAGTCACGGAACCTCAGCCTGGGAAGAGAAAAACCAAACGAAGAAGAGGCCGGGGGTTGTCATTTTCAAGATTCTGCTAAAGCAGCCTCCATTCACTTTATAAACCTAGTGCTCAGTGGATTTCTTCCATGTCATCCTGAAGATAGGATTTCAAGGAACCAGATGGAATTGGTTGTACGTCTTTCTGTCCCCTCCCAATCGGTTATACAGTCTCCTTAGTCCAAACATCTAAGTTTTACACTTTCCTCCTTCTTGGGCAAGATTTAACTCTGTTGGGACTTTCATGAGTAAATACCAGAACCTAGGCAGCAAATACTTAGAAATCCCACCAATCCTAGATCTCTGACTCTGGCTTCATGCTTTTAATTTAATTTGATTTAATTTTTTGAATTATCAATACTGTTTGTAAATTGAGCAGGATTATGATTAGGTTGAATAAAAATTTATTCATTAAACTTCAGAGCATCAAAATAAGTGGTTCAATAAAAAACAAGTTATAAAGAAATACCTACCCAGTATTAAGCCTAAATCTTTGTGTGGGTCAAAAACATAAGTAGATGGTGGAAGGCCACATAAGTAAATTCACAGGTGAACTGAAATTGGCAGCAGGGGAGGACACCTCTTCTTTCACCAACTACCTCTGTTTCTTTCCTCGGAAAGAATTTGGGGATAGAAAAAGTTGCTGATTTGATCAAGTACAGCTTTTGCTTCAACAATTATACTTGCCAGCAACAACTATTCTGTCTTTGATCCTTTGTTTTGTTTTTCCTGTCATATTACCAATGGAATAATTTTTTCTACTATTTGGTCATAATCCATGACCAGATGGCACTGGCTATTGCAAAAGGGAGGATGTTGGGAATGGGCAGGATGGAAGGGCTGCTCCCGAAAAGGACTTCAAATCTCAGGGGTCCAAGGAATGTTCCAAGTTGGGGTTCACTCTGGGACATCATTCCTGTCTGCTTGAGATTTGGAGGGCAGGGTGAGGTCATTCTGGTAAGACTAGGCAGAGGCGACATTTGAGGGAGACTTTCCAGATCCAGTAAATAACTTAGGTTGGACATTGTCCCAGATACGGACTGCTGATACAGGGACAGAACTCAGGAGCAGGGACATATTGCTGACAAAAATGATCCTAGTGTTGGAGTAAATAGACCGGTTAGACTTCATGTTGCAAGTTTCAGAAAACCCAACCATACTGGGTCGCGCAGTGGAGGATGGGTAATGGAAATGTTGCAAGGTAATCAGGCTTTATTTATAGCTTGATTAGGGCCATAGCATTCCTCTGGGACTCTCCTGGCCAACTCTGGGCTCCTTAAACTGACTTCTTCAGGATGGTGAACAGTTACAGTAGCTCTAGGCATCCCAATAAAAGAAAGAGAGAAAAGGATGTCCTTTCCTAGAAGTCCACAGTATATGACTTATCTGGTCTGCTTCATTTGTGGTTTGTCATGTGTCCACCTTTAGCTAGTGGAATCTTACTGATTAGCCTAGGCTTGAGCCTTGGGACTATATGCTTATTGTGAGGGTAAATTTCATATGTCATCTTGACTGGGCAATAGGGTGTTCACAGATATTTGTTCAAACATTATTCTGGGTGCGTTTGTGAGTTTTTCTAAATGGGATCAATATTCCAGTTGTAGATAGAGCAAAGCAGATTGTCCTTCCTAAGGTGGGTGGGCCTCAACCCATCAATTGAAAGCCTGAGCAGAACAAAAAGACAGAGCCTCCCCAATGTAAGAGAGAATTCCTGCCTAACAGCCTTTGGATTGGAATTGGGACATCAGCTTTTTTTTCTATCTTTGAACTCAAACTGAAACACTGGTTCTTTCTGGGGCCCAAACTTGCCAGCCTTTGAACTAGAACTACATCCTTGCCTCTCCTGGTTCTCAGGCCTTTGGACTCAGACTGCAACTCACCCATCAGCTCTCCTGGGTCTCCAGCTTGCCAAATCAGGGGCCAGAGGAATGGCCCTGCAGATCTTGGGACTTGCCATCCTCTGAAGTCACACAAGACTATCCTTTACATATTTTCTTTATATTTATAACTCTGTATACATCCTATTTGTTCTGTTTCTCTGAGAACCCTGACCAATACACTTATGGTTCAGAGAAGGACTTTCATATAGTCATGAGAACTAGAGGTGCTCAGAAAACTGATGTTTTGGGCATCAGTTGGTTACCCAGATGCCTTGGGTAGCTCAGTTGGTTAGGCACCTGCCTTCAGTTCAGGTCGTGATCCCAGGGCCTTGGGACCGATCTCCACATGGGGCCTCCTGCTCAACACGGTGTCTGCTTCTCTCTGTTTCCCTCTGACCTCCACTGTTCATTCTGTCTCTCTCTCAAATAAAGTCTTTAAAAAAAAGATGAAAATTTAAAAATTATTTTAAAAAAAGAAAGAAAGAAATCTGATGCCTTAGCTGTCATAAGCTGATTGAACAGGGCAGTATTGTTTCTTTATAGAAGGGAAGTCTATGTCCCAGGAGACTCAGAGGAGCCTAGAACTCATTCTAGACACATTGGAATGGAGAGCGGCAAGACCAAAGTGCAGGAAGCCACACACAGTGGGGCCTGGCGCAGAAGTTAGTTGGAGCTCAGCCTGCTATGGTCAGCTTCAGCGGCTGGAACTCAAGTGGAGTAAGAACGATGCCACCACCATCATTGGTGTAAGGCGTGCAAGTGAGACTCCACCGGCATGGACATGTTCAGTCTTCCTAAGAAACCTGTAAAGTGGGTCTGATTATCCCTAATATACAGATGAAGGGGCAAAGGCTTAGGAATCAGGTACCTTGTCCTTGCATCTCTGAGGCAGAACTGGGGAAAACAGGTCCTCACAGATGTGAACCTTGGTCCAGTTCAGCCCTCTGTGATCTAGAACTTGCTCTTGTCATCACTGCCCTGCGAATTTAGACAGAGCAACCTGGCATGGGTCAGGTCAGATCTCCTATTCATCGCTGGCATTTTTGCTGCTAAAACTTTTTGTGGCTTCCGTATGTCATGGCATCTAGTGAGGAGGAGGCTCTTGGCATTGTCACCCACTTTGCTCTTTCTGGAAGCCTGGAAGCGCTGTCTTTCTGTTGGCAAAATTCTTAACACTGCAAGACTTTAAAGATTTTTGGAGTAAGGGAATTCTCTCTACGTACACTTTATGACAGCTCTCCCAGGTACACTAGCAACTGGAAGACATGAAGAAGTCATGTCTTCTGGGTACCTGGGTGGCTCAATGGGTTAAGCCTCTGCCTTCGGCTCAGGTCATGATCTCCATGTCCTGGGATCGAGCCCCACATTGGGCTCAGTGCTTGGCAGGGAGCCTGCTTCCTCCTCTCTCTCTGCCTGCCTCTTAGCTTACTTGTGATCTCTGTCTCTCTGTCAAATAAATAAATAAGTTCTTAAAAAAAAAAAAAATCAGGATCTGCAGCTGGTGACAGCAGGCTATTGCTGGTTTTGTTGGCATAAATATGGGACATGTGCTTGGTATATTAATAATTCATATGCCCTTTCTCTAATTTGCATAGAAAATAGAAGTGCACATATCTACCCAAGGATATTAAGTAAGAATGAACTGGGGAAATGACAAAATCGAACACACAAGGATGTAAGTGACTGTTGCCGGGTAACTTTTCTTAGAAACGGCTTGTAACTCACCCTAGAAAAACAAAACAAAAATATCTTGAGTTGCGGGTGCAAACTTATTTTTCTTAAAGCCCCCAAATCATTGCCAAAACCATTGTCTCTATTTAAGTGCACATTTGCCGAACCATTCTAAACTGAAACAATCTCTAGAATCTTTGTGCCTGAATAAACTCAATGGAGCCTTCGCTGAAAGATAAATGAAAAACCAAGCATACGTCTGAACTGGGCACACAGATGATTAATGTTCACGTTGAAGCCTAGGTAGGTTGACCGCACAGTGTGTGCTCATGCGTGGGGCAAACATCAGCCACTCTGTTATATAAAGGCTTCTGGCACATCTCTCCCCTTCCCTGTAGAGACGAACTTCATAATAGGGTTGGTGTGGACTTGGCTGCCTCCCTTCTGTGCCTCCCACTCATGCCCCATTCGTTCCACTGAGTTCTGGCTTGCACTCATGGTTTGGGTGAAGCTATGTTCTGGAACGTAGTCAAAGACTAGAGATTCTTCTTTTTCCCAGTCTCTGTACCCCTCTGTGCCTGTGATACTCTTGGCCGCTCCGCTGGCCTCACTTCTCTCCTCGTTCTTCCCCCAGTCTCCTAGTCAGCATGCCCTGTTGGCTCCTTTTCTTCTACTCCTCCATGAAGTGTTGGCCAAGACGTCACCCTCAGCAGTTGTGTTAGAAAGCAAACCTAACGCACAAATGACTCCTCCATTCATACATCCAAACCAGACCATCTCCTGGATTCTAGATTTGACTTTCTCTTTAGCATTTCAAACTGAACCTGCCCAACACTGACCCCATTAGTTCTTACCTCCTTAAGTTTAGAGGTTGATTTAAGGATCATTGATATTTTGAGGACATCAGGTTTTTCCTACCCGAGACAATGATGGGAACTTTTGGGTCATTTTTCTAGATCACGTATGGTTGTGAAGTTCCACTGTGAAGGAAGAGTGTATGTTGATGCTGGAAGTGTAGAAGTGGAGTGGACCGTAGGGGATGTTTGGTAAGATTCTGGCTCTGTACTTTTCACCTTTGCTATTTTGTAACATTTCCAGATTTGTGAATCCTGTGACTCCAAGAGAAACTCAAGAGCTCACTTGGCCATATCAAGTTAAGGTACAGGCAGGTGACTTTCATCTATCAGTCCTATTCGACATACAAGTAAGAAATCTGGAACAGGAAGTTCCACATGGAATTTATCCTTGCTGTGACAGTTGAGGCATGTAGTTCTTGGGGGGGGGTAGAGTCTATCCCACCTATAAGTGACATTGGTCCTGACGACAGTGGTAGTTACGGCTATAGTGGTGTAAATAGTGGCATTTGGGGCGCAGTGACATCACTGGCCCAGTCTTCCAAGCAGCCCTGTATAGTGGCATGATTTGGGGTCTCTTCCTGGATGTTTAGCCTTGCGCCTCCTTGAGCCCATATCATATCCTTTAAATAAACTCCTCTCCTGACAATTTCTGTTGCTTATAACAAGAACCTTGACTAACACATCGGGAGCTGTGAGAAGGAAAATAGTCTTGAGTGAAAATTCCATCCATGGTCACCAGGACTATGCAGGAGGGCTGTGAACTGAACACGCCTGGGTGTTCAGCCGTATAGACTGAGATGTGAGTGGAAACTCTTAGAGATGTACAACTTCTCATGTCCCAGTAACCTTGGCTACCGCATAACTGCTACTCCGTCTCGACTCTGATATGATTGAACATTGTACTTTATATTTAGCACTTTATTTTTTTAAAGATTTTATTTATTTATTTGACACAGAGAGATCAAAAGTAAGCAGAGAGGCAGGCAGAGAGAGAGGGAAGCAGGATCCCCACTGAGCAGAGAGCCCGGTGTGGGGCTCCGTCCCAGGACCCTGAGATCCTGACCTGAGCCGAAGGTGAAGGCTTAACCCACTGAACCGCCTAGCTGCCCCCTTTAGCTTTTCAAAAAAAAGTTGTGGTAAAATACACATAGCATCGAATTTTCCTATCTTAACCATTTTGAAGTGTCTAGTTCAGTAATTTTAGGTATATCCACATTGTCTTACAACCATCACCACCATCCATCTTCAGAACTTTTTCATCTTCCCAACCTGAGTCTCTGCCCCCAGTAAACACTAAGCCCTCAGTCCCCCTTCCTGACCCCCTGGCAACCACCCTTCTACCTTCTGCCTCTGTGAATTTGCCTACTCTGGACACCCCATATTTGGTGAAATCATACAATATTTGTCTTTTTGTGACTAAATTGTTTCATACAGCATAATGTCCTTGTGGTGCATCCATGTGGTAGTGCATGTCCAAATGTCCTTCGTTTTTGAGGCCGAGTAACATTCCGTTGTGTGGATGGACCACATTTTGTATACGCATTTATCCATCTGTAAACATCTGGGTCACTTACACCTTTCAGCTATTGTGAATAATGCAGGTGTGAACATGATTGCATATACTTGGTGCACTTTGGGTACTAAAAATGGTGACCATCCCTTATATCATATCACGCTTAGTATGTATCAGGCATTATTCTAACATACATGAGTCCCTTTAAACCTTGTGACGAATCTGAGTGGGAAGCTATCACGATCCGTACTTTACCAATGAGGACACAAAGGTTTACAAAACCCTCACAGGAGTTAGAGAACGTACTCTGGTGATACTTGAATCCTGATGGTGGAGCTGGGACTCAAATGCCTGAGTCTGGCTCTGGAGTGGAGACCTCTGTGCTGCCTTTGAATTCACTGCCTTGGGACCTCTGTCACTTCCTCGGAGGGTTACAGCGACTTTGCTCAGTGTGTTCTTCCTGCTGCCACGTGTGGTGTCTTGACCTTTGACGGCTGGTTCCTGCTTGCCATTTACAGTCCAATTTAAATGTCTTTTTCCAGAAACACCTTTAAAAAAAAAACATTTTTATGTATTTATTTGAGAGAGAGAGAGAATGAGAATGAGTCGGGTGGGGGGAAGGGCAGAGGGAGAAGCAGGCTCCCTGCTGAACTGGGAGTCCAACCCAACTTGGGACTCGATCCCAGGTCTCTGGGATCATGACCTGAGCTGAAGACAGATGCTTAACCAACTGAGCCACCTAGGTGCCCCAGAAAGACCATTTGTGACTCCCCAGTTTAGTTTCTCTTTACCACGGTATCTCTTTCAGATCCATATAAAGCCCCTATTACTCTCTAACTTCTTAGTATTCATTGACTTTTTGTCCACCACCAGTCTCCCACTAAAATGTAAGCTCCGCAAAAGCGGAGGCCCATGCTAACTTTCTACTGTTAGATCCCCAGTGCTTCGCACTCTGATTAGCAAATTGTAGGGGCTTGATAAAGAGTTGTTGGCCGTAACAGTGAATGAATGCATAAAGGAATAAGGCTGGCCAACTTAGTATTTTACATTAAAAAAATTAAAAATAAAGCAGAAGTTAACATAGGGAAATTCTCTCCATTGAGCCAAGGGTTTACATAAACCCAAGAGCTAAGCGGAATGGCTAAAATATTCTCTTATTTCTAATGACCACGCACTATTCTGATTACCTTCTAGCTGCGTTTGCTGATTAGATTAGCTATAATGCTGGCATTGTTTCTACTTTATGGAATTGGAAAGGTTATGACAAAGTTGCTCATCCAGCTTCATGAAAGTTAAGTGTTTAGTTCCAAGAAACTTGAAGATTGTCTGTAATTTCAGCTGAAGTTAAATGAGTGAAAGTTTTTCATCTTGCCCTCCAAATCAGGAGTGCAAAAGATACCTGGACAGGAAGCTATGGTCACTCTGCTGCTAGTCACAGGGTTATCTGTGTCTCAGAGACACTCCTGGATGGAAGGGAAAGAGAAGTCTTCAGAAGCATCTGCCTCTTTTCTGTTGCTCTTTATTGATAAACTCTTGGGGAAGAGATATGCCCATAGAAGAGTAAATTTCTGGGGCGCCTGGGTGGCTCAGTTGGTTAAGCGGCCAACTCTTCGTTTTGGCTTGGGTCATGATCTCATGGGTTGTGGGATCGAGCCCCGCATCTGGCTATGTGCTCAGCAGGGAGGCAGCTTGAAGATTCTCTTCCTCTGCTTTTCTCCCATTGTGCTCTCTCTCTCTTTTTCAAATAAATAAATCTTTGAAAAAAAAAGAAAAAGAAAAAATTCTGTAGCAGAATTAGGAACAAAAATGGTCTAGAATAGAAAAAAAATACCTAAAATAAGGAAATCATGTGGCAGAAACATTTGATTTTCTGTAAGGTCTTCTGTTCCTATCAGTATCTTTAGAATGTGCTGCCCAAAATAAGCTGACCATTTTCTTTTTCTCATATAAACATGTTTTTCCACCTGTAAAATAAAGAAAGTGCTTACTTTGGGTTTCATTAAGATAATAAACACCACTTATGTGCATTGTTGACTGGGAGGTTCTCAGAGATCATTAAGTAGAAACAGAAATATAGCATTTTATGCGTTTTAGCCGTTTAAGAACAGCTGTAAATCTAATATGTGACTAAACCAGCTATGTGGCATGCCAGCTAATTCAGGGAAGTTGAAACTTAGGGTCCCGGTGTATTAGGAATTAGGATTTTATTTTTGTAACTCAGGGCCAGGAATCCAGTTTGGAGATAGTCAATTGAAATCTGTTTTATATCACTTCTAGAATCAAATTATTCTACTCAGTGTGCTAAAGAACTGGTGAAGAACATGGCGGCTGTCCATTTGCCTGCTTCATGGACAAGGAGTACATTCCACTGGGAAATCATGTATTCAGTTTCCCTCATTAAAGTTGAGTGAGTTCCAGTGGCCATACTGATTATAAGCTTTGCAGACTGAACTCCTTCTGGGATAAGAGTGATTCATCTTCATGTGACGAGTTATAGCCTTGTGTCAGGTGAGGGTTCCATCACTGAGTGACAGATGAAAAACTGAGTAGATCAGAGGTAAAGCATGTTGGCCACTGGGCAAGGACTCAGGAACATCGATGTTCCAAGGGATAGTACAATTTACTGATTTTTGTTGTTGTTTTGTTTCCTCATTCTTGTTTTGGTATCATTTGTGCAAAAAAAATGAAGCAAAGCTCTTTGGTAGTGGGGAAAAATGACTATGCACAAACCAGCAGAATGTGAGATGTTAAAATTCAAGGCCATAGGGGTTTCTGTGGCTCTGGTTATCCACGGTTTGCTGTGGTGCTGTGTGGATATAAAGCATTGGATCTAAGGCCAGAGGTAATACTGTGAGATGGAAGTGGGGGGAGGGAAAGAGAGGGAAGGATCTTGTTCACAAGCAACAAAAAAGTCTAGGATTCCTGCTTAATCAAAAGGCAGTTGCCTGCCCCCAAGAAAAGAAGGCAGAAGCCAAGCAAAAGGCAGCTGAGAGAGCCAGCTACCCCTGGCTTGATGCTTCAGGAGGGGGCCCCAGCACTGTTGTGACCCTGCCTGGCCCCACAACTCTGTTCCCATGGCTGGATCCTTCATTCCTCCCTCCTGTAAGCCTAGTGCCATCCCAAGCTTTGGGAATAATCCCAGTCTCCATCCACAGCCCTCCGAGGCCCGGCCTAGTGTCACAGCCATCCTGTTCATCCCACACTCAACTGGTCCCAGCCACTGTGATTTAATTTTATTTTTTAGATTTTATTTATTTATTTGACAGAGAGAGACACACAGAGAGACAGAGACAGAGAGAGACACAGCAAGGTCCTCCTGAAGTGCAGGTGAGACTCCTCTCGTCCTTGTGCATTAGCCAGACTGGTGGGCTCGCACATGTAAAGATGTGTCCCCAAGGACGTGTTCCCAAGCAGGATGACCCCCATTAACCTTGCTATGTTCTAAAGAACCATGAGCTTTCAGTCAAAAAATGGCAAGCTCTCTCCTTTTAATTCATATGTTGTTGAAGGGACCCTGGGTTCCTTGTCAAGCCACAGTTTTTGGTATTTCTGGTTTTTGTTAAAATACCATCTCCTGTGGCTGAAGGGAATGTGGAATAATGTCGAGGAGGCGCACGATATTATCGTTGAACTAATAATCAGCAAATGGTTTTTTCCACTGGGTAGGCAGTGCCCAACCTACAAGTGGGTTCTGTTCCAAAAGTTCTTTGGAAGTTGGAAGGAATTTTCCCACAGGAAATAGGAATAGGAATCTGACTCCCAGTTCCAGTCCACAAGGGCTGGTTTAATTCACAATCAAGCTGAACTATAGTTATAGGGGCCATATTTTCTGAACCCCAAATTGAGATTCATGATTTGGCAAGTATGTATGTTCTTACCACAACAAAAGAACAGAGCAGAATACTGAAATTGCATTTGTACTGGGAAATCTAGGAAGTCTTATACTGTAGGACTTCAAACACTGCCCTGTAGATCCCAACGCCACGCATAACTATGCTTCCACAGGAAAATTTATGGCTGGCTCCCATGTGGTACATCAGGATCAGACTCTTCCTGCCACTATCTGACCCCCATCCCTGGCTTGATGCCTCAGAACGGGGCCCCAGCACTGTTGTGACCCTGCCCGGCCCCACAACTCTGTTCCCATGGCTGGATCCTTCATTCCTCCCTCCTGCAAACATAGTGCCACCCCAAGCTTCGGGAATAATCCCAGTCTCCATCCACAGCCCTCCGAGGCCCGGCCTAGTGTCACAGCCATCCTGTTCATCGCTCACTCACTTTGCCAGCCGGTCCCAGACACTGTGAATTTTGATGGAGCTTCCTGGTCTCATCACTTGGTCCCTGCTTCTTCCTGTCCTGGAAACTTGACTTGATCTGGGCAACTGTGGCCAGAACTCGGCAGCTGGCTGCCTGCCCTCTTGTACTTCTGCTTGTGCTGGCTATTACGCCACAGCTGACCCAGTCTAGCTTATGAACTGACACCAAAGACCTTCAGCCTAGCGGCTCAGAGCTCCCAGCCTCTAAACCAAACAGCGTCAGGAGAAGAAAGACTTTGGAGGCAGACTCATCCTGGTTGAGTTCTAACTTAGTCATTTTCTCACTGTGAGTCTTTCAACAAAGTCACCAAATCTTTCTGAACCCCAGTTTCCTTGTGCTTGAAACAGGGATGTTAATAACAGCTGCGATACTTGTAATGTTTACGGTGTGCCAAATATCACTGTAACTAACACACATAGTTCATCGAAACCTCACCATACCAGTCTGAAGTTAATGCTGTCATTTTCCTATTTTACAAATGAGGAATGGGAGGTCTCTGGCACTTGAGTACTTTGCTTAAGGAAACAGTTTAGTAAGTGGTGGAGCTAAGTAAGATTCTAAGCCAGCACAATGCAGACCCACGCTGTCGGCCTCTGGAGACACCACGGGAAGCCCAGCGCAGTGTCCAGCACACGGGGGCCTCAGTAACCAGTCCTTGCTACTTGCTGTGACTGCCCAGCCATGTCTCCATTTCCCAGTAGATGTGCTTGGGAAATAGGTGTTGCCTGATCAAAGGTCATGTTACTAAATCCGTAATCCTGCCATCTATCCACACAGCCTTCTCACCTCTGCCCCATGGCTGCAGACCCAATTGTGTAAGTGGGTTTTGGCCCGGGTTGGTTCATCCATTCCTTTATCCATTTAGGCAGTTATTAAGGACATGACTATTCCAGAGACTGTGGACACAACAGTTTGCAAGATGGACGCAGCCTCTGTCCGCTCGGTGTTTATGATTCCGGAGGAAAACCCACCAGATCATCAGTCAGTGAATGTAAAGTTACAGTTAGCAAGTGCTCTGAGGTGGGTGTAGACTGCTATAAGCCTATCACGGCGTCTGATCTAACTAGAGAATCAGGGAGGAGTTCTTGGAGGAAGTGATATTTACTCGAGAACTGTAGAACTGGTAGGAAGCAGTGGCAGATGAGGGTGAGAACGTCCCTGTCAGTGAGAACATGTGCAAAGGCCCTGTAGTGTAAGGTAGCAGGATGTGTGGAAGGCCAGTGTGGCTACTATAGAAACTGTATGGCAGGAAATGAGTCTGGAGATATAAATAGGGGCCAGACATCTGAGGCCTTGGAAGTCACAGTGGGATTTTATCTTTATACCAAGAACACCAGGGAACTATTGAAGGGTTTTCAACAGAGACAGGATTGGATTGGGGATGGCATGATGCCGGATACTGTTAGAAAAGGTTACTCTGGCATCATGATGCAGAATGAATTGGAAAAGTCAGAAAAGGAGAGTAGAAGAGGGTTCTGGTCTGGATTTTTCCACTTGAAAGACGCTTGTTGAACTTTCTTTGCTGACCTGGTTGCTCATTGCCCTCAGAGGGTCCTTCTAGAAGGTTTAGCTGAGAATCCTGACTTGAGACTTAAAATATGCAGATGTCTAATGATTCTGATTTGGAGCTGGGGAGTCCTGAGGGCTTGAGTGAGAGGCCTTTCCTACCAGGTATTGATGTCCAGCACTTTCCTGGTTCCTGCTTCTGTCCTTTAGTCGATGATGGTGATTCTTGGGCATAGCCACAATTGCATTTTTCACTAAGTCAGAAAGTCAGGCTCTATCCCCAGCCAGCGTCTCTCTAAAGATGCTACGACTCTCAAATTCATGTCTGACAATGTTTCTTGCTTTAGGATTGATTTGTAAACACCGACGTCTCAGAAAAGAAATGACGCCAGAAATGAGAAGTAATTCCATGTTAAAATATGCAAGAACACCAAACTGCAGGAGAACATTGAGAATTCTGAAAAATCGTGCTTCTTAGGTTCCTTTAGACTGGCAAGAGGCCAATCTAAATCTCAAAGCCTTTTTAACCTCAAAGTTCATCTTTGCCTTATGACCATCTGTCTCCTTTAGCTCTGTATGTCAGAACAGAAGTACCTAGAAAAAGATTTTTAAAACATATCCCCAAAGTTTTGCTGCTCTAAACAGACCACTAGGGACAACACAGCAGATGGGATAGTCTCCCACTATGGAATGAATGGCCTGTGAAGGATTAAACAGGTACCAAGGACTTATCAGAAATTAAAACAAAGCATTGGACATGCTGTTTGATTCTGATCACTTGTTTCAAAATGAATAAAATGCTCAAAAGGCACATTTTCACCCAATAAATACAGAATGGGGTAGGAAGAAAATATTGGAGTCATTGTGCACATTTGCAGTTGGGAATTTGAGCCCAGCCAGACCCTGGAATCCATTAGTTTTGACAGGCCATATATCATTGCAGAAGCTAATTTCCCCTTAAATTTGCAATTAGGCCTGGGATTTGGCCCTCGACCCTGATGTCATAGAATATCAATTATACAGCTTGGCATACCGTGTACCTTACCCTGTAACAAGCAGAGTCATCTTCTTCTGCATTTTGTAGAGTTCAGAGTCCAACACACTGGCCAATTTTGTGCTTTCCCATCTCCTGTGGGTCGTTTCTATTGTTTCCTCTGCTTAAAGTTTATTTCCCTCCAAAGATGAAACCAGCCTCCTTGAGGCTTGGAAACCCAACTCTGATGTGCCTCTTTTCCTCCATCCTCATCTCCTAGAGGCACTGGTGCCTCCTAGCAAGTTCTCAAACTTCCTTCTGTCATCCCAAGGGTTCTGTCAGTTTCCGGGATCTAAAGTAGGAAAAGTTCTTTGGGAATGCAAGTATTCTTATTTTATTCATTCATTCCAGCATTTGTATTCTGCCTATCATATTCTAGGTGCTGTGGATATAAGGAGGAGTCTCCAAGAATTCCATTTTGTCCTTGTCATTTTCTTTCAAGTAACTCTATCTAAGACACACAGTAGGGACGAGTACGCTTTTTTTCTAACAAAGCAAAGGGATGCATTCTTCATTTGAGTTCACTAATAGTCTAGAAAGGCCTTCTCTTGTTTTATTTTATTCATTTTGCTCCCACTTCTTCCTCACTCCGCAATCTCATTAACCCTTCTCCCCCCACCACCCCCGACCCTTAAGTCCCCACTCCTGTACGTTTGGCACATGTCGTTGGATCTATACAGATCTTCATAGAGTACAGAGCATGGTTACGTGAATGTAGGCTTTGAAATTTATAGTGATAGCAGTAGTAATAGTGTGCTATGGGATTCATCCTGTTTCTTAATTTTTATTTATTTATTTATTTATTTATTTATTTGACAGACAGAGATCACAAGTAGGCAGAGAGAGAGAGAGAGAGGAGGATGCGAGGCTCGATCCCAGGACCCTGGGATCATGACCTGAGCCAAAGGCAGAGGCTTAACCCACTGAGCCACCCAGGCACCCCCTGTTTCTTAATTTTTAACAAATGGCAGACTGTGTTTTAAAGACCAGTGGATGGGGGTGCCTGCCTGGCTCTGTTGGTAGAGCGTGCAACTCTTGATCTCAGGGTTGTGAGTTCAAGCTCCATGTTGGGTAGAGAGATTACTTTTATAAAATAGAACATTTTAAGAAATTAATAAGGACCAGGGGATATTTCTGATGGTACCTCTGGCTGATTCCTCCATTTGCTTCAGTCTTCTATCAGGGGAAGGCCCTGTTTTTCTCATCTATTCCCCAACTTAAGCCCCAGGCTGCCTTCCACTCTCCCCACCTTCGGAGAATGCTGCAATCAGTCACCCGAGTCTCATTCCTTCTGCTGTGCTCTCTGGGAGTCTTCTTCTAAAAGTGGATTTATGGGTCCTAAGTCATAGCTCACCTAATTTCCCTGAGTTCTGCTGCCACATTGCCCTCGGATGGCTGCACCATTTCCACTCACAGCAGCCCTACACTTGCTTCATATTATCAACTTGATACTTAGAATCATAGTAATAATAATGCCCACTGACACTTATTGAACATCGGCTATCTGCCAAGTCCGTTGGTAGTTGCTTCATGTGCAGAATCCAAAATACATCTTTGCAAGGTGTGTACCAACATCTTGATGATAGGTGAGGGTAGCAGATTCAGAAAGGGTACTTCCTCATCCAGGGGCACACAGCTCTCTTGTGACAGAGGCAGGATCTGAGCTGACCTCAGTCACTGGTACTGAGCTCAGTGCGACTTGAAATGTATGTACTATCGAATGTGCTAGTTTCGTTTTATTAAAATCATACAACTAACTGTGACAGGGGAGGGTGACATTGGTCGAGAACTCTCCTCGAGGTGAGTGAGTAGTGCTCTGCAGAGTTTTGCCCATCATAGAGGGGGGCTCAGAGAGCCCTAGAAAGCCTTATATGCAACTGGACCTGAGCTAAAAATGAGATCTTTGCATCATTCCCGCGTAAATGCAATGACAACAAAACCCCAAAACTCCTAAGTAAGCTCAGTAGGGAAGGGTTGTCTTTCTAGAGACATCTTTAATCCATTGGAATAGTATTTTTGTGCAGTTTTTTTCTCAGGACTTTAGAGTATAAATCTAAATGGTTAATGGTTGGAATAGCCCAAACTTTCCAAGTCGGACCAGGAATTACAGCTTCAGATTGAGGGTGAAAAATTATGTGTGCAGTAAAAACTTCTGTTGTTGCAGAGATGGATGTGGCACTCTCCAGCCTCGAGGTGCTTACGGCCTAGGGAGAGAAGGCATCGATAAATAATCTGGGGACCGAGTAGGTCCTGCACCGGCAAATGGAGAGCTCCCAGGAAAATAGAGTAGAAGACACAGATGCCCAGTCACAAATGCAGGAAACATCAGCTCCTGGCCTCCAAAGGGTGCCTTGCCCTCTGAGGCAACCTCAGCTCTGCCTGCTCGGGAGGTGTGAGAAAATGGAGACCTGCAAATCACAAACAAGCCAGTGGGGTCAAAGGAGGGTGGGTCTTGGGCCAGAGGGCACCAGGTCATTCAGGGAGTGACCGGGGACCCCAACCTCAGAGAATGTTGACCTCCCTCTGCTTGCAGGTGGTTGAAGTTTTATTGGATTTCCCTAAATTTCTGAGCTGTCCTCCTTCATCGTTGGTGTAGAGAGTGATATTCCAGGTGTCAGGGGAGCTCATTCTGTAATATTAATCGGAGTGGATTAAAACTCTGCTTTCCTCTGATCTGTCCTGCAAGGATTGCTTGGGAAATCAAAGGGAGTCACTTTTCAGACAAAAGCCTGCTCTTACCGGTTTGAAAAATACCATGTTTCGCCAAACGGTGATTAGAATGATTCCACCTGCTACTTTAGAAGCACAGAGTTTTAACTGCTCATTTCCTGGCTCTCCATCCCTTGTCACCGGGCACAAACAATCGCCATCTAGAGACCAGGGCCTTTTCTGACGTTTTCTTCAAAGCAGGTTGGAGTCCAGTTACGTGTTCCATGGATTTCCGCGACATCCCTTCATCTGTGCAGTGTGTGACAGCCCGCTGTGCCATGCCCGGCACCTGGGTTACCTGCTCTAAAAGCGAAGGTTCGGCTTAATGAACATTTTCCTCCTGCGCCTCCTGCTCCTTAGGAAGGGAGAGGAGGGCAGAGAGAGAGCACCGTGACTGGAATTGCAATGAGCTCCCAAACCTGTTCCTAATTATCTCCTGTAACTTAGCAACGTACTGGCTGAGAAGAGAACGGAGTGGAAGGATTCAAATTCGTTGGGAAGGTGTGGGTGGAAGCAGGGAAGCAGGGCACCCTGGCACTCCGGGTACAATGTGAGGAGGCATTTGCTAGATGGGGAAGGGTATGTGCCTGTGGCTCAGCTTCTGTAGAGGAGCAAGGGACGGAGGAGGAGCCGAGCCCACGAGAGGTGGAGAAGCTGCTTGCATGGCTACTTTACGATTGGTAGAATGCCCAGGAGGGGAATGTGGATCCCTCACTATTCCCTTCTACCCATGCGCCGTTGTGGGCTGGCCAACAACTGATTCCAGGGCACTAAGCGATTTCTGCAGCTTGCCTCCCAGCCCTCTAAGCATGGCATGGACTCCCTTTCAAAATGTCAGGGTCCCTGTGCTGTCTTGTGTCTCTTATGGGAAGAAATGCGCTACACTTCTTTAGCGGCAGATGAACTTCAGTCGACCACCCAGGGCCGGTTGGTGGGGCCTCCAAGTGGGGACAGGAGGCTCAAAGGCATGCTCATTGGATCTGCGGAGAGCACAAAATGGGAAAGATGGCCAGTCTGATAATTGCTGGAGCCGGGTTTTGAATGGTCTTGAATACAGACCTAAAATCAAGGAGACATGTCATAGCTGCTTATTTCCATTTGAGAATTCAAGGATAGGTCAGAGGTAGTCCACCTTGACAACAATTTATGAGAAAAAGATTTGAGCATTTTGCTGAGTCACAAGCTAAATATAAAACCTGAAAATGATAAGGGTGATAAACACCTAGTTCAATTTCATGGGTCCCTTGAGAAGCGCAGGATTCAGGTCAAGGGAATCAGTTATTTTGTTTTTTGCACTGACCCCAGCAACCTAACTGTGGAGTATGCGATCTGGCTCTGGGTCTGCTTTTTATTTATTTATTTATTTATTTATTTATTTTTTGTTCTTTCATTTTATTTATTTTTTTCAGCATAACAGTATTCATTGTTTTTGCACAACACCCAGTGCTCCATGCAAAACGTGCCCTCCCTATTACCCACCACCTGTTCCCCCAACCTCCCACCCCTGACCCTTCAAAACCCTCAGGTTGTTTTTCAGAGTCCATAGTCTCTTATGGTTCGCCTCCCCTCCCCAATGTCCATAGCCCCCTCCCCCTCTCCCAGTCCCACCTCCCCCCAGCAAACCCTAGTTTGTTTTGTGAGATTAAGAGTCATTTATGGTTTGTCTCCCTCCCAATCCCATCGTGTTTCATTGGGTCTGCTTTTTTAATAAGCAACACCGATTGACTTGAAACTGTCCAAGGGAAGAGGGTGGAGTCTGGAAGCCCTGTCACATGGGGACAGCTGCAGAAATGGGGGGTGTTTCGCCCAAAGTGGGGAGCCTGAAGGACCCTAGCTTCAAGAGGGAGAATCCGTCATCGGCAGGAGTGTGCCTTTTACAGATGTTGAATTTGCCCTTACCTGCCTTCTTCACTTTCGTGTGACCTGGCTCCCTTGGCGGGGAGGCCGTCCCTCTTACCCGCTGTGGGGTGTGCCAGGCGACTCCCGGGAGCCGCTTACTGAGTGTGAGTGCTGCTGCCACGAGCCTTTCTGTGGGACTGGAGCCTCCCTGGTCCTGCCCAGGTGAGGAGCACGGTGCCATTTAGGGCCCAAAGCGTCCCTAGCTCTTGGGGTTACCGAGTCCCAGGGAGCTGTTAATATTCCATAGTGTCTTACCCAGATCAGATCCATGAAGTAGACAGACTCCATGGGCTCAGAGTACTGGCTGTCAGAGAGCCCAGGGAGGGATTCGTGGAAGAAAGGGAGCTTAAAAGAGGGTCAGATTTAAACAGGCAAAGAGAGGAAGGGGGAAGCCCTGGGCTGGAGGACAATTATTGCCAAAGTAGGAAGTAGACAAGTCTTGACTGTAAGGATAGTGGGAGAAGGCTATGGGAAAAGGTCAAATGGTAGAAAGTCTTAAATGCCACATGAGTGGTCTGACTTCTGTTAGGCAGGCAAGGGGTAGTGTTGTCAGATTTGGCAAATAAAATATGACACCCAGTTAAATTTAAATTTCACATCAATAACAACTTAGCAGAATTATGTCCTAAATATCACATGGGACATAGCCATATAAAAAAATATATGTGTTATTTGAAATTCAAGCTTAACGGGGCATCCTGTACTCATCTGGTAACACGTGCAAGGGAAAGTCACTGGAGTTTTTTACGAACTCAATTCTGACCTTATCTACCTGGACAGCGTGGGAACCCACGGGTTGAGAGCTCTGATCCCACAAGACGGCCCCTCCCCTCAGATGCCAGTCTCGAGTCCAGTTTATCACACCAGCTATAAATCAGAGGTTCCCACAACCCCCTCCCCAATTCAATAATTTGCCAGAACAGTCTATAGAATTCAGGAGAACAGTTTACTTAGAAGAGTACCAGTTTAGGGGCGCCTGGGTGCCTCAGTCATTAAGCTTCTGCCTTCTGCTCAGGTCATGATCCCAGGGTCCTGGGATAGAGCCCTGCATTGGACTCCCTGCTCAGCGGGGAGCCTGCTTTTCCATCTCCCACTCCCCCTACTTGTGTTCCCTCTCTTGCTGTGTCTCTCTGTCAATAAATAAAATCTTAAAAAAAAAAATATTACCAGTTTAGGGTAAAAGGATACAACTCAGAAACAGCCGATGGAAGAGACGCACAGGGCAGGGTGTGGGGGAAGGGGTGTGGAGCTCCCCGTTCTCTCTGAACCTGCCAGCCTCCCAGCATCTCCATCAGCACGCCAACCTGGAGCCTTTCTGAAGCCTTCGGTTAGGGGTTTTTTATGGAAGCTGCCCTATGTAGGCATGATTGATTGAAGCCTTGGCCATTGGTGATTAACTCAACCTCCAGCGCAGCTCCCCTTCTCAGAAGTCAGGAGGTGGGGCTGAAAGTTCCAACTCACCAATCACGTGGTCGTTTCCCCGGCAACCAGGTCATGGTGGGTATTATCTAGAGGCTTCCCCCAAACGGCCTAATTAGCTTAAAGTTCAGATTGAAAGGGCTTGTTATAACTAACAAGACACTCCCATCACCTCACTGTTCGGGAGTTACTTCTGGAGCCCTGGACGAAAGACCAAATGTTAACAAAGGAGGCTCCCATGGCTCTCATCACTTAGGAGATGACAAAGTGTTAGGAACTATGTGTCCATGTGGAACTCTGCCCATGGATGCAGATGAAAAGATAGACAACATTGCATATTATTATAAGTCACAATATCACAGGCTATTCATTGGAAAACGATTGAAATTGTCTCAGCTTGACTGTATCAAAGAACCCGGGTCTGTGTAGTAGTAGAAGCACCCACAAAGGGATGGTTTTAGGAGATGAGCTCAGTGGCCGCGTTAGCAGGCCATGGTGACTGGCCAGAAGTAGCTCAGGGAAGGAGTCAGAGGATCGTGGTGGTAGTGAGGGTGAGTTCAAGGGTTCAGCCCAGCGGCTGAGATGAATCACGGAAGAAATAGTTCAGAGGAAGAATGACGTAGAGGAATGGAGGTCGAATTTTGAGTTCTCTGGAAGACCTTCTCGTGGCAGATACCAAATGGAAGTTTCTGCAAGCAGGAGAAGCAGAACTAAATTCCAGAAGAGAGAGTGGGTAGAAACTGTTGGCCCAGTAGTCTCTGGATAGTATTGGCCACTGAAGCCGGTTGAGGAGTGGATGAGCCCTCCAAGGGAAGGAGAAGGTCGAGGTTCAATATGATAGTGGCCCAGGGAGGGGAAGAAAGCAAAATCCACTACACGATAAATAGATTCCTCTCTCTACTGGCCCTCTGAGCATCACACTGATGCCCCAGGGACCACAAGCGAAAGCTTGTAGGTGAACGGCTAAACACAGATCATCTTACCATCTCCATAGTTTTGCTTTTTCCAGAGTGTTATATAGTTGGAATCACAGTATGCAGCCTTTTCAGATTGGCTTCTTTCACATAGTAATATGCATTTAAGGTGCCTCCACGTCTTTTCATGGCCTGAGAGCCCGTTCCTTTTTAGCAGGGCATAATAGTCCACTGTCTGGATGTACCCACAGTGTGTTTAGCCATTCACCTACTGAAGGACATCTTGGTTACTTCCAAGTTTTGGCAATTATGAATACAGCTGCTATAAACATCCATATGCAGGTTTTTGTGTGAACATGTTTTCAACTCCTTTGGGTAATTACCAAGGATTGTGATTGCTGGATCATATAGGAGAGCATGTTTAGTTTTATAAAAAAACTGCCAAACTGTCTTCCAAAGTGGCTATGCTATTGTTCATTCCCAACAGCAGTAAGCGAGAGTTCCTGTTGCTCCCTATCCTCGCCACCATTTAGTGTTGTCAGTGTTTTGGATTTTGGCCATTCAAATAGGTATATAGGTATCTTGTTATTTTACTTTGGATTTCCTTAATGACATGTGATGTTGAGCATCTTTTCATATGCTTATTTGCCATCTGTATATCATCTTTGTTAAGATGTTTGCTTACATATTATCCCCATTTTTTAAGCAAGTTTTTCATTCTCTTATTGTTGAGTTTTTAAAAGTTTATTTTAATTGTGGTAAAATACACATGATAAAAATTGTACATCTTAATCATTGAAGTGTTTGGTGTGTTAAGTACATTCATATTGTATAACTGATTTCCGGAACTCTTTGCATCTTAGAAAACTGAAACCCTGTCCCCATTAAAAAACTCCCCTCTCCCTGTCCCTAGCCCCAGCCCCTGGAAACTGCCATTCTACATTTTATCTCTATGAATTTGGCTGTGGTAAGGTGTATTTCTTTCTTTCTTTTTTTTTTTTTAAGATTTTATTTATTTATTTGAGAGAGAGAGATCACAAGTAGGCAGAGAGGCAGGCAGAGAGAGAGGGGAAAGCAGGCTCCCTGCTGAGCAGAGAGCCCAATGCAGGGGCTCGATCCCAGGACCCTGAGATCATGACCTGAGCCAAAGGCAGAGGTTTAACACACTGAGCCACCCAGGTGCCCCAGGTGTATGTCTAAAATACCGTAATAAATCCCCTTTTTAACATAAATTTTTTCCTTTCTAAAATGGAATGAAAAATCAAAGCTCTAAATCTCTTATTTCCAAATGACCTACTCTAGACATGTAATAATGGCCTTTGGGCCTTTGTGGTGTGCTCTTCACCAAATGCTGTTTCCAGCTCTGCCTCTCTCTGTGCAGTTCTCCTCAGGCTTCTGAGAAAAAGGCAACAGACAAGATACTAGCAGATGCCCTGAGTTCCTTGATGACTATGAAGAAGAGCTAAAAAGGATGAAGAGTACATATCTTAGGACAAGACGGGGGCACCTGGGTGGCTCAGTCATTAAGCATCTGCCTTCAGCTCAGGTCATGGTTCCAGGGTCCTGGGATCTAGCCCTGCTTTGGGCTCCTTGCCCAGAGGGAAGCCTGCTTCTCCCTCCTCCACTCCCTCTGCTTGTATTCCCTCTCTCACTGTCTCTGTCTAATAAAAAAAATTTAAAAATCTAAAAAAAAAAAAAAAAAAAAAAGGAAAAAAAAAGAAAGAAAAAAAAAAAAGAAGACAAGACATAATTAGGTTCTACTTGCTGGGCTTTTGACAAACAGAAACCGAAATAAATACTGATGATGGTGGGAAATATTCACAGATAATTTTGGAAGCTGTCTCAAGACAACTGGTCCTTTTTATGGGTAAGGCCAACCATGAGTCAATGGGACACAGTCTTTTAACTAACTTGTAATCACAAGGAAGATAACAAGTACACATCTAAGGGGGTTCTGTCATCTTTCTTGTTTTCTCACATTATATTTCATGTTACTTTTTTTTCTCTCTTTTTTAAGGCTTTTTTATTTAGTTTAGATAGAAGGAGCACCAGTGGGAAGAGCACCAGAGGAAGAGGGAGAGAGAATCTGAAGCAGACTCCCCACTGAGAGCAGAGCCCACTCCTGGGCTCAGTCTCACAAACATGAGATCGTGACCTGAACTGAAACCAAGAGTTGGACACTTTATTGACTGTACCACCCTTGTGCCCTTATTTCATGTCACTTTTTGATATCCAGGTTTAATATGTATTGAATGACACTGACTGCCTGAAAACTGTGCTGTTTTTGTAGTAACGGCTCATTAGATGGGTAATAACAATCATTTTTTTTTAAAGATTTTATTTGTTTAATTCAGAGAGAGAGAGAGAGAGAGAGAGAGCATGAGCCAGGGGGAGGGGCAAGTAGGGAGAAAGAATCTCAAGCAGACTCCACGCTGAGCACAGAGCCCTATGTGGGGCTCCATCTTATGAGCCTGAGATCATGGCCTGAGCTGAACCGGAGAGCCAGTGTTTCAAACCACTGAGCCACCCAGGCGCCCTAGTAACAATCGTTCTTATTTGCATAGATGGTTTTCACATTTGCATAGGATGTCCACATACATTACTTAGACTTAGTTCTCAAAACAGCTTGGTGTGATAAGAAAAGCAGGTGGAGTATTTCCATTTTCATTGTTATGGACACTACAGGCTAGAGAGGCAAACGATTTGCATATTTTCATATATTTAGGAAGTGGAAAAATAGTTCTCTGGGTTCTAAATCTGGTGGGTTTTACACAAAATAAACATCATTATAAAACCCCATAGGGCCAGGGCAATAATTTTAGTGTTATGGGCTAATTTGTATAATACGAATATGCCTTTTATGAAATAACCACAAATCATCAGAGATCCAAATAATTTTTAATATGTCGTGCAGTATTTGGGACATACTTAATACTTTAAAAAGTATTTTTTTTTAAATATCAAATTCAAATTTAACTAGGCATCCTGTATTTTTTTTAAACCTGACCACTCTAGGGGCATCTGTGTGACTGAGTGGGCTAAGCCTCTGCCTTCAGCTCAGGTCATGGTCTCAGGGTCCTGGGATCGAGCCTCGCATCGGGCTCTCTGCTTGTCAGGGAGCCTGCTTCCCCCTCTCTCTCTGCCTGCCTCTCCGTCTACTTGGGATCACTCTCTCTCTCTGTCAAATGAATAAAATCTTAAAAAAAAAAAAAAAGATTCAAACCTGGCCACTCTAATTCTTCGGACATCAGTCGGATTCCTATACTATTTTATATATTTTCACATCCCTGTGTAGACTTGCATCTGGGTTTTTTTTCCCATTAAAATTCACATGCGGTGGCTTCCTTGCTCTGTTCTAGCTGGCCTCTTACATATATCTGACATTTGCGAACAGTATTTGATGTAGATGGAACTTTTACTTTTATAGCTCTGTCCCAGCCATCAGATCTGTATATCTAATTGCTTACTAACATCTCCTCCGGGTTGTGCCATGAACATCTTGGACTCAACCCTCTAGCGTGAGCTTAACTGCCCCTGCTGTTTCCTCTCTCAGTGAATGGTATCACCACATAACCCTTAATCTTGGCATCTCCTCCTTGACTGCCACCAAGTCCTACTGGCACTCTGGTGAACAGAGTTCCCATCCATCCCACTTCTCCCCATTCTCACCATTACTGTCACACTTAGTCACCATCGTCTCTTGCCTGGACCACTCCAACAGCCTCCGCATTGATGCCCCTGTCTCCTCACCTTTCCCCCTCTTACTCACCCCTGTTTGACCATGTCTCTGCCAGGCTGTGAATTTCACTTCTCTCAAGACAAAGTCCAAAATCCTTAGCCTAGTCTGCAAGGTGCTGAAGAGCACGGCTCTTGTGCTAGTCTTTCCAGATGCAATAGTGAGCCAAACACAAGAGCCCAGTCCTCATGCTTCTTCCAACCTAGAGATGGGACAGAAAATAAACAAGTAAACAAATATGAATAATTGAATTGCAATTTGCATTATGAAGGAAGTGGATGAGTTGTCTTGATTGGGAAGGGCAGGAGTTTTTATATCTATGTAATAATGTGCCTTATAAAATGAGCTAGAAAATATTCTCTTTGCTTCTGCTTTTTGGAAAAGTTTGTGATGGATTGCTGTTAATTCTTTAAACATCTGGTAGGAATCACCAGTGAAGCCATCTTGGTCCAGGTTTTCCTTTGTGGGAAGTTTTTGGTTACTAACTCAGTTTTATTATTTGTTATATGTCTAGCAAGACTTCTTATTTCTTCTTGACTCAGTTTTGGTAGTTTATGTCTTTCTGGGGATTTGTTTAGGTTACCTAATTTGTTGGCATAAAATGTTCACAGTATTCTCCATGGTCCTTTTTACTTCTGTAAGATTGGTAAGGATGTCTCGTCTCCTCTTTACTTCCTCAACTTAGTAATTTAAGTCTTTTCTAATTTTTTCTTGGCCAGTCTGGCTAAATTTATCAATTTGATTGGTCTTTCAAAGAACTAACTGGAGTTTGTTGATTTTTTTTCTATTATTCTTTAATTCTGTATTTCAATATTTCCATTCTAATTTTTATCATTGTTTTCATTCTTCTTGCTTAGTGTTTAGTTGATCTTCTTTTTCTGTTTTCTTAAAGTGGAAGGTTGTGTTATTGATTTGAGATCTTTGTTTTTTATTTTTTTTAAGATTTTTTTATTTGTCAGAGAGGGAGTGTGAGCAAGCAGAAGGAGGAGGAGCAGCAGGCAGAGGGAGAAGCAGGCTCCCTGCAGAGCAAGGAGTCCAATGCAGGACTAGATTTCAGGACCCTGGGATCATGACCTGAGCTAAAGGCAGATGCCTAAACAACTGAGCCACAGGGCATCCCAAGATCTTTCTTTTGTAAATAGGCAATTACAGCTATGATTTTTCTCTGAGCACGGCCTTGTCTAAATACCATAAGTTTTGGCATCTTCTGTCTTAATTTTTGTTTATCTCAAAGTGCTTTCTAATTTTTCTTGTGATTTCTTCTTTGACCATTGGTTATTCAGGAATGCATTTTTAAAATTTCCATGTATTTGTGAATTTCCCCAATTCTTTTCCTATTTCTGATTTCTAATTTCATTTCATTATAGTCAGTCATTTTGTATGATTTTACTCCTTTTTAACTTTTTGATTGTTTTATGGCCTGCCATATGGTCTATACAGAAGAATATTTCATTGATGCTGAGGAAAATGCATATTCTGCTGTTGTTGAGGGAAGTGTTCTACGGATGGCTGTTAGGTCTAATTGCTTTATAGTATTGTTTAAATCGTCCATTTCCTTGTTGATCTTCTGCCTCGTTAGTTACTCTGTCCATTACTGATAGTAGGATATTGACATTTCCAACTATTAGAGTTTCGTTGTCCATTTCTCCCTTCATTTTTGAGTTTTTCTTTCATGTATTTTTGGTGTTTGTTATTAAGTGCATATGTTCATAATTATTATGTCCTTTGATGGTTTGACCCTTAAAATTTTTTAAAATGCCCTTTTTAAGTCTCCTTAAATAGGGGCACCTGGGTGGCTCAGTGTGTTAAGCCTCTGTCTTCCTCTCAGGTTCTGATCTCAGGGTCCTGGGATCCAGCCCTGCATTGGGCTCTCTGCTCAGCAGGGAGCCTGCTTCCCTCTTCCCCTCTGCCTACTTGTGATCTCTCTCTCTGTCAAATGAATAAATAAAATCTTTTAAAAAATAAATCTCTTTAAATAATTTTTTGTCTTCAAGATTATTTTGTCTAATATTACTGTATTTCCTCCAGCTCTCTTTTGGGTACTCTTTGCACAGGGTATCTCTTTCCATCCTTCAATTTCGAATTTATTTGTATCTTTGAATCTGAAATGTGTCCCTTGTAGATTATGCTTTATCTTTTTCTTTCTTTCTTTCTTTTTTTTTTTTTTACTCCATACTGCCAGTCTCTGCCTTTTGATTGAAGAGCATTTACAGTTAATGTAATCACCAATTAGGTAGGATTTACAACTGCCATTTTGATATTTCTATGTGTCTTATATCTTATTTGTTCTTCTTTCTCCATTACTACCTTTTTTGTGTTAGATATTCTCTGGTACCATTCTCCAATACCATGTAATTGCCTTGTTATTTATTTTACTCTACTTTCTTTTTTAAAAAGATTTTATTTATTTATTTATTTGACAGAAGGCAAAGGGGGCAAGGAAGGAGCAGGGGGAGAGGGACAAGCAGACTCTGCACTGAACACTGAGCCTGATGCAAGGCTCAATCCCAGGACCCTGAGATCAAGATCTGAGCCAAAACCAAGAGTCAGACACTTAACTGACTGAGCCACGTAGGCACCCTATTTTACTTTTTAAAAAGTTATTTTCTTAGTATTTTCCCTCATGATTATAATTAATATCTTAACACAGTCTAACTTGGATTTATATCAGCTTAATTTTAATAGTATACAAAAACTTTGCTTCATTTTAGCTCTGTTCATCCCCCTCCTATTATTGTCATACAGCTTACATCCTTATACATTCTAAACCCATCAACATAGTTTTATAATTATTGCCTTTTGCTGTTGTCCTCTGTTTTTAGTTTTTTGGGGTTTTTGTTTGTTTGTTTGTTTGTTTCAAGTTTTTATTTAAATTCTAGTTGGTTAACATACAGGGTAATATTGATTTCAGGTGTAGAATCTGTTGATTCATCACTTACACATGACTTTCAGTGCTCATCACAAGTGCCCTGCTTAATATCCATCACCCATTTATCCCGCCCCCCCCCCCTCTCCATCAACCCTCAGTTTGTTCTCTACAGTTAAGAGGCTCTTATGGTTTACGTCATTCTCTACCCCCCCTTCAACTATGTTCATCTGTTTTATTTCTTAAATTCCACGGAAGAGTGAAATCATATGGTATTTGTCTTTCTCTGACTGACTTATTTCATGTAGCTAAGCGAACTTGTCCCTTTTTTTTCTTTTTCTTTCTTTCTTTCTTTCTTTTTTTTTTTTTTTGAGAGAGAGCACACATACACACAAGTGAGTTGGGGAGGAGGGGCAGAGGCAGAGGGAGAGGGAGAGAGAGAATCTTAAGCAAGCTCCTTGCCCCGTGCAGAGCCCAACACAGGGCTTGATCTCAGGACCCTGAGGTCATGACCTGAGCTGAAATCAGGAGTCAAGCACTTAATTGACTTAGCCACCCAGGAACCCCTGTGCAGTCATCTTTTTAAATCAGATAGCAAAATAAAATAGCTTTACGCAAAAATATATTCATACTATCTTTCATATTTACCTGCATAATTATCTTTACCAGTTGCTCTTTATTTCTCTGTGCGAAACCAAGTAAATGTCTAGTGTCCTCTTATTTTAGTCTGAATGATTCCTTTTAGTTTTTCTAGTAGAGCAGGTCTGCTAGTGATGAGTTCTCTCATTTTTTGTTTATCTGTGATTATCTTAAGTTTTTCTTTTTTTAACGGGTAGTGTCAGTGGCTATAAAATTCTTGGTTAATAGTCTTTCTTTCAGCAGTATGAATATGTTGCCCACTGATTTCTGACTTCCAGATGGCTGATGAGAATTCAGCTGTTGTTCTTATTTAGGATCTGCACTGTGTAGTAAGTTGCTTTTCTCCTGATGCTTGCAAAGTTCTCCTTCTCTCTGTCTTTCACCAGTTTTACTGTGATGTGTCTAGATATAGACATCTTTGAGTTTATCCTACTGGGTGTTCATTGAGATGTATATGTAAAATAATGCTTTCAAAAGTGTGGAAAGCTTTGGTCATTATTTCTTCACACATTCTTTCTGCCTCTTCCTCTCATTCTGCCGTCCTTCTGGAACTTCCGTGATGTACATGTTGCTACATCTGACAGTGTCACACAGGCTTCTGAGGCATTATTTCTCCTCATACTTTTCTCTTTCTGTTCACGAGACTGGATAATCTCAATAAGTTGATGTACAAATTCTTTGTTCTGCCATTCAGTTATGCTATTGAGCCCCTCTAGTGAATTTCTCATTTCAGTATACACTTTTCAACCCAGGATTTCTATTTGGTTCTTTTTAGTAATTTCTGTCTCATTGATAATTCTCTATTTGTGAGACATCATTTTCTTCCTTCCTTTTAATTCTTTAGACGTGGTTTCCTTTAGTGATTTGGACATATTTATAATAGATGACTTAAAGTCCTTGTTTAGTAAATCCAGCATCTGGGCTTCCTTCAATACCGTTTGTATTAATTACTTTTCTCCTGTGCATGGACTATACTTTTTTTTTTTTTTTTTTGGTCTTTTTTGGCATGTCTCAACAAATTTTTTATGGAAGCTAGGTGTTTTAAGTATGAAGTATCCAGATTTCATTCTCCCTGGGATTTTTTTGTTATTGTTGTTGTTCTTGCCACTTGTTTGTCTGGTGGCTTTCCTGAATTAACTTACAAACTATGCATTCTTTGTCATTTGCAGTTACTGAAGCCTCTGCTCAGTTAGTTATAATAATAATTGGAGAGATTTCCTCAAATGCATTGAAATAATGTCTCCCTGCCTTTTGTAAGGACCTATGTGTATGTGTTGAGGCATGCTTTCCATACTCAAGCAGACCACTTACATCTCTGCCTTAGCTTTCACCCTTGCTTGTACAAAGTCTCAGTGTCAGCTGAAGGTAAGAGATTAAGCCTTCTAGATTCTCAGCAATATGCTACAGCTTTACAAAACCCCCTGAAGACATCTCATCCCCAGCATCTCCTTTTAAGTTTTTTGTTCAGCGTCTTGTTAGTCTTAACTGGTATCACTACCACAAGCAGCTGCAATGTCAGATCAGACAATTGCCACTGACTGCGTTTACAAATGTCCTGGGGATACAGCTGTTTGCACAGAACTTGCTTTGAATAAGGTTGAATAAAGACAAATCTTGAGAATGAAGCTTTGCAGAGAGCTTCCAGACAGGCTTCAAAATACCAGTTTCCTGGGGGCGGGATTGGGGGAGTTCCAAACTCATTCTGCCCCCTCCTGAGGCTGCTAGGTTGCTGGTTTTCACAGTTACCAAGGTATAAACCTGTCATTTTCCAAGGCTGCCATGGGGAGAGCAGTGAATAGGAACAGAGCAAGTTGAAATGCCACAAACTCACTGTTCTTACTGACACTCAGTCATATTCCTTGAATAAATACCCCATGAATTGTTGCAAATCTCGTGATTAGTTTACAGAGTTCTGAAAAAGTTGTTTTTGACAAATTGTGCCAGTTTCTCATTGTCTTGATGGAGACTTTTTTGGAAGTCCTTACTCCACCATTCTGGAGGTGCTTCTCCAATGCTTACCTTTTTAAAGGGCTTTTTCAATATTACACCTTAACTCACAGAGGAAACTGTAGTCCTATGATGTTTCTTAGTCATCCTGGCAGTCCTCTTGGGCAGCAGTTTTAGGAAGGGGATGCTTAGTGCCTCTGGGATCAGTTAAAAGTGTTAGATACTTGGGGCACCTGGCTGGCTCAGTCAGGTGAGCACGAGACTCCTTTTTTTTTTTTTTTTTTAAATCATGAAAAAACTGTATTTAGATTTAGCCAGCTGGACTCAGTTTAGATGATCCCAATTTTGTTGGCAACATCCAAAGCATCATAGTCAGGGGCCAATCGAACGCATGCCTTTTTCTCTCCATCAGGCCTGATTAAGGTGTTGACCTTGGCTACATCAATGTCATAGAGCTTTTTCACAGCCTGTTTGATCTGGTGCTTGTTGGCCTTGACATCCACAGTGAACACAAGTGTGTTGTTGTTTTCTGTTTTCTTCATGGCTGACTCAGTAGTCAGGGGGAACTTGATTGCATAGTGATCAAGCTTGTTTCTTCTGGGGGCGCTCTTTTGAGGGTATTTGGGCTGCCTTCGGAGACGCAGTGTCTTGGGTCGTCGGAACGTAGGTGATGTGCAGATCTTTTTTTGTGTGTGACTGTGGATGCCTTTCAGCACCGCTTTCTTGACCTTCAAAGCCTTTGCTTTGGTTTCGGCTTTGGGAGGGGCAGGGGCTTCCTTCTTAGTTTTCGGTGCCATCTTCGTAAAAGGGGAGCACGAGACTCTTGATCTCAGGGTCTTGAGTTCAAGCCCTACGTTGGGTGTAAAGCTTATTTAAATAAATAAGTAAATAAATAAACAATAAGTAAATATATAAGTAAATAAATAAATAAACCATAGCATTTTTTTCAAAACAAAAAACACTAGCATTTAACACAGCATTAGATATTTATTGCACTTATTTTTCATACCCCAGTATGAAAATAAATAAATAAGCCAGTAGGCTTTTATTACTTCTTTGCTGGTGCATATCACCAATATCAATATCAATAACAATTGATATTACCTGAGTAATAAGAAAAGAGAATGCTTTACATATCCAAAGTAGATGAGTTAATAAGAGGCAGAGTTTTAAAATCAGTGGTGATGGGGTGCCTGGGTGGCTCAGTGGGTTAAAGCCTCTGTCTTCAGCTCAGGTCATGATCCCAGGGTCCTGAGATCGAGCCCTGCATCGGGCTCTCTGCTCAGCAGGGAGCCTGCTTCCTCCTCTCTCTCTGCCTATCTCTGCCTACCTGTGATCTCTGCTTGTCAAATAAATAAATAAAATCTTAAGAAAAAACAAACAGTGGTGATAATGAAGTACAATGGGAAGCAATTAAGAGTAAGAGGGTTTATGAGAGGAATAGTTTAAATATAAGGTTATTCTGAGGTAGTTAATTAGGGAGCCCAGCCTTAGGGTCTTTTGGAAATCGGCTAATAGAGCACACTATGTAGAAAAACTCCACACCAGGGAATATTCTCTGTTGACCTCTGGCTCTTTGAAACATATCGTTCTATTGATAGACTAGTTATTCCCTTTTAGAGTGCCCATGTTTGGCACCCTAACATCTCTACATGTTTTAGGTTGTAATTTATAAAGGAGGCAGCCATTTTGAGTAACCATATTGGAGCATTTTTATGAGGCGTTTTAACACTCCATAGACTATTATGTGGACTTAGTGACAAAGCTAGTAAGAATGAAAAGATTGCTTGAGTAAGATTGAGGTACGAATATTAAGTTGAATTTTTAAATGTTTGGTATCTGCTCATTAACAATAAAGATGACCATTTCCTTTCAAATAGAATCTGAGAGCGCAGTAGCAGACTGGCATAATTAATCTTATTTTTCTAGAGCATCCTGGTAAAACGGTAAGAGTGATCACAAGGTCACATTTTACTTATATTATTTTCCAAAGCAATAAACAATTCATCCATCTTTCCACCAGACCCTAATTTTAAAAAACAAACAAACAAACAAAAAATCACGTACATTTCTTAGGGTTGAAAGGTCAACTTCACTGAGAAACATCAGTGGAATCTGCTGTTTGTCTTTGTGACTGAGCCTGGTTTCAAATATATAAAGGGTGAAAATAACCATCTTTGGGGTCACTCAAGCTGATCATTCTTCCTGAATCGAATAAAAGTCAGGAAATGCAGAAATTTACTTTCTGTTCACCAGAGTCTCACTGTTCTATATCCTTATCCTTAGGAAAGCAAATATTCTACAGCAATTTGCCAAGTTTAGAAGAGACCTTATAGTTAGTGATCCAGGTTTTCTTAAAGTATCTACCTGAAATTTGAGATGGACTTTAGGAAGAAACAGTCTACCACAGGCTCCAATAAAAAATGCAAATTTCAGGCACATTTCAGAAATATATCGCAAAGAACAGCCAAGGAGTCTGGCCCAAATGTTCTTTTGAAGAGCATCGGATTGACTTGTCTCTTTTCTGCTAAGTGGAGCAATTGTGGGAAAAGGAGGTATCATATAGAAGTAGAAGATTTAGCCTGGCATAGCTATGAGACAACTGCAAAATAGATTTGTTTTAAATAGTTTGAATTTTTTGTAATGTGACAATTTTAAGAAAAACCTGGCTTCTTTAAGAACTAAGAGTCAAGGGGTGCCTGGGTGGCTCAGTGGGTTAAAGCCTCTGCCTTCGGCTCAGGTCATGATCTCAGGGTCCTGGGATCGAGCCCCGCATCGGGCTCTCTGCTCAGCAGGGAGCCTGCTTCCCTTCCTCTCTCTCTCTGCCTGCCTCTCTGCCTACTTGTGATCTCTGTCAAATAAATAAAATCTTAAAAAAAAAAAAAGAACTAAGAGTCAAGATTCTTACGTTACATAAAGGGCAAGTATGTAGGGAAAGAGCCAGGTTGGGCTAATAATACTTGGAAAAGGGTGCCTGGGTGGCTCAGTTGGTTAAGCCACTGTCTTCAGCTCAGATCATAATCCCAGAGTCCCAGGATTGAGTCCCGAGTCCAGCTCCCTGCTCAGCAGGGAGTCCGCTTCTCCCTCTAACCCTCCCCCCTCTCGTGCTTTTTCTCTCTCTCTCAAATAAATAAATGGAATCTTTAAAAAAACAAACAAATAATAATTTGAACACTGTTTTTTAAGGTGCACAGGTCACAGAACTGTACGAATCAGCCAGGATGCTTGTGAAAGTGTAGCTTCCTGGGGTCTTTTGTTGCCCTATAAATTGAAATCTAGGACTTGGGATTTGAATTTTAAGTCAGAATTTTGTATGCTGTAAGGTCTGAGAACCACCAAGAACTCCTATTTTCTACTTATAAGCAGCTTAACATCCCAGGTGGCATGAGAGTTGAAAAGAAAAACTAGCTTCTAGCACAAACTGAATACTAATGGCTTCTCGCCTTTCTTCACTATTACAACTTCTACTTGCCAGGATTTTTTTCTTTATGCAGTTCTCACTTGGGCTCCTCTAAACTGTATTCCTAACTCTTGGCTGGTCTTCTCTATAAAAATATCCATTTCTTGGGGCATCTGGGTGGCTCAGTTGGTTGAGACTCTGACTCTTGGTTTCAGCTCAGGTCTTGATCTCAGGGTCCTGGGATGGAGCCCTGCTTTGGGCTCCGCGCTCAGTAGAGAGTCTGGAATTCTCTCTCCCCCTCCCTCTATTCCACGCCCCCTCAAATAAAGAAATGCATCTTTTTTTTTTTTTTTAAGGAAAAAATGTCAATTACTCTCTAATTTTTTTTAGAACTTTTTTATTGTTGTTTATTTGTCTTCTCAGACTGGAAAGAAAAAGCAAACTTCATTTCTTGCTGGGCTTGATGCTTGACAAAAGATAAGGGCAGTTCTAGAATCCCCTACAGCTAGAGCCAGGAACAGTTCTGTCTATGGTGATATTAAAAGGACAAGTAGCTAAATTCAGGTCAGGTCCCTGGATCTCTCAGTTACCCACATACAAACTGCGCTGAGTGACTGCATCTAAACAGCTCGTCATCACATGTCATTTTTCACCTCATGGTAGCCATCTTAAGTGCAGAGCTAAGGCACGAGTCACTGGATCTTAAACACCCATAGGCATAGGAATAGCCTAGGGTTCATTCCAAACAGATATTCCTGGGCTCCAACCACCCAGCTTCTGATCAGTGAATAGGGAGTGGGAGCCAAGATCTGCCTTTATCAGGCCCACCTCTCACCCCAGGTCATTCTAGAATCTGGACCCAACCTTTGGGCAAACTTGCATAGAAGAATTTAACTCCCATATTCAAGGGTAGCTTTGTACCTCTTACCAAATTTAGCAGGGGAGAATTGCAGTGGGGTAAAGAGAATCTACTTCACACACCCAATAGTCATCTGAGAACAGGTCTACGAGGAGAACTCAGGTCCCCCTGAATCATAACACATGAAACTCTCAGGACAAATGTGACCCAAGAGTTACAATTTCCGTGAGTTTAATTAGTTAATTACATGATTAGTTAAGCTTATATCTCGCTGGTGATTGATATGTGTGATGAAGAAAGATGTACTTGACAAGTTGTATTTATTAGGACTTTAATAAAAATTTGTGCTTAATTTTTTTGGGGGGGCGATTTTTGACATGAGTAATTCTGCTCCTCTCCTTTGCCCCTTACAGCCTTCTACCCCCCATTCCCAGACACACTTACATCCACGATACCCACATGTGTTCTTTCATATTTTGATAGTTCTAGATATAAAATGAAAGATATTATTAAGAACTCTGAATTTAAGCAATTGGAGATGGCTCTTCAGTAAATGTTTCTAATGCTTGTAAGAAAACAGACCAGAACCCATAATCATTTATATCGCAAAAGCATATTTTGTCATTCAGTGAAGGCTAAGGAAACTTTGGCTTTTAAGTAAAATGCCAAAAAATTGTAGAATGTCTTGTCTGCTTGAGATTTTAATAGAGATGTAAAAAACAAGTAGTTGTAGCTATTTTCCTGAGGGGTTTTAATAAGAAGAGCTGTGTTATTTTCTTATCTTAGCCAATCAGTATGCATATACCAGGGGTCCTCGAAAAAGTCTGCCATCCTCTGGAGGTATCAAACCATTTCCACACCATGCTGTCCTCAGCCCAGGGATGCTGCACCCTGTCGTGGGTGTGTCTGTCTGGTGCTCCCAACATTTAAGGGTCTCACTCTTGATGCGGTATACATATAAGCCTTAAGGAAGACAGGCTCCTGATATGGTACTCAGATGGCATCTCCCCATCCCAGATGTTGCCCTAGTGGTATGGGTCCACTCTTTGGGGTGCAGATGTAAATAGTGGATGACAGCATAGGCCAGACTCCCCAGCTCCGGGAAAATTCTGAAACAGACCTAGAACGTAAGCTTTTGGAGAAGAGCACAAACCCGTTTGACAAACCGTTATTCCAGCCTACCCCAAAGCACTGTTGTGTTGCAGTTTTTCAATCCTAGAAATGTCTGTGTACTTTGAAGTAGCATGATCATGAGGACTTGGGAAGTTCATGGTGTCTAGTAGTGGGATCTTGAAGTTGGCATAGAAAATCCAGGTTTTGGTACATTTAATGATTCTGCATAAATAGTTCTGCTTGCTCATATAGTTGTGAAAAATACATGAACATTTTTGGAGAAGACTGGATAACTTGAAAACTCTCCTGATTTTGCGAGAGCCTTTGCAAACTCATTCGTATTATAGTATGTGTCAGTACTTAATTCCTTTTTATGGCCAAATAATATTATTGCATGGATATGTCACATATCACTTATCTCTCCATCTGTTAATGGGTATTTGGGTTGTTTCTACTTTGGGGCAGTTATTAGTAATGCTGCTTTCAACATCTGTTTATAAGTCTTTGGTAGGCACTTATTTTCAGTTCTACTGGGTATGTATCTAGGAGTGGAATTGACGGGTGATGTGTTAACTCTATATGTAACCTTTTGAGAAGCTGTCAAACTGTTTTCCAAAGCAGTTGTGCATTTTTCCGTTCCTACCAGCAGTGTATGAGGATTCCAACTTCCACCATCCTTACAGACACTTGTTTCTGTCCATCATTTTGATTGTAGCCAACCTAGCAGGTGTGAAGTGGTATCTAGCAGTGGTCTTGATTTACGGTCCTCTAATGAGGAATGTCATGGAGCATCTCCTCACGTGCTAATTGACCATTTATATATCTTCTTTGGAGAAATATCCATTCAAAAACTTTGCCTACTTTTTAATTGGGTTATTTATCTTTTTAATTTTGAATCATAAATCTTCCTTATGTGTTGTGGTTCCTAGTGTCTTTTCAGATAGATAATATATGGGTGCCTGGGTGGCTCAGTCAGTTAGCGTCTGCCTTCTGCTCAGTTCATGATCCCAAGGGCCTGGAATCCCAGGGGCCTGCTTCTCCCTCTCCTGATTCCCCTGCTTGTACTCTCTTTGTCTCTGATAAATAGATAAATAAGATCTTTTTTTTTTTTTCTAAGGTAAGGAAAAAAAGAGAAAAATCTAGATTTGGGGGAATTCTACAGGGCAGATGACCCAAGTTTTTAAACAAACAAATTAGAAGAAAAAGAGTGGGATGAGGGGCATCTGGGTGGCTCAGTGGGTTAAGCTTCTGCCTTCCGCTCAGATGATGATATCAGGGTTCTGGGATCAAGCCCCACATCAGGCTCCCTGCTCGGCACAGAGGCTGCTTCCTCCTGCTCCCTGCCTCTGCCTCCCTCTCTGCCTACTTGTGATCTCTCTCTCTGTCAAATAAATAAATAAAATCTTTAAAAAAATAAAAAAAAAAGTGGGATGAGGAGTAAACTGCAGATTCAAAGAATTTTTAAATTGTCAAGGTGAAATTACTGTGTTTGTGAATGGACACTTGGAAGAAAAAGTAACAAAGAAATGCAAATAAAGGATTACTGTGAAAATCAGGATAACGGTTGCTAATGGTGGAAGGGCTGTGATTTGCACAGGGCCCAGGGAAGGGCTTCTGGTATGGCTGGCAAAATTCTGTTTGTTGAGCTGGATGTTGATTATAAGCATTCACCTTACCATAATTCATTAAGCCATATTTTGTAATGACTCTATGAATTTTTTATTTTATGATTTTAAAAGTTTTTTTTTTTTTTTTTTTTAGAAAATAAACCTAGGAGAAACTCATCAGAGCACTATACCTCTGACAAGATAATTTCTTATGATTTATGATCTTTAAATTTCCTTACCGAACCTCTTTACTAAGTGGCATCTGTATTCCCCACTGCATTAACATTAAGAAGATTATACTCTGTTCACTCTGAGGTACCGACAAGCTCTATAAAGGAGAAAAAAATTACTTTCCATTTTATCCTGCTGTCAGCCTGTGCATTTCGTTTTCAGACGAATTTACTTTTGTATAGCTCACGCGTCTTGAAATGTGCTCGCGGAGACCTTGTGCTCAACCCTCTCTTTCCACTATTTCCAATAAAGCATGTCACTTTTTACATTTCTCTGTCTTGTGATGCTAGAATGTTCTGCTGAAGACTCCTGAAGATGACTGATTCCAGTCAACCCTCCTTAATGCTCACTTCAGAGGACTGGGGGCCCTGAGAAGGATGGAACTACTCGCCAAAAGTCACAGAAGTAATTTGGATCAAGGCTGGGGCCAGAACTTTGATTTTCTAGTCCCGCAGCTCTGTTTCTCTTTAAAAAAACCTACATCCACACTAGGGCAGATTTTCTTTTTACCTGAGCTCTTCCCTTCTGAGCTGCCCATAATTTTCACCTTTGTTAAGATTCATCTTTACTTGAAACAAGATGGGATTGGAGGGAAACAAACTGTAAGAGACTCTTAATCTCACAAAAGAAATTGAGGGTTGTGAGGGGTTAGGGGCATAGGGAGAGGGTGGTTGGGTTATTGACGTTGAGGAGGGTATGTGCTATGGTGAGCTGTGAAGTGTGTAAGACTGATGATTCGCAGACCTGTACCCCTGAAGCAAATAATACGTTATGTGTTAATAAAAATAATTAAAAAAAAGATTCATCTTTACTGTGTACCTTTATCCTGGTCCCCCACCTTTCATCAAGGAACTCCTGCCTTTGTGAAAGTGTTTTGGTGTTTGTTTGTTTTTAAGATTTTACTTATTTGAGAGAGTGAGAGAGAGCATGAGCAGGGGGAGGAGGAAGGGCAGAGGGAGAGAGAGAAGTAGACTCCTCACTGAGCAGGGATCCTGAGGGGTTCAATCCCAGGACCCCAGGATCAAGACCTAAGCCGAATTGGCTGAGCCACCCAGGTGCCCCAAGCATATGTTTTGTTAGTAATTTCAGTGCTGCATTCGTGCATTCTTTTGATATACATTTTCATTGGGTACAGTATTATAGCATTATTAGTAAGAAATGTGAGTACTCTAAGATGCATGAGTAATACGCAGCAAAAACTTGGTGGATGCTCTTAAAGGGAAATTCACATGCATTTGGGGATCCTGGTAAACCCGTGCAACTAAAGGTTAAGTGTGACTTTCGGTGCCTCCACTCCTTTCAGTGGCCTTGGCCCATTTGGCCCCTCCCCCTCATGTAGGGGTTCCTAAGCACCTGTGCCCACACTGTGCAGTTGCTGTTCCCAAAGGCCAGTCCCCGAGGATGACAGGGACGTCCCATCCCAGTGCTTCCTTCTTTCCCCTGAAGATTTAATCTGATATAATTCTTTTTTTTTTTAAAGATTTTATTTAGTTATTTGACAGAGAGAGATCACAAGTACGCAGAGCAGCAGGCAGAGAGAGGGGGGAAGCAGGCTCCCTGCCGAGCAGAGGGCCCCACAGGGGGCTCGATCCCATGACCCGGAGACCACTACCTGGGCCAAAGGCTCGGGTATTATTAACCCGCTGAGCCATCCAGGTGCCCCAATCTGATGTAATTCTTAATTTAAAAAGCCTTTTTGGGGGTGTCTGCGTGGCTCAGTTGGTTAAGCATCTGCCTTTGGCTCAGGTCATGATTCCAGGGTTTTGGGATCGAGCCCCACGTGGGGCTTCTTGCTCTGTGGAGAGCCTACTTCTTCCTCTCCCTCTGCTGGTCCCTCTGCTTGTGCTCTCTTGTTCTCTGTCAAATAAATAAATAATTTTAAAAAAACACAACTTTTTTTCTGGCTGTCAAAATATGTGCCTATTATAAAATCTTGAAAAATACAAAGATCCACTATTAACAAACAACACGATTTTGTTTATCAATGCCTGCCATTGTTTTCCTTCCACTCTGCTCTTTACTTTTCTTACCTGTTTCCTTCTTTTACCCGTCCTCTCTCTGTCTCTCTCCACACACACACACACACACACACACACACACACAAGCACATGCTTGTGCACAAAATCAGACAGAATTCTCAAAAATAGTCTTAAGTTTAATACTACGACATGATGATCTTTACCCACCTTCCTTTCCCGGTGCACAACTCCTAAAGCCCTTGAAATCTCCAAAATGTTAAATGTCTTTTGTATGCTAATGAGATGGGAAGGAGGATGGAGGCTGATAACCTGGGGAATCAGAGGGTTGATGAGAGCCTGGGAACTTTCAGCCCCACACGTAGGAGGGGAGAGGGATTGGAGATGGAGCTAATCATCAATGGCTGTTGACTTTATCAGCCAGGCCTACATAATAGAGCTTCTGTAAAAGTCTCTGAAGTGTTGGGGCACCTGGGTGGCTCAGTGGGTTGGGGCGTCTGCCTTTGGCTCAGGTCATGATCCCTTGGTCCTGGGATCAAGTCCCGCATTGGACTCTCTGCTCTCTCTGCTCGACAGGGAGCCTGCTTCCTCCTCTCTCTCTGCCTGCCTCTCTGCCTACTTGTGATCTCTGTCTGTCAAATAAATAAATAAAATCTTTGAAAAAAAAAAAAAGTCTCTGAAGTGTGGAGTTTGAAGAGTTTCCAGGTTGGCAGAGGTGCCAGAGGGGGACCTCCCAGAAAGGGGCATGGAAATTCCATACTTGGGCCTGTGTGTCTCTTCCATTTGGCTATTTCTGAGTTCTTTTATTTATTTATTTATTTATTTATTTATTTATTTATTTATTTATTTTAAAGATTTTATTTATTTATTTGACAGAGAGAGATCACAAGTAGACAGAGAGGTAGGCAGAGAGAGAGAGAGAGAGAGAGGGAAGCAGGCTCCCTGCCGAGCAGAGAGCCCGATGCGGGGCTCGATCCCAGGACCCTGAGATCATGACCTGAGCCGAAGGCAGCGGCTTAACCCACTGAGCCACCCAGGCGCCCTATTTATTTATTTTAATAAATAAACTGGGAATAATAAATAAACCTTTCCTGAATTCTGTGAACCATTCTAGCCAATTATCAAAAGGAATTGGAGGCATCTCCAATTTATACACATCAGAAGCCCAGGTGACAAGTTGGACTGGCCATGGCCTTTGATGTTGGGGTGGGGTGCAGTCTTGTGGGACAGAACCCATAATCTGTAGGGTCTGTGCGAACTCCAGGTAGATAGTGTCAGAATAGAATTGAGTTGTTAGACACCCAGCTGGTCTTGGAAAACTGGTCTGTGAGGGAAAAAAACCTTCATTTCTTCATACAGATGTTACTTAAGCATTTTCTACATTTGGATAAGTAGTTTAATCTCAATTTGAGAGAGTACTGTGACCGTTGCTATGCCTGATTTTTTTCATGTTTTATTGTTACTTTCAGTTTGCTTATTTTTTTGCTTTCAAACTATATTTTTGTTTGTTTAACCTTGTTTAATACTGCTATGTGTTCAATTCATCTATATGTGTGTGTGTGTGTGTGTATTAAAAGACATAATATGAAACTTAACCATCTTGACCATTTTAAGTGCACAATACAGCAGTGTTAACTATATATCCGCATTGTTATGCAGCGGACCTCCAGAACTTTTTTATCTTGTAAAATTGAAACTCTGTACCCATTGAACAACCCTCATTTCCCTCCATTTTAACCTTAGCCCCTGGTTTTTCCTGGTTTTAGCCCCTGCATTTTCTGTTCCTATAAGCGACCACTTTAGGTAACTCAGTGAAGTAGAATCATACCATGTTTGTCTTTTTGCACCTAGCTTATTCCATTTAGCCTAATGTCCCGAAGACAATATCCATGTTGTAGCATAACCAGGACTTCCTGCTTTTGTAAGGCTGAATCATGGTCCATTGTATGTGTATACAACATTTCACTGATCCAGTCATCCGTTGAGATGGACATTCAGGTGCTTCCACCTCTTGGCTACTGTGAATAATACTGCAGTGTACATGGGAGTGGACGTATGTCTGAGATCCCCAGGAGTGGGAATTCTATATCATATGGTCATTCTATTTTTAATTTTTTGAGGAATCCCCCACTGTTTTTCATAGTGGTTGCACCTTTTTAAATTCCCACCAAGAATGCACAAGGGTTCCAAGTTCTTCACAACTTCCTAGCACTTTTTCTCAGGGTTTTTTTTTTTTGTTTGTTTGTTTGGTTTTTTTTTGGAGAGTGGCGGTACTAAGAGGTGTAAGGTGATATCTCATTGTGGTTTTCATTTGCATTTCCCTGATGATTAGTGATGTTGAGCACCTTTTCTTATGCTTGTTGGCCATTCATTTATCTTTTTTAGAGAAAGATCTATTCAAGTCCTTTGTCCATATTTTAATTGGGCTCTTTGATTTTCAGTGTTGAGTTTTAAGAGTCCTTTATATATTCTTGACATTAACCCCTTTTCACTTTACTTATTGTTTCCTTTGTTGCACAGAAGGTTCCCCCCAGCTTTACTGAGATATAACTGACATAATTTTGTATAATTTTGAGGTATACAATGATATATGTGATTACAAGAAGATTAACACAATGAGGTTAGTTGACATATTCATAACCATACAGTTACCATTTTTGTGTGTGATGAGAACTTTTGAAATCTGCTGTCATCGGAACCTTCAAGTGTACAGTCCAGTATCACTAACTATGGTCACCGTACTGTGCATTAGATCTTCCAAATTTATTGAGCTTAGAACTGGAAGTATTCCTGGACTATTTTTACCCATCTTTCGCACCCCTGCCACCAGCAACCACCAGTCTGTTCTCTGTTTCTATGAGCTGTTTTGTTTTGTCTTTAGACTCCACATGTGGGGCGCCTGGGTGGCTCAGTGGATTAAGCCGCTGCCTTCGGCTCAGGTCATGATCTCAGGGTCCTGGGATCGAGCCCCGCATCGGGCTCTCTGCTCCACAGGGAGCCTGCTTCCTCCTCTCTCTCTGGCTGCCTCTCTGCCTACTTGTGATCTCTCTCTCTCTGTCAAATAAATAAATAAAATCTTTAAAAAAAAAAAAGACTCCACATGTAAGTGAGATCATACAGTATTTGTCTCTGTCTGACTTACCTCACTTAGCATAATGTCCTCAAGGTTCATCTGTGTTGTCACAAATAGCAGGTTTTCTTCTTTTTGTGGCTGATGTGTGTGTGTGTGTGTATGTACATATATACATATGTATAATCTCACAGTTTCTTTATCCATTTATATGTTGATCTGTTGATGGACACAGTCATTTCTATGCCTGGGTAATTGTACATAATCCTGCAGGGAACGTGGGGCTGCAGATTTTGCTCTGAAATAGTGATTGGCTACACCAGTTTACATTCCCACCAACAGTGCTCAAGAGTTCCCTTTTCTCCATATCCTCACCAGCATTTGCTATCTTTCATGTTTCTCATCATAGCCATCCTAATAGGCGTGAGATGATATCTTATTGTGATTTCAATTTCCAGTTCCCTTACAGTTTTGCTGTTGAGCACCTTTTCATGCAATGTTGGCCATTTGTGTATCTTCTTTGGAAAAACGTCTGTTTTTGTCCTTTGTTCATTTTGTAATCAGATCATTTGTGTTTTTTCTATTACAGTATTTGTATATTAACCCCTTATCAGATTTTTGGTCTGTGAATATTTTTCCCATTACATAGGTTGACTTTTCATTTTGTTGATTATGTCTCTTGCTGTGCAGATATTTTTAGTTTGATATAGTACCATTTGTTTGTTTTACTTTTGTTGCTGGCACTTCAGGTGTCATATCTGGAAAATCATCATTAAGGCCAACGTCAAGGAGCTTTCCCCTCTATGTTTTCTTCTAGGAATGTTATGGTTCAGATGTTACATGTAAGTCTTTAACCCATTTCAATTTAATTTTGAGCTGCATAATTTTTGGGAGTTACATACAATGCACCCTGCATTGAGGATTCTTGGCTCCCTCATCAAGTACTTGTTGACTGTATATACATGGATTTCTTCCCGGGATCTTGATTCCATTCCACTGATTGTGTGCCTTTTTATGTGCCATACTTTTTTGATTACTATGGATTTGTAATACAGTTTGAAAGCAGGATGTACTTTGTGTGGCTCCATACTAACTTTAGGATTATAATTTCTTTCTTTTTTTTTTTTTTAAGATTTTATTTTATTTATTTGACAGAGAGAGAGATCACAAGTAGGCAGAGAGGCAGGCAGAGAGAGAGGAGGAAGCAGGCTCCCCGCGGAGCAGAGAGCCCGATGCGGGGCTCGATCCCAGGACCCTGAGATCATGACCTGAGCCGAAGGCAGTGGCTTAATCCACTGAGCCACCCAGGCGCCCCTTAGGATTATGATTTCTATTTCTGTAAAGTATGTCAGAATTGGATAGGGATTGCATTGAAATGGCTTGGTGTAATATGGACTTTTTTTTTTTTTTTTAAAGATTTTATTTATTTGTTTGCCAGAGAAAGAGAGAATCCAAGCAGGGGGTGCAGCAGGCAGAGAGAGAAGCAGGCTCCCGGGAGAGCAAGGAGCCCAATACGGGACTTGATCCCAGGACACTAGGATCACAACCCCATCCAAAGGCAGATGCTTAACTGAATGAGCAACCCAGACATCCCTAGCATGGATATTTTAATAATATTAATTCCAATGATCCATGAATATGGGATATTTTTCCATTTATTTGTATCTTTTTCAGTTTCTTTAATCAGTGTCTTCCAATTTTCAGGTTAGAAGTCTTTCCCTTTTTTTGGTTAAGTTGATTCCCAAGTATTTTATTGTTTTTGGTGCTATGGGGAATGGGGATTATCTTATTTATTTCCAGGTAGTTTGTTGTTAGTATATAAAAGCTCAACTGATTTGGGTATGTCGATTTTGTATCCTGCTGCTTTACTGACTTTGCTTATTGGTTCTAACAGCCTTCTGGTGGAGTCTTTAGGGTTTTCTATATATGAGATCATGTATTCTGCAGAGACACTGCGTGATGAACATCTCAGAGAAGTGGGTTCATCTGTTCTCCAGATGAGACTCAAACGTTGTGTATGGGGGAGAGAGAGGAAGGATTAGCGGAGGAATGAAATAAGATTTTCCTGTAGAAAAGCCCACACTTAAGCATATATATCCATTATGGAGAAATTTCATCCTTTTTCATAGTTGTAGCATCTCAAACTGCCATTTCATTGCTCTTGCAGGGAAAAAAATAACAAAGGTGATCCCCTTCCTCTGCATGTCCATTTTGTCACTTCTGATTATTAACCAAGTAGGATTACTCTAAGTAGAGCTAATTTCAACACTTTTCGGTGATTACTTAGTTTACTTCCTGTAGCCTTTCTAATCTCAATGGCCTTAAATAATCCTGCTATAATAAAAAAGAACACACTGGAAGCCAAACTCCTCACCTAACTTCTGCATCAGCATGTCCACTACCCACCTGCTACTGATATCTGATTCTGCAGCATCAACTAGCCCCCTTCTTTACGCAAGTACCAGCCAATCACTCTAGACTTCTAGAGTATAACCAAATTTGATTGAATCAAATTTGATTAACTAGTAGATAGAATCTAAATTTCAGTTTTCGCCCCAAAAGGGCATCCATACAGTTTTAAGCATATCTGTTATCCTACTTAGCACTTACAGGAAGTTTTAGAGCATTAAAAAAATCGCAAGTTTTTGGGTACAACACTACTCTGGAGTTATAGCACAAAAAGCATACCACTAATAGTAGTGACCGTGTGACAGTCACCATCCATGCGACCTTCCCAGGTCACCTCTATACACAGCCTTAATTAAGCAGGGACTGGAGTAAGGGCTCCTTTCTTGTATCACAGGTCCCATCACAACACAGACTAAGTGTGGCTCACTAAAACTTGCATTATGAACACATACTCTCCTATGAAGGATTTCATGCAAATCACTTTTGGCCAATTGAATTTAAATTTAAATTAACTGCTGAAGTGCAAATTAAATATGACCCGGTTGGGTCAATGACTTTAATGATTTCCATGGCATCTCAGCCACAGAAAGCTTTGCTGATAAAGTCTAACGCTCAAGAAGAATCCTTACCCCAAGAAGGTCTTGCTTTGATATGAATTTTCACCAAGACTTTAATGGCATTTCCATCAGGTAGTAAATGTTGACATAAAGAGCTGGACTCCTTCAGGTGCTGGAAATGTCCCCATCTAGATCTGGGCGCAGAGCTGTACTATAAAAATGTGTCCCGTTTTGTTTCTCTTTTATCTGTATTCTCATTTTATTTTTTAATTTTTATTATTTTTTTAAGATTTTATTTATTTATTTGACAGAGAGAGAGATCACAAATAGGCAGAGAGGCAGGCAGAGAGAGGGGGAAGCAGGCTCCCCACTAAGCAGAGAGCCCCATATGGGACTCGGTTCCAGGACCCAGAGATCATGACCTGAGCTGAAGGCAGAGGCTTTAACCCACTGAGCCACTCAGGTGCCCTCATTTTTTTTTTTTAAGATGTATTTATTTATTTTAGAGAGAGAGAGTGCAGGGGGAGGGGGAGAGGAAGAGAGAGACTCCCCACCGAGCATGGAACCCGATGCAGCGTTCAGTCCCAGGACCCTGGGATAATGACCTAGGCTGAAATCAAGAGTCAGATGCTAAACTGACTGAGCCACCCAGGCACCCTGTTCTCTCATTTTAGATTATTTATTTATTTATTTATTTTGGCTGGAGCATTTTAGGGTTGACATCTTATTATTTCACTGTAAACACTTTATTGTACATCCCTAAGAAATGAAGATGTAAAAGAAACTACATAAGCACAATGCCATTTTATTCCAGAAAAAAAATTAACAGTGGGGGAAAAAAAGTTTTTTACTGTGTATCACTGATACTTCAACGTATAAGGAGAGAAAAACAGATAAACAGGGACCAAACTGGGAGGGTGGGCTAGGAGGAGACAGAAGGGGAATGGTGAACGGGTAGGGGGAAGGTGAGGTAGAGGAGGAAGAGGAGGCCTCTGCTGTGTACAGCTGCTCGGTCTTGGCCTCTGAGCCTCACCTTCCTAAGTGGGAGATGAGTTCCTACTGCTTAGGGTTGCCCTGGAGATTAAATGAGACCATGCAGGATAGCACTTGGCCTAGTACCTGTTGTAGAGTTCAATAAATGGTAGCTATTATTATGAATTATATCGGTCCTTCATTGTTTTAGAAAAAAATTAAGAAATTATAACCACCCTTCTCAATTTATATTCTCCTTGAGCCACGTTTATAAAAACAAAAGCCTTTTGGCGAATGTATCTGCTGGCGCATAGGGAGAAGAAAGCAGGACATTGTCTCTTCCCTTGCCTCCCTGAGCCGCACACACACACAGGTCTTTTGACCTTGTACAGCTGTGCTGGGAGACAGAGCTGTGGGGCCCCGGGCGGTGGAATGCATTGCCAGGCACTGTCCGATGAGACTAGCTCTTTGCTGCCTTCTGACCCAGCGGCTGCCTGCATTCAGTGGGGAATCTGTCCTATCAATAACCCAGGGGCTCAGATGATGGCTGGATTAATAAGCTAATATTTATGAAAACTTTTTTTTTTTTAAGATTCCGTTTATTATTTATTTGACAGAGAGAGAGAGAGAGAATACAACAGGGGGAGTGGCAGGCAGAAGGAGAGGAAGGGGGAGAAGTAGGTTTCCCACTGAGCAAGGACCTTGATATGGGACTCAATCCCAGGACCCTGGGACCATGACCTGAGCCGAAGGCAGAGACTTAACCCAATGAGCCACCCAGGTGTCCTTTTATGAAAACTTCTTAACTAGCATAGCAAGAATCAAGTCATCAGACTCTGCAGTCAGTCCAACTTGCCATTTACATGTCATGGCTCTTGGGGTGAGTTGCTTGACCTCTTTGGGCCTGTGTTTTTACATCTGTAAATAAAGTTAATAATGGCACATACTTCATGGATTATTATGAGAAATAAAGGAGTCAATTATACATTAAGTATCTGACACTGTATACCATGTTTGTCATTATTATTTTCTGTACACCAGGCCCTGTGCTGATGGGGGGATACAAAAGTACAAATGTACTTTTAATAATTGTTTTTAAAGATTTTATTTATTTAAGAGAGAGAGAGAGAATGAGCAGGGGAAGGGGCAGAGAGAGAAGCAGACACCTGCTGAGCAGGGAGCCCAATGCAGACCTCAATCCCAGGACTCCAGAATCCTCAGCTGAACCAAAGGCAGATGCTTAACCAACTAGCCACCCAGGCACCCCACTTTTAATGATTTTTTAAAGGAATTTATTTTCATGAAACTGATAGAGAACAGTAGATAACAAGTTTAAGAATGTCTACCATATATGTAAATGCCAAGAAAATTCCAGTAGGGAAAGTTCATCTCAGGGTGAATTGTTTTGTTGAATAGTATAAAGATCGAATGGAACCTTTTCAGGGAAAGAGTATTTGGTGTTTGGGAGAAAGGACCAGTTGATTTCACTTCATGTTAATTTAGAGATCTTTGTTCCACTGGTCTATAAAATGAAGAAGTGATTTAGTCTACCCAATTTTTAAATAGGTTTTGAGGAAAATACTTGAAGCAGGCATATATCTATCCATTCTTACAAAACTTTCCCTCAAATATATATGTAAGGGAAGTGTTTTATTTGTGCCTACATATGCAAGTACCTTGATCTTCATCGGATATTAGGCATAGAGATGATAGTTTCTGAGAAAGAAAAGGATTCCTTTTTTTTAATTACTCATTTAGTCCCTCATAGTGATGATGATAGGGACATATGGAATGCAAATGAAGAATTAGGTAAAGGTCCTATCATTGATGAGCTAAGAGTCCCGCTGGCAGGGCAGAACTAATTGAGCCTCTGCCTAGATAACATAAAACAGTACTTTGAAACCTATATTTTAATATTAATTTATTAGTTAATTAATGTGTTAAAATGTTGATTGACTTTCTCTGCCTAAAGTCCTAATTTTTTAGCCTGGCTCCAACCTACCTCTCCAGCTTCATTTCGTCCTCAGGCCCCCAGCTTACAACTAAAGACTATGTCATACTTTCCATGCTCTGTACTTTGTATTTTCTAGTCCTATCTTCTAGAATGACTTTATCTCTATTTTCTCTTCCTAATGAACTCATATTTATTATTTTAAGGGCTTCCATATTGTCATCATCTCTGCTCAAACTTGCTTGCTTCCAGGGGAGGACACTGGTCTTCTGAGCTACCACAAAATGGGATTCAAACCCCATGGCAGTATTTATTGGCTTGTTATAGTTGGTTTTTTGTTGTTGTTGTTTTGTTTTGTTTTGTTTTGTTTTTTTAACATGTCACCTTCTGCTCAGTGGCAGGAGCCACCCTGGGATCTCTAGCACCAAGCACAATGTAAGGGAGAATTATGGAAACTCAATAAATATATGTTGAGGAATGGAAAAAGCAATGGGTGGTATATGAAATAAGAGCTAAAAATAAGCCCACAGAGAATGAGTTTTAGGAGAATAGAAATGGAAAGAACATGAAAACTCTCAATTACAGGCTGGATTATATTTCCCCTCCCACTCAAATCCATATGTTGAAGTCCAAATCCCCAGTATCTCAGAATGTGACTGTATTTGGAGAAAGAGGTCATTAAGTTAAGGTGAGGTCATGAGGATGGGCCCTCATCCAATATGACTAGTGTCTTTCTAAGAAAAAGGGATTAAGACACAGGCACACACGGACGGAAGGCACCTAGTCTTTAGGCGTAAAGAGAATGTAGCCCAACTACACCCCAAGGAGGGAGGCCTCAGAAGAAACCAACCCGCTGACCCCTTGATCTTGACCTTCTAGCCTCTAGAACTGTGAGAAAATAGATTTCTGTTGCTTAAGTCCCCCAGTTTGTGATTAATACCAGTTAATAGAAATCATTCCCATCTTTCATCTTCCATCTGCTAGACCCTGGGAGTTATTTTTTCTCTACACTCAGTTTTTCTTTGTATATGAAAATGTGAACCATTCCGCCATTGAAGTTGGTGGGAATCATGACAGATTTGTTGGTTTTCTGTACTTCCTCTCACTTCGCTTGAGCTGTTGTGCGGCAGAGACCAGCCCTGTTGATGGATCAGTTAGCAGTCGGTCAATCAGCTAGTGACATTCACAGAACAACCACCGCATTGTGTTTCAGTGGGTCTAAGAACCAACAATTCAAGAATTGTTCGTTCCCAACATGGACTCCGCTGGTGCTGGGGCCTGTGGAGTTGGCTCTCACTTCGGAGCAAACTTCACAATCAAGTTCAAGGTGAGGGCCATGTCCAATTTACAGAGATTCCGCACTGCAGGTATAAAACCAAGGACCTGCTAAAAGAAATGGGGATAGTAGGTAATCTTGTACAGAACGAGACAACAAAAGAAAAATCTTGTTCCTAAATTCATTACAGATTCCAGATAAAGCGGATCAGGTGCATTTGAACAAATGTGGGAACGTGAATTCAAAAGGTAACCATGTGCTAATGTCTGTGGACCCTTCTGAACATTTGAAGAATTGACTGATAGGATTTTAGCTGCATTTCCTCTCTGAAAACTATATTTCTGGGAACCTTCAGATTAGGCACAAACATGAAGGGAAGATAGAGGGAGGAAAAGGGGTGAAAGGGAGGGACTTTACACTTGCCAGAGTAGTGGAGGGAATAAATGAAGCTTTTACGACTCTATCAGGGGAAGGAAATACTAGAAATTAAAGCAGATATATTAAGTAAAGGAAGAGAATGAAATGGGAGATCACAAAATGGCTGGGTGCTCAGATGCTCCTTTGAAGTGTTTCTTTCACAACAAAACGCTCTAAGGCCCTGGCTCTCTGTTCACTCCCAGTTCCCTAAGCAATGCCAGCAAAAATGTCCTATGTGCATAGCAACAATGACAGCTGGACCCAGGGAGAGGAGCGTTCGTAATCAAAACTGCCACTCTGTAGTTCCAAGAAGCCAGGAACATGGTTTGCCAAACTGAAAAAAACCAACCAACCAACCTAAGGCCCTAGTAAGGAATGAAAGCAAACAGTAAATGCACTAGCTTTTGATTTAAGTAAGCCGGCTCTCTTGGAAAAAACGAAAAACAAGTGATATCCGTTCTGTGTTTCTGGAAATTCATAGAGAAAAATCATCCTCTCACCAAAGGTCCTTCAATGCAGACTCCAACATTTTTGTATTAAATGTATCTCTGAATTCCACATGAGAAATAGAAAAGCCCAGTGATAATCTCTATATGCACGTTTTTCCTTTACTTTCAAAATTTTATTGAGGCTGTATATGTACGTGGTGTAAAAAAAAAAAAAGGCAGTGAGTTGGGAAGAGGAAACTCTTATAGTCATTTCTGAGTTGGACCTTTCAGTGGTAACTCTTATAATTCTAAACGGGATGCATTGGTTGTTCATGGACCGAAAGATTAGCATATCAATTCAGGTGGTATCTTTTGGTATGAAAGAGGTTCATGTGCATTCTCCTTAGTTCTCTCATTTTTAACAATTGCTGTGTTCAGTCCTTCCATTGGTTCCCTTTTTACCGTTGTTTGTACCTAGACTGAAACCTCAACTTCTGGTTCCTTCAGTGTTGACTCTGACCCTCAGTGTGTACCTAGACTGAAACCTCAACTTCTGGTTCCTTCAGTGTTGACTCTGACCCTCAGTGAGATGCGCCTGTTGGTGTGTTACCTCAGTTAACCAGTCTGCGTGTTTGGGCTGTGAGGGGCTGCCTCTCTGTTAGGCGCACTGTCAATGGGGAGTCTGCCTTTGGGGCAGGACCTGCTGAATCTAGGGACTTGCTTCCTGGTGAGTTGGCGCAGACACTCACCCTTCGAGAGGAAAGTCTCCGTCCACGGTTCATTTGATTTCTCTTTAGAAGAACCCTCCTGTTGGAGCCCGGGAGTAAATGCTGGCTCCTTTCCAGTAACACACAGGACTAGGGGAGACGTGTGCTGTGGCTCTGTAGGCAGACTTCCAATTTGTTCCTGCTTTTCAGCACCTTTCCTTGTTCTTACTCTGTAAGCCTACTGGCCCCCTGCCCAGAGCTTCCCTGGGGTTTTGCCAGAAAGATTGGCTCCCACTCCCCACTCCCCGCTCCCTCCCTGTGAGTATTCTGGGCTGCAGTTTACTCCACTCAGGTGTTTGGGGCTTTTTGTTTGTTTGTTTGTTTGTTTTTCTAAGATTTTATTTATTTATTTGAGAGAGAGAGAGAGAGAGCATGACCAGGGGAGGGCGGAGGAGCAGAGGGAGAGGGAGAAGCAGACTTCCCGCTGGGCAGGGAGTCCCACGCAGAACTCAATCCCAGAACCCTGGGAACATGACCTAAGCCAAAGGCAGACGCTTAGCTGGCTGAGCCACCCAGGTGCCCCTGCTCCAGTCAATTTTAAGCAACAACACGCTTGCGTTTACTCTCTCTTCCAGAAGTGTTTAAAATCTCTGTCCCGCCGATGACAGTCCCCTCTTCAGTACATATACACAGTATACTTGTCCTGAGTCAGCCATACTGAATCGGAGTTAAAAACCTGCTCTTGAAAACAGAGCTTACACTATACACACCCTTTCAGAGCCTCTTTCCCCCATTTAGCCATATGTTTTGAAGCATTTCCTACATCACTATTATCTTTTTAAATGTGTGCATAGTATTCCATTATATGGCTAGACTGTAATTTACTTAATCAGCAAGCACCCCAGTCCCGGGCATTTAGGTTGCTTATAAATTTTACAACAGTAAATTAATCTGCAGCAAATATCTTTGTTAGTATCATCTGTGAACATCGCTGACCATTTCCTGGGAAGACGTGTCTGGAAGTGAAATCATTACATCAAAGGGTTGCACATTTTTAATGTTTTACATACACATTGCCATAGTACTTTACAGAAAATTCATATCAAATTTCACTCTCATTCGACCTGAGTACTAATTTTCTTCCAACCGTGAATGTTATTATACTTTTAAACTCACAAATTTGGATGAGCAAAACTGCCTTACTTTGTTTCCTGTGTTGTTACTATGTAATTCCAGCTATAGGAGAATAATGGCATTCAGTTTCTTTTCCGGTACTGGGGGCCCACAGAGGAAGTGGGGGGGGGTCAAAATTGGAACATATAGAATCAGTGCAGCCATGTTCTCCTGCTGGCTAAGGCTGCCTCTCCCAGACCCCCTCAGTTCTTCCAGGCTTGAGAGAATTGGTCAAAGAGAGGGAAAGGAAGGGAGGAAGATGGGTCTAGGTCAGACTTCATTCCCCTTTATCCGGTGGCATCTACAAGAATAAGGAAAAAGTGAGAATGAACTTGAGGATTGGACTGCATCTTAGGGCCAGGACTGATGGAACTAGATAGATCCCAACTCACTTAAGATTGACATAAGGCTGTGGATCAACTCCACACTCTTGGAACTTTCTGGACTTTTAGGGACTAAGTGCTTCCCTTGAAATGCATTAACCCTGAGGATCTGTTACCCCCTGATCTGGCTTTAAACTTTGCTAAGACGAAAAAGATGGTAGGAGAGAAGCAGGGTTTGGGGATAAATTTCCTATTTTTCATTCATCAATCCTTTACTGAGTTCCTACCACGTGCCAAACATTGTGCTAGATCCTGGCGACACAGAAATGAAATAAACACATCCTTACTGTTGAGGTGCTTAAAAGCTATTTAAGGAATAAGTATTTAATGTATGATAATACAGTGATAATTTTATAGCCCATAAAGAAAATTACACATAGGAAGGGCCTATCTTTCAAGTTAATAACCATCTTCAGCTAAGGATGGGAAGAACTGAGTAAGAACTGCACACCGAGGCTTCTGGACCTCTGCTAAAGACCAAATACATTTGTAGTATCTGTGATTATAATGTAATTCTTGACTCCTTTATTAATAAGAATAAGAAAAGACACTAGGGAAAAAATTTCTAATTCTAACAATAAATTATAATATCTTCCATCGTTTCCACTTTTATTGATAGTATTTTAATTCAGGCACCCATTATTTTTATCTCTCTAAAAGGGATTTTGCCCCCTGGAATCCGTCCTCACATGGGGCTGTATCAACTCTATCAATTTTTTCCTCTATCATTTGTGCTTGATTTGTCTTATTCAAAATCCTTTTTCCTCAACCTCACTTTTATGTATATTCCACTTCTAAAAGTTTTATTCAAGTTCCAGTTTTGAACATTTAGTTATGTGTCCATTTGGCTAGAATTATTTTTATTTATGGTATGATTATTTCTCCTAAGTTCTAATGCCATCTGACCATGTCCTAACTTAGCAAATAAACATGGGTCCATTTTGGGTTCTCCATTTATTCCGTTGGTCTAATCATCTCTTTCTATTTCCATACTGTTTTATTACTACAACTTTATTACAGGTCTTCATTTCAAATAAAGCAAGCCATACTCAATGCTTTTTCAAAGTTGTCTTTGGTCCTTAACTTTCTACATCCATTTTAAGAGCCTGCCAACTTCCTCAGAATATCCTGTTGGCCTTTGATTGAAGTTGCACTGAATTTTAGATTATTTGGGAGGAAATTGCCCTCTGTGTGATACTAAGTGCTCCCATTCAGGAACATTGTGAATCTTACTGTTTTTTGGTCTTTTTAATTTAGACTGTTGTTATCTGTGAGTAATGACAGCTGTCTCTTTCTTTCCAGTTTTTATGTCTTTTTCTCCTATTCTACTGGCTAGATAACTTTTATAATTTTGAAAAGAAGTGGCAATAAGGTATCTTTGCTATTTTCTTTAAAGGGAAAACTCCAGGGCACCTGGGTGACTCAGTGGGTTAAAGCCTCTGCCTTCGGCTCAGGTCATGATCTCAGGGTCCTGGGATCGAGCCCCGCATCGGGCTCTCTGCTCAGCGGGGAGCCTGCTTCCCTTCCTCTCTCTCTCTGCCTGCCTCTCTGCCTACTTGTGATCTCTGTCTGTCAAACAAATGAATAAAATCTTTAAAAAAAAAGGGGGGGAACTAATATTTTATCTTTAAATACAATATTTGCTCTAGGTTTTTGATAGATGCCTTATGTAAAATTCACCAACATTACTTGTGTTCCTAGTTTGCTAACAGTTTTTAATGGAGAAATCAGTGTTCAAATATTTCTGCTGCATTTAATGAACCATACCCCCCCAATCTCCTAATGAGGTGAAATGCATATAAATTTCCTAATATGAAGCTATTATTGCAACTCCTACTTGGTCATATCTTTTTTTTTTTTTACTGAACTATCGTTGGCGTGCAATGTTATGTTAATTTCACATGCACAGCCTAGTGATTCTGTGAGCCTATGTGTGATGCTCTGCTTACCACAAGGGTAGGTCCCGTCTGTCACCACACAACACTATCACAATAATGATGGCTTTTTAAAATACATTTTTGAAATTTATTTCCTAGTATTTTATTTCTGCTCTTTTGCCTCCATGTTCCTAATCCAGACTGACTCATAATTTTACCATTTGTACTGTCCTTGTTTGAAATTGTTTTTAAGATTTTATAAGATTTATCCAATTAGTGGAGGAGCATTCTCACTTTTTCCATTTTCTAGATCATTTTTCATAAAGATTTTATTTATTTTTATTAGAGAGAGAGAGTGTGCGCACTTGGGTGGGGGTAGGGAGAAGCTCAGTGGAGAGCCCCTCGCAGAGCTCAGTCCCAGGACCTTGAGATCAGGACCTGCGCCGAAGGCAGAGGCTTAACCAACTGAGCCGCCTAGGCTCCCCCTCTTTAGATCATTCTGAATTACTTAAGGGTTATTGTCCTTGAAGACTTGCTAAGTGATAGTTCTGGGTCTCATCTTATATTACTTAGCAGCAACAGAGCAGATGGCTGGTTGCACTTTTCTCCTTGGACTCCAGGACGCTCTTTAAAGTAGCAGCGTTTCTACCTTTCTGTGTTCCTTTCCACTGTGCCTTCTTGCAGACCCCCAACCACCTTCATGGCAGGACACCAGTGAAGATAGGTTGGCTTCTCTTCCGGCACTACAGACAAAGCCATATGGTTTGGCCAAAACATCTTCTACCCCCAAAGAAAACCTCCCCAGAACTTGCCAGATCAGTTGGCTATTTGGCTCTTGTTGCTGCCACAGTACTTCTTACCTCTGCAGCACCTACCACGCTGTGTTATAATTAACCGTACACATGTCCTGTCTCCAACCAGCATGTCAGCGTCAGCACACTGTGTCTTAGCATCTTTGCAGTCTCCATGCCTGGCATAGCACCAGGCACCGAAAAGACAGCCGATGTCTGTTGAATAAATGACCTGAACGTTCTGATGAGTTGAACACAAAGAGCTCATTACAGATCTAACGTGTGGTTTGCTGTCCTACCGGTTTCTAACCAGGATGTTCCACTCCCACCTCGCCATAGATGAATTTATCCCATAAAAAGGCGTCGATTTTGGAGTCCTTATTTATTCCGCTGGTCTGATGGTCTGTGGTGTTGTTACCATACCGTTTTAATTACTGCTGCTTTATTGTAAGTCTCAGTCCTACACTCTGTTTTCTCACTGGTGATCTGCGGTCTCTCCCAGTTCCTTGTCTCCTTGGGGTGGGGCCCCAGACTCTCTCTGCTAGGTCTTCAGTGTCTAGTTGTAGTATCTGATCTTGGCTGCTCTTCCTGCCAGTCCTGACCCATGCATTTACTTTCTTATGCTATTTCTGCTGCTCTGGGGCTAAGGTCTCCTCCTTATGGTTCAGATATCCTTGAATGCTTTCTGGAAGTCTGCTGTTTTATAGCTAGTTCATTCTGACAGCTATCGCTTAACTGGGCGGGCTACTTACTAGCTGTGATGACATACAGACAACCATGTCTGACTTCCCGGAGGCCTGGGCGCCCGGGGACGGCATCTCCCAGGAAGCAGGACAGATGCAGTCTCTGAGGTCCTTCCTGGTTCTCTTCTCTAATGTGTTCCCAGAACGCGCCTGCAGAGGTCATCTGGACGATGTCCATTTTAAGTTTTAGTTTTGTAAGCCAATTTGTGCATATATCCAAACATTTTTACCTCAGTTATTGAATAATTTAGGCAAAAGTTATTTTGGTTCAAACCATTGTTAATGGTGACGTCAACTCTTTTTTTAAATGAATGTTTAATAAGTTACTTTTGTAAAGTAACCCTGTTATCTTTTTAAATAAAATAAGAAAAATAAAGCAAGTTATGTAAATACCAGCTCAAGGATGGAGGATGCGCTGTAAGTTTGCAAAGCATTCTCTGTGGTTATGGGTTTGATCTTTCATGCAGATGGCTTGAGTCATGAAAACGTCTTCTATGTGTCTGAATGTGGAAGACTTCTCACAGGGCTCACTTGAGAAGTGCACAGTTGATATGCGGCAAATGTAGACTTCGGTTAGGTTTTCGGATTCAGACGTGCTACAAGACTAGCATGGTTTCCAGAAATAGCTTTTGGACTGGAATAGCTTTTGAACTGCTAGTCTGTTCCTTGAAAATCTACAAAAGGATGATTGTTGTTCCTTTTTCTGGTGGTCTGTCGAATTTTGATAGTGAATTTTGCTCATTGCTCCCTCAGTGTTGGAACTGACTAGAAACTAATACGTGATGATATGGAAGGCAGTTTGGTGTGTGTGTGTGTGTGTGTGTGTGTGTGTGTCTTTATGTAGCAAGTCAGTGCTTTACCACAACCCAGGAATATAGTGCTTTTACCTCAGGAGACCATTTAGTGAACAGAAAAGAAGGAACAGCACACACGGGGCCCTGGGGCCTCCCTCCAGTGCCCCTGTCCTGGTGTATCAGGCTGTGGACTGGTGGCTACATCGCTTCAAGAACACTGCTGTGTCAGTCGCATTTTTATGTTTTAGATTCACCTGATTTCTCCCATTTTTGCTTTTTGCTTTTGGGGAAGCTGCCCCAGATTAGATAAATATTTCTTAGTTTGCTTTGAACCCAGCCCAGGTGGGGTCCTGGAGCCTGACTGAGAAATTTCTAGAGACATTCCCTCAGGGGAGAAGAGAGAGCATGTAGGACCAATGGAAATGGAAAAGGAAAAAGGTCCTCTTGGTATGTACTTTTGATATGGTAAACATCAATAAGTACATTTTTAAAAAGACACTTGAATATTTTCCTCGTTAGGAAAATACCGCCGAGCAACAAACTTAATTTCAAATGTGAGTTGGGTTAATCCAGTACCTTTCCTAGTAGTGATCATGGCACTGGTCACGGGAAACTATAAATTCCCTGAGCGTAGAATTATTACCAAATACATGTCAGATGTGTCCCATTCATTCTGTCATGGCTCGCAGCCTCCATTGGGCACCTGGGGGCTTATAAATGGCAGATGGCTGGGCCCAGCCCCCAGGGGTTCGAAGTCAGGGTGTGGGGCCTGGGCATTTGCATTTTCAACAAATCAGTATTGATGCTGGTGCAACTGCCTTGGGAACATATCTTGACTAGCACTGTGTTTGCCTGTTTCTTTTTTTTTTTTTTTTAAGATTTTATTTATTTATCTGACAGAGAGAGATCACAAGTAGATGGAGAGGCAGGCAGAGAGAGAGAGAGGGAAGCAGGCTCCCTTCAGTGCAGAGAGCCCGACGTGGGACTCGATCCCAGGACCCTGAGATCATGACCTGAGCCAAAGGCAGCAGCTTAACCCACTGAGCCACCCAGGCGCCCTGTTTCCCTGTTTCTTGAGAGGAGGAGCCACACTATGGTTTTACCCATCTCTAGCCCCTGGCCTAGTGCCCAGCACGTAATTATCTCGCGGTAACTGACAATACAGCAACATTACAGAGAACTTTTATCTGGGACTCCGTCCCGCATTAAGAACATTAGAAGGACTCTCATCTAATTCTCACAGCTCCATCACGGAGATGCCAACCTATATCCCCATTTTACAGAGAGAACCATGGAGCCTTGGGGAGAGAGGTTAAGTCTCTAGCCTACAGTCACATGACCAGTGTGTGGTAGGGCCAGGAAAGATGTTTAGGGGGTTGAATTGAAACATTAAGGGCCTTGGGTAATGTTCTCTTTTTTTGTGATCATTTTCAAGCTCTTATCAAATCCCTGACAGAAATAAACCCAGAACTATTTTAAAAGAAGAAAATTCTACACAAATCCAACAGAAAATCTTTCAAGCTGATAACTGAGAAAAAAATATTGACCAAACTTGCCTGTGCAAATACTCAGTTTTTTTTTCTCAAAGCAGCTGCTAGACATTTTCTCATGGACCCAGACGTCTAGGAAGTCACCTTGGTGGGGCATTTATTAGAACCTCTTCTAAAGACTCCTTTTGCTCCAACTCCCATGAAAGTCATGATAACCTTTGCTTGGTGTGAGCAGCTGTCACTAGAAAAACGTCCTTCAAAAGCAGCCAATGAGTCACTCAGAAAAACAGCCCCTTTGCAAGGTTTTCCCAGCCTGTGCCTTCTCATTCAGCCAAGAATCTGAACCTGTTGCTGTGTGGGGTCTTATCTCCCGTCTTCCCCATAAACAGTTCTCCTGAGAGCTGAACCAGCACCAACTGGTCAGAGCTGGGGAAGGCGACCTCAAAAGCCCAAGACAGGCTTGCAAGACAGATGAACTACCTCTCTGTGTCCCTAGAAGAATGCCCTGAGAAAATGTCCTGCTGGGAAATACCAGGGTGTTTAGACAGAATTCCCATTAGCATGACGAGTATGGTTCAAATGCTGACGTTCTCTTCAAACAGCTTACTTATTCCCTCCTCCAACATAACATCTAGAAACAATCACCAAATGGCCCCTTGTTCTGTTGATTTGTTTATTCCAGCTGTCTTTAGTGGGAAACTGATCAGATCCAACCCTGCTGTGATCTGTAGCTGGCACTAAGCAGTTGGGAACGACAGCCTCTGTCTTTTCCTCCCTCCCCACAAACTCCTGGGATTCTCTGTTCCTCCTTTGTAAAAGTCAGGCTTCTGCTTTCCACTGTTTAATTTCCTAGTTAATGATTGTTCAAGAAATTGGTGTGGGACGGCAAGAACGTGCTGCAGAATGCAAAAGGCCTCTTGTCTTTGCAGACAACCTCTCTGGGTGAGTCGCCTAGGTTACTTACTTTGGTCCTGTTGTTATTTAGACTCCGGGAAGATTTATGGCCTAAGTGGTCTTTCCTTGCCTTTGTGCCTACTATACAGAGCAGCAATAGCAGCCTCAAGAAAAGTAAATGAAGTTTATGTCTGTTTTCTATGAGTAGAACACAGCCTCTGGGGTCAGATTGGACTCGGACTCTGGCTCTGCCGCTCTCTAATTACTATATTGTTCTCTGCCTCAGTTTCCTCACCTGTAAAATGGGGATCGTAGTAGTACTCAGTTCTTAGGGTCCCACGAGGAGTGTTAATGCTTATGGAGTGCTTAGACAGATTCTGACCTAAATACTCCATAAATGCTTGTTGTTATTGTTACTGCAAATGTTTAAAATTAGAATCAAAGTACCAGCTTAAAAAAAGCGTGTGCATATTTAAGAGCTGAAGGGACTGCCCAGCTCCCCTGCTCTGGAATCCTTGACCACTGGGCATTTAGAGTTTAATAGGAGAGACAGGACCAAACCTGTAATGAGAGAAAGTTCACTGAGTTCTACCTATAGACGGGGATTGGTGCTGCCCCATCCTGAAACAATGAGTGACACAGACCGTGGGAAACCTCCTGGGGCAAGATAACAAATGATAAGGAGGAAGTAGGCAGTAGTAGGGGTAGGAGTCGTCCTCCGCCCCAGGCTTTTTTTTTTTTTTCCCCTGCTTTTTAATTTTTTTTTTTTAATTTTTAAAAAATTACAAAAGCAATGAAGGCCCCTTGGGGAATGTTTAAAACAGAAAATAAGTCACTTAAAACTCCTCCACCCAGAGATAACTATTGTTAATTCCTTAACAAATTTCCTGTTTCGAGCTTTGAGATAACCGGGGCAAAGTGGTTATGGGAAAGGAAGGCCGCGGTGCCCATGCCCCTGAGATGCTTTCCCCTGGGTGGAGCGGGATGCGCCTGGGTCTCCGCTCCTGGGCGGGCAGGTGGGCGGGGCCACAGCAGCGAGCTGGCTCGGAGGGGAGGGAAGTGTCAGAATTGTCACCAAACTCATTTGCGGAGCACACCCTGTTGAGGCGGAGTCATCTAAGCATCAAATCACCAGTACAGTCTCCAAAGCAAGCATTTATCTGAGCTCTTAGAAAACAGCCGATGATAGACTGGTCTTTGGTTTTTAAGAAATTGGGGAGGAGGGTTAAGTTTTTGTTTTGTGTGTTTTAATCTATGCTGCAGCAGAATCTCTTTCTCGTTTCCCACCTATAAGCTTAGAAGGACCATGACCACTTGTTTCTCTAAGTTGCGGACCACCAGGAGGGGCAGGTTGTGGAAGGCCCTCTAGGGATCCGGTCTAGACCAGCAGCCCCCTATTTAGGTTTGAAATAACAGAAACGCGAGGGGGTAGGAAATGCTGGCCTTCCCTTTCCAGGGCAAGCGGCAGGATATCTGATCTTCTCCCCTTCTTAGGTTGTGCTCTTTCATGAACTGTGGTGAAAATGGCAGTCTTGGGAGTGGATTGTTCAAAATCTAACAATATTGGGCACTCAGCCCCCTCAAAAGTTTATTTAAAACCATTTGACTAAATTTTCCAAGTTTCATTTGGTTGTGTTCTATTGTATACATCGTACTTTTGTCCCCGAAAACAAACAAGAGGGTGTTTACACCAGTTTTTGCCTTTTTATTTGCATCTTTATATAATCACTGGTTGGCCCATTTTGTTACTTTCTAACATTCTGTACAGACTGGTCTAAATGTTTGCAGTGGAACCAGATGTTACTAGAACGTTATCAGTTTTTTTTCCTTTCTCATCCCAGCCAGTCTGCCCCGATTTGTGAGAGTGGGTCCCTCACTGGGGCCAAGGATCCAAAAGGAGCTGAAACTCACAAGGCAAGAAAGCGTGGAGACAAAGGGGAGGTCTTAGAGGATCTCTCCATCCTCTGCCACAAATGACTCCACTGTCTCCTTCCTCCTCCCTTCCTGTACCCACTGTAAAGCTCACAGTTTTTGCTTGTAACTTAAGCGTGCACAGCATGTAGAGGTGGCCACAAAGGCATTGACTCTGGGGCTGGTGTTTGATGGCTCAGAATCTACCTCTTCTGGAATCTTCAAGGGAGTTTGTAGGCTCCAGATGAGGGAACTGCTTCCTCCAACAGAAGTGGGGAGAGACAGGACCCTTGATGCAGAGTAGGAAAGCATCCTCTCATTCCTAACGAAAGAATCCTCATTGCTTTGGGAAAAGAAAATTGGAAGGGACGTTTGGAGCCTCAGGATCCAGGGAAGGGGCGGAGGGGAGATGGGAGTGAAAGGAAGAATGATCTCTTTGTTGAACAGAAGCTGGTGAGTGATCAGGTTATGAAAGGGCGTTGGAGGTGCACAGCAACTGTCTCCTTTTCATTTCTCTGTCAGCCCAGGGAGTGAAGGCAAATGAACCCCGGAGGGCGGCACATGGAGAAACCGACTTTCTCCCACACTTTGTAATGGTTACCAGTTAGACATCTGTAATGTTTAAGGTCCTTCAGTCTGAATTAATAATCAGGGAATTTTTCCCTCATATATGGCCAGGATCTTCAAGATTCAAGGGATGGGAGTTTTTCCTGGTGGGAGCAGGAAGGGAAGGAGGTCATTTTGGCCAGGTGGAACAAGGAGGAAGGCAGAAGTGCTTTGGGCAATCCAAAGGAAAGGTGCCAGAAGGCAGGAGAAGGACACGGGAAACCCAACACTCTTCTCAAAAATAAGAGATGCTCAATAAATATCTGGTCAGTTAATTGGCAGAGTCAATAAAGGATAAATAAGAGGTGAAAGGAAGCCCACTCTGGAATGTGGATTTCACATGGTCCCTTTTCCCAGAGAGGAATGTCCCTGCAGCTGGGAGCAACTGTCAGGTTCTGCTTCGAGGCCTACCCTGTTGTTCCTGGAGAGGCAGGGATAGAGCTGGTGCCCTGTCTCAAGCAGGTGAGAGCCTTGTACCTTCCCCTCTGACCCAGCCTGGAAATGACAAGAGGACCACCCCCGGGTCTATTGTAGGATCCTGCTGCAATTCTGCTCCCTTCTCTGCCCTCTTGTGCTGCAGGCACCGCCTTGAGGGATGAGACAGTGGGGGGCGGGTCAGGAGGGCCCTGAGGAGGTCAGAGAGGTCTAGAGATGGATGGAGCCTGAGACCTATGAAACACTTTGTCACAGCATTAAATTAACTAGAAACAGAGGGACTTGAGGTCAGATCTTGGTCTCATGACTGCCATGCTCTAAGCAGCTGGGGAAACCAACAGATTACTCCCCCGAGAATGCTGGATTTGAGTCATTTTCTAAAGCTGGTGATAGTTAGTGTTCATTCTGGAGTTTCCCTGGACAGGAACAGGAGAAAGGGGGCAAAAAATAGACATATTATTTTCATTATTAACTTGGCAGCTCTTTGCTAATTTGTACCACGAAGCTTCTCTTTCTCGAGATTATAACAGGAAGACCAGAGATTATGAAGCCAAACAGAAATGGGTTGAAATGCCAGTACTTCCATTATCTCACTTGTGGTCTTGGGAAAATCCCTAACTTGCCTGAGACTCAGTTCCAGGGTCTGTAAAGTTAGTAATGCTCACTTCATTGTGTTGTTTGACGATTTAATTAAATAATACTAAAATTGCAGTAGAAATGCTCATGGCAGGAAAGGGGGACACTTGAGAATGTTCCATAACGGAGTTATTTACAAAGATGTAGGGTAGCCTCCCTGGGCCAGTAACAATGGGGACACCATCTCCAGGCCAGAGGAGGGACCTGAGATGTCATTGCCAGAACCTGCAGGCAGAAAGGGCTGCCTCGTAGGTGCCATGACCTTTAGTCAAGGGCAGCCAGCCCGCAATGCCTCCAGCCTGATCTCATCCCTTCTCTCCCTCCCTTCTTACAGTGTGGGCTGTGCTCCCATCTTGTAAACCTAACTAGAAGCCCAAGGGCATGGGAGCCCCTGGATATAGTCCATATAGGCCAGCCATTAGGGACACAGTTGGCTGGAGAAGGGGAAACTATAGGGTGAACCCAGGAAGGAAACAGAAGATATACAGCCTAGGAAAGGCTTAAGAAATGAAAGCCATTGTGACAAGTCACTTCAAGTTCAGTATAGATCCCTTTATACCCGTTTTCCAAAAAAACATTAGTCAATCCCTGCACATAGAGGATGTGCCAACCAGTGTTTGCTGAACAGTAATCAGGTTCCGGAAAGGGCATAAAATATTGACTCGTGAGCAAATACAACATTTGCATTGAATGTAATGTTAAAGCACGGTGATTTAAATTGCACATCACAGATGGAGATAAAACAGAAAAGCATCAAGTCTGTCATGGCTTTATTCATTTCTTCCTCTTCGTTCTGAGTTGAATTCGCATCCAAGTACTTCTTCCTCTCTTGGCAAAATGACAGTGTAATTAACTAACAGCACTTAAATAAATGACTGTAAATTGCTTTGTAGTCAGCCGGGCTAACCCCTGCTGCATAGGGTCTCTGGTGTCTGGGATTCTCTTTGAAGTAGTAGGGGAGGCTCTGAATGGAGGGAACCTTTAACTTATCAGTTGCAAACTCTAGGGTCCCCGGGAGAATAAATTGCCCCTCAGCAGGCAATATGGCAGGGGTCCATTCCAGGCGGGTAGCCTTGCCCATAGAATTGGGCTCCTCAATGGTGGATCGGGCATTTCTCCCATGCTCTGGGGGGTGATCTACATATGTTCCCTTGTGCGAGCTCTGGAGAGGAAATGACATCCAGCGCCTGTTCTGACCTCTGCCTCTGCCTGTTCTGTTCCCTGGGAACTTACCTAACCTGCTCTGTTAACGATTTCAAAATATTCTAAAGCATCGACTTAAATTGATTCTAACCTCAACGCTTGGTCTGATTTTCCAGGTTTCTGAGTAGCTGTCTGAAGAGAGGGAGAAAGCCGAGTGGTAATTCAGTAGTGGAGAGGAGCAAACAGGAGGGTCCCTTGGGAGCAGCTCAGGCCTCAGGTAGCTTATGACCAATGAGCCTGTTCTTCCCTGTCCCAAACTAAGGTTTTACAAACTAGCTGGTCCCAGGCCCAGGAATCTGCATTCTTTAATCTCCCTATTGATGTGGATATACATTTTGTTTTAGAAACAGGATCCCTGGGAGTTGGGGGGGGGGGAATATATATATATATATATATTCATATTCAAGGAGGATTTAGGCATCAAAATGTCCTACCTCACAAGAACCTGCTTACTTGCCACTACAAACATGAACTAAAGGCTAGCCTTTAGTTTACCTTATTTCTGGAATGATTAATTTTGTGCTTACCTTTCCAGGACAATGACATTTTACTACATGTTGATCTTTAAAACCTGGTAGGAAAACAAGTGATTTAAACACTTTTTTACTTTTTCTGCCAGCCAAAAGCAAATAATATTATTCTTTTTAAAAACTATTTTATTTATTTATTTATATATTTATTTTTGAAGACTTTATTTATTTGACAGGCAGAGATCACAAGCAGGCAGAGAGGCAGCCAGAGAGAAAGGGGAGGACCCGAGCCAAAGGCAGAGGCTTAACCCACTGAGCCACCCAGGTGCCCCTTATTTATTTATTTGAGACAGAGCACAAGCAGGATGGAGGGGCAGAGGGAGAGGGAGAAGCAGACTCCCTGTTGAGCAAGGAGCCTGATTCAGGGCTCAATCCCCGGACCCCGGGATCATGAACTGAGCCGAAGGCAGACGCTTAACCAACTGAGCCACCCAAGTGCCCCTAAATCATATTCTTTATTTAGGATAATGAATAAGTGGTTACGGTAGTTTCAATAGCACAACCATCTAATGTGACTTAACACTAGGGGGGCAGTGACCCTCTTTTGTGTAACCCCGAGGCCCCCAGCCATCCATCTACTGAGACCCTCTAAGGACCATTTATGTTATTTTAAAAAGGTGATTTCCAGGGGCTCAGGGTCCTGGGATCGAGCCCCACATCAGGCTCTCTGCTCAGGGGGGAGCCTGCTTCCCCTCCACTCTCTCTGCCTGCCTCTCTGCCTACTTGTGATCTCTGTCAAATAAATAAATAAAATCTTTTTAAAAACAAAAAGGTGACTCTGGACAGCAGGACTGACATCCAAGGTCCAGGTGGGGCCAACTGAAGAGAGAGGCCGTCTGGTGCAGGGTCCACTTGGCAGAGCCCACACTAAAATGCGGAGGACCATCCAATGATCAAAGAATTTAGTACGAAATCTGCCCTTGTGGGAGGGAGGGGGAGGGCGGGAACAAGAGTCCAGCCTGACTGTAATCCTTAAATAACCACAGTAGATCTTTTAAACCTTCTGTTTTAGGATTTAAAAACAAACAAACAAAAAAACAAGAAAAAAAGCCTTGCTAAAAACACAAATTGGGGCTGGTCTGGAGAGTTGTTGAGGGTGTGTCAGCCCAGCCATTCCCTAGCCCTAAGCAAATTAGAAACTTTCATTTAGCAAGTGCTGGTTTGTTCTGCTAAACAGTCACCTGTTTGATTCCCCTGATATTTGCTGACGTTCGGTGACGTGAACAGTGAATGGTCTGTGGCTGGGACAGAGGGAAGGGCTAGTGGCTTCTGATCCCTGCGATTTCTGGCTGTTTGGCTCCATATACTCAGTGTGCCCAAAGGCTGTGTGCTGGATATGTATTTTGCATTCAGGACTTACAACACATTTTTGTCAGGTAGGACTCCTAGGAATTGAGCACAGTCCCACCCAAATCCTGGTTGGGAATGACACTGTCTTTGTCCCCCTCCTCGGGACTGCAGACCGTTGGTAGCTTTGGGACCAAAGAGGTGGGTTAATAATCCCATGACCCAGGGCACCTGGATGGCTCAGAGGGTTAAGCGTCTGCCTTCAGCTCAGGTCATGATCCCCGGGTCCTGGGATGGAGCCCCGCATCAGGCTCCCTGCTCAGCGGTGAGCCTGCTTCTCCCTCTCCCTCTGCTGCTGCCCCTGCTTGGGCTCTCTCTGTGTCTTTCTCTCTCTCTGTCAAATAAATAAAATATTAAAAAAAAAAAAAAAGTCCTGTGACCCTGGGCCAAAAGGTCAGGACCCTAGAGTCCTAGCCTCTGGTTCCTTGTGCTGCTTCCTGATGGTCCTTTGTCTTTTCCTGATGCAGAAAGTCACCTCCTCCTCCCAGCATTTTGGGAAAGAGCTAAGAGGTGGGTGAGGTAGCCTGGAGGCTGCCGCACTCCACCCTTTCCTTCAGGATGTTTTCTTTCTGCCCAGTGCTGGCAGTGAATCGTCAGGCTGACCTCATCCTCTGTTTTAGGGCCTGTAGTTGCTGGAGGCGTGTTTGCACTGAGCTCCGTGTGTGCCCAGCGCCTTGTGTGAGGGAATCATGCCAGGGAAATAAGTCCTCTAAGTGCCCAGGAGCCCACACTGTAGAGCGACTGGCTGATGCAACAGAGGGAGGCTTTGCACAGGCAGGGTAATGGTCCTGGTGACTGAGTGCACAGAGCCCAGACCTTAAGTAGTCAAGAGGAAAAATCCTGCCAGTAGACAGTATGAGCCAATACGAACACCTACCTATAACTGGGGTAAAAAGGAGACTGCTTAGCACACATGAACTGACCCCCTGTCCCAGGGGCCAGCTGGGAGGAGAGAAAGCATGTTCAGAGAAGGGACTGAATGAGAAAAGGTCAGGGATAAAGGCAAAAGTAAACCTGAGAATTCAAGAAACACATGGAAGGAATAGTAACTTTTCTGATTCCCCTGTTACATTTCAACTCATTGTTGTGTGTCAAGAGAATAAAGGGGTTTATCAGACAAATTAATCATTCCGAAACCATGTACCCTAAACAGTTAAGTGGATAGTTCCCGTGTTGATAGCGAGCTCAAGGTTTCACCATGTGTTCAGGATAATACCCACCCCATTTGAAGAAGTAACCAATTTTCATGTGGTTGAGAAGACAGAAATCAACAGAACCTATAAACGTACTGATGTCTTGGACTTAAGTAAAGGCCTCTTCAAATTTGGACTACTTTTTACATTTTTACTTTTTTTCTCTGTAAGCTTTACATATGTAATTAAGGAGATAGGGCCTTGCGCAGGTAAACTGGCTGAAAGAAAGCTGGGGTAAGGTCTGGAGCAACGTGCTGTCTTGCTTCATCCCGATTCACACGTTTGTCTCCAAGTCCCCGTATGCTCAGAAATAAAAACCCATCCTGGAAGACAGGGATTTTTCAGTGAGCAAATCCACAAGATTCTCACATACGCTTGAAAGTAATCCAGAAAAGGAACTGCATTTGAAAAGAATGCTTTGAGTAGAGCCTGCATTATTCAAGTCCACATAGGGGCTGCTTTAAAAAGACCAACGTCTTTGTGGGTTTCTAAGTTCTCATGCACTTACTTTCAATAAAGAAGAGTAGAAGTCATACCACATTCTGGGCATACGTTGTCCATGTCGGGTCAAAGAGCCCTCTTTCCTCTTCCCAGAATGCTTCCTGGATTCCTGCAGAGGCCCGTGTCCCTCCTCTCCATGGACCCCTGAGGCATGGACTAGCTCCCAATCATCTCTGCTTACCTGACTGGTACACGGACCATCTCCCTTCCTAGACAGAGGGCACCTGGAAGGCAAGGGTCTTGTCTCATTCACCTGAGCATCCAGGGTCTGGAAAGAGCTCAAGATGAAGACATGTCAGAGAGAGGGATTTTGTGCTACCTCCAGAGATCCAGGAGGTGAAGTTTGGTCGCAGAAATGCTGGGATTTACAAGCCATTCCAGCGGTTTATGAGAACGTGTATTTTGCTCTGTGGAAGACCACATATTTGAAATGGGAAATATAACAAAATCCAGGGTGAACACAGCTTTTGTAGAGTCATATTAGTTACTTTAATAGAGTGTTGGCTTTTTAACACTTCTCTGAGGATTTAGAAGTTTTGCTGAAAAACAGGGGCCACAGTTGTGGAGACAGGCTGTCTTGGGATAGTGTAACACTTTCGGGTGTGGGGAGCTGGGGTGAGAGAGGACAAGGAAATGAGGCTGGACCACTATATAACCGCCTAAAATAAGGGAAAGCAGAGTAGAGAAGGAAGCTGTCCCAGTAAACACAGTGGTCCATCCGTTCCTTATAATAGCTCTGATTTGGGTCAAGGTGGCAACGTGCCCAGTATTAAGCTGTGCACGTTCCCAGACTCCCTTGCTGCTAGGGTTGGCCAGGTGACACAGTTTAGCCAATGAGGTGCAAGAGGGGTCACTGGGTGGGGCTTCTAGGGAAGCTCTAAGTAGGAGTAACTTAGAACTACTATTTTGCTCTCTGCCCTTCTTCGTGGAGCACGTTATTCCGAGGTGGGAATCATTTTGCCACTGCAAGGATGAAAACCACATGCCAAGTGTGACCGAAAAGAAATACAGAAAGAGGCTGAAACCGAATGACATCATGGAGTTGCCATGTCAGCCTTGGGTGACTTATCTCCAAATTTCCAGTGATGGGAGAGAAATAGCTGTCTCTTTGGTTAAGCCCCCATACCTGGTGTTCAGTTCCTCATGGCTGTCCGAATGCAGTCCTGATTTACGCTGGGCTGTACCGAAAGGACAGAGGGCCCGAGTTCCAGTTCTGCCTCTGGCCTTTATTGATGAGTTTGCGACCTCAGGTTATCATTTCCCCGAAGATGGAACTGGGGGTAAAATCGCTGGCTAGACATCTCACAGGCCGTGTTAAAGACCAAAAATTATTTGAAAACATGTCAAAGGCATAGAGTTTTATATAGAGTGTTAACTAATACCTTTACTAATAAGGTACAAAATGAGATTAATGTGATGAGGCCAGGCTTGGAAGACATTAACAAAATGTAGTATTTGGAATTCAAAGTCTAGGAAAAGAAACTTCAGGCTTCAAACAATTCCCGTAAAGGGAAACTTCTTAGAAGTCAGGACCAGATTCTTTTATTTTTATTCCCTCTGTCATGACTCTGCCATTCACAAAGTAGGCACTAATAATTGTCAGAGGCAGAAATGGGCACTCCCCACTGTTGGAAGGCAGGAAAAATCTAGGACTTGCCTGAAGGACAGGAGACGTCCTGGCCGGAAGTCCCGGGAAAGGAGGTGGGCCGGAGGCAGAGGAAGAAATTGCTAAAGGACCGAGGATTAGGTACTGACAACAGAACCTCTACAGGTTCTTGAACAGGAAAGGGAAGACATAAAGGAAATGATGTTCTAGAACTGCAGTCTGACAAAAGGTAACGGGTTCCCAGAAGAGAGCAGAGAAAGGGGAAGAGCCGGCAGGTAAACAGTGCCGGGAGCATTTGCCTGTGGATTTACAGCTTACAGAACTGTGTTCGGTGGAAGGTAAACCATAACAGGGAAGACAGGCTTATGGTTGGACATACGGTAGCTTGGTTTTGATGCTGAGATCTAGGGAAAGTCACTGGTGGACCCAAATCATGCTCTGTGTTCTTTGGCCCCGTTTTGGGCCTCAGTTCTCGGAACAGGCATCTGTTTTCATCTTGAGGTGTAGTGAGATTCACACTAGACCCCAGTTTTATCAAACAATCCTTGTACCTGGGTCCATCTTTTGGTCATTAGCCAAGCACTAGAGTCAGAAACCTTGCCTCTGATCCCCAGTCCTGTGGCAAGTGTCCAGCAGCCCTGCCAAGTTCCCTGACGTTCCCTGCCGGCCTGAATCTAAGAACACTTCTAGCTCTGGGAGGCCCCATCACAGTCCATCTGTCTTGTCTGTCTGCCCAAGAGCTATGAAAGGGTCTGTTTCACCCTAGGTGAGAGGAGCAGGTATTTAGAAGCTCCAAGGAGGTCAGAGAGGGATCTAAGAAGCAGAGAGGGCTCTGGTCCCAATTCTTATTTGTTTGGCTTAGGGTAGAGTTGGGTCATGGCTTCCCTTAACGTTGCACATAGGTTCCCATGGCTTGTAAATTGCTACATTGAGGCATGTAGATAAACAAAGAGAGCTAGTGGGATCATGAAAGACTTAATGTTGGGACAGGGAGGACATAGCATACATGGGTGTTATCACTGAAGCAAAGGAGGGAAGCCAGCATTGATGAGCTCCCATATATCCCAATGGACTGTGGATCCGGCAGCAAGTATAACCGAGAGACACAGGTACCTTAAGACTGTGAGGCTTCTAGGGGTGCCTGGGTGGCTCAGTGTGTTAAAGCCTCTGCCTTCGGCTCAGGTCATGATCCCAGGGTCCTGGGATCGAGCCCCACTTCGGGCTCTCGGCTCGTGTCATGATCCCAGGGTCCTGGGATCGAGCCCCGCATCGGGCTCTCTCCTCAGCAGGGAGCCTGCTTCCTCCTCTCTCTGTCTGCCTCTCTGCCTACTTGTGATCTCTGTCTGTCAAATAAATAAATAAAATCTTAAAACAAACAAACAAACAAACAAAAACAAGACTGTGAGGCTTCTGAGGACCAGACGGCAGCACAAAGTTCAACCATCCCCTGAAACTTGCCCTATGCCCAGATGCTGCACAGGGAATGGGAAAGAGAAACTTGAAAGATTGACAATTTGCCCAAGGAGACTGAGTTAACCTCGTAGAGCCTATTAAAACCACAATAACTATGCTACACCCTTTTTTCCCCTCTAAGTGGAGATAGCAGCTCTTAGGATATTTGAGATCAATTCTAGGAAATAAGGTGCTATTTCTATATGTCTGCAACATTGCACGTAAATTTCAACACCAGCACCTACAGCTTCAGAATGGTTCGTCTCCATGGGTGCAGGGAAGAAGGAGTTAGAAAAGGAAACAGATACTCCTACTGAGGTGAGACAGGTGCTAGATATCCTTGAAGGTCAGGGGAGAAAAGCAGGTCATGCAGGTACAATGTAATAGCCAGGGCTAAGCAATAGGCGGTAGGTAGACCAAAAGGCATCCTAGGGTTCCATCACAGGTGGGAAGGTGGAGAAGCGGAGCAGAGAGCTGCAGCGACTTGAGCGGATGGCTGGGGCTTGGGGCCTGGCCCTGCCCACAGAACTGGGGCCCAGGGCAGACAATCGCTCCAGGGCCATACAAAGGAGAATGGCAAGAGGAAGCAGAGGTTTGGGCTGAAAGACCCTGAAGAATATATCTTACGTATATTATATACGTAAGCCAGGGACGTAAGCATATAGCTTACATATATTATGTATAAGATATATATATATCTTATATCTCATATGAATGTGGCCTCCAGGACAGGCTGCAGTCCAGCGTTGGACTAGACAGACAGCACACACCGACTGGGTGTGTACACTAGAGCTGCTTAGTTTTCCTGGTCTAGGAGGTGGCTGGTTCCAGAACCTGGTGTAAGACTGATTCCACACACTTTCCAGGGGCACGTGAAATTTGTGGTGGCCTGCAGGAAACAGAGTGGGTAAGGAGAGGTACCAGATGGTCCACAAATGGTCCAAGGGGAAGAGAGAGGTAGAGCGGTGCTTGGATGGGACCCTGCCTGGCAAAATAAGCAAAGAGAACTTCGGAAGCCATGTGATCGGTAGCGGCTTCAGGCCCGATGACTACCCCTCACAGACATGAGGACACCTGGGCCTTTATCCAAGGAGTGAGTAGGCTGACAGGGCCTGCTGAAGTGATTATGTTGGTCTCGCAGCCTAGCCAAGCCATGAATACCCAGGTGCCCAGTCGCCTTCCCAGTGAGGAGTTCTGCTGTGGCATCCCAGGGACCTGGTATGCAGCTCAGGGGACAGATGAGCGCTGGGGCCCACTTCCGGCTGTGATTTATCACTGAAGGAGATGGGGTAACACCTGCTGTGTGGTGGCTGCAATGATACCCAGAGTGGCATGTCTCTTTCTGGCAGGCCTAGATCAGCACAGGGATCCCACTGGAAAATGCTTCCAGAAGAGAGGAGATGAGATGGTTTTTAGTGGGGAAAGAGTAAAGGAACTGACGGATATGCCAGAGACCAGAGACCATTCTGAGAGACCCCTGGCGTAAGGACCACTGACCTCTACGAGAAGCTGAGGAAACACTACAGATCTTTTCCCAGAAAAGCAAGAACACTCATTCATGTGCACGAATTTCAGCGGGGTTAGGAACATTCTGTCAGGATCTTCACTCACCAAGAGTCTGTTCTTGAGCAAGACAGTGAGCTAGTCCAGACTTTTCCACCTCACGTTGCCATTACAGATAGACCAAGAAGGGGCAGGAAAGAGGCTCAGATTTTCATCCAAGGTTCATGAGAAGTTAGACATGACATTACCTTTTGAGCTGAAGGTGACATTGGCAAGCTGCAGGAAACCTGGGTCTTTGAGTTGGAGAAGTAAACCCTGGGCGTGGAGTTGCGCTGCTGAAGCTGTGGGTCATAGTCTCGGCCCTGGTGCTCGCTCATGCTAAGACCTCGGCTGGTCACTTGACCTCTCTGGGTCTTGGGTTCCTCACCTGAAAGAGGAGGCTGCTCTCTCATTTATTGGGTCCTCGTCAGGTTTCACTGAGATGACAGAGATGACAAGTGAAACGTTGGTAAAATGTAATGTTCTGTGGAAGATGTAAATGACATCACCCAAGTCACCTGCTAGCTTGTGACACCCCAGGACAGGCCTTGGTCCTTCGGAGCCCAGCAGTGTTTCCTACCTCCATCCTTGTTCCTCAGACAGCCAGAGGAGGAACCCTGTGCTTCCTAATTGGAACTCTCTGTTCTAGCCATTTGTAATGCCAACATGGCCTCCTGAGCCTATAAAGTACAAAGCCTCAGTTCAGTTTAGGAGCCTCAGGATAGCTTTACTCATTGTTATGTGTTGAATTGTGTCCCCTAAAACCTCACATATGGAAGCCCTAACCTCCAGAATCTCAGAATGTGACCTTATTTGGAAATAGGGTCATTGCAGATGTAATAAGTTAAGGCCGTTAGGGTGGGCCCCCTCCAGCATGACTGGTATCCATATAAAAAGGGAAGATTTGGACAAAGAGACACACAGAGAAGGAAGAGGATATAAGCAGCCACAGGGAGATGGCCATCTATAAGCCAAGGAGAGAGGCCAGGAACAGATGCTCCTGTCATGGCCCTCAGAAGGGACCAACCTTGCCAATACCTTGTTCTGATCTTAGACACCTGACCTCCAGACTGGGAGAAAACAAATTTCTGTTCAAAATTCTAGCCATTCAGTTTGTGGTCCTTTGTAATGTCAACCTTAGCAAACGACTACGTTCACCATCACATCATAAAAGGGGAGCAATGGAAGCTACTTTCCTTTGTTCCTTTCCTTCCCTCAGATTTATAATTGGCTAGGAAATAGTACATCCACCTTAAAGGCATATGTATTTTTCAATGGAGGCTTAAAGTCCATGTATCCTGAAATCCTATTGGTTCAAGGTTAAAATAATCTCCTACATTAGGAGTTCGGCTCCTTTTACAAAAGACCATCACTCAAGATTGTAAATTACACGCTGTGCTTCACTTTCCCACTTTCGCCGTAATGTCAGATAGAACTCCTTTTCCCCAATCAGGAGCTTTTTGCTTAATCCTGAGAATTACTGTAGGATAAAGGGAACATAATGAAATGCTAAGGGTATTTACTGAGGGTAAATACTCCCCCTTTAGGAGCCTCTGGCGTGATTCCTTTGCCTGACTGAGACAAGCTCATTTTTCTCACCAAAGTTTGCAAACCTAGCACAATCTGAAAGACAATGGGGACAGGGTTACTTCTTTTTAGATAAATCTTTTGATCTCCTGAAAACAATGTGTTCGGTTTCCTGAGCCAAATTAAGGAGTTCTGGGTTGCCTTTAAACAGCAGTCAGCCTCAGAAGCTGTGCAGGGAGCGTTCAGCTCAGCTGGCCTGCTGTGTGGGAGAGAAGTTTTCCTAAGCAGATTATTAACAGGAAATTATTTGTCTGAGGTTCCAAATGGTCTTTCACTGCCAGGCCACAAAAATGCCTTATTTTTAAATAAACAATCCTGGGCAGAAATAACTAGAATACTCAGAAAATTCATGAGATAAATTCTAATTCTCGACCTCCCAAAGCAAAATTGACAGGCTCGGCTCTGGGGACCATAGAGTCCACCAATGTTGTTGACCTCTGAGTCCACTGGGCTTGGACAGAGAGCCCTCAGCGCAAGGCTGGTGCCCAGTAGGTCCAAATATATCGGTTTAAGGAGCACTGGATGGATTTAGGTGCAACAAATCCATGTTAGCTGATGGAAATTGGATGGAATTTGTTTCGCGGTCATGGGGTGCAGACAAGTTTGCACACCTTGTCATTGCCCCGTGAGCCTGGCAAAATTACCTCGTCTCCTTGGGCTTCAGTTTCCTCATCTGTAACTTAGCTTCTAAGTCTCCTTTAACCTTGAAAAAGTCAGGGCAGAGACTTTCCCTGTGTCATGGGGGAGTGCAAGATGGCTATGACTGAAATGACAAGACATGGGTTCCAGTTCCAGCTTTGCCGCTAGTGAGCCCAGAGGCCTCCCTCAAGTCACAAAATGTTTCTGTGCCTCAGTTTCCTCTTTGATAAAATTAGGAGGATTTCTGTGAGAAATTAATTCTATAATAGGAAATACCTTTTACTAAAAGGCTTTTAGAGGGGCTCCTGTGTAGCTCAGTCCATTAAGCTTCTGCTTTCAGCTCAGGTCATGATCCCAGGGTCCTAGGATCAAGCTCAAGTAGGGCTCCCTGCTCAGTGGGGAGCCTGCTTCTCCCTTTGCTTGCTGCTCCCCCTGATTGTTCACATGCTCGCTCGCTCGCTCTCTCTCTCTCTGTGTCAAATAAATAAATAAATCTTAAAAAAAGAGAAAAGCCTTATAGGATGTAATGTGTATTATGAGTTTTAAGACTACAGTGCAGTTTTTGGAATAAGGCCTCTTTAAAATTCAGCTTAAGTATTATCAGGAAGGAATATGAAGTGATAATAATATTCTCAAGAAGTAATGTTAGGTATTATCAAGAAGGGCTTGTACTCTCAGACTTTTGTTTGAGAATTTTATGTGCCTCATCAGAGAGGGGGTCCTTGGACCCAGAAGGGTCACAGAGGCAGGTGACTAACGGTTATATATATATATATTTTTTTTTTAAGATTTTATTTATTTGACAGAGAGAGATCACAAGTAGATAGAGAGGCAGGCAGAGAGAGAGAGAGAGGGAAGCAGGCTCCCTGCTGAGCAGAGAGCCCGATGCGGGGCTCGATCCCAGGACCCCGAGATCATGACCTGAGCCGAAGGCAGCAGCTTCACCCACTGAGCCACCCAGGCGCCCCAACTAATGGTTATATTTTATAAAGTCTGACAGTCGCTGATGTGTCCTCCTGCCTGTTGCTACTGTGTGTTCTTGAAATTTTATTCTGTTCCTTTTGGACCTGATCAGATGTCCAGAGGTGAGAGTGAAAGTGTTGCTGAATAATTAACAAATTGTTTCCCACAAGGGTTGTACCAATTCTACACTCCTCTAGGCCCAGGGTAGCATGTCAGTTTTCCCATAACCAGGCCTGCATTGACTATTGACATTAGGCTGAATTTTGCTATTGAATAAAATAACACCACACTGTTCTTTTAAGGGGAATTTCTTTCTTCTCCTCCTCCTCCTCCTCCTCCTCCTCCTCCTCCTCCTCCTCATTCATGCATGAGCATGAATGGGGGCGGTGGCAGAGGGAGAGAGAAGCAGACTCCCCGATGAGCAGGGAGCCCAATGGGGGAATCAATCCCAAGACCCTGAGATCATAACCTGAGCCAAAGGCAGATGCTTAACTGACTAAACCACCCAGGCACCCCTGGGGACATTCCTTTAATAAATAGCAAGGTTGAATATAAGTTTTTCTTTTTTAAAAAATTGTATTTATTCGACAGAAAGATATAGTGAGAGAGAGCACAAGTAGGAGGAGGAGCAGGCAGAGGGAGGAGGAGAAGCAGATGCCCACTGAGCAGGGATCCTGACAGGGGCTTGATCCTAGGACCCTGGGATTATGACCTGAGCCGGAGGCAGACACTTAATGACTAAGCCACTCAGGCACTCCTAAACCTATTTTTGAGAGGGCACCTTTCAGCCCACAAGAAGACTTAAAAAGAAAATATGGGCAGAAGGTTCTTCTGATGGGGAAGGAGTGAAAGAACTGGCAGGTGAATGATAACTCAGAGGAAAATCTGTGTAGGTTTATCACCATCTGTTACATCAAGGTACGGGAGAAAGTCATGCTTTCCAAATTGTAAACAATTTGAATTTGAAGAACATAGAAATTAGGTCTTAAGATTTCAGAATACTGGTTACTAATCACTGGAACTATAAAAAATCAACTCTGGCAATCACAGAATAAGCACTTGGGGATTTTTCCTCATTCTGGACTGTTTATCTTTGTGACTTCGAATCATTAACTTAATTGACATATCTGTTCTTGTTCCAAAATATGTAACATGCCGGATATAGACCACTTTAAAGGATTTTAATTTTAACACGAGTCTAATAACCTGTGGCTGCCAAGGCCATAATAAGTTAAATCCATTTACTTCAGTTTCCACATTTATATTTGTAGGGGTAAATGGCTATTCAGTTTTATGTTTAGTAAACAAGCCTAGTAGTTTAGGTTAAAATTAGTTTATATTTAAACCATTGTTACCCTTGAATACCAATACCGTGTTGGATTTGGGGAAGGTCAAGAGCTCTGTCAGATGCTGAGATGCTCAGATAATCAATTCACACTTTGTTCTTTCCACAGGAAGAGAGGATATTTTCCAAATATAAAAGGCTCATTGATGTTGGAAGTGAAACTAGTGGTTCAGCTATAGAGTTTTCATCTTCAAAGCCTTTAATAAACAAGAGATTTGGTGGGACCTGGGGTAAGACATTCCGGAACCCAACACAAATAGGGTCAAATGTAGAAGGATCTAGAGCCGGCCTCTCTGATGAGGTCAAATGTGCTTGTTCACAAGTTTGGTTTTATGCATATTTCTATCTGTGTGTAGGTCCTTCTGCACCAACATGGTTTATTAAACATTCAGGACTAAAATTAAGCTAGATATTGTCTGTGGATCTCTGCAGTTCACTCAAGTGAAAAAGCCAAGAATGATCGTATAAAATGAGGGAGATGGGCCTGGTTAGTTTTCTTTTCTTTTTTTTTTTTTAAGATTTTATTTATTTGACAGAGAGACACAGCCAGAGAGGGAACACAAGCAGGGAGAGGGGAGTAGAGAGGGAGAAGCAGGCTTCCCGCTCAATAGGGAGCCGGATGGGGGGCTGGATCCCAGGACTCTGAGATCATGATCCAAGGTGAAGGCAGATGTTTAAAGACTGAGTCACCCAGGTGCCACTGGGTTAATTTTCTAAGTTTTTTATTGGTAAGGACCAGGATTCACTTCTCTGATGAATCTCTGCCACATTTTCAACTCTGTGATCATGAAACCTTCTCTGTTTCATGTAATATTTTTTTAATTTTTAAAAAAGATTTTATTTATTTATTTGACAGAGAGAGAGAGAGATCACAAGTAGGCAGAGAGACAGGCAGAGAGAGGGGGAAGCAGGCTCCCTGCTGAGCAGAGAGCCTGACACCGGGCTGGATCCCAGGACCCTGAGATCATGACCTGAGCCGAAGGCAGAGGCTTTAACCCACTGAGCCACCAAAGCGTCTCTTTTTCATGTAATCTTGAAGAGGAGTGGTGACAATATTTTAAAAATTAATTCATTTGGGACACCTGGGTGGCTTAGTCGGTTAAGTGTCTGCCTTCTGCTCAGGTCATGGTCCCAGGGTCCTGGGATCAAGGCCCACATTGGGCTCCTTGCTAAGTGGGGAGCCTGCTTCCCCCTCTCCCTCTGCCACTTGCCCTGCTTATACTCTCTCTCTCTCAAATAAATAAATAAAATATTTTGAAAAATAAAATGAATTCATTTATTGTTCCAAGGAAATCTAACGAAGGTCACTCTGTTATGTTGGGCCATGGTAATGCTTTTTTAAAAAGATATTATTTGTTTACCCGAGAGAGAGTACATGCAAGTGAGGAGGGGATGGGAGGGAGAGGGAGAAGCTGACTCTATACCGATCACAGAGCCTGAGGCAAATGGGGTGTACTCCCAGGACCCTGAGGCCACGACCTGAGCCTGAACCAAGAGTCCAGTGCTTAATCAACTGAGCCACCAGGCACCCCCATGGTAATGCTTTTGAATCTTCCACCACCTCCTGCTTGCCTGTACATTCTAGACATCTTCAACTCTTGAACATGTCACAAGTCCACACTCCTCTGTACCCAAAAAACTCCTCCTTATTCCTCAAAGCCCTACTTGACCCCTCTAACTGAACTAATCCTCCTCTCTCTTAAGTTCCAAAAATGCCTTACATGCTCCTCTGTTCAAGAGCTTATCTATATAACATAATTAAGATAGTCTCTATTAGAACATGAATGCTTCAGAGGTGCCTGCTGGCTCAGTTGGTTGACCATGATACTCTTGATCTTGGCGTCGTGAGTTCGAGCCCCATGTTGGGTACAGAGCTTACTTAAAAAAAAAATAATAAAACAAAAACCCTGTAATACTTCATGAGTGAGTAGTCTGAGTTTTTTAATTTTTATTTTTGCTGCCTTAGTGCCTTGTATACAGGTAGTATTTAATGGATGTTTGTTAAGCAGGTAAGAAATAGGGCAACCATGGGGCGCCTGGGTGGCTCATTGGATTAAGCCGCTGCCTTCGGCTCAGGTCATGATCTCGGGGTCCTGGGATCGAGCCCCGCATCGGGCTCTCTGCTCCGCAGGGAGCCTGCTTTCTCCTCTCTCTGCCTGCCTCTCTGCCTACTTGTGATCTCTCTCTCTATCAAATAAATAAATAAAATCTTAAAAAAAGAAAAAAATAGGGCAACTTTGAAAAGTTGTTGCCTTTTGTCTCACTAACTGTGGAGCCTTAGTTGGATAAGAAAAAGAGACCCAGGGGTGCCTGGGTGGCTCAGTGGGTTAAAGCCTCTGCCTTCGGCTCAGGTCATGATCTCAGAGTCCTGGGATCGAGCCCCATATCAGGCTCTCTGCTTCGTGGGGAGCCTGCTTCCTCCTCTCCCTCTGCCTGCCTCTCTGTCTACTTGTGACCTCTGTCTGTCAAATAAATAAATAAAAATCTTAAAAAAAAAAAAAAGAAAGAAAAAGAGACCCAGATATATCATTAAGTGAACATTGTCAATTTTTTTTTTTTTCTTATTCCTGTATCACTTCAAGGGCAATAATGCACTGTTTCAGAGCAGACTAACCGCCACTTTGGGAAAGTCTGGTATTTTCCTTTTCTTCAAAACTGCCATTTAACTTGGACTGGCTAATGGGGTGTTCGGTCTCCATGTAGCTATTTACCCACCAGGCTCAAGCATCTCAGGTGAACCTTGTAGAAACAACCCCTTAAAAACAGTGTTTCTGAGAATGTGCTAAATATGACTTAGAAATACGACTATGGATGTTTCAGCTTGTGTGTTTATAAGAGGTAGGCCAGGCAGTGTTTTTTCCCTATTTTTTTCACTTTTTACCAGAAATAATCAGCAAGTTTTTCCTTATTATGATTCACAGTCCTGTGTTAGAGCAATTTTGGACAGTGTTAATATTTTGTAGGTTAATGTTTTTTAGCCCTTATGTTAAAACAATTTCATACTTACAAAAATGTAGTAAAAATAGGACAGTTCCTGTAAGTCCTTCAGCCAGCTTCCCCTAATGCTAACATCTAGCATAACCACAGTGCAATGACCCAAACCAGGATATTAACATTGATTCATCTACAGAATTTATTCAGAATTCACCGTTTTTCTCACTCATGTTTTTCTGGTTCAGGATCCAATCCAGTTCCACATGTTAGAGTTTGTTGTCAAACTTAACTGTTCTCTCCAAACTGTTACAGTTCTTCAGTCTTTCTTTGTCTTTCATGATCTTGACACTTTCAAAGAGCTCCAGCCACTTATTCCCTCAATTTGGATTTCTCTGATGTTTTCTCATGTTAGGCTGAGGTTATGTATTTTGGGCAGAAATATCCATGATACATACCATGCCCTTCTCTGTATATGTAAAAATTTTTCACATTCACATTTTGTGTGTTGGAATTTACTCCTTAAAAGAGAATTGCTTCATATTTTAAAGATTTTATTTTATTTTATTTGTCAGAGAGAGAGAGGGAGGGCACAAGCAGGGGGAGCAGCAGAAGCAGAGGGAGAAGCAGGCTCCCTATTGAGCAGGGAGCCTGACGTGGGACTCGGTCCCAAGACCCTGAGATCATGACCTGAGTTGAAGGCAGACGTCTAACTGACTGAGCCACTCAGGCACCCCAATTACTTCATTTTTTTTTTTAAAGATTTTATTTATTCGACAGACAGAGATCACAAGTAGGCAGAGAGGCAGGCAGAGAGAGAGGAAGGGAAGCAGGCTCCCTGCCGAGCAGAGAGCCTGATGTGGGGCTCGATCCCAGGACCCTGGGACCATGACCTGATCTGAAGGCAGAGGCTTTAACCCACTGAGCCACCCAGTCACCCCCAATTACTTCATTTTTTAAAAAAAGATTTTATTTATCTAATTTGAGAGAGAGAGAGCACATGCACACCTGTTGGAGAGGGGCAAAAAGAGAGAGAGAATCTCAAGCAGATTCCGAACTGAGTATGGAACCTCACTCAGGGCGAGATCTTATCACCCTGAGACCACCACCTGAGCCCAAACCAAGAGTTGGACACTCAGTGACCAAGCCACCCAAGTGCCCTGATAACTACTTAAAAATAAAAACAAAAACACCAGCAAAAAAACCTGTCTAGGGGTGCCTGGGTGGCTCAGTCAGTTAAGCATCTGACTCCTCTCGATTTCAGCTGGGGTCATGATTTCAGGGTCATGAGATTAAGCCCCATGTCAGGCTCTATGCCTAGCAGGAAGTCTACTTGAGATTTTCTCCCCCTCCCTTTCCCTCTTCCCCTTCCCACTCTTGAACTCTCCCCTCCCTCAAATAAATAAAGCTTTTAAAAAATTGTATATTCTCTGGATTTCTCAGGAATTGGACAGATCCCTGAGTGACTCCGAGTTTGGAATCCTGATTTATGGAAAGATTCCCTTAGAAGACTATTTGTTTCCCTGCTTCTGGGGAATTTGAGAATTGTTGGAGCTGGCGGCCCTTCCCTTTATCACGCTAGCAGAGACTCGTGGTCAAGCAGAGGCCTTCTGCCACTGAAAAGCTGGCAGTTATTTCCAGTCTACGGCTGATTATAAATTGCTTCTTAGTTGGGGCTCGACCAGAAGCCAACCCTGAGATGATGATTTAAATCTAGGTTATTTGTCTGGTGGGAAAGCAGGCAATAGAGGGAAGAAGACTGGGGTGTTTAATCTGCAGCCCCCAGCAGCTGACCATCCAACGAGAGCTGTTCCAGGGCACTTTTTTTCTGACATTCTGACCCATTCCAAACCAGAGAATACCTCCAAGGAGTGAGTCAGTGCAGCCTGCTGTAGAACGTCTAGAAAGCCCTTAGTATGTAAGACACTTTCAAGTGTGTAGAGATCTGGGAGAGACACCTGATGCCCTTTCTGCCTTCCCCTTACTTCTTTCTCTTTTTGTTCTCCCCGCATCCCCCAATATTAAAAACAAACAAAAAAACAAAACAAAACAAAACAACCCCCCTCCCAAAAAAAACAAAAGAAAGAAAAAGAAACAAACTATGTGCTGGATGGGAGGGGAGGGCATCAGAATCGAAGTGTGTGGGTAAAAATCCTCAGAGACAGGCAGTGCTACCATATTACTAATATACTCTTACATTTTTGGATCCCTCGATGCTGAGTTCTATTTTTAAAAGATGAATGACACAAGGCAGAAAAAAATTGCGTGTTTTCTAAACTTAAAAAGAAAAAAGAGCCATTGTTTCCCAAGTTGTGGTCTTTTCTTCCAGGCTTTAGAAGTGTGAGATCAGTTATAAAGAGAGATGCTCTACCTGAGCTTGGGGATGTCATGGTACCACCCACGCTTCACTCAAAGCATATAAGTGAAAGCCAGAACAGCTGACACTGGGCATTTACTCTTTTCAGAAGCTTTCGGGCAACTTGATGCTACATCTTGCAGTGGGATAGTTCCAGAAGGTCTGAAATGGCCCCCCAAACTAGAAGAGGGGCTTAAAATGGAGGTCGGAAACATAAGATGGCAAGAATCCTACCTATTTCATGTGGCGGCCCTGAAAATAGATAACGGTCGTGTCAGTGAGAAGTGCCTGCTCCGGGCTTGGCCACAGTAGGCTCTTAGCACATGTGAGTGGGGTGTGGGGTGGGAGGCCATTTGTCCCTGAATCTCAGGCGAGTCATCCATGAGCCTTGCGTGCTGAAGCCCAGGTGCCCCTCGTACTAGACTTGTGAGGCCATTAGTATTATCATCACTTCTCAGAGTAGTTCACTTCCCGGAGAGGTTGAGCCCCCCTGCCTCTGGTCACACAACGGTCAGTGGGTAAGTTAGGATCTGAACCCAGATCTGTGTGATTCCGAGATCCCTTTTACCACGCATTTCCCATATATTGGAACATCATGCCAATGTGAAGAGAGCCAGGATTCACCTTCCTCCAATCTCATCCTCCCATGTTGAAATGGACCAATAAAGAATGCCCATAAACTCTAGATCCTAAGCCCGGAGGACAAGAGGGTAGAAAGTGAACCGTGTCACTCAGCACCGCGTCCCAGGTATGAGGCTGGGGGCTTGTCCCAGGAATGAGGCTGGGGGGTCTGCATAAGGCATATTGTTAAAGAAGGATGGGAGCACCGCAAGACAGACTCTCCATTCTGCTTGCTGCCCACCGCCGGCTATGCCAGGCTGGCCCAGGAAGGCTTTGCTGAGCGTGGCTGAGTAGCTCGGGAGGTCCTTTGGTCCCTGCAGGTTGTTGAGCCTTCCCTGCCACCCCTCCGTGCAGCAGCTGCTGAGGTTCCATTCCCCATTCCCAGGCTAGCCCAGGGCAGGGAAGCACAGAACCTGCGGGTTTAGCTTCCAGGGGTGGCATTGTTTAGAGCACACGGATGATAAGCCAACTTTGACCTCTGGTGCCCTTGTTTTCCAGTTCCTGCTGGAGTTTGCTTTCACATTTAAGGTGCTGACCCCTCTCCTGAGATCCTTCATTCCTTCCCAGGTTTGGACCAGGATTTTAGCAGACCTGTGACCTCATGGGCAATGAGGAAATGGATGTCCTCTGGGTCCCCTTTAGGGAGGAGGTAACAGAAAGCGGAGAGGAGAGGGGCATTAAAAGAGAGACAGCATCGAAGGTACAGCAACTCCCTACTTGAGCCACTATTCAGAACCGGGCAAGTCAAAGGAAACCTGCCAACCACCTTCTTCTCTATTCCCAGCAATGCTGACATCACTTAGAATTTGGGTGTTGGTGCTACCCATGAAGAGAGAGTGCGGAAAGGCATGGACAGGTTACTTGATTAAAATAAATCTGGGGGGCGCCTGACTGGCTCAGTGGGTTAAAGCCTCTGCTTTCGGCTTGGGTCATGATCTCAGGGTCCTGGGATCGAGCCCCGCATCAGGCTCTCTGCCTGCCTCTCTGCCTACTTGTGATCTCTGTCTCTCTGTCAAATAAAGAAATAAAATCTTAAAAAAAAAAATAAATCTGGGATGCCTGGGTGGCTCAGTCAGTTAAGCATCTGCCTTTGGCTTGGTGCATGAGACCAGGGTCCTGGGATCAAGTCCTGCATCGGGCTCCTTACTCTGTGAGGAGCCTGCTTCTCCCGCTGCCTTCCCCTCACCCAGCTTGTGTACTTGCACTCTCTCTGTCTGACAAATAAAGTCTTAAAAAAGAAAAAAAAAAAAAGTATGTCGGGTGCCTGGGTGGCTCAGTCGCTAAGTGTCTGCCCTCGGCTCTGGTCCTGGGATCCAGCCCTGCATCGGGCTCCCTGCCCAGCGGGAAGCCTGCTTCTCCCTCTCCCACTCCCCCTGCTTGTGTTCCCTTTCTCGTTGTGTCTCTCTCTGTCAAATAAATAAAGAAAATCTTTAAAAAAAAAAAAAGTCCCTTCAGAAGAAAAGGTTTATGTCAGGAGAATCTGACTGTCACTTTCCTGAGTGTGTTCCTGGAGGGTTCTAAGTTAATTTGAGGACACAGAGGACATAAACCCAGTGAACTGTTAGCAGACTTAGGGAAAATAAGTGCAGGACCCCAGAAGGAGAGTCAGAGGGTGGAGGCCAGCACTAGAACAATAGCATTTGTATAGGTAGATTTGTGCTGGGAGAAAGACTAGGAAGTGCTTCCTATAATCCTTAATTTACAGGATAGGAGAAGAAAGGCATTAAGAGCCAAGATGTGATTTGTCAGATGGGGGAGGAGCTGCCAGGAAAGTGGAAAGAAAGCCAGTGCTTGCTGAGGAAAAGGGCGTTAGAGGGGTGCCTGGGTGGCTCAGTGGATTAAGCCGCTGCCTTCGGCTCAGGTCATGATCCCAGGGTCCTGGGAACGAGCCCCGCATCGGGCTCCTGCTCAGCGGGGAGCCTGCTTCCTCCTCTCTCTCTGCCTGCCTCTCTGCCTACTTGTGATCTCTCTCTCTCTGTCAAATAAATAAGTAAAATATTTTTTAAAAAAAGGCGTTAGAGTACTGTGTGCTCTTACAGACTAACAGAATGTAGCTTTGCCTTTTATGTGACACACACAAGAATAAAGAAAGAAAAAGAAAAAAAGTTAACGCAGTGAGAATAGATACAGATGACCTAATCCCTATTTCCAGAAGGTCCTTGTCCAGTGCGGGAAGCCTCCACTCATAATCCAGGTGGAGAAAGATGTGCAAGAACAAAAAATAGAGAACCACTAAATGCCAAACTGGTGGTGCTGGCCAGGAGAACATGAGAAAGACTAAGAGGAAAAAATCCCTGTAGATGGCATTGGCCAAGACCTCACGAAAGACAGAACACTACCTGGTCCAGAGGGGAGAAGGCTTTATGTAGGCAGAGTGGAAGAAGAAGCTATCCCAGATGCAGGGAAGAAGACTAAACAAGTGGTGAGGGGCCACTTCTGAAGAGCCCTGGAAGCCAGGAAGAAGAAATTAGATTTGGGAACCTTGGCGGATTAGGTAGGAGTTTAGCTTGTGGGTTCATTGTATTTTAGGCAGTACCTGTTCACAGTTGGTTTAGGGTAGAGGGAGCCTCAGGCAACAGATTATCTCAGTGACCAAACCTGTCCTAATTCAAAAATGATTGCTAGGGATTCCAGCCGACTAAGTGTGAGCATTCTGGCCCCAGCACCAAGACTTTCTTATTGTGGAGGGGAGCGTCGAACTCTTTACACCCCACACGGTAAATCAGCTAATTCTGCCAACTCCCTTGGTCTTCATGCTGACCAAGAGTCCTGTGACTGTTAGTGATCTCTGTATGCAGGTAGACAGGAAATGTGTCCGTTTTAATTCAAAGATAGGAACTGATAACTCTAATTGCCAAGGAGATACATAACTAAGTAGTCTACAGTTTTATCTACATCGTCTTAGTAAGATAAGAAATAACAGTAAACCTGCAGGACAGTTTAACATAGAGGAATGTAGGCTATAAAATGTTGTTTTAGATATCCTTATATAAACTGTATAGAAATTTTAAAATTGCCAGTAGTTTGGGCATCTCGGTGGCTCAGTCGCTTACGTGTCTATCTTTGGCTCCAGGTCACGATCCCAGGATCCTGGGATTGAGCCCTACATCGGGCTTCCTGCTCAGTTGTGGGGGGGAGTCTGCATCGTCTTCTCCCTCCCTCCGCGTAATCTCTCTCTCAAACCAATAAATAAAATCTTAAAAAAATTAATTGTCGGGCGCCTGGGTGGCTCAGTGGGTTAAAGCCTCTGCCTTCGGCTCAGGTCATGATCCCAGGGTCCTGGGATTGAGCCGTGCATCAGGCTCTCTGCTCTGCAGGGAGCCTGCTTCCTCCTCTTTCTGCCTGCCTCTCTGCCTACTTGTGATTTCGCTCTCTGTCAAATAAATAAAATATTAAAAAAAAATTAATTGCCAATAATGTTCTTACTTGCCCATAGGCATTTTTAAAACATGACTATTATGTTATACATTCAGTTAGCCTGTCCCCTTGTACGTGGAGCCCCTTCGCGCCGTGGTTGGCAATGTGCGGAGAATCCATGAGCCCTCTGCAACACTGTAGAGCAGCCCATCCCCACGATGGACGGACATGTTTCACATCTCCTGAATTTTGACCATTTGTGCTAGTTCCTCCTTTAAGAGACCTTGTTCAGACATAGAAATGCTTTCTTCCTAGAAAATCTATGCGTTCCACATGGAAATAAAGGGAGAGAAACACGTTGGTGATTCTCGATCTCTGTCGATACTTCTTTTCCCTATAGGTCTTGAGGTGAGTGTGTTCCAGAGTTCGTAACACCATGCATGTGTCCAGTGCCAGATGGTAGCTGCTAGATAATGATGTTTTTACTTCGGAGAGTGGAATGTTTTCTCCATAAGATAGAAAGTGTGCTTCAAGAAGACTGGTTTGTTTAATGGGCACGGGGGTTGAAGCCTTGACATGCGGCTTTTCTAGTAGTTTAGCCTGAACCCAAGGCAGGGCAGGTGGAAGGATGACCCTATTGAGGAACTTGGTCATGACAGCATAGTGTAGACCGCTTTGCTATGGGTCGAGTTTCCATGCAATGGTTCAGCTCAGTGCAACTGGCAGACAGGGAAAGGATGTCAATATCGTGTAGAAGTTCCCCGGTTCATGGAGGTGCCCGGTGGATAGTGCTTGGGGCTTCCGAGAGCAGCAGCCTGTTCCCAGGTCTCCTTTATCCACTTCCTTCTTCTGTGCCCCAGTCTTTCATTTTTTTTTTTTTTTTTTCAAGATTTTATTTATTCATTTGCCAGGGGGAGAGAGAGAGAGAGCATTTGAAAGACAACACAAACAGGGGGAATGGCAGACAGAGGAAGAAGCAGGCTCCTTGCTTCACAAGGAGCCTGATGTGGGACTCGATCCCAGTAATCTGGGACCACAACCTGAGTCGAAGGCAGACACTCAACCCGCTAAACCACCCAGCCGTCCCCACTCTGTTCTTTCAATCTATGTCCCCATAACTCATTGGTGTCGAACCCTTACACCCCTTCTGTGAGGCTATTCATTTCTTATTTTTTTAAATTGAAGTAAACTACTCAGAAAATAAAATTTACCATCTTAATCATTTTTTTAAAAGATTTTATTTATTTATTTGACACAGAGAGAGAGATCACAAGTTGGCAGAGCAGCAGGCAGAGAGAGAGGGGGAAGCAGAGAGCCTGATGCGGGGCTCGATCTCAGGACCCTGAGACCATGACCTGAGCCAAAGGCAGAGGCTTAACCCACTGAGCCAGCCAGGCGCCCCCCATCTTAATCATTTTCAAGTGAACAGTTCAAGGGCATCAAGTACATTCACACTGTTGCACAACCATCACCACCACCAGCCTCCAGAACACGCTTTCGTCTTGAGAAACTGAAACCCCGAGTTCATCAAACAGTAACTCCCTTCCTGTCAGTCCTCTCTCTAGTCCCTGGCAAACACCATGCTACTTTGTGCCTGCACGAGTGACTACTGTAGCTCGTATCAGTGGGATTATACAGTATTTGTCCTTCTGTGGTGGGTTTGGTTCATTTAGCATCATTCCCTCAGTGGTCACCCATGCTGTAGCCTGTGTCAGAGTGTTCTTACAGGCCGAGTGATATTTCATTGTGTGACTATATCACAGTTGGTTTACCCAGTGATCTGTCAGTAGCCACGTGGCTTGTCTCCACCTCTGGGCTACTGTGGGTAATGCTGCTGTGAACATGGGGGTACAGACGTTTGAGCCCCTCCCTTTCATTCTCCACCATTTTTAAAAGTGAAGTCCTATATTTTCTGTTGTATTTCCTTACTCAGAATCTACCAGGACTTTTCATTGTGTACTTTTTATTAGGGTTATTACTGTTTCATTCGGGCTCTGGTAAGAAAGTTGTGTGGGTTTGAGTGGTGTGCCTCAGCCCTGCCTCTCCTGTGAACCCTGCTATCTTGCGTGCACAACCGAAGAGAACAAGGTGGGGTGTTTGGAAATGTGCGTGTGTATCACGTCTAGCAGAAATGCCCATTGAGTTGAAAGAGAACAAGCTGGGGTGCACTGGGAACCGTGCTCCCTAACTCCCTGGCAACCTTAGAGACGTCACCAAGCCCAGCTTTCTCCTCAGTAGCCTGAGCTACTCCTCGCCTGCCGGGCTCCTGGAGGAGCGCCTGTCGGGAGGCCGCAAATCCAAGCACCTGGTCCCCACATCACAGAGGTCAAAATGCCATCCTCTATCCCAGGATTGAGCAGAGGCTGACAGCCAGAGAGGGAACGTGGTTGCGGAGTTGAGCTCTGCGGGCAACTGGCTCAACCCTTCTCTTGTGCCTACACCTGTTTCCATAGGATTGATTGACCAGATTAGAAAAGCAAAGAACCATGACATTCTGTTCTAACCTGAGGGTGCTACAGAGACTTGGACAGCTTGGGGAGGCCAGGGAGGGCTGGATGGAGGGAAGGAGGGTCACAGGAGTTGCTGTCAATTCGGGTAGAGCTGCTTGTTTATTAGTCATGGTTTCCATGAGTGTTTCAATCATAAAGAAAGGCTCTTGTCAGCGCGCTGCATAGAGGAACCTCTCTGCAGTGGGGCTGGCTAGCCTGGCTGGAATGTAAAGTCAGTCTACAAAGAAGTAGAACGAGGATTCGACTGTTATATTTGACCGCTCGGTAAAATTATTTGTGACTGAGCTAGTGAGGGGCCTGGAGACCCACATGGGAGTCCAGGAGTTAGGTTAACCCTTATCGTCCTGAGGATGGCCCAGTAAAGATGATCAGTCTAATCTTCACATAGTTAGGCCTGAACAATCAGCAAAATTGAGTTCTTGGGCTCTCTGTTTTATGGAAATACTGAGACAGAATTGAAAAAGAGGCCCCTTTTTGGGTTTTTCAATGACACAACAGAGAACATATAATGCCAGTGTTACTGTATAAATCACATTGCCAGTAGCTTAAAGTTATAAGTAGAACTTGCCAGAGAAAAGGAAACAGTACCTATTTGTTAGGAAGGCAAGACATAAAAGGATCAGTGGCTGAAACTGCTATTGCACAGAGGAGGAGGAGAATGGGCTGAACTGGGAGAAGGAAGAAAAGGAGCAGAGGGAGGGGATGTCATGTCTGTGCCCCATTTCCTGTCACATTGTGGGAGTTTTCACATTCCCAAGCACTAGAGTACATCCAGCTATGGGAGTCACCCCTTAATGAGTCTACCAGAACCAAAGAAAACAGTAACAGAAGGAATAGACAGTAACAGATAGAATAGAAAGTATCAGAACCCACTGCATACACTGAGGGTCAGATTGTTTGTGAATAGTTCCTCCCTGTGTCTATATTCATGAAGGTGTTTACTGGATTATAGTATCAAATACTTTCCTCACTCTGGGCTATGGTAGAAGTTTGAGGAACATTCTGATTCTGACATTTTGCCTGTCTTCTGCTCCTGGACCTTCCTTCTCAGTCAATGACATTTTGTGTCTAGATTTGGCTGCTGTTAGACTTGAAATAGATGGTCCCTGTTTGCCCCAGGTGTTTGTTACGGGCCCACCACTGTCACCTACACAGGGATCGGGGTTTGCCCCGAGGGCGCCCCCACACTGCTGGCGTGTCTGTCAGCTGTGCTATGGCGAACACCTCCTGAAGTTAAGACTGAAAACTTGACTCTGAATCTCACGTCAGCCATTTATCAGTCATATGATCACCAATATTGTTTCTTCAAAATCTCCCCATTCCAAATCACTCTTTTCCAGCCCAGTTTCATTCAGTGAATGTTTATTGAATGTGTACTAAATGCAGGGTATGAAACTAGGCACAGGGAACCGAAGAAGCTGCAGCCTGGCAATGACAATAAGCACATACTTCTAAGAGAACTCTGGGAGGAGAGATGGGGGATACTCAATTCTATGCCCAGGAAGGGTGGCGTGGGCTGTGGGAACTGAGCTGTGAAGAAACAATAGCATTGAATTGCCAAGTGGAGAACTGTAGAGCTGGTTTTTCAGGTGGAGGGACCCCCAGAAGTAGGTCACAGGCATGGGGGAAGCTCCTGGCCATGGGTTGGGAAGGGGGGTATGGCCCCAGGTAAGGCTGAGATTTCAGGCAGACGAACGGCCAGATGGTCATGTCGGAAAATGGCAGTGAGTGGAAGCATAGGCTGTGAGAAGGACTAGGCCCTGCCTTCACTGAGTGCCTGTGCTCTAAAATGCCTTCTGTCCCTTCCTCCCTCTCCTACCACAGCTTAGGCCTCTCTAAAAACAACCCACATTCCCTCCCCTCCTCGGCCCCGGGCCCAGGTACACCCGGTGGCTCCCACAGATCCCTGGGTTGGCATGCTACAGAACTTACTTCCTGCCTGTCAGCTAGAGAGCAGATGAGACCCTGAGTTCCATTTTAGCTATCTTTAGTATCCAGAGCATTCAAATCCTATCAGGTGTCTCTGACTGGTACGTGTATACTTTTCTGGAGAACTAGGTTCAGGCAGGATTTCCTTTTTGAAGAATTTCCAGACTCGCCTTCTACCCCTGTATTAGTTGGGATTCTCTAGAGAAATGGCATAGATTATATACATAGAAATAGAGATATAGACAGAAAGAGAGAAAGTAAGAGAGATAAAGAACGGCTCACGTAATTGTAGGTTCTGGCAAGTCCAAAATCCACAGGGCAGGCTGCAGGTTGGAAACTAAAGCAGGGTTTCTGTGTTGCAGTCTTGAGACCAAATCCCTTCTTCCTTGGGAAACTTTTTTTTGTTTTGTTTTGTTTTTGTTTTTGTTTTTGTTTTTTTAAAGATTTTATTTATTTGACAGATAGAGATCACAAGTAGGGAGAGAGGCAGGCAGAGAGAGAGAGAGGAGGAAGCAGGCTCCCTGCCAAGCAGAGAGCCCAATGCGGGGATCCCAGGACCCTGGGATCATGACCTGAGCGAAAGGCAGAGGCTTTAACCCACTGAGCCACCCAGGCACCCCTTTCCTTAGGAAACTTTAATCTTTGCTTTTAATACTTTTTGATTGGATTGGGCCTACCCAGATTACAGAGAATAATCTACTTTACTCAAAATCTACTGATTTAAATGTTAAACATATCTAAGAAGACCTTCAAGGAAACATCTAGACGGGTGTTTAACCAAACAGCTGGACACCGTGGCCCAGCCAAACTGGCACATAGAATTAGCCATCTCGACCTCACCCCTTGCCCCCACATACACACTAAAGAATTGACAAGTTCTTATCTGGGACTTCACATATTTTAATCCATTCTGTCAGTAGTCCTGGGAAGACGGATAATTTCCACCATTTTAGAGATGGGAACACTGCAATTCATACAGGTTAAGACGCGTGCCCCAGGTCATACAGTTCTGCAAATGGAAGCCAGGTCATGGCCTCCAGATTCTGGATGCCTCCCACGTGGCACTGCAGTCTATGTGCTGTGAATGGGCTGATTGGTCCTGCAGCAGAGGGGAGCTGCTCGATGTCCATACTGTGAATGTGCTGATTGGTCCTGCAGCAGAGGGGAGCTGCTCGATGTCCATACTGGGGATGCTGGGGCTGTGGAAGTCAAACACACCTTGACCTGAATCCTTGCTTTGCTAAACACATGCAGCTGTGGACCTGGGGCCATTTATTTAACCTCTCTGTGCTTTAGTTTCCCCACTTATAAAATGAAGATAATAATAAGCTTTCCCTAGTGTGGTTTTAATGATGAACTATGCAACATGGTGCCTGGCAAGAAGTAATCGTGCAGATTAATGGCAGGAATAACAAGAACATTTAATCATTCCCAATCAACTTATTTGGAAAGAAGGTAAATACCCATTTATATACCTGGAAGTTCTGTCTCTGCCAGGGTTTCATAAAAAACATTTCATCTTGTGGGAAGCTGGTGGAACAGGACCCTAAGCTCACCTCATCCCATGGACACAACTGGATAACACTCACATCAGTCTAAGTAACCCAGAAAATGATCTGAAGTCTGGCAGAACAGACTCCACAACTAAAAGTAGACAAGAGGCCACATCGAAGAGGGTAGGAAGAGCAGAGACACAGTGAGGAGCAAAACAGAATAGCCGGACCACTACAGACAGAGCAGCGGGTGCAGAGAGGGGAAAGAAAGAGACCCTTACACTGGGGAGCCTGCATAGGAAAAGTGAATCCCCATAGCATTTGGCTTTGACAACCAGAGGGGCTAAATTTTTTGACTTCTTAGAATCAGTGGGACTTAAAACCTGAAATTTAGAAAATCAGCAGGCTAGGCTCTGCGTGACCTGGGAGAATGAGGGGATTTCGAGTCTCCGTCCTTAAAGAGATAGCACCAGACAGCCCCCAGAGACACAGTGTAGAAGCAACAGTTTGAAAACTGCCTGGGGCACAGGGGAGGGAGGGTTATTTACTAATCTCAGAGTTGCTGAGGGATTTCTCTAAGAGCAAAGTTGCTGCCATTTCCTTTCCCTGCCCCCACCCGGGTAAACATGCTATGGCCACCTGCTGAAACAAACAAGGCTTTGCTTACACCCTGTCCTCACCCCCACCACACTTTCTGGATTTGTCCCCTTCAGCCAGGCTGGCCTCAGTCCCTGTGCTGCTAACACTCCATGCCCTTTACTCTGAATGTTTTGTGAATATGCTGCTGGCCAGAGCCCATCCAAACCAGGGACACAGCCTGGCAATGTGCAAGCAGCCCTGGCAGGAAGAGGGAAAGATATAAACACACACACACACACACACACACGACACACACTAGTCAGATGGAGGCCCAGCAGTGGGCTGGGTGTAGACAGCTGGTCTGATTCTATGTCCTGCCCACCAATGAAACCATCTCAAGGAACAACATAGGGAAAATGCCCTGCACTTCGGTGTTCCTCCATCTCTGGCAAATGCCTGGTCTGATTCAGCTCAAGCTCAAGGTGGCCCCAGACTGGTCCACAAACACCACAGGGACCAAACCCTGCCCACAACAGTCAAAGAGAGCCACTGAAGATGATTGGACTAAAGGAAAGAGTGGCTCAGCCACAATACCAGTATGCACACAGTACACCCAGGAGACACCCCTGATGTTGCAGATTCTGTTAAGTATGGGACACTGCACTGCAGGGCACGACAGGACCTCTTCTTCATGAAGCCAGTACTCTGAAGAGCAGGAGATGGAGCTCACTTTCCTTACACACAAAAACAAGCACAGAGAGCTAGACAAACTGAGGAGACAGAGGAATATGTCCCAAAGAAAACCGCGGCAAAACCACAGCAAGAGATCTAAGCATGACAGAGATGAGTAACATGCCTGCTAGAGGATTTAAAGTAATGGTCATAAAGATACTCTGTGGACTTGAGAGAAGAGTGGAGGACATCGGTGAGACCCTTAACAAGGAGATAAAGAACCAGACAGAGATGAAAAACACATTAAATGAAATTAAAAATACACTAGATGGACTAAATACCCAACCAGAGGAAGCAGAAGGATGAATCAGTGACCTGGAGGACAGAGTTATGGGAAGTAAACAAGCTGAGCATGTAAGAGAGGAAAAAAAAAATTATGCAAAATGGGAGTAGACTTTGGGAAGTCAGCGACACCATCAAGCATAATAACATTCCCATTACAGGGATTCCAGAATGAGAAGAGAGAATAGGGAGTAGAAATTTATTGTTTATCAATGTAGCTTTGGCTATTTGGGGTCTTTTCTAGTTCCAAACAAATTTTAGGATTGCTTGTTCTAGTTCTGTGACAAATGCTATTGGTAGTTTGGTAAGGATTGCATTAAATCTGTAGCTTGCTTTAGGTAATATGGACATCTTTACAATATTTGTTCTTCTAGTCCATGAGCATGGGATGTCTTTCCATTTGTTTGTGTTGCCTTGAATTTCTTTCACCAGTGCTTTATAGTTTTCAGAGTAGAGGTCTTTCACCTCCTTGGCTAAGTTTATTCCTAGGTATTTTATTATTTTGGGTGCAACTGTAAATGGGATTGTTTTAATTTCTCTTTCTGTTGTTCATTATTAGTGTATAGAAATGCAATGGATTTCTAAACATTGACTTTTGTATCCTGCAACCTCACTAAATTCGTTTATCAGTTCCAATAGTTTCTTGGTAGCGTCTGTAGGGTTTTCTATTAATAGAATCATCTGCAGATAGCAAAAGTTGTATTTCTTTCTTACCAATTTCAATGCCTTTTATTCATTTTTCTTTTCTGATTGCTGTGTCTAGGACTTTCAGTACTGTGTTAAATAAAAGTAGTGAGAGCAGACATCCTTGTCTTGTTCCTGACTTGAAGGGGAAAGCTCTCCATTTTTTACCATTGAGTATGGTGTTAGCTGCAGGTTTCTCATATATGGCCTTCATTATGTTGAGGTGTGTTCCCTCTAAACCTACTTTGCTGAGGGTTTTTATCATGAATGGATACTGTACTTTTACTTTGTCATATACTTTTTTTCTGAATCTATTGAAAAAAATCATATTTTTTTATCCTTTCTCTTATTAATGTGATGTATCATGTTGATTGATTTGCAAATATTGAACCAGCCTTGCATCCTAGGAATAAATCCCACTTGATTGTGGTGAATGATTTTTTAAAATGTATTTTTGGATTTGGTCTTCTATGCCTCCATGTTCATATTGACCTGTAGTTTTCTTTTTTTTTTTTTTTTTTTGTTATGTCTTTATCTGGTTTTGGTATCAAGGTAATACTGGCTTTGTAGAATGAGTCTGGAAGCTTTCCATCCTCTTCTTTTTGGGGGAATAGTTTGAGAAGAATAGGTATTAAGTCTTCTTTACGTGTTTGGCAGAGGTGCCTGTGGGGCTCAGTCGGTTAAGCGTCTACTTTTGGCTCGGGTCATGATCCCACAGTCCTGGGATCAAGCCCTGTGTCAGGATCCCTACTCAGTGAGGGGGGTCTGTTTCTCCCTCTCCCTATGCCCCTGCTCTCTCTCTGTCTTTCTCTCGTGCACTGTGTCTCTCTAGTAAATGAATAAAAATCATTAAAAAAAAATAAGTGTTTGGCAAAACTCAGCCATCCTGGAGGAATTTACAGGTCTTGAAACAGTTTTGTTTCTCTTACCCCGGTGTTCAGGCCTGAATATTGGCTCTCTGTGCCATTTCTCACAATTACATTTTAGATTATAATACTCTTTTCATTGCTAACTTTTCTGAATTTCTATACACAGGGTAGTTGAATATGATAAAGGCAATGTACAAAACAAAAAGTAATCCTGAATGTGTCTGAGAAAAAAATCTGTATGACATCTCTTTTCATGTCTAATTATATTCTCTGAGTTGAGACTAGGGCATCCTTAGATGGTGTCCTCAATCTGATTTTTTTCCATCTGTGTTTTTTCCTCCACAAACATTAAATCAACATTATAACATTCCAGTGCATTACAAACACGTTAGCCCTTTGGCAAATGAGCCTTGATGCTAGATGAGCCCAAGTGTCATTGGGACTTTTTCAAGTAGATCCTTGTGTGGTCCTGGGACCTCTGATGTGGGAACCACATTGTCCATCTGCTGTCCTATCTTTGGGCTACATGGCCTGCCTCGCCAGCTTCTTTCTTGCTGCCACCAACAAAACCCTTATGTTCCATTTCACTGCCTTTATTTGCGAATAGAACTTGTTCTTGTCATGTAAAGGAGGAAGAAGTAATAGAACAAGTGGTCTATTAGTGTATGGCAGGAAAGTGAAGAAGTTGACAATTTAGGACTAAGTATAAAGTAAGCTCTTTAGATGAGCAAATCAGCAAAGGCAACGAAGGCCACTTTCAGCAGAAGATATTTGGTAGAGGGAATGCACCGTAGTAAATGGCAATAAAGAGTGTGAGAATTTGCTGTAAAAGAAATTGCTAATACCCTTATATTGTAGGGGGTACTTCCTGGGGATCTATGTAGGAGAATGCAGTCGAAAAAAAGAATTAATTTTGAAACATTTGTAAAGACTGATGCCCATTAAAGAACGTCTGGGAAGTGACCTAATGGAAGTATGGTAGAAAGAGGATGATGTTTGGAATTTTTCCCCTGGGGTTTGAATTCCAGCCCAGTGTCTTCCACCTGTATGATCTGAAAAGCAAAATGGAAATAAATATCTACTATTTATCAAACAAGTTGTAGTTTTTTTTTTTTCTTTAAAGATTTTATTTGTTTATTTGACAGACAGAGATCACAGGTAGGCAGAGAGAGAGGAAGGGAAGCAGGCTCCCTGCTGAGCAGGGAGCTTGATGTGGGGCTCGACCCCAGGACCTTGGGATCATGACCTGAGCCGAAGGCAGAGACTTTAACCCACTAAGCCACCCAGGCGCCCCAAACAAATTCTAGTTTTTGAGGACATTTGCACATATTCTCACCTGATGTTCACAACAACTCTAGGTGGTATATACTGTGGTTATCCCTATTTTTTTTTTTTAAGCTAAGATAATACCAGATGTTAATGAGGGTGGTGGAGCACCCCGAAGTCTATTATATCACTTGTAGGAATGTGAACTGATACAACCATTTTGGAAAAAATGTTCGGTGGTACCAAATAAAGGTGAACATGTGCAAACTCTATGACCCAGCAATACTGATCCTGGGTATGTACTCAAAAAAGTATAATTTTTTTTTCTAGTACAAGCATGCTCAAGAACGTTCATAGAAGTGTACTAACCAACAGTAGAAACAACCTAATTGTCCATCACCAGTAGAATGGACCTGGTATATTGAAACAGTGGACTACTACCCAGCAATGGAAAAGAATGAACTACTGTTCCGCGGAACACGGACAAATCCCACAGACACAATGTTAAGTAAAAGAAATCAGACACTAAGGACTGGCTACTGCATGATTCCATTTATATGAAGTTCAAAACAAACAGAACTAATTTATGGTGATGGTAGTCAGAATAATCTGTATCCTTTGGGTGTGGACATTGCTGCCTGGGAAGGCACACGAGGTGCTGGAGATGTTCTGTCTTTTGATCAGCCTTGTGGTTATGTTGGTACTGCCTTAGTTGTCTGTGACATGAAAACCCATTATCACAAACGTAGTGGGGTTAAAACAACGCATGGCTATTTTCTCTCAGTTTCCATAGATCAGAAGTATGGTTCTGAGTTGTGATCAAGATGTGGGCTCGGGGGCGCCTGGGTGGCTCAGTGGGTTAAGCTTCTGCCTTTGGCTCAGGTCATGATCTCAGGGTCCTGGGATCCAGCCCGCATCGGGTTCTCTGCTCGGCAGGGAGCCTGCGTCCTCCTCTCTCTCTCTCTGCCTGCCTCTCTGCCTACTTGTGATCTCTGTCTGTCAAATAAATAAATAAAATCTTAAAAAAAAAAAAGTATGTGGACTCGGCTGTGTTCTGATAGAGAAGCTTGAGCTCTCCCAAGCTCATTCAGGTTGCTGGCAGAACTGCCTTGCAGAAGTAAGGAAGCTTATGATCAGATTTTTTATGGCTATTGGCTGAAGGGCAACCTCCCACCCCCACCCCCAACTGCCCAGGTCCTTGGGGCTGCGCACAGTTCCTTACCACATGGGCCTCTCCAACGGAGCCATTTACCACGCCAGCGATGAGTATTTCTCTCTAGTCTACTAGGAGAGGGTCTTTATATAACATAACATCCTATCATTTTTGCCATTTTTCTATTGGTTGGGTGAAAATTGCAGATTCTATCTACAGTGGGCGAGTGGCTTCCATAAGGACACAAAACAAACATCAAGAGGCAGGCATCATAGGGGTCATCTTAGGATCTGTGCAACACACACACACACACAGAAACACTCATCCAACTACACATGTAAGATTTATGTACTGCATAGTATCTAAGTTATACCTCAGTTTTTTAAATATCTGAGGCAAGAGATATAAAGTAACTCACTCTATGTCACTTGGCTACTAAGTGGCAGGGGTGGGATTCAAATTCAGTTGTGTCTTATAGGAAACCTTTGCTCTCACTCTGCAGATGGACTGAAAAGATGTTGGGGCTGCCTCAGTTGGAAGAGCACGTGACCCTTGATCTCGGGGTTGTGAATTTGAGCTCCACACTGGGTGCAGAGATCACTAAACATAAATAAATGAACTTTTAAAAAGATAGAAAAGATGTAATTCAGCCTGAAGTATGCTTTGGCTCAGAGAATGGTGGCTATCATCATGGTAGTGAGATAGTTCAGTTTTATTACTTGTAAACATTATCCGTTTAATTCTGAAACATGTTCAGGGGGCATTTTGTATGTCTCAAGCAAAGCAGTAAGTCCAAGAAGGTGCCAGAATGCTTGAGTCTAATTGACTTTGATCAGTATGTGGCTTTTTCCCACTGTTTTCTTAAACCTCCTATAAATGTGATTCTGTTATTATAGCTCCTTTTCCTGGCGCATCCGCTTATGAAATTCCCTTGCTACCCAGGTCTAGAAATTTACTGTGAATATTCCTTAGTTAATATTCTGATCTGTGAAGTAACCCTCTGTTTTACCTGCCTCCTGAACTTGTTCCTCATTATTCAAAGGCGACTTATAAGTGAACAGTGAATCATCTTGTTCTCTCCCATTTACTCTCCTTTACTTTTGAAGTCGGTGGGGGGGAAAAAAAAGAATTAACTTCGGTTTTAAAATGGAAGAGTTTGGTCAGAGATGAAATTCAAAACTGGTCACATGATTCATCTCAAATTATAGTTGTGGGCTCTGGGGTTATTAGGAGTTTGCTTAGAATTTTGGAGTTGAAAAGAATTATTGTTTTAATAGGACTTATAAAAATGAGCCAAAAAAGAGCTGGCAGCCTGCCTGGACTGTCAGAACCTTGAATTTAGGAACTGGTTTTTTCAAAAAAATTTCATACTTCAAGTTTGTAATATACCTCAAGGGATATAATAACATCTAATACTGTATTATTATTATTATTTTATTGAAGACCTCGTACCTGCAATATACCTAGTGTCATGGGATATCCCAAAGTAAATAAAGTAAAAGAAAAAATATTTCTGCCCTTAAGGAGGTTATGTCTTTGATCAATGGTAAAAAAAAATTGTGTCTGAAGTCTTAGGGTGCCATGATAAAAGAAACAATTAGGGGCACCTGCATGGCACAGTCGGTTAAATGTCTCTTGGTTATGGTTCAGGTGGTGATCTCATGGCCCTGGGATCAAGTTCCTCTCTCCGGGTAGAGTCTGCTTGAGATTCTGCCTCTGCTCCTTCTGCCCCTTCCTCTTGTGCACTCTCTCTCTCTCTCTCTCTCTCTCAAGTAAATAAATAAGTCTTTTTTTTTTTTTTAAGTTTTAAAAATTTATTTGAGGGGAGGGAAAGATTGTGGGTCGGCTGGGGGCAGAGGGAGAGGAAGAAACGGACTCCCTGCTGAGCCCGGAGCCTGACTTGGGACTCGATCTCAGGACCATGGGACCATGAGAATTCAGGTCATGGGACCATGACCTGAGTCAAAGGCAGACATGTAACTGAGTGAGCCCCCAGGCATCCCAATAAATCTTTTTTTTTTTTAAAGGAGTAATTATTGCTAGCTAAAGTTACATACTGTGTGATTCCAACTATATGACATTCTGGAAAAGGTGCAACTGTGGGATGGTAGAGAGATCAGTGGTTGCTGGGAGGGAGGGAGGAGCAGGTAGAGCCCAAGAGATTTTGGGGTCAGTGAAACTATCTGTGTGATACTGTGATGGTGGTTACGTGACATCCTGCCTTTGTCAAAACCCGTGGAACTGTATCATGGAAGAGTGAGCCCCGCTGTAACCTATGGACCTGAGTTAATAGTTAATGTATCAGTATGGGCTCATCATTTTTAACAAATGCACCACACAGATGCCGTATGTTAATAAGGAGGGAAGCTGGTGAGGGCTACAACAGAAGAGTTATGTGGGGACTCTGAACCTCCCGAGAGTTCTTCGGTTAGCTAAAAGCTGCTCTCAAAAAATAAAGTCTGTTAATTAAAAAAAAAATAGGGTGCCTGGGTGGCTCAGTGGGTTAAGCATCTGCCTTAGGCATGAGTCATGAACTCGGGGTCCTGGGATCGAGCCCCGCATCGGGCTCTCTGCTCAGCTGGGAGCCTGCTACCTCCTCTCCCTCTGCCTGCCTCTCTGCCTACTTGTGATCTCTGTCTGTCAAAAAAAAAAAAAAAAAAAAATTAAGAAGATTTAAAAAAAAAAAAATATATATATATATATATATATATATATATATAGGGACTCCTGGGTGGCTCAGTTGAGCATCTGCCTTCAGCTCAGGTCATGATCCCAGAGTCCTGGGATAGAGTCCTACATCAGGATCCTTGCTCAGCAGGGAGCCTCTTTCTCCCTCTGCTGCTTCCCTTGGTTGTGTTCTCTCGTTCTCTCTGACAAACAACTAAATCTTAAGAAAATATTATATTATATATATTTTATATACATTTGTATGTATGTGTAAATATATAATATATAATTATATTATAGATGATATTTATTTTGTATATTATATATTATAAATATATAAAATAAATATTTATAAATATATTTATAAATTCATGTAAATATATTTATAAAATATAAAAATATATTTTATACAAAAACACACACACTATATTATATATGGTTTTTTTTTCTGCCTCAGGAGACTCATAATCTCTTTGGTTAGTCCTAAAATAAAAGTGTATCTGAGGTCTAGGATCTCACGGAATACAAAGTAATAAACTTATGGAAGTTAGGGAAGGCTTCAAAGACGTGAACCTGAGGTGAGCCTTGAGAAAGACTCTGGCGTTCACCTGGCAGATCTGGGTTTGCCTGTGTGTGCTCTTAGCAGACATTCATACTACATACTCTTTGTAGGTTTGGCGATTCTAAAGTCTTCACAGAGATTGTCTCGTTTAATTCCCCACCTCAGGGGCCCCTGGCTGGTTCAGTCAGTTAAGTGTATGCCTTCAGCTCAGGTCTGGATCCCAGGGTCATGGGATGGAGCTGAGTTAGGCTCCTTGCTCAGTGGGGAGTCTGCTTCTCTTTCTCCTTCTGCCTTTCTCCCTGTTCTTGCTCTTTCTCTCTCAAAAAAAAAAAAAAAAAAAAAAAAAAAATCCCCACCACAACAGGGTACATGTTATTATTTCTGTATTACAGTTGAAGAAACTAAGGTTCAAAAGAGCTTATCCAAGGCCACCCAGCTAGTGAGAGGTTAAAGGGGGACCTCCGCGGCTCTGCCTGCTTCCGAAGCCAGTGCCTCATTACTAACAAAGAGATTACATCCTGTACAGGATTAAAGGCATGGTGTGACCCGGTGACGGGGTAGGGAGATAAAGCAAAAATTGATAGATGAAGGTATCCTTCATGGCAATTTAATAAAGAAGACAGGATTTCAGGAGTTGCTTGGTTGAGGCAAAGAGAAAGACTATGTTTGTGGAGAACTGGTCTCAAAAAGTCTCCTCCCCAGTCTCGCTAATATACACCCTTGAAACCTAGAGTCATGTTCAGAGCGGGGCAGAGTCCTTGCAGAGCTTTCAGAACCAGTTGGGAATTGGGCTCTGCAGACAGCTACTTCCCCCACACTCGTGGCTTTGTGCAGATTCTGGTTGTCCGGTAAGAAAGCTGGGGACATGGTTTTACTGCTCATTCTCCTCTCTTCCTTATGGCTGCCTTGCCCATCTTATTCCTTCCAGAGCCATCAGATTCCCTCCAGCATCCTTTCGGCTGAGCCCACAGGGAAGGCACAGTAGAGGGTTACTGGAGCTGGTTTCTGGACAAAGAACAAGGAAAACGGGCACCTGGGTGGCTCTGTTGGTTAAGCTTCTGCCTTCAGCCCAGGTCATGATCCCGGGGTCCTGGGATTGAGGCCCTCATTGGGCTCCCTGCTCAGGGGGAAGCCTGTTTCTCCCTCTCCCACTCCCCCTGCTTATATTTCCTCTCTTGCCATCCTCTCTCTGTCAAATAAATAAATAAAATAAAATCATAAAAAAAAAAAGAACAGGGAAACCCCTTTTCTCTCTATGCCCAGAGTAATTGGACACTATTTACCTACCCTCCCTCAAATAGATATTTATGTGCCCAAATAATTTGACGAATACCAGACACTACTCTTCCATCCTAGGAAGCTTGGGTTTAGAGAGATGTCTGCTCTGATAAACTGTGGAATAAAAGACTGCAAATCGTTCTTAACCATTCTGATCAATAATGATAGCTACCGTTTATGGAGCATTTACCACGTGCCAGAGAGTGAGTTAGGATTTTACATCCATGATCACACTTAATTTCGCCACATTATGTCACAGAGAGGGAGAAAGTCACAGAGGGGTTAAACAGTTTTCCAGGAGCCACAAGGCCGGCTGGTGCCCGTTCAGGTTTTACCTTCCCCCTCAGGGACAACTGTGGGCCAGCCAAGCTGCCTTTTCTCCCCTTCCCACTTTCACAACCAATTAAGAAACAGGACACTGGAAACTGACAGATGAAGATAAAAATGTCAGTGAGAATGTCCCTGAGATAGAGTCAATGAGAGACTGTGACTTTGGGTCTGTGTGACAAGTTCTTGCTAATATTCTCTGTGTGGCCCTCCCGCTCCCCCAACTAGGTATGGACCATCAGGTACCCCATCCAGGTCACAGTCTGGCTCTGAGGAAGAGACACTGGCCTCAGATTGCTCCCTGGAGTAGTCTGGGTTGAGAGGTCGAAAAGATTGGAAAGCTTTAATAAATTATTATTAGGTTAGGTGGAGCAATGGATTTCTCCCACCAGTCAGGTAACTCTTTAAGCAGAAGAGGGTGAGGCTCGAGGCCAGAAGGGTTACATTTTGGAAGCTCCTCGAAGAAAAACAATCTAAATCAAGGAGAAAGGAGTTTGCTTTCTGTATTAGCTTAGCTGCCATGACAAAAGACCACCCTGGGTGGCTTGAACAACAGGAATTTATTTTTTACATTTTTGGAGGCTGGGAGGTCCAAGACCAAGTCACCAGATTCGGTGTCTGGTGAGGACACACTTTCTGGCTTGCAGCTGGCCACATTCTTGCCATGTCCTCCCAAGGGAGAGGAAGATGGAGAGGGAGAGAACCAGAGTTCTCTTCTTATTAGGGCACTGATCCATCATGAGGTCCCACCTTCATGACTTCATCTAAACCTGCTCACCTTCCAAGGTCCTACCTCCTAAAACCATCTCACTGTGGGGTGGGACTTCAACATTTGAGGCTGAGAGGTGGGAGACCAACTTTCCATCCAGAGCACTTTCCTCCCTTGTCCCTGCTCCTGAAAAACCCCTAAGGAGTGGGGACTTTCAGCAGAGGAACACCATAATGAGTCCTCAGAACTCTGAGGGAAGTCCCAGTACAGCCTTCTTCATAGTGTTCAAAAGCAGGAGCATAGAATTAAATCCTTGCCCCATTACTTACCAGCTGGGTGACCTTAGACAATTAATTCACCTTCTCTGATCTTTGTTTCCCCCATCTTTAAAACAAAAACATAATAGTACCTCGGGGGCTGCTTTGAGGCTTTAAGGAGATAACGAATGTCAATGACACAGCATATTAAAGTGCTCAATAAATAGTAACAGAAACATTAAAATTTTGGAGATGTAATTATGAGAAAAAAGAAAAGTGCACCGCACACTTGGGTGAGAAATGGTAGCTTCTATCCCTGGACACTCGCTTGCAGAAAGCACCAGTGAGTGGTGTTACAATGAATCTTTGGGGAAAAGCTGTAGGTTGGCTACTGTTAGAATTTCGGCTCCTAGTCAGTGTCTGGTAGTAGCAGATCATGGAGAGGAACAAAAGTTCAAAGAAGCCTTGGGAGGTTCTCTTTTGTAGGGAGGGTAGAAAGCAGATGTCAACTTTGTTTGCAGGGCAGTGACTGATGGCTGGTCCTGTGGGCAAAGAGAGAGGTCACTACATGAGACTTAGGCCTTTTTACTCAGAAGCCACACTGAAATTCCCCTTGCAGTGATGGAAAATGAAGGAAACTTAGAGACCGCTGGTCCAGATCTCTCATTTAATTGATTAGAAAAATGAGATGCGAAGAAGTTTGGTGATTTACCCCCTTCATGCTTTGGCTAGTGATGGTGCTGAGTGTTAAGCATCCAATACCTCCAGGTCATATCAGTGAGTTTTTTCTTGAACCATCCTGCCTTGTTCCAACAACTTAGCATCTTTTGTCTTGGGAGCTCAAGATTTTCCCTAAAACACTAAAATTTTTGTTTGTTTGTTTATTTGTTTTGTTTTGTTTTTTTAAAGGCAGGAACTAGTAATTATTAAGCCTCTGTGTGGGCTAAGATGCCAGGATTCTTATATGGGCTCAAGTTTGGTATTTTCTGACCAATGCAGAGAGAGAGGGGTTTCCCTTTTCCCCGAGGACACTGAAACTCAGGCAAAAAGGCTCGCCTAGGGTCACAGGTGTCACTGAGGCAGATGCTTCTAACTCTACAGAGCTCCAAGTATTTGAGGGCCAGGACCCTTTAATTCTCCCCCCTCCACCCCCGAACTTGGTTTTGAGTATAGTGTTTTTCTTCACTAGAAAAAGTGTTGCGTGTAAATATTAATAATGATTTCCAAGAAGGTAGAAATGATCCTTTGACACCCAGATTTTAAAAAAAGAAAAATCAAAAATTTTTTCCCCAGATGGATGCTAATTCTAGAGATCGTTAAAAAACTCAGTGTAGCCCTTGAGATTTTTGTTAACAATAGTAGAATAGATATAATTTTTAACATTTATAAGAGCTTCAGGCAGATGTTTTAAAAGTTATATAAAATAAAAATAAAATGGAATATTTTATATTCACCTCTCATGCTATGCCTCCAAAATTTTCCATAGTTTGCTTGCATATTTTTTCTGCTTTAAAAATATATATGCTCCTTGCCAAAAATGTGGGGATTTCAATAACAATTCACATAACAAAAACTTTTGTTCAAATTTCCCCCACTCAGAGTTAATTACCATTAATATTTTGGTGTGTTTGCTTTAATTAATAGACTTTTTTTTTTTTAAAGATTTTATTTATTTATTTGACAGAGAGAGAGGCAGGCAGAGAGAGGAGGAAGCAGGCCCCCTGCGGAGCAGAGAGCCTGATGCGGGGCTCGATCCCAGGACCCTGAGATCATGACCTGAGCCGACGGCAGCTGCTTAATCCACTGAGCCACCCAGGTGCCCCTAATTAATAGACTTTTTTTTAGAGCAGTTTTAGGTTTACAGAAAAGTTTTTTTCTGTAAAGGAGAGCTCCCATATACTAACCCTCCCTCCCCCCCAGTTTCTCCTATCATTGACATCTTACATAAGTGTGGTACATTTGTTAGAACTGATGAGTCAATATTGATACATTATGATGAACAGGTTTACATTCCAGTTCACTCTTTCTGTGGATTTTGACAAATGCATAACCACCTGAAACCACCATTTGATATTATACAGAATAGTTTTTCCACTATTTAAAAAAGCATATATAAAGTTAATTTTGACTCTTCATTGGGTAATTTAATCGTTTTATGTTTTTTAGTTTAAAAATAGTTGTTATGGTTCTTTAATTATAAAAATAATCCACGTTTAAAGTAGTGTTGGTGGATAAAAACCGTTTAAATGAATCACCTAAAAACTGGCACTTATTTCAAGAATATGTTTACAAGTTTCATTAGTTGCATGTAAACAATCAACATTGTTGATTGTTTGGGGTCCACATCCTCGCACAGAAGGGCTTGCTTCGCCTCTGGTTTTCATGTGAAATTACTGATTACCCTTTGGGCCACAAGGAAAAGGTAGTGCTTTGAGTGGGCTCACTAAACAGTACAGTAAGACTTGCCCTAGTTCCTGGAGAGAAGTGTAGTTTTATAAAAATCCACACGCAGTGTTTCCTTTGCTCAGAAGTGAGCACAGCCTCTGCTCCTTCGCATAAAGAGAACTTCAAACCGAGGCAGAAGTGGGGCAAGTGGACTGGGGTACGGGGAGGGGGGGGTGGGTTGCTTGGGCGACCAGGTGGCTCCTCCTCCTGGGCTTGTGAGGCTGGGGGTTGATGGGGTTGGGGAAGAGACTGGCTGAGGGGGGCCCGGCGGGGGGTGGTGGTATGGGGTAGTCTCTGGGAGTGGTTGGAAGTGAGTCGGGCTCGGGGTGTAGCTGAGGGCAAGAGGAGCAGGAGTTGGGGGCAAGTGTAGCAGGGCCAGGGGCGTGACTGGGGGGATATCCTGATGGGAGATGAGGGATGCCTTGAGGGGCTGGGAATGGCTGGGAAAATGGTGGGAGAAACCGGGCTGTTGGTAGGGACGGGCTTGGCCGGGTCTCCGGGCAGGGGTCGTGGCAGGGCCGGGGTGCGTTGGGTGAGTGTGGTCGGGAGCATGGCCTAAGTGGACAGAAAACGGGTCTGGAGGCGTGGCCGAAACGGGTCGGGGGCGTGGCCTGGAGAGGAAACGCTCTCCGGGCCGGGGGAGTAGAGGGAGAGCCGGGCTGGGGGCGTGGCTTAGGCGTAGCTTTAAAATGGGCTGGGGGTGTGACCCGAGGCGGGTTGGGGGCGTGGCCTGGTAGCCGGGCGGCCGCGGTGCGGGCGGGATTCAGCGCCGCGCTTTCTCTGGCAGCCGCCCCGCCCGCCGCCCGCCCAGAGGCAGCGCACCGGAGCAGAGGCTTCGGCGAGAGCCCGGCGTGCTCCGAGCTCCGTGGGACTTGGACCGGCCCTGTGTCGCAGGGACGTCTTGGATCCTCTGGCTTTGGAGGCTCCGCCGAGTGGGAGCCGCACGAGGTGAGGCTGCACCCCGGCGTGCGTCTCTGCGGGGCGCGCGCGGGGCTTGGGGGCAGGCGTCTGGGGCTGTTAGCCCGGAGCCGGGGGAGAGGAATTAGCCCCAAGCGACGGCTTTCATAGCCCGAGGACGCCCTCCTCCGTCCTGCATCCTCCTGGCGGCTTCTCGGGGCAGCCCTAGCTGCCCACCTGTTGGTGCCCTGCAGTGGTTGCTCGGCGACCCCCCCAACCCCAGGTTCAGCCAGCGGCGTTGACCCCGGGGAGCGCGTGCAGCGGGTGCTCCTAGAAGAGGTCGTCTCCAGCGCGACCCGTTCGGGGATTACCCTGAAACTTTACCCCGAGCTCCCGACTCGTTGGGCCTGGCCTTCGAGGTTGCGCGGGGAGGGCGGACAAAGGTTCGGGAGCCTGGTGCGGCCGGTGTTCCCTTCACAGCTCCGCTCCCACGGGTGGCGCCACCGGTGTCTCCGGCACCGGCCCGGGTCTGCTGTAGCTGGTTGCCCTGGAGCGGATGCGGTCCGAGAACTTAGTTTTGAAAGCAGGATTCTCCTCAGGTCCCAGCTGCGTCTCATTTCACGAGAAAGACCGCTGGGACTTGGTGTCTGTCGCCTCTGAATTAGAAGGTTTGCTGGAGTCGGCTTGGTTCCACTTGTGGTTGACGTGGTGCGGGAATTTGCATACTGGCCCCAGGAAGGTAGGAACCAGCAGTGCTGCTCACGTCAGGGGGAACTCAGGTGACCTGTGCTGGCTGGCGGGCCACCCATCTGACTGTGTAAAGTTACAGAGCCTCAACAAATATCCCCTCCCTCCAAACGCCAAAAAACAAACCAAACCAACAAACAAAATACTCTGGTTAGTTGCTTCGCCTCACTGGATGATAGTGTTAATAATAGAACAATAATTTGAATTTAGTGAACACTTATTATCAAGGCTATCCAAAATCAACCCTCCCCCCCCCCAGGTTTTCTCTGCACCTCCTCTCATTTACTGTGTTGCCTGGTGTTTTCATTCCCACAACCCCCCTTCAAATCTCCCAGTTCTTTGCTTTCCTTTGCTAACAGGCACAGAAATCTCACTCCATTTTATTTTTGCACCATTCATAACAAATGCATCTTTTCTTCATGTCCCCCAACTTGCAAACCTTCTCATTCCATTGTTCTCCTGGTGCCTGTTAATTATGCGCTCCTCCCTGTGCTACCCTCGTTCTCTGCCCCCACATCCTTTATAGAGTTTTATGTGACTATTTCTTATACGATATTGTAATTTTCAGTTACCTCCTTTGGCCCCCAAATTTGCCATCTTCCAACCAGGATAATTATGTTTTTTATTTGTGCTGTGCCTGTGCACCGGTGTTGCTTCTCTCCCCAATTTCTCCCACGTGGTGCTTTCTTGCCTTTTACCTACTTCTCGACAAGTGCTTTCCCTGCTGCTGCCTTCACAGCAAGCCTTGTTTCAGTTCCTTTGGTTGTGAATTTCCTACGCCACCACCATCCCTAGGTTCCCTTTCCTCTTTTACAATCAGTCCTCCATTACGTTGCAGACATCTTAATTTCAGACTGCCTGAAAAGGGTCCGGAGGTGGAGGGAGGGAGCCTCTACCTTTCCCCAGGAGTACCCTGGGTTTCAGGACCTTCCCATCTGCTCCAGTATCATATACATAGTTACTGGATTATGTTAATATTGATATCAATATGAATATACTTATCAGTTAGTCTGGGCCAGGCCCTCTTCTGAGAGATCTACATGCACTAATACCTCATTAATCCTCCTTACATCCCTGAAATGTAGATACTATTACTCTCCCCATTTTACAGATGAGACAAGAGAGGCTGAGAAGTAACAGGCCCAATTTCTCAAGGCTCTCTAGTGGCAGAGCCCTTCTTGCCAGGTGCTGAACTTCTATGCTTATAGGAACTTCTGAACTCAGACATAGGCTGGGATTTGGCTTTGGAAATAAGGTCATGAATTGCACGTTTTATTTAGTCTGCAGTTTACAATTGAGGGCATATTATCTATACCTATAGAACAGTGCAGGGGGAAAACAGTGCAGGGGGAAAATGCCTGATGTCCTTTGGAAAGATTGGGGACATTGTCTGGGCTGACTGTCAATTCAAGCTTGCTTTCAGTTGGCTTCCTGAAGAGAATACATTGGTCCCCTTAGCTACAGGAAGGCTGGAAGAGAGATGGTTGCCAGCAGTCTCCTGTGCACTGGGAGTTTGAGATTCACTTTGGCTAGTTGGCCAGACCTCTAGGGCCCCCCTGATAGCCCTGTGATTTTATGAGTCTCATTTATTTCTATTTCATTATGGAATCTCAAAAGCTTGTTCAAATATTTCCTTGTTGGTCTTTACCTTCCTGAAAGTCAGAGGCAAATATTTCCCTTTTTGCAGCTACTGAGGCAGAGTGTAGGTAAAGTTTTATACTTTGATATCTGGAAGGGATCTTACGCTCCACAGATGAGGAAACTGATCCAGTGAAGTAAAATGACGTCTCCAAGGGAAAGCAGCAGAATCCAAAGGATGGGATACCTGGGCTTAGATCCCAGATCTGTTGATCTTTGGTCCAGGGCTCCTCATGCCTGCCTGTACAGCTTGGTGGGCTGATCTGTCTGCTTGCTGCTGAAAACAATGAGCCTTCTTTCCTCTTCCTTTCCTGAGCTAAGAGGCTCTGCAAGGATTCATTTAAAATAGAAATGTCAGGGTTTTCTGGGTGGTTTTTTTTTTGGTCTGAAAGCTAAACACTTAAAATGTTTGCTTTTGAAATATGTAATGGCATAAATGGGATCATAAAATCATGGAAGTATAAATTCAGAGGTTTTAGAAAAGTAATTTTGTTATTTCCAAAACATCAGGAAGGAACACCAAATGTACATTGCTTTCTAGAGGCAAATCATATAATACATGGGCGTTTGAAGATCTGTAACTGTAATGTTTAATTGCATTTTCCATTTGCAGACAGAAATGCATTAGGCACAAAGTGCTCATATGATTTCCTTGATCCTTGCATCTCAGAGAAACAAGTGAAGGGACAGAGTGTGTCAGGTTAGCTTTTGTTTCTGTGTTGGCTCTGCCATGCTCTCCCTCTTCTCTGGGACTGGGATTCCCACCTAAGCCCTCCTGATTCCCAGCTCCTACCTTTCTATTTCATCTCTTCCCGCCAGGAACCCTCAGGGAACCTGGAGGGTAGTATTTACCCACGCTGCTCAACTCATTCTGTATCAGTCTTTCTCGACAGAATTAAACTCTAATGCCCTAAGGTACACATCGTATGTAATTAACTTCTCTGATGCTTCTAGAATGAGAAGGGCAGTTAGGTTCCATCCTTGGGAGAATTGAGGGAAAAGTCGCTCAAGTTGTCCTCTGTGTTCTGCGGTTGAGATGAGGATCATTCTAACTGAAGAGCAAATTAGATTTCTCTGCTCCCCTTTCCCAGCTGAGAAAATGGAGGTGAAGGACTTTTTCATGGCCAGAGCCTCATAGTAAGTGACAAGAATGAGATTGGAGCACTGGGCTGCCTGGCTCAGGAGATCTGGGTGTATGCTTCCATGTGTCTGTCTCCTCTGTCCCTTGTCACTCCCTTTGGCTACACTCTTTTGCAGAGGCTTTTCCGAACTAGAAGGTTCCTGTCTAGTGAGCTGCAGATGTAACATTGGCGGGGGAGGTGGGGGGGCAGGCTCATAAGAGTTTCAGGGCCCATCCCTGTCTGTCTCACTTGGGGTGCACATGGCGCTTTGTCACTGCCTGAGAGGGCCCTGGGAGCTGCTGCCATGCCATGAACGGAAAGAGGATGATATAGATTTCTAATACATGACAGTGACTGTGGTCAGAATGTCCACGTTTGTGGCTGCAGGTAATATTGCATCCTTTTGCCCTAATATTCCAAACGTCCAGGAGACAGAACTGTTACCTCACCTTCACCAGGACCTTGAAGGACTAGATTTCTTGGTCAGATATAACCTCTTCCCGTTTCCCTGCAGTAGGACCATTCTGTGTCATTGTGGAAGAAATGAGAACTCAACATTATAATTTCAGGGACCATGTGCCTGACTCAAAATATCTTTGGGCGCTCTTGCCTGCCAGATCTGGACTGGAACCTTCCCCTGCCTCCCATCCTCACTCTCTGGAGTCAGCCAGGTTGGGGAGCTCTGAGAGGACTCTGCATGGCTAACTTGGAAGAAGAGGGCAGCCAGTCTTTCCCCCAGCCCCCACTGACACCATGACAGAGTTTGTTCCCTGAGACTGGCAAGCTGTCCTTGGAGAAAAATAGAACCCAGGTCTGAAATGACCAGACAGACTGGAAAGGGTTGTTGGTGGAGGGAGGCAGCCCGCCGGAAAGTGGGAAACTGCGATCTTTGCTCATGGTCTAGGGCAGATGCAAGGGGAGGGCGAGTCCAGGATTTTATTGTCTTAAAACAGAGGGACAGGAGGCAGGGAATGAGATGTGTTCCTGCTACTGGAACTTTGATCACAGTCTTTTGTAGAAATTATCGTTCTATATAAACAGAGAGCAGTCTTGTACTTGAGTGTTAAAATTACAATTCAGTCACACTAAACACATTTCTGAGGTCAGGCCCTAGTATTTAACCACGATGTATGGTGAGAGATGGCGTCCCGAGTTCTGAAACAACTTACACACATACGTTGAGACACATCCAGCTTATACACTGAAATCAGCTGTAGCTGTGAGAAAACCAGCTCCTACTTGAGAAATTTGCTCCATTCCCACCCTTCCTGGTAGAATGGCGTGCTCACATGTGCATGCTTATTGTGTACCTTTTATGTGCCAGGCCTGTGCTGGATGGGGAAGATGGAAAGAGTCCTCAGAAACAGCTGGGGTCCTCAAGGAAGCTCACATTCCTGTCCGGTGGGAGAGGTAGATGTGGGAAAGGAAAAGTCTTGAAATGTGTAGCAGATATGGTGATCAGCTTGTGAGGAGGGGGTTTAGGGAGCACATGAGAGATCTAAGATCCAGGAAGCCTTCCTGGAGGAAGAGTTAACTTCAGTCTGGGCTGAATGGGATGAGCAGATTGAGGAAGGAGCTGACAGAGGGAGGCATAATGCAGGTGGATTCAGCCAGATTGAGTAAGCACAGGTGGGGAGACAGACTTAGGCTCGGGGACCCTAGGGATTCTGAACACTTCTGCATGGCTATAGATCCCAGCTTATCGTTTATGACTGTTGTGTGTCTAGAGCAGTGGTTTGGCCTGAGTATCACTTGGGGATTTGTTAGAGGAGCAAATTCTAGGACTTTCCCTCCGACCTATGGAGAGCTTCAGAGGTCCAGAGTTTGAGAAGCACTGTTCTAGAACATGTGCTTTCAAGAGGCCCTAAACAGTTACTCTTCATGGCTACACGATAAGGTTTTCAGAGAGTGAAAACTCTGTTCCTACCTGGTTGGATTGGGTAGGATTTTCCTCAAGTCCGCAGCTGTCCACATGTCCTGCATTTCTTTGCCAAGTGTATGTACTTTCTCACAATTTCTCCCCGCCCCCCACTTCATTTCATTGCCCACTAGTGTTTTATATTATTTCTGTAACACCTCCATCTTTCCTGATTTTTTAGCGTTGGCAGTAGTCAAACTGAGTTTAGATCCTAACTCTGCTATGTGATCTTGGGAGGATATTACCCTTTCTGTGCCTCAGTTGCCTTATCTAAAAATGTAGGTAGGAACAGTACCTAGCATTTTGGTAGCATTTTAAACTTCACTGCACATTTGAATTAGCCAGGTTTTTTTGTTTTTTGTTTTTTGTTTTTTGTTTTTCTTTTTGTTTTGTTTTGTTTTTTAATTTGATGCCTACTCCCACCCCAAATACTGTGATTGGTTTTGGGTGTGACCTAAGCACTGAAATTTTTAGCAGCTTCCCATGTGCAGGGAAGTTTGGGAATCATTTTGCTCAGCTGTTGGGAGGATTAAATGAGTCCATTCTTGCTTAGCAGAGTGCCTGGCGCAGTAATTGCTTTGTATACATGCGCTGGCGGAGGCTCTGATGGTTTTATGGCAGCAGGAGGGAAAGTGAGCCATTTCAGTTGTTTGATGAATACTTGTTAATTGTCAAACGCCTGTTGGTTTGGAAATCTCTGGTGGTCCCGTCTTTTGTTCTGAGAGTTGAGAGGTGAAATAGCCCAGTGCCATGGATCTCCACATCTAATTCTCTAAGCCTTCTCTTAGCAAGGGTCATGCTGTAAACAGAGTGTGTCCTCCCCCACAGCCTTTTCAGCCCTGGGCACCATTTTCCCACTTCTGTATGGAAAAACTTCAATTTTTGGAATATAACCATTCTAAAATCATGAAGTGGCAATGCTTTACAACATGGGTGGGGAATACTTAATAGTTGGGGACCATTACTGTCTACGTTTTTCAGATAAGGCAATTGAAACACAGAGAGGTAAATGCCTTCCCAAGGCCACAGAGTTAGCAAGCAGCAGAGTTGGGAACCGAACCCAGTTTATTTTGTACCTGTTCTAATCTGTCATTTGTGCCTAAATGCCAGTTTTCAAACCTGGAATAAATCTTTAGACTTGGTCTCTTTGGCATGGTTCTGTTTTCTGGGATCTAAATGTTGCTCTGTCCTAAATTATGTATTTCTAACCATTACTTGAAAAGATGTATAATCTTTTTGCATGCCCTGTCTTGTCACATATATTAAATCAACATTTATTCATTGTTTTATTAATTCGACAACTATTGATAAGCACCTGCTTTGTACCAAAACAGCCAAGCTAGCAAGTTTATTCCTTCCCTTCCTCCTCTGGAGGGACAAACATGTCTCTGTCTCTATCAGCATGTCTAAGTATTTCGGTTTTGATTTATAACTGCAGCCTTTTTTTTTTTTTTTAAGATTTTATTTATTTATTTGACAGAGAGAAATCACAAGAGAGGCAGGCAGAGAGAGAGAGGAAGGGAAGCAGGCTCTCCGTTGAGCAGAGAGCCCGATGTGGGACTCGATCCCAGGACCTTGAGATCATGACCTGAGCAGAAGGCAGCGGCTTAACCCATTCAGCCACCCAGGTGCCCACTGCAGCCTTTTCTATACCTGTCTTTTTTGGTGACATAATTCCTCAACTTTTAATAATGGAACATCTGAAGGACATTTTTCCTGTTGACTTCATGGGCCTTCCTTGAAACCTGCTGAGATTAATTAAGCCAAACCCCATGCAACAATTATTCTAATTTATCCTGGCAAGTTATTAAAATGTAGGTTGCCTGGGGCCAGGAGGCTTGAATAAGTGAGCAATAGTTAGTACCCTCAGAAGGAAATGGGTGATGCAGTTTGAGTTCTGTGGGTTTGTCCTATCTTTCAGTCTAGAATCTGTCCTCGTAGTGTGGCCAAACTAAACAAAGAAATGAGAAATAAATGAATTCATATCTCAGGTTTCTGATTTGTGCTCTTTCTGTGAAAAAGAGTACATGTTTGGTTTTGTTTTCTGTGTCAGGCATGCAAGTAATTGGTGTTTACTGTGAGATTGGCCCTGGGACATTTAAGTGTGTGCTGCAAATGGAAATAATTGATTCACTATATTTGTTCTGCTGCCTGATTACTAAGTGAAAACCTGCCACTGGGGAAACTTTCGTAGAGCCAGCACACAAGTGGCTCAGTATTATGGTAAAGACTAGCCTCCTTTGTGTGGTCTTACCATTATCACTGCAGTTACTCTCGGACTGAATAGGCTTTAGAAACACAGGCCTTCAAAGGACTTGCCCTTGCTTAAATGTTCCATGGATCCTTCTGAAATAACATCCCCCAAGTCCTCGTTGAAAACGGTAAAGAAGGCGAGGCTATATTAGTATCTACAAGCACTAGTTATATTCAGAAGGATTATATATTCAAAATGAGAACAGTTCGAAGTACATTTAGGTTTAAAACATTTGAGGTTGACAATCTGAAATGCGCTAGGAAAAATAAGCAAAATGTTCTCTAAAAGGGAATGTTTTAAAATCTGCTAGACCTGTTTTCTCTACGTTTGAGTTTTCTGAAACAAATCTAAACTTCCCCGGTGATTGCTTGGCTGGTCTTGCCGAGGAGCCTACTTGTTTTACCAAACCCAGCTTCAGCTCTACCATTAAAGGCATCTCTCTCCGTGACCTTAGGCCACTTTTCCAAAAACGATTGTGTCCTGTACCTCCTGGAGAAGGGTTGCGTACTTGACGTGCCAGCTTCGGTTCCTGGCCATGATCTTTGGTGTGCTTGTGCACGTGTAATTGTGTGTGTGTAGGGGTGTGTGTGCTGGAGCCAAAACCACATACTGTGTTCGACAGTGTGACATGGAGGAGCTCCTCAGTACATAAAGTTCCCTTCTAAGTTGAGTCTTAGACTCCTGGCCTCACTAAGTAAATGAATGAATTCTGAATTGTGGAATTGTGAATAAGTAAAGTAGCAGCTTCTCTTGAACTCTTAGTTTTTTTAATGACAAGTCGTGGCAAGGTGTGGGTAAGAAGAGTGGTTTATAAATGTGCAGCTTGTGGAATCAGGCTGTCTGGGTCGTATTTGCATCCCCAAGTGCGGTCCTTACCACCCGGCGTCGGTATAAACAGCTCTTGCTCAGTGTTGAGCCGCCTGGAGGCAGGTGCTTGTCTCCAGGCTTAGCCTTGGAAATGCCACACACACCTGGCTGAGCGTCCCATGCTTCTGTGAGTCAGGATGGCTTCTGGATAATGACAATGCTCTGCTCCTTGAGACGTAGGGACCATTCATTCATAAATGCAGACCCAGTTCGGGCCAGGTGAGGCACTGTACTGAGGGCATGTGGACAGGGTCAAGTCTAAGTTGTAACTCCTGTCCCCTGTGAGTCTCACCTTTTCGCATTAGATCTCACTCTTGGATGGGAGGAGAGTGATGAAGATCCACTTCCTCTTGGCTTTGCTCTCTTGGCTAGAATCCTCTTCCAGGGCAGTGACACTCAGGAGAAGGGAGAGGGTAAGTATGCTTTCTGCCTGTCAGCGGTTCTGCCGGAAAATCATCTGGTCTTCTCTTAACTCCTGTCAGAATTAGGAAAAATCCCCTGGGCTCTGAGAACGGGGTCTGCTTTCCTTCTAACAGAGAAGAAACATGGAGGAGGAAGCAAGAACTCTTTCTGCTTTTCCTAATCTTTATTTCTAATCTGACCCCTTATCCAAGGTGCTCACCCTGAAAGGGTACTGAGCCAGATGACTTCCTGGTACATAGAAGCGAGACTGATCTAGCATTACAAGGTCAGTGCTTACAGGTAGGTAGGTCAGAGCATAGAAAATCGCCACCACTGCCTAAATATGTCTTGATTTGGTAGCGTAGTTGTTAACTTACACTTTCGTTCTAGCACAACTGCGGGAAGTTGATCGCATTGACTTCCTGGGGGCTGTTTTCAAGCCTGCTGAGATTAATTAAATCAAACCCCATGTGACAGTGATTCTGAAGCAAAGTGGTTTATTAAATTTTGGTGCATGCTGGACTACCGAATGGAAATTATTCAAGTGGATGATTGCAGTTTTGTTGATTTCGTACTATAGGAGTTTAAGACCCTTTTTTCATTTTTACGGGCAGATACTGCCAGTCTCTTAGATTTCCTTTCCTGCTGGGATGAGGAATCTCTGAAGGAAGAAGGAAATGGCCTATTGTCAGTAGGACAGTGTTGTTTTCTTGGCTTTCCTGGAAAGCCAGCTCTGTAGAGGCCAGGTCTTACTCTGTACACAGTGGAGGTTGGGGATTTTTAAGAACCCTTTGTGTCACTTGGAACACTTTTCTTCTGAGATGAAGATAGTGGGTATCTGTGCAGATCAGTCTGGGATAAAGAACATTGAGAAAGGAGACCTGGCTCAGCGGGAGGGTTCCCAGGCCCTGGTCTAACTGAGCTGGGACAGCCACCTTCTCTGTGTATGTCCAGGTCACCTGGAAAGACCTGGGAAGCACCTTAGTCGTTAGTGAGAGAAGATTTGAAAAAACCCACAAAACTTTTGCAAGCATGTGTCTTTGTCACTGTTCTCTTCCAAGCCGGAGAGTGTTCTTTTATGTGATCCTTTAAAGAGAACTGGATGCCCCTGTGACCAGTTAGGACACATGCCTCGTTACAAATTCTTCCTCTGCCTTGTGTAGAGTCATCACTGCAGGAGTCAGAATGAGCTTGGAAAACAACTTCTCATGGATTGTTAGTTGGAAAGCGATGTGCCCATAGGGAGAATCCTACAGCTCTCTCCTCAGACGAGGGAGAAATTCAGAGTCCTGGCAGGACCCCCCACTCACTGACTGCTCACCCGGAGATCTGGATGGTTTCAGATTCCCAAGGAAGTGACTGTTGTGTCCCCTGAGGGCAAAGGGACTTGGGAAGCATTGCCCATTGGCTGCCTCATGTTTTCAGGCCGCCATTTGGCAAGAGGGGAAGGAAGATGATGAAGTAGTGATCTTCATCTTGGAACCCACAGGGAAGATCTCATGGCGTCTGCTGCTTTCATGTGGAGGACAGACAACGAGAACTGGTGCTGGGGAGGCTGTCTCTCACTGACGTGTCTCCTGGATGGCGTTATGACTGCAGTGCCGCTTGCTTCTCCCATAGTGTGCTGCAGATAACGGTGGAAATGTTTCAAGGGTTAGGTGCATGGCTTCAAAGGAAGCAGCATAGAGAGGGCTGATAATTACCGACAGCCTAACAGGCAGGTGGCCACACCTTCTTGCTGGTGCATGACTGGGTAGCCTGTGCCGGAATTATACAAACTGCTGGTGTTGGTCCTAGGCTCTCCTGCTGTCCTCATCTGCATCCATTGTGGGGATATTCAGCCAAATGCACACCCAGATCCCAATAATTGGTTGTGTGGAAGACGATGGTATATAGGTTGTTTTCATTAACTAGAGTAAGGTTAGTAAAAGTGGACATCTGACACAGAAGAGGCGGGAGTTTGCTGAAGAAGGGAGTGGGGATTTGAGAGTTGAGGCAATATATAATTGTATTTGTGGAGAGTTTTAAATTCTTGTTTATTAATTTTAATTGAACTTTTCTTTTTGAAATAATTGTAGATATACATGCATGATGTAGTACAATGATATTTACATGATAGAATACAACATCACAACTAGGGTATTGACATTGATACGGTCAAGATACAGACATTTCCCATCACCACGAAGGTCCCTCATGTTGTCCTTTTATGGCCATACCCACCTCCCTCCTGTCCCCACTCCTACCTTTCCCTCTTTAGCAGCCACTAATTTATTCTCCATATAATTTGTTCATTTAAAAAATTTTATAAAATTGGAACATATTATGTTTAGGATTGCTTTTCTCACTCAGCATAATTTTTCTCAAGATACTAGTCCTTTAGACATGTGGTTTGCAAATCTGTGTTCTGACTAGTTTTCCCTTTTCGCTCATAACCAGGTTCTTTGCAGAACAGAAGTTTTTAATTCTGATGAGTCCAATTTATTGATTTGTTTTCCCTTTTATGGATCATGTTTTTCATGTCAAGTCTAAAAAAAAGAAATCTTCAAAGATTGTCTTCTATTTTTAAGTCTTACAGTTTTACATTTCAAACTTAAATTTGTGACCGTTTTGGAATACCTGGGTGGCTCAGTCAGTTAAACCTCTGCCTTTGGCCAGCTGGGGTTATGATCCCTGAGTCCTGGGATCAAGTCCCAGGAGGATCAAGTTCCTCGCTCAGTGGGGAGCCTGCTTCTTCTTCTGCCTGCTTGTGTGCGCCCTCTCCCTCTCTCGGAGACAAACAAATAAAATCTTTAAATTTATAAACCTTTTGAGTTTTTGTATAAGGTGCGAGATTTAGGTCATGATCTTGGTGGTTTTGTTTATTTGTTTTGTTTTGTTTTGCCTGTGGATGTCGAGTTGCTCCAGCACTTTTTTGTTGAGAAGGCTATCCCTCTTCCATCAGTTGCTTTGTACCTTCATAAAAGGTAACTGGGCATATTTATGTAGGTATTTCTCTGGGTTCTCTTTTCTGTCCCATTGGGCTGTGTTATACCTCAGCCACTATCACAGTCTTGATTCCTGTGGTTATGAGTCTTGAAATTGGATGGACTGATTCCTCTCATTTTATTTTTTCAAAATTGTTTTAGCAATCCTAGCTCCTTTCCCTTTCCATATAAATTTTAGAATAATCTCTTATCTGTAAAAAATCTTGTTGGAATTTTGGGAGAATCAGCATCTTTAGTGTTTGAGCCTTTAGTGTTGAGCCTTTCAATCAATAAACTCAGTGTATCTTTCCATTGATTGTGTGGTCTTCACCTATAATTCCTGTTCATGATTTAGATTTATACCTAAGTATTTCATTTTTTGACTGCAAATAGTATTGTATTTTTTATTAAGATATAATTAGTATATAATATTACCTAAGTTTCAAGTGTGCAACCTTATAGTTTGACATCTGTATGTACTGTGAAGTGATCACTGCAAAAAGTCTAATTACCATCCATTACCATGCAATTGACCTCCTTCACCCATTTTTGCACCCCCACTCACCTTCCACTCTGGTAGCCACCAATCTGTTCTCTGTATCTGTGAGTTTGTTTTTGTTTTGCTTACTTGCTTGCTTGTTTGTTTAGATTTCATGTCTGAGTGAAATCATGGTGTTTTTCTTTGTATGTCTGACTTATTTTACTTAGCCTAATACTTTCAAGGTCCATAATGGTTTGTATTTTTAATTTTGATGGCCATGTGTTCATTGCTGTATATAGAAACAGTAGGTTTTTTAGTATGTTTAGCCTATATCCTACAACCTAGCAGAAATCATTCATTAGCTCTAGGAATTTTTTGGTAGATTCCTTGGGATTTTCTATGTAGACAGTCATGTCCTCTGCAAATAGGGATGGTTTAATTTCTGCCTTTCCAATCTATATGCCTTTTATTTCCTTTTCTTGCCTTATTGCACTGGCTAGAACTTCTAGCATTATGTTGGATAAGAGAATGGTGAGAGCAAACATACTTGTCTCTCGTTTCTGATCTTAGGAGAAAAGCACCTTGTCTTTCACAGGCTTTTGGTTAATGCAAGTTGAAAAAGCTCCCGTGTATTCTGTTGTTGTTGCTGTTGTTTTTTAAATGGTGAATGGGTGTTGAATTTTTTCCCCAAGATTTTATTTATTTTACAGAGAGAGAGAGACAGTGAGAGAGAGGGAACACAAGAAGGGAGAGCAGCAGGCAGAGGGAGAATCAGACTCCCTGCTGAGCAAGGAGCCAATGCGGGGCTCCATCCTAGGATCCTGGGATCTTGACCTGAGCCAAAGGCAGATGCTTAATCACTGAGCCTCCCAGGCACCCTGAATGGGTGTTGAATTTCGTCAGATACTTCTTCTGTGTCAGTTGATGTGATCATATGATTTTTTTCTCTAGCCTGTTAATATGGTAGATTATATTGATTAATTTTCAAATATTAAAAAACTCTTGGATCACTGGAATAATCTCAAGTGCATATCAGCCCCACTTGTTCATGTGTATAATTATTTTTATATATTGCTGAATGCTAGTTTGTTAATCATTCTTGTATCTGTATTCATGAGGAATATTACATCTATAAGTTGTGGTTTTTTGGAGGGGGTGAGTATTATCTTCATCTAGTTTTGGTATCAGGGTAACAATAACTTCATGAAATTAAGAGTAGAGAAGTATTTCCTCCTCTTTAGTTTCCTGGAAGGTTTATGTAGAATTGGTGTTAATTCTTTTTTGAACATTTGGTAGACTACTTCAGTGAGATTCTTCGAGCCCTGGAGATTTTTCTTTTGGTAGTTTTGAAATTGCAAGTTCAAGTCCCTTAATGGTTAAGGTCTATTGAAGTTATTTATTTCATACTGTGTGAATTTTGGTAGTTTGTGTTTTTTTGAGCAAATGGCCCATTTTGTCTAAATTGTCAAATTTATGTATATAGAGTTCATAATATTCCCTTATTGACCTTTTTATATCTGGGAGGAGGTCTATAGTGATATCTTGTTTCATTACTAATGTTGGTATATTGTGTCTTCTTCCTTTTTCTTTGTCAGTCCTGTTAGAAGTTTGTGAGCTTTATTAATCTAAAAAAAAAAACAGCTCTTGGTTTATTTGATTTTCTCTATTTTTCTATTTTCAGTTTTTTTTTTAATCCACTCTTACCTTTGTTATTTCCTTCCTTTTTCTTTCTTTGGGCTTATTTTGCCCTTTTTCTAGGTTCTTGAGGTGGGAGTTTACTGATTTGAAATGTTTCTTCTTTTTAATATGTATTTATTTCATGCTATAAATTTCCCTCAGAGTATTGCTTTAGGTATATCCTATAATGACATATTTCATTTTCATCTTCATTCAGTTAAATGTGTTTTTTAAAATTTCTCTTTGTCTTCTGTTTTGACCTGTGGATTATTTACATACATCTTGCTTGCTTTCCAAATATTTGGATATTTTCCTGTTATCTTTCTCTTACTGACTTCTACTTTATTCCATTTTGGTAGGGAGAATACATTCTATATGATTTTATTTTATTTTAAAGATTTTTATTTATTTGACAGATGGAGATCACAAGTAGGCAGAGAGGCAGGCAGAGAGAGAGGAGGAAGCAGGCTCCCCGCTGAGCAGAGAGCCCAGTACAGCTCCATTCCAGGACCCTGAGGTCATGACCCTAGCCGAAGACAGAGCTTTAACCCACTGAGCCACCCAGGTGCCCCATTCTATGATTTTAGTTTTTAAAATGTTTTTGAGGGTTGTTTTAAAGCCCATGATATTGTCTGTCTTCATATATCTCCCATATACTCTTGAACAAGAATATATATTCTGCTGTTGTAGGATGGAGTATGCTATTAATGTCTCATCCTTTTGGTTGATGTTGCTACTCCTGAAATGGAGTGTTGTAGTGATGTTGGTAGTAGCTGTTTTTTGTTTTTGTTTTCTTTTTTCTGGTAATGGAGGGGGAATAAGGATTAGATAGCAGAGAATTTGAAGTCATATTGTCCAGCAAAAATAAGGAGACCAAGAGTATATATTGCCAGTTTAAGGTAACTTTGACAGTCATCCAAGGAGAGAGTAGTTTATATTCTGAAAATGTAAGTACTAGAGGGCCATTTCTTCAAACCATTGTTTTAGAATTAGAAAGTCTGAAGAAAACCAAGCTTAATTTGAAAATCAAAGGTCAGACGGCTAAAGTTGCCAACTAGGACAGGGAAAAAAGGGTATGTTTTAAGTTTGTTTGGATTACTTCTTGTTGAATAGTATTTATGAGTTAACTAACTTATTGTGTACTAAGTACTTACATAATCATTACTTTAATTAGATCCAGAGCAGAGAAGTAGCTTATTAATATAAAAGCTAGACTAATTTATTCTAAAGCATTTGTTGTGTAACTTCTCTATTCCTGACGTGGCACTATTCCTGAGGTTATAAAAATAAACTCGAGCAACATGGACTTAAGTATCCTTTATTCTCCCACAGAAGGAAAACCTAGAAATCCCAATGGCTAAGACTGACATCTAGGAAACATAAGAATAAATTCAGCCTTGAATATTATTATAGTTTCATAGCCTATAAATTTAAATTTGAAAAATAATATTAAAAATGTTTTGTAAGAGAAGTATGTTTTATTACATGGTTACCTAGTGGCTTCCAATTAAAGCCTGGTATTTCTTGCATGTCTTCTATGTGCCAGGCACTGAAATGGGTACAGAGGGTCTGGGTTCGTTCAGCCCCTTATCTTAAGCCTGATATAAAGATAGAGGCCAGATGTAAATTTCTTGAACTTATATTCATCTTTGTGTTTTATTTTTTTAAAAAAAGAAGCTTCCATGTATAATGGAAAATTTTTTATTTACATCTTTTTTTTAAGACCATAGCTTTATAAAGAATGTCTGTGTAAGTCATGTTGAACTTAAATGTAAACAGATCTAGTAGCAGTATCAATACTGAAATTATTCACATTGTTTTGTAAACACATCTGTTAGTTTAACCCGTTCAACCAGGTACAGTTACAGAAGGGCAATGAAGACCTTGGTCCATTACTTTACATGTAACACTGTAGAAAGTGAGAAAATACAGTTAAATTTATCGTAGTCTTTGCTTTCTTTTTCTCCGTGACATAATAGTTTCCCTTTAATATCTGTTTTTCAGATCATGAAAACATGTTATTTTCCCAGACAACCAGTTGCTTTGATTAATGGGGCCAGGTCAGTCCAAGGACAGATTAAACACATAGGAACCTGGCATGATTCCTAGAAATGATACTCAATCTTCCTTCTCTCACCTTGGGGCTCTTTAATTACTGTGTTTTCTGTGAAAATGGAGTCTGGTAATTTTCTGAAGAAGCTCCATTTATCAGAATAAATGATAGGTATTTGGTTGATAAGCTCTTAATTATTTTTTTAAAGATTTTACTTATTTATTTGACAGACAGAGATCACAAGTAGGCAGAGAGGCCGGCAGAGAGAAAGGGTGAAGCAGGCTCCCTGCTGAGCAGAGAGCCTGACGGGGCTCAATCCCAGGACCCTGAAACCATGACCTGAGCAGAAGATGTAGAGGCTTAACCCACTGAATCACCCAGGCATCCCGATAATCTATTAATTTTTAATGAATAATAAGCTCATGCTTCATTTTGTGTCACTTTATTAACAGGTCTTCTCCTTTCTTGTATAAAAAAAAGTTGAAAGTGGTACTGTCTATTCAACTTCTTTATTATTCCTTAATTAATCAAAGCATGGTGGTCCTGAACATTACTTCCCTGATTCACCATTACTTTTAACTGTTGCATTTTGTTCTTTTTTTTTTTTTTAAGATTTTATTTATTTATTTGACAGACAGAGATCACAAGTAGGCAGAGAAGCAGGCAGAGAGAGAGAGAGAGGAGGAAGCAGGCTCCCTGCTGAGCAGAGAGCCCGATTCGGGGCTCGATCCCAGGACCCTGAGATCATGACCTGAGCCGAAGGCAGAGGCTAAACCACTGAGCCACCCAGGCACCCCTGCATTTCGTTCTTGTAGATATTTGGAGAAAGTGGTTAGATACTTTTATAATAATTTAGGCATGTATCAGTTAGTGTGGCTGATATGGTTTGCCTTCTGTAAATCACGTAACTTCTTTGAGCCTAATTGTTTCCTTTTCTATATAAAATGGGTCTGGCTGATAATAAGTGACCCGGCTATTTATTATGGCTGTTTTCATTATAACATGCTAGTCTGTGAGCTCCAGAAGATTGATAGCTGTGGCTGATTTATATCTGTATCTCCAGTCTGTGACAGCCCAGATACTGCAAACGCTTATGGCATTTGGGGCCAGGCAGGTAACACAAGAGCTATGCAGTCTCACATGGAAACTCTGTAGGTTCCACCTATACGATCCACTGGGAACGTGGCCCAATGTTAGCAAACCCTCCTATTTTCCCAGAGAATCCAGAAACCTGCATTCTAAGTGAAATCTCTCTCTTCTTAAATATTGCTAATTAATTCGGTTTAAGAAGAATCCCCTATGTAGGCCAAACAAGGTGTGGGCACTAGGAAATTTAACCCAAAGCCAAAGCTTTGCCACCTGACCATGCTCTTAAAAAATGTTCGTTGAATTAACAGCAGTGAACAATAGTGTTCATTGACTTATTGAGCTCCTTTATCTTATGATAGAGATAGTTTTGATACTTCTGAGGAATATACATCTGTCTTCTGACAGTAAGAGCTTTGTTAACTAGACAATTAAGATATTACTTATACAGAATTATTAAAAGCATTTACTACTAACAAGTAGTGTAAATGAGCTTACTATGTGCCATGCGTTGGTAGGAAAGTATTATTAATCCATATAAAAAGATGAACAAATTAAAGATCGGAAAGGTTAAATAATGACCCAAGCAGCTACATTCTGCCTAATGGCAGAAGTGAGATTATAACCCAGTAGTTCAGACGGTACCATTCCTGGCTGTTAACACCTTTTGTCCAGATTAAGGATGAGTTGACACCATAGCAAGCAACTAGCTTTATTTATTTTTTTTTTTAAAACAGCTTTATGGAAATATAATTGACACACCATCTAGTTCATTCATTTAAAGTGTAAAACTGAGGTGTTGTTAGTATAGTCATAAAGTCATGCCAGTTATCACCACCGTCAATTATAGAATATTTTCATCATCCTAGAAGGGAAATCTGTCCCAATTAGTAGTCACTCCCCACTTCCCCCCAAACTCCTAGGCCTTGGCAATGACTTAATTTACAATCTGTCACTATAGATCTGCCTTTTCTAGACATTTCGTATAAGGAATCATTCACTCTGTGGCCTTTTGTATTTTTTTTTTTTTTCAGTCAGCATGGCATTTCAGGATTTGTGCTTGTAAGCATTCTGAGTCATTTCTCTTGAGTAGTGAATAACCTTCCATTTCATGTATATATCACATTGCATTTGTTCACAGTAATTCCCCATCATCCCCTGTTCCCAGCCCCTGGCAGCCATTAGTACATTACACCACAAGTTCTTTATGATTTTGACTATTATAAATACCTTGTGTCAGTTGAAGCATAAAGTATTCGTATTTTTGTGACTGGCTTATTTCACTTAGAGTGTCCTCAAGGTTCATCCATGCTGTATCATATGTCAAAATTTCCTTCCTTTTAAAGACGGAATAGTATGCCATTGTATGTATATGCCACATTTTCTTTACCCATTCTTCTACTGTTGGACATTTCAGTTACTTTCACCTTTTGGCTAGGGGGAATAATGGTGCTGTGAGCAAGGGTGTACCAATGTCTCTTTGAAATCTTGCTTTCAGTTCTTTTGGGTTTGTATGATTGGAATTGCTGAATAATTTATTTCTTTTCTCTTTTTTAAAAAAGATTTTATTTATTTATTTGATAGACAGAGATCACAAGTAGGCAGAGAGGGAGGGGGAAGCAGGCTTCCCACTGAGCAGAGAGCCCGATGTGGGCCTCGATTCTAGGACCCTGGGATCACAACCTGAGCTGAAGGCAGAGGTTTTAACCCACTGAGCCCCCCAGGTGCCCCAGAATTGCTGAATAATTTCTGACTTTATCTGACTGTGTTCAGAGACGATATTTTGTATGATAGCTATCTTTTTAAGCCTTTTTTTTTTTTTTAAGATTTTATGTATTTGACAGAGAGAACACAAGTAGGCAGAGCGGCAGGCAGGGTGGGGAGGAGGAGAGCAGACTCTCCGCTGAGCAGGGAGCCCAATGCGGGGCTTGATACCAGGACTCTGGGATCATGACCTGAGTGGAAGGCAGCCGCTTAACTGACTGAGCCACCCAAGTGCCCCCTTTTTTTTTAAGTCTTAAGACTTAATTTGTGACTTAACATTTGGTCTGCCCTGGAAAATGTCCTGTGTGCCCTTGAGAAGAATGTGTGTCCTGTGGTTTTGTGTCTGTCAGATCTAGTACTTTATTACATTGTTCGAATTCTCTTGTTTCCTTACTTCTGGTTGTTCTCTGCATTACTCTTGAGTGGGGTATCAGAGTCTCCCAAGTATCATTGTGGAACTGTATTTATCCCTTTAATTCTGTCAGTTTTTCCTTCATGTATAAGTTTTTGTGATCTGAAATTACGAATGTTATTTTTTTAAGTCCAGTATAGTTATCATACAGTGCTCCCTTAATTTAGTTTGAGGTGTACGGTATAATGATTCAACAATTCTGTACATTACTCCGTGCTCATCATGATAAGTTACTCTCAACCCCCTTCCCCTATTTCACCCATCCCCTCATGCACCTCTTCTGATAACCATCTGTTTATTCTCTGTATTTAAGAGCCCATTTTTTGTCTTTTTTTCTTTGTTTTGTTCCTTAAATTCCACATGACTATAATCATACGGGGTTCATCTTTCTCTGACTTACTTCTCTTAGCATTATACTCTCTAGATCCATCTGTGTTGCTGCTAAGCAAGATTTCATTCTTTTCTATGGCTGAGTAATAGTCCATTGTGTATATCTATCACTTCTTCTTTATCCATTCATCTATATTGGGTTGCTTCCATAATTTGGCTATTGTAAATAATGCTGCAGTGAACATAGAGGTACACATATCTTTTTGAATTACTGTTTTCATATTCTTTGGGTAGATATCCAGTAGTGGGATTACTGGATTATATGGTAATTCTGTTTTTAATTTTTGAGGAATTTCCATACTGTTTTCCACAGTGGCTGCACTAGTTTGCATTCCCATCAACAGTGCACAATGGTTCCTTTTTTTTTCTCTGCATCCTTGTTCTATCTTGTGTTTTTGATTTTAGTCATTCTGACAGATGTCATTGTGTTTTTGATGTTCATTTCTCTGGTGATGAGTGATGTTGAGCATCTTTTCATGTGTCTGTTGGCCATCTGTATGTCTTCTTTGAAGAAATGCCTGTTCATGTCTTCTGCCCATTTTTTTACTGGATTGTATGTGTTTGGGTTTTTTGGTGTTGGGTTGTATAAGTTCTTTATATATCAGGTTTTTATCTGATTGTCATTATCAGATTTATCAGATTGTCATTGGCAATTATTTCTCTCATTCAGTAGATTTCTTTTAGTTTTGTTGATAGTTTCCTTTGTTGTATAGAAGCTTTTTATTTTGATGTAGTCTCAATAGTTTATTTTTGCTTCCTTCATCTATTTTGATGATCTGTCATTAAGTGTGTAAATGTTTATAACTGTTGTATCTTCTTGCCATATTGAAAGTTTTACTGATACATAATGTCCTTCTTTGTTACTTGTAAACTTTATATATTTAATGTCTATTATGTCTGATATTAGTATAGCCAACCCTATTCTCTTTTGGTTACTATTTGCATGGAATATCTTTTTCTATTCTTTCACTTTTAGGCTTTTTGTATCTTTGGGTATAAAGTGAGTCTTTTGTAGATAGCATATAGTTGATTGTGTGTTTTTATTCATTCTGCCAATCTCAGTCTTTTTGGGGGGGATTTAACATATTTACATTTAAAGTAATTACTAAAGAGGGACTTAACTTCTGTCATTGAGCTATTTGTTTTCTATATGTCCTATAGCTTTTTTTTTTTTTTTTGTCTTTCACTTCCTGGATTACTGTCTTCTTTTGTTTATAGTTGATGTTTTGTAGTGAAATGTTTAAATTCTTTTCTCATTTCCTTTTGTGTATTCTATAGCTATTTTCTAATTTTTAAAAAGATGTATTTATTTGAGAGAGAGAGAGCACGTGTGTGTGCATGGGAGAGGGAGAAGGGCAGAGGAAGAGAATCTCAAGCAGACTCCAGTGAGTGTAGAGCCTGAGGCAGGGCTCAGTCTCACAACTCTGAGATCAAGACCTGAGCTGAAGTCAAGTGTTGGACGCTTAACTGACTGAGCCACCCAGATGGTCTGCTATAGATATTTTCTTGTGGTTACCATGGGGATTACATTTAACGTCTTGAAGTTATAACACTCTAATCTGAATTTATACTGTCTTAATTTAATAACATATAAAATCTCTGCTCCTTCATAGATCCATCCCTACCCCTTTTGGTTATTGGTATCACAAAATTACAACATTATACACTGTGAATGCCATAACATAAACCAATAATTTTTAAAAAATGCATTGGCCTCTTAAATTATATAGACACAAGATTTGGAGTTACAAACCAAACTTACAGTAATACTAGCTTTTATCATTTCCCATGTATTTACCTTTATTGAAATCTTCATTTCTCCATATGGTTTTGAATTACTGCCTAGTGCCCTTCTGTATCACCTTGCAGGAAGTCCTTGAGCATTTCTTGCAGGATGGGTGTAGTGGTCACAGATTGCCTCAGTTTATGTTCATCTGGGAATGTCTTAATTTCTCCCTTACTTTCAAAGGGCAGGTTTGCTCAATATGGGATTCTTGATTGGCAGTTCTTTTAGCCCACTGATATATTGGTCCCTGTCTTCTGCCTCCACAGTTTCTAAGGAGAGATCTGACAGTTTTGTTAAGGATTCATTTTATATGAGGATTTCCTTTTCTTTTGCTGTTTTATTATAATGTGTCTCAGTGCACATCCTTGAGTTCATCTTACTTGGAGTTTGCTGTGTTTTGTGAATGTTTATATTCATCAAATTTGAGAAATTTTGAGCCAATTTTTTTCTTCAGATATTTTCTCTGCTTCTTTTTCTCTCTTCTGAGACTCCCATGATGTGTATGTTGGTCCATTTGATGGTGTCCCACAGGTCTCTTAGGTTCTGTTTGCTTTTCCTCAATCTTTTTCCTTTCTGTTCCTTAGACTGGTTTCCATTGTCCTGTCTTCAAGTTTGCTATTATTCCTTCTGCTTTTCATATATAACTTTAAATCCCTCTCATGAACTTTTCATTCCAGTTGTTTTAATTTTTAGCTGATTTTTTTTTTTTTTGGTTTCTTTTTAGTTGTTTTTTTTTAATCTCCTTACTGATATTTGGATTTTGTTCATGTATTTTCTTTACTTTTTCCACATCTTCCTTTAGTCCTTTGAGTATCTTTAAGACTGTTATTTTAAAGTCTTTGCATAGTAGATCTTCCTTTGGTCTTTTTAAGGGACATTTTTCTTTTTCTTTTTCTTTTTCTCTTTTTCCTTTGAATGAGCAATGCTTTACTGTTTCTTTGTATGCCTTGGGATTTTTTTTTTTTTTCTTTTTAATGAACACTGGACATCTGTATGGAATAATGTGCTAACTCTGGAAATCATATTCTCCCTCTTCCTCAGGGTTTGCTGCTTTTTGGTATTGTTTTTGTGGTTTGATTTTATAGGCTATCTCTGTGCTGAGGACTGGCCTGAGGTGTAAAATTAATGACTTCTCATTTTCTAAGCCTTTCTGTGGGCATGCTTGGTCACTTTCTAATTTCCCCTGTGTATGCAGTTGTATTGAATGTCCCAGTCTTTAATGTCTGGCTCCCTAAAAGGAGAAAGACAAAAAATAAAGCTAGGGGAGAAAAGAATACAGTTTCCTTTAAATCTCCTGGAAGTCACTTCAGCCAGAGGGGCAGGAGCTTGCAACAATGTTGGGGAGGTGAACAGTAATGGCTGTCTGCCTCCTTGTCTGCAGGTCTGTGATCAGACCCAGCAATCAGCAATCAGAGCACAGATTCCTGATATTAAGAGGGATCCCTTTTTGCCCACACTGGCTCTTATAAACTATGTGCAAGCTGTTGCAAGAACACAGGGAAAGAATCTTCAAGCAGACTGCCTGTGAATGTGGAGCCCAGCCTGGGGCTGGAGCTCAGGACCAACCAAATCAGGACCTGAGCCAAAACCCAGAGTCGGTCACTTAACTGACTCAGCCATCCAGATGCCCCTATTTCCCCATTTTGTAATTGGGTTCTTTGCTATTTTGTTGTTGAGTTAAAAGAGTTTTTTAAAATACATTCTAGATACTAGACTCTTATCAGATACATGATTTAGAAATCCTTTTTTCCTATAGGTTGTGTTTTCACATATTTAGTAGCATCCTTTGTATCAAAGTTTTTCATTTTGAAGAAATCCAATTTACCTATTTTTTTTCCTGTTTGTGCTTTAAGTATCATACCTCAAAAACCATTGCCTAATCCAAGGCCATGGGGATTTACTTATACGTCCTCATCTTAGAGTTTTATGGCTTTAATTTTTAAATTTAGATCTATGCTTCATTTTTACTTAAATTTATATATGAGAGAAGGATCCAATTGCATTTTTTGCATATGGCTGTGCATTTATGCCAACACCATTTGTTGAAGAGACCATTCTTTCCCATTCAGTGTTTTTAGAGCCCTTATTGAAAATGAATTGACCATGAATATGAAAGTTTATTTCTGGACTCTTAGTTCTGTTTCCATTGATTTGTACGTCTGCACTTATGCAGTGATTAGTATAGTTTTATAGTAAGTTTTGAAACTGTAAAGTGTAAGCTCCCTAACTTTGCTCTTTATCAAGATTGTATTGACTATTCTGTGTCCCTTGTTTTTAATACAAATTTTGGGATCTGTTTGCTGACTATGCCACCCAGGTGTCCTGTCAACTGAATTTTGATAGCAATTGCATTAAATCTATAAATTAGTTTTGGAGAATATTGCTTCAAACTATGTTTCCATTCCATGAATCACTTACTGAGATCTTTAATTTCTTTTAATAATGTCTTGTAGTTTTTGGAATATAAGTTGTATAACTCTTTTGTTGAATTAATTCCTGAGTATTTTATTCTTTTTGATGCTACTGCAAATAGAATTGTTTTCTTTTTTTTTAGAGAGAGAGTGCTAGCATGGGTGGGGGGTGCAGAGGGGAAGAGAGAATCTTAAGTAGACTCTACACTGAGCATGGAGTCCAACATGGGGCTTGATCTCATGACCCTAAGAGGAAGACCTGAGCCAAAATCAAGAGTCAGATGTCCAACTGACTGAGCCACCGAGGTGCCCCTGGAATTGCTCTCTTAATTTCCTTTTGGATTGTTCATTGCAAATGTATGGGAATGCAATTGATCTTTTTAATATTTATCTTTTATCTTATAACCTTTCTGAAATTTTTATTAGTCCAATAGTTTTTTAGTGTTATCCTTAGGACTTTGTACCTATAAGGTTTTTTTGTTTTTGTTTTTGTTTGTTTGTTTGTTTGTTTTTGCAAATAGAGATAGTTTTACCTCTTCCTTGCCAAATCTGGATGGCTTTTATTTCACTTTCTTTCCTAAATGCCTTGCAGAACAGTGTTAAGTAGAAATGGTGACAGCAGTAGCAGTCTTGCCCAGTTGCTGGTCTTGAGGGGAAAGCATCCAGTCTGTCACCATTAAGTATGATGGTTAGCTTGTGTGTTGTATGTTGATACTCTTATAAGGTTGCAGAAGTTCCCTTCTACTCATTTGCTGAATACTTTTATCATGAAGGGAAGTTTAATTTTTTAAAAAGATTTTATTGATTGATTGATTGATTGATTAATCGATCATGAGCAGGGGGAGAGGGAGGGACAGATGGAGAGGGAGGGAGAGGATCTCAAGCAGACTCTGCACTGATGTGGGGCTCACTCCCACGATCCTGAGATCACGACCTGAGCTGAAATCAAGAGTCAGGCACTTAACTGACTGAGCTACCCAGGTGCCCCAAATTTAATTTTTCAAATGCTTTTTCTGAATCATGTGATTTTTTTTTTTTGGTCCTTTATTGATATGATGTAGTACATTAACTGATTTTTTAAATATTAAGCCAAGCTTGAATTTCTAGGAGAAATTTCACTTGGCCATGGTATATAATCATTTTTATATGTTGCTGGATTTGGTTTGCTGGTATTTTGTTTAGGATTTTTGCACGTGTATTCATAAGAGATATTAGTTTGTGTTTTTCTACTCTTGTAATTTCTTTTCCTGGTTTTTTTTTTTAATATTTTATTTATTTATTTGACAGACAGAGATCACAAGTAGGCAGAGGCAGGCAGAGAGAGATGGGAGAAGAAGGATCCCTGCTGAGCAGAGAGCCCGATGTGGGACTCAATCCCAGGACCTTGGGATCATGACCTGAGCTGAAGGCAGAGGCCTTTAGCCCACTGAGCCACCCAGGCGTCCTCTTTTCCTGTTTTTGTTATGAGAGTAATGTTGGCTTCATAGAATTTTGGTAATGTTCTCTCTTTTTCTGTTTTTTTGTTGTTGTTGCTGCTGTTGTTGTTTGTTTTGGGAAGACTTTGTAAAGAAGTAATTCTCCTTACCTTACATTTTTAAAAAATTCCTCAAAGAAGATACCCCCTTCACACTGTCTTGTCCTTCCCAACCCCCCATCACTCTTTTTCACCTTTCATGGCCTGTGTAGTTGGATCCAAACTGCTCTGTGCTGCATTCTGTGATTACTCTTGCCTGTGAAGCTGGTTTCATTGCTGGACTTCAGTCATTAATGCTGAAGGCCCTTTAGCATACGTAACTATGTACTAGGTTGTTATGGTCTCCTGTGTTTCATACCTGCTCCTTTGGTCTACCATACTGCCTGTGAGCTTCTTGAGGGCTGTGACTGGGTTCCTGGGTTCTTAGCTTCACACATTGTCCTGGAGTACCCAGCACACTGCAGTGAGTAAAAGTGGAACATCCTATCCAATTACTTAGATACTTTTTATTTTAAAAAAACATTCTTTTTTTTGGTTGAAGGTTTTATTTATTTATTTGAGAGAGAGCACGAACTGAGTAAAGGGTGGAGGGAGCAGGGAGCCTGATGCAGGAGTCAATCCCAGGACCCTAGCATCATGACCTGAGTCAAAGGGAGACGCTTAACTGACTGAGCCACCCAGGTGTCCCCAGTTACTTAGATTTAACGTCTCTGAAAAATAATCTTTTTCAAGATTTCTTAGTATTTATAAGTGTGTGTGTGTTATGTATTTGCATAAATGTTTCCACATGACTGTGTGCATTATTTGAAACATAGACCTAAGTGTAGTTAAAAGAGACTTTGGGAGGCAGCAGTCCTGGACTCTGAGGTTTGCTGTTAGTCTGTTCTTTCATACATTACATGGAAATTGGTGGGAGGATTAGATTATTATAAAATTAATTATTAATTATTATAAAATTAATTATTAACTCAGTACTTTGTGCTAGTAGGCACTTAGTATGTAATGACTATTGTAACTAATAGCTTAAGCTCCTTTTAAAGGATGAATCTGATGTGAACCGTACTTTAATATTGGTACTTGATATTTATCTGATATTAATCATGTTCTGATTAATTGAAATACTAGATGATTTGGTTAAAAGTCTTAAGTTTTGTTTAATAACTGATTAGCTGAGATTTTTCCTTAATAGTTTGACATAAGAGTATTCCTTTTTCTATTACTATTATTATTTTTTAAAGATTTGATTTGTTTATTTAGGCAGAGCAGCAGGCAGTAGGAGAGGGAGAAGCAGGCTGGAGATCCCAGAACCCTGGGATCATGACCTGAGCCAAGGGCAGACACTTAACCAATGAGCCACCCAGGCACCCCTCTTTTTTCTGTTATTTCTTTGGAAAATCTCTAGAAGCTCTTACTATAAATTTTCCTTGACCTGTGTGCTTGAGGAAGTGCGTAAAACCGTGGGGTCTAGAGCCTGAGAGCCTGGATTCAATTTCAGGTGCTTACTAGCCAGGTTATTCTCCCCACTTCCTTCTCTGTCTCACAGGAACGAGTATCTGCTTCTCAGGGCCCTTTGGTGATTCAGGCAGACACTCAGTGAGAAACACTTAGCATAGGACCTGGCATTTGGTAAGTGCTGAATGTTAAGTAATTGTGTTCTTTGTATTTATTGTGTCATGAGCACCTTGTATAGTATCTAATAGTGAGTAAATGTTTGAGTGGACAGTTTTGTTGAAATTTTTAACCTACCCTGTGGAAAACTCTCTGGGGTTTCTGCTTCTTTGCAGGAAGAATCCTACACTGGGAAGGGGCCTGGCTAGGTGAGATGCAAAGCTATTTCTATATAGGCTAAGAGTCTGAGTTAGGAAGGGTCCTTTCCATCACCTGAATTTAAAGATGATATTAACAAGACTGTGATGCTAATGGTTAGGTCTTTATCCTGCTTTAGCTATATCTCTTATTATTCTTTTTTTAACCTTCCTGTTTGGTACATTTGTGTGTTTCTAATAGGATTAAATAGTTAGCTGTGTAGATTTGATCAGCATCAGAAAACTTGCTGTGTTCTACTTCATTAATCAGGCCTGTTAAACAGAGCCTTGTTCATTAATGAAACCCAGAGGAACTGTGGTGACCATGTTGATCTTGGTCCCTGTGATGGCTCTGGTACGTACAGAGGGTTAGTAGCACGCAGCACCCACCACTATTTTTTTTCTTTTTTACAATTTTAAACAACATTTATTTGCTCAGAGAAAGAACATTGAAAGGAGGGGCTGTCTTCTTGATTTTTTTTTTAATTTAATTTTATGTAGTGTTCCAAGATTCATCGTTTTGCACCACACCCAGTGCTCCATGCAATACGTGCCCTCCTTAATAGCCACCACCCGGCTCATCTAACCCCCCACCCCCCTGCCCTCCAAAACCCTGTTTGTTTCTCAGAGTCCACAGTCTCTCATGCTTCGTCTCCCCCTCTGATTTCCCCCAATTCACTTTCCCTTTCCTTCTAATGTCCTCCGTGTTATTCCTTATGTTCCACAAGTAAGTGAAACCGTATGATAATTGACTCTCTCTGCTTGACTTATTTCACTCAGCGTACTCTCCTCCAGTCCTGTCCATGCTGATATAAAAGTTGGGTACTCATCCTTTTTGATGGAGGCATAATATTCCATCGTATACATGGACCATAACTTCTTTATCCATTCATCTTTTGAAGGGCACCTTGGCTCTCTCCACAGTTTGGCGATTGTGGCCATTGCTGCTATGAATATTGGGTTACAGATGGCCCTTCTTTTCACTATGTCTGTATCTTTGGGGTAAATACCCAGTAATGTACCACTATTTTTATTGCCACATTTAGGATCAGAGTATCTGAAGCTTCGGAAGAAAGGCATCTACTTTCATATATTCCTATTTATGGTAACTCGCCAGAAAAGGTAGAAAAGATTGCTATTGTATGCCCATGATTTCAAAGTTGTAATGCCTTTTTTTCCAAGTTATTATTTCTAGTATTCTCTCAGATACTCTGACTGAGTCTAAATGCTTTCATCTAGTTTTCTTTTGTTTGCATGTGGAGGTTGTTTGAGCAGAGGGCTAAATGTTTTAGATACAAAATCACATAAACTGAACATAAATTTGTCAAATATAATGAATACAAATTTCCTTCAGGATCGACCCAATTCTTCACTGTTTCCCTGTGGAAAACTGCCATGAAACCAAACCAAGATTAATGGTAGAACTAGAAACACTTGACCAGATTGTCATCACTTAAACTTAGTATCCAAAAAAACATAATGTTCAAAAGTTGAAACTCTTTATGTGTGGAAAGTTGCCAAAGAGCTCCAATGTGAGGCTTTTGTTATTTTATAATGTTCTCCACTGGCTAATAACAGTGGCTTTACCTGTGAGCAAGCCTGGACTGAGAGAGCCTTCCTCTCTTCAATGGGGGTGCAGTTTTGGAGAGTTCATTCTAATCCTGATTTTGCTCTGTATGTGTGTGTTTTTTTAAATCATGTAAGCTTTCTATGAAGCAGGCATGATTCCTCCCAGTGTACAAATGGGACTAAAGCTCAATGAGATAAGATGATTTGCTAAAAGTCCCCCAAAAAGCTAATTTTTTCCGGGGGGGTGGGTGGTTGGCAAGAGCAAGCATGGGGGAGGGGCCGAGGAAGAGGAAGAGAGAATCTTAAGCAGGCTCCATGCCCAGTGTGGAGCCTGATGTGGGGCTCAGTCTCATGACCCTGAGATCATGACCTGAGCTGAAATCAAGAGTTGGATGCTTAACTGACTGAGCCACCCAGGTGCCCTCGGAAAAGCCAATTTTTTCACAGGATTGCTGTGAAAAGTAATATAGAATTGAGTGCTAATTGGAGATTGTGGATCTCCACAGGCTAGAGCTCTGTGGATTTCTTTATTTGTGGAGGTGTTGGCTGCCATGTTTGAATGCCAGATTTTGAGTAGCTGTCTGGTATCAGTGCTTACTGAGAATGAGTTATTTTGAGAAATCAATGTTAAACTCTTCTGGATGTTGAAATTCGTACAGTATTCTCTGGGAAGAATTTTTTGTTCTACCTGAACCCAAATGGTCAGATTGCTTATCTCTTGAAATGAAAACCACTCAGCTCACAGACCCTGTACCTGCTGAGTGGATCAGGGTGAGCCTAGCAATCATCAGTCAGAATCGCTTAGTCACGAGCAAATGTCTTCACATTTATGGGAAAGTGGGGAAAAAACACACACATAGGGCCAACCAAATTGCACAGATTCTCACTTTCTTGTTGTTGCCAGTTTTGGTTTTCCTAGAGTGTATATTTAACTTGTTGAGTTTTTTCTCTCTGGTGTGTAATTGTTGTTATATATTAACTTAATGCCAGGCAACAGCACGAACTTACAAATCACACCACACCAGTGGGTTTTTTGTATTCTTTGTAGGACAAAGTTCAAAGCTGTGATAACTTCATAGTCTGAGCTCTCTTACGGAGCAACTGGACCTAAAATAAAATTGTGCCTACTGTGGTGTGACCTCTTTAGTGGCCTTTCGAAGACTTGGGAAGGTGGAATGGGTCCAGTTTATTGTTTTTAAATGAAATAGTTCTTTCTTTAGTTATCTTAATAAAGATCAGAGTTAAAGGAAAATCCGTTGTTTGGTTATTGTTTGAGTTTAAGGTCAAGTGCTGGCGTCTACAGAAAGTGACCAGTGCTTTACTATTACAGGATTTGAAAATGCGTTCGTTAGTTGTTACCTTAGGAAATAGCTAACGCCTTTCAGGGCAGGCCCTGGGAATCTGTCTTTTGCAAAGTGCATTCATGTAGCATTATGTTTTGCTTCTCCAGGGGACCTACTCGATAATTGTATTTATTACCAATGTGGGCATTTACCCTCTTTATGTAACTTAATATAAGCCTTTTCTAATAACAGAGACCAATGTACCTCACTGTGACATGTGTTTGTGGCACTGAGCAGATGCTAGTTTGTGTTACAAAAGATTGTACAATAAATGCTTTTTTTTTTGTAATAGTTCCCAACACATGTGATAGGCACTCAGTAAAATTCTGTTACTTTATCAAAGATTTTTTTTCCACAGGGATTTTATTTATTGGCAACATTTTGCCATGAGTATGATTTTTAGGGGCCTATAATTTAGATTTTCCTGATTCAAGGCTATAATTTCTTCTGAAGCTACCTGGAGATCCATTCAGTAAGAAATAAGCCAATGTAGAGAATTAGAGACTGAGATTTGAAAGGGCCGAATTAAGTTATGACTTTTTTGGTACCTCTGGAAATAATTGCTCCTTTAATTTAAAATCCATTATCGGCCTTGTATAATTTTTGGCTTCATGATGATTGGCAGTTCTGTATATCTAGTCTTTTAATACAGTCTCATTTCAGAAACCTTAAGCAGATCCTTGGTTATAACACAATAGGCATGGTATTTAGAAGATCGTGTGATGAATTTTATTGAAGGTTTCTAATAATCTGCATTTATCAAACCTTGCCAGAGAAATAGAACCAATTTTGTAAGTATGTGTGTGTGTGTGTGTGTGTGTGTGTGTGTGTGTGTGTGTGTAGAAAATGAATGAATGAATGCTTGGTTTTAAGGATTTAGTTCATATAGTTGTGGGGACTGGAAGGTCCAAAATCTGTAGGGCAACTCAGAAGGTGGGAATTCCAGCAGGAGTTGATGTTGCAGTCTTGAGTCAGGTGCAGTCATGGGACTTAATTCCTTCCTTTGCAGGGACCTCTGTCTTTTAAGGTCATCTACTGATTGGATGAGGCCAACCCACATTTTGGAGGATAATCTGCTTTATTCAGAGTCTACTGATTTAACTGTTAATTACATCTAAAAAATACCTCACAGCAACATCTAGAGTAGTGTTGGGTCAAAAAACTGGACACCACGACCTAGCCAAATTGACAAATAAAATTAACTATCACCACCACCACATGGGGAAATGTTCATGTTACAGTTTACCGGGGGTATGGGGAAGTCATCTTCCTTTATCTAACTGCTTCCATGATGTAGAGTTAATTGCAAAGTAAGCATGGACAGTTAGAAAGTTGGAGAGTAACCACAGGAAAATTGGATGCCACACCAGCAGTTAGAAATTCATAGTGTGATTAAGGATGGAAATTCAGGGTATGACAAGGATTTGCTGAGCCCCATTTCCTGTGGTTGCAGGGGCTGAGAATAGTCTTCAAACAGAAACAGGTGTGGGAGTGGGAACAATGACAACAACTCAGCAAAACCAGTGACAGACGACCCCAAAGTCCCAGAACTGAACACAAATAGAACTTCAGAGGTGCTCTCTGATAGAAGATTCCAGCAGAAATGATGTTAGGTTTCCTCAAGTTCTAAATCATGCCACTGTGCTAGGCCCAACAGGTAGAGAGAGGTCACCTTCCAGAATTTCTCAACCTTAAATTTCAGAAAGCAAAAGGAAAGTACAGTCATGTGGCAGGCACATTAATTTTCTGCATGGAAAATCCAGGTTTTGGAGAGAAGTCCTCCACAAAGCAGCTTGTTTGACATGGGCACCAGAACCATGGGGGGGGGGGGATATCAATCAACTTCAGAGAAAAAGAAAGCAGTATACCAAGAACTAGGATAGGAAATAGCAGTACATTCGGCTTTTGTATATCCTCAGGAAATTCTAATTGGCAAATTTATTAAGAAAGTGATTTCATTTCTGCAGAGTCACACTTAATATGCTGTTGAGTTGAAAGAGCCTTAGTATAGGTCAAATGTGTAGGTGTGGGTTTACGCAAACGAAGCAGAATCCACAAGGAGCCTTTTATGAACCCCTTTCCTTTAGGAGCCTGGTCCAGCAAATACCGAGTTCTGTGTTCTGATACTTTAGCAGGAAACTCCTCTTTTCGAAGCAGCGGTACCTGTACTGTGACTGGTCAGGCACCTCCAGGCTTCCAGAGCCCATTCATTCCTTTACTGTCCACAGAAAGGGGCAAGTAATTGGCAAAACCAGACCTCTTTTTCTACTGCAGAAACATCCTTGACTCCGTTGTGCAAGAGTCATTCCTAGGCGTGGGTGAGGCGGTTATAGCTCTCAAGTGACAGGTGACTGCTTTTCTGAGCAGCCCTCACTAGCTCTGGCTCCCAGCCGGCTTTGTGAACGCACAGACCTTGCCCTGTGTCTCTCCACCCTCTTCTTCCAGAAGCTTGGCAGGAACATGGGAGACACCTGCCCCCTTCTTCACTGTGAGTTTATTTCGGAAGCCCTTGCACTTGATGTACTTCAAGCAATGGAAGTACTTTCCTTTTAAACAGTGATTTCATAATTTTCCAACGCATGGCCCTTTTGTGGTACCTCTTGATTTCTCCGCAGCCCTGACCCTTGTGAATCTCTGCCTCCTTCTTGAAAATCTGCTTGGTGCCCGTGCTGCCGGCTCTCCTCATTCTGCTCCTTTCCCATAGGTCTCTGTGCCAGCCCTTCCTCCTCCTTGTACTGACTTGGAGGTGTTTTTCAGGATGCTGGCTTCTGGCACCCTCTTTCTTCCTAACTTCAGCCATTCTCGTGGCCCTCCCTCTGACCTCGTCCCCACTTACTCCCCATGTCTCATTGACACTTGGGTTTTTTGAGTCAAGAGCCAGAGTTCTGGCATTACTGTGTGTATAATGTGGTGGACACGTGGATGTGAGCAACAGCGCAGCTAGCGTTGTGGCCGAGGACCGGGTGGGCTGGCAGTGGTGTACTCACTACATACAGGCTCCAAGGGACAGAGCTGGTCTGAGTCTATCTCCCAGGGTGTGATTGTGTGAATGGGGTTAGGGTGGTGGCAAAGCAAAGGGAAGATTTAGTTGAGGGAGGAGGAGGTGTGTGAGACAAATCCTGAAGAGCTCACAGGATGTTGAGAGGCTAACGTGGGGAAGAAGGCCTTCTGTGTAGTAGGACAATCTCAACAGGCAAGAGAGCAGAAGGCACTTGCGGAGACTAACAGGTGGCCCGGGGTGGCTGAGACCAAGAGTATATTCGTATGGGGATAGCACGAGAGGAAACAAGTTTTTCTTCTTCTGCTAGTCTTAAAACACCATGCACTGAAGGAGCTCCTTCAAGGTTTTGAAAGTAGTTGAAAGTGAGAGTGGGTATGAAGGATGAAAGCCCTGCAGGCTGGACTGAGGAGATTACGTTTTAATCCGGAGAGCCATTGAAGGTTGTCGAGCAGGATATTGAGTGCGACTGGGGATGCGCTTCAGGAAACTTCCATTTGGCATTTGGGCACTGAAAGGACTGGAGAGTGGAAAAATGGAAAATCGATAACGTCTTGGTGAGAGGTAAGAAAGCTCTGAGGTGGGAGACCCGCGGAGGAAGTGACTTGAGGTAATGAATCCAAAGATGTGGGGAGTGGCGGTGGGCATCGGGAGATGGAGAAGGGGAGGGTTCTCAAGGCTGTGGGTGTGGGCATCTGGGAGAAGGGAAGTTTAGTTGGTACTGGGGAACTGCTGAGAAGAGCACTTGAACTTGGTTGTGTTTGAGCCAGAGAGGTGAATCCTGGTGAGGAGGCTCCCTGAGTGTTAGAGCAGGAGCGGTTCCAAGAGTGTAGGGAGGCAGCAGGTGGATGAAAAACCTAGCTGTTTACCTGCACAGAAGTTGTGCTGAGTGATGTAGAAGGTGGAGGAGATCTCATTCCTCACAGGGTTTCTAGGTCGGACACTGTTGGATGAGCAATCAGAGAATTGTAGTACATTGCGATGAGTCTAAATGGAAGGACGTGCTGAGGGTTATAGAAGGATGAGAAGCAGAAATTCGAGAATAGTTTGTAAAGGAGACTTAAACACTGTCAGTGTTTAAGTTCCAGGCCCATGTTGCCATCTTTGCATCCGTGTTGCAGCAGCAGAGCCTTGATGTTGCCTCATTTTTTTTTTTTTTTTTTAAAGATTCCATTTAGTTATTTGAGAGAGAGACAGTGAGAGAGAGCATGAGAGGGGAGAAGGTCAGAGGGAGAAGCAGACTCCCCTTGGAGCTGGGAGCCCGATGTGGAACTCCATCCCGGGACTCCAGGATCATGACCTGAGCCGAAGGCAGTTGCCCGACCAACTGAGCCACCCAGGCACCCTTGATGTTGCCTCATTAATCTTTGCCACCTACCACACACACTGAGGGTCCTCGTGGGACAGGGATTCTGAGATGGTGACACCGCAGCCGGACATGGTTGGGTTGGAGACGCCAATGATGCAGATGAGTGCCAGTCCAGGAAATGATTTAAATGTGTTGATAGGTGCCCTGAACTTAAGACCTTCCGAAACATACAGTTTCTTACAAAAAGAAGGAAAACTCTATGCAGCTAAGATCACCTTGGGACTTCTCTTTCTCTGATGGCCTGCAGGAACAGTGCAGGAACTGGGAAAGGAGAGTTCCCAGGCTCTCTTCAGGAGGAGGTACATGTTGTTGGAATAATGGAGAACTGCTGGCAGAACCAGCCAATGAAATGTGACAGATGTCGATGGGAAGGTGGACCAGGTGCTTTAGATACTTGCTGTAGTTGGTTCCTGTGGACTTTGGAGTCATTCGTGGACCATGGAAATGGATTACTAACTTCACCCTCTACTTCTTAGGTGACCTTCTTAAGGATGATTATTTTATTTTATTTTTTAAGATTTTATTCAGAGAGAATGATCAGTGGGGAGGGCCAGAGGGAGAGAGACAGAGAGAGAGAAACAGACCCCCTGCTGAGCAGGGAGCCTGACGCAGGGCTTGATCCCAGGACTAGGAGATGATGACCTGAACCCAAGGCAGAGGCTTAACTGACAGAACCGCCCAGGCCCCCCAAAGGATGATTATTTTATAGCTCAAATATAGCATTGTTGGGACTATGGTCCTAGCAATCACATAGTCAACATTTCACCACCAACTGATTTGGTCTGCTCTGTTAGGTTGGAAGGACAAGGCTCTCTTCTTCTAACACTGCTGTTTCTTCTGTGGCCAAATCACTTGTACACTGTCTGCTTAAAGGCAGATCAGAGATTTCATTTGTACCTATGCAAGGAGCTCACAATAGATTTCTTATCTGAAGAACAGTTGCAAATTGTTTACTGGAACAGGAGGTAAAAATAATACATCCTGTAAGGGTGAATTAGGTCTAAATTCACAGGAAGTGGACAATATAGCTCCTTATTTATTTATTCATTTATTTACTTTTTTAAGATTTTATTTATTTATTTGAGAGAGAGAATGAGCGCACGTGAGAGAGAGCACAAGCAGGGGCAGGAGGAGAGGGAGAAGCAGACTCCCCACTGAGCAGGGAGCCCGATGTGGGGCTTGAGCCCAGGACCCTGGGATCATGACCTGAGCCAAAGATAGACATTTAATTGACTGAGTCACTCAAGCTCCCCATAATCCAGCTTTTAAAAATAGTTTTCTCATTTCTCCCCCTCTTAGCTGTTGCCATTCACTAGTCTGCCGGTCTCCATGGTTTGGCCTGTTTTTGACATTTCATATAAATGGAATCATGTAACATGTTTCCCGTGTTGTGACTGGCTTGTTTCACTTAGGATAATATTTCCAGGGCTCATCCAGGGTAGCATGCATTAGTACGTCTTTCGATGGCTAAATAATATTCAAATCTATGGGTATGTCCTATTTGGTTACTCCCTGCCTCAGTTGATGGATAATTGGTTTATTTCCACATTTTAACCATTAGGTCTAATGGTTAAATGTTCATGTTTCTGTAAATGTTCAGGTACAAGTTTTTGTGTGGACATACGTTTTCAAGTCTCCTGGGAATACACCTCGGTGTGGAATCGCTCACTGGGTCATATGGTAACTCTATATTTAATATTTTGCGGAGCTGCCTGTTTTCTAAAGTAGCTGCACCAGGGCACCTGGGTGACTCAGTGGATTAAGCGTCTGCCTTTGGCTCAGGTCCTAATAATCCCGGGGTCCTGGGATCAAGTCCTGCATCGGGCTACTTGCTCAGCAGGGAGTCTGCTTCTCCCTCTCTCTCTGCCCCTCCCTCCCACTTGTGCTGTCTCTCCCTCTCTCTCAAAAGTAAATAAATAAAAATCTTTAAGGTAGCTGCACCATTTACATCCTCACCAGCCACGGAAGAGCGGTTCTGATTTCTTTACATCTTCATCAACACTTGTTGTCTGGAACAGTACAGTATTAAAGCAAACTCCTTATCATTCAGGTGCTGCTTATCTAGAAGGTGAGTTGTCTAAGATTTTGGTTTCTCTGTGTCTCTAGGACCTGATTTGTCAGTTTCACTATAATAATACTCAGTTTCACTTTCCTGGGGTTAGGCGGGAGAAGAGAACAAGGGAGAAGTTTCTCTGGTTAATGTAGGTACATATTAACCCCTGTTAACCAGTTGGCTAGAAAGGTTTAAGGGGGGGAAAGGCTGAGTGTATCAACTTGTGAGGTTTTGGATTAGTGACAAGTGCTCCCCATAGGACTGGGCATGTATTCTTGGCTACTATGCTAATTTGTAAATTTGGGGTTTTCCTTTATGAAAATAGTTGAAAACTAAGTATGTTCCTTATTATCTGGATGACTGCCCTATAGGGAAAACTGAAACTTAATTTTAGTGCCTTTGTGTGTGACTTTGTTTGGTGCCAAGAAATTCAGCAGAAGTGATGGCGTTTAATGCGGAGTTTTCAAAACCTCTCCGGGTTCCCGGGATAAATACTAAGGGTTTCCTATATCCTGCAGAGGTGGCGAGGAGTGTCACAGGCAGTACTCCTCTGGTGTTGTCAAGGAAGCCCTTGTAATGACCGTGAGAATGAAGGCAGACTCCCAAAGGGTCGAAGGCTTTGCACAAAGAAGCCCGTTGCAAGTGAACATTACTTTGAAGCTACAGTCTTTAACCTTTATGTGAATTTATGTTGTTTCCTAATATTTACATAAATGATCATATTTATTCTAATATAAAATAAAGTCTTAAATTACATAACATCAAATGAAAACAGCTGCATCTTTCTCCAGCATGCTAAAAGAAGTTCTAATTCATGTCGAAAAGATTTTTTAATTGTCCTTTTCATGTCATCCATTCATTTCATGAATGTTGATTGGTCTCTGCACCAAGGCCATAAAAAGTATACAAAAGTATAAAAGATGTTACCCATTTGCTTTAAGATCCTGCAAGGCACTTGAGGAAATAGCACCAAGATGTTATAGTGCAAGTGCAAGTCAAGTGCAAGTCAACATCAAATGAAAAAGAGGCAAGGATACTGTGGAAACAGATTTTTGGGCAGGGTGCTTAAATATGTGTGAATAAATTGTTGAAGATGCTGGTGTACAGCTGGAAGGACCTGAGTTCACATCCCAGTGCTTAAAATTGCCTTACGACTTTGGTCAAGTGACTTACCCCTTTATAAGCATCACTTTGTTTCCCCCAAGGTGTCATGCATAGTTAAGTTCTTGATGGAAATTTCTAGAACTAGATCAGTTTTGAGGGACAGTGGAGTGTGGTAGAGAAGAGGTCAGATTCTGTTACTGCATCAGGGTTCATCACCTCAGGCCTCCTACTGTGTGGCTTTGGACTTCTCTGTAAGTCTCTAGGACTCACCGTCCTCCTATGTGAAATGAAGTAACTGGAATTACAGGTACAGCAGAGACAAGAGTAATGAGGCTGTTCAGATCTTTTTACATGTCTGGGCATTTGATATAGAATCTGGAGAATGATTAGAACAAAGAGAACATGACTAAGAACCATGGAAGCTAAGTAGGTCTATGTAATGTATTGTAATATAATATTAATACTAATAACCTATAGGAAAAGAAGAGAAGTAGAAAAGATAGAAAGCACTCAGATGATAGAAAAATAGAGAAGATGAGACTTTTAAGAATCATCACTGTGGTTTATGATGTTCATAGAAAGTCAAGTAAAGATTGCAGTTCATTTTAGAAATAATTCTGGTTTCTTCTTTGCCTGTTCATACACATGAATGATCTATTACAACGTATGATACTTAATGTTCATTAAATCCCACTTATTTTCTGAAGAAATTGGCAGGTTAGTAGGGAGTAGTTTATTTCAATAGACAATAATAGGCATGCTTTCTAAACTAGACTAGAGGGTTGGATTGAGTGGAAGAAGGTTAGTAGGGAGTAGTAGTATTTATTTCAATAGACAATAATAGGCATGCTTTCTAAACTAGAGGATTGGATTGAGTGGAAGAAGGTTAGTAGGGAGCAGTAGTATTTATTTCAATAGACAATAATAGGCATGCTTTCTAAACTAGACTAGAGGGTTGGATTGAGTGGAAGAAGGTTAGTAGGGAGTAGTAGTATTTATTTCAATAGACAATAATAGGCATGCTTTCTAAACTAGACTAGAGGGTTGGATTGAGCGGAAGAAGGAGTTGAGTGTGAAATGGGCATCAGCTGCCAGTTGTGGGTGAGTAGTGATCAGATATCTTGGGAAAGTAGGACTAAGTTATTTGGAAATCTTAACTCTGTGATAAAACTTTTTTGTTTTAATTTTTGTTAATTTTTTGGTCTTTAGAAAAGACTCCTGTTTCAAGGAAGGCAAGTCTTTCATTCTACTCTCTGGAACCCCCCATAACAGCTACGTTAACTAACATTCATTGATAAAGTAGTTAAATGTACGATAATAGTGACAAAAATTGTGACGTAGCCAAAGTAGAATTGATAAAGATGGAAATAGTCAATGGCAAAGTGATGATTAAATATAGACGAAATACATCAAACAGTTTTCAAGAGGAGCAGAGATTTATATATGCCGTCAGGAAAGCCTGGCTGAAATGTTTGCTAAGTTAGAGACAAAGCTAGCTCAAGTCCTACAGGGCAGTAACATTTTCAGTATGTTCTCTGCAAGGCAGAAACTATTTGCATCACTGCTGGACAAAAATAATCTACAAATTAACCTGTAACTTACCTAATCAGTGGTACACAGCAAGTCAGAATAAGGTCTGTTTTAAAGAACGGGAGAATCTTGGGTGGGCCTGCTACACCTGCTCTGGGGGGTACTAACAGGTGGCCATCCTTTACCTTATTTTCATTTCTGCGTAATTTTAAAAAATGTGTGTCAGAATGACAGAGGGCCATTAATATCACCTAAATTATTAGGTTGTGTGGGACTATCCATCGATCGAGTTCCCTGTGTCTCTCAATGTTCATAGGTCTTCCGGAGGCAGAGTTTTGTCCTGGGCTCACATCCTGCAATAACACGTTTGGTTTCTTTTTCTTTTGGAAGATTTTATTTGAGAGAGCATGAGTGAGCATGAGCTGGGGAAGGGGCAGAGAAAGAGAGAGAGAGAGAATCTCAAACAGATTCCCCACTGAGCGTGGAGCCTGACACCAGACTCAACCTCACGACCCTGAAATTATGACCTGAGCCGAAACCAGGAGTTGGATGCGGATGCTCAGGTGACTGAGCCACCCAGGAGCTCCTTGATGTTTGGTTTTTCTAAAGTGGAACCATTGCTCTTCCAACAACTAGCCTTCCCATTTTTTCTCTCTTGTTTTCTCATTTTGTTTCTAAACTGATGGTACTAAAATGTCAGGTCCTCATAGCCTCTCCCGCCCCACAACTCCCATATAGACTCATGGAAAGTCACTTTGTAATAAAGCAGGAGGCCTATTTCAGATACAGATTGCTTTGCTGTATGTTTCAGAAACAAGAAAAAAAGTAGAGGTCTCTGAAGCGCTTTGCTACTAAATCCTTTAGACTCCAGTAATAAAACCCACAGGATTCTCTCACTGAGTTACTAAGTTTGGTTTGGGATTACTGTAGGAGTACCACTCTTTCTCATTCTTGTGGCATTCTCTACATCAGTTTCCTAAACAACGCTTATGCAGGTAAATAGGTGGGTTTTGTTTTATAGTTTCTTCTCTTTGTCCTTGTTTTACAAAGCTCAGATATTGTGTGAGCCTTTCTCACATACAATCTTTAGCACCTGGAAACTAGCTCAGCAAAGTTAGAAGAGTCCCAGCAACAGCGGGTTCCCAGGTGAGAACCAGAGGGCATCCAAGATTGGTGGTGTCCCTTCCTATATTAGATTTGTCTGCTGTTTATGTAAGGATTGGATTTTTAGTACATGTGTTATATACTGCAGGATCAGAAAACTGTAAAGGTGGAAAGCTCGGAGATCATGAGTCCAGCCCACACACCGTTTGTGGTCTGTGGCTCCAGCTACTGAGCCCATCTTTGGTGGAAAGCATGAACCTCCCTAGATGGCATGTTCTGTTTCCTTGATCATAAATTCTCTGTCCAGGAATGAAAGCAACCTCGTAGGTGCACTGAGTCTACCCAAGAGTGCACATCCAAATAAATCTGTTTCCTCTTCCACAGGAAAATCACTGTGATATCTTCCCTAATAGTTATCTTTTTAAAGCTCAGACTCGCAGAATCCTTCTAGTATTCATGGAAGGATATGGTGGCAGATGGCTGTCCAAACCAATTTGAAGTTTGTTTCTTTTAAGATGTGGTGCTTAACTGCATTTATTACTCCAAGTTAACAAGCAAGTGTATGGGTTTAGGGGAAGGATGAAAAGACTACTCAGATCAAAAGATCTGTCATTTGTGTAGACCAAGAGTGTATTGGGATTTTTGATAGCTTGTGACATTGTCCAATCACATCAGCTATCTAGTTCATTACATCTTTGGGTTCTTTTTGAAGTAAATTGCTTTTGTGTCAGGTAGTCCCTTCTTAGCCATGTGCAAGTAATTTTTAACCTAATATGAAACCTTGGATGTGAATACTCATAATAAATAGCACCACTAGTAATGGTATATAACTTTCATCAGAGTTAGTGGTGATTAAGAACCTCGCTTTGGAATCAGAGTCCCTACAGGTTCAAATCCTATGTCTATTGCTTTTTGACCCTGATGATGGTGCCTGTAAGGTACTTCTTATGGCTCTTGGCAGATCAACAAATGAGACCTGTTTTTATCCTCTTTGCCAGATTCCCACTGAGTTCAACGGACATTATCCTATGTGAAGAATACTCTTACTCCTTTTTCAGATGCAGGAACTGAAGCTCAAAATAGTTATGTAACTTGTTCAGGGTTATATGGCTGCTGGCCTAGCTGATGACAAATGATTGTCACACCTACTTAGCTTTATTATGTGTTATTTGTATTAGTATTTTCTGACCCAATCTTCTAGCTCTTGTTTATCTTTTAAAATTTTTTTTATTAAGTATTTAACTTGTACAAAGAATATTTGTAACATACGTATGAATTTAAAAATGAACAAATAACATATATGCATTACCCAACCTGAAATATAAAATGCCACCAACACCTATATTTCCTCCTTGTCCCAAACCCTGCCATGCCCCTACCAATCAGTAACCATTATTCTTAATTTTGAGATTGTCACTTGTTGACTTTTTCTTAATTGGTTTTCCACATATAAATATATTCCTAAACAATATATTTTCATATAGCTGTCTAGTTGAATAAGCATAACATATGAGATGTGGCCATGAAGCAACTTCTTTGTTCCATGTTGTCCCCTTAAATTAGCTCTGTGATTAGTTCTTACCATGTCCTCCATGAAGACTCAGCAGTTCCCATGACTTTCCTGATCATTTTTGGCTCATAAGAATCTCATTTCAAGTTGGAAGAAAAAGCCTTCAATTGAAATGCTGAACTTCATGTAATACTCAAACTTGAATCTTGCTTTAAAATCGAGGTTCCTGACATTGGCAAGGCATGGCTCACCTCCTTGTCCCCTGCCCCCAGCCCCCCAGGAGTGCTGTAGGCCATCCCAAGCCCTTGTTCTTCCATGTGGATTTTAAAGTCAGCTGGTCAAGGTTATGCACATACAGAGTCTGGATTTTGATCGGAGGTATTTTTGAATCATGTTGTTGTAATAGTTGTGGTTCTCCTTTACCTTAGTCAGGTTGGCATAATTATTAACATAAGGGGTGGTTTCTGGGCACTTCACTAGGTGAGCAAGACCCTCTATGGTGTTTGCAAAGCTCTCAAGTCTTAGAAGGTTTGTGTCACTGGCCTGACTCTCACTCCATCAGCAGCTCTTTATTGATGTTTTGAATTAATATACCTTATTTTTTAGATCTTTATGTTTTAAGTTTACAGAAATATTGATTGGGAAGTACAGCATTTCCAGATACCCCTATTCCTTGCATGTAGTTTCCTGTTACTAACATTTTATATGAGCCAGTGTTATTAAAATCTGCTATTATTAACTGAAGTCCATAGTTTATGTTAGGGTTCACCTTGGTGTTGTGCAGCCTGTGGGTTTTGACTAATATATAATGATGTGTGTTCACCACTGTAGTATCATAGAGTAGCTTCACTGCCCAAAACATTCTCTGTGCTCCTTCTAGTCATACATCCTTCCCCCTTAACCCCTGGCACCCACTGATCTTTTTACTGTCTCCATAGTTTTGCTTTTTGCAGAATGTCCTATAGTTGTAATTATACAGAACGTAGCCTTTTCAGATTGGCAGCTTTTAAGGCTTCCCTCTGTTTTTCATGGCTTAACAGCTCACTCCTTTTTATAGCGATAAAAACCACTGACTGTAGTGATATCCCATTGTCTGTCTGTGGTACTGTTATTTATCCTTTCACCTCTTGAAGGACGTCGTAGTTGTTTTCAAGTTTGGGCAATCATGAATAAAGCACCCATAAACACCTTAGCTATATTTAGTTTTGGTCTCTCAGGTCCTCGTGTGTAAAATGAGACACTGAACAAAAGCTTTATCATTTCTAACAGTCAAAAATCCCATCTGTGAAGAAATCTGACTACCAGCAACAGGAAAATTAATTTGGGTGACATTTTTAAGTCAGATGTAAGCAGTGCTCTGAGGGGAAGACACACCGGAGGAGGAAAGAGAAGGGTGGCCGTGAGGTAAGAGAGAGGCTTCGCATGAGAAAGACTGGATAGAGCTACAGGCCTATGTATTATTTTAATTAATTGATTAAAAACTGCAAGCAAATCTAAGAGCAGCAAAAAGTAGAGTTGTGGGTGGGCTGCCGTCAGGCTGAGAGAAAGGAGGAGTTTTCCAGAGGGGGCTGGTGGCAGGAGTCAGGGCACCTGCTGCTCAGTTTATGGGACTAGTGTGACAGGGTGTAACCAGTTTGCCTGTGGAGCTGTTAAGGAAGGACAGACAGCAGGCAAACATGCACAAATGTATCTGCTGAGCTGGTGGGACAGCAGCATCTACTTGAAACAGTAGGAACAGCACCTGCCATGGTCCTGGAGCTCTGTTGGTAGCTCACACCAGCCAGTTCCTCACACTGAGGTAACTCAGACTCTTCTGAATCTGACCCAGGGGGTTATGCATGGCGAACTTGCCAGCCCTCAAAGTGCGGCTTCTCGACGAGAAACCTCTCTACCTTTTGGCTCACAGCCGGGGTATATCCCAGAAGATAATCTTTTAGAGAGCTCCCGATTGTTCTGTTGTGCAAGCCTTCTCTCTGTGGCTCTAATGGAACCAGGTTTCGTCTCGTGTGTAACTGAGGGCTGTGCCCTGGAGAAAAGCTCAAGTCCAACGGGCGAATATTAAGAAATCAAGATGTTTGTTTGAAAGTCCCTTAAACAGAGTAACAGAAAAACCATCAAGAAGGAAGTCTTTTTCTGAGGTTATGAGTGAGGAGGATGGAAAAAGAGACATGTTACCGACTTTTCTGAGGTAGAGATTTGAGAAATACGTTGTGGCTCTTGCCTGAGATCCATGACGTGGATGCTTACAGTGAGTATGCGCTTTACTCTGAGTGTTGTGACCTGTTGTCTCAATCCTCCTTAAATGTTTATTAGATTGAGCACAAGGCAATATTTTTTATTTTGTACGTTTAATAGCTTTATTGGTATTTTGAGTTAACTCATTTTAATTGTACTATTCAGTAATTTTTAGTAAATTTACAGAGCTGTGAACAGCTATCGCAACAATCTAGTTTTGAAATGTTGCCACCATCTCCAAAATAAACCTCATGGCCATTTGTAGGCGACACTCGTTTCCTTCCCTGGCCCCTTGGCAACCACTGATGTGCTTTCTGTCTCTATAGATTTGCTCTCTGGGCATCTCAGTATGCCACTAGAACCAAACAGTACATGGGCTTTGTGTCTGTCTTCTTCTTAGCTCTGTAAGGTTTTACTTAGCTTTTGAGGTTTATCCACGTGCAGCAATATTAATTTCTATACAATTAAAATAAGTGTAAGTGACTTTGCAATATGTGACTCATGTCTTCCATGCATCTGAGTTTGTTCTTGCTTTTAAAAGATAACGGGTAAGGATATCATTTTGTTGTGGAGTGGTGAGCTTGTTTTTTGAGTCCTCTAGGATTAAATCAGATGGGCATTAATCATCTCATTGTGCAGAAGCGTCTGATCTTCCTGTGACTGGGCCCCCAAACCCTCTTTTGATTATAAAGCTGTACAGCTACTCTAAATGGGCGGCTGTAAATATTTTGCCCATGACCATAAAGGGCATTTGGTCCCACAGAGAACAACACATTCTTGAGACTAGCCTGGGGACAAATGTCTGCTTGAGCGCTTTCTCATCTGCACCAGAGCAGGGCATCCTGCCAGCACGGTCCCTGGAACCTGGTACTGGCCCTGGTCAAAGACCTAAGTTCCTATTTCTTAACTTTACCTTTCTTTGAGGTACAGTGTTGAAACGTTCCTGTGACTTCTTATGTGTGTGCAGATTGGAGAAGAAAATGAAAATTGAGATTTAATACCTGAAGGGAGTAGGAAGAAGAATCCCGGAAAATAGTAGCTAATAGGTCCAATAATCCTATTCAGAAGATGTCGGTAGAAGACAGTAACAACTCTTTCATTAGACAGGTTTTTTTTTCCTTTTGTTCCTCTTTTTTTTTACATTTCCTATTTTCTAGGATAAGAAAATTTCAGCAAAGGTTGCAAGGCACTCACGAGAGACCAGAGTAATGTTACAACCAACCACTTATTTTGTGAACTAAAACATGGCGTAATGCTGAAGCACACCACATGTTTGTCCAATGTGGTGGTAGTTGATAAGGAAATAGTGAACCCTAACTCAGGAAGCAATAAATAGCTCCAAGAATTATGTGGTGATTTTTACTATGTCAGGGTTTCTGGGGAACAGACATTTGGAGTTGCTGCTTTCCCAAGTGCCACGCCCCCCCCCCCCCCCAACAAGTGCAAAGGACCATTCCATGGAGGCTGAAAATCAGTGCCTGGGGAATCATCACTTAACAGGAAAGGAAAAAATACTGATAACACAGCCCTTCAGCTTTTTCCATGTCTCTACTCTAAATTCCACACAAAGAAGCCTTCATTTCATAAAATCTGTTTTGGTACCTGTCTAGCGAGTCAGGTGTCAACTCAAGAAAAGGGACGGAAGTCCTGTGGCCCATCACATGTTTCCTGAAACATCACTGCTGAGGATTCGATGCAGTACGCGGGTCTGTGGATGTTACGTGTAGATGGACAGTCACACGTGCGTATTGGGAGGGCAGGGCTCCAGTCATGTAGGGCTGTCCCTTCATTTCATGGATGATTCCTGAAGGCCAGAATTGGGATAGGATAAATTTCTATGCCTTCAATTTAATGGGTCCTCCAGTTCTCAGATGTCTTTCTGTTCCCCTTGGTAGATCCGTAGGAAAAGAAGCTGGGAAGCCTGCCCCCCCTTTTATTATTACAATGTCCAGGTAATCCATGGAAGAATTTGGTAGTCTTTCTTACAGACGGATACATTCACCTTGTGGGCATCTAGACCTAATGTTTATAAAGAGACTCTGCATGTTTCATCAGGTATTTGTTGAGCTGCTATTAGGTGCCAGATACTGTGCTCTGTACATGCTGCGGGTGACTCAAGACAGGCCCCGTCTTCGGGGGGCTTGTGTCTGCGGGGTGTGCATCAGTCACACACAGACTAATGGTGTGTGTTAGAGGCGGTCTGCTGCAACACTGTGGTTTACCCCGGACCTGGCACTTTCAGGAAGCCATCGGGGAAATTTCCCTTCTGAGCTGAATCTCATAGGTGACAATGGTGGGACGCAGGTCACAGAGTGCCTTGTATGGGATAACAATAGCCAGGGGCTGACCAGAGCTCCAGTTGGGTATCAGTGTTGCACGAATAATAATATTTAATCCTTGCCACTATCCTCCAAGGTCTCTGGTCCTGTTATCCCCACCGTACGGCTGAAAAGTCTGAGGAAGCTTTGTGTGCAGGGATATTTGAAACTATGGCCTCATCGTGAATTTTCCTGAATCAAATGTATTTTGGAAATTTTTAATTCATTTAATGGGTAAATTGGAAACTGGTTTTTCATTTTTGTTTTTGTTTTTTTAAAGCCAGGGCATTTTTTAAAATGTAGCAAAATGCATGTTATTAAACTTAGCATTTTAACCATTTTTCCCTGCGCAGTTCAGTGACACTAAGTGCACAATATTCACATTGTTGTGCAGTCGTCACCGCCATCCATCTCCAGAATCTTTCCGTCTTCCCAAATTCAGACTCTACCCTGTAAACACCAACTCCCCATTCCTCCTCTACCCGGCAAGCTGCCTGGCAACCACCATTCTATCTTCCGTCTCTATGAACTGGCTACCCTTAGTACCTCAGTGTGACTGGAATCGTGAAGTATTTGACCTTTCCTGCCTGGCCCTTTTCACTTCTCATAGTGCCCTCAGGGTTCATCCATGTTGTAGCGTAGCGCAGAATCTCTGTCCTTTTAAAGGCTGTTTGATAATGATAATTCTGTTGTACGATGATACTACATTTTGTGTACCCATTCATCTGTAGATGGTCAGTCTTGGGCCTGCTTCCACCTTTTGGCTGCTGAGGATAATGATACTAAGGACGTGGGTGTACAGATACCTCTTCAAGATCCTGCTTTCAGTTCTTCTGGGTATATCCCTAGGAGTGGAATTTTCTGGAACTTTCTGAGGAGCCTCCAGACTGTTTTCCATAGCAGCTGTACCGTTTTCCACTCCCATAACAGGAAACAGTAGTTCTAATTTCTCCATATCCTCATGAGCAATTGCTCTTTTTCTGTATTTTGGATAAAAACCATCCTTAATGGCTATAAGGTGGAACACATTGTTTTTTATAAAAATAAACTTTCTGAAAGCAATGAAAAATTTGTATGACTTGTAAAGATAAATCGTGAAACTTTAAATTTTCTGCATTCAATGACCTCCTTCCCTCAGCCTTCCTCAAGGTGTGAACTGGCTCTCCCTGGGCCCCAGCAAGAGGCAGCTGCTGTGAGTTAAGGCTCGGGTGTGAGGAGCTGATTACCTGATAGAGATGCTGGCTCCTTCTCTTTCTCCTCTGTGATCTCAGGGCCCAGCCTCAGATTTGCATCAGTGAAATGGGTGGTTTAGTAGAAGGTGGTTACGAGCATTGAGAATACCTGGCATAAAGACTTTCTCTCTCACTGATTGATATTATCAGGAGTAATTTAGAGGAAAATTTGAGCATCATTGCCTGATGGGGAGTTGTGGAAAAGCTTTCAGCTGGGAGGTGGCAAGCCTCATTCTTATTGTCTGCCAATAATTTTTGAGACTGGAATTCCTTTGTCAGCAAGCTGGAGGAAGGCGGTTAATGTCAAGGGAGGCTCTGAGTTGTTGATTGTGTTTAGAATCAAGGACCTGATGGCCTCTCAGAATGGGGAGGAAGCAACTGTATACCAGTGATTGCTTATAATGGGCTCAGTTGCCAGTTAGGATGAATGACACATGCTCCATATTCCTGTTGGTTAGATGCATGCTGGGTCCAATTCCAGATTGTTCTATTGTGGAATAAGAGAAAATGTGCTGGAGGAAGACTGGAGGTCGAGCATAATTTCATAACTGCCCAGTGTTACTAGAATTCCAGATGGGGAGTGTCAGAGTCTGAGTTTTCAGAGAGCCATTTTGCCTTCCCGTCAGGATGGCGTTTGTACCGGCTTCTGAACGTGTGCTCCCGGTGACTCAGGCATGAAAGGCCCGGTGGGGGTGGAGCACTTTCCAGATCGATCTTTAGCTGCAAATAGGCTTCCCTCTCTGGTTCAGAAGGCCCCCAGACTTTCTCAGCCCATGAGCCCTGGTGTCTTAAGTCTCTTACAGAACCCAGAGGCCAAAAGAAATACCTACCAACACCATTTACCTAAGTAGTTTTCATCAGCTGTCTGGAAAAGGATGTTTCCAAGTGTAGAAAGAAGAGAGCTAAGAAAAACTTGTTGCTGTCTGGAAAAGGATGTTTCCAAGTGTAGAAAGAAGAGAGCTGAGAAAAACTTGTTTCTTCAGAAGTTAGTGTGCTTGGTGCAATTTGAAGTCACATGGGAGTCTTAAGCGAGGAGTCATCTCAACTCCATTGTTGAAGATTGGATATAGGTGCTTTGCTTTGTTTAACCGCAGGTTCACAAAATTCCTAGAAAATAGGACTCTAATAATGTTTGTGTTGTTTCATGACAAGATTATAGTTCTGCGGAGGAGGCCTATGTTGAATGTGGTTTCGTGGGCCTCGCCCAGTATTGGTGAGATCCCAGTTCCCATGTGGGGATTCACTGTCACAGCGATGCAGGGAGAAACGTTGTTAATTTCCAGCTTAAGGGAACAAGAACTATGCTTAGGTTCAAGCAGATTTTAGGAATTCAGCTTGGAAGTGCACAGTGATCCCAGCCGTATCACCAGCAGGTATTTTAAAGGTTTTTCTCTTAAGCCGCAGTGATGCTTTCAGTTGGACAGGTAGACAGCCAGATAGTCTCAGGTGGAGAGAGATCTGAGACCTTAACTTCACTCAATTTTTATTTTCAAAAGATCAGTGTTTTTATTGATAATAGATTGTGGGGTGAGCAAATTGAAAGCAAAAAGACAGTTCTTGGGGCGCCTGGGTGGCTCAGTGGGTTAAAGCCTCTGCTTTCGGCTCAGGTCATGATCCCAGGGTCCTGGGATCGAGCCCCACATCGGGCTCTCTGCTCCACAGGGAGCCTGCTTCCTCCTCTCTCTCTGCCTGCCTCTCTGCCTAGTTGTGATCTCTCTCTGTCAAATAAATAAAATATTAAAAGAAAAAAAGACAGTTCTTACCAAAAGAGCTGGTCAGTAAAATGAAGTGGCGACCTTCATCCTGCATTGACAGTATTGGCATTCATGTTTCTGGAGCTCTAGATTCTGACCTTGAATCTCTAGACTCTATGCTGTTTCCTTTTCAGGTCCCTCTTCTAGGCCACTCGTCTCTCGCTGTCACTTAGTGGTGCTTCTCCTACACCCTTTCATGTTAGTCCTCCTCTAGAGTGATAGGATCATCTTGGATCTGCAACTCAGAGCCCAGCCCTCCTGCCCATACCCAGCCCAGCGTGATCTTCAGCTACTGCCTGGATGTGTCCACTTGCATGATGCAAGGGCAGCACGTGTGGACCAGAAGTCCTCGTCTTCCCTCCAGACCTGCTCCCCTGTAGGTCTGGGCAGTTCGGTCAACGGCGCTGCTGTCTGTGCCAGCCTATCCCCCGAGTCTCACTGACTCCCTCTCCCTCATGCCACACACCCAGCTGGTCAGCAGGCCGTGGCATAATGTCTCCATCCATCCCCATCTCACAGTGCCCGTGTGAGTCCAGGCCACTGCTCTCTCAGCCTGGTGGCTCTGGTGGCCGTGTAATTGCCTTCTCGGTCTCTAGTCCTGCTGCCTCCGGATCCTTGTGGGTCCCCTGCTGCTGATGGGTCCCCGTTGCTCAGCATAAACTGTAGCCTCTCCCTGCTCACCGTCTTCCAGCCAGCTCAGTCCCCTCCACCTTCGATCATCTATCAGGTCCTAGTGCTATGTTACCTGGGGAAGGAGGCTAGTTCAGGTGTCAAAATAAGGCAGAGTTCATCACAGTTGCTTACTGTACAGTTGACCTTTGAACAACATGGGTTTTAGGGGCAACCGACCCCCAACATAGTCAGAAATCTGCATGTAACCTTGGATCCCCCACCAGCTTAACTTCTAATAGCCTACTCTTGACCAGAAGCCTTACTTACTGAGCACATAAACAGTTGACTCACATGCGGTATGTTAGATGTATTATATACTGTATTCTTACAATAAAGTAAGCTAGAGAAAAGAACATGTGATTCAGCAAATCACAAGAAGAAGAAGATACATTTACCATATTTTACTGTATTTATTAAAAAACATCTGTGTGTCTGTGGACCCATGCCGTTTAGCCACGTGCTATTTAAGGGGTCAACTGTGTGTCTTTTTCCTCAGCTGGAGAAAGGTCTGTGGTGGCCGAGATAATGTGTGCTGTTCACCGCTCTACTCCTGGTATCTCCCCCAACACGAGCCAGACAGAAGGAACCTAGGAAGCATTTACTGAATGAATGAATGAATGAACGAACGAACGAATGAACTAATGAGCGAACAACGAAGCCTCATAGGAGGTATTTTCTTGTTAGAAGACAAAGATCCGAAACAAGCCACAGGAACTTCATTTACATTGAGGCCATCAGTGTTTCTTTCTAATTTGCAGTCACTCTGGTGAGGACAGACTTGGTCGACTTTGCAGGTGTTCTTGCCTGCATGTGGCCCTGTGCTGCGTAAGTGACCACCCCAGAGGCTGTGGAGGCTCTGACTCTTGCCAAACCGCCAGATTCTCGCATCAGAGCTCTTGGTCTAGGTAAGACTGCTGGGCTCTATAGAGTTGACTGCTCTATCATTACAGTGCTGAAATTAGAATTAGAAAAGAAGCGAACCAGCAGGCTTTGGCAAGTTGTTTTTTTGCGGAGGAGATGCAAAGCAGGGTTGTTTTGAAATGAAATTCAAATATAGTTAAATTGGTCACATTGAAGCACACACTTGCACAGCTACCTTGGCGGATCTTGAAACAATGAAAGGCAGGCTTTGACTCACAAACCTTCTCCCTAAGAAGTAACTGCTGGGCTGTCCTACTCCTTGTCCCTGAGCCCTAAAAGCTCTGCCCCAGGGAAGCAGCATTCAAACAAGACAAGCTCAGGAGCTCCAGATGCCATGGATACAAGCGTTGTGAGCGGCAGGCTGCTGTAGGGCTGCTGGCTCCGTAGCGGGCCTGACCTTGGTGGGGTAGCGGGTTACAGCCCAGGATATGACAGTGGGTTTTCTTCCGTGTGCTGGGCTACGTGGCTTTGCCCTCGTCTCCACGGCATCAAGGACATTCCTGGCCTGAGAAATCAGAGGAAGGTGGCCAGGAGGCAGAAGTAAGCTCTTACGTAATGGAACATGCCCTAGGTTGGGGGGTGGGGATGGGTAGCTCACAGAGGATGGGTGTGAAGAGAGGGAGGTCAGAGGATGCCAAAGACAATCATTCCTATTTCCAAATATCACAAGGGACTTTCTCGTATAGAGGACAAAAGTTTTCTTTCTCTCCTTTTTTCTACTTCTACCATCTGAGCCCCTAACCCAAAGAAATTAGGTTCCTCTTTTTATTAATTGCTATTATTAAATTAGTTTAATATACTAATAATTCAGTTATTAATATAGCAGTCATATTACTATTAGAAACATTGTTTACATTATGAGTTAAGGGAGATTGGGCAGGCGATAGGCAAATCTTACAGGAAAATGTGTTTTAAATTCTGCACACTTCGTTCCTAAACTGACGTTGAGAATACTACTTGTCAAAATTTCAAGACATCTTGTTATTTATATCTCACTGTCAGGGTAAGGGAGAGTCCTAAAGCATATATTATGCATGTGTATGGAGAAAAGTTAGAGCTGATTTTAAAATGAAATAATGGAATTTAATATATATATTTTGGTTCCAGATCATCCTTTGGTAAATACCCACATATAGGTATTCCTTGGCTGGTCCTTACATGTCCATCTGGCAGTGACCTTTGAATTGGCAGGGTGGCTATAGGGAGCAGAAAGTGTTTCCATTTGTGGGTCACAAAGCAGTGACTTGCACATGTGCGTACCTTTTCTGCACCTCCATGGACTGCGTGGGATCCCTTACTTTGGCCTAAGTCTAGATATAATAGGCCTATATATATAGACATAAGTCCTTTGAGTTCCCAACAGAGTATTTCATTTTCTGATCTAGAAATTTTGAGCTGGAATTTCATTTCCTATTAGCCATTTTTATACTAACCTGTAACTATAAAATGTATGCTTTAAAAGAAAGGTGTCATGCTATGAGCATAGTTAAATTTCAGCGGGAATATTCTGCTTAAAATGCATTTGCTTCTCATAACAACCTCATGAAACACTGAAAAAATGTTAAGATCACATCGGGAAATCTGAGGATGGGATGGGAGGTGACGGGCCCAGATTCCCACAGGTAGGGAAGGGCGAAGAGTCCAAACCCAGGAATTCCAGACCTCAGCTTGATACCCTTTCTCACCCAACCTGCCTTCAGCTGTAACCCTCTGAGATGGACTTACTGAGATGGCTGCTCCCTGGGTCTCGGCTGGTCAGCCCTGGGTTCTTTGCGACTCCTCTCAGAATCTGTTTCCTTTCCTAATTGCCTGGACTCAGAGGGTAACCTCTACTTCACGTTCCTCATTTTAGTTTCCAGATACTTAAGTCTTTATTATTCTTTAGTTTTTTGTTTGTTTTGTTGTTTTAGCATCTAACTAAACTGTTTTAAACTTTCCACAAAAGACAGACTACAGTATTCATTTGTTTCAGGCCCTGCCAAGCATCTGACAAATTTTACTTTTTTTTTTAATTTAATTTTTTTAAAAAAGATTTTATTTATTTGTCATTTGTCAGAGAGAGCATAAGCAGGCATTGTGGCAGAGAGAGAAGCAGTCTCCCCACTGAGCAAGGAGCCCGATGTGGGACTCGATCCCAGAACCCTGGGATCATGACCTGCGCCGAAGGCAGCAGCTTATCCGACTGAGTCACCCAGGTGTCCCGCATCTGACATATTTTAGAACGTGATTAAGCTCTGTGTTGGAGGAGCTGTGTCCGTGGGATGGGAGGCCGGGGTGTTCCTGAGTCGGATACCTGTTCCTGTTATGTTCCGTTCGGCATCCAGAAACGTCAGGTTGTGAGAGCTAGAACATCATGTCAGGTGAAGGAAGCTGAGGAAAGAGGGGTGTGGCCATGGTGATGGCCAGGTCTTCTCATGGGCACAGTGTCAGAGGCATAGGTCAAGTTGATGGGCTATGAGGCCCGGCAGGCTGACAGAACAGACCTGACTGAGAAGACAGAACTGCAAATGGAAGGAAAGGAAAATCCCCTGGCGTGGGGGGCAGGTGGTGCTTGAGGGGTCAAGATTCTAAGAGATAAGGCTGTTTAGCATGGCCTTGCCCCCTCAGGACACCGTGGATCAGTGGGGAGAATAGATGGTAAGCACCGTCGCCACTAGAGGCCGTGTGCATAGGGTTGCTGTCGGTGAGCACTGAGAACTGTGCCCTTTCCCACAGCAGGTACCCTAAACAGATAAATCAGGTGATGAGAGAGAAATTCATGTGATCCTATGGAAGCTTCTGGCCACAAATCTTTATGTGGGGAAAGAAAGGCAAACTCAAAAGAAACCACTAGGAGCCCTAGGAGTTGCCACTGAGTTCCTCTTTGGAGGACAGATATGTGCAGAGAAATTGGGAGCAGGAATGAAAGCCTTCGAGATGTGCACCGTTTTCTCCACCGTGAGTCTTCCTCGCCAGGGTTCTGCGCCTCCGTCCCTCTGTCAGCCTTTCCTTGCAGTTGCCGCCGGTTTGCTTCTCTGAGCCACAGGAGAGTGTGAGAATAGGTTTCCACCATCAGCAGCAGGAAGTTTTCTTTCTGTTCCAGCGCAATGTCTGAAGTCCTCAGCATTATTTCTTCATGCCCCAGAGGTATGAAGAGGTCCCGTGAGGACGGGCTCACCAGAATAGCCTCCTTCTAGAACAAAGTGGCCACAGATCAGCCCCTGCCGGGCTGGGCCGTGCTGTCCCACGGGCTGCGGTGTAAGTAAGGGGGCCTCTGCTCAGTCACCTGGTCACCACGGGCTTTGTTCATTGGTGGGGTCATCGCACATTCCTACCCAGCACAGAGCAAGGAGGATATCTGCCAAGAGGTGGGAAGGGCTGACAGGGAAAGCATATCCAAATGTCAGTTCAATTAGAAGAGATAATTTAAATTAGACAGTGTAAAGCATTTTGGCAACTGCTTTAATGCCGAAAGCAAATACGAGAAGATGGGATACGTGCTTGAACAGAGCAGGGGAAAAGTGTTTCCCAGGCCTCTGTCCTAATGATGGCAGGATGGGCTGCTACGGCAATCCCCAATTGAAAACCCGTTTGGCTTCTGGATAGAAATGGAGTGGAAAGTTTGGTCTTGTTTCCCCAGCACGCAGTGTTACAAATTGTGGTTCTATGCCTAGAAACATATTTCACGCAAAACGCAAAAACAAAAAACTTGAGCAGAAAAATAAAATGCAGGGAAAATACAATGCAAATATACGTAAGCAGTTCGTAAGTATGTTTTCCCAAACGCTGTATTTACAAGCTGCAACGAGCCTTGGAGAGGGTTTTCTCCGCAGCCTGCACCAAGTGTTGTAGATTGTGAGCCTGATGACGCATGGCTCCAGTTCTGCTCAACCTGCCTCAAGCAAGCAGAAACATTCTTTTTGCTCCAGTGACCTTCAAAGTGCCTTCAAGATTGGGGCCATCCATCTGGAAAACTTTCTTGCTCTGAAGAGTAAGTGCAGGGAAGTCCGGTTTCTGTGGTGACATCAGTTTTGGCATTGGTTGCAGACATAGGTAGTCCTAACCATGAACTTTGGTGGTTACTGCTCTAGTCTTATTCACCAGGAGAAAGACGGTAGACAGGGGATGAGGTATAGGAAATCGGGGTAAGCTGTCTTCAGATCTTTAATTTAGCAGTGATTCTCCCGAAGTGTTCCAAAGCTGTTTCAGCTCTGAGGTTTAAAATGGGAGTGGAGGAAGGGTGGTTCAGAGGCTGGGACTCTACTGAGTGTTGAGGCAACGGCAGGGCAGTATAGTGCAGGAAATCACATCCGCTGTTCTACAGATCCAGACCTACCCCGAGCATGTCTCAGTAGACCTGATGGACCCCCAGTTTCAGAGATCAAAGGAAGGTTTTCCTCTCTTTGGGGTAAGACCTGCCTTGGCAAATCCTCATTTTCTCCTCCCCTTCCGCCCCACAGAACTGACAGAGCAAACACCTGTCCCCATTGGGAAACCCCTTCTCACCCACAGGAATGTGGTTTAGCCTAGTAACCCAGATAAGGCCAGCCAAGACAGTCCCACGCTTGTGTGAAATTGACACCTTTCCCAGAGATACAGTGATTCAGTCTCATCCACGGTTACCTTTTTATATACACTTTCCATTTTTAAACACTTAAGTGATTGGATATTTAAATGAAGCCAGAGCTCTAACTTTTTTGAGGTATCTTTCCCCAGTTCTTCAACAGAAGAGACCCAGGGATACCAGATGTGTGGGCATGGGACATTCGTCCTTTGACAGACAGGGGTACATGGTGTTGCACAGGAGAGAGAGAGTGTCTTATATTAAGGACTGTGGGAGTTGGGGGGTGGGAAGCAGATTCCTCCCTGGATCTAGAACCCACAATTGAATCTTAGGTACATTTTCCTATGGAAATGTTATAAATTATGGTTAAATGCAGTAGTGGCCATATTGTTAGATAAATACAGTTTGATGAACCGAGTCTGTGAGGGAACCAGATTGTCTGTTGTACTTTTAGAGTACAACCTGTTCATAAAATGGGGCGTGCTAGAATTTCCAGCTTCTGCTCAGGGTCTTGATTTCAGTAAGGCTCTGGGAAAGCTATTGGAACGAATAATAGAAGGAAAAGGCCTGACAGGAAGAGAAAGAGGGAAAATCAAATGGGCAAGCTCAGCATATGAGAAAGACTCAGTATTTTCTTTTTATCAATCCCTAAACTGTAACAATCAAATCTATATAATTGTAATAGTTAAGAATTTATTATTGTCAAATATTTGAAATTAATATTTATCAGAATGTCTTAGCCACACATCTGTGATTTTTTTTTTTAACGCACCCATCTTGGTTTAAATTATAAAAGTTAAGAGTTTGGGTACTCAGATTACACAGAATATATGTATCTGATTTATGGTGTGAAATAGAGACTCTTACTGTCTACCCAAGTATGAATGCATTTAACGGTAATTTCCTGGGTAAAGAGATTTATAAAGAGTTGTACCAGCTTAATATTTATGTCAACTCCCTTTTGTTTTACATTTAATAAGTTGAAATAGTTTCTTTGAACTAAGAGTAGGGAAAATATTAAAGTATGGGTTGCATTAAACATTTCAAAGACATATTTTATAGAAGAAACATTTTATATTTTTAAACAGAAAATGTAGTTTTACAGAAGAAAATCGCTTTCCTAATAATCACAGTTACTTTAGGACCTTCTTTGAACATTTTTATTCAAATTTTGATGATTAACACAAATAGATTGAAGTATATGTTACCCATATGTACATTTAAACATTAATATTAGAAAACAATTTAAGTGTGTTATGAAATGTTTATAAAATTCTGTATTGTCCTATTAACTCAGATATATAATTTATGTAATGTGAGCATTCAGATTCGTAAACGTCAGATAAATTTGATTACATATTAAAATGAGATATCTGTATTGATGGTTAAAAACTATATGTAGCGATTAACATGTCAGGATTTACATTCCTATGATATTAAATTTTCTTTTTCACTGAATGTCTAAAAAACACCTACAAAATTAGATACCATTAAAGTAATGGAACATAGAGATTAAGTTGAGCATTTCTACCACAGGAAACTGTAGCTGCTAACAATACGATCATTTTAAAGATTTTTTTATCAGTACCATCAAACAGTACATACATAGAACACTGTTTTATGATTGAAAATGATAAATTTCAGTAGTTTCCGAGAAACCATTCTGAAACTGACTGATAGCACTTCCTGGTTTTCAGAGCTGTCTTCCACATTCTATTTCTTTTTCCCAATAGCATCATTTGAAGGCGGTGGCTGGGAATGCTGCTAGCTTTCTAGAATGCTTAGGACAGCCCTCACGGCTACGAGTGACCGAGCCCCGCGTACGTAAGAGACACACCATGCCAAGGAAGTGGTGACTGAATGCTGAGAATACAGAGTTAAGTAAGACCTGGTTTGGGACTTAAAGAACGCTTCAGCCTTTTCAGAGTTTAGCAGAGGAAGGAGACGGTGAAACCAGCGTTACAGAGCAGTATGGTAAATGCACAGATGGAACGATGTGCCCACAGAGAAGGGGCGTCAGAGCTGGATAGGAAGCAAAGAGTTCCTCTTGGGGAAAAGTTGGTGTGAATTAATGAAAGTTACTAGGCAAAGCACATATTTATCAGCCAGGAAACGAGAAACATCTCCAGGTATTTCAAACAAAGAGAATCTAAAATAGGGATTATGTTTATACAGCCTCGAAACAGAAGAGGAGAGAGTGAGGAACTCAGATGAACAACAACAGGAAGATGGTCCCACCGTCGGCTGGAGGGAGAGGGGAAGACGCCCCTTCAGTAGCGCACACAGAAATGCCCTGGTGTCCGCCTTCTCCCACACGCATCATCTCCCACCAGTGCTTGCCACTGACCAACTTAGCCAGAAGCCTTTTGTCAGAGGAGCCCCGGAATGTGTTTCTGTACAATACAGAGAGAAAAATGGCTGGAGGAAGTCCCTGAGAGCAGACAAGGAAATAACCCAAAGCACAGCAGTATGAGAAAGCCTCCCTGTCAATATTTCCGTACGGCCTGAGTGAGAGGTATTGTATGCTAGGCTGAGATCTGACATCCTCTTGAGGTTCAGAGATGACAGCCAGTGACGCTAGATGAAGTGGCAGAACTCCATTGGCCGTGTTTGGGAAGGACACCGGCTGGACTTGGAGGTGAGATGTTTTTCAGGAGGCTAAGGCAGGTGGAAGGCACTACAGATTGGAAATAAGGCCATAGCAGCCACACTGAGCACAGACCGGTGAGATCTGGAGGAGACAATCTTTGACTTGGTGACCAATGAGATCTGGAAGGAAAGGTAGAGGTCTAGGGTGACCAACAGGTTTTGACCAGTATGTGGCCGTGCTGGGGCCCAAACCTGGTTGGTCCCTCTGATTCCCAGCCCCACTGTGCTTTCACCAGCGGTGGCTTGACAGTGAGTATGTCTCTCAGACCCCCGGGTTCCGGTGCCCCGATCTTTACACACAGGGGTTAGATGTTCCCTAAGGCATAATATTCTAAAGCTGTGATTTGAAGATTTATACTTTCAGATTTCAATATATTTTGCAGTATATTTCAATATATTTTCCTCCAATGTCACACTTTCTATAATTTACATGAACAGATTATCAACCCCCCTTGTGTGTACATTTAACCTGATATGTATTTCTGAATTTCAAATCCAAGTATTAAAAATTCTTATTTAAAAATGATTGGTCATAGTTGTTTTCAAAGAATTCTCATTACAAGTGAAAAGAAATGTTCTATTCTAAAGTTCATACACCCCAGAATCCAGCTCGTAGACAATGGATTTCACAATATTCCCATCTAAAAATCTTCCTTGTGGTTCTGTTCATAAATCTTTCTGGCAGCGCTCCCACAATTTACAAGACTTGCTACAAAACCACTGATTGAATCGCAACCCTTGTTAGTTAATAGAGGTCAAAGTATTAGTTCTAAATAATGCTACTTGGTATGTTTCTCGGAAATTCCAGGAAAAGCCTTTTTCCGTGATTTTCAGTTTCATTCCAAACAGCACACAACAACCACGTTGTTCAGCTGCATGAACCAAATAGTAAGTCACTGGACTTTAAAAAAACATGTTGCCCCGATCAGAAATCACGTCTGTGTCTATTTTACTAGATCTGTATCTTAAAACTTAAGTTTTAGTAAATACTTAGACTTTTTAGTGTTACAAATTTTAAGCATCTTTGAACTGGATAAATAGGGTGGTATTGTTGATGAATTGTTATGTTGGGACAGACATTGACAAAGCAGGATAATTGATACAATTTTACATCAAGATAAATAATGTAAGTGTTGCATAGCATTCTTACTCTCAAAGAGTTCACGGTCTTATTCTGAAGGCAGCCATATAAACCTATCATTATAAATATGTCTTGGTCAAGCAATTTGGTGAGATGCCTGTAACCCACAGAATAAGGGGTCTTAATTAATTTTAGGAGGATCAGGAAGGGATTCCCAAAGAAGATGACACCTGTGGGCAGTCTCCAAGTATTAGACTAAAGAGATGTCCTCTTTTCTCAACCTGTTTTCATCTCAATTTCTACTACCGCATGACACTGTGCCATCCTTCGAACTATATTGTTCTGCCTAACGTAGGGTGACCAGCCATCTCAGTCTGGCAAGAGCTTCTCCTGCTTCATCTCTGAGACTCTCATGTCCTGTAAAATACCTAGCCACGGGGCCAACTGGGACAGCTGGTCACCCAAGTTTATTGCCTCCTAATCAAATTAGGTTCCTGGACCTTCCTTTGCTCATGCCAAGTTCCCATCTAGAACAGTTTATCACCTTGTCACTCTCTTGAGTTTATCATGGGGCCTACACAGATCTTTGTACCTAAGAGGTTCATAAATTAATTGGTTGGTTGATATGCCGTATACATAAATGTTGGTACCTGATCTTTTATTGGTGGCGCTGGAGCACACATTACTGAAATGACTTAACTCAGGATTCATGTGGACAGTACTGAGTTTAAAACCTAGGCCTGCCCCCATGCCTGTTATAGAACATTCTCAATCTACCCAGCATTAAAATCAAGTACTGCTAGGACCCCTTGAGACCTCAGGGCCCCTGACACTTTTTCATCCTTGGTTATAAAAAGTCTCATAGCGCCCTCTAGCCGTGGTATCTGTAAATTGTCTCCATCCTGCCAGATGACAAGAGAACGGTCATGTCTGCTCCTCTGTATCCAGTGTAAGTCATAACAAAGCTATTATTATTATGTAAAATGCCATCAGTCAGTGCCCGTGACTGGACTTGATATTTGTATAAACTGTCTGCTTCGTTTCAAGATTGTGAGAAGTTGAAACAATCACAGTCCCGTGTCCCTCCTACACAGGGAGGGTGGACAGGTGGTACTCAGTGTTAGACTCATTTTGCAACTGGTTAGAGATTTACTTTCAGCCTCAATGCCGGGATGATTCAAGTTTCTGCTTCTGTGGCTCATTCAAATGCAGCCCACAGCTCTTCGGGCTCCCTGATTTCTCCATGAGAACATTAAACTGCAGAGGGCGTGGGGGAGCCTCATTAGGCTTCTGAGTAATGGAATTGGGTAAATGGACATCAGAAAGGCTCCAGGGGTCTAAATCTGTGTAGTTTCCCTGGTCCCAGATAGAATCAGCCCTTTGACTGTGACTCCCTGGAAATTCCTTAATTTGATGTAGGAGTAAATAAAAATGAACCACCAGAGAATTTGGAGAGTAGAAGCAGATGAGATCTCTTTGTGTGAGGTCACATTTTCTCCAGCACTTGAGAGCACTGAGCTAAATTGGGACGTAACCTTAAGGTTTTTTTTTGTTGTTGTTGTTTGTTTTGTTTTTTAAATATTTTATTTATTTATTTATTTGACAGACAGAGATCACAAGTAGGCAGGAGGCAGGCAGAGATAGAGGAGGAACCAGGCTCCCTGCTGAGCAGAGAGCCTGATGCGGGGCTCAATCCCAGGACCCCGGGATCATGACGTGAGCCGAAGGCAGAAGCTTTAACCCACTGAGCCACCCAGGTGCCCCTAACCTTAAGGTTTTTATACAACTTTCTTTTTCTTTTCCTCTTTTGCCTTTAATACTGCTTTTGGAATCGTGGCGTTGACTGGCATAAGGGCATCTGGGATTTGACTTGAGTTGGGGTTATGTCATAAGGCACTGAACTTGGTGTCACACACTTGGGGTTCATATCCCAGCTCTGGCTCTCTTTGTTTATTAGTTTGAAGTAGTGGAGGAGAGCATAAGCTTTGGAAGGGAGAGCTGCAGGAACCCCCAGCACCTGCTGCCCAAGTGCCCATCTGATTATCTGTAAAATGAAAATTACTGATCTTGCCGGTTTGTATGAGAAATCCGTGGCATGTCATTTTTAAAACACTTAGTCCACGAGCCTGACACGTAGTAATAAGCACTTAGTGAGTGGTAGTCCTTTATGGTAATTATCACACTCCTTCCCACCTTCCTTCATTGACTAATCATTCATTGAGAACAGAGTGACTGACATTTAAGCTGGCCCATGCATGCTGAGCAGATCTTGGCCTGAAGGGCAAAGGGTAAAGAGAACTACATCTTTACTAGGGGGAGAGAGCGTGGACCGCAGGTATATGGTAGGCTTCAGGGCATGGAGGAGGAGAAAAGAAGGTGCAACTTTTGTTTAATTTTGAATTTTTGCGTCTGAATTTCTGATACTTATAACTTTATCCCCATCCATTCCCCAGCCAGTAAGAATCCTGCTGACAGAGAGCCCTCACTAATGTGGTTTCCTTCACAAAGCCAGACCTTACGCAACCTCAGTTTGTCCCTTCCACTCATGTGTCCCTGTATCACTTTGTCTTTCAGTAGACTTTGGGTGTTTTGTAGACAGTAGGCAGCTGAGAGCATCTTGGTCTCTACTACAGCTCCTTGCACACACAAAGTACTCAATCTGCCTATTAGCTCTGTTAAATTTAATATGGTTTGATACTTCACTACGGCACATTTTGAAATAGTTGTTGGTGTCTGTCTTTATTTGATAATTAAAAATTTCTTCTACTTCAAATAAAGAGAAATCCAGTGTTGAATGATGCCTTGGCCTCATTCTAGCAATTTTTCATTCCAGCAATTTTTAAAAAAGATTTTATTTATTTATTTGAGAGTGTGTGTTTGTGAGAGAGAGAGACAGCGAGTGCATAAGAAGGGGGAGGGCCAGAGGGAGAAGCAGACTCCCTGCCTGCAGGGAGCCTGATGCGGGACTCGATCCTGGGACTCCAGGATCATGACCCGAGCCAAAGGTAGTCGCTTAACAACTGAGCCACCCAGGCACCCTCATCGCAGCAATTTTTCCAAAAGTGTTAAATAACTTTCAGTGGATTCGAGAATTTACCTTTACATTGAATGCACAACCCATAATTATCTTTTTTTTTTTTTTAAGGCATGTATATTTGCATTCTTCCCTTTAATTCATTATGAAATGAATTAGGAAAGGTAAATTTTTATTTTAAAGTAGTTTTGAACTGATCAGCCCTGTCACGAGGCATGCTTCTTTTGTATTCGTAATTCTTAAACCAAATAAGCCGCTGTCCTAGAGGTTCTGCTGTGGGGAAAAATAAGTAAATCCCTGTTTTTTATTTTCTGTTGCAGGCAGTGGCCACAAGTGAGGAGCCTGATGTGCACAGCAGGTGCGAAAGCCAGGCTGGCAGCAGCCTGGGAGATGAAGGTCTGCATCCGGGGCCTGTGGACGCGGATGTGCAGGTGGGTTTGAACCCTGCTGCCCTGTGGCCACGGGCTCACAGTCCCGAGAACATGACAACAGCTCAGAATGGCCACGGGCGACTTGCTGCAATCCCATGTTCTGTCTCTGATCCCAAAGACCCCAAAACGGTGACTTACCCGGCGTGTCAGAATGGAGGATGCAGCAGTCGCTACTGCGGGGAGGCGGAAGCCCAGGAGGCCAGACTCAGCCCCGCTAAGCTCATGCGCCTCTTCTCCGTGAGCAGGAAGAGGACTGGCACCAACCCGGAGAGGCCCCGCTCCATGGTCTTGATGGGAAATTCCTCTACCTGGAATGCCCTTGCCTCCTTTCGGAAAATGGGATCTTTCAAAAAATTGAAGTCCTCCGTCCTTCAAGGAATTCAGAACCGAGAGGGGTCAGATGTGGCCAAGGAGGACCGTCCAGACCGTGACCCGGGGAAACCCATCCCAAACGGTGCTGCAATCGGAACGCAAACCAGCAGGTGCCCCGACTCGGGACCAGCAAGTGACGCCCCAAAGGCAGGGCCAGGGGGCGTGTCGGACTGCTCCGACCCCGAGGAGGCCGACGATGCCTTCCAGAGGAGCACCCATCGGTCCCGAAGCATCCGCCGTGCCTATGGCCTGGGCCGCATCAGCCTCCTGGATGGCGACAAGCATCCAGGGTCCCAGAACCACGTCCAGCCGCTGGCCCCTGGTCCCCAGGAGCCCACCGTGTGTGAGATCCTCGTGAAAGACTCCGAGAACAACAGCATCATCTACAGGAAAAGCAAGAGCACGGATAACTTGAACTTTCTGAAGAAGAGCTCCTTCAAGCGGAAGTCCACCTCAAATCTCATGGACCTCAAGGGGGCGCAGGAAAAGCCCGCGCCCCGACGGACCCTAAGCAGTTCATCGGCGGACTCGGAGAAGTTCGGTGGCTCCGAGAGGAGGACGAAGCGCTGGAAGAGCCCACTGCGGGCCAAGGACTTTGACCGCGTCCTGAGGTTTGTGAGCAGCGCCACGGACGCAGCCTGGAGGAGAGAGAGCCCCAGGAGCGGGGCGCCCTCGCCGGGCGAGGCGAGCCAGAGGCTGCAGGTGCACAGCCGGCTGCACGACGCTTACTCCCGCCGCGTGTCCACCAGCGCCGAGCGCGAGTGGAGGAGGGGCGCAGGCGCGCACGCCGGCTCCGGCTGCGGCTCGCCCGGGACCCTGAGCTCCCGGGTGGACGTGGACACCGCAGTCTGTCCTCTGGAAGCCCCAGGCTCCTGGGCGGCGAAGAGTGCCCGTCCTTGCGCCAGCAGCGCCTCGGCGAGTCCGGTTGCCCAGGACTCCGAGGAGCGCCAGGCGGGCGGCCAGTTTACTTTCGAACCTGAGCAGCCGCTCATCCCTCCAAGGCCTACCACGCCCAAGCCCCCAAGCCCCCACAGCCCAGGCGCGGGAAGTGCCGCGTGTCCCAACAGCCTCAGCGCGCTGTCCCTTAGTTCCGTGGACAGTGAAGAAAGGGCAGAGGGGCCTGTGACCTCCCGGGATTCTGTGCAAGCCGCATGTGACAAAGGCCGTGAGGACAGCGCCGGCAGCCACGCTCAGCTGAGCCCCCACCTGGCGTCCGGTGCAGAAGAAAGGAGGGAGGAGGTAAGGACAGAGCGGGGACGTCCTGTAGGTGACCTGCTGCGGAGGGGGCGCCTGTCACGGCTCTAACCTTTCATCTCTCCTGGAGGTTGCCCTTACACTGTGTGTGTGTGTGTGTTGTGTGTGTGTCCCCGTCCCCTGGCATTTATCCTCTTTCCTTCACCTGCTGGAGAGGCAGGCAGCCCCGTGCTAATTGGACTGCCCTCACGATTATTCCGGTCAAGTTTCTGTCGGCTCTGTCTTTATCTCTTTTGAAATGAATTGCCAGTATACCAGATCCCTTGAGATGGCGCTTGCCACACCATCCATTCAAAAGGTATTTATAGGGGCGCCTGGGTGGCTCAGCGGGTTAAAGCCTCTGCAGTCGGCTCAGGTCATGATCCCAGGGTTCTGGGATCAAGCCCCGCATCGGGCTCTCTGCTTGGCTGGGAGCCTGCTTCCTCCTCTCTCTCTCTCTCTGCCTGCCTCTCTGCCTACTTGTAATCTCTATCTGTCAAAAAAATAAATCTTTAAAAAACAACAACAACAACAAAAAAACAAAAGGTATTTATAGAGGACCCACCACGGGCTGGATTGGGGTGGCGGGGAGTTGATAGAGACCTCTCTTCCACTCTATGCAGCTAATAGGGGCTCTCAAAAATTTTTTTGAAACTTTTGTTTTTTAATTAAATTACCCATCGCTTTCTTCTCTGTATTTTAAATTGTTTCTGTATCCTTCCAACAGACTACATATAAATGAGATTCCTTGTGTTAAGATACCATTATATGTTCTAAATCTTTTATTTCCTAGGAATGAATTTGAAACATGCAGTTTGATACCTGTCAACCTCTGAGTGACGATTGTTCAAAGAAATTTTTATGATGGTTATTGTACTTATTTTTAGAGTAGAACATAAGCATCTCATGAATCAGATCAACTAATAACTGTCAAGGCTCCAGGAGCAATGTTCTTTTCATATCCTGTCAAGCATCCAGACAACTTTACCTTACTGTGTAATTTTCACTTCTTTCTAAATGCATTCAGTACATTACAGGGCTGAAAGATGAGGAAATGCATTCATGTGTATATATTGCAAATTATTCTTCACGTACATTTCTAGACTATTTTACAGGTATAAATTGGTGCTTGCCATGGAAAACAATCCCCTAGCAACTCTTTCTTCCCACTGATCCCTGGAGAGGACCTCGGTTTTATTTTAATGCGTGTAGATGAATGATTACAGAGCCGATTTTGCAAACGTGGAAGCCAGGGTAGCCTGTGTACTGTCTGCTTTGACCTTTGCTTTGCAGAGAGACTTTGAAAGTAGAAAGCCTGTTGCAGATGACTCTCAGGAGATCTAAATTATCCTGATGTGTCCCTGGGCAGCCAAAAGAGTGAGGCTGCCTCCCTTTTTGTGGATGTAAGCTTGTACAAAGACCTCAGGGCCAGCATGTCTTCTAGAGGTCTTGTATATTGATGACCATTTGCTCACTTGCGTATTTCCAAAGAAGCCTTATCTAACAGTTGTAAGGACACTGGCCTCATTGCCAGCTTTGGGAAGGAGTTCCAATTCTGTTAGCTATGCTCCATGTAATTGGCCAAAGCCTGAACCAGGCTGGGCTTCACTCCTTCCCTGGATGATAAGATGAAGCATTTCTTCTACCAAACACCCAGCCTTACCCACAGATGGTTTAGAACCACCCCGACCCCAGCCCCCAGGTCCAAAATAAAAGTTTTGTATAGGTCTAGAGGGCCTTTATACGAAACATGGAGATTTTATTTTCTGCTTAATAAAATCAGTAAAAAATCATCATTAAAATATTTTCTTCCTGAGTACATGTAAAATGAACATATGCAAGAGATAGTTTCTAACTTTTCAGAATTATTTTGGTCATTATATAGTTTTACCCATATATTTGTAAAGTATAACTTAATTATATATAGTTATATATAATTTAATCATATATAACTTAATTTCTACCCACAGGGGATCAGCAGAGATAGAAAACAGGGCACAGGTCATCAGGAGTGCACACGGGTATATAGATAATTTTACAAATTTGCTTCAAGATGTTTCTCACTTTTTGAAGTTACATTTATTTCTTCAAAATTCTTATCAAGCATATCAGGCTTCCTCTTGTGCTTTTAAAGTAAATGTAATAAAGAAAAATATAATGATGATTTTGCCCAATTTGCATTTTACATATTGGTAATCTTCAGTGTTACTTGCAGAGAAGTAAAATATATATACATGATACAGTTACATAGAATATGAAACCTTCTCTGTTGACATTTAGAAACCAAATACAAGCATAATGAAACAAATAAACAGGAAAACAAATTACAAAATGCAAGAACTCCAACCTTTATGATTTAAAAAGCAGTTTTTTGGGTGCTTGGGTGGCTCAGTTGTTAAGCGTCAGCCTTCGGCCGATGTCATGATCCCCGGGGTCCTGGGATTGAGTCCTATGTCATGCTCTTTGCTCAGCAGGAAGGCTGCTTCTCCTTCTCCCACTTCCCCCTGCTTGTGTTCCCTCTCTCACCGTGTTTCTCTCTGTCAAATAAATAAAATCTTTAAAAAAGATAAAATAAAAAGCAGTTTTTGTCCATCTTACATAGCATAACACAAATTTAAATTTCAGTATCAATATATCTTAACGTACAGTGTGTTATTTTTTACTTAATTCATTGATAGTATGGTTCTACTTTTATGTTTAAAGCTAGTTGAAGTTAGGGTTAGTGTTGAATATAAAAAAGGTTGAAATATGTATATATTATGATATTTAAAGTAAATATCATAATGCAATTTGGGAGAATTATTTTAAAATTTAGAACCTATTTTATATTACTTTGGAAAAAGGGTGGAAAAATGCCTGGATCCTCTTCCTTTATGAAACACTGGAAAGATCACCTCATTAACTTTATACTTCTGCCACCTAGTGGTAGGTTTCTTTGTAAGAATAATGATCAGTTGAAGGATTCCACAATTGTTTAAGTTTAAAAATGCGATTTAGTATTTATACTGTGGACAGTGCTCCCTGATAAAGAGATAGGCACATGAATTCAGAGTATTCGTGGCTGGTTTTCCCACCAAGTCACAGAATAGCCCCATTGGCTGAATTAGGTCACTAGGAAAGGGACCCCGTCCCTAGTCATGCCGTATAGATTCAGAAATTTGTGATAGTGTTGAAATATGCCACAGATGAAGTTCTTTTATTTTATTTATTTATGTATTTATTTATGTTTTTATATTTATATTATATTTATATTACTTATATTTATTTGTTTCTTTATTTTTAAAGATTTTATTTATTTACTTGAGAGAGAGAGCACAAGTAGCAGGAGTGGCAGATGGAGGCAGAGGGAGAAGCAGGCTCCCTGCTGAGCAAGGAGCTTGATGTGGGACTCGATCCCAGGACCCTGGGATCATGATCTGAGCTGAAGGTAGACACTTAACCAGCTGAGCCACCCAGGTGCCCCTATTTATTTATTTTTAAAGATTGTATTTATTTTTTTAGAGACAAGAGCATGCAGGTGAGCACATCCACATACCAGTTGGTGGAGGAGCAGAGGGGGAGAGAGAATCTCAAGCAGACTCCAAGCTGAGCATGGAGCCCCACTTGGGGCTCAATCCTCTGACCGCGAGATCATGACTTGAGCTCGAATCCAGAGTCAGACACTTAACTGAGGCACCATGTGCCCCAGAGCTCTTTTAAATGATGAAAACCCATTGTAACTGCTTAAGAAGGAGCTTCAGTCTTATAGTAGATTTTTATTTTATTTTATTTTTTTAGTTTCATTGGAATCCAGGCTCTGCCATTCCAAAGATGCCTACCATTGAGTGAATTGCTGAGTTTCTCCTGGCCTCAGTCTTCTCAAGGGTGGAATGTGGGATAGCTTCATCTTGCCTCAGATGTTTGTAGGAACCAGGGGATTTAGGCCCATTAAGCACTTCACCCAGTGTTTAACACTGGTTGTCTCTGTGTGATGATTACTATCAACTTAGATGATTTCCTATCCTAGATTGACCTGACTTCTTGAAACATGGGCCAACTGAGATCAGATTTTTCCAAAAGTGTTTTTTTTTTTTGGACTCTGTTATAGTCTTAGGGAGGGTTGTGAAGATCTTTAAACAGTTAGTTTGACTTTACGTTAATTTTTTTTTTTTTAAGCATGAGAGTTAGGTTCCAGCATGACTTAAAATTTAAGTGTTCATTTAGTATTGCACCAAAGCCAATTTGTGGAGCACCTACCACATATAAGACACTCAAATTAGATGTAGCTCTATAAGGATGTCAAGGACATTATTAATGAGCTAAGGTGTGTCTAAACCATATTAGAACTGTGCAGAATAGATTAAATCCCACAAAAGAGGTAAAACCATATGCTGTGGGGTTTCAGAAGAGTTATAGTTTTTACCCATGTATCAAATCAAGGAAAGAATCTGATTTAAAGAAGGTGAGATGTCTGCATATAATTTTCAGTGGTCAGATATACAGAGATTTTATGTGATTTGAGAGAACAGGAAATAACATAGTTTGGTTTGGTGTAGGGGAACGAACCAAGTTAAGATGAAATCATTAAGGCCAGATCATGGACACTCTTGAATTTTCATTTTTTGTTAACATGTGTTTGTTTCAGGGGTACTGGTCTGTGATTCATCAGTCTTACACAATTCACAGCACTCACCACAGCACATTACCCACGCCCCCACCCCCCCGCCCCCCGCAGTGTTCACCATCCAGCCACCCCATCCCTCCCACCCTCTTCCCCTCCAGCAACTCTGTTTCCTGGGATTAAGAGTCTCTTGTGGTTTGTCTCCCTCTCTGGTTTCATCTTGTTTCATTTTTCCTTCCCTTCCCATACGATCCTCCGTCTTGTTTATCAAATTCTTCCTATCAGTGAAAGCATATGATAATTGTCTTTCTCTGATTGACTTATTTTGCTTAGCATAATACCCTCTAATTACATCCTCTCATTCAAATGGCAACGTTTTGTTTTCCACTGTATATATATACCACATCTTCTTTATCCATTCTTCTGTTGATGGACATCTAGGCTCTTTCCATAGTTTGGCTGTTGTGGACATTGCTACTATAAACATAGGGGTGCATGTGCCCCTTCGGATCACTACATTTGTATTTTTAGGGTAAATACCCAGTAGAGTAATTGCTGTGTCATAGGGTACTCTATTTTCAACTTTTTGAGGAATGTCCATATTGTTTTCCAGAGTGGCTGCAACAGCTTGCATTCCCACCAACAGTGTAGGAGGGTTCCCCTTTCTCCACATCCTTACCAACATCTCCCATTTCCTGACTTGTTAATTTTAGCCATTCTAACTGGTGTCAGGTGGTATCTCACTGTGGTTTTGATTTGGATTTCCCTGATGCCGAGTGATGTTGAGTACATTTTCATGTGTCTCTTGGCCATTTGGAGAAATGTTCATGTCTTCTCCTCATTTCTTGATTGGATTATTTGTTCTTTGGGTGTTGAGTTTGATAGGTTCTTTATAAATTTTGGATACAAACCCTTTTTCTGATATGTCATTTGCAAATAAATCTTCTCCCATTTTGTCGGTTGGCTTTTGGTTTTGTTGACTGTTTCCTTTGCTTTGCAAAAGCTTTTGATCTTGATAAAGTCCCCATAGTTCGTTTTTGCCCTTGCTTCCCTTGCCTTTGGTGATGTTTCTAGGAAGAAGTTGCTGCAGCTGAGTTCGAAGAGGTTGCTGCCCATGTTCTTTTCAAGGATTTTGATGGGTTCCTGTCTCACAGTTAGGTCTTTCATCCATTTTTAGTCTATTTTTGTGTGTGGTGTAAGGAAATGGTCCAGTTTCATTCTTCTGCATTGGCTGCTCAATTTTCCCAACACCATTTGTTGAAGAGACTGTCTTTTTTCTATCAAACATTCATTCCTGCTTTGTTGAAGAGTAGTTGACCATAGAGTTGAGGGTCCATTTCTGGGCTCTCTATTCTGTTCCATTGATCTGTGTGTCTGTTTTTGTGCCAGTACCATGCTGTCTTGATGATGACAGCTTTGTCATAGAGCTTGAAGTCTGGAATGGTAATGCTGCCAGGTTTGGTTTTCTTTTTCAACATTCCTCTGGCTATTCGGGGTCTTTTCTGGTTCCATATAAATTTTAAGATTATTTGTTTCATTTCTTTGAAAAAAGTGAATGGTGTTTTGATAAGGACTGAATTAAATGTGTAGATTGCTTTAGATAGCATAGACATTTTCACAATATTTGTTCTTTCAATCCATGAGCATGGAATGTTTCCATTTCTTTGTGTCTTCCTCAGTTTCTTTCATGAGTATTCTATAGTTTTCTGAGTACAGAGTCTTTGCTTCTTTGGTTAGATTTATTCCTAAGTATCTTATGGTTTGGGGTACAATTGTAAATGAGATCGACTCCTTAATTTTTCTTTCTTCTGTCTTGTTGGTATATAGAAATGCAACTGATTTCTGTGCATTGGTTTTATATCCTGTTACTTTACTGAATTCCTGTATGAGTTCTAGCAGTTTTGGAGTGGAGTCTTTGGGTTTTCTGGACATGCTTTGAATTTAGGGTAAAGAATCTATACATTACTTGGTAATTACCCTGGAGTCAGGGATATTTTTGAATAGGGAAGAACTAAGCTCAGAACCGTGTTTTAGGGAAGTTAATCCACCATTGGTAAAGAAGAGAATTGGAAAGAAAGGTGATACCGGGAAAGCTATCAGGAATTTAATACCAGAGAGAGCTCAGGTAATAAGGCTGTAACATGTGGGGACGGGAATAGAATATATAAGGAAAGAAGGAAAAGGAGTGAATGAAACAACACACTATAAAGCCCAATGTATCTTGTCATTCACTATCTATCTACCTGATACAGATGCCAGATATAAGGAAAAGAAAGAATTGAAGAAAAAAAGCTATTCTTGTTCCTACAAACTCACATTCTAACTGGTAGATTAGAATGTGTATAAATAATGATACCGTAGTGTGGTGTTTCCAGAGAGGAATGTACAGAGTACCATGAGAGCATCAAAGACGGAATTACTAACCCTGGGTAAAGAATTGCTTAATTGGGGAATGACGAGCGTGTGGGGTCTTGAAGAAGATCAGGGTGGGAGATGCAGAGGGCAGCGGTTGAGGAGGAGTGGCAGGGCCTTCTAGACCAACTGGAAGAGCGTGGGGGAGGGAGGAGGTTCTGTAGACCTAGGGAGAGAGTCAACCAAAGGAGTTAACAAGCCTTATTTTCCTCCCGGTAAACTGGCAGTAGCTAGAGTACCCGCCTATCAGATGGGGGTTATTGTGAGGATAAAATGAGGCCATGGGGGGGGGGGGGTGAGGAGAACTCAGCGCTGAGCTTTGCCTGTAGTAAGTGTCCACAAAGATGTTAATCTGTGGCAGCTAAGGGAACTGCACGTTGCTCACTGAAACTTTTGTACAGGGTGGTTGGGTGGAGAGGTGGGAGATAAGATCGGAAAGATAGGTCTGTGCGTAGTTTGGAAGGGCCTCCTTGGAGCTTGGACTTTATCCTGCAGGCAGGAGAAAGCCGGAGAGGTGTTTACTCGGGATGGCAGAAGGGGACCCGCTACATAGAGAATATTGGGATATCCTGGGAGAGAGCATTCCTCAATAGTCTAGTCCAGACGTGATGAGGTCTGTACTGAAACCATGGAGAGGAGAGGTTATACTTCAAAATGATTTCACGGTGTATATTTTTAATTAGCATTTGAATATTTTGGGGGAGAGAGAGGTCAAAGATGGTGGGGCAGTTGGGAGGCTACTCGTGTGTTGGAATCAGTAATCAAACAAGCCATGGAATCAATGGACTGGAGCTGAATTCAGGTTATTATCCTAGCCCTTCCACTAACACGCTGGCTCCTGGTGGGAAATCCCTTTCCTTTTCTGAGCCTCAGTTTATTTGAACACTCCAGTGTTTTTAGGATTTTATCATTTTCTTCCTCAGAAACTTGTAGCTTCAAAATTGTTGGAAGCCATTGTACAAGCCAGTCTTAAAAGGTAAAGCGATTTGACTGCTTGACTGGGAGATGTTGTAGAATACAAATTGTCATTACCACTTTGGTTTTCGCCTGGCCCTGGCCCACCACTCATGGTGTCCTCTAGGCTCTGCCAGTGCTGATTTTAGCTTGCCCACCACTCACTGCGGTGGCCCCCGACCCGAGAACCACAACTTGTGTTTTTCTTCCCGACTCACAAAAAGGAGGATCTTTTGTGGCGTCCAAAGGTACAGTGTCACAAAAGTAAAACTTTCTCCAACTTCAGTACTGGAGCAAACCCGTAGGGGCTAAAATCAGGCCCGTTTTCAACGTGAGTTACAAATTGTGGAGTTTTATGAGGCTGATGGGTACTTAACACTTAATGATAGCTCCAAAATGCTGTTTTTGGTGTGATTTAATCAGAGATAGAGATACACTGCATAATTTTGACTACAAATGAATCTTTGGGTTCCTCAAAAAGCTATTTGGGAGACTTCGACAATTCTCCTGGAGGCTGGAAATGATCCACGGCTATTTCACAGAACCATCCCTGGAGCCAGAAATTTTGGACGTTGCACTTACAGAAGAAAATGTAGTGACCCTAGAAAAAGTCTGCCCAAAGCTTTTTACAACGTTTATGGAGGTATGATGTGTGAGTATACATTTTGAGGATTTTAGGAAATTTATAGAGATGTGCAGACCCTGCTATGGTCAAGTTATGGAACACTTCCATTATGCCAGAAAGTTCCCCCATGGCCTGTGCAGTTAGTCCCTGCTCCTGTAAAGAGCTGGCCAACTACTGATCTGCATTCTGCCTCAATTTTTTTTTTTTTTTTTAAGTGAGCAATTCAGTGATTTGTAGTAAATTTATGGAGTTGTGTGGCCATCCCCACTGTCCATCACTCCTGAAGGAGACCCCACGTCTGTTTGCGGTCACTCCCTGTTCCATCCCTGGCACCTGATCTATTTTCTGTCTGTAGGTTATACTTTTCTGAATATGTCATTGAAACAGAATCATATAATATGTGGTCCCTTGTGTTTGGCTTCTTTCACCTAGCATATTTTCAAAGTTGATTCATGTTGTAGGGTATATCAGCACTTAATTTCTTTCTTTCTTTAAGATTTTATTTATTTATGGGGCACCTGGGTGGCTCAGTGGTTTAAGCCTCTGCCTTCGGCTCAGGTCATGATCTCAGGGTCCTGGGATCGAGCCCTGCATTGGGCTCTCTGCTCAGTGGGGAGCCTGTTTCTCCCTCTTTCTCTGCCTGCCTCTCTGCCTACTTGTGACCTCTCTCTCTGTCGGATAAATAAATAAAATATTAAAAAAAAGATTTTATTTATTTATTTGAAAGAGAGAGGGCCTACACCAGTAGGGGCAGGAGTAGAATGAGAGGGAGGAGCAGACTCCCTACTGAGCAGGGAGCCTGACTTGGGGCTTGACCCCAGGAACCTGGGATCATGACCTGAGTGGAAATCACATGCTTAACCAACTGAGCCACCCAGGCGTCCCTCACTTAATTTCTTTTCTAAGGCTGAGTAATAATCAGTTGTTTGGATATCCCACATTGTATTTATCCATTCATCAGTTGTTAGACATTTGAGTTGTTCCCACTCTGGGGCTGTTATGAATAATACTGCTATGAATACTTATGTACAAGTCTGATGTGGACATATGTTTCCATTCTCTTGGGTAGATAACGAGGAGGTGAATTTCTGGGTCATATGTGATTCTGTGTCTCACCATCCGAGGAACTGCCACACTGTTGTTTTTTGCTTTTTGTTTGTTTGTTTGTTTTAATTTATTTATTTGAGAGAGCGAGAAAGTGAGAGAGAGAGAGCATGAGGGGGAGAAGGTCAGAGGGAGAATGGACTCCCCACAGAGCTGGGAACCTGATGTGGGACTCGATCCCAGGACTCCAGGATCATGACCTGAGCTGAAGGCAGTCAGTTAACCAACTGAGCCACCCAGGCGCCCCTGCCACACTGTTTCCTAAAACAGTTGTTCCATTATAGATTCCCACCAGCAGTGTATTAGGGTGCCAGTTTCTCTGCGTCCTTGCCAGGACTTGGTATCGTCACTATTCTAGATTCTAGCCCTTCAAGTGGGTGTGTAGTGGTTTCTCACTTTGATTTTAATTAGCATTTCCCAATGACTAATGCTGTTGATCATCTTGTTTATTAGCTATTCATTTATCTTATTTGGTAAACTCCTCATACTTGCACTGCATTTTTAGTTTTATTGAGCAGTAGGATTTCTTTATACATTCTAGTTACAAGTCCTTTACCAGATATATGACTTGCAGTTGTTTTCTCACAATCTCTGGGTTGTCTTTTTATTTTCTTGATTGGGTCTTTTGAAGAGCGAAAATCTCTGTGTTGGCAAAAATCATCAAGATTTTCTCCTATCTTCCGGAAATGTTAGTTTTAGCTCTCATACTTAGGAATATGCTCCCCTTTTAATTGTGTGTTTTATTTTAATTCCAGTGTAGTTAACTTACAGTGTTATATTAGTTTCAGGTGTGCAATATAATGATTCAGCAATTCTATACATTGCTCATCGCTCATCATGGTAAGTCTCCTCTTAGTCCCCTTTACCTATTTCCCCCATCCCCCATCCACCTCCCCTCTGGTAACCATCACTTTGTTCTCTATATTAAGATTGTGTTTTTTGATTTGCCTCTATTTTTTTTCCTTTGCTCATTTGTTTTGTTTCTTAAATGGGAAATGCTCCATTCTTAGTTAATTTTTGTGTATAATGTGAGATAAAGGTCTAAGTTCTTTTTTTTTTTTTGGCATACGGACATCCAATTATCCTACCTTCATTTGTTGAACGATCGACAATTTTTACATTACAGAGAATATACGTTTCCATACCCCACTGGGTTCTCAATTTTCTCTGACAGAGAATCTCTAGAAACTTGAGTCACAGAAATTGCAATTACAGTTGGAAAGATCATTTGAAAATATGATATCATTTTTGCTTTAAAAAATATTTTTCTAACGAAGTTAACATTTTGTTAAAAGGACGTCTGCTATACCATCGGAATATCCCCAAAGTATTAATAACCCTGGGGTGCGTATTTGCTCAGCAGCACCCCACATGGGATGTTGTAAAGAGAGTTAATATGCTTTCTGTTAGTCATCCTTGTGCTAGCCTATGTTTAGTTTCTCCCAAGGTGTTTTCTGTTTGTTTAGTTTTCCTTTTACAGGAGAACAACTAAAGAGGAAAAGATCTTTTGCAGAAATACTAAGTCAGGGGTGCCTGGGTGGCTCAGTCTGTTAAGGGTCTACTTTCTGCTCAGGTCATGATCTCAGGATCCTGGCATTGAGTCCCAAGAGAGGCTCCTTGCTCAGTGAGGGGTGTCTGATTCTCCCTTTCCGTCTGCTCTCCGTGCCTCCCCCCACCTCCAGCTCATGCATGCAATGCATGTGCTCTTCAGTAAATAAATATAAAAATATCTTAAAAAAAAAAAGAAACATTATTAAGTCATGAGCCAAAATGTGAAGGCTTTCTCTAAAAAAGATTTTATTATTTAGAGAGCAAGAACATGAGCCAGGGGAGGGGCAGAGAGAGAGAGAGACTCTCAAGCAGACTCTGCACTGAGCTGGGACCCTGATGCCAGGCTTGATCCCATGTCCCTGAGATCATGACTGAGTGGAAATCAAGAATTGGGCACTTGGGGCGCCTGGTTGGCTCATATGGTTAAGCGTCTGCCTTCAGCTCAGGTCATGATCCCGGGGTCCTGGGATCCCCTGCGTTAGGCTCCCTGCTTGGAGGAGATCTTGCTTCTCCCTTTCCCTCTACTGTTCCTCCTACTTGAGCTCTCATGTTCTGTCAAAAAATTAGGAAAATACTAAAAAAAAAAAGAGTTGGGCACCTAACCGACTACCGACTGAGCCACGCTGGCACCCCTACAGTAGCTTTTTATTTTAACAATCAAGTCAACATTTTCTGTCTTTTAAAAGAAGTTTTCACTTGCCCTAAAAAAGATTCATGTTTGTCATTACGTTAATAGGTATATCTTTTGCAGTGGTGTGTTTCAAAGTATTTCTGTATGGGTCCTTAATATTTGACAGGCTATTGAACTTTATAAACTTAAAAGGCCACTTCTAAAATTATTTTCTAAAAATCTAAAATCTAAAGAGTAGTGTAATGTACATGTGATATGTTATCCTTGAACTTTAAAGTGGTTCATTTCTAGAACAGTTTTTTCTCTAGTGAAATATCATCAAATAGGATTTTCTCATTAAAAAAAGACAAGGGGAGGGGTTACCTGGGTGGCTCAGTCAGTTAAGCAGCTGGCTCTTGATTTTGGCTCAGGTCATGATCTCAGGGTCCTGGAATCGAGCCCTGTCATGCTCCGTGCTCAGTGGGAATCCGCTCGTGCTCTCTTTCTCTGTCTCTCAAATAAATAAGTAAAAATATTTTTAAAAATTAAAAAAAATAGGGGGGAAGAGAGAGACAGAATTATATATCTGAGCAGGAGCCTAGTTTTTATAGTGTTACCATAATAACAATATGTAATCAGGTATAAATGATGTTAATATATCATAATTATCATCAATTTATTATGATCAGTAATTAATCATTAATATAAAGTATCATTAATACTATGCATTTTAAGCTTTCTAAAATACATGTAATACTTAAATGATATGAGCCAGTATTATAGTGTATCTGTCAGGTTTTAATGTTTACTCTGATTTGGTGCTTTGTTTTAATTTGTGGATGACAAAGGCATAATAAGAACTTACAGCAGTCAGAAAATGCAGAAAAGTAGTGTTCGTATTTTTTTTTTTAAAGATTTTTTTTATTCATTTATTTGACAGAGAGAGACACAGAGAGAGAGGGAACACAAGCAGGGGGAGTGGGAGAGAGTCTTTTGAAGCAGGCTTCCCGCCGAGCAGGGAGCGGGATAAGGGACTTGATCCCAGGATCCTGGGATCATACCCTGAGCTAAAGGCAGATGCTTAATGACTGAACCACCCAGGTGCCCCTAGTGTTCGTATTTTTAGGGGAAATTTTAAGCTGGTTAAGATGCCACTGTATCTGTTTATCTCCTGGTTTTTCTCATTTTAAGCTTCCCTATAATAATTAAGATCAAAGAGCATCCAAGGTTGAGAATCACCTTTCACTTGACATGTTATTGTGATACATCATTGCCATGACGATCAGAAGGAATACTTCAGGTTTAACTGGCAGAGGGGCATAGCTACAAATTGCCACATGTTGCTATATAAACTGAAAGTTATCTATGTTTCTGCCAGTCCAGGGACAAAATGACAATTCGGCATGTTGCCTTCACTTGGGCAACATGTTGGGGTGGGAGGGGGCTCAGGGGGATTGGAGAGGAAAGAACACTCTTTCCTAGATGGTTCTTTCCTAGGAAACTGGCACTGATGTGGCTGCTAGCCACGAATGCCAGCATTTCAGAGCAGTCGAGCAGCTCTGTGGTATAAAATAGGTGGGCTTTGTACTAGGACCACCTGAGTTCAAACCCTAGTTTCTCTGTTAACCAGCTGTATGTCCTTGACCCACTTAACCCTCAGTTTCTTTAAAAATGGAGATAATAGGGGCACCTGGGTGGCTCAGTGGGTTAAAGCCTCTGCCTTCGACTCAGGTCATGATCTCAGGGTCCTGGAATCGAGCCCCACCCACATCGGGCTTCCGCTCCGCGGGGAGCCTGCTTCCTCCTCTCTCTCTGCCTGCCTCTCTGCCTAGTTGTGATTTCTCTCTGTCAAATAAATAAAATATTTAAAAAAAAATGGAGATAATAGTATCTACTAGGATTAAATGAAATAATGCTTAATAAAGTCAATAAATGTTGCCCTTATCATAGTCATAATCTTTGTTATCGTTAAAATTACTGCCTTTGGTCAGATACCTCAGTACAGACCAGTTAAACTTTGCAAATTACTTCTGATCTTCTAGCCAGAGTTTCCCAAAGTTTGGAGAGAAGGTCACACCCACGATGCAAGGTAATGGTGTAGATCCTGGAGCTCCACCTGGAGCTATGGAATTGGAATCATGAGTCCAGACCCACTAATCTGGACTTTTGACATGCTACCCAGGAAATTATTTTTGCCACCCTGAAGTTGAGATCCACTCTCCAGCCTGAGGCTCTACATATTAAGTATCCAGGATTTTTACAGGTGTTAAGAATCCTGTTTTTTAGGTTTGGGTGGTTCTCTTCCAGATCTACCCCCAGTTAATTCTTGATTTGGGAAATAGAGTTATTTCTGAAAAAGTTAAAGGTAGCCTGTAATCCTATTTTTCTCATTGAACTCTATTATCAGTGGGGTGTGAATTTTTACAGAATACAAACAAAAATCCCCTTTAGTGAACAGTGAAATTAAAGCTTTTTAAGCAGGAAATGGTAGGATAAAGAATTTGGTCCAAAATCTGTTGAGAAGGGGTGCCCGATTGGCTCAGTCAGTGGAGCATGTGACTCTTGATCTCAGGGTCATGAGTTTAAGTCCCATGTTGGGTGTAGAGATTACTAATTTATTTTTTAATCTAAAAAAAAATAATCTTGAGTATCAGTATAGCGATTGCTCCCACCACTGCTGGAAACTGGAATTTTACCAACTCATTTGGAACTCTAAAAATAATTGTCCCTTAAAAAAATGTATCAGAGAAATAAAAATAAAATTAAAAAATACAAGTATCAGTAGTAACTTCTTGCATTGATGTGACACTTTTGCAGCTAAAATAAGTCCTTCACATAACATTGTTGGTTGATTCTCGCAGCCACCCTGTGAAGCAGGCCAGCATTGTATTTGGTTTTTTTTGTTGTTGTTTGTTTTTTTTTTTAAGATTTTATTTATTTATTTGACAGAGAGAGATCACAAGTAGGCAGCGAGGCAGGCAGAGGGAGAGGAGGAAGCAGGCTCGCCGCTGAGCAGAGAGCCCGATGCAGGACTCGATCCCAGGACCCTGAGATCATGACCTGAGCCGAAGGCAGCGGCTTAACCCACTGAGCCACCCAGGCGCCCCCTGCTGTATTTGTTTTAAAAAATTGGTAAACTGGGGCTTGGAAAGATCACAGGACCTCCTCTCAGAGTCACACAGCCACTGAGTGGCAGGGGCCCAGAGCCAGGTCTCAGAATGTGGAGGAAGGCCCAGAAACACCACCAACTTGGCGGCTGGCACGTAGACCTAAGTTCTGACCATTTGCTGGCTTCCTGATCTTTGGTGGAATCTCATAATCTTTCTTACCTATAAAACAGAAGTGTAAGTAGTGCTGCAGGTGTTTTAATTCAATGAAATGGGTTCGGTAATTTCAGGTGTCACAGGCCTTTGGTGAATTTCCGTTCCGTTTTCTCTTTTGACTCCGTAACTAGCGTTCTTTCCTCTGAGCTTGGGCCACTTCCTGCCACAGCTGGGCTTGCCCAAATCAGAGTCTTTTCTCCAGATTTTTTAGGTGGCTTTTTTTTTGGTGACTACTTAGGATGGGCTCAGCAGCTCAACAAAGGGGTTTTGGACCCTCTTCTGACAACTCCTTTGTAGTTTACTTTCTGACACAGGACTGAAGAAAGCCACCTCGGGCAGGAGGGTTGGCTGGTGTGACTCTGGGTCCATAGTATGGGATTTCTTGTAGATCAGTGCCACAGGTGGGGAGATAGGAGGCATGGAGCCTTCGATACTCTTTGTGACTAACGTCCATTATTTCAGCCCCATTTCTCAGGCATGGTGTAAATTTTTACGTATTTACTTATAGCAAGGTTCTGTTGTATACTTTGTTTTATGTTTTTATTCTTTTTGTGATATCAATTATTCATCTGTAATTCTTTCACTGCCAAGTTTCAAATTAAACATTTTCAAGATATTTTGCACTCGTACACATTCCCTTATCCCTCAACAGAAATAAAAAAGAAACACCACTGGTACTGTCTATAAGTCTTGCCTTGTGTGACAGTCCCTATACAGAGAGGCTGAGCCATTCTTTTTTTTTTTTTTTTTTCCTTTTTTTTAAGATTTATTTATTTACGTTAGGGAGAGAGTGTGCAGATGGGGAGAAACGGGAGGGAGAGGGAAACCAGACTCCATGCATAGCACAGAGAGCAGCGCTGGGCTCAGTCTCATGATCTCACAATTTCATGGTCTCACAATTCTGGGATCACAACCTGAGCTGAAACCAAGAATTGGACGCTCAGCTGGGTCAGTGTTTTCTTGACTAGATTCATTTGCTGGACTCTTGCAAGTTTAAAGGAAAGTGATATAATCTGTCATCAGTGAATGTCGCTGGAAGAACAAAGAATCCTCATGATGTCATTACTTTCTCTAACTTTGCTGGGTTCTATCCAGTTGCCATCGCTGGGCCCTCTTGGTTCTTTGCCCTCTCTTCATCTTACACATTTCTCCTACCAGTGCAGTAATGCCTCAAGAAAGAGATGTTTTAAAAGTCCTAAGTCATTCTTTTTATATTCTGTTGACAGCAGTGGACCCTTGTTTGTTGGAAAAGATTCCATTACCATGTACTTCACACCTCTGAAACAAAATAGGAGGCCGTCAAAACAAGGTTGTCAATAGTAAGGGAAGGAAAATTGTAGTCCTTTTGTTTTCAGGGTAGGACAATCCAAGTGGGTTATGAAAGAGACAGGAATGGATGGTTGTGTCCTGACCTAAAGCATGGTTATTGATTTTGAAGTATTTAGTTACAATAACTAAGCAAAAACTTAAATCAAGCTCATTTTTTAAAAAAATGATACATGAGTGTAGGGAGGAAATAGTTTCCTTGCCATCCAGAACAGTCCATTTATTTGCTTATTTATCTGTCTACCAACTCAGCATTCACCCCTTCTCACATGCACGAAGCATCTATAATTTCCTGTCTCTCAGGCTCTCGTACGGACTGCGAGGACATTACCATAGTATTGGGGAGCTCGGAAAAAATAGGAGCAGCTGCTTTTGTCAGCAGACACTGAGACAAATAAATAAATGCTATGAAACACTGCTGTGATTTTAATACAGGCCCAGAAAGGAGCAAAGAGCTCAGAGCCCAGGGGGACTTTATGAAGTTTTCCTACAGCAAGTAATATTTCAACCGAGTTTTGCAGGGTAAATTTTACAGGTTGACAAAGGCAAAACGATAATCTCAGAGGGAGAGCAAGCAACATTGACCTCATTTACAGTTGCATAAAGTAAATATGTGGTAAGTGGTGAATCATTTGATACAGGTTGGAGAATAATTGTATCTGAAGGCAGAGCTGGAGAGACCTTGGACGAGATTTTGAATGGCCTCGGGTTTGTTCCAGGTAATGGCCAGCTAGGATCCAATGTGTGTCAGTAGCATAGAGTAGACTGGGGACAGGGCAGCCAGCTGGGCAGCTTTTGGAATAGTTCTGTGAGAAACAACGGAACAGAGTCTTCCTAAGATTGAGTAATTGACAGAACATGGTGACTGGGGGGCTGGGGCTTATGAAGATTGGGGAAGAATCAAAAATGCCTAGGGGCGCCTGGGTGGCTCTGTGGGTTAAAGCTTCAGCCTTCGGCTCGGGTCATGATCTCAGGGTCCTGGGACTGAGCCCCACATCGGGCTCCCAGCTTGGCGGAGAGCCTGCTTCCTCCTCTGTCTCTCTCTGCCTGCCTCTCTGCCTGCTTGTGATCTCTGTCTGTCAAATACATAAATAAAATCTTAAAAAGAAATGCTAGTATGGGTACACTGGATGTCCTTCACTGATGTGAGAAAGCAGTTGGGAAGAGAGATGATTCATGAAGGTGCCATTCTGCATTCTAATCCAGAAACCCTTAGTTTTCCAAAGGCACTTGAGGCCATTGATCTGAATGTTTGTATGCTGTCATCCGTGACTGGAAGCGCAGGTGATCCCGTGGACAGATACCTCTCTCCCTTTTTGTCCACTCGAGAAGCTGCTGGGACCTCCTTCTGTGCTGTCCATTCTTTCCCTTCTCCTTCTGTTTCCTTCTATCCTTCCTGTACAACAAAAGTCAAAAGAGCATTAAGAAGAAACCTCTGATGTTCAAGAGGGTGTAGAAAAACAATGGGTTTCTGATATATTTAAATATAAAACATTTTTGATTTTGGAATATTTAGTTGTCCTCAATCAAAAAGCAATTGGAAAAGAGGAAAGTACTTTTTATAAAAGTAAATATTTTTTACTTCTTTATAAAATTCTTTTTCCTTTTTATAAAGTATTGCTTTTTATAAGTTAAAGAAAGGTTAAGTAGACTTCTGTATTCCTTAGTATGTGTTTCAAAGATGAAATACATTTTTAAGGAATTTATTTATGTATATATGTATGTATGTATTTATTTATTTGATTTATTGACGGAGTGTCCGTGAGCACATGAGAGACCACAAGAGAGAGGGAGAAGCAGAATCCCCACTAAGTGGGGAACCCAACTCAGGGCTTGATCCCAGGACCCTGAGATCATGACCTGAGCCAGCCAAAGGCAGACACTTAACCGACCGAGCCGCCCAGGTGCCCCAGAGATAAAATACATTTTAAGATGTTAAGATGGAATTGTTATATACATTTATTTTATAATGTGATGGTTTTAGAATGTGTCTTTACTCTTTTTTTTTTTCCAAAGATTTTATTTATTTATTTGACAGACAGAGATCACAAGGAGGCAGAGAGGCAGGTAGAGAGAGGGGGGAGGCAGGCTCCCCGCCAAACAGAGAGCCCGATGTGGGGCCCGATCCCAGGACCCCAGGATCATGACCTGAGCTGAAGGCAGAGGCTCTAACCCACTGAGCCACCCACATGCCCCCAAAATGTGTCTTTATTCTTAATGAGTCTAGGCATAAATTGCAGCCTACAGTTCTGTTATTTCCTCTGCTTAGATGTCTAACCCAGCATTGTGTTGTTGTTGATTTTGGAGATGGTAGGATGGTCTGGGTTTTTGGAAAAGTCCAGAAAATGGGATTTCCTTAAGTGACTATTACAAAGGCCGGGGAAAGCAAACTAATCACCGGCCCTGTGTTTGCTCAGGGTCAGTGGTAAGCACCCTCCCACCACGGAAGGGAGATGGGATTTGGGGACTCGGGGTGTGGTCAGAGGGTCCAGAATGGGGTTCATCACAGTTGGACAGACTTCATTTTTTTATTTTAAATAAAGTGAGGATGAGCTCAGCTATACTACTTTCTCAGTATGGTATTCTAAGTCTTCGATGATATTTAATATGTTCATTGTTATTTAAGTGCCTTTTTATCCTTACAGAACTAGGCTAAGAATATTGTGTTCTCCATGAACCTCAGATATTTGCATTTTGAATAAATTACCTATTCTGTCTATAAAACAAGTTGTAGATTTACCGTGTTTTAAGGATATTTTATCATCAGTTTTACACATGCAAAGGCAATTGAAGTACACCGTACTCCCCTTTTACTTCCAAGGCTTTAGGAAGCGTTAATATATTTTAAAAAATATTTTTAATGCTGTGTCATATATATATATATATACATATATATATATATATATATATTTTAACAAATGGCCTATTCCCTGAACGCAAAGGACAAGGCCACAGCATTCCAGATTATAATAGTTCCTTTCCTTCTCTCTTTCTTTAATTTTAAGAGTTACATCAAAATTCCCAGTGTGTGTGTGATCTCATTTGGTAATAATTAGAACAGTTTTTGGTTAGTCACTCCCATTTCATTTGCTGTCAGAGTTCCAACAGCCCCTAAGGTTCTTACAGCTTGAAACCTTGCATCTTAAAGATACAGCATTGGTAAGAATGCCACCAGCATTAATATACACTTCTGCCTTTAAGCCATGGATGGAAAAACTCAGTAAATGAATAGGTTTCTACTTTCTCTTCTGTTTCTTGTGCAGGGCCCGTCCAGACCCGGGCTTAGTCCAAGTTGGGGGTCAGAGAAGGGGGAACAACACGTTTATGATGGTGCCTGTCCCTTCTCAGGATAGTCCCTGAACTAGAGGAAACCTTGAAAGGTGGAATGGAGCCAGGCTAAACATGCATGATTTTTACAGTGGTCCACAGTTCAGTGATGGGTGTCTGGCCATTTACTTATCTCAGACCAAGTCAGAGGCTACCTCTCTCCTCTCCTTGCTTGGGCAATTTCAGAAGTACCCCCACCTTGCTGTTTATTCCTTAACTAGCCTAAGTGTGGTAGGAAAAAATGTGTGAACACCTGGAATGTTAGGAGGGGGAGAATTAGCACACCCGGGTGACAGGCGGTCCATTTCTGGTGGGCCCCCCCTTTTGCTAGTACAGTGTCCATATGCACACACGCACACACACACCATCAAGATCTATAAAAGAAAAGGCACCTTTGGAGAAAGAAAGATTATTCCACCCACTTGTTCTAAAAATTAAAGATAAGAAACCAAACATGATTCAGTAAGTTCAACAAAACCAACTGTGTTTGCTTTCCATGTGTGATCAGCTGAAGGGAAAAGTTCTGCTCTATGAGGAGAGAGAAGGGAATGGAGCCTAGAGCAGGGGTAAAGGTGAGCTGTGCTGCTGGAGGGCAGAGGAAGCAGTAGAGAGGAAGAGTCCAGGGAAACGTATGTGCGCATACACTGATGAGTGAAGAGCCGCGAACGGGCCCCGGGACTCCGTCAAAGGGGAAGCATAAACCGGAAGTGGAGAGATGTAAAAAGGATAAGCACATGCTTTTTGTGGGGCAGCCTTACAAGGTCTAGTATTTGTGGAAGTTGTTGCTCAGGGTTTTTGCAATAAACCATATTGCATTTTTCTTATGTACATCTACCAATGGGGAGGGTCATGTCTCGTGCTGGCCTTGCAAAGGTGACATTGAGTTAAGTGCCTGATCTCTCTCATGCACCCTAGTTCGTTAAGTCTGTTGCCTTCTCTGTGATTGGGTTCTCATCTCCAAAATGGGTATAATGATGCCTTCTTTACGTACCCGAAAATATGACTTTAGGTGGATTATAAATGCAAGTTGATGACAATTTAAGATTTCTAAGTAACCAAGAGTATCTTTCTGGTGTTAAAGTAACAAAGACAAAAATGTCATTAGCACCCAAGCTTTCATCTTTCTAAATATGTGAAGATTTTCTTGTTCTCACTTTCAGCTTCTCAAAGTGTAGTAGTTGATCTGGGATCTTATGAGTTCCCTCCCTCAGTTAAAATCCTCAGACATATGTTTACAACCCATCTCATTCCAAGCACTCATAATCCAGGTAACAAATCTGCACTAAAAGAAAAGGAAAAAAAAAAAGCCTATGCATAGTCTTATGACACATTAATTTTCATTTAAGGGAAATTAGTGACGTATAGCTCTGAATAGTGAAATGCTGCTTCTTAAATTTTACCGTGTGTAAGTCCTAAAATTTCAGTTTTCAGGAGTCAGAGCACAGAGCTGGTACCATGATTAGGCTTATGTGAAATTAGGTCACGTAGGAGTTTTGAACCTTGGTTCGTTCAGTGGTTTTGTCAACAGAAATTGAGGAGTGGGCTTTATTTTCACTACCTTGTAGGTAAAATGTAGCATTTCCTTCAGTTTAGGAGTGTAGGCACAAGCCAGAGTAATTTAGCAGCTCCTGTGCTTTTGTCACCCATAGAAATCAAAACCTTTTTCGCATCATACAACACTTTACACTGATATCTTAAAATCTGTTCATCAGTACTTCCAAAGTATGGCCGTTTTTAGACTGATTGCTAGTCTTCTTTTTATGTGTTTTACATTTATTATTATTTTTAATTCTTTTAATATTTTGATAATTATATTTCAGGATAATCTGATTACTTTATAATTTTATCTCTTATGCATTTAAAATTTTACTTATTGTTTATAAATTTTATAAAATTTTTAATTTTTATTTTATGCATTTAAAGCAGTGATTTGGGGAAGGGTCTCTAACTGTCCCCAGCTTGCAGGAGTGCCTTCAGAGTCTCTCTTCCTGTCATTTCCCTCCCCACACCCCCACCCCCTTCCAAGCAGGGCTGCAGCGAAAGGCAGAAGACCTACCAAGTACCGTCTTGCTTCTATAAAAGTGTATGCTGAGGAAGCAGGGCTGCATAGTGGAAAGGACAGTGATTTTGAAGTTAGACACTGCGTTGTAAATGGCCTCTCTACTTCGGCTCTGTTCACCAGAGTGAGTCATTGCCCCAGTGTCTAAATGATAAAATGTCATGAATAGTTAGCTACGTCACGGGGTGGTGGTAAGCGTTAGGTAAGGTGGCCTTGAGCCTGCTGTGGTTCTGCACACAGCGACATTCAGAAGCCACAGTGGTCATTGCTCGCATATGGCTGGCCTCCTGCCATGTGCGCTGTCGAGATGCGTTCTTGTATCACCTCCGGTTCTGAAGCTGCCCCTGGACTCCCTACAGTGCTCAGGGTGCTGAGGCAATGTGGAAGGCTTGCTTACTGGGTTAGTGCACATCTTGAGAATACCTTTGGCTCACACGCTGGAAAAGCTCTGCTCTGGTTAATTTTTTTTCCATCTTCCCAAAGCATCTTCATTTTCCCTGCTTGTAATATTTCCTTTTGAATTACTTTGCTGTATGAGTTTCCTAGGGCTACTGCAACAAATTTCCACCAACTAGGGTGCTCAAAACAAGAGGACGTACCCTCATTATTGTATAATGGGGGTCCATTCTGGCCTCTGCCTGGGATTTCTTGGCTTGTAGATGATACCACTCCGCTCTCTGCCTCTGTCTTCATAGGACTGTCTTTACTTTCATCTTTGTGTCTAAATTTCCCTCTATTTCTAAGGGTACTGGCCATTGGATTAGGGTTCCCCAAATCCTGCCTGACTTCATCTGAGCTCAGTCTCATCTACAAAGACTGTATTTCCAAACAAGATCATATTCACGGGTCCTGGGGGTTAGGGTTTCCACGTACCTTCTGGGGGGCATAATTGAACCCACGCTCTTGCTATTTGATCCATGAAACTTCCCTTTGATGAAGTTTCTGAATATGTGACATCAGAGCTTTGTGTGTAAGTCTTTTTCCCTCAGTGAATAACAACTCTTGCTATGGTTTCGAAAGAAACGGGTTTTGAAGTGTCCCGCTGGAGGGAAGATCTAGCTTGGCTTTTTACTTCTGCAAGGGAAAGAGAGGAATCTTGAAGAAGAAATTCAGGACTCCTGGAGCACCTGGGTGACTCAGGGGGTTAATCGACTACCTTTGGCTCAGGTCATGATCCCAGGGTCCTAGGATCCAGCCTGGCATCGGGCTCCCTGCTCAGCGGGAACCCTGCTTCTCTCTCTCCTTCTGCACCATCCCTGCTTGTGCTCTCTCTCTCTTTTTCTCTCTGTCAAATATATAAATAAATTCTTAAAAAAAAAAAAAGGAAAGAAATTCAGGACTCCTGATGAGGGAAAGTACTTTAAAACGATACAGAGAAGCAAGAGTTAAAAGGGCAGCTGTGCCCCGCCCGCAGAGTTTGTTTACAAAAGTTGACGACTTGGGTGAGAATTGGCCAGTCAAGCTTAGAGTAGGGCTGATCTGAAGGCCAGGCTGCCGGGTTGTGAGGAGGAGCATCGGAAGACACAGCTCCGGCATGGCCACTTACGCCCTCACTGTCCTGTTGTAAAGGAGAGAAGGAAGCTCAAAGAGCATGGATGTAGTCAACTGCTTGTTCCTTCAGTGTGTCTGTGGGCCACCACTGCCCGTGGCAGCGGAGTCCGGGGTAGGTTAGAACTTGTGGAGCGTGGGGGCAGGGCGGTGGCGGGGGTTTGCAGTTGCAGGTATAATCGCAGTCAAACTCTGTTCCCTGGAATGAACCCCGTTGTATTCCAGAAGTACACAGACTTTGCCAAAAGAAGATTCAGTTTTAGAATACGCATCAAAGCTCAGATTGGTTTTACAAGGAATGTAAATCACTCTCTCTCCCTCCCTCTTTTGCTGGGAGTAAAGCAGACCTTTCAATTGTATATGTTATTCTGTTAACTAATTTTTGCACTTCCTAAAACATTCAGTACCACTTGGAAAGGCTGTTTTCTCCTTTTGTCCTTTCGGTGGGACTGTGTAAATAGTTCTTGGAGGAGGACGACAGTCCGTTCTTATGAGTACCCCCTGGTGGGAACGGGAGTTGACCCTTGAGGCATGACATGTTAAAGAAATCCTGTGCACGTCTCCTGCCCTCTCATTTCCTGCTCTGAGCATACCTGCCTTTATCCAGCCTCCTCACTTCCTGGAGTATGTTTTGGTCTCAGAAGGATTTCTTACCTGAACAGCTAAGACCGCCTCCTGTCTTCTGACACCCACTTCCTTATTTTCCTATCTGCATCACAAGCCTTCAGGTAGGCATGCTGCCTGTTGCGTAAGTGCAAAAAACAAAACAAACAAAACCCCAAAGAACAAAAAAAAAACTCAAAAAACTGCACGTAGATTTGTTACCAGTTAGACAACTCCCTTGCTTGTAATTTTGTCTTGCTTCTGTTTTTCTAACACCTTGTCTCTGAACCTTTTTATCACAGGGTGATAACATAAATGACGTATTCTTATGTGGTTAAGTTGTGCCACTGAGTTTAATAATGTAGTCAAACTCTCCATAATATCCTGTTTTTCATATGTAATGCAAAGAATATTAACTTTTTCATGATTTCTCATATTTTCCCGGTGATAGTGTCAGAGAATTACCCCTTTTCTCTATCTTAGGCTTACTAAGTGTGGGGGTGTGGACTTGAACTGACAAAAGACAGATGAGAAAAGACAGGTTTTCGTTCGTGTGGATAAGTGGGAGTTGGCAGGAAAAAGTGACTCCAGGAAGTGTTTAGAATTGGGGGCGTTTATACTTTCTTACTTGGGGAAGGGGAGGTAGAGAAGGGCACTTAGGGGAAACCCAGAGATTTAGGAAAGATGAATGGGAGGTCTGATAGTTTGTGGCCACTGAGGCCAGGGATTCTCTTCTCAGCTGATAAGAGCCACGTCTTCCCCGGGTTGGAGGAACGAACATCCTATCCCAAGATAGTGGATTTATGACAGCGGTGTTCTTTGGGGAGGCTCTGCTTTCAGGCAGATAAGGGAGTTGGGAGAGGGGAGAGTTTATTCTTGAATACCTTGAGATCAGAAGAGTTTCGATGGCATAGTGGTATATTCTAGACCCCTCAGTGGTGACTTGATTTTAACATGAAGTTCTTTGCAGTCAGAGGCAACAGCGAGGTAAGCGGTGACTGCTAGAACTTACTAGCTTTTGAGCAGAGGTGACTTGGTCCAGTGGGAACAGATATTTCCAGACCCGCATTTCCATGTCATTCTGTGTGTGGGCTGTGTGGCCCTGAACAAGTCACCTTACTTCCCTGGGTTTTCGTTTTCCTAATTGGAAAAATGATGGCAGTGCAGTAGAGTGTCTGTAAATTCCTTTCTGCTTTCTTTGCTCATCATTGATTTTTCATAGCACAGTGGATCCTTGAACAACACAGGTTTGAACTGTGGTGTTCACTTCCACGTGGGTTTTTTTTTTTTTTTTAATAAATACTGTTTAATACTCTAAATGTCTTTTCTCTTCCATGTGATTTTCTTGATAACATCTTTTTTCTTTAGCTTATATTATTATAAAAACACAGTATATACTATGTATAGCATACCAAACACATGTTCATTGACTGTTATCTGTAAGACTTCCATCCAGCAGTAGACTATTAGTACTTAAGTTTGGGGGAAGCTAAAAGTTAACAAGCAGATTTTGACTGCACCTGGGATTGGCACTTAGAACCCCTGTATTGCTTAGAAGTCAGCTGTATATGATCTTAGGGACCATTGAGGCACATGGGATTGGAAATTACAGGAACTGTGTTTGAGCTCTTGGTTGCCACTGACTGGCAAGCAGCACGACCTGTTGGACCAGTCCTGGGGGCAGGGCTGGGCTGCCTGGGGCAGTTCTGCTGCCAGCCGCCAGGCCTGGGTGGCCTGCTCTGCCTGTCCTGCCCTCGATGACAACTCTCCTTGTTCTTGTTCTTTTCCTCAGGCCCTGCAGTGGTTTTAGTTTTTGTTGTTGTTGTTGTTGTTTTTTGTTTTTTTTTTTAATAATAACCAGGGGGCACCTGGGTGGCTCAGTAGGTTAACCATCTGCCTTCAGCTCAGGTCATGATCCTGGCATTGGGCTCCCTGCTCAGCAGAGAGTCTGTTTATCCTTTTCTCTTTTTCTCTGCCTCTCCCCCTGCTTTTGCTTGCTCTCTCTTTCTCCCAAATAAATAAATAGAATCTTTAAAAAAAAATGTATTTAAAAAAATAATAACCAGGGGTGGGAGAAACCTCCTGTGGAACTAGGCAGCAGCCCTCCTCTGAACCCAGACGTTGAAGGGTGTGCTGACATAGAGCTTATCTGCAGGCAGGGCTGAACCTGGGCATGGTTATTCCACACACTGCTTTTTAAGAGCAATAATTAACTGTGGTTGATAAGGGCTATCTCACCATTGGTATAGCATTTCATCCACACAAGGACCCATTATTCCCCAGTGAACAGCTGCAGAACCAAATCCGCAGACCTTAAGTAACTGGCCTGAGGTTACAAAGCTAGCTTGTGGCCCAGGCTGACTTACACAGCAGACCGTCCATTTCCAACCTCGTGGTTTTTTGCTGGTACATTAGGTCACCTCCGAAAGAAGTATTTGAACAATTTGAAAAGTGTTTAGGACCACAGACTACCCAGCTGTGGGACTGTCGAGTCCTGAATGGTTCGTTGTTAACTTGTCCTGGGTCACAGCTAGTTAGTACTAGTTAGTAGCCTGATCTAGTTCTCTGAATCCTCGTTCAGTGCTCTTCTCATCAGACCTGACTCCTTGGCCCTAAGTTTGGCCCTAACGGCCCAAACTTCATCTTATTAAAGCACCTCCTGTTTTTTAAATATTGCAAGAAAATACCTTAGAGCAGTTTTGTAAAGCATTACATATTCATTTCCCCTTCTAGAGTCCTGCATTTCCCCATGCTATTGTTATGTATATTTTATATTTTATTTTGGGTGAAACCATAGTTAAAGTACTTTCTAACAACTCACAATGGTACTGATTTTCTTAATATCTTTTATGATAGCTCATCCTTGCTCACCACACATCACTATTTAAATTACGGTTTTAATTCAGCTTCCAGTTAAAGATGAGTTGCTTATTTTAATGTACATTTCAGTTATGTCTTCCTGTTACAGAAATAACTTTTAAAAAAACAAACAAGTAAATCAAGAAGGCCTTAAGGCAGGGCTGAAGCCGATGGGAGGGCGTGTATGGCTTGTTCTTTTTCAATACCTTCCTGGATTTGGGTGCTCACCTAACTTGTTCGCATTTGAAAAGGTTGAGACAGAGGAATCCTGGAGGCGGGACTCATCCCGGGATGAAGAAAGGACCGAGTCTCAGAGGATCACCAGGAGGAAATGGGGTTCTGGGAGAAGAGCAAGGCCCCGACCTCTTTCCGACTATGGCCAGCTGGCCAACCGGAGTCTGTCCATTCCTGAAGACTCAATTGCTGTAGACCCCCAGAAAGAAGACACTGTGGAGGGAGACCACCTGCCCAACACGGCCTCCACGGACACTGCAGACCAGAGCGCTGCTGTGGGCTGCCCCAAAGGAAGCTGGAGAAGACGCCCCATCTCTGTGATAGGCGGGGTCAACTTCTATGGGAACAGCCCGACAGAGGAAATCGAGAGTCTTCTAACCCAAGTAAGACCTGGCTGCTTCTACCAAAGCTAACAGAGCCCTCCAGCTTCCTGGCCTTTGTTCTCCCCTGTGAACTAAACAGACTGCTGCTTTTCTTTCTTCTCTCTGCTTCAAGGACAACAGACTCTCAGGCTTTCTTCCTGACTCTGAAAACACTCATGAATTAACTTACCATCTGACACGCGGATGCCTTTTACTAATCTTCTGTCTTTCCTGGAGTCTCAAACCATATGTGAAACTAGTGTGCTGTTTGTCCTAAATCACCTGAGATCTCAATAAGGAGAAGGTAACTGCATATTCAATGAGCTTCTTGAAAGAAGTTCTTGAATGAGAAAGTGTCCTCCAATGTTAAAAAGTAAAGATAAGAAGAAAATAAGGAAGTGCTTTTGTAGGAGCGAAGGAAATCACTTTCCTACCATTTTTTAACTCTTTACATTCAAGTTGCTGCTTTGCAACCACTTTATCAGTAGACTAAAAATCCTTATTATTTTCCCCTTAGTATTTCAACAAGTATTTATCAGTTACCCAAAGAGCACTTTGAGGCTACAAAACATTTAAATAAAGGCCCTGTTCAGGAGGAGTGTATGTTATTTGGCGAGACCCAGCCACGGTCAGGGGTTCCCAGAACAGTATGAGTGAGCACCAAGTTTTAGTTTTTGAGCTTGCTAGCTGGTATCATCAATAACTCCTAAAATTTTCTTAAAAAGGCGGGGGGGGGGTCTATGTTAGTATTGGATTTTATATTTACATTCTCCCTGTAAAGCCCAACCTAATGCCTTATTTATAGCAAGCACTCAAATTCCTTTTGTTAAATTGAGTTAAATTGAACTGCATTCTGAAGGTAAAAAAAAAAATGAAGGGGAAGAATCCCAGGAACTTTCTGTGGTATTAACATGTGCAGTACGCTAGGAAATAATTCTGAACCAAAGCAGACTGTAATCTGTTGCAACTTGAAACACAGTATGGGGAAAATCGAAAGCACTTAGAAGTTATTTCCCCTCAGAGCGTTAAGAAGGAATGTGCTAAGGTCACTTTGTACACTTGAAGGCTCATTTGGGGAAATAGGTGGGACAATACAAAGAAAAACTAAGGAAAGCATAAGCCAGCGTGGCCTTCGATTTGTAGTGATGGTTCACGTGGAAACATCAACAGGGCACAAAGATGATTCTGAAGAGATCTGGGTAAATCTGTGGAAAGTGGAAAACCAACTCTTCTTTTTAACACAGCTCAGTTGTCTTGGTAGTTGAGGTAAGGAGCATTTGTCTCCCATAAATACTTGCGTAGTGCCTGCACGTGCATGTGCCAGGCGGGAATGCTGGTCCAAGTCCGTCATGCAGGAACCGCTGCTTCCCCGGGAGGCTGCAGCTGGAAAACGTCTTCTTACCCTTCTGCCCCGCCCCTGTGAGAAAGCCACCACTTCCTAAATCTGCTTCTCCTCTTCTTGACGCTTTGCTTTTACTGAGTGTTACCCCTGGTATATTGCTGACAAGTGACATGAAATGTGTTGCCGGGAGGTAAGAGCCCTTGAGTCGATATGGTGGTTTAAAATCTTGGAAGGAGTCATTGCAGCCGTGCCTGGGTGCAGCCTGAAGCCCTTGCCACGATTCGGAGACAGCATCTCTCGTGTGTGAGTGGTCTGGAGGTGACGGGGCCGAGCTGCTCAGGGCTGTGCCTGTGAAGAGCTCTGCGGGAGGTGCCGCTTCCTGGCATCCCCTCACGGCGTTTTGCTTTCCTTTTGTAGCCAGCAGCCAGGCCTCCCGTGCCAGCCCACCGGGTGCTGCCCTACAAGGCGGTTTCAGCCCGCTTCCGGCCCTTCACCTTCTCCCAGAGCACCCCCATTGGGCTGGACCGCGTGGGACGCCGGCGGCAGATGCGAGCTTCCAATGGTGAGTCTCCCAGGCCCACCCCGTTCGGGGGCTCCCTTTCCAGACACGGGTGTAGAGTCCTCAGTCGACTGTTTGCTGTGAAACCCACTCGATTGGGCCCCTCTCCACTGCCTCTGGGCCAGGGTGTTTTTTCCACTGGGAGTGAGGAGGGCTCATCTCAGGGGCTGCACATGCAGGCCTGGGGGCGTCGTCAGCCCTCTGGGGTGGGTGCTCTGTGTCACCGCGACCGTGTTTGAGAAGTTGCTCCCCTCGTGCCTGTGTACCTAAGTTCCTGCAGGTGGAGAGCTAAGAATGGAGTCGGTGCATTTGTCTGAACCTTTTTGAGTCTCTGTCTGGGTGTTTGAGACTCACTGATGCCTTTCTGAACACCAGAGAACACTCGGTCTGCTGCAGTAGCTACTATGTGATCACAGTACTTACCTGGTAAACACTCATGATTTGAATTAATACCACGCTTTTGGAATGATGTTTACGTCCTTTTTTATTTTTTAAAATAAATGGAATTTTTTTATTTTTTAATTTTTAAAAAGATTTTTATTTATGTGAGAGAGAGAGTGAGCACAAGCAAGGGGGAGGGAAGGAGCAAGAGAGAGGGAGAAGCAGACTCCCCACTGAGCAGGGAGCCCAACACGGGGCTTGATCCCAGGACCCCGAGATCATGACCTGAGCCAAAGGCAGATGCTTAACCGGTTGAGCCACCCTGGCACCCCTGACGTTTACATTCTTAAAAAGGAAAATCTTCCTTTACACTAATTTTCATGTTGGTGCCAGTCAGCTGGTCAGATAATGAGTGGCGTGGCCTGTTGTGCACTGGACAGGAGTAACGAGTTAACATTTATTGGATGTGTTCTGATGTATTAGCTCATTTGATCTTCGTAACTACCTGCCATGTTGGTATTATTGGTATTATTATCCTTGTTTTTACAGATGAAAAAGCCCAGGTATACAGGGATAGACTGCCCTAAGTCACTCACCCAGGAGGGGGGCAGAATTGGGATTTGAATCTACAAATAGAAGTTGTCATAGCTAGTGGTTCATTTTTAACCACTGAACTCTAATGATGATAAGCTCCAACGGCAGGATTTCCTGTGTTACTTGGAGAAATGAATACGGTGCGGTGAGCACGAGTAAGGGCTGGGCACTCGGGAGCGTGGCTGCTGCCTTGGCCATGCCACCACCTCGCCGTGTGGGTGCGGTGGCGTGCACTTGAGCGTGGCGACTGAGTCTGTAAGAAGGGGTGAGGTTTCAATAGACTTGACGAGGGTGGCGGGTGTCCCTTGAAGGACTGAAATTCCAGGGACAGGAGGAGGGGGAACGGGATGGGTCAAGAAAGGGAAAGAACAAGGAGGTATGGACTGCCTGGTCAAGGGAGGCATTTCTAAGGACAGGTGGAAGAGGATGATGGCTAGTGACCAGAAATGGTGACAAAGTCACTGAGGGATTCTGACAGGAATCGTGGAGAACCGTGTCCCAGGAGGGTCACACTTGGGGTTGAAAATTCAGAGTGTTGGTGAACAGTGAGGAAATGCCTCAACCCCCAGTTGTGTTGTGACGGTTCCTAACTCGTGTCATATAGACTGGGAGGACTTACGGTGGAGCTTGCAGGTGGAGCTTGAAGAAATTTGTGAATATCTCATGCCTTTGTGAGGCCCTCAACCGAGGAGGCTGGACACCCCGGAGTCCTCGCTCCCCTCCTAAGGGAGTCACTAAATCCCATCCTTTGACTCTCAGGATCACCTTGCTTGTCAGCTTCCTTAACCCTTCCCCTCACAGCCTCCCCATTACTTGCTCAGGCCAAGCTTTCATACTCTCTCTAGTCAGAGCCCCTGGTCGTGTTCAACTCTTTCCCACTATTAGAATTAAGTCCCAATTCCTTAAATGAGTTTATAGGCTTTTGTGCAACCCGAGTCTCACTTTCCGCCTGTTTCTCTCTTTTCTCCCTTCAGAGCTCACTTTCCCATTACCTTATGGAGTGTTCTTTGCATTCAGAATTCCAAATTCATTGCCTTGTGTGCCCTTGGAGACAGTGAGCAGTCATTGTCTTCCTCCTGCAAAGCCGCTCAGCGCTGGGCTTCATGTTCATCCCCTCTGATGCTGTCATCCACCCCTGGTGGTGTGTTTTCAGGAGGTCGTCCAAAAGGAGGAAGAAAGAAATCCAAGATACTCTTCACAACATTGTGATGGCACGAAAGTCAAAGCAAAGTAAATGTTTAGTCATAGCAGATTAGTGAGTTGGGGAGCTGCGTGGGTCACTACCTCACAACAGTTTACAACATAGATAGGAAGACCCTGCAAACAGCAGGAAAAGGGACGGCTACAATTTTAAAGTGAGACGAAAAATGGAAAATAAAATCACGTGTAGTGTATGAGTTTGCTAAGGCTGCTCTAACTCAGTAGCTCAAACCAGGTGGCTTACGTAGGAGAAATTTGTGTCTCAGCACTGGAGGGAGGCTGGAAGTGAGAGGAAGACATTGGCAGAGTGGTTCCTTTCGAGGATAGGGTCGCAGAGTCTCTGCCAGCCCCCATGCTAGCTTCCAGTTGTCTCGGGTGCCTTGCATCTTGGCACGTAGATGTATTGCCTTCATCCCTGCCTCCCCCTTCATGTGGCTTTCTCCCTGCCCTTGAGTTAGGGCCCACCCTAATAATCTCCTTTTAACTTGATCATCTACTAAAACCTTATTTAAATCCTAATAGGGTTACTTTGACGGTACTGGGGGTTAGGATTTCAGCATCCATACAGGGGACGTAGTTCAACCTATAACGTATACCACAATTGCAACAATACACGACATGAACACAAATGTTCAAGGATTTAACGGGAATATGCAAAAATGAAAATGGTGTGGTTAGGATGGAAGGAATGTAGGTGATTTCTCCTCCAACAACCCTGTATACATACAAACAGCTGATTTCTGTGCTTTCTGTAATAGTGTTTTGTTTTGGCTTTAATGTTCTTCTGCTGAGAAGGAACAGAAATGAACTCTGACCAGCTTAAGCAAAAAGGGAATTTATTGGAAGGTTGTCTGATGTCCCCAAAGTTGAAAGAATGGCTAGAGAACCAGTCTAGGAAATGGATGGCCTTCAGGGTTGTTCCTGGGAACCAAGGAACTACCTGGAAGAAGCCAAGGGACACACGTAACAGGAAGGCATAGGAATGAATGAAGGGCCAGCCATTCCTTGTGTCGCTCAAGAGTCAAAGTCCCAGGGTAGGGAAATCAACTCCTGAAGCTTAAGTGAGGTGTCTGCTACCTGGTGGCGCTGGAACAGGGAGAAGGACTGGGGGCCTCCAGAGACCCTTTGCCTTCATATTGGGAGGCAGGTACATGGTACCCTGTCACTGAGGCTGGACACAGTGGAAAGGAGGTCATTCCCCTTAGAGGAAATCCAAGGAGTATTAGAAATAGAAATAGATTCTGGACAGGTTCTTCATTCATTCGTTCGTTCATTCATTCATTCATTCTTTCATTCATTCATATGTCCAGTAACTTCTGAGTGCTTACCACGTGCCGGGTGACATCTGGGAACAGAACAAAGTCCTTAAATCACTTACATTCCAGTGTGGGGATAATGAATTAACAAGTGACTCTCTAACAGGGCAGGCGGTTCCATAAAGGAAAATGAAGCAGGGTGGAGGGCGTTCTTTTTTTTCCTTAAATGTCATTCTGCCATGATGCACCTATTTCATGTATAATTAAGAACACGCTCACTCCTTCCCTCGAGGGAGACAGCCCAGAGGCTCGTCAGTTACTGCAAGCCGCGCCGAGTCTAGGCCCTCCTGAGTGGTAGCTGTTTCTTCTCCAGTTCTGTTGCACAGCCTTGTCCACTGTATACCCAGAGGGAAATTGAAGCAGCACACCCTGATCGTCATAGTGGAAGGAGGTGGGGGCGGAAGGGAAATAGAAGATAAATATTATGCACATACGCGTGACGCCACTAAAGGAAATGTCTCTCTCCTGCTTCCGGTTGCAAGGCCATACGTGCTATTGCTGACTTTGCTCATCTCGTGCCCATCGCACGCTCCCCCTGCGCCTGCCCAGTGTCTTGCCTGGTGGTGTCCTTTGCCTGCCGAGGTGGCCAGACCTGTGGAGCTGTGAGTGGCCCTGCTTGCTTAGAGTTGCCATCATCTTTTTTCTCTCCCTCCCTCTGTCAAAAATCAGTCAATCTATAAAAATGCGTGGGGCACCAACCGGAGCCTGCCGGGCATTGGTCTGACCCTGCGGCATAGGGCAGAGGATAAAGCCTCGTCAAGTTCACATTCTAGCATTGCATCCAATTCAGTCAGTCAGTCAATACCTTCTCTTGGGCAGTAACAGTCACTCTGAGGAAAGTGGACGTGGGTGATATGGTAGAGAGTGTCAGGATGTCACGGCAGAGGGTGACCCGGTATCCCTAAGGAGGTGAAACTGGACTGGAGGCTTGAAAGGTGAGCAGGAGCTGAAGATCTGAGGGAGGAGAGGTCCTGTGGCAGGCACATAGGTGCCCAGAGTTAGGCTGGTACTCGACGTGTCTGAGGTTCAACGAGAGGGCTGGGGTGAGCGGAGTTCAGGAAACAAGGGCAGGAGAAGAGGGCGTTGCCGTCTGGCGGGGAGGCTGCGGCCGGATAGAAAGGGCATTGCAAGTCTTGGGTAGGACTTGGAGTTATTCTAAGTGAAAGGGGAAGCCATTGCCAGCGAGGGAGTGATAGGCAGTGATTGAAGCTTTAGAGAGGAAGGACAGTTTGGGGGAGAAAAGGCAGAGGAAGGGAGACTGACTTGGAGGTTATTGCGTAAGGCCAGTTGAGAAATCGTGCTGGCACTGAGCACAGAAGACAACCATGTCTGTCTTGGGTGCTCATTTTCCCAGTGCACGGGGAGGCGAAAGTGGCCGGCCTTGGTTCCAGTCCAGTGGGGCCCGGCCTGTGGATTCCCGTGGAAGTCCTTCTCTCCTGGGAGAATGACAGGGCAGAGTTCCTGAATAGGAAGAAAATATTTTGCAAATGTATTATTAAGTCATCGGAGGAAGTGGCCCCTGTGCTTGCCCTTTGTATTCTGGCTGTGGGTGAGCATCACCTTGTCAGACACCGGTTCAGTGTGCATAGCCTATCCCAGATGGCATCATAATATCAAGGTGTGTCCCCAAGCCATCTCTGTTAACTTTGTTTCCATTCGGCCATGATGGCATGCTTCTGGACCGTAGCAGGATAACGCTTGTGACCCTCACGGGCACTGGTCTATCACCCTGTTCCCCCCGGCATCCCTGAGTAGAAACATGGTCCTGCGACGTGCCGTGGCAGTGTATCAGGCCTTCAGTGAGATTCCAGCGGAGGTCCGACAGGTAAGGAAAACAAATCCAGATCTAGAATAAATGTCTTTCCCACTAAGGACAGACCATCTACCCCTCTATTATGAAAAGGGTCCATTGTAATCAACTCTCCACAAGGAGCTGTCTGGTTCCTTCAAGGAACCATATCATTAACTTGGTTGAGAGGGACACCCTGTGGTTTAGCCCAGGCTTGGCATCCATTTCTGCCACCATGGCCTTTTTTTTTTTTCCTCCCTGAACCTACTGAGTAAGCATCAAGATGACTAGGAACAAAGATTGGCGTTTACAGAGTGGAACACAGTGTTCACACAATTATTAAACAACCTCTTTTGCAATCAGATTCACGTGGGATACAACTAGGCATTCACATGGGACAGATGATTTCTCATGCTTTGAGTGTATTCTGGTATATCTAATCGTACTCCTTCCCCAAATCAGTCCGTTACCTATTTGGTTTTTTCCACATTCCTCCAAGCCATTCAGCCAAGCCATTGTCCTAGCCATCTATCCACACAAGCTAAATTCCTGCTGAGGCCCTCTCTCCTCTCAGTCAGAAAGGATTAGGAAGAATGATGGCTTAGATTTTACTATGGGGCGGGGGCTCCCTTTGCCAGGGGCACAATTACCAGGTAAATGGTGGAAGAGCCCTTTCGGGAAGCCTGGAAGGAAGAGTTGTGACTCTGGGATTCCTACCCCACGGTCACCTGGCTTCTGCCTCACGAAGAGGCTCTACGTGTGGAAACCAGCTGAGATCTGGGAGCTAGATTTGAGTCTCTGCCACCAGATTTGGAGATTTCCTACCATATGAATCAAGTAATAGGTTAGTGCAGTTACTCGTCACTTTTATTCCTGCAGACCCTGTGATAGGAGAAGCAGAGCCAGAGATATGTGGGTCAACCATTCCGGTGACTGAGCTGGCCCTGCTGCCTAGTGCAAGAGCTATGCCCTCTTTTCCTGTGGTACGGATGTCCCACCTCCATGGAGGCCGCGGACTTCACTGCGATAGAAGCATGTCTCACTGACTTCCCTTGCCTGCTCCCTCGCCTGCACAGATGAGCAGTACGGTGCTTGTAAAAGTCGCTAGCACTTGCATCATCTGATTTGGGAAACACAGCCCAGGGGATGGCGAGTCCATGACAGACTAGCTCCAGCATTTCTGCCTTCTGGTTTTTGCACTGCTTCCTTCCTGTGTGCCAAGAGCTGGCCCCTCCATTGCTTTAAGAGTGGAACAGTACTGGGTCCAGATCTCCAGCCCACTGAAGTGCTGAGGTGCCAGCCAGTTCGATGAGCCCATGTGTTGAATGCGTGATCTCTGGTAGATGTCACCCAAATGGATAAACTTGGTTTAATCCAAATTATATTTGGTAAATGCAGTATATGCACCTTGTTTGGATTCTGATACCAAAAAATAAAAAGATCCTTTTGAGACAATTGGGGAAATTTGCACATGGACTGAGAATTCAGTGAAGTAATTATTGTTCATTTTGTTAGTGGGGATAATGATTGTGTAGTTATTTTTAAGTCCTTATTTGTTATGGGTACATACTAAAATGTTTTTTGCATGAAACAGTATATGTGAGTTTTGCTTTAAAATACTCAAAAGCTGCTGAGGAAGTTTGGGGAAAAAATGGTTTTGATAATTGTGGGTTCATCATTTGATTTCTGTACTTTTGTGTTTGTTTGAAATTTATCACAAAAGTTTTAAAAAATAATAAAAGTATGTTTCCTCCTTCCTGGTCAGGTGCTCCCCAAATCTGCAAATCGAGAAATGCCCACAACTAAATTTTCCTCAAAATGTATAAATTTGAATATTAACGAACTGATTTTTGTTAAGAAATGAAGACATACTCCTTTCAGGTGGAGGTGAGCTGCCCCTTCTCAGTACTCATTCCTCAGCATCTTGCTGTGCTCCTTTCCAGCACTTCCTTCTTGCTTGCCTTTGTTAGAGGACTGTCCTGTCTCCTTACTAGCCCCTTACAGTCTGAAGAAAGGTCACAAGGAGCAGTCCTCAGTAATGTTTATTGACCAATGGGTGTGGAATTGAAATAATACATTCGCATCAGGAATCACAATGGTACTTGTATGTGCTCTTATAAAGCTCATGATTGGGATGCTGCCATCCTATTAAAAACCTTATTGCTTTACTGGTGATGGTGTTTGTGGCCTTCTTTCTCCCTGGGTCTTAGCAAAGCATGCCTGCCCTGTGATAACTTTCTCTTAGGGAATTATCTTTACTGCCTTTTGCTTTCTCTTATGAGAAGCTTATGTAGTAAGTTCCAGGGCAAGTTACTACATCACCGCCTACCCATGCTCCTGATTTGCCCATATTTTGGTTTCCAGCTTTACTAATCTACGGATCAGAAGTCAAATTTGATCGCTTTCCAAAATTATTCTTCTTATGTCTATTCATCCTTGTCTTTCTACTCATCTCACCCATCGAGTTCAGATCAGCTTGCTCATATGACATAAACCCAGTGATTATCTTAACCAGAAAGGAAACATTTCCCAGAAAGGAAAACATTCAGTTTCCTCAGCGATCACATTTCTGTGGCATCTTTATGGGTTACAAGCAAAGAGCTAAAGCATGACATTGAAGATCAGTAGATTTGGGGATGCCATTTTTAAAAATATCTGTTATATTTTTAAAAGCCTTCTCCTTAACCATTAAGTACTATATTAGAGTATTTTTAATAATGCTACACAACAGAGGAGAGAACACAGGATTAGCTACAGTAATGATTACATATGAAAAATCAAATGGTTTTCTAAGGAGACATGAAGTTGACAAGTTGACTTGATTAATTTTTTTCAAGTAAATTCTGCACTACACATCGGGCTCGAACTCATGACCCCAATATCAAGAGTCACATGCTCCTACTGAGCCAGCCAGGAACCCTGAATTGATTACACTTCTTGTGACTTTTAAAAATATTTCTAAATTACTCAAATTGTTGCTTGATTTGATTTTTAAATAGTTTTACATGTTAATTTCTTATGAATATAGTCACTTTCGGCAAGCTAGGAAAGAGAATCAAATTAAGCCAGTGTAGCCCTCTGATGACCTAGGCCAGAACTGCACAGTCTTCAGCAGAATGATGTAATGCTTGAAGTTGTTAACAGTGGCATTGTGCAACTCTAAATCATAACTCCCATCTACATTTTTCATTAGGAAAACAACCAAAAAATACAGCCCTTAAAGGCATGATGTATACAAAGAACATCTTTGTTTTTAAATTCCAGTTAACATATAGTGTTATATTAGTTTCAGGTGTACAATATAGAGATTCAGGAATTCCATTCTTTCCTCAGTGCTCATCATGGTAAGTGTACATCTAATCCCCTTCACCTGTTTCACCCATCCCCTACCTACCATCTCTCTGCTAACTATCAGTTTGTTCTCTCCAGTGAAGAGTCATTTTTTGGTTTGTCTCTTTTTTCCTTTGTTCGTTTTATTTCTTAAATTCCACATATGAGGGGCACCTGGGTGGCTCAGTGGGTTAAGCCTCTGCCTTCGGTTCAGGTCATGATCTCAGGGTCCTGGGAACGAGCCCGGCATTAGGCTCTCTGCTCAGCGGGGAGCCTGCTTCCCCATCTCTCTCTCTCTGCCTGCCTCTCTGCCTACTTGCGATCTATTTCTCTGTCAAATAAATTAATAAAATCTTAAAAAAAAATTCCACATATGAGTGATATCATGTGGTATTTGTCTATCTCTGACTGACTTATTTCAGTCAGCACTTTACCTTCTAGATTCATCCATGTTGTTGCAAATGGCAAGATTTCGTTCTTTTTCATGACTGATACTCCGTTGTGTGTGTGTGTGTGTGTATGTATATATATATATGTATATATATACACATACCACATCTTCTTTATCTGTTCATATACCAGTGGACACTTGCACTGCTTCCATAATTTGGCTTTCGTAAATAATGCTGCAGTAAACATAGGGGTGCACATATCCTTTCAGATTACTGTTTTCGTATTCTTTGCATAAATACCCCGTAGTGCAATTACTGGATCATATGGTAGTTCTTTTAACTTCTAGAGGAACCTCTATACTGTTTTCTACAGTGGCTGCATCCCTTTCTGGTGCATGAGCGTTCCTTTTTCTCCACATCTTTACCAATACATGTGTATAAAAAAATCTTGATTTTTTTTTGACAGAATGACCCAAATTATACCCTGGCCAGCCTGTCTGAGCACATTAGAGCTGGCTAATGATTGGTGGAGGGAGGAAGTACAGTTGACCTTTGAATAATGTGGGGGTAAGGGGCATGCCCCCCCCAAAACACACCCTATACAATCCAAAATCTGTGTGTAACTTTTGGCTCCCCCAGACCTTTACTACTAATAGCTTACTGTTGACCAGAAGCCTTCTTGATAACATAAGCAGTTGATTAATACATATTTGGTATGTTATATGTATTATATATTCTTTTATTATTATTAATTATTATCATATGTATGCGTACAGTAAAGTAAGCTAGAGACAAGAACGTGTTACTAGGAAAACCACAAAGAGAAAATGCATTTACAATACTGCACTGTATTTATTGAAAAAAAATCTGTATTAGTGGAGCTGCGCAGCTCAAACGCATGTCTCCCAAGAGTCAGACCCGTCTTGAAAACCTGCTCCGAGGGATTAAAAACTCCTGGTTCTTGTGTCAGTAGGAAAGCAAGTAAAAAATAGTACAGAAAATTGTACTCAAATTGATCATGGGTCCTACGGTAGCTCCGTAGAATACAAAGATAAGTGAGGAATAAGATAAGGTAGAAGTTTCCAAAATAAGTTACTTAATGATAAGAAATCCAGCTTACTGCATTTTCGTTTTGCTACGGAATAAATTGAGGACTTTTTGAGAGAAACAGTCAACCCTGAAGAGGGTGATGGTGATGGTGTCTACCACTGAATAAGCCCCCGCTTGTTGCTGTTCTTCCGTGGCGCAGATCCACGTGGAGACGCTTGTGGAGACCCTGTCAGGCCAGGAGATGGAAAGGAGAGCATGTCCTAGTTAGCGCATTACAAGCTTAGTTACTGTCTTTTGGGGTGGACCCCACTGGCCATCCCAGTGTGGTCAAACATCTGCTAACTGCCCATAGGCACTGGCTTCTGCCCAGGGCCTTAAGGCTGGGTTCAGCCCCCTCTATGGCTTCTCCTCGCAGACGTGGGTGCTGTTCCTCTGCGAGTAGCCCCAGGAGGCTTGGGGTGCCCAGTAGGCGATCTGGTGGGGTGAACCCCGCGGCAACACCGGAAGTTCTCCTTGCCGAATCGCTGATCATGTGAAAGTCTCAGACAGAAAGGATGGGGTGTGGGGGCTCTTCTGAAGCTGAGGTCAGTGTGCAGCCGCGCCTGCACCAGGGTGGACCCATCCCGGGACCCCGGGGGCTGGAAAGGCGCCCCCCGCCCACGTGGCCTGGCCGTGCGCGCAGGCGCTGCCCCCGCATCCCGCCCCCGCATCCCACCCCGCAACGGCCACCCCCAGGACGGCTCCCAGGTCTTGCTTGCTTGCGCCTATGGCATGTTTCCTACACAGATTTAAGGTCGGTTTGTCTAAAGGAAAGAAAAAGTGTACTAAGGCATGGACGGCTGCCTTGGCAGGTGGTTTTGAAGTACAGTTGGGGATTACTACTCAGGGATGACGTTGTCTCCAAGTCTCCGACTTCTGTTTCTTCAGTTTGATTTTGTACTGGAATATTTGCTCAGAAACGGGAAAGATTTCCTATTTTTAGTATATGTGCTGCCGAAGCGAGCACGGGAAAGATTTCCTTAGGTGTACTTACCTACTTTTCCCCATTGAGGAACTGGTATTGGTTGTAAAACAAGTTAATTCAGCCTTACACAGTTGATATAACTAATACTATTGGCAAGTGATAGAAGATGTCATTAGGACATAATCAAAAACTGATATTTCAGGAAGTGTCTAAGGTGCTCTTGGTTTAGAAGATACCTCATTTGTTTTGACCCACTTAATAAATATATGTGATGTTGTATATCTCAGAATCTCTGTCCTATTATGAATGAGACACTGTGCTGGAGGGTGGGTGGTCGTGAGGAACCCAGAGGCCATTCTCACAAACCTCCAGTGTGGTATAGGGACTTTAAAGCCATTGCAAGGATAAAGGAGCTCAGGGTGAAGGGAGAGCATCAGATCTGGGGAGTCCCAAGACTTCCCGGAGAAAATGACATCCAATTTGAGAGTTAGTTACTGAACCAGTATGAGTCTTCTTGGTGGTGAGAAACAGACCAACTACAACAAGAAGAGTGGCCTTACAAGGTCATCTTTATTTATAGTAAATAAAGAGAATACAGGATAATTTCCAAAGCCATGCCTCCCCACACAGGTAAGCAGGCTCCTTCTCTTGAGGTTTGGAATGAATATTCAAAGGGAGACTTCATCCTTGCCTGAAACGGACAGACCTAAAGTTGCACGTGCGCACTCAGAAAACATGCCCGTACATATATTGTATGTTATGCTAATGAAGCTTATGCCCCTCCCAGAGCAGGGATTTTAACATAAAGGAGCTGAGGTAACTCTGGGGCACTTTCATCTGTGCAGAGGTAGTCCTGCTTGGGGTCAGGGGAAGGTCGTCCTCCAAACGTTTCTTTTCCTGTTCCAGCAATTAGTTAGCTAGTTTCTAAAGATAAAATTGATAGGCACAGGCTTCTGGGAGTTTGCTGGGCTAAGGAAGTCTCTCCGGTGACAAGGTGAAGGGTGAACAGAAGTTAGATTAGGTTTGTTGTGAGGGAAAGGTATGTTCCAGGCAGAGGGAATAGCATATGCAAACGGTGGGAGCCGGAGAAAGGAGAGCATATTTCTCCCCATCCTCAGGCCTCTCAGATTCAAGGTGTCCTGCACGTGCTGACTGGAGCCTGCAGCGTGCTGAGGGCTTGCCTTGAGGCTACTCATTCTGCCCTGCTTGAGTTGTATCCTACCAGGAGTCAAGGGCATGCCTCCAAACCCATTTATGGCAGCTGTATCAGTTATTATAATTATAGATCTTACTTAGATATACAAACTAATGAAATGTAAGACTGTAGAGACTCAGCTCTGTGAAAACTAAGCTGAGTACTTTGTAGAGATTCAATAAAGGTGAATTGCCAAAAAGTATTTTGTCTGATTAGATGAGAATTGATAGCTGTAAAGGAAAAAAAAAGAAAGAAAAGGAAAGAAAGAAAGAAAGGAAAAAAGAAGGAAAGATCGATCGATCCAGGAATGTTTACTCAGAATACTTCACAAGTGTCTCTGGTTATTACTGTCGTGAAAGAAACCAGAGCTGGAAATCACAGTTGAGACATTCTCGTGCGACCTAGGCAAGAAAAAATGCAGAATTCCAGTCGGATGATCATACATGAAGACCTCTGGTTGATGACAAAGATGAACCCATTGCACTTTTATATGTTTTAAGTTAACACATTTATGGCATAAATGCAGGTGTGATGTTTTTGACTTGGGGTTTTCAGGCAGTCCGACTGCACCTGTGGGAGGACCCCTTCAGTGGGTCTCCTGGCTGTAGCAGGAGGAGGTGAGGGAAGGATTGGAGTGTTGAGAGATAAGTCTAGACTAGAGATCAGAGGTAAGGAGCCTGCCGATTCCTCGCTTCCAGGAGAGGGGATTAGACTAGCCTGGGGGCAACAAGGAGCCATATTAGAGTTTTAAGTGGAGCACGGTGCTCAGATTTGCATTTTAGAGACATGGCTGGCTAGATTGTGCCCTTTCTGCAGACAGGAAGAGTCGTTGCTAAATCAAGTGGACAGAGCCCTGATGTAAGAACAAGACCATAGTCGAGGTGCCTGAGTGGTGGGGTCGGTTAAGCCTCTGACTCTTGGTTTCAGCTCAGGTCATGATTTCAGGGTCCTGAGATTAAGCCTTGGGTTGGGCTGTGTGCTTAAGGCTCAAGACTCTCTCTCCCTCTGTCCCTCCCCACCTGTATACTCATGTTCTCTCTCTCGCTCTCAAAATTAATAATCTTAAAAGAGAGAGAGAGAAAGAGACCACATGGCCATAGTCCTGGAGAAGTGAAAGTTTGGAGGTCAGGCCAGTTGGATGTTTTGGGTGCTGAAACACAGGTGCCTGGGTGTTGGAGAGCGTGAGAGAATAGCACGCGAGTGGGGGGCTCCGTTCTGTTCCAGGCATGTTGAATTGGAGACACAGGTGCAACAAGTAAGTGAAGAGGTTCACACCTGCCCTTCATCCTAATAGTCTGATATTGAGGAGGAAGACCCCGGAGAGAAGTAAAGACTTGAAAGTCCTCAGCAAATGAACGGTTGTTCTTAAAGCTGTTGGAAGCAGTGTTATCATCCGGGGTGTATGTGAAAGATTAGAAGAGGATCAGCAACATTTGGGGACCAGTAAAGGAAAACAAAATCCACAAAGGTGATGGGAAAGGAATGGCCAGACTGGTAAGTAGTGTCCTAGATGTCAGAGGAAGCCCGGTTTCAGGGACAGAGTGTTTAGCAGGCAATGTTAGATGTATCCAGAGTGAAGTTGGGCACTCTGAAAGATACACATTGGATTTGTGGCAGGAAGGACAGTGTTGACCTTGATTGGCAAAGGCAGCTTGAGTTCACTGGGAGGGCAAAGCCAGAATGCAGTGGGAGGGCAGCTGCCAGGCCGTGGGGGAAGTTAGGACCTTAAGTTTTAGTACAGAAGTGTTTTATCAATTTTCTTTCTCATTTCCCTTAAATGTTAGGGCTAGTTAAAATACTTTTGTCTTGCTACCTTATTAAAAAATTATTTTGGCTTTACAGTACCTGAAAGCTCATGGATACAGATGGGTCTGTGTTTGTTTTTACTGAATGTTTTTTGAAAGAAATAATAATAAGTATGCATCAGAAAGTTCCATTCCTTGATTTACGGTTATGAAATAATACCCAAAGATTAAGGAGGTGGAGGCCAGAAAAGTTTATGCCGTTTTAACTCTTGATCTTTTAATTAAATAAGTTGTAAGAAATTCTTAAAGCAGTTTTTTTGAAAAGTTGTGTGATGAAGTAAATAAATGTATTAAAACACTTTAGATTTATTCTTTTATCTGGTCAAAACAAAGAAAATACATTTTTTTCCTTTGCCTTAGTTTGCTGTTGTAGATACTATTTCTAATTTGTTATTCTAATTTACTGTTATGAAAGTTAATTTTCTCATTGACACATCTTTGGGTCAGGAAACAGAATTGAGGGGCACATGGGTGGCTCAGTGGGTTAAGCCTCTGCCTTCGGCTCAGGTCATGGTCTCAGGGTCCTGGGATCAAACCCCATAACGGGCTTTCTGCTCAGCGGGGAGCCTGCTCCCCTCCCCCCCCCCCGCCCCTCTGCTTACTTGTGATCTCTCTCTCTGTGAAATAAATAAAATCTTAAAAAAAAAAAAAAAAGGAAAGAAAACAGAATTGAATCCTAGTCCTGTTGCCTGGCTCTGTGACCTTAACCTCAGAGTCTTAATGTCCTCCTTTGTTCCATACCCCACCAATGTGTGAGGATGACATGGTGCACAGTAAATGTGTGGCAAATACAAGCTGTCATTCCTGCAAAGAACTAGAAAGATGTATTCCTTACACAGGGGACCAGGAGTGAGGACCAATGGGCCACGTTTCCAGCCAGAGTTCCGAGTTACTTATTTAACTGCGCTAACCAGCAATTTAACCTTAGACAAGTCACTTAATCGAATGAGTAAAGTCCTAGAGAACTAGGAGTCTTTATGGAACAATATTCTGTTTAATTATTATCCAAATGTAGGTTAAGCCAATTTAAAATACATTTTAAGAGAAAGAATTTTTTTATGTTGAGTATCTTGACCCAAGATTTTAGGCATTATCTAAGGATGTTCCAAAGTATCACTTTAGAGACTCCACCAAGTTTTTTTGTTAAACAAAAGAGAAAAAGAAACACAATGGCCGGTATTAAGGCATATGTGATGCCTTGAAGTAACTGTAAAACCTTTTTGTCTGATCTCTTATTGTTTGGATTATCTCTTTCTGCGGCTGCTTTTCAAAAGTTTTCTTTCAGTAATGAATCAGAGAAAATACGAAATCAGATCTTGCTTCCTTAGCACGTTTGACAGTGATGGTAACCGTTCTTGGGAAAGCTGGTTGAAGGGTTGGTGACAGCGAGTGCTGGTTGCCCCGTGTGGATGTCATGAGTCTGGTCTAGTTGTCTTCTCCCTTCCCTGTCCCGCTTTGATACTTTATTACCAAGGGGATACTGGGCAGTGCTTGTATTTATTTGTGAAACAGGATGACTCAGTTCACTTGTCTTTAGGCACGTACTTGCAGGAAAAATGTTTTCCTGCCAGCTAACACTGAGCATGTTAAAATCAGTCCTGACCATGTTGTGAGACAGTGTGGATTCCACAGTCAGAGGAATTTGAAATTATTCCGTCTACAGGAACAAGTATTACAAACATGGACATCAGTGCCTTGAACCGTAGTGCCTGCAAGTTTCAGAGATGCTGTGAGCTTCAGTAGGAGTTTTTTGTTTTGTTTTTTTTTAAGAAACAAACTCTTTTTTTTTTTTTAAGATTTTATTTATTTATTTGAGAGAGAGCATGAGAGAGGAGAAGGTCAGAGGGAGAAGCAGACTCCCTGTGGAGCAGGGAGCCCGATGTGGGACTTGATCCCAGGACTCTGGGATCATGACCTGAGCTGAAGGCAGTTGCCCAACCAACTGAGCCACCCAGGCGCCCTCCAGTAGGAGTTTTATCTATGCTGGTATTTCATGCCTTAATCACTGCCTATAATCGAGATTTTTTAAAAAAGGAATATAATGTTTTAGTCTCTCTTAAAAAAAAAACAAAGTTTTTCACCTTTTTCCAGCAAACTGTTGAAATTGTTACCATTTTAACGGTTCAGGCATGCTCAGTTCTAAAACTTGGATTTCTTCAATCTTTCTGGATTAAAAAAAGTAAAAAGTCATTCAGATATCCTGTGTCCAATGCAAGTTTCAGAAACTGGATTTTAATAGTAGAGGAAAGGTTATTCCAAGTCCCCGAAGGAGAGCCAGGAGATCTAAACATGAAGCAAACAACCACACAGTGCTTGTACTCTGTCCATGTTGTTCTCAGAGATGAACTCAACAAGGCTTAAAACTACTCAGACCTTTTCCTCGCTCAGTTAGGCGAGATTTCAGTTATAAGTAGTGTAGCTGGCATTGAGACCAGATCAGGCTGACTTGGAATCCCAGACTGCTTCCATTCCACTGTCTGTCTTCCAGGTGGAGGGTGGAACAAAACACAAAATGATTTTTTTTTATGTGCGCAGAAGGTATACCTGTGTGTTGGCTTTTAAGACCACGCCCTAATAATTGCCTGTAATTAAAACAAAGGAAGAGAGGGACATTCATCCAAGAGAGGGACATTCATCCAAGAGAGGGACATTCATCCAGTACCTATTCTGCTCTTGTTATGTTTGAAACCTGCTCAGTCTTAAGGATGTAAAGACAAATACATAAATACAGAGCGGATATGAGATACGTACTAGGTCCGGAAGGATGGGAAGAAAGCAAACACATGGTGTTTACAGAAGATGGGAGAAACATGTCGTAAAATGAAGACCTTACCTTTTCTTTTAAAGGGCAATTTTTATTTGTTTCTGAAGTCTAAACATTGTGATAAACAGTACTCGGGAAGAGTGTCTTTTTTGGAGAGGTTGGGGCATGGAGTAAGGGCAAATGGGAGGGTTTATTTGCCACTGAGAAAATTTTCCATCATCTTGTATGTTCAAGTCTGCATTACCACAGACTGAAAAGGAGTAGCTTTGAAGATCCAAAGAGAGGCACATTTACATCCTCTGTATCTTTAAGTTTGCACTGGGTGGTTCTCACCCAGCAGCTTCTTATAACTTGGGCTCCATTTCCTGTGTGCTTTGTGTGACAGGGTCCTCCCCTTCTGTGGTGAGGAGCCTGGCTGCTGAGGCATGTTTCAGGAAGGCCTAATTGAGCCTGCCTTAGCCATCCATACATGAGCAGGCAGCATATTGAAATAGTGTCTGCAGCTAGATCAGTATGTTCTAGAAAATGTTATGTTACATATTATGTTGAATGAAGACAGAATGTATACAGGTTTCAGAAATTGGTTATATTTTCTTTTATTTCCCTGGAAAAGAGCATAACGGGTCTATAGATATATAATATGGCTTGTTTTTAATCCATTCAGAATAAAGGGAATACTCTGGATACTTAGTTATTTGTGCTAGTGGACAAGGGAGCATTGGTTTGAATAACTGATAGCAAATGTCTCAGATTAGTTCCTGTTAAAGAATCCCCCATTCCGGCTTTAGGAACTGTGGCCCCATATCAGTAATAGAGAAGAGCGAGGGTGTGTACACAGGACACATGCTGCGGGGCGCCTGGGTGGGTTTGTTGGTGAAGCATCTGACTTTGGCTCAGGTCATAATTCCAGGGTCTTGGGATTGAGTCCCACATCAACAGGGAGACTGTCCCTCCTACTGCATGGGCTCTCTCTTTCTCTCTTACTCTTGATTCTGGTTAGTTGTTGCTCAAATGGGACTTTGTACTGTAGCTCAGTCCAGCCAGATGTAGGGATTTCTCTGTTCGTGGTGATGTGTTACTCAACCTTGAGCCCATTTCCAAAGCTGAGGATATTGTGCTGAAGAATAGTGTCACTCTATCCTCTGGGCCTTCTCCTGTCTGGTGCCTGTCTTGGTACTGGGGCTGTCTCTAAACATAGTGGGGACATAAAGTTGCTAGGATATTTGTAGGCTAAGGACACCTTTCCACCATGCAGCAAAGGTTGCTGCTTTGGCGAAGAAGCTGTAGCAGCTGGGAAATTTTGAGCAGAAAACCAGTGCTGGTAATCTTTCTGCACAAAGCAGAAGGTGGTCATATAAGAAAATCTATGCCATATTGTATTTAAAATAAGAAGATCTCAAATTCAGAGCTAAATGGAACCTGAATGACCACCTAGTCAATCTCAAGAAACAGTCCTAGAGCAGTAGACATGACCACTGGTTTGAGTCTGAGGTACCACTACTAACTTACCCCAATTGTTTTATGGCATTTCCTTCCCATACAGGTGTGTGTAAATATATATGGGTCTTAGGACCACTGTGCTGAAAAATCACTTTAATTTCTATATCTGTATAAGAAAAATCATCAACATTCCATGTGTTTTTGACTTTTTACTTTATTTTCACTCATTTCTAAATATTTGATATTAGGATATAATTTGAATTTCTCTCCCCCCCTGAGGGACTGATCCCTTACTTAGTTCTTTCAGGGTTGCCAGTAATCAATGTTTGGAATTCCCAGTCCTGACCATCTAATGTAGTGATGTCTTATCCAAGGAGAATAAATTAATGTGTGTGTTGGGGTGGGGGGAGGTGGGGGGGTGGAGTTTAAGACTTTTTTCAACTATGCTTAAGGTCTTTGTTGTAGTATTCTTATTGATCTTGTAAACATAGGCTTTAATCACTTAAAAAAAAAAAAAAAGCTCTAAGTCAAACCTCCGTATTACTTCTTCCAAAAATATCTTAGAAGCGTTGTTGGGTCAGTATCATCAGTATCCTTTGATGAGATGCCTCATTTAAACACAGTCTTTGTTTGTTTACCTTTTTCCTTCTTTTTATCTTTGTTTCATTTTGGGTGTGCAGTAAAGTAGGTTTACTTAGTAAATGCCTTTGATTTAAGATCCTAAACTCCCAGGGATCTCAGTGTAGTGCCTTGACTCTATCTCTGGATTTGGAAAAGTCCTTGGGATGTAAGAGCTATTCTGTGCACCAGCTGCCAGTGAAAGGCAAAAGTGAGCAAACAAACTCTTAGGACAATACCAAGGAAATGTGGCAAAGAGATCTTTTTCTTTTTGACAACTTGCAATTTTATCCAACCAACAAAGCAAACAGACGAACCCCAAATTTAAGAAAATGAAAACACTCTGGATTTTATTTGCCTCCTGCTGGAATTTAAGCTTAGAACGGATACCCATCAGAATTAATTCCATCTTCTCACTGCTCTTTATCTCAGTGTTTAGGATTTCACCTCTTTCTTCTAACTAAAACCGCATCTATCTGTTCATATTCCATGGTCTTCATTAGCTTCTGAATTGATTTTTAAAAGGGACACTAGCATTCACGATGTTCTTGAATTGCCTAGAATAATACTTTCCAAACCCAAATGTGTATTTGAATGCCCCTGACCTTGTTAAAATACACGTTCTGATTCCACATAATGTGGATGGGGACGCAGACTCTTCACTTCTAATCAGCTGCCGGGTCAGGCCAGTGCTATGTGTCCATGGACCACACCCTGAGTAGCAAGACCCTAACACACTTTCTTTGTGGGCAGTAATATGTGTTACTAGAATAAAAGAGTTTTGTGACCCAATAAAGTTGGGAAATTCTATGGTAAACAGTGTTGCACAGCGGTCATTTGGGTTTATGGGAACTTGTGGCTACTAATGTATACTTGCACGTTTCATGAGGTCGACTTTTTGCATGGACCCTACTCTGCAACTAGTATGCCCTGTGGCATGTAGGACACTTTACCTTACAGAGAGAGACTGTTCTGAAAAACAATTTCAAGGAAGCTTTTGAGTCCATAATTCAGTTTAGTCCCACCTTTTAAAAGAAGAGATAGGCCCGTTTTGAATGAGCTATTTTACTAATCATTTAAAAACTTTGACTTTCTTAAATCATTAAAAAAAAAAATACTTGCAAAGGCAAAATTTGAAGCTGATGTGGTATTGTGAGTGTGACTGTGTGTGTGTGTATGTTCACTCCATTTCACCTTTGTTGTGGGTTATTAAAGCTGTGAGTTCTCCAGAAAACTCTTCAGCCGGATTGAAGGGTGGGATACAGGAAGTCAGTAGAAATAGCTACAAACACTTAAGATAAGAACAGTCTACAATATAGCACATAGTCAACATGGGCAATATAATTAATTAGGCAGTTTTGCCTAATAAGTGCATGGTGTGAGTTTTGTGGGAACCAACACCGTTTTACTGACCTTGGGTCTTTTGAAGTTGAGGCAGCATGATTGGTGATGTTTATTAATCTCTCACGAAGTGCCAGTATTGTTCTAAATACTTTTTAGTATGTTCTCAATAACCCTCACAGGGTTGTTGATGCCCCAGTCATACCCATTCTACAGACCAGAAACTGAGATTCCCTAGAGACTTAGAAACTTTTCCTAAGCAGTTGGGTAGAGCAGATATTGTACCCAGGTTCACTGGGTCCCACGGGTGTAAAACACGCATTTGCTAACTGGTACTGTTAATGTTTTAACCGCTGTTTATTAAGGGATCACCACGTGGTCGCTACTTTGCATATGTTGTATCTTGCTCATAAAGTCAAAAAGTAACATCTTCCTGTCATGAAGAAATTGAAGGAAGTGTAGTTTGTTAAAGATCATTGTTTCACAATGTAAAAGAAAGACTTGCTCATTGACATAACGTGGAAAATAGTGAAGAGTATGGGGGAAATAAATGACCTGTATGTCATCTAGAGAGAAACTTTAAAAAACAGCAATTCTCTTCATTATAGGCGATGCACACTTTATATAATGAAAGATAGACATATTACTTTCACATAGTAGAGTGAAAGTAATGTATACACAAACACATATATATATTTGAACAAAATCCTTCCTTTAAGGTGATTTCACAAATTTACAATTAACATAACTCAAATTTTTGTCATGAAATCCGAACTCCATTTTTGAACTGAGCGACCTCTCTGCTTTTTCCCCCCGGGAAATAAATACCTTTTTAAAAGCTCTCTAAAAGTCTAACTCAGCCTTTGGGATCATAATTAAAAGCAGCAAACGCATTTCTCCCACTTTTGTCGAAGGCTCTTGACCACACCTGATACGCTTGTGAGTGTGTTTGGGTTTGGTACGTGGAGGCTTTGCTTGAGTTTAGAATTTCCTCCCTGACATCCCTGGGACGTCTGGAGCCGCTAACCCTAGCGGCTGTGAGCAGTGAGTGAGTTGTCAGCCTCTAAGCACGCTCTGGCCGGGAGTGCACACAGCGTCAAAGCAGTGAATAAGCGATTTCTGCAGTTTCCGTAGCTGAGAGAGCCTGTGTGATTCTCCGTGATGCTCAGTCACACCCCAGTCCTGCTCTGAACGTGGCTGTTTTTCAAAGAGAAGAATGGTAGCCAGAGGGGAGATAGCAAGATTCTGGAGTCTGGAAAGCCTTCACATGGGTATGTGTGCACAGAATGAATTACTATATTGTGGCAATATTGCTAATTCTACTCCGTTTCCTTCCAAGTTATGGTGCTTTCTCTTTGCTGCTGCTTGCCAGTTTAAGTGTGTCTGTGAAAGCTCATTCATCCTAGTGTAGCATTCTGAGGGTACTTTTAGTTGTGGATGTAATAAATCAAGGAACTTGGCTTTGATTATGGTATAGCTGTTAGTGTGAAATAGAAAATAAGAAGCAAGCATCCTGTGTGAGTTATGGATCTGGTTTTTACTGTGCTGGTGTTTACTTCTGTTACATGAAATTCTTGTATACAAGAGTTTATTGTTGGGCTGTATATAAAAATGTTCCTTGCTATTCTGGGGTATGGAAGGCTCTCAACTCGTTTCTGAAAAAGACTGTTTACTGTTTTCAAAAGTGGTATTGCCCCGTATTTGGTTACTGCACTGTCTCCCCCCCTGACTTTTCAGTATTTTTGTGAGTGGTGTCCACTAAGATAGTTCCTATTTAAATGCGAAGGAAATGTGATGCTCTCACCCTAAGAAGTTATATAGATTGCGATGCATGTATTCTTTAAAAAGAGTAAGAAAGAAAGTACTTCACAGGAAGAATTTTAGCCAACTGCTACAATGTGGGTACAATAGGATGCTTTTTAAAAGTCTTGTCTCTGTTTTTGCTTTTAATCCAAGCCAGTAACTCAGACTGAAATGAATGAGAATTGCAGCTGACAGCTTGAAGGCTGCCTTGGGCCTCACTGGGGCAGTACAGGTTAGAGTTCGTGCTTCTTTCGTGTCTTAGTTGGTGTTCTGTGCTGGCGGAGAGCAGATGGGGATGTGGTTATGGCTTCTGTGTCTGGCGGATTGAGAAAACAAGAGCAGCGTGTACTCCGTTTCACTAAAAAGTTGCTCACTGATAAATGCATTCACAGCACAGACCTGCCTCCCAAGTGGCTGTGAGGGTCCACTTCAGTAACTGGGTACCATGAGCTTGTTGTCGTTGCAGACCAGATGAGGCTGGGATGGAGACCAGAGGGGTGCTGGGTGCCCCACTCATCCTGAGCACCACTGGGTGGATCTGAGTGTTTATTACAGCGGAGCCAGCCACGCCAGCGCGTGGGAGAGCAGAGGCGGCTGGGCGGGCAGTGCTGGGAGCCCCCCACTGTCCTGCTGCTCCTCCTCTCAGCATTCCTCCACTCCCTGGGCAAGATTCCCAGTCTTTCTTCCCACACTCTGCAAAGGCCGAGGGAAGGCCTGACCTGGCCTCTGGCTGTGAGTGGAATGCTCTCAACCTAGCGAAAGAGACTCAGCATGGCAGAATCTTCTGTGCAAAGCTTTGCACTCGCCTCCCTTCCTGTGTTCCAGGAGGGCTCCCCTTCTCCTGCCCTGCCCCCACAGGTGGCTCTGTTCCTTTGATGAATCTGGCTGGAAAGGAAAGGAAGGAACTCTCTTTAACTGGGAAGGCTGGTTCTGTAGGAATCTTCTCTTTTCCGGCCCTGAATGTTTTCTGGTTCATTGTGTTCCAAAGACTTTTTCATATACTGGCTATACTCACTATATGTGTGTGTGTGTGTAGTGGAAGTGACAGCAAACACAGTGTTTAGTCAACTTGAAATGATACGCCAGCATAAGATAATGAGTTTTCTAAATTGTGACTTCTATTTTATTTGAGCACCCTGATTGGGCGGGGAGCAGGGGAGGGGCTGGGGGACTCTGAGGCACAGCCTGATGGCCCTTGTGTCGGGAGGAAGCTCCAGCCAGGGACAGGCAAGGGGAGCGTGGGCCCCGGAGAGGATGGGCCCCATCAGGCTGTGGTCCTGTCCCTGTGAGCTAAGTAGAGGGCAGGACTGAGGCAGGTGTGTAGCAGGCTTGTTTTGGAGCCAGACAGACCCGTGTTTGAATTCCAGCCCCACCACTTAGGAGCAGTTACTTATAACTCTTTGAGCCACAATTTCCTCTTCTATAAACAGACAGTAATAATTCCAAGATGCTTATGAGGCTTGACCGGGATGATTTATATTAAGAGTTTAGCGTAGTGCCTGGTACACACTAAGAGTTCATTCCCGGGATTTGGTGAAACCAGATAGGTTCCTGCTCAGGATTTGTGCAGCGAGGGGTGGTGATATCCAGCCCAGAGAGCCGTCGAGGGTGTAACCAAGTGGCGAGGAGGAGCCTGGACAAACCCACATGTGTCAGCATGGGGGACAGGGTCAGGGTCAGAACCAGAAACCCAAGGAAGAGCAGCAGCTTGTTAAGAGGATGCCAAGGGACAAGCCAAAGGTAAAACCTGAGGGTTCGTGGCTAAGAAACCCAGAACCTGAATCCCATGTCTGAATTGGACACAGGACGGAGGGCAAGCTTCTAGAACAGGAGGAAGCTGAGGTCTCTCCAGCCGCTGTGCTTCCAGGAGAGAGTAGAGGGGAGACCTCAGGGGTATTGTTTTGGGGATACCAAATCCTGATATCTGAGGGCTCTGAGTATCCATTCGACAGAAGAGCTCAAGCAGACTCTTTTCTTAATGATACAGAGTATATATATGACCCAACTCTTGGGCAAGTTTTTGGCCTTAAATTGAGAAGAGGGAAGATGATTCATAGGTAGTTCAAAACAAAATCCATTAAACCATTTGTAGAAACAAAATCCACTGTCCGGGGTTTTGTGTAAATGAAGCTCAGTTGTGATGTAACTTACTCCCATCACCTACCACTCTGGGCAGCAGAAGTAAGCAGTGGCCCTAAGTTGAATCCAGATAGAAGGCTGTATCCTGGGAGAATTATTTTCAAAAGATCCATAAACACTATAAAAGGTTATCAGTGAAGACTGGCATGTCCATATCTAGGGCCCTTTTTGATCCTACTGTTCCTCTGTTTAAAAGGCTCAAAAATACTATTTCTGGGAAATGGTTTGCAAGTCTAGATTAGACATAATAGTGACTTATGTGATGGTAACATTTTAAATTCCAGATATGAAAGTTGTTCATTCAAGCCTTTCACCCAGTCAAGTGACACTGACTAGTAAGCATGTTTCTTTTCCCTTAGGAAGTTCTTTTCCCTGGGAGAGGGGTGGGGACAGATATAAAGAGACAGGTACATGACCAGCTATCCAGAATATTGTAAACAGCTAATATATAACAATATAAATGTGATGAGTGTTTTAAGCCCTACCATGCTTCTAGAACGTCAGAGACCGAGATTGTTGCTGCAGGGGGCCAGGGAATAACAGGGAGGAGAGCCAAAAAGTCATGGAACCCATCACCAAGAAGTGGGAGCCAAGCTGCCTCAAAGTCGTTGAAGCGGAATTTGATCTGCTCTTTGGATGAGAATGTTGCTCCAGTGGAGAGGTTAGCATGGACAGAGGGATTCTGCCCTTCGTGTTGATGTAGGGAACATTCAGTGGTACCGAGTAGCTAGAGCAGAGGTTTTCACCAGTGAGATCAGGGTACGTTTGCTCTCCAAATTGTGACTTGCCGTGTGGACAGGCAACAGAACGCATCCATCCTAGAACAGATCCGTGCAGGTGGCTTAAGTAAGTTTGGCCTTAAAGTCCAATGGTTCCCACAGTTAGCCAGGCATCAGAATCCCTTGGGGTGCTTTTGAAAATGGATTCTCAGCAAACATCCCCACTCTCCGTGAGCACTTGGTTCTGTGGTCCAGCATAAGGCAGAAATCTTGATTCTGAACATTCCCCAAGCGATTGGGTGCCATCGGCGCTGGATGCGTGGGAACCACTGAAGAGGAAGTAGTGTCCCGAGTTTTGACACTGAAGTCAGCCCCCTGGAACTGGGTTTGTCCCCTCTGTGTGCATCTCCGTGGCTCGAGAGTGGCTCTGGCTGGTCAGGGTTCGGCGCCTAGAGCAGTGGCTCTGTGGGAGCTGCTGAGGGTCCCGAGCCCAAGCTGCTGGCCTGCCTCTCTCCGCTGTGTTTGCTATTTCCGTTCTTAAGATGGGAAGCAAGGCGGGCTTGTCTCAAACCTGAGGAAGTCTGAGTGACCAGCAGGAGGTTTTCTAAAATATGTGTTTTGGACAGATTATTCTAAGTGTAGGAATTCCCCTGCAATCAGCCAGGTTTTTGAGGGGAAGTCCCCTCAGAGGAGCTGCCCCCGCCGCGGGAAGAAGGCTGCTTGGTAGGTAGTCAGTGCTGGGGTGAGGCACATCATGACAACAGCTGACATCCGGATGACCTTGACGTCAAGTGGCTGACTGTGAAGCCCACTGTGTTTGTTCTTACCTTTCTTTTCTTTTCTTTTCTTTTTTTTTTAAAAAGACTTTATTTATTTATGACCGAGAGAGGGAACACAAGCACAGGGGACCTGGAGAGGGAGAATTAGGCTCCCCACTGAGCAGGGAGCTCGATATCATGACCTGAGCTGAAGGCAGATGCTTAACGACTGAGCCACCCAGGTGCCTGCTTACCTTCCTTTTATTTAACGAAACACTTCACATGCATCCTGTTACCGGCCCTCCCCACAGATGGGTGAGACACATGAAAGAGGCACCATTTTTCTTGGTTGCAAATGAGAAAGCAAAGACTCCGTGAGCTCAGGATCTCTTTCTGCATGGCCTCGCTTGGACCCACACCGAGGTCTCTAGACTCCCAGGCCGGTGCTTTTGAAGTTCCATCACTCTGCTCAAAAGCCCTTCAACATGCAGAAATAAGCCAAACGGGAAAGAGACGTGTTGTGTGTCCTGAGAAAAACTCCCACCAGGACATGGGCCTGTTTTCTGTATGCATAAAAATCAGACTCCTGTAGGAAGTCCTTATCCTTTGGCACATGTTATAAAATAAGACTTTGCATTGTTGGTGATGTTTGATATTTCCTGTCATAAAAATTCACCTTTGGAGTCTGTGGGCAGGTTTCATCCCTTCACCAGTGCAAAATATAAGTCCAGACAGAAGAATGTCTGTTGCTTCCCTGAGGAATGTTTCCCTTTGGAATGTGGAAGCTGTTTATTGCTGGCCTTTAAAAACAAAACAAAACAAAACAAAAAAAACTTGGGTCATCTCTGTTTGTATTATGTCTAATTGTGTTTGCAGTGGTCCTGCTGACTTAAAAATAGGCTGTTCTCTATGGATGTGTGGCTCTGTCTCTCTCCAGTTGTTCCTAACGCCACATCAGGTCAGGCTGCGACTGGCCTGGGGAGTCGTCCTCGTATGGCAGCTGTGGCCTGGGGAGGTGACCGGTTCATTCAGGAAGTAAGCAGGGATCTAGGGGGGAGAGGAGAATTCAGAGCTGAATCTGAAGGTATGACTGTAGGAGGGACAGAACTAGATAGGGGTGCCACAGGAAGAAGGTAGCCCAGTTGGGGGGAGGGTGTGCAAGGGAACAACAGCCTTTCCAGAAGGATGCGGTGACAATTCAACAAGCACCTTAAAAATTCATTGTATACAGATTTAGAGTATTTCTATATATTTACTCTATGGGAAAAGGTGTGTTGTTTCATAATTGGTCCGAGCCAGAGGTATGTGCTAAAAATCAGTGTACGGAGCTTTTACATGGTAAAGGTTGTCTCGCTGGGCTTGAGTGCAGCTTTAAGAAGTTCTGCGGAAGAGAACACACTGTACCTGCTTCTATTTTATTGTATATATAGGGCTTTGGGGGATTTTAAAAATGATTTTTAACCCAGAACAAACTTTGCTCCATGTTTCCAAGATTGTTTTCAAAAATGGCTCCCCCTCCCCCCAAAAATGGCTTTTCCACGCCTCCTATGTGTTCTACAGAAGAAATACATTTGGCGAGGATGTGGGGAAATCGGAACCCTGTACATTGTTGGTGAGCATATATAGTGGGGCAGCCGGCGGAAAACAGTACGGAAGTTCCTTAAAAAGTTAAAATCGAATTACCATGTAATCCAGCAGTCCCATTCTGGGTATACATCCCGAAGAACTGAAGCAGGATCTCAGAGATCTTGCACAGCCATGTTCCCCGCAGCAGTACTCACCATGGCCAAGAGCAGGGAGCAACCCAGGCACATCCACAGATGAGTAGATCTAGAAAACAGTGTGTACGTACAGTGGACTATTATTCCACCTTTAAAAGGAAGGAAATTCCGACAACACGCTACACAGATGAACCCCGAGGACATGATGCTAACTGAAATAAGCCAGTCACAAAAGGACGAATGCTGTACGATCCCACTTAAAGAATCTCAAGTAGTTAAAATCACAGGAACAGAAAGTAGGAAGGTGGCTGCCAAGGAAGTGGGTAGGAAGGAGGGAAAATTAGTATAAGTCTCTACCACATAGCACTGCCCTGAGGGATATATGAGCCGAGTTACGCAAAACAGCTCTGGGCCTGGTGCGTTGGGATGCCGAGGGAAGTCATCTTGCCTTTCTGTAATGTTTTCCAGTTTACTCAGTGCTTTTATGTATTGTTTCACTGGAAGTTCGCAGTCATGTAACAAGTTACTTGTTGAGGATTTACAAATGACTACTACTATCTGTATTTGACAGTTTGGCAGGTGAAAGATTGAGAAAGAAACTTGACCATGGACTCAAACTACTAACAAAACACCAAAAACCATTTTTATACAGGACTGTTACTTGAAGCCAAGTCTGTCTGACCCAGAGCCCTGCTCTTCTTGGACTGTGTGTTGGTTGTATTTCCAGCCAGCCAGCCAGCCAGCAAATACTTAGTGCCTGTGTGTGCCAGGCGGTGGTCCAGGGACTAGAAGTGCAGTTAAGAACAAAGCAGACAAAATCACTGCCTTTATGTAGTTTGCATTTTAGTTGGAGAAACAGACAGCACACAAATGAGGTTAGATGGTCAGAGATGCTATGGAGAAAAATGAATGAAGAAAAAAGAGCAGGGGTGGAGAGAGGGGTGGTTTTGAACGGACCAGTCAGGGAAGGACTTGGTTTGCTTGTGGGAGGGTATCAGGCACAGGGAACAGCGCCCGCCTGTCCCCAGGGAGAGTCCCCAGGGATGGAGCAGCCATCAGAACTAGAGCCATGTGACAGGGCTGGGAAGTGCAGAGTGTTTATGGTGGGTGGGGTGAGGAGAATCCCAGGGAGAGGGGTTGCTGGAGTGACCTGCCCAGAGAGGTGGGAGAGCAGTGAGAACAGGCCAGATTCTGGACTCATTCTCAAGGGAAAGTCAGGATTTGCTGATGAGCTGGGTGTGGCATGTGTGCAGTGGAAGAAAAAGAATGAGCTCTGGCTAGAGAAAACGTGTGCACTTAACGCCCATTTTACAGACTGGAAAACTGAGGTTGGGAGAGGATAAGTGAAGGGTGCCAAGGTCATTTAGCTAGACAGTTTGCCCAAGTGTTTGTGCTCCACACTGCTCAGGCTTTCACTGCAGGCCTCCTGCCGTACCTCACTCACCCACTGGAAGACTAAGTCAGCTGACCCCACCTGGCCCCTAGAACTGTCTTGTTTCGGCAGTGATTAGTGAACATTAATCTGCACTGTGGAAGCTGTCACTGTGGAAACTTTCTCAGGGTGCTGCTCAATCAGAGATAGTTTTCTAAGTGTTTATGAAAACTCAGATCATTCAGTAGATGAAGGTCCTGAGTTCCAGACAGTTTGATCCTGCTACTTCCTGTGGAGGTGTAGCATTTTTTCAATGGAATCCCTTCTCATTAGACTCCTGTAAATTGTGAGTTAGTGCATTATCATCACTGGCTTCCTGGAACTGCCCCCCCTTACCGATTTCCATGGCAACAGCCAGATCAAATGGTAAAGACTTCTCCCTGGAAAACGATGTTCAGTGGGTTTTTGAGGGAAAAGTGTCATTTTCAGGGCTTTGCTGTGGACAGGAGACCCAGGTACCTTTCATTTCCTGCATTTCCTTCCTTTTGGCTCAGTAGCCATGGCTGAAAAATGATGGGAGGAATGCCATCGGTGCCAGCCTGTGCAGGTCAGTGTGGCGGACACGTGCAGACTCCTGCCGCTTCGGGCCTCCTTAAAGACCGAGCGTTTGCATGCATCTTCCTTACGCAGGAACTGTTGAACTTCTCAAACTTCTCAGTGGTTAGCCGAGGTAGCTGTCGGGCATGGTAGCTGAGCAGTTGCTCCAGGGTCTCTGGTTAGAGAAGGCTTGGAGCTTTAGTGGTATTCTTTTGTATCTTTTGTTTGTTTGTTTTGGATTCTGTTTTTTGTAGGCAAGAAAGACTCATGCATGTACAAAAAGCTTGTATTTGCTTCCTCAAGACTTTCTCCCTCTCCCCCAAATATACACACCCTAGGCTGGGTGACCTCCTGTCCTCTGCCTGCAACCACTCTGACCTCAGCATAGGGGGCCCTAGTAGCACACGGTATCCAGGCTCTTACAGAGCTCACTCACACTTCTCAGACAAGGCGGCCTTTCTCCAGGGCCTCACTCAAAGCCACCAGCATTAGGCAACAGACGCACCTCCAGCATCATACTCCAGAAGGAAGCCACGTGAGATGGAAGCCCTGCTGTGTGGCCATGGCCTCCCACTGGGGACAGACGCACACTCGTGTGCACACACATACCCGCAGCTGGCTGCCCGCTGCCCACCTCTCTGTGTTCCCTTCGCCGTGACCACCTGCACTGACACAAGCCAGGCGCTGCCTCTCTTCCGGGTGAACCAGCCAGCAAGCTCGCAGTTTGCCAGGCAGTGCCAGGGGTCTGGAGAGTTTCCATTTGCTTCTAGACTTGGTGCTCAGCTCCAGGGACATTCCACCCCTGCATTGTTCATCCTTGACGCGGCTCACTTGTACGTTCCTCTCTCAGATGCGGGCCCTGATCTTCCCTGAATGAGACTGAGTATGGCAACAGCGAGGGGACGGGACGTGAGAGAGGGTGGTCGGAGCCCAAGAACTCTGTCCTCACCGCAGAGGTGTCCTCTGATTCCAAGCTCACTGCCCTGACATCCAGTGCACTGTCCCACGCATGGGGAGACGGTCTACTATCCGGTATCCTAACTGGGACAGAGATATTCAGACCAATGCCGTGACTCACCACATACCTAGGGTCATAAAAGTAAGCTGGAGGAAGGCCTGCAGAGCAGCTGGCCCCACCTGGGCTCACAAGAGGGGAGCTTTGAAGAAGAGCAGGCTACAGCTGGATTGTAGGGGCTTCCCGAGTATAGACGGGCACCCAAGCCGTAGGAAAGCATGGGTAAATCCTGTGCCCTTGTGGAGACCTGGTATGTTGGGCATCGTTGAGAGGGGCTCTGTCTGGCGCTCAGGCACACAGGATGGGCATCAAGGAGTGGGGCACCTTGTGAAAGAGGCGCTCATCCTCTGTGTCCCTGCATCTCCCTAGTTTCCTTTATTTGGCTTGAATTCATCATTTTAGTCATAGTCCTGTCTGTGCACGGTAAGGAAAACTTGAGAATCTGACGCATGTAATATGATCTTAGAACTAATTTTCATGGTGTTGATCGTCACCCGTTGTCACAAATCTTTTTCAGTAGTTAACCATTATTTTAGTGTAAGAATCCTAGGTTCAGTTTACACCGTGTGTTGCTTTTATTTTACTTTTTTTATTTTTAATTGTTTTTAGAGAACGTGCGTACAAGTGGAGTGGGAGGAGGAGCAGAGGGTGAGGGAGGCAGAGACTCCCAAGCAGGCTGCATGCCCAGCACAGAGCCTGAAGTGGGGCTCGATCTCATGATCCTGAGATCATGACCTGAGCCAAAATCCAGAGTCAGATGCTTAACCAACTGAGCCACCTAGGTGCTCCCAGAGTGTGTTTCTTTTAAAAAGTTGTTCACGGGGCGCCTGGGTGGCTCAGTGGGTTAAGCCGCTGCCTTCGGCTCAGGTCATGATCTCAGGGTCCTGGGATCGAGTCCCGCATCGGGCTCTCTGCTCAGCAGGGAGCCTGCTTCCCTCTCTCTCTGCCTGCCTCTCTGTCTACTTGTGATCTCTCTCTGTCAAATAAATAAATAAAATCTTTAAAAAAAAAATAAATAAAAAGTTGTTCACGACAGCAGCCTGGCTGAAATGACAGGAGGGAAGACGTGGGGCCCTGTATGCCGAGCTCGGGGCCATGGTCTGGGGCTGGACGGCTCTGTGGAGTACTACAGCGCAGCTCATCCCCCTGGGTTGGGCTGCAAATGTCAAAAGCATGCCAGGTTTGAAGACTTAGTACAAAATGAGGAGTAGAAGTATTTCATTAAAAAAAAAAAAAAAAGAAGAAGTTGCTCAGTTGAGAAAGAAGACCTGTCCCCTGATGGTAGTTACTAGAAATCCAGATTTGCAAGTCCTTGCAAAAGGCAAGAGCAGACAGCACTCTCCCACTGCGATCTCACACTGGCCTTCTTCCTTCCCACCACACTGGCTTCTTCGACTTTGCTCTGGGATTTTCCGAGTCGTCATTGACTTCACCGTCCCTCTTGCTCTGTCACCAGCTCGACCTGCACAAACAGCATCCTTGACTTTCAGTTCCCCTCGCCATTCCCCCGATGCGGCACCTGGGTTCCACTCTCCAGCTACCCCACCGTTTCCCCAGCGGGTTCCCGGGGCCTGGTGTCCGTCCCCAGCCCCTCCCTCACGCTGCTGTGGCGGAGTCCTCCTCCCCCAGCCGGGCTCCCACCACATGCGCTGCCGTCATCACCAGACCCTCTTTTAGTGAGTCCCAACCATGAATCAAAGATGCTAGGAACTTGCCACACATCACCTCACCTCACCTCATTCTCCAAAGAGAAAGAAAATAGTTTGTACAGCAGAAGGCGGAAACTCCGAGAGAGGAAGTTGCTGGGTCCCGTGCCTGTAGAGGGGCAGGGCTGGAATTCAGACCAGGCTCTGGGACTCTAAAACCCATTCTGTAGTGTCAGTGTCTTCAGAACCTGTTGCTTCCTACTCAGAATGCCGAAGGAACCACCCACTGCTTACTGTGGACCCTTGAGGCACCCGCATCCCCCACCTTGCTTTTCAGGTCTCATCTTGCACTGGATGGATGGGGGTCCATTCACCACATGCTTTGGATCCAGCCACATTGTGTTCTCAGTCAAAGCCATCTCAGTATCTTACCAAGCCAGCTGCTATCCCATAGGCTCTCCTGTCTTCTTCACAAAGAGTGTTCTGCTCTTCATAATTCCCGCTGCTGGATGACAAATTAGCCTTGGCGAGAGTAGCCCGCTGTCCCCAGAAGGAGACATCCGAATGCCAAGGTGGGCAGTCCAGAATGCTGCAGCCACCCTTTAAAGACCTTTCTCCCTTCTTTGGCAAAGGTCTGGTGTCATGCCTGACCCGGTATTATAAATTCCAACCTTTTCACGTTATGGACACCTGGAGAGAATGACCGCGTGTTTCCACTTGGGACGCTACCAACGCAGGACTTAGAAATATGATCCGCATTTATATATTCTGTGTCCACCCTGGAGCACACGTTGCCAGCCACGTCACACCTCGTTTACTTAGTATCCTAAGTGACCAAAAATGCTGTGGGTTAACATCGGCAGTATTCTCTGAGATGCTCTCCTGCCCGCTCACTGTAAACTCGGCCCCGGCTCCTCGCACAACTGCTGCATTTGGATCGATAGAGCTGCGGGAATTTTCTAATGGTTTCTTATTCTGGGTAAGACAAAAGTGATTGCTTCCCCTTAGGGGTATGTTCTCAAAGGTCATTTATTTTGTCACTAAAATTTTTTTGTGTTAGCTGTGTCCTTTTAACCATAAACCTTGCTGTTTCTTTTTCAGTCTCTTCAGATGGAGGTACTGAGTCCGCGGCCTTAGTGGATGACAACGGCAGTGAGGAGGACTATAGCTATGAAGACCTGTGTCAGGCCAACCCCAGATACCTGCAGCCAGGCGGGGAGCAGCTGGCCATCAACGAGGTACTTGAGTCACACCCAACAGGGGCAAATCTTGGATACCCAGTTTTCAGGGTGCCGAATCACTTCAGACTTTGCCCTTCTTGCTTCTCTCTTTTTCTTTCTCTCTCTCTCTTTTTAGAAAAGATTTATTAGAGCGAGCGAGCTCGCGTGGGGAGAGGGGCAGAGGGAGAGAATCTCAAGCAGACTCCCCACCACTGAGTGTGGAGCCCAACATGGGGCTCAGTTCCATAACCCTGAGATCATGACCTGAGCCGGACGCCTAGCTGACTGAGCAACCCACGCAACCCCTCTTGATTATTTCTTACCAAACATATTCTAACACCTTGAACTCTGACATTCTAGCATTTCTGAGGACAGTTTATGTGACTGAGTTCTCCAGATAACTATGCTCGTCACCACTCTAAGTAAAAGAGCAGCATCTGCTGCTTGATGTTCGGGTAGCGCTTTTCAGCTTAAAAAATGCTCTTCCTAGTGTCATCTCGGAAAGATCTCACAGCCGGTCTAAGAGGTAGATGTTAGAATTATTACCCATATTTTAACAAACACAGAAGCTAAGAGGCCACGTCATTTGCTCATAAACGGCAGAGCTGAAGTTAACCACGTATTTCTCACTACAGATCTAGTGTTCTTTCCACCTCTGTGCGTCTTCACCCGTTTTTATGGAACTCTTTCCAGAAGGCACTTACCAGCTTTTGGCATTCTTGATTAGAGCCTGTGGAGTGTCCGTTATCCGTGAGCTAGCATCTCAGTTAGTAATACCCGCTGTCGCTGTAGAGTGTGACGATGTCCCTGGGGGCGGAGGGGACCTGCAGCCCCACCCGTGGCTGTCTGACAGACGAGCTGTGTCTGTGCTTTCCTTTTTAAAGGAATCTGCTAAGAATCTGGAGATCAAGCTGGTTCTCTTTAACGGTCGTGAACTATAAAGTTAGACTAACAGTTTATTCAGACTGTGAATGAAGTCTGACAGACAGAGATCACAAGTGGGCAGAGAGGTAGATAGAGAGAGAGAGAGAGAGAGAGGAGGAAGCAGGCTTCCCGCTGAGCAGAGAGCCCAATGTGGGGCTCGATCCCACGACCCTGAGATCATGACCTGAGCTGAAGGCAGAGGCTTAAACCACTGAGCCACCCAGGCGCCCCAGACTGAATGAATCTGAGGAGTAAGTTCTAGGTGAAGTCCTGAGGGTCTTGCAGTCAAGTATGCGCACAACCGTTAGAGGCCTGGCTCCGTGTTGTTTGCTCAGAAGCCATTTTGGTGGTGAATATTCCAGATATTCACATTCATTAAATAACCGACATACAGCTGAGTGAGCCATTTTTTATACTTTCTTTTAAAAAAAGTAGATTTGGGGTTTCCTTTAAGAGCTTATGAGAGACGCCTACCTGATTTTGTTTTCCCTAATATGGAAACTCATTTTGTGTAACAATCAAACGCTAAGTATTGACTGCAAGCCAATGGCATGTACGAGGTAGGAGATGTCCTTGTCCCCCTAGGAGAGCTCACAGCGTGCCCCTTGTTCTTTTTCCACCTGGTTTTGCACTAAGCATGTGTCCCCATTGCAGCTGATCAGCGATGGCAGTGTGGTCTGTGCAGAAGCCTTATGGGACCACGTGACCATGGATGACCAGGAACTGGGCTTCAAGGCAGGAGATGTCATCCAGGTCCTGGAAGCCTCTAACAAGGACTGGTGGTGGGGCCGGAATGAGGACAAGGAGGCCTGGTTCCCCGCAAGCTTTGTCAGAGTAAGTGTGTGACGCTTACAAACCCTTCTCGATCTGTGGGGGAGTGGTAGAGTTGTCGTGTCGGGCTCGAGCCCCCTCAATCCAGGTTCAGTTCTTTGTAATCAGTTTAATGAAAGCTTTCAGTAATTAGACTGGATTGAAGGCAACGTTTCAGCCATGGTCAGCTAGTTGTTTGACATTGCTGCTGTGGCTGGAGCACTGGCCCCACTGTGCTTCTGTGAGTACGTGAAGACTTAGCCTCGGACCTTCCTCGCGGCCGCAGAGAAGCGGAAACCCTGGGGGGCCTTCCGCCTGCTTCTGTTACCGCCTTCCCCCAAGTCACTTGTCACCTGTGTGTGGCCCGCAGTTGCGTGTCAATCAGGAGGAGCTGTCGGAGAATTCCAGCAGCACCCAGGGCGAGGAGCAGGAGGAAGATGCCGGCAAGAACCGCCACAAACACTCGGAGAGCAAGCACCAGATGAGGACCAATGTCATCCAGGAGATCATGAACACTGAGCGCGTGTACATCAAGCACCTCAAGGACATCTGTGAGGTAAGACCCCAGACCCTGTGGACTCCCCAAGGTGGTCCTCAGACCCTCATTTTATACACTTTTCCGTAGCCCTCCCTTTTCCTCACGCCTTTCGGTCCATGTGGTTCCTGCACAGACTCCGCCCTCATCCAGTGCTTGTCTGCCCCCGTGAGCGTCAGCGGCTCTCTGTTGCAGTCCGTTTTCTGGGCGCTGTGCAACTAGCGCTCTGAGGACTGACCTCCCGAGATGATTCAGAGTGAACGCCTTCCAGAGGAGGCAACATCCTTTCAGCGAAACCCACGTGATGTTACAAAGGTCTGTCACTGTTTACAATCACAGACTCACAGATGCGGTTCTGAGCCATTTAGATGCGGACCAAAAACAAAGAAAAATTGGTTTTACCTGGTGATGTCCAAGGCCATGTTCTGCAGTGTCGTGGTATTCTATTAGGCAATAAATTTTACTTGTCCAGGGACAGTCTTCGTCTCTGTGGGTTCTGTACGAGCCTGACACGGCGCTGGTGCTGGCCCCGTCTCCTCATTCCGCTGTCCTGGCTGTGAAATGTGGAGTTCTGCACTCTCAGCTGGGCTGCGGACATTCAGCGCTGAAGACAAGCAAAAGTGAGACAAGTGCCTGTTTTGGAATCGGATTAACTGGCCCCATAAAGATAGAGCGATGTTTAGCTATTTTTTTTCTTTTTTATTTATTTGACAGAGAGAGAGAGAGCACAAGTAGGCAGAGCAGCAGGCAGAGGGAGAGGGAGAAGCAGAAGCAGGCTTCCCCCTGAGCAGGGAGCCCGCTGTGGGGCTTGATCCCAGGACCCTGGGATCATGACCTTAACTGAAGGCAGCCACTTAACTGACTGAGCCACCCAGGCGCCCGATGTTTAGCTTACTGATGCTAGCTATCTTGTTTCCTATAAGTGTCTAGTTAAGGGAGTTTCTTTAATTCACCATTTTAGGAAAAGAAGTCATGGCTAACAGTTGTTGGGCTTTGACTTTGTGCTGTCCTTTGACCTGGATTAACTCCTACAAACACTCTCATCAGCTTGTCCTATTGCCACGCCCCCTGCTCCCCCTTACAGAGGAGGGAACTGAGGCACATCGTAGGTACTGTGGTGGGGCTAGGATTTAGATCACTCTGCCTTAAAGCCTGTGTTTTGAACCTTTATATTGTCTTTCTGTTACAGGTCATACCACATAGTCAGTGGTATGTATTTTATCAGCCAGTCTGCTCAGGCTGTGTAATTACATGATGCTGATTTGGGGATACTTATTACACATATCTGTGGCCTTTCCGTCCCACTGCACTAACTCCTACCCCAGCCGTCGTACAGCTAGGGTGTTGTACATGGAGAATGAATAGGGCTCTAATCCGTGCCGGCCTTGGATTAAAGAGCTGCAACGTTATGTTCTCTATGGAACGTAGGTGATGGTGGAACCCTTGGGTCAGATGTTCTTGGCTCTTTGCCGTGGCACTGAGCCGGCTGCATGAGCTCTTCGTCAAGCTGTGGCTTGCTGTATTTGACAGGTCTTCTCGGCTATGAAATGAAATTAGGGATGGGAGAATGATTATCTTAAGAGTTTAGAAAAAGTGTGACAGTCCCAGTGTTTGCACTTTGAAATATTTGAAACCAATCAACTTCGTTTCAGGAACATAATCTGAAAACTGTATAGTTTCTTTCTGTACACATCCAGCCACATGCACCTGTTCTTGTTCCTTTTGTTTTTTAAAATATTCATAGCCCCCGGGGTCTCCGAGGTATGACTATCCCAACAGGGACCCATAGGGTTAAGATAATTTTCTCTAGTTAATAATGGCTTTGGGTCCCCAGAGCTAAATTATTCAACTAAATAATTGCTGTAATCTCCAGATTAATTTTTTAAAAGTTTACTTTGCTGTTTGCAGGGCTATATTCGACAGTGTCGCAAGCACACGGGAATGTTCACTGTTGCACAACTAGCCACCATTTTTGGAAACATTGAAGATATTTACAAATTCCAAAGAAAGTTCCTGAAAGACCTTGAGAAACAGTACAATAAAGCGGAACCTCACTTAAGTGAGATAGGATCCTGCTTTCTTCAACACGTACGTCACCTTTTAGTTCTTCTTTCCAGCGTCCGGTTAAATAATTTTGAAATAGTTTCCACTCTAGAAAGGAGTCCTTTTTGTTCTCTTTCTTGCTTTGTTTGCTGGAGTAATCTCCTAGGGAATGGAGATGTCAGCTGTAAATTAAGTTGCTTCGCTTATATGGTTACTCTTTACCTAAATACCTCAAGATTTCAAAATATTCCCACTTGTATGCAGTTTTGAGGGCTTTAGGAGGTTGTATGTGGAATAATCTCTCATCATACCTATTGTGTGTGAAGCATGGTTTCCAGGGTTTGCTTACATGAGCTCCTGTACTGCTACGGAGAAGGTATGATTAATTTACCCATTTTCCACATGCAGAAACTATAGCCCAGAGAGTAACTGACCCAAGGTCACACCTGAGTAAGGGGCAGGTGTGGATTCAGACTGAGGTTACCAAAAAACTGCTTTAGAACAGTCTTGTGATGATAGCGGGCTCATAACTGGGATTGACTAACTCAATACTAACAGATTTCACAGGAAGGAGACTTTATTCCCAGCCCAGATGGGTGTAGTCACTGTGATAGCGACAGCAGTGACAACAGCTGCCTCACGTGGCGCTCGCTGGGTGCTCACGGTGACTACACAGAGGCAGGGTGGGTTAATGTTAAACAGCCAAAAATAATGCCGTGGTGGCCCCACGTGTGGGAAGAGCAGCCCCACAAATGCACCGGGCCTCTTTGGCCAGAGCAGAAGGTTCTGAGAGAGAGGCTTCAGAGGTCATCCAAGGTCAGGCTGCGGCGGGGCAGGACCCGGGGAAGGGGGAGCCTCTGGGTGTGTGGCCTTGCCGGGGTCCTGGACCACCGGAGAGTCTAGCTGAGGGCCAAGGGGTGCTGCTTCTGGGCACAAGGGGCTGGGGGCTAGGGTAGGCTGGACTGCAGCAGGGATGCGGAAAGACAGCGATATTGGTAGGGGATTTCGAGAGCCAGCTGACAAAACTGTTCTCGGGGAACACGGACAAGCAGCTGTTTGAACCACTTGCAGGCTGTTGGGGCTCAGAGAATTGATGGGTGGGTTGGGAAAACCTGTCTTGCAGGGAAATAGTCTGGTGGGCAACATGTTGTGTTGGGCAGGGACAAGGATAAACTGTGCGGCAGGACGCAGGCTGAAAGACGCACAGCTGTGGGCAGGGTGGGCGCCTAGGAGCCGGCAGCCCCGCCTCAGTGGACTGGGGGAAGCCCACCACGCCGGCACGGGTTGGCCAGCAGGGCGGCAGCAGACTGGAGGTGAGAGGCGGAGGAGAAAGGAAGTGATCCAGGGGCTTCCGATCAGACATCAGAGGGGACACGCGTGTGGAAGCCAGGTGGCAGGCTGGTAAGGAGAGGACTTGCAGTGAGGGGAGCAGGTGGTGGCTTTGAATCCTGCCTTCATGGTCCTGATTTATCAGTGAAATCCAAGAGGAGGAGGGGGAGAGAGGTGGATTTGTGAATAGTGCCTGCCTTTTCCTTAGAGCAGAGCTAGGGCAGACACAGTGGTGGCAGAGGGCTCCTCTCCCACAGAAGCCCCGTGCGACTTTTGGGGTACACAAGTGGGACCAGGGCGCCAAGTCCTAGAGCTGCCACCCCACAAAGACAGCCCCTCCCCCCACCGTCTCCCTTCCAGCCCCAGCCACACCTGGTCTGTATGTGCCCCTCCCCCCACCTCACAGAAGAGGTCGTGGCCGAAGCTGGCCCCTGGTCTGATGCAGCTGTGCTTCTGCTTCCCAGCAAGAGGGCTTCGCCATCTATTCCGAGTACTGTAACAACCACCCGGGCGCCTGCGCGGAGCTGTCCAGCCTCATGAAGCAGGGCAGGTACCGACACTTCTTCGAAGCTTGCCGCCTGCTCCAGCAGATGATCGACATCGCCATCGACGGCTTCCTCCTCACGCCAGTGCAGAAGATCTGCAAGTACCCGCTGCAGCTGGCCGAGCTGCTCAAGTACACCACGCAGGAGCACAGGTGGGAGCGGCGTGGTGGCTGGTAGATGCATGCGCGGCGCCGCACCCCAGGTCCCCGGGGCGGCGCTCAGGGCTTCCCAGAGTGGCGGCGGCCCGGGGGTTTAAGGGTCCTCTTGATGCTCTTGGTTAGTGGTTAGCGTCATGGAACAAATTGTCACTTTGCTTAGAATGTTCGAGATTAAGAGGTCTTGAAACTGGGGTTGTTGGAAGAGGCTCCAGAATATCCATTCCTAGAAACAGTAAAAAAGTAGGAATAATCCTTAAACGGTGTCAGGAGCATACAGGGATTTGTATTGTACTGTTGGTCCTTAAAACTGATGTCTGTTTTATAAATCCTCTTTTGTAGCTATTCAGTAGTTAATAAGAACAGTTTTTTAAAGATTTTATTAATTTATTTGACAGAGATCACAAGTAGGCAGAGAGGCAGGCAGAGAGAGAGAAGGGGGGGAGCAGGCTTCTTGCTGAGCAGGGAGCCCGATGCGGAGCTCGATCCCAGGACCCTGGGATCACAACCCAAGCAGAAGGCAGAGGCTTAACCCACTGAGCCACCCAGGCGCCCCAAGAGCAATTTTTAAAAGACACCATTGTGAATACAGTTTCAGAAATACTTTGCTCCCCGTCCCACAGCAGCTCCCCGTCGGAGCAGTATCATGTACTGCAACAAAACGCTACTTTACAGAAGGGTGAGGACTACCAAAGTTTAAACTTCTGGAAGACTGGGGAAATCTCAAGGATACAGCGTAATGTGTAGGGTTAGCTTGGAGAGGCATCCTGTTGAGGTCCTGTCCAGATCTAAGGCCTTTCTTTTTTAAAGATTTATTTAAGTAAAGAGACCACATGGAACGGGGGGAGGGGCAGAGGCAGAGAGAGGGAGAATCTCCAAGCCGACTCTGTGCCAAGCTTAGAGCTGGACACAGGGCTTGATCTCACAACCCTGAGATCATGATCGGAGCCAAAACCAGGATTTGGGCATTCAACAGACTAAGCCATGCACGCACCCCTAAGACCTTTCAGATCCATTCCACCCCATCCCCTTGTGCTTGGAGCATGAGGCTTCTCATCACAGTTACCCCAAAGCTCCATTTCCTTGTGCGACTTGCTTTGTCCTTAACTGAGTTCTAGGGGAGCCAAAAAGGTATCCATTGCTTACTTAATAACAACTCCCTGTTTTCTTGCATGTGCAGAATAAAGTGTAACCATGCTGTGATCTTTTGTAAGATCTCACCCCTTCGGTGTTGGAATGGGCAGGTCATTCTGTGCCATTCCCCGAGATGTGCGGGTCCCAACTGTGTGGCGTCTTTGGGTGGCACTGGTTGGGCATTGCTGTGTTCTCACAGCCACAGCCGGAATGCCAGTGGGCAAGGTTTTAGGATGAAGCTTACTGTCTTACGTAAGAATCAAACCTCTGCCGTGAATCCCGTGTCACTGGTACAAAGTTTTCCGTGCGCCTGTAGCCCTTGAACGGACCGTCTTGGAAGGTTCTAGTATGAGAGAGGGGGGACAGGATTGTAGCCAAAGGAAATATGCTGTGCCAAACCACAACAGTCGTGGGTTCTACCAGCTAAGTGTGGCCCTGACAGCGGTCAGATTACCTGCGGCAGCGCCTGGCCCTGGGGCGTGTGCTTAATGGCGCATTCTTTCGCCCTGTCTGCTGCCTGCTGGACTCCTGTGGAGACACAGGGCTTGTGAAAGGAATCTTTTTTCGCACTTTTTTTTTTTTTAAAGATTTTATTTATTTATTTGCCAGAGAGAGAGATCACAAGTAGGCAGAGAGTCAGGCAGAGAGAGAGAGAGGGAAGCAGGCTCCCTGCTGAGCAGAGAGCCCGATGCGGGACTTGATCCCAGGACCCTGAGATCATGACCTGAGCCGAAGGCAGCGGCTTAACCCACTGAGCCACCCAGGCGCCCAAGGAATCTTTTTTCAATTAGATTGGAAACTCGAAGGAGAAAAAGAGCTAGATTACCAAACAGTAGAAACTAGATATGGATGCTAGTATAAAGAATTAAGATTAAAGGAATAAGAGAAAGGAGTTCATTGAAATAGATAAAAGGGAAGAGAGCCATATGTTTTTTTTTCTTTTTCTGATGGAAAAATAAAACTTGAGTGCGGGGAAAATAGCAAAGTCAAGAGAGCCACAAATTTGCAGAAAATGTTAAAAAAATACACCATGATGAGGAACTATAGAAAATCTGTAAGAGAATAAGAGGCAGAGACATCTTGACAGACGTGGACAGGCAGATTGGTACATTTCAATGTGGCAAGGTGTGGCCAGGGGACTATACATCATCCTTTAATTTTTCTTTTATAAGGACATTTTTCAGTATGAGGCCTTTGCCTGTCTCACTATTCCCCCCCCCCCCCCCCCCCCCCCCCGCCCCCAATCCTTTTAAAGGAAATGACAGAAAACCCATTTCCTTATCTTCAGGGGAAAAAAAAAAAAAATTTTTTTTTTTTTTTTTTCAAAAAACGATTATACTCTGCCTCTTCTCTAGAATTGACAGAACATCTTGAAGGAAAAAATGTACAATTATTATGTACACGTTCTTCGTTGCTGGAGGCCTGCGGTGGGTGGTTCCTCCATTATTTTGGCAGTCCCCTGTGTCTGTTTTGTTCTTCCTTTGTGCTCCGCTGCTGAGTATGAATAGGCCTGTCTAGAGGCAGCAGGGTCTGCCTTGTGGGGGAATGCCCAGGGACTTCCCAGGGGCTGAGTTATTGTTGTTTGGTAAATAGACAATAGCTGCTTCCAGGGCTTTCTTTCCTTGCTGTGCAGGAGGATATAATTCGGTGCTACTGAGATCCGAAAGCTCTATCTGTCTCATAAGACACAGGAAAGTGCTGGAAAGCAAAGAATTCAGATCATTAGCTGGATGATTGGTTTACATGTCCCCAGATTATTAACTCTGAGCAAAACCTGAATGTCATACTTCCCAGTACAAGCCAGGCTCTGTTGTAGTCTGTGTGGCAAGTAGAACTGTAGTTTGTTTCCCTGGTACCTGCAGTTTTAGAGGCAGAGGAACAAGAGCCTCCTCCAGAGGACGTTGCGGTTTGCTCTGACTGTAGCATAAGGAAGCACCAGAAACAGAGGTCCGCCAACGAGCTGTGTATGGTGTCAGCATTTACGTAACTCCCCGCGTCGAGCCTCTGTGGCTTGTGTCCTCTTTGTGTCCTTTCTCGAACATGGTAGAAGATGAGACTCAGAGCGAATAATTTCTCTTGAGAATGGTTAGTTATTTTTAAAGTACTTTATATAGCAAAACTGGCTGTCTGAGAACCAAGTCAGTCATAAAGACTATCCTTTCTTTATTTAATGAAAATAATCCATTGCACGGTGACTAAAACTTTATTTCTTGTGGCATTTACTTTCATTCATTGTGATTTCTGGGAAATGAATGAAAAGATTCTTATTCTGAAGAATGCTGGATTGCATTCGGTCATTTCCCTTAACCTATGGAGACTGTGGTCTATTCATGGAGGAAAAGAATAAGGAAACAATGGCCGTTATTTAAATGCTACTCTGTCTAGACTATTCGTATACAAATCCAGGATGGAGTGTATTACTTGGTCAGTCGGGTCTCATGGGTTTCAGGTTCTATGGTTAAAACGAGCCTCCCACTTTACAGTGATTACAACAACATAAAGGCAGCCTATGAAGCCATGAAGAATGTGGCCTGTCTGATCAATGAGCGCAAGCGCAGGCTGGAAAGCATAGACAAGATAGCGCGGTGGCAGGTGTCCATCGTAGGCTGGGAGGTAAGTGCGCACCCCTTCCCGCACCTGCTTCGCCGTCCAGCACTGCTCACGCCCTCCCTCTCTCTGGTCTCGTTTGATGACATTCTGTGACACCCTGTGACTGATACGTTATAACGTTATATTCTTGGCTCTAATGGTACATATATTTTGAGGCAAGTGGTTGAATCTTAACAGTCAGCTACTTTATCAGAAACTCACTTCCACCAAAAAAATCAACTCTGAAGAATGTCTGTAATTAATGTATTATTTACGCTCTGTCTTTCCTGCTGGAAAGTATGTTCCATGAGACCAACTGGAGAACATTTTTTTAATATTTATTGATTTGAGAGCAAGAGGGTGTGGGGTGGGGAAAGGTCGAGGGAGAGTCTTACACAGACTGAGCTGAGTGCAGAGTGGGACACGGGGCTCTATCTTGCGACCCTGAGATCACTACCGGAGCCGAAACCAAGGGTCGGACGCTTAACCGACTGTGCCACCGAGGCGCCCCTGGAGAACATTTAGAATACAAATAGTGTGGTGGGTGTACGGACTCTGGACTCACACTGCCTGTGGTTGAATTGGGTATGATCTGGGCAAGATTAAGATTTTCATCCTTAAGATGGGTTTGAAAATACTAGCTACCTCATAGAGCTCTCACGCGGGTTCTGGAAGACGGTGGCAGGTGCAGTGCTTGGCCCAAGCTGGTCCCGCTGGTCCCGCGTGCATATGTGCACGTTTATTTATTAAAACGGCGGCGGTTGTGTTTCCTGCGTGCCTGGCGCTAGTCTAAGCCATTTCTGTATGTGAACTCATTTAATGATCTCAGTAATCCCGTGGGGTAGGAGCTGCTGTTACCCCCATTAACAGATAGGGGAATGGAAGATGGCAGGGTTAAGTGGCTTTGCTCGAACCACGAATGCTGTTCTGATTGTTTTCAGACCAAGTGAAATTCATCGTACATTAAACTAATTGGGCAGAACTCACTGTGCCTAAGAATTAAGAGAGTTTGGATTGGGAAGTTAGGTCTTTAACTAAAGTAGGTTACAGCAGTGAACGCTGGAAAGAAGTACTTCTCTTTCAGGGGCCATAGAGCCTTCTGGAGCTTGGATGGGCCTTCAGACATCACTGCATTAAACTCTCCTACTTTGTAAGTGAAGAATCTGGGGCGCAGAATTGCTCTAGGCAAGCCAGTAGAAGAACTATTTTGGGGTCAAAGTAGTTTTTTGCCTCCACCAAATACTGTGTATGACTGGGATTAAAGGAGGATAAAATCTTATAAATCCGAGACCAGTGTTGTACCGAATACCACACAGTTCCATTGGGTTCGACCCTACCTAATACCGTAAAGATGTGTTTTTTCCTTGTGTGCTTGGACTGTGACTTTTAGGGGATAATTCGTTGTCAGACGTTTTACCGATACCTTGCTGGCTCTTTGCCGTCTGGTCTTTTGTTTCCAGTATCCTAAGCTAGTTATTCTGGGAGCCATGCTCCATACCAGACTGAAAAGCCAGAGCCCCAGAGTCTAGAGCAGTAAGTTCCCCCCACTTAGAAAGCCTCCTTGGTGTCCTTATTCTCCGAGGAGCAGCCATTTCAGACTGACGGGAGTCCATTCCTCCTCGTCAGGAAGACCCTTCAGATAGCACAGAGGCACTGTAACATTTTCCCACTGGGCAGGAAATAAAGAAAAGAAATTTCACACACACAAGGAGATGAACCACCCGTGTTTGGAAGTGGCCTTTTTTAGCCCTGCTGGCCTGTGAATGGATCTTCTTTAACTGGAAAGTGGGAAAAAGACTGTCAGGACTTGTCCTTGGATCGTGACACATTCTCACGCAATCCGAACGGGAAGGTCTTAAGATGCGTGTTCATCCTCGCAGGGGCTGGATATCCTAGACCGCAGCTCCGAGCTGATCCATTCCGGGGAGCTGACCAAGGTCACCAGGCATGGAAAGAGCCAGCAGCGGACGTTCTTCCTGTTCGACCACCAGCTGGTGTCCTGCAAGAAGGACCTGCTGCGCAGGGACGTGCTCTACTACAGAGGCCGCACGGACATGGACGACGTGGAGCTCGTGGACCTGGAGGACGGCCGGGACAAGGACTGGAACCTCAGCGTGAAGAACGCCTTCAAGCTTGTCAGCAAAACCACGGACGAGGTTCATCTGTTCTGTGCCAGAAAGCAAGAGGACAAGGCGCGGTGGCTGCAGGCCTGCGAGGACGAGAGGCGGCGCGTGCGGGAGGACCGCGAGATGGGTGAGCAGCGCCTCTGCCGCCGGCCTCAGGCGCCGGCCCCACAGGCTGGCTCTTCCCAGCCCTCTCCCACGGGGTGCACATCCTGAATACAGCTGACCCTTGAACAACGCAGGGGTTGGGGCTCCGACCCCCGCCCCAGTCAGAAATCCATGTGTAATGCTTGACTCCCCTAAAACTTCACTAGTCCCAGCCCACTGTTGGCCAGAAGCCTTACCGATAATATAGTGATTAACACACATCTGCTACGTTGTATGAAATACATTTACAGCGCTGCCCCGTATTTATTGAGAAAACCCTACATATAAGTGGACCCACGCTGTTCAACCCCATGTTGCTCAGGGGTAGCTGCGCCTCTGAACTTGCTGCGGGACAGCCCATGACAGACAGAGTTCCTACAGGCAGCATTTAGTCAGTCGTCTGTGTGTTGATACTCACAGTACCCCACAGCACCCAGGAGCGGGTCCTGCTTGGGAGGATGTCGTCCTAGTGTCCGTCCTGGTGACAGTCCTTGCTGCTTCTCCATTTGTGATCTTCTCAACCACTTACAGTTCCTCGGGGAATAAGGTTCTTGGTTGCGGGTTATGTTGAACACCTCAAGGTTAATATGGGTTATTTTTAGTTTTGCTCTCTAATGGTGTCACTTTTTAAAAACTTTATTTAAGTTCAATTAACGAACATATAGTGTATTATTAGGTTCAGAAGTAGAGGTCAGTGACTCATTAGTTGTATATCACCCCCAGTGCTCATCGTATCAGGTGCCTTCCTTAACGCCCACCGCCCAGCTCCCCCATCCCCCTGCCCACCACCCTCCAGCAGCCCTCAGTTCGTTTCCTGTGGTTAGGAGAGTCTCTCCTGGTTTGGCTCCCTCTCTGGTTTGTCTTATTTTATTTTTCGCTCCCTTCCCCTATCCTCCTAGGGAATCATATGATAATTGTCTTTCTCTGATCGACTTATTTCACCTGTTTTGAATGTTTGTCATGTCTTTTCCTAAATCCAGGAATGGAAATTTCGGAAAATCAAAAGAAACTCGCCATGTTAAATGCTCAAAAGGCGGGACATGGAAAGTCAAAAGGTAAGTTTTGAAGAAGGCTTCGTCTTCTTATCTCCTTCACGCATATCAGGGTGGGAATTAAAATCGGGGAGAATGAAGTCGTTAGCACGCTGATGATCAGCTCCCAACACACAAGAGACGAACGGGTGAAACTCAGAATGACAGGGAACAACTCCCCTCCACCCCGCCAGTAGGTGGTTTAGACCAGTCTGCATTCGGGTTTGAGTGTGAGTATGCTTCAGTACATGCCGACGTTTGAACATGAGCCTGTAAGATGTGTTTTGAAATGGTGCGGAAGAGCTTCTACACCTCCCCAGCCTGAGGTCGTGCTGGAGTTCTTCCTGGGGCCGGCCAGCTCGCCAGTCCAAGGCAACCCAGCAGCTCTTGCGTGTTTCGGGCATGCACGGAGGAAATCTCCAGCCCCAAACGGCTTATCAGTGCAGGCTGCATTCTAGCGTTGGTAAGAAAAAAGGGTTCAAAAGTCCAGTACATCAAGAAATGAGCTGGAAAGAAAACACACTAGCTCATTTAGAGCAACGAATCCCTACCCTCCACGCACATTAGAATTGCCTGATGGCTACTGAAGATGACCAGCGCTCAGGTCACACCTCATTGTCCTGATGAGCAAAAAAAGATTTTATTTTATTCATTTATTTTTTTTATAGCACTGATAATAACACATGATCTCACCGAACGGGAATAAAATAATAAGGATTTTTATTCCAAATATTTGTTATATTCTTAGAACCTTTTCTTCAGATTGACTTCCTACACTTAAGAACAATTTATCCTCTGAAGTGTGTCCCACTCAGGATTTTCATAACTGAAAGTGCAAAAACAAGACCAGTTAAGCCCAGGATGGTGATGTGCCGTCCACTGAGGGCCAAGAAGAATTCATGACCAAAACAACCCTCAGTGTTCCCATTCCCCGTTCCCTCCGCCCAAAGGCAGGATTCCCTCCACCCCCACTAAGTGATAAATAACTTTGAGGAGGAAAAAAAAACCCCACCTCTCGTTCTTTTTTTGGATCTCCACGTCAGTGGCAGGTGACCAGTAAATACCCGTTTGTTAAGAGTGTATCCGTTTGTGTCAGCATCTGCCAGAAGTCACTGGCTCAGCAGCTAGGCACCTGAACGGAGGGAGCGCGTGTGGTGGTGGTCACCTGCCGGGCCCCTCTCAGCAGGGAAGGCCGGGAGAGCCTTGTGGCTGGTCAGGGCCAGGATGCCCTCTGGACTGAGTCCTGGCTCCCCCTAGGACCCACGCTCTTTCCTCCTGTCACTCTGACTTTCCCAGGTAGCTTGCGGTCCTGGAGCTCAGTGTCCCAAGTCTTCTCATTACCTCGGTGCAGATTTGAAAACCTATTCCAGTGAAACCGTTTCGATCATGCGATTCGGTTCGGGGACCCTGTTCTCAGCACGTTACTTCTATGAGCTCTTAATCCTCCCAGCAGCTGGTAGGTGCTGTTATGTTGGCTCTTAGGTGCACTTTGGGTTCATATGAATTAAGAATCAGCTAAGAACTCAAGTCTTGGTGCTGTTTTTCCGTTTCGGCTAATGAGTGACGCTGGGTCCATGTTCCACCCTTCTCCCCTCTCGAGTTAGGCTACAGCGGATGCCCCGTGGCCCCGCCGCACCAGAACCTGCACCCCCTCCACCAGCGCCACGTCACCGTGCCCACCAGCGTCCCCCAGCAGCAGGTGTTTGCCTTGGCAGAGCCCAAGAGGAAGCCGTCGCTCTTCTGGCACACGTTCAACAAACTCACCCCTTTCAAGAAATGAAAACAGGAGGCCACACGTTGGCTGAGGTGTCTGTAAAGAGGAGAGCCGTTTCTGTTTCTCTGTGTTCAACCCAGTGCTGAGAATTTCTTTCGGGGACCGGTGAAGAATAGAAGTCTTGGACGTGACCAAGGTGCCTCTGAAGACCCAGCTCCTCCTTGGAAGGGAGACGGAGGTCATGACGCACGGCCTTGATGTCCATGAGACCGCTCTGGGCCCTGTGCCAAGATGGCTGGGCCGCAGGAACCATTGACCTACTCGGCAGTGATGCTGAGCAGTGACCCCAGTGGGCATCACTGAGGACGGGCACACGCCCTGTTGCCGTTCCTAGGAGGGACTCGATGACGATGCCCCTTTGGCACGTGGATTCGAAGGGGACAGTCGTGATGGGGTTGGTACGGTAGCGTCTCACCAGCACCGACAAGCTGTTCCTGTCTTCCACAGTATTAGGTGACTTAGCACCTCGGTGCAGATGGCCGTGGTGTCCCCTGAATTGTTACCAAGTGGTAGTGCCGGCTTCCCCTGGCAAGGTGCGTCCACTACAGGCTAGAGGGAGAAGCGTGATGAACCCCTTCTGGGGAACGCGGTCGGGGGGACTTCTGCATCCTGAAGATGCGGCTGCTTTCCAGGGAGAAAGTGTGAGATCCTGCCACAGGGTGGACGGTCCTCAAGGCAGGTCCCTTCCCGCCGGTGTGTACAGCATGTGACTCCGCGTGCAGAAATCACACCTGCCTGCGTGTCGTGCCCTAAGGGACGGATCAGACCAGCCATTTGCAGTATGGAAACCCATTTACTTTAATTCTCTGATACAGACGAAACATGCACATGCACCCGTGGAAAGACATCGCAGAGCATCAGTGCGCTTTCCCACCAGTAGTTTCTGCAGTCCCCTCCGGAATAAGGAATGAAGTTACAGTGACCCGAACATTCCACCGAGAAAACGTGGTTCAGAGTAGCCCACCTTCCTCAGGACTCGAAGCTGACTTTGTTGCATAAGCCCCAAATGGTCGTGCTAACCCTGCCGTTATTCATCTGTCAGGAGGGTTCTGAAGATTCATTCTTTATTAAGGGACCTTAACAATAATACGTGTAGACTCAGACAAAGTGGTCTGTTCTAACGAAGGCCACATGGGCTGCTGTCTGGCGATAGCAATCTCCTCGTTGTCTATATTGTAAGAGTTGATGAAAATAACTTTTAAATATGTCTGGAGACGACAAGTTCTGCGAGGGAGAGGCCATTTAAATGTACTTAGTGCACTGGACGGGGGTATTGTCATCCACACTTTGGTTTTCTATGTGAGAATCCCCTTTTTGTACACTACTCAGAGTCCTGTTTTCCAGTCGGCCTGTGCTGGAGAGTAAACAAACCTGTAACGTCCTGGACAAAGGTAGAAACTATACCTCCAAGCATCTGGTCCCTCCTCCCTCCACCCCCTGCCATCCCCCCTCCCCAGGACCGGTCCCAAAGGAGATGACATCCCACATCAGGAAGACCTGATTCTGGGCATCTGGGTGGGCCTTCGAGCATTACCTGGAAATGTTTTCAGGTCTGCCCCCATGATGTGCTCACTTGGATGTAGGACGGCTGCAAGGTGCTGCTGCCCTTGGCTCCCCAATACCCAGTGTCCCAGGATAGAGGCTGCTTCTGTGAGGAAGCTTCCAGGAGGTGCTGTGGCTCCGAGTGTAAGAGCGCGCACGTGCACACGCGTGTGTGTGTATACATGCGCTTGTTTCTTCTGTGGGCAGATCTCTCGATTTTCGTTGCATTTATATAACCTAAAATTTTTACGAAGAACATATAATGACCTATTTTGAAAATGACACTTAAAATGCTTTTTGTGGACCCCTCAGCAATAACTAGGGAGTCTCTGTGCTAAATAGAGTTGTTTGCATATGCAACGATTTTGAATATTTTTTTAATACAAGAAAATTAGGGAAGAAAAGAGAACCATTTGCTTATGTTCAATTTTCAGTGAGGAGTCAGTTCAAGTAAAGAACCACTTAGTGGGCTTCCATTTACTAATGTTTCCAAAGGTGCAATGAAGTGATTGAAGTTCTGTGACCAATCCCACTGTATTTCCTATCAGAGCCCTGACTTCTGGTTGCCACCTGCCCCTCCAGGGCCTCTCCAGAAATAGCAGGAAGCTCGGGCACCAGTGCCTGGACAGTGCCCGGCGCCGTCCCTGTGAGCTCCGTGCAGGGTGGGGGGTGGGGTCAGTTGATCCCAACCCACCCTGAATAGGTTCTGATTGGCCTTTTCTGGTGATTTTGAAAAATGAGAAAATTTTTTAAGGTAGAATGCCTTTTACTTCTTTTAAGTCTGTTAATCTAGTTTGAGTTTTATTACCAGACGCATGAGTTTGATAAAGAATAGATGGCTCAGTATTCTAATTTTAGGTTTGCCCACTTTCCTTCTTGATGTAAGTCCTGTGCTCCACTTGCAAAGAACACGAGAGAAATAATCCAAGAGCCCCCGAATGGATTTTTGTATGGATTTCTTGGGAATCTTGGTTTCTCCCTTTTTCCTCATTTCAACCTCATATTGCATAATATGGATGCCCCCACAACACACACACACTCTCTCTTTCACACACACGCACAAAGATAGCAAAACACTTTGACAAATCTCAATTTATTATTTATGTTTCAGAACCTGTTGGAAGACAGTTGAAATGGCCTTGGCCTTGGGTCAAAAGCAACCTCCTCGATTTTCATCGTACCTAAAGTGCACAACCGCCTTGCAGTAAATCGTAAACAGTCATAAAATGGAGTGTTTGTAAAATCTTAGAGAAATCGCATTCTTCGTCTTTGGCCTGCAAGTAAGCAAAAGGCTGGCAGCAATGTACCAGAGCTTTCCTGGGGGACCCTTCTTGCTAGGTTGGTTTGTTTTGTTTTGTTTTGTTTTCAGTAGATCTCCTCTTTTCCCCTCGTAGATCTGATTTTGTCATTGAAAACATTTCATCCCTGTCTGCACGCTGTTTCTGAATCCGTTGTGCCTTTTTATACCTAATCCAGACGAAGACCAACTCCATGCCTGTTCAGAAAATGCCCTCAGTCCTATACCACTGTTGTCTGGACACATAGCAGAAGCGCATTTAATTCACTCTTTGTATCACAATAGAAGTCTTCTGTAAAAGCCATGATTCAGTATTTATCTGCTGGAAAACTCTCCATGCCCAAAACTGCTGATATTTCTCAGTACACATCAAGTTAGTTACCTAGCCAGAATAGAAGAGCCTGATTACCTGGAGTTAAGGAGAAAATTGCTGTCTTGTTATTTTGTGGAAGACAGGAGAAACCGACGTGTCCCTCACAGGACAGCACTAACAAGCGTGGGTACACGTCCTTCCTATGGCTGGCAGGCCACGGACGCTGGGCACAGATCAGCCGGGTCCAACTTCTCAAAAACATTGGTCCCTCTAAGCTTAACTGACACATGTTCTTATTCAAATTCCACTTGACTAATGTTCTCACTCTCAGGAGGCTTGCAGTGAAAGTAGAGCTCAAACGGTTTTGAGAAGAATAAGTAGCAACTCTCTGAACTTAAAAGGAAGAACCCAGAAACTTACATCTTTGATGCCGATGTTTTTAGCTAGAACACACTTGACGTTACTGTCCTTACTTAACTCCCAGACATCGACATTTGTATTTAGAAAATGCTCTAACAGATTCTGTAATTTAATAATTGGTCTTTTTGTAAATATTAGCATCAACTGTGTTTAACTTGCCTATTTTGCAGCTTTTAGTAACCTTTTCCTTGAATTTAACGCAACATCAAGACAATGTTGTTAAGTCACGTGCCAGCTTCCAAACTGATGAATTCGCTGTTGACAGCTGAACTATGTTGTACAAGACTGCTATAACTTGACATGTATTTCTGTTGAATGAAGTTTTTGTAAAAAAAAAAAAAATTATTTACAATGTTATTTGAATGATTTCTTGTAAATGCTGTGAATCTATATTTGTTGTTTTGTATCTGTATATTAAAGTTAATTTGCCGAACTGGTTCCAGTAATGTATCTGAGTAGTAAAATAAGACTATATATATATATATATATATATATATTGTTTTTAATTTTTTTTTTTTTTAAATAGAGAGCGAGTGCTAGGTGGGTTTCTGGCATTTCAAGCTCATTTCCTGTCTGGACACTGATATACTTCCTTTCAGTAAAAATTCATCCATGGACGAGCAGGCTTAAGCCAGTAGACAGGTATGGGAGAAAGGGCTCCCAGAGGAACAGGGAGGAACCACTTGACTGACGAAAGGCACCATGGCTTGGAGAGAGAAACCCAAAGTGCTAAGGCCCCCCTCTGCTCTCTAGACGCGGACGGTAGATGAACCACACGTGCCTTTGGAGACACTTCATTTCAGAGCTGCTGCCCTGGTGGAGATGAGGCCGCTTCAGCAGGAGGTCGGCTGCTTACCCTTTGGGGGCAGGGAACATAGAATTTCCGTCTCTAATTAACAGCTCGGAGAAGTAGAGTAAATAGCCCATTGTTTGCTGTGACTGTAATCAGGAAAGTATTCCTATGAATGTTGCCAAGCAGCAGTCCCCATGTTTGTTTACTCTAAACATCCACCTACTTCCCAAACCAATCTGCTCCCCCTCCTTGGGCTGCCCTGGTAGAGGGGTTGGCTTAGGGGTGAGGAGGGGAAGAGGGAGCGCTGGGAACCTGAAATCTTGATGCTCAAGGGTGGCTTTCCAGGGACCAAGCCGGTGCCGTATATAGGAAGGGTGCAAAGAGGGCAGTGGAAACTGTCTAGAAGAGCCGAGGGGGAGATGACTTCTCATACTGCCACCCGCTCTGTGCACTGGGGAAGCAGGCTGAAATGAGTAATCCTCCATAGGAGCACGTGGTCAGGGGGAGACAGGAGCATAAAGGTGTCGTTAAATTTTCAGTGTGAATATGCAGCACTAGGAGTGTGTGCAAGTTACATGGGCTTCAGCGTTCTGGGAGCCGAGTCCTCTCATCCGGTGTCAGGGAAGGAAGGTAGCCCAGGAGGCAGGAGGCGAGGCCCAAGCAGCATCCTGGAGAAGTAACCCAGCACGGCAGGGCCCCTGGGTGTGTTGCTTGAATCAACGTGCTACAGTTGTGTGAGAAGCCTCAGTGGTGGAAGTCGGATCCCGAAGACTCTGCCAACCAGGATGAGATGCTGGGCTTTCATTTTGTAGGGAAAGAACTGAAGGCAAGGAAAGCTGTGCCCAAATTTGCCCCGGAACTCATGCCAGTGGCAGAAGAAAGTGTAGATTTAAAACCAGAGGCAGGAGACGACTGGGGAGAGGGGGTCCAGCAAAGAGACAGTGGGAAGGGAGGGGAGGCTGGATGCGAAGGCTGCTCAGCCACGGCCACAGTCCTTGGGAGGAGATGTGGTGCCCAAGTTCTGCCTTGGGGGTGGTGCTGGGGTTGATGGCCCGCTGCTGGCACCGTCCACGGATCCAGAAAAGAACAGCTGGGACGGCGGGCCCTGGGCGACTGTCTGGTCCCACCTGTGGGGAGTGCCAGGCCACGTGCAGCCCCAGAGAGAGGTGGGAGTGGGAGAGGGGGTGGACAGGAAGCCGAGAGCAGATAGGCGAAGGAGAGGATCCACCCGGAAACAACCCCAGAGAGCGACCAGGCAGAGGAAGGCAACGGGGAAGAAGCTGGGGATGGAGAAGGAGGAAGATAAGGATGACATGGGAGGGCAGGACAGCAAAAGCAGAAAGGAAGGATTGTCAGCTGCTGTTCCCTCCCGCTGAGGAAGGACTGAAGGTGTCTGGGTGCTTCAGGCATCCCGAGTCGAGCCTGAAGAGAAACTGGCTCTGCTCAACTGAGTTAAGTCCTGCCACTTCCCTGTGGCGCTGGGACTGCTTCGCCTGAGGTCCGGATGAGGACACGGAGGCATGGCGAGGAGAGAGGTGTCTCCTCTGTTCAGTGGGACTTGCCCTGCACCCACATACCCCATTCTCTGTGTGGCCCCTGCAACCCAGCTAGGTTCTCTGAGTTGGTTCTCAACACAGCGTTGAGTACATTTGTCCTCCTGATGCTATTTTAAGATCCATATTTAAGATCCATGTTCACAGACTCTGATCGGGAAAAATTAAAAATTGTTACAAGGCATCAAAAAAAAAAAAATCGCCTCATATTCCCCTCAATGGCAGATGGGGTGTGTGTGTGTGTGTGTGTGTGTGTGTGTGTGTGTGTGTGTGTGTGTGTGTGTAGAGACGAGCATGAAATTCTAATGTTACGCAAGTGTCTAAAATCAAAGGACCTCCACAGAAGTGTGCGAGAGACAGTTAAATGATGTCCGTTCCAATGGTCTAGAATTCAGAGAACCTGTTTGTCTTCGGTCTTGTCCCGTTGGCCCATGATGGGCCCAAGGTCAGCAGGAGAGCTGCTCAAGCAAAGGCACAAACATCATTTTCCAGGAAGACACCTGCTGTGTGGATTCCTTCTTCCAGAATACTCGAAAGTGTACCCTGCTTTCTCCCTTTCTTGAGAAAGACGGAGGGGAAAGGAGCTAAGTTTTCTGAACTGGCACCGGCAGGAGATGCTACCAGACTCCAGTGTGGCCGCAATTTTTGAAGTTCTTCCAAGACATGTTGTGCCTTACTCTGTTCCCTCCCCTTCCTGCTGTTTTTGCAGATAGACCCACTAGGGAATTGTGTGGCAGGAAGGCGTGATTTTATTTAGTTAGCCCTTGATTCCTGCTCTGTGCCGCACCTGGGTGCAGCCTGCAGCCCCGGGGGTCAGGTAAGTGCACTAGGAAACAATTTCTTTAAATTCAGTTTCAGGCATCAGAGTCCGAAAACAGCTCTTATATTTCTGGTGTGTGATGATCCTGCTTAATTATTTGCAAAATAGGCAGATTCTACAGAGCGATGGGTAGGACAGGAGCAAGCTAGTCTCAAAATTCATTCTTGAGGAAGAGAGTGGACAGGAGATAAAAGTTCTGCGGGAACACTGCAAACTGGCTGGGAGGAGGGATGGCGCTGTCGAAGAAATGGTAAGAGGAGCAGACTTCGAGGGAGCTTTCTAGAGAAGCTGGCAGAGGCTTTGGCACAAATGGCAGTGTGTCGGTGTGTACATTTTTATATTTATGACTATACTAATTTACAAGGCGTAGCTTAAAAAACGAGCCCCTCCACGTATGCTGAAGAAGAAATACGTGGAATGTACGATGGGTAGGGCGTGTGGAAGAAAACATGCTCGATGGGGAAACATCTTGTGATGTTTAGATCCTTAAACTGTCGCAGCTGGGAGGGATGTTAGGGCTTGTTCCAGCCCTTGAATTCGAGGGCTCAGAGGCTGGGAGACCCACTACAGCTCAGCCGGCCTCTGGCAGGTTTTCCAGTGAATGAAGTAACCCTTTGTCAAGAAATTCGGTAGTGAGGAAGCAATCTAGGTCAAGCATAGGAGAAATAACCAGAAATCAGAAGTTAACTAAAGAAGGACCTATGGGTCCTTCTTTATGGGGGGAGGGTGGGGTGGAGGTTGTCTAACTCCAAAGCCCTTGTGGTCTGTACGCCTCTGCCTCGAACCCTGTCGGCGTGTCAGCTTTATGAGATCACAGCAGAAGGCCACGGTCTTTAGACCCATGCACTTGACGTTCAGCAGAAGGATTGCCTCTATTCTCTATGATTCACAGGCTTATATGGATCTGTCTGAGGCAGGGACTGTTTTCAGTTTTAATCTGTTGCCCGAAGGGCTGTATATGGGGGGAGCGCTGGCTAGTCTGACGACTGGGCTGACTGCCCATGTCCACAAACCTCCCTCCCTTTGGGTGAGTGCTCAAACCTTCGACAGCAGGAGCCTTGTTAGTCAAGATGTGGGCTTAGCAGCAGGGAAAAGAGACGCCAAATCACAACAGCTCAAGCAAGTTTGTATTATACGTCTCTTTCTTAGTTTTTTTTTTTTTTTTTTTTTTTAAGATTTCATTTATTTATTTGAAAGAGAGAGCACAAGCAGGGAGAGCGGCGGAGGGAGAGGGAGAAGCAGGCTCCCCGCTGAGCAGGAAGTCTGACACGGGGCTCGATCCCAAGACCCCAGGATCATGACTGAGCCAAAGCAGATGCTTAACTGAATGAGCCAGCCAGGCGTCCCTCGACTTCTCTCTCATGTCAGGGATGGGCTGGTAGGTGAGGTCTGGTCTGTGCTATCATCAGACACCAGAACTTTTCTATCCCTGACGTGTTGGCCTCCTTCGAGGAGTCCAAGATGTCTCAGCGATGCCCACGCCAGCCACGGGAAGGGAAGAGGCATCCAGGGAGGGGACAGCCCTTCCCTTTAAGGCTGTGGTCCTTACACAGATGCCTGTTTTTCAGTTCCCACTGGCCCAAATCTAGTTTCTATTTTTTTTTTTTTTTTAAAGATTTCATTTATTTATTAGAGAGAGAGCACCAGCAGGGGGAGCGGCAGAGGTAGAAGGAGAAGCAGGCTCCCTGCTAAATCAGGAGCCCGATGTGGGGCTCGATCCCAGGACTCTGGGATCATGACCTGAGCCGAAGGCAGACGCTTAACCGACTGAGCCACCCAGGCGCCCCACATCTAGTTTCATTGTATTATCTGGGCTGCCGCAAGGGAGGCTGGGAAATGTCCACTGTGGGAAACCACATGCCACCTAAAATTTCTATTACCAGGAGCAAGGAGAGGAGAGGTGTTGGAAAAACGAGCAATCTCCACCAGAGGCGCTGACACGGATTAGAATTAACTCCCCGTCTCATCCCCAAGTGATGCTTTGTACCCAGCTGGAGGCAGGATATTTCTTTCAAAAGCTCTTTTTCTCTCTTTCTTTTTAAATCATTCCACAAATGTCTGCCTGTGATGTACTGAAAAGAAGCAAGTGAAAAGATGCTGTTGCTGTCTCCAAAACGCTAATAACATAGCGTGGCACCAAATAAGTGATCCCAGTGTAGTGTAGCGTGGAGAACGGATGGGCTGATCCAACTAAGAGATGAGGGAGGGGGAGGGAGAGAAGGGGGTGAGGCTTCCTAGCACCAGTGCATTCTGGGGCAACACCAGACGTAGCAATTAAAGGCTGAGTGTATGAACTGTACTTGCACTAATGAAACCGAGGATCCAGTTCATGGCTTTGTGAGACCACAAGTGAACCTTTTTATTTTATTAATAATTAATTAATTTTTAAAGATTTTATTTATTTATTTGGCAGACAGAGATCACAAGTAGGCAGAGAGAGAAGGGGTGGGGAAGTAGGCTCCCCGCGGAGCAGAGAGCCCGATGTGGGACTCGATCCCAGGACCCTGGGATCATGACCAGAGCTGAAGGCAGAGGCTTAACCCACTGAGCCATGCAGGCACACTGTACCTTTTTATTTTTATGGGTAACGTATTAATACAGTTTTACTATACGCCTTCCTGGTGCAAGCCCTCATGTCCCTCTTCTCTGTTTTCTTATTAGAGACAGTTCCATCCTCGTTTCACTACATATTTGGGAGCAAAGCATATTCCGTTATTCAAAATCTTTTATTGAAGTTTGCCTTCATGCTGGGCACACGGTATAAGCGAGTATACAAAACTAGAGAAAGACATTACAGAAGGATAAATGCTTGCTTTTATCTTAGTTCTTCTCCAGCTGGAGGACAAAATGGAGTTTTATCTTGATTTGACACCTTTATGATCTTGTGATCTTTGTATTATTGGAATAATTGTAGCACACATTATTTTAAAAATTAAAAAGGAAAGATTTAGACCCCTGAGCAGAGGTTGGTCTGTGGCATTTCGATTCGACTACTAGCGGTCACTTCTGAGTTAAACAGAAGAGAATGGTGGAGAGTATTTATGGAATTTGGCTCTAAGAAAACAACTCAATTTCCTGAGATGGCTTCAAAGGGAAACATCTGTATTTCCTTTTCCAGCAGTATTTTATTTGCATCAAAATGGACCCTGTGATATTTCGGTGCTTCCATAAGATGGCGACATAATCCTTCAGATGACAAGTCTTGCTGGTTTTTAAAAATATAGATCTAGAAATATTTTAATAGACACGGTAAAAAAAACACATTTTAAAAAAAGAAAAATTCTCATAACCCCACCATTCTAAAACAACCATGTTCACTTGGGTATGCTTGCTTCTAGTTTTTGTCACTATGCATACATAATTACATAGGTACACTCATCACGCGCATGGCATTTTTTTTTTTAAGCTTTTATTTATATGTCAGAGAGAGCGCGCGCACAAACAGGGGAGGGGCAGGCAGAGGGAGAAGCAGGCTCCCCGCTAAGCAAGGAGCCCGAGGCAGGACTCGATCCCAGAACCCTGGGATCATGACCTCAGCCGAAGATAGACACTTAAACCAAAACTGAGCCACCAAGGGTCCCGTGCATGGCATTTTAGTCTCCTTTTTGAAAATTCAGCACAACGTAGATTTTTTACCTGTTTCTACGTGAACTACATAATTATTACAGTGGTTACATAATATTCTACCTATGAACCACTTAGGGTCACACGTTATGTGGTATACATTTTTTCACTATTACAGATAACGCTGTGGTTAATATCTTTGGCACACACATTTTGGATTATTAAGAATTTTCGGGATGAGATCACCGTGTTTAAGATGTCTTTTCTCTTTAGCTTTCCGAAGGACTGGGCAGAGGCCCTTTGCCTTCAGCACCGCATGAGAGTCCGGGTTCTGACCTGCTGCCCCAGACTCATGTCATTGTTTTTCTACGTCCTAATTTATACCTGCCACCACACATTCATTTCATTCAACACATATTTATCAACACACGGTCCATGCTTACTACCGAGTGCTGGGAATACAATAAGGAGAAAAGTACACTCAGACGGAGAGCCAGATTTTTAGTCCATGAACAGATGTAAGCCCCACTACAGTTCCACGAAAGGGATGCGGTGCCCCTTCCTGGGGAGATTTGATGTCATTGAGAGGGTCCCCTGAGTCCCTGTGCACACTAGCCTAGGACCTCGCTGCGTGCTCCCTTTGCCTAGGACGCTTGGTCTGGTGAGCTTCTCCGCTCCTTCAGGTCTCCCTGCAAACCTCACCACCAGCTTTGCCTCTGCTCCTGACAGGGTTGGAAAGCAAATCGAGAACTCACGAGAGGACGTGGGAGCGCTTCACGAGCGGGGTGTCCTGCACCGCGTGGGCCCTTCTCAGTGGTCTGCCGCAGAAACAAAACCTTAACTCGAAGAACACGTCTGATCATAGTAGGACCGCTTGGAGCGCTTTACTATTTTGCATTCCATTTTATGTTTTTTGTGGTAAAATAGACGTGACATACAATTTACCACTTGACCCACTCCTAAGCGTCAGAAATTCGCATTGTTCAGCTGTCCCCACCCTCCACTTTTGGAACTTTTCCATCTTCCCAAACTGAAACTGTCCCCACTGAACACTAGGTCCCACTCCCCCTCCACAGCCGCTGGCCACCAGCATTCTGCGTTCTGTCTCCGTGAACGTGACGGCTCTGGGGGCCTCATATAGTGGAATCTTCAGCACGGTCCTTTGTGTCTGGCTGATTTCATTTAGCCTAAAGTCTTTAGGGTCCATCCATGTTGTAGGATGCGTCAGATTTCCCTCCTTTTTAAGGCTGAGTAATATTCCGCCGCCTGTGTACATCACGTTTGTTCAACCAGTCGTGTGACAGTGGGCATGGATTGTTTCCACCTTTGGGCTATTGTGAATAAGGCGGCTATGAACACGGGTGTACACGTATCTGCTGGAGTCTCTCCTTCCAATTATTTTGCACATCTACCTAGAAGAGGGATTAAATGCTAATTGTTTGCTTTCCTATTGAGAATGTGCTTTTGGGGTGCCTGGATGGCTCAGTCGGTTGGGTGTCTACCTTCAGTTCAGGTCATGACCCCGGGGTCCTGGGATCGAGCCCTGCATCGGGCTCTCTGCACAGCGGGAAGCCTGCCTCTCTCTCTCCCACTCCCCCTGCTTGGGTTTCCTCTTTCACTGTCTCTCTCTGTCAAAAGAATTAATTAAATCTTTAAGAAAAGAAAATGTCCTTTCATGCACATTGTGATCAAATTCGATTTTATGGCAGCCTTGTGAGACAAGTGTTAATCTCTTCTCTGGCTCTGAAAAGTGGTTTACCCAAAGTGGAGTGGTACATGGAAGTATCTGACCTGGAACTTGGCTTTCTCCTTGAGCATCACCATTAAAAGTGGTCCGGGTCACATGTGTTCCTTCCAAGAACAATGGCCTTCTTCATTTTTTTTTTTTTTAAGATTTTATTTATTTATTAGAGAGCACAAGCAGGGGAGAGAGGCAAAGCGAGAAGCAGACTCCCTGCTGAGCAGGGACCCTGACACGGGGCTCGATTCCCGGACCCTGGGACCATGACCTGAGCCAAAGGCAGATGCTGAACAGGCTCAGCTACACGGGTGCCCCGAGCAGTGGCCTTCTGACTGCAAACAGCTTTGTCCGCTACCAGCTCCTGCCCTTATCTGCCCTGACCATTCTGTCCAAGGTGGACCGGGGCTGGGTCCGGGAAGGAAGAGGGGCCGTGTCTGTGACCCCAGCAACAAAGGCTTCTCCTTTTGGTCTGTGTTTCTCTCTTGCAGTTCAGCTCCAACATCTGAACCATGAGGATCTGGTGGCTCCTGCTTGTCACTGGAATCTGCACAAGAAACATGAATTCGCAGGACACATGCAGGCAAGGGCACCCTGGCATCCCTGGGAATCCTGGTCACAATGGTTTGCCTGGGAGAGACGGACGAGATGGAGCAAAGGGCGACAAGGGCGAGGCAGGTACTCAGCATCTGTACTTCAGCTGCCCTTCCATTTACCCTTCTGTTTCTCTTGGCTATTTGTTCATTCATCACGAGCGTAGCCATCACCTGCCCGACCCCCCCTCCTTCATTCGTGCACCGTCGCCCAGAAAGCCGGGGCCAGGAGCCTGCTCCAGGTCAGATTCTGGGCAACAGTGCAGGACCAGACCGACAGGGCTTCCCCTCCATGGGTGTTCTCATCTAGGGGGGACACTGTTAGCCATCACCTCTGATACTACAGGCCATCCTCAGAAGAATATGATGTTGTAGATCTTTCTGCCTCAGATGGCGGTTATGGTGGGTCTTTGGCACACGGGGCCTATAGAGAAATCTGATTGCTGAATATTTAGCAGAGAGCACCCGGCTGCAGAGCCGGGGAGAGTTATTGCCTTGCCACGCAGCGAGGCAGGTGACGCGGAGTGACAGAGAATACAAAAAGACGGTAACTGGAACCACACAGCGGTACTCAGTTGTGTATGTCCTCTGTTGGAGCCCGTCCCAGGGTTTGGGGACTTGGGGACAGGATCCAGCCTCTAGGGAGGAGATCTTCAAAAGCCGGGCTATGTGAGCAGTTTCCATAACATCAACTCATAGGCTTGGTTCTTGAAGGGAGTTCTTGAGCCTGGGTCTGACCATAGGGTCACCTAGCTGAGACATAAGCAGATTGATCTATCTGGGTGCAGGGAGAAAACATCAAAACTACTGACACTTTTTTATTATTTATTTATTTATTTTTTAAGATTTTATGTATTTATTTGACAGAGAGAGAGATCACAAGTAGGCAGAGCAGCAGGCAGAGAGAGAGGAGGAAGCAGGCTCCCTGTCGAGCAGAGAGCCTGATGTGGGGCTCGATCCCAGGACCCTGAGATCGTGACCCGAGCCGAAGGCAGAGGCTTAACCCACTGAGCCACCCAGGCACCCCGATACTTTTTTATTTTTAAAAAAGTTTTATTCAATTGAGAGAGAGAGAGCATGAGTCGGTGGGGGAGGGCTAGAGGAGAGGGACAGAGAATCTCAAGTAGACTCCCCGCTGAATGCGGAGGCTGATATGGGGTTCAATCCCAGGACCCTGAGATCATGACCTGAGCCAAATCAAGAGTCAGACACTTAACTGATTGAGGTACCCAGGTGCCCCCACTATTGATATTTTAAAAGATAAATTAACATGAAGAAAAGAAAAAGAGCTTGAAAAATATTGGGGTGCCTGGGTGTCTCAGTTGTTAAGTATCTGCCTTTGGATCACGTCATGATCCCAGGATCCTGGGGTGGAGCCCGCATCGGGCTCCCTGCTCAGCGGGAAGGCTGCTTCTCCCTCTTCCACTCCCCCTGCTTGTGTTCCATCTCTCACTGTTTCTCTCTGTCAATTAAATAAATAAAATCTTAAAAAAAATTTAAGACGTAAATTGACTTGGGTGGCTTCACTTGCTCCCTTTGCAGATGGACCTCTACCATTTGAGGCCGAAATGTGTCCTGTAGGAGGAGGGGGAGCCCTCACATGCTCAGTAGCCAACAGTGTCCTGTGGTGTATTGTGGTTATGACCCAGCCCAAGGGATTTTCAAATTGTCCTATCAAACTATCACAAGCAGATGGGCGCCTAAAATACTTGTGCAGAAAAATCAAAGATTGAAGATTGGCTTGATAATGCAAACAGGAAAGAACCCCACGAAAACAGGAGACTCTCATCTGTCTTCTTAGCGTGAACTCTGCAGCTGTAAGTTGAAGTAGTTGAACTGTAAGAAGCAGTAGGAGAAAACAGTGATGAACTAATCAGATCTGACGAGAAGTCCGACGAAAACCTAGAAATTTTTAGGACTTTGGACGTACGAATTTATATTTACATTCATTAAAATGAACCTTATCCTCACTGTAAACTTTAACATGAGACGTTGGTTATTGATAGAAGCACCGCCAATTAATTAGACATCTCAGGACTCTGTGTGGAATGTGAACACACAAACCACTGTCATTTTTCCTTGGCAATACGTTATAGTATGAAAACTTCACTAAACTTAATGATGAACATTAAGAAGCCTTTTTGATATTTTATAATCATATCGGAAGATTAGATATTCCTCTGGCTATACTAACAGTAGTTAAAATAATACACAGAAAGCAACTTCAGGATGGACTAAAATTAATGCTTTGCCAGCAAATACTGTTGGCATATGGATTTTTAAAAAGTGTTTGTTAAGATCTGGAGAAGTGAGTCTTAGAACAAATTACTTATGGGAAGTCCACTCTATAGATGAATGAAAGGCTAGGTGTTTCTAAGTGTTTCCGTTTCTGGCATCTGGTGCTCCCAGGGATTTGTTGGGGGGCTAGACGAAGCAGGTGATCACCAACCATCTCTCTAACCACTCCTCTTCATTCTGCTCTGTGGGGTCTCCGATGGGGAATACGTCCAGTGAGTCCGTGCCACTTTTTAGAGTGGCAATAGTCCAGTCTCATTTCTGGGTAGTAAGAAGCCCAGTCCAAGTTAATGGCAAAACCTCAATGTCAATGAAATCCATTCTTTCACCCTCCCACTGGGACCACAGTGTGCATGTGTGTGTGATGTGGGTGCACACGTGTGGGTGTAGTGTGTGTGTACACACACAGGAGACAACTCTGACTTCATGACTCCTTTCTCTTTTGCCCTCCAGTCTCCTTCCTTACAGCAAGGACTGCCTTTGACTCAGAGATGTTGACCTATAACATGGGAAGTCAGACCTCAGCCTGCTCTGAGCTCAAAACTCATGTGTGGTAGGCAAAACCTCACTTACCGGAGGTTCCCAATAGCGTCTGCCATGCCAACATCATCAGTGACATTTACCACCGTTCTGAGGTGCTGGAGAGACCCTTCCAGAATCCTCCCTTTCATCCCAAATAGTGCCAAGTAACTGTAGTCATCCGTGTTTTCATAGGAGGCTAGTGAACCTTCCATTCCATTCTATTCAAGAGACATAGAAAGAGAGAAGTGAGAAGGCCACCCGGTGCCTCCAACGGTCAGTCACCATCTGAGTTCCCCTCACAAGAGAAAGACGTAATTGTGATCCTCTGTGCACATACTCCCTTCCTGTCCTGGCTTCCCAGAGCTGGGTGCTTGGGAGGTCCACCCAGCGCATTTCATAGTTCACTTCTTGTCCACAACTCCGCACCCCTGGTGCTCACTCACGCCTGCCTCTCTCCTTCTGGACTCTGAGAGGGGCAGTGTGTGTGTTAGGGCTGGGCACATACCCAGGACTCTCCAGTCTAAACCCACGATGGAGACCACTGTCTAGGAAATGTGGAATTAGAACTTGAACTCTTGTTTGTTTTCTTCTCTTCCACCTAGGAGAACCAGGCCATCCTGGTGGTCCGGGGAAGGATGGAATGACTGGAGAGAAAGGAGAACGAGGTCAGAAATTGTGTTCATCTTACCATGCTCTAATTCCGAGCCATCGGTGACTTAATAACCATTTGGTGCTCACCAAGGACAAGTCCTTTCCTAGGCTCTGAGGACAATCCAGCAATAAGGGCAAGATTGCTCTTGCTCTCTAGAATCTCGATTCTTTTTCTGTAAAGGGCCAGATCATAAGTAATCTCAGCTTTGCTGACATAGGGTCTTGGGCACAACTGCTATGTAAAGTAGCCACGGATACTAAATAAGTAAGTGGGGCTGTGTTCCAGTGAAACTATGAAACGGAAATCTGAATTTTATATAATTTTCATGTAGTGCCAAATATTATTTGTGACCATTTAAAAATGCAAACCAGGGGCGCCTGGGTGGCTCAGTGGGTTAAGCCTCTGCCGTCGGCTCGGGTCATGATCTCGGGGTCCTGAGATTGATCCCCATATCGGGCTCTCTGCTCGGCAGGGAGCCTGCTTCTCCCTCTCTGCCTGCTGCTCTGCCCACTTGTGATCTCTCTCTCTCAAATAAATAAATAAAATCTTTAAAATATATAAAAAAATTAAAAATGCAAACCATTCTTAGCTTGTGGGCCACGTAAACAGGTGGGAGGCTGGGTTTGGTTCAAGGGCCATTGTTCGCTAAAGCCCAGTTTAGTGGATGAACATTGAGGGGTGACATGAAATTCTGACTCGGTGCTTCTGGCAAGACTGCATGGAGAAGGTGGCGCTGGAACTGGGCCCTGGGGGTAAGGAGGGCTCTGGTGGTTTCGACTGATGGGGAGAGAGAAGTCACAACAGCAAACACAATGTTCACTTTGTGCTAGGTTGTTCTAAGTGCTTTTCACGTATTGACGCAATACGACAGCCTGTACGTGAGGTGGTATCATTATCCCGGTTTTACAGAGGAGGAGACAGAGGGCTAGGTAGCTAATCAGCTTGCCTAATAGTCCACTGTGCCTACGTGGACGAGACGGGATTGAACCCTGGCATTTAACTCCAGACTCCGTGCTCATAACCACTGCTCTCCAGTCGGGGAGGAGGAGGCAGGGAAGCACCGAGAATGTATGCACAGTGGGGACTGGGGTCATACAGTCAGTACAGTGGACAGGCTGGCCTGGCCAGCAGAGAGCAGTGACTCCCACACTTGAGGAAGACTTTATTCTGTGCTCACTCCCACGAGGAGTTTTGTAAAGGATGTCAAAGAAGTAGGGGTGAGTTTAGTTAACCAAAAGCAGACTGAGCTCATCTGACTTTGGACGTTTTTCCCTCTTCCAAAGACAACATTCTCAAGGATCTACATCGTTTCGTAGTCTGAGTAGTAGACTGGGATGGAGGAGAGCTGTGATTTCTAATATGAGCCCAACACTAACACAGTAGACAGGGGTCAGGAGGTGTTTTGCATACGTGCGCGTGTGTGTGTGTACAGGCATGTGTGTGTGTGTGTGCTGTGCACTCAGTTTAGGAGTAAATGAATGTTCAGACCTTGAGCACTACTGAGCCCGGGCACTGCTTTATTTCATTCCTATGCTCAACAATGGCAAAGCCAAAGTTGGTTTTATAAGCTGATGTTTCGCAAATCATCTTTTCCTTTTTGCTCTCTTTTTCCACCTAGGAGCAGATGGAAAAGTTGAAGCCAAAGGCGTCAAAGGCGATCAAGGCTCAAGAGGACCCCCAGGGAAACATGGGCCAAAGGGATTTGTTGGTCCCATGGGAGAGAAAGGTCTCAGGGGAGAGACTGGCCCTCAAGGGCAAAAGGGGGATAAAGGCAATGTGGGACCCACTGGTCCAGAAGGGCTAAAGGGCAGCACTGGGCCTTCAGGCCCAATGGGTCTACCTGGCCCCGTGGGCCCCATTGGGAAGCCTGGCCCCAAGGGAGATGCTGGGCCCTTGGGACCCCAGGGAGATCCAGGAGTCCGGGGAATGCGAGGCTGGAAAGGGGACCGAGGCGAGAAAGGGAAGATCGGTGAGACTCCAGTCTTGCCCAAGAGTGCTTTCACGGTGGGGCTCACGGTACTAAGCAAGTTTCCTAGTTCAGATGTGCCCATTAAATTTGATAAGATCCTGTATAATGAGTTCAGTCATTACGACGTAGCCACGGGGAAGTTCATTTGCCACGTTGCTGGCGTCTATTACTTCACCTACCACATCACGGTTTTCTCCAGGAACGTTCAGGTATCTCTGGTCAAAAATGGGGTGAAGATACTGAACACCAAGGACGGCTACATGAGCTCTGAGGACCAGGCGTCGGGCGGCCTGGTGCTGCCGCTGAAGCTGGGGGACGAGGTGTGGCTGCAGGCGGCGGGCGGGGAGAGGTTCAACGGCTTGTTCGCAGACGAGGACGACGACACGACCTTCACAGGCTTCCTTCTGTTCGGCAGCCAGTGACGGGGAGGCTTGTAGGATCTGGCACCCGCCGCCCCCACCCCCCACCCCCCCCCACTCCCTCCCCCCACCCCCGCCCTCGGAGCTGGCTTGGAACAGGCTCTCAGACGGCTCTGCTCTGCGACTCACTTGATTACTGTAATCGTCATAGAGAGACAACAATAGGAAAGTTATCCCTAAAGCCGATTTTATGTGACTTACATTGCTGTTTCCAAGAGTAAATTTAAAAATGCTTGCAGGGGCGCCTGGCAGGCTCAGTTGGGGGAGGCTGCGGAACTCAGGGTTGGGAGTTCTCGCCCCACGGTGCGTATAGAGATTAATTAAAAATAAAATCTGGGGGAGCCTGGCTGGCTCAATCGGTAGAGCATTGCCACTCTTGATTTTGGGGTCATGATCTGGAGCCCTACATTGGGTGCGGAGATTACTTTAAAAAAATCATATAAATAAATAAATGAAATCTTAAAGAATGCTTGCCTTATCTATTATAAGTTATTTATGATTTTCCATCGTTTCCCTTACTGGAAGAGGGCTTTGCATATACATTTCTTATAGGCCTCGTGTTCTGATGTCATTTTAGTGCTTGGAGGAACCATCTCAGGACTTAGCCCTCATCTGAATTTCTGAGGACACTGCGAGAAAGAACAGGGAAGTGTTCAAATGTTCATTCCATTTCATAACTAACAAGGGTTGTAAGCAGGTGACAAGGAGACATCCCGGAGAGCCGCGGAACGCTTTGCTTGTTTCATAAACTACGTTTTTACCACCATTCGGTTCAACAAAGAGTTGTGTATGAGACCATTTGCCAGACTTGAACCTGTGCTCGGTTCCTGGGGCGGCCGTAACGAAGTACCACAAACTGGGGAGTGTGAAACAACAGCAAGTGATTGTCTTCCAGGGCTGGAGGCCGGAAGTCTAAAATCAAGGTGTCAGCGGCATGGCCTCCCTCTGAAGCCTTCCAGGAGGGTTCTGCCTCGCTGTTCCAGCTTCGGGTGGACCCACGCGTGCCCTGGCTTGTGGAAGCCTCCAGCTCTCCCCTCGTCCTCACATAGCCACCTTCCCTCCATGTCTGCTTGTGTGCAAACATCCCTCTCTGATAAGGACACCCGTCATTTGGAATAGGGGCCACCCTAATCTACTGTGACCTTCTCTTAGCCTGATTACACCTATAAAGACCCTGAGTCCCAATAAAGTCACATTCATAGATAGTAAGAGTTAGGACTTCAACATGTCTATTTGGGAGACAAGTTCAACCTGTAATAGACTGCTCTGGTTCCCCCTAAACTCTTGATATTCCCCAGTGCCAAATATACTCTCCTTAAGCCACATCCATCAGCATCAATGCTAAGTCTAAGAATGTCATCGAAAAATCACCAACCGAAAGTCCTCAGTCTCATCATCTAAATCCTCGATGTCAGTTGTAGGGAAGATCTATTGTGTGATCCATCCTGGGGCAAAATCACTCTCCCTCTGTGAACCTGCAAAACCAGACACATTATTTGCTTCCAAAATACAAGGGGGAGGTGGGGGGAAAGGGCACAAAATAGACAGTCCCATTCCAAAAGGGAGAAAAAAAGAAGGAAAAAAAGGGATCATAGGTCCCAAAGGAAACCAAAACCCAGCAAGGCAATTCCATTAGCTGTTTTTCACTGTTTACCTTATAAACAATTTTTTAAAGATTTTATTTATTTATTTGACAGAGAGAGAGAGAGAGAGAGAGACAGTGAGAGAGGGAACACAAGCAGGGGAAGTAGGAAAGGGAGAGCAGGCTTCCCGTTGAGCAGGGAGCCCGATGCCAATGCCAATGCCGGGCTCGATCCCATATCCTGGGATCATGACCTGATCCAAAGGCAGACACTTAAAGACTGAGACACCCAGTCTCTAAATTTTAAATTTTTTAATTTAAAATTTTTAAAGGAGCTACGCAAAAGGAAGTGGTTACTGGACAGAGGTTACTGGATAGAGACACCAAACAGTAACAGAGGAAAGTGGAGGGTGGAGATGGATTTACTAAGAAAGTGGGGTGGGAAGAAACTTGCCTTTTAGGCCACAGCGGATGGTTCTTGTTCAAACACGTACCATCCACTTCCCGCTCATCTGGTCAAAGCATCCTGGTGTGCACTCTCAGACAAGTCTTTTTTTTTTTAAATTAAATTAAAAAAATTTTTAATAAATATATAATGTATTATTAGTCTGTGAATCGCCGGGATTACACACTTCACAGCACTCACCATAGCACAGACCCTCCCCAATGTCAGACAAGTCTTTCAAACGGTCTAGACTCCACACTCTGCGCTGGACACGAGATTCAGGCCTGGCTAATAAGAACAGCACCTTCTTCTGGCCACAGTGACTGTTTCCAAAATGGAGCCCGATCCAATCAGAGCCAATGAGATTCCATCTGCCACTTTGGAAGGCCGACTGGGGTGAGGGAGTCAAGATCTTCAGGCGAAGCTAGAATTTCAGCTGGCTGCATTTCGCTCATCTGTAGGGCCCCCACACAAAATCCAACAGGGCTGGAGGCAGCCCAGATCTGATGACAGTGTTGAGACCCCTCTGCCCAGCTGTCCCTGAAGGCAGAGATACCTCTGGGTTGCATGAGCCAGTCTGATGTAGGGCTTTTGTCGTTATTGTCATTGTTACCATTGCTTTTGCCTAAAAGAATATTAAGTAGTCTACGGCCCAAGGAGAGGGGCAGCATGATTGTAGTGGAAAAAGCCGAGGACTAAGAGTTGAGGTGTGTGGTTTGTTGGTCCAGCCACGACAAAGGTATTTGAAGTGGGCACATTATTCAACTTTTCTGTGCCCCAGTCTCCTAGGGCACAGCGGTGCTGGAATGGAAGAATTTCATATGGTCCCAGGCCTCTAAAATGCTGGAAGGATTACATCAGTTAATATACTTTCTATTAATTAAGAGCAACTAATAAAGAAGCAAAATGATGCAAGCTCAGTGCATATTCAAGCTACACTATTTTCTAAATCACAGCCTGGGGCTAGTTTTTCTGACAGGGTGTGCCTCTAGAAATTGGGACTTAAAGCCATTCTATCTGTACTCCAAAAAACTACTTGGTGGCTATGGAAAATCTTGGAATCTTACAGAATGAATCTGTTCACAGGTATTTTATTGGCCTTCCTTGTTTCTTCTAGAACAGCCCACGCCTGGGGGGAGCCAAGTGAGGCACCCAGAGTGCCACACTGCAGGAGGCGCCCGCTTCAGGTGCTGACACAGCCTGGTCATGACCCTGACAGTGAGTCTTTTTTTTTTTTTTTTTTAATTTTGTTTATTTGACAGAGAGAAATCACAACTAGGCAGAGAGGCAGGCAGAGAGAGAGAGGAGGAAGCAGGCTGCCTGCTGAGCAGAGAGCCCGATGCGGGGCTCGATCCCAGGACCCTGAGATCATGACCTGAGCCGAAGGCAGAGGCTTTAACCCACTGAGCCACCCAGGCCCCAACAGTGAGTCTCCCCTTCAATTTCACAGTCCACTCCCCGCATCCTCCTTGCTGCCCTACTTAACGCTCAGCGGTAGCATGACTGATCACTTCATTTATTGAGCCAGAGTGGTCCTATCCTTTGGCTTCTGCAGCTTTCTTGAACTGTAATAATCTAAGCTATTTCTCCCCAGGGTAAAGCCTGGTTTTGTTATGGACTGAACAGGGAGGCTACCTGGGCTAACTCCTTTCTATTTAGGAACACAACTTTATAGGTTGAAGTAGATGTGAAAAGGAAGAGTACGTTTATGATCGTACACAGGATATCAGCTTTTATAAAATTCTTTTTTTTTTTGAGGTCAAATATAGAAGATGAGATGTAAAACATGTCTTAAAGGATTTCAAAAAGATGAAGTTGACTGGTGGGGCGTGGGTGTGTTTAATCAGTCATATGGGATGATTTTTCATTGGTTGTCAATGACTCTGGACTGCAGTTTTTGAAGTCTAATTATGCAGGCTCTCTGAGACACCGAATTCCTTGTCAATTTAGGACAAGTCATCATCCCGTGAGGACACTTTTGGGTTTAAGGGTTGCATTACAATGGTTAGGTATCCTTGGAGGACAATCATTCTGGGCTAAAGGAAGGCTCTCAGATTTGAAACACCTTTGAAAGAAATGTGATGAAATAAGCATTTTTGTAAATATATTGATGAATTTTCATTTTTTACATGACACACCTGACATCTTTTTTTTTTTTTTTTAAGATTTTATTTATCCATTGGACAGACAGAGATCATAAGTAGGCAGAGAGGCAGGCAGAGAGAAAGGAAGGGAAGCAGGCTCCCCGCTGAGCAGAGAGCCCGATGCAGGGATCTATCCCAGGACCCTGGGATCATGACCCGAGCTGAAGACAGAGGCTTTAACCCACTGAGCCACCCAGGCGCCCCCCACATCTGACATCTTTATAAGGGTCTGCTACACAGGCAGGGTCTGTCATGTGGGGTTGCTGCCCTAAGAACCAACCAGTCGGTAATACTGTGATATTAATCACCATGGAGGTAGGGACTTGGGGATTTTAAATCAATTAAATGATTAAATGATTTAAGTGATTTTTAAATCATTTTAAATCTTTGATTAAAAAAAATCAGTAGAAAAGGAAATCACAGCTTACCATACAATCAACTGGGCTTTTTTCCTTGCCATGCTAAATTGAAAACAAACTCCATTTGAAACTTTTTTTCTCTTTTTTTTTTTTTTGGTGGAGGGAGGTAGGGAGGGAGATTAGAAGCTATCTTTAGGAAGCCTGTGCCACTCCCGGACTTAACTTCTGGCTCTCTGGAACTTTCCAGAAGGTTCTTCGGACTGCTTAAACGCAACAGGCAATGTTAAAATGAACACAGTTTTACCCTAAGCCTAAACATTCAGCTGAGATAAAGGTCTGGAAAGACTTCAAATAAAGCAGTTTAATAAAACGTGACTGTGGATTGCCTGGGAATAATAATGTTCCCTTGGGTTCTTGGTCCTCTGCACAATTCACCCCTCTGACACCCAAGGCAAAGGAATCAAGTTTCTGCGGTCATAGTAGACCACAGCCATCAATGCCTTCTGCACTCAGACACTGATTTAACAGATTCACTCGGTTTCTAGTTCCTGCATAAAACTTTGATGGAGAGGGGCACCTGGGAAGCTCAGTGGGTCAAGCATTGGACTCTTGATCTCAGCTCAGGTCTTGATCTCAGGGTTGTGAGTCTGGACCTGCTGTGGGCTCCTGGGTAGGTGTAGAGCCTACTTAAAAAACAAAACAAAACAAAACAAAACAGGGGCGCCTGGGTGGCTCAGCGGGTTAAGCCTCTGCCTTCAGCTCAGGTCATGATCTCAGGGTCCTGGGATGGAGCCCCGAGTTGGGCTGACTCCCTGCTCAGTGGGGAGCCTGCTTCCAATCTCTCTGCCTGCCTCTCTGCCTACTTGTGATCTCTCTCAAATAAATTAAAAAAAAAAAATCGTTAAGAACAAAACCAAAAAACTCCCAAACAAACAAAAAATGAGGTGGAGAGCAGTATTTTGAGGAGCTGGCCAGAGGCTGCAGTACCCAGCCCTCCCTCTTGTTTACTTTCCGAGGGGTCTTCTCATACCCACACAACTGGATTCACTACTGCAGAAGGGGTCGTTCTCAAGGGGACCATCGCATGTGGATTCGCCATTCAACAGCGGCAGGTGCATGGACTGAGACAGCCCGGCCAATGTCAGGGCTGCTTTGGCGGCCTCACTCACCCTCAGTCCCTTCTCCAACTACTGATTGCCCCGCCCCCTCCACCTACAGAAGTCTCTCAAAAGAAAAACCGAACCCTTTTACTTAAGCTGCATGCCCTTCAGGATGGTAGAGGACGCAGCCACCGCGCAGGACTCGCTCTCTGCAGACGAGCATGCTGAAGGCGAGCAAGGTTAATCCTCCCAGCCTGGACGAGAACCCGGCCCCGACTCCAACCAAGGCGTGATTTCCACTCATTTACGGGAGGCTAAGGCTCTGCAGAGGCCACGCCCTCACACCCGGGCCATCCGAAGACCAAATCACGGTTCCGTCTCCGCCTCCTGCCCCCAGATCTTCTCACTGCCCTATGGCTGAGTGAAGTTTGGCGAAACCCTCCCTCCACAAATCTATATTGTAGATTATTGTAACAAAATTTACAAGTCAAAATAAATGAAGACTCATGGATAGGTAGCCATACGCTGCAGCCGCACCGTCTATTTAATTCTGACCATCGTTTACAATGCAGGCCCATCGAGTCGACGAGTGTCACCAGTCCTGTCACGCCGGGGAAGGCACTCAAGCGGCGTTCACTGGACCCTGCACTCAGACTTTGTCCACGCGGCTCGAGTCACGTGACAGGAAAGACTTAAACCTTGGCGGTTCCTTACTCCAGGCACACGGGGGCGCAAGACCGCGGCGTCTGCCATGAAGGCGGCGGGGCGACGCTTTTGCCCTCTGGACGCCGACGTGCTCACGTCCTGAGGGCCCTCAAGCCCCGACCCGGAAGCGCTGGCGTCACGTGGCGCGGCGTGGGCCGCTGCCTTGGAAACGCGGCGCGCGTGTTCGCGGCGGGAGCTGCGGTGCAGGGGCGGGACCTCGCGGCGGGGGACGGGGCTGCTCTAGGAACAAGATGCTATGCGCCTGGAGGCTGGGAGGGCTCGGATCCCGGGCAGCGGCTCTATGGCCGGGGCGAGCGGGCCTGCGCGGGCTCGGAGCCGGGATCCGGGCCCGAGAGGTCAGCACCAGCTGGTCCCCGGTGGGCGCCGCCTTCAATGTCAAGCCCCAGGGCCGCCGTCTGGACCTGTTCGGCGAGCGCCGGGTGAGCGGCGCAGGAGGGGCTCCCCTTGTCGGCGCGAGATAAGCCGGTCCCTTCTCCGCGTGGCCAGCGGGGATCTAGGAGGGGTCCTTTGGGTCTGGGAGGAGCCGGGCAGCGAACCCACTTTGTATGATAGGGTGTCGTTTGCGCTCTTGGTGACCTTGCCCGTCACCTCCTCTTTGAGGGACTGGTTCAAGGGAGCGGGGCGGCCTTTGTTGATTCTGTCCCCAGAATGTGGGTCCCCGTACGTGCCTCTTCGTGAGCCCCCGCTCCCCGCGAACTCAGAATAGTTCATTTTAGCAGGTGGCGGTGAATTCCGCTTGGAGGGTCCCGCCCTCGCCTCACACTCAGACCAATCCTGGCTGAAAGTTCACTTTTGCTCCAACCCTACACTTGCGCATTGGAGGCCCCGCCCTGCTGTTCATAGAGGGCATCAGGTAGTCGTGTGGTTACTATTCCATTGATGCTCGAAATTCCGTTCTTAATTTTTCCCAGTGTTTGTACTCTTCTTGTTTAAAAACACAAAACTATTGATTAGAGTCTCATTGCCTGTAATGCGATGACATTGATCACGTTGATTTCTTCCCCGAGGAAGTCACTGACTGAATTCTTTGGTTTCTGTTTATTTCCTATCTCCACGTACCCAGTATGGTATCTGGCATTCTCTAGGCACTCAAAGTTTATTGCATGACTGAATTAAAGGTGAAAGGAAGGCGAGCTTGAAAGGGGCTTACCTGAAGCCAATTCTACTTCACATTTCTGGGTTTTATCCACTTCGGGTTGTTACTTTTATTTTTGCCTTTTTAATATCTTCATTATTTCTAACATTGTTTTTCTTATAGAGAGTCTAGGACATGGTTACACTGAGCCTAATGATGTGTTTTCTTATTTGATTTCTGCCATTAGCTTTGTTTTAAAAATGTTTTTGTATGAAATTGGCTACACCAACTTCCATGTGGGTAAATAACATAATACGGTTTTAGCATAATTAGGGCGAAGAGGAGAACAACTACCTATAGGTACTGAGTAGAAAGATGGAAAGAGTGAGTTTGGCTTTGGGTGGATGGAATAAAACTAATTTTAGGTTTATTTTTCTTACGTGTATCATGATTATAGAACTGGTAACAGATTTTCATATATGTGGATCAGTTTTTGATTAATCAAGAACAACAAAAAGCCCCAAAGGTTTACGTGGTTCTTCTGTCATTACCATAACTGGTAGTCTGAGGTTTAGAATTTCCATCCTCCAGTATGGGGAGGTGTGCTGGGAAATGAAAAATAGTCTGTACTTGAATCAAATTAAATCAGTTTAAAGAATCTAATTTGGTTTTGGTCCCGATTCTGCTCTGCCTGGAACTGTCTTTTCTTCACCTTCTTTCATTTTGAAAAGAGGTTAATTTCATGCATCCCTTCTTGCAGAAACAATAGGCCTTATCAGTCCTGGAAGTTTTACCTCTTGCTGTTTTCAAAAATCAACATGTTAGTCATCTACAGAGCAGCTAACCTTTATCATTCTATTTTTGTCTTTTGTGAAATATTTAAAAATTAAAGAAAAAGTCCATTCTTAAAATAGTCATAGCTTAATTTATGCAGAATGATGTGGGGAATGTGAACATGGTATCTGTGATGACAGGTATTATAATGATAGGATACACCCAACGAAAACCGAGATTCCTTTATGAAAAAAGGACTTAATACCCCAAAAGTCATATTTTTAGTTTCTCATAGGAAATATTCTCTGGATTGCAGGGCCTTTTTGGAGTTCCTGAGCTCAGCGCCCCAGCAGGATTTCGGATCGCACAAGAAAACGCCCTGAGAAAGGCAGACTTGCTTGTGGAGCGTGTGTGTTCCATGCCGCCTGGACCCCAGACCGTGCTCATTTTCGACGAGCTTTCTGATTCCTTGTGCAGGGTGGCCGACTTGGTAAGACGCTTACTGTAAGCCTTGAAGCTACCTCTCTGTCAAGGTGTTAAAATTTAAGCCGAGTTTATTAGGTTTAATGTCAGAGACTCTAGGGTTCAGAGCATCTGGTGCTTGGTTTGGCAGCACCGAGACTAACAGCATATCAGCTATTTGAGAGCTGTTGGGTGTAATTTGTTATAGTGGGAGTAGGTTTTTAGGAATGGGGAAAAAAAACGCATAAGAAAAGGTGGAATGTAGAACTTGTACTTTAACATGTATAGTTAGGAAAATGCACATGTGATGTATAATAAAAGCATGGTTACTCGTATGGCAAAGAGTCTTCATTTGACAAAGATTCTTCATTCATGAAAACTTCTTTTTTTTAAAGATTTTATTTATTTATTTGACAGAGAGATCACAATAGGCAGAGAGGCAGGCAGAGAGAGAGAGAGGAGGAAGCAGGCTCCCTGCCGAGCAGAGAGCCCGATGTGGGACTCGATCCCAGGACCCTGGGATCATGACGTGAGCTGAAGGCAGAGGCTTTAACCCACTGAGACACCCAGGCTATTCATGAAAACTTCTATCAGAATTTTAATAGGACCTTTATCTGTACATTTATAATAAAATTAATCTTAAGAAAAGCCAGTTTTTTTTAAAACCTTTTCAGGAATGTCTTTTCCAGTGAAAACTAAGGTTTGGATATGAAACTGATTATATTAGGACTTCGTTTTTTCATATTTTGAAGTGGATGCAGACATGTACCTAGGTCTCTTCACTAAGAATCCCACGGCGAGGTAGAAGGCATGATATTTTATCTGTCCCAAAGACCGCCTCCTCATTAGCCATGTCAGTGAAGGAGATTGCAGTAGTGCACATAGTTCCACATTGTGGACCCTCGGGATCTTGTTGACTTGGTATTGGACTGCATATACCTTTCTCTTCACATTCATTCAATACTGAGTCACCACCATGTGCCAGGCACTGGGAATGTCATGAATTGTGACAGAAACAGTCTCTGACCTCGTGGAGTTTATATTCTGAAGTTAACTTTTTTTTAGATCTCTTTTTTTTTTTTAGATCTTATGAGGCACCAGACCCTGGTAAGAGGTTTGCCTGGATTAACCGAATTAACTTTCTCAGCATATCTCCCATTTTCAGATGAGGAAAGAAAGGCAGTAAGAGGTGAACTGATATACCCAGGGTCCTCTAGCTAGGAAGTGATGGAGCTGGGCTCAGAGGCCAGGCATCCTGGCCACAGAACTCATGCCCTTACCTGCTCTTCTGTACCTTCTACGTGCGGTCTGGCTGCTTAGGGGCCAATCAATAGGTCTTTCTTACGTTGGGGAGCTTGGAACGTCAGTTAGCCTCCCTATTTGTTTGTTTTTTTTTTTAAGTTGTTATTTATTTTTAAGATTATCATACAGTAAAATTGACTTCTTTTGGGGGATGGTACAATTCTCTGAGTTTTAATTCACGTGTTCATGTAGCCACCGTCACAATCAGGGTATATAACTATTCCATCACCCCAGAAAAGCCCCTGAATTATAGTCACACTCAGCTCTCCCCACTTACCTCTGGCAGCTACCTGTCTGTTCTCCATTCCTGTAGTTTGTCTCTTCTAAAATGTCAGATGAATGGAATCATTTGTCCTCTGAGAATGACCTCTCTCACCTCACGTAACACTTCCCCGTCTTTGCTGTTCCCTGATTGGAACCTTTTCCCCCTCCCGACCCTTCAGATTGTCATATGGTCACCGGGAGTTTCCCCATTTTAAGGAAATTGATAAAGTATCTGAAAGAGTGTTCCCCAAGAGTGAAGTGAAGTGTGCTGCAGGCTTATTGCAGTCACTTCTTGGTTTTGTAGGGTCTTGATCTTGTTCTGAAGCGTGTGCGTAGCAAGCGCTTTGAATGATGGAGGACCCGGGAGATGCCCGAAGACGCCTCACGGTGACCTTCTCCACGGAATTGTGTCACTGAAAACTGAAAAGGAAAATATTTGTCAGGGAATTTCACTTACGTGCCATCAAGTATTGACTTTATTTGTTGGTGGCTTATTTATTGTCTTAGCCTCATTTTAATTAGGTGGTGTTCTAGGATGATTTTTTTTTTTTTTTTTGCATTGGTGCTTCTGCTCAGTAAGAGATTTTTAACTCTTTGCCTCATAGCTTGTCCTAGTTTTGAAGATTTTTGTACTTATGAGGTATGGTAATATCTCATTTAAAAAGCTGTAAATGTGACTTACATGTGGAAGTCTTTGGGTAAAAAAATTCAAAGAACCATTTTCCTTTTGAATTTTTAAGACTTTAGCTGCCAGTAAGATCAATACTGTAATAAGGCAAGGGTTTTATAAACTGTTGTTTCCCACCAAATGGTCATTTGGTTTTGCTTTCTTTTTCTTTTATGTAACAGTGTTGTTTTCCTCATCCCTATTACAAGTGAATTTTTTAAAAGATTTTATTTATTCATTTGAGAGAGAGAGCTGGAGAGAGAGTGAGAGCATGGTGGGGAGGAGGGGCAGAGGGAGAGGGAGAAGCAGGCTCCCTGCAGGGCTCCATCCAAGGACCCTGGGATCATGACCTGAGCTGAAGGCAGACGCTTAACTGACTGAGCCACCCAGGTGCCCCACAAATGAAATTTAAATGTATGCCAGTACTTTGAAATAAATATTGATTGTAAATTCTCCAACATGTAGATTAGTAATTTATACAAATTGTAAATTTTACATAGCTCATTTTTCAGGTGCTCTAGTATTAATGTTATCTTATTGTTACATCAAATGTATAAAACTGTGGATTTAAATGTTCTTACATTGAAAATTAATAATAAACAGGAAATTTTACCTTGTGGTGATTTTATTTCATATTATAGTCACATATGTTTTCTTGGAGAATGAAGAAGGTACGTGGTATTTTGTATTTCCCTTGCATTTTTTTGCAACATACTACAATTAACATGAAAATGAAAGTCTGGTTTTATGTGATTTCATTAAAAAAGTAAAAAGAATTCTATCTCAGTTTAATGCTAAACTCAGTATTGACGCCACTTTAGCACTCGTAGTTGGGAGTCATTTCAGCTGAGACAGGGAATTCAGATTTAGTAAAAGGCCTATAAAGAGAGAATATGCCTTTGTTTTCTGCACAGAGGCAAGAAGGTAGTTAAATCAGTCTTGAAACTATGTTGTCTGTCAGTTGAAAAAAGAAAAAACTGCCTCTGTAGTTCTTCCCCGGAGCCCGGCAAACGTGTGAGCACCATACTGCAAACAATGTTCCTTAGGAAGTTTTAGAATATTTGAGAGAAGATTCTGCTTTTTTGAACTGTAGAATTAGGAAGAATTCAATTGGTGTTTATATTTGAAGGAGAAAGGCTTTTCTGAAATAAGGTTAGTGAATATATTTTCTTTGGAATGAAATCCCCTTGATTGGAATAAGAGTTAATATATGTTCAGCAAGAAACCGCTTAGCCCTACTGGTTTAGGAAAATGTCAGTAATGGAAATGCAGTAGGGCCGGCCAAATGGCATACTTGAAAGCTCAGGTTTTCATTTTTACCCTCAGATCTTGGAGGAAAGCTTCCATCAAATTCCTCTTGGTTTTGTCTTTCTTCATTAGGCCGATTTTGTGAAAATTGCTCACCCTGAGCGCGCATTCAGAGAGGCGGCGGAAGAAGCTTGTAGAAGTATTGGCACCATGGTAGAAAAGTATGTTCTGCTCCCCTTCGTTACAACCTCGGGTGACGTGGTCTTGTGGATTTGTGCTTGAGGAACTTGGTCTCCAGGGCTTGTCCCTGCAGGGTGGTGGGGAAGAGGGAGGGCCCTGGGGACAGGCCCTTGCCAACTCCTCCCGGGCTCCTGCAGCGCCTTGAGTTGTTTATCTCTGCTCATCTGTTCCGTCACTTAGCTTCCTTGTCTGAGTGAAGTAATAACATGATTTCCCTCTTAGACTTACTGTGAGGAAAATGACACAATTGCTTCTAGAGTGCTTCTAGAGGCATCAGGCACGTGGCTAACACCCACACTCCTTTTGTTGTTTACAGTGAGAGTTTTTTAGTACCTCAGTGGCCAGTTGGAGTTTCTTGATGATTCTGTGATTAAATGCTATTGCACTAGTGGCCATGGGCCAGAGACAGGTAGCCTGGCGGTCGCTGGGATCTGGGGTGGGGAGGCTAGTCGGGGGCTCATTAAACTCTCAAGGAGGGCTGAGGTGGGCTGGGGCCTTTATGAAGTGAGTTATTTTCAAGCAATCTTGAGGTGAATTGAAATATTTTAAGCCACTTGTGAGAGCTCGTAAGTGCTCGTGAAAATGACTTCGAGGTGGACAGTGCCATGTTCAAAGCACTTAGGTGCGAGACACCATGCCAGAAAGGGTCAAAAGCCAGCGGGAGCGCCAGGGCTCACCCGGCAGGAATTTACAACTGGAAACCATCGGAACACGTTCTGACAGAGCAGAAGCTGGAGGAGGAGCATGGTGGCCGAGCGTGGTGGCTTCTCTGGTTTGACAAGGCTCGCCGAGGACCCAGCCCTTCAGGAGATGCTTCTCCCGCTTCTGCCCACCGAGCAGCATTTGCTGCCTTTGGGGCAGTGCATGTGATTCTCTTACAGCCATTGAAAACTGACTCATTGGCTGAGATAAAACTGGTCCCTGTGCACTGCAGACACGGGGCATGAGGAAGGGACTGGAACTGGGGGCTCCTTGGAAGAAAGAGCATCACCCAGGGAAAGCCCTAGGAAATGAGTCAGAGCTGCCCGGGTGCCTGCCTGAGGCACCTTGAACACTGATCGGGCCTGATTTTAGGTCGAGCTCTGGAATAATGCATGTGGGTTCTTAATTGTGTGGGAGGACAACACAGGAGCCGTAACTGGTAGCGAAGTGTGGTCAAGAGGATCTGTGCAAGGTCTTCACTTCATCCTGGAGAGCGTTTCAATCTTTCCTTCTTAGCCACACTCCGGCCGCTGGCCCGAGGCCCTCCGAGGGCCGGGGATTGCTCTCAGTCCTCGCGGAGCAGCAGGACTCCTTTTCTCCTTGGGTCTAACTGAACGTATCGTTGCCGCTTCCGTTGATCTTCGAGAAGCAGGAGGATTTCAGGTGCATGTGTCGAATTGATTGATTTTCAGGTAGAGGAAATAAAAGCCTAAAATTAGATGTGTTTGTATAGAGTCGATGCCAGCTTTAGACTAAAATGGAGACTTTATCTTAAGATCTCATGACGTAAAATGTAACGTGGGAGATCTGTTGAGACTTCGGAAGAGGCTACAGGGCAGGCCCTCGAATGCCTGTCCTTTTGCCATGTAGTAGCTCGTAGGGGAGCAGGCCTGGAGGAGGTAGGTGCCCACACTGATATTCTCCTGGTGTCCTGGGATTGCTGCCTGGGAGCGGCAGAGGTGGTACGCCTGCCTGCCCTTCTTGCTGACCATTTTCCCACTGAGGTGACTGCCTCAGTTCCCTTGGTCTTGGGGGTGGCCCAAGAACCACAGCAACAGAAACTCTTGGATTTCTACAAAGCCGCGGGTGTTTGATTATGCACTGACTAGGGAACGTGACCATCCTTGACTTCCTGTGTAGGAACGGACAGATGGTCCTTACAGCCTCGCCCTTCCCTGAGGGGCCACGGGGCAGGGCGCAGACTGTATCTAAAACCAGTTCGCTCTTTAGCCCCGAGAGTGCCAGGGCTTTCTGGCAGCCAGGGAAGAAGAAAGAACTCAGGACCTAGTAATGGGACTGCGGCTTGGGTGAGGGCAGAACTCGGGTTGGGGGACCAAGGACAGGATGGCAAGGCCACTACTGATTACTCCTTGTTCCTTCATGGGGGAGCGTCATATTTAACCGTTGGGGTGACCTGAAGTCTAACAAGCCGGGGGAATTCAAATACTTGCCCAAAGTCACAGAGTGGTAGTAGGGCTGTGGGGCCTCAAAGCCCCAAGCCTGTGTCCTTGAGCTCTCCTCAGCATGTGGGCCTGCCACTCTGGCCCCGATGGGCAAAGATTACCTGGGTTCTAGGCTCTTCACTTTGGAACTGTAGAATCTGTGTTTAACCTTCCTCCCATCATCACTCCTTTCTTTATTAAAGAAACAAATGGCCACGGGCATATTGCTAACAATGACTCCTCAATGGCAGTGGGCTCGGATGACTCAGCTTACCAGCTACTTCATTCCTCCCACTCCCCTCTCTCCTGTCTGCTCCTCTGGTTCCAGCTGCTGCCTGTGGCTTTAAATGTATCCGTTTACCTTTCAGAACACTTAGTACCTTGATGCTTTGCTTCAGGACTGCCCGTTTCTCTACTAACTGTGGTTATGCTATTTCTTTTCCAAATGAAGAAACAAAACAAACCCCCAAACCTTTGGCCTCCGGGCATATGTTTGCTAGGATGCGACACAGTTCTCTTAATGTAAAGTTAGAAAGAGGTGTTAGAAAATCATTTAATTTTTTTTTTCATTTGTAATTTTTCTAGGTTGAACACAAATGTGGAATTATATCAAAGTTTGCAAAAATTGCTAGCTGATAAAAATCTTGTGGATTCCCTTGATCCAGAAACCAGGTACTCATTCCTTTGTGTTCCTTATGGTTGTGATTATAGGGGCAAGATGGGAAGACCACCCCTTCCCCCACCACGTCTCTGCACTCATAGCCCCTGTTTGTCCGCAGTGTTTCTCCCCAGGTGTCATCATGACTCTGGCACTTTCTCTAGGACTTCATTCAAATGGTGTCTCCTCCTCTTTGGTACCAGGTCATGCCCCATCCTCTTACCCTGCTGGTGTTTTCAGTCCTAATCATTTCCAGCATGATCTGTTTGCTGACTTGTTTACATCCATCCCTCTGCCTGGCTAGACGGGAAGCTCCAGGAGGGCAGGGACTGGTCTGTTTGGTTCAGAGCTGCATCCCAGCACCGGCAGCGGTTCTTGGCCTGCGGTAGGTGCTTGACAAAGGAATGCCCTCCTGTGAGCCGTTGGCAGTTACACTTAGCTCCCTGCTTGAAGTTCTACAGCCGGTGCCACCGGAAGAGAGAAGCAAATTGATTTTATTGACTGGTTGGATGTCATGAGCCTTGAAATAATTTCTTTGGGTTCATTTGATTGCCTTTATTATTCTGAATTGAAAAAGCTGAATTTCTAAGTCAGTGCATACAAACATTTGATAGAGGATTTTGGATACCATATTTCTTTGCTCAAATATATTTATTTATGATAATTTTAGAAGTGTGTCATTAACCCATCTATATATTACTTGTAGCACAGAGGTTAATATTTTTTCTTACCTGTTTATAACTTATAAACTTTTTTTTTTTAAAAGATTTTATTTAATCATTTGAGAGAGTGTACAAGCAGGAGGGAGAGGGAGAGGGAGAAGCAGGCTTCCTGCTGAGCAGGGAGCCCAATGTGGGGCTTGATTCAGGACCCTGAGATCATGACCTGAGCCGAAGGCAGTCGCTAGAACCCTGGGTTCTGGATTCTAGGCTCTTCACTCAGGAGATTTACTGAGCCACCCAGGTGTCCCACTTATCTACTTTTTATTTATGGGGCACTTCTTTTCACTCCTTGATTCTCCCTCCCCCTGCTTCCTTCCCTCCTTTCTGTCTCCATATGTGGCTTATAACCCCCACATGAAGCCCTGTTCTGTAGGGATCAGTTGGTACTGGGGTCTTGTTAATCAGATATATGATTACCATGCTGTATGGACCATACGATGAGGCTGTCTTTGGGAGGTTATTTTCACCTGACTTCTAATATGTAGATAGTGGTTTGATCTTACTTCTCTTCATTGATCCTGGGTCTCAGGATACTAGTAAAGCTAGCTGTACCATCAGAATAGTTTGTCTTTGCTCTGCTTTTAGGCTTGAGCATGATACTGTCTTCATTATCAAAACAATTAAAAGTTGGATGTCTGCTCATAGGTATTTATACTCAATGGTACGACTTTGAGTAGAGACAGCAGGTTATTCATGATTTGACTTTGCCAAAGATTGACTTTTCTACATTTAATGTAGAGAAATTGCAGTGGGCTAGCAGACTATTTTAGGTGCAAAGGACTTGTTCTACATACCTCATTTCTAGGTGTCACTAAAAATGCCAAGAGGATTTTTAAAGTAACAAAATGGGAACATAGGGGAAAATGAGCTGGGCAGAATATCAGTATTCTAGAAAGGAAAGGTAACTTGAAGTGGGAGGAAGAAGAATTGAAGAACTAAAACTGAAATATCATGGAACCTGGTGCGTCATCAGGAGAGCTGGCTAGCCCCCAGAGACAACCTTGTGTGTGGTAAATACTTGCAAGACGACAAATTATAAAGTGCAAATATAAAACGGAAATTGTGGTTTTAACCAATTATCTTGGCAAAACAAGTTATAAAAGAAATGATTTAAATTGAGTAGATCATCCTCTTGTTCTTTGATACATTCTGTGAAATCCTTGTTCTATGATGAGCTGTTCAAAAAGTATTCCCAGAAGGGTCCCATTAGTTAAGTTAATGTACTGTCCGCTCTTAAACAGTTTTAGCTGATTGCCGTCTTCGCGAAGCCCAGCTATAAAGAAACCTGTTTCACTTGGGTTTTTCCAAAACCATTAAGAGCTTTCTTGTATGTGAAGAATATAACAAACACATCATCTTCAGAAAATATAATGCAGGGAAAATCCCAGTCACAAGAGCAAAAAAAAAAGCTGTAATACACCTTGAAATAAACTCAGGACCACAAAGCTTATAGAGCCTCAACACACACACACATGCACACAGGCATGTACACACATTGGGAAGCATGAAAGATGATATTTAAGCAGTGAAACGTACCATAGTCTGAGATAAGAAAGAAGAAAGCTTCAGGGGTGGTCTCTACTGGTCTGTAAGTTTAGTGCTACCCAGTCTATAAAGGAAGATTTTTCTGTTGTAACTTAAAATGATTTTGAAGTCATAGACAATAAATGTGCCAGAATAGGCAGGAAAAATCTGATAAGAAAAGTACTAAAAAAGGATTTGTACCAGATAGTAAAACATTATAAAACTGCTATAATTTAAAGAGCATTATAGGGGCGGCTAGGTGGCTCAGTGGGTTAAAGCCTCTGCCTTCGGCTCAGGTCATGATCCTGGGGTCCCAGGATCGAGCCCCACATCCGGTTCTCTGCTCGGCAGGGAGCCTGTTTCCCCCTTTCTCTCTGCCTGCCTCTCTGCCTACTTGTGATCTCTATCAAACAAATAAATAAAATCTTAAAAAAAAAAAAAGAGCATTATACTTACACCACCAGCATAGTCAATGAAAGAAAAGAAAAATTCAGACAGTCACGAATATATGCAAGACTGTATTTAGTATATGATAGAAGTGTTATTTCCTATCAGTAGGGAAAGACTTGGTTTTCAGTAAATGATGTTAGACCAGGAGATAACTATTGGGGGAAAAAGTAGATTACTTAAAGATATGAATTGATAGTCTTGGAAGGTGAGACGTCTGTCTTATGATACCAAAGTCAGACCACCATTGATTGATTTGATGATATAAAGACTACAAACTTTGGTATGGTCAAACTTTTCCACATTCAAAGTCAGAATACACAATGGGACAAAAGTTACTTACATGCTAAAGGGTTAATATCTTTATTGTGTTAGGAGGCCTTACAGATTACTAAAAGACAAAATAAAACAAAAAAGTGGATCTCCTGATAGAAAACAAGGTAAAGGATTCTTTCTGTGAAACTCTCCTTTCACAAAATAAGGAATAGCGGGCAGATGGCCGTTAAACTTGGAACCGTGTAGCAAGTGTAACACTGGGAATCGTGTGAAGTGGGGAGAGCACAGGCGGCCTCTGCTGTTTGAGTGCTTTGGGTGGATATTGGCTCCTTGACTCTCTCGGTCTTGTTTTCTCCTCTGTAAGTGAATAAAAAAAGTACTTCAGAAGATTATTATGAAGTTTGAATGAAGTAATGAAAGTAAAATGTCTGGTACATGGTAGTCAACCAAAGAACGGGATCCTACCATCCTTCAAGAAAGATCGAACAAAGAGCCCTTCACTTAACAAAGCTTGGGATGATGGGTCCTCTCTGGTTACGTGTAAACTGATAGATATTTATGGAGGACACCTTTTTGGTCAATTTAATTCTTGGAACGTATCCTAAGGAATAAGTAAGGATAAAGAGATGTATGTAACAGGGATATTTGTCATAGCATGGATTACAGGTGTGAGAAAAATGAAAATATCTTTAATCCATATGACCAAACATTACAAACATAAAAAACCATGTTTTTGAAGAGTATTTAAAGAGACAGTGCAGTGTTCAATGTTTGTGGTATAATTTTAAAAGAAAAACCAAGATACAAAAATCTATTTTAGTTGGCTCCCAATTATTTTAAATAAGTAGTATAATATATTCAAAGGAGATTGGATAGAAGCCAAGGGAAGGTCTTTTTTGTTGTCGGTGTTAGCCACAAGTTCATTGCCACCGAGACAGTATCTTTATGAGACCGAGGAAGCTGCCTCTGCTTCTGCTTCTCAGGATGGGGTCCTGTTGCACGTCTCCCACCAGTCCACCTGGCCCAACAACCAGACTAGTTGATGTTTCAGTGTGAGGGAATTAAGTGCCCCATACATATGTCCTTTCAGAAACTCAGCGAACATTTTTCAAGTATCCACTATGTGCTGGGCACTGTGCTAATTTCTTTAACTTTATCTTATTTAATTTCACATGTTCTTCATGTGAATTTTAATAGTGGTGGTTATCTTTGGTGAGATTAGTGATTTTCATTTTTCTCTACAATTTTTACATAAAGCTGTTACACAATAAACTTATATGACAAACTTACCATATACAGTACCTTTCCCCATTTATTAACCCCCGTTATATTTCCCCCCCTCTTATTAAAATAAACAGAAAATGCCTGTGTTGGAAAAGAGAGAGGAGAGTGTGTTTTAGGTTGACTGTTCAGGAAGGGAGATCACCATGAGGTAGAGATAATGGGGATATTTTAGGGGTTTAAGTGAAGCACTTTACATTATTTAAGAAAGAAGGTAAGTGACTAAATTATTAATGTGGTCTATTGAATTTTCAGAATTTTAGAAGAACTTCGATTCACAATAATCGGGAAGATAAATATACCCTTTATGAAAAGTCTAAGAATGGCAGGAGAGTAGATCAAATATTTAGATAACTTAATTCCAGAAAACTAGTAGTTTAAAAAAAATTGTTATAGACAGAAAGAGGTGTTACACCTGAAATTGGTTCCAAGCATGCAGCAGGATTAAAGAGAAAGAAAACAATTCTCAGTAGCCAAGAAACTCAGCTTCCGGCACAGCATCAAAGAATTTAATATTCTAAGTAGCTGCTGCTAGTTGGAAGAAAACTGAAAATCTCATACAGTAGGCCTTTGAAAAATTGTCCAAGTGTTCACTGTTTTATGTTTTTAATTATTGGGATTTGGATGGAGTTGAAATAAATAAGCAATTATCATGGCGGCGTCCTCAGGTTTGTACTCTCTGAATAAGGGAATAAGCTCTTACATGTAAAGCAAATCGTAATTATTTTTCATGTTCTGCAATACATGTATTGACTTTTTTTAAACATTGGTTGAAGTTATCTTTTGTTCCCTCTTTGCTTATTCTACTTAAACGTTCTTATAAACCATTTACAACCCAGTTCATGACTTTACATCGTATGGCTCCAGTATAACCTTTTAAAAAAATTCTGTGTTCTCCTAACAATTTTTTTAAACTGTTTTTAATTAATTAATTTTTATTATGTTCTGTTAGCCTGCATCAGTAGTTTTTGATGTAGTGTTCAACAATGCATTAGTTGCGTATAACACCCAGTGCTCATCCCAACACGTGCCTTCCTTATTGGCCATCACCCGGTTACCCCATCCCTCCTACCCCCTCCTTTCTGTAACCCTCAGTTTGTTTCCAGAATCCAGAGTCTCTCATGGTTTGTTTCCATCTCTGATTTTCTTCCTATTCAGTTTTCCCTCCCTTCCCCTGTGGTCCTCCGTGCTATTCCTTATGTTCCACATATAAGTGAAACTATATGATAATTGTCCTTCTTTGCTTGACGTATTTCACTCAGCATAATCCCCTCCAGTCCCATCCATGCCGATGCAAATGTGGGTATTTATCCTTTCTGATGGCTGAGTATTATTCCATTGTATATGTGTACCCATCTTTTTTTATCCATTCATCTGTTGAAGGGCACCTTGGCTCCTTCCGTAGTCTGGCTATTGTGGACATTGCTGCTATGAGTTTGTTAAACAGAAATCATAAATGCTATTGGAGCCCACAGCAGTGGCCCCTAATTTGGCTGGTAGTGGAGGAAAGCCTTCAGAGAGACATCACAGTGGAGGAGAGAGTATTTCATGAGGTGCTAAGTTCATCGCAGCAAGGACTTCTGACCTTGAGAAAGGTCATCCTGTAGGGATGGAGGGCTAGAGGCAAGGGGACCCAGGAGGGCTAACTGTAGTATATCAGGGCAAGGGGGGACAGCAGCCTCGACTAGGAGAGTGGTAGTAGGGAAGGAGATAAGGGGTTAATTTGGTTGATTGTCCTTTTTCTTTCTAATGTCTTCCCCTATACCACCAGATAAATAGCAGCCATTTACTGTGTAATTTTCATATTGCCAGTAAAGAAGTGATGTGCAATTATTTCTTTCTTACATGTTAGTAATACTAGCATAAGCTCTGTGAGATACAGTCTTGTTTCCTGCTCCCCTGATATGTATTTATCAGATTTACTTAAGAATGATACTAGACTCTTCTGGACATCAGGGACCATGTGTTTCACGCTGATGTGTTTGAAGAGCTGTGTGTACCAGTCCAAGCTTTTGTGGCACAGCATGGTAACGTCTTGTTTCCAGCACAGACACAATTTTCTTCCATTTACCATATGCTATGGATTCAGTATTTTAATTCCTCTGGTGTCTAATGGGAAGTAAACAATATCAAATGGACTTTTAACTAAAAAGGGAGAGGTGTCTTTCTAAGTATAAAATATTACAGGAGAAAATTAATGAAAAGTTGCCCCTTACTTTAGATATTATCAAGATACCTTCTATTCCACTGTTTTTTGTTTTTTTTTTTTTAATTGTTCTGATAGAATTGTTAACAGCAGGGAAAGGGTGGGAAAATTAGGCCTTGCTCCTAAGTTTGCAGATGCATTTGATGATAATTAAAAATGACGCTCTCTACAATGCAAACTAGTGCTAATTCTGGAAATGGTGAGGAACCTTCCTTCACAAGTCTTAAGCAAATTCAGCATAAGGTGTATGGAAGCTGGTAAGTAAGGAACCGGCTTGGTGATCTCTCTTTGAACTCCTTACATACTTTATTCGTATCCCTGTTAGGAAATTACTACATCTTTAACCTTGTATTCATTCGTTCAAAAAGTATTTGCCCCTTTATGAGACCATGCCTTATGAAACATACATGCCTTTACCCACAAGCCCCTTAGAGTATACTTCTGTTAAATATACATGCTAGATAAAGCTGTGTTATAGTTATCTGCGGGCTTCCCTGTTTGCAATCGGGCAGCATGTGTGTGTGCCACAGGTGTTTATTTGGTGGGTTGTGTCATGTATGTGGCCAATATTTTTTGGAGGAAAGACAGTGGACAGTTGAAAAGATGTCCGTCTCTTCTAGAATAAAAGCAGTAGATGAGTTTGACCTCTTTGGAGTAGTCGTCATTCCTTTGGTTCAACTTAAGGCTTATTGTACAGTTAGCGTGAAATATATGATTCCAGATCATCTATAGGAGAGCTTAAAAGCCCAGTCAGTGAGCTGGATGTTTTGCCTGATTTCTAAGATGTTAGGTTCCTGGTTTCAAACGTATTATCTGTGTGTGTGTGTTTGTGTGTATGTGTGTATGCATATGTTTGGCTTTGGGGGAGTATTATGTAAAAAGTCCAATTTATTTAATAAGAAAGTGATTTTGCTAATAATTATTATTACCTGTTATAACCTGGGTTCATTTTGTTTATAGGCGAGTGGCTGAACTGTTTATGTTTGATTTTGAAATCAGCGGAATCCACCTAGACAAAGAAAAGGTGACTCTTCTCTGTTTTTTTCTGCTCATTTTACTAATTTTTTTTAAGATTTTATTTATTTATTTGATAGAGAGATCACAAGTAGGCAGAGAGGCAGGCAGAGAGAGGGGGGAAGCAGGCTCCCTGCTGAGCAGAGAGCCCGATGCGGGCCTCGATCCCAGAACCCTGGAACCATGACCTGAGCTGAAGGCAGAGGCTTAACCCACTGAGCCACCCAGGCACCCCCCCCCTTGTTTTACTAATATTTAGTTGGTACATTTATTGCTACAGTCCTTGTACATTGCTTAAATTTGCATATCATACAAACTTTAGGTTATTTGTGTTACGAATTTTTTCTATTATATTTGAATATGGTGCTCTCTGGAAGTTTGTCTATCATGCATGATAACTCAGAATTAAGAAATTACTTGAGACCGTTGGGGTGTTTTAGATGTCGTGTATCCTTGATGGATGACCAGGAAGGAAAGGCAAGTGAACAGGAAAGCTGAGAATTTTGAAGATTAAGGTCTGGGAGTGGAGGTACAGGGACTATCACCGAGACCTTTACATAAGTGTACTTATTCATATTCTGCATGTCTTCGAAAGATCCACATGGTTTTGTTCTGGAAGCAGGAGGCAGGGCTTACCCTCCTTTCACAGATAGGAAACAGGACAAAGTGATTGGTTCAGGATTCCATCCTTAGAGTCCAGAGTATCTGACCCTGGCCACTTCTCTTTCTAGAACACAACATCCTAACAAGCCGAATGCCCTTGTTTCTATAGTACACTCAGGGCTGGGAGAATGAGGGTGACTTGACCGCCATCAACAGATCGCCTGCTCTGTGTTATCTCCCCTCCTTGCTTGGTGTCTATTATGGTTATGCCTATTTTTTTTTTTTAGTTATATTTTTCCTACTAAATAGGACATAATATTACCTATGAATAGAGATCATTTTATCAGAGTATGTTGGGAAGTAGAGGTCAGAGTCTTGGGGATGGATATGTAGCACCTGCATTAAGTAATACCATTTTGCTTGTTGCTGGGTTTGAATAATGTTGGAGCCACTGGTGCACTGCTGTGTTTATGTGGCTTTAAGGGCTCAGCACGAGACTCCTGCCCTAACCTCAGCCACACAGGCCGCCCAGCAGTCCCCAAGGCTGATAGGCTATGCGGTACATTTATGTTGTTAAAAATGGACACATTGGCCCCTCTTCAAGCCAGTTCTTTGTTACTACTTCTCTGTATAGTGAATCCACTAGTCTCTGAGTCACTCAAATACAAATTTGGGGTCAGTTCAAGTTTTTTTAATTCCCCATACTTCCATGTCTTAATTAGTTACAAAGTCCTCAGATCATTTCTGTAGAACCCCTGCATCTGTCTGCCTCCCTCAAACAACTCACCTTGAACCTTATCACCGTATACCTGGGCTGTCTGAAAGGTCTTTGTCTTCCTGATACTCATTATAGTTACTAGTGATTAAGTATTTGCTATTTGAAGCATGTATTTTTCATCAGATCTTCATAACAGCTTTGGGGCTGTTTGAGTATTACTATCATTCCTGTTTTGTAGATGAGGAATGAGGCACCTAGAATTACATGATCTACCCAAGGTCACAGAGCTAGTAGGTGGAGGAAGCTCAGACTCCGAATTCTGTTCAGCTGTCCCTGCCCAGGTTTCCTGCTGATCAGTCTGACCTGTCTGTGAACATTGGCGTGATTTTCTTAAAGTATTGATTTGATCATTACTGTCCTGCCCAGAACCTCTCAGTCACTTTCCATTGTCAATAGCAGCTAATATGTAACAAAGAACGTCCATGGTGATGCTCTCCCAGCCCTCCCTGTGCTCCCCTGTAACTCATTACACTGTGCTTTCGTGTGTGGCCCAGGCCTCCTCCTCCTCCCGAGTCTATTCACCAGAGCCTGCCTGCCTCAAACCTCCGCTAAGGCCTCATGCTCAGACCACTGTGTCTGTGAAGCTTTTATCCCCCAGGTGGAATTTTTTATTCATCAGAATTCCCATTTGAATCCTTTCATGGCATTTATCTTTAAGTGCCTGTTATTGAAGCTCTTCCTCTTGCATTACTTACCTAAATTAGGGGCTTCTCAAGCACCAAGAATGCTGGTCATGATTTTTCCAGATCTGGCCTTGGCAAATACTGAATGATTGTGTGACGAATCATAATAATGCTAGCTAATACGAATCAAGTTTGATATTCAGAAGGAAGATAGCAGAGAGTAGTAGAGTTGCTAGGAGAGATAGGTGAATAGTCTTGTTATTTTATGCAATCCTCAGGAAAGATATTTTTGAAACCTTACTCAAAAGTATTAGGTGTCAAGTCAGGTCTGTTTTAACAACATCGAACCTGCTGCTTTTACTTCTCAAGTATTCTTACAAGGATAGCTGCCCTTCCTGGCAAGTAACTCCCTGGAACCCACAAACATTAAAGATGCAAGTAACGTAAACTTAATGAACTCCTCTCGTGTCTGTTCTCCAAGGGGCTCCACTAGGACAGGATAAAAGGAGACGTTACACTTCTGAAAAGGAATCTTGAAGGAGACCCACCTACATAATGTGTACAAATTGTAAAGGCCTATGTATTCTTTCTTTTTTCTTATTTCTTAATATTTAATTAAATTAAAATGAAATAAATAATTTCTTAATTTTTAAGGTCTCATATGACTATAACTTAAAAATTTAAAAGAATGAAAGTATATGTTTTTTCGCAATCATTTGCTAAATAACATAACAATTTCATAGAATTCTTTGAGTTTAGAGTACTGCATCTTTATCTCAGAATGGTGAAATGCTTTTGGAAATTGGTGAAGGCAGGAAGTAAACCCAGTTCTTAATTTTCTGGGGATTTTAACAGGTGATAAATTCTTTGAAATAATTGTATCACTCCCCACCCTCTCCTGCCCCACCCCAGAGTATTTTTGGAATTACAGTGTAATTTACTGGTCTTTTACCTTTTTGGTTATTCCACTGGTTACCATTAGATGGCGATAAATGGCCATTGTAGAGACAAAATAGGTAAAGAGAAATCTGGACTATAAAGACATTGAAGTATCTGAAAACTAATTTTTCCCATGAAGTTTGAATTCTCGATATTTTAATTTTTTTTTAAAATGGGCTCCATACCCAGTGTGGAACCCAGTATGGGGCTTGAACTCACAACCCTGAGATCAAGATCTGAGCTGAAATCAAGAGTCGGATGCTTAGCCCACGGTGCCCCTATATTGTAAAATTTTGGTTGTTAATATATATTTGATTTTCCCCCAGTATCTTATCAAGTGTACATCGGCATTTTAAGTACCTTTTAAAAAGTATTAGTGCTTCTGGGGCGCCTGGGTGGCTCAGTGGGTTAAGCCGCTGCCTTCGGCTCAGGTCATGATCCCAGGGTGCTGGGATCGAGTCCCGCATCGGGCTCTCTGCTCAGCAGGGAGCCTGCTTCCCTCTCTCTCTCTCTCTGTCTGCCTCTCTGCCTACTTGTGATCTCTCTCTCTGTCAAATAAATAAATAAAATCTTTAAAAAAAATTAAAAAAAAAGTATTAGTGCTTCTTAACTTTTTTTAGGGTCATAGTACAGTTTAGAATGTTGACAGCTAGTGACACCATCCCATAAGGTTCTGCATCTGATTTCACCTGAAGTCATTATAAGCGCAGGTCCAGATGCCCACCTAGTTTTGTAATATCAATAACTACAATTACAACTTTACGCTTGTCCTGCAGTAGACCGGACAGATGACGTGGACTACTTTATGTTTCCTCCAAAACAATTGTGGTGCTCTCTTTGATAATACACATTCTCTCAGGCGATTGTGTGTCCTCAAGGTGTGACTGCCAGAAAAAACCCCGTGGGTGTGCCAGCCACATCACTGTCAGTGAGTCGGCGGGCTGACGGGTGCGGGCGCGGAGCTGGAGGACGCGTCCCTGCCCTGCGGGCTCCGTCTGGCTCTGCTCCCCGCTCCGCTGCTGTCCTTCTGTCTCTGCTCAAGTGTGTGCAGCCTCAGAACTGCTACAGGGCAGCCCCTCTGGATGTTCACTTTACTCTTGTGAAGACCTGCAGAGATTCCTTTGCTTTCCTTTTGGTCTCCTCTTTTACGACCCAGTGTATTTTCATATTTACCCTTCAACTTGCTCTCTTTAATCTACAAAGACTTACAAGTATCGTAGTGACTAGATTCAACCACCTGCTATTCTCCAATTCACTTAACTAAGAGGTTATCTTGGGGGATAGGGAAGGATCCTGTATTTCCCAATGCTGTTAATTTCAGAGATTAGTTATATAACCAAGGTATACAATAGAACTCTAGAATTTACATAAATCTTACGATATAGAAACACTATACAAACTGTTAGAACATTAAATATCTATTAAAAGGGGAATTAACACACGACTTAAAGTAAATTATTATGTATTTACGGCATAAACAATATACTCAGTGTTCATTTTATTTAACATATTGAATACCTTCTTCAATTAATTTAGCCATATACGTTGCTTCAGCATCCTTATAGATGGTCTGTTAAGTCAGCTGTGAACTTTTACTTTCAGTGCCTTTAAATAACTCTTACTCCACGTGCACCTAGCGCAAAAGAGCAGTGGACCTGAATGTGAAAATCCTGGACTTGAGTCATACATTTCTTATGGGAACGAACTTTCCCAACAAGATTGAGAAGCATCTCTTACCAGAACACATTCATCGTAACTTTGCAGTCACTGGAAATCACGTCATCATTGACGGTCTACATGCAGAAGCCCCGGATGACCTGGTATGTGCATTCCGCTCTCTTCGCAGTTCAGCTCCCATCTGAGTGTTGCTACTGTTTTAACCCAAAATTCAGTGATAATATAATCATACCTTTAAGAATACTTGAGTGTTACTAAGCCCTAAAATTCAACTATGGGCTTATTAATTCCATAAATGCTTTGAATGATGAAAATGATTTAATCTTTCATCTTTCATAAAGAACTCCGCATTTTTAAAGTATGATCAATAACAATCGATATTTGACACTACTCAGATTCTTTTTTTTTTTTTTTAATATTTTATTTATTTGACAGAGAGAAATCAGAACTAGGCAGAGAGGCAGGCAGAGAGAGAGGAGGAAGCAGGTTTCCTGCAGAGCAGAGAGCCCGATGTGGGGCTCGATCCCAGGACCCTGGGATCATGACCTGAGCCGAAGGCAGAGGCTTAACCCACTGAGCAACCCAGGCGCCCGAGACTACTCAGATTCTTAATGCTTGTAGTCTTTACCTGGTTAAAGGTGCTTGATGGCACATGCATTGGGTAATAGTTTTTTCCAGCATACCCCATAACAGAGAACTCTAGTCAAGAATGTGTATCTCCTACTACTGTATGATTCTAAAAACTTTACTCACCCTGTATAAACCCTTAATTTATTTTTAAAGCAATGATCCCCTGTGCAATAGAGAAGCAAGAGTTGGCCTACATAGTCATTGCATGGGCCTTTGTGTCCTGATACTTATTATACCTTCTACCCTTTCTATTTTAAATACAGGCTCGAGAAGCTGCTTATAAAATTTTTCTTTATCCCAATGCGGGTCAGTTGAAATGTTTGGAGGAACTGCTCAGCAACAGAGACCTTCTGGCAAAGTTGGTGGGGTACTCCACATACTCCCACAGAGCCCTCCAAGGCACGATAGCCAAAAATCCAGGTAAGCTTGTTCGCCCAACTTTTCAGGACAAAATAGGGCTTTTGTGAAACTGAAGTTCTGATTTTAAATACCTATAAATCAGTGTTCTCTTTTTAATATACTCAGAGACCCACTCATTGAGTTTTTCTACATTTTTATATAGAGCTGACTTTTAACTAGAGCTAATAATTTGAAATATGTTCTCTCCAGTCAAGGAAATTTATTTCTTGTGCATGTTGAGAGTAAGTCATACTTAAATTTTCATTGATGCTAATTTCAGGTGTTTTCATTTTAACTCAGCTAGTTTCTGTGGTCAGCCTAACCAGATTGGCTAGAATTACCGTGAAAGAGGAGGAAAGATAAAAATTTCTGCTGAAGACAAGGTTGAATATAGGCTGGGGCTATACAAACACATGGTTATAGAAACTTGTAGGACAGAAGAGTGCTAGATGGGAGGATTTGCATTGGGTGGGGAAGAAGCATCCTGGGGTGTGTGAGAGTCTTGCCTTGTGCTCTCTTGAATTCTTTATGATTTAGAATGTATAAAAGAAAGTGTTATATGATAGTAATAATGTAAGTGTATATAGTAAGATTTTTCAAAGGCATATGAAATTGCAGTCATAGTTCAGACTCTGAGTCAGGAGTAGGTAGTTGCGATGGTGGAACTGTTCAGATTCAAGATTTCTTCTAGAGCTCAAATCTATGAGATTTGGTGATGGGTCGAGAGGGGGTAGGAGACAGCATGTTGGGTACCCTTGGTTTCTGGTTGTGGATCTGGGTGGACGTGCCGTTCACAAATAGATGTAACAGTAGAAATGAGCTCTGTAGGAGGAAGACCAGATCGTGAATTCTGTTCTGTCTTTATTCCTCCCGTGCACACATCCCTTCTCTCTCTCGTATGTTCCTGTCTTCTCCAAAGTGTTCTTAAAAGATGGCCATTTCTTCTGCAAATGGCCATTCCCTTGACCCGTCAAGGCTGTCCGCGAAACCATAGGCACAACACGCTCAGTTCTTCGTTCGTGTTGTTCCCGCGTAGGGCACGGCTCCCCTCCCTCAGTCTGTCTGCTAAAATCCTAGACAGTTTTTCAGTGCTCAGCTCAAAACCTACCTCTTTTATAATGCACAGCCTCTTCACTTTTCACTTCCCTTAGATACCCGTCTCTGAACCCCTCAAGTGCATACAATTTGTTTATCCCGTTTAACTCCTAGGTAGATCTTATGCCTTTTTGTGTGTTTTTCTGTGGTCATTGTTGTCACCAGGTTGTTACAATAATTTCCTCTAATTATTAGATGTACAGTTGACCCTTGAATGATGCGGGGGAGGTGACTCCCCCCCCAACTTGCACAATCGAAAATTCACATGTAACTTGATTCCCCCAAAGCTAAACTACTAATAGCCCATTGTTGGCAGGTGGCCTTACTGATAACAAATGGTCAATTAGCTCATATTTGTTATGTTGTATGTATGTTATACTGGATTCCTACAATAAAGTAAGCTAGGGAAAAAACTTCATTAAGAAAAACATAGGAGAAAACACATGTACGGTACCATACTGTGTTTGTACTGAGATATCCTTTCATGAGTGGACTGCCCAGTTCAAACCCATGTTGTTCAACGGTCAAGTATAATAATAGTAAGATGCTTACTCTGGGCCATTATTTCACTTCGTTTCTGTGCAGCTTTGTGAGGTAGATGTTTGTACTCACCTCATAGGATAGAAACCCCAGGTGTTAGTTACAGTACTAAACAGTGACAGTGTTGAAACCTAAACCTGCGCTCTAAATCTGTGGTCCTAATAAGCTGTTTGAGATCAAACAGATGATATAAAACACATCTTCATTCTCTATTTTCATCCGCTGATTCAACAAATACTCTGAGTGCCCACTACATGTGAGATATGAGTCTAGGACTTAGAAATAAATCAGTGTGTAAATCAGATGGAAATTCCTGCTCTTAGGCAGTTTATATTTCTGTAAGGCAGCTAACAACAAAATACATAGGTAAGGACCCAGTAGGTTAGTAGTTAATACAAGTTGTGGAGAAAACTGAGTGGGGACGGGGGGAAGGGGCGTGAGCGTGTGGTGGTGGTGGTGGATTTGAAACTGAGTTGCCGGGCAGGGGCTCGCCGAGGATGGGGGGCATGTGAGTGTAGATCTGAAGGAGAGGAATAAGCGTATGGCTTACTAGGGGAAGAAAATTCCAGATGGACGCACAGCAGGCTCGGAGGTCCCTAGGGTAGCTTGACACGTTTGAGGAAAGCAAAAAGGGCAAAACGGTGAGTGGAGTGAGTGAGACGGGGGGTAAGATGTGAGGCAGACGAAGGAGGGGCTGTGTTCAGTAGGGCTTTTCCTGCAGTGAGGTGGGAAGTCGTTGAGGGGTTTTGAGCAGAGCAGTAAGGGGATCTGACTCAAATTTTGCCGGCAAGTCATGTGCTGCTGACACTGAGATAGACTGCAGAGAGGTAGGAGTGGAAGAGAGGCCGTGCAGAAGCTGTTTCGCAGTCACCACGATGGGAAGGATGGCAGCTTGACCAAAATGGTGGCTGTGGAGGGCTTTGCAGTGTGTCCCGTTCTGGATATATAGCATTTTGAAGGGGGACCAACGTTTTTAACCTGCTCAACTGAAAAGATACAGTGAGTTACTGTTAACTAAGATGGGGAGGACTGGAGGGTTGGTTTGGTTCAAGGTAAGTTGAGATACCAGTTGTGTCCACATGGTGATGTTGAGTAGGCAGTGAGATGTGTATCTGTGAAATTGAGGAGAAAGTGCTGAGCCAGAGATATGAATCTGGGTCTTTATTTATGTATGCAAAGATTTATTTATTTTAGAGAGAGAGAGAGTGCCTGAGTGGGGGAAACTCGGGGAGAGGGAGAACATGTCCTACTGAGCACAGAGCCTAATGCCGGACTCCATCTCATGACTCTGAGATCATGACCTGAGCCAAAATCAAGAGTCAGACACTTAATCAGTTGGGCCACCCAGCTGCCCTTGGGTCTTTATTTAAATTCTTGAGATTGTATGCGATCTCTAAGGGAGTGAGTACATCTAAAGAACAGAAGTCCAGGAAGTGAGCTCTGGGACCCTCCAAGTTTAAGAGGTCAGAGATATGAGGGAAAACCAGTAATGGCTGCCAAGAAGGAGCATGAGTGAGAGAGGAGAAAAATAAGCAGAGTGGGTGGTCCTGGACGACACCCTGAAATGTCTTAAGGAGAGAGTGATCAGTTGACTCAAATGCTAAGGGCAAGTGCAGTCTGAAGAAGGTCAAAGACTGACCACTGAGGTGAGCAGTGTGAGCTGGAGGTCCCTGGTCCTGTGGCCCCTAATGCCAGGTGGCATTTCCAGTGAATCCATTGCTCACTAGGGGGCTGGTGTGGTCAGAGTTTAGAGTTAGGCTGTTGGGCACAGTCACACAGGAATAAATTCACAGGAATTTATAATCCTTAAGGAATTTAAAATTTAGTTGGGGAGATCAGTTATATAAACAGAAAGATAAATAATTATAGAGGTCAGTGTCTTCTCAGTGCCAAATGAGTGGTGTGTGTAGGCAACAAAGTATTGTAGGATTTTAGGAGTTCGGGAAGTTTGTCCAATGCGTCTGTGCTTGTTGAGGGTTTCATGAGGGAAGTGAAACTGGAAATCGGAGGTGAGGGAACGGTGAGCTTTCAGCAGAGTTGGGGGGAGGAAGGCAGGAATTAAATAAAGGTTCAGGTGGGCGTTCATGTGACAGGTGAATTAGGAAATACTTTTCCAGGGAGGAATTGTTGATTTTCAGGGGCTTTCAAACTCATTCTTTGTAATATGACAATTTTTCAGGTAGATTAATTGATGTAGATTTTTCACATATAAGAGCTAGAAAAACAAAAATGGATGAAAGTGAGTAAAAAATGTTCAGAAATAAAAAGCATGCACAGACTTACTTGAAAATACTTCCCTATGACAACTGGTATGATACCCTGAAATAAGATTTCATTTTTAATGAAATATTATTTTTTTCTCAAAGGTCCAATATCATTTAATATGGTGCATGAGGCAGTGTTTTCAGAATTACTGTATCCAAGGCTTGTTAAAGATCGACAGTGGCAGGAAACCCCATGCCTTCTTGGTTTAGGTTAACCTCCATTCTTTTCTCAGGCTTTTATTTTACTCAGAAAGAAGATAACTTACATAGGAGATGGCAGGAAACTTAAAACCATATACAAGATCATCTGGAAAATATAAAAACAGTGTTTGTGGCAAACTCTAAAATACATGTGAAAGCTCTCTATACATAAATCAGTGGCAAAAAGTGGTAAATTAAAAAATACACATGAAAAATTCCCTATCATGGGAAATAATGATAATTGTACTATGTTGCCCTTTATGAGAATAAATATATGACAACTATGGCTGAAGTATTTAGGTACTTAAAAAAATCCTAGCAGAGGTTAAATTTCTAACATTCTAATTTTGGCATATTTTCTTTCGGTATTGATCCTGAAAAGATGATTCTTGGCTATATATAAAAAACAAAAATAGTTCCAGAAAAACATTGATTTTTTACAATCAAATTTTCAGTGAATCATCCATACACACACACACACACACACACACACACACACACATTTTATTTATTTATTTGAGAGAGAGAATGAGAGAGAGTATGAGAGGGGAGAGGGTCAGAGGGAGAAGCAGACTCCCCACTGAGCAGGGAGCCCAATGCGGGACTCGATCCTGGGACTCCAGAATCATGACCTGAGCTGAAGGTAGTCGCCCAACCGACTGAGCCACCCAGGCGCCCTTTTTAAAGAAAATTTTTTTTTTTTTTTTTTAGATTTTATTTATATATTTGAGAGAGAGAGAATGAGAGAGAGAGAGAGAGAGAGAGAGAGAGGGTGAATCATGCTTCTAAATTGTATGGATTTTTATGAACAAATCAGAGTCTAGCTATCTTTTTAAAACTTGGGAAAAATTGGAATGGTCTAAAAAGTTATTTTTTTTTCTTACAAATATGAGTAGATAGAAACACATTGAAATTTTGATTCTTTTTTTAGCTCCCCATTCACTCCTCATTCTGGGGGATAATTGAAGACTTTGGATTATTACTATGTTTAATATGTTTTCTGATAAATTGATCATCATCATCTAGAAATATATTATCAACCCTGACACCCTTTGAAAATGATCACTTTAATGGCATTGTAGTGCATAAATTATGACCATTACACTCTAATTTTAACAGGTATGTTCATTTTATTTTATGTAATTAAAGACATTTTCATTTTCTTTCTAGAGACTGTCATGGAGTTCCTTGAGAAACTATCAGACAAACTTTCCGAAAGGTTAGTTTTTATTCTATTCTTTAGAGTGTGTATCAGGTAGTTTTTTTTTTTTTTTTTAAAGTCTCGATTTATAAAAGGTTAGGAGGTGCCCTATTAAGAATCTAAGTATGGGAATATCAGGTCAGATCTGTGGACTAGTCAGCAGGAGATTGGATTAACTGTGAGGAATACTTAGAAGGCACATAGCTGTCAACCTAAGGTGACAATCTTGAAAACATAGGCTGTCCCCTCTAATGAACCAGTACATTGTCTTAGGAACCCATCATTGATGTGTAATTAGAAAATTTTTTCCAAACCTTTTTGAAGCTATACTTTTTCAGCTTGTACCACCAATTTTATAACAAGTTCATAAAAAGTGTTTCTCTTCTTTTGGCCTAAATATCGGTGGCTGCTGGGTGTGGAGAATTGATCTATGGTTTGGATCTTTAGAACGATATGCCTCCACTTTCGTAGTTCTCTGTAGTGAGGCCCTTTGTGGTCTTCCTGCCTTTCCGTCTTTGATAGAGTCACTTGTCCTTTGCTGAGAGGCCACACTCCAGCAGTCTTCAGACACCAGGATTCCAGGAAGGGGCATGTCATGGTTGTCTCATAATGCTATTGAACATTTCCTTTGCCTTCTTGGCTATACCAACATGTTAATTTTCAGCTCAGATCTCCATTTTCTGTTACTATAAACTCATGCCTTAGAACCCAGTACTCTCTAATTTGGATTATAATTATAAATTCTAAACTTTTCTTTTAATCTAGGGAACCATTGTGGCTTTGATTTAATGAAGGCAGTGTTAAGTATGCAGTTAGTTGAGAATTTTCTCTGCTTTATTTATTAAGTGGTAGTATTCTTTCTTCCCTTGTATGTAACTATAGATTATATTTTGAGCAAACATATCTTCAGGTTTTACAGTTATATATATGAGTTAATTCTAACTTCATATTCTGTAGATATTAAGCACAACCAACTAGAGTTTTTCTGTAGGGGAGAAAGTATTAATAGTAACCTTAAATATAATCTCTGTTCATATTTTTGAATAAAAGGTAATTTGTTGGTCTCTTACCTTTTTAATGTATAGAAAAGAGCAGTGACTTAAAGTTTGCTAACCTTTACATGTATCTGTAACATTGCTAATTTTTCCAAGCTTTAATACTTTCAAGTCCTATGTCTATCTACTAGGATATTTTCTAAGGTAGAAATTGTGGTAATTTACTGACGATATATTGCTGTTCGTTCTAACACAGATAAAATATGGTTACATTTGGTTATAAAACTGGTTACATTTGTACCACAGATTACTTCCAGTTTTATCATGAATACTAGAAATTTACATAAGAAAGCTAGTTTTAAAAAAATTATTTAAATTCAATTAATTAACATACAATGTGCTAGGAATTTCAGAGGTGAGTTTAGGGATTCATCAGTTGCATATAATACCCAGTGCTCATTATATCAAGTGCCCTCCTTAATGCCCATCATCTAGGTACCCCATCCCTCCAGAAAACTCGTTCTTTAATAATGTAAATATTAAAATTTTGTCGTAACAATGAATGATAAACCTGTTTTACAGAACTGTAAAAGACTTTGAGATGATACGAAGGATGAAAATGAAACTAAATCCGCAAAATTCTGTAAGTGATGATTTTGGAACGTTTTTGATGTAATATAAATGGTCTATCAGCTGAAGTTCTTATCTTTTGACTCTAAAAGTTTCTTGTGATGTGCTAAAGGTGTGTATAATCTTGTTTCTGATCCCTGGTCTTGGTTCTGACCCTTGGGTTTGGTGAACAAAGTATTGAAATACTTGGTCCATATGTCCGAGTTTGAAATTTACAGGAAATGCAGTATTTTTTTGTTGGTTGTATGACATAATACTCACGCATGTTCATACGTATATACATACTTATAAATGTATATTAACAACATATATTGATATATTCTCATGCAAAGTCCATTTCTATTATACTGTAAGTGGGCTTCTCTGTTTGAAGCAGGCTCAACGGAGGATTGACCTGGCAGGTGGCAATTTAACCATCACTGTTAACATTGCAGTTTACTTTCTTATTTGCTAATTTATGGAGCTCAGTTTAATCCATGTTGACCCCAAAGTATACCCCATCTAATACACGAGTCCTCCATGAGACCCGCTATATCTCTAGCCCCATAATCCTTATTTCAGCAAGCCCCTCAGGTTATTTATTACCTCCCCCCACCTTAAGTTACTAGATCCTATAGATTCCACCTCCAATTCTTGCCTCTCCATGCCCATTGCCATAGCCCTGTTGAGCTCATTGTTGAGGTCATTGTTGAGGTCAATGTTGACCTCATTGTTGAGGTCATTGTTACTTCTCACCCAGATTATAGTTGTAGTTGCCAAACTGGTTTTCTAGCCTTCTGTTCTGGCTCTGGTTTGGACTGCTTAGCAACACGCCTAGTTCAGTGTTAGACATAGGGTAGGTACTCAGCACTTATTCGAAATATGAATGAATGAACAAACGAATGAATGAATGAATGACTTGCCACCAGAGGGATTTTGCCAAAAAACAGATCTGATCTTGTCACTCTGTTTAAGATTTTTCAATGGCTTGCTGTAATTCTCAGATTTACCTTCCTATTTCTTAGCTTTCCCACCAAGGCTTTCCTAATTCTGCTTCTTTTTTAAAAAAATTAATTAATTTATTTATTTGACAGAGAGAGAGAGATCACAAGTAGGCAGAGAGGCAGGCAGAGAGAAAGGGGGAAGCAGGCTCCCCGCTGAGCAGAGAGCCCGACGTGGGGCTCGATCCCAGGACCCTGAGATCACGACCTGGGCCGAAGGCAGAGGCTTAACCCACTGAGCCACCCAGGCGCCCGCCTAATTTTGCTTCTACCTGCTTCTCTAGCCTTATCTTCTGCTGCCCCTTTAAGCCAAGTTAGTGTCCCTAGTTCCCTACTAATAATACCTGTGTGATGCTCTTGTGCTTTTTTTTACTTACTTACTGCTTTGCTTGCCCTTGCTTTCCTTTCTTTTGTTTTTCAATCCTGACAATCTCCTTTCTTCTGTTTTTCAATTTTCCATGCACAGTATTTATGTGCCAGCAACTATGGTAATAGCTTGCTGTCATTCGCAAACAGCAGACACAGGGATGCCTTTCCCCCTCCCACATCTGGTGGCAGTGTGCCTGGTCTTCCAAACTCAGCTCCAGCTTTGCCGCCTCCCAACATTTCCTGACCGTCCGCTATGATTTAAATACCCTTCTCATGGGCTCTGTTTCACACAGTGCAATGTCATGCATGTGACTACTGTACTCTGGATGTGGAGTCACTTGTCTCTACTGCCTAGACCATGGTCAGCTCCTTGGTACAGGGATCCGGTCTTCCTGGGTTTTGTTTCCCTAGAGCCTGCACTCTCTCGTATGGCAGGTAGTAAGTGGTCATCTGTTGGAGGAAATGTGTCCCAGGAGCTGACCACTTGGGGGCTAGAGTTTCGGGGATGCTGGGAGAAGGAAAGTCAGCCTGTACATGTCTTACGTTGGCTGCATTCCTTCGTAATGGCATGATTGTGGAACATCAGAAAGAACACCTTGTTATTCAAGGAGATAATGTCTGAGCCGAAAATTTAAAGGGTAAGTCAAAGGATAGAAGCCAGTGTTGCTGGAGCTCTTACCCCATGCCAGGTTAATTGTTGAAGTGCATCAAGAAATGCCGTTAGTGAGGCACTACAGTGTGCCCGACAGCGTTCAGGCTGGCAGGATGTAATAGGAAAAATGCGAGCAAGGTCCCTGTCCTCAAAAAGCTTACATTCTAGGGGAGGCAGATGGATAGTAAATACATGAAAGAAAGAAATATGTACCATGTTGTATGGTGATAAGGGGAACGGGAAAATAATGCAGAAAGAAGGGAATGGTCATTGCTATTCTCTAGGGATCGGTCAGGGAAGCCTTGTTACGTGAGGAGACCCTTGAGCGGAGACTGGAAGAGACGACGCAGTGCCCCGCAGCAGTGATACAGGGCACAGCCTTCTCTGCAGAGACAGCAGCTACCTGGTGCAGTCAAGCCGCTGTGAGGAGACCAGTGTGCCCACAGTGGAGCCAGAGAGGGCAGGAGAGGCAGGAGCTGGGCTCAGGGTATGGAGGGGAGAGATCAGGTCATGTAGATAGAAAACGGGAAAGCATTGGTGAGCAGAAAGAACTTGTCCACACTGTACAATAGTGTGGATTGTACCCTTGAACCCAGGCATTCTGACTTCACAGCCTAGGCTGTTAGTCACTCCTGTCACCTGGACGGTTTGTGGGAAGGAAGATCATGCATGGATTCAAGCTTTTCTTCCCTTCAGTATTCTGTACCAGTTGTCAAAATCAACTGTTGTGACAGTGCTTCTTTATGACATATTTTCTTTGCCAAGATTAGAGGTAATTCTCCCTTCGTTACACTTGAAATTGTTGCTTTCATTCTGGGATCCTCCCTAAGCTTCCTACTTAGATTTAGAAAGAGCTTTAATCTTACCGTTAGGACCCTAATCTTACCTACAGTATTATGGATTAATACATGGGTTGCATTTTGGGAAAAATTTCAGTGTGGCTGTTTCAATCTATTTTTTTTAACTTTATAGAATCATTTACCATCTTGGACTTCTGATGTTATTACAATGCTGACCATATTTTCTCAATGCTCTTGTTCACTTCAGATCTGGATTTTTCCAAAGTTACTACATGTCCATCATGTAAAACTTCATCTTCATTCAACAGACCTGGAGTTTTTAGGCCCTCCCTGTACTACACAAATGATATGGTGCCTTTATTTGAAGTGTCCATCATCTCAAACATGGATAAAATGTCAGAGTGATCCATAAAGAGAGGAAAAAGCCATGCCTGTTATTTTGGCAATTCTCAGTCATTCCAATATAGATATTAAGTACTGTCTTGGTTTTTCTGGCCGGAAAAAGAGCAGGGCGCTGGTGAGATAGTTCAGCAACTCCATAATCTGATATTTTTCCAAATAATTCCTGGCCTACATCTCCCTGCTGCCGCTCACCTTCATTGCTCCTGATTTAATCTATTAACGTTGACTTTTATGTTTACATTTTATATTATTTACCTTTTACCCAAATTCCCCAAATTTATTTGTACCTCGGTACCCATTGATTACAGGAGAGTCAAAATAAAGAGTTGGGTATTTAATGAAGTTTCAGGGTTTTTATAAAACTCTTCTGATATTATAACAGGTTTACATTTATGAGCTGGCTAAATTTTTGATAAAAATTGTGAAGTAGTCAATAACTTTGATTGCAACGAATTTTTCCATTGTAGGAGTTAATGCCTTGGGATCCCCCCTACTACAGTGGTGTGATTCGTGCAGAAAGGTAAGTTTTTTTTGTTTTTGATAAATCCTCATCTATGAGAAGGAGGAGAAAAACTAATATTTACTGAACACCTTGCACATTAATTATGGAACTGCTGTCCTCACTCAGTCGCCCACATCATAAGCCTGTTTGCTCTCAAGTCCAGGCCCGGTGCTGGCTTGGTCCACATTTGCCCACACGTTTTTGGTCTGGATTAAACCTGTACCTCGGTCATAGGATCATGCTGTTTGCCTCCCCCAGAACCTTTTCTCCTGTGACCCATGCCATTTAAAATTTTCAGTATTTCCCTGTGCGGTCTGGAATCTGGCTTCTCCTCTGTGTAGCTTCCAGGTTTCCTTACTAGACTGAGCGTTTTGGGGGCTAGGACTTTGCTAGAGCCCTGGTTGTCCCTTGTTTCTGGTCCAGGGTGGGTGCTCAGCAAATATATGTTGAATCAATGAAGGAATAAAGTAGTCCTTGGCATGGGGCTATGTGATTTTCTTGCTTCCTCATTTTTATTTGAACATATTGTGGACACTTTCTTGGTACATCTGGAAGGATTATGTGAAATGAAGATTTAGGACCGTTAGCTTGAATGTGAGTACTCCTTCAGCTTCCATATTCTCTTGTGTTTATTCTGTAATGGCTAACTAATAGGCATGCTTTTCCCCCTAAATGTGCCCTATTTCTGTCATTTCTATATTTGCATGTAAACCCAAGAAATACGAACACCTGTTCAAAGTGAACACAAGTAGAAATATTGATGCCCTAAGTAATCTTACATACACAAAAGGATTAAAAGAGAAATCTCTGAATCCTCCCCTTCAACAGATTTTTTTTTTCTTGTTTCAACAGATTTTTAACATTTTTCTCTTACCCTTCCTTTTTGAGCTCCTCAGCTTTAATCCAGAGTGTTAAGATTGATTTAGGTAATTCAAGAAAATAAAAGCTTTGTGCCTTTTCCCCATTAAAGCATGCTGGCACATATCATGAAAATAATACGGTTACTTGGTTGGTAGTTAACTTTCAAGTCCTACTGCTACTATGCATTATTCAGGCATCAGCATAGTGAAGGGTAGCAAATACCTCACTAAAATTAAAATTTATTTATTTTAATGATTTTTTAAAAAAATATGTGTTATAAAAGCAGAAAACGGTAACTTTTGGTGTTCTTTTCTGCATCACTGGGAGGGCATGCCCTGAGGTCAGTGTGCTGAGGAGCTTACCCACTTAATATTCATTCGTTTTCTTCTCTTTGGCTTCTCTGTGACATCTATGTTCCCTAGACTAATCCTACTCACAAAGCACATTGTCTCGTGATACTTTGTCAGCTGCTGTTTTTCTATGTGTGGCACAAATTCGGCGTGAGCCACCTTCTCTGTCACTCACAATCTGTAATCACTTGATGATGACAAACAGTGAGTTCTTAGAATATACTAGAGCTTAATATAATTCTTTCACAAATGTGTTTTTATGGCTGTAGAACTTCGGGCTTTGTTCCCTGTCTTTGCATAAATCATACAATTTCTCTTTTTTTTCAAATTTTTCCCAAGACAGATTTGGCTTGGTTGCTTGGCCAACCAAGATACAGCATAAAGGAACACTATTTTTTTTTTTAATCAATGCCTTCCATATCAAAAAAGTTTTAAAAAGCTTTTGACATTGGAAAGTAATGTAAAATGAATGTATTTGTTTCTTTCTGACTTTTGCTACTGTGATTTTTTTATGTGGTATACCCGTTTCATGTCATCCCCCCCCCCCCGATGATTTTAGTGAATACCTTGGCCTTATATCTAAGTGTTATTTTTATCATTTAGCTTTATTCTTTAAGTGCAGGGAGCCCAAATGGTGGCTCTGTGGAAATGACATAGTGTCTGAGGACTTGTAGAGCTATGCTCAGTTGTAAAGTATGAGCATTAGTTAGGAGTGTGCGATCCCTGAGAAGTCTGATAGTAAACTTAAGTAAGACACTGAGTAAGGATAGTGATGTTCTCATCTTCATTTCTACCAAAAGTACAGTACTGCAAAGTCAGTGTTGCTGACTGACTCTGGAATCAGTACTTAGAGATCACTGTGCCCCCAGGTAGGTTGGGAGTTCTGTCTCCTGTTAGCCACAGGGACAGGGTATCACTGCCCACATGGGCCATTGGAGAGAGTGGAAACACCCGAGGTGTCATGGCTGTGTGGTCTGGAACACATTCCCTGACATTTGGCCGGGGTGGGGGGGGGACTGGATGCGTCCCTGCTCCCACCACTAATGAGCTACACATGACCTTTGGAAGGTTACTTGTCCTTTCAAACCTCAGCAAATGTATCTATTAAAATGGGAGTTGTAATAGTCCCTGCTTCATAGGTCAGGACTAAATGAGTTAATGTTGGTATTATTAGTACTTAAGTAATACTATTATATGGAATTGGTCTTTTCTCGACACTGTTCTAAAGGATGAACTACTCTAAGAGATGCTTTTTAAGTGTTCTCGAAAATCTTTTGAAGGAGTGATCACTTGTCCCTGAAGGCTTCTCTAAGAAAACACTCATCTAAAGTGTAACGAACATACCGAATTAGTTGCTGAATGCTCGTCAGAGGAGCTTTTAATGGTGGAGCAGGAACACGAGGACAGGGAGGTCCACCTCGCCTGTGCTTCCCAGAGCATCACTGTGTCCCAGGGGGAGGAAGCTGTGCCTGGCTGGCAGGACAGCTCTCTTTTGGTCCCTCTCCTCTTAAAGGTCATGGAATAGTTACTGCCTTCAAAATAGAATTGGAGTCGTCATTCGTGGCTTCTAGGGTCTGGTCACAGCCCACCTCTCTTTACCAGTGTGTACATGCACCCCTCCGTTATTTGTGGGGTCTGGTCTGCCCTTCTGTTCTTTCCTACCATGCCTCTTCCTTTGCAGTTTTCCTCAGCCGGACTAAACTGTCTGTCCCAAGTCAGATCCCTTTCTGTCTCATGCGGAGCCCGGGTCTGGTGGCTGCTAGCGTTGCACTTGCCTTTCTTTGCTGTCTTACCTGTGGAGTTTCGCCAGGAGTTCACGAAACGTCTAGGTCTGCCACAGCCGCTATAGATCCTGCCAACACCGTGCTTACAGCCTGCAAAGTGGCACACTGGATCTTCTGACTATGTGCTTTTGGTGTCCTACCTTAAATGTGTCTTGTCAACCATAGCTTAAAGCTCTTGAGAATAACGTGTGTCTTATTTCTTGTTTGCGGTAAAATGTGGCCTCAGTAAATACGTATTAGTTGATAGCCATTGTTCAAGACTGTCTAAACCAGTAATTGGAAGTCCTTATGAAAAGCAATCCAGTGTTACATTTTTTTTGTAAAGAAGAATATATTTTTGTGAATGGCCCTTTTCATCGCTCAGATTTATTGAAAGCAGTGTGAACCTCAGGAGGCCCTCAGAATGCTCCTTTGTTGACAGAGGTTCCCACCAGGCTCATTGGTTCTTAGAGTTAAGAAATCACCAGCTATTCCAGGAACACAACATAACCTGCCTGGTGTCCACCAGGGGCTTTAGTCAGTTTGCTTCAGGTTCCAATACTAGGTCATTTGTTTGGCTATTAACTCAGTAAAAGAACCAAGAAAAGGGACCTTGAAATGCTTCAGATGGGATTGTACAAATTGGGGGTTTTAAACATCTGTTTTAAGTAGCTTAAAAGGCAAATGATTGAGTTTTGGTTTGAGGTTTCAATAATCTTGATTGACAAGAGTTGGCCAAGAAGCGCAGGTAATGGATGAGAAAAGAAAGCAAAAATATAATAATTTGAGTTTGAGGTTAGAAGAAGGGAACAAACTGAAGACTGCTAAATCCTTGTTAAATTCCTCTGCTTTCAAATAAAGACTTAAATGTGTGGTTTGACATGAAACAAAAAAATAGAAGGGGCTTTCTTTGATTTGAGTTTTTCTTCAAGTTCACCCCAGGGACTCTTTTTCTGCTTTTATGTTCAGATTCATTTTAAGTTTCTTATATGTTTGCCTAAAGAAAGGAAAGAACCTATTAGAAGTAAGATAAGAGATTAATGTGTTTTAAAACTGTCAAAGGTTGATCCTGGGATATAGTGGCATGAGTGACCTACAGACATCTTAAAGAGCACAGAAAAATCTTCGGGTTTTTTTTTTTTTTTTCTTTCAAGTTTTAGTGTGGGAGTCCTCATGGGAGAGGAAAAGTAATTCTTTAAATTATGACAAATATATATGTAGTTATTTTATTTAAAATTAAACGTGATTTTTGAATAGCCAGTCCATTTGTGTGGCTCAAAAAGTCAAAACAACATTTAAAAGGACTCATCGAGAAATTTTGATGTCATCCCTGTCCCTGCTCACAACATTCCCCCTTACCCTGTCCCTTAGAGGTAATCATTTTTAAAGTTGTTTAATGTGTCCTGGCAGTGTTTGATTTTGATTTTTTTAAAAAGATTTTATTTATTTATTTGACAGAGAAAGAGAGGGAGAGAGAGAGATGACAAGTAGGCAGAGAGGCAGGCAGAGAGAGAGGGGAAGCAGGCTCCCTGCTGAGCAGAGAGCCCCATGTGAGCCTTAATTCTAGGACCCTGAGATCTTGACCTGAGCCAAAGGCAGGGGCTTAACCCACTGAGGCACCCAGGTGCCACATAGATTTTGATTTTTAATGCTCGACGACTTTATCTCTTTTCTGCCAATAGTGAATATCAGTGAATCATACTTCATTAATTTTGGTGCTATTTTATATAAGGACATTATTGGGAAGGGGAATTCAGCATGTTTATTCCTTGCTAAGGTATATTCTTAAAAGTTCAAGAACATTCACATAATGAGATAGGACTGTTTTATGTTTTAAACTCTTCAGTAAACCCTGGATTTTCAAGGACAGATGACATGGGGGTGTTTCAAGATAATAAAGACTTACCTGATGTGTGAAACTGTATAGTTTATTGGCTAGTGGATGTGCAGTGAGCTGGATGCTTGTAATGTTTAAAATAAGAAACTTCATTATGAAAACTTTCCAAATAAGCAAAATATAAGGAATAACATCGGTAACCCCCATATATTCATCTTCCAGACTTAGTAACTATCAAAACTGTGCTGGATTTGCTTTATTTATATCTGTTTTCTCTTTTCCTTCTCCTTTTTCTTCCTTCTTTTTACTAAAGTAAACCCTAGACCTGATGGCCTTTCACTGGGACATTTTGTTATGGATCTCTAAGGAATGTGGATATTTTCTTACATCATCGCAGCCCCAGCATGACCCAGGAAGTTTCATGGCAATCCATCGGCAATCCTCTAGTACTCAGTCCCTGTTTACATGTCCTTGATGGTATCAGGTCCATTTTTCTCCCGGGCAGCTTGTTGGAACCAGCATGGGCTGCACATCTCATTTGGTTTTTCTGTCTCCCGAGTCTCTAACTCCAGAGCAGGTCTGCACACCTGCACACCTCATACCCTCACCCCACCTTCTTCGTGTACCTGTCTGGTTGCAGACAGCAGGTTACTGGTTCTACAGATTTCCCCAAACTTCTGGATTGATGTGATTGCTTTCTTGTGGTGTCATTTTGTGGCTTCCCCCAATCTGGATGCTATGCCCCACCCCCTGTTATTTTTGGTTGTTTTGTCTTACTGTTGCATTTCAGGTATGACTAACTTTATATGTTGATATGCTTTAGGAAGCCGAATGAGAGCCCGTTACACGGAACGTTCTCGCTGCTTCCTAAGATTTGGTGCCAGTCTCTGTGGTGGCATTCTGTCACGTGGGGTCATCCTTTCTCCCTTACATCAGGTGTACTGGGTCACCAGCCCGTGTCTCTAGGGTGATGATAGACTCGTACTGTATTTGTGAACTTCAGTTTTGATCATCCTAACTGCAGCGGCTGGTGAACTGGGTGGCTAATCCGCACCGTTAAGGAACATGGTTCTCTGATTACCAGGAAGTTTAGCCAGAGAAGCTTTCTTGCTGTTAGCCTCAGAAGGCAAGGTAGAAACAACCAAACTGGCAATTTTTTCTGATTCTTTACAAAACAGAGAGAGTAAAAGATCTTTATTGTCAGCACGATCTAATTACCTGAAAGGTAAATGGGTTTTAGGATCATTCACTTCCCTTACACCTTACCTTGGTTTAGCCAGACGAAACAGGGGCTCTCCCTGTGGCTTTCCAGACTAAACATTTAAAAATACCATCCAACTCTCACATTAAAGTCATGCTTAGTCAGTCACTCCCGATGCCAAAGACATTCTATTTCATTTTCTCCTGGTAAAGTTAGAAATGGTTCCTCCGACAGCATTTTTCCCTACTCTGTCCTGTTCAGTGCGCAGTTTCCCTAGCCCGCGCCTGCCCTCTGGCCAGCAGGCTGGTTCCCGCTGCCTTTGCCGTTTGGTGCAAATGTTCTCTCATGCCCACTTTCATGTAACCTCCTGAGTAGCACAGGCAAAGACCGAAGCCTCTGGTTGCCCACAGTTTCAGCCCAGATTCACTAACTATACTTGTGTTTTTATGTTTTCAGTAAGTTCGATGCCAAGATGTGTTTAGAAATAGTGTCCAAGTTCTTTCTTTAATCCCAGGTGCATCAGGGGTTGAAATATAAGTCTGACTCATAGATTGTGCTTCGTAACTACAGTGACACATTGACTTTTTTTTTTTTTTTTAAGACCTCAAATTACAACAAAGAATTCTTCAGTTGAAAATCTCTGACTAGTATTTCTCTGCTTGTTTCAGTGATAATTAGTGTTCCTGATGGGGGTTTTGAGATGTTGCTAGATTCTGTGGCTCCTGATCAGAAAGACCAAATTTTTTTTTTTTTACTATTTTACCATGCTGATTATAATGTGTTGTAGTTCTTGGAAAACCAAGAATTGGTCAACGCATAGGTAAGCATATTTCTAAATGGAACAAATAATAGACCATCTGTTGAGCTTCGTTTAGCAGCCTTGGTGAATAACAGTCATTTTCTTCCTATTTCTTTCTGAGGAAGAAGAATAAAAGGATTCCAGACCTGTCTTATTTCTGGATTCAAATCAATGAAACATCTTTACAATACACAGTAGTAAAAGTCTCTTGTAAAACTATAAGAGTTTGCAGTGATGAAAGGGATGGCAGGGAACAAAATCCTCCAAGTACTCTTCAGTTTTACTCTCTTTCTATTGGGCCGCAAGGTTTTCTGTGCCGCCTGTAGCGTTCTATCGTTCTGGGGGTCTGGAGTTGATAGAGGAGGGATTTCTTACGTGTAGTGTCTATGCCCATAAAATAATTGTGACTGGAGACGCCATGAGCTGGTATTCATAGGCCAACAGGTGGCGCTGGTGCTGTGGCTGCCAGCCCTGGCTTGAATGGCCTCTGGCATGGGTCCTCCAGGGCCATCCTTGGTGTGATCTCACACTGTTTTGCAGGTGTCAGCTGCGAGCATGAAGGGCAGGGGCCTGCAGGGTCAGCCTGCTGCCGTGATTGCTGTGTCGTAGGCACCTTAGGGTGCCTCAGATTGGGGTGGTAGCTGCTGGAAGGCTTGGAGCTTTTCACGTCTCTTGCAGCCTTGCTGGACCGTTTCCCATTCTGGCTGTCCTTCAAGAAGGAATTGCTTCTCACTTGTGGGAGTCACGGAGGGCGTGGAGCAGCGTGCAGGTGCTATGATCTCTTTCTGCTGTCTGAGGCGGCTGAGTCAGCTCTAAGGCAATCTTTGCTTGATCGAGCTTGCATGCCCTATTTGCTTGAATGCCTGGGAGCCTTTGTTGGTACTCTTTCTCCTCCGTTTGCAACTTCTCCCCGTTTGCAACTTCTCCCCGATCCTTCATTGTCATCCTCTCCCCTTTGGCAGGCACAGTTAGCCACAGCCTCATCTTTGCTCCCAAGCCCTTTGTGTGCTGATGCCCCTTGTCACTTACAGGGATGCTTTATGGTTACAGTGCCTGACTCTATTTTGAGGAGTTACCGGGAACATAATAGGTGATTAATGAATATTCACTGCACTGACCCACTCTTCTTGGCAGAGTGTTGTCGTAGCCTATGCACGCCTACTTTTCTGCAGGTGCCACGCCAGCATTTTTGCATGCATTATCTGATCATCAGGGGAGCCTGGGAAGTGTTATCCCCATTTTCCTGCTTACGAAATCAAGGCCTCCCAAAGGCAAATAACTTTCCTGAAGCATTGAATCGGTAAGAGAGAGAGTCAGGATTTTAACTTCAGGACTCTTTGTCCTAGAGTGCCTTGGACTCTTACAAACCTGTCTGGGCCTCAGTATCCTCAAATAAAATTAAGTGATCATTCGTGCTCTGCCTGGCTCACAGAATTATGTAGGGAATATGGGAGACTCGTGATGTGAAAGTGCTCTGCAAATTGGACAGCGCTATGCAAATGTAAGATAACAGTATCCAAACCATCACGGGGAGTGCTTCATCAGTAATTCTAACTTTCTCATGTATCATCAATCTCTTCCTTTCCATTAACTTTTTACCCTGTGCCTGCCAAGGTGCTAAGATACGTCCCATCTATTTATTTATTTACTTACTTACTTATTAGAGAGAGAGAGAGAGAATCTTCAAGTAGACTCGGTGGCTGAGCACAGAGCCTGATGTAGGGCTCGATCTCATGACCCATGAGATCATGACCTGAGCTGAAATCAAGAGTCAGATGCTTAATCAACCAAGTCACCCAGGAGCCCCTCCTGCATCTTAAAATACAAATAATCACACCCTTGGAGAGACTGTAGTCCTTGTTTTTTCTGCCAGACCTCCCCCAACAGTGGTCCACACTGGAAGCTTCCTCTTTCTAATGGCCGTGGTGTGAGTCTTAGACCTGTCAAACCGTCAGGTTGGTCTTTCCAAGTTATCCAGCCGCCTGCCAGTCATACTGCTCCATAACTTGTTTTAGCCCTTAACACCCCTGACCTTGGAGTCTGTGACGTCGCTGACTCTTCCCTGTTTCCCAGAATTCTTTCTTCCGTACATTCCCCGGCTCCCTCTTCTCTTTCTCATCACCCTCTTGTTTGTTTCTCTTTCTCTTCTCTAAATTGGCAGCCTTAGGAGCGCACTCAGGGTTCTGACGCCCTGAGTATGCTCAGGAACTCCTTTCCTCTCATAGCAGTTTTGGAAATGTGAGTAAAAGTGAAAGATACAAGTGTCTTCCTTTCGTTTTTGAACTTGTAACAAGTCCTTAGGGAAAGGACTTCCATAGTAAGGTACAAAACAGAATCATGCCCTCAGTTCTCTTGTATGGGGTCATTTTTTCTCAACTCCCAAACCATTATGATCCTGTTACAAAGAAAACCTCTGCCCTTTTATTTACTACTTATTATAACTTTGGGGAGATTACCTTTCTTCCTGTAAATCTTCATGTAAATCATGTAACGCGGAGCTAACAATATTACCTTGCAGGATTGGTTTTGCTCTTAAATGAAATACATGTACTATAAAGGGCTTAGCCCTGTGTCTTAGTGAGTGTTGCCGCCATCATCATCATCATCATCATCATCATGACTTAGGGATAAGTTTTTATTTTATAGATGAAATTGAGGAGAAATGTACATATTCACAATATTGAATCTCCTCTAATCTTTCTTAATAATGAATCTTTGTATTCTAGGTTCTGCCCTGTTTACCACTGCCAGAACAGTCTTTCCATAGCACGCCACTGCTTGATTTCTCTCTTCTTCTTCGCTGCTAATCGTGGCTGCTTCCACATTGTGTACATTCTCAGAGATATCCAGTAAATGGTGCAAAGTAAAGGTCTTTGGCTCTATTCTCCTTCCTGGCACCCAGTAAGATTAGCAAAAAGACCATCAATATAGCTATACCTACATCTATATGCAACAGGAGGACAGAACGGCAATGAAATTGGAAATGGGATGATGTGATAGTGAGAATCACAGATAATAATAGCTATTATTTAAAGTTGATAAACCAACAGATAGATGCTAAAGTATTTGAAAAAGTGATAACCACCAGAGGGGGAAAAACAGACTATTAGCACACCAAAGTACCAGAAGGATAAAGAAAATGCTGCCCACAGAGCCAAAGAAAGAAAGAAAGGAAGTATTAAAAAGAATGTAACAGAATTACATTGGCAAGAGTCACGACATAGACCATTTTTATACAGAGTTGATGAGCATATAAATTAATACAAAGTTATTTTGGAGGATGATTTGGAATACCTAGTCAAACATTTAAAATCTCAAAATAAAATAAAAATTAAATTTCTAAAAAATTTTTTCTAAATCTCATACCCTTTTTTTTTTAAGATTTTATTTATTCAGAGAGAGAGTACGCATGAGTTGTGGGGGAAGGGCAGAGGGAGAGGGAGAGAGAATGTCAAGCAGACTCTGCCCTGAGCGTGGAACCCAATGTGGGGCTCGATTTCACAACCCCAAGATCTCCACCTGAGCCAAACTCAAGACCCAGATGCCCAACCAACTGAGCCACACAGGCGCCCTCCGAATCTCATATGCTTTGCAACAGGGTCATTTCTGCAATCTGTCCTACAGATGGGCTTGCCTGGTGTGATGAGGGTGTTCATGGAAACATCATCTGTGGCAGAGATAAACTAACAGCCGGCTTTCTCAGTAGGAGGAGAGGCAGAGTAGTGTGGGGAGGGTAGCTGTGTGTTTTTCACAGAGAAGTTAAAATCAGGAAAAACATGATTACAAGTCTGACTTCTTTTATCTTCACCATGTATGAGCAATCCCAAACAATGTCAGTGATAGGACACTCCCTTTAAAAGGTGCAGCACTTACTGGCTTTGCCTCCCCTACTCTGTCCATTCCCATCAGAGTAGGAGATGCACTACAGAAGTTATAACAGATGCTTGGTCATAGATGACTCCACACCCGAGAGAGAGTGCGATAGAGCTCTGTGCACCGAGATGGACAGTATTTGGAGTTATACTTTTTTTAAAAAAGAAAACTGTAGATTAGTATGAACAGTATGATCCTATTTGTATTATAAATATATGTATGTGTGTATATATATGTGTGTGTGTACACATATTTACTTGTACATGTATGCACACGTACATACATAAAACTTTTTATACAAATAGAATCAGGATACCCAGGTAAAATGGTTAGTAGTGGTTACCTGTGGATGTTGGGCATAGTGAGCCAGGGGATATTATTTGAGATTTTTCTTTTCAAACATGGAATTTATGTTACTTTATGGCATATTTTTTTCTTACTCATTTCAAGTTAATACCATTTGCTTTTTAGCATTCATAATAATTTATACAGAGTTGAAGTTGTCTGTAGAGTATTATATAAATTATATTATATTATTATATATATTATATATGTAAATTTATTTATAATATAAATATATAATATATATAAGTATATATAAATATATAAATATAAATATATTTATATATAAAATATAAATATATAATATATATTATATACAAATTATATATTATAATATTAATATATATTAATATTATTATATTATATATAAATTATATATATTCTGTACTTAAATTTTTTTCTCCAAACTAAATTGTCTTCTTGAATTTTACCTGAATACACTTGCAGGTAAGTCAGTAAATATTTTTAGGTTATGGATAGGCTATGTTGTTGTTAGCTTTACTATGTTTCTTTTCTATAAACATAATTGAAAAATTTACATGTTTATTATAACCTAAGAAGGTTTGATTTTAAGAACTAGATTCTTTTTATTCTCTTTTATTTATTTTTCTCCTTTTTCCTTTTTTTAGGGAGTTAAAATGCACATAATGCAAAATTTACTATTTTAGCCATTTTTAAGTATATAGTTCAGAGGTATTTGCATTCACATTGGCATGCAGCCTTCCCCTCTGTCCATCCCCTCTTTTCATCTTGTCACTTTGAAACCCTGTACCTCTTAAACACTCACTCCACATTCTCGCCTGCCCCGAGCCCCAGGCCACCACCATTCTCCTTTCTGTCACTATGATTTTGACTAAGTACCTTATGAAGTAAAATCATACAGTGTTGTCTTTTTGTGGCTGGCTTATTTCATGTAGCAAAATGTCTTCCAAGTTTATCCCATCTTATAGCACATTGCAGAATCTCTTTCCTTTTTAAGGCTGAATAATAAATAATCCTCTGTGTGTGTGTGTGTGTGTGTGTACACCACATTTTACGTATCTGTTCAGTGTAGATGGGCACTTAGGTTGCTTCCATATTTTAGTTTTTATGAATAATACTGTGAACATGGGTGTATAAATATCTCGTAGAGAACCTGCTTTCAGTTCTTTTGGGTGTATACCAGGAAGTGGAATTACTGGACCATAGGGTAATTCTATTTTTAATTTTTGAGGAACCTCCATACTGTTTTCCACAGTGGTGACACCATTTTACATTCTCCCCAAGAATGCCCATTCTAGTTTCTCCACATTCTTGCCAACATTATTGTTTTCTGTTTTTGTTTTTTTTTTCTTGATAGTGGCCACTGTAATGAGTCACTCATGCCAGGTGGTATCTCATTGCAAATACTGATGCAAATGTTGATGTTGAGCATCTTTTCATGTGCTTATTAGCCATTTGTATGTCTTCTTTGGAGAAATGTCAATTCAAGTCCTTTGTCTATTTTTGAATTGGGTTGTTTGAGTTTTAGTTCTCTTTATATTCTGGATATTAATCCTTTTTTTTTTTTTAAAAAGATTTTTTATTTTATTTATTTGACAGAGAGAGAGATCACAAGTAGGCAGAGAGAGAGGAGGAAGCAGGCTCCCTGCGGAGCAGAGAGCCCGATGCGGGGCTCGATCCCAGGACCCTGAGATCATGACCTGAGCCGAAGGCAGCGGCTTGATCCACTGAGCCACCCAGGCGCCCCAATATTCTGGATATTAATCCTTTATTAGGCATATGATTTGCAAGTATTTTCTCACATTCTGTAGGTTGTTTCTTGCTGTAAAGGTTTTTAAAATTTTTATGAAGCCCAGTTTGTCTATTTTTTGTTGTTGTTGTCGCCTTTACCTTTGGTCTTATATCCAAGAAACCATTGCCAAATCCAGCATCATGAAGCTTTTATCCTGTATTTTCTTCTGAGAGTTTTGTTTGTTTTAGGTCTTTAGGTCCTTGATCCATTTCGAGTTAATTTTTGTATATGGTGTTAGGTAAGAGTCCAACTTCATTCTTTTGCATGTGGATATCCCATTTTCCCAGCATCATTTGTTGAAAAGACTGCTTACTGAATGGTCTTGGCACCCTTGTCAAAAATCATGTGACTATATATCCAAGATTTTATTTCTGCACTATTGTATTTTGTTGGTCTATGTGTCTGCCTTTATAGCAGTACTACACTGTGTTGATTATGGTATCTTTGTAAGAGGTTTTAAAATCAGGAAGTATGAGTTCTCCAGTTTTTTCTTTTTTAAGATTGTTTTGGCTGTTTGGGATCTCTTGAGATTTCATGTGAATTTCAGGATGAGGTTTCCATTTCTGCAAAAAAAAAAGTCATGGGGATTTTGATAGGGATTGCACTCAATCTGTAGATTGCTTTGGGTAATATTGACATTTTCATAATATTAGGTCTTACAATCCATGTACGTGGGGTATATTTCCATTTATTTATGTCTTCCTTAACTTTTTTCAGCAATGTTTTATAGTTTTTATTGTACAAGTCTTTCACTTCGTTGATTGAGTCCTAAGCATTTTATTTTTTGATGCTATGGTAAATGGAGTTGTTTTATAATTTCCTCTTAACATTGTTCATTGTGTATAGAAATGCAGCTGTTTCTTGTGTGTTGATTTTGTTATCTTGCTCTTTTGTTGAATTTATTAGTTCTAATATATATAATTTAATTATATAATTATGTAATTATTTAATTATATAATAATATAATTTTATATAAAGGAGTGTGTCATCTGAGACAGATAATTTTACTTCTTCCTTTCCAATTTAGATGTCTTCTTTCTTTCTTTCTTTCTTTCTTTTTTTTTCTTGCCTAATTACTCTGGAATTTCCAGTACTGTCGAAGTGGTGAAAGCAGGCAGCCTTGCCTTATTTCTGACTTTAGAGGAAAAGCTTTCAGTTTTTTGCCATTGAGTATGATGTTTGCTGTGGGTTTTTTATATTTGGCTTTTATTATGTGGAGGTAGTTTCCTTTATTCCTATTATTTTTAGTGTTTTTATCATGAGAGGGTATTGAATTTTGTCAGATGCTTTTTCTGCATCAGTTGGAATCATCGTGTGGGATTTTTTCCTTCATTTTGCTGATGTGGCATATTGCATTGTTTGATGTTCAGATGTTGAACTATACATGCATTCCAGAAATAAATTCTACTTGGTTGTGGTATATGATCCCTTTAGTGTACTGTTGAGTTTGGTTTGCTCATATTTTGTTGAGGATTTTTGTATCAGTATTCATCAAGGATATTGGCCTTTTCTTTGGTGATTTTCTTTTCTTGTCATGTCTTTGGCTTTGGTATCAGGGCTATGCTTACTTCATAGAATGTGTTAGGTAGTATTCCCTCTTTTCTTTTTGGGAAAAGTTTAAGAGGATTGGTATTATTCTTTAAATATTTGGTAAAACTCATCAGTGAAGCCATCAGGTCCAGGGCTCTTCTTTGTTGGAAAATTTTTGATTCCTGATTTAATCTCCTTACTATTTATAGGTCTGTTCAGTTTGTCTGTTTCTTCATGATTTAGTCTTGGTAGTTTTAGTGTTTCTAGGAATTTGTCCATTTCTTGTAGGTCTTCAAATTTTTTGATGTATAGTACCCTCATAATTTTCTTTTGTTTCTGTAGAATTGGTCATAATGCCCCCACTTTCATGTCTGATTTTGGCAATTTGAGTCTTATCTCTTTTTTTTCTTAGTCCATCTAGCTAATGGTTGTCAATTTTTTGATATTTTTGAAGAACCAGCTTTTGGTTTCATTGATTTTTTTTTAAATTTATTTTTCTGTTCTCTATTTCATCTATCTCTACTCTGATCTTTCTTTCTTTTCTTCTTTTCTCATTCTTTTCTTCTTTCTTTGGGATTAGTTTGTTGTTCTTTTGTCTAGTTCCTTAATTTGTAAAATTAGGTTGTTGGTCTGAGCTCTTTCTCTCTTTTTAAATGTAAGCATTTATAGCTATAAATTTTCCCCTTAGCATCACTTTTGCTGCATTTCATAAGTTTTGGTATGTTGTGTTTTTTATTGTCACTCACCTCTAAGTATTTTCTAATTTCCTTTACTATTTCTTCTTTGATCCATTGGTTGTTTAAAAGCATGTTGTTTAATTTCCACAGTTGGTGAACTTTTCAGTTTTTTTCATGTTACTGATTTCTAACGTCATCCTGTTGTGGCTTGAGAAGATGCTGTTTATGATACGTATTTTTAAAAAATCTATCAAGACTTAATTTGTGGCCTAACATATGGTCTATCCTGAAAAATGTCATGTGTGCACTTAGGAGGAATGTGTGTGCTGGTATTGTTGGGTAGAATGTTCTGTGTATAGCCGTTAGATCTAGTTGGTTTGTTGTGTTAAGTCCTCTGTTTCCTTATTTATCTTATGTCTTGTTGTATCAATGATGATGAGTAGGTTATTGAAGTGTCTGTTATTGTAGAATGTCTGTTTATTTCTCCCTGCAATTCTCTCCATTTCTGTTTCATATATTTTGATGGGCTGTCATTGTGTAAATGTTTTTAATTGTTATGTTTTCTGACTCTGTTGAACTGTTAATTAACATTTGTGTCCTCCTTTGTCTCTTCTATAATCACTCTTATGCTCTTTTGGTTACTGTTTGTATGGAATATCTTTTTACCGTTCTTTTACTTTCAACCTGTCTGTGTCTTTGGATCTCAAATGACTCTCTTGTAGATAGCATAATTTACATTGTAAAGTACTGATAAGAAAGGATTTACTTCTGTCATTGTGCTATTTTTTTTCCTCTATGGCTTATAGGTTTTTTGGTTTTTTTGGCTTATAGATTTTTATTTCTTCATTTCCTGCATACCTGCCCTTTTTCGTGTGTGTTCAGTTGATTTTTTTGTAATGAAATGTTTACATTCCTTTGTAGTTTTCTTTCGAGTATATTATATAGATATTTTCTTTGTGGTTGCCCTGGGGATTACATTTAATATCTTAAAATTATAACATTTTAATTTTAATTTATAGCAGCTTAATTTCAGTAACATAGTGAAAGTGCTCCTTTATAACTCTGTACTCACCCCTTTCAGTTGTTAATATCACAGAATTATACCTTACACATTGTGTGTCCCAAAACATAAACCAGTAATTCTTTGAACTGCGTTGGTCTCCTTGATTATGTAGAAAACAAGATTTAGAGTTACTAACCAAAGTTACAGTAATATTAGATTTTATATTAATAATGTTTTTTCAGATGATTTCTTAAATCCTATAGAAAACAAAGTATAAAGTATTGTTATAATAATAATAGCTTTTGTAATTGATCATGTATTTACCTTAATCGACACCTTTATTTTTCCATATGATTTCAGTTACTGTCTAGTGTCCTTACATTTTACCTTGTAGGACTCCCTTGATCATTTTTTGCAGAGCAGGTCTAATGGTCATGAACTCCCTCAACTTTTGTTTATCTGGGAATGTCTTGATTTCCCCTTCACTTTTAAAGGGCAGTTTTGCCAGATACAGGATTCTTGATTTTTTTTTTTTTTTTTTGGTAGCACTTTGAATGTCAGTCCACTGTTTTCTGGGCTCCAGAGTTTCTGATGAGAAATATGCAGGAAATCTTATTGAGTATACCTTGTATGTGATGATTTGCTTCTGTTGCTGCTTTTAAGATGCATCTTTCATCTTTGGCTTTTGAAAGTTTTATTATATTATATCTTGGTTTGGGTGGCTTTGAATTCATTTTTCTTGGAGTTCGTTGAGCTTCTTGAATGTTTATATTCATGCCTTTCTTAAAATTTGGAAAGTTTTCAGCCTTTTTTTTTTTAAAGATTTTATTTATTTATTTGACAGAGAGAGATCACAAGTAGGCAGAGAGGCAGGCAGAAAGAGAGAGAGAGGAGGAAGCAGGCTCCCTGCTGAGCAGAGAGCCCAATGTGGGGTCGTCATCCCAGGACTCTGGGATCATGACCCAAGCTGAAGGCAGGGGCTTTAACTCAGCCACCCAGGCCCCCCTATTTTTTTTTTTTTTAAGATTTTATTTATGTGACAGAGAGATCACAAGTATGCAGAGATGCAGGCAGAGGGAGAGGGGAAAGTAGGTTCCACACTGAGCAGAGAGCCCAATGAGGGGCTCAATCCCAGGACCCTGGGATCATGACCTGAGCTGAAGGCAGAGGCTTAACCCATTGAGCCACCCAGGTGCCCCCAGCCATTATTTCTTAAAATATTCTCTCTGCCTCTCTTTCTCTATCTTCTCCTCCTGGAACACCCATGATACCTATGTTGGCCCTTTTTATGGTTTTCCACTGGTCTCTAGGCTCTTTTCACTTTTCTTCAGTCTTTTTTCTTTCTGTTCATCAGCTTTTCATTTTCCTGTTTTAGTGACATTTTCTAGTCCAGCTTCTTTCTTCTGCCTGCTCACATCTGCCTTTGAATCCTGAATTTCATCTTCAGAATTTCTTTTTAGGTTTTTCTGTCCCTTTATTGATATTTCAATTTTGTTCACACATTGTCTTCTTGAACTTCTACACCTCTTCCTTTAGTTTCTGGCCATCATTAAGGTAGTTGTTTTAAAGTCTTTGTCTAATATTTCTGCCATTCAGTCTTTTTCAGGGACAGAGCTGTTGAATTATTTCTTTCCTTTGAGTGGGCCATACTTTCCTGTTTCTTTGTATGCCTTGTGATGTTTTTGTTGAACACTCCCCCAGCATTTTCTGGGTGTTATGTTATTGCTTTAGTTTATTGTTTTTGTGGTTTTGATTGTTGTAAGCTGTCTCTGTGCTTGGGATCAGCCTGAGGTGTGATGTCTTCTCAGGTCTTTTTGAGCCTTTCCTTGGACATGTGCACTTTCTAATTTTCCTCATAGATGCAGCTGTTTTTGAATGTTTCACTTTTTGATGTCTGGTTTTAAAAAGGGGAAAAGTAAAAAATGAAGAAGAGAAAAAAATATGAGTCCTTTACATCTGGAAGTCACTTGAGCTGGAGGGGGGGAGGCTCGCTACAACGGAGGGAGTTACGACAATGGCTGCCTGCCTCTCACACCTCTAAAAGCAGAAGTAGCAATCAGCTATCAAAGCACAGATCCCCCATATCAAAGGGACAGAGTCCTTTTTTGCCCACCCTAATCCCACAAGCTGTGTGTAAGCTGCTTCAGGAATAGGTGCACAGCTGCCTGCCATGAGGCTGTGGATGGGATAGGTGGATACTGCTGTCCTAGGAGCTAAAACTAACCACAGTTTACACTCCAGGCTTTCCACTGGAAGCTGAATGCCTTCAGCGGACTTCAGAGTTCCAAAATAGTTACATCAGACAGATTCTACCAATGCAGTTGTCCAGGTGGGGAGACAGATTATTGATGCTTCCTTCTTGGCATCTTCTCAGAATCCTCTATTTTTTGTTTTGTTTTTATATTTATTTTTATTATCTAGCAATAAAAAGTGAGTTATGTTTTTAAATCGAATTTTCTAGCTTTGAGTGCTATGTGGTTAATTTTTCTTCCTATTTATTCATGCTCTGCCTATGGTTTGAATCTGACATTTTAATTTTTTTCTTTAAGGTCAGTCCAGCTTGATTCAGTAGCAAAACAGATAAGTGAGTTACCTATTTTTCATAAAACGAAGTTCTGGTTTTGTTTTTTGGTTTTTGTTTTTGTTTTGGTTCACCCAAACAAGTATATTTTGAGTGCTGATGAAATGAATACTGACCCTCAAAAAGGTACCTTCCAGTTACCCATAATCTTTATGATGCTTAACCCAATGTGAAAATTTGTGCTGTGTAACCTAAAAAAGGATCTTTTTTAAGGCCATTAAATTCAGATGGTGGCTACTATATTAGGACCATTTCAGTTATCACTGAAGGAAACCCAGTTTAAACTAACTCATGCAGAAGAGAGAACTGGTTGACTCATGTAACTGAGAATAGGGGTAATGTTTGGAAGCATTTGCAACCCAGGGGTATAGGAGTACTTAGATTGGCCAGGCCGAGGTCCTGTGCATGTGGCTATAACTGTAAGGTCTATAAGTGGTCTCTGCTGCTGTAACACTTGGGAGAAGGGTTCTGTAATCAGGAGAACAAAGTGCAAATAGGTGTCATTGAGCTCCTCCTCCTCATCTTTTCTCCCTCCTTCGTTACTGAGAACTTGCCCCGTGCACTCTTCTAAGAATTCTGTGTGTATCACTTCACCTGAAATCTTGCAACGACCACATAAGTAGGTATGGTTAGATCCGTATTTTCACAGATGACCAAACTAAGACATGGTAAAGGAAATACTTCGCTTAGGATCATGGAGCAAGTGCATGTTTCACACTCAGGCCTATTAGGTCCAAACTGGTGCTCTTACTCAGTACTCTTTCTTTTCCCCATTCCGTGACTTTTAAAAATATGCTTTACCACACATAGTAATATTAGCCCACATTCTAGAAAAAGGCGCGTACTTTCTATCCAAAGTCCCATCCAAGTGGGGCTCGTATAGGCAAACTGGGCAGAGCAGGAAGCTGCTTCCCTGGGAGTGCGTGGTGGTGCTGCTGCCTTCTTCCCTTTGCTTTGAGGTCTTGTGTTCTGGTCTGCCTGTGCTGCTTAGAAGCTCAGTTCCTCCAGTTGATCTGTTTACCCAGGCCCAGCCAGTTCTCTGGACTCCTAGGGTCACTTCCTTCCCTTAGATGATCTTGGTTCGACATTGTGGTTCCCCACGGTACTGCCTGGCACGGCCGTGGGGTGACTCCACTGGGCAGGTCTAGTAGTAGCCTTGACGTTCCTGATTAATTCCCTTTTCTCACCCCCTAAGAATGCGTATGTTTGTTGTTCACTTTTGAATATCCACTGTCCTAAAATTCAAATACAAAGAGACTTCTGGCCAAGTTTGAATAACTGGCACCAAATTTACCTCCTTCATGTACAACTAAAATCAATCTCATCAAACCTATGAGACGGTGGTGTGCAGACGCAGTGAAGCTGTCACTGTAAGCCCCTGATCCCTGCAAAAGGGGGAAAAAAAAACCCAAGTGACCTTGCAGTGGCCCCAGCTCTGTTCTTGGAGGAACTTCCAAATTATAGCCAAGCAGTGGGGCCTGCAAGTGGAGCACGGTAGTCTCCCTGGGCAGAGCCATTAGAACTGGGGGGCCATGGAGGCCAAGGACCTGCAGTCCAGAGAGGGGAACACTGCATGGACCACAAGGAAAGAACCCTATGAAAAGAGCCAGGGACCCATCACTGCAGCTTGCACAGGGCCGTGTGTTATTCATGTTCCCACCAGCCAAAGTAGAAAAAACTTGATAATTTGTGGAATAGCAGGTAGAATCCTCAGAAAGGTACTGCCTCATGAGTGGAACAGAATTAGGCCTAGACTTGTCGTGGCTCTGGTCCCTTTAAAAGAGAGGGCCTCTCTCAAGTATGGTTTCCTAACAGTGCACTGGTTTTGTTTTTTGTTCTTGGGTTATAGGTTTATAGAACAATTGTGTGCAAAGTACAGAGAGTTCCTATAAATCCCCTTTGTCCTCTCACAGTTTGCCCTGGTATTAACATCTTTTGTTAGTGTGGTACATTTGTTACAATTGATAAGATCATATGATTAACTCAAGTCCTTAGTTTACACTGGGGCTTCCTCTGTGTTGCACTGCCTATGAGTTTTGACAAATGTGTAATGGGAGGGATCCACTATGACAGTGTTGTACAGCATCATTTCACTGCTGTGACAGTCCCCGTGCTCCATGTCCTCATCCCTGCTGCCTCCTCCCACTCCCCATCTCTGGTAACCACTGATCCTTTTACTGTCTCCATAATTTTTCCTTTCCCATAATGTCTTGCAGTAGGAATCGTAGTGTGTAGCCTTTTCAGATTGGCTTCTTTCACTTAGCAAAATGCATTTAGGGTTTCTCTATGTCTTCTCATGTTTTGGTAGCTCATTTCTTTTTAGTGCTGTTAATTCTGTTGTGTAGAATTTAAAAATTTATTTTTTAAAATTCACTCACTTGTTCATTGTTTATTTACCCATTCCCCAACTGAGGGACTTCCTGGTTGCATCCAGGTTTTGACAGTTATGAATAAAGCTGTTGGGAATATTTACATGCAGGTTTTTGTATGGACATGTTTTCAACACATTTCAGTATATACCAAGGAGTGTGATTGCTGGATCGTGCGGTAGAAATATGTTTAGTTTTGGAAGAAACTGCCAAGGTATCTTTTAAAGTGGCTTGTATCATTTTGCATTCGCACCAGCAATGAACGTCAGTTTCTGTCACTCTACATCCTTGCCAGCATTTGGTGTTGTCAGTGTTTTGGATTTTGGCAATTCTGATGGGTGCGTTGTGGCATCTCATTGTTGTTTTAATTGCATTTCCCTGATGACATGTAATGTGTGGCACATCTTTTCATATTCTTATTTGCCATCTGTATGACTTCTTCAGTGTGGTGTTTAGCAGACCTTTCGTTTACTTTTTATCAGGTTGCTTCTTGTCTTGCTGTGGAGTTTCAAGAATGTTTTGTATGTTTCAGATACCAGTTTTTATCAGATAAGTGTTTTGCAAAGGTTTGCTTCTAGTCTGCAACTTGTCTTTTCATCCTCTTAACAGTGTCTTTTTGCAGAGCAGAAGTTTTTAATTTTTATGGAGTCCAATTTATCAATTCCTTCTTTCACGGATTGTGCTTTTGGTGCTATCTCTAAAAAGACATTGTCAAACCCAAGGCTACTTAGATTTTCTCCTGTATTATCTTCCAGGTGTTTTATAGTTTTGTGTTTTACATTTAGGTCTGCGATGCATTTTGAGTCAATTTTTCTGAAAGGCATAAGGTCTGTGTCTAGATTTACTTTTTGCATGTAGTGTCCTGTCGTTCGGGCACCATTTGTTGAAAAGACTGTCCCTTCTCCATTTTAGTGTCTTTGTTTCTTTGTCAGAGATTAGGTGACTGTATTTGTTTGGGTCTACTTCTGTTCCATTTTTCTATTTGTATATTCTTTTGTTAATTCCTCACTACTTGGATTACTAGAGCTTTCTTTTTCTTCCTCTTCAATATTGTGTTTATTCTTCTGGGTCTTGCCTCTCATATAAACTTTTGGATCAGTTTGTCGAAATCCACAAAATAATTTGCTGGGGTTTTGACTGAGATTGCAATGAATCTACAGATCACACTGGGAAAAGTTGACAGCTTAGCAATAGTGAGTTTTCCTATCCATGGTCTTGGAATATCTCTTCACTTATTTAGATTTTTGCTTTCTTTTATCAGAGTTTTGTAGTGTTCCTCATATAGATCTTGTTAATTTTTACAGTTTTATTTTTTATGCAGTATAATTAACATACAGTGTTATATTAGTTTCAGGTGTACAGTATAATGATTCAACAGTTCTCAGTGCCCATCGTGATAAGTGCATTCTTAATCCTCTTTATCTGTTACACCCATCTTCCAGTTTTTTTCTCTGTATTTAAAAGTCTTTTTTTCAACAATAATGAAACTGTGCAAAGAGCCCAAATGTCTATCAACTGATGAATAAAGAATGTATATAGGCACAATGGAATATTACTCCTCCATCAAAAGAATGAAATCTTACCATTTTCAGTGATTTGGAAGGAACTAAAGGGCATTGTGCTAAGCAAAATAAGTTAGACTGAGAAAGATTAATACCATATGATCTCACTCATATGTGGAGTTCAAGAAACAAAACAGATGAACATATGGGAGGGGGGAAAAAGAGGGAAACAAATCACTAGAGACTCTTACAGATAGAGAATAAACTGAAGGTTGATGGAGGGAGGTGAGTGGGGGATGGGCTAGATGGGGGTTGAGTGGGTTTTAAGGAGGGCACTTTTATGATGAATACTGAGTATTGTATGTAAGTGATGAATTATTGAGTTCTACTCCTGAAACCAGTATTTCGCTGTGTGTTGACTAAAATTTAAATGAAAATTTGAAGGAAAAAAACAATAAAAAAAATAAGTCTTTTTTGGTCTGCCTCTTTTTTGTTTGTATGTTTTATTTTTTAAATTCCACATATGAGTGAAATCATGTGGTATTTGTCTTCTTCTGACTTGTTTCACTTAACATTGTATATGTAACCTCTAGGTCCATGCATGTTGTTGCATATGGCAAGATTTTATTATTTTTTTTATGGCTGAGTAGTGTTCCATTACACACACATACACACACACACACACACACACACACCCCTATATATATCTATGTATATACATACAGCCACATACATATATATATTTATCTGTGCATGGATGATACTTGTATAGCTTCCATATCCTGGCTATGGTAAACAGTGATGCAATGAACATGGAGCATATATATTTTTGAATTAGTATTTTCATTTTCATTTTCTTTGGGTAAATACCCTGTAGTGGCATTACTGGATCATAAGGTAATTCTGTTTTTAATTTTTTGAAGAACCTCCATACTGTTTTCCACAGTGGCTGTACCAATTTACATTTCCACCACCAGTACACAAGGATTCCTTTTTCTCCACATCCTCATCAATGCTTGTTATTTCTTGTGTTTTTTATTTTAGTCATTCTCATCGGTGTAAGGTGATGTCTCTTGTCGTTTTGATTTTCATTTCCCTGATAATGAATGATGTTGAGTATCTTTTCATATATCTATTGGTCATCTATATGCCTTCTTTGGAAAATGTCTATTGAGATCCCCTGCTCATTTTTTAATTGGATTTTTGGGGAGTTTTCTTGGTGTTGTATAAATTCCTTATATATTTTGGATATTAATCCCAATAATATATAATGCATTATATATATATATATTTTGGGATTACCTTGATCCCAAAACCAGGCAAAGACCCCATCAAGAAGGAGAATTATAAACCAATATCCCTGATGAATATGGAGGGTAAAATTCTCAACAACATCCTAGCGATTAATAGGATTCAACAGTACATTAAAAGGATCATCTATCATGAACAGGTGGAACACTCTAATTAAAAAAAAATGTTTTTCCTCTCATTACTTTGGATTTAATTTGTTCTTCTTTTTCTAGTTTCCTAAGGTATAAGCTGAAATTACTGCCTTTAGATCTGTCTTCTTTTCTAGTATACGTATTAATTGCTTTGACTGTTCTTAGAAGCATTGCTTTCATTGGATCCCACAGATTTGTACAAGTTGTATTTTCATTTTCATTTTGTCCAAAATATTTTAAAATTTTCCTTAAGCCTTCTTTTACCCTGTGTTAGTGAGAAGTGTGTCTCTAAATACTTTGGTCTTTTCCAACTATCCTTCTGTTATTGATTCCTAGATTAATCCAGTTGTGGTCTGAGCATTCATTGTATCATGTCTGTTCTTTTAAATTGTTAAGATGTATTTTATTTCCCACAATGTGACCTCTCTGGGGTAATATTCCTTGTGATCTTCAGAAGAATGTATATGCCACTGTTGTTGGACAGACATTGCCTGGATGTCTATTACATTCGGTTAATTGTTGGTGCTCTTCAGTTCAGCATGTCCTCACTGATTTTCTGCCTCTTGGATCTGCATTTCTGACAGGTGGATGGTGAAGTCTCCAACTATCATACTGGATTCATCTGTTTCTCCTTGTAGTTCTGTCAGTTTTTACCTCACGTATTTTGATAGCCAGTTAAAATGCATTAAGGGTTTTAAGGACAGTAAGGATTAGTACATCTTCTTGGAGAATTGACCCTTTTATCACTGTCTAATGCCCATCTTCATCCCTGATTCCTTTGTTTTCTCTGAAGGCTGCTCTGATTGGAATTAATGTAACTATTCCAACTTTCTGTTGCTCAGTGTAGCCATGGAATTCCTTCTCCATCCCTTTACTTTTAATCTATCTGTATTTTTACAATTGATGTCAGTTTCTTACAGACAACAAAGAATTGGGTCTTGTTTTTCTCAACTTTGCTGACTATTTTAATTGTAATATCCAGACCATCGATGTTTAAAGTGATTAGTTATATAATTGGGTTAATATATAGCATATCACCATGTGTGAGTAACATTTATTTCTGTTCTTTGCCCTTATGCTTTCTCCTTATGCTTTTTGTGCATACAGAAGTAGCCAGTACTTCTGTTTAGTCCCTCTTAACATTGCTCTCCAGGATTTCACTTATCTATAAGCTATAATCTCCTCATACGTTGTCACTATTATTATTCTGAAGAAGCTGTTATGCATTAGGTCATTTAAAAATAAGAAATAAACAGATTTGCTTTTATATCTTCCATTTATTCCTTCTCCAGCACTCTTGTTTTCTTCACATAGATGCAAGTTTCTGACTTCCATCATTTTCCTTCTTCTTGAAGAACTGTTTTTAGCATTTCTTGCAAGTCTACCAGTGAGAAATTCCCTCAATTTTTGTTTGTTCAAGAAAGTCCTTATTTCTCCGTCATTGAAGGGTAATTTTGTTGGAAACAGAATTCGAGGTTTGTGGGTTTTTCATTTCAATTCTTTAGGTATTTTCTACCATACTCTTTTCTGTTGCATAGTTTCTGAAGAGAATGCAGATGTAATTCTTATTCTGGCTCCTCTACAGGTGAGGTGATTTTTTTTTTTCCCTCTCCATCTTCTTTGGAGATTTTTTTTGTCTATAATTTTCTGCAGTTGAAATATGGTATTCCCAAGTGTGTTTTCCACCCTGCTTGGTGTTTGTCCTTCATTTGGAAAGTTCTCAGCCATTATTACTTCATATATTTCTTCTGTTCCTTTCTCTCTCTGTTCTCATTCTGTAATTCCCATTACATGTACATTACATCTTTTGTAATTATTCCACAATTCTTTGGGTCTTCTCTTCTTTTTCGACCTCTTTGCATCATATTCTTGAAAGTTTTTATTGACATTTCTTCAAGCTCACTGATAGTTTCATTGGTCATGTCCAGTCTACTGATAAGCATTTCCTTTGATTCTTTTTTAGTTCCCCTCTCTATGTTACATTACCCATGAATCTTGTGTTTTGTTTTGTTTGTTTGTTTTATTTGTTTGTTTTTTTTAAGAACCCTTGGCATGTTAATCATAGTTGCTTCTGAATTCTCAACCTGGTTATTCTGACATTTTTAACATACATGAATCTGGTTCTGATGTTTGTTCTGTTTCTTCAGACTGTGGTTTTGGTCCTTTATTGTGATTTGAAATTGATTTAAGTTGGACATGAAGTACTCACTGACTGGGAGTTAGTTAGGCTGTGTTTACTTTTGCAGTAGCTGTGGTGTCGGAGGCTGAAGTTTTTATCCCTTCCTCTTCCAGACCCCTCCCCGCCACTTCCTAGATAGGAATATAATATTATCTACCTACCTACCTACCTACCTACCTACCTACCTACCTATGTCTCTGATGTTGTATTTGGGTTTCTCTGGGGACTTCTACTTAAATAAGATCTGACATGTGCAGTTTTTCAGTTGTATTCACCTGTTATTTTACCGGATCCCCGCTGCTGTGGTGGTGAAGGGGGTGGGAAGGATTCATTCTAAAGTCCTGTGATTAGGTCTCAGTCTGTTATGGACCCGGTGCCCCTCAGCTCTGACTTTTTTAAGTGCCTTTCAGTTTGCCTTCCCTGCTTTGATGAGACAGGGGGATTGGGTTGGGTATTTCTTTTCTTCTAGGTAAGTTAGGCTCTGGTAAGAAAGTTTCTTTTGAGGGCAACCTTGTTAAGAATAACAGAATGCTCTGGTGTATTTCAAAATGGCTGTTTTTTCCTTCCCCCTGTTGGAAGCATTGAGAGAATTTTTCTCCATCTTTACTGTGAGAAACTGGTAGGGCTTCTGGAGGTAAAATTAAAATGTGGGGAACCCCCACCTTAAACTGGGCCTCCCTGGGGTTTTTAACTCTCAGACTTGTCCACACTGAGCCTCTAATTTGTCAACTGTAGTTTAAATTTTCCTACCTTAGTGCTAGTCCACACTGGAGAGTTCTGTAAATTGTGATTCTCTGTATTTGCCTGCTTGTCTTTATATATTTGGGGGCAGCAGTTTGCTCTGTGACCTCAGTTCTCTGCTGGATACAAGAAGAGTTGTTGATTTTTTAGTTTCTTGAGCATTTTACTTGTTGTTAGAATGGAATAAGGCCTTCCAGGTTCCCTATATGCCGGAACAGACACCAGAAGCCTCCATTTTTTCCTGTTTTTACAACATATTTTCTCCCCCTTTTCCGTGATGTCCCTTTCTTTCGTGCCCTAACAGCTCTGACTCTTCTTCTCTGTCTTCCTTTTTATCTCTTCATCTGGAAGATCGCTGCTGGCCCTCTTCTCACACTGCACCATCCTTTTCTAGAAACCCATCTCCTTCTACAGCTTTAATTAACACCTGAGCAATGAAGACTCAGTCTTAACTGAGTGTCTGACCTTTTATGGGCACTTCAGTCAGTGTCTCCAGAACTGAATTTATTTTCCATGACTCCTCTTTCTCCCACAACTTCACCCCACCCTCCTTTCTCCCACAAACATACCCATCCTCCCTTCTTTTTACCTGCTCTGTGCTCTGATTAAATGACTCTGCCATCTCAACCATCTGGCTCAAGCCAGAAGCCTGTGTGTTGTTCTGGACCATTCTTACTCACACAGTCCCACAACATTTCATCTCAAAGAGAAACAACTTCATACCTGCCTCTTCCTCCTTGACTTCACTGCCTTTGCTTACGTTCAGACCCTAGTTTACTGTCTGTTCTCCCTGCCTCTCCTGCATTCCTCCCTCCACACTGTCAACCTTGCAGTGTTCCAGAAAGCATCAGATTGCTTCTCTGTTGCCTACAAAAGCGGTCTTCCACGTCTCCCACTCTGTGAACAATTCACTGAGATTGTGGATATACTGCATTAGAAATTTTGCTCAGATTTATTTTTATTTCAACTTGTAAAAATGTATCTTTTTTTTGCTTTTGAAATATAGTAGAACAGCAGCACATGAACGTAATTTATAAATATACATATATTAAGGTTGAATAGTTAAAAATTCTTTTAATGGTTTGGCTGCGTAATGAAGAAGTTGAGAGACCACATGCCTACAGTGTGAAATCCCAATCCCTCAGGTTTATGTGTGAGGCCCTCTGTTCTCTGGACCCTGCCCACGTGCGTCTAGACTCTCCTCCGTCTCTTTTCCCGTTGATCCCCTCCATCATGAACTGGCTCATATTTAGCCACTGGTTTAGGGGTTTCCAGGCTGTTTCATGACTTCACACTGTTGCTTCTCCCTGGAATACCCTTATTACTACTTCTCCCTGCCCTTAATCCTTATCCCACCCCACCCAGCAGACTCCTGTTTCTGAATTCCTTTCTCTGGCCCCTTCCTGTTTCTACCCTCTCTTCCACAAGGGAAGTCATCATACCCATACCTTTTGCTGTCCTGCTCCCTGTGTCCTTCCCTCAGTCTCTGACTGTGTCTCTAGTGCCAGCTCGCTGCTGCCCCGGGAGAAGGAGACCAGAATTGTCTGTCCGCCTCTCTGCCTCCTTCACAGTGAGCTCTTTAGACAGACACGCCCTCATTCCTTACCTCCAGCAAGCAGCGGGCTCCTTCAGAGCCTGCACAAGTATATGGATCTGTGAGTGAAGACACTGAACTGCTGACGTGTATCCTTCACTAGTGAGATTCTGTTTTTATGAAAAATTGATCAGGAATTAAGTTGTAAACTTGTGGATTTTGGTAGTCAAAATTTCTTGTGTGGTGTAATTTATACATGCTCACTAAATCCAGTCATCCACTTAGTAGTAAGCATATGTTTGTCTAGGTTTTGCATCAAAGTTTATATGTATTTTGTTTTTACTTTAATTTTTTTTCTTTTTACTTTAATTAATTAATTTTTCTTGAAGTATAGTTGACCCACAATGTTACGGTAGTTTCTGGTGTCCGTCATAGTGATATGACAAGTTTATGTGTAATGCTATGCTCGTTGCAAGTGTGGCTACCTTCTGGCACCCTAAGTATATATTTTGTTAGTTCCAGAGAGTAGAAATAGAGTAAGCACCTACAATTATTCTAGAGCCATTCTTTCTACTGTGGTCATAAAATTTGGCCTGACCTAGTGACTCAGAAGTGACCGCTCACATCATATATTCTGGATGTGGTTTGGCTTATGTTGGAAGAGGGCATAAAAAACCATTTTTGAATGAAGAATAATTAACCTTGCCAGTATGTTATGTTTTATTTAAGGTATTTAACTGTAAAACAGATGAATTAAGATCTGATTGTTGATGTTTCAGAGACTTTTTCCATTAACAAATATTTTACTAGAGGTAAGATTTAAATTCACTTAGTCTGCTTCAGGACTTGAGTTTGTTTACTATTTATGGGATATAAGACTTTCCTTTAAGAAAACAACATATTTCATATTTCATTATTCCTCAAATATCTCATTATTGGTCAGATTCTGTCTGTAGGTACGCAAAAAGGAATGTGTGGGTAATTAAGTCAGCGCAAGTAAATAACATGCGAAGGATGAAGTTTAGGGAATGGTGTGTCTGCCGTCATTACTCACTACTGACACTACTCTTACACTAAGAAGTACTACTTACCACGCTCAGTGCTCAGAATAATTAGACTGCCTTTCTTCTGAAAATCCCTCGAAAGATAGAGATGTACCTTTTTGTTTCAATCCTTTGTTGTACCTAGCATGACCCTAAATTTTCAATGAATAAATTGAAATAAACAAAAATGCTATTGAACCTCCCTTCTTTCTTTTAGGTATAATATTGAGCCCAGTTTATATTGCCCATTTTTCTCCCTTGGAGCATGCATGGAAGGCCTAAATATTTTGTTTACGAAACTGTTAGGAATTACGTTGTATGCAGAGCAGCCTGCGAAAGGAGAGGTGTGGTGTGAAGATGTTCGCAAACTGGTAAGCGTCCAGGGAGTGTAGAGTCGCACTCCTTTATCTCTAGGGTTTGGTAATCCAGTTAAGAGCAGTTTTATCCTCAAGGCAGCTTTGCCATGATGGGAGCGCGGCTCACCTTCTGTTTCATGGAGAGTCCAAGTCATTGCTTCTGACTTAACAAAAACATTTTTTTTTTTCTCTAAAATCAACTGATAGAAACATATACTAGCAGAGTGAATTCTCTGGAAGAATTTTTTTTTAGGGACTTGACAGAAAGTTGAATCTTTGTATGTTGACAAATTCTGGTTAAAGAGAAATTTGTCATTACTTTTCATATTCCTGCAGTGCTCAGTGTCCCTTTTGGTTAATTCCAGAATTTATTACATCTGTCACTTTTTTTTTTTTTAACCCCCCTTCCCACCTCGTAGGAGCTTATATTTTATAATATATTGATTCATATCCCGTGTTCTAATGTGACCTCAAGCCTGGCGTCCACCCCTGCTCCTGTTAGGACCCACTTTATTTGAGATATCAATATGTTCATTTTTTCTTGATAAAATCATGAGGATTTATGGACTTACTCTCACAAAGGCTCTGTGTTGCTGTTACTCTGTTTTACCTTCTGCCTGTATGCATGCCACACTGTTTCAAGGGAAGGAAGCTCTCTGATGGTCTCCTGGCTGTGTTCTGTGAGAGTGGAATAGGCGTGGTGATAGAATTGAAAAGGTAGAGTGGAAGCAGCTTTATCACCGCACCGATTACCTGAGGATCTGTGCATTGTGTACTTCTCAAAGTGGTGGAGACTGACAGAGTGCAGAGATACAATGAGAGAAAAACCAGTAAGAGTGAAAGGACCAAATGCAACTAATGAAAAGCTTTCCCCATTATAGAGTATGAGGCCACCTCGCTTCCCCCACTAGACGTTAAGCCCGCCAGGCTTCCCCTGCTATGGGGCGTGGGCCCCACGGGGGCAGCACTCTTTGCCAGATTGATTCACTGCTGATATTCTGAATGCCTTGATAAGATAAATTCCAAACACCTACTTGGTGCTAAAGAGATACTTGTTGAACCAACAAATGTATGCCTGCACAGAGTTGTAGTGCATAAAGCTGAGGTTCTCTGTGGCAGAATCCTCAAGTTGTGACAAAACAGAGGAGGCAAGCTGGAGGCCGGCTGTTGAGTTCTCCATGCGCGGTGTGTCTTGTGTAGGCCCAGTTTGAGGGAAGAGCATAAATAATGAGATTACTGATCTTCAACTGAAGCCAGAAGCAACCTTCTGTTCTATCTGATCCAGGGGTTAGCATTTGGGGGCATAGGGCTACACTGAGATCTAAATTAAGATTGAGATCTAGAACTGTGAAGCCAGCACTTGTTTCCAAGTGTGTGGGGGAGGTCTGTGAGCAGTCTGAAGAGCTGGGTTTGGTCTCGGTGTTGTGAGGCTCTGGCAATCGGGACAAAGGGCTCAGACCAGAAGGGTTGCCTCTCCTGGACAGAATCCCCAAATCAGATTCTTCTGAGAGATGAGGGGACAATAGATAATTTATTTTTAGATCATGTGGGATGTAGAAAGTAATAAAATATCTATAGTTATGGCTATGGTTTTTTTTTTAAGATTTTATTTATTTATTTAACAGGCAGAGATCACAAGCAGGCAGAGAGGCAGGCAGAGAGAGAGGAGGAAGCAGGCTCCCTGCTGAGCAGAGAACCCGATGCGGGGCTCGATCCCAGGACCCTGGGATCATGACCTGTGCTGAAGGCAGAGGCTTTAACCCAGTGAGCCACCCAGGCGCCCCAGCTATGGGTGTTTTATATTTAGATTCTTGTTAGAGATGTTTTTCTACTTTGAGAGTTTCCGATGGCTTCATTCATCACTAAATGTAATTTTTTTCCAGGCTGTGGTTCATGAATCTGAAGGATTGTTGGGGTACATTTACTGTGATTTCTTCCAGCGAGCAGACAAACCTCATCAGGTGATGCTTTATGTGACTTTATGTTTCCATAAAAGTCACTTTATGTGACTCAGTGTTTCCAAGACTCAGTTTCAGTTTCCCCATCGGAACAACGAGAGAGCTGCCTCAGGGGTTATTGTGAAGAATAAGTGATACAACGTATGTGAATCTCAGCCTGTTAGAGAAAATTACTCCAAATATCCCCCTTTGTGATAGAGTTCATTGCTTCTGAGCGATAAAGACAATAGATATGAGAAGTGTCTCCACACATGGAAAGGGTTCAGTAAACATTAGCATCCCTCCCCACAGTAGCTCAGTGTCTGTCCCCTTCCTACTTGCTTGTGTACAGTTATCAACAGTTAGAGCGTGTGGATCTAAGCTGGTGTAGCATCACCGCAATACATATTTTTGGAGTGAATGAACGAATGAGTCAACAAAAGCAAGGTGGTACCGGTGTTTTAAAAATTTAAGATTCTAGCAAAATAAAAAATATTAGGGAGAAGCATCTATAACTAAATAAATAGAATGGAAGTAGGGTAAATTTGAACTGAGACGTGCTGGTATAATTTTATATTCATTGGGACTGTGTTATTCTTCAGATCACCTAATACACTCTTCCCCGGTTGTGTTTGCTGACTCCTCCAGGACTGTCATTTTACAATCCGTGGAGGCAGGTTAAAGGAAGATGGAGACTATCAGCTCCCGGTTGTAGTTCTTATGCTGAATCTTCCCCATTCCTCAAGGAATTCACCAACTTTACTAACTCCTGGAATGATGGAAAATCTCTTCCACGAAATGGGACATGCCATGCATTCTATGCTGGGTCGTACTCGTTACCAACATGTCACTGGTGAGCCAAAAGAGGGGACTTCTGTTTAACAAACATCTTCTAAAAACATGTGTTTTAATTGAAACTGGAGCAAAAGGCGCTTTATTTAGAAAAATCTGGTCATTTAACATTGTCAGGTGGTTATTTTTTGTAGGTTGCCTCACCTCGTCCTTCTAGTTGTTATTCAACCAGATCATCTGACACTTTTCTGCTTCCTTGCTAACGGTTCTGGCCGAGGACTGTCTCACGCGTCTTCTGAGTTCGCACTTTTACATTTTATCATATTTCACATGGAATCGAAGTTTTTGGCTATATGTGTTGGAATAAATATGTGAGCACAGAGTTAGTGAGCAAGTGAAAGAATATTGCCTCTTTTTCTCCAAAATCAGTTAGAATACATATTAAAGCATGCTAAAAAAATATTTTCTGAAGCTTTTCCCCTGTATAAGATGACAGTTTTTCATGCTGGTGTGTGGCCATAGTTGATGATATTTTATGTAGACTTTCCTCTTAGTTGTTTCATCTTTGAATCTGAAGCTCACTATCCTATATGGTCAGCTTTAGATCACCTGCTAAATTGCTTTCATTTAGTTATTTATTAACCAACTTTGTTTACATAATATTTTGGGGGAGAAGAAGATACTTAAAAAACAGTTCATAAAATGTCACCAAAAAGTTCTTACAGGATTTGTCGCTTTATTTTGAGTTTAAAATACAGCTTTTTTTTGCATTGGCTTTGTTATAAGAAGCAAACAGTGGTTTTAAAAAAAGGCACTTTTAGGGGAGCCTGGGTGGCTCAGTGGGTTGAGGCCTCTGCCTTCGGCTCAGGTCACGATCCCAGTGTCCTGGGATCGAGCCCCCCATTGGGCTCTCTGCTCAGCAGGGAGCCTGCTTCCCCCCACCCCTCTCTGCCTGCCTCTCTGCCTACTTGTGATCTCTGTCTGTCAAATAAATAAATAAAATCTTTAAAAAAAAGGTACTTTTAAAACAAATGAAGGGTATGGATAAAGAAGAAGTGGTATATGTTTATACTAGGGAACAGTGCTAAGCCATAAAGAATGAAAACTTGCCATTTACAATGACATGGATGGAGCTGGAGGGTAATATGCTGAGTGAAATAAGTCAAACAAAGAAAGGCAAATAGCAGATGATTTCACTTATTTGTGGAATCTAAAAAACAAATGAGCAAACAGACAAAAAGAAACCCAACAGATTTTTAAATACAGAGAACAAACTGGTGGTTGCCAGAGGGGAGGGCATGGGAGGATGGGCGAAATAGGAGAAGGGGATTAAAAGGTATTGACTTCCAGTTATAAAATAAATAAGTCAAGGAGATGAAAAGCATAGCATAGGGAATAGAACAAACAAACAAACAAAAGTGAAGGATAAAAGCATTTGGTGAGGGGCGCCTGGGTGGCTCAGTGGGTTAAGCCGCTGCCTTCGGCTCAGGTCATGATCTCAGGGTCCTGGGATCAAGTCCCGCATTGGGCTCTCTGCTCAGCAGGGATCCTGCTTCCCTCTCTCTCTCTCTCTGCCTGCCTCTCTATCTACTTGTGATCTCTCTCTGTCAAATGAATAAATAAAATCTTTAAAAAAAAAAAAGGCATTTGGTGGGAGAATTCGGTAAATTAATACAAGTGGTATATTAATTATAAGAATGTTTTAATGTGTGTCTCATGTATAACCCAGAATAGCCAAGGATGGATTTGTTTGTAGAGGGTGTGAGCCATTGCTTTACAAGGTGTTTTATCCAGCTGTGCAAATATTTTGTTTTACTTTTGATATATAGGAAAATATATGAGATTATAATAAACTTTTCTGCAAATATGTGCAATAATTTTATAGAAGTAAAATATTGATTTAATGAATTTAATCTTATCATAGTTCATCAGAAGTGCAAATAAAAGTTTTAAAAGAGCACATAAAAAGTAAGATAAATATTGTTGATTTGATTCATGCCAACTTTTTTTCTTTCCCCTCCATTTTAGGGACCAGGTGCCCTACTGACTTTGCTGAGGTTCCGTCTATCCTGATGGAGTACTTTGCAAATGACTACCGAGTGGTTACCCAGTTTGCCAGACACTATCAGACCGGGCAGGTAGGGGAGCAGTACGGTGGCGCCGTCCTCTGCGTGCTGGCGGTCCACTCTCCTGGACTGCTGCGTAACGTGCAGCTCCTCGGAACCGTCACCCTCTCTCAGTGCCAGAACCTTCCACCTTAGTTTATTTTTTTTTGCCAACCAGCATGATCATTGTGTTGAGAGATAGCTGCTGTATTCTATGCTATGTCCTTTCCCTGTTCGTTCTCACGACCATCCCCTGAGGAAAGTGCTCTGTTCCTCTTTTCCAGATGCGGAAACAACCAGCCTCACTTCAGAAAAGCCCGTGGTCTTCCCTCTTTTGTTTATGCTGCTGAGTATTTGTTCCCTTGGTTTAAATTTTTCCAGTGTTTTGTAAAGCTGAATGGCCTGGCCATATTTTCCCATCATGGCTTGCACAAGAGGTCTGAAAATTCCTTGATTTCAGGGTTTCGATGTCAACATTGGATTTAGAACGGAAGTTTAAAGAGTTCAAAGTTTTATAAAGCAGGAAGACAACGAGCGCGCTCTTGTAACGAGGCGGCCGCAACCATGACCATCAGTGTCGTGGCGTGTCCTGTGCACATGTACTTTACGAAAGATCTTTCCCTTCTCAGAGAACGCTGATGATATAATATCAATAGGTTCGTGTTTCCCCACTGAGACTCTGTCTCCTTGAGTGCAGGTGTGAAATTCTAGTCACCTTTGGATCCTCAGCACTTAGAGTCCTGCAGTACCTAAGAAGTACTAGAAGAAATGATAAATGAAGGAATGAATGGAATCAGAAGAAGTGCCAACCCACCTTTATGAACGACCCTTTTTCTAATGTGATTGGGTCATTTCTGATTTGGGGGCCTTGATTTCATCTAACGGTTCTTGTCAACTGTAGAATAACAGAGGAGTTTCTGGCTAACTAATCTGACTGGGTCTTCATCATAATCTATCTCCATTACTAAGGTGACAGAATTGAGATACTAGTGATCCACTGGCCATGCATCCATTAACCCACGGAGATAACCAGGCCGATAACAGAAACATGAGCCATCAAATAATAGCACAGGCTGCCCATGGGTTCCCATTTTGGGGTTTGGGAATGATCAGGAAGACCTGACTAAGTCCCTCCTTTGGTGCTTGCTCCCCTGCCCCCCTGCACCTGTTGTAGGGGAGGAGAGCACGCCGCACGTTGGGTCAGAGCTACACGCATGGCACACGGGACCAGAAAGGAGAGCCGTGAACTTTGCTGGGGGTGCCGGGAGAGGGTATGTGCGGGAAGTCCTGGAGGAGCCAGGTCTGGAAAAAAATATGTAAGGGGGCAGTTTGCCAGTTGGCTCTCAGCAGCCCCTTTCCATCTCATTAAAATATATTTATTGAGAACACGGAGGACATACATAGTTCCTTCGGTCAGGAAGTAGTTATTGAGTTTTTATTATGTACCAGGCACTGTTCTCAGCATCTGAGAAATAGCCAGGAGTAAGTGAGACAGCGTTCTAACACTCAAGGTCTTTAAATCTCAGGGGAACTAAGACGGAGCTGAAGACAAGGTTATTCCAGCCCAAAGGAAAAGCCTGTAAAGTCATGGAAAAATCTGAGACCTTGGCAAGATGCTGGTAGTGGTAGGAGCAGAAGGAGGAGAAAGGGGAGACAAAAAAAGACACTGGATGTTCTGGTTTCTAGGATTCGTTCCCAGTCTCTTCAGTCCTCTTGCCCCTACACACTTTTTAATCCCAGCTCATTTACTAGACCACTGTTTGTGACTTGACTACTTTTTCTTGGCAGTGTTTACACTGAGCTTTGCTATCACACTTCCTCTTGGGAGTTGTATCTGGTCCTCTTGGCTCTCTGACAACTCTGCCCCAACCCATTTTCTCATTAGCCTTTGGCAGACAGCTTCCCTGGGTTCCATCTTTGAACTCCTGTCCTCGCTCAGCCCTGAGCAGGGCTTAAGTGAGGGCTTGCAAACATGTAGTGAAGTGATGGTGAGGGCCAGAATGAAGGCAATGGCCGTGAGGGGCCTGGAGAAACAGTTCAGGAGCTATTGGAGACTTCATTGGAAGGATTTGAGGCTAGCTGAATAAGAGAGGTGAGAGGGGAATCAAAGATGGAGGCTCCATGAAGAGCAAATTCTGGAAGAGGTCCAAGTTTGAGGGGAAGATGTAGTTCTTTTTTGGCTGTATCCATGGGCTGTTAGTAATACAACTCTGAAATCCAGAATCAAATAGAACCTGCAGCGTGTGGCGGTAGTTGGCATAGAGTTGGCAGTTAAAGTGTGGCCCGTGAGAGAAAAGCAGGAGGCATCTGGAGAAGCAGCATCACAGGAAAGGGGCTGTCGGAGGAGCTTGGATTGCTAAGGGGATCTGAACACTGAGGAGAACACACAGAGGTCAGAGTTACTACAGGAGTGCACCCTGAGCCGCTCAGAGTCATACTTAAAGCAAAAAGTGAAATCTTGGCCTGAAATTCTCCACAGCTATTAAAGTCAGTTTTAAAAATGTTATCTATTTTCATTTGTTTTGTTTTGTTTTTTAAAAGATTTTATTTATTTATTTGACAGACAGAGATCACAAGTAGGCAGAGAGGAAGGCAAGGGTAGGGGGGAAGCAGGCTCCCTGCTGAGTGGAGAGCCCGATGTAGGGCTCGATCCCAGGACCCTGAGATCATGACCTGAGCCGAATGCAGAGTCTTTAACCCACTGAGCCACCCAGGTGCCCCTGTTATCTATTTATAGAACAATCAGAAGAGCAGAGAAAGGCAAGAGCCACTGCTTGCAGGGTAGTGTCATGTCCCAAAAAAGGACAGTTGTTATTTTATTATGGCATTCTTCCCTAAGAAGAGCCATTTTTGAACAAGAGAGTTTTAAGAAAACAATATTAAGTCCAAAAGTACACTTCACACTAAAGGAAACAGGAAAGAAACAGTAAGCTGCTTTGACTTCATTCAAGTTTCAGACTCACAAGGCATGTCCAGTGGGCTAAAGGGACTTGCAGACACATTCTCTAAAGAATTTAAAATAATTTTGTGATTCCTATGGAGAACAGAAAGAGCGCCAGGAGGCAAGGAACGTGTGAATGCCTTGAGTTTCACAAAGGGCTTGCCTCTTCTTGTCACTAATTAAGATACCAAGTGGCTAGATGATTTCATTTTAAGGGCAGTTCTAGCCTTAAGGACAAGGAGTTAATTCCCTAAAATCCAAGCCTTTGTAAATAAATGACATTAAAGCTCGGAAGAAGAATAACAGGGTTGCATCTTTATGCTTCATTTCCTAGTCTGCTACATATATTAGGAAAGGATTTTTGTTTTTCCATCATCTGGTGTATTCCAGAGAACTGTCTGAGTAAGGATAATGTATCAGTGACTTATTAACACCTACAAGTATTTTATCTGAACTGGAGCATGGCATAGCCAATGAATTCCTTGTGGTCGAGGAATGAGAAGTATGCTTATCAGATTTGCAGAGGCCGTACAGCTGTCAGAGATAACAAATGCCAGAGGTGCTCATTCCAGATTCAAAACTGTCTTGACAAGTGACAACATCAAAGCTGAAGCAGAGTTTCTCGTCAATTAATCTTAAAATTAATAACACCAGTGGAGGAGGAGTACAGACTTGGTAGCAGCTCATGTGAAAAGTTCCCAGGTTTTTGGACATGGTAGACTGAACCCGAATCTATAGTCTGATGAGGTTTCCCCACTGATCTCCTGGCTCAGGCTACGTTAGGGACCTGAGCCCTCCAAGGAACTGAAGGTTACTGTCCCTCTTCTCTTCTCAGTGGTCCTTCCTTCCCACCTTGAGCCTAAACCCTTTCCAGGTGCTCCCAGTAAGTGGAAATTATCTGCCGGTGGCCCCACACTTTTGGAAGCATGGTTCTTATTCTCCCTTAAACATGGTAAGGTGCAACTTACTTTTAGTTGTACTAAAAATCATGTAAAAGTTACCATCTGAACCGTGTTCTGGTGCGCCAGTCAGTGGTACGAAGTACATTCTTAATTTTTGCTCCCGTCCCCACCATCCATCTCTAGAACTCTCTTCATCTTCTGAAACTGAAGTTCTGTCCCTGTTAAACAACTCCCCAGATCTTCTCTTCTGGCCCCTGGAAGCCACCCGCCTACCTTCTGTCTCTATAAACTTGACTACTCCAGGTACCTCATATCAGTGGAATCCTGCAGAATTTGTAACTTATCATAATGTTTTTAAGGCTCATCATATTGTAGACTCTGTCAGAATTTCCTTCTTTTTAAAGGGTGAATAACATTCCATTGTATGTATAGATCACGTTGTGTGTGTCTCTTCATGTATTGATGGATACTTGGGTTGCTTCTACCTTTTGACTATTGTAAATAATGCTTCTAGGAACATGGTTTTACAAATGCCTGCTTGAGTCTCTGTTTTCAGTTCTTTTGCGTATATACCAAGAAGTGAGATTGCTGGCTCTTGTAGAAATTCTATTTCAAATATTTTGTAGAGCCACTACAGAGTTCTCCCCATTGGCTATATCACTTTACATTCCTGCTTTGTGCGCTGTTGAGCACAAGGTTCCCATTTTCCACATCCTCGTCAACACTTGTTATTTTCTGATTTTTTGATAGTAGCCATCCTAATGGGTGTGAGGTGGTGTCTCATTGTAGTTTTGATTTTCATTTGCCTAATGACTAGTGATGTTGAATGAGCTTTTTGACCATTTGGATGTCTTCAAAGAAGTGTCAGTTCAAGTCTTTAACTCATACTAAAATTCAGTTGTCTACTTTTTTGGTTGGGGTTTGTAGGAGTTCTTTATGTATTCTTAATGTTACTCCCTGATCAGATATATGATTTGAAAGTATTTTCTCCCATTTTGTGGGTTGCCTTTTCAGTCTGTTGATTGTGTCCTTCAATGTACAGTTTTTAATTTTGATATAGTCCAGTTAATCTGCCTTCTCTTTTGTTGGCTATGCTTTTGGTGTCATATCATGAAATCATTGCCAGGTGTGATGTTATGAAGCTTTTCCTGGATGTTTTTTTCTAAGAGTTTTATAGTTTTAGAGTCTTATGTTTAGGTCTTTGATTCATTTTGAGTTAATCTTAGTAGATGATGCAACTTTTCCCCTCTTATTTTAGTAATTCTGAAACATCTCTTGTTAGTTATCTATTTATTTAATGGCCCCTCCCATCTATTATAAAATCACAGGTACACTTTTTTTCTTTTTAAACAATGTTTGCATTCCTGGATTCAAGGAAATAAGATAATCTTAGCCCCTACCCCAAAGTTAAAAATGCTAAGCACTTCCATAATGTAGTCTAAAAGCCTGATGCTTGACTCTCATCCATGTATATGCACATGAGGAAACTAGGCTGTCTCTGATTTTCAGATTATTTGGCGTACCCAAAGTTTTTCTCATTGTTATTATACAGGCAGGGATGCAGATCAAATATCAATATCATACCACCCTATTTCCCTTTGGCAGTATCTGTCTCTGTCCCTTTTTGTCCATAGTTTCCAACCAATAATCTCTAAACCCCTTTACTCCCCACCTTCCCCCCACACACTTGCATTATTCCCATTTTTTCCTATAAGACCCCCTCTGCATGTTATATGGAGCAGGCGGCAAACTCAGTGTATTTCAATTGTACTTGAGTATTTTTGTTCAGTGTGGGATTCCATGTTCTGTAGTAACATTTTTGAGCTAGAAAACATTCTGAGGAGTGGCCTGCTGCATTGGTATAAAATTAGAAACCATCTCATATTAGGAATGGTGTAAGACTAGATAAAAGAAACTGCAGCATGTCTTATAATATCTGAAGGATGCCATGTCAGAGTAGAAAATGTAAATGTTCTACGTCATTCCAGAAAAAAACCAATGGTACTGGTAAAATAGTGGACAGGGATTATAATGGAGCTGGTTTCCATTCAGTAGATTCTTCTCATGAGTGATTAGAAAGGAAATGCCTCTGAAAGTAATAAACTTTTAATTTAATACTTAGTGTTGCAAAATAACATTTGTAGAATGAGCAGCTGTGAAACCTCCATCCAACTTAAAAAGTAAAACTAATATTACCATATGCTCCTCTCTGGAAGGACAGCCCTGAATTCTTACTAATTTTTGCTTAAAAATATTTTTTTTGCCACATGAGTTATTTATTCTTAAGCAGTATGGTGTTTAGTTTTGTTTTTGAGCTGTGCAAAAGTGGTATTATATTGTTTGTAATCTGCGATTTGCTTTTTCCAGTTAAATGCCTAAAGCTCCTCAGGGGTGCCCGTAGCTCCAGTGTATTTCCTTTCAATTCAGTATAACATCCCATCATTTCTGAGGTCATTTTTCTGTCACTGGGCACGTGGCTTCTTCCAGGTTCTTGCTAGTTCACACGATTCTACTGTGAGCAATTTTATACCTTGTTTTCATGTGGAAGCCTGGAGTTGCTGGGTTTATAGGGGATGTCTGTTTTTAAGTTTATGTGATAATGCCAAATTGCTTTTCAAAATACTTGTACTTATTTGCCCTCCTCCCAGCAATGGTTCCCATCACACCACAGCCTCATCCACATCTGATATTGTCAGAGTCTGAATTTTGCCAATTTTGTAGTTAAGAAATGCAGTGCTCTTGTGGCCTTCATTGGCAACAGCGTTCCATGGCTACTTTGAAAGTTGAACAGCTTTTCATGTTTTTTTTTTGTTTTTTTTTTTGCTTTTCATGTTTAATTGTTTGTTTTTGTTTGCCGTCAAGGGTTTGTCTTACATGCATTTTTCTTTGTAGTGGTTTACTTTTGTCTTATTGATTTCTCCCCCTTCTTGATATGATAGAACAATAACCCTGTGTTTCTCAGTTTATGACTTGTCTTTTCACTTTCTTTAGGGTATCTTTTGATGGATCTTTTAATTCCTTCATTTTAATATTGTTGAATCGAGCAATCTTTTCTTTATAGTTAGTACTTTTTCGATCTCATTTGAGACATATTTGTTTCCTTAAAAGCCATAAAGATATTCTTCTGTTTTCTTCTGAAAGTTTTAATGCTTTTTCTTTATTTTTAGGTCTTCATAATCAAGTTGGAAATTCTGTCTGTATTTAGTATCAGGTCGACTCCAATTTCCCTTCTTCTCTGTGGATAGCTATCGTCCCAGCACCATTTGTTATTGCTCCAGTGATCCATCATGAAGCACGTACCCACTACATGCAATGATCTGTTTATGGGATTTTTCTTTTATTTCATTGTTTACATTGTCGGCCCTGATATTATGCTGTTTTGTTTTTTTTTAAAGATTTTATTTATTTATTTGACAGACAGAAACATAGTGAGAGAGGGAACACAAGCAGGGGGAGTGGGAGAGGGAGAAGCAGACTTCCTGCCGAGCAGGGAGCCTGATGTGGGGGTTTGATCCCAGGACCCCAGGATCATGACCTGAGCCAAAGGCTGCTGCTTAACGACTGAGCCACCCAGGCACCTCCCATGCTATTTTATTATGGCAGCTTCACCAAAGCTTTCCCCATTTGCTCTTCAGAAATTTCTTGTCTATTCTTGGGTTTTTGTGTTCATTCATACACATTTAGAACTAACTTATCTATATAAAAAAATGAGAAGAGTTGCTTCGATTATTAAATCTATAGATCAGTTTGGAGGGAACTGGTATCTCTCTGTATTGATCTTTCAGTGCATGACTCTGATGTTTCTCCATTTGTTAGGTGCTTTAAGTCTTTTAATAAAATTAAATTTTTTTTTTCCTAAGGCGCAACTTTTGCTGCACTTTAATCTTAGATGCCCTACCTTTTTGATACTATTATAAATAGTATATTTTTAAAATTATATTTTCTAATTGTTGCTAGTGTTTAAAGGAGCTATTTATCCCTTTTTTGCATGTAGATTTCATCTCCAGACTCTTTGCTAAACTTTCTTTTTATTTTGCGTAACTTTTCACTAGAACTTGTAATCTTTTTTAACCAGTTACTTCTGCAAACAGAACAATTTTATTCTTCCTTTTCAATTTTTTTATCTTTTTATTTCTCTTTCTTGCCTTCTTTCACTTAACCAGAATCTTCAGGACAGTGTTGAATTGAAGCTGTTCTATGGTCATTATTTGCCTTTATCCTGGTTTCTAAAGGAAATGTTTTCACTGTTTTACCACAAAGATATTTGTTGTAGATTTGGTGGAAATCTCAGGAAAAGGAAATTCCCTCCTATTTCTCGTTCCCCCCCTTTTTTTATTAAAAAATCACTAGTGGCTATTGCATTTTATCAGATTGTGTGTGTGTGTGTGTGTGTGTGTGTGTGCACACGTGCGCGCATCTTTTTAGGTAATTGGGCTGTTCTTTTCTTTTAATTTAATGTAGTGAACATTGATGTTAATGTTAAGCCATTTTTGCACTGCAGGATTAAGTAGGCTTAGTCCTGAATTATATTATTTTTAACACAGTGCTAGCTTCAGTTTGCTAATGTTTTTATTTATTTATTTTTTTAAAGATTTTATTTATTTATTTGACAGTTAGAAATCACAAGTAGGCAGAGAGAGAGGAGGAAGCAGGCTCCCTGCTGAACAGAGAGCCCGATGCAGGGCTTGATCCCAGGACCCTGAGACCATGACCTGAGCCCAAGGCAGAGGCTTTAACCCACTGAGCCACCCAGGTGCCCCTGCTAATGTTTTTATACACAGGACTTTTACATCTGTATTTATGAGAGACTGACTTGTGATTTTTCTTTGTCCTCTTGTTCTTTGCTTTGTTAGTATTAAGAATATGCCATTTCGTAAAATGAGTTTCCAAATGTTCCTTTTTTCCCCTTTCTGTTCCTTAGAAGTGCTTTTATACAATTATAATAATCTGTTTCTTGAAACTTTGTCAGAATTCATCTATAAAATCATTCAGGGTCTATTATTTTCTCTGTGGGAAGATTTTTTAAATGACTGATTTCTTAGTAGTTCCAGGAGTCTTTGGGCCTTCTTTTCTTCTTAAGTAAGCTTTACTAAGTTGTAATTTTCTAGAAATTTACCCATTTAATCCAAGTTTTCAAGTTTATGGCATAAGGTTATTTATAGCATTCTTTTATCCTTCAAATCCTGCTAAACGTGTAGTTATATTCTTTTCATTCCTGATATCATCCTCTCATTTTTTCTCGCTTAATCTAGGCCGAGGTTTGTCTTTTTAGTATTTTCAAAGAACTTAGGCACATTTTATTTATCCTCTATTTTGTTCATTTTAGTTCACTTAGTTTCTGTTTCTATTTTTATTATTATTTTCTCCTTCCTCCTATTAAGCTAGCTGGACACTGAACTAACTCAGCTTCAGTATTACCTAACATATCTGTTCGAATTTTAATGCTATAATTTTAAAGTGTGCTGATGTGTGCTTTAGCTGCATGCCATGCTTTTCATAGGAAATATTTCTAATGTTGCTAATTTCCATTGTAATTTTCCCTTTGACCACCGAGTTGTTAGAAGTACAGCTTAAACGTTTTAAACTGTGCAGAGGACTTATTTATCTTCTTCTTATTAATAGCTAAGTAGTCTACCCAGTATTGGTTCTTCGTAGGTTGTTGGTATTTTATGGCTTCATGAGCCATCAGTTTTTTGGGGAATGTTGGTTTTTGTTCTTCAATTCAGTACATTGTGTATTTTCTAATCATTGGGTCTGGGGTTGCATACGAGTCTGTTAAGTCAATCTTATAATTGTGTTCAGATTTTTAAATTTTTTTGAACTAGCAAAAAATGTGAGAGGTGGAAATCTTCCAGGATGATGGATAGATAATTTTTTCACCTTAGTTTTACCTAATTTTTTTTTTAAATTAGGACTTTATTTATTTAGGTTTTGGTTCCCAGCAACACTAAGGAGATGGTACAAAGATTTCCCATATACCACCTGCCCCCACACAGGTGCAGCCTCCCCCATTACCAACATCCCCCAGCAGGATGGTGCGTTAGTTACAGTTGATGATCCTGCACCGACATTTCATCATCCCCCCAAGTCCATAGTTTACATTAGGGTTCACCCTTGGTATCATATATCCTGTGAGTCTAGACAAATATATAATGGCAGGTATCCATCATGATGGCATCATACCTAGTATTTTCACTGCCTTACACATTTTTCTGTCTTTTTTTTTACTCCATGTATTTTGAGTAAATTTTTTTAGAGGCATAAACAGTGTTCTTCTCTTAATCTTTATAATGAACCATTATATGGTTCATTAGAATGGTTCATCTTAAAGTCTATTTTTTCTGATAATTTTGCAACCTAGTTGTGTCGCTAATCATTAAGTAGTCCCATGAGGGACGGCTGGCTGGCTCACTCAGCAGAGCATGTGACTCTTGGTCTTGGGGTTGTGAGTTCAAGCTCCATGTTGGGGATAGAGATGACTTAAAGATAACGTCTTTACAAAAAAGAAAAATATGGGGGCCCCTGGATGGCTCAGTCTGTTGAGCATCTGGCTTCAGCTTAAGTCATGATCTCAGGGTCCTGGGATCGAGCCCTGCGTTGGGCTCTCCACTCTGAGGGGAGTCTCTTTGCTTGCTTGTGCGTGCTCTCTCTCTCTCTCTCTCAAATGAATACATGAAATCTTTTTAAAAAAGAAAAATATAGTCATTTGATTTTTGAGAGAACCTACAGTTTTTGTACAATTTTGTCCATTAGCCACCACTAAAATGCTTGTTGCTCTAGTTATCTTTCTCACAAAATATTTATCAAACAACAAATAATAGGAATGAACATTTATTATTTTAGATGTTTTTCTGATTTAATCCTATCTAGCAATGAAGTAGGTACATGGTTATCCACGCTTTATAGAAACTGACTTATGTTAAGCAATTTGCACATGGGTCACAAAGTAGTAACAAGGGGGTTGGTCTTTTATTTTCTATTTGTGATTTATTAATAGATCTGTGAGTTTCACATCACAGCTTCCATAAAGTTCTATCAGTTGTTCAAATCAATATTACAACATGTGGTTGTTTTCTCTTTCCAGATTTTACTCTGGTAGGAAATGGTTTATATGTCTTTTACAATATGTCTCAAAAAATCACAGACCTATTTCCATTGTAAGTGTTATTTTTAGGACAGTAGAATTCTAGTGCTTTCATTTTAGAACTGTTCTGTGCTGCGTCATTATAAGATTTAGTTTGTTCCCCTAGTTTGTGAAAGTCAGCCCAAGGCTAAAATTGCTTAACATTTATTTCCAAGGAGACAGAGAGGCTTGTAATAAATCTTCTCCTGTCTCTCTCTCTCAGGAGATAGGAACAAGGATTGAAGGTAAAAATTATAGAGCAACTGGAACTAGATTAGTTTTGGCAGGTTTAAGTTGTTTTGAAACTTTTCTTATTTTCAGCTTTAATGCTTCTCAATTATGTCTAGACAAGAACATTGAACTGGGAGGTGGAGACGGGTCTGACCTTGGCCCCCCTACCACACACAGTTGACCTCCGATCAGTCACTGAACTTGCCTGAGACTTTTCTGCTCTTTCATATAAAATAAAGATGCAAATTTAGAAGTTAAAAATTAATGCCTCCATACTTACCTCAAAAACTGTAGTTTTTATATGTATGTAATGTATGCAAACTGTGAGCACAGTCTGATTGGAATTTTTTTAAATCACACCTTAACTGAGTTAAACATAAAAACATGTTTCACTGGACCTTGTAAAAGTCAAAATACTTCTCTCTGTTTCTCTGAACTGTCAGTGAGTCTGTGATAACATGTAAGCATTTCTAAAGGTTCTTTTTTCTCATTTCATCTTAGTTTGTCAGAAAACACCACTACAAGTCGTAGACGTTAAAAGCAATGTTATTTTCTGTGGATTTAGAGCTGACATTTTTTTCTCTTTGGGATGAGGCAGCTTTTCCATTATATTGATTATGTGCCGTCTGGATTATGGGATAATAGCAAAACAGACTAGCTGATACATGCTGAATCCAGTTGTTTTCCCGTTATAGACACGCACAGAGATTTAGTGCTTGGGGTGGTATGGGATCAAGCTGCTGACTTGTAGCCTGGATGGCTTTGATGCTCGGCTTTCTGCCTCTGAAGGCTTTTCTTGTTCTAGATGACCATGTCTCAACAAGTTTATGGCATTAGATCCCTCGTGTGCCCAAAGGATATCAGCGGTAGGGGTTCTTTGCTTCGGAAAGAGTTGGATTTATTACCATAACAAGGATTTGTACCAGAGAATGTCTTAGCTTTTAATATTTATGCAGCTTTTACCATAATAAATTTTCTAAATGGCCATAAGTAAGATATTTTATCACAGTGACTTGGTTCTGGAAGAATTTGATGCCAAAACTTTTAACAAGACATGATTTAAATTAAACTGGTGTGATTGTGAAGTGATAGAAAATGTCTGGCAAATGCATGAGGTTACATGCTTACAAGTTGAGCTCATGGGGAAACATTCAGAGAATTCAAGTAATGCCAAGTTCACTAAAACATTTGCATTTTTTGACGATATTCTGAAACCTTCCAAAAAATGTTGTGCTTTTTTTTAATATAACAGAAAAGCTGTTATTGTTTTTAATAGTTTTGTTCCTGTATTCAGTCAGCCATGGCGTAGCTTATGTCTATCCCAAGAATCCAGTAAACACTTCCTTCCTTGGGGAGGCAGTGTCCATAGGCTCTGCACAGCTAGCCGCGTTTGACTCACATGAAGCTCTCAAGGAAGTTAGTTGTGAACAGGACAGTGATGTAACCTAGTGTCTAGCCAGAACACTTTTAGGAAGGAAGGGGATGCCATTATTAATTATTCTGAACCGGTAGTCCTAACCTGGGACTGCCAGGCCCACCTGCATGTGCGGTCCCGCTCGCCATGACAGCCCTCAATGAGACAGATGTGTTAGATGCAGGGACTCGAAGTTCATCCAGCTTAATCCTTTCCACAAGGTGACTATTACCACAATGAATCTTTATATGAATTTTTTACAGTGGTATTTTTTGATCCTCATTTTACAGTTGAGAAAACATGATACCAAGAGACTTGCCTGCCATCCCAAAGCGAGTGAGTCATCATAGAAAACCCAAGCTAGGAAAAAAAAAAGGAAAGAAAGAAAACCCAAGCTGCCTGACCTCAGACGCAGTCCTCTCTCTTTCTTGTGGTGCTACCTTCCTACAGTTCTACCTGTAAAATCAGGATGATTTAATTTTGCTCACCTTCGTTGTTCGAGCACTTGTGATGCTTATGTTTTTCTAAGCCTGAATATCTCAAACTTTACTGTGCATGAAATCACCTGGGGATCTGGTTAAAATGTAGATTCTGACTCAGTGGGTATGGAGCACCCAGGATTTTATATTTCTGAGAATCTTCCAGATGATGCTGAGGCTGCTGGGTTTTACTTGTTTTGGACTCCAGGTCGTTGGGTAATTATTGTCCTTGTTGTTCATATTTTAATTATAAGCAGGGAATCAGACTTTACTTTCTTGATAGAAGAAAGGATCAATCTTGTGGTCCTTTGTTTTGTCTTTTTGGCCACAGTTGTGTTCTGGCATTTGAAAATGAAGAATTGCGTGCTGGGAGTGGGTTCTAGTACAGCCGTGTGCTTTGGGTGCACAGAGAAGGATGGGGCTTCCGGTCCCTTGGGTGTTTTCAAGGGACCTTTCACACCACGATGGCTATGGCTCAGAGTCTGGCTGGGACTCCAGAAACTCAAACGGAAACCAACAAATGCAGCAATAGTGCATAAGATAGCATGAATAAATGAACAAAATACTAGAAATAGGAACCGCTACTCTGCGGAGCAGAACCATGGCGTGGGACGGTGAAGTCTACCAGCCTCTGAGACGGAGGCTGGGACCCTGTAGTTTACAGAGCTCCCAAGAGGGAGGGGACCCGAGAGGGTTGCCTTATATTGGATTATTAAAATAAATTAGGTCACGGTAGTTAATTATTGGCATGTCATATTCCCATTGTAGAAACAACTCTACCTTTTTCCTATTTAGCAATGGGGGGTGAAAACCACAGTGTCTTTCTATATTTATAGCTAGGGTGAATCTTTGAAATACCACCACTCTAATAATACAGGAGATACAATTAATTGTTAGAGTAATTGCCTTTCAGACACTTTAGGTAATTGCTGCCTTATAATTTCCTCCATTGCTCTATCCATACCTCTTTTGTGGTTCTTGAGGCGTTTTCCCTCGCATTGTTCAGTTTCAACGTGCATTCCTTTTCCTGTCCATGGCAACAGGAGTAGGAAGGAATCATTGTTATATTAACCAGAAGCTCGGTTGCGCCCCTTGCACACAGTGGGGTGCTTCGCAAAGATGAGCCCAGGGGGCCTCCCTGACAAACCTACTTGCTTTCATAGCTCCAGTCGGCAGAGCCTCGGCTCAGTGCACAAAGGAGTGAGCCAGCATCAAACCAAGGCTAGTTCAGACCCAGCAGCCTTCTATAGAGACAGAAACCTGCCCCCCGCCGAAACTACAGGTGTTTTTGTAAAAGAAACTCAGGCTAGGGCATACATTATCTGACATATAAAGTTCATTTGGTAAATGTTACTTTGGAAATAAATCTGCATTCGTGTTCTCACACCTTGTTCAAAATAGTCTGCCCTTGGTGAGGGATCCAGATTGCTTCAGAAAACCGTGTCTGAACAGCTCCATACTGAGATCATTTTGTAAGGTTGTAGACTGCTAAGCTTTGTTAAGGGTGTAACTAGAGGTACTATTGTAGTCAACTGAGATAGCCCTTTGAAAACAATATTGATAACTAGGACATACTCGAAAAAGAACAAAATGGAAATTTGCCTTTTTTATTGTAGAAAAAGAATTTTGCCGGGAACAAATGTGGGATGTGGGGCTGTGATTATTTGGCATTTTCAGTGTGGACTCAAGTTGTGTGAGGCTGGCCTGTCTTCTGTCTGCGGCTTGGCAGAGAATGGCAGGTGACTGGAGCGGAGAAGCCAGAGGAACTTTGGGATGTGCTATTGCAGTGAGGAGACTAGAGAAAAGTGTCATTTTGGAACTCAGCCTATTTGTTTCCTGGCCATAAGGGAAAGCATGTTAGCGTATTCTCTTTCGTTCACTCCATCAGCTCTCATGGGTTAGAAAAGACCGTTCTGGCCAAGGCACTGAACTGGTGGGGCCAAGGAAGCAGCTGCGGCATCCTAGAGACCCGTTTCCAGCAAACCTGGGGAGTCTGCTGGCCTCTGGAGAGGAGAGTGCCAAGATGGGATTTAAAGAGCTGAAAAGAAGCTTTCTGAAGAAAGTGGGTGAATTTAGGGTCAGAGAGAAATGCAAAGATTAGTGAGAATGATACAGTTGTATTTGAACATTTTTAAAAAGAAATTTTATTCATAATACTTTTTCTTATATTTACAGTTCACCTTTAATTTCCTTAGCAAATTATTTCCCAACTAGTGTCCTAAATATTGAATCTCTTGATTTTATAAAGATGTATTATGGCGTGGAAGCATGTTTTGTGCTCAAATAACTTTGGGAAATAAGTGTTGAAATTAATTAAGGTTTCTGCACTTCAGAAGGTAGGACTACTCATAACTTTGAATATCCTAACTTGATCTGGGTATCTCCAGGAAAGAAATTAATTTGGGGGAATCTCGTGGACAAACCTGACCTGCTTTTATTGCTGTATCTCCTACCACAAGGCAGGGCCCCCCTCAGGAAACAGGGGCATGGGAGTCAGCCAGCAGCCAATGAAGGCCAAGTTACTTTAGACCCAGTTGGGTTCCATAGATACAAGGAATGTAGAGGAGTCTCTCTCACCTATTTGATTATTTAAACCATTATTAATGACACACTTATAAATCTCTTCAGGAAATACACAGTAGTGTCTGTGGAATACTTTGAATGAAAAACTTTATTTTTTGTCTACCTGTTTTCTTTTCAGTGGAAAGTTCACTTTCCACAAAATATATGCTACACAGAGATTCATTGTTTTCTGTCTCCAGCTTTGGGATTGCATACTTTGGAACTGAGTGTGTTCTGGATTTTAGAAAAGTAAAATGGTTTATATGTTGTATATTTTGAATTTAAAAAACTAGTGGGTTCTGACAGAATACCTTGTAGTCAAAGGAATTCATGTTTCTGCATATTTACCAAGTGGGATTAACACTTTGCAGATTTCACTTTTGTTAAGGCCACGTTTTGCCATTTGTGAAAATCTTTCAGTTCAGACCTTTCTGGATCATGGAATCCCAGACAAAGGAGCTAGATGTGTATTCACAGCAGTTCGAATAGGCACCTCACTGAGTTTCTCTCTCTGACTAGAGCTAAATTTGTGACTCAGCTGTGAAGATGAATGAAAGCATGAGACACATATGTTTATGTGTCTAACTTCCATTCTGACCTCATTTTATTTTCCTGCCTTCATTTTCCTATCTCTACTTTAATCATCTATTAATTATATGCCAATTAATATTGACTAGAAATTTTATTATTACCACTAATCCTTTTTTGGGGAAGAACTTGTATTTTTTAAAAAAAGATTTATTTATTTTTTTGAGAGAGAGAGAGTGAGCAAGCATGCTGAGCGGGGAGGGGCAGACAGAGAGGAGAGAGAAACTCAAGCAGACCCTGCGCTGAGGTCAGAGCCCCATGTGGGGCTCAATCTCATGACCCTGGGATCAGGACCTGAGCCCAAATCAAGAATCTGTGCTCAACCAACTGTGCCACACGGGCACCCCCCCCACTTAGGGTATTAATAAAACAAATTTTGCAAAGGGTTACTTTCACCATCAAGCTGTAGTATAGTTGAATTACAAGATTGAATTTGGAGAGGTACATAAATAAATGAAAATAAATTTAAAAGCCTGAAGATACACAGCTACAACAGACAGCACAGATTTCCCCTTGGGAAGCAGGTATCGAAATTGTGATTCTTTTGAGGGCAAGAGATGATGGTTTCTTTCTTCTTCCCATGGTTCCTAGAATGGCACCTTATACTAAGGATTTATTGAATGAATGCGTGAATAATTGTTGGTGCTTTTAGTATACATTGAGATAATGTATTTGTGTATTTTATCATTTCATTCCTTCGAAAGCATATGAATGTGAATTACATGCATGTCTAACCCTCATTTGTTGACTACTCATCTTATTTAAATGCGAGGTAAGAAAACTCACAAATGAATTGAAAATGTATAAAGATTGCATGTGTGCACAGCCTTGTCAGCACAGTTTGATCATTTTGGTCCACCAAAAGGAGATAGTGCTTCCTATCTCTGGCACTTTATTCTTTAAGCCTATAGGAGCTGAGATAATGAAAAGTGTCTTCTCTTCCCCCCATTGGTAATTTAAAAATAATAATGACAGGGTCTCCTAGAATGTAAGTTCCTTGAGAACTGGGATTTTTATCATTTTTATTCACTGATATATCAACTTTGCCTGTTACATGACAGGCAGTAAATAAATTTGTTGAGTGAACTGTCTTTTGGCTAAAGCCCACTAACTCTCCTAGATGCCTGCTTGATGGTGTGAAAATCAGCTCTCCTAGCGCAACTGCCGGTGCACTGCGGGTTTCTTCATGATAGTCTTTAGTGATGTCCAGTTCCTGACTTAATGGAGAGTGGCTCACCCTTTACAAAGCTTTTCTGCCTTTCTTTTTCCTTTAGAAGCTAAAAGCCTAAGTAGTTGTACGGATGAAAGTCTGAATCATTGGGCATGTGGAAAGCTGAAAGAGCACTGCTCTCAAGTTAACTACAGGAAAAAGATAAAACCGTAACTTTTCTTGAGCTTCTAAGAACATTGAGGTCCTAGGCCCATGAGATTGTCTGAGTGGCAAAGCATGTGCGAAGGCCTGGCTGCCGTGCAGAAGGGGAAAGATAAATCAGAGAACATTTTAACAAATTGTCGGAGGCCAAATGTGGGCTGCCCTGTCAGTCTGGCATAGCTGCGGTGTTTGCACTCACCTGGAGGCCCTTTTCCGTCAGGCTTCGCCAGGTACCAGGAGAAGTCCTGGGCACAGGTTGGGAGACCGCACGGGGCCCTCCCCAGTGTTGCAGCCCTACAGGAGGTGATTGGCTGCTACACAGGAACAGCACAAAACCCCGCCTCCTTGCTCAGAGGTAAAGAAATCCCTAGAGTCAGACCCAGAGACTTTAACTACTAACTAGAATAAATTCAAAGTAACTATCAGACGGGGATTTAGATAACTCTGTTAAAGGAAAAGGTGGACAACATACTCGAGCTGATGAAGCAAAAGATGGAAACTATGAGAGACACTCAAATGGAAATGCATAAATAATGCCATGATATCAGAGAAGAAGAATTCGTTTGAGGGGCTCATCAGTACACTTGACACAGCTGAAGAAAGAATGTGAGCTCAGTGTACTTGAAGGCAGGTCAGTCGAAATTACCCAAACTGAAATACAAAGAGGGAGAAAAAAGTAGGGTCAGGGCAGAGCAGAGCACGAGTGTCCAAGAACTTTGGGGCAAATGGAGTTGCACAAAGAAGAAGAGAGAGATAATAAGGCAGAAGAACTGTTTGAAGGCATAATGGCTGAGAATTTGCCAAAAATCATGAAAATCCAGCCAGAGATCCAAGATGCTTAGAGAACCCCAAGCAGGATAAATATCAAAAGAACACCTCATAGTCCAAGATAAAGAGAAAACCCTGAAGGCAGCCAGAGGGCAGGGGAGTGAAGGAGGGGAGTAGGGGGGCAGCGAGCGGAGACACAGAGGATCAGATGGAATTCACAGCGGACTTGTTGTCATAAACTGAAGGTTTGAAATATCAAGATCCATAGCATGAGATACATTTGATTAAAATGTCACCAGAAAGGGAACATTTCTAAGTAAGAACTGGACTCTGCAGATGAAGAACTGACTCACTTTTGATAACCAATTCTGCCTAAAATGAGAGAAAAGTCTTTTCAGATGTGAGTTAATAGCCAAGTTTTGTGGCAGGTGTTGAACTATGGAAGAGAGAATAAGAACACGTTAGTTGATGTAATTGTTCTAAAAACCTTAAAATAATCACCATGATGGAGAAAGGTCTAAATGGTCTAAATGGTCTAAAAGGTCTAAAATGGTCTAAAGCTGGACCATTTGAGGAGGCACATATATTTCATTATGCTTATTTGACTATTATGCAAATGAAGAAAACTATAAGTAGGAAACTTTGAAAGTACATTTCTTTATTAAGAGCTTGATTGTTAGGTGCTATGTAGAACTGTTGAGCTATAATTTCTGTCTCCTAAGAATTTATAAGTCTAAAACAGGCCATATTTACAGAATATGTAGCTAAAACAGTAAAATGTAAATGAAGTTTGTCAAAGTCAATGATTATTGTATTACACAGGGCAACTCTAATAGCAAATTATAGTAGCTACCATTTACTCAGTATCTACTCTGTTGAACCTGACATAGTATGTTTTAAAAATACATTCTGTTCAATTCTCATCTAATTCTGCAAAAAGATAATACATTTTGTCAATGAGGAAAGTGTGTTTTGGAGAAGTTCGGTACATTGCCCTACATTATGCCGCCAAATTGGTAAGTGGCACAGTTAGGATTCAGACTTGGAGAAAAAGAGAAAAGGATTCGGACTCCAATCTGGCTCCAAAACCTGTTCTCTTTCCAACTGCACGTTGCCAGTGAAGCATAATAATGGAAGTTCACAGTCAGAAGGGTGTTGGTTTAAGGCAGACCAGGCTCTCAGTTCTCCTTTGAAGGGTCCAAGAAGAAGGTTCCTGGAAGGAATGGTATTTCTGGATTTAAGGGATGATATGAAGCAGCCGTTTGAGCAGGCAGAAGTTGAGGATCCTGGAAACAGCCTGCAAGGCCCAAGACAGCTGTCCGGTTGTGCCATTTCGTACACCATCATTCTTCACCCTTGTCGACTTGAATTTTATTCTTGCTTTACAACATTCTTCGTCTGCAAGTAGGATTCCTCTTAATCTTGAATGAATATGGCGGTGTCCAGATCCCAAGGAGAACTGAGAATTACATGCCACTGTCAGGATAGGCGCTTTAGTGAAGTGTTTTGTACTGTGGAAGTTATGAAGACTGAAATAGTCTGATAAAAAAATGCAGTCGATGATATGGTAAAAAAGAGTTATTACTTCTGATGCCGTGAACTTTGATGAATTTTCAGTGTAATATAATGAAAAATAATTCCAATATTGTTTGAGGTTCAGGTGCTTTAAATACATTTCCACTTATATATAGTTTTATATATATATATATATACACACACACACACACACACACTTATATATATATTACCTGTCAGCTTCGATGTATTCATTTTCTGTTTCTTCAGTATATCAAATGTGAGAGTCTTCACGTTAGGAGACAATAATGTGAAACAGCTGTGCTACTCGCTAGATAGATCCACTGTGGAATGACAGCAAAAATGGAATTTTTTTCAATATTGGTTGTCATACCTCTGGTTGGTAAAGTGATATCTACAGAAGAAAATCTCAACCAGGAAACATTTTTCTAATTTGACATTTAAGATTTAACTTCTAAATATTTTTATTAAAAAATTCTCATATAACTTGAAAATCAGTTTTTATAGTATTTAAGTTTTCACCTTATTTTTGTTAAGAAATAAAAGGATGTACTTTTCAAGAGAATAATATAAATATATAAAGGCATACATTCGTTTCATTGGGATTTGCAGTTACTACTTTTTTACTGACTGAAGTTTTGTAGCAACTTTGCACCAAGCAAGTGTGTTGGTGCCATATTTCCAACAGTGTTTGTTCACTTTATGTTTCTGTGCTACATTTTGATAATTCTTGCAATATTTCAAACTTTCATTTTACTGCATTTGTTACGGTGAGCTGTGGTCAGTGATTATGACTCACTGAAAGCTTAGACGATGGTTAGCATTTTTTAGCAATGAAGTATTTTTAAATTAAGGTATGTACATTGTTTATTTAGGCATAATGCTATTGCACACTGAATAGACCAAGATGTAAATATAACTTTATATGCACTGGGAAACCAAACAATTCATTGAACTCTATTGTGATACTCACTTTGTTGCGGTGGTCTGCAAACCAGATCTGCAATATCTCTAAGTTCTGCTTGTAACTATTCCAACAGCTGAAATGCATTTGTTAATCTCAGTTGACTAAGAGCCAAATCAGATTTTTATTTATTTTTATTTTTTTTTTAGTTTTTATTCAAATTTCAGGCCATTAACATACAGTATAATATTAGTTTCAGGTGTATAGTATAGTGATTCAGCACTTCCTTACAACATCTGGTGCTCATCACAAGTATACTCATTAATCCCCCAAACTGGATTTTTTTTAAAGATTTCATTTATTTATTTGACAGACAGAGATCACAAGTAGGCAGAGAGGCAGGCAGACTTTGCTTTGAACTGGTCTACCAAGATTGTACTTACCTTCTATATGTTTCTGTGTATTTTTGGTAAGCGTTCCTTGAATTTACTACAGTATGTATAGTAGGCCTTGAATACATAATTTTTAGGAGGTTTTTTGGTACTTATCCTTTTATTTTGAAATAATTAGATTCATGGGAAGTTGCAAAAAATAACACAGAGGTCCCATGTCACCTTTCCCAGCAGTGGCACTCATTTCCCCCAGTAGTACTGTTTTCTATAACTGTAGAATGTGTTTCCTTTTATGACATAATTATTGATGAACTGTGTTTTTAGCTGTCTCTGTTCTTACGTGCTGTCTTTCTTTACATCTTTTGTTTTATTGTGAACCAGACAAGGAAAGAATTAAGCTTCATTAAATTTGTCCCTTTAATGTTTGCCGTTTCTGTGTGGGTTTGAATCTGAGGTTGCACCCTCACAATAAGTAAGCTACTTCCGAATGGAAAGGGGTTATGTTGGGTTTAGCTCTTAGATCCATTACTTAGCATTTCCATATGATTGTCTACAGAGCAGAAGTAGTAAACCTTTCAAAGATGCCTGACCATTGCCATGGGCCCTGGGAGCTGCTTGTTTCCCGCTAAGCAGGGGTACCTTCCTACTCTCACCGTCTCCCACTGCTGATTTGACCTTCCTTCTCACCCACTTGCTGTTCCCTCATCTGCCTCATCCTCAGTTCTGCCCATACGCCAGGCCAGACTGGGATCCCAGGGTTCTCTCAGGACTGATGATTCTGCACTTCTCGGTGGACCAGTCTCCACAACTTTGTCTAACCTCCTTACGCCTGGAAATCCAGCTCCTCCCCCAGCTTCCTGCCTGATGGCCCATCCATGGGAGCCCGACTCTTGAGTCTCCTCTCTCTCGAGTTCTGTGCCGCATCTCCTCCTGCCTGTTCAGGAAGCTTGTGTTCCAGATTCAGGAATCATTGTCTCTTCTGTCTACATCTGCAGTCTTTGTCCCTGTAAGGTTCGTTAGCATCAGCATTTCTTAAGCTTGCTTGTGCATTTTCTAAGCTCAGACAGGACTTCTCCCTCCCCCTCCTTCCTTCTGTGGTACCGCCCTTATCCTCTGCACCTCTGTGGCACTCTCCCGGAAACAGTGCTGTGTTCTGGGTCTCACCTCCCACTCGGCTCCAGCCCTCTCCCATGGCACCTCTGCCCTTGGCACTCTGGCTGTGGCTTGTGTTACTGATGTGCGTCACTGGTGCGCTAACTATAGTCTCCCGGTTTTTTTCCTAACCCACTTCTGCCTTCCTCCTCTCCAGTGTCTACACGGCAGCCAAAAGAACCTTTTAAAAACACAGATCGGACCTTATGACTTCTCAGTGGCTTACAGTGAGGCAGAGTCTGAGGGTGGAGACCAGTGTCCCTGCTTTGCTCCTACCTGGCTCTCCAGCTTGCTGGAACCCTGCTTTCCTGCTTGTGGCTCCCTCTCCACCTGCAAGAGCCCTCTTCTTTTCTGCCTCCACACACGGCATTTCTTCTGCCTGGGACGCTTTCTCCCTGCAGGCCATCCCTTTTTCCTTAATGCCTGTTCATTGTGTGAATTTCCCAATCACATGAGTTCCTCAGTTAAGCCTTTTTAGATTGTGGCTCTCCTACCGACCTGCACTGCTTTTCTGTCTGAGTGCTTTTGATAGTTGTTAACTCTTGTTAAAATTGTGCTTACATAGGGGATGCCAGCCTAGGAAGTTCATGCGACCAGGACCCTGTCTGTTGGCCATTTTCTGTCACTGAGACCTAATACAGTGCTCACCTGCAGTGTTTTTCATTGTTGGAAAAATGAGAAAATGACATCCTTCCACATACCTTTTTTTTTTTTAAATGAAAACAAAACTATTAAAGTTTTGCGAGGCATGAACAATCCAAGTATAGCACAAGTCATATCAGCTGAAGATATAATATAAAGTGAGGTTTAAGGAAATTGAACATTCTGATAGAGGCATTTCGCATTTATGACTTAACTCAATATTGACTTTTAAAAATTCTGTCTGAGGAAATTTTTGTTTTATACAAGATGGCTGCCCTTGGTGTGAGAAAGCTCCAGGCCTTTCCACCTGTGTCAGAATCTACACTGTATAACCTCCTTCAATCCACGTCTTAATTCCTTATTCCTTTTTTGCCTGGTATGCCTTTCTTATAGCCAAACAGGAGAAGAGATTAGGCTTTGTTGTCTGAGCCTTCATCATGTAGTGCTGTAGCCTTTCACTTAAGCCTTTCTTAAACGATCATTCTAGTGTTCTTTCGTTCCTTCTGGAAATATTTATGGAGTGTCTTCCGTGGGCTGGGCACTCTGAGGTGATACGTGTAAATATGGCAGTGCCCAGCCCCCTGTCCAGCAGACAGCTCACGGTGGTTATTTGTGGGTGGTTAATTTACACAACAGTAGTGCTAGGAACCTGTCCCAGGTGTCTTCTAGAATGGGTTTCCCTGTAGAGGGGCTTTTAGCTTCATTTAGATTATACAGAGAATTGTATAAAGTGGTAGCTCTCTTCAATAAAGATCAATATTAATGATGTTAAAGTAGAATAAGGTGACTGAAGTGCTTCCTTGACTACATTATTAGTGCATTTCTAAGCGAATATGTGATGCTATGTGATTGGGCCTAATTAGTCTCGAGGAGGAAGCTTTAAATCAGATAGGGTCATTATACTGAGTTTCCAAGCTCTGCAGTTCTTTCAGGTTAGAGAATAAAAGAGTGTGCAATTCATTATCATGGTTATTTGTTAGGATATCAGTTCAGCTTTAATACTGGCCGACACCATGGATTATCATCTATTTCTCCACACTTGACTCCTTTATTCCTATCAGCCGTTACTAGATGCCTTTAAAAGTCAACAGAGCACTTGAACAGGCTTTCCCTGGTAACAGAGAACAGAAAAAACAATCACTTTTACTAAGGTTTTTTTTTTTTTCTTTTCTAAGGTTTTAAACAGATTTTAAAAGATCTAGGCCACTACCTTAGTTCCCTGGAGTGCTGTATTTTTCACGTACGGACCCTAATTTGACAGTCACCGTGACTAAATTCAGTTATTCATTTATTCGTTTGTTGTCGTTTTTAACTTTCCTACCCCATAAGCACACAGTGCAGCGACTTATTAAACAACTTACTCACATATATATTCTTTTGTTTTTCAAGTCGCTGCCCAGAAATATGGTGTCTCGACTTTGTGAATCGAAAAAGGTGTGCGCTGCCGCCGATATGCAACTTCAGGTATGTATGTACCTTTGTCCTGAAGTTTTTCAGAGTGATTATTCAAAATAAATACGTAACTTTAAGTTCTTGCCAGTGCTGCACAATTATTATAATAATTATGCTTCTAAGACATCTTTCATCTGAGTTCAAAGAACTTGACCCAAACCGACTCATTCAGTCCTCACACTATCCTTGTGAAGTGGATGTTAAATAAGGTTATTTCCCATTTTCAGTCGGGAAGATCAAAGCTTGGGAAAGGCACGGGACTTCTAAATCATACATTTCAGCAACTATGTTCTATTTTATGTCCCTTTGTATCTTTTTAAAATTTTGTAGTTTTGACGTGAAGTTTAAACAATAACGACTGTTAGTTTTAGATAATATTCAAAGCCAGTTTTCTAGGTTTCCAGATACAGACTAGAAAGATCTTAGGAACCATCTGGATGTCAGGTCTACATACCAGATGTTTCGGTTACTTGTAATTACTGAGATTGTTTATGGAATCCTACTCTTCATCAGGTCTTGAGAATTCTGTAAACACAGCCCAAACACCCGTCTTTCATCTCAGGCAATATTCATTTTATAATGATCCAGCTACCTATTTAAAAGTGTGGGCTCCATTTAATTGCTCTATGGTTTTGTAAAATTCAGCCCTTATGAACTCTGTTTATGTTGTACCTTAAAATATATATTTGAAGAAAAGGTACACTATAGAAAAACTGTGAATTTGTGTTTGATTTATATTAATGTCTCTCTGCATATCAATATAATTTTAGAAAGACCTCTGAATTATTTAAAAAATTAGCATTACTCAGCAAAAGTCTTTTGATTTGCTGATGTCTATAGTAGAAGTCCTACCTTTTAAAAACCTGGGTTGTGGCTTTCTGTTTGAGTATTTGTTCTGAAGATTTTCTTTTAAAATGGAAAGCCAACCTTTCCTTCCTTCCCCCCCAAACGAAAAACCCCCTGAGAGAGAGGAAGAGAAAGGAGAAGGAAGCATCCTTCCCCCTCCAAAAGAATAACCCCCTCAGAGACAGAGAGGAAGAGAAAGGAGAGGGAGGCAGATTCTTGCCAGAGCAGCTCCGCATGCCAGCTTTCCTGTTGCACAATAGCCCCCTTGTACAGTGCAGACAAATAAGGGTGGAAAGGAAATGAATTGTTCCAGGTTTCTAAGGGGGTATACGCAGTGTTCTTAAAATTGCAATTTTTTTTCCCCTCTTGTGCATTGTTTTAAAAATAAGCTCCCGTTTTTTCTGTTGCTATAAGGCTATTGGTCTCCCTTGGTGGGCAAATAGGTTCATCACTTTCGAATTGTTTGTTTTATCAGCAAATAAGCATGAAACACATGCACATTTCATTTGTTTTGCTCTGTTTTTATCATTAAAAAAAGTCATATGTTTATGCCTTTCATTTGTGGAAGGCGTAACTATAGGAATGAAACTTTTGAATTCCGATTTGTTTATAGATTGGCAAACAAAAAAAACAGAAAACAAAACACCTTAGTGGAAGTTAGAATTTAAGTTGCAGTTTCTAATAACTTATTCTCTTTATATAGACAAGATGCGGATGAGCAATTTTGGCTCCTCTGATTACTTTATGCATTGTTACTCATTATAGAATATAGAATTCAAAGAGCTGTATTTAGCTATATGTTTAGATTACCAGTTGGAGTAAAGCAATATTTATATTTAGGAAATGTCTGTATTTTTCTCGGGAAGGTTTAAACTTGACTTATAATTTAGAACCATAATTCTATATCTAGATGAAGCCAAGAGCTAGAGGTCATTTAAATTTTTTCTTTTATCCAAACTAATCCTCTGTTCTTTTAAGTCAACAGCTGCACATTCTCTACAAATTCCATTTTTAAATCAGAAAGATACATATCAGAAACATAATTGCATGTCAGAATTTTTCCTTTAAAATAAAGCAAGTTTTCTACTTCCTTCCTTCAGGTGAACTCCAAACAGTGTTAATACTCAAGCCAAATGTTCCAGTGAAAAAGCCCTTTATCTTTACTTCAGATTTACTCTGTAAAATTTAGTTTTCAGAACTTCATAAGCAACAGATTTCATGTTCAAACTAATGCTTTATTCTCCTATCATGTTTCAATGGCCTGTGTCCTCTCCTCGGAGGTGAGTGATCATTCTCTCTCGGTCACCTCGGTAAGGCAGAACTACCCATGCACGGCAGCTGCTTCCCTGGTATCTCCCGACACCGGGTGTGGGGGCCGGCTTGGCCCTAGCTCCAGACTTGGCAACAGCTGCACCAGAATTCTTTGTAACATCTGTACTTGTCAGATGAAAGATTGCTATTCCTTTTCTTCACCTTACCCCATCATTTCACGTTCTGTCCCTTCTCACAAAACTGGGATTTGGACCATTTCACTGTCCTCATTTAAGATATGGCAGGATTCTAGGAAGAAACCAGACAGGATTTATGAGATCCAGAAGGTCACAGGTTGTAACTTCATTTTTTCATATTTCCAACCGTATATTTTATGTATATCTATAGATATCTATGGGCCAAATTCCAGTTTTGTGGTCACAAATTTAATTTACTCCATTGTACATGAAGAGTACCTTATAGTGTCCAAAATTTTTTTTAATATCCTTCATAATAAAACGGTTGAAAGTTTTCCTTTTCATCATCAGTGTGGTCTTAAATGTGGTACAAATATGTCTCAAGCCATATACACTTAAATTTGTAGATGTTTTCAGCTGGTATGTGTAATTTTATTCTGGTACGCTTATAATGTCTTTGGCCCACCACGTCTTAGATGGAAGGATGGACTGCCAAGACTAAGTGGATATTTTCATCCGTCTAGGTCTTTTACGCCACTCTGGATCAGATCTACCATGGGAAGCACCCACTGAGGACATCAACCACAGACATTCTCAGGGAAACACAGGAGAAATTTTATGGCTTGCCATACGTTCCAAATACTGTGAGTCTTGCATTTTGATCCTATTGTGTGCCATTGAATGGTCCAGCTAGTATCTCCGTCAGAGTGAGTAGGTCATGGTCACCTTCTCCTTGCAGAATTTGAAATCCCTACATGTGGGTCAAGGTTTCCAACAGACAAATGCTGGAAATTGCCTGGCCCATTTAGTATCTCTAACCATCCATTTACCTGTGCTTATTTTCTTCCTGTTAGCAGTGTGTTTCTGGATTCCTGGAAAGGTGGGAGATGAAAATGGTCATTGGAGTTAGTCTGTATTCTTTTTTGTTATTTTCCTGAAATGGAAAAGATAGTTAGTGGTGTAGGATGAATGTGATTATCAGCCCCTAATCATTTTCATTGCAAAGGAAATTGACGTTTATTGAGTACTTATTTGTATCAGGGATTATAATAGAAGTTTTGCATCTCCTATCTCACTTAGTATGGCCAGATTGGAAAGTGGGAGCATTATTACCGCTTATTGAGAGCTAGGTGCCAGACTCCATCTACGTGCTTTGCAAGAGCACCTCGAATTTCACTTTCAAACTTGTAAATTAGGTAATAGCCCCATATTTGGGGCTCATAGTGAGGCTCATACGCATTACCTGTCTTCTTTAAGATCATTTAGGTTGCATTGGGGTTCATGAAATCATGCTGTTCCATTGCCCCAGCGTTGCTGGAGGGAGGCTGGGTGTGGCAGAGAGAGTGTTGGCTGGTGCAGTTAGCAATGTGACTGACACTTACTTAGGACTCTGAGTTGCAGCTGGTAGAAACCCAACTCCTATTTCTTGAGCTGAAAAGGGAATTTATTGAGTCTCATAACTGGAAGGTGCAAGGGTGTATTTGGTTTCAGGTAAGTTGGATCTAGTTAGTTCTTAAACAATATCGTTCGAAATGTTTTTCTTTCTTTCCATTTCTCGGGTCTTTTCGGGATTCATTTCATTCTCAGGCAGGCAGCTCTGATGAGGTGTTGCGGTGGCTACTGGTAGGGCCCGGTTTGTATTCTTTCAGCTTAGCCAGTTTGATGGAGAACGAATTTGAAGATTCTCTGTGAACTGTTAAACGCTGAGTAAAGGCTCATCAGTTAAGGCTAATTGTCCAGTGGATCTTCAGGTCCTGATACTCAAACGTACATGGGAACAATTCACATTGACCACACAAGTAAAGTAACAGTGCGTTTTGTCTTTATAATACTTCGTATGTGTGGTTTTGGTTGTCTTAGAAGCTTAATCATGTGCTCCAAATATATAATGCTAGTCATGCTACATACCTGTTTTTGACCTTATATGTAATTTATTGTTTTAAGGCCGTGTATTACTGAGCTCTGGATTTTCTATATTAGTGAAAATTTGTGGTAATGAGAGTAAGCTAACTATTCCTTTCGAGAAAATATACAGATTTATCTCGTCGCTGGGATTGTCTCCCTTGTTTATTGTCAGTAGCCATAGCCCTTTGTGTACATTGTTTTAAGTGGTCTTTAGAAGAAGCATAGCTACATTTAGAGAAGAAAGACTTTTTTTTTTTAAGATTTTATTTATTTGTCAGAGACAGAGCGCGCGGACAAGCAGGCAGAGTGGCAGGCAGAGGTAGAGAGAGAAGCAGGCTCCCCACTGAGCAAGGAGTCTGATGCGGGACTCGATCCCAGGACCCCTAGGATCATGATCTGAGGCAGTGGCTTAACCGACTGAGCCACGCAGGCGTCCCGAAGAAAGACTCTTATAAGGCTTGTTGTCATCGTCTTCGTCGTTGTCTTCTTCTTCTGTTTTTTGGGTTTTTTTTTAGAAAAACAGAGCTTGTTTAGGTCTGCATAAATATTCTATTCTTCCTACTTAGAAACTTCTGCATTTTCTCATTCAATTTATCACCAAGCTTATAACATTTCCATAAAAATAAAGAATAAGTTGAGGATGCTCATTGGAATTCTTCAGTGCAGCATTCATCAGGGCAATAAGACAGGAAAAGAAAAAATATAAGCATTAGAAAGGAAGTAACAAAACTGTCATTACTTGCAGACAATTGATTCTTTGCTGAGAAAATCCTAAGTATGTATAGGGAAATTAGTGACATTAATGAGAAGTTAACAACTTTTTTGGATATACAATGTATAAAAATTAATATTCCATCTCTGGTTTATCATCAACAAACTGAAAAGCAATTTTCAAGATACCATTGTGGAAATAAAAAGTATGAGGTACCTACTAAAAAAATCTAAAATAAGAATGAATATAATTAAGATGTCTATACTACCCAAAGCAATCTACGGATTTAAAGCAATCCCTATCAAAATACCACAGCAGTTTTTCACAGAGCTAAAAAATATCCAAAAATTTGTATGGAACCATAAGAGATCCAAATAGCCCAAGCAATCCTGAAAAAGAAAGCCAACCTGGAGGCATCACAATTTCAGACTCAGGTTATATTACAAAGGTGTAGTCATGAAGACTACATGGTACTGGCACGAACACAGACACGTAGATCAGTGGAACAGAATAGAAAACCCAGAAATGAATCCACAGCTGTATGGTCAACTCATCGTCACCACAGCAGGAAAGAATAGCCAGTGGGAAGAAGGCAGTCTCTTCAATACATGGTGTTGGGAAAACTGGACAGCCACATGCAGAAGAGTGAAATTGGACCACTTTCTTATACCACACACAAAAATAAATTCAAAACGGATGGAAGACCTAAATGTGAGATAGGAAACCATCAAAATCCTAGGGAAGAACACACACAGTAACCTCTTTGACCCTGGCCATTGAAACCTCTTACTAGATAGGTCTCCCGAGCTAAGGGAAACAAAAGCAAAAATAAGCTATTGGGACTTCATCAAAATAAAAAGTTGCTGCACAGTGAAGGAAATAATCAACAAAACCGAAAGGCAACCTATGGAGTGGAAGGAGATATTTGCAAGTGGCATATCTGATAAAAGATTAGTATCCAAAATATGTAAAGAACTTAAAATGTTCAACATCCAAAAAACAAATAATCCAGTAAAAAAATGGGCAGAGTAAAAAAATGGACAGTAAAAATGGACATTAAAAAAATGGACAGAAATAGATATTTTCCAAAGACATCCAGATGACAGACACATGAAAAAATTCACAACATCTCTCATCAGGGAAATACAAATCAAAATTACAATGAGTTGGCAACTCATTTAGTCAGAATGGCTCAAATGAACAACTAAGGAAACAACAGGTGTTGGCAAGGATGTGGAGAATGGGGAACATTTTATTTTTTATTTTTTATTTTTTAAAAAAGATTTTATTTATTTATTTAACAGAGAGAGAAATCACAAGTAGGCAGAGAGGCAGGCAGAGGGGGAGGGGGAAGCAGGCCCCCTGCTGAGCAGAGAGCCCCATGTGGGGCTCGATCCCAGGACCCTGAGATCATGACCTGAGCCGAAGGCAGAGGCTTAATCCACTGAGCCACCCAGGTGCCCAGAAAGGGGAACCTTTTTTGTTTTTTGTTTGTTTGTTTGTTTTGTTTTTCTTCCATATTGAGATATAATTAACAAGTAACATTATGTTAGTTTAAGATGTACAACATAAAGTGGTTTGGCATATGTTGATATTGCCAACTAATGACCACCACAGTAAGTTTAGTTAACACCACACACAGCTATAAATTTTTCTTCTTGTGAGAACATTTGAGATCTACTCTCTTAGCAACTTTCACATACACAAAACAGTATTGTTAACCATGGTCACCATGCTGTACATGACATCCCCAGGACTAATTTTTTTTTTATTGACATATAATGTATTATTAGCCCCAGGGGTACAGATCTGTGAATCGTCAGGCTTACACACTTCACAGCACTCACCATAGCACATACCCTCCCCAATGTCCATAACTCAAACACCCTCTCCCTACCTCTCTCCCCCCACAACCCTCAGTTTGTTTTGTGAGATTAAGAGTCTCTTATGGTTGAAAGGGAAACCTTTTAATACTGTTGGTAGGAATGCAGACTGGTATAGCCACTGTGGAAAAAGGTGTGGAGGTTCCTCAAAAAGTTAAATATAGAACTAGCCTATGATCAGCAATTATACTACTGGGTATTTACCCAAAGGATACAAAAGTACTGATTTGAAGGGATATATGCACTCCCATGTTCATAGCAACATTATCAACAATAGCCAAATTATGGAAAGAAATGAATGTCCATCAACTGATGAGTGGATAAAGAAGCTGTGGGGTATGTGTGAGTGTGTATACACACATACATATACAATGGAATATTACTCAGCCATCAAAAAGAACGAAATCTTGCCATTTGCAACAATGTGGATAGAGCTGGAGAATATAATGCTAAGTGAAATAAGTCAGTCACAGAAAGACAAATTCCATAGGATCTCACTTATATGTGGAATTTACGAAACAAAACAGATGAACACAGTGGGAGGAAAAAAAGAGTCAAACCAAGAAACAGACTCTTAACTATACAGAACAAACTGAAGATTACTGGAGGGGAAGCGGGTGGGGAAATAGGTTAATAGTTGGTGGGGAGTAAGGAGTGCACTCACTGTGATGAGCATGGGGTGTTGTAAGTAAGTATTGAGTCACCATATTGTACACCTGAAGGTAATATTACACTGTAGGTTAACTAACTGGAATTTAAATAAAAGCTTGAAAAAAAAATCTAAAATAAAAAGTATATTGTCTTTGTTTTCAAAATCCTAAATAAAAGAGGAACTGAACCATATTTATAGATAAGATTTAATACTGGGGCTGGGTGGCTCAGTGGGTTAAAGCCTCTGCCTTCAGCTCAGGTCATGATCTCAGGGTCCTGGGATCGAGCCTTGCATCGGGCTCTCTGCTGGGTGAAGAGCCTGCTTCTCCCCCTCTGCCTGCCTCTCTGCCTACTTGTGATCTCCGCCTGTCAAATAAATAAATAAAATCTTAAAAAAAAAGATTTAATACCAAAAAGATATTTTTTCTCCAATTAATGTATTATTCTCCAATTAATTTAATGTAATTCTATTGGTTGGTTGGTTTGAGCCTATACAGTTTTATATGGAAGAGCAATGGCCCAAGAATAGCAAGGGCAGTTTTGAAGAATAGGAGCAAGTTGGTAGACTTGCCCACTTGGGATTAGTGTCCAAATTAAGCAGTAGGAGCTGAGGTAGTGGGACGGTGTGGGACAAAACCAGGAGCCCAAATGTGGCTTCGACACATGTATGGACTCCTGAGCCTAAACTGGTGGCTGTGTAGATCTGTGGGCTAAGAAGAGACTAGCCATTTTAAAAAATGGTGCTGTAAGGATTGATCATCCATATGGATAAGACAAAACTTGTATCTTGGTCTCATTCTGCACACAAATATAAAGTGGGTTGAAGACCCAAATGTAAAAAAAAAAAAAAAAAAAGTAAAAAAAGTAAAGCTTTAAATTTTTAGAACATAATACAAAAGAATGTCTTTCTGATTGCTGCTGTTTGACTTACTCAGACTATTTTATATCTTATTTACAGTGTAAAAGGCATTAATCATAAGACAAGACTGATAAATTCAACTATATGGAAATTTGTATCTTCTGTTTATCAAAAGAAATGTAAAAAATAGTGAAAGGAAAGCTACAGACTGGAAGTAGGTATTTTCAACACCTATAACTGGAATATTTTCTTTAGTTAGTTATTTACTTTTATTATGGTAAAAAAAAAAAAAAAACCCCACATAGCATAAAATATACCTTCCTGAAAGGAGTATTTTTGAAGTTCTTTGAATGGGCAAAAAGCATAGATGTGCAGTGAGCCATACAGAACGACCTCCATATTCATCAGTGACTGCTAATTCAAACCACATTAGGATAGCAGCCTATTCTCACCCGTCAGGCAAAAAAATAAGACAGCTGACTATACCCAGTGTCGACAAGGGTGTGGAGTCACAGGGGCTCTTACGTCTCTGGGTAGGTGTGCACATTTGGTGTGGCCTCTTTGGAAAACAGTTGGGCATTATCAGTAACGCTGAAGATGGACATTCCCTATGACCCAGCAACACAACTTGTATATCCAACCTAGTGTTGTCGTATTAAGAATAGGAAGTTCTGGGCATCTGGGTGGCTCAGTGGGTTAAGCCTCTGCCTTCGGCTCAGGTCATGATCCCAGGATCCTAGGATCAAGCCCTGCATCAGGCTCTCTGCTCAGCAGGGAGCCTGTTTCCCCCTCTCTCTCTGCCTGCCTCTGCCTACTTGTGATCTCTCTCTCTGTCAAACAAATAAATAAATTAATTAATTTTAAAAAAAGAATAGGAAGGTTTATAACAGCACTGTTCGTACACAGAAAAAAAGGAAGAGGTAGAATTCTGGAAAGAATCCAAGTGTCTGTCAATGGAAAATAGGTAAATACTTTGTGTTATATTTATCGACTGGAATACTATTCGGTGGAAATTGAGGGACACGGGCAAATTGAATTTAATAGGCACAATGTGAAGTTAAAAAAACACAGTATACATTTATAATAAAGTTCAAAATGATGCAAAACTAAGTTCAGTATCGTAGGTAAATACGTAAGCAATAAAACTATAAAGAAAAGCGAAGGACTAGTCAGCACAAAGTTCAGATCGTATATACCTCTGGAGCAACGGGTGGGATCACAGAAGTCTTAGAAGTGTCTTATTTCTTGGGGCGCCTGGGTGGCTCAGCGGGTTAAAGCCTCTGCCTTCAGCTCGGGTCATGATCCCAGGGTCCTGGGATCGAGCCCCGCATCGGGCTCTCTGCTTGGCTGGGAGCCTGCTTCCTCTTCTCTCTCTCTCTGCCTGCCTCTCTGCCTACTTGTGATCTCTGTCTGTCAAATAAATAAATCTTTAAAAAAAAAAAAAGTGTCTTATTTCTTAAATTTATTAGTGGGTATAACATTGACAGTTTCATCATTCTCCCTGCCTTAGTAGTATGTAGTAGGAAATGAGTATGTAGAAGATATTTCTAAATGTTAAGAGGTTATTTTGGCTGCAACGTATGTGGTAAAGAATGGATTTAGGGAGACCAGTTGGGAAGTTACTCCGGGGCCAGGATAGAGTTGGTGGTTTGAACTAGGAAAGTGGCTGTGGAGAAGGTAAGACTGAAGTAGATGGGACAACTGTAGAAGGCAGAATGTTTAAACATTCTGGTGGTAGGCTGGACGTGGACATGGAGGAAAATGGAGAATGACTGCGGGTTTATCATGAGTATCGACCAGGGAGGGGGGCTTTAGAGCATCCGGCCTTACTGACCGGAAGAGTGACAATTTTCCTATAACTTAGCTCCAGAAAGTGTTTCTCTCAAACGAATCCTTTTATTCCCTCAAATGAAACCATGAGAAAAGGAGAAAATAATTTAAACAACAACCTACGGGGCTTCTGGGTGGCTCAGTCATTAAGCATCTGCCTTCAGCTCAGGTCATGATCCCAGTGTCCTGGGATCGAGCCCCACATCGGGCTCCCTGCTCAGCAGGGACCTGCTTCCCCCTCTCCCGTCTCCCCATACTTGCATTCCCTCTCTCACTCTCTCTCTCTGTCATAAATAAATAAAAATCTTAAAAAAAAATAACATTCATAATGTTGGTGAGTATTCATAATGTTGTTAGAGACTGCACAAATTATGTGTATGTAATGTGGTCTGTCTGAACTTTTAGATGGTGATTATGAATGTGTCCACGTTAATGTCTCCCTAAGTGCGTTAATAGCTCATCCTGGGAATAAAGTACGCCATCGGTTATGTTTGAGAGGTAGTCGTTTAAATAATGTGAAATGGGCTTCTCTACTGCGGGACTCCTCAGCATCTGCAGCGAGCTAATGAACGTTACGAGTCTCTCATGCTGTGTTCCCAAGCTTGCTGACCATGAAAGTCTTCCTGGTTCATTTCTCGGCATTAGCCCCGAGTAGGTCACATTTTAGCAAAGTCTGCACTTATATTCTGCAACTCTTTGACAGGGGAAGCTCCGTTAATATTCTGCAGTGAATAATGGATGCTCGTTTTTCAACTGAATAAATGGCCTTATTATGTCAGCAATTTGCTAATATTTACCAGAAAGCTAAAGTAGTTTGTATAATATAGGGACAAATTTGATTTGTAATTTTCTTGCTATTTTAAGAGTAGTTTGCTAGGAACCCAAAAAGCTCTTGCTTGGTTGTAGAGGACAACTTTACAGCATGAACCAATAGTCTGGTCTGGTACTGTTACCACTTTCATTCTATTCAGAGCATGATGTTTTGTTTACATATTAACGACCATCTCTTCTCGGAATATTTTGTTTCTAGATGATTATGTATCTCCCCCATTATTAATTCAGAGAGTAGAAAATGCTGTATTTTTATTTTTATAATACTCCAGTACTCTGGAGCAGTTGAGAGACAGTCCTGTCTAGGAGAGTCTGAGGCGAAACCTGCTCTAGCCTTATGACCCTTCCGTTCTGTCCTCCTGAGTGTTTTTCAGTTCAAAGCATGAACAACTGACTCTGCTGATAGACTGCAGTTTCCCAAGATTTGTTAATGACTCACTTGTGTCTCACCTGTTTGAACTAACTTTGTAGATTTGTGAACTTTGCTGGCCAAACTGCGTCTCACATGCAGCTCTCCCGGGAGTAACAGTATTCTCTGAATGGATCTGCTGCCAGTGAGACCTTCTTGGCCCTCTACCCACCTCATGTGGAAAACAGTCATGTGGGGGCACCTGCGGGGCTCAGTCTGTTAAGTGTCTGATTCTTGGTTTTGGCTCAGGTCATGATCTCATGGGTCCTGGGATGGAGCCCCGAGTTTGGCTCCCCACTCAGTGGGGAGCTTGCTTGAAGATTCTCTCCCTTTGCCCCTCCCCCACTCATGTGTACACACTCTCTCTTAAATAAATAAATCTTAGAAAAAGGAAAAAAGAAAATACTGATATGTGCAGAACAAGAAAGTCCTGAGGACCTGTCCTTATTTCATGAAAATATCATAATAATATGTCTGAGAAGACTGTCTTTCTTGTGCATTTTAATTTAAAATTTCCTGTCTTGATTAAAGCTAAAATAAAAGAATATTTTAAGAAAGCACTTTACTGGGATTGAATGACATGTTGATCTCTGGTCATTATTTGTGTGAGAACAAACACCAACAAAGAATGTGAAAAGAAGGCATGTTTCTTGTCAATTTCGTTCCTTCCACATTGAAAAGGTCCAATTTTTTAAATCCAGTGACACATTCATGACAGCCCAGTATGACATTGAGTACAAGTAGCACATGAGTTGTACTTTGCTTGAGGCAGGGGAGACGGGAATGGGTCTGATCTCCATGCATTGCTTGCCTGTGCATCTTTCTGGGTGGGAATGTGCTGCGGGCTTCTCAGGGAACATACCTGATTGGCTTCCATGTGCTCAAGATGCATCATTCCAAAAAGGCTTCTGCCCCTGGAGATTGATTTCTATTGAGACTTAGTCTATGATGTCTAATTATATGGAAGAGATTTATATAATTCACATTAAGTGTAATTATCTATAGCAGACCTTCTCATTATGGTAGCTGGAAGTTGTGTTAAATTTAGTCAGACACATCAAAGAGAAAACACCCTTTTGTGATGTAGCATAAAGAAAACCATTTCCAAATCCCAATTTGGAAATGCTAATTCCATCCAATTGCTAATTCAGTTATGTTACTTATATTATTATAGATAGCGTTTGTAAATTATTTTTAATAATTGATATATTTATAATATATATTTTTATTAAGTGCCTACTGAATGCCATACACTGCGTAGGAGATGGGTATATAGTGCGGATGAAACAGACCAAAATCCTTCCCTCGTGGAGCTTGTATTAGCAATGGCTTATTTGGGGGTATGTATACATAATTATCATTCTGTCTGGCTGTCTGTCAAACATTTCATTATTAAGCAAAATATTCTTTGAGCCCCTCAAATTGATTTGTGAGCAGATGGCCTGAACATAAAAGCTGAAAGATTGAGATATTTTGAAGCATAATACAGCTAATACAAAGGCTATGTTGAGACCCTGATTTTTTTCAAAGGGGAGGGGCTTTGTACCTGAAATATTCATGAGAAAAAGGGGTGCCTTTCGTTTTTTCCATCTGGTTCCAACAGTCTTCCTCAACCTTGCTGTTGTGATGTCTCTGATTAGTAAGAATTTGTGCAGGTGTAAATCTGGCCAACCACCTGGAGGTCAGGCAAAAATTAACATGACTAGGAAGAGTAGAGGAGTGGTTTAGGGCTTGGATGGGCCATCAGGGCCCTGGGGATGTGGTGTTTGATAAGTTGGGAGGTGAGAGAAGAGAAGGAGTGGGGAATGATGTGAAGGAGGACCAGGGTGACACTGAGTGGAACATGGAATACAGGAGGGGTGTTTATGGCATGAAGGGTGCAAAGATGTCGAGTACAGTTTAAAGTGACAGTAGACTGTCCACGTGGCGATGCCTGTGAGCAGCAGTTGGGTCAATGGGTTTGAAGCCCAGAAAACAGATCAAGGTTGGAGCTATATAGATTTGAAAGACCATCGCCCCAGAGAGAGAGAGAGAGAGAGGACTATAAGCTATGGTCATGGACAGCATGGAGCAGGGAGAATTTGCTGAGTAAGATGAAGGATAATTTAGGAAATGACTTGGGAATATTTCAGCAATGGGCACACAGTGAATCAGCCAATGTGCTTGGAGAAAATTAATTGGAGTAGTTTTTTTTTCAAGTACCAGCAAAAACCAAAATTTTAAAATACTGTTTTCTGTCTCTGCTACTGTACTTACAACAGCATAATGCTCTGCTCTTTTCTATGATGTCAGGGTTACGTTGACCATCTGGTAGCTTGGAATATTGTTTGTAGAACACTTATTTTGGATGTGTGTTCTGAGTTCCCAAATAACAGACTAATAAATGAACTTTATGTTCATAAATGAGCATACGACTTATGTGTAATTTTGGGGCTTCCCATCTTGAAATTGCTCAATTTTTAAAGTGGATTCTGAAGCTGACTTTGGTGGTGTCATGATGATATGTGCGAAGGAAAGGAACCTCTGATTTACCAGTTGGGAGATGGAGTGCAACCAGTGTAAACGCAGTTGTTTGTATCTTGTGCTCATCCAAGATTTACTTTCAGCCAGACCTCTTAACCATGTGGAAGGCTGGAAGTCGGGAGATGAAATCAATACAATGGAGGAGGGCAGAGAGATTTTGAAAGCACTTTTGCCTTACTTATCTTACTATGTGGAGTTTTGTGTTATTTTAAGTCTCAAAAAGAAGAAAAACAACAACACCCACTATGAGAAAATGGCCTTGCTACACAGTTCGGGTGTGAAGACTTCGATTTATTGCTGTTAGGGTTTATTTTCTTTCCTGTTTACCTGATAGCCAATTTTGAAGGGCTTCTTTCTTCAAAATATATAAGTGAGTATATTAGGGTATCTGTATAGAAATTCTTGTAGATATCTGACAGATGTGTATTCAGATAGATTAAAAATTATGCTTTTAAAGTTTTAATTTTGAGTGTGTATTTCAAAGACTTTTCATAAGAGATTTCATAACTTTAAAATTATTTTACAGCTTATTGACTTTATATGGAACTAAGTATTGGTGATTTTATATTAAAAGCTTGAATTTTAGAAAAAAACGCTAAATCATGAAGATAAATAATTAACCATTAAGTGATTTCTACCATCTAGATTAAAATGGCAAATCAGATTTTTTCCACTTACTTTTAAGGTAAGCCTGATAAGAGAAACTGATCATGTCCCATAGGAGTCTTTATATAGAAGTCTGAGGTCTGCCTTTGACCTTTGCTATTTTTAACATCATAGTTGCTCTGATGCTGGTGTAAAGAATGGCAGAAAAGATCCCTTTTTTTAATGTGAAAAAAAAAATGCTATCTATTAAATGATAGAACTAGAGCCCCTGGGTGGTTAAAAGTTCATTATTCTCTCTCTAGAGAATCTGACCTAAATCATTTAATAAAAATCTTCATTGCTCCTATTTCATTTTTTTTTTCCTTCCTGGGGAAGAAGTTCTATTTGCCTCCTGTTCTTCCACGCTAGCTCTTGTACGAATGGAAAAACTCTCCCGCGAGGTGAAGGTACTGCTCACGGTGCACAAATTTGGAGTATTTGGTGTTGCTAAGCAAATGTTAGATTAAACAAAACAATATTTATTTTTTGCTTTCTCTTAAATACAAAGACCATATGGTGCATATCTGAAAAAAACCTAAGTAGTTAATTGCATGTTAAATTCCTTTCCTCTTTGGCTGCATAAACAACTGAGAAAATATTTACCTTCTCTGTCATGCTAGATTTATTTACGACTTTGTAACTAAAACACAGAAGTGTTATAAATTGAAACTTTAATCTCATGATTGACTCATTTTCTAAAAATTTATATGGTTTCAGTTTGTGGGACAGCTGCAACTCTAGATCTCACTGATTTAAAACAGGAGGAAATTATAGGACTACCCTAGTTGTTTTTGTAATAGAGTCCTTTAAGCCAAGTCACCAGCTTTCATTTTTGTCTTGGTTTTCATGAATAGAGCTACACTTTTTTTTCCCCTGCAAATTTACATAGGGTAAATATAATGAAATAAAAATCCAGGATATTAAGTTTTTTTCTGTACCAGGTAAACTGTATATTTTAAATGATGCACATACGTCTCTTAGATTTTAAGATGTAAACCATTTCAGAAAGCTTCTTCTCTCGTGATTCTCTAAGGTAAATCATATTCTCAACCACCATGAATGTGAGCTGTAAGCAGGATGCAGGGACCTTGCTATTATTCACAGAGTGACAGTACCCAGAGGGGCTTGTTACCGTGTCTTTTTATCTCTGTGCCTTTGTGACTGACAGGGAGGCCAAGGGCAACATCAGTAATGTAAGGAAGGCTCCTGTTGAGTGATACTAATTTTACATTTTAGTTATATTTTGAGTAAGAATATGTGCACATGCCTGAAAATCATAAGATATAGAAGGCTCCCAGTGTAACGTCTCCGCTGTACTCTAGCCCCTTGGGCCTTGGCCCCTTTCCATAGGGGTACCCAGTGTTAACTGTTGTCTCTCACATACTGACCTGAAGTTGAAATCACTTCTGTTAGATGTAAAGTTACATCAGATCTGCAGTCTTGCTAACAGCCTTCCTCCCTCTCTTCCTCCCTTCTCTCCCCAGGTGAGCTGACTCTACACTGGGCAGTTAAAATTCTCTTTCCCTCTCTCATATCCCCACAGCTGTCAGTAAGACCTTTCCTGAATACAAATTTGGTTATGACCCCCTCCCCTTAAAGCCCTTCGGTTCCTTCCATGGCTCTTAAGCTGAAGGTCAAATACCTGTGGGGCCCACGGGTTCCTGTGTGGTTGGTGACTCTAGCTTTGTCCAGCTGAGTGCACCTTCCTTTGTTTGACACCAGGTTCTTGGCACTTACTTCCCTCTGCCTGGAGCACTCTCTCCTTTCTTCTCACTTTAACCTCTGCTGGAAATGGCACTCTCCCAGGCCTAGCCAGTTCCTCTGTTGCACACTGTCACAGAGCCAAGGTCTCTCCCTTCATATCGATCATCCCACATCATAATTTCTTAACTATTTTCTGTCTTCCCAATGGGAGTGAAGTTTCCATAGCTGCAGGCTCCATTTCTGATTTGTTCATGATTTCTTCAGGTTACTTATTATGCATGGTAGGTGCCCAACAAATATTTATAGAAGGTTTTTTTTTTTTTTTACTTGAGATATAACTTACATAATACACACAAATCTTAGTATATAGCTCCATGAAACTTTATCTATGTAACTGCAGATCAAGATATACACCATTTCTAGTACCTCAGGACGCGCCTGCAACCTCTCAGTCAATATACCTTCCCCACAAGGTAACCAGGAGTTCTGCCCATTTCCGACCTCACCGAGGGCCATCATATGGCATGTTCTCTCTTGAGTCTCACTTCTTTCATACGAATCATGTCTGTGAGAACCCATCCATCTTGCGTGTGTCCGTAATCCATCTTTTCCACTGCTTTGAAGTATTCCGTTTTTAATATGCTACACCTTACTTATGTATTCCACTGTCCACGGACAGACATTTGCGCTATTTCCCTTTTGGGGTTACTATGAATAAAGTTCCTATGAATATTCATGCATACGTCTTCTGGCAGGTATAAGCATTTATTTTTGTTGAATATATACCCAGGAGTAAAATGGGGTATACTTTAGTTTTATTGCAGCTCTTGCCATAAAGTTTGTCTTTTTTTTTTTTTTTTTCAAAATAGTTCTCCAGAGTTTGCATACCAATAAGCAGTGTTTGAGTGCCCCATATCCTGTCCACTACTTGATATTGTCAGTCCTTCAAATTTTAGCCATCCTGGAGTATGGAGCCGTAGCTCATTGTGGTTTTAATTTGTACCTTTCTCATGACTAATAAGACTGGGCACTTCTTCATATGTTTATAGGCCACTCGAATGTATAAGGATTTTGTGTAAGGATAAGGATTTTGGCTCTAATGAGGATGAAATAAGCCATCCAAGGGCATCAGGTAGAATCTGTAGTATGAGAGAGGGAGAGGAGTCAAGAGTGATTACAAGGGTTTTGGCTTGAACTGCCAAAGGATATCATTGCCATTAACATGGAGAAGACTGGAAAGCTAGGTCCTGGTGTGTGTGTGTGTGTGCGTGTGTGTGTGTGTGTGTGTGTGTAAATCAATTTTAGAAATACTAAGTGTAAGATACAGTAGTCAAACAAGAGAAGATGTCATGTAGGCAGGTGGATATACAAGTCCACAGTTCAGGAGAACAGTGTATGCTGGAGATCGGGATTAGCACTTATCCACACAGATTGTATCAAAGCCAAGGGACTGGGTGAGATCACCCTTTAGAGTGAGTATAAATGGAAAAAAGTTGTGTATAAAAGATGAGCCCTGGCCGTTACTTAGAGGGATGGAAAATGAGGAAGAAACAATAAGGGAGAATGGGAGACAGAAACCAATGAGGCTGGAGGGAAACCACTGGTCTTACTTGGAGACTATGGTAGTTAGATGGGGAAAGCTCAAAATTGATCATACTGGAGAAATTGGGAGTTGAAGAGTAGGGTGTAGACAACGAGACATGTGTTCACATTAGTTTGCGAAATGGAAGGATGGTATTTCTGTTTATTTGTTCCTGATACTCTAGGTAGGGGCAGAGGCCAGTATGCCCATTCAGTCTGGAAAGCTTCTCCAAAGTTAGGAAAGCTTCCTAGCTTTAACTTTGGAGTTATTTTATAGGGATAGAATAGAATGAAGATTCATGTACATATTGCCTAACTTTATACTTATTTACTGTCATGAAATAAACTCCAGATGGAGTAGAGACTTGAATAGGGAAAAAAAAGCCATTAAAAAATATCTCCTTCATTTAGAGAAGGGTAGTAGGTTAAAAAGAAATGGGGGAAATCACAGATGAGATTACAGATTAATAGATTTGATCAAAAAGGTTAGACTTTCTCACAGAAAGCGTGAATAAAATTCACAGATAAGCATACTGGTTTTCAAAAATTACAGCATGCAAATGGTTTATATCGTTGCTGCATAAAGATTGCATACAAATATAAAAAAGAAAGGTAGGGGAATAACAACAACAAAATCTCAATACTCTCCCAGAGAAAAACAAAGAAGATAAAAGTCAATCACAACAGAGGACAATGCAAATGATTATATATATATATTTTTTTTTTCCCCTATATATAGGAAAAATGATTTGACTTTCCTAGCTTGCAAAAATATGCAAGTGGAAATAACAGCAAAATGACACCTTCACTTGTCATATGTTTTTTATTAAAAGACAACACGCTGGTGACCATATTGATACACTGGTGTAGATATTTTTGTATGTGTTTAAAGGAAGAGAAATTGGTTTGGCAGGAGGGATCGAGAGCATGAAAGCTCTTAAGTCAGTAATGTAGCATTGAGGAGTTTATTCTAAAGGTATACATAGAACTCCCCCCCCCCCCCAAAAAAGCTCTATATGAGATAATCACCACGTTTACAAAAAATCAGAGTCCAACATTCAAGGAACAGGTAAGCCAACTCTCTTGTACCCTGTGCTTGTCATTAGGCCTGTTCACTACCATTCTGCTGCCATCTCTGGTATGTGGTGGAATTGCACATCCTTGTTACATGGAGTTGGTTGTCCTGCGCCTTGACTTGGCCAGAGAAAGAGAGGAGGTGATAGGTCTGGTGGCTATAGGCTGCAGCCTTTAAGAGCCACTGTGTGCTTGTCCATATTTCCTTCCCCTTGGCCTAGCAACCAGTGACCTTCTAGGTGGTAGAGACCCTGAAAGCCCAGGTACGTACATGCAGCTGACATGAGAAGTGTTGACCTGAAAGAGATGTGTCATCTGCTCAAGGAACCAGTCTTTGCCGTTTGAAGCCCCTGACATGTTAGGATTCATGTTGTTATAATCATAACTTAGTATAGCCCGACTCATGTAGCCCATACAATGAAATAGTATACAGCCGTTAATGTTTATAACAAATTCTTAAAATCAGGTTAATGAAAAACATGATAAAATTGTAAATGGTGTGATTTTATCTTTTGAAAACAGACTGAAGGGAGCTTTAACATTAACAAATGTCTATCATAATCATGGATTAGGGGTGAGTTTCATTTTTTTAAAGATTTGTTTGTTTATTTTAGAGAGAGTCGGAGAGAAGCAGACTCTCCACTAAGTACAGGGGACTTGATCCCATGATTCAGAAGATCACGACCCAAGCTGAAACCAAGAGTCAGAGGCTCAACTGACTGAGCCACCCAGGAGCCCCTCATTTTCTTTTTTATATTCTTCATCCCAGTTTTTCTATAATGAGCATGTATTCCTTGTAATTGGAAGGGCAGACATGCATACAAACACACATAGCTTTAGTTGGCTTCCAGTGACACAGGGATTCAGGTCTTTCTGTGCCATCAAAGACATAAAGGTCATTGAAATGACCATAGTCGCTTGGCCTTTCTAATTTTGGGAGCCCAACTGAGATGAAGGAGCAGGGCTGAGCTTAGATTAGCTTCAGAGTAGAAGCTCTCCCTCCCCATGGCTTTAGTTCTGGATACAAAGTGTACTGCCCCAGAGCCTAAATACTTTCCCTCTTCTTTTTAAGTGATCTTAGAGGCTGAGAATACAAGCTCTCTTGCTTCAGAAAAGGCACATCCTTGAAGAGATAGCTTTCGAGGTGCTACCCAGCTGCATGACTCTGAGCGGTTTTCCATCGCCCAGCACTGTGCCCACATACATGGTCAAGAACATACAACAGAGAGAAAGTGTGTTCTTTATCGGGAAAACATGTACACATATGTTAATAAATGGAAATGAGTGGATTTCTTTGAAATTGAGTATGTAATGGGATTCTCTCACTTTCCCAAATCACCTTGAAGTCTCAGATGTCTTTACTAGGATTAAACTCAATCCTCCATGAAGTGTAGTTTAGACTTCGTGCATTCTTGTTCATCAGACATTTTCCAAGGACCTTCATTCCTGGTGCCAGGCACAATGAGCTGATACCACGTGCAGAGCAGACCATAGATGCTTGACTCGCAGCTCTGTGCCAAGCCGAGTCCTCCCCTCATCCACTGTGTTTCCCCAGGCCCCTCTGATACTCACACTCCCTCCTCCTGCTCTGAAACTATGCCCCTGAACCCTGTATCCTAGTCCTTACTCTCGTTCAAGGTTCTGAACCCGATTTTCAAGCTTATAGGAGGACTACAGATAATTCTGTAGATGCATACATCTTATACATTTGACCACTTTAGCCTTAAAATAAATTCCTAGGGACGGGATTGCTTGGCTAGAAGATTCGTATACAGCTTATGTTCCAGCACATGTTGCAGAGTTGAAACCCAGATAGCTTTCCCTTGATGACCCCGATTACGGATTTGATTTTAATTTATGCCAAGCTTATAACACCACAAATACAGTAACTTATTTCTGCTCGCAATTCTTTTATTACTGGTGAAACCAACAGCTTCCCCTGTGGCATTTTACCATCCTTGTGGAGGATAGGAGTTGAATGTTGCTTGTTTTTGTCATTTTCTCATCTCTATATTGATCTTTTTGTTACTGATTTTTATAGGGTTGCCAGCCTTTCATTCTTTCTGTTGTAAATATTTCTCTGTTTTGTTGTCTTTCAGCTTTTATGATTTTTTTTTATATTTAGGTTTTATTTATTTTTTTAAAATTATTTAATTAATTATTTACTTATTTGACAGACAGAGATCACAAGTAGGCAGAGAGAGAGGAGGAAGCAGGCTCCCTGCTAAGCAGAGAGCCCAATGCGGGGCTTGATCCCAGGACCCTAGGATCATGACCCGAGCTGAAGGCAGTGGCCTTAACCCACTGAGCCACCCAGGCACCCCTAGGTTTTATTTTTGCTAGTTTGCTTGATGGTGGTAAATGTTTTTAGTTAAATCTGTCACACTTTTCTTTCGGTTTCCTGTCAGGCTTAAAGAGATCTTGTTGGTCTAACCTTATTTAAATTTTTTGACCATATTTTCTTCTCATACTCTTGTGGTTTTGTTTTTCACTTTCCAGTCTTTGACTGTTTAAGTTCATGGTGGTGTAAGGTTATGACATTTGGAACCAGCTTTAGCTTTTCTGATCAGTTTCTGAGTAACCCATTCTCCCCTACTGATTTGAAAAATCCTCCTCTGTGAGATGTAAAGTTTCACTGAACAAGGTTTATTTCTGGCCTTTCCATTTTGGGGGTTCTGCCCAGACTGGATAATCATTTGTGGAAGGTTTATTGTTGATTGTTGGTTATTTTTTAATAGACATGCCTTTGTTCCACTATTCCATTTACCTATCTATCCCTGTCACATTGTCATATATTTATAACATTCTTACTGGAAGTCTCTCATTTGTCTTGCTAAATGTATTCCTATTTTAAGATATTTTTCTTTTGCTGTTGTGAGTGGATATTTTATATTTCCTCCTCCCCCATTTTTCTAGCTAGTCACCATTGGTATATAGAAAGTTACTTATTTTAATTTGTTGCTTTTGTGGTTGACACTCTTTTTTTTTTTTTTTTTTTTTTTGGTTGACACTTGATGCTCTGGATGAAGAACTTACTATTTCTGATACTTAGTCACCAAATTTTAGGGGCTTTCCAGATATGTTTATACATATAAATACTTATATAGATATATATATATGTTATGTTATATATCTCACAACACATATAAATAATATTTTGCTGCTCCTTTCCAATCTTTGTGGTCCACATGTCCTTGACTAGTTCAGTGGCTTGAACTTTAAAAATAATGCTAAATATAGTAGGGAAGTTGAGCATACTTGTTTGATTTATGGTTTTAATGAAAAAATTTAAATTCCTTAAGTTCAATATAGTTAACATAGAGTGTATTATTAGTTTCAGGGGTAGAATGTAGTGATTCATCAATTGCATATAACACCCAGTGCTCATTACATCACGTGCCTTCCTTAATGCCCATCACCCAGTTACCCCATCTCCCCAACCAGCAAACCCTCAGTTTGTTTCCAGTGGTTAAGAGTCTCTCATGCTTTGTCTCCTTTCCTGATTGTTTTATTTTTCTCTCCCTTCTTCTGTGCTTCTCTGTTTTGTTTCTTAAATTCCACATATGAGTTAAATCATATGATAATTTTCTTTCTCTGATTGACTTACTTCACTTAGTGTAATACCCTTTAGTTTCATTCATGTCATTATAAATGGCAAGATTTTTTGTTTTTGATGGCTGAGTAATATTCCATTGTATGTATATACCACATCTTTATCTGTTCATCACTTGATGGACATCTGGGCTCTTTCCATAAATTGGCTATTGCAGACATTGTTACTATAAACATTGGGATGTATGTACCCCTTCGAATCACTGTGTTTGTATCCTTTAGATAAATACCTAGTAATGCACTTGTATTTTTAACTTTTTGAAGAACCTCCAGTTTTCATTCCCACCAACAGGATAGGAAGGATCCCTGTTTTCCACGTCCTCACCAACATCTGTTGTTTCCTGACTTGTTAATTTTAGTGATTCTGACTGGTGTAAGGTGGTATCTCATTGTCGTTTTGATTTGTATTTCCCTGATACCAAATGATGTGGAGCATTTTTTCATGTGTCTATTGGCCATTTGTATGTCTTCTTTGAAGAAATGTCTGTTCATGTCTTCTGCCCATTTCTTGATTGGATTATTTGTTTTGGGGGTGTTGAGCTCGATAAGTTCTTTTTAGATTTTGGATACTAGCCATAATCTGATATGTCATTTGCAAATATCTTTTCCCACTCCATAGGTTGCTTTTAGTTTTGTTGACTGTTTTCTTTGCTGTGCAGAAGTCTTTTATCTTGATGAAGTCCCAGTAATTGCTGTTTGCTTTTATTTCTCTTGCCTTTGGAGACGTGTCTAGCAAGAAGTTGCAGTGGCCTAGGTTGAAATGTTTTGCGTTTGACCTATGATTTGAAAGAGGGCTAGAGTGTGTGTTGGAGAGAAAAGAACTCAGGGAAAAGGGTCACATATTCAGATTACAAAGAGAGAAGTAAGAAAGTTCTATGGGGAAATAGGATGTAAAAGCCAAAATTCTGTGCAGAGGAATGACCACCGGAGCCAAGATGGCTTCTCTATGGAGGGTGAGGTTGGCTCTGTGTGGTAGAGAGTAAAGGGATAAGATGGGGGTACAGAGCTCCAGAATCAAATGGCGTAGACTGAGTCTTGAGCATCAGATCTTCATCCATAAGATGGCAATATCGAACCTAGTATGCTTATTGTAGAATGAAAGAAATAATATTTGTCAAAAGCACTTAACCCAATGCCTGGCACATAGTAAATGCAAAACAAATGTTAAGCACTATTATTGTCTGTATAATAAATGTTTACTGAAAGGGGGAATTGTTTTTGAGTGTAGTTGACCCAGAGTGTTGCATTAGTTTAAGGTGTACAACACAGTGATTGAACAAGTTTATACATTATTTTCTGCTCACCGCAAGTGTAGCTCCTATCAGTCACCAGGCAGCACTATTACAATAACATTCACTATCTTCCCTTTGTTGCTTTGTTTACTCAAAAGGAGGAATTTCAGTGATAAAAAATGGCATATGGGGAAGAAAATCTCATCACTTGACTGTGGATGGGTAATCGTGGGAAAAGTAAATTAATTCATTAAAATAAAATTCATGTGTGCCACATTCTTTTGTCAGTAGCTTTTGAGGATGATCTCTGTTCCTGAAAGACAACCGGAGGTCCCCGTAATAATACGCAGCTAGTGAGTGGCCTGAGCACCATGATGGTGGATCTGTGCCCTTCTAACTGCCTTCCGTGACCATATGTGCTCATTAATGTATGAGAATCTCGGTGTCTTTTACACATCTTTACATATTTAATAATTACAAACCAAGGACCCAGTTAGTCGCTTTCTTTAACATGCATTATCTTCAGATCCTTAGCTTAGGGATGGTACAATCGTTCTTTTCACATGTGTATATTTTTCTGTGTCTCAGGGAAGCTTTGAAATACTTGCTGATTTATGGAGAGTGAAAAGTGAACCAAACGTTCTCTGAATACTTAGGAAAACTCGGACTCTTAAAAGCCAAAATCAAACAATATTTGAGATGATTTATACAATTTCAGCAATAACTTTTTTCCACTTAAGCCAAAGTACAGTCTAAACAACTCTTTCCTGGTGCTAAGTCCTTTAAATGAAAGCAGTGGAGGTCTATAAATCAAGTGATAGTTTACATTTATTTCATAGCCACTCTTTGCAGCCCATTTTCCCTTTTAAAACTTAGTGTATCCTCTAAAATGTTCAGCCAGTCCTGTATTGAAATTAAATTCAAGTGAATAAAGAAATGTATAAAAAGATTTTGGGGAATAATATAGGGTCACAGTGTAGTTTAGAAAAGCACAGTGTTGAAAAAAAGTGGAGTAATCCTATAGATGCGGCTAAGCCGGCTCATGTGAAATGAGAGAATTCAGCGGTAAGCTGGTTTGTCTCCAGCATGAGTAATGAGCATAGTCATAGTGGCGGAGGAATTTCAAATTAGCCACTGGCATCGATCCTAAGAATCCACAGAACACCTTAATCCCAATTATTTTTAACAACCTCTTATTTTGGATTAAAACTTGGTAATACTCATTCAGTGTTTTCATAAGTCGCAAATATAGTTCTCCTGGACCCGTCAGCCAGGTTCCCCAGTGAGTGTCCCACCCAACCGGAACACATTGGTGGAGTCCAAGAAACGAGCACTGGCACCACCCTGTTAACTTCGTGTTGTAAATTCCTTCTACGTCAATCACCTCTGAAGTTCATGGTCTTTTATTTTTCAGAGTGGGACATCTCAGAGTGGTTAGCTAAAAGTTGTTCATAATTTTGACCTATAGCCTATGACTTCTTTTGTTCTGTGTCAATGATAGCAAGATTTCATCCACACAGGACCGAAAGCAGAATCGGTTGAGACTGGCACATCATTCCAGAGCCTGCATTCTGATTATATATAATGTTAGAAAAACACAAATATCTCAAAGTACCATATGTAGAGAGCCACAGAGGTGGTTTATCAGCATTATCTACTTCCCCGCAGGTAAAAATCCAGCATATGCTATGAGATCACCCATCTTAAGCTTTTTCATCTGTTGTCATATCCTTGGCTTCTCTCTCTATTAGGGTAGTGCTGGTTTTCTTATCTGTGTCCTTGAACTGTTAACCCATTGAATTTCAAGCATTTGACAAAGCCCACAGTAAGAAATGCATTATATTATGATCTGTTACACAAATAAATGTCTGTATGTTTAGGTGTGTGTGTTTATATATGAAACTGAAACAAAAGTACCACTGACTAAAAGTTACTCTAACTATGTGCATTGTGTTCTAATATTTTCTATTCTGCATTTTCGTTTATTAAATGCTGGTCACAACCTATTATGTTGATTTCACAAACCACTGAGAAATAATGGCTCCACAGTTTGAAAAACACCATGTTAATTTATTGTGACCCTCTTTTTTTTTTTTTTTTTTTTTTTGCTTATTCTACCCTTCTTTTCAAGTCAACCATAAAACCTTTTTCAGATAGCTCTATTTTATAGCTATATTACTGAGAAATAAAACTACGATTCCTATTTAATCCCAGTGCCACCGTTTCTCCTTATATGGATTAATTCATCTGACAGGCATTGTCTTTTGGGAAAGATGGAGATAGACGTATAGAAGTCAGCATGAAAAATGAGATAGTGTGGTACTGTGAGAGCTCTCTTCAGGCAAGGAGGTGTTTAATTTTGTCTCATGGCGTCAGAAATCACATCTTATCTGTGCTTAGTCACCTCTTGGTTTTTTTTTTTTAAGATTTTATTTATTTACTTGAGAGAAAGGGTGCACATGGCGCAGGGGAGGGGAGGAGAGGGGCAGAGGAAGAAGCAGACTCCCCACTGAACGGGGAGCCTAACAACACAGTGGCCTCAACCCCAAGACCCACCCTGAAAAATAAAAGACCATCAACTTCAGAGGTAATCAAAATGAGCAAGTATAGGACAAGGAAGTAACTCAGAACACGAACTTAACAGGGTGGTTTCCTGGTCTCCACAATGTGTTCTGTTTATCTGATATTGTGTCACTGGGGAACCTGGCTGACGGGTCCAGGAGAACTATGTTTGCAACTGATAACTATGTCGATGACTATTACCAGGTTTTAAATCCAAACCAACTGAGCCACCCAGGTGCCTCTGTGCAGAGTCACCTCTAAGTCGGGTTTTACCCCAGTCTAAGGCGGTGTGGAGTGGGGTGGGGAGAAAAGGGGACAAGGGAGGTGTGATAAAGGGTGGGTAGGGAATATGCTTGTTCAGGGTTGCCTGACAATAGGGAGCTTGGTATGGAAAGAGGGGTTATTGTCTGGGTATTGGAAATGAAAATAGGATGAAACAGTCACGAGTCCTTTGTATCTGCACAGAGGCTTATATTGATCCTGGAGGGAATGGGGAGACCCTGGAGGTTTAAAGTTTGTAAGCAGAAGAGTGACACGAGCAGGTATACGTGCAGCGGAAAGGAAAGACTGTAATGCGGAGAGGGGTTGGAGGGTCAAAATATTGAAGGCAGGGAAGAAAGGGTCTATCCCAGTAATAAATGCAAAGACATATAAAAATAGAGTGGATTTTACAAGATGCTTAAAAAATCCATTTTTATTTGTAAAAATGTTCCACTTGGTCATTTTGATAACATCTTATTTTCTCCTATGTCAGGAACACATTCGCAGATTTTTTTTTTTTTTTTTAAGTATGTTTTACCCAGTATTTTAGTTGTCTCATTAGGGACAGTTGTTGAAGTGTCGGATCAGCACTGCTGTAGACCCGAAGCCCCTCCAGCCACTTCCTCCCTCCCTCCCTCCCTCCCTCCTTCCTTCCTCCCTCCCTCCCTCCCTCCCTCCTTCCTTCCTCCCTCCCTCCCTCCCTCCCTTCCTTCTGGGATTCCTATTTGACTTTGGTTCTGTGCTCTATTCTGGGACATCACCTAGATTTTTTTTTCTTCCTCCTGTCTTCACTATTGTCTTAGTTAGTTTTAGTTTTGTTTTCTGCTTTTCACAATTATGTTTTTATTGCCCATAGCTGATGGTGCTTCTTTCTTTTCCACAGTGTCTTGATCTTGTTTAACGAATGTGATTCTTTAGTATATGTATGTATGTATGTGTATATACATATGCATACATACACGCACGCACACACATGCTCATAGCTCCTGCTCTGAAGGCCTTACAATCTAGTCAGAAGATGATAAGGATATAATAAATCTGGGCATTGATGGTAGGCATGGGCGTAAGGGAAGAAACAGAAGAAATATATTGAGGTAAAATTTTCAGGACCTAAGGATCGATTGAATGTAATTGGGGATAAGGAATCATAAGTCAGTGCTGATCCTCAACCTGATAAAGAGCATCTAGGAAAAACCTGCAATTAATACCATATTCAGTGCTGAAAGATTGAAAGCTTTCTCCTAAGATAGGAATAGAACAATATTGTCTGCCATTTCTGCTTTTATTAAATACCATACTAAATACCACACTAGCCAGAGCAATTAGGCAAGGAAAAGGGGTAAGAGGCATTCAGATTAGAAAGGACGAAGTAAAATTATTTCTATTGAAAATGAAATGATCTTGTGTTTAGAAAATCCTAGGGAATCCATGAAAAACGGAGTTAATAAATGGGTTCAACAAGGTTGCAGAATATAAGATTAATAGCAAAACTCAATTGTTTTCTATACTCTAGCAATAAACAGTCCAAAAATTAAATTAAAATAGTTCCATTTATAATAGCATCAAACAGAATAAAGTACTTAGGAATAAATTTAATGAAAAAGTCAAACACTTGTATACTGAAAACCATAAAACATTATTGAAAGAAATTAAAGAAGCCTTAAGGAAATGAGAAGATGTCTCATGTTCATAGACTGGAAGGTTTGTTAAGATGGCAGTACTTCCCAAACTGACCTACAGAGTCAATACAGTCATGAAATCTCAGCTGTTTTGTTTTGTTTTTGCCAAAAGTGACAAGCTAATCATAAAATTAATAGTGAAACACAGGGGACCCAGAATAGCCAAAACAATCTTGAAAAAGAAAAAAAAAAGTCAGAGGCTCACACTTCCCCATTTCAAAACTTACTACAAAATCTATAGTAATCAAGGTTGTGGAATTCCAAGAATGACGTCACCAAAATGTCCACATAGGAGACCCCAGTCTCCATTCTCTTCCAAAGCTCAATAATGAGGTAGCTCCCTGCACAGAGAAATAGATCTGGGACAGCCCTGGAGTCCACTTAAGAAACTCTGGCAACACAGTGGAATAAAAAGACCTGAGAACAGGGACGCCTGGGTGGCTCAGTGGGTTAAGCCTCTGCCTTCGGCTCAGGTCATGATCTCAGGGTCCTGGGATCAAGCCCCACATCAGGCTCTCTGCTCAGCAGGGAGCCTGCTTCCTCCTCTCTCTCTCTGCCTACCTCTCTGTATACTTGTGATCTCTATCTGTCAAATGAATAAATAAAATCTTAAAAAAAAAAAAAAAGACCTGAGAACAAGAACCATGCAAGCAGAGAAGGAAGACAGCTGAATTTTGCCTGCATCATCTCATCCCCTAAGCTGCCATTGCTCAGCACCACGAGGGAACTTCCCACTAGAAAGAATCCACCTTGCCTGAAAAGGAAGAGCACCGTGAACGGCCAGCTTCCTCAGCCTTTCAGGGCACCATGCAAAGGTCACACTTCAGTTTCACCCCAAAACTAGACTGGCAAAACTGAGACGTACAGAGATGGTTAGGAACAAGAAGGAAAAACAGGGGCTATCAATCTCAACCATGCAGTCAGAGTGACTGTGGGTAACAGTGACTTTCTCTGCAGACAAACCCAGCACCTTCTGCCACCTAAGAAACGGCACAGTGCAGACCCCCTGCCAATTGCACCAGCATTTGCCCCACAAGAATTCATGTTTGCTGACACCAGCCCCCTGAGTCTCTCCTGCTCTTTTCCCTTCCCTGCCAGAACCCTGGAACTGCGTACCCCCGCTTGGATCTCTGTGGCTACATGAGCGAGACGTCAGCCTAGATGGATATAGATATAAAGAACTTCTATAGCTCAAGAGAAAAACAATCTTATTCAAGATAGGTGGAGGATCTGGAGGTTTTTTTCAAAGAAGACCCGCAAATGGCCACTAGGTACCTGAAGCGCAGCTTGGTATCAGTAATTGTCAGCGAAATGCAAATCAGAACCACAAGTGAGATACTACCTGGCACCTGTCAGAGTGGCATCAACAAAAAGACACAAGATAAAAATGCTCAGTATCATTTGTCCTCAGGGAAATGCAGATCAAAACCATAATTAGATACACTTCTTTAATCCTACTGGGATGGAAATCAGAGAAGAGATAGGCACTGATAAGTATTACCAAGGACATGGAGAAATCAGAACCCTGTACACTTTGAGGGGGAGTATAAAATGGTGTGACGCTTTGGAAGACAGTTTGGTAGTTCCTCAAAGAGTTAAACAGATTTACCATGTGACTGAGCAATTCCACTTTTGGCTATATATGCAATAGAACTGAGAACACGTGTCCACCCAAAATTGGTGCGCAAGTGTTAATAGCACCATTGTTCATAATAGCCCCAACGTGGAAACAGTCTGAATGTCCTTCTGTTGCCATTGGATGAAGGGATAAACAAGAGTTGTATATTGCTACAACGAAATATTATTTGACCACAAAAGGAATTAAACACTGCTGTGCTACAACATAAATATCTCTTAAAAATGTTACGCTACGTGAAGGAAGCCACACATGAAAAACTGCCTGTTGTCTGATTCCATTTATGTAGAATGCCCAGAACAGGCAAATCTGTAGGTACAGAAAGTAGATCGGTAGTCGTCAGGGGCTGGGAGGGAGGAGGGAATGTAGAGTGGCTGCTAATGGGCAAGGGATTTCTCTTGGGGATGATGAAAATATTCTGGAATGAGTGCTGATGGTTGCACAGCTTTGAAGATACTAAAGATCACTGGACTGTGTTTAAAAGGATGGATTTTATGGCGTGTGGATTTTACCTGAATTTTTAAGAGAAGAGCGAATGCTGACGTCATTTGGCCTTGGCGCAGGGAAGGGCTGTGAAAGTGGCACTGGCTGGTTTCTTCTCCTTCTGGTAAGGGAGGACACCGAACTGACCAGCTGGCCTCAGGCGTGTGTTCTGGCTACCGTTGTGTGGAGTAAGGTTTAACTTAGTAACCTGTAGATTTAGAAGGATCTAGAAGGCTGTCAGTTCATTTCAGCCCTAGACAAGCCATCACTTTTGGCTGATCCTTTTGAAGATTACACCTTGAACTTTCAAACTTAAAAGAGTTGTAAGCAGGGGAAGGTCAGTATGTAGCTCTTATTATTATAATATTATAAGATACTATTGATTGATACTATTGGTTGATACTATTTTTATGCAAAGTTACAGTAATACTTAGGTGCTGCTTTTTTTTGTAGTAACTGCAAATATTTACTCATGGTTAGTCGATTCTTTTTATCTGATGCTGTTCTTGAATGGCAACAATATGTACTGTTTGTCATTACCCACGTCTTCCATATGTTTCAACCATAACTCTGGTGGTTTCTCTTTCTTTATTTCTTTCTTTTTTTTGGTAAGAAATTGCTAAAAGCTGTTCATCAGGAATTCTGGAAACTCTTCAGACAGGATCATCAGAGAGGATTGATGACATGTTGATAGAAAGTAGGCAACCCTCGTCATTTCAGCGGATCAGTCACATATTTTATTTCTGCTGGTTATTCTGTACAAAATACAGGTAGTAACATGACCTACAGAAGACATACTGTCACAGGCCCTGAGTGGCCCTTCATAATGTGCCATCACTTCATAAACTTCTGGAGTGCCTTCACGGGATTGCATGGGGTTGGGGAGGAGGTCAGCGTGGGTACCTGGAGGTCAAGGTGTTCCCAGCTTTACCAACTCACTTGCGTCTTGCCAAGAGCATAACTCTCAGGGAGACACATTTCCTCATGAGCCTGTCTAGCTGTGTACATCGTAGGCAACATAAAGGGAAGTTCATAAGGTGTACTTTCATATGATCTGGACGGATCTTTCACCATGAGAATTAGAAAGTAGGTTTGGAAAGCAGCAGTCACTCAGATCCAGGAAGCTGAGGAAATATCACTTGGAGTTATTAGGTTAATAGGTGAGAGCCAGCGAGATGAAAGTGTTACTGTGGAGATACCAGATTTCACAAATTTCAGGGATGAAATAATAGGACTTTTGGAGCATTGTCTGCCTAAGAATTGTAAATTCTTTGGTGTTAACTATAGCCATTCGTTCAATCCTATGAGGAGTTAATAAAAGTGATAATCTTTTTTTTAGTGACTGTCTTATTTTATCACTTCAGAAATTCAGAAGTGCGTGCGTGCGTGTGTGTGTGTGTGGTTAGTAAATTAATTGGGGTTTTTTTGCCTATTTCTTGACATTGTTAAGATTTTAGTGATTATTGAAACTAGTTAGTTATAGAAAGAGAATTTGGCTTACTGATGTTAGTTGTATCTAAATTACAGTGGTTTGATTTTAGTTTTCTTACCCTTTTTATCATCTTTTTGTGAATATTTTTTTGAAAACACAGTGCTGGGCACAAGATGCAAAGAGGTACATGGTGTTCTCCCCACTTGCACAGGACTGTATTCGTAGCTGACAAACTGAGCCATCCATGATGGCCAACACTTTCTCTCATTTAACCCACAAGAGATCCTCAGAAGTAGGTATGATCATGGCCACAGGCTCAAGATGAGGATGTAGGGAGTCCCAGCATCAGACGATGTTCATACAGCTGTCAGTGCCAAGCCTGGAATCACACGGCACTTGTCATGTGATCATTCCAGTGACACTCTATTTCGTATCTGTCTCTGCAGTAGGTGGTGGGAGCAGTGTCCACCAATGCCCCCCCCCCCCGGTACCTGACATGCTGGGAGCGTTCAGCAAATTTTGAAAAGATGGATGGTTTTTTTTTTTTAAAGATTTTATTTATTTATTTGACAGAGAGAGATCACAAGCAGGCAGAGAGGCAGGCAGAGAGAGTGAGAGGGAAGCAGGCTCCCTGCCGAGCAGAGAGCCCGATGCGGGACTCGATCCCAGGACCCTGAGATCATGACCCGAGCCGAAGGCAGCGGCTTAAACCACTGAGCCACCCAGGCGCCCCAAGATGGATGGTTTTTGAGCCTCTGTGCTTAGCGCTTGTGCGTCGTGCGCCAAGCGAGGAGGACAGGAAGGTGGGCAGCTGTGCGTAGTGTAGGCGGGTCCTTGCTGCTACTGCAGGTCCCAGGGGCTCGAGGGGGTCAGGGAAGGAAACACAGCCTCTCCAGCTTTCTCTTCAAAGACTTGAAAAGCACAATAAAAACTCATTTGTAACTGGGATCGTATTTTCGAAACATTAAATGAGTGTTTTGTTTGTTTGTTTGTTTGTTTTTATCTTTCACCTCCATGACTCAGTTTGCCCTTAGCCCCTCCACTATAGAGTCCCAGGTGCTGACCGATGACGCGAACAAGGACAGGGTCAGGTGTGGTCACGGTGGGGAGGAGGGGGTGCAAAGTGGCTGCAGCCGAGCATTTGGGTCCAACATCAGGGAGATCTGCAGCCCCAGAGGGATTGGGGTGAGGCTGAGGTAGCAGGCAGGGGAATCAGGCCCCGGCCAAGCACCACAGATGATTGCGGAAACTCAAGCAAAGCCCTCCGTGATGGGAGCTCCGAGGAGCAGGGACTCAGGGGACAAGCAGGCCCTTCCTGCCATGAGGGCTCAGCTACCAGGGGCAGGAGGGCAGCAGTAAAACTGAGGCATGGCCTTCATTCTCAGCCTCCTGACTGCACCCACAGTCAGCACTGAGTGAGACGGTGTTCCTTTTTCAACCTCAGAAAAGGCAGGGGTCAGGAAAGGATCATTTGAGCAGAAACTGAAGAAAGTGAGGGAATCGAGCCATTCCTCTCTGGGGAAAGAGTCTGAGGCAGACAGAAAAGCAAGGACAAAGATGGTGTTGTCTGAGGAGCCAAAAAGCAGAGTGAGGAGGAAAAAGTGACAGGACATGAAATCTAACAGCTAAGGGTTCTAAGGAAGAGATTCCAGGGTTCTCCTTGCCTGTTTAATGCAAGAAGTCGACAAGCCCATATTTGACCTTGAATTGTTCCGTTTGTCCTTCCCCCTTTTGTGTTGCACCTTGATCTTATAGGCTAGGAATGTTGTCTGCCTGCTCCAGGCCAGGTTTGAGGTGGTTATAAACCTATGAATGAGCCGGTCCCTCGGAGGAGTGAAGGAAGAGCCTAGTGGCGGCTCGCACAGCCCGATTGTGTCCAGCTTTGGTTTTCTTTGTAAACATTCCTCTGGCTATTCAAAGTCTTTTCTGGTTCCATACAAATTTCAGGATTATTTATTCCAGCTGGGTGAAGAATGGTGATGGTATTTTGATAGGGATTGCATTGAATGTGTAGGTTGCTCTCGGTAGCCTAGACATTTTAACTTCTAATTTATTCTTCTAATCCATGAGCATGGAATGTTTTTCCATTTCTTTGTGTCTTCCTCAATTTCCTTCATAAGTGTTCTCTAGCTTTTAGAGTACAGATCCTTTACTTCTTTCATTAGGTTTCTTCCTAGGTATCTTACGGTTTTTGGTGCAGTTGTAAATGGGATCAATTTCTTATTTTCTCTTTCTTCTGTCTCATTGTTAGTGTATAGAAATGCAACTTATTTCTGTGCATTAATTTTATATCCTGCCACTTTGCTGAATTCCTGTATGAGTTCTAGCAATTTCAGGGTGGAGTCTTATGGGTTTTCCATATAAAGTATCATATCATCTGTGAAGAGTGAGAGGTTGACTTCTTTGCCAATATGAATGACTTTTACTTCTTTTTGTTATCTGATTGCTGAGGCTAGAGCCTCTAATACCATGTGGAACAGCATGGTAAGAGTGGGCATCCCTGTTGTGTTCCTGACATTAAAGGAAAAACTGAGAGAAGGAAAAACTCTGTTTTTCTGCATTGAGAATAATCTTTTTGTAGATGGCTTTTATGATATTGAGGTATGTTCCCTCTATCCCTATACTGTGGAGAGTTTTAATCAAGAAAGGATGCTGTATTTTTTCAGATGCTTTTTCTGCATCAATTGAGTGGATCATATAGTTGGGTTCCTTTCGCATTGACTGATTTGCGAATGTTGAACCAACCTTGTAGCCCAGGAATAAATCCCACTTGGTCATGGTGAATAATCCTTTTAATATACTGTTGGATCCTATTTGCTAGTATCTTAGTGAGTATTTTGCCACCCATGTTCATCAAGGATATCAGTCTGTAAACCTCCTTTTTTGGGGGGTCTTTGTCTGGATTTGGGATCAAGGTAATGCTGGCCTCGTAGAATGAGTTTGAAAGTTTTCCTTCCTTTCCTGTTTTTTTTGAAACAGCTTAAGAAGAATAGGTATTAGTTCTTTAAATGTTTGGTAGAATTCAGATGGGAAGCCATGAGGCCCTGGACTTCTGTTTGGGAATCTCCTTTGGGAGATTTTTGATTACTGCTTCAATTTCCTTGCTTGTTATGGGTCTGTTCACAGGTTTTCTCTTCCTTCCTGTTTCAGTTTTGGTAGTATACATGTTTCCAGGAGTGTGTCCTTTTTTTCCAGATTGCCTAATTTTTTGGCATACTTGCTTATAAAGTGTTCTTAAAATTTTATTTCCTTGGTGTTGGTTGTTATTCTCCTCTTTCATTCATGGTTTTATTAATTTGGATCCTTTCTCTTTTCTTTTTGATAAGTCTGGCTAGGGATTTATTGATCTTATTAATTCTTTCAAAGAACTGGCTTCTAGTTCCATTGATCTCTTCTACAGTTCTTCTGGTTTATGTTTCATTGATTTCTGCTCTAATCTTTATTATTTCTCTTCTCCTGTTTGGTTTAGGCTTTATTTTCTGTTCTTTTCCCAGCTCCTTTAGGTGTAAGGTTAGCTTGTGTATTTGAGACTTCTCTCATTTTTTGAGAAAGTCTTGTATTGCTCTTAGGACCCCCTTTGGTGTATCCCAAAGGTTTTGAACAGTTGTGTTTTCATTTTAATTTGTTTCCATAAGTTCTTAAAATTCTTTTTAATTTCCTGGTTGATATATTTATTCTTTAGTTGGATGCCCTTTAACCTCCAAGTGTTTGCGTTCCTTCCAAACTTCCTCTTGTAATTGAGTTCAAATTTCAAAGCACTGTGGTCTGAAAATATGCAGGGAATAATCCCAATCTTTTGATACTGGTTGAGGAATGATTTGTGACCCAGGATGTGATCTATTCTGTAGAAAGTTCCATGTGCACTTGAGAAGAATGTGTAGTGTGTTGCTTTAGGATGGAAGGTTCTGTATATATCTGCGAAGTCCGTCTGGTCCAGTGTGTCATTCAGAACTCTTGCTTCCTTGCTCATCTTCTGCTTAGATGACCTGTCCATTGCTGTGAGTGAGTGTTGAAGTCCCTTAATATTATTGTATTATTATTAATGTGTTTCTTTAATTTGGTTATTAATTGGTTGATATAACTGGCTGCTCCCAAGTCAGGAGCATAAATATGTATAATTGTTAGATCTTCTTGTTGGATAAACCCTTTAAGTATGATATAGTGTGCCTCTTCATCCTTTACTACAGCCTTTTGTTTAAAATCTGATTTGTCTGATATGAAGATTCCTACCCCAGCTTTCTTTTGATGTCCATTGACATGATAAATGGTTCTCCATACCCTCATTTTCAATCTGGAAGTCTCTTTAGGTCTAAAACGGGTCTCTTGTAGACAGCATATGGATGGGTCTTGCTTTTCTTTATCCAATCTGATACGCTTTGTCTTTTGATTGGAGCATTTAGCCCATTTACATTCAGAGGAACTATTGACAGATATGAATTTAGTGCCATTGTATTACCTGTAAAGTTCATGTTTCTGTAGATTGTTTCTGTTTTCTTTCTGGTCTTTGTTACTTTTGGGCTCTCTCTTCACTTACAGGATCCCCTTTGAAATTTTTGCAGGGCTGCTTTAGTTATTACAAATTCTTTTAGTTTCTATTTGTCCTGGATGCTCTTTATCTCTCCTTCCAATCTGAATGACAGCCTTCCTGGACAAAATATTCTTGGCTGCATGTTTTTCTCATTTAGTCCTCTGAATGTATCATTCTAGCCCTTTCTGGCCTGCAAGGTCTCTGTATATAGATCTTCTGCCAGTTTAATGTTTCTACCATCATAAGTTAAGGTGCTCTTCCCTCAAACTGTTTTCAGGATTTTCTCTGTATCTCTGAAATTTGCAAGCTTCATCAGTATATGTCAGGGTGTTGATCTATTTTTATTAAGTTTGGGGGGGGGTGTTCTCTTTACCTCTTGGACTTGAATGCCTGTTTTCTTCTCCTAATGAGGGAAGTTCTCAGCTATAGTTTGCTCGCATATACCTTCTGTCCCTCTCTCTCTTTCCTCTTCCTTTGGGACCCCAATAATTCTAATATTGTTTTACTTTATAGTATAGCTGATTTCGTGAAGCCTCCCCTCATGGTCCATTAGTTGTTTTTCTCTCTCTTTCTCAGCTTCCTTACTTTCTGTCATCATGTCTTCTAAGTCAGTGATTCTCTCTTCTGCCTTATTTATCCTAGCTGTTAGAGCATCCAATTTAGACTGCATCTCAGTTAAAGAATTTTAATTTCAGCTTTATTAGGTTTATTTTTGCACTAAGAGATTCTCTAATATATTTTATGCTTTTTTAAAGCCCAGCTAATAAGTTTATAATCATTATCCTCAATTCCAGCTCTGATATTTTACTTATATCCGTATTGATTAGATCTGTGACAGAGAATATTACCCCTCATTCTTTCCTTTGTTGTGAATTCCACGTTCTAGTCATTTTTCCCAGAGAAGAATGAACAATGAACAAGAGAACAGACGAAAAAATATTAACCAAGGGGCACCTGGGTGGCTCAGCGGGTTAAAGCCTCTGCCTTCAGCTCAGGTCATGATCCCGGGGTTCTGGGATTGAGCCCCACATCGGGCTCTCTGCTCAGTGGGGAGTCTGCTTCCTCCTCTCTCTCTGCCTGCTTCTCTGCCTACTTGTGATCTCTATCAAATAAATAAATAAAATATTTTAAAAATAATCTTTAAAAAAATTTAAAAAAAATCAACCAAAACTCAAGTGAAATACACACTAGACAAATTTGAAGACATCAAAAACCAAAATGAAAAGAAAAAGAGAAAAAAAGAAAAAGGAAAAAAGAGAGAATATAATCTCCCCAGTGGACAAAACAGCATCCACATGGTCCTAGGTAAATTTTGGTCTGTTTGTTAGAAAACATTAAATCCCAAAATCATAAAGAAAGCAAAACTTACGTATATACAAAAATAAAATTGAAAACAGTGAAAGGAAGCCAAACGTGAAGATTGTATCTATAAAATGTAAAAATGAAAGTTAAAAAAAAAAAGACTTAAAAACAAAGAGTTGATAAAGTAAGAAACTAGTTGAAAAGGAAAAAAGTAAAAAAGAAAAAAAAATTAAACTGAAATATTAAACATTCATGAGAAAAAAATTCTATATACTGTTTTCCCCTATTGCTGGAGTTTTGCAGTTGTGTGTGCTTGGTAAACTTAGTATTCCCTTGATGTTCCAGCTGGTCTTCTGGGGGAGGGGCCTGCTGTGCTGATTTTTAGGTGTCTTTGCCTTGGTGGAGTTGCATTGCCCCTTGCCAGGGGACTGGGCTCAGAGTAAGCTGCTTCACTTTCTTCTGTATGGCTTTTGTTCCCTGAAGAATTTCTGTGCTACTGCTTCAGAGAATGAAAATAAAAATGACCAAGCCCCAACTCCAGCCCTGGAGCTGAACGTTCACAGCCCTCTCGCTTCAGTAAACCCTCAGGGAAAAGTGATCTTCTACTTTGTTTGTGTCAAACTCTGCAGACTCCTGCAGTGTACACCCACACTGATCCTCCTGCGGGAGGGAGGAGGGTCGAAGTGGGCCTGGCAGTTGTAGGGCGCCTGCCTGGGAAGTGGTCTTCCAGTTGTGCCTCGGTTTGTGGTTTATGGCAAACCAAACTGAGAGCCCACTCCCGCCCTGCTGACCATACCAGATTCCCTGCCACAGTGCTTGGAAATTTTGCTGGCTCTGGCACCCCCATTTATGTGACCCAAGGGAATCCAGAGACCACATTGTCCCACTTAGGATTCTTCCCTCTTTGCCACCTGAGCACCATTCACGCAGGGATGTTTTTCACTGGACCAGATTCCTTAAAGTTCCAATTTTGCAGTCTGGGGCTGTATCACTTTCTGGTAGCTGACTTTTGGAGGCACTCTCTCCCTGCCATTTATCCTCCCATATAGCCCCTCCAATACACTTCTCTGCAACTCCCACCTTGCAAAAAATGGTCACTTTTTTTCTATTTGTAGAATCCCAGCAATTCTTTGCTTGCATCTCAGATTGAATTCACAGTTGTTCGAATGATTGATAGTTATTTAGCTAAATTCAGAGGACCAGATGAAATGAGGATGCCTACTCTTCTGCCATCTTCCCTCCCGACAATGCCATACTGTTTTGGTTACTATAGCTTTATAATATAGTTTGAAATTAGGAAGCCTATTGTGTCCAGCTTTGTTTGTTCTTCTTTCTTAAAATTGCTTTGGCTATTGGGGGTCTTTTGTGGTTTCATACAAATTTTTTGATTTTTTTTTTCTAACTGTGTGGAAAATGCCATTAGAATTTTGATAGGGTCTGCACCGAATCTATAGATGGCTTTGGGTAGTATGGTTATTTAGCAATATTAATTCTTCTAATCCATGAACATGAAATACCTTCCCATTTTTGTCTTCTTCAGTAGCTTTCAGTGTATAGATCTTTCATTTCAATGGTTAAACTTATTCCCAAATATTTTATTCTTTTTGGTGCAATTGTGAATGAGATTGTTTTCTTAATTTTTCTTTCTGAGAGTTCATTGTTGGTATAAAAATACAACTGATTTTTATACATTGATTTTATATCCTGCAACTTACTAAATTGTTTATTAGCCTAACACGGTTTTTTGTGTGGAATTTTTGGGATTTTCTTTATGTACTATCATATCACTGTAGAGAGACTTTTACTTCTTTTCTGATTTGTATGCCTTTTATTTCATTTTCTTGCATAATTGCTCTGGCTATAACTTCTAGTATTACAGTGATAAAAGTTTTGAGAATGGGCATTTTTGTCTACTTCCTTAACTGAGAGGGAAAAGTTTCACTGTTTTTATCATTGAGTATGAAGTTAGCTGAGGTTTGGCATGGCATGAGGTTTGTCATATGTGGCCTTTAATGGGTCAAGGCACATTTTCTCTGTACCCAGTTTGTTGAGAGTTTTTATCATGATTGGATGTGGAATTTTGTCTGATGCTTTTCCTGCATCTATTGAAATGGTGGTATGATTTTTATCCACTCTTTTGTTAATGTGATGTATCACAATGATTGATTTGGGGGTGTTGGACAATGCTTACATCTCTGGAATAAATCCCACTTGGTCATGGTGTATGATCCTTTTGATGTACTACTTAATTCAGTTTGTTGTTATTTTATTGAGGATTTTTACATCTGTATTCATCAAGGATATTGGCCTGTAATTTTCTTATAGTATCCTTGTCTGGTTTTTGTATCATCACAATGCTGGGCTCCCAAAATGAGTTTGGAAATGTTCCCTCCTCTGCCTTTTGTTTTGCTTTGTTTTCAAAGAATTTGGGAAAGATTGGTATTAGTTTTTATTTATTTATTTATTTATTTATTTTTAATTTAACATTTGGTGGAATTCACCTGTGAAGCCTTCTGGTCTTAGACTTGTGTTTGTTAGGAGGTTTTTAATTCCTGATTCAATCACCTTACTAGTAATTTGTTTGTTCAGATTTCCTATTCTTTCTTTCCTTCTTTTTTTTTTTGTAATAGAAATGGTTTTTAATATAATAAAATGGTTTTTATTATATTTACAGTGGAATGACTGAAGATTGGAGAGTTAACACATCTCTCTGAGTCATTTAGCTGGTTCAATTTAGTATTTTGAGCCACACTGCTTCTTACACTTTGTGAGAAAAATATTCTTTGTTTCTGACTTGTTTCTATTGTCTATTTTCTAGTTTTTAAAAAATTTTTATGTATTTTTAAAATTTCTTTTCAGTGTTCCAGAATTCACTGTTTATGCACCACACCCAGTGCTCCATGCAATATGTGCCCTCCATAATACCCACCAACAGGCTCACCCAACCTCCCATCCCCTGCCCCTCCTGTGGATTCTGAAAAACAATATGAGGGTTCCTATTTTTTCTTGATTCAGTCTTGGTAGATTGTATATTTTTGGGAATTCATCCATTTTTTCTAGGTTGTCCAATTTATTGCTGTATAATTATTTATAGTTTCTATGATCCTTTATATTTCTGTGGTATCAGTTATAGCTTTCATTCATTATTAGTATTATCTTATCCTCTCACTTCTGCTCTTGGTATATCTGGATATGGTTCATCAATTTTGCTTCTTAAAAAACAAAAACAAAAACAAAACAAAACAAAACAAAAAACCACAAAAAAACCTGCAGCAGGGGTGCCTGGATGGCTCATTTGGTTGGGTGGCCAACTCTTGATTTTGTCTTAAGTTATGATCTTAGGGTCCTGGGATTGAGCCCCACATCAGGTTCTGTGCTCAGCAGGGAGTCTGCTTAAGAATTCTTAGTCTCCTTCCTCTGCCCCTCCCTCTCAATAAATAAATAAATAAATATATCTTTAAAAACTATTCATTTTATTGTTATTTTCTGTTGTCTTTTAGTCACTATTTCATCTGTTTCCACTCTGATATTTATTTCCTTCCTTCTGCTAACTTTGGGCTTAATTGTTTCCTTTTTTCCTAGTTCTTTAAAAGTTGGGTTAATTTTTTTTTATTTTTATTTTTTAAGTTTTTTTACATTTTTTCTATCTTCCACCTTAAATCTGCTTTTGCAGCATCCCATAGATTTTGATATATTGCACCTTTGTTTTTGTTTGTTTCAAGATATTTTTTGATTTTGCCTTTTGGTTTCTTCTTTGACCCATTAGTTGTTCAGAAGTGTGTTGCTGAATTTCCACATATTTGTGCATTTTCAAGCTTTCCTCCTGTTATTGACATCTAGTTTCATGCCACTGTAGTCAGAGAAGGTACTTGGTGTGATTTCGGTCTTCTTAAATTTGGTAAGACTTTATTGTGACCTGTGCTGGAGAATGTTCTGTTTGTACTTGAGAAGAGTATGTAGTCTGCTTTTGTTGGATGGAATGATCTGCATCTATATCTGTTAGGACCATTTGATCAAAAGAATGGTTCTAATGTTTCCCTGTTGATTTTCTGTCTGGATGATCTATCCATTGTTGAAAGTCAGGTATTGAAGTTCCCTGCTATTATAGTTGATTGTCCGTTTTACTCTTCAGATCTGTTAGCATTTGCTTGACATATTTAGGTGCTCTTATGTTGGGAGCATATATATTTACAGCTGTTCTATCTTCTTGATGAATTGTTTCTGTTACTGTTTTGTCTCAAAGTTATTTTTTCTGTTGTAAGTATAGCTATCCTTGTTCTCTTTCACTTCCCATTTGCATGGAATATATTTTTCCATTCCTGTACATTGAGCCTTTGTGTGTCCTTAAAGCTGAGGTGAGTCTTTGGCGGCAAATTATAGTTAGGTCTTTAAAAAAAAAAAAAAAATCCAGGAGTGCCTGGGTGGCTCAGTCGTTAAGCATCTGCCTTCTGCTCAGGTCATGATCCCAGAGTCCTGACATCGAGTCCCGAGTCGAGCTCCCTGCTCAGTGGGAGGCCTGCTCCTCTCTCTCCCACTGCCCCTGCTTGTGTTTCCTCTCTCGCTGTGTCTCTCTCTGTCAAATAAATTTTTAAAATCTTAAAAAAAAAAAAAAAAATCCAGCCAGCCACTCCGTGTCTTTTAATTGGAGAATTTAGTCCATTTACATTTAGAGTAATTATTGTTAGGTATGGTTCCCTCGGCTGTTTTGTCAATTGTTTTCTGTTTGCTTTAGTATCCTGCTTCTTTTGGTAGATGTATTAACACCAGAGCTGTGCTTGATTCTGTCCTGTTCTTACAGGGGTCCCTCTTGGTCCCCTGGGTGGCCTCCTGATCACAGAAGCCCTTATGTTCTCTGGCAGTTCTCATTACCTGAGCATGGATTCCTTTAGAATGGAGAGGACCTCCTCCTTCTTGTGAGATGGTCCAAACAAGGGGAAAAGCAGTGTTAAGGAGATTTGATTAGGAAGAAAAAAGCCAGCATCTCTTGGCTCTAGTTCCATGCTTGTTATTTTTTCATTTATTATCTTATTTAGTTAGATTAATATCACCTATCTATGTTTCATCTAATAAGCACTTTAACAATATTAACATTTAAATCAGCTACACCTTGCCTCTGCTAATAGATTAGCTCTCACAAGCACAATCCAGTATTACCAGGGCTTTTGTTTTTTTGAAGTGTTTTTTTTTTTTTTAATATCCATATGTAAAGAAAACTGATAATTGAGATTGACATACTAAAGAAGTGTATTCTTTATTAATATTTTGTGCATTGATAATGATATGACTGATGTTACTATTAGTTGCCTGAAGAGATTTGGTCAGTTTGTTAAGAATGATTTTTTTCTTCTAACATTGGGTCTTCTGAAAATAGGCCATAATTCTACCATTAGCATAGAAAATGTCTCCCAGTTGTCATTGGGTTTTGTGTTATAAACACACAAATATGGCATAGAAGTCTGTTTCAGGGTTAGAAAATTATCTTAATGGCACTTTGGGAAATTATTCAAGCTTGAATGGTTATGTGGAGAAGGATTTATGTAATGTGGATAAATATTTTTATGTAGAACAGTCTTCACATTTTAACTTACTCTTATTATTATACTTAGGTTTAGTCTTAGTATACACAAGCCAGCTTTCCCCTGGCTGTCAGCTGTAGGCCTCCCAGAGGCCTCCCCCAAGTCCAGCAGTATTAACACTTTATCTTATTATAACACTTACTCTTATTATCACATTTATAAGATCTTTCCTTTTTAGCCGTAAAAATAGCTACATGGTGTGTTTTTGATGTGTTTAAGCTGGTATGATAGAAATTAAGGTCTAAGTCGTGGGTCTCAAATAGAAACACACAAATCATGCATAGAGATATGTTCTGAGGGTCCAGAATTTAAAATCAGGGTGATTATATTTTTCCCATTCATGGAAAGCAGTAGGTCACATAATTTAATTCGATACTTCACTATATGCAGTATGGAGTAGCAAGAGACCATGGGCTTCGATTTTAGAAGGACACCTGGCTATGAACTCTGTCTCCACACATGTGACCTGTGTGCTCATCAATTGGAAAAACAAAATACAATGACTTAAATGAGATACAGTTCACTTCCTTCTGCCTGACAAGGCAAGGGTGTGCAGATGGGACTGGCAGATCGGTTGGCTCCTCAACACGTGGCTTTGATCTGCATCCAAGGTGGTGCCAGCATGCACTGCTCAAGGCTAGCAGAGAGGGGGAAAGAGGAGGAGGATGAGGAGCGTTCTTTTGAAGGACAGGGTTGTACACGTTACCTCCACTTACCTTGCCTGCGAGAACGTAGCGTAGCCACTGGAGGAAGCCTGGGAAGTGTAGTCTCTGTCAGAGTGATGGCAGCCTTGCTCAGACGTGCCTGGGAAGGGGTGTGATTCCCTTCCTAAGAGGAAGAAGGAAATAAGGAGGAGCTGCTTAACAATCTTGGCCAGGAGCCTTGACCAAATTACTCTTTCTTGATTCTTTTTGTAAAATGTTAAACTGTTTATAAAAATTTACAAAATATCTATTGACTATCATCCTCAAAAGATTTTGATGAAGAGACATTTAATAAATATAGATATCCCTTCCATATTTTCTGGGGCTCATTTCTCTTACTACTTCTGGATACAACTCTTAGTTTTTTAACTAAATAATAATATACATTCTCTTGCTGTGTAACAAATTACCACAAATTTACTGGCTTAAACCGGTAGCCTTCTCGGTTTTTGTATGTCAGGAGGCAGAGCCCAGCATAGCCCAGCATATTCCATGCTCGGGGAGTCACAGGCGGCAGCCAAGGTGTCAGCCGACTGCAGTCTTGTCTGGAGCCTGACTGCCTCACCCGGATCATTGGCAGAATTCCTGTCTTTGCTGTTGTGGGATCCAGGGTCCCGACTTCTTGCTGTCAGCTATAGGACTGTGTCCTAGAGGCCACTCCCACATCTTAAATCCTTCCTCCCAGATCCAAGAGGATTCACCTGGCTTCCTACCAGGTGGACTTCTCCAACATGGCTGCCGACTTTTTAGGCCACCGAGGAGGGTTCCCAAGAGTGAGTCTGCTAACCAGATGAGACATTGTGTATAATACAACTAATCAGGAAGGTGACATTCCATCGCTGTTGCCATACTCTCTTAGTGAGAAGCAAGGCACAGGTCCTGCCCACGCTCAAGGGGAGTGATGTCACAGAGGCACGAATGAGATCATGGGGCCACCTGGAAGTTTGTCAAGCACGATAGCCGTGTTTCATTTAAAATCACTTTGTTATTAAAAATTTATTTTACAATTTGTGTTTACAAATTTGTATTACAAATTCCTATTTGCCACGATCATTTCTCATTTCTCACTTCTCAGGCTTTGGTAAAGTGTCGATAGGGACTCTTTTTTTTTTTTATCAAATTAGAAATACCAGTCCATACTGAATCATGGAAAATATATATGTACACATGCATTGGGAGAGAGAATATAAACATGAGAAGGTAGATGGAAAAATACCTCCTTCTGCTTTCCATTGTGGCTGAACACTGTTGGATGCCACAGATTTGGTATCATAAGAGGTACTCCACAAACCAACAGTATCGTGTGTAGAGAGTGTAAAAAGTCACAATGGTCTATCTATAAAGACTAGCTCAGGAATTTGCTTCTTTGTCTCTTGCTGTCTTTTAGTTACCCTAATTATGACAGGTACACATTGAACAGTAGGCCTTTCTGAGCTTACATGGTATTGCTGGGCTCATTGTTTGTTTAGATTCTACAGAGCTTGAAAGAGATTGAAGTCACTACCCTAGGAAGTATGATACAGACTGTGTACATAGTTCAGATGTGGAGATCTGGTGTCAAAATTAGCCTCAAAAGTCTTGTATCATCTATCAAATAATATAGTAAAAATGTAGTTTAAAAAAAAACAACATTATTAATAATCAGCATAAGATCCAAAATTTGCTTTTAACTCTGTAATATCCTCTTGTTTGTGATATGAATATTATTCCTGGCCTCCTTACTGCAGTCAAAGGCTAATTTTTCAGTAACATTGAGCATCATCCTGAAAGAATCCTACACTGTCTGTCCATCCATCCATCCATCCATCCATCCATCCAACAGACAGCTGTTGAATTCCCTTTGTAGTCCCCATACCGTGCTAAGTCCAGACAATACTAAGTCCACAGTATTGTGGTCTTTGGTCTTAAGGAAATTTCATTTCATATGACACACACCAAAGAAGCAGTGGGTGTCATTCATGTTCTCATCCAATTTATAATGTCACTGATAAGATTGTCTTAAAATAAATTTTAGTTAAATGCATTTATACACATATAGCTAGAGATGAAGAAATGATGTGCTATCTGAGAGTATACTTAAGAGAAATGATCAGTTCAATCACTGAACCTTAACATATAGTTAATGAGTGCTCACTCCGCAACGGCTCCTCTTCTGGGTCTGAACCTGAAATAGATAAGGGGTAGGTAACCGACTCCTTTTCTGCCTTTCTGTTCCTGGCCATGTCTCTCATTTGGATGGAGGAAAATCACATGGTTAGGAAGGGGCTACAGCGAATAGAATCCTCAGAGGACCTTCCCTTCCCTGATAGTTTGCACAGGCTTCCTGGAACACTCTTCAGCTGCTCCACGTTCTTGTCTGTGGGATCACTGGGGTCGTCGACCAAGAAGCCTGTGATAGCCGTGCCTCGAGATATGTCAGGGTTGGAAGATCTACACCTCCAGTCAGAGGAAAAGAAAAACTGCAAAGGATTCGTGTCCTTTGTTTTAAGACCAGATCTGCACATTACACTTCAAAGGAAGGGTGACGTGTCTGTCCATCCAATAGTGTCCCTCAGGAAGAAAAAAGCTTCGACTTCAAAGGAAGAGCAGGTCGTCATTCCTGAGCTTCAAATGAAATGCTGTCTTTTCCTTTTCCTGACGAACGAGTGAAATTATAACAAAGACTTCCTATTAGGTTGAATCAGAAGGAATTCAGCTCTTCGTGGTTACAGAGCAGTGGAACGGTAGGTCTTCGTCCGCCGCCAACTCACAAACCACTGATGGAAGTGTCAGGTGGGCGTAATTTCTCTAGCGTGTCTAGGTAGGAGGTGGGAAAGGGTGTAGTACCGAACTCAAACCTGTAATTACAGAACAAGACACAACGAGTGTGCCCTGTGACAGAATATCTGTATCCAGGCAAGCATGTTGCTATAAGGCAGACGCCGTGGCAGCTCAGGAAATTGAGCGTTGCACAAACGCTGATGTCTCTTTCTACACTTCTGAAAGGTCTTATTTTTATTACTCTGTTTATGTGAGGACTTAGTTATGAACCGATGACATGAACGAACTTAGAAATTTCGTAGCTCGAATCAAACGCCTCTTTTGAGGTAGGCCTGCTTTCGAGGCAACACAAAGCTGCATTCAGCGGGATCTCAACAGAATTACACTCCGCTCTGTACTGCAGAGGCTACCGCACTAGTTCTGGCAGATCACCAAGAAGGTCTCAAAGACAGGACCCCTTCAACTGTGTGCTTCCTGACGGGAGGCGTCCACCTTGAGAGAGGCTGACCGCATCAGTGGCGTAAGAACCAGTATGGGTGGAGCATCAGACTAAAACAGCAGGCCGTATTCCATGACAAAAGACATCATTGTAGCCCAGTGGCTTTATACAAGAAAGATTGCCAGTGGTCCATTAAGATGCCGCATAACACAGAAATTGACATAGATCCCCTTTTCTAATCAGAGTATACAGAACCATTGTATCTGTTATAAGGGAATTCTGAAAGACCCAACCCTTTGACTAAAAATTTAGTTACTCAAAGTTTATCATAATGAAATTTGACCCTAGATGGTCCTTGACTATTGGCCTTCAATTTAAATAGTGCTTGCGTAGGAAAAAGGACGGGAAAGAAAGTCTGTCTCTACTTTCCATGCCCCCCCCCCCGCCATGCCCGCTGAGGGTACCTGTTGGCTGGAGAGTGTGCAGACACATTCTCCCACTGGGGCAAGATCACTGTTGAGCTTCTGGGGCCTCGGCTCTAAATGCCCTTCGTGTGTTCTTGGTGCCGGCACCTGGGTGTGGGGCCAGTGAGGAGGGATCCAGGTCTGGTTACTGTAACAGACCTTGTGAGATACCAGCCTTGTGAGTGCACCCACCCTGTGCTGGTGGTGGTGATGTGGAGCTGGAAACCACGTTCCCGGCTTGCGGCTTCCCGCAGGTGGGATCTCGCTGTCACAGATGGCCAGCATGGTACGGCACGGGAGCAAGGGGCACGTCTCTTTCCTTTCAGAACATGACTCAAAAGGTGCTCACTTACTTCCAAGTGAAGCCATTTTGGAAAAACAGGGAAAGTGGAGGTGGAGGGTGATTGTTTCTCTCTTCCCCCATAGCCTTTTGTTCAAAATCAGTTTCAGTGCTCCAGCATACCTTCCTTCCCCCCCACCACCCTTGCAACTTTCCATTTATTTGTGCTATTCCTTTTTTTTAGGTTTTTTAAATTGAAGTATGGTTGACACAACACACAGTGCTGCGTTAGCTACCTCTTTTATAACAGCTCCTTTCCCCGATCCAGACAAAAGATTTGTCTTGATATGTTAGACATGCGCAGAGAGTGAACTAGCACTGTGATCTCATTATTAGAGTCCCTGGGTAGTAGATAGAAGACTTAGACTGCGTTCTGAAACTGGCCACCCACTGTGATCAAGGAACCATCTTTAAAAAAAAAAAATTGCTCTTAATCAGGTAGAATTTGCTTATATAGTTAATAGGTTTATGGTGAGGATTACACCTTATATTTTATTTTCCAGGGAATTAAAATATTTGTTAGAGAATGATTATCTTCATTAAAAAAAATAGGTTTCCAGCTTACTGTGGTGATCATTTCAAAATATATACAAATATTGAATCATTATATATGCCTGTAACTATTGTAACATATCAATTATACCTTCATTAAAAAAGTGAAAAAATTAAATTATGGGTGAAAGAATAATATATCCATCTGTCATTATGAATAAAACTCAGTTTTTTGTTTACATTCTTTTGAAAAACTTGGGCTTCGATTTTTTTCTCAAAAAATGTTAATGTCAACTAAAGCACACATCAGAATACAGTGGATTATTGCATATTTGTTTTAGAAAAGTAAAAAATATTTAGATCATAAATATATCTTTTGAGGACCGCTTTCGTAATTCTAGCTTTTGTTGTAGCAATGTTATACCGTGAATAGGCTGTGGTAAGTTTATGCGTTGTCAGTATAACCTTCTTCCTACCAACCAATCAGAATGTAGATATTTCAGCTTTTAGATACCAAGAAAGAACAGTATTTGTAGGACAAGAATTTTCCAGTGGAAGGGTATTCTTCCATGAAAATTCACATGGCCTTTCTTACAAGAACTACGTTATTGTCCTCAAAAAAAAAAAAAAAAAGAAAGAAAAAGAAAAACAAGAAATGGATGTACTCAGTGCCAGACCCATAATTCCCTCTCCTAGTGTTAATGACCAGGCATTCCAAGCAGGCTACAACAGCTGTGAAAGTCCGTCCCTGCTCTATGACCATCACCCCTCCTGCTGAGTGTGGGCTGTCCTCTCTCAGTGTCTGTCACAGAGAGGAATACCAGCAGAGATGAACTTGGAAACAATTAGGTGTGACAGGCTTGGTTTCTTCAAGGCCCCTCTCTTTGGCTGGCAGATGACTGCCTTCTTACTGTGCCCTCACATGACCTTTCCTTTGAGCCCAAACCCGGTGTCTCTCCCTTCTCAGAAGGATCCGGTCTTCCTGGATTAGGGCCCACCCTAACTGCTTGAGTTTAGCCTGACCACCCTTTTCAAGGCCTGTCTCCAGTACCGTCACATTCTGAGGTATGGGGGTTAGGGCTCCAACAATATGAACTTTGGTGAGGAGCACACCAGTGCGTAACAGAATATAAAATGTGGGAAAATACTAACATCGTGAGAGATGGGGCCCTCTAGAAAATTTTAATTAAAACCTTTGCGGATTTCCTTACGTGCTTCTGTTGTGTTCTCATACACAATATCTGAAAATACAAAGACTTCATATTTCCTGTGCTGTGTTTCTCTTTTGGCAGGCCTGGCAGCTTCGATTCAGCCACCTTGTGGGCTATGGTGCCAAGTACTACTCTTACCTGATGTCCAGGGCAGTAGCTTCCATGGTTTGGAAGGAGTGTTTTCAACAAGACCCCTTTAACAGGTAATGAGGGGCAGGAATTCTCCTCCAACGCCAGTAACCCCCCACCCCACTACATCTGAAGCCTGGCTGAGAACCTCAGCCACCTGCCACCTAGCCCACCCCACACCTTCTGGCTGGGGCTCCCTCCCACTTCCGGAGACACAGCCTGACTCCGGACCTCTGCCTGGCTCTCTAGTGCTGCGCAGCTGCCGCACCTGGTGATGGCGTGGCGCCCTCCCGCCATGTGTGTGAGAGCTCTCTGTGTGCGCTCTTTGCTTCTCCAAAGTGGCCCCAGACGGCTCCGCTTCCACGCCTCCCCGGTGGGTTTTCTTAGTTGTTCCAGCCCCTCTCATTGTCTGTACCTGCTGCTGGGTCCTCCCTGTTCCTTTGGACAGGTTTCCTTATTTTCAGCACAAGCTTCCAGGGATCCAGTCATGGGGAACAGCACGTGATTTCCTTTTCATTGCCCAACAAAGGACTTGCTACTGTTGTTCATTTGGGAGCAGCACCATTGGAAACTTTGATTATCAATGCTAGTATCCACTTTGTTCTGGAAGGTTCCCCCTCTGCCTGACTTTGGAACACTTTCTTCCCATGTAAGACAGTGGCAGTCAGAAGATGGAGAGCTGCTCCCCTGACCATTCCTCCACAGCTCCCTTCGTGGGCTCCACTGACCACCACTTAGCGTTGGTAGCTGCAGAACCCCTGCCCCACATCGCCGCCCACTGCTTGCCTCCTGGGTGCCCTCCCGAGCAGCCCTGCTCACCGTTTCCATCATCACGATGGGCAGTAATTCAGACAGCACAATCCGCAGCTGCCACGAACATGATTGTGTGGTGACTCTCGGCCCTGTCCAGAGCGCATTTCATCTAGTTAGCCTGTGACCGTATGAGCCTTTAACGGTTCTGTGAGGGAATCGGGTTGGTTGATTTCAGCTAGGGACACAGGGTGCTCTCCCCCTTCCTCGCAGTGGAGGCAGCCATGCGCAGTGGTGGGCTGGAGAGGGAGGGAGAGTGGGTCTGGGATGGGCAGCCCTGCATCCCCAGGATCTCAGTAAGCTCCACCCCACAGGAAAAGCACAGGATTGCCCCACTGCTCCTTGAGTGGGCCTCCTCATGATTCTCACAGGCTTGTGTTCCAACACCAGGAACCTCAGGGAAGTCGAGTTCTGGTCTCATGGAGTCCTTAGAAGGAGCTTCCTTTGAAAGCAAACCACTAATTATGATCTGGTCTAATACTCACTTAAAGCATCTTATCTGCTCACCACACAAATAAACACATCTCCAAATACCTCTCAGGCAGCCATGGGTGATGCTGTATCTTCACTGCTTTTATGTGGTTTAAAATTAACGGCCCCTTGGATTTTTAGAGTGCCCTAAAGTTTCCATAGGGCACGTTGTGTTACATCGATGGCAGCCTTCAGAGCAGGTATTTCTTGTGAGAGGAAACTGAGGCTCTGAGGGGACAAGCGGTTTGCCCAAGGCTTCCCAGCAAACAGACTGGAGTGAGATTATAAGGCAGGTCTGCTAATTCCTAGCCCCTTCTCCCTCCCTGTCTCCTGCCCAGCCCCCAGCTTTTTGTGCAGTTGGATGTAGGTTTGGATTTTCTTAGCATTTAATAATCATATTCAGTTCCAAAGCCTTTTGAACTTGAATCTGATGTAATAGAATTTTTAAATGTTTTACAGCTTGGTACCCACATGTTATTTTGTCTTCCGCCCTTCGCATACTGCCGACATTTGGTCTGCTTTTCAGATTTTATTATTTTCAGAGGACCTAAAGCCAAAATTGACTATAATAAATCAGTTTGGGGGATTATGATTCTTTACTGGAGATTTCTATAAACTAGGCAAAATATTATCTTGTTTAAAGGAGCTGCACTTTACTAGAAAACCACATACTATTAAATACATATATTTCCAAGCATTTATATCTTGTTTATATGTGCATTCTTGCCTAGACATGTAGTTTGCCCTACTTTTATAGACGTGTAAAAGTAAGCTAGTAAAAATATTCACTGGACTAGAAAATTTCTAACCTGTGTCAAAAGATCCTTTCTGATCCCACTTCTGAAAAATCACCAAACTGGAAGCCTCACCAGAAAGCCAGGCAGCACAGACCTGAGGCACACCAAGAACCAGAGGCCTGAGAGCAGGAGTCTGCCTGAGGGGAGGGGGGCTGCAGACTGGGGCTGGCAGGAGACCTGGCCCCCCAGGCCGGCGGTCATGTGGGGCCTCTTAGCTGCCCTGTCCCTTCCCTGGGTGGGCCCAGCCTTCTGTCCATGATTCCTAATTCATGACACACTTGGCCTTGGCACCCACACAGTGTTTGATCTCAACATATTTTTGCCACTGTAATACATCAAAAGTTCTGATTAGAAACCATGTTCCCAGGCGAACCATAAGAGACTATGGACTCTGAAAAACAACCTGAGGGTTTTGAAGGGTCAGGGGTGGGAGGTTGGGGGAACAGGTGGTGGGTAATGGGGAGGGCACGTTTTGCATGGAGCACTGGGTGTTGTGCAAAAAGAATGAATACTGTTACGCTGAAAAAATAAATAAAATGGGAAAAAAAAATTTATAAAAAAAAAAAAAGAAACCATGTTCCCAACATTGCCCATCCATAAAGATGCTCCAGAAATAGTGGGATGAAAACAGCATCATTTATGTAACTTATTTCATCATGGTGTGTAGTCATCTGGCATAAAAGGAATTGCATTTTCCATAAAATACAAAAATAGCACTAAATAGCTTGTGTCCAGGTGCTGTTAAGTTGGAAAATTTCTATCTGTAAAAATTCTTCCAAGTCTGCCTGCAGGTGTTATAATAGACAGTATTCCCTATAGAACCGAGCAGACAAAGAGCATCAGAGGTCAGGAGTCAGTTTCCTATTCCGTCATTTACCCTTAGCCGAGCTCTGCCTCTCCGGGTGTAATTAAGCCTCTCCCCCCAGCTTTGTCTCCTGCACTTTGATTTCACAGTGTTGTTTATCTGTGGAAATCTCAGTGGAAATAAATCCCAAATCTCACTTTAAGATCTCACCCAAAGGTGATGGACAATGGGATACCTTTTACTTATTATATCACACCGAAACTAAACAATCCTTTCTTCCAAGAGAGATTGTTTGCTATGACACAAAAAAGCTAGAAATTCAGTTCTCCTTTTACAGTAAATATTTCACACGTGGGTTTACTTAATCAGAATAGTTTAAAAATTGGAATTAGAGTTTTTAGAAGTGAGAAAGTGGAGGGCTGGATTGTCTCATGGTGGCAGCTTGTCTGAATAAGATGTCAGTGTGGCGTCATGTTGAGAAACTAGGACAAGTGTGCGCTGGGGCTGTAACGGAGTGTCCTCTCTCCCCCGCAGGGCGGCAGGGGAGCGCTACCGCAGGGAGATGCTAGCCCACGGCGGAGGCAAGGAGCCCATGCTCATGGTGCAAGGTAAAACAGAACAAGGACTGGTCACTTCTCCGTCATCCCCCACTCCTTTTTTTTAAAGGTTTTATGGGTTACGTGTATGTTTTTAATTACTGAAGTATGGTCGACATACAGTGTTGTATTAGTTTCGGGCGTACAGCTTAGTGATTGGACAGGTCTGTACGGTACACCATGCTCACCACCGTAAGCGTAGCTACCATCTGTCACCAAACACTGTTATTACAATATGACTATGTTCCCGATGCTATGCTTTTCAGCTCCGTGACTTGTTTATTTTATAACTGGCAGTTGGTACCCTCCATCTATTTTGCCCATCCTCTCACTGACCTCCTGTTTTATGGGTTTTATGTTTTAGTATTGGTCTTTGAGTTATGTTTTTATATTATCTATGATGAAAGCTGTTCATATTCAAGTCTCTACATTTTTCCCTTTAGAGATGAGGCTTCCGCTGTGTTCTTTGCTCTGAGCATCTATTTATTATATCCCAAACAACAATTTAATTTTTAGTTATTACCATTTCTACAGATGCTGGCATAACACTTCAGGTTTTAACTTTTAAAATGTTGCTAACACTCTAATAGAAAGTTTGTAAATTTGTCATAAATGACCAGAAAATTTGCCTTTTAGGCTTTAACAGGTCTCAGTGCATTTCTTTAGCCCAAAGAACTCATTTATTTCTTTCTCCAAAAATTTAGCTAGACCTTTGCTAGAAATCCCAAGGCAGTGGGCTGGACTTTTTGCCATTGAAAAATTAGAACCTAATTAAGTCTTCTCTGAACCACAGTGCTTATTTTCCTATGTTTTCATTTAAGTATTTTCACTGAAAATTTAATTGTAAATGGAAGTGACCATCATGATTTTGCACAAAATGTTCTCAGAAATATTTTAAGGAAGATGTGAATATCCCTGGATATTCTCAATGTATCAACACTTATATCTGCTGCTGACCCCTCTAACTAGCTGACAAAAGTTGCTTTTAGGAAATCGATCTGGTGTTGGAGAAGTAGGATAGTAATGGGTCTGACATAAATGTTTCCCTGCCTACATCTGTGGCATCTAATGCCTATGGCCCGTTCTCACAGGGCTCCTTCCCTCCAGCTGTTCCTTTACTCAGCATGCCTGTGTTGAGCGCTCCTAGGCGCCCGGCACTGTTGTGGTCCCGTGCTGTGCTGAGGGCAGGAATGAAGGACACATGGACGAACACCCCTTTCTTGTGGAACTTGTATTTCGTCAACTTGGCCAGGAGTGTGCGCTCTTCCAGGCACTATCTACCCAGCACCATAGCATGTTTAGAAAACAAATCAGCCGGCCCAGGGAGCCCGCAGTTTCATGAAGCCTGGCCCAACCGAGAGGACAGAAGTCCCCCACAACAACACTTTGGTCTCCCGGCAGTACGCTCTGCGTCCGAGTTGTCCTCCGGAGATGCAGAAGGCCTGGCGGTGGTGCCTCAGTTTCCACTCGCACCTTAATGGCCCATCCTGAACTCGGCTACATCCAGGGAACGGTTTTACATGGTTTATGCGCTTGATTAGTTTAGTTTAATCTCCTAGCACCCTATGAGGTAGGAAGGGTCACTATTCCCATTTTCCAGATGCTGCAACAGGTCAGGTCCTTGACTCATGTTACAGGCAGTGGGTAAATCAGTCAGGATTTGAACCTGTGACTTCTGGCCGCAGAGACTGTGCTTTTCAGCAGTCTGTGCTGTTTCATGTGTTTGCAGAACAGGACACCGGGGTAAGACTCTCTTATGGACCCACGTAAAAGGCAGATTCCTCAGCTCATAATAATAAACCACCGAGAGTGCACGTCGTGTGTTTCTCAGCTGGTGGCTTCTGGTCCCTCATGGAAAGCCCACTGTGAGTCAAGAAGGGGTACTTCACTTTGCTTCCTCCTGTAGGTTTTCTGTTACATATACTCTCCCAGTAGCCATGCTTAGCTTTTCCTCTTTGAGACCAGGATCTAAACACTGTCTGCACATAAATATTAGCTTACATATGGCTCCCTCAAAAGAAGAAAAAAATTAAATCCTTTTCTATGTTTGTCCTTTGGCTGGTGTATTTTTCTACTCACTTCCAAGAATGTCGTAACAAACCTCTTTAAAAATTCTGTTCTTTATATGTAAACATCATTGTGTCAAGAAACTTAATATTTTCCACACTGAAATTCGCACACTTGGGAGAGAAAAACAAGACTGTGGCTCAAACCAGAGATGATAAAGCATTCAGATTCCAGTTAACACCAACAATAGAATGGTTCTGCTTTTAAACTTTAATATTTTTCTTAATGTTATTCTGTCAGATTTCATTAATTCACATGATTTGTTACGTGTCAGAGATGAGTGGGGGACGTGCAGAGAAGTTTATGACTGTTGTCACTTTATAGGGCTGGGTTTGTAAGACAAGACCAGCGGTGGCTTCTCATTTTCTCATAGGCAGCCAGCCCGTACCCCCAAATAGGAATGTCTTAGGGGATGGCTCATAGCCAAACACTGGGGGATCCTGAAGAGTAGTAATTGGTGAAATTACTAAGAGCTGTGATATAAAAACTTAAGCAATCTAGTAGGTATTATTCTTGTATGAAAATGTAATTTTTATAGGTGTTTATATGTGTTACTTAGGTGCTTACTAGGTAAATGCAAAGAGTTATAGAGTTATATTAAGTAGCAAAAGATAAAGAAAGAACACGTCCCTTCAAACTATGTGCCTCCCTGACCACACGACAACTTTATTAATCTCCTACTTTAAGGCTTAGCGTTTCAAATGAGCTCCAGGCCATTCCTTAGAGTCAGAATACCTCTGCCTTGTACTCGTGCTCTTTGAACGATACATATTCAAAGAAATCAAATACGCCATGCTTTTGATCTTTGAATAATAAAGAGGACACAGGTGACCTGTGTTTAGAATGAGTCCACATTAGCTCTGAGTCCCTTGATCTTTTCTGGTCCCTCCGACAGATGAGCCTCCTTGTGGGCAGAACCCGGTCTGAGGGAAGTGCCGGAGAACACGGCATTCCTCGTTCTTTTCTCCCGCTGTCCGCTCCACGTTCCTTAGTAAAGTTGCCTGCCACACAGCCCCGTCTGTGTGCTGACTCCGGCTCTGCACGGAGGGGGCCCCACAGGGCAGCCCAAGCCACAGTGAGAGGCTGTGTCTTTGCCGTCAACACTCTAAACACCATTTGAAAACAATGCAGTGGTTACATAGTCGTTCAAACAGCATTCCCCTCCGGGAGAAGACGACAGGTCGCATGGTACAGCCACCCCAGTTGTAGCTCGGCTACTTCTTGAGAAAGTCCCTTACCCTCCCTCAGGGAGAAAAGGTGTGATTGGACATCACAACTTGACTTCCTTCTAACGTGCTTGTCCTCAGCTCCTTTCTGGGTCCACATGGAGGGGAAGGGGGCACGTGGGTGTCGCCCAAGTGATGGAACAGATGCAGTAGAAGGAGCGTTACAGATGGAAGTTCGGTCCTTATCTGCTTTTAAACACATTCATGGCCCATGGAAAGATACAGGTTATAAGCACAATATTCATTTACCCCCTGCTCAGGAGTTTGGCAATACTTGACCAAAACCAGCTTTCTTCATTGCCAAGAATTCTGGGGTGAGGTTGAACTCTTTGTATTCCATTGCCCTCGTGGAGTTTTTCTGCTCTTCATTGCATACGCCTCCCGCCAGGGTTTTTTAGTTTACATTAAGTATCACATTTCTGAGTCATAAAAGAACTTAAAGTTTTGCTTAAAAGAAACATGATGTTATGGTATTTTCATTCATTTTGCTATTTTTAAAAGTCTATACTAGGATACTTTTAAGTGTGCCGTGGCAGACATGATCCAAAGTCCGGTTTCTGTTACAGTTGTTTCAGAAAATGTATGGTTTTCTAGAAGACAGACATGCAGTAAGGTTTGTGAGTAGCAAGAGAGTCGTATTTGCACCCGCTGGGAAGCAGAGTTGTTTCTTACAACACCAAATGCGAGAGTGGAGTGATGTGACTATTGGTGGAAGAGGTTGGTTGATTTCAGCAGTTGTGAACGACAGATGACTTACTCACACAGGTCTTTCTTTGTAAACTATCTTCTTGTGTTGTGTGTCCTCTCAGAGTTTGGGTAAATGGCTCTTGTTGGGTTTTTAGGTTCAGATTTATCTTTTAGATAATCAGAACAAAACTAACATTTTGAGAAACTACTCCATGCCAGGGGCCTTCTGCTATGTCCCCGTACCTAGGCCATATGGTCCCCATTTTCATGGGTAATGAAACTTAGTCTAACGTTCATTCTCTTTCCTTGCTGCCTCTCCTCCTTACTCCCATGTCTTCCTCAGCTGATCTCTCAATTCTGTCTTGAGATCGAGCTGGTCTTTAGAACGTGGGAGATGTCAGAGACATGAGCCTTCAGGCCTTTGTGAGCCCCCAAAGCCTGCGGTTTGTTGTTTTTAATGTCACATCCTAACTAGTGACATCAGAGAGGCCTGCCTGACATCCACTGATCAGCAATAAAATTTTCCTTAATCTGTTTTTGTAGGAGCTCTTTTAGACTTTTGTGGTAAAGCTATCAACTTAGTTTATAATCATTTTTAGTCATGGTGGTTCCAAGAGAAAGATTCTCACCACAGTCAAATAAGCTTGATGCCCAGTGAAGTTTCATGTTTCTGCCTCTGGTTATAGCATTCCTTGTGCTCTACCCTTCAACCTTTGCACAAAGAATTTTATGGGGGAAAGGAAAGGTTAAAGTCCATGACTTTCACATTCCAGGAGGTTGTTTCCAACTCTAAACAACTTCACTTCTGTGTTTGTTTCCAGAAAAGACACTCTCAGCTTCATTTTTATGTCTGAGGCCAAAAGCAGTATGCAAGTAGAAATACAAAGTAACAACCTGACTGAGTTTTTAAAAAGACCACACATCAGATAAGACTAAAAGAAATAGTAGATAAATGAGTTTATTCTCAGTGAAACTCCCTTCAGTTTGTTTTTCTGTGTTGCCGAACTGACTCATGAAAGCAAAGTCTAGAAGCCCACAGGGCCTTCCCTTAAGCTGATTAAAATCATAATACCTTACATTTCTGCAGAGCTTTATGGTTTTCAAAACACATTCATTTTTGCTATAATTATCCTGTATCATCTGGTCTAACTTATTACGTGTTATTTTTCTCCAAGAAATAAACCAGAGGATCATGGTTTATATTCCAAGAGATCATCCCTGTTGAACCTCAGGGAGATTAATATCAACAGTGATAACTACTTGTTTTTTCTTTCTTTCTTTCTTTCTTTTTTTTTTTTTTTTAATAACTACTGTTTTCTTTAAAAACCTTCTGGGTCCTGGTAGCAGTGAGCGCACCTAGCACTCGGCTCTTGCTTTCACACCATTCGCCATTAAAAAGAACCAGAGCTCTTTGGATGGTTGATTCTAGGGCTGAGTGTAACAGTGTGAGCCAGGAGCTCCTGGAAATAAGAAATACACATGAGGATGGGTGTGTATGTCAAAGGGAGACAAACGCCCACTAAAAGAGTTCCCAGTGGCCAAAGACATAACAATTTGCACAACCAAATAAGGCAGTTATGGGATACAACACAAAGTATAAAATTTATGTCTGTGAGTCTGTACTGATATAAATAATTGAACAAATAAATAAATAAATGGGGAAATAAACAAATCAATCCCCCATGCAGAAGAATTTCAAATAATTTGTATCAGTAGTCCTCCCTCAAGGAAGTGGAGCATTACTCCCCACCTCTTAAGTGTGGGCTGTGCAGAGTGACTTCCTTCCAAAGGAATCCAATACGGAAGGGGGTGGGGAACAGTTACAGTAATTTTTGTAGAGGAGAAGCTGAGAAATACTTCCTCAGTTGGGTGTTCAAGGTCAGCCTCAGCTGTGAAGCCGTGGTGGTAGGATATACCCATGATAGGACATGCTGAAAAGGGGACTTCACCTCTGTGGTCTTCCTTCCCAAACCCATAACCCAAGCTGAGGGACATAGTGCAAAGTACCTGAACAGTACACCTCAAAAGTGCAAGTTCAGGGAATCGAAGAAATGTTCAAGGTCCAGAGGAACCTAAGGAAGTGTGGCGGACAACTACGCGCTGAGTGGTGTCCTGGATGGGACCTTAGAGCTGAACAAGGACGTTAGATAAAAACTAAGGAAATGTGAACAAAGTATGACTTTAATTATCAGTAATATTGGTTACTGTTGTGACACATTGGTTAACCAATGAATACCGGTTAACTAGTTGTGACATGTGTGCCCAAGCAAGGGAAGCTATTAACACCAGAGGAGATGGATGGACTGATGGGGTGTGCTGCATGGGAACTCTCTGTCCTTACTGTTCTTCAGTAAATATAAAGCGATCTTTTAAATTGTCAGTATAAAACCAAAAAAAGTGTCTCTGGTAAGATTTTTGGTAATGGCACCGCCTTCTGTGTTTTGCCTCCTTGCCCCACCCCCCAACTCCATTTGCTCCATTTCCATGCATTTATTCTGAGGGCCATGAGAACGCACGGAGAGTATTTCCAAGGAAGGTAGTGACAAGATCAGATTTATGGTTTACAGTATCCACTGCCTGCTGAGGAGGGGCTGTGGTGAGCCTGGTTTGAATAGGCTCCTTGTTGCTGCTTGCAGTAATCCTGGTGAGAGCTGAGGGCGACCAGCCCAGGAGAGTAGGCAGTTGGGATGAAAAGAGGTTTTCTGATCGAAGACTGTTTATGAAAGAAGAGCAGCTGGGCTTGGAATTGATTCTGCGTGGAAGTGAGTAAGCGGGAGGGATGTCCAAGATGACTCCGCAGTCTCTCCTTTTGCTGTGGGAGAGGTGGTCATGCTCTTGAGTGCCGCGGGGACCTACTGATCAGAGCCTCAGAGCAGTGGCCGACTAAAGTGTGATGTATTAGGAAGGGTATGAGAGAAACCTAGAACCCACAAGTGGGTTCCTTGCCCTAAAACAGTTCAGCCGCCATGTGGAATTCAGCTCAAGAAGCTCCCGAGTCAAGGGGTTTCGATTCCAGAGTTACTGAAGGGACCTGGTACTGGTACCAGGTACTGGTACGGCTTAGCTTCTGGAAGCCCTTCTTCCCAGACAGTTGGAACGGTGGGAAACCCACCTTGTCACAGTCAGATTCGTTCCACTTTGAGATAGCTCTCACTGACAGGATGACCCGAGTATTAAAATGGACTCAAAATATCCTGTCTGCTTGAAAAGATTGAGGTCTTGTGGAAGCAGTGTCTTTAGCTGATGACAATTGATACTTTTACTTATTCATTTTTTTTAATAAGCTGATTACTAACCTACTAGGCCAAACGGGCTTGACTGTTGGTATTATTTGTACAGTACGACCATGACAGCAGGCAAGGAACAGGAAGTCTTGTCATCGGCGGAAGTACAGCTGATGTTTGAAAGTAAGAAAGCTGCCGTCATTGTTCAACACCAGCTTGATTGATTTTCCCAGTCGTCACAAAGCAGATGCAGTGACTTCAAGAGAAAACGCAGTTTCCACTGTTTAATGGCATGACACATTGTAGTTATTTCTTGTGGTTTTAAAACACGAGGTTAACGTTTAATCATGTCATCTGGTTAATCCCTGAATCTTGCCACGGACGGCGCAAAGCTGGCAGGCCTAACCCCGTATGAGAATAATAAATGCACGCAGGCTTTGGATGGTTATTCCTGGGTTTGTCGCTTTTTGAAAGTGCTGCTTTGCTTCTTATTTTTCTAATTAAGTGGGATTTTCAAGGGCGAGATAAGCACAGAACAGCTTCTGCCGGACTTGACATCTGTGCCCCCTGGGCGTAAATAAATACCGGGACTTCTCACAGAGCCTCCGTGGCACATGAGGGCCCACCCTGTTTTACATTTGTGACTTGTGAGGCAGCCCCTCAAGTATTTTAAATATTAAAAGACAAGATGACTTAGAACTACTAGCCTGCCAAGCAGAACTGTGCTGTTGGAGGTCAATCAGATGACTTTGGTTGGGTTGCTCAGACGTTAAGAAATATAGATCATCTTTATTGCCGTCTTGTCAGGTCTTCCCTGGTACTTCTCGCTCCTTACTCTGCTTTGTTTTGGTTTTTCCTAGCACATATTTACTTCCTGACATAATGGAACCTGTATTGTTTCATTTATTGGCCTGTGGTCTGTGCTCTCCAAGAAATTGTAAGCTCTGGGACAGGAGGGGCACTGTTCAGTGCACCGCCTTGTGCCCAGTGCTTGCAACAGGCGGTCAGTAAACATATGTTAAATGAGCGAATACGTAAATATGAAATACACTTAAAAGGTGAAATATTTCTTGTGCCATTAAAAAAATGGTGATTATTAGAAGAGGTTTTTATTCCCCTTGTCTGAGAAGTTTTCTATCACATTAATACTTCCAAGGGTTTCATGGGCCCAAATATTTTTGCAAAGCTCTTTTCTAATGTAAAAGAAAAAATATATATAGTGAACGTGTTCTGCTTGTCACCTGCTTGTTCCGTGTCTCCCCTCTTCTCTGATGTCGTGGCATCGTGTCCTGTCCTCCTGCCTCTTGTTCTAGCTTCACCGCACCCACACTGGGACCCCAGCTTCTCTGGCCTCCATCCGTTTCTGATCAAAGAGGCTTCATCAGCAGGTAGAAGGGAGCCACGGCTTATAAGTGAACACCGTGCATTTCGCTACCCAACATACTTTGTGTTCTTGGTGGAGCTTTTCCTATAAACAACACCTGTATTTACTACACTGTATGTAACCAGTGTTCTACAAGGTAGAATAAAATGGATCATTCCTTGTGTTTCAGAATTCCTGTAACGCAAGGCCATGTCAGTGTGGTGAATGAATAGTTACTTAAGAAACAGGCGTTAAAGTGGAAAATGCTTTCCCTGCTGTGGGAGGTCAGAGATCAGTTCTGCAACTTGATTCATGGCAATAAGTAGGGGCTCTGTTAAAGGAGGTGAGTCAACTCTAGGGGCTTCATTAAAGTAGGATCAACTCTAAGTAAAACTCTCCCTGGGGTCAGGTGGTCCCTGAGGCCTTGGCCTTCGACACCACCTCCCTCTGACGTCTCTTCCTCCTGCCAGCCGCTTTGCATGTGTTGGCTTCTGGGACCATTTGCTTTTAGCCATACAGCCTTTGCCTAAGACTGAAGGAGATATCCTGAATTCTGTCTTTCGTTCAGACGTAACACCTTAATATCCTTAGGTTAGGGACTGGTAAATAATGTGATGGAATAAAAAAGGCATTGTTGGCTCTTGATGATGTTAATTCATTTAAGCTTAGTGTATGTGTATTGAATGCTACTAACCAGGCATTTCAGGAACACAGAAATAAAGAGGAATAATGTAGAGCTCCCACACTTATGTGACCGGGATGGCGTCCAGTCAGATTTACAAAAGGGAGCCCCTCTGGAAGGTGGAATTGCAGAAAGGTGCCCACTTGGTGGCTCGCAGCCTCCACTGGAGCACAGACTGGGGGCCTGCAGGGTTCCTGGGTTTCAGAAACTCCTGCCCCCCTGCCAGCCACCTGCATACTGGGCACTGACAAGCAGGTGAGGCAGCCTGGAGGGGGCTGTGACGACAGTATGGACCTAAGTAAATATGACGGGATGTTGACCCTCCGGAAAGCTCTCTACGTATCTGTTATGTTAATGGGCACCACATCTGGGAATCTGCAGCCTGATTTCCCCAGATGCTCTAACCAAAACATACCCAGTCTAATCCCAGGGACAAGTAGTACTCGGTGACGATCAGAGACATCCGTCCTTGGAAGAGCCACTCAGAGGCTCTTTGCTTCTAAAATACAAGATCAGTATTTCAATGATACAGATAAACAAAAGAGAAAAGATGTGGGTCTTACAAGTGGAATGCCTTTACGCAAAGAGTGGCAGGTTTTTTGTTTTTGTTTGTTTTTGTTTTTGTTATAACTTCTAAATAAATAACCTTTGGAGGATTGGGAACGAGTAATTCCTGTGCTCAAACACATCAAACAGATAACTGCGTATGATCGTAATAGACACCGATGTGCTTTTGTATCATTTTTACAGTGCAGAGTGATAGAAACTACATGGCATATTGATTTCTTTACACCAGTAAAAGGAAGTCAGCCTTTATCAGGAAATGACAGATTTTTTTCTTCTGTAAAACTTCATCCAGAAGCACCTACTGTCCCTGAATTTTTTTTTCTATTTCATTGTCAGTGTTCCACTGACTAAATTCAACAACATAATTTTTGCTAGTAAAGAGGAAGAAAAGCCTGTGGAGAAGTAACTTTTAAATGGAATTTTAACTTTTTTTTTGTTTTGTTTTGTTTTTTTTTTTAGAAATTTCACTTTTAACCTGTCAGTGTGTACTCCGCGTGTGTGTATGTATATACATACCTATACCTAGATGGCACTTTTCATTTCAGTACAATGCCTTGCTTGCAACTAAGTATTGCTTATCAAACAACTGGCTGGAAGGGGAGGGTCGAGAACCCCTTTAGACAAAAGGCCATGGCACTGCGTGTTCACCAGTGCTCAGTGCGCCGCGAGCACTTATTAAACCCTGGGCGCCGCGAGTTCCTGCCCAAATGATTTCAGGTAGCACGCAGGAAGGAGATTTGTTATGCAAAAAAGGTCAAGAGACAAGGACATAATGGAAGTCACAACGGAAGTGTGTTAGATGTGGGGGTTCCTGGGTGACTCAGCTGGTTAAGCCTCTACCTTCTGCTCAGGTCATGATCCCAGGGTCCTGGGATAGAGCCCACCATCGGGCTCTCTGCTCAGCAGGGAGCCTGCTTCTCCCTCTGCCCCACCCCCTGCTTGTGCACACACCTGCGCATTCTCTGTCTGTCTCTCTCTGTCAAATAAATAAAATCTTTCAAAAAGAAGTGTGTTAGATGTGGACACAGACTGTATCTGCAAGGCACATTGCAACATTAATGTGCAATGTGGCGTTCACTTCACACGCAGGGGAAGTAAAGCCTAGAGAAACTGAGTAACTTTGTGCGCCAAGCTTTTAAATGGCCTTGTCAGAATTTGAACCCAGGGCATCATATCTTCAAAGCCCTTGGGGTGCCCACAGCCTCTGCCAGCTCACAGCGTTCCTCCCCTGCCCTCTTGGAGCTGTGGACTCTTGATACAGTTTTTTTGTGGCTGTTTACTTTTGGTGAGAGTTGCCCACTTTGGTCATCTTCTCTGAATCCCAGGAAGCTGTCATTTTCTACTCACCGTGTAAATGTCATGGAGCCCTCTCCATTTGTGTAGTCATCTGAGATAATGTCTCGGAGTTTAGCTTTATTTGAGATGTGAGAGCTTTTTTGTTCCCAAGTAAACAACTTGTAGTGGACTCATTCCAAGAAGGACACCAGCAATTCCATTCAGACCTACCTACTGTGAGTACGTTCTAAAGGGACACAGACACTATTCTTCCAGCTCTTTTTGATTGCTTAATGGAAATGTTGTAAAACCCTCTTTAAAGATGGTCATTATAGATGGTGTTCTTAACATGCGGTTACAAATGTGTGCTGTTGGGGGGGGGGGGGGGCTAAAAACAGGTTAGAAAAGCAGATGGTGTTTCCCCAAAGCTCTTGATCTAGATTCTTAGCTTGATACCCGGAGGCATCAAGCCTCAAGGGCAGAGCAAATTGGAAGCCCTCGTTTCCTGGGCTAGACTGGGTGCTGAGGGACATTGGTGCATTGCCATCCAGGGAGCATACCAATAAAAGGTAAAATAATAATAGTAGTTGCAGAGCTTTAGAGCAGATTTTAGTGGAACAGTTGAAACTGGCGTTTGCTAACCGATTCTTGTTTGAAATGTTGCCAGAGAGCGTAGAGACAGGAAAATGTCTCTTGATTTAACTGGATCATTTCCTGAAAGATCACTTTACAAGATATCTTCCAATGTTTATTTGAGGCTTTTCAACTATCTGTAAGAGAAACTTTTTCCTTTTGACTATTATGGAACATTACTAATAACGAAACTAGACCAAGGAACGATCAAGCCAAAACCTAATTTTCTTTTGCTTAATTGTTCATCTTGACATTAAAGTTTTTTTTTTTAAATAGAATAATCCCTTCTTAATCTCAGAGTGTTCACCTCTCAAATATTTGAATAACATTATTGAATTCTTTTTCTACCTCATCACACAAGGTAGAGGATGTCACGTAACACATGTTGTTTTTTAATCTTTCTCCTTACAGAACTAAAGATATGTTTAGTTTGATAAACATAGGGTCAGGAGGACGGCTAAACTCCACTTAGGTTTTTCCCTTCAAGCAGTTTAAAGGAAACAGCTTTAAAAAATTCTAGAAATCTTGGGGTGCCTGGGTGGCTCAGTGGGTTAAAGCCTCTGCCTTCGGCTCAGGTCATGATCCCAGGGTCCTGGGATGGAGGCCCTCGTCGGGCTCTCTGCTTAGCAGGAAGCCTGCTTCTCCTCCTCCCCCTCTCTGCCTGCCTCTCTGCCTACTTGTGATCTCTGTCTGTCAAATAAATAAATACAATCTTTAAAAAGAAAATTCTAGAAATCTTAAACCACACCCTCTAAATAATTGGAATTCTGGCCCCTCGTTCCCTGCTGTCTTCCGTGCCGTACACATGCTTTTTTCACTTTAGCATAGGAATTTTGTGAAAACACCACAGTCGCCTCGCATACTGATTTTCCTGAGATAACTAGTACTTTATTTTGGCTATTAAGCAGTTATGACTAATTTCTACTGCTTTTCTATTTCTGGAGCTGAGTGGCGGGGCGCGAGTAACTGCAGCAACAAGAAGCATGAGAGCGGCGACAGTAACTACTTCTAGAAACACCATGCAGTGTGTTTGCTGTCCCAGGTGCTGTGCTGAGCTCGCCGCTTTGGCAGCTCTGCAGGGTCCTGTGGTGCTCCTGTCCTTTACTGCCCAGGGTCACACCAGAGCAACGGGAGGAACCATGACTCACGTTTAGGGTGCTCTGGTTATCTCTTAAACTTTTCAGCTTATACCAGGAAGCTTTGGCTTTAAAAATCGTTGTGCTCATCTTCCGCGTATTTTCCCGCTTGTTCTTTTACAATGTTTGGCACCTGAATTGCTTGTTACGAAGACACCGATGCTCAAGGAAGATACTGTTGGGTTCCCAGAGCAAGCTGTCCCGGGGACGGATGTTGGCGTATGCTAACTAGCGTTGATAAGGTGTCAGCTGACTTACATGTATGAAGTGGTTCTGCGGCACAACCAGATTTGTTGAATGAGAGCTCGTGCATGCCCAGCAAGGTGGGGTACTTTACAACACACTCATTGGCAGCAGCCTTCTTTTCTTGCATGGCATAGCAGGAACAAATGAAGAAAGCATGTCATGGAACCAGACTTAGAATTTAGTGGCTCCAGGATTATGACATAGTTTCAATAATAGAGGTAAATGGCAATGGGGAATAATAGCCAAGTCAATAGAATCCCTAATCTTTGGCTTGTTTGGATATTTACTCAACGTGGCCTCTGAAATAGCTGAGAGCTTTTTGGAAGAAAGAGATGGAAGAGAAGGGAGCACCTGTGTTCTCAAGGCTCAGACCTCCCTTTTGTAAAAGCACTGATTTTTGAAGAGGGTGTGTCCGTGTTTAATATGTGGGTGTGTTTGTTTAAGGAAGACATGGAGCTTCAAAAGGCAAAATGTTTTGTAACCCAGAAGTGTAATTCTAAATGGAATTATACATCTGACGATGAAGTTAAAATAAACCAATTTGTAAACAGATCACGTATGTGGGACTCAACTGGCTGGATCAGCTTCTGTCCTGCAGGAAGCGCAGACGCTCAATCCAGTTGGCGGCCCCAGAGACAGAACCTCCTGTCTGACCAGAGACAGATAGTAACCCAGCCCAGGGGGCAATCGGGGTTTTTTCAGTTCAAAGGAAGAAAGGAATTTCACTTTCTGGCTGATACTCCGGTTTTCCCAGGAACTGATCGTAGATAGTGGGAATCCACCTTTAGAAAAAGGTGTGGGTAAACCACAGCCTTGTAGCAGAGAAAAACTTCAAAGTGGAGAAGGTGAGCAATACAGTTGCCCTAGGCTTGGGAGAGACAAATCTGGAATGAGAGTTCTGATCTCGTAAAATTCACTTTAGACTTTTCAAGCTGCCAGGCCAGCCTTTGTACTGTAATTCTTCACCGGGCTGAGCTGCGTTTGGCACATATAATTATTTCAGCACACACAAAAAATAGCTATTTACTCTTATGATGGGTTTTGAGAGCTGGTAATGGTGTTGGGAATATACAGACGTGCCTTTTCACTCATTCCTAGATCTGGAGAGAGAATCTGCCCTTTGGCATATCCCCCGTTAACCTGGAGGTTAGCAGAGCTAGCTGACATCTGGGCAAAGCAAAGGCTCTATCTTGGTGCTTTGGGACCTCTTCCTCATTGTTTTTTATAATTGTGGTGAAGTATCTAAAAGTATATAAAATGAAGTATAAAGTGAAGTATATAAAATGTACCATTTCAACCATTCTTAAATGTATGTTTCGTGGCCTTCACAATTCACAAGTATTCACAGTTCTGGGTAACCATCACCACTGTCCACTTCCAGAACTTTCCCATCATCCCAGTGATCTCTTCTTGATAAACCTTTTCTCACGGCTACGAATAAGGGAGAAAAATAGATCGATTTTAGTTGCATCTTTTGTTTCCTTCTTTTATTTATTTTTTTATTATGTTCAGTTAGCCACTATATAGTACAGCGTTAGTTTCTGATGTAGCATTCAGTAATGGATTCGTTACGTATAACACCCAGCGCTCATCACAACACGTGCCCTCCTCATCCCCCATCACCCTGCTGACAAGCAGATGGCAAAACGTAGAAAAAAGTAAAGCAGACAGTGATTCATTAGCTGGATAATTAGCTTATGATTGTGCGTTCGATGGTCATATCCTGAAGATTTAACTGTAGACCAGTGTTTTGGAATTCGACTTGTGCAAATAAATAAATAAGTAAGCAACCTTATCCTTTAACTCACTGACCTGGGAAGTAGGTTTTCATAAGCCTTTGGATCTGATTGTTACTGCTATCAGTTCTGGAACATTTTCTGTGTAAATGTGCTATCTTTGTTAGTTCTTACAGCAGTCTAGCAACGTGGACGACACTATGCCAGTTTTATGGTCTTGGAACATTCGATCACACTCTAACACTTGACCTTCGTTCGGGTTGCTCTTAGCGGAAGTGAGGTATAGTAAGTGAAGTAATGGGCTAAGGTCTCTTAGGCAGTTGGTTATCTCAGGTAACCACTTACCAAATCCTTGCTCTAACCATCAGTACCATATAGTACCTTGTTTAGAGGCATCTCAAGTTCTGTTTAGAAAAGGAAGAATTTACCTTTCCTCTCCATTCCCCCTTGGCACCCCTTCAAAGGAAAACTTTTGTGTAGTCAGAAAAGGAGAATTACACCGAAATTTAAGTTCTAAAATGCTATACCAAACCAAATAATGTTCCATTCAGCCTAAAACCCTAACCTGCACATTGCCCCCAAGGCTGTTTCTCGAACCACATGGTAGTGACTCTGGCTGGTTTTGGTGGAGCAGGCTCTGGTCCCAATAGGGGGGTCCCCAGGACATTTCTTTTTGGGAGTCTATAGCTTTTCTTGGTCCACCAGTCTAACCACCTAAACAAATGACACCTATAGGTCCTAATTACACACTTGACTGATGGAATTTAAACCAAGTACCAGTGTCTGGAAATGTATGATTATGTTTGGCTTTTAGCGTTGGATTTAACAGAACTGCTGAGATATTTGTCCGTGGCCATTCTGGGTTCTGAACACCAGCCAGTCCCATAGTTAGCAGTCTTGTATCCACCTGGGACCCAAGTATGCAACACCCAGGCCTCAGCTCTCCTGGGCAGTTCTGGGCACACATCCAATACACGAACTTTCATTGTACCTTTGAAACCCACAAATGTAAGGGTGATTTTTTCCCCCCCTTGATTCTTCAAGGAAAGAACCAGCTTCAGGAGGACTGAAAAACTACTGAGACAAGCCCACCCCGCTTCTCAGCAGACCTCCCATCACACTCCTACCACATCTGGCGAGGCCGATGAATAAGTTGGGTTTCCTCTTTGTCCAGGAAAAGACCCTCCTTTCTTGCCCAATGAACTTGGAGAGAGGAAATCCGACATAAAGCTTGCTGTCTATCACTCAGATTTTATGAATCCGAGGAAAGACAGTCATTTAAATGAAAAAATATTACCTGTTTAAGCTCTGGGTCTAGAAACTTGATCGTTAATCAAACAAAAAAATATCAGTGTCCCCAGGCATCACTAAATCCCTTTTAATAACTTGTGAACTGATCTTTTTTTTATCAACGGAGAATCTTCTTGGGGGAAAAAAAAAAACAAAACCCAGAACCAAGTCAGGCTTACCAAAGTAGAACGTTTTGGAACAATACGGAGGTGGCCACAGAATCAAAGGGAGAATCAGAGAAGTCCCAGCAGGGCCCGGAAAGAGCAGTTTCCCACGTCTTGGGAGAAGGAACGGATAGAGTCTTCAGGGTGTTGGTGCCATCCCTCAATCACTCCCTCCTTTGCACCAATTCTGTACCTTATATACACCTTTCTTCTACATTAACATTATGTATTTCCATGGTTTTCTCCCCAAATAATGGGCTGGTCAAGAACAGAAATAATATCCCGCCCATATGTATGCCTAGGCTTGGCACACAGGTACTCAGAACATTAAAGTTTGGTAAATGTTTGAGCAGACTTTCTGTCTTCTTAAAAAAATTTTTTTTAAAGATCTTTATTTGAGAGAGAGCACGCGCACACAAGCAGAAGGGAGGGGCAGAGGCAGAGGGAGAAGCAGGCTCCCCACTGAGCAAGGAGTCCAATGAGGGGCTGGATCCCAGGACCCTGAGATCGTGACGTGAGCCAAAGGCAGAGGCTTAACTCACTGAGCCATCCAGTTGCCCAGACTTTCCATCTTAAATGGAGTAGGGCATGGCTATGGTTCTGCTCACTGCCACGGTGCATGAAGCTCGGCAGCCGGGGGGTGGGGGAAGGGCATCCTTTCTGAACCTCTTAAAGGAGGGAGCTTGCCAAGTCTGTGGGGAGTCGACCTCAGCAACGACCTCCAGCACTCCTCCATATGAACCCTCCTGTGATGACTCCCATTTTCCCAGAATTCATGACATTCTTGCTGACCACTGGCTCCTGTAGTGACTTCCTGGCCTTTTTCCTGGAGAAAGAGCCCCAGCTGGGCCCTCTGAGCTTCTAGTGACTGAGGACTGATTATAGTTCTTTTTTTTTTTTTTTAAGATTTTATTTATTTGACAGAGAGAAATCACAACAAGGCAGAGAGAGAGAGAGAGGGAAGCAGGCTCCCCGCTGAGCAGAGAGCCCGATGCGGGACTCGATCCCAGGACCCTGAGATCATGACCTGAGCCGAAGGCAGCGGCTTAACCCACTGAGCCACCCAGGCGCCCCCTGATTATAGTTCTTAAGCTCAGAACAGTCAGAATGGCTACACGAAAGAAGCCTCTGAGATGTGTTCCGAGCCGTCCTCACAAGAGCGTCAACAATCGATAAACACAAAGCCCTGTTTCCCAGGGAGTTGCTTGTAAGCAGAATACACTCTCCTTCCTTTTCCACAATAAAATCCCTGCCGCCAGCCCCTGAAGCATGCCTCCCGTCTGGGAGACCGACTTCTCACACAAGGCCAGTCATGGTGTCCCGCTCCTCCCATAGCTCCGTGCCTTATGGCAGCTTCCCTCCTGGCCTCCTCCACCGCCCAGAGATTTTCAGACTATTTTCATGCCAAATCCACTTGATCCCTTTAGGTGCTTTTCCAGCCAGCTGTGGCCTTTCTCTTGAGGCTTGGTAATCAAAACTTTGAGCAGCGTCCCAAACAAATCCTGCTTTTGTTTCCTAAGATTGTTTCCCATTTCACTTGAGAAACAAATATTTTTTAGTTTAGTTACATAGAAAACTCATACATCTTTCTTGCCCCATACTTTTCAAGTTATGGTTGCCCATGGTGAGAAACCCGATCTCATTTTCCGCTTCAGTCAGTTTCCACATGCCCCTCTGGGCTGTGGCTCTCGCACTTCATCAGGGTCCCTGACTGCCGAGCCCACTCCCAGTTCCTGATTCCTTAGGCCTGGGGGTCCAGACCCAACATTTGTATTTCTGGCAGGTTCCCAGGTGACACCCATGATGTTCATCGGAGAACCACACTCTTAGAACATATATTTCTATAAAACAGATTCTTGGTCATTTTTATGTACAGTATATATACTGTATCTTCCTAATCCACGATTAGGTCATCTTTTTGCCTACCTTCAATTGACTTTAGGCACTCTGGTCCACAGTGAGGGAGGGAGGGAGGGAGGGAAAGACAAAAAAAAAACCTTACAGAGATTTTATTTCTAGTTACTTCACCCTTCTTTGCTTTCCCTAACCTTTGGTCACACTCAGCCACAGTTTTCTTGGCTTGGGCATCCTTGCTTGGTGTTCAGCAATATAGGAAATGGACCCAAAAAGGAGATGTAATGCTTCTACTTCTCTTCCGAGGTTCCAAATAATCCTGATGTTTTGGGGGCCCCCAGGTGGCTCAGTTGGTTAAGCGTCTGCCTTTGGCTCTGGTCATACTCCCAGGGTCCTGGGATCGAGGCCCACATCGGACTCCCTGCTCCGTGGGAAGCCTGCTTCTCCCTCTCCCACTCCCCCTGCTTGTGTTCCCTCTCTCGCTGTGTGTCTCTCTGTCAAATAAATAAATTAAATTATTTTTTTAAAATGTTTTTAAGTGCCCTAGTCATTTCCTGTAGTGCTTGGTAAAAGGGGCCGGAACAGGAGTGCATCTCTGCCAGGTCGTCTCGGAGGCTCAGTCACACCGCCAACCAGGTGTCCTGTCCTGTTCTCAACGAGCGGCATTAGTTGCACATGCAGACGGGCACTCAAGAGGTTAAAGCGTTCCCGCCAAGAATGCGTTGATATTTAAATGGTGCTCTGGTTAGATTATGGATTCCAGACCACAGACCAACAGGGCGTGAATGTGCAGCTTCGAACACATACACAACTCCTCCTGCAGTTGGCAAAATCCATTCTTGGTGAAAGCATAGAAATAGGCGTAGTTGGGAGGCCCTCAAATGTGTGAGGGCTTCTGTTTGCAAGGGGTCACCACAGACACCGGGAGGCCACCCAGGAAACCTCCTTACGTGCAGAACTCCTGCTGCTTTTTTCCTGCCGGCATCATGCCTGCAGCGTGGCCAAGCCTCGTGCCCGGAGAGGAGAAGCCATTTTCCTGGCCCCAGCCTCTTCAGCAGAGCTCGCTCCCCGTGTTCTCTGCGCTCTGCCTCCGCGCATAGTTCAGTCCTTGTGACTGTGGGCGAAGTGTCCTCGGTAGCACCAAAAACAGCTGCCCAAAAAACAGTGGACATTTTGGCTCTGTCTTCAAGGCAGGAGGGGGACAGTTAATCAGCTGGATCCATATAGCCATGGGTGACATCAGGAAGCTGTCAGACCCTCCCCCGCCCCCCGGAATATCTCCACACAGGTGGGTTTTGTCATATCCGGGATGCTGATGCGTTGTTTTGCAAAATTGCAGGGCCTGAGGCCATATAATATCTTTCACAGTGTTCTGGGAACATGGGCTCTGGCACCAAGCCTTCCAGGGTTCAACAAAAACCGAGAGTTGTGTGACTCCCCCCCCCCCCCCGCCCCGTTTTCTTACTTGTGAAATAGGTTCCTCACAGCGTGTTTTAGCGCAGTGCCTGGCACACAGTGATTGCTCAGCAGGTAGCTGCCGTTTTCACTTTTCTCCCCATAAATCCTTTCTGGACCACCTGTCGGGGGGCTGGTCCTCCTGCTCGGTGTCTTTAGCTTTACTGTATTTCCAGCTCTGTGCCAATAGGGCAGTAGAAAGAAGAGCACGTAGGCCGATTTGGAAACCCTTATTGCTTGAGGAGTCAGTCTTGGAAACCTTTTGATATCATAATTTATTTTAGTCAGGCCCAGCATAATTGCCCTCGTACTTGAAGGTTATGAAACATGCCAGTTTGAGCAGAGCAGTGGAGATGAAAGTGTTCTGGCTTGTACCAACTTTTATTAGCCCATTTGCCTCTCAGGTAAAATGAGGAGAAAAATAAATTAAGTCATCATTCTTCAACTACTCATGATGTATTCTCTCTTCCTCTAGGACAAGTAGATGAAGCTCAACTAGCTCCTTTCCTTTTTATGAACGAATATGTACAATGTCTGTCCGAATGCAGTTTTGTCTTTCTTACATTGCTGTCAACACTTCTTGTCGTTGTGCAACATCAGTCTGTCTTTCCACCCCCACCCCCAAGTTAGGTGACTTCCACAGTGAAATATGTTTGTAAATTCCACCCGCTTCTGGACTTAACAGCCCCCAAGGGGGCTTCCAGGGGTTCCCAAGAAACTGCGGGTCCAACCACCGCCGTTTAAGATCAAGACTTGAAGACAAAAGGGACATCTTCGTCAGCTTCTTAAAAAAACCAGAATTCCTGGAACTTTTTTGACCGTGCACATGTATAAAAGCTAATTTCAATTTTTCTGACTTGGGAAACTGCCCGAAAACACTGCATTTTTCTTTTAATTCTCTGTGTAGAAGTTAGTTCATGTTGACACTTGCAGAACATTTAAATCTAATTAAAGCAAGGATACCATGACAATATGCCAAGAGAAGTCTTGCCTCGGGAGCTGTTCTTTACCCCTTTGGGTCTTGATTTCCTCTTTGGGGGACCTTCATTTTTCACGTCACATGATGTCCAAAATTACCAAACCATTTACTGCTGCCAGATTGGACTTAAAAAAACCAGGAGCTTTTGCTGCAGCCATGAGTGCCGTTCTCTGAGATGAGGGCATGGTTGAGGATGGCAAATTGGAGAAGGACATGTGCTAGTTAGGTCTGTGTCCTGAGAAGGACAGAGCAAGGTCATATTTATGTTGGCAGTTTGTCGAGTTAAAATGAACCACTTCAAAGGGATAGGAGGCCATGCTTAACTGAATCAGTTGGCTCTGAATAGATGGGTCTTACCTTCTGACAGTTCCAGGCATTTAATTATAAACGACCAGTCATTTAATTATAGAATGTTTCACATACTAAAGGGAAGAAAAGGATGTAACAGTTAACACAGTTGATTGAAAGCCATGTTTAAATGTTTTCCCTACAACTGTTCCCTGCATTAAGAAACTTGGTGTGCAGGAAATGCATGAAACCTGATTTATTAATCAGATTGCTTCTACTTACGCAATAACCTACACCTAGAGATCCAATGGGAAATACACTAGCAGTCATCAAAGACTCAACATTTCTATCCTAGTGACACAGCTGGGTCAGAGGAAAGACCTTCTTTCATCCATACAGATTATTTACTATAAAAAGAAAATTGTGTTCAAACTTCCGTGTCGTAAATAAAGACAAAGCAATGACATTGTCTTTCAGTAACTGCTCCTTATTTCTCATATTCCTGAACGGAGATATTAGAATTTGAACTTGAATGAGGGTGAAAATATTTTGGCCCGCAGTTGAAATTACATTCATGATATTCTTATTGTTCTTAACTACGCCAGGTCTAGTTCGTGGCCTACAAATGTGCTTGGAGCTGCTATTTTTATGTCCTCCACACAAGCCAGTCCTTGGGCAGTTTCCCACGCAGTCCCTCTCACTGCTGGGCATGACCATGTTTGTGTGTCCCGTCCTGGGCCTGCCCCTGAGCTCTCTGTTCTCACTGCTGACTGAGGCCTGGTGGCCTGCACGTGGAGCACCCCCAGGCACCTACATGTGACAAACTATTGGTTTTCCTCCATCCCTCTGGCTCAGTTACCGTCCCATCTTGGTCACTCTGGTTCCAACCCTTCGAGTCTTCGCAAACCACGTCTCCCAGAGCCTCCTCCAGCCCCACCAGACCGCTTCATGGTCGGTTTACATTCTGCCTCCTCCTGCTTCAGGACCTTCCTGCGTGGCCCTCTCCACCTAGGAGAGGTCCTAGGAGGGCCCTAATTTAAACCTGAATCTTCTCTATCCTTCAAGTTTCTACTGAGATCCCAACCCTCCCCAAAGCCTTCTGAATCTCTCATCAGAATTCATCTTACACCCTCTCTTCTCCTACTGATGGCACCTTGTACGCTGTTAACCCCCACGGTTGATTTTTTCCCAAACGTTTTATGCTGAACATTTTCAGAGATTCAGAAAACTTGAATGAATAGTACAGTAAACATTTATATATTTGCCATTTAGATTCTACAATAACATTTTGTTGTCTTATCACTCCTCCAGCCATCCATTCCTCTGTCAGCCCATGAATCCACTCTGTGCGTATTTTATATATATGTGTGTGTGTGTGTAATTTTTCAAAGCACGTGTCAGATGGCAGTACACTTTACTCCAGACATTTTTATATGCATATTTCTTTACTTTTCCTTTTCAGATAAAATTTATATGCAGTGAAATGCACAAATCTTTAATGTACCATTTAATGAATTCTGATGCAAATATGCACCTTAATACCAATCACTATGCAGGTATAGAACATTACCATCACATCAGAAAGTTGGCTTGTGTCCCTTCTCAGTAGACTGTCATCTCCACTCCCAAGAGCATCCACCGTTCTGATGTTTTTTCACCACAGATTAGTTGGGCCCACTTTTGGGTTTCCTATGGATGAAATCAAACAGGAGGTACTCCTTCGTTTAAGCCTTTTGAGATTCACCCATATTGTTGCACGTATCAGTGGGTTGTTCCTTTTTGTCGCTGATACTCCATTTTCCAAATATACCGTGTATGTTTATCTATATTCTGTTGATGGAAACTTGTGTTGTTTCCAGTTTAGGGTTGTAAAGCCCTTTTTCATTTTGTTTTGTCTCACTTCTCTCAGGTCAATACCTATAGGAGGAAGTTGTGGGGTCATAGGGTAGGTGTGTGCTTAGTTTTATAAGAAACCACTAGATCTTTTTCCAAACTGGTTATACCATTTCACCCTTCCACCACTCATGTGTGATAGTGCAGGTTGGCCCACAGCCTTGCCTATATTTGGCCTTTGTAAATTTAGCCACTCTGGTGGGTGTGTTGTAGTGTCTCACCGTGGTTTCGGTTTTCTTTTCCCAGATGACAATGATGTTGTACCTTCTTAGTGGCTATTGTGTTTACTTGGTTGTCTTCTTTTGTGAAAGGTCTACTGAAATCTTTTGTCCGTTTTAAATTTTTTAAAATTCTTTTTATATTTATTTGGAGGAGTCCTTTATTTTGGATACCAATCTAGTGTGAGATATATATCATGTTGAGTATTTTCTCCCATTCTGCCATTTACCTATTTATTTTCTTTTAAAGAATTGAAGTTTCTTATTTTGATGAAATCTAATATTGCAGTTTTTTTCTTTTATGGTTATTACTTTCTTGTCCTAAGAAACCTTTGCCTACCTTAAAGTCACAAAGGTATTTTCTTTGACACACTTCATAATTTTAGCTTTTACAGTTAGGCATATTATGACTTAGTCTGTTCATCTTTGACTGACCTGGACTGATCCTTTGCATACAGCAAATACTCAAGATATATTATATGGAATTGCATTAAAGATGGAGATAGAGGACTCTGTCAATCTTTTAATGTCTCTGTGTTAGAATGAGTTTTATGGGATCCACCCCCAGATTAAATGCCAGTGTATAAAGCCCTGTCCAACCCTTGAGCTAGGATTATCTGCCAAGAATACAGGTCAAGGCAAGAGGTTGATTGCTTGAATATTTGGCTTCTTTGGAGCAAAAGAGTAGAGATAGATTTGGCTTTTTACTGAACTATGAATATATGCTAGACACGATGCCTCATTGTTTTCTCCTACATCTTCTTGTTTTATCTTGATAGCCACCTTGCATGTTATATGAGGAAATCTGAGTACTGGAGTTTTTAAGTGACTTCCTTATTACCCATTTAGAAAGTTGCACAGTTAGGAGTTCTCCAAAATAGGAAAATCTGGAGGAAAGCCAATACCTTGATTCTGATACAAGATTCTGCAAAAGAATAACATTTGATTGATTTTAAAGTATATGGAACTTGATAATAAAACTTGATAAACAACTAAACATATTAAGTTCTGAACCAATGCACTCAAAGGTAACTGAAAATTCAGCCTTCTAACATCACTGTAAGTATATAGAAATATCTGCAGTAGAAAAACTCTTGGGAAATGAATTTGCTCATAAATCTCATGTTAATTGCTGACTAGATAGTAAAAATATATTAAAATCATAAATAGCCACAGGGTCCACCCACTACCCAAGAATTGTTTTTCACTCGTGATTTTTTGCAATGTTTACATAGGCAGTTCTTACAAGGTCTCATTTCAAAAAGCCAGAATATTCCCCTCGTGTACAGTGTCTTTGTCCCTCTTTATTGTCTGCAGGTGGATGTGCTGGCTGATCTTTTCTTTGTTTGCAGGTATGCTTCAGAAGTGTCCTTCTGTTGATGACTTTGTAAGTGCCCTTGTTTCCGACTTGGATCCGGACTTCGAAACTTTTCTCATGGATTCTGAATGATGGAAGCACCTTGGCTCTTTCAGACCGAGGTTGTGTAGATACGAATTTTGTTGTAAATGCTACAGCTGTGAACACTCGTTTCTGATTTCAGTATTCACTTCTGTAATAACTTCTGAAAACCCTTAAACTGATGGAACTTGGAATAAATAATTTGTTTTAATGATGCTGGCTTTTAGCCTGTTTGGCAGGTTTTTGAACATAATGGAAATCTACTCAGTGAGCTAATAAAAACTAGAGCCTAGTGTTCTTAAGTTCATAGTATGGGCACTTCCTTAAGCCAACCAGTCTCCTGTTGAACTTTTCCCCTTGTGTCGATCTCTAATTGGTTAGAGACTTAATTAAAAGCAAACTTACTTTAGTTTGAAACAGTCTTCAGGAGAGTTACACAATATAGTTCTTTTGAACGATGACCATTGGAAAATGTGCTTGGAGCAAGTACGTTTTCCAGAGTGCTTATAGTTGACTGCACTGGGTTGCTCTGAGTGCTTAGGCTCCACGGATGGACTCAGAACAGAGAGGACTTGAACTCGTGCTTTTCTGGCTTGATTACAAATGTACAAAGATAAGTGCAATTACCAAGGGATGTGCCAAGATCTATCGTAAAGGAGGAAAGGGGAATTCAGACTGAGTCTGACTTTATCCTGAACCCATCTGCTTTACATTCTTGCATATTCTATCACTGCGTGTTAATAATAGGAAAGAAATTCTTCAGTGGGGTTTTCCCACCATCAAAGTCATGAATTTAATTATAGACTTTAGCTTAAAATGACATCTGCTAACAGCCTCTTCGACTTCTCCTTAATGGCCAAAGATGGTGCAAAAGGGCCAGATTTGAAATCCCTGCAAATAGGAGACATGTCTAGCCGATGCATGAGATCTGGAGGAATTTCTAAAAGCCCAGAAATAGATGAGACCAAATAAAGAAATGTCAGTGACGCAGGCGTGCGGGATCCCCCTGGATGCAAGGGGGACAGACCTTTCATTTTGTCGCCACTTCCTGCTGGCACTGAGAAACCCAAAGCAAGTTCTGGCCACAGAGCCAAGCAGCTGGCCCACCACCTGGGCAGCACTTCCCCCTCAGCCACGGGGCTGCCGTTTGTCCCTCTTCCAGCTGCTCCCCATTTGAATTTCTCAGTCTGGGAACACTCGGAAACTGCATCTCCCAGAGAAGACTTGGGCAGGAAGTAGGGCAGACCTGGTGGTAGAGCCCCCTCTAAGGGAGGACAAGGCTTGGGGGGATGATGGCAGCAGAAAGAGCCCCAATACTAGTGCCCAGGGAGGAATGTAGCTGTGTCTGCGCTCCACCTCATTCGTTCAGTCTCTGAGCCGAGGCAAAGCTGCATCGTGCAATGCTAACTCTGTTCCGGGCACGGACTTGAAGCAATTGACATCGATCTGCCAGTCCGTCATAAGTACGTCTGAAAAGGTTCTCTGACCAGCTCGCAGGCGCACCAACAGTGAGAAACGTCTGGGTCTTTACCAGTCCCTTTTCAGCTGGAGGTGAAGGAGGAGAAAAATCCATGGGGAGCCTATGTGCAAAATTCTTTGGAAAAAAAAGGAAAGGGAGAGATCACCTGGAAGATCATAACCTGGAAAATTCTTTGTTAAAGGAAGTAAAGCACATCGTCGAAGACCTCTCTGGTATTCTTAGTGAGAGATGAGAAAACACACTATCGATGAAGCCATAGAAGAAAGGGTGAGCAGAAAAAGCTAAAAAAGAAGATAGGTGGGGGCGCCTGGGTGGCTCAGTGGGTTAAAGCCTCTGCCTTCGGCTCGGGTCATGATCCCAGGGTCCTGGGATCGAGCCCCGCATCAGGCTCTCTACTTGGCAGGGAGCCTGCTTCCTCCTCTCTCTCTGCCTGCTTCTCTGCCTAGTTGTGATTTCTCTCTGTCAAATAAATAAAATATTAAAAAAAAAAAAGATAGGTGGACTAAGGAAGGAAGAAATGCAAAGAAACAGAAACATTAGTCTTGTGGCTTAAAGAATTATCCAAGCAGAAAAGAGCAAAGTTTGTTGAGATCAAACTGGAGAAACATCTCAGGACGCAGGTCAAAGGGATGTGGTGAGAGCCACCTCCTCTGGGTGACAGAATTCCTGAGGACGAAGATGGATCAAAGACAATCACAGAAAATCGATTCTCGTGTCTTCCTGCAATCCCGGTTCTCGAAACAGCATCTAGCACATTGTGGGTGCTCTGCTGAGTACGTGCCAGCCAGTGAATTCAAGGAAACTTTCAAGAGAGAAAAATATAAATGTGCAGTTTAAAAGGAAACGTTTGATGGTTGCCCAGTAGCGTGAATGTACTAATGCCACTGAACTGCACCCTTAAAAATGGTTAAAATAGTAAATTGTACTTAGTGTCTATTTTATAACAATTTTTAGAAAGAAAAAAAGAAACCTGCATTCCAGACCAAAACAAAGAAAACAGTGAAAAGACACCCTGGCCTAGACACAGTCTGCCTTTTCTTTTGAGAGGTTGATTATAAATATAATTAATATTACAAGCCAACATACTTCAGATTGGGCTTTGCAGAACACTTCCTGGGAACTGGTACTTAGTGTTCTGTGAGCTCAAAAGGGTCCTGTTGTGAATTACATTTGGGAAATGCTGAGTGTTGAAGGTTAGCAAACCTACAATTACAGAACATTTCTAGCATTTGCATATAGGCACCAATATTTCCCAAACCTTTGATTATAGGACCCCCACCCCCTTTTCTGGAGTACCTGTCAATGACATTTTTCACAAAAGTGGGAAGTAACTGCTAAAACCATACAGCTGGAAATAACAGGCTTACTCATAAAGGAACAAAAATTATGGTATCCCAAGCAATTGTGTATCTCCATTAAATGCCTCAAGACAATGAAAAAAAGTAGTTTTGAGAGGTAAAGGCTGAGATACAAAATGGCATTCTCAGATATACAAGGGCTCAGGAAACATCCCAGCTTTGTACCTTTCTTTAAAAATGACTAAAAGAAAAAGTAATTTAGACCAAGCATCAAAGGAAAGGAAATCTCTATGGAGCTTCTAAGAATGCAGAGGGGTCATTGCCTCTTTTCACAATAACAGCTGGATAAATCATAATAGCAAATTATTTTACTCTGAATGCTTTTCCTTATGATGGGAATAAGCCCATAAGTGCACAGCAGTTCCTCTGGGAAAAATTCTCTCCTGTAGTTACGATATACCACCAGTTTGCAAAAATCCAATTAAAGTACTTATGAATATTGAAACACTAAAAAGAACTATAGGACAATGACTAAAGTGTTAATGTGGTTATCTTTAGTGTTGGGATATTGGCTTTTTATTTCTCTCCATATTTCTTCTAGTTCCAAACATTTTAAAGTGGGCAGTATGCTAATTTTAATAATTTTTTACAAAAAGTTTAATATTCACAACAGAGCCAAATTTAAAGCATTCTCCCAACTCGAATAAATGGTTGGCTGATGGAAGCAAATTCGGAAAATGTCTCTGGGACATACAGGGAGCAATTTGTATAGTCAAAAATTGTATCAGATTTAGTCTGATTTGGGAGAAGTGACTGGGAGAAAATATTAATAACAGTAGTGCTCGACATGTACGTGGCACTTTTCAGTTTAAAAAGAACCACATCCTGGGGCGCCTGGGTGGCTCAGTGGGTGAAAGCCTCTGTCTTCGGCTCGGGTCATGATCCCGGCGTCCTGGGATCGAGCCCCGCATCGGGCTCCCTGGTTGGCGTGGAGCCTGCTTCCCCCCTCTCACTCCGCCTGCCTCTCTGCCTACTTGTGATCTCTGTCTGTCAAATAAATAAATAAAATCTTAAAAAAAAAAAAAAAAAAGAACCACGTCCTATAGTTGCCTCACGTGGTGCTCATCACCTAGGAGGTGACAGGCTAGTGAGGCAGGAAGACTTGATGACTTGTCCAATGTCACAGAGCTGGTCGCTGGCAGATGCAGGACTAGAGGGAGCTTCTTTGGCTTCTCATCCACTGCCTTTCCCACTTTCGACAAGTCTTCAGGGGAACATGCTTATTTTCTGCAGACTCTTGGGTGCATACATAGACACTGAAAGAGTGTTACATGGTCACATGACCCACACAGGCCACAGAACCTTATATCATATACTGTCTTTCTGCTTGAGGAGGCCAGTGTCCATGGACAGTTAGACGATGAAATAGAATGTGATGTAATTTTAAAACATTAGACCTAGAAAGACAAGGACTTGCCTTGGGGTAGATTGGGATAGGACGGTGAGGAAGGACAGAGATGTTCTGGAATATTCATTGATAGAACCTGGTATTAAACTGTTGGTGGTGGCAGGGAACAGTGAGGTAAATATTCCATGATTTGCTTATCTAATCACGACTCAAATTTGATTTTAGATTTAAAATGTGGGCAAAACAACTGGGCACAAGCCGTGGTGGGCCTTTAGTGGCCGTTCGTAAGTTGATACATTACTTAATCTTCATCTTTTGAGTAAGATCATCTAGCAACTGTGAGCGTCCTCCAGTTACATTTCTCTGTGTTATCCACACACACGAGAAAGATCATGAAAAATTGTGTCAGGTGCTTTTCTGAGCTTCGGAGGCATCAGCATAGTACTCCCTTGGTCTGTGGTTAATTGTACTTCCGCATGCACTGTGTCCCTGATTTTAAATAGTTATCCCTACAGTGGTTCTTTGGGGTGGGGGAAGTGATCCCCAGTAGAGTGACACTTGGGAGACACCCTATAAAAGCCACCTCTGAGCTCGTGGAGTCATGTGGATGGTGTAAAATGTGGATGGTGAGTCTTCATTTCCACAAGAGTACCAGTTAGGGAATCCTACCAGAGGGACAGGTCTTAAGCTGCTCTGAAGAGCTCCATTCTGAGCTTTTTAACCCAAAGAAATGTCTGAAGGTTGATCGATTAAAACATTGGAACATATGGTAGCTGTGGATTGGAAAAGTAACTCAAAGGAGAGTTCATGTGGTATCGGTACAGTTAATTCACCTTAGCAAAGCATGGGGCTCTAATTTGCCCATATTCAAAACCAGATCTCAGCTTTCTTTGCAATATGAAATAACAAAGGATTCCAGAATAGAAAACGTATGTAATACAGAAAAGATCCCGAAAACATAAATGTGTTTACTGCTTAAATATAAAATACATTTGACCTAGAAAGTTCCCCAAGTAGCAGGCAGCACATTCTCTGCTATACATGTTCCCATCCATGATGCAAACACTGAGTATCAAGATGCCATGTGGGCTGTCAAGGGACATGCTATTTTTAGAACCTTTGTTCTGAAATTCTGGCTATTTCTCAAGCTGTCTATGTTACCTGTATATCTTGAAGACACATCAAAACCGACCTCCAAAATCAAACTCATCTTCTTTCCCAAGTACTCTGCGTGAGTCACTGTTTTTCTTAGTAGCATTCCATTCTTTCCAGTTACTGACTAGAAACCCTACCAGAAGGGTTATTCCCTCCTCGCCGGGCCTCATCCTTGAAGTTTGCACTTCATTCCCTGTTGCGCTTGACCCATTCCTTAGGTATCTGTCTTAGTAAGGCCCAGAACATTTCTGACTCAGCTTAGCTGCCTGTAACAAATCTCAAGTGCCAGATAGGTATCAGAACATCAGTAAAAGCCTCCAGTGTGGTTGGGCATAAAGTAATAAGCATTCAAAGACATGAAAAGGAGGAACAGATACAGGAAATACTGTGCAAGCAGGCTTGAACCACAGAAGGAATGGAAGGTTGGAACCTGATCCTTCTGGAAACTTCTTAAAAATCCATCAGATACAGTTATTAACAGTGATGAGATCTATGGAAATTTCTCTATTCGCTCCTATCCCTGCTTTTAAAAGAATCTACAAAGTGAGGAAATGTGGAGAGGTTTTTCTCTTTTTTTTGAATTTATGAAAAGAGTGAATTAAAGAAACCAAGAAAACCATTTCTTCAGGAAAGAAATCCCAAACATGGCTGTATGTTTGCCTTAGAATATGTGTAGAAACTTCTTTGACCCATTGTTCTTGTTAACGTTTACTGCAGCGTCCTTTACATGGCTAGCTGCAGAAAAGGCATCACTCACTGGGAGGGAGTGCTCAGTGGCGATCCAGGTCTGTGTTTAACTCTGAAATACAAGTCCTATGCTAATCTGCAGCTATTTAGTAGGAAGAGGAAAGTCTCAAGAAAGTGAATGTCCTGGACATTTGGGGGAAATTGTCTTTATGGCTTTTTATGTTGACTTGGCATTGAGTGCAAAGTTATTTGTGTTCTCTCTTAACAGTTGAGTGGGAGAAAGCTGTTGGCAAAGAGTTTGGACCCAAGAGTGAAGGTTCCTGGGTAAGGCGGGAGCAGGTAGAAAGCACCCACCCTTGGAAAGGAGCAAACTCTGTCCAACCTTCCTACCTGTGTTGTGAGGTCCAGCTGCTCTGAAGAGCTCCATTCTGAGCTTTTTAACCCAAAGAAATGTCTGAAGGTTGATCGATTAAAATTTATTAAATTTAATAAAAATACATTAAAGTACCAAATTGTGTTTCTGTCGCTTCAGGTAATGCTTTTCACATTTAGTCTTTCATAATTGCTTATGCCTAGCAACCAGAAGGATTTCCTATTTTTAGAAAAAAAGGTAGATGGGATGCCTGGGTGGCTCAGTGGGTTAAGCCTCTGCCTTCTGCTCAGGTCATGATCTCAGGGTCCTGGGATCGAGCCCTACATGGGGCTCTCAGCTCAGTGGGGAGACTGCTTTCCCCTCTCTCTCTCTGCCTGCCTCTCTGCCTACTTGTGATCTCTGTCTGTCAAATAAATAAATAAAATATTAAAAAAAGAAAGAAAGAAAAAGAGGCAGGGCAAGAAGAAGGCCTGGTTGTCCTACTTTTTCTTGCTTCGAGAAGTGATGACCCCTGACAGGACAGCATGCCAGAGACCTGTTGGCTGACACAACCCTCCAGCGGCCACAGTTGAACCAGGGTTGTCTTCCAGCGAAGGCATCCCAAGCTACACAGAGTTTAATAGGAACGAAGTACAGGAGTAAGAGCTCTGCCCCAACCCAAAGGGCAGCCAGCAAGTGGTGAGCAGCGCCAGGTATTACGTGCGTCCTAAGCCTGGAAACTCTCCTCTCCACCCGAATGATGGCATCTTCAGAAGTTTACGGCCATCACTCAAAGATGTGAACACACATGGATCAGAAGAGGCGAGACCCGCATGATCAATTTGCTACAGACAGAGAAAAAGCATGTGGATTGAGAGCGAAGATCATAAATGTGTGCAAAGAGACAATGAAAGACAAGCAGTGTGAACAACTCTGCAGCACAATGTGTTTCTAATAGTCTGCAGACCGTTCATGAAATAAGCCAGTTCCATAGCACAGACGGCTCTTTACTGGCAGGCTTGTCCCTCACTGTGTTTTCTCGAAGTCCCTTTGCATTTTAAGTTGGAGATTTAAAAAAATAGTAACAATAATAATAATAATAGCCAGGACACATGCTATGGTATGAACATTTGTGTCCTCCCGAAATTCTTACATCGAATGTGATACCATGATCTTGGACCTCTAGCCTCTAGAACCATTGGGAGTGAATTTCTGTTGTTGCTGAGTCACGTAGTCTGTGGTATTTGTTATAGCAGCCTGCATGGACTAAGACAACAGCAGCAATCCGATTTTCCACAGTGTTTTCAGAGCGATGAGTCGCGAATGTAAAGGAGGATTACGTGGAGCCCATCTTCAGGATGAAGGGGAACACTCACCACTGTTGGCCAGCAGGTCTTTGGTTTTATCATCAAATATCAGGTTCAAATACTTAACGAGCCCTATAGTTCCTGAGAGGTCAAAGTCCAGGGAAATGTATTCCTGACAACGTTAAGTAGACTCCTTAAGTGAGAGCAACATTAATGTCCTGCTGAGGGACACAACACTACAGTCCCTACGGCACATAGAGTAGCTGAGCTCCTGAGAATCACTTTGAAGGAACATGTAAAAACATGCATGATAGGAAGTGTGACATGTGTAGTATGTTTGTCTCATTCAAGCCTGCCCATGTATGGTTTCCCAGTGCAGTTGGTATTCATTCAAAATGAATTCTGTACCACTTGTTAAGCACTGCTGGGTGCTATAAATACAAAATGAATAAAATTTGAATTCTGCCCTCAAGTTGCTAATAGTGTGATTTCTAGGCACTGAAGAACCAAGGGACTTCTGGTGTGTTGTTGCAAGTCAGACAAGGATACGAAGGGCAAGTAAGTCTTCAGGAAGCTCTTGAGGGAAGGGTTGGGTAAGAACAAGAAGACAGAAATGAATGCTCAGCAAGTCACGTGGATGGATCTGCCTGCATCTGCTTCTAAGTAAGAAAGTCCACTCCTGAGAAATGAAGGAACAAAGGATTCCAGAACAGACAAGTGATTGCTGCCCGAAAGAACCATAGAAACTCAAAACTAGACAGATGATTTTATATTCATGTACCCCACAAACTAGAAGTTGCTTATTTTAAGGGGGTTTTAAGTAGTGTTCATGGTTTACAAACTTTGAAAGCCATTTGGGTTTCAAGTGGTCATGATTAAGTAGCTTTCGTCTGTGGCAAGTGTAGGTTGTAAGATGCTTCATCTGTGTCCCCACACCACTGTGGTCTGACCCCCTTCCTTCCTTCCAGAACCTCCTGAGAGGCCTCCTTGACTTCCAGCTCCTCTCTGCAGTCTGGCCCCTCAGCGAGACAGTGTTCTCTGGGGTGGTTTTTCGAATTGCCATACCTACCTTATCTTCATTCTCACATTCTCTCCTTTTCCTGCTGCTCTTGACCCTGTGGACAGAGCCTCCTTTATAAACCCCTTGTGGCTCATCTTCTGCTGTTCCTTTGGGTCAGTGTTCCTGGCTGTGGCAGAGGTCTCCCTTGTTTCTCCCACCTTCCAAAAAGGATGCACATTGTGCCCTGGGTTCAGGGAAGGAAGCAGAACCCCCTGCAAGCATCTCAAGCAGGAAAGGATTCATTCAGGGTATTAGTTGCATCTTAGCTCTGGTTACTGAAACCGAGTACCACAGACTGGGGGGCTTAGACAACAGAAATTAATTTCTCACAGTTCTGAAGGCCGGAAGTCAGAGATCAGGGTGCCAGTCGGGTCTGGTTCTGGTGAACGCTCTCTTCCCAGGTGCCAAGAGGTACCTTTTCCCTGTGTCTTCACGTGGCAGAGAGCAAGCGAGTTTGGCCTCTTCTTTTGAAGACACTGATCCCTCGTGGGGGTTCCACTATCGTGACCTAATTACCTCCCAAGAGCCCCCCCACCAAATGCCATCATCTTGGGATTGGGGCTTCAACATGTGATTTGAGGGGACACACACATTCAGTCCAGAAGTCCAAAAGTGCGTCCCCTCCGTGGTACCTCACTTGCACACAGAACACAAGCACTAGTTTTTAGATACAGACTTTCTACATGAGAAAGTCTTCCCTCTTCCTCGAAGCCATCATTACATGTAGCTTTAAATGCCCCACTTCTGTTAAAAGCAGTACTGTCTTCTCAGTCACTGAATTTCTGAACCAAGAACTCACCTCGATCTTCTTCCCCCCATCAAGTCCATCCCTGAAGATCCCCCGCTCTGCTCCATTGCTCCAACCCTCTCCTCCCACTTCCCCAGGTCTCCCTGTGACTCAGCCCCATTTGCTACCCGCTAAACTGGTGCCATCATGGCTCAATCCTGCTCATCTCCGTGGCTAGTGGAGGACCCCCTAAAACATATTGCTCACCACGTCATGTTGCTACCAAACAAACCTTACACAGAGGCCCTGTCAAACATTTGAAAGCAATACCAAATTTAGCATGAAACTGACAGCTGCCCCCATTCTGGGCCCTGCGCACCTCCCGTCTCACCTTGCAAGTGCCTTTTTTATGCAGCTGCTCTGCCTGGAATGTCCTTCTTTTTGTTCCACATGCCCAAATCCTACACTTACATCAGGTTTCAACTCGGATGCCACTTGCCTGAGACCATAAGCAGGTTTCTCTCCTTTGATCTTGACTTAAGGCATATAATTCAATCCTTTTAAGAGCTCTGTGCCTTCTACTTCATAATGTATTTTTTGTGAACACGTCTATTACCCCTGCTACTGGACTGTTAATTCCCAAAGGTGAAAGGCTACACATTGGTTGTTTTGGAGTGAGTCTCTTACAGTTTTTTTTTTTTCATAAAAATGTTTTTAAAGATTTTATTTATTTGTCAGAGAGGGAGCACAGGCCAACAGAGGTAGAGGAGGAAGCAGGCTTCCAGCTGAGCAAGGAGCCTGATATGAGACTCGATCCCAGGACCCCAGGATCACGACCTGCACTGAAGGCAGATGCTTTATTGACTGAGCCACCCAGGCGTCCCTCTCACAGTCTCTTGCACGTTGTAGTAGCTCAGTCTTTAGTTAATGGGTAATTCAGCAGCAATGGTCACAATTGCCAAACTGTGGCAAGAGCCAAGATGCCCTTCAACAGACAAATGGATAAAGAAGATATGGTCCGTATATGGAGTATAATCATCAGAGTATTCATCAGAAAGGATGAATACCCAACTTTTGTATCAATGGGGACAGGACTGGAGGAGATTATGCTGAGTGAAATAAGTCAAGCAGAGAAAGTCAATTATCATATGGCTTCACTTACTTGTGGAGCATAAGAAATAACATGGAGGACATTAGGAGAAGGAAAGGAAAAGTGAATTGGGGAAAATTGGAGGGGGAGACAAAGGATGAGAGACTGTGGACTCTGAGAAATGAGCTGAGGGTTTTGGAAGGGAGGGGTATGGGGATGGATTAGCCTGGTAGTGGGTATTAAGGAGGGCACGTATCGTGTGGAGCACTGGGTGTAGTGAAAAGAAGAAAAAAATGAGAAAGAGAACACATATATAAACATCAAAATATTGTGTGATGGGAAAAAAAAGGGCAATTCATATTTTATGGAGTTCTGTGCAATCTATATATGACTCTGCTTTTTCTCCTAAACTATGAAAGGGAGAAGCCTGAAGAAACAGAGTTGAGAGAACTGAAGGGGAATGAGGTCTGAGCAGTTCCTTTGTTCCCAGCACCCAGCAGTGAATGACACAAGCCTTTGCAAATTGTTGAACTGGTCAAAACGGGAAGAGAGGGAAGGGAAGGGTTTCCAGGGTGGGGATAGCGGTGGTGTCCAGTGCTGCAGAGGGTCAAGGGCATGCCGGGCCATAGGTCCTATTAAATTGGGGAGCTAAGGGGATGGTGAGTGGAGAGAGAAAACAGACAAAAAGAAGTTAAGGATAACAGATGAAGAAATGGAAGCAATGAGTGTGGATATTCTGTCAAGAAACCTGGTCAGGATCATGGGAAGAAGAGCAACGAGATGGCATACAATGCCCATCGGATCCCACGATCACCTGCCTCTAAGAAGCATAGAGATGGATCAGTCCATATTGTCCCCAGAGGTACATGAAGAGTGTCAAATGAGGTAATACACTCTCCTCACCCATCACAGGGCTTTGCAGTCATGTAGCTGGCTTGCTGTGTTTGGGTTCACGCACCACATTCTCAAGATTGACACTGTGGTGGCTAATTTTACGTGTCATCTTGGCTGGGCCATGGAGCTCTGATGGGTGGTCAAACATCATTGTGGATGTTTCTGAGAGGGTGTTTTTCCATGAGATCAATGTTTACACTGGGGGACTTAGAGTAAAGCAGATTGCCCTCCCTAATGTGGGTGGTCCTCATCCAATCAGCCAAAGCCTTGAATAGAACAAACAAAGGAACTCCCCAGAGCAAGGACAAATTCAGCCACAGACTGCCTTTGGACTTCTGCAACATCAGCTCTCCTGGGTCCCCAGCCTGCCCACCCGCCCTGCAGATCTGGACTCGCCAGCCTCAGTTAGTATGTGAGCCAATTCCTTACAATCAGTCAGTCACTCTCTGGCTCTGTCTCTCCCCACCCTGCAATGTATATTTATTAGTTGTTTCCCCAGAGAACCCTGACTAATTCAATTTTAACAGAGCAGGTCTCATCCAAGGAAGAGAGTCAAATGGAACGTCGATTAGTCACAGTAAATGAGGAGTACGGAAGAGAACAGGACAAAGCCTGGAGAAAAGACACGATGGCCTTCTGCAGACATTTTCGAAGCTGCCACGTGGGAGGAGGGATCAGACTCACCTACAATCCCCAGAAGGGCAACACTGTCAGGGACCTAAAACCAGACACTATCTAGTTTTGACTCAGGATAAGGGCTATCTTGCTAATACCTTGAGCTGCTAACAACGACACAGGGATTCTGATAACTGGGCCCCTCCATCACCGGAAATGTTTGAGCGGAAGCTGATAAGCATCTAGCAGGAATGCTTCAGAAGGGAGTCCTGCACAGGGAGGAAGCTTAGATTAGCTTGTGTGCCTCCTCACTTTATGGCTCGACAAGCAAGACCGTCGTGTTCCCAACCTCATCTCTTCACTTCCCAATTATGAGACCCACGCCTCTAGAAGGGGAAAGACTATGAATTTTTAGGACACAGTGCAAACGCTTCTCTAAATTTTGTTGGTTGTTTCTTACTGAAATGACTCACGGGTACGAGGCCCTGCCAAGAATACCTAAGAGACTTACCCGCATCCCTGTGATTTCTGTACCTTACCCATTCCTCCTCCTCTGGCTTCAGAGACATCTTCCCTATCTTCAAAACGTCTGTCTCCTCTGCCAACCAGCCTGGAATATTCCTGTACGTCTTTCAAAGTCTCTGCTGGAGCACTAATTGCTCTGGGAACTTTCTCATGACTACTCCAGACAAACAGGCACGTGTTCTCCCAGTGCATTTTATATACATCTCAGTTATATGTAGTATATACATATGCATGGCATATACATATACATATATAGTTATATATACATATCCAGTTATATGTATTTACACATATACATATATGTACTATATACATATAGAGTTATATGTAGTTATATACATCTCAGTTATATGTAGTGTGTGTGTGTGTGTGTGTGTGTGTGTATTTGCCTTAACCCCTCATCTGGCTCTTGCTTGATAAAGCCTAAGCTCACTGAGGGATTTATGTTCAAGGGACCTGGAAGGAAAAGGGACGGAGGGAGTGCCTGAGGGGCGGAGGCAGCCAGAATGGGGAGCTGAAGGTGAAAGTAATGTTCTTGGGGAATTTCTTTCAGGACGTAGAGCTGGGGGCCAACTTTGCTGATCAGGGGTGATCAGGCAGCTGGATGAATATTAAGACTGGCCTGGGAATAATTGGACATGACTCGTGTGGCCCGTTTCAGCCTGGAAGCCGAAGAGCCTCCAAGAGCTTCAAGAGTGAGAGCAGATTGTATCATGTTGGCATAAAAGTCTTGATGATACCCATTTGCGATGTATGCAAGACTCTTACCATGTCCTCATTTTCCTTCTCATCTCAGTCTGTTCTGCTACAATACGCGTTTTTCATCACACAAATTAGGTCATACTTGCTTGGAAAATAGGCGAGTGATAAAAAGTAATGTGGATGTTGGATGGGTTCACGGGAGATCTTTTTTTAAGCAAAGCGATCCAAAATAATGGGAGCCGACTTGTGAACAGCAGCTGAAAAGGAGAAAGCCCTCTGCTTTGCGGAGAAGGGGCCTTCATAAAATCAAGTGCCTGAATGTAAGGACCCCTCCTTCTTCTAGCCTGTGTCAGGTCATACCCAGTCTTGTGCTCCATGCGCCCCAGGCCAGCACTGTTCCTGATTATTTGTGTGCTCTGTGATCATGCACTGAGATGGCCTCTCTTGGCTGTGCAAGGGATCTCCTGAGGGACTCATCATTCACATGTTCATTTTGTTAGTGGCCACTTCCTGGCCTTTGAGTTTCTCTCCTAACCTCTTGTTCTCATAAGCCCTGTTATGTTGGTGGGATTTTTAAAAATTTAAAATCTCTCTGCAAATCAGTTTTTCAGGTTGTGTGTGTTTTTTTAAAATCACGTAAATCATGTTAAACTTATGTTTAACTTATATTGCTTTTGTGTGTGTGTCTTCTTTTCTCTCTTGATTAGTCCCATGAAAAGTTTGTCCATCTCATTCATCTTCCAAGAACAAACCATTGGCATTGTTGATCCTTTCTCTTTTTTGTGTTTGTTTTCTTTTTATTAATTTTTGAACTATTTATTATTCTTCCTGACTTTCATCATGTTTATTTTGCTTGTTCTTTTTCTTGTCTCTTGGGCAGATGCCTAGCTCATTAATTTTTAATTTTCCACCTTTTGTCTTTCCTAAAATGCCCATTTAAGGCTATAAACCTTCTTCTAAGTACTTTCTAAGTTATATTCCAAAGGTTTTCACATGTAGTATTTTCATTATCATGATTACTCAGTTTAAAATATAGCCTAATGTGGTCTAAGAGGTGAGTCTTTCTTACATTTAGTCAGAACACATATTCTGTACTATTCAATCTTTTGAAACGTATTGAGACCTGCTTAATTATCCTGTATTTGGTCAACATAGTAAGCATGTTATATGTGCTTGAAAAGAATGTGTTTCTACTAGTTAATAGGTGCAATGGCCATTTTCTTGAACTTTTGTCTGCTTACTCTACCATTTACTAAAAGATGTGTTAAAAATCTCTTGCCATAATTGTGGATTTATCTATTTACCATTGGAATGTGATCAATTTTTGCTTTATAGATTTGAGGTCATATTGCTAACATCAAATTCAGGCTAGTTATATCTTTCTGGTATTTAATTTTTTTCATCATTATGATGTGGTTATCTTTAGTTATACTTTTTCGTTTAAAATTTATTTTGCCTGATTTATTATGCTCCTAGTTTTCTTTCTTTTTTAAAAAAGATTTTCTTCATTTTTTTTTTGAGAGAGATTGAGAGAGAGAGAGAGCAAGCATGAGTGACGGAAGGGGCAGAGGGAGAGGGAGAAGCAGACTCCCTGTGAGAAGAGAGTCTAACTTGGGACTTGATCCCAGGACTCTGAGATCATGACCTGAGCCGAAGGCCGACACTTGACAGACTGAGCCAGCCTGGCAGCCCTCATAGTTTTCTTTTGATTAACACTTGCGTGTTATATTTTCCATTCTTTTACGGTATCCTTAAATGTTTGGTGTGTCTTTTATACATGATATATTGTTTCTTATTCTGATATTCTTTGTCTTTTACCTGGATCACCTAGTTCATTTATGTTTCATGTAAAATACTAATTCATTGCTGTTAAATCAATCATCTTACTATGCGATTTGCTTGTTTCACCTATTTTATGTTCTCTTTTTTCTCCTTTCTTGATTCTTCTATTGAGATCTATTATTACTACATAGTTTATTATTCCATTTTTTATGATTTCCTCTATTAGTTTGGAAACTTTATGTTCTCTGTTTTATATGTATATCTATAATTTTTATTATTCCTATAGTTAGTATTCATTAGGATTCAAATGTATGTTTACCATCTCGATTGCTTTTTATTCCTTCCAGCACCTCTCACTTTCACTGTGCAATGGATGATGACCTTCAGAATTTCTTTCAATAGGGATCTGCTCAAGAGTCCCTTTTTGTCTACGAAGTCTTTATTTTTATTTCATTCATTATTTTTTCAAAAGTTTCATCATAAGAATGTCTCATTTCATTTTAAGAGCATACTTTCATGGGGTAGAGACTTCCATTGGCAGCTCTCTCGTCATGCTCTACAAACTGTGCCACTGCCTTCTGGCTTCACTGTTGTATCAGAAAGTCAGTAGTTCATTGGAGTCTTGCTCCTTTGAGGGTTATCTGTTTTTATTACCTCCTGCCCTGGCTCTTTTTAAACCTTTTCTCTTTGTTATTTTTTAGTTTCACTATGATGTATCTAGCTGCAGATTTGCTTATCTTATTGATTACTTATTAGTTAGCCTACTTGGAATTTATTGATTCTTAGATATGAGAATTAACTATTTTTTCATGTTTTAGAAAATTTTGAGTCATTGTGTCTTCAAATATTATGCTAGCCAGTGTCCCTGTGGGACTCCAGTGAAATGTATGTTAGACCTCTCATTGTATCCTCTAGTCTCTTACCTTCCCTTCTCTTTTTTCATCCTTTGTGCTTCATTCTAGAAAGCTTCTGCCTGGTCTATCTTTCAATTTACTAATTCTATCTTCTGCTGTGTTTAATATGCTTAATCTACCCAAGTTCTTAATTGCTATATGTTTTCAGTTCTGGAATTTGTTTCTGGTTTCTTTTTCAAATTGGCTGTGGCATTGTTAATAGTTTCCAATTTTCTTCTGAACATTTCAAATTTGACTCTTCTTCAACATGGTAAACACAGTTTCTTTACAGTTGTGTCTGATAATTCCAATATCTGTTGTTTCTCTGGGTCTTGTTTATGTATGCCTGTTGCTTTCATTGAGTACTAGAGACTGTATTTACAAAATTACTTCTAGAAATAATTTGATGCCACCTTTCTCTAGAGAGTACACAAAGCACTAGTAATCTGGATCATATGCTTCTAATTTTAGGACTAGTGGCTTTTCTGGGCAACACAGATGACTCAAAACTGTGCTAAAATCCATATAGGAGCTATTTTATTTCTATTTAATCCTTCCTCCCTTCAGCATCCAGTCCTAAAGCAGGGAAGAATGTTACCTGTACTCCTGGTTTACCCTTACTCCTTGGAATGGCCCTGCAGCCCTGTCAGAAGTGGAGTTCAAATGCACAGCCGTCTTTTCCAGATTCACAAACGTTTTCATAGCAAAATACGCTGAATGCTGAAGCGTACCCCTCTAAATTCCTAATCTCTCCCAGGTCTCAACCAGTTTCCGATTAGATGGTTTGCTCTTGGAAGCTTTGAAGATTTTTAAAGAATATTTCTTTTTTTTTTTAAATTGTCTTCTGGGGGAAGGTTGGCCCAACCTAATGCCTAATCCACCACTGTCAAAAACGGGCAAGTATGTCCCTCAAAGAGCTAAATATAGAATCACCATATTACCTAGCAATTCCACTCTTAAGTATATACCCAAAGAATTGAAAACAGGCATTCGAATTGATATTTGTACACCAACATTCATTGTAGCAAAATTCACAATGCCAAAAGATGGAAACAGCCCAACTGTCCATCAACTGGTGAATGGATAAAGAAAATGTAGTATATCCATATCATGAAATGTCATTCAGCCATAAAAAGGAAAGAAGTTCGGACACGTGCTGTAACATGCAACATTACACTAAGTGAAAGAAGCCAGGCATAAAATGACAAATATCATATAATTACACTTATATGAAATATCTAGAATAGGCAAATTCATAGAGACAGAAATCAGACTAGAAGTTACCTGGAGCTGAGAGGGAGGTAATAGGATTATTTCTTAATAGAGTTTCTATATCAGGTGATGACAAGGTTTTTTTCAGAAGATGGTGGTGAGGGTTGCAAAGTAATGTGCATGTAACTAGTGCCACTGAATGATACACTTAACAATGGTTAACATGACATTTTGTTATAAATATTTTATTGTAATATTTAGAAGTTAATAATGTAATATACCAGAACTATTTCATTGTACACTTTATATGGGTGAATTTTATGGCATGCGAATTATATCTCAGTAAAACTGTTTTTGGAAAATAAATCTATAATTACACTTATCAAGATTTATCACCCCACAACAAACTGAAGCGAGGATGTATATCCTTTTTTCTTTATTTACCCAGTGACTAATAGTTGTCTGCTATGTGGTAGCATATTGATGATTAAACTATCTTTTGCCATAACGGTTTTCTTCCTGAATCTGGTAAATATGTTTACCTCCTTTCTTAGTCTTATGGGTGATGGGCTTCAAAAGGTAAGGTTTGATCGGATGTGCAATTGTTCTGTATGTATTCCTGATCGATGAAACATTTCTGTTTTGTTAGGAAAGTTTACCTTCTTGAAAGTAACTAGTGCATTTAAATGCTCATAATTCTCATTACCCCTCACTTTTCTTCTAAATTTCTATATAACCACTTTTTGTGTAGTCTTTACATCTTCAAAGGTAGATTACATATTGTCACGAGAGAAAGTTAGGATGAAGATTGATTTTCACTTGCTGTACAAAATTACTGTCAATGTATCTACTTTCTACAGGAGTTTTAGAAGCATGAACATTTTCTTTACTTTCTAGACTGAAAATGACAGAATGCAAACTTGAACTTCTTGAGTGAAAAGGTTTCTTATAAGAATGATCTGAAGGTGTCTCACAGCACCCAAGGGCTGCCAACAGTGGTTAAGATGCTTTGGGTTGCAAAAAACATAAATCTAGAATCAAATTGGGTTAAACCACAAGGAGAAAAACTGTCATGTCACATGGTTTTGGGTGATCAAATGAAAAGCAGCCCAAAAAACTTACTTCATCTCCACCTGAAATTTTGGCCATTTCAGTCCTCACTGTTGAAGGGCTACAGGTTGGGACATTCAGAGCTACACCTGTTTAGTCTCCTTATAAAAGGATCTTGGACCCCTATAAGTTAAAAAGAAGAAGTGTTTTCTAGGAGTTTCTTTAAATTTCTCTTCCATTTTTGACTGATTTATCTCCAAGGGTATCAAAGGGTTTGGAGTGGGATTTAGAAAATCCATGCTTAGGAAATGGAGCCAGTTCAGGTCTTTTGGAGAAGCAGCTGGTGAGACAGGGTTGGATGTACAGGAGATTTATTGAGGGAAATGCCTGTGAAAGAGAAATAGGAGGTAGCAGAAGTACGCAGAATTATGCAGGGAAAGCCTTTAGACATCGATGCGGGTCTGACACCCGAGAAAGGAGAGGGGTGGGGAAGGAACATCAGGCAAGAAGAGTCAACTCAGCAGAACTCTGAGACAGTTTTGGGCAGGCCAATGGGGAGTCCCCAAGTCAAAACTGCTCATCAGAGGGGTCCTACATCCCACAGAAGTTATCCAGCATTCATATGGAAATATAAAGGACTCTGAATAGCCAAAACTATCTTGAAAAAGAAGCACGTCAGAGGACTTACTGACTTCCCCATTTCAAAACCTACCAGAAAGCTAAGTAATCAAAACAGTGTAGTACCGACATAAGGACATACATCCAGACAAATTGAGAGTCCAGAGATAAAGCTTTACATTTATGGTCAGTTGATTTTTGAGTGCTAATTTCCTTCTAATGGGAGAAGGAATACTCTTTTCAACAAATGGTTCAGGAATCGCTTGATTTCCCCATACGAAAGATTGAAATTGGACCTCCATACCACATACCAAAATTTACTCAAAATTGGTGATAGGCTTGACTGTAAGAGCTAAAACCATAAACATAGGTGTACATTTTTATGACTTGGGTTAAGTAATGTTTTCTTAGATATGACACCAAAAGGACTAGTGACAAAATAAAAAACCAATAAATTGGACTGCATCAAAGTTTTAAACTTTTCAATTTTGTGCAAATGACACCAACAAGAGAGCAAAAAGACAACCCACAGAATATGGAAGAAAACATTTGCAAATCCTATCTCTGATAGGGGACTTATATATAAAGAAGTTTTATAACTCAGTAATAAAAGAACAAGTCAGCCAATTACAAACTGGCAAAGAATCCGAATAGATACTTCTCCAGAGAGGATCTACAACTAACCAGTAGGCACATGAAAAGATACTCCCCATCATTAACCAACAGAGAAATGCAAACAAAACAACAATAACATACCACTTCATACCCGCAAGGATGGCTAGAATGAAAAAGACAGTAACCAGTGCTATGGGGATGTGGAGAAACTGGAACTCTCATATTGCTGATTGGACGGTAAAACGGTGCAGCTGCTTTGAAAAACAATTTGGTAGTTACTCAAAAAGTTAAATACAGAGTTATCATATGACTCAGCAATTTCACCCCTAGGTGTATACCCAAGAAATAAAATAGGAATATACTGATTATATGAGACATATTTGATATTTATATGAATATATATGAATATAACCCATTCATATGTGTATGTGAAATCTGTCCATCCCCAAATTTATACATGAATGTTCATAGAAATATTAGTCATAGTGGCCAAAAAGTAGAAGCTACCTAGTTCATCAACTGATAAGTGGATAAACAAAAGTGATAGATACACACAGTAGAATAGTATTTGGCAGCAAAAGGAAAAAATAAAATATCATTACATGTTACAGTGTGGACAAGCCTTGACAATATTATGCTAAGTGTAAGAAAGACCACAAATTTTGTGATTCCAAACATATAAAATGTCCAGAACAGACAAACAGAGAGAGACAGAAAGCAGCTTAGTGACTGCCTAGGGAAGGGTGGGTGGAGGAAATGGGGAGTGAGTGATAATGGGTGTGGGGTTTCACTTGGGGATGATGAAAATGTTCTAGAATTCATGGTGATGGTCGCACAACTCTGTGAATATACTAAAAACCATTGACATGTATACTTTAAATAAATGAATTTTGTGGATATATGAATTATACCTCAATTAAGCTGCTAAAAATAGCAACGGAAATGTCCTGGCACTGGTACCCTCACATGCTCAGTCACTGAGCGGAGGACTCGAGGGGAAGCAGCGCCTACCAACACTGCTGGACCCAAAGGCTTAGCAGCCGGGGCTGTCAGTCAGCTCTAATCCCCACTGCAGACTCTCTTGAAGAAGATCTAAACAGTACATTTCCACAGTCCCCACAGAAACCACGAACAATCACATTAAATTTGCATGAAATTATTTTCAGAGGAAGCGCTGTTCTGTTGCAATGAATCCTTCAGCCTCACATTTCATTCATTTAATGAACATTAATTCTGGGTGTCCTGCTATGAATCAGACGCTATGCTGGGAGCTGGAGAAGATATCCTAGTCACAACTCCTTACAATTTTACCTTCTGCCTTCCAGTTTCTCCTCCTACACACACACACACACACACACACACACTCACAGATACGATGACCTGCTAACTTTTAAATGAAAATGACTTTTTACAGCTTACGTTGTGTTTCATGAACATTAGCTTATTTGATCTTCACTCAAACACTTCATAGTTATCATTATTAACCAAGGATACACTTATAGAATTTAAATTTGTGCAAGACCAAAAAGCCAATGAAAAGTAACTACCAGGCACCTGGGTGACTCAGTCAAGTGTCTGACTCCTGATTTCGGCTCAGGTCATGACCTCAGGATGGTGAGATCGAGCCCCACGTCAGGGTCTGTGCTCAGTGTGGAGCCTGCTTGAGATTCTCTCTCTCCTTCTGCCTCTGCCCCTCCCCATGCTTGTACTTGCTCGCTCTCTCTCTCTCTCTCTGTGTCCAAATAAATAAAGTATTTTTTAAAAAGATTTTATTTATTTATTTGGACACACAGAGAGAGAAAGCCAGTGAGAGAAGGAACACAAGCAGGGGGAGTGGGAGAGGGAGAAGCAGGATTTCCAGTGAGCAGAGCGCCTGATGAGGGGCTCGATCCCAAGACACTGGGATCATGACCTGAGCCGAAGGCAGGTGCTTAATGACTGAGCCACCCAGGTGCCCCCAATTTTTTTTTTTAAGTAATTACCAAACTCCCAATTCTGTTCTTTCCCAAAGAGCTATCTGTGTTCTGTGGTTCTCACTCCAGGGCAGGTCCCTCCCACTGCGGCTGCAGCAGGCAGAATCCTCAGCAGCTGCAGGCTCCTGTCCTACAGATTAGTAAACACCTGTTTCACGATGGCTCGACCACACCCCGGGGTGATTCCGATTGGACCCGTCTTGGTCATGTGCTCAGCCCTGAGCCAGGCACTGGAGCGGGAGGGGCGCTCTGCTGTGTTGGTCATGTGGGGACCCATGGGGTCTGGGTCACAGGTGCACCTGGGGAGGTGGAAGAGGGCCAGTCAATCAGAAGCATGGTATGACCAAGAAGAAAGCAGCCACACTGAGGGAGCTGGTCACGGTAGGGCCCTGGACAGATGAAAACACTAGCAGAACTGCCATCGGAGAGGAATTATGACACGGTGGTTCTCTGGGGCAGGGAATGCTGTGAGGTGCTATGTGCAGCCAGAGGCCAGAGGCGGCCGAATGGACAACTGTCCAGCTGTAGATGCGCTTCTATAGGGTCGAGACAAAGATGTTGCCCCCTCGAGTCTGGGAGTGGAGGAGTCCTGAGGTACAGGATTCCACACACATCTGTCCCATTTACTTACAAGATCGCTAGTTCCCCAGGCACAGGTGCTTCCCACTGTGTGAGAAGGGACACAGGCTGAGGGGTGGGACTGTTCCATGATGGAACAGTCAAGTTTCACTTGCCTAACCCCTGACCTTGGAATCATAGGACGGAGAGGGAATTCCCGGTTCATTTAGGCCACCACACCCGCAAACTGCCCCTGCAAGAAAGATGGACATGGACGGCCACCTGGAAGGAAGAGGATCTGCCTTCCTTCACTCCAGGAGGATAACATCTCTTGCCACGGAAAAGAGCTCACCACACTCCCGACCTCCAGCCCTCCTGCATTTCTTCACCCTTGACAGAAGACCTAGCTGTCACTGTTTCTCCTGTCACCGCCCTTAAGGTACTGGGAATCTTATTAAAATGTCATTTATCCTTCTGCTCAGCAATACAGTGGTTAAACATCAATTGAGCACCAATTATGAGCTGAGTGCCCTGCCAGGTGCTATGGCCACAGAGACGGTTAAGATATGGTCCCTGCCCAAAGGAGCTTGAAATTGAGCGGAAAAGAGATAAGTAAGTGATTATCATACACCGTGAAGTAACAGAACTGTCCTGGCACAGGATGGACGAGGGCTGGGAGGACAGAGAGGGACGCCATGATGCCAGGGAGCTGGGAGGAGCACCAGGAGGGCTTCAGAGGCGATTACAATTAGCGGGGTAAGTTGTTAAATACAGATTTTATTCTTATTTTAAAAATTGTCACAACTTTGCGTAAAAAAGCTAGAGAACCCAGAATGGGCAAGAAGAAAATAACCACAAAACGTTGGCATCTCTTCAGTTCTCTCAGCAGCAAACTACGTCTTGTTTTGTAACCGGCTTTTTTTGCTTTAAAATATGATCATTGGAATCATAAATATTTCTCTATACCAGTTTTCATGGCTATGTAGTTCGACTAAAAGTCTCTGAGGGTCTTTGAGAGAGGTCGGTAAGGAGCACCCATCTTTCCTAGCCCAATCCATTGAGACTGGTTTTCCACAGCATGTGGAGAACCCAAAACTCACCCCCATTCCTAATTAAAGCTAAATTAGGAGGCATAGCTCACCAAGAGAGACAAATTGGACTTGTGGACTCTGTCCCTCTGTTCATACATGGGAAGAACCCACCTCAGGGAGAGCTTCAAGCAGGCAACCTGTTGGGCTCCCAGCTCCCACACTGGCCCTGGGGGAGAGTGATGAAGAAAACAGCTTCTCCAAGCACAGGGTGTTTGATACCTCTCTCCAGTGCCCATAACTCACTAAACACTTTGACTCTCTGGGAAAGAAGCCGGGAGGATTGAGGAAAAGCCCACAAAACTAGAGGGTAGGGAAGAAGCATTTCCTTCAGACAATAGAACGTCCTCCTACTCATTTTGCACATTTAGGTTGTTGCCAAACAACACTGAAATTAAATATCTTTCTAATTAATCTTTGTGAACATTTATGGTGATTTCCTTAAGAGAAAGTCCTAGAAACACAATTCCTGGGCCCAACAGTATCAATGTGCTTGATGCTTTTAGTGCATTTTGCCACATTTCCTTCTAGAAAGTTCCTATCAGTACACATTACCCCTAGCAGTAAAGTTGCTCCTCGAACAACATTGGTTTGAACTGTGCAGACCCACTTACATGCGAATTGTTTTCAACAACTAATGTACAGAAATGTAAGTGTATTTTCTCTTATGATTTTCTTCATATTTTCTAGCTCGCTTTATTGTACAAATACAGTATATAATCCATACCCCAGTTATGTGTTAATTGACTGTGTTATCGGTGAGACTTCTGGTCAACAGGAGGGTATTAGTAGTTAAGTTTTGGGGAATCAAAGTTATATGTGGATTTTCAACTGCGTGGAGGGGGTCAGCACCCCCTCGCCCCCGTGTTGTTCAAGCGTCAACTGTATTTGAGAACAGGTTTCCTTAATGTGCACCCACTCTGGATTAGTCCTTTCATGCTGACCTTTGTGGATTTGTGGGGCAAAGCTTCTTGCAGCCTCAGGGCCACCTGAGTTTTGAGCGGTCTTAATGGAAGAATTTTCCTGTCCTTACACTTGGGTACGTAGATCTTGTTTTTCAACCCTGGGGGAATCATAGCGAAGTTGAGAGAGGATGATTCTGGGAAAATACAGTTCCTTAATAGTCTGGGGTTTGGGGCAGGAGATGCCTAAGTATTGTCACATAATCTGAGACTTTTTAAATGCAAATAATGTGGACATTGTTTGGCCCAATAGTGGGCAATGAATGAATAGTAACCTTTCCGGAACCATCTTATAGTCCTCTAGGGTGGGGGAGGCGGGAGGTGGAGCAAGCGGACAGGAAGCTCCCATCTCTCTCCCATCTTTGTGTCTGTATCTGTCTCTGCTCAGCCACAGGGAAGAGGGGTGACTGGCAGACTGATCTGGGCATTCCCAGGATTTCTGACCAGAATACCGCATTCTAGTATTGGAGTTCTGGTCACTCTCCTGAGTCACCTGGGTTTCTAGCAGCTGGCGGTCAGCCATCGGCCTATTGCGTGCCTCTCCATCCCCTGGATCCGTCACACCTGGGCCTGATGGTGATGTTCTCAGGATCCTTCAGGGTGTGCTTCCACACCTGTGTGAGCTCTTGCCAAGTGAGTGAGCTCTTCCTCGTCCCCACCCTCACTGGTAAAGGCCAGGCCCGGGAAGGGAGTGCCCAGCCATTCTCCCTGCCCTCTTTGTTTGACTTTGGTTCCCCACCTACAACGCGCCTTTGTCATCAGACAGACATCTTCGAAAAGGCCTTGGATTCCACCTCCGGTGGCCCATGGGAGTCGCGGCCTCACGGGAGGCAGGCCCAGACCCACCCTCAGGCACCGAGTCCATTATTCTGGGCACACCTCTTTCTGGGAGCCTCGTGGCTCAGTTTTAGAAGCCCTTTTGTTTCTTTCTGCAAGTTAGGAAAACAAGAGAGGAGACCGGCATACAAGGGTCCCTTTGGAACACCGGCAGCCGTCCAAAGAAAGGTAGAAAGTCAAAGCAGCTAAGGTGTAGGGACACCCTCCAAACAGAGAGGTGCAAACCACAGTTAACCAGCCTCGGTCTCTGAGCTGCTGGATGTCGTTTGTTGTCATCTGACCAGTGCTCTCTCTCCAACGGCAGTGCACGTGGGGGCGTGCGTGCGTGTGGGACAGACAGACAGAGAGAGGGATGTCCTGCTCACAGCTTAGATCTTCCTGAATGCCACGGGCCACGTTTTCATCTCTCACTAAAGGAAATCTCGGCCACGAATAGCCCTAAAAGTTTGTTTACTTACACATTTAATGGTTTGCACAGTTAATACATTTGGCTTATAAAACTGAGCAGCAGGCAGAAGCACACGTTTAAAATGCTTGTACCCCACAGAGCGTGCCCCAAGGAATGATGATTTCTAACGTGTCTCTCCTACGATCTAAAATGAAATCACTCCATGAAAGGGGATTGATTTGCAGGGACTGTGGTGCAGCTGAACTGAATAGATGGGCCTCAGAGGGTCCATGGAGCACTTAACTTTACATGTAAAATTTTGGGGCTCCCTGGTGGCTCAGTGGGTTAAGTCTCTGCCTTTGGCTCAGGTCATGATCCCAGGGTCCTGGGATTGAGCCCTGCATTGGGCTCTCTGCTCAGCAGGGAGCCTGCTTACCACCCCCGCCTCCCCCCCCCCCCGCCTACTTGTGATCTCTCTCTGTCAAATAAATACATCTTTAAAAAAATAAAATAAAAATGAAATTTTGTATATATATGCATATTCCTGGTCTGAGAAGCCACAGTTCCCATTTCCCAAAGGGATCTGTGTGACTCTGCCTTTCCCCAAACAGGGGAGAAACCCCTACTGGGTTCCAATACTCCTATGGGTCTGAGTCTGCATGGAGGGGGCTCCAGAAGGAAAGAATGGGGGCTAGGGTGGGGCTGTTTCTGGGAATTTCTCAGGGTCCGTGTTTCTCAGACAGAGCCTTGTGACTCCCAGGAGTTCCATCTTTGGGGTCACCATGGGGATAGGGGATTGACAACCCTGGGGTCGACTTTACACTTTGGGCCTCCATCTAAAATTTCATTTAGGGAATGTTTTTCACTGCTGTGGAAAAAGGGAGGAGGTAAAATGCACAAAAGCCCATCTTACAAGTACTTAAATCTCAGGTTGGCTTATTTGGGAGAGAATTTAAGGAAGAATCTGTTTCCCCAAGTATTTGTTTCAACTCAGCTGTTCCAAAATCCGGAGAAATGGTTCCTGAGATGATCCCCATGGTGCAGAAGCTTCTGTCCACTCTGAAGGGGTTGCAGGGAAGAGCCCTCTGAGATATGTCTTGGTTATTGCAAAGCTAACCCAACCCCTCCAAGAACACATCCTCATAGAATGACTTCAGTGACCCTAGAGGGCCTGATCTTCTAGGTGTCCCCTGCCCTGTGTCAGCCCACGTCACAGAATTGGCCAGGAGAAAGAAGGAGTAAAGTCAGGAAGCCATGGGAGCCTCCAGGCACTGGTTACTGTGTGTGAGGAGGTCCCCCTGGGAAATGCTTTATTCACTGGCTATTGCTCACCATGTCTTCCAATCCTATTACTGGCAGGTCACATAAACCCAAAAGATCAACCAACACCTTCCCCAAGGAAGCAAATAATCTCTTAGTGCCATAAACCAAAAAGGGCAAGGACAAGTTTCCTGCCTGGAAAAGGAAATCGGAAACTGTAATGAGCAGCCTGCATACTCTATTGGAATTTATGGGATTATAAGTCCTTCTGGCATGATTTTGTTTTGTCCCTGGACAACTGCATAGCCTGTGTTGTTGGCCTCCATTCCTAGACAGGGCATAGAGGGAGCTGTGTCTGTTGGTCAGGCTCTGCATTTCCTGAGCTTTCTACTGTCAGTGCTACTCCCGGCCCCCCCACCAGCTCCCCCGACAGTGGAAAAGCTCCATCAGGTCTAATCAGAGAATAGGGTGAAGGGCAGAGCCTCCCAGACTCCACAGGGCACACGCTATCTCCATCCCTCTGTTTGCTGCAGTTTCCGTCATTAGATGACTGTCCTCCCACAGGGATCAAAAGTCAGACTGTGTCCATGTTCTGTCACTTTCAAGCTAATTGGAGGCAAGAGTATTTGGAATTTGAGAGAAATGTGCTGATCAAATAATATATAAATGATATGAAAATTTTATTGAAAACAGTCATCACATCATATATTTCATATTTAGTGTGGCTTTTATCCATATTTCATTTCCCCAAAATTGATGTTTTGCTTTCAAATAAGTGAAGGGCCAATTTTAAAAGAAGATTTCACCAAGTTTACTTTTTGCTGATTCTGTGCCTGTTAGATTCCTGAAGCACAGTTTCTGTCACCAACAATTATTTTGACTCCACTGGAATTGAAGGAGATGTTGAACTGGTCTGAATCAATTTGAAGCAGGATTTTTCACACACGCACATTGACACACACATTTGTACTTACAAGATGTTCTTTCCAAGAACATTAATGTGTCACGGACACTGCCTCACAGAATTTGGAAAGAACACTCCTTTCCCAACGTGATAACGTTCTGATTTGAACTATTACTTCATTTAAAAAGGGAGGAGGCTTTTCATGGTCAGTAAAACACAGAGGACTTTGTGTACAAAATGGTGAATGTTCAAGTATAAACAGATTTTCCTGATACCAGATGCTTCCCACAGACACAATCAGCATTCCAAAAGCAAATTTGTTAACCATAAATATGTTGACAGGTCTTTAGATCATTCAACTGTAAACCCCATAATAAAAATATAACATCCGTATTTTTTCTCTCTTAGAGATTTGGGATGAAATTGAATAAAATATTCTCCATTTAAGGTAGTCACTTTTTAAGGAATAAAGTTGCCTAATATTCCTTACTTTAAAAGGAATGTAGTGGGAGAGGGGAAAAAGGAAAGGTAAAAAGAAACAACCTTTTCTGAACCACACGTTTGCAAACAGACATCATTACGGTGCGAGGCTGTCTGCGGGCCAGTGGGGAACTACACGCCTTCCTACACGCAGCCCACGAAGTCAGGGGCCGGCCCGGATGCCCACGCGCAGGCGCCAGCCAGGGTGTCGGGGAGCGAGGGGGTAAGGCGCCAGCAGGGGCGGGGGTGCGGTTGAAGGCAGCGGCCGGCCTGGAAGGCAGACAAGAATACCCGGGAGCAGGCCACTCAGGAGTGGCTACACGTGCACACTGCCCGTACTTTCTCAACTCGTTTCCCAGCTACAAGGCACAAAAGGCAAATTAAGAAGTTGAACATGACGCGCCCGGCCACGCGCTTTATGCCCTCCTCCCCTAGCTCTGCATCTAGGGCATCTCGCTTGTTTGTTAAATTGAAGTAAAATAAACGACAAAAATACAGACAAAAACACAGTTCACTGGAAGAGAACACTGATGGGTTCAGAGTGTTCAATTGTGCCGCTTTAAAAATTGTGGCTAAAGTATACGTAATGTAAAAATTTGCCATTTTAAGCATTTTTCAGTGGACAGGTCTGTGGCATTAAGTACATCGCCACCACCCAAACCGAGTTTCCTGACTGATTAAACCAGAACTTTCCACCCCCTTCCCCAGCCCTGGGCAACCACCATTCTGCTCTCCGGCTTTATGGATTTTCCTGTTCTAAGAAGCTCCTATAAGACGACTCATACAGCATTTGTCCTTTTGGGCCATGAACTCATTTTGGGAGCTCCCTGGATTCCACATTTAGGGAGAAGGGAGGAGACACAGCAAATGGCTGGGGGTGTCGCAGGGCGCCTGGGTTTAAGATAAAACCTGTTTTCCTCCCTACCTCCTTACCACGATTCGTCATGCCCTGACGAAAAGACTGTGAGATAATTATCAAAAGCTTGAATTTACTCTTTTTATTGTCTCACTTTCATGTTACTCATCTGATAAGTAAGAACTTTTGTATCTTGTTACTAGATCATTATTAAACATTTTCATACATTCATACTTTCATTTTAAATAAAACCACTTGGGAGCTAACACTTTCGAAAATCTTCCTGTGAGGAAATGCTCACATGCTTTCTCACGGTGGGACAAATCTAGGTATGGATGTTATTCTAATGTGTATTGAACTCTTACGAACTGTAAGAACATACACCAAGGTACTTGAGGACAGATGGAAACTTTCCTCGTGGAATGAGCCATCCGGATGAACCAGGGGAGGAGAGGGGAGCCGGAGGCCAGGGCTGGAGTATGTGCTTCTTTGCAGAGCTCAGAACAGGACAGGGGCCTTCCTCTCCCCTGCAAATGATGGAAGAGTCAGGCAGGACTGAGAGATTTGGTTTAAGGTGAGGGGCTGAGTTGGCCTCTGGAAGCCGACGGCAGCAGATGAGGGGGGAAGGTCTAAGTAAGGCGTGTGCCCCCTCCAGCGACTGAGGTGCCCAGACCAGACAGGAGCCGTGCCCAAGGGGCTGAGCAGTCCTTACAACCAGCCTTACTGGGTTTCTGACACCCCACTCAGACTGGAGAGGATTGGATGACAGAGAAACCAGGTGACAGGAACAGACAGACAGGAGGCCCCTGTCCCGGAGTGGGTAGGGGAGGGGCACGGGGGAAGACCAGATCCCAGGGGAACAATGGAGTATTCCCCCAGCTCTGAACATGGTAGGACAATTCTAGGCCAGGATTTGCTTGTGTAGCAACATTCTGGCTCCTTGCTAAACCCTGTTATTGTGAAATTGTCCTCCTCCATATATGGTTTTGTCACAACTGGGAATGCTATTGATTTTTAATTTATTTTCGTTTCTAGGTAACTCTTTCAAAAGCCCTGTTGACTTGTCAAAAACAAAAGGGATGGTTTTTGCCATTGCAAGTCTGTAGAGAAAGTGGTTCAGGGCGACTTTGCAGCCAAGCAGGGCTGTGCTGTTGACAGTGACCCCTGGATATTCTGGTGAGAGGACAAGGGAGAAGGGTGGCTGGTTCCTGTCTAAACTTTGCAAAAGAAAATGACCACCTAGCCATAATGTCATAGGGGTTCCTGGAACTCTTGAATTATTTGAAATATTTGAGGTCATGTGGTCAGTCTCCCAACCAGGCAGAGCTAGCAATCTATTGATGCCCAAACGCACCAAGGACCCAGACCTCGGGATGACAGTTTTCTGAAATTTCAAGCAATCAGGTATACTTTCCATTTTGGTCATGGTCTTTAAATGTGGCTATTGTGTATGTTATGCCAATCTTTTTTTTTTTTTTTTTTTTTTTTTAAGATTTTATTTATTTATTTGACAGACAGAGATCACAAGTAGGCAGAGAGGCAGGCACAGAGAGAGGGGGAAGCAGGCCTCCTGCCAAGCAGAGAGCCGGATGCGGGACTCGATCCCAGGACCCTGAGATCATGACCTGAGCCGAAGGCAGTGGCTTAACCCACTGAGCCACCCAGGCGCCCCTGTTATGCCAATCTTGCAAAAGCATTCTGAAATGCACCATTGAGAGTGTGAGCCTGACTTCCTTGGAAGTCATGAATGAGTTACGATGATTATGAATTAATCATGGTTATTACTGGAAGAGTTCATCATAGCTCGCATATATCTTGTGGTAATAACCATAGTGTTTTATAAGCACTGTAAATGTCTTAAGAAAGTGTTACTAGAAAGTATATGTGCACAGATGTGAAACATACACATCATTCATTTCATAGATTCAGTGAAATGCTGATTTAATCTACTACTGCTCGTGTGTGTGTGTGTGTGTGTGTGTGTGTGTGTGTGTGTGTAAGTCTTCCTGGTAGCTCAGAGGCAGGATCACCTGAGGACCCTGCTGCAGAAAAGCTACATTATGTAAATGGTAAGTAATTGCCACTTGTTATCAATTCGATCACTTGGGGAATCTGCAGAATTTCTTACAATATGCTATTAAATTCTTTACACAGATATCTCCTACTACGTTGAACACTCTCCTGAGGATAAAGATAATATCTTTGTATCCACTTAAACAGCGTCCTACCCCCAGTGAGCAGTCAATAAAATTTTGTTGAATGAATGTTGGGGAAATTTTTACTTACCTTCAGACGAAAGCACCATGAGAACTTTACGGTGTTGCTCATTATTGCATATGTACTTCCTAGAACAATGCTTTGCCCATATTATCCTAGCAAATGACAGGGATAGATAAGCTATCTTATCTATCTGGGAATTCTGGAGCTAGGTATCAAGAAAAATAGATAAATTCTAAAATACTAAGACCAGGGGGTCCCTGGATGGCTCAGTTGGTTAAGCATCTAACTCTTGATACCAGTTCAGGTCTTGATCTCAGTGTCGTGAGTTCAAGACCCATGTTGTGCTCCACACTGGGTATGGAGCCTACTCAAAAAATAAAATAAAATAAATTACTAAGACCAAAAGACCATGAGGTCTAAAAAAATGGAAGAAAAGAGGAACATGACATCTATCTAATTAATGGACGTATATCAATGCCTAAAATGTATCATTTCTGGAAACAGAACTATACTGGGCTTTGAGTATATCAACTCAATTTTATTGTGGAAGAAAAGAAAGGATAACCAATAAACAAACAAGAAAGCTGTTACTCACACTCTGAGGCCACATGACAGAATAGACACGGGTTTAGAGTTTGGTAAGTCTGGGCATATTCTTGAATCAACCTTTTACTAGCCACCACCTTGGATGGTTTCAGCCTCCTTGTATAGAAAACTAGGGTTGTAATGCCTACCTTCACAGGTAGAGAAAGTCTATTTACTTAGTCCCTGGTGCATCAATTCTCAGTAATTCCTGTCCCAATTCAGGGGGAGGGATAGCTTGAAGAAAATTCTGTAGATAAAATATTCAAAGATGAGTTGAAGCATTGACTGCCTCGTATGATGGCAAGCTTATTGATTGGTCTTCCCAAGCTACTTTGATATTTGGATTAAAATCCAGACCGCCCAAATTTATAGCGAAAACTTTAGCAGAATTTGGCATGAATACTATGAAGTTCGTAATTCTGACAATTTAGCTTAGCCCCAAAAGACCTCTATTCAGGTCACGAATAGAGAATGCAGAAGGACCTGCTTTGGTACTTTCTAAGCACTAAGGATACAACAGTGAGCAAAACTGTCAAAACAGTCTACTTGCATGACACATTCTGGTGGGACATGACAGAAAATAATATCAACAAGCAACAACTTCTATGGGAAAATTGGGAAGGGAATATGGGAGCTGGGGAAGTATACGATTTAAAATTGGGTGATCAGAGGCAGCTTCGTTGGGATGGTGATTTATAAGAGGACCATGCTTGAGCCAGGAGATGTCTGTGGGAAGAGCAGAGGGAACAGCATGTGCTAAGGCTCTGTGGTAGTAATGAGCCTGACTTTTTGAAGGCTGTAGATGTCTATCCTAAAGCACTAACTTTTGCCAAAGACTAACAAAATATTTTAAAGGACAAAAACCCAAAAGTTTTCTTTACACTATTGTCTGACATTCTGCTGAACTGATAACATGCCACCTATTTGTGAACTGGTTCTTGGGCCCAGAAAGGTACCATAACATAAACTCAGACCACTATGCTCCTCTTTCTTCTATGTTTTATTTGGAAAACACGAATGTGTTTTCTAAAAACCAGATGTTTCCTAAACGCTTTAAAAATATAAACTTACTTGATACTAATAATAATCCTGAGGCACTCTTCTTGTGCCCATTTTATAGGGAGATAAACTGAGGCCCAGAGATCTTAGATCACTTGTCTCAGATCACAGAGCTAATTAACATCAGAGCTATGATCTGAATGCAGTCTGTCCAGCTTTAGAGTTCATCCCCTTCACCTGCTGGGGACACCTGCAGAGGCTGAGCCGGCTCAGACCAATCCACGGGGCCAGCTGTGGGCATCTCTTCCCAATGCCACTTCTGGTGGCACCCCTTGGTAATGTGAAATCGGCCATGGAGAGAGCATTTACGCCACAGAGATCAGCACATGCCGCAAACCAGGGACTCATCGCGAGGAACTAGGAACTATTCCTCAAGGAACTATTAGGCACCTACCAGCACACACTGACCCCTCCAACGTCGGCAAACCCATTGGGCTTCCATTCCCCCTTGAAGTTTCCCCTGACTTTACCATCAGGCCCCAGTTCCTCCAGTCTTGCCCTGACACCGGCCCTTGTCGCATCACACCATCTCCCTCACTGACCGCATAAGCCCCTGGGTTAGAAGGCACTGCCTCACTGGTCACGGTGTCCCCAGCACTTAGAAGAGCATCGGGCATAACAGGCCCTCAGCAAAGAGCTGCTGGCACGTGACCAGCTGACCTGAAGCTCCCGGCACCGAGTGAGGTGGGCGGTAATGGCTCAACCCACGAGCTGTGTGAATGTGCTGAGGAGTGTCTTTAGGTCGTCTGGACTCTCATGGAGTAGAGATTGGTCACCACCAATCTGGGGACGTGTAGACCAATTCTGGTCTGTGTGGAAGCCGTGGTGTCCTCGCCACCCTCAGGAGACCCGAGCCCCATACACTGGCTCCAGGCTGAGGGGAGGGCCAGCTGGGCGGAGTCACGTGGTCAGGTATTTATCAAAGGCCTTCGATGGGCACACTCACGGTTCCAGCAAGCACAGAGCCAACCACTCCCTTTCAAGTGGCATCTGGCAGGACTTGAGCCTGTCACTGGTTAGTGGGAATGTGTGGGCAGAGGGAAGGCTACTGGGGAAATCCAGGATCAAATTTCCCGACCTTCGAGCCCGTTCTTCTTAACTCTTTCCACCGGGGCAGCTGGGGCAGTCAGAGGAGGGGTCCTTCTCGGTTGCCACCCTCCCCTGGAGGTGCCGGGAGAGCCAGCGTTTTGCCTGTGGTCGCCAACTTGAAACTTAGTCATTCAGACAGCTCCTGCCCTTCTGGAGACGCTTCTCCAAACCTCAGCATTTTAAGAGGCCTCAAGCGTTGCCAAGCAACCCCTGATAAAGTAGCTTATAATTTTTATGAAGCCCGTGTGGAAAGCGGTGCAGGAGAGTTGTGAGGGAGCCCACGTTGCCGGTGCGAGAGGTCACGTAGGCCTTCATTAGCCTGGGGCCGCTTCTTACCTAGGGACCACCTGGAGTCTCGGCGGGATTTGGGCCGCAGCCGTCCTGGGCCTCTGGGGAGAGCCCGAGAAGGCCTCGGTCCTTCCCCAGGCCTCGCTGATGTCTGCTGCCTCTTCCTGTGCTCAGAACACTGGACTCATCTTCATGGCCCATGGGGAAGTGACCTCGTGGCCCATGATGAAATGCCCGTGGGATGGGCTCCCCAAGGTTCAGAAGGCTGACAGAGGGCAAGGCTGAGGTTTTCTGGGGCAGTCCAGGAAGCATTTGGTTTGCAGCCAGGCTGTGGAATGGGGGAGGGGGAGAGGGTGTCTGGAGGTGGCAGAGGCTGGCCATGCCTCTCATGTCCCCATCATTAGCCCTTATGGTGGAGGGACCCTGTTCTGTGCTGGCGGGTCCGTCTGTGACTGGGGACCCTAGGTGTGCGTCAGCCTGATGGCTCTGAGAGTTTTAAGAGGCCACGATGGCCCTGGGAATGCTGGAGCCCAGCTTCAACCCAGTCCTCTCCGGGCTCCAGGGATCCCAGAAAGGGGGCCCCCCACCCAAACTACGATGGCCGAGTAAACCGAGATAGCATGTTCTTGCTTGCTAGGCTCCGAAATACTCTGGAAACTGGGCTACGGCACAGAGCTGAGGCCTCAGGCCGGATGGAGCTGCCTCTTTCCAAGCCTTTCCCCAAATCTCAGCCAGCGAGGTGAGTGGAAGAGAGGAGGCCCCATGCCTGCCGGAGAGCAGAGGAGAGACAGAGCTGGCCCTGCCCACCCAGGGGTCACCACCTAGAACAGGGCCTGGGAGGAAGGTGAAGGGCTTTGAACAGACAACACCCTGCTTCCCAGTACATATGGACCAACAGAGACCGAGCCCCACCTGCTTTCCTGCTCCTTCGTGCAAGAGCTGGGGGGTGGGGAGCATGCCCCCACCCACCCCGGCACCATGACCCTTTGATCCCTCACTTGCAGAAATGTAGCTCTTGGGGAAGGGCTGTACGCATTTTTAAGAAGCGTGGATGATGGATTACAAATTAGTTTAAAAATCAGTCTCCTCTTCATCATCTAAAAGATCTACTGAGATTTCCCCTGAGTGTAGGAATCGGGTCTTTCTTCTCTCAGCCCTCCCCCATCTTCCCTCCACACCCCTCCCCTGCCCCGGAAGGGCCCTTTTACCGTAAATTTCCAGGACGAGAGCCTGAGAGGATAACTGGCCGCGGGAGCAGGACCCCGTCAGCTTTCAAATGTCAACTGCTTTTGGTTTTGACTGTTAATTTTATGATCTTTGGTAACCTACTTTTGCTGCCCCAGCATTATGCATTTTTTTTAGCCAAATAATTAGACTCTAACATTTTTTTGTTTGTTCTTTCAGCCACAAGTAAATGCATGTTTAAGCGATAGCTTCCTACAGCTCTTGAATTATGCAATAGAAAAATACCAACGTGTTTTAATTTTAGTTCTGTAGGTCATGTAATTGGAATATGACTTCAAAAATCATGGAAGAAACATAATCTATTCTTAAATCTATAAATGAGAAGTTAAAAGCTATTTCTCCTCTGATTCTCTGAAAGAGCCGAGGGTGGGGGGTGGCCTGTGTCCTCTGGGGGTGCCTTCAGAGGCCTCACCCTCCTTATCAGTGTTCTGCCTTCCAGCTCTTCGGCCTCTGGCTTGCTGTCTCCCTGCCCCATTCCGACATACCATATCTTTCTAAGTTCTTCGAATCCGTGATGGAAAAGACACTCAGATTTAACAAGTACGTCCTTTGTGCCAGACACGGTCACAAGTTGAATCCTCAGAACAACCCTGAGGCGTAGGCACTCTTTTTCATTCTTATTTTATGGATGGGGAAACTGAGGCACAGAGATGTTAAGTTGCCACAGAGCTTCAAATCCAGACGGAGTGAATTGGCATCTGTGCTGTTCCTCGCCACGTTCTATACTTCATGGCTCTTGCCTCCCGCCTGGCTGTGCCCTTTAGTGGCCTCGCCCTTCCTGTCAGCGCTCAGCGACTCGACTTCCATTTCCCCCCGCATCCACGTCCCCGCGAGGTTCCCACTATTCGTTTTTGCGTTGTAAGGGTCTAGGGAAGCGCCAGGCCCCCGAGGCTCAGTAAATGTGTGCCAGAAGCATGAAAGACTGATGTGTGTCACACAGCTGACCAAGGCCCCAGGCGATGGTTCCCTGCCGGCGATGGTTCCCAGGTCTTCCACCAAGGCCGGCACGGCTGCCCTCCCGTGTGGCTCTCCCCTCCCGAGGCTGCCTGTGCTCTACCAGCCCCCAGCTGCCCCAGGAGCCTCCTGCCCCCTCTGCCACACTCTTGGTTTGTTATCTCCTCTGTCCTCCACTGCCTTCAGCTCTTCTGTTGGTTTTTGTGAAAACATAGGCAGAAAATAGGTCATGAGAAAGGATGGAAAGACGAGGCCTGTCAGAGGCCCAGGCAGTGAGAAATCATCGTCAGGAGGCAGCCTCTCACAGAAGTCAGGGTCTTGGTGAGTGAAGGTGGAACAGGCAGCTCGGCCTTGAGAATTTTATCCTTTGATGGCGTCATGGTTTTGGTTTTCTGGAAAGGCTGGTAGAAAATCCCCAGCGCCTCTCCCATGGGTACACCCAAGGCTCCTTGGGGCTCTGTCACATGCTGTGGGGCAGACACCGTCAGGACTTGTGATGCTACTGGGCCTCCACATGCTCAGAAAAGCCACTCCCGCCAAGAGTCCGTGGCCTCTAGCTCTATCCAGCGCTAGCTGTCTCCCAGTCCCCTCTGGCCACCTCAGGTAGTGGGCCTTCCCCACCCTCAGCAGGACTGTACCCACCGTTCCCCTGCCCCCCGCTTGGCCCTCATGGCTCTCGCTCACCCCAAGCAAAGCTTCGCGTCAGTCTCCTCCCAAACCCATCCCTCCCACTCCTTGCCCTTTGCGGTTGCTCGCCTTCCAATTCCCTCCATCTCATCGAAATCTCTCTGCTGTCTGAGGGCCCTGGATGTGGTCTCTGAGGGCTCAGGGAATGGTCTCTCCCTTCCTTGGTCCATGACCTGATACCTCAACTATGCAGCTCAGAATTACTTGTGTTTCGCGTGGTTGTTTCAGCTGTATCACGTTACCAGCTCACATATAATTTGTTGGCCTCTTCCATTCCCCTGAGGTCTCCTTCAATGTTTGTATTTTCCAAATACTTTATCTCCTTGCCATTAATAACTATGTGTGGGATTCTCATCCTTCTTAGTGTGAGAGCTTGCATTTTTCCCACATTGGACCGCCTTTTATTTGCTGCCCTTAATTATCACCTCTTGCTATTGGTGTCCTATTCTCATCCTTGAGTGGGAGGCTTATTTTGTTTCAGTTAATGGGCAGTCACACCCGCCCCCCAACACTGTCTTCTCGCCAGAGAGGCAACGTCAAAGAGAATTAACTTTACCACAGAGCCGATGGCATGTGGCCTTCTCCTGCCTCACAGAGTGTCACTTACTCAGGGACTCTTGCCAACCAGGGCCCATCATGGCAGCTGATGGAAAGACTCAGAGATATGATCTGTGAGAAAAGCATGAAATAACTGGGAAATAGATCCAATGACCTAAGTGTTCCAGTGGGGGAGGCATTATTCTATCAAGGATGGAGATCAGCTCTATTTTCCATTTCTTTTACATAATGTAAATGGGGTTCGCACTAGAATAAGGGACTGCATTTAGACTTGAAAAAATCTTTGCAATAGTTAATCCTGAAACATGGGATAGAGGGGGACAAAGAAAGGGTTCTTCGGGACAGGAGTTGGGGGTGAGTAGAATCACTTCCTGCATGATCTTTAAAAATAAAATGGGGATTATCTACCCTAAAGGGCTCCGGCCTAACTAACTCTTGTAAAATAGGATCCTTAATACATGTAGACTCTATCAACATCTTCTAGCTTTGATGCCAGCCCTTTGGACATTGTTCTCCATGGTAGTCTTTCCTTCCGCTCTGTGTTAACCATTTATCTCCGTATCTGTGGGGTTATTTTGGTTTAGGAACACGCTATAAATCTCAAACGAGCAGGTTTACAACAGGCACTCTTGATCCTACAAACTCATCTCATCTCCATGGATCTCATGTCAGACTTCGAGAATGGTTTCCAACTTGGATCTCATACCTCACCTTGAACTGATAGCTTCAGAATAGACCATCTTGGCAGTCAGGGACTCCGGGAGGGGTTTGGCTGTGGGACAGTGTGAACTGGGTTCCTACTCGGCTGACCCTTCTTGACGATGCCGCCCAGTTGCCTTCTATCCATGTTGGTTATGGCGGAAAAGGGGTGAAAGCAGTGCTTAAAGCAGATGAAGTAGGGAATGGATATGTTGGTGGTTTATGGGGATGATAACGTGAGACGGAAATGATCCCGAGGCAATGGTTTTCCCTCTCTGAGTCACACTTTTCCCATACTGATATATTTATATTCAGGATTACATTATATAAGGTTCTTTTTTAGCTCTCACTCTATAGGCCTAAGTTGGCAAGGCAGGAAAACTCACCCCAACCCTGCCCAGACCAAGGCTCATGGAATTGAGTGGATTTTCACAGAATTGGGTGGATTTGTCAAAATCCTAACTTTCCCTAACGTGTGATTTTTCCAGCTTTTACAATGTTGGAGGAAGAATGACCTAAGGCAAAGTTTGAGGAAGAACTCAGAGTCTAGGGTTCTCTTGACCCGGTTTGGAGAGCCCCCCGATTTCTTCCTAGGCTCCCCACGACACAGATCATCGGAGCCCATTTGTAAAACACAGGAAGTAAAGACAAGCCAACTTGTCTCCCAAAATGGACATAACCATAAATCCACAGCCAGAGAGAAGGAGTCACCAGTTGGCTTTCTCAAGATAACCTGGACCTCAGACCCCAGAGCATCGCAAATGCCACCTGATGCTTAACTGAAAGCCATCTTAGATGCTTCTGCTCTACATAGGCATATGGTTTTCTCTGATTAGCTTCTATCGGGAATTCCCAAGGAGGTTTCCTCATCATCTTCAAGTTAGAGTGATTCAAGCTGCTTCAAACACAGGGAAACCAGAGGCAGTGGTGTCCACCCCTTGTCCCCTGGGCAGGGGCTCACTCAGCTCACAGGACAGGGTTTTCAGAGACCGGGTCTTCGTTGGCATGATGGACACTCAAAATGAGAGCCTCGGGCAGGGCCAATACAGGGAAAGGAGAGGAAAGAAGGGGAAGCCATGTTTCAGCTCACAGCAAAACACCCCTTTACTTCACCTCTGTCCTATCTTCCCTCCACCTCCCCTTGTCTGCTCATGCCCCTAACCTTGCCATTCAAATGAAAACACTGCTGTCCAGGCCTGGGGGTAGGAAGGAAGGGTCCCAATGGTTCCCTTGTTAAAAAGTGACTGACGGATTTAAGGGGGTGACCACAAGCTGGGCATGGAACCAGACAGGTGCCCTTCCGAACGCAGGGTCCCAGATGATTCCTGGCTGGTACAACCTTGATGCCGGCCCCGGTCCTGGAACATCATCAAAACAGCTGCGTGGCCCAGAAGAGGCCAAGGCAGGTTTGTCAACACACAGGCGCAGGCTCACTCTGGATGACGATGCCTCCCGTGCACACAGAGTTCCCCACCGCGAGGCTTGGGTACAGGTGCATGGCTGGCTCCCTGCCTTCTCCTCCCCCTTGGAGTCTCCGGCGGTCACACCAGCCTCCTCGCAGGGCCTTTGCTGGGATGAGAAAATACAGCAGTGTCTGAGATGGGACGTGCTGCAGGTAGAAATCTACACCTCGGCCAGCAGAGTTGGAGAGTGGGAGGGTGAGGGGGCACACGTGGCCAGCTGCTTGGATGGCCTTCCCCAGAATGTGAGCCGCGGGCCCCCAGAAAGGCCACAACAAAGGAGAGATTCTTCCTCTCGCCACTTCATGCCAAGATGACTGGTATCAGCTGCATACCCCAGCTGACTTGCTGAAAAGAATCAGTACAATGGTGAGTTTAATAGCTTCCATGGGGGCAAAGGGCTCCCAGGTCTTCCTGAATCCGGGCAGCCCCACGGTGCCGGGGGTCTGGAGTGATGGGTCATTAGGGAAAGGTGTCTGTGGGCAGTGTGGGTGACTTCCAAGGTACACGTGCTTTGGTCACTATGTCTGAATGAGTGCTCCATGGTCCAACACCCTCCTCCTGGGAGAGGGGTCTGCATCCCCGAAGGATGGGAACCCTGCCCATCTGACCCTACGTGTCGTTCAAACCACACAATGACATGTTTGTATGGACAGGCACTCATAAGTGTATCTTTGGGCCTGGGTTTCATTTTGAGCATTAAATTACACTTGAAGGGGCATCTGGGTGGCTCAGTGGGTTAAAGCCTCTGCCTTCGGCTCAGGTCATGATCCCAGGGTCCTTGGATCGAGCCCCGCATTGGGCTCTCTGCTCAGCGGGGAGCCTGCTTCCTCCTCTCTCTCTCTGCCTGCCTCTCTGCCTACTTGTGATCTCTGTCAAATAAATAAATAAAATCTTTTTAAAAAATTACAATTGAAAAGGGGAGTATATGGATAGTCAGCTTGTAATTTTTTTTGCTTTTTTAAAAAATTGTGTTATGTTAGTCATCATATGATGCATCATTAGTTTTTGATGTCGTGTTCCAAGATTCCTTGTTTATGCACCACACCCAGTGCTCCATGCAATCCGTGCCCTCCTTAATACCCACCACCAGGCCAGCCCATCACCCCACCCCTTCCCCTCTAAAACCCTCCGTTTGTTTCTTGGAATCCACAGTCTTTCGTGGTTCATCTCCGCCTTGATTCCACTCCCTTCACTTTTCCTTCCCTTCTAATGTCCCCCACGTTATTCCTCATGCTCCACAAGTAAGTCAGCTTATAAAGAGGGTCAGCTTAATAGGAAGATGCCCAAACACGGATTCCTGTTCTTGTTCCCTAAGGTTTCCACTCCTCACTCATTTTCCCTACTAAATCCTCCTCTACCCTCTCTGGATGTATAGGAAACATAGAGAAAACCACAAAACATACATCCATGTAGGGGCGCCTGGGTGGCTCAGTCTGTTAAGCGGCTGCCTTTTCCCATGACCTCAGGGTCCTGGGGTCGAGCCCCAAGTCCGGCAATCTGCTCAGCCGGGAGTCTGCTACATCCTCTCTCTCTGGCCCTCCCCTCTGCTTGTGCTCTTGCTCTCTCTCTCTCAAATGAATATATAAAAAATCTTTTTTTAAAAAATCCATCTACATAATCACACCTGAGATTACACAGATGTTGGCTTTTGTCTATAGTTGCTTCTGGGGTCTTTAACAAACAAAGTAAAGTTTCACCATTCCCCACGACCACCCCCAACCCTTTCCCTCCCTCTTTCTGGAGAGCTAAATATACCTACTATCTTGACAGCTGATTTTTTTTCTTTTTCTCATCAATCAAGCTACCAAGCCTTGATTGGTTACAGGCCTCGCAAAGACCTTCTCCCTGCGTGTGGTTTGGCTTATCCGTTTGTATCTGGTGACTTCTGTGATAGAACAGTTTTAAATTCGAATGTACGGTTCCCCCTTGAGCAACATGGGTTTGAACTGCACGGGTCCACTTATACACGAGTTTCTTTCAACAAATTATATGTGCAGGATGTAGACGTACTTTCTCTCCTTTATGATTTTCCTGGTAACATTTTCTTTTCTCTAGCTCGCTTTATTGTAAGAATATGGTATATAACACATATAACCTACTGTTTATGTAATCGGTAAACCGTACGGTATCAGTAGTTACGTTTTGGGGAGTCATAATTTATATGGGGATTTTTGACTGTTCAGGGCTTGGGGGGGGGATGCCCTGAACCTTTGCGTTGTCCAAGGGTCAACTGCAGTCAAATTTGTCCATCTTCTCCTTTACAGTTTGTGTTTCTATTTCTTATTAAAGACATCTTTCCCCACCCAAGGCCAAAATGGATTTTAGCGTAAACATTTAGAATTTTGCTTTGAACATTCAGGTCTTTGATTTACAAAGGGGCGTATTTTTGTGCATGGCATGAGCTAGATCTTCAACTTTCTCTAAAAGTTTCCTACAGTTAACCGACCGTCCTGACCCCCCGCGACCTGTGGCATCACGTGTCATATGCCACATTGTCACGTACTACCGCCTGGGTTCCGCGGCTCACAGCACTGACCTAATTACCTTCTCTTCACAGAATTTTCACCATATTCAACTTCAGAAATGTCTGGGCTATTCTTGACCCTTTGCTGTTCCAGAAAAAGTTTAGAATCAGCACGATCAAGTTCAATTAAAAAACTATCAGTGTTTTGATAGACACCTCACTGAATTTATTGTGAGAAATGTGTTAAAAACTCCCACTGCAAAGGTCAAACAATTTCTCTGTGTAATTCTGTCCATATTTTATATCTTGTCCATATTTTATTTGCCCAATTATACATTAGGTTAATTAGGTTAATTACCTATACATAGCTATATTTCCTCTTGCTTTTTTTCTGATTATACAATGGTTCTCTTTTATAACTCCAATAAATTTATCTTTTGCCTCAAAGTTCACTTCGTCTTGTATTGATATCACTGTCTTTAGAGCGGTGTTTACCTGGATAATTTTTCCTGTCTGCTTATCTGCTGCTTCTCCACTCTTCCGTTACAGGTATGTTTCTTTTCTTTCCTTCTTTGTGTGTTTTTTTTTTTTTTTTTAAATGTTGGGCTCGAACTCTTGACCCTGAGATTAAGACCTGAGCTGAGATCAAGAGTCAGATGTTTAACTGACTAAGCCACTCGGGCACCCCATGTATGTTTCTTTTATTCATTTTTTTATTTTTAAGATTTTTTATTTATTCAACAGAGAGAGATTACAAGTAGGCAGAGAGGCAGGCAGAGAGAGAGGGGGAAGCAGGCTTCCCACTGAGCAGGGAGCCTGATGTGGGGCTCGATCCCAGGACCCTGAGATCATGACCTGAGCCAAAGGCAGAGGCTTAACCCACTGAGCCACCCAGGTGTCCCTACACATAAATTTTAAAACTACGTACTTGCCTTAGAGTCTAGTGTGAATATTTTGAATAACATGGAGATCTTAGCAGCTGTAACTCTGATTCCTTCCCCTGTCCTTCAAGTTATACTGTTATGGACTTCAGTTTCACTTCTCTTTCCTTATTTAAAACTTGATTGAGATCTAATTGACAAGAATAATAGTGACACATATTTAAAGTGTAAAATTTGATATATTTTAAAACATTTACAAAGTCCCCAAACTCAAGAGAATAAACACTCATTTTGTTTTCAACCCCTCTCCCAGCTGTAGCTATCATTGTTATCTTATAATTCATTTGCCCAGATATTTATTTATTTATTTATTTTTTTAAAGATTTCATTTATTTATTTGACAGACAGAGATCACAAGTAGGCAGAGAGGCAGGCAGAGAGAGGAGGGGAAGCAGGCTCCCTGCTGAGCAGAGAGCCCCATGTGGGGCTCCATCCCAGGACCCTGGGATCATGACCTGAGCTGAAGGCAGAGGCTTTAACCCACTGAGCCACCCAGGCACCCCCAGATATTTATTTTTATTATTATTTTTTATTTGCCCACCATTGTCTCTTTTGCTTTATTCTTTCCATCCAGGTTCATTTTTTTTTCCTTCTTCTTCTTCTTTTTTTTTTTTTATCCTAAAGTAAGCTCTATACCCAATGGAGAGCTCAAACTTACGACCCTGAGATCAAGAGTCACATGCTCTACCAACTGGGCCAGCCAGGCGCCCCTCCCTTCTTCTTGAATAAAAATCTTTAGTTTCGGGGCGCCTGGGTGGCTCAGTGGGTTAAAGCCTCTGCCTTTCGCTCAGGTCATGGTCCCAGGGTCCTGGGATCGAGCTCCGCGTCGGGCTCTCTGCTTGGCAGGGAGCCTGCTTCCTCCTCTCTCTCTCTCTCTGCCTGCCTCTCTGCCTACTTGTGATCTCTGTCTGTCAAATAAATAAATAAAATATTTTAAAAAAAAATCTTTAGTTTCTCAGCAAGACTCCAATAGCAGCAAATTCTGTTTCTGTCTTAAGACTTCTTTATTTGACGCTTGCATTTAAATGAAATTTTAATCTGGATACAGAATTTGAGGTTGAGGGTTTTCAGCCTTTTGAAAATACTGGTCCAAAGCTACATAACCTCTACTGTTGTAGAGTCCCTGGGCTCAGGCTTCTCCCATGCCTTTGCAGACAGCTGTTTTTCCATCTCCCTTAAAGATGTTCCCTGTCTTGGGGCGCCTGGGTGGCTCAGTGGGTTAGAGCCTCTGCCTTCGGCTCAGGTCATGATCCAGGGTCCTGGGATCGAGCCCCACATCGGGCTCTCTGCTCAGCAGGAGGCCTGCTTCCTCCCCTCTCTCTCTGCCTGTCTCTCTGCCTAGTCGTGATTTCTCTCTGTCAAATAAATAAAATAAAAATAAAAATAAAATTATATAAAAAAAAAGATGTTCCCTGTCTTTTATGGCATGTAGGCTCATGGGTATTTGTTATTGCTGATGAATGATAAGATATGTGGGGCTCCAAGCAAATATTTTTTGTGGGTCTTTATCTGTATAAATCACTTGCATCAACAAAATCAGCATGTCAGGGGCACCTGGATGGCTCAGTGGGTTAAAGCCTCTGCCTTCAGCTCAGGTCATGATCCCAGGGTCCTGGGATCGAGCCCCGCATCGGGCTCTCTGTTTAGCTGGGAGCCTGCTTCCTCCTCTCTCTCTCTGCCTGCCTCTCTGCCTACTTGTAATCTCTATCTGTCAAATAAATAAGTCTTTTTAAAAAAAAATCAGCATGTCAGCATCATTTTGGCAGCTCGATCACATGTGATGCCAAGAAAGATGTTCTGCTTTGACAAATGGGACGGATCCCACTCATGAGGCTGCCACCCTGGGTCTAGGATCTGGCCCTAGGGGTGCCAGGACAGCCCATAGGGACATGATCCGATGTCTGTGGGAGCATCTGGTTGACCCCCTATACCAGATGGAGAGTCAGAGAGTGCCTTGTAGAGTAGAGATAGGTCCATGGTTCACGAGCCTTGCTCCAGGCTCTGGACAACTTGCCTGAACACTACCAGCTCTGCTCAGTCCTTGCCTTCGGAGGGGAATGCGGAAAACTGTGGGGAAGGCACTCCAAAGCATGTGGCTCCCTGAGGTGCAGGACCCATGGCAGGGTGCTTGCTCGCCTGGGTCTAAGGGTGGTAACTATAGACATATGCACTTGGTTCTGGAGAATGGTCTCTGAATATTTGCTCTCCCTGATCTTCTATGTTCTTTCTTTCTAGAACTCCTATTAGGTATATATATGAAACTTTCTCATTTTATTTTTCACGCATTCTATCAAATATCTCTTCCATTTCCTCAGATCCTGTTTCCAGTGCACTCATTTCCTTTTCAGTTTTCTTCTGCTTTTCTAAGCATCTATTGAATTTTAAATTTTAATGATTACATTTTTCATTTTTAGAAGTTGTATTTATTTTCCAAATCTGCTTGTTTTTCTTTTACACAATTCTATTGCCTTCTTATGTATCTTTAATCATATAACAAAACTTATTCCAGATTGTGGCTCGATGGCGGGGAGTTCTGTGCGATGCAGTTTGGCCTTCTGTCATGTCTGCTGGTTCTTGCTCATGGTGGCTGGTTTTCTCTTGTGAGATAACTTTTGGTGGCTGACAGATCAGGTGGGCTTGGTGTTTGTTTTTCTTGGGTTGTCCTTTCTCGTCCCTTGTCCCCTCGGCCCTTTCTTCAGAGGCTTCTCTGTCCCTGCACACAGACTTGTGTAGATATTGGCATGGGCAGAGCCTCAGCTTGGGGTGAGGCAGGTGCCATCCCCATTCCTGGCATTTCCTGGTAACCGGTTTTCCCCAAGGCAGTCTTCATTCCTCGGGGGAATACAGGGAACTGGCTTTACTGAACGGTGACTGGTAGAATCCCAGCTCCCACAGAGCATTTGGATCATGGCAATCTCTGTGGGCCACACGCTGGTACCTATTCCTGCTCTTGCCTCTGCTGCCTCTGCCTATGACTCTTGCTGCTTCTTCCACACCTGCTGACCTGGCGCCTGCCGTGCACCAAACGCAGTGGCTTTCTGTTGCTGGGACCTGCCTCCAGGATGCTAGGTACTGGGTGCTTCCCCTGGAAAGCTCCGCCCACTTCCTCCCACGGCCTCTTCCCCTGCCATCTTCACTTTCACATTCTCCGTTTCTGCATTCAGGGCTAGAGACGCCTTTCATCCCCATGGTGGCCGAGGGGAGGGAGTTTCTCCAAGCAGTGTTGGGAAACCATCGCAGACTACAGGATGTAGCCCCCGCCCCCCACCGTCACCCTTCCACCAGGACTCCACCCCTACACACACCCCGTGGAGAGAATGGGGCCAGGCTCCAAACCAGAGCCTTACCTTATTCTTCCCATTTCTGTATTACTCCCCTGCCTTCAGATTACTCCATATTACTACGAGTGGCTTCTGAAGCTCCTTCCCAAACCTCACAGCCCCAGATACACAAGCAGATTTGACTCTTCCCACTTTGCTGGCAGACTCTTTGCACAGGTGATCATACTGACAATAGAGGTAAAACTAATAATAATAATATCTTTGCTTATTGAGCAGCTGCTCTGTGATAGAGCATTACATATTGTATCTCTGATTCTTACTGTATTCTTTCTGGAGCGTTCTCAATCGTCACCATTTTGCAGAGGAGTATTTTAAAAAGCCCCAAGATGCAATTCTAACACAGGCTACAACATGGATGAGCCTCAAGGACGTTATGCTCCGTGAAATAAACTAGTCGTGGAAGGACTAATACTGTATGATTCCACTGATAGGAGGTACCTAGATTAGTCACATTCATAGACAGAAAGAATGGTGGTTGCCCAGTCTGGGGAACAAAAGGGGGAGCAGGGAGTAGTTGTTGTTTCGTGGGTGGAGTTTCAGTTTGGAAAGAGAAAAAAAAAGTCTGTGGATGAGTAAATGGTGGTGAGAGTTGGAAAACAATGTGAATGTGCCTCATGCCACAGAGTGGTACAGGTAAAATAGCTTAAATGGTAAGTTGCAGGTTCTGTATATTTTGCCACAATTAAAAGAGAAAAAAAAAAAAGACTCAGAATTCAGTGACTAGCTCAGGTCCCTGTGTCAGGTGAGGGCTGAGCCTGCCCTTGACTCCCGCTCTGCCTGACCCTAGGTCAGGCTCCTTCCTGGTAGCCACGTGTTCACCTCCAACTGTCCCTTGCTTGTCTGTCGTATGACCCCTCACTTTCCACTCACCTCTCTACCTCAGAGCACAGCGCAGACCATGGCACCCGAGTCAAACAAATGAAGAAATGACTGCACGGAAGATGACTATGCACGTAATAGAAAAGCCGTCTGTTTTTATCTTTAGGGTTGGGCCAAGGGAAACTTAGCCGGAAGGAGCTGAGGAGGAAGGGGATTTGCAATCAGAGCCCCAGGGAGCAAGGGCCCCTCTGCTCTTTCCCGCCCCCTGGTGGCCAGTGCAGGCCCTGCCCTAGCGCATCACATTCCTCCTGGAGCTTCCTGCCGGGCCACTCCTCTTTGCAGATGTGAGGCCTCCCCCATGGAGACCTACTGTTTGTCCCCTGTCCTGGGTGAGAATGATGTTTAAGTGATAAGAGAGCTGCATGGTGGTTCCCGTCGGCCAAGGGCGCAGTGTCCTGCTAAGCGGTGGCCCCCTGGGCATTAACCTGCCACACCTACCGAGCTCCATACCATCTCGGGGTGTTCCCGCAGGCTCTTTCCGCTCTTCTTGCTCCTTACTGGAGGTGTCCCCAAAGCCACTCATGTGTAACAAGTGTCCTCCTCCAGAGACAGCACAGTATGGCTGAGTGGGTTCTCCCTCTCCTACCAGCTGTGAGGTTTGAAGAGAAGGGGGTAGGCCACTGGCCTCAGACTTCCATCTGTAAAATGAGAGGGTTGGAGGCTAGTCCCTGGACTTCTGTTTTATTAGAATCACCTGGAAAGCTTGTTGCACCTGCAGCCTCTGGGATCCATCTGGAGAATCTCAGAGGGTTTGGGCTGGGCCCTGGGAGCCCTGATTTAGATAATAGAGTGCATATTAAAAAATTCTTGTAGGAAAATATACACAAAATAAAATTGACCTTTTTGTTCATTCATAAGTGTACAATTCAGTGGCATTTAATACATTCTCAGTGTTGTAACTGACTGTCACCACCGTCTATACCCAAAACTTTTCCATCTTCCCCAACAGAAACTCTGCACCCATTAAACACTAACTCCCCATGCCCCTCCCTGCAGTCCATGTGAACTCTATCCTACTTCTGTTTCTATGGATTTGCCCATTCTAGGTATACCTCAAATAAATGGAACCATACAATATTTACCCTTTATTTCACTGAGCATCATGTCTTCAAGGTTCATCCGTATTTAGCCTGTGTCAGAACTTCCTTCCTTTTTATGACTGAGTAATATTCTATCAAACGTATTTATATTTTGCATATCCATTCAGTTATTGATGGATAAGATAGATATTTTTGAGAGAGAAAAAAAGGATTAGATGACCTCCCAGAAGCCCATGGCAGTTCTAGCATTCTAGAATCTGCAAACCTTTTATGGGGAGTGTTTCTGGTCCAACAGCATCCAGAAATAATGAGGGATGGGGAGGAGTGGTTACAGCCAGTTCCTGCTGTTTCCCTGAGATAACAGTGAAAGGGGGATGGGACCGTGGGGCTTGAACTGGAAACTTACCGCCCATGGGTATGTTACAGGTGCAGGGAGAGCAGGGGCAGCTGGCGATGTTGTAGCTTCCCCCCGTGTGTAGCACATTGGAGTTTCTGTAAGCCAAGATCTCAGACCCTAGAACCCAGGGGTGTGAGAGGGCTTATGAAGTTGGATTTATTTCCTTTATAGAATAAGAAAAATGAGGTCCAGAGAAGGGATGTGCCCAGGGTCACTCAGCTGGTTGGTGGGAAAACTCAGAGTAGAATCTAGTCTCTTGGTTTTTGTCTTAGTGTCCATTTTCATCCTCCCTTCTTGGACATTTGGATTATAGTCCTTGGGGACCTGGAAACATATGTCTGATCATAATAATAATAGTAGATGGTTGAATGTGAACTATGGGCTTTGGTGCATCAAGTTCGTATTTACTTCTCACAATTCTGTTGTGAGGTGGGCACAATTATTGTCTTTTTTGGTAATTGGGGAGGAGCCAGGTGCCCAAGGACTACATAACACTGACAGGGTCCCCCAAATGTCAAGTGCGTGGAGAGGATTCCCATCAGTCTCTGCCATCAGAGCCCAAGTTTTGTGTAAATCCATCCCCTCTTCTGGGGAAAAATCCCCATGAGTCTTGATAGGTCACTACTTCATCTCATCCTCAAAGATGAGAGACAACATGTCGTGTAGCCTGATGCTGAACGGTTTGAAGGTCGGAATAAGTATGTCAGGAGTCAGGAGAGGTCCCGGGAAACCAACAAGTCCATAAACCACACAGGTGCGCGACCCCATTTAATCACTTGTTCAACAAACATGTAGACATTTACTAGATTCCACATAATGCTCCACTCTTGGGATTTGATGATGACTAAGAAAAATGAAATTCTCTATTTGGGACGTAATCAGTATATTGGGAAGCAAAGGATGCACAAATGAGTAAGCATGGTACATTAATAAAAGCTGAGCATCAGGAAGGAAATAAAGTAGGGGCGGAGGGTAACGGGGATTGTGCGTTTTAGAGAGAGTGGCCAGGGAAGCGTTCTTGTTGGCAGTGGCCAGGCAGGGGTGGGTGCACCTGAGGTGAAGACTCGGATAAGACTGAATCAACCATCAGAGTTCAAGGGAAGAGCAAGTGCAGACACCCAGGTGTGGAAAAGAAGGCCAGTGGGAGAGCAGCATGAGATGACTGAGGGGTGGGCAAGGATGGGATCAGGATGGGCTTTGAACACCAAGGTAAAGGGTTTGAAATTTATCCTAAGAACCATAGGGCTTCCAGGCTTCTGAGAGTCATTCATTAATGCAGTAAATATACTTATTTATGTTCGTATACAATAATTGCACATTTATTAAAAAAGTAATATCTTATTTCATCAATTAATATTGATACTTAAGTTCACACTTAAGAAGTAATTTGATTTAACTTATTAATGTCTACTTATTAGTGATTGTTGATATTAATATTTATTATTTTATTAATACTTAGTTATTTAAATGGATACATAATAATTAAGAGTAAATGTTTATGTCTATATGTCTATAATAATCATGGGTAAATAAATACCCATTATGTGCCAAACACTATTCCAGGCTAGAAATATAAAGCTGGAAAGACAAAATGCCTTGCTTGTGAGAAGTGAGACATGTGAGACAGTCTAGTGAGAGGGAAGACACGCGCACAAACGATCATGAAATAATATAACAATTGCTAAAATAAAGGCAGAACAATGAAATCCCTAGGGGAAAGATATTTTAAGCTGTGCAAAGAACTTAGGGACAACATTATACAGGGATTCACTGATGATTTGAGATTGAAGTTTGAATTCCCCAGGGAGACAAGGAGGTGTGGGGCACAGTGTGAAGGTCTGAGAGCAGACTCAGTGTATTGGGAGCCCAGCCACCTCAGCGAGCCCAGAGCTCAGACTCGGGCATGGCGTGGGGTGAGAGCCCGAGATGGAACAGGAGACTGAGGGACGTGAAGCTGAGTTGGTGACCCCGGGCCAAGTCATGAAGAGCCTTAACTGTCCTGCCGAGGAGCCAGGGCTTGACATCATGAGACTGGAGAAGCACAGGACGGTTAGGGAAGGAGAGATGGAATCATATCAGTCATTAGAAAGGCCATGGACCATGATGGTGTGGTTCTCAAATTCCATCTACTAGCTGAAAAGGTAGAAATTTAGGATGGAATTCAACCTGGAGGAAGAAGATCAGTGGAATTGGAGCCAAGAGACCAAGGATGAAGTTGAGATTCTACAGGTTCTTGTATCTCCATTTCCAGATGAAGAGGTGAGTAGTCTTGTGTTTAGAGGAGCGCCACGTTCCCCAGCCGGGTGTCTCTCTCACTCCCCGGGCAGCCTCCTGGGAACTCCGGGGGTCCACTGCGCCAATCTGCTAGACCAGGCAGTTGCTAAGTAAGGTTCCTTCTAGCTCTCTGTTAGGGTCATAAAGTAGAGCAAGGAGGCTTTGCTCTGTCTTACAATCCTATGCCTTCATTCTGCACAAATATGGTCATCAAGAGTGCGGTCTTCTTATTTCACTTCAGTAGGAAAATTCGGCTCTGAATTGCATCGACAGCAGAAAGATCATGGCTTCAGGAGTCAGAAATTCAGTGTTCAAATCCCAGCTCTGCCACTTACTGGCTGAAAACTTTTTCAAAACATGCTTTCTACAACTTTCTACCATTTACTGACTTAAGTGCTGGTATTTGGTCTCCTTGAATCTTCATTTCCGCATCTGTAAGGTGAAGTTAATAACACTGCTCGTAGGACAGATGTGAGAATCCGATGAAATAATGGCATTAAGGTGCTCAGGAAGAGAGGAGTTGTTTTCGAATGTTACATACTATCATCAGCGGATCCCCGAGCAAAGAATCTGGTTTTCAGTTTATTCATCACTTCTGAGAGAAATGTCCGGTGTACAAGGTCTAGCTGTCAAGTATTGGGATTTTTTAAAAAAACAAACAAGCCTTGAATATCCATTAACTTCAAAGATGTCCCTTGGTTGGGCAATTTGTTATTCTGATAATGTCACTGTTACTTAAGACTTCTTTGAAATGTATCTTTTGAAGCTGTCTCCAAAGTTGGTATACCCTTGGTGATGGTAACTCTTTATTCATTGGATTGAATTTTGGTAAAAATCCCGTAATTATATCCAGAGAGCTATAGATTGTGAATATAGGAGCAGGGCAAGCTAGATAAAATGTGTTTAAAAATGAGGAATACCGGACATTGGGGAGGGTATGTGCTATGGTGAGTGCTGTGAAGTGTGTAAACCTGGCGATTCACAGACCTGTACCCCTGGGGATAAAAATACATTATATGTTTAAAAAATAAAAAATAAATAAAAAATAAAAAATAAATAAAACTTTTAACAATGAGGAATACCTCGTATGCCATAAGCGTGTTTTCTTGTGCGGCAGATCCCACCGTGCTTCTTAACGTGTGGATTTTCCAAAACGGAGCCTTCTGCTCTCCACGCACAAAATCAAGCATTTGTTTGAAGAAGCATAGGAAATCGGCCACTGAATTTGTTAGCTTCAGAAATGGCATGCTGCACCTTTAGGCCAATGAGAGAAAGGTCCTGCAGATGCTCTTCCTGGGACCCCAAATCCCAAAGTGAGAGAGGAATGCAGAACCTGTGTTTAGAATGAAAACAGAGCGGTCCCCCTGGAGTGATTTATCAGATTATGTAGGTGCGGTTGGCTTTTAGGGACGGGAGAAGTTGCGTTTGCAGGTACTTTGCTTTGAGTCTTGGGGAACAAGTTTCTACTGGATTCATGAAAATGACAGTTGAGAAGTGTAGAAGACAGGGGCTTTTACTCTGACTCTGTCTCTGAGTCACTGAAGACCTCAGGCTCTTCCTGGGCATCACGCTCTTTACAGCAAAGTGACTCCCACTTCCTGGACTGCTGAAGGGACAGACTCATTCCAAGGACTCCGGAGCTCTCAGCCAGGTGAAATCCTACTACAGCCTACTTTGCATGTCTCGTAACTAGTGACAATAGTGAATTTTAATGCAAAGCCTCCCCTCAGGTAGAATCATTTTGACCAACCTTCTAGAATAGAACCAATGGCTTTTCTTCTTTTATTCTCCCTGAACTAATATCTAGTCATCACGTCAAAGCCACCTAGAACCAGGCCTTTCCCTTAATGTGGAACGTCCGCTGTGGTGAGAGACCGAGTCCGCAGAGCAAAGAAGAACGGAGAGTGGAGGATGGAGACCTCAATCTGAGAGCTACTATGGGAGGAAAGAGAAGGAGTGGGAGCACAAAGTGAACGGCGTCCGAAGAGAAAGATGAGGACTTACAATGGTTTCTTTTGGACAGATCAAGGACTTCTAGATTACGTGATTTGGACTTTTAAGAAAGCCTTAAGCTTCATGATGGGCCACCTGGGTGGTTCAGGCAGTTAAGAATCCAACTCTTGATTTTGGCTCAGGTCATGATCTTGGGGTTGTGGGATCCAGCTCCACATCGGGAGAGGGGGAGCTAGAGATTCTCTCTCTCCCTCTCCTTCTGTTCCTCCTCCTCCCCTTGGTCCCATCTTGTAGAATAATAAGTAATAAATAATAAATAAATAAATAAATAAAAAGAAAGAAAGAAAGACAAGCTTGAGCCCCATGAGAGTCTGCTGGTCTGCTTGACAGAGAACACTTCACTCATGTTGACACGTCACCAGTTTGGTCACTGGTAACTATTTAGCTGGTGGGGCGGGGTTGAGTGATTAGTTAGTCTTTGTATTAGTCAGGGTTTTCCAGAGAAACAGAACCAATAGGGTGTGTGTGTGTGCGTATCTAAAGAGATTTATTTTAAGGAATTAGTTCCGAAGATTTGGGGGGCTAACAAGTCTAAAATCCACAATTCAGGCCAGCAGGCTGGAGACCCAGCCGAGAGTTGATGTTGCAGCTTGACTCTGAAGGCAGAAAGGAGGCCGAAGTCCCTCTTCCTCCAGGAGTCTCAGTCTAGTCTTTCAGTGCCTTCAACTGATTGGACGAAGCCCACCACATTATGGAGAATTCTCTGATCTACTCAAAGTCTACTGATTTCAATCTCATTTTAAAAAAATGCCTCTTGACAACATCTAGATTCTGTAAAGAGGCATCAGCTGGAGCCTGGCCTTCGGTAACTTCCTCATCACACTTAAATTCAAGAAAGGGCATCTGCAGAGGTGCCTTGTCCTCAGGTTTGACGGCCAACCTCGGGGATTCCCTGGGCAGACATGTTGACTGCGGAGAAGTCCTCCAGGGAAGACATTCTATATCAGACAGGACTTGAACGCAGCCCTGGGCTGCCTCTCCTCATTTCGTTTTGTGTGCTGCTCCATGCACCCAGCCAGGGGCTGTTGGACAACGGAAGAGGCAGCCTCCACATTTGCTGGAAAGCTAGAAACCAAGATTTTAGGTCTTGTGGTGAGGAACATGAGGGAAGGAAGAAAGCAATGACTGGAAGAGGAGAAACTTTCTTTTTACAAGTGCTAAACCTGATTTGCCCCTCCCCCCACCCACATTAGCGCCATACTGCCTTAATCTTGCGTTTGGAAAACACTGTCCATCCTGCTGCCTCCTGAGATCTGGGCTAGGCTCTAGCGACATTAGCGTGAACACCTCATTCTCTAGAAAGATGCCAACTCATCATATGATTGCAGTGGCCGCAGCCTGTTCGATCTGGGCCCCCAAAGAACACGTGGGTGACTCCCTCAATGCTGAGAACAGGATTCGGGGAGGATCTGGGGTTCTTTGCGTGGCTCCTCTCTCAAATGTGTGCTTGGGCTCCATCTCAAGCTGGCCCGTTTCTTGACCTCTCAGTAGACTTATCTGTGGTCGAAGTATCCAAAGAGATGTGGCCTGCGGGTGTGTATCCCAGCAGGTGTGCCCAGTGCCAGGGAGCAGATGGGCCACAGGCAGGGCCACCGTGGCACCTCGTGGAAGTGACATAAGGTAAAGAAGCAGGAAAAGCAACAGGCACAGGCCTCCAAGAGTGGCGGCCACCCAAACCCAGAGTCCAACCTCCTTCTGGATTTCCTGGGGGAGGGTGCTCAGCCACTCAAGGAACAAACGGCGAAGCAGCAGCGTCTCCAAGACAAGGACAAGGAGCTGAGGAAAAAGGGATCAGGCAAGATGTTTGCTCCCAGGTGAAGGTGGCTGGCTAAGACTGAGAAATGGTGGGGGCGGGGGGGGACCAACACATTTCACCCTAGAAGTTCACTCGGATGTGATGACCCTGGAGCTCAGGGTCAAGCAGGAACAGGAGTCTGAGCCACAGGCTGGGGACAGAAAGGCCATGGTAGGTGGGTGATGCTGTCCTCAGGCTCTAGGAGGGTGTGGCTGCACGAGTGGGTAGAGATTCGTCATCGTTGACTTGTGTCTTCTCTTGGACTTGGCCAGAGTGTTGCTTTGATGTTAGCAGGGGGTTCAGCCAAGTCTTGAACACAGATATCATGTTCAGCGCTATCCTCCTCAAATTAGGAGGAGCAAGGTGACCTCGATGACAGGAGAAAGATCTCAGGCTCAGTATTTCCTAACCAGGGACTGACTGTCCACCTCCGCCCTCCTGCCCCTATCCCTGTGGCCACATCCTCTCAATGACGGGTTATTCTGAGTCTGGAAAGAGGTCTGCCTTGCCTAGTTTGATGACTTCCAAGCTTCTGAAAGACCAGAGATTTTCAAGGTTTTATGCCATGTCACTTAAAGTCCCCGCAGAGTCAAGTTCAAGAAGGCCCAGGGCAGAGAACACCAGGCATCTGTCAAGCTGGCTCTCGGGCCTCAGCAGCCTCCCCGTTGCTCCCCACCCTCCCCACCACACCGCACTTCTCTGTGCTCCCACAGCAAGTGCGCTTTCTCCACGCACCAGGTCCTCCCACCCATCCCCGGAGCGGGAACATAGACTCCTTCCTGGCTTACCTGGAACCTCCCCCAGCTGCCCTGTGGCTCCAACCTTTCTCAGGGTGTCACTGCTCCCCCCACCTCCGAAGAATTCGCACTTAGGTCTTTCCAACAAAGACCTATTTTATAAATACTTGCAAGGGTCTCTCCCTCATATTTTGTTTGCTTTAACCCTGGCATTGCATTTGCAACCGAGTACGTACTCTGTGCTAGTACTCTATACTCGCGTATTCTGAACGGAGGGATGGATGGATGAGTGGAAGAAGGAAGGAAGAAAGGAAGAAAGGAAGGAAGGGCCGGAGGGACGAAGGGAGGGAGGACGGGCATAGGAAAATGCTCTTCTCAGAATGAGGCTTCCAAGAGGGACTAAATTCGTGTTTAGAGCTTCAAGGGAAATAATTCATATCTGATGACACCGAGCCAGTGATGCATGCCCAGCAGATGGGAGCCTGCCTCCCTAACCCGTGGTTAAAGGATTGCCAGTGGACTGCTCAGTAAATCTTCTGTTGACTGTAAACAGTAGACCCAGGTGAGGAAACTCCCTCTGCAGAGTTCTGCTGGCTCAGTTCAACACCAAACAAAACTGACAGAACACAGCTATTTCTATCTTCAGTAGGAGGAGTTAATGCCGTTAGAAAGGAAGATAAAAAGACAAAATCCTGTCTTTATGGACTAATAACTGAAACCTGCTTCACAAGACCACCAACCGTTGCAGAGAAAATGGTTTTTAAAATTCAAGTCTTCTGGAGAGGCTAATTTGAAAGCAGCCATAAATCACACTAATTCCAATGCCGCTGCTGGTTTATGGACAGACGGGACCCTGATCTGCTTGATCTCTACAGGAGAAGCCCTGTGACCTTCCCCTGGCAGAAATGTGACCTAACCGCTGTTATTGCGCGCTGCTGACTTGATTCTAATTACGTGACTAGAATCACATACCGGGTCATACTGAAATTTCTTAGACATTATAGAAGGTTTTGGAAATTCTCAGGCTGTTGCTTAGTTTCAAGATGACTGAATGATAAATTTAAGCTGCAGGTACATAGCTCATTGGGTGTCAAATACTTTTTAAGAAAATCAGACAGTACCCCCTCAGGTTAAAAGGAGATGAATAGACAAATAGAGAATGACAAGTAGCCAACTGCAAAGAGACTTTCAGAATAGTGGTAATAATGAAAATAAGTTGTTTATGTGATTATAGGGTACTTTAGCCCTCCTGTTAGAACCTTGCAAGCTCTGAGTTACTTTTTTCAGAGAGCGGATGGTACCCACAAGGCCAGCCAGACTGCACACACATGGGACAAGTATACTTGAGCCAAGTCTGGGGTGTGAGTAGTGTGGAAGGAGGAAAGAATCTAATGTTCTCCCTTCAGGGAATTCATAGTGTCATTTAACACCACAGACTGGCTGAGAGAATACAGTGCACTTTTAAATAACTCAGTTTTTTTCCAGGAAGTTTAAAGTCCTCTCTCAAAATCTAATAATAGCTTTAAAAGCTTTACTGGAGGGAAGGAAGGAAGGTCAAAAGGTGGGAAGGAAAGAAGAAACTCTTCCAGGCATCAGTGTTACTCTGTGGGAGTCAGTCCACTCCTCTGCAGAACAGAACGCCCTACTGACCTCTGGAAAGAATGAACATCAAACCTCCCCACCTTTCATTCTTTCCCTCTTTACGTCCTCAAATGAAGGAGGAAAAAGAAGAGATGATAATAAAATCTAGATGCCAAAGCTTCTCAGAGAACTCAGAGCATTCTTCAGTAGCTTGACAGGCCAGAGAAATAGAACCAGCTCACTGCAAAGGATTTCAAACCCCCCTCGTGACGTTTGAAGGGCCGGAAGGGTTCAACCGGAAGGACCAGAACTTAGCGAGGTCCCCACCTGGAGAGCCAGGGAGGGAGACGAGTCAGTATTCCCATCACCAATCATTTCTGTACTGGACATGCCAATACGAATACCAGATTACAATTTTATTCACATATAAAAAAGGGTATTACAAAACGATTTGTATAAGAAAAAGAAAATTTACAAATTTATAAATTCCAGTATGCAAAATAGTAACGACAAACTCTAAATCGATTCGAGCTGGAGACCTGCAAGCAAGGATGGACTCTTGTCCTTTCTGTTCAATTTTTTTTTTTTTTAACTAGCACGGACAATAGAGCTTAACTAGGTAATAGCAACATTAACATGTTATCTAAAGTAGAAAAATCTATATTTGAAAAATATATTCCATATACACAAAATGAGAAAACCCATGCCTTTCCACGGTCATTCCCCAAATCCTTGTCTCATTCTTGTTGGTGGGTTTCCGCAACTTTCGAAGTCATACCTGTTCTCACTCCCAGACCCGACGATGATTTCCTGGTACCTGTACCCTAAAGGCCAAGTTCCTGTAAGCGCTGTTGAGTACTGAACCATGGGAAATGCACATTGGGCTTTCCCTCTCAAGGGTTTATACAGAGGATAGAATCTAACATTATTATATGTTTCTGCAGCAGGCGGTGGTAAAACGTCTTCATCTTGATAAAACAGTCCGGGATTTTTCCAGTGCAGTATCAGATGAAATCGACTTTCAACCCTAAGCATTTCCTTACTGATCCAAAGTGATGTTTTAGGGTTTGGGGCCACAGTCTCATGCCCATCCATCTAGCTTTCTCCGGCAAGTATTTGTCTTTGAAGTCGAGGAGAGTTTCTACATGTGGAAAATATATTCAGGCCACCAGAAGGAGCACAACCCTGGCTGACTTTGATCATTCCTCTGTCAAAACAAAACGATCAGATTGCAAACAATGGCGTATACATATGTGAATTACAGTGAAGCCACTCGAGGAAACTCTAGTGTGCGTTTTCATAGACATCTTGTGGTCAAATCCTAAATATTTTCCTAAAGGCAGCTCTCATAAGAGCTGGCAGGTTATCCAAGTTGAAAAACCATTGGTTAACGCTAAGAAAGGAAAAGAAAAGAGGGCATGAGACAGACACAAAAGATTGTGGGTCACCCTGAGACGACTCTAATTTCTTATTTTAGTTCAGGGAACTAAGGTCCTGAGGAGAACCGAGCCCAGCAAGCTAATCCACACATGTCAGAGCCTAAGACTGACTATAGGGGAGAGGAACGGGTCCTGCCACGAGGAAAGGGGCTCATTAGGTTTGCCTCATGCCTTACAGAGAGAGAAAAGCATAGTCTAATAAGTGAGAAAGAGAAAAATGGCCTAAGAAAGACAGAATTTTTCCACGTTCATTTTAATGTTAGGTAAAAGGCACTGATCTGAGTGGCAGTTGGGGGAGGGATTGTGAAACCAAGTTTTTTAGTGACTCCAACAAGGTCATGTTTGATTTCTTTTTTAAGTGCAAATGTGATTGAGCTAATAGTAATCGGTTAAAAGACATAGGCCAGAGCTGATCATGGAGGTTCAAGGAGGAAAAAGATAAACCCTACTCTGGTTATTCCTCTCCAGGACACCAAGATTAAGAACAAATGAGCCATCCCCGTGTTCATGACTGAACTGGGTTCGTGTCTGTCTTAGCTTTAGAGACAATTCTAGTGTGTAAATACCAGGGATGGGACGCCTGACACCACGCTTAAATCCAGCGCCACTGGCTAGGGCAGGAGAAAACTGTGCTAAGGAAGTGGGCACCATGGGAACGCCACTTGGTCAGACCCCGTGAAGGCCGTGATGAGCTGTGCACCTACAGGCCACCTACCAATTGGGCTTTTTCTTCTCCTTCTAGTATGTAGTGTCTCCTAGGATGACTCACGTGTTGCATTTCAGTAGGGGGGAACCAGACAGGCGGTACTTTCTAAAGCCCTTAGTATAAGATACGATGCATGAAAGCAAAAACAAAAACAAACTCACAGGTAGAGAGGACAGGTGGGTGGTCATCAGAGGCAGGAGGCAAGGGGGAGGTGGATGAAAAGAAAGCATTATCTTTATAAATCATCACTCTTCTACAAGAGGAATTCTGGATCTTCTAAGCTCAGTCACAGGGACAGAAGTAGCAAATGCTTCCACGTCAACTGATTTTCACAGAAATACGTTAATCATTGTATACAAGTCTCCAGGATACGTGTGCTAAGTGGTTTTTAACGCAGGGTGGCGGGGTGGGGGGCTCTTTCACCACGACTTCCTCAGCTCAGGCCCCTCTCCCTACTGGCTTGAGCAGGGGTTCACGCACGAGTCAGTGACTAAGGTTACAAGTGTCGATTCTGGAAAAGACTTGCTATCCTCTTACCCCTAGCTCCTAGATGTTAACTTCATCTCACAAAGCCCTGATTGAGGCAGTCAGCATGAAGTCAATTCTAATTGCCTGAGCTAATCAGATGATGAAAAAGGGAGCTTCACCAAATACAAACACTCATTTTTGAACCACTCTACAGAAAAACTAAGCTAACTGCTTGGACGCTGACTTTTAGGAAGCTAATCGGCTATACGAAATTATTTCTGGAAAGAAAGTGTAAATGAAAACTTATACTCTGGGTCTTCAGTTTGGTAAAACCACATTCGCCATGAAAATAAGCACGCGTGCATTTCTGTTTCTTGTTATATGCTCATAATCTCGTAGGCTGCGAACTCGAGCCATCAGCCTTTGAAGTTACGCTTTGTGGCATAGAAGCTTCTTGTTTAGGAAAAATGCAGAGTATCGTGAGTGCCTGGAGTCTTTTCTTGTTATTCCTTGAGGTTTCAGCTTACAGCTGGTCTGGCTCAGAAGCAACTGGTTGAAAGGCTTAAAATGCCATCAGTTTGGTTCAGATTTGTTTTTTTTCCCCCAGAAGCCATGCAGGGTCCAGACTGGGCTCAGTCCATAAGCCTAAGCGGAGGGGTGAGTGCACGCTGGGTTCCATCCATATTCTTCTACTGTAGAAAGAAGCAAGTCCTTTAAGCTTCCTAAAACAGCAACAGAAAGGAAAGCTTGAAAAACAAGACCTTACACATGAAAGCTGCCGGGTTATCATTACTGTAAATAACTTTTACTAGTAGCACACATGAATAACATACGGACCAATAATACGGACCAATACGGACCAGCAGCTCATTAATGATGTTTGAATATCCAGGTACGTACGTACTCCGAGAATAAAATAAAGATTTTATAACAACTCACTATCACTCAGTATTTGCAAATGACGCTGCAGAGACAATAATGTGTGACCCACAGGAAAAAAAATGTATTAATGAATGATTCTTTTGCACATTTTCGACCCCATTCAAACACTTAAAGCTTGTTTCTATGTTGCACTCTTTTGAAGCATTTGTAGGTAAAGCTGTTAGGATCCTTTTGGTCCCTTCTTTGAAAGGACAAAGATGATTAGCGAATAGTGACACTCTCATTCTCTGTATTTAAAACTTCTGCTAACCCACTGGAGAAAGTTTAGAGATGGTTTAGAAACGATTTCCCTTCTAATGATCTTCCTGGAAGGCTCACACTCTCCACTCTCTCAGCGAAGTGGTGTCCTTCAATCTGTCCCTTATCACAGAAGGGCAGCGACCTGACTTCTGAAAACATCCGCCCAAGGCACATTACTGTGAGTGACTAGAACCTTCATTTTAAGCAGTAATCTTTCATTCACTTATTTACCACGAATCTGACACCGATGACGTATCTGGTGAGTTTACAGGAAAAGATTTTTTCCCCGAAGTAGAAGAAGAGAGTCTAGAAATAGAAGCTTTTGAAAGAACTCTCGATAATCAAAAACAGTTTCATCAAATATGTTGATCAATTGGTATGACTGTAATTACCCCCTTAACACTACTGTGGGAGACAAATGGCACTCATTCTGCCAACATGGAAAGGAACAGAGATTTTAAAAGACTGAGCAACTAGAATCCAGGTCATCTCGTATCTTTCCTACCATTCCTTCTATTATTTCATGTTGACCTTTCCAATGATGGGTAAAAACATCACCAAAAAGAACCTTTTCTGTAAGTAAACAGCCTGCTCTCATTCTCCTAAGTACCTTAGTGAATGATGTCCCAAATATCTTAGTTCTCTTGCTTTCTGGGGAGGTGTGTATAGGGAAAATTTGATTAGAACTGAGTCATTCAGACTAAACAAGGTTCTCACACCTCTTTTATCCTGCACCATAACTATCATCATCAGATTCTGGGTGGTCTTAAACCGCCCACAAGAAAACTACGGTGTAAAAATACAGTTTCTGGAAACAAATGCATTGTGCATTAGCAATGTGACCCTGTAAGACAAAAGTGCCATTGTGCATTTTGCAATATAGATGTGTATCAGATCATCACACACACACCTTAGCTCACACAATGGCAAATGTCGATTGTTATCTCAATAAAGCTGGATAGAAGGCAGGAATTAAGGTTAAAAAACTGAAAATATGAGTGAATGCCTAGGTAGGATTTTCAAGTTCCTCTGAAAACAAATAGAAATAAATCACTAAAGGGGGGGCACTATAATGGCTCAAGCTGCTCTTATGCATTTCTCAAACAGAAGTGCTGTGCTTTCCTGAATTATGAATGAGCACACAGACCAAGCTAACTGAACACAAACTCAAGGAACCGAAAGTCCTTTGGTTCCTAATACCAAGCTGCTGAAAGCAAATTCTTTGTGAGAAGTAAGTGTGTTTCCTACATTGGAGAAGCAACCTGTTAAGAGGAAGTCTGAATTGCCTTTTGGAATCTAACGGATTGAAAAAAATAGAACTGCTGAGCTACCTCCTTGGCCAACCCTTGAAACAAAGAAGAGAATCAATCTCCCAAAGATGTACAATTGTATCTCTCCTACTTGCTTTCAAAGATTAAGGTTCCCTCACTAAATATCACACACTCAGTAAAGGCAACCAAAGACACAGTGCTTTTCAGAACCTGGATAAGATTGTCTCAAAATAGGTTCAAGATATTATTTGTTGTTTTTAACTATAGGGAGAAACTGAAATGATTAATTTTTTAAAAAAATCCTTTCCTCAATTCAGAATGCCTCATTTATATTTACCAAATTATCTAATAATTATAAAACAACACATCTTAGAAAGTTATTAAACCTTTCACTAACACATTACATTGTGTAACTTGAATATAACATTTTCTCATTCATTTTACATGTAATTATAACTTTGTTTTCATAATAACCTGAGTTGAAAGTATCTTTATGTAGATCATGATTACCTTGACAACTGTCTTTGACAAAAGTTAATGCCGTTATATATAGCAATCTTCCACACTAAATGATTTTACTTCATACAGCTGTAATAATAACGTTTCCTCCCATGCCCACCTCACCAGCAACACAAACAGAAAAAGGTAGAGAATGAGTTGGTCCTGATATGACTTGTCATTGAGGTATTTCACTCCTTAGTCGTAGAATTTACATCATGAACCTGGGGACGAGCTACACAATTAAGATGAGGGTCATTCTATTTGCTGACGGTGCTCTGGAGAGCTGGAGGTAGTCACTGGGAACACAATTCCAGCTACTCTAACAACATTTGTATAGGTAGGGCAAGTTTCTGATCAAAACCAGTTGACTTGGTATCAAAGAAACTTCCGCGTCTTGTAATGAAACGGTGTCTCAGATTGAATTTTCAGAGTCTCCCAAGACTTGTGTTTTAGAGTACTTGGCAAGGCATCTGACTGGGAAGTTGGGGTTGGCTCCTGAAGGGGCAGGATCTCTCTGCATCCTGTTCTCTGCCTCTCTCACTGCTCTCAGGGCCTGGTACCTCCTCCTCCAGGCAGCTACACGTGGCACTCGGCTCTCACGGCTTGTGTGCCATGGTCTGTTCTTGACATCTACACACAACTCAGCTAACTGTTATCTTTTCTTAGTCTTATGACGGAAGTTATAAAAATTACGGGATGGCTCAAAAGAACAAGGTCAGTAAAGACTCATTCTCCAATACAGAGGTATGTATTTTACATTGTATTTTATTAAAGATTTTATTTATTTATTTATTTATTGGGGGGAAAGAGAGAGAGAGAAAACAAACACACGTGGGGGGATGGGCAGAAGCAAAGGGAGGAGCAGACTCCCCGCTAAGCAGGGATCCTGACTTGACTTGGGGCTGGATTCCAGGACCCTGAGATCATGATCTGAGCCAAAGGCAGACGCTTTACCAAATAAGCCACCCAGGCACCCCTGTGTTTTACATTTCAAATGCCTTAGTTGTTTGTTTTTCTTCCCTTATATCTTCTTCATTTCTTTTATCTTGAGAAAAACAAAATTATTTTTCTCCAAAGCCAACAAATGCTTTCTGCATAGCATTCCCTGTAAATTTTCTAAATTTTGCAGTTCAGAGAAAAAGTATCGCAGATTTCGATCAACCTATAACCTAGGTGCTATTCTTGAAAGGCACACTTCTCCATTCACACCTGGACTTCGGACTGCATCTGACATCATGAGACCAGGATACAGGATCTCAGGGGAAATGGAGGCCCCTCTCGAGAGCAGACACAGCGCGGACCTGGACCTGGGGCTCCTGAGCTGGTTTGCTCACGAGCAGTGAGAGCAAGGCTAGGTGTGCAGGCAGGAACTTGTGGCACCTGGGAGCCTCACTCTTGCTGTGACTCGGCCCGTTTATACTAAAGGCTGGTCATTTTCCCCCCAAAGAATGTATTCCAACAGTATATGTTCTTATATTAGGGAGATGCTTGTAGACATTAGGTCAGATTCAGGACCAGTCACATCCTCACAGGAAGGGGAAAGCAGGGTTGGTGCCCAGGCTTCCCTGATGCTTCTCTGTCTCTGGCCTTGTAGCATGCTTGAAAGCCCCAGCTTCCTGTAGCCACCATCTCCTTGCGAACCTGATTTAAAACCCTTCTTTCTAGAAGGTTCTTCTGCAGTATGTGGACCTGGATCACAACCAACAACCAATTTCTAACAACACTGGTCAGTTTTGAAAACAACAGGAACAGAGAGGGAAAAGAGAAGCTTCGGGAGATCTAAATTGCCATTAGCTTGATGGTGAATAAAGTGCACGTAAGTATCGGGCAGAAACCATCATTGGGTGGAAAATGAAGGTGAGGAACTGTTTACGGGATGTTCTTGTGACTTTCTCTCTCAATCAGGAACGGGGCTGGGGGGTGCTGTGCTAATACTTGGATTGACAAGGAGTAAAAGAATGCAGCTGCTCATTATAAACTTACAGAGTACCTGTTAGTTACGGGGGGGAAAAAAAGACTCTTGAAATTTAATTTACAACATATTCTCCATACATATAAGAATAAGAAGTTATGAAAGATGGAAAAAAGCTTCTCATCAGGTCCCCCCACATTCTCTGGTGAGAGGAGTTCCAGTCCCCTGGGTCAGCCATGAGTCAGTGCTGCGTCCTTCTTGAGGCTAGTCACTGACTTACCTGGAGGGATGTCGGCGTGGTCGGGCTGACCATGTCACCACTCTCCCGACACAGCTGGCTTCTGGTGGCCGGTGTATCCTGAGTCAGCGCTGGCTCCGTCAGGGAGTGGTTACGTCTAGAGGGACCAGTAGTTTCCGTACAGTTTTCAGAATGAATTGGAACAGCTCCGCCAACCAAATCCTGACTACTGTTGGAATCCAAGGAGGAAGAGCTTTCGTTTTCTGGACTGAGAGAATGAGTATCTTCTCCAGTGAGCTCAGGAGAAGAGTCGCAAAGAGAGATGTCGTCGCCACACACGGGGTTTTGCATCAGAGGCCAGGCGTCCGAAAACTCGCCACAGATGGACCTCGAAAGGGACCCGAAGAATGTGGGCGTGGTCTCCCCCACTGGACCTGGGTGTCTGAACACACATTCGAAAGATGCTCACGTCATCTACGAGGAGGAAAAACACCACCACAAAGCCACACCCAGCTCTGCTTTTAAATTTTCTACATGAAACAGCAATGGGTTACATCTGAATTCTAGCGCTTCCTTTGTTATAAACTTGCTTCCATACAGTGTGTCTGATTATTCTGCTTAGTTCACACTGAATTTGTGTACCTACTCTAACCAATGTAGTTACACTTAACTCAATGTCTAAAACAGGCAGTTTCCTGGGGCTTAACTGAGTTTCTTCATAGCTTTTCTAAAATTCTGTGAGTAAATGACATGTTACAATTTATTTACAGGTGACAGAAGTGTCACAAATCATGAATATGAAGTAAAACCAAAGTGAATGGAGTGTAAAGTGTGAAGAATGTCTCACTGGGCCTCAGTAACCCCGAGAGACTCACGTATCTCTTGTCAAGGATTTGTCCCCCTCCGGTGTCCAGAATGCCATCAATAATATTTTTTAAATGATGTCTCATAGTTTGACACGAAAATTGGTTAAGTTGGTAGAAGGCACATTTGGACAAGGGAATGTGACGTTATATGGATTAAAAATCCCGAGTTACCTCTCCTGAACAGTGGCCTTGGAATGCACCCTACAGCCAAGAGTCACCCGGTCCACGCTGCCAGCCTCGTCACAGCACAGAGACGGAATCAAGTGAACAGGCCCTAGGGAAGTCAGCAGAGGCGTAAGCACAAGGCCGCCTTCTGGGAACTTTCTCGTCAATATTGGCTCAACATTGCTGGAGGAAATTCAGCTAGTCCCCTTTGGGTGACTTTTTGGGGGAAAGGAAATCTGAGGTTTAATTCTCTCTCTCTTTTGTTATATTCCGAAAATAATGAAGGGCTCATACGAAGTACCTAGAGTAGTCAAAGCTTTAGAAACTGAAAGAACTGTGGGTTGCAGGGGCTGGGAAAAGTGGGATGTGGGGGGCGACATCACAGATTCCTGGGGACAGAGCTTCAGTTGGGGGGACTGAAGGGCTCTGCAGATGGGGGTTGGTGCCAGCTGCGCACCGGTGTGAATGGGCTCAGGGCCGCTGAACGGCACCTTTAAACAGCGTTAAGATGACAAACTTTATGTTCTGTGTGTTTTACCACAGTAAAACTAATAACAAGAGGTGTCAGCATGGCCTGTGAGAGAGAGCGTCAGACGAGACTCCCTGAGGGACGCCTCAGTGGCTCAGTGGGTTAAGCCGCTGCCTTCAGCTCAGGTCATGATCCCGGGGTCCTGGGATCGAGTCCCGCATCGGGCTCCTTGCACAGCAGGGAGCCTGCATCCTCCTCTCTGCCTGCCTCTCTGCCTGCTTGTGTGTACTCTCTCTGACAAATAAAGAAATTAAGAAATTCAAAAACAAATATGACCCAACCCTATAAACTGGAAATGAACACTGTCCAGCCACCCAGGCCCCTCCCTCTTTTTTTTTTTTTTAAGATTATTTATTTATTTATTTGACAGAGAGAGAGATCACAAGTAGGCAGAGGCAGGAAGAGACAGAGAGGTGTGTACACCTCTTGGTAGGAAAGACAGCACAGTTCCAAGAGTGTCAGTCAATCTAAGTGGGAAACACTCAGCGTAGAGTGGCTGGAAGAGAAAAAATGGCGCTGCCGGCATTGCTTCGAAGGGGCTCTGAGCACGTGAACCAGGCAGGCAGGGATGGATGTCCAGGAAGGACACTGCCAGATTCCGCTTTGCAGAGGAGGGGAGGGGTCCTCACAACAGGGGCTGAGAGGGCAGTGTAAGTGTGGGAGCCTTGTGTTGATGAATATAAATAAGTGGCAGGAAAAGTATTATCTGTGCCCATTTTTCGCCCTGGTGAGAAACCAATTTCCATTTGCGTGACTTCTCTAAACTTCCTTTTCTGTCAGTAGTCCCCGGGGGCAACTGAGGTTTGTGGAAACCCCTGCCTTGGCGCTCCCTCCCTGCTCTTCTTTAAGGAATCCCAAAAGACGTTGAGAAGACCCGTCAAAGTTCAGCTTGAATCCACCAGACAAGACAGGATACCTGCTCCTACTCTACGAAAGGATTTTATTTTTAATCAGTCAATGGACCCAAAACAATAAAGGCAAATTTGCTTTAAAAAGTTGCCCAACAATTCTACAATTTTAACGAGATGCTTCTTTTCTTCTCACTACTTAGGAGGCTCAAAACACCCAAACCACGAGGGCACAAAGAATCCTTTAACAAGATTAGCTTTAACTAGAAAATGAGGCAGAGCCACTGGGCTGTGGGCAAACAGGGACGATTCTTTGCAATGTATATGTCCCTAGATTCCCCTAATGGCCCCTCGCCCCGCTACACTTACCACAGGTCTGGCCGGAGTCCCGGTGGTGCTGACAACATGCTCTGGGAGCAGATTCGTTGAGCCGAGGTCTGTCAAAACATGACAGTTCAGAACCATTGTACTGAATGTCTTGTGCTCTCAGCGACCCTACGGGGGGCGAGAAATCTGTCAGTTAAGATCACTGCCTCTGTTAAGGAGCCCATGACCGCCACAGTGCAGACAGGTACCCTTCTAGCTCTTAATATTTCTGAAGAAGAAGATGGCTCTCGTCCACATTTAAAAACACGTCTTCTTATGCAGAGGCACAGCTAGGAATGAACCTGTTAAAAGCTCACATTACAGGGTACTTCTGTTGCCAGAACTTGGAAGGATTTTCCTTGTTGCCCAGTGGCACAGGACCCTGAGGCCTTTTCAGGGTCCTTATAAAGCGGTGCCTCTGGGGGACCAGGTGACTGGGAGCTGCGTCTCCGTGGGCACTTTGTCCCTTTGATAGCTCCTGACTATTGTCTTGGTCAAGGCCTTGTGGAACCTCCAGTGACAAGGATGGTAAACACTCTTCACCCACATGCTAATGAACGGAAAGAGCTTCACACTCACAGCTGGGCTTTTTCTCCATAAACTGCCTCTTACAGTAGATGACACACAGGATGAGCAGGGCCAGAAGGACCGTGGCCAGGGCACTGCAGATGACGGCCGCCAGGGCTGTGTCCCGCGGGCTGGAGGCCGTGGACGGGATCTTCACGAGGTTGACCTTGCTGGTACCTGGAAACCGCAACAATGGGGTCAGCAGGCTGTCAACCACCCAAGAGACTCAGACACTTACCCCCAACTTGGTGGCCACCTTTATTATGTGAGTAAGACCTCAGGAGACAAGAAAAGGTATTTTTAAGAAGGCTCAGTGCTCCCTCCTCTTAGATTTCTTTAATGCCACACCTTCACCTGCACCCCCAAATGTGTGGATGAGCCGCTCTTCCTTTCCCACAGCAAAGACTGTGTGTGGACACACAACCTTCGCCACACCGTGTTTCCAGAATGTGCTTTGAAGGCCCGTTAGACCAGAGCTGTTGGCGAGCTGAAATCCCTCAACTTTCTCTGTCTCCCAGTGCTTGACATGCCTTTGGCACATTGTAGGTATGTAATATTTGCTATTTAATTAGAATGAGATCACCTACATTTTCAAACACACTGAATTAAGGGATGCTTTGGGGGGGAACTTTAGGGAAAAATAAGGAGTGGGATCATCCACAGCCCATTAGTAACCCCCAATTTCTGAGACAGTGAACATTTTTTAATGTCTTGCTGTTGGATGACTGAACAACATCTATGAATCATAAAAATACGATAGCAGGAGTGATCACCTGGGAATATCAAGTCTTGGTATTTCTAGGCTCAATGATTCTGGGGCCACACTTAAATCGAAATCCGAAGCAGCCTCTATCAATGCACAAACTGACAAGAGGATCCGTGAACACAGGCACAGCTGTACAAACACTGACAAATCAACAACCGAAGAGGAATTTGAATCCCGCTCAAGGGAAATAGTGGACTACACCCCAGGGTCATGGATTTGGGAGAGTGACTCTTGTCTCTTTGGACCAAATGGTGCAGCTGTGGAAACCTGCCACCTCGCTTATGTTGGTGACAAAGGGGACTGTCAGAGCAAGGTAAGCTGAAACTCTTCCTCAAATGACCCAGCTCCACACAGCACAGGGCTTCAGCAGGAGCTGTTGTCAGAACGAGACGCAGTACGTGATGTGAGCCGAAGACCGCCAAGTTCCTAACCCTGTTTAGCTCTCGAGTTGAGCTCATCAATTCACATAGCACTGGATAGTCAGGAAAACCCTACTAAGAATCGGGATTTCGGGTTAAAGTAGAATCACGATGAGAATCCTTTACGTTCTTAAGTATATGAGCTGATTTGCCTTCATGTGAAAGGAAATGTTCCTGCTTTATACACGCTAAAATGCCCCTGATGAGGATTTTGAGTCTGGTGTTTGTGATTCAGGATTTATTTTCCCTAAGCTAATCATAAAAGTCTTAGGAATAAATGTCTTCACTGCAGGGTGCTAATATTATAATCTCAATGATACCAAGTTGCCATAATAACATTGATTTTTTTTTGGAAAAGTGCACTCAGTAAGCCCCTTCTGTATACATTTCCCTGGAAGTAGCATGTGAGGATGAACAAGAAAAATACAGTAGTTTTACCTCTCAACGTTTGACACCTGCATAAAAAAAAAAAGGTGTCTTGTGAACTCAGCCACCCTCTCAGGGAGGTCCCCATGGGAAGCAGGGCTCTAGAAAACCCATTCTGGATTTTTGTTTATATGTACAAGTAAATGCAACCATTACAGCAAACAATTTATTTTCTAGGAAATGGTCTCATCCTCTGTAGGTTCAATCATCACATACGACAATGCAGACATTTATGTGGACGTTATGGGATATTGGGCTGCCTATCATTTGGTTTAAGAACAACTCCAGAAACTTATTCACATGAGTTTCTGCTACAAACCTGTTTTCTCATAATTCTTTCTGATTTGGGTAGTAAAAAAGGGGGGACGGGGCAGAGGAGGTTGGTGCCACTTTATGAAGTAGCTTCTAGTCTATTAAGTTCTGGTTAATTGGGGTGTTGCTGAGAATTTCTCAGAAAAAGATGTATCTACCACAAGCTGAAAAGTATTGTTTTTCTGACCTGTGCTCACTGCAATGATGCTGAGATTAAAGATTCTTTGACCCACATGCCTCGACTGAATTCCCTGCCCATAGTTGACCAAGCGTATTGAATGCCTGCAAGGAATTTTACCCATACTTTATTAGGATTCTGATAGGAGTTCTGAACAACTGGGAACAGGAATGTCCACAGTCTTTGGAAAGTTTTAACTTTTCTGGAATACAAATACAAAGGCATCTCTTACCCTAATGAAGTTATTAAATTCCACTATAATCTTAGCACTGCCCTCTGGCAAAGTTACTTCAGAGTGAGAACTCTTTTCTTAGCTTAAATTTTGTATTACATTAAATAAGTGCAATTTTATATTATACATTTCCTTAGGAGTTCAGCTCAGCAGAACAGTTATATCCTGAGTATCTACTCTGGATAAGGCATCCTAAGAGGCATTGAGTAAGTTGAATGAGAATCTGAACAGAAGAGGAAGAGAAAAGAGAGGTCGCCACCAAAGTCTGGCCAGTGTTTTTATTCACGTTCACTTTTACCCTCATTGGACTGACCAGTGCAAAATATCCCAATTGCAGAGATACCCTCCTTATATCTCAACCCCTAAGCAGCATCAGAATGTAGCTGGAGAGACGCATGTAGTAGAGAGATCTGTATTACTGGACTCTGATGAATCATGGAAAAGTCCTCAGAAGATGCAAATTAGGAACTCAGTGTGCAGGCCACAGACTTGACTGAAACAGGCTTCAGCTGACTTCTGGGAGCTTCTAGAGTCCTGAACACTGCTGACATACCTCCAGGCATTCCACTCTCTTTGCAACCCGGCAGAGCCATGAGAATGCCCTGATGGGCCTCCTTGTATAGATGAGAAAGCAAGACTTGGGGTAGTTTGCTCAAGGCTACACAGCAAAGCGAGACGGCTGGAGATCTGAAACCAGGCTTTGGGACCCTTTCCGGTGGACCACACTGGTTTGTGGGTGCATGTAGCTTGTAAGTGAGTAAAGCTTTCTGCAGGGGAAGAGTAGCCAAATGTGGTTCGTGTCTGCATGCAGGCCATGCTCATTTCTGCAGGGAGAAACTAGCCTGGCCACAGAGAGATCTGGGGACTTTCTCAACAGCAGGCTGGCCCAGTGTGCATGAAGCCAGTTCCGCATGAGGGCCCCTGGCCTGAGAGAACATTTCAGGCCCCTCGGCCTCAGCATGGCTCTTGGAGTTGCACGTTGGTGGCAGGCACATGGAGCAATGCCCGAGTGTCACTCATGTGGGGAGGAGAGCCATGTTTATGGAGGCCACTGAGTCTGGGACGGGTCAGAAGCATCGGGCTCCCGTGTGCGCTCTATGAGGTCTCATTGGTAATTCCATAGCTCTGCTTCCTACTGATCTCCCGACATGTTTAACCTGCCAGCTTCCTAGCAGTCTGTTCAAAAAACCCGCTAAACAGAAGATCCTTCTTCCCAGAGTATTGTCCTGACCAAGGGCCCTCCCCTTGGCTTAGGAGGGATGAAACTAGGTCTCCCAATTCTAGCTCTCAACGCTTTCTGCCCTGGCCACGGACAAGACTTTCCCCCTCTCTGAAGCTTGGTTTCCTCAATGACAAGATTAAATAGTGGGCCATCATGCAGACACCGAGATCCACCATCAGCAGGCTGGAGACTCAGTGAAAGTGTCCCTGGGGCCGGATGAGCTCCCGTGGAGCTAGCTGCCAGGCACACTAGGACACATTGGCTATTAAGAAAGTCTCGTGATCTCTCTGTGGCCTGGCTGCTTTCTTCTTACAGAAATGATCATGACCTTCACATTAAAGAATAAGATTAAGTAGGCTGCTGTACTTCATGACTCTGAGATTTTTGTTTCCAGTCTGAGCTGTTTCCCTGAACTCGAGATTCGTCTAACCAACAGCTTATTGAACCTCTCCGCTTGGTGCAGGGAGGCATCTTAAACTCAGAAAGGAGTCCAAAAGATGACCTTGACAACCCCGACCTCCTCACTTCCTTCTGCAATCCCTCCCTTCCCACAGACCTCTCCTGCCCAACACCGCCTGTCGGCAGGGCTCATCCCGGGCTGCACAGATCGCTCCTTCAGTGGCCCTTCTGCAAACATCGCCTACTTAGCAAGGCTGCTCCACCAAAGTCTTTTCAACCTGAAGTCTCTGACCTGTGCTTCTTACCCCCTTCCCTGCTGCCTTTTCCTTCCGAGTACTTACTGCCATCTGGCACTTTACGTCTTTAACTTGTTTGGTTTGTTTTCAGTCTCCCCTCCAATGGGGCTAAGAAGAAAAATCCGTCCTGCATTCCCCAGCACACCTGCTGGGCTTGTATTTAAGCTGGGCACAGCCAGAGGCCATATTTTCTGCTTCCTTTGCAGCTAGGCATGATGTTATGTCGAAGTTAGAATCAACAGGGAACAGGAGGGATGAACGGAAGTGATGTGTATAGTCTCTGTCCTCTCTGATCTAGGGACAGATTACGTGCTCCAGCCATCCCTTTCACTGTGGGCTCTAAGCAGAAAATGGCTGGATGATGCTCAGATCTCACAGATGAGGAAGATCTCCAAAGGCTGGTAAAGCGCTGGGCACAAACCCCTGGCCTCTGCATGACATCCTGCCATGGACCTGCTCCACCATGCAGACCTGCAGAATGCAGACAGGAACATCTCTCTTAGTTATGTGGCCATCTTTTGGGGTCTCCTTGTAACAGTAACTTATCAATTCACCTAAGCAGTTTCACCTCCCACCAAAACCCAGCTTCCATAAGGGCAGGGATTTTTGTCAGTTTCGTCTGCTACCAGTGTTACAACACCTACAAGTGTTCTTGGCACATAGTTGGTGCCCATATGTATATGATCAATGATGGGATGAATGGATGTTTGCAAAAGAGACTGGAAAACTTGAAGTATCCAGAAGTTTACTTAACAGGGACCTCTCTAATTAATAAGGTGAGATTTTGCCAATAATGTGTTTTCCGCATCTGCTTCCACCTTGGCTACACAGCTGGTGGCAGTGTGGATGGCGACGGCTGGCAGCAAGTAACAGTTCCCCTGGCGTGGTTTTTACGTGCTGTTAAGGTGACCACATGTGGAAGAGCAAGGGTTGCTCCGATTTATCAACACACAAACCTTGAAGATTATTGAATATAACCGCAGAATGAATATGAAACAAAACCCTCACCTTCTCTAGTCAGTTTTAATTAGCACTCCATGGACTCATCACCAAGGGATCTTATTTTAGTTATTATATGCCAAATGTAATCTTAGTTGACAATCCATACATCGTGAGGACTAATTTATAGGGAATGGCCAAAGAGGCTAGAAAAGGGGAGGCCAACCACATCTTCCGGTGAAAGCCACGTTGGTATCATTTTTGGAAGCCGATTACTAGCTGAATTGGATAAAGGGGGATGATTAAGCATTCTTATCATTTTATCAAATCAGGTATGCTAATCTTACATTTTTACTGAGTGTCTCCCCCTAAAACTAGGTAGAAGTATGGAGAAAATGACATGAGCATCTGGAGAACTATTAATGACAGGAACCCGTGATTACTTTTTGGAGACAGTTAACCCAGATTGTCCTAACACCGTCACAGTTTCCAAACGCCAAACACCTACAGAGGGCCAGCCCCTTAGTTACTCACTTTTGAAATGTCATAACAATCCTTTACAGTGAGGGTTTTGTCCATGGAGAAGGCTGTACACACACACACACACACACACACACACACACACATATATATATATATATATATTTTATTTCACAAGTATTGGGTGGTTGGATCTAGATTTGAGCCTCGTTTGTATGACTCTAAAATTCATGGGGTTTTTTTTGTTTGTTTGTTTTGTGTGTGTGTGTGTTTTGTAAATTATGTTATGTTTTTCCCAACTATTTAGAGCAAAAAATTTACTACAGTGTGGGGGCGCCTGGGCGGTTCAGTGGGTTAAAGCCTCCACCTTTGACTCAGGTCAGGATCTCAGGGTCCTGGAATTGAGCCGCGCATCGGGCTCTCTGCTCAGCAGGGAGCCTGCTTCCCTTTCTCTCTCTCTCTCTCTCTCTCTCTCTCTCTGCCTGCCTCTCTGCCTACTTGTGATCTCTGTGTGTCAAATCAATAAATAAAATCTTTAAAAAAAAATTTTACTACAGTGTGAAGGATTCTTGGTTGAAATTTTGTACAGCCTAATAAATTCTAGGTAATCAACTAAAATACACAATATAACATGACCTAATTTTTAAAAAGATTTTATTTATTTATTTGAGAGGGAGAGAGTGAGAGAGAGCATGAGTGGGGGCAGGGGAGAGGGAGAAGCAGGCTCCCCACTGAGCAGGGAGCCTGAGGCAATGAGATGCAGGGATGGATCCCAGGACCCTTAGATCATGACCTGAGCCTAAGGCAGTCGCTTAACACACTGAGCCACCCAGGCGCCCCTAACATGACCTAATATAAAAACACAAATCTAACTTCACAAATTCAAACTGTCTTATTCCCAAGATTAAAGAGGCTATTGTATTTTTTTGCAGTGAAAAATAATGTATGGCCTTTTTAAACGTTATTTTTAAGGTCTCTAAAATATAATTAGATGAGTATAAAATAAATAGAGTGGGGAAGAACAAGAGGTAAGCGAACTATGCTTTCTAAGCTTCTGTTTTCAAGATTTCAATGATGCCTTGCGTTTTCATCAGGTAGTTTAACACATGCAAATAATAGATCCGTTTTCCTGCCCTAGGACATGTCACTCTGACAGAACTGGAAGTGTGAGCACTGATGACCACGTTCTGGCACAGGCAACTCAATTAAAAATTAGTTCTGAAATAGAAACATACACTTCAGACATTTCCCAATAACTTTCACCGAAATATTTTATCTTTGATTTTTAAATTTCTTTCAAATAAACTATAATTCAGTCTATTGCTTTCTGTATTCTTTACCACCACCAAGAAAAATCCCATATCAAATACAGGTTTAACAAAATAAAACCCAATGAATCTATTTCTAGTAATGTTCTTTAATAAAAAAGAAATATTAACAAAGAGCTCTTTGCAATATTAACTGAGGCAAGGATACAGTTCTGGAGTATAAGCTTTATCTTGTTCATCTAAGCTGGCTAAACAAAAATATCTATGTTAACACTTATATGAATTCCACATGTACCACAAAAGAGTCTGTCACTAAACAAAAGAGTTGAATTTTTTTTAATCCACTTTATACCAATCATTGGTATAACATGGATAAATGTAAACAGTGAGCCTTCATCATTTGTTTTTTTTCGTTTTAGACTTTGGTCTTAGAACTATGTGGTTTTTTGTTTTTTGTTGTTTTAGTAACCAATAGAAATATTACTCCAGGGCGCCTGGGTGGCTCCGTGGTTTAAGCCGCTGTCTTCGGCTCAGGTCATGATCTCAGGGTCTCTGGGATCGAGTCCCGCATCAGGCTCTCTGCTCAGCAGGGGGCCTGCTTCCGTCTCACTCTCTGCCTGCCTCTCTGCCTACTTGTGATCTCTCTCTGTCAAATAAATAAATAAGAAATCTTGAAAATTTAAAAACAAAAGAAATATTACTCCAAAATGACTTTTTTCTGTGTGTTTCCATATATATTTAAACTGGACTGATTTTTTAAAATTGTGGTAAAATATACATAACAGTTAACCACTCGTGACACTGAGTATACAATGTGCAACCATCACCACTAATTCTAGAACATTTTCATCACCTCAAAAGGAAACCCCAGACCCATTAAGCAGTCAGTCTCCATTCTCCTTTCTCTCTGCTTCCAGGCAAGCACTAATCTGCTTTGTCTCTATGAATCTGTCTATTCCAAATATTTCATATAAATGGAATCATACAATATTAGGTGGCCTTTTCTGGAAATATTATGTGACTCTTGCCACTTGACATAGCGTTTTCATGGTTCAACCACTTTGTAGCGTGCATAGGAACTTCATTCCTTTTACAGCTGAGTAACATTCCACGGCATGGATATACCACTTTTGTTTATCCATTCATCAGCTGATGGACATTTGGGGTATCTCCACTTTTTGGCTATTGTGAACAATGCTGCTATGAAGATTCACAGATAAGCCTTTCCCATCTATTTTAAAACTTCTCACAAAGATATATTGTTTCATATGCTATCAAAAGATACATTATTATTACATCACCAAGCATTAAGTTAATTAATAATTCAGGAAATAAAAGTATTTCCTGAGCAAGAACTAAGAGGAGAGTGGAGGAAGATGATGCTCGAGAACTTGTTCGGTGTCCGTTCATGTGGGGAATTAGAAACGGTAGGGAGGAGTCTGGATTCTTTTCTAAGAATAATAGGATATCGTCAACGATAGCAGAACACACGATCTTCTCAAGCGCATGTGGAATATTATCCATGATAGACCATATGTGATGTCACAAAACAAGTTTCAAAAATTTTTAAAAACTGAAAGCATGCAAAGTAACTTTTCCAATCACAGTGGAATGAACCTAGAAATCACTAACAGAAAGAAAACTGGAAATTTCACAAATATGAAGAAATTTAACAATGTACTCTTAAATGATCAATGAGTCAAGGAAGAAATTGCAGAATAAATTAGAAAATCCTTTGAGATGAATGAAAACAAAACCACAATATACCAAAACCTATGGGAAGCCGCAAAAGTGATGCTTAGAGGAAAATTTATAGCATTATTAAAATGTCTGCATTAAAAAAGAAGCTCTCATGTGAATAACTTAAACGTCAGCTTTCAAAGACATTAGAAAAATAAGAGCAAATTAACCCAAAAGCTAGGTGGGAGGAAATAATAAGGATTAGAGCAGAGATAAGCAAAATAGAGAATAGAAAAAACAAGAGAGAGACTCAACAAGACCAAAAGTTGGCAAAATTAATAAAATCTCAGATTGACTAAAAAAAGGAGAAAGATATAAATTATTAAAATCTGAAATGAAAGAGAGTACATTGCTATTGACTTTACAGAAATAAAAAGGATTATAAGAGAATAACTTGACATAATTTAAAAACACAATTTTAAATTGTGTTAAATTTAAAAACACCTAATTTAAAAACACACACAAAAAATACACTGCAAAAAAAAAGGATTATAAGAGAATAACTGTACACCAACACACTGGATAAACCAGATGAAATGGACAATTCTTAGAAATACACAAACCAACAAAAACAAAACAGAAGAAACAGAAAGTCAGAAGAGAACTCTTAGAAGACAAGGAAACAGAATCAGTCATCAAACACCTCCCAGCCAAGAAAGAGGACCAAATGGCCTCACTGGTGAAGCTTACCTCGAATAAATATAAATATATGTATATATATACATGTATTTATTTATTTTAAATATTTTATTTATTTATTCCACAGAGAGAGAGAGAATGAGTGCATGCATTAGGTGGTGGGAGGGGCAGAGAGAGAGGGAGAGGCAGACTCCCGGCTAAGCAGGGAACCACACTCCAGGCTCCATCCCAGGACCTTGACATTATGAACTGAGCTGAAGGCAGATACCTAACCAATTTGAGCCACCCAGGTGCCCTGAATTCTGCCAATATTTAAAGAAGAATTCACATCACTCCTTCTCAAACTCTTCCAAAACACTGAAGACAGAACACCTCCAAATTTTCTAGGAGGCCAGCATTACCCTGATACCAAAGCTAGATAAAAGGCACTACGAAGAAAGAAAATTACAGATCAAGAGCCCTTACAAAGACAGACATGAAACCCTCAACAAAATAACAGCAAATCAATTTCGGTAGCATGTTAAAGAGTTACATACCATGACCAGATGGGATTTATCCCAGGAAGGCGCTGATGATTAATCATATAAAAATCAGTCAATGTAATATAAAAAATGAAATGAAAGGGAGAAAAGAAAACCATGATCATCTCAATTTTACACTAAGAAAGCACTTGACAAAATCCAACACCCTTTCATGATAAAAATACTGAATAAATTAGGAAAACAAGGAACTTCCTCAACATGATAAAGGTTATATGAAAAACCTAAAGCTAACATCATATTCAATGGTAAAAAACCAAACACTTTTCAGTGTTCAAACAGCAGGAAGAACACAAGGAAATCTGCTTTACCACTTCTACTCAACATAGTAGTAGAAGTCCTTGCCAGAGTAGTTAGACAAGGAAAAGAAATAAAATGCATCCAAACTGAGAAGGAAGAAATAAAACTTTCCTTGTGCATAGATGACTTGATCTTATACACAGAAACCCCTACAGATTCTACAAAGAAACTATTAGGACTAAAGTCCAAAGAGGAAATTAAGAAAATAATCCCATTTATAATATCATAAAAAAGATTAAGATACTTAAGAATAAATCTAACTAAGGAGGTAAAAACTTGTACACTGGAAATTGTAAAACATTGTTGAAAGATAGAAGACCAAAATAAATGGAAAGACATCCCATGTTCATAGATTAGAATACTTAAGATGACAATACAACCCAAAGTGACACACGTAAGTTGCCTGGCTGGCTCAGTCAATAGAGAAAGCAAATCTTGATTTCGGGGTTGTGAGTTTAAGCCTCACATTGGGCATAGAGCTTACTTAAAAAGAGTACAGACTTAAATAAAAAAATCCATTAAAAAATAACAAAGTGATATGCACACTCAATGCAATCTCTATCAGAATCTCAATGGCTTTTTCTTTTTCAAGGAATGAAAAAAAAAAATCCCAAGATTCACATTGAACAAGAAACCCTAAATAACAAAAAAAAAAAAAAAAATCTTGAAAAAGAACAAAGTTGGAGGACTCACACTTCCCAAATTCCAAACTTGCTATAAATGCTATAGTAATCAGAAAAGTATGGTACTGACATAAGGATAGGCATACAGACCGATGGCATATGATTGAGAGTTCAGAAATAAACCCATACAACTATGGTCAACTGATTTTGACAAGGGTACCAAGACCATTCAATACGGGAAAGAACAGTCTTTTCAACAAATGCTGGTGGGAAAACTGGACAACCACATGCAAAAGAATGAAGTTAGATACTACCTCCTATCATATTAAAATCAAAAAATGAATCAAAGACCTAAATTTAAGAATGAAAGCTATAAAATTCTTAGAAGAAAACATAGGGGAAAATCTTGGATTTGGCAATGGTTTCTTAAATATATACCAAACGCAAAGGTGACAAAAGAAAAACCAGATAAAGTGGACTTTATCAAAATTAAAAAGTTTTGTGCCTCAAAGGACACCATCAAGGACATTGACAACCCATGAAATGTGAGCAAAAATTTGCAAACTATATATCTGAGGAAGTTTAATATTCAGAATATATAAAGAACTCCTACAAGCCAACAACAAAAAGGCAAGCGATCCAAAATGGGCAAAGTACTTCAATAGATATTTCTCCAAAGAAGGCATACAAATGGCCAATAAACACAAGACACTCAAATTCACCAGTCATCAGGGAATGCAAATAAAAACCACAATGAGCTACAACTTCACACCTACTAGGATGATGAGGTGGAGGAGGAGAAGGAGGAGGATAAAGCAGAAAATAAGTATTGGTAAAGATGTGTACATTGCTGGTGGGAATGTAAGTGATACAGTGACTGGAGGATACAGACCGGCAGTTCCTCCAAAAGCTAAACATTGAATTACTATACAACCTAACACTTTTACTCCTAGGTCCATACTCAAAAGAATAGAAAACAGGGACTCAAACAGGTACATCTGTGCCAATGTTCATAGTAATATTATCCACAGTGGCTGAAAGGTGGAAACAACCCAACCATCTATTAACGGATGATTGGATAACACACACGTGGTATACACATGAAATGGAGTGAAGTGAAGATATGAAATGAAAATATGATGCATATTACAGCATAAACAAATCTTAAAAACATTATGCTAAGTGAAATAAGCCAGATGCAAAAGGACACATATTGATATAACTTCTATTATATGAAATATCTAGAATAGGTGATTTGATGGAGTCAAAAAGCAGATCAGACCTGACAAAGAGGTGGAGATGGGAGGAGAACAGGGAGGACTGTCAGAGTTTCTGTTTGGAGGGACGAAGGGTTATGGAAGTAGATGGTGGTAAGGGTTGCGTTGTGGATGTAGTTAATGCTACTGTCCATGTAATAATGGCAAGTTTCATTACCATAATAAAGAACAGGGGTGAGGGGAGGGTTTGGGGTGTGGAAGGTGACAAGTTCTAGCATTAGAAAGATGACCTCCGGGCGCCTGGGTGGCTCAGTGGGTTAAGCCGCTGCCTTGGGCTCAGGTCATGATCTCAGGGTCCTGGGATCGAGTCCCGCATTGGGCTCTCTGCTCAGCAGGGAGCCTGCTTCTCTCTCTCTCTCTCTCTGCCTGCCTCTCTACCAACTTGTGATCTCTCTCTGCCAAATAAATAAATAAAATCTTTAAAAAAAAAAAAAAGAAAGAAAGATGACCACCTGCAGAGGGGAAGAGAGAAGGACATCTGGTGGGAAGGACAGCAGTGGTTCAGGGGATGGCTATGATGATGATGGTGGATTGAGTTAATCTTATATAACCAGGGACATGCTGTCAACTGGCTGTATTTGAGAAATACTTATTGTAAGAGCAACTGGATATACTGAATGTGAGTTAGATGCGAGGTGCGATGGAATCAAGAAGGATGCCTAGGTTTCTGTAAACCACGGGGAAAATTATGGTGCCGTTTCTTAGTTTTTTGGGAGAGTGAAAATGTGAGGGATGGTAGGGAGTGGTGAGGAAGTGAGGAATAAAAAAAATTCTGTTTTGAAATGTTAAGTTTGAGATACCTGTTATCTACGCATGTGGAGCTCTTGAGTTGGCAGGAGGGTTGAGCAAGACAGAAGGGAGCAAGACTTCTGAGCAAGACAGAAGGGAGACAGTAAATGGAGATAGAAATTTGAACATCGTGAGTGCGCAGACAATACCCAAAGCCAAAGGACTGTTAAAATCCCGTCTGCGTATAATACAGGTAAAGACGAGGACCTAGCATGGGAACCAGGCACGCTCTGAAACTAGGAAATCTGAATGAAAGAGGAGCTAGCCTCTGAGATCAGAAGAAAACAATGGTGTCAAAGTAGCCTGGGAAAGACGCATTTCTAGAAGGAAGTAGTAAACCAAAGTTTAATGGGATGAATTCTTCTGATTCTTTTTTTTTTTTAAAGATTTTATTTATTTATTTGACACAGAGAGAGAGATCACAAGTAGGCAGAGAGGCAGGCAGAGAGACAGGAGGAAGTAGGCTCCCTGCTGAGCAGAGAGCCCCATGCTCTCCCCCGAGATCATGACCTGAGCTGAAGGCAGAGGCTTAACCCACTGAGCCACCCAGGTGCCCCGAATTCTTCTGATTCTTAAATATCTAGACTACATCATGATATTTTATTTTGGGGACTAATTACAGAAATCAAATTTTAACATTCTGGCAGAAGTGAAATAGATTTGTGATTTAAAAAAGAATTAGTAACCTTGGCCATGGTAACCACTTATACATTTACTGCTGAATGAATTTTTGAATTAAGATGAAACCAAGCTATGATTTTAAAATTTGATGTCACAAAGTAAAATTATAGGCCCAAAGCTCAGTGTAAGTTTATAATAAATAGTTATCATGACTTAAGCAAGATGCCATTACTTACGCTGAATTATCTGAGCCGAAGGCAGATGCTTAACCATCTGAGCCAGCCAGGAGCCCCATTTAGATGCATTTCTTACAAGAGAAAAAGCTACCACTGCTTTTATAGAAGTATATCAGCGTCTTAGCAACATGATCTAACTGGTAACATTAAGCAATGTCACAGAACCATAAGCAATGGCAATTAAATTATTTAAATTTTAAAAGTATCATTTTTCAAACGAATGATAGAAGGATCAGACTAGGATATGCATCTTTTTCCTAAGGAATCGTTCCGACTTTACTTGTGAAGCATCAGCCAAATACTATGTTTTTAGCTTGACATCTGTTTCCCAGCATCTGAGACTGGTAGGCATGGGGCAGAGTATCATCCCACACCTTGTCTAGGACAGGCAGTTGTATGCACGTAAACCAAAGGTTCATCATGTCAGGTCAGTTTCAAACATGCTCGGAGTGCTGAGTTTCCAAGGTAGTGCCCTAAGTGCTTTTACTGATTTTCTTTTTTGAACTGAGAGCACATCAAAAATAGCACAAGTCTGCAAGCCCCTTTCCTTTGTTGAGCCATGTTGTAACTAACATCTACTGATAAATACAGAACTTCTGAGCCTGATTCCTTCTTATAACTTCCCTTCAGGGCACTGCACTAATTACAAGTTGTTGTTGTTTTTTGTAATATAAATGCAAGTGAATCAAGGCAGAGTCCCAAAGTGGCCTCAAGCCTGCTTTTTTTAAATGTTAATACAGATGATTCCCAAATACGGCTGTGTTATAAACAGGACACACCCCTAAGAAGTAAACTTTTATATCTTTATTTCCCATCTGGCCAAGTTGTACCTAAGGGCCACAGAATATATAAGAAAGTGGAATGTGAAAGCTGAAAGAATAACCTTGGAACCAAAACAAATCCATCTGTATGAAATCTAGTATATTGCAATGGTACCGACAGGCTCTCCGACTGTGGTATTACGGGATGGAGGCTATTCTGTTGGGAGCAGTGCAGAGCAGGTGACCCTGAGAGCTCCCATGGAGGATCTCTGAGCCTTCTCTTCACCTGCCAGCTCTGACTTGATCAGTTTCTGTCTTCCTCTGGGCTGCCTGCCCATCACTGTTTTATTGGCATGGTCAGCCTCTTACCATGTTTGTTGGGAGGAAACCACGAAGAAAATGTGAAATACCCTTCTTGGGGGAGCAGGGAAGAAGGGGGAAAATATATCCATTCTTAAATTTAAAGCACTAAGGAGTGTCCTTCACGTTTATGTTTATTCTCATATCCTTGTGAGAAGTCATTTAAATAGTAATTTCCCTTAGATTATCAACAAACATTACTCTCTCTTATAAGACACTTAAAAATGTATGGTTGTAGTCAATATTCTAAAGTGATTCCAGTTACTCCATTATTACTTTTTAAATTATAGAAGGAAAGGTCCAAATATTGCAAATTAAAACATCGGTTATATGAATATCGAATCCTTTTACTGCCTTCTGGAAAGCTTTCACCAAAACACTGCACCTTAGAACAGTTTTGTTATTAGAAAAGTATGAAGTTCTTTAAACAATAGGTCTATCAGTTATCAGCTCTTATTCGCAACTTTGTCTCTGCTTATAGAAAATCTTCACTAAAGTCAGTGGTTTTAAAACATCTCTTGGGGAATAAAGAAAGGTAATCACTTGTTAATATTTTGGTATTGACAGAACACTGTTATGAATCAAAGGGTTAAAGATAAGAATGCAGTATCACTATTTTCGTTATATAGAACAGTTGCTTTTAATTAACCTACTGGTGAAGCAGAAAATGGTACTAACGACTGTCCAGATAAATTAATACACATAATAACAAACTGAATGAGCAGATTCTAGCAGTAGACTGCTTGAATATTCAAGAGTCTATTTAAGTTGTGTTTACATGAACCTGAATTTACTAAGTGGGAACTAAAATAGCAAATACACAGACTCTAAAGGTCCTGTTTTTACTGGGAATCTGCTGGTAGGTGCTCCTAGAGCTGGAAGCATTTCTTGTTGACCAGTTTAAGCACTTTGCTTCTGAAGGACCATGGATTACATCTTTAAATAAAAAGGACTGAGACAGAAGCCTCCCTCCACTAGTCCATATGTCAAACATATATATCAGCATGTCTTCATCCTTTCTTCCTCCTGTCCTTTTCTGACTTTAAAACTTACTGTAAACACTGCACATTCTAATGGTTAAGAGCTTGGTAGTGAACAGTCTGGGTTTGAATCCCCACTTTGCCATTTACTAGCAGTCTTACAACCAGCAACGACAGCTGTTTGCCTCAGTTTCCTTACTGGTAAAATCAGGATATAATGAGATCAAACTGACAGGATTTTTGTGAGAACTAGATGAAATAATGTACTTGATTGGCATAGTACCTCATACACAATAAGATTTTTGTAAGTTTTAGCCACGCTTTTCCCATTTATTCGAATCAGACACTGTATTGTAATTATTATGATGTCAGAATCTGGACTATCTTTTAACTCCGTTGAAACCACCTACGTCATAGATAGGCCGTGGACTAAATTGTAACAGCGTGTGCATGCCTGTGTCCTCGTAACACATCCCTACAGCACTTGAAAGTTCAGAAGGAAAATTAACAATAAAAACATACCAAAATAGTCCCTCCAGAAGTTTAGATGCATTTCTTTTTCTTTCTTTCTTTCTTTTTTTTTTTTTTTTAGATTTATTTATTCATTTGACAGAGGTATAGAAACAGAAAACACAAGCAGGGGGAGAGAGAGATGAAGAGGGAGAAGCAGACCCCCCCACTGAGCAGGGAGCCTGATGTGGGACTCGATCCCAAGACTCTGAGGTCATGACCTGAGCCGAAGGCAGAGGCTTCACCATCTGAGCCAGCCAGGCGCCCCATTTAGATGCGTTTCTTACAAGAGAAAAAGCTACCGCTGCTAACATGTAAGTATCTCAGCGTCTTACCAACGTGATCTAACTGGTAACATTAAGCAATGTCACAGAACAATAAGCAACAATTAACAAAATACCTAAGCCTCAAGGAATGTTGTGACTGAAATGGTAAAACCATTATAAGAAAATTCTTTGGTAAGCAAATAAGAAAAATTTTAGTTATCTATCAGTTACAGCGATTGCTCTGGTCGGACACACCAGCCAAGAGTTTAAAGCCACCCTGTAGTTCATGGTCTTGCCTGAGGGACATGGAAGACGAGGTCTAGGACCAGCACTTCCCCTTCCTTAAATGTCTGTGTAGAGAGTGTGGCATGGATTCTGATCTTTATCTTACCTGGAATAAAGTTGAAATGTTCCCCTTTCAACTGAGACCATTATTTTCCACTGCAAACCTCTCCCAACTAAATACACTAACTAATACAACTAACACTGTTAATTCCACAACTGAATCCAATTTTAGTAGATTTCCAAATTTTTTCAAAGGCTTATATTAAGTATGACTGGTATAGACATTTGGAGAGAAGGGACTAAAACTACGATTCTTCTTTCTTCCTAGTTCCTTGAGCACTAAGACCATGATCTGAACTTATTATCTACATGGTGACAGACCAACAGAAACATGAGCAAGCACTAGGCAAAACCAACGTTACATACTTAAATCATGCAAAAAAGGGGTAATGAAGGAAAAGCCATGGATAGAAATGATGTCTGCAAGGAAGGCACAGAGGAGAAATCTCTGTTTTCTCATGTATACCATCATGTGTCTCCTTCTCCTGCCCATATTTAAATGATCTTCCCTTACTACCAAATTACAGAGGAAAAAAAGACCGGTTGCTTGGAAGGCAGCTATGCTCACCACTATACCACCAACGCAGACCGGTTGCTTGGACAAGGTAATTTGAGTCTATTTATTCCTGAAGGTAGGCTGGTGACAATCAAATGGACATGCTGGACATTTTGGATTGCCAGCATGGGAAGGGAAGTACTTGCACCCGAGTGAAGTAAAGGGAAGAGATGGTAAAGAGAAAGACGCCTAGAAGGCCATCTGGCCCAGCAGAGCACTCGCAAGCAAACAGATGCACTGACCAATGGAAAGTTCTAGCCCATGTTGGCCATATTTTTATTCTAGGCCTCTTCTCTCTCCTCCAATTGCCTTCTTATTTTTACCTGGGGAGTCAAACTCCCCCTCTCCGTTGGTGCTTTGTAGTCGTCAAGGAAGTTCCCAGCAGCATTATGCGGCAATTAAGCGCACGGTATGAAATTCAGTAGAGATTTGGCAGTTTCGAATTCTCATCAACGCAACCTGGTGCATTTTCTGACCTGAATTGCTAACCTGTGCATTTATAAAAACTGACTTTGAAAAACAAGGCAGAAGTCACCAAGTCTGCACTTGGTGTGTGTAGACATGGGCTTGACTCTGCTTTCAACCAAGACCATTATTTTCCATTGCAAACCTCTTCCAACTAAATACGCGGCCTCTCACAGCATGTTTTATCAGTCTGGGGGCAGCCAAGCTCCTCTCTCCTTTGTGGCAGCACCACCCAAACCCTCCCCCCTGCTCCAGGGGTCACCATGCCAATGGACGAGATGGTGTAGATGTCTGTGACCCACACTGAAAAGGAAGTTGACAGTACTTAACAATTCAAGGACAAAGCATTACCATGCCAATACAGCTTCCTTTTGTTTCTAAGCCCAAGCCCACAGGGCCAGCTTTCATTCCGACAGCTCTGCTGAGTACTTTTATTTCAACTGCTAGAAAAATAGTGACTTTAGGCGCTTCTTTCACATCAGCCTGTAAACTGCTTTGAAAATCATCTCCCGAATACTTGAATACTTGGGTTTTTCTCCTCTTCTTCCCTTCAACCACTCCCCCGGTTGTCAATGATCACCTCCTCCTTAGCTGCACACCAAGGCCTCCTGACCAGCCTGTGCCCTGCGTGCGAGGCCGGGCCATGCAGACCACTGGGTGGCCACAGAAGCCTCTTTGGTTTGGACCACACAAGGTGGGCTGGGGGCAGGCGAAGCAGTGAGGACTAAGCGTGGACCCAGAGCCATCATCGCCCATGGCTTGCTCCCCAGCACGGGTGGGGAGAGAGCAGGGGAGGGGAGGACGGGTCGGCCCAGCTTGTGGCCGAGGCAGAGCTTTTACTCCATCACCGTTGACTCTGTTCCCAACCGTGAGTGGCAGAGACTTTTTAAAAATTTTTCTTTAAATTTGGCTCTGAATTTTTTTTAAAAAAGATTTTATTTATTTGAGAGAGGAAGGGAAGGACAGAAGGAGAAGCAGATTCCTGGTGACATGGGACTCGATTCCAGGACCCTTGAGATTATGACCCGAGCTGGGGGCAGCTGCTTAACTGACTGAGCCCCCCAGGTGCCCCTTGGTTTTGGATTTTATTTATTAGTCCAAAATGTGAATGTTTCTACCTGGAAAATGAAAATTAGCTGTATTTATAAGGCATTAAACTGAACAGCTGTATTTCTCCTCAACAGGACAAAACAGAATTACAGATGAAGAAGACAGTTTCTACTCTTTAAGATACACGTGTTATGGGGAGCCTCGGTGGCTCAGCGGGTTAAAGCCTCTGCCTTCAGCTCCGGTCATGATCCCAGGGTCCTGGGATCGAGCCCCGCATGGGGCTCTCTGCTTAGCTGGGAGCCTGCTTCCTCCTCTCTCTCTCTCTGCCTGCCTCTCTGTCTGCCTACTTGTAATCTCTATCTGTCAAATAAATAAATCTTTAAAAAAAAAAAAAGATACACATGTTATGCAATGCACTATCAGAAATGCAAAGGTGAAATCAAAGGGACCTGGCCTATACAGGCACTCAGCAGTCAGTGACAGGACTAGAGCAAGTGTGATGTGGGGCTAAGCAGATGAAGGGGTCAGGGGTGTTGCTAAGAGAGGTGCTGGGGTGGTTGGTGAGGCATTCAGGCTGGCAACAGATAAGACGGGCATCTGTGAAGGCCTAGGAGGCAGGAAGAGAGTTATCTGAAGGGCCGGAGGTCAGGAGGTCAGGGGGGGATCCTGAAGCTCATCGGGACTCGAAGGAGCATCCTTGGAGGAAATCCCAGGTGGCGAGCCTGTGATGAGAGGCTGATGTCACAGTAGCCGAGACTTAGTAAATTACTTCACTAGACTCTGTTTCTATTCTTAATCTTGCTTCCAGATCACTTGGCCTCGAGGTGTGTTGCCCACCAGGACTGTATAGGAGAAATACTACCATGCATGTCTTTGAGGGATAACAAGGGAAAGAATAGGAGCAGAGAAGGCAGTAATCAGCAGCTGGCTGGTCAGGGAGGAGAGCAACAGGCCCTCATTGACCACATTTTGATCCCCAGGGTTGACTCAAGACTTTTACCTCTCTGTGCTGTTTCGAGAAAGTCTTGTCATGCCAAGAGCAAGCTCATTACTTTAAATTTCTCTTCGGTGCTGGGTACATTATAAGCATAACCATTTGGTACCTTAATTATGATAAACATCGTAATTAACACTGAAAAAATTTATAAGCGACAAAATGGCAACAGATTGTCTATAGTATTTCTCTACACATATGATAAAGTGAAACCATTTTTTTCCTGCTTTCAAGGATGTTTTTCTTCTTCTTTTTTTTTTTTAAGATTTTATTTATTTATTTAACAGATAGAGATCACAAGTAGGCAAAGAGGCAGGCAGAGAGAGAGAGGAGGAAGCAGGCTCCCTGCTGAGCGGAGAGCCCGATGTGGGGCTCGATCCCAGGACCCTGAGATCATGACCTGAACTGAAGGCAGAGGCTTAACCACTGAGCCACTCAGGCGCCCCTGTTTTTCTTCTTTTTATTATCCCATAGTCCTATAAGGTCTTGCTGTGTTTATGTGACCAATGAAACAATGAAGCTTTGAAACTTCGACACCAAGAAACAGAAAGGACACCATAAAAGAAACACATTATTATGGCCTTGAACATCTGTGCTGAAGGATACACAAGCTCAAAAATAGTTTTGCTTCAACTGGGACTGACACACGGGGTTGCCATCTGGGAACCGGAACAAAGATATGAAATTGGGCCCTTGCCCTCCCTCTTCGCTGAGCGGACTGCTTAACCCTTTGAGTGCCAGGCTCCATTCAGGCGCCTGCACTCCATGTCCTTGTTAAAGCATGACCTTGCTCGTTCTTCCTCCAAGTGAAGAAGGCGGTGTCAAGATAGGCACGCTTTCACCCAAGGACTCTGCATCCTATAATTGTCAGGTTCCCTGTTATTAGTAAAGTGGATAATTTTTATTTACCTCACTGCAGCATTTAAAGAAGTAATCTCCTGTGAAATTATCCCAAGATGATGAAACTCAAAATTATTTCTGCCCATTAACTTCCAACTAGGAAAAAAAAAGGCATCTATGTTTATGCACAGCCTCACATGGCTGGATCTCCACTGAAGAGGAAATCTGGACTCAGATCATGTTTCTTGCTGTCTCCTAGGTCAGCAGAATTGATATGTCACTAATTTATTTAAAATTCTACAGTTGACGTAACTCATCATAAAGGACACAAAGAGCCCACTTTTCTGGAGGCTTAGAACAATGAAGCAGATTAGGGAATTCAATCAACACCTCATTTCCTTTTAAAATCACTAGAATCTTCATTTGACACATGAAAAACCTGGGTCCCAGAAAAGTTAAATTATTGAGTTGAGAGTTATTGCTAGGACCAGGACTCAGAATCACATCCTCTTGTCATGTTACAGAGAACGTGACATGAGCTAACATGTGAGAAACGTCATGTGGCTACCGATCTCCATTCGTCCTGGTATGATCGAAGTGGATAGTTCTGTAAGGGTGTCCTTTCAGTCTTAGTTAGTATTGGAAGTTAGAGAGAAACTCCCCCAGTTTTATTGCTCAGATCTTCATCTGTGTCCCTAGGCCCTGAAGTAACAGAAAACAGTTGTGATGAGCAAAAATCTTATGGCACTGATGTAAAATCTTCAGTTAGCCTCTTCCAAATTTGTAGCTTCCCCGAGTTTAGGAAAAAAAAAAATCAAACATTATTCCTCTGTGATTTTGTTTGGCATCACACAGAGCAAGCAAACTATAACAAATATTATATTGTTAATGTAATTAATCATTAAATTAACTAAATGTATTTAAATTAAATTGAATAAATTAAATACAGTAATAATGAAATCTTAGAGAAAAGGGTGGAAAGCCTGTTCCTCAAGGTGCATACATTTGTTGTATCAGCTAAAAATACTGTGTTTAACCAGTCTCCTTACTCCTTCCCTTGCTCCCCTGAGATCTATTCTGAACAGCAGCCAGACGGACTTCTTAAAAGTGAAGTCAGGCAGCGTCATTCCCATAGCAAGACTGCGGCCCTGACAATGGCCTACCAGCTTTGCTTGTCTACGCCCTCGCCCCAAGTCCGTCCGAGCTCCAGCTCCGCCAAGTGTGTTGCTGCCTCTGCCCCAACACGCGGGGCTCAGCTCACTCCCTTGCCTTCTCCTTCAGGGTCCTGCCGTAGGATCACTTTATTTAGGCATTTTGTGACTGCCTTATTTTAAAAAAATATCCTTTCTCTGGAGCATCAGAATGCCCATTCCTTGAACACTGAGAATTTCATTTGTGTTTTTGACTGCGGGGTCTCTAGCACCCACATCAATGTTCAGAGAAGGCATTCGACGCATTTGTCAATGTACGTGTGGACAGACTGATCCACAGGTAAATCTACAACATTGCAGAAATGTCTTTATGATAATTCCACTGTATCTAGACTAGTATTAGGCAGTCAAAAAGTACTCCCTGACATGCTTCCTGAGCTAAACAGCCAAACACCAAAAAGTGATTTTTTTCTTATTTTAAAGAAAAGTATGCCTCCTATAACCACTGGAAAGCTTTCCAGAAATGATTAGTTTTCAATGACTTTTTTTTTTAAAGTTTGATACTGAAGACTTTGCTCATTTAAAGACAAAATTCAACATTTCATTTTATAACTCTTGGGTCTCCTGACAGAAAATGAAACGTTCAGAAAACACTAAAATATAATTGCATACTTTTTTTTTTTAAATGCAAGAGAACAAAAAGATGCCTCAACCATATCCTTCACAACAGCTGGTAAGTAAGATAAAGAGAACCATTCTGAGGTTACTCCAAAGTGATCAGTTAACAGGACTTCCCTTCTGCGAGAAACGACAGCCGCGTTTCACATCTTTGCTAGAGAGACGATGACTCGGGTGTGTAGATCTACCAAAACGCACTGAATTATATGCATCTTCTTGTGTGTGATTTGTATTTCAGTAAGTTAAAAAAATTATTTGCAACAGTTAAAAAAAGAAGCCTGCCCTCCCTGTAATTATAATTGTGTAAGTATCAAAAGATATTTTTTGAATGTTTAAGAAAATCACTACGTGATGCATACTATAGACAGAATTCTCACGAATACTTAAAATAATTTCTCTGAGATAAACAGAATAATTTTAAAAAGCAGTTAAAATGATATTTTAAAGCCCTAAGGTGGAATATTATCTTTAAAAACCCAATTCCTGTTTGATAAAGGACTTATCTTCTACCACCTTTTGTAACATTTGAGTTTTTTAAACTGTTTCTCCAAGGAGGAAGACTCAATTACATTTCATTTATAGTTTCAATTTTTTTCTTAATTTTAAAATGATTTTAAACTGTCTTACAGGAAAAGGAGAGGTCCTTCCAAGTTCACCTGGAGAGGTGAGCATTGAACTTGGCATGTCTGGGCTGTCAGGTGGACCAGGGTTCGAACCTATCTCCTCTTCTCTGTGCTGTCTGGCTGTGAAGTAAAGGCATTAGACAAGCACACCACAGAGAATTCCTGCAAACTCAGGCTGAGAAATGCAGAGGAAATGTCTAGCCCCTTCAGAATTTTAGATTTACGATCTTAAACTCTCCTGGTGCTTCTCTTCTTTGTCCTCAGAATGACACGCCCTAAATTAAATCCCCTTCCTTACATAGTTGATATGGGAAGTAGCCAGGCATTCACCCTTGTTTAAAAACAAAAAGGTCTCCATCCATTGGTGAAGGCAACATATTCCAGTCCCTTCTAGAATGTGAGCCCACAGGGGACCAAATCCTGGTCTCCTGGCACCATGTGAGCCCTTATATACTACCTCACAAGAATAAATGTCCTGCCGGAGGAAGGGAGGGCATTTGGAGCCTAAATGCTGAGTATTTTCACCATAGTTTGGCATAAACTGTTAGGACGCTTTCTCCACATTTATTTATATGTTAAGCATTTAACGGACGCACACACAAATCACTGTTCCATTTGCAAAAGTCCATAACTTCGTGAACCAGGCCTGTTGGATTTTATATTTTTTAAATAAACTGTACTCAATCTAACTTCCATTTAGTGATGGCCTTTAACAAACCATAACCTGTTTCTTCACGAGTAAATATTTAAACCGGCTCACTGACTTTAAGCATTTCAGAGAGACTGAAGATAAAGGGCAGAGAAGTCAGATTTATAGCTGACGGGGTAATAATCAACAGCTCCCGTTCTGGGGGCGGGATCAAAGCCTGCGGGCCTCGCTCGTGGCACTCTGCCTCCCTGACGTCACAGGCGCACACGCCCTTCTCCGGAGCGTCTCCTCCTGCAAGGGATACCGTCACCTGACCAAGTCAAGGTATTTAAATTTTCCTTTCCTTTTCTTTTTTTTCCCCCTTGGAACAGTTAGTAGCTTACACATATTTAGCACTTTCATATTGGGGCAAGAGGACAAATCCAGAGTTAAGAAACACTTTTTTTTAAGAAGTTTTGATTTCTGGAACCGGCATGAAGCGAGGGCTCAGACAAATATTTGAAATAGCGACATCATTGTACGAAGCGGTGGCATTTGTAGCACCCTTTCCCTCTGAGGAGGTCAACACATTTAAACGGCCCAGCTGTTTTCCCCACATCCTTGAGAACGGAGTCTGCCGTAACACATTTTAACCTCTCCGTAGATGACCGTTGTTTGCCTCTCCGTAAGCAAATAAGCTGAAAGAAGGATTAACCATTTTCTACAGCCATCAGTCTAAAACAATTACAATGGCTTGCCGCTTTCTTAAAAACATTTCAACAGGGAGGCCTCGGTGGCTCAGTCAGTTAAGCCTCTGCCTTCAGCTCCGGTCATAATCCCGGGGTCCTGGGATCGAGCCCTGCGTTGGGCTCCCTGCTCAGTAGGGCGTCTGCTTCTCCCTCTGCCCCTCTCCCCACTGTGCTCCCTCTCTCTCAAAAATAAATAAGTAAATAAAAATTAAAAAGAAAAGATTTCAACAAATGTAATTTGTCTCCCCACCCCTTTTGCAGGGTCCAGAAAGAATAATGAGCAGTAGGACTACTGGACCCAGTGGTATTCGGGACAAAACCTCAGGGGTCAGTACTCGGGATGCATAGCTCTGTTTGCGCTACACTAAATGGCACCAAATCTCAGCGGGTTTGGAGCTCCTGTGGGGGATCTGTGCGTGTTTGGGACGCCTCCCTGCTGGACCGCAGGCTACCCTTCTGCTTCTTGCCCTCTCCATCTCTGCCTCTGCTAGCTCCTTCCCTTCCTTCTTCCTCCACTGTGGCTCCTTCCATTGGCACAGCAATGCTTCTGACAGAAAATAAATGGATTCTGGGAGAGAGTTGAAAAGGTGGTCCCCTTGGCAGGGAGCTCTCCTGCTGGGGTTCTATGGGGAGACTGGCTGGTACCTGTTTCTTTGGTTTCCACATAAGCAACTTTTAACCACTGCTATTTTAGATTGTTTTCCAATATAATAATGAAATTGCATCCTACTGACCAGAAAGAAGGGAGATGGTAGGGAAAAGCAGGTGGAGAGTGCAAGAAGAGAAGAGCCATAGTCCCTTAAACCAACAAATCAGTGGGGGTATAGCAGAGGCAAGCTCCCATTCCCCCATCAGAGGGGAAGGCTGGCTCTGTAATCCATCAGCCACAAGCCAGGGACTGTTTCGTCTATGCTGAGTTCTCTCTTTATCTCATTGTCTTCCTATCCCCTACCCTGAAAGTTCTGTTTAGCAGGAAAGAGCTAAACTTTGTTAAGACTCCTCTTGGAGAAGTTCCCCTTCTCTGCTGCATTCTGGACTTGCTCAGGGTGCCGAGAGGCACCTGACTGTTTCTGCAACAATCCCCAAGGCCAGGTTCCATCTCCGCAACCTGTGGCAACCGTCCGCTGGCTGGACACTTAAGACCAAGGACTACTTGAAAACCCTCAGTGAAAGGAACCGTTCATTAGCACTTTGTGGCCATATGGCCCCATCCTGCGGAGGGCCCGTTGACTACCCTGGAAGTCAGACCACTAAGTACCCATCCTGCGGAGGGCCCGTTGACTACCCTGGAAGTCAGACCACTAAGTACCCATCCTGCGGAGGGCCCGTTGACTACCCTGGAAGTCAGACCACTAAGTACCCATCCTGCGGAGGGCCCGTTGACTACCCTGGAAGTCAGACCACTAAGTATTAGTGCGCTCGTCATAAGAACTCCAGTGCAGAAATGATAAACACCCATAGATGGAATAAAAATCACATCATGTTTCCAAAGCAAATGCCAGATACTCCCGGAGTATATGCATCTCTTTCATATCCTCTCGCATGGCCGTTTCCTCTGATCAGTTTCAGTAAGTGTGTAAGTGCCCCAGGATGCGGGGTACTGGGTGCTGCGAGAATGCCAGGAACTGGGTGTTTAACCTCACCAGTCTGTTGACTAAAACATTCAGGCCACAGCTGAAGCCTGCTTGTAATTCACCAAAGGCAAGGTCTCCCCCTCTGCCTCCTTCCTCTGCTTTTAGAGAAAACCTGAAGACTCATATTGGTACTGATTTCAAAACACTCCCAATGTATTTCCTTTAAATGTGTTGTATTTTCTTTAAAAGACGTGTTTACCGGGCACAGGTAAAATAGCCTTGCAATAATTGCACATCGAATATTAATCCCTTTGGACACACACACTGTGAGCACCCACTCACGGATGCAGAGACAGGGAAGGCTCCCTCCTACATAGAGATGTGAACAGCAGCAACGTGGGTAGCAGAGCAGCCTTAAAATCCAACGGGAGCCCAAATACCGCCACGGTACTTTCATCAGTAAGATCATGAAAATAGTACTTAAGTAGTGGATGAAAAAAAATTACACCGCAAGTGGAAAAAGGATACAAAGTAGCATGTGCAGCATAATTATATCCATTTGCCAAAAATCAGCAGCATAGACAGAAAAGGGATGAAAGAAAACCACGAGGATGCAGGTTTTTGTTTTGTAAGCTCTAATGTGGGAAACGCTTTGCCTATGGTAATCTCCCTTCTTTTTTTCTATGAAACTTTAAGAATTATCTTTAATGAGCAAATATTTCTTCTAAAAGTTTATTTTGATGTTACTTTTATCTGTGACTTAGAAGGTAGTTTCAGTTTCCTTTGGAAAAGAATCCTTTTTTAATGTCATTTATTACTTATCGGTACAGAGACCTGCTGTTATTTGAGACCAGTAAGCCATGCAGAATTCCTAAATAGTTCCAGGCCAACAAGAGCTCCTGCTTCCCCCCCCCCCCTTCATCCCCCCTACAGCGACTTATCTGGTCACTTATCTCTTCAGAATCACGTGGCGTGTTTTACAAAGCCCCCAAGAACAAAGCAAACATCTAGGTTAAACACACTTAAATAAAGCTGTACTCAGATGAAAAACCGCTTTGAATTTTTTCTAAACCATTTGTTCCAACCAGGGTATTTGTTCCAAATTAAGTAAACATTGCTGAAAGAAATCATACAAAATCTGCATTTCTTATCAGGCCCAGGGCAGGATATAGTTCTTCTAAAATTTCTTGTGTGTTTTTCTTGATTTCCCCTTAACGCTCTAAATGAGTGCACATTTTCAGGAGGTGAAGATAAAGTGATGAGGAACAGAGCCTGGAGCAGGGATTTTTATGTAAAGGGTGCCTTTCATTGATCTGCAGTCTACAATGATGTCACTGATCAGCTCTGTTCTCCATGCCCAACCAGTCAGTCTCACAAATTAATGCTGTTGGCGACCTGACAAAGGGGTTATGAGCGGACAATCAATTACAATCACACATCCATCATTATTTTGAGGGGAGGGAAGCTTTAAGCTCATGTTGGTTGGGCAGGCACACTTGGGCCTTAGGCGGTAGGATAGGGAGGAAAAAGACCAGCTTAAGCAGGGTTTCTTCAGCCTGGTACTCAAGCCATTCAAGCAATCCAACACAAAAATCTACCGCCTCCCCATTCTAGGTATCCTTCATCGCCCACCTGCCAGAGGGTGTGAAGGACAGCAAGACAAAGATCAAAGCCAGCTGCATCATGAGATCCTCCCCATGTGGAACAAGTCCCAATTTCCATATCCTCCAAAGAGCACACCTGGCTTGGGAAGGGGGGAGGTGGGAATGGAGGAGATGCAGGGCAGATCAGTCACCATTTAGAAGAAAGCAGGCTGGCATGAAGGTAGTCATTACTGAGCTAACTCTGGGGCCCCTATGTTTCTGGATAGGATTTCATTTAGTTCTACTCAAAATCTGCATGAGGGCACCTGGGTGGCTCAGTGGGTTAAAGCCTCTGCCTTCGGCTCAGGTCATGATCCCAGGGTCCTGGGATCGAGCCCCACATTGGGCTCCCTGCTCAGCAGGGAACCTGCTTCCCCCCCTCTCTCTGCCTGCCTCTCTGCCTCCTTATGATCTCTGTCTGTCAAATAAATAAATAAAATCTTAAAAAAAAAAAATCTGCATGAGATAATACTCCATGCTCATGAGTTGGAAGAATTAACATTGTTAAAATGTCCGTACTACCCAAAGCAATACCAAAATTTAATGAAGTCCCTATCAAAATTCTAATGGCCTTTTTTTTTTTTTTTTTCACAGAAATAGGACAAACCTTCCTAAAATTTGTATGGAACCACAAAAGCCCATGAATGGACAAATTAATCTTGAGAACAAAAGAACAAAGCTGAAGGTAACATCCTTCCTAATTTCAAACTATATTATAAAGCTATAGTAATCAAAACGGTATGATATTGGCATAAAAAGAGACACATGATCAATGGGACAGAATAGAGAACCCAGAAATAAACCCACATGTAGAGGGTCAGTTGATTTACAACAAATGAGCCAAAAATAGGCAATGAGGAGAGGACAGTCTCTTCAATGAATAGTGTTGGAAAAACTGGACAGCCACTTGCAGAAGAATGAAACTGGACCACTTTCTTACACCATACACAAAGATCAACTCAAAATATATTAAAGACTTGAATGTAAGGCCTGAGACCATAAAACTCCTAGGAAAAAAAATAGTGGTAAACTCTTTGACATTGATTCGTGGTGATGATTTTTTTGGATCTGACACCAAAAGCAATGTCAACAAAAGCAAAAATAAACAAGTAGGACCTACATCAAACTATCAAACTAAAAAACTTCTGCACAACAAAGTAAACCATCAACAAAATGAAAAAGCAACCCACTGATCAGGAGAAGATATTTACAAGTCATATATCTGAGAAGGGGTTAATATCCAAAATATATAAAGAACTTATACAACTCAATAGCAAAAAAGAAATCTGATTTAAAAATGGGCAAGAGGGGGGCGCCTGGGTGGCTCAGTGGGTTAAGCCGCTGCCTTCGGCTCAGGTCATGATCTCAGGTCCTGGGATCGAGTCCCGCATCAGGCTCTCTGCTCGGCGGGAAGCCTGCTTCCCTCTCTCTCTCTCTGCCTGCCTCTCTATCTACCTGTGATCTCTCTCTCAAATAAATAAATAAAATCTTTAAAAAAAAAAAAATGGGCAAGAGGGTCTGAATAGACATTTTTCCGAAAAAGACATTCAGATGGCCAACAGGTACATGAAACGATGCTCAACATCACTTGTCATCAGGGAAATGCAAATCAAAACCACAATGAGCTACCACCTCACACCTGTTAGAATGGCTATTATCAAAAAGACAAGAAATAAGAAATGCTGGTGAGGATATAGAGAAAAGGGAACTCTTGTGCACTGTTGGTGGGCGTGTAAATTGGTGCAGCTACTGTGGAAAACAGTAGGAGGTTCTTCAAAAAAATAAAAAGGGGACTATCATACAGCTCAGCAATTCCACCTCTGGGTGTTTACCTGAAGAGAATGAAGACATTAACTCAAAAAGATCTATGCATCTCATGTTCACTGCAGCATTATTTAGGATAGCTGAGACATGGAATAACAAGTGTCTATCAATGGATGAATAGATAAAGAAAATGTGAGATATGGCCCCTTAGAGAGTTGACAGAGATATGGGAAGTTTTCAATTCTTGTGTTTCTGTTAAGTCATTACTTTGGTTTATATCAGGTATTACAGAAATATAAGAAAATGTATTTACGTTTATTTAAAATTATTCTTGTGTTATTAATACGACAATTATTTTCAAGACTTGTTTGTAACTTGCTATAAGCTGCACATTTAGGGCATAATTTACATATGTTTAGGGCAGAATCAGAGGTGGCCTGAGTCATTCCTGTAGCAGAAGCGCCTACAGATGTCATATGAGAAGCAAACATTGCCTCTCAATGCCTGGTAGCACCAAGAGTCCAAATGAAGTTCGTCATTTGGACTCTTGGTACTACCAGGACACCCACTATTTTCTCGAATCAACTTCCCTCCCACACTCTGTAATGAGAATCTCAAAGGCCTGTGCTTTTCCAGCCTCTGAGTTCCTTGGCTCCTGCCTGACTTGGCAGAACACAATGCCTCCTACTTCACACAAGTCTTCACAAGTCTATGAGTCCCTCACCCCCTTCCACCGAACGCAGAAGGCCATGTTCATTGCCCCACTCCCCTCTTTCACTGGTTATAGCAGGGAGCACTCCCTCCTTCCAGAGAAGGCCAAATCAACAAGTGTGCTTTGGGATCCTTTTCCAGAAAAGGACTGATAATTCTACTGTTCTCTCATAAATTCAGCCTCTCTCAACTGGACACTTTCCTTCAACCTGTAAATAGGCAAATGCGTCTCTCACCTCAGAAATGAAATAAAACAAAACCCCTCCATTGTCTGCATATTCCCACATCACCTTCACAGGCAAACTTCTAGACAGTTGTCCATAATCATCTCTATTCCTCCCCTTACATTAGCTTGTCATTGCATTATGATCTGGCTTCGTTCCCCATTACTCACTCAGGTGGTGCTTGTCAATGTCACCGTAGCCCTCCAGGGTGTTAATGCAAAGGAAATTTCCAGGGTCAACTGACCCGACTTGCATAGGAAAGGACGCTCTCATACTGTCCTGGCTTCCTCCGACTTCCTTGGCCTTCTGTTTGGTCTCCTTTTCTGGCTCATCCTCCCCTAACGGACCCTTCAGATCACAGCTTGGAAGTCATGGTTCTGGAAAGTCTTCCCTAACGTTCCCACGTCATTATCCATTACATGTTCTTAGGGCACCACTGATCCCTCCAGGCACAGGACCGGCCAATCACACTTTTGCATCTATGTGGGTAGTATCTGAATACTGTTTAATTTGGAGCACTGATTTGACAACACCCCCACTATGCCGTAAGCTCCAAGAAGAAAAGAATTGGGGTCTATTTGTCCATCATTGTGTGCCTGGCCCCCAAGAGGCACTCAAATATTTGTTCAACAGTTAAATGAAAAAGGCTCTGTCTCACAGGACGACGGTATTTTACTTGGCCAATCAGATTCTCTCCTTCAGAAGCATGACTGGGAAGTACAGACCAGTCCCTTGGAAGCATGAGAGGAAAAGAGGAGACATAAACAGAGTCCCACAGACTGAGAAAACATGAGTGGTGTTGACCAGAGCCCAGGGTAGAACTCAGAGCCTCCTGCGGCATGGGGTTATAGCCCCCAGACTCCAGGGCTGCCTCAGGTCCCAAGTAAGAGCTGCCCCCAAGCTCAGGGAAGTTCCAACCTCTCACTACTACATATATCCTTGAAGCAAATCCCATGACCTTTTTTTTTTTTTAAGATTTTATTTAGGGCATCTGGGTGGTTCAGTTGGTTAAGTGTCTGCTTTCCACTCAGGTCGTGATGTTGCGGTCCTGGGATCGAGTCCTACATGAGGCTGCCTGCTTCTCCCTCTGCCTCTGGCCCTTCCCCCTGCTCATGAGAGTGCTCTCTCTCTCTCTCTCTCTCTCTCTTGCTCACTCTCTCACTTGGTCTCAAATGAATAAATAAAAAATCTTTTAAAAAAAGATTTAAAAAAGTAAAGATTTTATTTATTTGAGAGAGACAGAGAGAGCACAAGCGGTGGTGAGGGGTGGGCAGAGGGAGAGGGAGAATCAGACTCCCCGCTGAGCAGGGAGCCTGATGTGGGACCCGATTCCAGGACCCCGAGATCATCACCTGAGGAAGACAACGGAGCCACCCAGGTGCCCCAAATCCCCATTACTCAAGGCAACTTGATGGGCGTCACTTTCTTAACGGCTGAGTCTAAAGAAAATGGGAACTCCTTAGCAGGGAAAAATCACTGGAGAAGTAGTTCTTTGTGGATGAGTTGAAATATTCAAAGAAGGAGAAATGAAAACATAAGACGCCTTACATAATTCCCCCAAAAGATTTCAAGATCGCTTTTGAGGAGATTAGTTGTGCCCTGGAATTATTCCTAAGACCTGTGCCAAAGGCAGCAAACTTTCCTTTACAGAGATAAGGATTAACACTTACTAAAGACCCCGGACTGTTGTCTCATGATTTGAAAGACTATTACTTTGTGCACTGCATTTCTGACCTGCAAAAATAATTTGTTTTTCTTTGCTTTCCAAAGAGTTTCATATGTGGAGAAATAGATCTATATGTATAAATTAAACTAGTTAATTTTCTTTTCAAACTGTAACTTACTCAGGGCTTTACAAGACATTGGAAATTAAATGTGAAAACTATGTTTAAAGTCTAATTTATGACATCCGAGCTTAGCCATATCCCTAAAGGCAAAAATTCCAATGCCTCAGACTTACGACCAGATCATATTAAATTTAAACTGAGTAAATTAAAGAGGAAAAAAAAAAAATCCTAGTACTTTCCAACTCTACACTGGGCAATAGCAGTTACTTTACTAAATCTTTTAATGGTAGTTTGGGATGAAGTGCATGATCCTAATTTGCCTTCTGGACAAAATGATGGCCAAGTGGACCCACAGGCAAGCCCAGCTCACCGCCCTGTTTTAACTGGCAAGCGGACATGTCCTTTTACAGACCGTGTAGCGTAAAAGAGCTCCTCTCTGTTTGATTTTTGGAGTTTTTGTTTAAATGATGACTATTAAGACAACCAGGGTGCCTGGGTGGCTTAGTCGGGTAAGCGTCCGCCTTTGTCTCAGGTCATGATCCCAGGGTCCTGGGATCAGAGTCCCAGTAGGGCTCCTTGATCAGCTGGGAGTTTGCGTCTCCTTCTCCCTCTGCCGAAAGCTCCCTCTGCTTGTGCGCGCTCTCTCTCTCTTTCTTAAATAAATAAATACAGTCTTTTTAAAAAAAGATGCATTTCTTTCTTTAAAAAAATTATTAAAGCAAACAAAAAGTCAACATGTGGTAGACTACCCAGCCGACAGCGGACAGATTAGACAGTTTGGTTTTTCTTAGGGAGGCAACAGAGTGACAAAAACACAATGTTTGGCATTAGACAGACCTGGGTCTGAATTGTGTCTCTGCCATTTCCCAGCCAGCAGGGGAGAGCTCATAACCTTCCTGGACCTGGAACCCTCATTGACAAATGTAGGCTGATGATAGGACAGTGAGAAAATTAAGTGAAACAACAGTTTACCTACTCGTAACATTGGATACTGCATTAGTTAAATGCAATTAGTTAATTGGCAAATGCTTGCATATCATAAAAAAGAGGGTCACCATACATTTTTGTAAAACTTCGAAAGAATCCTTTTTTTGTTTGTTTTTTGCCCTTTTACTACATCAAATGAAGAGAAAGTAATGCATTTTGGTAAAGGACATAATAATATGGACTGCAAATTCCATGACATTCTTGGAAACACAAGTACTGTATGGCTTTATCAATAACGCACTAACTTTCAGTTCGTTCAGAGGGGGCTTTTGTCACAGAAAGAAGCAAGAAGGTATCAAAACAAAATATTCCATCCATATTATCAGTGCTGCCCAGAAAGGCAGGACCAACCTATGGACAGGATGAAGCACCTTGCCTCACCCTGCTTGCTGGACCTGCATACTGGGTATCTGTGTGCTAGAAGCACAGCTCACTAAAGCCCTGCTTAGTAAAGACAAGCCCTGAGCACAGTGGGGGAGCCCACCGGCTGATTGTGTTCCCTGCCCATCACCTGTGAGTTTCCACAGGCCAGGTCTGTAGTTGGGATTAAGAAAAGTGAGGAGTTCCTCCCCTTCTTATTCAACATCAATGCACATTGATAGCTTGTAACAAGTATCTTCTATGTGGAAGGAAAAAATACAATCAAAATGATTATTGTTAAACACAATGAAGAAAAGGCAAAATTTCCTTATTTACAGCTGTAGTCCCAGGTGCAATGGGTTTTCTCTTCCTGTTTATTTGTTAGAGAGAAAAATGAAGGAGTGAAGGAGATGAGCCAGTATTTAAATGCATTAGTTAGGGCAGGTGATTCACGGAGAGGAATGTCTCTAACCACCACGTGACAGCACGGGACCAAGAAGGGAAAAAAAAAAGGAATCCGTGGGCCTGAGGCAAAGACATTATGCCTTAGGATTTGGATCACTTAGTTAATTGGAGTCGCCTGAGTTTTATATCAGGATGAAAGATAAAAGTTTGAATAAAACGAGCAGCAGCAAAATTTCTGTATTTCACTCTGAGATTCAAATCAAGGGACACAGTTGGCTGACTGAGGCACCCAACAAAAGGGCTTTATATCCTGCTGGAGGCTTTGATAAAAGAAGGCAAGCTAAAAGCCCCACAGTGGAGAGAGATTTTGCTCCATTTGCTAACTGCAGAAAGGTTTCTTAAAAAAGGCCAAGAGCCCTTCTGCAGTGTTTGTATGGCGTTCACTCACAGTGTGGCTCGTAAGGAGGAGGAGGGTCTCCGCAAGGTACGCACTCCATGTCTTGAAAACCAACAAGTTTTGTCTTCCTATAAAATCTAGAAGAGAAAAATGCCCCTTGTTAGCTCTTTCTCCTAAGCTCAAAGTTGTGGCAAACAGATTCATGATAAATTATCAGTCGTCTCCATTACTGGTTTTATTAAAAAACACACACACACACAGACAAAACCCCCCAGCAACTCAAAGGCTTAAATACAACAGTATCTTAGACAGACACAGACGGAGAGGCAGGGACCACTCAAGAAATAACCAATTCCACTGAACATAACATCGTAAGTTCTACTCAGCCCCACTATATTGAGGTGCTGGCGCAGGAGTAGGAGATCCGTGGCCTTTGGCATCTCTATTGTCATTTAAATGGCAATACCTCTCCTAAATCAAGGGCCAGTTTTTAAACATTTGAAATTCAGAGACCAAAAAAACCCCAGCAAACTATAAAAGCAATGGAAGAATTTAGGTAGATGCTTATACGTCTTCATAAGGGGATATCTTTCTAGGCATGATAAGAAACCCAGCAGCCAGAATGGAAATCAATGGTTTTCACCACACACTCACACATACACACATACACACACACACACACACACACACAATAGTAAAGCCATCTGAAGAGTAAAAATAAATAAAGCATCATCAGCACAGTTAATGGGCAAAAGAATAGTTCTAACCATAATATCATCGTAACTTCAGTCTGTAGTAGAAACCTTAATCATAATGGTAAAGTTCAAAATGCAAAATGCAACTGAAAAACAGGCAAAGCACATTAATTCCCCAAAGAAGAACATTTCACAATTTTAAAGCTTTGTAGTTAAAACTAGAATACATGTTGCAATTAAATTTTTCAAAATTTAACACTGAAATGCTCAGTCTCATTAAACTAATGAGTAAAGGCAAGCTGCAACGAAAAGATCCCATTTTACTTTGAAAACTGGGAAAGTGGTGGTGTGAGCAGAGACAAAATAAGCCCATGTTTCTATGCCAGGGACATTATAAATTGCTACTTGTGGGAGGACAATGTAGCAATATGCCATCAGAACGCAATAAAAATAGTTTATATGTCCTTTGACCAGTAACTTCATTTTTTTGAAGTATATCCTAAAGAAACAATCAAGTGGGTGAAACCGTATGTGTAACAATGCACTCACAGCATTGTTTATAAAAGGAAAAAAGCCAGTCAGGCACAATTTCAATATACAACAGCAGATAATGACTAACCATGGTAGTCCCAAGGCAATGGAATACAAAATGGCCTTTAAGAAACAATGATGTAGATCTCCCATATGTATTTTTTTTAAACTCATGAAATAACAATAAGTAAAAAAAAAAAAAAGAAAGAAAGAAAGGTGAGTAATATGATTATATATTGTACAAGCACATACTTTGGTATAGAGATCCCTTCAGATTTTTTACCAAAGCAGCTAAAATAATTTATATATATATATATATATATATATATATATATATTTGCATTGAAAAAAATTGGAAGGGTATTACATACCAAATATAAACAGTGATTATTTTAAAATATATTTCCAAGTCTATTTTTCTATGACAAAATGGTGATATGGAGAATAAATTTGCAGACCAAGTCTATAGAGGGCAGGATAGGTGCAATTTGAATATTGTAATAGCAAATCTGTATGTTTTATGGTTGAAGCAAAATTTGCATTTAAAACTAGCTAAGTTGTATCAAATGCCCAGATACATTCAATATTTGCTTAGCCTTCCTTTTTCATACTTCCTGATACTGAAACATATCACAAAGCTATAATAATCAATGTAGCATATAATAAACAATACAGTATACAATATACAATACAGTATAATAAACAGTTTTAGCTATAATAATCAATATTGGCATAAAGACAGACATGGAGACCAATGGAACAAACTCTCACATATATGGTCATATGATCTTCAATAAGAGTACCAAGACCACTACATGGGGCTGGGCAGTCTCTCTAACAGATGGTGCAGGGAAAACTGAGTATCTACATGCAAAAGAATGAAGTTAGAACTTTATTTAACATCATATACAAAAACTAATTCAAAATGAATTAAATACCTAAACATAAGGCTCAAAACTATAAAACTCCTAAAAGATCAAGAAAAACTTCATGACATTGAATTTGGCAATGATTTCTTGGACATGACACCAAAAAGATACAATCAATGTATAGTCATCCCCAAACTCATCAAGTTGTATACGTTGTTTTACATGTCAATGATAGTAAAGTGGTTAAAAAAAAGTTAAGTCGCATCAAAAAGTACTAACTGCTAATAAAATAATTTTTTTCCAGGATTAAAAAAAAAGGATACAATCAATAGAGTGAAAAATGAACCTACAGTAGGGGAGAAAATATTTGCAAATCAGGTATCTGATAAGGAATTACTATCTAAAACATATAAAGAATCCCTATAACTCAAAAACAAAAATCAAATAACCTGATTAAAAAATGGACAAAGGACTTAAATAGGTATGTTTCCAAAGATGATATATAAATGGCCAGTAAGCACATGAAAAGATGGCCAACAGCCAACATCCTTCATCATTAGGAAAATGCAAATCAAAACCACAATGAAGTATCACCTTATACCCATCAGGATGACTATTAAAAACCAAACCAAACCAAAACAATCAGAAAATAAGAAGTGTTGGGGGAGGATATGGAGAGAAATTAGAACCACCGTGCCCTGTTCATGGGAATGGAAAATGGTACAGAGAACCATTTTCTGTGGAGAACAGCATGATGGTTCCTCAAAAATTCAAAAATACAACTACCGGATGACCCAGCAATTCCACTCCTGGGCTGTATCCCACAGAACTGAAGGCAGAGTGTGGAAAAGGTAGTTGTACATCCACGTTCCTAGCCGCATAGTTCGCAACAGCCAAAAGGTGAATGCAGCCCAAATGTCCGTGGAGAAATGTACTTTCACATCCTACAGCATGAGCATGGATGAACCTTGAGGACATGTTAAGTGAAACAGACCAGTCACAAAAGACAAGTATTAAAGGATTCTGCTCAGAGTAGGTGTGTAATCAAATTCAGATATGCAGAAAGTCGAATGGTGGTTACCAGGAGCTGAGGGGAGGAGGAAAAGGTGACTTATCATTCAACGGGTATAGAATCTCAGTTTGGGAAGATGAAAATGTTCTGGAGATCTGCTCACAACAATGTGAATGTACTTAACATTCTTAACTGTACCCTTAAAAATGGTCAAGATGGTTAATTTTATGTTACATGTTTTTTACAACGAAAACAAGAAAAATTAAAATAAGGTAAAAACCATAGGGCAATGTAAGAGAGCTTTCTTATTAAAGATGTATTTCTTACTTAACTGTGTAATATATGCAAACTAATATTATTTATCCTTTCAGCCAGAGAATTTGCCAAATAATAAGTAATTGAACATTGACACAGTTTAAAATAATTTTATACATAAACTCTCATTCTATATAAATATAACCAGAACAAAGAGTGAAGTAAAAAATGTAATATCCAACATCTTCTGTATCAACTACTACCATAGACATACATACTTTAAAACTTTTGGGGAAACAAACACGGATGTTTAACATTTTTAAAATAAGGAAATCTAGTGACAGAACAGTCTTGAGGTCTGAGATTTCCCTGACAATTGAATAAAATACATTTGCCAAAAATATATAGATTAAAATATGGGTTTGAGCCATCAAGGAAATGAGGCTAGAAGGTGAGCAAATTACATCATGTTTTGAATGATCGTTAAATACAAAGTAGAAGTAGCTTGAAATCCTAACTGGAAAGGAGGTTGAGTGGGCACACTGATTCACGAGGTCCCGTGGGTGTAACCACTGCTCACAAGGAGAGATAGATGGTGCTTGGACTTTACTCTGAGGACAGCTATCTGCAGCCACACAGAGATTATACAAAAGCATTTAGAATCTGCTCTACCAGCTTCTTTATGACAATGGCTTGATGGCAGAATCTAAGATTTTTTTTAAACTTAATTTTTAAATTTAATTTTAAAATTTAATTTAATTAATGTAATTAAATTTAATTTTTTAATGAAAAAAATTTTTATCAAAATTTTCAAGACCATCAACTGACTCCTTTTTTCCTGTTTTATACAAAGTGAGATTAAATCAGAACCCGAAAACACAGAACATTTACTAAATCATAAATTATACAGTAAACATCATAGACATTGTGTTTTAAATTTTTGGAAGAGTTGCCTCAAAATTATCCTCCAATTTGAAGATGAAGTTACAGAAATTAGAATTTTAACATATAATTGAAAGTATTAAATGCATAAATAAATATATCAAGCTTGAAAGATTATTTTACTTTTTCTTGCTTAGACTGCTGTGGTTTTGGGGACACAGAAACATTTCTAACTCTGCTTTCTGACCAAGTGAGAAAGAACAGAAGTTTTAAAAAATAAAATAAAAGGGATTAGGGACATATACAGGTGTCTGGCTAAACAGCCTTTAATTGAACTTCAGATTTTACTCTGGATGTTCAGATAGCTAATGGAAAAAAAAACAAAAGGAAATCGTACTGGATTTTACTTAATCATGGTTTGATGAAAGGCAACAGGTAAATACATCTTTTAAATACATCTTTTAGATGTATTTACTAATACATTTGTATTTATTTATTTAGAATTTATTTATTTAGAAACTCTAAAGTTTCTCCAACACTGAATTTGGAGAGGAATTTTTAATTGAACTCAATCCAAATAATACCAGTTTGCCTAATGAACACCATGTGGAATAGTGCCCTTTTAAAATATGCCTGGTTATAGGAGCCCCTGGGTGGCTCAGTCAGTTAAGCGTCTGCCTTCTGCTCAGGTCATGATTCCAGGGTCCAAGGATGGAGTCCCGCATAGGGCTCCTGACTCAGCGGGGAACCTGCTTCTCCCTTTCCCTCTGCTGCTCCCCCTGCTTGTGCTTGCTCGCTCTCTCTCTCTCTCTCTGACAAATAAATAAAAACTTAAAAAAAAATTAGCTATCATTGTTACTAGAAAGAACTGGTAGGGGCTGGCTTATTCTTTCGGGCTGGGACCTACGTCCCTTTAGCAGAGAAAGGATGGGAACATGGGAGACAGAGGAGAAGGCTGGAAGCCCATTGCAAAAACCAAAACAAAACAGTCATGTAAAGCTTTCACTGGCTCCCAGGAACATTAACTGGTGACGAGGTCATATATGTATTTGTGCTTACTATGGGTCAGGCATTCTGCTTGGCACTTTGCGTGCATTATAGTCTCCATCATCCCACCAGTTCTGCAGGTTGGTATTATTACATGATCATTTGTAGGTGAGAAGAATGGGTGTCAGAGAAATTGAGGTATCGGCATAAAGTCATTGGACATATTTGGAAAAAGGAGACTCTCCAATCACTCAGATTGAGGGCACGGAGGACAAACTATCCCCAGGCGGTACTGCCACTGGGAAAAAGGCCACTGCTGTCCCGCTGGGGCTGAGCCTCTAAGCAGCAGAAAACTCTCATCAGGTGAGGCTGAACCTCCAGAAGGCAGGGGTAGCACGAGAAATGAAAATGCCATGCTCTGCCTGATGTTGGCATCACTTTTCTGGGAACAATATGCAATTTGCTTATTTTCTTTCTGCCTCAATTTTCCTGTCTATAAAATGGATTTCAACTATTTACCTTCTTCACACAGATATAGTGAAGCTGGGCGAGCACTTTAAAACACTCTGGAAAGCCTGGGTAAAAGTCACTATATAAGTATATAACTATAACTATATATATGCCTCGTACATTCATGCTGGCTTAGGAAGGATGTAATTTTAAACTAATCATATAAATAAACTATGAAATATCATTCAAATGTCTACTCACTTATATATGACTTTCCCACATCTAAGCATTTACTTAAAGAATGAGCAAACACTGTAGCTAAAGGCGTGGGCTCAGGTGACAATGAATGAGGTTAAGCACGAGGAAACACTTTTGGTGGAAGGTCGTGGGGAAAGCGCGTCCTGGCTCACGCTCCAGCCGCATAACCGTGTGAGTTCCCTCTCTGTAAAAACCAGATCCCCTGGTCCTGTGCTTTTCCTCACTCTCTCTGCCTCTGAATCTCCCGTGGACCTCCTCTTCTCCCTGCCCCACAGAGGACACGCTTTTAGCAGAACTGTAGAATAGGAGCAGCAGAGATGGGTCAGGTGTTTGGTTAGTGTTCCTCAATTACATCCGCATGAGGTCGGAACTCTGGGTACTGATACTCACAGGTATCAGCATCACCTGAGGTTATAGACCATCCTTTTTTAAAGTGGCAGATTAATTGAGATCTAATTCACATATATTACAATCCACCCATGTAAAGCATACACTTAAATGGCCTTTGGTGTATTCACAGAGCTGTGCAACCATCAGAACAATCAGTTTTAGACATTTTTATCACACCAAAAAAGAAACTCTGTACCCTTAAGCAGTCACCCCTCACTCTTCCCAGCACCCCGCACCCCCACACACACACCGACCAGCAGCCCCAGGTAACCACTCATTTACTTTTTGTCTCTATAGATCGCCCATTCTGGACATTGCATACAAATGGAATCATATAATATGTCTTTTGTGATTGGCTTCTTTCACTTAGCATAATGTTTTCTAGGTTCAGCCATTTTGTTGCGTGTATGAGTGATTCATCCCCTTTTAATACCAAATAATATTCTCTTGTTTGAATACCCTCCAATTTGTTAACCGATTTATCAGTAGATGGATATCTGGGTTCTTCCCACTTTTTGACCATGAGGCATAATGCTGCTATGAACATTTGTGTACCCATTTTTGTGTGGCCAGGTTTCTAACTGTCTTGGTTATATACCTAAAAGCAGAATTGCTTGGTCACATTGTAACTCTATTTTAACTCTTTGAGGAACTGCCAAACTGCCAAACTCTAAAGCATCTGCACCATTTTCTATTACTAATGGTGGATGATGGTTCCAGTTTCTCCACATCCTCACCAACCCTTGTCATTGTCTTTGTGGTAACAGCCATCCTAGTTGGCTTGAAGTATGTGGTTCTAATCTGCATTTCCCTGATAGCTAATGACCCTGAGCATCTTTTCATGTGCTTATTTGCCATCTGTGTATCTTCTTTGGAGAAATGTCTACTCAGATCCTTTGTCCATATTTTAATTGTGTTATTGGCCTTTTCATTATTGAGTTATAAGAGTTTTGTATAGTCTAGATAAGACAGTCCCCTATCACATATATGATTTATAGATTGTTCCTCTAATTCTGTGGGTTGTCTTTTCATTTTCTTGATGATATCCTTTGAAACACAAAAGATTTTAATTTGGTGAAGTGCAAGAGTTATTTTTTTCTTTTATTCCCTGTGCCTTTGGTTTTAAACCATTACATTTCGTACCTGCTCAGGTGCTGAGCCGTAGCACAGGGTCACAGTTGGCCCATGAGGCCATTTTGTACCCTCTTTCTGCCCTTCAGGCCCACAGGTTTGTCTTCCCCTATGCCCTCAACAAGAGCCCCAGAGCTAGCACTCACCATTCAGACGGTAGGGCTGTGATCTGTGGGTGTGCTCTGGCTGTCTAGTTAGACACCTGCCTCTGTGGTGACTGAGAGTCCGGATTCCCACGTTAGGGTCCCTGAACTCCAGGGTCCTGTCCACGTTGGGGCCTGTCTCTGGGTTCCCTGTGTCCACAGGGCTCTTCCCCCACACACCCACTCAGCAAACTGCCTCAACTCTGAGTCTTGCTCAGAGCTCAGGTAACCTGGTCACCCTCCCAGACGCTGCCGTTTGCCTACGCATCACTGCGTGAGCCTAGCCTCATCTGCCTTTTCTACTCTAGGTTCTCCTTCTTCCACAGAAATCATCCTCTGCTATCTTTCTGCAGAATGTACGGCTTCATTATTTACCATTGAGAGCTTTCTAAAACCCTTCTTAGGATAAAATCTGCACATGGGTAGGGTTCCCAGCCTCTTTACCTCAGCGAAGCCTGACTTCTGCTACAGCAATGCCTCTTAGCTGCTTCACAAATACAGTGGAAATGAGTGAATGGCCGTGATTTGCATTTCTCTGATGGCTAACCAGGATGAACAGGGCCATAGGATCACAGGCCGCACGTGTTCGTTCTTTTGTGAACAGCCCCGTCCCCTCTGTTGTCCATTTATCCACGTTTTCTTTTTCATCGATTGATAGGGAACTCTGTAGATTCTCGTGATACTAATACTTCGTTAGTGCGCATATTCATTTTATTGATAACCAGCGCCCGTCACCGGCTCACAGCCCGCGGTGGGCGCAGAGGAAGTCACGGCCACGCGACAGATGCGCTCGGGTTCCTGCGGGTGTGCGTTCACCTTTAGGGCGGAACCCGGGAAAGGCGCATTTGAAAAATCATTCCGTAATCACGAGGGAAAGAAATCGCCCGACCTACCCTGGCAAGCAGTCCCCGCAGACGGCGTCGCTGGTGACCGAACAGTTTGCCTTCTGGAAGCGGTTCACCACGGCGCACTCCAGGCACGGCTTGCATTTCTGAAAGCCCCAGTCCTCCTTGAACCTGTGCGGCCGGCATGTCATGCACTGGGCATCCTCCCCGTAGCCAAAGCCGCATTCCTGCAGGGATTAACAGGCAACAGAACGCTATTCAGACGTGGCAAGCGTGAAAAAGACGGCTCGGATAAAAGGAAGACCTGGTCTAATAATTACCGACACCGGCCTTCCTGGATACAAAGGCGGCTCTTTCAGCAAGTTCAAATGTGTCTCCCACTGCTAATAATCTCTCTTACTAGGATAAGTATACTTAGTCATCCACTTTATTCAAGAAGCCGTGAGCATTTGAATAAAAAAGGTTCTCCGGGACCCCCACTGCTGCATTATTGCTAGCTTATGGCAGAATTATGGCACTTTCTTCTTTTCTAATTAAGCCAGTCATGGGCATGTTCAGAAACTAACGTCAGGGAAATATCCAGGCACTTACTCACTTATCGAGGCAGAAAATAAATACTTTGCTATCAAGAGTGATCTTTTAGAAACGAGGCTAGCTGTAAGAAATTGCCTAAGCTGACAAGTTTGGAGGTCTACCCAGTAGAGAGCATCTTGACGTGTTAGCTGCATGTTATCGTGGATGGCAGGAAGATTCTGACATATTTCTTAAAAGAACACTAAATTCTCATGTGGATTAAACTGTGTGATGCTCCAGGTCTCACGCTTCTCTAGATTCGAGTTGTCAGCACACAACACTGCTTTCCATGGATGGGCAAAACAGATGGTTCTTTGATGCATGTATGATCATTTCCACAAGGCCCATAACCAAATAAATCACAGCCTATCATAGAATGTAAATACAATTCAACCATAAGAATGATGCTGATGTGGGTCCATGGTAGCTTTAAAAAACTTATTAATACAGAATAAGAAGTATGATCCCATCACTTACAAAAATATTAATAATTAGTACTAACATTTATTGGGTGCTTACTCTGTGCTGGGAACTTCATACACATTATCTCATTAAGTCATATGTCTTCCAAATGAGGGAAGCAGGATCATTATTCCCATTTCATGAATGTGGGTGTGGAGCTTCCCAGAAGGTATGCACCTTGGTTAACCAAGGTACGTACCTTAACCAAGGTACATAGCTAATGTTAGAACCAGGATTTGAACCCACACTGTTTAATTCTGGAGTCAGATTCTATACCCCCGACACTATAGGATCCATCTGGTACTTCCTCTCTCCACGTGGAGAGCACACTGAGGAAGCCCACAAACACAGCTCAGTGCAGCAGAGGGAGGAAGGACTCCAACAAAATCTCAGGGAGGAAAGACTCCAACAAAATCTCCTGGTTTCCTCACCCGTACCCTTCAGATGCAGAATACAATCCCCCGTTAGTTCAAAATTCCCATTGGCCCATCAAATTTATATACATAAAGTGCTTTACCCATACTTATATGCGCAGTCAACTAAACAGTACTTATTCATCAAAAATTACATCAAAACCAACACAAAGGATAGTATTCTCTGTACTCAACAAACTACTGACTAAAAGAGATTCATAATAACACTGCAATTCAGTTTACTAATTAATTCGTACACATCTTGGAGGAGCAGTACCTTCCTTCCTCATTTCCAGCCAGCCTTTCAAATGTGTACCCTGAACATACACAGCAAAGAGAGGGGGAGGAAAAAAAAAGCAGAAGGTCACCAACCTTCTGAATCCCGAGCGCTCCAACTAGACAAACTTCTAAACCAAGGCATGACAGAAGAATGGAAAAAAAAATTGAAGAATTGATTCACAAATAGAATTTCCTTCAAATTGTTAACAGGGATTATCTCTGGGGGGTGGGGAGTGACATCCTGAGATGTTTTGAATTTTGATAATTCTGCGATCATTTAATTTTTGCCAAACAGCATCTATTACTCTGGTAATCAAGAAAATACCAAAGATACATATTCAGAAAGCATTGCCTCGGGTGTGGACTAGGTTTCTGCGGGGAGGTCCCTGCCGTTTTGGGTGCTCTGTACACAGGCGTTATGGTCGTGCACTAGGGCAGAGGGTGTTCTTGCTAAGAAGCTGCTGAAAGAGCTGAGTGCCCCCCAAAACCCTCCATCAGTGACACAGGAGCCACCCTCTCACAATTTTCCAGGATCAAAGTGTGGTGCAGGTGACATTTGGGAGGGGGATGGGGACCTTGTTGTCCACAAGCTCAGCATCTCCACGTCAAATGTTCACGCAAAAGTAAAGTTTCAAAATCATACTTTGATCCAAGTAACTTGGATCGTAAGGGTGTTATATGAAAGTTACAACGCAACAAAGAAATGGAGGAAACGGGAAGTGAGCAGAAGAGAAAACAAAGAGAAATGAGAACGAGAAGAAGGTGTATTACCTGGGAATAAATGTCTGAAATCCTGTTTTTCAAGTGAGGCTGACGTAAGAGAAAAAGTATATATCTTCCTACGATGACATATGATAACCAGAGACACATGAGTTTGAAGGCCAGTTCTGCCTCTTGTCCACTAAGCTATTTTGGGAATTCTCTGACCCTCAGTCTCTTCATCTCTGAGATGGCAATAGTACATGTCTGCTCCACAGGGTTATTTTGAGGAATAAATGGGAAATATTCATTCATTCATTTATTTATTTATATTTATAATATATATTATATAATTATATATATGTGTGTGTATATATGTAAAAGTGTAACCTATAGATCAAGCATAGAGGGGGCATTCACCAAATAAATGATACCTTTTTAGATTCTCTACAACCCAACAAACCAACTTTCCCGATTCAAGTATAATAAAGCCTTACTGGGGAACAAAAGGATCTTTAGACTCCAGTTTTTTCTGGGTTACTTGAAATGTCAATTTACATCTAAATATTTTTATAGAATGTCTTTTGAAAAAGGTACATAAAATACAATTTAGCCATAGCTCCTTGAATCAACTACTGCGTTGTGTTGTAATACAAGAAAGTAGGAAGCCCCATGTCTACATAGGCAGTTTTGCTCTTGTAATGCCCCTGACAGGCAGTCAACTCTCATTCCTTGCTCCTGCCGCATATCACTGTCTCTGACAATTCGCTTCCTCTCTCCATTCCTGAGAAACTAGATGAATATCCGAGCGGACATGGACTTGAAGGAATTGACAGACTCATCTCTTTTGAAAATTAAGGGGTGCGTGAAGGGTTGGGAAGATCTTCGTGCTTTGCTTTTTTTTTTTTTTTTGATTCCCGACTGTATTTTGGAGTTTGTGTTGCACATACATGAGGACCGATTTGACCCCTGTGTTTTTGTCCACATCCCATTGTGTGTCATTTACATGTCACTATACTTCATAGACTGAGGATTCGAGGATTCAAAAAAATTTTGGGGGGTTCATTCTATGTTCAAATCATGTATAGAAAAAAAAAACAGGGGCATCCGGGGGCTCAGGTCATGATCCCAGGATCCTGGGATTGAGCCCCATCAGACTCCCTGCTCAGCAGGGAGCCTGCTTCTCCCTCCTGCTCTGCTCCTCCCCCCACTCTTGTGAGCATATGCTTGCTCAAGCTCTCTCTCTCTCAAATAAATAAAAATCTTAAAAAACAATTAAAAAAAAAAGAAAAGAAAACAAAGCCAGGCATCAAATACATCATATTTTGCCTTCATTGTCTGGATATTACTTACTATTTCTGCTTAGAGTTTATATGTTTTAGTGGCTACAACAGTAAGTTCAGAGTAGATTTACGTGAGAGGTTGAGATAAGGCTGTGTGTCCATTACAATCACAAAACAATACCTAAAGGTATTAAACAGGTATTGTGACCCATATAGTCTCCTGGGAATTATTATATAGAGACTGATTATTTGGGGGAATTTAAAATACATTTTCTCTAAAGTACTTGTTATTTTTTAAAAAGATAATATCAAAATAACAACCCAATATTATTTTTAAGCTTTAAAAAAATGCTTGCAGTTCACGATAGTCTAAGAAATTTATGAAGTGATCATTCTGGATGTAGAGAAGATATTTCCAAGGAATCATGAGCGCACGCTGTCTAGAGCGACGGTCCTGTTTCTAAAGCGCCACAAACACAGAGATGCTGTGATTATTTGAAATCCAGGCTGTACCGTAAACAGCATATAAACATGAAATTACCCCCAATATAAATGTCTACTTTGATGTTTTTACTTCATTCAATAAAACTAGGTGGTTAAAATGCCTTGAAATATCCCCATAAAGTTCAGTAAAGAACTACCAAGAGCAAAAGGGGAAAGGCTGAACAGCTCCGGGAGGGCAGCGCCACAGCCTCCAGGCCGGGGAGCGCTCGTGCGCATGCGCCGACATCGCGCCTCTGTAAACTCGGGTCCACCCCCAAGGGCCGACAGGCAATGCCTTCTGGTCCCTTTTCTTTTTATCACTTTTTATACTGAAAAACTACTAGTACACACAAGATTTTAATAAACAATCAAACATACGCCTTCCTTCCCATCCCTGGTCTCTTCACTTCCTATTCCTTCCATGGCATCCATAGCAAACATTGCTACCAGGTTTTGGGAAAACCTCCCAGAAATATCCTAAAATCGTGTGTGTGTATTTTTTTTTTTTTTAAGATTTTATTTATTGACTTGAGAGAGAGAGAATGGGAGAGAGAGAGAGAGAGAGCATGAGAGCGGGTGTGGGGGGAGGGGCGGTTGGAGGAAGAAGCAGACTCCCCGCTGAGCAGGAAGGCAGTTACTTAAGCAAGTGTTCCCCACCAGTGCGTCTCGGAGAGTGCTCCCTACCGGCATATACAGAGCACGCCTTTGTGTGGTTACAGTTGAATTTGCTCAATGGAGCCTGGTGATCACTGCATCCCAAGAGCAGGAGGCAGGGGGCAACCACAGATGTCTGTTGAAGTAAGTTGGCATTGATCACGTGGTCTAATCCCGCATCTAATGAAAACAGTATGGAATATTTTGGGTTTTCCCTCCATTACTTTTGCATATAAAGGGGCCAATTTCCCTAGGCAAATGGTTTCCCGCAGCAGGCTAGTATACTACCATTGGGAATAAAAGAAATGGTAGGAATGGATTTTTGGTGAGATAAAACAAAGAGTACTTAAAGAAGAGAGTTAGCTGGCCATGCTGACTGTGGTTAGGTTTATCTCATTTCTGACCAAACTTCACAGGCTCCTGTGAGCTACTTTCTCAATTAGGCCCAGCCTTGGGCCTTGTCTTCAAGAACCCAGTTGTCCAAGAATCCCGTGTAGTTGGTTAAGCCAGAAGCCTCCACCCTCCTATCTGCTCACCCTCAATCTGACAGATTTCCTCCTGCCCCTCTATCCTCTGATCCCATTGGCCTGCCTTCAGTAAGAATCCTGTTAAGTCCCTTTTAGCTAGAATCCCCCCTTCCCCTATGCTCCTAGGAATTTTCCATCCACTGCCCCCTACTCCGCTCCTTGGCTAAAATCCCCACTTCTCCATGTTGTATTTGGAATTGAGCCCAGTTCTATACTGAGGCCTCTCTTCCCCCAATGCAATAGTCCCTGAGTGAAATCTGTTTTTACTGCTTTCACCTCTGTCCCACTCTGGTTCTCTGATGCTTTCCAGGTTACACACACTACAGCTCTCCCTCTCATCATTTTGTTAGAAGGGCTGGACATGTGTGTTTGGTGAGGGAGCATACATGGGATGGGAATGGGGGCTTAGGCAGTTCTTGGCCTGGGCATCAGACTTAGAAATGTGTTTTGTTTTATGCAGTGTGGTCTGCCATTAATATCAATGGTAGAGATGAATTTAGGCTTTAAAATAATCCTGGAGTCTTTGTTTTTGACATTATAACCTGGTACCTTAAAACCTTAAAAGAATTACTTACAACTTCCCTGAATTCCTAAAGAAGCCTTTTTATTAATAAGCTTCAGGTGCAAATGTATACACGTGAGTAAAACAATAACCCAATTTTTTTTTAAAGCATTGCCATAGGATTCCAAGTGATTTCCCCGAATTCTACAATAAGCAAACAATCCCCAATATCCAACGCCTCCCTCCGGCACTCTTTCCCCAAAGCCTATCAGGGCACCAGGTACTTATAAAGATTCTTTGCTTGACCAAACTTCAGCCGGGCTCCTTAGCCTTCTTCCAGACCCAGCCATGCACTTCCTTATAAAATCCAGTTTTAGCAAGTCCTCTGCTAAGTCAGCTTAACCAGAACTAACTACCCTAATATGTGCTTGGGTTCCCTATGCTCCACTTGAAGTCTCATGGAGACTTGCAGTCCAATCACCCCGGTTTGTCTTCAGCAAAGAATTATTAGGTTGGCTTCAGCCAGGACCCCTCTAAGCCCTAAGTAATTTTTCACCCACTGACCCCTGCTCCGTGACTCTAAATTCCCATGAGCTCATGTTGTATCGGGATGGAGGCCAGTGGTTTCCCCCACCATAAAATCCCCTTGCAGTGGTCCCCCTTCCTACCCAGCGAATAAAGCCTGCCTTGCCATCCTTATTAACAAGAGCCACTGAATATTTTTTTCTTTACCAATACATACCAGGCTGGTGAGTAACACGTAATGTTTGCCGACTAAACAAATGGATGAACAAATAGTGTTGAAAGCAGTATTTCCTGAAGTTGTTGTTGTTTCCTTATTGGTATCATTATTACTTTATTCCAAGAACAAAAGCCTATAAAGGTCACACCAGTGTCCCGATTGGTAAGGCCAGTTAACTCTTGTGGGCCGGTGGAGGTGGGCAGGGGGTGGGAGTTGAGGTTGGGGGTCTGTGTGGGGTGGGGGTGGAAGCTGTGAGTGGCCTTTCTTATCTTGGTTCCAAGGCAAGAGAGGGCTGCATCCAGCTGGGCCATTTCCACCCAAGCTGGCCACAGCAGTAGCCCTGACACTCTGCCCAATATTTTTAAGCCACATTTGGTGGCTTTCCAATGGCAAACTGACTCAAAGTAAACAGTCCTCAGATCCCCTTCTCTCCATTCTCCCTCTGCAAATTCAGCACTTAGCAAAAACACAAGCGGATCCCATCTACGTGTTCTAGGAGCCGTTCCCCAGACCACAGGGGAGATCCTCACAGACCATCAATTGTCCAGGAAACACATTTGGGGCCCTTGGGTCTAAAGCACTATTTATTTGTACAGCCAATAAGTTATTAACTCTGGTTCTTTGAACTTTAAAAGCTCAAATTTGGACAGAGAAGAAGTTATTTGTGGAGAAAATGTAGCACAAGCAAATGGAAATGACAAATTAGATTTATGTAGCTGGTGTTTAGAAATCACCTTTTTAATTTCCTTTAATAAAACAACACCAAAGACATAGTCCCCCCTCCACAACCAACTTCCAGTTTATGAAAATCTGTAATTGAGCTTTTTAAAGAAAAATTACAAGCTAGAGCTTGCTAATATCTGCCAAACATCACTGGGCTCGATTAGGTATAATTAAATATAAATAAAGTGAGCAACACTAAAATTAAATGACATAAATGAATCTTTTTCATGCTTGCAAATTATATTAATTTTATATGTGCCCGTGTGACTTTCTTCATAGGGATAAAAACAGCTTTCCAAAAAGCAGACATCTTTAAAAATGGGAAACCAGACACGCATCCTTGTGGAGGAAAGTGTGTTGTTGTTTATGAGAATTAATTTCTTCGCATTAGCTAAAGTCATCCCAATAATTGGTTAGAAAAGCTGACTTTGAAAACTATGCCAGAGACTTGAAGACTGTTTCAAGTGGTTCATGCAAAAACTAGTTTCCTGGTTTACTGCTGGGAGGTGATCATGTTAAAAGCACATTGTTGGCATTAATACTTGGTGAGGAGGAGGGGCTGTGGCTGGGCAGATTCTAGACAGTAAGAATTAAAAGGCTAATGTGGTCACTTCAGGGAAACAAAAGTCATCCTCCCCCAAGCATTGCAATGCTGTTTATTTTCACCAGCTGAAGGGCCGGCTGTGTAACACTCCTGAGCACATTTGCGGCTCCAAATGCCCGGGTGCACCACTCATGGAGCTATGTAAACAGCACTTATTTTTTGCCTCGGACATAGGAAAAAAGACATTATCAATTCTCTTTCTCATAAACTTTCCAAACCTAAACCCTGTATTGGAAGAGAGAGAGACTAGCTATGGCTCAGCGGGAGAAAATCCTCAAAACCGAGCCCAGATAGCTCAGTGGTTTGTCCTATATTTTCCCAAAGATACAGGAAGACTACCCATTAAGTTGAATGGCCAAAAAGAACCCGACTGAGAAGACAGGATGCTTGGGGCTTTCAGGGAAACAACTGGAAACCAAAAGCGCTCATGTCATGAGATAGCTCAGATGGCAGGCAGGGGACACAGGAATGCTACCCGGTGTGAGGAGCCACGGCAATGGCGCCCACGTGGCTGGGCCAAAAATGAGTGCTGGAGGGAGAGAAGCAGATAGATGTTTGGAAACCAGTGGCCAGGCTAAGGGTGGCACAGCCAAGGAAGGAGAGGAAGGAGGCTGGCCAGGAAGGCAGCTCCTGGAATGCGCAAGCATCAGGTCAAAGGATTTAGATACCTCCCTGTGTTAGAAGTTGATCCCGAGCCAGAATTTCTGAAGGGAAGTTCATCATTCTAGATCTGCACTGTCCAATACAATAGCCACACCTTCATGTGGCAACACATAAATTTAATTCATTGAAATGCAAAATCTAGTGGTTCAGTGACACAAGCCACCTTTCAAGTATTCAATAACACATTTCAAGGGGCTCGTAACTCCCATCTTGGCCAGCACAGATACAGACCGTTCCATCACTGCGGAAAGTTCTACTGGACAGCACTATACGTGAGCACTATGCAAAATGAGAAAAAAATTATTACCCCATGTGGACCCAGCACCTTCTCCCAGCACTTACTAATGGGGACAAAGGGACAGATCAACTAACCATCTCTGTGTCTGTTTCTCCATCTATAAAACAGGAGAAGTTATGCCCCCTACTTAAGACCCACGTTAAAAGGACTCCATTATTTAATATACAAATATCACATAGAAACTGGCTTATTATAACAAACGTTGGCTAATTATCTACTTTGATTGCATGATATATATTACAAAATAACAACTGAAGAGATGTTTGAGAGAGTGCATCTTTGTTAAGAGACATCTTTTAGATACACATAACCCAAAGTGTCTAGGGTAAAAGGTTAAAATAAGTAATCATTTAAAAAATGGCCAATGAAGGGAAGCGTCTCAATTTAAACAAGTAACAATGGTTATTATTGAGCATGGAGCTTCTGTGCAGACTTCTTACTATCTAACAATTGAAAGGAAGTGAAAAGAGGTCAGAGGAACCTCGGACCACACATGACAGGTGTGCCGAAGTGTACACTGTCTCCAGGAATGCTATTCCGGGAACCTCCCCCAAACCCGACTACATGTTTGAAATGGCAGAGACTAACAATGGGAAAGTAAGCCCAGACACCTTTAGAAAAAAAATAGAATTGAATGCCTTCCAAAGAAAATAATCATTAGGAGTAATAAAACCACAGATGGAAATTTTAACTCTACCTGCTTACCCAAAGTATTTCCAGGCTTTGGTTTTAAGACACAGATAACATGTTTGTGATGCAAAGAACCTCATGACCCGGCATTTGTTATTTTGGGTTGAGAGACATGATATTAGAAAATGGATAATAAGTTTTAAGTTATGTTTACTATAGCAAAACAAGTAACTTAATGATGTTAGAATGAAAGTTATTTGAAAGCTCTCACGTCTGGTGAAAATGGTTTTTAATAACTCACTTTAAAATATTCACTATTTATCGTGTATGCAAAATTTCAAGCACCACAGGTAACCAAAATTTTAAGCTTCATTTAAAAAGTAAGGACTCCTGGGGCGCCTGGGTGGCTCAGTGGGTTAAAGCCTCTGCCTTTCGCTCAGGTCATGATCCCGGGGTCCTGAGATCGAGCCCCGCATTGGGCTCTCTGCTTGGCAGGGAGCCTGCTTCCTCCTCTCTCTCTTTCTCTGCCCGCCTCTCTGCCTACTTGTGATCTCTGTCTGTCAAATGTATAAATAAAATCTTAAAAACAAACAAACAAACAAAAAAAAAAACTCAAGTTCTTTGCCTTAGTTAACCATATATATATAATATATATATACATATGGTTTTCATATGTCTAGTATGTCCAATCATATCAATGGAGTGTATATATATTCCATTGATATGCTTGAATTTCTTTGCTCTCTTTAGGGTATGAGCAAGGCTAAGTTACTATTTTATTTACTAGGAGCTAAAACCAAGATAAAAGACTTGGCAAAATATTTAATTTATAACATAAACACACACACACGGACATTCATTACCTTTTACATGACAAGATTTAAGTGGCGCTTCTTTTGCCCTCAAAACTCTCTGCAGGGGCGCCTGGGTGGCTCAGTGGGTTAAAGCCTCTGCCTTCGGCTCAGGTCATGATCCCAGGGTCCTGGGATCGAGCCCCGCATCGGGCTCTCTGCTCAGCAGGGAGCCTGCTTCCTCCTCTCTCTCTCTGCCTCTCTGCCTACTTGTGATCTCTGTCTGTCAAATAAATAAATAAAATCTTAAAAAAACAAAAACTCTGTGCGGTTGACTGATTTGTTCGCTCCTTCAGCGAAGGCGTCCTCTGTGGCTGTGCCATGTCCACCTTGAGGAGGACACTGCAGGCCGTGCAGGAACATGGTATTTATATCTGTAACATTTGTGCATCTGAGTGGGTCTTACCCTAATTTTCCAGTGGCATCATTACCTTGACTTTTATTCTCTTGCATGCAATTTGGTCTGATCTTTTTTTTCTAATGAAGAAAATGATAATAAATATTGAAACAGAAATATTAATACATAAAATTAGTAATAAAGGCAGAATTATTCAGACTGTTTCCCTTTGGTTGCTTCTAGTGTCATAGAGGTAAACATCTGTTTCAGTACTTGGGGAAAATTACTACCTAGAGAAAAATAATTCTTCTGGAAATCCACGGAAAAGTGTGAAATAGGAAAACTGTTATCAGATAATCTTAGGTGATGCATTTTTAAAATAAAAAAAATATTAGGGGCAATAGGATCTTCATCCTATTTTTTAAATAAAAAAGCTTTTTTAAATAAAATTTTTTTGATTAAAAAAAAGCTTAGCTATAAATACTAACTAAAAAAAGATACTAGAGCTTATAGGACTCGCATCTTCTGATCTGATTCTCCAGAATCAGGCTATATTCTCCAGATCCAAAGGATGAAGGAGAAGGAGCAGCTTCTTGAAAGTGATTTACTCATCTCTCAGAATCTGTGATATATCACTCAGACTTTCACCGAGATTTGGGGAAAGAACTTTTGAGAGGTAGCAACTTCATCGTCTATTTTCCTCTTGGGCATTGTCACATTTTTCACTACTCTGGTCACTGATCCTAGATCTGCAAGTCTGCTCTAAAGAATCCTTTTACACCCAACACCACAAAACCTACATCTGAAAATGCACCTTACTACAATCAGTAGGGGCTGAAAAACACTGGCTGAGATGCTATAGCTAACACTCAAGGTAACACAGGGTTTGAAGGTCAGCCAATTTCAATCCAAATGGAAAACTCAGGACACTAAATGGCCCCACTTACTGAACACAACCAACAGCCAACAGAGAAAAGCCATCCACCAGGAATTACTTGCAGAATGTAGAATGCTTTGTTTCCTGCTGTTTGTGGATCATTGATGCAAAAATCTATGAATGACAAGACTCAACTTTAAATAATGGCAGTCTCTAGGAGAAAAGGACTTCTCTTTTAAAAGTCACTTTAAGTAAAGAGAAAAATCTTTTGTTCCTTTTCTAACAGGCAGACTTTGATGCTTTATTTAGAACAAAATGATATATCCATTATCCACAACAGGTTACATCTTCAAAAGGTCAGAAAATAAAGCAAATGGATGTATAGCTCTGAACACATTCACAAAAAAGAAAGGTCTGAGAATATTCAAGACCCTGAAATATGCCCTCCTAAAACACACCGCTTCTTAACAAATAGTGGGTAAGATGAATATATTTAAAATGCTCCTGGGAATACCAAGTGCCCAGCATGGCAACTAATAATAGTGCTTGCATTGTCACAAGAACGCACGTAACCCTGGTTTGGAAAGGTACCGCCACCATGGAGTTTGGTTACAAGAGCGGCTACTTCTTGACTAGCAATGGTAATACTCATTTTAAGAGAAGGAAGGTCCAGTAGGAGAAAGTAGCATTAGCATTTTCTCTTAATCACTGCTTTATTTTTAATTCTTCAGTAGATTCTTATAAATTAATTCAAATACACCTTAATAATCCATTCTTTTGGGGCACCTGGGTGGCTCAGTGGGTTAAAGCCTCTGGCTTAGGCTCGGGTCATGATCCCAGGGTCCTGGGATCGAGCCCCACATCGGGCTCTCTGCTCAGCAGGGAGCCTGCTTCCTCCTCTCTCTCTGCCTGCCTCTCTGCCTACTTGTGATCTCTGTCAAATAAATCAATAAAATCTCAGAAAAATAATTCCATTCTTTCAATGAAATACGATAAACATGAATTACACAAAACAACAAATTCTAATTATTAGAACCTATACCTTTTAGCTCAGTAAGACATAATCAAAGATATTGGAGAGAGAATTGTGTAATCTTTGGCTAAAGTAACATAATGAGCCAAGAATCTTCACTAGCAATGAACTAGTGAAGTACATTCTTTTTTAGCCAAAAAGAATGTACTTTAAAAACCCAGATCTAGGGCTCAGTCCATTAAGTGTCTGGCTCAGCTCATGATCCCAGAGTCCTGGGTCAAGCCCCACATCAGGCTCCCTGCTCAATAAGGAACCTGCTTTTCCCTCTTCCTCTGCCCCCTCCTACCTGCTCATGCTCTCTCTCCCTCTCACTCCCTCTCTCAAATAAATAAATAAAATCTTAAAAAACAGAAACAAAACGAAAAAAACAAGCACAGATCTGCAACGTCACTGCGCATCTGATATTTACCTTAGATAACTCCATGCCTGGCCCACACTGCTTGCAGAGAACACAATTTCCAGACCGATCCCTAAATTCTTGTTGTCGACAGTCTCCTGTTTCACAAATCACTTTACATGTCTGAAAAAAAAAGTTTCACAAAACAGTATTTTTAAAGAAAGTTAATTACTTTTTTTTTTTTTTGCAAGAAAGGAACAACATCATCAGTATTTATTATTCACTCTATCAATGAATGTTAGCTTAAATTCAGGGTGAGGCCAAATTTAATTTTCATTTTAGGAAGAAAAATGACTTTCTGAATAAGTCAGTGGAGCAAATAAATCAATAAGCCTGATTCTCCTCTGTATTTTCTGAATGAGGGCTCCTTTTCTTTCTTTCTTTCTTTTTTTTTTTTTTTTAATTCAGGGCTATTTTCTTCTGATACTTTTCTGAGAGTCTAAAGTAGAAAATGACTCAGGACCTGTTCTCTTATCTAAGTAAGAAGCACTGCATGCTTCTATTGGTCTGTAGAATGGCAGTTATACCAGGGGCACAGGAAATTGTTTCTGATGATTGTAATAATAAGTAATTACTCAGTACAAACTACCTCCATCTTGAAGCAGGAGTGCCTGTAATGAAGTCCTGCAAACTAACTAAATAATATCAAAGTCTGAACCTTTCCAGCAGGCAGGAGGGTGAAGTCGGGGTGGGGTTCCGGAGTAGAAAAAAATCTGGGGCTAAAGGCCTAATAATCTCTTCCTGCCTCTCTTAACTTCCCTTGACACCCTTCCTAAAGAGTCTGATTTTATTTACGAGAGGTAAGAGATTCCATTTAGCCACAAAGAGACTGTAATCTCTTTGAGAAAGAAATTTCACTACCTCCATTCTAGATGGGTCGTATGGATGTGGAACAGCCTCAGCTGAAAGAAAGGAAAATTTCCCTCCTCTCCCTGAATCTCAGACTCCAATGTGACCCTAATTCCTTTTGCTTTGTCTTTCAAGAAGACTTTAGGTACTGTCTCTAACAATTCGATAATTCATTTTATGTTTGCAGATAATGATCTTATCTCCAGATTAAATAAATTTCAATTCTTACACCTGCATAGATCTTTCGAGTCAAGTTCTCAAACATTAAAATTCTCCATCTGTCTTCAATGCTTTTTGGAACCAAAAAGGATATAAATAACCATATAAAAAGAATAGCTCTTTTAAAAATCGATACTAATTTCTTCACAACCCATGCAAGTCTTGCTTGAGAGAATGTGGTCTCGCTAGGGCCTCGGGTGTGTTATGGAGACATATGCCCACACACCCCAGGGAGCAACATTGTCATGGGGCTCTGAGTACGGCTGGGATTTTCTTACTTCATCTAAATGTAAATAAAATAATCTCAAACAATTGCTGTAAATGTCAAGACTGAGCAACAATCTTTTATTAATGACCTGCAACATCAATAAACTACAATTTGAAAGAAAATTCAAAAGATGGGATTAGGAATAGAAAATAGTTTCGGTGCTACTAAGATGACCCTTCCACCATGTTCTTACGAAAGTAAAGACTTGACTCACCAAAGAGACCAGTAGAACTACGATGGTGCGAAATGCTTTCTCTTGTTCCAGGAGCACTTTTGAAGCCATGGCTCTTATTACATGTATTTATTGTTGAAGGAGTTTTCTAAAAGACAAGAAGGTGTACTTAAGCATAATGACGTTGGTCACTGTGTTCTGTACTCACTCAGAAAGTTTACCATTAACCTATATACTAGAGGTCACACTATTTATGTTTTAAAGGAGATCACTTGGTAAAAGACACATGGACAAGTAATAGGTAAGCCTTTCACAATTTAGGTTAGGAGATTGGAAGCTCTGTATCCCTACACATATGCAAAACTCCTACAGGCTCTGAACTCCTAGGGTACACCTAACTTTCTTTCTTTCTTTTTTTTTTTTTTAAAGATCTTACTTTTTAGGGGCGCCTGGGTGGCTCAGTGGGTTAAGCCTCTGCCTTCGGCTCAGGTTATGATCCCAGGGTCCTGGGATCGAGCCCCATGTCTGGCTCTCTGCTCAGCAGGGAGCCTGCTTTCCCCTCTCTCTCTGCCTGCTGCTCTGCCTACTTGTGATCTCTCTGTCTCTGTTAAATAAATAAATAAAATCTTAAAAAAAAAAAAAAAAGATCTTACTTTTTAAAGTAATCTCTACACCCAATGCGGGGTTCAAACTCACAACCCGGAGATCAAGAGTGGCATGCTCTCCCAACTGAGCCAGCCAGATGCCCCTACACATGCCTTTATTTTCTACCCAAGTCTCTAGAGTGTTCGACCACTCAACTAGTAGAGAGTTATATTCGAACAGGGACTGCATAAACCTTCCACGTGGATGCATTTGGTCAGCGCCAAGAGGTCAAGAATGGTGATAAAATAGCAATGAATATGTATCAAGCACTACGGGCCAGGGATTCTCCAGCTTATTAATGGACTCATTTACCTTCATGAGTAGATATTATCCTTATCTATCCTAATCTCCATTTTGGAGATGGGGAAACAGACTCAGAGAGGGCTGAGCCCCTTTTTCAAAACTAACCATGAGAGACTGTGGACTCTGAGAACCGAACTGAGAGTTTTAGAGGGGAGGGAGTTGGGGGGATGGGTGAGCCTGGTGGTCGGTGTTAAGGAGGGCACGGATTGCATGGAGCACTGGGTGTGGTGCATCAACAATGAATCTTGGAACACCGAAAAAATAAAACAAAAAAACAAAAAGATAAAAAGATACACTAGTAAGAGGCAGAGAAGGATTCACACCCAGGGTGGGCTGGTTCCAGTGTCCCTGAGTCGTATACACCCTGTAACACAATCTGCTCTGTTTCATAAAGACATTACACGTGGGTCTGGGCCTCCAGCTCCACTAAGAACCAGATACGGCCAATGTCGGGCATTTGTGAGTTCTTCCTCCAGCCAGAACAGTCAAAATAATCTATAAGCAGAAAAATGAGCAATTATTTTAAAACATCTAAAACTTATTTACAAATGATGAACTTGGAGGCATTCACTTTTCAGGAAAAGGTAAACCAAACCTTATCTTTGCGAGAATGACGTAAAATGTGGAAAGACAACATGGTTGTCTTTTTTTTTTACTTTTTTCTTTTTTTTTTCAGATCCACACAATGTTCAGAAAAGAGATTAATTTGGGGGAAAAAATGGGGGAGAGGGAGACTCAGCCGGTGGCTCCATCGACTCGGTAGGGAAACAAGGGCTCAGTTTCTCTTCAAAGTGGAATCTTCCAGAACTAACAGAGACCAAGAGCAGACAATGTGACTACTTAGAAAGAAACCAGAGCAGAGAACCAGAACTGTGGGCCAAAGACCTTAAGAAAAACAATAGCAATTAACAACAAAGGCAGCTCGGCTGTCAGGCTGCTGTCCCTCTGTTGGCCAAGCAGCCAGCCCCGGGGTGAGCCTGAACACAGTCTGGAGACAGACAGCTCCAGAAGGCTATTCCAGCTGCCTGAATAGCTCCAATTATCTGCACAATGAAAAATCACTCTTATGTTTGTTGAATGAATGACCCATTTTGACTGAATTCAAAAGTTTTTTGGCTTTTCCAGCTCCTTGGCCATAGCTTCTTTTGCATATCTCGAAATGACCCAGCCATTACCCAACCAGGCAGCTTCCTGCTCGTGCAGGCACAGGACTGGGATGAGAAGATAAAAATCACATTTCCTGAAAGGTATGTTTTGGGCTCTTTCTTGACATGGTCCTAATTTTTTAAAATGTGCTGATTTTTTAAAAGAAAAACATGAAATCTATTGGATTAAGCTAGTAGGGGAAAGAGGGTATAAATATCAAAGCATTTACACAAAATATGAGAAAAAAAGAGATCGAGAGAGTCAGTGCATACCACAATCAAGCATCTAGTTTGGATGGACCATTACGCTGGAACTCTGTACTAATTATTATGAAGGCACACAAATCTTCTTATAAAGGCAATCACTTCCATGCACATCAAGTTAGAAGCTATGGCAATATGACTTTGACTTTAGAAGATACACCTGTTCTATGTAAAAAAATAAATAAGTCAAAATACCATCAGCAGTTAGGTTCATATTGGGGAATTCTGGATGAATTTTTTCCCCTCTTCTTCCTAAAAGTTCTTTCTAGTGTAAGTACTTCATTAATAATGAAAAAAAAATACATGTGTAATGTTCTTGGAGCAAAAAGGTAAATTACGTAGTCCTCCTTGGAAAGTCTATAAATTATGGGGGACCTGGGTGGCTCAGATAATTAAGCAGATATCTGCCTTTGCTCAGGTCATGATCTCCAGGATTGTGGGATAGAGAGCCCCATGTCGGGAACCCTGTTCAGGTGGGGAGTCTGCTTCTTCCTCTCCCTCTCCCCCTGTTTGTGCTTTCTCTCTCTCTCAAATGAATAAATAAAAATAAAAAAAGAAAGTCTATAAATTAAAAGCAGTCATGAGATAAAAACCACATAAACACTATTACAAGAAAAAAGAAAATGGAAGTACTATGATTTTTGCATCAGAAGGACATTTCTTTTAGATGATAGGGCACAAAAAACCTGAACGGAACTATATCCTATGTGCTGACTTGTCTTATTCTCTCAACACACATGCTAAGTTGAATAGTTGGAGTGGGTTTATCTTGGCAAATTACCCTTGAAAGTCCTTAGCCTGGCACCTGTCCTCTTTATAACCTCACCTGCTAGCGCCCCCCACCCTTGTCATCCCTGGTCACGGCTCTCACACCCATGCAGCACTGCCATAGCCCAATGCCCACATTTCTCCTGAACACCTGTGGTCTTGCCCTCTTGCACAGACTGTAACCTTGCTCTGAGAGCCTCAAGAAACTACTCAGTTTTCACTCTGCCGAGATGGTGTCCACGAGTAAGCACATTATTTTTTTTTTTTTAAAGATTTATTTTTTTTGACAGATAGAGATTACAAGTAGGCAGAGAGGCAGGCAGAGAGAGAGAGAGAGAGAGGAGGAAGCAGGCAGGCTCCCAGCCAAGCAGAGAGCCCGATGCGGGGCTCGATCCCAGGACCCTGGGATCATGACCTGAGCCGAAGGCAGAGGCTTTAACCCGCTGAGCCACCCAGGCACCCCCGAGTAAGCACATTAAAGAGATTTGCTTCCCATGGCCCGATAGGCCTTTCTGCATTCACACACGGCATCAATCACATGGCATAGCAATTATGCTTACTGGTATACCAGTTTCACTCACCAGACTGTCTGCTCCTTTAAAATAGGGACACCACCGTACTACTCTTTGTATTCCCCAGTGTGTATCTTAGTACCTGGCTCATATAGGCACATAAATGTTTGCCGAATTAAGTGAATAGAGATGCACATAACAATAAAGAGTATATTATGGAAAACAAGTGACATTCGGTTGCACATAACTGACTTAATTCTTCTGCAGTGAATAAGAATAAATATTCTATCTCACATATGTCCTATTACCATGTCATATCTATAAGGCATTAAGTGCATTGGACTAGAAGACAGAATTGAATGAAACGGTGATGCATTTTTTAAAAATCCTAATTCACTTTTTTAAAAATGTGAGTTTTTGTTTTTAAAGATTTTATCCATTTATTTGATAGACAGAGATCACAAGTAGGCAGAGAGGCAGACAGAGAGAAAGAGGGGGAAAGCAGACACCCCACTGAGCAGAGAGCCTGATGCGGGGCTCAATCCCAGGACCCTGGGATCATGACCTGAGCCGAAGGCAGAGGCTTTAACCCACTGAGCCACCCAGGCACCCCAAAATGTGAGTTTTTAGCATAAGATTCGTTACTCTGGAGCTAGAGATAAAAAATGCACCCCTGGAATATGTCACTTCTCTTTTCTGTGACTTCTCTCCTAGCCTGGGTTTTTTATACCAAGATGCTGGGAAAGAATTTAGCCTGGGTAGATTGTCCTGACAGCAGCTGGGATGATCTCAAGTCCAAGTTCAAATGCTTTTCTACATGTAAACCAAGTATGGGTAAAAAGAGCCTGGCTCTTCGGAGAAACTCTCAGGGGGGAAATGGTGACAAGAACACCTGGGTTTTCAGCCCCATTTCTTAGCAAGTTCACGTTGAAACTACACATCTGTTGAGATAAAGATAGAACCTATCTCACAAGGCTGGTGTGAGGATTACCTGAGATAATGTCTATCAAGCGCTTAGCCCAGTGCCTAGAACACTTAATGGACGACCGGGGCCGATGTGGTTACTGTGGCAGCTGCACTGAGATCGCTACCTACTGGCGTGTGACCTTAGCCAAGTGACTTACCCTAGTCTCAGTTTCCTCATCTCTACATTGGACATAGTGATAATACCTGCCTTCTGAAACTGCTGTGAGGAACTGGTGAGTTTAATAGCACTTACAAAGCACGGCTAATAGGGTGAACTGATCCAAACTGTTTCTGGTACATAATCAGTGCTACATAAGTGTTGGCGATAATTATTATTGTAGTTAATGACATTGGTACTGAAAATCAAATGATCCGATGTATGTGATGGTCTTTGAAGACTGTAACTTGTTAGACCAACAGGAGACATCACTCAGACGGTCACAGTCCAGTGGCCGATAACATTGTAAGACCTCTGGACCTATTGGTATGTAGAAAACATTCAAAGACGAAGAATCAATTCAAAGCCTGAACTGAGCATTTTTATGTTGAGTACTATGTTAAGGCTTTACTAAAAAAAAACAACAACTATAATATAATTTTTTTTCTTTACTACCACACTCTAGAGTAGATCTTTATTTCTATCCCATTTGAGAGAACACTGAGGGTCAAAGGACACGTAATAGAAACGGTGAAAACCAAATAAAATCCATGCCTAGTAACTCCCAAACGGGGTGCTCAGGCACTCCCCAAGGTTCACTTAGGGTCGTATCATCCTAGGCTGCAGCATCCAATGGCCCATGGCACAGGATGGCGACGGGAACAAAAATGATCAACAGAAGCAAAACTACATTACAAAATAATACATTTAGTGATTTATCCATTTATTCAACACACTTTGATTAAGTTGTTATTAGGTGCTTGAAAGGAGGCAGTAGCAAGCAGGGCAGGGCGCTACAAAGGTGTACTTCCGGGTAGCTCACCGCTTAGCTGGGGCAGTGGCATCTCCTTGAGTACAGCCCAGCAAGGGGGTATTTAGAAACAAGAATTTGGCTGGCGGGGTGTTATACATGTGACCTTGCATTTCCTGGAAGAAAATGAAATAACCTTGTGAAATGCTCCGGTATTCATAAAAAGAAGAAAAACTTCATGTAATAACAAGTGTGTAAGCAATAATATTTAAAATAAAAATAAGAAAATAAAAGATTATTTATTGAAATTGCTTTTTAACTTCTGAGGATTCAGGATTTGGCCCAGAGAGAAAAATGTTTTTATATGCTTCAGCATTCTGTTTATGTGGAGATGACTTATCAACCATGAGACACAAGACATACAGATTATTGGGATTATGGGTTTTCACACTTTGCCAAAACAAACAAACAAACAAAAAATCCCGACCAGATATCATCTACTAGCAATCCAGGGACCATCTTTTGCAACACATGTGCAAGAGAAACTGGCTCTAGCCAAGCAGAAAGGAAAGGAAAGGAAATGAAAGGGAAAGGAAGGAAAGAAAAAGACTTCCGTCTTCTAGGAGTTTGGAACTTCTGCCTCACTAACTGCTTTTCCACGGTATCAGAGTGGCAGCCTCGGGAGAAACAGGCAAGCAAAAAAGAAGACACAGGAACCGGAAGTGTGGAGCTGGCAGACATTCTGCTCGGCTGCGCAGAAAGTGGCTGCTTATCAAATCAAGCTGCTCAGTCTGCTCATTTGAATGACTGGTAACAAATATGAATGTCCTCATTGGCCAGCCTCTAAAGGGGATAAATCCAACAGGTGCGGAAATGCACTCCCCTTCTGCTTCCTCGTCCAAATCATGAAACCCTGTACTGGTGTGTCAACAGACATGGAGGCGGGGGTCTCAGGCAGCCCTTCCCAGGAGGCCCCAAGGGAGGAGCAGCTGTAGGCACCATTTTTTATTGGCTGGGCAGACCACTGGATCCCAAACCACAGTGGTTATTTCAAACTACAGTATACATAATTGCTGCCCCCTCTTTTGCCTTGGGACCTACCTTTATGTCCTGTGACTGACTATATCTACCATACCTGACCCACAATCTGTCAATGTTCTTCTGGGATCTTCCTAAATCTCGCATGGTGCTTGTCCTTTGTGTTTCCACTGCACCGTGGGCTCATCTCTACCTTGCAGCATAATTACCTAGTTCCTTCACTCTATTTGCTGGCCATATGTTGCATTATTTTCTTCAGTTACTGCAGTGGTTAATTTTTTAAAATACGTCTTCAATATAAAATTAAAGAATTTTCCCGAAAAATTAGAAAAATCTGGTTCCACATCGAGGCAACATGAGTTACAGCTGAGCATCGGTTGTCCCTTACACAGAACAAGTACTTTCTAGTGTCCCAGTCTCCACCATTCCCTAAGGACACACTAAGCTCCCTCCCTTCTCTCCAGCACCAACCAACCAATTATGGTTTGAGGACTCAATGACAAGAATAGTGATTTTGCTCTAGAACTATAGCTCACCCACAATATGTGCCCAATACACATTGAATGAATGAAGAACTTCACTAATTAGGGATGATATTTTAGCTCTTAGGATTGTTATAAGGGCTAAAGCAATATATGTGGAAAATATGTGCAACTATAACTTGGTATTGAAATATAAATTAGTAAACTGAACAATTCAGTTCAGGACACCACTTCGTGAATACAGTGCTATAATATTAACAAAGCTCACTCGAAAATCTGTTATTTATTTTTCTAATTTTAACAATTAAGTAACATTTCTTCCTTCCTTCCTTTCTTTTTTTTCTTTTCTTTTTTTTTTTTTTTAAGCTCAACACAGGGCTTGAACTCACAACCCTGAGATCAAGACCTGAGCTGCAATCAAGAGTTGGTTTCTTAACCGACTGAGTCACCCAAGCACTCCTTAATTCAGTAACCTTTCTGAGAATGATCTTTATTTTTTATCTTACAAATGACCAAAATAGATAAATTTCAGAATAATTCAAATAATCTGGATAGTTTTTCCAGAATAAATGAATTTCTTTATTTTTTCATCCTTTAAAGTTATTTGATTTATTATCTAACATACAGTGTATGCAATACATAACAGTTTTCATCTCATAAAACTGTATCACCATTATGTAATAAAGCTACATTCAACTCATACATTTTCCAATATGCAATAAACTGAAACATTTTTTAAAAAATCAACATTAAAGTAAACTGGCAGGCTTACCATTTATAAAATCAGCATTGAAATAAAGCCAATGCTATACATACAGTCTTTTACATTTTAATGGTGGAACATAATCATGAATGACTTAGAAATAATGTCCATGCCATACGCTCAGAGAATAAAAAAATCAGTTAGAAATTTAGGGTACAGCTATTTCCAAACAGGACAATAAGCCGTGGCCTCTAGCCTGCCTCTATCTTAGCCTTCAATTTCATTATGTTCTGAAAATCATTCCTGCTACATCATAGAGCTGGCAGCCTCTTTTGTAGCCTAGGAAGCTCACAAAGGCATGTGGTAATAAGCACATACATATTGTTGTTGGCTGGGGAATGAGAAAGATTTCCCTTTTTCAAATCATGAAATATTTTCTACTAGAAAACTCAACAAGCTTTACAATGTTCTGTTGCCAAACACAATATCTTCAATTCCCCCAAAGTTCAAAAACATTAGGGACCAGTCACTGTCAGTCTTCTCTCTCTCTGTGTGTGTATGTGTATACACACACACACACACACACACACACACACACACACACAATTTTTTTCTTTTTTTCTTCCCCCCCCAAACAGAACTTAACGTAGGATAGGGGTTTTGGAGACTAATTCTTTTTGTTTCTCTGAGTTGTAGACTCTATCATCTTTGTGTTCAGAAAATCACTGTCAGTATTCTCAAAATGTAGCATATTGTAACCCAGGCAATTCATAAATCTCCCCCCCACCATTCATAAATGTTTCTCTATCTCAAAATACAAGTAGAACAACTGTAGCATCAAGGACTGTGGGGACCTCCAATGCCGACACAGTGTATCTTAAGAGAACTGTGCATAACCATTTCTAAAACACAGCTGTTTCAATTTTTATTTTAGAAGTCTGGATCAAATCCAAAACCTCTCTTTGAAACATCTGAAGTGCTCTTTTCCAGTGTAAGTAGTGTCCATTCCTTCAGATCTCCTCATATTAGACCTATCCAAGTCCACTGAAGAGTGGCTACATAATATTTAATCTTTAGATATACAAGTTCCTTTGTTTTATCTAATTACTGAGGGGTCCTTTTTCTCTTTTTTAAACCCAGGTTTTAAAACTTCAGTGTAAAATGTACATATTCTGTGATGTGTGGATTAAAAGATAGCCCAATACTGTTTAAACATCTTACTTTTAAATGTAAACATTTTAGCCAGATAAAATAGAATGAATGAACTCACTGCTTAACCTGTAAATCATGAAAAGAAACTGTGTTCATACGGCTTTACTGTTCTTTTTTCTTCGGCTAGAAAGTTACTTTAAAAAGGCTATGAACGTTTAATAATCAGCTGCCACGAGACGAATGTACTTCACTGTTGAACTGTCCTGGCTCTCTTATCACATAAGCAGCTGTCTATTTATTTGGAGTGTACATTTATTCAAGGTGGGTTCTTCTCATTCAACCTGTGGTGAACATAGATAGGGCAGGTTAGCCTTTTCCCGCATTTTAAATGCTTGACTTTAAATACTGACTCATGAGATTTAAAAGGACTTGCTTTTTCTTCCCACATTCAAGATGCCTGCAGTTTTTTTGTTTGTGTTGTATTAATGTCTGAATAATGGAAATAGTCACAGGGGGTTGGGTTAAGCTTCAGTTCAAAGATCTAAATAGGTGAAAAAGGAGAATCAAATTCTCACTTATGTTTCAAAAGTCTCCAACATGCCCTTGAGTCATGTACTGGTAAATTAAACTAACATATTGAGGACAGCATAGGACAATTACATGTCTCCATTCATTTTCTATTCATATGTGTGTGCAGGTAAGTGTAAACTAAAACTGATGATCATCTGAGGTAAAAAAAAATTTTCATTTTCTGTTGTTTTGAAAAGCCTCTTATAGCTACTTATATACTAGCAGTGCTCCTTATCCAAGTTTCTAGATAGGAAAGGTACTTTAACACTGCAACTTCAAGTGTGTAAAAAGTCTTCAGATGTTCTTAACCTCAAATTCAAGACGCAGCCTGGGGCTCAGAGTCAAAAGACACTCTCATCAAAGGGCAGATAACTTCCATCAACATCCCAGAAAATACTAACACTTACTATGGAAAAAATTCTCAAGTCAATAAAGTTATGTGGTCTCAGTAATAACACAGATGTCATAAGACAGTTTCATGGATTTAAAAAATAAAGAACAGGGGCGCCTGGGTGGTTCAGTGGGTTAAGCCTCTGCCTTTGGCTCGGGTCACGATCCCAGGTTCCTGGGATCGAGCCCCACATCGGGCTCTCTGCTTTGTGGGGAGCCTGCTTCCTCTTCTCTCTCTCTGCCTGCCTCTCTGCCTACTTGTGAGCTCTGTCTGTCAAATAAATAAATAAAATCTTTAAAAAAAAAAAGAACATACAGAGCTCATGATAACGTTCTATGTACTGATGTCAAGGTAGTATTTTCTCAATGAAATTGCATGTCTGTGTTTTGTAGTATTTTCAGAACGACTTGATAAATATCACCCACCCAAAGATACATTCTTTTTAAGTACCCACATTTCTGTGAATAATAATTAATGTCAAACCCTTTCTTCCACAGTGGGACTCAATTCTCACCCCCTCGAAGTTACTGATCTTTAAATCAGAGAGTAAGGAGTGCTTGAAATATTTGTAAACTACACGAAAGTAGCTTTGGCAAAAATGCCTAAGGTAAAACTGCACAGCAGAGAACATATTGAGTAAATCCTGAACTAATGCAGTATAATCCTCCCTTTTGAAGAGAAGTATCTGATCATGAAATAACAGCATATTAAAATCTTCTGTTTGCATTAAGTCATGTTTAACAATAACTGTTTCCTGTTTATGTGAAGAAATTGTCTTCTACTAAAGGAAAACCCTCAATGGAGTAAAAATTACACCTTCATAAATATTTTCAGTTAGTTGTTTCAAGAATTACGGAACAAGGCTTATGGTTTTGTTTGCAATTGAGTCCTTTTATAAAAATGCAAAATGTGACACGATTTCCTAAATGTGTGTTTGATGAATAGTTGGCTACCATCAAAACAGATCATCCTTGAATTTTAATCCTTCCAAATTTCAATTTCAAGAGTATATTTGTAAATTTCTATTCCCGTGAAATGGCATTAGAACCTAGGCAAGGACTGTGAGCGCTGACCTTTCTCTCGAATGTATTACATGCTCCACCCATCCCTGTACTAACAGATAGTGCTGATACCTGCGAACGTTACTTTCCCACGGAATGTTCTGTTTATGGACTACTTATAAGCGCTGGGAGCATTCTCGCTGCACCTCCCAGCAACAGTGGGTAGGCAGTCCAGGCCTGCACTCGGTTCCTCCGGAGCGGCGGGAGTCCACGCAGGGACGCCGCGCAGCTGCGAGGTGCCCAGCACCGACCCTGCAGCAGCGCCACCGTTCCGGGCCGGGGTAAGCCTCACGCAGATTTATTTACATACTCACAAACCTTTGGTTTTCTATTTACAAGATCCCTGCCTGGAAAGACGAAGTCCCGTCCCTCCCATCGTGGACTGAGACCGGGAGGCTTTCACCCTCCCGCGTCGCTCCCGCCGTGGCTTCCCTGGTTCCAGCGTCTCCGGTGCCTTCTCCCCAGGCAAGACCTCCTGGCCTGGCTGTCACCCCTGCCCAGGGGTCGCCTTCTCCCGGCTCGGTCCGTCCGCCCCCTCTCCTCTGCACTGGAGCAGCCCTCCCCAGCGACCCTCCCCTTCGGCAGCCGCCTCTTCCCGGGCTGCCATTCCTCGGGGAATCCACCCGGGGCGAGGACTAGGGACCGCTGCGCAGCCCCTGGCGGAGCCGGGCACCTACCTTCTCTGTCCCCTGGGACGCTCCGCCGCCCGCGCTCCGCGTCCTGCCCTGCAGGTCCAACCGGACTCGCTGTCAAAGGGGCGCACGAAAAAGGCCGGGTGCAGCGTACCGGGAGGGCTGCTGGGTCCGGGGTCCTCTCACCGCGAGCACGCCGAGCGCTTCCCCGCGCCTCGGGCTCCGCGCTCCTCGGTAGCCCGGCAACGGCCGCCGCCTCCCGCGCCCCGCCCACCCAGGGCCCCGCCCACCCAGGGCCCCGCCCGCTCCTGGTCCCGCCCCCGGCGCTGGGCAGCCTCGGCTCGGCTCAGCCAGGCTCTCCCTGCAGAGGTCTGAGGCGCGGGTGGCGCGCCCCCTGCGGCTGCGGATGCTGGTGAATGAGTCCCGCAGACCGACAAGGGCCACAGGGTTGGGGCGGGGGAAGGGGAAGAAACGGGAACACCAAGATCAGCAAGCCCTTGGCTATGTTAGGGTAACTGCCTGCAGCGAAGGGAGATCCTTCCTTTTCACCCTGGACGTATTTTTCCCAGGACTTTTGTACCTTTCCTTTACCTGATTACATTCTACCCAGCGCCTGCTTTTGCGTAGGTGGAAAGCACCCCCCCCCCCCCCAAAAGGATGTGGCACGTTTACTCTGGCTGATCAAAATTACCAGTTCATCAATAACCTTCATATTCATTCATTGATGTATTTTTTTTTTTCCAGCAGATAATCAAGGCACACACCCCCTCCCCCCACCCCAGGCAGAAACCTCTAGTGGTCAGTGAAGGTGAATCTTTGTACGAGCCAGTGTCCGCCTCTTCCACACCAGCACTAGCCCAATCCAACCCATAGGGTCGCTCAATATGCTCAAAGTCCTGGCCATGCGGAGGAGCACAGAGTCCAGGTTCCATACCTCTACAACTGCTTTGTGCAAGGTGTTGAAACTTACAAACTTCAGTTTGTGCATTTATGAAATGGAGCTAACGGTGCCCAGTTTGCAGATTTGTTGGAAGGAGTAAAAGAATCATATGTATAAAAAAATATTTTTCAGCAGTGGAATGCTATAGAAATGTAAGCAATTATTGTTTCAACTGTCCAGTGAGTAAACCAAAGGCAAAATTTCCTTCAAACACAGGATACTGTGCATGACTCTGGTGCAAAGAGGCATCCACTTTTTGTGTGTTGGTTTTGTTTTCCTGACACAACTGCACCACTCTTTGGATGGAACAATAGCCTATGTTTCCTTACCATACCTCAAAGCCCATAGTAGCTCCTCAATAAATATTTGTTGAATGAATAAATGAATGAGTAAGTTGTTCTAATTAATTTCTGATAGCTGGTCTTGTGACCTTGAGAACGCCATAGTAAAGACCAGGTTCTTGTGAAACACACGTTAAAAGTATGATCATTCCCAAGTGTTACACCTCAAGGATATCTACTTCAAATCTAACCCAGCCAGAACATAAACCTCAATAACAATTTCTTTATAAACAAGTTACGAATACTATGCACTATCTTATTTGAACCTCGAGGTAAATCTCCCATTCTTAGATTGAGAGGTTGTTTATCACCATCCAGAGTTGAGTTCAATTTGCTCTCTGATGACAAGGGGGAGGGAGAGGTCAGGTGGGTAGGTGGGGCTTCCCATCAACTTTATCAAACCATTCCCTCTGGCAAAACCCACTCTCTTCAAGAGGAGTTTTGACAAGTACAGCTTTCTCCATCCTGCTGAATGCCCCCCCCCCAAACTTGGGCAGTTCTAGCCTAGCATCAGGGGCTGCTGCCCAGCTAGCCTGTTCCTTCATTAAAACACACACAGAGGAGTCTGCCACATTAATTGGGAAAGAGGAAGGGAGTTTCCCTAGCCCGTCTGTGCTGTCCCCAGTACTACTACATGTTCTGCACTAACATGCTTGTCATTATACAGAAGTTATCTGTTCATCCGAGCTCATTTCCTCACCTAGACTTCAATCATCTGAAGGCACGTCTTATTTTCTTGCAGTCTCAGAGTCTAGGACATAGGGTACTCAGTGTCTTTGTTAAGATGGATTATTTTTTCTTCCTTGGTAAGGTGTCTCTACACTCACCCTTTCTTCCCCTCTTTCTCTTGGTCCCACTACTTCCATCATGGTACAGGTACCCCCTACCTTTCACCTGAATATTGCCACAGTTGGCCAATCTTTCTCCTTGCTGGTCTGTCCAGCAATCCTTCTTCCTCTGGCCTTTCATCACTGGTACTGGCCAATAAAAAGATTTACAAGAGACGCCTCATCGTAAAGAATGACTTTCATACTCTTTAAATTAGCATTCAAAGACTGCCATGGTTGGGCTCCACCCACATTTTCAGTCTTATCTTTCTCTTCTCTAGACCACACACTTTATATTCTGGCCAAACTGGTCTGCATGCCTGGCCTCAAATGTGCCCTGAACTTCCCTTTCCCTTTGCTTTCTGAACTTATTCTCCGTACTCACCTATTTCCCCTACTGTGCTGACTCTTTACTTACTTACCTTACTCCTATTTCAAAACCAGCTCAAAAGTCACAACTCTCATGGGTCCATCCAAGATTTGTGGACTTCTTACTACCATGATAGCACTTGCCACCTCCCTCGTGTCCTAACTGTCTGTGACTTAGCTTTCTTCCTTAAGGAGTTAAAAATTGTTTCAGAGAAGGGGTATATTTTGTTCAAACTTGCATTTCTGATAATATCAAACATCCAAGCAAATGTTCAATAAATGTTTTCTCAGTGGAATTTAATCTGCCAGCTCAGGAAATACCTCTTTGATTTCAGCCAAGGGCTCTTTTATTTCCTGGCCTCCTTTTGTACTTAGAGACAGTAAGACATTATTTGGTCCGTTAGTTCTTGCATCATTTCTTGTGTATTTGATTGATCTGCCTGGTTAGCCTATTGGTTGGCTACAGAGAGAGAGACATTATTTTTAACATACATGGACCTTTGCATCAGATTATCTGGTCTCAGATGCCAATTTGCCATTCACTAGTTGCATATCCTTGGAAAAGGAACTTAACCTTCAATTTCCATTTTTTTAATCTGCGAAATGTGTTGTTTCTTTGATGGTTATTAAATAAAATAAGGTATTTAAAGCACTTAGCACTATGCTCAGTACATAGTTAATGCTCACTAAATGGCAGCCATTATTAGCAGGAGGACATCTTCTATAGGGCACCCAATGCCTAGCATCAGTAAATAGATGATCATTGAAATGATATTTGACAATGGGGACAAAGACCATTGAACCCCTGCACTCTGGTTATTGTATGCATCTTATTCTCTAAAGAAGAAGATGGTTAAGTTAAATAAGTATTCCCCACTTTATCACACTCATTCAGATACTCTCTTCCGGTATCTGAATGGAACCCAGAGCCACAACTGAGCGTCAGCAGAAGTACAAAAAGAATAATGTGATTCCTATGCCCAATCAGAATGAGAATGATGCTAAGAATCGGGGCTGCAGGCATTCTTCTCCCTTTAAAACACTGAATATCAGTAACAGGTTGAAGTTTTTTTAGGAAAAGCCAAATTGTCATGAGGATCTTCATAGTACTGTTGTTTTTAAGATTAAGTTAAGGGCTGGTTTCCAGAAGCCAGTTTTAGCACTATCTAGGCTGATACAAAGTGTATTTGTTTAGGATATTCAACAGCTCCCCCAAATTGAACTAACTGGCTTCTTTTAAAAATAGTTTCAGGGGTGCCTGGGTGGCTCAGTTGGTTAGGCAACTGCCTTCGGCTCAGGTCATGATCCCAGGGTCCTGGGATTGAGCGCTGTGTCAGGCTGGGAGCCTGCTTCTCCCTCTCCCTTTCCCTGCTACTCTGCCTGCTTGTGCTCTTTCTCTCTCTGTCAAATAAATAAATAAAATTTTAAAAATAAATAAATAAAAATAGTTTCAATGATAAGTCATCAGCTCACTAGAAGCAAAGTTCAAGGAAAATTGTTTGACTTTCTAATCATTTCTAGTGTAAATCACTATTCCTTGGGAAATGTAACAGAATGCTAGCTAAGTGAGAATATTGAATTCTGTCAGTTCACAGTGCCTGACACATTGTAGGTACTCATTAAAATTTGTTGAATGAATTACTAAATGTGAACGAACATCTCAAAGATTAATCAGGTTTGTCAAATATAGTTAAGAAAATAAGGGAAAAAATAATCAAGATGCTTATCCCAACAACCACTGCGGCCAATTCTAGACTATCAGTGTAGGGTTGGGCCCAGACATTGAATGACTTGCTCAAGGTCACACATTAAGTTAATAATAAAGCTGGAATAATCCAGGCTCCCTAATCTTAATAAAATCTTACTATACCACTAGTGCATAAACCAATATACATGAAAAGGCCAAAGGGTTTATTTATTTAGTTTATGTAATGTCAAACTTCTGACATTTATAGAGTTATAAGTTGTTATAAGTTTTAGCACTTGCACTGATCTTCATGAATTTATGACACCCCCATTGGCTAGACTTTTCATGTTTCTAATGGGAGAAGAAATGGACCCTTGACTTCCTTCCTCTCTTTCCTATAAATATGGCAGACTTCTCTGTGTGTGCCTTAATGAAGGAACAGGTTAGTTGGGAAGCACCCCCTGTTGCTAGGCTAAGGCTGCCCAAGTACTGGGGACATTTAAGAGGATGGAGAAACTGTACTTGTCAGAACATCTCTTGCAGCGAGTGGTTTATGTGAAGGAATGGTTTGATAAAGCCGATGGAAAGCTCTACCTCCCCACCTCACCTCTCCCTCCTCCTTTCCATCAAAGAGCAGATTGAACTCACCAAGGATGGTGTTGAACCACCTCTCAATCTAAGGACTTGATAACTTCTGAGGGGTCATTCCAGCAAGTGGGTGGTTGTGAGGAACAACCCTGGAGCCAAAGCTGAATGCCTTATAATGGTAGAGGGGACATTAAGTGCAGTTACCAAGGAGCCTCCTTCTGCCCTCCTTTTCATTGCCCATTTCTGTAGATTGGGCTTACAAAATTATAAAGATCATTCTTTCAAGGGGCACCAAATTATTATTAATTTTTTCAGGATGCCTTGGTCTGGCTCTGCCAGCATAGAGAAGAGAGTCTGACCGAGCCAATGCCTAATGCTTGAGTTCTGTCTAGTTGTGAAGCATAAGAAGAACCATTTCTGTCTTGAGATCCTTTATATAGATTCTAGGCTAGGTGATGGAAAACTCTACAAAAATTTCTAATAGCTCTCATAAAATATATCAAAAGAAAGAAAAAATACAGAACCCTCTTTTTGGTCAAAATTTTGGTTCTAATGTTTGCTAACAGTCGAGTTGGGGCTCTATATAATTCTTGTAATGGAAAAAATTAACTACCCACCCCTAGAACAAAAGAACCCAAGATTTGAAATCAGATGGAGTCTAGTGCTGCTACTTAATTAGCTTCGTGATCTTGCATATGGTATTTAACCTCTCTGAGACTCACTTTTCTCATCTGTGTAATGGGAATGCAAACAGTGATTGCAAATTTAAATGAGATCATGTTTTAGGAAACATGGTGAGAGTTCCTGACATACAAATACTCAGTAAGCATTAGTGAATTAATTAATTATTAGTGAGTTCATAAATATTAGTGAATGTTACTAAATAATAATTTGTAAAGCTTCAGATGAAACATTTATGAAGACGATAAGATACGAGGGACAGCTATTTGGTCTCAAGAACAATGTCTATGTTCAAAATTTATAGTCCATAAATAAATCAAATTTATTCACAAGAAAATCCGCCCCCCAGGGAAAAAAGAAGCAAAAGAAAACAAATCCCAAATCTAAACTAAATGATCAAATTCCTAAGCATGAAAATTTTTTTCATCCCAGGAAAAAAGAGTTAATGGAACTCTTAATATGATCAAATGTAGTATGGAACACATATCATGTAAGAACCATATTAAATTTGTGAAGTGAAATCTCACAAAAATCCCACTGGGAATCTCCCTCAATGAATAACAACTTTTAATTAACTATTAGACTCCTCTGGGACCCCACTGACGTCTTCTAAGAAAATATGTATTCCTTGAAAACACACAAAGATGGCCTAGATAATGCCAATCTTGTATATACATGCATATCCAGGCAGAAACACACAAAGTTCTGTATTTCCATGTTGCACTGATACATTAATTTTTGGTAAAAAAAAAATTATTTTAAATGTTCTGGAACATTATGTGTAACAGTAATTGTGTTCAGACTGCTTAGGGATACAGAAGCAAAAGGAACAGTTGGAAGATAACCAGACTAATCCAGTTAACTGACGTATCTACTGTGGAAACGAAAAAATGTATATATTTTGTATATATATACACTCCAGTAGGAACTGGCCATCTTTATCTCTTGAACTGATATGGTTCCCTGTTCAGCTACACAGTGCATTGGTTTCATTGTTCGGTTTTTAGAAAACAGACTATGTGCGGTGAACAAGAAAGAACATTAAATTAGGACTTGGAAAACCAGCTATGTGACCTTGGTTCAGGTAGTCAAGTTAACTTTTCTCTAATCTCAGTTTTCTCATCTGTAAAATGGCTCTAAAAATTCTACCCAGCTTCTTTCATAATGGTAGAGTCAACTCCCTCCTTTCACACATGAGAAAAGCGAGTAGTGAAGTGACTTTCTTAAGGTCACATAGCGACTCTGTGACAGAATCAGGACTAGAAATAAAAGTCTTTTGAAGACTTGGACCTTCTACAGTAACAAAGCTGCCATTGAAGCAATAGATAGGAGAGTGCTTTGAAAAATGTGACATAAGGGTTTCCTTCATGGAAGTATTATGGAGTATAGCAACTTAAGTCACAATCAAGATCATCAGGAAGCAATTAATTAAGAAATGCTTTTGGAGACTGTACCTGTACATTCAGTAATAGCCATCTTTCTTTTAAAATCAAATACAATCTGTTTCATTTCTCAACCAAGACACAAGAAGTAAACAATTAACTGAATTAATTCAGACACTGAAGTGGATTTTCAAGGGCTTGACTTGCCCAAGCTCGTTTTCTACAAAGCTTAAATTAATCAGATAATTGCTAATTCTCCCTTTTGTTTTGCGCTGAGGAGAGTCTGTAGCTGTTAAAATGAACCTAGTAGGAGAATAAACAATCATTTACAATTTTTATGAATCCCAAATCTAAAGTAAGTGATCAAATTCCCAAGCATGTTGTTTCTTCAGGCATCTTCTCCCCTCATTACTTTAAAAACTTAATTTTCTTTATTGAAATGTGAACATTAATACTGCTTTTGTGATTTAAAGAGGATTTTTAAAGCAAACAAATGAAAGAATCAACCTAAACTGATACCTCAGGACATTTTGAACGTGCCTTGTTGCATTGTCAGTAGAACAAAAATTAAATGCCTCTCCTGGCATGACTAAAAACAACAGTTAAATCTTTTAGATTAAATTCTTACTGACACATTTCTAAAATATAGTCAGCTTAGAATGGTTTTAAATAATCTCCACTTAACAGCTATCAAAGCTTTAAAATTAAGCAAACAGTGCTAATTACCCTCCTTCTAATATCTGGAGGAAAGCTTAGAATGTAATTAAATTAATTGGCTCTGAAAAATTAATTACATTTGAAATGAGGCTCATTAGACCTTTCCTTTTTCATCAGAATTTCAGACTAAAGGATAACTAGTCTTATCACTTATAATTTCTTTGTGGTTCAGTTAGCATAAAATAGACCATTGTGATGATAATTATTCTACCCAAATAAATTTAAGATTAGAACATTAAAGTGAACTAATGTGAACACGGAGCTCTTACTTTTCCACTGTATTAAATTCTTGCCTCTCAGTGTAAAGATTTCTGTGTGTGTGTGTGTGTGATCATTGAGTCGACATAAAAAAAAAAAAAAAAGAAAAAAAAAGAAAAGAAAAACCCGAACAGTGAACTTTCAAATTCCGCACTGTGATATATATTTTGGTTTTGCCAAGTTGAGTATAAACTAAAGTGAAACTGTGACTAAAAACTATATGTAGCATAGTAACTATTGATTACTCAGATAGTCTTCATAAACAGTTGGCAAATTTTAACTTACGACAGCTGTCACTATAAATTTAAAGTAAATGTTAATTTAGGAACACTGACGTCGGGAATGTTCCTGTAAATAAGGCTTGTGCTAATCCCAAAGGTTACAGAAAAATCACTAGCGAATTTTTTTTAACCAAACTTGGCACCACTTTAGGCTCCCTGTTTTAAAATTCTTCAGTTTTACACATAAAAGGCTTTAATCATACTTGAATGCCTTTTCAGTAATTCCCTTGAGGATGCAAACTGCATAAGAAAATGTATTTGATAGGTTTACATCTTGGAGGTGGGAGAATAAATAAACTAAAGGAACAGTATTGCCAGCGATGCACTATACTCTTTTATATAAGAAAACAAGGAAAGCATTGGCAGCCAGTAAAGTTCCACTGCCTGTTTACTAAATAAAGTAACCTGTAAATACTTAGAGCAATTATAGCTTACAGATCTCAGGCTCCGAAGGCGGGTTGTGTGCTAAAGTTAGCACTCAGCTTTCTCCTGCTTGAACAACTCATTTCCAAGTAAAATTTGCATGACAGATTGCAAACCCTCTTGTATGAACTATTCAAATGGCTTTGAGAATCATATTTCCTCTGACACATGCATACAACATAATGCAGCAGTCAAGTAGAGAAATGCCTGCTTTTAACTGATTAAACCGGTCTTTTTCTTAGAACACACAGGAAAAGTGAAGCGAAAGCTCCACAAAACATAAAATGCCGTACCTGCAAAGTGCTGAACTCTTTCCAGTACTCACCCTTTCCGCAACTTAGTTTCTCCTTGGCAGCGCTTCTATGCCAAATGCTTCCACCGTCCCAAAAATGTATGTCAGCACAAGCCCAGACGAAACTTCAAATCCAGGAAAATAAAATTAACCATGCAGATCAAAGGCAGAGGAGCAGGGAGATGAAATGCCCGTAATCTGATCGGTGATCAGTTGCAGAACATCAAAGGCAGAGCTAAGTTTATATATATGCAGGGATATCAAGAAAGTTCTCTTTCGGCAGGTAGTCACCCTCCCGCCTCCTAGTCCACAAATTCTTTTGTTTAACACGGATCACGTTGTTTTCCTCTCTCTTTTTCCTCTTCCCCTTTGCAACCAGGCAATACCGGTGGCTCTCCCAAGCCTGGGCTGAGTGGCTGGATCTGTAGCTTTTTCGGTTCCCAAGCTGTGTTGTGGATTGTGTGTTGGAAGCTTTGCCTAGTGCCAGCGGGTTCTGCTTTATCCCTTTCATCTCGCTGAACTGCAGATCCCATGACATCATTCAGTGCCGTGGGACTGGTAGGAGAGCTATAATTCAGCCTGTGGGGGAGTACAGCTCCAGAGAAGCCAGAGTCTGCCTGATTTCTAATCACGTTAGGCTATTGTGCCTCACGCAGTACAGTTTCTGTTATCTGTTTCCCAGTTGGAAAAGACAGCGATTGCTGGAGCGTATAAGATCCCTGATCCATCTGGCTTCCAAATGATAGCATTTAATTGCCTCTTCATTGATAAGAATCACAATTTTTCACAAAGACTGGGTGTCATATATTCAGCGTAGTTAAATATCACTGTAAGACCATTCCAGAAAACACCCAGGGGCTCTGACACATGGAGAGGATAAATACTTTGAAAATGTATCTTTGTTTTAAGACGTGACACATCTTTAAGGATTTAAAGTAAGCTGTCTTTTCCTTGAAACTTAAATTATTAGAAGTGACTGTCAATTAAAAAGCGGTATATTCAATTAAGGTAATTATTCAGCGGATAACCAGCAATTAATCAGTGCCACCCTTTCACTAAGCCTTTGGGCAGACACTTACTCTGACTCTTGGACTTCGTCAGGGATTCTGAAAATTAGATTTTAAAACAATGTGTAGTTCATAGATAGATATAATTCTGTAACACCTGTTGAGCGTTTTTAAATTCACAAAAGAAAAGAATTAGGTAGAGGAAGGCACTGTGCTAGCCCCAGAGCTTTGTGAGCCTTTAGGACTGTTTCTCACAAATCCATAGTTTGCACTCTTAACTCATGAAGCATCCCACATTAGTCTAATTCTCCATAATTTAAAATCAAGGCTATTGCACAACATTTAGCATTTTTTCACTTGGTCCTATACATTGGCAAATTTAATACTATAAGTTTATTTTATTTTTAGTACTTATCAAAATAGAATATAATCAGAAATTTCACCTTCATTACAATCCAGGATTCAGTGCACTTCTAAATTCCAGACCACTCTTTCATGGAGGGAAGGGAAATTTTCTATTTCGTGATGGAAATTTGCCAACTTTTGGAAGGACAGTTAAAAAACATATTTGAAAAACCGAGAAAACAGTAGGATTTCATCTTTCTTTACATAACTTCCCTCCCTAATTAGTTTTGTCTAAATTTTCCCCAAAATGTTTGTAATGTGCCCTTTGAATCTCCAACAAATTTTGATAGCAAAATACTGGTTTGAACAGTTAATGAGCTCCGTATATATAACGTGGAAATGGTCACGTTTATTTCTCAGCATCTCTTTTATAATTTTTCTACCTCATACATCATTTCTCTAAGAGGCACAAAGCTCAGATAGTGTTTGAAGTGCAGGTGTGATTCTTTATGACTTCTGGAAAGTAGAGCAGGAAAAAATTCTCTGGTATCTGGACTTCATATAACATTTCCAGGGCTCCTTTGAATACAACGAAAATATTTAAAAGTACAACATATTTCCAAAGAGGCATGTGCCCATTTCTTCCTGGAGGTCGTCCAGCCGTGCGACCAGCATGAAATCCATATTCCATCACACTTCACACTACACTCAAGAACAGGGGCTCCCGTTGTGACAGTTGGCGACACAACTGAGTGCTCTGTAAGGTTCTTTGCGCTAGCAAGTAATCCTAGCGTCTTAACGGAGTTCAACACCAATGGAAATAGGTGAGGGACTGAATTAGGATTCTTGCCCTTTCACTGAAAGCTTACAGGAGGCATTTGAAAGCAGGGACTCACTTGACAACCAGTCAAGTGATCCTTGATTTATACCAATCTCACCAAGGAAGATGGGTTGTTCAGAATACACGTAGGGAGGCAGTATCATCTCCAATGGAAGAGTTTATTCACCAAGTCACTGAAAATTACTATGAATTGGCCCTCTTGTGGCCACAAACCCTCCCCCTCACCCCACATGTGAGATGAAAGGGGAATGAGGTTAGGGCCCCATCTGTCGCCAGGAGCAGAGTGTGGCTAAAGGCCCTCCCTCCTCCAAGGAGGAGTGACCTCTTGACCCGGGGCTCATTAGTGCTGTGCTTCAGCCCACGGAGCTCCCTTCATTGTGGAGATGTGACCTGGACCATTGTTATTCCCCAAGGGCACCGTGAAGGGGAGCTACTCCAAAGCTTTTCTCTTTCCCTCCAAGAGACTTAGATCAGTGAAATGAAATCGGATGCCCTGGGGATGAGAAATATGTCACTACACTCTACTTAATTATCTGTTTCAATAACACCAGGTTCCGGCATCTTATCATGACCCCTGGTGCCGCATCACTTATCAGCGGCTTCTTTGACCCTCTCCTCCAAAGGGCGCGTCAGCCCCGCGCTGTGCTAAAGGCGCCGGGACAGCAAGCTGATCCCCAGTGAGGAGCTTGAAGCTGGATTTCACTGCACTGAAAACTGAGGAAGCTTCCATTTGTCCTGTCAAAGAGGGGCACGTCTCCCCGAGATTCTTGAGGGGGCGCCTCATGTACCCCCCACTGCCGCGGAGTGCTAGCCTCTTCCCAGCGGCTGAAACACGCTTTCTCTGTTCCGCTGCCTTGACGGACGAATCGCATCCATCCCTGCAATCCTGACATACGGGTTCAGGTAATACACACCCCCCCCCCTTTTCTAAGTTCTTGGAATTACCTGGAGATCTTCTATTTTTTAAATTTTTATTATTTTTAAATTTCTCTTCAGTGTTCCAGCATTCATTGTTTGTGCACCGCACCCAGCGCGCCATGCAATCCGTGGCCTCCAGAACACCCAGCACCGGGCTCCCCCAAACTCCCACCCCCGCCCCTCCAAAACCCTCAGGTTGTTTCTCAGAGTCCGCAGTCTCTCATGGCTCGTCTCCCCCTCCAATTTCCCCCAACTCACTGCTTTTCTAATGCCCTCTTGTCTCGACTTTTTGCTTAGATACCTCCCGGCTTCTATCAGCTAACATAGCTGTAGGTACATACACCGGCAGGAGCCACCTTAGAACTCGTTCCATTCACAGGTTCGCGCCTGTGTGAAGCAGCTCGATGCAGCGGGGAGAGCATGCGCACTGGAGCCAGAAGGGCCTGGCTTTAATCTTTTTATCTGTCACTTACTAACAGCTTGAACAATTTGGGCAAGAGACAGAGCTTCATTTTCCTGTACTGCAAGAAGAGGACGGCACCTATAGTCTCGGTGTTGTTGAGACAAGCTTATGCAAAGCAGACCAAGCAATCCCACCGGAGTTCCTATCCAGAGGAAATGAGATCAAAGGACCAACAGCTTCGTGCACCCATGTTCACTGCTGCATTGTTCGCTACAGGCAAGACAGGGGAATAAGCTAAGTGTCTATCCACAGATAAGCGGATAAAGAAAATGTGGTGTGTATGTATATAAAATACTCCATTGTGTGGCATATATATCCAGATATATATATATAGATAGATATATGTATATATCTATATATACATAATCTCCACACAATGGAGTATTATTCAGCCTTAAAAAAGGAAGGAAATGCTGACATTTTTGACAGTGTATAGGAAGCTGGAGGATATACAATAAGTGAAGCAAGCCATACACAGAAGGATAGATATCACATGATCTCACTTATACATGGAATCTTAAAACCAAATCACAAAAAAACTAAAAAAACCAAAAGCAAAACAAAACAAAGACAAAAATACAAAAAGCCCCATTGAACTCCTAGTAACAGAGAATAGAATGGTGTTTACCAGAGCCTGGGTTGTGGGGGAAAATGGGCAATTGAAACGAAGAATAGTGGTTACCAGGGGCTTGGGGGAGAGGGTCATTGGAAGTTATTGTTTAACAGGGACAAATATTCAGTATTGCAAGATGAAAAGAGATCTGGAGATGGATAGTGGTGGTGGGTGCACAAAAATATAAATGTATTTGGTACCACTGAAGTGTACACTTAAAAATGGTTAAGATAATAAATTTAATGTTATGTGTAGTCTACCAAAATTTTTAAGGTGGAGAAAAATTGAAAACCAAGCAGAAAAGACTCAACAGGAAAGCCAAGTTTCATTTTCTTTCTCCATAAGAATTAAAGAGCTATAGTGAGACACCAACACTTATTTGGGAAATCAAACTCAAATTTGAGGTGGGCTCAATATTCCAAAAGAGCAGGGCAAGATATCACATGGGTCCTTGGTCCAGTTAATCTGAATTTGAAGTAACCCAGATGTTCTCAAGTCTTCAGAGGCCAAGAACCATGCTTACATTATCTGATTACCCTCTCCATGACCTTAAAAAGAAATGTTTCAAGCCTATAATGGGTTGAATTGCAGCCCCAAAATTCATATATTGGAATCCTAACCCCCAGTACCTCAGAATGTGACCTTAGAGGTAGGGTCTTTATAGAGGTAATCACCTTAAAATGAGGTCATTAGAGTGGACTGTAATCCTATATAACTGGCTTCTTCATAAAAAGCTGTAATTTAATTTAGTCACAGAGACACACAGATAGAAGATGACGTGAATAGACCCAGAGAGAAAATGACCATCTACAAGGCAAGGAGAGAGGCCTGGGACAGATTCTCCCTCACAGTCTTCAGTTGGCACCAACCCTGCCAACATCTTGATTTCAAACTTCTCGCCTCCAGACTATCACAGTCAATTTCTGTTGTTTCAGCTCCCCAGTCTATAATAGGTACTTTGTTACCATATCCCTAGGAAACTAATACAGAGCCCACCCAAAATTTCAAAAGGCTTATAGTCTCATCAGAAAGCCTCCAACCCACTTCCTAAAAATCTCTCTCAGCTCCCGTGGATACCCCCTGCTCTGGCTGGATCACTTCTTCTCCTGTGGGAAAAAAGTTTCTTTCTTCTCCAAAATGTCAGTTCAGGGGTACTATTAAGTGAAGTGAAATACTGTTGAAAGTAATTAAAGAGGAATTAAAGCATACATTTCAGCTATTAGATATAAAGCTGTTATGAACATTTGTACAAAAGTCTTTGAGTGGGTATATATTTTTATTTCTCTGAGGTAAATACCTAGTAGTAGAAATTCTGGGTTATGGGGTGCCTGGGTGGCTCAGTGGGTTAAGCCGCTGCCTTTGGCTCAGGTCATGATCTCAGGGTCCTGGGATCGAGTCCCACATCGGGCTCTCTGCTCGGCGGGGAGCCTGCTTCCCTCTCTCTCTCTCTTTCTCTGCCTGCCTCTCTGCTTACTTGTGATCTCTCTCTCTCGCTGTCAAATAAATAAATAAATAAAATCTTAAAAAAAAAAAGAAATTCTGGGTTATATGGCATGTATTTAACATTACAAGAAACTGCCAAACTGTTTCCCCACGTAGTTATATCATTTTATGTTCTCATCAGCGATGTATGAGATTCCCATTTGCGCTACATCCTTGACTACACTTGTTATTGTTAATCTTTAGAATTTTAGCCATTCAAATGGAGTCTGGTGGTGCCTCATGATGGTGTTAATTTGCAATTTGTTGATGCCAGTGCTTAACTATATATATATATATATATATATATATATATATATATATATAGTTAAATGAAGTATATATATGTACATACATATACTTCATTTTATGGAATAGTTTTAGACCGACAGAAAAATTAAATAGTTCATACAGAGATGTCCCATTTAACCCCTACGCTTCTTAACAGTTTCCCCTATTATTCGCATCTTGCCTCGGAGTGGCATATTTGTAATTAATGAATCAATGTTGATCCATTATCATTAAAAAAAGTCCTCAGTTTACACTAAAGTACATTCTTTGTGTTGTGCCATTCTATAGATTTTAACGAATGCATAATATCATGTATATATCAGTACAATATCATACAGCATAGTTTCACTGCCCTAAAAATCCTCAGTCCTGGGGCGCCTGGGTGGCTCAGTGGGTTAAGCCTCTGCCTTCGGTCTAGGTCATGATCCCAGGGTTCTGGGATCGAGTCCCACATCTGGCTCTCTGCTCAGCAGGGAGCCTGCTTCCTTTCCTCTCTCTCTGCCTGCCTCTCCGCCTACTGCGGTTTCTGTCTATCAAATAAATAAATAAACTCTTAAAAAAAAAAATCCTCAGTCCTCCAGCCCTGTCCTAAATCCCTGGCAATCACTGACTTGTTTAATGTCTCCATAGTTTTTCCTTTTTCAGACAGTCATATAATAGAAATCATATAGTATGCGGGTTTTCAGATTGGCTTCTTTCACTTGGTAATATGCATTTAAAGTTCCTTCTTGTCTTTTCCTGACTTCAAAGCTCATTTCTTGTTATTGCTGAATAATATTCCATTGTATGGATGTGCCACAGTTTCTTTATCTATTTACATAGGAAAGAGTACCTTCCAAATCTTCCAAGGCTTGGCAATTGTGAAAAATGTTGCTAAACATCTTTGTGTAGGTATTTGTGTGGATATAAGTTTTCAACTCACTTGAATATACAAGTGCCTAGGAGTGTAGCTGCTGGATCACATGGTGAGACAATGGTTAGATTTTTTTTAAAGAAATTGCCTGTCTTCCAAAGTTACTGCATCATTTTATATTCTTACTGACAATGAGTAAGAGACTCAGTTGCTATGCATCCTTGTCAAGGCATTGTCAGGGTTTTTTTTGTTGTTATTGCTTTATTTTGTTTTGGATTTTAGCCATTATGTATAGCAGTATCTCATTGTTCTAATTTGCAATCACCTAATGACATATGACGTTGAACATCTTTTCATATGTTTGCTTCTTATTTGTATATCTTCTCTGGTGAGGTGCCTATTCACATCTTTTAAATTGGGGAGTATGTTTTCTTATTGTTGACTTTTAAACGTTCTTTATATATTCTGAGTAAAAGTACCATATCAGATATGTGCTCTGTGAATGCTGTCTCCTAGTCCGTGGCTTACCTTTGTATTCTACTAACAATATTTTTACAGAGCAGACATTTTTAGTTTTAATAAAGTTCACCTTATCAATTTTTTCTTTAATGAGAATTGTGCTTTTAGTATTGTAACTAAAACTCATCACCAAACCCAAGGTCTCTTCTTATCTGCCTTCTGGAAGTTTTATGGTTTTGTGTTTTACATTTAGGTCTGTGACCCATTTTGAGTTCATTTTTATGAAAGGTGCGAAGTCAGTGTCTGGATTCATGGTTTTGCACATGACTGTTCTGTTGTTCTAGTATCATTTGCTGAATTATCTTTGTTCCTTTGTCAAAAAACAGTTGACTACATATGTGTAGGTTTATTTCTGGGCTCTTTTGTCTGTTTCATTGATGAATTTATCTCATCTTATACTAATACCACATTGTTTTGATTATTATAGCTTTGTAGGATATATTGAAGTCAGATAAAACCAGTTCTCTGACATTTTTCTTCAGTATTGTGTTGGCAATTCTCAGTCTTTTGATTTTCCATATAAACTTTAGAATTGGTTTGCTGATATTCACAGAATAACTTGGTGGAATTTTACTTGAGATTGCATTGAATCTATAGATCACAGTGGGAAAAATTGACATCTTAGCAATAGTGAGTCTTCCTTTTTGAGGACAGGTAACAGCTCTCCACTTGTTTAGATCTTCTTTGATTTCTTTTGTCAGAATTTTGTAGGTTTCCTCATATAGATCTTGTATATTTTAAGATTTATACCTAAGATTTATACCTAAGTCTTGTATATTTTAAGATTTATACCTAAGTTCATTGTCAATAAGAATGTAGATGTAAACAACTTTGCTGTTATCTCTTATTAGTTTTAGAATTTTTTTGGTCAGTTCCTTGGGGAATCTATGAACAAAGAAAATTTAATTTCTTCTCAATCTGTTTATTATTTGTAAAAGTATATCACACACTCTAGGGCAACCGCTAAGAACAAATCTAAGTCCATTTTTATATAATACTATAATGTTTCATGGGTAGTATAATGTATCTTATAACTGAGCAGTCCCAATTCCTCTTTCCCATCTCTTATAACATTGTTGTCATTTATTTCATTTATCCATAGGCCACAATCACCCAATACATTGTTGCTATTATTGCTCAGAACAGTTATTTATTAGCTCAATAAAAAGTAGGAAAATAAAAAATTTTATTATATGTTCATTTAGTCACTCTTCCTTTCTGTAGGTCTAAGTTTTTATATAATTTTCCTTTTCTGTGAAGAGCTTCTTTTTTTTTTTTTTTTGTAAAATATTTTATTTGTTTATTTGACAGAGATCACACGTAGGCAGAGAGGCAGGCAGAGAGAGAGGGAAACAGGCTCTCCGCTGAGCAGAGAGCTGGATGCGGGGCTTGATCCCAGGACCCTGAGATCATGACCTGAGCTGAAGGCAGAGGCTTTAACTCACTGAGTCACCCAGTCGCCCCGGAAGAGCTTCTTTTAACATTTCTTTCAAGACAACAAATTCCTTGTGTTTTCATTTGTCTGAGAGAGTTTATTTCTTCTTCAGAAATGGATTTCTTGTATCCTTTTGAAGGATAATTTTGCTGGATACAGAATTCTAGGTTGGTAAGGATTTTTATTTCTTTCTACTCTTTAAATATTTAACTCTACTCTCTTTATGTTTTTGTGGTTTCTTATGAGAAGTCTTATATAATTCTTATCTTTACTTTTAAATAGGCAAAGTGCTTTTATTATGTATGTATGTATGTATGTATGTATGTATGTATTTACCTTCAGGCTTCTTTTGAGATTTTTTGCTTTGCCTTTGCTTTTCTATAGTTTAAATATGATGTACCTTCCTGTAGAATTTTGAATGTTTACCCTGGTCAGTGTTCTCTAAGTTTCCTAGGTTTATAGTTTGGTGTTTGTCATTAATTTTGAAAAATTCTCAGCTATTATTATTTTAAATATTTCTTGTGTTCCTTCTCTCTTTCTTCTTCTGCCAGCATTCCCATTACTTGCATGTTGCTCCTTTAGTAATTGTCCCACAGATTTTTTTTTAATTATTTTTTCTTCTTTGTATTTTAGCTTGGGAAGTTTCTATTGACATTTTTTCCAAATTCACTGATTTTTTTACCTCACTGTGTCTAGTCTATCAGAGGGACCATCAAAGGCATTCTTCATTTCTGTTAGAGTATTTTTAATTTCTAGCATTTCTCTTTTATTCTTTCTTAGAATTTGTATTTCTTGGCTTACATTACCCATCTGTTCTTGCATGTAGTCTACTTTTTTTTTTCATTTGAGCCTTTACTATGTTAATCATAGTTGCTTTAAATTCTCTGTGTGATAATTCTAAAATTAATATCACATATGAGTCAGGTAAGTCTCTGGTAAAGTAGTTTCCTCTGCAAGGTAGGCTTTTGTTGTGGAGAATGTTCTGGGCATATTTGTAAATGGTTACTTTCCCCCACCCTCTGACTAAAACACAAGGGTTTTTTCTCTGATCATCACTGTAAGAACATGATGGACTTCCTGGAGGTAATATTTAAGAAAGTATGTTGGTTCCATGAAGATTGGGCCCCCCAGAATTTCTTACAAGTCTACACTCAGTCTCCAAGAACACATCAAAATTATTATTTAAGTGTTCCTGATAGTAATTGGCTCCTGCATCTTCTGCTTCTGGTAAGCAGATCTCTGTTTAATTCTTGATATTTCCTCATCTCTCAAGATTTTGGGGTGGCAGTTTGCCCTGTGACCTCAGTTCCCTGATGGATCTAGAAAAGTCATTGATTTTCAGTTTTTGCTTGTTATAAGGATAGGAATCATGACTTCTAACCTCTTCACATGTAGGAGCTAAAATCAAAAGTGATGTGAATTCTATTGTGATTAATAGTAATCATTATTATCTAAATATTCTGGATGCCTGGCTGATTCAGTTGGTAGAGCATGTGACTCTTAATCTTGGAGTCATGAGTTCAAGCCCCACAATAGGTGTAGAGCGTACTTTAAAAAAAAAAAAAGTCCATAATTTTGGTTTTGAGTTTTTTCTTTGAACCATCTGTGGTTTAAAAAAGAATGTCATCATTTCCAAGTAGTTAATACTTATTTTGATTCTCTTTATATTGAAAATGTATACTTAGATGCTATGAATTATGTTGTTTCCATTTTTATTAGTTTATTGTCTAATTAAAGAGGTGTATTCTCTGTTATCAGAGCAATGAAGTTAGTTGCGCTGATATTAGTACCTAATTCTCAAAGTCTTACATTTGTTTTACATTGGGTGCTACAGCATTGTTAGTTTTAATTCTTAAATGTCCCTCATATAAAATTGGAAATTATAAATGTTTATCCATAACTAAAAGACAATAGAACAGCTAGTGACTTAATAATCTGTCAAATTCAAGATGCTCCAAGATAGTGATTCATCAACAGTGAATCTGACAATGGTTCTGATTCTGATAAAACAACAAATTAATTCAGCAGATACATATAGACACATGGACCGTCAGTGATCAAAATGGTTCTTTACTCACAATGAAGTTACTTCAAACCACCCAACTGCAGCCTTGCTCCCTTCTGTTCTTCAGTTTAAGAGATTGAGTGTTTAAGAGATTACAATATCATTCTTATCTGCCCTCCTACCCTCCAAATACTTCTCTGAGGTCAGGTTAGCTTTCAGATCAGCTACCAAACTTGTATTTTACAATTAAAATTACAATCTCATTTTCTGCCTATTCAGAATTTATGCTGATTAGTACACCGGACTAATTATGAGTCTTGGTTCCCAGGAGCTCAACAATACTAACAAAGAATGCAAATGGAATGGTGAGAAAGTGGTGAAAGATATACTAAGAAATTTCTTGGGAATGACACCACAGAAGAGAGAAGGACGAGGGAGATATTTCAGCTTCATCAGAAAGTACAATGTTAGATAAACACAGGCTGGTCCTAAGGGGTACTTTAAGAAATGCTGATCTAAAGTCAAAATATTTAATGATGCAAACATTTGTGAAATTGTGAGAGCTTCTACCACACAATTGGGGGAATAAAAAACACAGAACAGTTATAATTCTTGATAAAATCAGAAAAAGTAGAATTGAGTTGTCCTGCTAAATAGAATTGCAAAGAAGAGTGGTAGAGTGATGGTGACTCATTTACTTTCAGACAGTAGAAATATGTTAAGAGCATATTTGGGATCATAGTTTATACTACATTTGTGAAACACAATTTCTAGGTCCAGATTAGTTTTTTTTTAATATGTTCAATTGAAAATCAAGGAGAGTTTAATTGTGTGAGAAATCCTATTCAGCTTAGCATACCCAGTTTAATATAAAATTACCTTTGAAAAACTTTTTATTTGGGGATAATTTTAGATTTATGGAATTGTAAAAGTTGTACAGAGAATTCCCATTTATCCCAAAGCCAACTTCTTCAACTTAAAATTAGAATATTGATCTTGATACAATCCTATAAACTAAAACCAGAATTTATTCAGTACATTCACTTCACAGCATACAGGTTTTTGATCAATGTATGGATATGTATCCAACCACCTCAGCTCCATACAGAGTAGTTTCATCACCTCCAAAATATCCTTGTATGGTTTCTTTATATTCAACTCTTTCCCTGTATTCACTGACCCCTGAAACCACTAATTTTTTCCTCTCACTTTTTTTTTTGGCCTTTGTACAATATCACGTAAAAGGAATTACACAATATGCTGTCTTTGGAGTCTGGTCTGTTTCACCTAGCAAAATGCATTTAAAATGTATTTATGTTATGGTGTGGATCAACCATTGTTCTTTTTTATTACTGAATATTGTTCTACTGAACGGATATATCGCAGTTTGATTACCCACTCACAAGTTGAAGGACAGCTAGGTTATATCAAATTTTGGTAATTGTGAATGAAGCTGCTAACTGTAAACATGTACAAAGTCTTGTTTGAACACAAATTTGCATTTCTCTTGAGTATATACTTAGGTGTGGGATTTCTGAGTCACATGACAGATATGTTTAATTTTACAAGAAATTTCCAAACAGTTGTCTGAAGTGGTTGTACCATTTTGTATTACTTCCAATAATATGTTAGAGTTCCAGTTTAGTTAGTTCTAGTTAGTTCTAGTTCTAGTTCCACACTCTCACTTGAATTTGAGATAGCCATTTATGTCTTTTTAGCTATTCTAATAGGTGTATTTGTATCTTGTGGTTTTAACTTGGAATTCCTTAATGATTAATGATGCTGAGAATCTTTTCATATGTATATTTGCTACACACACATATATATACATATATATATATACACATATACATATATATATATATATATTTGGTGAAGTGCTGTTCAGATCTTTTGCCCATTTTAAAATTGGTATTTTTTTTAATTTTCTTTTTTTAATGTTATACATATTTTGGCAGACTATGCATTTTATTTCATTTTATTATTTATTTTTCTGTTGAAGTATAGCTGACATGCAATACTACGTTAGTTTCAGGTGTACACTGTAGTGATTCAACAAGTCTATGTTTTGTGCTAGGCTCAGCACAGGTATAGCTTCCATCTGTCACCATACGACAGTGTTACAATACTAGTGGTTATATTCCCTATGCTGTACCTTTCATCCTCGTGACGTATTCATTACATACCATCTTTTGTTTTCTTACTGTTGAGTTTTTATAGTTCTTGGTCAGAAATATGATTTGAAAATATTTCTGCCCAGTCTGTGGCTTATCATTTTATTCTTTTATCAGTGTCTTTTCCAGAGGAAACATTTTAAATTTAATAAAGACCAATGCAATAATTTTTTAAAATTAAAAAAATTTTTTTTAAAAAAATGAGGTCTTATTTTAGAATTCTTCGACCAATCTAATCTACAGATTTTCTCCTTTTTTTTTTCCTGGTATTTTTATAGTTCTACACTTTACATTTTAATCTGTGACCAGTTTGGAGTTAAATATTGTGTAAGGTATAAGAGGTATAGATTGAGGTTTATTTATTTATTTTTTTACTTACTTACTTGTGACCATCCAGTTATTTCAGTACAATATGTTGAAGATTGTCTTTTCTCTATTGAATTGCCTTCCTAAATTTGTAAAAATCAAAACAAAACAAACAAAACAAATAACTGACTGCATTTTGTGTGAATCTGTTTCTGGGCTCTATTCTGTTGACCCATGTCTCTACTGTTTTGCCAATAGCACACTGTATTTATTACTGTGGCTTTATAATAAGTCTTGAAATCTTGTAGTATAAATCCTTCAACTATTTTTCTTTCCAGAATTGTTTTGACTATTCTAGTTCTTTGACTTGTCATACAAATTTTAGAATAAGCTTATTGAAATCTATTTTAGAAAACTCTTTGGGATTTTAACTGATATTGTGTTGAATGTGTAGGTCTTATTTGAGAGAACTGAGTTTGTAGAATAAACCTTGCCAATCCATGATGTGATCTCTCTCTCTCTCAGCTTTCTTTGATCAGTGTTTTAAATCTATTGTTATAAATATTCTTCACATATTTTGCTAAACTCATACCTAGGTATTTAATTTTTTGGTGTTGTTGTAAATTATGTTGGTTTCTTAACTCTGAATTTCAATTTTTCATTACTAATCTAGAGAAATACAATTGATTTTTACATATGGGCCTTTTATCCCATCATCATGCTAGATTAACTTACAGGTTCTAGAATTTTTTAAAAGACTTTTGGGATGTTCTACACAAATAATGGTATCTGCAAATTGAGATTGTTTTATTATTTCTCCAATCTGTATGCCTTCTGTTTCTTTTTCTTGCCTTTTTGCACTAACTAGGACTTCGTTAGGATGTTGAATCCAAGTTAAATAGAGAAGTCATCCTTGCCTTTGTCCTGATCTCAAAGAAAAAGCATAGTTTTCACCACTAGGTATAATGGTAGCTATAGGGGTGTTTTTATAGATGATTTTCATCAAATTGAGGAAAGTCCTCTCTAATCCTAATTTTCTGAGAGTTTTTATCATAAATGATGGTGATTTGTAGGATATGCTTTTTCTGACGTGATTATATGGTTTTCTTCAGTTTGTTTATATAATGAATTACACTGCTTTTTGAATGTTGGATTAGTCTTGCATTCTTGAGATTTTGTTGTGATATATGCACTTTTAAAAATATTGCTGGATTTGATTTATTCTTTTTTTTTTTTTGCATGAATGTTCGTGATAGATAGTGATCCCTAGTTTTCTTTTCTTGTAATGTCTTTGTTTGGTTTGGGTATAGGGTAATGCTGGCCTCTTAAAATGAGTTGGGAATGAGTTACTTCATCTCCTCTTTTCTAGGAGAGTCTGTGTAAAACTGGTATTATTTCTTCCCTAGAAATAAAACTACCTTTTTTTTTTTTAAAGATTTTATTTATTTATTTGACAGAGAGAGATCACAAGTAGGCAGAGAGGCAGGCAGAGAGAGAGAGAGAGGGAAGCGATCTTCCTGCTGAGCAGAGAGCCCGATGCGGGACTCGATCCCAGGACCCTGAGATCATGACCTGAGCCGAAGGCAGCGGCTTAACCCACTGAGCCACCCAGGGTTCCCAGAGTTTGGGGTTTTATCTTCTGGTTTCATAGATTATTTAAAGTAGGTAAGATATACATATGTTGTTGGAAGTAAGTGTAAAGAGTTTGGAAAAGGAAACTGTTCTTGTCATATTTCTACATTTAATGTCCTAGTTAGAACCATACAACTTAGGTGAATGGTCTCTTGCATGAGGCTGCCTTGGCTTGAAGTCCAGTATTTCGACAGAAATTTCCGAGGGTGAGTAAGTCACTTTAAGCTTCAGATCCCTTATCTCTAAAACGAGAAAAATAAGAGTACCTACTCCTAGTTCTTGTCAACATTAAAACACTACCAGCACGTACTAAGTATGACACATGTTAGCTCTCAACTGTTTAAAGTGTTGCTTAGAAAAAAAGGATATGTTATTTCTGACTGTAACAAGTGAGAAAAAGTTGTTTCTGTTTGGAAGAGAAAGACATTCTGTATTCCTCTTTTTAAAAGAATTTCTTATTTTGAAGCCAAAAGATATTTTGCATTTTGGCAAGCAACATGTTTTATTGTATCTGAAAGGGAACAACTTTGATTTTTAGAAATTTTTACTGTGACATCTCAGTATTATACAACCACAAAGTTTAGTGTATTATGAAAGTTTTTAAAGGGGATACCTCATTCCTGTTCATGTTAAAATTCAAGGTTAAGGTTGCACCATTCTTTAGATGAACATAGAAGATTATAAATAAGATTCTCTCAAAACAATAAATGAAGTGTGTATAAACTTCAACGAGTGCCCCAAACGGAGAAGGATATTTGGTCCTTCATAAATGCACAAGCAAAGGGTATGGTGGAGAGCGGGTCGGGAACACAAGAGAGGTGGTCTGTGTATATCAGGGGTTGTGGAGGGAAAGCACTTTGTGATTCTGCTCTCCTGGTGTGGTGTTGGTTCCAGAAATCTCTGGGAAGGAACAAGACTTCTTGTGCTCAGATTAAGGGTGTGGTCTTGTGGGACTGTACTTGACATCGGTGAATAGTGAGGACCTCCACCAGTAAAAGGGAGAGGTATCCAACTGGTAAAAAGTCAGGAGAGTGACCAGAGGCGAAGGACTCTGGGCCGGCATGCCCATGGGACCTGGCAGGAGAGGCTTTATAATCAGAGGCAACAAAGTGTCCAGCCCTCCATCCAATGTCTTGATGATGCCCTGACAGCTCGTTTGGGGTCTCTGAGCGGTTGGGAATGTGGTGGAATTCTGTTTCCATGTGCATTCTGCAGAGTCGATGACAATACCTCCCCTTTTACTATCTCCATCCGGGGCTCACACCCTGCTACATTCACGCTAAATCCCCCAGTTCAAAGGTCAGGAGACTAGGGTCAGGAGAGCAATGTTACTTTCCAAGGTCCTATTCCTAAAATCAACCTCAAGAGTATATGATTCTAAAGCCGTGTACTTTTACAAGATCACACTATCGCACTATTGTTTTCTGCTAGTTACATATCTTTCTAAAGTGCCGTTTTGTTTTGTTTTGTTTTTTCACAAGTAGGGAGCCCTGCTGACTTAAGTCTGTAAATTAATCTAGGTTTCTTGCGCCACAGGGACCCCCCAGTAGGAGGCTTATGTGTCCATCTCTGGAAAATGTTATATTTTAATTATTGAGATTTTTTTTCTAATTACAAAACAGCATATATTAATTACAGAAAATAGGGTAATTAAAGACAAAGTAAAAAAATTCACTCATATCACCCATCATTCTGGTTTTTTTATAAAAAATTATATAGTTTTAAATAATAAAGCAAGAAGCAAAAGCCTCATCCTGCCCCCAGAAGTAACCCCTGTCAATAGCTCATTGAACATACCTCTAGACAGATATTCTTTGGATTTGAGGTCGCTCCCATTGCTGCCTCTAGTACGGCTGCCTTGTTCATTACTGGCAAATACCAAAGAGAGAAGGTATCTAACACACTGGTTTCTGCCAAAGGTGTTCTTCTCTAGTATTTATTTAACCTTCTGGTTGGTGTCTGAAGTACTGGCTTCAGTATGATATTTAATACAGGAAATGCGTTGCCGCTGCTTTATCTCACGATTGTATCTGCGTGCAAAGTGTTATGAAACAAATGTCTCTGACAATCAATTCCTTTATTGGGCATGTCTCTGACACTGGGGAGAGATTGTCAAATAAGACACTGTTTTCAGATGGTTCGGAAGAAAAAGGTCGCTTGTGCTGGAATTTGAATAGAAATTGCACCATTTCCTCTGTAAAGGTTTAGCATGAAAAGAGAAGCATGACTCAGGGATCAGAACATCAGTACAGGAGTCTGTAGTAAGAACTCAAAGGACACTGAAATGTGTACAGTGGGAACGAACTGCTTCCCTCCTTGCTTCCATTCCAATCCCTTTACACTGGGGTCACACACTCATGCCTCCCATGGACACACACACACCGCACACGTGTACCGTACTGCACACACGCCATACACACTATCCATACACCACTCCCCCAAGTCTGCACACCTTATCAGGTCCAGACCCAGTACCTCACTCAGACCCCATGCACGCACACCACACATACACTCTACACGCTGCATACATGTCCTATTCCACACACACGACACCTATGTCCTACACACACACCCACACCACCCTCTATGCATGAACTCCACACCCCAGGCCACGCATACACACCACATACACACACATTTTTAAAAGACATTTATTTGAGAGAGAGAACACACCTGCATGAATGGAGGGGGCAGAGTGAGAGAGAATCTCAAGCAGACTCCCCACTGAGCGTGGAGCCTGACATGGGGTTCACGACCTAAGCTGAAACCAAACATCAGTCCCTTAACCGTCTGAGTCACGCAGCCAACCCACACACATTTTGTTGTTGTTGTTGTTTTTTAAGATTTTATTTATTTATTTGACAGACAGAGATCACAAGGAGGCAGAGAGGCAGGCAGAGAGACAGAGAGGAGGAAGCAGGCTCCCTGTCAAGCAGAGAGCCCGATGCGGGACTCGATCCCAAGACCCTGAGATCATGACTTGAGCTGAAGGCAGAGGCTTAATCCACTGAGCCACCCAGGCGTCCCCCACACACATTTTTTAAAACAAAACAAGACCATGTTGTATCTTTCTGTATTGTTTTAAAACTTACTTTTGTACACTAAATCTATTAGAATGCTAGCACGATATTTCCTTATTAGTCAATATTAGGTTATTTCCAATTATTTTGTTATTGTAAATGATACCATATCTACCAAAGTTAATATCTTTGCCAGAATGTTCCTTATATTTATATTATATTAGGAGAGATTTTTGGAAGATTGTTAGGTCAAATGATATGCATTTACAGTTTTATGGTATTGCCACATTACTCTCAAAAAGATTGCACCAATTCACATTATTGCTAGCAGTATATGCAAATGAACTGTTTTTCCCAACTTTTACTTAGTTTTACATTGAATTTTATAAGTATTTTCCTTTTTTATGGTCCATTAGGTGAAAAATATTACCTCACTATTTTAATTTTTATTCCTTATTACAGTATAAGTGAAATTAGGCAGTTTTTCAGAAATTTTTTGGTCATTTGTATTTCCATTATTGTGATTTGCTATCTCTTTCTAATATTTAACATGTTCTGACTTACTTGAAACAATGATTTTTATATCATAAATAATAATATATCTATTATATATATTGCAAATATTGTTGCCAAACCTGCTACTTGTATTTTAGACTTGTCTGTATTTGTATATGGGTATAACACAATCAATTAAATAAGTTATTCTTAGCTTGTAGCATACTATTATCTATATAGAAACTCTTCTGATCTATTTTTTTATTTTACTCTATTTTGTTTTACTGAATTGTATTTTACTTCATTTTATTTTGCATATTTTCCCTTCTATCCTCATTTCTTTTTTTAAAGAGTTTATTCATTTATTTGAGAGACAGAGTAAGAGCAATGGGGGAGGGGCAGAGGAAGAGGGAGAAGCAGGCTCTCCAATGAATAGGGAGCCCGACATGGGGCTCCATCCCAGGATCCCTGAGATCACAACCTGGATCAAAGTCACATTCTCAACCAATTGAGCCACCCAGGTGCCCCATTTCCTCATTTCTAATTTCATTTTCTATCCCCTTCCCCGGTATGCACCATTCTGTGCACATCAATGCACACAGAAACAATTGAGTATTTTTTCTTCCTGATTTCCGGACTTTGTGTCATCATTAGGAAAGGCTATTTTCTCTGAATTAGAGTATCCTTTTTGTTTTTGAGGGAGAAAGAGAGTGCACATGTGTGGGCATGCAGTTGGGGGAGAAATGCAGAGAGACATCTTAAGCAGGCCCTACCCAGTGCTGAGCAGGACTTGGGGCTCCATCTCCGGACCCCAAGATCATGACCTGAGACAAAACCAAGAGTCTGAGGCTTAACCGACCAAGCCACCCAGATGTCCCATAGAATATCCTTATTTTTAACAGTAATATCAAGCCCTCAAGTCAGCTTCAGAATAGTTAGTTTATGCACAAAATGGTTTTCAGTGTTTGTATGTCTTCTAATGTTAATATTTGTAGGGTAACTGTTTTAAGGTATAGTTTCTTTACACATAACAGTGCAGCATGAGTTTATACACTGGGAAACATTCTCCAGTTTCAGTTTAGAAGTGTGCTAGCTCATCACCTTCCCCAGGAGAGGAAAGACAAGCATGTCTTTTCACCATGCCCTGGAGTCTAGGCTTCCTTGAATCTATTTTCCTATTGTGGTTAGTTTGGGTGGTCTAAGACCTTTCTTATGATCATGTGCTTTAGTCAGCCAAGCTGTGTAACAAAGTACCATAGACTGGATGGTTTAACAAAACATTTATCTCTCACATCTCTCTGGAGGCTACAAGTCTGAGATCAGGGTTCTACTAACAGGCTGTCTTCTCACCCTGTCTTCACATGGTGGGCGTGGAGGGAGGGAGACAGAGAGACAGAGAAGCAAGCCATCTCTTGTCTTTTCTTAGGGCACAAATCCCATTTTGAGGGCTCCACCCCATGACTTAATTACGTCTCAATGTCCACCTCCAAATACCATCACACTGGGGATTAGGGTTTTGACATACGAATGACATGGGGGGAGGACACACACACATTCAGTCCATAGCGTCATGTCCTTTTCCTTTTGCCTGTAGGATGGAGACCAAGCTTCCTTGCAAGACAGTGTGTGATATGACCTTCTGTGCTCTTCCAACACAACTTCTTTGAAATTCTGTACTTTGGGTTCCAGCAGCACAAATTCTATTTTGTTTAGCAATGCATACCCAATGCCTAGCATTTTCCTAGCACACTGTATACCCAAAGCTGTCACATAGTAGGCACTTAAAAAACATTTATTGAATGCATAATCAATGAGTGCCTGGATGAGTGGATTTAGTTCTCAGAGGCATGAACTTCTACTCTCCTCTGTGTCTTTTTGGTGCTGTTTTGTCTAACAGACCTCTTGTGTTCCTCCCACCCTGGCCCTCCTCCCTGCCTAATGCTGTCTCATCCTTTCAATTCCTCCTTCACCTACAAAGAGCTGGCAATGCATAAGGAAAGGGATATTTATCATAGTAGTACCCTGATGGAGGAATTGTAACTTGTACTTGGCAATATGGCTCTACTGATCCATTCTAGTTCTGGGAATGAACCATGTGTACACAATGATCACTGACAAGGTATACCTCCCTGTATTATTTGTGTGGCAGGTGAAATGATAGTTTCACCCCTGCTCTCAGTGGAGAAACTTGGAGACCAGAAAAAATTTGCTCAAGGTGCCATTTGCCCTGATGGCTCATGCAGAGGTGTTCTTGGTTAATGTGGAGGCATTAGAAATTGTAATCAGGCCAGGGGTACCTTGGTGGCTCAGTCAGTTAAGCTCTAGACTCCTGATTTCAGCTCAGGTCATGGGGTTGAGCATTGTGTTGGGCTTAGTGTGGAGTCTGCTTGAGATCCTCTCTCCTTCTCCCTCTGCCCCCTTCTTGCTCACTATAAATCAATCAATCAATCAATCAATCAAATCTTTCAAAAAAGGAACAGTAATCAGGCCAGGAGTGAGGTTGATGCACCTTTGACATAGTTTAGCAAAGGTCATTATCTTGGAAGGAATAGGGTCAGAGTCAAGGTTGTAGGAAAAATAGGCTTGATCACAAATTCCTCACATAGATTCATGGTAAATTAGGTTTTCTTCAGGTACTTCAGGTGGTTAATCAGTTTCAGCTTCGCTGATGGGGAGACACCAAGAGATGCCCATCTCTGTCCATTCTCTGTCCATGTCTAGAGATTGAAAACCTAACAGAGAGAGGCTCCACTAAAGTTTGGCTGAGGCCTCCTCTGTTACCCTCCAGTGGGGGTCAACCTTCCTGAGCCAGGGGTGGGGACAGTAGATGGAGGACTTGATGTCAGAACTCAGGAGGCCTGGGAGGTGACAGAAACCCGGGGAATCGTGGAATATCCACCTGGAATGTCCTCTCGAGAACAAAACAGAAGCACATTACCCATCTTGGCTGCAACAACGAAGGGTCTAGTTGTTGGGCGGTTGTTGACCACCACCTCCCGCAACTTCTTTCCATCCTGCCCATAAAGCTGAAATATTTTAGGGTATTTAGCTCGCTCATTAGTAACATGGAGTTAGTAACATGAAGTGTTACTAACAGGATCCTGGGAAGCCAATGTGTATTTGATCTGAAAAGATATGAGATTGTATTGATTTTTTGAAAGAGTGCAGCCCGTCCTCTGTGGCCATCTGAAGAGCATGAGTCACCCTGCTGTGGTGCTCTGATGGGGCAGGGGCGGGGGCGGGCGATGCCAGCCAGCAGGGGACTCCAACTCCAGAAGCTAAAGATACCCTCCCTGGTCCATCCCAAGCCCAGTGAGCAGACAGGTCCCCTCTGTGGGACCAAAATGAGGGGGAGGCTGTCATTCAGATCACATTGGTAGTTAATGACAATTAGAAACAACCCAGTGGTCTGAAACAGAGCGATGGTTAACTAAATGATGGAAATACGTACTCTCTGACTATTTGGAGAAATGACCTGAACATATGTGGAAAGACATCTATGATATTTGTTAAGTTTTTTTTTAAATCAAGTTGCATAACAGTCTAAGATATAAACCCATTCACCATATGAATAATCTGTATTTGTGTGCATGTAGAGAAATAGAACAGGAAGAATGTTTAATAAACCAAAATAGACTGCTCTTTCAGGAAGTTTTCCCTAACGTCAGCAGGAATGGGTGCCTCTTGTCTCTCCCTCTTGAATAATCCATTGTAGCACCTACTATCTCTTTCATACCAAATCCTACAGTCTTCCAAAGTGGTTTCTGTTTCCACTCTGCACATCAGACCCTGAGCTCTTTGAAGGCAGGATCCACGTCGTACTTGTCCTCATATCACGCGTCTAGCTGAGAACCAAATGGGCCGTCAATGAAGAGTGAGGCCAGCGGGGCAATCCATCATTCCTTACCGTACGATGTAGCTCATTCTCCACAGTCTTCCTAACACTGTTGAAGTTTTATGGTAAAAAGAAATGATACGGTCCTCACTTTCACTTGGTAAGACCGTCCCAGACTGTGGTGGTGAGAAGGCAATCGTGGCTCTTCACTGCTTAAGGTCTTCTTATCCCAGACTTCTATGGCAAGTGTGAAGCTTGATCTAGGTAGAGAAGTTGCAGTGAGCAGGACTGTTCATTTTGTGTGTGAGGAAGAAGGCCTCCCTTCTCAGCTCAAGCATCTCGCAGAGTCAAAGGCAATGGGTGGGTTGACCTTCAGCGAGGCTTTGCCCCAACATCATTCTCCCATTAGGATAAGAACCATGCTATTTATGAACCTAGTTTGTAGTTTTAAATGAATCTCTTTTATGCAATAATTAAAATGTGAGCATTTGGAAATCTGGCAGAGGGAAAAACATTCCTAAAATTTGCTAATCATACGTTTAAGAAGAATGAATGGAGACAGTCCCCTGGAGTCAGAGAGAATTGCATTTTTTTTTTTTTTTTGAGATAAAAGAATTGCCATATGGTAGAAATCAGGTCCCATTGTGAAAACCAGGTGAAGACCTGGTTTTAGCCCCTGTTTGGTCATCAGGCTTGTACGTTTTGGAGAAGTCATTCAACCTCTCTGATGCTAATGGTTACCTCAAGCTTGCTTCTGGCTCCTAAAATCCTGTCATTTTAAACTAGGCATTCCTTGGTTAACAAAGAGGCTGCATATAGAGCACATACCAAGACGGCGACCACTCCAAGGCTTTCCTATTGGTGTACGTCATTACGACCAGGCTACCCGAGCCATACTCTGCCGAAAAGTAGGTACGGTGTCACTGGTGGAACCTATAAGTCTGTGAAAGAATTTGGGCAACAGGCAGAAGATAAATTAGTAAGTATTACGTAATACGTCATAGAGGCAAGAAATAACAGTGAGATATAATGATTCACAAAGAAAGTTATTCAGGCTTAGTTTCTGCTATGGACATAGAAGACCTAGTGCTTCACATGGTCTAATTTTGCAAAAATGCCAATTGTTCTTTGCTGGAAGTGTTTTCTGATATTGCAGGCACATTTTTCTTTCTTTAATTTTACCTTCACTGTTTCACCTCCAAGCAGGCAAAATAAGGACTTGCCTTCTTTAGTGTTAACACCTTTTAAATATTTGTAGACGCTATCGACTACCCAGGTACCCCCTCTCCACCGTTACTTGGCCAATCCACACACCACCAGGTCTTTGATCTTACTGCACAAGTCACTCCTTTGATCATTTTGGTGCCTTGCTCTGGACCCTCTCAACTATATCAACTTACTTCTGTTAACAAATAGTGCTCCGAGCAGTCCAGCTACAGTCTTTGGAGAAGCAGGTTGCAGAGAGAATATTCCTTTACTCTTCCATGATGTAAATCCCTGAAGCATTTGACCCAACTCAAGATTTTCTTTTTGGCTATAACTGAAGTTATTTCAAGTTGTCAGTTAAACAAGCTATTCTTTAGTTTCTCACAATAATAAAATATGGGATGGCCTTTATTATTATTTATTTTTATTATTATTTATTTTATCACAACAAATTCCTTTAGTTTCTCACAATAATAAAATGTGGGATGGCTTTACCTGTGGGGTTCAAAGAAAGAACTTTTATTTTTATTCTCTGCTGATGAATCTGAACCCAGATTCTTCTGATTTGTTTTACCAGAGCCGGTCAAGTATTTCTATTGAAATGGATAAGCTTTAAAATATGAAGTCCACTGTTGAGAGGAAACATTGACCTTGATTCCTACTAAGCCATAACTATACTAACTACATGTATTTCCTAGAAGGTTTTTAATTCTGTGCCTAGAATTTGGAAATTTAACCACAGAAAGGGAAAGGGACAGGGAGAAGTTCACAAAAAGAAGAGAAAAAAAAACTGAAGACAAATGTTATGTTCTAGATTTCTTAATTTGGCTTAGAGTCAGTCCTGCCCTTAGGGCTCCTTTAAGGACTGGATCAATGCCTTGTATAAGTTGGCAGCTGTTCTTAGCATTTCATACGGCCAAGAAAGAGTGGTTGAATAAATAAATGACTAAATTCTGTTAGGAATTATCAGTTATCTCCTTGATTTGGATTGGATGGATTAACACGTATTCTCTTTTCTAAACTCTGCCTTATTTTGTAACATGTTGTCTCTTTTTTTCTCTATAAATTATTCTTTGACTCTTTTTACTTTTTATGATGTTCCTCGATTATGTGTGAAAATTTCACCATCCTACCTAATCTTATTTTCCATCATCCAGAAAAGACAGATTCCACATTATTCAGAATTGTGCTTGCTTAATTCAATGTGAATTAATAAGAGGATTTTTAAGAGAATACTATCTTCTCCAAGACCAAGTTTCATGTTCCTTAAAATTTATATCTCTGCATCGTAAACAGTAACAAAGCCCAGCATCTTAATTACCGTGAAAAGTGTGCAAGGCAAAGCAGAGATCCCTAAGGAGATCTAGGCAATAGAGTTTTGTAGATTAAAAACCAGCCCCTTTCAGTTACCTAAGAAGTAAAATAGAAACCTTCTGTTAGAGGCCAGAGAATCCAGAACTTTTCGTGACCAGCTTTCCAAAGCAGACTTTGCTACTTAAGGCAGCTCTTGAAGTTTGTGTCTGAGATGCAGAAAAATTCTCAAAGAAACTGTCCCGCTGGAAACTATAAAGGGACCAGGGCTGTGGTGGCCTCCACAAGAGGAGTTCTAACAGACTCACCCTTCAAAAAGTTTTGAAGCTAGAGATCTATTTTGCTTTCCTCCTATCCTAGCATATTTACTCTGCAATGTCATATGCTATCCCTGGAACAAGGAACATTTCCCAGAAGGAAACAGTCTTTGTTTTTAAAGTGGTTAAGAAGCAACCAAAAAAAAAAAAAAAAAGAGAGAGAGAGGGAGAATGAGAGAAAGAGAAACAAAAAACCCACTGTTAATTATAGAGAACAAACTGATGGTCACCAGAGGGGAGGTCGGTGGGGGGATGGGGGATAATATAGGTGAAGGGGACTAAGAGGACAGTCACCTGGATGAGCGCTGAGTCATGTATAGAATCACTGAATCACTCTGTTGTACCTCTGAAACTAATATAACACTGTATGTTAACTATACTGGAATCAAAATTTTAAGATAAATAAATGAATTTTAAAAGAGTGCAACATCAAAAAAAAAATAGTAAGGCGCTTTCTTGGTATACATGGTGTTCAGGAACGGCCTTTGCCTAGATGAGCAGAAGTTTAGTCAGTGAAATAGTATTCATCATCATTATTATTATTTATAAAAGCAACATTCTATGTGAGAAAGGCATAGAACACAGCCTGACTTAAAGAAGCTTCTATCTGGTGACAGAGACAGATGTGTGCCCAGATAATCCCGAGCAAGCACAGGGGGTTGGGGGAAAGCGTGGAAAGGCAGGCTCCGCGTGGACTAAGGAAGGCTTCTGATTCCAAATGGAAATGCCGCAGTGTAGCAGCCATCTACCCAGTGGTGGCTATTCCAAAGAGCTGGAGATACTGCTTTCATCTTAGAAGACATTTTCCCTGCATTCATGAAATACGATTGCAATCTCTAGCTCCTGCGTGTGGTCCAGGCAATCACTTAGATTGTAAATCTGGCCCAACGCAAAGCCCATGAAATTCATGCACCATAAGGCTCGTTTCCGCCCTTTTCCTCCTGGGTGAGCGGCCGGCTTCTCAGCACACTGATCAAACACGAGAATCTCGTTTCACTCCCGTCGTTCTTCCTGAAGCCAATGAAGCGGAGTTGGCTTAATTAGTCTCAAGTGGAATCTGAACTCTTTATCCTAGAACAGGAGTGAGTCTGGGCCCGCTCTAACGCTGCAGCGCGTTTATCACAGCACCGGCCAGGTGGGTTTTCCAGAAACCCGATGAAGCAGGAGCCCCAGAAATGTTTGCCGCCTGCTCGGGGCAGCTCAAGGTTCTGCTCCAGCAGCACCTGCCACTTGGCTGCGCCGGCGAGGCTCCCTCGCAACCTTCCCCCGCCGCATCCAGGCCCTTCACCACGCGCCCCATCACGCCTGCGCGCCACCGGTCGTCAACCCCAGGGGAGGCAAGGCCGCCTCTAGCCGCAGGGTGGCGCTGCGGGGAAGGCGCGCACAGGACAGGGCACAGCGGGTGCGGGGAAGAGCCCTGGAGAACGGGGGCGGGGTTGGGAGCGGGGTTGGGGGCGGGGGCGCGGAGGGAAGGGTTGGAGGCGCTGGGGAGCAGGTCCTGCCTAGTTAAAAATTAACTCGCACGTTCATCTTAGTGCTCGGTAAGTTAATACAATACTCAGCAAAAGAGAAAGAAGGGAAAAGAAAGGAATAAAGAAAGAAGGAGGAAAAGGAAGGAGAGAAGGAAGGGAAGAAGAGAAGGAAAGGATCCTTCTGACCATATATATTCTAACCACGAGAAAGGGAAAAGATCCTCTTTTCTCTCTCTCTCTCTTTTTTTTAACTAAGAATTTTTAATTACAGAGTACTTTAAATATCCAAAAGCGTGAAGGTGGATCTCATCCAGATCTTACATTTCTCCTCACCAAAAAACTTCATTAAGGAAAAGGAAGCAAGCCATAGATTCACAATACCTGCATCTGAAGAAAGTTCTCTAGAACAGGGGAATTTTTACAAATGATAAGCAAAGCCAAACCACCTACTTTTTAAAGTGGGCACCTCGCCGAAGAAGATATCCAAATGGCCAACAAGTGGATAAAGGTGTTTCACGTTATTGCTCATAAGGAGAACGCAAATTAAAATCTGAAATGAGATACTAACACACCTGCCAGAATGGTTACAATTTAAAAAGACTGATAATAACAAGTGTTGGCGAGGATGTGAGCAACTGCAACTCAGACATTGCTGGTGCTAGCGATCCCTTTGGAAAACTACTTGGCAATTTTTACTAAGTCTAAGCATATACCTAACCTAAGATTCAAATAGTCCAGTTCTAGAATACAGACAAGAGAAATGAAGGCATATGTTTATAAATAAATATGTTTGGGAAATTTCTAGATGTTGTGCATAAGGGACAAAACGTGAGGGAAAAAAAATCAAATGTCTCCAATGGGAAGCTAGGTAGATAATTGTGTATATTTATATAGTGGCATACTATAATTTTTAGAAAGCAGTTTACTGGTATATACAACAATGTGGATAGGTCTCAATGACACTACGTTCAGTAAAAGAAGCCAGACACAGAACAGTCTCTTTCTATAAACCCGTTTGTATGCATTTCGAGAACAGGCAAATGTAACTGATAACTGAAGTCAGAATAGTGATTATCTGAGGCAGGACTGGTATAAACTGGGAAGGAGCACAAGCAACATTTATAGAGTGCTAAACATTTTCTGGATTTTAATTTAGCTGGTGATCACATGGCTGCACACATATGTAAAAAGGTTGTACACTTGGGGTGTCTGGGTGGCTCAGTCGGTCAGGCCTCTGACTCTTGGTTTCAGCTCAGGTCATGATCTCATGGTGGTGAGATTGAGCCCCATGTCTGGCTATGCGCTGAGCATGGAGCCTGCTTGGGATTCTCTTTCTCTTCTCCCCCTCCCCCAACTTGCATGCTCTCTTTCTTTAAAAAAATGTAAAAAGTTGTACACTCAAGGGCTGCATGGGTGGCTCAGTTGGTTAGGCATCTGCTTTCAGCTCAGGTCATGGTCCCAGGGTCCTGGGATTGAGTCACAAGTCAGGCTCCCTGCGCAGCTCTGCCCCTGCTTGTGCTCTCTCTCTCTGACAAATAAATAAATAAAATCTTTAAAAAAAAAAGTTGTACACTTAATATTAGTGTGCTTTGTTATATAGATATTATTCATCAATTTAAGAGCATGAAAAATAATGGAATAGACAACTATATATTCCTTAGATTCTTTTGATGCTAGCATTTGCCATACTTGCTTCGTTCTTTTGTTGATTAGAATATAAAACAATATAATGTATTTGGACATAGCCCCCCATTCTACCCACATTTCTTTTTTTTTTTAATTTTTTAATTATTTTTATTTTATTTTATTTTATTTTATTTATTTGACAGAGAGAAATCGCAACTAGGCGGAGAGGCAGGCAGAGAGAGAGGAGGAAGCAGGCCCCCTGTGGAGCAGAGAGCCCGATGTGGGGCTCGATCCCAGGACCCTGGGACCATGACCTGAGCCGAAGGCAGAGGCTTTAACCCACTGAGCCACCCAGGCGCCCCCTACCCACATTTCTTGGTCCCCAAAGGCAATCACTGTTCTGGAAGAAGCCTGCATCCTAACCACGTGCTTTTATGTTTGATTCAGAGCCTACTGTGCACCAGGCAATGTTCTATTTCCTGGAGATTTAGCAACTAATCAAATACACAGATGTGTCTGCACTCTTGGGGCTGATGCTTGAAAGAGTGATAGACAGAGAGCAAAAACTAAGTAAAATAAACAGTATATTAGATGGGAACATGTGCTAAGAAAAAAATAAAGCAGGAAAAAGAAAACAGGGAGGGGATGGGATGGGTGTTCAATTTTGGATAAGATTGCCCGGGAACAATTCAGTGACAGGGTAACATTTTAGGAAGATGTGAAGAATGAAGAGGAGAAAAGCACACAGACATCAGGGCTAAAGATATTCTAGGCCAAAGGAACCTAGGTTTAAGGTGCAAGGCTAGGGCAGATCTGGAGGAATGAGCAAGGTTAGGGATCCAAGGTCTGGGGACGAGGTGGAACCTTGCAGTCCATCGTAAGGAGTTTCTGAGACAGGAACCATTTGAGAGTTTCAAGCAGACAAATGTTTAACAGAACCATCCTGGCCATTGTTTAGAATAGATTCCAGGCAGGACATGGGCAGAGCAGGGAGACCAGTTAGGAGGGCAAGGCAATAATAATCCAGCGCAGGGCTGGTGATGGTTTAGCCCTGCTAGTTGGTGTGGATGTGGGCAGGACTGGTTGAATTCCAGGTGGATTTTGAATTTGTGTAACGTGTCTACATCTGCATCAGTAATACATAACATTGCTTTGCGTGCTTTGAAAATATGCATACATGCAAATTTATCCTCCACAAGTTCTTTTGCGGGTACTTTTTCTTTGAGATTCATCGGTGTCAATGAATGTAGATTATTTTATCTGCTGCATGATAGAACATGGCGTGAACATTCATTGAGTCATATATGTCGCAAGTATGTGTCTAGCGTCTACTAAAAACCAGTCATCGTTCTAGGTACGGAGCCTCAGGAAAGGGCTAGAGACAAACCCCTCTGCCGCACGGATCTTCACGGTTCATGTTTGTTCATTGCCCTGATGATGATGAGTATTAGCTTGTTTCCGGCATTTCACTGTTACAAATTTCTGCAATGGACACCTGCTGAACTTGTCTGCTGCTCGATGTGTGGATGAATGAAAGCTTTACAAGGGCACCTAAACACATCATTTAGGGATTTGCTAACTGTTGACAAATGGCTTCCCAAAGTGGGTGTTCTGATTCTCTGTGCTCCCTGAGTTCTCATTCCTCTACAGTCCCCACCCAAAGCTTGGGTTTAATCTTTGGCCGACTAATGAGTGCGAAATAGTATTTTACTATTTTTAGCTTCACTTTCCTATTACTAGTGAGTTTAAATATCTTTTCATATGCTTATTAACCATTTATATTTCTTCTTCTTTGAACTACCCATTCATATAACTTTGCCAGTTTCCACCATGGTTTGTTTTTTACTTATGGAATTGCTGAATGTTATGTGTAAATTTTGATACTAATTTGTGGCTGATTTTATGTGTAATGATATTTATCTTTGTCTAAGATACCTTTTTATGCTGAAGTTAAATATTATTAACATAATAAAATTTATGAGTCTTTTCTGATGAATTATTAGGTGTTTGCTTTTTCTATCTATTTAAGTAATATTTCTCTATTCCAAGGTCACAAAGACATTCCTTAATTGTTTCTCCTAGTTTCCAGTCTTTTGCTTTTCACACTTAGGTCTTTAAATGCATTTGGAATTTATTTTTGTGTATGGAGTGAAATGGATGGAGTATTTTCCCTTCAGGGGATAGCTAATTGTCCCACTGTATGCAATAAAACTAATTGCATACAATAAGATTATATTTGAAATACTATTAGTAAGAGATTATGTATTTAGTCATTTTGACTTTCTATTGAAGTAATTCAAACTTTTTATCAAGGGTTTCTAGCACTTCTAGGTTATGACAGAAAAAAACAAAGGCCAAATTCCTTCCAGGTAGTAAAAGGGGCACAATTTTTTGAGTAGTTCATACTTCCCTCACTGGCTTATAATGCTACCTTTAGAGTACTCTGTAATATATTATCTATAAAATAAACTGTTCCTTGGTTTTCATTTTATCGCATAGGTCTATTTAACGTTAGATTTGGTTACAATAATTTTCAAGTTCAAAAATGTCTCTTCCATTTCTTGTTTGCTAAATCTTTTAAAAATTATGAATTTGTTTGAAATTATTTATCAGAACTATGATGTATCTTCTAACATGATTCTAAGATTTCCTCCTTTTAAATTTTTTTTAATTTTATATTTATTTAAAAAAATTCTTTTTTAAGATTTTATTTATTTATTTGACAGAGAGAGATCACAAGTAGACAGAGAGACACGCAGAAAGAGAGAGGAGGAAGCAGGTTCCCTGCCGAGTAGAGAACCTGATGTGGGACTCGATCCCAGGACCCTGAGATATAACCTGAGCCGAAGGCAGAGGCTTTAACCCACTGAGCCACCCAGGCACCCTAAGATTTGCTCCTTTTATCTATTAATAAGATGAACCACATTAATAGAATTTAATTTAATTTAATAGAATTTTATTATTAAATTAATAGAATTTAAATTAATTATTAAATTAATAGAATTTAATTTAATTTAGCTTTCTTGAGAATAAACCCAACTTGGTCAATTACAAACTAACCTAAGTAAATTTGGTCCTGCATCACTATTATTGCTTGGTAGACAGCAGTAACCTCTGAAAAGTTTAAGGTAGGAGAAGGTTAGCTACTGCCTCACAATCTTCTTACTTGTTATAATGAAAGCATATCTTAGACAAAATTCTGTACACATCCTAATATGTACTAAACCAGTATTGGTTAGAAAGTGGATAGAAAACTATTCGTATACCCCGTTCTCTAATCTAGGTGAAATTCCAGCTCTCCGTACATTTGGGTGCTCTGAATAGCACTTTGCATGAAATGTATGACAACATTCCATGGCTGGTGTCAGGCAAACAGATATCTGTCTTGACCAATGGCTGAATTCCAAGTGTGTTTTGTTTAAAGATTAAGCCACAAAGCATCTCTCTGGGTTCAGACTACAGACTCTTTGAATTCTTATGTCCTTTAAGGGTGGGGAATATCTCTGAAATATGTTAGCCTATCCCCATTTTCTAAATATATTTCGTTCCATCAAGGAGAACACATTTTTCACACGCATTATGCTAATTAGTAATGCTGATGTGCTAGCTAAACACCCCTCCATGTGGACTCAGGATTATAAAAATTGTACCGTGTTGACCCTTGAATTTACTAGAACAAATATACTATCACTCTTTCTTGGCTAACATACTTTAAATTACAGATAAAATAAATAACTGATTTGATGCTTTAACAAATATTTATGGCATATTTTAGGTAATAGAGGTATAGCAGGAAGGAAAGAGACCAAAGTCCCTGACTTTGATAGAACTTACATTCTAGTAAGAGAAACTGAGGAAAAGGGGACAGGAGGCTTTAAGATGAATTTAGCTTGTGTGTTTAAAGCGTATACATAACTTCCACTTCCGTGTTGTAGTCATTGTCACTGGACTTGTCCTCTGTCATGGACAGAATTAGAAAGGTGGACAAAATGAGGAAACAAGTGGTTAAACACGCTGGAGCACAGGGTGTACGGAATTGTGACTCCGGACGAAAAGGAAACAGCGTGAGACCTTCTGTCATCCTGGCTTTAGACCCGGAAGAACTCAAAGCTGTGTTCAGGACTTGAAGGAAGACATACACATAATCAGAAGGGAAATTAAGGTATATATATCTTTATGTATATGTATGTATCATATACAATGTATGTATAATTATATATAATGTATTATAATATAATCTTATGTATATTTAAGATATCAAATTTAATAACATATATATATAACTTATAAGGTTGAAAAATATAATACCTGAAAAGAGAAGTTTACTGAGTGGGATTAACAGCAGAGTAAACACTGCAGAAGAAAAAATTCAGTAAAACTGGAGACATAGCATTATGGACTAATCAAATGGAAAGACAGAAAAAGAAAAAAAGACCAAACAAAAATGAACAGTGCTTTAGTGGCATTTAGGAAAATAGCTAATGATTCAATGTATCATTTGAATGAGGAGAGAGCAGAAAATATTTTTGAAGAAATATAGGCATTAATATTTTTAAAAGTTTGGTGAAAACTGTAAACCAATAGATCCAGGAAAGTTTAATAAATTCCAAGCAGAAATAACAATGAAGCAAAACACACCAAGGCACACTGTACTCAAATTACTAAAAACCAATGATGCAGAAAAAATTTTATATGCAACCAGTGGTGGGGGCGGGTAAGACATTACATTCAGAGGAACAAAATTAACAATGTCCCACACTTCTCCTCAGGACCAATAAAAGCCAGAAAACATAGGGAAGACATCTTCAAATTTCTGAAAGAAAAGCGAGAGCCTAGAAGTACATGTCCAGTGAAAATACTCTTCAAAAATGAAGGTGAAATATTCACTTTCAGACAAACAGAATCTGGAAAGATTTTCTTCCCCCAATAGGCCTGTACCATAAGTAATGTTAGAAGAAATTCCTCAGGTTGAAGTAAAATCATACCACTAACTTGGATTTTAAAAAGGAAAGAAAAGCCCTGGAAATAGTAAATGTGTATGTAAATATAACAGCTTGAAGAAGTAATTACTAATATAACACTTTATGTTAATTATACTGAAATTAAAAATAAATAAGCAAACAACAAAAAATAAAGAAGTAGTAATAACAGTGTACTGTGGAGCTTGTAATAAATGTAGAAGTAAAATACGTAACAGCAGGGGCGCCTGGGTGGCTCAGTGGATTAAGCCGCTGCCTTCGGCTCAGGTCATGGTCTCAGGGTCCTGGGATCGAGCCCCGCAGCGGGCTCTCCGCTCCGCGGGGGGGCCCGCTTCCTCCTCTCTCTCTGCCTGCCTCTCTGCCTACTTGTGATCTCTCTCTCTGTCAAATAAATAAATAAAATCTTAAAAAAAAAATACGTAACAGCAGTAGCTCAAGGAATGAGATGGAGTGAAATGAAGTATACTAGAATGGTTAGGAAAAAAAGAGGCAAGTTACCAATTTTAGGAATAAGAATGGATCATCATTACAGATCATACAGATATTAGAAGAATAATAAGAGGATATTATAAACAACTTTATGTTAATAAATTTAAAAGCAAATTACCAATGTGATTCAAAAAGAAATACAAAATATGGATAGGTTGTTATTTCTTAAATTTTTTTTTTTTAGATTTTTAAAAAAATTTATTTATTTGAGAGAGGGAGACAGAGAGGGAGAAGCAAACTCCCTGCTGAGCAGAGAGCCTTATGTGGGGCTTGATCCCAGGACTCTAAGAACACGACCTGAGGCGAAGGCAGACTTTTAACTGACTGAGACACCCAGGAGCCCTGATAGTTCTTAAATATTTTAACATGTGACTGAGTCTCTTGATGAAGAAAATTCCAGACCCAGGTAGTTTTAGACTGGTGAACTGTACACAAGTCTTCTCATCAATCTTTAAAAAAATAGAGAAGTGGGGCGCCTGGGTGGCTCAGTGGGTTAAAGCCTCTGCCTTCGGCTCAGGTCATGATCTCAGGGTCCTGGGATCGAGCCCCGCATCGGGATCTCTGCTTGGCGGGGAACCTGCTTCCCCGCACCCCCACCCGCTTCTCTGCCTACTTGTGATCTCTCTCTCTGTCAAATAAATAAATAAAATCTTTAAAAAAAAATAGAGAAGTAAAAACACTTTCCAACTTATTTTTTGATGTAAGCATTAACCAGATACCAAATCCAGAAAAAGACATTACAAGAAAGAAGAAAAAAAATTTCCCTATGTATTGTGATAATACAGGTTAAAAAATCTTTATCAAAATTTTAGCCAATCACTGTATGTTAAGTAACTGGAATTTAAATATAAACTTTTTAAAAATTTAGTCAAACTCATCAATATATAAAAAGGACAATGCATCATGTTCAAGTGAGTTTTGCCCTGGGAATGTAAGACTGGCTTACCATTAAAAAATCAACCAATATAGTTCACCATATTAACAGGATACGCATAGCCACCAGGATCTCAACACGCAAGGAAAAGTATTTGACAAAATTTAACATCAGTTAATATTAAGTAATCTAAGAAACTAGGGATAAAAAGAAAATTCCTCGATCTGTTAAGGATCATCTGTGAAAAACTCAGAGCTAACAACACATTTAATGGAAAAAGACTGAACATTTTCTCTCTAGGGAGCAAGAAAGGGATGTCTGTTCTCTTCACTTGAGTTTCACATTGCCAAAAAAGAAGAAAAGAAAGAGAGGAAAGAGAGAAGGGTTATAAATAGTCAAGGAAGTAGTAAAACTCTCTTTAAGTGACACCTTCTAACAATGGCATCAAAGACGTGAAGTGATGAAATTACCTAGTGATAAATTTAACAAAATATTGTAAGACCTATTCATTGAGAGAACTGAAAGAAAATCTAAATAGATACATTGTATTTATAGATTAAAGATTCAATATATATATTTTTTAAGATTTTATTTATCTATTTGACAGACAGAGATCACAAGCAGGCAGAGGCAGGCAGAGAGAGGGGGAAACAGGCTCCCAGCTGAGCAGAGAGCCCGATGCGGGGCTGGATCTCAGGACCCTGAGATCATGACCTGAGCCCAAGGCAGAGGCTTTAACCCACTGAGCCACCCAGGCGCCCCAGATTCAATATATGTTTTTAAAGTTTTAATTGTGGCAAAGTAAACATATAACTCACCATTTTAACCATTTTTTTTAGATGATTTTATTTATTTATTTGACACAGAGAGAGAAAGAGAGAGAGAAAGCGAGCACAAGCAGGGGAATGGCAGGCTAGAAAGAAGCAGGTAACCACTGACTGGGAGATAATATTTATTATATACACATACATTTTACATATATAAGTTTTATATCTACCTATATGTAAATTCTATAGTATGGAACTTATACTTCCATAAAGTGGATCCAAAAAGACAGCATTTTTTTTTTAAATATTTTATTTATTTGACAGAGAGAAATCACAAGTAGGCAGAGAGGCAGGCAGAGAGAGAGGAGGAAGCAGGCTCCCTGCAGAGCAGAGAGCCCGATGCGGGGCTTGATCCCAGGACCCTGGGATCATGACCTGAGCTGAAGGCAGAGGCTTTAACCCACTGAGCCACCCAGGCTCCCCAAAAAGACAGCATTTTTAAGCAATGGAGAAATAAAACACTGCATTGTTGGACTCAGCTGGCTACTGTTCAGAATTTTTACATCCATGTTAACCAGTGATACTGGCTTACAACTTTTATTTCTGACACTATTATTAACTGATTATTTTTAGGGTTATAGCAGCATCACAAAATGAATTGATGAGCTCTCCACTTCTTATTTCAAATACAATCAGTTCATTAAAGAATTTAGTAAATTTGTAGAATCATCTGAGGGCCACCTGGTGCATTGGTCATGGTTTTCTTATTCTTTCCTCTCTGACTTGTTTTTTTAATGACTGCAAAGTTTTTTCTTTTGAGATTTATACAATTTTTGAGTCAATCATAATCATCTTCTAGAATAGTTTGTGTTTTGTGTTCACTTTCAAAGTTATTGAAATATAGATTTAGTAATATTCTTTTTTTTTCTGTGTCCTTTAGTAGTTAAATTCCACACAAAGGACACTATAGCACAACTATCCAGAATCCCACATAAAGGTCATACTTGTAAACGCCCTGAAAGAACATGATTTCTCTGCAAAATATTAATAAAAATAAAACCTAATGATTATTTTACTTGGAAATTACAAGATAACATATTTTATAAAACTCACCAGGAAGATCTTTTTGCAAAAAATAAAAGCAAAAAGACTGGTTGTCTTCCTACATGGATCTGTGTAAATCAGATCAATTCATTTAACATCTCTGCTCTTATTGTACCGTAAGTAGGGGGCCTTATATTTGCTCTTACTTGCCTCTTTAAGCCCTGCAATTCTATTCCATCTTTTTTAATGTAAGTTTACATGTGAATAGGCGTATGTGAGTGTGTATGTTTATGTATATAAAGGGGATCAAATCAAATAATCGTTGAGACCCCTCCAGCTCTTAATCTTACTCTGAGATTAAAACCTTTGACTTCATATTAAATATATTCCAACCAAGTTCTTCAGCCAGTTTCTCTATTCTCTCCCTTCTTTGGGGTAAGGCTGAGTCCATTAACACATTTGCTAGTATTTAAAACACAACTGTTGTAATCTGCACCATCAATTCAATAATATTTTTAAGAAAGAGGAACTTTTATATATCAAATGATTACATTTAATTGTAAGTTGTATCATGATTTTAGAAACACTATATTATGGAAAAATAATCACAACTAGAAAAATATGATAATTATATTCTCTGCTCAAATAAATTTTCTATTTGGTAGAGATGAATAATGGCGCCAGTGGGGCTAAAGGGGTTATTGGCAATGAGGGAGTTTCTGACAGGTAAGAAGATTCCAATCACAAATAATACAATACCAACCAACAACCTCATTAACCTCCTGCACAACAATAAAAAATGCAAAAATCTGGAAGTTCAGAGGTTAAGTCAGCAGCTCAGTGGTATTCTTAGGCATTCAAACTCTCTGGATCTTTCTTCTGTGGTTTGATTTGTTAGCTTGACCCTTGATCTTCAAAGCCAATGTGTCCAATTGATTTGCTAAATCTTGTACAGTAAATGAAACACCACTACTTTCTGTCACCATCATGTCTGTTTGGTAAGTTTCTTCAGGTAGAAATTTCCTTAACGTGTACCTTATGACCTCAACTTTATCCATTGTATCTTCTAAGAAATCCATTTATTTTTCCAAAAGATTATTTCTCTCTCTTTCTTCTTCTCCCTTTCTGTCAATTTCTCAAAGAATTAAGCACATCCTATATACCAGACTCTGTAGAGAGTAAACGTAGTAAAACATGACCTTAAGAAAATTGTAGTCATGTTGGCTGACAGGTTTAAACAGAAGCAGCAAAGCTAGAGGGGTAGGCTGGATCTAAAATACAAGGTTAGGGGTGCCTGGGTGGCTCAGTGGGTTAAGCCTCTGCCTTCAGCTCAGATCATGATCTCAGGGTCCTGGGATTGAGCCCCGCATTGGACTCTCTGCTCAGCAGGGAGCCTGCTTCCCCCTCTCTCTGCCTGCCTCTCTGCCTACTTGTGATCTCTCTCTCTCTCTCTCTCAAATAATTACAATCTTTAAAAAAAATAAAATACAAGAATGTATAATCAAGAATGTGTGCTATCCACATGATCTGTGGCTATTGATTTTGACCTAGATCACCTGGCTGAGGTGGTGTTTGTCAGGTTTTTCCACTGTAAAGGCACTCTCTCTCCTTTCTCTCTCTATTCTGTACTCTTTGGAAGGAAGCTTGCTGTTCTCTTTTCTATCAGTTAAATTAATGTGAATCTAGTGAGGATAGGAATGCCCCTGGTATCCGAGCCCCTCACACCAGGCTTTCTCATCAGAAGTCCTTCACTAAGTGAAGACATCGTGTCTTTGCTTTTAACATGATGTCTAAGTCCCAGATGAGCCATTCCACCTGTGCTGTGCGAGTGAGGTTAGCACTTTGAGAAGTGCCAAGGAGACCCACCTCCCCCAAGATATTCTGTCTCAGTGCCATTGGGTCATTTTTCCTCCTTATTGTTCCTACAGAATGTCTTTTAGGATGACACCTTGAGCAGGGTTATCTAGAACAGAGAATGAATGGTGCTCCCTGGCGTTGTGCAGCGGGATAAACAGCAGAGCAGCAGATCTGTTTCCTAGAGGAAACTGAAAACGTATTTGCACTTTCCAGCGTTGGGCACATTCCCCTTCTCACATAATCATAGGTTCTGGAGAAAGGAATGAGAATTTATCCCACAGTGAGAAGACCCATACAGGATTCACAGAGGAAGGATGAGGGACTCAGGAGGCCAGGACAGAGTGATAAGAAAGCACAGAAACCAGGAAGGGAAAGGCATGTGGAAGGAATGAATCACTTCATGTTTGACTAAAAGCCAGGAGTATATGAAAGCCAGGGTGTTTCAGAAATAGGTGTTTTAAAAGAAATAAGGAGGTAGTAAAACACTTTAGAAAAGCTCACAAAGATTTGCTGAAACAGAGTTAACGTATACTGAATATTTATTATGTTCCAGCCACTGTTTTACATTTTATGTAGTTTCACTTGGTTTCTCAGACTTTTGCATGCTTCAAAATTGCCTGGACACCTTCTGATTTAGCAGGTTGGGTTAGGGCCAGAAAATCTGCATTTCTAATAAGCCCCAGATAATGCTTTAGCTGCTGGGTTGTGGGTCACTTTGAAGATCACTGGTTTGACCAATTTAATTCTAACAGATACCTATGAGGGACATACGGTTATTATTCCCATTTTACACAGAAGGGAACTGAGACATGGAGAAAATGAGTAACATGGCTACCCTTCTGCCATCCTCCGAAGGAAGCAGTAAGGCAGGATTTGAACCCAGGTAGTCTAACTTTTGTCCTGGATTTTAAATGCTATGTCATGCAGTGTCCTAGATAATTACCACCAGAGAACTCTTATCCACCTAAGACAGCACCGTGGCCAACTTACTGCCATCTAATTTAGTTTGAAAGATAATAGCCCCAAAAGGCTGCAACTCTTTTCGAGTTAGTGAAATAAGCTACATATATTGGCAAAATCTTGGTTTTGAAAATGTCTTTCACTCTGATAATTGTCTTTCAAAGCATGTAAGGTAGATACTAAGAAAAAAGATAGAAATTAACATAATGGAAGGGTAAGCCTTATAAAACCTTCAAATCTTTCTGGAATTTCAGGGTTTAACCCTGAATGTGGACTGCTATTTACACTGAATTGAAAAGCTTTTAAAAATCTATTTACAATTTTCTCTCCTGGCTTTCTGTGGACGGAGCAGGTCAAAACATGTTAAACTCAACAGAAAATACTTCCATGTTAAATTCAGTTATTATGGAGTCTACAATTTAAGGCACAGTGGGCAGATAAAACACACTTCAGCTCTAATGATGACTGGGGTTATTAACCTGAGTGACATGTATTATGCCCTAAATGTCTTATGACACCTTACAGCAGAGTAAAGATAATATTGACGTACAGTTAAATCATTTCAGAAAACAAAGAGGAGAAAAAAAATCCAGATCAAAATGTCTAGTAGAGGAGTCTTCAGAAAACCTTCTACAAGTATGGTTTTCCCCAAATCTTGTCAAAAGGCAAGAGCAACGTGCGAAGGGATTGATGTACCTACCCTCACTTGTGAGAACCACTGATTTTAGACCCTCTCATCTTCTTCTATCTTAAATCAGCATCACTAAGGGCATGCCATTCTTTACACACCTTGCCAATAATTATTAAGCAATTCCTTTGAGGTTTGTTTTTTTCTCTCGATGAGACAACTTCAAATCCTAAGTTGCGTCTTCACCTCCCTGCTGGCCCCCATCTTCAGAGTTGGAAGGGTTGTTGGAGATCCTGCTCTTTAACTTCCTGATCTACCAGATTAGGCTCATGAAATAATATTATCTGACCCAGTTCTATAAGAAAATGAATATAAAATGATGGTTCATAGCTGTTTGTCAAGGCAAACAATGAATTATGGAGGAAGGTTGTTGTTGTGAAGGACCACCAAGAAAAACACCATTGTAATTAAGTAGCTGTAGAGACATGTTCTAGCAGGAGCTCAAGAAATGTTCACTGAAGCCAGGAGCACAGGAGTCTAGGTTAACCACATAACTTCGCTTGCTACTTTTTGTTTCCTGAGCACACACAAGGGCAGTTTACCCTTCAAGAAGTAAGTTAGTAAAGAATCATGTCAGCAATCTTCTAGAGTCACTGAACTGAGGAAAAGACATTACAGGAAAAAAGACAGTGATGAGAGATATCCGGGACACACCAGAGCTTCAAAATGATGCCTGCAGCTTACTAGAGATTTCTGCTCAGCGTAGAAATGGAAATCAGTAAGAAGAGGGAAAATATCCTGAATGCGTGGAAGGGGTGAGGGGACTTTCTGGGGTCTCTTTTAAAGGGGCACTAATTTCATTCCTAATCACTACCAAAGTCCCCATCTCCTAATCCCATCCTTTGAGGGTGGGATTTCAATTTATGAATTTTGAGGGGGGCACAAACAGTTAATCTATAGCAAGCATTTTAGCTGGGAAAGTGGCAAAATGAGAAATGTGCCAAGTTCCTGAGGCCAGGCACTGTTCAGCAGCGAACTTCACCAGCTTCCCATGTGCCTTCTCACCTGACACTCCTTCTCAGAGCCTCCTCAGTCACTGTGAAGGCATTCCTTCGCTCTGAAACAGACGAACTGGTGTGTGCGAAGGTGGAAAATGGTGTCCTAAGGGCAAAAGAGTTTTGCTGTGAGGGAAGTTTTGCTGTGAGGAAACGCCTCATGTCAATTTTCTCTTAAGCCTGCAAGAATATTTCTTCGTATGTGGAAAGCCAAAACAATGTGTTGTTGCCTGAAGCTCTCACCCAACTGTTGTCCTGGGGTAGAATTATCCCAAAGGAGATAGATGTCTCCAGGGCCACCCCAAAGCCAGCTCTTTGCCACCAGCAGCAGTAGCTGGAGGGAAGAGGTGCTTTGAATGGACAAACCTGGAGTCTGAATGAACTTACACCTGTATTCGATCCAATGCATTTATGCTCTATTTAGTATATATTCAAATTGACTCCGCTATATTCCTAGGTATTCCTTGCATGTGTGTGGTATTGGAATCCCATTATTCTCTTTTGGCAGAATGGTCCTACCGACCGACTGTGACAGGTAGTTTGGAAAATCCCAAGGATTTCAAGGATGAGCATTAGCAGTCAAATAATCACAGAGGGCCTTTAAACAAAATGATTATAAAATAAACAAATCCATACATCAAAGCAGTGGGAAAGATTAAACATTAAGCAGGCAAACTGTACCTTTAGGGAGAACTTCAGAAACCCAAATTGGACTTGGCTTTCATGAAAATGAGAATTATCACTGTTGGTTACAGTAAGGTCCCAAACGAGAGGCTTCATACTATTTTGGCAACATTATTTGGTTTCAACCTACAGCTACTAAATTACCCTTTGCTTCTTTCGAGTGAAGCAAAACTGCTCTGTATCATCTTAGACTCTTCTGAAGTAACTTTCTAGAAATGCTCAGTGAAATAAGATATGTTTACTAGAGCTTTCCAATAAGATACTTCATAACCTTTAAATAGCCCTGTCTTTGAAATGAAACTATTCTGAATGTTTCTGATGATTTGAAGACAGTCGTTGTAAACAGCTCATTGGCTGTTTGTCTGCGACATCTGTCTAGCCTGTGATTTGGAGATAATGGACTAAAAGAAGAGAGGGGGAAAAAAATCTAATCTTAAAAATTTTTTTCACTTGGGGGTGGCTGGGTGGCACAGTCCCTTAAAGCATCCAGCTCTTGGTTTTGGCTCAGGTCTGATCTCAGGGTCATGAGATCGAGCCCTGTGTCAGGCTCTGCGCTCAGTGTGGAGTTGGCTTGAGGTTTTTTTTGTTTTCTTTTTTCCTCTCTCTCTCTCCCTTTGCCCTTCTCCCGACCCCATTCACTCTTTTCCTCTCTCTCAAATAAATTAATAAATCTTTAAAAAAATTTTTTTTTCACTTGTGGTGGAAGCTCTGCATTAAATACACACACACATACACACGTTTCATAAGTATTCAATCTCATGTTGCACTATGATAAATACAGGAATCCTCCTGCATCAGGCTTTAGCCTTGTTATCGTTATTATAGATGGGGTAAGCAAATTCTAGAAGAGACAAGCAAGTCGCCCTGGATACTCAGTCCTCACTGAAGAACGAACACCCAGGTGTCCGGACAAGCAAAGGCCCTGGAAAGGCCAGACTAACCTCACTGAATAGATTCAGCTGCCTGCTTCCACTGTGAGGCTTTGCTTAGCTATGGCAATGACCCAGCTCGCACATTGTATCCTCGGTCTCCTGGGGCTCTCTTCTTGGCTTCCCAGCCTGCAACAGCCCAAACAAAATCACTCGGGGTTTGAAAGGATCTGCCTGGACCATGTGGAACTTCAAAAGACACCAAGATAGCGACCACATTAATGGATGCTAATGGGTATGACCTTAACTGATTAAATCCAGTCCCAGCTCTCTGGCCCCTGCAGGTATTACAGTAAGGCTTTTAGACATATAATAACTTCTTTTTTTCCCCCTCTGCACCAAGCTTTCTATAAATAGGGAAATGGAGCCACCTAAGCTGTTCTCAGCAAGTGACTCCCGTTGTGTGCCTTCGAGGCAGGCTTTCCCACGATGGCCTGTCTTCACGGCTCAGGAAGTCTAGAGACCTGAAAGGGAGTGTGGCTCATCATGGGTTGTGTCTCCATTTCCTAAACATTCAACTCACTGCTTAGCCCCATGTAATGGGATTTGTGTCCTGTCTTGTCTCGATGATTCCCCAACCACTGAACAGCACCTCCAACATCTGTTCTCTCCACCCTCTCCCTCTTGCCCCGACGTCCTACCCTGGCTGCCTCCAGGTGAGGTGGGATTTCTTTGATCCGCATAGGGTTGGCCATCTTATTTTTGAGACCTTTCTCAAAATTTTTATTTAAATTCAATTTAGTTAACATATAGTATACAGTTAGTTTCATGAGTAGAATGTAGTGATTCATCAGTTGTGTATAACACCCAGTGGTCATTATATCACGTGCCCTCCTTAATGTCCCAACCCCCTACCTCCTTCCCTCCCAGCAACCCTCAGTTTGTTTCCTAGAGTTAAGAGTCTCCTATGGTTTGCTTCCCTCTCTGTTTTTTATCTTATTTTATTTTTCCTTCCCTTCACCTATGTTCATCTGTTTTTTCTTAAATTTCACATATGAGTGAAATCATATGGTATTTGTCTTTCTTTGACTGACTTATTTCACTGAGCATAACACCTACTAGTTCCATCCACATTCTTGCAAATGGCAAGATTTCACTCTTTCTGATAAGTGAGTAATATGCCATTGTGTATATACACCACATCTTCTTTACCCATTCTTCTATTGATAGACATCTGGGCTCTTTCCATAGTTTGGCTATTGTGGACATTGCAGCTATAAACATTGGAGTGCATGTGCCCCTTCAGATCACTATTTTTCTTTTCTTTGGATAAATATCTAGTAGTGCAATTGCTGGGTTGTAGGGTAGCTCTCTTTTTAATTTTTTGAGGAAACTCTGCACTGTTTTCCAGAGTGGCTGCACCAGCTTGCATTCCCACCAACAGTGGAGGAGGGTTCCCTTTTCTCCGCATCCTCGCCAGCATCTGTCATTTCCTGACTTGTTAATTTTAGCCATTCTGACTGGTGGGAGGTGGTATCTTGTTGTGGTTTTGATTTGTATTTCCCTGATCCCAAGTGATGTTGAGCATTTCTTGATGTGTGTCTTGGCCATTTGGATGTCTTCTTTGGAGAAATGTGTCCTCATGTCTTCTGCCCATTTCTTGACTGGATTTTTTATTTTGGGGGGTGTTTGAATTTGATAACTTCTTTATAGATTTTTTAGGTACTAACCCTTTATCTGATAAGACATTTGCAATTATCTTCTCCCATTCCATAGGTTGCCTCTGAATTTTGTTGAGTGTTTCCTTCGCTGTGCAGAAACTTTTTATCTTGATGAAGTCCCAATAGTTCATGTTTGCTTTTGTTTCCCTTGCCTCTGGAGAGATGACTAGCAAGAAGCTGCTGTGGCCGAGGTCAAAGAGGTTGCCTCCTCCTTCAGGAAGGTTGTTCTCCTCCAGAGGTTGTTCTCTTCTAGGATTTTGATGGATTCCTGTCTCACTTTTAGGTCTTTCATCCATTTTAATTTTAATTTTAATTTTAAATTTCTTTTTGTGTTTGATATAAGAAAGTGGTCCAGTTTCATTTTTCTGCCTGTTTCTGTCCAGCTTTCCCAAAACCATCTGTTGAAGAGACTGTCTTTTTTTTTCACAAGAATTTCAGGAATATTCTTTCCTGCTTTGTCAAAGATTAGTTGACCATAAAGTTGAGGGTCCATTTCTGAGTTCTCTATTTTGTTCCATTGGTTTATGTGTCTGTTTTTATGCCAGTACCATACTGTCTTGATGATTATAGGTTTGTAGCAGAGCTTGATGCCTCCAGTTTTTTTTTTTTTTAAGATTTTATTTATTTATTTGACAGACAGAGATCACAAGTAGGGAGAGAGGCAGGCAGAGAGAGAGGAGGAAGCAGGTTCCCTGCCAAGCAGCGAGCCTGATGCGGGGCTCCATCCCAGGACCCTGGGATCATGACCTGAGTGAAAGGCAGAGGCTTTAACACACTGAGCCACCAAGGCGCCCCAATGCCTCCAGTTTTGATTTTTGTTTTCAACATGATTTTGGCTATTGTGTCTTTTCTGGTTCCATACAAATTTTAGGGTTTTTTTATTCCAGCTCCGTGAAAATGTTTTTGGTATTTTGAGAGGGATTACTTTGAACTTGTAGATTGCTTTGGGTAGCATAGATATTTTAACAATATTTGTTCTTCTAATCCATGAACATGGAATATTTTTCCATTTCTTTGTGTCTTCCTCAGTTTCCTTTGTAAGTATTCTATAGTTTTCAGAGTACAGGTCTTTTAGTTAGGTTTATTCTTAGGCGTCTTATGGGTTTTGGTGCAACTGTAAATGAGGTCATTTCCTTGATTTCTTTTTCTGTTGCTTCATTGTTCGTGTATAGAAATGCAACAGACTTCTGTGTGTTGATTTTTTTATCCCATGATTTTGCTGAATTCCTCTATCAGTTCTCCCAATTTTTTGGTGGAGTCTTTTGGGTTTTCTACATAGAGTACCATGTTGTCTATGAAGAATGAAATTTTGACTTCTTTGCCAATTTGGATGCATTTTATTTCTTTTTGTTGTCTGATTGCTGAGGCTAGGACTTTCAGTACTATGTTGAACAACAGTAGTGTGAGTGGTCATCCCTGCTGTGTTCCTGACCTTAGGGGAAAAGCTCTCAGTTTTTCGCTGTTGAGGATGGTATTCACTGAGGGTCTTTCATATATGGCTTCTATGATGTTGAGGTACGTTCCCTCTATCCCTACATGATGGTGTGTTTTTTTCAAGAATAGATGGTATATTTTGTTAAATGTTTTTTCTTTACCTGTTGAGAGGATCATATGGTTCTTATCCTTTCTTTAATTAATGTGGTGCATCATGCTGATTGACTTGTGGACATTGAACCACCCCGGCAGCTCAGGAATAAATCCCACTTGGTAGTGGTGAATAATCCTTTTGATGTACTCTTGGATCCTAATATCTTGATGAGAATTTTTGCCCCCATGTTCATCAGGGTTATTGGTCTGTAATTCGTTTTGGTGGGGTCTCTGTCTGGTTTTGCGATCAAGGTAGTGCTTGACCACCATATTTTTATCTTTCAAACTTAAGTTAGTTGCTAAATTTTTATATTTACATGTCCATCTGCATTCTGGCTTTCATCAAAACTGTGAAAAATTTGGATGTAGTGAGTCAACATTCCCACGGAGCTGAGGGCAGCTGGCCCCTTAAGATGAGGCCATGATCCCTGCTTCCCCTGCTGGATGTATCTCACCCGGCCAACACCAAGCATCCTGGGGGTCCTTAGGCATTTATGATAGTTTTCCATCCCTGCCTCTCTTGGCACAAGGTACCACTGAGCTCCTAGCTTATGTGATGTAGCTGTCATCTGGCACTCCTTGCTTCTCTTTCTGGCCCTCTTTCAGTTATTTCTTCCATCTTCTCCTATCCTTTCAACAGAGGTGTCCCCTCAAGGGGAGATCTATCTTTGGTCTTCTCTTTCCTCTCTCCCTTTGCACCTCATCTATTTCTGATTTAAATTAGTAATTCTCTAATGATGATATTTATATGCCTTTATCAGCACAACCAAATATGAACATCAGCACAAAGATGAAAATAAGACCCTGTTCCTTTTCTTAAGGAATAAAATGTAAGTAAGGAATAAGATACACGTGTAAATAAACACAGTGCTATTTGATAAAGGTTTCACATTTAAAATGTTGCCTGGTGCTTAGGAAGGGCACTATGGACTCATGCCCTCCTACCCAGTGACATGCCAAATTCTGGGGGTTGTTCTTTAACTACTGTTGAACCTGTACCCTCCTTTGCCATCCGGTGACTTTTGCTATTATCTGTCTCTGTTCTCCCCCACCGGTGGCAGGCTCCAGCGAGAAGTTCCTTGTGGCTCTCCAGCATGCCAGGTCCTCTCGTCTTTGATTTGACCACGCTGTACCCTGCCTGGAATGCCCCTTCTGCTCATTTTGGCCATTTGAATGCCATTATCCTCAAATGGCACAGACTGCCTTGCCCCTATCCCCTTGCTGACTCATTTTCTGATCGAGCCTGTAACCTAAGATTGAATTAACATTTAGAGATCAGAGCCTATACTCTACCCCAAAAATCCTTCCCTCCCTGTGTTTCTAGACACTTTATTTATGCCTCTGAGATAGGTTTACTCCATTGGACTTTTTAATGGAGCTGTGTGTACACTCTTTATCTTTTTGCTTTTTGAGATGATAAACCCCTATAGGGCTGAGATATCCCTTTTTAATTTTTTTCTTTCCTGGGGCTCAGCTCTGTGTCTTGTATTTTGGTTGATATTTAGTAAACATTTACTGAACAATACAGGTAATACAAAAAATGGTATATGGGCTCTTCTATCACCTGGATCATTCCCTTGATAAACTCTGCAAAAGTTGAGTAGAAAAACTGAGCACAAGTAGAATTAGCAATGAAAAGGATAAAATGTATATCAAACTTATAGATTCTTTTAAAAAAGATTTTATTTATGTATTTGACAGAGAGAGACACAGCTAGAGAGGGAAACCAAGCAGGGGGAGTGGGAAAGGGAGAAGCAGGTTTCCCATGTAGCAGAGAGCCTGATGTGGGGCTCGGTCCCTGGATGCTGAGATCATGAACTGAGCCGGAGGCAGATGCTTAATGACTGAGCCGCCCAGGCAGTGACACTTAAAGATTCTTAAGTGTCTTAGAACATATTAGGACCAGAATGTGTCTTAAGGTAAAACACCTGCAAATATAATGAGAGACAGTGGATAATGTGAATCAATACAAAATACGCTATCTAATGCAAGTTTATAGGATTATATAGAAAGCCTATATTCCCACAATAGGTAAATAAAGATCCAGCATTTATGGAGGATATAAAGTTCTGGGTTTGACTCTGGAAAACAGCATGGAGGTTCCTCAAAATGTTGAAAATAGAACTACCCTATGACCCAGCAATTGCACTACTGGGTATTTACCCTAAAGATACAAACATAGTGATCCGAAGGGGCACGTGTACCCGAATGTTTATAGCAGCAATGTCTACAATAGCCAGACTATGGAAAGAACCTAGATGTCCATCAACAGATGAATGGATCAAGAAGATGTGGTATATATACACAATGGAATACTATGCAGCCATCAAAAGAAATGAAATCTTGCCATTTGCGACGACGTGGATGGAACTAGAGCGTATCATGCTTAGTGAAATAAGTCAATCGGAGAAAGACAACTATCATATGATCTCCCTGATATGAGGACATGGAGAAGCAACATGGGGGGGTAGGGGGATAGGAGAAGAATAAATGAAACAAGATGGGATTGGGAGGGAGACAAACCATAAATGACTCTTAATCTCACAAAACAAACTGGGGGTTGCTGGGGGGAGATGGGATTGGGAGAGGGGGAGCGGGCTATGGACATTGGGGAGGGGAGGCGAACCATAAGAGACTATGGACTCTGAAAAACAACCTGAGGGTTTTGAAGGGTCAGTGGTGGGAGGTTGGGGCAACCTGAGGGTTTTGAAGGGTCAGGGGTGGGAGGTTGGGGGAACAGGTGGTGGGTGATGGGGAGGGCACGTTTTGCATGGAGCACTGGGTGTTGTGCAAAAAGAATGAATACTGTTACGCTGAAAAAATAAATAAAATGGAAAAAAAAAATAAAGTTCTGGGTTTGGATAGAACTAGTTTGGAGAAAATAACTTTTGGGGATGAATCTGATCTGCCCTAAATTTTTTGTGAAAGATAAATGCACATGAACATAGCCATAACTAAATAAGTGTTCATTTGAGAACATTAGGAGTCTTAGAGGCTGGGAGGCAGGAGACCGGTCAGGTCCCCAGAGTGGTTCCTTTATAAGGGCTTGGTGGTGAGAACAGAGAAGTGGAGGAGGGCAGGTTGAGCGAGTCTGCTAAGAGCCAGCCAACCCCTGTGGAATGCAGGTGCAGATAAGAGAAGTAAGTTAGCGGGGAACGTAAGCATGAGCTTTGAAGCTGAAGGGTCAGATCTTGGAAGTGGTCCAGGTGTCAGTAAGATCACTGAAAGCCTATCTAGGCTACCCAAGGGTATCTTTGACTCTCACGGAAGAGTAGGGAATGAGGGAAACTTTGTCTACTCTCCTACTTGAGTCTGAGTACTTAGTGCTGTGCTGATACAAGTCCAAAGGAAGCAGAGAGTTGATTGTAAGGCACCCAGCTGTCTCTGTGACACATGGTAGGAGGTCCAGTCTTTCTAGGATCATTCAATCATTTGGAAAAATGGAGTCCATTTTAAAGTGAACTCGTGTGTGTGTATATGTGTGTGCATGTGTGTCCAGAAAGGGGATTTTCCTCTGCTCAGTATTCCTATAACAACATTCTCAAAGGGAGGGCCACAGCATTGAGAGTCACTTATAACCTGCGGTCTTTCTTGGGTCTGAAGACCAGAGTCTGTGACCCGAGACTGAATTAGCATTTATAGATCAGTAGGTAAACAAACAAACAAACAAACAAACAAAAAAACCACATTGGGAGACAAAAGACTTGAATTTGAATTCCAGAAGTACACCTTAGTCGCTGTTTCACTGAAGTTTGTGAAAGTCAAAAGCACAGTGCCTGAAACAGGGAAATAATTAGATTTGAGTCTAGTTTATTCTTTTTTTCTCTGGTGCTCATTAGACTTACCCTATGCCCTCCCTTGTCAGGTGGCAAACATGAGGAAATAAAGAAATAAACTGAGGCATAGAAGAGTTAAAGAATTTGAAGGAGGTCATATAAAGAATAATCAATCAGATTTTAAACTATTCACAAGTTCTGTTTTCATTTTAATTTACAAAGTGCTTTACATTTTTGAGCTGATTTTGTTTATTCTTCACAGTACCTCTTGTGATTCAATGTTTCTGTCACTAAATCATAACAATAGTAGATGTTTTGGACCAGTCTTGATTATATGGGATCGCTGAAGGGAAGCAGGGAGTGAGGCAGAGAAAGGGATACACAGGCTTAGTAGACAGGATCCATCAGATCACAGAACCCTGATTTAAACTTGAGCCCTACCAGGTAAGGTGAGAAGATAAGTGTGAAGTTCTTGGGGTCGCATTACAAATAACTTTCCTCTCTTGGGAAGAGCTGATGATCCTGTGCAGGCCTGAAGCTAACTTCAAGAAGCTGGGAAAAGAGGAAATTAGGTGAAATTTAACAAATAGTGCTAGAATAAATCAACTTTATATCCAGCCAGATGTGTGGAATTCGCAAGGTGGATCGGGTTGGGAAAAGGTGATGCGTTGTGGAAGGAGCATATAAACTGATGATTTAAAAAAAAAAAAAAAAAAGGAGTTCTACCATCACTTCTTCCAAAAACAATGCCTATAGGTACCATGAGTACCCAATTTGAGATATTCTGTGAACATTTTCTACAATATGGTTTTTGCACCACCTGCTGGCAAAGAACAGTGATCCTACCTCTCACCAAAGGAAAGGCACGTATTTAACATGCTGGTGAGCAAGGCACCGAGGAGATAAAAATCCACTTTGTTTATTGGAAACATGCAGCTACCACTGCTAAATGGCATCCAATTCCTTGTCACCACCATGTTAACAAGTTTCAAATGGTGCCAGCTGATACACACAGGTGTTTTCTTTCTGAAAGTGTCATAATAATATGAGAAGATTATTCTGGATTAAGTTAGTGAGAAAGGGAATATTATTTTCAGTTATTAAGAGAGACCGTCTATCCCATACACCCGTCTAACATACAAACTAATCTTTGGAGGGTGGGGGGCAGGGAAGCATTTCCAGGCTGTCGTCATTTAAAAATGCCGAAGCAACACCATTTATATTTTCGCTTGTTTATTGCCAAGGAGCCGTTTAGATTGTTGCAATTGAGCACACTTCTGGAACACTCCAAGAGTATCACGTTCTACCTTGAGTGTTTAAAGTGGCTTTCCTGGGTGAGATTTTGGAGAATATATGAAGACATTTTCATTGTGTTCTTGCCACTTGGGAAAGAATTTGGCTTTTCTTTCATTCTTTCTATCTCCCCCACCCCATGTGGGGATGAATAAAAAATCTGAGCTAAATTAATAGAGGGTAAGACAGACTGAAGACTTCACCCATAACTTTTTCAGATTCAAATAATCTCCACCCGTGTTCTTTAATGTTCTACAGCTGGGCACCTGGATTGGGGAACAGGAATATAAGCGGAGCTCTAAATGCACCTGATCTTCAGAACAGAAGCATTGGCTTCCTCTCTGCTCCACATGTAGCCTTAGTTTATAAGAGGGAGAAGTGGTTTATGAATAGATGTGATCAACCTCAAATACTTTCTTTTAAAGAGTAGCTCTTCAGGGCACCTGGGTAGCTCAGTTGGTTAAGCGTCTGCCTTCTGCTCAGGTCATGATCCCAGGGTCTGGGATCAGCCCCTGCATCAGGCTCCCAGATCAGAGGGGAGTCTGCTTCTTTCTCTCCCTCTCCCTCTGTGCTCTCTCTCTCTATTAAACAAATACAGTCTTAAAGAATCGCTCTTCTCTTTCCTATTCAGTTGCACTGAAGAACTACAACAAATTTCTTTATTCTCTGAATACATTTTTTGAACTTCTTTTGATTTTGAATAAATGTCTTTCTCCATCTTCATTCTTTAGTGGCCCTTTCATCCATTCCATCCTGTTCTACTTCAACTCAATATTTATTCAGTAGTGACCACGTGAGGGATCTGTATTTGGAAGACAGTAGGGCAGACACAAATATGAAGATGTGTTTCTGAGGCTCGAAGAACCTGGAACCTACTTTGGGAGAGAAATCTCCTGAGTACAACCATACCACTCTCTTCAGAGTGATCCCTCTAAGAATCCTCACTCAGGGGATCATTTAAGTCAAGTTCCGTGGCAATGCCGAGGAGAGGCGGGTGACTTTGGCTGAGTGAATTAGAGAAAGGCTGAGCAAAAGAACCAAGCAGAAATACTGAAGAGGGAACCCTTTATCTGAAACCCATACTTTCTTTTAACTGACTTTTCATTTGTCTCAAATTTTTTTTTCTAATAAAAGTAGCTTTTCCAGACACAAATTCTTACCTGTTCATGTCACTCGTTTCCTCCTCTGGAAATACAGGGACCATGCCTTAGCAGAAGGATGAGGGAGGGCAGGCATTTAATGGACTCTGTTACAAGCTCTCTCTTGATTGGTACAAAATATTTTGGTAGCCTTTCCAAAAGACCAGATTACTGTTTTTAATCAGCAGAAGCTGGAGCTGTTGGTGATAAGCATTGTTCCAAATGCTGCCTCTATTGGGAAGTAAACTATAAAGCTCTGTTTGTTATTTTAAAGTGGCATCTGGAAATATACTTTTGATCTAATAGTGAAGTCCTCTTGAATTGCTTAAACTGTTCCACATGGAACCAAATGCATAGAATGTGTCTTGGGAGGCTCTTTCAAAGACAGGGGAATTGAATTCATGTTTGGTGGCAACCTCAATGTCTTCCAGGCTCTCATAAGCCTTTTGTTGTCCAAATCAATCCATGAAACAGATGTGGCTAAAGGATATTGAAGAGATGCCGATGTGAACTGGCCACATCAGAAGCCCGAGTGGCTCCTTTAGACACAAGGTCTTGGTTGGTAGTTTTAGATCTTGTTTAGATCAGTTGCGATTCCATCCTAAGTAAATGAAGTCATGGTCAGAGCCTTTTAAAACAAAGGAACTAAAATAGAAAGTGAGGCGATTTTGAAATAGTTTGTACACATCTGAACAAAGCAAGGTGATGGAAAATCTTAATAGTGTTCTGATATTGAACTTAAATAATTGCAAGGACCATATTTTCTTTCAAAATACATTTTATGGCGGCGCCTGGGTGGCTCAGTAAAACCTCTGCCTTTGGCTCAGGTCATGATCCCAGGGTCCTGGGATGGAGCCCCGCATCAGGCTCTCTGCTCAGTGGGGAGCCTGCTTCCTCCTCTCTCTCTGCCTGCCTCTCTGCCTGCTTGTGATCTCTGTCCGTCAAATAATTTTAAAAAAATACATTTTATGTCCTGTGGGTTAGGAAGGGTCTGATCAAATAAAATCTCAAACAATTTAAAATGAATGAGAAAATTGAAGAAAGGCCTGTAAGAAAATTTTAATTTTTTTTTAAAAATTTACATTCCAAATAACTCTTATCATGAAAGAATAAATAGACAGCTAATTGATAAGCGTTAGCATAAGAAATGAGATTGTGAAATTGGGTGACCTGTTCAAATGCTTAAAGAAGCTATTATCCTTGTCTAAATGTTATACTTTACAATATAATTTGGTAGAGGTAAAATACTTGTCTATCTGGCTTTTTTTTTTTTCCTTATAAATGTCTTTCTAATCTAACAAAGGATTGGCTGATCTTTTCATTTTAGGTATAGAATCATTTTTCATCTCTTCTCCAGAGAAAGGTTTGGGCTGGTTTGGCTTCCAGAGACACATGATTGCTTGCTCTCATTCTTAACTGCAAAAGAAAACTCACTAAGTTGGGTACATAAGGAAGTCGGACAGACTTGTGCTCTATTCAACTAGCACAGTCATAAATTCAAAAGTGAATGCTTTTTCTATCAGACGTGATCCCTCCCATCCTGCTCTTCTAGAATAATCTATCACCTCTGAGCTGGGCACAGGTCCACCTCCTTGGAGCCTCCTCCAAATCAAGCAAGATCCATGGGGGATCCTGCTGGTAGAAGCTCCCCTGCCCCCCCGTGATTGCAAGTCTTCCTCTCAGCTCTGCCCAGAGCCTCTGGCCATAGGACTCAGTTAAAAAGGTATGTGCTCCCTATTTGGCAGTCTGGGATTTGTGAAACCAGAATTTATGGCTTTGATTATAAACATTTGACTTCTGGTATTTGTAATTTAAACTATAAAAAATTGCTTCAGAAAAGTGGTAGCATGTGGCCCCTATAACAGTGTAACCATATTTTGAACTTTTATTAGGAAAAAAACAGTCATCTGCCATTATTTAAACTGAAGACCACTTGCTTCAAAACTTTAATGGAATTCTTTTTTTTTTTTTTTTTGGTACAATCTTCAGGCGACTTAATGAAAGCTGGTATTAATCACACTGTGGTATTATGATAGCTCAAATGGACATTTTGCTTTCCCTTTCCGGGTCTGATACAACACCAGCCAGAAACAGTAGCCATAAAAGGACAAGTAAACATAGAAACATAAAGATAGTAAGAAAGTTCATTATTGGTAAAGATATATTTATGGTGGCCTCTATGCTTTGGAAAAATAACTTTCAGGAGAACACCAAACCATCATTTTCATATAGACTTCATTGCGTATTTCCTGATTGATAAAAAGCTCAAGAAAAAGTAGCCTTCTGTTATATACTAACGTGTATAAACCAGGTCCATGGTAACTTTAGAGAGTTAATAGCATGGCGGCTTCAATTATTTGGATCGGCTGTGTTGATCAAACAACTCAATATTTATTACTAGAACGATTTGTCTCTATTTCTCTTTGTACATGTGGGTCAGAGATCCTATTATGAGAACTTATAAGATCTTGTCCAAACACAGTCCTGATATGAAAAGTGATAACTGTGTAAGAAGCCTCTCTTCCCCACTCCTGTCGTGTAATCTGACTTCACATCACGGTGGCTGGTTTCCCGGGTGCAGGGGGATGCGGTGCTTATAAAGCCTAGGTCATGGGTCAGATTGGTATGCGAACCCTGGCAAAGGATCCGATCCCTGGCAGAGCTGGTTGCTTCCGCTGCATGCTGTTGGACTCAAGGAAGGCAAGGGGGGCACAGGAAAATGGATCTACAGCTGAGAGGGGGTTAGCAAAAACAGTTATGCACACATCCTAAATATAGTTCAAAATTCCACTTTGGGTGAGTTCTGCTTCTACTCAGTATGTAGAAACTGCAAAAGGCAGACTCCCACCCTCATGATGGCAAAAGGCCGAGTCGTCTACAAAATCATACATTTTCTGAAGCCCATCAGAAAGCTGAAGTCACAAGGCCACCAAGTGAATGGAATTCCAGAGAGTGACCAGCCCCTCCAGGAGAGCCCACATCTGTGAACTGCTGTACCTTTGGCAATGCACGGACGGGAGGCAGCCACCATCCAAGCAAGTAAGAAGGAATCTGTTAGAATCTCAGCAGATGCTAAAGGTCAAGTGTGGGTGAGCTTGTCTGTCTGGAATAGCTGGGGTCCAGCCATGAAGGGAGAGCACACTCACTCACTCACAGGCTGTTCATGCAGGAGCCTGGGCAGGTCTGAAGACCGTGGGGAGCCCCTGTCAGGAACGGGGTGACAGAAGTGAGCAGCTGCCTCTGGGGACCTGGGCAAAGCCCACCCATGTACATTGCCTCTTAGAACCCAGAAGCTTTAGAGGTTAAGGGAGTGGTGGGGCCAACTCTCTTTGGGACCCAGACAAGAACTTCTGCTTTGGAAGAGGTAAAAGCAAAACCTGACTGCTCTGCGGGGAGATCTGGAAAACTCTGCTGCTCTCAGGACACGAACAACACTCCCCGGCTTCTCGGGGAGAGGAAGAAACTAAGTCTCCCTGTCCCTGGAGGAGAACAGGACACCTCCTTGAAACCACGGATCCCTTGTTGCAATCCATATCTCCATAACTTAATTTAATTGAATGATTACTATCTTTCCAAATTTGAGGCAGCTTAGAATAGAATATAATTAAACAATAAGTTGACTCAAAATCAGGAAAGAAAATATCTGGTCAGTTTTGTTACTGTGATTGAACACAGTACCGTAGACCCCTTTATCTGTGGTTTCAGTTACCTGAGGTGAACCGTGGTCCAGGACCAGATGGTCCTCCTTCTGATGTCATCATCAAAAGGTCAAAAGCAGCCTGCCACTGTGCCACGGTGCCCGAGTCATTCGTCTCCCTCCGTCTCATCCTCTAGGCATTTTGTCATTTCACATCATCACGAGAAGGGTGGCGACTTGGACAATATGATATTTTGAGAGCGAGAGACCATGTATACATAACTTTTATTATAGTGTATTACAGTTGTTCTTTTTTTATTATTAGTTATTGTTGTTAATCTCCTTCTGTGTCTCACTTATGAACTAAATTTATCATAGGTATGTTTTTATAGGAAAAATAGTACAGATCTTCCTCAACTTATGAGGAGGTTACATCCTGATAAGCCCATCATAAGTTGAAAATACTGTAAATTAAAAGCCTTCAATATGCTTAACTTAACAAACATCACAGCTGAGCCTACCCTACCTTAAATGTGCTCAGAACACTGGCTTTCGCCGACAGTTAGGCAAAATCATCAAACCAAAGCCTATTTAATCACAAAGTGCTGAGTTTCTCATGTCACTGATGGAACACCGTACTGAAATGGTGGTCTGGGTGCGGAATGGTTGTTGACCCTCATGATGGCGTGTGGGACTCGGAGCTGCGGCTCCTGCCCAGCATCACAGGGGAGAACCAGCCCACATATTGTTAGCCCAGGAAAAGATCCAAATTCAAAGCATGGGTTATACTGAAGGCGTATCACTTTGGCACCATTTTAAAGTAAAAAAAAAATCAAATTCTAAGTCAAACCACTGTAAGTCCGGGACTGTCTTTAAATAGAGGGTGTGGTACTGCCGTCCGCTGGTGGCTCAGAATTTTCCCCACCACAGATAAGGGAGGACCACTGTACTTGGTTCTGATTTGGCAGCCAGGACAAAAATGTAAGCTTAATGGGTTAAATAATTCTAATGTGGGATGCCCATACGTTCCTTAAAAGAGACATTTTCTTGGTGGCGAATTCTGAGGGGATCACATTAGACTTGACACGAAGGGCGTTCGGTGATAAAATAGTATTTATCTGCTCATTCAGTGAACATTTATTGTTCATCAGGCTAGCCTGTGCTAGATTTGGGGCTGAAAAGACATAGTTCGTGCTCTCTAGGGACTTTCAACAGAGTCTTGAAGACAATCGGCAAGTTTTGGCTACCAAATGAGTAAGAGAAGCCTCCTTATAAATGTTGAGAAATCTGGCCAGGTTTCTTGCTGGACGGGAAGTCCAAACAATCCCAACTCCGGGTAGGCTATTAAGGGCTGGCCAAGCTGCAATTGTCCTCAAATTTAAGCTTTGAGTTCGTCCAAATATCGAGGCGCGGATTCATGCGAGACGGTGGAATTCCTGCCATGGTGCCTGGCCAACTTTTCCTTGTCCCCATCACCAGTCATTTATGTAGGTAAAAAAGCACTTAGCAGTCCCCTGGGGGACTGCCTGATTCTGCACCCCAGGTTGTCCGGTAGGATGAATTCACTGCGATGCTTCTATATAAATTGTGTTATTAATATGAAGGATGAAGACAGTACTTCGGAATATCATACTTGTGGTCACAGGAATTCAGCAGTTCATTCATAGTGGAGAGAGATTTTTAAAGCAGAGCAAATGAAAGTTAGTGTTTTGGTTAAAATATAAAATCTGTAAAATAAAAATGGGTAACAATAAAAGGATAAAATTTTAAAACCTGTATTTTGGTAAAAATGAAATGAAACGAACACCACAGGATGCCTTCTGGTAGTTAACTGAGAAATTTTGGCTTCTCGGTGGTGGCTTAGTACTTTTGGACATAAGGTCTGGTTCTCTCCCTCTCTTCTTCCCTCCCTCTCCCTCTCTCCCTCTCTCCCCTTTACGACTTCGGAAGGCCTTGCATAGAGAAAGAGCTGTGGTCACTGCATCTTATTGGTCAGTATGTGGGACTGATGCCCAGGAATTCTGTAGAAGGGTTCCCCCAGAACCTCAAAACCATTTTCTGACACATTCAGAAAATATCTTGCTGAGCGCATTTTCTTGAAATCGGTGCTGCCAAGAATCATTAGTACCCCATATTCTGGGAAGAAAAAGACTTATAACCAAATATTACCCCTGCATAAAAGATCTCTAGCTAGAACGATTCTGCATCAGTTGTCTCCAGAGGAAGATGTCTAAAAAAAGTGTACAGCTTGTCACTACTGTGTGTTAGGGACCTTGAGACTCGCCGAGGAAAAGGTACTGTAAACTACTGGAACGTATTCTTATCATTCACCAGCATATGAACTTCTTATTTTTTCTATTACCTAGTTTCTCAGAGTACCTTGAGTTATCTGAATAATTTTGCTTCCTGTTGGAACGTTTGAAGAAAATTTTTGGCACTTGTCAAAACCTCTTGCTACTTTAGAGAGTGAAATTTCCCATGGGCCAATAGGCTGACATTTATTGTGGAAACAGATGATTATCTACAGAGCTTCTGGAATGTCTCCTGGGGTGAATTTATCAGTGATCTAATCATTAATAACTCATCTTGCTTATTTTTAGTTCAAGGAAAATTTCAGAAATTTTACGTGAGCTTTTATTTATGCCACATTTGGCCAGTGAGCTTACATGGTAGTTACTTTTTGCTTCCTGGAGGATGAGCTGGTTTTAATTCAGTAAAGTAAATGGGAACAGCCAGATGTTCACTGTGAATAAAATGAAGCAATATGAAAAGTTCTGTGCAATATCAGTTTTCCGAAAATGATTTGTAATTCAATTAAGTTAGGACTCAAGCCCAGGTCTTAAAAACTTTGCTTTAGATATTACAGAAAGTATCAGTGGTTCTAATAGGCACATGATCTTTTATGTGTTATAGGTGTTATGGTTTTGAAATTCCTCATATTTCACATCGTTACATTCCTATTGACTAAACTCCAGACTGTACTGAAATTTCAACATGTTCTCTCATGAATGTCCTTTTCCTATTCCACGATCCCATCCCAAATGCCACGCTGCATTCGTCATGTCTCCGTGGTTCTTCTTGTCTGTGACAGTTTCCCAGTCTTTCCTTATTTTTCATAACCTTGAATGTTTTGAAGAGTACTAATCTGGTATTCTGTAGAACATGTCTTAATTTGGGGTTTTCTGATGTCCTCATAATTGCACTGGAATTATGGATTTCTGGAAAGAATATCACAGATGAGTGTCCTTTGCATATGTCATGCTGGGGGTCCATGATATTGACATGCTGTTGCTGGCTCAGGTACTGTTTATCAGATGTCTCCACTGTAAAGCTATGATTTTTCCCTTATCAGTTCTTCATCCTCTGAAAGCAAGTAACAGAGTCCAGCCCATCCTCAAGGGAGGGCAGTTAAACTCCACCTCCTTGGAAATATCTACAGGTATTATTCAGAATTCTTCTGCATGAAAACCTTGTCTCTTCTCCTTCATTTATTTATTCAGTATTATTTTTATAATTATACATATTAATATATATTTATTTTATACTTTGGGTTATAGTCCCATTCTATGATATTTATTCTGTTGTTCTAGTTGTTCCACACTTGGCCATTGGGAACTCTTTCAGGTTAGATCCTGTGCTTGCCAGATGTCCCAACATGTGTTACGTGTTCCCTGCCTCAGTCCTAGCATCAGCTATTACTCTAAGAAACCCTGTTTCTTTTATTGCAGTATGGTATTTCCAAAGCAAAATCTAGGCCCTGGGGATGCTCATTGCTACCAGGTGTCAATATCTTCAGAACTTCTTGGCAGATAGTCATAATCTTTTCTGTGCTTAGAATTTTTAAAGGTTTTAAATTGATCCTGGATAAGGCTTCTAATACAAAACCACACATATACACCTTCCCGATTCCCATTTCTCATTATGCCCCTGATCTTCTCCATTCTTTTTCCCTCTGATCCTTTCAGAAAACTGTCTTTGTTCTTTTGAACTCATCTCTTTACCTCCTCTCCCTTTCTTAATACTTTACCCCCTTTCTCACCCTTCTTTCAGCTAGTGAGGGCCTCACCTAGTCATTAGGAAGAAAATAATCTGCTTACGTGAATTTCCTTAGAGGTGAAAGACTGATACTAGTCTACTGAAGTGGAGGATTCTCAGAGTTGCACGTGCAGTGAACCAACCATTGAGGTGTTGAAAATACAAATACCTGGGCCCCTGACTGAGTGAGCATCCAGAGGGCCAAGGGTAATGCTAGGACACCCATAACTGTATAATCTAAGGCATTTTGTGTTTTATGACTGTATGCAAACTGTGATCACTTTAGAGATAAGAAGATTACTAGTTTGTGGTTGTGGCATTTATTTATTAATCTCTATTTTACATACACATATATGCACATATTAATATACATATTAATATACTTTTAAAGCTCCTGAAAAATCAATTTCAGGTATGGTCTAAGTCAACCATTTTGTTTCAAATACAAGGTATGCTGGTCATTCCCCATTTTCTCTTCCCTCCATCAATCTCCTTTCTCTACTCTTCTCTCTGAATTCTGGGTGACTGCCCCCTATGAATTTATTTTTCGTCTTCTGCCAGCTAGCCTTGAGGTACGATAAGTGGATGGACAGCAGGAGGACAGGGAGGTGACATCTTTCTTCCCTTGCTTTCTATGAGTCAGCCTGTGGGGTGGGTAATCACTGTCTTTCTACGATTGTAGCTACCAGGCTTTGTTTACCCACTCTCCTCTCCTTCAACCCCGGGGGCCATGATGGCTCCCTAATGTTGCTAACCTTTGGGTGTTTCAGTATCTTTGATGGGTCTCTTCATGGGGCCCACAGCTCTGAAAAATCCCACATTGAAATTGTTGTGAAGTGAATCCTCTGTGTGAACTCTGATTTCCTGCTGGGACTCTGGCTGATACACAAGGGGTTAGAATCACCTCTTTTTTTTTTTTTTTAAATTATTTATTTGACAGACAAAGATCACAGATAGTCAGAGAAGCAGGCAGAGAGAGGAGGAAGCAGGCTCCTCACTGAGCAGAGAACCAGATGCGCAGCTCGATCCCAGGACCCTGGGATCATGACCTGAGCCGAAGGCAGAGGCTTTAACCCACTGAGCCACCCAGGCGCCCCTAAAATCACCTCTTTTATCTGTGAAGGCCTCCATGGCTTGTGGGGTGAAAGGAAGAACAGAAAAACTTCCTGTTTCAATTTAAGGAGCATACACATTATGATTTGTGAAAGACTAAGAAGTCCATGCTTTACTAAGGACATCTGGTCCCACCCTACCCCGCCTTTTTTCCTTAGTGTTTGAGGGGCAGGATTAGGATTTATTGTCCTATTTTATAGTTGCAGTTGATTTTATATCAGACTTATAATGAAATCAATCAGGAATCTAGTCTAGCATTTCTAATGACATTATTTTAGGATCATCTGCTGTAGAGTTTTTGGAATTAGGAAATTGGCCCTGGATATTGTTTCCAGCAGCTTTTTGGGTTGGGATGTTTCTGGGATGGGGAGAAAAGGAGACATGCTGTCTTGGGAAACTCAGCAGTATTTTACTGAAGAAGTCAATCCTGGCTTGAATATGTTGGCTTTGAATTTTTACAGGATACACCCCCACCATTTCCATGAATTAGTTTATTATATTTTCTTTCTGATTATACTGCTTGCCTGAAATGGGATGGAATAATTTTTCCCGACTTTTCTGGCAAAGAACCATCCAGTAAACCCAAACAGATGGGAGCAGAATGCACTGTCAGTCCATGTAAGGTCAGCTTTTGTTTATGCCAATCGTTTCTTGTTTCTTTTGTCTTATAATAAGGGACTATAAATCTGATCTTTTATTTTGGATTCCATTTTGATACTGAGAGTTTCTTCTCAACCATCAGGTGGTTGCATTTCCCAGAGGAGTTCTTCCTGAATTTTCCCAGTAGTCTGTGACTCCCTCCATACTGTTTCCTCACTGAATCTTTTCTTGAAAACTGAGATCAGGAACTCCGGCACACTCCCCGATTTTAGATAATCTCCACTCACTTATTCAAAGTCAGCTGGAGAATAATCAAGTATAATGTCAGTCTCAACATCACCATTATGTGGGCAAAGGTCATCTTCTGCCATGGATAGAAAGTAACCTATGGTATGGTTTGCCTTATGAGAAAACATGCTGCATAGTCATTAAAGCCATAAACCTCAAAGTATGGTACTTGTTTCATAAATAAGACAAGCTTCTGTTTCAGAACATGAGCCCCTCTATTTTTTACTTCTACTATCTTTCTTATTTCTTATTACTTCCAGAAGTTTGTAATTCCAGAAAATTCTAGAAAATCCCAGTAATTTCTAACTATAATGACTGTAAACATATATATCTAAATTCTTGTGTGTTTTTTTTTTCCCTCTAATTGAAGGCAGTTTGGAAAATTATTTTGTTGGTGGAAGATTTAGGTTTCCATAGTTTATGGTATCAGAGGCAAATCCTCCTGGTGCCAACCCCTGAGTTAGCTGGATTATTTTTGTATATATATTTATCTTGGCTTTAATTTTTATCAAATTTGCACGTGCCCATAGTTAAAGCAAATGAGCAGGTTGTGAAAAACAACATGCTCCAACTCCTTTTCCCTTCATTTTCTGAGACAACTACTTTTACCTCTTTTAGCTAAATTTTGCTTTCCTTCAATTTCTCTAAATAGCATGCTTGTATTTCTCATTTTCAATCTTTCTGCTGTAGGTTATCTTCCTCCTACAAAAGATGATCATTTAACTGTGTTTTCTCCTATTAACTGCATTTTTTCCTATTCTTCTGACTCCCAAAATAGTTATGTTGTAAAATAATTAGCTCAATATTTGATATTTATGTCATTATGACTATGTAAATATTATTTATAGGGGAGTTATGTGATGAACTATGATTACTTTCTCTTTTCTCTGCAAATTTCTGTCCTGGAGCCAATTATCTTTTTTCCCCTTGACTTTTTGTCCTTTTGCTAGTTCAATCACAAATTCTTCACAAACTGTCTACATCTTCTTTCAAGACTTTCAGATACATGAGTCATTCTGTCAATTTTTTTCTTTTTTTTTTTTTTTTTTGCAGAAGTCTTCTCTATAACCTTCTTCTTTCTTCTGACCTACACTGCTTGTCCTCCATGCTTGGTACACAGCTGTCTGTCATCCTGGGATCTCTCTTAACCATTACTTTGCCTCTTCCTGTGCTAATCTCTGATTTCTTTTACTCCATATCTGCCTCTTTATTGGTGGAACTCATTTTTCTGCTAACTTGTTGTGAGAGGCTATCAGGTACACAAATTTTTTTGAGAAGTTGAATATTTTCAAATATTATTATGTGCTTGTGTTTGACTTGTAGCTGGGCTTGGTATATAATTGTAGGATGAAAGTATTTTCTTTTAGAATTTCAAAGGCTCCACTGTCTTCTGGCTTCCACTGCTTTTGTTGAGAAGTCTGAAGTAATGTGAAATTTTCTTTTTTCTATCTTTATAGGTTTTTAGGATTTTCTCTTTGTCCTGGCATGCTGAAAATTTTTGATAATATGCTTGGATATGATTTTGGTTTTTAATTCCTTGATTATTTGGTTGGCCCTTTTAATACAGAAACTCATGACTCTTAATTCCGAGAAATATTCTTACATTATTTCTTTGATGAGTCCCCTTTCTGGATTTTCTCTGTGAACTTTTTATGGAACTCCAACTTTTAACTTGTATTTATTTATTTATTTTTAAAAATATTTTATTTATTTATTTGACAGCGAGACAGAGATCACAAGTAGGCAGAGAGGTCCATGGGGGGGGGGGGCGGAAACAGACTCCCTGCTGAGCAGAGAGCCCTATGCAGGGCTTGATCCCACGATCCTGAGATCATGACCTGAGCCGAGGGCAGAGGCTTAACCCACCGAGCCACCCAGGCACCCTGCCAACTTTTAACTTTTAAAGGAAAGGGAAAATAAGAGATTTATCGGATGTCTTCTTCAGTTGGGCTGTTCAGAAATGTCAAGAAAAGGAAATGGTGGGACAGAAGATGTACATTCAGTGAAAGTCAACAATAACAACAGAGAGATTGGGTCAGGGAAAATCATAATAATTTTTCCAGTTTGGGAAGAATAAAATGATTGGGTTAGAATAAAGGTGAAGAGAGATGTTTAGTGTCTTTTTGTTACTTTCCGTTGGGGCACAGAGGATAAAAGTGCAAGGAAAGAAAACCATCTCCTTCAACTGCATTGGGGGCTGGATAGCCAGATGAACTGTCAGGAAGTTAAAACCTTCTGGAAATATCTATGGTGAACTTTTAAATCTTTGAGTTCAATAATCACTTTGACCCGGGACTTAACATGAAGAGATGTGTTAACAGATAGGATTGGCCAAACAGGATAAATGAGTGAGAAGGATGCAACACTAATCATTTATTCTTATTCATATTTTCCTAATTTGATGTTGAAGATATTCCATATCATCAGCATACTCTCCAACACACACCTGTACATACGCTGATGGGCTCACATACCAATATCAAAGTGAAACTGAACAAAACTCATCGAATGCCTCCACACATATCTACAAAATACACATGAAAACATACACATTTGACACTTAATATGCTGGTATGCAATATTCTATTGTATCTACCCCATATAACTAAGCCATTGAGAGCAAAGTCATTGCTTTATGCCCCATAAAATGCTCTGCATTTTGCCTCATCACGCATGTTCCCCTTAGGTGGGAAATATTGGGCATCCCCAGTGCATTAACCCAAATGCCCCATAAGCATTTGTACTAGGTGATGATCGCATATTCTTTCCCCTTTTCTATGTCTGAGAGAAAATCAAGAGGAGCTAGTAATGCTCGATTTAATGTGTTAGCCAGATTTCTCAGCGGTCAGTCCTGAGGGGCAGAAGCTGGTGTCCGAAGATAAGTGAGAAAATGCTTCTAGCTGCATGAACGTTGTTACAGAGATGGTGGAATTGGAAGCGAGTTGATAGATTTCCCATGAATTTCATTATAATATTTTCTTAGGTTTCCTTTTCCTGCGTTTTCTCCTAGACTTTCACAGACTAGTCAGTTTGTGACTTCAGTAAACAATTTTGAGAGACTGCTTATGCAAAGAATTCCCTTTGGAAAGTTCAATATGGATAAAAAGTGACCCAGGCAGTTAGAGGAGAGGTGGGGGTGAGCCAGAAAGGCCACGGAGGATTGTCAGTGACCGCAGCAGATGCTGAATGCCTGCATTCCAGGGGCTTGTTCGGAAGCCAAGGGAGTCCCTATGCATAGAGCTCCAGCCCTGAAAAGAAGGGAAAAGAATACAGGCACCCCAGCGTTCATGAATAGACCCAGAAGAACATCAGACTCCAGCTTCTCTGGTTCACAATCGGCTTTCTCTTAGAATTTGATTTCAAACTGGTTGAAGGACAATTTTAAATAGAAGTAGGATTCTGAAAAAATAAGCAAACAAAGACTATGTTGGGCAAAATGGTGTATCATAATTGAACACTGTTCTTTAATTCGGATGGTCTCTACCAAACAAAGCTCTGCTATTTCATTTGAACCACACTGAAATGCGTTTTTTTCCCCCTCCTAAGAAAATAAGCGTTTTCAAAAGTAGCTTCAAAAAACAATTACCATTTTCATGTGAAATGCTTGGTTTCCGAAAGTTTATAGCATTATGTTCCAAATTTCAGTTCAAAGGAAATAGAGCTAATGGAGCTGGAATCTGCTTCGACTCGATTGGCAGCCCTTGTCAGCTAATCCATCACGGGCGCCGGGCCGACTTGGAGTGTGGGCTCAGAGCCTGCCTCCCACCACTGGGATTCCTGGAGGGCGCCACCGTCTTTCTCACGTTTGCTTTCTCTGCCTCATGGTGGTGACATCTTTGCAAATGTAATAGTTTATTGTTCATGTGCTTTAAAAAAAGAAGATACCGCTAGGCGATTGTGAATGGGTAGTCTGCCCTCGTTGTGTTAGGCAGTTGGAAAATGTTTTCTCACGTCTCACTGAATTTTCACACACATTTAGGAGCTTGGAGAAAAAGATCCATAAACACAGAGAGTAAACATGCTTGCCAGAGCGGGCGGACGGGCAAAATGGGTGAGACAGAGCAAGAGGTGCACGCTTCCGCTTGTGGAATAAATAAGTCACGGGTGAAAGGTTCAGTGTAAGGAATATAGCCGATGCTATCGTAGTAGTGATGTATGGTGACAGAGGGGAACTGCACTTGTAGTGAACACAGCACAGAGTTGTCGAATCACCGTGTCATACAGCTGAAACTAGTGTACTATTGTGGGTCAACTATACTTCAATAATAATAATTTTTTAAAAGGCAACAGGTCCAGAAAAAAAAAATTAGGGGGTTGATATTATCATTACCCCTGTATCAGAGATGAGGAATATTGCCCAAAGTCCCCAGACTTCCTTCTGGGACTAGGATCTTGGTTTTGAAGCTAGGATCACTGCCCCGTTGTACTGAACCATGACATCCACCCGACTTGCTCCTTAGACCTCCTCCCTGAATGGCAGGGAACCGCCAGCATCACTTGGGCTCCTGCTGCGGTGAGATAATGAGGAAAGCAATTCTCTGTTCTTTCCATACCCAACTCCCCAATGTTCTTTCCTTCAGCATTTATGCAGACATGGAAATCAATGTTCAAACTGGAAACCAGGCTATCTGTTCTTTTTTTTTAAATGGTCATTTCCAGACATCTTTTCTCCCTTACTACAAGTACACAATCTGGGGGACTTTAGAACTCCACACCTTAGGTGGGATGGTTCAGAAACTTAATAATACCATCAAGTTTTCATAAAAACCATTCAGTAAGCAACTAGAATGCCCAGGAGGCTTATAAGGTTTTAAATCTGTTCCTTCACCAATGACTTTACCCACCTGGAAAAGTTATTTTTATATGTCTATTTCTACGATACGCTGTCTCGATCTCACAGTCTCCGGGAAATACAGCTTTCTCAAGAGCCTGAGTCACAGACATGCAGTAAGTTCAAAATACTGTCCTTCTCACAGACTGTGTGAATACCAAATACCAGTCTCTCATTCTTGGAGTAAGAGACAGGGAAAGGCTTAAATAGCATGAAAGCAAATTAAGTGGTAATAAAAGCGAACCGAGTGCTTTCTCATTACCAGGACTTTTCTAAATTCACTCATTTAATATGTACAGCCGCATTCCTATCAACAGCCTTGCTTCAAATCTCAGCTTCGTGGCCTCGGTCTTTGTGAAGGAGACCATCTCTTTGTGACCTCGAGCCACTTGACTTCTCTGGGCCTCAGTTGCCTCGATTGTAAAACAGGAATACTTGTAACAGGATCCACCATTATGTTTCAAGCACCATTTGCTCCCACTTAAGCTCATGGCAACCCTGGAAGGTATGGAGCCTTTCATCATGAAGATGAAACTTCAATGTTTATAGACGTCAAGTAAATCCCAGAGCGAATAAGGGCCCCTCAGTAAGCAGCCCTGACTGTACTTGAATCCAGTGTGAGCACGCTCAACCACTCACCAACCCCATGGAGACTCAAGAATTCTGCCATCTACACTTCTGCCATAGGAAATGCTGGTTGAATCTGGTCACCATGAGGTTATCTATCTGTCCGAAACTTTTTTGATGATATCAGAAATGAAAGAAGTCTTGCCTATGTAAAGGGACTATTTGGACACAATGAGAAATGTCCAGGCATCAGGACTTAATTATTGGCAAAAAATTCTTTCCTGCAGAATTCTTTAGCCCTGAAACAGTAAGATATAAAAGATTTCTATCTGACTCAGCTGGGTGGCTACTGATCAGCAACCGTTGACAGCAATATACAGTCTTGCAACTGTGATTGCCTCTTTATATCTTCAATTTTATATTTAGCTCTTTATCTTATCATGTCTGTCTAACTGATGCTCTTTCTCCCATTGACTGGGTAGTGCATTTTAAAATCTCCCTCAACAATAGTCCTGGTTTAGTGAGAAGGCCGTTTTGGTTTTGTGTTTTGATTTAACATCATATAAATAGTAACTGAGAGGATTATTGCGTTATTGTAATTGATAATAAGAAATATATTATTTGGTCTTCATCCAGTTTCTGACACAGAATTTTAAAACCCTTAGAATCTCCCCAGAGATAAGAGTGAGAGAGTTTGGGGTGCCTGGGTGGCTCCGTGGGTTAAAGCCTCTGCCTTCCGCTCAGGTCATGATCCCAGGGTCCTGGGATGGAGCCCCACATCAGGCTCTGTGCTCAGCAGGGAGCCTGCTTCCCCACCCCAGCCCCCCAGCCTGCCTCTCTGCCTACTTGTGATCTCTGTCTGTCAAATAAATAAATAAAATCTTAAAAAAAAAAAAGAGTGAGAGGGTTGCCTTGATAGTCATAACAAATCCTTTCCAACCACACCTGAGTTTATGTTAATGAAGTGACTTTGGGAAAGCACCTAAGGATGGGGTTGGTTGCCAGGGAAACCAAACTTGAGATTAGAGGGTTTGAACTTTCAGTCCTACTGGAACTCCCCAGTCCTCCTCTGGGGAAGGGAGGGAGGTGAAGGTTGAGTTGATCACCAATGACCAATAATTTAATCAATCATGCCTAGAAAATGTAGCTTTCATAAAGGCCTAGAGCCTAAAAAAATGATGGGTTTCAGAGGGCTTCAGGGTTGGTGAGCACATGGAGATTTGGGGAGAGTGGTGCCTCTTCCCACATACCTTGCCCTATGTACCTCTTCCATTTAACTCTTTCCAAGTTACATCCTTTGAAGCCAGTTATCCAGCATTTTCTGAGTTCTCTGAGCTGCTCGAGCAAATTCATCAAACTGAAAGAGAAGGTTGTGGGAACATCCATCATCTAGCCAGTGAGTCAGCAGTGATCAACTGGATTTGGCTTTGCATCTGAAGGTTCGGTGGGTGGGGGGGGGGGGCGGTGGAGAGGACAGTTGAATGGGACACTGAACCCTTAACCTGTGGGGTCTGATGCTATCTCCAGGTAGACAGTATCCAAACTGAGTTGATTGCTTGGTGGTGTGGTAAAAAGCGCATACACATCAGAACTTGTGTCAGAATCATAGTTAGGAAATCACTTCCACCTTTTGGGGTGGGGAGTGTGGTATATTCCTCTCGACTTGTCCATGATGCTTCTGTTTCCAACGTCACTGTGTCTGACAGGGGCCTCTTGTCCAACCACTGCCCTCTTTGCGGTTTTCATTTATTCAGCCCTGGAGCAGGGACCTGGGGGCACGCAGATGACAAGGGCAACCCACCCAACCTTATCCTCACTGCCTGCAGGGCTCCCCATTTGCACATCCAGGTAAGGAGCAAAATCCTGAGGTAAGTTCAGGGCAGTCAAGGCAACAGACATGGCTTCATTTTTACATGGGAAATATTTGGTTGAGTGGAGTTGGCAGAAAGGTGGGCATATTCCCATGTAGAGCGACTACGGAAGCCACGTTTTGCTTGGCTGCATGTGGTGGCTCTGACTGGTTTATTATTATTACCACTGTTCACGGACCACTTTAGTTTAAAGGGAATGCATGTCTAACCTCCATTAAAGGATACAGAAATAACCGACACACACTTCATGGCGACCTTGGGGCCGAGTGTGTTGGTCACTAAACCAACTGCAAGCCCATCAGCTTGTAGCTTTAAGCCCCCATGATCCTCCGCATGACTTCATATCTCAAAAAATTCTTAATATTTGTTTCCACTGTCAACAGCCTCTCATCAGCCACCATATCAGTTTCGGCTCTCGTTAAGAAGGCTGTCTCGGGAGACTTACACCCAAGCGCAGAGATGGTGGCTTTGGTAAGGGTCCTTACATAGCAGATGAAGACAACTGATAACATTAGCAACTTGGCTTGTCATCTTGTTTTTTGAGGGCACTCGCTTCCCTGAAAATTATTTATGTTTGATCTATTAATCCGTGGCAACCACCAACACAAGCGGTACCAAATGTTGTTCCTGGGATGAGCAGTTGTTGCTGCTGCTTTACACCATTCCATTTCGGGAGTGGTATGAACTTTGGACTGTGCTCAGTGGAGCTCCTGCCCTCTTGGGTTAGGAGTGGTGGCTGGTAAAAATGCCTGCTGCTTGGCCTTGGTCATTAGGAAAAAAAGTAAATCCTGCTCATTTACCCAGATGACATCATTACTCACATTTACATTCGGAAAGATTCAAAGTAGGAAACATTTTTTCGGCATCGGGGAATCTAAATGTTTGAAAGAAGCTTTAACAACGTATTGCGGTCATACATGTGTTGATTAAAAAATCAACACGGCAGAGAAAAGCATAATTGCTCAACAGTAGCCTCCATTTCACTCTTTCTCAGCCTGTCCCACTGCTCCTAGATAATTCTGGAGAATATTTCTGTTGGTACCTATGTAAGTCTAAATGCTATGCTTTTACGTCTGTTCTTTGACCCATCGATTTTTTTTATCAGTCTTTTTTTTAAGGTATCATTCTTTTTTTTGAACACAGTTTTATTGATGTATACTGTATGTATAAAATTCACTTATTTTAAGTGTACAATAAAATGAGTTTTAGTAAATTTACCATCTAATTTTAGAACATTTCTATCACCAAAAAGTTCCCTCCTGGCCATTTGCAGCCACTTCCCATTTTCAGTCCTAGCCCCAGGCAATTCTTATTCTATTTTCTGGCTCTATAGATGTCCCTCTTCTGGACAGTTTCTGGAAATGGAAGTGACCAATCAGTTTAGACTGTACCTATTAACTTTCCAAGACAGAAGTTCCCACCTGTGGAACTGCCTTTCCCCCACTCCCTTCTGATCAGTGACCCTTGCTCACTGGCAACTCCTGGTAACTTCTGACAGTTAAGACTTTATTTCATTATTGTTAGGCTGATAATATTTCACCTTGTATCTTTTTGACTGTAAGTTTTTGATGTCTACAGGTTGATTCTAAAAGTAGAAAGCTAAGGGTAGCCTTCATGAATTTGTAAATATTGCTCAGTGCACAACCAGGTAGACGACCCATTTGACATTTCCTTCCCTTAGTGTCTGATGCAGAGCTGCGGTGGTATTCCGAGGTAATGTGCTCATGGCAGTCATATGAGACCCCTTTCTGTTTCTGTGCTAAACTCTCAATACCATAGTATAATTGTCATACTGAGCCATCTGTTGATACCTTTTCATTTTTTTCCCCTTAGGGTTTTATTTCTTAATCCTTCTTCTTGAAACAGACGTAATATACCTTTTCTGTAACCTAAAATTTATCTGTTTCTCTGTCATGCTAACCAAATGAAATCCTCCTTTTTAATTTTTTTGTATTTTTTTGAAAGATTTTATTTATTTGACAAGAGAGAGAGCACAAGTAGGCAGAGAGGCAGACAGAGGGAGAGAGCTCCTCCCTCCGGCAAGGTAGGGCCTGACTCCAGGACGCTGGAATCATGACCTGAACCGAAGGCAGATGCTTAACCCCTGAGCCACCCAGGCACTCCTGAAATCCTCCTTTTTAAAAAATCATACTGAGATAAAGATGAATATTTAGAATGTTCATAGAATTTTGTAATACTTTAACACATTGCTGAAAAACCCAAGTTGGCATGCTTAATGTTAGCAAATGTGGTTTTGCATTTAAATTTTGCATAGGAGTGTATTTTGATGACTCTGCTACACTGACAGGAAAATATTTTACTCACGTTAAGGAGATTATGACAGAATATAGATCAGTATACTATGGAATTCTTTTTTTAAAAATATATTTTCTTTTTTAGATTTTCTCTTGCTTATCCCCCCACCTCCCAGTTTTATCAAGATATAATTGACAGACCTGTAGAAAATTAGAGTGTAGAACAAAATGACTTGACTTGTATATGTTATGAAATGATTACTACAATAAATTTGCACGAAGGACCCAAGCTCCAGGAAAGGGATTAGCTCAAAAACTCTACCAAGATAATACATTTTCATTTTAATGTGATAAAATTATCAATTTTGTCTTTTGGTTTTGTTTTATGTGTGTATACTTTTTTTTTCATTAAGCTATCGTTCTCTGCTATTGAAGAAATAAAGATATTTTCCTATGCACTTTAAGTATTTTAAAAGTCTCTTTTCAAATTTTTTGCATAATATGGAAATTAAACTGAATTTGGAGCAAAGCTCAGTGTCATTTTGTTTTCTCCATACTAATAACCAATTATCCTGATATTGTTTATTGAATAATCAATCCATTCTTTCCACACTGAATTGAAATTCTAACTCTGCCATACACAGACCTTTCAAATATGCATGGTTGTATTTCTTGATTTTCTCTTATTTCATTGTTCTGTTCATTATCCCCGCATGAGTACTGCACTGTATTTAATCATTCTATTTATAAGTCTTGATAGGTTGTAAAATAAATGAATCTGTTCATTCCATTCCTCCATCCAAATTGCTTTGGCTAATGTTGGCTCTTTATTCTTTTTTTTTTTTTTTTAAAGATTTTATTTATTTATTTGACAGAGAGAGATCACAAGTAGGCAGAGAGGCAGGCAGAGAGAGAGGAGGAAGCAGGCTCCCTGTGGAGCAGAGAGCCCGATGCGGGGCTCAATCCCAGGACCCTGAGATCATGACCCGAGCCGAAGGCAGCAGCCCAATCCACTGAGCCACCCAGGCGCCCCGGCTCTTTATTCTTTATCCTCCTGTTTCAATTGTGGGAATAGGCAAGTTTCGTGAAAAAAAAAAAAAAAAAAAGGAAAATTTTGGGGGGGGAATTACATGTAATTTTTATTTGGGGGAAGAAATATTTTGTTATTTTTAATTTTTAAATGATGAATGTATATACCAGTGATCTGTTTTAGGTCCTACAATAAAGTTTTATGCATTTCTCCTTAGGCATCTTGTTTCTTTTATATTTCTCCACAAGTGATGTTTTTGTGAATGAGCTTTAAAAATGTTATATTTCGCAACTGATTATGCAGTAAAGTCATAAATCCTCTAAGCAACTTTGCTGAACTTTTACTGGTTTTAGTTGTTTGTAATTGTTCTTGCAATTATAGAATTATATTTATCATATCTATAAAAATAACATTATTAAAATATCCCTTATATCGTATGTTCATTATCTAATTGATCAAGTTAGGATATCTATTGTAATGGTGTTTTGAATGGTGATCATGGCCATTCTTACATTTTTCTCGACTTTAAAGGAACTGCTTCTCATGTTTTTCCATAGTGTGCGATGTTTGCTTTAACTCATTTTATGGCCAGGTGCCAGTTTAGGGTTCGTAAACTTTCTAAACTTCAAAAGCGCAAGTGTCTTTCTCCTCATCTTCCACATAACGGATATTATGTGGGCTCTTATAGCCATAGTCAGTTTTAAGTTTTAATGGATCATGATGATGGAACTCATCAAATACTAACCCACCTTTTGCTTTCTGTCTTTAAGATGGTCTTTTTCCCCCAACTTATAGTCAGCATAAGGATACCGTCAAGGAAATTCATGGGTTCTCTCTCTCTCTCTCTTTTTTTTTTTCTCGGGTGGTATAAAGGATTATGGTCTTAAACACCTGTTGGCTGTTCGTATATCTTCTTTGGAAAGATGTCTGTTGAGGTCATTTGACCATTTTTAAATTGGATTATTTGTTTTTTGCTATTGAGTCTGAGTTCTTTATACTGTATGAGTTCTTAATCTGTTTTGGATATTAACCCCTTATCAAATAGATGATTTGCAAATATTTTTTCCCATTCTCTAGGTTGCCTTTTCATTTGTTGATCATTTCCTTTGTCATGCAGGAGTTTTAAGTTTGACATAGTCCTACATATTTTATTTTTGCTTTTGATTTTGGTGTCAAATCCAAATACCAAGACCAACGGTATTTTATGGAGTTTTATGGCTTTGGATCTTACATTTAAGTCTTTAATACATTTCAATTTAAATGTACATTTAATACATTTCAAGTTAATTTTTGGGACTTGTGTAGTTTCATTATTTACATGTGAATATCCAACTTCCACAGTCCCATTTATCGAAGAGACTGTTTTTCTCCACTGAATATTCTTGGCTCCCTTGTCAAATATTAATTGATTTTATATAAACGGGTTTATTTCTAGGCTCTTGGTTCTGTTCTACTGGTCGATGTGCCTGTTTTTATGTGTTGCTATACTGGTTTGATTATAACAGCTTTATAATCCAGCCTGAAATCAGGACGTGTGCTGCCTCCTGCTGGCTCGTTTTAGGATCGCTTTGGGGGGTTTTTGTAATTCCATATAAATTTTAGGATTGCTTTTGCTATTCCTGTAAAAAAATGCTATCAGAACCTTGATAGACATTGCATTGAATCTATAAATAGCTTTGAGTAGTATGGACATTTTAACAACCTGATTTTTGGATTTCACTTATTTGTGTCACCTTCAATTTCTTTCATTAGTGTTTTATGTTTTTCAGTGTAAAGATCTTTCCCCTCCTTGGTTAAATATGTTTCCAAGTATTTTATTGCTTTTGATTCTATTGTCAATAAAATCATTTTCTTTACTTTTTCAGATAATTTGTTGTTAATAGATAGAAATACTACTGATTTTCATGTATTAATTTTATATCCTGAAAGTTTAGTGAATTTGTTGATTTTTTTTTTTTAGTGAATTTGTTGATTGTTGCTACCTTTTTTTGTGTGTGTATGTGTGTTTTTTTGGGGGGTGGGAGTTTGTTTGTTTGTTTTTCTTTTCCTTTTTTTTCTTTTTCTTTTTTTTTTTTTTTTTTTTTTTGGTGGATCTTTAGGATTTTCTACATGTAAAAAACCATGCTATCTGGAAATAAGAGACAATCTTACCTCTTCCCTTTCCAATCCCATGACTTTTATTTCTTTTTCTTGTCTGATTGCTCTGGCAAGGACTTCCAGTACTATGTTAAATAGGAGTGGTGAGAAGGCATTTTGGCTTGGTCCTGAACTTAGAGGAAATGCTTTCAACCTTTCACCATTGAGTATGATGACAGCCAAGGGCTGTTACATGTGACCTTTTTCTGTGTTGAGGTATATTCCTTCTGTACCCAGTTTGTTAAGAGTTATTTTTTTTTTATCATAAACGGATGCTAAATTTGTGAAAAGCTTTTTCTGTATCTTTCAAAATTATCACATAATTTTTTCTTTTATTCTATTAATACTATGTATTACATTGATTTGCGTGTGTTGAATCATCCTTTCATCCATGATATAAATTCCATTTGATCGTGGTTAATAATTTATTCAAGGTGCCACTGAATTTGGCTTATTATATTTCACTGAGAAATATGGTATCTATATTCATTAAGGACATTGGTCTGTAGTTTTCCTTTTTATAGTGTGATTTTCTGGGTTTGGTATCAGGATAATGCTGCCCTCATAAAATTAGTTTGACAGTGTTACCTCCTCTTTGTGTTTTTGGAAGAGTTTGAGAAGGATTGATTTTCCTTTGAATTTTTAGTAAAATCCACCAGTAAAGCCATCTGGCCCTAGGATTTTCTTTATTGGGAGATTTTTGATTACTAAACAAATCTCCTTACTAATAGTTGGTCTGTTAATTTTTATTTCTTCCTGATTCAGTCTTGGTAGGTTGTAGGTTTCTAAGGATTTTTGCATTTCTTCTATGCACAGTTTGTTGGTGTATAGTTATAATAGCAACTTTTTATAATTCTTTGTATTTCTGTGATATCAGTTGTCATATCTCCTCTTTTACTTATAATTTGGTTGATTTGGGTCTTTGTGTTTTCTTTGGTTTGTCTAGCTAAAGGTTTGTCAATTTTTTTCCCCATAGAATGAACTGTTTTGTTTATCTTTTGTATTATTTTTTTGTTCCCTATTTCATTTATTTCCACTCTGATCTTTATTATTTCCTTCCTTCTCCTAACTTTGTGCGCAGTTTGTTGTTCTTTTTTTAGTTCTTTGAGGTATAGAGTTAGATTATTTACTTGAGATTTAGTTTTGGTTTTAACATGGACATTTTTTGCTATGAACTTCCCTCTTAGAACAGCTTTTGCTGCATCCCATAGATTTTGGTAGGGATTGTTTTCATTTTTATTTTCATTTGTCTTGAGATTTTTTTTTTTGTATTCCTTTAATTTCTTCTTTGATCCATTGATTGTTCAGGAGAATTTCATTCCTCATTCCAAGTAATCATGAGTTTTCCAGTTTTCCCCCTGCTATTTATTGATTTTGTTTCATACCATTGTGCTCAGAGAAGATACTTGATATGACAGCTAACTTCTTGAACTTGCTCAGACTTATTTCGTGATGTAATATATGTTTTATCCTAGAAAATGTTTCATGTGTGCTTGAAAAGAATATTTTTCTGCTGTAGTTGGATAGAAAGTTCTGTACATGCCTATGTCCATTTATCTATAGTATTGTTCAAATCTGTAGTTCCTATATTGATTCTCCAACTGGATGAGCTATCCATTTTTGAGAGTGGGGAATTAATGTCCCAACTATTATCATGTTTCTGTTTTTTCTCTTTTATATCTAAAATGTATATTATGCAAATATGTATGTTTGTAAATATTTATGCACCCGATATAGGAATGCCTAAATACATAAAGCAAATATTAACAGACCTAAAGAGAGAAATGGACAGAAATATACCTCTTTATAAAAAGCAAAATAAGAGAGCATGGGTAGCTGAGTCAGTTAAGCCTCCATCTCTTGGTTTTGGCTTAGGTAACAATCTCAGGATCATGAGATCAAGCCCCACATTAGGCTCCAGGCTCAGCATAGTGTCTGCTTGAGATTCTCTGTCTCTCCCTATGCCCCCAGCCTGCTCACACTCCCTCTCTCTCTAAAATAAACAAAATCTTTTAAAAAGGCAAAATATATTATATAATCTTTGATGTCATATGTATTCATAAATACATATTAATATATCATATATGGTTTATTCATTATTATTTATAAATGTGTATAATTGTTAAAAGTATACATATTCATATGTACATTATACATACATATACATTATTACTATGGCAATATATATAGAAATATTATATGTTAATATATGTATTTCTAATAATTATATAAATTTATAATTTTTAAAATTTTTATATTTTAGAGACAGAAGCTAGATCCAGACACTATTTTTTTGTATGAGCAATAACTATTTTTTTAAGATTTATTAATTTTATTTGAGAGAGAAGGAAAGCAAGCAGGAGTGGGGGGAGGGGCAGAAGGAGAGGGAGAGAGAGAACCCTCAGACAGACTCCCTGGTGAGGATGGAGCCCAACACAGGGCTCAAACCCAGGACCCTGAGATCATGACCTGAGCCAAAATCAAGAGTCAGACACTTAACCAACTGAGCCACCCAGACACTCCTCTGTTTTTTTTAAATCACTATTTCTTTCATAATTCTAGTTACAACTGCAGAATGACAAAAATTTCTTAAATAATAATTCTCTATTTTAATTGCCTATATATACACTTTCAATAAATGTGTACTGTTTTGTAATTCTTTTTTTTTTCTTACTTTAAGTTTATTCTGATTATGATGAAATGCAATCTTGTGTCTCTTGGATTTTAAAACATTTTGGCTTCTATTTAGTAAAATTTTGCCTTTAAAATTATATTTTTCTAGTAATTCTTTTCTATTGTATTTTAAAAAGTTACAGTCTGCAATGGATTAAAAAATTTTTTATAAAGGACCTGGTCCTTCATCACAAATGGTTTTTGAAGCCCTAACATGGGGCATCTGCATTGGAATTGATGCTAGTTCTTCAATGCTAGGAGTACTCTGTCATGAAATATTTACAGCAGATTACAGCTTCCTAGGTTTCATATAGTTTCTTTTATGAAAACTTCCTTTATTATTATTTTGAATAGTGACAATGTTGGCCTTTCACGTGCTCTGGAGGGGATGGAGGGGGATGAAAGAGAGGAGATTGGCACAGCTATTACGTAGACATTCAAGCATTCCCTCTGGTTTTCTGCCTTCTTTTTCATTTCTGCTCACTGTACCTGCCATTTCTGAGGCCCAAGACTCCTCTGACCTCCAGAAGGGAGCCTGGCTCCCTCCTATGTGTCTCCAACATTGATATTCTGGGCTCTCGCTTCCTTTGCTGCCTTATTAATCTGCTTTCTGTCTTCTGGAAAACTGTTGAAGTTTCTTGTCCACTGATATCCCTCCCTCTTCCTTGCTTTCTTTGTTGTATGCGTTCATTCCTCTTTGTGCTTCTATGTTGTCACTTCATGACTCTCAGGAGGAATGGGAGTTGAATACACATGTTCTGTATGATCCTGAACTAAATTAGCCTGAGATTTGAATCTTGGAAGCATATGTAAATTCTTTTAATAATTGCTATAAAATAGCATGGTATAACACTTCTCAAGTTGAACTATTATCCAGGTAATTAAGAATTTTACCAGTTCTATACAACAAATCCATAAATGTTTTAGATTAAAATTTTTCCTTGGTGAAACTAGATTAACTTATTTGAGAGTCACTTGGTTGATGGAGACAACACCATTGTTCTCATCCTCATTTGAAAGAATCACAGCTGATATTTGTAATGTTGTCTTTATACATATTTCATTCATTCCACAAATACGTGTTGAGTGCATTATGGACAGGCACTGTCCTAGGTGCTGAGGATGTGACAGTGAAGAAAACAAAAAGTTCATTGTTTTCACAGAGCTTTCATTTAATAAAGGGAGAGACCACAAATAAGCTGAGTGACTCATATAAGATTTTTCAGATAGGGAAAAGTACTATGAAGAATGATACTAAGTGATTTGGTGGAGGAGGTTTGTACCATTATATAAAGAGAGGCATAAGTTTATAAATTCAGGGAAATATTACCAGTCATTTACAATGATTTCCAGTTTGTAATGTATCCTGTAATCCCAAGGATCAGAAATAATCTCTGTGACCTTTTTAGAATGTTTTTTATTGTCTTCAGAAAGTTATTTGCTTAGTTTATATCATATTTTATATATAGTTATATTTCTTTGTCCTAATTAATACTATCACAGAAACAGTTTTTGATGTTGTTACAAAGTATTTATTGTCATTCATTTAAATTATGCAATTACTGTTTAATTACTGTACATTTTAAAATTTATTTGGCCAGTGTCCTATTAAGAATTTTGGTTTACAGTTTTAATGATTATATTTACTTCTATAATGAACATTGTCATGTACTTATTTTTATATTATTTTTTAAATTTTTTAAAGATTTTATTTATTTATTTAACAGAGAGAGAGATCACAAGTAGGCAGAGAGGCAGGCAGAGAGAAGGGGGGAAACAGCTTCCCTGCTGAGCAGAAAGCCCAATGCAGGCTCGATCCCAGGATTCTGAGATCATGACCTGAGCCAAAGGCAGAGGCTTAACCCACTGAGCCACTCAGGCGCCCCTTACTGGATTATTTTAAAAGAATCGAATAAATTATTGTCTCAAAGTATAATAACGTTGCTAAGGATCTTAGAATAATGTTTCCAAATTGTACCTCAAAAGGGTTATACAAATTTATATTTCCAGACTCCATGCATGAGAGTGTCTGCCTCATAGAAGCACTTCTTGAATCAGTTATTTGTATTTTGAAAGCTTTTAAATTTGATAGGTGAAAACTAACACTGTATATTACACTACATTTTCTTAGGCATTCATCTATTGATGGACAAGTGTCCATCAGGTTGCTTCCATATCTTGGCTATTGTAAATGATGCAGCAATAAACATAGTGGTGCACATGTCTTTTTGAGTTAGTGTTTTCATTTTCCCTGGATAAATACCCAACAGTGGAATTATTGGATCATATGGTATTTCTTTTTTAAAAGTTTAAGGTACCTCCATACTGTTTTCCACAGTGGCTATGCCAATTTATATTCCCACCAATAAGGCATGAGGGTTCCTTTTCCTCCTCATCTTTGTCTATACTCACTGTTTCTTGTCTTCTTGATTTTAGCTATTCTAACAGGTGTGAGGTGATATCTCATTGTGGCTTTAATTTGCATTTCCCTAATGATTAGTGATGTTGAGCATCATTTCATGAGTCTGTTGGCCATCTATATGTCTTCTTTGGAAAAATGTCTATTCAGGTCTGCAGCCCATTTTTTAATTGAATTATTATTATTATTATTATTTTGATGTAGAGTTGTATAAGTTCTTTATACATTATGGATATGCATTTGTAAATATATCCTTTTGTAAATATATGCTTCCATTCAGGAGATGGTCTTTTTGTTTTCTTGGTTTCCTTTGCTGTGCAAAAGCTTTTTATTTTGATATAGTCTCAGTAGTTCATTTTTGCTTTCATTCTCTCTGCCTCAGAAGACATGTCTGGGAATATGCTGCTCTAGCCAATGTCAGAGAAATTACTGCTTGTGTTCTCTTCTAGAAAGTTTATGTTTTCAGGCCCAATGTTTTGGTCTTTAATCCATTTTGAGGTTATTTTTGTGTATAGTGTTAGATAGTAGTCCACTTTCATTCTTTTACATGTAGCTGTCCAGTATTCCCAGAACAATTTATTGAAAAGACAGTTTTCCCCCCATTCTACATTATTACCTCCTTTGTCATAGATTAAGTGACCATATAATTGCAGGCTTATTTCTGATAACTTTATTCTGTTCTATTGAACTATGTGTCTATTTTTGTGCTAGTACCATACTGTTCTGATTACTATGGCTTTGTAGTATATTCTGAAATCTGGAATTGGGTTACCTCCAGCTTTCCTCTTCTTTTTTTTTTTTTTAAAGATTTTATTTATTTTTTGACAGAGAGAAATCACAACAAGGCAGAGAGGCAGGCAGAGAGAGAGAGAGAGAGGGAAGCAGGCTCCCCGCTGAGCAGAGAGCCCGATGCGGGACTCCATCCCAGGACCCTAAGATCATGACCTGAGCCGAAGGCAGCGGCTTAACCCACTGAGCCACCCAGGCGCCCCAGTTTTCTTCTTCTTTTTCAAGATTGCTTTGGCTACCTGGGGTCCTCTGTGGTTCCATACAAATTTTAGCTTTATTCGTTCCAATTTTGTGGAAAACGCTGTTGATATTTTGACATGGATTTCATTGAATCTGTAGATTGCTTTGGGTAATGTGGACATTTTGACAATAATAATTCTTCCAACCCATGAGCATGGAATATCTCTCCATCTGTTTGTGTCATATTCAGTTTCTTTCATCAGTGTTTGTGTTTTTGGAGTACAGGTCTTTCACCTCTTTGGTTCAGTTTAGTCCTGGGTATTTTAGTCTTTTTGGTATAATTGTAAGAGAAATTTTTTAAAATTTCTGCAACTCACTAGTGGTATATGGAAGTGCTACTGATTTCTGGCATTTGATCTTTTATCCTGCCACTTTATGGAATTCGTTTCTTACTTCCAGTAGTTTTTTTGTAGAGTCTTTAGGATTTTCTATGTAAACTATCATGTCACCTGCAGGTAGTGAATGTTCAATTTCTTCTTTACTAATAGGAATACCTCTTTTTTTTTTTTTTTTCCTGGTGTGATTGCTGTTGGCTAAGACTTCCAGTAATATGTTGAATAAAAGTGGTGAGACTGGATATCCTTAACTTGTTCCTGAAGGAAAGCTTTCAGTTTTTTACCATTGAATATGATGTTAGCTGTGGGTTTTTTATATATGGTGTTTATTATGTTGAGATATGTTCCCCTTACTACGTTTTGCTGAGAGTTTTTATCATGAATGGATGTTGAATCTTGTCAAGTGCTTTTTCTGCATCTATTGAGATGATCAGATGATTTTTATCCTTCATTTTGTTGATGTGATGTATCACGGTGATTGATTTGCAAATGTTGAACCATCTTTGCATCTTGGAAATAAGTTCCACCTGACCATGGTGAATGATCTTAATGTATTATTTCTAGTTTCACAGCATTATGGTCAGAAAAGAGCCCTGGTGTGATTTCAATCTTCTTAAATTTATTGAGGTTTGATTTATGTCTTAAGTTAGTGATAATAGTGATCTATTCTGGAGAATGTTCATGTGCACTTGAAAAGAATGTGTGTTCTATAGTTTTTTAGTTGGAATGTTCTGTATATATCAGTTATGTCCTTTTGGTCCAATGTGTCATTTATAGACATTGTCTCCTTATTCATTTTCTGTTTGGTATTCTATCCATTGACGTAAGTAGAGTGTTGAAGTCCCCTACAATTATTGTCTTACCATCTATTTCTCTCTTTATGTCCACTTTATCCATTTAGGTATTCCAATTTTGGGTATGTAGATATCAATAATTGTTATATCCTCTTCTTGGATCTACCCCTTTATCATTATGTGCTACCTTTGTTTTTTGTTATAGTTTTTCTCTTAAATCTATTTTGTCTGATATAAGTAATGCTACTCTAGCTTTTTTTTTCCCCCACTTCCATTTGCATAGTGAATGTTTTTCCATCCCTTCACTTTTAGTCTGTATGTGTCCTTAGGTCTGAAGTGTTGTCTCTTGTAGGCAGCATATAGATGGATCTTACTTTTCTATCCATTTTACCACTCTATGTCCTTTAACTAGGGCATTTAGGCCATTTACACTTAATTTTTACACTTAATTATTTACACTTAATTATTGTAGGTATGCACTTGTTGCCATTTAAAAAATTCATTTTCTGGTTATTTTCATAGTTCTTCATTGTTCCTTTCTTCTATTGCTCTTTTTGATCGATGAGTGTCTAGTGTTTATCTTTTTTCTTTTCGTTTGTTTTGTTTTGGCTTTCTTTCTCTTTATTTTTTCTGTATCTACCATAGGTTTAGGGTTTGTGGTTACCATGAAGTTTATATGTAAGGTCCTAAATAAGTAGCAGTCCATATTTATTTAATGGTCATTTATATTCAAATAGCTAAAAAAAAAAAAAACTAAACTAAAAGCAGAAAAAAAATTTTCCCCTTCTCTTCCTTTTTTACTCCCTTCTCCATATTTTGTGTATGTTGTCGTATTTTATGCTTTTAATTCATAGTTTTCTCATTGCTAATTATAACCACTTCTTTTTCACTTAACAACATCCCTTTAAAATTACATGTAAGTCTAGTTTAGTGGTGATTAACTCCTTTATCTTTTATTTTTCTAAGAAATTCTTTATTTCTCCTTCAAATCTGAATGATAATCTTGCCAGGTAGAGTATTCTTGTTGGTAGATTTTTTTTCCTTTCAGCACTCTGGATATATCATGCTACTTTCTTCTGGCTTTCAAAGTTTCTGCTGAAAAATTAGCTAATGAACGTAAAGGTTTTCCTTTGTAGGTAAATTTTTGCTTCTCTCTTGCTTCTTTGAAGATGCTCTCTTATCTTTAAACTTTGACATTTTAATTATTGTGTTCTGTGGTGTGGACATTCTTGAGTTCCTCTTGTTTGGACCTCTCTGTTCTCTTGAACTTGGATGTCTATTTGAAAGTATCAAATATTGTTTCTTAAAATATGTTTTCTACAGCTTTCTCACACTAATTCTTCTGGGACTCCTAAAATTTAAATGTTTGTTGGCATGATGTTGTCCAAGAGGTTTCTTAATTTATCCTCATTTTAAAAATTTTTTTCTTTTTTTGAAGTGCAGCTTGTTTGCTTTCCATTACTCTGTCTTCCTGATCACTGATATGTTCTTCTGAACCTTCGAATCAACTGTTGATTCCCTTTAGAGTGTTTTTTGTTTCTGTCATTATTTTCTTCCACTCTGGTTTTTTAACTATTTTCTATCTCTTTATTGAAGATCTCACTGTGTTCTTCCACTCTTTTCTCCAGCTCAGCTAGTATTTCTACAGTCATTACTTTAAATTCTAGAACAAGCATTTTATATATTATTTATCTCTGTTTCATTTAGAAGGTTTTTTTTTTTGAGGTTTTGTTTTGTTTTGTTTTGTTTTTGAGCATGTTCCTCTGTGTCTCCATTTTGCTTGAGTTTCTGTATTTGTTTCTAGGTTAGGCAAAATGGTTACTCCTCCTAAACTTAAAGGAATGGTTTTGTTTATGGTGCCCACAATGCAGATTGTGTGCCTGAACTAACAGCTTATGGTATCCAGACTGTGCTCTGGTGTAGTCTTTTAAGGTGGGGTGGGTACATAAACCATGTTGTTCTCCAGTCCTTCTGAACTGAGGAGCTTTCTTGCAGTTCCTCTGCTGCTTGACAAAGTTCTAATGTTGTCTCTTACATATGCTAGTTGCTCTTTTAAAGCATGCCTTTTTTTTCCTGTGCCCATGGACAGAGGGATCTGTTTCCAGTCCCTCAGTACTATCCTTCCCACTGCCATTTACAGGATTGGGAGTGTGGGTTTATTTAGGTCCACTTTAATTTTCCTCATTTGTAGTTTTCAGTGCATAGGTCCTGTACTTTTTAAAAACTTGTTCCTAAGTAGTTTGTTATTTTTGATGATATTTTGAAAAGAATTGTTTTCTCAATTTTATTTGCATATTATTTGCTGCCATGTAGAGAGGAACAAATGTAGTCTTGTGTATTGATTCTATGAACTTGTTAAACTTGCTTATTAGGTCTTGTAGGCTTTTTGAAGATTCTTTAGGATTTTTACATAGTAGATCATATTGTCTCTAAGTATTATGCAGTTTTACGCCTCTGTTCCCAGCCTGTATACCTTTAATTTTTGCTTTTCTTGCCTAAAGAGAAAAAAAAATCCAATTTCCTTATCGCACTGGCCAGAACTTCAGTACAATATTAAATGAAAGTGGTGAGAGTAGAAATATCATTAGCTTATTCTCATTCTTAGGGGAAAGCAGTCAGTCTTTCACTATTAAGTATAATGTCAGTCATAGGCTCTTTGTGGATGCTTTTTATCAATTTGAGGAACCAATCAAGTTTTTGAGAATGTTTATGCAAGCAAATGCATGAATCTTTTAGTTTATAATTCTTTGTTTGGATTTAAACTTGTATTTTCTTTATCTTTTTTAAGCTTATGATTTTTCTCTTTTTCTTGATTGGAACATTTACCATTTGATTTGTGTGATATAATTCACAAAATATGAGCTTTAGGGTCAGATTTGGCTTAAGTCCTGTCACTTCTGCTTGCTAGCTGTGTGACCTTGCAGCATTTCTTTATATGTAAAATGCTGTAATCATAATACCCACTTCCCTATGTAGTTGTGAAATCAGAAGGGATCACGTATCATTTCATGGTCTGAATGACGGGGTCATGTAGCCAGCTGTCCTATCAAATGAGGGAATACTCCATAAAGCACACTTTTTGAGAAAGGGATGTGTCCTCTTTTCTGAGAATCAGGTATGGGAGTATAAAGAGAGAGTTAGTGAAAGAAATCATTTTAATTCCTAAAATACATATATGAAAGTTACTAAATTTGTATATTTATCTCTTATCTAGTTTTTAAACTAAACTTCAAAAATTAATTTTAATAATTTTCAGATGATTCACCTTGTTTCTAGGTAGAAAATCAGGTTTCTTCAAATGATTGTTATTTAGTAAACTTTCTTATTATTTATTTATTTTTCTCTTGGCTGGAAATCCTAGAACAATGAAAATTATGATATCAACAGGCAGCTTTTTATTCCCGATTTTCACAGGCAATTGGATACTAGAAGAGAGTATATTTCATTATGATATGATGCTAAAAATGTATCTTCTATTCCTACTCTAACAGTGTTTTGGTGTTTAAATTTATTTAATACCATTGGGTATTTATCAATATTTTTCTTATTTCATCTTTGGTGTATACAACTAATTCACTATTATCTATCATACTACAGCATACATTCTGTGGGGGTGGAGACCATGTTTATCTTATATACCCATTGCTTTGGTATTGGCCATTTTATATTACTCAATAAATATTATTTAAGTAATGATGCATTACAATTACAAATTTCCTAATATTAAGCCATCTTTCAGCTCCTCAAATAAATTTTGACCTGGCCTATTCCTTGAATATACAGTTTAAATATTTTTATAGTATTTTCTTCTTGATTTCTATAACAACATTCGTAAGAAAGATGAATTTATAGCTTAATGTCTTTGGGTGAATTTTTTTTAAGTTTTACTTTTTTATTATGAGCACTGTTTTTGCTTCATAATGAATTCAATAGCTTCCTTTGTTTTTTCTGTATGGTTTAGTACAGTCTCTATAACATCTGAATTATGTATTACTGGAGAATTTAAAGAGACCTACTTGTAAAACCACATAAGACTAGAATAGAGGTTTTCAAGTCTAACTGCATATTCAAACTACCTAACGAGCTTTAAAAAGTACCAACCCGAGACCCTACCCCTAACAAACAAAATCAGACATCAACATCTTAAAATGCAAAATAAAATGAAAGACTCAGGGGTTTATGAGATTTGTGCTAGACCAAATATTTTCCAGTTTTGATCATAATTGGTCCAAATGTAAATACAGATTGATTTCTACTCTGTCTGGTACCAGCTAACTGGTGGAGTCCAGCAGGCATCTCAAAGCAATAGTATTGCCAGCTAGTTTTGTGCCCGTATCTTATTTTAATCATACCCCAGAGCAGTGAGGTAAAGCAGATGGTGTAATCACTACTTGGAAAGCAGATGAAACCGACTTTCGAAGGTTAAGTAGCACAGCCTCTTAACTCCCATCGTTTGGTTATTTCAATCAATAATAGAGTCTAAAGACCCAGCAATAAAACAATGGTTGACACACAAGAAAAGAAATACGAGCTCATTAACTAATCAGGAGGTCTTATTTCCAAAGAGTAAATCTGATTACATTGCTGCCTGTGTAAAGCCCTTCAATGGTTTCCTTATGCCTAAAGAGAAAAAAAATCCAAATTCCTTTGTGTGGCATAAGAGGTCCTTTGTGTGACACGAGATCTGGCCCCTCATTACCTCTCCAGCCGTATTTCTCAAAAGACCCTCTCGTGCTCCTTATACTCAGTCATGCAAAATGTTTTGAAATTCTCCAAATGCGCTGGCTTTTTTGTGCCCATGCTTTTGCTCCAGTTATTTGCTGTTTCTGAAAGGTCCACCTTCCAAAACGGTCTTTTCCCTTCCGCTCTCTAATTCTGTTGCCCAATTTATCTTTAAAGACTGATTCAGTTCAAAGGCTACCCCCCTGAGACCTTCCTTCCTTCCTGCTTCTAGAATTCCCTATAAAACAATGACTGCCCAAAGGGCACCAACCTTTTGTTAATCGTCCCTCACTGCCTAGAACAAGGCCACAGTTGGTATGTAACAAAGGTTTGGCAAGCTGATATCAGGGACTGTCGCAGATCTGTCAGCTGAACCCAAGATCTTACTTATTAAATGAAATCTCTGCTGCTACCCAGGCTCCGTCCCCTGGCTTGTCGAGGGTGCTCAGTGTCACAGGGAGGCGGATGAAGCTGGTAGCCATGTTGTGTTGATAATTCCAGAACATACTCCTTTCCTAATAGTGATCATAAAAATTTGAGAAAAGAGATATACCCTACACGAGGATAAAAGTATCCTTTTATTTTCTTCTTTTGTTGGTCGTTACATTTTTGATGAAGCAGAAGTTTAAACAAGACTGTAATCCTAAAAACTCGAATTGTCCTTTCCTGTTAATAACCATCAAAACCCAGCCTGAATGTGCGTGGCATGTGTGTACTGTGGATGTGAGCGGTGTGTGCATGTGGGTTAAAGTTTGCATACGTTTCCACACTTAGACACACACCTGCAATTCTCTAAACACCTCATCTAGGATTCGGCTGTACATGTGTGTGGCGGGCAACGTCCCCGCTGAGCAAGAAGCCTGGGCTGCAATTTCTTCTGCGCGGATTCACATCCTGGGGTGCTCCCCTCATCCTGTTCTGTGTTATGTGGCTACACACCTGGCTGCGAACAGGACTCACAGTGCTAAGGAAAGTGCGTGGTTCTCGGCATAAAAGGTAATGTCTGAGTGGAAGGTTGCCAGGAAAGATTCAAAGACAAGATGTGAGAATGTGCCCAGCGGTCCACGTGGGAGGCGGTGAGCTCGGAAGCTGACACAGCTTTCCTGTAGCTTCCAGTATCTTCCTCACACGCAAGATTTTCTTGCTTTTTATTCAGCCTTCCACAATCTAAGCAAAACAAAAAAAAAAAATTTTTTTTTTTTAAAGATCTACCAGGAAATAAGGAGCCACAGCAAAACTTGGGGCGTCAGCTTGAATCTGGATATATATTTCTCAGAAAGGAGAAGAGCCAAGAGCTGTCAGGTACTTAGATATTTCTTATTCTCTTAGGAATGAACGTGATTGGGACAGATATAGACCACACATTCTACCCTGCTCATCCCTCCCTACTTTGGTCTTCGGATAGAAATAGATGATCCTATTTGTGGCCTGGCTCAGTACTAGACGCCCAAGGAAGCGATGCGCAGGTGGTAATTGATTAATTTATTACAGATCCTTAAAAAAACTTAGTATGGGCTGTCTTTGAAAAATAAGACCAAACTCTGAAGAACTTCTCTCTTTCAGTTAATGGAGACTTTCCACGGGCTTTTTTTTTTTTTTGGAAGGAATGGAGAGACAGTGGGCGTGCTGTTTTCAAACTGGACATTTTGCTGCCAAGAGGAGAAGCTTAAAGTATAGGAAAAAACAAGACCTGAAGCCAAACAGAGCTAATATTTTTCAAGTGCTCACTTAATTTCAAAACCACAGCATTTTTCATCGCTTTGTGCCCTAAAAGAAAGAGAGCAAGGCACATCGGCTCAGAATGCAATCCAGAAACGAGATGATGAAATCAAGCCGTGTCACATATGTGCAGTGTAGACATCCTCTGTTCGTGCACCGACCCTGCCCGCGGACACGCTCGCACAGCCTGGTGTCTGTGCCCAGGGTGCCTGCTCAGAGACCAGATACACAGCTGATGAGAATCATTCATAATTTCACGTCAGAGACGTTGACTTCTTGCAGACTCCTGTCTTGAGCAACCCCACTTGGGTTTATGTGGAATCAGCTGTTGTCGACATTTAAGCCTGGTCTCGTGCACAGTGATGCAGAATGAATCTTATCCTTCATTCTGTGCCTCCATTTGCTGGAATCCTGTTTTTCTTCAGAAGTTTGCTCATGTGAGCCTATCCCCTGACAGGAGTACCTTCACGAACTTGTGTTTTAATATCAATTCCTATCCCCTTCAATTTGTGTGAAAACGCTCATGGAGGACTCATGCGTCATTTCCTTACTTAAAGTCATGCTTATGAATCCTTGAATACAGCAATTCTTTTTAGATTTGATTTCTAGGGAAAAAATTATTTTTAAAAAACCCACATTCTTTCTTCTGTCTACTATTTTTTAAAAAGATTTTACTTATTTATTTGAGAAAGAGAGAGAAAGCATAAGCAGGGGGAGTAGCAGACAAAGGGAGAAGCAGACTCCCTGCTGAGCAGGGAGCCCAATGCAGGATTCAATCCCAGGACCTGGAGATCATGACCTGAGCCCAACGCAGATGCTTGACTGACTGCACCACCCAAACGCCCATGTCTACTGTTGTTAAACATGTCTCTTGTTTCCACTTTTGCCTCAGCCTACAGGAAGCTCAGGGCCGTGTTTTATACTCCATTATAGAAACTACATTGCATTTCAGTGTTATGGTATTTACTATATTTTTTCCTCTTGATCTTTATTTCCCATCTCCGTTCTTCTTTTATTAAGCCTATCATATACTTTTTGTTGCAAACTATATCAAAACCATTTTGGAGGAAAGCAGGGTTTCTATAAACAATAAAGCATAACTGTCTTTTTTTTTTTTCCCTCCCCAATGGCATAAGGGGATTTTATTTATTTATTTTTTAACCTGTTTGTTTATTTATTTATTTACTATTACTGTGTTATGTTAGTTACCATACAGTACATCATTAGTTTTGATGTATGTTCCATGATTCATTGTTTACGTTTAACACCAGTGCTCCATACAATACATGCCCTCCTTAATACCCATCACCAGGCTCACCCATCCCCCCACCTCCCTCCCCTCTAAAACCCTCAGTTTGTTTCCTGGAATCCACAGTCTCTCATGGTTCATCTCCCACTCTGGTTTCTCCCTCTTCATTTTCCCCTTCCTTCTCCTAATGTTCTCCATGTTATTCCTTATGTGCCACAAGTAAGTGAAACCATATGATAATTGACTTTCTCGGCTTGACTTCCTTCACTTAGCATCTCCTCCAGTCCCACCCATGTTGATGGAAAGTTGGGCATTCGTCCTTTCTGATGGCTGAGTGATATTCCATTGTATACATGGACCACATCTTCTTTATCCATTCGTCTGTTGAAGGGCATCTTGTCTCCTTCCACAGTTTAGCTATTGTGGATATTGCTGCTATGAACACTGGGGGGCATAGGGCCTTTCTTTTCACTGTCTTTTATTGTCCCACAAATCATCTTTGTTTTAGATTCTATGCCTCTAGAAGAAACAGACTGTATCTCCTCGGAAACCCAAGGAGCAGAGAGCTTGCGTCTTCTGAGGTTAGCTGTGGCTATGGCATGAACACTGAGGCCGGAGCAGCAGTACTTCTCATAACCAGAACATTTCTCTAACCCTTTCTCAGCTCAGTCTCTCACCTTCTTGGTCCTCTCTACCGCGTTCCTCTGAAAGGGACACAAAGTTATTATCTAAGAACAGATATTTAATAAAATGAAGTTGGAATGACATGACTAAATTGAGTAAAGGTGTAAATAAAATGAAAGTGAAAAATGGGGATGTGTCTCTGAGTGTTCGACACGTGCTAGCCCAGATGATCGGTCCGAGGCTCCTTTTGGCAGGGGGTTCCTTCAGCAGCCCCCAGCATTAGCCCCCATGGGCATACAGAGCTCTTCCCACATGCTGCGCTGCCAGGGAACTGAGACTTGAAGTCAGCTATGTTCCTGCCATTCCTGCCACCAACAGACACAGAAACTCAGCACTTGAACACAAGGATGGATATTACAATTCGGGACAAGACTCCGCAGCTATTCCTTGATGTTTCTTTGTCTACGAAGACTGCCACCACCCATCATCTCTCCTGTTCTCTCCTATCTTAGTAGATACTTGTATTGGATCCTTGGTCAGACACTCAAGAACAGAACCATTTTTTGTCAGCTGTCAGCGGAGGCGGAGGGGCTATCCATGAATCGAAGGCAAGGTTTATGAAGCCCTCTCAGGGAGATCTCTGCGGGCCTGGCTGCCAGCCGCGTTCAGCTCAGCTCACCCTTGGGCATCCTTTATGTTGCAGGGCTCAGCTGCAATTCGTTAAGCACCTCTGGGTTTCACGCGTTCCCATGATCTGCTCTTCCTGTGTGGTGTACTCACTAATTTCTCCCATTATGCCAGAAGTTCAAGTCTAGAAACAAGGCTGACTTCTCCTTGGCAATTCTTGCAACACACAAGGGGATCCTGTCCCCTGAGCCTTCTTGTGTGCTTTCTGAGTCGTGAGTGGCCCCCAAGCAACCACTGGACCCCAGCGGGGTTATGGTCAGAGTCTCTGGAGAAGGCTGGAGTGATAGATTTGGTCACCAACCACCTGTGTGCTGTAGGCAATGGAAGGCCTGGAGGTTTCTGGGATTAGTTTAATTTTTGCAAAATGAGGGGGTTGGAACAGACTCCCGTTTTGAACAGTTTCAATTGCATTTATATTAGAACAATCTTTTGTAAAAACCAAAGCCCAACCCCACTCCCTAAACCCAAATGTGGGTCTTTTCCCGAAACCCGTATACTCAGCAGCACCTTTGAGACGGGGAAAAATTTTTTAATGATCCCACTGCGCCTCCCTGTGGTTGAAAGTAAAACTGTCAAGCTGGCTCCATGGAAATGTGCGCAGGCTAAGTGTACAGCCAAATGAAACAAGATGGGCCCCAGGAGGGAGACAAATGGTAAGAGACTCTTAATCTCAGGAAACAAACTGAGGGTTGCTGGAGGGGAGGGGGTGGGAGGGATGAGGTGGCTGGGTGATGGATATTGGGGAGGGTATATGCTATGGTGAGTGTTGTGAATTGTGTAGGACTGATGATTCACAGATCTGTACCCCTGAAATAAATAATAGATTATCTATTAATTTTTAAAAAAAGAATTCTTGCATATGGGCACTGAAAAATAAAAAATGTATAGCCAAAGTAACAAAGATCCGTGTATATATAAACCATTCCAGAAAGCACTGAATTGCCAAGTAGACCAGTTGCCAAGTAAAACTGAGAAGTCCTAGGTGTCACCAGTCTGGGGATACCGATTCTAATACGGAGCCCTGCTTTCGCCTGGATATTAGGAAATGGAGTGTTTGCACTCGGATGCACTTCTGAGAATCATCTTCTCTTCCTAGTGAACCCAGTACTCAGATGACCCCTCCCCCTGGGCCAGGGGTGCTGCCTTCCCCACACAGACAACCAACTGTCTGCTGGAAAGCTTTTTAATTAAGCTCCCCCATTTTCTCCTCTGGCTGTCTCCGGAGCCCTGGAATCACCTACTTGGAGGCCTGTGGTGTGCTGGAGAAAGCTCGGGTTCTCCTTCAGCAGGTGGGACTTCACGGCAAAGTTAACCGCTGCGAGCTTCTGTCTTTTCAGTTGGAAGCCTGGTTTCCTGGTGAGGTTTGCTGTGACGTTGAAATGAAAGAACAAATGCCAAGTCCCTAGCACTCCATGAATTTTTGGTCCCCCTGTGCATCTCAAGGTGTTCTGATATATTTCTGGATTCCTTGGGTAGAACCCTGAATTTACAAAGTTGACAGAAATCGAGGCATTTACCTAAGTCGTCAAGTAGCGGAAGAAAAGGTACATGAAGAACTCGCTTCTAGTCAAGTCTGCATAATTTCAGCAGGATATGATGTGGCAGACACATTCCAGAACCCTGAGAAGAAAGCCAGAGCCACTGTGTCCCTATGCCTCCCGCTAGGAGAGTGAGAAAGGGTTGAAGAGCCGTTTGGGTCCTTATCATTGTCATAAATGAACATTTATTGAGCACTTACTGTGCTCACAGTGCCCGGGGCTCTGTGATAGATGCTGGGGAAGATTAAGGGTAAGTAAGGAAAACCCATGTCCCAGGTCTTCCAAGGCAGCTGCAAGTTCAGACATGCACTCATAGGACTCCCTCCTTCAGTTCTGGTCAGCTTCTGGGACCTGGCCGTTGATTCTGAAAGATGCAACATTCAAGACACGTTTTCTGCCTCCAAGAGATCTATATTCCAGCTAAGAAGGAAAAGACAGATATATAAAGAAAGAAGTAAGAGTCAAGATATTTTTATTTTACTTTTTATTTTTCCTTATTTTTAAAATTTTAATCCAATTAGCCAACATACAGTACATCACTGGTTTCAGATGTAGTGTTCAGTAACTCATCAGTTGTGTATCACACCCAGTGCTCATCACATCAAGTGCCCTCATTAATGCCCATCACTCAGTTACCCCATCCTCCCACTTACCTCCCCTCCAGCAACCCTCAGTTTGTGTCTTATAGTTAAAAGCCTCTCATGGTTTTTCTCCCTCTCTGATGACTTCCCATTCAGTTTTCCCTCCCTTCCCCTATGATCCTCTCTGCTGTTTCTTATATTCCACATTTGAGTATAGAATGTAATGGTTGCCAGGGGGAGAGGGGCAGGGAGAGGGTGGTGGGGTTATGGACACTGGGGAAGTTATGTGCTATGGGGAGTGCTGTGAAGTGTGTAAACCTGACGATTCACAGACCTGTACCCCTGGGGTACATTATATTAACATTAATATTATATATATAATATATAATATATAATTATATATATAACATTAATCTTAACATTATATGTTAATAAAAAATAAAAAATTTTAAAAAAAGAATATAATGGTCTTCCTCTGATAATTATCTTTCTCTGAGTGAAACCATACGATAATTGTCTTTCCCTCAGCATAATACCCTCATGTCCATCCACATCAACATAAATGGAAAGTATTCATCCTTTCTGATATAATATTCCATTGTATGTATATATACCACATCTTCTTTGTCCATTCATCTGTTGATGGACATCTTGGCTTTTTTCATGGTTTGGCTATTGTGGACCTTGCTGCTATGAACATTGGGGCGCAGGTGCCCCTTTGGATCACTACATTTATATCTTTGGGGTAAATGCCTAGTAGTGCAGTTGCTGGGTCATAGGGTAGCTCTATTTTGAATTTCTTGAGGAATCTCCATACTGTTTTTCAGAGTAGCTGCACCAGCTTGCATTCCCACCAACAGTATAGGAGGGTTCCCTTTCTCCTCATCCTCCTCAGCGTCTGTCATTTCCTGTCTTGTAAATTTTAGCCATTCTGACTGGTGTTAGGTGGTATCTCATTGTGGTTTTGGTTCATATTTCCCTGATGCCAAGGGTTGTAGAGCATTTTTTTCATGTGTCTATTGGCCTTTTGTATGTCTTCTTTGGACAAATGTCTGTTCATGTCTTCTTTCTTGACTAGATTATTTATTTTTTGGGTGTTGAGTTTGATAAGTTCTTTATACATTTTGGATACTAGCCCTTTATCTGATAAAACATTTTCACATATCATCTCCCATTCCATAAGTTGCCTTTTAGTTTTGTTGACTGTTTCCTTTGCTCTGCAGAAGTCTTTTTATCTTGATGAAGTTCCAATACTTCATTTTTGCTTTTGTTTCCCTTGCCTTTGGAGACGTGTCTAGCAAGAAGTTGCTGTGGCCGAGGTCAAAGAGGTTCAAGATATCTTTTAAAACATTTTATTTTAGGGGCGCCTGGGTGGCTCAGTGGGTTAAAGCCTCTGCCTTCGGCTCAGGTCATGATCTCAGGGTCCTGGGATCGAGCCCCGCATCGGGCTCTCTGCTCCGCAGGGGGCCTGCTTCCTCCTCTCTCTCTGCCTGCCTCTCTGCCTGCCTCTCTGCCTGCTTGTGATTTCTGTCTGTCAAATAAATAAAATATTAAAAAAAAACCATTTTATTTTATTTATTTTTTCATGATTTTATTTATTTATTTGAGAGAGAGAGTGATAGAGAAAGAGAGCATGAGAGGGGAGAGAGTAGGAGGGAGAAGCAGACTCCCATTGAGCAGGGAGCCCAAAACTGGACTCTATCCTAGGACTCTAGGATCATGACCTGAGTTGAACCTGCTAAAATACACATAACATAAAATTTTACTAACTTAGTTATTTGTATGTTCAATATTGTTAAGAACATCCACAAGGTTGTACAATCAGTCTCCAAAACACTTTTCATCTTGCAGAACTGAAATTCTGTACTCATTAGAGAACAACTCCACATTGTCCTCTTCTTCCAGCTCCTGGTAATATTCTACTTAGTTTTGTAAGGGGAGAAATTTCCTTTTTTCTACTACCCTCCTGTAGCTGGGACCCAAGGGTGCAGGGGCACCTGGCTGTTGCAGGAGCACCAACAGACCAGGCATGGCCACTCACCACTGACAAGATCCAAAACCAGAGACACAAGGGATTTATTTCAGTGAGGCCAACACTGGGACGACTGTAGACTAATTATCTCAAAACTGTCTCTGAAGAGCCAAAAATACTTCCAGGTTTATGTTAGAAAAATGTGCACAAATGTTGATGAGTATGGTCAGGTGGGCAGTGAAGGTCAAATCATCATTGTCTTGGGGTCAGTCATGGATGGGATCTTGTGGGCTCAGGCAGTCCTTATTGGTTGAGCGGCTAGTTTCAGTTCCCACGGGGATGCTTTGCCCACAGGGTCTTTTGCCTGAGTTAAGAGATAAGCTGGAAAGAAGAACCAAATCACTTAGAAAGTTTGAGCTCAAAATGGAGGTGGTTGAAGTCCACTCTCATTCCTACATTTTCCAATGGAAATGGCCCATTTTCCAATGCAGTCTTAAAGAAACACCAGTCAAAGACAGATGAACAAGAGAAAAACAAACACAAGTTTATTAACACGTATATCACACATGGACACATGGGCGCCCCCAGCAATGAGTCACAAAAACAGCAGTTTTAATGAAGCCTTCGAATATAAGTGAAGGTCAGTGGGGTGAGGTCCAGAGCTGATGACCCAGAAAGAATTCTTGAGACATCTTTGGTGCACAACGGTGGTTTATTAAAGCACAGGGACAGGACCCATGGGCAGAAAGAGCTGCTGCCCCAGGGTTGTGAGGAATGGTCCATTATATGCTTGCAAGTTGGGGAGAGGGTTAGGGATGGCGTAAGTCTCTAAGGAATTTTGGAAGCAAGGTTTCCAGGACCTTGAGGAGCTAGCTGTTGTTGGGAAAAAGATTATTCATTAGTGGTAATAAAACCTTTTCCTGAGACCCTTTAGATGTGTTTCAGGGGCCATATGCTTGGGAATGTTTGTCAACATGTATCTTGGAAGGTTTAGAGAGAAAGTTTCCGGAAGGAATTGTAAGAGACTTACAGGATCCTGGTTGGGGGTAGAGGTCAGTCAGGCTACGATTGCCCTTTGCCCTTAGCAAAGCGTCAAGGTGAGGCAGTTGAGTCCCTAGAGGAATGTCACTCTGCCTTTTTCAAGGGCTTATCAGTGGGTAAGGAAATTTAATAATTTTTCTTCTGTCTCTGTTTCACACATCAGTTTGAGCTTGGGCTTCCATCCCACTGTAGGCTAAGCAATGGGAAATGGGAAGAGGCCAAGTTAAGTAAGGTAGCCAGGAAGCCTGGTAAAGAAGTGTTGTTTAGTGTGGTTTGTTATGCAGATTTTCCTTTCTCCATTGATAAGATTTGTTAACAATTTTCCTCTTCCCAGTAGGGGAAAGAGGATACTTCTTACAAATGGAAATTTCCTTTAGAAATGCAAATTTCCTTTACAAGAGGAAAATTGGTCTCCTGGTTCGGAAGGTTCCATTGCCAGAGAGGCATATTTTGGGGTGGTATATTCTGGTACCTCGGTGTCTCTGAATGTGACAACTCAAGGAACTCCATATAAGGAATCATATTAACATTTGTGCTTTTGTGGCTGATTTATTTCATTTAGCATGATGTCCTCAAGATTCGTCCATATTGCAGCCTGCCTGCCTTCTCATGGCTGAATTTGGTTCTCTGTGTACATCCCATTTTGTTTATCCATTCGGGCATCAGAGGACACTTGGGTTGCTTTCCCCTTTTGGCTCTTGTGAATAATGCTGCAATGAACGCAAGTGTGCAAAAATCCATTTGAGTTTCTGCTTACAGTTCTTCTGGGTATATACCCAGAAGTGGAATTGTGGGATGGTCTGGAAGTCTGTATTTGAGTTGTTGAGGAACCACCATCCCAATTTCCACAGCGGTTGTGCCACTGTGCATTCCCATCAGCTGCGCACAAGGGTTCCCAAACTAATGTTTTCAGTCTTAAAAAAAAAAAAAATCTTTTGAAGAGCTCTGAGAAGAATATAAAGAATGCGCCTATTTCCTGGACCCACATTCCCCATGGTTAGCATTTTACCACATTTACTCTGCCGCTCTTTTTATTTTTTTAATATTTTATTTATTTATTTGACAGAAAGACACGGCAAGAGAGGGAACACAGGCAGGGGGAGTGGGAGAGGGAGAAGCAGGTTCCTGCCAAGCAGGGAGCCTGACTATATGGGGCTCTTCTTGGGGCTCCATCCCAAGACCCTGGGATCATGACCTGAGTTGAAGGCAGATGCTTAACGACTGAGCCACCCAGGCACCTCTCTCTTTCTCTTTATTTTCAGACCTATGTGTGTTCCCACCTGTTGCCCATCATCCCTAAATACTTCCACTGGCTGGGTGTGCTCCTCCCTAAAACTAGAGCGCTCTCCCACCTGACCACGCACAGCCCTCCCAACCAGGAAATCAGCATCCTTGCAACACTGTCTGAGCCTCACACACTGTTCTCATCTCAAGTGGATTCCTTCTTATCTTTTTCTGGTCCAGAATCAGGATCTCATCTTGCACTGAGCTGTCACGTGTCCTTAGTTTGCTTCCATCTGGAACAGCCTCAGTTTTTCCCTCTCTTGACCATGTTGGTTTGCTAGCACCATTAGCCGCTAGCATCATAACGAAATACACAGGTGGCCAGCTTTGAACAACAATGTATATCCTCATAGTTTCAGAGGCCAGAAACCTGAAATCAAGGTGTTGGCAGAGTGGGTTTCTTCCCAGACCCTTCCCAATGGGGTACAGATGGTCATCTTCTCCCCATGCTTCCTCCCAATGAGTCTGTGTCCTGGCCTCCTCTTCTTATAAGGACCTCAGTCAGGTTGGAAGAGGACTCACCCTAATAACCTCATTTTTGCCCCATTAGCTCTTTGAAGACCCTGTCTTCAAACCCAGTCACATTTTGTGATACTGGAGGCAAGGACGTCAATATGAATTTTGGGGGGGATGCAATTCAGCCCCCAACAGTGTTCTTGAGAGGCATTAAAAAGTATAGGCTTGAAGTAAATCTTAAAAGTTCTTACCACAAGAAAAAAAAACTGTAATGGTATGAGGTGATGGAAAGGAATTAAACTTATCATAGGAATCATGATGCAATATGTACATATATCAAATCAATATGCTGTACACCTTAAACTAAAACAATGTTATATGCCAATTATGTCTCCAAGGTAATAATCATAAAAAAAAGTATGTGTTCTCAGTGTAGGATGATGCTCATTTGGTTCTCTCTGATCGTTTTGCCTGGTTAGACCCTGCCTATGCATTCTGGGTGGAAATTCCAGAAATTACGCTGTGTTCTTCTTAGAGGTTACCTGGATCCACTTGTATGATGCTAATACTAATATGTATGAAATGGCCAAGTTGGTGTCTGCCAGTTCCTCCTTGGTAAAGTCACTGTTTTATACCCTGTATTTGATTAGGGTTTGGGGAGAAATATTTAATATTATGTCAATATCCCATTGTTCATCAACTCTCTGTGGACCTTCCTCAGCAGCCAGTTAGACTCCTGTTTCAGTGAAGAGAAGGGAGGAAAAGAGTAGAGGAAGGAAGTGGAAGGGGAAAGGAAGTGAAGAGCAATTTAAGAAACCTGACCAGGACGAGTTATAGGTAGGGATCAATGTCTTCCATTTCCACGATCTTACGTGTCTTCTAACATTGCCTTAGGTTGCTGTGGTAATGCTTATACAGATTTTAAAAAGTGTATTCCGAAGACACATTTAATACAATCTTACTAGTAATGATAATTCCAACTGAATTTTTTTTGAGAGTTTTCTATGTGCTGCGTTTTCCCTAGGCATTGGCACATCAATCTTCACTGCCATTGGATGTGGTGGCACTGTTGGGATGTCCAATGTCCGTCTTACAGATAAGGAAGCAAGTCCAGATGGGTTGAACAGCTCACTCTAGGTCCCACAGCTAGTAAGCCATCTTGGGATTTTTTAGGACTTAACCCTGTGATGGTAATCTTTACCTCTCCTGGTATTTGGTTGGAAGGCAGCCACTCAGAATCTAGCATAGCAGACTTCTACAGTGCCACGTGCCAAAATGGTGAGTTCAGTTCTAAACTTAGGGTTGAATAACGGCGGGTTTCCAAAATTGGAGGACGAGTTTTCCATCTCCTATCATAGTTAGAATTCTTAAAATGTTTTTTTCCTTGCTGTTGCTTTTCACTTTCCAAATTTTGTGTTTCAGTCACTCAGCTAGTTCAAAAAGAGGATCACATTTTCATTTTTGGAATGAAGAGTGACCTGAATAGTCAGAATAAAGCTCAGCAGTGGCAAAAGAAAGAAGGAACATCATGAGCACAAAACGCAGTCTACAGGAAGGGGCATGAGTGTAGAGTCAAGCATGCTCAAAGACCACAGGATCAGCATGTCACACCAGCCTCATTTTCCACCTAAAAAAAGGAAGAGAGCAAATATCTCTTGAAGCCAGCTCAGGCTGAGCTAGGGACCTTGCATACTTGCAAAAGCCACATGAAGTCAGCATTTTTGTCCTCATTTCCCTGGTGAGAAGACCAGGACCCAGAGAGCTCAAATAGGTGGCCTCAGATTATACAAGCAGCTAGAGCTTGTATAAGCAGCTGGAGGGCTGGAGCTCAGATCTCAACCCACATCTGTCTGGCCTTCTCCAAACACTGTGTTCTTTTATTTTATTTCATGATGACTACTTTTAGCTGAGTGATATCCCACTAAGATCTGAGAAATGTTATTTCTCAACTCCCTAAAACCCATGTGATCTGATCATAAAGTGGAGGGTTAGAGACCAAGAGACTGTAGAAGGAGATACCTATGAGTGAGGACCCTGAAATCCTCCCCCTGGGGGTGGGAATCTAGGCTTTACTCCCAGCAGTATGACTTTGGGAGTGCTCCTTGACACTGGGTTCGTCAGCGTCTTCATCGTAAAACAGGATGACCGTAGTTGCATTTCAGAGTTTAGAGGATTCAATGAGGTGATACATATCAAATGGCTCAGTTGGATAAGTGTCTGCCTTCTGCTCAGGTCATGATCCCGGGACTCTGAAATCGAGGCCAGAGTTGAGTCAGGCTCCCTGCTCAGCGGGGTGTCTGCTTTTCCCTCTCCCTCTACCCCTCCCCCCTACTTGTGTGCTCTCTCTCAAATAAATAAATAAAATCTCTTAAAAATGCTTAAAACATGCAAATGGTAAGGGTTCAATAAGAGTTAGTTATTGATATGTATTATGAATAAAGTGTCTTCCCAAAGAATGTGGATTAAATTATCAATATGAACCCGGAATGTTCTTTTTAGAGGGCTACAGAATTCTCTTCTAAACCGTACACAATTCAACAGTGTAAAAGTGACCCTCGGTGTGAACGGTGTACATACTCAAATTTAGGGTGAAATCTTCCTACCTGGGAGGAGTAGCAAATACACTGGGTGAGAGTTAGACCGCAAAAGCCTGGACAGTAGATGGTTAGGGGCATTAAGAAACCATCACAAATCAGGGGCTTAAACTAACACTCACTTTTTGTCAACTCGAGGCTGGGGTCTTTGGACTGGGGCAGCTGTGCTCCACGTGTCTCTCATTCTTTTGGGACCAACAGCTACCCTGGATATAGCCACCTCACGGTGATGGCAGAAGCAGGAGCCTGGTCACAGGAAAACTTTGCAAGACACTGTTGTCCTCATATCCTGATAATATTCCATTGACCACAGCAAATAGCAAGGCTAAGCTGAGGCTCAGAGAATGACACCAAGCCCCCAAGGTAAGGGTCCTGCAAAGCTGTGTGGTAAAAGGTACAAAGAGCACTAAAGAATTGGGACCATTCGTGCCATGTAATATAGGTTGGATCTGATGAAATGAAATGTATCATGGATAAATTTAAGTTTTTGACCTTGGATCCAACTTTTATCCCAGGAAGACAAGCCTAAACAATAGCGTCTGTAGGAAAGATGTAGTTGCCGTCATGTTTCATATAGGTAAGGTGACAATACAATTTTTCACCCAAAGTGGGGCAGTTAAGAGTAAAAGGGGGCATTATTAATAATTTATTCAGGACAATAAACAGAATCTAGGACTGTCCTGGATGAAACAGGGCCCATGATCTCTACACATTTAATTTAGCATGCTGATACAAAAGTCAAAAAACACTGAGATACACTTGGGCTGAATTATCAGATGTATGATACTCAGAGAGATACTCAGAGAGATGAAGAAGATAGCTCTGCTCTCCTTTGTGCTGGTCACATCTGGAGTATTATATTTAGATCTGAACATTAACACTTTAAAATTAACTGTTGTATTGGTTGGATTTCTCCAGAGAAACCAGACCAATAGGATGGATATGGATATTTATGTATTACAGGAATCGGCTGATTGGATTATGGAGGCTGAAAAGTTCTACTATCTGCAGTTGGGAAACTAGAGAATCAGGAAAAACTGGTGTAATTAATTCTGAGTCTGAGAGCCTCAGGAGCAGGAGACCCATGGGGTAAGTCCAGGCATTAGACCAAGGGCTTGAGAACCAAGAGCACGAATGTCTGAGGGCAAGAGAAAATGAATGTCTACACAGAGCAAATTCGACCTTCCTCTGTTTTTATTCTCTTCAGGCCCTGAAAGGATTGGATGATGCCCGTCCAGATTGGTGAGCTCATCTTCTTTACTCAGACTACCAGTTCAAATGCTCATGTCTTCTAGAAACACTTTCACGCCCCCTCAGAAATGTTTTACCAGCTTATCTGGGCATCCCTCAGCCAGGTCAAATGGACACATATAGTGGACACAGAGAAATGAGAATGAGGAGGACTGTAGAAACCTTGTCAAATGAATCTTGATTGAAGGAAAGGGGGCTATTTCCCTAGAAACAGTGGTAGACATCATATCTATGTTTAAATATATGAAAGTGTATTACAGAAAAGAGAAATCAGATGTACAGTATTATTTCATAGGCTAGACCTTAGACCAATGGTTCTGTGGAAAGAATATTGACATTTGAAACAGGAAACCACCTCTTGCCACTACTTAGCAGTTCTGTGACTTTGGCTAAGCCATGCAACTTCTCTGAGCCTCAGTTTCCTCCTTTATAAAGAAGGAATAAAATCAGTAATAACCCAGTCCCACAGAGGATTAATAAGAGTTTATTTGTGATTGTGCTTCACAGATTCTACTGCTGTACAGCTTTGGTATGATAATAGGGGCATCATATTTCTGTTCAACTTAGGAGGAGGGTCTCATGAGTAAGAATAGCGCCTTTGGAGGTGATGAGACCCTCTAAGTTGGTTGCAGGTCACTGAAAACCTCCAGCAAGGATGTTGTAGACGGGGTTCAAGCAATGCATAAATCCTCAGCCAGATCATCATGAAGGTTCCTCTTATTCCAGGCAGTCTATGATTTTGTTGAAGAGAAAGCATTGTGTTACACACTGATCTAATCTGTGGCCTGGCATGGAGACTCAGGACATTAGAGTGAATAGTTTTAAAAAGGGCTGTAATTTTATCATCCTAGCAACGTTTTGTGTTATTAGACAGTGTCAATACCCCTCTTATGAAGGCCTGCGTTACGGCAGAAAAACACCCATTGACCTGCTCTTCTGCCTGAAACGTTACTTCATTTCCAAGATGGATCTCAAGCCCTAAATGTGAGAGAAATAGGTTGGATGAACATTGTGAAGTAAAGCCAACGCAACCCATTTAAAGAGGTGCACCTGCTTCCCAGCCCGCGGTATGGGTCGACGACTGGCCATTTGAGAATATGGGTCATGCGTTCTCAGGTCTCCCAGTTGTCAAGAGAAGCCAGAATTCTGGACTGTAACTGAAATCTTCCAACTTTTAAACGCTGACAATTTTTTTTAATGTTGAAATTATTTATTAAACGCTGTGCTGGCCAAAATTATGAAGGCCAAATGGAACTAGGGAAGTAGGAGAAAGGACACATTTAACCTAGATAAAATACATAATGTGTCAGTAATACCATATTACAGATGAGCAGACCAAAATGCAGAGCAGTGAGGAACTTGCTCAGGGTCAGAGAGAAAGGATCTGAACCCAAGTCTGTGTGATTCCAGTCTGTTCTGTTCACTTGAACTTTTTCCTCCCTTGACCTTCCAACAAAAGGAGATAATTTTATTTGTAAATTGCTTTATCAAAGTATACTTAAATGCCTTTATACATTGTATCTCACATTTTCTCAGAACTAACCTTTGAATTATGTGGACTCATGATCATTTCTAAACAATAGTAGATAAACACTAAAACTTGAAATCTCTTTCCTCATCGGTGGTCTAGCTACATCATAGCACCATCCATTCCCCAAAAAACGAAAAGGCAAAGCACTCATAGGAAGGTTACTTCACATTCAGACATGCCCTTGCTTTTTAAATTATACCTGAGGATTTTCTCTTTTGTATGTATTTAGTAACACTGATGTCATTATGTGGGATGATTGATGTGAGGTTAGGGGTTCAGAGCTAGAAAGACAAACCGTCCTATTATGTTGAGAAAGGAGAGCACCAGAAGATTTGGGAAGTTACCATGTGGACAAACCTTGTGTGAGGAAAGGTGATAAACTTTCTTTTCCCAAATAATTTCCAAATGTACAAAGAGCAGCATTTATTATATTTTGAAACAGAGGAGAGAGCCTGGATTCTTCACAGCTTGCCCAACTGTTTACTCTGTATCTCTGTCAATCTATAAGCTGATACCATTTCAGTTTTTCTTGTAGAAGACAATTGTGTCCTGTTATATTCTTTCAGTCTTTCTATTAAAAAGAAAATGTATATATAGGGTTTACTTGCATGTGTTGTTTCTGCATGCCTAATACGCTTATCTTCATCTGGTCTTCACAAAGGTCTTTATTCCAGAATTTCTTGTCCCATGACTAAGGCCAGATTAGAGTGGGGCTAAGTCTGCATTATTCTGTGTTACAATAGCATGGGGAATCTGAAAACACCCGCTGTGCCCTCACAGAAACATGTGTAATGAGCTCAGTTAGGAAAACAGTATTCAAGGGATTTTCAGAGGCAGGCTAGATTTCTCCCTGCTAAATTCTACTAACTAAGCTGATATGTACATGTGTGTTGCCACACTAGAAGGTAAAAAGATTCTTAAAAGAATATTGGAACTCTTACAGAATCATTGGGCAGCCGCAGCGTGGTTTTCATAGCAGCTATGGAATGATTTTAATAGTGTCAACGGTCAACTTCCTTATCACTCAAGTTTCTTATACAATGTATCCACACTGTGAAAAGTGATTGAGCCATTAAAAACTATATATTTAAAGCATATGTAATAACTTGAAGAAATGTTTTAGAAGAGTCAATACAAAAATGTCAAATAAAATTTTTAATTGTTTGAGTCTGGTGTCTTTTGGTTGTCAGTATCATTGACCTAACTCAGATCAAAGGGACTTTAAGTATGTTCCAAAACCTTAAGGGGATCAAAACACAGGAATCAAGGACAGATCTCTTGGAAACTAAATCTGCAAGATCACTGAGCCTAAGTCTCCTTTCTCATGCTACTGGATTCTCCTCTTGAGCCTTTTCCTTGTGTGCCTGTCCTATTTCTCTATCATACCAACCTCCTCTCCTTAAAGATGGCTTTTGTTGTCTTAGGACTTCAGTGTGCACATCCCCCAAAGTGTTTTTATTAGCTTCTATTATATCTCATATCTGTTCATCTCAGCTTCATTACTGCCTTTAGCTCTTGGTCTCCCAATGTCAAATCCCTAGACTAATTGGCTCAGCTTGTCTTTTCGAGTCAGACCACAGCTTATAAGTCTTTAGTCAGTCTAAGAACAGGCTACTCTGAAATCTGGTAGCCAGAGAGCTCAGATCACTTTGGCATAAGGTATGTCCACTTAGGCTGGAGGAGTCTTAGGTGGGAAGCATTGTAATTGTGTCTAGAACTTAAACGCTATGTCAAAATATGTATGGCTAGAAAATAGAGTTAGGGAAAGAACCAAAATATGAACAGTAGGTGTGTCTGGAAAGTGATTTTACAAAGATTCCTTTTCCTTAATTTTGAAGGTGGCCTTTTTTAAAAGGCAGTAATAGGTTTACCTATTGATTCTTAAGATTATGATCAACGAGAAAACCAAAAAGATACTAGAGAAAGTGCCATGGGAAGTTAGATTTCAAGACAAAGACAACAAGAAAGAGTCCTCAAAGAGTGACATATAAAAATATATATATAGTTATGTTCCCACTGTGCTATGGAAGAATCCTCCTCTCTCAGCTTGCCTGTAAACACCTGTTACTGATACCTTAATGTGACTTAGTTTATCCATCATTAGTTTAGTGTTTTTCATTAAGGAAAGTGGTAGAAGTCCTGGAATACTCCAACTTGGCATAGACCAAATTTGGTTGGAAGAAGAAAATAATCAACCACTTGACCTGGAATAAAGAGCTTGACCAGAGTTTGCAAGCCTGATCAGAGTACCACCAACCATACAGTAGCCCTCTTATCCATGGGGGTATGATCCAAGACCCCCAGCATGTGCTTGAAACCATGGATGATACTGAACCCTAGATGTACTATATTTTTCTTATACATAGATGCCCATGATAAAATTTAATTTATAAACCAGGCATTGTAAAAGATTAACAATGTTAACTAATAACAAAATAAAACAATCATTGGGGAGCCCAGGTGGCTCAGTCAGTTAACTGGCTGCCTTCAGCTCAGGTCATGATTCCCAGCATCCTGGGATTGAGTCCCGCATCGGGCTTCCTGCACAATAGGGAGTCTGCTTCTCTCTCTCCCTCTGGAGCTCCCCCTGCTTCTGCTCCCCCCCCCCAACACCGTCTCTCAAATAAATAAATAAAATCTTTTTTAAAAAATAGAACAATTGTAACAGTATAGTGTAATACAAGTTACGTGAATGTGGTCTTATTGTGGTGTATTCACCCTTCTTCTTGCGATGATGATAGATGATAAAAGGTCTGCATGGTGGGATGAGGTGAAGTGGATGACGCGCACTGTGACATAGTGTTGGGCTACCACATGTCACAGGAGGACCATCTGCTTCCAGACTGTGGTTGACTGTGGGGGACTGAAACCACGGAATGCTAAGGTATGGATAATGGGGGAGCCTGCTCTGTGCTGGAAGTGTCCAACAACTAGCTTCCTGAAATCTATTGTTTGGAGCATCTGCCCATTTTCACGGAGTAAACACCCACACTATGGCTGGTTTCAGGCTACTAATGTGGTATCCCTGGACACAGGACAGGGAGGAGATGTGCCCGACTACCTCCAGCATCGCACAGGTCACCACAGTGGGGCCCTGGATGGCACACAAGACAGCAAGAAGGCACAAGACACAGAACAACGCTGTGAGGAGGTTCCTCTAAATGCAGGCCTGGTGCCTCTCCATCCCCAAAACCTTCTTCGTGTTTGTTATTCTATCTTAACCAGTTAGGAAATCAGACACAAGATCTAATTAGGTCATGTAGCATCCTGATTGATAGTCATAGAATCTTCATGAGCAATTGAAATAATTAGGTAAGGGGATGAGTCCAATGTAGGTCCAAGAATGTGGGCTTCCTGAACACTCTTTCTATGAGCCATCGAGTCCTTCTTTGTCTGGCTGAGCTTGGTAGTCAAGGTCATAGAAAGAAGGGCCTGGATGTGTGAGGCCTCTGAGCTCAGGCTCAGCTCACATCTTCTTTGCTACCCTCAGCAAGCAGAAGAGTTACCTCCAAAATGATTAGATTGCCTTCTTGGTGGGTGCGCATCTTTTAATCCTGAGAAAGCCATGCAGGAGATACAGAAATCGTTAAGGGGGTGGAATCCACCAACCATGCCGTATTTATAGTTGAGTGTTGGCAAATAAAACGTGTATGTTTGACATTTCTGGGATTTGGAATGTTTAAAAAAATTGGTGTTTTGAAGCAACAGATTAACTTTACGATTCTATTAAAAATGTATTACTGACTAGTTCACTTTGGCTTTTTGTTCTACACTGAAGTCTTACTACAATGATACACATTTAGGACACCCGAAGAATCACTACATTTGTAAGTTTATTAGATTTGTAGGAGCTATTGAAGTACTCAAGGAGACCGTGTTTATTAAACTGTAGCACTTGAAAAAGCGAAGATTTCACATTTATAAATAAGTTTGAGCTCAGTAATCTCAGTAAATTGTCAGAGCTGTGCTATTCATGGTTGTAGAAAAAGATTTGGAAGTTGGGTTAGAAACGAAAGGAGAATTAACTTTTAAAATTTGTAATGTTACGATATAAATACTACTTTTTAGAGTGAAAATTGCACTTGGGTAATATTTGGGGGCACAAAAGCCACTCTGCAGAATTTCACACAATCTTTCATTGGCCCCTGAGTCCCAGAGGCAGAGTTAGGGTCTCCTTCTGGGTCCCATTCCCTCAGCCCTCAGTGACGCTCCCAGGTGTGCACGCACGGTGTATAAGCTCCTGCTGAGGGCAGGGGTCTATGCTCCTCTGGGGCAGGGACTGCTCTTACTTCTCTTTCTACCCCCAGAACCCACTGCAGCCTCGGCACTGGGGGACACGTCTTAGTCAGCTGGGCTGCTATGACAAATGCCACATGCTGGAGGCTTCAACAACAGAGACGTCTTTCCCACAGTTGTGGAGGGGAGTCTGGGATCAGGATGCCAGGTCAGTTCCTGTTTGGGGGGATGGCAGCCTTCGTGCTGTGTTCCCACGTGGCTGGGAGAGACCACTTCTCTCCTATCTCTTCTTCCAAGGGCTCTAACCCTGTCAGGAGAATGGAGCTCTTGTGACCTAATCACTTCTTGCAGCTACCACCCACCCCATGCCATCCCATGCGGGATGAGGGCTTTGATGTGCGAATTTTGTGAGACCCAAACCTTCAGTCCGTAGCAGGGGCCCTCCGGAAGTGGTCCCCGAAGTGATCCACAGATGGGAGAAGGCTGAGCGGGGGGCAGGGCACAGCCCGGAATGAACTCGGGGCACGCTGTGGAGGGGAGCAGGGGTCGGCCTCATGCTGGCTTTGCAGGCCTCTCCCACGCTGCTCTCAGGCTGCTCGTGGGCTCGAGAGCTGCGCTCCGTGTTTTCGTCCCTTGCTGTTCCCCCCATTCTGGACGCCCATTCCCGGCGAGATTATAGCAGCGCTTGCCCCGTCGTCACTGTGGAGGGACTCACTGAATTCTGTCCCATGTTACCCAGGAGCGGAGGCAGCGGCTCCGGGGCCTTCGGAAGTCCCTGTGTTCCGGGCAAGGTGGCCTCTGGAGAGCCACAGCCGCCGTCTCGGTTGTGGCAGAGGGAGCCCGGCCAGGCATCAATCTCTCCGCAGAAGCGATTTCTTTTGATCAACAAATGGATTTCTTCCGGCCACAAAGCGGGCTAGCAGGGTAAAGAGAACTCTAGAGTCCTGAGAAGCTGTGTCTTTTTCATCTCTGATTCCACCCTGAAGCGCAGCCCCTGGGGCCTTACAGGCGTGGGACTGATGTTTAACCCGGTGTGCGGATGGAGGAAGGAGAGACAGGAGTGTTCCCAAGGGAAGGCGTTGTCCTGGGTAGAAAGGCTTCTGGGCACCCGGCCGGGAGCGCGGTCGCAGGCGAGCCCTCTGCCTGCGTGCGGGACGGCCTGTTTCACGGAGCTCCTTTCTCTCGGGGTTCCCAGGTCCCAGGTCCCGTGCACGGGACTGGCCGGACCAACCCGGGGGCCCAGGTGCGGAGTCGCTCTCGTCCCACGCTGCAGAGATAAAGGACGGAGAGAGTCCTGGCGGCCTGTCAAGCTCCTCTTTGTGTACTCCTGAAGCCAGAATTGTCCCTTTTTTGCCTAAACTCATTGGAATTAGTTTCCTGAAAAGCAACAGAGTGACGTCACTGCTAATAAATAATGATAATGATAATAATAATAATAATACAATGCATAGAGTTCTTTCTGCATTGCTAGGTACTTTTCTAATCCGGAACATTGTCCGCCCACTGTGAGTTCACAGGAAATCGTACAAAAGTTTCACTACAGTTGAATTCTTCAGATGAGGCATCGCAGATGAGGCATCAGGACAAGCTAGTTCACGTGCTCAAGTTCACGCGGCCCTGAAGGGGCCGAGTCGAGTCGGCTTCGGCGACTGGCTGGAAGCAAGCTCCTCCCAAGGGAGCCGAACTACCTCTCTGGGCGCTAGCCCCTGACGACGACGACGATGATGAACATCGCGGAACCCCCTCCAACCCCCATTATGTTGGCAGCATCGTGAAGCTGACCAGTGGTGGTGGGTGAGGGGCTGCTGGGGAGGCCGGAATATAAGCAGTCATCAAGCCGGAGAAGGAGGGGGCGCGCCCAGCCTACAGTGGCCTTGATGTTTGTATTAATTGTTGTTCCGCTGCTGAAGTTGGAGCCATTCTTGGGTTGGTGGGGGGGTGTGTTTCTTGGTCACGGCAGGGTGTTCATCTAGGTTAGGCTAGGTCTGGAGAGAAGGAGGGAGAACAGTCTGGAATGACAGTCTGGAATGCCCCCAGAGACGGGGGGGGGGGGGGGGGATCAGCAGCGTCCCAGGCCTGGCAGAGTGCGGTGCTCGTGGCCCTTCACATTCGTACACTGCTTCACATTTGACAAGTACATTTTGTTTCACTTCATAATCATTATATCATACGAAAAGGCTGGTTAATATCTGGATGCCTTGTACATATGCTATACTTAATATAGCACAAAGTGTATTAGAGACATAAAAAAACCCAAACATACTCTTGAATACACTGAAAATCACCCGAGAGATCCTGCCATACTTGGGAACTTGGGAGTTTTAGCATCTTGTAGCTTACCGATGTGATTAAACCAGATTCCCCGGCAATGGGCATTTTGTTGATTGATTCAGGGGGTGGAAAGGGACAGAGTGAGAGGAAAAGAGAGAGAATCTTAAGCGGGCTCTACGCTCAGCGCTGAGCCCAATGTGGGGCTGGACATGGGGCTCAATCTCATGACCCTAAGAACATGACCTGAGCTGAAATCAAGAGTCGGAGTTTTAACTGACTGAGCCGCCCAGGTGTACTCCCCAGCAACGTGCATTTTAGACAAAGAATTATGGAGTCGAAGGGGCATGCCATTCTGTTTGCGTAATTGTTTAAGTGGAAATGGAATTTTAGTACAAATTATAAAAAGCTGCTGTTATTCCTACTTGCTGAATGCTTAGGAACAATCTGTCCTAGGCACAGCAGAGTGGTCCCTAAAGCCATTCCTGAGGGCTAGGGCAGGAAAGAGAGGTCCGGGTCACTGAGGAGCTCAGGAAAAAGAGAGAGAAGGGCACCCACCCATGGTCTTGGCAGAGCTAGAGACTATTTCCCGGACCAAGAGTCTCCAGAGACCCACTTGTTCCTGTGGGGGTTGATGCGTGGCCTCTAAGCGAGACCAAGATGGGGTAAGAGGGGAGTGTAAGGAGGAGGGCAGATGTGAGAGAAAGCCTAAGCAGGACATTTGGGTCAATGTGGCAAGATGTAGGCAAGAGAGAGTGCTGGAGAGGCATGACTGACAGTGTGCAGGGCTGGAATTTTACACAGGTGAAAAGGAAAATGCATCATCTGTCACTCAAGAGTCTGTAGACGCATTCATGTAGACCCTTTAGTGGGTTATAACTACGTCACTCACACGGAATGAGGTCCTTGCCTGTACTCCCATGGCAGGCTCCCCAGTGGTCCCTTTAGCATATATATCATTATCACCTTCTGAGCTTTTGCATGCCTGTCTCACCCATGAGACTGTAATCCTTTCAAGGTAGCAATGTGTCTCTTCTCTCACTAACCCCAAGACTTGGTACAGCACCTGGCATGTTGAAGGCCATACAGTTGGGTGACTGTTGCTGTTGAAGCATTGTTTCTGCTAAGTAGTATTAACAGTGTGTTGTTTGTATTTAAAGACAACACTAACCATCATCTGGCCATAAACTTCATAATGCATCAACATCTCTGAGCCTTGGTTTATTTTCTTGGAAAAAATAGATTAAAGAAATCCCTGTATCAGAGTTCTGTGAACTTTCTAACCATAGTGACTCTTTATGGCTTAGAATTTTAACTGCTTATTCATGTACTCAATGCTTTTGTTTTGGGTCAGAGGTCCCAAGTGCTCCTATGGAATAGGGTAATTTTCTAAATGAAATAAATTGCTTCAATAAAGTTTCAAACTCCAACCCTGGCCATATGTGAAAACGCTTTACTCAACTTACAGTCAGTCTTATTATTATAAAATAAAATAATTTATTATAAAATAAAATATTATTATAAAATAATTATTTAAAATTATAAAATAATTCATGCAAAATGAATAAACATGCCTAGAGAACCCATAGAGTTTAATAGCTTTACCTAGAGAATCCAGTTAATAAATCAGACCACTCAATTTTTGCAATTACTTGGATTAATTGATATTCATCAATTGATAATTGATCTTTGAACTGGATAATTAACTGGAAGATATTATGGTAGTATGGAAAGATTTTCTTCCTCTTGGGAAATGGCTAACAAATAGTCCTCAGCCTGGTTTCAAACATGGAGATCTGTTGCTATTTTGTTTCCAAAATTATTCTATCAGAGGAAAAAAATGGTATTTAAGCATGAATGATTTTACAATAAACAGTACAAGCTAGAGAAGTAAATTATGGAAGCAAGGTTGACAAGAACACTGGCTTGCTAGTGTTCTAAACGGAACAGACCTTGGTTGCTTATGCTAGAAGTTTGAATCTTCGTAGGTGGGAAGTATAACTGGAGAGATAAGAACTTCCTTGATTTTGGTCAATAATATAGAGTCAACAGTAATGGTAAGAACAACAACGTGTATAACAATAATGGTAAACAGTTACCCCAAGAATATTAAAAGCAGCTCACACAGGTGATGTGATAAGGGGAGAGGAGTCATGTAGATACATATTTAAAATCTGGTGTGGCCCTTCAGTGGTCAATACCTTGGGTAATTACTTAAATTCTCTATGAAATAGTTTACTCGCTTGTAAAATGATACCTGTATTCAACAGTTGTACTAAGGAATAAGATTTAATTGAAAGGGACAAAAGCGCTGGCTCATAGGAAACTAATAGGTATTGTTAGTAGCTGTTACGTTCAAAATGTTACTGTGGGGAGTAATATATTACATACCGTTGTGATATCCTGGAGAGGTGCATGGCTGAATCATCGGGGCACCTTGGGACAGGTGTGTGCACTGGGCAGGGGAGAAGGTGGGTTCCTGGGCTAGCCCGGATTGTCTTGGGGAGAAATGTGTGCTCTTAGTCTTGGTCTACAAGACAGTACACTTTCAGGAGTCTGGGAAATCAGAAAGAAAGAAGAGGTATGTTTTAAGGAGGACGGTGCAGCAAGACATGGTATTGGAGGCAGGCAGGCTCTAATCGTAAGACAGGGAATGAGAAGAACCTCTTCAGGGTGCTGGTGGTGAGGAGCCATACTAGGCTCTCCATCAGATACAGGGAGCAACGAGGGCCGGGTTAGTAACAGCTAACCCATCATGGCCATACAAAGCACCGGCGTTGTTCTGCATGCCTTATAGGCATTCAGTTGCTTGATGTTCATACTGGCCTTAGAGGTGGGAACCTTCAATATCACCCTGTTTCATTTGTACTCAGGGTGTAATTTATAGAGGTGACCAAGTGAAAACAGAGCCATGGATACCACTGAAAGAAGTTTCATATCCCCAGTTTCTAAGGAAAGTCATGTGACACCACATAGGGCCACATAGAGAAGTACCAGCTTCAAGAGGCAGGGTGTGAAGGAGAAGGCAGGGCCCGGAGCCTTTAGTGTGGTTTTTATGAGAATGAGAAGGAATGCGTAGGGAGTGTAGTCAAGATTAAGCAGATTTAGGACTGAACACCTTGAATAATTCTTGTGGGCCTTGTGCAATAGATGTGGTCTCTAGTCCAGGACCGGCCATTGGGTGATATGGGGCTTGGGAAGGGGGAAACTGGCTTGGTGTGAAGGAGTCAGATAAGGAAGTCCTTGGGAATATGGGCTTTGGACTGGTTGGCTTGCATATGGAAGACATGGTTTCAAGCAAGTTGCTTGCTAACTCTAGGAATTAGCTAGCTCTGGAAGGGGCAGTCACTCCCCTGACAAGCGAGGACCCCATGATGTGAACACATCATAAAAAATATAGAGTAAAAAAATATGATTAATATCCCCTTTGACAGAGGAGGAAATTCTGACACAGAAAAGGTAAGTAACTTGCAAAAGACCAGGCAACTCTGTGATGCAGTTGGACATTGAATTGAGGAGCAGTCTCTGTGCTTGACCGCTATGATAACTCTCTCCAGTTAATGCTGATATTCCTAGAAGTGGTGAAGTCAAAGAGTTTGCTTATTATGGCAAATAATTCTTTACAAACCAGTAAAGGTTTGGGGGAGGGGTTTTGAGATGTTTTATTTATTTAGTTTTTTAACCAAAGTCTAATGGACATACAATAGCCTATTATTTTCAGGCACCCATCATAGTGATTCAATATTTTCATATACTGTGAAATGATTCCCAAAATAAGTCTAGTTATCATCACACCAAAGTTATTACAATATTAACTCTATTCTCTGTACTGTATATTACATCCCTATGACTTATTTATTTATTTATTTTTAAAGATTATTTATTTATTTGACAGTGAGAGATCACAAGGAGGCGGAGAGGCAGGCAGAGAGAGAGAAGGAAGCAGGCCCCCTGCTGAGCAGAGAACCCGATGTGGGACTCGATCCCAGGACCCTGAGACCATGACCTGAGCCGAAGGCAGAGGCTTTAACCCACTGAGCCACCCAGGTTCCCCTGACTTATTTATTTTATGAGTGGAAGTTCGATCCTCTTCTTAAGCCTCTTCACCTGTTTCACCTTTTCCCTTTATAATGGTGTTACAGAGAATGGGGGCAATTTTCCGAGGTTGACATGAAGTCATAACGTGCTATTGCAACTTGACTAAATACGGTTCACTTTCATGATCCAAGGAAAAATGCCGTCATCGTGCATCAGAATGTGTTCCAGAACTTAAGAGGGCACGTTTGACTCCAGATGTCATCCTGATTAATGGGGAGCAGGTGGCATGACAGGTCAGGCAAGCACCCACCTCCCAAGGGTGGTTTAGATTTTGGCTGGCCTGATGCTAAGAGGATGACCTTCCAAGGTTCACTAGGAGCATAATATAATTTATTTCCATATCTCATGCATAGATCCATAGCTTCCTTCTGGTCCACATAAAGTGAGGCAACAAACGAGCTGGTATAAGGAACTTTTGCCTTTTTCAAGTTAGATGGGCTAGCATAGCCTTGTGAATATATCCTCGACTTGCAAAATCTTTCAAAATCTGCCATTACGTGGAAATGTATATTTAGATGCAAATTGGAAATTCACAAACAATAATGTTCTCTCTTCTTTGTGAAAAATAAAATTTACCATTGTTTTCTCGAATCAAAAAATCTAAATATTTTGATTTCCTATGCTTTTTTAAAATTTACTTTCATATAAGGAAAAGACAGACTAACCTCGCAAGTAAGCTCTTTGCTTCATGCGTGTTGTGGCATCATTGAGGACAAATAACCACACCTTTCTTGGGCAGCTGTCACGTGCTGAGCACTGTATCAAAAGGCCTTATTTTATTTTCTTGTTTATAGATGCATTAGCTCCTTTAATTCACATAATAACCTGCTGAGACAGGCAGGACAGACCTTGTGGTAAATATTGTTTTTGTCTCATTAGTCACATTTCTTTTTCTGCAAATAAGAGGAAACTCATAGAAATTGGTATGTCCCCACGAGATCTCAGTGTTTTTCCCAGATAAGCAGAGGTCTGGGGGTAGGCAGTGGTGGGCATTGCTCTGGCCACTCAGAGACACCATTCGGGGCCTGGCTGTCTCCAGTCTTCTTCTCTGCCTTCCTCGCTGGTTTGGCTCTCGTCACCAGCCTAATGCCTGCCAAAATGCAACCTCTTGTCTAAATTCTACACAGAGAACCCTGGCAGGAGTCGACTCTGCCTGACCCCTTCCTCCTGGCATCACCTTTTTATTTTTAGCTCTGAAAATAAAAATATTATGTTGTCCATGGATCCAGGGTATCAGTCACACAAGACTGTTTTCCCCGTGAGGTGGAAGCGAGAGTGGAAAAATGATCTTTTCATTGTTTTAGTTGTAAAGTCTGCTCTAGTGGGAGGTGCAAAGAACCAGAAGATCATTTCTACCTTCCCTTTTCAATTCAGAGCTTTGTCAGAATTTTCCTGACACATCGTCTCTATCCTGAACTCTGTTTTGCTCTGGATCAGATTCTAGGTCTGCTGCTATGCAGATGATGAGTGACAAGGTCATGGTCAGAACTGGTGGTGAGAGCAGTCACTTCTGGACTAGGAAATGTGGGACCAGCTTGAGGGTGCACACTTCCAGCATAGAGGCCCATGAAGTAGTAGCTCAGGGACTGGTGGTTTTGTCTATGCATCAACGTGGAGAGGCTATCATCCCGTTATTCAACCAAACGCCAACCTAGGGGGTGCGCTGAAGGCATTTTGTAAATGTGATAAAAGTCCAAAGTCAGCTGATGTTAAGTAAGGAGTATTGTCCTAGGTAATCTGGGTGGGCCTGATTCCTCAGGGGAAAGGCCTTAAGAGATGAGCCGAGGAAGAAGAAGTCAACCTGAGGACAGCCGTGTCCACGTGTGCCAAGGGCTCCAGCCTGCCCTCCACGTTTCAGACTGTTCCAGCCAGCCCCTAGGATTGCACAAGCCAGTTCCTTCCAACACATCTCATTACCTCCTATGGGACTGGTTGAACCTTGACACAGATGGTATTACTCAATGTCTTGAAAGCTCTACTAGCCTACGTTTTCGAACCTGATCGTGTTTGTTCTGATGAGCTGTATGCCTTTCCTAGGGCTGCCCTTACAAATTACCTGAGACTTGGTGACTTAAAGTGACAGACATTCATTTTCTCATGTGGAGGCCGTGTGAAAACCATAAGTTCCATATCCAGGTTTTGGCAGAGATGGCTCCGAAGGCGCTAGGGGAATCCTTCCTTGCCTTTTCTACCTGCTGGTGGCTCCAGCTCTTCCTTGTAGATCATCACACCCATCTTTGCTTTCCTCTTCCTCTGCTTTTTCTCTGTGTCTCTGTCACCTCCTCTTCTGTCTCTTTAAGGACACTTGTCCTTGGATTTAGGGTCCACCCAAGTAATCCAGGGTGAACTCCTCTCAACATACTAAGCTAAATCTGCAAGGCCGCATTTCCAAGTCAGTTTGCATTCACAGATTCTGGAGAACGCAGCTTCTTTTCCGAATGAAAGGAGGGCTATCATTCAACTCACTTCATGCAATTTTCAGTTTGGGAGAATTTCCAGGTGGGTCTGCAATCGTAAAAGAATGGAATCTGGTATCTGTGACTTAATCAACCTAACTTTAACTTGATTCTGTTCTTCCCAATTACAAATTCTTCCCTGTACTTCCGTGGGTCCCAGCTCGCTTCTCCAGTGTTCCAGGGTGACTGCAGATTGCCGTCTGCAGTCTTTACGTGTCTCTTGGGGTCCCTTTGTGTGCTGCTGTGACCCCACAGGCCTCCACCCATGAGGCTGGGCGGGGCAGGCCTCTCCTTCCATTTCCGCGCTGCCCTACTTCCCTCCATAGCTGTTCAGTAGTCAGTGTATATTGGATGTTCCCCTTTCCCTCTCCTCGTTCGTTTTATCTTCTTCTCCAATGAAGTTACAGTGTCAAGAGCTGTTGGTAAGTCAACAACTCCGGGTGTATCCGGAGGGCCCTCAGAATCATCTCTACTTGCTGACCTGCTTAAATGAAATTCTAATATGACCTCTAAGCCTTCAAAGTCAAAATATGACTTCAGAGAACTTCAAAGAAAAATGTAGAATACTACTGTAGGGTTTATTTTTTATCTTTATTTATTTATTTTTAAAAATTTATTTATTTATTTATTTATATTTATTTTATTTATTTATTTTGCATCCAATAGAAAAACATCCATAAAATTGATCACTCCCTTTGGAGCCTGCTCAAAACCTCACCTCTTGTCTCCACCACCTTATATTCCAGGACCCCTCCAATGTCCTCCTTTTTTTCCCTCCTCATTCTCCAGGTGGGGTTGCATCCTACAACTTGGTAATACGAGTGTCCACTTAATGTCATCAAGTACTGCTGTAACTGATTCCCTGATTCCCCCATTTGTTCACTCAGCAAGAATTGGTTGGGTGTCTACTGTGTCCAAGCACTGTTACCAGCTCCTGAAGATATAAAGCCATATCTTGTTTTTCCATTCATGTGTGGATGGACACTGGGCTGCTTCCGTATCTTGGTTACTGCAAATAATGGTGCAATAAATATAGGGTGTATATATATTTTTGAATTACTCGTTTTCTTTAGGTAAATAAATAACCAGTAGTGGAATTGCTGGATCATAGGGCAGTTCTATTTTTAATTTTTTGAGGAACCTCCGTTCTGTTCTCCACAGTGGCTGCACCAGTTTGCATTCCCACCAACAGTGCACAAGAGTTCCTTTTTCTCCACATCCTCGTCAGCACTTGGTATTTCCAGTCTACTTGATTCTAGCCATTCTGATAGGTTAAAGTAATATCTCACTGGGGTTTCGATTTGCATTTCTCTGGTTAGTGATATTGAGCATCTATCCAGTGTGGTATAAAAGGAATAGTGCTCAGCCATAAAAGAAGAATGAAATTTTGCCATTGGCAACAACATGGTTGGAGCTAGAAGGTATAAGTCAGAGAAAGAGGGAAATGTCAGAGAAAGACAGATATATTATTTCACTCATATGTGCAATGTAAAAAATAAAACATGAACGAAGGAGAACGAGACAGACAAAAAGATACTTTTTTAAAAAAGATTTTCTTTATTTGTCAGAGAGAGAGAAAGAAAGAGAAAGAGAGAATGAAAGAGCACAAGCAGGGTGAGGGGCAGAGGGAGAAGCAGGCTCCCCAAGGAGCAGGGAACACAGGACCCCTGAGATCATGATCTGAGCCAAAGGCAGACACTTAACCAACTGAGCCACCCAGGCATCCCAAAAAGCAGACTCTTAGGTACAGAGAAAAAACTGATGGTTACTAGAAAGGAGAGGGGGCTGGGGGGATGGATGAAATAGGTGAAGGGGATTAAGAGTACATTTATCATGGTGAACACTGAGTAATGTATAGGATTGTTGAATCACTATATTGTATACCAGAAACCAATATAACACTGTATGTTAACTGTACTTCAAATTAAAAAGAGAAAAGAAGAAGACCTGCATTTGAGTTGATCGTACAATACCAATGACAGTGATGTCATGTTCCTTGGTTTTGAGTGTGTGTTACTCTTGTGCAGATGTTATCATTGGGAAAGCTGGTAAAGTATACACAGGAATTCTCTTTACCATTTTTCTTTTCTTTTTTTGCAGCTTCCTGTGATTCATAAGTGAGTTCAGAATAAAAAGTTATTTTTCAAAAGATATAAAACTGATAAGACTGTCTTTTATAGAGCAGGCTTTCAGATGGATCCATGCACAACATACAAGTGAACAAACATATGAACAAGATCTAGTGGTAAGTTTGTTGAGGCATTTCATTGTCCTTGGTTCTCTGGTGGGGTTCTGAGTAGACTATTTTGCTGGGGCTTCAATATATTTGTATTTGTCAAGAGCATGTACCAAGCAAGACCAGCTGAGTCTGACCAGGCAGAAAATAAAAATATGAGAAGACACTGGGTAGCTCATTGCACTGTCAGGAAGACTCAGAAAATAGTCAGGGACCAAGAACAGCTGGGTGGTTGGGGGGGGGGGGGGCGGCGGGATTTCATCACAGGAAGCCACTTCCTCAACAATCCCCAAGTCTGTGAAACACTCCGTCAAGGCTCAAAACCCAGAGCATAGATTTGAGTGGCCAGGGTTTAGGTGATGGGCTGTGTCCTAGCTGCCAGGGTCCAGGATGGAAGTCTTCCCCACAGTGAGTGCATTCCCAGGTAGGCATGTTGGGGAGATGCTGGGTGGTTAAGGGGAAAGAAAGCATGTCCAGATCACATACTGTGCAGGGGTTTTGAAATACATTCGCAAACCCTTGGACCTGCCCCCCTTCAAATGGTGAGCCATTCTTTTTTTTTTTTTTTTTTTTTTTTTTAGCACAAAACCCCTAAGGGGCATGTATTATTTTATAGATCAAAACAAACAAAACACAGAGGCTTGGAGATGCAAAATACTTGACAATGTAATACCTCTTGTCAGTGGCAGAGTTGGAATTTGATTCAGATCTTATCGTGAGCCATTCTTCTTAATGTGGCCTGTACTTAGTGGCCTGTGTCTAACAGATAGAATGATCATGATGGTGTATCCCTTCTGAGATTAGGACACAAAAGGCATGGTGGCTTCCTCCTTGTTCTCTTTCTTGGATTGCTTGTTCTGGGAGAAGCCAGCTGCATGCGCTGAGGGACCCCCAAAAAGCCTATGGAGAGATCCATGTGGGCAGGACCTGAGACTCCAGCCAGCGGCGTGTGAAAGAGTGTGCTTGGAGGCTCCATGTTTAGTTTGCAAAAAGAAACATTTTCTCCTTCTATATAATGTTACTATTGGTCATACCACCAGAATGACACAGCTTTTGTGTCATTTAGCCAGCACCTCTTCACAGCTGGGGTTCTTTCCTCCTTTGAGTTATTCAAACCTTTGTTTTTGAGGGATCTGAGCCCACATGTGTGGGATAAGAATCTTTCCTTAGCCTTTATGGTTTTGCAATCAATAGAAAGAGATGCCCTCAGGGATCACTAGGTTTTACCCATTAGTTTCCTTTCATCTCCCCCACTCCCACCCTGACCCTGAAAGCAGGGACACCATTTTCCTGAAAAATGGAGGAAAACAGGTGTATTTTATCCATTTCTTAGAGCAGATAGTCTGTTGCTGACATCCATCTTAAAGCTGACTCGTTGAGAAACAGACATTTAGGCATGCCATTCCAGGTTGTAAAGAGAAATCCTTATGTAATTAAAGGCAGAAAATAGCCAAATTTTCAGAATGTTTGGTGGGAGAAAAACAAGGACCTTATTGGAAAAGATGAAAATCAACAATGAGGGGCGCCTGGGTGACTCCGTGGGTTAAGCCGCTGCCTTCGGCTCAGATCATGATCTCAGGGTCCTGGGATCGAGTCCCGCATCGGGCTCTCTGCTCAGCGGGGAGCCTGCTTCCCTCTCTCTCTCTCTGCCTGCCTCTCTATCTACTTGTGATCTCTCTCTGTCAAATAAATAAATAAAATATTAAAAAAAAAGAAAATCAACAATGAACAAATGAAAAGTAACAACGTGAAAACAAACACCCCCCCCTCAACAAAACAACACACACACACACACACACACACACACACACACACACACACACACACAAGTGCTGCCTCGAGGACAGCAGTCGGTGCTCCTTCCACTGCTGATGTTCTGCAGCCCCCAAGCTTGCCCCGTATCATTACTGTGTCGTCAGTGACCACTTGCTTAGAAGTGGGTTTCTAGGCTCAGTTGTCATTGTTGGTCTTTTACTTCATCCAAACTACCAGGATATAACCTAACTAGAAACAAGTCAAGGGGATAAACAAGGATACGGAGAAAATGTTTAAAATACGGGAACTGTTTTTACAAAACCGTATGCAACTGCATTTGGAAACTTTCAGGACTGGAAGTGTTCGCTCTGTCTGAAAACAACAGCAGAAGGAAAGCTATAGTGTGTTTCAGGTAAATCTGGGTACTAGAGGTTACAGTGACTACCTAACATTGTCTATTTCACTACATGAAGTGTGGTTTGTGTGGGGGTGCGGTGGGGGAGACGTGTGCATCCTGGAGGAATAAAAGAAAAATGTCATCGATTAGGAATCACAAGGTAGGTTCCAATTAGAGGTCCTTGGATACTTATTATTTGCTTCTTATTAACTATGTTACCCTTAGGAAGTCACTCTACCTCTCTGTGCCTCCTATTTATGGCCATCATATTAAAAGATTTGTGATCCTGTGATTCTACAATAGTGAGCCTGAAGAAACCTAAAGCGAAATATGTAAAGATTCCTCAAAAACATGCAGAAGAAAGTCATCCTGTCTCTGAGTCAGCAGTTTCTTAATGAAAGGTGAAAAATCCAGTTTATGTGACTGCAGACCTAACTAGGGATTAAGTGGGAAGTGTTTATGATGTGGCTGTGAAATCTGGAAGTGGCTTCCAGGAATGGCCAACTAGTTTTACTGAGGGGGGGGGCACCCACACACCAGATGAGAGGATGTGGAAGAGCGAGGCCCAGAAGGAGTCGGTTGGCCATGGTGGCCATTCGGCCTGTAGGGACTCAGTTCAGTCAGCTGGACGGGTGTCAGCAGCGGGAAGGCGGAGAGCCTAAATGGATCCTGAATGTCTCACCTCGGTGGGATGCCACCGCAGGGAATATTCCGTAAACAACCATTAGGGAAGGGCTTGGGGCTCCGAGGGATGACGCAGTGTCCAAAATCCATGGGCAGAGATGCTGACTGATTTTGGTAGATGCAGTTTGCCCAGACGAGGGTCTGAGCTCGGGCTCTGTGTGTTCTTGCAAATCGGACAAGCTTGTTAACACTTCTGAAGGAACAGAGCAGTGAGCACACTGTCAACTGTTAGGAAGCAGCTGGGCTGGGGCCGCACATTTGGTCGTGTTGCGTTCACCTTGTGAAATGTCCCGTGGTAAAAATTAAATCGCCTTCAAAGCCCAGATCATGCTCCAGCTGTGTAGTTATTGGCGGTTCCTATTTTTTCAGGCTCTTAAAGCCTGGAATGGCCAACATCTGAGGAGAAAGTCATCGCACAGAATGCTCTGAGGAAGGCTGCTCTGGTCTGAAATACTGACCCCACTCACCCTGTAGTGAAGACTTTGTTCAGTGAAACCCCAGGGGACTAGCCTGGCTGTCTGGCAAAGATATGTGCCCCCACAGTCTCACACATGACTCAGTCTTGTTTGATGACCCTCCCAACAGACCATGTGTTTGGTTTTCCTCCCTGGCTCTGCTCTTCTTGGGAACTATTCTGGGTAAGCGGCCCGTCAGACTTCTATGCCCCTTCATGTCCTGGGAATGGCAGCTATCTGCACGTAAGCTCACCCGACCCTTCACCATCCTCCGTACTGATTAGCTCTGTTCCCCTGCAGATGCCACAGGGCCAAAGCTCTGTGGTGAACACAGAGGCCCAGAGAAGCCTGGACACAGGTGGTACAAGGCCCAGAACTGCATGAGTCTCATAGGAGCCCTTGACAACTCCACACCAGGAGGGTCAGGACCAGGACATAGATAATTTCTTAAGATATTAAGTCTATATCTTATAAATCAGCTTTGTTGATTTTATAGTTTGTGCCTAACCGTTCTCAACCAATCTGATTGTTGTATTATTGGACCCGAGTGAGAAGAATCCTTCAGGTAGCACATTTCAGATAGGAACCTGGACCAGGTAGGCTTCTGGTGACCAAGGCAGCTCAGGACAATTATGGTCACAAGCATGGCAGCCATATGCGGAATGGCACCCGCATGCCGTCTCTTCCTGGGACCCCAGGCCACACTGGGCTGACCCGAGTGGGGACGGCCGAGCAACTGTCAGAGGAGGCATCCTGGGCTGCAGAGGCTGTGTATCTCACAGTTCATTATCCTCTTTCTATAGATATGAGCTCTTTAGCCGATCTACTTTATTTAAAAACCAAAACAAAACAAAACAAAAAAACTTCTTATCTCCCAAATTAAATAGTGAAAATATTAAGGAAGAATTTTCTCCCTGACCTTACCACCTTAACAACTATTTCGATTATTTGGAGTTAATTCCCAAACTTTCTGCATGTGCTTATATGTGCATGTAGTTACGATCGTGGTGCATTTGCTTCATGTATTTTGTTTTCTGTGTAATATATTGTAAATATTTTCTGTGTTTTTATCAAGGTCAGCTTCATGAGGTCTCACTGGATCCCATGCCCAGAAGCGTCCTGGACCTGGTTTAATGATCAGTGGTCAACATCTTGAAATTCTTACTAGTTTTTAGCAAGGTGACTAGTGTTTGTTTGTTTTTTTTTCTTCTGTTTGTTTGTTTGTTTTATTTATTTGACAGAGAGAAATCACAACTAGGCAGAGAGGCAGGCAGAGAGAGAGGAGGAAGCAGGCTCCCTGCTGAGCAGAGAGCCCGATGTGGGGCTCGATCCCAGGACCCCGAGATCATGACCTGAGCTGAAGGCAGAGGCTTAACCCACTGAGCCACCCAGGTGCCCCTTTTTATTTTATTTTGATGACTATATCATTCCACAATTTACTCTATGTTCATTTAAGTTGTACCAAATACAGATACTGCTGCAAAAATGTCTTTATGTCTCTGGAGTTTTGTTTTGTTAAATTAATCAGGATGAATTCTAGCTGCAGGTTTTAGGGACCACAACAAGTCATCTTCATGCTCGTGTTACTATATTTTGATATGATATCTACATTTCTCCATTTTCTTTATTAAAGAAAATTTATACTACCTTTTCTCAGCTTTAAGCCTCTTGAAGAGAGCCCTGCCCTTGTCTTTCTTCTGGCCCAGCCCTGGGTGTGACAGAAGATGCCAGCATGTTGCTCCGTACTGAGAATGGGGGTGGCAGTTACAGAGACCTGGGCATGAATCACTCTAGACATCAATCTTCAACTAGCTGGGGAGCAATACCTACCCCGAAGGACTATTTTTGTGAAGACCAAGCATTAGGGTGACCGACGTAGTGCCTGGAACCCTGCAGATGCAAAAAAATTTGAGATTCCTTTCCCGCTTAAAATCAGTTTCCACCACTTACTGGTTCAGGTGCCCAGGAAACCAGAGGTCGGGAGTTTCAAGCCCCCCACCCCATTTTTTTGTCTTTTCCAAACGTTTATAGATACCTATTGCAAAAATCAGCTCTGGCTCCTTCTATTTAGTATTCTTTGTAGTTTGTACTTTGTTACACTTTCTGCTTTTGGTCCTTTATCTGAAGGCTCTATAGCTGTTTAAATGAAAAGTTTCCTTACTTTAAAGTACTTACTTACTTTATACTTAGAATGTATAAGCCTTTAAGTAAAAGTATACACTTATATATCTATATAAAAACTACTCCAAGCAAGACAGATGATTGTGAAATGGAAAGTGAGAAAAGCAACAGAATGAGAAAGAAATCAATATACTAAATCCATAGACCAATACTATCAGTATTATCTATCACAACAGAGCATTAGATTTTGCTCTGAACTTCCCAAGAACAAAGGCAAGAAGACAAATGCGTGTATGTATATAATTGCTATTGTTCACAAGAGACCGTGCTTCTTGTAGTGGACAGTCTTCCTAATAAATTCTCCAGTAGATTTGACACATGGGCAAGGATACTTATTTAACCCTGTTTGGTTCATAGGAATTACTCACTAAGCAAGTTGAACAAATGAATATTGGACTTTATATTGCTGACATTGGACACCATGGAAAGCAGCAAAGTCTGATAGTTTCTTGTTAATATTTATGAGTGACCGGAATCAGGTGTTGTACTAAAAGCTTTGTATACATAGGCTCATTCACTGCGACAAACACCCACTAGGGTGTTATTAACATTCCTATTTTACATTCGAAGAAGCTGTGGCATGAAGATGTCAAGTCGTGTTTCTAGGGCCCACAGTGAGCAGTGGGAAGCCAGGATTTGACCACAGACGGCACATTCACTCACCCATTCCACCACATTGCCTTATATTGTGGTGTGGGGCCCGTCCATATGTCCATTGTGGGCAGTTCAGTTCAGTGCAAGTATTTTGATCTGTCTTATCATTTGTTTATCATCTGTTCCTCCATATAGAAGTCTTTCCTTTTCCACGGGGTCAAGTCTGTTACTCTTCTTTCTTACAGTTTCATAGTTTTCTGTCACATGTAGAAAAGCTTCCCTTCCTCTTGCATTCTGCACAGTTATCAGTTCATGAACTTAGTTCACAGTTTATCAGTCATGAACAATGTTTCTCTTATCCATCCACTGTCCTGCCAGCCACCTGGCCTTCCAATGCCCAGCACAGCTCTCCAGCCCCAAGGCAGAGCTCGGCCCCCTGGAGTCCCAGGGCCTGCCTGGACCGGGAAGCTGCTGGACGTCCAGCCCTGGCCTCAAGCTCTTCTCCGCTCTACGGCCACCTGGAGAGCTGCGGCCTGGATGGCATCCTGGATGCTGTGTAAGTCCTAATGGGTCCTCAGGAGAGCATCATCTAGGGTGACAAAGCCAACCCGTGTGTGCTGCACTTGGGAGCAGACCGCGGTGGTCTTCAGCTCCAGGCCGATCTCAGAACCTTCATAAAGTCCTTCGTGACTTCCAGTACCGTGTAAATCCTGACGGACACCTGGGATGTTCGCCAAACACACCTGTGGTTACTCTAACCACCTGCTGGTGGGAATGGCAACTGGTGAAGTCTTCCAGAGGGCAATTTGGCAACTCTTGCCTAAGAGGCTTAAAACCTGCCATCCTCTTTGGCCCAGTGTTAACTTCAAAGAATGTGACATAAAGAAATCATCCCAAATGCATACAAAGATTATAACTGCAATTGGACATATCTGAAATATCCAATGGCAGGGACATTGATTAAAAAATAGTTTAATGCAGATAGTTTAATGAGATAGAATAATACACTTCCACCAAAAATTGTATTTTAAAAAGGCACTTGAATGTATAGAAAAATGTTCATGGTGTTTTGATATGTGGGAGAAAATGCGGTCTTAAACGGTAAGTATATTGTGGTTCTAATTTTGCAAAGGGTACACCTCTGGTGGAGGTTGAAACAAATACAACACTTTAATTTTTTATTTAAAGATTTTGTTTGAGCGAGAGAGGGAGAGAGAGTGTGCACAGGAGCAGGGGAGGGCAAGAGAGAGGAAGAGGAAGAAGCAGACTTCCTGCTGAGTAGAGAGCGCAGGGGTTTGATCCCAGGACCCTGAGATTATGACCTGAGCTAAAGGCAGAGCTTAACTAACTGAGTCACCCAGGTGCCCCGATATAAGCACTTTAATGCTAGCACCATTAGACAGTATATATATTAAAATTTAGGAATGCCTGGGTGATTCAGTGAGTTAAGCAATGGCTCTTGATTTTGGCTCAGGTCATGAGCTCAGGGTCATGATCTCAGGGTCATGAGATGAAGTCCTGAGTTGGGCTCCACGCTGGGAGTGGAGCCTGCTTAAAATTCTCTCTCTCCCTCTGGCTCCCTTCCCCTCCCCCTCATTGTACTCGCCCTCTCTCTTTTTAAAGTAATTGACCAACTGAATGGATAAATAAATAAAATTTAAATTCTACGAGGCAGGGGCACCTGGGTGGCTCAGTGGGTTAAAACCTCTGCCTTCGGCTCGGGTCATGATCCCGGGGTCCTGGGATCGAGCCCCGCATCGGGCTCTCTGCTTGGCTGGGAGCCTGCTTCCTCCTCTCTCTCTCTCTGCCTGCCTCTCTGCCTACTTGTTATCTCTATCTGTCAAATAAATAAATCTTAAAAAAAAAAAAAAATTCTACGAGGCAGCAATTCCACTCCATCTCACCTGCCTGAGTCCCATGGACATAAAGAGGCAAGTACAGCTTTATTTTTTAATAATGTAAATTGGAAGTCATTTTAATATCTATCAAAATGAAAGAGTTAGATACACTGTGATGCGTCCTAACTATGGAATAGCATTTGTTAGTTAGAAAGAATCAGGTACTGGCATGGAAACATAAGAATATTTACTGATAGATTATTAGGTGCAGAAAGCAAGTTGCGGGAAGGAAAGTATCATTTATGTCCTTTTGAAGATTCAACACAATATGTCGCTATGTCTGTATGAGTATGCATTATTGAAAGATTTACTCTGGAAGGAGACATATGATAACAGTTACTTATCCTGAGATGAGAAATGGAGGATGGGCTGGTTATAATGGAAAATTCATCTTAGGGACAGTGTTAAGATCATGTTCAAGAAGAATGCAATTATATGTAACTTGTGCAATTAAAAATAAACTGTGAGTATTAAGAAAAAAAGAAAAATATATGAAAATGTCGAGTGGCTGTCTTTTTTCTGATTTTTTCTTTAGTTATTATTGATTTTAATCTTATTAAACTAAGAATTGTAGTTCTGGTTCTGAACCTGAAACTTCTGTATTTCCTAACTCTGGTTAGGGTTATACCACGCGTGTCTGGTAGATAACTTTTAAAGTAGCACCTCTCTAGGGTGCCTGGGTGGCTCAGTTGGATAAACGCCTGCCTTCAGCTTCGGTGGTGGTCCTGCAGCCCTGGGAACAAGCTCCACATCGAGCTCCCTGGTCTGCTTCTCCCTCGCCTTCTGCCCCCCCCCAACTTGTGCACACTCTTGCTTTCTCTCAAGTAAATAAATTAAAGCTTAAAAAAAAAAAGTGGCACCTCTCCAACACCATTGCTACTTTCCTCCAGTACTTAATTTCCTTGGTAACATTTATTTTACCGCTTGGCATATACATGTTTGTTTGTGTCTATTTTGTCTCTCTCCACTGCAGTGAAAGTCCTCATGGAAGAGACCCTGCTTCTTTGGTTTTCTGCCACTTACTTAGTGTAGCAGGTGGAAAAGGCTTTGTATATAGAAGCCACATGACAAATTAATAAACTGTTGTTGATGCACACATATGCCTAGGAAATAATGTGGAATAATTTATACCCACTAAAATACCGACAATGGTTTGGTTTTGTTTTTGCGAGTTGGTTTTCAAGGCTTCCTTTTTTCTTTTTTTTTTAAGATTTCATTTATTTATTTCAGAGAGACAGAGACAGAGAGAGAGAGCAAGAATGGGGGAGGGGCAGAGGGAGAGGGAAAAGCAGCCGCCTCGCTCAGCAGGGAGCCTGATGGATGCAAGGCTCTATCCCAGGACCCTCAGATCACGACCTGAGCGGAAGGCAGATACTTTATCGATTGGGCGACCCGGGCACTCCCAAGGTTTTTGTTTTTGTTTTTGTTTTAAAGATTTTATTTATTTGTCAGAGAGAGAGAAAGAAAGAGAGCACAAGTAGGGGGAGTGGTAGGCAGAGGGAGAAGCAGGCTCCCTGCTGAGTAGAGAGCCCCATGCAGGACTCATCCCAAAACGCTGGGATTGTGATCTGAGCCAAGAGCAGATTGTTAACCGATTGAGCCATCCAGGTGTCTCTTTTTCAAATGTGGGAGCAGGAAGGCTCATCTGAGGCAACTCCTACTTGTTTAGACTCTGTTTTGTGGTCTCAGTGAGGTCTGGGTTATATGACAGTATTCCTTTTATAGTGAGTTGATGATCCTGTAAATTGGTGTGCAACTTTTTTTCTTTGGTGACCAGGATGACTTTAAGCATCACCTTAAAAACGGATTGTTGTTTTGCCTACACAGCATCCTGTGGCAGAACTGGGTACCTTGTAATTAAGGCGCACCAAGTCTGCAATGCTTCATTGTAACATCGTTACCTTGTGAAGCAAAGACAGAGGAACACCACCTCGCCTTTCTACAAAAAGCTACTTGCAAGCAAGCTATGTAGTGTGATGTTAGTTTACATGTCTGTGTGACTGTGCCCTAGCAAGCCCGTTTTTTTCTGGAACATCACAGGACTGGAAAACTGCAGGGAATGTCGTCAGAGCTAAGCTCTAGGGACTGACCTCTTAGAAAATAGTTCAGGGAACCAGTGGCAAGTCTATAACTGTAGGCAAGGGAAAAGGAAACCCTTTCCTTCTATCCTTCTGTGTTCTGCAGAAAGGACTCTGGAAATTGAACTGACAAAAGACAGATTAACAAGAGAAAAGCACACACATTTTAATAATGTGTGCAACGTGCATTAATACCAGAGAAGCTCAACGATGAGGAGTAATCAAAGGGGTGGTTAGAACTTGGGTCTCCATATAGGGTCTTCACGAAGAACAATATGTTTGTAGAGATGGGACAAGACAAAAGAGAAGGGATTTAGGTTTTCAGGGGTGACAAACTGTGGGAACTCTAGGGGAACACTAATGGCAGGTAAGGGTGGTTTTTGCAAGATATAGCATATCTGTGTTCCTCTCTGATGATTAAGAGGAGGATAAGGAGATTTTTTCCTTCTATTTCTCAACTGTTCTCAATGCAAAATAATCCTTAAGCCAAAATAGCATATTTTAGGGTGGCATATTCTGGTCCCTTAAATATGACAGTGGGATGTGGAAACAAGATTGGCCCAAGGAGGAAGTGGGGCTCAGCCTTCAGTTTTCTGCTAGGTAGCATTGGCCACACAAGTGCTATATGCCCATACTGGGCTAGACGCTGTGGGGGATTTAAAAAAAAATTCTGCAGCATGGCAGATGCCTTTACTTGCCTACTTGGTTGTACTGAGGAACCATAATGCTTATGAGGTCTTTGTTCCATTCGTTGTTACCTGATGCCTTCCATGTTTTCATAGCCCAGAGTTTACATGTCCTTCTTAGGCCATGTCACGGGGTCATACTGCTGCTGTGACTTAGAAATGTAGCTGGGTGGGCGCCTGGGTGGCTTAGTGGGTTAAGCCACTGCCTTCGGCTCAGGTCATGATCTCAGGGTCCTGGGATCGAGTCCGGCATCGGGCTCTCTGCTTGGCAGGGAGCCTGCTTCCCTCTCCCTCTCTCTGCCTGCCTCTCTATCTACTTGTGATCTTTCTCTGTCAAATAAATAAATAAAATCTTAAAAAAAAAAAAAGAAAAAAAGAAATGTAGCCGGGGATTTTCTGAAAGTCTTGAGTTGAGGTTATATAGCTAGCATTTAAGGGCAAGTGTCTGGCTCTCACCTTCAAAATTATACTTCTCAAATGGGGAAAGTGACTTAAAACAGAAAGAATATTATAAAAAAACGAGTAACTTCTATAATTTAGGTATCTATTATATGCCAAGAACTGTGAATTCCCATATTGGGAGGTAATACCACGATTTCACAGAAGGAGAAAACTGAAGGTCAAAAACACTTCTGCCTAGATATTTACTGGCTTATAGGGATCAAATCTGTGGCTGCTGAATGAAATGGCTGAAAGCAGCTATTGTGATTGAGAGAGTTCTGGCATTATCCACAGGTGAGTTAACAGAGACTGTGATGAGGATATTAAGGCTAAGACTCTAGAATTATGAGTACATGCTGAGATGGAGCTGACGTTATCCCGGGTGGACAATGGCCATTTCTGGTTGATAAACACCGACACTCATACAGCTTTATGGAATAGGGCCCAAAGGCCACATGGACTCCAGGCTACATGATGTGGCTGGAGAGCAAGTGTGGGCCATGGTGAGAGCCACGGCTGGGAGTCATCCAGGAAAAGAAGCCAGAGAGTTGGTGGCGCCAGCTCTTTTAAATCTCTAGAAAAGTGGCTAAGTCTTCACAGTTCTGGGCAAGGGAGGTACTGGATAATACTCTCTCATACCATTTGCCAGGGTCAGCTTAAGGTGAGGAACGGCGTGCTGATTTCTAAACTGTGTACCTCAACAGTCAGTCTTTGACCAAAACATGGAAGATTTGTGATTCACTGATTATCCAGAAATCTTTGGCTCCTGACCATTTTTAGGACGAGGTCTAAATCTCTTGACAACAGTGTTCAAAACCATAAATAGTACCACAGATCCAAGTGCCCCATCCAGCTTCTTGAGTGTCCTAGTGTGTCTGGACAGTGGCTAGGCCAAGGGCTGTGTCTCACAGGGACCCATACGCACACACGTGCAGATCCTTGCGTCAGCACAAAGGCAGGCCATGTGCCCTGCTCAGGAGGGAACTGACATGTTAACCTCAGTACCATTTGGCCATTTCTACAGAACCAGTATGTCACTGGGCACTTTTATGCAGTGTGAGTAGGTGGGCAAAGTGATGTAACCTTTCTGAAAATAATAGATATCAATCAATCTAAAGGACTAGTAGGGAGTTGGTTGACTCCACTACAGTGTAACTGTATGAAGGGTTTTCAAGAAGGCATTAGAAAGTAGGCCTTCAACAACCAGATGGCCAACAGACACATGAAAAAGTGCTCCATATCACTCGGCGTCAGGGAAATACAAATCAAAACCACAATGAGATACCACCTCACACCAGTCAGAATGGCTACAATTAACAAGTCAGGAAATGACAGATGCTGGCGAGGATGCGGAGAAAGGGGAACCCTCCTACACTGTTGGTGGGAATGCAAGCTGGTGCAGCCACTCTGGAAAACAGCATGGAGGTTCCTCAAAATGTTGAAAATAGAGCTCCCCTATGACCCAGCAATTGCACTACTGGGTATTTACCCTAAAGATACAAACGTAGTGATCCCAAGGGGCACGTGCACCCGAATGTTTATAGCAGCAATGTCCACAATAGCCAAACTATGGAAAGAACCTAGATGTCCATCAACAGATGAATGGATAAAGAAGATGTGGTATATATACACAATGGAATACTATGCAGCCATCAAAAGAAATGAAATCTTGCCATTTGTGATGACGTGGATGGAACTAGAGGGTATCATGCGTAGCAAAATAAGTCAATCGGAGAAAGAACTATCATATGATCTCCTTGATATGAGGACGTGGAGATGCAACGTGGGGGGTTAGGGGGATAAGAGAAGAATAAATGAGACAAGATGGGATCGGGAGGGAGACAAACCATAAATGACTCTTAATCTCACCAAACAAACTGAGGGTTGCTGGGAGGAGGGAGGTAGGGAGAGGGTGGTGAGTTTATGGACATTGGGGAGGGTATGTGCTTATGGTGAGTGCTGTGAAGTGTGTATACCTGGCGATTCACAGACCTGTACGCCTGGGGCTAATAATACATTATATGCTAATAAAAAAAAATGTAGGTCTTCACAGGATGAAGGAGGAAACTGTTTTCAATATAACGTTAAGTGGGTAAACCAGATATAAAACTTAAATATGATATACCTATCTTATGTACATATACAAATAGCAACTATCAAAAGATAAAAAACAACTATGTCAGATGGTAGGATGACAGGTTCTATTTCTCATATTTTCTAAAATAAACACACATTGTCTTTCTAATTAGCATAAAACAATACTGTCATTATTGTTCAGTTTCTGCTGCCTGCATCCCAGCACAGCTACACTGAACAAAACAAAATGATCTCATTAGGGACCCATTTTCCTTGAAAGGTGGAGGAATGCGGAATTATAAATACAGTTTGTAACATCTGCCCCCCTGGGGGGCTAATAGTTCAAGGTCGTAAGTACGTAAACAATCATGTTGTGTAAAGAAGAAACTGAAGAATCGTCTCGCAGTCCCGTGCCTAGCCGAGTGCCAGTGCTCCCATCGTTTGATGACGCCCCGAGTGGTGCTGTTAGAGTTGAGGCACCTCAGGAGGGGCAAAGCTCACCCCCCTGGGGGCACGTCACTAAGGGCCAGACTGCTGGTGGCTTCCCCTTGGTGAGGATCAGATAGAAGGTCCTCAGGACACTCCTTCTCCCTTGTTGTTATACTGCAATTTTTATCAGAATAAAACATTTCGCTACTATTTCCTAGTACACACACACACACACACAAAATATGTAAACATTATGTATATATGTACATATACAATATGTATATATATTATGTATGTAGGTATATATACGTACGTATTTTCAGATATCTCCATATATCTGAATCTGTGAGTCTAGGATGTAAAGGAAATTAGATCCGGTGTCTTAAGTGGCCGCCCCAGCGAGGCGCACGCTGCAGAGAGGCTGCTGTAGGCTTCTGGAGTGGTTGCTAACATTTTGGGCCCACGTTGGTTTTCCCGGGAGAAATCAGTTTAGTCTTTTTAGGCCTGGAGTTGGCAGAGCTAAGTTAGGTATTTTGCTCAGCTCTAAAGCAACTAGGAGCTTCAAGTTCTAGAAGCAGTTCTAGATAAGCCTCTGTTCTAGGTTTCTATTGGGGTAGGCAGGTCTACCAGGAGGCTATGAGGAATATGGTGCGCCAAGGGCAGCAGGGGAAGAGCTATTTACAAAACCAGCCTCACTTGGTATTTCACATCCCCCATGGGTAGGAAGCAAGAAGACAGAACTCTATTTAATTTATTGTTACAATACTTTTATTACTAAACTGGCCGTAACGAAACTTAGAACATTCTACAGCTGTACAATATTTCACCACTTATAAAACATTTTGGGTAAATGCCTTTTCTTTTAAACCTTTGGAACTTCATACCCAAATCCAAATAAAATACACAAAGGGCTTGGTGAGCTATAACCTGCATAGTTGTGTTGCTGTATTTTATCAGTGAGTATGTGGCTGATATCTTTGCATTTAGTTGTAGTAAATGATAGGATTTGCTGACTGAGCATTGCTCAGTCACAACTCCTCCTTTTCCATGAACTAAATGAGACCCACCAGTGACTTGTCTAAGGTCACACAGCTGGTGTTTAACAGAGCCAGTCTTTTGCTACCGTGCCTACATGCTGAAATTCATCTTTGCAATTTGATGAGAATAGAAACTGCACTTGCTGTCATTTTGCACCCCCAGCTTGAGCAACCATGCTGCATTCTGCAGCGTTATTAGAACCCAAGGTTGATGATGGTCCTATCTCTTTAAAAAAAAAAAAGAAGAGGCTGCTGGAGGGGGTTGGGGGGAGGTGCTGCTGCTGACTGCGGCACAGGCATCCAGTCCGCCAGACTCAGTGCGGCTGCTGCGGTGGCAGTCACGCTGGAGCCTGCTGATGTGACAAAAGGAAAACAAAGGCTCCCAGACGGACGCTGCCAGCTACCGGTAAGTATCTGAGGATCCAGCTAGGTAACCAAGGGGATGGGGAAAAGGAAGATGCTTATGGAGATCGGCGGGCCCGCGGTTTGATTGGTAATTCAAGTCCTCTGAGAGCTGGGCTGGAACCAGGTCGCTCAGTCACTGCAGTTTGCGGAGATCATTGACCACTTTCCTAAGAGACCCGCCTTCCATAGACGATAGAGAATCTTTGGTAACGTGCCCTGCCGCTGTAAGTAATGGGTGCTTCTGAAAAATGTGCAGTTTGGGCTGGCAGCCTGCGGGTTCGTGGGTGAGGCGCTGGCTGCAGGGTTACTAGAGAGATCCCCGGTGGTCGAGATGCTCGCGCCACCCGGCTTTGTCATTGTAATTTCCATCCTGGGCTGCAGGGTTTGGTCACAATGAGTCTCTTGCTGTAATACCCAGTGTGGGGTGAAGAGCCCTGTTGAATAAGAAAGTGGGATTCTTCTAGTGGCTTCTAGTTTAAGGTACGGTGATTGTCCTCATTTCAAACAGCACTCCTGAAATGAGTCCACATGTTTTAGTTATCTTACACAGTGATATTTGAAAATCCTGCTTTTAGTTTAAAGACTTTTACTTCGTTATTCAATTTTATTCTAATAAGTGATCATTACATTCTTAGAAAGAGTATTCCAGTTTTAACAACGAGAATCTCTGTCTTGTTCTTTTTCTTAAAACAAGGTTAAAACATCAGTAAAGACCGCTGAATTGGTTTCTAACATCCTTATTGTTTTGATTTTAATTTTATCCAGCTCTGTAAGTGAAAGTGAATGCAGGTTAGCTCCATGTGTTTCCTAAGCATTAGCTGCCCTGAAGTTACATGGAAAGGAAGCTCTTTATTTCTCTACCAATGCAAATAAAAGTAATTGACACATTTTATTTATCACGTGGGAAGTGACTCTCCTATAGTGTTTTTTAAAGCTACTCATTGATAACCAGGTACATAGCAGGTTAATGTATGATTATACGGTCCCAGTGGTTTTGCTTATGACTAACCAGCTTTCTTTCCTTAACCCTAATGCAAAGTCTTACTTCACCCTTTCCTTGTCTTCTCTGGCCTTTGGGCTGGTCAATTTACCCCTTCCTTTCTCTGGAGATTAAGTCTCCTTCTGTCTCCCTTTCAAACATACCAAGCCGGATGTTCCATATCCCCATCTTTTCCTTGTACCTTACTTGGTTTGTAAGATCCTTTCCATGATTAAGATGTTTTCTGTTCTTCTCATGATAGGAAGAAAAGCCCAATCATAGCGTTTTGAGACCAAGTTTCGCTTACAGCAGAAGCAGCTAGTGTAATGTTGCTTGATGCTGGATTTGAGAAGCTTTAGGTTCTCATCTTACTTACCTCTATCACATCTTAGTCTGCAACCACTGAAAACTCAACTTGACTTCTGTGAGTCTCAGTTCCTTCCTCTGCTAGAGAGGTTGGCAGTTACTGCCATGGGGTTGGAATGGGGTAATGCAAATGAAGGCACCAGCCCAGACCTTGGCACAATGTTGCTATTTAGCAGGAGTTTGGACTTTTCCCATTGGGTCTCCCCACTTTCCTATGTCCCCATCCTTCGGGAAGAAGGTTAAAGTGGTGTCTCATACCAGGAATTCTGAAGCGATCGTTTGACCAAGTGCATCTTAGCCAGCTCTGATTAAATATAAAACATATATTCAGTACTTGCTGAGGATCTCTTACATATAAAAGTAACACCCTTTCCATGTTGCCACAAGAATGCTCTATTGGAGAAGGGAAAGCCAACTCTCTGCACAGCTCCTACTAAATCCTTTGTGATGGCACAAGCGATGATGATATTGACTGTCCTACCATGAGTTCAAGCGAGGACCGCTAAATGTGATTGATGCAAAGGGTGCCAAATTGGAAACCAGGACAATTCCCATTGCTATTCTGATCTTGGACGACCTGGGGAGCAATTTGCTTTTTGTACTGCCAATCCTGTTACTATTTTAATTTCTATTTTATGTGCTTTTCTCCTTTCTCCTCGCCACATTTTCTTTCCTTAAATTCTACACTTAGCACATCGTGTCTGACTTTAACACTTAACATGGAGCCACTGAGCCAGTGCCTAAGGGGGAACACGATGAAATTGGAAGAAGCACTGGGTGGGAATTGAGGGTGTGGTGTTAGTGCCGCCTTGGCTTCTCTTTGCGCGAGCTGGGAAGTCACTAACTTCCTCTCGGAGTAAGAGGTATGAGGTAGATACTCCTTAAGTTTCCTTTGAGTGCTGGGTACATAATTAATATAGCCCGTCTCTGGGGTACCCTTAGTTTATAAAATTGTTTTGTCAAATAATGCGGTTTCAAACCTGTCGTCTGTTGTCATTTCCCACAACAGTCTCGCAGAATAGGCGATGCCATTTTGCAGATTATAAAATGTAAAATTAAGAAATTTTGAATTTAAATTTCAAATTTAAAAAATGTTAAATTAAGAAAGAGGAGAGCACCAACGATTTCTTATTCCTAAAAAGGGGAGGTTGAGTAGATGATATCCAAGTTCGTTTTTCTTCCTGAACATCAGTGAGTCCTCAGACTGAAAACCCTGAGCTCTGGTCCCTGTGCCTCAGTGTCCTCTCTCATGGCGCTTAGATTTTAGAGGAGAAACCCAAGCCACCCCGGTTCTTGCTTTTGGAAGAGGGCATCTGTGGTCTAGCTAAAGTAGCGTTGCACCCAGACAGACGTTTGATTTAAATATTCTGCTCTGGATTAGAAAATTAGAAAATGTGGACTCTGCAATCTGCATATTTCTTTTCATGTGTCCTAAAACTATACCTTTTTTTTTTATTTTTTAAAGTCAGACACCCAAATAATATTATGGGTGATCACTTGAACTTCGTAGATCTCTTATTTCATTCAGGTAGTAAGTGCTAGAGAGGCATCTGTATTTGAGTTTCTCAGGTATCTGTAGTTTGTGCACTAATTTACATAGTAGTAAAGGTTTAGCCCTTTCTCCTTGTTTTTAATGTAACGATATTTAATCACTAAAAAAGTTGTAATAAGGTTACCAGATAAATTACAGGAAATATTGCACAAAATAAACATATTCTAAAAAATTATTTGTTATTTATTTGAAATTCAAACTTAGCTAGGCATATTTTTATTTGCTAAATCTAGCAACCCTATATAGACGGAATCTTAATTGATAAATTAGATAATCATTTACTTTGAGCATGAAGATATTAATTTGTTAGGTTTTTAAGCTTAAAACATAAACTAAATCCAACTTTTATCAGTTTTTCATCATATGCAAACATCTCCCTAGTGTTATGTATCGATGCTTTTATTAAGTGTTTAAGCTAAGTGAGCATTCTAAGAAAATCCTGACCCTGAAGATTGTATTATGTCTAACACATCTCATATTCCCCAGAGGCTTTGCTAATGAAAGAAAAAAAAATTCCCAAGATTTTAAGTGTATTTGTTTGGAGTCAGATAAACTTGGTTTTAAAAACTGACTGTACATCATACTATCCCTGATTCTTTACCTCTTGGAAACTTAGTTTTCTCCTTCTTAAATGAGACTGATCATAGGTTAATAATCCCCACCTCAGAGAGCAGATGACAGGTAAATAAAGACTCTACATGGCTTTTTATGGCAGGTTCCCCAATGAAAAGTTGGTTTTTAAGTGAATGAGTGAATATTCTTTTTCCCTTCAAAAAGCCAGGTGATAATGCTAGACAGGTAATATGAAATGAGATGTATTTCAATCATATGATCTATTTCTCATCTGTTATTCTTTTTTGAGATTTATAGTTCATATACCATGTAATTCATCTCTGGGTCTCTCATTTTTGTGTAAAGTGTCATCTTTGAAGCAAAATTGAGCTTTTAAAGGTCAACCCAAGACTCCAAGGAGCTCCTATTCCAGTTCGAGCCCTCCCCAAGCTCGGGCGGTAGACAAGGAGTTCTGGTAGTTGACAAGACCAAAAGCAGAGGCTCCGTCAGTTGGATCCAAGATATGCTATAGAAGTCTGTGTCTTTTTATTACCTGGAAATTGGCCAAGGTGACTCAGTTATTCAATCTTTATTGAATATCTTCTGTATCCATGGCTCTGAATCTGACCGAGTAGGAGAGTCAAAGATGAACAAGACGATGCTGAAGGGTGTTCAGCAAAGTAGAGGAGGAAGATTCGTATAACACAGAGGAGATTTGGAATACTGAGGGAATATCGTATTTTTCTTATTAAATCTGAAATATAATATCTTCTCTTGTACATTTTTACGTGGAAATCTTTAACTGAACACGTAAGTACACATGCACACATGTACAGCCAACCCGTTAAATATCACTCATCTTTAACTTTATTTTCGGTGCTGTACAAAGTGCCTTTATGTGCCCCTTCAATTACAGGGGTGCATAGTTGGGGTCAGATAAGGGCTGTAGTGATCATGACCTTTTCTACAACAGGTTGTGCCAATACAGTTCTGTCATTATCGACATTCGCAAATCTTGCTATGTCTTCACGCCTTAATTTTGCTTTATTGATTTATAGTGTGAATTAATCTGACTTCTCCATTTTAAGGTCTTTGCTGACTCATGTTCTGTTCTGACATTAAGGAGGGCAAGACAATTTTTCTGAGGGTAATTCCAGTGGAGGCTTTCTGTGGGCTCAAAGTCTGTCTGTACTTGGCTCCCTGTTGTCATAATGTTAGGGACTTTCAAGGGTAAATTTTCACTACATGCCAGAGGATTTAGCTACCTATGAGAAAGTAATGTTGATTTTTAAATCCCATTTGTAGAAAAATGTGTATACCATATTCAGGAGATTGCTAGAGGCAATTTGGGCTTGATTCTTTGCTGTAAATGGGTTGAAAGACTGTTGGGAAACGAAAGCTATGAGGATGGGTAAAGCTGCAGAGGCTGGTGTTTGAGCATGCTGGCATCACGGAGAACAGTGGAAGGGGGGAAAGGTCACCCATGACATCCTTGCTTCCCCCAGGCCACGGGCCCCTTCCTCCCCCGCTATGAGGAGGGGTTTTACTACTTCTAAGTCTCTGCAGAAAGCATGTAGTTCTACAATTTAATGGACACACAAACCAAAGAGAAGGGATGCAATATTGAACATAACATATCGGGGGAAGCTCCTGATTATATTTTTATCTCAACTCTGCAGGAAAGACCTTTCTTTTCATTCCCATGGGTGGATGGGCAGGTGTGTGTTCTAGTTCCTGGGACATTTCTTCTGTCCTCTTTCTCTGGTGAAGTCTGTTTTCTTCCGCCTTAGAGATCCCTTCGTCTTCCCATGCTCCTCCCCGCCTACCTACAGAAGGACAGCTTTTGGCGCAGGGGACACCACAGTTTATTTACACAAGCGTCGTGGTTGACACCCTGAGTCTCCGGACTGTTTCTGTTTCAAGTAGTGTAACTCAAAGAGAGTTTCGGCTCAGTGAGTAAGTCGAGCTGGCACATTTCTTTCCTTCAATGAGATCATATTTGGTGCCAAATTCACCCGCTGTGGGGAAAACCCAGGTTGCCAAAATAGGGTATTTTTACTGGGCAGGCAAAGAGGTCATTGAATGGCACACTGTGCCTATATTAGCCACGGGCAGCGGCTCCAGGGTTCCAAGCCAAATGAACGGATTCCACCGCAGGCTGGGATGGATGTCCAAACCCCGTTCTGGGATCGCCAGTATAGAGCACCTTGTAGACATCATTCGTGGTGGTCTTTATGATGAATCCACACACGGATGAGGCAGGCTAGCCTTGTTTCACGGATGAGGCGTGGAGACCTTATGTGACTCTCCAGTCGTGGTCTTCATCGTGCCACACTACCCCGCACGTGATATGGTGGAAGCAGCTTTCTTCCCTTTGGGGGAAGGTATTGGGAGAGAAGGAAATAATATTTGAGTGCCTATGTCGTGTTGGGTGAGGAAAGCAAGAGATAGAAGTCAAAGAACCTAGGTTTAAGTCTCCGCATGGGATGTCACTTGATTTTCTGAACCCCGATTTCCTTATCCAGGAAACAAGATTATCCATTTCCTACCAAATTACCAGGCTGAACTAATATAATGTCTCTGGAATCACTTGAACAAATTAAAAATACCGAAGCTCTGCAAGACAACCCGACTATATTGCTTTATAATTTTATTATCACTAACATTTTAACTATACAAAATTTAGGATATGCTGATTTTCTTGGCTATGTTAATGAACTACATTAACAAAACATTATCATAAAAGCAGTAAAGGGGCGCCTGGGTGGCTCAGTGGGTTAAGCCTCTGCCTTCGGCTCAGGTCATGATCCCAGGGTTCTGGGATCGAGCCCCGCATCGGGCTCTCTGCTCAGCAGGGAGACTGTTTCCCCCTCTCTCTGTCTCTGCCTGCCTCTCTGCCTACTTGTGAACTCTGTCTGTCAAATAAATAAATAAATAAATAAATAAATCTTAAAAAAAAAAAAAAAAGCAGTAAAAAATACCAGACTTTATCATATCATGATTAATCTGGTTGTCTTGAGGAACTGACTTAAATATATTTGTATAGATAATTTGCTCACATTTTTAATATTTTAAATTGCATTAAAAATTGCATTAGACTGCTGTTCAATCATGATTAATGCCACAAAAAAGACTACTAGCTTTTCTCATCCCTGCAATGTCCTTGTTGGGGATTTATAAAAGTAAATGTGTGATATACTGAAGCACTCAAAAAATGTATGCATTATCAGATTAAGATTTCTGTACAAGAGAAGCATTAAACATATGAGGTAAAAAATCCTATATAATGTTAATCTTACAATCAGTAAGGAACAAAAGGCATTTCTTTTTTTTTTTTTTTTTTAAGATTTTATTTATTTGACACACAGAGAGAGATCACAAGTAGGCAGAGAGGCAGGCAGAGAGAGAGGGGGGAAGCAGGCTTCCTGCTGAGCAGAGAGCCCGATGCGGGGCTCGATCCCAGGACCCTGAGATCATGACCTGAGCCGAAGGCAGCGGCTTAACCCACTGAGCCACCCAGGCGCCCCAAAAGGCATTTCTGTAGTTTAAAATAATGAATGTGAAATAGAACTAAATATATAATTAATTACAAGCACAGATGTGTTCATATAGCTCCATATTTAAAATGTGAAATTTTGGCACACCAAGAAATAGATGTTTGTTGAATTGAATAAAGATGTGTGTGTGTGTGTGTGTGTGTGTATGTATGTATGTATGTGCTCGTGCATACACAATCATGAATTGGGAATAAAAAAGACACTTTTAAAAAAAGATTTTATTTATTTGAGGGAGAGTTAGAGAGAGAGAGAGCACACAAGTGGGGGAGGAGGAGAGGGAGAGGGAGAAGCAGACCGCCCCCTTCCCCCTAATGCCAACCCCACGAGCAGGGAGCCCAATGCAGGGGTGGATCCCAGGACTCCAGGATCATGACCTGCCTGAAGCAGACATTTAACCGACTGAGCCATTCAGGTGTCCCCCAAAAAGACATTTTAATATTTTTTTGCCTATATATTTTGATGTTCGATTAGTACAAAGTCATCATGAGAATAAAGGAAAGAATATGTGATAAATGCTTTGTGAATGCTCCTGGGCTCCATACATTTCAATGCCATTATATGAGAAGCAGTCTGGTTTATTGGAGAGACTTCTTGAACTGAGGGTCTAGGCCTTGTGGCAGAGCTGTGTCACTTCCTCACTGTGACCTTGTCACACCCCAGTGTCCCCAAGAGACACCGTGAAGATATGCACAGTCTCTCCCCTTCAACATTGCCACTGCAGAGCTAGATATTACGAAGATTAATGTCTTTGTAAACTAACATTTACGTAGTTATAAACTAACATTTATAATGTTTGCCATAGAGCAGCCCTGGGGACTTTTGTCACCTTGTGCCCTTCTACATCCTCTTGTGACGTGGGCACATGTTTTAACATTTTTGAGCTTCAGTCTCTTAGCCTGTAAAATGGAGAAACTATCCGGACTCCTCCTCCTCCTCCTCCCCCTCCCCCTCCCCCTCCCCCCTCCTCCTCCTCCCCCTCCCCCTCCCCCCCTCCTCCTCCTCCTCCCCCTCCTCCTCCTCCTCCCCCTCCTCCTTCTTTTTTTAAAGATTTTATTTACTTATTTATTTATTTGAGAGAGAACATGAATGGGGGAGAGTCAGAGGGAGAAGCAGACTTCCTGTTGAGCAGGAAGCCCAGTGCAGGGCTTGGTCCGGGATTCCAGGAGCATGACCTGAGCAGAAGGCAGTTGCTTAACCTACTGAGCCACCCAGGCGCGCTGGCCTACCTCTTTTATCAAGTGATCTTCAGATGACATGACACCATGTATAGAATCTTAAAGGACTATAGAAATGTAAGGAACTTCATTTAACTACCACACACATGATTTCTGATTAACTAAGAACTTAAAGGTACCATGTGGACCCTTGCAACTCCCCAATGCTTGGGGAGTTGATTCTCACGGAGTGTTTCACACGGTGGAGGACACATGCCCTGAAAACAGAGGGGATGGCTGGTGTTTAGGGAGGGAGAAGATGCTGCACCGCCCCCGCAAAACAGATTATGTAGTGAGGATATGACCCCTTTTAAAAATCACTTCTCTACTTGTCTCGTCTCCCTCCTCTTCTTCTCCTTCCCTCCTTTTGTAAAAATACCTTATTACCTAGACTTTATTTTTCCCTCTGTACCTCATTCTTAATGAATAGCTATTATAATAATAAACGAAAGCTATTAAAGACTGTTTTAAGCAAGAATGTCATTATATACTCTTCATTTTATAAACTTATTTTCAATATTATCCCAGGTATGAGACACAATTTATAAGTACAAATTTAATTTTTATTATTTTCAAATGGAAATACTGTTCCATTTTCAAATGGAAATACTGTTTTCAAATGGAAATACATATATACAAAAGAATATATGTAAATTAGAATCCTTTGCCTACCTTTTTTTAGGTTGTTTATTTTTTTATCTTCGAGAGTTCTTTATGTATTCTGGACACAAACTTTTGTCAATTATATGTGTGGCAAATATGTTCTCCTGATTTTTTGTAGCTTGTCTTAGGTGAGCAGAAGCTCTTAATTTTAATGTGGTTTGACTGTAATCATCTTTTGTCTTATGGTTAGTGGCTTCTATTTGTTCTTTAAAGAATTCTTTACTCTGGGGTCATAGAGATATTGTGTTATGCTTCTTTCTAAACCTTAAGGTTTGCTTTTCTCACTTATGTCTGCCTTGGATATTTGTGGACTTTGGGAGGTACAGATCCATTTGGTTTCCATGTAGATAACCTCTTTCCCAGTAGCATTTTCTGAATGGCCGGCTTTCCCCACTGAATTCTACAAACACCTCTGTCCTGCATCAAGTTTCTGTGAATGCACCGCTCTGTTGCTAAGCTTTTTATTCTGATTGTTCGTGTGTGAATGCCCTACTAACTTAGTTATAATAGTTTTACATTAAGATTCAATATCTAGGAAAGCAAGTCTTTCTACTTGCTCTTCTGAAAGAGTGTCTTTTTAAAGAAATTCTTGGTCCTTTGTTCTTCCATAAAATTCTAAGCATCGACTTGTCGAGTTTTATTTTAAAAGCTTACTGGGAATTCCTTTGAATGAGAAGATCAGTTTGAGGAGAGTTGCCATTTCATTGATAATGGAGCCTTCCTTTTCATCATGTTCATTATCTCTGTTTTTAAAAAGAAACTTTTTAATGCTTTTTGTTCAAGTTTATAGATTTTTCTTCCTAAACGTTATATACAAGTTTTTTCTTTATAACTATGCCAAGGTAACTCATATTCTTTCCAGCTATTATAAATGTCTATCATTTAAAAGAGCACCTTTAAAAAAAAATTCTTGCTAGTATGTAGAAATGCAATTGAACTTGTATCAGTAATCTTGATACACTTTCTTATGAAGTCTAAATTTTTTTTAATATTCCATCTGTGAATAGTGACGTTTTGTTTCCTCCCTTGCTCCCCTCACTCCTGATCCTTCTCCCGCTTTTACTGTCTTGCACTGGCTGGCGTCTCCAGTAAAACATGGACTGGAAACAAAGATAGGAAATTATGTCTGCCCTTTAGTGAAGTTCTTATCAACTTTGCATCGACTAAAAGTTTTTTGTTTCCTTTTCCTTTAAAAAAATTTTTTGTCATTAATAGATATAGAATTTTATCATCTGATAAATCCAATCAATTTGATCATAAGTTATTATATTTATTACACATTGCTGGATGCAGCTTGCTAATTATGTATTTTGAATTTTTGCATCCATGATCATGAGTGAGATTGGCCAGGAATTTTGCTTTTTCATATTGTCCCAATTTGGTGTCGATCATTTAATTTGGAAATATTATCAGCCTCATGAAATTACTTGGACATACTGTCTGTTTTTATGTTCGCTGGGAGAATCTGTAAGATATTAAGGTTAGCTGTTTAGTGGACGTTTGGTATAGCTCACCAGTGAAACTGGCCAGCCTTGTGCTTTCTCTGTGAGGGGATTTTCAATATCAGTGATTCAATCTGTTTCATGGGATGGACTTAGTTTTTGAATTAATTTTCATACTTTATATTTTTCCAGGAATTTGTCCATTTCCAAAATTTTAATATTCATTACCTGAAAGGCTTTATAATCTCTTATCTTTTTAATTTCTGATGCGTCTAATGTTTCACTTCCAGCATTCTCCTTGTGTGGGTAATTTTGCTTTTCTCTTGATGAGCGTTGCCAGGAGTTTGCCATTGTGTCTTTTTTAAAGAGCTCTGCTGGGGCAGCTGGGTGGCTTAGTAGGTTAAGTGTCTGCCTTTAGCTCAGGTCATGATCCCAGTGTCCTGATTGGGGCTCTCCCTGCTCATTGGGGAGTCTGCTTCTCCCTCTTCCTCTGCCCCTCCCCCCTGCTCGTGCTTTCTTGGGCTCTCTCTCAAATAAATAAAATCTTTAAAAAAAATATAAAGAACTCTGCTGATAATTTCCTCTCTGTCTTTGCTTTCCGTTTCATTAATTCTGCTCTCATCATTATTTCCTATTTTTGGGGGGTTTATCCCATTACCTTTTTTCTAAATTTTTGAAGTGGATACTTAATTTTCAGTCTTTCATCTTTCTAAATGAAACCATTAAAAGCTATAAGCATCCTCAAACATTTCCTAACCCTCTTTCTCATGGAAAGCGAGCAGGTCAAAGACTCAGTGATTCTGTAGGCACTTGAATCTGACCAGAATATCTAAAGATTCCTTTTACTCATTTTATTTATCTTTAGAGTTTACCCTCTATTTGTTGCCCTTGTTATTGGGTTTCCATTTACGTTGTGAATAGAGAGTTTCCTTTCATAATACATTTATTTAGAGACTTAATTAAGGAAAAATATTAAGTAATGATCAAACAGGTGGTACACAAATAGGCCCAAGATCCCCAAAGCAGTGTGTTGTATCTCAAATATGAACAAAATCAAGATGGTGACTCATCAGTGACTGGTGCTGGGGAAACTGGTGTTCCAGGCAGCACATTGTCTTCTCTCATCCTTGAGCGTACGCAATGGTTAATCACGGCAGTAAGTTCTTTTTTCTCTTTTTATTAATTTTAAAATTTGGGTAGAGTTGACACACAATATTTTATTAGTTTCAGGTGTAGAACATAGTGATTCAACAAGTCTAGACATTGTGCTCTGTTCACCACAAATAGAGCTCCCATCTGCCATCCTATGATGCTGTTACAGTATCATCACGCATATTACCGATGCTGTACCTTTTCCCAGGGGGTAATTTCAGAACAGTTGGAGAAGAAGACAAGTCCTGGGGAGATGCACATGCCTCCCAGGAGCAAAGGGAAAGGGAGAAGCAGATTCCCCATTGAACATGTACAAATGTTCCGGTGTCCAAAAGGGAATAATAGTTTTTAGAATTCTAAATTGTGGGTTAGATGTTAATTATAGAAGTGATATTAAAACTGAAGATTGTGCTACTAGAGAGAATTAAGGAGCTGTTAGAGAAGGTCACAGTTATCCTTAGGACCCAGCATGGGATCATCAAGAATATGTCATGTCATATTAATACACTTTCCCCTTTGACAAAATTTTTAGAACAACAGCTCCATGGAGGGATCAGGAGAAAGACTCTATCTTGGCCTTGGTGATATATTGGGCAAAGTCATTGTATCCTGTTAACACTGAGAGACATATATATGTTTGATGATAGCACTTTCATTAGGGCTCAGAGTTATGTAGGAAAAACTATTCAAAGATTGTTTTTGTGGTGAATGTATCATTGTCCATCTCTAGGAAGGTCGTGATAGTTTGCCACAGGCTTCGACACTGTGCAGCGATTTTATCAAACATGCCAGGTGATGTAAAGCTCATTAATGGTATAGATTTCAGAGTCCGATTTTTAAAAGATATGGGCAAACTGGAATTAGAGATGGAAACTCACTGAGTGAAGTTAAGCATGAACATACAGTGCTCCCCTGAAATCAATGCTTCTGTTTCTCTCTAATGCTCCCGCAGAAGCAGAATATCATAAGCAGAGAACTGTGCAGGCTGAAGGCAAAGCCTGGAGGGTCTCCATTCAAGTAAACTCCAAGTATAATTCCAGATTTTCCTTGGAATTTCACCTTTTATCATAAATGTTTATGTAAAACCTGTGTCTGTTGTATGATATATTTATGTTTTATGGTTATACTTAAAACAACATTTTAATTGACAAAATCTTTTTTATTTAAAAGACATTGGATTAATTCCTACTCTCAGAATTGTTATTTATTTATTTATAAATATATATAAAAATAAATACAAACATATTTATTTATTTATTTGACACAGAGAGAGAGAGAGAGAGAGCACAATCAGGGGGAGGGGCAAAAGGAGAGGGAGAAGCAGACACCCTACTGAGCAGGGAGCCTTGTGTGGGGCTGGATCCCAGGATCCTGGGATCACGACCAAGCTTAAAGGCAGATGCTTAACGGACTGAGCCACCCAGGCACCCCCTACTCTCCGAACTGCTTATGAGTCAGATCACAGAATGAATCATAGAATTTTAAAGGTATTGCTTGTCTGGAATCATAGAATTTTTCAGGTGTTAGTAACTTATAACACTTATTCCAACCCCTTGTTTTATAGATAAAGACATTGATTCTAATCTTCTATTTAATACACGTAACTTCTCTTAATATGAACATTTCAAATTGAAGAGTCTAATTTTTGAAATCCATTGTCGTACATGAGGCTTTCGTCTTCATGCTATATAATTTCTTATTTTAATTTTAATTTTTTAATCATAAATTTAAATCTAGAATCTAATTCTTGATACATGGCAGTCAAATTTCATTATATATGATTTTATATGAAAGAATAATTAAGATTTTGGATTGGTTTGTTTCAATTAATCTCACTGCTGATGTCTGGTAATATTTTTATTTTAGCAGGTTACTGGGGAAGTGTTTTCAGGGAATAGTTTACAGTGAGTTTTGAGTTATTTTTCCAGGTTTTCATGAAGTCAAGAATCTCTAGTGTTACAAGTCTAGCTTAGATTACCATCTCTAAATTACATTTGTCAGCAGGGAAGTATTGTCGGCTAACACAAGGAGAATAGGAATTCAGGAGCTGGTTTTGCATTTTCCAGTTTTTCAGTTTCTCGTTGAGTGAGCTTGAACATAGTTCCTCACCTTCCTGCATCTAAGTGTTAAGTTTCTTTAACATACTAGCAATTCTGCCTCTCTTGTTCTGTCCACTTTAAAGAACCATTTAAGTGTGGTGCTAAGAGAATACCTTGAAAATTATCAAGTATTTATATATGTGAGAGTTGTATGAATGGGTAGAAAATTCAATCTCATGTGTCCCTCTGGCTTATCACTGTTGCCAAAGTTTATCCTTTATCTTCCTAATTTTTTTTCTGAAAATGTTAGACTGTTGGGAATATTACTAAAAAAAAAAAAAAAAAAAAAAAAAGAAAAGAAGAAGAAGGAAAAGACTTTCACAACCAGAGAAAGACAATTATCATATGATCTCCCCGATATGAGGACGTGGAGATGCAACATGGGGGGTTTGGGGGGCAGGAAAAGAATAAATGAAACAAGATGGGATTAGGAGGGAGACAAACTGTAAGAGACTCTTAATCTCACAAAAGAAACTGAGGGTTGCTGGGTGGGTGGGGGGTAGGGAGAGGGTGGTTGGGTTATGGACATTGGGGAGGGTATGTGCTATGGTGAGTGCTGTGAAGTGTGTAAACCTGGCAGTTCACAGACCTGTACCCCTGGGCCTAATAATACATTATACTTCAATTAAAAAAAAAAAAAGAAAAAAAAGAAAAAGACTTTCAGATAGACACATTTTCTTTTCTTTTTCAGTACAGATGTTTTGCTTTCTAACATGAGTTATATGTAAAGTTGTACCTTTGGATTTAAAGGTGTTGTTTCTGAAAAAGGCACATCGTGTGAAGTACGTATTTCATTTGAAAGAAGCCAGGGAAATAGAGAAATGAGAAGAAACGCATGGGGAGTGAGAACATGAAACTAAATTAAGTAGACATGTTTTTTATTGATAGTGTCCGCCCTGTGTCGTTACACGTGTGCGCTTGTTGGTTGTGAGGTGAAGGATGAATGCCGTGCCATTTGGCAGGACTGTAGTGCAACCAGCAGTTTATAATTAGAAGGTCGCTGGAAGTAAGAACCATGGCTGTCTTCCACGAGGAATTACATTTTTCAGTACATTTACTCTGAGTGCTTCTCCCGACTCCTTCCCTGAACCTTCCTTGATTTTTCTTTCAGGATCCAAAAGTGATGTAGCAATGCACGTATCGCCAGAGCAAGAAGAAAGGCTCTTGCCACTGAATGTTTCACATCCGCTGAGATGAGGGTGAGAAACACGGAGCCCAAAGGCTTCTACATTTCTCCTCACCACCTTCAAAAAGAAGTACCCGAGATTCTCAGATGAAAATAGCTTTTTTCTGCTGTGGAGGAAAACTCCAAACCATTACCTTCTCAATACTATTTTACCTTAAACACTTCTGTGGGTGTCCAGATCAGAAGGCATAACCCAGGGAGGCAACCACTTTTAGACTGGAGAGTCTTCCCTGAAGGAACACAACAAAACACAGCAATGCTTCCGGGCATCAGATGATGAATGGACACTGAGGGAAGTACAGGCTTCTCGCCCGCCAGGCAGAGCTGAGTGTGGAGTACACGCTTAAAGGAAACACAAATGAAAGACTTTGAAGACAGAAAAATAGTTCCATGACTTTCACAGACACATATGCCAGAAGTGATGATGGAGACCAAGGATAACAGGTAAATGGGTTGATGTTTTAAATTACAACAATTTGCACTGATTTTTTTTAAGGCTTATTGGGTTTTCCCAAATGAAACATAGACAAAAACAGATGAAAACTTTCTAGAGATAAAAGTTGAGTCAACTGTAGATACTTCAGCTGTAACCTGGAATTATGTCTGTAACAATTCAAGCCAAGGGTTGAAAATCATTCCTTTTCTTTGTCCAGATGGTTTTTGGATTTTTGTCTTCTGGTGTGGGTGCTCTAATGGGCAGTTGATTGATTAGATGTACTTCATTTTCTCTTTCCTCAAGTGTATATGTAGTGCCTCTTACTGGCCATGTGATTATTTGAAAAATATTAAATTAAAAACTGTGAAATACCTAAAATTGTATCAAATAACTTGGGAAAGGAGAGAGAGAGAGAGAGCAGTCTGCATTTACTTTGTCAGCTTTGGTAAAAACAATGTTCACTCCTTTCCTCAAATTTAGTTGCTATTTTATAAGGACATATACATGCTTGAGGACTTATGTAAAAATAGAACATTTACAATTACCCCTTAGATTTCTATGTGTTCTTTTTTTCTTAAGTATCTAACAAAACACTTTTCCATTGATTTGGAATGCTGCATTCAAACAGTACTCTTAATAAATAAAATTTTAGTACCATGAAAGACCAGATAAGCCTTCTCATCTTGTAACCTAATGATATCAACAGATGAAAAGACTTTCCAAATTTGGCTTTGAAATTGAGAGAGAAAAAGTATTTGTTTTTATCTTCCAAAGATTTCCAAAATAAAATTTTTAAAATGTTTTATTCATTAGCTAGTGGATATAAGTGGAACTTTTTCAGTGGAACTGGCTTCCTAGCAAATGAGAATGACTTTAGTGATTGCTTCTTATTTAAATATGTGAATGCGTGCAAAGTTTGAGACTACTTAGAGGATTTGGTCTTTATTGGCCAATTAGAAGAGTTGACCATTTTCTGTCTTTTCTAGTATAATAAGAAGGCATGTAAGGGATCTAAGATAACATTATTGATGCTAAATTGTTTAAATATGTGAAAAACATCTTTAGGTAGCACCATACTTGCCATCTCACAGCGTTTCTGAAGATTTTTCTTTTTCACCTGTTAAAGTGCTTCAATATAATGCCTTCTCAGTTGCGAAAGTAGATGTTTTTCAAACTAAAGGTGAATTCATTTTCATACAACTTGGCAGTTGACTGATTTGTTAGGCATACTACCATTTATACGTTTATTTTAAAGAGCAGTGTTTATGTGGCTGAATCACTGGCGTCAGTAAATATAACTCTTCAACAATCAGGATCGATGTGAAGCATCCAACAGACGTTGAGAAAAAGCAACGGATTCTATTGCCTTTGCAATCACCGGCTGATAAATTCTATTTATAGCTAAAAAAAAAGTATATTAACTTTGGGTGTATCTTTGCAGATTATGTAGGCTTTGGTACTGCAGAGTTTTCTCAGAACTGATGTGTTTATTTTACTTAAAGCTTATTTACTCGTTTACTTAAAACCGGAATGTCAGTGACTGCATATACCAAGTGTGTGAGTACACAGAGTGGAGTCCATGGGTTGAGGGTCAAAATATCAATCTTAACACCATTTTTGTAAGTACACACTTTTATTTATTTATTTTTTTAAAAGATTTTATTTATTTATTTGACAGACAGAGATCACAAGTAGGCAGAGAGGCAGGCAGAGAGAGAGAGGGAAGCAGGCTCCCCGCTGAGCAGAGAGCCCGACGCGGGGCTCGATCCCAGGACCCTGAGATCATGACCCGAGCCGAAGGCAGCGGCTTAACCCACTGAGCCACCCAGGCGCCCCAGTACACACTTTTAGTAAGGCTTTTAAAACCTATCTTATTAGGACCACAAATCTATAAAACTTGATTGCCCTCTTGTTCCTGGGGCAAGATGATAATTTTTAAAGCTGAAAAAGATCCAGTCTGGGCTTCTTGAGCTTTGGGGCATTGTATCCCGAGTTCCTGGGGGTGCATGCGTGTGGCGGGGGCTCACGCAGTCGCGGCATCAACAACTCCGGCCCTTCCTAGGGACTGACTTTATGTAAATGTTTTGCCAAAGCCCGTTTGGCAAACTAATAAGCAGTGTCAAGTGTTACGCCCCTATAAAGGGAAATGTATTATTGGATATACCATCTGGATATTTAGACTACAAGTTGAGACTTAATCTCACCTGTTGAAGGCTGCTGAGGGATTGGTTCTCTCTCCTCGGCCATCAGGAAGAGTCTGGAGCTTCGTATGTGCCAGCGTAGAAGCAGAATCCAGGATATGGGAGGGTTTGGGGAAATTGTCCCGTACGGTGCCTAGGAAACAGTTGTGGTTACAGTGTGCTAAGGAGCTTCGCAGATCTGGTATTGATTCAGGCTGGTGGTGATGCCTGAGATAATTTCTTACGGGTTTTGTTGGACGGATAAGAAAACTGAAAGTATGTGACTCGCTCAAACTCATAGGGCTAGCTAAAGAAAAAATTTTTCTGGCACTTGTTAAAATGGTAAGGAAGACTTCCTTCAGGACCTTTGCAAGAGGTGTCAAAACCATTGCAACAGGGGAGAGAGATTGGGCTCAAATCTGAATACAGCAAAGGCAACTGGGGGTTTATAGCCGATGAGCAGAGTGAGGGGAAAATTAATAAGAGGAGATATCCAGTGTAAGGGCATTCTGGCTAACCCAACTTGACAGAATTCTTGCTGAAGGCAAGCCAGGGTGATCAGGTATCAGGGTATTTGGTTAAATATTGAGGGTAATCAGATAGTAAGGGTATAGAGATTTTTTTACTAAACTGATTTAGCAGTTTTCTTGTTAAGAGACAGAGCCCAAGGGCAAGACCTCATGGAAAAGAGGACTCAGAGGTGCCTTCTAAAGTTTAGTCATGGAGGGAGTCCAGGTTCAAACTGGTTCAAGCCTGGTGTGACAGGATCTGCCTCTCCCATCTTCCTCCAGGGTCTACCCAGTGTGTCTGGCTCTACGTCTAACCTGGGGATAGAAGGGGAACACTTTCAGTTAGCATCCTCCAAGTAAACCTCTGCTCTTAAAATCATGCACTCAGCTAAGACGTATTGAGAATTTATTACATGCCAGGTTCTGGGAATACATCAGGGAATGAAACTGATGTAGATACTGACTTTTGTGAATCTTATATTCTAGCAGGGAAAAACAGAAAACAAATAATAAATGTAATGCATAATTGAATTATATGGTATCTTACATGATGGAACCAAAGGAATGGTAGGCCAAGAAAAGGAGGTGGGAGTCTGATGGGGTTGTATAGAATGTGTGTCACAATTTTAAATAGGAAGGTCAGAACAGACTTCACAGAGAAGATGAAATCTGAGCAAACACTTGAAGGAGGGGAAGGAATAGTCATAATCATATAGGGGTAGAATGTTCCAGGCAGGGGAACCCATGCAAAGCTCCTAGGTGGGAGTTGCCCTGGCATGTTCCAAGAATAAGGAGGTGATGGGCATGCTGGAGTGTAGTGAGTAAAGGCAGAGTTGATGGTGATGAATGTCAACAACCTAATTACGGTGGGTGTTGTGCCATTTTCTCAAAAACAATCAATTTCCTAATTCTCCAGCTGACACTAACTGCCAAGAATTAGCACAGACCCTAGAAGTTAAGGGCTCAGTCCTGCAAGACTGCCCCACTTGAGGGGCCAGGCACAGATGGGATCTCCGGGCAACCCAACTACAAATTCAGGGATTCCCATGATCCCTTTCCTCAGATTCAATAATTCACTCAGACAACTCAGAACTCAGATAGTGCTTTACTCAGATTACAGTTTATTGTAAAGGATATGATTCAGTAACAGACATTTGGAAGAGATGCATGGGGCAAGACTTGGGGGTAGCGGGTGTGCAGAATTTCCATGCCCTCTTATCACTTTGATGTGTTCACCAATGGGGTGAACTTTGCCTTGTTGTTTCAGAGTTTTTATTGAAGTTTGATTCTGTAGGCACAGTCGATTAAATCATCAGTGATTGAACTTAATCTCCAGCCCCGCTCCCTTCCCTGGAGTCAGGGGGTACAGCTGAAAGCTCCAAACCTCTAATTGCATGATTAGTTCCTCCATCTCTAACCACTGGTCTTGAAGCGACTTAGGATCCCTGCCCTGAGTTATTTCATCAGTATACAAAAGATGCTACTATCCTCAGGAAATTTAAAAGCTCTGTGCCAGGCCAAGAAGATAAAGACCAAATATATATTTTCTATGACAGCACACTAGGAGTAAGAAAGGTTCAGATGGGAAAGCAAAGTCCAGTCTTCAGGAGAGCAGGCAAATAAGCTGAGTCCAAGTGTATGAAACTAAGCCCAGACAGGGAAGATCAAGTAGGCCGTAGAGGGCCAGGAAAACAAGCCAGAACTTGTACTTCTCATGAGGGGCAGGAGTGGATTCAGGCTTGAAGCCATGGGTCTAATGGCAGTGACCCAGAACCAGAGCCAGGGCGATTGGTGTCCAAAGAAAGAACAAGTGGATTAACAATTATTCCACACCTCCTTAGTTTCAGTAGTTCATGAGTATAAATAAGATCAGTTAATATTTACGTCTGTATCTCCATGGCTCTAAGCCTTCACCTGCTGGACAAGACCTTAACCCCCAAGCCCCACTAGGCTGCTTAAATTCTTCCGCAGCTATTTCTGGGACTCCTCAAGGTGGTGACATCTTATATAGGCTCCGGGATGAATTTGTTCATGTTCTTTCCTCTTGAGCCTCTCAGTCAAGGGGACTTGTCAAGTCCTGTGCAGCTGGGGTTTCTGTAAGACATTATTCCCTGCACCCAGTGGACACCTTGAACACCAAAACAACTCTGAAACTTGGGGAGAGGACAGTAAAGGGAGATGAATGGCTTCTCCTGAATCCTGTGCTGAGTTTGTTTTCTAGGAGGGAAGCAGAACTTCATGGACTTAGTCCTTGTTTCATAAACATTGTGCCTGAGTTTCTGTCCTCATCGGCTTAAAACCAGTGCCTTATATATGGGCAGAGAGGGGAGGATGAGTCCTGTCCTGCCTCTTCTGCATCCCCCCTCTCTCTCCTCTCTTCTCCTTAGATACCTCTGCATCCAAACAAAACAAACGCAGAACAAACATCTTTCCACCTCCTTTCATGGAAAACAAATTGTGTAATGGAAAGAGTAGCAACATTTGAGCCAGATATATTTGGTTTGAATCTCAGCTTCGCTATTTACTAGTTATGCGGCCTTGAATAGGTTACTTTTTCTTAATATGGGGGTCATAATGCCTACAGTAATGCTGGGTTAGAGATCATGAATGTAAAACACTTCGCATAGTAGTTGACCCGAATGCCTAAGAAAAGGTAACGCCTGTTATGGTGACTTCTGTTAAGTGGTAAAAATTCGACTGAGTAATTTAAAAATTCAAATTGGCTTTGTTGAATGATGCATGAGTTAGGCAGCATCCTTTCCAGCGAATAGAAAAGAGGTCCATTAGGCCGTATGAAAGGAAAGGTTTTTAAAGGCAGAGAGGGAGTGGAAAAAAAGGAAATTATTACCTAAGAATGCATTGTTTGAGGCAAGGTCACTCTCCTAAGGGGAACGGAAAGGGTCTATCAGTATACTTCCTAGTTCTGACCAGGAAATTCCATGTTGACTGGTTAAAGGTTACATTCTGGGGGAGAGTGAAACTGCAGTAGGGTTAGGTATTACGTCTTGGTTTGCCGATGTGATGCCCTTAACATAAGTGACTCCATTTTGGGCTTGATGTTTTCTTTTCAGCAGTCTCTTATCCAGAAACTAGCGCTAAGTCTAGCCATCTATAATGGCTTCCACCACCACTCAGGTGTTACAAGGATGGTGCTGCCTGCTACCATCCCAACTAACGAGCAGCTGTAAACCAGACTGTCTTACTCCTCTTGGTTGGTTATGGGGATTTTCCTTCCTACCACTATCATCCCCTGAATGTGTTCACGTGTGCCAGTATCTGGCCATCCAGTAGGAAACACAAGGTGCAAAGGGACCGCTGGGGAGAATCCTGGTGAACACCACATAGTATCTTTAGGGAAAGAAGCATCGAAAGGCAGCAGGATGATGTGGAACAGTTGGTGGTCCTCACCAAGTGGTAATGAAAAGGCCAACTTGGTTTCCCTGCAGTTTCCTACCGTGGGCTCTGCAGAAATGTCCATTTTCCTGGTTCCCGAGGGAGGGAAAACTCAGTCTGCATGTGTGATTCTAAGCCCTTCAGTGGAGTATTCACAGCCTAGGGTCTGGTCTGCAGCAGGTGACTCACCATTGCCCTCAGCTTCATGGCAGTCAGAAATCCATCTTCAGTGACCAAGGGAAGGGATTTGGTGAGGGAAGGAGGATGAATGCTTTGGGTTATTCGTCGGCCAATCCGGCAAGCTGCTGCTTTTCAGAATAGCAAATCTGATTCACCTTCTCCTTCATGGACTGAGCTGGCAGCCATGCTGTGGTGAGCGGTCTATAGATAGGGTCCCCACAGCTACTTAGGATAAGCCAAGGGCTTACATGAGAAGGTGAAAAGGGATGAGAAATTGCTGAGGAACCTGCGGCTAAGGCACTGTTACCTCCCAAGACCCGAGGGACTAGGGTAGAAATAATTGCCAAATCTTGAAAGACAAAGCATCCTATCTTGGAGCAACATCTCTTGGAAAGTGTGGTGACCTTTGGTTAAAAGACACAGTCAGACCGTGGTGAGGCTGTGTGATGGGTGTTGGGGGAACAAATTCTTTGACATCACTCTCATCCCTCACTTCCACCCTCTGTTGGGTCTCCTGTTGGTCAACTCAGCCTACAGTAAAAGTGTCCTGAGACCCCGTTGATGCAGTCTGAGGTGAGCAAGGTGGAGAGTGGACGTAAGGGGCAGAGCAATATTTAGTATATGTGGAGAGAAGCCTGGGCTTTCACCTTCTTCACCCATGATTGGCAGGAATCCTATGCCTGGCCTTGGTGCCCCTTCACCTCCTTTAAAAAAATATTATCACGAAAACTTTTAGGCATGCATAGAAGTAGAAGAAACCATTACAACGAATACCCATAAAATTAAATACTTAATGAAATTCTGATGAATTTGTTCATACCCCTCGTTCTCTTCACTTCAGCATGTTGGAGCAAATCCTACACTATTTTGTGGTGGTCATGGTGACCCTGGGGAGTGCACTGTGCGGTGGCATTTCTCCAGCTGCGCGGGTCACCTTGAAGGAGCCCTGAAAGCTTCTCCACTCCCAATAGGTGTGTGTTGAAGGAGGGAGCTCTGTGTGTGGGACCAGAGGAAGTTCACTGCCATCACCCAGAGCTATCCCAAGGGAGAAGGGGGAGCGGTAACACAGTAGAAATCCATTCATTATTTAACATTTATAGCTACTGGAATCATTACCCCTTAAACACTACTTGGGAAGGTCCTCTTCACTGAAAAACCAGCTGATAGGTTTTTCTTGAGAAGAATGTAAAGTTACTTTATTACCCAGTATGAAACATTAGGATTTTAGATTATCTCATTTACTGATTCTCCCGAGGAAAAATAATTCCATGTAGAAATGATAACTTGAGTCAAATTGACATAAGATATATATTTTTTTAAATTAAGCAGTAGGAAAAATGCCTTATATATGAATCCTCAATATAAATTATTCTAATTTCTAATTTGTTATGATTGAAACCCACAACCATAAGAAAGACAGTACAGAAACAAAACATGAATTCTTTTCAGAGCAGAACACAATTTGAAGCCTACAGCAGCTCCTAGACCAAGTAAATAGGTTCTATTTAAAATCGCTCATAGAGGGGTGCCTGGTGGCTCAGTGGGTTGAGCCTCTGCCTTTGGCTCAGGTCATGATGTCAGGGTCCTGGGATTAAGCCCTGTGTCTGGCTCTTTGCTCATCAGGGAGCCTGCTTCCCCTTCTCTCTCTCTCTGCTTGCCGCTCTGCCTACTTGTGATCTCTGTCAAATGAATAAATAAAATCTTAAAAAAAATTAAAGAAATAAAAATAAAATCCCTCATAGAATGAGTAGAAAAAAAATCCCCTGGAAAATCTTTGAAAATGTAAAAAACAGGAAAGCTGTAAAAAAATGCTTGTGTATTATTGTGACCCCTGGCATAGGTGGGTATAGCCAAACAGTTGGACATTTTGACATAAATTCACTTGCTCCCTCCTCCCCAAAAGGAAAAACAAAAAACAACAGAAGAAAGGAACTGCCCCTTCTCATGTTACAAGAAAAGGCTGGCTAAATGCAGAGTCCAAGGAACAGATTTCAGACACTGTAATTTATTCTTTCCTTTAATCTGCAAGGAGAAGAAAGGAAGAAAACATGTTCTTCCAAGAGAAGGCACTACAGATCCTTTGTACACGTTTACTGCCCTTTTTCCTTTTTTTAATTAAGGAAGTCTTCGCTCAAAACTTCAGTTGAGTTACAGAGAGAGGACAGGTTTCCAAGGAGAACATGTGCCTTGAATACACCCTATTAAAGGCAGAGGCAACTGATTGTTTCTCTCTGCCCACTGACCACTCACTGAAAAAGGCAAACATGTCTACATTTTGCTGCTGAATGGTACCTTATCCTCATATTCTTTGGATCCATAGGCGGTGTCGTGGTAAGAGCTTATTAAAAACCCTTTCTTTCCTGTTTGGGAACAGGTAATTATCAGTTTGCATTTTGGAAGTAAGTGCCATGGGTGTTACCAATTTACTTAAACTTACTTAGTGAAGACTGCTCTCAGGGTTAAGTTAAGGACCTTTAGCCCATGCCTTTCATTGGGAAACTGGATTCTCCATGCATTAAGTTGTCTTCTGAACCTCCTGTGTCCAGGCAGCTGACTGATGAAGCCACGCTTAGCCGTTGGTGGTTTGCTTCCACCTTAAGGTCTTTAAAATGGAATAACGACCATTTTTTAAGTTAATATCTTTCTCACGGGTAGTCATAGATTACAAGATGTTAGTTTTAGGGGCGCCTGGGTGGCTCGGTGGGTTAAAGCCTCTGCCTTCGGCTCAGGTCATGATCTCAGGGTCCTGGGATGGAGCCCCGCATCGGGCCTCTGCTCAGCAGGGAGCCTGCTTCCTCCTCTCTCTCTGCCTGCCTTTCTGCTTACTCGTGATCTCTGTCAAATAATAAATAAAATCTTTAAAAAAAATGTTAGTTTTAAAATTCATTATTCTCACAATTAAAAAGAATTTTTAAGGTTAAGGAATTGTAAATTTAAGGAACAAATTCAGTTGCAAGTACCTGATCAGGAAGAGCACACTTGAGCTGCCTGTCAAGGGTCTTCTGCTCCTGAGTCTCCCCAGCAGCTGCTTCGCCAGATCTCAAACGAACATCCTACCCGTTTGAATGGTAGGTACTTGTACAGGTAAATGGTTTGAGATCACCCATAGATGAAGAGAAAAAAGAAATGCATAGGGGCTCCTGGCGGGCTCAGTCGGTAGATCTATATGACTCTCAGTCTTGGGGTCATAAGGTTGAGCCCCACACTGAGTACAGAGATTACTTTAAAAATTGTATAGGAGAGCAGAGAAACCAGCTGACGTGTAGGGGCCTTTCAGCAACTAAAGGCCTTAGAACGGTAAGTGCTAACGATATTGACCAAAGTGCTAACAATATTGGCCAAAAATTTCTTTAGATCTGCACAAGTGCCAATCACTTCTTCATCCTCTGATCTTCTGTAGGCAGAATCCCAACCTCCCTTTGGCCCTGTTGCCTTTTTTTTTTTTTTTAACTATTGCTTTTCCCAGACTTAGGTGCTTAGGTGTTGTGGAGGAGTGCTCCTCTTCCCAAGGTGTGAAAAATTATTTTGTAGTTTACAATGAAAGGCTAGACCAGCTCACGGCTTTATCTAATGCCAGTTTATTAATATCTGTCCATTAAGAGAATTATTACAGAAAAGAAAAAAAAGATAACAAGGACTCACTTTTCTTCTAATTCTTACTTTCCATGCAGGATCAAAGTGTTCGTAGGGAATGGTCATCAGAAGCCAAGGATGTGAAGTCCACAGCGTTCTCATGTTCAGCAGTGAATATTGTGGGACATAGAATTACACATGAGAGAGTATAAGCATATAAGATTATATGTAAAGTAGTTTATAAATAGAGAAAATTCATGCCTTCTTCCATCCCTCGTAAGTGAAGGCTAAGTGCTGAAGATGCTCAGGTAGATAGAGGTTTCGTCTCATTGGCTCAGCTGGCGGCAGTCTTCTGCTCTTCCGGCTGGACACTGAGTCAGGGGTAGGATCTCAGCAGCATCATTTATCAGATTCTTCCCATCTCCGAGGTGTTTTGTATCTCTCTCCTGAAATGTGAAGGGGTGTTTCCAACTTCCCATTCATGCGTTTAACAACTGAAACATAAGATTAGCGCTTCCTGCATGTGAGATCCAAGTCTGAGGTTCTAGCTTTTCACCAGCTCTTCAGAGGACGAGATCTTGTAATTGCCCTGCTTCCCTATCCCAGTCCTTATTCACTCCATAAGCACTGACCAGGTGTGTGCCAGGTCCGGGGGGGTGTGGAAGAGGGATATTGAAACCTGTTTCCTGTTCTTAAAAGGTCCCCGGTCTCCAGGGGCGGATGCAGCCATGTAAATAACTGGTTTATTTAATGTGGGAAGACCTTGGATAGATGGACATGCAGAGCGTTATGAGAGAATATGGAAGGGCACACAAGGTTTATTTGTCACGGACCTATTTCCATTTCTCCTTAAACAGTGTTGGGCAGAGAGGGAAGGTTTCACAATGAAGAGGCATTTGAGCAGGGCCACCAAGGGTAGGTAATGCATTTACACATAAGGAGGAGGCAGATGACGCAGGAGGAAACAGAATGTGCGAGAAATGAGCAAAAAAAAAAAAAAAAAAAAGTGCAAAGACATGCTTCGGCACTCTGGGGGAATATTCAGGAAGGAGAGGAGGGGGCAAGGCTGGGAACATGAGCCTGTCTTTGAAGCATTTGAACTTTATCATGTGGGTAACTTAAGTACTGAGTATCGTAATGATGGGCAGAGATGTAGCCATACTCCACTGGAGGATAAGATTGTTATTATCTGTATTATCTTATTTTATTATATTGTTATCTATATTATCTATATCTATATTATCTATGCCTTCCTTATTTACAAATTTTGTGTTTCTTAAGAAATATTCATTTTTAGAAGCAGTGAGTACATAGACAGGAAAGGAATAGAAAGGAAATCTTCCTTTTTAACTCATAACTATTTCATTTGTCCAATAAGATCATATCAAGAAAAAAATTGAAATGGTTTGAGAAATGAGCAAAATGTAGAATTTTAACAGATTAAGTTTCTATTTAATTGTAGTACTCATGTAAAGTGCAGTTGTTTTGTTTTTTAATGGATTCAGTCTCAATTTTCCTTAAACAACTCCCCTGACCTATTTCTATCTAGTGTTTTCTTTGTGTGTCCCCTCCAGTGGAGGTTGCCTGCCAACTACTATAATTGTTCCCCAAGACAGCATGTGTGTGCAAGCATTTATAAACCCTTCTGTGTGAGGAAGACTGTGGCATGCTTCTCTTCTACTAAAGCAAAGAAAAAAGTACAGTGTTATTTTCCACAAAATTGCAGATATGTAATTTTGTGGACATGGTTTACATGATTCATATTTCCAAGTTATTATGGTATTGGCTCTGCACAGAGGAAAAGATAATACTCACTCTTTGAACTTTTCATTATTGTCATTTCAAGTCAGATATTTAGAGATGGGATGCATAAGAAGATGTTCTTTATTTTTCAAATCTTTAGTGAATTTAAGCAAGAAATATGCAAAACAAGTTATGACAAAAATAATAAGATTTCCATTTATTTTTCATAAATAAACTCATATTTCCCAAGTACTTTATTACTAGAGAATGTTAGTTTAATCAGGTTATGGTTTGGGATTCTATTTGACACACTATTTCAAAGCTAAATAAAAGGACTGCATTTTAAAATAACTAACTCAATTGATGATCATTAACTAAATAGAAGCAATTAATTGTAAAATCTCCCCCTTTTTGATGGGATATCTACATCTCTATTCTGTAACTCACACTTGTATATTCATCACATTACATTTGGAAGTGCTCTCCAGTGTGTGTGTGAGAGAGCTTGCATGTGCGTACATCCCGCTAGCCTATAAAATCGCCGCATGTTTGGAATACAAGACTGTGATCAGCCCTTAGGAGGGAGCCTAGGAGGTGCCTGGGTGGCTCTTGATTTCAACTCAGATCGTGATCTCAGGGTCCTGGGATCCAGCCCCGTGTTGGGCTCTGTGCTCAGTGGGGAGTCTGCTTGAGATTCTCTCTCTCCCTCTCCTTCCGGCCCTCCCCCCTTTCTTTCTCTCTTAGTAAATAAATAAGTCTTTTTTCTTTTTTTTTCTTTTAAAGAAGAGAACCTAGGGCATGGTTCACTGTTGTCCCCAAACACCATCCTCGTTGTTGCTTAAAATAAGCGACAGTCTTTGTGATAGGATTTCAGAGGCAGTCGGGTGATGAAACTTCCCAAGTGAAATGTTTCCCCTTTACTCAATTCTGGAGAGCAGCACAGAACAAGGGAAGTTGAACAGAGACCTGAGTTCTAATGTTGACACTTGCCACTTGCAAGGAAGCCTCAGACGGATTATTTACCTTCTCTGGGTCCTGAGTCCTGACTTCTAAGTGTGGATGATAACGTCTTCTTTGCAGGTTCATTGGGGAACTAAATGTGATGGTGGGTGTGAGGGACTCAACTTGTAGGGTGGGGAGTGCATAAAAATGAGGGCTGTTCTAGTTGTTGGGATATACATATTTTGTGGGAGTGAGCCCCAAACTTGTTTGTCTCTAGAGCCACAGAGATATTTATACATGAAAGCATTCCCATTTTTGGATACTATAAGAGGTCCCTGAGAGTCCTCCCCTCCCCCCTCCAGAAGAAACATCTCTAGTTCCATCAGTAACAACCCCATATGGGGATGTGGGCAGAAATTAAAAACCCAGGTTTGGGTTTGCTCAGAGTGGGGTTAGATCTTGACCCTGTGTGTGGTCTTGGGCAGTTTTGATCTTTCAGAATCTTTCAACATCCACAGGAATAAAATAGGAATAAGAATGTCTCATAAAGTTTTTGTGGAGATTAATAAGAAGGGTTTGGTGCCTGGTAAGTACTTAAGTAATGGCAGATTTTATTATTAGGCATTGTTTTGAGTTTCTCACCATCCCTATTGCTGCTTAAAATGAGCGACTGTCTTTGTGATATGATTTCAGAGGGAGTCAGGTGACAAAACTTCCCAAAATACGAACCTAGTTCGCACACGGCAGCAGAAATGAAAATCCCCTGTTAAAATACAGATATTCTTGGGAGAGAGGTATTAGCTGTGGAGAATAGCGTCCGTTGCCTTCCTATGTGAAGAAGCAAGCAGTAATCAGATGACCGCGTCACAGCCACTGAGAGTGGTGTGCTGTTGACAACCACCTTTTCTGTCCTGTCCTTCCTCGGGAAGGTCTGAAGAGGTGGAAAGACAAATTCTCCCTCTAAACACACAGAGACTTGTGAAGGTGCACGTGAAGGGAGGGCCAGGGTCTCTTTGGACTGAGACTGTTCACATGCAGAAGGATGCCAGGGCCCGAAGTGTGTCCTAGACCAGCAGGAGAACCATCACCAATGCTTAGATGGATCTGCCTGCAAGCTGAGCCCTGCAGTATGCTGGGGGATAAAGTTAATGGGGGAGGAAAAGAAAAAAAAAGCAGCTTCCTAAAATCGGCCAGGAGTGCTGTCTCTTTCCTGACTGGCTCGTGGAGCCGTGGCGCTGCTCCAGGAAAGCCCTGTTAACGGAACGTAGTATCTTGGCATTTGTAGCAACTAATGACTTAGGTAAGTTTTCTTTATTTCAACACTTTTCCTTTTATACAAAAATTATGTTGATTATGTTTGCATGTTGTTCCAGTCTCCGGTTCCTCACAGGCGTAGGACAGAATGCCTGCATATAGAACATGCAAAGTTAGTGTTCACCGAACTTGCAGAGCTGGAGAAGGGGCGGACGGGGTGGGGCACATCAGGAGGAGGTAAGGCTGAGATAAAGGGCTTCAAGAGTACCCAAGACACCCATTGCTTGATTCTCTTTTTTTTTTTCCTGACACTGATCTTGACCGATCAGATGCCCAAGCAAGAGAGAAGAGCAAAGGAAGAGACTAAGGGTGAGAAAAAAGGAGTATGGAGGCCGCCATCTTGCAGTTCCTGTCTGGCAGCTGTTCCCATGGAGTGATGTACCCCCAAGGCGGGAGCTGTGCTCCTTTATCACCGTACCAGTGCCCAGCGAATAGTAGTGCTACACATCTTTTTATATGAATAAACGAGCACCTCCCAGGTCAGCGACTGCCGCACCTTACCTAACAACAACCCAACAGTCCAGTTATACATGTGAGAACGTGTGCTCAGAACAGTGTCAGTCCCCCCAGCCGGCAGGTGTGAGAACTGGTGGGGTTACTCCCTCATTCACTACCACACAAGGGGCAGAGAATGGAGAAGGGTAGGAGGTAAAGAACAACAACTCAGGAAAATAAAGGACAAATAGAAGGAAAATAAATTGATTGGTAGGATATCATTAGCCAGGAGAAGCAGAAAAAAGGAAGAAATGTATTATGATACTTGTTGCTCCTACTATTTCATTTCTATGTTCAGTTCATTCAGTTTTATGATGGGATAGGTTTTTTATCATGAGTTTCCTACTATTATGTCTAGACCTGAAACTCCATTCAAACTTTCTACTTATTAGCAAGCAGCAAATTTATTTTAATGTACTTACTGCTACAGCCAGCTGACTCTGTCTCCATGTTTTCTATAAAATATTCCAAGAGAGGATGTTTAATCAAAGGTCACCATAAGTGGAAGAGCAATTCAGAATTCAGGAGTTCACGTGTGTTTAGTATTCCTTGAAATGGGTCAAGATGTGTCTCCTTTATAATATCCATGGGGCTGCATCATTTTTTCCCCTTTCTAATGCAAAGTCCCTTTGGATTAGTCAATGGATATATGTACGCATGACTACACTTAAGGCCCCTACTGGTTAATTTTGCTTTGGCAAAGCTGTGTTGAATGATGTAGGATTTTTGGCAACCAGACAACTAAGTCTTACTAAAATTAACAATAGATTCAAAAGCATCATGTAACGTCTATCCAAGCTTATTTTCTCATAATTTTTATTGCACTTTAGGGAATTCATAGTACCTGCATTGGAAGTAGAAAACACAGGAATGTTAATTCAGAAACATGACATCATTTCCCAAAGCACGTTCAATGTAACTAAAAATAAAACTTAAGCAATTGTGTCTACTTTAGCACAAAGAGAAAGGAAGTTTTGTCATTTGTCTGACTTATTGGTTATTAAATGTGGCCTGTTGGATAAATTCTGTCTGAGCTGCCTGCATTTCTGGTTGTAGACCTCCTTTTCCCTTAAAGAGGTTACTTGGCATAAAGCTTTGAAGGTGGAGCTCAGGGTCCTGGTGGTGCCCGGCTGTCAGCGCGCTCAGGAAGGAGACACAGATGGGATGAGTGACGAAGGAGATGGAAACCAAGCCGTCGAGACTTGTGAAGCATCAGGTTTCCTGAGGAATATTGAATTTGAAGGTGCAGTGGACATTGAGGGAGGAAGGAGACTAGATGTAAAGGCCACGTGACTGAGCTCCGAGGGTTAATTTGAAGAGCGTGCAAAGGTGCGTGGGAGGTGGGGAAAGTAAATCGGGGTCAGTGAGAGATCAGGGTGAAAAGTAGGACCTGGATGTTCTGATAAGGAGTTTGCATTTTGTCTTATTTGTGTATGTATTTGGGACAAAGCTGTCCGTTATGACCATCTGGAAAACGACTTAGAATCTCTTAAGGAATAGTGAAATAAACCACCCGATTCACCAAAAAAGTCAAGGTAGCCACATTAAAATGTTTGTGTGTAGAGGGAATCGACACATAGTGGTATGGTGATATATTCACATCAACTGCAATGTTACTGTTTTTCTTTTTAAGATGTAATTCACATGCTGCTGTTCACCATTTTAAAGTATCCAATTCAGTGGTTTTTAAGGATGTTCACCAGTGTGTCTCACTATTCCAGAACATTTTCACCATCCCCCAAAGAAGCCAATTAGCAGTTACTCCTCACTGTTCCCTCTCCCCAGTCCCTGGCAACCAGCAGTCTACTCTCTGCCTCTATGGATTTGCCTACTCTGAACATTTCATCCAAATGGAAGCCCATCATGTGTGGTCTTGAGTGCTTGACTCATTTCACTTAGGATACTGTTCCCAAGGCTTGGTAAGTTTTCAGCACAAGATGGAGAGATATGTACTGGGAAGGGGATTCAGTGGTGGAGGGGTCACACTGTCTGAAGCTGTTACGGTCTATGTTGTAGTATTGGGGAGCAAAAGAGCCTGATTTAGTGACACCCCCACGGCAGGGGGGTGTTAACATGCGTGGGACTTCCTACCTTAGGCAGGACATGGCACAGGGGGAAGAGAAGGACGTGCCTGCAGATGGGAAGGGCCTAGGGGCCAACCGGGAGGATCTGGGGAGGGCACAGCAGTCCTGATGCAATTCTAGCAGTGTCTGCTGCAAACACTGAAGTCTCTTGTGCAGAGCTGCATCTCTTAGGAACATCTCTCAGTAAGAGTTACCAGAATGTAGTTTTTTTTTTTTTTTAAGATTTTATTTATTTACTTGAGAGAAAGAGTGCATGAGCATGAGTAGGGGAGGGGCAGAGGAAGAGGGAGAGCAGACTCCCAGCTGAGTGGGGAGCACAGTGTGGGATATCTATCCCATAGGATAGATCCCGTGATCCCGGGATCATGACCTGAACCAAAGGCAGATGCTGAACTGACTGAGCCACCCAGGCACCCCCAGAATGTATGTTTTTAATCTTAAACCCCAGACACAAATTTTCTGAATGTTTCAGCTGTGAGTTCTCACCAAGATTAAAGAAGCTTCATTAAGGAAGTAAGAGGTGGCCGTGACCTTGTTCTCCCAATCTGCTGGTGGTTTCTTGCCTTGGGAAGGAAGCCAAAGTTGCAGGACCTGTCCTGCTAAATGACCTGTAGGTTGATTGGGGTCAGCTGGCACCTGCAGACTGAGTGTGGGACACCAGGCCACAGGCTCCCCAGAGCACAATGGAGAGCAACTGGCCAGAGGACTGAAGCCAGGGCCCAACCAACGGGCCGAGTCAGAGCCACACCGCGGCTGTGGCTGCAGTGAGCCTGGTAGTGCTGCAGCCCTGGGATCAGAGGCTGGGAACCAAGATTGGAACGAGGTGGGAGGGGTATGGATGAACAGATACCCCAGGCATCAGCCTGGGGTCCAGGATGCCAGCAGGGTGAACATCCATCCATTCACGTATTCAGCAGTATGTACTGGGTGCCTTTGGCACACCAGACCCCATCCCATGCTGGGAAGAGAGCAGTGAAGTCGACAGATAATGACTTTGCTCTCCTGGAGTGGAAACCGTGGTGGGTTGAGACAGACATTGTACAAATAAGTAACTGAATATGTACCAGACGATCATGTAGATGGTAGTGGAGTGTGGGGATTAGGTAGTTTAAGGGGGAGGACTTTGGGAGTGTTGCTCCTTTGTACAGGGTGGTTGGGGAGTCCTCCTGAGAGAGATATTTGAGTGCAGACATAAAGGAGGAGAAGGCGGAGGAAATGCCTTCTGGAAGAAGATCGTGCCAAACGGGGAATAACAAGTGCAAAGACCCTGGGGCAGGGAACGTGGTTTGGCGTTTAGGACTGTGGGATGCCATGTGTGGCTGTGGTGGAATGAGCCAGAAGGAAATGAGGCAGGGACCAGGGGAAAAATGATTGAGGAGGATGTGAGCCCTGGGACACAGGGGGATTGACTACTAACACCTTATGCGCTAAGGGCCCTGACTTTTCCTCTGAGTGACGTGGGAAGCCATGGGTACTGGCATTTATATTTACATCTTCAACCCACCATTTTATCTTGATTTGGGACCTCTTTTCTGTAGCTGTGCTTCCCCAAGACCCCGACTGCCCCCTCTGTGCTCTTGCATGTCGGTGTGAGGACACTGGACCATCCCTTCATGTCACAGGTAGTCATGTACTGAACTCCGAATTGTCAAAACAGGATTTATATGAGTAGTTGGTTCTAGAAAAGTCTAGAAGAGGGGAGAGGCAATGGGGGTGGTACGGCCAGAGCAGTTGCGGGGGGACAAGGGGAGGTAGAGGAGGAAGTGTGGGGTGCCATAAGAGGCATGAAGACAAAGCTGGTGGAACGCCAACAAGCCTGACTTAGGAAAAGTACTTAGAAAGGTCAGTCTGACAGAATCTGGAGGGGGAATTATCAAACACAGCAAGGTCGGTCACTCAGGGCTAAGGAAGAGAAGAAGGCCAAAGGGAAGAAGGCTCTAGAGATAAGCATAGAGGCATGTGGCTTTCTGCTAGCTGTGGTAAAAGTGTTATTAATGACAGCATTTAACATCCTGTCCTGCCCACACGCCATGGGTATGGGTGCTGCCTGCCAACCCCCTCCCCTGATTGCTGTGCATATCCCGCCAGAACTGCGCCCGGCCTTTTAGGATGTGCAGCAGATGAGTGAGAATGTGGAAGTTTCCTCATTTAGCTTGTGCACAAGTTATGTTAAATAGTCATGGTGAGAGTGGGCATTCCTGTCTTCTTCCCGACTGTAGGGCAAAATTCTCAGTTTTTCCCCAGTAAGGGTGATATTAGCTGTGGGTCTTTGGTATATGGCTTTTATGATGTTGAGAGGTATGTTCCCTCTATCCCTACTTTGTTGAGGGTTGTTATCAAGAATGGGTGCTGTGTTTTGTCAAATATTTTTTTTGAATCTATTAAGAGGATCATATGGTGTTTGTTCTTTCTTTTATTAATGTGGTTGAGACACTCCATTTAGAAATTTGTAGTGGGTAAAATACATAGGATTCTGATGAGTAATTCCTTAAATATAAATAATTTAGGCAGAGTATGGTAATAAGGTGGTGAGTTAAGGAGAATGAACTAGAATAGCAAATTCTATTTTCTGTTTTTTTATGGAGAAGAAATCATATCCTTACAGTTTGCCTGTGCATAAGGCAATCACCAACATTGTTGTAAAGCTTCCTTCAGTATGCTTTCTCACTTTGCACATTTGGTTCCATTCTCAGATGGCATCAAGATGAACAGCACCCCGGCCCATGTCATGTTCCATCCCTTGTCCATCTTGGTTCATCATAGGACTGATTTCTGCCTTGCATATTATTTATCTGTGTATTTATTTATTGTCTGCCTTCCCATTATGGAAGTGTGAGCCTTATAAGAGCTGGATTTATTTTGTTTAACTGCCATAATTCTAGGGTACTGTGGTGTCTGAACGTAAAGTTAATGGATACATAATTATATATATCTCATATATGGTTTTTTTTTTTTGATTTACATGCTATTCATATGTTTTCTTCTCTGGGGTTTTATGAGAACACAGTTTGAATCATTGTGATGGCTAATGTGTATCTAAGGTAAGAAAGTGCTAGAATAAAGTGCTTCCTACCTCAGTTTTGACCGTGATTATTGTATACCAAAGTGTTTGGGGACAGAACCTCCCTCATATACACAGTTACAAAGAGCCTCAGAACACATTCTGTGATTGAGACTCCTGCTTAGCCAGAGGACAGAGAGGGAAGTTTGGTAGAGGATTTTTTGGAGAGAGATGTTGCCAACCAAGTGAACAGGATTAGAGGGGTTTACCTCCTTGACACTGAGTCTGGTGAACCACACAGAGAACTTGGAATTGGGGTCGAGGCCAGTGTAGGCTTGGGGCCCAAGCACTCCGAGGCAGCAGGAGGGAGCTGGCTGTATTGGCACTGGCATTGCCCAAGCTTTCTGGGCAAGGGACATGAGAGACGTTTCCATAGAACACACCTGAACGAGTGGAAGAGATTCCGGTTGGGCCTTCTTCAATAGCGTCTGCTTGAGGTAGGGCCAGAGCAACCAGAAGTGGGAGGTGCATGGGACTCCTTAAGGCTGTGGAAGGAGTCATGAATGATCACTCAGTATAGAAATGCTTTTGCTTTTCTGCTGAGGTCCTCAGTGACAGGACTTTCCAAAGGCTTCCACAAGAGAAATGGCGAGCTTAATCACCTGCCATATCCACAGGGTTCAAAGCAACCCGGCCAAGGAACAATCCAGCCTCTTGTCCTTCCTGCGTCCACAGCTTTGGCCTGGGTGCGGTTACATCACAACTACTATTTGGGGGAACAGGGAGAGAAGGGAGACAGACCACCTCCCCCTCTTAAAAAACAGGCAGCCTCTGAGTACAGAACTTAGTGTGGGCTTGTGATGGCAACATCATGGAGAAACTGACCTTTATTTAGTGATTTTGCCTGGAACTTATTCCAATTAGAGAATGGAAACAGAAACATTATTTTGTAATGTAAAGTGACCCCAGAACTGTCATTATAAAAAAGTGAGCAGAAAAATCATAGAAGTTACCAAAATTCCATCCCAAGGCAAAGAAAGATTAGTTGCATGAAATATTTCCCCCTACTATCCTTTTAAAAAAATATGTCTCAATATGTCACTAATCAGGCTTTTAAAAACTTCCTAGTTATATTGTTTTCTAATATTTCTGTAGACATTTTAAAAATAAATTTGCCATGAGTATTAGAGCAATGTTGTAGATAGTGTTGTAGGCTGATCAGTCACTCAAAAAGCCCTGTTCTCTTGCTAGAACCTTCTTGTAGAGAGGCTTGGTTTTCCCTGCCTTCCTTGCAGCTCAGGGTGGCCAATGAGAGAGAAATAGAAGTCTGCTGGGAAAATTCTGGTTTTTCTGCTAAAGAAGGTAGAACTTTTTTCTGCCCTCCCCCCACCTTCCTCCTACATTAAGAACAGATGTATTAGGGCTGTACGAGCCATTTTCTGACAAGGAGAGAGAGTCTCAAAACATCCCTAGGAAGCAGGTCTTGATATTGTCAAAGAATGGCGAGAAAAACAAACCCTTATCATTTTAGCTACTGCTAGTCAGTTAATCGGTTACTCGTGGTCCAAAGCATTTTGAACTGACCCCAAAACAAAACCAAACCTCGTTGACCGACGTCGGGAGTGAAGATACCATTGACTTAAATGCAGTCATTCATTCAACTCTCAAACATCTTAGCAACATTTATTGAATAATACTTTGTACTGGGCCCTTGGGGTACAAAGAGGAATGTAAAGGCTCCCACTGCAATGAATACAAATTAATAATAGTTAATAAAAATGTGATACGTGCTTTCATACCAACAGTGACTAAACAATGTACACAGTAGATAGAAAGAATCAGCCCAGAAGACTCAGGGAGAGCTGGGAAGGTGGTCATTATTGGATGCGGACCTAGGGATTTATCGGATGGAAAGTGATGGGAAGGGGACTGCAAGCAGGTGAGGACAGTGCAGGGTGCATGAGGGAACTAGGCAATGTGAAGAGATTGTATTCTGTAAGTATTATAGTTTAGTATTAATACGAGTACGGGGGCTCTGGAGTTGGACTACAGATCCTGGCTTTCCTATTGGCTTTCCAACTGTTAGCTCTGGAACTATAAGTAATACATTTAGTTTCATTTTCTTTATCTGAAAATGAAGGCTTTATGTACTCTGTGGGGTTGTTGGGAAGATCCAATGGGTTAAATCAGATAAGGATTTTAGTTAGGTGCCTGGCACATTGTAAGTATTCACTAAGGGTTTATTATTATTATACATATATATTAAACTGGTCATGGAGACAGACAGTGGAGTGGCCTCAGAAGAATCTGAGAAGGTCGACCAGGGCTTGGTTGTGATGGGCCTTCTGAGTCATGCATAATAACTGGAGCTTGATCCTACAGTCACCAGGAAATTCTTGCAGGTTCTGGAGCACAGAGGTCAACTAGGACTACCTAGTTGTCAAATCTTACAGGCGATTTACCTATGTGATGCTGGGCACTGCTGATTCCTTTCTTGAAGGTTTTTACTTGATCTCACAGATACCATTTTTTTTTCTTGGGTTTGTTGCTGTTCTAACTCTTTTCTCCATCCAAGTCATCCTCTGTCCTGCCACCTGAAGAATCTTTATAGTGTAATCATGATCACCTGACTGGATTAAAATCTGAAAGTGGCTCCTATGTAACTCCGGATTTAAAATAAAGAAGACTTCATGACCATATTCCTACAGACTGCTCTCAGATAATGCTCCCTGTACTTTCATATGAATCCTACCCTTTGATCCTATCATGTGGAGCTACTTGAAATCCCTCAGCTTTATTGCTTTTTTTTTTTTTCACTCCATGATATTGTAGGTGCTATTTGCTCTCCCCGAGAGAATTCCCCTCCCCCCTTTTTTGTTTGGCTTATGATTTTTACTCAATTTTTAGGATTTCAGTGACCTAAAGCATGCCTACAATATCCTCAGCTTTTTATTCTCAAGCTAAACAGCCTTGTGCTGACTCATTAAACAAAGGAATAATGATTTGTCATTCTTTTGTCTTTATATAGCTGGTGAACATTCTCCAGAAGGGACTAATTTATTGTTTCCCTCTGATCAAAGACATGCTATTAGGCACATTCCATTTCATAAAATCGTGTTTCAGGGGAAATTAACTCTCAGCCTTGAGTTACACTTCCAAACGGCAGTCCACATGGTGAGAATGAACTACAGTAAAGGAAACCAGTTACTATTTAAGAATTTTTACATTGGATTGGACTTGTGCTTTGGTTGTTACCCTGGATAGAGTTTTTAGTTCCTAAGGTGAGTCATTTGAGAGATTGAATGGGATTGGATAATTTTTATGATCTAGGAGTGATGGGGAAGCTAAGGCCCAAGCCATACTGGTTCTATCATCTAGGGGAAGGGAAAGAAAGAAGCACCAGGGCAAATTAAAACAGGACTCCTGAGAATGAATAACATTGTTTTGTGCTTTTATCCTGCTGAGTCCAGCTTGTGCAATAAAAAATTTTATTTTACTCATCTCTACAACTGAAATAGGCTCAAAGGGTGGTCCCATGATGCCCTCCCCCTTTTTTTTAATGGAGTCTGGACTTATTCATTCTAAAAGAAGAGACTAAAGTTTTGGCTTCTTGCTGTTCTGCATTTTATAATATGCTCCTACCAAATAAGTTAAGGCTCAGATACACATTTATTAGAATACATCATTTCTGCAAATTTCTTTCTCATCTTGGGGTGCCTGGGTGGCTCAGCGGGTTAAAGCCTCTGCCTTCTCAGGTCATGATCCCTGGATCCGAACCCCGCATCGGGCTCTCTGCTCAGCAGGGAGCCTGCTTCCCTTCCTCTCTGCCTGCCTCTCTGCCTACCTGTGATCTGTCTGCCAAAGAAATAAATAAAATCTTTAAAAAAAAATTTCTTTCTCATCTTTGATAGTGGTGAAATTCATGAGCAAAGGTATTTATTGGTTTGTGCACTTTTGAAAAATTAAATTACCCTTGTAAATATCAATAAGGTTGAGGGGCGCCTGGGTGGCTCAATGGGTTAAGGCCTCTGCCTTCGGCTCAGGTCATGATCTCAGGGTGCTGGGATCGAGCCCCGCATCGCATCGGGCTCTCTGCTCCGCAGGGAGCCTGCTTCCTCCTCTCTCTCTGCCTGCCTCTCTGCCTGCTTGTGATTTCTCTCTGTCAAATAAATAAAATATTAAAAAAATATATCAATAAGGTTGAGTAGCCTAAGGTATTTCTTCTCAATGAAAAATTAGGCAGTTATTAGAAATATATTTATAAAGTGATAAAAATGTTGAAAAACACTATGTACTCATAGCATTATTGGAATCATATAAAACCTTCCTTAATGACAATGGATAGAAATGTTGTTTGTATGGAAGAGTTAGAATTCTGTGTAATGTTTGAGTTTCTATCTACTTTTCCTTATTTTCCAGATATTTTTTCACTCCTTTTTGTCTCCCTTCCTTTTGGCTCCACTTCCTTTAGTTTCCTTTATTCCTACCTTCCTTCCTTAGCTCAATCCTTCCTTCCTTTCCTCATATTTATTGGATATATAACGTCTCTTCTGTGTTAGGACCTCTTTCAGGATCTGGGAAGCCATCAGCAAGCAGGGAAGACATTAGTTTCAACTTTGCTTTGGCCAGTGTTGGGGAATGTGTTGGGGAGGAGGGAGGTTAGAGGAGGGGCAACAAGTGGGAGGGGATGGTACTAAATCCAGGTCAAAGATGCGCATGGACTGCAACAGTTGCTCTGTCCCCCTTTCTTCTCATATAACCTCTTTCTGGATAACCTCATTTTCCTGTTTCACTCAGGTCTTTTCTCAAATGTCATTTCTTAGAAAGGAGTTACAGGACCATCTTAGTTCTTTTCCTCTCTTACCTTGTCCTGCCTCAATCCCCTCGCCCTACTTTGAAATAGTACTTATCCCTACTTGGCTGACATCATAGGGTGAATTTATATATTATTTGTCTATTTGTTTATTGTTGTCTTTCTTCCCTAGAATGCAAGCCTGAGATGGGGACTTTGTTTTGTTCATTGTCATTTAGAAATGTGTCCTTCTAGGAAATAAGAGAGGTGTAACAAATATTATCTGAATGATTAAGCAAATGACTTCCAAACTTATATCCTTATCGTTGACATCTCTTTTGAGTTCCAGATTTATTTGCATTTCCTATGCGGACTAACCCTTTCAAGTGTATCCTGAATATACTTCGAACTCCAGATGTTCCATGGTATTTATGATCAGTCACGTTTTCCAGCCAGAGCTGCTTCACTTCTTGTGAAAATCTCCCCATTAAGATCATTTCTTTCTCTCAAGGCTTTATCTCTGCACCACATGTTTGCCTGCTCCCTAGAAGAGAGCATTAAGGAGAGCAGGTAGACCTGGGGCTTATCCAAGGATCTTAGGTGTGGAGGTGTGGAGAATTTGTCCTGGGTGAGTTGTACTGTGACCCTATAGCAGAGGGGTGAGAGCTCATTCTTTCTACTTGCTGATATTCTAATGCATTTGCGTGTATGTTCTTGTCTGGCTGAAAAAGTAAATATTTGTCTGTTAGGGTTTTCTGGCCTAACCTTATATTGAATTAGCTATTCTCTAATTGACTGCGCTTACTTGTTCCAAGTAGGGAAAGCACTGCATGATTTACAGGCTTTCCCTTTTAAATATGGTTATAGAAAGGGATGGAATAGCTGCATGGGTACTCTATTATTACTGATAACGAGTTCTGAGTAATTTTTTTTGTGGAAGAGGGGGAGAAGCGATAATTGTGATAATTGAAAGTGATAATTGAAAAGCAGTAATTAATATAATTTTTTGCACCAATGATAAAATTTAATTCTTCTCCAGGTATTTAATCAAGAAGCACCCAAGTTTACTTGCTCAGGATGTAGCCTTTGAATTGTCTTAATAGAGGTTGCCCCCTGCCCTGCCTTTTTCCCAATTTGTCTCATCTATACCTATGAGAAATAAGCCCGAGGAAAAGACCTATTTTCTGAAGCTTCATTCAGCTACGTACACTTTCAAATTACAAGGCAACGTAGTTATTCTTGGGTGACTCCATCAACTTTTAAGACTAGTTTCTGATTTCAAGGAGCTTGCAGGTGTGATGGGAAAACACAGGCTACCAACAGTAAAAGATACTGTTGCCAAAATAAGCTACATCTATTTTAACACGTCACAGGGTATGTTCATGTGCATAATCATATATTACTGTCTTATTGACACTCCTTCCTCTAGCAAACTGAACCACTGATCCTACTTTTGTGCCTTAGAAACAAACGGGAAACCGTGAAAGACACTTGTGTTCTGCAACCACCACGTTTCCCGCTGTGCCTAAGAGGCCACCATAAATCTTACTTGGAGATGCTTCCAGAGATTAAAAGTCTTTAGAGGCGAAGGAGACGTAGGCCCTAAGAATGTCTAGTTCTGCATTTCTCGGTACTGTTGAACTCCACCAGGGAAAATACACGTCTTCCTTCAAAGTGTGTTCTGCATACACAATCAAGAGTTTCGGGTCCTCCCGGCCGTGGCGCGTTTGCAGACGCTGGCGGCGCGGGCGGGGCGGTGCCTTTTGGGCGGGGAGGGGCCTGCAGGCGCACGTCGCTAACGGTCCAGGAGGGCGGGCGCGTGCCCGCGGACGGCGCCTCCAGGGGCCCGGGCAACCGGGAGCGCGCCGCCGCTGCAGGCCCTCGCCCCGCCTCCGAGGCCCCGGCTTCCTCTAGCCTTTCCAGCTCCGCTCCTGCGGTCGCTCCCGGGGCTGCGGCGGAGCCCGGCCGGGGCGGCGCCCGCCTGCGCCATGAGGATCCCGCGCTCCGGGCCCGCGTCGGGCCTCTCGGTGCGGCGGCGGCGGCCGTGAGTAGGCGCGGCGCGCTCGGGCGCACGCGGGCCCGAGCTCGGCGAGGACGCTCGCGATGGGGGACAGGTAACCCTGCCCGGGCCGGGCCGAGCCCAGGGCCGCGAGGCTCCCCGCCACTGGGACTCCGGGCGGGAGGGTCCCCACGTGGCCCCCACTGAAGGTCCTTTTGCCTTTTGCACAGGTGGCTCCGGGTGACCGTCCTCCCCGGCTGCGTGGGCTGTAGGACCGTGGCCGTTCAGGCGTCCTGGACCGTGCACGACATCAAGGAGCGCATCTTGGCCGAGACGGGCTTCCCGGTGTCGGAGCAGCGGCTGTGGCTCGGCGGCAGGGAGGTACGGCCCGCGGGGTCCCGCTCCTTAGTAGGACGACGGGCCCGCCTCTGTGCTCGGGGTTGTAGGGCATCCACTGTTTATCAGGAGGCTCGAGGGGAGGGAAACGGGACGGATTATATTCTTAGGTCGTGGAATGCAGATGCTCAGTTCATGGTTACCCTGGAGATAATGCTTTGTAAATAACATGCACAAAACCACACGGGTATTTTCTCGTCATTAGTTGTAATTTTAATTGATTTACCATTTCAACGTTTGTGTCACCCTGTCCCCTGCCCGCCTTTTTATCTGAATCTTCACTTCCTGAAATTAAGATAGTTTTTCGATGGGCATTATAGTCAGAGGGTTTTAACCATTACTCACGTTTTTCTTAATCGTGTTGTACATTTAGCTGGAATAATTTTCACCTTTAATGTCTTAGAGGTTTCCCCTCAGTTTTGAATCATAGGATCTTCAGACAATATTACAGAAGCTGTTAGTTTGAGGAATACATTCTCATTAAAACTTCTGAACTGCAAATGAATGAGATCAAAACTCATTGATCCTTTTCATTGTTAGTGAAAAAACTAAATTTTCTCAAAGGAGGAGTTAAATGGAAGCATTTTACTGAAAATTAACTTGTTCTTTGATCCCAAAAATGTCTTCACTTTTTTATGTGATAAAAGATCATTTCTAGGATTTAAAAGATAAAAACGTTAACAAATATGTAAGGAACACTGAGCCATACAGAATGATATTTCAAGCATTGGGTTTGTACCCAATACAAACATTGGTGAAGTACTTGACAACCTATGATTTTTAATTCCTCAGTGTAATCTTGACCTTCTGTGTACCTGTGTCCATGCCATGGTCTCTTGACCACTTAGACACAGATTTCCAGTTAAACTGCTCTGATGTTCCTCCACAGCTCAGCCCTCCTCACCAGGTCCCCCAAGGTGTTTGGTGGCCTGCAGACAGTGACTTGACGACTTTGTACAGAACCGAGGAGAAAAGCTTGTCATTCTTACCTCCTTTTCTGGGTCCATCTCTGTCTCAGCCTTCCTATGTGTACTCTTCTGGTTCTGTACCCGCTTCTTTGGTTACTTCTCAGGGTCTGCTTTGCCATCTTGTTCCTTACATGTGGTCCTCCCAAGAGGCTCAGTTGTGGCTCAGTCTTGCCATTAGAAGTGTTTTTGGAGGTGTCTGTGCAAAATACTGATAATGGATGGTGAATGTGGCTGTGGGGCATAGAATGTTTCAGACTGAGTGGGTGGGTAGGTGGGGGTCTGGTTAGGAAACTTGTGTTGTCCTGAGCTGGGGAGGTTCTAGACTATGACTGACTGTAGCGGTGAAACTGGAAGGAAAGTGTATGCAGGAGACTTTGTAAAAGTATGATTATGGCTGTTTGGCACCGAATGGCTGTGCATGTGTGTGTGCTTGTGTGTATGTGTGCAGTGTAATGAGGTAGATGTAGAATAAGAAGGTCTTGCCACGGATGTTCACAAGCCTTGAGTCAGACCCAGAAGTAATGGAATTCTTAATATGTCAGGGTAGGCAGGAAACAGAAGCTGTTGAGGAGGACTCCTTGTCACTCACTGGTTTTGGTTGGTAGTGGACGTAGTCAGCAGTAGACAGTCCTTTATCTTTCTGGGTCATCCGCCATCCTCTTTCTCCTTATCTCTCATTTGTTTCCCTGGCCTGGAAGTGGAATTTTTCAGTTCTTCACGTTACCTCCTGTCTCATGAAGAGATTGAAGCTATTCATTATAGCTGTGTATCTTCCTGATCCTTTTTCCTCTTGTACCAAATGTGGTTGAGCCTCCAATCAAGAGGTTTGAATTATCTCTGAATTGATCAAAAATGTCGTTTTTGTCAACCCTTGAATCTTAAAACCTCCTTGTGCCTTGACCACCAAACAAAGGAAGAAGTGTTGGGAGAGCCAGTTGTAATTAATATTGTATTGTTTGCATAGTAATTTGGAAAGAGTTATTGTTCCATAGTAAATGAAAAATGAGCCTATCTGCTCTGAGGTTTTTGAGGAAGGTTGAGGCTGGCATGAACACAGATCCAGATGTACAAATAATTTTACAGTCTTTGTGTTTTAAAATAATACTTATAAGGACTGAAATGGGCAACTTTTAAGATTTCATTGCCTCTGGAGATAAATAGGACCAGTGTTATTTTGCTCGGTTGGAGTGATTTTGGGTCTAGGAAGGAGAGAGGCCCAAGCGAACTCCCTTAATCTTGGCAGACTCAGGAGGAGAAAGCTGATAGCACTACTGCGCTCACCTGGCTTTGCCACTTTATTTCTCTTTGGGAGAATCACTTCCCTGTAGATAGGTCACTACAGTCCACCAAAAGCATTCACAATCAGACTCACATAGCGGGCTACATATGTTTTTACTAACATGATTCAACTCTGTGTCTTCTTCCTTTTTAAGTGTCCTTTAAGACCTGCAGACTTCTTCCTGCATTGAAAGTTTCCTTCCTGCCTGCCTTTCTTCCTTCAGATGTACCTTGGCTGTTACTAAATTGGACCAGTAATCCTTGGCTAATGCTTGGCTCTCTTTTAGTAATTAGTTAATTAACAATAGAATGAACAACCAAGATGACATCATCCAACTGGAGAGTGAGAACCCTGTTGACAGTTTATATTTACCTCTGTGCTTCTCCTCCCCAGCCCACGTGCCTGTCTTTTTTCCCTTACCCCTTCATGTTTCTTATTTTGTTGCCTGTTTTTGTGTTTTTTTTTTTAATAGTTTTATCATGAGTGTGTACGTATGTGTTTATATAAGGGACACCTATGCACATACATATCTATATATGTGTGTATCTGTAACCTAAATAACCTGAGTGATAGACTGTTTACTTTTATTGCTTATGAACTTTATAAGAATCTTGTTATTCCATATGTAGTAACCCAGAATTAGCTTTTTTACCCAGAATTTTGCTTTTTTTGAATATTATGTTACAAATATTCAACCAGAGTTACGTGCAGTTTAATTAATCCAGGTTGGTTTTTTTTTTTTTTTTGCAATATGATATGCCACTGTATCAATACGTAATAGAATTGGGTTGTTTCTAAAATTTTTGTGGTTACCAACACAAAATAACTACTATTCTTATCCATATGTCCTGTGCAGGGAGTTTTTTCTTTACGATTCAGTGGGAATATGTATATGAAAGTTCTCTATGAGCTGGAAACTGTCACAGTGTACTCAGATTTGTATTTTAGAAATGGGGACTGGAGTGATGATACGTAGAAAGTAAGGAGACCAGAGGAGAGATTATTATAAAAATCCAGAAATATAAGGAGTCTGAGCAATTGGAAATGGGAAAAGAACAAGTTAGTTCTGAGAGAAATGGGGAATGGACTTGTTGGAAACTGGAGGGTAATTGGCTGGACTGGAAGTAATTGGTAAAACATGTGGTTTGCAGAGAGAACTTCTCCCCATGGTTCCCTCTAAAGTGAAAACGTGGAAGGTGCCACTGTTAATTGAAATACAAAGTAAAAGTTGAGGGTTAAGAGTTTGGAAGGAAATCCAGTGAGGTCACTTTGGACAGGTTGAGCTTTAGGAACCTTGAAGGGTATCGGGGTGGGTTGGGTGGTAGCTAGTTGGAAATACTGAATTTTTGATATGGTAAATGATGTCATTCGCACTCTGTTGAGTGTAAGTTACGAAGTTTGATTATTCCGGTGGGATTTTGAGTAATGTTTTGCAGACCATTGACCTGTAAGAGGTCATTCCATAGTAGTACTTGAGTGGACCGCTGGGGAGAAGGTTGATCTGGCTTTGGCTTCTGAGCGGTACACTTTCGAAATGCAAAGAGAATGATTTTGTTTATTTTAATGATCCTGATTCATCATAAAACATTTAAGTTGTTTTAAAGCAGATCTTTATTTGTAATTATTTAAGGAAAAATCCTTTAGGTTTAAGTTAAAACTCTTAGGTTAAGAGAAGTCCTTTAAGTTAAATAAAATTGTTGACTAAATTTCTGTTTTTTGAAATATTCACTTCCTCAGAGCAACTTATTTCCTGATAAGAATGGTTCACAAGCATTATTTCTTACGTGAAAAAAAAAATCGAGATAGTGCGAATGTACAATTTCAGGAACAATACTGCTTTTCATACATTTTCTTTTCTTTTTTTCAGTTACCTGACTGGATCAAGATCGGAGATCTGACTTTCAAAAACTGTCATCTTTTTGTAAACCTTCAATCAAAAGGCTTGAGAGGGGGAGGTATTACTTTGACTTTACCAGGAGCATATGCCATTTTTAGTTGCATAAAGATTATATTTTGAAGGTGAAATGAAAGTATATTCCATGGATGGGATGAGGGGGTGTCCAGGCTGGAGGAAAGCAAGGGCGAATGGAGCTGGTGAATTATAAGAATGCGTGGGGTATCAGGCCCTGTGGAGCAGAGTCCTGCTGGGGCTTAGTCCTGGTGGGCACTCTGCTGAAATGATGTTGATAAATTTGTAGTGATGATTTCATTGTTTTAAGCCAGAGTTCTTTTTTAATCATATACAGTTTTGTTTTTTTTTTTCCCCTGTGCATCTGGAAGTTAACTTTTCTTTCCCCATCCTCGCTATACTTGCCTGTAACCACCTCTCTGAAGGCAAGGGGGTCAGTCAGTTCTAAGAATCTCTTGGTTAGGAAATGCCCAAGGCTATTTGAATGAACTGGCACTGAGACATTGACTAGACCAATCTCAGAATAATCAGAACATCATTTGAGTTTGAGAATATTAACAATGTCGTAATAGACATCACTATCTCTGTCTTATTATTTAGTGGCAAAGTACCCACAAAATGATGCCGTTTATTTCATTTGTTTTGGAAACTGGCAACAATTCCTGCCCTCACCCCTCTTGCTTTTTATTTTTTTGAATTAATTATCTTCTGTGATATGTAGTCTGTTTTTGAACGTTTTTTAAAACCTGAATTTTGTAGTTCAATTAAGTCTTGAGATTCAGTAAATTGAGTCTGCTTTGCTTTCTGCCGAATCCAGTTTAGTCAGGTAGATTTTCCTACCTGAGTGCTGGCGTAAAATGTATAAAGTCATAACTTATAGAATTTTACTATGTCTTGAAATCAAATAACCCATTGGTAGCAGTTATGGAATTTTTCTTTCTAAATCATTTTTTTAATGTGTTCTCTGTTTTAGGTCGATTTGGTCAGACAACACCACCACTTGTTGACTTTCTCAAGGACATTTTAAGAAGATATCCAGAAGGAGGACAGATTCTTAAGGTAGGACATTTGTTGTGTACCTGTGTGAATTTACTTGGATAAAAATGAGAGACTGTGGACTCCAAGAAACAAGCTGAGGGTTTTAGAGGGGAGAGGAGTAGGGGATTGGGTTGGCCCAGAGGACATATACTGCATGGAGCACTGGGTATTGTACATAAACCATGAATCATGGAGCACTACATCAAAAACTAATGACGTACTGTATGGTGACTAAACATAACATAATAAAAATAATAAAAAATTAAAAATGAGATGGAGTAAAATGAGTTGGAAATCTTAGTAGCATTTAACTTTTAAAAAAATTTTGTCTAGGGCGCCTGGGTGGCTCAGTGGATTAAGCCGCTGCCTTCGGCTCAGGTCATGATCTCAGCCCCGCGTCGGGCTCTCTGCTCTGCAGGGAGCCTGCTTCCTCCTCTCTCTCTGCCTGCCTCTCTGCCTACTTGTGATCTCTCTCTCTGTCAAATAAATAAAATAAAATCTTTAAAAAAAAAAATTTGTCTAGGTCTGAGTAGCAGTATTTATTTCCCTCCGTGCCTGCAGTGCCTTTGCTGGATGGGATAGGATGAAAATGCAGCCATTGTAAACACATGAGGTTTCAGGTGCAGAGGAACCCACTAAGTTGTTGTTGCTGTGATCAAGCACATTGTTGCTCTAGGAACACTCTTTTTGTCATTTTATGTCAGTATATAATGTAATCTTGTAAATGTTATGTGAAACATCTTGCAGATGTTTATAAACCAACTGGTTGACCAGAAGAACGAAATAATGCAAAACCCACATTCAGGGGCCGTGAACACATTTGACTCTTAGACTGAGAGGTTTGCCTTTTAGGAGAATTTATTTCATAGTATAATGATTTTAGTTATTTGTTTCTATTTACAGTGTATTCTTTTAGTTTTGAATATACTCACTGAAAATCAAAAGAACCCAGAAACCTGAACAACCACAAAAAAAACCAATAGTAGAAGATAAAGCAAAAATTAGATTTTGTGTTTAGCCTAATTGGGAAACTCCTTATTAATTGTAGGAAGAGATTAACTGTCATGCATTTTCTTTTCTTCTCATTAATTTATTCAGGTGTTTATTGCCTTTAACATCTTGGCCCTCGTTATATTTTCTTGTTTGGGTGCTAAGTTTTTAGAGAGGAAGGATTAGGTGTATTTAGTTGAATTTAGTCATACTCAGGCACCGATTAGGGAGATTGCTCCATCGTTAGTGATTTTTGTTTTATTTTTTAATCTTTTTCTTTGTTTTAATTAATTATTTATTTATTTACTGGCTCCGGGAGTAGAATTTACTGATTCATCCCTTACATGTAACATCCAGTGCTCATCATTACAAGTGCCCGCGCTTCTTAATACCCACCACCCATTTAGCCCGTCGCCCCACCCATTTCTCTCTATTAGCCTTGTTTGTTCTCTGTCATGAGGGATCTTTTATGGTTGGTTTCCTTTTTTTCCCTTCCAACACATTCATCTGTTTTGTTTCCTAAATTCTACATGTGAGTGAAGTCATATGGTATTTGTTTTTCTTTGCGCGACTTCTTTTGCTTAGCATAAGACATTCTAGCTCCGTGCATGTTGTTGCAAATGCAAGATTTCATTCTTTTTGATGGCTGTGTAATATTCCATTGTGTGTATATACCACATCTTCTTTATCCATTCATTAGTCAGTGGACACTCGGACTCTTTCCATAGCCTGGCTATGTTGCTATAAACACTGCAGTGCATGTATCCCTTCATGCACTTTTTTTTTTGGATAAAAAAAAAGTATTTTTGGATACTTTGGGTAAATACCTAGTAATGCTATTGCTAGATAGTAGGGTAGCCCTATGTTTAACTTTTTTAAGGAACCCCCATACTGTTTTCCAGACTGGCTGCACCAGTTTGCATTCCCACCAACAGGGTTCCCTTTCTCATCCTTACCAACATCTGTTGTTTCCTCTGTTGTTAATTTTAGCCATTCTGACTGGTGTGAGATGGTGTATCTTTGTGGTTTTGATTTGTATTTCCGTGATGATGAGTGATGTGGAGCATTTTTCCTGTGTCTGTTAGCCATCTGGATGTCTTCTTGGGAAAGGGTCTATTCATGCCTTCTGTGCATTTCTTAAGTGGATTATTTGCTTTTTGGGTGTTGAGTTTGATAAGTTCTTTAAAGAATTTGGATACTAAACCTTTATCTGATATGTCATTTGCAAATATCTTCTCCCATTCCATAGGCTGCCTTTTTGTTTTGCTGATTGTTTCCTTTGCTGTGCAGCTTTTTATCTTGGTGAAGTCCCAGTACTTCATTTTTGCTTTTGTTTCCCTTTCCTTTGGCAACATATCTAGGAAGAATTTGGTACCGCTAAGATCAAAGAGGTTACTGCCTCTGCTCTCTGCTAGGGTTCTGATGGTTTCCTGTCTCACTTTTAGGTCTTTCATCCATTTTGAATTTATTTTGGGTATGGTGTAAGAAAGTGTTCTAGCTTCATTCTTCTGCTGCTGTCCCGTTTTCCCAATACTATTTGTTGAAGTGATTGTCTTTTTTCCATTGGGGATTCTTTCCTGTTTTGTCAAAGATTAGTTGGCCGTATAGCTGTGGGTCCGTTTCCGTGTTTTCTGTTCTGTCCCATTGATCACGGTGTCTGCTCTTGTGCCAGTACCACGCTCCCTTGATGACTCCAGCTTTGTAATACAGCTTGAAGTTTGGAATTGTGGTGCTTCCAGCTTTGGTTTTCTTTTTCCAACATTACTTTGGCTATTTGGGGTCTTGTCTGGTTCCATATAAATTTTGGAATTGTTTATTGTAGCTCTGTGAAAAATGATGATGGTGGGGTGCCTGGGTGGCTCAGTCAATTGAGCGTCCGACTCTCGGTTTCAGCTCAAGACATCTCAGTTTTGTGAGATCAAGCCCAGTGTTGGGCTCTGAGCTCAATGGGGAGTCTGCCTGTGTTTCTCTCCCTCTCCCTACTCATGTGAGCACACACTCTCTCTAAAATAAATAAACCTTAAAAAAAATGCTGGTGATATTTTGTTAGGGGTTGTATTAAATGTGTAGATTGCTTTGGGTGGTATTGACATTTTAACAGTGTTCTTCCAACCCACAAGCATGGAATTTTCCCCCCACTTTTTTGTGTTCTCATAAGTCTCATTCCTAAGTGTTCTGTAGTTTTCAGAGTACGGATCTTTTACCTCTTTGGTTAGATTTACTCCTAGGTATCATGGTTTTTGGTGCAATTATATGTATAATTGATTCCTTGATTTCTTTTTCTGCTGCTTCATTATTGGTGTCTAGAAATGCAAGCGACTTCCTTACATTGATTTTATAACCTGTGCCTTTGCTGAGTTCATGTATTAGTTCTAGAAATTTTTTGGTGGGGTCTCTCAGGTTTTCTATATAGTATATCATGCTGACTATAAATAGTGAAAGCTTGACTTCTTCCTTGCCAGTTTGGATGCCTTTTATTTCTTTGTGTTGTCTGATTGCTGAGGCTGAGTACTTTATTAAACAGTAGTGGTGAGAGGGGCCATCCCTGTCTTGTTCCTGACCATAGGGGAAAAGCTCTCAGTTTTTCCCCCGAAGAATGATATTAGCTGTGGGTCTTTCATGTATGACCTTTATGATATTGAGGTATATTCCATCTATCCCTACTTGTGGAGGGTTTTTATCAAGAATGGGTACTGTATTCTGTCAAATGCTTTTTCTGCATCAAGCGAGAGTACCATATGGTTCTTATCCTTTCTTTTATTACTGTGGTATATCACGTGGTTTCATTTGCAGATATTGAACCACTCCGGCAGTCCAGGAAGAAATCCCACTTGATTATGATGAATAATTATTTTAATGTACTGTTGGATCCTATTAGCTAGTATCTTGTTGAGAATTTTTGCATCGATGTTCATCAGGGACATTAAGCTGTAATTCTTTTTTTTAATGGGTCTTTGTCTGATTTTAATCAAAGTAATGCTCGCCTCAGAGTTTGGAAGTTTTCCTTCCATTTCTATTTTTTGGAACAGTTTGAAAATAATAGGGGCACCTGGGTGGCTCAGTGGGTTAAAGCCTGTGCCTTCGGCTTGGGTCATGATCCCGGGTCCTGGGATCGAGCCTCGTGCAGAGAGCCCGCTTCCCTTCCTCTCTCTCTGCCTCCCCCTCTGCCTAATTGTGATCTTTGCCTGTCAAATAAATAAATAAAATCTTAAAAAAAAAAAATAATAGATATTAACTCTTCTTTGAATGTCTGATAGAATTCCTCGGGGAGGCCATCTGGCCCTAGACTTTTGTTTGTTGGGAGATTTTTGATTACGGATTCAGTGTCTTTGCTGATGTGTTCAAATTTTCTGTTTCTTCCAGTTTAGGTTTGGTAGTTTGTATGTGTCTAAGAATATGTCTATTTCTTCTAGATTGCTGAGTTTGTTGGCATATACTTTTTCATAATATTTTGATAGTTTGTATTTCTGTGGTGTGGGTTCTGATCTCTCCTCTTTCATTTGTGGTTTTACTTATTTGGGTCCTTTCTTTTCTTTTTGCTAAGTCTGGCTAGGGGTTTATTAGTTTTTTTAATTCTTTTAAAGAACCAGCTCTTAGTTTTATTGATCTGTTCTGTTTTTCGGTTTGTTTCTTTTTATATCATTTATTTCTGCTTTAATCTTTATTACTTCCCTTCTTCTGCTGGCTTTAGGCTTTCTTTGCAGTTCTTTTCTACCTCCTTAAGGTTTAAGGTTAGGTTGTATGAAACTTTTCATGCTTCTTGAGGTAGTCCTATATTGCAGTTTGCTTCCCTTTTAGGATTACCTTTGCTGTGTCCCAAAGGTTCTGGACTATTGTCTTTTTATTTTCATTTGCTTTTGTGTATTTTTTAATTTCTTTTTTAATTTCCTGGTTAACTCATTCATTCTTTAGTGAGATGTTCTTTAATCTTTAATCTCCATGTATTTGTGTATTTTTTCTTATGGTTGACTTCAAGTTTCATAGCATTGTGGTCTGAAAATATGCATGGTATGATCTCAATCTTTTTCTACTCATTGTGACCTGATTTGTGACCCAGTATGTGATATACTCTGGAAAATGTTCCATGTGCACTTGAAGAGAATGTGTGTTCTGCTGCTTTAGGATGAAATATTTTGAATATAGCTGTTAAGTCCAACTGGTCCAGTGTGTCATTCAAAGACATAATGTTTCCTTATTGATTTTCTGCTTAGATGATCTGTTTATTGATGTCAGTGGGGTGTTAAAGTCCCCTTACTGTTATTGTACTATTATCAGTGATTTCCTTTATGTTTGTTGTTAAATGATTTATATGTTTGGGTGCTCCCCAAGTTGAGGGCATAAATGTTTAGTTGTTGATCTTCTTGTTGCATAGGCCCTTAATTATGATATAATGTCCTTCTTCATTGCTTGTTACAGTCTTTGGTTGAAAATCTCTTTTTTCTGATTTAGGTTTGTCTTCTGTGGCTTTCTTTTGGCAGCTCTTAGCATGATAGATGCTTCTCCACCCCTTCACTTTCAATCTGTAGGTGTTTTTCGGTGTAAAAGGAGTCTCTTGTAGTTTTTGCTGTTGGCATTGCCATAGGATCAGTATAAGCTCTCCTTATTTCTTGTCTGTCCTCACTGCTCCCTCCCCTCATTTAGGGTGAATAATATAGGATAAATTATTGTGTTTTAAAGACCCATCCATTTAAAATGTAGCCACTTGATTTGGTTTGGTTTAAGTCAGCTTCTCCAGGCAGTTGTCTGTTGACTTTTCCTTACTTTACACAAGTTCTGGAATAAACAGGAGATATCTTGAGTTCAAGTTTGATGATTATGGTGTTGGCTGTAAGAGTTGGCCTCTTAGGGGCGCCTGGGTGGCTCAGTGGGTTAAAGCCTCTGCCTTTCGCTCAGGTCATGATCCCAGGGTCCTGGGATCGAGCCCCGCATCGGGCTCTCTGCTTGGCAGGGAGCCTGCTTCCTCCTCTCTGTCTCTGCCTGCCTCTCTGCCTACTTGTGATTTCTATCTGTCAAATAAATAAATAAAATCTTTAAAAAAAAAAAAAAAAAAAAAAGAGTTGGCCTCTTATTTCAGAGTCTGGCACTCCTTTCAAATGGACCAGAGCCCAGCCTGTTTTTGATAGGCATGCCAAAGTGATTGGGGTTGTTGAGACTAAGGATTTTTTTTCTGGCTACCGATGGTATAAATCTTTCCTTTCTACATTGCAGAGGTGTGACCACCCATCCACCAAACAAATCACACTACTGCCTTCTTTGTGAGAAAGGAATGAGTCAGTCCTGACTGTGAAGAAGCTTTCAGCTTCAGTGCAGGGGAAAGACAGGTTCATAACCAACTTCTCAAGCATGCAGAATATTAATAGGTACATACATACATTATTCCTAAGAAAGCGTAAGTTTGGTAAAGAGGTGAAAAATGTCTGTATTTGGTAACTACTTTGAGAGGAAGTTACCTGTGCCAGAAACAGAACAATCCTTGCAGCTTTCAGAAATGGAGTAATTTCTTTTGAATGAAGGCTTTGGGTAGTTTGTAAATAAGAGTTTTAAATACTCTCAGGATTTGTATTGGGGATGAGGGTATATGATTGGAGAAGGATTCACAAGCTCTCAACCATATTCTCAGTGCTCATGACGATTAATTGCAGTCATCCCCACCGGATTTAAAGGTGATGAAGTCAATAATGGGTTTCTGTTTCTTAAATGTAATTACTTTTTAAATGTTACAGGTAAATTCAAAGATGGTCAGATTACTGTATTATTAAATATTATTTTTTGGTATATTTCTTGATTAGGAATTAATTCAGAATGCAGAAGATGCGGGGGCCACAGAAGTTAAATTTTTGTATGATGAAACTCAGTATGGAACGGAAACTCTTTGGTCAAAAGAAATGGCACAATATCAGGGTAAGAATCAATAATTAGTTCGAAACAGGTTTGTTTTATGTGTTAACAGGTAATTTTAGTAATTCGCAATACTCCGATGAACACTCTGCCACAGGTCCTGCACTTCTTGGCATACTCAGTCCCACTTTCCCAGATGTTTTTCTCTGCTTTTGATGGGCAGGAGTCTGCCAAGTCAGTATTTTTAGAGAACAAAGAGTAAAAATCTGAAATTCAAAGTAACAATGTAAATACATAAGTGTCTTATTCTATTCAGTAAACTTGTGAGTTATATTATTAGCAAGACAGAATGGACACCCTTTCCACATATGTAACAGTTCTCTGGATTTAGAAAGAAGTATTGTTTTCTACTTTTAGGTGTTTTGATGTGGTTTGGGAAGAAGGGTTAAAGGAGACAAGGGAATAAGGACAATGAACGGAAAGTAAGAGAACCATAACCAGTCAACTCCTGATACCTCTGTCCTACTTTTTTTTTTTTTTTTAAGATTTTATTTATTTATTTGACAGACAGAGATCACAAGTAGGCAGAGAAGCAGGCAGAGAGAGAGGAGGAAGCAGGCTCCCTGCTGAGCAGAGAGCCAGATGTGGGGCTCGATCCCAGGCTCCTGAGATCATGACCTGGGCCAAAGGCAGAGGCCTAACCCACTGAGCCACCCAGGCGCCCCTCTGTCCTACTTTTTGATGTGCTGTGTACTAAAGAATGTTCATAACTTTTAGTGCACCTTAAAAGTCAGAAGGATGATATGTATGATATGTATAACTATATATGATTATATATAATAGTATGACTAAAAACGATGGAAGGTATTGAAAATAAGAACGATTGAGTCAAACTTCCCTGAACGGACTTTTAAAGAGGTGTAAGTCATATATTTTTGAAAATACGTTTTATAGTTTAGGAGATTAATCAACATTAATTGTTAAATTCTTTAAACAGTATATATTAAACATTTATTAGAGCTGATATATTCGTTTTTTGGTCAGATTTGTGATAGGCAAGTTGTACTTGTTTGTCTGAAGACAGTGAGATGTAATGCACCAGGAGGCTGCCGTTCTGGCCCTGACCTGTCCTGCCTTGGTGATGGGGCTGACTGTTTCTAATCCAGTTTTATGAGAGGAGTACCAGGTTCTCAGACTCCCTGATTTATCGTAACTGTTGTTGAAAGATAGCAGGTGTGGAGAGGAGGCCCTTGTTCAGGTCCTGGTCCTGCATGGGCCCACCACAAATCGTGTCTCCACTGGGCACCCGTTTGCCCAATGACCACTCCAGTCCTCATATTTACTTACCATAATGAAGCAGATGGCCAGGCCCTGCTTAATTTCAGTCCACTTGCCTATAAATGGTAATAAGGATAAAATCTGCCTCTAAGTTATTTTTTTCTTTAAGGTTTTATTTATTTATTTATTTGAGAGAGAGCATGAGCAAGCACAGAGGGAGAGGGAGAAGCAGACTGCCCACTGAGCAGGGAGCCCAACATGGGGCTCCATTCTAGGACCCTGAGATCTTGACCTGAGCAGAAGGCAGATGCTTAACGAAGTAAGCCTCCCATGCATCCCTGCCTCTAAGTTATTTTGTGGATTAAGTGGGTTCATCTGTGTGAAAATTTTATGTCTGGTGTCACACTGATATTATTATGTGTGTACCGTAGAGCCATGAAGGTGACAGTGTGAGGAGATAGTAGAAGTGTTTTGCTTCAAACTCCTGCCTAAGGTCTAGGATTTTTTGCTTCTAGCTTTGAGTTCGCCTTGTTTAAAAAAAGTATTTGAAACAAGATTATTTGACCGAATTAATATTCCAGTTGACCCTGGAATAATGAGCCCCGTGCAGTCAAAAATCTGTGTATAACTTCTGACTCCCCCAAAACTTAACTCCTAACAGCTTACTATTGACCAGAAGCATCTTATCCATAACATAGTCAACTAACACATATTTTGTATGCTATATGTATTATATACTGTACGATTCCAAAATGGTAAACTAGAGGGAAAAAAATGTTAAGAAAATCACAAGAGAAAGAAAATACATTTACAGCGGTTATCAAAGAAAATCATGTGTAATCCATGCAGTTCAAACCTGTTTTGCTCGAAGGTTGGCTGTATACTTAGAGATAGACTCTTGATTATCAGATGAGCTGATTTAAAATAAACTTGGACACATAAAAATAGGGAGAAATAATCTTTGATACCTTTATTTAATATTTGTTAAGGACCCTGCATGCTCTTGCATATTTGAGAACGTCTTTCTCTTATGTTCAGATGTTGATGTTGTCTTAGCTGGTATCATCTTCTTGGATCTTAGTTTTGTTTTCCTTTATCGATTGTTAATTTTGCAAATGAGAACTTTTCAGTCCACCTTGTTTTTGTTCTTTTTTTATATAATCAGATGACAGAAGTCTCAATCTGTCAAATCAGGAGAAATGAGGAGCTCTCACCCATTTTCATCCCAGTAAGGATTTCAAGAATGTGGTTAACTAAGAGAAACAGTGCAGGAAGTGTGGAGAAGTCTTGGACTCCCAGCACTTCCTGTTGGTCCATTCATGCTGTGCTGGACACACCGGGGCCTACAGTGAGCAGAAGTGGCCTCTGAGTGACGCACGCAGGCCATTGCCTACATGAAAGGAGCTATTTCAGTGATAAAACATATTCACATTTTTCTCTGATAATTAAATAGCTTGTGACTCATTCCCCTAAATCTGTAAATTCCAGGTTTAGTTACAATAAGCAAGTTCTGAAAGCATCTACTGGACTCCTGCTAGCAGATAGTGTTAGTGTGTTCGCCCAGAGATCTGTCCTCAGCATGTTTAAACATTTTTACAACATGTTTACAACATGTTTACAAGGAGATTTGGCTGGGTTCTCTCTCCCTGTAACCTTCCCAAAGGAGAAAGTTGATTGCAGGCCTGCTGCTCACCTTTCCTTCCCAGGTAACTGTCTTCTGTACGAGAACATTCTCCAAAGAAGTTTATTCTTTTGTTATTTTACTCTCAGAACAAAGAGGCACCTTTTCAATCAGGGTGGATTGGGGTATTTTAAAATTGACCGGCAGGGTGGAGGTGGAGATTCAGTGAGATTCAAGATTAAATCTCCAGGATGAGTATTATTTCAGGATGAGGTTAATCAGATAATACAGTGATTAAAATCTGAACTAAGAACTGGATTATCCCTGCTCAATACAGAAGCCGGTGAGGAGCGATGTACCGAGCTGCCGCATGCAGTTGTCTGCTGGTCGTGGTGGGCTCATCTGAGTGCTGCCTGGTTCAGACACAGGCTAGCCCGTGTGTCGGGTACACTGCCGTGTACGCATGTGTCAGGCAGGTGTGCCCTGCAGGCTGGCGTGCATGTGTGTCAAGCACACTCCAGAGACTGGCATGCAGTTCCACGAGCAGGGGTTTATGTCGCCTTTGTCCTTCCTTCTAGGAGCGCACTGATGGGTCTAATGGGAGACAGTAAACGTTGGATAGTGAGGTTGTGAGGAGGAAATTCCTTTTGTGTGAAGCACTGCTTTGTATGAATTCATAAGAACATGCATCTGTTTTGTAACTTGGCAGGTATTTTCTAGAAGGAGCTGGGCCACAGGGGATTCCGGGTTGACAGTGGCAAGGAAGGGAGCCGGCAGCTGTGCTTTGCTCCTGGCAGGGTTATGTGGTGTGCTCCCTACTGGACTTCTAATTCCCTTCCGTAGACCTTCTACTTGTGCAAGTTCTTTCTGGATTCTGGCAGAGGCTCACTCAGTCCCGGCGTTCAGTGTTGTGACGTTTTGTGGTCCTGGTTTCTGTGCCTTCACAGGTATTTTTAATGGATATTTGGAGTAGGCAGAACCAGACACCGTTCACGAGATGCCGTTTCAGACCAGCTAGAGTTAGCTGTTAGCGATTAAGATACATATTTTATTAAGATTCCTATATTAGTATTTTGCTGGTCATAAATACTTGACGTGTCATACACCACTAGTGATTACAGCAGTCTGTGTATCTGATTGTTTCTGGGTTTACTCTGTTGAAGGCATGTGCTGGTCCCTCATTTGTATTGTTCATTTGAGCCTCCACACTCCTTTGCAAGGCGATACTGTTCTCATCCTTACTTGACAGACAAGCAGACGAGGACACTGAGCCTTAAAGGCTTTCGTTTGCCCAAAGTGATGAGTTGGTAATGGTAGAGCTGGGTCTGAAATCCAGAGTCCACTTCAGCCCCCTGTGCTTTTCCTTGGAAAGGTCTCAGCAGTCTTGGCTACTTTCTTATCCATTCTTAGACTATTACAGCAGCAGGCCATTTTTGTAAAACAAGCAATGGCCAGCATCCCCATATCTTGAATTTATAGGCTCGTGAAGGGAGGCTTCTGGGGGTGCTGGAAGGTTCTCTGGTGTTCATTTGGATGGAGGTTCCACGGGTTTGTTCACTTTGTAAGACTTTCTCAAGCTATGCACTTAAGATATCTTCACCTTCTCAAGCTATGCACTTAAGATATCTTCGCACTTTGTTAATTATTTTTAAGTATGATGAATTAGCTACAGTTGAACATATTCAAAAAAGTTTGAATTCTTTGAGATTCTGAGGTTTAAAAAAGCAGTGTTCCAAAAATGCTTTGAATGATAAATTCACATTGTAAATTCAAACATTTTGAATTATAAAGCTAACCTTTTAAAAGAACTACTTTGGGGGCACCTACGTGGCTCAGTGGGTTAAAGCCTCTGCCTTTATTTAGCTCAGGTCACGATCCTAGAGTCCTGGGATCGAGCCCCGCATTGGGCTCTCTGCTCAGCAGGGAGCCTGCTCCCCACCTACTTGTGATCTCTGTCTGTCAAATAAATAAATAAATAAAATCTTAAAAAAAAAAAAGTAAAAGAACGACTTTGAAGACAGGGTAGTGTTATTCTGAATTGCTGATTTTAAAATTTGTCACATTAATGATTGTTTTAGTTATACAGATAATCCCTCATATAGAAAATTCCAGATGCTGACAAAAACAGAAACAAACAAGGTCATTATTCACATGACTAAAGGATTATTTTTCTTCTTATGAAATAAGGTATTAACAAGGTTTTTTTTTTTTTAAAGATTTTATTTATTTGATAGAGACAGAGAGAGAGGGAACACAAGCAGGGAGAATGGGAGAGGGAGAAGCAGGCTTCCCGCCGAGCAGGGAGCGCGATTCGACTTGATCCCAGACCCCTGGGATCATGACCTGAGCCGAAGGCAGACACCTAACTACTGAGCCACCCAGGTGCCCCTTAACAAGGTTTTTTTTTAAGATAACAAGTCTCCTTAGTACCTTTATAGGTTATCCCATTTATAAAATGATTTAAATCTACCATTTAGGAGCAAATTTTATAAAGTAATAGTATGCTCTGATTAACTTCCTTGTTTGCTCTGTGGTTTGGATGTGTTAATTATCATAACATTCTTAATTTTCCCTTTTTGGAGTTTTGGCCAGCAATAATATTTTTCCCTGCTAGTTATTTTTACCATTTTGCTTTTATTGTGAAAATCAGAATTATTGTGCAGAATTCAGTCATTCCATTCACCACTTTTTTTTTTTTTTTTTTTTTTTAGGATTTTATTTATTTATTTGACAGAGATCCCAAGTAGGCAGAGAGAGAGGGGGAAGCAGACTCCCTGTTGAGCAGAGAGCCCAATGCGGGGCTCGATCCCAGGACCCTGAGATCATGACCTGAGCTGAAGGCAGAGGCTTAACCCACTGAGCCACCCAGGCGCCCCATCCATTCACTTCTTTCCATCTGCCCATGGAATAAGCAGTTTTATGTAGAGGAAGCTGTTGGCAGAGGCCTGAACGCCACGCCTTCTTTCTGAATACTGTTTGTGTGTTTTACCACCCAGGGCCAGCTCTGTATGTGTACAACAATGCAGTTTTCACACCAGAGGACTGGCACGGCATTCAGGAAATAGCCAGGAGCAGGAAAAAGGACGACCCCCTGAAGGTTGGAAGATTCGGAATTGGGTTTAATTCTGTCTATCATATAACAGGTATAGTATTTGGTTTTGGGGTCACGGTCATGTAATTTATTTTAACCTATATTTTGTAATTTGTTTAGTTAACTTTGGAGCTAATACTTTTAAAAGGCATCTTTTTCAAATTCTCTGATGGCAGCAAGAAGTATGCCAGTGACCTATCCATGTTTTCTAAAGTTACCATAGTCGGTACACCACAGCCTCATCATGTGATGCTGAAAATTAATGTCGTGATCTGGTGGGTTCAGTGTAATATTATATATTTTGTCATTTTACGTGAGGTTTGAACTGTAGTTCTTAAAATACCTGCATAAATTGTTACTACTCTAAAAGATTTTACAGAGTATCTTTGAGTCAGACAAAAGGATTTTCACAGATTTTCTTGTACCTGTTTTTAAATCTTAGGAGATTGAAGAGGAAAGTATAATACTCAGTAGAATTGAATAACAAACAAAGTGAAGATCTTTGATTCTGGTTTCTTCACATTTTCCTGATAAAAATTTTGCTCTTCTTAAACCTTTGAGTATTTTAAAGATTACTTTGAAATCACGTTTTGAATCTAGAAAGAATATGAGGATTCTGGTTCGTGGTTAAAATAGGAAGTACTTTAAACTCTTGGTGTAGACATCTCTAAGAGTAGATGGCTATCTTCCAGGGTCAAAGCTCTCAGGATTTATTGCAGTTTGTGCTAAAAAGTTTTTTTTTTAATGGAATTGGCACTTGTTGTGGTTTAGTTTCATACTCTGTTTGCATTTTGAACTTGCAGGAGGACAGACTGAGCCAGCTAGCAGAGCTGTAGCTAAAGCTAGGGCAACCATATAACTTACTGTTCACACTGGAACACTCTTCAGAGGAGAAGAGGGTGGTATTGTTCTCAAACCTCTAGCCTGAATTGGGACTGCCCTTGGCATGTGGGGTGTTGGGTCGCTGTAGCCCAGTTTTGTAAGCTTCTATTTTTGATTGCATTTGTATTATTATAATATATTGTGGAACATAAATCATATATTAAATCACAACTTGCAGTGTTATGTAATACATGTTATGTAACATAACAATTATATATAATTGTTATGTAACAGTTATACATGAATGTTCAACCATTGATGGTTACCCCTCAGGTCCGTGACATGTGGAAGTTTTAAAACCACGCATAAGCGCGGAGACGGTTGTACAGGAATGAATTGTTTAGTTGGGGAGTCTAGCTGACTGCCAGCATCCGCATCGCACTGTGGGTTTGTTCACGGTTTGCGAGTGAGCATGCTTCTGTGGGACAGTATTAACTGGAGTGCCGTGCTCTAATCTGAGGATTTGCAAAGGTCGTGCGTTATGCTTTACAACTATCCGGACTCTCTGACATAATTTTAGTAACTGGAGTGCAGACGTGTTGTAAAGGGAGTACAGACAGGAGTGTCCTCCCACCGCATTGTTGATGGATTTAGGAGCTGGGTTGGTGGACGTCTCCTTTCCTACTTAAAATACCTGGAAGTCTAGCAGGCTGTGGTTGCGACCGCGCAGGCTGCCGTGGATGACTGTAAATAGGAGGGTGCACCTCGCGCGAAGGTTAGGTGCGAAAGTCAGCAGGTGGGGCAGACCGTGTGAAAATTACTCTCAGGAAGTCCGTAGAAAGGCACTGCGGTGAAGAATTTTCTCGAAGTACAGAGCATCTGAGGTACCTAGTTTTTCTGCCTCTGTCGAAATAGTGTTGTCTGTGGTTGAGAAACAGGTGAAACAGTTGCTGTTGGTTTCAGGAGCCGTGCTGCATAAAAAATGTGTCTCCTGCGGCACTGCACTTGGGTTGCATGTGCTGAGGTGTGCTCAGCATGAGAGGCACGGGGTGAAAGTGAACCGGGCGGCTGCTTATAGACGTACCCCGGGGCCTTTGCTCAGTGGGTAACACGGTGAGGGCGTCACCCGCACTGTCCTTTCCCTCCCCCACTTTCAGAGACTCTGTGGTGGGAATGTGTATTTTGAGTGTAGGGTGTAACTGTTTGTATAATTGTGTTCAGGTGGCTGTGGGGGCTGAGTGTAAATATCCTTCACATTTGTTGATTGTGTAGTAGGTGTTTGAAGATTTATCTGACGTTTCCGCAGTCGTCATCTAAAGTTTCTCTGCCTGGTACGTACTGAGTCAGAAGAGAGATCATTAGATTTCATGTTCAGAGAATTAAATTCCTGAGCTAAATTTAGTTTGTTTTTAGATAAATCTGTGTTAGAGTCACTTCATGGTTTGTGCTTTTCCACTTACAATATTTTGGTAGTAATTGTACACTGTAATTATAATTGTGCATTAAATTTCAGAGTTGATCACGACTGTCGAAATTTTCTTTACAGATGTTCCTTGCATATTTAGTGGTGAACAGATTGGGATGCTAGACCCTCATCAAACGCTTTTTGGTCCACATGAATCCGGCCAGTGTTGGAATCTCAAAGATGACAGCAAAGAAATTAGTGAACTTTCGGACCAGTTTGCACCATTTATTGGCATTTTTGGAAGCACCAAGGAAACGTTTGTAAATGCCAATTTTCCAGGAACGTTTTTCCGTTTCCCTCTTCGCCTACAACCTTCCCAGCTTAGTAGTAACCTCTACAATAAGCAGAAGGTCCTTGAGTTGTTTGACTCGTTCAGGGCGGATGCAGACACAGTGCTGCTCTTCCTGAAAAGTGTGCAGGATGTTTCCTTACACGTCCGAGAGGCCGATGGAACCGAGAGACTGGTGTTTAGGGTAACTGCTAGTGAGAATAAGGCCCTGAAGCACGAGCGGCCCAATTCTGTAAAGATTCTGGAAACTGCTATAAGTAACTATTGTAAAAAGATTCCAAGCAATAGCATAACCTGTGTAACATATCATATAAATATAGTTTTAGAAGATGAGAGTACTAAGGACGCACAAAAAACCTCCTGGCTGGTGTGTAACAGTGTGGGTGGGCGAGGGATTAGTGGTAAACTTGATTCTTTAGCTGATGAATTGAAATTTGTCCCGATCATTGGAATAGCCATGTCTTTATCAAGAGATGATGAAGAAAAAGGAGCAGCAGCCGATTTCTCAGGAAAAGCCTTCTGCTTTCTTCCTTTGCCGCCGGGCGAGGAAAGCAAAACGGGCCTCCCGGTTCACATCAGCGGGTTTTTTGGCCTGACTGACAATCGCAGAAGCATCAAGTGGCGAGAGCTGGACCAGTGGAGAGACCCGGCAGCCTTGTGGAATGAATTTCTGGTTGTGAACGTTGTCCCTAAAGCCTACGCGACTCTGATCTTAGATTCCATAAAACGTCTGGAGGCAGAAAGGAACTCTGATTTTCCCTTGTCAGTTGACATCATCTATAAGCTTTGGCCCGATGCGAACAAAGTCAAGGTGCACTGGCAGCCGGTGTTGGAGCCTCTGTTTAACGAGCTGTTCCAGAACGCGGTCATGTATTCCATTAGCAACCACTGGGTCAAGTTGGAGGAGGCCTACTTCTCAGAACTGGATGAAAGTTTGGAATACACGAAAACCGTGCTCAGCTACCTCCAGAGCTCAGGGAAGCAGATTGTCAAGGTACCCGCCAATCTTGCTGCTGCCGTTGAGCTCGCTGCCTCCAGCGCCAAGCCCGTGAGGAAAGTGACGCCCGCGTGGGTGCGGCAGGTGCTGAGGAAGTCTGCGCAACCGGGTGATGCCCAAGACAAGCTTCACCTTCTGGAATTCGTGCTTTCTGACCAAGCCTACAGTGAACTGCTGGGGTTGGAGCTGCTACCTTTACAAAACGGAAATTTTGTGCCCTTCTCCTCATCTGTATCAGATCAAGATGTTATTTATATTACCTCAGAAGACTATCCAAGGTAGAGCTCATACTTCTGCCGCGCTGTTCCCTCCCCCCACCCCCCACGGACATCTAGAGTCCTTTACTGTGAAATCCATCAGTCGCCATCAGGGTAGAGCTCTAGTCAGGAAGATTTTCACAGAAATACTTTGTTAAACTATGAAAAAGTGTATTTTTACATTCTAAAGTGAGAAAGCATTCAGATGTTGGTCAGCCTGAAAGTTATCGAGCAGTCGTTTCTCTTGGATATCTCCTAACAGGACACTGAAAACAGGGTTCTAAAGCACTAATAATGAAGTAAGATTGAGTTGATAATGAATTATTTTGACGAAATTGAATTTAATGAGAACAGTGCATTAAGGAACTCTATAAAGGAGGATGTGTATGACATCTCAGAAAATAAAGTTAATTTCATTCTAAGATGTTTAGACTATTCTGGACTTGGCTATGGCGCATGACGCCACCGTGTTTTAAAGGAATGCCTAGATAGTATTCGATCAAAAAGTATTGCAGTGTGATTTGGTACGTGCATTATCATTTATAGAAAGTAGTACATTTAACTGATTTGAAATTACGTAATTGAATTTCTTTTATCTTAGAATTGTTAGAAGGTTACAGTTGCTGTGTTTCTTTCACTTTTTAGGTCCCTTTTCCCAGGTCTTGAAGGAAGGTTCATTTTGGATAACTTGAAGCCTCACCTTATAGCTGCTTTAAAGGAAGCTGCCCAAACCCGAGGTATTATAGTTGCTTAGGTTTTTTTTTTTTTTAAATAAACCTATTGCTAAAAGTATAAATAGCTTTTATAAGTTTTCTGTGAAGTTGAACCAGTAGGAAATTGCCGAAAGTTACCGTTCTGAACCTGTAAGTCAACAATTTCAGATGGTTCAACCTAATGTAATTGTTATATTTTAAGGCATTTCAGTGCTAGATTTGGACATATAAAAGAATCCAAGGGTGGTATTGCATTGCAAAACCTCTGCTGTCACCATAAATTACCATTCGTGGTGATTTCTTACGCAGCTTTTTTTTTTTTAAATATTTTATTTATTTGTCAGGGGAAGAATGAGAGAGCACAAGTAAGGGGAGTAGCAAGCAGAGGGAGACGCAGGCTCCCCACTGAGCAAGGAGCCCAGTATGGGACTTGATCCCAGGTTGCTGGGATCATGATCTGAGCTGAAGGCAGACGCTTAACTGACTGAGCCACCCAGGTGTCCCTTACACAGCTTTCCCATTTCCTTTCTCATGTGGACCCTCAGTCTCGTATCTCGTAGCCCGTGTAGTAGTGAGCACAGCTGTTACTGGTTGGATCGCACAGAGGAAGGAGGGAAAGAGGTTTGGTTCAAAGGTCAGAAGGTCATATGTGCCTGGAGCTCAGGGCTTGCACCTGCCAGCCTTATTGTGTTGCCCACACCACCCAGTCCTCCAGAGTTTTTTGTGGCTGTTCTGGCTCAGCTCCAGGGACTGCAGACTGATGGCAGTGTCAGGAAAGGGAACTCTTGAGGTCTTGGCAAAGGATGGGCGTCCTTTATTGAGAATTTTTTGTAGGAAAAGACAGAGTGGTCTAGGGGGAAAGACCAGCATGGGTCTCAGTTTAATAGAATCTTTCAACTTTTGTGAGCATCCTTTCTCTTATAAAACCGTTGTCTGTCTGAACTCTTTCTAAGAAAGTTAGATATTGGCCTGAAAAATTCTGGATTTGTCCCATCAGTTAAGGTTATAAAGCGTATTTTTTGTAGTGTGTCTTTTATAGCATGTGCTGTTCTCTTTTGAAGGATAATGAGTAAAGGAAAAGCTGCCAGTCATTAAACATCTTTATTCATTTAAATAGAAGTGAAAGGAGTTGGAATGGGGGAGGCGAACTAAGGATGGGCCCAGGTGAGACTGAGGAAGATGAGAGTGCAGTGCCGCGACCACAGGGATCTGGACCTGGGAGCTGGGAAGTGGATGTTGATCTTTCCACTCCCTACATGATTCTCCTAGCTGGGAATGGTCATCTGCAAAGTAGCCTTTCTGGGAGTCTAAACTTGGATTCTTATAACTCTGCTGTTCTGTGCTCTAAAGTTTTAGAAATCCCTATTTTTCCAAAATCTGAATTACAGTCTTGTATAAAAACTTCACATTGAAATATAATGCACACACAGACAAGTACACATACCATAAATGTAGGCTCAGTGAAGTTTTACAAACCGAACAAACCTAGGTCCAAACCCAGAAGGTTGCCCACACCCAGACACTGCCTCAGGCCTTCTGTGGTCTCCTCCGCTCACACGGTGATCCTGGCATTTAGTAGCACAGATGAGCTCAGCTAGTTACCGTGGTGTGTGTCTGTGTCCTTGACTACTCTTATCCATCCAGGTTGTCTGACTGGATCCTGCTTTCTCCTTGTGTGATGTATTACTTTCTTTTGAAGAGAGTGTTCTTGTTAATGGCTGGTAGTTTCTCAGGTGGATATGGATTTGGAAATCAGCCCGGTTAGTCAAGTTATTCGGAACCAAATCAGGAGCAAAGGGTCCAAGTCCAGCAGAATAATACCACTTTTACTCAGAACTTTTCAGATACCCTGTGGCACAGGGCATGGCCGCAACTTGTTTGGCCTTAGGTAGAAGGGGTACCCGTTGTTACATTTTTAGGAATGAGTTGAATTTGTGCATTTACTTAGATAACTTGACATTTTTATAAAGTTGAGTCTTCCCACTTTGTGTGTCTTTTCATTTTCTCATCTACTGTGGATTCTGATTTGTTATTTTGAGATTATACCATAAGCACTGTTTCGTCTCTGGTTCTTGGTTAATTTTTCTGGACTGTAAGCTAGATGGGTTGGGTTGACTGTTTCTGTCACCCATAATGTGTAGTTCGGTTCTCCCAGAAATTGTCTTCAAGGTCACTTTCCTTTATGTCAGTTTAAGTTTAGGCTACCATTCTCATGATTATTTAGTGATCCTGACCTCTGGCCTTTTCAGTATTTTATCTGGCCATATGAGAGATGGGTTACTGCCTCCTGGGCATCTTCCCTATTATTTTTGTACTATTAGTTCCAGGCAAAATTAGTTTTTGATAGTTTGTTGCCTCAAACAGTTTTAAGGTTTTGGGAGCATTATGATGTGGAGGCTGATGAGGACCCAGTAAGAGACACCCTTGCTTTGGTTTTCTGAGACACGAGTTGGCGAAGAGATGCCCAGAGAGAAGTCCAGTAGATCAACATGACGCATTGCCCTGATGTCCTGATAATTCTGGTGCTGGAGATCATGGCTGGTGGCAGGCGGCTTGCTTCTGCTGTTGATCCAGAATCACTCAGATGAGCTCACTAGTGTAGACATAGGCAGTGTGGGAGCACCCAGCTGCCCTGCGCCGGCTGCCCCTGCCCAGCTTCTTGATATTGTGCAGGTTCTTCTCTGAAGTGACCAGTCAAATATGTTATTCCATGTTTTGGTGGCCTTGGCCAGACGGAGGGCATTAGTGAATGTGGGAGAAGAGAGGCCCCTGTGTGTCGTTTACCCCTAGGTGTATTACCCTGGGGACTCCCTTCTATGGTAGGGAACATCACACATACACAACATGATGTTTTATTTATTATTTTATCTTTCTTTTGCTCTAAATGACGACCATGTGGCTGTTTTGCTGACAGAGCACTGTAGACTTCTGTTTGCTGATCATCAGTAACAACCGATTGCCCGGTTTTCAAAGTTCTGCTGCCTAGAATTAAAATGTGTTTTTTTTCTCTGCAGTGGGTACTTCTCTAATTTCATTCCTAGGATAAAATCTGTCTTATTATTTCATAGTTTTACTTGTATTGCATTTAGAATCCTGAGCTAAATACTAAGTAATTGCTTGTATTTTCATTGTTTGCCTCTACTGCCCCTTTACTGTTAGCTTAAACATTGCTTCAGTTTTCCCCCTTTTCGGAAAAACAGAACAAACTTGACTTTGATTCCTCTTGCATTCGTTGCTGGTCCGGCTTTTAGACAGCGTAGGATATGCGTATGGTCTGCCTCCTCGTCACCTGTTATCATTGCAAACAAATCTTTGTTTCTGCTAGATATCCAATAAAATTGCCTGGCCGAGGTCACCAGTTAATGCCTTTTTTACTGTTAAGCCCAGTGGCCTTTTTTGTTGTTTTATCTGATCTCCCTGAAGTTTAGACGCTGTTGCTCATGCCCTTTCGGAACGCCTTGGTTTTTATGGCACTGTTCTCTTTTGGTGTCCTCATGCTTCTTTGCCTGCTTCCCAGAATTATTTGTGAATTCCTGTTCCTGAGTTTATCCCTGAGTGAGCTCTCACTCACCTCTTCCATTTTGCTTTCACTTTCTTTGAGCATCCCTACCCAGCCCGGGCACCTGCCGCCATCCCTGTGGAAGAACCGCCCCATCATCTTTTGCCACCCCGGTCTCAAGATGGGCAGTGTGCTGTAATGGTTATCGTCTGGGACTTTGTAGTCACACATATCTTGGCTCACACCCAACTCCTTCATTGTGTGACTCTGGACAAATTAGCCAACCTCTCTGAGCCTGTGTTTCCCAGTCAGTAACAAGGTAATACAGGAACATCCTTCCATGACAGTCTGTCTGAGGCCCTCAAGTTTTGGTGATACCCAGTGCAAGATGACTTTATTAGAAGGTTAGAGAAATGAGAGAAAGTGTTGAGTCAAGGATGGCAGGCAGTCACAGCCTCCCGAGTTTTATCCAGTTTTGCAGTATTGCAGGGGGGCAGGTTATCGAAAAGCGATGTTGTAGTGTTACAGTGGTCATTACTGTGGTGATCACATGATGCATACATAATATGTCCAGTTCGGCGCGGTACCGGGCACATGAGGTCACTGACGAAATGGCCGCTATTGTCATTTTGCATGTGGGAGTTCTGTAAGTGTCTCAAAATCAACATTTTCGTGACTTGAGTCCTCATTCTCTCCCTCAATCTGTTCCCCCTGCTTCCCGGCTCTCTGCGTTAGGCTCTCGCTTTCCGGGCTGCCTCCGTCACAGTGTAGGCCTCACCGATTCGCTCGCTCCAGTGCTCGCTCTTCACCCGATCACATCCCTCCCCTGCTCGGCATTCTCAGTGGACACTGATTTCTCTCAGGTTAAACCTGGTGGTGTTCCTGTGGGTGACACGGCTTTCTGTGACTGGGAACGCACCATCTCTTTGGCTTCGGTTCATTCCGTGTCCCCCTGCTGTTCTCGCCATGCCGAGCACTTGCAGATTGATGGACGTCCTGCTCCGTCCATCCCCCCAGAGCAGACGCGCTTGTCACCACCGTGCAGCACAGCGGCTCTTCGGCATTCGGTAGTGGGCGCTTGGCACTTGCTCTTGCCTGAATGGAAGTTTCCTCATGTCTGTATTTTTGTATGCGCTGTTCCTTTGCTTAAAACCCTCTCTCCACCCTCCGCTTTGCCGCTCGGACTGGTATTCGTCCTTTACGCTTCAGCCCACACATGTCCTCCAAGAGGAGGCTTCCCTGCGCCCACCCCTGCCCTGCACCTCTGAGGTGGCTGCCTCTGCTTTGCTCAGGGAGCTCAGCCCACAGCCCACTCAGTCCTCTCGGCCTTATCATGGTCATAATTTGACTCTGCGAGACTATAAAGTCCTTGAGCGCAGGGACCATCACTTACTTTGTTTTTGTATTTCCAGACGTGTATTGACACGTCTGGCTGCACGTGTTCCTGCTTCCACGTGCTGGGCTGGCGATGGTGTTGGGGGACAGGGGCACAAAGATGGAAAGGCAAATAAATCCCTGGGATTGTGCTCGTGATTTACTGTTAACTGGTCGGATGAATATCTTCTGTCCTCTTACCTGCTCTCCATAATCGTGAGATAATCAGGTCTTCATTTGAGTTATTTGAGGGTTAAGTTACTTGAGTAAATGCTTGACTGTCAGAGTTTGGGGAGTAGTTAGAAGAGAGGGTAGATGGGTTTAGAAGAAACAAATAGAAAAAACAGTTAAATCAGAGAAATGGTAGGAGTGCCTGATAGGTTAGCACCACGATCCTATTTATATTTGAAATACTTTTAATATTTCCTTATTACATACGGCCTCATGCCTTGCTCTGTTTCATGACCAAAGACTCCCAGTAAATATTTTTCTGAATTTCCCCTATGTAGCAGGCATTGTGCTAGAGGGAGATAATGTGAAGAATAAAAGCAAAGGAGCTCACGGTCCAGCGGGGACATCAATGTAAACAATAGTGCCCTTCAGTGGGATGCGTCCTGTGTCAAATCCTGAGAACAGAGTCAGTCTGAGGAGGGGGTGGCGGGTCGGGGCACCTCGCAGAGGAGCTGGCACGTGTTCTGTCTCGGACTTTCTGGAGAAAGACTGCAAACATCATGGTGGAGGGGTGGCGTATTCACCTCCACTTGGACACGACTTTGTGGTTATTCACGGTATTCATTGTTGAGATAGTCTCTTGGTGTATGTAGAAGTCTTCAGAAGAAGTGGCAGTTTCAGGTGCCAACCTCAGGTGTATAGATGAGCAAGATTCCAAAGACTGGTGCAGGATTTGTTCCATGAGGATATTCTGGGTTACTACGTTCACAACCACCTGCTGGACAGAGGGCCCTGTCGTAGGACGTCTTCCTCCCACACGCTCATCCTCCTTCGGGCGGCCATTACGTCTCACCTGCAGTACGGGAATAATCGTGAAGGTCTTCCCACATCCGTTCTTGCTTCTCTGGTTAACACAGCAACAGTACTGCTACTTAATCTTTCTAAAATATTTTCCCACTCTTTATCTGAAGATCTTTCAAAGGCTTCCCTTTTTTCCTTGGAACAAAGGCCAAAATCCTTAGTATTTCTTACAGGCCCTTCACTATGTGGCTCCGCTTCTGGGTCTTATAAAGATGCCTGGAATCCAGTACGTGGAAAGGTATATCAGTATTTGCTCTTATTGTGATTCTTATTAATAATCTCTTTTATAGTCTCCCTTGATCTTTCTCATATATGGGAGATGGCCTGTTCTTTTCCTCCCTAAGGTGTAGTGTACATGGTTTCCTTTGTCCCCCATCTCTCTCTCTCATGCTTGTTTGTCTCATGGCCCATGTGTCCTTATGGCACACGGAGTTCTCGTCGCACTTGTGCCCCACACGTGTGCCTGTTTCATCATTTATGGTAATTTATCTAATACCCACCTTCCCCATTAGACTATAAGACACGGTCTGAGGTCATGTATCATGTTTATTTCTCTGTCTCTAGCAGTCACCATTGACGGACAGAATGCCTGTCAAGTAATTGAAAGAATGTTAAGATTAGAAGAGCTTAAATTCCTTTGATAAGAGCTAGGGCTCTGTGTTAGCTGCCAGGTGTAGCCTAATATACCCAAGTATACTAACGTGGCACAGAGCTGTGGAGGTGTACTTGAGCAAAGAAATGGCTTGCTTCAGGCAGAGGAGGGGTTAGATGGCCATAGAGGATTCTTTGATGGTTGAAATTATTGGTGGTTACTATAAGCAAGCCGTGGAAGTATATGAGAAAACCTCCTTTTCTTTGTCATAGAGTCTGAATTATACTTACTTTATGGAGATACTCCAAAAATTGTGTACTTACTTTGTAGAGGTACTCTGATTTATGGAGTGATTTACCCTGTAAATTAGATGTCTTCCCTTTCTTAATTTTTTTTTTTTTAAGAGGCAGGTGGGAACAGCAGTGGGAGGGGAGAGAGAATCTCAAGCAGGCTCCACACTCAGCATGGGGCCCCATGTGGGGCTCAGTCTCAAGACCCTGAGCTCATGACCTGAGCTGAAATCAAGAGTCGGATGTGTAACTGACTGAGCCGCCCAGGCGCCCTTCCCTTTCTTAATTCTTATCTGGAATATCTGAATATCACATGGTAATCATCTGTATAAAAAGCACACTGGGAATTTATCAAATTACATTATTTATGCTGTTGAAATGTAATTTATACATAGAAAGTTCGCATTTCTTTCTTTGTTGCTTTCTTTCTGAGCTAAGATTTCCTACCCATTATGTAGTTTGGATTTAGCTTGCATTGAAATACATTTTTAAATCTTAAATGTATATTCTGCTATATTTGGAATTTTGTTTATGGCTTTTCTTTTACATAATGATGTGTAAGATTCCATAGATGGTGCTATCTTAAGATGTAGAATAATTTCTGTAGCCGACTTGTGAAATTGTGACCGTTCTGGCTTTCTCTAAGATTGGATTTAATTATATTCTAGCACAACAACTTCTCTGGGGATATTCAGGTATGGCCACTGACTAAATGTTGTGTTTATTTGTAGCCTGATGTTTTTGTTCATTTGATTCTTTGAATCTTGTTTTTTCATTTACTGAAGTAGCTAGAGGTTATGTTAACATTCCCCACCCCCCCCGCCCCCCCGGTGCTGATAACTATTTAAAGGAGAGAGGAAACTGTACCAATATAGGTTTATAGGTGGTTGTTGTACATACCACAATAAAACCATGATTTGAAAACATTTCATAAAACATTTGGTCTCAAAGAATTCTGCTGAAATTTGTATTTTAAGCTGTGGTTTTTAATGGGAAAGTGAATGAACGCACCTCTCTTTAATGATATACACAAATATTGAGATTAGAAAGTGTAGAGGGGACCAAGTTCTGGGATCTGTGACCGTGAAGGGAGGAGGCTTTCTGGTACCCACAGTGGTGACTGGCTTACCATGCTGGTTGGGATGGCAGAGCATCCTTCTGCTTGGCACACTGAGGAAAGTAAAGTGGCTAACATAGCTTTCATTTGGAACAGGCTTGATCTTGATTGTTCTTACCATGCCTAGTGTGTCCTTTTACTGACTTTTTAAAAAAAAATTTTTAATAAAAAAATATATATTTTTAAAGATTTTACTTATTTATTTGACAGACAGAGATCACAAGTAGGCAGAGAGGCAGGCAGAGAGAGAAGAGGAAGCAGGCTCCCTGGTAGGCAGAGAGCCCGATGTGGGACTCGATCCCAGGACCCTGGGATCATGACCTGAGCTGAAGGCAGAGGCTTTAACCCGCTGAGCCCCCCAGGGGCCCATTTTAATAAAAATATTTTGACTCAGTTTGTATTATTTTCCCCCAGTTCATGTTTCACGTGGAAAATAAGAGGATGCAATATTTGCTTAATGGACATTGTTTTTATGGTAAATGTTATTTTTTGAAGTCACTCAGTTCTTTGTAGTAAGCTGTGCCCATACTCAATTGAGAAACCAAGTCATTATTATATTGATGATTCCTATTAATATTAAATTTGGTTTCTAGCTTGTAAGTGGCTTGTCATCCATAGCTGTTTTTACTATATATTTCGAAACCCTAATATATCCTATATCTGTAAGGTATAATCAAAGAAGAAAACAAAATGGTGGTAGGAGTAGGTTGCGTAGTTATCCTGTGCCTTAGGGATGCTCCTGGTAATGGCGGTGTCCTCTCCTGTTGTCTGGTGGCACCTTTTCTAGATGAACACTAGGACACCTTGAAGGGGCAGAATGCCAGTGTGGACTTCTTGAAAAGAAATTTGGCCACCAGTGTATTTTTGAACCACTTTGGCAGGCTCCACGTTAGAGTGGACGTTCCCACTGGACCCCCACGGTCCCCCCTCTCTCAGTGCTGCTGCTAGAGCTGCCTGGTGCCAGATGGAGTGCTTGGCAGGCAGACAGCTTTCCTTTCCTTCCTTGGTTCCTTTCTTTTCCCATCTTTCTGTTTCTTGGAAGGTTTGACTCATCTGTAGCTTTTACCATTGAATGGACTTGCCCTCTGTCACATGTGTATTTAAAGAGAGATTTGGCTCCCTCTACACAGTGGGGTGTAGTTAGAACTCATCAGTCATCGAAGTTGCCCCTGTCCCTTTCTGTACAAGAAAAGTAGAAAGAGCTGTTGCTGTGCTCACAGCCTCGGACGCCCAGAGTCAGCAGCTGTGACTCCAAAGGAGTCTGGTCAAGTGTACTGAGCCCCAAGTCAGCAAAAGCGTTCAGGACGGAGATTTTGTAGCTAAGTAAATATTGAAGTAGTCTATAATATCCTATTTTCATCTGTGTCAAAAATCTTCCTCAAAGTTGGTACTGAACATAAACATGTGAATAAATATAAACAAAAAACATAGTGCAGTCTTTAAAGAGTGATTCAGTGTGTTGATGTTTATTATTTTGAACAGTTGATAGTAAAGCAAAAACTACTCTTAAAAGAGGTAGTTCTGAAATAATCATGTCTAATCTTAGCTTAGATAAGACAGTTCTGTCTTCAGGAACACTTTCAGTGCTGTTGAGTTGACCTCTTGACAGCGCTGCTGATTTTCAAGGCTAGGGCAACAAAAACATCGTCATTCATTAAAATGCTATAAAAATGATTTCGCTGATACTGTTGGAGGTGCTTTATCATTTCGTGGCTTTCTGACCCAAGACGTGAGGACTTTTCTGTGTTCACATTTCTTCTTTAGGGCAAAAATCTAAAGGCTTAAATACAAAACTACATAGCAATCAGGACTTCAGATTAAACCCATATAAGTACTTAGAATTGTGTCTTAATTTCATTTTCTCTCTCCTTTACTTTCCCTTATGTCTTTTTTAGTTGAGCATGACTGGTGTGTTAGTTGCATGTTATATGTGGTGTGGGTGTTTTTTTGGTATTTTATTTATACATTAATATTAGCCCTTTTTCCTGAAGGTGGGTATAGTTTTATGAATTGCTGGTTTCACATGAGGACACTAGACAGTGTCATCTACCAAATGCACGTCTTGTGGCAGTTATTAACGTACAGCACAGTGTGGTGTACATTTAATGTTTTGTTTCATAGTGTTCTGAATTTTAATTTCTAACTCTTTTTTGTATCTTTGGTGTTAAATCCTTGCCTTACTTATGATTTGGATATTCTACTAATTCAATTCAGTAAGCATTTTTTTAGAACATTGTTACTAAAACTTAATTATAAAAAATTATATTTTAATGGAATTCATAGGTCAAGGAGACTGTACTAGTCAGACTATTGACAAGATTTTTTGATTTCTTAAATGTTACTACTTGATTTACCCTAAATCACACATGTAGAAACTGAAGACATTCAGAATTTGGGGATTGACATCTTCCAAAAATTGCAAAAATGTACCCTTGCTTAAATTTCTGTAGCAGTAATATAAAAATGTCTTACTGTAACATGAAAGATCATTTTCTTGGTAGGAGGTAGAGTCATCTTCCCGATGTATAGGACTCTGAAATAGGGATGTCCTCTCTTGGTTAAAAAATAGTGATGTACCAAAGTTTCAAAGGGCTTGAGACCCTCTTTTATAATTTTTTAAAATAGTCTCTTTAAGAGTTTAGAAATTGTATGTACATGGGAAGAAAATTGTTAGTTTTCCATAAGATTGAATTTGAGATGCTTTTTGTTTCTCTATATGGGCTAACACAGACCTATAGGTATGTAATGTTCTTGAAAAATCTTTTCCTATTGGTATTTTAAATACTCTGAAACACAAAATGCACTTAGAAATAGTGTTATTTTCTGGACCAGTGGTTAAGAATCAGCAAAAATCTTTTTCCCTGGACAAAATCATACTAGTCTCCTCCGTTATAAAAATCTAAAAGTAGAGCAGCTTGATGGGGGACAAGCCCTGCCTTCGCAGCAGACCCCAGCTGCTCCCATTCCTTGTCTCCAAGGCGTTTCTACAAAATCCCAGGGCTCCAAAGAGCACACTTTAATAAATAAGTAATAAGTAGCCAGGTAAAAGCTTATTGGAAAATCTGTGAATATCGTCCCTGCTTGGGCGTGTAAACAGAGCAGTCTTGGAACCAGAACTTCATCCCCATCCTTTTTCCAGAGAGAATTCGGGTTCCAGAAAGATTGACACCTACCTTACATACCAGGTTTTAGTGAGTGGAAGAAAAGTCTGTAAGGGCCCTCGCTGCCTTGGCTTCAGAGAGTGTTGGGCATCCGAGACAGGGACTCTTGTCTCATGCCCCTCTCTCATCCTGTGCAGCCACGTTTCCTTCCTGGACACATGAAGAAAGGAAATTCATACTAGGTTTGCTTATAAATCACTTACCCTTAAATAGAATGGTACTTAGTTAAGCTCTAGCCACATTTTCTTTCATGCTCTTATTTGTGGACAGATAACCACTAAAAATTACTTTCCATGTTGATTCCATTTGTAGAACAGCATAAGATAATTTTTTAAAATACATGCAAATGCGTTTTAAATATTTACTTAAAATAAGCACTTTCCAAAGAGAATTTTTTCTCCCATGAGTCATTGTAAATATAAGTGTATGTGTAGATTCTCTGTCGTTATGTAAAAATTATTTTAGCCCAGGTATGCTGAATGTTTGCATTTTTACAGTGTACTTAAACCTTCTAAAAATGGCTTCATAGTGCTATCTAGTCTGCAAGAATAGGAAGCTAAATAAGTTATAGTAGAGTTACATCTATTTATAACATTTCTGTATGTGATTTACAGGAAGACCATGCACTCAGCTACAGCTTCTAAATCCAGAACGATTTGCACGTCTTATCAAAGAAGTAATGAATACATTCTGGCCTGGCAGAGAGTTGATTGTTCAGTGGTATCCATTTGATGAAGACAAAAATCACCCATCTGTTGCATGGCTTAAAATGGTTTGGAAGAATCTCTATATACATTTTTCAGAAGATTTGACTTTATTTGATGAGATGCCACTTATCCCCAGAACTATGCTAGAAGAAGGTCAGACGTGTGTGGAACTCATTAGACTCAGGATTCCATCATTAGTCATTTTAGATGATGAATCTGAAGCACAGCTTCCTGAATTTTTAGCAGACATTGTACAAAAACTTGGAGGGATTGTCCTTAAAAAATTAGATACCTCCATACAGCATCCACTTATTAAAAAATACATTCACTCACCATTACCGAGTGCTGTTCTGCAGGTAATGGAGAAGATGCCATTGCAGAAATTGTGTAATCAGATAGCTTCGCTGCTTCCCACACACAAAGATGCTCTGAGGAAGTTTTTAGCTAGTTTAACTGATATCAGTGAAAAAGAGAAAAGAATAATTCAGGAATTGCCAGTATTCAAGCGAATTAACCATTTATCTGATCAGGGACTTTCCTCTTACACAAAACTAAAAGGCTGTAAGGTCTTGCACCATACGGCCAAACTTCCACCAGATCTCCGACTCTCTGTTTCGGTAATAGATAGTAGCGATGAAGCTACTATTCGGTTGGCAAACATGTTGAAAATAGAGAAGTTAAAGACCACTAATTGCTTAAAACTCATTTTAAAAGATATTGAAAATGCATTTTATTCACATGATGAGGTAACACATCTTATGTTATGGACCCTTGAGAATCTGTCCTCTCTTAAGAATGAGAATCCGAATGTGCTTGATTGGTTAATGCCCTTGAAATTCATTCAGATTTCCCAGGAACAGATGGTGTCAGCCGGTGAACTCTTTGATCCTGATATAGAAGTACTAAGGGATCTCTTTTACAGTGAAGAAGAAACCTGCTTCCCACCTTCAGTTTTTACCTCACCAGATATTCTTCACTCTTTAAGACAGATTGGTCTGAAAAACGAAGCCAGTCTCAAAGAGAATGATGTTGTGCAAGTAGCAAAAAAAATTGAAGCCTTACAGGTCAGTTCTTGTCCAAATCAGGATGTCCTTCTAAAGAAAGCCAAAACACTCTTACTGGTTTTGAACAAGAATCATGCGCTGTTGCAGTCGTCTGAAGGAAAGATGACCCTGAAGAAAATAAAATGGGTTCCAGCTTGCAAGGAAAGGCCACCAAACTACCCAGGCTCCTTAGTCTGGAAGGGAGACGTCTGTAACCTTTGTGCCCCACCAGATATGTGCGATGGAGCCCATGCGATTCTGGTTGGCTCGTCACTTCCCCTTGTTGAGAGTGTCCATGTCAACTTGGAGAAAGCCTTAGGGATCTTCACCAAACCTGGCATCAGTGCTGTCTTAAAACATTTTAAAATTGTTGTTGATTGGTATACTTCGAAAACCTTTAGTGATGAAGACTACTATCAGTTTCAACATATTTTGCTTGAAATTTATGGATTCATGCACGATCATTTAAATGAAGGGAAGGATGCTTTCAGAGGCTTAAAATTTCCATGGGTTTGGACTGGCAAAAAATTTTGTCCCCTCGCCCAAGCTGTGATAAAACCATTTCATGATCTTGACCTTCAGCCTTATTTGCATAGTGTGCCTAAAACCATGGCAAAATTCCACCAACTGTTTAAGGTCTGTGGTTCAATAGAGGAGTTGACATCAGACCATATTTCCATGGTCATTCAGAAGGTGTATCTCAAAAGTGACCAAGATCTCAGTGATCAAGAAAGCAAACAAAATCTTCACCTTATGTTGAATATCATCAGATGGCTTTACAGCAATCAGATTCCAGCAAGCCCCAACACGCCGGTTCCAATACATCACAGCAAAAATCCTTCTAAACTTATCATGAAGCCAATTCACGAATGCTGTTATTGTGACATCAAAGTTGATGACCTCAATGACTTACTGGAAGATTCAGTGGAACCAATTATTCTGGTGCATGAGGACATACCCATGAAAACTGCAGAATGGCTGAAAGTTCCATGCCTTAGTACAAGACTGATCAATCCTGAAAACATGGGATTTGAGCAGTCAGGGCAAAGGGAACCACTTACCGTAAGAATTAAAAATATTCTGGAAGAATACCCTTCAGTGTCAGATATTTTTAAAGAACTGCTTCAAAATGCTGATGATGCAAATGCAACAGAATGTAGTTTCATGATTGATATGCGAAGAAATATGGACATTCGAGAGAATCTGCTGGACCCAGGCATGGCAGCTTGCCATGGACCCGCTCTGTGGTCATTCAATAATTCTCAGTTCTCAGATTCAGATTTTGTGAACATCACTAGGCTAGGAGAATCTTTAAAGAGGGAAGAGGTTGACAAAGTTGGAAAATTTGGTCTTGGATTTAATTCCGTGTACCATATCACTGACATTCCCATCATCATGAGTCGAGAATTCATGATAATGTTCGATCCAAACATAAACCACATCAGTAAACACATTAAAGACAAATCTAATCCTGGGATCAAAATTAATTGGAGTAAACAACAGAAAAGACTAAGGAAATTTCCTAATCAGTTCAAGCCATTTATAGATGTTTTTGGCTGTCAGTTACCTTTGACTGTAGAAGCACCTTACAGCTACAGTGGAACTCTTTTCCGACTGTCCTTTAGAACTCAACAGGAAGCGAAAGTGAGTGAAGTTAGTAGTACCTGCTACAATACAGCAGATATTTACTCTCTTGTGGATGAATTTAGTCTCTGTGGACACCGGCTTATCATTTTCACTCAGAGTGTGAACTCAATGTATTTGAAGTACTTGAAAATTGAGGAAACCAATCCCAGCTTGGCACAAGACACAGTCATAATCAGAAAAACCCCCTGCTCTTCCAAAGCATTGAGCACCCCTGTCTTAAGTGTTTTAAAGGAAGCTGCTAGGCTCATGAAGGCTTGCAGCAGCAGTAATAAAAAGCCTCCTGCTGAGGCGCCAAAGTCATCTTGCATTCTTCAGGTCACAGTTGAAGAATTTCACCACGTGTTCAGAAGAATTGCTGATTTACAGTCGCCACTTTTCAGAGGTCCGGATGACGACCTAACTGCTCTCTTTGAAATGGCTAAGTCTGGCCAATCAAAAAAGCCATCAGATGAGCTGCCACAAAAAACAGTAGAGTGTACCACGTGGCTTATATGTACCTGCATGGACACAGGAGAGGCTCTCAAGTTTTCTCTGAATGAAAGTGGACGCAGACTAGGGTTGGTTCCTTGTGGGGCCGTGGGAGTTCTGCTGTCTGAAATCCAGGACCAGAAGTGGGCTGTGAAACCACATGTTGGAGAAGTATTTTGCTATTTACCCTTACGAATCAAAACAGGATTGCCAGTTCACATCAATGGGTGTTTTGCTGTTACTTCAAATAGAAAAGAAATCTGGAAGACGGACACAAAAGGACGATGGAATACCACCTTCATGAGGCATGTTATTGTGAAAGCTTACTTGGAGGCACTCAGTGTCCTGCGTGACCTGGCCACTAATGGGGAGCTCATGGATTATACTTACTACTCAGTGTGGCCTGATCCCGAATTAGTTCATGATGATTTTTCTGTAATTTGCCAAGGATTTTATGAAGATATAGCTCATGGAAAAGGGAAAGAATTGACCAGAGTCTTCTCTGATGGATCCACATGGGTTTCCATGAAGAATGTGAGATTTCTAGATGATTCTATACTTAAAAGAAAAGATGTTGGTCCAGCAGCCTTCAAGATATTTTTGAAGTACCTCAAGAAGACTGGGTCAAAAAACCTTTGTGCTGTTGAACTTCCTTCTTCAGTAAAATCAGGATTTGAAGAAGCTGGCTGCAAACAGATACTGCTTGAAAATACATTTTCGGAGAAGCAGTTTTTTTCAGAAGTGTTTTTCCCAAATATTCAAGAAATTGAAGCAGAACTCAGAGATCCTTTAATGAATTTTGTTCTAAATGAAAAAATTGATGAATTCTCTGGAATTCTTCGTGTTACTCCCTGTATTCCTTGCTCTTTGGAGGGGCATCCTTTGGTTTTACCATCAAGATTAATCCACCCCGAAGGACGAGTTGCAAAGTTATTTGATACTAAAGACGGACGGTTTCCTTATGGTTCTACTCAGGATTATCTTAATCCTATCATTTTGATTAAGCTGGTTCAGTTAGGCATGGCAAAAGATGACATTTTATGGGATGACATGCTGGAACGGGCACAGTCCGTGGCTGAAATTAATAAAAGTGATCATGCTGCTGCTTGTCTAAGAAGTAGTATCCTGTTAAGTCTCATTGATGAAAAACTAAAAATAAGGGACCCTAGAGCAAAGGATTTTGCTGTAAAATATCAAACAATCCCTTTCCTTCCATTTCTGACAAAGCCAGCAGGATTTTCTTTGGACTGGAAAGGTAACAGTTTTAAGCCTGAGACCATGTTTGCGGCAACTGACCTTTATACGGCCGAGCATCAGGATATAGTTTGTCTCTTGCAACCAATTCTGAATGAAAACTCACATTCCTTCAGAGGTTGTGGTTCAGTATCATTGGCCGTTAAGGAGTTTTTGGGGCTGCTAAGGAAACCAACAGTTGATCTGGTTGTGAACCAATTGAAAGAAGTTGCAAAATCAGTTGATGACGGAATTACACTGTACCAGGAGAACATCACCAATGCCTGCTACAAATACCTTCATGATGCGATGATGCAAAATGAAATCATCAAATTATCAATTGTTGAAAAGTTGAAACCTTTTAGCTTCATTCTCGTTGAGAATGCATATGTTGATTCAGAGAAAGTTTCTTTTCATTTGAATTTTGAAGCGGCACCATACCTTTATCAGCTGCCTAATAAGTACAAAAATAATTTCCGTGAGCTTTTTGAAAGTGTGGGTGTGAGGCAGTCATTTACTGTTGAAGATTTTGCCCTTGTTTTGGAATCTATCGATCAAGAGAAGGGAACGAAACAAATAACAGAAGAGAGTTTTCAGCTTTGCCGGCGAATCATTAGTGAAGGCATATGGAGTCTCATTAGAGAAAAGAAACAAGAATTTTGTGAGAAAAATTATGGCAATATATTACTGCCAGATACTAATCTGAAGCTTCTCCCTGCTAAATCTTTATGCTACAACGATTGTCCCTGGATAAAAGTCAAGGACACCACTGTGAAATACTGTCATGCCGATATCCCCAGGGAAGTAGCTGTAAAGCTCGGAGCTGTCCCAAAGCGACATAAAGCCTTAGAGCGGTATGCATCCAACATCTGTTTTACCACGCTTGGCACGGAATTTGGGCAGAAAGAAAAACTAACCAGCAGAATTAAGAGTATTCTTAATGCCTATCCTTCAGAAAAGGAAATGTTGAAGGAACTTCTTCAAAATGCCGATGATGCGAAGGCCACAGAAATCTGTTTTGTGTTTGACCCCAGACAGCATCCAGTCGATAGAATATTTGATGATAAGTGGGCCCCCCTGCAAGGACCGGCACTTTGTGTGTACAATAACCAGCCTTTTACAGAAGATGATGTCAGAGGAATTCAGAATCTTGGAAAAGGCACCAAAGAAGGAAATCCTTGTAAAACTGGACAGTATGGGATAGGGTTCAATTCTGTGTATCATATTACAGACTGCCCTTCTTTTATTTCTGGCAATGACATCCTGTGTATTTTTGATCCTCACGCCAGATATGCACCAGGAGCCACATCCGTCAGTCCTGGACGCATGTTCAGAGATTTGGATGCAGATTTTCGGACACAGTTCTCGGATGTACTGGATCTTTATCTGGGAACTCACTTCAAATTAGATAATTGCACAATGTTTAGATTTCCTCTTCGTAATGCAGAAATGGCAAAGGTTTCAGAAATTTCTTCAGTTCCGTCATCAGACAGAATGGTCCAGAATCTTTTGGACAAGCTGCGGTCAGATGGGGCAGAACTTTTAATGTTTCTTAACCACATGGAAAAGATTTCTATTTGTGAAATAGATAAAGGTACTGGAGCTCTGAACGTGCTGTATTCTGTGAAGGGCAAGATCACTGACGGGGACAGATTGAAAAGGAAGCAGTTTCATGCATCTGTCATCGATAGCGTTACTAAAAAGAGACAGCTCAAAGACATACCAGTTCAACAGATAACCTATACTATGGATACTGAAGACTCCGAAGGAAATCTTACTACATGGCTCATTTGTAATAGGTCGGGCTTTTCAAGTATGGAAAGAGTGTCTAAGAGTGTTATATCCGCTCACAAGAACCAGGATATCACTCTCTTCCCACGTGGCGGAGTTGCCGCCTGCATCACTCACAACTATAAAAAACCCCACAGGGCCTTCTGTTTCTTGCCCCTCTCTTTAGAGACAGGATTACCATTTCACGTGAATGGCCACTTTGCTCTGGATTCCGCCAGGAGGAACCTGTGGCGGGATGATAACGGAGTTGGTGTTCGCAGTGACTGGAACAACAGTTTAATGACAGCATTGATAGCACCTGCATACGTTGAATTACTGATCCAGCTGAAGAAGCGCTATTTCCCTGGTTCCGACCCAACATTATCAGTTTTACAGAGCACACCTATTCATGTTGTAAAGGATACTTTAAAGAAGTTTTTGTCATTTTTCCCAGTTAACAGGCTTGACCTGCAGCCAGACTTATATTGTCTGGTGAAAGCCCTTTACAGTTGCATTCATGAAGATATGAAACGTCTTCTCCCTGTTGTGCGGGCTCCAAATATCGACGGCTCGGATCTACACTCTGCAGTTATAATTACTTGGATTAATATGTCTACTTCAAATAAAACCAGACCATTTTTTGACAACTTACTACAGGATGAATTACAACACCTTAAAAATGCAGATTACAACATCACGACCCGCAAGACCGTAGCGGAGAATGTCTACAGACTGAAACACCTACTTTTAGAAATCGGTTTCAACTTGGTTTATAACTGTGATGAAACCGCTAATCTGTACCACTGTCTTATAGACGCAGATATTCCTGTCAGTTACGTCACTCCTGCTGATGTTAGGGCTTTCTTAATGACCTTTGCTTCTCCTGACACGAACTGCCACATTGGGAAGCTGCCTTGTCGTCTCCAGCAGACTAACCTAAAGCTTTTTCATAGTTTAAAACTTTTAGTGGACTATTGTTTTAAGGATGCAGAAGAAAGTGAGATTGAAGTGGAGGGACTGCCCCTTCTCATTACACTGGACAGTGTTTTGCAAACTTTTGATGCCAAACGACCCAAGTTTCTGACAACATACCATGAGTTGATTCCATCCCGAAAAGACTTGTTCATGAATACATTATATTTGAAATACAGTAGTATTTTATTGAACTGTAAGGTGGCAAAAGTGTTTGACATTTCCAGCTTTGCAGATTTGTTATCCTCTGTGTTGCCTCGTGAGTATAAAACCAAAAATTGTACAAAGTGGAAGGACAATTTTGCAAGTGAGTCTTGGCTTAAGAATGCATGGCATTTCATCAGCGAGTCTGTAAATGTGAAAGAAGATCAAGAAGAAACACAACCAACATTTGACATTGTTGTTGATACCCTAAAAGACTGGGCCTTGCTTCCCGGAACAAAGTTTACCGTTTCAGCGAACCAGCTTGTTGTTCCTGAAGGTGACGTTCTGCTTCCTTTGAGTCTCATGCACATTGCAGTTTTTCCAAATGCCCAAAGTGATAAAGTTTTTCATGCTCTCATGAAAGCTGGCTGTATTCAACTTGCTTTGAACAAAATCTGCTCCAAAGACAGTGCATTTGTTCCTCTGCTGTCGCGTCACACAGCAAACATAGAGAGCCCCACAAGCATTTTAAAGGCTGTACATTATATGGTTCAGACTTCAACATTTAGAACTGAAAAATTAGTAGAAAATGACTTTGAAGCACTTTTGATGTATTTCAATTGCAATTTGAGTCACTTGATGTCCCAAGATGACATAAAAATTTTGAAGTCACTTCCATGCTACAAATCCATCAGTGGTCGCTACATGAGCATTGCAAAATTTGGAACATGCTATGTACTCACAAAAAGTATCCCTTCAACTGAAGTGGAAAAATGGACACAATCATCCTCATCTGCATTTCTTGAAGAAAAAATACACCTGAAAGATCTATATGAGGTTCTTGGCTGTGTACCTGTTGATGATCTTGAGGTATACTTGAAACACCTTTTACCAAAAATTGAAAATCTCTCATATGATGCAAAATTAGAGCACTTAATCTATCTTAAGAATAGATTGTCAGGTATTGAGGAACTGTCAGAAATCAAGGAACAACTTTTTGAAAAACTGGAAGGTTTATTGATAATCCATGATGCTAACAGTCGACTAAAGCAAGCAAAACATTTCTATGATAGAACAGTGAGAGTTTTTGAAGTTATGCTTCCTGAAAAATTGTTTATTCCTAAGGACTTCTTTAAAAAACTAGAACAACTTATAAAGCCCAAAAATCAAACCACATTTTTGACCTCGTGGGTGGAATTCTTAAGAAATATTGGACTGAAGTACATACTTTCCCAACAACAGTTGCTGCAGTTTGCTAAGGAAATCAGTGTGAGAGCTAATACAGAAAACTGGTCCAAGGAAACACTGCAAAATACTGTTGATATCCTTCTCCATCATATATTCCAAGAACGGATGGATTTGTTATCTGGAAATTTCCTGAAAGAACTTTCTTTAATACCGTTCTTGTGTCCTGAGCGGGCCCCTGCCGAATTCATTAGGTTTCATCCTCAGTACCAAGAGGTCAATGGAACACTCCCCCTCATAAAGTTCAATGGGGCACAGGTAAACCCCAAATTCAAGCAGTGTGATGTGCTCCAGCTCCTTTGGACATCCTGCCCCATTCTTCCAGAGAAAGCCACACCCTTGAGTATCAGAGAACAAGAAGGCAGTGAGCTTGGTCCACAGGAACAGCTCGAACAAGTTTTAAGCATGCTTAATGTGAACCTGGATCCTCCTCTTGATAAGGTCATTAATAACTGCAGAAACATATGCAACATAACTACTTTGGATGAAGAGATGGTAAAAACTAGAGCAAAGGTCTTAAGGAGCATATATGAATTTCTCAGTGCAGAAAAAAGGGAGTTTCGGTTTCAACTGCGGGGGGTTGCTTTTGTGATGGTAGAAGATGGTTGGAAACTCCTGAAGCCCGAGGAGGTAGTGATAAATCTAGAATATGAGTCTGATTTTAAACCTTACTTGTACAAGCTACCTTTGGAACTGGGCACATTTCACCAGTTGTTTAAGCATCTAGGTACTGAAGATATTATTTCAACGAAGCAATATGTTGAAGTGTTGAGCCGCATATTCAAAAATTCTGAAGGAAAACAGCTGGATCCTAATGAAATGCGCACAGTTAAGAGAGTAGTTTCTGGCTTGTTCAAGAGTCTGCAGAATGACTCCGTCAAGGTGAGGGGTGATCTGGAGAACGTACGAGACCTCGCGCTTTACCTTCCGAGCCAGGACGGCAGGCTGGTGAAGTCCAGCATCTTAGTGTTTGATGACGCTCCGCATTACAAAAGTAGAATCCAGGGGAATATCGGCGTGCAGATGTTGGTTGACCTTAGCCAGTGCTACTTAGGGAAGGACCATGGCTTTCATACTAAACTGATAATGCTCTTTCCTCAAAAACTTAGACCCCGTTTACTGAGTAGTATACTTGAAGAACAGTTAGATGAAGAGACTCCCAAAGTCTGTCAGTTTGGAGCGTTGTGTTCTCTTCAGGGCAGATTGCAGTTACTCTTGTCTTCTGAGCAGTTCATCACGGGACTGATTAGAATTATGAAGCATGAAAACGACAACGCTTTCCTGGCCAATGAAGAAAAAGCCATAAGACTTTGCAAAGCCCTAAGAGAAGGACTGAAAGTGTCCTGTTTTGAAAAGCTTCAGACAACATTAAGAGTTAAAGGTTTTAATCCCATTCCCCACAGTAGAAGTGAAACTTTTGCTTTTCTGAAGAGATTTGGTAATGCAGTCATTCTGCTATACATACAGCACTCAGACAGTAAGGACATTAACTTCTTGTTAGCGTTGGCAATGACGCTGAAGTCGGCAACGGACAATTTGATTTCTGACACCTCCTATTTAATTGCAATGCTGGGGTGCAACGATATTTACAGGATCAGTGAGAAGCTTGACAGTTTAGGAGTAAAGTATGACTCTTCAGAACCATCAAAACTTGAACTTCCAATGCCCGGCACCCCAATACCTGCTGAAATCCATTATACTCTGCTTATGGATCCAATGAACGTTTTTTACCCTGGAGAGTATGTTGGGTACCTTGTTGATGCTGAAGGTGGTGATATCTATGGATCGTACCAGCCAACATACACATACGCAATTATTGTACAAGAAGTTGAAAGGGAAGATGCTGATAATTCTAGTTTTCTGGGAAAGATATATCAGATTGATATTGGCTATAGTGAGTATAAAATAGTTAGCTCTCTCGATCTGTATAAGTTTTCAAGGCCCGAGGAAAGCTCTCAGAGCAGAGACAGTGCCCCATCTACACCCACCAGCCCTACTGAGTTCCTAGCTCCTGGTCTACGAAGCATCCCTCCTCTTTTCTCTGGTAGAGAAAGCCATAAGACCTCCTCTTCGAAGCATCATTCCCCCAAAAAACTCAAGGTGAATTCTTTACCAGAAATCTTAAAAGAAGTGACATCAGTGGTGGAGCAAGCTTGGAAGCTTCCAGAATCTGAAAGAAAAAAGATTATTAGGCGGTTGTATTTGAAATGGCACCCGGACAAAAATCCGGAGAATCATGACATGGCTAATGAAGTGTTTAAACATTTGCAGAATGAAATCAACAGACTAGAGAAACAGGCTTTTCTAGATCAAAACGCAGACAGAGCCTCAAGGCGGACATTTTCAACCTCGGCGTCCCGGTTTCAGTCAGACAAGTACTCATTTCAGAGATTTTATACCTCATGGAATCAAGAAGCAACGAGCCATAAATCTGAGCGGCAACAGCAAAACAAAGAAAAAAGCACACCTTCAGCTGGCCAGACTTACTCCCAGAGGTTTTTCGTTCCCCCCACCTTCAAGTCAGTTGGTAATCCAGTTGAAGCACGGAGATGGTTAAGACAAGCCAGAGCCAATTTCTCCGCTGCCAGGAATGACCTTCATAAAAATGCCAATGAGTGGGTGTGCTTTAAGTGCCACCTCTCTACCAAATTGGCTCTGATCGCTGCTGACTATGCCGTGAGAGGGAAGTCTGATAAGGATGTCAAGCCCACCGCACTTGCGCAAAAAATAGAGGAGTACAGTCAGCAGCTTGAAGGACTGACCAGTGACGTCCACACGTTGGAGGCGTATGGTGTGGACAGTTTAAAAACAAGGTACCCTGATTTGCTTCCTTTCCCACAGATCCCAAATGACCGCTTCACTTCTGAGGTTGCTATGAGGGTGATGGAATGCACCGCCTGCATTATCATAAAACTTGAAAATTTTATACAACAGAAAGTGTGAAGGTATTTAAAAAAAAGAGCTAGAGCTTGACTGTAATAGCACAAATGTGAATTGCTGTGCTTCTTACGCTTCGTTGCCAGTTCTTTAAGAATTGTGTAAAGCACATTGCAGATCGCTGGGAAGGACTTTGGGGTTGTTGTTAACGTGAAAATCAACAGAGGACCCTGACTGAATCTAAAAGAGAAGGCTTTTGAAGACGGTGAGCTGCAGCATTGCTAGATGTGTTTGAATGGCTAGGATGGCACATTATTGAACTGCACTTTGTGTAACCAAAGCTTAGCGGTTTGTTAGGTAAGAGTCTCTGTGTGTCTGTGATCAGGATGAGGTTACTTTTCTGTTTTTAACGTCGTATTTTTGAAGGCGCTAATGAAACACTGGACTTATCATTGGTTTAAACAAATAAGGGGGATTAAGTATTTGGCGTTGATCACTTCTTTAATGGGATCCTCTTTTGGATGCATTATCAGCTGGATCTGATTATGAATTTGTTGCAGTTTTACATCTTAAATACTCAGTACATTTAAAAATGGTACAGTATTTTAATCCTGAAGATTACTTGATTAAGAGTATGCAGATAGTTCTTCTTAGGGTGCATTGAGTGCACTTTACATCTTTATTTTAAATGTTTTTTTACACCTTATGTTTACAGGCTTCCTATTTCATGAAGGTAACCTATGGAAAACTCAAAATGGTGGCAGTTCTTATCAGCCGATGTTAATGTTGCGTCCAAGAACTGCCTCCCAAAAAAAACATTTATCAATGGTTAGGACATTTGCTTTCTGTTTGTTTGTACATATTTTCCACAAATCTCATAATTTATATTGCGTGATTAAACAGGATGCAATCTTTCGTTGTCTAAAGGTGCTGCGGTTAAAAAAAATAATCTCTTTAAACATGGCACTTAGTGGAGTTTTTTTTGGATTTTACTTTGAAAACATGAAAAAAGTGTAAAATCATTGTGACAATATCCAGTAGTTTATAAAAGAGGATTTGTCAGCTTGCATTTCCCCCATGAATGATTCAGAACTGACATTTGATTTTTGTCCTGTTTGAGTGTCCGACTATACTGTACTTACTTCAGCATCTTTTTTTTGCAGAATGTAAACAAAAGGTAATGATAGTTTATATAAGTGTGCTGGCTGTAAATGAAGCTAAATATAATATTTTATGCAATTAAGGGCTTATGGAATATATTAAAACTTTTTTACTTTTATGGTAATAAGGAATGTTTGTGCCTCGACTATTGTATTGCTTCTGGATGTGAAGCTGTGTAATTATTTCTGCTATGATATTAAGTGCCATACTTTTAATAAAGCAAATGTACATATCAAATTGTTGTAACTGGTATTTCCTGAAAATCAAACTTAGTCTCTTCCTTTATAACATTTTGATATATGCACATATGTGTATTTATTGGCAATATTTATGATAGAATTTTTTATTATATTTTAGACTGGAATTTTAGTACATTCTTTATGATTGTGTATCAAGTACTTGATAGGTACTGGGTTTATTAGGTGCTGGTTTAGGTAAGAGGTTTACTTTCCCTTTTTAGGGAATAAGACTAGCTGATAATGTATGTTATGGGGTGTGTGTGTGTGTGTGTGTGTGCATGCATGCACACATACATATATTTGGACGTAGATACATTAAATATTACAGTGCTTCCATAGGTAGAGGCTGGATTGATACTTACCTTGCCTCAGGAGGGGGCTGCATGTCTGGGGCTAGTTTATACTTGAGCCCTAACAGATAGAAAATGTTCATCCTTATACCTGGGAGACAGGTCTTCAAAACTAGGCACACCAGGGTGAAGAGTTTTCTGTTCTTTTTTTTTTTTATTTATTTGACAGAGAGAGAGTTAACAAGTAGGCAGAGAGGGAGGCAGAGAGAGGGGGAAGCAGGCTCCCTGCTAAGCAGAGAGTCCGATGTGGGGCTCGATCCCAGGATCCTGAGATATTGACCTGAGCCAAAGGCAGAGGCTTAACCCACTGAGCCACTCAGGCACCCCGAGAGTTTTCTGTTCTGGTGCTTACCATATTCTGGGTCTTGAACTTTCTGGGATGTCTTAAAAAGTGCTTGCTACTTTGAAACTCAGATTCAGTACTTGAAATATATTTTACTGCTTTTTGATACTAAAATGTACACAGAAAACCTTGTCTGGGGGCACCTGGGTGGCTCAGAGGGTTAAAGCCTCTGCCTTTGGTTCAGGTCATGATCCCAAGGTGCTGGGATCGAGCCCCGCGTCGGGTTCTCTCCTTGGTGGGGAGCCTGCTTCCTCCTCTCTCTCTCTCTGCCTGCCTCTCTGCCTACTTGTGATCTCTCTCTGTCGAATAAATAGATAAAATCTTAAAAAAAAAAAAAAAAAAAAAGAAAACCTTGTCTGGCCATTGTGGTAGTTGAGTTAGGTGGAGTTCTGTTTTTTTTTTTTTTTTTTTCATATACTTAAAAAAAAAGTTCATAATGCCTTATATACAACCCTTGGATCCAAATGTATTTTAGAATTTGGATATTAGAAAGTGAATACAAGCATTCCCATCTGGGTTGGTAGCACTCTTAAACACATTATTATTTCTGCCATGAAACCTATGAATATTCACCCCAACTTGAATACGTCGGCCTGACAGATAACCTCACCTCAATTCCAGTCAGATCTTGCCACCAGTAGTTTGCAGTGGGCGTATTTGGAAAGTGTTCCTATTTTTGAAGCTTCTTAGATTTTGAAATTCAGGGTAAGGAATTTTTGATTTTGAACTCACTTTTGAATTTTATTATTTCATGCTTTCCCACGATTTCACTTTTCTTATTAAAAGGAATGTGGGAACTGCCCGTGTGTGGAGTAACCACTCCTGAGTAGCACACGGTCTAGCAGGTTCTGTGCGGCCAGATGAGCGGAGGAGGGGAGCGGTGGTGGTGGAATCTCTCATAGCATCTGCGAGGAAGCTCAGGGAGAGCGTGCAGCCCAGGTAGTTTAAAAAGCAGCAGGGAACGTGACTTCCTGATCTCTGGGTTGTGAGTTTGAACACCACGCTGGGCATAGAGATTACTTAGAAATGAAATCTTAAAAATAATTATAAAAGAGTGAATGAATGAATGAGTAAAAAAAAAAAAGCAGTGGGGAGTTGTTTGGGGGGGGGGAGTCGGGAGTGCCGAGAGCCCAAGGGCGACGTTGGCAAAATGTTCAAGTAGTGTTTAATAAAATAAAGAGCGGTTCAAGGGTGTGATGGTCTGACGCATGGATGCGTGGGATTCTCTTCCCTTGGTGCCAGTCGACATCTTCCAGACTTCGTATGTTTTGTAGCTCTTGAGGATAAAATTTGTAGTGCTGGTAGAAAAGTAATTAGAGAAGATTTTAATTAGTCCTGTATTCATGAGGGTTCTACCTGAGAAACAGAGCCAGTCGTAGATGTCCGGAGGAGGATACACAGGGAGATGTATTTCCAGGAAGTGACCGGTGACCGTGGGGGCAGTGGGGACGTGATCCAGAGCGTGAACCACTTGCCCGCGGCTAAAGCTGCTAACTGCCCATGGGATGTCCTCGCACTTTGGCTTCCAAAGGTTTTTTACGTTCTCTTGTTTGAACAAATACGGCTTAAATTCATTCGTTCATTCACCCCAAAACAGCTCCCGAGCACCGCGTGCAGGCGTTCTGTCAGGTGTTGGGGACAGGAAGGTGCACACGCCATCCCAGAAGTGAAGCTGCGCTGTCTATTCGGCTAAAAATGGATTTCGACCTAGCAGTGCCCTTAGCTCCTCTTGTTCTGCCTGCATGTTTCCACCCGATACAAAAGTGTATTCGGTTTTGAAACCAAATAATTTGAAAACCAAAAACCATTTGAATCTGAAATGGAATTTAAAAGAGGGCAAGCTGCTAAGGTGAAGTAGGAATTGATGTTTTAAATCAGGGAAGGAAGGGAAGGAAGGGACAAAAAACTAGAGAGACACCACCTAACATCCTTTCCCAACAGCTTCCGCTCTCCTTCACTGACCCCAGGGCAGTGGAGATTGACCTGGTGGCAGATTGGGGGGGAAGGCCGCCAACATGTAGCTCACCCTTTCCTTTTACTTTGAATTTGGCTGCCTTCAGAACAGGGACATCGGTCCATCCTCTTCCACGTGGCGAGCTGTGGGAAGTCAGGGGCCCACAGCTCTCCCTAAGATGGGAGGGGGTCCTGTAATACTCGGGTCTTAGGGGAATCCATTTTGCGGCAAATCAAACTTTTTTACTATTAAATCTGACATGTTGATCTTCATCTTTCTGACTTGTACCTACTCAGCTGGTTTGGAAATTGAAAAAGAAACGGGCTATTTTTTGAGGTCACTCAAATATCAACACTGAATAGTCTCCAACCACTTGGTATATAGGAGTATTGGTGTACACAGCTCATTAGGTATGTTCATAGTCGTGACCTTGGACTTTTAAGGAACATTTAAATTAAATTGCATAATGTGTTTTAAAAGACAGGTTTATGTACTATATTTTATAATACAGCCTATCTAAAAGTTTTGATTCTAACCGGGGATAAATTCCTTATCACTCTGGAGAATGCAGCTATCTGCAACTTCTTTCGTGATTCCAAATGCCATCTTTTATTGAAAGGGTTCTATCCTCCATAATTCCTCCTTGATTCTTTTTCTTGACCTTGTGCCATCCAAGCTTGAAGACATTGGTTTTGCACAAACACGGAGCAAGAGAGTAAATATGACCAGGCCAAGGTGGCACTACTTACTAGGACAGTAGGAATGCTGCAGCAGGGAAGCAATCAGGACTTTACTAAATGGAAAAGGTGAATACCAACTCATAACCTAAAAATACCCACCCCTTCTGAAACTTCGGGTGCATTATATTTAGAGCTGAATTTGCTCTTAACCACTCAGGACACACCTAATTTTTGTTTTGTAATTTCAAGTGTTTATGCACGTTAAGTTTGAAAATCCAGTATTTGTTCTAAGCAGGCAATGCTGTTAAATGACCTTGTTAAAACAGCATGAGAAATCAAGCGTTCACTTTTCTACTTTCAGTTCTGAGACTGCAGAAAATGAATCTGAACTCGTGTTTACAGTTATAAATCCTATAAATAGAAAGTGGCAATGCTGTTGGTCCTACCACGTCTTGTGCTACTTGGAGATCCTAATTATAACAACTGGTAAAACACAAAACCAAACCAAACCCAACCCACCAGTCTTTGTGATGACTGGCATTTTACAAGTGAGTGAGGGGCTTACACAAGGCCAGCCTGTTTTCATAGGTTCACTGTGTCCTATTTGGCTTATATAGCAACACATACAACCAATTGGTACTAAAGCTACTTTCAAAAATGAAGAGAGTCTGATTCTATGAAGTAACATCTAGTCTGTTACTGTTGTGTAAGAGGTTAACACACAGGCTGGGCAGTTTGAGTCCCACCACCTATTCGCTGTTTGATCCTGGGGGACTTTGGTTTCTTCACTTGTCAAAGAATATCTCCCCATCTACACAGTTCTCACGCAGGTTGGTGTTTGGATGGAATGAGACAACATACCAGAGATTTTCAAAACGAAAACAGCTGTTCATATGTAGGATCACATTTCAGATTAGTTCCACGAGCTGCTGCATGACCTTCTGACTTGTCCTAGCTGAACCTTTTTTGAATTACCAAGTAACTTGGGGGAAAATATTACCTCAAAGCGCTGTCGTGGGGATTAACGGAAGGAAGACAAACTGAAGTTTGTGAAAAATGTAGGTTGATTTTTATTGCTTATGACTATATATATAAAGAAAACATGATTGATTTTATATAATTTATTCCTTTGTTTACATATTTAAAGTCAGATCAACCCAAGTCCCCTCAAAACCTGACGATTTCTTGTGAAACCTGACACACTTCGCATTAAAATGAGAGAACTTGTGGGTTTGAGTGATACAGTGGGAACAGCACATAGAAGTTTCGGAGCATTTTAGTATTGACCAATGTTACTTTTATGGGGAGTTAGATATTCACAGTTGAACAGCATAAATTAATTCCACAGAGCAATCAAATATTTCATTGTAGATTGATTATCCACAAGAAAGAAAAAGTCACAATGGCACCGATGAAAATAAACCTAGTGGAATAAAGACTTTTTTTTTCGCTATTGCCAGACTTTTGTGTCTAATATGCACATACCACTCTGAGATCATGTATTTTCATCAGAACACCATCGCTGGTACATTTTTCTGAGTTCCTTTTGAAAGTGTGCCCTCCTGCTTCCCATCCACCGTCCACCAGGAAGTCAAGTTGCTTGGTGTGAAGGCTTGAGGTCAGTGTCTGTAAAGCTCACTGAAATGAGGCGGGTGCTCCGTGGACGACCCAGGGGGTTTAGAGACAGATGTGACTGTTTTCATGGCACGTGGTACCTGCGCCAGCCACGGACAGGTAAAGCTTCCCATCCGGACACACACAGATTTCATACAGTCTTTGTGAGTTGCCGGCGGCACCCTGAGTCCCCTGAACCAACTTGGGTAAACACACAGTTTCAGCATCAAGCACAAGCTGTTTGGGAGAAAACAAGAGATGAAGTGGTAAAGGAGAATGAACACGACAGCATGAAACTCCTATCTCAAAACGCTCCAAACAGATTAGTTTCTTCTCTGCAAAGAAAATGAAGGCACCTGACTTGACTTAAGACATTATCGGCTCAAAAAAAAAAAAAGAAGAAGAAGAAGAAGAAGACATTATCAGGCGCTTTTAAAGCCTATTTCTGTTTTCCATTCAGGCAGGGGCTTAATAACTCCTTCTCCAAACTGAAGAGAAGTCTTTTTTTTTTTTAAACCCATTGTGCTAGTTGAGCTGGAAGATTTATGATGCGATACTAAAAATACCTTTCAGAATTATCTGAAAAAAAAAAAGTTTTGTTAATTCACATATGTCTTGTGACCTATTTCGACTTTATGCTAAATCACCTTCTCTTACCCCCATTAGGATAAAATACAAGCCTCAGAAATAAAATCATCTAAATAATTTTTACTTCTGAATGTTGAAATTTCTGCTGGTTTTATTTTCCTGTGAGAGGCCATTAACTTTATCCTATTAGCTACCAACCATGTCCCAAACTTCTAAAATATTATTTGACACTCAGCTGCCTTCTCTTAGATGTGGAAAAAGCAATAGATACACAGACCAAAGCCAATAAAAATTAAATGAAAGCTACTGGGATTTTTGTTCCCATGACAATTTAGTTACATTGAAATGTAAACAGATGGCCATGAATTGAGGTTGGGAAATCTTTTTGGGAACAAGGAAGCGTCCCACTGAGTAGCCCAATCTTACCCATACGGAGGCTTTTACTTATTAGAAGGAATTGAAGCATGTCATGGGCGGGCATAATGTTTTCCTTGCAAACACTGTTGGACACTTCCTCTCATCCATGAACTCCACTTTTTTCATAACCCGATGCTTGCAGTCTATATGCCCTCTTGGAAGACTGACCACTGCCATGGGCAGCAGTGGGTGGAACAGTATTAGAAGCAAAGCTTTACCTTGTGGTCTGGGACACCATCAGAGTAAATGAAATTAAATGTGTATTTTTTTTTTGTTTTAATACAGAACCTACTTATGCTACTGTCCAGTGCTTTGGGTTGTGTGGCTACCCGGTTTTCATTAATGTGCGTTTAGCTTTTCCTTGTTGGCTTCTCTGCTCTCGTTTCTTATGGTTAATCAGTGAGTATGTTTTCTAGTTGTTATTTTTTTTTTCTTGCTCTTCTAGCAAACTCTAGTCACTGGCTGTCTACATACCCCTTCTTTGATCACCTTCATTATCTTTATGGGAATACACCCCTCACTTTGAACTAACTCCCGGTAATAAGGGAATTAACTGAAGAGTCAGGCTATGTGCTACTATAAAAATGGCACCTTATTTGTGGAAATAAGTGAGACTATTTCAAAACTAAAATTAGTATTTTTTTCCAGGTAATAGGTAATATATTCTAAGTATGAAGTGACATTATAATTTAGTAATGAGACTTCCATTTTTGCACTCATCTGCTCTTGGCACCACAACTTCTTCAATTACAACTTGAGAGGGCTTCACTGGATGTCTTTTACATTCTACTAGCAGCCTGCCAATGGACAGGTCCTGTCCACACTCATGAGCTGCCTCTCATGGCCTCCACTGGCTACCTCAACCACACCTTCCTCTTCATATCATATTAATATAATAATTTCAAAATGTTGCCACCCATATTACCACATTGCTTTCTCACTGCCCTGTGACATAGTTAAGCCAATCTTATTTTTCCTACTGACAAATGAGAAGATAGGTCCAGGTCTGGAGAGACCTGTTGATGTTCCTGAACTCAGGTAATGCATCGATCTAGTAGTAGAGCAATCAGTGTGGAGCAGAGAGGGCTCTACTGCCTCATTATGGCTTGGCTTGTACCAGTGATGGTTTATTTCTGGACTTGAAGTTCCAGATTTTATCCTTACTGTGGCTGACTTTTAAAGCTCTAATTTTTCATATCTAGTATTTATTTAAACATCATTTGATGTGAGCAAGTGTAGCGTGCAAGCCAACAACTGGTCACGGTTGTCATTTACAGGTAACGCCCAGTGACCCTGCCCCATTGAGCGTAGTTGGATCAGTAGGTATCAAAGAATTGATAGTTTCTGTCTGCTCTGAAAGTCATCAGGACATACAACAGGAGCTTCATACACCAAACTCACCATTCCATCACTACTTTGAAAAATGATATCCATTTGAGAAAGAGCCTCGATTTTCCCAGCATGAGCTTTAATATGAACACCCTTTGGGGCATCCATGCTTAGACTCCGTGTGGGGGATTCTAATCTGAAATGAGGGAAAGAAACAACAAAAAAATAGTATTAAAAAAAAAAGCCACCTGAGGAATCCCTCATTGAACGGCTTTGCATACAAAATACAATTAATAAAGTATATAGTATCACGGTGTCGTTCTTGAATGCTAATATAGTGTACATTCTTTACCAAGAAATCCAGAAATAATGTGCAGTAAAGAAATTAACTTTCCATCAATATGAGTCTACAACATTACTATCCTCTAAAAACATATAAAAACATTACACAGCTGTACCCCCACATGGTAGTTTTGGATGGCAGGGTTAAAGCACTCTGCATATCACACCAGAAGAAATGCTATTTCTGAATAACTTTGTAGAACTATCTTTTTACTGAAAACACAAACCTGTCTGAAAAAAGACAAACTTATGGGTAAGATATTCATTGACTACCTCTTCATAAAGTGGAATGTAAGGTTAGTCTTTAGGTTTTGTTTGCATTTATTTATTATTTTTTTTTAATTGAGGAGGATTAGAGGGCAGATATGAAGATTTCTTTTGGGAAAATACGAACTGATAGGGTTGGGATACAGAATAGAGACTGCCTCAGCTGGCTTTGTTTTTGCATAATTCATCAGAATCTCCTTGTGACTAAATCAAACTTAGAGAACCAGGAACATATGAGTCAGAGAAATTCCATTTGGTTCTGCCTGAAAAATACTAAATTTCCACCAGGTGGCACGACACGATCACTTGAAAGACTTTTTAGCACCTCAAACCCAACCCGACCCAACTCCACCCAACCCAACCCAACAACCTGAACGGCTGATTTGATTGAAATGTTTAAAGATCAATGAGAAGTGGAACAGGATGGAAAAGAGTCTGTGATCCTCTCACCGCAGAGCAAGATTAGAGTAGGCACTGGGAAGAGAGAGAAAGGGGAGCGGCTCCAAGGAAAGAGGTACCTTGGGTCGTTAATTTGCATTTGAACTGATTGAATATTTATTCTGTAAATGTTTAGCTCAGAGGAATTGCTGCCTTTAATTGGCAAGTTTTTGTCTACCAGTGTTTGTCACAGAAAACAGTTTCATTTTCTTATGTACATCTTAATATGTAAAATTTGATCTGTTACACATTTTGAAATTTATGTTTACTTTGAGTACAAGGAAACAGACATTTATAGATTTACTGGTCAAATTATGTGAAGCTTAGGTTATGGGGAAAGGCTTGAATACATCTAGATGATTTGGTCTCCTGACTGCCTGCCCATTTTGCTATTTGATGTCTGTTAGTTGTCTACATTTTTTTCTGCCTAGATTGATAGAAAAAAGGGGGAGGAGATGGGGAAGAAAAGGAGGGGAGGAAGACATGTAAGCAACTTATAGAGGTCTGGTCCATTTCAGGCAATCCGTTTGTGATTTTAAAGATCTTAGTGAAGGTGAGTTTGTATCAAAGATTAGTCACCGAACAACAAAATGACTTCAACAGGGCCAACTACTAGTTTTTAACCATATTATAATGTGGAGCTTCTGGAATAGCAAATTTCTTCCCCTTTTCATTGTTTCTAGCCTTGAAGATGAAATATCTCAATTCAGCACAACTTGGGACACATTCTACCAAAAAAGGCTGTGATTAGAATGTTCTGAAGTATTCATTTCCATGAACACTTCCATGTTTTATGTCAGACATAAAACAACTCAGTTTTTTTCTCTTTTGTTATATTTTATTTTGCTACTTGGATATCCAACCCTTTCATCAAATAAATGTTTACTCATCACTTATATGAGGAAACAAAAAATTTTGAACAGTGACCCAGAAATATACCAAATAAATAAGCTGTGTGTGTATACACATGCACACACGGTATAATATACCTTTGCCCATATTCACTTTTGGATTTAGAGAATATAACTAGTCAAGCATGTGTGATTGTAATATTTATTGCTCATGTCAAGTTAGTGCCATTCAAACAAAGGGGAAAAATTACTGAATTTATGGATAATGTTTTGATTTTAAGCTCTTTCAGGCTTACATTAAGCCTACATTTTGTAAATAGGATAAGAGACCCGGAAGCATAAATACAAATTGACCAAAAAAGCTGGTCTAGAGGTAGCACTGGCCGAATCATGCAAGGGCTAGATTATGTCCACTGATAGGCCATGCTAACCACTGAACTATGTTAACTGTGTTGGTCTTTGATCTAAAAGTGTGGGGAATAATGTATTTAGTCATTTAACCCTTATTTATTAGGGCCTTATTATGTGCTCTTCTAGATTATAGAAAAACAGTAGCAAACAAGGCAGACCAGCTTTCTGCCCTTAGGAATCTAACATTCAAGTGGCTTAAAGGATGTAAGCAGAGGAATGACAAGATTACATTTTGGCTTTAAAAATATCACCCTATAAAGACTGGTCACAACAGATGAACGGAAGCAGGGCTCTGCCCTCAGCCCCCAATTACATACAAATGCTGGACAAAATACAATCAAAAACATTAAAACACATACTAGGCATAAACAACAACAACAACAAACCCAGAAAAACAAAGAGCATTTTCATATGCCAGAACAGAAGAAACTCGAAAAACCAGAGTGATGAATGGGAGTTGAAATGCTGGAGCCCTTGGAGGCAATGGGCAGATAAACGCCTTGTGGGCTGGTATTTTAAATTTATACAGGGAAGGAGTTGTGGCCAATTGTGGGGGGCAAGGGAACAGTGTTTGGAAATGGGCTCTGGGCATACAGATGGGTGTTGAACACAGCATGATAAGAACCCTAAAGCAGGCTGCTCATTCTGGAATGAGAGCAGAAAGTCTTAAATCAGGCGTGTAGAACCCAATCCACACACTATTCAGGCCTCCTATAAGCCCAACCTGAGAAATACCCGTGAATGCTGGCCTCAGAACAGTGCCCCCTGCAGGGCCCTGGCAGAAGTGAATGTGAAACTGCCATTAAAGGTAAAAGTTAAGAGTCTCCATGACAACTTCTCCCAGGTGAAGAGCCAAAGAGGATGAGCTCCCAGACAGAATTTTCAAACCACATGGGAGAATCTGCCAACACGAGGAACTGGAAAAAACAGAGCAGTCAGAAAGGGGCTAACACTAAGTTTAGAGCACCCAAAGTGATAAATTAACATTCATAGAACAAGACCAGAATAGAAAAAGAGAGATTTAAAAACCAGGTAAATAGAAATTCATGAAATTTAAAAAAAAAAAAAGTCTTCTGGTAGAGTGAATAGTAGACATGCCATATAGCAAAAGAGAACAGGACACTGTAATGTAGATTTGGTATTTTGGTGGGAAAAGAAGAAATGTAAAATTTGAAATACATGTTCAATGTTTTTAAAGGCATAAAATAAAGCACAGAATTTCAAAGGAAACTAATGAGTTTTAAATACAAATGTAAAAATTACTTAAATGGGTCATACAGCAATTTAAGAGCTTATTTAGTAATTAAATAAGGTCTGGCCACAGGGCTTACAACTAATGTAATTTCAAAGCAGTGAAGAACAGATGTAATGTGTTTTGAGATCCTTGCTCTAACCTTTATGTGATATTAAAGTATCTCTGCCTTCTACAGATGAGAAAGTCACAGAAACTACTAATACTATTGTGGCTTGTTGAAGGAATGCTCAATTTCAATCAGAGATCAGTGAAAATGAAGGATTTCTTTTTCACATTCAAAATCATTAACCCACTAAATTCTGTTCTTGGACACCCAGCGGATCCACAGAACACAAGTGAAGAATGCCGATACTCTAGAGAATGAGGAGACACAGATATAATGTTTAATCATTTTTCAGAACTGAAAAATCACATGAGTTCCTAAAACTGAATAGGTACACCAATGCCCAAGTACAAATTAAGACATATACAGCACCCAAATGCTTTCTGGTAAGACTGCAGAACAGTAAGATTATGAGAAAGTCTTAAAAGTACTCAGCATGAAAACAAATTGCTTACTTACCAAAGACCCAAAAGTAACGAATAATATCTTATTAATGCTGATATAAAATTGTCAGTCTAGAAATATATCCCAACTTAGCCATCATTCAACTATGAAAGGACTAGACATTTCAGGTCCAGAAGGAAAAGTTTCTGTCAGTGCAGATCGTCACTGAAGAAAATACCTATAGAAACTAAAACCAGAAGAAATGAGTATTTTGGTAGAAGCAGTGATGGACATTAGAAAAAAAATCAACACAGTATGTGAGAAAAGCTAAATCTGTATTGCCTAAAAGATATAATCAGAGAGATGAATAAAAGCAAAGTTGAAAAAACACGCAAAGTGAAGTTTGGATGGGAATAACTTTTTAAATTCTTTGCTATACTTTGAGAAGAGAATGATAATGACAAACTTAATTAGAAAGTATTAATTTATCTCCATGCATATAAAATATAAAGGGTAATCATTACAAGAATGTAACCAGAAACACTGGAGGGAAATGTGGCAGGGAGAATAAGGAGAAGTTTAATAATCCAAACAAAGGTCAGAAATGACAACAACAACAGCAAATGAAAAGAAAAAGCACAGTATATAAAACATAATACCACAGAAATATGTCAAATAAATCAGTGGTCTTAATAAATATAAATAGTTAAATTCACCTCTTAAAAGTTAGAAACTTTACTGTAGGGGATTAAATCGCAAAACCAGAAATTTAACCCCTAGCAAAACAATTGAAACATAATGATATGCCCCACATGAGAAAGCAAATCTGGTTGGATTAAAGACCTAAATGTGAAAAATGAAAGTGTTTTTGAAAGAGTTCACTCCCTTCACTAATGCTCAAGCAGTAGTGTCCAATAAACCCAAGTCCCTAAGCGTTTATTTTCATTATTCTGTTATTGGATGAAACTTTTTTTTTAGATTTTATTTATTTATTTTTTTTGTTTCCTACAGTTTTTTTTTCCATTTTATTTATTTTTTCAGCGTAACAGTATTCATTCTTTTTGCACAACACCCAGTGCTCCATGCAAAACGTGCCCTCCCCATTACCCACCACCTATTCCCCCAACCTCCCACCCCTGACCCTTCAAAACCCTCAGGTTGCCCCAACCTCCCACCCCTGACCCTTCAAAACCCTCAGGTTGTTTTTCAGAGTCCATAGTCTCTTATGGTTCGCCTCCCCTCCCCAATGTCCATAGCCCGCTCCCCCTCTCCCAATCCCACCTCCCCCCAGCAACCTCTACACCCAATGTGGGGATTGAATTTACAACCCTGAGATCAACAGCTGTACACTCTGTTGATGCAGACAGCCAAGGCAGCCCTTTTATTTTTTTGTTAGCGGATGAAACTTTCGAGGCTTCCAACTGCTTTTGCTTGCTGAATTGACTAAATGTACTATGTTTTGTTTTAATATTTTATGATTTTTTCCTTTTTTGGAACTGCTAGAATTAAGGAAAACCAGCCATACCATAAACTGTCAGTTACCATGAGGCACAAATTTCTTTCCTTGTTTAAGTGTATTCAAGATGGTAACCTGTGATAAATGAGAAATAAACATTTGGGGCAAGAAATGTGTTTATGCAAGCTGAGATCAATCAATAATTCATTTGTTAAGTGTGCATTTGTAGACATTGTTTTTTTTAATCAATGAATTGTTTCAAAAAACACTAAAACAGAAGGAATTAAATTCCCAAGATACTTTCAGACCGTTACACAACTAGATTAAATTATTAACTTCCTAGAGAAATACAGGTGGTCAAAATTGACCCTTATTAAATGTACAGGTTTAAAAAGACAAATTTCCATAAAAGAAGAATTACACTACTAAGGAATTATTTTAAAAAAATTCATCAGACCCATATGATCTCACAGAGAAGTCCATGAAACCTTGAGAGATCAGAGCATCCAACTGTCCAAAAATTATTCCAGAACATTGATAATGAAGGAAATCCTCCTAATTTTTGAAGCATGAATAACATCGTTACCTAAACTTTACAAAAACAGCACACCAAAAAGAAAGCTACAGACCAATATCATTCATGTATGTAAGTATGAAGGTTCTAGATAAAATATTAGCAGGTAAAATTGAACATCATTGTAAGGAAAGAATATACCATGACCAAGGAAAATTCATTCAATGAGTGCAAAATTGTTCCAGTATTAGAAAATCCATTAACATAATACATTGTATTAACACGCCCACAGGATATATAAATATCATCATAAATGCTAATGAGCCTTTGAGAAAATTTAACAGGCATTCAGTGCAAAATAGAAACTGATATTTATTTATTTATTTTTAATAAAATACACATTCACATCATCTTACTTCATAGAGGAACACCAACTGCATTTCCCTTCAGGCTGGGACAAAGCAAGGATGCATACCTCCGCTTGTTTCTCAACGCTCTACTGATACTGGGACACCAAGTGAGATAAATCAGTTGGAGACACAGAGTTGGAAAAGAAGGTATAAAAGTATATCTATTTGCAGATGCTAGGACTGCATACCTGAAAAATCCTAAGGAGCCGACATAAAATGGACTCAAAGAATAAAAATTCAGTAAGGTTGTTTAAAAAAAATTAATACACAGCAATCAGTGGCTTTCATATCCAGAACAATAATTTGTCAGAGGATTATGATGGTAGATAGGACAAAACCTCATTTATACTTGAGACAAAGATGAGCAGAGATGCTTAGGGATAAACTTAACAAGAAGTATGTAAACTCATTAAACTTATTCTTGTTAAACTTAACTAGAAATATGTCAAGAAAACTTTTAAGTTCTCCTGAAAGGACAAAAATAGACTTTAATGAATGGAAAAACACCCTATGTTTTTGGATAAATGATGTCAGTTTGCCCTAATTTATGAATTAAACATAATCCTAATAAAAGAATATGCTTTTTCATGAACTAAACAAGTTAACACTCAAGTTCATATGGTAAAATAAGCAAGAACTGACAGAGAGATGTTGAAAGAGTCAGTACAAGGGTGTGTGTGTGTGAGAGAGAGAGACAAAGAGAGAGAATAATCCTATTTGACTTTAAAATATCTTCTAAATCCTGTTTAACAAGGTTGGTACTGGGACCTGAATAGAAAGTGCAGCAGAATAGAGTAGAAAGCATACAAACAGACCCATGTGGATACGGAAATTTAATACACGATAAAGGTTGTGTTTCAAATTGTAGCAGCAAAGGTAGAATTTCTAGCTGATAATCTAATTGTTGGCACCTCTGCTTGGCCGACTGGAAAAGATAAAATTAGATGCAGACCTTACACCTTATACCTCACACAAGAATAACCTCTAAATGTATCAGGGATCTACAATTATCTTTTTTTTTTAAAGATTTTATTTATTTATTCATGAGAGACAGAGAGAGAGGAAGGCAGAGGGAGAAGCAGGCTCCCCGCTGAGCAGGGAGCCCAATGTGGGACTGGATCCTAACACCATGGGATCATGACCTGAGCTGAAGGGAGACGCTTAACTGACTGAGCCCCTATTTAAGGTGCCCTCTACAATCTATCTTGATGTAAAAGGGAAAGCCAAATCAATAACGGGGCTGACAACTTCCTCTTTCTGTAAGGAAAGTTTCAAACTATGGTTTAAAATCCAGATTTAATGAAAAAAAGAATAATTCTGAGTATATAAACATTAAAAATTAGTAGAAAGTGTTAATAGGAAAAATGTTAATGTTCAGAATACATATACATTTTAATCCCTATAAATCTGTTTTACAAAGTAATTAAAGAAGCAGAGCAGATGGAGTCAATTCCAGAAGGAGCAGCCTTAGTAACAGGACAAAAACATGAAAGAGGCTTAACCACCCTAGTCACCAGGGAAATGAAATGGAAAATAACACACGATAACACTCATCAGCATGAAAAAGATCATAAAGTCTGACACTGCGAAATGCTGGGAGAAGGTGAGAAAAGAGACTCACACTGCTCACGGAATTAGAAATCAGCACAGAGCACCTGGAGGCATGCTGGCCAAGTCTGGCAAAGTTCCATATGTTCACATCAGAAACCAACACTCTGTGAAACTTGGTAGAATAGCCAACCCAGAGCAGTGCTCTTCATGGCTGTCTGAAAGAAGTCTGAAAAACTAGGTGCCCATTACCCATTGTTAGGTTCACACTGTGTTTTACATAAATTTAAGTATTTGCAAAAGATACCATTTCTGCCACATTAGAAACACTGCCATTTTGAAAGAAGACTCATCACTTTACAGTGTATTTGATGGAATCTAAAAGTCACGGAGAGTTGATTCCCACAAACTTTGGGTTATTATCCAATATATTACATTTTTTTTGCTTAAATTGTCCAGCTTTGACTGAGAGCTTTTGGACTAGGAACTCTTTCATTTGGCCCCTGTGTCCTTTTGATGTACTCTTGCTATTTTTATTTTTGAGCACATCTCATTCACTGCTGCTGCAAAATGCTCCAAATTTATCCTCTACATTCACTGCCCCAGTCCTAGAATATGCCACTGCTCTGAAGAATCCTGATTCCTTTTATTGCAGAATGGTATGAGAAACCAAGCACTGTGGGCACCTGGATGGCTCCGTCGGTTAAGCAACTGCTTTTGGCTCAGGTCATGACCCTGGGGTACTGGGATGGAGCCCTGTGTTCCGGCTCCCAGCTCAGCAGGTGTCTGCTTCTCCCTCTGCCCTCCCCCTGCTCTCCCTCTCTGTAGCTCTCTGTCTCAAATGAATAAATAAAATCTTAAAAACAAACAAACAAACCAAGTACTCATTGCTACAGATTTTTTCATTACTTGATCTCTCATTTCTAGAATTTGAATTTTGTTATTTTCCAAAACTGCTATTTTCATACTATATTGACTTTGCCTTATCTTTATATGCAGTTTTTGGTCCTCTTTGAGCATTTTATTCATGTCTGTTTTAAAATCTTACTTTGCTCTACTACTTAGAGTTTTAGGGATAACTTGTAGTGGCTTCTGACTTTTTGTCTTTTCATTATTATATTATTATTATTACCGTAAACTCATTTTCAGCAAGGGATTTTACCATAGGCTTTTTTATGTCATGGGTAATGGGATAATTTCTTCACTAGTTTGACTTTAATGTAGTTAACATTAATTTTCTAGCTTGGAGCTCTTATACAAGGAGGTAGTATGCATTTAGTCCTCTGACCTTAGCCAAAGCAAAGGCCTCTCATTCATGATTTCTTGTGGGTAACTCAACCCATGGACCAAGATGGGTTCACAGCATCTTTAGACTACTAGGCAAATTGTTTCAAATATCTTTCATGGGGACCAGGGTTTACAAGGTATCTCAGTCTGGGCATTTCACGTGCTCGCTCTCTCTCTCTGTCACACACACACACACACACACACACACACACACACACACAGATATGCCTTGGTATCACAGTCCTGTAATATATTAAATACCAGCCTCATGGATCAAAAAAATAAACATTGTTAAAATGTCTATACTGCCTAGAGCAATCTATACCTTCAGTGCCATTCCAATCAAAATTCCACCAGCAGTTTTCAAAGAGCTGGAGCAAACAATCTTAAAATTTGTATGGAATCAGAAGAGACCCCGAATTGCTAAGGAAATGTTGAAAAAGAAAAACAAAACTGGGGGCATCACGTTGCCTGATTTCAAGCTTTACTACAAAGCTGTGATCACCAAGATAGCACGGTACTGGGATAAAAACAGACACATAGACCTGTGGAACAGCGTAGAGAGCCCATATATGGACCCTCAACTCTATGGTCAAATAATCTTTGACAAAGCAGGAAAAAATATAAGTGGAAAAAAGACAGTCTCTTCAATAAATGGAGCTGGGAAAATTGGACAGCTATATGTAGAAGAATGAAACTCGACCATTCTCTTACACCATATACAAAGATCAACTCGAAATGGACAAAAGACCTCCACATGAGGCAGGAATCCATCAGAATCATAGAGAAGAACATAGGCAGTAACCTCTTCGATATCAGCCATAGCAACTTCTTTCAAGATATGTCTCCAAAGGCAAAGAAAACAAAAGCAAATGAATTTTTGGCACTTCATCAAGATCAAAAGCTTCTGCACAGCAAAGGAAACAGTCAACAAAACAAAGAGGCAACCCACAAAATGGAAGCAAATACTCACAAATGACACTACAGACAAAAGGCTGATATCCAGGATCTATAAAGAACTCCTCAAACTCAGCACACACAAAACAGATAATCATGTCAAAAAATGGGCAGAAGACATGAACAGACACTTCTCCAATGAAGACATACAAATGGCTATCAGACACATGAAAAAATGCTCATCATCACTAGCCATCAGGGAGATTCAAATTAAAACCACATTGAGATACCACCTTACACTAGTTAGAATGGCCAAAATTAGCAAGACAGGAAACAACATGTGTTGGAGAAGATGTGGAGAAAGGGGAACCCTCCTACACTGTTGGTGGGAATGCAAGTTGGTGCAGCCACGTTGGAGAACAGTGTGGAGATTCCTCAAGAAATTAAAAATAGAGCTTCCCTATGACCCTGCAATTGCACTACTGGGTATTTACACCAAAGATATAGATGTAGTGAAAAGAAGGGCCATCTGTACCCCAATGTTTATAGCAGCAATGGCCACGGTCACCAAACTGTGGAAAGAACCAAGATGCCCTTCAACGGACGAATGGATAAGGAAGATGTGGTCCATATACACGATGGAGTATTATGCCTCCATCAGAAAGGATGAATACCCAACTTTTGTATCAACATGGATGAGACTGGAAGAGATTATGCTGAGTGAAATAAGTCAAGCAGAGAGACTCAATTATCATATGGTTTCACTTATTTGTGGAGCATAACAAATAACATGGAGGACATAAGGAGATGGAGAGGAGAAGGGAGTTGAGGGAAATTGGAAGGGAAGATGAACCATGAGAGACTATGGATTCTGAAAAACAATCTGAGTGTTTTGAAGGGGTGGGGGGTGGGAGGTTGGGGGAGCCAGGTGGTGGGTATTATGGAGGGCACATATGTCATGGAGCACTGGATGTGGTGCATAAACAATGAATTCTGTTACACTGAAAAGAAAATAATAAAAAAATACATTATATGTTTATAAAAAATTTAAAAATTTAAAAAAAAATAGAGAAACTAAAAAAAAAATATTAAGGGCAGGATCCAGGCATTTTATTGCTGTAGAAATAGCAACTGTTCTGGTACATAAACATGTTTAGTATATTTTTGCTGAATTTTTAAAAAAGAATGAATTATATCATGTATGAATGAATTATATCATGTATGAATGAAAAGTAGCATGTCAGAATGAAGGCAGCATATCAGACTTCGTGCTTTTCTTGTGAATGATTTTGCTGTAAGAGATATAAATATAGTTTAAATACACATTAATTACCTTTTTTCTTAAAGAAAATTGTCATCCTTCTATGATTATCATTTGAGCATGTATCAAAATTTAAACTTGTGATATTTAAACATGTGTATTTCAGAGATACATTTATAAATGCAAAATGATCTAGACCCTACAAAACCCATATTCATTGTTTTCAGGATATTCTAGAATCACTCTCACTTTATTCAGGCCAGGAATAGTAATGGTACTGGACTTAGAAATATAAAGTGAAAGTCAGTTTATGGTAAAAATTTATAGAAGAAAATATGAATATCATATAATCATTTAGAGGAGTCTGTTGTAAATCAAAGAATAAATCACTAAAGGGACCACTTAGAAGAGAATATACCCAACAAACATGGACTTTGGAGTCAGAGCTGAATTTGAATCATCCGTTGGCTTCTTTCTATCTATCTATCTATCTATCTATCTATCTATCTATCTATCTATCATCTATCTATTTAATTATGTTGGCTACTTTTTAATCTTTGCTTAGAACATGCTAGAATCTAGGTCTTGGGGATATATTGGGGATAAAATTCATTATTTTAAAGGTGGAGTTGATGAATAAATGAGATAAATTATGGGACAGTGCACAGATCCTGGCAGTTGAAGAGATTTAGTATTTGTCAGTACATGCCTTCCATCCTTACCCCATTCCTCCGGAATTTTTTACAATTTCAATTTTGCCTGTAACACCCGGGTTATGAGACACACCGCCTACCCCCCACCCTGCCCTTACTATCACCTTTTAGAAAGCAAGAGGATACTCTTCTGCCATTTCTTTTTTTAGCAAGGGCCTGCTGTAGAAGATAAATTGTTTTTTAAAAGATTTTATTTATTTATTTGACAGACAGAGATCACAAGGAAGCAGTGAGGCGGGCAGAGAGAGAGGAGGAAGCAGGCTCCCTGACGAGCATAGAGCCCAATGCAGTGCTCGATCCCAGGACCCTGAGATCATGACCTGAGCCGAAGGCAGAGGCTTAACCCACTGAGCCACCCAGGTGCCCCAAGATAAATGTTTTAATTTGGAGATTCATCTATTTTAAAACAGTGAACTAAATTACTTTAAAAAGAATTCAGTTCTCTCTATGACTTATATGATTTTATAATTTCAAATTGGTTTTTTTTTTTTTATTTTACCCTTTTTATTTATTTATTTTTTTTTTCAGCGTAACAGTATTCATTCTTTTTGCACAACACCCAGTGCTCCATGCAAAACGTGCCCTCCCCATCACCCACCACCTGTTCCCCCAACCTCCCACCCCTGACCCTTCAAAACCCTCAGGTTGTTTTTCAGAGTCCATAGTCTCTTATGGTTCGCCTCCCCTCCCCAATGTCCATAGCCTGCTCCCCCTCTCCCAATCCCACCTCCCCCCAACAACCCCCAGTTTGTTTTGTGAGATTAAGAGTCATTTATGGTTTGTCTCCCTCCCAATCCCATCTTGTTTCATTTATTCTTCTCCTATCCCCCTACCCCCCCATGTTGCTTCTCCATGTCCTCATATCAGGGAGATCATATGATAGTTGTCTTTCTCAAATTGGTTTTAATGGGATTATTTTTTTTTTTTAGATTTGTCTTTTAAATTTATTTATTTTTTTCAGCGTTAACAGTATTCATTGTTTTTGCACAACACCCAGTGCTCCATGCAATACGTGCCCTCCCTATTACCCACCACCTGGTTCCCCCAACCTCTCACCCCCGCCCCTTCAAAACCCTCAGGTTGTTTTTCAGAGTCCATAGTCTCTTATGGTTCGCCTCCCCTTCCAATTTTTTTTTTTTATAAACATATAATGTATTTTTATCCCCAGGGATACAGGTCTGTAAATTGCCAGGTTTACACACTTCACAGCACTCACCATAGCACATACCTTCCCCAATGTCCATAACCCCCTCCCCCTCTCCCAACCCCACCTCCCCACAGCAACCCCCAGTTTGTTTTGTGAGATTAAGAGTCATTTATGGTTTGTCTCCCTCCCAATCCCATCTTGTTTCATTTATTCTTCTCCTATCCCTCTAACCCCCCATGTTGCATCTCCATGTCCTCATATCAGGGAGATCATATGATAGTTGTCTTTCTCCGATTGACTTATTTCACTAAGCATGATACCCTCTAGTTCCATCCATGTCGTCGCAAATGGCAAGATTTCATTTCTTTTGATGGCTGTATTTACCCTAATGGGATTATTTTTAAAGATATTGAATCATTTTTCTATCCTAGAAAAGTAAAATGTTCTTCTTCCTAACTATAATAATTCTGTAATATTGATCTTGTGATCTTTTGTCAAAATTAATGAAATTATTCTAATGTAACTAGAGTCACAGTTTATATTCATGCTGCAAATATTCTGTAAGTGGGTAAGATGAATTGAACTCTCATTTGCTTTTGATTAACATTTAATTAGATATTAAAAATAAAAAATACATAACTTCCTAACTTTCATTCTACTTAGTGTGATTATCTACTTGGTATAATAAGGATAATGAAAATGATTATTTGTATTCAACTTTCAGTTTACAAAATACTTTTAATCTAATAGCTAATTAAATCTTTCCCAAAATACATTGAGATATACATTACTATCAACATTTTATAGATGAAAAAAATAGTTTCAAAAGGTTAGTTTGAGCAAGGTCCACAAGACTTCTTTCTGTAAAACCAGGATTCCTACTGTACTTAATTTCCTCTATTATACATACTATATTAGGATATTAATTGTTCTGCATATATTTCAAGTTCAAACACTGAATATAATTTTAAATGATCTCTTAGACTTTAGGCTCTTATTTTAAAAAAATGGTATTTGATTTTGTTAGAAAATACAAATATAATATTGGAATAAACAGTTATAGCAATAAATGTCATTCATTCAGTAGTGCACTGATAAACTGAAGTACACATAAGCACACAGAGACTTATAAAGAATACATTTATAATCTGGTACTAGATGATTTTGTATATTCTGACATTATGTAAAGATAAAACAAAGTTTGAGGATATCATGCTAAGTGAAATACAAATACTGTATGATTTCACTTATAGGACGTGTCTCCAGTTGTCAAATTTGTGGAGACAGAAAGTAGAATGGTGGTTTTCAGGGGTTGGTAGAGGTGAGAATGGGGAGTCGTTTACTGGCCACAGAGTATTAGTTTTGCAAAACAAAAAGAATTCTGGAGGTGGAGGGTAGTGATGGTTGTACAACAGTGGGAATGTACTTAAAACTTTTGAACTGTATACTTAGAAGTAGTTAAGATGGCAAATTTTCTGTTTTGGGTGGATTAAACATAGAGTGGCACTTTTTACTTCTTTTGGATTTTAGTAAGTTAATGACTAGTTAATAAGTAGAACATCATGAGGATAAAGACAATTAATTAGTGGAATAAGATACGATCTGGTAATGACTGCTAAAATATTATTCCAGCACATATCCGGGTATCTTCCATAAGAGAGTTTATATTTGAACAAAATTCTTACCTCAGGTCCTGAAATGGGTCAGCTCTTACGAGGGGGGTCTCCACTGAATGTTCAAAAAGAGCACCCTCGGGCCCTAAACAAAGCCAGAGATGCAACATTTTATAACAGTAAAACAAATGACATCAAACTAATTAAACATTTAGTCTCTATATTAAAGCACAAGCAGATTTTTATCTTGTTGCTGAATTTGTACAGATGTGAGCAAGAAAATATAATTGATGTATAGCAACTAATGTATAGGATTTTAAAACTCTTCCGATAAGCTGAGATTATTCTAAGAGTTTCAGTGGCACTCTTTTACAAGGAACTATAATTTTGTAACTAGTTTTTAAATGTATAACAATTACTTAACATAACCAGTTATTGATGTTATAGTGTAATATGTATATGATGAATATGATGTAATCATTGTAATGCACATAAGTACAAAGAAGGCATAAAGCCTATAAACAGAAACGTATTACCATTAAATAAGAGCAATAATTTCTCTATCATTGAAATTGTCAACCTTCAAATTATCTGATCATACTTCTATTATTATTATTTGGTCTCAAAGTAAATATTCCTCATATCATACCTATCTGCATATATTAAAATATATTAAAATCATTATCTCCCTTCAGTGACCACTGTTACCTAGTCTAGGTCACCAGGAGATAGATACTGTCTTAACTACAGTTGACATCCTCCTAACTGGTCTTACTGTTTCCTCTCTTTCCTCTAAGCAATCTATTCTCCCTTATAATGATTATATTGATCTTAAAATGTACATCAAATCAAAGATTACCCTGTTTGAAACAACTCTTCCATTGCATTTAAAAAAATTTCTTATGTTACGTTACTCACCATACAGTACATCATGAGTTTTTAAAAAAAATATTTTATTTATTTATTTGACAGACAGAGATCACAAGTAGGCAGAGAGGCAGGCAGAGAGAGGAGGAAGCAGGCTCCCTGCTGAGCAGAGAGCCCAAAGTGGGGCTCGATCCCAGGACCCTGGCATCATGACCTGAGCCAAAGGCAGAGGCTTTAACCCACTGAGCCACCCCGGTGCCCCCATCATTAGTTTTTGATGTAGTGTTCCACTCCTCATTGTTTGCCTATAACATGCAGTTCTCCATGCAATAGGTGCCCTCCTTAATACCCATCACCGGGCTCACTCATCCCTCCAACTCCTCCCCTCTAAAACCCTCTGTTTGTTCCCCATAGTCCATAGTCTTTCATGGTTTGGCCTCCCCTCTGATTCCTTCCATCATTTTTCCCTTCCTTCTCCTAATGTCCTCCATGCTATTCTTTTTTTTTTTTTTTAAGATTTTATTTATTGATTTGACAGACAGAGATCACAAGTAGGGAGAGAGGCAGGCAGAGAGAGAGAGAGAGAGAGGAGGAAGCAGGCTCCCTGCCAAGCAGAGAGCCTGATGCGGGGCTAGATCCCAGAACCCTGGGATCATGACCTGAGCGAAAGGCAGAGGCTTTAACCCACTGAGCCACCCAGGCGCCCCCTCCATGCTATTCTTTATGTTCCACATCTTATCATATGGTTTCACTCTTCCATTGCATTTAAAACAAATCCTAAATCCTTATAATGGCCAACAAGTATATGCAAAAACTTGTTTCTCTGTGTCTCCCCTTATACCAGGCTTTGTTTCAGACGTAAATATAATTAAAAAAATAAAAAATCATGAAATAATAGGCATAGATAAGCTCAAATAGAATAGCTCTCAAAATGAATGTTAATGTTTTAAACTCCTTATTAAAAACCAAAGTCTACTAGACTGGGTTAAAAAAAATAAATTCCAACCACACCTCTCTTTCACGAGAAATGTAAATCATTTAATATAAGGAGAATTTAGGTTGGGAGGATAACTTAAAGAGGCCATCAAGCTCCTCTTATAGAAGTTTACTGAAGTCATCCCACAGGGAGTGATGCTTAGGATCGTTGGAACCACCACAATGAAAAAGGGAATGTCAACACATTTAAAAGAAGCAAAGCTGGAGTATTACTGGACCACTCAATTAATCAAACTGAAGCTACCCTGACTCCAGACTTTTCATGTAAGATAATATATATTCTTATCATTTAAGCCACATTTAATTCAGTCTCTTGTTCCTTTCACCTGAAGATTTTTAACCAGGTCATCAACTGTTCATAGAGTTTCATTACAAAGTGTTTGGAGATCTTGGATATGTTCTTAAAGTATATGGTGATCTCTTAGCATCTTCTAGATAATCTGTCAAGTATCTTTTTAAGGGACCTGGATTTATCATCTTTGTTTATGTTCATTTTTCAGCTGTTGAAATCTTTTTCTCCAGATCCTCTTTTGTCAGTGGCTTTGTGAGTGACTCCACCATCACTTCTGACCTCATGTAAGCCTGCTTAGCTGCACAGGTGCAAATAAATAGACTGGCTTATCACTAAATCTTGTTTTCCTCAAGGGAAACTAGATACCATTACAGGACCATGTTTTTATTAATAAAAGTTGGGGAAATGAACCCAGCCTAGCAAATCCCTGCCAAGGAATTAAAGTATATTTTTTGCCAGAAGTCAATTCTGGTAATGGTATAAAAATTTTTTTTTCAAGATGAAATTTTGATGCTACTTCAGTAATATGTTCTATAATTGCAATTAACAAAAGAGGCATACTAACTTTGGCCACTTGGTGACCAATTCTATTTTTAGGGGGAAAAAGGAGACTGCTTAAAAGCCTTAGTCAATTTCAAAGTGAGTTGGTTATATTATTTAATCTCCTCCATAAATATGATTTAAAAACAACTCTTCCAGTTTCCTAGCTGACTAAAGTCTAAATGGAACTTAAGACTTTTTAAAGAATGCTACTTTACTGAAATATATTTGACACATAACACTGAGTAAATGTAAGGTTTAAAACATGTTAATTTGATACATTTATATATAACTGTCATTGTAGTGAAAATTAGCATCCTTATCATACTACATAATGGTCCTTTCTTTTTAGTGAGTGCAGTAATTAACTTTTAGTCTCTTAGCAATTTTGATGACTTATACAGTAATGTTTTCTATATTCATTATACTGTGCATTAGATCTCTAGGACTTATTTACTGCTCACTGCAAGTTTGTACCTTTAAATAACATCTGCCCTATCCCTCATTCACTGGTAATTATTGTTTTATTCTTTTTTTTTTTTAATGAGTTTGGCTTTTTTAGAGTCCACATGTAAGTGATATCACACCAGTACTTGTTTTTCTCTGACTTCCTCACTTAGTATAATGGGTTCAAGTTCTATCCATTTTGTTGCAAATGGCAGGATGTCCTTCTTTATCATGATAGGATAATATTCTATTGTATATCCTACTATATCTTTGTCCATTCATCTGTTGACGGGCCCTTAAGTTGTCTCCCTATCTTGGCTATTGTGAATAATGCTGCAATAAACATGGTAGTTTATATATCTCAATTTCCTGTTTTCAGTTCCTTTGGGTATATACCCAGAAGTGGAATTGGTGGGTAATATAGCAGATCTATTTTTAATTTTTTGAGGAAACTCAATACTATTTTCCACAGTGGTTGAGACAATTTACATTTCCAACAACAGTGTACTTCTTTTCTCCACATGCTCACCATCATGTTTTTTTTTTACTTTCTTGATGAAAGCCACTCTAACGGATGTAAGGTGATATTGCATTATGGTTTTGATTTGTATTTCCTAGATGAGTAGTGGTGTTGAACATTTTTTCATGTACCTGTTAAAAATTTGGATGTCTTCTTAGAAAAATGTCTATATAATTTCTTTGCCCATTTTAAAATCTGACTTTTTTTGGTTTGTCTTTGAGTTGTACGAGGTTTTTGTTATTCTCACTGTTATTCATTTGTATGAGTTCTTTATGTACTTTAGCTATTAACCCCTAGTCTGATCCATGGTCTGTAAAACTTCTCCACACTTTGTAGGTTGGTTTTTCATTTTGTTATTTGTTTATTTTGTGTGGAAGCCTTAAGTTTTATGTAGTCCCTTTTGTTGGGTTTTGCTTTTGCTCTTTGTGCTTTTGGTGTCATGTCCAAAAAATCATTGCCAAGACCAGTGTTGACAATCTTCTCTATGTTTCCTTCAAGGAGTTTTATAGCATCAGCTCTTATATTCAAGTCTTGGATTCATTTTGAGTTAGTGTTTGTGAGTGGTGAAAGACAGATATCAAATTCACTGTTCTGCATGTAATTTATCCAGTTTTTCCAACACCATCCTTTCCCTATTGGGTGTTTTTGGTTCCCTTGTTGAATATTAGTTGAATGTATATGTGGGGGTTTAATTCTGGGTTCTCAATTCTGTTCCATTGGTCTATGTATCTATTTTTATGCTAGTCCCATACTGTTTTTATTACTACAGCTTTGTAGTACAGTTTGAAACCAGTGTGATACTTTTAGCTTTTGTTTTTTCCCTCTCAAGATTGCTTTGGCTCTTAGGGGTCTTTTGAAGTTCCAAATAGTTTTTTATATTTCTGCAAAGAATGCATTGGTTTAGTGGGCAAGGATTGAGCTGAATCTATAGGTGGCTTTGAGTAGTACAAGCATTTTCACATTATTGATTCTTTTGGTCCATGAATATGGGTGAATTTTCATTTGTTCATGCCTTCTTCAATTTCTTTCAATAAAGTCTGGTAGCTTTCATTGTACAGATCTTTTACTTCCTTGGCTAAACTTATTCATTTTTTATTGTTTTTTGATGTTATTGTGAACAGGATGGTTTCCTTTACTTCTTCAGATGTTTCATTATCAGTGTATAGAGATGCAACTGATTTCTGCATGTTGATTTTATATCTTGCAACTTGCTGATTAGTTCTAGCTGTTTTTTTGGTTGAATCTTTAAGGGATTTTCTACATACAAGTCATATCATCTGCAAGCAGAATCTGCTTAAGAATTAAAGAAGTTTCATTTTATTCTTTGAGTACTTAAGACAAAGGTAATGACAAAGAAACATTTCTTTACGCAAGAGTCAAGATTAGGACTTATAGCATAAGTCAAGAATTTGGAGTGCACCACCTTAAAGAAAGAGCAGCTTGATCCCTTCTTTTACATCCCATGCATATTAGGGCAGTTATGAAGTAACCAGGAAAGAGAAAGTGAAGCAAAGTATTTTATTTTCTTTCCCAGTCCCCAGAGTGAAGCTGGCTCTGTCTCTCTTATCAAATCTTTCCTTGGCTGTCAACTGCTGCTGCTTCTGCTCCAAGAAACTCCAAAGGCTACTTGGAGTCAATCCATTTAAAAAAGACCAAACTTTCATAGTAAGTAAGTAGTGGAAAACAGCTTTAATGGAAATTCATCCTTAAAAATTAAAGTTTATAAAGATATTCTTATTGTATTTTATATTTAACAAAACTAGCTATAATTATAGCAACTATGAAATCATAGAAAATAACAAAGAATAAATCAAGTTTTGTTTTGGTGTTTAATTTTTCCAACAGTTGAAATTATATTATAGTTGTATTAATTTTTTATTTATGTGCCACAAACTATGACAAAGTTAACTTCTTAAAACAGTATCCACTTATTAGCTCATAGGTCTGTAGGTCAGAAGTCTTACCCAGTGGGCATGGCTGGATTTTAAGCTCAAGGTACCATAAAGTCAAAATCAAGGTGTCAGCTATGCAGGGTTCTTTTCTGGAGTGTCTGGGTAAGAATCTGGTTCCAAGCCCAGTCAGGTTGTTGGCAGAAGACAGTTTCTTGTGGTTTTAGGTGTGAGGCTCTGTCTTCTTACTGTCAGCCTACCACCCAAGATTCTAGAAGTCACCACATTTTTTGTCATTCAGCCCCTTCCATCTTCATATAGCAACAGAGAACAAATCCTTGTTGCACTTTGAATTTTTTTTTTTATTTCCCTTTGTACTACCAGCCAGAGAATAATGCTCTCTGCTTATAAAGAGCCCATGTGATTAGAGTAGATCATTGAGAACTAATCCTCAAATGGACAAACTCCCTTTTGGCACGGAATAACATAATCATGGGAATGATCACATCATAGTCAGAGATTCCTTCAATGCTCAGAGGTGAGGGCATTTTTTTTTTAATATTTTTTTATTTATTTGACAGAGAGAAATCACAACTAGGCAGAGAGGCAGGCAGAGAGAGAGGAGGAAGCAAGCTCCCTGCAGAGCAGAGAGCCCGATGTGGGACTCGATCCCAGGACCCTGAGATCATGACCTGAGCTGAAGGCAGAGGCTTTAACCCACTGAGCCACCCAGGCGCCCCGGTGAGGGCATTTTATAAAGGCAGAGGTCACTGGGGATGATCCTTAGAATCTTGCCTACCATAGTAACACAATATGAAACTGTATGTATTTTTTAACACATGCAGTAAAACCATTATAACAGTCAAATTGATGGCACCGCCAATCTTCCCAAAGATGAATATTTTAATCTTGGGATAGTAAAATTATTGATCTCTGAAGTACCTATCAGGTCACCTTCTTTGTTCATTTTCACTTCTTTCAGTGGCTAAGATCTTCTTTTGTTAATGGCTTTGTCAGTGATTTCAGTATTTCTACGTATCTTTAAACTTCCAGGAAAACCTGTCTTTTGGAAGACTTGCAATTTAATTTCATAATTGATTTGTCCTTGCTTTGTTGCACTCTGTATAATATCCTCCAGTCAATGAGAGACCAGTGGGTAAAGATGTTTGGGGCTGTAGTGTGAAGCACAGATGGGTGAAAGTTTCTCCAGGTCACACAGCTACTCGTGGAGCAGCTAGGATTGGAGCTCAGCCTGGTTCTCAAAAAGTTCTCAGAAAGTTATCCACTCTTATTTTTAATAACTGTCTATTATTTAACAATTTTAAAGTAATTTAATAATATTTATATTAACATTTAGCTTCATCAACATACTTTAATAATATGTAATAATTGTCTATTAATAGCCATTTATTAATAGTCATTCAGTCTCTACACTCTGTTTAGAACAATTATCTCACTTTTTCTTTGTGATAAACCTTGACGCATTTCTAGGACCAGCTCAAATCCCTCTTTCCTTGAGAAACCTTGTCTGACGCACTCTGTGCCACTCTCTATCACACTCCAGCACAAATGGTGCCTTTCGCCAGGCCGCTCCTGTAGCCCGTGGCCCAGACTCTCTTACAGGCCTTAGCAGACTGTGTCCAACTGATTAATTTATGTTAAAAGCTCTCCAGCTGAAATATAAACATTATGTAAAAGGAAGTATGTCTTCATTATTTTATACTATAGGTGTTTAGCTTATATATTAGATATATATATATTTTCAAGCAACATATATTTTGATGAGCTGTGATATATGGGTGATTCTGATACATATAAGCAGGTAATAAATAATATAGTTGCTTATCAATTTTTCTCACCTGTTCCACTAAAACTAATGTCAACATCAAGGCCTGGAAGGAGCCCTAGCCTCCTGTGTAGGATGACTTGGGTTTGAAGCAATCTGTCAAGCAGTCTAGGAATAGACTGTTTTCCCTATGGATTTCATTGCTCTGCAGTGCAATAACACTTTACCAAGACCTCTGCTGTCCTTTGCCTATACTAATCTACTTAATTCAGCAATGCTAGTACAGTAGACATCATCAATCCACTTTTAAAAGGAAGATTTTTATTTGTTTGTCAAAGAAAGAGAGAGAGCACAGCAGGGGAAGTGGCAGGCAGAGGGAAAAGCAGACTCCCCTGCTGAGCAAGGAGCCTGGTTCAGAACTCTATCCCAGGAGACCCTGGGATCATGACCTGAGCTGGAGGCAGATGCTTAATGGACTAAGCCACCCAGGTGTCCCCATCAATTCATTGTTAAAAGTGGGGAAACAGCCAAAAGAGATGAACTTGGCTGAGGTGATATGACTAGTAATTGTTGAGAGAGGAATAGAATCAAGATCTAGAAAGCCAGGAAACTTTGTATAATGCACTAGTAGATTTCTGATGACTAAGACTCTTAGGCAACCTAGCCATTTCTTTATTAGGAAATGGTCAATTCCTTTAAATAGATTTAAATAGATTGCTAGTGTCCTTTATTTTAGTACAAAACCCACAGACCCTACTGCCTTAGTGTATGCTGCAAAACAGGTTCTGATTCTTATATTATGTTTTGTTAGGTATTATACATTACATAAAGCTTTGTATGAGGGTTGAGTCTACTTCTTACGTCAGTTTTAATTTATGAGTATTGGCAATAATGCATGAGAGAATGAAGTTGCTGTTGTTTTTCAGACCATTAGAGAGAAGTACTGGGATCATTTAACTCTGGAAGTGTCTGCCTCCTAATGTTTTATAGTCTTGACAGAAGCTCAATGAGTACATTTCAAACATGTTCTGAACATTTTTTTTCACAAAATTTCTTCTTTTTAGTGCTAAAAGTGATTCCTATCAGAACCCTACCCAATCTTGATTTCCAAGAGAGTCAAATTTTTATAGAAATAGAGGGACTCCAAGTGAGAATGAAAGAAACTTGGAAGAAGATTCGCTTGCAAAAGACATATGGAAAAGAGACCCTACAATATCATACAGATGATGGAGGAATTTATGGTAAGTCTTTGGGTCACAACCACTGGAAAGAGATAAAGGGTTACCATATGGTGGAAGAAGAGAGTGAGCAAAGATTTTTGAAGAAGATTTCATTCTTCTAGGAGAATATCAAGAATTAAAAAAAAAAATGCCATGAAGAAGAGTCAACAAATTCAAACTGCTTTTTCTTACCTGCTGGAAAGATTCCAGAGTTAAGTGTGCCAAAAGTAAAACATGCTTTTGTCGAAGTGTATTATACAGGTTATTTTTTTCTAAAGAGTTCCTACATAGAAATGGATAAAGAAAATGTGATATTTATATATGCAATGGAATATTACTCAGCCATGAAAAAGAAGGAAATCTTGCCATTTGGAACTATGGATAGACCACGAGGGCATTATGCTAAGTAGAATAAGTCAGAGAAAGATAAAGGTTGTGTGAACTCACTTACACGTGGAATTCAAAAAGAAGCCAGACTCATAAATACATAGGACGGACTGGTGGTTGCCAGAGGGGCAAAATGGGTAAAGCGGGTCAAAAGAAACAAATTTTTAGTTATAAGATAACTAAGTCCTGGGGATGTCACGTAAGTGTGGTGACTATAGTTAACAATACTGTATTGCATATTGTAGTTTCTAAGAGAAAAGATTTTGAAACTAGTATGACACTGTATGTTAACTACACTGCAATTAAAATAAAATAAAAAAAAGTCTCCCAAGGAAAAAATCTGTAGCTATGTGGTGATTGATGTTAACCAGATTTAGATACAGATTATCAAATCACTACCCTGTACACCTGAAATGAGTCTAATGTTACATGTTAATTATATCTCAATTTAAAAAAAGTTATCACATACCAGTTACTCGAAGTTTATCTGTACCAACCACAACTTCCTTTTCATCGACAGTAAACAGTGGCTTGCCATCCTTGGAGTTGATCTGAAACTGTTGACTCTGGACTTCTACCATTTTGGGACCTGAACAATTCATTAAAACAGTGTATTATGAAGTGTTTACTATATGTAGTATCAAATCTCTATTTTTACATGTCATGTCACTCAGCAATACCAAATTACTAAATATACAAACTCTGTTATCAATAGTTCTCTTAAAATCTGTGATTAAACTTTTTAAGTTATAAGCCTAAATCTGTATTATTAAAATTATGTCAAATATGTGCCAATCTACAAAGCATAATGCATAGAGATGCTGAGTCACTATGTTGTACACCTGAAACGAATGTAATGTTGTGTGTCAACTATACTCAAATAAAAAAATTTAAAAAACAAAACCAAAAAAATGTGTTAATCTAGATGAAATATATGAATGGCTAAGTCATCTAAAAGTTAATTTTTTCAAGTTTACAACTTGCCCAAAATAACATGCTTCTTCTACCCAGATCATTTAAATTTGTAATCTTTCCAGCATTACCCAAAGAAGGATGAGATTTGTGAAAGACCATTTTATGAATGGCTCACTTTAATGGCCAAAGTCAATCCAGAAGATGAATCACACTCAGATTCCCTCCTTTGCTTTTATCCTCAGGAGAGATCCTCACCTCTTACCCTCTGGAGAAAACAGACATCATCTTGGAAGAACATCTTCAAACTTCTCTCCTTTCCTTTCCCCTATGGCATTTTTTGTCTTCTTCATACTTTCCTTCTTTGTATTTCAGTGACAGAAGCATCATTTTCCCCTCCAAGTTTCATCTCATCAGATGAGTTTTAGACTCATTGCCTGCCAATTCATTTTTTACTCAGCAAAGTTTTAGTGGGTGTTCCCAGGTGCTGGGCATTGGGGATACTGTGCCCTCAAAAGCATACGCGACCTTGTTTGATTTGCCTTGCCTGCTCTCAGGCATTCACCATTTTGTTTCCTAATTGGTCTTTCTAATCCTGGCAGCATAATGGATTAATCTCTCCAGAAATCAGTTCTCAGCATTCACTCAAGGAACTACAAGTGTTCCTTAATTCTTTTGTATGTTAGCTTTATAGTCTTACCTGGGAGAGTAAGTTTATTGAGAAAATGGATATCTTAGAGTCTTCGCGTATGTGTCCCTTTATCACTCCCAGTACTCATTAAAGTTGATGGATGCCTAACCAGAAGTTAAATAGAAGCTCTTCAATGAATACATTAACCAGTTTTGGATATGGTTACCAACATATCCTTACTTTATTTCATTGACTGGTATTACAAAAGCCTTCAATGATTTTTCATTTAAATACGTCTCTCTGTCTGTGTGTGTATGTGTGAGGCAATTAAAGGTGGAACTCACTTTTCCTCTATGTCTTAATCCTTCCCTTAAGGAAGCCAGACTTTATTTTATTTTATTTTTAAAGATTTTATTTATTTATTTGACAGACAGAGATCACAAGTAGGCAGAGAGGCAGGCAGAGAGAGAGAGGAGGAAGCAGGCTCCCCGCTGAGCAGAAAGCCGGATGCCGGGCTGGATCTCAGGACCCTGGGATCATGACCTGAGCCGAAGGCAGAGGCTTTAACCCACTGAGCCACCCAGGTGTCCCTGGACTTTATTTTTTTGATAGTTGCCTATATTTCTGCTCCTCTACACTTACACCAGTCTTAGTCACTAAGGAACTCAGCATCACCATTCACCTCTTTTGGTTCACCGCTGTATCTTACATAGTCATCATATAAATATTGCTTTGTATTACGTGATAATACAATTATCTTCAATACTAATATGGAGTTCTGGGCATTTAAAATTGACAGGGAGAAAAAACCTGGAATAATTTATCCAGTAAGACTTCACTGTTGAGCTTACTGGAGAGCCACAGAACAGTTCTAGGAGGCTTTATTAAGTAGAAGGGGTTCAACAACATGACTGATACTTTTTCTGTAACCACTGGTTCATAAATGGTGATGAAACAGTCAATGACTTTAGGAGCATAATTTTCATGAGTTGCTACTCATGTTTTGTATGTTTGACATACAAATCGTACTCAAGGCAAAGAAAATGCAAAAATGTGACTCTTGATTTCAGGATCATGAGTTTGAGCCCCATGCCAGATGGGGAGATTATTAAAGAGAAAAAAAAATAAAAAGAAGAAAATGCAAAAAAAAAAAAAAGTCTGTACTATTCAGCACAAATTTATGGCATTTTTTTTACGTTCAAGTTTCTGTGCCAAGAATTGAGGATAGAGAAGCGGTGTATAGCTCACAACTTACAGGAGTTCCTAGTGCACTGGAGAAAAAAGCATATGAACCTAGTTCCAGGACAGTTTGGGAAGTGCTATGATACAAGGAAGGCAGCATTCAAGAGAACCCTGACAGGGAATCCCTGATCTATCCTCGGGGGTCAGAATGGAGCCCTGGGAAATGATGTCTGAGCAACTATGGTAGCTGGAAAGACAGACCGGAAATGGTACATTAGGAAGAAAACCCAAATCAATCCAGCTTCCGGTTCCACCATTAAAAAAAAAGAAAAAAGGAGAAAACCTTTATGATGAGGCACGAGAGCCAGAATACCTGGTCTGAAAAATAGGTGTGCCCTCAGAGAAGAGTTGATGTTACAAGATGCATGTTTGAAAAAGAAGAAATGTAGAATGAATTCCTTCCCAAGGAAGTTTTCTGTTTTCTGTTCTTGGGATAATATTAAATTTGTATAACTTTTCCAAAAGATACTAAATCAAAAAATATTTGCTTATGTTTTAAAGTCCCAAAGTACTACATTTTGGAAACTTTACAGTAAAAAAAAATTTAAATAGAATTTTTTGAAGGAAAAGACAATGTTTATTTGGGAGTATGTGCAGAGAGGTGAAGGATGCCTGCAACATTACTGTGTCAGAGCTGTACAAAAGGATATAGTCAGAGATGTGGCAAAATCTCACGGAGCTGACCTTGTAAAGTTTCTGTTTCCCTGATGAAGGGAGAATGAGGCACATCAGGTAGAGGAAAATACTTGAACAAAGGCACAGAGGTGAATAAAATTCCATCCTTGTTTTATAAAAAATAAAGAGACATTGAGGGTGGTAGTTTTGGCTTTCCACTCCTCTGTGAGCATGCTGGTCAGATTCTCGGCAGATTCTTGCTGTTCTTCAGAGAAGAGTGGTACACATCAGCGCATTGACCATCAGCATCCTCCTCTTCCCAAGACTGGTACTTTCCCACCCATCTTTGTCATTCACTTCCTCTTTCTCAGTTCTAGAATGTCTGCTCCAGAGATGCGATCTAACATTGAATTCTCCATATTCTTCCACTCTTGCTTCTTTTTTTTTTTGAAGACTTATTTATTTTAGAGAGAGCGCATTCGAGTGGCAGAGAGAGAGGGAGAAGGAGAAAAAATCTCAAGCAGACTCCTTGTTGGATGTGAAGCCTGATGTGGGGCTCAATTCATGACTCGGAGACCATGACCTGAACCCAAATCAAAAGTCAGCCCACAGAGCCAACAGGCGCCCCTTTGCACTCTTGCTTCTATCGAAACCTCTGCAGGCTCACCCCGGAATTTATTCTGCAACATCAGAAGATACAGTGCTCAGAAGAGCTGAATCAAAGTTCTAGAAGATGTCATCACAGTCTTCTCTGCGTGTTTCACACTGTGCCAGATCTTGGAGGAGCGTCGGCCAGAGGACATCCAGCTGCTCTCTGTGATAGCATTGCTTACTACCATCATGACTTCTCTAGACTTTTCGTCAATTACAAAATTGTTGGGCTCAGTTTTGAGCAATGACGATGTGTTTGTGCAGCAAACAGAAGACTCTCGGTTAGTTCTCTTTGAAGGGGCTGCAGAAACCTCTGCACCAAAGGATCAAAGTTAAAGAGAAAAAGCCCATAAATTCCCACCAGTCTAGAGATAAGGTCCCTAAGCATCACCCTCATTTCAAACCTCTGCTCAGAGCATGCTGCGTGCTTAGTAATTTACTTGCTGAACCTCGGAGAATCATGAATCAAGTGAACGGCTGAAAAGTCAAAACACCTCAGTTAGCGTTCTGCTTTTGTCCCTTGAGTACACTCTTAACATTCACAGCCTGTTGTAATCCTGCATTCAGAGCTTCTCTTTGCTGTAGCACATTGCACTAGGAGAAGGTCCTTCATCTTCAGATTCTGAGTCACTTCCCCCTTTCTCCTATTTCCCTAGGAAGTATTTCAAAACAGTAACATCTTGGTGACTTCAGGGAAACATGCAGCTGGGATAACCCTGGTTATTTTGGGCCTCATTTCTAATGTTTCTTCTGCCAAGTTCAATGATTACATCCAAAGATAGCTTGGTGGCAGGTGCAACTCTGGCCGTAATAAAGTGCACGTGAAATTCCACAATGGTCTAGTAACTTTCTTTTTATTTATATTCCTTATATTAGTCACTTCCTGAGTATATACATTTTATATTCTTTATATTTTACATTTCTATTCCTTATATTAGTCATGTTCTGAATATATAAAGTCTTTGCAGAAGCTTAATCATGGCAATGTAGAAGTTCCAAGAGCCCTAACACACTTGATGGATTGATGAAATTCTTATTTCTCTGCTTTGCTGTTTGAAGACCTGAATCTAAGACAGTGTGATTGTAGTAGAGGGTAACTTCCAGCACCCAGGAAAATGGCTTTGCTGTCTGGGTGGCCTTGACCAAATGGTGCCATAAACATTACCAGCTTCCCCACTGGGTTTATTTGGTTGTAATCTGAAATCTGTAATTTGGTTGGATAGATAGTGACTACAATGGTATGGAAAGCCCTCAAGTTAGAGGCCAGGGGTCCTGCTTGATCAAATTCTGTACCTACTGCCAGTCTTTGGAAAGCTGGGGCTTCAGCAAGACACACTGGCTGTGGCCTGGCTACGTTCTCAAAAAACTCAACTGCCAAACCGGCCCAGCCCATTTGAGTGCAGCTTGCCAATGTCCAGGCACATTTTATTTTTAAGCTAACCAGAATTCACTTCTATTACTTGAAATCAAAAGAAAATTAACTGTGGTAACCAGAGCTGCACTTACAATTAGGAAGATTCTATTACTGTTGTTATGCATTGATATCTTTCAGTTCAAGGATTTGAAATGCTGGCTATTATTGCTTGCTTGTCAATGTTTGATTTCTTTTGGGATTTGAGAATTTTGGTTTTGACTATACTGGTTGCCATTTTTTCCCAGTGGCTTAGTAATAAACAACTGTTCATTTAATTAAGTGGAATTAATTTGGCTAGTTCACATAAATTACATTTTAATATCCAGGTTGGCTAAATTTAGTGTCTTCCAGGAAATATGAGGCTGGAATGACTGTGATTGTGGGAAGTCACTTATTTGAAAATAACCTTGGTGAGTTGAAAGCCATATTCCCTGGTTCAGGGTCCTCACTATAACAGAGGTTTTCCAACCAAAGTTTATTAAGAAATCACTAATTTTAACACTATATGAAGCAGGAAACACCAAGGTTAAAACCGAAGATTTAAGGCTAACAGTTTAAGCCAAAGTAATTCTAATGGGGAAGTCTTTTGTTTTTTTGTTTTTTTTTTTAAGTCCATTTTTGGGTGACAAAAATGATAACAATATTTGCAGGAACTAGGATGGTTACTGGTGTGCCATAATTTAAGGAAATCTAATTGGAGAGAGGGAGTGCTATACTCTGGGCTGAGGGACATAAGTCCTGGGGTTTGCTTTTCCTGCTACCGACTAATTCTTGCTAACTGCTAATTTCTACTCCCTCCTGGTTTGGCTTTTTCTGCTATAGAGCTGTGTGTTTTTGAGCAAATGAGCTTTCCAGTGCTTGTTTTTTCACTCATGCAATTGGAGACAATTTATGTCAAACTCTGGTGTACGAATATATGAAAATCTACATTCAACAAAAAATTAAATTAAATGACATTATTTGTATTAAATTATTTTTATAAGAATATAAAGGGGATCTTTTACTTTTGGAGCTCCTAAGAGAGATGTGCATATTATTTATATGCATTACTTACTTGACAGCACCTAGAAAGTAGCACATAGGCATCCAATAAATGTGGAACAAATGACAAAAGATGAGCAAAAATCCCTCAAACACTCAAAAGCTACAGTCAAAGAATTTTATGAAATAGTGGTAAAAGATAAGTCATAACACTACATAATTCTTAAGAAAATGTGATTTGATTTAGACAAGTTGCAAGAACATGTATGCTGGATAAACTCAGATTTGTCTTCTAGGTCTACTGAGAATTTCACTGCCTTAGTGATCAAACTTCTAAGCAAAAGAGAAGCATGATGCATCATTTAGAATCAGTTATAAAGATTGAAGAAGAACATAAAATATGGAACTCCTGTGTTAGTATGATGAAAAAGAATCATCAGGCTAATTATGTAGCTGCAGTTTCCAGTGTAACATTATGCTGTTTTGTAAAAACAGCCATCAAAAAAGAGACACTGGAAATTACCAGTCTGTATCGACTGGATACGTTTCATCCGTCTTCCCATAACCCAAAAGGTCACCTGATTTTTTAGATTTGGCACATCTATAGACTGATGAGACAGTATAGAGAATACACACATAGTCCTTTCACTGGGTGGTTTGCTCTTTTGTCATTTCTTCCATCTATTTCTCTAATCCTTTTTATCGCTGTGTGAGATTCCCTGAGATCTCACTCCTGGGTGAGCCTACCGTCTGGTTTTAGCTGGTTGGATGGGTGTACATTGCTGACGGAAGGACGGTTAGAAACACATTAGTTGGGCCAATTAGTGTACTTCGTTATGAAATTAGAATTTGTGCAATTGAAAGCTAAGCTTGTTGGTTGGCGTTGTGAATGAACTATAGCCAATCACATGAAAAGTCAGAGAGGTCCTGTGGGTGAAGTGAGAACAATGGGCAAAGATATGCTGGACGGGAGGGGTATGTGGGACAGGAGAAAGGGAGGGAGAAGAAGGGAGTGGGGGAGGGAAGGGGAGAGACAGGGAGAAAGAGAGAGAGAGTCTTTTGGTTCTCACCCCATGGTGTCTGTTCTTTTTTTCTTTTTAAAGATTTCATTTATTTATTCGCTTGTTTATTTATTTATTTACTTAGGAGAGGGCAGGGGAGGGAGAGAAAGAAAACAAGCAGGGAGAGGGAGAAGGACAAGCAGATGCTTCACTGAGCACAGAGCTCTACTTGGGGCTCGATCTCACCACCCTGACATCATGACCTGAGCTGAAATCAAGAGTTGGATGCTTAACCCACTGAGTCACCCAGGCACCTCTCTGTTCTTTTGAGGGCAGCTACTTTTGTTCCTTTCCCTTGGTCTCAGATTCTTTTGCATTCTGCAATAATCAGTATGTTTCTTTTATCACCTTGAATGGTCCTGTTTCTTAGATTCAAAATAACTTTAATTACAATACTTCAGACTGTCTTCCCTGTGATGCCAATTATTCTCTGTAGTCAACACAGCATGATATCTAGAAAATTCATGCTCTAATTGTTCATAAATAACTTGGAATTCTTTAGAAGAGAAAAAAGTATCCATTCAGCACAGCTCTCCATGGGCCACTCACATGTCAAGCACTGTGAAGTCGGACTCACCCACTTTTAATCTGCCCGTGACCTCTCCTTCAGAGTTGCGTGCATTGACAGTCACATTCTGAGTTGACTGCAGAAGAAGAGATGAGTCCTAGAAAGGCATTTACAAAATTTGACAAACACATATTATTTAAAATGACGATCTTTATATTCATACATAAATTTAGGATTTATAGGAGATAATTTCTCCATAGTCACAGATCCTGTGACCCTAATTCAGTATTGTCAGATCCTGGATTACATTATGTTAAAAGAGTAAATAAATGTGCTTTTCCCCCAAAGTTTGAAATGACATATATTTATTACATCATAGTTTTGTGGGTCAGGAGTCCAAGCAGAACCCCAGTGGTTCCCTGTTCAGCATCTCAAGGGGACTGCAGGACTGAGGAATCACTCCAGGCTCAGGGTCTTCTTCTAAGCTCACATGGTTGGTGGCAAAATTAATTTCCTTGCTGCTATAGAGGTTCTAACTTTTTTTTTTTCATAAATTACAATACTCTTACGGGCTTCTGCTGCTTGTGTGCACTGACCATAATGTACCAAGTTAGTTCTCAAGGTGAAGATCGAAAATCATCAAGTTTTAATAAGTGTTTTTCCTATTCCAAGGAATTAAAATTTCATTCTTATTATTTATGTCCAAGACATGATCTATTTTTAGAAGAGAAATCAGACAATGGTTAGTTCTTCTATTATAAATACCATGTTACTTATTTTCAAAATGTAAAGTCTTTTCACAATTTCCAAAGAGTTTTTAAAATTTGTCAGATACCTATGTTTTTAAATTTTTTGTTGAAAGATAAAATGGCTTTATGTGCACGTAAGTGCCTTCTGTGGTCTCATAGCTCTGAACGGGTGGTTTTGTTTTATAGATCATTTGTTTCTATAGAAACCACTTTCTTCAAAAAGAATGCAACATTTTGACTGTTGGACTCAGGTGCCTTTATGGACCATTCGGAGGGAACCAAATACCTTCCAAAGTTGCGGGTAATATATGTGATTTTTCAGAAGGAAAGAAGTTTCAGGAGTGCCTTGGAACTCTGGCACGTCCAAAATTTTCCAAATTGTTTTGTGGAAACAGATGGATCTATCAGAATCTCACATTTATCCAATGATGTGGCCTTAATCCTTGTTTTTGCAGTGTTCAAAAATAACTAGCATGATATCAAGAGTTAACAGTTTACCAGTTTCTTCCCTCCAGCCTCGAGGCCCAGGGCAGTGAAGGGCAGCACCACGTGCAATCTCTGGGCTCTCTGCAGTGGCAGCCCCTTCCTCCATGGTACTCTGCCCTGTGAACTTCAGGTTGGCCGCTTTTCCTTGGACTCCCAACCATATCTTCTGAACTTGGCTAGAATGCCTGCCTCTGCATTGGTCCCCTCCCTGTGACCTTAGAAGCTGTCCCCACACAGTAAATTGGGGCAGTCCTAGGGCTGATCTATTTTGCTCCCTCTCAGAGATAACTGTCCTGACTGCCACTGTCCAATATTTGAAAACCATCCTACTCCATCTGGCACTATGACAAAATACCAGAGACTTGGTAGCTTATAAACAACAAAGATTTCTTTCTTTGTCGCAGGCTGGAGACTGGGAAGTCCAAGATCATGGTGCTGGCAGATTTGGTGTCCCGCGAGACTCACTTTCTTGTCCACACAGAAGGTGCCTTCCAGCTCACATGGCAGAAGGGGTGAGGGAGCTCTTTCTGCTGCTCTGATGAGGGCACTAACCCCATCATGAGGGCTCCGTCCTCATGACCTCATCTCCCCAAAACCCCACCTCCTAGCACCATCACCTTAGCGGTTACGTTTTAATGTGTGACTTCCAGACCATAGTAAAAAACATTGTTTCATATACTTTCTCAAGTTTTTTAGTTGCTTAATAAAAGCAGGTAAATCTTTCCCCTATTATTTCTGTCTTGTATTACCTGTTTTGGTTTTATAATTTCTTGTTCTTTTAATAAAAGCTACTCAAAACTAGCTTTATCTCTGTGAGATTCTTAAGTTGCTTTTCCAGCCATTTTCAGAATGATTATTTTTACTTATTGGAAGTTAATTCTCTTTTTTGTAGTTTATTTGGTATCCTTTTTTTATAGATGGAGTTTTCCTTATGTGGTTGCAAGTTTCGGTCTCAAGCACCTACGTGGATATATTTTAGTTTCTGGATTCACCCTGCTTACTTTCATTGAGACCACCATGTTTCTCAGTCTTGTAATGGTGGCTCAGGGTTTGTGTCCTCAGTGATATTCGGCTCTTGATCTGGTATGTCTATGGGTTCCATCCCATATATACACAGCTTTCTCAAGCCTGGGTAATAGGTGCAACTCTTTCCTGTTGCTCTTTCATGCAGTGGGTCTGGCTGGAGTCCAAGCAGTCCCATCAGGTACCATTTTGGTCTCTGTTCCTCTGTGGGCTTTGATCGTAAGCTGCCCTGCCACTTTCCAGGACTGTAAACTTCAAAGACAATCATTTCAAGTAAAGCTTTACCACTGTGTGTTTTGGCTTCATTTAATTTTTGACTATGTCTATATGTTTCTAACCACAATCTTTTTGTTTTATGAAATATAATTGCTATGTGTTTGACATAAACATTGACATAATGGGCAGCGTGGATGGTTTTAAATCATGAGCTCCAGGCACAATCTTGACAGGACTTCATGTATTAATTGTGAAGAGTAATCACATGTTAGAAGCCAGAGTACCATGTTGAATTATATTTATAATAAAGACATTCTCTCATTTCAGCAATACAGACAGATGAATATGTGTCAAATTTTGCAAATTCATTTCCGTAGTTTTATGGAAAATTACTTCCTAGACACATTTTTGAAAAGGAAACATAACTAATACATCAGTGCATACAGAAAATATAAAGCATAATTTTGTTCAGTTAATCCTATCATTAGAAAGCCATAGTAGTTACCAGATACTTTCTATCTCTGTGATCACATTATTCCAAATATTTCTGTAATTTTATGTATCGACTGGCATATTGCATCAATGCATCATTATAAGACTTCAATACATGATTACCTAAAATAATTTATACAATTTTGTTTTTTTTTTAAAGTACACTGGAGATGAAAAAAATCTGATAAAACTGAAAGTATTATTAAATCCAAATATTAAATTTGCTATGAACTAATCTTTCAGTCACCAGGCTATTCTATCAGTCTTATCTCTTTAAAAATATGATAGGGGGATCAGCCAACATAACTCTGGGGAGAAAATGGCTACGTTCTAACATTTAAATTCTTGGCTCACATCTGACATCTCCTTTTACAAAAGCTTAGGTTCATTCCTCATGTTCCCATATGACAGGGGTATTTAATATACTGAAATGTCATCACGGTTAAGGTAAGTGTATTATCTGAGGAAGCTCGCAGAATCGGGCTTATGCATGTATCAGCCCGTCACACTCCGGGTCATTTGCCTGCTTCCTACCATCAACTGAGACATTCTCAGAAGTAATGCAGTAGTGCCCAAGAGCTACTAAGAGGTATGTGCTTTGCACTTTTTAGAATCTCTCCTTGATAGTCCATGTTTGGTAGTAGAGCTTGGTGACTGTCTGGGTGCCTGTGTGGGGGTACGGTTTATCTCGAAGACCACGTGTGTGCTCAGTGGTTGGACTTTTGTATCTTTTCCATTCACCCTAGATTAGCTAGAAGAACCTCCGCTTATAGAAGATACTGATATATCCTTTCATATGTAGAAATATGAGAGGAAAATGAAGAGTGAACTTTTCATACAATTGGTAAGTTATAGTTGGATGAAGTTTAACATTTATGATGCCATTTAATCAGTAATTGAGCAAAATGTTTACCTTTACTACAAAGTCCATAGCATCATTTAAAGCAAAATAAAACACATTTTAAAAACTGACTATATTTTATGCTTGGCTCTACTTGTTATAAATTCCATGGAGGTAAATGAAGATAATATTAAAGCAGATATATTTATAAAGCCACACAATTATTTAATGGGAATGTTTAACCTACTTACAGAGACTCCTACAGGACTATAATCTGTAATTAGCATAATTAGTACAGAACACATTACTATGAAATTAATTTCTTTCCAAGATTCTTAGATAATTTTAAATGCCTTGAAAAAGAGTATTTAAATTACCTGAACTAAAAGAAGTTTAGATTATTTTCAATAAAGCTTTTAATTATCAAACCTTTTTTATTATGGTCTAAATTACTGAGGCCATCAAATTCAGATCTGAAGCACATGAAAATGGAGTCTTTTTAGAATGTAGTTTCAGAAATACATTTTACAACTTCTAGTCAAGCTTTTTGTAGAGTGTAACATCAATGTGTGTACATATATATATCCTAAGAACCTCTTCTGAAATATACTGAATTTCTGTGCTCAACGATTATTTATTTTTCATAAAACACAAAATATTTAAATGTTTCATCATTTTCTTACCACTCTGGAGTGTATTTCCTTGGCATACAATGGGAATAAAAATTCTGATTCTCCTTCTAGGCGAAGACCATCTTTGGTAACACGCAAGTGACCCATTCCTGTCTGGTAAGAAGATAAGACAATAGAGATTTTGTTATTGCTTTCTTTTCCCCTTCTTTTAGGATTAGCTAAGAACACAGCTACATTTTCAGAAGTTTTCTATTGGCACTTTTCTGTATTTCTCTTAAATATTCAATTTCAAACTTTAGTTTTTATTCAACTGTCAGTATTGCATTAACTCTTGTGTAATACACAGGGCTATTTAGAAGAGAGACAAGGTGATGGGGAACTAGGAGGCACCGTTTCCACCGGTCCCCTAAAGTGAGCTGATGACCTACCAAAGAACTCCGATCACCCATGAAATCAGCGTGAGATCAGAATTATACATGTATGGGCCTCTACGGGGGCAGAAGATGCCAGTGGGCAGGTAAAGCAGAGTGGGAATGTCGGACTGATATGGGAAGATAAACAAAAGGGGGAGGGAGCCACCAGAAGCAACCCATTGGAAAGTAATACCCCAATACGAGAGTGCCCTGCACTGGGGACCAGCATTAACTTGGAGTCTGGTTGAAAGCACTCAAAAAAGAGCAAAGGATGGGGCGCCTGGGTGGCTCAGCGGGTTAAAGCCCCTGCCTTCGGCTCAGGTCATGATCCCAGGGTCCTGGGATCGAGCCCCGCATCGGGCTCTCTGCTTGGCTGGGAGCCTGCCTGCTTCCTCCTCCTCTCTCTCTCTCTCTGCCTGCCTCTCTGCCTACTTGTAATCTCTATCTGTCAAAAAAATAAATCTTTAAAAAAAAAAAAAAAGAGCAAAGGATCGTGGGGGGATATTGTGGGAATCGGGGTGGTTAGGGACAGGGGCTTAAGCCGCAGGACCCAGGACAGCCACCCCTGGCGCTGAGCCAGAGAGAGTGCGGCAAAGAAACCAGGTCTTGGTCCCTGAGCCATGAGCATGCCTGACAGCGCCTGGGTGGCGGCTCCCGTGAGGGGCTGACAGCCTTGCCAGCTGGCAGAACCATAACCCTTTGCACTCTCCACGCCCGTGCGGTCCTGCGCTATCAGAGTCTGAGTCGCGCCCCACACCCTCCCCTGAGAGAGGTGTGTGCAGGCGCCAGCCCAGCGCTCTCTGACCCGGAAAGTCTGAGCACTCCCAGCCCAGGCCAGCAGGAAAATCTCAGTGTGTGATCAATGCTTGGGACCTCTCTGGCGGGTCCGGAGATGTCCAGACAGCCGCCGCTGCCGTGGTTTTGGGTACAAGCAGGAGCTCCTGCATCCCTAGGGACCGCGACTGGGAACGTGCTCTGCCAGCGGCCAAGGGGGAATTTATGTGCTCTGCAGCACCCAGAGGGGAACAGACTGAGGCTTCTCTCGGAGAGGGAAGTCTGGGTGCACTTTGCTTTCCTCTAAACCTCCAAAAACCATCAAAAGCTGTCAAGGCAAGAGAAAACAAACAAACAAATAAACAAAAAAACCTCCAGAGAACAAAAGCCTGAAAAACTGGTTTCCTCAGAGCCCACCCCCTTGAGGGGGGCAGGAGGACTTAACTCAGGGAACACTGCCTGAAAACCCATGTGGCAGGCCCCTCCCCAACAAAGCCAACCAGGAAAAAAAAAAAAAAAAGAGACAAGAGAACAACCACTACTACTTCATAGATACATCTTTTATTTTTAATTCATTCCCACTATTCTGGTTCATTTTTTTATATAGATAATTTTTAAACCTATTTACCATCACAGTGAGATGTCCAGTACATCAAATTCCATAATAACCTTTTAATCTGAACTTTTTGAAACATATACCCGTGTTTTTCTTTTGTCTATTTTTAAATTTAATTTTAGTTTAGTTTAGTTTATTCTTTTTATTTTTTAATATTCATATAGAGTTAAACTTCAAGGTAATCCCCTTTCCCCAATCAATGCTACCCCTATAGATAAACCAATTTTTAATCCCCCTTTATCTTAGGAAAGTTGAGTCCTTTAACAAAGATATCAAGATACATCCAGGAAGAATCAAAATAACCTTCCTCGCCCACACTGAGAATTTATAACCACCCTCCCATCTTTTTCTTCTGCCAGTGTTTCTGTGTATTTGTGTTTGTCCTGGTAGTATATAAATCTTATACTTGGGGTTCTTTTTGATGAAGTTCTTTTTTTGTTTTGCTTTTATATATACTTCTTTTGCTTTTATATATACATACATATACATATATATATATATATTTTGTTCTCTTGTCATCTACTTTTATCAGTCTTTTTGTCTGTTTTTGTTTGTATACTTCATAAATCTTACCTTGGGGCCCATTTGGGCTGGGCCCTCTCTTTTATTTCATCTTTCTTTTTTTCCCTGTCTCTCTCTCTCTCTTTTTTCTTTTTTCTCTCTTTCTTTTTTCTTTCATTTGGGTGGGGACTCTTGATTGCTCAGAAGCAATCATGCCTGCACCACGGTCAATACATCCAGCTACATCCGTTCAGTCATCTCTCACCAAAGTGACTAGGAAGAGGAATGCCCAACAGAAGAAAAATACAGAGGCTGGGCCTTCTGCAACAGAGCTAATGGCTATTGACAAAGACAATATGTTGGAAAGGGAATTCAGGCTAACAATTATCCAGGCAATAGCTAAGTTGGAGAAAGCCATGGATGACAAAATGGAATTGACTAGGGCAGAACTGAAAGCCACCAGGGATGATGTTCACAATGTTCTCAATGAGTTCCAATCTAATCTAAATTATCTAAAAGCTAAGGTAACTGAGACATAAGATAGAATTAGTGATCTGGAGGACAAACAGATAGAGAGAAAGGATCCGGAGGAAGCCTGGTACAAACAGCTTAGAAGCCACGAAAACAGAATTAGGGAAATAAATGACGCCACGAAACGTTCCAATATCAGAATTATTGGAATCCCTGAGGGGGAGGAGAAAGAAAGAATACTAGAAGATATAGTGGAACAAATTCTCCATGAAAATTTTCCCAATCTCGCAAATGGAACCAGTGTTCATGTACTAGAGGTAGAACGGTCTCCCCCCAAGATTATAGAATCTAGAAAGTTCTCAAGACACCTGATAGTAAGAATGAGGAATCATAATTGTAGACAGGATCTCTTGAAAGCAGCTAGAACAAAGCAGCTCCTTATGCACAGAGGAAAGCCCATCAGAATAACATTAGACCTGCCCACAGAAACCTGGCAAGCCAGAAAGGGCTGGCGAGATATATTCAGGGAACTAAACGAGAAGAACATGCAGCCAGGAATACTTAATCCAGCAAGACTGACATTCAAAATGGATGGAGAGATAAAGAGTTTCCAAGACCGGCAAGGCTTAAAAGACTATGCAACCACCAAGCCGACACTGCAGGAAATATTAAGGGGGGTCCTATAAAAGAGGGAAAATCCTAAGAATATCATTGAACAGAAATATATGGAGACAATCTACAGAAAGAAAGACTTCAAAGGTAACACGATGTCAATAAAAATATATCTATCAATAATCACTCTCAATGTGAATGGCTTAAATGTGCCCATAAAAACACAGGGTTGCAGATTGGATAAAATGACAGGACCCACCCATATGTTGTCTAAAGAGACCCATGTCGAACCTAAGGATACACCCAGACTGAAAGTGAAGGGATGGAGAAGCATCTTTCATGCCAATGGGCCTCAAAAGAAGGCCGGGGTAGCAATTCTTGTATCAGATAAATTAGATTTTAAAATAAAGACTGTAGTCAGAGATACAGAAGGACACTACATAATTCTTAAAGGGACTATCCACCAAGATGATATCACAATTGTAAATATCTATGCCCCCAATATAGGAGCACCCAATTACATAAGAAAACTATTAATCAAGATAAAGAGTCATATTGATATGAATACATTAATAGTAGGAGATCTTAAATGCCTGTCTCAGTAATAGATGGATCATCTAAGCAGAAAATCAATAAAGAAACAAGAGCATTGAATGACACATTGGACCAGATGGACCTCATAGATATATACAGAACATTCCACCCTAAAACAACAGAATACTCATTCTTCTCAAGTGCACATGGAACCTTCTCCAGAATAGACCACATACTGGGTCACAAATCAGGGCTCAACCGATACCAAAAAACTGAGATATTCCCTGAATATTCTCAGATCACAATGCTTTGAAACTGGAGCTCAATCATAAGGAAAAGTTTGGAAGGAACTCAAACACTTGGAAGCTAAAGACCACCTTGCTTAAGAATGCTTGGATCAACCAGGAAATCAAAGAAGAACTTCAACAATTCATGGAAACCAATGAGAATGAAGACACTTCAGCCCCAAACCTATGGGATACAGCAAAAGTGATCCTAAGAGGGAAATACATAGCCATCCAAGCCTCCCTCAAAAAAATTGAAAAATCCAGAATACACCAGCTGTCTCTACACCTTAAAGAACTGGAGAATCAACAACAAATTAAGCCAACTCCACACACAAGAAGGGAAATAATCAAGATTAGAGCAGAGATCAATGAGATAGAAACTAGAGATACAGTGGAACGTATCAATGAAACTAGAAGCTGGTTTTTTGAAAGAATCAGTAAGATCGATAAACCATTGCCCACACTAATCCAAAAGAAAATAAAGAAATCTCAAATTAATAAAATTATGAATGAAAAGGGAGAGATCACAACTAACACCAAGGAAGTAGAAACAATCATCATAAGTTATTATCAACAGTTATATGCCAATAAGTTAAGCAACCTAGATGAAATGGATGCATTCCTGGAAAACTATAAACTCCCAAAATTGAACCAGGAAGAAATTGACAACCTGAATAGACTGATAACTGTAATGAGATTAAAGCAGTGATCAAAAACCTCCCAAAAAAACAAGAACCCAGGACCTTATGGATTCTCTGGGGAATTCTACCAAACTTTCAAAGAAGAAATAACACCTATTCTCCTGAAGCTGATTCAAAAAATTGAAGCAGAAGGAAAACTTCCAGACTCTTTTTATGAAGCCAACATTACCATGATCCCCAAACCAGGCAAAGACCCCACCAAAAAGGAGAATTTCAGACCAATATCACTGATGAATATGGATGCTAAAATTCTCAACAAGATCCTAGCAAATAGGATCAACATCACATTAAAAAGATTATCCACCATGACCAGGTAGGATTCATCCCTGGGTTACAAGGATGGTTCAAAATTCGCAAATCAATCAGTGTGATAGAACAAATCAATAAGAGAAGAGAGAAGAACTACACGGTCCTCTCAATTGATGCAGAGAAAGCATTTGACAAAATCTAGCGTCTGTTCCTGATTTAAACGTTTCAAAGTATAGGGATAGAGGGAACATTCCTGAACTTCATAAAATCTATCTATGAAAAACTCACAGCAAATATCATCCTCAATGGGAAAAACCTCACAGTCTTCCCGTTGAGATCAGGAACACAACAAGGATGCCCACTCTCACCACTCTTGTTCAACATAGTATTAGAAGTCCTAGCAATAGCAATCAGACAACAAAGAGAAATAAAAGGTATCCAAATTGGCAATGAAGAAGTCAAACTCTCTCTCTTCATAGATGACATGATACTTTATATGGAAAACCCAAAAGATTCCACCCCCAAACTACTAGAACTCATACAGCAATTCAGTAATGTGGCAGGATACAAAATCAATGTACAGAAATCAGTTGCTTTCTTATACACTAACAATGAAAATACAGAAAGGGAAATTAGAGAATTGATTCCATTTACTATAGAACCAAGAAACATAAGATATACTTGGGAATAAACCTAACCAAAGTGGTAAATAATCTGTACTCGAGGAACTATAGATCACTCATGAAAGAAATTGAAGAAGACACAAAAAGATGGAAGACCATTCCATGTTCTTGGATCAGAAGAATAAACTTCAATATTGCCTAGAGCAATCTATACTTTTAACGCTATTCCAATCAAAATTCCACCGGTATTTTTCAAAGAGCTGGAGCAAATAATCCTAAAATTTGTATGGAATCAGAAGAGACCCCTAATTGTTAAGGAAATGTTGAAAAAGAAAAAGCTGGGGGCATCACGTTACCTGATTTCAAGCTTTACTACAAAGCTGTGATCACCAAGACAGCATGGTACTGGCATCAAAACAGACACACAGACCAGTGGAACAGAGTAGAGAGCCCTGATATGGACCCCCAACACTATGGTCAAATAATCTTCAACAAAGCAGGAAAAAATATACAGTGGAAAAAAGACAGTCGCTTCAATAAATGGTGCTGGGAAAATTGGATAGCTATATGTAGAAGAATGAAACTCGACCATTCTCTTACACCGTACACAAAGATAAACTCAAAATGGATAAAAGACCTCAACATGAGGCAGGAATCCATCAGAATCCTAGAGGAGAACATAGGCAGTAACCTCTTCGATATCAGCCACAGCAACTTCTTTCAAGATATGTCTCCAAAGGCAAAGGAAACAAAGGTGAAAATGAACTTTTGGGACTTCATCCAGATCAAAAGCTTCTGCACAGCAAAGGAAACAGTCAACAAAACAAAGAGGCAACCCACAGAATGGGAGAAGATATTTGCAAATGACAGTACAGACAAAAGGTTGGTATCCAGGATCTACAAAGAACTTCTCAAACTCAACACACACAAAACAGATAATCATGTCAAAAAATAGGAAGAAGACATGAACAGACACTTCTCCAACGAAGACATACAAATGGCTATCAGACACATGAAAAAATGCTCATCATCACTAGCCATCAGGGAGATTCATATTAAAACCACATTGGGATACCACCTTACACCAGTTAGAATGGCCAAAATTTACAAGACAGGAAACAACATGTGTTGGAGAGGATGTGGAGAAAGGGCAACCCTCTGTTGGTGGGAATGCAAGTTGGTGCAGCCACGTTGGAGAACAGTGTGGAGATTCCTCAAGAAATTAAAAATAGAGCTTCCCTATGACCCTGCAATTGCACTACTGGGTATTTACCCCAAAGATACAGATGTAGTGAAAAGAAGGGCCATCTGTTCATAGCAGCAATGGCCATGGTCGCCAAACTGTGGAAAGAACTAAGGTGCCCTTCAACGGACAAATGGATAAGGAAGATGTGGTCCATATATACTATGGAGTATTATGCCTCCATCAGAAAGGATGAATACCCAACTTTTGTATCAACATGGACGGGACTGGAAGAGATTACGCTGAGTGAAATAAGTCAAGCAGAGAGCCTCAATTATCATATGGTTTCACTTATTTGTGGAGCATAACAAATAACATGGAGGACACAGGGAGATGGAGAGAAGAAGGGACTTTAGGGAAATTGGAAGGGAAAATGAACCATGAGAGACTATGGACTCTGTAAAACAACCTGAGGGTTTTGAAGGGGTGGAGGGTGGGAGGTTGGGGGAACCAGGTGGTGGGTAATAGGGCGGGCACGTATTGCATGGAGCATTGGGTGTGGTGCATAATGTTACACTGAAAAGAAATTAAAAAAAAAAAAGAAAGAAAGGTCTATTTAGCAAATACATGTAAGACTTAAAGAGTGTCATGTTATCATAAAAACCCAAGAGCCCCCCATGATGTCAGAAAAAGGTGCTTACCATGACTATTTAAAAACACTTTCAAAAGTTAAGATGTCATAAAACAGACTGTTTTTTGGCATCCAGTTCTCTGAGTTTTAACAACAGTCCATAAGGTACAGAACAGTTCCAACATCCCACCCCAACAGAACCTTAAAGTCTTCAAGTGTATCTAGCAAGCTTACAATATAGCAATTTTTTTATTTTTTATTTTTTATTTTTTTCGATTTTACTTATTTATTTGACAGACAGAGATCACAAGTAGGCAGAGAGGCAGGCAGAGAGAGAGAGGGAAGGAAGCAGGCTCTCGGCTGGCTGAGCAGAGAGCCCGATGTGGGGCTCGATCCCAAGACTCTGGGATCATGACCTGAGCTGAAGGCAGAGGCTTTAACCCACTAAGCCACGCAGGTGCCCCCACAATATAGCAATTTTTTATTGGCCAGCTCTTAAGTGAAAAAGCAATATGGGAGGATGTGGAGCTCTATTCAAGATGTCTGTCTTTACAAAATTTCCATTCATGAAGAATGACTGCAGAGAAGAATAGAAGGCTTAATTTTAGAGATTATCAGTGACCATGATGCTGTTAAATCTTGCAGACATATTAAGACACTATCCTCACTTGTTTCAGGATACCATGCTCTCCTAGCTTTTCTCCTTGGCCTCTATACACATTCATCCTCCTCTACCTAGCCTTTGACTGCTGGCCTCCTCAAGCTCAGTCAGGCGCTTTCCTATGATCCCTCTCTTGCCATGATGGCAGCTTTCATTACCATCTCAGTGTGGAAATTCTCACCTTTTTTAAATTTACAGTTTACATTCTCTTTTCTGAGCTCCACCCATATATAAGATCATCTATCTCTGCTTCCCTTTTGAATGTCTTCGGAGCACCTAAATTTAACAAATTGAATTCCAATCTTTCCTCTCTTCCCCCAGGATAGAGGTAGATTTAAGAAAGGGAGAGCAGAACGATCAGGAAAATGAAACAAAAACATCTTAATGTTTTATGCAGTGATAGGTGATTTCCAGAACAGAGAGATGTTACTCTGAACTGATGTCATAGACTTCTCTTTTGAAGAACTCCACCGATTGATAAGCCCCCTAATAAGAACCAGATTTAATCTGGAATTATTCTGCCTGGTTATCTATCTGTGAACCATCATTATGGTCCTCTTCCCAAACTCAGGTGTGGGAGCAGTGGAGTTTGCATTGTGCTTAACGGAAGTCCCTCAGTGCTCTGGGCTTGGGTCAATCCCTACCAGAGGCAGGGAAACTCCTGAGTCTCTCTGACACCTATGATTCAGTGTGTAGCTTGGTTTAAAGAAAGGGCTAAATCTAAAAACGTTGACAGTTACTCTTCTACATTATCTCACAAAATCTAACCATGCAATTGTAAGGCAGTTTATGAAATTAAGCTAACATTAGCAATATTATGAACTCTATCATTTATGGATAATAGACCAATTTTTATCAAACAATTCCATTAGTAATTTTTTGTCCTAGAGTTTACCAAAGTGAAGTCTCAAGATTATATAATCAAATCTGAAAATCTGCTGCTGAATTTCTGGGTTCAGTGAAACACATGCCAGGAGTTTTTCTGGACTCTATTTAGCTCTATCGGGGGGGAAAAAAACACCAATAAAAAAGTAATGATAATTCCAGTCTCTGAAGTAGCTAATTTACATAATCAGATTGCAAAAGTTCATTGTTCCTTGTCACGTGACATCTCCTCCTCTGGCTATTCCTTTGTCTCCTTACTTGAAAAATAAGGAAATTGACATAAAGTGACCCAAGCCTCCTTTCATCTGTAATATTCTACGGTTTTAATAAAATGAATTACAAACCTCTGCAAACAACCAATCACTCCTCAGTACCTGAAAACAAAACAATATACCTATTTGTCTAGGATTTTTTTTTTCTTTTTGGTCAGGAATGTTGAGGTATAATTCACAAATAATAAAATTTACGTTTTTTAGTGAACAAGTTTTCACAAAGCACAAAACACCAACACTCTTCTGAGTGAAGTTATAGAAGAGTTCTAGAGACCATAAAACCTGCCTCCCTGAAATCACTCCCCACTCCCACACTCCCATTCCTTGGCAAACACTGCTTTCTCTTCCAGTAGTTTTGCCTCTTGCAGAATGTCATATAAGTGGAATCATACAGTATGCAGCCTTTCAGACTGCCTTCTTTCAGTGGAATAATGCGTTTGACATTCAGCCATGCTCTTGTACATATCAGCAGTTTGTTTTATTTTAGAGATGAGTAGTATTCCTCTGGATGAATATATCATAATTTTTTTATATGCATCTATCAGTTGAAGGATATTTAGGCTGTTCTGATGATTATAAAAAAAAGGCTTCTCTGTGAACATAATTATCATTTCTGTTGAACAAATGCCTAGCAATCGGATTGCTGGGTTGTATGGTAGGTTTATGGTTAAACTTATAAGAAATAAACTACCAAACTCTTTTTGAAGGTGGTTTTACTATTTCGCATTCCCATAAACAATATATGAGTGTTCTGGTTGTACCGTATTCTTATTGATACTTAGTATTGTCAGTATTTTTTACCATTCTAGTAGTATATGATAGTATCATATCATGATTTTAATTTGTATTTTCCTAATGACTAATGATGTCAAGCATTTTTTTTTTTTTTTTTGTTAACACATATGTATTATTTGCCCCAGGGGTACAGGTCTGTGAATCATCAGGCTTACACATTTCACAGCACTTACTATAGTACAAACCCTTCCTAATATCCATAACCCAACCACCTATTTCTACCCTCCCCACCACCCTATTCCTACCCTCCCACCCCCTAGCAACCCTCAGTTTGTTTCATGACATTAAGAGCCTTTTATGGTTTGTTTCCCTCCTGATCCCATCTTGTTTCATTTTTTTCCTTCCCTATCCCCCACAAACCCCCCACCCCCCTCAAATTCCTCGCATCAGAGAGATCATATAATTGTCTTCTCTAATTGACTTATTTAGCTCAACATAATACCCTCTAGTTCCATCCATGTCATTACAAATGGCAAGACTTTGTTTCTTTTGATGGCTGCCTAATATTCCATTGTATATGTATACCACATCTTCTTTATCCATTATATCTGTTGATGGACATCTAGGTTCTGTCCATAGTTTGGCTATTGTGGACATTGCTGCTATAAACATTCTGGTGCACGTGCCCCTTCAGATCACTACATTTGTATCTTTAGGGTAAATACCCAGTAGTGTGATTGCTGGGCATAGGGTAACTCTATTTTCAACTTTTTGAGGAACCTCCATGCTGTTTTCCAGAGTGGTTGCACCAGCTTGCATTCCCACCAACAGTGTAGGAGCGTTCCCCTTTCTCCGCATCCTCGCCAGCATCTGTCATTTCCTGACTTGTTAATTTTAGCCATTCTGACTGGTGTGAGGTGGTATCTTATTGTGATTTTGATTTGTATTTCCCTCATGCCAGGTGATGTTGAGCACTTTTTCATGTGTCTGTTGGCCATCTGGATGTCTTCTTTGCAGAAATATCTGTTCATGTCTTCTGCTCATTTCTTGATTGGATTATTTGTTCTTTGGGTGTTGAGTTTGATAAGTTTTTTATAGAATTTGGATACTAGCTCTTTATCTGATATAATTTGTGAATGTCTTCTCCCATTCTGTCTGTTGCCTTTTGGTTTTGTTGCTGTCAAGCATTTTTCAACGTGCTTTTGTTATCCACATTTCTTCTTTGGTAAAATTCCTGTATAATTTTTTTCTCTTTACTGTTTCTTTTCTTATTTTGATGGTTTAGGGCTCTTCATATATTCTAAATACAAATATTTGTTGATATATGATTTGCAACTATTTTCACTCAGTTTGAGGTTTTTTATTTCTTTAACTGTGTCTTTTGAAAAACAAAGTTTTTTAATTTTCAAGAAGTTTATCGATTCTGTCTTTTATGGCCATGATTTTGATGTTTTGTATGACAGCTTTACCTAAACCAAGGACCCATTTTCTATGTTTTCTTCCAGAATTTTTATAGTTTTAGAATATACAGTTAGGTATATGACCAATTTTTAGTTAACTTTTATGTATGGTGTGAGGTATAGATAAAGATTATTTTGTATATGGATATACAATTATTTCAGTACGATATCATGAAAATTTTATTCACTCTCCACTGAATTCCTTTTGTGCTCTTGTAAAAAATTAATTAACCATGTGTGGTTTTATTTCTGGATTCTCTATTCTGTTCTATTAACCCATGTGTCTATTGATTATTCTGACTTTACCATTATAGCTTGAAATCAAATAGTGTGAATTTACTAATTTTGCCTTTTTCAAAACTGTTTTAAAAGGTTTTTATTATGATAAAGTAAACTTAACAAAATTTGCCACTTATCCATTTTTAATTGTACAGTTCAGTGGTATCAAGTACATTCATGTTGTTGTGCCATCTCCACAATCTATAATTTTTTCATCTTTTCAAACTGAAAATCTACACTCATTAAACCACTACTCTCCATCTCCCCTTCCTCTAGCCCCTGGTATCCACTATTCTACTTCCTGATTCTAAGACTCTGACTATTCTAAGTACCTCATTAAGTGGAATCATATATATTTGTCTTTTTTTCTCTGTATTCTTATTTCTTTGATTCAAATATAAGTTTCAGAATCACCATATCTATTCTACAAAAATTTCTTCGGGATTTTGATTACCAACATATTGAACATAAGTGTCAATTTGGGGAAGAACTGACATCTTAACAATACAAATTCTTCCAAAGCATAAACACTATTTCTCTATTTATTTAATTATAAATATTTCTTTCATCTGTGTTTTGAAGTTTTCAGCATACAAATCTTACCCTTATTTTGCTATATTTTTACATAAATACTTCATGTCTCTTGATGCCATTACAGATGATATTAGTTTTATTTCATACTAACTTCCATTTAGTCAGTATTGTTCTGGTTTATGCTTTTTCCTTCTTTTATTTTCAAACTCCCTAATTTTTTTTTTCTTTTATGTCTCTTGTAAGCAGATTATAGATGACCTTTTTAAAAACACAACTTGAAAATGTCTATTAACAATGGAGTTTAATGTTCACAGTCAGTAAAATTACTGAAATATTTTGAAGGACTTTTACTACCTGATTTTTCTCTAAGAAAATTTATACTGGTTATTCAGTACACTCTCCCGTGACCTGACATTCGTTTTGTCAGTAAAATGGCCTCTTGAGGCCATAGCAAAGCCCTATAAGAATATTGTGGTTTTAAGAAGACAAAAGATGTAAGATTTAATGTTCTTACATTCTTAAGTGTTCTTGTTAAATAAAATGTCCCAGCTGTGTGAAGAGGGCATCTATGAAGATGTGTGACCCAGTTTTGGATGTCAGTGAATAGTATCCCTCAGCATTGAAGCCCCCAAGGAAAGGTGTCAAGCTCAAGTGGAATGGGGAGGCATCTGTGTAGGAGAGAGTGTGGTGGCAGACGTATGAGATGGAAACATGAAGGGGATTGACTGAAGAAGTAGATGAAAGAGTAATGGGAGCCAAGTTCCTCATATCAAGGAATGGAGCGCGCGCGTGCGCACACACACACACACACACACACACAGAAAGAGAGAGAGAGAGAGAAAATATCAGGTTAAACCCTGTCATGTTTGGACTAAATTTAAAATTTGTATGAACCCATGGTGTTCCATGTGTACTTGGGTAGGTAGAGAAATAAATGTTCATACAAAGGGGTGTGTGTATGTGTGTGTGTTACATCCTCTGAGTCTGGGAGTAACAACACATCAATAGCAATGAGCATGTGTGACACTTCAATCTTAGTTTCCAAATACTATTCTCCACTAAAAGGAACAAGAGGTCCTTGGAGAGACTGCTAATTTCAGGGCCAGAGTAAGGAAAGAACATGATAGGCATGGAACACCTGGTGCCAGAGATAAGGAAGTGCTCAAAGAATAATGAGGATAAGTTAAAAGACAGAAAAGCCCGCTAAAAAGGCCTCCCAGAAGCCAATTCAGATTCAACAGGAAGATCAAAGGAAATGACGGTAGTGGATAATGAGAGCCCATTAGAGAGAATTAGAAATCAGCCCATTAGAGAGAATTAGAAATCAGTCCATACAGGCATGCAAAAATAAATGAATGAATGGAAGGGCTGATGAAAACAAGATCTTTACATAGTTTGAAACTATCTCCTTACAAATTAGTTATAACGATACATGGGAAAATGACAATTTTACAATGAAGAAGCCTGGCCCTTTAATCAAGTGTTCCAAGTGGTGGGCCAACTAAAAAATTTGCTGTGCTGATGAAAGTCTTAAATTCCAGAGGGTGGAACAGAGAGTTTCTGGCATTGGAAAATGGGGGTAGGAAGAGGACAGTGCATGACCAGAGTCTCAGAGCATCTGACTGCAGGAGATGAGCAATGAGGAGGTGAGGGTTTCTTACGGTGAACAACATCAATCAGGATGAAAGGAAAGGGGCATCGACTGCAGTGGACTTGAGGCAGATGGTGGAAGTAGATCTACAACAGCAAGTGGGCAGGAAGACAGGTGCCTGATGCTCCCTATTGGCTTACTTATGAGGGAAAGGTCTGCAGCAGCATGGCCATAGGCTCTATGCACGAGTCCATTCCTGACCCTTGTGAGATGGAGCAGACTTGCTCTGGATTCCTGGGGTTCTCTCTTGACTCTTGCTGGTTGCACTGTGGCTCCCTCACTTTTCCTCCACTGTATCATACGAATTGAAGCATGGTCTTTCATGCTTCCATGGGTTTGCTCATGTTGTTGACTAAAAATTTTCTTATTTTAACTTATATAGCTAAATATTATTAATCCTTCAAGACTCTTCAAGACCGTGTACATTGTACATGGTGCATAGCTCTCTATTAGCACATATATCATTACCAATACAAGAGCCGGATTGTTTCTACAAAAGTATTGGTTACTCCTCTTTCAGAGGTAGAGTATAACACTCTCCCCCACGAACCTGGGCTAATAGCAGAAATGACATCAAAAGAAACCTTGAGGCTTCTGCTCAGGCCCCTTGGATTACTTTTCAGGCCCTGAGTACTACCGTGTAAGAAGTCCAGGTATCTGAGATCACATGCTGGAGAGACTAAGAACAGACTCTCCAGTTGTCAATACCAGCTGAGCCTAACTTTTGAGCCATCCCTGCCTGCACTGGCACCAGATATATGAATGAAGTCATCTCAAACCCTCCAAAATAGCCCTAATGTCTACTAATTATATGAGTGACCTCAGTTGACATCATGGGGAATAGAACTGCCTACCTGAGCCCTGCCCCATTTCTTAACCTACAAAATCAAAAGTTATGATAAAATAGCTTTTGTTTTAAGCCATTCATTTCTAGAGTGATATTAATAGATAGTAATAGATACCTGGAATACTTCTTGCAAGCAGGGATTAACCACATCTATTCTCACCTCTTGATTAAATATCTGATGCATGAAAGTGCTTATTACATGGTTGTTGAACTGCTAAATGGTCTGTTTCCAGAAAAAAAAAAATCAGAAGTTCAGCCAATAAAACTCAGTTATCATTTAGATCCTACATTACACCACATGATCAGCTTAATGTTTCTATGACATCTCAACGCTGGCTTTCCTTTCTTTGGTGTATCCTCTGCTATTAATTCTAATGTGACTGTACCCTCATGCATTCATTCTTTCAGCAAAAATCAACCAAGTGCCAGATTTTGACTCTGTTCTGCTCGCAACACTCACTCCAAGTGGGCTCAACACTTCCGTGCAATAGTAAGGGGAAGGAAGAGCAGTACCAGCAGGATGATGCCTTGATTAAATTCCAAAGAAACGAGGGAGGAAGAATTTCCAAACCACTTCCAAATTACTCCTTTCATCTTCCCAAAGCTGGAGTTAACAGGTCAAATGTTGCCCTGGCCCTTAATCATCATTTCCTTACTTGCAGACTTAGCATTTACAGGGGAGAACAACCAAAATAGAATACGATTTAATCAACTTTCTGTAGAACTTAACTTCATTTGGTCAATTTCCTATTGTGTTGAATTTCTTCATTGTGGAGGTCAAAAGACTGTAAAATATTTGATAGTTCTGCAAGCTTCTCTTTTTTTCCTTTCATTTCTTAATGTTTAATTAACCTATATATCCTTTTGAATTTACCACATTAATTTTGTTTCAAATAACTAGCTTTGATAATTTTCCCTTCTTGTATGAAATAAATTACCCTCTGTCTTCCTTCTCTGGTCAGCACTGCCCCCACTCAATACCTTCCAAAAGCTAGCTGGCTGTAATAAGGAAACACTCAGTTTTTTTCGTCCTGTGCAGGGAAGAACTCAGCTTTCCCTGTAATGTCTTTCCTTCCTGTGAGGTTCCTATACTTCACACAGAACACGTCCTCTCTGACATTCACATTTAGGGCAGTAAAATGTAGACATCTTGAGGACATTATTTAGCTTACCACACTTACCAATTGAAAATAAAGTGATAGAAGCTGCTGTCGTTTTTGTCAAGATTTAATGTGTATTTAGATCACCTCAGGTCTTAATAAAATACAACTGCTAGCCAGTGGGTCTGGGGTGGGACCTGAGAGTGTACATTTGTAACCAGCTCCCTGGGGATGCTGTTGCTACTGCTCCAAATACCACAGTGAATGGCAAGGGTTGAACAACGACTCTGATTCTTGGCTGCACATTGGAATCAACTGGGGGAGTTGTAAGAACTACTGATGCCCAGTCCCTACCCCTAGAAGCTGTGCTTAACTTGCTGTGGTATATGGCCCTGACACTGGGATTTTTAGAATCTTGAGATCCTTGAGTGTGGTGTGAGAATTTCCTTAGGTCTAAGTGTGGTTGAGGGGGAAAAGTGCAATTGTTAATTAGGAACATTTGCCACTGGCTGGAATTTGGGGTTGACAGATAACTGCCATGTTTGTTGTATATCTGACCATCTGGTGACTTGCTCTGGGCTAGGGATGCCTCCTCAGTGGCTCAGTTGTTTAAGCATCTGCCTTTGGCTCAGGTAATGATCCTAGGGTCCTGGGATTGAGTCCTGCATTGGGCTCTTTGCCTGGCGAGGAGCAGCCTTCTCCCTCTGCCTGCTGCTCCCCCTGCTTGTGAACTCTGACAAATAAATAAAATATTAAAAAAATTTTTGCTCTGGTCTAGAGGCAAAGATGAATGAGATTTAGTCCTTACAGATATTCCACATACTGCGCTCAGGGACGGGAGCCCATTCTGTGAGCCTCTGCCCACTCATCTTTGTATTACTAGTGCCCAACATTATGCTTGGCACATAACACATGTTTGTTGATTCTACTGTATTAGAGACAAAAAGTTCTATCCAGAAGTATTCACAATTCAATAGAGAAGATAAGTTAAATACGATGTAATAAAATATATATGATATAGAGAGCAATATAGGGTTGGAGGAGCTTAAACTTTCACCTTATTAGAGTGGCTCTTCAACTAAACTGTGTAGGAATAAAATAAGAAAATATTGGAATTTTGTGTTTATGAGATTATAATAAAATCAAACACAATAGAAAAATTACCTGGCTCAATCGATTTTAATTTGTGTAGATGGACTCAGAAACAGCAGGATCTATTATATTCTAGGCTCTCTGCTATTGCGGCCACACACAGAAAACCAAACTCACTAAAACTTTAAGAAAGTTAGGTCCTGGTCTCCATCACACATAGTCCTGACTTACATATAAATTAGGTCCAAATGTCATTTGAATAAAATCCCCTTGCTAGCTTTAAGTAGCAGACATCAAACAATAAACTCATGTCAACACTCTAAAGACTAAGAATGAAAATGTTAGTGTTTTTCTGAACAACTGAAACTTGATTTTTCTCTTAATAATAAGACGATTTATTAAAAATGATAAAGAACAAGTACACATATTTACTTTTGAACTAGTCTTTAAAATTTTATTCTTTTTAAACTGACAACTTAAAATCATTGGTAGTGATCAAAACTAAAAATATAAAATTAATTTTTCCATTTCCAACCTGACTTAACAGCCATCCTTAGGACCATACAGGTCTGGATCCCATATCTAGCACCCCAAATTTTAAGACCCCCATCTGAAGGATGGGCTCCCTAAAACATCTACCTCTGAAAGCCAGTGGGGCTTCATCCATGAGCCTCATGAGACTATAGGAAACAAAGAAGCAGTTCTTAATGGGTGCATGAGTAATGTTGGCTAGTTGAAAAAAAAAAAAAAAAAAAAAAAGCTACTGCCTGAGGGTCAGGCTTCTAATTTAGCACACATCTATGGTCTGGCTTATTATATTATAAAAGCAAGATATGAGTATCACCTTGGAAGGAAGTTGTATACACATCTGGTTCCCCAGCTTCTATGGCTTCTACCCCAGGATGTGCATACAGACTGCCTGGCTCTGATAGCCATCTAGCTTTTAATCGACCTGTATCTAGGTGCTAAAGTCTTCTGCTTTATGGGGCACCTGGGTGGCTCAGTTGGTTAAATGTCTCCCTTTGTCTCAGGTCATGATCCCAGGGTCCTGGGATCAAGCCCTGCATTGGTCTCCTTGCTCAGTGGGGAGCCTGCTTTTCCCTCTCCCCGTGCCTGCAGCTCCTCCTGCTTGTGCTTTCTCTCGCTGTCAAATAAAATAAACTCTTTTAAAAAATAAATTCTTCCCCCTTGGGATATTGACAGATTTTGTCACACTCTTAACTACCAAGAACTAATAAGAACAATGATGGCTATTTGGACAATAACAACCGTTTGAGAGACAGCTAGAAGCTCCAGCTGGGTTGGCTGACAAGGCCCATCTCCTACACAAGACCATTCTGTCAAGACTGGAAGAGGTGGCTATTTTATCTAATATGCAGAAATCAATACAGAAAGTCAAAGAAAATGAAGAAAAATGGAATTATGTTCCAAACAAAAGAATAAGATGCATCTAATAAAGTTAAATAATATACTGGATAGAAAGTTCAAAATAAATCATAAAGATGCTCACTGAGGTGATGAGAGCAATGTATTTCAACAGAGAGACAGAAAAAGTATTAAAAATTACCAAACGGAAGTCACAGATGGAAAGGTATAATAGCTGAACTAAAAAATTCCATAGAGGGGCTTCAACAACAGACTAGATCAAGCTGAAGAAAAGATCAGCAAACTCAAAGACAAGATAGTGGGATTCATTTCTTCAGAGGAGCAAAAGAAGTGAAAAAGAGCAAAGATAGCTTCAGGGACTTATGGAACATCATCAAGTGGACTGATAAATACCTTATAGGTGTCCTAGAAGGAGAAGAGAGACAGAAAGGGGCAGAAATCTTATTCAAAGAACTAATGGCTGAAAACTTTCATAATCTGAGGAAAGAAACAGACATTCAGATCCAAGAAGTTCAAATATCAAATGAGATGAGTCCAAAGAGAGACACTTTAATTAACTGTCAAAAGTTAAAGACAAGGAGACAATCTTAAAAGCAGCAAGAAAAAAAGCAAACTATTACATACATCGGTAGTCTCATAAAACCATAAGCAGATTTTTCAGTGGGTACTTTGTAGGGAAGAAGGGAGTGGGATAAAATATTTAAAGTGCTAAAAGAGAAAAACTTCCAACCAAGAATACATACCTTACCTGGTGAAGCTGTTCTTCAGAACTGAAGGGGAGATAAAGAATTTACTGACAAACAAAAGCAAAGGAGTCCATCAGCCCTAGACTAGCCTTATTAGAAATACTAAAGGGAGTTCTTCAAGTTGAAACAAAAAGGTCTTAATTAGTAAGAGAAAAATCTATGAAAGTATAAAACTCACTGCTGAGGTAAATATATGGTAAATTTAAATACTCCAATGTAGTGGTGGTAAATTAATCACTTATAACTCTAGAATGGAGGTAAAAGACAAAAGAAGTAAACATATGTATAACTACAATAACTTACACTCAATGTAAAAAGATATAAATTGTGTCATCAAAAATATTGGAGGACTATAAAATGTAGAGTTTTGTAAGCACTGAAGTTATGATTAGTTTGAAACAGACTGTTTAGACAGGGCTTCTGGGGAAGACTGGTGAGTGGGAAGACCCTAAAGTTACTTCATCTTACAAATACAACTAGATAACATTCAAACCAGAGCAAACAACTTAGAAAAGGATGAAAAACTGACAAAAAAAAATCCCCCACTAAATTTAGAGAAGAGGCCACAACGAAGAGGGCAGAAAGGATGAAGACTCAATAAGAAAATTAAACTTCGTGGGTCTCACCACCTGAGGAAGAGAGCCGCAGGTGCAGATATGGGCAAGAAACAAACTAGCACACCAGGGAGCTTAAAATGGGAAGAGCAATTCCTATAGCATTTGACTTTGAAAATCAGAGGGCCCAAAATTTTGTGAGTGCTTACAAAATTTGTGAGTGCTTTAAGTGGGACTTAAAGGTTGGAACTTTAAAAATCAACCGCTCAGCTCTGAGAGAGCCCAGAAGGTGATATGAACCTGAGTGCCAGTCTTTAAAGAGACAGCACAGCAAAGAACCCGTGGAGATACATGGATTGGAGGCAACAGTTTGAAAGGTACCTGGGGCTCAGAGGAGGGAGAGTAAGTTACTAGTGTCAGACTTTGCTAAGGGACTTCTCCAGGAACGAAAGAGCTAGAAGGCACTATTTCCCTTCCCTGCCCCTCATCATAAACACCCAACCACTTGTAGGAACCAGCATGGTTTGGGCACTCACTACCTAACTTGCTTATAATGCACCCCAACTCCTGGACAACCAGGCCTGCCTCAGTCCTGGTCTCAGGATCCCTTCCCACAGAAGACTCACACAAACCTTGCCAAAATTGCATCTCCCGACCTCTGCAGTGGGTGTACACACCTTGTTAAATTTGCACCCCTGCCCAGGCATGCTTTATGGAGCAGCCCCTGCTGGCTAGTATCCCCAGTGGTAGAGGATCAGTGCTGCCTAGTTAAAAGTGAATGTCCTTCCCACTAGTTTCCAGGCATAGCTGACTTTCCTGACACAGAAAAACAGACACAGAGTCAGGCAAAATGCTATAGGAGAATATGTCCCAAATGAAAGAACAGGACAAAGCCCCAGCATGAATGAAATAGATATAAGTAACATGCCTGATAGAGAATTTAAAATAATGATCATAATGATAGTCACTGGACTTGAGAAAAGAGTGGAAGAAATCAGTGAGACCCTTAACACAGAGATAAAAAAGAATCAATCAGAGATGAAGATCACAATAAATGAAATTAAGAATACACTCGATAGAATGAATAGCAAGCTGGAAGAAGCTGAGGAATGAACTAAAGAGCTAGAAGACAGAGTAATGGAAAGTAATCAAGCTGAACAAATAAGAGAAAAAAGAATTATGCAAAATGAGAATAGACTTAGGGAACTTAGTGACTCCATCAAGAGTGGTAACATTTGCTTTATAGAAATCCCAGAAGAAAAAGAGAGTTAAAAAGGGGCAGAACATTTATTTGAAGAAATAATAGCTGAAAACTTCCTAATCTGGGGAAGGAAATAGCTATCCAAATCTAAGAGGCACAGATATCCCTCAACAGATTCAACCAAAGGAGGTCCAAACCAAGATACACAGTACCCAAAATGGCAACAAGTGGTGATAAAGAAAGCTTAAAATCAGCAAGAGAAAAGGAGACAGTTTCATACAAGGGAAACCCTATAAGGCTATCACTGGGATTTTAAGATGAAACTTTGCAATCCAGAAGAAAGTGGCATGATATATTCAAAGTGCTGAAAGGGAAAAATCTACAGCCAAGAATACTCTATGCAGCAAGGCTATTCATTGAGAATAGAAGGCGAGATAAAGAGTTTTCCGGACAAATAAAAACTAAAGGGGTTCATGCCCACTAAACCAGCCCTTACAAAAATATTAGAGGGGACTCTGAGTGGAAAGGAAAGATCATAAGACAGATTATGAAAAGTAGGGATACAAAAGTAGTAAAAATATTTCTGTAAAAAAATCACTCAAGGAATTCATAAAGGGATATAAAATATGACACCATATACCTAAAACATGTTGTGGGGGAAGGAATAAAGAATGGGTTCGAACTTAAGCAACCATCAACTTAATATAGAATGTTATATGCAGATGATGTTATATATAAACCTAATGGTAACCAAACCACTAATAGGTATACAAAGAATAAAGAAAAAGGAATCCAAGTATATCCCTAAAGAAAACCAGCAAACCATGAAAGAGAGAAAGAGAAGAATCAGAGAAAAATTACAAAAAGCAAAAAACAAATAAAAAATAGCAATAGAAATATATATCTGTAAATAATTACTTTTTTTATTATTATGTTAGTCACCATATAGTATATCATTAGTTTTTGATGTAGTGTTCCATGATTCATTGTTTGTGTATAACATCCAGTGCGTCACACTATATGTGTCCTCCTTAATGTCCATCACTGGGCTAACTCATCCCCTACCCCTCTCCCCTCTGAAACACTCTGCTTCCCGGAGTCCATAGTCTTTCATGGTTCATCTCCCCTCTCTGATTCCCACCCCCCTTCATTTTTCCCCTCCTTCTCTTAATGTCTTTCATCAGTAATTATTTTGAGTGCAAGTGGACTAAACATTTCAATGAAAAGAGAGAGGGTGACAGAATGGATTAAACAACAACAACAACAAGACCCATCTATATGGTGCCTGCAAGAGACTTGCTTCAGACCAAAGACACCTGCACATTACAAGTGAGGGGATGTGGATATATCTATCATGTAAAGAGATGTGAAAAGAAAGCCAGAATAGCAATACTTATATTGGACAAAATAGTCTTTAAAACAAAGACTATAACAAGAGACAAAGAGGAACTCCACGTTATAATAAAGGGGACAATACAACCAGAAGACAAAACGATTGTAAATATTTATGCACCCAACATGGAGGCACCTATTATATAAAACAGTTAATAATAAATATAAAGGAACTAATCAACAGTTATACAATAATAGTAGGGGAGTTTATCACCCCACTTGCATTCATAGATAGATCATCCAAACAAAAACTAGCAAGAAATAGTGGCTTTGAGTGGCACACTGAACCAGATGGATTTAATAGGCATATTCAGAAAATTCCATCTTAAAAAAGAATACACATTTTTTTTCAAGTGCACAAAGAACAGTCTCCAGAATAGATCACATATAAGGCATAAAAGAAGCCTTGACAAAAATGAAAAATATCAAAGTCATACCATGCATCTTTTCTGACCAAAATGTTATGAAACTAAAATCAACCACAAGGAAAAAATCTGGAAAGACCACAAATACATGGAGGTCAAACAACATGCTACTAAACAATGAAAGGGTCAACCAGGAAAGCAAATAAGAAATAAAAAAAGTACATGGAAACAAATGAAAATAAAACACAACAGTTCAAGACCTTTGCAATGTAGCAAAAGCAGTTCTAAGAGGGAAGCAAAACCCAAAACCAGTAGAAGAAAGGATGTATAAAGAATGGAACAGAAGTAAATGACAGAGAAACTAAAAAACCAATAGAACAAGTCAATGAAGTCAGGAGATGGTTCTTTGAAAAGATCAACAAAATTGAAAAAACATCTAGTCAGAAACATAAATAAAAAGAAGAAGGACTCAAATAAACAAAATCATAAATGAAAGAGGAGAAACAGGAACCAACACTGCAGAAATAAAAATAATTATAAGAGAATATTATAAAAAACTATATGACAACAAATTAGATAACCAGAAGAAATGGATAAATTCCTAGAAACATATAAACTACCAAAACTGAAGCAGCAAGAAGTAGAAAACTTGAACAGATTGATTTCCAGCCAGGAGACTAAATCAGTGATGAAAAACTCCCAACAAACTAAAGTCTAGGATCAGACAGCTTCACAGGCAAATCCTACCAAGCATTTAAAGAAGAATTAATATTTATTATTCTCAAATTATTCCTAAAAAGTGGAAGAAGAAGGAAATATTCCAAATTCATTATATAAGGCCATATTATGCTGATATATTCATAAATGAATCAATGTGGTACTATGTATATAGAACACCCAAAAGACTCCTCCTAAGTGTTTATAGCAGCAATGTCCACAACAGCCAAGCTATGGAAAGAGCCCAGATGTCCACTGACAGATGAATGGATAAAGAAGATGTGGTATATATACACAATGGAATATTATGCAGCCATCATAAAATGAAATCTTGCCATTTGCAATGATGTGGATGGAACTAGAGGATATTGTGCTAAATGAAATAAGTCAATCAGAGAAAGGCAATTATTATATGATCTCACTGATATGTGGAATTTAAGAAATAAGGCAGAGGATCACAGGGGAAGAGAGAAAAAAATGAAACAAGACAAAAACAGAGAGGGAGAAAAACCATAAGAGATTCAGAAAACAAACTGAGGGTTGCTAGAGGGGTAGAGGACTGGGGGAATGCCATAACAGGGTGATGGACATTGGGAAGGGTAATGTTGTGATGAGTGTTGGGTATTATATAAGACTGATGAATCACAGACCTGTACCCCTGAAACATATAATACATTATATGTTAATTAATTGAATTTAAATAAAAAAATAAATATAAATTAAAAATAAATTGATAAAAAGAAACTGAATATGACACAAAAAAATGGAAACACATTCCATGCTCATGGATTAGAAGAACAAATATTGCTAAAATGTTCATATTATCCAAAGTAATCTACATATTTAATGCAATCCCTATCAAAATACTGATAGCATTTTCCACAGAACTAGAACAAAAAAATCCTAAAACGTGTATGGAACCAGAAGGGCCCCAAATAGCCACAGAAATCTTGGAAAAGCAAAGCAAAGCTGGTGGCATCAAAATTCCAGACTTCAAGCTATATTTCAGAGCTGTAGTAAATCAAAACAGTATGGTACTGGCACAAAAATAGACACAGAGATGAACAGAACAGAAAACTCAAGAAATAACCCACAATTATATGACCAATTAGTCTTTGAAAAAGCAGGAAAGAATGCCCAATGGGAAAAAGTCTCTTCAACAAATGGTGTTGGGAAAACACTACAATCACATGCAAAAGAGTGAAACTGGACCACTTTCTTATACCATACACAAAAATAAATTTAAAATGGATTAAAGACCTAAGTATGAGACACGAAACCATAAAAGTTCTAGAAGAGAGCACAGGCAGAAGGGAAAGTGGGTTCTGGGATGGTGAAATAGATGATGGGGATTAAGGAGTGCAGTTTCATGATAGGCACTGGGTGATGTATGGAATTGCTGAATCATCATATTGTACACCTGAAACTAATGTAACATTGTGTATTAACTATATTGGAAATAAAATTTTAAAAAAGGTAAAATCTGTAACTTTTTGGAATGTCCTTCATCATGCTGACTTGTAACTCTTTATGTAAAAAAACCCACATTACTCTGTACAAAATATTCCTTCCCTAGAGCACTCTCTTCTCTGTGAAGACTGTATCAGAGGTGGTTGTCCTAACTTGAGCTCCAATAAAACTCTTAACTTTATTTAAAAAAAGGTAATAGACTGCCTTTTTTTTTTTTTTTTTTTTTAAAGAGAGAGAGACTGAGCATGAACAGCATGTGGAAAAGGGAGAATATTAAGCAAGCTTATTGTGGAGCTTGATGCAGAGCTCAGTCTCATGACCTTGAGATCATGACCTGAGCTGAAATCAAGAGTCAGACACTTAACAGAGAGATACGCAGGCACCCCTCTAACTATACTTTTGTAAGCCTTATGGTAACCAGTGCCAAAACCTAGCTAAAAGATAAAAGAATCTAAGTAGAACACTATGGAAAATTATTAAACCACAAAGGAAAAAAATGAGAAGGGAACCAAAGGAATTACAAAACAATCAGAATACAACAAAATGACAATCCTAAATTCATACCTACCAATAATTACTTTAAATGTAAATGGACTAAATTTTACAATTAAAGACAAGAGTCAACTATATGCTGCCTATAAGAGATTCACTTCAGCTTTAAGGATACATACAGATGAAAGTGGAAGGATGGAAAGATATTCAATGCCAATGGAAACCAAAAGGATATTCTTATTTAAGAAAAAAAAAAAGACCATAAGCCAAAGACTGTAATAAGAGATGAAGAGATGCTAAGGGGGTCAATTCATCCAGAGGATATAACATTAGTAACTATGCACCCAACATTGCAGTACCTACAGATCTGAAGGGAGAAATAGATAGTAATATATTAATAGAAGGGAACTCCAAAATTCTACTTTCAACAATGGATGCACCATTCAGGCAGAAAATCAATAAGAGAAAAATGTACCTAAATTGTACATTAGACCAGATAGACATTTGATCCAACAGCAGCAGATTATACATTGTTCTCACGTAGTATATTAAGAATATGGAATACTATTTAGCCTTTTAAAAAAAAGAAATCCTGCCATTTGTAACAACATGGATGAACTTGAAGGGTATTATGCTAGGTGAAATAGGTCATACAGAGAAAGACAAATACTGCATAGTATGTCTTTATGTGAAATCTAAAGAGGTGGGAAATCAAATTCATAGAAATAGATAGGAGAAAAGTGGTTGCTAGGGCCTGGGGTCTGGGGAGTGGAGTAGGAAGAAATTGGCAAAAAGGTACAAGCTTTCAGTTAAAAGACCTGAATAGGGTCTCAGGATCTACTGTTAACATGGTGACTATAGTTGATAACACTGTATTCTGTAATTTAAATTTGCTAATAGATTAGAACTTATTCTCTCTCACACACAAAAGGTAAATATAGGAGATAACAGATGTGTTAACCCACTTGGGGGGAGTTCCTTCATAATGTATGTGTCCATCATATCATCATATTGTACATTTTAAATATCTTTCAATTTTATTTGTCAATTATACCTCAATAAGCCTGAAAAAACTATAGAAAATATTGAGTGTTAGTAAGGAGCAAGTGAATATGGAGCAGCTGGAACTCTCATATCCTGCTGGTATAAATTGGTACAACCACTTTAAAAAATCGGTGGTTTTTATTACACATAATGCACATACACATAATGTATGACTCCCATTCTGTTAGAGCCCACACTCAATTCCCACTACCTCAACTCCCATTTAGTCTCTGCACCATTAGTTTGTCCTCCACCATTATCATTCTACTGAAATTGCTCTCCATAAAGTCCCTAATAACTTTATTATTAATAAATCTAATGCCCATTCTCAATTCTCATTTTACTGGAAAACTATGTAACATTTGAGACTATTGACCAACCCATAATTCTTTTTTTTCCTTATCATTAATTACTTTAAATTTATTTTTTTTCACTTTTTAAAAAATTTCTTTTCAGTGTAACAGTATTCATTGTTTTTGCACCACACCCAGTGCTCCATGCAATACGTGCCCTCCCTATTACCCACCACCTGGTTCCCCAACCTCCCACCCCCCACCCCTTCAAAACCCTCAAGTTGTTTTTCAGAGTCCATAGTTTCTCATGGTTCATCTCCCCTTCCAATTTCCCTCAACTTCCTTCTCCTCTCCATCTCCCCATGTCCTTCATGTTATTTGTTATGCTCCACAAATAAGTGAAACCATATGATACTTGGCTCTCTCTCCTTGACTTATTTCACTCAGCATAATCTCTCCCCATAATTCTTAACACTACCTACTCTTGAGGCTTAGGACAATACTGTTTGTTTTATTATCCTAGAACTTTGATCATTCCTTTGACACTTACTTCTCAACAATGTCCCCCTAGGCTTTCTTGTTATAAGTTGGTGTTTCTTGGAGTTTCATCCTTGGCACTATATATATACTTAATATATGTTAGGCCCTCATACATATCTTCTTCCACTTCAGTACCCCTCCTCAGTGTTTCTGAAACAATTTTGTAAATACTAATCTAACATCTCAGAGCTATGAGATCAAGTCCTGTGTTGGGCTCCAAACTCGGTGTGGAGCCTGCTTAAGATCTCTCTGCCTCCTCTTTGCCTACCTCAAATAAATAAATACATGCATATATAATAATTTAACACTTTACTTCACTATTTAAAAACCTGTGATGGTTTTTAATTGGAATACATAATAAAATACAAATGAGCTACTGGTATACAAGGCTATTATACTTGATCCCTTATTCTTGATCTCTGCAGCTTCATCTCCCACCCTTCCCTCCTTATGTTTTAGTGACAATAAACTTCTCACTCAACAACTTTTCTTCTTCCTCATATTACATCCCCAAATCATATAAGTCCTGTTGAAGCCTTTTCTGATGTCTTCAGACCATTGTAAGTCCTTCTTCTGGATTTCTACAAAAGTTTGATCACGTCTCTCAGAAACTTTATCACATTGTTCCATGTATTTAGACCTTTACTGCACTGAGAGTTTTGTAAATCCAATCTGTATTCGGCACCTGGCACTGTAACTTACATATAGTAGAAATCAACAATGTGTTCAATGATTGAATGGCTTCTGTAATTGCAAGATCCATGATACATAGCACATTGCTTATGTTAGTTGCTCAGTATATGTTTTAAAAATTAATAGGCTGATAATTGGTATTACTTCAGTGTTCCCAGTAAAGGATGATAAATGGTACATAGTAAGAAATTTTGCATTTTGGGAGATATTGCAGTAATTTTAAAAAGCATTTAACCTAGGGGTTGTTTGGTGTTGCAGTCAGTTAAGCATTTTGCTCTTGGTTTCAACTTAGGTTATGATCTCAATGTTGTGCGACTGAGCCCCAACTTGGGCTCCATGCTCAGCACAGAGTCTGGTTTCTCTTTTCCTCTCCCTCCACTCCCCCACTTCTGCTCTCTTTCTAATAAATAAATCTTAAAAAAAAGGTTTTTAACCTTGTGTTTTCATAACTTCATGCCAACATTTGAGAGGTAATATAAAATCAAACTAAAGGTTTTTCTTTTTTAAAGGTTTTTTTTTATCATTAATTATTCTCATAAATATTCTTCGCTTACCTCAGGTTTTTGTTTTTTCAGTCACTTCTGGTAGTTTTCTACACAACTTTTTTTCTTGCTAGGATGCTAGTAAAAAATTAATGCATCAACTGTAAGTTGTCCTAGTTCATAAGAATTTTTTCCCTTAGACATAGAAAGAATTATTTCATGAATGAATGTTCATAGTATTTTTATCTGACTATATCCTAAAACATAGTGATAAATGACATAAATTTATTCTTCAAATGATAGGACTTTTAGAAAATTTTCTCTCAATTTTACAGTGATACTGAGTTTTCATATTATAGATAGGGGGTCCTAGAATTTAATGAGAAGTTAAAGTAAGTATATTTGGGGCACCTGGTGGCTCAGTCAGTTAAGCATCTGTCATTCCCTAATGACATATGATATTGAATATCTTATATACTTATTTGCCATCTGTATACCTCATTTGGTGAAGAGTCTGTTAGATCTTATGCTTACTTTGTAATTGGGTTGTTTGTTTTCTTATGTTGAGTTTTAAGAGTTCTTTGTATGTTTTGCACTCTAGTCCTTAATCAAATATGGATTTTGCAATTTTTTTCTCCATTCTGTAGCTTATCTTTTGCAGACAGAAGCTTTCAATTTTAATGAAGTCCAACTTATTAATTTTTTCATTCAGAGATTATACTTTTGGAGTTAAAAGTCATCACCAAACTCAAGGTCACCAAAATTTTCCCCGTTTTATTTTTACAACTCTCATAGTTTTGCATTTTACATTTAGATAAATGATATGCTTCAAATTAATGATGTGAGATCTGTATCTAGATTCTTTGTGTGTGTTTGTATGTGTCCACTTGTTCCAGCACCATTTAAAAAAATGTAAATTAATGGGAATTGGCTCAGGTCATGATCTCAAGGGTCATGAGATCTAGCCCCATGTTGGGCTCCCCTCTCAGCAGGGAGTTCACTGGAGATTCTTTCCCTCTGCCCCTCCATCCACTCAATGTGCTCTCTCTCCCTCTCTAAAATAAATAGATATATATTAAAAAATAAAATAAGTATATTTGTGTGAAGAAGGATTCTGGGAATAGTCCTAGAATAATCAGTAATTGTCTTATTTATTTTCAAATACCCACGAAAGACTCAGTTCTCAATTTTCTATATCTTATGAGCTTTTGATATTTGTGCCTTCTAAATCATACACAAGATTAGATAATAAATTGTTTTGGGTAAGCAGAAGAAAGGATAAAGTTTGGTCGAGTTGATCCTCTGACTTGTCAAGAGTAAGACTTTGTGAGCCTCTAGAAATATTTACAGAAACCAGTTCTGGGTATACGTCATTTAATGAAATTCATATTTCCAAGCATCTTGCTATAGAATAAATTTAATTTCAACTGAATTATATCTTCTATTGATTTCTAAAACAAGTTAAAAATATATCCTCTCCTAGGAGAAAAATCCCTTTAATATAATTACAGTCATAAACAAGCAAAATCCCCTGAAAATAACTTCTTTGATAGAAACTTGTTTTCTGATGGAAATGGGTAATTCCATTTAGATATTAAGAGCAATCTTAGGAATGATCCAAAGTACCACCTAATAAAACCTTTTATAAATGTCAATATACAATATACGGATACGCTGGCAATTCTACAATGTGCACATTCTTTTGGCTCATAATTTTCCCACTGTATTATTGCAATACCTAAAAGGAGAAAAAGTTTCCTGAGTTTTCCATAGGCTCATGAAGTAATGCCCCCACTTTCCCATTAATTTACATTTTTCATGTGTATTGCCATGTTTGTACAACAGAATCAGCACAGTATCTTTCATGAGGGGAAATAAACACAAATAAGTATGACACATTCACTCTTCATTTGAGCAGCAAAGTCACCCCAGCGTATGATGAAGTATTGGTTACTGCCCAAGAATGACTTTTCTGTTGATGGAATATATTTGAATTTCCTACCTTTTTCCATTGACCAATTCAAAATTTTTAATTTATCAGTTTAATAATATGTTTATATTATTAATTTAACAAATAAGTTACATAATTTACAGTGTTTTAATTTAAAGTAAATTAATTTTTTTAAATTAATTATAAATTAAAAGTAATTTAAAGTAAATTAAAACATTGAAATTATACAACTTATTTGTATTTTAGAAACATTTTAATTAAGTATAACATTTTTAGAAAGTAAACAAGTTATATCAAATTATATTTGTACAGAATTTACCAATTTATATTCTGTTTCAAATATCTCTTTACATTCCATCAATCTATTTGGTGTTTATGAGCAGTACAGTTTACATTATTCTAGTTATATAGAATGCTTTGATATTTGCTAAAGCAAACTTTCGCTTGTTATTCTTTGTTGTTAATGAAGCTATTATGAAGTTTTCATTGAGCTGTATATACCCTTTTACTCAGGATTTCTTTCAGGACTGCTAGGAAAGGATATTTCAGCAAATTGAGAGTCCTCGGGAATTTGCATATTATTGCAACATGAAGTGTGATTCTTCTACTAATACATTTTCTAACTAGTTTGGATAAGAGTATGGGTGTGTGCTAAACATGACATTTTGTACCTCATTTTATTACCTAACATACTGTAAACTTTCATATTTGTTTCAGTAGTTTTTCATTTAATTCTTCTGGATTTTATAACACAATAATTGTTTGCAAGTTATTCTTTTCTTTCAATCATCTGCTGTTTAGCTATTTCTAGCCCTTATTTAACAAATGGTCTTACTGCATTTGTGAAATTCTCAGGAAAAAAAAAAAGGTAGAACACAGTAGTATGACTACCAGACATACTTTTCTTGTTTTTGTCTTTGATAGAAATGCCTCTAGGATTTCAGTAATAAGTATGTTTCTGGCAGCTGGTTTGTGGAAAATATTCTTTATCATGTTAGGAAGAAGGCTAGTCAACTATTTCTTTTTACAACCATCATATATGACATCCCATATAGTGTGGTCAAGTGAAAAAAGGGGCTGATTTCAAATCAAATGAAATGGATACAAATTCTAATTCTTATTTTCTCACTCTGATCTCAGAAAAAAATTTAATTTCTGACTATTCAGTTAAGGTTGACCTATATTTATAGAGTAGTGCCTATTATGTGGTAGCAGGAGACAAGGTACTAGGAAGAAATATACAGACCGGCTTCTTTCCTACCTTGTAAAGTAGAGCTAAAAAAGGACCGAGGGAAGGAAATAGGAGAGAAGGTACCATAACAGCAGTTTGAGAGACAGGAAGAGAATGAAGGAGCATAAGAGACTCAAGGATTGAGAGGGCATGTCATTTAGCAGCACAGGTAATATAACTGAAAAAATGATAAAAGATTAGCATGGTACTTTATAACGATGACATACAACTTCATGAAGAATCTTGTATTTTCAAACTACATATTTGAAGTCATTCATAATACATGGCAAAGACAAAAAGAATAATCAGGCCATTGTGCTCAGAACACCTGGAAGCAACATGGGGGGTTAGGGGGATAGGAGAAGAATAAATGAAACAAGATGGGATTGGGAAGGAGACAAACCATAAATGACTCTTAATCTCACAAATAAACTGGGGGTTGCTGGGGGGAGGTGGGATTGGGAGAGGGGGAGCGGGCTATGGACATTGGGGAGGGGAGGCGAACCATAAGAGACTATGGACTCTGAAAAACAACCTGAGGGTTTTGAAGGGTCAGGGGTGGGAGGTTGGGGGAACAGGTGGTGGGTGATGGGGAGGGCACGTTTTGCATGGAGCACTGGGTGTTGTGCAAAAAGAATGAATACTGTTACGCTGAAAAAATAAATAAAAAGGGAAAAAAAAAGTCATTCTTCTTTATTTTTAAACAAGTAACACTTTAGCAAATATATTAGGTTAGTTTATAAATTACAAGATATTATCTGCATTAGTGGTCGTGAGCAAAAACAAATTATTGTTACCCAAAGACCTTCTCAGTTTGATATTATTGGTGGGAATGGGAAACAAGCAAACACATTTATATTTAGAGCACATTTACTTTGTTATAATGCCCTCATGACAAAAGTGTGACTTTCATATCTAGGTTAAGCTGGTGACTGTCACTACACATGACAAGTGCCTGTGGCTTATGAGACCCTGTGCTTTTGCTTTACTTCCCAGTTGTTAAAATATGTTTAAATCACTTACAGAAAAATTTTAATAAGAGGAAAATTGAAGGAATATCCTTCAGATAGAAATTAAAACTATGGTGCTATTTGTATCTCTAGACAATAGGATTTGTGTTACTGATACCAGGGATAATGAAATTCCTAGGCACTTTGAATAGCTTGAGATTTATCTTCCTCCTCTCAACTCAGGCTTAATAATATCTTGTCTTCTTATAAAGAAAAATGCCATTAAGTTAGTATATGTTCTTATTGTCTGTGACCTCTGGATCAATCCCACTCTATTATGACTAAGACATAAATCAAACATTTCAATTTGGTTTTTAGACTGGCAAGCACCGATGTAATATAATTCTTTTTAGAAAGAGGGAAATAATTTGAGAAAATGTCAAGGTGCTGCTTTAAAATGTCACCATGTCATGTTTTTCTTTTAATCCTAATTTCCATTAGTGTGAAAAATGGATGGCAAAGAGAGGGAGGCAGGGGAAGTAATCAGTATCAGATCACTGCCAATGTGAGCACCACGCAGGCCAGGCCTGGGCAAAGGCAGGGATGGAGCACAGGGGGCTGCTGGCCTACTGCTGGGCCACCAGCAAGGGTCTCTGTCAAGGCAGGCAGAAGACAAACGGCAAAACACCACTAGGGGAGGTGTCAAGCATGGCAGACAGGTACAGGAAGAGGTGAAAATCTCGTCCGCCATCTACAGGTCGGATAAATTTCACGGCCTTCGCTCTTACATGTGGTTCTCCTGTGGGCAGAGACTTCATTCCTCTGGGGTCCTTGCAGTTGATGACACACTGCCCTTTCTGAGGAAACAACCTGAGGGAGCCCAGAGGGAGCTGAGCAAACAAAAGGTGAGACCAAGCTCAAGATCTTCCATAGATCTTGGCAGCCCCAGGGGGCACCAGCCTGTGCCTGCCTCTCAGCATTCTGGGAAGCAAAGTATATTGTGGAACATACTTTGATCTAAGAACAAAGAACTCTTAAAATATGCTATTGTAATGGTTGCTAAACACATGCCAGAGATTCTTTTTTCGTTTTCTACTTCAGTAAGATATTTTTAAATAAAACCCCTGCCCAACCTAGTAAAACTCATGTCTGTCGAATACTGAAACATTCTAGCAGAAAGTATTCTAGTACAAGGAATTTGTTTTGGCTAAATTTGATGTCTTCATTAAATAAGCAGGGATTGATACAGACAGAAATGATTCCAATTTCAGTAGTTTAAATGTCATTTTTTCTTTTGAATTAATTTCATTTTAGAAATGTAATGCTATTCAACGTATTTGCTAGTAAGAGCAGTAATGAGATATGGGTAATGAGGTTAACTGGAGTAGCCTGCCTCTTCCCTTGGTCTCTCCCTGGTTCTGTGTTTGGGTGCCAATTTCAGATTTCACCCAGGGAGCTCCTGAGAGGGTTGAGAACCACTATAGAAGAACTATAAGCTTAATGCTGATATTCAGTATTACAATTCTGTTTTAATTACTTATATTCTTTCTTCCCCCAAATAAAAGTATCTAAAGGAATTTAGCGTTCAGCATTAAAGTTTTTTTTTTTTAAAGCTTGGAATCATTAATCTTGTTAAAATTATATTCATTAAAGGCGCTAAAATATTTTATATGAAAGTAAATAAATAACCATAAAGGTTTTTGTTTTTTTTTAAACTAGGTTGTTAAAAATTAAAAATGCCATGTTTTAACATATTAACTGATACGACTCACAGATATCATTTTATAGCCATGAACACTATAACTAAAACTATAAAGTATAAAAATTTATACTTTTTAAGTATAAAAAGGGAAAAGGGGAATTAGCCACTTTACCGCATTGATTTTTTTTAGGGTCCACCTTCCTGACTAATGGATTTAGCGATTATAATGACCAACACAGAATATCCTAGAACCTTTATATTTGGCACCAGTTGTTACAATTTCCTAAATATGACTTCATATGTAATAGATGTCATACACAGAAATTATGTAAAATTCTGTTACATGAAGTTGCAGTTCTAAGAGAGCTACCCTGGTGAGCAACTCTGCATCACAGGTCTCTGGAACCCATGCCAGGCACAGCAAAGCTGTAAGGATTGGTTTCATTGTGCTCAGACTAGTTCTCTTGCCAACATGTAACCTCTGTTTGAAATCTCCATCTTCTGCGGCATCCTTGTGTTTTCCTTTTGTGATCTATTCCTTGTTTTACCCTGTAATTCAATCTTGGCATTTTAAGATATGTTACTGGTGGTTGGCTTTACTGTTTTCCATAGTAAAATATTAAAGTATGAAGGGGGGACACGTGGACTGAAATGACAGTATGTGGAAGTTAATAAACCCGTCATTGCTCTACATTGGGGATCTCAGCAGAGAAATTTTTAAAACTTTGTTAATTTGGTAAATTATAGCTTTCAGTCTACACTAATGACTGCATAGGTGATAGATAGGTTATTATAAAGTTAGGTAGAGAATTACATACTAGCTGTTACATGCTCAAAATTCTACAGCTCTCTGTAAATGCTGAGAATCCTATTTGACTTTATCATTTTACTACCAAAGCTCTTGAAAACCTCTTTTATAGTCATGTTACTTCCTTGGCATGTCTGCATTCAAGAAAGGATACTAGTTTATATATGAATAAAATAAAAACAAAACTAAATTCTTATATACAGAGAGATCTTTCAAACTAAGAAAAAATTAGAGCATAAGTTAATTTACAACATCCAGCCTCATAATGTATGGGACATTCCCAAAGCAAGGGATCAAACTCACATATATATGAAAATTGCATCATTTGTATCATCTTACTTTGAGATGATCATTTTTTATCAAATGTTGGCACTTTCTGCAGAATAATCTTTTTGTAGGTCTTCCCTTTTGATCCAGGAATATAAGGGTGTGTTCATTTTATTTTGTTGAGAGGGGATGAAAGCACCCTGAATTAGCAACAGGTTCCTAATGTGGAAGGGCCCTTCAGTCAGGAGACATATGCTGACCATATCTCACTAGAAAGGGCAGGCTATGAACAGGGGCAGCAAAGGCAGGAAAACATGAGCTGGTCTTTGTGAATAGCTATCCTAAGTTGAAGTGGACTCAGCTGCTGGCCTAATTTCATTTAATGTAATCAAAATTATAATACCTGTTTTTAGTGCTACATGATAACACCAGAGCACAAAATGTACTATCATGTTACATTCACATACAGTTGATAAAGTTAATTCATACACACTTCTCACATAATGCACACCTGCATTCATTCAGGATATATTTACTGTGTGCCAACCATGTGCCAAGATGGCCAGGGGAGTGATAGAACACGGGGTCCCTGGTACCAAAGGACTATTTAATTCTGGCCATTCTCTGCACCTGCTGGGCCCTGGCATGGCTTCTTTCTCCCAGGCCCTTCTAAGGGTCTTTCTCTGAGTCGATTTTCTCTCTACATTCTGCATAACTGAGGGGCACACTGCGGGTGCGTGCAGGGCCCTTCAGTCAGGAGACTCTCCTGGGAGATCCCATAGTTTACAACTGGAGGACTTCAGTTCACTCTCCAAAAATATTAAAACATTTTAAATATAGAGATAAAATGAAGGTGATGTACACACATGCATAGCCCGTACGCTGTGCTCGCTAAGTAAAGGCGCCTAATGGAAGTAAATACTATGGTGATGCTGTACAAACACGGTTTTTGTAAATTTAAAGAGGAAGTCACAACTTATACTTGACTAATTTAAATATATTATGTAGGGAGGGGAGTGGCAAGATGGTAGAGAAGTAGGAGACCCCGTTTCAACTGGTCCCCTGAAGTGAGCTAAATAACACTCTGAGCACCCATGAAATGAACCCGAGACATAGGATTATACATGTCTGGATCTCTTCGGGGGCAGAAGATCATCAGTGGCAGGTAAAGCAGATGGGACTGCTGGGACTGATCTCGGAGGATAAACAGAAGGGGGAGGGAGCCACCAGAAGCGACCCATTGGAAATTAATACCCCAATACAGATTTTACTTTTTTTTTTTTTGATAGAGATCACAAGTAGGCAGAGAGGCAGGGAGAGAGAGGAGGCAGAGAGAGGAGGAAGCAGTCTCCCTGCTGAGTAGAGACTGATGCGGGACTCGATCCCAGGACCCTGGGATCATGACCTCAGTGGAAGGTAGAGGCTTTAAACCACTGAGCCACCCAGGTGCCCCAGTAATACCCCAATACAAAAGTGCTCTGTGATTGGGGACCAGCATTAACTTGGAGACTGGGTAAAAGCACTCAAAAAGAGCAGAAGACCTTAAGGGGCTTCTGGTGGAATCAGACAGTCATGGGCATGGGCCTAAGCCCATGGTCCCAGGACAGGCAGTGCCAACAACCATCTGTGCCAGAGAGAGCCGGGCAGGGGATCCAGTCCATGGTCTCTGAGCCCGCAGCTTTCCACTGCTTGCACCACCACTCCCACTGGGCACACTCCCACCCTTGCCTGAGAGATCCTGGTGTGGGCATCGGCCAGCAGTCTGAGCCTGTAGCCTTCCACAATCCATGCGTCTGCCAGGTCTGAGTGTACCCAGTCTGTGCCTGAAAGAACTCAGTGTGGTCTCCAGTCAGGGTCCCTCAGCCTGCAGCCTTTTGCGACCTGCGACCTGTGCCTCTGCTGGGTGTTTGTACACCCGGCATGGGTGTGGACCCCAGACAGCTGTCCCGGCAACGGCAGTCACCTGGGTTCGGGCTTGCCCAGACCAATATTGCTCGCGGTTTTCGTGGCCTAGGGGAGCAGAGACAAGTGGGGGCCTCGGACGACCACTGAGACAGTGGCTGGGGGTATGCACCACCTGCAGGAGGTTGCAGTATTTAGCGGAGTTTGCAGATGGGGAATCTGTGTGTTCTGGACCATCCAGAGGGGAGCAGATTGAGGCTTCTCTCTGAGGTGGAGGTCTACGTGTGGACAGTTTGCTTTTCATGGAAACCTCTGAAATGCCACAAAAAGCCTCCAAAGAACAAAAACCTTCAGAGAACTAAAGCCTGAAACATAGGTTTCCACAGAGTCCTGCCCCTTGATAGGGGGCAGGGGTGACTCAGCCCAAGCAAGATTGACTGAAAAACAATGTGGAAGGCCCCTCCCCCAGAAGACAAGCCAGAAGAACAAGAGGACAACAGTCACAGGGTCCCCCCAGAACTGTAAAACCCCAACATTAGAGGAAAACAATGTATTAAGGCCCCAGTAGTGCCCCAAAACCTGTAAACCTGTATATTTCATAAATACACTTTCTTTCTTTCTTTCTTTCCTTTTCTCTTTCTCTTTTTTTCTTTTAAATTTGTTCTCATGATTCTTGTTCTTTTAATTTTTTTAACCTACTTACCATTACAACTAGAGGTTTAATACAACATATTCCATAATAACTTTTTAACTTTTTCATACATATGTTTTTCTTTTTCTTTTTTTTTTAATATACATATAGATATAAGCTTCAAGGTGATCCTTTTTCCCTATTCAGTACTACCCCGATATATAAACCAGTTTTATTTTCCCTGTATCTCTGGAAAGTTGAGTCCTTTAACAAAGATAAGATACACCCAGGAAGAACTGAAATAACCTTCCTGCTCACACTGAGGGTTTATAACCACTTTCCCATCTTATTCTTCTGTCAGTGTTTCTGTGTATTTGTTTTTGTACTATATAAGTCTCACTCTTGGGGTACATTTGGTCTGGGTTTTTCTTTTTTCTTTTTCCTTGTCTTTTACTTCTGTCAGTCTTTTTTTTTTAATATTTTATTTATTTATTTATTTATTTTTTTTTTTTCAGAGTAACAGTATTCATTGTTTTTGCACAACACCCAGAGCTCCATGCAATACGTGCCCTCCCTATTACCCACCACCTGGTTCCCCCCTCCCACCCCCCACCCCTTCAAAACCCTGTCAGTCTTTTTTTTTTCATCTTTTTTTTTTTTTTTATGTACCTTATAAATCTTACTTTTGGGGCTCATTTTGGCTGGGTTTTCTCTTTTTTTTTTCTTTTTTCTTTCTTTTTCTCTTTCTTTCTTTCTTTCTTTCTTTCTCTCTTTCTTTTTTCTCTGCCACAGGACTACTGGATATGGACATAAACAGTATGTTGGAAAAGGAAGTCAGGGTAACAATTATCCAGGCAGTGGCTAGGTTGGAGAAGACCATTAGTGGCAACATACAATCTCTAAGGGTGGAAATGGGGGCTGATCAGGCAGTACTAAAAATGCTATCAATGACATCCAATCTAATCTGAATACTCTAATGGCTAGGGTAACCTGAGGCAGAAGATCAAATTAGTGATCTTGAAGACAAAATGATAGAAAAGAAGGATCAGGAGGAGGTTTGGAACAAAGAGTTTAAAAGCCACGAAAACAGAATTAGGGAAATAAATGATGTCATGGAACGTTCCAACATCAGAATTATTGGGATCCCTGAGAGGGTGGAGAACGAGCAAAGACTAGAAGATATAGTTGAACAAATTTTGGATGAAAATTGCCCTAATGGGGGGAATGGAACAAGTGTTCATATCCTAGAGGCAGAAAGGATACACCCCTCCAGATCAACAAGTGTAGAAAGACCTCCAGACACTTAATTGTGAAATTCATGATCATAATTTCAGACAGGAGGTCTTAAGGGAAGCTAGTGGGAAGAGATTCTTTACGTACAGAGGAAGGACCATCAGAATAACGTCAGACATGTCCACAGAAACCTGGCAAGCCAGAAAGGGCTGGCAAGACATATTCAGGGCACTAAATGAGAAGAACATGCAGTCAAGGATACTTTATCCAGCAAGGCTGAAATTCAAAATGGATCAAGAGATAAAGAGCTTCTAAGACTGGCAAGGTTTAAAAGAGCATGTGGCCACCAAGCCAGCACTACAAGAAATTACAAGAAATATTAAGGGGGGTTCTATAAAAGGAGAAAGAATCCAAGAGTGACATAGAACAGAAATTTATAGAGACAATCTATAAAAATAAGAGCTTCACAGGCAACATGATGTCAATAAAAACTCATCTTTCAATAATCACTCTCAATGTGAATGGCCTAAATGCTCCCATAAGATAGCACAGGGTTGCAGGCTAGATAAAATGAGAGGACCTGTCCATATGCTGTCTACAAGAGACCCATTTGGAACTTAAAGATACATCCAGACTGAAAGTGAAGGGACAGAGAACCATCTTTTCTGCTAATGGGCCTCAAAAGAAAGCTGGGGTAGTGATTCTCATAACAGATAAAGTAGATTTTAAGCTAAAGACTGTAGTCAGAGATACAGAAGGACACTACATCATTCTTAAAGAGTCCACCAAGAAGCTCTAACAATTGTAAACATTTATGCCCCCAATATGGGAGTAGCCAACTACATAAGCCAACTGTTAATCAAAAAAGAGTCATATTGATATTAATTGTAGAGGACCTTAACATGCCACTCTCAGTAATAGACAGATCATCTAAGCAGAATATCAATAAAGAAACAAGAGCTTTGAATGACACATTGGACCAGAAGGACCTCATAGATGTATACAGAACATTCTACCCTAAAACAACAAAATACTCATTCTTCTCGAGCACACATGGAACTTTCTCCAGAATAGATCACATACTGGGTCACAAATCAGGGTTCAGCTGATACCAAAAGACTGAAATTCTTCCCTGCATATTCTCAGATCACAGTGCTTTGAAACTGGAACTCAAACACAAGAAAAAGTTTGCAAGGAATACAAATAGTTGGAAGCTAAAGGCCATCCTGCTCAAGAACGTTTGGATCAACCAGGAAATCAAAGAGGAACTTGAACAATTCATGGAAACCAGTGAGAATGAAGACACATTGGCCCACAACCTATGGGATATGGCAAAGGCGATCCTAAGGGGAAAATACATAGCTATCCAAGCCTCATTCAAAAAAATTGAAAAATCTTGAATACACCAGTTCTCTTTACACCTTAAAGAACTGGAAAATCAACAAAAAATTAAGCCAAACCAACGCTCAAGAAGGGAAATAATTAGTATTAGAGCAGAGATCAATGAGTTATAGAGATACAGTAGAACACATCAACAAAACTAGAAGCTGGTTCTTTGAAAGAATCAATAAGATCAATACGCCACTGGCCAAATTAATCCAAAAGAAAAGAGAGAGGACCCAAATTAATAAAATTATAAATGAAAGGGGGGAGATCATGACTAACATCAAGGAAATAGAAATAATCATGAAAAATTATTAACAGTTATATGCCAATAAGCTAAGCAACCTAGAAGAAATGAATGCATTCCTGGAAACCTATATATTTCCAAAACTGAAACAGGAAGAAATTGACAACCTGAAAAGACCAGTATCTAGTAGCAAGATTGAAGCAGTGATCAAAAACCTCCCCCCAAAACCAAAAGTCCAGGACTTGATGGAGTCCATGGGGAATTCCACCAAACATTCAAAGAAGAAATAATACCTATTCTCCTGAAGCTGTTTCAAAAAAATAGAAACAGATGGAAAACTTTCAGATTCTTTCTATGAACCCAGCATTATCTGGATCCCCAAACCTTTTTGATCCCATCAAAAAGGAGAATTTCAGACCAATATCCCAGATAAATATGGATGCCAAGATTCTCAACAAGATCCTAGTTAGTAGGATCCAACAGTACATTAAAAAGATTAACCACCATGACCAGGTGGGTTTTACCCCTGGGATGCAAGGCTGGTTCAACATTCACAAATCAGTCAATGTGACAGAACAAATCAATAAGAGAGAACTACATGGTCCTCTCAATTAATGCAGAAAATGCATTTGACAAAATACAGCATCCATTCCTGATTAAAACTCTTCAATGTACAGGGATAGAGGGAATATTCTTCAACTTCATAAAATCTATGAAAAATCCACAGCGAATATCATTCTCAATGGGGAAAAGCTGACAGCCTTCTCTTTGAGGTCAGAAACATGACAAGGATGCCCACTCTTGCCACTGTTGTTCAACATAGCACTAGAAGCCCTAGCAACAGCAATCAGACAACACAAAGAAAGAAAAGATATTTAAATTGGCAAAGAAGAAGTCAAAATCTCTCTTCACAGATGATATGATACCTTACAAGAAAAACCCAAAAGACTCCACCCACAAACTACTAGAACTCATACAGCAATTCAGTAATGTGCAGAAATACAAAATCAATGCACAGAAATCAGTTGTTTTCTTATACACTGATAATGAAAATATAAAAAGGGAAATGAGAAAATCAATTCCATTTACTATAGCACCGAGAACCGTAAGATACCTTGGAATAAACCTAACCAAAGAGTTAATGGGTATGTACTCAAAGAACTACAGAATGCTCATGAAAGAAATTGAAGAAGACAGAAAAAGATGGAAAAGTATTCAATGCTCAGGGATCAGAAGAATAAACATTGTTAAAATGTCTATATTGCCCAGAGCAATCTATACTTTCAATGACATCCTGATGAAAATTCCACCAGCATTTTTCAAAGTTCTGGAACAAACAATCTTAAACTTTGCATGGAACCAGAAGAGACCCTGCATTGCTAAGGAAATGTTGAAAAAGAAAAACAAAGCTGGGGCATAATGTTTCCTGATTTCAAGTTTACTACAAAGCTGTGATCACCAAGACAGCATGGTACTGGCACAAAAAAAGACACACAGACCAGTGGAACAGAGCAGAGAGTCCAGATATGGACCGGCAACTTCATGATCAAATAATCTTCGACAAAGCAGGAAAAGATATCCAGTAGAAAAAAGACAGTCTCTTCAATAAATGGTGCTGGGAAAATTGGACAGCTATGCATAGAAGAATGAAACTGGGCCATTCACTTACACCGTACACAAAGATAAACTCGAATTGGATAAAAGACCTCAATGTGAGGTAGGAATCTATCAAAATCCTAGAGGAGAACATAGGCAGTAACCTCTTTGACATTGGCCACAGCATCTTCTTTCAAGACATGCCTCCAAAAGCAAAGGAAACAAAAGTGAAAATGAACTTTTGGGACTTCATCAAGATCAAATGCTTCTGCACAGCAAAGGAAACAGTCAACAAAACAAAGAGGCAACCCATGGAATGGCAGAAGATATTTGTAAATGACACTACAGATAAAGGGCTGATATCCAAGACCTATAAAGAACTCAAACTCAACACCCAAAAGCAGATAATCACGTCAAAAAATGGGCAGAAGACATGAACAGACACTTCTCCAATGAAGACATATAAATGGCTAACAGATACATCAAAGTGTTCATCATCATTAGCCATCAGGGAAATTCAAATCTAAACCACATTGAGATACTACCTTACACCAGTTAGAATGGCCAAATTAACAAGAGAGTAAACAAGTGTTGGAGAGGATGTGGAGAAGGGGGAACTTTCTTACACTGTTGTTGGGAATGCAAGTTGGTGCAGCCACTTTGGAAATCAGTGTGGAGTTTTTTTAAGAAATTAAAAATAGAGCTTCCCTATGACCCTGCAATTGCACTGCTGGGTATTTACCCCAAAGATGCAGATGTAGTGAAAAGAAAGGCCATCTGTACCCAAGGTTCACAGCGGCAATAGCCACAGTCACCAAACTGTGGGAAGAGCCAAGATGCCCTTCAACAGAGGAATGGATAAAGAAGATATGGTCCATATATACAATGGGATATTACGCCTTCATCAGAAAGGACGAATACCCAAATTAGTATCATCATTGACAAGACTGAAAGAGATTATGCTGAGTGAAATAAATCAAGCAGAGAAAGTCAATTATCATATGGTTTCATTTACTTGTGGAGCATAAGGAATAACATTAGCAGGACATTAGGAGAATGAAAGAAAAAGTGAATTGGGGGAAATTGGAGGGGGAGATGAACCATGAGAGACTGTGGGCTCTGAGAAACAAACTGAAGGTTTTGGAGGGGAGGGGAGTGGGGGATGGATGACCCAGCCTGGTGGGTATTAAGGAGGGCACATATTGTATGGAGCACTGGATGTGTACATAAACAATGAATCTTGGAACACTGCAAAAATAAAATAAAGTTAACATAAAATAAAATAAAAATATTATGTATTTATAGTCCTTAAATATGGTTTATAATAACAATTCACAGTATGTGTTTATATTAAATATATTAAGTAACACATTTTAAGCTGTATTTTGCTGGGATTGATAATTTACCTCTTTGAATATGGGAAAATATAAATATTTATGTCAACAAAATAGATACTGTGCCTGCTGGCTGTAAAACAATGGCAGGAAAGAAATACCTGCATAGAAAGTGAAGGAGACTAATCAAAGGAAGGCATTTGAGACTGACCGCTACAACTACTGTTCTTGGAATGAGCCTGTGCCTGTATCACACCTTCAAGATGCATGTAAGGAACAGAATTGACCTACCTGTGATGTTCACTGCTGTATTTTTCTCACTATGACTATCTAGCAAAATTAAGACACTTTTATATTAAACAAATATTTTTTGAAAAAGTATACAATATATTATTAGAGCACATACAATTATCCAGCTATCTTGAAAACATGAGGATGTCTAAAATAGACTATGAATTCCTTAGGACTACGAGTATTTTATCTACTCAAAGTTTTTGTTAAATATTGAATGTGGACATGAATGTATTTTATATTAAAATGAAACTTAAAAAATTAGAAAGTAGCATCTGGATGGTTAGTATTTGTAGATTAATGGCATTAGGAAAACCAATAGGATTTGTAGAATTTTATAAATTAATGGATTAAATAATCATTATGCGATTTTGACTCAGTCAACAACAAACTCAAGATTGTTACAATTTTCCCACAAGTAGATAAAAAATCGCAATAGGAAGTAAAAAAAACCCAACACCCTACAGTTCACAGTGAAATTAAGAAAGAGTAAATGTATGAATATTTTGCTACTGAGAATACTGATCCAGAAAGAAAACAAACATTAATTCCATTAAAGGAGGCTTCTACCAATACAATATGGGTAAGTGATAGACCAAACAGAACAAGAACATGCTTACCAGGAAAGGAAACTACTTACTGGGGAAAACCACATCACTTTAAGAATCCAAATTGTAAGAGCAAAATTCACGAGGAGGATGATGAGTAAAAGAAGAACAAATAAGTAGAGACAACGCTTTCTCCAGCCATAAATGCCGATTTTGTAGACACACTGGTTCTCTGGCCTCTGTATGTGGGTGCTTTCTGTGGTTGTAGTGTACTGTTCACGAACCATCTGCCACGGGGTAGGCGGAGGGTGGGAGAAGGGACAGGGAGCGGGTGAGGTAGAGAGGGAGGGTCAGAGAGACACAGAGACAGAGGAGGAGAGAGAGAAAGGGAGAGAAGGAGTGTAGAGGGATAGGGAGGAGAGGAAGGAGCAGGAGAGGGTGAGAGAGGGAGGGACAAAGAGATAGAAACAAAGAACTTGTTTGTCAATACTCATTTACTACAAGTCCCACAAGATAATTTTTTCCCCCAATAATAAATTTCCAAAATTAAGGTGAGTTTTAAAAAGAACTGAATGTTACTTTGAAATATATCATTATTTCAAGCACAGAGTGATATTTTCTCTATCATTCAAAATAGTTTAGATACAACCAATTCATCTGAAATCCAGTGACCATATTTTCACATTTTAATCAATACATTATATAGATATATAGTGAACTTTCAAAATTCTGCAGGGTTAAACTTGGAATTGAAGCATCAACCTAAAATAATCAACTTACCAAGTTTTTAAAAGATTCAGTGGGAGGAAAATCAAGCTGATAGCTACGTATCTTTCTAAAATGGAATCCAATTATTTAGTTTTTATGTCAAATAATTAAATCACATCTTTCTTCATTTGCTAAATTATTCAGAATTAAAGGCTCTCTTCATTTTTGCCTATAATAAAGTTCCCCAGTATTAACCAACTTCCAAGAACAATCAGAATGTAAACGTGCACACAAATGTTTACAAGTACTCACTGTTTTATGTAAATTACACTAAGTTTCCATAACAATTTCAACTCTATGAGGAGATTTTAAAGAATTCATTATTTCACTTCACAACAGAGTAAAGAAGAAAGTGGTTTTTTTTGTTTGTTTGTTCTTTTTTAAGATTTTATTTATTCATTTGGCAGAGAGAGGGAACACAAGCTGGGGAGTGAGAGAGGGAGAAGCAGCTCCCTGCTGAGCAAGGAGCCTGATGCGGGGCTTGATTCCAGGACCCTGGGATCATGACTTGAGCCAAACACAGATGCTTAATGACTGAGCCACCCAGGCACCCCAAAAAGTGGTTTTAATTTATAAAGTGAAGATTAGAGATTACAAAGACTTTCCTGATTGTAAATGCAGTAAAATGATAAATCAGAACATAAAATATTCTCTAGGATTTTTTTTTTTTTTAATGCAAAGGCCTTATGTTTATTTTTAGGAATGGTTTGGAAATGTCCTTATTAAAATAAGGCATAGTCTGAAATAATTCTTTAAATCTCTTTCCCACTCAACAACTGGATTTTCCTACATTCTAATTGATTATATAAACTGTGCTACTCATTATATAGGATTTCCCTTTTTTCCTTTCAGAAACCATGCTCTACCCAGCAGCCAAATATGCAAAATGAAGCAAGTTCCTATCATACTGTTCTTTCAAACTTTCTAAAGGAATTTCCCCACACTGAGACTATCTGAGCTCCCCTGTCACTGGCTAGACCCTCCACGAAGGGCCTTGGCTTACTTCTTCAACACCATCTACTAGCATTTGGTCTTGACTCGCATTGCTCCATCTACTCTCTAAGCGACCAAGTTAACTCACCTTAGGACCTCTGTCCTGGGCATTCTGTCCACCTGAACCCCCCTGCTGGATCCTTCTTAGCCTTCAGTGGCAGCTCACATGTCATTTCCTCACAGATGCCTTCTCTGGGCACTCAGGTCATGTACCATCCCTCCCACTATTACATTTATTTCAATGCTCTTGTCATTATCTGTAATAATGGTGGCAACTCCAAAACTTCTGTGAAGCACAGGCTGAGAGACTGCGATTGTAGCGGGAAGGGTGACCAGGGAGTCTGAATTTATAGCAAGAGCACTATTTTACAATGTCATTATGGATCAGTAAAAACAGCAGCTTTCCAAGAATGCTATGTGTACACGGGGTTTCCGAATGCTATGTATTTCTACTCCTACATAGAGTTTCCTATTCCTGGTGTAACATATTGTCACAAATCTGGTGGCTTAAACCAACACAATTTTATTATCTTACAGTTTTGAAGGTCAGAAGTCCAAAAATGGGTCTTTGGGGGCTAAAAGTCAAACTGTGGGGAGGTTTGTATTCCTTCTGGAGGGTGTAGGGAAAATCTGTTCCTTCTTTTTTCCAGCTTCCAGAGGCTGCCCACACTCCTTGACTACAACCTTTATTTGTGTTGTCTCAGGTCCTTCTCTGACTCTGACCCTGCTATTTCCCCTTCATAAGGACCTTGTGATTACACTGGGCCCACCTGGGGAATCCAGGACAATCTCCCCATCTCAAAAGACTTAACATAATCACGACTGTAAAATCCCTTTTACCATGTAAGTGTCCAGGGATTAGGACATGAACATATTTTGAAGTCATTATTCTACTTTTCATAAAAAGTTTTGTTCACATTTACATAAAATGGGGAAAACCTTAATATCCATTTAAGACCTTTTTGTTACGGCTTACAAGAGAGCCAGTAGCAATTCTGTTATGAGGGTAGACCTTAACTCCCTCTAATTCAGTCTTTGGAATCTGTTTCGATTATTTACCTGTTTATAGACTCCTCCTCCTTCGAATGTAAACTCTATGTGAGTCTTTTTCATTGCTATGTCCCTAAAACAGTGTAACTGACAAATAATAGGCACACAGTAGAGGTCTTAAGTGAATGAGTGAGTGAAAAAATTGAAAGAAGTAACTATTGAACTGGAAAAACACTAATTGAGCTATCTACCTGCCAGGGACAATGATAGCAAATGGGGCTAGATAGTATGAGTGAGTCCTCTGAGTTCAAGACTAAATAAAACATTGTATGACTTATGAACATACTGAATCCATTAAGAAAAGATTTAGTAGTTGTGGCCCAACACTCTACTTAAACAATGACTGTAGATGAGGAGCTAATACCACAGGGGATCCAGGCTAAGTAGATAGAAATAAAACTGCTGTCTCTGTTAAAGCATTTTCAGAAAAGACCTATTGAAAAGAAGACTAGTAATATAGAAAATGAGGTCTCTAGGATTTTATTACTGAAAGAATACTAACAAAGACAAACTATATAAGACCAGTCTGTGGCTCCTGAGGATAGCGATTCTGCTTTTACCACCATATGCCCTGGCAGACAGCAGAAACTTCACAAATATCTACAGCCCCAGCTCCATTTCTCCACTCCTCCTCCCACCAAAACTCCTTGAGTGTGTTGACTCTACCCACTATCCCTCTATGTGTCTTCCTTCTCTCTAGAACTCAATTCCTGACAGGCTTCCACACCCACCACCCGCTGAACTTGATTTTGTACTAAGCCCCCCAATGACCTCCACGTTGCTAAGCAAAGTGTGCATTCATATGTCCTCAGGTGAGCACATGCCAAATAGTCATCACCTCCACTTCCACGAGGTTCCAGGAACGCTACCTGCAATGACGATTGCTTCTTATTATCACTTGCTGCTTCCTCATTTCCCAGCCTCAAACTCAGCCCTTAGACTACTTCTCTTCATTTGCACTTACCCCCAGTTGGGGATGCATCCTCTTTTTTTTTTTTAAAGGTTTATTTATTTACTTCAGGGAGGGAAAGAGACAGAGGGAGGGACAGAGAGAGAGAGAGAGAGAGAGAGAACACGAGAAAGGGGAGGGCCAGTGGGAGAGAAGCTCGGTGGGGAGTCTGATGCAGGACTCAATCTCATCACCAATGAGATCATGACCTGAGCTGGAACCAACACTTGTATGCTTAACTAAGAAAGAAGGAGAGAGAGAGAGAGAGAGAGAGAGAGAATATGGTGGGGATGGGCAAGGGACAGGGAGAGAAACGCTCTCGCAGACTCTAGTGCGAGTGTGGAGCCCAGTGTGGGGCTGGATCCCACCACCCTGGGATCACGACTTAGCTGAAACCAACAGTCAGATTCTTAAACAACTGAGCCCCCCAGATGCCCCGTGAGTTAGTGCATCTACTCTGCTGACTGCCTAAGAGTCTGGATCCCATTTCCTCAGGTGAGCAGACTGACTCCAGACTCACCTCCAGAAGCTAGTGATCTGCTTTCTTGTCCTTCCAGATTTGAGCTCTAGTTACCACTACTTCTGCTCTCACATCTGTTTTTTTCCCCAGTTGTCCTTCTCACTCTATCACGTTTTATGACTGCTCGCTGTCAGTATTTTGGTTAACCTGCTATTGCTATTTCTCAGTGTTGATTATGCTGCATGAACAAGGATTTTACTCTAGATCGGCATGATTTAAATGGCTAGGAGGAACACTCAATTTAAATTTTTTCTAAAAAATCAATTTTGTTATTTAATAAATTATTAGCTTATATTCCTCTTAGCTCATGGTGGCTTTTATCTTTATTTGACACAGTGTATTACGTTTTTGCTAAAAGAGACTTTCAGAGGCTATCTGGTTCAGTTAGCTTCCTTTAGATATTTATTATCATCAGCATTGGGAAGGGTACCAAGTCTTCAGCATGTTAAGTCAGACAACAGCAAAACAGCATTCATGCTGGCAAGAAATTGCACTGGGACAATGCAGAGGACTTTGTGAGCTATTTACAAGCCCTTTACTACAAAATTAATGAATAATGCTTTATTTTAGAACTTAAAATCTGTATTCTAAGAAAGAATTTTGAGTTTTACTACATGTTGAATAAAAATTACCTTTGGAGAGCACTTTATTTTAAAAAGTAATATATGTTATTAGGACACCGGGGTGGCTCAGACAATTAAGCATCTCCCTTTGGCTCAGGTCATGATCCCAGCATCCTGGAATCAAGCCCCACATCAGGTTCCTTGCAATGTGGGGAAACTGCTTCTCTCTCCCTCTGCCTGCTGCTCCCTCTGCTTGTGTGTGCTCTCTCTCTGTCAAATAGATAGATAGATAAATAAATAAATAAAAGAAAGTAATTTTCTTTAAAAAAATAAAATGATTTATGTTATCATTAAAAAACTTATACCTGTTTCCGTGTTAACCATCTCTCAAAGTTGTTGGTGGTATACTTAATTTTGATGGGTTTTAAATGCTTCTCTCTTTTTTTCGTGTGTGGTGTAAGGAAGTGGTCCAATTTCATTTTTCTGCATGTGGCTGTCAGATACAAACGTAGCGATCCGAAGGGGCACGTGCACCTGAATGTTTATAGCAGCAATGTCTACAATAGCCAAACTATAGAAAGAACCTAGATGTCCATCCACAGATGAATGGATAAAGATGTGGTATATAAATGCTTCTCTCAAATATAGTTATCAACATTTTAATAGAGAGGGATTCAGACATAAAGTATAAGATATTTTTGCATAAATATCAGTTTTTATGCCCTTTGAATTCATGGTTCCCTAATTTTTATTTAAAATAAAACCACCTAACAGAGGAATTCTGTCTTCTATACTCTTTGATTCTTGCCATGGGACACAACATAGTGAACTGAGCACTGTGTCTACTAAATAGATGTTGTTCAATGACATTTCAAGGGTCTTAATTTCAAGGGTCATTTACTGACATGCCTAATTTGAATAGGCTATTGCCAGGAGTTTGAGACACAGAAATCATAAATACATGGATTATGTTGAAAAGGAGCTAACATGATTTTTTAAAAAGTCTGTTTGAAAAGAACTTAATAGACCCTTTAGAAATGAGAAATTCAGTTGTTTTAAAATTCAAAAATGAGTTATATAGTTTGAAGTTTTCAGACATATAAAGTACACGTCTTATGTGTATGTAAGAAAATGAATCTTAGAAACATGAGAGCATAGTAAAGATAGGAGGATGTGAAGGGAAATCTGAAGGCTGAGATGGTCTACATGTGTTCCACTGGAGCTCCAGGGGAGTAACTGGAGAAAATAGTGGAAAGACAATGAAACTGTGAAGAAATTTCTCTAACTGAAGATAAATTAGGCTGAAAACAGACACTGACTCCTGAGCTGGATAAAGTAATTGAAATGTATTAAGTAATTCTGAATCTGGAGAACACCAAAAAACACAAAGAAACTCATGAGAAGCATGGGTCCCAGAGTTCAACCCTATAAACGTAGTCATGCTGCAAAACTAATGAACTCATCCCAATGAGGGCCTATATATTGGAGGGTCTGGCAAAGAGTTCAGATCCATCCTTTCACCAGCCAGCACTTCTGGGTAGGGAACCTGCTGGGAATGATCCAGAGCCCTTGGGCCTACACAGTGATTCCAAGAAGGAAGGGAAGGAGGAAGGAGCAGTGATTCCAAGAATGTCCCAGTTAACCTATTCTCAGAAGAGTAATCTAGATTCTCGGTGATAGGGGCCGCATTTACTGGTGTTGCTTATTTCCAGCCCAACACACATGTCGCCACCCATCCTTTTACTCCAAGGAGATGAAAACTTCAGCTACCCCTCCACAATGGGGCAGGAGCAGAGGACAGGCGCCATCCATCATTTAAGTTATATCTGAACTCCCATAATTACAGGCACATTATGGTGGGGTATTGCTGTAACACTACAAATATAAAATTAGAGTCACCAGGAAGCTGTAGAAATGCTAGACTTAAATGCATCTAACAAACACCCTGAAATACCTTTATGTACAGCTGTCCATTTGCATACATGACATAGAAACTGAATAAATTAAAAAAATAATGAAACATTTTTAGCCATTATCATAGTGGAAGATTTTAGCATACCTCTATTGCTAGATCAAGCCCTCTAAAATGAGTGGCACTATACAAAACTTCGAAAATACAATTGAAAAGTGTTTAAATGGATGTGTATAGAGCCCAACTGGGAAGTGCATATTCTTTACAAGCATACATGTAACAGTTGCAAAATCTGATAACATAGTAGTTCACAAGGAAGTATGAAGAAATGCCACTGGATTTGATTCACATAAATTCTTTGCTCTATTGATAATGGAGTAAAATTAGAAGTGCATTACGCAGTAATGGATAACGTGAAAACCAGACTCCGAAATGTATTACAAGGACTGGGGTCGCGGCTTGATGATCACACTCATTCCAACACACACAGATGATTCTGACTGCTGCTATAACCACGGGGAAGGGGTGAAGGAGGTCCAATGCCCACAGCTCCCCGCCGGCCATCTTCATTTCTCCAAGGGAGATTCATCTGAGTGTTAGGGATGCAGCTCTGCTTTGAGTTATGTCTTGCCAGGCCACAGGGCATGCTGACTGGGGGGCTTTCCAAACCTCTAATAGCACCCATCATGTCAACTGAAAAACTGCAAGAAAATTATTTTTTACAGTCTCAAAACTGCCTTTCATATCATAAAATATAGCTCTGATGTCCAAGCAGCATATTTCTTATCATGCAGCAGATATTATCATGTTACATTATCCATTAAAATGACAAGGCGGCTCACAAGAGTGGTCAAGAGCAAGACTGCATAAGGCGTCATGTACACGTTACAGGCAATTGCTGAGTCTGCATTGGACAAATGAATGTATAGAGAGGGTCACGTCCTGGATATGAAGCACAGTTAGAAAGCAGTTTGCTTCAGTATGAAAAATGAGATCATGACAAAAGGACAAATAGAGAAAGGAGAACAGAGTCTAAAACAAGCCCCCACAGAGAGGTGATAAATGAGTAAATGAAAAGTGAGAAATAAGAGATTTCCAGTATATACGGGACACTCTTCCAGGGAAGGAGGAAGTTAGTGTGCTTATCAGTTAAAGGGGACTAGGTCATACTCTCACTGAGAACCATGGGACGGAAGAGTTCTCCCTCCATTTGCTTTCAGACTTCCAAAAGATAGCTAATTCCCATGTTAATTAGCTAATTCTCACTATTTCCAGCCTCCCTGTTTGTATGTAACTCACATCACTCTGACTAGGTGCAAATGGTTAGGAAAACAAAGGGTAATGGGGAGGAGTCTGCCCCAAGAAAAATTCAATGGTTGATAATAAGTTGGAGAAAACTCTTGTCTTAAAGATAAGACAAGGTTGGTACCATTAAAAGATACAAATAATCCAGTCACACTGGAGCAAAACCATGCACAGACACCAAAGAACCATGAATGACGAATACCCACAGTAAAAAAGTTCAGCTTTTTCACTGTGAACCAAGGGAATGCAGATAAACACAGTGCTGAAGCTGTTTGCAAAGACCAAGGGAGGTTTAAGCAGCGACAGCAGCCAGTATTAGCAAAGTGAGAAACGAGCATGGTACCCCTCTGCTGGTGAGCTTGAAAGTGAACGTGATCCTTCTAGACAGGTACTTGGCACCATGTACCAAGGACCTTAAACAAACACAGTAATTTCAAATCTGGAAACTTAGTCCAAAGAAATAATTAGGAACGAAAATGAAGATGGATGTTTCAGGATATGTACTGCAGCATAATCTATCATAGTGAAAAACTGGACAATAAATGATGAAAAGGAAGGAATCCATTGGATTCTTACAGTATGACAGAATTAACTGTTGGACGTGAAACAATATCCAAGGGAAATGTTAATGATAGAGTATTAAATGAGAAAGAATACTGAAATACATATTAAAATGTAAATGTGTAGAAAAAAGTAAAATTTAAAAATGGTTAATAATAATTTTCCCTACACTTTTTTCATTTAAAATTGCATTTCCCAAATGTTTTTCTCTATTTTTTCAGATTTACAGAATTTATACAAATCAATCTTTTGATATATATATTCTTTCGATAATACTAAAGCTAGTAATAAATTTACCATACTCACCTTAAATTTATGATTACCTTTAGGATGATAAAAATAACTTGAAGAACAGATCTGCTTTATCTTTCAGTCAAGCTGCTCAGCACTGGACACCCAAATACAGCAAAGTACATGGGTTATAATTATCAACTTCATCCAAAGTTATAATCATTTATACCTATATTCCCATATTATAAATACACATACACACGCACATAAGAATGGTGATCAGATTGTTCTCTCTTCTTTACAATACTATTGACTTTTAAAATAAAATGGCAAACTCTGCCATTTAAGAAAAATTCTTTACAAAATACACCAAACCAAGAGAATAAATGCTCCTTAAGTAGCTGAGAGACCTAAATGGGGAAGAAACTTGTATTTCAATGAACAAATGACTCTAAGGAAAAAGAAAACCTCAAGCCCACAGTCATACAAATGACAGGTAATAAAACCATGATTTTAAACATCATATTTTGTTTCATAGTTCAGATGTAAGCTTATTTTAAAACAGTGGGGGTTTATAAAGGTGGGCAATTCAAACATACTTTTCTTAGTGCTTTATCCTTGTTTTTATTAAATAAACTCAGAAGTCAGAGACTTTTACTTTTTTTAGACTTTTGCCCAAGAAGTAATATTAACATCCAGAAATTGAAGTTGGCAGAGATCAGACACAGAATAGTGATTGACGAAGAACAGTATTCACGCCAATTAGAAGTGCACTCACTCAAGTTTCATGACGAAGACCTAGCTTCTTAACTGGAACCAGATGTTATCCAGTACCAAATATGCTCCGCTTCTTGGCATGGTTCATACCTACCATTAACCTCTGATTTAGTGCATGTACATCAAGTGGAGAGAGACAAATTAGTAGTTCGCTGCAGTGAGAGCTAAGGAAATGTTAACAAAATGCTATACCAAGGAGTTGCTGGAAGCCCAAAAGTGAACCCCCTCTCCCTGCTGAAGGTCACTCAGTGGCCTCCCACTGCATTTCATACTAAGCTCCACTCCACTGGTGTGTCCGGCCTCCCCAGTTCCACCTCATCCCACTCTGCCCTTCTCAGCACTGGTTTCCTTCCATCTCTCAAACAGAATAAGCTCTATCTCATAGCCTTTGTACATGTTGTTCCTTCTGACTGAAAATTTGGTCTGTACCACATGGTGGCCACTTCCGTCTTGACTTAAATGGTCTTTCATGAGCACCCCCCTTTCCGTGTATCTTCTGTCCTGTCCTAATTTACAAATGAGTCCTGGTTATTTCTTTCCTAGTATTTCTCAGGTTGGATAAGGATACCTTTATTTGTTTACTTTGTATCATCTATTCCTCTTTAGACTCTTATCTCCAAGAGGGCAAGAAGGACACTTTGTTCAGTTATATATCCACCACCTAGTACCAACAACAGAGCAAGCACTTGATTATACGTAATTGTTACAGGCAGGCCAAATAAAATATATTCTCGTCTGTAATGTATCGTGGAATAGATTTCCATGTGTAGGAAACAGCCTTATGACTGTAATTGTAAGTCATTCCATCTTTATCCAGACATCCTATTATCTCTCTTACCCATTCTTTAACTGAGACCCTACCAACTTCATGAATAGCTAGGAAAAGAACTGGAACATATCAAACAAAAGAGGGAAATGATAGATTTACACATTATTTTCCAGACCCTTTCACTGGCATAATGAGATGACTGATGCACATGTCATAATTCATAGGCTGACACTTCCCTCATTTCACATCTCAGCGATCCTGCGTATGACTCCATTTGCTAGCATGAATGTTAATCATAAGCATTCTTCGTGTCTGAACAGCTCATTTTAAGGGTCAAGATCATATAAAGTTCTACCCTGATGAGATAAATGAGTTGGATTTGGGAGGAAGAATAGTAGCTGAAGAGTACGGTTTCTACTTTTGCTTTTCAACTATTGAAGCTTAGGTATTTTCCTTTGCTTTCTTATAAACCAGACTGAGTCTAAAGATATTTCTTACTTAGTTCTAGGAAGAAAACTTCGTGATGACCAGTTTTGTCCACTGGTCAACACATCAGGCCCCGGAGGCTTCTCCTCACAGCACAGACTCCTGATTACCTTAGTCTCAGGGCACGTCCTGACTTTTGGTGGAATATGTTTGAAGAGCTTTCTGACAGGGCTGTGGGGTGTTGGCATCTGGTTCTGTCTATGAGGTACAGCCCATAGACCCACATTTCTTTCTAACCCCTGCACTTGCTTGCTGGAGATTGGAGTTCCCCTTGCTGTTTTATCTTCTCTTCTTCACACTGGCATTCCTTCCCTACACTCTGCTACAACCTGTGATCCCACTAAAGCTCTGGGGAAATCATGGACAAGATGTACTGGGAAACTCTTAGTTCCTTACAACTTAAGACTCCTGAATGAAAGTGAGGGAGAAAGGCATGGTTATTATTTGATTGTGGCTTATCTTTAATATATATTTCTTTGATTTTGATGGTTGAAAGTGGACATTAGGATTTATTTTTTGATTCAATATGTAGTCTTTTAGGAAACAGTATATGGTTATCTTTTTTTCCCCTAAGTTCTTGCTGTTGAGTTTGTGTTTTGTCAAATCACTCAGAAACTATCCACAAACATGTAGACTGTATAAGGATCATCAAACAGCTTAATTGTGCAGTTTTTCAAGAAGTTTTTTTTTTGAACACAAAGTTTTCACTGGGCTGTTGTTTATTGGTGTCCTAACTCAGGATGCTGTCTGTATATCCCCTATCAACAACGACTGTGGTACTGCATCTTCAAGGGTGAGAGTCAGAGTGGTCATTCTTACCATCACTTTTAGTGACCCAGGTGGTCACCCCAGATGGGGTGCCTCCCATCTCCACAACTATGAGCTCTGTGGATCTAGAAGTCTGTTCCCAGTGGCAAATACTCCTACTAGGCCAATGTGAGTCTCATTAATCTTCAAGCTACCATCCATTCACTTCAGGCCCTCCCATCAAGACAGCAGTTAGAAGGAAAGGATGCAGCATTCCTGGCTGGGAAGAATGTCTGTGAAGGACAGGGGATTTCTTGGTATTCCTTGACCATTTTGATAGTAAACAGACAAGTGCTCAGACAAAGGCTGATAAATCAGGGCATGATGACCAATGGTTCAGACACTTCAGAGCTGAATATCAGGCTCATCACAGCAGGTTGGCTACGTAGACCCACAAAGGTATTAGGTGGGAATGAATGGGTGGTTGGGGTAAGGGCAGGAGGAGAGACGGTGAGTATCAGTTGTACTGCAACTGTAGCCACGGAGCCTGTGGTTCACCCACTGATGTTTCTTCAGTGGTTTCCTTGGGACAAGAGACTGATTAGAATCGTGGGTGGAGAGTGGGCTAGTCCCGAATTACATGAAGTAATGTAAGTGGTACCAGGGTGAACATTAGTGGTGTGAACTCTGGTCACTCCAGAACCAAGGCCCTCATTCCTTCAGTTGTCAGGAGTGACAACTGATGATGAGAATTACTTTTGATGGCACAGAGCTGCCCCACCATCCCACCTACAGTGTGTCCCACATCCGCTGTTTGATCACAGCGAAAGGCCTAGGCCCCTTCCTCAATTCCAGGACAACTCTGAGGGCCATCCCAGCTGTCTCACAACTCCCTTGCCATTCCATTCAATTGTCCTGCCCAATTTGGCTGCCTTTGGTTTCCTACAGGTGTTTTTACTAAAGATGTTCTCTCATGAACTGGCATGCAAATCTCCAGCTCAGAGTGTTTCCTGGGAAGCCTATCTAAACAACAGCTGCTGGAAAGATTGGGATTTTTTTTTTTTTAAGATTTTATTTATTTGACAGAGATCACAAGTAGGCAGAGAGACAGGCAGAGAGAGAGAGAGGAAGGGAAGCAGGCTCCCCGCTGAGCAGAGAGCCCGATGCGGGCCGATCCCAGGACCCTGAGATCATGACCTGAGCCGAAGACAGAGGTTTCCCTGCCCCAGGCGCCCCAAGATTGGGATTTTTTAACAAGTGAATAGTCGTATCTACAGCATGCCTACGCTGGCAGATTTCTCAATAGAACATTGCCCAACTTCCTCCACCTGAGGTCAGGTTCTCTGAGTAGAACCTGCGGAGAGGATGCTCATACAAGTAATTAAGGGAATGTTCTCTGAGAGGCATATGTCAGGCAACGAGAACAGCTGATTAGGGTGGTAGAAGAAGCTGGACATAAAGATATGGGTTGAGATGCGCAATGCCCCAGAGAAATATGCAAACGCTTCCTAGCCATTTAGTAGCCTGTCCCTGTGCCAGCCCTATGAGGGGGAGAGGGGACCTCAGTCCATCCTAGTATAGACATAACTCTTAAGTTTGACATTATTTACAAAGGAAGTTAGAGTTCAGAATATCCTTAAAGTTACACATGGAAGCTGCATTTAATCAAACAGAGTAAAAGAACCTGTCATTACGCCATTAGTCTTTGGAGTTTTATAACTGAACTGAAAATTTCAGACAAAGCAGCTCTATAACCCCTTCCCTTCAAAACCTCAGCTTGCCTATTCCCTAAAAATAGCATTTGGCGAAATGTTAATTCTGAGAAATATCCACACAAAATTAAGGACAAATTTTAAGAAAAGAAAGTTATTTAAATGTATCAACCAAGAGGAGATTCTTTTCAGTTACAAGTCTCCATATGAAAGGTTTAGGACAAAAAGGAATTCTTGAGGTAGACCTAATTAAGGTTCTTATCAAATGTGGTGTATATGCAATTTTCTGATTGCTTTGACAGTTCTTTAAAAAGAAGTTTCAGAGAACTTCAAGGTCATGATTCACTTCTATCTTTGTAGACACCTTTTCTTCAGGATTGAAATGTGAGGATTTAAAGTGATATTCAAAGGTGGGTCAGTACAGGGACAGCATACTTCTATGTTTTACCAAGATTAACATTTTAGAATATTTTATATATAATTTTCATTAAGATCTAAAATGTTTTCTGAAAGGAAAATGTTCACAGGACACCCAGTCAGTTGAGGTGTTTTGTTTTTTTGTTTTTTGGTTTTTTTCCTTTAGAACTACTAAAGGCACCACAGATTTCTAGTAAATTAGTGAGCGTATCAGGGAGGGTTTTCTGTTTTTTTTCTAGAAGGTGCATTTCCTTCTCAGCAGCCCTGACTGGATGAGGAGAGCATTCCCTATCGGAGTAAGAGTCTCAGTCTCTTATCTTCTCTAGAGGGCTCGTGGTGCCTTGCTGGGGGTCCAGGAGAAGCAGTTTAGAAATCCTGATACCATTCTGAGGTTCTTCCCTGACCTCCCTGTCAGTGGGGGTCAGAATAAGAGACTCTGTGTTTCCTCATTATTGGTGGTGATGGCAAGGAGGCAGGGGATAGGAGGAGGGTGAGAAGGGCTACTGTTTACAAGAAGTCCAATACTTTCTACATGTTTTTTATGATCTGAATTTGATACTCATTATAACATCAGGAGGTAGAAACTGGTTATTCTTATTTTTACAAATGAGGAAACTGAGGCTGCAGGTAATTAAGCAATTCACACCAACAAGTTCATACAGCTAGAAAGTGGTACTCTGACTCCGCAGGCTGAACTTGTAATCACTGCCTCATCACTGATAGTATGCTTTTCAGGGACATTTCACAAGTAAAACTAATTGAGAATGTGCAAAAGAGAGTTCAAATAGTCACAAAGGTGAAGCTAGGTTGCAAGGTATCCATCTCCATGGCAATGGCTTCTTCCTGCTGCTTCTCTCTTCATTCCTTAGTCCTCCCCAGAAGCGGTCTCTGGACTTCCCATGACTCCTCTCCCCCTACTGCCTCCCTCCCTTACACCCCCAATCCCTTCTCCATGGCAACCAGAGTGAGCATCCTAAAGAATAAATCTGTCCCTGTTGCTCTTCTGTTGTGATGCTCCAATGGCACCCCAGGGCTTTAGGATGAAGCACACATCCATTGGGCATAAGCAAACCCTCTTGCCATCCCCAGCTCCTTTTTCATCAGTGGTACACGACACACTAGTTATACCCAGGTCAAGCAGACTTCGATAGTTTGAGGGATTTTGAAAGAAGTCTTGAGACTTCTGGAAATCCACAAATTACTAAATACTCCTACATAAATTTTCCCATAAATTTCGCTAGGGCATAATCAGATATAAAATTGAAAATGGAGCTGCAGTCTGAAATGGCAAGTCCAGTGGATGAGGAAAACCACAACACTCATGGGGACAGCATGGAAATATCTGGCCTCAAAGTAGGTCCAGAGAAGTTATGTGGATGTTGTTTGGGGGTGGGGAGGGAAGGAGAGCGGGATAGAGGCAGGTTCTGAAGAATAGCCAAGTAGCAAAATCATACTTGGATTGTCATACTTCCCTCCCATGAGGAAACCGTATCAATGGTGGGCTCAGCCCTTAGCCGGGCTGGGCTCATTTGAGAAGCCGCAAGGGTCTGTGAGAAACCAAGCAGAAGAGGGAGCAAAGGGGAAACCACAGGTCCTACACAATATGCAAAATTAAACTAAATGGACATCGTTTCATAATTTACAATTACTATTTAATTTTCATAGTCAACGACAATGCAATGACTAGAAAGTGTGTATTTTAAAGGAAATATTTGGCCGTTTTATTTTTGTCATTTTAACTCTGTAGGAGAGGAAAGATTTTTCCTTCTACCCTTTAAGGTCTTCAGGTGGTTTAAGGATTAAATTCACATGAGACAGATCAACAGAAAACAAAACAAAGCTGAAGGTTTAACATGCTCATACAGGCCCAATAATGAGGTGGAGACCTAAAGAAACAACCGAGGGTAGGCTCAGTTAAAGGGCTGCCTTTGGCTCAGGTCATGATCCCAGGGTCCTGGGATCAAGCCCTGCGGCATCGAGCTCACAGCTCAGTGAGGAGGAGCGTGCTTCTCCCTCTCCCTGCTGCTCCCCCTGCTTGTGCCAACGCTCACTCTTTCTGTCAAATGAATAAGTAAAATCCTTTTTAAGAAAAATAAAGGAACAACTCAGGGAGGCAGTTTGTATACTTTTTGGAGAAAGGAACCACAAATCTATGAGGAATTGACAGGACAAAGAAAACTTAAGTTTGGGAGCTGCCATTAGTAAGGAATTCTAAACAGAATTTGGGCTGGGAGAGTAGACTAGTAAAGAGTAACAAGGGTTGTTTATATAGACTTTCTGGCTCTCAATGCCCCACCTCTGGTGATAAGGAGGTCTCCTTATCTCCGGCTACAGCTACCGAGGGCACCTTTCACAGGGGAGATTCACTTCTGGCTTTCAGGAGACAAACACAGGGGAGTGGGGGGTCAGATTGTTTTTTCACTGGCTATTTCCTTAGGGACTCTTACATTTTGGGGTGGCCTGCCCTTGGCACCTACAACTGCAAGCTTAGCAAGCCTCTTTTGGAAACTTGGATTTGTCAGTCTTTGGAATTTGACACTTAAATATGCTGAAATACTACTTTTCATATGGTTTTGAAAGAAAACCTTAGATAAATTCTAGGACCTATAAAACTAACACCAACTTGAACCATTAGTCTTGAACTCTTGAGTGTGCCTCTTTGTACTTACTCCTACAAAATGTTTCCAAGAAAAGTAAAAACGAAATAGTACATTTTGTTCTAGTGAATTGCTCCATCCTGCTGGCAAATCTTCCAGTCAGTTGAGTTCTATTTTCCTTTATTATCTTTTTCTGTGCCTCCCTTTAAACTTGTTTTCCAACTGCTCCATATTAGGAAACACAAAGAAAGAGCTGAAAACTTAGCAGGCCTAAGTGTTGGCACATGTTTACCTTTTACTCTCTACTTTTTGATACGGATTTTGAGCAACGCTTTGTTTTCCAGATTTTAGAAGAGAACTATTCTTTCATTTTTTTTTTATTCCAAAAGTAGTTGGGAATCCAAAGTTGGTAATTTGCTTTTTTTTTTTTTTTTGCTTATTTCCAATTTATCAAAAGACTGGGACTCTTACTCTCATTAATTTCAATCTCTTGTTTAGTGACTAACAGAACTATGAACAAAATGTAAAGCAAATGTAGTTCCACCACAAAGTTTAAGAGCAGAATTAGAAATAGGTAGTCTTAAATATTGTATTTTATCTAGATTAACTATAGTGCACAATTAAATGTCCCATAACAGAGAATTGCTATCATGGAATTCTACAAAATAAAAACATTAGAAATACAAATCATGTGGCAAATACATAGCATGTTAGTAGAGTAAAAGAGTGGAAATGATAAGTTACACTAAATTTTTTTGGTGCTTATATATAATCACTTTGAAAGAAATGTATTCAACATTTCAAACAGCATTTAGCTATTATGCCACCTAGAAAGAGAAAAACACCAAGAAATCTTGTACCTATTTGGTTAGTTGTACATTTGGTTTTTAAGTTGTACATTGTAATGATATAAAATCCAGGTTGAATTATCTAAAATCCCAGTTAAAACTGGTAACTTACCTTAGATGTATTAAAAAGCCCACTGGGGAAATACTACAGTCCTCCGGCTCTATCAGAGACAATGTTTCAAACTTTCCCCTTACTTGCAGAATGAGTGAAGGATTTGGGGCTTCAGAATTCACGACTATGCCTGGAAGAAAAGGCTCTCACGTGTTTGGCCTCATCTCATGTTTCATCCCCTCGTATTAGCAACAGGCAAATCTAATTTTACTCAGTGACATAAACAGCTCATACCACACTTAAAATTGTTTGGGCACCAATTCCAGGACACAGCTCTAAGTGGGCCAAAAAAAAAAAAAAAAAAAAATTCTTACAAAACCAACATTTAAACCCTGAATCATGATAGTCTTATGTAATTATAACTTTCTAAAATAAACTTTACTTTAAATGAATAGAAAAACCAGACTAGTTTACAGCAGAATTTAATGTTGACAAAATCTTTTGGAAATCATTTCAAATTAACATGCAACATTTAAAACTTAATGACTTTATTAAGTGTATACTATTGTCACTGAAGTGAAATGCACATTATCACATTTACAGTTACTCCTTAAAAATCGCTTTCTTTAAGCCTCTTTTTTTAAAAAAATTATTTATTTATTTGTCAGAGAGAGAGACAGCACAAGCAGGGGAGAGGCAGACAGAGAAGGAGAAGCAGCTTCCCACTGAGCAGGAGCCTGATGCAGGACTTGATCCCAGGATCCTTTGATCAGGACCTGAGCCAAAGACAGTTGGTTAACCAGCTGAACCACCCAGGTGTCCCTAAGCCTCTTTTTAAGAGAAAAACAAAATATTTGAGAAGAAAACCTGAGGGAATGCTCATCCTAATAAAGAGAAGGCAAATAAGTTCTGCCTGTTAAAATTAGGACAGTTCTTTTCCAGTGAACTAAATTTACATTATGTTTAACAAAGGATGTGAATGTAACAAGGCAATCTTGATGTTTTTATCTTTATTTAAAAAGAACAGTAGAGGGGGATAGGAGAAGAATAAATGAAACAAGATGGGATTGGGAGGGAGACAAACCATAAATGACTCTTAATCTCACAAAACAAACTGGGGGTTGCTGGGGGGAGGTGGGATTGGGAGAGGGGGAGGGGGCTATGGACATTGGGGAGGGGAGGCGAACCATAAGAGACTATGGACTCTGAAAAACAACCTGAGGGTTTTGAAGGGTCGGGGGTGGGAGGTTGGGGGAACAGGTGGTGGGTAATAGGGAGGGCACGTTTTGCATGGAGCACTGGGTGTTGTGCAAAAACAATGAATACTGTTATGCTGAAAAAAATAAATAAAATGGGGAAAAAAAAGAACAGTAGATCATTCATTTTCATAAGATGTAAAGAATATATCAAGCTTTTAAATCTTTTATTTTGCATTACTTTTATATAGCCTAGTGAGCAGGATGAATTAACAAAGATTAAATTATATATTTGAAATTTGTATTTTAGCACTAAACCTGGAAGAGAAGAAGCAGTGCAATGATAATCCATATGCTTAATATTTCCTTTTCTTCTCAGGAGACCTTTTCTCTTATTCTGTTTATTCATTAACTCTAAATTCTTTTGACATTTGATGCTTCTCATACCAACAGCTGCAGGCCTTAAATTAAAGGCTGATACAGCTTCAACTAATCACACATTTATTTATAAGACTTTAAAAAAAATCTTTCATGAACTCTCTGAACATTACCATTTTCCCTGACACAGCAATTTAGTTAGACATAAAATTACAGCACAACTCTCATATGTATATATGTATATATATATATATATATATATAATATTTACCAGTGATGATATGAGATGTATGTTTGTATCAGTATGTGTCTGAAAAGTCAAGATTTGAAACTCCTAACTCAATATTCTGGTTGAAATGTCACACATTTAAAGGTTACATGTTGAGGGACCTTTTCATCAATCAGTAAATTGGTTTTATAGCGATGAACTTTTCAATGTTTTGTGCACTGCTTTGTAAAAATGTTAGTCAAGTTATGGATTTGATCTCCATTCACATCTACAGATTCATCTAATACTACCAACTTTTCAGTCCTTCAGGAGGAGGGTTTAAAGAAAAACATCTTTCATTTTACAGAGTAGTTGAAATTACTAAAATAAGATCTTCAAAGTTTTTAATGTAAGGCTAGCTTTCAGCTTATAACTCACTATACATCTCTAACTGTATGTGTTTTAAAGCTATACGAGACCTTAAAGGAAACAACCTAGTCAAACAGTTCACTGGATGTAGAAGAGCTCCTTCAAGGTTACAGAGCTGGTTGGGCCTGGCAAGCAAACGGAAACAGAAATCATTCCTACAGAGAACAAACTGTTGGTTGCCAGAAGGAAGGAGAGGGGGGATGGGTGAAATAGGCACAGGGGATTAAGAAGTACAAACTTCCAGTCCTAAATAAATCATGGAGATGAAAAGCACAACGTAGGGAATATAGTCAGTACTATTGTGTTAATGTATAGTGACAGATAGTGACTACACTTCTCTCTGGTGAACACTGTGTAATGAATACAACTGTTCAGTCGCAATGTTGTACACCTAAAACTAAGGTAACATTGTGTGTCAAATGTACTTCAATTTAAATAAGTCAAATAGAGTCAATTATCGTATGGTTTCACTTACTTGTGGAGAATAAGGAATAACATGGCGGACACTGGGTGAAGGAGAGGAGAAGTGAGCTGGGGGCAATCGGAGGGGGAGATGAACCATGAGAGACTGTGGACTCTGAGAAACAGTGTGGGGGGTTGGGTGAGCCTGGTGGTGGGTATTAAGGAGGGCGCGTATTGCATGGAGCATTGGGTATGGTGCAAAAACAATGAATCTTGGAACACTGGAAAATACAGTAAAATTTTTTTTAAAAAGTGAAAAGAAATTACAAATAAAAGAAAATAAATAAATAAAGAGAAGTCCTTAGGCTCTTATGTTAAGCGTGATCTTACTTCACTATAAGATCCTTCGGGGATTCACCCGTATCCGTCCCCCTGTAGTCAGTTAGCAATCCTGCCCTCCTACCTCACTTCTGCCTGGGACAGACAGTCCTGCTGCTTAAGATATTGGGTTGGGGAGGCCACTTTTAGATCGGGTGAAAACAAGGAATTTCTCATAGATATATGGTTCATTTTGGACTCATTATTTGTGTTTTTGATATGAAGTGGAAGGTAAGTTTGCCCGCGGAGGGAGCATATAGGGGATGATGGGGGATGAGACAGTTGAAAGTTTGACAGGAAGAGAGAAGTCATGAAGAGCTGGGGGGTGAATTTACTAGTGAAATATAACAGACAATGTTTGGAGCCCGCTGAGTTGATCAATATATAGTGGTCCTATTTTCCGTAGTTCCTGTGATTTTGGATACTAATTGTAGGTGTGAGCTCCTATGACAAAATCCCCCCCCAAACCACCTCACACTTTCTTCCCAAACCAAACTCATCGTCTCCCAAACCTGCTCTCTTGTTCATCCTTCCTTTCTCAGTGTGCGGCTCCAACCCCCCAAAGTTAGCGACGGCTGATGTGGAGCCTCCCTCACTCACCAGCCCTTCAGTCACTAAGCCGCGGGATCTCCTGCTCTGCTTGCTCCTTTCTCTCCACCTCCGGTCCCACTGGGGCGCTCACCAGCAGGTGTCTCCTGGTGCTCAGTACCTGCTGGCCTGGTTCCAGGTTCTGCCACAGTCCATTTTGGACTCCTGGGATTGCCAGAGAAATGCCGAAAACAGGTCATTCTCTCCACATCACTCCCTAGCTTAAAGACCCGCTGCAAGCCTTCAAGATGGGGACCACGTTTTTGACAGGGCGCGCACACCGCTATGACTGGGCCGAGTCTGTCTCCCTTTGCCCCATCCTTTAGGTTCTGTAAGAAACTACATGCCATTGGGTGTCTGGCTAAATACGACTAGACTAACCTCCCAGCCTTTTCTTTCTAATGACTATTTAACTTTTGAAAGTCTGTTCACTTGTCATTATCAGCTTTCAATATATATTCTATAGGTATTATATCTATATATATTTCTATATGTGTTTAGACTTACCTCCCATCCTTTTGGACTTTTGAAAGTCTGTTCACTTGTCATCAGCTTTCTATATGTATTTATAAACTTATAGTTATTTGCATTTACATTACCATCATTGTTTTACATACATATTCTTTTAGACTCTGAACTCCTTGCTCAGCACCCGAGCCCTCCATTAACGGAACCCTGAATAGTTACACCAAACTCAGTATTTTTTATGATTTCAGTTCCACAGCGCACTGTAACACCAGAAAAAAAAAAAAAAAAAAAAGAGCTAACAGGATGACATTATAAGACTTTTCCAGAAGAGGTCAGTATAACAGTAATAAATGTATTTGCTTTCAGGGCAAATGAAATGTGAAATCAAATTATTTTGTGAGAGATAAATTTCAAGCATTAAAAAATACCCACGTCAATGACCTGCCCCTCTAATCAAAGCTACAGCTTCCTCAAAAGAGATGGCCATAGACTTTTCACAGAAGCAAAATGAAATGATTCTCTACACAACAAGTTTAAATCTAGAATGTAATTAATGTAATCACCTGGATGCTTCTCACCCAAATTCTCTGGTTATTTTAAAATAGAGATCATCCAAGTGTATGCATTTTAGAAAGAAAATTCATATTGCTTTTGGAGTTGCTGTACAAATAAAAAAATTAAATTGACCACTAGATTACTGAATGCAGGAATTTTGTGGCTTCTTCTGATACTTGGGGGGAAGTGTAAGAGTCCCTACTTAGTGTAAAGGGGCTAATTCAGTGTTGTCAGGGATGACAGATAAGAAAATAGTGCGATGCTGGAAAAAGACTTAAAAAAAAGAGAACTCTTACATTTCAGAAAATGGACTACCTGAAATTTCAAAGGTTATTCATTGGTAATCACTGAATTGGGCTGTCATATATACTTTTTAAATAGTCTTTTATTTATCTTAGGGAGAGCAAGGGGCAGAGGGAGAGAGAGAGTCCCAAGCTGACCCTCCATTCAGTGTGGAGCCCAATGCGGGGACTGACTTGGGGCTCAATCCCACCACCCTGAGATCACAACCTGAGCTGAAATCAAAAGTTGGAAGCTCAGCCCACTGAGCCACCCAGGTGTCCCACTGCTGGCCACTCTTACTTCCAACCATCTGTAGTTTCCCTGTACTTTTTGTCATACTTAGCAGGGTCCTATTTACCTTCCACTTTGAAATTGTAATCTCCTATATCTCCTGTGATTTGATCAGGTTGATTTAAAAAATAATGCAATATACAGCATTCACATTTTTACACCTAGCTACCCAACTATCTAACCATATTCCCTTTCAGAGACAAACACCTGTGCTCCTCAATGCTTCTATTATCAGTTTGAATGGAATCTTTTTTTTTTAAAGATTTTATTTATTTATTTGACAGATCGCAAGTAGGCAGAGAGGCAGACAGAGAGAGAGAGGGGGAAGCAGGCTCCCTGCTGAGCAGAGAGCCTGATGTGGGGCTCGATCCCAGGACCCTGAGATCATGACCTGAGCTGAAGGCAGAGACTTAACCCACTGAACCACTCAGGTACTTCAGAATTTTTTTTTTTTTTTAATATTCTTCCAAATGTTTTAAATGCCTTGTACTGATATTGTGCCTTTCCCAGAGAGCTATTGTTGTTGGAGTTTCTGAATACCATTTCTGTTGTTGTCATAAAATATTTTGCAAAATTTGCCTTCCTCAGTTTATCCTAGTTGTCTCTCGGTTTTTATTCCTTTAATGTATTATTTGGAATCAATGTCATTTCTCTTCTTGAAATGCACTGATCCTTTCTAATTTAAGTAGTTTATATTATGGTTTTCTTGTAGGACTCACCTCAAGCTACCTTACCTTCTAACGGTCTTTCACTTTCTGGCATTCTCTACTTCTACCACATCAACAAACTTCTGTGGAATTTCTGATGTTGTTCTGAAATGTATAGGATCATATTTTTCTTTAGCATCCTGTACCCCTGACTCCTCCTCTTCTGTCTTGCCGAGCCAGCTTCCCGCACAGCCGCTGTCTTCCTTACATCTCACTGCTCCCTTGAGCTGGGTGAACCTTCCCTGACTCAGCTTTCACATCCTCTCCTCATATACCCCTTTCCTTTGATGGACTGCACCCTCAAATAATCATTCAGAAGTAGTGTTTGGGAAGTAGATCATCTGAGTCTTTTTATGTCTGAAAATATATCTATTCTGCTCCAAAACTGGTTAATAGTTTCATTTAGTATAAAATTTTAGGTTGAAATAGTTTCAGACTAAACTTTGAAGTCCTTGCTCCATTGACATCTGTCATTAAGAGTTCCTGCAGAGAAATGTAATTCTAGTCTGATTTGCATTTCTGGTTTATATTGCATAAGGTACATTACTATTTAAAGATAACTGTTTATTTTTTGGTAAAATTAATATTCTCCCTAATTTATTTCCTATTGCATTCATCTGGCATTTCATATAACTGATTTGATCAAAGAGAAGGGAGCATCCATTTATAAAACGTAAATGTATTTGTTTTTATTGAAAAGTAAACATTGAGTGAATACTTATATTTCATGAATGTGTTTAAAATTTCTTTACCCTGATCAGAAATTTCTGACCAAGAACTAGAGAGTAAATGATTTATGAAAAGGAATATATGTGATATAAAATAAAGTGGAGGAAAAAAAAAACAGAACTGAAAAAGAGAATACCGGAAAACTGTAGATAGAGGAATAGATCTGCGCCCAGAGACATTGGAAAATATGTCAGACATTGAAATTTGTGAGAATAGTCGCTTACAAAGGAACACTCACTCCTTCTTTGAGAAGGGTCCTCCTAGTATAGTAACATTTCTAGATTTTCTCTGTAACTTCTCATTTCTTCCCAGGGAAAGTGGATTCATTCTTTTCATTGATGAGTTAGAAAAAGAAAGTGGGTCGGTATGGTCCATTTTCTCCCTCTTCAGGGATGTTCATGCCTGGAGAGAGTACAGTTTTGACACTGATCTTTCAGGCCCTAGGAGGGACCTGTGATCACCTAGAGCTGCCTGAGGGGCGGGTGAGCCCTTGCTGGGATTGTAACATCAGCAAACCCATTGTTGCTGCACTTCTCGAATACATTCTCCAATACATCTGTAACAGAAATGACATGGAGGCCTTCATTTGCCTCCTCCCTTTGTCTCTCAGTTGGTTCAGAACTGGGGAGGTAAAAAGAGCTGTGGTTTTTCTCAATCTTCTCAAACTAAAAAAAAAAAAAAAAAAAAAAAAAAAAAATCAGCATTTAACAACCACATATCTCTTCTGAGGAGCTACTATCTAGTTGGGGCTATTCTACACCAGTACTTAGACTTCTCTAACTCTTCTACTTCCTCCTTTTTGCAAGGCTGGTACCCTCCTAAGGTCCTCACAGCATTCAGCGTAGACCGGTCTGTCACTGCTTATTTACTTCCCTAATCCTGTTTATTCTTTACTTGATCTTAAGTTTAGTGGCAGGGACTGACTCTTGATACCTGTATTTCCTTAGCCTCTAGGTATTTATTAAATATCTGCTAAATGAAGGTATTTAACAAGTAAGCCACAATTTCTGTGCTTACTAAGGTAGCTTTCTTTCTAGCTTGGAGGACAGACAGCTAAATAATTACTCAATAATACGGTTAGCATAAGAGTGTAGATAGGAACCAAAGGCTATGGAAGCACATAAAGGAAAAGTTAAGTGTCTTTGAAAGAGACGTAGTGGTAGTTGATTCTCCTTCAGCAGAAATCATCACCCTCTCAGCCTTTTGAAATTTCTGATATTTGTGAATGTTTCAAATGTATTCAATATGTTGACATAATCGTGTGTGAACACAATTGTAAATGTATATAAGCCAACACATATTGAGATGTGTACCTGTCACTGACCTAAGTGCTCTGTTTTTTTATTGACTCACAAATAAGTTTTGAGACCATGAAGCAAAACTCTGAAACAGTTATAGTACTGGTGACTTTAGTTCAACCCCCTAAAGCCCCCCAAATCGGGTGTAGATGCTTATAGCCTCTATGGCTTGACGGCTTGGCTGATATCCTGTATTCCGTAGTCTGATTATGATTAACACTGTACCGCGTTAATTTAAAATCTTCCTTACTTATTCTTTCCCTACAAATAATATAAACAAATGGCCCAAAATACTAGGCTTTGGGATCAAAAATTTAAATTTTTGATTAAATTAAATTAAATTAAAATTTAAATTCAGCTTTTTCACAAGTAAAAGCTTGTATAATGTTAGGTAACTTAGTTATTTTCTTAATGGTCTGTTTTCTGCTATTAATGTTGGGGATAATATCAGCTCTCTGCTCAAGGCTAGTAAAATAATTAAATGTGATAATGTACAAAAGGCACTTGGCACAGAGTAAAATACATACAAATGGCAACTATTATTATAATTGTTTCTTAATGCTGTGAGTGAATTTTTCAAAACGAAATAAAATACATGAATCACGGATTATGACGAATACAGCCTTTACAACAAATGTATTTTGGCTTACTCCATGGCATATCAAATATGATAAGAATATTCTGACTTGACGCTATGCCTAATCATTAATGTGCTCAGCTAGTAACTAACTTTCCTAGGCGGACTACATGAGAGCACTTTCACACACTCAAACCAAATCATTATTACTTTCTTACAGTTTAGTTTTTGAGTACTCACATCTTTTGTCAACAATTTGCCTTGTATATGATACATGCAGCTTAACAGTCTGGACTGACACACACGGTTACTTCACAGTCTGAAAGTTAAAGATACTGGAGTTTCCACGAAGCTGAACTTGACATGCTTCTGACCATTGCTCTGCTTGTGTCCTCTTGAGAGTTCCTGAGCTCCTGACCCCCGACCTTCACGCTATCTACTGAAAAGTCTAAAAGTCTTATTATTTCATAAACCTTCTTTCCACTGAACTTGTGACAGCTGGATGCTAGAGGTCCCATGACAACACAAACGCTGTGTCATGAGGTCATGAGGTGACAGCAAGATTCAATGCTGAGGCCCAGGAGAAAAGACAGTGATGAAGAGAATGACCTTGACAAATGAGATATAACTGAAGATTTTGGTTGGGGTCCCTTGTGTTTACGACTTATAGGTGTGGGTATTTCAAAGTCATCTTGTCGCAAACTCAACATATTTCAATTACCCCTCCCACTTCTCCCCAAAACTTCTCTTCTGTTCTCTTTCTTAGCTTAAAGCCCTGCCATTTGCCAGTTGGCCCTGCCAGAAACTTTCCGAAGCTTAATGTAAATTATTTCAACCAATGTATGTTTTTGCCTCCCCCCCCCAATTAGCAAGTGATCAAAAAGTCCTTTTAAAAATTTATTTGAAAAAGGAAGTGCAACTAAAGGGAAGAAAATGAGGGATGCTGGCCTAAGCACAGCCTATGTATGACAGAGTCCAGTTACCTACCATGAAAGAAAAGCATTAGATTCTGGATACTTTCAGCAACAAGGAGGAAATCTGGCATCTCCACAACAGCACAAAATCTGGTTTCTTCACTATAGCACAAAAATGCCATTGGCTTACTAATATTTAAAAGAGAATAAATTTTTTTTTCATTTAAAAATGAGAGATTAAAAACTTAAAAATGTCAAAAATGAACATGTTGGTTCCAAAAAGTGTACGAGCACGTGTTTTTTGTTTCTCAACATCCATTAACTCTACTTCTAGTAATAACCCTTGGATTTTTTGTGGGGGGACTCACCCCTACCTTGCTATCAGTCATATGTTTGGTCCATTCCCAGTATGAACTCACTCCTGACTTAGCCCAACCTGAGCAGACTGTGGCATTCTCTGGGCCAGAGCTTATTTTAGAATGACTCCATCCGAGCCAACCAGCCACAATCAGAGCAATTCCACAACTTTTGTTTCAGTGGCTGACAAGACAGACTTTCTTTTCTGTTTGACTTGAATCGATAGTGAATCAAGCCGGGTTAGTGAGCAGCAAAGGTTGGAGCTGAGAGATGAAGTAAAATTCATGGTAATTTCAAGTCCGTAAATGGAGGCATGCCTAAATCAGCTCTAATCTTGTACTTTTTAGTTACATCAGCCAATAAATTGCCTTTCTTCCATTCAAAACTGTAGTGTGGGTATTTGATCATTTGCAATATAAAAATCTAATGTAAGCTTTAATTAAAGCAACACAATAAAGAACTTGTCTTTTTTTAAAGTGGTGCATAAACAATGAATCTTGGAACGCTGAAAAAATAAATTTAAAAAAAAGGCAAAAATAATTTTTGTGGGTGGTGGTCATGGTGTAGGAATTCACTCAGGTCCTGGTGTGAGAGAGTGAGGAGGTGATGGTACCAAGAGTAAAGTTTCAAAAAAATGAAGAGAGGTGATGAACACAAACTTGTACAGCCCCTTACCAACAGCTGGGAAACAGAACTGGGAAGCTGCAGAAATCCAGACCTTCCCTGGTGGCATACATGAATGATGGGGTTACTCAGATGCTCTGGGGAAGTCAAAGATGAGGACAGAGAAAGATAACTTGACTTGGCAAGAGAAGACCAGGGGGAAGATTTAAGATCGTAGTTCTAAATTAAAAAAAAAAAAAAAGGAGCCTGGGTGGCTCAGAGAGTTAAAGATTCTGCCTTTGGCTTAGGTCATGATTCCAGGGTCCTGGAATCAAGCCCCCATCGGGCTCTCTGCTTGGCAGGGAGCCTGCTTCCCCCTCTCTCTCTGCCTGCCTCTCTGACTACTTGTGATCTCTGTCAAATAAATAAATAAAATCTTAAAAAAAAAATGATAGGCTTGGTAATGATTCAAGGACACTTCCTGAAAAAGCCCTGACTTTCTCATATACTATTATCTCATCAAAACTAAGAGTGATGATTTAAGAACACCACTGCCAGGAAGGAGTACCTCTGCAAATTAAACTATAATCTGGCACTAATGGTAATATGCATCCCAATTAAGAGCTATTAAAATGCAAAAAATGGGCATTGTAGATTTGGTAAGATACGTAACAATGCAATGGAGTGAATGATAACAGCAGTTGTCTGTCATTCATGATGTATTTAAGTAGTATTCATCAAGGATTATCTGTCATACACTTGAGTTGCTTTTGTTGACTAGTTTTTATGTTTGCTAGAATAAATGAGAAATTCAGTTCTCATTGTCTCAGTAATTGCCTAAGAAAAGTAATGCCCTTTTAGGTGGGTGTATGGCAATGCTTCCTATTGTTATAGAGGTTGCTTAATGGAATTAATGATTGACTCTCTGTGAAACTGTTTTTCTGGGATGCTGAGTTGGTTTGTCTTATATGAATCAGTTACATGCAAAGGCTACCAGGATCCGGCTGAAGCCACTTCTGCTGTTTTTGATCCAATGAGTACCAACTGGGTGCCAAACCCTGTTTTAGATGCTGAGGATAGCTGAGTGCACAGGACAAAGAGGTCTTACCTTTTTCGGAGCTTATATTCTAGTTGAGAGCAAACAGCCAATCAATGTGAAAACAATAATCAAGAAAATTTCTCACCCTGGCAAGTTTATTAAGAAATTAAGCATGGGGATGGGGAGAATATTTAAGTACATGGTCAGGGCAGGCCTTTGTGGGATGACCTGAAGAATGAGAAAGAAGTTATCACGAAAAGACCAGGGCAAAGTGTGATACAGGTAGGGGATTGGTCGGTAGGGCTGGAGAGAATGAGGCATGAAGAGCAATGGTTCTCAGCAGTGACCACACATTAGCAGCAGCCAGGAGGTATATAAAATAATACTATTGCTTAGGATCCTCTCCAGACATTCTGATGTATTTGGTATGACAGAGGCCCTGCTCTAGGTATTTGTCCAGTTCCCTAGGCAGTTCTAATAGGTGGCCGTGGTTGATAGTCTCAGCTGCACAGCAATGTAGCGATAGTCCCCTTTAAGAGAAGACCTCATCCCAAACATTAGATGTAGAACTACATGAAAAGTGTTGACAGTATCCATGAAATACTGCTCCTTTCTTCTAACAAGCCCCTTCCATAGAGCTGTCACTCTCTCCCTCTCCTTTCTGCTCTCTGCCCAGCTACTTTCAGGAGGTCTGTGCCAGGATGGGATATGTTCTGGTCTAACTGGAATTTTCTTCATGACCCAAAGTATTTGTGTTTGTCCAGTTTTCACGTCTGTTTGTTTGGTTTCTTTCTCTCCTCTGCTTCTCTCCCCTCCTTTCTCCTCCCTGTGCTTCCACCCCTCCTCCCTCCCTCCCTCCCTCTCTCTCTTTTTTTTTCACAATGCAAGATCTGTCCTATGCTTAGCTTCAACAGTCAGCTTGCCTCACGACATCTGACGTTTCTGTGTGACTCCCTATCTGCCCACCTTTGCCTCTTGGCACCGAGCTTGTGCAAGAGATGCCCTGCTGTCAGCTTGTTCATTTCCTCCTCCGCTGCGTGTGAGGTGTGCACACTGCACCACGCAGGACACACTCGTTACCTCTGAAACACACACAGTGCTGTGTGTTCGGAGCCTACAGTGCCTACGGCCTCTCTCGCTAGTCTTCAAGACACATACCTGTTCAATCCCCACTCTTCGGGGTAACTTTCCACTTGTTTTGTGGTTTGGGTTTTGGTTGTCTCCTAGTTTTGCTTAAAATAGAATCTGAATGAGTTTTTCACTCGCTTTGCTGCTTTTGAATGATTTCAGGAGGAGTCACTGCGGAAATACTACCCTCACATTGTCATCTTCAACGTGGAAGTCTGTTACCCCCCGTGCCCCTTCACTGTAGGGTGAAGAGGTTGTTAGTGACTTGTGAAAACTACTTGGAGGCACGAAGGGTACCCTTCTGTGGATCCTCACTCCTGAAAGAATTTTGGTCTTTCACACAATCTTAGATAACCAAAGAAGAGGAAAATAGCAAATTCAGTTTCAGCAAAAACTTAAACAGAGCACAGAATTGAGGATGATTCTGTGGCCTTGGTTTGAGTCAGACTCTCAGGGTTCCCTGTTCCTCTATAGATCTTATCCTACCTTCAGAGCTTATATTCTGGCAATGTGAGTGCTCTCTTTCGGAACATGATTCTGTTCAGTTCACCTTTATGCCCAGGAGTGTAACTGAAAGCTTAGTCATTTTTGACAGTTCGTTTTAACTCAATAGAATGAAGTAATTGCCTTAGGTTCCCAAAATGAGAATTTTCTTTTTCTTTTTCTTTGCTTCTTCTTCTTCTTCTTCTTTTTTTTTTTTTGTATATTTGAAAGAAATAGTTAAGCTTTTTTTTTCACATCTAGGCTATGCTGGGTGAACATAAAGTTTACTACTATTTGACAGATATGGCTGGTAAAATTTCACACGTCAGTATGTCCCCAAGTGGTTGTGAGCTCATTCCCACTACATGTAGTACAGACTCCTGCTTCTCTCCCAGGACCACATTTGGCTCCTTTCTACTGAAACTATCACTGAAAACATCCCACTTATGTGGCCAGGAAACAGTCTTATTCTTTGGGCCAATTCTGAGCATCACATATTCTGATACAATGTTTAGGCTTTGTGCAAGAAGAAACATTATTATTTAGCTACATTAGACCTAAGCATTTGCAAAGCATTCTTTCAACATAACAGATATATGATACGCTTCTAAGAAAATATATTTAGATTTGCAAATAAATTTGTAGAATACAGCCAATTATTTGGATGCAAACTGTATGGTACACTGTGAGGAAGTAATACGAGGTCTTTTTCTTCCCACATCATAAATAATGCAAAAATGTTTGACTTGTATGAAAAGACATACTCTTAGAAATGCTTTTAGGAAAAAAAAAGTCATATAATTTTTGCATTTAAAAATATTTTACACAAACCTGGGTAATGGTGGATGGATAAACAAACTGATACATCCAGACAATGGAGTATCATCCAGCAATAATAGGAAATGAGCTCTCAAACCATTAGAAGATGTAGGGAAAACTTAAATGCCTACTATTAAGTGAAAAAAGAAAATATGACAGGCTTACATTGTTTCCAACTATATGAAATCCTGCAAAAGGCAAAACTATGAAGACAATAAAAAGATCACTGCTTCCCAGGGGTCTGCGGTCAGAAAGGGCTGACTAGGTGGAACACAGGGAACTTTCAGGGCATGGAAACTATTCTTTATGGTGCTATAATGGGGGATACATGTCATTATACACTTGTCCAAACCTAGAGAATGTACAATACCAAGAATGAGCTCTGAAGCAAACTGTGAACTTTGGGAGCTAACAGTGTTGTAACAACTGTAGGAGGGAATGTTTATAATGGGAAGGCTGTGGGGGGTGGCAGGAGGAGTATGGAAAATCTCTCTACCTTCTTCTCAATTTTGCTGTGGACCTAAAACTGCCTTCCTTCCCAAGTCTTTTAAAAATGTTATCTGTCATTGCTGGATGGGAGGTGGGTGGGGGGAAAGGCATTAAGGAGGGCAGCTGATGTGATGAGCACCAGGTGCTATAGGCGATGATGAATTACTGGACTCTACATCTGAAACTAATGATGTTGGCTACTTGAATTTAAATTAAAAATATATAAAAATAAATTGATTAATTAAATTTTTTTACCTTCATCCGCTACTATTTTGTTCCTTTTTAAAATACCAACATCTGTACTTCAGAGTTAGCCCAAGAAATATCAGGTATTTACTGGCTGAATTTAGCAAATAACATAATTATTGATTTGAGGATAATGCTATAATATTCATTTTATGTTCTTTCATTGTTCAAAAACTATCTTAAATCATTTTTTGCCCCAATTTTTTCACACTGAAATGGAGTACCTTGATTAAAATTGTTCAAATAAAACTATATCAAAACAAGCACAGGACAAGATTGCTTTAAATAGCTCATAGGTAGGCTGAGAAGAATTAATTTTCTGTTTTTAATAAACCAGTCATATGTGTAGCCACCATCTCTCTCTAAAGGTTTTCCTTTTACGTAAGCCTCAAACATGTATTAATCTTATGCTAATTCATAAATTGGGGAAGGCAGAAGGCACCCATGGTGGGGGGTGGTAGTCATGGAAATGTAATGGCCTGAAGAAGTTGAAGGAGAAAGCAGGAGGGGAGGACCCAAGCCAAGCTGCTTTGAAGAGGGAAGGATGGATGGGGGCATGGTTAAGGTTATGGCTGGGGAGAACAGGAAGTTGAGGCAGTGCATACCTGAGTGCCCCATCGTCTCAGCTGAGCAGGAGAGAGCTCATCTGCTAAGGGTGGAAAGGACAGCAGATAAGTGGAGCATAAATGAAATCACAGCATGAGGCTAAGGGTCCTTCCAGCTGAGGCTGGAGGCTGTGAATGTTCAGCACTGGCAACTGAACACTTATGGGATTTTAAAAACATTTTGGGGTAAGAATAGGAAAATCACACTACAGGAGAGATCTGTGACAGGACTTTGCTTAGTGGATGGAGCAGATACACACGGACAGGTGGAAGCTGATGATGCTGATCAGGCCAGGGAAGTTCCGGCCATCAGCATGGGTCCAGTGGTGTGGGAAGGCAAATGTCAACAGGAGGAGGAGGCTGGAAGATGACGGTCTGAGACAGAAGTGGAGGCGTGGGACCTGCCTAGGCTTCTTCATGATGTTTCCCACGTGCAGAGAAGTCCCAAGAGTTTCTGTGCTCAAACTTGAGAAGATGGAAAAAAATTAAGCCTAACTCCACAATAATTTGCTGAGCAACCCCAGACGGTGGTAGATACCAAGCTGCACTCTAAGCATCACGGAAGCAGAGGCCGCTGGACCCCAATTCAGGAAACTGGGAAGCCGCGTAGAGTGAGGCTTTCATGGAACCTAGCACCCACTCGGATGGACATGGGAAAGGTGTTAACCTGGCTGTGTGGGAGAATAAATGAAAATCAATGTTAACCAACCAGAGCAGGAATGGTTTGAAGTGAATAATGAAGCAGCCCATTTTGGAGAGAGAAAGAATGTGGGTTGAGTGAACTATTGTATAGAGATATTTAATCTACAGTTTGAAATTAGGGTTAGTGACCCATAAGAATTTTGCAGTGCTATAACTCAGACCATTGCTAATGAAATTCTGGCCTTTGAATTTTTTCCCTGTCTTTTCTGAATGCAGCAGATCAACTTTTAAAAATCCATTTGCTTAACTGGGGCAGGAGTTGACAAAGTCAGTCACATTTTGGATATAACATAGAACTCACATCAAAAGCATCTGCTATGGAAAATTTTCCACAGCCCCATTCCCACCCCCCCCACTTTATTTTATTGAGGTGTAATTGGCAAATAAAAACTGTACATATTTAAGGTGTATAACTTGACTTTTGACATATACTGTGAAATGACCACCAGAGTCAAGCTAATAAGCACAACCCTCGCCTCACGTCGTTACTGCTTCTCCTTCCTTCCTTCCCTGGTCAGAACACTTCCATGTTACCATCGTAGCAAATGTCAAGTATACAATATAGTATGAGGTATCACCTCACACCTATTACAGTGGTATTCTCCAAAAAAGGCAGGAGATAACAAGTTTTGTCAAGGATGTGGAGAAACTGGAACTCGTATACACTGTTGATGAGAATGTAAAATAGTGCAGCCATCATGGAAAACAGTGTGGAGCTTCCTCACAAAGTTTAAAAATAGAACGATTACCTGACCCAGTAATTCTACTTCTGGGTATATATTCAAAGGAAATAAATTGGGATCTCGAAGAGATCTCTTCACTTCCGTGTTCCCTGCAGCATTATTTATAATAGCCAAGACACAAAAACAATGTACATGTCCATCAATACATGAATGGATAAAGAAAATGTGCTATATGTATGCACTGTACATTTTTTGGGGACTATTTTTTAGAGCAGCTTCAAGTTTATAACAAAACTGAGAGGGAAGTACAGAAATTTGCCATATTCGTCCTGTCCCCACGCACACACAGCCTCCTCCCTTACCCATCTATCTCACCAGAATGGTACATTTTTGTTAACAAAGATGAACCTACCCTGACACACTGTAATCACTGAAAGTGATTTTCCTTTCAGTAAACTGGAATTTTCTCTTGGTGTTGTATGTTCTATGGGTTTAGACACATGTGTAGTGATATAGAGCTATCATTATGGTATAGTATTTTCTTTTTTTGAAGTGAGCAAGAAGGGTTCCATTAGTTTTTTTTTTTCTTTCCAGCTTCATTGAGGTAGATTTAACATATAGCACTGTAAAAGCTTAAGGTTTTCAATATGTTGATTTGATACACTTATATACTATGAAATCACCACCTTTTATTATTATTATTATTTTTTAAAGTGTTTGGAAATCTCTAGATTATGTGATTTTTTTTAAAGATTTTATTTATTTATTTGACAGAGAGAGAGATCACAAGTAGGCAGAGAGGCAGGCAGAGAGAGAGGAGGAAGCAGGCTCCCTGCGGAGCAGAGAGCCCGATGCGGGGCTCGATCCCAGGACCCTGAGATCATGACCTGAGCCGAAGGCAGCGGCTTAATCCACTGAGTCACCCAGGCGCCCCCCACCTTTTATTATTTTTTTGAAAAAATCATCTACAAATAACCAATATCTATGAGTTGGATAAACATCTTCCAACTGTTTCATGTGTAGCAAATAAAGGACAACATCACTTTTCAATATGTAGTTAATATTTTTAAAATAAGCAACATAGAAAAATCTTGAGCCTTTCCCTGTATGAAAGTAAGAATACTTTATGAAACTACCTTAATGAAACTGTAAAATCTTTTGCCTGCACCATTTTACCTGTCAAAAGAGGCAAACTTGATAAATTAATTTTTAAGTTCCCCCCCTTATTTCCAATTTATATAAATCTTTCTTATCTTTTAAAGGAAAATGACACTCTGATTCACCTCTATTGGTTATTGTATGTAGGAGCAAAATCATAAACCTACTGTGCAGATGATCATGGCTTACTGATGGGTACAACAATTACCATTTTAAAATATGGGTCACATATATGCATTTCTCTAATTTTTTTTATTGTGTGCTGTTGTTGTATCAGTTTTGTATAGTGATAACATTTAAGGATGATCCATAATGTAATGTAATGTAATGTAATGTAATGTAATGTAATGTGTACAGCATATTCATGGTGATGCATATATTAAAATATTATTTTTTTAAAAAACAAATCTCACCATACTAATTTTTATGAATTAGAGGTAGTTTACAAACACTAACTTACTCAGTTTGAAGTTTCAGCTCCAGAGAGGAAAGCAATGTTTTTTTTTAAGTTTGTGAATTATATCATTGCCTGAAACAAGAAATGAGTAAAGAAGGTAAAGAAGAAATAAATAAGGACTAATTCCTTCTGTCCTAAATCTTTTGAGTAAGAACAGATTAGTATTTTGTATGACGTGATTTTTCAAAACCAGTGTTTACATTGCTATTGTGAAAATGAAAAAACCTCATTCAAAATGCAATCAGAAGTGGAGACGGGTTAGCCCTCCTTCACTACTGCCCCTCACAGCCTACACAGCCCAGCAGGAGGGAGTCAACTTCCTCCCAGTCAATGAGGAGCTGCCACGATTTCAGTCACCTGTGGCCAATTAGAAGCCACTGCTACTTCAGACTCTCATTTTCCTCCAAGGAACATTTGTTCAAAACCACCCTCCCACTTTCCTTCTTCCCTCTACAAAAGGATGTTTTTCCCTGTTCTCCAGACTTGCCTATGGTTCTCCATGATTTACGTGTCCCAAAATGCAATTTCCCTATTCCCAAGTAAACTAATTTGCTGCGTGGTAGCCTTTGTTGTTCAATTTTTAAGGTTGACCATATCAATCTGTGTTGAAAAATATGTCACAACTAAAGTTATTTCTTCATAACTGATTGCTTTCATTAGTATAGATCGGGTTTGGTAAATGATGGCCTGTGTGTCAAGTTAAGACCTGCCAGCTGTTTTACAAGTAGACTGTTCCTAACCCACAGCCATGCCTACTTATTTATGTATGTCTATGGCTGTACCACTGCCCAGTTGTGTAGTTGTAACAGAGATCTTATGGCTCACAAAGCCCCAAATATTTATCATCTGGCCCTTTATAGAAAAACTTTGCCTACTCCTGATACATCTCATTGGAAATAGATTATATTGTAGATATGCAAGTCATATTTTAGTTAGGTTTTACTATTTTCAAAACAAATTTGTCTTATTACCATTGTTAGTCCAAGAAGTGAATCTGATAATTATATTACATTTTTATGTACCCTTCACTGCCCTGGCAAAGTAAAAAAAAAAAACCCTGAAATCAACTGGTACTTACCTGAATACCTGTTCTAATTACAAATTCATACTTAAGTTCTGAGTTTCATGTCACAAGACAAAATACTCAAACCGCAATTTACTAGTTTCAAGCAACCAACCGCTCAAACTCTAATTACTAACAAAACTGTCCCGACCTCTATCCTTACTTTCCAACTAATATTTGGTAGAGATATTAATAAATAAAAACAATTTAGTAATAAAGGTATAGATAGCCCAAGAATAAATAATCAATAGGTTAGATAACCAATTTAAATAATCCACAGACTACATAATTAACAAATAATTGAGGATTATCTTCATTATAATGTAACCATTTAACATCATTTAATACACCATTTAACTTTATTACTCATTTTAAAATTCCAGAATTTGGTTAAAATTAGGTTTATTTAAAATTTAGATAAGGAATATCATGGAGCTCTCTTATAATCTAGCTCAGTATGATATACAAAGTATTTTTTTAATTTATAATTATCTTTAAAAATAGTTACATAGGAAATGTTCCCTCCAAATAATGAAATGTATCACACATACAGAGGTCTTCTAATATAAAAAACTGAGAAAACATGAGAGAACCCCATTTGTACCAACAAGACACAGTTCTACATAAAATGTAATACTTTTAAAAATACATGGTCAGAATTACAGAAAAGAATGGAACATTCTCAAGGCTAGAAAAAAGGATGGAAATGAAAGCCAGAGATAACTGGGGAGTGACGCCACATATAGTAGGCAGGTTATTAGACCCACTTACGGGCCTAGAGACTGAGCCTGAATCTTAATGCCCAACAGAGATGGGAGAGTTGGTCTCTGTTCCGAGCAAGGCCAGAGCTCCCATATACAAAGAAAGTCCAAGCAGAGATCCCTCCCTCTCTAAGGCTGTGGATAGAAAGACAAACTACTTCATAGACAGCAAAATCATAAGCTTGAATCAACCAAAAGCCTGTACCATTTACAGGTGACAGTTTGTCCAAATTGATAAAAAATATGTGCTGCCCCCAACCATAAAATCTACATAAAATCTGCTTTGAGACCCATAAAACCCCTGGTATCCCAGCAGATGCACAAGCAGAACCACTCCCAGGGACACTTTCACACCGGCTGCATTTGAGAGTCCTAAGAATAATGCTCAGTGTAGATGAGCTCACACACAATTACAAATCACTCGAGCAATTAAACTATCATGAGGTGGAATGATGGAATCAGCAGTCCGAGAAGAAATGGAAGATGGAAATGAGAAGGGCCAAAATGCATGTAGTGAGAATTCAAGAAGGAGAAAGGGAGAAAAAAAGAGACAAGATTGAAGCAATTTTCAAAGACATGGTGACTTCTACTTTTCCAGACTTGTATGAAGTGTTAACTGGAAGAATTATGCAGAACGCTGAGTGGAGTGTGATACTTCTTAAAGAAACACACACTGTGGGACAGTTACCTGGGGCTTGAGACAGGTCAAAAGAAGGGAAGGGGTGATTATTCTTTCACTATTCCATTTGGGTCGTTCTCACCATTCCCCACTTACATACACCTCCAAGTTTGGATATTGGAAATAAAAGAAAAAAAAAAAGGCAGAAAGGCAAAAAATGAGGCAATACTGTATGATGATATGTGAAGGCTGATGGAACTGTTGCTTCAGGTAAGTATGAATAAAATGAAAATCTTCATAAAATGGAAGTACCAGTGTGCCAGTCACCATCCCACTATGCGCCACACATCTCAAGACTTGTTAATGGAATACTGTGTTCATAAGATACTATTTTATCTATTTTATTGGCCTTCTGTATTTGCCTGATTTAGTCAAAAGTCAAGCAAAAATATTTAGTGAGAAAATGAAGACATCAAAGTTGCCTTCAAGAAGACAGAGTTTCCAAAGAATTCTGAGGTTTTTAAGGGCACCAAGGTTCCCGGTGCTCATGTTTTACACTAGTTAATGTTAACCTTAAGTGTAATGGCCTTCTTTTTCCTTGAATCAAAGTATTCCTAGCAGTACTCATGTGGTCTGGTCATTTGAGCTATTTTGCATTTACAAGAAGCATGAGAGGCAGGATTAACCCAAGCAGTCTTCCTGGGTGCTTTACTGCTCTGAGAGGCATGGGTTTGGTGGCAGGTCTGTATTATTACTCAGTTCTGAGGAGCAATCACCTTGGCAAACGACAGCCTCTCTGAGCCCAGTTTCTTTCTGTCTTAAGTCAGGCCCTCCTCACAGGGTGCCTGTGAAGATGGGTGAAAGGTAATGAACGCCAGCCATTCCAGGCTTAACGTAGGAGCTCAGTCAATGGGCTGCACACAGCACTTTCCTTTTGAGAGCAAGTTATAGAAGTCAGAGGGACAGCAGCAACCTCCCCAAGAGAGAAGGAAATTCTCTGGAGAAAAATTTATTGGATGTTTACCTCAAATAATTCCGGATTAAGGGGGATTATAAACAAATAGATTGAATCAAGAATCTTAAGGCAAAAGGATACAGAAGAGGAACCACGGCTCCCAAGAGCGGCTATTGGTCAGGACAGTGTGGCCGAGAAGGACCTGGGAGGAAAACCAATGCAAACTGTCCTTTATATACAGAGGGCATCTGCACCTCAAGACTTCAAAATGCAAGACAGCCTCAAGTATAATCTAACCCACAGAAATCCATGTAAATAATCCAGTGACTTATGAAGACATTCTTTATAAAAACACAACTTTTATATAGTCCTTGCCTTTTTATACCTGGTTGCTACCTAGGCCTTTGTCTTCAATGCAATATGATCTCAGTTAAGGTTTCCTATTTTTAAATTTTCCCCCTTTTTTTATTCAGTTCACTTATTGTACGTTATTTTGAAAAAGGAGTTTAGGAACAAATATTAAAGTCTACTAGACAAAATATCACAAGCACATTTCCATAAATTAATACCTGGCTCGTGTTACTTTTCCAATTAAGTTTTCATTGTTTTATTATTAATGTAAGCATTAATGTCATCATACTTTATTATAATGGACTGACTCAAGGTTTTGTATGTGCAGCAACAGAGCCCACCTACAGGCTGAAAATCTAATTTAGGTGACCTCAGCCAGGGGTCCAGAACTGGCTTCAAGAACATTTAACCTCTTCATTGGGGAGGGTATGTGCTATGGTGAGTGCTGTGAAGTGTGTAAACCTGGTGATTCACAGACCTGTACCCCTGGGGATAAAAATATATTATATGTTTATAAAAAAATAAAAAATAAATAAATTTTTTTAAAGAGTCCATCAGTGGGAAAATGAGGAACTCTACACTTTACCTATAAATCCTTCCCCAACCCTGAACTGGCTTTTGAAAATACAAAAAAAAAAACAACAAAAAACAAAAAACAAACCCTCCCCAAAAAAAACAACAACAAAAAAACAAGAACATTTAACCTCTTGAAATCCGTCGAAGTTGCAAATCTAGAACAATCACCAGGTTTTCAAAGGAATTCATGACCGTAAAATAGTTAGGAAGCATTTTTTTACTATCTCCGACCTTTTCCTGCTGTCTCTTATACCAGCACAAATATTTCCCTCACACCTAACAAAATGATATGCTAAAAAGACAAGTTGTTATTTGTAGCCAATTTGTTTCCTAATTTAGAAAGTGTGTTCAGGGGGCGCCTGGGTGGCTCAGTGGATTAAGCCGCTGCCTTGGGCTCAGGTCATGGTCTCAGGGTCCTGGGATCCAGCCCTGCATCAGGCTCTCTGCTCCGCGGGGAGCCTGCTTCCTCCTCTCTCTCTGCCTGCCTCTCTGCCTACTTGTGATCTCTCTCTCTGTCAAATAAATAAATAAAATCTTTAAAAAAAATTTAGAAAGTGTGTTCAGAAATTTATAAGCAAATACACTTCAAAGAAGGGATACAATACAGATAACCCTGTATTGGTACCACTCACAACACACAACCAGTTGTGTTTACTTCATATAAATTCAACTGCAGAAGACATAATGAAATGGCATTTTTTGAAAAATCACATAGCAACGCCCCCTAAGTCTTTAGGAAATTAAGTATTTGGGTTATGATACTATGATAATCATGTTCATATAAATCACTTTCTAACAGTACAATTCTAGAGAAAGAAATAAAATTAGCATTACCTTTTTACTTACCTGTTCCTACGTCCATAGATATCTGCCTATTTTACCCAAAGGGCATTAGGAATTCTTGGGGGACACAGTAACAACTAAACATCAAAATGAGGGTCTGATAAATTTTAAAAGGTCATATGCAAGATAATGAAATGATATTGATCAAAATGTAATATATATTGAGTACTATTATCCTCATTAACACCCAGAGAGGTGTTTTAATTGTTTAAAAAAGCAAATTATTTGTTAAAAGTCAAAGGTTCCTGATTTCTTTTATAGTCTGTTTATGTATGTCTATTAAATGGATTGTTCATCACTATGTTTTTTTCAAGATTAAAGAAATATATTCTAGATTATAATTGTTATACAGGACAACTTTTCTATACTTGTAACCCCACAGTGGAGGTATGCCACATGCATTAATGATTTAGGTGTAACATCTACTGAATATTGTGCCTAATGATTCAGTAACAACAAATATTAAATATCAAAGGAGAACAAGGACTTTGGCAAAGCAAGGTATTTGAAAACATGATTCAATAACTTTAAAAGTTTACTATATGATATTTTTACACATGTGGAGTGAATGTCAGTTTGCTAATCACTTTGGAAGCACTTTTTCTAAAAGGAAGTTCACATACCGGAGACAGTGAACCTTTTGGCAAAATATTCCATCACCCAAAATTTAGATATCAGCTTATATACATTTTTGAATAATATTGTAAAATTTGTTTTTCAGGGTTTTGGTTTTTTTTTTTGCTTGCTCATATTAAAGGAAGAAAAGAACAAGAAGAGTCATAAAAAAAGATCTGCTTTAAAAGAAAAATAAACACAATTCCATGGCTTTACAAACATAGATTTACCTGTTTTAAAGAACACTCGGCAGCATTTATACGAAAATACCACACATAAATAGAGTGTAATCAGTAAAAATCTACTTGTACAACATTTGGTATCACTTGATGAGCTGTTATTACGCTGAAAAAATTGGATGTGATTGTACCACTATTTAAAAACATCATACCATCCAGTAGTGATTTAAAAATTATCAACTGCCTAATTCTGGTTTAACCGAATAACGTGCAAATAAATAATAAATACCAACCACGAGCACTACAGAGGGTAGTGGATATAAGCGGGGCGGGAGGATCAAGTTAAAATTCCGCTGAAGACTGTGGGAGCCATCTGTGATTTGAAGGCTGGTTCCCCTCTAAAATGCCCAGGTAAACCCTGTGCAACTCTGCACTTCTTGGTGAAGCCACTCTGCTTACTCAACGTCAAAGGAGAGACTAGTCAGCAATCCATGGCAAGGTTTTTGGCAAAATCAATTTACAGAAAACAAGTTCATTCTTCTTTACACTCTTATCCCCGCACGCACCCCCCTCGCATGCCTGCCTGTCTCTGCCCCCCCCCGCCCCCGCAAGTTATTTAAGTGTCCTGTCACAGTGCATGCAGATCTGCAAAGTTTTTCCGGCAAAGAGAGGCCGACTGTCGAAACTACCTTTCACACTTGTCCCAGAACGCTCGCAGACTGGCAGATGAGGAAGGAAAACGCTGTTTGGGGCAGAGAAGACGCAGAGGGAGAGGAAGCTGGGTGGGAAGGCAGGTTTGGGGTCTTGGGAAAAGGCTGCAGAGGGTCCTAACAACGGAGTTAGTTTCGGGGCTGCAAGAGAAGGAAGGGCACGGAAATCGGGGGAACTGAGCACGCAGTGTCGGCCCGTGACCATTCTCCTTACCTGCTGTACTTCTTGGGGTCCCGGCGAGCAAACGGCCACTGTACTTCCCCTCATTCCCGACGGCATGAGACCACTGTCTCCTCTCCGGACAGCGAGGGCCTCGGCTCCGTCCTCCTTCCTCGACGACCGCAGCGACAACTCTGCTTCTGGGCGGGGGAGCCGCTCCCCCGAGCCGCGGATGCCCACATCCCCGCCAGGGCTCCCGGTGCCACTGCCCCGGCGCGAGCGAGCGGAGGCGGAGGCCAGACGCCCCGGGGAGACTCTGCACGGCTACGGCACCGCCCCCGGGGAGCCCCGCGCGCGCCGGCATAAGCCCGGGGCGCCCCCAGCGGGACGCACACGCCCTCCGCGCGGAGCCCGCGCGCCCGGTTCCCTCCGCCGCGCCCCCTTCCCGCCCCATCACGGCCACCCCCAAGCCCCTGTGCCCCTCCCACAACGGCCGGCGCCCCTGCGTGACTCCCCGCGTCCTTCGCGTCCCGCCAGCACCCCTACGCCCCCATCGCCCCTCCAAGTCCAGGATCTCCCGTCCCGGCGGTTCAGTCGCGCGCCCCGCGGCCTGCCCGCCCCCTGCTCGCCCCCCACGGCCGCGCACGCGCACGGGTCGCTGAGCGGGGCAGTCGTGGACGCCCGCTCGCAGCCCGCTCCTCCTGGGCTGCCCGCGGGGGGCGCCTCCCATCTTTCCCCCTTCGGTCCACTGCGTCTGCCTAACGCATCCCGGGCCTGGAGCTCGGGGGAAGAACTAATTTTCCCACCTGGGCTCCCAGTGCCTTGCAGTTACAGCAGTCTGCGCCTTCCTAATCTGAGGGGTTTAGGGCGTCCCTGTTGAGTGAATGGCTCCCTTCACGGGACTCTAGTCTGGCCGAGAACCGCTGGGGCTCCAGAAGCCGCGCCGTTTCCTCCTAGATCAAAGCGAGGGCAGGTCCCGCCGCTAGGAGGCATCCCTCGGGATTTGCCGAAACTTGGCGGGGGGAAATATGTTGCCAAATACATTGAATCAGGCTCCCAAGTAGTAAGCGCCGATCCATTACTTTTTTTTTTTTTCCATTTTATTTATTTTTTCAGCGTAACAGTATTCATTCTTTTTGCACAACACCCAGTGCTCCATGCAGTACGTGCCCTCCCCATTACCCACCACCTGTTCCCCCAACCTCCCACCCCTGACCCTTCAAAACCCTCAGGTTGTTTTTCAGAGTCCATAGTCTCTTATGGTTCGCCTCCCCTCCCCAATGTCCATAGCCCGCTCCCCCTCTCCCAATCCCACCTCCCCCCAGCAACCCCCAGTTTGTTTTGTGAGATTAAGAGTCATTTATGGTTTGTCTCCCTCCCAATCCCATCTTGTTGGGGATACGATCCATTACTTTTAAGAAGCGTCTTTTACCCTGTTCTTCTCAAGGGCTGCAGAGGTTCGCTCAACTGTGTTTATATGGCAATAGTTATCCTATTAGTGCTTGTGTATTTCAGTCATTCGTTTTCTGGTTGACGGCCACATGTACACTTGGATGCCCTCATCTACGCAGGAAAGTGACTTGTGTTTAGCAGTTCTGTGTCTGGAGAATGGTACGGGCATCTGAGCATGTTTGGTGAATGTGCCTCATCTAAAAGGATCATTTTGGTGTGTTTTATGATTTTTTTTAGATGGAGATATGCTACTGTATTAGGAACCAAATGGAAACATAAAGATGCTGGGAAATTTACACGTTTTTCATGTAATGAAATAGATAAGTGCAAGGCAGAAATGTTTACAATGCTTAGATTATATTAAAGCACACTTTTTCAAAGGTAGAGATCAAAAGGAGATAAGTCAATTTCCCAGGGAAGTGTAATGAAAATCTTTGTTAGTTATTCTCTACCTAATATGTGATAGTGACAACCACTTCTTTCAAAAGCTTTACTCTCACAAGGATAGTTAAGATTGTCATAAGTTGAGATGTGCTCTTAAGTATATATTAATCATTCTCTATTTCACATTTTCTATTTCTATTTCGTAATGAAAAGAACTGTAATTGTTGCTCTAAAATCAATTTACAGAAAACAAGAAACATAAATTGAAAAAGGGGAGATACATGTACATACAAATAAGAAAAGTATTGGAAGGAAATGAGACTCTCCGCTCACCCTCTCCCTAGTGAAACAACCGTTAAGTGGTGAAAGTATTTTAAAAAATCACTTAAAGTCTCTGGAAATTGTCCCAAGGGCATACAACAAATAAAGGAACATTAATTCATGGAAATATACTAAATCTTGGTAAGAAGAACAAAAATCTGGGCCACGACCCACTCTTCCAGCTCCCAGCTCAATGTTACGGAAGGTCCAATCTGAATGAGTGCCGCTGAGAAGATAGTCTCTCTCCCTGTTTTGGGTCTGGGATATTGGCTTCTCCCTGGGAGGGGCAGGACTCCACCATTTTCTGCCCCAGTCCCTCATGAGCATATTCCAGGCAGATGTGGCTGAGAGGTGTGGGACGTTCCACCGACCCAGCCACCACTGTGAGGTGCAAGCTCAACCCAGGTACAGCGGGATTAAGACTATTGGGCTTAAAAAAAAAAAAAAAAAAGACTATTGGGCTACTACTACTATTCCCACGGCAGCTCACTCATAGGGCGGAGGTTGCATTTGGGAGAGGAAAACAGGATCCCGAGGGCTTCAGCCCTCCACCTGAGACCCCTGCTTAGAGAGCGGAAGTGTCACTATGAAGAAAAAGGCTGCCGTTGGCCTCCAGCTCTGGGGCAGTGGGGGCAGAGGTCCTGTGTGGTGGGGAAGAAAAGTTGTACCATAGTGCCATAGGTCTCCCTAAGAAGACTGATTTTACATAGGAGAGATCATGGTGAGTTTCATACCTAAGGACACTGTCAGAAACACTGGAGATCTTGGTAATAAGCAATTAAGAGAAGGATGGTAACTCCATGATAGCAAAAAGCTAAATAAATGGTAGACCAGCTAGAAATTTAATAGAGAAAACCAGGGAAAAGAAAGGAGCCCTCCTGGGGAGGAAGCAGCCTCAGAGACTGACCTCAAGGATTACCCAGGCAAAGGGGCTAACTGTAATTGGATCCAAGAGTGGAACAGTTTATGCCCAGGTATTGTTAAAAATAACAGAGAAGTCCACTAACAATTAGTGGAGGCTTGGAACTCAGTGTAATATTCAGAGGCGAACCAGCCAAAAGCTTAACAGGACCTCAGGGGAAAAAGTCTCAGAGGCTAAACTGACCAAGAAAGAAAAAAGAGGACTCAAATTCCCAAAGCTGGAAGTAAGAGAGAGACCATTATTATCAACCTTAGAGGGAAGGATTATAAAGGCATACTGTGAACAACTGTATACTGACAAATTATATAATTTACATGATATATGCAAACAAATGCATAAGAATGAAGTGGGTTCCCTTCCTCAAACTGTGCACAATAGTTAACTTAAAATGGATCATAAGGCCTCAACACAGGAGCTTAAAGAAAAGAGTCTCGGGAGAAAACATCAGAGTAAATCCTTGTAACCTTGGGTGAGGCAAATCACAAGCAACAAATGAAAAAAAAACAGACGAATTTGGCCTCATCAAAATTAAAAATGTTTGTTCTGCAAATTATACCATCAAGAAAGTGAAGAAACCACATATGGAACAGGAGAAAATATTTGCAAATCATATTTCTATCGAGACTTATAACCAGATTTATAAAGAACTACAACTCAGCAGGAATGACAACCCAATGAAAAATAGACAAAAGATCTGAATAGATACTTCTCCAAAGAAAGTATGCAAAAGACCAGTAAGTGCATGAAGAGATGCTCAACATTATTAGCCATTAAGGAAATAACAAACCCAAATCACAATGAGATACCATTCATACCATTCATACTCCCCGGCTCTAATAAAAAAAGGACAAATGTGGGCAAAGATGTGGGGCAATTCTTAGTACACTGAAAGACATAAAAACATATTTTCACACCAAGACTTGCATACAGATGTTTATAGTAGCATCATTCAGAAGAACCCAAATCTGGAAACAACAGATGTTTGTCTACTAATGGGCGAATTTAAAAAAAAAAAAAAAGTGGTCTATCCATGCAATGGACTATTATTCAGCTGAAAAAAGAAATGAACTGCTGATCCATGCTCCAATATGCGTGAACCTTGAAAACATGCAGCGTGACAGAAACTAGTCACAAAAGATCACACTGTCTTATTCTACTTATGGGAAATGTCTGAAAAAGACTGAGGGGGTAATAATATGTTACCGAGATTGTGGTGGTCATTGCACACCTCTGTGGATATACTAAAAGTCTCTTTCTCTCTCTTTACAAGATTTTATTTATTTATTTGACACAGAGAGAGAGCACAGCAGGGGGAGCAACAGGCAGAGGCAGAGGGAGAAGCAGCTTCCCCAGTGAGCAGGGAGTCTGATGCAGGGCTCAATTCCAGGACCCTGGGATCGTGACCTGAGCCAAAGACAGATGCTTAACTGACTGAGCCACCCAGACGCTCCTTAAAGTCTCTTAATTGTATACATTAAGTAAGGTGAATGTGTATGGTCTGCTAATTATATCTGAGTAAAGCAACTAGACAAAGTGCTTGTAAATAAAAACAGCAACACACTCCCATGATGTTGGGCAGAAGTCAGAAGAGAGACAGGTCCAAGTAGCCATTGTTCCTGCTTTTTACCTTTTCTTCTTTGGTAATTATTATTATTTTTAAAAGATCTTATTTATCTATTTGTCAGAGAGAGAGATAGAGAGAGCAAGCAGAGGCAGAGGGAGAAGCAGGCTCCCTACCGAGCAAGGAGCCCAATGTGGGACTCGCTCCCAGGACACTGGAATCATGACCCAAGCCGAAGGCAGCGGCTTAACCCACTGAGCCACCCAGGCAGCCCTCTTCTTTGGTAATTAAAACTAAATAAGAAGAAGGTCTCAGGTGACTTCTGTAAAGTCCATTTCCTCTCTGACATATTTACTTCTGTGATAATGTTCCTGGGTTTCGTTTCTTTTCTTTTCTTTTATTCTTTGCACTGTATTTCATAAGACAGACTGTAAGCCAAGGGTTTTTTTCTGTGACTGTGTTTATGTGTAAATTGGTACAGAGTATGTGTCAGAATTATCAGTTGTGACTTTAAAATTCAGAGGGATACCATGGTGTGATAAAAGAACGCTGAACTTTGTGCCAGGGGTCCTGTTTAATTTAAATTCAATTCCTACACCCAGTGATCTTTTCCATGGTGAGAACTCTATTTATGGGCCCAAATCTTTTCATCTGTTATTGCGACTGTTGCCTAAAATGATCCCTAAAAGTTATTTTTCAAAATTAATCTTTAAAAGTGCCTTTTTCCCCCATTTTATTTTAAATGTTCAGTTTTCCATATTAATGAGCGTATTTCAAGAAAGGCTAGAGTTTTGAATGTGCCTGTGTTTCTTCCCTGTAGGTCTTGTGCCCTCCATGTACCTAAAATCACTGTAGTTAGTTCTAAAAAATGAATGATTCTGAACATCAATAACCTAAGTACGTAAAGGCAGCCTCGTGTCATGTGAAGAGTCTATCTGGGTCCAGAAATCATGGGTTGTGATCTCTTTCTGCTGGTGACTGAAAGACCTTTGTTAAATTACTTGAAGTCTTAATGCCTGCACTTCCTAGTCTATAATATTAGGGTAAAAATTAGAACTTAAGTCATAGGACTGTTGTAAGAAATATACAAGTTAACATTTATAAAACACCGAGCACAATTTCCAGCACCTAGGAAGTTATTTTTGAGGTAGGCCTTTTTTTTTTTAAGATTTTTTATTTATTTGACAGATGGAAATCACAAGTAGGCAGAGAGAGAGGAGGAAGCAGGCTCCCCGCTGAGCAGAGAGCCCAATGCGGGGCTTAATCCCAGGACCCTGAGATCATGACCTGAGCCAAAGGCAGAGGCTTTAACCCACTGAGCCACCCAGGTGCGCCTAGGTAGGCCATCTTTTCCTTCTTTGAGTGTTAATATGGGCCACTTTTCACTGGCTACACCAACAAAAAGGAGTAAAGAAGATAGTTTTGAATGTCCTAATTAGCTGACATTTGCTGTAAAGTGCTTCATGTTCATATGTATGTATATATTTATATATATATAATATTTAAATACCACATTCAGACATAACATACAACTTAAAATACACATGTGATGTAGTATGCTTTTAAGAGATTAGTGGATCTTTTCAAATACTCAACAAACTTCTGAGAAAAAATGATTAGACACATAGAATACCGTGGGACTCTGCTTGTGCAGGCTGGAGTTTTGACAGTAAAATTTCAATTTCAACAATATAGGACTACATATGAGGTTATATTTTTTCTTTTGCCAAAAAGAATTATTAAAAAAATAACTTCTGCTCTATTACTATCTAATCTTTCATTAAAAAGGTCATTTTAATGTCCACCTGTGTTAAATAAATTAGGTCAAAATAAAATATATTCTTTAAGCTTAATATTAGACTTTATTAGAAAAATTAATGTTTTCCCTTGATTTTTTTCCTCACTTATTCATCTAGTATCAAAAATTTTCTCAAGGTAAAGGATGATAAAACTATTCAAAAGGGACTTTCTGGGGTTTTATGCCCAAGGAGAATTACTCCACCGTCTTGTAACTAAGTGACCCAGAGTTGACCCACTTCCAGCAGGGGGTCCCATTGATATCCTGAAGCCCTGAGAGCCAGAAGCTGAGGGAGAGTCAGAAGCACATCCCTTGACATGATTACATGCAAGCTGGGAAACAGGTTGGGTGCATCACAGTGACTGCAGGTGACAGACTGCTTTATAGGCACAAGGGGGACCAGGTGTCCAAGAAATACTTGGCAGATGGAAAGAGGACTTAAGCATTGGTACAAGTCATAGCCAATTCATATTTGGGCTACATATTCTTGGGTCAGAGTATTTCCCACTCATGTTTCCGACTGAAATTTGTGTGTATTGGTAAAAGCCTCAAAAGCAGAAGGTGGAGGTACTTCTGAGTTGACACCATTTTCATGTTATTTTGTCCAGGTTACTTGGCATAGGTAGGGTTTGAGAAAGTGGTTGGTGGTATGTTGGAGGATCTAGAAATATTAGTGGTGATATTTAATAGCATAGTTATTTTATTTATTTATTTATTTTTGTCAGGCCGTGATTTACCAAAAATATATACTTTTCTCTCACGTTGTAAGTCAGTCATTGTCTGGTTGGGTGGCTGCTGATTCTCTGCGTCATAGGTTTTCTCATTCCAGGATCCAGGTTAAAGGAGTAGCCCTTATTGGTGGCAAGCTGTCCTCAAGGAAAACATCAAGAGAGTTGATGGAAACACGTGATGCATCTCAAAGTTCCTGTTTCAACACAGTGTATGTCAACCCAAGGACGTTCGTGTTCCAAAGGAAGTCACCTGCCCAAACCTCATATCAACGGAGTCTCAATGTATATGCTTATCCCTCACAAGACACTGCAGGTCACTTGGTCACAGGTCGGGGTATGCATAATCCCCCAAATTATTTGGAGTCTAAAGTCTAAAACAAATAGTTTGGAACAATAACGTAATCTACCACATAGGTAGGGTATTGATTAACTTTAGACTTAGAAAAATTTAATAATGCTAGTTTTATTGTTGAGATTTCATTTTCTACTAAAAAATTCAGTAAGTTTTATGTAATTTCAAAACAAAAAGAATTGTGGTTTGAGATTTGGTAAAATGGTTTCATGTGGACTGACACTTCTGTTACATTTCCAACAATTACACTTTCTTTCTTTTGCTAGGACATTGGATTTTTAGGCTGGGGCATACTTAACTCTGTGGGTCACTTGGTACTGACTCAGAAATCCAGCTCCGAAATTGATTCATGTATGTGTATATTCTGCATGATTTTCTTGTTAAATCTGCATATCACATTATAAGTCGTGATTCTAGGGACAGATGTCTCTTTAAAGCCAAATACTTTTCTATAGTATTTTATTGATATAACAAATATATTAAACAATAAATATGAATACTTTAGAAATATTCCTGTACCTATCAAAGATGATGGATATTCCAGATAATCTTTACATACTCTTAATTTTTATAAACTTGAGTTATTTCAAAATATTTCCTTTTAATTTGGAAGGGGAGGTGAACCATAAGAGACTATGGACTCTGAAAAACAACCTGAGGGTTTTGAAGGGTCAGGGGTGGGAGGTTGGGGGAACAGGTGGTGGGTAATGGGGAGGGCACGTTTTGCATGGAGCACTGGGTGTTGTGCAAAAAGAATGAATACTGTTACGCTGAAAAAATAAATAAAATGGGAAAAAAAATATTTCCTTTTACTATCATTAATGAAATCCATAATGAGCAGTGCAATGGAATTTTTTCAGCATTTTAATAGGCGATCATTAATAACAAGTACTGTGTGCAATGATCACATACTTATCTTTTCCTTTTGTTCAATTCAGTTATTTTTTGTAGTGAACATTTCCAATTTCTCCTTGGAACTCACTCCTTAGCCATAGTAACATTGGGTTTTATAGATTCTTTTCATTTAAAAAGTTTTCACATCTTTTTTTTCTAATCTCATAACGTCCATGAGAGATGATCTGTTAAATGATTTGCTATGTAGCGATAGACTTCGATGTTTCTTTGAAATGCACCCTTACATTTCTTTAGATCTCTTCTATTTGCTTTCACTTTATTGAAATCATTTCATTATGTGATAATAAAAGTTAATGGCCCAGATTTTTCTCCAGTTCTTGAACATGTTGGGAGCAGTCAGGCATACTCTGAAACACAACGGACTCTTTATGTCCCTAATATTATCTGTGTATTATTCTTTCAGTACATTAATTAATTCTCAGTGTCTAAAAGTTATAATTATACCCTGACAGAATATGTTATTCCTGACAATTATTTATCTAATAGTATAATATACCTTTTGTCCTTTTCCTGTTTGCCTTCTACATTTCTTATCCTTTATTCACTGTATATTTTCATTGAATTTTTCACAGAAGAAATACCTACTCCTTTCTTAGAGTTCATAACCTTAATTTAAAATAGTTAAATGATAGCCCTCATCTTGTGCCAGCATGAAGCTTCACTAACTCTTAATTTAATCAATTTTAATATAATTTACAGATTGTTGTACTAAAGTAATTTCCAGAAGCATAGTAATGTTATACACTGTAAGTGATTGCCAGTCCTCAACTCTCTTCTCTTTCCTCCTTTCCCTATTTATATTAACAGCCATTTTTATTTCAACTTTCTCTTTCTCTCCCTATCCTACTCTTTTCTATTTTGTGTTACTTTGTGATTTCTCTTCACATTCTTTTTCTTTCCATCAACTTTTCTACTTTTACTTCTGTCCACCATCTGTTTTTCTTTTCCACTTACTTATCTTATTTCAGATTTTTTCCTTTGATGTTTTCACTTCTAAATTTTCTCTTTTTTCTTGTTTCTCTATCATTCACTATTAATACCACAAAATAAATAATCAAAACCTTTTTTTGTGTCATTTAGCATGAGGAATTATTTGAGCATTAACAGGTCTCAATTATGCCTATCTGAAAAAAATAAAACTTAACCAACCAAAAGACAGGCCTAAACTCTTTGAATTAGTGATGAGTTCAAGTATTACCAGCACTTAAGTAAAAAGGAAAAAATAATCTATGCATGACTGAATAAAAGAAAAATTCTTCTCATAACATGGAAGTAAAAGAAATAAAGAGTAATTTGGGAAGGAAAGGCAAACTACTTAGGTGAGAGATTCTGGAAGATACAGTAAGTCCATAATGGGAATAGGAGAAGGAAGATGGACCTAAAAGAGGAAGAGATGTAACAGTGGGAAAAAAATGAGAACATTTCTCTTAAAATGAAGAAAGTTGTGGATATTTACTTGAAATTTTGCCACGTTTAAAGTAGAACTCAAGAGATCATAATTACAAAAAAAACTGAATAACAAAAACAAACTTTGAATTATAAAATAAATAAGCCACATGGATGTAAAGTACAACATGGGGAATATAGTCAATGGTGCTGTAATAACTTTGTATAGTGACAGATTGTGACTACATTTTTCATAGTGAACATTTCATAATGTATATAAACGTCAAATTAATGTGTTGTACACCTGAAACTGATATAATACATATGTCAACTATACTTAAATAGAAAAGAGGATTTATTGATAATAATTGGGAATAAATGTAAATGGCTAGTAAGGAGTTGGAATCAGCTTCACTTTAGGTTTTTTTGGTTAATAATAAATATTGGCAGATAATAAACGCATTTTCACATTTATGATTTAGTAGAATTTGACTTCTGCTAATATAACATTTATGTCAAACAGCAAAAGGTATATTTTCAAATGTGTGAGGACTATAAAACTATACCACCATGTATTATATCTAGAAATATTGAATATTGAAGAAAACTATTATACATTGAAAGGGACTAGTGAAGGGAATAAAAATATGACAAAGTTCTGTTTCTTTGAGAGAGTTTACAAAAACTGACTTCTTCCTCATGGTGACAGAAGAATGTCAATTTTTATAATGATAAAATCATTAGAATAAAATTAGTTCTATAACTTTAAATTCATAAATCACCAAAAATAGGATTATTTTTTGTTATTTGAGGGGGGAAAATGAAGGAAATAATGAAACAAACAAAACATGTTAAAGTTTTTTTAAATATTAAAAGATAAATAAAAATTGAAAGATGAAAAATCAACTATAGAGCAATCTTATAGAATAACAACTTTTATCTAAAACATAAATATGCCTCTCTCAGTGAGTGCAAAAGTTTGAGGAATATGCAACTAAATATTTTCTTGGATATATGAAGTCAAACATTTCTCTTTTTTATTCTTTGCTTTGCTTTCTGAGTGTTAAATAAGGGAATAAGTTTCTAGTACTTTTGAAAAAGCAAATTACTAGTTAACAACTTCCTATCATTAAATCACTGTGAGAGATAATTTGAATTCCCACAATTCTAGCTATACATTAATGGGAAATAAATCACTATACTACATATTTTTAAATAATGTAAAATTTAAAAACTCGACTAAGTTCAATTAAATTCATCAGATATAACAAAGCATCAATATAATGTGAGGAATGATTATGAAAGGTGGATATGTGAAGCAATTATATTCACATAAATTGAAACAAAAGCTAAAATGACTCATCAAAGATAACATTAAGATTAAGATACCGGTTCTATTTTTTCATGTAGAAAAGGTTGCCTTCTTTTTTACTATTTAGGTGAAATGATGTTAGCATACTAACTATTTTTATTTTATATTTATATATATGGATATATAGATATATATGTAATTTTTATTCCATTATTCTTAGAATATATTTTTAATGTCTAATATCTACTAACACATTTATTTTTTAAGTCATTAAAGTAAGTTAATCTTATTATAGAGCATTTGGAAAATAGAGACATAAGAACCAAATTGAACACCCATAAACATAATGCAACCATTGCTAGCATTTTCAGAGTTTCATTCTAGTTAGTTTATCCATGTAGACTTCTCCAGAATTTAAATATTAGTGTGCATATCTATTATTGCGAATCCCATTTTTCCAACTATTTAGAATTATTTTTAAAAGGGAATGTCCTTCCTTTCCCCACATTGATTAACCCTGTAGTAATCGCAAGATTTGAGTACACTTCACCGTGATATCCTGTGCCACCACTCACACCAAGAAGAAATTCCACCAGTCTTGAATTCAGCCAGGAAAAAAAAAAAAATGAATTGGTAGGCTTTCGGTAATAATTCCATCCTTCATTTCCATAACTACCAAGGTCACAGTTATAGGTGATCTCATTAGTAGCATTTGTTAACAAGCCAAAGAGGAAAAAAAAATGCAGGAGTGTCCATTGTTTTCTGCATATTGAAGTGGTGTGTATTTCCTAGTCCACCGTTGAGCTGGCAATGAGCTTGACTTTTTTCCCTCAACGTGGGATTCCCCGGGTACTCTTCACCGTGAGTAGGAGCCATGTTCATTTGTTATAGAAGAAGAGCTACAACAGGAAACCATGTAAGAAATAACTGAGAGTCAAACAGGTCATGAACAGCCAGCTGGTCAAATATTATATGTTTTTTGTGGGCACTGTAAAGCAACAACAGATAATAAAGCTTTGTCGATACACATTCTCCACTGTGTGAGTTTAGTTCAAGGCTCGGTTTGTTGTGGCAATTGCTGACTTGTGAGGTGGGCAGAGAGAGAAGAGTTCCCATTCAGCCCCTCGTGGGCTGCATGATTCATCCCACTGGAATTTGGGCAGAAGTGCAACAAGCACAGAGCTCAGGCATATGAATTGGGGCTCTCAGCATGCTTTCTCCCCGTCTTCACTGCCCAAAGTCTTGGGTGGGGTGTCTGAAATAGAGGTGAGGGCACAGATGCAGGGGACTGGACATTTGGGTGACATGGGATATTGCTGAAATGCAGAAGCTTCATTCTGAACTGTACCATGATTCTTTCAACTTGGATTTTCTGCACTATTCAGGAAGAACTGATGCCTCTCTCTACCGAATATTTACCTTTAAGGGTAAATAAACTTTAAGCTCCTGTTTCGTGAACCAAACTTAAAGTCAAAAAGGTGACATTTTCACCAAGAAAAGAGGAGACCCACTGGCTCACTGCCTCTGAGCAGCATCTTTGTTCCATTTAATGGAAACTTTGAAAGTCCCTTTCGCCAAACTTCCCCTTAAGATTCTCAGTTTTTTATTCATTAATTTTCATAGGAATAAAAAGTAAACTTGCCAAGATATGTCTATGGGTCACAGGCCCAGAGCAGAACACCCTTTAACTGAACCAGACTTCTGCATATTACTTTTCAGATAGTACCCTTGGCCAGAGTTCATTCTTCCTATTTTCCTTTGAACTACTGCTTTCATTTTTAAAATTCTGTATTGGCTATAAGCTACAGCAAAATTTGCATGTTATTGGTATTATTAAGTTATTAAGTTAAATAGTCATATTCTTTAAGTAGATCTCCAGGAGAAGTATAATAACACACTGCATAGTGAAGCTGGGGCAGTGGTCATAAAATACGCTTTTCTTGGGTGATGAAATATTTTCTTCACAAAATTTCCTTTAGAAAATTCTCAGAGCTGCCTCTGAGTATGGATTGATAATATTGTGGATTCTATCTTAAAATCTCTTAAAATTTGGTTTTAAAACCTATAATCTCTTTTAAATCAAATTTGAAAAAAAATGTGAACATTTTAAAGGTAAATCAATGTGGCTGTTTCCTGAAAAGGAATTTTAAATAAAATAAAATATAGAAAAGAGCACAGAGCATAAAGGTAAAGCTCAGTGAGTAATCACATTGTGAATGTCCACATATCCAACATTCAGACCGACAAGCCAAAGTTTATTAGCATGCTAGTGAACTTGCTTGTGCTCATTCTGTTATGGCTTCTTCCTTCTTACTCAGTGCCAACCACTATTTGTGACTTCAAACAAGAAGAAAAAGTTCAGTTTTATCTGTTTTGGGAACTTTGAATGAAATCCTATAATACATAGATGATAGAGAGATGACAGATAGGTAGATAGATGATAGACAGATGATAGGTAGGTAGGTAGATAGATGATAGATTTGTGTCTGGCTTCCTCTGCACATGATTGTTTATGAACCTCATTTGTATTGTCGCATATAGCTACAGTTCATTTTTGTTATTTTGTATTACAATTGGATCGTTAGAAGACAATTTGTTTTACAGTTGATGGAGATTGGTCTTTTTCCCCCCTTTGGCTATATGAATAGTCTTGCACATGTCTTCTGGTACACTGTCCAAACATCTCTGTTGCATGTGTACCAAAGACTGTAATCATTGGCTCGAACAGGGTAATGTCAGTTTCAGGATCCTAGTACCAATTATTTGATCAGCTTCATGGTTACTGAGAACAGGTGAAGGTTCTTTGGCAGGTTCTTCTTTTTTTTTTTTCTTTTTTACCAAATATGTAAATCAATTTCACAATTCCAGTGTCAAATCTATAGATCAAGGGATACTTAGAGAAGTCTGGCTTTTTTGCCTGTCTTCCTTCACTGTGTTCCTTCCCTCCCCTGAAGCACCACATTCAAGAAGTAACTACCACTGTTCTTCAGCTATCTCTCTATTCACCAGTAAGGTAGCATAATGGGTGTTAGAAATGGGTTTCTATTGGTGAAAAGTGTGGCTTGTTGGGTAAGTGAAATGGGTTAAGAAAATGGTGTTTACCAGTGAAATTCAAATTGCTTAAGATATATAGATAGCTAGAAACATTTTAAGCATATTTGCAGAATTGCATGAGTACAGTAGAGTGTTGAGAGTCAAGTAGCCAAGAGTGGAGTTTTGGATTGGGTTGCTAAGTGATCTCATGTTCAGCCACCAGTCTGGAAGATAATTGATGCCTGACTGTGAAATACGGTTAACAAAGTTCTACAATACGAATATTGTCACATTTGCTTTGGGTGAATCTTTGTGAAAGGTGCTGTGGACTTCAAGCAATTTACAGACCTGGCTATAGAAACATTTTGTGTCTGTTCTGTAATGAATGTGTGACAGATTTTGATCTGAGACTAGCATATAAGTGCAAACTGTAATACTAATCTACCCTGACTATTGCTGGCTACCAACATTTACCAAAACGAATCTTGCTCCTATCACTACCAAGAATGTCCTACACTATGTTATTGATCTGGGAAAATCCTACTTATCCTTCAAGTCACTCAGAAGACATAATATGAAAGAAGACAGGTAACAAAAACAACAAAGAACACTAAACAATGGTTTCTAATGAAGATATTGGTGATAATGTCATTAAGATTAAAGACCAAATATATGTTTTAAATTTATATGCACAGATTATCAAAACTAATCCAATCCAATCTAATCCTGATAGTGTCATGGAAATGTTAACAAAATATGTAATCACTTGGTGTTTATAAAAACTTATACGTGAAAAGCTACTGGCTTAGAATTGTTTTACAGATAGTAGACATTGGTTTCTGAAAACAAAAATATAGAAATACTATAGGAGTCATTTTTTAAATTTGTCTTCAACAAGTTTCATTCCCTGAAAATTAGTTGTTTTTCAGATCATTATTTCCCCAGAGGTTTCAATTAAGTTCAAGTATCATCAGGCTATTTTTGTGTCTGTGACATTCTGAGATATAGCTGTGGGGAACAAAGGCGAATGTGCCGGGTTTGGGTAGAATTATTTATAGATTAAAATTAATTTACCGGGGCACCTGGGTGGCTCAGTGGGTTAAGCCACTGCCTTTGGCTCAGGTCATGATCTCGGGGTCCTGGGATCGAGTCCCGCGTTGGGCTCTCTGCTCAGCAGGGAGACTGCTTCCCTCTCTCTCTCTCTGCCTGCCTCTCTATCTACTTGTGATCTCTCTCTGTCAAATAAATAAATAAAATCTTTAAAAGAAATTAATTTACCTTCCAATCAGTCCTCCTGACAGATGATTGACAGGGACCAACAAATTAGTCTCAGAAGAATGGAAGAAGGTATTTTGAACAGGAAAGCTGTGGGCATGGGGAAAGTGTACAGGCAAGTGAAAGAAGGGCAAAATGGTGAAGCTTAGAGGCAACCCAGTAACTGTTGATCCTAAATGTGGACTTTAGTCTCAAAATTAAAGTGTTCAGATTCATAATCAGAGCTCAGTATAAACAGTGTCTAAAGTTAGGTGATTATTTAGATCAACCCCAAGCATTGTCTCCATTTTCCTATATTGTTCTTTGGTGGTAGGACCTCAATTATTGCATTAAAATTATTGAATTATGGCAGTGACATGATTGCATCAAGTCTTCAAGATTTTATCTATAAAATTCCCACCTAAACTTGACTGAACCACTTGAACAGCTCATCAGAAGATATAAGTTTCCATTTCTTTGATGAGCATTTAACTTATATAATGACACTTTTGGTTTTAATATTGTAATCTTTCCTTATAAATGTTAGTGCCAATCACTTACTTATAGGCTATACATTTAGCCCAAGTGCTGGATTCAGTTGAATTCCTGCTGCTGCCTTCTCTCATGGTTTAATTAACTAAGCAGATTTTAACGTAATATATTTTAGTCTATCATTTCTAAAAATTAACTTTCGTGATGTGTTAGGAATTAAATACCACCAAGTTGCTGCAAAATTTTTACCATTTTAATAGAACTACACAAAACAGGAAGAAATTACTGAGATTTAATGTTCTTCTTGAAAATTTCAGTTATGAGATCCATCAGGGCTGACATCTTAATTTTGTTCTACTCCTCAAGTGACGCACGTATTTTTATGTAATTATGAGCCGTCAAAGTCCCCTTTCATAACAACAGATTTTATTTGCTTCACTGAACTTAATGAAATCCATGTGCATGAGTGAATTTCACAGATATATTTAAATTCAGTACCTGAAATTTTTGTTTCTAATGGCATCTAATATTTTAAAACATGAAGGGTATTGAAGAAAACAAATAAAAGCCAAAGAACCACAGATTAAAAGATACTGAAGAAATATTTAGTGTATGTTGATGATTTCAGTCAGTTTTATTCCTACATCCTTTCAATCTCTTGGATAACTAATTTAATCCTAACATTGCCAGACAACTTTCTTTGGAGATACAGTTGTCTCCCCTTATCTGCGGTTTTGCTTTCCATGATTTCAGTTACTCTTAGTCAACCTTTGTCTGAAAGCAGATGACCCTCCTTCTGACTTATCCAAAGGTCAATAGTAGCATCATGATGCCTACATTATTCACCTCACTTCATCTCATCACTCAGACATTTTATCATCTCACATCTTCACAGGAGGAATGATAATGGTACAATAAGACATTTTGAGAAAGAGAGAAAGCACAGTCACATAACTTTTCCTACAGTATGTTGTTATAATTTTTGTTTTCTGTTATTGTTGTTAATCTCTTACAATGCCTAAATTATAAATTAAACTTTATCATAGGTAGGTACTGGAAAAAACATAGTATATATAGAGTTGGGTACTATCCATAGTATATATAGAATTGGGTACTTGGTTCCTGGCATCGATTGGGTGTCTTGGAACATACCCTATGGGTAAGGGGGACTATTTTATGTGCTGTTGTCAGAGAGGGTTTTCTTAGATCGTGCAGTTTTGTTTTGACCCCTACATCACCCTAAAAAATCATGTAGTCCATTCGGTGGTTTCCATAGAGCAGCCACTCACATTAAACATTCTGTGGTTTTGGAACCATCTCAAGATTTGGAGGTCGGGAAGAAAAGATAACTACAAGAAGCATAGTCCTTCTGCCACCTCCCTGGCACCTCATATTCTTCCTCTTTTGTCTTACTTCTGCCCTCTCTTCCCACTGCCTCTACTTCCCTCCTTGCCCTCCCTTCTTCTTCTCTTCCTTAATCTGCCCTTCTCCTTCTTCCCTTCCATCAGTCCCCTTTACTGATGACCATTGCTCAGTTGGTGCGATTTATTTTAGCCACTCATGCTTAGGCTATCACTTTTTTTTTCTAAGATTTTATTTATTCATTTGACAGACAGAGATCACAAGTAGGCAAAGAGGCAGGCAGAGAGAGAGGAAGGGAAGCAGGCTCCCCGCAGAGCAGAGAGCCTGATGTAGGGCTAGATCCCAGGATCCTGAGATCATGACCTGGTGTCCCTAGGCTATCACTTTTGATAGTTTGTTTTGGTCACCTTCCATTTCTATATATTATGTTACAGTGATTATACCAATAATTTTTATCGAGTTCTTTTCATAGCTAATGAGAACTTTGGAATTCTAATCCCGCGATTTGTTTCTAGTAACCTCCTTTAAGTCTGAGTGCAGTGCAGAAAAAAAGTATTGACTTTAGGCAGCAAAGGCTTGGATTTTAGTCCAACCCTGCCTCTGAAATGTTGGGTCCTGCCCCTCTCTGAGCTTTGGTTCCCAATAAGGGAACTGGATTAGGGTAAACATTCTTAACCTGAATTCTAAGAATTCGACCTCACCATTCTCTGAAATTCCTAAAATTATAAACAAAATTTTGTGTAGGTGTGCATAGGTTTGGGCAGTGTCTCTGAGCTTTATAAGATTCTCAAAAAGTTTCCTTGATTACCATAACTTCATATCGGTTAATGCCAGATTATCTTTCAGATACATTTCTAATAATCACTTCCAAAAAATGTACTGAAGCCTTTAGAGCCTCTGGACTATGCTAGAAATTTCAGAAGTCATGCCTTAGGACACTGGAATAAACACGTAAGAGGCCCTAAACTGTATTGTGAATGTATAAAAACATTATTAAACGTGCTAACCCAGAAACTGGCACTAGCCAGGGTAGAAAACAAACAGTTGTCACTCTCATTACTGCAGTCTTTGTAGATAAAAATACCCATTACAGATTTACATATCTAGAAATTCATGACATAAATTAACTTGAATTAGAAGTCACAAGGTTTCTTAGCTATGGGGTTTCAAGCTGTGACTTTCTGCAACATGTAAATTCAGTGAACCTAAAACATCTTCGCCATGAATAGTCATGACCAGATTTCAAGAATAGTATCGTAATTTCATATTGAAACTATAGTCTAAAAGGTTCATTAACATTAGTGATAAAATAAAATCTGAATTGGCACAAATTCCTGATCCATACTTAAAAATTTTACCCTTGTGCTCTTCTTTGTTGTTGCTTTAAATCATTTAAAATATTTGCGATAATCTGTAACAGAATAACTAGGAATTTTTTAGATGGAATTAAATAGATATTCTCTAATCTTAACTCTCACTTCATTGGTTTCAACTTCAGTGATTTGAAAAAATCCTTCATAAACTTTTATAACCACTTTAACCTGGTTTTATGTATTCGATTAAATACAATTAAGCAAACAGTCAAGTCGTGCCTACTTTATGTCAAGAAATGCACCAGCCAGGAGAAGAAAAACAAAGAAAAAGACATTCTGCATGAGGAACTTCTTAAAGCCAAATTAACAGCTCACTTTGGAGCATGAGGAAATGAGAGGTGGTGTCAGGTTTCCTAAAAGCAGTTTTTCAAAGAATATTGTTAGGATGTTATGCGCTGAAGAAAAAGTAAAGTAAGAAGGACATTGACAATGATTAGACTTAGTATTGAATATGTCAGATTTGGAGTACATTTTGAATTCAAGATAATTTTGCGTTGCTCACTAGGACATGGTCCTGAAACAGTCTGGTTTTACTCAGCTTAGTCTGGAGTAAGCCAAAGGAGTTATACAGATATTCTGAGACCTAACTTGAACCCTGTAACTTTCTCCTTAATAAAAAATAGTTAAAGATAGGGTACTAGCAGCAACACTGAAAACTTCCGTAGGTCAAAGACACTGTAAAATGTGAAAACAACAGTCACATGTGGGGAAATAATATTTGTGATGCATAACCTACAAAGAATGATTATTTGGAAGGTATAGACAACTCCTCTAAAGTTAAAACTTGCAAAAGGGAAACAATACAACCGATGAAGGTGCAATATAGATAGTGATGGACGGTCACCAACTCCTTCCTTCCCTCTCTGTGTGCATGTGTGTGTGTGTGTGTGTGTGTGTAAAGTGCTTTATCTGTGTAGAGATGGACTCTGTTTTTCCTCCCCTTGAATCTAGGCTGTTTTTATGAATTTCCTTGACCAAGAAAATGCAGCAGAAATCATAGTGGATGAGCAATTAGTAGAAAAGGAAGTCTGAAAGTCTGATACAATGAAAACATGTGTAACCTTGCTAGTGACCACAGAAATGAAAGTGGAAGGATGACGTCATTTCACACACATCGGAGAGGCACTTCATAAAGCCTGATACTATCAAATGATGGGGAGGGTGTCATATACCACTGGGCTCGATAAAGATTAATACAAACACATTAGAGAATAATTGTGGCATATCCAGATACATCGCATAGGAACATTTCCCAAACAGCAAACTCTGTTCTGTGTGTACACACTAGACTAATTTTCACATAAGCTTGTGGAAACATTGTGAGAATGTTTAACGTGGTTCTGTTTATTAAAGTAAAAAACTAGATGCGGTACCTGGATGGGTCAGTCGGTTGAGCATCTGCCTTTAGCCCAAGTCATGATCTTGGAGTCCTGGGTTCGAGCCCTGAGTCGGGCTTCTTGCTCAGTGGAGAGCCTGCTTCCCTCTGCCTGCTGCTCCTCCTGCTTGTGCTCCCTCTCTCTCACTCTCGCTCTATCTCAAATAAATAACTAAAATCCTTTTTTTTTTTTAAAGTAAAAGATTAGGAATCAACTAAATGTTTGTCCTCAGGAGATAGAAAATTGTGATGTGTTTGTACAAATGAGAAAAGCGAGTTACAAAATACAACTTACATTTATTTATTACTCATATAGATTGTGGGCACAATTCTAAGTTGATTCCATGTATTTTTTTCATTTTAATCCTCTTTACACCACTGTAAGCACTGTCTATGATTCTCATCAGCATCCTTCTGGTTTTACAGAGAATTATTTTCCTAAGACATGCAGCTGGAGAATGGAAGGGTGGAGATTTGAGTTCATATTGATGCATCATTCGAATCCATATTCTTAGTGACTCCTTTATGCTGCATTTTGAAAATTGTTGAAGACCTCCAGCGAGTCCTCCTGAGGTATACCATTTGCAAACCTCTGCCCCAGAGATAGCTGGATGAGGGTAAACACTTGTTGTCCCCTTCCTGAGTTCCTGCTTAAACTGAATCTCTAGATTCAAGGTGTACGAGTGTGAGAATAGAGCGGTGTCCGGGCAGAAGAATGTAGCTTGCTTGAGAAGATAAAATACAGGACTATTATTATATAAAATTTTCAAAGGCTTTAAATAAATTTGACACACTCAGAAGAAATAAAATGTAGGCTTTGTTATATTAAAGGAAGTTTTTTGTGTTTGAAAAGAGACAATCAAATCGTTAGATCTGATACTAGTATATTAGAAATATAGAGACGTGTAAGGATTCAACGAGACTGTATTTATTGTGCCTGGTACATGGGAGGCACTCAATAAATGTTCTCTTCTTTAATCTGGAATTTCTGTTTGCAGTACTAGTGTTTATTTTAATACCTCAATAAACCATGGGCTTTCATAGAAAAGCCCTTGAGGTCTGAATTTATGAATTTGTATGTGCTGATTTCAGCATGTTCTAAGTATACAAGCAAGGAAACAAGAAATAATAATGGATTTTGAGTAGCTGTGCAAAGTCAGCAGCCAGAAAGATGTCCAAGAACCAGTAAAATTTTATTAATAAGTAGAGGAAAGTGGAGGTCACTTATTGGCCAAGACCAAGTATGTTCTAGAAATAGTTTATAATTCCCATCAGCAGTATACCCTTGAAAACAGTCATGAATTTCTGTCACCTTGATAGGGGAATGCTTGTTCCTGTTCAAGATGATGGAGAACAGCACTGAATAAAACAAACACCTCAGCGACCAGGAAGCTTAGTGACAGGCAATAAACACATAAATATGTAAAATATATGCCATGTCAATACTGTGAGAAATGGTGATAAATGCTTTGATTAACAATAAACCAGGAAAGGGGGTTATGATGTGTAGATGGGCACCAAGGGTCGAGACTGTAAATTAGGTGGGGGTGGGTTCTCCTGGAGAAGTGGCCTTTTTTTTTTCCTTTGTATTTTTTTAAAATTTATTTATTTATTTTCAGCATAACAGTAAAATGCTCATCATCACTAGCTATCAGGGAGATTCAAATTAAAACCTCATTGAGATATCACCTTACACAAGTTAGAATGGCCAAAATTAGCAAGACAGGAAACAAGGTGTGTTGGAGAGGTTGTGGAGAAAGGGGAACCCTCTTACACTGTTGGTGGGAATGCAAGTTGGTGCAGCCACTCTGGAGAACAGTGTGGAGATTCCTCAAGAAATTAAAAATAGAGCTTCCCTATGACCCTGCAATTGCACTGCTGGGTATTTACCCCAAAGATACAGATGTAGTGAAAAGAAGGGCCATCTGTACCACAATGTTTATTGCAGCAATGGCCACGGTTGCCAAACTGTGAGAAGTGGTCTTTTAGTAAAAACCTGCAAGAAAGACTATTGTGTGTAAACGAGAGAGTAGCAAGTATAAGAACACACCTGTTAGTTCTAGAAATAGCAGGGAGGCTGATTTACGTGATCATAGTAGTTAGGGAGAGTGTAGAAATGACGATGGCCAGATCAGGTACCATTTGCTGGTCACTGAAAAGGCAGTGGCTTGTTCTTGAAGTGTGATTGGAAACCATTGAATGATACTGTTGGAGACCGAATTGTACGCTGCACCCCCATTCACATGTTGAAGCTCTAACCCCACAAGATGACTGTATTTGAAGATTTGGACTTTAAGGAGATTATTGGGTTAAATAAAGTCCTAAGGGTGAGGCCTGATTCACTCTAATTGGTTAGGTTAGGTTAGATTAGGACATTGGACAGACACTAGGTGTGTAGGATAAGAGGAAAGGCCATGTGAAGACACTGTGAGAAGGTAGCCATCTACAAACCAAGAAGAGAGGCCTCGGGAGAAATCAAACCTGCCGATCCCTTGATCCTACAGTTCCAGCCTCCAGGACAGTGAGAAGTAAATTTCTGTTGTTTGCGCCATCCACTGAATAGATAGCAATGACAGGAGCCATGTGGCAGAGTTTATTGCAGTAGTCCAAGTAAGAGTGACAGGGGTTCGGGCCCTAATGGGTCGGATTAACCCATTATTGGAGAAGCTGCATCCTAGAGTTCCTAACTGGCTGGTTATGGGATGATTTTCCTTACTGGGACTGAAATCTGTGGATCTGAAAATAGATGCCATTTTCTTTGAAGGGCTTTTTCAAGAAAGCAAACTTTGAGGGTCAGGAATTTAGGTCTTGGAGCAATCTGTGTTCATAGCTAGGATTTGAGTCCCCCTGATGTAATACAAATATATGCTATAATATGTATTCCTCAAATATGAGACATAGACAGCCGTCAGATATTTTACACGTATATCCTTCTGATACACATTGTATATATAACTGTCCTATATATTTATGTTTAGGTCTCGTTTATATCCTTCTGATACACATTGTATATATAACTGTCCTATATATTTATGTTTAGGTCTCGTTAGAACTCTATTTTTGCATGGAGTAGCTCTTTTAGTCCGATTAGACAGAGCTGGAAGGGGCAATAAAGAGTTTCCTAGAAATTTCCATCCCCCACACTGTACTGACTTTGAAGGTTCTCCTGACTAGAAGGCTCTTCCATTTCTGTGTTTCCACACAAAATCCCTCCCCTTCGAACTCTTCTCAGATCCAACCCCCTCCATGGAATCATTTTGGATTCCTCTAGCCCTTCCTGAGGGTCTGATGTCTGAGCTATTTGCTCATTATTTGCATCACATGATCTTGTTATTACAGACTTTATTGTGTATTTCACAAAGTAGTTCATAGTTCTTTTGATGTGTTTGCCAGGCTAGGTTGTGAATTCACTGAGAGCAATAACCATGCTTTTATATTTTTGTGCTTAAAAATATTGAGGGGCACCTGGATGGCTCAGTTGGCTGTGTCTGCCTATGGCCCAGGTCATGATCCCAGGGTTCTGGGATCAAGCCCCGTGTTGGGCTCCCTGCTGAGCAGGGAGCCTGCTTCTTCCTCTCCCTGCCACACCCCCTACCTCATGATCTCTCTCTCTCCTTCTCATGATCTTTCTTTCTCTCAAATTAATAAATAAAATCTTAAAGCATATTGAGATAAAAAGCAGACAAAGCTTTGGCTAGATATTTTGCTTATATGAAATAGAAAACTACTTTAAAAATAAATTTTATGGATAATTCTTTGCTTTGAAGAATAATTTGCTTCTAACACTTCTCCAAAATAATCTTTTAAAGAGAAATCATTTTCACATTGATATTAAATTAGAGATGTGTTTCACTAGAATATTTCTGTTTCTCTATAAAATAAAATCACACATAAAAAGGGAAAAAACCCTTCTGAACAAATGTCAACACAACATTCCTAGTAATTACAGTATGCTTTTATTCTAAAAATACAATGCAGATTCAGAGAAAACATGATGCAGCAAAATGAAATGCCCTTTGGCAGCATGATAGTCTGGTCAGCATGCCCAGTGATGTTTATAGGAGTTGAATTTAATGATTTAAATTATTTAATTACATTTTATAATGATTTTTGTATGATTCCAAACTGCTTACACAGTTTAAGGTCATTTCCAAGAAAAATTTTAGACCTTTTTTCTAACTTCCTGGGTATATGAAAGTTTGGTTGTGAATCTCTTAAGGAGAAACAATGAAAAGTAACATTAAGGTCTCAAATAAATAATCCCCTGCTGAACAGTTAATTCATTCACTTGACAATTATTTATTGAACATTAATGTGGGCCAGCTAGCATGAAGAACAGGAGGGAGGAAGGTAAGGTCTCACCATCAACTAATTTGTTATAGTACATCTCAACCAAACCAACTTCTGCGTTTGGAGTAGAGGGTTCACAGGGGTTGATTTTACTTATGGGGGCTGCATTATGGATTATTAGCGATTCAGTTGCAGGGGAGGTCTAAAATTAGACATGACTCACAGTCTGATCTTTCTCTCTGTTTGGGGGCTTCTCTGAAAGCGTCTGCTCCCCCACTAGTCTTGAAGCAGTGTGCTTGTCGGGTCAGCACTTGAACCCCCGTGCCCCATCAGACCAGAAACTGGCAAAGAAAAGTGGGTATGCAATTTTAGCTAATGAATGGGCAGAGGCATGAGTAAGGTATGATCCTGTCTGACCTGGAATTTAAAACTGGCTCTTTAGGATGTACTTACACATTTACTTTTTTTTTTTAAGACTTTATTTATCTATCCGACAGACAGTATACGTTTACTTTTCTCTCTTCCATTTTACAATTCTCTTGTTTTTTGGGAACAACCTGTGTCTTGAATTGTGTTTGTCATTTTCCAGAGTTATCTGTGGTCCAACACATACCTCATTTAACTTGAATATTAATACGTGTTTTTCTGAAGGTGTTTTCCTCGTGTGTGTTTTGCTATTTGGAAAGTTTGTTTTTTTTTAAAATCATAGTTTCCAGGAATATGAGGAGGTCCTCAATTATACCCAGGTTTGCATTATTTGTTTAATAAGATAAGAGCAGATGTGCTGAGATAGTTTAAATAGTATCTATTCCAGACCCAGATGTGTCTCTGTTAAATCACCAATTCAAGGTAATAAATATGCTGCTGTTGTATGTTCACTTTCATTAAAATCTCTCTCTAGGCAATTTATCTTTATTAACTTGCGATTTTTTTTTTCCTCGAAAATGGCCAGGAAATTTTGGCCAGAAAATTCTGACTCCCCGCAGACTGAAGAATCGTACATCTGGTAACTCTTTTGAGAGCAGTCTACATTCATCTTTCAATAGACTAGCAGGGTTTTTTCTTTTGTATTTTTATCATTATTTAATGTATGTTGTATTTATGATTGTAATTCTAGTTTGCATACATTGTAAAAATTGTGAAAGAGTATTAAAAAATTAACACTAGCTATAACCCCAATATTACTAACATTTTAATGTATTTGTGCATCTTTTTTTTCCTATACCATTAAAATTATCTCTATTAAAATTTTCCATTCAGCATTCCATCTATCCAAATGACCAATGTCATTGCAGAGACAGTTAAAAAGCACTTATTAAAGTTAAATCCAGGTACAATAAAATTCTTTTATTCCCCATATATATTGAGCCATTTCTCTTTCCCTTTGTACAATGCTTGCCTATGTTATACCCTTTACATTTTTCAAGGTGAAAATTATTTGACTCACACAGTGAACAATAACTTGGAGATTCTCATTGTCTGTGCCTTAGAAAAGATGCAACGTAATTGTCTTAATATACTTTTGACTCTATATTTGGGCAAGTTACTGTGTTTTTGAGAATCTTTGCCTTTCACAGAAGGTGGCCAACCCAGCCACAGACCTATTGTCTCTTCAGACATTCATGTCTTCATTCAACTGTACAATACAATAAATGGTATTGTATAATTGAAATTTGCTAAGAGAGTAGAACTCAAATGTTCCCTCTCACACAGCCACAAAAGTGAAGGGATTGATGTGTTCATTAAAAATGGGGAGACTCTTTTCACAATGTGTGTATATGAAATCTAAATTACCACTATGTATATTTTAAATATTTTATAATGTTGTATGTCAATTATACTTCAATAAAGCTGAAATGAAAAAAGAAAAAACTATCAAATAGGCACTTTCCAAATATTTACTGGAAGAATGTTTTCTAATTGCATTTCCAACATTCAATGAATCTTGATTGCAAAAGTGACACAGGCCATCTTATGTGCCAGATACGAGTCATTTAACCGGGAAAATTTTCCTTTCTGTGTTGGCTCCTAAAAGCTAAGCCAGAATAAATTCAGGATCTCCATTGTCTACTTGTGTATTAGGAAAGAGGCAAAGCAAATGCCTTAAACGTTTACCTCACCTTTGGGCCTCATTCTGTTGCATTTAATATTCCTGCTCTTATTTTCCTTTACTTTAGCTCATCATTTTGTGGTATTTTAAGCCTTTTATTATAAACTCTTTAGAAGCTAAAGGAGAATTTTAGGAGAATAAGTAAAATAAACTAATTTAAATCCCGATTTCACGAATGCATTTTCTTCCTTTAAAAATGAATTTTTTATGTCATCTAAAAATCTAATAACTCCACTGAATTTTGCTTGGCAGTTCCACATTTTTGATGAGTATAGGATGTACTTGTAGAATGGTAGGAATTAAGGAAGCCTCCATGTATAATGGATTTCAGTTTTGTAATTCCAATGAATATCACTTGAAATTTATAGTCTTGGCAGATGTTTCACACACCACCACCACCGCCTCCCACAAATAATATAATCTGAGAGTTGGAAGGGACTTGTCGTGTAACAGACGGGAAATTTGAATTGCAGAGCACAAGTGGCTTGACTAAGGTACATTGGTTTTCAGCAGAGTGAAAATAGAACTTGGGTCACTTGACTTAACTCACTCCCCTTTATCTATTTTCCTCACCACAACCATCAATCCATTCCGGACATACTTTGTTCACGCTTGCGCATAAATATTAAGGAGTCTATAGTCCCCAGCCCCTGGAGGGCTTTCATTCTGGTGTTAAAGAAAACAAAAAAACAGGTTAGCTGGGAGACAAAGCGTGGAATTCTCATTGTGTGAGGATGATCCTGAGGGTGACGGGTCTTAAGAGGGTGGACGACATTCGTTTGAGGGGTGGGAAAGGCCCCAGTCGTATGGGCACCCTAGGACCGTGTACAAGGTTGGGCTGTTTTCTGGTCATCAGAGGTTGAAGGTAGGAAATAGGCCCAGCAGGAAACCCCGACAGTGAAATGACACAATGAGAAGCATGTCCAATACACCTGCAGTTGGGAGGCATGAAGCAGCAAACACATGCTCTGCTGTTCCATGTTCCCCTTCAGGAAGACAAGGGAGTGGAAATCCTTCAAGGATCTTCAGGCAAAAACTACAAAATGCTACAGTACTTTGTGTGTTTCTCAAACTTGGACGTGCATATGAATTAGCGAAGGTGCCGCGCCTGACGAAGCTCCGGGGTGGGTCTGAGAGTCTGCTTTTCTCCCAGGCTCCCAGGTGATACCACCCTTCAGGCCTGTGGCAAGACTCCAGTTGGTAATTAGTAGTCAGAACCCCTATGAAGGCTGTGCCATGGGGTGTTTCATGATCATTTAAGTATTTTAAAACTATGTTTTCCAGAGGCCCCCTGGAGTTGGCAGTAATTCTTATGCAAATAAGTTACATTTTAACCTGCTGTAGTTTTGGGGGAATCTCAAGATTTCACTTGCAATAATTGGGCGGATTGCAAGTTTTCAAGTAATCTAGATATGTATGTCTGCCCAAAAGAGCTTTAGTAGCTAGAACTAGGGTTTGAGAGGGAAGGCTAGGAAACCAGGTAAATTTCCATCCTTGTAACACTTTATTAGGGTTTCTGGCAGCTTTGGCTCTGACGGTGAAACTGAGAACTGAAAAAGAAGGCGGTGTTTGAGAATATCTGAGTAGGACTTGGTGGCTTATTGGATATCAGAGGTCAAATGAGAATCAGGGGTCTGAACTCTCTCCAGGATTTCAGCTGAAAAGAAAAGTTAGAATTTTCTCGCCTACTGACAGGAGTGGGCATTTCTTCCCATGTCTGCCTGCTTCTTCCGTAAATATTCTGGGAGCAGCCGGGTCCCCAGACCGACTCCTCGGCCCTACCACCGGACCTTGTTACCATGGTGCAGCTCTCGACCCTTCTTCTCTCCTCTTCACCTTCCGTTTTAACAGCAGTTAACATAACAGTGTTTTTTCCTTTCTTTAATTCATGAGATTTTCTTCTTAATTAGGCTAAGCACTCCTCCAGCCGAGAACGGTGTTTAATTTATTTTTTGCAAACATAAGGCCTGGCACCAGGTGCTTGAAAAAAAAGTCGTTTGGATGAATAAACATTGAGAAGTACAACATTTTAATTCCTCATTTGCTCGAGTCCAGGTGCTCAGGAAGCACATGTCGAAACATCAGTTAGCCTAACGGTCATATGACCAGAGGCCCTGGGATGTCAGCAGAGGCTGGAGTCTGGAGTCTGGCAGATCGGCCCCTTACAAGTTATGTGACCTTGGATAAATTATTTAACCTCTCTAGGTTTCCAAGCTGCTTAAAAGCTCTATAACTTTCCTTTAAGTGGAGGTAAACATTGCCATCTTCCTTTAAAGACAGCCTTCAGTGTTGCTATGTAATGCTTTACATTTTTCCAAAATGCAACACCAGGGATCAAAATGTGAGCAGATTTAGGTACTTAAGTGGACCTTGAAAACAACCGCAGAACAACAGCAATTTCAGAAGGGATATAATCATCCAAAACTGTTGACATTGGAGAGGAAAAATAAAGACCATTTATTTTTCAGCATGACACTAAGGGTCCATCAAAACATGTACAAATCTTCTTGAGGGAAAAAGAAGACACATTTAATGCTGCGACCAGCCGAGTCACCGAATTTGAATGTAATGGAGAAAATCCGGAATGAACTCAGAGTAGTTGTCTTGAAAATCCATAATAACGAAGATCTATTGAAACAATTCCTTATGAATGTCTACATACAGCTCTTTACCAAATGTAGGGCATGGAGTTGCATTATTCCAAGGAGACTTCCTCCCGTAATAAAATGTAACAATGGATATAGAAAATATAAAATGCTTGCCTCTGAAACGTAACTTTTGGACTCAGAGGCTTTCATTTCTTATCACATACGATAGAATCATTTTTGAAGCCCATCGTATTTGAAATCCCATTTATATTCATAATAGTACTTTAAAACTTTTAATAGGTACTTTCATTTCCAAAGAGAAGGGTTCACACATGAAGCCCATCACACACTTTTGTCAGTATAGCTTCCATAGCATATTGAAAGAAAGAAATCAGGAGAGTTTTTCCTCTTTCTAGTTAATTGCGTTGGAGTTTGCTCAGTTTTTCTCTTGCCTCTGCATGTGTAATTATGGGATAAAACATTAAAATATAAGAAAATCAGGATTAATCTTAGCTTTGTATATAACATAGGCAAAAATAGCATTGTTTAATGACTTCGGTCAGGGGCAACGAGCCAGATTCCTTCCAATGCCTTAATTAATCCCTGATACTAAACTAAGTTCTTAAATTCACTGGAGTGCAACTGCTAACATTACAGCTTCTCCAAGTGCCTCACAGGGAGTGACATCAGCAGGGCTAGTGTATGTCTTCTGAAATACTTCAGACCTATACTTTCTGTATTTTTTCCAATGGCTCAGCTCACATAAGGTTTCCAAAGTGTTTAATCAAATGCACCTTAAAATATAGAAAAAGAAAAAAAAGAGAAAAAATATACTTCAAGCTATGATATACTTCAAAATTTTGTGGGTTCTACATTGTCTACAAGAAAAATTCTAGGGGTGCCTGGTGGCTCAGTCAGTCAAGCGCCGACTCTCATTTCAGCTTGGGTCATGATCTCAGGTAATGAGATTGAGCCCTAAATTGGGTTCTGTGCTCAGCGCAGAGCTGGCTTGTTCTTTTTGCCTCCCACTGCACTTCCGCCTGCTTGCAGGCATGCACTTGTGCTCTCTCCCCCTCTAATAAATAAATAAAATCTTAAAAAAAAAAAAAACCACAGAAAAACAGAAAAATTCGGACCCGCAGGGCCTTTTACACTCTAACATTGCTATCTTTCTCATCTTACCCAAGGCCATTGTCCTATGTTTTCTATGTTTGAATTAAAATGAGTCTGTTTTTTTCCACTTGGAAACCATTCTTCCCTTACTCTGGGATTCAAGGCTCTGTGAAGTCCTCATGTTTCCTTCTAGACAGGACTCGAGTCTAGACGTCAATAGTCAAGTTGTTCATCTTCCTTGTCCTCACAGAGTTTTGAAAGCACCTACACTCTACTTCCTCCTGTGTTGCCATTTAATTATTTATAAGTAGCTCAACATTACATATTGGAAACGGAAACCTGTCTCATTCAGTTCTCAATTTGCAGTATTTAGAACAGAATTGGCACATCACAGGTGACTGAAAAATATTTCTTTAATTGATTACAATTTCAAATGGATATGTCTCCAGGTTTGATCAGTTTAAGTGCTGATAGTATTACCTCTACTATTATTGCCACTCAACATATACAAAGCACTTACAAGGTCTCAGTCACTATTCGAAGGTTTACACGTATTGTATCATTTAACTCTCGAAACACCCTACTAAATGAGGTATGCTGATTTCTCTAATACAATTCTATCCATTTTAGAATTATAGGTATTTTTGGTGAATATCTTTCAAATAGCATCTCAAAATATTTTACTCCACTATGAAATAAGTTTAGGTTTCACCAGGTTATTCTCTGATACATATGTATGAGAGTAATTATCAACCGAAGAACTTTCTTCTACCTAAGACTGCTATTTCCTTTGATTACTTTGATTCTTTAACTTGTGTGAAAATCCTTTAGCTATGGATTATTTAATTATCAACCTGAAAATAATGACTTGGTTAATTTCTTTATTCATCTGCAAACATTTGTTGAAGATTACTATGTATCAGACACTAAGATATAAAAATGAACTTGAACTTTGCCTTTGAGGACAGGGAATAGCTTCCAAGATTTGAATGGATTGAAGAGAAGGGAGCACAACTTTGCTTGAAACTTTGCCTCACTATGAGAGCTCTGCTTTCTGTTTCCAGCATGGGCAGAACATAAAGTTGAGGAAGAGATTCTACACTGTTTCATAGACTCCTCCATGCTCACTTTTTGTCTTTATTTGCTTACTTGAAATCATTTCATGGACATACAGCCACACTCATTTCAAAATGATGGCAGGGTAGACGCAGTCAAAAGATCCTCATTCTAAGATACATGTAGCCTCACTCAAAGTTACATATAGCTATTACTTTTCGCTACAACCAATCCCTCTCTTTTCCTTATGTTTTCAGTAGAGTTGGGGCTTGGATACTGTTAGTCCAAACCCCACTGTGCATCAACTTGAATTAACCACACTAATTTTTAGGAGCACAATAGAAATGTTAGCATAAAAACGAAGTGCACCAGAAATGGGTTATTGGCATAAATTTGCTCTTACCACAGGTTTGCTCTTAGAATTTGTTTCTAATTCACCTAGAAATGAAATATGATCAGCTTAACCCTGCGGAGTTTTGGGAAAACTGGCTCAAGATAACAATACTATAAACAAGTAAGGATTTTTCAAAGTAGAATCATAATTTAATAATATGTAATATTATATAACTGATGGCAGTAAGTTTAGTTATTGCCCTTATCTGATTTACCAAAGTCCGTCTGTCTGATTTAGCAAAGTCCTTTGAAATGCAATGTTGTTTCTGGTCTAATTCCATCACAACTTTTGGCCTGAATGTAGTTTATTGTTTTTGTCCTCAAAAATCTTTCTACTGTCACCCCTTCTCTCCCTCTCTCCCCTTTATGCTGTCATGTCTTGGTGGGACACACACCTAGGAATTCCTTTACCAAGAATTTTTATTCCTTGTCACACTGCAGGTGATGGTGTTGATAGGTAAGTGGCATGATGCCCACCTTGCACCAGGTACTGTTCTAGAAATACTGTGGGGAGCAAGCCAGGAAAGCCCCTGTGCTCCTGGAGTTATATGCTAGTGGGTGGAGAAGGATAACTAAAAAGGTGATGCTGTAATTTCGAATAGTAATCCATGCTGGGAAGAAAATTAAATGGGGTACAGGGATTGAGTGAAACTGGATTTCAGTTGACAGCAGGGCCTTTTGGAAATAGAATAGGATTTCAGATTCTATGGTGAGGCAACAGACTGAATATGAATATGGTGACCTCCAGACAGGACAACCCTGGTGGTGATTTGCACATAGCATACTGTAGAGAACCACTGAAGGGCCTTGTTGATCCTCTATGATTTAGAACATAGATTTATTATTCTGCTCACATTTGTATGTGAAAGAAAAACCATGTGGTAGGTGAGCGTAGTTAGTGAATCACCAACTACATTCTTTCTTCCACATCTGGGCTTAAAGAGGACCTGCATTTGGAAGGTAGAAGGTAGAGAAGCAGAGTCTTTGAAAAACATGAAACATCTCTCATTCCTCTAGAATTAGCAATCCAATGTAGGGATCACTTAGCCCCTCAATCCTCACTTGAGAGTTTTCTTAATTAGAGGCTACCATGATTGTTCCAAAATGTGTACCAAAGTATTGACAATAGCTCCCAATCATATCCCTAATTATAGGGCTTTTACAAACATCACCTCTAATACTGCATTCCACTTAATAATCTGTAATCCAAGGCGCAGAAAGGTCAAGGCAATTTCTCAAATTTACATTGCTAATTAACAATGTGAATGGATTACAACTCAGATCACATTGCAATCTATCATTCCCGCTAAGCACGTGGTACCTCTTACAACTTAAATCTTTCTTCCTTTGCTACAGGTAGTAAGGACTTGGTAAATTTGAATTTCTTTGAGTGCATGGAGCTTGCATCAGGAACTCATATAGTTTTCTTTTTAATTAACATATAATGCATTATTAGCCCCAGAACTAATATAGTTTTAAAAAAAATCTGTAATGGATCAGTTCTTTCAGCTTTTCACCTGCTAAAACCATTTTGCTAAGAATATCTATAAATTGAATTTGATTTTTCTCTTTTGTGTACATGCAGAGATATCACAAATTTTAGAATAGACCAAATTTAGCAATGGGGGGAATTAAAGATGTAAAGTATTTGCACAATCCACACAAAATCACTCAACTCAGGTTGAAGATACATAAACTGAAGTCTACAGTCTAGGTACACTGGAAAGAAAAGATAAATTTATGAAAATTTCTGGGTAAACTTAGAATGTCTACAATGTATGATATTGTATGTGACTTCTAAAAAGATTATGGCATGCATAGGTGATTCAAAATGAAGCAATGTGATCATACTTCTCGTGTTCTCTTTGAGTCTGAAAACTTAACATTTTAAGGAAAGAACCAATCATGTATCCTGAGTGATCCTCAAATAAAGTATTTGAGTTTTATGGCTGGATGTTTTTCTTCCAATTTGCCCAAACTCTGTGTTCAGAAGATCATGTCCACTAATTCAAAATTGATTTACTCCTAGATCTTCTTTTGTCTTCCTGGTTCTCACAGTGAGTTGATGCTTCAAGAGAAAGGAAAATTTTGAAAATAGAAAGATTGAACTATTCTGTAAACCCAGCTCTCTTCATGCACTTTGTCTGCTTTCCAGCTTAAGGCAGAGGTGATGTGAACACTGACCCAAACTTAAAATTTATTTTTAGGGCCTGCTCAGGGTAATGACATTTTAAACTTTTCACTTAACATTATAGAACCTCATTATATTACTTTGTCCTAGTAAATGGGGGCAGGGGAATGGCTTAGTTTAGTCATATTCTGTGGAGTAATATTCACTTCTCTTCCATGGTAACACATTTTTCCTGTTAATAGAGGATAAATTATTTGAGACACAGTCTTACATGTCTGGTCTTCCATTAGATCGTAAATTCCTCGAGGAAATGGACAGTTTTGTCTCTGACATCTAGCGAAGAACATCACATGAAACTGATGCTCAATACATTTTTATTGGTTGAGTTAATGAAATGGAAAAAGACTACACCAACACATTTAGCAATTTGCTTTTCCTTCTGAATACTTCACCATTTTAATTGATAGTAACTCCATCCCTCTCGCTGCTCAAACAAGGCAAACAAAGCAAGCAAGGACACAAAAAGTCACCAACAAAGCGCTGGAGTCATCCTGAAATTTGTCCTCATACCTCACCTCCAATCTGGTGCAAATCTAACTGGTTCTACCCTCAACACATATCTCATAATTCTGTCCCTTTTCTTCTTCCCTCTTGCTATTGTGAAGTTCCTTTTCCTCCTTTGCTAAGATTATTAAAATTGTTTCCCAACAGGTCGCTTCTGACCTTGTCTCCTGTGGTCTGTTCTCTACACAGCAGCCTGTGTCATAAGTCACGTCATGCCATCCTTGTACCAAATCATGACAGTGACTTCTGACCATGTTCAGAGTAAAACCCAGTAATTCCAATAGGACTGTGAGGCCCTGTGTGAGCCTGTGTCCTATGACCTCTCAAAATTCATGCCTGCCTTGCTTCTCTCACTGCTGTGCTGTGGTGACAGCCGCTGACTAGCATTCCTTGATCACACCAGCCCTGCTCCCTCCCAGCGCCTTTGCATTCGCATTCCTTCTGCCTGAAACACTTCCCAATGCCCACAGAAGTTATCCCTCACTTCATTGAGGTCTTTCCTCCAATGCAGTTCCTCAGTGAAGCTTTCCTAGGCAATGCTCTCAAACATCAACACTGCTCCCACCTAACCCTTCCCGGACTGTGTTTCTTCTTTATCCCTTGTTGCTATCTATACTCTTATATATTTACTTATCTTTATATTTCACCAGAAGCTTCTCTAGAAGTTCCACGAGGGCAAGAATTTTTGTTTGCATCTCCGTCTGTTTGCTTTGCTTTCTTGGGTCGGTTTTCTGCGTTAGGAAAGCATTCCTACATTCTAGCAGTTTACAACCTGCATCATCTGAACATAGCAGCTGCAGGAAAGAGGAGAGTTTCTCCCACTTCCTCTGGAAGAATGTATGAAGGTTATTTTCTAGTGGCAAGATCATGCTCTATGTGGTGATCTCGGTGTAAACTTGAGGGAAAGCTGCCATGTTTACAGACAGCAGATGTTCTCATATTGACATATTGAGTAAGACTAGAGTAGCCAGACATACAGTAGTCTTCTAAGAATTTTTAACCACAAGAGACTTTCAGTGTCTGGAACAAATGGTCTGGAGACCCTAACATAGAAATGGAAAAGGAGTAGCTGGAGGGTGGGATGCATCAAAAAGCCAAAGCAATCTAGGTGCAATCAGAACACAGGTCACTCCAAAACAGTTCATTGCTTGGAGAACTTTGCCTCAAATGATAAACATTTTTGCCTTGCCTTTAACAAGTAAAATAGGGTATTTCAAGGCTCTTGGTAGGAAGTATAATTTTTGTCCCAAGTGAGATTTGTTTTTAAGTTTTTAAATTTGAATACAGTTGGCTCATGTTACGTTGGTTTCAGGTGTGCAACGTAGTGATTCAACTTCTCTGTACATTATTCTCTGCTCACCACTGGTAGAGCCCCATCTGTTCCTATATAATGCTATCATAACATCAGTGTCTATATTCTATAATGCTATCATAACATCAGTGTCTATATTCTATAATGCTATCATAACATCACTGTCTATATTCTATAATGCTATAATAACATCAGTGTCTATATTCTATAATGCTATCATAACATCAGTGTCTATATTCCCTATACGTGCCTTTTATTCCCAGGACTCATTCAAGCCGATAAACGGGTAATACCCCAAATACATAAGGAACTTTTACAACTCAGCACCCAAACACAAATAATCTGATTTTAAAAATGGGCAGAGGACATTTTTCTAAAGAAGACATACACATGGCTAACAGACACATGAAAAGATGCTCAACATTACTTACCATCAAAGAAATGCAAATCAAAAATCAGGATGAAATATCACTTTATACCAGTCAGAATGGGTAAAATATAAAAGACAGGAAATAACAAGTGTTGCTGAGAATGTGAAGGAAAGGAACTCTCATGGGCTGTTGGTAGGAATGTAAATTGGTGCAGCCACTGTGGAAAAGAGTATAGAGGTTCCTCGAAAAAATTAAAAGTAGAAATGCCATATAATCTACCTCCCCCATTTCCAGATGTAAAAAAACATAATGACCTTTAGGGGAAAAGGATTAACAAAATTTAACATGGTTATAATTTTTAGATTGAATGCACCCAACATGTTGATTATCTTTGAGAGATACTTAAAAGCAAGGATCTCTTATGGAGCATAGTTCCTGGGTTAGTAGGTTTTAGATTGAGGATTTTATAAAGGCACACACACACACAAAACCCACCCAGAACCTGTGATTAGGCAGAGTTATAAAATGTATTCCACGCAGAAAAAATTCACTTTTATGTTCATAGCCACTAAGCATGATACAGAGTCCTCTCTTGGGGACAGAGAATCTTCCAGGACCCCGCTGTTGGTTGGCTTCTAGGGCAGGTCCAGAGACCATGTAAACTGAGGTAAGGAGATAACCACTGCACTTGGGCTACATGGAGACTATAGATAAATGAGTCTGAGGAGCAGCAAGGCCACAAGTCAGATTAGGATGGGTTAAAAAGTGAATGAAAGACAGGGAAATTGAGGAGTTAAACACAGACCTCTCACCTGAGAACTTGGTATATTGGAACCAACAGAAGTATGGGATGAAATAGCCAGAGGGGAGTAAGGGGTCAAAGAAGCTTTTTTCAAAGCTGGGAGGTAAGAGAGCAGGTCTGGGAACAATCCAGTAAAAAGGGAGGCGAACCATAAGAGACTATGGACTCTGAAAAACAACCTGAGGGTTTTGAAGGGTCAGGGGTGGGAGGTTGGGGGAACAGGTGGTGGGTAATAGGGAGGGCACGTTTTGCATGGAGCACTGGGTGTTGTGCAAAAACAATGAATACTGTTACGCTGAAAAAAATAAATAAAATGGAAAAAAAAAGGATGCAGGAAGAGAAACAATTTAATGGCTGCCTATATTTCTTGAGAAAGGGAGGGAAGATAGGATCCAGTGCTTAAATGAAAAGACTGGGTTTCAAAAAGGATCAGAGAAACTTCTCTCTTGGTATCAGGAGGAGGACTGAGCATTTGCACACAGATGAAGGATGGGACAGGAACACATCTTATGACTGGTTGGTTTCATTTCCTCAGTGAGGTTGTCAGGTATGGGAGGGGATACAACTTTCTTTGGAGTGTCTCTCAGGAAACAGGTAACTTCCCTGCATCTCAATTTCCTAAGCTGTGATATGGATATAGTATTAATGGTTGTTGTGAAGATTGATAATCTGTATGAAAAAGTTAGCTCCCTTCTTAGCACATAATCCTGCAATAAAGGCTCGTGGGTTTTTTTTTTTTTTTCTCTCTAATGAGTAGACAGCCTCCTCTTTACCATCATTGAAGAAGAAGCCCTGTAATTTCATATCGCGGTATAAACCAGAGCTGAGGAAGGGGTATGAGCATTAGTGTTTATAGTAGAATGAAATGAGTAAGCAGGGAGGTTTGGTGGAAATTGGATCTGTTCAAACATACATGGTGTTAGGATTGATAAAACTGATAGTTTCAAAGACTCTTGAAATACTGTGAATAAAAACTGCACACAGATTGCAAACACACACACACAACAGCTGCAAAGAGACAGTATTTATTATTAGTTAAAGCATTTGCTTAGAGGTGTAAAACATTTAATGTCTATTTTAGGCTATGAATGTGTTGGATTTGGTTGAGTCTGCATATTTGGAAACTTTTTATAATCTGGAAAGTTACTCAGTGAAACAAGAGTGTGTGTCATGATGAGATTTCACTCAAGTCAAGCAAAGATTTATATATTGCTTTTCACATAGAAGGACTTCGTTATGAGTATTTTGAAATGAACATGTCAGAACTGCAGTTATGATTTCTTTGCATGATTAGGATTTCTCTGTCTGATCATCCTGAAAGGCAAGATTTTTGGCATTTCTCTCCTCAAAGCAGCTGTTCTGGCTTTGGATATAGGTTTAGTTTGAGAGTTGAAAGTGAAAAAGATCTTATAGTCTCAATCAGTACCTCCTTTACCATTAAATTCAGCTGCTTTTAATGTTTGAAAAAAATACATTTAGCTGTTTAAAAATGTTATTTTCAGGGGTGCCGGGGTGGCTCAGTTGTTTACGCTTCCAACTCTTGCTTTCAGTTCTGGTTGTGGTCTCAGGGTGATGAGATCCAGCCCCAAGTTTGACTCCAGGCTCAGCGGGGAGCCTGCTTGACGATTGTCTCCCTCTGCCTCTTTCCCCACTTGATCCCAGGATCTCTCTCTCTCAAATAAATAAATAAATAAATAAATCTTTAAAAAAATGCTATTTTCACCTGTCAAGTAGATGTAAAAAATGTTGGATGCCAGGATGAGGCAAAAATATTGATATCAAATATATTGATATTGATATATTGATATCAAATATCAAAAATATTAAGGGGATCCTGGGTGGCTCAATCAGGCGCTGACTCTTGGTTTTGGCTCAGGTTATGATCCCAGGGTTGTGAGATCAAGCCCTGCATCGGGCTCTGTGCTCAGCGTGAGTCTTCCTGAGATTCTCTGCCTCTCCCTTTCCCTCTGTCCCTCCTCCCCCCTCCAAAATAAATAAATAAATAAAATCTTTCAAAAATATTGATATACTTTCATGTTTACTCTTTCAAGGAATGCTGCTTTTCAATTTCTTCCTTCCCTCCTTTTTCTTCCTTTGTAGGTTTCTGTATTCTTTTCTTTTGTATTTTTAATTTTTTTTATTAACATATAATGTATTATTAGCCCCAGGGGTACAGGTCTGTGAATCACCAGGTTTACATACTTCACAGCACTCACCATAGCACATACCTTCCCCAATGTCCATAACCCAATCCACCCCCCCCCCCACCCCGGCAACCCTCAGTTTGTTTGTGAGATTAAGAGTCTCTTATGGGGGGCGCCTGGGTGGCTCAGTGGATTGAGCCGCTGCCTTCGGCTCAGGTCATGATCTCAGGGTCCTGGGATCGAGCCCCGCATTGGGCTCTCTGCTCAGCGGGGAGCCTGCTTCCTCCTCTCTCTCTGCCTGCCTCTCTGCCTACTTGTGATCTCTCTCTCTGTCAAATAAATAAATAAAATCTTAAAAAAAAAGAGTCTCTTATGGTTTTTTAAAATTTTTATATATTTTTAAAATTTATTTATTTATTTTTTCAGCGTAACAGTATTCATTGTTTTTGCACAACACCCAGTGCTCCATGCAATACGTGCCCTCCCTATTACCCACCACCTGGTTCCCCCAACCTCCCACCCCTGCCCCTTCAAGACCCTCAGGTTGGTTTCTGTATTTTTTTGGTTTCTGTATTTTTTTTATCTTCAGCATGACTTTAAGCTCAGATCACCAGACTGCAGGACACTGGAGCTGAAGGAATGTTTCTTTTTTCATCTGAATTTTCAAAGTAAAAAGGCAACAAAAATAACTTATAGATGGTAACAATAGTCTGACATGGCTATATAACATATGTGTAGAATATGAAGACATTTAGTAATTTTATACTGAGATTTTCAAATTGTGTTTCTCTTAACAAAGTATTAAATGTAAACAATCTTAAATGTGGGCATTTTATTGCCTTTTTCTTTCTTATTTTTCATCCTTTCCCACCTGGGACAAAGTCTTGACTAATTTTGTTCTACGTACTCCAGTATTTATTTTAGGATATCTCATTTGGAATTCAAATAGTATTTCATCTACCATTGAAATCAGTGAATACAGCAGGAGTCCTGCAGAGTTCACAGGAAAAATAAAAGCTATGGTTGGACAGTATCTCAGCCTCTTACCCATGTTATCCCCTGGACATCCCCTTCCCATCAGAATCAGTGGGAGAAATGGCTTCTCTATGTCCTACCCATGTGTCCTTGATTCCTTTAGATCCTACCCTATTGACTATTTCATCTTTTTCCTCTTTATAGCCTTTGTCACCTTCTTATTTAATAATGTTTAAGAATTTAAAAACACTTATTGTCTTGTCTCTAGTCTAATTCATCATTTAGCTATCAAAGTTAGCTAAGAATCTATTTTCCTCCGGCTCCTACAAAACAGGAGTCTAAGAGTGTTCTTTTTCCTAGTTCGCTGACACCTGCTTCAGCCTTCACTTATTCACTGAAAATATCCCCATTCATGACCTTCTAGCTGTTAAATTCAATGAATTTTTTCAGTCTTTATCTGATACCAATGGGAATAACTATTCAAAATTGCTGGCTTAAAGGTAAGAGAAGGTTATGAGATCAAGAAGAAAGTATTTCCAATAAGATTTTCCTCTGAAAAGTAACCATCTGCAAAAAACATGTGTGTGTTTGGTCTTGTCCTTCATCATTGGGTTACAGCACTACTTAAATGTTTGTGAAACGTCTGAACAGAGTCTGCTTTTCTTTCTGTTTTTTTTTTTTTTTCCTTCTCAAAAATGAACTGAAGGGTATGATTTAGGCAGCACATTTCTCTCTTCTGCTCAAGTGTGTGACTGTCATTAGGCTTCTGCAGCAAGCATGGTCGACTGTGAACAGTTTAACTATGGTTTATACACGACAGATAAGTTCCAGGAATGTTGTCCAGTTGTAGCTGGGGATGGGTCTCCGAATTCCCCCTTTTTACCTGGAAATGACCTGAATACCCACATGAACTCCTAAATGGAGCAGGAGAATTTAAGCAGTGTTTAATACCAGACTCCAGGCTCTGGAACCAGACTGCGAGGTAGATGGCACAGCGCTGCAGCTTGGGTATGTTACCTAATACCCTGTTCCTCAGTTTCCTAATCTGTAAAATAGAAACAATTGTAATACGTCATTACTTGTGTTAAAAGAGATGTAAATCTTTTAGGAAAGACCTTGCTATCTAGGAAGCACTCAGTAAGCTTTAGCTGGTTTTAGTATTAGAATTAAAATTGGAATTAAGATGAGGATGAAAATAGCGTGAGAATTTGTATTTAACATGTTATCGGGCTGATTTAGGCTCACCAGTGAAACTCCATGTCTAACTTTTGGAAGAAAGATGAGGAAAGGGGAGACCAGAAATCACAGCAAAAAATGGGTAAGGTCACAGTAAATGACAATTATTTATGTGGAGACTACCTTAATACACATAATAGTGAGAATATATCTGCCTTTAAATGATAAGTAGATGTTTTACAAAAATCACACGTCCTCATAATCAAGAAATGCCAATTAGTTTGAAATACAAAATCACAACAATAAACCTTCTAATACCTTTTGGATGCATTTTAGGCTCTACTCTGTTGAGTAACCTACCTGCCAGCATTTAGAATACTAAATTAATAGCTATTTTAAAAAGCTGACAAAAAGACATTTCTGGTCTACTTAGTTTCTAAAGAACATAAGGTTATGGATAGCCCTTTAAACCAGACTAAGTTGTTAGTTTTCTACTATGTCAGGCTTTGCTCTTTGTGTAAATACGAATGCATTTTTTCCACTAAATAATAGTGTGCAAAGTCTTAGCCATGACACATTTCCCTCATTTATAAAACAAGGGGGTACACTAATGATAAGATGTCTCACATCTCTTGCAGGGTTGTATCGACTATGTGACTCTGGGTGTAAAGCAATTACACAGACATACCCTCACGTTACTCTTAAGTTATTGTTGCCACAGGGTGCTATAATCACATTATGTAGGAAAAAAAATCATGGCTCTATCAAATGGAAATTTGCTGTCAGTTTTCAACTTAAATTCTAAGCAGATAGTGGTTTCAGAAGGAATTTAAAATGTCTTTGGTGGGTCCTCTGGGTAGTGTAATTGGTTGAGCTTCCAATTCTTGGTGTTGGCTCAGGTCATGATTTCAGTGTCCTGAGATTGAGCCCCACGTGGGGCTCAATGCTCAGCACAGAGACTGCTTGAGACTCTCTTTCTCCCTCCGTCCCTCCCTCACCTGCTCTCTCTTTCTCTCAAATAAGTAAATCTTTAAAAATAAATCTTATAAATAAATAAATAATAATAATAAATAAATAAAGTGTCCCTGACATCATTGACATTGTTCTTTTTTCTTTCTTTCTTTTTTTAAATTAACATATAATGTATTATTAGTCCAGGGGTACAGGTCTGTGAATCACCAGGTTTACACACGTCACAGCACTCACTATAGGACATACTCTCCCCAATGTCCATAACCCAACCACCCTCTCCCTAACCCCCTCCTCCCAGCAACCCTCAATTTGTTTTGTGAGATTAAGAGTCACTTATGGTTTGTCTCCCTCCCGATCCCATCTTGTTTCATTTATTCTTTTCCTACTCCCCAAACCCCCCATGTTGCTTCTTGATATCCTCCTCTCAGGGAGATAATATGATAGTTGTCTTTCTCTGATTGACTTAGTTTTGCTAAGCACAATACCCTCTAGTTCCATCCACGTCATTGCAAATGGCAAGATTTCATTTCTTTTGATGGCTGCATAGTATTCCATTGTGTATATATACCACCTCTTCTTTATCCATTCATCTGTGGATGGACATCTAGGTTCTTTCCATAGTTCGGCTATTGTGGACATTGCTGCTATAAACATTCAGGTGCGCATGCCCCTTCAGATCACTACACTTGCATCTTTAGGGTAAATACCCAGTAGTGCAATTGCTGGGTCATAGGGTAGCTCTATTTTCAAAGTATTGAGGAACCTTCATGCTGTTTTCCAGAGTGGTTGCACCAACTTTTATTCCCACCAACAGTGTAGGAGTGTTCCCCTTTCTTCACATCCTCGCCAGCATCTGTCGTTTCCTAACTTGTTAATTTTAGCCATTCTGACTGGTGTGAGGTGGTATCTCATTGTAGTTTTGATTTGTATTTCCCTGATGCCGAGTGACGTGGAGCACTTTTTCATGTGTCTGTTGGCCATCTGGATGTCTTGTTTGCAGAAATGTCTGTTAATGTCCTCTGCCCATTTCTTGATTGGATTATTTGTTCTTTGGGTGTTGAGTTTGTTAAGTTCTTTACAGATTTTGGATACTAGCCCTTTACCTGATATGTCGTTTGCAAATATCTTCTCCAATTCTGTCAGTTGTCTTTTGGTTTTGTGAACTGTTTCCTTTGCTGTGCAAAAGCTTTGGATCTTGATGAAGTCCCAATAGTTCATTTTTGCCCTTGCTTCCCTTGCCTTTGGCAATGTTCCTAGGAAGAAGTTGCTGCAGCTGAGGTCGAAGAGGTTGCTGCCTGTATTCTCCTCAAGGATTTTGATGGATTCCTTTCTCACATTGAGGTCCTTCATCCATTTTGAGTCTATTTTCGTGTGTGGTGTAAGGAAATGGGTCCAGTTTCATTGTTCTGCATGTGGCTGTCCAATTTTCCCAACACCATTTGTTGAAGAAACTGTCTTTATTCCATTGGACATTCTTTCCTGCTTTGTCAAAGATTGGTTGACCTTAAGAGTTGAGGGTCTATTTCTGGGCTCTCTATTCTGTTCCACTGATCTATGTGTCTGTTTTTGTGCCAGTACCATGCTGTCTTGATGATGACAGCTTTGTAATAGAGCTTGAAGTCTGGAATTGTGATGCCACCAACTTTGGCTTTCTTTTTCAATATTCCTCTGGCTATTTGAGGTCTTTTCTGGTTCCATACAAATCTTAGGTTTATTTGTTCCATTTCTTTGAAAAAAATGGATGGTATTTTGATAGGGATTGCATTAAATGTGTAGATTGCTTTAGGTAGCATAGACATTATCACAATATTTGTTCTTCCAATCCAGGAGCATGGAACATTTTTCCATTTCCTTGTGTCTTCCTCAATTTCTTTCATGAGTACTTTATAGTTGTCTGAATACAGATTCTTTGCCTCTTTGGTTAGGTTTACTCCTAGGTATCTTATGATTTTGGGTGCAATTGTAAATGGGATTGACTCCTTAATTTCTCTTTCTTCTGTCTTGTTGTTGGTATATAGAAATGCAACTGACTTCTGTGCATTGATTTTACATTCTGACACTTTACTGAATTCCTGTACAAGTTCTAGCAGATTTGGAGTGGAGTCTTTTGGGTTTTCCACATATAGTATCATATCATCTGCAAAGAGTGATAGTTTGACTTCTTCTTTGCCGATTTGGATGCCTTTAATTTCTTTTTGTTGTCTGATTGCTGAGGCTAGGACTTCTAGTACTATGTTAAATAGCAGTGGTGAGAATGGACGTCCCTGCCGTGTTCCTGACCTTAGCGGAAAAGCTCTCAGTTTTTCTCCATTGAGAGTGGTATTTGCGGTGGGTTTTTCATAGATGGCTTTGATGATATTGAGGTATGTACCCTCTATCCCTACACTTTGCAGAGTTATGATCAGGAAAGGATGCTGTACTTTGTCAAATGCTTTTTCAGCATTGAGAGTATCATATGGCTTTTTTTTTTTTTTTTTTTGGTTCTTGTTCTTTCTTTTATTAATGTATTGTATCACATTGATTGATTTGCAGATGTTGAACCAACCTTGCAGCCCAGGAATAAATCCCACGTGGTCGTGGTTAATAATCCTTTTAATGTACTGTTGAATCCTATTGGCTAGTATTTTGGTGAGAATTTTTGCATCTGTGTTTATCAAGGATATTGGTCTGTAGTTCTCTTTTTTGATTGGATCTTTGTCTGGTTTTGGGATCAAGGTAATGCTGGCCTCATGAAATGATTTGGAAGTTTTCCTCCCTTTTCTATTTTTTGGAACAGTTTCAGGAGAATAGGAATTAGTTCTTCTTTAAATGTTTGGTAGAATTTCCCTGGGAAGCCGTCTGGCCCTGGGCGCTTGTTTTTGGGAGATTTTTGATGACTGTTTCAATCTGCTTACTGGTTATGGGTCTGTTCAGGTTTTCTATTTCTTCCTGGTTCAGTTGTGGTTGTATATATGTCTTTAGGAATGCATCCATTTCTCCCAGATTGTCAAATTTGTTGGCGTAGAGTTGCTCATAATATGTTCTTATAATTTTTTGTATTTCTTTGGTGTTGGTTGTGATCTCTCCTCTTTCATTCATGATTTTATTTATTTGGGTCCTTTCTCCTTTCTTTTTGATAAGTCTGGCCAGGGGTTTATTGATCTTATTAATTCTTTCAAAGAACCAGCTCCTAGTTTTGTTGATTTGTTTTTTTGGTTTCTATTTCATTGATTTCTGCTCTGATCTTTATTATTTCTCCTCTTCTGCTGGGTTTAGACTTTCTTTGTTGTTCCTTCTCCAGCTCCTTTAAATGTAGGGTTAGATTGTGTATTTGAGACCTTTCTTGTTTCTTGAGAAAGGCTTGTGCCGCTATATATTTTCCTTTCAGGACTGCCTTTGCTCTGTCCTACAGATTTTGAACCATTGTGTTTTCATTATCATTTGTTTCTATGAATTTTTTCAATTCTCCTTTAATGTCCTGGTTGACCCATTCATTCTTTACAAGAATGTTCTTTAGTCCTGACATTGACATTGTTCTAATCACAAAAACACTGAGTTGGAGAGAGAGTAAAGAGAAAAAAAATAATACAGTAGTTTACAGTGGAAAAGAAGAGAAAAATAGCATCAGGCAAGTCAACTAGTATCTGTCATTGGCTTCTGAGCCAGGTCATATAGTCAGAGCAGACACCCAATTGTTTCCAGATTCGTATTGAAATAATTAAAGAAGTTTGAAAATAAAGAAGCCCCCATATTAGTGCTAAAAACCAGAGAGGGTAAGTTGACTTTGGTGTTTTGTCAAATTTCTTCAACTTGAGATCTAGGTGGGGTCAGTGTGAAATAAAAGTCAACCTAATTCACAATGCCATAGGAAGGAAAAACTAACCAATTAATCAGGGGACCTCAAAAGAATTCTACAAATCTTCTTTCTGTACAATTATGACTACTTAAAGAAACCTACAATCACTTGAAAATTAAAATAACATTCTCCAGAATAATGATTTGATAAAGAGGAAGTAACTACAATCATTGATGGTTTATAAGATAAAGGAAAATACTGCATGTAAAATTTAAGAGCAAACATAAGACTCTAATGAAAATGTATGGGTTTAACCATTTTGCCTATTTAATAAGAAAAATGAAAATAAGAAAAAAAAGAATTTAGCTCTAGTTTTTTTTTCTTGCTGTCTTAATCGTAGCATTCTGACTACCAAATGCTCTACAAACAACTTTCTTTAGCAAACAGGACATGACCTCACCTAGCTTTTTGCCCAGGTCTCCAACATACCTCCTGTTCTCCTTTACCACTCTGAATAGTGGAGGCTTATCCTGGGCTCCCACCTGTTACAGACTCTAATGGTTTCATCGATTCCTATGGCTTTAGTGATCTTTGACATGTGATTGGAGCTCACCGTTGCATTTCAGAGAGCAGTTCTTTCACTAAATATTTAAATGCTTACCTCTGTCACCTCCCTTTTATCACCTACACCTGAGTTTTTATCATTTCTTATTTAAATAACATTAAAAAAAAAACCCTCTGGCATTTGTTCTTGTCACCCTCTACTTGATTCTCTGAGATTAGTCAGAAGGAACTTTTAAAATATGCAAATATATTGTACCACTCCTCTACTTAAATCTTCTCAATATGTTCCCATTGGTTCTATAATAGAGATAAACATTTTTAACATGGCCTATGATGTTCTTTATAATGTGGCCCTTGCTTATCTGCCCAGGCTCATATTGAGGCCTTCTTCCTCTTGCCCCTTGTATCTTCCTTTGGGTACTAGATCATGGATATGGAATGTGCTAATTGCTGGACTCTTAAATTTTTGCAGCATATTCCTTTCTTTCAGTAAATACACAGAAAGAAATCTATTAAAAATTATGAAGTCTGAAGTATTTGATATATTTTTTCCTATTTTTGTTATTCTGTTTAGTTATTATTGCATTATTCCCAAAGCCAGTGCTAGAAGTCATACTCATATACACTTATATTTACTGAATACCATATTTTTAACCTACTTCTTGCTCCATAAATAGTTTGTTATTTTAACTGTACATTAAACCATATTACTTAGGACTTCTGTGCCTCTTCTGTATACCTTCTTGTGGCCTGACTCACCATCTCATGAAACAATACAAAACACCATTGGACAGAAAACATTCATTCTAAGTCAGTTTTTGCAATTCCTCCACACCTTTTCATCACCTCCTATGGGGAAAAATTGAGTTAAGACAAATTAAATACTGAGGGATAAGATTTGTCGGGTAGGTGTGAGCTTTGTAGAACCAGAAACGTTATAATATACGGTTTATTTCACTCCATTTCCACAAAACCCACTTTTTGCCTCTTTGAAGATATCACCCCATTAAAAGTGCATGTTCTAGACTGAATGACTCAGACCTGAAGAATTTTCCTTCTGATGGGGAGGGCAGTGCAAGGACATTTTAAGGACTTATTCCTGGAAGCTCACACTAGAGTCTGTTTCTGAAGTCTTCCCAATAGCTCAGCAGACCATTTATATCCACAAATAAAGTCTCTTCTGGGCAAACCAAAAATGGATTCTTCAACTACATATCCTGTATATTGAATCCTATTACTGAATACAAAGCTATGCGTACATGTAGGGTGAAGCTCCAGGAAGGACTGGGGAACTGTAAGATGAATAATTTCTGGAGTTCACACAAGGTGTGAACATTTCATTTCTAAAGTGTCAGAGTGACTACCTGGGGCACTCAGGGGAGATACTAGAGTGACACTCTAAACTTGCCTTTAAAAGCTTGATAAATGTCAAAGGGTTAACTTGCTGTATACATCATATAATTGCTTGTCAGAATGAAGTCCAACATTCTATAAAGAAATAAAAACATCCAGCATTCAATAAATAATATTTAAAATGTCCACTTTCCAAAAAATGCTGTTAGACACTGAAAGAATAGAAACATGTGACCTATAAACAGGAGCGAAATAATGAATAGAAACAAATCCAGGAATAAAATAAATAATAATGCTAGTTACAAGGTCTTTAAATTAGTTATTAAAATATGCTCAAATTAAAGAAACATATGAATATAATGTCAAGGGAAATAAAAAGTATAAAAAGAAACAAATGGAAATTCTAGAACTGAAAAAGCAATCTCTGAAAAACTTCACTGGATGAGATAAACACCAGACTAGATTGTTACGGAAGAAGAACTCAACTCAAAAACAATAGAAACCAAAAGCCAACTGAGGAAAAGAAAAAAGATAAGAAAATAAAACAAAACAAGCAAGTAAAATCAGAGTCTCAGTGACTTGTGGGACAACATAAAGTAATCTAGCAATCATTTAGTCAAAGACCTCAAGAAAGGAAGGAAAAAAAATAACGACCAAAGTTTTTTTTTTTTTTTACAAATTTGATAAATACTATAAATATGTAGATCTAGGAAACTTAATTTGCACCAACCCATATAAACAAAAAGAAGACCCGTACCATCATACAGCTTAATTAGGTTGCTGAAAACCAGGGATAGAGGGGAAAAAAATCTTCACAGTCACAGGAAAAAAAAAAAAAATCCTTATCGCATAGAGAGGAATGAATCTAAGAATGATGAAAAACTCCCTGCCAGATACTATGCAAGGCAGAAGATAACAAAACGTCTATAACATGCTAAAAGAAAAAAAAAAAGAAGAAGAAGAAAGCCAAACTCAAACTGTACACCCACTGAAAATATTTTTTAAGAATAAAGACAACAATAAAAAAAAGGTTTGTAGGAATGTGGATGGAGCTACAGAGGATTATGCTACGTGAAATAAGTCAGTCAGAGAAAGACAAATACTATATGATTTCACTCATACGTGGAATTTAAGAAACAAAACAAATGGGCAAACAGAAAATAAAAGAGAGAGGCAAACCAAGAAACAGACTCTTAATATAGAGAGCAAACTGATGGTTACCAAAGTGGAGGTTCATGGGGGATGGGTGAAATAGGTGATGGGGAGTAAGGATGGTTCTTGCTGTGATGAACACCAGGTACTGTATGTATGGAAGTGTTGAATCACTATATTGTACACCTGAAACTAATATCACATTGTTAACTGACTGGAATTTAAATAAAAACTCAAAAAAAAAAAAAAAAGAATGAGGGTAACATAAGGATTTTCTCATATAATCAGAAACAGGGAATTACTGCCAGCAGATATGTGTTAAAAGAGTTGTTCAAGAAGTTTCTTTAGTTTGAAAGGAAATAATACAAGATAGAAACATGGGTGTACACAAAGAAATGAAGAGTACTGGAAATACTAAATATGTAGATAAATGTAAAAGACATTTCTCCCTCATTCAAAGATGTCTTCAGAAGACAGTTGTGTTGCTCATGTTTTCTCTCTCTTTCTCTCACTCGCTTACTCTCAAAAAATTTTTTTAAAAATTTCTTAAAAAAAAAAAGAACTTGTGTGTGTTTCTTGGATTCAAATCTACAGGCAGAACTTTCGCGCCCGGCGTGACAAATCGACCAGGAAACGTGAGGGTAAGAGGATGGTGAAAAGAAGTTAAAGAGACAAAGAGATGGGGCAGGAGGAGCACTGAGGAGGATGTCCAACAGTGCCGACTTGATTCAGGGCCGTGAGGCATTCTATAGCCAACAGTAACTCTCTTCAGCTGGTTACAAAAGACTTTGCTACGTGCACAAAAACCCTCCAGACCAGGCCTGTGTTACCCACTTCAGATCAACCCCTGTAGGCAATGGCTGACGTTAGTACAGTTGTCTCGTAAGAAGTAAAACCTGAGAGTGATCTATGAGCTGTGCTGGAACAGCAAGGACCAGTTAAGAGCTTATGACCCCAACCAATGGGCTGTCGTCTAACTAGTAAACGTGTGGGAAGTCATGTTGGCGAGCGCACAGCACAAAGCACAGACGCTTTCTCAGTGCTACTCAACTTTTCCGTCCTAAACCTTTGGTGAGGCTATTCAGACTTTAAAGGAGACACAGTCAGGGCATGGTTTGGTCCTCATCTCAAGCCTTATCGCGGCCTCCCACACAGAACAAACTGAAGAATTATACTGATGTATTAACTGTCTTGAAATAAAATTCTTAGGAAATTAATTTGCCATTCAGTTATCTCCTTTACTAAATTTGCAATTTTGATGTTATTTTTAAAATCATGAGAATAGATTAAACATGCTTTTTTGAAGTACTGATTTACTTTGAGAAGTTTTCAATACTGGAATAAAACTGAATTCTTTCTTGATAGAAATATTTTCATTGTTCACTGCATTAACCACGTGAACCACTGCATGAAGCTATAGGATGTGACCCATATGTTCAAGGGACACAAGAATGCAGTCACAGCACATTTGGGAAAGTGCCTATGGTACTTCATTAAGATGTCCAACTCCTCTAGATGTAAGATACAACTTTCACCTATTACCAGCTTACAGTCTTCCCAATTGGATTTGTTGAGACATTTCTTCTGTCTGATTTCATTTAGAGGCCAAACATGGGTGGAATCATACAAGAAATATGACTGTCTTAATTTAGGGCCCATTAGAGAGAACTGTAGCAGGTGCTTCTGCTTCTATCAGTCCTAACATATTCCCACACCAGCCAAATTGGCTTTTGATGTGTTTATGCAAAGACTGTTTTGAGGAATCACAACATAATGGAAGAGGGAAAGGAATTTTTTCTGAGAGAACATAAATCAAACTAAATCAGGGGAGATATTATCTTGCTAATAATGAAGAGGAGAATTGTTACTGATTTTATTGTTGTAAAGAATTACTTCTATATGGTAGTTAAAAATTAGAGCTTCCTTTAGGAGTTTGTGTCTTTAAAGATCTGGATCCACACATGTTGTGCTTTGTTTATGAGTTTTCAGGATTTGGAATCAAGATGATTGTGTTTTGAGTCTGTGCCTCTAATAGGTTATACATTGTTGGGAATGTATGTGATTATTTTGGGAAACTTCTGTCACTCATTTAAGCCTCAATTTCCTTATTATTAAAATAGACCTTAGTTAAATCTTTCCTAAATTTCCAATGGAGTTTCTTGTATTTATTGAGATGGAAAATCCTTTAGTACAAAGTAGAAGACTAATATGTAAAAATGCAAGGAGTGCCGTTGTATTTTTACTCTCTCAGCACACGGTATTGATAGGGCACTTTGATATACATAATAACTTAGTTGTTTTATATTTTAGCAGGAAAGTTGATCTAATTTTTTTTTATTGTGGTAAAAAGACACATGAGATTTACCCTCTTAACAAGAATTTAAATGAAATAAAATTCTTAGGAAATTAATTTGCCATCTAGTTATCTCCTTTACTAAACTGGCAATTTTGATGTTATTTTTAAAATCATGAGACTAGATTAAATGTGTTTTTTTCAAGTATTGATTTACTTTGTTTGAGAAGTTTTCAGTACTTGAAATCTGGACTAAAACTTCCACAACTATGTATTGTTAACTATAAGCACCACGTTGTACATCAGATTTCTAGAACTTTTTCATCGCGTGTGATTAGAAACTCTTTACCCATTGAATACCAATTCCTTGTTTTTCCCTCCTCCCAGCTCCTGGGAACTGCCATTCTAATTTCTGTTTCTATGAGTTTGGCAAGTTTAGAGGCCAAACATGGGTGGAATCAATATTTCTCTTCTTGTGACTAGCTTATTTCACTTAGCATAATGTCCTCAAGTTTCTTGCATATTGTGGCATCTGACAGGATTTCCTTATTATTTATTTATGGCTCAATAATATTCCACTGTATGCATACACCACATTTTCTGTATCCATTTATCCATTTATGGACATTTAGGTTTTTTTCCACCTCTTAGCCATTAAGAATAATGCAGCAATGAACATCAGAGGTTTTTTTCCACCTCTTAGTCATTAAGAATAATGCAGCAATGAACATCAGAGTGCAATATCTCTTCAAGACCGTACTTTAAATTCTTTTTAGTGTATACCCAGAAACAGAATTGCTGGGTCACATGGAAGTTCTATTCTAAAATTTTTGAGGAACCTCTATATTGTTTTTTAATAGTATCTGTACTATTTCATATTCCCACTACCAGAGTGTATGGGTTCTGATTTCTCCATATCCACACTAAAACTTATTATCTCTTGTCTTTGATAATAGCCACCTTAAAAGGTGTGAGGTCATAGCTTATTGTGATTTTGATTTGCAGGACTCTGATGATTAGTGATGTGGAGAATCTTTTCAAATACTTGTGGGTCATTTGTATGTCTTCTTTGGACAAATGTTTAATCAACTTCTTTACGTATTTTTAAATCAGGTTATTTATTTATTTATTTATTGTTATTCAATTATAGGATTTTAAAAAATACAGGTTTTGCAATAGAAAAAATCAATGAAACTAGGAGCTGGTTCTTTGAAAGAATTAATAGGATTGATAAACCCCTGGCCAGACTCATCAAAAAGAAAAGAGAAAGGACCCAAATCAATAAAATCATGAATGAAAGAGGAGAGATCACAACTAACACCAAAGAAATACAGACAATTATAAGAACATACTATGAGCAACTCTACGCCAACAAATTGGACAATCTGGAAGAAATGGATGCATTCCTAGAGACATATAAACTACCACAACTGAACCAGGAAGAAATAGAAAACCTGAACAGGCCCATAACCAGTAAGGAGATTGAAACAGTCATCAAAAATCTCCAAACAAACAAAAGCCCAGGGCCAGACGGCTTCCCAGGGGAATTCTACCAAACATTTAAAGAAGAACTCATTCCTATTCTCCTGATACTGTTCCAAAAAATAGAACTGGAAGGAAAACTTCCAAACTCATTTTATGAGGCCAGCATCACCTTGATCCCAAAACCAGACAAGGATCCCACCAAAAAAGAGAACTACAGACCAATATCCTTGATGAACACAGACGCAAAAATTCTCGCCAAAATACTAGCCAATAGGATTCAACAGTACATTAAAAGGATGATTCACCACGATCAAGTGGGATTTATTCCAGGGCTGCAGGGTTGGTTCAACATCCGCAAATCAATCAATGTGATACAACACATTAATAAAAGAAAGAACAAGAACCATATGATACTCTCAATAGATGCTGAAAAAGCATTTGACAAAGTACAGCATCCCTTCCTGATCAAAACTCTTCAAAGTGTAGGGATAGAGGGCACATACCTCAATATTATCAAAGCCATCTATGAAAAACCCATCGCAAATATCATTCTCAATGGAGAAAAACTGAAAGCTTTTCCGTTAAGGTCAGGAACACGGCAGGGATGTCCATTATCACCACTGCTATTCAACATAGTATTAGAAGTCCTAGCCTCAGCAATCAGACAACAAAAAGAAATTAAAGGCATCCAAATTGGTAAAGAAGAAATCAAACTATCACTCTTCACAGATGATATGATACTATATGTGGAAAATCCAAAAGACTCCACTCCAAAACTGCTAGAACTTGTACAGGAATTCAGTAAAGTGTCAGGATATAAAATCAATGCACAGAAATCAGTTGCATTTCTGTACACCAACAACAAGACAGAAGAAAGAGAAATTAAGGAGTCAATCCCATTTACAATTGTACCCAAAACTATAAGATACCTAGGAATAAACCTAACCAAAGAGGCTAAGAATCTATACACAGAAAATTATAAAGTACTCATGAAAGAAATGGAGGAAGACACAAAGAAATGGAAAAATGTTCCATGCTCCTGGATTGGAAGAATAAATATTGTGAAAATGTCTATGCTACCTAAAGCAATCTACACATTTAGTGCAATCCCTATCAAAATACCATCCATTTTTTTCAAAGAAATGGAACAAATAATCCTAAAATTTATATGGAACCAGAAAAGACCTCGAATAGCCAAAGGAATATTGAAGAACAAAGCCAAAGTTGGTGGCATCACAATTCCGGACTTCAAGCTCTATTACAAAGCTGTCATCATCAAGACAGCATGGTACTGGCACAAAAACAGACACATAGATCAGTGGAACAGAATAGAGAGCCCAGAAATCGACCCTCAACTCTATGGTCAACTAATCTTCGACAAAGCAGGAAAGAATGTCCAATGGAAAAAAGACAGCCTCTTCAATAAATGGTGCTGGGAAAATTGGACAGCCACATGCAGAAAAATGAAATTGGACCACTTCCTTACACCACACACAAAAATAGACTCCAAATGGATGAAGGACCTCAATGTGAGAAAGGAATCCATCAAAATCCTTGAGGAGAATGCAGGCAGCAACCTCTTCGACCTCAGCCGTAGCAACATCTTCCTAGGAACAACGGCAAAGGCAAGGGAAGCAAGGGCAAAAATGAACTATTGGGATTTCATCAAGATCAAAAGCTTTTGCACAGCAAAGGAAACAGTTCACAAAACCAAAAGACAACTGACAGAATGGGAGAAGATATTTGCAAACGACATATCAGATAAAGGGCTAGTATCCAAAATCTATAAGGAACTTAGCAAACTCAACACCCAAAGAACAAACAATCCAATCAAGAAATGGGCAGAGGACATGAACAGACATTTCTGCAAAGAAGACATCCAGATGGCCAACAGACACATGAAAAAGTGCTCCACGTCACTCGGCATCAGGGAAATACAAATCAAAACCACAATGAGATATCACCTCACACCAGTCAGAATGGCTAAAATGAACAAGTCAGGAAATGACAGATGCTGGCGAGGATGCGGAGAAAGGGGAACCCTCCTCCACTGTTGGTGGGAATGCAAGCTGGTGCAACCACTCTGGAAAACAGCATGGAGGTTCCTCAAAATGTTGAAAATAGAACTACCCTATGACCCAGCAATTGCACTACTGGGTATTTACCCTAAAGATACAGACGTAGTGATCCGAAGGGGCACGTGTACCCGAATGTTTATAGCAGCAATGTCTACAATAGCCAGACTATGGAAAGAACCTAGATGTCCATCAACAGATGAATGGATAAAGAAGATGTGGTATATGTACACAATGGAATACTTTGCAGCCATCAAAAGAAATGAAATCTTGCCATTTGCGACGACGTGGATGGAACTAGAGCGTATCATGCTTAGTGAAATAAGTCAATCGGAGAAAGACAACTATCATATGATCTCCCTGATATGAGGACATGGAGAAGCAACATGGGGGGGTAGGGAGATAGGAGAAGAATAAATGAAACAAGATGGGATTGGGAGGGAGACAAACCATAAATGACTCTTAATCTCACAAATCAAACTGGGGGTTGCTGGGGGGAGGTGGGATTGGGAGAGGGGGAGGGGGCTATGGACATTGGGGCGGGGAGGCGAACCATAAGAGACTATGGACTCTGAAAAACAACCTGAGGGTTTTGAAGGGTCAGGGGTGGGAGGTTGGGGGAACAGGTGGTGGGTAATAGGGAGGGCACGTTTTGCATGGAGCACTGGGTGTTGTGCAAAAACAATGAATACTGTTATGCTAAAAAAAATAAATAAAATGGGGAAAAAAAAAACCCACCAGAGCACAAATGCACCAAGCCAACTTTAACAGAACTGAAGGAAGGAAGAGACAGAAATACAATGATGGTAGGAAATCTAAGTACCCCACTTTCAATAATAGAACATCCAGACAGAATAGCAATAAGGAAATGGAAGACTTAACACTATTGACCAAAGGAACCTAACAGAAAGATACAGGACATTCCACCTAACAGCAAAATCCACATTCCTCTCAAGAGCACGTGGTACATTCTCCAGTCTAGACCAGATAGGCCACAAATCAAGTCTAACAAATTTAAGATGGTAAAAACTATACCAAATATCCTTTCTAACTACACTAGAAGAAACTCTCAAACAACTCAACTGTATATCTCAAAGAAATAAGAAGAACACCAAAAGAAGGCCAAAGATACCACAGTAATTCAAAGATTTAATAGGCTACTTTGAGAAATTATATGCCAGCAAACTGGATCGCCTAAAAGAAATGGACAAGTTTCTAGAAAGCTACAACCTACCAAAACTAAATCATGAAGAAATAGAAAATGCAAACAAACCTGCAACTAATAAGGAGATTAAATTAATAATAAAAAATCTCTCAACAAAGGAAATACCAGAACTAGACAGCTCCAATGGTGAATACTATCTAACATGCGAGGAAGAATTAACACCAATCCCTGTCAAACTCTTCCACAAAACTGAGGAGAAGGGAACACTTCCACATTCATTTATGAGGAATTAACTTGATAGCAAAGATATAAAAAGACTACAAGAAAACTACAGGCAAATATCTTTGAACATAGATACAAAAATTCTCCACAAAATATTAGCAAATCAAATTCAACAACCCATTAAAAGAATCATACACCATGACCAAATGGGAATTGTCTCTGTGATGCAAGGATGGTTCAACATACAAAAACCAATTACTATGATACATCACATTAACAGAAAAAAAGATAAAAATTACATGATCATCTTAATAGACCAATAAAGACCACAAATGGCAAGCCTACAGCTAACATCATAATCATTGGTAAAAACTGAAAGCTTTTCTTCTAAGATCAGGACAACACAAGGATTCCCATTCTTTTCACTTTTATTTAACATAATAGCGGAAGTCCTAGCTGGAGCAATTAGAGAAGAAAAAGAAATAAGAGTCATTCAAATTGGAAAAGAAGTAAAAAAAAAAAAATCTGTTTGCAGGTGACATGATCTGCAAATGCTGAAAACCCTAAAGATTTCAGGAAAAAAGTGTTGTTAGAAATAAAAAAAAATTCATAAAATTATAGAATATAAAATCAACATGCAGAAATCAGTTGCAATATACACAAAGTAATGAATAATCTAACAAGGAAATTAAAAGATCTGTCTCATTTACAATAGCATGAAAAAGAATAAAATACTCAGCACTAAATTTACCAATGGAGATAAATGACTTGTACACACTGAAAACTACAACACATTACTTAAACAAATTAAAGATGGTACAAATGAATGAAAGATACCTAATGTTCATGAATTGGAATACTTTATGTTGTTAAAATGTCCATACTATTTAAAGTAATCTGCAGATTGCAATTCTTATCAAATTCACAATAGAAATTTTTATGGAACTAGAAAAATAATTCTATAATTTATATGGAACTACAGAGGATTCCAAATAGCCAAAAACAATATTGAATAAGAGGAACAAAGTTGGGGGCCTCACACTTTCTGTTTTCAAAATACATTTTAAATCTACAGTATTTAAAATAATATAGTACTGGCATAAAAACAGACATCTAGAACAATGGAATAGAGAATAGAATAGAGAATGCAGAAGTAGACTTATGCATATACAGTTAAATGATCTTTGGTAAGGATGGTAAAACTACACAGTGAGGAAAGGATGGTTTCTTCAACAAATGGTGTTGGGAAAACTGGAGGCTCACATGCAAAAGAATAAAATATGACACAGCTTTTAACACCACACACACAAAATGAACTCATAAGGAATTAAATACTCAAAAATACAAAATTCCCAGAAGAAAACAAAGGTAAAAATCTTCATAACATTGGTCTGGCAATGATTTTTTTTTTTTACTGTAACACCAAGAGCACAGGCAACAAAAGCAAAAATAGAAAAATGGGACTACATCAAACTAAAAAGCTTCTACACAGCAAAGAAAACAATCAACAATGTGAAAAGACAACTTATGAAATGAGGAAAAATATTTGTAAACCATATATCTGATAAGGAATTAATGTCCAAAACCTGTATTTTTTTTTCCATTTTATTTATTTTTTCAGCATAACAGTATTCATTCTTTTTGCACAACACCCAGTGCTCCATGCAAAACGTGCCCTCCCCATTACCCACCACCTGTTCCCCCCACCTCCCACCCTTGACCCTTCAAAACCCTCAGGTTGTTTTTCAGAGTCCATAGTCTCTTATGGTTCACCTCCCCTCCCCAATGTCCATAGCCCCCTCCCCCTCTCCCAATCCCACCTCCCCCCAGCAACCCCCAGTTTGTTTTGTGAGATTAAGAGTCATTTATGGTTTGTCTCCCTCCCAATCCCATCTTGTTTCATTTATTCTTCTCCTATCTCCCTACCCCCCATGTTGCTTCTCCATGTCCTCATATCAGGGAGGTCATATGATAGTTGTCTTTCTCCGATTGACTTATTTCACTAAGCATGATACGCTCTAGTTCCATCCACATCGTCGCAAATGGCAAGATTTCATTTCTTTTGATGGCTGCATAGTATTCCATTGTGTATATATACCACTTCTTCTTTATCCATTCATCTGTTGATGGACATCTAGGTTCTTTCCATAGTCTGGCTATTGTAGACATTGCTGCTATAAACATTCGGGTACACGTGCCCCTTCGAATCACTATGTTTGTATCTTTAGGGTAAATACCCAGTAGTGCAATTGCTGGGTCATAGGGTAGTTCTATTTTCAACATTTTGAGGAACCTCCATGCTGTTTTCCAGAGTGGTTGCACCAGCTTGCATTCCCACCAACAGTGGAGGAGGGTTCCCCTTTCTCCGCATCCTCGCCAGCATCTGTCATTTCCTGACTTGTTAATTTTAGCCATTCTGACTGGTGTGAGGTGATATCTCATTGTGGTTTTGATTTGTATTTCCCTGATGCCGAGTGACGTGGAGCACTTTTTCATGTGTCTGTTGGCCATCTGGATGTCTTCTTTGCAGAAATGTCTGTTCATGTCCTCTGCCCATTTCTTGATTGGATTGTTTGTTCTTTGGGTGTTGAGTTTGCTAAGTTCCTTATAGATTTTGGATACTAGCCCTTTATCTGATATGTCATTTGCAAATATCTTCTCCCATTCTGTCAGTTGTCTTTTGGTTTTGTGAACTGTTTCCTTTGCTGTGCAAAAGCTTTTGATCTTGATGAAATCCCAATAGTTCATTTTTGCCCTTGCTTCCCTTGCCTTTGCCGTTGTTCCTAGGAAGATGTTGCTACGGCTGAGGTCGAAGAGGTTGCTGCCTGCATTCTCCTCAAGGATTTTGATGGATTCCTTTCTCACATTGAGGTCCTTCATCCATTTGGAGTCTATTTTTGTGTGTGGTGTAAGGAAGTGGTCCAATTTCATTTTTCTGCATGTGGCTGTCCAATTTTCCCAGCACCATTTATTGAAGAGGCTGTCTTTTTTCCATTGGACATTCTTTCCTGCTTTGTCGAAGATTAGTTGACCATAGAGTTGAGGGTCGATTTCTGGGCTCTCTATTCTGTTCCACTGATCTATGTGTCTGTTTTTGTGCCAGTACCATGCTGTCTTGATGATGACAGCTTTGTAATAGAGCTTGAAGTCCGGAATTGTGATGCCACCAACTTTGGCTTTGTTCTTCAATATTCCTTTGGCTATTTGAGGTCTTTTCTGGTTCCATATAAATTTTAGGATTATTTGTTCCATTTCTTTGAAAAAAATGGATGGTATTTTGATAGGGATTGCACTAAATGTGTAGATTGCTTTAGGTAGCATAGACATTTTCACAATATTTATTCTTCCAATCCAGGAGCATGGAACATTTTTCCATTTCTTTGTGTCTTCCTCCATTTCTTTCATGAGTACTTTATAATTTTCTGTGTATAGATTCTTAGCCTCTTTGGTTAGGTTTATTCCTAGGTATCTTATAGTTTTGGGTACAATTGTAAATGGGATTGACTCCTTAATTTCTCTTTCTTCTGTCTTGTTGTTGGTGTACAGAAATGCAACTGATTTCTGTGCATTGATTTTATATCCTGACACTTTACTGAATTCCTGTACAAGTTCTAGCAGTTTTGGAGTGGAGTCTTTTGGATTTTCCACATATAGTATCATATCATCTGTGAAGAGTGATAGTTTGATTTCTTCTTTACCAATTTGGATGCCTTTAATTTCTTTTTGTTGTCTGATTGCTGAGGCTAGGACTTCTAATACTATGTTGAATAGCAGTGGTGATAATGGACATCCCTGCCGTGTTCCTGACCTTAACGGAAAAGCTTTCAGTTTTTCTCCATTGAGAATGATATTTGCGATGGGTTTTTCATAGATGGCTTTGATAATATTGAGGTATGTGCCCTCTATCCCTACACTTTGAAGAGTTTTGATCAGGAAGGGATGCTGTACTTTGTCAAATGCTTTTTCAGCATCTATTGAGAGTATCATATGGTTCTTGTTCTTTCTTTTATTAATGTGTTGTATCACATTGATTGATTTGCGGATGTTGAACCAACCCTGCAGCCCTGGAATAAATCCCACTTGATCGTGGTGAATCATCCTTTTAATGTACTGTTGAATCCTATTGGCTAGTATTTTGGCGAGAATTTTTGCGTCTGTGTTCATCAAGGATATTGGTCTGTAGTTCTCTTTTTTGGTGGGATCCTTGTCTGGTTTTGGGATCAAGGTGATGCTGGCCTCATAAAATGAGTTTGGAAGTTTTCCTTCCAGTTCTATTTTTTGGAACAGTATCAGGAGAATAGGAATGAGTTCTTCTTTAAATGTTTGGTAGAATTCCCCTGGGAAGCCGTCTGGCCCTGGGCTTTTGTTTGTTTGGAGATTTTTGATGACTGTTTCAATCTCCTTACTGGTTATGGGCCTGTTCAGGTTTTCTATTTCTTCCTGGTTCAGTTGTGGTAGTTTATATGTCTCTAGGAATGCGTCCATTTCTTCCAGATTGTCAAATTTGTTGGCGTAGAGTTGCGCATAGTATGTTCTTATAATTGTCTGTATTTCTTTGGTGTTAGTTGTGATCTCTCCTCTTTCATTCATGATTTTATTGATTTGGGTCCTTTCTCTTTTCTTTTTGATGAGTCTGGCCAGGGGTTTATCAATCTTGATTCTTTCAAAGAATCAGCTCCTAGTTTCATTGATTTTTTCTATTGTTTTTTTGGTTTCTATTTCTTTGATTTCTGCTCTGATCTTTATGATTTCTCTTCTCCTGCTGGGTTTAGGGTTTCTTTCTTGTTCTTTCTCCAGCTCCTTTATGTGTAGGGTTAGGTTGTGTACTTGAGACCTTTCTTGTTTCTTGAGAAAGGCTTGTACCGCTATATATTTTCCTCTGAGGACTGCCTTTGCTGTGTCCCATAGATTTTGAACTGTTGTGTTTTCATTATCATTTGTTTCCATGAATTTTTTCAGTTCTTCTTTAATTTCCTGGTTGACCCATTCATTCTTTAGAAGGATGCTGTTTAGTCTCCATGTATTTGGGTTCTTTCCAGCTTTCCTCTTGTGATTGAGTTCTAGCTTCAAAGCATTGTGGTCTGAAAATATGCAGGGAATGATCCTAATCTTTTGATACCGGTTGAGACCTGATTTGTGACCCAGGATGGGATCTATTCTGGAGAAGGTTCCATGTGCACTAGAGAAGAATGTGTATTCTGTTGCTTTGGGATGAAATGTTCTGAATATATCTGTGATGTCCATCTAGTCCAGTGTGTCATTTAAGGCCTTTATTTCCTTGTAGATCTTTTGCTTGGATGATCTGTCCATTTCAGTGAGGGGGGTGTTCAAGTCCCCTACTATTACTCTATTATTATTGATGTGTTTCTTTGATTTTGTTATTAATTGGTTTATATAGTTGACTGCTCCCACGTTAGGGGCATAGATATTTAAAATTGTTAGATCTTCTTGTTGGACAGACCCTTTGAGTAGGATATCGTGTCCTTCCTCATCTCTTATTATAGTCTTTGGCTTAAAATCTAATTGATCTGATATAAGGATTGCCACCCCAGCTTTCTTCTGATGCCCATTAGCATAGTATGTTGTTTTCCACCCCCTCACTTTAAATCTGGAGGTGTCTTCGTGTCTAAAATGAGTTTCTTGTAGGGAACATACTGATGGGTTTTGTTTTTTTATCCATTCTGATACCCTGTGTCTTTTGATTGGGGCATTTCGCCCATTAACATTCAGGGTAACTATTGAGAGATATGAATTTAGTGCCATTATTAGCCTGTAAGGTGACTGTTACTGTATATTGTCTCTGTACCTTTCTGATCTACTACTTTTAGGCTCTCTCTTTGCTTAGAGGACCCCTTTCAATATTTCCTGTAGAGCTGGTTTGGTGTTTGCAAATTCTTTCAGTTTTTGTTTGTCCTGGAAGCTTTTGATCTCTCCTTCTATTTTCAATGATAGCCTAGCTGGATAGAGTATTCTTGGCTGCATGTTTTTCTCATTGAGTGCTCTGAATATATCATGCCAGCTCTTTCTGGCCTGCCAGGTCTCTGTGGATAAGTCTGCTGCCAATCTAATATTTTTACCATTGTATGTTACAGACTTCTTTTCCCGGGCTGCTTTCAGGATTTCTCTTTGTCACTAAGACTTGTAAATTTTACTATTAGGTGGCGGGGTGTGGACCTATTCTTGTTGACTTTGTGGGGGGTTCTCTGCATCTCCTGGATTTTGATGCTTGTTCCCTTGGCCATATTAGGGAAATTCTCTCCAATAATTCTCTCCCATAGACCTTCTGCTCCCCTCTCTGTTTCTTCTTCTTCTGGAATCCCAATTATTCTAATGCTGTATCGTCTTATGGTGTCACTTATCTCTCGAATTCTCCCCTCGTGGTCCAGTAGCTGTTTGTCCCTCTTTTGCTCGGCTTCTTTATTCTCTGTCATTTGGTCTTCTATATCACTAATTCTTTCTTCTGCCTCATTTATCCTAGCAGTGAGAGCCTCCATTTTTGATTGCACCTCATTAATAGCTTTTTTGATTTCAACTTGGTTAGATTTTAGTTCTTTAATTTCTCCAGAAAGGGCTTTTATATCTCCAGAGAGGGTTTCTCTAATATCTTCCATGCCTTTTTCGAGCCCGGCTAGAATGTTCAGAATCGTCATTCTGAACTCTTGATCTGACATATTACCAATGTCTGTGTTGATTAGGTCCCTAGCCTTCGGTACTGTCTCTTGTTCTTTTGTTTGTGGTGATTTTTTCCGCCTTGTCATTTTGTCCAGATAAGCGGATATGAAGGAGCAAATAAAATACTAAAAGGGTGGCAAAGACCCCAGAAAAATGCGCTGTAACCAAATGAGAAGAGACCCCAAATTGTGGGGGGGAGAAAGGGGATAAAAAGAGGTTCAGAAAAAAAAAGGAAAAAAATTTAAAAAATAAAACAAATAAAAAATATAAAAAAGAAAGAAAAAATATATATATTTAGATAAACTAGTCAAAAAACGTTAAAAGAGAAAAGGGTAAAAGTTTTTAAAAATTTAGCAGAAGAAGAAAAAAGAAAAAAAATTGAAAAAAGAAAAAAAAAAAAACTTGAAGTAGCCGCAAGACTAAAGAATCATGGGGAGAAAGCCATGAGTTCCGTGCTTTGCTTTCTCCTCCTCTGGAATTGCGCTGCTTTCTTAGGAGTTGAACCTTCTTTCCTTGATAGATGAACTTCGTCTTGGCTGGATATTTTGTTGATCTTCTGGGGGAGGGCCTGCTGTAGTTACTCTCAAGTGCTTTGCCCGAGGCGGGATTGCACCGCCCTCCGGACTAAGTAATCGGCTTGGGTTCGCTTTTGGGAGCTTCTGTTCCCTGAACGCTTTCCGTAGAGTTCCGGAGGACAGGAATGAAAATGGCGGCCTCCTAGTCTCCGGCCCGAATGAGCCTTGAGCCTGGGGCCCCACTCCTCAGTGCGCCCCCAGAGGACAGCACCCAATCACTCCCATATCCCCAGCCTCTAGCCACGCTCCGAGCTCACCCAGCCCGCGACCAGTTCAAGGTAACCCCTAGCTGAGAGTTCAGTCCTCGGCTCTGTCTCTGTAGCCGGCTTCTCTGTTCTAACACCTGCGAGCTCTGCGACACTCCGACACCCCCGATCCTTCTGTGACCCTGCGGGACCTGCGGTCACACCGACCCCGCGTGGGCTTCAGCCTGGGTTAGCCTCTGGAGCAACGTCCCTCAGTGGAACAGACTTTTAAAAGTCCTGATTTTGTGCTCCATTCCTCTGCTGCTTGCCGTGAGCCGGCCCCTCCCCCCGAGGTCTATCTTCCTGTCGTTTTAGATTCACTTCTCCGCCAGTCCTACCTTTCAGAAATTGGTTGATTTTCTGTTTCTAGGTTGCTGTTCTTCTTCTCTTCGATTCCCGTTGGATTTGTAGGTGTTTGCAATGTTTAGATAAGCTATGGAGCTGATCTCCTGCTACCTGATGTAGTTTCAACCTGCTACTTCTCCGCCATCTTGACTCCTCCTGTGCTCTGGTGTTTAATGAATATATTTATAATTGTTTTATTTTCCTGATGTATTGACCCTTTTATCATTATATACTGTCCTTCTTAGTGTCCTGTGACAATTTTTTTTTTTTAAAGATTTTATTTATTTATTTGACAGATAGAGATCACAAGCAGGCAGAGAGAGAGAGAGAGGAGGAAACAGGCTTCCCGCTGAGCAGAGAGCCCGATGTGGGGCTTGATCCCAGGACCCTGGGATCATGACCTGAGCCGAAGGCAGCGGCTTAACCCACCGAGCCACCCAGGTGCCCCCCTGTGACAATTTTTAACTTAAACTCTTTTTGTCTGATATAAGTATGGACACCCCTGCTTTCTTTGGATTAACATTTGCATGGAATATATTTTCCTATTCTTTCACTTTTAAGCTGTGTATGTCCTTAAATCTAAAGTCTGTCTTTTATAGCTAGCTTATAGTTGGATCTTTTTTTAATCCACTCATTTACTCTTTTGATTTAGAAATTTAATCCATTTATATTTAGAATAATTACTGATTGAGAATAATTTACTATTACCATTTTGTTTATTGCCTTTTGTCCATTTTACACCATTTCTGTTCACCTTTTCCTCTCATCCTATCTTCCTTTGTGTTTCTTTGATTTTTTCGTGGTGACATGGTTTGATTACTTTCTTCTTTTCTTCTTCTTTTTTTTTTAAATCTTCTATAGATATTTTCTTTTTGGTCACCATGGGCCTTATATATCTTATAACAATCTATTTGAAGTTGATGACAATTTAACTTCAGTCACATACAAATAGTCTATACTTTTATTTCTCCTTCTCTCCACACTTTGTTACTGATGTCACAAATGACATCTTTTTTGTACTGTGTATTGATTAGAATGCATTTATAGTTATGGTTATCTTTTATACCTTTATCTTTTAACTTATATAAGATGATTAAAATGTTTTATGCACTATTGTTACAGTATTTAAATATTCTATACTTGTCTATATATTTACCTTTACCAGAGAGTTTTATATTTTCATATTGCTCCTTACTATACTTGGATTTCAACTTGAAGGACTCCTTTTGTCATTTCTTATAAGGCAAGTCTACTGGTGATGAACTCCCTTAATCTTTTTTTTTTTATGTGAAAAGTCTTTAATTATCTTTCTTTTTGAAGGATATTATTGTATTCCTCAACTCCAGAATTTCTGTTTGTTTTTTTTAAATACTTTCTGTCTCTTTGTTGATTGTGGGAAGCCGCAGTAAGGCTTGAGACGAGAGCCAAACTAGACTCGGACTTGTGCCTCCTCCAATGTCTCACTCTCACTTGAATCATATTCAAGGCAGAGGATAACGGAGTTGAGTTGCATTTGAGAAAGAGCCTGTGCCATGTGCTGTTTGTTCCCCTACGTGACTTCTCACATGCCCTCTAGATATTTGACCTTCAAAACAACCCAGATGCACTCATTAATCTTCTAGTGGTTCTTGCTGTCCTGCTAGAAGCTATGAGATAATCTTTCAAGTGTGTTTCTAGTGGATGATGTTTACCATCCACCACCTGGCGCTGGTATGTCTGTAGTGAAAAATATTATGAAGCTGGTGTGTGAACCTTTAATCCTGCAGCAACACTTAGATAAGTCACCCTTTCACTGTAAGACTTCTATATACTCTCTTGTTTTTACTAATAAAGTGGCATTTGGTGGAAATCATCCCCGGTGCTCCTCCTGCCCCCATCTCTTTGTCTCTTTGATTTCTTTTCACCAGCCTCTTACCCTCGTGTTCCTGGTCGATTTGTCACGCGGGCCGTGACAGTTGATATTCTTTTTTATTCATGTGTTATTTTCTTGATGATGATTTTGAGTTCTTTAGGTAATTTATATATCTCTGATTCTTTAGGATAAATTTTTAGAGTTTTATTTTGTTCTTTTTATGGAGGCATTTTCTTAGTTTCTTTGTTGTTTTATAACTTTACGTTGGAATATGCAACAGCAGCTTCCCCCAGTCCTTATGATTTTATTTGGGGGAAGATTTTCATTAAACAACCTAACTAAAGCTTTTAGGGGTACCTAAAATCTTGTGAGGGAAGGTGTGGTTTCTCTAGGCTTGTGCAAACAATTTCCTTGGTGGCATGGACAGTTTCTTTTTTAGGAGCCTATAATCTCTTGCTTTATCTGGTGTCTATGGATGATACTGGAAATTCTCTAGTTCTACAGAAGTAATTGCCTAGTTCCCTCCTGTTCTTACCAGCTACCAGGTATTGAAATTTTGCTCGCTTCTTATCAGTGCCCTAAGACACGTGAACAGTTACTCATTCTTCAGGCAGTCATCAGAAAAGCAGGAACACTGGACACATGTTCCACTTCTTTTCATCCTTCATGAGGGAGAAGCTTTGACTTGTGCACTTTACCCACTCATGCCAAGCTGTACCAGCTACAGCAAGCCACTCCCCACCATTCTTTGCTTACAGTGGCTCCTAGGCATACAAACTAAGCTAGTTCCATCAGTGTTCCAGATTAAGTGAGACATAAATTAGGACCTTGGATAGCTTTCTGAAAAACCACAATGTTGTATGCACGAATGCCCTACTCTTCTCTTTCTCCCTGAGGGAAATGTAGCTAGTAGGGTTCTTCTTTCTCAGTGCTGTGCTATGCCAGCTTGGGAGAGGGGTTGAAGCTGGTAGAGTGAAATTGATCTTCTAATCCATCTCATTACAGCTGTTTTCAGCTTTGTGATCTCCTGGTGTTCTAAAATTTCTTAACTGGATTTGGGGATTATCTAAATGCCAATATTTTGGCCCAAATATCTTGTTAAATCAGTGTTTTTGTGGGGCGAGTAGGGCTGGGACTTCCTATTCCATCTTGCCGACCTTGTTCTCTATTTTTAAGTTATTTTATTGCTAGGAAATTCTTCCATTAGTGTCAGAAACTGTTATACCTTTCACCTGTATTAGTAGAGTAGATATCCATGATTTGAAGTGACCCGAATCAGGCTTCTGTGAATATCACCTCCCCCATTCTATCCATCTTTTATTCTCAGGAGCTTCCATTTTTTTAATATGATCACAATTGATTGTGTAGCTCTCAACCCAAACTGCATCATTGAGCCTATTTCTTAGTAAATTTCATTCTTGGAACCAGAGACAGTGTGAAAATGTCTCTTAGGTGAGTAAGGTCATAAGACATAAAACTTTGTAGTTATTAGACTTTGTGTTTTCTTCATGTGTAGAAAACCATCCTCAAGTGAGAAACTAATGAAGTTGACATGCTGAGAGGACCAGACATGAGAGATACAAAAACACATTCTTAATGGTGCCTGGTACCCCCTTGGGCTCTTTATCTGAGTCTTATATGGATTTTTATTGCTGATGTTCAAGAAAACTTCTGGGTACGTGGATGGCCCAGTCAGTTAAATGTCTGCCTTCAGTTCAGGTCATGATCCCAGGGTCCAGGAATTAAGCCACACATCAGGCTCCCTGCTCAGCAGGGAGTCTGTTTCTTCCTCTCCCTGTACCCCCAACCCCACTTGTGCTCTCTTTCAAATAAATAAATAAAATCTTGAAAGAAAACTAACTCTCATGGTTAAATTAGTTAAGTCTGAGATTAAATTAGTTAAATCTTGAGATCTGCATCTCAAACAGGCTTAACTAATGCAATTTTCATTGAACTTAAATCCCAAACTCCAATAGCAACTTGAAACTCATGGTTTTAAGTATTATATTGCATTGTTATGTGGTCTTAATCACGTTGTTTATTTCCTTCTCTTTTTAAATAAGTATAGTTGAATAAATTATTTAGTGCTGCTGCTTGTTTGTTTAGTGTTTACTCTAAACCATTCTAACCATTCTATAGCATGCCATCAAAAAGTTGCCTGGGGTTGTGTTGTTAAAATAGATACTTGACAGAGAGGAGTGTATATACACACTAAACTTACTATGACATTGTGTCTATAATTTCATACCCTTCACATTCTTCTATCTTCTTCCCAACCTGTATTTTTGCCAGATAAATATCAATGTTTGTGAAAATTATGTTTATAATCCTTTCTTTTCCTCCTTAGTAATTTTCTCTATGAAAAAGTTAACAGATTATTCTAAGACTCTTTTTGATGTGTGAGCTGTCCTTACTAAAGATGCATTAGTCTAACTATGGTTCTGAAAGTAACTATCATAACTTTTAATCTTTATCATTTTGTCTGTTTAATGGTTCCCAGATGGTTCTAGAATATGAGAGACAACACATCTATTATAGTGGAATAATGGTGTTCCTAATAGCACTGAGGCAAGGGCTCTTTGGCTCTGTAACTTTCTTATGAGAACATTAGTTGAGTCTATTTGGGTCAGAAAAATGAGACTACATTTCAGCTTGAGGAAGTGACATGTTGTTGTTGCCAGACAGGCAGTTTATTATTCTTTTCTGAGCAGAATACCCCAAAGATGCTTTTAGTTGTATTTCCAGATGTTTAATCATATCATCATAATGATGAACTATTTTAGAATACAATTACATAGGCAGCATCTTCAAGAATAAATAAAATGATAAGCTTCACTGAATTATCAAAGAGTTTATGGAAAATTTTTAAAATACAAAGCAATCTATTTCCAACTCCTTATAACAAGAAACTGTTCCAAACTTGGTGAAATCACACTCAGTATTAGAGGTCGCAAGGACTTTGAGATCACTTGATCGTAAGACTACACAGAGATAGTTTAAAAAGGAAATTACAAGTACACAGCAGGGAGACCTACTGTACTTCAGAAGTTCAGGGAAGGCATTCTGGAGAAATAAACTTTAATCTGAGTCCTACAGGATAAAGAAAGGGGAGGGTGAGAACATATAGCTAGCTGTGGTTTTCTAGGCAAAGTGAATATTCTGGCAAGCAAGAGAAGGTATTCAAGAAACTGAAAGATGTCAGGGTTGGCTTACCCTTAACAACTGTGTAGTCCTGGGTGACATTATTTAGTTTCTGTAAGTCTCAGAACGTAGTTTCTATAAGCTTCAACGTCTTCCATTGAGGAATTAAGATAATAATAGGGGTGCTTGGCTGGCTCCCTTGGGAGAGCATGTGACTGATAATCTCCGGGTTGTGAATTCAAACCCCTCCTTGGGCATGAAGCCTACTTTTAAAAACAACAACAACAACAACAAAAACACCTTAAAAATTTAAGATAATAATAGTACCTACCTCCTGGAATTGTCAAGATTAATTCTAATTCTTTCCATAATTGTTTTATCCCAGTGCCTTAGAACATATGTTTTCACTAAAGAATAACTTTGATGTGAAGAAATTAAAAGATTTTAAAAAAAGTTTATTTGAAAAAGCATGAGCAAGCATGATCAAGGGAGGGATAGAGGAATAAGCAGATTTCCCACTGAGCATGCAGCCTGATGTGGGGCTCAGTCCCAGGATCCTGAGATCATGACGTGGGCCAAAGTCAGAAGCTTACCCAACTGAGCCACCCAGGCTCAGTTTCCATTTCCCCAGAAATGGAAAGTATTTTTTTAAAAGATTTTATTTATTTATTTGACAGAGATCACAAGTAGGCAAAAAGGCAGGCAGAGAAGGGGTGGGGAGCAGGCTCCCTGCTGAGCAGAAATCCCGATGCTGGGCTTGATCCCAGGACCCTGAGATCATGACCTGAGCTGAAGGCAGAGGCTTAACCCACTGAGTCACCCAGGAGTCCCCAGAAATGGAAAGTTTTTAAATAAAGAATGACATGATCAGATTTTTAAAAATCGTTATACTTCAGGATTAGGATGGATTTATAGAGAACAAGACTAAATGTGGTAACATCAGTTAGAATAACTTCATAGTGATCCAGCTGACAGGTGGTGATGGTGTGGGCTAAGATAAAAAATAACAACAGAGGTATAGAGAAATGGATTAACAAAATTTGAAATATTTGGGGTGCCTGGGTTGCTCAGTCAGTTAAGCATCTGCCTTCCCTGGCTGAAGTTATGATCTCAGGGTCCTGGGATCAAACTCTGCATTGGGGTCTTTGCTCAGTGGAGAGCCGCTTCTTTCTCCCACTCCCTCTGTTCCTCCCCCTGCTTGTGTGCTCTCTCTTTGTGTCAAATAAATAAAATCTTTTAAAAAAAGAATTTAAAATTTGAAATATTAGATTTTAGTGCAGTATTAGGTGAAGAGTATAGGGGTGAAGAGAGAGAGAGAGTAGTAAGGGATAGTTCCCAGTTTTCTAAAATTTCCTATTGCTGCATAAAAAATGACCATAAATAGCAACTTGAAACAATATAAATGCATTATCTCACAGTTTCTGAGTCAGAAGTTGTCAGAGCTTAGCTGGGTCCTCTGCTCAAGGTCTCCCAAGACTGACATCAAGATGACAGTTCGGACTGCCATCTCATTTGAAGGCTCTAACTGAAAGACCCTTTCCTCTCAAGTCCTTTGGAACCTGCCTCTGGAGAGATAATACTACAGTTCCCTAATTCCGTTCATTTAGTGCTGGGCAGATCGTTATCACGATGGTGCAGCATCCACGGTGCCACTGCCATGAATGCTGGACTCCCAGGAGTCTCTCAAAGGTGTTTACTGGGCTTGAGTACACAAATGCAAACCTATCTCAGAGTATGAAGGCAACTGTAACTGAGGATGCATTTTCTCATCACATACATTTACAATTTAGAATTTTAGAGTATGCACATAGAACAAGACATCTTCTAACTATGTCTCCTTTTGAACACTAGGCAATTATCACTCCATTTTGGGAATGCGATCTCTTTGATGTTGGTAATCGCCCAGCTTTGCACACACTGCCGTAAGTGGGAATGATGGGCAAGGGGCCCTGAGCAGAGTGAGCAGAGGAGGAGATTCACTTACAGAATGTCTGTTCCTTGTCCGGGCAAGTCTCAAGAGCAACCTGGAAGAGCATGATGTCAAGACATTAGTTGCATTATATGCAAAATCAATTGAAAATACTTATTGGAAATATTGAAATACTTTGGATGTTTTAACCAACTGTAATTATTAAAAACAAAGTTCACACACGTGAACATATTGCATTTTATACCTAAAAAGAAAAAGAGAAAATGAATAAATTAAATGAATCTGAAGACACAAAGGATATTTTAATGTTCTACAATGGAATTTTAGAATTTTTCTCCTCAAGTGATGAATGTTCTGTCAGAACTCTTGTTCTAATTGGATAAATTTCATTCCTTATTGGGATGGAATGAAATTGAGATTTTGCACTATTTAAACTTGTGAAATTCTTAAAAGAATCATAAGTAGTGATAAGTTACATGAGTTTTGCCTTTTTGGGCAAGGGAAAAGGCATTTTGAATGAAAGTAAACAGTATCTACCAAAAAGGTGAGCTGAAATATTGACATATTTCAATGTAAAATGTAGAATTCAGTATATTCTCTATTTAGCAGAATTTGCTCTGAGTTTAACAGGTACTTTGACACTAAAAGATTCTATTTTCTCATTTAAAAAAGATCATGGTCTACATAGAAGAGTCAGTCAAAAGGACATCAGTTTTTAATTTATTTACTAAAAGCTTTAAAGGAGAGTACAGGCAATTTTATGAAAATATTTAAAAATGAGATCGTATCAAAAAAACATTCTTAGAGAAAAACATTATTATAGGTGCTGATACCATTAAGCAACTAAGGTATATGAGTATGATAATTTTCTGCTTTTTTTAAAAAAAGAGATCCTATTTATATATTTATTTATTTATTTGAGATTGAGAGAGATTGAGAGTGGGAGGAGGGGCAGAGGGAGAAACACTTCCTGCTGAGCAAGGAGCCCATTACAGAACTCTATCCCAGGACCCTGAGATTGTGACCTGAGCTGAAGGCAGATGCTTAACTGACTGAGCCACACAGGTGCCCAATTTTTCTGCTTGTTATTTCTTATGGCTCAGATAATCAATATAAAACTTTTTAAAAAACATTTTCTCTAGAATAAATTTTCTTATTTTTAGAGAGCAGTTTATTATTTAAAACAATTTTAAATTATTTAGAAATATTTTTTAAAGTTGTGAATAGAATTATTCTATATGGCCACCAATATAATAACCTCATTGGTTGGTCAATATGTGAGTATTTTAAAAATTATGTAATTTGATTCTTTTGAGACACTTTTTCACTTTCAAAAGTATCCCAGTTGAAACAATAAATTAGTTGATTATTCTGTTTGTATCTCTCTTCACTCAAGCCTCGCTGTTATAGTATCTAAAGGCGAAACAGCAGGTCCCACTTGTAGTTTTTACTCTCCCAAAATACACATGCCAGTGTGACACACAAGCCATTCTTTTCTTCTTCCTGTAGAGATTAGACTCTGGTTTTGTAGCCTCTTGTAATATGATGTCATAGTTTTATCAGTGGATGATGAGCTTAAGTGATGCATATCAGCTCCAGGCTTGATGCATATTTGGGAAGTCCTTCTATTTTCTTTTGTTCTATTGCTGACAGTGGCCACAACCCTCAGCATGACCTTGCAAACCCTCATTTTATACCTGGCAGAGCCACTCCCTGAAAGGAGTCTGTTGAGTCTGAATTTTCTAACAGTGCGTACCAACCAGAAAAACTTGCTATTCCTTGGGAGAAGATAATCACAAATGACAATACAGACAACAGGCTGATATCCAGGATCTATAAAGAACTCTTCAAACTCAACACCCCAAAAATAGATAATCATGTCAAAAAGTGGGCAGAAGACATGAACAGACACTTCTCCAATGAAGACATACAAATGGCTAACAGACACATGAAAAAATGTTCATCATCACTAGCCATCAGGGAGATTCAAATTAAAACCACATTGAGATACCACCTCACACAAGTTAGAATGGCCAAAATTAACAAGACAGGAAACAACATGTGTTGTAGAGGATGTGGAGAAAGAGGAACCCTCTTACACTGTTGGTGGTAATGCAAGTTGGTGCAGCCACTTTGGAGAACAGTGTGGAGATTCCTTAAGACATTAAAAATAGAGTTTCCCTATGACCCTACAATTGCACTACTGGGTATTTGCCCCAAAGATACAGAAGTAGTGAAAAGAAGGGCCAATGTTCATAGCAGCAATGGCCACAGTCACCAAACTGTGGAAAGAACCAAGATGCCCTTCAACAGACGAATGGATAAGGAAGATGTGGTCCATATATACTAGGGAGTATTATGCCTCCATCAGAAAGGATGAATACCCAACTTTTGTATCAACATGGACGGGACTGGAAGTAATTACACTGAGTGAAATAAGTCAAGCAGAGAGAGTCAATTATCATATGATTTTGCTTATTTGTGGAGCATAAGAAATAACATGGAGGACATAGGGAGATGGAAAGGAGAAGGGAGTTGGGGGAAATTGGAGGGGGAGATGAACCATGAGAGACTATGGACTCTGAAAAGCCATCTGAGGGTTTTGAAGGAGTGGGGCATGGGAAGTTGGGTGAGCCTGGTGGTGGGTATTATGGAGGCCACGTATTGCATGGAGCACTGGGTATGGTGCATAAACAATGAATTCTGGTACACTAAAAAGAAATTAAAAAATAAATAAAAATAAAAAAAACCCAAAACAAAAAAACCAACTTGGTATTCTTACCTAGTCAAGAAAACACTTCCTAGGTTTAACTCACTGAGATTTTGGAGTTTAATTGAACAGATACAGAAATGGGTATCTTTGATCAGAGTGCTGCAGGAATGAAATGGAAACTATGTGGTATTGTCCTTTTTTGTTGTTGTTTTTTAATAAGTTCTGCCCTGGAGAATGCAGAGCTTGAATTCATGACCTTGTGATCAAGAGCTGAGCTGAGATCAAGAGCTGGACGCCCAACCAAGCTACCCAGGCATTGCTATGGGGGATTGTCCTTGTGGTTGGGCAAAAGTTTGTAAAGAAATTGATACTGAAGGCTGAAAATATAGCCACCCATGTTTACCAGAGGTGAAGTGTTTATAAAATTATTGTTTACCATACCTGGAAGGCATACCATGTGCTAACTGTAGGATTTAATATATCTATGGAACTGTGGCTGCTGAGTTTTCCCTATTCTTCCCTTTCCCCAAAAGGAAGCTATCATGCCCTTGGTTGTATATTGGATATCTTCTACTGAATTTGGCAGATAATTTGCCTCTTCAGCTCACAGGTTCCTGCTCTACGTGGAGCCACATTCATAGAAGGTAGAAAGGATGGTTTATCATACAGACATCTTGAACTTATGAGCTGGTCCAGTAACCAGATAGCACTTTCAATTTTCACCCTGGTAGATTTTCTGCCTTCACTCCACCAGGACAAATTTTGTTGTCTTCTGTCCTACCTGTTATAAAAAAAACTCTAGGATTTCTGGTCACTCTTCATTTCCAGCACTTTGCCCATTTCCTCTGCACATCTCTTGTTTTATTCCCACCTCCCACCCCTCCTGTTACTGAAACTCTTCAACTCTGCCCGCTGGAATTCCTGGTCCATCATCAGTAATATCCTTCATGTTCTCAAACCCTTTTCCCAACTTTTCCCTTTATTTAATTATTTGCCCTAACAGGAAGCCGTTGTTCCATTGGACACTCTGTGAAGAGTGACTCTTCCTCTCACACTGCTTGCATCGTTGCAAGGGCTGAAGAGTGAGATTTGACAGCTCACCCCTCCTTTGTCTCAGGGGCCTGTGGACAAAGGGGCAGAGGGCAGGACAGAGGGCAAGAGGAAATTAGGCCAGAAGGGAAGATTCTACCTTTTCTCCAGAAGGATCCCTGCTTTGACAGGAGGAGAAAATGTTAAAAAAAAAAAAATTGAAAAGGGAAACCTATGTACATGTTAAGGCTAAATTTACAATAAAAAGTTAAATTTGTCAATTCCAACATTAAGAGCTATAACAAATGCAAAGTTGGTGGTTTAGCCCCCAGCCCTGAGTAAAGGTCGAAAGAGGCCAGGTTCAGTGGTGTTTACTCTATGCTAGTTGAGAGTCGGGGTTTGCACAGAACCATGCTAAGGGCCCCAGGGGTTCCTTCTTGCCCCTTCTTCCTCTTTCTTTCTTCTCCCACTCTAAGGGGGAAAGATGGGGGCAGGGGAGAATGATTGCGGTTCCAAGGCTTCTGAGAAAAAGCCAGAGGGAGGCACAGTCAGTCAAACTGAGGCATGGGCTATGAGGTCGTGGGAAATGAAAAGGGAACAAAATAAAACAGAACTGGAAGGACACCCAGTGCATAAAGCAGAAGCTGGGAGGGGGGCCTGGGGGTGACTTTCTTTGCTTCCATGCCTCCCTCACCTGCACCATACCTTCCCCCTCTGATGTCAGTCCATCAGACAGGGAGAGGGAGGGTCTCAGGCTCCTTCCCAAGAGGGTTCTCAGTTTTGTGCGAGACAGAATTCAAGAGCAAGCCTTTTCAGAGAAAGGAACAATGATTTATTAAGTCTAGGAGCGAGAAAGGAGCTCCTTCCCAAGGTAATAGTTTCTCGTCCCAGATGAGTAAGACGACCCCTCCCCCACTTTTTTGCCTCTTACAAGGGTTTTTTAAGCTTTTTAAAGTTAGCTAATGTCTAGAGAAGGGCTTACTCTTTAACTTTGGGTTCATCATTTACATTGAGCACTTAGTTTTTTCATTGTCTTAGGGTTGTGAAATTACTCACACGGAGCAATTTTAAGAATGTCTGGTCTTCATGGCTTTACTGCCAGAGGAAGTAAGATCTTGTGGTCTACCATGAGTTAGGATCTTGTGACTCTCATCAGGCCTGCCAGAGTTTAGGTTAAAGGGTCAGCCTAAAAACCAAAGTGGCTTAACTTTGGTCACCTTTTCTCTGGAGTCTCCCTTCCCTCCTGTCTTACTTGTAGCCAAGGGAGAGGAACAGAGAGAAGCCTGGACTCCTGCCTGAACTTAGCCTTGGGACAGAGCACTGAGAGAGGAGGGAGAAGGGCACTACTGTTCCACTCGCTCTCTGCTTTCCCTTCTTTCCACAGCCACAGTACCCTGATACCCATCCTTGCTTGAGATTGGTTAAAAACTGAGATGCAAAATCCTGGAGGAGAACACAGGCAGCAACACTTTGACCTCAGCTGCAGCAACTTCTTGCTAGACATGTCTCCAAAGACAAGGGAAACAAAAGTAAACTCGAACTACTGGGACTTCATCAAGATAAAAAGTTTTTGCACAGCAAAGAAAGCAGTCAATAAAACTAAAAGGCAACTGACAGAATGGGAAAAGATATTTGCAATTGTCTTTCCAGATAAAAGGCTAGTATCTAAAATCTGTAAAGAATTATCAAACTCAATACCCCAAAATAACAAAAAATCCAGTCAAGAAGTGGGCAGAAGACATGAACAGACATTTCTCCAAAGAAGACATACAACTGGCCACTAGACACATGAGAAATGCTCAACATTGCTTGGTATCAGGAAAGTACAAATCAAAATCACACGGAGATCCCACCTCACACCGGTCAGAATGGCTAAAACGAACAACTCAGGAAGTGACAGATGTTGGGCAAGGATGTGGAGAAAGGGAAACCCTTTTAACCTGTTGCTGGGAATGCAAGCTGGTGTAACCACTATGGAAAACAGTATGGAGTTTCCTCAAAAAGTTAAAAATAGAGCAACCCAGTATCAGGCAATTACACTGTTAGGTGTTTATCCAAAGGATACAAACATAGTGATTCAAAGGGGCACATGTACTCCAATGTTTATAGAAGCAATGTCTATAATTGTCAAAATATGGAAAGAACCCAGATGCCCATCAACAGATAAATGGATCAAGAAGATATGGTATCTATATGCATATATCTATATGCAATGGAATGTACTCTAGTAGGTGGGGCTAGAACAGACATATTACTCAGCCATTTGCAGAGGTGGATGGAACTAGAGGGTATTATGCGAAGTGAAATGAATTAAGCAAAAGGCAAATATATGGTTTCACTCGTATGTGGAATTTAAGAGACAAGACAGATGAACATAGAGAAAGGGAAAGAAAAATAAGATGAAAACAGAGAGGGAGACAAACGATAAGAGACAAACTGAGGGCTGTCTCTTAACCATAGGAAACAAACTGAGGGTTGCTGGGAGGGAGTAGGGAGATAGGGTAACTGGGTGCTGGACGTTAAGGAGGGTACTTGATGAAATGAGCACTGGGTGTTACATGCAATGGATTAACCACTAAATTCTACCTCTGAAACTAATAATGCACTAATTAACACTATATGTTAATTAAATTAAAACAACAACAACCACCACCAAGATGCAGGGAGGGAGCATGCAGGGCAGCCAGCTCCTGAGCGGGCAGTTGGGGGGGTGGGTGTGGGGGTCGTGGGCCTGGCAGCTGGTGTCCCAGAACCCAAGGGGGTTCTGGAGAAGAATCCAGGTGTGGGGGAGCTGCCTCTCACTGCCTTTCAGAGTTCTTTGGAAGGTTTTCATTTCCAGGGAGGAAAAGGGCAGCTTGCTGGCAGTTTGGGCTTCAGACCTGGCTTTCCTGGTTTCCTGTAACCCCCAACTTGGGGGGCCAGCCATAGCCCATCTCAGTGTTGGTGGCCATATGGAGGGTGGTGGTGGACCTGTGGGTGCAGTCCCCTCATGACAGGCACCGGAGGACCAGGCAGGAGGTGGCAGCTAAAAGCAGGACCACAGTCTCAGTCTCTGAAGGCTGAGATCTCACCGCTGGGCCCTGGGCACCGAGGTCGGCAGCATACACTCCCAGGCTGCAGGCCTACTACGTCAGCTGCTTATTAGTCATCCCATAGTTGCGATGGTGCCCATAACATCCTCTTTCGGTCGCAGGAAACAGGTTCCACCACCGCACTGGTGCCTGTAATGACCCCCGCCATAGTGGTCTCCAAAACTGAGCCAGGCAGGCTCCTGGCCTGAAGATGGGTTCCCTGTACTGCTCAGATCCATGATGGTCCCAGCTGAAGTGGCTCCTTGGTCTGGAGCACCACCATCAGTTTGCCCAGATTGACAGAGCATTGCTTTCTGCAATAGAGATGGGGATCTTCACCCATGGTCTTGGTGACCCCAATCCACCACTGTGCTCACCACCTGAGCTTCCTGGGCCATCATCACAGTCCCTGCCTTGGGCATCAACATGGTAGGGTGGGTGGACATGTTGACAACGGAAGAGATGGATGTCCCCTCCTGGGCAGCTGTGGTTGTCAGCGTTTGAGTGGTTGAGTGGCTCACCATAACTGAAGAAGAACCCACCTTCACAGTAGCTGGGAAGGTGGTGGTATCAGGTGTTATAGCCATGGCTCTGATGATGGTGGTGCCCTTTGTGACACCTAGCACTGTGGGCAACAAGGAAGATCATCTAGGTGGTGACAGCTGTGGTCACTGGCCGCTAGTTCAACTATCCCGCTCATCTCTGGGCTCTGATCATTGTTCCCTGGGCACTCTGCCCATTCTGTAATGAAAACTGCTTTTGATAAAGCAATGAATATCTTCAACATTGTAGAGCAAATGATCAGATGTTAATTGTTTTTCAATATGCACACACAGAATTTCCCAGCCCTGTTTACCAGGAAGACCATTTGTAGTGCTTTACAGTACCATCTTTGTCATAAATCAAGTGTTTGTGTGTGTGGGTTTATCTGGGGGCTCCCATTTCTGTCTCATCGTTCTGCCTATCTCTGCACCCAGTACCATAACTGCTTAGTCACTGTAGTTTAAAAATAAATCTTGATGTACATTGGAGCAAGTTCTACCACCTCTTTCTTCTCTTTTGGCTATTCTTGGTCCTTGGTCCTATATTCCAATAAAAACATTAGAACTTTAGAACCAGTTGACAACTTCACAAGTGAACCTATAGGGATCTTGAATGATAATTCACTGACTCTATAAATCAATTTGGAGCGAATCTTTACAGTATGGCACCTTCCAATTTATGGCCACCATATATCTTTACTACACCAATTTTTCTTTCAATGTTTTATAATTTTCTTTGTAGAAACTTTGCAACATATTTTATTAGATTTTTAAATTATTTTTAAAAGTTTATTTATTTTTATTTTTTATTATGTCTTTAAGATTTTATTTATTTATCTGACAGAAAGAGATCTCAGGTTGGGGGAGAGGCAGGCAGAGAGAGAGAGAGAGGAGGAAGCAGGCTCCCCGCTGAGCAGAAAACCCGATGTGGGGCTCAATCCCAAGACCCTGGGATCATGACCTGAGCTGAAGGCAGAGGCTTTAACCCACCGAGCCACCCAGGCACCCTATTTTTATTTTTAAGTAAAAGTTTATTTACTTAAAAGTCTATTTTTAAAAATTCCTCTGTTTTGGATTATTTAGAAAAAACTTAGTTTTATATATTAGTGTTATATAAAATAACCTTATTAAACTCAAATATTCCTTTTTTAAAAGATTTTATTTGTGTATTTGAGAGAAAGAATAAGCAGAGGGAAGAGGCAAAACAAGAGAGAGATGCAGGCTCCCCACTGAGCAGGGAGCCTGATTTTGCAGGGTTATATCCCAGGGCCTTGAGATCATGACCTGAGCCAAAGGCAGTTGCTTAACTGACTGAGCCACTCAGGCACCCCATCAAATATTCCTTTCTTTTTTTTTTCCATTTTATTTATTTTTTCAGCGTAACAGTATTCATTCTTTTTGCACAACACCCAGTGCTCCATGCAAAACGTGCCCTCCCCATTACCCACCACCTGTTCCCCCAACCTCCCACCCCTGACCCTTCAAAACCCTTCAATAACTATTTATTTGTAGATTATTTTGTATTTTTGTGTGTATAATCGTATTACCTACACAAAATGATTGTATTCTTGAATTTCTTTTTTTTTTTTAATTTTATTTGTTTATTTGAGAGAGTTCATGAGTGAGTGGGAGGAGGGGCAGAGGGAAAGGTGGGGGAAAGAATCTCCTATAGAGTCTGTGTTGAGAACGAAGTTCAGTATGGGGCTTGATTTGAGACATGAGATCATGATCTGAGCCCACACCAAGAGTTGGATGCTCAAATGACAGCCAACCGGGTACCCCTGTGTTCCTGCATTTCTAATCAATGTATCTGAATTCTTTTTCTTGTTTTACTGTATTGGCTAAGGTCCCTAATAGTACGGTGAATAGAGGGGAAGATAATGGGCATCCCATTTTGTTTCCCAACCTCAAATAGAAGTGTTTAGCATTCTGCCATTGTGTATCATGTTTTCATAGTTATGTTCTTTCAGACTAAAGAAACTTCCTCCTATTTCTAGTTCCTAAGAATTTTTAATGGTCAATGTTGAATTTTTTCAAAATTTTTCTGCATAGATTGAGATGATCCTATGAATTTTCTCCTTTATTTTATTCTAATTTACCGATTTAATTTTCTTCTGTATGAATTGTGTTCTTTGATTTTTTTTTTCCCCCCGAAGATAAGTCAACTTCATGTTTCTAGAATAAATTCAGCTTGGTCACTCATATCATCCTTTTATATATAAAATTTGGTTTTATTTGGTTTACAGATACTTTAAGAGTTTTGTATCTAGGGGCACCTGGGTGGCTCAGTGGGTTAAAGCCTCTGCCTTCAGCTCAGGTCTTGATCTCAGGGTCCTGGGATTGAGCCCCACATCGGGCTCTCTACTCAGCAGGGAGCCTGCTTCCCCCTCTCCCTCTGCCTGTCTCTTTGCCTACTTGTGATCTCTGTCTGTCAAATAAATAAATAAAATCTTTTAAAAAGAAGTTTTGTATCTATGTTCACACGGGAGATCAGCCTATTTTTTGTTTTGTAGTGTCCTGTTCAAGTTTCACAATCAAGGTTTTAGAGCTTTCATAAAATGAGCTAGAATTTTTATGTTCATTCCCTATCCTCTGAAAAAGTCTGTATAGGATTAGCATGGCTGTCTCCCTAAATGTTTGGTAGACACACTGAACTTTCTGGACTGCTCTGACATCAATGTGCATTCTACCCCCATACACTTGGAGAATCTAAGATTTTAGTAAAGGCTAACTTATTTACAGAAAATAGAACCCACTCTTGCTCACACGTGCCACTAGAAAAACGAGTCCTTGACTAATTGAATGATATTGGTGTCTTCCTTTTAAAATAAGTGTTTATTTATTTGATCCTTATTATAAGTCAGGCACTCAGCTAAGAATTTTACTCGTATTCTCTCACTTAATCCTTTAACAAAACTATGAGAACCTCCGGTTTGCTCAGAAGTCAGAGGCACAGAGAGGTCAGAATATTTCATGGAGGGAAACTCTGCGGGGAGGTGGAGGCAGGATTGTATCCCAGGCAGCCTGGTGCCAGAGCTTACTCCCCTCACCTCTGGCTAATGCAACTTGCTTTGTTCGGACTGTTGCTCTTTTCTCTTCCCTTTAGATTTTCTTAATATCTAATAAATGCCTTCACAGTCGAATTTCCCTTGATTAATGCTTTGTTCGAATTCTGTGTTTTAATATATGGTATTTGACTATCACTGCTGAATAGTTGTTACTTTTAATTTGGAGTTTTTCGTCATCTTGAGTTATTTAGAAGAGTAGTTTAACACTTTTGAGTAGAAAAAGATTCTTTGGGGCTAGGCTTTGGTTGTTTACTGTTTGGTTTTTTGACATTGTAATCAGAACGTGGACAGTGTAATTTCTGTCTTGAGCACTTTTTCCTTTAGAATTTTTTCGTAACCTAACATCTGGCTAATCATTGCAAATGTTCCATAGTGTTTGAAAATAATGTATCTTCAATTTGTTTGGTACACATTTCTATATATATCTATCATAGCAAGCTAGATATTTGTGATATTTGATTTTTTTCCAGCTTACTTGCCCTTTTCTGAGAGGGTTTTTTTTTCCATCCTCCTTGGTTCTGGTTTGCCAGTTTTAATTTGTATTTTTGCTTTATTTATTTCAATGCTATGTTCAGTCCTTTATGGTTTTTGGCATCTTCATGAGGTGTACCTTTAGTCAATATAAAACATTTGTCTTCATCACACTCACTACCTGACCTTTTTACAATTTTGTTGAATACCCCCCCTTTTTTTTTTGCCAATCCAGTTTTCATTTTTATAGCAGTGCCCATTTCCGTCATCAGCTTTCCATGTCAGAAACACACCTGTTGCCTTACCAATGCGGTGGGCCCCACTTTACTCATGCTGTTCTCTCTGATCTCTGCAGAGCCCTTCATTGATCCACAATGACCTGAGATCAAAGAAATCTTGCAAAAATGCACTTACTCTTTTTTTAAAAAATATTTTTATTTATTTATTTGACACATAGAGAGTACAAGTTGGGGGAAAAATAGGCAGAGGGAATGGGAGAAGCAGGCCCCCCACTGAGCAGGGAGCCCCACATGGGGCCCAATCCCAGGACCCATGACCTGAACCAAAGGCAGATGCTTGACCTACTGAGCCACCCAGGTGGCCCGCATTTACTCTCTTAAACTGGCAAGATATAATAGGAAAATCTGTCTGTTGACTGTTTATTTCAGCCTGTATTTTCAGTGGGGCTTTTTCTTATCTACTGGGATTGTTTAGAACATAAATCATTTTCTAAAACCTCTACTAGGCTCCTATAGGAATGCAGGGGCACAGATCTGCTGTGCCATTGGCCATTGGCATTGTTTCTTTCCTTTGCTTCTCTCGTGTTTTACTAGGTATTAACTTCCAAGTATGGACAGATTTGTTCAGATGAAGTCTGCGTGGTGACATCGCATGTGCATTTGGGGACTTGCTAGAATCTTCTCTTCCTTTCTGCTTCTTGTTGACACTGCCTGGTGCACAGTGCTGGTTTTCATCTTTACCTCAAAGGAGTAATAGGAATTCTTTGAATAGAAAGGAATAATAACAGAACTTATTATTCCTCTAAAAATTTTTGATACAATCCTCAAATCTAACACATATACTCTGTATATTATTATTATTTTTTTTTGTCACTGTCATCCATTAAATGGTAAGTCCTTAGGGTAGCAGGCACTGTGCTGAATCACCTCTATGGTCCTGGCGTGCAGGGTGATGCCTGGCACACAAGCATTCAATAAATGTGAGAAATGAGGCACATGGAAATAGACTAATGCATTCATAGGCACCTAACACAAAAGTCCATGAGAAACGCAAATATAATGAACAAGGTGTCCTTACTTCTACCCGTGGCCTGTAATAATATCTTCTTCCTCTAAAAGCCAAAAGGATTCCTTTAAACCTTAAGTCTGATCATGTCTCTTCCCTGTTCCAAATCTGGTTCTAGGGACTTCCTATCTCAGTCCAAGTAAAAGCTGAAGTTCTTCTCTTGGCCCTGGGGCCCAACAGATGGTGTCCTCATCTCCCCCATCTCCTTACACAACCTCCTCCAGCTCTGTTGGCCTCACTGATTTTCCTTAAACAACTTAAGCAGAGTATAGCCTCCAGGATTTTGCATTTGCTTTCTCTCTGTCTGGCATGGACTCCTCCTTCATATCCACATGGCTTTCTCTCACCTGCTCCAAACCTCTGCTTGACTGCTACCTTCCTTGGGAATCCAATCCCCGCCCAATGTGCCTGCATCTCGTTTACCACATTGATTTCCTCACACTCTGTGATACCACCTGATGTATTAAATATTTGTTTATTTTCTCCTTCTAGAACACATGCTCCCCGATAGAGGACATGTGTCTAGGTTTTCATTGTTGCAACCCAAGGGCTTAGTGAATGGTAGATGTGATTTTTAAATGAACAAATGAAGTTATTTGCTTAGATTTGGTAGCTATTGCTACATTTGCTATGGTCATACGTACTGAAAATATAGAGGTAACATGTCAGGAAGGAGTGATAGGTACCAGTTATCACTGAGAAGGGTTGGGGCTTGCAGCTGTGGCAGGGCACTCCATATGAGGCATGTGCTTGCTCATCCCTGGGTACGCAAGAATTGGAGGCTTCCAACACCGTCCTGGGAGAAGGATGTTGGAAAGCCTGTACTCTTTGGATTTCATGCCCATGGCAAAATAACGCTCATGGACTGGGTGGCGGGAAAAAGCCGAGACTGCATGTGTGTATTAGGTGAGACCAAGGATTGGAGGAACAAGACCAGTATCGACTTTGTGTCTGCAGAATGTCCTCTCCTTGCATTTATACTGGTGGACAGGAAAGCATGTGAAAAATTGTATTTGTATTTAGTTCAGATATGTCTGCTATTTTACAAGACAGGACTTTGGTGACCAAAAGCAGGGGTCCCTAAACTAACGTTCCCCCCTCAGCTTGCAATGCCATGTTTAAGATGACAATTCACAGTATAGTTAATGGAGTGATTTAGAGATGCTTAATTGAAATAAATTAAAGCTTAGAACCAAGATGAAATTGTGGAAAGATAATAAAAATGGTCTGATTCACTTGTAAAATTCTATCATTGTACGTCTTTTGCACTTACAAACCTGAGCATCTGTGGATATTTTAAATATCTATAAGGTGATCTTTTGACTCTATAGGACATTTTGACACATTGGCTGAATTTTCTAATGGATTAGTAATCTATAAGAAAACTGAAATTAAGTTATCAGTGATGTAATAAAGAAGAGGTTGATCTTAAATCTCGAAGTAATGCTGCCAACTCTGTCCTGTCTTGTCTGTCACATTTGTTGAGAATTTACAGAGCCCCAGGTACTGTGAGCATTTCCAGTGCACTTAATTAAGGGTATTAATTAATTGTGATGTGATTAATTAGTAATGACGGGGGATTAAGGGTTTTCTTACTAACTTATTGTCTGCATTTCACCTTGAGGACACAGGGTCAGAGAATAGTTTTCCTAAGACATAAAGGGAGGAGATGGAATTGCATCATAGGTAACAGTGCAGAATCTATGATTTAACCTGGAGTTTCTCTCTTACAGTCAGTAGACTGGCTGCCTTGAGGAGACCTGGATTCTGTCATGGTTAACAAGTTTCAGAAAAAAGGTAAAGGAACCTAATTATTTAGGCCATGAAAACTTCCCAGGGTTTTGGAGCTAAAGGCAAATGGGAAGAATTCCAGAGATGATAAGGCTTTGAAAGAATGACCATGAACTAATTTCTGTCTCTGAGTAATAATTTGGTAATTCAAGGAACAGACCATGTGTACAAAAACATGATAAAGCCAAATCTTCATTTTTTCCTAAAATTTGTATCAAATAAATTAGTTTTTCTTGTACATATTCTATAAAAATTCTGTAATTAGGGGCACCTGGATGGTTCAGTCAGTCAAGTATCTGACTCTTGATTTTGGTTCAGACCATGATCTCAGCATCATGAGATTTAGCCCAGCATGGAGCTCGGTGCTGGGCATGGAGCCTCCTTAAGATTCTCCCTCTCTCTCAGCCTCTACCCGGCAACACGCTCTCTCTCTCAAAAAAAAAAAAAAATTCTGTAATTAATATTGAAAGTTGACTGTCTCAGAGACTTTTCATCCCTTACCACATGTTATGAATTTGTCACATTAACACTTGTTGAGTAAAGCACAGCCTGCCCCATGATGAATGGTGAGATGTGGTTCAACACAAAACAGGAGAACTTGAGAGAGAGAGAGATTTAATACTCACAGGTCCTGAAAGAATTAGTTGGAGGAGCCACAAGGGAAGATCAGGTGCGAACATGGAGAGAGCGAGTGGCAGGGCCTGGGGCATTGGCCTTTTTTTTTAGGATCTGTTTTGGGTGGCGTAACTATGGGGTTTATAGGCTAAGCCTGGATTGGTCAATTCAAACAAAAGAGCAGGGTTTCTGGTAAGCTCCACAGAGGTCTTATCTAATGGTGCTCAAGATGGAAGGCCTGGGAGGCAAGGGAGACTGTTATCCCAAGGACTGTTGGAGAAGTCATGTCAGGAACTTAAATTTACTTGTGACTCTGCGGGCTGCTGTTGAGGGCCTACGCTCTGACAGGTGGCTAGGGTCTGTTTAAGATTTCTGCAGGCCACAGAATAGATGTCCAGGCAGCAGCAGCAAGGAGTGTGTAGCTCAACTCCTGACCTCATAGAATGAGAAAACCTTACAACTATTATAGAAAACATGTTAGCACATAGTGAATATAATTTTTGTTTCAAAAAATAATTGTTAATGAGAACCTAGCAAAATCAGAACTTATTAATAATGGAGCTTAGGGTTTGTTATTGTTGTTTTGTTTTTTAGCTATAGTTAAATTGAGAGAGGATTTTAAGTATTATATGCAATGCATAAGAAAGCTTAAAGGACATTTTGATTTTTAATTTTCTCGTTTTCAAAAAGTAAGAGGCCTAGCTCATAAATATCTTACAGTTAAAAATGTGTAACCTTGCCTAATTTATTACTTGTTTTTTATACTTTTACCTTTGGTAGCTTTCCCAAGAGAAGAAATTTTGTACTTTTCATTACAGATTTACCAACTGTAATTGTGTTTATTAATTTAGTAGGCTCTCTGTCTTGGCTGTGAAGTGTTTTCCTAAAACTAGTACCAAAGTTAAAAAGAATAGCGATCAAGGTGTATTTGTCCAAAAGATAAAAGAATTATAGGCAATAACTTTGTTATTCAGTATTATCCACTTACTATTATTCTCTATTTGTTAGTAGTATCTAAAAAATCATTTAACCACTCTTTATACAGTTTCAGCACAAGCAGAGGAGGGGCTGATACAGAATGTTACCAATTTGTGTAGCTGGTTTAGCCAAAGTGCAGAAAGAGACACCACAATACCCTCCCTGTTGTAGATGGGGAGGGACGAAACTGTTCTTTTGGGCTGTTCTTAAAGATTTTTTATTTTTTATCTATTTATTTGACAGAGAGAGAGATCACAACTAGACAGAGAGGCAGGCAGAGAGAGAGAGAGGGAGAAGCAGGCTCCCCGCCAAGCAGAGAGCCTGATGCGGGGCTCGATTCCAGGACCCTGAGATCATGACCTGAGCTGAAGTCAGCGGCTTAACCCACTGAGCCACCCAGGCGGCCCCGGGCTGTTCTTGATACACGTTGGCTTCAGCATAATGCTGAGTACTCACATAGTTTTCAAAGGGCATTCACATTTATTCTCATTTCATTCTTTTTTTAAAAGTATTTATTTAGTTATTTATTTGCGTATCCTTGACATAGTGTTACATTAGTTTCAGGAATACAACACAGCGATCCAACAAGTTTGCACACCATGATATTCTCACCACAAACGTTGTTACCATTGGTCACCTTATAACACTATTTACAACAGCACGGACTATATTCACAAGGCTGTGCCCTCATCTCTGTGACATACTGATTCCATAACTGGAAGTCTGTACCTCCCCAAGTTTTCACATCCCCCTGCCTCTGTTAGCCATTGTTTGTTTTCTGTAGTATAGGTCTGATTCATCATCTATTGTAAGACACGGGAAGGTGAATTGTTTTCCACCGGTTAAGTGTCTTGCTCAAGGTTGGGCAATGAATTTATGAGGAGTTAGGGTATGGACAGAAACCTCTTAACCTCATGGTTTCAAACTCAGCAGAAGATCTCAAATGTCTTAAATGGTCTTAATGACACTGATTGGATACAGCTGTATGATACTGAATTTTTTTTTTTTTTTTTTAGTTTTTATTTCAATTCCTGTTAGTTAACATACAGTGCAAATTAGTTTCAGGTACACAGTTTGGTGATACAACACTTCCATACAACACCCGGTGACACTGAACTTTACTATGTAGTCTGTGGTTTGTTCTAGGACCTCTCTGTCTGATACATTTTAAAGTCATCCCAACAATTATCAGCAGGAATAAAGCTCTGATGTCCATATCAATATTACTTATTTACTCTTTACGAAGCAGTTAGTGTCTCACAAAGGTGTATATATGTTGAATTATTTTTTTTTGTAAAAATGATGTAAGGCTTTTGAAGTATTCAAAGTCTTTATAATTTTTAATACAAAATATAATTTCATTTTTCTATTAGATTATTCCTTATGGAGATCAACAATGTTCAAATGGTTGATTAGCAAAATGTTTAGTAGACTATTTTAGAATATTTGCATAAGGTAAAAAAATGTTTTCCTCTCCAAAGGTGAGGTAAGTATATAAATGCATTTATCACTTAGGGTGAATAGCTACTCGGCATGACCTTCCTTGAGATTCACGTTATCACAAAACAAATGGGATTGCTAGTTAATGAAGAAGAGCAACGTAGCAGAAAAACTACTAACCTCTACTTCTCTCCCTCTTCATTCTGTTCATCCAGCCAGCCATCCATCTGTCCTTCTAGCTCATCCTTTCTTTCGTATTTGTATTTTGTCTTGCTTTCTTCCTTTCTGAAATTCATTAAAAAAAAACTTGTTGGTAATACTTGCAATTCTGACAAATTTCTGATATTTCACATTAAGGAAATGGAAGTCCTACATAAAAAGAGAATATTCTAGGAAAACTTAGGTTAGCTTAAAGTAGACAGAGATATACCACTTTAGAAGATGCTGGTTAAACAATTTTAAACAGTGCATTCTGAAACTACAAGAGGAAGATAGAAGTATATAGAATTTTCCACTTAACCTGACCATGAAATTCTTAGATTTCTCATAACAGTATAAAGAATACCAACTGGGAAAATGCGAGTGTATTAAATCAAGCTTATTCATTACTTGATACAAATGTTTTGAATTCTGACTTTTTTGTTCTTTTTTGGTTTTTGGTTTTGTTTTGTTTTATTTTTAGACATACAGAGAGAGACAGAGGGAGAGAGAGAGCCGGGGTGTGGGGTGGGACAGAGAGAGACAAGAGAGAGAATCTCAAGCAGGCTCCATGCTCAGTGGAGAGCCCGAAGTGGGGCTTGATCTCATGACTGCAAGATCTTGACCTGAGCCGAAGCCAAGAGTCAGATGCTTAACTGACTGAGCCACCAGGGCACCCCAACAATTTTTTTATACTTGCATTTTCATTGTCTAATATATATGTTCATGTTTTCCTTAATGATCTTGGTTTTATTAGCTTCTTTCCGTGTTTCTAACAAGCCTTGCTTTGCATTCATTTCAAATCATTCATTCTATCTGCTGAAGAAATTGTTAAGACCATCTTAGCTTCATCAAATATTGTACCCTTTTTATGTTCAAAATATACTGTTTCACTTAATTATTTGTGTTTTGAATTGTATATTTTTAAACAATTGATTTTGAATTAATTACAGATTCACAGGAAGTTGTCCAAGAAAAGTACAAGACTGTCTCACATGCTTTTCATTCAGTTTTCCCAGAGGTAATACCTTGTGTAGCTACAGTACAATATCAAAATGAGGAAATTGATGTTGGTTACAACACACAGAGCTTATTATGATTTTACAAGTACAAGTCTCTGCAACCTTTTTTTTTTAAATAAAGATTTTCTTTATTTATTTGAGAAAGAAAGTGAGAGAGAGCATGAGAGGGGGGAAGGTCAGAGGGAGAAGCAGACTCATCATGGAGCTGGGAGCCTGATGCGGGACTCGATCCCAGGACTCCAAGATCATGACCTGGCAGTCCCTTAACCAACTGAGCCACCTAGGTGCCCACACCTCTGCAATCTTTTACCCTATGTGGATTCATGTAATCACCACCACAGTCAGGATAAAGAGCTGTTCTACCTTCACAGGCTCTCTGTTCTACCCCTTCATAGCCAGGCACACCTCTCCCCATTTTCTTCCTAATCATCGACAACCATTCTCCATTTCTATAATTGAATAGTTTGTTAATTTTACTTAAATGGAACCATACAGCATGGAACTTTCCGAGATTGACTTCTTTTCACTTAGCATGATTCCCCTGAAATCCATCCACATTGTATGTATCAACAGCTCATTCATTTTTAGTGTTGAGCAGTATTCCATGGTATGGGTGTACCATGGATGGCTTAATCATTTTTTGAAGGACACTTGGGTTGTTTCTAGTTTGGACTTTTAAGAATAAAACTGATAGAAGCACTCCTATACAGGTTTTTGTGTGCACATAAGTCTCCACTTGTCTGTGATAAATGCCCAGAATGTAACTATTGGCACATATGATAGTTTAGTGTTCTAAGAAATTTCTAAACTTATCCTGCGTGGCTGTACCATGTTATATTTCTACCAGCAACTGATGAGTGATCCGGATCCTCTGTGTCCTCAGCCCCATTTTGTGTTGTCACTGTGTTTTATTTCCACTATTCTGATAGATGATATCTTATTTTGGTTTCCCATTTCCCTAATGGCTAATGATGTTGAACATCTTTTCCTGCATGTGGTTTGAAGTACTTATTTTGCTCATTTTCTAATTACATTTTCTTTTACTGTTGAATTTTGAGAGTACTTTATATGTTTTAAACTTGAGATACAGGTTTTGTGAGATGGATGGTTTGTAAATGCTATTTCTACCTGTCTCATAACTAATTTTCTTATCCTCTTTAGGGAGATTTTGGCAGAGCAAAAGTTTTTAATTTGGGGGGATGTTCAATTAAATTGTATTTCAATTGTAATATTTTTACTTTTAGAAAGTTCACTTGATACAATGCACCCTTTTAATTTTACCAAAAATTATTCTTGCTTATCATGAAGTATTTTAAAAAGTATAATTTTTAAAACCCTACAAATTCTATTTGAAATTAGCCATCATTAACATTTTGGGGAATAAACTTGATCTCTCTCTGCATATATTCATATACATGTGAAACAGAGAAGTAATTTACAAGAATAATATATAGCTGTTTTAACTTGAAAAAGCATTAAATTCATTTTTATTCAAATTCAAAAGACAGGAAACCAAAGTGAAAATATGACATATGTTGAGCTTTAGATAAATTTTCATTTGCATTAGGGAATTTAAGTTCTTATGAGATCCCTTTACAATAAGAAAAAGGTCATGAAAAAAATTAATGTTTAGAATTATAGGTGACCCTTGAACAAGATGGGTTTGAACTGCTTGGGTCTACTTATATATGTATTTTTTTAAAGATTTTATTTATTTATTTGACACATGCACAGAGAGTACAAGCAGACAGAGCAGCAGGCAGAGGCAGAGGGAGAAGCAGGTTCTCTACTGTAGAGCCCAACCTGGGGCTCGATCCTAGGACCCTGGGATCCTGAAAGCAGATGCTTAACCATCTGGGCCACTGAGGAGCCCATCTACATGCATTTTTTAATACTGTAAATGTATTTTCTCTTCCTTATGATTTTCTTAACAGCATTAAAAAAAAAAGACTTTATTTATTTATTTGAGAAAGAGAGAGAGAGAGAACATGATCAGGGTGAGGGGCAGAGAGAGAAGCTGAACAGGGAGCCTGATGCAGGACTTGATCCTGAGGATGATTAACCCCTGAGCCACCCAGGTGTCCCTATCACTTTCTGCTCTCTAGCTTACTTTGTTGTAGAAATAGAGTAATAAAATATATACATTCAAAATGTGTTAATTTTATCTTATCACTAAGGCTTCTGGTCAACAGTAGGCTACTTGTAGTTCAGTTTTGGTGAGTCCAAAGTTATATTCAGATTTTTGACTGCTTAGGGGGTTGGTGTCCCTAACTCCCATAGTGTTCAAAGGTCAACTGTATTTTCTTTAATTATAGATTTCAATTTTACTGTTGATTGGCTCAGTCCTATGAAGGTAATCATCCCTTCTATGTATCCTCCTACTTATCTTTCTCCCAATTCCCATTTTTATTACTTTCCATAAAACTGATAATATTTTTACAATGCATATATTTTATGCTATGACCATAATACCCATGGTGTGTCAGCTGGCTTCTCTTTCGGTGGCTCTACAGTAATACTCTGTTTTGTGAAGCTGTTGCTCCCATGATCCTTCCACATACTGAATGTGGTCACTCCAGTTAAACGTCAGTGGGTATGCTGGTTTTTCATTCCTGGCTTCACTTTTAGTGAAGTGTACATCTGTACACTTCTCAGGTCTACACAGAACGGCCCTCTCTTATAATGTGTGCGTCTCTCTGTCTTTTCCAGACCTCAGCCCCTCACTCTGTGTCACAGTTTGAAGCTGAAGCTGTCCCTTAGTGAAATGGAAATAATATTAAGTCATTCCTGCAGGATTTTAAAATTTTGTTAACCAAGGTCCCCCACTCCAACCCATTCTTTCTTACAGCACTTTGGTCATGAAGTCTAGGGCATGTGGCTTATTATTCAGGGATGGGGTGAATTGTATCAAGGAAGTAGGAGAGGTTAGAGATGGGTGGACATAGCAAGGCTTACATAAACAAGTGTTTTGTCTTTTCTTGTTAGGTTCCACCCCTCCAAGCCAGGAATTTAATTTATTAATTATCCTATTTTTATATATTTCACCTCATTAATTTATTCCTTCATTTATTTTCATAATTTCTTTCCTTGTTTCTTTAGGATTCCTTTGTTGGTTTTGTTTTTCCTTTAAGTTTTTTTTTTTTGTTTTTTGGTTTTTTTTTTTTTTTTTGACAGACAGATCACAAGTAGGCAGAGAGGCAGGCAGAGAGAGAGACAGGGAAGCAGGCCCCCCGCCGAGAAGAGAGCCTGATGCGCTTGACCCCAGGACCCTGGGATCATGACCTAAGCTGAAGGCAGAGGCTTTAACCCACTGAGCCACCCAGGTGCTCCTCTCTTTCCATTTTTTGAAATCAGTATTTAATATATTTATCTTCATTCTTTCATTTTTATTGATAAATGTTTAGTGTTATGGTGTTTCTCCTGATCGTTGTTTTAAATGTATCTTATAGATCTGGATGTGCAACTCTATTTTATGATTATTAATAGGAATTTTGTTATTTCAATTTGGATTTGTTCTATTGCCCAAGAGTTGTTTAATAGGTTTTTAATATCCAGGATAAAATACTGTTTTTAATTTAATTTTTACTAATACTTTCTAAATTTATTGCACTGTGATGAGAAGTGTTTCTTGTACTATGTCTACATTATGCAACTTCAGATATGTTTTCCTTGGGGCGCCTGGGTGGCTCAGCGGGTTAAAGCCTCTGCATTCGGCTCAGGTCATGATCCCAGGGTCCTGGGATCAAGCCCCGCATCGGGCTCTCTGCTTGGCTGGGAGCCTGCTTCCTCCTCTCTCTCTCTCTCTGCCTGCCTCTCTGACTGCTTGTAATCTCTATCTTTCAAAAAAATAAATCTTTAAAAAAAAAAAAAAAAAGATATGTTTTCCTTATAGTCTAACATATGGTTCATTTTTGTGAATGTTTCACAAGTATGTAAATTTCTCTTAAAGTTCAGTATATATTTTTGAGGTCTCCTAATTGATCATATTGTTTAAATATTCTGTCTCCTTACATCTTTTTGTTTATTTGGCCTGTCTTGCTGAGAGTGGTATATGAATGTCTCCTCTAATTATTGTGTGTGTGTGTGTGTGTGTGTGTGTGTGTGTGTTTTCTATGTCTCTTGGAATCTCTTGTACTTGGTTTTTTTTTTTTTTTAAAGATTTTATTTTATTTATTTGACAGAGAGAGAGCACAAGTAGGCAGAGAAGCAGGCAGAGAGAGAGAGGGAAGCAGGCTCCCTACAGAGCAGAGAGCCCGATGTGGGGCTCGATCCCAGGACCCTGAGATCATGACCTGAGCCGAAGGCAGCGGCTTAATCCACTGAGCCACCCAGGCGCCCCTCTCTTGTACTTGTTGCATCATAGGATGATAGTTATATTATTTAGTATACAAATATTTCTAAGTCTTATAACACTATGTGAATTACAGCTTTTAGAATTAAAAAGTGCCTTTCTTGGGGGTACCTGGGTGGCTCAGTAGTTAAACATTTGCCTTTGGCTCAGGTCATGGTCTTGGGATCCTGGGATCAAGACCTGGGTATTCTGGGGTAGCGTGGGGGGATGCTCAGCGGGGAGTCTTCTTCTCCATCTTCCTCTAAACCCTCCCACTCCCTCTGCCCCTCCCCTTGCTCATGCTTTCTCTGTCTCTCTCAAATAATATATAAAATCTTAAAAAAAGAGAAAAGTGCTTTTCTTCTTCACATTTAGTGCTTTTGGCTTACATTTTATTTGGCTTACATTATTTTCTTATTATTTCTATATGCCTGGGATATCTTCATCCATCTACTTTTAGCATATGAAATCACTTTGTTTTAGGTCCTCTCTTGTGTAAAGCATATAGTTGGGTTTTGTCTTGCAAACCAATTAGAAAATTGACTTCTTTGCTCTGCTCTGCCTCTGACAGTACCCTTGATATCTTAATAACATCTCCTCGTTCCCTGCAGGGTCTCCCCAACGTGGCACCTGGGCTTGGGGGACCAGGAGCACTTCCTCAGCATTGTTATTTCTCTATCCCCTACCTGTTACCTGGTAGCGGTCACTGCACTGGAATTGAAAGTGACTGTGTGCAGGGCTCCTTCTAATGGCATTTAGCTCCTCCTTTCAGTTTGACAAGGGAAACAGGCCAATAACTTGGATATTTTATGCTTTTCTAGTAGCTCCGTTCCTACCACAGAGCTGGGTATCCAGCATGGTGCTGGTGGTATTCTCCATGCCTGCCTCCCTCCATTTCCAGTTCTCTTTCTCCTCCTCTCCACAGTCCCTGAGGATTGAAAGTCATCAGGCTATGAATTATTTTTTCCCCCTGAAATTCTATCTTTCTCTTAGCCGTGGGCAGCAACTTCATGGTCTGGACTTCATAGGAGAAAGAAGTAGCTTCTGTATATATTTGGAGAAACTCTCTGACCAGATTGCTGTAGGCATGCATTCTTTAAATGGTAAAGTAATTTAAAAACTCCTCTTTTGACAAAGCCTGGTTTGCAACTCAATTGTCCTCCTGACAACTCAAGCAAAAATCGAATTTGACAGTTAAAACTGAAAAATGACTTCATCGATATAGAACCCAGTATCTGCTCTTTCCCTTGGCACTGAAACACTTGATTTCAAAGGACAATGAGCTTCACCAGAACTTGGAAATATGTACTAAAACCTGTACCCTCATCTCCATTGCAGGCATTAGTTAAGTGGAGGTGTTGTGTGGGCTAGTCTGCTGCTGCAGCTGGTCAAACTGTTTGTATGCAAGTAAGTCCTTCTTTACCTCATCACAGTTTGGAATAGTTATCATTTTTGTCCAAGTATTCAGAGAAGTCATGGTTTCCAGGAAAAATTGTTCAAGGGCTCTTCTGGGACAACTTAGTGTGAGTCAGCTAAGTGCTGTTGTGAAAGATTGGTGGCTACTTATAGTAGTTAATAGCTTTGAGTTTGCCACTGATCTATTCAGAAGAAGGGAAGGTATGACCATCACTGCATTATCCCTAATATGAAGAGGGATGTGGGGTGCAGAGGTTCTGTATTAAGCATGAAGACATCAGAATTAATTGTTTTAATCACATCTGGCATCAAAATAAAAGCTTTTGTTTTAAAATGTATCATTTTGAGGAATTGTGTCCTCCTTCCTTTTGAAACTAAACTCAGCATCCATATCAGGGGACCAATCCCCTGGTGAATTCTCATGTCTAGTGCATGGGACACTGTGTTTTCTAAGCAACACTCATGGCTTTTCACAAAGTCAACATATTCAAATCTTTAATGACACTGCACATAAAGATAAGAGTTCAGCAGGAGAATCAGGAAAACCACTTAATCATTCCCACTTTAGTATTTTTAATTTGATGGGTTCCATTTTATTCCTGAAACTACGCACATCTCCTTTAGTCTGGGCAAATTTCAATTTCTATACTAATGAATCAGTTAGCTAGTTTTCTACATGATTAAATATTAAAATGACCTTTCTTAAATGAGCATTGGAACTAAGCATTAAGTTAACATTTTTGCACAAATTGATTTAGTTATTTATGTATATATTTATTATTGCCTTTTTTTAGAGATGGAGAAAGAGAGTAAGTGCATACAAGCAGTGAGTGAGGGGAAGAGGGAGAGGGAGAGAAAGTATCTTTCTGGTTATGAAGATATCTGGAGTAGTCAAATTCACGGAAAAAGAAGGTAGAATGGTAGTTGTCAGGGGTTTAGGGGAAGGAGAAATGGAGAGTTTCTTTTTTACTCACTATAGAGTTTCAGTTTTTTAAGATGAAAAAGTTCTAGAGCTTGGTTGCACAACAATGTGAATATATTTAATGCTACTTCACTGTATCCTATAGAAATGGTTAAGGTGGTAAATTTTATTTTTTTAAATTTCAAGTTGCATATATTTTTTACAATGATAAAATATAAAATAAGTGAAAAATAAGTAAAAAGTAGCTTAAATATTTTTAAGCTGTCTATAAGATATGTAAAAGTAGCCCATAATCACTATTTAAAATAATTTAAAATATGTGGTTTCTTTTTAAACATTTCCTTCATTATCATGCTATCAAGATGTAAATTTCTTCAAGTGTTCATTGCAAATGTTGGTTTCTACAATCTGGACTTGTGCTTTTACTAGTTCCATAAGACTTAGAAGTCACATAAAACCAAGCATTATTGATATTCTGTGTAAAGAGAGAAAGAGCCTAAGAAAAACTTTGTTCCCAATTTATTCTTCTTTTAATAAATACTTTTAAGGTATTTTCATGATTAGAGATAAAGTATCTTGCTGTAAATCATCCAAGGAATGCTGAAGTAGATAGTAGAAAATGACAGGTAATCTTAACCCTTGTATTACGACCTGCTCCCCTCCCCCGCCACCAGTCTCCCTCTCTCTCTCTCTGTCCCACCATGTCCCCTTCCATATTCCCAAAGTCACAAGATCAGTACCATTTTAGTATCTTTGTTTCACACATAGATATATACTTAGAAAGCCATGAAGATTTTTCATTTTGATGCTTTTATAAACATTTTTATATCATATATACTCTTACATGTATTTTTATACATTATCCATCTATTACTTAAGGAAAAATCCCCAGTCTGGGCAAAGGATATACAATGTTACAAAGGATGTAATATTCAGTTCCTATTGCTTCTTTCCTCCTAAGAAAGATTATAACAGTTTACATTTCCATAAGTATATACAAATTAAGTCCACTGTCTCATAAACACCCCAACTAAAGGTATGATTAATCTCTAAACATTTGGTAATCTTAAATGTATAAATGGTATCTCATTATTTATTTTTTTAATTTAATTAGAATGTCTTTGTCTAATGGTGACTGACAATTGATGTCTATTTTCCTATTTTTCTTTAGGGTGTTCATACTTTAATAATTGATCTGTAAGAAGTATTTACAACTCAAATGTACTATCCCTTTGTTGGATGTATTGCAAGCGTTTCTCCAGAGTTCCATTTGTCTTACAGCTTTCCCATCAGATTGTTTGCCAAGCAGATATTTATATTTTTCTATGGTTAGTTTTATCAATCATTTCTCTTGTGGAGTCTGACCTTGGTGTCATGCTCAGAAAGATTTTTCTTAGTCAAACATGGTTGTGTCCCTATACTCCCCCCTTTTTTTCTATAGTAAAATACTCTCTCATTTTCTTTGATACTATTATCAAATAACCTGGTGCTACAAAGTGAGGTTTGGAAACACATGGCACAGCCAGGTTCTCCTACTGTAGCTTTTCATTTGTGCTTCCTGTGGATCCAGTTACTAATTTTCAAATTTCAGGATTGTCCTGAGCTTGTGAGAGAAAATCTGCTACCTACTTTTCATGGCTGTGGCAGTGGGTGTGAGGAGGGAGAGGCGGGACTAACAGATGGGGTAATTTCTACATCTATATTTTGTAAGAGATGGCTCTGCCTCCCAGCACGTCTCCACATTGTGTCTTAACTTTTATATTTAATTGATTGCAGTGGGATTTGGGAAGCCCAGATTCATGGGTTCATTTGGTACCCTCTCCTTTTTCCACACTGTGCAGTGGGTGATTGTTCAGCAAATCATTCTTGCAGTATCTACTCAGGTCCCCATTCCACTTGCTTTCAATAACAGTTCCCTGACCAGCAGGCAGGGTGAGGGAGAACACAAAAATTTCGTCCACCAACCTCTGTTACTTCCTTAGGCCACTAGATGCTTGTCAAACCAGAAGCCCAGCTCTTGGGCCAAAGTCCAGCCCTAGCGACTAGGAGAATACGCCTCTTCCACAGAAAGACTTGGGATGTGTTTCAGTCTGCTGTCTGTGCAGTGAATGTCCTGGGAGTGGTAGCCAGCCTAGAAGTGTCTCCCTGGTTGTTACAGTCCCATGGGACCCATGAGCACAGCTCCCCTGGCCTCCAAATCAGGCAAACAGAGGGTATCCCATCAGCGTAGCTACAAAAGTCAAGATATCAGGTATGCATAACGCTCCCTTCCAGGAGATACTGATGTTCTGGAGCATGGCAGAGGGAGTGTGTGAAGATGGTGCCTGTAGGGAGAAAAAAAAAAAAAAAAAAGAACAAAAAATGGCAACTTCCAGCTATTGCAAGCAGAATAAAAGTGCAAAGATGGCACCCACCAGTCTCTGCACCCAAAAAGAGTGTTCCAGCAGGCTCTTAGATGTGTGTGTATTAAACTAGATGCCTGCCTCGGGCCAATGCTTTATTATACTCAAATGAGCCTCTTCCACTTAGATTCTGAGTAGGGTTGGCTGCCTCTCAGCAGGGTCTGGAGCAGGAGAGTACTGAAGTACTGAGTATGAAAAGCTTTTTAAGAGCCATTTCTCAGATGGCTACAGTGTTGTGGGTGTGGATGGACATGACCCTGTTGGTTTTCAGAGCTGGATGTTTTGGGGAACTCATTTCTCAAGCACAGGTCTTAAAAGTTATCCAGTGTGGGATTCTAACTCTTCACTCTTCAGCGGGGAGCTCCAGGTTTTGAATTCCTTCTCTATTGTGGGCTGCCATGTCAGGAGTGGGGTCTATGTGGAGAGATTGTATCCCAGCCTCTCCTACTCACTTTGATGTGGTTTTCTTCTAGTTTGCCCAAAGTATAGTCATTTCTCAGTTAGCCTTAAGGGTTTTTTCAAAGGAAGTTGTTCCATAGGTAGCTATAGACTCAGTGTGTCCATGGAGGGAGCTGAGTTTAGGATCTTGCTGTGTCGCCATCTTAAACCAGAACCTCCATCCATTCACTTTGTATCTTTGTGGATTTATCTACTCTGGACATTTTAAATAAAGGAATTATGTAATATTATACTTTGGGCATCTGACTTCTTCACACAGAGCATAATAGTTTTGAGATTCATCTACATTATTATATATCAGTACTTCATTCCTTTTTTTTGAGATTTTATTTGTTTCACACACACACACACACACACACACACACACACACACACACACACACAGAGCACAAGCTGGGGGAGCAGCAGGCAGAGGGAGCAGCAGGCAGAGGGAGAAGCAGGCTCCCCACTGAACAGGGAGCCAGACACAGGGTTAATTCCAGGACCCTGGGATCATGACCTGAGCTGAAGGAAGATGCTTAACCCACTAAGCCACCAGGCCCCCCATTATTTCATTCGTTTTTGTGGCTGAATAATATTTCTTTGTAAGTATATACGACAATCTGCTTATCCATTTTTCCATTTATGAACATTTGAGTTCTTTAGGTCTTTCAGTTATGGTAAATACTTTACTCAGGTCTCTGTATTTTTTAAAGATATAATTCCCTTAAAACTTTGAGAACTTCCTGTGTGTCAGTATAATACACTCCATTTGACAAAACACAGAGCCAAATCTCCTTATGAGATAGGACTTTATTTCCCTTCAGCCACACATGATATTAATTGAGGACAATAAAGTGATGGTTCTTAGAAGCCATCTTGAAAAGCCAAATTGATATGTGAAGCATATTCTTGGTCTGCCAGTATACGAATCGGGTCCCTTTTTTTAAACTTTGTGTAACTCTTCCCTTCAAATTTTCATCCACAATCCCCTTAAGATCCTTTGGGCTTTGTCTACTGCCTGGCCCCAAGATATTACCATACTGTTTTGGTGTTTTATGTTAGCGCTCTACTTCTGGATACTAAATTCTGTCCCAGAATCTACTACTGTACAACAAACTACCTCCAAATTTAATGGATTAAGATATTAATCACATTTCTACATCTCATGACTTTGAGAGCCAGAAATTCAGAGAGGGCTCAGGCGATTATCCTCCTCTCCATGGGATGAACTGGGGTCACTCGGTGGCGTTCAGCTGATGGCCAGTCTGGTCTTAGTGACTTTAGTTGTGCATCCCGAACCACTGTCTAATCCAGATACTTAAAGTACCCACGAAAGAAATACCATTCCTACTCCTTGTTTCTGCCAGCTGCTGGATACCACTAATTTACTCTCTGTCTATATGGATTTGCCCATTCTGGACATTTCATATATGTGGAAACATGCCGTTGTGTTACATTTCCATAATTTTAACATCTATACATGTATTGAGACTGTTTTCTGGTCCAACAGTTACTGAACCCAAGTTAGGCTGTCCTTTGCTTGAAAGGCCAATAGTCAAGAGATTTTTGATTGGAAAGGAATATGAGCTTTATTCAGGAGGACAGTCACTTGGGAAGAAGGCAGACTATTGTCCAAAAACCATTTTTGCCTGGTCCAAAGATTTTAAGGGGTTTAATTGCTGACATTCCTTGATTATGAGTAGATTCGATGATGCCAGCTACAGAGTTATCTCAGTGATCCGGGTTGTGCAAGAAGTGCTAGTTCCTTGGTGTCTGGGGGTGTTGTGCAAGAAGGTCTGGTTCCCTGGTACCGGTGAGAGGTTGTGTAAGAAAATCTTGTTTCTTGGTACCTGGGGAGGTTGTGTGAGAGAGACTGCTGACTTACAGAAGTGTTCTATTCTCTCTAGGAAAGCATGCATATCTATGCACCTATTCTAATTTTTTTTAAAGATTTTATTTATTTATTTGACAGACAGAGAACACAAGTAGGCAGAGAGGCAGGCAGAGAGAGAGAGAGAGAGAGAGAGAGAGGAGGAAGCAGGCTCCCTGCTGAGCAGAGAGCTGGATATGGGGCTCGATCCCAGGACCCTGGGATCATGACCCGAGTTGAAGGCAGAAGCTTTAACCCACTGAGCCGCCCAGGTACCCCACTATGCATCTATTCTAAAGAAAGGTTTAGTTCATCAATCACATGGGCTAAGAGTGCTTGCTAAAATTAAAGACTACGGGGTTGGCAGGAGGGGCCAAGGCAGAGACCTCACTCCCCCACTATCAATCTCACCGTTCTATATCTATGGGATTAGGGGTGAAGGTGTCTCATCTTCTGCAACTCCTTCCTGCTGATCAGGGACAATGTAGGGATTTTAGAATGGAAGACTGTTACACAGTGGGATAATCTTTTTTCTGGCATTTCCACTGAAAGGGACAGTAGAAGCAGTTCCACGCAAGTATGAGCAGTGCTAACTCCTGCTTGACAGATTCAAAAAGCCAAATGACGACCAAGGAGAACAAGAAATATGGCAGTGCTTAATAGGGTATATTTCTATTTGGACAGTGCTGAATTTAACTAATTGCTAGAATGACCTATAGCCAGGCATCATAGCTGTGATGTGTTTACCTAACTCTTTCATAACTTTGGCTACATTTTTCCAGGAATTTGGGACATAGGCATGACACTATTTTAATGAGAGCATAGGTTCCTTCTTGAGCTGCAGTCAGGATATCAAGGGCCATTCGGTTTTCAAAGTCTACCTTTGAATTTCTGGGTGATTTTCATGTTGGGTTTGGTTACAGATGGCTGCTGTATGCTGGGCTGAGGCTTCTACTCGCAGTTTTCATCAAGAGAGGTGGCTCCTGGGACAAATATGCTGAAGGGATAAATCCAGCAAGAAGAGTTCTTTACCTGATTGTCTAGCTTTAACAATATCCTAATCCTGAGGAATCACTGGCAAGTGGAAGAGGACCTTTCTGGGAATACAGACATCCCCAAGTGGATCCTCTGCCCAATCGTAAGGAAAGTGGGACCATCTACTATTTCCACAAGTCCATAGCTAGCCCCATGGAGTGGGGTACACTCTGTCTTTGAAGGATTGATTCTGTCGTCCCAGCCACATAGAATGGGTAACTATATCAAGATGATATAATCAAGATGATAGCTGAGTTACACAACTGTGAGGAGCCCATCACATGGTTCAGCTATTCAAATAATCCTATGCCTGTGGGGTCCTCTTATTACCCCCACAGAGGACCAAGGACAAAGACTGTCTACATATGAGCTGTCCTATGAGTTTCTCTGAAGTTTACCTCAACTTAGCCTAGCTTAGGCAAACAACATTCAAAGACAACTAATCAGAACTAGAATTTAACATCCAGAAGGCGTGCTACTGAAACAACGTCTCTCTCTAAAATCACCCTCACTTCCGAAGATCACCAAATCAAGACTCGTTCCTCTGTAGAGTAAGTCAGGTTTCAGTCACTGTGAATTTCAGAACTCTGGAAGGTTCAGGTAGGGAGAAAGTTCGCTCTTTCCATTTGTTCACAAAGGAACATATTTTAGAAAATTTTGTTTATAATTTTTTATCAATAACAGATCAACAATCTAAGAAAACTGTCTTTTCACAGAGAATAAACCAGAATTTTAATGACATGCCAGTGTACTTCTAACATCCATTCATTTTAATGAATGATGACACACATCATTTTTCCCCCAAGCTCTCCCTTCACAAACCCTCTACAACTTTCTTTTTCATTTGGATTTGATCCTAAACTTTCTCTCTCTAAATAACCAATCACATTTTAGGACAAGTTTACTTTCTTTATCTCAGTAAAAACGTATGCTCCTTTCTCATACCTTTTGTATGCATCTCCTACTTTCCTATATACAAAGTTGCTTTCCTTATCATTTCCACCAGGCTTGAATACATTTAGTAGAACTTTAACTCCTAGAAAACATAGTTTCCAGTGAAAAATAAGTAGTAACCAACTGTAAACTGTCTGTTGCACCAGAATTCTTTGGATTGGCAAAGTTATGAATACATTTCATAATTTCTAGAAACATGCGCTTCTCCATAGTATAACCTTTTAATAAAGCATAAAGCACATTTATCAACAGAGCCAAGTGTCCACAGTGTCTCCATAGTAAGAAGTTAAAGCAGAAAAGCCTACATTCAGTAATCAGTCCTTTAGTATTCTGTCTCATTTTAAAAAAGCCCTAGGGGAACTTGGCTAGCTCGGTGGGTGGAGTGTGCAACACCTGATCTCAGGGTTGTAGGTTTGAGCCCCATGTTAAGTGTAGAGATTACTTAAAAATAAAACCTAAAAAATAAAAAAAGAAGACTTATATATCTGATGAATTCAACCCAATTTATCATTTAACTTCGCCCAACTTTTTAAAGTTTCAGTTTGCCAAAGATTTTGAAAGAGGTCTTAGCAATCACCCACAAGACCCTTATGCGACAGACAAGATTAACCATCATTTTAAGCCATCTTTTTGCAGACAAATTACACGAGCTTATTTGACCTTATTTGACCAAGTAAGGCTTGGCAGAATAGAAGTTGTATATCTAATGTGAATAACCCTAAAAACATGTCTATTTTAATTAAACTGACACACTGAAATTAGCTTTAATACCTAGTGTGTTACATCTGTGTCCACTAAAAATCAATCAATTTGCTCCCCTTGTCATTTTCCCCTGCATCTCCTGTGGGGGAATCTGGAGCAGGTGGTCTAACTCCAGGGGAGCCACTGGGCCCTTCGTGCTGGTTTCAGGAGGCGCTAGAGTGTGAACCTCCGAAGGAGGTGGCCTCAAAGCAGCTAAAGCTCCTTGATAGTGAGAGGAAGAGGAGCAGGAGCCCGTGGTGCCCGAGGCACCCAGTGGGGATAATAACAGGAGCCGCTTGTGAAAGTCGTGCCCAGGAGGCTGCACACAGGAAGAGGGGAAGGTGGAGCCAGAGGTGTCATGGGTGCTGCCAGCAAGGCTGGAGGGGAATTTAAACATTTCTTGAAAGGTTTTATTAATTCGGGGCCCCTGGGTGGCTCAGTGGGTTAAGTCTCGGCCTTGGGCTCAGGTCATGATCTCAGGGTCCTGTGAGCCCAGCATCAGGCTCTCTGCTCAGCAGGGAGCCTGCTTCCTCCTCTCTCTCTGCCTGCCTCTCTGCCTACTTGTGCTCTCTCTCTCTCTGTCAAATAAATAAATAAAATCTTTTTTTGAAAAAAGAGTTTCTTATGGTTTGTCACCACTTATTTAAAAGAAATGGGTTTTCTTTGGGAACAGAAGGAGTATTCCCCATCTTCCTGCCAAATATTCAGAAAAAAACTCAGAAGAAACACAATTATGACAAGAAGCAGCTTTTGTTTTTATTCTTCCCCATAAGTTGAGGGACTTCATGGATATATGTAGTCCAGGTGGCGTTACAATAAAAAAAAAAAATCCTTTTCTTAGTTATGGGCTTCTGGCTATATTCTTTCCATTTATTCAAAATATGGCCCAATGAGCCGTTTGGTGAGGCAGAGATAGAACCTCCCATTGCATACAAATTTAACACAATACAACCCCTCCCCCCCCAACACACACCAAAACAGATCTGTTCCCAGTTCCAAGTACAGTGCCCACAATCCAAGTCCCTTTTAGTTTCTCCCCAGAGCCAGGCCTCTCTCAAGGGTAAAAAGCAAAAACAATGAAATAAAACACCCAGTGCTTCACAAATGAAAAACTTGCATTGGCAAGCACTCTGATGGACTTACCGAGTCCAGAAGCTCATCAGCGTCCCTCAATGCTCCTTTTCTGACCGCTCAAACCCAAAAGTAAGACTGGCAGTTGGTGTCAGTCTGGAATCAGCAGGGACCTTCCCCCGAGACAAAAACCAGTCCCGGCGACTGCAGGATCGGTCAGTCATCCCAGGGCTCCTTCCAAGGCCCGCTAGCGTGGGGCAGCTTGTGTCCCATGATGGGGAGAATGACTAGCCTGGGAGTGAATCAAGAGCCTGGCCAGGTATGCTGCACGGCTGACTGCTTTGTATGCCCGAGCACATACGAGAGTGCTCTCTCTCTTGGCTGGTTTGCCAAGGTTGTACCAAAACCCAAGCTTGCTGCCTGTCACTCCAAAGGCTAATTCTCAAGAGAAGAGTTTTGATTGGAAAGGAACATGAGCTTTATTCAGGAGGCCAGCCACCTAAGAAGAGGGCTGACTCTCCTCCAAAGGCCAACTCCATGGTTTTTGTCGGCCCACGAACTGTTAATGGGCTTTAACCAGTTAAGGAAATGCAGTGATTTGTGACCTGTCTTGATCATGCATAGACTCAATGATGCCAGCTACAGTTAGCTTGCTCAGGTGTTGTGCAAGAAGGTCTGGCTCCTTGGCACCTGGGCCAGGTTGTGTGTGAAAGCCTGACCTGCAAAGTGCTCTATTCTCTAGGAAAGCAGTATGATCTATAGATACACAAAGAAAGGTTTAGTTCATCGATCATATGGGCTAAGAGTGCTTGCTAAAGATGAAAGACTACTAGGTGGGCCAGAGGGGGTGAGGCGGCTTCACAACAAATGGTATATCCAGGAGACTGTTCCACGTGCCCTTGAGAAGAAAGTGTGTTCTGCTGTTTGGCCTGGGAGGGTGATCCCCATCCAGACTACCTATTGGATATTCAGTCTAGTTGCTCTATTCATTACTGCAAGTGTGATGTTGAAGTCTCCCGTTATTATTGCTGAACTGTCCGTTTCTCTCATCAATCTGTCAGCTTTTTGCTCCATGTATTTTGTATCTTCTTGTGGATTTAATTTGCATTTCCCTAATGGCTAATGGTATTGAATATCATTTCCGTATTTTATCCATATTTTTCAAATTACCTGAGAGTAACATGAATTACTTTTGTAATCTGAAAAAAATTATTTTCTAAAAATAAAATAGTGACTTTTCTAATAACAGATACAGTTTTAGAGTTGTAAATACAATTCTTACGTAGTATCTGCCCAAAGGCAAGTACCCAAGAGTACTTGAAAAAAGTAAGTTTTATTTCTATTACTTTATATCAAAAATGTTATACTTATTCTCCCTTAAAAATACCTTTTAAAAAATTTAAATGGCTAGTTTTTATGAGGTTGAAAGCACTAAATCTGACTACCTACATGAACCATTGTTTCAAAAATAATATATACAGGTCAGTTCAACAAGAGAATTGAAACATTCAACATAAAAAACAATTAAATATTTTTTAACCCATATTATATGCTGAGTTTCTCTGCCAGTTTTCTCAAAAAGGTATAATTAAGTCTGACATAAGACACTTGAGAAATTTGAATTCTCTACTCAATAATGAGAAAATGTGGGGCACCTGGGTGGCTCAGTCAGTTAAGCCCCTGCCTTTGGCTCAGGTCATGATGTCAGGATCTTGGGATCGAGTCCCATATCAGGCTCATTGCTCAGCATGGAGTCTGCCTCTCCCTCTGCTGCTCCCTCTGCTTGTGTTCTCTCTCTGTCAAATAAATAAATAAAATCTTAAAGAAAAAGAGAGAGAAAACACAAAAAGTTTAAACTTTGTACATTTACTTGACTGTGCAAAAAGTACTTTTTAGCATTAAAATTCTTGAAGAAATGCTTCTACAATTTTTTCTTTCAAAAATGTAAATTTTGCAGGTGAAAATATCCCAGGAAAATGGGCCCCTCCCCACAATTTCCTTTGTTTCTGAGGAACTTTTGTCACTTTCCACAATACTTGTAATTTATATTCAATTGAAAATTACTATTAATCATGATAACATTTAACAAATTTATTTTACAGTCATTAAGTGATATTTGTTAGCAGACATCTGCACTCAAACAAATGACAATTTCTCAACATACATGAGTCAAAAAAATAAAAGTAATTAGTTTTTGGTTCAGGAAAAGTAGAAGATTAAATTACAATTAAGTTTTAAAAAGGTTAAAGCATGTCTCTAGATTTTAGACATATAGGTAATACAGGAATAGCAATGTTGAAGTAAAGACATTTGATATAAATTTAACAAAGATAATTTGACAAGGAAATAAACTTGAATTACAGTTTGCCACTCTTTTGATTGGAGATATTTATCATAATCTTTTCAAGTAAATAAGAAATAAATCTCATACCCCACTAATTTTGTCAGTTTTTAATTTTTCTTATCAATTTCACTTCTAATTTATGTATCCCTAGTAAGTAGCTTAGTTAGCAATTGGAACAGATATTTCTCGATTGGAGTGTCCTCAATTCGGATTTTGACGGAACTAAGGCGCACGTTTGGCTTGAATGAAGACAGTACTTTCCAAAAGCTTTACCTTCACGGCCTCTTCTGGGACAATATCAAAGTGCTAGAATTCGAAGAAGATTTCTTGTACAACAATTTTCTTTAGTTAATACTATGAAAAAAATTGTTCGAAATACAAAGGCTATCTTTAGTGGTACAACACACTTGTTTTTTGAGGTAAAAGAGAATTCAAATAAGTGAATGCATATAATTTATCAGGAAGTGGAGGAGTTTGTTTTATGCCAGGAGAGAGGTTAAGTCATACACTTTGGTGACTAACAGAGCTGGTCCAAACTCTAGCTCGGCCATTTGCTGTGTCACCTCAATGCCACCTGCTCCTCTGTACTTCAGCTTCCTGTTTCAGGGGTCACAGGTGATAGCTCATAGCATTCTGGTGAGGAGAAAGGGAGGACATATTTGCAAACTCTTTAATGTAGAGCCCGGCGTAGGGTAGGTGCCTAATATATATTATATTATTCTACAACACGTGCATTATGAAATAATGTATGTTAATACATATAATTATACATTATGCAACTCATGCATATATTACAGACATATGAGCTCTTAAAGTAGTTTCTAGGCGACCACCACTTCCAGCGCGCGGACCGGCATTGACATGGTGGGAACACAGGTGTGTAGCCGCGCAGTTGTTACCTTATTCAGTGCCCCTGTCGTCAGTTACTTCTACAAAACTCCAGATATTTACAAAACAGTGTCAGCTTCCTCCACCATCGCAGAATGTTGTGGACTGAATGTTTGTGCCCCCGCCCCCAAAATGCATAAACTGAAATCCTAACCCCCAAGCTGAAGGGGTTAGGAGGCGGAGCCTCTGGGAGGTGATTACGTCAGGAGGGTGGAGCCCTCATGGTGAGGTTAATGTGTTTGTAAAAGGAAGCCCAGAGAACCCTCTTACACTGTTGGTGGGAATGCAAGTTGGTACAGCCACTTTGGAGAACAGTGTGGAGATTCCTCAAGAAATTAAGAATAGAGCTTCCCTATGACCCTGCAATCGCACTACTGGGTATTTACCCCAAAGATACAGATGTAGTGAAAAGAAGAGCCATCTGTACCCCAATGTTTATAGCAGCAATGGCTATGGTCGCCAAACTGTGGAAAGAACCAAGATGCCCTTCAACGGATGAATGGATAAGGAAGATGTGGTCCATATACACGAGGGAGTATTATGCCTCCATCAGAAAGGATGAATACCCAACTTTTGTAGCAACATAGACGGGACTGGAAGAGATTATGCTGAGCGAAATAAGTCAAGCAGAGAGAGTCAAGTATCCTATGGTCTCACTTATTTGTGGAGCATAACAAAGAACACGGAGGACATGGGGATATGGAGAGGAGAAGGGAGTTGAGGGAAATTGGAAGGGGAGATGAACCATGAGAGACTATGGACTCTGAAAAACAACCTGAGGGTTTTGAAGGGGTGGGAGGTGGGAGGTTGGGGAACCAGGTGGAGGGTAATAGAGAGGGCACGTATTGCATGGAGCACTGGGTGTGGTGCAAAAACAATGAGTACTGTTACGCTGAAAATAAATAAATAAATAAATAAATAAATAAATAAATAAATGGAAGCCCAGAGAGCTCACTCATCCTCTTTCTGCGCGTGAGGATTTAGAGAGGGTGGCTGTCTTCATTTTCCAAAGTGTTGACACTTCCTTGTGCCTGAAGGATCACTAGTAAGAACCCTAATTCAGGGTTCTTACTAATGACGTCTCCATATAATGTGGCACATTGTAACTCTCTCCTTAGGCGGAGAGAGTTCTCCTTCCAATGGAACTGGACTGGTATGTTTATGTTTTCATAGTCTCAGTCCAGATTTGATTTTCGTTACAACTTCATACATTCTGCTCCCTTCACTTAGAATTTCTTCTTACATGTAATCATTCCTTATATGTATGGACCCTTTTTCTATGTAGCCATTCCTGCTTTTTACACACTGGAGTTTTCCTATTGTAACCTATGCAATAGATCGTTTTCCCAAACTTAAGCTTAAAAAAAAAAAAAAGCAAGTTGAGAGGGCAAAGAAATAATACCTACCATTTTTACCACTAATCTGAGTATCATCAGAAACCCCCTCATTTGGTTACTCATCTTCTAAAATGAGTGTGTCCAGGGCTTGACTACCATCAGGTTCCTTCATGGTAGGGGACATGTTTTATTTTTCCACAATGCATAGCCGGGTGTTTTCCTCCAAAATAAACACTTTATGGATTCTTAATTGGTTGATGCCTCTGGAGGTTTCTATAAAAATCTGTAGTTGCTTCACATGCTTTATCACATTCTGCACTGATGTTTGTTTATTTGTTCCTTGAGTCTGTAAGTGTTGTGAGCCCCGAATATGTGGCACACGGTGAGTGATAAAAGACACCTATTTTGAAATAGTGGCTTTTAAATTTTAGAGTTAGGGGGCTTGCTAAAAACATGGATTGCTGAACTCCATCCCAGAATTTCTGACTCCTCAGGTGTGGGGAGCAGCCTCAGGCCTGCATCTTAAACAACATCCTGAGTGGAACTGAGGCCATTGGTCTGGAGGTCCTGCTTGGAGAGCTCTCCTAACACATTATCCTGAGTAATGGAAGTAATTCTAGAACATTCTCAAAACAGTACTAGTGATGCTATCAGTGCATGGCTGAACACAGAAGGAGAACATGAAGCGTCTTGTTAACCTTGTTGCTGACGAGCAGGCCCTCTTGAAGTTATTCTTCATAGGTTCCCAGTTGTAACTCTGAATAGGATATGTGGGTTTTGAGAAAAATCTGAGAAAAACTAAACAGCAAACCTGGAGGGCATGAGCTGCTTCACCGCTTAAGTCTGATTTCTTCATCAAGTCTTCATCTTCATTCTGTGCCTCCTCTTTAGTACACAATTCTGGTAGTACCTAGGAGAGTTGAGTTGTATTTTATTTAATGGAACTGAACCTGGAGGTGAATAAATCTAATTAAAGTTACCATGGGATGTTCACACACCTTCATGCCCCAGATCTAGATAAACAGAGGATTTGCCAGAGGAACATCTAAATCTGCTGATATAATTGTCAGCTGCCTTCACAAGGTCTTTCTTGGCAGAACGATGGATTCAACAGCAATGCCATTAACCTCATAATAATCACCTCTCCACTTATGAGAAGGAGTCCTGTGAGAAAGCTTATTCCAAGAACATTTGGATGAGAACATCAGAATTAAAGAGCATGTGAGGCTGGGGCATGTAGGAATGGAAAACTAAGCTAGACTCTGTCAGTTCTTCAAATATGTATGAGTGATGGCTGAGATTAAGCTATGATTGACTTGTGGTGTATTAACAGTGATATCCTATCCAAAAGTCCACAGACCACGAGCTGCGGTTCCTTGCTTCTGTATCTTACCACTAAATGAAGGATACTTCACAGAGCTAGCAGGGAAGTTACAACCTATGGAGTTAAATAATGGCCCTCTGAAAGACTAAGAAAAAATGTAAAATAATTCGTCAAGAGAAGAGAAAGTGCCATGGAGGAAAAAAAAATGGGATTTATTGTCAGTTATGAGTGAGTTTGAATCTTAGCTCTATTTTCTTCTACTGGGAGTCTTTACTTCCCTCATTACACTAGTGAGCAGGCTTGACCAACTTCAGAAGAGGTTCCAGTGCCCTTTTTCTTTCAGAACATCATTCTGAAAAGGAACGTGAAGAATCTCCCTGAATTTTCTTTCTGTTTTGTTTTTTGTTGTTGTTGGTGGTGGTGGTTCCCTGAATTTTCTTTCTGGTTTCTGTAATCCCTTCATAACACACAAACAATAAAAGGAAATAAACAAAAACATCCAGTTAGAGAAATCCATTATTCCATGATGCAAACAGAATCTCATATCATGTTCAAAAAGTGGTAGCATTTGGGAGTAAAATAGGAGTGATACTCCAAGAAAGAAAAGACTAGGTGGGGGGACAAGCAGGCCTGTGAAAGGCACACAAACAGCAAGGAACCGAGCATGTTGGGGACGCAGTGAGTTTGTCAGTAGTAAAGTCTAGAAAATGATGTAGATTTGGTGTCCCAGCATAGTCTTTTTAATGTCCAGGAATATATGTCTCCTTTGTTTACTGGGGACAGAACCTAGAATTGAGATAGTTTATGGAAAAGGGAATTAATTATTTCATACAACTGGGAAGTCCAAGACTGATTTCAGTATGGATGGTTCTACAGAATCAAATCATGGAATTAGATTCTGTCTTTCTTCCTTTCTTGACTATGTTGTGTATGTGGGAGGGTCTATTTATGGGCCAGCAGTTCTTTTTTCATTTAATGTACAAGGTTATCCTTAAACAAATTCTACACCTTTTTTTCCCCAGCAATTTTTATTTAATTTTTTTTAAAACTTTAATTCCAGAATAGTTACCATACAGTGTTAGATTAGTTTCAGGTGTATAATACAGTGACTCAGCACTTCCATACAACACCAAGTGTTAATCACAAGTGCACTTCCTAATCCCCATCACCTATTTCCCTCCATCCCCTTACTGACCTCCCCTCTGGTCACCATCAATCTGTTCTCTATATTTAAGAGTCTGTTTCTTGGTTTCTCTCTATCTCTCTCTCTCTCTTTTTTCCCCCCTATGTTTGTTTGTTTTGTTTCTTCAATTCCACATATGAGTGAAATCATATGGTATTTGTCTTCCTTTGACTTATTTCTGGTAACATAATATTCTGTAACTCCATCCATGTCATTGCAAATGGCAAGATTTCATTCTTTCTTTATGGCTAATATTCCATTGTATATACATGCCATATCTCTCTTGGTTATCACAGTTTTGTAGTAAGTGTGGACATTAGTGCTCACTTCGGCAGCACATATACTAAAATTGGAACGATGCAGAGAAGATTAGCATGGCCCCTGCGCAAGGATGACATGCAAATTCGTGAAACATTCCATATTTAAAAAAAAAAAGTTTGGAAATTAGGTAACATAAGTTCCCTAATACTGTTATTTAAAAAAAAAAAGAACAACATGGACGGGACTGGAAGTGATTATGCTGAGTGAAATAAGTCAAGCAGAGAGTCAAGTATCATATGGTTTCACTTATTTGTGGAGCATAACAAATGACATGGAGGACATTGGGAGATGGAGAGGAGAGGGAGGTTGAGGGAAATTGGAAGGGGAGGCGAACCATAAGAGACTATGGACTCTGAAAAACAACCTGAGGGTTTTGAAGGGTCAGGGGTGGGAGGTTGGAGGAACCAGGTCGTGGGTAATAGGGAGGGTACGTATTGCATGGAGCACTGGGTGTTGTGCAAAAACAATGAATACTGTTACGCGGAAAAAATAAATAAATAAATTAAAGAAAAAAAAGTGTTTTGGATATTTTTGGTCTTCTGCATTGCCATATAAATTTTAATTAATTAATTAATTCTTTCTTTTAAAAAAGAGATTTAGTTATTTGACAGATGGAGATCACAAGGAGGCAGAAAGGCAGACAGAGAGAGAGGAGGAAGCAGGCTCCCTGCTGAGCAGAGAGCCCAACGTGTTGGGCCCTGGGCCCATGACCAGAGAGGAAGGCACAGGCTTTAACTCACTGAGCCACCCAGGCATCCCTGCCGTATAAATTTTAGGGCCAGCTTATCAATCTCTACAAAGACTTGCTGGAATTTTGATAATGATTATACTGAAACTGTAGTTCAATTTGGGTAGGACTGTCCTCTTAACAAACTTGAAACTTTCAATGAATGAGCATTTTCTACTTTGCTGTTTATGAAGATTTCTTGAACTGCTCTCAGAGAAGTACCAGCAGGAAGCCAGTGAAATAGTTATTTGAAAGTATCCATGAAGAACACAAGCTTGTAGGCCTTGCCTATTATTCCAGATTCAGGCTGAGTGAAGGAAAAAGTGGCTTTTTCTGGTCTTTCTAAAAACAGGCTTCAGTAAAGCAAGGAAGGAGGACCAGGGGAGACTGCCGAATGGGGACTCTGAAGAAGGTGTTGGTAACGTTTCAGAAAAGGGTAACAGCAGATGGGATGGCATCAGAGAGTGGTGAGCATAAGCTGGAAAGCAAAGTTCCGGGATTCAGGAGTAGATTAAAATACCATTTTCTTGAACTAGTTAAGTGGTTTTCAGAGAAGAATATTGCTAAGAAGAGGTTTTCCTTCAATCCATTCCTTCTGAGATTCTATTTACTTCTCATTTCCAAAAAACAGGGGCTTTGGGGACCAGTGTCTTTGGCATATCCCAGTAGTGTAGAAACAACTTCTGACCTCATAACACCTTAGAAAGTAAATTAAAAATTCTGAATAATAAGTTTTGGGCAACATCCAAATATAGGAGAATGGAAAGACAAATTGTTTTAATCTCAAATATAATGTATTGTACAAGAACAAGGGTTTGAAGTGACATTGGGCAGTACACTTTGGGCTGGTAGGGGATTTCAGAAACATCACAGGGGAATGACAAAAAAACCCAAGACAGTAATAGGAGCCTAGAGAACCAATGGTCCCATGGTTTCAAACCTAGATGTGACTAGACATCATGGGAAACTTTATTCAGCTCATGATAGATCCTGGCTTCTATGAACTTTTCTGAAATCAAAAAACCTTTCTTAATAAACATCAAGTAAATTTGGGAACCCAAATATTGTTTTGAAATTTGTTTTCTCTCTTACTCTGGAATATTTTAAAATCTTCTTTAAATATACTTTTCTGAAGTAGAGTGACAGATGCATGAGAATTTACTATACTATTCACATTATTCAGTCTGTCTTCTAAGGTACATATGATAAACAATATGTAAGCCTAGAATAGTTGCTGATTTTGAACCAGAAAATCATGGAAGCAAACCTGGAAAGACAGAGATTGTCAAATGAAAAAAAAAGGCAGGTGCAAACTTTATTGCATATTATGATCTCATTGTGGTTAAAATATATATGTATGTGCAGTACATATGTAGGAAAATTATATAGAAAATGTATGAAAATTATATATAACAGGGAACCTGGGTGGCTCAGTCCTTAAGCACCTGCCTTCAGCTCGGGTCATGATCCCAGGGTCCTGGGATCCAGCCCCGTTTCCAGCTCCCTGTTCAGTGGAAAACCTGCTTATCCCTCATGCACTCCCCCTGCTGTGTTCCCTCTCTTGCATGTTCTCTCTCTCCCTCTCTGTCAAATAAATAAGTAAAAATATTTTAAAAAGAATATTATATATAACACATATGCATTTTATAAATGAATATAGTATATATACATATTTAATATCAATCTATACAAATAGAAAAATATCTGGAAGGATATATGTTAAACTTTAATTTATGGGTGCAGTGGACTGAATGTATCTCCTGTGAATTCGTATGTTGAAATCTTAACCCCCAATGTGATGCATTAGGGGGTGGGACCTTTAGGAGGTAATTAGATCACGAGGGTAGAGCCCTCACAAATAGGATTAGTGCGCTTACAAAAGGGACCTCCAGGAACTCTCTCACTTCTTTCTACCATGTGAAGACACAAGAAATCGTCCATCTGCAACCCACAAGAAAGCCCTCACCTGAACATGACCATGCTGACATCATGATATTGGACAACGCCAGGCCTCAGAACTGTGAGAAATAAATTTCTGTTGTTGATGGGAGGTTGGGGGAACAAGGTGGTGGGTATCAGGGAGGGCACGTGTTGCATGGAGCACTGGGTGTGGTACAAGAACAATGAATACTGTTCCGCTGAAAAGAAATAAAAAAATAAAAATAAAAATGCATATATCTTTAAAAAAAAAATTCTGTTGTTGATAAGCCATGCAGTTGATGGTATTTTGTTATAGCAGCTGGAGCTGACTAAGACACTAGATATTAGGCTATAATATCTGTTTTACTTTTCTTTTTTTTTTAATATTTTATTTATTTGACAGAGAGAAATCACAACTAGGCAGAGAGGCAGGCAGAGAGAGAGGAGGAAGCAGGCTCCCCGCGGAGCAGAGAGCCCGACGTGGGGCTCGATCCCAGGACCCTGGGATCATGACCTGAGCTGAAGGCAGAGGCTTTAACCCACTGAGCCACCCAGGCGCCCCTGTTTTACTTTTCTTAACATTTTTTTATAACTTAAAGATATATATATATATATATTTTTTTTTTTAATATTTATTTTTATTTGTTTATTTACAGCATAACAGTGTTCATTGTTTGGGCATCACACCCAGTGCTCCATGCAGTACGTGCCCTCCCTATTACCCACCACCTGGTTCCTCAACCACCCACCCCCCCCACCCCCCTGCCGCCCCTTCATAACCCTCTGGTTGTTTTTCAGAGTCCATAGTCTCTCATGGTTCATCTCCCCTTCCAGTTTCCCTCAACTCCCTCTCCTCTCCATCTCCCCATGTCCTCCATGTCATTTGTTATGCTCCACAAATAAGTGAGACCATATGATACTTGACTCTCTCTGCTTGACTTATTTCGCTCAGCATAATTTCTTCCAGTCCCGTCCATGTTGCTACAAAAGTTGGGTATTCGTCCTTTCTGATGGAGGCATAATACTCCATTGTGTATATGGATCACATCTTCCTTATCCATTCATCCGTTGAAGGGCATCTTGGTTCTTTCCACAGTTTGGCGACCGTAGCCATTGCTGCAATAAACATTGGGGTACAGATGGCCCTTCTTTTCACTACATCTGTATCTTTGGGGTAAATACCCAGTAGTGCAATTGCAGGGTCATAGGGAAGCTCTATTCTTAATTTCTTCAGGAATCTCCACACTGTTCTCCAAAGTGGCTGCACTATCTTGCATTCCCACCAACAGTGTAAGAGGGTTCCCCTTTCTCCACATCCTCTCCAACACACGTTGTTTCCTGTCTTGCTAATTTTGGCCATTCTAACTGGTGTTAGGTGGTATCTCAATGTTGTTTTAATTTGAATCTCCCTGATGGCTAGTGATGATGAACATTTTTTCATGTGTCTGATAGCCATTTGTATGTCTTCATTGGAGAAGTGTCTGTTCATATCTTCTGCCCATTTTTTGGATATGATTATCTGTTTTGTGGGTGTTGAGTTTGAGAAGTTCTTTATAGATCCTGGATATCAACCTTTTGTCTGTACCGTCATTTGCAAATATCTTCTCCCATTCCGTGGGTTGCCTCTTTGTTTTGTTGACTGTTTCCTTTGCTGTGCAGAAGCTTTTGATCTTGATGAAGTCCCAAAAGTTCATTTTTGCTTTTGTTTCCTTGGCCTTTGGAGACATATCTTGAAAGAAGTTGCTGTGGCTGATATCGAAGAGGTTACTGCCTATGTTCTCCTCTAGGATTCTGATAGATTCCTGTCTCACGTTGAGGTCTTTTATCCATTTCGAGTTTATCTTTGTGTACGGTGTAAGAGAATGGTCGAGTTTCATTCTTCTACATATCACTGTCCAGTTTTCCCAGCACCATTTATTGAAGAGACTGTCTTTTTTCCATTGAATATTTTTTCCTGTTTTGTCGAAGATTATTTGACCATAGAGTTGAGGGTCCATATCTGGGCTCTCCACTCTGTTCCACTGGTCTATGTGTCTGTTTTTATGCCAGTACCACGCTGTCTTGGTGATCACAGCTTTGTAGTAAAGCTTGAAATCGGGTAACGTGATGCCGCCAGTTTTGTTTTTGTTTTTCAACATTTCCTTAGCAATTCGGGGTCTCTTCTGGCTCCATACAAATTTTAAGATTATTTGCTCCAGCTCTTTGAAAAATATCGTGGAATTTTGATCGGAATGGCATTAAAAGTATAGATTGCTCTAGGCAGTATAGACATTTTAACAATGTTTATTCTTCCAATCCAAGAGCATGGAACAGTCTTCCATCTTTTTGTGTCTTCTTCAATTTCTTTCATGAGTGTTCTGTAGTTCCTCGAGTACAGGTCCTTTACTTCTTTGGTTAGGTTTATTCCCAGGTATCTTATGGTTCTTGGTGCTATAGTAAATGGAATCGATTCTCTAATTTCCCTTTCTGTATTTTCATTGTTAGTGTATAAGAAAGTCACTGATTTCTGTACATTGACTTTGTATCCTGCCACGTTACTGAATTGCTGTATGAGTTCTAGTAGTTTGGGGGTAGAGTCTTTGGCGTTTTCCATATAAAGAATCATGTCATCTGCGAAGAGAGAGAGTTTGACTTCTTCCTTGCCAATTTGGATACCTTTTATTTCTCTTTGTTGTCTGATTGCCGTTGCTAGAAATTCTAATACTATGTTGAACAAGAGTGGTGAGAGTGGGCATCCTTGTCGTGTTCCTGATCTCAACGGGAAGGCTGCAAGCTTTTTCCCATTGAAGATGATATTTGCTGTGGGTCTTTCATAGATAGATTTTATGAAGTTCAGGAATGTTCCCTCTATCCCTATACTTTGAAGCGTTTTCATCAGGAACGGATGCTGGATTTTGTCAAATGCTTTTTCTGCATCAATTGAGAGGACCATGTGGTTCTTCTCTCTTCTCTTATTGATGTGTTCTATCACACTGATTGATTTGCGAATGTTGAACCAACCTTGCAACCCAGGGATGAATCCCACCTGGTCATGGTGGATAATCTTTTTTTTTTTTACTAAAGTTTCTTTTTTTTATATTTATTTTTATTTGTTTATTTACAGCATAACAGTGTTCATTGTTTTGGCATCACACCCAGTGCTCCATGCAGTACGTGCCCTCCCTATTACCCACCACCTGGTTCCTCAACCTCCCACCCCCCCCCCACCCCCCTGCCGCCCCTTCATAACCCTCTGGTTGTTTTTCAGAGTCCATAGTCTCTCATGGTTCATCTCCCCTTCCAGTTTCCCTCAACTCCCTCTCCTCTCCATCTCCCCATGTCCTCCATGGTGGATAATCTTTTGAATGTGCTGCTGGATCCTGTTTGCTAGGATCTTGTTGAGAATCTTTGCATCCATATTCATCAGTGATATTGGTCTGAAATTCTCCTTTTTGGTAGGGTCTTTGCCTGGTTTGGGGATCAGGGTAATGCTGGCTTCATAAAAAGAGTCTGGAAGTTTTCCTTCTGCTTCAATTTTTTGGAACAGCTTCAGGAGAATTGGTGTTATTTCTTCTTTGAAAGTTTGATAGAATTCCCCAGGGAATCTGTCAGGTCCTGGGGTCTTGTTTTTTGGGAGGTTTTTGATCACTGCTTCAATCTCATTACTAGATATCGGTCTATTCAGGTTGTCAATTTCTTCCTGGTTCAATTTTGGGAGTTTGTAGCTTTCCAGGAATGCATCCATTTCATCTAGGTTGCTTAGCTTATTGGCATATAACTGTTGGTAATAATTTCTGATGATTGTTTCTATTTCCTTGGTGTTAGTTGTGATCTCTCCCTTTTCATTCATAATTTTATTAATTTGGGCTTTCTCTCTTTTCTTTTGGATTAGTGTGGCCAATGGTTTATCGATCTTATTGATTCTTTCAAAAAACCAGCTTCTAGTTTCATTGATACGTTCTACTGTATCTCTCGTTTCTACCTCATTGATCTCTGCTCTAATCTTGATTATTTCCCTTCTTGCATGTGGAGTTGGTTTGATTTGTTGTTGATTCTCCAGTTCTTTAAGGTGTAGAGACAGCTGGTGTATTCTGGATTTTTCAATGTTTTTGAGGGAGGCTTGGATGGCTATGTATTTCCCCCTTAGAACTGCCTTTGCTGTATCCCATAGGTTTTGGACCGAGGTGTCTTCATTCTCATTGGTTTCCATGAATTGTTTAAGTTCATCTTTGATCTCCTGGTTGATCCAAGCATTCTTAAGCAAGGTGGTCTTTAGCTTCCAGGTGTTTGAGTTCCTTCTGAACTTTTCCTTGTGATTGAGCTCCAGTTTCAAAGCATTGTGATCGGAGAATATGCAGGGAATAATGTCAGTCTTTTGGTATCGGTTGAGTCCTGCTTTGTGACCCAGTATGTGGTCTATTCTGGAGAAGGTTCCATGTGCACTTGAGAAAAATGAGTATTCTGTTGTTTTAGGGTGGAATGTTCTGTATACGTCGATGAGGTCCATCTGGTCCAATGTTTCATTCAATGCTCTTATTTCTTTATTAATTTTCTGCCTCGATGATCTGTCTATTTCTGAGAGAGGCATATTAAGATCTCCTACTATTATTGTATTCATATCAATATGACTCTTTATCTTGATTAATAGTTTTCTTATGTAATTGGGTGCTCCCATATTGGGGGCATAGATATTCACAATTGTTAGATCGTCTTGTCGGATAGTCCCTTTAAGAATTATGTAGTGTCCTTCTGTATCTCTGACTACAGTCTTTAGTTTAAAATCTAATTTATCTGATATGAGAATCGCTACCCCAGCCTTCTTTTGAGGCCCATTGGCATGAAAGATGCTTCTCCATCCCTTCACTTTCAGTCTGGGTGTATCCTTAGGTTCAAAATGGGTCTCTTGTAGACAACATATGGATGGGTCCTGTCGTTTTATCCAATCTGCAACCCTGTGTCGTTTTATGGGCGCATTTAGGCCATTCACATTGAGAGTGATTATTGAGAGATAGGTTTTTATTGACATCGTGTTGTCTTTGAAGACTTTCTGTCTATAGATTGTTTCTATATTTCTGTTCAATGATATTCTTAGGATTTTTTTCTCTCTTATAGGACCCCCCTTAATATTTCCTGAGTGTCGGCTTGGTGGTTGCATAGTCTTTTAAGCCTTGCCGGTCTTGGAAACTCTTTATCTCTCCATCCATTTTAAATGTCAGTCTTGCTGGATAGAGTATTCTTGGTTGCATGTTCTTCTCATTTAGTACTCTGAATATATTTTGCCAGCCCTTCCTGGCTTTCCAAGTCTCTGTGGAAAGGTCTGATGTTATTCTAATGGGCTTTCCTCTGTATGTAAGAAGCTTCTTTGTCCTAGCTGCTTTTAAGAGGGTCTCTCTTGAAACAAAATTCCCCATTCTAACGATAAGGTGCCGTGAGGACTTTCGAGAATCTAAAATCTTGGGAGGAAATCTTTCTGCCTCTAGTACATGAACGTTGTTTCCATTTGTGAGATTGGGAAAATTTTCATAGACAACTTCTTCCACTATATCTTCTAGACTTCTTTCTTTTTCTTCCCCTTCAGGGATTCCAATAATTCTGACGTTGGAACATTTCATGGCATCGTTTATTTCCCTGATTCTGTTTTCGTGCCTTCTGAGCTGTTTGTTCCAGGCTTCCTCCTGATCCTTTCTCTCTATCTGTTTGTCCTCCAGATCACTAATTCTATCTTCTGTCTCAGTTACCCTAGCTTTTAGAGAATTTAGATTGGATTGGAACTCATTGAGAGCATTTTGAACATCATCCCTGGTGGCTTTCAGTTCTGCCCTAACATTGTGAACATCATCCCTGGTGGCTTTCAGTTCTGCCCTAATCAATTCCGTTTGGTCATCCATGGCTTTCTCCAACTTAGCTATTGCCTGGATAATTGTTAGTCTGAATTCCTTTTCTGACATATTGTCTATGTCGATAGCCATTAGTTCTGTTGCAGAAGGCCCATCCTCTGTATGTTTCTTCTGTTGGATATTCCTCCTCCTAGTCATTTTGGTAAGAGATGACTAAACAGATGCAGCTGGACTTATCGATTGTGGTGCAGTCAATGTGCACCCTGGAACGCTTCTGTGCAATCAGGATTCCCCACCCAAATGAGAGAAAAACGAAAAGAAAAAGAAATAGAGAAGAAGAAAGAAAAAAAAAGGGGAAAGAAAAAAGGAAAAAAAAGAGAGAGAGAGAGATAGGAAAAAAAGGGAAGATAAAAGAGAAGGCTCAGCCCAAATGGGCCACAAGGTAAGATTTGTGGAGTATACAAACAAAAACAGACAGACAAAAAGAGTGATAAAAGTATATGACAAGAGAAAAAAATATGTATATATAAGCAAAAAAAAAAAAAAAAAAGGGAAGAACCTCATCAGAAAGAACCCCAAGTATAAGGTTTATATATTATCAGGACAAACACAAATTCACAGAAACACTGACAGAAGGAAAAATTGGGAGAATGGTTATAGATTCTCAAGATATATATATTTTTACAAAAATACTTTTTAAGGGGCATCTGAGTGGCTCAGTCGTTAAGCATCTGCCTTTAGCTCAGGTCATGACCCTAGGGTCCTGGGATCGGGTCCCGCATTGAGCCTTACATTGGGCTCCCTGCTCAGCGGGAGGCCTGCTTCTCCCTCTCCCACTCCCCAGGCTTGTGTTCCCTCTCTCACTGTGTCTCTCTCTGTCAAATAAATAAACAAAATCTTAAAAAAAATACTTTTAAAAATAGTATTAATTGTACAACTTAGTATTTTTTTAAAGAAATGTATGAAATAGACTGCAAAGCAAAAAGTAGTATTAAGTTTTAAGGTCATTAATGATCTTAAAATTTATAATTCAAGAGAACTTATCATAATTCCAAACTTGTAACCTGATAATATTGTTTCAAATGCACAAAGCAGAAATTGACAGAGTAGAAATGAGAAAACTATAAATACACCATCACAGCGAGAAATTTTAACACATCTTTAATTAATTTGTTTTCTTAAGTAATTAATTTATCAGTAGACTAAAAAATTTGAACAGTCAAACTAAAATGCCTAAGCTCATGAAACTATACAGAAACCTTCCCCTAATAGTTAGGAAATATACATTCTTTTTCACATGTGCATTAAACATTTATGAAAATTGTCCACTGAACTCTACCATGTCCAAAAAGCAAGTCTAAACATTTCTCAGGGGGTGCTATCATCTTAACCATACTCTCTAACTACAGTGCAATTAAGACAGAAAGCAGGGAACAGAATCTTGGATTCTTCAAAAAAATTGAAATCGGAAAATCTATTATATTGAAATATCTTTCACACACCTTACACAATACCTTACAGAGGACATCGTGGAGATTTCTGAAGAGTATTTCAAGGGAAATACAGTTTTATATACTTCTATCAGAAAAGAGGAAATGACAATTAATGAGGTAAGTACACAGTTTGAGAAGGAGGAAAAAATAGAAGAAATAAAATAAAGCAAAAAACAGAAATTAATGCAATAGAACTCAAATAATTAATTCCAAAGAAATAGTAAATCTAGAAGTTGGTTCTTTTGAAGGACAAAAAATATGCACAAACTTTGGCATGATTGCTCAAGAAGAGAAAAAGCACAACAAATAAATAATACTGGAAATGAAAAAAAGGCATAATTACTGTGTAAATGGAGATTAAAACTGTAAGAGACTACTGTGAATAAGTTAACAGTTGTTGGATGAAATAGACAAATTTCCTAGAAAAATGTTAACTAAAAAACTTATCTAAAAAATAGTAGAAAGCCTATATAGAAAGACCTATATGCATTAAGTAAACTGAGTGGTTAAAAATCTACTTTCACAGATAACACAAAGCCCCATTGTTTTAGTACAGAATTCTACTAAACTTTCATGGAACAAATAAATGCATTTTTTTTAATTGAAGTAAAGTTGGCACAGAATGTCACATTAGTTCCAGGTGTACAACATACTCATTCAACAGGTTTTTACACTATTCTGTGCTCACCACAAGTATAGATACCCCTCCTGTCCCCTTTCATTGCTATTACAGTACCATTGATTATATCCCCTATGCTGTGTCTTTCAGCTCGTGACTCATTCATTCCATAACTATAAGCCTCTACCTCCCGCTCCTCTTCACCCATTTTGCCCATCCTACTACCTCCTTTCCCTCTGGCAAAAATCAGTTTGTCCTCTGTATTTATATGGCTGTTAATAATTACATTCTTACACACTTTTCCAGAGAATTGAAGAGGAGGCAACTCTATCATTTTATGAGACTGCTATAACTTTTTCCAAATGCTGAAAATAATAATACAAGGAAGGAAAATTCCAGGCCAGGCTTAGCACTCAATAGATGCCCTAAACTTCTTAAAATACCAGTAAATCATGTCTTAAGATTCAAGCAATTAAAAAAAATTATGAAATGTGGTTACAATTTGACTTTTTGTTTATATCCAATTCAGGAATCACTGAGCACCAGTTTGGGTAATCTCTGTTCCATGAGCTACAAATGGAGTGGTAGACAGAGTTTATATGCTTCTTCCCCACAGGAACGTAATTTTTAAATTGTGTCTTATTTTACAAACTACTTTAGAGTCACAACTGAATAGTTAATCTTTTCTTGTTCTATACTTTGTGTCTCATGGTTCCTGCAATATATCCATATTATAAATTTCCTTTCTCATTTTTCCCTGCTGATTTAAAAGTTAACCATTTTGGTTTTTATTCTAACAGTTCTTTGTGACTTTCAGATAGATACTTGCATACACATCTCTCTATATCTATATCTACATATGTGTATATATACATAAATTATCAATATATGGCTTGCAATTCCCCATGTAAAAAGAGGAAAGTAATGTGACAGCATCCATCCTCCTCCCCCTCCATTTTTTTAAATTTTTTGCTGTTATCTAGATTTTATGTTTGTGCTATTATGAAATTATTTACTTTTTAAATTATGTGATCTTTATTGGGAGCTATCTTGGTGTTTGCAATATTTAAACCAATTATCTACCCTTAGTTTCTCATGCTTCCTTTGCTCTGCATCCTTGCCCTCTATCTTGGTCCTGCTCTTATCATACTCATAAGCTTACATCCTCTTATTGATTTCTATCAAAAGTTCCACTAGAACCAAACGTTTTGTGGAGCATTTGAGATTGTAGGTGCTATGGAACGTCATACCAGCCTTTCACCTGTTTGGTGACTGTGCCCTCCTTGTTCCACTGACTTCCACAGTCGATGCTCCCCATACATGACCATCATGGCCACATGCAGACCCTGGAAAGTTTTGTCCAGTTACCTGCTTCTCCTCTGAAACAACCATGCCTCCCTGCACTTGCCTTTCCCAGGAACCCTGGAATCTTAAAGAAAGTTATTTTAAATACTACCTGTGCTACAGACAGGGACTCTGGGAAAATGTCACCTGGACTACCTATTTCATCCTTATAGTAACAATTTGAAGTGAGTACTAGTTGCCTGCTTAGGATTGAGTGGTGGGGGCAATATAAGAGGTGGGTGCATGGCCATAGTAATTTTGAAAACAAGGACAAAGTCATTCTGCTTTTTATTATCACATACACTGGCATTTTTAAACAATCTCAGCAGCAAAAATAAAACATGCCTTCTGGGGCTGACCATTCTGTCTTCCTTGTTGACAAGGAAGTACTTCCTTGTACATTGGTAGTACGTCCACTAACCCAGTTACTCAGATGGGGAAACTGAGGCTTACACAGGAGATTAGTGCCCTCCAAGTCTTACAGACTGTAAGGGAAAGTACTGGTATTTGTACTAGGTAGAGTTTACTCCAAAAGTCTTAACAAATATGCTATTGTGCCTACTTTTTGGTGACAATCTTTAGCAAAGCAGGCCTTGGCTTTTCTCTGCCCATTAATGAAATGCCATTGAGACATTATTAGTGAAAAGCACCACAATCTGATCACACCTCCGACAGATTTTCAAGTCAATGACAGTGCATCTGTGTAATTCCCTAGGAAAGCTAGTTTCAACTCATTATTGTCAAGGACTATTGACCAATTAGTGCCAATTCAATCTAAGCGTGTAACAGAGAAACTCAGGACTTCCCGAACTCATAATGAACAGTGTGGCTCTCGCTAACAGCAGGACATTGCTGGTTCTCCACAAGAAGCAGCCAAGTTTGAAATCTGAACAAAGACTTAAAACATAGCAGCTGTCTATATTTTAAGAGAAAGCAAGCCATTTGCCCAATACCAGTCTATAATCTTCATGTTTCTGAAAGCAAAACATTCATTCTATTTTGAGTGATCCACAATGTTTTCTACAAATAAAAAAGGAGCATCTTAGAGAGAAAAACTTACTTATGTGTTGTATGCTACAAATTCAATCACATGAGATTGATTCTGCTTCAAGTGATGGCACTAAATAAGAATTTAATAAATTCTTGCCACTCAAGTTTTGCAAAGCAAAAAAAAGAACATAGAAATAAATGGCTTAAATAAAACCTTTCTTTTATAAATTTCACGAATAGCTGTCATCTCTCTTACCCATGAATAATCATCAGGATGACTGAAATTGTTTATCTAATTCTTTGTTCTATTGTATTTCCACCTATGTCATAATATAGGAGACTCTGTTTCAGTAAAAAGTGCAAGAACTTTTGATTCCTAGAGACCTAATCCAAATCCTCCCCTTATACATGAATGAAGGTAGGTCACTATGCTCATCTCTCAGTAGAATGAAAGGAAAATGGAAATCACAAAAAGAAATCTATGAAAATTAAATATGGTTTCAACATATTCAGCATCTTATATTTACCCTGTATCAGTGTCCTAGGGCTGCTCTAACCAAGTACCACAAACCGAGCTGCTTAAACAACAGGAATTTTATTTCCTCCCAGTTCTGGAGACTAGACAAGGCATCGGCAGGAATGTGCTTCTTCTGAAGGCTGTAAGGATGAGTCCTTCCTTGCCTCCATCCAGCCTCTGGTGGCTCCCGGCAATCCTTGACATTCTTTGGCTTGTAGCTGTATCATCCTACTCTCAGCCTCTGTCTTCACCTGGCATTCTTCCCCATGTGTCTGTGGCTCTGTGTCTTCTCTTCTTAAGAGGATACCAGTCATTGGATTTGGGATCCAATCTAATCCATTATAACTTCATCTTAACTAATTGCATCTGGAAAGATCCCGCTTCCAAACTGGGTTGCATTCTGAGCTTCTGGGTGCATGTGTATCTTATGGGATGACAACAACTGCACCCACTCCACTTATTTAATTTCTTATTCTATTGTGTTTCCATCTCTCATAACATGGGGGGCTACTTTGCTGTGGAAAGTGTAAGAACTTTGAATGCTAGAAGCCTGGATTCAAACTCTCCCCTTGTATATGAACAAAGGCAGGACTAACTACTTCTCTATCTGTAAATTAAAGGGAAGCAAGATGTCATTCACAGAAGTGTTATTAAAATTAAATATGATATTCTGAAATCATGTGTGGCAATTGCTAGGCACTTAATAAATACTGTTTTTTCCTATTAACATTTAGAATTAGAATATTCTATATTAAAATACTTATTAGAATGCTAAATAATTAGTAAACAGCAATAATCTTTGACAAACCTATGCCTTATGTAAACAATGGCAATTTGGAAATGACACTGTTAAGAAGTCTTTCCTTACACAAATCCCCTTTAGTTATATGAAATATTACTAACTCTTCTGTCACGAATACTTTTACTGAGGAATTAACACTGTAGTAATTTTTCTCTCATTAAATAATTAAAATTGTAATCAATTATCTGAAATTTCAAATGAAAACAACATTATGTATCAGACAGACTTATGTAACAACTGGGCTTGACAAATCTGGTTTAACATTTGTCTACATATGGTTTTTTTTTAAAGATTTTATTTATTTATTTATTTGACAGAGAGCACAAGTAGGCAGAGCAGCAGGCAGAGGGAGAGGGAGAAGCAGGCTCCCCACTGAGCAGGGAGCCCAAAGCGGGGCTCGATCCCAGGACCCCAGGATCATGACCTGAGCCAAAAGCAGTTGCTTAACCAACTGAGCCACCCAGGTGCCCCTTGTCTACATATGTTTTAATTCTTTTGTTTCAAGTTAGGAAAATAAAGATTTACATGTGAATTTAACACCACATTCCCATCAGCTCCCTTTCTTTCCATTTCTTAGTAACCAATAAAATGAAGAGGATACCGCGTAGGTCACTAAGTCACAGTTCTCCAGTGGTGATAGTAACCATAGACTATAATGTGTCTCAAATTTATGTAATCTTTGTGTATACTTTTAAAACTGAAGTTGCTGGAGCACCTGGGTGGCTCAGTGGGTTAAAACCTCTGCCTTCAGCTCGCGTCATGATTTCAGGGTCCTGGGATCGAGCCCCGCATCTGGCTCTCTGCTCGGCGAAGAGCCTCTTTCCCCCTCTCTCTCTGCCTGCCTCTCTGCCTACTTGTGATCTCTGTCAAATAAACAAATAAAATATTAAAAAAAAAACCCCGAAGTTGCTCTTTAAATGTATATTAATAGTTTTATATGTATGCTTTTCAACTTTTTTTATGGCAAGTTAATCTGGACCTTTTATTTCAATAGCTTCACTGGTCTCCCCTGCAGGAAAGCCACATTGACTTCTCAGTTCCCTACTGATAAACAATTGGATTGTTCCATTTCTTGCTGCTCTTACAACCAATTCTGGAGTGAACATTCTAATGCTTTGTGCATTTCAACAAGTGTGGTTGTTTCTAGACCTGCAATTGTTGAATTATTGGATGGTCACATCTTTAACTTTATGGATATTACTAAATTGCTTTCCAAATTAGATGTCTCATTATACACTCATCAGAGTTATATGGCACTTCCCATTTCCAAACACATTCTTGTCAACATTTGGTACTCTCAAACTGGCTTTATCAATCAGATGATTACAAATTAGTATCTCTTTCTTTGATTATTACAGGGGTTGAACATCTTTTCATCTACTTATTGACAACTTAGTTTTCATGTTCTGTGGATTATCAATTGTGTCCTTTGAAAATATGTACAATTTGGGTAATCTTTTCTTGCCCTCATTTGTATGAGGTTTAAATATATGGGTCCTGTATAATATTTCTGTGTTGGTTCTGTGTTTTGCAAATATCTTTTTCCAGTCTGTGGGACATCTTTTCTGGTTTCCACCATAGTTTACAAATCTTGATGTCTTATGGGCAATTATCTTTGATTTATTTTGATTTCTCCTTTCAGCGCTGACCTAGTCTCTATTTTTCCTTGGAGACTAGAAGCCTATCCTTGTAAGAAACTGCTCAGGGCCTTTAAGTCATTCCAAGGCTGAAGCTTTGGTATTGCTGACTGGGTGGGGATGAAAGCCTGGTGCTGCCATCTGGTTAGACTGAGCTGAGTAGTGCATCCTCTTTACTCATGTTTTGAGATGTTTTTCTGGCTCTGACTTAATCTGGTTTCCAAACACTGACTTATTTTAGATTTCTTACTCATCCTTTATTTCTCCTTGACTTTTCTTAAAAACAAATGAGTTTCAGCACCTTCCCAAATTTGAGCCTAATTTTAAGTCTTTTCACAACTGGAGGGTGAGGGAAGGTATTAGGAGGGGGTCAGTTGCACAGACGATGTGCAATTGGTCAACACAGATAATCTCTAAATGGCTGAGGATTTAATGCAAATCATTCCTGCCCATATAACTGAAAGGAAATAAAACTTAATTAAACAAAGTCCTACAGTTAACTCTGGCTGCAATAGAATGAGGCACTTGCCTCGTTTCCTTTTCTCCTGGCTATGTTAAACAATTTTGTTCTTAAAATAGACCAATTATCCCCCAAAGGATGCTAAATTAAAAACAAATGATACTTTGCTGTTTTAATTATCCTGAAACTTGTATTTTGAGGAATAATCCTTCATGCATTTAGTTTCATCCACATTGAATTCTTGGTCAGAAGTGATAATAGAATATTTTGCAAGATAAAAACTGGGAAGTAATAGAGTTTAATCTTATTGTTTTGGCCTATTTGTAATATCTAATATATGAATGAAAACTTTTGCAGTTTTCAAATATAGAGTTCATGGATATTTATCAATGTCTGTTTTATTGTCTGGTAATTCCTGCTGTTGACCACATCAAGAGATGAAGATACTGAAAGAATCTGGAAGTAGCATGTTACTGTTTCACCTTGTACTGGAAAACCTAACAAAGATTAATGAAGAGTGTGGTTTATTCAATTTCATTGAGGTCTACAGCATTATTTTCATTAGTGTGTCCTTTTTGATCTTTGAAATGTGGTAAGTCCTCTCATAACGTGTCATTAGAACTTCTAAAAATTTTGGAAATATCTTCCTTTATGTCCCTTCATCTGTGTTTCATGTCTGTTTGTAAAAGTGGTAATCACATGGCCTAATTTGAATTAACTTCTGAAAAAGACTCAATAATCAGAAAATGTAATAGATTGATTTGATTAAGTAATTTAATGACTTAACTATTCTCTTATTCATTCAGCCAGCACTCACTGAACTACTATTACAATATCTGATATTTCCTACATACAGGGCAACTGAAGACAGTAGCCAGGTTGATTAGGCACACATATAGTCTCCACTATCCAAATCTATTGAATTACAAAGTTTTGATTGAAAGAGTTTACATGGCTATAGATATTTGTATTTGATTATTGAATGACATTTAGGTGTGAGACATGCTTGCACAATAACAAAGATTGCTAAAAAATTATTTTAGTTGCCCCAGTGTGCAATTACATACTCTAATTAGGTTACAACAAACTTTGCTTTTGTACATGTTTTTTTATTGGATTGAAGAACAAATTTATAATTAATGAAGACCGGGTTTTTAGATTGTACTTTTAGCTTGGTCCTTTGATGGATTGACTTTTACCATAGAAACACCCATGGAACCAGGTAAGAGATGGAGATATTCAGTAGCACTAGGAACATCAACTGGTACTTTTCTAATCTTTTAAGAGAATGATGACTCTTTTAGACCATTCAAACTAAACAAACAAACAAAAATCAAAGCTTAGTGACTTGTCTTAGGCTATAAAGCTAGCAAGAAGAACAGCAAGTCAATCTTCCCTATCTCCCTAATAGAGACAGAGGACTTGTATCAACCCTAAATCCTGCAGTTAACATTGTATGTGGATCTTCATTGGAGATAGATAATTCCTCCTCTCTGCTTTCTTATCATTTCTTTTTTTTAAGATTTTATTTATTTATTTGACAGACAGAGATCACAAGTAGGCAGAGAAGCAGGTAGAGAGAGAGGGGGAAGCAGGTTCCTTGCTGAGCAGAGAGCTGGATGCGGGGCTCAATCCCAGGACCCTGGAACCATGACCTGAGCTGAAGGCGGAGGCTTTAACCCACTGAGCCACCCAGGCACCCCTCTTATCACTTCTTTTTACTCTGAATCTTATCACTTCTTTTTACTCTGAATCAGTATAGGACAGCTCCCAGGAACAACACATCCAAGTGTCAAACAAGACAAATAGCAACTTCATGAATCCTGAGACGTACAATGGAAACTAAGTGTGAATGACCATAGGAGGAACATTGGTTGCAGAAATTCACTAGTTCTAGTTAAATGTTTACTCAGACTCTCTTAAATTACTTAGAAAGAAATTTACCTTTTACCATTGAATTAGTCAGGCAATATAAAGGAAAAAAGTCAATCATAGTGGTAGAGGTACATTTAGAAAATGCCAGAAAGGTTTATTTAGAGGTTGTGGGCACAACTTGCCTTTTAGCAGAAGTGAAGTTGGGAGGAACTTCGGCTTTCCATAATGGTACACGATAAAATTCAGAATCATTAGCCTATTGAGAAAAGCATTCAAGCTGCGGTGTGGGTGGGAGGACATGTTTGAAAGCACAAGAGAGTTCAGCATATATTGAAAAACTACCTGCCAAAATTTGAGAGAGGACAGAAATTCAGAAAAGGGATCCCTATTTCTCTGGGTTTATTTGCTGATTTCCAGTTATGGAAATGTACAGACGAAATACTGACCATGCTTGAGATAACTCTCAGGGCTGGGGTAGAAGGCTGAAATTGGAAGCCTGAGACTACCAATATGATAATGGAGGACATTGGTAAAACCTCTAGGCTTTTGAATAGAGATGCTGGGAGTTGCACCTTACAAATAAGAGCAACAGCGTAGATCAGTCCTCACAGGGGCTGCACCCCTGCTTCACGTGGTCACCTGTCTGATACGGAATCCTACATTGCTCGAACTCCAGTCCCTAGAAGAGGCACATGTAAATCATCTCTGAGAACTGTAAACTCTAAAAAGTAGAATCCCAATTCTACTTTTAAATTTGAAACATAAAGTAAATTAAGAACTCAGTTTACAGTTAAAATCTGTTTAGATAGAGGAGAAATGTAGATAGGTTGATAATTGATATAGATGATAGCTAGCTACCTAGCTAGAGAAATACCTAAGACAGAGTAAATGACATGTAGAATACAATGAGGAAGTCCAAAATCTGTCCAAGAAGTGAAAGAAAGTATTGAATAGAAACAATATTTGAAGTTATTGGGTCTGAGAATTTTATAAAACCAAAGGACAATCAGTCATGACCAAGAAAGATCTACGAACAATTTTAGTACGATAAACACAAAATGAGAAGGAGTCACATCTTGGTACATCATAATAATACTCCAAGAAAGCAAAGACAAAAAGAAAATGTCAAACTCGAGAAAAAATACATTTTCAATGTAACAAGATTTTTAGACATAACACCTGATATTATGGTAACAGCTTTATTGAAATATATTCACATACCATATAATTTACCATTTAAAGTGTGTAATTCAAAAAAAAATAAAATGTGTAATTCAGTGCTTTTAAAATTTATATTCACAAGGTTGTCAACCATCAACAAAACTTTTGTATATTTTAATCACTCCCCAAAACAAACTTCATAGCCTTCAGCTTCAGTCCCAATCCTCTTCTCCACTCCAGCCCTATGCAACCACTTTCTGTCTCTATATGTTCTTCTTCTGAAAATTTCATATAAATGGAATCATATAACATGCGTTTTCCTCCTAGTGGATTCTTTCACTTAGCAAGATGTTTCCAAACGTCATCTATATTGTAGCATGTATCATTATTTAACTTATTTTTGAGACCCAGTAGTATTCCATTGTATGAATATGCAGGCATACCTTAAAGATCCTGTGGGTTTGGTTCCAGACCACTGCAATAAAACAAACATCACAATGAAGTGAGTCAAAGCATTTTTTAAAATTTCCCAATGCATATAAATTTATGTTTATATCACGATGCAGTCTATTAAGTAACAATAGCATTAAAAATAATAGAAAAACAAATAAGCAAAAAATATGCATACCTTAAAAAAGAAATACTTCATTGCTAAAAAAAAAATGCTAACCATCATCAGAGCTTTCTGCAACTTGTAATCTTTTTTGCTGGTGGAAGTTCTTGCCTCCATGTTGATGGCTGCTGACTGACCAGGGTGATGCCTGCTGAAGGCTGGGGTGGCTGCAGCAGTTTTTTAGAACAAGACCACAGTGAAGTTTGTTGCATTCAGTGACTCTTCTTTTTATGAATGATTTTTATTTATCATGCAGTTCTGTTTGATTTTACGGTAGAACTTCTTTCAAAACTGGAGTCCATCACCTCAAAATCTGCTGCTGATTTATCATCTAAGTTGATGCAGTATTCTAAATTCTTCATTGTTGTTTCAACAATCTGCACAGCATCTCTACCAGGAGTAGATTCCATATCAAGAAAACACCTTCTTTGCTCATCCATGAAAAGCAACTCCTCATCCGTTCAAGTTTGATCATGAGATTGCGGCAATGCCGTCCTATCATCTCACCCCACTTTTAATTCCAGTTCTCTTGCTGTTTCTACCACCCCTGCAGTGACTGCCTCTGCTGACATCCTGAACCCCTCCAAGTCCTCTCTGAGGGTAGGACAGCTCCTTCCAGCTCCTGTGAATGTGGATATTTTGACCTCTTCTCAAGAATCACAAATATTATTAATGGAATCTAGAATGGTGAATCCTTTCTAGAAAGTTTTCTATTGACTTTGCCCAGATCCATCAAAAGAACCACTTTCTGTTGCAGCTAGAGCCTTTTAAACAATGTTTTTCTGAAAGAATAAGACTTGAAAGTTGAAATGACTCTTCAGTTCATGGGCTGCAGAATGGATGTTGTGTCAGCAGGCATGAAAACAACATTCATCTTGTTGCTCATCTCCATCAGAACTCTTGGGTGACCAGTTGTGTTGTCAATGAGCAGCGATATTTTGAAAAGGAGTCCCTTTTTTTCTCAGCTATAGGTCTCAACAGTGGGTTTAAAATATTCAGTAAACCATGTTGTAAACAGACGTGCTGTCACCCAGGCTTTGTTGTTCCATTTATAGAGCACAAACAGAGTAGAGAGAACCTAATTCTTAAGGGCCTAAGGGTTGAGCACTGGCTTCACTTAGTCATCAAATGTATTAGTACCTAACAGGACAGTCAATCTGTCTTTTGTTGTTTTGAAGCCAGACATTGACTTCTATTTAGCTATGGAAATCCTAGATGGCATCTTCTTCCAATAGAAGGCTGTTTCACCTATGTTGAAAATCTATTAGTGTAGCTACCATCACGAATGATCTTAGCTGGACCTTCTGGATAATTGGCTACAGCTTTTACACCAGCGCTTGCAGCTTCACCTTGCTTATTTATGTTATAGAGATGTTTCTTTTCTTAAACCTCAAGAACCAACCTCTGCCTGTTCATACTTTCCTTCTTCAGCTTCCTCACCTCTCTCAGCCTTTGCAGAATTAAATAGAGGTAGGGCCTTGCTCTGGCTTAGAGTTTGGCTTAGGGGAATGCTGTGCCTGGTTTGATCTTCTGTCCAGACCACTCAGACTTTCTCCATATCTGCTATATAGCTGTTTTTCTTTCTTACCATTCATGTGTTCACTGGAGTAGCACTTTTAATTTCCTTCAAGAACTTTTCCTTTGTAGTCACAACTTGGGTAATGTTTGGTGTAAGAAGCCTCACTTTGGGCCTGTGTTGACTTTTGACGTGCCTTTCTCACTAAGCTTAATAATTTCTAGCTTTTTTTTTTAAAGATTTTTACTTATTTATTAGAGAATGAGAGAATGAGCAGGGGGAGGGACAAAGGCAGAGGGAGAAGCATACTCCCCACTGAGGAGGGAGTCCAGTGCCTCCATCCCTGGCATCATGACTTGAGCCGGAAGGCAGATGCTTACGAGACTGAGCCACCCAGACGCCCCAGTCATTTCTATCTTTTGATTTAAAGTAAAAAACATATGACTTTTCCTTTCACTTAAACTCTTAGACGCCATCGTTGGGTTATTCATTGGCCTAATGCTAATATTGTCATGTCTCAGGGAATTGGAAGGACCAAGGAAAGGGAAAGAGATGGGGGAACAGCCAGTCAGTGGCACAGTAAGAACACACACACTTATTGGTGAAATTCATCATTTTATAAGGGCAGTTTGTGACACCCCAAAACAATTCCAATAGTAATATCAAATATCACTGATCATAGGACACCATAACAAATGTGATAATAATGAAAAAGTTAAAACTATTGCAAGCAGCACCAAAATGTGACACAAAGACATGAAATGAGCACAGGCTATTGGAGAAATGGTGACAATAGATTCGCCTGACACAGGGTTGCCACAAACCTTCAATTTGTAAGAAACACAATACCTACAAAGTGCAATAAAGTGAAGTACAGTAACCTAGGTATGCCGGTGCCACATCTTGTTTATCCATTCATCAGTGATGGATATTTGTGTTGTTTCCATGTTTTGGCTGTTATAAACAATGCTGCTCTGAAACTCAAATGTGAGTATGAAATTGTTTACAAAGTTTTGGGTGGATGTATGTTTATATTGGGTAGGTCCCCAAGAGTGGAACAGTTGGGTCAATGGAAACTGAATGTTTAATGTTTTTAGGAATTGCTAGACTATTTTCCAAAGCAGCTGCACCACTTACCTTATCACCAGCAGTGTATGAGGATATCTCATATCCTCATTATTGACATTATCTGTTTGATGTTTATGTCTGTCTGCTTGTTTTTACTGGCATCCTAGAAGGTGTGAGGTAGGTTGTGAAATGCTGTCATCTTAACAATTAATTAATGAAGTCAGAAGTCAATGGGATGATATATTTAAAGAAAATAACTGCCAATCTAGAAGTCTCTGCTTAGTGAAGAAGTACTTCAAAATTAATTTGAAATAAAGAGGAAATTTTAAAACTGATAGCAATAATGATCAGCACATTGGTACTAGGAAAACTGAAGCCTGTTCTTCAGGCAGAAGGGTAATGTTCCCAGATGAAAACTCACAATTAAAATCGTTAAATTCCATGCTGGAATTCAGCTGATCCCTAAATTTTCTTTTCTTAACACCTGATAGAACAAGAACATCCTATTTCCTTCGAATGGAATAGAGTCTTCATTTCCCCCCCTTGCTTTGGAAGTAATACATACATAGTTTGTTTCAGATAGATTTGAGTGGTAGTTATATTCAAAAACTTGGATTTTGTCTGCCAATAATGGGGAATTATTTCAAAAGACAATTCTGAATGCATTGTAGATTGCAAGGAAGTAAGAGTAGATGCAGGGAGACCTATTAGGTCGTTGGGAAGATGGGAGGGGTTGTCACCAGATGAGAGGTTAGATGGTCACTGTTAGGAGATGGGGACAATTGGATAGGGTTGGGACATATAGGGTTGGCAGGTTGGATGTGCGGGGTAAGAATGGAGAAGGAGATAAGGAAACATGAAGGAAGATATTAGTCAGAAAGAGATAGAACATAATAGAATAATTGTTTTGTGGGGAAAAATTAGTTCATGTTTGAAGATATAGAATTGGAGGTTTCTGTGGAAACCTGTGACTGGATAAGCAGGTTTAGAGTTCAGAGGGAAGACAGATGTGTGGCTCCTGAGCATATTGATTTATAGTGACAGCCTTGGGAATGGATGAACTCTCCACTGGAGACTTCCTAGAATGGTCTTGACAATGAGGGGCACATTCAGAATCACATTGGCTTTCTTTTAAAGACTATGGCAAGGGCACACCCCTTTTATGTTTTGATCCAGATGGACTATGGTGAGACCTGTGATTCTCAAGTTCATCCTTGGTTGATTTTAACTGCATAGAGAGGAAAAGGAAGTCTAGAGAAACTTAAAGCATGGGGATAGGAAAACAGAAGTTGTAAAGTCCAGAGAGAAAGGGTATCCAGAACAGCTAAGAAAAAATCTAAGAGAAGGTGATGTTCCAGAAGCTGAGGGAAGAGAACATTTCACAAAGGAGGTCAGACTGAAAAAAATAAGAACAGAATAAACAAGACAGCTGAGTAACATTTTAGAAAACAAATTCAGCTGATTTCAGTCTGCCTTTCAGACAAAAGACAGCCTGTGTGTGTGTGTGTGTGTGTGTGTGTGTACATTTGTGTACATGCATGCACACACTCGCACATGAAGGGGGAAGTACTAAGAAGCAGAAGTAGAAGTTGCAGAAGTACAGACAGGTGAGTATAAGCATTTCTTGCATACGCTGCTCTGGAGGAGAAACTTAGATGTTGTCCATCAATTTAAAAGAAGAAAGAAGACAGAAAGAAAATCAATCAATAACTACATACAATCTCTATAAAGGAAGCCCTAGGCAGATGTGCTAGAAATGAAAACATATGGCATCATGTTATAGAGGACACAGAAAAAAGTAATAATATATGAGGTGACTTCTATAGGTCAAAAAATAAAGTCTCTAAAAGAACACTGAGATCATGAGGAAAGGGAGGAACCAGGAACATGGATGGGATAGAATGAAGGCATTGGGGCTTGGGTCAATGATGAGACAATTATTGCTATCATCTTTCAATTTTTAGTTAACAGCTAAAACAAAGAAAAATAAGATAGGCATAAAAGAACTGGGCATAAAAGAACTGTTTTAAATTCCACATCTCTTTGCCTTATTTACCTAAAGTGTGTCAGTAGAAATGGCTCTGGGTAGTTGAGGAAGAAAGAAATGAGAGAGTCTAATGCTCTCTCTCTGCAGCAGATGTTCAATGGGAAACCCCGGATGGTTGCTGCGGGTTGTTATGCATGGCTCAGAACAGAACAGCTTGTGGGAGCTGTGAGCCCAGAAGCTGAAGCCTGAAAATAGGCCATAGTTGTCAAATTTGTGGTGAACATCATGAAGAGGCGCTGCTCACAGTGCCCTGGGGGTTGTGAATTAGGTGACTTTTCTATTTCTGACTAAGGAGCAAATTATTCTCTATGTCATTTGCATAATCAAGATACGATACCACATGGATCACCTATAGATGTACTTGTACAAAAATGTTTTAGGATATATGAGTACATCAAGAAGATATGGTTTTCACTGATTCATGTAGAATTTCTAAGGTGAAGACTAGTAATTTTTATTTAGAGGTTTTAAAGACATTGCTGACTAGAATTCATGCAGACAATACCAAAACCTATTATGTGAGTTATAGAAAACATTACCATTCTATGCTGATAATATTCTCACTATGCAATTATAAGAGAAGCATAATTTTAGCAAGTGAAAGATGTGGGTTAAAGCAACACTATAAGGATGAAAGTAAAAAATCTGTAATATATCTCAAACAGGAGACCTTCATGGAAGATATGAAGAAAATTAGAATAGAGAAAAACAGCAGAAGGGAAAACTACTTTGTTTAGCATTAAAACATTATATGCTTAAAATAGATATGACGTTCAGAGAGTTTCTAAATTAATACATTTGCAAAAGTTTGCTGTAAAACTGTTATTGTTTTCAGCTTAATAAATAACTACATTTGGATTGAATTAAAAGGATATTTTATGGAATATGTCATTAAAAATGTGAAGAACTAGCTCTTAAAGCTATTTCTTTCTTTGGGTAAAATAGAGAACTATAATATAATTTTCAAAGTATACAGTCAAATGGTCTATTTTTCATCCTGCTTCACAGGAAATAGGTCTGATGCTATTTAGCTCTAAATTAGCCTATGTATCTTCTAGATACTCTGGACAAGAGATCATTTCCTTTCATCTATGAAATCACTCAGGAAATAAAACTTACTAGCACAACTGTAATCAAAGTGATGATTACATCTATGGTGATTACCTCTCCCATTTGTATAGTCATTTTTACCTTTCGTTAAGTAACTTGTCATTGTTTAACTCATTTTATTATAACAGTACCGAATATTACTGAAATTTACAGTCTTTTGTCACCAAGACAAAAATATTTCACTAATGCTTTGTTTTTGTTTCCTCTGAGCATAGTTATTTAACTTTCAAAACCTGTTTTCCTTCACTCTTTCCGACTTTTCTTTTAATGTTTTATTCTCTTGGCACAGCTCTTGATACAGGGATACAGTAGTGAACAGGCAGATGGGGCCTTTGCCCTCCTGTTACTCACAGTCCATGGGGGAGTTGCGAATTAAAGCCATGTTACAATGTGACAAAATTTAGAGCAAAGGAAACATCCAAACCTCTGCAAGGCTGCTTTGCCCTTTGATTCTACAACATTTCTGCTCGATCCATTGAGTCCTGATCCCCAAGTAACCTTGTCACTTCCCCTTTTTTCCCCAAATCTTCATCAAAGATTTGGCTTCACCATCCTGTTTTCAGCCCATTTAGAGTCTAGGTGTTGATGCTTACATTTCTAATGCCTCAGCTGCATCTGCCTCTTACATGAGAATTTGATTTTAACCATTTTTTCAAATACAAAACAACCTCCCTAAATCTCTTCTATCCCTTCAGTTGGATTTCTGAAAAGGTATTTCTTGAAAGTCTTCTCCACCAATTTTGTATCTTATGAATATTTTATACGCTTTTATACAAGATTTTTCAGGTTTCTTTTCAGAACTTCATGCCTGAAACTTAATTCTACATTGTGAATTTGCCATTACAATTTCTACACTGGACATATTTCTGTCAGTTCAAAAATAAATATTGATCCCTTTTTAAGGTAAAACACTGTAATTCCACTATATTTAACCCAAAGCTAAGAAAGATAGGATAGGCCTTTCTGTTAACCTCATCTTATTTGAAAGAAAGAATCATGTATTGAACTAACAGCTTATGCTCTGTGGTGAAAGCGGTCTTCATATTTTCTTATGGGCTCTGAGGGTGGCTTAAGTAGGATGGGGGATTGCTGTTCACAGCGCTGTTTGTCACTTTGCCAGTAGATGATAGATAATAACCAGAGACCGCACATTTACTCTGGCCCTAGGCATTTACAGAGCTCATGACCACCTTTGGCCTTTACTCTGCTTACTTTTTTTTCTTTGTTCTTCTTATTTAATATGATGCTATTGTTGTAATAGCACTGAAATTAGAAACATATTCCCCCTAATTAATTTAGTGGCCTTAACTGAACCCTAATCATATACTGGAAAATGAGCTAGGCATGCATCTCCATTTTATAGATGAGAAAGTAGAAATTTGGGGAAATTAACATGAAAGTCAAAAAGCTAATAAGGCAAAAAGTGGAGTTAACTCAAAACCAAGTCTCTTTGACTCTACTCTTCCAATGGGCACATGTCAAGGTTGCATCATCTCTCTAAAACAGATGGAAAAAAAGGTCCTTAAATTCTAGACAAAGCATTTTTCCAGAGGCCTGGCTCACTGCTTCTTCCTCTGTCTAGTGGGAAGAGTGCATAGTTAGAGGGGCCTCTGCAGTCAGCATGGTCTTGTCCCAGGGAGTCCTGCTCTGGTCTAGCTGTCATACACTGATGGGGTGGACAGAGTGCTATGAAAAAACCACGTAAGGTGTTCCTGGCCTTAACATTTCCAATACTCTGCAAACTGCTATTTCATAGTAATAATGTGCAGTAGGTGGCTGAAAATCCACTTGTTTTTCTGATGTGAACCTTTCCAAAAGAGAACAATGGAATAAATTAAGTTAAAATGCAGATTGGGAAAAAATATCTACTGTATATTACTCATCATACCAGTTAATCAACTCAAGGTCCAAATTGAGGGTAGCACTTGAAAACATTTACTTTGTAGTTTCTGTCTAAGCCCTTCATCTCAAATTAAAATAGTTGAAATAGTTATCAAATGTGATACCACTTAGGATGTCCATGATGCTTTAAACCACAGCAGCAAAACCAAAAAGAATCTGTTGAATGATTATGAATCTATTGTTTGGTTTTCTTTAGTTCCAAAGCTTGAAAGTGAGCAGCTCCTGTGGTCTAGGCTTAGGGATGCCCTATATATTCATGTGTTTTTTGTTGCAGGAACTCAACCATATTCTCATGGTGAAAATGGAAGAAAAATCTCCTGTTCCTGGCAGGGTAAGAAGGAAAAGTAACTATATTGAAATGGATCTAGAGCATTCTCCATAACAAAGGCTTACTCTCCAAGGGAAAAGACTTTGCAGAGCTTTATCAGACTAGGTGGAAGGTGATTAGAGATCTCCAGCCCCCTCTAGCCTCTCTGTTTTACCTAAAAAGCTGAGAAACATTTCTGAAGGTCACAGTCCAGGGACTCAAGGCCATTAAAAGACTGAGATTTAATTAAAAGGTAGGGAAAGCTTCATTTCTGCCACATCTTATTCCTGGATATTCCAGTATATTATAGTAGATTATGGTTTAAGGACCTGCAAGACACAAACTCTACTTAAATAGGAGTTCTTAGGAAAACCCCAAGACACTGAGGGTGAAAAAGGAAACAAGAATGCTAGAGGACACTGAATGACACCTGCAGCTAGAGCAAACATTAGACACAGCCAAATTAGCATAAAATCTCACACTAAAAAAATAAAAATCTCACACTAAAGTCCTGTTCGCTTTGTTTCCTACTTTCTGATACACCATGTCTGTCTATCAACAACAACAAAAAATTGGCATGCTAAAATAAAAATAAAGAGCCCCAAAAGATAAGAAATGCACTCTGAAAAGACAAAGGAAACATCAAAGTGAGACTCAGGTGTGACACAACTTTTGAAATAATCAGAGAGAGAACTTAAATTAACTCTGATTAATATCTACTTGTTCTAATGGAAAAAGTGAGCAGCCCACAAGGAGGAATGGGCAAGGTAAGCAGAGATGAACAGTATTAGAAAGAATCCAAAGGAAATATTGGAAATCATAAACACTGAAAAAGAAAAGAATACGTGTGATTGGATACAGCCAAGGAAATAACCAATTAACTTGAAAACATTTGAATAAAATATAACCAAACCAAAATGCCTAAATACAAAAAAAAAGTCAGAATATCTAAGAATTCTGTGACAATTACAAGAGAAGCAATATAAGCATTACTGGAATATCAGAGAAGAAATAAAGAAATAAAGGAATAGAAGAAAATTTTAAAGCAATAATGGCTAAGAATGTCCAAAATTAATGGTTGACATCAAACCACAGATCCAGAAGGCCTTAATAAATACCAAGGTAAATACCAAAAGTAGACACTCACACATATCACATTCAAACTGCAGAAAAGCAAAGACAAAGAAAATCTTGAAAGAATCCAGGGGAAAAAAAATCTATAAAGCAACAAAGATAAGAATTACATTAGACTTCAAATTAGAAACCCTGCAAGTAGGAAGCTTGAAATATTTAAAATGTTAAAGTAGAAAAGTACCAACCTAAAATTCTTTATCCAGAGAAATCATTTTTCAAAAGTAAAGAAGAAACAGATTCTATTAGACAAACAAAAATTAAGGGAATTTGTGAAGAGATGAGTGCAGAAACTCTGGGCTACAGAGAGGAACAAAGGTAGAGAAGGAATACATGAAGGTAAGATAAAATAACTTATTTTTCTTAATTAATTGACTAGATAGCTTCTGTTTTCAAATTAATAATGTAAAAACTTATTGGGTGTGGGGTGCCTGGGTGGCTCAGTGGATTAAGCCGCTGCCTTCGGCTCAGGTCATGATCTCAGGGTCCTGGGATCGAGCCCCGCGTCAGGCTCTCTGCTCCGCAGGGAGCCTGCTTCCCTTCCTCTCTCTCTGCCTGCCTCTCTGCCTACTTGTGATCTCTCTCTCTGTCAAATGAACAAATAAAATCTTTAAAAAAAAACTTATTGGGTGTATAATGGCATATGAATAAGTAAAATGAATGACAGCGATGTTACAAGGAATAGAGAGCTTGAGAATTCTTGATTATAAGCTACTTGCACTACCCTCAAAGCGGTGTAGTGTTACATGAAAAGTGGACTTAGATGCATAGTAAATTTTGCATTCTTTTAAAAAAGGAATTAAAAAAAAGAAATATAAGTTATATACCAAGTGAGGCGAGGATATAGAATAATGTAAAATGCTCAGTTTAAATCAGAAAAGGTAGAGAATAAAAGGGAAGGGACAAAAAAAAAAAAAAAAGAAATGAAGAACATGTGCAGGGAATGAAAAAAGGTTACCTACATGGTAGATGTCAACCCATCTGTATCAATAATCATGCTAATTAAAAAGTAAAGACCACCAGAGTGGAGAAAAAAAGAATGACCCAACTGTATTGCCTATTAAAAACTCACTCTAAATATAAAGACACAGATAAAAGTAAGAGGGTGAAAAAAATATACCATGCAACCTTAATCAAAAGAAAGCTGGAGTACTTAACATTAACTTCAGACAAAACCAGTCTTGTCATTTGTGACATGGTTCATCCTTGAGGACATTATGCTAAATGAAATAAGATAAGCAGAGAAAAGATAAGCACTTTATGATATCACTTATAAGTGGACTCTTTAAAAAAAATTGAACTCATAGAAACAGTGAGTAGAACAGTGTTTTTCAGGAGTTGGGTGTTGAGGAAAATGGGGAGAGGTTGGTAAAGGATCCCAAAATTCAGTTATAAGATGAATGAGATCTGAGGATCTGATGTATAACATGGTGGCTATAGTTGATAATACTGTATTATGTAGTTGGAATTTGTTACAACCATTGAACTTAAGTGTTTTGACCATTTAAAAAGGTAATATGTGGGGCGCCTGGGTGGCTCAGTGGGTTAAAGCCTCTGCCTTTGGCTCAGGTCATGATCCCAGGGTCCTGGATCAGGCCCCGCATCGGGCTCTCTGCTCCGCGGGGAGCCTGCTTCCTTCTCTCTCTCTGCCTGCCTCTCTGCCTAGTTGTGATTTCTCTCTGTCAAATAAATAAAATAAAAAAATAAAATAAAATAAAATAAAAAGGTAATATGTGAGGTGATTTATGCACTAATCAACTCAATGGTGGGAATCCTTTCCCAATGTACACATATTGAATTATCATGATGTAATTTTTAATATTTAAATATTTAATTTAATTTATCAATTATATCTTAATAAAGCTGAAAAACAGTAGCTAAATCCATTCTTATAATTAGAGACATCAACATCATTATTTCCAAAACTGACAGATTCAGCAAAAAAGATGGTAATGACATATACTTAAATTGAGCATCATCTTATTCAGTGGTATCTAACTGATGTTCATTCATAGAATACTTCATTCAATGAGCGCAGAGTATAGATACTTTTCAAGCTTACATGGAACAATCATCAAAATAACCCACACTGTGGGCCACAAAACACATCTTAACAAACTTAAAAACATAGATATGTGACAAAATGTGCTTTCAGATCACAATTGAAGTAAACTTGAAATAGATAAAATAAAGACAGCTGGAAAATCCCCAAGTATTTGGAGTGTAAATAACATATTTTTTAAAAGAGATTTATTTATTCATTTGAGAGAAAGACACAGAGAGAGAGAGCAAGGGGAATGGCAGAGGGAGAGAAGCTTCAAGCAGATTCTCCTCTGAGTGTGGAGCTTAATGCAGGACTCGACCCCATGCCCCATGAGGTCACAACCTGAGCCAAAACCAAGAGTTGAGCACTCAATCAACTGAGTGGTCAGGCAACCAAACAGCACACTTTTGAATAACACATGGTTCAAAGAAGTCTCAAGGAAAGCCAAAATATGTTGCACAAAATGAAAAATATAACTTAGCAAAATTACCGAGATCCAATGAAAGAGGTGCTCTGAGGAAAACTTATACTACTGAATGGATATATTAGAAAAGGAGAAAAATATAGGATTTATCATTTAATCTTCCACCTTAGGAAACTTGAGAAAGAAGAGCAATTTAAGTCTATGGCAAGCACCAACTTGCATTCCCACCAACAGTGTAAGAGGGTTCCCCTTTCTCCACATCCTCTCCAACACACGTTATTTCCTGTCTTGCTAATTTTGGCCATTCTAACTGGTGTCAGGTGGTATCTCAATGTGGTTTTAATTTGAATCTCCCTGATGGCTAGTGATGATGAACATTTTTTCATGTGTCTGATAGCCATTTGTATGTCTTCGTTGGAGAAGTGTCTGTTCATATCTTCTGCCCCTTTTTTGATATGATTATCTGTTTTGTGTGTGTTGAGTTTGAGGAGTTCTTTATAGATCCTGGATATCAACCTTTTGTCTGTACTGTCATTTGCAAATATCTTCTCCCATTCCGTGGGTTACCTTTTTGTTTTGTTGACTGTTTCCTTTGCTGTGCAGAAGCTTTTGATCTTGATGAAGTCCCAAAAGTTCATTTTTGCTTTTGTTTCCTTGGCCTTTGGAGACATATCTTGAAAGAAGTTGCTGTGGCTGATATCGAAGAGGTTACTGCCTGTGTTCTCCTCTAGGATTCTAATGGATTCCTATCAGAGGGCCATCTGTACCCCAAAGTTTATAGCAGCAATGGCCACAGTCACCGAACTGTGGAAAGAAGCAAGATGCCTTTCAACGGACCAATGGATAGGAAGATGTGGTCCATATACACGATGGAGTATTATACCTCCATCAGAAAGGATGAATACCCAACTTTTGTAGCAATATGGACGGGACTGGAATAGATTATGCTGAGTGAAATAAGTCAAGCAGAGAGAGTCAAGTATCATATGGTTTCACTTATTTGTGGAGCATAACAAATAACATGGAGGACATGGGGAGATGGAGAGGAGAAGGGAGTTGAGGGAAATTGGAAGGAGAGATGTACCATGAGAGGCTATGGACTCTGAAAAACAACCTGAGGGTTTTGAAGGGGTGGGGGGTGGGAGGTTGGGGGAACAAGGTGGTGGGTAATAGGGAGGGCATGTATTGCATGGAGCACTGGGTGTGGTGTAAAAACAATGAATACTGTTACACTGAAAAGAAATAAAAAAAAAAGAAAACAATTTCTTTTAAAAAAGTCTATGGCAAGCAGAAGAAAATAAATAACAAAAAATTAAAACAATAATCATTGAAACAGAAAAGAAGAAATCAATAGAGTAAATAAAAAACCCAAATTCTTTGAAAAGATCAATGAATTCATAAAGCACTAGGTAAGCTAACCAAGAAAAAAAGAGAGAAGGGATAAGTTATTAATATCAGAAATGAAAGCGGGACTACTATTATTGATCATTAAAAGGATGATAAAGTGATATTATAGACAACTAATATGCCCACAAATGTAATAGCTTAAACTAAATGAACTAATTCCTTGAAAAACACAAATAACCAAAAAATATAAGGAGAAACAGATAATTAGGATAGGCATCTATTATAGAAATTGAATAAAAAATTAATAAACTAAAAAATAAAACAACAGACTCAGGTGGTTTTACTAGTGAATTTCACTAAACTGAAGAAAACATTTTTCTTATATATATTGGAGAAGGAGAAATTATACCAATTCTCTAAATTTTTTCCCAGAAAATATAGAGGGAATTCATCAATGCTGATTTTATAAGATTAGCATTAATGTAATACAAAACTAGATAGAAACATTAGAAAAAGGAAAACTATAGACCAATATCTCTCATAAACTGAGATTTAGAAAAATCCTCACCTAAATATTAGCAAAATGAACCAAACAATGTATAAAAAGAATTATGCACAATCACCAAGTAAGATTTATTCCCATTATGCAAGACACATTCAGCATTTGAAAAATCAATTAATGTAATCCATCACATGAACAGTTTAAGAGGAAAAATCACTTGGTGATATCAATTGTTGCATGAAATGCATTAAAAAACTCACCAATCACCAATTATTCATGCTAAAAACTTTGAGCAAACTGGGAAGGGAAGGGAATTTTCTCAATTTGATAAGGTGCACCTACAAAAAAAATCTTATGTTAACGCCATACTTAATGATGAGAAACAGGATGTTTTCTTCCTAAAAGGGGGGATATGGCAAGGATGCCCCCTCTCTTCACTCCTATTCAACATTATACTGGGACTCCCAGTAATTGCAACAAGACAAGAAAAAGAAATAAAAAGTATACTGATTTGGAGGGGTAGGCAAGATGTCAGAAGAGTAGGGGAACTCATTTCATTTTGTCCTTTGAATGTAGCTAGATAATAAATCATTCTGAACACCTATGAATTCCACCTGAGATGTAAAAAAGAATTGCTGGAATTCTACAAACAGAAAAGTGACTACTTTTTGCAAGGTAGGAAGTGTGGAGAAGTGAATCAAAGGGGATATAATGGAAGATAAATGGGGGGGGGGACCTCCATAAACTGGCTGCAGGAAAGTGATATAGTCCCAGAGTGTAAAATCAGAATCTTTAGAAATCTCCCCCAGTGAGAAACACCCTTGCCTGAAAGGTGCTCAGGTGGTGAAGTGAGACAGAATCATAGGTGGGACAGCGTGGTCTCAGGGTCCTTGGGCTCACAGAAAGAACAGGAGTGCCTGAGCTGGCAGAGTTCCCAAGAATTGGTCAGTGAGCCTGGGAGTGGACTCTCAGTTCAGTTTGCCATAAACGGCAAACTGGCATCATCAGGTGACTATTCTTCTTCTGAGAGCACTGCAAAGGGCAGAAACACAGGGACCCTTTGCTTTCCCCCAAAGAAGATTGGTGCAGGCACACACCACAGGAGTATGCAGAGTTTGGTACACACAAAAGTGAAGACTGCTTATCCCTGAGGGTTTACCAAAGAGAAGGGATTGCAATTTTTCAGCTCTGGGGCCAATTTTATTTTCTTCCTCTAAAGATGTGCAGGAAGCCTTCAGGGAACAAAAGCCACAAAGAACAACCAGAAACAGCTTACAATGAACCCAGCCCTCTTGGTAAAGGCCAATGCAACTCCACCAGGCAAAGACACCTGAGAATCAGCACATCAGGCTCCTCCCTGAGAAGACCAGTTGAAATAATAGAGGAATACCAAGTTTACTGAGCAAACAGGACTGTAAAACTCCAGCGCTAAGGGAAAACAGAATATAGGTTTAAGTTCTTTTTTTCTCATGATTCATTTATCTTTTAGTTAAAAATTTTCCTTTTCTGGAAGAAGTCAAACTCTCTCTCTTCGCAGATGACATGATTCTTTATATGGAAAACCCCAAAGACTCCACTCCCAAACTACTAGAACTCATACAGCAATTCAGTAACGTGGCAGGATACAAAGTCAATGTACAGAAATCAGTGACTTTCTTATACACTAACAATGAAAATACAGAAAGGGAAATTAGAGAATCGATTCCATTTACTATAGCACCAAGAACCATAAGATACCTGGGAATAAACCTAACCAAAGAGGTAAAGGACCTGTACTCGAGGAACTACAGAACACTCATGAAAGAAATTGAAGAAGACACAAAAAGATGGAAGACTGTTCCATGCTCTTGGATTGGAAGAATAAACATTGTTAAAATGTCTATACTGCCTAGAGCAATCTATACTTTTAATGCCATTCCGATCAAAATTCCACCAGTATTTTTCAAAGAGCTGGAGCAAATAATCTTAAAATTTGTATGGAGCCAGAATTGCTAAGGAAATGTTGAAAAACAAAACTGGCAGCATCACGTTACCCGATTTCAAGCTTTACTACAAAGCTGTGATCACCAAGACAGCATGGTACTGGCATAAAAACAGACACATAGACCAGTGGAACAGAGTGGAGAGCCCAGATATGAACCCTCAACTCTATGGTGAAATAATCTTCGACAAAACAGGAAAAAATATTCAATGGAGGAAAGACAGTCTCTTCAATAAATGGTGCTGGGAAAACTGGACAGCGATATGTAGAAGAATGAAACTCGACCATTCTCTTACACCGTACACAAAGATAAACTCGAAATGGATAAAAGACCTCAACGTGAGACAGGAATCTATCAGAATCCTAGAGGAGAACATAGGCAATAACCTCTTCGATATCAGCCACAGCAACTTCTTTCAAGATATGTCTCCAAAGGCCAAGGAAACAAAAGCAAAAATGAACTTTTGGGACTTCATCAAGATCAAAAGCTTCTGCACAGCAAAGGAAACAGTCAACAAAACAAAAAGGCAACCCACGGAATGGGAGAAGATATTTGCAAATGACAGTACAGACAAAAGGTTGATATCCAGGATCTATAAAGAACTCCTCAAACTCAACACACACAAAACAGATAATCATATCAAAAAAGGGGCAGAAGATATGAACAGACACTTCTCCAATGAAGACATACAAATGGCTATCAGACACGTGAAAAAATGTTCATCATCACTAGCCATCAGGGAGATTCAAATTAAAACCACATTGAGATACCACCTGACACCAGTTAGAATGGCCAAAATTAGCAAGACAGGAAACAACGTATGTTGGAGAGGATGTGGAGAAAGGGGAACCTCTTACACTGTTGGTGGGAATGCAAGTTAGTGCAGCCACTTTGGAGAACAGTGTGGAGATTCCTGAAGAAATTAAGAATAGAGCTTCCCTATGACCCTGCAATTGCACTGTTGGGTATTTACCCCAAAGATACAGATGTAGTGAAAAGAAGGGCCATCTGTACCCCAATGTTTATTGCAGCAATGGCTACGGTCGCCAAACTGTGGAAAGAACCAAGATGCCCTTCAACGGATGAATGGATAAGGAAGATGTGGTACATATACACGACGGAGTATTATGCCTCCATCAGAAAGGATGAATACCCAACTTTTGTAGCAACATGGACGGGACTGGAAGAGATTATGCTGAGCGAAATAAGTCAAGCAGAGAGAGTCAAGTATCATATGGTTTCACTTATTTGTGGAGCATAACAAATAACATGGAGGACATGGGGAGATGGAGAGGAGAGGGAGCTGAGGGAAACTGGAAGGGGAGATGAACCATGAGAGACTATGGACTCTGAAAAACAACCAGAGGGTTTTGAAGGGGCGGTGGGGTGGGAGGTTGAGGAACCAGGTGGTGGGTAATAGGGAGGGCATGTACTGCATGGAGCACTGGGTGTGATGCCAAAGCAATGAACACTGTTATGCTGTAAATAATCAAATTAAAAAAAAAATTTTCCTTTTCTATTTTCTTTTTTTCTCCCCCCCCCTTTTTAAAGATTTTATTTATTTATTTGACAGCAAGAGAGTATAAGCAGGGGGACTAGCAGAAGGAGAGGGAGAAGCAGACTCCCCATTGAGCAGGGAGCCCTGTGTGGGACTTGATTCCAGGACTCTGGGATCATAACCTGGACTGAAGGCAGGTGCTTAACCATCTGAGCCGCCCATATGCCTCCTTTTTTCTTCTTTTCAATGAGTTTCTTATTTTATCAACTCTTTGTTTTTATGTTCTTTTTAAACTTTCATTTTTTTAAAAGATTTTATTTATTTATTTGACAGAGAGAGAGATGACAAGTAGGCAGAGGCAGGCAGAAAGGGGTGGGGGGGGGGGAAGCAGGCTTCCCGCTGAGCAGAGAGCCTGATGTGGGGCTTAATCCCAGGACCCTGAGGTCATGACCCAAGCCGAAGGCAGAGGCTTAACCCACTGAGACACCCAGGCACCCCATAAACTTTCATTTTTTACATTCACATTTTATAGATAAATTCATTTTTTGTTTCCTTTCACTCTATTCAATTTTATTTTATATTTCCATATATATAAGTTTTGCTTTATTTACAATTTTGGGATTTGGTGTCATCTAACAAACAGACCAAAATACACCCAGAACAATGTGGATCAACTTATTTTGTCCACCTAGGAGATAATATACCCCCCCCCCCCCCATTTTTGTCCTTTTTCTTCTCTGTTTTAGTTTCTGAACTCTTCAGATTGTCTAATATGTAATTTGCTTGGGTCATGGTTGACATTTTTTATTTTGTTCTCTCGTTCCTCCATTCTTCTCTGGGCAAAATGACTAGAGGAAGGAATTCAGAACAAAAGAAAGAACCAGAAGTAGTACTCTGTCACAGATTTAATAGATATGGATATAAGTAAGATGTCAGAGCTGAAATTTAGGATAACAATTATAAAGTTACTAGCTGGCTTGAAAAAAGCATAAAAGACACCAGAGAATCTCATAGTGCAGAAATCTAATCAGGCCAAAATTAAAAATGCTTTAATGGAGACACAATCTAAATTGGACGCTCTAACAGCTAGGGTGTGTGACGCAGAAGAGAGAGTCAGTGTCATAGAAGACAAGTTGATGGAAAAGAAGGAAGCTGAGGAAAAGAGAAAAACAACTCATGGTCCATGGGTGTGGGAGGGTTTTGAGAAATCAGTGATACCATAAAGTGAAATAACATTAGAATTATTGGGGTTCCTGGGGAAGAAGAAAAAAAAGAGAGGGACAGAAGATATATTTGAGCAAGTTGTAGTTGAGAACTTCCCAAACTGGGGAAGGAAACAGGCATTCAAGTCCAAGAAGTAGAGAGGACTCTTCTAAAAAATCAATAAAAATAGATCAATACCTTGATACATAATAGTGAAACTTGCAAGTTTCAGAGATAAAGAGAAAATCCTGAAAGCAGCTCAAGACAAGAAGTTCTTAACCTCCAGGGGTAGAAACATTAGGCTGGCAGCAGACCTATCCACAGACACCTGGCAGGCCAGAAGGGATGACATGATATCTTCAGGGTACTAAAAGAGAAAAACATGCAGCCATGAATACTTTATCCAGCAAGGCTATCATCCAGAATGGAAGAAGAGATTGAGAGCTCTCAGGACAAATAGAAACTAAGTGAATTTGTTATCACTAAACCAGACCTGCACGAAATATTAAAGGGGATCCTGTAAACAAAGAGAGAGCCCAAAATTAACATAGATGAGAAATAAACAGAGACAATCTATAGAAATAGGGACTTTGCAGTGGCACTAAATTCATATCTTTCAATAGTTACTCTGAATCAAATGGTATAAATGCCCCAGTCAAAAGACATAGGATATCAGATTGGATAAAAAAAACCAAGACCTAGCCATATGCTGTCTGCAAAAGACTCATTTCAGACCTAAAGACACTCCAGATTGAAAGTGAGGGATTGGAGAACAACTTAACATTTTAACAGACATCAAAAGAAAGCTGGGGTGGCAATCCTCATATCAAACAAATTCAATTTTAAACCAAAGACTATAGTAATGGATGAAGAGGGACACAATATCATACTCAGAGGGTCTATCCAAGAAGAAGATTTAACAATTATAATATTTATCTCTTAACTTGGGAGCACCCAATTATATAAACCAATTAATAACCAAATTATTATTTGGTTATTAAGACAACAGTAATAGCAGGGAACTTCAACACCACACTCACTGCAATAGATAGATCATCTAAGCAAAAGTTCAACAAGGAAACAAGGGCTTTGAATGACACACTGGACCAAATGGACTTAACAGATATATACAGAGTATTCCATCCTAAAGCAACATAATACAGAATCCTCTCAAGTGCACATGGAACATTCTCCAGAATAGATCACATACTGGGTCACAAATAAGGTCTCAAATGATACAAAAATATTCGAATCATTCCCTGCATATTTTCAGACAACAATGCTTTGAAATTTGGACTCAGTCACAAGAGGAAACTTGGAAGGAACTCAAACACTTAGAGATTAAAAAGCATCCCACTAAAGAATGAATGGATCAACGAGGAAATTAAAGAAGAATTTTTAAAATTCATGGAAACAAATGAAAATGAAAACACAACATTTCAAAACCTTTGGCATATGGCAAAGGTGGTCCTAAGAGGGACATAAATAGCAATACAAGCCTTTCTCAAGAAATTAAAAAAAGTATCTGGGGGGGCCTGGGTGGCTCATTTGTTAAGCGTCTGCCTTCAAATCAGGTCATGATCCCAGGGTCCTGGGATCAAGCCCTGCACTGGGTGAGCCACCTTCTCTTTCTCCCTCTGCCTGCTGCTCCCCCTACTTTTGCTCTCTCTCTCTCCATCAAATAAATAAATAAAATCTTAAAAAAATAATTAAAAAAAGAAATTAGAAAAGTCTCAACTACACAAGCTAACCTTACACCTAAAGGAGCTGGAAATAGAACAGCAAATAAAGCCTAAACCAAGCAGAAGAGAAATAAAGTTTAGAGCAGAAATCAATGAAATAAAAACCAAAAGAAAAATAGAACAGATCAATAAAATTAGAAGTTGGTTCTTGAAAGAATTAATAAGATAAACAATCCTCTAGTTAGACTTATCAAAAAGAGAAAGGACCCAAATTAATAAAATCATGAATGAAAGAGGAGAGATCATGACAAACACCAGGAAATATAAATAATTGGATGCATTTCTAGAAATTTATAAATAACCAAAACTGAAACAGCAAGAAATAGAAAACTGGAATAGACCCATGACCAGCAAGCAAATTGGAATAGTACTCAAAAATCTCCCAAAAAGCAATAGTACAGGGCCAGATGGCTTTCCAGGAGGAATTCTACCAAACATTTAAGAAGAACTAATACCTGTTCTTCTGAAGCTATTTCAAAAAATAGAAATGGAAGGAAAGTTTCCAAGCTCATTCTATGAGGCCAACATTACCTTGATCCCAAAACCAGACAAAGACCCCATAAAAAAGGACAATTACAGATCAATATTCCTGATAAACATGTATTTGAAAATTCTCACCAAGATACTAGCTATAGGATCCAACAGTACATTAAAAGGATTATTCACCATGACCAAGTGGGATTTATTCCTGGGCGGCAAGGGTGGTTCAATGTTTGCAAATCAATCAATGTGATATATCACATTAATAAAAGAAAGGGCAAGAAACCTGATCCTCTGAATAGATGCAGAAAAAAACTTGACAAAGTACAATATCCTTTCTTGATTAAAGCTCTCCATAGCGTAAGGATAGAGGGAACATAACTCAGTATCATAAAAGTCATCTATAAAAAGCCCACAGAAACTACCATTCTCTTTTTTTTAAGATTTCATTTATTTATTTGACACAGAGAGAGAGATCACAAATAGGCAGAGAATTTTTGTTCTAGTATTTAAGGCCATGCTGAAACAATATTCTTCATAAACTCATTTCTTTTCTTTCTTCTTTGCCTGGTAGTAGAATTTGGTAGTTTTTAGCTCTAGAGCCAACACTTCCATTTTTTTTAAAGATTTTATTTATTTATTTGACAGAGATCACAAGCAGGCAGAGAGAGAGAGAGGAAGGGAAGCAGGCTCCCCGCTGAGCAGAGAGCCTGATACGGGGCTGGATCCCAGGACCCTGAGATCATGACCTGAGCCAAAGGCAGAGGCTTAACCCACTGAGCCGCCCAGGTGCCCCAGCAAATACTATTCTTAATGGGGAAAAACTGAAAGCATTTCTCCTAAGGTTAGGAACATGGCAGGGATGCCCACTCTCACCACTGTTGTTCAACATAGCACTAGTCCTGGGGTCAGCAATCAAGATAACAAAAAGAAACAAAAGACATTCAAGTTAGCAAAGAAGTCAAACTCTCTCTCTTTGCAGATGACATGATACTCTATGTGGAAAACCCAAAACACTCCACCCCCAAATTGCTTGAACTCATACAGCAATTCAGCTACATGGCAGGATATAAAACAATGTACAGAATTCAGTTGCATTTCTATACACTAACAATGAGACAGAAGAAAGAGAAATTAAAGAATCAGTCCTATTTACAATTACCTCAAAAACCATAAAATACCAAGGAATAAACCCAAGCCAAGAGGTACACTCTAAAATCTACAGAACACTTATGAAATAAATCAAGGAAGACACAAAGAAATGGAAAATAATTCCACAGTCATGAACTGAAAGAATAAATATTCCTAAAATGTCTATGTTACCCAGAGAAATCTACACATTCAATGCTATCTCTATCAAAATACCATCAACATTTTTCACAGAGCTGGAACAAATAACCCTAAAATTTGTATGGAATCAGAAAAAGCCTAAATAGCCAGAGGAATGTTGAAGAAGAAAACCAAAGCTGGTGGCATCACAATGCCAGACTTCAAACTCTATTACAAAGTTGTAATCATCAAGACATTATGGTACTGGAACAAAACTAGACACATTGATCAATGGAACAGAACAGAGAACCCAGAAATGGACCCTTAACTCTATGGCTAAATAATCTTCGACAAAACAGGAAACAATATCCAATGGAAAAAAGGCAGTCTCTTCAACAAATGGTGTTGGGAAAACTGAACAGCAACATGCAGAAGAATGAAACTGAATGAAACTTTCTTACACCATACACAAAAATAAATTCAAAATGGATGAAAGACCTAAAACTGAGATGATAATCCATCAAAAAATCCTAGACGAGAACACAGGCAGCAACCTCTGACCTCGGCTGCAGCAAATTCTTGCTAGACATATCTCCAAAGGCAGGGGAAAGAAAAGCAAACATGAACTATTGGGACTTCATCAAGATAAAAACTTCTACAGAGCAAAGGAAATGGTCAACAAAACTAAAAGACAATCTGCCGAATGGGAGATGATATTTGCAAATTACATATCAGATAAAGGGTTACTATCCAAGATCTGTAAGGAACTTCTCAAATTCAACAACCAAAAAACAAATAATCCAGTCAAGAAATGGTCAGAAGACATGAACAAATGTTTCTCCAAAGAGGACATACAAATGGCCAATAGACACATGAAAAATGCTCCAAATCCATTGGCATCAGAGAAATACAAATCAAAATCAGAATGATATAACACCTCACACCAGTCAGAATGGCTAAAATTAACAAGACAGAAAACAACAAATGTTGGAGAGGATGTGGAGAACCAGGAATCATCCTACACTGTTGGTGGGAGTGCAAGCTGGTGCAGCCACTCTGGAAAACAGTATGGAGGTTCCTCAAGAAATTAAAAATAGAGCTACCCTACCACCTAGCAATTGCACGACTAGATATTTACAGAGGTAGTGAAATGAAGGGCTGCATGCACCCCAAAGTCCATAGCAGCAATGTCCACAATAGCCAAACTGTGGAAAGAGCTGAGATGTCCATGGACAGATGAATAGATAAAGAATGTGTGGTATATATGTACACACACAATGGAATATTACTTAGCCATCAGAAAGGATGAATACTTAGATTTACATCAATGTGTATGTAATTGGAGGGTATTAGGCTAAGCAAAATAAGTCAAACAGAGAAAGGCAATTATCATAGGGTTTCACTCTATAAGAAATAAGAAACAAGGCAGAGGACCATAGGGGAAGGGAGGGAAAACTGAATGTGAAGTCATCAGAGACGGAGGAAAAATCATGAGATACTCTTAACTATAGGACACATACTGAGGGTTGCTGGAGGGGAAGTGGGTGGGGGTATGGGGTAACTGGGTGATGGGCATTAAGGAGAGCACTAGGTGATGTGATGCTGTGATGAGCACTAGGTGTTACACGCAACTGGTAAATTACTGAACATGACATCTGAAGCTAATGATGTACTATATGTTGGCTAATTGAATTAAAGAAACGTATATTTATTGGGAAGAAAGAAGTAACACTGTGGTTGTTTGAAGATGACAGGATTACCTATGTAGAAAATCCTAAAGAATAAACCACAAAAATCTTCTGGAACTGATAAGCAATTAAAGCAAGCTGACAAGATAGAATAGCTAACATATGAAATTTAATTGCTTTCCTTGTTGCCAGCAATGAAAAACTGGAACTTGAAATTAAAAGCAAAACAACTTTTACTTTAACATCAAAGATATGAAATTTTATAAATTTCACACAGCAACAATAATAACATGTTTCTAAAGGTTAGGTGGAAAACAGAAGACTGAGATTATCCAACACAGCAGTGGAGAGGAAGAACAGCGTTGGTGGGCTGGTCCCACGTGACTTTGACTTGTTATAAGGCTGTAGTAATCAAGACACAATGATATTTGCCAAAAAGAATAGACATATAGATCAGTGGAATAAAATGCAAAGCTCCACAATACACTCATGCAAATATAGCTCATCTTAGATAAATAGACAAAGAGAATTTAACTGAGGAAGGATAGTCTTTTCAATAAATATTGTTATAACAATTGAATCTCCATACATAAAAGGAAAAAGAAAAGAAAAAAATACTGAAAAAAAGAAAAAGAAAGAATCTAGGCAGAGACATTATTTCTTTTATAAAAAGTAACTCAAAATGGATCATACAGACCTAACTAGAAGAGTTTATGATGAGTTATTAAATATAACATCAAAACTGCTATTAATGAAGGGAAAAAAACCCTGATAAATTGGATTGTATTAAAATTAAAAACTCCTGCTCTGTGGAAAACAATTGTTAAGAGGAGGGAAAGAAAAGCAACAGACTGGGATGAAATATTTGGAAAAAAGCATTAACTAATAAGGGACTTGTCTCTAAATATACAAAGAGCTCTTGAAACTCAAATATAAGAAAATAGGAAGCCCAATTAAAAAGTTGGGCAAAATATCTGAACAGACATCTCACAAAAGAGATGACAAATAGGAATATGTAAAGATGCTCTACATTATTATTTATGGGGGAATTGCAAATTAAAACAACAACATATCATTACGCAATAAATAGAATGACTGAAATCCAGAAAATTGCCAATATCAAACATAGCTTAGGATACCAAACAATAGTAACTTCAGTTCATTGCAGGTGGGAACACAAAACGGTACACCTTTGAAAGACAAGTCTAGCAACTCTTACAAATGTAAACATAGTCTACTCATATGATCTAGAAATTGCACCCTAGTGTTTACCCAATTGATCTGAAAGGTTATGCCCACAGAAAAAAAGTATATGTAAATGTCTATAAAACTTTATTCATAACCCAAAACTGGAAGGAAAGAAGATGGCCTTCAAAAGGTGAATGAAAAAATAAATTGATACATTAATACCACAGAATTTTACTACATTATTTATTGATAAGAATCAATGAAGAATCAAGCCGTGAAAAGACAGGAGAACTTTAAATGTATGTAGGTAAGTAAGAGAATTCAGTCTAAAAAAAAAAAATAGAGCAATTCAGGCAAGAATCCCAAAATACATTGGATATTTGTGGAAGAGACACGCAGCTTGATGTATGGAGTAGACACAAAGTGAGATGATTTGTATTTCACAGTTATATCCATCACAGGTCACAATTCAGAGGAGATATGAACAACCAGTTGGACAAGATGACTTATGTGGTAATTGTCAGCCAGCCTCTACTCAGCTACCTCTGTGCTTATACAATGGGCCCACAGTTGGAGTGGTGGCAGAGATGAAAGCCAGGGATTCACAGCATGGGCTTCCTATCACCTGGGTTAATCTTGCTATTGCTGCAAATGGAGTTTTGATGTGTCAGAAAGAGAATAAACCTGAGTCCCCATGTGGTCTTACATGTAAAGAGACCATTTGGTGGCAAATTTACTTTTATATAGCCTCTTACTCTAGAAAGAGAAGTGATTCATGCTTCTCAGGACTAATACTTTCTTTTTTCCTTTTCTTTTAGGGAGAGGGAGGGAGAACTTCAGTGGTTGGGCAGAGGGAGAGGAAGAGACAGAATACCAAACAGGCTCCTTACCCAGTGAGGAGCCTGATGTGGGGATTGATCTCACAACCCTGAGTTCATGACCTGAGCCCAAACCAAGAGATGGATGCTTAACTGACCAAGCCATCCAGGTGCCCCAGGACTAATACATATTCTAAATATAAATTTCCCTTTCTTTCCCACCCTACAGCCCCTTTGATGTTACCACTTCCCAAAGGTTCAGAGAGAGTCTGATTTACAGACATGACATTCTAGACATTCACTCATAACATTAAGACTAAGGGACCCACTCACTGCATAAAAGTTGTGGCACTGAGCATATAAGCATTAGATCTCATGGTCCTACCTCCATCTACAAGCTGCCAGTCTGACAGAGCATAGAGAAGGAAATTTCATGATTCAGCTAATGTGATTGCTTGGAGAAAAGCCTCTGTAAAGTTGGGATGCTGTCCTTTAAGTGTGTTATGGAATTTACAATAACTTCCATTAAGTAATAATATAATCGGTTGTAGAATACCTGGGTCCAGCAACCAAGGAATAGAAGCTGGAATGACTCTGCTAACTCATTATTTTCATTAACTCATTGGAGTGTGTGTGCTTTCGTCCTTACAACTTTAGGCTGTGTGGGTCCAGAGATCCTGCTTCCTAAAAGGATACCTTAATCCAAGAACCAAGAAAGGATTGAATTAAACTTAAAGCTACTTGCCACTAGCTCATTTTTGGCTCTTTATAATGTTGCACAAACAGGCAAAGAATGGAATTACTTTACTAATAGATTGATCTCTGTCATCATTATGAAATAGAGTCACAGCTACATATTATGACTAAGGAGGAATCGTCTTTGAAAAGGTCCCTGATGTGATCCATTGAGATTTCACTTAGTGTTCCCATGTCCAATTTCCACAGTGAAGAGATCAAGATTATAGCAACCACATTCTGGTAAGAGCATGTTAACCGAGGCTCAAATCACTTATCAATGAAAGTCTGAGTCATCTACCAAGTCAAGACATCTGATCTGCCAGAAATGCTAGAGAGACCATAGGGCATCTAGAATGGGTGGTAGAGAAGAGACATAATGTTAATTATTTTGACCTTGAGACCAACTTAAGCCATAAGCTAGCCATTGTCTCACTAAGTTTTTTTCCTCCCAATTATTACGAACAATCAGAATTTTGGAGAAGCTGTGACATGATAGCATATACTCACTGTCAGTAACAAATGGATTTAAGCATGAAAGGAGTGGAGGATAGCAGGAAGTGTCAGTATCTGTCATGTTTCTCCGAGACCCCTTGGATCCTTTCTACAGACTCTGAGTGTCTCCAGTTTCTGCATGCTTCACTTTTAACAGTTCATATCTACAGACTTCTTTAGAGGGATATCTTTAGGTTACTGAAGCTGCTTCATCTGATGTCCCCAAAGCCAAAAGTGCCTGGCAGCTCAGTTGCTCTCCAGGCAGTCTGTTAATGACTGACTGGCATATGAGGATGAGAGCCCAGCTCCCGTGCATCCAGATGGGAAAACTCCACACTGAAACTTATTCTCTGAAGCCTCCCTTGGCTCCTTTTCCTTTCCTTTCCTGCTTTTCCTATTCCCTACCAAGTACAAAGTTTTTTTTTTTTTTATAGGAGTGTTTTCTTAATAAATGACTTGCATAAGAATTCTTATCACAGGATCTACTTCTGGGGAATCTGACCTAAGATTATGAGAACTTTTCATAAAATATACTGGGACTGCTGAATACATTTGGGGGATAATAAAATTATATCTACACTACTCACCATACACAAGAATAAATTTCAAGTAGATTAAAGAGCTAACAATAACATTAAAAATACAGGAAACTCTATTCTATGATTTTGAGATAGCAGGCTTTTCTGAACATGGCATGAAACCACTATAAAAAGTAGGGAATGTAATGATGAGCTAATGTAAGGTTTTCTGATGAACAGAAGATGCTCTATATTAAAAAGATGAAAGACAGACTGAAAAAATGTTTATAGCATTTTAAACACAGAATTATATAAGTTATATACAAAAGAACTTGAAGATAAAAATGCCAAACCAAATAACTCAAAGAGAAAAATGAGAAAAAAGACTATGTGAAAGAAATTCACAGATGGAATGTACTTAAGCACACTAGTAAAAAAGATGTAAGTTAAAATTAAATATAATCTGTGGAATAAATTGGAATAGGGTATTGGAAAAAATTATGATTGGCAAAAGTATGTGAAAATGAGTATCTTATATCCACCTTTGGATAGAGAGAATTTTGTCAGTATCTACTGGTATTTTATTTTATTATAATTTTTTCTACTGGTATTTTAAATGTAAAGGTAAACCTACGCTTCAGGAAGACCTTTTGTAAGAATTCATCCTGCAATAGTACTTGCAGAAGTGAAAAGATAGATAAATACACACACATACTCTTTAAAATCAACTGGAAATTAGTTAAATGGAGTGTTGAACAACTAATGAGATAATTTGAAGTTTCCTTAACTGAGAAAACACTGAAAAATTGTAGCCATCGAAAGAATGATGTGATCTACATGTGTTGGCATTGAAAGGACTTTGACGTGTGGGTAAAAAATAAGCACATTTCAGAAAAATGTGTGGCATTTGGCTGCATTTGTGTACTTCCACCATCAACAACAAATCTCTTTGTAGACACACGTGTGTGTGTGTGTGTGTGTGTGTGTGTGTATGTGTGCTTACACATATACGACTAGTTTACTAACTTCTAAGTTGGTGGATGTCTCCTATCCTTGGTCACTGATCTGTGTTCCGTAACTCATCTACAATCACTACACATGTTTGTGATAGTCAGTGTCCATTGCCTTGTAATTGTAGGAGGTGAGAGTATAGGTTTTGTAGCCAGCTCTATTAGAATGGCAGCTTCACCATCTGAGAGCATTGACCTTGGGCACGTTCTTCAATTCCCTAAGCTTCAATGACCTCATTTGCTAAAAGTGGATAAGAACAATATCTCTACTTCTTTAGTGAGGTGAAATAAATAAGAAATATGATAAGAACTGCCTGCAAATTGCCCACCAAAGTCAGCTGTAATTTATCATCCCTACAGAGATACATTCCTCCAGATTCAGTGGCTAAAGGAGAGGAATTTTGAATGAACTCTTATGGTTCCCAAACGTTTCTGAGGGAATATAAAAATAGAAGACATCTTCTTCTAAATTATCTTCTCTAGGTAGCACACAAACTTCAGAATAGTTTTATTCAAAAGTCCTAAAAAATGTCAAAACACAACTGGCCCTTCATTACTGTGTTTTTGGTTTCCCATATTCTTTAGCAAAATCTCTTTCATTTTATTATAGAAGCACAGGTTTTTTTTAGGGGGAAGTGTTTTGTTTTTCTTTTTCTTAAAAAATCAAAAATTTGCAACTGAATACCATGTGAAAAGAAATAAGTATATGTTGAAACAAAGGAGCATAGAATAATAAACCAGAAGCACAGAGTAAAACATCACCAGCAGAAAAACCAAACTGAATGTCCAGGGAAGTCAATGGTTTTGAATCACATAAATTGTGTAAAACCTCCACATGATAATAGTTCAGGATTTAAGGTTAATTACGGAAATTGCATTGCCACTGACTCCCTTCACAAAGTCATGGCATATCTTATTTTCAGCAACCATGTAATCTGGTTAAATACTTCAGAAAGCAAAATAAAGATAAAGAAGAATGGCACTGATTTGAGAAAGACCTGTGTGCCCTTGGCCTTGAGCTCACTCCTACTCACTTTCTTCCTCTCCCAACAAGGGTGATGATGTTTCCATTTAGAGGATTTTTATGAAGAGTAGAGATAAATTAAATAGTAACCACCAAAGTGCCTGGGAACACAGTAAGCACCCAACAAAAGGTAGCTAATGATCTGGAAATTGTATAACTATTTTGACTCATAGTTTTTCCTCCAGAGACAAAAATTGTTGGAGTGAACAAAAATAAAATCCCAGCCTCTAGGTTCTTTCCATAGTCTGGCTATTGTAGACATTGCTGCTATAAACATTCGGGTACACGTGCCCCTTCGGATCACTATGTTTGTATCTTTAGGGTAAATACCCAGTAGTGCAATTGCTGGGTCATAGGGTAGTTCTATTTTCAACATTTTGAGGAACCTCCATGCTGTTTTCCAGAGTGGTTGCACCAGCTTGCATTCCCACCAACAGTGGAGGAGGGTTCCCCTTTCTCCACATCCTCGCCAGCATCTGTCATTTCCTGACTTGTTAATTTTAGCCATTCTGACTGGTGTGAGGTGATATCTCATTGTGGTTTTGATTTGTATTTCCCTGATACCGAGTGCCGTAATGGGGAGGGCACGTTTTGCATGGAGCACTGGGTGTTGTGCAAAAAGAATGAATACTGTTACGCTGAAAAAATAAATAAAATGGAAAAAAAAATAAAATCCCAGAATGCAGGTTTATGCAAACTCTTGAGGTCACCTAAGAAATATGATATTATTTTTAGAGTCTTAGGGCAGACTCTTCAGCATTTTTTTAAGTATCTCAAGGGCTCAGAAATTTCTGACTTAGAGAGAATCTCAGTGAGCCTTGGAATCCACCTCCATTTCTCTTCGATCAGAAATCTAGTCTTACTTGTTTCCCCCAGGCCCACTCTTCTCCTACCTTATGTCTTCTCATCTCTTGGATAAATATCGTCAGGGTTTTGCCTTCTGTGGTATATTATTTCCCCAACTGCCATTAGAGAAATCATTGCCCCAAATTTCCTTTATTCAAGTGTTTCTGCGTTTCTCCAGAGGGTATCCCACATGTGTTTGCCAACAAATTTTATCAGGTGCCTTGTATAGCTGCTGGCATTCTTTCCCCTCTTTCTTGAAGCCCTAATTGGTTGGTATGCACTTATCTCTCTGACCTCACAACGTCCCTTCCCCTTGTGGCAATTCCTGAAGGACACTGGATGTCTGCCAGCCAACACTGTTGCCACTTGCAATTCCATGTCTTGACCATCCTTATTTATGCAATACTTTCTTAAAACCAAACACAAGCATTTATTTCTCCTAACCCCTACCTCTTTAAATTTGATCATTTTTTTTCTAACTTCTAAAAAAATTTCTGGATCATTATTTCACATCATCCAGTGTCTTCAGTATCTTTCCATATTTGTGGTACCTGAAAGAATGTATAAAGTACTTGTCATATGTCCATTCAAGTCAATGGCCCACGTGGCTGGCATAGGGTTTCTCCTATGGTCCTCTGGTGTCTTAACATTTTCCTAGACATATTAAGCTCCTGTATTCCTGTTATACTTCAAACATAGGCTAGATCCTAAATTTTCAATGATGAAGAATGTGTGGAAGTTATGTTAGACAATAGACAGGTTGGTATCCTTTCTTGAAGGATAAAGTGCTTGGTAAGTATTAGTTAAATAAGCAGAAAATGCAGTTGGTTGGACCAGATGTCTTTTAAGAGGTTAAGAATTGACCAAATAAAACAAGCTATAATGTGACATTGTTTTCAGTTAGGGTCATCATTAACTATGAAATGCTCTAAATAATTAATAAGTAAATGTCAATTTAAAATTTGGACACAAAAAACACATGCTATAATTTAAACAAATTTGTTTTGCTGCACTTTGTGTGCTTTTCCTTTAATTGGTCACCTAAGAAATTTGATATTGTTTTCAGAGGCTTAGGTAGACCCTTCAGCAATCTTTTTTCCAAGTATCTCAGAAGTAAGATTTTATGTTTTCATATTTGTAACACCTGAAGGAATGTATAAGAAAAAAAATGTACATTACTTCCCTGTTGTAAACAATTATGAGGAATATAATTAACAAAGAGGAAAAGAGAAATCTTATCAAACAGGAAGAAAAAATTAAACTGCAGGAGGATTAAAACAGAATCCTGAAGCTGGAAATATGTCTGAACCAAGGCCTCTGTAGAAGTTTTTCTGAAGATAGTAATTAAAAAATGTACAACAAATTGATAATATAGGTCTTTTTGTGCAAAAGTTTAAACTCTGTTTCAGTTCTCCCTCCACTGCCTTTTCCTATGAAAGCCACAACCTTTTAGGTTTTAGGTACACATTATCCCATGTATAAAATCATTTTTCAAGCTGCTGTATTGAAACCTCTTGAAAATCTAAGGCCTCTTAGATCTGCTAAAATACCTTTACTAATACTTACACTCTTTGCTTAAATTTTAAAAAGCTATTTTTTTCTTATTTTTTCAGCGTAACAGTATTCATTGTTTTTGCACAACACCCAGTGCTCCATGCAATACGTGCCCTCCCTATTACCCACCACCTGGTTCCCCCAACCTCCCACCCCCGCCCCTTCAAAACCCTCAGGTTGTTTTTCAGAGTCCATAGTCTCTTATGGTTCACCTCCTCTTCCAATTTCCCTCAACTCCCTTCTCCTCTCCATCTCCCAATGTCCTCCATGTCATTTGTTATGCTCCACAATAAATGAAACCATATGATACTTGACTCTCTCTGCTTGACTTATTTCACTCAGCATAATCTCTTCCAGTCCCGTCCATGTTGCTACAAAAGTTGGGTATTCATCCTTTCTTTTTTTTTTTTTTATAAACATATAATGTATTTTTATCCCCAGGGGTACAGGTCTGTGAATCACCAGGTTTACACACTTCACAGCACTCACGATAGCACATAATTTTTATTACAAGCATTCTGTTGCATTTCCCAGTATTTAGTGTTAGTATTTGCAGTCAAAACTTTGTTATCAACTGGAAATTAGCATTTTGGAAGACAGTAAAAAGATTCAGAACAGTGTAAATTCAGTTGAGAAGGAATTCTAGGGGTAATGTTGTATTGTGGTGAAGGATTTCTCGTACTTGCACTCACATACAACACAGTTTCTTTTCCTACCATTAACATGCTGATTTTTCTCTTTTTACTCTTACTCTGTGGCTTATGATTTCATTTCTGATGTTATGCTGGCGGAAGTGCTAACAGTCAGATGAAAATTGCATTAGGCTACGGCTAAGATGCTAGTTTTATATTGGGTTGAGTAAGCACCCTGAGTGCCGGGAGGAACTTGTAACACAAGAGAGCACAAAATGTGAGACCCAGCAGGAGATAATGTGCCTCTCACATGCCTGAGAAGCACAAAGTGGGAAGTACAGAGACCATGAGGATTAAGTTGCACAACTCAACCTTCTTCCAGAATGAAGATTTCTCTGGAAACTTGGAATTGGAAATAGTTGCATTTCCTAAACCAAAAGTGTTTACTTCATGAAGAAAATCGCTGAGATCCCTGATATGAGGACATGGAGAAGCAACATGGGGGGGTAGGGGGATAGGAGAAGAATAAATGAAACAAGATGGGATTGGGAGGGAGACAAACCATAAATGACTCTTAATCTCACAAAACAAACTGGGGGTTGCTGGGGGGAGGTGGGATTGGGAGAGGGGGAGCGGGCTATGGACATTGGGGAGGGGAGGCGAACCATAAGAGACTATGGACTCTGAAAAACAACCTGAGGGTTTTGAAGGGTCAGGGGTGGGAGGTTGGGGGAACAGGTGGTGGGTGATGGGGAGGGCACGTTTTGCATGGAGCACTGGGTGTCGTGCAAAAAGAATGAATACTGTTACGCTGAAAAAAAAAATAAATAAATAAAACTCTGCAAAAAAAAAAAAAAAAGAAAATCGCTGAGAAAATATGAAGCCAAAGAGCACCTACAAATCTATTTTTACCCGATTAATGGCAACTCAATAAGGGAAGCTTTGATTTTGTTACTCAGGCAAGAAGGGGAGCTCAGAAAGACCCACATCATCCCAGTCAGCAGCATCTTGAAAAGAAGAGCCATTGTCCAAGGCATTTGTAATTTTCATTGCTCATCTTTCTGTGTCTGTATTTAGAAGTTCATGGACAGCTCCATACCTTGGCTGCATTTTTAATTGTACCTAACAGGGTCTGTAAACCAAGAAATTTCAAAAATATTTCACCATAATCTTTTTTTAATCGGTTCCCTCACACGTTTATTTCTGAACAATATAATTATGTCTTTTGCAGTAAGCCACAGTCTTATGAGGTATCTGCCAATTTAAAAAAATCCTGAATATTGTCTTCTCAAACAAGTATTTTTCTGATGACTTAAACAAAAGTGGTCATAAATCATATATAATTGGACAAGTACACTAGCCCATAGTCAGCATTTGAAAAGAATAATATAAAATATGAAGCAATTTACTGTCTTTTTTCCTTAGTGAAAAGATAATGCAAAGGTTCACTACTAATTATGAAGTTGTTTAGATACGTTTTGAAGTTCTTTAGATATTTTAGTCTTTTTTTCTTTCAAGAGAAGAAAAGGAATCAAATGTCATTTGATGTTGTCATAACATAATAGTAAAAGGAAAACAGAAATGTAATAGTGAGTTTAGAGACTTATCCTATATTCTAGAATCTAATACTCATTCATTACTCTAATACTCATTCATTATCACCCTTGATGGTAAAATCCAATCTTCACTGCAACAGTGGAAGCATGATTGTATCACTCCTCTCTCTCATTTTCATGAAGGAGAACTCTGGTCATGGAGGCAGTTAGCCAGACCCCGCAAAAAATGGAGAGGTTGCTCCAGTCATATTTCCTGGACTCTCTACTTACCCTGTTATTTTGATGTATTTCTATTTTTTCCATCCTTCATGTTTTCATGTGTCCAAACTTGATTCAGAAAAGGTCTTAAATCCAATATTGATCAAAGTGTGAATGACCAATGAGAGTGAAGTAAAAGAAATCTTGGTGGAGAAATGTTTGTTTTGCTTTGTTTTCAAATGTTTCCTGGAGAAGAAAGATAAAGAAAGGAGCTTAGATGGTTTAAATAAAAACAGTTTCTTGAGAAAACAGTGTTGGATTGAATCTGGAGAAATTGTGTACGGTGCACATTGTTTGTTAGAATGTAAAATGGTGTAGCTGCTTTGGAAAACAGTACGATGGCTCCTCGCAAAATTAAACAGAATTAGCATTTGATCTAGTAATTCCACTTCTGCATTTATATACAAAATTTGGGAAGCAGGAACAAATAAAAATATATACATAAAAGAAAAGCAGTTGTGTTAGTCAATCTATCATGGAGGCCAACAATTAGAAAATGAACAATTTGGAAAATGTATTAGGGATATAAACTTTATGTTAAATTCCAAAAAAATACAAAATATTGGAAAAATGAAAAGTGTAGAAGAATGGCTTTGTAGGTGAGGAACAGTCTTACATAATTTTTCTTTCACCTTTTCATGAATGGTGCAATAGAGCTTCTCAAAGGGCAGTCCCCAAATCAGCAGCAACATCAGCACACCTTGAAAACCTGACAGAAATTCAAATTTCCACATTTTTGGCTACATCCACTGAGAGGCCAAGCAGTCTAAATTTTCAGAAGCTCTTCAGGTTATTCTGATATACACTGAAGTCCTAGAACCACACATATAGATGTGATGCATAGGTAAATACATTTCAGTTTCAAATCCTGCGAGCACTTGCTAACTGCGACTGTGGAGAAATTATATAATTCAAAGGGTGTTAGTATTCTCCAAAATAAAATGAAAATAGTAATAAAGGCTATCATCAATGTTATATGAGATAATGAATTGGTGATAGATTATAAAATGGGCCTTTCCTCTTGTCTCAATAAAGGGCTACAAGGGCTGCTAATATATCTAAGCAGGAATTTCTGAAGTGCAGTGGAAATGATCCAACAATAATCAACTGACTACTCCAAGGGAGAAGGTTTGAAATCGTAAATGCAATGTTTAGCACAATTTGTAGAATAGAGAAATTGCAGTGTTCTAAGGTTTTTCTCTTCCCATCCTTCTAAGTGAGAAGTGGCTGCTTCCCTCCCCATAAGCCAAGAAAGAGGGTGCCAAGAAAACCCCTCTGCTAGAGACTGAAAGTTTTTAAAATAAGCTAAGCTTTTTAATCACATGTGTGCTAAGCTCCCATTTGAGACAGCCATGTGGGCAGAACAAGGCAAAAGAATTCTTGTGAAGACCTGCTATTATTTGTCTCTAGGATCTGAGACCATAGGTATATATAGATTCTGAGGTGTTATTTTCCATGTGGGACATTTTGAAGTCTGCATTCTGGTTGGGACAGCTCCAGATTGCAAGACAAGGAAGAGGAGTTAGCATCTGCACTTCCAGCTGTCCTTCCTCTGTTTTGTCAAACAAAGACACCTACATTTTCTATAGGTCAATTAGATTTCATGTATTAGAAGGTAGGCATCTTGAAAGGACCCTACTTAACCCTGCCTGCTCTAAGAGTAAGAGACTCTGAGGGTTGGTTACAGGACATCAGCCAGAGAACACACTGTCAGAAAATAGCACAGCACAGAGACCTCTGCCCACAGAGATTCCAAAGAACCCACAGACACATTCCCTAAAAGAACCAGCTTGTGGACAACTGCCATAGAACACAGTGGCCAGCCACTGTCTGCTGAGTCAGAACTACAAAGAGCATCAGCTAAGGGGTGAAATCTTTATTCTTCCCTCACCTTTATTTTTCTAATCTCCATTTCTCTGTCCTGACTCTGAAAGGGCCAGAAGGTGGCAGAGGGAGGAGAAAAAAGGACTAAGGTGAAAGTAGACATGTACGTCTTTAATCACAGTTGGGTCCTGATCATTGGGTAGGGAAGATAGTGAAATTTTCTAGGAGATGAGGGTCAAGTTTTTGACTGAATTGGACTCTTACAATTTCTGAAAACGACACTGTTCTAGTGGGTAAGAAACAACGGAAGAGTGATGGGATCTATCCACAAGTGATGGTGAGAAAGACAGAGTTAATAAAGCATGTTAAGGAGTAATGGGGAGAATCTAGGAAAACTGTTTCTAGTTTGTACTTCATCAGCTCTAGTGCATTCAAGAAGCTTGTTCCACAAACAAAGTATCTAAGAAAGTGTCTGCAATATATAGAAGTAGTCAGTGCACCTTATCTTTTCCTCCCCCCTGCCCCATCTTGGTAAGAAGGTTGCATGGGATAGGGGTCAAATATGATATTTTGTTATTTTTCAGTTAGTGGATCAAAGTCACTTGTAAGAACTTTTAACATGAACAAGTTCTGAAGAATTATACTTGAACAACCAATACTTTCCAGAAAGATTTTTGAATCATAGAAAAGTATTACAGCAAATCATTTTCTCCTCATCCTGGAGAGACAGAACTAAGATGAAATTCAGCAAGGGCTGAAAACACCTGAAAATTACTGGGAAGTAGTCTTTTATCTTGTTATTTGATTATCTTTTCATTTGTTCATAGTTGAAATTATTTTGAAATTAATAATTTAATTATATTAATTTACTTTTAATGGAGATATGTAACTCTTTTTTTCCCCCATTTTATTTATTTTTTCAGCATAACAGTATTCATTGTTTTTTGCACAACACCCAGTGCTCCATGCAAAACGTGCCCTCCCTATTACCCACCACCTGTTCCCCCAACCTCCCACCCCTGACCCTTCAAAACCCTCAGGTTGTTTTTCAGAGTCCATAGTCTCTTATGGTTCGCCTCCCCTTCCAAATTTTTTTTTTTTATAAACATATAATGTATTTTTATCCCCAGGGGTACAGGTCTGTGAATCGCCAGGTTTACACACTTCACAGCACTCACGATAGCACAAACCCTCCCCAATGTCCATAGCCCCCTCCCCCTCTCCCAATCCCACCTCCCCCCAGCAACCCTGTTTGTTTTGTGAGATTAAGAGTCATTTATGGTTTGTCTCCCTCCCAATCCCATCTTGTTTCATTTATTATTCTCCTATCCCCCTAACCCCCCATGTTGCTTCTCCATGTCCTCATATCAGGGAGATCATATGATAGTTGTCTTTCTCCGATTGACTTATTTCACTAAGCATGATACCCTCTAGTTCTATCCACGTCGTCGCAAATGGCAAGATTTCATTTCTTTTGATGGCTGCATAGTATTCCATTGTATATATATACCACCTCTTCTTGATCCATTCATCTGTTGATGGACATCTAGGTTCTTTCCATAGTTTGGCTATTGTAGACATTGCTGCTATAAACATTCGGGTACACGTGCCCCTTCGGATCACTATGTATCTTTAGGGTAAATACCCAGTAGTGCAATTGCTGGGTCATAGGGGAGTTCTATTTTCAACATTTTGAGGAACCTCCATGCTGTTTTCCAGATTGGTTGCACCAGCTTGCATTCCCACCAACAGTGGAGGAGGGTTCCCCTTTCTCCACATCCTCGCCAGCATCTTTCATTTCCTGACTTGTTAATTTTAGCCATTCTGACTGGAGTGAGGTGATATCTCATTGTGGTTTTGATTTGTATTTCCCTGATGCCGAGTGACGTGGAGCACTTTTTCATGTGTCTGTTGGTCATCTGGATGTCTTCTTTGCAGAAATGTCTGTTCATGTCCTCTGCCCATTTCTTGATTGGATTGTTTGTTCTTTGGGTGTTGAGTTTGCTAAGTTCCTTATAGATTTTGGATACTAGCCCTTTATCTGATATGTCGTTTGCAAATATCTGAGATATGTAACTCTTAAATATCACAGAATTGTGACACTTTTAATGTTGCCTAAGAAAATCTTTATTGTTAAGGTGACAAATCCCAGATCTCATTATGTTGACCTGAAGATAGTTAACCGATATTTTCAACAAAGTTACCTGGAAATATGTAACACGGAGCACAGAAGTCTTACTCCAGACTAAGGAGAGAAGATGTATAAGTTGACTTGATCCTCAAGGAGGAAAGGTTATTGACCACTTATCCCTCTGAGCTAGAGTTGACTCCAATCTGGTGTTCAAATAATTCATTTTTGACCTAAAAAGACTAACTCTGAGGCTATTCCTGCCTATTTTCCCTCACTCTTCACCCAATCCCAGAATAAGATGATTTCTAATAACTATATTGCTGAAATAACTTACTGAAATTTCATAAAATCATGCATAAAATCATTGTAATACTTTTAAGTACATTGGAAAATTAACATTATTTTCTTATTTGCTTCTTGTCCAATTAGCTAATACTTGGAAAACGACAGAGTGTCAAGATCAATAGATCCCTATGTAGCACTTTTAGATGGTTATTTTTGTGACATAATTAGTGCATCTGATGACTTAATCAAAATTTCAGCTTGGTCCTGCAGGAAGATCGAAAACCAGAAATATGTGTTGCTATATAGGACACATAAATAGATTTGTTCTCTGGATGGCAAACAGTTACTATGTGCCAGCTACTGTTTGAAACATTACATATAAATAGAGAGGACTTTTAATTGTAACTGAGTTTTACCTTTATAGGGTAGCATTTTTTTATTTGCGATATTTTGAATTACAAATTTATGCATATGGTGTAATATTTTTTACTACTTCCTCTTCCTAGTGCTCACATCAAGAAGGCTATTTATTATAACCTAGGTCTTTATTTATTAATGAATAGTGAAAAGTGGTATGTCAGAGCAATCAAAGGCTTATTTTTATGATTTCTGTGATGTCAAATCAATCTGTGGTAATCACTGCAATTTATGGTACTGTAATTTCTGCACTCCTACAAGGGCAATGAAATCTTGAGAATCAAAGTGTTGTGATCATTGTGCATTCCTACAGTTTAGATAGATTCTAACTGGTTGCATACACAGCACATTACGTACTGGTACACTGATGCCTACAAACAGAAATTACAGTATCTTTTGTTTTTTACCAATCTAAAATTAATGGAAACTGTTCTTGCTTTGGCCTTAACAAATGGCATTGTGCCCTTTGCAAATCTTCAGAGGCTATTAAAATTTCCCTTGTGATGCAGTGATGAGAAGGAAATGCTTTTGAACATTTCTAATTAGAAACTGAAAATTCTAAGAGAGGAGAAAACTTTGAAAGGTATTAATTGCTCAGGGGCCATTTTCCTTAGGGAGGAGAAAAACAATGGGCTAGAACCAAATTCTGACATAATCCAATTCTTAAATCCTACAAAACACACTCATTACTTACTGCTTCATACCTTCTCTGTTAACCAGAGAGCTTGGGTGATTATAGATCATAGACCCAGTAAAAGCCTCCAAATTCTTGAAGAGTAGTAGAAAACTTCAAATTTGCCATTCTGAGAACATTCTGAGAAAACATCATGCCCTTTGTTGTTCTATATTTGGACCTGCACTTTGATTTTTGTTTAGAATTTTTGTTTGCTTATGAAATAATTTAAATATACATATCAAATTTTTATAGAGTTAAAGCTATTCTGAGATTTTTTTTTTTTTTGCTTAAAACACTGTTTTGATCATCAGTATCTGACACTATTACAAAAAAGGGGTCCAAGAGATACTGTGTATCTTTTGATGGAAGAACAAAATAACACCTCTCTTGTAGCAAAGTCAAGTCCTGACATTAACCAATTCCCAAGTAGGTTTCCAAAAGCCAATTTCATCCAAAGACACATTTTTTTTTACCCAAAATTGAAACAAAATAATACTGATACTATTATCATTATTATTTTACATGTTTTCATTGTTTTGTTAACGTAATACAATGTGAGAAGACAGAAAAGAATAAACATTGGAAAAATAACAAAGTTCATAATTTTCATGTCTAACTACAAATGCAGAATAATTGAACAAAATAAGCTGAAACGATCTTGCTAAAGATATGCAAGGTAACAAAAATACAATAGCATTTCTGTGTACCATGAGTAACAAGCTGGAAAATCGTTTAAAGTGTACATTTCATTGTTCTTATATGCATTATGAAGAAGTTTAATTGAGTGTGATAGTGCTTTGTAGTAATATATTTTAGCATCTACTCAGATTGATCCCTAAAATGATTTTAAATGAATAAGAAAATGTTCTGTGTTCTTATGACTTTATTCAATAGATACACATTACTTGCCTCTTGTTCTACACCTTTGATTAAAATTAGAGGCTATAAAATCAACACAAAAAAACAGTTGCATTTCTAAATACTAACAATGAACAGTCTGAAAATAAAGCTAAAAAATTCATTTACAATAGGATCCAAAAAAATAAAACATTTTGTAATAGATTTAAACAAAGAAGCAAAAGATTTGTATAATGAAAACTATAAAAGATTTTCCATTTAAAGATTTCTATTTAAAAAGGCATAAATAAGTGGAAATGTATCATGAATTCGTGGTTGGGAGATTTAATATTGTTAATCTGATAATATTGTCCAAAGTGATCTTCAAATAGAAAGCAATCCCTAGCAAAATCATGAGATTTTTTATTTTACAGAAAAAGAAAAACCCATCATAAGATTTATACGACCCAATATAGCCAAAACAATCTTGAAAAGAGCAAAATTGAAGGACTCACACTTTCTTATTTCAAGTTTACTATAAAGTAGAATACTGTCATGAGGACTGAAATATAGACCAAAAGAATAAAATAGAAAGATCAGAAATAAACCCTCACTTATTTGGTAAATTGATTTTCAATAAGGGTGCCAACATCATGCAATGAAGAAAGGACAGTCTTTCTTTCTGTTTGTAAGAAATAATTTGATTTCAATTGTTAAATCCAATTGTTTATGCAGTTGTGCTTTATGAAGGCATTTTGACACTTTCCTTTTTCATAATGTTAATTAGACGGACTTCTTTAAAAGAATAATTCCAGTATAGCTAGCATACAGTGTTATATTTGTTTCAGATGTACAATATAGTGATTCAAAAATTCTGTACATTATCAGTGTTCATCATGATAAGTGATCCCCTTCACCTGTTTCACCCATCCCCTCACACACCTCCCCTCTGATTACCATCAATTTGTTCTCTATGGTTGTATAGTAGTTTGTTTGTTTGTTTTCTGGTTCGTCTCTTTTTTCTTTGCTTTTTTCTTAAATTCCACATATGAGTGAAATAATATTTGTCTTTCTCTGACTCACTTATTTTGCTCAGCATTATAATCTCTAGCTCCAGCCATATTGTTGCAAATGGCAAGATTTCATTCTTTTTTATGGCTGAATAATATTGCATTGTGTGTGTGTGTGTGTATGTATATATGTATACATATATATATATATGTATATATATATATATATGTATATATATATATAGTGTATGTATATGTATGTATGTATGTGTGTGTGTGTGTATACATATATACATACACACACACACACACATACATACATACATATACATACACTGCATCTTCTTTATCCATTCATCTATTGATGGACACTTGGGTTGCTTCCACAATTTGGCTATAGTAAATAATGCTGCAATAAGCATAGGGATGCATATTTCCCTTTGAATTAGTGTTTTCATATTCTTTGAGTAATTACCCAGCACTGCAATTACTGGATCATATGGTAATTCTATTTTTAATTTTTTGAGGAACCCCATACTATTTTTCACAGTGGCTGCACCAGTTTGCATTCCCAACAACAGTGCATGAGGGTTCCTTTTCCACATCCTTGCCAACACTTGTTATTTCTTCTGTCTTTGATTTTATTCATTCTGACAGGTGTTAGGTAGTATCTCATTGTGGTTTTGATTTGCATTTCTCTTATGATGGGTGATGTTAAGGATCTTTCCATATACCTATTAGCCACTTGTATGTCTTCTTTGAAGAAATGTCTGTTCATGTCTTTGCCCATTTTTAAACTGGATTATTTGATTTTGGGGGGCTGAGTTTGATTAAGTTCTTTATATATTTTGGATACTAACCCTTTACCAGATATGTCATTTGAAAGTATATTCTTCATTCAGTAGGCTGTTTTTTGGTTTTGTTGATTATTTCTTTTGTTGTGAAGAAGCTTTTTATTTTGATGTAGTACCAATAGTTTATTTTTGCTTTTGTTTCCCTTGCCTCAGGGGACATATCTAAAAAAATATTGCTATAACCACTGTTAGAAGAATTACTGTCTATGCTCTCTTCTAGGATTTTTATGGTTTCAAGTCTTCCTTTCTGTCTTTTATTTCTTTATATTTTTAATCCATTTTAAGTTTCTTTTTTATATGGTGAAAGAAAGTGGTCCAGTTTCATTCTGTTGCATGTACCTGTCTAGTTTTCCCAATACCATCTGTTGAAAAGACTGTCTTTCCCCCTCTGTATATTCTTGGCTCTTTGGTTGAAAATTAATTAAACACAAAATGGTCAGTTTATTTCTGGGTTCTCTATTTTGTTCCATTAAACTATGTATCTACTTCTGTGCCAGTACTACATTGTTTTGATTACTAAAGCTTTGTAGTATATTTGAAATCTGGGATTGTGAAACTTCCAACTTTGTTCTTTTTTAAGATTGCTTTGGTTATTTGGGGTCTTTTGTGGTTCCATACAAGTTTTAGGATTACTTTTTCCAGTTCTGCAAAAAATGCTATAGGTATTTTGATAGGGACTGCATTAAATATGTAGATTATTTTGGGCAGCATAGATATTTTAACAATATTTGTTCTTTTAATCCATGAGCGTGTAATGTCTTTCCATTGTTTGTGTCATTAATTTTTTTCATCATGTTTTATAGTTTTCAGTGTACAAGTCTTTCACCTCTTCAGTGCAAAGACAGTCTTTTTAATGAATAATGTTGTGAAAACTAAATATTCACAAGTGAAAGAATGTAGTGGGACTCCTACCTTATACCTTATATAAAATTAACTGAAAATAGATTGAAGACATGTATTTAAGAACTATGCCTATAAAATTCCTAGAAAAATACATAGGGGAAAATCTTTATGGTACTACAATGGGCAATTCTTTCTTGTATATGGTAACAAAAATACAGGTAGCAAGAAAAAAGAGATACACTGGATAACATCAAAATTGAAAACTATTATAAATCAAAGAACACTATTAAGAGAATGAAAAGACAATTGAAGAATGGCAGAAGATATTTTCATATCATATGTCTAATAAGAGATTATTATCCAGAAAATGTAAAGAATGCCCACAACTCAACAACAACAAAAAAACCTAATCTAATCAAAAGTAGCCAAAAGACTTAAGTAGCCATTTCTCCAGTTAAGATATCCAAATTTCTAATAAGCAGACTAAAAAGTTCAGTGCCTCAAATCAAATTAGAGACAACGAATAAAAACCACAATGAGATACCACTTCACATCCATTAGAATTGCTGTTATTAAGCAAAAAATGGAAAACGACCAAAGTTGGCAAGGATGTGGAGATATTGAAACTCTTTTGCACTGTGGCTGAGAATGTAAAATAGTACAGTTATCATGGAAAACAGTTTGGTGGTTCTTCAGAAAAGTTTAGCATAGAAATCACTGTATGATCCAACAATTCCATTTCTAGGTGTGTGTCCAAAAGAACTGGGAAGAGGAACTTGAACAGATACTTGTACTTCCATGTTCATAGTAGCACAATGGAAACAATCCACATGTCCCTCAACAGATGAATGGATAAACAAAATAAGGTTTGTACATATAATAGAATACCAATCAGCCTTTGAAATGAATGAAATTTTAAAATCTTTTTTTTAAATATTTTTATTTATTTGACAGAGAGAAATCACAAGTAGGCAGAGAGGCAGGCAGAGAGAGAGGAGGAAGCAAGCTCCCTGCGGAGCAGAGAGCCCAATGCGGGGCTCGATCCCAGGACCCTGGGATCATGACCTGAGCCGAAGGCAGAGGCTTTAACCCACTGAGCCACCCAGGCGCCCCTGAAATGAATGAAATTTTGATAACTGTTGTAATAAGGATGAAACTGTAATAAGGATGAACATGAAGTAAAAATAGTCAGGAAAGGGCAAATATTCATCAGATTATTTATAGAAGGTGTCTAGAACATATTCGCAGAGATGAGAGTAGAACAAAGGTTACTAAAAGCTGGAGTAAGGGATAGATTAAAGATTATTTTTTAATAGTTATTGGGGTGAACAAAGAGTGGAAGTGGATGTGATGGCTGCACAACATTGTGACTGTACTTAATGCCACTGAATTGAATACTTAATCATAATTTAAAATGGTAAATTGTATGTTATGTAAATATGATCAGAATAAAAACAAAATTCCCGACACTTTTTTTGTCCTCATGAAAATTATAATCTATAAGACATTAAATAGACATTATTTGTTATTATTTTATTATTATATTATATAAAATACATATGTAATATACTATATATGTTATGAAGAAAAATACTATATACAATGAAAATATTGCAAAAAATACACTTACTTACTATAAGGTATCAGGGATTTATCCTAGCTGAATATCAAATTATCAGTGTATTTTTTTTTCTCATTAAACTTTTTGTTTTAATGGGTCTCAAAATTCTGTGACAGATTTTTGGTCAAGTTGTTTCCATTAAAAAGTACTGATTTTAAAAACTAATAACTTAAAACTGCCACACACACAAAAAAAACAAATGGTCCACAAAACATTCTCCTTTCCTTCTGAAGGTTTTATGATGCATTGTTATCATTAACCAGTCTTTTACTATTAAACTTAAATGGCCAATTGACACAAACAGTTCTGAGACCGTTCTTCCACCACTGATTAAGACTGGGGTGGCAGGTATTGGGGATAATATTCATTTAGCCTTCTGAGCTTTCTGGGCAGACTTGGTGACCTTGCCAGCTCCAGCTGCCTTCTTGTCCACTGCTGTGATGACACCCACAGCAACCGTCTGTCTCATGTCACAAACAGCAAAACGGCCCAGAGGAGGATAGTCAGAGAATCTCTCAACACACATAGGCTTGCCAGAAACCATATCAACAATGGCAGTGTCACCAGATTTCAAGAACTTGGGACCATCTTCCAGCTTTTTTCCAGAACGACGATCTATCTTCTCCTTCAGCTCAGCAAACTTGCAAGCAATGTGAGCTGTGTGACAATCCAGGACAGGTGCATATCCAGCACTGATTTGGCCTGGATGGTTCACGATAATCACCTGAGCTATGAAGCCAGCTGCTTCCATTGGTGGGTCATTTTTGCTGTCACCAGCCACATTGCCACGACGAACATCTTTGACAGATACGTTCTTGACATTGAAGCCCACATTGTCCCCAGGAAGAGCCTCACTCAAAGCTTCATGGTGCATTTCAACAGACTTGACTTCAGTTGTAACATTGACTGGAGCAAAGCTGACCACCATGCCAGGTTTAAGAACACCAGTCTCCACTCGGCCCACAGGAACAGTACCAATACCACCAATTTTGTAGACGTCCTGGAGAGGCAGACACAAGGGCTTGTCAGTTGGACGAGTTGGTGGCAGAATGCAATCCAGGGCTTCAAGCAGTGTGGTTCCACTGGCATTCCCATCTTTACGGGTGACTTTCCATCCCTTGAACCAAGGCGTGTTAGCACTTGGCTCCAGCATGTTGTCACTATTCCAATCAGAAATTGGCACAAATGCTACTGTGTCGGGGTTGTAGCCAATTTTCTTAATGTAGGTGCTGACTTCCTTAACGATTTCCTTGTATCTCTTCTGGCTGTAGGATGGCTCAGTGGAATCCATTTTGTTAACACCAACAATTAGTTGTTTTACACCCAGTGTGTAAGCCAGAAGGGCATGCTCACGGGTCTGCCCATTCTTGGAAATACCTGCTTCAAATTCACCAACACCAGCAGCAACAATCAGGACAGCACAGTCAGCCTGAGATGTGCCTGTAATCACGTTTTTGATAAAGTCTCTGTGTCCTGGAGCATCAATGATGGTCACATAATACTTGCTGGTCTCAAATTTCCACAGGGAGATATCAATGGTGATACCACGTTCATGTTCAGCTTTCAGTTTATCCAAGACCCAGGCATACTTAAAGGAGCCTTTTCCCATCTCAGCAGCCTCCTTCTCGAATTTTTCGATAGTTCTTTTGTCAATTCCACCACATTTGTAGATCAGATGACCAGTAGTGGTAGACTTGCCCGAATCTACGTGTCCGATGACAACAATGTTGATATGAGTCTTTTCCTTCCCCATTCTGGTTTAGGTTGAGTGGTGGTTTTCACGACACCTGTGTTCTGGCAGCAAACCCATTGTGAAAAAGCAAATTATCAGTGTATTAATAACAATTTCACAGGTACTTTACTAACAAGGAAAAAATAAAACAATTTCAAAAAAATATTATTTCTCATCCAGATTGCCCTTTACCACGAAGTTTTGAAAGTAGGATTCCAAGAGGGAAAGGATAATATTTTATTCATCTCTGTATTTTAAGCACATAATAGTCATTTACATATAAAAAACAAAAAATAAAGGACCATGCACAGATGGATACAAATTACATTTGTAAATACAGATCTACACACACACACACACACACACACACACAAATACACACATGTTGAGATAATCTTTGGATAATTGCTACAAAAAAACTTTGAAAAATCTACAGTATTTTTCAACCACAGGAAATAAACTTTCTGATATTTTTTCTCATATATGAGATATATACCCCAAAGTTGAAACAGTTTATAATCAATTGATTTCATAAAATATATGCTGAATTTCCAGAACAACTAAGTGCTGATTTTTCATGTCTGCTATAATATGAGATGGAATGATTCTTGGTGCATTTAAAAGAAGGGAAAAACATACATGTTGATTGGTTCACTCTTATTGCCATCCTATACCTTAGTAAATTAATTTTTTTCTTCCTTAAAGGAACACTGTAGATTTTACTAATATCACTGAACTTCAACCTTTCTTTCCTGGGACTTGGTTAGTGGATGAAAGGCAACACTATACTCACCACCTACTCAACTGGTACCATCTCTCTCTTTTTCCTGACACCTCACCTCAGTCGCTGCATTTTTCATTTTCCAGTAACTCTGGATTTCCAATCTTTTAAATGGCTGATGTATACCTAACCTTTGGTATCTAACCAAGACGTAGTTCAATACTACAGTGACATCTGACTTCAATACTCTAAATAAAGCATAAGAGTCTTGGTGCAGAATAACATACAAACAGACCTGGAAAATTAAGCATATTGCTAAATTATTTCTTTACAATCTTAAACATTCAAACCATAAAACTCAACAGATTAAAATTTTCTGTTCTTTTTTATACCTTCAGGATTACACTTGACTTCGTAAGTTGCTAATTAACCAATAATTTTATTGAAGTGGAAATAATCATGATAGACCATACTTTCAGAAAATGATTGAAATTTATTTTTAACATTCAACTTAGTGTTCCATTTTTCTTTAGTGTTTGCAGAATTATCAGTGAATAAACAAATCCTACATGGTGTGAACATCATTTGTTACCAGGAAACAGATGTTGGAAAAGATTAATGAATTCCTAATGGAATAACAAATAATAACTGAAAATGAGTTGTTTTATAGCAGAAAGTTATCAAGTCTACCTCATATATCTCCATATATATTATAGCATTAACTAGTGGCAAGAACAAAGTAAGTGTTAAATAATGATGATGAATTCAAATAAGTATTTTTAGTTAGCATTCAATAATAATGATAAATATAAATTAATTGCTGTGAATAATTACCAAAGCTTTTCCTCTTCACAGGAACAAATGATGAATATTTGAACATTTTGAAGATTGTAGAAAGTCTTTTGTTTGTTTGTTTAGTTACATTTGCCTTGAGACTTTTAAATATAGGAGACTTTATTTTACTTTTAGTAGGAACATTGTGTTATAATTTGTATAATGGGTTAAAGTTTTTAAGCATCATAAGAAAGCTGGTAATTATAATTAAAAATAATTTTTACAAATGATTCATAAAGCATCTATGGGTCTGAAAACAACAAATGCAAGTTCTTTAGCTGATCATGTTAGTTTAAGTTTGTATTTATGATTTGCCTTGTATAGGTTTCGTAGATGACCTCTCTCATTTAGTCCCAAGAGAGAGGTAAGAATGTAATTAACAGTTCAGATAAGCACTCATATTTCTAATTTTTATTCACACTTGGGTTAAAAATTACAAATGTAAGTTGGAAATAATTATTTTTCCCTATTTATGCCATAAAAAATTTTAGTCATTGTTTATTTTAATAGCATTATTTTTAGAAAATGGTACTAGATGATTTCTGAGTTAGAGTATTTAATAATGAGCTGAAATAATACATTTATATCGTATTTCTGAAATATCGGGCATTCTAAAAGATTGAAAAATAGGGCGCCTGGGTGGCTCAGTGTGTTAAGCCTCTGCCTTCAGCTCAGGTCATGATCCCAGGGTCCTGGGATCAAGCCCCGCATCAGGCTCTCTGCTCATCGGGGAACCTGCTTCCTCCTCTCTGCCTGCCTCTCTGCCTCCTTGTGATCGCCCCCTTTCAAATAAATAAACTCTTTAAAAAAAAAAAAAGATTGAAAAATAAATGACATTTTGAATGACCATTTTCCAGATTTGACTGGTTATAAGTTCAGAGGCAAGTATTATAAGAGAAGACCACCCCCACAGGTGCTGTTAGAAATGTATAAATAAATTATTGTGATGGGAGCATTAGATGGTGAACTACACTGTGCTGGGCACTGCAATTAAGAGTTCTGGAAGAGGATAAGGCACAGGCCAGACAAATGGGTTAGGAGTGGCCTATAAAATTGAGGGCTTCACCATTGCATCTGCATGGTAGAGAGCTGGCCCTAAAACTTTAAGAATTTAGAGCTTTGAAGCTATGGGAAGCTGTGTAAATTCTCTGAGCTCCTCTGAATGTCAATTCCTCATTAATAAAATTAGGAAATAACAAGTTTGGTGATATTACATGAGATTATGAATGTGGAAAAGTGGGTGTAGTTTTTGACCTAAGCAAGAAACTCATTAAATGGTTAGTGTAGTAGAAGTTCTTGTGGAAATATCTGAAAAACATGCTAACCATTTTTCTTTTTTTTTTTTTTAAAGATTTTATCTTATTTATTTGTCAGAGAGAGAGAAAGATCACAAGTAGGCAGAGAGGCAGGCAGAGGCAGAGGGAGAAGCAGGCTCCCTGCCAAGCAAGGAGCCCGATATGGGACTTGATCCCAGGACGCTAGGATCATGACCTGAGCCGAAGGCAGCCGCTTAACCAACTGAGCCACCCAGGCGTCCCGCTAACCATTTTTCTTAATGTGAAAGTGAAACTATTAAGTTCTTTTTTGTTGTTGTTGTTCAGAGTAACAAATGTTTTTGAAAGATAGGCTTTAAAGATTTTATTTACTTATTTGAGAAGGAGAGAGAAAGAGAGAGAGAGAGAGAGAGAGAGAGAGAAGCAGACTCCCTGCTGAGTAGAAAGCCTGACACTGGGCTCAATCCCAGGACCTGGAGATCATGACCTGAGCTGAAGGCAAACACTTAGCTAACTGAGCCACCCAGAACCTCCAAAAGGTATGTTTTAAAAATAAACTTTTAAACATAAAAATATAATTGATTATAGATAGAAGTGATGATATGTAAATATATTGAAATTGGTAGGTGCAAATGGAATGATGACCAAGTTCAAAGAAACTTATTCTGAAGGAGTTTTTTGAAGCGTGGTGTTATGATTTTGTTAAATTCAGATTATATGGAGTCAAAGCAGAGAAAATTGTATTAGTGAATTACCACAAGGAAGAATGCCCATATTTTTTAGGAAGAATGGCATGTGAGAGTTAAGGTATAAAATAATGTCTGGTCCTTTTTAACATAAATTTCCTCATTTAGTCACAGACACCTATACTTCAAATTAGTGATTCCTTGTTATCCGTTTTGGGAAATTTCTACCAAGACACTTCTTCATGTGCTGTCCATCTTGGCTAGGGTTCTAGAAATTCATCTTTATGATTCCAGAACAATTTGTGTTTTTGTTTCAAATCAATGTCTACTGGTTTAGGTATATCTGGCCCTAAATTCTATGCTCTGTCATATTTTTGTTACTAGTTTTATGAAAAAGATATATAGGCTGAGCATGAACTGTTTATGGTACCGTGTTTTATGTTTATTTGTTAAATTTTTTTTTATATTTTATTTTATTTTATTTTTTTTTCTCATTTTATTTATTTTTTCAGCGTAACAGTTAAATTTTTTGTCTCCCACTCTAGACTATAAGATCCATAAGGTAGTTAGTCTATCTTGATCACTACCAATAGGTATAACACAGATTAGATTTCTGTGAATATTTAACAAAAAAATGACTGAGGATACAATTTGATTTGTAAAACTGTCTTAAACTTGAGAAACACTTTCAAGATAGCAGGGTGAGGACCTACCCAAATCCATTCCTCCCCAAATAATTCCTCCATAAAAAGTAATGTGAACACTGGCAAAAATTGCCAAAATCAACTTTTTTAGGACTCTGGAAATTTATGAAAGACTTGCAACAATCTAAAGAGCATTGAATTAAGAAAAATGGCAGAAGCCTGTAAGAACAGTGAGCTTTGTGATATTTTTCACTTTTTGCCTTATTACTGCACTCCCTCCATCCCTCCCTCTATCCCTATAGTATTCCTGAAAACACAACATTGAAGCTGAGGTAGCTCTGAAAATGAGCAACCTAATAGTCACTGGAGGGGAAGAAGATGTTTGGAGCTCCTTAGAAAATCTCACCTCAGAGAATGGTCACTGTCTAATCAATCTGGTCACTCATTGAAAAGATCAGTTCTCAAGGCTTATCTTTACTTTACCTGACTCTGAGCTTGTGTGTATAACCTTATTCCCAAGATGTGACAATTATGTAACACCACCGCTGCCTGAGGTGGCAATCAGGCTTGGGGCTAAAATGAATAATTGGGGAATGAGATGATCATAGGGGACCTTGATAAGCTCTAGCACATTCCTGGGAATTTAGAAGGCCATGTGCATGTAGGTACAAGACTGTGCATGGCCAAGAAACACATGAAAAGACTCTAATCAGTCATCTCTGTATGACCTTGAGTTTATGTACAAAAAGGAAGTGACGGCTAGAAAGTAACTAGAGAAAAGTGACTCATCACAAACAAAGGATCCACAATAAGAATAATAACTGATTTCCCATCAGCAGCCATGGAGGCTAGACCATGGTCAAATAATAGTAGAAATTCTTAAAAGAAAAAGACAATTGACCAGAAATTCTATACCCAACAAAAAAATCCTTCCAAATGAAAGATAATTGAAGACATTCTCAGAAAAATAAGAATTTAGGGAAATTGTTGTTGAAAGACCTGCCCTATAAGAAATACTAAAGGGAATTCTTCAGACTAATTAAAGGTCAATAGAAAATAACTTGAATACACATGAAGCAATAAAATGCACCATTATAGGTAATTACATAGCTAAATGTATAAGGAGGTATAAGTGTGGTTTTCTTTGTAACACTTTGTTTTTGCTACCTGATTTAAAAGATACTTGAATAAACTAGTAATTAGGAAACTCTGTTGGTAACACACAAAAGAGAAAGGAGAGAATGAGTTGATATTGGAGGAAAATTGTGTGTGGTTCATGTAAATCCTACCTTACAGTAACATTAAATATAAATGAACTGTGAATTCTACTAAAGGCAGAGATTGGCATGATGAATAAAAAATATGATCTAACTGTATGCTATGTAAAGGAGACAGAGTTCAGATTGAAAAAACACACATTGGAAGTAAAAGGATGGAAAGATAAGCCATACAAACAGGAACCCCAAGAGAGCTAGAGTGACTATACTAATAGAAAAAATGGGCTTTAAGACTAAAATTGTTACTAGAGGCAAAGAAAAACATTTTATAATGATATCAGGGAAAGTCCATTAGGAACACATTAGTAAGAATTATTAACATATAAACTGAAAAAAAGTCCACCCCCAAATAAGAAAAGCTGTCAGATTTGTAGAGAGAAAGAGCAAATACGTCAATAATAGTTGGAGACTTTAACGCCCTACTTTAAATAATGGATGAAACCACCATGCAGATCAACAAGAAAATAGAAGATTTGAAGATGTTTGAAAGCAAATAGATTTACTATTTCACCTAGAACAATTCACCCAACCACAGCAGAATACATATGTTCCCTAACTACACATGAAGCACTCTACAAGATAACACATTAGGCCATCAAAAAAAGGACTCAGTACATTTAAAGGAGAGATTTTACAAAATCTGTTCTCTGACCACAATGGAATAAACTTAGAAGTTAGTAATAAAAGGAAATTTGGGAAACTCACAAATATGTATAAATTAAACAATTTCTGCTAAAAAACAATGGACAAATAAGAAATCACAAGGAAATGTGGAAAATACTTGGGGATAAGTAATATTGAAATATAACATACCAAAACTAATGGGGTTGCAGCAAGAAGTGCTCTGGAGGGGGGGAACTTACAGCTGTTAGCATGTGTATTAAAAAAGGGAAAATATGTTAAATCACGACCCAACCTAGAAAGTGAAGAGTAATCTATATGTAAAGGAAGCAAAATGAGGAAGTAATAAAGATTATAGAAGAAGTATGAAAAATTGAGGTTAGAAAAAAATAGAAAAAATCAACAAAAATACAAATTGTTTTGCTGAAAAGAGAAAACAATTGACAACCCTATTATCTAAAGATGATGTTAGGTCTAACCGCCTTAAAGTATTTTCAAGATATACCAAGAAAAAGAGAAAAGACACAAATTACAAAAGTCAAGAGTCAGAAATAAACAGGATTATAAAGGAATATTACAAACAATTGATGTCAACAATTTAGATAACTTAGATGAAATAGAAAAATTTCTAGAAACCCAGAAACTACCAAAACTGACATCAGAAGGAATAGACTATCTGAGTAATAAGACATTCAATGAGTAGTTTAAAACCATTCCACAAAGGAACACATAGACCCAGTATGGACTTTCTGCTTTATTATGCCAAATATTCGAAGAGTGAGTATGAGTAATTCACAAAAAATAGAGAGGAGGAAGATTTATTAACTCATTCTATGTGGCCAGATTTTCCTGATACCTAAGCCAGCCAAAGATATCACCAGAAAGCTACTGCTTGATACAACTTATGAATGTAAACGAAAAAGTTCTCAAAATGTCCTAATTCAAGCTAAATTCCCAATAGAAATACTGAAGGAGGCTTTTTTTCCCATTTTATTTATTTTTTTCAGCGTAACAGTATTCATTGTTTTTGCACAACACCCAGTGCTCCATGCAAAACGTGCCCTCCCTATTACCCACCACCTGTTCCCCCAACTTCCCACCCCTGACCCTTCAAAACCCTCAGGTTGCTTTTCAGAGTCCATAGTCTCTTATGGTTCGCCTCCCCTCCCCAATGTCCATAGCCCCCTCCCCCTCTCCCAATCCCACCTCCCCCCAGCAACCCCCAGTTTGTTTTGTGAGATTAAGAGTCATTTATGGTTTGTCTCCCTCCCAATCCCATCTTGTTTCATTTATTCTTCTCCTATTCCCCTAACCCCCCATGTTGCTTCTTCATGTCCTCATATCAGGGAGATCATATGATAGTTGTCTTTCTCCGATTGACTTATTTCACTAAGCATGACACGCTCTAGTTCCATCCACGTCGTCACAAATGGCAAGATTTCATTTCTTTTGATGGCTGCATAGTATTCCATTGTGTATATATACCACATCTTCTTGATCCATTCATCTGTTGATGGACATCTAGGTTCTTTCTATAGTTTGGCTATTGTAGACATTGCTGCTATAAACATTCGGGTACACGTGCCCCTTCGGATCACTATGTTTGTATCTTTAGGGTAAATACTCAGTAGTGCAATTGCTGGGTCATAGGGTAGTTCTATTTTCAACATTTTGAGGAACCTCCATGCTGTTTTCCAGAGTGGTTGCACCAGCTTGCATTCCCACCAACAGTGGAGGAGGGTTCCCTGAAGGAGGCTTTTTTTAAAAAATATTTTATTTATTTGACAGAGAGAAATCACAAGCAGGCAGAGAGAGAGGAGGAAGCAGGTTCCCTGTGGAGCAGAGAGCCTGATGTGGGGCTCGATCCAAAGGACCCTGAGATCATGACCTGAGCTGAAGGCAGAGGCTTTAACCCACTGAGCCACCCAGGCGCCCCAAGGAGTCTTTTTTTTTTTAAGATTTTATTTATTTGACAGACAGAAATCACAAGTAGGCAGAGAGGCAGGTACAGAGAGAGGGGGAGGCAGGCTCCCCGCTGAGCAGAGAGACCAATGCAGGGCTCGATCCCAGGACCCTGGGATCATGACCTGAGCCAAAGGCAGAGGTTTTAACCCACTGAGCCACCCAGGCACCCCTGAAGGAGTCTTTACTAATGAATACACTGCTGTTCTGTGACAGTAAACTAAACATAATTTATAACTTACTGAATCCCCTATGAAATAATCTAATTTTTAAAAATGTAGATTATTTTTATTATTTCAAAAATTATGTTTAGAATAAAATTATATATCAGACCTCAATTATACAACATATAAATTTGCATAAAATGTGAATTCTCTGAAAGTCTTTTTCCCTAATATAAAGAAATTTCCAAATCTTATCAATGTAGATAATCTATGTATATTAATTATATATTGTGCAGCAAAATTAAGAATAGCTGTTTATGATGAGTATGTGTGAGTGTCTATCTGCACTTCAGAAATATACATTAAGAATTCAGTGGTATTTTTTCACCCCATGCTTATGTAATTCTCTTTAGCTTCCTATTCAAAGTCTGTTATGTCTGTGATTTCCTTGCATAGATGCTATTAGAGAAAGTTCAAAAATTATTAGTGTCTATCTGAAATTACTCAAAGTTCAGATCTTGAGATATAGTGTCATTGTCAACTCTATTTCTGTTACTTTGTCCAAAGTTTCTATTACTGTACCCATTTGTTACCAACTTCTTCTGCACAAATGTTGAAAGCAGGGCACCTGGGTGGTTCAGGGGTTAAGCCTCTGCCTTCGGCTCAGGTCATGATCTCAGGGTCCTGGGATCGAGCCCCACATCCGGTTCTCTGCTCAGCGGGGAGCCTGCTTTCCCCTCTCTCTCTGCCTGCCTCTGCATACTTGTGATCTCTGTCTGTCAAACAAATAAAATCTTTAAAAAAAAAAAGTTAAAAGCTATGACAGGCTATCTGACTTACCTCTTAAGATGTTTCATGGAGGACATTGGGAGATGGAGAGGAGAAGTGATTTGTGGGAAATCAGAGGAGGAGACAAACCATGAGAGACTGTGGACTCTGAGAAACAAACAGGATTTTGGCAGGGAGGGGGGTGTGTTGGGAGAGCCTGGTGGTGGTATTATGGATGGGCATTATGGAGGGCACGTATTTCATGGAGCACTGGGTGTGGTGTATAAACAATGAATTTTCAAACATTGAAATAAAAAGATGTTTCAAAAAAAGACTTTGAGAATGCCTCATTCCAGACACCACATTTGAGGAGAGAGGCTGAGGAAAGACTGGGAAGAAGTTAAGAAATAAAGGATAGAAAATATAAAGAAATCTTTATGTTTTTTAGAAATCAAATAAAACACCCATGGTTAAATGTAACTCTTAGGTTTTGAATGTAGAAAGCCACTAAAAATATAGGTTCTTTTTTAACAATGAACAAAGCTGGGTGAACTACAAAATCATAGATTTGTCATTCTGTTGAGCCCATCAGAGCACTGTGGTCTCCAGGCCACTATGTAAGCAAGTGATGAGGACTCCACAGCAGGTTAGTTCTTCCCTTCAGGGGAGCCAGTTGTGGACCACCTGGGCTCTGGCCATGTTTGGAGGAAGGGGTGGTACCATCCAAGAGGGTTAAGAAGAAAAGCAGCTGAGATTCTGACCAGCTGTTAGAGGCCAGGGTGGGCCAGAAGATCTATTCTATTCTATATAGCTAGAATATATGAGGAAGATTCACACTGCCTCACCAACCATTTTCCCCAGAAAGGAGGGCCATGATACCTGCACCTAAGACTGAGGCTTGGCCAGAAGACCAAGAAGCCTCCAAGACTACCATGAACCTTGTACTGAATAACGCAAAAACAGGTGGCCCTTAGAGGAAAGGCAAGACACTAGAGAGAAACTCCCTTGTGGTCCACCAGCTCTTTCTGAGGAATCTAGTAGAGGATCAGTGTCATTGGCAACAAATAGATAACAGAAATCCTAAAATAAATGTGGAACAAGAGTAATAACAAAAAAGACAAAGTATACATAATAAGTATGCAAGTAGTTTTTGAGCCTTGTTAAATACAGATAAAGTAAATAGAGCATATATGCTTTGAACATAGACAAGAAGGAATTACGGCCAGTAATGGTCTGGCATTCATGAGGCATTGAATAGTCATGCCTTAAGTTAGCCACCTGTGGGGCAGAACCACTGTGGACCAGCATATCCTCTGTTGAGATAGGTAGAAAGAAATGAACCACTACTCAGCAGCTTTGAGACAAGCTGTAATTATTGGCCAGATATAATTGCCCCTATTGGCTGGTCTTCAACTCCTGCTCTTATTAATAAACCATCACCAGGAAGGGCCAACAAGAAAGACAGAAACATAGCACAACACAGGATTTAGGGAGTGAAGTCTTCTCATTCTTGTATCCTCTCCCAAGGGTATGAATCCAATTTTCCTTTTGCTTCTTAATGCGTGTGTTAAACTGATTAAATAAACATGGGATTCAAGTGATTTAATTTTAGCTGTAATCCTTTCTCCTCTGCGGTCGTGTGTTATGCCACTTGGCTGTGTATTGGAAGCAAGTGTGTATTCAAGTTACTTCCCACTGTGACAAAGCTTTCTGGAATAAAGTAGAGATGCTCTATATTCAGCCAGTGGAGAAATAATACAACGAATAAAGCATGGAAGATGATGGAAAGTACAAAGCTCAAAGTGCCTCATACATAACAGCTGGGAGCCAGAGGGTATCCTCTACAACTGTCCAATCAAGCAGTAGAATTTCAGTATGTTTAAGAAGACAAAGGCAAATTCTGAGAAAACTATTGCTATTAAATTGGGTGGGGGGAAAAGACAACCAACTAATTTTCTAGTTGCTCTTAATAAAGAATAAATAAATTCTACCTAATGAAAGGAGGAACTAAGAGTATAAACTTTAACTATAAAAGGTATTGTAAGAACAAAATAATACGAACCTTTCTGAATTAGAACTAAATATAACCCAAACAAAGAAAACACCTTACATAATGAAAGCCCTTTAGAGCATGCATATATGCACGACAGAGGCAAGACCAAACATATTAGTCATATCAATACATTTAAGTGAGTTTAATTTATCTATAAAAATAAATATATACTCAGACTGAATCTTTTTTTTTTTTAAGATTTTATTTATTTATTTGACGGAGAGAGAGATCACAAGCAGGCAGAGAGGCAGGCAGAGAGAGAGGAGGAAGCAGGCTCCCTGTGGAGCAGAGAGCCTGATGTGGGGCTCGATCCCAGGACCCTGAGATCATGACCTGAGCCGAAGGCAGCGGCTTAATCCACTGCGCCACCCAGGCGCCCCCAGACTGAATCTTAAAGCAAAACTCAATGCTGTTCTGTTTCAAAAGGCACATCTAAAACCACATCTGCTGAAAGGTTTAACATAAAAGTATGTACATAGGTATGCCAGGTAAATAAGAGCATATGTTACTATTTTATGAGTAAAAATCATTAGTTGAAACAAAGAAGTATTATGCTAAAATGTATAATTCATTCAATGAAAATGCGATGGTTTTGAATATCAATGCATCAAATAAAAGTAATGAAGATTACGTAGTAATACTTATAAATTCTCTTATTCTCTTAATCTAAGATAGATCAAGCAGCTAAGAAAAAGTAATGATATAGAAGAGGTTATTACATTTTCCTTTGTACTATAATTGATAAGAAAATTTATTTTCAAGTATATTCATGAAAATTGAATTTACATTAAGGCACAAAAATGTATTAATGCATTCTAAAAAGTGGAATTACTACAGATAGCATTGTTATATGTCAAATATAATAAAACCAGAATTTTATTTCACAGCTCAAAACAAAGATGGTCTTCATCTAAAATTTGAAAATATTTTAATAACTTATACTTGGGTCAAATTGAAAATACAGGGCAAGCAATGAACTTTTAGAGAAGGACAAGACAATTATTATGTGATCTCACTGATATGTGGAATTTAAGAGACAGGGCAGAGGATCATAGGGAAAGGGAGAAAAAAAATGAAACAAGATGAAACCAGAGAGGGAGACAAACCATAAGAGACTCTTAATCTTTGGGAACAAACTGAGGGTTGCTGGCGGGGAGCGAGGTAGAATAATAGGGTGATGGACATTGGGGAGGGTATGTGTTGTAATGAGCACTGGGTATTAGATAAGCCCGATAAATCATAGACCTGTACCCCTGAAACAAATAATACATTATATGTTAATTAATTGAATTTAAATTTTTAAAAAAGCCAAAAAAAAGGAAAAGACAATAATGAAAATAACATGTAATCAAAGCTATGAAAAACACGCAAGTAATACTAAAGGAAAATTTGTAACATTTAACACTCATATAAGTTTAAGAAAACAAAGAAAAATAAACTAAGCACCTAGATATATATTATAAGTACTATTACATAAATAAAATCAGAAGAAAGGAATTATGAAAATAAAGCAAAATAATTGGTATACAACAAAAATGAGTAAAAAAATGAATTAGCAGAAAAACTGGGAGTTTTGATGCACAAAAATAGTAAAGATTTATTCACCATTCACGAACCAAATCAGTACAAAGGGGAAAAGCTCAAACTCACAAAAGAAGAAATTCACAGGATAAATAATCATAGAGACAGGAATTTTTTTTAAAATTCAGGAAACTGTTTTGGATAATTCTACGAAAATAAATTTGGAACTCTGCATACAAATTTTTTCTAGGAAAATATAATTTAATAAACCCAACTCTAGAAAGGATGAAAAGCCAAAATAGATTTATTTCCATAGAAGGTAAAATTAGGATTGTCAAAGACCTACTCCTTAGATTTTGAAACTAAAGGTAGACTAAGAGCTTTTCAGGGGAATTTTACCAAATCTTTGAAAGGCAGATAATTCCAATAATATTTAAAACTGTCTTAAAGTTTTATGAAAGAAAAATTTGCTAATTTTTTAAAGTAGTGGGCATAATATAGATACCAAATTCTAATAATGATTGTATAATATGGCAATTTATATATTGGTATTATTTAAGAATATTAGGGTAAAAGTCTTTATAAAAAAGTATTCCATAGTACACAAAATTATATATTATAATCAGGTAGGTTTTATTACCATATAATTTCAATATAATTTTATATAAAATGGAATTATATAAAATTCCAATATAGTTTTAACATTTTATAAATTGGTATTAGTCAAAGAAATTAGAAGTACAAAAGTATGGAAATATAATAATCAGAAAGAAAAGGTAAAATTACCTCTATTTGTAGATATATGATTATCTAAATACCAAATCTATTAATTAAAAGATCACAATAAATTGAATACTAATTAAAGCAGTAGTATATAAATTATCTATATAAAAATCAATAGCCTTCAAATACACAAATAACAATGAACTAGATAATATAATTAAGGAGAAAAATCACATTCTAAAGAGCAACAGAGATGATCAAGAAATATGTGATAACTAAGATAAACTTGAAACCTTTTTGATGGACCCCAAGTAGATTTGAGCAAATGGAAACACGTATCATGTCCTTGGAAAGGAGCACTCCATATCTGAAGAAGGTCAGTTCTTTATAAGTGTATAAAAAATATCTAAATAAAAATAAGAACTTTTTGTTGTTTGGAACTGGACAATCAAATTCTCAGGTTCATATGAAAAAATGAAGACTTGACAAAAATTAGAGAAAATCTGAAAATGAGAGCAACTGGGAGGGAGCACCTGTACCACGTTTTCACCCATACTGAGCCTCAAACATTAAGAGTGAATGGCACTGGCCTACGTATGAACAGATGTCACTGGAACACTAGAGAAAGATTAGAAACAGAACTGTGACATACACGCACTTCCAATGTGGTGACAGTGGCGTCCCGAGTTGGGTATGTCAAAACATGAAATTATAAAAACATCAGAAGACAACATGAGTAAATCATTTATACCTTGGAATAGAAGGAGCTTTCTAACTATGATTTAAAGTCCAGAAGCTACAGAGACACCTGGGTGACTCATTTGGTTAAGCATCAGACTCTTGGTTCTGGCTCAGGTCATGATCTCAGGGTCTTGAGATGGGCTCCAAGCTTAGCAGGGAATCTGCTTGAGATTCTCTTTCTCCCTCTGCCCCCACACCCTGCCCCTCAGCGCATTCTTGCTTTCAAATAAATAAATCTTAAAAAAAAAAATACTGTCCAGAAGCTATTAAAGAGACTTAATAATTTGTATTTATTTTGTTTTGACCTTTTAAATCATGTAAATGTATTACTTATTTTTTTATTAACCATTTATATTTTTATTTATGTATCTTTTTTTTTTTTTCAGCATAACAGTATTCATTGTTTTTGCACAACACCCAGTGCTCCATGCAAAATGTGCCCTCCCTATTACCCACCACCTGTTCCCCCAACCTCCCACCCCTGACCCTTCAAAACCCTCAGGTTGTTTTTCAGAGTCCATAGTCTCTTATGGTTCGCCTCCCCTTCCAATTTTTTTTTTTTAATAAACATATAATGTATTTTTATCCCCAGGGGTACAGGTCTGTGAATCGCCAGGTTTACACACTTCACAGCACTCACGATAGCACATACCCTCCCCAATGTCCATAACCCTCTCCCCCTCTCCCAACCCCACCTCCCCCCTCCCGCAACCCCCAATTTGTTTTGTGAGATTAAGAGTCATTTATGGTTTGTCTCCCTATTTAAACATTTAATTATACTAAGACTATTCTTTTAGCTCTAGCTTCCTAAATTTTTTTTCTTCCTTATAATTCTTTTCATGCCCACTTAGAAGTAGTCCAGAAATCAAATAAACTATTTCTGTGACCAATTCAGCACTCCCACAAAAGGGTTCTGTAATATACTTTAAAAGAAACACCTCTGTAACTCCACAAGGAGAGCGAGAGGGACGAGCACTCTCTTGGGACCAGGAATCTGGAAGTTAACCCCAGCTTGGATAGCAGTGAGCCTCAGTAGCTCACAGCACCTCTTTCCTCTTCTGTCAGGTAAAGTGGACATGTCTAAGATTGCCAGTGTTTCTTCCAGCTTGGGAATCCCTTAGCAATGTCAGTTAGACATTTAGCATAAGCCCTTTCAAGCATGTTCTCATATTTGTCTTGGGAAGAACTGTCCTACATTCTAGTCCTGCAACCAATGTAGAGATTAAGCAGAATTAAAAAAAATTTCTGTACTCTCTGCACCTATGTTTGCCTGAGGTATTTCTTTTCACACTTTTTTTTTCTTTTAATTTGAGCGCTTGTGTCCAGAAAGTGGTAAGTTCAAGGCTCTTATTAAAACAGATGAAAACTACTAGAACAATGTAGGAAGCGTTACCATGACTCCAGTATCCTACTTGACAATGATTTAAAAAAAAAAAAAAAAGGAAGTAGGGAAGTATGGAAAGAGATTGTTATATCCTAGAAATTCAGAGCAATTACCCAAGTGCCTCTCAAATTTACTTGACTGAATTTTTTTTTTTTTTTTTTTTTTTTTTTTTTTTAAAGATTTTATTTTTTATTTATTTGACAGAGAGAGATCACAAGTAGCCAGAGAGGCAGGCAGAGAGAGAGGAGGAAGCAGGCTCCCTGCGGAGCAGAGAGCCCGACGCGGGGCTCGATCTCAGGACCCTGAGATCATGACCCGAGCCGAAGGCAGCGGCCCAATCCACCGAGCCACCCAGGCGCCCCTTGACTGAATTTCTTAGAGGAAATTTGACACTACCATCTGCTTACTTATTTGCTTGTTTTAAAATAGACTGTATAAATGATTTTTAGGTTTAAACTTTCTGAAGACATAAAAAGTTAAAGTTTATTCTGTCCATCTCAGACAGTTAAAGTCCTTATTTGTTCTCAAGGGTATATTTGAATGTAAAGCTTTAGTTAGTAATTATAATTTATTGACCATCTTATTACCATATAACCTTCATTTGGAGATAAGCATTATGTGTTGTTTAAGCACATTATATTTAAATTATCTACTATATTTCATTCTGAGAAACATTTACAATTAGTTGATTGATAAAAATTAATGATTTTCAATAGAATACAATGCCTTTGAAGTCAAATCTGGACATTGAATTTTGCAATGTGTGCATGAATAGTTAAAGAGAGCGGTCTTTTTTGGAGGTACATCTTCTCTAGAAACAACACCTTTGAAAAGGAGAAAAGGAGAACTAGGGGACATGTTAAGAGGATTTGGGTCATATTTGTGGAGCCTAAAACTGAAAAAAGTACATGTAGGTGAACAAAAATATAGGTGATGCTTGAGCCTTGTGATGGTTTGCTTCTCCTTGCAGCTTTTTTCAGGTTAACACAGTCTACATAGGGAGATGGAGCTCGCACTTGTGAAACAATTAATAAATGATCACATGTGAGTTATGTGACACTTAATCAATCTGCACCCTAAAATAAGTGTCAGGTAAGGCACACTGACAGAATCAGAGCTAAAGCAGCCATTGGGGCATTGCAGTGATGAAGTGGCAGCTGAGATTTACAGCTCAGTGCTATTTCCCAGTTACAAAGTAGTTTGCCCCACACAATTTTTTTTTAATTTTTAATTTTTTATTAACATACAATGTATTATTGGCCCCAGGGGTACAGGTCTGTGAATCACCAGGTTTACACACTTCACAGCACTCACCATTGTACATACCTTCCCCAATGTCCATAACCCAACCACCTTCTTCCTATCCCCTCCCCCGGCAACCCTCAGTTGGTTTTGTGAGATTAAGAGCATCTTATGGTTTGTCTCCCTCCTGATCCCATCTTGTTCCATTTTTTCCTTCTCTACCCCCCCAAGGCCCCCACTTTGCCTCTCAACTTCCTCATTTCAGGGAGATCATAATTGTCTTTCTCTGATTGACTTATTTCGCTCAGCATAAAACGCTCTAGTTCCATCCACGTCATTGCAAATGCCAAGATATCATTCCTTTCATGGCTGCATAGTATTCTATTGTGTGTGTGTATATATATATATATATATATATATATATATATATACCACTTCTTCTTTATCCATTCATCTGTTGATGGACATCTACATTCTTTCCATAGTTTGGCTACTGGCCCCACATAATTTTAGTGAATGAGTAGAAGAGGAAGAATTGGAAACTATGCAGGGCAAATGGCACTAACAAATGTTCAGAAATTGGAATTTGATATGTTGACAGAGAAAAATATGAGTGGCTCCATTAAATCAAGTGTCTATGCTTGGGAAGAAGGAGTGAATTTTGTTGCTTGAGTAAGGCAGGTGGAGATGATCAACAGTTTTCAATATGCTGGAGAAATTTGGGTGTGATAACCAAAGTCTGTGATCTCTTGGGTCTGTCAGGGAGGAAAAAACATTTCCACTACCTTCTTAGGTTCAGAATTGGGGCATCTCAAATGAAACTGGTAAAAGATTAGCAAGAGAAAAGACAAGGTTCATTCACATAAATATATGGGATCTTACAGAAGATGTGGCTCAAAGAGGCAGCTAGAATTTGGGGCTTACACACCATCTTATTATGAGAAGGGGATAGGGAGAAAGGAGACTTACAGGAAAGAAAATGACTTTTATGTAAGCCAAATGGGCCCTAAGGGGAATAGCTGGAAGATGTGATAGTTTTATGACAATATCTGTTTAAGGTGACTTCTTCTTCTAGTACTGTCTTCTCCAGTGATAGGAGTCTGTCTTCCCTGGTTGGGAAACTCCTAGGGAGGACATTTTTGGCAATTGAGTTCTTTTGGGAGAATCTGATTTTCGACAGATAAGTGAGGTTCAGGGATACACGCACACACACAACTCTTCTTGTTTCTCTTGATTCTCAAATGTTTTCCTCTCAAAATGATCCTTTACGCCAAGACTGGTATATTCTAGATCTGTTCAGGCAGCAAAAATACAAACAATAGGGACATCCCCCAACTAGCAGTATGCAAGACGGATGGCCCTGTGGTTTTCCTGGAAGCCATCTGGGGAAGGTTGAGATAATTCGGGTTTGTGACAGATTGAGAGAGAACCAGGTTAGTGCTATGAAAGAAGGATATAAGACATGAAAAACTGTAGAATCTTCATGTGAGCAAAAGCAAGTCCAAAATTATTTTCAAAAATAACATCTTCATCTCATCAACAGAGCATCCAAGAGACACTTTGCAACGTAAACAAGAAGTGACATTCCACTCTATTGTTTTAAATTGTTTTAAATGTGCAAATATTCATCATTGCTTTGGGACTCTAATGGATGTAATGTGATTACATTGTTTACTATAACAATACATAACAAATGCTTGTTGAAAGTGTACATTGTCTCATTAAATCTCTTCTTTAGAGTTTTAAAGGGATAAATGAAAATGAAAGCATTTACAAGATATTTTTATATCTCCTTTCCTCAAAGCGATCATCCTGCTGGCCTGGTCTGGTTCCTGATTGCTGTCATTTGAATGCCAGGCCTAAAATGCATATTTAAGTCCCATCTGACATTTACCACATCAATCACACTTCTGAAAAAGAAAAAGAAAAAAAAAAAGCTTAAATGATTTTTCCATATCTGGGGAAAGAATAGTTCTTTTAAAAACAATATATTAAATACTTGTCCAAAAGATTTTTTTCTTTTTTAATATTTACTTATTTAAGTAATCCCTACACCCACTGTGGGGCTCGAACTCATGACCCCAAGATCAAGAGTCACACGCTCCACGTATAATGCCAGGCAGTTGCCCCTGTTCAGAAGTGTTTAGTATAAACTTTTTCAAGAATAATGAATACCAGGATGTGTCCAAATTCCAATCTCTCTAGATACAGTTTACAGAGGGGGCTCTGGCATGTGAGATGTCAAAGGGTACAAGAAGGCAGAAGAAACAAGAGTGACCTAGGGCTTCCACTAATTTTCCTTAAACATTTCATAACCTTGGGGTATGAATGCTCTCACATGAGCATTAATGCTAACACACTACAACGGATTGATTACATTTCTCGTTCCATTGTATTGGTTTTCCTAGACTCTTAGAATTTGCCCCCAAATCTTCTCCCTGCTTCATTCACTTCCTTACCCCGTTACAAGCAAATGCCATGACTTTAGCCTTAACTTGTCTTTTCTAGGCTCAGGAGTTCTCTTTTCTATTCCTGTCTCTTGACCAGTCACGTTCCTTCAGATGCTTTTTCAAAGTTTCTCATGTGATCATAGTATTTTCTGCAGTCAGGAAAGGTGAAGCCAACAATTCCTAAAGTCAAAAGCCTAAATTCCTGGGTACCTGGAGTAGTGTGGATGGTTATCCAGGACTAGTGAACCTGCTGGGAGCCAGTGGCTTGGAGAGCATCTTAGTCGAACCCTTATTCTATCTAAGCTACATGCTCTGGGATAGGCAATATCAAGTGGCACTCAAACCCTTCTGACTCGAAAACTACTGTTTTGTTCAGAGCATAAAGCCTGGACTGTGTTTTTGTTATGAATGGGATAAAAAAATTCTAATAATGAAGGGACCTTGAATCATAGGGTTTTCACCTTCCCTCTCTAACAATAGGAAAACATTACTTTTGCATCTCAACCAAACTTATACATGCCTGAAGTGGAAAAAGATACAAAGCAGAGCAACTCCTGAGAACCTATAATTTAGTTGTTCTGAGATAAACTGCACTCTTTAGTTGTTCCTCTGTGAGGAGTATCTTTAAAGATGGGTATAAAAGCACCTAAGGGAAAAAATTCCTTTTCTGTTTTTTTTTGTCGTGTGTGTGTGTGTATGTGTGTGTGTGTGTGTTTAATGGATGTTCCAGCTACCCCCTACCTGTTTAAATAGTTGAGCTTTCCAGAAACATTAGCAATTAATAAGAGGTCAATCATCCTCTGAATTATTATATTTCTTGTCTATCCCAGGTTTTGTCAGACTCAGCACACACAAATTTAAGCTGAAATTCAACTAGTCAATATGCCTGTAAGTCTGCAAAATCGTAATAAGAATTTGACAAGATTTTGATTTGCAAGGGTTAAATCCTTCAATCCTTCTCTTCCGTCGTTAACACATTGGTAAAGCTGCTAGCCTTATTAAAAATGGAAAATGCGGACCCACACCTACCCCAGAGAAAATTCTGTCTAGTGGTGACTTGAAGAAGCAATATCTAAGATTAGTGATTATTTGCCATCTGCCATGCACTTAGTTGAGAACTTCTTGTGCTCTTCTTCATTCCTTCTAGCAGCTTTCAAGTAGGTGCTGTCCGGCACTTCCCTCACACTCGGGTAAACTGAACTTACAAGGGGTAAATATCTTACGTAAGTCACAAAGGAAAAGATAGCTGCTCCCCAGGAAATGTACCCCCGGGGGTTATTTAGTTATTTTTTCTGGTTAATGGTTAATAACTACCATAGTTTTACACCCAGAAATTTTCTCAGTCTTTACATGTGGGTAGCAGTTCTGCCTAAAATCCACTTTGTTGGATTGAAATTGATCCACTGATGCAGGGTTATCTTTCATGCATGAGACCCTGTTTGATATTTTCCTTTTTAAAGAATGAATATTGTCAGTTCTCTTTTACAAACGGTATTTTTCTGAGAGTGATGACAAGTATCTGGCTGTTTTATTTTTGCCGCTTTTTGAAAGTTATATTTAGGAACCTATGAAACTATTCATGAAAGTGAATTCTCTTTTTTAATTTTTTATTATCTTTAGACAAAACCTCCACAGATATTCCACCCTTGGTGTCCTCTGAATCCATTTCAATAACTGCCGCTAACCCTGACCTTTCCATGGAACATAAATGTAAGCATGAAAGTTTGTCACTGTTATTATACATTAATTTCAACAAAGGTTATCTACTGGAAAAGTAGAACTGAGTGAATTTCTCTTTAGTTTGCTGTACATGAGAGAAGGTTCTTTTTTTTAATGTGTTTGAAGAGTTACAGATTTTGTCTGTGAAATGTTTGCTAATGATATACCTGGAGATGAACAGATGTTCATATCTTTATGGTTAATAGCTTCCTTGTTTCTATCTTTTAATCTCTTGTTCTTAGACAAAAGAATTATAATCATCTGGTGTTCAAGGGGCCTGGAGGTCCTCTCAGAGCACAAGGATAGCAAAGGACTTTCTGAAACTCAATTTTAAACATTTTTTTTTTTTTGTAAATTAAAATACAGGTCCCATCAATTTAGTAGTATCATGATATAAGAAGAGTGGGGTGCTTTGTTTATTTTCTCCTCCTGGGCTTAACACGGTTTCTTTTCTTTCTTTCTTTTTTTTTTCCAAAGATTTTATTTATTTATTTGACAGAGAGAAATTACAAGTAGGCAGAGAGGCAGGCAGAGAGAGAGGAGGAAGCAGGCTCCCTGCTGAGCAGAGATCCCGATGCAGGGCTTGATCCCAGGACCCTGGGATCATGACCTGAGCCGAAGGCAGAGGCTTTAACCCCCTGAGCCACCCAGGCACCCCGACATGGTTTCTTTTCTAAAAGGAAAGTTGACTTAACTGAGACATCCAACTTTGGAGGATGCATTAGCTAACGGTGAGCAAAATTAAGGACTCTGAACAAGGCAATGTACTGAAGTCAACTCAGCACACTTGGTGTGATTTTGTGCACACTTTTAATCTACAACCTATGTACTACTGCTCATTCAATCAGAGACTTTCTTTCTGCTGTTTAGCAGTGTGATCTTCTCACAAGGCCCACACAGAGGAGCCCCTGCCTGGGCTGAGCGCCAAGTGCCACAGGCAACAATTGCCAAGATTTCTTACCTGTGAATTTTGTCCTATCTGTCTTAGAAGAAGAAATTTCCCTCCTTCTGCCTTTTGGAGTGGGTCATAGGAAAAGGCCTGAAAGGCTTGAGCGGGCTGAAGTCTCTGAGAGTGAGAACACAGCCGTCGCAGAAGGAGAGCACCATACTAGGAGCACTCTACAATCGTCTCACCCTAGAGCACAGCTAGACAACAATCAGCTCGTCTGAATACCCCAAAACCGGCCCCTGCACTCTGGAACAACTGCCTTTCTGGATCAAACCTGCATCAATGCCAGCACGCTGAGACCCTCCCCCAGAGGACCAGCACAGGTTTCCACCACAAGAGGTCCCTGAAGTTCGGAATTTTAAAAGTCATCAGGCTTGGCTGGGATAGAGCCTGAAGTGCACTGTACTGCCGCAGGCAGGAAGTGATCCAGAGACAGTGTGAAATCTGTGATCTGAAAGACACCCGTGACCCATGAGGGGAAATTATTCCCTGCTCTGAAAGTGCTTCTCTGAGTGCAGCAAGCACGGACTCCCCTCTCTAGGGATAAAGGAGCCAGGTGACACCATTTCCCTCGCCTGCCCTCAGCATAAACCCGACTTCAGTAAACAGCACTGTGCCAGCACAGGTTGCCTAAGCTACCTACACCAAGCTCTGCCCCCTGAGCTCTGCAGGTGCTTTTTTACTGGGGCAAGTGTGCCTAAGGACCAGCATGGGCCCCGCTCCCAGAAGATCAGCACAAACCCCTGCAGACATCTCCTGTACCTGACCTTCGAGTTCTGCAAGTCTTCAGTTCTAGTGAAAATAACATTAGGTCCCATTTAAGAAGCAGACCACAGCATACCGAATGAAAACTTGCCACACTCGGCCAAAGTTCAAACATAGCCCACTGCAGTCAAGGAGAGCCTCTGCAGATGACTGTCCTGAAAGATGGAGCAGCCAGAGCACACACAGGACACACCAGAGACACTCCCTAGAGTGCCAGGCCTTGGACCTTAGATGACCTCTTCTTCATAAAGCCATTACTGTCAGGAGAAGGAAACATAAGAGGCTTTTCTACACAGAGAAGACAACAGAGATCTAGACAAAATGCAAAGACAGAGGAATTCATCCTAAAAGAAAGAATAAGATCATGACCAGAGATCTAATGGAAACAGATAGAAGTAATATGCCTGATCCAGATTTTAAAGCAACAGCTATAAGGATACTCATCAGCCTTGGGAAAAGAATGGAAAACCTCGGGAAGGCCCTTACCACAGAGATAAATCAATTTTAAAAAATGTAGTCAGAAATGAAATATACAACTGAGATTCCAAACAGTCTGGATATAATGACCATAATGATGGAGAAAGAAGGGGGATGAATAAGTTATATAGAAGATAAAATTATGGAAACTAATGAAGCTGAACAAAAGAGAGAAAGAACAATTATGGAACACAAGAATGGACTTAGGGAAATCAGTGACTCTATCAAATGTACTAACATTCATATCATAGGAGTCCCAGAAGATGAAGAAGAGAGAAAAAGGGGCAGAAAATTTATCTGAGGAAGTAATAGCATAAAAATTCCCTAATTTGGGAAAGGAAACAGACATCCAGATCCAAAAGGCACAAAGAGTTCCCACCAAAATCCACAAAAGCACGCCAAAACCAAGATATATTGTAATTAAATTTGTAAAATAGAGCAATAAAGAAAAATCCTAAAAGCACCAAGACATAAAAAATCCCTAACTAACAACTAATAAGGCTAGCAGATGCTCCAACAAAAACTTCATAAACCAGAAGTGAGCAGCATGAGATATTCAATACACCGAATGGGAAAAATATGCAGCCAAGAATACTCAATCCAGCAAGGCTATTCATTCAGAACAGAAGGAGAGATAGAGTTTTCCCAGACAAACAAAATCTAAAGTAGTTTGTGATCACTGAACCAGCCCTGTAAGAAATATTAAAGAGGACTCCTTGAGTGAGGGAAAAAGAGGCCAAAAACAACAAAGACTAAAAAAGAACAGAAAATGTTACCAGAAACAATGACAAAACAAGTAATAAAATGGTAGTGAATACATATCTATCAATAATTACTCTTAATGTAAATGGATTAGATGCTCTAATCAAAAGACATAGAGTGTCACAACGGATAAGAAAACAAGACCCTAAGGCACCTGGGTGGTTCAGTTGGTTAAGTTTCTAACTCTTCATTTTGGCTCAAGTCATGATCTCATGCGTTGAGTGATCAAGTCTGTAACTGGGCTCTGCACTCAGTGTGAAATATGCTGGAAGATTCCCTCCCTTTGCCCCACCCACAACTCTCTTTTTCTCTCTCTCTCAAGCAAATAAATAAATCTTAAAACAAGAACAACAACACAAGACCCAGCTATATGCTGCCTATGACAGACTCATTTTAGATCTAAAGACACCTACATATTGAGAGTGAGGGGATGGAGAAATATTTAACATGCAAATGAACATCAAATAAAGCCAGAGTAGCAATGCTTATCTCAGATAAACTAGACTGTAAACTGAAGACTGTAGCAAGAGATGAAGAAGGGCACCAAAACACAATAAAGGGGATAAACGAACAAGAAGATGTAACAGTTGTAAATATTTATGTTGCCAACACGGAAGCACCCAAATATATAAAATAATTAGTAATAAACATAAAATAACTCATTGATAATAATACAATAATATTATGTGACTTTAACAACCCACTTGTAGCAATGGATAGGTCATCTAAGCAGAAAATCAACAAGGAAACAATGGCTTTGAATGACACACTGGACCAGAAGGACTTCGCAAATATATTGAAAACATTTCATCCTAAAGAAGCAGAATACGCATTCTTTTCAAGTGCACGTGAGGCATTTTTCAGAATAGATCACATACCAGGTCACAAATCAGGTCTCAGGAAATACAAAAAGACAGCAATCATACCATGCATATTTTCTGACTGCAATGCTATGAACTTGAAGTCAACCACAAGAAAAAATTTGGAAAGACCACAAATACATGGAGGTTAGATAGCATGCTACTAAAGAATGAATGGGTCAGCCAGGAAATAAAAAAATAAATTTAAAAAAATACACAGAAACAAATGAAAGAAATGAAAACACGATTGTCTAAAACTTTTGTGTTCCACCAAAAATAGTCCTAAGAAGACAGTATACATCACAACAGACCCATCTCAGGAACCAAGATAAATCTCAAATAAACAACCTAACTTTATACCTAAAGGAGTTAGAAAAAGAACAACAGGGCGCCTGGGTGGCTCAGTAGGTTAAGCCTCTGCCTTAGGCTCAGGTCATGATCTCAGGGTCCTGGGATCGAGTCCCTCATCAGGCTCTCTGCTCTGCAGGGAGCCTGCTTCCTCCTCTCTCTCTGCCTGCCTCTCTGCCTACTTGTGATCTCTGTCTGTCAAATAAATAAATAAAATCTTTAAAAAAAAAAAAAAAGAAAAAGAAGAACAAATAAAGTCAGCAGGAGGAGGGAAATAATAATGAATAGAGCAGAAATAAATGATATAGAATAAAAAAAGTAAAAAACAATAGAAGAGGTCAATTAAACCAGGAGCTGGTTCTTTGAAAAACAATTAACAGAATTGATAAATCCTTATCCAGACTTATCAAAAAAAAGAGAAATGACCCAAATAAATAAAATCACAAATGAGAGAGGAGAAATAACATACAACACCACAGAAATACAATTATGAAAGAATATTTTCAAAACTATATGCCAAAAAATTTCATAACCTGGAAGAAATGGATAAATTCCTAGAAACATATAAACTACCAAAACTGAAACAGGAGGAAATAGAAAATTTGAACAGACTGATAACCAACAAAGAAATGGAATCAGTAATCAAGATCTCCCAACAAAAAAAGTCCAGGGCCAGATGGCTTCACAGGAGAATTCTACAAAATATTTAAAAAAGAATTAATATCTATTCTTCTCAACCTATTCCAAAAATACAAATGGAAGGAAAACTTCCATGAGGTTGGAATTACCCTGACACCAAAGCCAGACAAAGACTCCACTGATAAAACAGTTCAATATCCCTGATGAACATGGATAAGAAAATTCTCAATAAAATACTTGCAAATTGAATCCAAGAGTACATTAAAAGAATCATTTACCAGGATCAAGTGGGATTTATTCCTGGGCTGCAGGGGTCATTCAATATTCATGAATCAACCAATGTGATACATCACATTATAAAAAGAAAGTGTAAGAACCATATGATCCTTTTAGTAGATGTGGAAAAAGCATTTGACAAAGTACAACACCCACTCATGATAAAAACGCTCAATAAAGTAAGGATAAAGGGAACATACTTCAACATAATGAAGGCTATAGGTGAAAAAAACTCATAGCTAATATCATCCTCAATGGGGGAAAACTGAGACCTTTTCTTCTATGGTCAGGAACAAGACAGGGACATCATCTCTCACCTCTGTTATTTAACATAGTACTGGAAGTCCTAGCCTCAGCAATCAGGCAACAAGAAGAAATAAAAGACATCCAAATCAGCAGGGAAGAAGTCAGACTGTCACTATTTGCATATGACATGATACTCCAAATAGAAAACCCAAAAGGCTCCGCCAAAAACAAAAAATTGCTAGAACTCATACACAAATTCAGTAAAGCTCAGAAATCAAAAATCAACATACAGAAATCTGTCACATTTCTATGTACCAATAATGAGACAGCAGAAAGAGAAATCAAGGAATCAATCCCATTTACAATTTCACCAAAACCCATAAGATACCTAGGAATAAACCTACCCAAAGAGGTAAAAGTTCTGTATTCTGAAAACTATAAAATACTGATGAAAAAAATTGAAGATGACACAAAGAAATAGAAAAACATTCTATGCTCATGGATTGGAAGAACAAATATTGTTAAAATGTCTCTACTATCCAAAACAATATAAACATTTCATGCAATCCCTATCAAAATACTACCAGGACTTTTTCACAGAGCTAGAACAAACAATCCTAAAATTTGTTCATGGAAATACACATTTATTTTTGGAATCAGAGGAGACCCAAAGTAGCTAAAACAACCTTAAAAAAGAAAAGGCAAAGCTGGAGGCATCACAATTCTGGACTTCAAATTAAATTACAAACCTGTAGTCATCAAGACAGTATGGTACTGGCACAAAAACGGACACAAAGATCAAAGGAGATTAGAAAACCCAGTATCCTCAACTAATCTTCGATAAAGTAGGAAAGAATATTCAGTGGAAGATAGCCTTTTCAACAAATGGTGTTGGGAAAACTGGACAGCCACATGCAGAAGAATGAAACGGGACCCCTTTCTTACACCATAGACAAATATAAATTCAAGTAGATTAAAGTGCTAAATGTGAGACTTGAAACCATTAAAATCCTAGAGGAGAACGTAGGCAGTAACCTCTTTGACAGTGGCTGGAGCATCTTCTTTCTAGATATGTCTCCTGAGGCAAAGGAAACAAAAGCAAAAATAAACTATTGGTACTACATCAGAATGAAAAGCTTCTGCACAGCAAAGGAAACCATCAACAAAATGAAAAGGCAACCTACAAATGGGGGAAAATATTTGCAAATCATATATCTGATAAGGGGTTAATATCCAAAATATATAAAGAACTCACACAGCTCAACAGAAGAAAAACAGAATTAAGAAAATTGGCAAAGGGCCTAAATAGACATTTCTCCAAAGAAGATATTTAAATGGGCAACAGGTACATGAAATGATGTTCATCATCTCTGCTCATCAGGGAAATGCAAATCCAAACCACTATGAGATATCACTTCACACCTGTTAGAGTGGGTTTTTCAGAAAGATAGGCTATAACAAATGTTGACATGGATATGGAGTGAAGGGACCCTTCTGCACTGTGGATGGGAATGTAGATTGGTATAGTCACCATGGAAAACAGTATGGAAATTTCTCAAAAAATTCAATATAGAAATATATATGATCCAGCAATTCCGCTTCTGTGTATACATCTAAAAGAAAGAAGTCACTATCTTGAAGAGATGTCTGTACCTCCATGTTCATTGCAGCATTATTTACAATAGCCAAGATATGGGAACAACTTAAGTATGCATTGATTGATAAAGAAATTAGAACTCTTGTGCCCTAGTGGTGGGAATATAAAAATGTGCAGCCATAAGAAAAATAAAATAAAATAAATGATAAAATAAAATAAAATGGTGCAGCCATTACGGAAAACAGTATGGCAGTTCCTCAAGAAAATAAAAGAATTATTATATAATCCAGCAAGTCCATTTCTGGGTAATAGTAAAAAAAAATGAACACATTCCTTTTCACAACAGCCTTATTCACAATAGCCATGAGGTGGAAGCATCCCAAATGTCGACAGTGGACAAGTGGATGAAGAGAACATGGTATAAGCATACAATGGAATACTTACTACGCAGCCTTAAAAATGAAGGACATGCCATCACATGCTACCACATGTGTCAAGAGTTTAGCTAAACTACACCTTACTAGTGCAGGCTCCTCATCCATTTAGTTTGGCCAAGTGGCCTGCAGGCACCTTAAACGGACCCTACGTCCTGGGTGCAAGCGTGTGACCAGCAGCCCGTAGAGTTATAAGTAAACCGAAGTTCCTGATGGCTTCTCCAACAGCCTTATCATAAACAGTCTCCCCACTTTTCAGTGTCATAAACTTTATGGGCCACTTATAAACCCTGGGAGCCTCCCGTGCAGCATACCAAAACCCCACTGTCTTCGTTTAAATTGACCAATCTGGCCCTGATCCAGCAACCCAAACCACTCTACCCTATCAAACACATGTCCCCAGGTCTGCCTCTCCTTTGGTCTGTACTCTGCCTTGACCTCCCCCTGTGGCCTCTTGGGAGATGTCAAGTACATGCTCCAGGACCTGTGAGAAATAAACTTCTCTGTTTCAGTTTCTCTTGTGGTCTGTTGTTGAACAGGTATAGAGACTCAGTTTTGCAGGATGAAAAAGTTCCAGAGATATGTTTGCACAACAATGTAAATATATTTCACACTACTTAACTGTGTATTAAAAATAAAGTATTAAAAATCATAAAAAGGGTAATTTTTTAAAGATTTTATTTGTTTATTTGACAGAGATCACAAGTAGGCAGAGAGATAGGCAGAGAGAGAGGGGGAAGCAGGCTCCCCGCTGAGCAGAGAGCCTGATGTGCGGCTTGATCCAGGACCCTGAAATCATGACCTGAGCTGAAGGCAGAGGCTTTAACCCACTGAGCCACCCAGGCACCCCATAAAGAGGGTAAATTGAATGTTTTTTTTTTTTTACCACAATTAAATCAACTAGAAAATAAAATAACCAACATATTCATACACACATACATACACCAGGATCTTTTCCCCTTTTTGTGTGGTGAGCTATTCCATCTTTTTTCTTTTCCCTGTCCTGAAGATAAATTCCAATGGCTTAGTTTGGCTTATACTCCCCAGGCTTCTATTCCCGACTTAGTTTCAAAACAGTCTTTGATTATTTTGCTTTATACACTGTTTTGTCTATCTGTAAGGTCTTTACCCAACTTCTTTTCCTATATTACTTCTACTTATCCTTTAAGCATCAATACACATGTCATGTCCCTCAGGAATCCTTCCTTGACCATCCTTCTTGCTCATTCTGGGATGGGTGCCCAGATGCTTACTTCTGCCAAGTACATAATACACGTGTTTTAGTTGACTACTTGTCTGCCCCCAGTGGTCTGGGAGATTGTGGGTATCAGTAGTTCATATTTTGTGGGATTTAAAAATTTATGTGAAGTATCTACCTTCTTTAGACCCAGCACGTGGCATATTGTATGGGTGAGAGAAAGGGAGGGCTCTAGGGAATGTTTTTGAATAGATGGACTCTCAAGTTCACCCTTAAAATGACTCACCCAAATGTGGCATAGCCCAAATGACTGAGATTCTGCACTAGCTTACTGGGTGAATTCTTTCTTATGACACTTCCAAAACACAGAAACATGACAAAAAGAACCCCATTTCTGAAATCAATACCTTATTTGACTGGTTTTTCTTTTACATAAAGAGTAACTGTATGTTCAATTCACAAACATTGCATACCCCTTTCTTTTAATAGGGATATTCAATTGCTGAAGACAGTTGGGAACTGTCATTGCCATGTGAAAAGTTCTCATTCCCTTTAGAAAGTTACTTATTTATTTATTTAGAGAATAATACAGATTTATTTATTTTTAAATGTTGGGGAGTTGTCCAAACTGAACTTTAATTTTTTTTCAATTTAAATTCAATTTAGTTAACATATAGTGTATTATTAGTTTTAAGCGTAGAATTTAGTGATTCATCAGTTGCATGTAATACCCAGTGCTCATTGCATCATGTACCTTTTTTAATATTCATTACCCAGTTACCCCAACACTGCCCCCCGCCCAGCAAACCCTCAGTTTGTTTCCTATGCTTAAGACTCTCTCATGGTTTGCCTTCCTTTCTGTTTTAATTTAAATGGCAAGTTTCCCAAAACATTATGGATAGTACTAAAGTCAGCAGACTCTAAGAGATCAACATGGTTTTTTTTTTTTTTAAGATTATTTATTTATTTATTTGACAGATAAAGATCACAAGTAGGCAGAGAGGAAGGCAGAGAGAGAGGAGGAAGCAGGCTCCCCGCTGAGCAGAGAGCCCTATGTGGGGCTCGATCCCAGGACCCTGGAATCATGACCTGAGCCGAAGGCAGAGGCTTTAACCCACTGAGCCACCCAGGCACCCCCAACATGGTTTTTTAAAGGAGTGGAGAGGGGGTGCCTGGGTGGCTCAGTCATTAAGTATCTGCCTTCAGCTCAGGTCATGATCCCAGGGTCCTGGGATCGAGCCCCATGTCAGGCTCCCTGCTCCTTGGAGGCCTGCTTCTCCCTCTCTCACTCCCCCTGCTTGTGTTCCCTCTCTGGTTATGTCTCTCTCATCAAATAAATAAAATCTTGGGGAAAAAAAAAAAAAGGAGTGGAGAGGGGGACAGCACAGGAAATGGAAAAAAAAAAGAAGTGATAGGATGCCACAGGGAGGGAAGAAAGTAGCATTTGTTAAGCACTGGCCATTTCATTCAATGTTCCTCTGCATTTCGCTTAGAAGGAGATGGAGAAAAGTGAAGACAGGGGAATCCAGATTGCTTATCTTGCAAGTGGTCAATTGAAATTTCAGTTTTGAGGTGTGCATGCAATCAGTATTTTATCATTTAAATTTACCCTACATTTGGTGAAGAATAAATTTGAACATAAGAGAATAATTTTATTATGACTAGCCCAAAGGAAGAAAAAAAAAGGGTCTTTAAGTCTTTGATTAATGACTCAGAGAGTAATTTGACTGCATATGATATGGTATTTGTTTCCTTCAGCAGACGGTGAAGTGGCTGTGGCTAACATGATTATACTCATGAAGAAACTGAAAACATCAGCAAGCTGTCTTGCCAAAGTAAAGATGAGGCACAACTCTAGCAAGGCCTTGAGCCAGGCATAGGGACTGCTCCTTTAATGTGGCTGCTGGGGCCATGCTCTGGGGCTACTCCAGGTTATGTAACCAGATTTGGTCTGAATTTGGTAAAAGCACCAACCAGCAGTTTAGTGATGGACACAAACCTGTAATAGCCTGGGATCTAATGAGTCTAGAATCTAACCAAATTAGGGTTCGGAAAAGTTAATCAATGGTATTGATGTATGTTTAAAAAATACTTGGTAATAATTTATTTTGGTCTTAACTAATGATGCAGGTCCATGAGCAAACAGTCAAGAAAGAATTCTTGAGGCATTTTTGGTGCATAAAGGTGCTTTTATTAAAGTTTGAGGACAGGACATGTGGGCAGAAAGAGCTACATTATTGGTGTATGAAGCCCGTGGTTGTATGCTTAGTGCTCAAGGGGGAGGAGATGTGCAGGAGTATTAGATCATCATAAATGTCTTCTTTGAATTTCTACTTGTAAATTTACTTTTGCAATATTTCTCTGGTGCTTATCAGTCAGCTCAATACTAACTTTTGGTGAGACATACAAACAGTCATGAGACCCTTTAAGTCATGAGACCCTTTAAGTCATGACCCTATAGTCATAAGACCCTTTAGAAACCAGCACGTATTTGATCCTTATCAAAACTATGCAGGGTATATGTTAGCCTCGTAGGCTAAAGGTGAACATTTTTCTGCTTCTATTCCTCATCATCTAGGACAATACAAACAGAAGTAGAAGTTTCACACACAAAAAGACCCCTCTGGTGCCATATAAAGCTACATTGGTATTAATATTTGAAAGAATATGGAACAAAAATCTGTTGAAAGCAATAGTTATGTATCATAAAATACCCCAGTAAGGGTTGCTTCATTGCTTTTCTGTAATTTTCGGTTGGAGGTGGGGGAAAATAGAGATGAGAAAAAAATGTTACCTTAATAATAAAATTGGTGAAGGTTTTAGAGAAAAATAAGACATAAAACCTGTAACTTCCATGGGAGTCAACATTCTACTAAGAAAATTATGTCACAAAATCTGAATATGAATTTCTAGAACAAGTGCATAAAAAGTGAAATTTGCAAATTTTTATATTAGCTATTATTTTTTAAGATGCTATAATATACAACATGAAATGGAAAAAAAATTAAAAAGTTAACTAGTGAATTAAAAATATTATAGAATAAAAAAGAAGTTATCAGCATTGTGTATTTCCTGTGAAGTGGAATCCTCAATAGAACACACATTTTTTATCAGTACTTCTTTTCTTAGTGGGGTCTTTCTTTTACATGTCCAAGGTATAAAGCCAGCAGCATAAACCACTTTCTTCTCCAAGTGATGTTTTCAGGGGTTGCATCAACTCATTCAGACTACACCCAAGGTCACTTACCTCTTCTCCCTCCCCAGAGGATGGGACCATGTGTGTTCTCATCACGACCACCTACCTTGCACTGTGTAACAATGCTCAGCCAGTGAACAGGTGGGAGATCAGTTGTATATAGTTAACAATCAGCTTACAAATGAGGTGTGTCCAATGGTAGCTTTTAAAGGCTGTTTTTCCATTGAAATCACATTATGTGTAGTGATTTTATTTCCCAACCAGCACCAAAATGCAGGTCAAGTTTTATTTCAAATATCCTCCTTCATGTTCTTCTTACAGCATGAAACATGAAAACATGTTGGTAGGACAGTGAGTTGGTATGGACAAAAGCTTCTGGTCAGTATTAATGCTTATGCCCGACCTCTTCAGAGCCAGAACTCAACTATTGCTTTCCGAGGGAGCCAAAGTTTGTTCCTCCTTTGTCCTGAGGTGGCACAAGGGTCTTTTTTTTTCTTTTTTTTTTTCCTGTGGGATGATAAAGATTTATGTCACCAAATAGCTACAATAGGAAACAAAATCTGCTCTCTCTTGATTCTTCCTCTCCTTTCCCTTTTCCCCCTTCAGACTTTTTGAGAAAAATAAGGACACTCATATCAGAACGTCGTTTTTGTATAGGGGATGGAGTAAAGAAGTTGGAATCAGGAGCAGGATGCATCAAGGCAATGGGAGGAAGTGCTCTAGGAGGATCAGTGCTGGGCTGGGAAGGCCATAGTTGGGGCAGAAGGAGGCATGAAGGGTTTTGCCTTCTCTTTCCTCCCCTCCTCCATCATGATTAACACCATTGCTATCACTGAAATCTATATTGCAGTAGCCTAACCATGGAAGCAGCCCAACTGTCCATCCACAGATGAATGGTTGAAGAAGAGGTGTTTTATATACGCAATGAAACATTACTCAGCAATAAAAAAAACAACAACGAAATCTTGCCATTTACAACAACATGGGTGGATCTAGAGTAGAATGCTAAGCAAAATAAGTCCATCAGAGACAAATACCATGTGATCTCACTTATACGGAACAAAAGAGGAGAATATAAGAAACAGAACGAAGGAAAAAGAGAGAGTCAAACTAGGAAACCAATTCAAAGTATAGAGAACAAGCAGATGGTTACTAAAGGTCAAATAGGTGATTAAAAAAAAGAAAAGAAAAGAAACTGCCTATATTGGTTTAGGGAATGTAATAGGAATGTAGGAATCAAAGTAGAAAGAAAGTCTGGAAAAAGATAATGCAGGTCCCTCCAAAATACAAAAGTTGAAACTGTATAATGCTAACTAAAAATCAGTTTACAGACACAATCTATGCAGACGTATCTATCTGCACAAAAAATATGGAAGTCGAAACTGTTTGAAGAAAAGAATAGACACAGATCCTATAGGGAAGAGTAAGAAGTTCCTCTACCAGTTTTGCTGGACCAGTTATATCCAGGGGCAACGCACACATGTCCATATACACCTTACATGTATCCCGGGGATCTGTGCCTTTCTTTTTTCTACACACTTGAACTTCAGTATGCCAAATCCTTTTTTAAAGCAAAATTATTTTTTTAAGAGGGGGTTAAACCATTTCCTAAGCCACCTGTTTTACAAGTCAGTATTTTCTTCTCGCCATTGAAATGAGTTTTATTTTGCTGGGACATCTGGGCTTGTGGAATATTTAATAAATCCTATCAGTAACGCAGCAGAAGGATAAAAAAACTGAATAATGCTGCACGGAATTGCTGGTGTTTCAATAATCAGTCATAGGCTCTTATTCTAGCAAATATTTGTCCTGGTGCACCCGAATTTATATTTGACAGCTAAGTTTGATAAGATTTGAAGGACAGGTTTATTAGAGATAAATGTAAGGAAAGGAATTTTCAAAGACAACTCAGGCTTGTCAAGCAGTGGTAAGAATGCGGAAAGAGGGATGGAATTGGATGAGGTGACGCTGAGAGAGCATGATTCTGTCCCTGCTGGTTTGGTCATTTTCCCAGTGGGGGTGAGCGCGGTGTTTACTGCTAGAAAGCCTCGCCTGCTGGGCCGGCTGCCCCTGCAATATGGCAGCCTGCTGGAAGCCGCGGGGCACCTCCACGCTGCGGCCCTGGCTACTTCTTCCAGATTTGCTCTTGGTAGTAAAATAATGCGTGTGTGTGTGTGTGTGTGTGTGTGTGTGTGAGTGAGTGCACCTGCATGTTTTTCTTTAAATGGTGCTGTAATTAAAAAGAAAAACATGATTTGCAAATCAGAAGGGATCACAGAAGAGCTTTTTTTCAGAGGTTTTGAGCTAATAGGCTGGGCTAATTAAGTTCTTTTCTGCTTCAGTAGCTTTGGTTGCTCCTGGTGCATGCTGTCATTCCTGATTTTGCAGAAGCTCAATGGCACACAAAAGAGAGTAGTGACTGTCCTTGGGTTTCATTACAGTTGTTTTGCAGAATCATCAGGATGGAGTTAGGTTGTCTTTGAACACAGATGGCGAGCATATGCACCTTGTCCATAATAGCTGTGTCGTAGGAAGCAATCCTGAGTGTCACTTTAGGTATGTATTGTCTAACATAACTAACTAAAATGTACTGGACAATGCTACTAAAAAACAGGTCGCAGACGCATCTATCTATACAGGTAATAAATGCAAAGTAGCGTAAAATACAGTTTGTCACGGAGTCTGGTTCTCTCACTGGATTACAAAGCTAATGAAGCCATGGAAGAAACCCTCCATTTCTGGGGAAGCTTCTTACCTTTTTATCTCACTGTCACAAACTATTACAACTTGAGCCATCGACTTTATGGATGTATCCTATTAAGTCATAGGGTTTTGGAAAATAGTAACTTAGAAGACTTAGAAACTTAGTAACTAACAACTACTGTTCATTACTAAGAGGGAATCTTAGTAACTAACAGTGTATTAATTTATAGATGAGAAATGGAGGCCGAAGTATGGGAAAAGGTGTATTCACAGGCATAGCTAGTACCAGAGTTTATGAATGTCTGGTTAGAAGTGGGGATGAAGGTGGCATAAGGACTACGATTTACTTAAACAGCTCAAAGTTTCTGCCTTATTTATGGTTTTTCTGATTGAATATGGATGATAGGTCGTTGTATAAGAAATTCAGAGATTGATACAGACATATTTAAACCCATCCGCATATTTCTGAGCTATTCTTACCCTTATTCCTCCACCTCAAACATCGTACAAAGAAACGAATTGAGATGTAGTGCATAAAATATGTGATGTTATAGACAGCGCAAGAGTACCATCTGTCAGTAATTACAAGTTCCTCGGATGGATTATCCCAGAGGGCATGTGGACACTTGTTTGGTTGCCTGAAGATACACTGGAGAGTAGAATGGCAATTACCTGTAAGAGCCATATATCTCATACCTAACGCCAACCCGGCAGGTGTATATGCCTGTCAGCAAAGGGCAAGAACTGAGCTTGAGAACCAGCATCCTGGCTTCCTACCTCCTTTATCCTCGGACTGTGTAAGAATCGCTTTGAAGAGACTCATCATTAACCAGTGACTTCCTTATCCCAGTTTTTCATCCTTCTTCTTCTTACTATTCATTATATTAGCAGCTAAAATTTATTGAGCATTTACTACATGTCAGGCAGTTCACAATAATATCTCAGCAAATCTTCACAGAAATTCTGTGAGGTTAAGCAAGGCATACCAGGAGGCGCTGGGATTGATACACGGACGTTCTGAGTCTGGAGCATTTGTCCTTGATTGTTATATTATTACTCTTCAAGACCATCTTTGGGCTCAAGAAAGTAGTCTCAGTAGTGAATTATGTTGGAAAGTTCAGTATTAAAGTGATACGATTACATTAAATCATGTGAGGGTTGCCAAACACGGTCTAGACAAAGCTGAAAATATGTCCACGTATTTCAGGTTAATAGACTAATTTTTTTAAAAATGTAGTTTTCAACTATTGAAAAGCCTATTAAAATAAACTATGTAAGTACAAAATCTAGTTCTTTGATTTTATTTATTTTTTAAATATTTTATTTATTTATTTGACAGAGAGCGTGAGAGGATAGGAGCAGGGAGGGGTCAGGGGAGAGGAAGAAGCCAGCCTCCCGCTGAGCAGGGAAACTGCCTAAGGGCTAGATCCTGAGACCCTGGGATCCTGACCTGAGCTGAAGGCAGACTCCCAATGACTGTGCCACCCAGGGGACCCAAGGCTCCAAATCAAGTCCTTTTTTTTTTTTTTTTTGCTAGTATTTATAGCAGCTTTATTTGTAACAGACAAAAAATGAAAACAACCCAAATATCCATTAACAAATGATGCATGCACAAAATATGCCATATCCTCAGAATAGAACACTACTCAACAATAAAAAGGAATGAAAGGAATGAACTATTGATGCATACAACAATATTATATATCTCAAAATAATTATGCTGAATGAAAGCATTATAACCCCAATGAAAAATTTTTTTAAAGATTTTATTTATTTATTTGACAGACAGAGATCACAAGTAGGCAGAGAGGCAGGCAGAGAGAGATGAGGAAGCAGGCTCCCTGCTGAGCAGAGAGCCTGATGCAGGGCTCAATCCCAGGACCCTGGGATCACGACCGAGCCGAAGGCAGAGGCTTTAACCCATTGATCCACCCAGGCACCCCCCCCAATGAAAATTTTAAAGTGATTATTTTTTAAAGACTTCCTTTCTTTCTTTGTTGGAGGGAGAGAGAGAGGGAGCAAGAGCAAGAACACAAGCAGGTGGAAAAGCAGGCTCCCTGCTGAGCAAGGAGCCCAATGCAGGACTTGATCCCAGAATCCTGGGATCATGACCTGAGCTGAAAGCAGACAGTTAACCAACTGAGCCACCCAGGTGTCCCAAAGTGATTGTTTTCACTGCTGATGCTAACTCAGTACCCTGGAAAAGAGAAACCCAACTAGGATGAGACTTCCTACTGATTTACATATAAGCCATGAAATATCAAGTATTTTGATTAATTTTTATAATTTCAACATAAGAGATTTATTGAGAGTTGTGTCATTTTGACAGATTCTGTGGGAACTTATTAGCAAGTAGGACAAAACATTGGGACTTGCAGAACCTTTGTTTCTTTACAGAAACGAGGAAGTATGTTGCCAGCATCGAGGGGGCACAAAAGAAGTCCATCTCTCAAGAATGAGTATATGCAAAAATGTAGGTAACTCCAATTCCCTGGCCTCACCCACCCTTAAATGCAAACATTTTTCAGTTATAGTTACACCCCAAATTTCAGTCCTCTGGGCATCTCATAGTTTGGAAGTTTGGTCTTTTCAAGCATTTCTACTTAATGATTCCCTCCCAGAGAAGTGGGAGATACATGCTGCCACGTGATCAGAGCTGCTCCTGAGTCTCAGTCCTGATCCTCCGTGTTTGCATCTTTTGCCTTCCTTTAGCTCCACCAGCTGCTATCACTCTGTTGCCTGTGGGGCCAATATGTGCTTGCTTTCCACGAAGAGCTGATCTCAAACTGTCCATAGTTCTCAGCCCGCATTCTGCAGACTTCTGTGCTGCCGCTGGCTTCTGCTGCTTCTCCTCCCCTGCATTCAGCAAGAGGGCTTCATCGGGTCCTCCTTTCTGCTGTCTTAAAGGGACTTGTTATGCGCTGCATTGTGTCCTCCACCACCACCAAATTCATATTTCGGAGCCTAGACCCCCCAGTACCTGCGAATGTGACTGTGTTTGGAGATAGGTCCTTCAAAGAGGTAATTAAGTTAAAATAGTGTCATTACAGTGGGTCCAAACCCAGTATGACTTGTGTCTTTATAAGAAGAGATTTGGACACAGACACACACAGGGATAACTGTGTAAGGACACAGGAAAAAGGCAGCCATCTGCAAGCCAAATAGAGAGGGCTCAGAAAAAATAAACAAACCTGCCAGCACCTTGGTCTTGGACTTTTCTTCCACAAGGAGGAGAAAATGGAATGGAAAGGAAAAGTGAATTGGGGTAAATTGGAGGGGAAGATGAACCATGAGAGATTGTGGACTCTGAGAAACAAACTGAGGGTTTTGGAGGGTAGTGAGGATGGGGGGATGGGCGAGCCTGGTGGTGGGTGTTAAGGAGGGCAGGTATTGCATGGAGCACTGGGTGTGGTGCATAAACAATGAATCTTGGAACACTGGAAAGATAAAATAAAATTAAAAAAACAAATAGCAACAACAAAAAAGAAAATAAATTTCGATTGTTTAGGTCACCCAGTCTGTGGTATTTTATTAGAGCAACCCTAGCAAACAAAGACAGGGCTTCTCTGACAATGTTTGGGGGACTTGAGTGACACAGTACTTCCTCTTTACCTTGACTTCCTGGTGTTCAGAATACCCAAGCATTCTAAGTGGTGGGTAAATCGGGTGAGAAGGTCTAGATTTGAAAATCTAGAAAATTTAAAAAAAAAATTAAAAAAAGAAAGAAAGAAAGAGAGGAAGAAATGAAGAAAGAAAGAGGAAAGGAAAGGAAAGAAAAAGAAAAAGAATGTTCAGATTTGGCCTCAGATAATAAGTACCCAGATCCTCTCTGTTCCTGTTAAGATCCTATCCCTGCTGTCTCATCAGGCTCATTCTGCTAGACTCAAGCCAGTGTGCTCCTTTCCTGTCTCTCTTGTTTAACTGCATCACAGAATTCTGGAATTTATCAGAAACCTTGCTTTTAGTATAAAGCCCAAATATTGGACCAGATTCAAGATTTGTCCCATGGAATATGAAAATCAGGGATGTGGCTAGGCTCCTGAATATTCTACAACAGTTAATAATTGCCCATGATGGACAATTAACATCCAGGGGCTGAGAGGACTTCTAGAAGACAGGGTTGTCAAACCCATTTTCCATTCTGTTCTCTCTCTGAGCCAGATTCAAATGCCATAGATATTAGTGAGGTCACATGGACCTTGCACAGAATTTGGCAGTAATCTCTATTACTAATTTGTAGGTAATGTTCCTCTCACACGTTTTTCTTGCGTCCTCCCCCCTCTAGTCCTCTTGTCAGTACAGATCTAGAATCCATAAATGATCTCTCATCAGTCTGCTCTAATTCTCTCCAACTAGTCACAAATACTATGAAATATATATATTTATAAACATAAACATATAATATAAACACATAATATAATATAAATATAAATATACAAATGCTATGAAACATACATATATACATAGAGAGAGAGTTTAGAGAAACATCAGGGCTAGAAATACAAATTTCAGAGAGATGAAAAATCCATATTTTCATAGCTTGGATAATATCATGTACAAATAGGTATAGGTTTTGTGATGCCTAAATCATATTTAAGAAGGGATTTAAGAAGGGATTTAAGAAGGGATTATATAATCATAAATAAAAATTTAAGTATTACTGTGAATATTTAGAATGAATTTAGAATATTAAAATGCATAGTTATTTAGGAATTACTTAGAATCCACACTAATTATAATTTTAGGTATTAAATAAAATACCTCGAGCATCACAAAATCCAGAAAAATTATATTTTTATTAATTAACCATCTCTATTATATTCACCCTCCCCCCATGTTTGACTATACACTCTTTAATCACATATTCATAAGACAATAATTTTGGACTATTCTTTAATTTCTTTAATATGGGAATAGGAAATGCAATTTTCCTCTAATACTATTAAGGAACTTGAAAAATTATTTAGAAAAGTTTCCTTCAGCTTCATCAGCTTTTTTTTTTTTTAAAGATATTATTTATTTGAGAGAGAGAGAGCATGAATTGGGGGAGGAAGACAGAAAAGTAGAGGGGGAGGGAGAGGAAGAGAGAATTTGAAGTAGACTCTGCTCTGAGCATGGAGTCCTATGCAGCTAATCTCACCATCAACCACAAGATCATAACCTAAGACCAAACCAAGAGTCAGACACATAACCAATTGAGCCACTCATGGTACTCCAAGCTTCACCAGCTATTATTGGTAATTTTCAGAATTGCTTTTTTTTTGCCTTTTTTTTAAAGATTTATTTATTTATTTATTTGACAGAGAGAAAGAGATCATAAGTAGGCGGGGGGAGGGGAGGGCAGGCTCCCCGCTGGGCAGAGAGCCTGATGCAGGGCTCACCCCAGGACCCTGGGACCATGACCTGAGCTGAAGGCAGAGGCTTGAACCCACTGAGCCACCCAGATGCCCCAAGAATTGCTTTTACATATGGAAAAATCTCAATTGTTTTTTCATATTTGAGCTATAAGATATCAGAGCATTTCATGTTTTCATTTGCACTGATTTATTTTTTCCCCAATGTAGATTGATTTATTTAGTTTTTTGTTTGGCCCTATAGTACAGGTTGGGAAAACATGGCTCACAAATCAAATATGTTGCCTGATTTTGTGTGACTCACAAAATAATGTTTTTTATACTTTGAAATGACAAAAAAATTAAAAAATATTAATATCCTGCAACACATAAAAATTATATGATATTCAACTTTCAGTGTCTACAAGTGGTGTCACTGGAACACAGCCAAGCTTGTTTATTTGTTTATTTGCATATTGTCTACAGATGCTTTCACATTACAATGGCTATATAGCTCATGAAGCATGAAACATTTACTACGTTACACTTTACAGAAAATTTAGTGGACCCATTGTCTAGGATATAGCCATAAAGAAACAACCAATTAAACTGATAATGACCAAATCCCTGCCACAATATCAGATTTGGTCATTTTTAAAGAGTTCAAAATACGTCATCTATTTTTCATTAATTCTCAATATCCTAAGCAGCCCATTTTGTTCATATTTCAGCATTATAAATAGGGACAAAGAATAACTTGGACAGAGTCACCAGCAGGTGGAGGGGTATTGCTTTGGATAGAGCACAGATCTTAAGATCCTTAGAACAACACACAATTCCTCTGCAGCGGCTTATTTTATAAACTCTTTGAATTAACAACATTTCACTAACCAGTTGGTTGTTGATGCCCTTATTGTAAGAAATAGATCATGTATTTTATATTATCTTTGTCAATGACAGTGTTATACATTTGTATGATTCATTGGTTTTCATTAACTAGATTATTAAACAAAATGCAATTCTTCTACTTGAAATTTGTGTCAGCTTTTAATGAAGTACTTCAATAGGATATGAAAATTTATTTTTGGAATTCACTTCTTGAAGTCAGAATAATCTCTATTGATTTCATTAAACATCTTTATAGCTTTTGTTTCCTATTCTATTAATTTTAACTGAATTTTGTCACTTCTTTAAGAAATTTAAGTATAACAAAATAGATGTCTTTCATGTAAGTTCAAATCAGAAATCTTACTTGTATTTTTGAAATAGTCCAAAATGTGTTTAAATTGCAGGTAAATGGTATTTTTCCAATGAAATGTTCCCAAATCTTAGCTGGATTTTAGTCCCTCTCCCACAATCAACAAAATATAAATTCAAAATGTGAAATCAAATTATAGTAGTCCCCCATTATCCATGGGGGATATGTTCCAAGACTCCCAGTGGATGTCAGAAACCATGGATAGTACTAAATTCTGTATATGCCATGTTTTTCCCTATGCATGCATACCTATAATACAGTTTAATTTGTAAGTTAGGCACAGTAAGAGATTAACATAACAGCATTAACTAATAATAAAATAGAACAATGATAGCAATGTGCTGTTATCAAAGTTATGTGAATATGGTTTCTCTCTCGCAAATTATCTTAATGTACCATTCTCACTCTTCTTGTGATGGTGCCTGATGAAAAAATACCTGTGTGATGAGATGAAGTGAGCTGAATGTCACAGGCATGGTCGAGTAGCATTAACCTACTTTTGACCTTCTGCTAATATGTCAGAAGGCAGATGATCTGCTTTGAGGCCACAATTAACCCCAGATAACTGAAACCAGAGAAAGCAAAGCTGCAGATAAGAGGAGACTACTCTTAGATAATTTGCCTTATAATTTCAGACTTTTTCCCCTTAGCTATAGTCCCAAAGTGTGCTTGGCTACTCCAGGAACCTCTGATAAAACAAAAATTATAGAAGAAACCATAGTGGAAAGAGTCAAGAATTATCTCGTAATGGTTAAAATATTTTCCTTTTGCAAATTTTACAAAAGCCATATGGCCATGTGATCATATTGCTGTGTCTCTGTCACTGTCTGGGAAGAGGGTCCCATGTAAATTCACCCCCGAAAGGGAAGCATTATATATAAAAACGCTGAGAATATACTCCAATGTCTTAAGATAGTTTAGATACTTAAGATAGTTTAGAAGAGATGGAGTCAGAGAGAGAGATTTAGAAGGACAAGTCAGTGATAAGAATAAGCTCAGGTAAGCATGAGGTCCCACAAGGCTGAAAGAAGAGAATGCTTCATGAAGGATGCAGGTATCAACTACATCATGGGCAGACTATAGTCATGAGTAGTATTTGAAATAAGATTTGGGGAGTGGATAGAGTTCATATGAACTAAATTTAATCTAAAACATATTCTGACTAGTTTCTTCTACTCAACCATAAATCTTTTCAACTTTATATTTATATGTAATCATATTATGCATTTAAAGATGAAAAATCTTAGCATGATAAGTACATTTGTGTATTTGTACATTAAACCAATGCAAAGAAGCCATGCAACTTTTCTGATCAAAGTGTATTATTTATTTATAATTAACTATAATAAAATCAGAAAACCCTATGTCAAAGCAGGATCTTAAGTTACATAAGGAGTTTACCAGTGAAACTATAATAGATAAACACAAATAGGCCATGGTGGTTAAACCTCACAGAGACTATTAAAATATATTAAATTTAGGGGCGCCTGGGTGGCTCAGTGGATTAAGTCACTGCCTTCGGCTCGGGTCATGATCTCAGGGTCCTGGGATTGAGCCCCGCATCGGGCTCTCTGCTCAGCAGGGAGCCTGCTTCCTCTTCTCTCTCTGCCTGTCTCTCTGCCTACTTGTGATCTCTGTCTGTCAAATAAATAAATAAAATCTTTAAAAAATATATATATATATTAAATTTAAGGTACTCTTTGGTCCACCACTGTCAGCAGAATAATGTTTCGGTATGGTAATCCATTTCTAGCATGACTTGCTAATTCAACTTTCATGTAATTATTATTAAATAGAGAAAAAGATTGCAAATGAGAACTGTGAACACTTGAGTCCACATATATTAACTATCAAGACTGAGAATTCTTTGTTTCATGACATTCTTACCCAAGAAGATACGACTTTAATAAATAAATTTATTGTTTGCTTCAAAAAATTTCTGACAACTGATTTACTTAAATAAGCATGTAAATAACTGAACAAAAATATCTGGGCAAATAAATTTCCTACCAGAACAAACTTGGTCACCTGGGCCAAGAGCTTGCTGGTTCAATTATGAAGACCCACCTTAATCCCTTATTCTACCATCAAGACTAAACTATTATGTCACAAATCCCAGTCAGTTCCCTGCTACTATGGACTGCATATTTGTATCCCCCACACCAACCTCTAATAAGATGGCGTGGGAAGGTAGGGTCTTTGGGAGGTGATTAGGCCAGAACAGTGCAGGCTTCATGTTGGGATTAGTGCCCTTAGAAGTAAGGAGAGTGCTTGCTTCCTCTTCCTGCTCTCTGCCACATGGGGGATGCAAGGAGAAGTCAGCAGTCTCCAACCCAAAAGAAGACTCTGTCCAGTACTGGACAATATGGGCACACTTCTCCCGAACATCCAGCCTCCATGACTATGAGAAATAAATCGTCATTTCAGCCACATAGTCTGTGGTCATTTGTTAGAGCAGCCCAAGTGGATTAAGACACACACCTGGAAATACCTAGCCTAATCCACTTGAATCCAGTTGTCAAGACTTTATAAATTTCTTTCCTGACCTCTTACTCCTCTTTTTAATCAAAAACTGTTATCCCTATTGTAGTAAGTTTAATGAACTCAGCATTGCTTGATCAACAGGTTATGCTGGTGGTCTTGTTATGGAGTCAGAAGCCAATAATCTGGTGAGAAATCAAATGTGCAATATCCCACTTTATCCTCAAACTCAAAAGGGAAATCTCTCTAAATTAACCTTAAACCCCACAATTGTTACATAAGCTATGACTTGGTGACAATGAGCAATTCAGGAACCAATTCCTAATGACCTTCAACTTCTCTTCATATTAGAGTCAACAACCACTCTCCTTGGACATTTAGCTGAGAGAGGTTCTTTTCTCCTCCTGCTAAATAGGGAGTGATCTACGTGCAAATGGTATTTCTTCATTAAAAGCTCCCCTTTTAGGCCCTTTCTCCAAATCCCTGAGGTCTCTTCTCTTAAGTAGGTCACAGTTAATTTGCATACTGACTTACCAGTATCCTTGTGTCTACACCAAATTCAAACTGAAGATTTCTTTGAGGTGCTGTACTACTTGTGTACAAATATGTATACAGTAAATCCATCAAACTCAGATTATTCCACCCAACCCCCTAATAACCAAGATTTTACAATATCCTTTAATACCAGAAGCTGAAGAAAGTCTAAAACCAAGTCAGAAGCTTAGCAGCGGAAAGGTTCTCATTTCCTGTACCAATCCTTCAAATACTCTTCATTACACCGTGTATGAGAAGATACACAACTTTCACGTATATGGTTATTTCTCATATGCCTGTGGAACCAAATTTACATACTATCTTACTTTTTGGCCCTACTTGAGGCTCTATATTTTCCAGTTGTAGATTTCTGTTCTGCATTCCTGACTGTCCCTAGATACCTATTCACAATTTCATTAGAAGTTCAGCAATATACCTGGATATTAGGTCTCAGGGGTTTACCAAAACACCCTCCTACTTTAAGTAGCCCTTAACCAGAATCTTAAGAAGCTTTAATTTCCCTGTAATTCTATTCTTATTCAATACATGATCTTCTGCTATGTTCTAGAGAAGAAGTGATTTCCAAGAAGGTTTGAAAGGTATAAAGTTAATATTTTATTTATTATTCATTTATTTATATTTTAATTTTTTAATGTTCAGTTAGCAACTGTATAGTACATAGTTTTTGATGTAGTGTCCAATGATTCATTAATTAAGTATAACACTGAGTGCTCATCATAGCACGTGCCCTCCTCAATATCCATCACCCTGTTACCCCCTGACCCCCTTCCTCCTTCCCTCTGAAACCCCCAGTTATTTTCTTGGAGTCCATAGTCTCTCATGGTTCATCTCCCTCTCTGATTTCTCCCCCTTTGGATTTCCCTCCCTTTCCTTAGGGTCCTCTGTGCTTTTGCTTATGTTTTACATATGAGCGAAACCATATGATAATTGTCTTTCTCTGTGTGGCTTACTTCACTTAACATAATCCCCTCCAGTTCCATCCATATCGATGCAAATGGTGGGTATTCATAGTTTCTGATGATGAATAATATTCCATTGTATATATGCACCACATCATCTTTATCCATTCATCTGTTGAAGGGCATCTCAGCTCTCTCCACAGTTTGGCTATTGTGGACAGTGCTGATATGAACATTGGGGCGCATGTATCCCTTCTTTTCAATATGTCTGTATCTTTGGGGTAAATACCTCGTAGTGCAATTGCTGGGTCATAGGGTAGCTCTATTCTTAACATCTTGAGGAACCTCCGTATTGTTTTCCAGAGTGGCTGTACCAGCTTGCATTCCCAGCAACAGTGTAAGAGTGTTCCCCTTTCTCCACATCCTTGCCAACATTTGTTATTTCCTGGTTTGTTTGTTTTTTTTTTAATTTTTGTCATTCTAACTCATGTAAGGTGGTATCTCACTGTGGTTTTTTTTTTTAAGATTTATTTATTTATTTGACAGACAGAGATTACAAGTAGGCAGAGAGGCAGGCAGAGAGGGGTGGGGGGAAGCAGGTTCCCCGCTGAGCAGAGAGCCCGATGTGGGGCTCGATCCCAGGACCTTGGGATCATGACCTGAGCTGAAGGCAGAGGTTTTAACCCACTGAGCCACCCAGGTGCTCCCTCACTGTGGTTTTGATTTGTATTTACCTGATAGCTAGTAATGGTGAGCATTTTTTTTTCATGTGTCTGTTAGCCATATGTATGTCTTTTTTGGAGAAGTGTCTGTTCATATCTTCTGTCCATTTTTTGACTGGGTTATTAGTTTTTTGAGTTTCAGTTTGAGAAACTCTTTATAAATCTTGGGTATCTGTAGTGTCATTTGCAAATATCTTCTTCCATTCAGTGAGCTACCTCTTAGTTTTGTTGACAGTTTCCTTTGCTGTGCAGAAGATTTTTAACTTGATGAAGTCCCAAAAGTTCATTTTTGCTTTTGTTTCACTTGCCTTTGGAGAAGTGTCTTGAAAGAAGTTACTGTGGCCGCTGTCAAAGAGGTTATGCCTATATTCTCCTCTAGGATTTTGATGGGTTCCTGTCTTTCACATTGAGGTCTTTCATCCATTTTGAGTTTATCTTTGTGTATGGTGTAAGGGAATGGTCCAGTTTCATTCTTCTATATGTAGCAGTCCAATGTGTAAAGTTTTTAATGAAAAGTTAACAGACCAGGTGCATTATTTCAGGTAGATTTATCTAAAGAAGGTAAATCCCTTTTTCTCAACTGACTATAACCCTTTAACCTTTATAAAAGTCTCTTAAGCCAATAGCTAAAGAACATTTAAAAAGGTCCCTGGGTCTCACTAACTACCACACACACAAAAAAATGGATTCCTAGTGTTTTTGAAATTGCCACACCTCTGTATTGTTCAACCAAGCCTTCACTCATCGACTTTTTTTGGAAACTAAACATATGCAGTCATTTTGCAATTTAAAATTAGTTTTTCAACTACCCCTTCCCTGCCTACCTAAGTATCATAAGATTTTCTAGCTACTCATGTTGGGTAGTCTGGACAAGGCTTTTGGGTGATATGTTAGCTTTATAGGAAACATCTGAATCAATAGCTTACCATAGCATTCTTCTTCCTCAGGAGCAAAAGACCACCTACCTCACTTAAGCAAAATAAAAAAAATCAGTTAAGCTAGTGCATCTTCTGGCCACTTGATCCTTGGTTTTAGTATGCTATGCAAATTTTGTTGCAGATAATTCACAACATTTCTCAGGCTTATCTCCTGTGAAATTCTCACATACTTCCTCACATACTTCTATTCACTGTTGTAGTACATTTAATCCTGCTATTCTTCCATGACTAGAAGGGGAAACTCATGACTGCTTAGCCTTTACCTAGGAACTATGTATCCCAGATTTATTAGACACGTCTTTCCCAGAAAATCTAGATTAAACCAGATCTGTGTAATTCTAGATGAACTATATTTTAAGGCTGAAAGAAAACTATCAACTGACCCCATTCTAGATGACAAAATATGATAAATGGCATTAATTCATTAATTCATTTCACTCAGCAAAGCTTGCCAATTAGTTAGAGATGAGGATTAATTAATACATATACTGATGGGAGTGAATTAGTCCAAGATTTGAGGTGTTTTTGGAAATAAAAAAATTACCATGCTCACCAAGAACCCTAATAAAGAAGACCAAAAATTAAAAAAAATATTTAAATACTTTAATGTTTTCTTACTAGATAATAATTTTAAACATAAAATCTTATACCAGAAAGGAACATGAAAGCTAAATGAAATGCTATGACTGATCATTATGGTGGATAGTAGTCCCTAGAAACATCTTTGCCCTGTGATGCCCCAAAAGCCATGTAGTTAGTGAAGTTCATAGCGTAGTTAGTAAATTCAGGAGCTTTTCATGATGATTTCTTTCTGGCTCTGGAGAACCTCAAGTGGAATTTTAACATTTTTTTTTTTTTTTTGCATGAACTTGACCACCACTGAAAGGACACATTTCTTAATGTATTTTATAAACAATGCTAGTGAAGTTTTACTAACATTGCATATTTCATCTGTCACCAGCATAATACAGACCAAACTATAAAAAAGTGCAAAATAGATAAGAGCGCAAGTTTCAGCAACCTTTTGTATACCTCCAAGTGGCAAGTACCCATTCAATAGATCTTAAATATATTCTATTCAATGGTCACTTATTTTTGAGAATGAATTGAAAATTTCTCTTGCTGGAGACTTGCAGTTCAATAGTAACAAAAATATTACTTGATTTTATGTTCTCAGGCTGCAGAATTCTAACCCTTCTTTAAAGTGACAGGAGCAATTATTTTACCAGAACTGTCATTAAAAAGAACATTCTCAGAAACTTTACTTCTTATATCAGATTCAATATTTAAGAAAGAAAAAAGTAGGATTCGGCTACTAAAAAAGGAAGGCTCTTAGAAAATCCTTAAAAATTTCATAACCTAAGGGAATTCCTAGGGCCTTATTGGCAAAATTACTAATTTCTTTGGGGTTCATTGACTCTCCTCTTATGCATGAGTAACTGGTTAGCCTGCATACTCATCTACTTGTAGGCTCCAACCTATTTTAAGCAGACATGGTCAAATGCCACAAGGAATTTACGTGAGATACCCAACTTTATAATCCACAAATATGAGCAGACTTTCATTATAATCTTAAAAACATTTGCATGACCCTAAATCTGGAGAATGGGTGTTCTGAAAGAGACATGAGAAGAAACCTTAAGCTCCAGTGGAGAAATTCTCATCATGCAGTGTTAACAGCTAGCACAGCAGTAAACCTCCAGTGCACTGATCCTCAGGTCAGTATTTGAATTAATGAGACATAAATGACCTTTGAATCCCTGGAGAGCAACCTCAATCAGACATTTCAAGATGATGATTTTTAGTATTATTTTGGTTTCAAGTAGTCTTTTAGAGGGGATTCCAACAAGACCCTTGAATCAAGGAAACAACATTATGAAACAGATTATCTATACCTAAGACCTATGGAATGAGATCTAAATGACCAGAGCTACAGATGCTCCAGCTTTAATCTTCATGTTTTGTTCTTTATTTTTTTTTAGGTATTTTTCTCCCTCTCCTGCTGGGATCTGTGTGACTCTGTGTGTTTGTGCGTGTGTGTGTGTGAGAAAGACAGAGAGAAACAGAGAGAGAAAGAGAGAGAGTTTTATTGAGATATAAGTCACACACTGCACACATCACCAATTTAAAGTGTATATAAAACAATTATTTTTAGTATATTTGTACAATTGTGCGATTATGCCCACAATTAATTTTGGAACATTTTCATCATTTTCAGAGGAACCTTGTACAGATTTGAAGTCACTCCCTTTTTTTCCCTCACCACAAGTTCCAGCCCTAAATAACCAATAATCTATTTAATGTCTATTCCAGACATCTCATATAAGTAGAATCATGGAGTATGTGGACTTCTCTGATACACTTCTTTCACTTAACTTAATGTTTTCAAGGTTCATCCATGTTCCTGTGTCAGTATTTCATTCCTTTTTATTGCTGAATACAATTACATTTACAACTATACCACATTTTATTTCTCCATTAATCAGTTGATAGACATTTGGATTGTTTTCACTTGGCTGTTAGGAAAAATAGTGTACAGTGATAATTTGCATACAAGTTTTTATGTGGACATGAGTATTCATTTCTCTGGATATAGATCTAAGAGTAGGATTGATGAATCATGTAGTAATTCTGTGTTTAACATTTTGAGGAGCTATCAGCTATTTTACAGCCCCACTAGCTGTTTATAAGGGTCTTAATTTCTCTGCATCCTCATCAACCTTGTTGATATCCATATTTTTTATTACAGCCATACCAGCAGAGTTGAAGTGGTATGTTATGTTTTGATTTTAACTTACTGCATGGAAAATAATATTGAACAACTTTTCTTTTGCTTATTGGGCATTTGTGTATCTTTTGTGAAGAGATGTCTTTTTAGATTATTGCTCCATTATTTAATTGGATTATTTATTTTTTATTGTTGAATTGTAAGTGTTCTTTATATAGTCTAGCTAATTGTCCCTTAGCAGATTTGCAAATATGTTTTACTCATCCTTTGGACTCTTTTCATTTTCTTCATGGTACCCTTTGAAGCACAGTTTTAAATTTTGATAAATATGTCAATTTTTCTTTTCTACTTTTACTTTTGTGTCATATCTAAGAAGATTTTGCCCAGCTTAAGTTCACAGAAATTTACTCCTATATTTTTTTAAGTGTTTTATAGTTTTAGATTTTATATTTAGGTATATGATTTATTTTTACTTAAAATTTGTGTATGATGTGAAGAAATTTAACTTCATTCTTTTGTATATGACATATATCTACACATATATATGTTTGTGTATATATATGTGTGTGTGTATATATATATGATAGATGTTCCACCATCATTTGTCAAAAAGAATATTTTTTTCTCATTGAACTCTCTTGCTACTCTTATTAAAAAATCAACTGACCATAAGAAAGAAATCAACTGACTGTAAATGTGAAGGTTAATTTCTGAAATCTCATTTCTTTTTTCATTGTCTACATTTCTGTCCTTTGTCAGTACCAGACTACCTTTTTTTTTTTTTTGTACCAGACTATCTTGATTACTATAGCTTTGCTGTAAATCCTGAAATCAACAAGTGTGCGTACTCTGTTCTTTTTCAATGTTGTTTTGGCTAGTTTGTATGCCTTGCCTTCCCACATGTATTTAGAATCAGCTTGTCAATTTCTGAAAATTAGCTACTTGGGTTTTTGATAATGATTGCATTGATCATTAGATGAAATTGGGGAATCTTACCATGTTAGCAATAAGCCTTGTGATCCATGAACATGAGATTTCTTTCAATTTATTTATTTACTTAATTCTTTCAACAATATTTTTTACTTTTCAGAGTATATGTTTTGAACTTATCTTGTTAAATTATTTTATTCTTTTGATGCTAGTGAAAATGGGATTGTCTTAAGTTCACTTTCACATTATTTATTGTTGGTGTATAGAAATATGACTGATTTTTATATATTGATCCTATATTCTGTGTATTTGTTTCTTATTTCTTCTGTAACAAATTACCATGCACTTAGAAGCTTAAAAGAATATAAATGCACTCTTTTATAGTTCTAGGAGTCAGATGCTCAAAATAGGTCTGCAGGGCTGCCCTCCACCTGGAGGGTCTAAGGAATATGTCATTTTCGGCTTAGAGGTCACTTACATTTCTTGGCTCATAACCCTTCCTCTCACTTCTAAACTGTTAGGTCCATAATCAAAGGAGTGAGACTGATACAAAGTGAATGTCAAGCAAAGCTTTATTTCGTGCCAAGCATTGAGACAAACCGACCGGTTGGGACCGCCTCTTACAGAGGCCTCCAGACCCCTCCCAGCCTCACAGACTAACTTTTATAGAGCAAAGGCCATGTGGTTGAGCCTGGCCACACACAGGTGGCCTGTGAGATTGTAACACACAGAGAAAGCTGCACAGTCATGCTAGGTCGCACATAGGTGGCCAATTGAATTACAATTCACCCCATAGTAGCTATTTGAACTAGCGTTGGTCAGAATTGGCACCCAAAAGCCAGAGCCCACACTCCTTGGTAGCTAGGGAGACAGTATGCGCCCCCAGAGATTGGATTTCTCCACCTGGCCTGACTCATCCCTGCATTCAGGCTCTGATATCTCCACCTCACCTGACCCGCCCTTGTATTTGGGCTCTGTTATCAGGGACTGGTTGCCCATGTTTTACTGGTTTCCCAGACTTGCTTTTAAGTAAGTTCCCCTAGGGGTGGGGATGGGGGGCAGGGTCAGTTTAAGTTTTACTGTATAAACAACAAAATCACTGTTTAACCGGATGGAATCGCTCTGGCTAAATAAGCCCTTACATAAACCAGTAACCATCTTCTCTCCCCTTTCTGAGTTTGTTTCCATCCCCACATCTTTCTAATTATGGCCTCTTAGGTTCCTCTTATAAGGACCCTTATGATTATGTTGGGTTCACCTGGATAATCCAGGATACGTTCCCATTTCAAGATCTTTAACCTTATATGCAAAGTTTCTTTTACTATGTAATGTAACATATTTGTGGGTTTTGAAGTTACAGAAATTCTTGGGAGTCATTACTCAGCCTATCACACCCTGCAACCTTATTGAAACTGCTGTTTATATATATGATCAACATATATAGATGTGCTCATATTTCAGTAAGGACTTAAACATTTTTTTCTATAACAAATTTTTCTACATAAATTTTTAATTGTCCATAATGCATATCCTTTGTTTGAAGAGTTAGTGAAAAGCAAATAGATAAAAAATCATAAGAAACATAGCTTGGATAAGACACGGTTGGATAAGTATCATCTGATAGAAATTTTAGTATATTCTTTTAAAAAATATTGAGTAGGAGAACCCAACATGTTCTGAATATCTTTCCTCTAACTAAACAGTAAGATGAGAACTGTTATGGTATAATCGATTCTTAAAAGAGTTCTTGTGATTTCTGAGAGATGTCAGATACTATACATTGATAACTTTTTCTTCTTAGAGTAATCCCCTTTTATTTATTTCTAAAATGTGAATAATTGTATACATAGATTATGGAGAAATTTATCTCTTTTTATTCTAAATGAAGCAAAAGAAAACTTTGATAGGATTTCACCATTGGACAGAAGATTTCAGTGGATTTTGACCATTAATGTTAATAAAATCAACCAAAGTTGCTAACCACTTTTCAAGTTAAAAAAGCCTGAATGTCTGCCCAGAAGGAGAATGACTAACAAATGTAAATATCCTACTTGAGATCCTTTTCTTTTTCTTTTGTAAATGTGTATGCCTCTATAAATAGATTACAGAAAAACTTGTCTCTTTGTATCCTAAATGAAGCAGAAGAAAACTGATGAGATTTCACCATTGGGTAGAGGTTATAATTGGATTTTATCTTGGGCAAGAATATAATTGAATTTCACCATGTGCCCACAATTTCTGCCCCAGGAAACATAATTAAATGGGCCAGAACTTCTCTATCCCCATTTCTATAACAGTAGGCTGGCAGAAACTGTGGAACCCCTTTGTAAAGCCAGGGTCTTCCCTTTGTTGTCATTTATTCCCATTTGCTAAGGACTTGATTCGGGAAAGACAGTATTCAGATGATTACGTACCCCTTTTCAGGCATAGTGCTAAAAAACATACATATCCATTAAAATACTGTTCATCGTCACATTTGATAAACAATAAGAGAAATGAAAAGAACTTTGTTCAGTCTTCATCACTTGGTTTCCTTAAAAGTTCCATTTTATTTTAATAGAAAGACCATGATTTGAGCATGCCAAAGCAACACAGCCCTTAAGACACAGTGTGGAGTCTCACTGTGTGAGAATTGGAGTGTCTCCAGAGAAAACAGAGATGAAGCAAGGGTCGACAGAGTCTCCATCAGCCTTCCCCAATTTTATTTAAACACATACAGCATTTATACCCTCATGATAAGTATAAATGTTCACATCCACTTGGAGATTTAAGATGCTTCTCTACTTCCATTCAGAATGACTGCTCCAAATGAAGCAAACAAGGAAAGTTGCCAGGGAAAAGACAGAGGAACAAAATAAAGGAGGAGAGATAGAAGGAAGAAAAAAGGGAGAGAGAAAGAAGTAAGTGAATGGTGTCAAACAGAAAACTTAGAGAAGAAAATGGTTGATATGAAGAGAGTTCAAATAAGGGTAAAGGGGTAACAGATTCAGAAGAATTTTAGAAAAGCTAGTGGAGTTATGAGATACTGAATTAGAGAAAACTAAAATCAGGTTAAGGAGCAGACTGATATTTCTCAGCAAGGGGTCCTTGCTTTTCGAGGTATCTGTTTTCCTTCAGGTGCTATAACAAGATCCCATAGACTGATTGGCTTGAATAACAAATGTTCACTTCTCATAGTTCTCAGAGAATGTCATGTCCAAGAACAAGGTGCTGGGAGATTTGGTATCTGGTGAGAAATCTCCTGGTTTGCAGATGTCTGGTTTCTTGCTGTATCCCCCCATGGTGGAGAGATGGAGGGGTTCTAGGCTGTTCTTGGCATATGGGGACTATTCCCTCAAAGCAACTCCACTCTCAGGGCCTTGTCGAACCTTAATTACTTCATAAAAGCCCCATCTTCAAATACCATTACTTTTGGGATTAGGGCTTCAAGACACCAGTATTGGTAGGTCACAAACTTCGTAGCAATGTCCAAGTAGAGAGCAAAGGCAAAAGAAAAACATCAGATTTCCTTACTACTTACAGCCCACTGACAAGTCCTTCAAAGAGGCAGAGTGACCTTCCTCTAGGAACTCAGCTGCCTCAATGTTGACACTTCACTAAGAGTAAAAGGCAATCTTGACCACCTGACCCAGGATCCTGTGAGTCTATTTTAAATATACAGAAATTCCTTTGGAAATTTCCTTGTCTCTACTCCCAAGATATATGTTAGTATTAATCCTCCAAGGGTATGACCCCTGATACATATATGAAAGGTATCATGACTGAGTTTTTACCAATTAGTAATAAATGACCTTTTCTTATCAATAGATAGGCCCTGCAGGGTCTTAGAAACCTTGTTTCCAATATACCTTGGAGATTTGTGCTATCCCTACCCCCGTCCCAAGTTGAAAGTATAAAATCAGTACCTCCTCACAACCCCAGTGCAGCTCTTCTCGCTGACAGGTCTTGTTTCTGTGCCTTACTGAAACCACCTTTTTGCACAGAAGACATTTCAGGAATTTTTCCTTGACCAATTGCTCCGAATACCGACATTTCCACATCAGATAGTTTCTCTGTCACACCACAAATTTACTGAAGATGCCAGAACTTTTCCTAAAGGTAAATTCACACAAACAAATTAATCTTCTTACTAATCTTCACTGTGAATAAGAAAAAGAAAAGTATTAATTGGACACTAATTCTCTAGGTATTTTTATCTCAAACAATTTCAAGTTCCTGGAACCATAAGTTTTATATTTTACCCTTCATATTAGAAGTTCTTTAGGACTATTTCTGCTCAGTAGTACAGGAGGATACTTTCAGTTTGGTTTCTCAGAAGCCTAGGGAAAAAAATGACAGTGGTTTGATATAATTAATAACATGGTTTATCATGAATATTGATATCATAGACCATAAAAGAATCTATCCAGTTAATTAAGCCTAGTTAAACCTGCTACATTTATTTATAGGTATAAGAAATGTCTAAAGATCTAATAAATAAGGTATTATCACAATTTTAGAAAATATTAGATCTAAATCCAACAAATCTAAAAAATATAGATCTAATGAGCAATGCATATTTAGTATGTAATTTTAGCATTAATATATAATATATAACACATGATATATAATATGTTGTCTGATATTAATATATAAAATTTTAAATTTTAAATACTAATATTTAAATATCAAGTGATTAAAGTATAACATGACACATCTGGGCTCACTAAAAACTCAGCTTAAAAAAGCAAAATTGATATACTAAATATCAGGATTTGAAAAGAAGAGTGAATTATTTTACTCCAGAAATGACATCTTTCTTTAGAGGGATGTATTCTTCTCTATCCCTAGGACTGTGAGCAATTTTTCAGCAAGCAAAGGCAGTCTTAAAAAATATGGGATTGAGATGGCAATTGCTAAACAGTTCACTGTATCAGGGAAAGTTGGGTTTTATTTAGATCTTTCTAGATAATTAAGTAAGAATCTAGACCTAAAGTTCCCTCTGAAAAAGTAATCTAAATTACATTTTGCCAAACTGGGAAAAAAAAAAGTGCATTTTGTGTGGTGAGAGATAACTTTTTTCCATGAAGCTTAAGCCAATTTGACTTTGAAAACTACTAGAAAAAGACTGGATCATAGTATTTATTTTAACGGAAATACAGAAAGGCCTGTGGTTTCTGAAATTAATGCTTGCAAAGGTATTGCTTCATTATAGTTTACTGCTGCTTTTCAGAGATACCCTATTAGATTCAGGACTTACTAATTAGAGTCAAGCTTTAAAAAATAAAATGAATTCTTCCTAAAAGCTCAGAATTCATTATAAAATGTAAGCTACTGATGTTTAAGAGATTCTGTGCCTTAAATGTTTTTCATAGTTTTAACCATAATTCGATAAAGAATCAGACAAAGCACAGACTATGGGAGAGACTCCTTTCTCACTTTGCATTTCCTCCTTTCTTCCCTTGATTGTCTCATTTCTTCCTCCATCTACATTTTTTAGTACCTTTGATGAGCCAAGCTTGAAGTTATGTACTGGGATCATGAAGACAATTAAAAACCAGTCATTCACATGGGGAGCTGAATTTTTTTTGAAATAAATATTCAAACTAAAAGATAAAACACAGTATATTATTGTTCATGCTGTGAGATGGGTGAACATAGAAGTCAAACACAAATGAGGAACCCTTATGAAATCTCTAACTTTTGGAATCTGTGAGGAAAGCATGAGGTAAAAAGACAATGGTGGATATCTTCAACAACAGCAACAATGACAATAGCAACACAGAATCATATTAAAAAGAAAGACGCAGGGGCGCCTGGGTGGCTCAGTGGGTTAGAGCCTCTGCCTTCGGCTCAGGTCATGATCCCGGGTTCCTGGGATCGTGCCCCGCGTCGGGCTTTCTGCTTGGTGCGGAGGCTACTTCTCTTCCTCTCTCTCTCTGCCTGCCTCTGCCTACTTGTGGTCTCTGTCTGTCAAATAAATAAATAAAATCTTTAAAAAAAAAAGAAAGAAAGACGCAGTGATGACTATTGGATATGTAATAAACTGTAATCAGTAGATTGTTCCTAAGTTAAAAATAGTTGAATGTATGATTTTCTGACTTTATGGTGGTGCAAAAATGATATACATTCAGCAGAAACTGTATTGCAAATTCTGAATTTTGAAGATGAATCCTCAGAGAGCAACCTGCAAAATGTACAGTCAGATCCATTTCAGGGAAAGACTGGGAGGTGAGGAATTTTGCCTGCTCCCTGCTTCTGCTGATCCTTGGTGGGGTAGCCATGGTGAGTATTGGAGTGTGTGCCCTTTAAGAACTGCTCCGGCAAGTCTACATCCATTCATGATAAAAACTCTCAACAAAGTAGTATGGAATGAGTGTACCTCAACATAATAAGCCTAATATAATGAGCCCATAGCTAACATCATACTAAATGGTAATGAGAAAAAATCTTTTCCTTTAAGATCAAGAATAAGACAAAGATGCCCACTCCCTCCACTTTTATGAAACATAATATTGAAAATCCTAGCCAGGGCAATTAGGAATGAAAAATAAATAAAAACCATCCAAATCAGAAAGACAAGTAAAACTGTCATTATTTGCCATGATACTGTGTATAGAAAACCCTAAAGATTCCATCAAATCTTAGAACTAATAAACAAATATTAGGACAAATAAACAGATTTGGCAAAGTTGTAGGATACAAAGCCAATATACCCAAATCTGTTGTGTTTGTATACACTGAGAATGAATAGTGGAAAGAGAAATTAAGAAAAAAAAATCTCATTTGTAGTTGCATCAAAAAGAATAAAATACTTGAGGATAAATTTAATGAAGGAGGTAAAAGACCTGTACTCTGAAAACTAGAGGACATTGATGAACGAAATTGAAGAAGATGCAAATCAATGAAAAGTATTTCATATTCATGGCTTTAAAAAAAAATATTGCCTGAATGTACATAACACCCCCAAACAAACTACAGATTCAATATATTCCCTGTGAAATTCCAATGGCATTTCTCACAAAAATAGAAAGAACATTCCTAAAACTTGAATGGAACCACAAAAGACCCCAAATAGAAAAAGCAATCTTGGGAAAGAGGAAGAAAGATGGAGGCATCACATTTCCTGATTTCAAGCTACATTACAAAATTGTAGTAATCAAAACAGTATGATATTGGCAGAAAAGCAGACACATGGATCAATGGAACAGAATGAAGAGCCTAAAATATACATATGCACATATAGTCAGTTAATTTGTGACAGAAGAGCCAAGAGTATTCAATGGGGAAATGACAGTCTCTTCAAAAAATGGTTGGGAAAAATTAACAGCTATATGCAAAAGAATAAAACTGAATCACCAATAAAAATCAACTTAGACTTGATTAGAGATTAAAATTAAAAAATAAATAAAGCCCATTTTGAAATGGGCAGAAAGTTTGGATAAACTTTTTGCTAAAGAAGATACATAGATAACCAACAGATATCTGAAAAGGTGCTCTCATCACTAATCATCATGGAAATGAAAATAGAAATATCACATTGAGATATCACCTCATACATGTCAGAAATGTCATCATTCAAATGATAAGAAATAACAAGTGTTGATGAGAATGTGGAGAAAAGGGAACAGCTGTGCATTGTTGGTGCAGCCACTATGGAAGGTAGTATGGAGGTTCTTCAAAAAATTAAAAATAGAAATACCATATGACCCAGTTAGTTCCACTTTGGGGTATTATACCAAAGAAAACAAAAGTACTGACTTGAAAAGATATATGTGGTCTCCATGTTCATTGCAGCATTCTTTACAGAAGGTAAAATGTGGAAACAATGTATCTACTGATAGATGAATGACTAAAGAAAAGGGGGTTTATTTATACAATGGAATGTTATTTAGTCATTAACAAGAAGCTATAAAAAAATCTTGTTATTTGTAATTGATAGATGGACTCTGAGGGCATTATATTACATGAAATAAGTCAGAGGAAGAAAGACAAATACTATATGACTTCACTTATATGTGGAAGTGAAAAAACTAGTTTATAGATACAAAGAACAGAAAAGAACAGATTGATGCTTACTAGAGGAGATAGGTAGGAGTGGGAAAATGGATGAAGGGGGTTGGAAAGTATAAATTTCTAGTTATAAAATAAATAATTCATGATAGTGTAATGTACGGCATGGTAATTATAGTTGATAATGCTGTGTTGCATATTTGAAAGTTGCTAAGAGTGTAGATCTTAAAATATCTTACCACAATAATAAAATTATACCTATGTCTGATAATAGATGTTAATTAGGTCTTTTTTAAAGATTTGTTTATTTATTTGAAAGAGAGAGAGAGAGCACAAGCAGGGCAGAGGGAGAGGGCAAGAGAGAGAATCTCAAGCAGACTTCATACTGGGCATGGAACCTAATGCAGGACTGGATCTCATGACCCTGAGATCATGACCTGAGACAAAACCAAGATTCGGATGCTCAACCCACTGAACCACCCAGGTACCCCAGATATTAACTAGAACTCTTGGGTGATCATTTCACAACATGTACAAATATTGAACCATTATGTTGTATGCCTTAAATTAATATATTGTTACGTGTCAGTTATACCTCAATAAAAAGAAACTGACTGCATCTTCCAAAAGGCTTGTTCCATTATTTAAAAGAAATAATACTTTAGTTTTCCAAAAGCTTTCTTAATGTTTCTATCCTTTTTTTTTTACTTTTTTATTACTTTAAATTTTAACTTTTCTGGAATTTAATTTTGCATATGATATGCAGTAAGTGATTAACATTTTCCCAGGATAGAAAGTCATTTCTGTCAATATAGTAGGATTTACATAATGTGTTTCTTGTACTTCTATGATTCTTCATTCATCTTTTATGCTAGAACAGACCCTACAGATGTATTTTTAAAGAAATTTATTTTCATATGGTCATCAGGTAGTCTGTTATTATGAATTCATCACTTCTTAAATGACCCTATATATATATATATATATATATATATATATATATATATATATATCTCCAACACATTAGTTTGTGTTTTGTTCAACAGTACTTACTGGAGTTAGCTAGATCTTGGTCTGAATTTTGACACTACTCCTCCCTATCTGTGTGACCTCTGCAAGTTACTTTGCTTCTCTCTACTCAGTATCTTAATTTGTGAAGTGTTTAGAATTAATAACATTTGTTTTAGGGTATTGACGTGAAGTTTAAATGAGATAAGCATATAAAGCACTTAGAACAGAGCTCAAATCTTATTTATTGATAGTCATAACATTATAATTTTGTGGTAGTCATCAAAGTTGGATTTGACTTACTTTAATGATACCAATTTAATTAAAATATTTGAATCCCTAAATTACTTGTCAGAGTTCCTATTTGGTATCATCAATAGGCTGATGACATGGTATAATTCTCAGCTGGGTTTTTAGTACCTGTGGAAGATATGCAAGACAACAGTCTTGTGATAGCAAGTGTTGAAGTACTCCTCTACAATAAGGGCTTGGGGGCTCCTGGGTGGCTCAGTGGATTAAAGCCTCTGTCTTCAGCTCAGGTCATGATCTCAAGGTCCTGGGATGGAGCCCTGCATCGGGCAGGATCTCTGCTCAGCAGGGAGCCTGCTCCCCGCCCCCCCCCTCCGCCGCCCCTTCCCCCACCTGCCTCTCTGCTTACTTGTGATCTCTATCTGTCAAATAAATAAATAAAATCTTAAAAAAATAAATAAAATAGGGGCTTGAATTTTGAAATTTTTTATTCAATAGTTAACGCAGCTGTAAAGATTTCTATGACAATCTGAGAAAATGCGCTGCTTTATGTATATATGTATACACTAGGCATCCTTCTATCCATTCTTCTGAAATTCATTTTGTATGTTGGTGAGAGATTTGAGCTTTGAATGTGCAGACATGGAGTGAATTCTGATAAGATTTGACCATTGGCAAGATGGATTATTGATGAACTGACTCTGCAAAAGCCACCAGTTTACACGGAGTCCCATGTTATGTAACAAACATATTTTCTTTAATGGGTCATTAAGTTATACATGTATATCTACATACCTATATAGCTGGTTTTTGAACAATATAGGTTTAAAGTCCACAAGTTCACCTGTACTTGAATTTTTTCAATAAGTTTATTGAAGAAGTTTTTGGAGATTTGTGAAAATTTGGAAAAACTGGAAGAAAAACCACAGAGCCTAAAGATACTGAAAAATTAAGAGAAAGTTTTGTATTATTACAATAGTACAGTGTAAAATAAGTTTAACATTACATAAGCTGTGTTAATGGACTGTTTATATTATCAGTAAGGCTTCAGGTCAAGAGTGGGCTCTTAGTAGTTACTTTTTTGGGAGTCGAAAATTATATGTAGATTTTCAACTGCCTGGGGGATTGGCACTCCTAATTCCCAAGTTGTTCAGGGTCAACTGTCTATTTCTATCTCTATCTATCTGTACATATGTGTGTATATTTCTATCCATCTATCCATGTGTGTGTGTGTGCGTGTGTGTACATAGTGTATGTGGATAGTTTTGAGGATTTCTTAGTGATATTTGTACATTGTGAAAGGTTTCACAATTGTGAAACCCAATCAAATACTTTCTGAAAAATGTAGTATTTTCTGTCATTTAATTCTATTTTGTTTCCTAATATTTTACAAGCCCTGTTATCTTTTTCATGACTTACCTCTTGAACAGTAAATGATTCTTTTTTTTCTCCTGACTTTTTAGAGGGCATTATCCACAGTGAAATCACTGGTTTAATTAGTCAGTCTTTAATATGTTTTTTCACTAGAAGTCAATGAACCTAAAAATTCTAGCAAGGTTTTAGTTATTTTGGGGCATAATTTTGTTTTTCATCTTGTTTTGTTTTATTTTATTTTTGAGATACTCTAGAGATAATACTCCCTTACACCTTCATTATTTTAATTACTTTTTGGCTTCCTCTTTCTTCCTGGAAATTAAAAGAACAGCATGTTATAAAAAAGCTTCTCTTAACCCAGCTTTTTGTACATAACCTTTAGATAATTAAAATTCTAAAGTCTTTCAAGAGATATTGTAATTATACAACAAAGTGTGATGTCTAAAAGTTTTTTAACCAAATGGACTCTTCGCTTTCTGATAATTATTTTTGGCAATATTTCTTATTATTTAAGGTCATTGCAAAGTTGAACTAAACCTGTATTGGACTAATAAACTGCATACCAAGACTACCTCAATTTTGCCTCACATTAAGGTTTCTTTTCCACATTATAGTTTATTGTAATGTTCGTGACTTTCACAGAAGCTCATATAAGAAAGAGCCTTGTGTAAAATATGTCTACATTTAAAAATAAAACTCTTCAAAGGTATTATTGTTAATTGCTTAGAACCTCTAGCATAACGACTCTTTGGGTAAAACAAATTTCCCTTAGAACCTATAATGGATATTCATTCAGCAAATTTTAATTGATGTTTACTATATGCTAGGCCCTATTCTAGGCACTGATTATGTAACATTTCATACTCTAGATGAAGCTCTTTTTCTTAGGAAGCTTTCATTCCTTTAGGTATGAGTTCTTCAAGCAAACAATGAGGACTATGTAATTAACCATGATTCTCTCTTTGCCTAGGTTTCTACAGAGCTCAGATTTAAGTTTGGGTGAAATGTACCTCAATCTGGGTATCCATCATAAAAATGTATTAATAAAATGAAATAAACTTCCTTTTTCTATGTTTACTTCTTGCTTTTATTTCTTTTCTTTATGGGTGTATGTTAGCCATGCCCTCTAGCCTTTTTTTTTTTTTTAAAGATTTTATTTATTTATTTGACAGACAGAGAACACAAGTAGGCAGAGAGGCAGGCAGAGAGAGGAGGAAGCAGGCTCCCTGCTGAGCAGAGAGTCCGATGTGGGGCTCAATCCCCGGACCCCTGGATCATGACCTGAGCTGAAGGCAGAGGCTTTAACCCACTGAGCCACCCAGGCACCCCGCCCTCTAGCCTTTTTGATGAATAATCCCTTTACTCATGGCATCAAGTCAGTACTCGCCCTGTCAAAGCAGATCATGTTGAGATTTGACCCTAGTTAATGGAATAGTCATGAGAAGAGATGAGGAGAAATAAAAACTTAAGGAAGAAAAGAATCATCCTATAGGTTACTCACTTCAGTTGTGGATTCTAGAATTTCCAGGTTGTCCTCTGGCCTGGAAAATTTGACCACATGTGAGGTCAGGGTTTAAGTAATACAAGCATTCAAGGTTCTCAGTCTTTCACAGCATGTCCCCATCCTGTGTAAAAGGTCTGTTTTGTTTGTTTGTTTCTCCTTATCTGTTCCCTGACTGAAAGAAACTTGCTAGGGCTATAAATTAAGTCTTCTTTGTAATTGTTATTATAACAATTGGAATATCAGTATGGTTTCAAAGATGATTTATCCACCAACTGAATGGAATGAGTGTCTTTTGGAAACTGCCTCAAGGCTTTTTGGTTTCACATTGTTCCCTGATTTGGTAGTAAGCCAACTCAAACCTGTAATTTTCTTCATTAAGTGAATTGAAGGCACTATACAACAACCAACCACTCTACATTTTATAATTGTCATATCTCACAAATATCATCCTCTCCCTCCACCTGTATTGCACTCTGATTTCCCATGCAGGAAGATCTTGGTCACTGCAACCCCATAACACACAAGGAATTATTGCTTTTCTGCTCACCAATGGCTGATGTGGGATCCCAGAAAGTGGAGGCAGCCAGTGATGGGTTTACCATCATTGGTAAATGATAGTAATGTAAATAGTAAATCATAGGTAGTTAGATAATAAATGATAGGTAGTTAGAATAGCACAAAACAGAAAATCAATCTTACTCAGAGATGGTACAAAACACTCGCTTTAGAACCAATCCACTTGAGGGACAGAGGCTGGAATGTTTATGTATCATCAGCTCCCACACTCACCAATTGAGGGCTTTTCCCAGCAGGAATTAATTTTTAAGAATTAGTAGACTTTAATGTATACAACAATATGGATTTTTAAACTTCCAAGGGAAAGGCTCTTTTATAAATAAACTTCCCAATAATGGCATTTGAATGTCCACAAGAACACATTAAATTTTTTAAGGAATAAAAACATTGCATTAACAGCATGTGTCATACATGGAAAGAAAAGAGTCAGAGATATTTGCACCATGTTAAAATGGCTTGACATAAAAAAAAAAAATGGCTTGACATCTATGTAATTGGAATCCTTAAAAGAGACATGAGAGTAATAGGTCAGAAGTGATATTTGAGGAGAGAATGGCTAAGGATTTCTAAAACTGAGAACTGATAGCAAACTACAGATTCAAGAAATGATACAAATGCCAATAAGGATAAATAGAGAGTAAATTATATCTAGGTCATATTATGGTATAAGAGCTAAAAACCAATATAAAAATCTTAAAAGGAATCAGAGGAAAAAAAGATACATTTCCTCCAAAGAAGCTGCAATAAACCTGGGGGCAGAGGTCTCTACAAAATTGGTGAGAGCCAGAGGACAGTGGAATGGCATTTATAATACTTTAAGAATTGCTAACTATGAATACTACACTAGAAGAAAATATTCTTCAAATTTAAAATGGCATTGAGATTTTTTTCAGACAAAAAAAAAAAAACTAAAATAACAACCCAGGTTTTTGCCAACAGAAGAACACTAAAAGAAATGCCAAAGGAAATATTTTAGTCTGAAAGAAAGTGATCCTGGGTGGAGAAAAAAAAATACAACCAAAAAATTAAGGCACAGGAAGTGTGAATGAATATGTGAGTAAATCTAAATGAATATTGATGCTAAGACATCATAATAATGTTCCCTGTGAGGTTTCAAATATTTGTAGAACTCAGAAATAGGGCAATACACATAGAATGAGAAAGGTAAGTGGAATTAAATTATTCTGAGATCCTCACATTTTCTAAGAGGTGGAGAAGTACTAATTTAAAACACACTCTAATAATAAAGATAAGGAAGGATATTATCAACTTGAAGATAACCAATGGAAGGATAATACAAAAAATTCCAACTATAAAGCAATTAAAGTTAATAGAATTATTTAAAAAAAAACAACAACCTCTTCATTGATCTAAGAGAAAGCAAGAGAGGAGAGGAAAAAACAAGAAAGATAAGTAAAAGACAAATATTAAGGTGGCATATTTAAACCCCAATGTTTCAGCACTTATATTAGTGCTAAATGGATTAATTTTCCAATTAAAAGACAAAAGCTAGCATATTTGATTTTAAAGAGCTACTTGCTGTTTAATAGGATAACTCAGAAATAAAGACACAGAAATCTAGGAAAAAAGGACAGGAAGAGATGAATCGCAAACTCTAGTAAAAAAATGTCATGAAGATATGTTAATAAACAACTAAGTAGACATTAATAAAACGGCATTATTGATGAGAAAGAGGAACATTTCATAAGGATTAAAGTAAAAATCTTAACATAGCTTCCAAGCTAGATTGAAAGAGGGGATATCACTGTGGATCCCACTGACATCAAAATGGTAAGGGAATCTTAAGAACAAATTTACCAGTAAAAATATAGGTGAAATTGACAAACTTTTTGAAAAAGCAAACATCATACCACTGACATAAGAAGTATAAAACCTCAATATTTCTTTTAATGAAACTGAATCTATAATTTCAGAAATGTTCCAAAAAGGAAAGCCCATGCTTCACCAGTGGATATTTTCATAAGTATAAGAAAGTGATTACATAAATCGTATACAAATTCTTCCGGAAAACAGAGAGAAAAGAAATGTTTGGCAACTCTTTTTTTTTTTTAAAGATTTTATTTATTTACTTGATAGAGATCACAAGCAAGTAGAGAGAGAGGAAGGGAAGCAGGCTCCCTGCTGAGCAGAGAGCCCGATGTGGGGCTCAGTCCCAGGACCCCAGGACCATGACCTGAGCCAAAGGCAGAGGCTTTAACCCAGTGAGCCACCCAGGCACCCCTTGGCAACTCTTTATAAACAGAGCATATAACCATGATATAAAAGTCAAATCAAAGACATTATAAGAAAAGAACCCAAAATTTAATGGCATACCTACATTCTTAGAAACCAACACTTTCAGCAAAACAATAGCCTCCCCCAAAAAAGAATAATAGCTCAACATCAAGTTAGATTTATATAGGGAAAAAAATATTTATATAGGGAATGTAAGACTGTTTTTACATTCAAAGTCAGGCAATATAGGGGTGGTTGGGTGGCTCAGTTGTTTAAGTGTCTGACTCTTGGTTTCAGCTCATGCAATGATCTCATGGGTCCTGAGATCAAGCCCTACATCAGGCTCCATGGTCAGCAAGAATTCTCCTTGAGAGTATCTCTCTCTGCCCCTCTCCTCTCTCATGCTCTCTCTCTCTCTCAAACCCTCTCTCTCTGAAAAATAAATAAATGAATCTTAAAAAAAAAGTCAGCTAATGTAGTCTAGCAAGTTAAAAAAAGGAGAATAAAATCATATCCTAATAGATGCAAAAATCTAACATTCATTTATGATAAAAATTCTTAGCAAACTGGGAGAGAAGAACACTTATTTAATATTAAAAAATATCACTTAAAATATTACATGAGTCATATTGAATGATGAAAAAATGATAGTGTTTCCTCTGAGATCAGTATGCTGACACCTGCTATAACCACTTATGATTAACATCATGTCTTACAGTACAATAATGTAAGAAACAGATATAAAAGATTCAAAGCAGATTTCTAAATAGAGTAGAAAGGAAGAAATAAATTGTCATTACTTGCAGACATGATTGGCTATGTAGAGAATCCAATTCTATGGAGAATCTATCAAAAAATAATTATATTGAGCACGTTTGCTAGGTAAAATATGAAAAGCAACTGTGTTCCTACATGCTATCAAAAAATAAAAATCAGTGAAGTGTGTAAACCTGGCGATTCACAGACCTGTACCCCTGGGGATAAAAATACATTTTATGTTTATAAAAAAAAAATTGGAAGGGGAGGCGAACCATAAGAGACTATGGACTCTGAAAAACAACCCGAGGGTTTTGAAGGGTCGGGGGTGGGAGGTTGGGGGAACAGGTGGTGGGTAATAGGGAGGGCACGTATTGCATGGAGCACTGGGTGTTGTGCAAAAACAATGAATACTGTTACGCTGAAAAAATAAATAAATTTAAATACTGAAAAAAAATCAAATTTTAAAAAATATTAGACTTTAGAATATTATTTATTACATCAAAAATATTAAATAGCAAAGAATAAATTTAATAAAATATGAAGGATTTCTACACTGAGAGCTATAAAATATTGAGAGGACTTAAGAAACCTAATAAATGAATATTTATACCATTATTCAGATTGGAAGATATTCTTTTTAAGATGCAAAATTTTCCCTGTTATTATATAGATTTTTGCAATCTCAATGCAAATCTCAGTGGGTTGTGTATGTGCTGTTTGGCAAGCTAATTTAAAATTTTAAATAAAAATGCAAAGCTCTAAAGACAGTGAAGACCATCTTGAGGAAAAAAGCAAAAACAAAACCAAAAAACAAAGTTGTAGGACTTACATTAGCAGATATCAAAATCTATTCTAGACGTGAAAAACTATGGTGACTAAGACATGGTAGTGTTGGAGTAATGATAGAAAAAATAGATTAATGGAGCAGAATAGAATGTCTAGAAACAGATGCAGACATATATGGTTGCTCAAATTAGGACAGAGATGCTCCTGCTGTTTCAGTAAAGGATGCAAGATCAATTGGATAGCCATGTAGGGGAGGAAAAGGGTCATGCCCTTTCCTAATGTATATACAATAATCATTATCAAAATAACAAGAAAGCAAAAAAAAGAAGAAGAAGAAGGAAAGAAAGGAAAGACAAATACATAAAAATACATTAAAAAAACCAATTCCAATGGAGACCTAGGTGTGTTAGGTAGAGAAATAAGGTTTCTGGAATGTAACATGTAAAAAATAACTTTTTGACTTTGTATTAAGACAATATTTTTGAAATCAGACATAAAAAGACTAATGACAAATTGGATTATATTAAAATTGCAAATTTTTGTCTACTACAATATACTGTGAAGTGAATGAAAACACAACCTACAAAATGGAGAGGAAATGATATATAAAAATACATATGAGACACATTTGAAATATACATGATATACATGACATACATATATGCCATATATATGACTTCTACATATCAACAAGAAAAACAGACCAAGTGAAACAAAAGATTAGAACAAGCAGTATACGTATGAAGATAGTCAATGAGCCTGTGGGGGTTTCCCAATCCATTGACACCCTTCCCTTTAAGAAACAGTGTTTATGGCCCTTCCTCTTGAATATCAGTGGGAATATGATCATTTTTTGTTCATAGAATATAGTGAAATGATGCTATGTGCTTTCTGAGGGCAGGTTATACCAGGCCAGAGAGTTTCCACTTGATTGTCGAGATACTCCGTCTGGTGTGCTCTATCTTAAAATCCAATATCCATACTGTGAATGTTATGCCCGAGTTTTCGCATCTGAGAGACCACCAAGGAGCCAAGCACCGATGTAATCACATGAGGGTTTATTTGACAAGCTTAAGCTTGGGCCCAAGTATACCTGATGCAGCGGAGTAGGGATTTGGACCCCAAGGTTAGTTAAGGCAGGAGTATTTATCGGTTCCTGTTACTAAAGAAGGGTGGGGGTCTCGGGATCTAAAGTAGGGTGGGGCTTCCTGGAACTAAAGCAAAGTAGGGGAAAGGTCAGCCCTTGGGAACAGGGGTCTGAGATGGCTGTACTGCTGCTAAGGCTAAACCTGAGGTGGGATGGCCTTAGTTTTTCTCGGCCTCCACATGAGAAGACGAAACCACATGGGAAGCCCAAATGTAGGTGCACTTATCAAGTGGTAGCTGAATGCAGAAGTTGGATTGATCCCAGCCTAGCAGCCAGGCATGTGAAGAAGTAGTCCTCTTATGTTTCTAACCTTCAGTCATTCTAGTCTTCCCAAATTAGGCCCAGGTATTGGGTAACAGAAGTTGTGCCCTGTCTGGTTTTTGACCCACAAAATCTGTTACTACTAGGAACTGGCTGGTTCTTTATGACATCTGAGGTGGCTTATTATGCAACATTAGTAACTGGGACATGGCCAAAACCAGAAGTAAGATGATCAACATTTCTAATCACCACATATATTAAAACCACAATAGTGACTTTTTGTTTCATTTATTACTAATCCTGAAGGTAACAGCTTAACACAACCAGAACTATTCATGATTCTGTGGTTTGAATGGGTCATGGTTCTTCTGCTTTGTGTGATGTTGGCTGTGTTGCTAGAACCACTGGCATTTCCAAAGTAGCCTCCCTCACGTTGCTAGAAATAGGTACCTGGGGCTGACTGGGAGCACAGTGGGGTTCTCCTCCACATAGACTCTCTACATGCATGGCTTATTGGGAACATTCCAAGATCACATGTTCCCAGTGTTTACAAGTGATGGTAAAGCCTTCTTTCATATCACTCTGTTGAGCATCAACTGGCCAAATCTAGTCACAAGGCCAAGTTAGCATGGGAGGGGATACACTGGCATGAACACCAGGGGACATGCTTCATTAGGCATCATCAGTGTAAGAATGCAATTTAACTCTTCATATCCCCTATTATACGTAAAATGAAAAAGGAAAACAAAACCAAAACCAAAAACAACAACTAGGCATGAGTAAGGCTATAGATTTCTGGACTTCTCATTCACACTATAAGGAAAAAAAATCAAAATATAACTATGTTGTTATAGGAGAACAACACTATAGGAGAAAATACTATATATTAATAAAAGTGAATTTTTTCCACATACAGCATATGAATAAATCCCACAAATATAGTGTGGATCAAAAGAGGTAAGACACAAAAAGAAAACAGAATGTATAGCTCCATTTATCTAAACATTCTGAAAGAGCTAAAACTAATCTGTGATAATGGAAGTAATAAAAAATGGCTCCTTTTAGGAAGGCAATTATGCAGTATGACTGGGTGTGGGCACAAGAGAATTCTAAAGTGTCAGCGATATACTCTATGCTATGTTTCCTTTTAAAAGTTCATGGACTTATACACTTATGATTTATACATATTTATGTGTATATGACACACTTCAGTAAAATTTACATTTTAATACTATTTCATTATTTAATTTACATTTTAATACTATTTCATTAATACTATTTCATTATTATGGGTAGTTCAGTAAAAAATTATTTAGTAAAATATTTCATTACTAATTCGGTAAAAACCATATTAAAATAAAATTCAGTAAAATTTTCAATAATTCAGTAAAAAACTCAGCAAATATTAAAATAATTAAGCAAAAAATAATTCCGTCAAAATTTTAGTAGTTTTTTTATTATTGAGTAATTCAGTAAACAATTACATTAAAATAAAATTCATTAAAATTTACATTAAAATAAAAATTACATTAAAATAGCATCAGATCCTTGCTCAAAAGTCACTGTGAAAGACTCCTATTTGTGTTTTTGTATTTCTAACACAGGAAAAAGTGAATGCTCAAGTGGATCATACTGTATAACATATCTCAATGGTCTAATTAGAAATGTTAAAATTAACTTTGTTTTAATATAAAATGGAATGGAGACTAGCACTATGAATATCTTAGAAGATGGTAGCCATGAGGTGAATGCATCGTCTGTGATCACTTAGGCCCAAAAATCATCTTCTCCAGATTGGAAGAGAATGCATTCTGACTATTTGGGGTCTGACGAGGAATAGATAGCAGCATGATTTTTGTTTTTCAGTATTTAAATTTATTTTTTCAGCATAACAGTATTCATTGTTTTTGCACAACACCCAGTGCTCCATGCAATACGTGCCCTCCCTATTACCCACCACCTGTTCCCCCAACCACCCACCACCAACCCTTCAAAACCCTCAGGTTGTTTTTCAGAGTCCATAGTCTCTTATGGTTCGCCTCCCCTTCCAATTTTTTTTTTTTTATAAACATATAATGTATTTTTATCCTCAGGGATACAGGTCTGTGAATTGCCAGGTTGACACACTTCACAGCACTCAGGATAGCACTTACCCTCCCCAATGTCCATAACCCCCTCCCCCTCTCCCAATCCCACCTCCCCCCAGCAACCCCCAGTTTGTTTTGTGAGATTAAGAGTCATTTATGGTTTGTCTCCCTCCCAATCCCATCTTGTTTCATTTATTCTTCTCCTGTCCCCCTAACTCCCCATGTTGCATCTCCATGTCTTCATATCAGGGAGATCATATGATAGTTGTCTTTCTCCGATTGACTTATTTCACTAAGCATGATACCCTCTAGTTCCATCCACATCGTCACAAATGGCAAGATTTCATTTCTTTTTTTTTTTCCCATTTTATTTATTTTTTTCAGCATAACAGTATTCATTGTTTTTGCACAACACCCAGTGCTCCATGCAAAACGTGCCCTCCCTATTACCCACCACCTGTTCCCCCAACCTCCCTGACCCTTCAAAACCCTCAGGTTGTTTTTCAGAGTCCATAGTCTCTTATGGTTCGCCTCCCCTCCCCAATGTCCATAGCCCCCTCCCCCTCTCCCAATCCCACCTCCCCCCAGCAACCCCCAGTTTGTTTTGTGAGATTAAGAGTCATTTATGGTTTGTCTCCCTCCCAATCCCATCTTGTTTCATTTATTCTTCTCCTATCCCCCTACCCCCCCATGTTGCTTCTCCATGTCCTCATATCAGGGAGATCATATGATAGTTGTCTTTCTCCGATTGACTTATTTCACTAAGCATGATACGCTCTAGTTCCATCCACGTCATCGCAAATGGCAAGATTTCATTTCTTTTGATGGCTGCATAGTATTCCATTGTGTATATATACCACCTCTTCTTTATCCATTCATCTGTTGATGGACATCTAGGTTCTTTCCATAGTTTGGCTATTGTAGACATTGCTGCTATAAACATTCGGGTACACGTGCCCCTTCAGATCACTATGTCTGTATCTTTAGGGTAAATACCCAGTAGTGCGATTGCTGGGTCATAGGGTTCTTTATTCTCTGTCATTTGGTCTTCTATATCACTAATTCTTTCTTCTGCCTCATTTATCCTAGCAGTGAGAGCCTCCATTTTTGATTGCACCTCATTAATAGCTTTTTTGATTTCAACTTGGTTAGATTTTAGTTCTTTAATTTCTCCAGAAAGGGCTTTAATATCTCCAGAGAGGGTTTCTCTAATATCTTCCATGCCTTTTTCGAGCCCGGCTAGAATGTTCAGAATCGTCATTCTGAACTCTTGATCTGACATATTACCAATGTCTGTGTTGATTAGGTCCCTAGCCTTCGGTACTGTCTCTTGTTCTTTTGTTTGTGGTGATTTTTTCCGCCTTGTCATTTTGTCCAGATAAGAGGATATGAAGGAACAAATAAAATACTAAAAGGGTGGCAAAGACCCCAGAAAAATGCACTGTAACCAAATGAGAAGAGACCCCCAAATTGTGGGGGGGGGAGAAAGGGGATAAAAAGAGGTTCAGAAAAAAAAAAGAAAAGAAAAAAATTTAAAAAATAAAACAAATAAAGAAAAAATATAAAAAAGAAAAAATATATATATTTAGATAAACTAGTCAAAAAACGTTAAAAAAGAAAAGGGTAAAAGTATTTAAAAATTTAGCAGAAGAAGAAAAAAGAAAAAAAATTGAAAAAAGAAAAAAGAAAAAAAAAATTGAAGTAGCCGCAAGACTAAAGAATCATGGGGAGAAAGCCATGAGTTCCGTGCTTTGCTTTCTCCTCCTCTGGAATTGCGCTGCTTTCTCAGGAGTTGAACCTACTTTCCTTGATAGATGAACTTTGTCCTGGCTGGATATTTTGTTGATCTTCTGGGGGAGGGGCCTGTTGTAGTGACTCTCAAGTGTTTTGCCTGAGGCGGGATTGCACCGCCCTTACCGGCGACCGGACTAAGTAATCGGCTTGGGTTCGCTTTTGGGAGCTTCTGTTCCCTGAACGCTTTCCGTAGAGTTCCGGAGGACGGGAATGAAAATGGCGGCCTCCCAGTCTCCGGCCCGGAGGAGCCGAGAGCCTGGGGCCCCCCTCCTCAGTGCGCTACCAGAGGACAGCACCCAATCACTCCCATATCCCCTGTCTCTAGCCGCGCTCCGAGCTCACCCAGCCCACGACCAGTTCAAGGTAACCCCGAGCTGAGAGTTCAGTCCTTGGCTCTGTCTCTGCAGCCGGTTTCTCCGTTCTAATAGCTGCGAGCTCTGCGACACTCGACACCCCCGATCCTTCTGTGACCCTGCGGGACCTGCGGCCACGCTGACCCCGCGTGGGCTTCACCCTGGGTTAGCCTCTGGAGCAATGTCCCTCAGTGGAACAGACTTTTAAAAGTCCTGATTTTGTGCTCCATTCCTCCGCCGCTTGCCGGGAGCCGGCCCCTCCCCCCGCGGTCTATCTTCCCGTCGTTTTAGATTCACTTCTCTGCCAGTCCTACCTTTCAGAAAGTGGTTGATTTTCTGTTTCTAGAATTGCTGTTCTTCTTCTCTTTGATCTCCCGTTGGATTTGTAGGTGTTTGCAATGTTTAGATAAGCTATGGAGCTGATCTCCTGCTACCTGATGTAGTTTCAGCCTGCTACTTCTCCACCATCTTCAAAATTTCATTTCTTTTGATGGCTGCATAGTATTCCATTGTGTATATATACCACATCTTCTTTATCCATTCATCTGTTGATGGACATCTAGGTTCTTTCCATAGTTTGGCTATTGTAGACATTGCTGCTATAAACATTCAGGTACACGTGCCCCTTCGGATCACTGCGTTTGTATCTTTAGGGTAAATACCCAGTAGTGCAATTGCTGGGTCATAGGGGGGTTCTATTTTCAACATTTTGAGGAACTTCCATGCTGTTTTCCAGAGTGGTTGCACCAGCTTGCATTCCCACCAACAGTGGAGGAGGGTTCCCCTTTCTCCACATCCTCGCCAGCATCTGTCATTTCCTGACTTGTTAATTTTAGCCATTCTGACTGGTGTGAGGTGATATCTCATTGTGGTTTTGATTTGTATTTCCCTGATGCCGAGTGACGTGGAGCACTTTTTCATGTGTCTGTTGGCCATCTGGATGTCTTCTTTGCAGAAATGTCTGTTCATGTCCTCTGCCCATTTCTTGATTGGATTGTTTGTTCTTTGGGTGTTGAGTTTGCTAAGTTCCTTATAGATTTTGGATACTAGCCCTTTATCTGATATGTCGTTTGCAAATATCTTCTCCCATTCTGTCAGTTGTCTTTTGGTTTTGTTAACTGTTTCCTTTGCTGTGCAAAAGCTTTTGATCTTGATGAAATCCCAATAGTTCATTTTTGCCCTTGCTTCCCTTGCCTTTGCCAATGTTCCTAGGAAGATGTTGCTACGGCTGAGGTCGAAGAGGTTGCTGCCTGCGATCTCCTCAAGGATTTTGATGGATTCCTTTCTCACATTGAGGTCCTTCATCCATTTTGAGTCTATTTTCGTGTGTGGTGTAAGGAAGTGGTCCAATTTCATTTTCTGCATGTGGTTGACCAATATTCCCAGCACCATTTATTGAAGAGGCTGTCTTTTTTCCATTGGACATTCTTTCCTGCTTTGTCGAAGATTAGTTGACCACAGAGTTGAGGGTCTATTTCTGGGCTCTCTATTCTGTTCCATTGATCTATGTGTCTGTTTTTGTGCCAGTACCATGCTGTCTTGATGATGACGGCTTTGTAATAGAGCTTGAAGTCCAGAATTGTGATGCCTCCCACTTTAGCTTTGTTTTTCAATATTCCTTTGGCTGTTCGAGGTCTTTTCTGGTTCCATATAAATTTTAGGATTATTTGTTCCATTTCTTTGAAAAAAATGGATGGTATTTTGATAGGGATTGCATTAAATGTGTAGATTGCTTTAGGTAGCATAGACATTTTCACAATATTTATTCTTCCAATTCAGGAGCATGGAACATTTTTCCATTTCTTTGTGTCTTCCTCAATTTTTTTCATGAGTACTATATAGTTTTCTGCATATAGATTCTTAACCTCTTTGGTTTGGTTTATTCCTAGGTATCTTATAGTTTTGGGTGCAATTGTAAATGGGATTGACTCCTTAATTTCTCTTTCTTCTGTCTTGTTGTTGGTGTAGAGAAATGCAACTGATTTCTGTGCATTGATTTTATATCCTGACACTTTACTGAATTCCTGTACAAGTTCTAGCAGTTTTGGAGTGGAGTCTTTTGGGTTTTCCACATATAGTATCATATCATCTGCGAAGAGTGATAGTTTGACTTCTTCTTTGCCGATTTCGATGCCTTTAATTTCTTTTTGTTGTCTGATTGCTGAGGCTAGGACTTCTAGTACTATGTTGAATAGCAGTGGTGATAATGGACATCCCTGCCGTGTTCCTGACCTTAGCGGAAAAGCTTTCAGTTTATCTCCATTGAGAATGATATTTGTGGTGTGTTTTTCATAGATGGCTTTGATAATATTGAGGTATGTGCCCTCTATCCCTACACTTTGAAGAGTTTTGATCAGGAAGGGATGCTGTACTTTGTCAAATGCTTTTTCAGCATCTATTGAGAGTATCATATGGTTCTTGTTCTTTCTTTTATTAATGTGTTCTATCACATTGATTGATTTGCGGATGTTGAACCAACCCTGCAGCCCTGGAATAAATCCCACTTGATCGTGGTGAATAACCCTTTTAATGTACTGTTGAATCCTATTGGCTAGTATTTTGGTGAGAATTTTTGCATCTGTGTTCATCAAGGATATTGGTCTGTAGTTCTCTTTTTTGGTGGGATCCTTGTCTGGTTTTGGGATCAAGGTGATGCTGGCCTCATAAAATGAGTTTGGAAGTTTTCCTTCCATTTCTATTTTTTGGAACAGTTTCAGGAGAATAGGAATGAGTTCTTCTTTAAATGTTTGGTAGAATTCCCCTGGGAAGCCGTCTGGCCCTGGGCTTTTGTTTGTTTGGAGATTTTTGATGACTGTTTCAATCTCCTTACTGGTTATGGGCCTGTTCAGGTTTTCTATTTCTTCCTGGTTCAGTTGTGGTAGTTTATATGTCTCTAGGAATGCATCCATTTCTTCCAGATTGTCCAATTTGTTGGCGTAGAGTTGCTCATAGTATGTTCTTATAATTGTCTGTATTTCTTTGGTGTTAGTTGTGATCTCTCCTCTTTCATTCATGATTTTATTTATTTGGGTCCTTTCTCTTTTCTTTTTGATGAGTCTGGCCAGGGGTTTATCAATCTTATTGATTCTTTCAAAGAACCAGCTCTTAGTTTCATTGATTTTTTTCTATTTTTTTTTGGTTTCTATTTCATTGATTTCTGCTCTGATCTTTATGATTTCTCTTCTCCTGCTGGGTTTAGGGTTTCTTTCTTGTTCTTTCTCCAGCTCCTTTACGTGTAGGGTTAGGTTGTGTACTTGAGACCTTTCTTGTTTCTTGAGAAAGGCTTGTACCACTATATATTTTCCTCTCAGGACTGCCTTTGCTGTGTCCCACAGATTTTGAAACGTTGTGTTTTCATTATCATTTGTTTCCATGAATTTTTTCAATTCTTCTTTAATTTCCTGGTTGACCCATTCATTCTTTAGAAGGATGCTGTTTAGTCTCCATGTATTTGGGTTCTTTCCAGCTTTCCTCTTGTGATTGAGTTCTAGCTTCAGAACATTGTGGTCTGAAAATATGCAGGGAATGATCCTAATCTTTTGATACCGGTTGAGACCTGATTTGTGACCCAGGATGGGATCTATTCTGGAGAAGGTTCCATGTGCACTAGAGAAGAATGTGTATTCTGTTGCTTTGGGATGAAATGTTCTGAATATATCTGTGATGTCCATCTAGTCCAGTGTGTCATTTAAGGCCTTTATTTCCTTGTAGATCTTTTGCTTGGATGATCTGTCCATTTCAGTGAGGGGGGTGTTCAAGTCCCCTACTATTACTGTATTATTATTGATGTGTTTCTTTGATTTTGTTATTAATTGGTTTATATAGTTGACTGCTCCCACGTTAGGGGCATAGATATTTAAAATTGTTAGATCTTCTTGTTGGACAGACCCTTTGAGTAGGATATAGTGTCCTTCCTCATCTCTTATTATAGTCTTTGGCTTAAAATCTAATTGATCTGATATAAGGATTGCCACCCCAGCTTTCTTCTGATGCCCATTAGCATAGTATGTTGTTTTCCACCCCCTCACTTTAAATCTGGAGGTGTCCTCGTGTCTAAAATGAGTTTCTTGTAGGGAACATACTGATGGGTTTTGTTTTTTTATCCATTCTGATACCCTGTGTCTTTTGATTGGGGCATTTCGCCCATTAACATTCAGGGTAACTATTGAGAGATATGAATTTAGTGCCATTATTAGCCTGTAAGGTGACTGTTACTGTATATTGTCTCTGTACCTTTCTGATCTACTACTTTTAGGCTCTCTCTTTGCTTAGAGGACCCCTTTCAATATTTCCTGTAGAGCTGGTTTGGTGTTTGCAAATTCTTTCAGTTTTTGTTTGTCCTGGAAGCTTTTGATCTCTCCTTCTATTTTCAATGATAGCCTAGCTGGATAGAGTATTCTTGGCTGCATGTTTTTCTCGTTGAGTGCTCTGAATATATCATGCCAGCTCTTTCTGGCCTGCCAGGTCTCTGTGGATAAGTCTGCTGCCAATCTAATATTTTTACCATTGTATGTTACAGACTTCTTTTCCCGGGCTGCTTTCAGGATTTTCTCTTTGTCACTAAGACTTGTAAATTTTACTATTAGGTGACGGGGTGTGGACCTATTCTTGTTGACTTTGAGGGGGGTTCTCTGCATCTCCTGGATTTTGATGCTTGTTCCCTTTGCCATATTAGGGAAATTCTCTCCAATAATTCTCTCCCATAGACCTTCTGCTCCCCTCTCTGTTTCTTCTTCTTCTGGAATCCCAATTATTCTAATGCTGTATCGTCTTATGGTGTCACTTATCTCTCGAATTCTCCCCTCGTGGTCCAGTAGCTGTTTTTCCCTCTTTTGCTCGGCTTCTTTATTCTCTGTCATTTGGTCTTCTATATCACTAATTCTTTCTTCTGCCTCATTTATCCTAGCAGTGAGAGCCTCCATTTTTGATTGCACCTCATTAATAGCTTTTTTGATTTCAACTTGGTTAGATTTTAGTTCTTTAATTTCTCCAGAAAGGGCTTTTATATCTCCAGAGAGGGTTTCTCTAATATCTTCCATGCCTTTTTTGAGTCCGGCTAGAACGTTCAGAATCGTCATTCTGAACTCTTGACCTGACATATTACCAATGTCTGTGTTGATTAGGTCCCTAGCCTTCGGTACTGCCTCTTGTTCTTTTGTTTGTGGTGATTTTTTCCGTCTTGTCATTTTGTCCAGATAAGAGGATATGTAGGATCAAATAAAATACTAAAAGTGTGGCAAAGACCCCAGAAAAATGCACTTTAACCAAATCAGAAGAGACCCCAAATTGTGGGGTGGAGAAAGAAGATAAAAAGAGTTTCAGAAAAAAAAAGAAAAAAATTTTAAAAAGAAAACAAATAAAGAAAAAATATAAAAAAGAGAGAAAAAATATATATATTTAGATAAACTAGTCAAAAAACGTTAAAAAAGAAAAGGGTAAAAGTTTTTAAAAATTTAGCAGAAGAAGAAAAAAGAAAGAAAAAAAATGAAAAAAGAGAAAAAAAATTGAATTAGCCACAAGACTAAAGAATCATGGGGAGAAAGCCATGAGTTCCGTGCTTTGCTTTCTCCTCCTCTAGAATTCCACTTCTGCCTTAGGAATTGAACCTGCTTTCCTTGATAGATGAACTTTGTCCTGGCTGGATATTTTGTTGATCTTCTGGGGGGAGGGGCCTGTTGTAGTGACTCTCAAGTGTCTTTGCCCGAGGTGGAATTGCACCGCCCTTACCGGCAGCCAGACTGAGTAATCGGCTCAGGTTCGCTTTTGGGAGCTTCTGTTACCTGAACGCTTTCCGTAGAGGCCTGGAGGACAGGAATGAAAATGGCGGCCTCCTAGTCTCTGGCCCAGAGGAGCCGAGAGTCTGGGGCCCCACTCCTCAGTGCACCCCCAGAGGATAGCACCCAATCACTCCCGTATCCCCAGTCTCTAGCCACGCTCCGAGCTCACCCAGCCAGCGACCAGTTCAAGGTAACCCCGAGCTAAGAGTTCAGTCCTCGGCTCTGTCTCTGTAGCCAGCTTCTCCGTTCTAATACCTGCGAGCTCTGTGACACTCCGACACCCCCAATCCTTCTGTGACCCTGCGGGACCTGGGGCCACGCTGACCCCGCGTGGGCTTCACCCCGGTTTAGCCTCTGGAGCACTGTCCCTCAGTGGAACAGACTTTTAAAAGTCCTGATTTTGTGCTCCATTCCTCCGCCGCTTGCCGGGAGCCGGCCCCTCCCCCCGCGGTCTATCCTCTCGCCGTTTTAGATTCACTTCTCCGCCAGTCCTACCTTTCAGAAAGTGGTTGATTTTCTGTTTCTAGAATTGCTGTTCTTCTTCTCTTCGATCTCCCGTTGGATTTGTAGGTGTTCGCAATGTTTAGATAAGCTATGGAGCTGATCTCCTGCTACCTGATGTAGTCTCAGCCTGCTACTTCTCCACCATCTTGACTCCTCCTCATGATGTTTTATTTGTAAAAATTGGGAGACCAGAAACAAGCAGGGAAACCATTGGTGTGTATGTGTCTAGGACAGTAAAATCTTTTGAGTCTGTGACAACTTTTTTTTAAATCATTTTTGGCACCTCCAAATAGTAACTTTGAGCCTCATTGAAGAGCACAAAGGTGGTGGACACATGATTTTTATAAAGCAGAAGTGCTAAGAAGTGGGAAGAGCAGTCATCTAACTCAAAATAACTTTAAAAATACAGATATAACAAATAATGAATTTGAAAGTCTGCATGCAAATCACAATAATGATGTGAATTATTAGAATTTTGAGTGGAGGAATGGAGACAGGAATCAGAATTTCATTCTTACTGGCTGAAATTCTGTACTTCCTTATCCATGGAAACCAGCACCCTGGTCATGTTGGTCGCTTGTAGGAGCGTTCTCTGGGAGAAATTCTAAAATAAGGATGTATCATTTTATCCAATGTTTCAGCTAATTACATTCATTTTCAGACACAACTTGATGAATTCAAACCTGGTTTAGACCTTTCAGTTGGGGCTTTTTAAAAAAATTGCACTTAAGTTTGGAATGTAACATACTCTGGGGAATGAAAAAGGAAGGCTCTATGTGGGGTCAGTTTTACACAATGGGAAGTCCAAAGTTGAAGCAATAATTCATCTAATTTTATAATGTCTGGCTAAATAGAATCTAAGCACTGTCAGAAACATATAAATTTAGGGTACAGAAAGGAGAATATTCACTAATCGACATCTAAAGTTTGGCATAAAATTCTTTAGCTAGTGTTTAGCCTCTGTTCTGAGATTTGCATAAGAACCAATGTTTTTCTCAAAATACTGATATCAGGGCTTCAGGCCAGTTGCACCTGTGGTGAGTACATGACTGAGGAAATCAATCTGACTTCTTTTCCAACTTCCCTGTACTTGTCTTTAATTATGAGTTATGATTCTGGAAACGGTGCTTTGCAGAATGAAACATATCTTCCTTTTTAAGGAAGGCTTTTTAAGGCTGGATTACTTGAATCAAAGCCATAGTATAACAGTGTCATTTGATATTCACAGATGATAGGCCTAGAGATGTTTGGACAAATAAGGCAGGATTGGGGGCAGTGGCTTGACAAGGGTGCATCCGCCCAGTGCCATCGGCTACCCATATATTGGTTTAATCTTTATAGACATGTTATAATGTATGCTTTGTCATCCCATTTTGTCCATGTCAAAATTAACATTCAGGAGGCTAATCAGAATTCTAGAAAGCTACATAACTGAGATTGGAACCCAGTTTCTCCTGACTTGTCCATTTATTGTTTATCAGATATTTACTGGGCCTCTTCTATGCTTCAGCTATTGTGCCAGGTGAAAGGATACCACGGTTTGCTAAAACAGTCCTGGCCCCTGTTCTGGTGAAACTTAAAATCTAGTAAAGGGAAAGGGAATGTAAGTAAAAATATCCATGAAATGTAGTTGTAAGCTATGATAAAAACTATAATGGAAAATAGAATGTTATTTGAGGGAGGAGTAAGGAGGAATTTAATTTATAAAAGACGGTCATGGAAGACAAGTATGGGTTCATAATACTTATGGTAACTTAGATATGAGTGAAGGTTTATGAGGCAGTGAATGACTAACAGTATTTACACAATAGGAGCTATGTTGGGAAGGTCATGTGGTATAAGGGAGCACAGCATCTTGATGGAACTGAAAGAAGATGAGTAGTATCCAGTATGAGCAGTGAGAAAATAGCACGGGATGGGTTTGGGAAGGTACACAGAAATTACACTGTTTGGGTATTTGTATACCAATGGTGATGAAACTGGGCATGAATTAAAGGGCACAGAACAGAAGAATGATATTAGAAGACTACCTGCGGTGGGGGGGGGGCATGTAGATTGAAGTGGGACAAATGGAAGCAGAGAAGTGCACATGAATGTTGACTGGCTTGGTCTATTGTGGTCTAGTCTAGCATGGTGGAAAGGGAGAGAGACAGCAATATGTGGACATGGAGTATGCTTTGGCAGAATCAACATGACTAAAGGATGAACTGGATTAGGAGAATGAAGGAAAGGAAGGAGTCATATCTATCAGTTTGGATTATCTCCAAATTAATGAGTTGATCGATTAGATGGGCTATCTAACATTTACTGGTATATGGAAACTAGAGAAGTAGATTTAGGGGTGAAAATGAGCAGTTTACTTTAGACCATGCTAAATCTTTAGCCCCTCTGAAACACTCAAGTGGAGATATCAAACGGAAAGCAGCATACAGATTCTGGAACTCAGAAGTCTAGTCTCACTAAACATCAGTTGGGAATTGTTTAGTGAGGGGAGATCTATTAGTTTCCTGCTGCTGTTGTAACAAATCACCCCGAATTTACTGGCTTAAAACAATACATATTTATCATTTTACAGTTTTGGATGTCAGCAATCTGAAATAAGTTTCACTGAGCTAATGTCAATGTGCTGCCAGTCCTATGTTCCTTCTGGAGGCTCAAGAGGAATGGTTGTTTGTTTATTTATTTTTGTCTTTTGGATCTTCTAGAGGCTGCCTGCATTCCTTAGCTCATGGACCCCTACTTCATCTTCAGCCATCCATAGTAGCAACTTCAAATCTCTCTGCTTTAAGACCTCTATTTCCATCATTGTATCACCTTCTTTAATTCTGACCCAGATAATTCCAGATAGTCTCCCCATTTCAAGATACTTAACCATATTTGAAAAGTCCTTTTGTTGTGGGTATTAGAATATGGGCATTTTTAGGGGATCATCATTATATCCAGTAAAAGGAGTTTGAGGCCATGAGAGGGATGAGATCACCTAGGGAAATTCCTAGGCCACAGATTTTATGAGTGTATAAGCTTTTATCAAATTTACTTCCAAACAACTTAATCAAATTCTTGTGAAAATATTTCAGGTTCAGAGTATTTTTTAGATTTCAGATTATGGATAAGATAACAAATGTGTACAACACTTACGAAGTAGCAGTCTCTTACAATTTTCTAATTGAAGATTTTTGGTTGTAAGAAATATTTATGAGGGTTTTATAAAAAATATGAAAACGTGGGTAAGTCAATATCTATTATCTGTTTAGATGAAGTTCTTGCTAAATTTAAAATGGCAAGCCTTTCATATATAACATATACTACATAGTATATGCTGTATCCTGTCATATGTATACATACTATGGTAGCATAAATATGTATACTACATATACATACTATGGTAGCATAAATAAATATGAAAATATTGAAACAAAAATATCCATAACACAAGGAATATAAATGGGTGATAAATATTAAAATGTCAATCCCTTCATATTGAATGAAATGTCAAACAAACTTAATTTATCAAATTAGGGCACCTGGGTGGCTCAGTGGGTTAAAGCCTCTACCTTTGGCTCAGGTCATGATCCCAGGGTCCTGGGATGGAGTCCCGCTTTGGGCTCTCTGCTCAGCAGGGAGCCTTCTTCCTCCTCTCTCTCTGCCTGCTTCTCTACCTACTTGTGATCTCTGTCTGCCAAATAAATAAATAAAATCTAAAAAAAAAATTATCAAATTAGCTATGGGTGGTAAAGATTTGATGAAATGCAGGCTTTTAAATTATTTTTGTTAAGAGTCTTAAGAACATTTAATCATTTGGCTCATGAATTCTAATTTCAGGATCTATTCTAAGAACTTAATCATAAATGTGGAGAAATATGTATGCATAAAGTTAGAGGTTAAACATGAACAGAAAAACCTATTAGGGATTGGCTAACTACAATGAGATCAATACAATGGAACATCATTAGCAATTAAATGATGTTTTAGAAAGATCTATAAGAATATGGCAAATTATTCATATATTGAAGCAAAAAGGGAAAGAGTTAAGTTTCAAAAATATATACCATTTATACGGACAAAAAAGGAGACTGAAAGGAAACTTGTGAAAATACTAATGGCATCTACTTTTCACTGGTGGGATTATAGGTGAATAATTTTGTGCCACAGTATAATTCTGTATTTCTTATTTTTTTAGTCACAAGTACATAGTTTTATCTTCAAGATTAAAAGAAATGTAAAGTTTTAGTAGGAAATGTAGCCATTGCATGATCCTTTTGGAATTCTTCCCTATTATTGGTGTTTTAGCGCAAGGTGTCACACCAGTGGTCCGAATATGTGTCAATGAAAGGGAACAAGAGGGAACATCCACTTGAGTGGATGATCTTTGTGGGAGAAAGTGGCAGGAGAATGTAACTGATTAATTGCAGCACTCAAGGAGAAAGATGAATGGGGCTCTGCAGATACCATCTGTGTTTTATCAGAGTAGATTATAGCTGCTCCACTGTCCCCACATCAGGGAGAAGGGAATAGCATTGCTGTATATGCAGATTTTCTATAATAAAAATGTTCCTGGCTGGCATATAGGAGCGATCAAAGTCAGATTTTTTTTTCTTTTAACTAAATTTATCTGACATCTCAAACAACAAAACCACAATGTGTCATGTTCCACAATGGGGAAATAAGATTTGAGCTGATATGTGTTCTTCATCTAGAGCTTAATTAAAATAAGAAATAAAGCACAGTTGTACTGGAAAAAAGTTAACAGGGCTCAGATTTATTTCATGGATAATCATGACTTGTTAATTTAGAACTTCTTCAGAATTTTTTAAAAAAATTAAAATGATTGGCATAAGGAAGTCTTCAAACATTTCATGCCACTTGCTTTAGAATCTGCATTATATATTCCCTGTTGGTTTTTCACTTAGACTGTATCTCGGGGCATTTTTCCTTTAGTTGGTCATATTTCAAATTACAGAAACTGCTTGGTTGATGGGTATGTCCCTCTGAACAAATTATCAATTAGACTGGTGAAGGGGCAGATGTAAAATGAGATCATTGAAACCATAGTTAAGAAATTGGTTTCTTCCCATTTGTGCTTTATTTGATTATACATCAAATAAATGATACTTTTTAAAATTTTAAAATGATACTTTTAAAAATTTTACTAAAGTAAAATGTAAAATGATAAATTTTACTTTAGGTAAAATGGTGTTTTACCTAAAGTAATGTTAGCTTGAAAGGCTTTCTAAAGGAGACCTATGAATGAAGCTCTTATGTTTCATGAAAATGTCTGAACTTGGGGTGCTTGGCTGGTTCAGTCTGTAGAGCATGTTAACTCTTGATCTTGTGTTGTGAGCTTAAGCCCCAAGCTGGGCATAGAGATTACTTCAAACAAGCAAACAAACAGTCAAAAAAAATATCTGAATCTTATTAGTAAGGGGGAAAATGATGTTTGTCTATCTTTACATTCATATTTTTAGATTCTAGAGTGTTTCTTGTCATTCCCAGTTACCTTAGTTTTACTAATGTTTACTGATGGTAATTACTGTGTGTATTGAGTTATCAGAAAGGGAAATACCCTCACTACTGCTTCAGTATGTCCCTCATCAAATCTCTGCCTTAGGGGACATCAGTGTGTGTGTGTGTGTGTGTGTGTGTGTGTGTGTGTGTGTGTCTGTGACGGAGCAGAAGTTTGTCTTTGGTTTAGTTTCACAATCTGTCCAATGAAGACGTTCGGATTAGCAGCCATTGAAATTGTGCCAAGGTGTTCCAGACCACTAAGTGACAATTCTGAGTTATTCTTTTCTAGGTAGAAAACAAAACAAAATATAAAAGACAAGGAGACCAAGGAGTTGTGTGGAAACAACTTTGAGAGGAGATGCAGGAATCCTGGATTCAAAGGCTCTAATGCTGCTTGTAGAACTGAATGTCAGTGATTTTGATAAATCACATAAACTTTCTTGGAGGTGAAACTAGATGTTCTCTGGCATACCTCCTCATTATACTATTCTATACAAAAACTTAATAAATAAAAAAAAGAAAGAAAAATGAGAAAAGGAAAGAAGGGAAAGGAATAAGGAAAGAAAAACAATAAGACCTGGAAGGACTCCTTGCAGTAAATTTGAAACCAGCAATGGACCAAAATGTACAGAAGTAAATTCTAATTAGGAAAGTGTCCCCATGTGGGTGAGGACGTGCAAAGGAGCTCATGTAGACGCCTTTCTTCCCCTGCTTTGTAGGGAGTCTGTGCCTTTGAAACAATCATGCATCTTTATGATCAATGGTATTGTTTCTTTCCATTTCCTTTTTTTTTTTTTAAGTAAGACAGGAAAATGAGACACTGGACTGTTGAGAGCATTCAGGTGGAAAATTATTACAGGATCTTATCTAAATCTGACAGCCTCTTTTATATGACTACCAGACTCTAGCTCCTGTATTTTGAGGGTTATTTGTCCTTACATATTTGTTTAAGTTTTATTTAATGCTTTGTCAGTTTTTAATACAGATTAATGATGAAAAAAGTTAAAGGAAAACACTTAAAGGAAACAGTTTACAAATGTGTTTGTAAACTATTAGCTGGCAATTATGAGATGAATATCATATTATATATCACCCACATCACTGGGTAACTTAATAAACAGTGTAGTCTGAACAGAAAATAAAACTGACTAGAAGGGGACTATAAATTTCAAAATTATAAAAGAATGACAAAAGCAAGATCATATTGAAAGACAATTATCATGAAAAGATTAAGATTGAAACATACCTTAAAACACAGACAAAAGCACACACACGCGAACAGAGTTTAAGTGTATGTTTTTTATGACAAACATAAAGCATAATAATACATTTAATAACAATGATTAAGCAACTATTGACTTAAATCAGGAGTAATAACATTAACAACAACAGCAAAATGAACCTAGGGAATCCAACATTTATTGATAAAAATAGTCATATGACTACTTAAAAGAAAACTTGAGGAAAAAGTAATTTTCCTGATAAACAACTGTTCAGGAACATAGGAATTATGCAGCGACTCAATTTCATTTCATATAGAGTTACCTAACTAATGTGAATGCCACATCAAACTAGGGGGAAAAACCTACTGGAAAGCATTAATACACAATGTTACTTAGAAACATGGAATTTTCAAAAACAATGAGAAAATAGTTTAAAATAGTCCAAAAATGTTCTATGCTATGATTGCAAAGGTAACCTTTGTAGTAAATGACAATGGAAAGAGGGATTGGGACAACAAAGAAGAAAGTACAACAAATAAAAGTGATAATACTGGAAGTGAAATTTGAATAAAAACTAACTGGAATCCCGGAAGAAAGAGGTGAAGACCGGACGTTGATGCTAACCCTGGGTATGTGGCCAGAGGAGCTTATGAAGGCAAACTTACCAACCTATGAAAAGAAAATGGATGTAAAAGAAAGGATGAAGATGTCCCAGAGGAAGTTACACTGGAAAAAAAAACAACAACAACAACACCCTTAAGATCTGAGAATTCTCAGAGATAGCTTACGACATAAAAGTGAAAGTCTCAAATGTGGAAAGCTGATCCAAACTTAGAAAGGAGCCTGGCAGCTGGCGATTCACGAAGAACACCAGGAGGTTCTTCTGATTCCATCTGATACATTAAATGACAAGGAGAACAAGGACTATTCTAACCCTTCTTCACAAATTTTCCAGAGGAAGGAACGAGGTAATCCTCCCAGTTTCTAATTTTAAAGTTACAGTGTACTTTGGCTAGCTTTACTTTCCTCTTTTTCTTTTACTAAGGTATGTAGTAACCAAAAGCAAGAGATTTTTCAATACATTGGCAATGTTTTTAAAGGTCATAGCTCTATGATCATTCCCTACTGGGTATTCAGATGCCTTCCCAGGCTTTCAGGGAGCGCCATCAGGCAGGCAGTTCTACACCACTGTGCAGAGTGGGAAGTGCCCAGATTTCTCATCAGTCATCAAATAGCAGAGGTTAGTGAAGCTACCACACACTCTTAATAAATTATAGGGAAAAACAGGCCTAGAAGATACGTTATAAGGTGAAACGAATATATCCTAAACTATAAAACACTAGAAGGCTATATTAAAGTAGGGGATAACTATTATTTAACATGGGTGTAATAAGGAAATGATTACTTTTGAAAGATATTTCAGGACTACCTAGAAAAAAATATCTATTTGAATCAACTGAGACTCCACAGAAAACATTATTATATATCAATTTCTGAATTAATGTATAAATATAATACTTTTTATATGCCAATAATAACCAGGTAGAATCTATTGGAGTAAAATACTATATTTGCTCTAGCAGAATTCCTAATCTAGGAATCTGGGAAATTGTTTGTAATAAAGATGGCAGGTAAAATATTTCATTTCCTTAAATATAAAAAAAATGAGTACTGCTAAGATAAGGGACAAAGGTTATTAACATAACATTTTCCAATGTATGAACATTGGAAATAGCTAATAACTATTTGAAAATAAGTTTCATCTTATTAACTAATCTAGTTTAATTTTAATTTTGGCTAAAAGAGCAAATATTTTTAAAGATTTTATTTATTTATTTGACAGAGAGAGAGAGAGCGCACAAGCAGGGTGAGTGACAGGCAGAGGGACAGGGAGATGCAAGCTCCCCATGAGAAGGGAGCCTGATATGGAACTTGATCCCAGGAGCCCGGGATCATGACCTGAGCCAAAGGCAGGTGGTTAACAGATTGAGTCACCCAGGCACCCTGAGCAAATATATATTTTTTTAATGATAATATTTTGCCCTGGTAATAATGATGTGAGATGATTTTCAATTATGCCAGGCTGAGGGAAGTTTAAGTGACTACTCCCATTAGAAATTTACTCAGGAAACAACATGTGTTGGAGAGGATGTGGAGAATGGGGAACCTTCTTACACTGTTGGTGGGAATGCAAGTTGGTGCAGCCACTTTGGAGAACAGTGTGGAGATTCCTCAAGAAATCAAAAATAGAGCTTCCCTATGACCCTGCAATTGTACTACTGGGTATTTACCCCAAAGATACAGATGGAGTGAAAAGAAGGGCCATCTGTACCCCAATGTTCATAGCAGCAATGGCTACGGTCACCAAACTGTGGAAAGAACCAAGATGCCCTTCAATGGACGAATGGATAAGGAAGATGTGGTCCATATACACAATGGAGTATTATGCCTCCATCAGAAAGGATGAATACCCAACTTTTGTAGCAACATGGATGGGACTGGAAGAGATTATGTTGAGTGAAATAAGTCAAGCAGAGAGAGTCAATTATCATATGGTTTCACTTATTTATGGAGCATAACAAAGAACATGGAGGACATGGGGAGATGGAGAGGAGAAGGGAGTTGAGGGAGATTGGAAGGAGAGGTGAACCATGAGAGACTATGGACTCTGAAAAACAACCTGAGGGTCTAGAAGGGGTGGGGGATGGGAGGTTGGGGGAACAAGGTGGTGGGTATTAGTGAGGGCACGTGTTGCATGGAGCACTGGGTGTGGTGCAAAAACAATGAACACTGTTATGCTGAAAAGAAATTAAAAAAAAAATAAATTTGCTCTGGGGACGCCTGGATGGCTCAGTGGGTTAAAGCCTCTGCCTTCGGCTCAGGTCATGATCCCAGGGTCCTGGGATCGAGCCCCACATAGGGCTCTCTGCTCAGCGGGAGCCTGCCTCCCCCTCCCTCTCTGCCTACTTGTAATCTCTGTCAAATAAATAAATAAATAATCTTAAAAAAAATGTATTCTGGGCTCTAGGTATATGCCACTGAGACCCCTACAGTGATGGTGCTGGTTTCCAGGGATGTTGTAGGGGATTTAGAGAGAGATTCACTAGGTGCGATGCAGACCTTTCGACTATTTCAAGGGCTCAATGACCTCTTAGTAATTCGGTGATTCACTGGAAGAACTTACGTTCCACAACATAAAGAAGAATATAGATGGCTAAGATGTATTCCAGCAAAGGATAGAGTTCAGGAGCACCATAACATGGGCTCAGTCCCATAAGACTGCCTCCCCTCTCCCCCACTTTAGATGCCAGTTGCAAGCCTGGGGCTGCTATCTTTGTTTCTGATTGACTGGATACAGATTGGAGTTTCCATAACCTCCTTCTCAGGTTTGACTAATTTGCTAAAGTGGCTCACAGAACTCAGGTAAACATGTTTACTGTTTATTAAAGGATATGATAACATATATGAATAACAGACAAGTGAAGAGGTTTATAGAATGAGGTCCTGGGGTGCCTGGGTGGCTCAGTGGGTTAAAACCTCTGCCTTTCGCTCAGGTCATGATCCCAGGGTCCTGGGATCGAGCCCCGCATCGGGCTCTCTGCTTGGCAGGGAGCCTGCTTCCTCCTCTCTCTCTCTCTCTATGCCTGCCTCTCTCCCTACTTGTGATCTCTATCTGTCAAATAAATAAATAAAATCTTTTTAAAAAAAAAGTATAGAATGAGGTCCTGAACAAAGAAGCTTCTGTCCTTGTGGAGCTTGGGGCCTGACCCGGTGGCAGGTGGAAGTGTTCTGGTTCTCCAATGATGGATCCTCTCTGAGAAAAATGGACCAAAAATCTGTCCTCCTGGGTTTTAATGGAGGCTTTATAATATAGTTGTGATTGACTATATCACTGGTCGTTGGCTCTAGCCCCTCTCCTCTCCTCAGAGGCCAGAGAGCGAAACTGAAAGTTCCAAATGTCTAATCACATGGTTGGTTCCCCTGGCAACCAGCTCCTGTTCCCCCTCCCCTTTTTTTTAACTTTTTCATTTTTTAATGGGTTTCTTCACTTCATTGAACATAAGACAGTTCATTTAAAGTCTTTGTCTAATCATCCCAAGTTCTGGGCACCCACAGGGATAGTTTCTAATTTTTTCCCCTGTGAATGGACTATGCCTTCCTGTTTCTTAGTATACTTGGGAATTCTTTGTTGGACACTAGACATTTTTAATATTGTAATATGTTAACTCTGAATATCAGTTCTCTCCCCAGGACTGCTGCTGTTGTTGTTTTTGAGGGCTTTTGTCTTTTTTTGTTTAGTGATTTTTGAAACTGTTTTTGAAAAGACAATTTTCATTGTCATGTGTGATCACTATAGTCTATTCCATTTTCTGGATGTCCAGCCAGTGACTTGACAAGAGATTTCCATAAGTGGTTGAATACAGTGAGAAAAGGAAGGAAAGGAAAGGAAAGGAAAAGATAGGAAAAGGAAGGGAAGGAAAGGGAAGGAAAGAAAAGAAAAGGAGAGAAGAGAAGAGGAAAGGAAAAGAAAAGAAAAAAGAAAGGAGGAAAGGGGGAGGGGGAGAGGGAGAGGAAGGAAGGGAAGGGAAGGAAAGGTGTTGTATCTTTTCAGCTCATTCAACAGAGGCCAGGAATGTTGATTCAACCCAGTGGGGTTGAAACAGAGGTCACCTCTCTTGCTGACCTCTCAGGAAACCATCAGGCAGATCAAGACACATAGTCCTGAATTTTGGAGGACAAAGTCCTTATTGCTGATGTGGTGCCTGCAAACCATTACAGGAATGTGGCCCCCCACAGCTACCTGATATAGGGCTGGGAGATGTGGTATGGTAGTTTCTATTAAAAAGGCTGAAATTTACCAGTTTCTTTTTTTCTTTTTTTTTTTTTTTAAGATTTTATTTATTTATTTGACAGACAGAGGTCACAAGCAGGCAGAGAGGCAGTCAGAGAGCGGGGGTGGGGTGGGGGGGGGGAAGCAGGCTCTCTGCTCAGCAGGGAGCCTGATGTGGGGCTCGATCCCAGGACCTTGAGAGCATGACCTGAGCTGAAGGCAGAGGCCTTAACCCACTGAGCCACCCAGGTGCCCCTGAAATTTACCAGTTTCTTTCTTCACCAAGCACTCCCTTGGATGCCATAAGTGTTCACTCTGATTCCAGACTTGTGAAATAGTTGGTTCTGATAGCTCTTTTCAGCTGAATAGTTGTTTCTGTGGAGTGATGGATACTTGGAGAACCCAACTTCATCATCTGTCATGATACTGCTTCAAAATATACTAAATTTTTATCCAAAGATAACTACAGAAATCGAAAGGGTAGAAGACATCTCCCAAGTGAGAAAACAGCCTTACCCCTTCTTATATTTTCTGGTGATTAGAAGGAAAAATGACATCTAGGTTCTTTCCATAGTCTGGTTATTGTAGACATTGCTGCTATAAACATTCGGGTACACGTGACCCTTCGGATCACTATGTTTGTATCTTTAGGGTAAATACCCAGTAGTGCAATTGCTGGGTCATAGGGGAGTTCTATTTTCAACATTTTGAGGAACCTCCATGCTGTTTTCCAGAGTGGTTGCACCAGCTTGCATTCCCACCAACAGTGGAGGAGGGTTCCCCTTTCTCCACATCCTCTCCAGCATCTGTCATTTCCTGACTTGTTAATTTTAGCCATTCTGACTGGTGTGAGGTGATATCTCATTGTGGTTTTGATTTGTATTTCCCTGATGCCGAGTGACGTGGAGCACTTTTTCATGTGTCTGTTGGCCATCTGGATGTCTTCTTTGCAGAAATGTCTGTTCATGTCTTCTGCCCATTTCTTGATTGGATTGTTTGTTCTTTGGGTGTTGAGTTTGCTAAGTTCCTTATAGATTTTGGATACTAGCCCTTTATCTGATATGTCGTTTGCAAATATCTTCTCCCATTCTGTCAGTTGTCTTTTGGTTTTGTTAACTGTTTCCTTTGCTGTGCAAAAGCTTTTGATCTTGATGAAATCCCAATAGTTCATTTTTGCCCTTGCTTCCCTTGCCTTTGCCGTTGTTCCTAGGAAGATGTTGCTACGGCTGAGGTCGAAGAGGTTGCTGCCTGCATTCTCCTCAAGGATTTGGATGGATTCCTTTCTCACATTGAGGTCCTTCATCCATTTGGAGTCTATTTTCGTGTGTGGTGTAAGGAAGTGGTCCAATTTCATTTTTCTGCATGTGGCTGTCCAATTTTCCCAGCACCATTTATTGAAGAGGCTGTCTTTTTTCCATTGGACTTTCTTTCCTGCTTTGTCGAAGATTAGTTGACCATAGAGTTGAGAACCTAGATGTCCATCAACAGATGAATGGATAAAGAAGATGTGGTATATATACACAATGGAATACTATGCAGCCATCAAAAGAAATGAAATTTTGCCATGTGCGATGACGTGGATGGAACTAGAGCATATCATGCTTAGTGAAATAAGTCAATTGGAGAAAGACAACTATCATATGATCTCCCTGATATGAGGACATGGAGAAGCAATATGGGGGGGTAGGGGGATAGGAGAAGAATCAATGAAACAAGATGGGATTGGGAGGAAGACAAACCATAAATGACTCAATCTCACAAAACAAACTGGGGGTTGCTGGGGGGAGGTGGGATTGGGAGAGGGGGAGTGGGCTATGGACATTGGGGAGGGGAGGCGATCCATAAGAGACTATGGACTCTGAAAAACAACCTGAGGGTTTTGAAGGGTCAGGGGTGGGAGGTTGGGGGAACAGGTGGTGGGTAATGGGGAGGGCACGTTTTGCATGGAGCACTGGGTGTTGTACAAAAAGAATGAATACTGTTATGCTGAAAAAATAAATAAAATGGAAAAAAATTAAAAAAAAAAGAAGGAAAAATGAGCTTTCTAAGGGTCAGAATCTCATGGAAAATATGAACAACAACCTTCCTAATATGAATTGGTCTATAAAAGAAATTCAAAATGTGGGTGTTCATGAGTGGGAAAGAGGAAGAGTTAAAAGAATCTCCTATCAGGGAAGCCTGGTAACAGGCAAGAGATCTCTTATATTGGTGTAGTGCTCCAATATTTTAGAACATTTTACATTGGTTCTTCAAGGCTAGAGGGGTACAAACTGTGGAAATATGAGGATAGGAATAATAATTAGGATTACTGAACAGAAACTATGCTCTAACACTCTTTTGGGTACTATATGTTCAACATCTTAGACACTCAACGCAATCAAATAAATTTGGTCTTATTTTGCCTCTGTGGTAAGCAGAATTTTAAGATGGTCTCTAATATTCTTGCCTCCTGGTACACACATGTTGTATAATCCCTTTTGAGTGTGGATGGGGCCAGTGGACATCTCATATTCACTCTCATACATCTGTCACTCCCAAGATTGTACTATTATGGAAAAAGAGATTTTGAAGATGTAGTCAAAGTTTCCAATCAATTGCCTTTGAATGAAAAAATCATATAAAAGGGAAGATTATCCTGGGTGGGCCTCATATAATCAGGTGAAGTAGACAGCAGCACCAAGCACTCTACTGCTGGCCTGAAGAAGTGAGTTGTGAAGTGTGAGGCTGCAGGAAGGACCTGAGGATGGTTTCTAAGAGCTCTGAAAGAGCTAGCAAGAAGGCGATATCCTAAGTCATACTGAAAAAGAAATAGCTTCAAATGAAATAACGGCCCCAAACACCTGTTTGATTTCAGCCTGGTGAGATTCTGAGCAGAAAATCCTGCCAAAATCCAAATTCCTGAACTCATGGAAAATGTGAGACAATGAATTGGTGTTGCTTTAAGCTGCTAAGTTTGTGATAATTTATTACATATCAGTAGAAAACTTATACACTCCTTTTGTGTCAAAATCTACTCTATCATGTTGGGAGATCAGGATAAAGACAAATTTATTTACTCTTACTAAAAAACAAGGAAGTGGTCCAGTCATAGAAACTCAGGTAACAAGGTTGGAGGAGGTCCAAGACTAAGGTTGGCTCGAACTGAATCTGTAATTCTAGTCTGGGGCTCCTTAAACCTGCCCTTCACAATAATCTTAAATTTTTATTTTTATTTTTTTAAATTTTTTTAAAAAGATTTATTTATTTAATTGACAGATAGAGATCACAAGTAGGCAGAGAGAGAGAGAGAGGAGGAAGCAGGCTCCCCGCTGAACAGAGAGCCCAATGTGGGGCTCGATCCCAGGACCCTGGGATCATGACCCGAGCCGAAGGCAGAGGCTTAACCCACTGAGGCACCCAGGTGCCCCTATAATCTTCAGTTTTTAAATGAGGCAACTGCAACTCTTATTTCTGGTTAAATTAACTGGTGTTTTATTTATGTAAAAGTAGGAATGAAATCACCAGGAGAAAATGTGGACATTTTCTGTGATTGATACTGGTAAGTGGCAACAATTTCCTGCAGAGCTATTATGTACTATTCTCACATGTATAGAAGTTTCCCCTTCCATGTAGAGACACGAAATCCATGTCAGACCAAAAGGTAAAGCACAGAAAGTAGAAAAAGACTCCAGGAATAGACATCTAAATAATAAACTTTCCATCAGAAGACAGTATTATATTCCAGATATACACTTGATTTTAGTTTGTCTCTTTTGGCTTGTATGGGTAATATTGAATTTTTAAAAATTTTTATATAATCAGATAATCTTAATGGCTAGTAAGAAATTTAAAGTAAAAAGGAATTTTTTTTAACCTTTGTTTTTAAAAGAATAGCACTGGCTTGTTTCTTTTTTTTTTTTTTTTTTTTTTTTTAAAGATTTTATTTATTTATTTGACAGAGAGAGAGATCACAAGTAGTCAGAGAGGCAGGCAGAGAGAGAGAGGAAGCAGGCTCCCTGCAGAGCAGAGAGCCCGATGCGGGACTCGATCCCAGAACCCTGAGATCATGACCCGAGCCGAAGGCAGCGGCTTAATCCACTGAGCCACCCAGGCGCCCCGCACTGGCTTGTTTCACTCTGGATTGTCATATCAAAGAGAAAGTGTGACATGTCACAATTGAGGTGACTTTGATTCAAGAGTCCTCCAAGGTGACAATTCTTAAGGGCATTTGCCTTTTCATTTTCTAAGTGTTGATGAGACTCCATGAGGAAATATATAAATAAGGCACAAATACATTAATTTCTAAAAGGTGTTATTTTTTCTTATGACCTGAATGATTTTTCACCTGTGTGCCACAAAATATAATGATCCCATTTTTATAAAAGGAATCACTCCTGAAGATCCTGAACAATTCAAAACTTGAATAGTTAAAGAGTAATTTTCACATAGAAATAAATGTAAGGTAGGTATTATGCTTTTTAAAAAATATTTCATTAATTTGACAGAGAGAAATCACAACTAGGCAGAGAGGCAGGCAGAGAGAGAGGAGGAAGCAGGCTCCCCACGGAGTAGAGAGGCCCATGCAGGGCTCGATCCCAGGACCCTGGGATCATGACCTGAGCCAAAGGCAGAGGCTTTAACCCACTGAGCCACCCAGGCACCCCAGTTGGTATTATGCTTTTTCTGAGCTTAAAAACAGACTGAAAATGCAGTGTAGAGGTGCATTGCTGGGTGATTTATTTTGTAGCATGTTCTCTGTATTTTTTTTTCTCATGAATCTTGCCTGATATGCAGTGATTTTTTTTCAGCATGAAGGTGTGCTTCTTTAATGTGATTTTTTTTTTTATTTTTCAGAGTGTCATCTCTGACATTAACTGACAAACATGTTGTTGTGTTTTGTTGTTTTACCAAGCTACGAAACCTTGGAGTGGGGGTCTGTTTTTCCACTCCCATGTTGACATCACTACTTAATGAACATTTGAGTGATTATAGTTTATAACATTATTTTAAATTGTATTTGTAGTTGATATTAAAATAAAAGCAGCATAGTAGGTCACTCTCAGAAATTTCCGATACGTAGAAAATTATGGAGATGATGATATTGAAAAGGAACTGGAAGCATTTCTGTTTCTATCTAAAGTTCTGTCTGTTGGAATGCCAGAAGTATGGCTTCAAATTCACCTTTTTTCCCCCTTTTTTACATTTTGTATACTATTTCATCATTGTTTCCCTTTTCCTTACTATAAGTTTTTAAAAACAAGAATGTATCTTCACTTACATTGTGTTTACTGCTCCTTTGATGGTCACGGAACATTGTTTTCTCATCTTGTTGGATGTAACTAGTATTGATTGAGCTGTACACTGGCTTCCCCCACATTTGGCTCAGCCCCAAGGTACAAACTCATAAGAGCAGTATTTACCCAACACTGCCCTTCCCAGATTTGATATTTTATGGCTTATCATCTCACGCTCTTCAGGTTGCCAAGGGCATCCTATCACTTGGGGCAGAATTCAAGTAAATGACTTATGACAGGAATTTCATATAATAGGGGAAAAGAAATAAGTCAAAAGGTTGCATTCTAACTGTGTTAGTGTGGATTCTTGACTCATTTTCTTGCATGCCTGCAAAGACATTTGTAGCCATGGGGTGAAAATAAAGGGGTTTCTTGGATTGAAAATTGAAACAAAATGACAATTTTGTTTTTAAATTGCTATTTCCAGCCATTTTATCAAATACAGAAAAAGTAGATTCTCTTATATTTCTAGCAGCCATATAGCAGTTTCATGGACCAGAATGCTCTTTATGAAAACACATAATGTTAAGGCACTTAAAATCCATTTTACCGTGCAGAAAGTTTTATCCAGTAGGTTGCTTGCCATTTTTTTTTTAAAGATTTTTTATTTATTTGACAGAGAGAGAGATCACAAGTAGGCAGAGAGGCAGGCAGAGAGAGGGGAAGGAAGCAGGCTCCCTGCTGAGCAGCGAGCCCGATGCAGGGCTGGATCCCAGGACCCTGAGATCATGACCTGAGCTGAAGGCAGCGGCTTAACCACCGAGCCACCCAGGCGCCCCAGTTGCTTGCCATTTTTAAATGAGAAAGCTTTTATACATGAAAATAATATTTTACTGTATGTTAACTGTACTAGAATTAAAATAAAAACTTAATTTAAAAAATGAGAAAGCTTTGATCTTTCACATTCAGCCACTTCTTCTCCATAAGAATTTTAATGGTTTTATTTAAATTCAGTTGGCTAACATACAGTGTAATATTAGTTTCAGGTGTACGGTATAATGATTCAACACTTCCATACATCACTTGGTGCTCATCACAAGGTCAATCCTTAATCCTCATCACCTGTTTGACCCATTCCCCTCCCCCCTCCCCCCGTGCTGCCACCTCCCCTCTGGTAACCTTCAGTTTGTTCTCTATGTTTAAGAGTCTGTTTCCTGGTTTGCCTCTCTCTCTTTTTCCCCTTTGCCTATTTGTTTTGTTTCTTAAATTCCACATATGAATGAAGTCATATGGTATTTGTCTTTTTCTGACTGACATTTCACTTAGCATAATACTCTCTAGCTCCATCCGTGTCCTTGCAAATGGTAAGATTTCATTCATTTTTACAGATGAGTAATAGTCCCTGTGTGTGTGTGTGTGATCTCTTCTTTAGTCATTCATCAGTATATGAGCACTTGGACTTTTTCCATAATTTGACTATTATAAATAATGCTGCTATCAACATCGGGGTGCATGTAACCCTTTGAATGAGTATTTTTGGACCCTTTGGGTAAATACCTAGCAGTGCAGTTGCTGGGTCACAGGAAGTTCCATTTTTAACTTTTTGAGGAACCTCCAGACTATTTTCCAGAGTGGATGCACCAGTTTGCATTCCTACCAACAGTGGAGGAGTGTTCCCCTTTCTCTGAATCCTTGCCAACACTTGTTTCTTATATTGTTAATTTTAGCCATTTTGACAAGTGCAAGGTGGTATCTGATTGAAGTTTTGGTGTCCATTTCCTTTCATTCTTCTGTGTGTGGCTGTCCAGTTTTATCAACACCATTTGTCGAAGAGACTGTCTTTCTTCCATCTGATACTCTTTCCTGCTTTGTCAAAGTTTAATTGAGGATACAGTTGTGGGTTCATTTCTGGGTTTTCTATTATCCATTGTTCTTTGTGTCTGTTTTTGTGCAGTACCATACTGTTTTGACCACTACAGCTTTGTAATATAACTTGATGTCCAGAATTGTGGTGTTTCCAGCTTTGCTTTTCTTTTTCAAGATTGCTGTGGCTTTTCAGGGTCTTTTGTGATTCCATACAAATTTTAGGATGGTTTGCTTTAGCTCTGTAAAAGATGTTGTTGGTATTTTTTTTAAATTAATTAATTTATTTTTTCAGCGTAACAGTATTCATTGTTTTTGCACAACACCCAGTGCTCCATGCAATATGTGCCCTCCCTATTACCCACCACCTGGTTCCCCCAACCTCCCACCCCCGCCCCTTCAAAACCCTCAGGTTGTTTTTCAGAGTCCATAGTCTCTTATGTTTCGCCTCCCCTTCCAATTTCCTTCAACTTCCTTCTCCTCTCCATCTCCCAATGTCCTCCATGTCATTTGTTATGCTCCACAAATAAGTAGAAACCATATGATACTTGACTCTCTCTGCTTGACTTATTTCACTCAGCATAATCACTTCCAGTTCTGTCCATGTTGCTACAAAAGTTGGGTATTCATCCTTTCTTTTTTTTTTTTTTTAATAAACATATAATGTATTTTTATCCCCAGGGGTACAGGTCTGTGAATCACCAGGTTTACACACTTCACAGCACTCATGATAGCACATACCCTCCCCAATGTCCATAACCCCCTCCCCCTCTCCCAACCCCACCTCCCCCCAGCAACCCCCAGTTTGTTTTGTGAGATTAAGAGTCACTTATGGTTTGTCTCCCTCCCAATCCCATCTTGTTTCATTTATTCTTCTCCTATCCCCCTAACCCCCATGTTGCATCTCCACATCCTCATATCAGGGAGATCATATGATAGTTGTCTTTCTCCGGTTGACAAATAGAGCTACACTATGACCCTGCAATTGCACTACTGGATATTTACCCCAAAGTTACAGATGTAGTGAAAAGAAGGGCCATATGTACCCCAATGTTCATAGCAACAATGGCCACAATCGCCAAACTGTGGAAAGAACCAAGATGCCCTTCAACAAATGAATGGATAGAGAAGATATGGGTCATATATACAATGGAATATTACACCTTCATCAGAAAGGATGAATATCCAACTTTTGTATCAAGATGAATGGGACTGGAGGAGATTATGATGAGTGAAATAAGTCAAGCAGAGAAAGTCAATGATTTCACTTACTTATGGAACATGGAGGACATTAGAAGAAGGAAAGGAACGTGAATTGTGGGAAATCGGAGGCAGAGATGAACCATGAGAGACTGTGAACTCTGAGAAACAAACTGAGGGTTTTGGAGGGGAGGTAGTGGGGGTATGGGTGAACCTGGTGGTGGATATTAAGGAGAGCACTATTGCATGGAGCACTGGGTGTGGTGCATAAACAATAAATCTTGGAACACTGAAAAAATTAAATTAAATTTAAAAAATATGATCATTTCAATGGATGCAGAAAAAGCATTTGACAAAGTACAATCCATTCATGATAAAAAACTTTCCACAAAGTAGATCTAAAGAGGACAGATTTTAACATAATAAAGCCCATAAATGAAAGACCCACAGCCAACACCATCCTTAATGGTGAAAAGGTCGGGAACAAGAAGACATGGATGTCCACTCTCACCACTTTTATTCAGCACAGTACTGGAAGTCCTATCCACAGTAATTAGACAACAAAAAGAAATAAAAGATATCCAAACTGGTAAGAAGAAATAAAACTATTTGCAAATGACATGATACTACATATAGAAAACTCAAAGGCTCCACCAAAAAACTTGTAGAACTCATAAATGAATTCAGTTAAAGTCACAGATATAAAATCAATGTATAGAAATCTGTTGCAGTTTTATACACCAATAATGAGGTAGCAGAAAGTGAAATTTAGAAAACAATCTCACTTACAATTGCATCAAAAACAATAAGATAACTAAGAATAAACTTAACCAAAGAGATGAAAGACCTCTATTCTGAAAATAAAACACTGAAATTGAAAGAAATTCAAGATGATGCAAAGAAATTCATTCTATGCTCACAGGCTGAAAGAACAAATATTGTTAAAATGTCTATACTACCCAAAGCAATATAAACATTTAATGCAATCTATCAAAAGAAGATGTGGTATATATACACAATGGAATACTGTGCAGCCATCAAAAAAAATGAAATCTTGCCATTTGCGACGACGTGGATGGAACTAGAGGGTATCATGCTTAGTGATCTTGAAATCAAGTAATATTAAGTCCTTTGTTCTTTATCAGGATTGTTTTATTTTGGCTATTCTGCATTCTTTGCATTTCCATATAAATTTTAAAATCATCTTGTTAAATTCTAAAGAAGGTCTACATTATATGTTTATTAAAAAAAAAAAAATTTGGAATGGGAGGCGAACCATAAGAGACTATGGACTCTGAAAAACAACCTGAGGGTTTTGAAGGGTCAGGGGTGGGAGGTTGGGGGAACAGGTGGTGGGTAATAGGGAGGGCACGTTTTGCATGGAGCACTGGGTGTTGTGCAAAAACAATGAATACTGTTACGCTGAAAAAATAAAATGAAAAAAAAAAAAAAAAGGTCTACAAAGATTCTGATTGAAATTATGTTCAATATGTAGGTTAATTAGGAGATAATTAACACTTAATAATTTTGAGTGTTTCAGTCCATGAACATAACATTTCTCTGCGTTTAGCTTTTGTTGTAGCTTTTTTTTAACTGCAGTGCTTTGCACTTTTCAGTGTAGATGTCTTGCATATCTTTGTTAAATTCTAATTTACTTCTAATTACTTTATAATTTTTATATTATTGTAAAGGAATTGAATTTTATTTCATTTTCTATTTTGCATTGCTAATAGTTAGAAATACCACTGGTATGTTATAACTAAACTTTGTATGCTAAATTCACTTATTAGTTCTAAGAGTTTATAGATTCCTTAGTATTTTCAATCAGGGAAACAATCATGTTACCACTATATTTAGGAGTTTTACTTCTTACTTCCCAGACATTATTACTTTCATTTCTTTTTCTTTCCTTATGCACTTGTTAGGACTTCCTGTGTGAATGTGGAATAGAAGTAGTAAAAGCAGATATTCTTGCCATATTCTCAAGTTTTGGGGAAAACATTTAATATTTCACCATTAAGTACAAGGTTGGATTTGGGTTTTTCTTAGATGCACTTTATCACATTGAAGAACATTCATCTTACTCTTAGCTTACTAGAGAGTTTCTATCATAAATGAGTAATAAATTTTGTTACTTAATTTTTTACACCTGTCAAAATGATCATATCACCTTTTATACCTTTTAATCTACATTTTAAAATGTTTATTGATATGATAATCACATTAATTGATTTAAAAATATTAAACTGACCTTACATTTCTTGATTAACCCCATTTTATCATGCTGAATCCAACTTTTTATTGCTGGATTAAATTTTATCAGATACATTTTTAGAATATTTTCTCCCATTCTGTGGATTGTCTTCTCATTCTCTTGATGATGTCTTTCACAATGTGGAAATTTTTAATTTAATGAAGTCCAGCTTATCAGTTATTTCTTTCATACATCATGCTCTTGGTGGTGTAGCTAAAAAGTCATCACCAACCCACGATCATATTTTCTATGCTATTTTTCCAGGAGTTTTATAGTTTTGTGTTTTACATTTGTCTGTAATCCCTTTTGAATTAATTTTTGTGAAAGATAGGAGGTCTATCCTGTAGATTCATTTTTTTTTTGGAAAGTGGATTTCTTTGTTCCAGCTCCATTTGTTAAAAAGACTATCTTTCTTCCATTGAATAGCTTTTGATCCTTTGTTAAAGCTAAGTTAACATATCTCTCTGGGTCTATTCTGGGCTATCTATTCCGTTCCACTGACCTATTTGTCTCTCACCAATACCACACTGTCTTGATGATTGTAGCTTTATAGTAGGTCTTGAAGCTGGTAATATCAGTTCTTTGACTTTGTTTTTCTTTTTCAATATCACGTTGGCTATGTTGAGTCTTTTTTCTCTATACACAAGCTTTAGAATCAGTCTGTCAATATTCAATGAATAATTTGCTGGGTTTTGATTTGGATTGTATTGACTCTGTAGTTTGAATCACAAGGAACTTACATCTTGACAATATTGAAGAGATATTTATTTAGTTATTCTTTGATTTCTTTCAACAGACTTTTGAGTTTTCTTCATACACAACTTGAATATATTTTGTTAGATTAATACCAAAGTATTTCATTTTGGGGGGGTGTTAATGTAAAATGGCACTGTGTTATTAATTAAAAATTCCATTTGTTTATTATTGATGTTCAGGAAAACAATTGACTTTTGTATTTTAACCTTGCAAACTTGCTGTAATTGTATATTAATCCAGGAGCTTTTTTGGTCACTTCTCTCAGACTTTCTATATAGAAAATCATTTCATCTGTGAACAGACACTTTTAGTTTCTGCTTCCCAATGTGTATATCTTTGATCCCCTTTTCTTGTCTTAGTATATTAACTAGGTCTTCCAGTAAGATGTTGGAAGGAGTGGTGAGAGGGGACATCATTGCCTTTTTCCTGATCTTAGAGGAAAAGATTTTAGTTTCTCACCATTAAATATGATATAAGCTGTGTATTTTTGTAGGTATTCTTTATCAAGTTGAGAAAACACCTCTATTACTAGTTTGCTGAGAGTTTTAATCATGACTAAGTGTTGGATTTTATCAAACATGTATTTTTAAAATGCTTCTTTTATAGGCATTATATAATTGGATTTTTCCCTTTATTTTTCTTAATTTACATGTAATTGACATATACCATTATGTTAGTTTCAAGTACACAACATGATGATGCAATACTTGTATATGTTGTGAAATGATCACCACAATAAATTTAGTTTACATCTATTACCATCCATAGTTAAAATTTATTTTCCTGTAATGAAAACTTTTCAGATCTATTCTTTTAGCAACTTTCAAATATATAATAGATAATTATTAACTATAGACTTCATATTGTACATTATATCCCAGGAATTATTTTATAGCTGGGAGTTTATATTTTCAACAACCTACTTCCGTTTTATCCATCCCCACCTTTCTCTTTCTTCCTCTGGTAACCACCAATCTATTGTCTATATCCACGAGTTCAGGTATTTTTTAATTTCTTATATGTTTTCTTGGTTTTTGTCTTTTAATTTTTAGATTCCACATATAGTGAGATCATGCAATATTTTTCTTCTGTGTCTGGCTTATTTCACTCAACAAAATGCCCCTCAAGTTCCATCCATATTGTTGCAAATGGCAAGACTTCCTTCTTCTACGTGGCTAAACAATACCCCATTTTGTGTGTATGTATGTGTGTGTGTATCCTATCCATGAACATGAAATATTTCTTTTTTATTTTTTTTAAATTTTTAAAAAATATTTTATTTATTTGACAGAGAGAAATCACAACTAGGCAGAGAGGCAGGCAGAGAGAGAGGAGGAAGCAGGCTCCCTGCAGAGCAGAGAGCCCAATGTGGGGCTCGATCCCAGGACCCTGAGATCATGACCTGAGCTGAAGGCAGAGGCTTTAACCCACTGAGCCACCCAGGTGCCCCAACATGAAATATTTCTTCATTTATTTAGTTATTCTTTGATTTCTTTCATCAGACTTTTATAGTTTTTTTCATACATATCTTGAACATATTTTGTTAGATTTGTATCTAAATATTTCATTTTTGAGGGGGAATGGGGCTCTACTTCTTACCCAGCAGCAAGAAAATGCATCTAGGCAGAAAGTTGGAGTGACCATGGGATGAATTTGGAGTTTAACTAATGTAATATGATTTTCTCTAAGATCACATTCATGTGCTGCTTGCTTTTCAAAGCATAAAAATGTTACCTTATATATTTTCCCCACTTTTATAGTTTTTACCAAGAGTGCAAGTACTGTGCAATTTATTTTCTTATTTCTGGAAGCAAAAGTTTCAGTGTATGTTCTTGTACATTATTCATTAATTAGACACACATTTCCCATGTCAAACACTGCTAGGATTCTGGAAACATAGAGTCCAAAAAAATGACCAAACTCCATCCCTCATAGAGCTTATTCTTTGTGGATGACAAACAAGAAAATGAAGGGACAAGTAAAGAGGTGATTTTAAAAATCTGTAAAGAAAAAAAGAGCAATATGAAGGCAACTCAGGGTGTTGTGGGCTACTGCAGTTGGTAAGATAATCAAGGTAGTCTTTTAAAAGAGTTTATATTTAAGCTGGCCCTTAAAATATGAGGAGATAGATATTTTAGGAAAAATTGTTTAGTCAAGAAACAACAGTTGTACATTCTTTTTTAAAATTTTTTATTTAAATTCAATTAGACATCATTAATTTCAGATGTAGTGTTCAATAATTTATCAGTTGCATTTAACAACCAGTGCTCATCACATGCCCTACTTAATACCCATTACTTGGTTATCCCATCCCCCTCCCCGCTCCCCTCCAGCAACCCTCAGTTTGTGTTTTATAGTTAAGAGTCTCTAATTGTTTTTCTCCCTCTCTGATTATTTCCCTTTCAGTTTTCACTCCCTTACTCTATGATCCTCTAAGCTATTTCTTTTATTCCTCATATGAGTGAAACCATATGATAGTTGTCTTTCTCTGTTTGACTTACTTTGCTCAGCATAAAACTCTCCAGTTCCATCCATGTCATCCATTGGTAAGTATTTATCCTTTCTGATAGCTGAGTAATATTCCATTCTGTGTGTGTGTGTGTGTGTGTGAGACATCTTGTTTATACATTCATCTGTCAATGGACATTTCAGCTCTTTCCATAGTTTGGTTATTGTGGATATTTCTGCTATTAAAATTGGGGTGCAGGTGTCCATTTCAATCACTACATATGTATTTTTGGGATAAATACCTTATAGTGTAATTTTTGGGCCATAGGGTATCTCTATTTTTTAACTTCTTGAAGTTAAAAAAGTTCTTGAAGAATCTCCATACCTTTTTCCAGAGAGACTGCACCAGCTTACATTCCCACCAACCTTGTAAGAGGGTTCCCCTTTCTCTGCATCCTTGCCAACTTTGTTGTTTCCTGTCTTGTTAATTCTAGCCATTCTGATTGGTATGAAATGGTATCTCATCGTGGTTTTCATTTGTATTTCCCTGATGCCTAGAATGTGGAGCATTTTCTTGTGTCTGTTGGCCATTTGTATATCTTCTTCGCAGAAATGTCTGTTCATGTCTTCTGCCCATTTCGATTGGATTATTTGTTTTTTGGATGTTAAGTTTGAGAAGTTCCTTATACATCTTGGATACTAGCCCTTTATCTGATTGTCATTTGCAAATATCTTCTCCAATTCTGTAGTTGTCTTTTGTTGTTGTTGTTGACCATTTCCTTTGCTATACAGAAGCTTTTTATCTTAATGAAGTCCCAGTAGTTCATATTTGCTTTTGTATCCCTTGACTTTGGAGACATGTCTAGCAAGAATTTGCTGTAGCCAAGGTCAAAGATGTTGCTGCCTGTGTTCTCCTCTAGGATTTTGATGGATTCCTGTCTCACATTTAGGTATTTCATCCACTTTGAGTTTATCTTTGCCTATGGCATAAGGAAATGGTCCAGTTTCATTCCTCTATTTGTGGCTGTCCAATTTTCCCAGCACCATTTATTGAAATGACTATCATTTTTCCATTGGATATTCTTTCCTGCTTTGTTGAAGATTCACTGGCATTAGAGTTGAGGGTCCATACTGTCTTGATGATTACAGCTTTGTAATATAGCTTGAAGTCTGGCATTGTGATGCTACCAGCTTTGGTTTTCTTTTTCAACATTCTTCTGGCTATTCAAATTTTAGGATTATTTGTTCCAGCTCTGTGAAAGATGTTGATGATATGTTGATAGAGATTACATTGAATGGCACCATAGACACTTCAATAATATTTATTCTTTCAATCCACGAGCATGGAGTGTTTCCCCATTTCTTTCATCTTAATTTCTTTTGTAAGTGTTCTGTAAATTTTAGAGTACAGACCCTTTACCTCTTTGGTCACGTTTATTCCTAGGTATCTTGTGGTTTTGGGTGCAGTTGTAAATGGGATCAATTCCTTGATTTCTCTTTCTTCTGTGTCATTGTTAGTGTATAGAAATGCAACTGATTTCTGTGGATTGATTTTATAACCTGCAGCATTACTGAATTGCTGTATGAGTTCTGGTAATTTGAGAGTGGAGGTTTTTTTTTCATTTTTCACATAAAGTATCATGTCATCTGTGTAAAGTGAGAATTTGACTTTTTCTTTACCAACCCGAATGCGTTTTATTTCTTTTTGTTTTCTGATTGCCGAACCTAGGACTTCTAGTACTATATTGAGCAACAGTGGTGAGAGTGGCCATCCCTGTCCTGTTCCTGACCTTAGGGAAAAGCTCTCAGTTTTTCCTCATTGAGAATGGTATTAGCTGTGGGCTTTTCATAAATGGATTTTGTGATATTGAGATATGGTTCCTTTATCCTTACACTGTGGAGAATTTTAATCAAGAAAGAATTCTGTAATTTGTCAAATGCCTTTTCTGCATCAATTGAGAAGATCATAAGGTTTTTGTCCTTTGTTTTATTAATGTGATGTATCACTTTGATTGATTTGTGAATGTCGAACCACCCTAGTTGTACAGATTCTTAAGAAAGGACCTAGAATTTGGAGAAACAGAATCATGCCCTGATTCTTTTTTCATATGTTGATCTGTAGTTAACTAAAGTAATTTCTTGTTAATACTCATTTTTTTAAAAGAATTTTCCTTTTGGGTGTTCCCTTCTGCCTCCTATAAGTCAGTTTGATAGTACCCTTTGTGATATTATCTTTTGGTTTTAGGTAACCACTCCTGCTTCTTCATTTCTGGGCACTAATTATAATAACCTTTTATTTGTAAAGACTAGAAATGAGAAGTGCCTGATAGAAATGTTTATGTGTGCACATGTGCATGCTTTTATTACTGCCCATGATGGTATTATCCACTCTGGGTTGTAAAAACACAGAGAATAGAGGGATGTTGGCAGAGCTGACCTTAAACAAAGACAGTTATAAAGGACTTTAAGGGATGTCAGAAGGCTCTGGTTCTAAATTATTCCTGTTAGAATGACTCCAATCAGAAAGTGAAGAATATTCATGGATATTCATAATATATTTTGGATCTGAAATCATAGATCTTTCAGAATAAAGTCCTAGGTTTTACCTATTATTTCCTTATTTGCACTTTCTTTATCTTTGAGATAATCCTTTGGGTCTGGGAACATTTTTGGGTTCTCACTGAAATGCAAATACCTTTGGAAGGTATAACCTATTAAACCATTTTTAACCAACTAGCAGGGATTATTTCCTTACCTGTAATGCACTGACGGAGCAAGGCCAATAGGAAAGAGACACATTCCTACGGAAGTAGAGGCCTCTGAAAGATGAATGGGAAGGATTGAAGACAAATATCTCATTTAAACAGGTACATTAATATTAAAACTATTGTTGAGTTGCTGTGAAATTTAATAAGAAAACATTCTTGAAACACTGAGTCTATAGCCTGGCATATTGGAGATGCTCAGCAGATGGATACAATTTATTGACACCTTAGACTGTTCAAGAGAAAGATTAAAATGTCATAGACAAGCAAATTCTAGATAAATGATGATAACATTACGGCAAATGAGTGAGATGGCATACCTTTTGGTTCTATTTTTCTTTGGTATTATCAAAGTAATTTTGAAAAATGATAAATACCTGGCACAACTTTTAAATTTAACGTAAAATTTCCATCCTGTGCCAATTATCATAAAATTAGTAATTTATATTATAGTACAATTTAGAACTTAAAATACATGGGCACCTGGGTGACTCAGCTGGTTAAGTGTTAAGCTCTTTGGTTTTGGCTCGGGTCATGATCTCCAGATCATGAGATTGGGCCCCACGTCAGGCGCCATGCTCAGTATGTAATCTGCTTGAGTTTCTTTCCTCCTCTTGCTTCCTTCCCCTCTGCTCCTCCTATGCTGCTCACCCTCACTTTCATTTTCTAAAATAAATAAATAAATGAAATATTTAAAAATGAAAAATACAAATGTTATATCATTTTTAAAATGTATCACATATAATCTAGATACCATATGACTTAGTATTCACTATTATCTGTCAAAGTACATACACAAACTTTTTTAATCCAATCTTCTGAGATATAATTGACATATAATATTGCCCAAATTAAAAGTGGGCAATGTGTTGATTTGACAAACTTATGGTCATATAATTACCATTTTTTTGTGTGTGCCAAGAATTTGCAATCTTAGCAACTTTCAAGTATATAATTATAATACAGTATCAGTAACTATAATCACCATGTTGTATCTTAGATCCTTAGAACCTATTCATCTTATAAATGGAAGTTTGTACTCTGATGAGCATCTCCCCATTTCTCCCACCCCAATCCCATCATAACCACTGTTCTATTCTGTTTCTACACCTTCAGTTTTTTTTAGATTTCCACTATAAGTGAGATCATACAGTATTTGTCTTACTGTCTGACTCATTCACTTAGCATAATGTCCTCAAGATCCATCCATGTTGTTGCAAATAGCAGAAATGCCCTTTTTCACGTGGCTGAATAAGATTCCATTATATGTGTACACCATATCTTCTATATTCATTCATGCATTGATGGACCCTAAGGTTGTTTTGTTATCTTGGCTGATGAGAATAATACCACAGTGAACATGGCAGTACAGTTATCTCTTTGAGATCTTGTTTCCATTTCCTTTGGGTATATACCAAGAAGTGAGATTGTTGAATCATATAGTAGTTTGTTTGTTTTGTTTTTTTAATTTTTGAGGAACCTGCATACTATTTTCTACAATATCAGCACTGTTTTGCTGTCCCACCAATGGTGCCCAAGCATTCCCTTTTTTCCATGTCTTCATCAATGTGTGTAACTGCTTATCTTTTTGATGGAAGCCATTCTTATAGGTGTGAAGTGGTATCTCATGGCAGTCTTGATTTGCTTTTCTCTGATGATTCACAAACTGCCTTTAACAGAAAGAAATTTTTATATTGTTCAATTTCTATCTTAAAAGTATAGTCATTCTATTTTCCCTATAAAATTTTATTATATGGTAACTAATGACTTATTTTTGCTTGATAATCCCTTACTCAGCTTATCACAGTACTCTGCAAAAAATTTCTGTACATAAATTAAAAATAATTTATAATTTATTTCAAATAACCATGAAGCTCTAAGCAGTTTTCCTGGATTGAAATGTTACTATAATTATTAGTTACAAACAAGTAATCAACATATAAATGTATTTGAATAAATAATTAGCAAAAAACAAAAGTACTTCTTTAATTAAAAAAAATCTGTTCTGAAGCTGGATGGACCTTTTAACAATTTGTTCATATTATTAAAAATAAATATTAATTATTGCTAGAATAGAGAGAGTCCAGCATTGGTTCTGTACTTGTTTTTCATTTTTAGTAGCAAAATGTTGCTTGAATGGATGGAAATAAAGTGATTTTGTTATGGCAGTTATACTCAATTCTTTGAATTCCCTCTTAGTTATATACCCCAAATTACATAGTGATCAATCACCAAAAATTATTTTTTAATGACTTATGGATTGAAATTTCCACAGGTCCTTTTTCAAATTTGATGAAAGTGAGAATTTTACATGTTCTCCAAACAAAGGATTTATTACCCACTCAATAGTCATTCACTTTTCTAAATACCTGCATCTATATTTCAAATTGTCCTTTAGATTAGAATCAGGGATAAAACCAAGATGTCTTTCTTGGGAAAACTGGGAGAAACTTAATAAGGTCAGGCCCATTGGGTTAGCTGATTTAATAAAGCACACCTTACTGGCTTGCCAATAACACATAACCCCAACTCCCAACCCGCTGCCTAGACTGTACTTACTTAGCATTTGCCGTGGGCAGAAAACTGTGTCCCCATCTCCCAAAAGATGTCCATGCCCTAATCCCTGGAACCTGTAAATATGTTTCCTTACGTGCCAAAGAGATCATTAAAATTGCAGATGAGATTAAGGTAACTAATAAACTGTCTTAAAGAAGGGAGAGTATCCTGGATTTTCTAGGTGACCCAGTGTAGTCACAAGTGGGAGAGGGAGGCAGGGAGTCGGTGTCAGAGAGATGCAAACTGGAGAGGATTTAACCTGCCCTTGCTAGCTTTGAAAGTGGAGGAAGGAGCCCATGAACCAAGGAATGTAATGCCTCTAGAACCTGGAAAAGGCAATCTCCTCTGGAACCTCTGCAAAGGGACACAGCCTTGGTATTAGTCCCAGTGAGACCTGTATTGGACTTTTAACCTAAAAAATAATTGTAAGATAAATTTGTGTTATTTTAAGCAGCTAAACTTGTAGTAATTTCTTCCTGGAACAATAGACAACTGATACCATAAGTCAGGTGCTTCTGGAAAATACATTTGATCTGTACGAGTTTGAAGGGGGTGGTCATTGACCAATATCAAGCCTCCAGGGATTCTACCAGTTCCTTCCTGTAGCCACTTGTCAGCTGCTCAATCCGGGCAGGGGTACCCCAGGTTTGTTAAAGCAAATTCCTTCCATTCAGGATGGTGTCTCTATTAGTTAATTTTACAGAAATGATATGCTCGAACAGGATGTTAAAACAGATTTCCCTTAATACATTTGACTAGAATTCTCAATCTCAGTCCAGTCAATGTTCTATCCCTTAGGATTTATTGACAGAGAGATATGAAAAATGTGCCCCAATCCAAACAGGTTCTCAGGTTTGGGCTGAGAGTTCTATCTTTGAGCAGTGAGTTATGGAGCTGTCACATGTGAATGGCAATATATCTGTTCTGACCTTTGAACAGATTTCACTGTGGAAGACGTCATTCCCCAGCTTTGTCCTTGACTGTGTCACATGGAAGAATTATGTGGTATCCACCAAGGAAACATCTACTTCTGATGCATTTAATGGAATTTAACCTAAAGTTTATTTCATGAAGAATGGGCTCCTGTTGAGGTAGGAGTCCTGACTTATGATTCTATTAGTCCTCAGCTATAATATTAGTAAAGGTACAAAAGTGTGAAAGCCAAAATAAAAATCAAACCTATCTTTCTGTGTCTGACTCTAATGACATTTTATTTTAGAAGACTGGAGATGGTCTGGAGATTTGGGGAGGGAGAGATTGGGCAGAATGTTCTCACGTTGAATCACTATAGAGAAGGCCATTGTTACTTTTACATGTTAATGGAGTGTAGCTGAAGTGTAGTTAAGAATCCATGTTCATCTTAGTGATAATATGCACACATGTATGTGTGTATATATCTACACATAATTTCCTAGTACTTTAAATGGGCTATCTATAATCATTTTATGTATGCATACTATTCTAATCATATAATCTATATGTGTGTGCATCTGTGGTACACATATATGTATGTGTGTGTATGTATGTATGCATATATACTGATAGGCATTCTGTAATTAGTTAATTCAATGAACGAATGAGCCTTAGGCTTCATCTGGTTTAAGTCTGCATTTTACAAATGAGGGAGACAATTCTCAACATGCGTGGAGAGGGTAGAGTCCTTAGGCTGAGACAGTTAACACTTTTGCTTAGTTCAAAGTAATCTTAGATATTGTAGTGGGAATAGAATTGACATTAATATCAGAGACATCAGCTGCTCTTTACAAGCTGAGAGAGTTAATCTCTCCAAGACCAAGTTCCTTTTGGTAGAATAAGAACAATTGTACATATGTCTCTGGAATGTTGTGACCATTTAAAGAGAAAACGCATTTAAAAGAGCTAATATCTTCTGCTGTGTTCTAAATAACTGTCAGTTTTCCCTTAAACCTTGTTATTTCTTGGTGTAGTTTTGTAAGAGACACTGAGGGTTAAAGAAACCCCAAGGGGAATTAAAACATGATTGAAGAGCCAGGTGTTGGCAAGGAACAAAAATAACAAACTGTGACTTCTTCCATTCATTTTCCTTATAGTCAATTCATAAAATGATGAAAAGCAGAGAAAACAGTGAGATCTCTGGGATACTGAGTTAAGAATTTGTAGACTGATCAAACAGGACAATTTGCACCTTACAGTAATGCAGATCAGGTACAGTTTCCTGCTTGAAACTATATATTCATTGTAACTTCTTGATGTTGACAATATGAATTCATATATGGATACTACTAGAAACAATGCTTTGAAAGGTGCGAAGAAATGACAAAATCATATAAAATGATAGGCCGTGGAAGGGTGGGGGGGTTCTAGGGAAACATGATCAGTCATAGTGAAGAAAGTTAACCTATTTTGTAGCTACTGAACTATCAATTTTATATAGTTCGTGAGGGGATCTGTAAGTCTTTTGATTGTGTGCAGTATTGAATTTATGCTCACACCAGAAAGTCACACCAGAAAGCATATTATTATGCAGTGATGGGGAAGAGCTGTTGCTCAAGTGTTTGAATATCTTATGAATCCCTATGTTGCTTCCATGCTGCCTGTGTAGAGGAAGTTGTTTTCAGAAACATTAAATATTTGTGTATTACAAATACTTGAAGTTAGTGTCAGAATCATTATTTGGATGTAGTTTTTCCTTGAGGGCACCTGTCAAAGTAGGATTTTATAATTTTTTGTACTTATGTGTTCATTGCCATTGCTTCTTTTATGGTATAAGATTAATAATAGTAGTTTCTTTTCTACTTTTTCATTTCTTACATCCTGTATTTGGCCATAAATAGATGCTCAATAAATGCTTACTGAATAATGAATGATTCTTCTTCCTAGTGAGATATATGTTTTATTTGTCTCTATATCCAGTATCTGGCTTCATACCTTCTGCTTGATTGATTGTCTTAGTTTATCTAAGCATCTCTCTTTATCTCCCACCTATCTATTTTGATATGGTATTTGAATAGCATCAGCAATCCACTTACCAGTTGCTGGGCCTGCCATGTATTATCCTACTGAGCCTGGATTCTTTACACATCAGATACCCAAAGACTAATCATAACTATGATGGTCTGAGATCACTAGTTTTCCTTTAAAGGCTGACTCACAAAAGTGCTAAAGACTAGAAAAATTCAAATGATGTTATCTGTCTTCTAAGAATTTAGTAGCTGTTGAATGTATGATATGGTTTGAAAAAATTTTGTATGACTTGCTCAGGCTCCAGAAATATGTGAAATGCATTACTGATCACATTAATGGTTTGAACATAGAGAATTATTTCTAAGAGACTTTTTTTCCAGTCAGGTACTAATGTGGTTTTATAAAAGGATTCTACATAAACCAGAAAGTGGCCTTAAAAACTCACATGCATTGGGGCTCCTGGGTGGCTCAGTGGGTTAAAGCCTCTGCCTTCCACTCAGGTCATGATCCCAGGGTCCTGGGATCGAGCCCCGCATCGGGCTCTCTGCTCAGCAGGGAGCCTGCTTCCCTTCCTTTCTCTCTCTGCCTGTCTCTCTGCCTACTTGTGATCTCTGTCTGTCAAATAAATAAGATCTAAATAATAATAATTATTATTATTATTATTATAAAAACTCATATGCGTTATGACTGCCTAGTCCTAGGAACAATATGAGTTATGAGTAATAATATGAGTAAGAATATGAGATTAACCATACAGAAAACATCAGTAAGATACCAGTACTGCTATGTAAAAACATAATGAAAAAATTAAGCTTTTGCACTGATAGAATATTTATCTGCTATGGACTGAATTGCATCTCCCAAAATATGGTGAAGCTCTACTCCCCAATATAACTCTATTTGAAGGTAGGGCCATAGAACTATAATAAAAATTAAATGGGGTAAAGTCCTGATATGATTGGATTAGTGTTACAAGAAGAGACACCAAAGAGCTCTCTCTAGCACAAGCCAGAGGTCATGCAATGAGAAGGCACTTGGGACCCAAGGGGAGAGCTCTCACTGGACACCAGCCCTGCTGGTACCCCGATCTTGGACTTGCTGCCTCTAGAACTGTGAGAAAGTAATCTGTATTGCTCAATCAAAGTCCTTGGTGTTGGTTATGGTAGCCCAAGGCAACAACAATTTCCATGGAGCAGGGCCAGAAATGTGAGATTCATTTCTCTTTTCTATTCATTAGAAATCCCTTTTTAAAAATGTTATTTTCTTACAGTTTCCTGTCTGAAAACTGAATCTTCCATCACACTGCCAGTGTCCTCACTTCGAGTCTCCACGCAGGTGATGGTGAGAGCCCTGTTTCCCGACGCCTGTAGTACTCTCCTTGCCTCCATTTATTATTATGTCATCTGTGGGCTCTTTCCAAAGCACAACGTTGGTCATATTGTTCTTGTGCTTAAAACCCGTAAGTAGATACCCATTGTCAGAAGAACAAAATCCAGTTTCCTTCAGTGACACTAAGCCCACCCTCTGCCAGTCCTCGTATGTCTGTAGATTCATCTCTTGGCCATGTGGCTGGTGCCTTCAATTCAGTATTTCAATCCTAGTTAACTACTGAAAATTTCTTTTTTTTTCCCTTTTTATTAATTTTTTCAGCGTAACAGTATTCATTCTTTTTGCACAACACCCAGTGCTCCATGCAAAACGTGCCCCCCCATCACCCACCACCTGTTCCCCCAACCTCCCACCCCTGACCCTTCAAAACCCTCAGGTTGTTTTTCAGAGTCCATAGTCTCTTATGGTTCGCCTCCCCTCCAGGGAAGAAATGGATGCATTCCTAGAGACATATAAACTACCACAACTGAACCAGGAAGAAATAGAAAACCTGAACAGGCCCATAACCAGTAAGGAGATTGAAACAGTCATCAAAAATCTCCAAACAAACAAAAGCCCAGGGCCAGACGGCTTCCCAGGGGAATTCTACCAAACATTTTTTTTTTTCTCATTTTATTTTTTTCAGCGTAACAGTATTCATTCTTTTTGCACAACACCCAGTGCTCCATGCAAAACGTGCCCTCTCCATTACCCACCACCTGTTCCCCCAACCTCCCACCCCTGACCCTTCAAAACCCTCAGGTTGCCCCAACCTCCCACCCCTGACCCTTCAAAACCCTCAGGTTGTTTTTCAGAGTCCATAGTCTCTTATTCTACCAAACATTTAAAGAAGAACTCATTCCTATTCTCCTGAAACTGTTCCAAAAAATAGAAATGGAAGGAAAACTTCCAAACTCATTCTATGAGGCCAGCATCACCTTGATCCCAAAACCAGACAAGGATCCCACCAAAAAAGAGAACTACAGACCAATATCCTTGATGAACTACTGAAAATTTCTTAAAGTCATCTTTCTGTTTCAGGTAACTGAAGTGTTTATTATGCTGTGGGGCTAGTATTTGCCTGTAATTTCCTTTTCCTCTTTGCCTTCATTAAAAATATATTTATCTTTAAAAATTCAGCTTAGTTAAAATCACCTTTATAATACTGCTTTCGTCGACATTTTTATATCCATATTGTTAAAACTGTCCACACCTTGTCTGTGTGTGTCTTTCCATAACAACTGGACTATAACATGATCATAGCACCTGCCATTTTCTTTTTTTTAATTTTAAAGATTTTATTTATTTATTCATTTGAGAGATAGTGAGAGCGAGAGTGAGAGAGAGAGTGCACAGAAGAAGGAGAAGCAGACTCCCTGCTGGGTAGGGAGCCTGACGTGGGGCTCAATCCCAGGATCCCAAGATCATGATCTGAGCTAAAGGCAAATGTTTAACCAACTGAGTCACCCAGGGGCCCCATCACTTGCAATTTTCTATTTTTATGTACTTATTTGTCTAAGTATTTATTCATGGCGATTATTTTGTCCCCATGTTACTCACTTATTTGTGTGATGAAATCAAAGTGATTAATATGACAGGCTTCTCAGACCTTTCTTCCCAGAATACAAAAGGGAATTTTGAATGTGCTACGCCAATTCTTCTGTTACCGCCTTAAAAATTCTTCCAACTATAGAAGGAGGCAAGCTGTGTAAGTTACATAACCTGCTGAGAGACATGAACATGTCTTGTACAGGTTACATAACATGCTGAGAGATGGTGGAGGGGACAGGACAATGAAAGATGGCCATTACCAAGCAGCAGGCTGAGGATGGGGTTAATAATTATTCTTTTACTTTTCTCTTGCTCTAGAGACTGTTGTTTGTATGTCCCATTAGCCAAAATCAACCATAAAGAAGAGAGCTAGAGAGTCTACATGAGACCATCCACAGAAGAAAGATTTTCAAGGCAGAAAGCTGGAAGGGGAAAATAGACTATCCATGAGATGAAAGAGTATCTCTTATGATCACCATCTAAAAATAGCCTAGAGTAGCATTCTTCTGAGTTTTGTTGATCTCATTAGAATCATTTTTGTTTTCTAAATCAAACCTTATGACCAACCCCTGAGCTTTCTTTGGGATAAATTTCTCTAGAAATTCATAAACTGTAATATAGAAAGGTTGATGATTGAATAATAAATCAGTACTTTTTATAAAGAGGATGGGAATGACTGCCAGGCAGTCATTTGCCCACCATTTCATTCAATGCATGGAAACAAATGATTTTAATGAATAGAAACATCAATTTTAAAAATCTAGATTATAATTAATTACTACAGTGCGATGTTGTGTATACAGAGCTATAGGATTTAAAAGCATGTTCAGGAGATATGAAAAACAGAACTAGTATTTAATCAATACTCCCACTGTATCTTTAGCATATGTGTATTACATAATTTGATATTCATACAAGCCAGACAATTAGAATAATTTATACAAATGACTTAGCTGGTAAGTGACAAATCTGGACTTCTATTTCATGGTTGTCTTTTTTTTTTAATGTAAAATTTTCAGACCTTGCTTTTAATTTCTCCTACCTTCCAGCTAAGAAGATATTTAAAAATCTTTAGGAATTCCTTATTGCATTAGAAAGCGCAAGTTTTAATTTATTATTGTACAAAATTTTAAAATATAAGTTCATTGTGATTACACAAATATAGCTCCGGTCTATTTGTGTCTAGGTGTAGTCTTTGTTATGCGAATGCACTACTATTTCTGCAGCTCCACTAAAATGTTTGTTGGTGGCATGAAGGTGATAATTATTCCACCATACTCCTGTATATAGAGTAACATTTCCCAGTTGTGCTCTGTGAGATGCTTGTTGTTGTTTTTTTTTAATTGTTATGTTAGTCGCCACACAGTACTTCATTAGTTTTTGATGTAATGTTCTATGATTCATTGTTTGCATATATCACTCAGTTTTCTATGCAATATGTGCCCACCTTAATACCCATCACTAGGCTTACCCATCTCCCTCACCCACCTCCCCTCTAAAACCCTCAGTTCATTTCCTGGAGTCCATAGTCTCTCATGGTTCATCTTCCCCTATGATGTTCCCGCCTTCATTTTTCCATTCCTTTTTCTCTAACATGCTCAGAGCTGTGATCATATAGCCTTGAGAAATTATATTTTTAAAAGTTCTAGAAGTTCTCTTTGTTCCAGAATTTCTCAGAGTCTTTAAATAATAATGTTCATTGTGAATCTGTAAAAAGGAGATGTGTTATGCAGACATTTCTAAACTTATTTGAGCACATTTTTTTTTTTTAATAGAAAACCCATTTATATTCACCTGGAGTTTTGCTCAGAAGAACAGTTTGTGAAACAGCAGTTTAACTGTAATAGAAAAGACCTGTCCTCCCATTTTTTGACTTAATCACCACCAGAATCAAATAAGGAAACAGAGGCTTATGTGTGTTAATAATATGTCCACAATTTTTCCCCCCAAGTACAGCTTTCTAAAACATGAATATGTCACATAACTTAAAAAATCTATACATATAATTTAGATCTATAGTGGAAGAGGGCCACTTCATGGTTATATCATGTCTTCTTTTATTTTGAATTAAACGATTTGCAATTCTGTCATATCAAAATCTGCCTTTTCTTGTACCCCTTTTACAATTTTGCTTCCTTTACCCAGATCAAATGCACAAAAATTTTGAATTTTTAAAGGAATTTCTATAAAGAAAAATAACTGATGGGTTACTTGTATTATTTTCAGGGCTTGATCCAGAAGAGTTATAATGAGGGATATTTTCAAAGTATTTTTATTTCAAGTCATAATTTTCAAAACTAGTGCCAGATTTTGTCTATATTCAGAGATGCCTTATATTCATCACATGAGGCTGTGTTTTTCTTTTGGATATAATAGGATGTTATTTGGGCAATGCCTTCTGAATAAGCTTGATTAGCATACTCATAATAGCATTCTTGGCTCCACATAAAATCTAATCATAAAGTCACACTATTGTGTTGTTGGCCATTTCAGAAAATGGAATACAATGGAATCATTGACTCAGGCATATTTCATCCTAGTGCAAACATTCACAGGATGAAGAAGCTCTAGTATATTTACCAAAAATGTGGTGGTCTCATAACTTTTTCTTAGTTTTTGTTACAAACATTGTAAATATAGTTAGGGTACAAATAAGGCCATATTCCTTTTAATGATCAAATTAATATGACCTTGAGCTCTTGTGAAGGCATTTATAGTCTCCAACTTTTCCTTATGCAGTAGAAGAGATCAGCCGAGTTAGTAGAATCAGGACAGTCTGTCATAGAGTCACTCTGTCCCTTGACTCATGCAGGCTGGTTTCATGTTCTGACAGGAGCATGCATCTCATTACTCCAACTCCTAGAACCTTCTCATCAGTTCATTTAGTGCTCAGAAGTAGGTCTCACCCAGGCATAGGCTCACGATCAGCATGAGGACTTGCTTTTAACTGTGGGACCAAGATGACATCCTGTGATATCCCAAGAACAAGGTGGGTCCATGCCAAAGGAAATTAACATGATGTCCCAAGAGATCAAAGCGACAACATTCCCACATGCCAGTTTCTGAACCCAACCAGACAAAAAGAAAGTTCCTTTTTATGGGAACCCAGCCACACATACTTTATTCTAAAAACAACACCAGAATAATGAAAGAACACATAATTATATAGTCAAATTTGACTCATAACAGGCATTGTTCGTGTTTTGTGTTACTGAAGCGATGTCCTCTGGCTGGTGTACTCTGATATGTTGGTATAAAGTCACAGAACATTAGAACTAAAAGTTGCCTTAGATACAACCTACTGAGTTTGCAGATGACAAGGAGAAAGATAAGTATAAATGTTTGTTCAATAAAGGAGTGGCACAATTCTAAAGTGGTATTCAAAGGCACATTAGCAATTCTCAAGCTTCATTAATCGAATAAACCTATATTTTCATATTGATCAGACCTAAAAATCATTAGCACAAACTGCATGAGAATCAGGAAATAGATAGTATATGAACTTACTTAAGAGGTAAAACACAATTAACACTGAATGAGACCAGTATCAGTTTAAAGTAAAATTATTCTAAAACTTTATGTTATCATGCTGCCTAAAACATGCTTTTAAAATGTTTTCATATCTTATTTTTAGAAGATAATGAAATTCCTTTAGATATTTTTCATAGACAAAGAGCAAAAATAGAGCAAAAGAATTTTCCAAATTCAGCTTAAATTATGGTTGCTATTATGTTACATCACCCCTAAAAGTAGGGATCAATAAAGCTGGTGTGTAGAAATATTAACAAAGAACCGTGGTGCTCTCTGGTGGTAATATTTTTGTATCCTCCTGAAAAAGTAAAATAGAATCAACTAAGTTCTAGAAGGGAAATGTGCAGTAAGTAATGATTTTTTAAAAACTTCTATTCAGTAATGTTTTCATGTAATTTTTTTTAGCTTAATTAAGTGCATTATGAGACCAAAGGGTGTATGGGAAATGCAATTCTGTGAGAATTCTGTTTGTGCTTCTGTGCCCTTTGATGTGTATGAATGGTGAGGGCTAGGGCATCCCTGGATAAATAACAAGAGATAAAAAAAACACCGTCAGAAACTAAAATGAGGGAGTTGGAGCTATGGCCATTCCTGAATTTGGGCACCACCCAGAAGGTAGATGACATCTTTGTGGTTGCTCGCTGGGGACACCTCTCTGGGGACACCTCCATGAATCGGGTCAAGAGATGAGTCCAGATGATTGCAAAGCACATGTATCCCCACAAAACCCCTGCCCAATTATATAAATTCTAAGCTTATAAGAAAATTTCTTGTATTAAACATAAATGACTGGGTGAGCGCCCTGCTTAAGAGGTAAAATACAAAAAATGAGAAAGCACAAAGAAGTGTGAACTCACATGACAATAGGATAGACCTACATTACCAAGGCAAATCCATCAAAATATGCCACAGACTGTGTGTGACCCAGGAAGCAATGATCTCAAAAGTAAAGGAATATAGATGATGTTTAGATAACATAACATGGTTCTTCCCACCAGATCCAAAGCCCTTCTTTTCTAACAAAATAAAATTTTGAAACAACCTAGTCAATATTGTGTAATAAGTTGCATTATTTAACAAGAGCCTACAACATAATTAACACACAAAAACTTTGCAATAACTTCTAGTATTTAAATGGAAATTATAGATAATATAATCTACCTGCAGATATAACTTGAAAAAAATCAATGTAATTACATAACTGCATTCTAGACTAGAAATAAAGAAAAGTAACTTAAAAAATGTATTGCAATATACGTTTTCAAGTAATATAGTGAAATAAATCTATGAACACAAAGCTAATTCAGCCTGATACTACTGCATTATAATTACATCAGTGTCTCAAATATGCTATTATGAACAAATCTTGTTAAAAATGTATGTTATTCCCTTAAAATTGCTTGGTAGTTACATTTTTGCAAAATTTAGTGTATCTTAATTGAAACCATGCAAAAATACTTTGTATTTACATATAAAACAGAGAGAATGTCTAAACTCAGATAAGCATAAACAGATTTTCAGCTACAGAATGTCTCATAGGCTTTTGAGTTTTGTCTGGGACTTAGGACAATTCTTCATTTTGTAATCCTGTTCATTTATGGAAATAGTCTAGCCTCTCTCTTCTGTGACTGTTAAATGCCAGTAGAATGTCACATCGTTGTGACAACAAGAAAGATCTTCCAAAAATGCCATCTGGAGACCCGTACACTCTGTAAGAGCCACTTGCAGGAACACAAAGTGTTCAAGAAGGGTCTTGAGCCACTAGGCTGATTTGCTACCCTGATTTAATGTGTCAGTGTAGTTTTATTCTCAAATTAATTGTCACTCTAATTTCTTTTAAAAGCATAATGTGTTTAAGTTCCAGGAGATGCCTGGCTTGCACTTTTATAAGAGCTTGGAGTTACAAAGGTGAACTTACAAACTGAAGGAGTGCATCAATAGGGTACGGATCTCTTTTTCTCATTGACTGACTAGCTAAGAGAGTCATCCTAAGGACATTTTCTTTGTAATATCTTTTATAGAGAAATAAAGAATTAAGTGAACAGAAACCTAAATATTCAAATTTAGTCAACTGTGGCAGCCTTTAATGAGAGTGGCTCATATCATAGCCAGTACAAAATGATTCTCCAGTTATAAGTTGAACCTAACAAGTATATGGAGCAAGAACCCTATGGACAAGTAGGAACTCATGTCTTAAATATTCTCTTGAACTGACTGTTATAAAATATCCCTTCATTCCAAGGGCATAAACATTGCAAAGAGGAAACACACTGGACTTTGTTTCGATAGATATATAAAAAAGCATTTTTTCAATAGTATGTGTTTAAGGTAAAACTTAGAAATGTGAAGCAGAATGGGTTTTTCTTACTCTGTTAAATGCTGTCTCAAAATATTATACATAATGGTAAAATATCAGAAACTATCTCTTAATGTCAGGAGCACTACAGAAAGCTGTCTGCTATCTGTTCTATTCAACATCTGCACATCTATTTAGTATCATGCTCATGGTTGAAGTACAAGCCAGCACAGTAAGGCAAAACACCAGCAACAAGAAACCATCACGAACATAAAATTTCAAAAGCCCTAACAATGAGTGAAAAACCAAATTGCAAGAGAATATATTTAAAATGATCATAAAGGTCTATGTGTATGTATTTGTATATCATTCAAATCACAAAATAATAGTTTACAGCTATTATGAATATAGACGGATGGATGGATGGATGGATAGATAGGTAGATAAGGAACGGAACTAAATACTCAGAAGTCTACTATTCCATCTGAGAAGGGAGTAATAAGGGAGAGGAGGGTTGACCTGGCTGCATTTATAAGGATTTCATCTTAATTATGAGAGGGATATGAAATAAATATAATAAAATATTGTGTATATGAGTACTTGTATTATTTCTGTACCTTTTTGTACATATGAAATCTTTCATAAGTTAAAAATGATGTAAAAAGTAAAAAGAGTATCTGTCTATTACCACATGATGGCACCATCAATCCACTAATATCCCAATCTTGCCTTAGCAGTTAAGAAAAAAAAAGATACTCATTATAGTTCTATTGATCTATGTAGAAGTCAGCAAAACGTCTGCAGTTTCCTAAACATGGGTAATGACATATATGCCCATGCGTGTGTGTGTGTGAAAGAGACAGAAACAGAGACAAGCTTTCTCTTAGAACAGACGTCCCTAACACTCAGAATTAAAAAGAAATCCAGCCTGCAATAAGATAGAACTGGAGAAACAGTAAAGGAAAAACTTATTAAACTGGGATCCACTAGATTTGAATTCAGATTATTTGGAAAGGAAGTTGTTCTCTGCATTAATATTAATGGTTTGCTAAAGGCTTCTTTTCTGACCAGCAGAAATAGGATGCTATGGATAACTTAAATACGGATGGTCCTAACTTCCACTTGCTAGCTTCGGGATATGACACAAGGCTCATTTATCTAGGAAAACATCATAACCCGCAGAGAGTTGTTTTGAGATACATATCTCATTACGCTCCCACTGATAAAGGACTCTCAGTTAATATCTTTATTTGAAGGGAGAGATCATTGTCATAGATTTTAAAAATCCGATCCCGGGGCGCCTGGGTGGCTCAGTGGGTTGAAGCCTCTGCCTTCGGCTCAGGTCATGATCTCAGGGTCCTGGGATCGAGCCCCGCATCGGGCTCTCTGCTCCACAGGGAGTCTGCTTCCTCCTGTCTCTCTGCCTGCCTTTCTGCCTGCTTGTGGTTTCTGTCTGTCAAATGAATAAAAAAAAAAAAAAATCCGATCCCCCTAAATGATAAAATACATAATCAGATATAAAAAATGCTGTGAAGTGTGTAAGCTTGACGATTCACAGACCTGTATCCCTGGGGTAAATAATACACTATATGTTAATAAAAATAATTTAAAGAATGCTTAGTTCAAAGAAAAGGTTTTACACTGTAAACTGGAGTTTTGAATAATCAATTAAAAATATCTTATTTGGGTGGCACCTGGGTGGCTCAATGGGGTAAGCCTCCGCCTTCAGCTTTGGTCATGATCTCAGGCTCCTGAGATCAAGCCCCACATAGGGCTCTCTGCTTGGTGGGGAGCCTGCTTCCTCCTTTACCTGCCTACTTGTCATCTCCCTCTCTCTGTCAAATAAATAAATAAAATCTTTAAAAGAATATTATTTTTTAAGAGTCTATATTGTGTTTCATGGATAAAAGAACAAATTTTTTATTTATTTTGGTTTTAAAATAAAATATTTAAAATTCTTCCCAAAACCAAGACTGGAAAGAACGGTTTTTTTTTTGTTTGTTTGTTTGTTTGTTTTGGTCTTTTCTGTTACTAGTAGGTCTAAAAAAATATATATATATATACACATATATATATATATATATATAGTTTGACTTCATGACTATTTTAATAAATTTTTCATTTCACAGCTATCATAATGACAAGAAAAAAAAAAGTATTACTCCCAGATATATTCTTCGGCCAACTTTGTGATTGCTGTTTTATCTCAAAAATATGCACAACATTTTTTCTCAAGTTGGCATGTGATAAAGTTTCAGTAACATTTAGATAACATTACTTAACTAAGACGTGCTGATAACACCACTGGCCTAGTGTAGGGCTATGGATTCACCAGGGTGAGGGCAGATTCTGAAGCTGGAAGGGCACGAAGGGGTTTTCTTTGACTGATTAGGTAGTTTTGGTTTTATAATTGAATTTGAAATTTTAAGTTGGAGTTACAGAGTTAGAGGAGAGGATACAAATGCAGAGGAGGAATAATTTCATCTTGGTGGCAGAGAGAGGCATAGAAGGTAAAGTAAAATCAGGTTTGATGAGGGGTGAAATTAATAAAACGACTTATACTACAGTCTGCAGGGGTGAGGTCTGAGGGTGGTTTGAATCACGGTCTTTTAAATGTGGTTTTATAAGTCACCAAGCTTAACGAAGTTCAAAACTTGTAGGTGATAGTTATAGGACAAAGGGAAGAATCATGTTAATCCGTGTATTACAGGTATGGGATCTTCATATTTAAAAGACCCAGAAGAAAGCAAATCATGAAAATGTGTTTGCTAATGTCCACAGGAAGCTTTCTGACTTTGCTCAGAGAGAAGCCCAGGGTGTGTGGAGAGTGAGAAGACAGAAGGGAGGGAAGGGTTGATGCTCTCATCCTCGCACAAAAGTTATTTTCAATCCAATTATCTTTGGAAACTTAGAGTTGGTAAGGAGCTTGAAATCTAACCACCTTGCTTTAAAGTGAGTGAACAGATACAGTGATGTTTCTCGGCTTATTTCAAGCAGGGGAAAGACTAAGTTATCAAGTAGTTGAAACATGCCAGGATAATTTGATTTTCAGGGCTTGGAGTGTGGTAGGAAGAAGGCACAGCAGTGTGATGGGCACCCATGCAGGAACCTTTGAGAATCGGAGAGCGAAGATCAAAGAAAGAATGCCAGGCATTACAGGAAAGGGTATGCTACCCAGAGTCAGAATGTAATAAAGAGAATGTTCACTTATTTTGTATGGGGTGGGTTTTTTATGAGTTTGCTAAGGTTGTTGTTGATTTAGACAGATAATATTTTATGTTTGAAATATGTTTGTGAAAGTAGTGTATGTAATAAATTCTGACCATTATGTATAATGTATAAACAATTCTGCGGTAAGCACTCATATACGTACGTTTTTATTTCTCTTGAGTGTCTAGTTACAGTAGAATTGGGGGTTATGTGGTGGCTCACTAATTAACATTTTGAAGAACTGTTCAACTGTTTTACAAAGTAGCTGCATAATTTTGTATTCCTACCAGCAAAGTATAAAGGTTCCAATTCTTCCCAATCTTCCCAGCACTTTCTACTGTATAGAAAGTACTTTCTATTACATAACTATCTAGTGGATTTGACATGTTACCTCATTATGGTTTTGATTTGCATTTCTCTAATGACTAACATTTCCACCAACTGATGAATGGGAAAATAAATCAGTATATCCATAGAATGGAGTATTATCTGGCAATGAAAAGAAATGAAGTGCTTATCCATGCTACAACACAAATGAATCTCAAAGACATTATGCTCTGTGAAAGAAGCCAGTCAAAAAAGATCAATATCATAAGAACTCATTTACATGAAATTCCTAGGCAAATCTTAGAGAAAAAAAAAAGTAGACTAATTGTTGTCTAGGGTTGGGGTCAAGGAGGATGGAGAATGAATGCTAATAGGTGCAAAATTTGTCTTTGAGATGATGGAAATGTTCGAAGATTAGATTATGTGATAGTTGCCCAAACTTTTAAGTATACTAAACCCCATTAAATGGTATATTTAAATGAGTGAACTTTATGGTATGTACAATTATATGTAATAAAGCTATGAAAAAAATAACTATATTTTGGATGACCAAAGTTGTGGTATTTTGGTAAAGTCTATAAATCTCTTGTAAAATGAATAAATATCTAATAATTCACCTTTTACAAAGTCTATAAATCTCTTGTAAAATGAATAAATATCTAATAATTCACCTTTTACAAAATATGTATTTGGAGATATCTAGGTTGCTGAAAGCATTTATCAAGCCTTAAAAAAAAAAAAAAAACTCTTGTTTTGCAAGAGATAATAATCCAATCTTTGCCAACTTGAAATTGGAACCTGAATGTGAAATTAAAATCATTTAAATGCCCACCATCTTGACAAATATAATTAGAAATTGCTCCAAGTTAATAGCCTACATATCAAATAATTGGTATATTCAAGGCCAGAAAGTTCTGAAGAATCCACTTTTCATTTATGCAGTTCATAGTGTGGCGATCTGCCTGCTAGAGATGAAAATCAGAAGTAGAATGAAGAACACAATTTTAGATGAAATTTACATTCCGTATTATTGAGATACACTCTAAAGGATAAGTTCATCATAATATTTCAGATTTCTTTTCCAAACCAATTTCACGTGCATTTATCTTATTTTGTGCTGGGGGCAGGAGAAGCTGTGTGATAGGCACTAAAGGTATTTACTGCCAACTTTTGACATTAGAAAGCTTTAACAAGACCTAGCATGTAATTTGGCATTGAGTATGGAACTGAGATTGGGAATTAAATTCTCTGACATCCTGCTATTGTCATCATAACCTGGCATCTGCCTTCAGTTGAGACTGAGATTACAAATACAAAGAAAGCAAGCCGCTGAAACTGAAACGAGTAATTCACTTGGGGTGGCACGGGAAAAGGAATTCCTTCTTGGAATCAAAATGTGTTTTAGGAACAAAAAAGCATTAACCTCATGCTAGCTTGATCAATTAATCATTGTAGGTATTTTAGTTCAACTTTGTTAACATTTAAGATTCCTGTCCTCAAAATGCTGATCCTCAAGACGTGACTTTTAAGGGCTTTTCTGTTTTAGTTCAAAAGAGGATTGTTTCGTTTTACCTGATGAGGTCTTTTAAAATTCCATTGGATGCTTAGCTCCAAAGCTTGCAAAGTCTGTCTCAGAGATACGCCTTTGACTTGCTTCACAGCTTTGTGCAATAAGGAGTGGTCCATTTGAAATCTTGCAATTTAATAAGGCTAACCTAATAAAATAATTAGAAATACAAGACGAAAGTCTCAACTTGATATTTTGTTCACTTCTAATCCCTTTGTGTTTCAGGGGCCGAGATGTATAGAAGTCTTTGTAAGGCTTCAGAAAGTGCAGAAGATCTCTTCAAAGCAAAACCAATTTTATAAACATCTCCTCCTCCCCACCCCCAGTCACATGATCAGGTAATGTACTTGATTCATACAAACAGGTAATCCACCAGGCTGCACTCCAGACAGTTAAGTGGCTTTAACATAAACTCTTATTGCAAGGGGGGTGGAGAATGAAAGATAAAAGCATCATTTGTCTTTTGAGCACTTGCTGAAAAATCTACCCATTATACAGTGCAGACCCGGATAGGGGCTGCTGGTGCCTTTTTGATGTGGAAGAATTTCCTTCGTCTTGTGAAGAGTCAATGACCCAGCTTTTCTTTTTCCTTGGCAGAATGTGGGTATTTACTTGCTGCACATTCCAGTGCCTTGATAGATGGCTGAGCTGAACTTGGCCTGCACTGAGCTAAGGGGATCAAGACTTGGACAGAGTCTTTGTTCTGTCCCATGGTGTCAGCAACTTGGAGTAGTCAGTCTGTCGACTCAGGGACCTTTCAATGGGAGGACAGATCCCTTAGCTCACAGATAGAGCAACAAAGGTTTGCTTATGGTATGGTGGCCTCCTCTAAAAAATAGCTTTTTTGTGTCAGGATATTTATCATGTAGCCATGTCATCGTTTCGGGGTTACTGTGGCAGTCCTCGCTCGGAACAGCGCACCAAGCCTTTTATCTACAAATATTGCTTTGAAGCCCGGGCAAGGAATACATTACAAGTCTACTGATAGAGAAGTTCAGATGCTTGAGCAAGAAGTGAAAGAGGACGGAGAAAGATACAGAGCTGCTAATGGGATAACGGGGAAAAATTAATCTAATCATACTTTAGTTAGAGAAATAAATCCTTTGTTCCCCACCTTCCTAAAAAATCCCAAGTATTTAAGGTCATGTCAGTGTGGTTTCATCTTATTCCTTATCTGGTTTTATGATTCCCAATAAAGCAAATATTTCAAGGCATTCAAATTAATTAGATTATTTTTATGCCCACAGAATGGTAAGATCACACAGCACCGGGGCCAAACAGAGAGGCTATCTTGTCAATACTCCTTTTCTGGAACCATACCTTCTAGTCCAAGTTTAGATTTTATTTGATTTTATTATTCTTCATTCAGAAAAGCCAAGAGGCAGCATGTTTGGGAGTTCCATTTTATCAAAACTGTTTGGTCAAAATTTCCTTGAGTTTATTTATTTATTTAAATTTTCAAATAACCTCAAAGTGAAGCCTTTGTTTCTAATTTACTTTAGTTTGTTGCACAGACAAAAATCCGAGCGTGATCATAGATGTTTAAATGGGGTCAAAGGGGAGCCCTGCGTTAAAATACTGACCACAGAATTCTAAGCAGAGCTACTGAACATTTTATGGACTGGGTGGTGGTTGATAGAATCTAGGAAAATTAAGGATGGGGGCCATAGGCCATTTCATTGTACCACACAATATTAAATTAAAAATCAGATACAATCTCTTGGACAGAAAATTAACCTGCTGAGAAAGGCAGATTGGTTTTGCTACTAAGTATCATTAAATATTTAGTGATTTTTATCCATAAGAAATTGTGACCAAACTTGCACTTTTCAAAAATATTGGGGAAAAAAACAAGTTTATTTATGAACACGAATATATGCTTACTTGAAGAAAACACTGAAGTGTGTTTTTTAGCAATGCCAATTTTAGTAGAAAATCCTACTTAGTAATTTTTTTCAATCTTTTGTAAATATCTAATGAGACAACAAGCTATGTCTTCACTTGAGTGAACAGACACTGATATTTCTTTTTGTTTTGATTGTTCCACTACCTATGAAGATAGATTATGGCTTATCACCTGTGAGCTACCATCTCTCAGCAAAACCCACACCAAATACATGATGCACATACATATTTATTTTACTCCCCTAAGCTGGTCATTTCCTTCCTTACAGATTTCTTTGTCTGTTTGCTCCTTTTTCCAAACTTTACACTACTGCAGATACGTAAAAAGCTTACTTACTCTTTTTGACGAGCTGGATATGTAATCAACTAACCATTTGCAAGAGCCCTATGGTTTTCAAAGGAAATGTACTCTGTTAATGTGAAGGGCTCATGTAATAGCGCTTGAAACTGTGAAAAAAGCATTTTATTTTATGATGGTAATGTGTTGAGTGTGAGTTCGGTATTCTGTTCACAATAACATTAGAATGTATGGGAAGGAGGTGTATCCATTATAATGTGTTCAACTGCAAACAACAAAGAATCAGGCTCAAAACACACCAGGTTTGTTACTTATGAACCAAGAAATCAGAAGTGGGCCATTGGAAGGTCTCTGTTTTATTCTACCACTCAGACTATCTTGATTTGTATCCACTTCTTTTTTTTTTATATAATAAAAAAAATAGTAAAAAGGGGCCGATATAATCCCATCTTCCACATTCAACAATTCAGATTGTCTTCATATATTTTTTCCTTTTCTCTTTTGCCTAATTATTTCAAAGACCAAATACAATTCTTCAGTATGCACCACCAAAATTTATAGGTATTTTCTCACATTAAAAAATGAACAATAATTCATTCATTTTGTTTTATATCTATCTCCTGTTCAGATTTCCTAGAAGTGTGAGAAAGCACAAATTGCCTGCCTTTCTCTCTCATCCAGGTTTAGGAGAATTATATCTTTTGGTTTAAGTGATGGCCTGTTTCAGGTTCTTTTGGACTCAGCTTGCAGGTAGAAATTAGGGGGAAATATGCAAATGAGCTAATGAGTAGCAGGAGGCATTTAGTGATGATAGTGGACTTCTTCATTTAACAAATAGGCATTGAGTCTATTTCTATTTTGAAGCAAAGACGATTTGTGATTATATATTCCTCCTAAGTTTATTTCCTTTTCCCACTCTTACTCAACTAAATTCACTGTAAAACTTACTGAGCTTAGTTTCTATTTAATGGCAGCCTTAATGTCTTGCTTGTTCTGGTTCAAAAAATCTTGGGGTCAACTTTGGCTTCTTCTTTTGTTTTGTCCATCTCTCTAAAATGGTATCCAGTTCTTTGATGGACTTTCAAAATATTTCTCTTACCTGTTCCCTACTTTTCACTTCTGCCTCTGGTATTCTAGTTAAGGGACTCACTCCCTGTGTCCTACACTCCATCCTCCTGTTTGGACACTCTGTGCCAGCTCTCTGGTTTAACTCACTTTACTAAGAGCTTACAGATTGTCTTTCTTTTTCTTTTCTCTTTGTAATAATAGTAGGACTGAACTTTATTAATGAAGTAATATATGGAGATCACTGTGCTCTGATAATCTCAGCATGTTCTGTCTCATGTAATGTTCACATAGCCTAACAAGGAATAACCTTCATCATTCACATTTTACACATAAGTAAATTGTACTTCAGAGACTTTAATTAATACCTGAGATTGTCTAACTGGTAATGAGTTAGCATTCCAACCAAGATATCACTGCCAAGTCCATACCTGTCGCCAACACACTAAAAGGAAAAGGAAAATGATGCCTTCAGAAAGGGCAATCTTTCTAAGCCTTTGGAATATTCCCCACAGGTTATTCAGGGTTTTCATAAACGTTTGAGATTATTATCCTAGGGGAATAGGTTCCTCAGCACTTGTAAATAATAGTAAAGTAAGTTCAGATGTAGTGAAAAGAAGGGCCATCTGTACCCCAATGTTTATTGCAGCAATGGCCACAGTCGCCAAACTGTGGAAAGAACCAAGATGCCCTTCAACAGACAAATGGATAAGGAAGATGTGGTCCATATACACGATGGAGTTTTATGCCTCCATCAGAAAGGATGAATACCCAACTTTTGTATCAACATGGATGGGACTGGAAGAGATTATGCTGAGCGAAATAAGTCAAGCAGAGGAGAGTCAAGTATCATATGGTTTCACTTATTTGTGGAGCATAACAAATAACATGGAGGACATGGGGAGATGGAGAGGAGAAGGGAGTTGAGGGAAATTGGAAGGAGAGGTGAACCGTGAGAGACTATGGACTCTGAAAAACAACCTGAGGGTTTTGAAGGGGCAGGGGGTGGGAGGTTGGGGAACCAGGTGGAGGGTAATAGGGAGGGCACGAATTGCATGGAGCACTGGGTGTGGTGCAAAAACAATGAATACTGTTATGCTGAAAATAAATTAAAAAATGAAAAAAAATAGTAAAGTAAGTTATCCATGCATCTACTCTAAATCCAGTAAGTGCCATCTGAATGTACTAGACTAAAATTAATTTTTTTCTGATTGAGCAGTCACATGGTACATGTAAGGAGCTGTAAATAAAGTAATTGGACATATTGCACAGAATTCTAAGAACCTTCTATGCCACAATCTTGTCTTGTTCTGTGGAAAAATAGTAAATGGGGGTAGTGAGAACACAGGGCAGGAGGAAGGGCTTATGGGCGAAAATGTTTAGCTTTGTCACTAAGTGGCATAACCCGTTGGAGCTCCATGTCCTGGTCTGTAAAAAACGAGGTAATTAATACTCAACTTTATTGAGAGGCTCAGATGGGAAGACAAATAATGCCAAGTGTAACACACAATAAACTGTATACATGCACATGACTTCTTTTTTGGAAGCGTACCATTCAGTGGGTGTTCATTCGCAGAGTGCTACAATTCTCCCCACAGTCTAAGTGTAGAAGATTCCAACACCCAGCAAAGAAACAGTTACTCGCTCCCTTACCCACCTCTCCATCCCTAGGAAATTACTAATTTATTTTCTGTCTCTATAGATCTGCCTATTCTAAACATTTCAAAAAAAAAATGGACTCATGTTATGTGGTCTTGTGTTTGGCTTTGCTCTCTTAGTGTCACATTTTCCAAAGTTCATCCCAATACTGCTTTCTCTTTAATCACTAAATAATATTCCATTGTACGGCTATGCCGTATTTTGTTGATCTATTCATAAGTCGATGGAAATTTCAGTTAATTTTAATTTTTTCGCTATTATACATAATACAGCTATGAATATTCATGTGTGAGTTTTTGTGTGGATATATTTTCACTTCTTTTGGGTGTATACCAAGGTTAAATGGCAATTCTGTGCTGATTATTTTGAAAAGCTATCGAACTCTTTTCCATGTTTATCATTTTGAAGAATTACCAAAGTGATTTTCAAAGTGGCTGTACTATCTTCTAGTTCCACTAGCAACATAGAGTATTTGCGTTTTTCCACATCTCGTCACTGTGAACCATTGCCTGTCTTATTTATTAAAATCATCTGACTGGGTGTGAGGTGCCATCTCATTGTGATTTTGATTTTCTTTTTTTTTTTTTTCCATTTTATTTATTTTTTCAGCGTAACAGTATTCATTCTTTTTGCACAACACCCAGTGCTCCATGCAAAACGTGCCCTCCCCATTACCCACCACCTGTTCCCCCAACCTCCCACCCCTGACCCTTCAAAACCCTCAGGTTGTTTTTCAGAGTCCATAGTCTCTTATGGTTCGCCTCCCCTCCCCAATGTCCATAGCCCGCTCCCCCTCTCCCAATCCCACCTCCCCCCAGCAACCCCCAGTTTGTTTTGTGAGATTAAGAGTCATTTATGGTTTGTCTCCCTCCCAATCCCATCTTGTTTCATTTATTCTTCTCCTATCCCCCTACCCCCCCATGTTGCTTCTCCATGTCCTCATATCAGGGAGATCATATGATAGTTGTCTTTCTCCGATTGACTTATTTCACTAAGCATGATACGCTCTAGTTCCATCCACGTCGTCGCAAATGGCAAGATTTCATTTCTTTTGATGGCTGCATAGTATTCCATTGTGTATATATACCACATCTTCTTGATCCATTCATCTGTTGATGGACATCTAGGTTCTTTCCATAGTCTGGCTATTGTAGACATTGCTGCTATAAACATTCGGGTACACGTGACCCTTCGGATCACTATGTTTGTATCTTTAGGGTAAATACCCAGTAGTGCAATTGCTGGGTCATAGGGGAGTTCTATTTTCAACATTTTGAGGAACCTCCATGCTATTTTCCAGAGTGGTTGCACCAGCTTGCATTCCCACCAACAGTGGAGGAGGGTTTCCCTTTCTCCACATCCTCTCCAGCATCTGTCATTTCCTGACTTGTTAATTTTAGCCATTCTGACTGGTGTGAGGTGATATCTCATTGTGGTTTTGATTTGTATTTTCCTGATGCCGAGTGACGTGGAGCACTTTTTCATGTGTCTGTTGGCCATCTGGATGTCTTCTTTGCAGAAATGTCTGTTCATGTCCTCTGCCCATTTCTTGATTGGATTGTTTGTTCTTTGGGTGTTGAGTTTGCTAAGTTCCTTATAGATTTTGGATACTAGCCCTTTATCTGATATGTCGTTTGCAAATATCTTCTCCCATTCTGTCAGCTGTCTTTTGGTTTTGTTAACTGTTTCCTTTGCTGTGCAAAAGCTTTTGATCTTGATGAAATCCCAATAGTTCATTTTTGCCCTTGCTTCCCTTGCCTTTGCCGTTGTTCCTAGGAAGATGTTGCTGCGGCTGAGGTCGAAGAGGTTGCTGCCTGCATTCTCCTCAAGGATTTTGATGGATTCCTTTCTCACATTGAGGTCCTTCATCCATTTGGAGTCTATTTTCGTGTGTGGTATAAGGAAGTGGTCCAATTTCATTTTTCTGCATGTGGCTGTCCAATTTTCCCAGCACCATTTATTGAAGAGGCTGTCTTTTTTCCATTGGACATTCTTTCCTGCTTTGTCGAAGATGAGTTGGCCATAGAGTTGAGGGTCGATTTCTGGGCTCTCTATTCTGTTCCACTGATCTATGTGTCTGTTTTTGTGCCAGTACCATGCTGTCTTGATGATGACAGCTTTGTAATAGAGCTTGAAGTCCGGAATTGTGATGCCACCAACTTTGGCTTTGTTCTTCAACATTAAAAGGATTATTCACCACGATCAAGTGGGATTTATTCCAGGGCTGCAGGGTTGGTTCAACATCCGCAAATCAATCAATGTGATAGAACACATTAATAAAAGAAAGAACAAGAACCATATGATACTCTCAATAGATGCTGAAAAAGCATTTGACAAAGTACAGCATCCCTTCCTGATCAAAACTCTACAAAGTGTAGGGATAGAGGGCACATACCTCAATATTATCAAAGCCATCTATGAAAAACCCACCGCAAATATCATTCTCAATGGAGAAAAACTGAAAGCTTTTCCATTAAGGTCAGGAACACGGCAGGGATGTCCATTATCACCACTGCTATTCAACATAGTATTAGAAGTCCTAGCCTCAGCAATCAGACAACAAAAAGAAATTAAAGGCATCCAAATTGGTAAAGAAGAAGTCAAACTATCACTCTTCGCAGATGATATGATACTATATGTGGAAAACCCAAAAGACTCCACTCCAAAACTGCTAGAACTTGTACAGGAATTCAGTAAAGTGTCAGGATATAAAATCAATGCACAGAAATCAGTTGCATTTCTGTACACCAACAACAAGACTGAAGAAAGAGAAATTAAGGAGTCAATCCCATTCACAATTGTACCCAAAACTATAAGATACCTAGGAATAAACCTAACCAAAGAGACTAAGAATCTATACACAGAAAATTATAAAGTACTCATGAAAGAAATTGAGGAAGACACAAAAAAATGGAAAAATGTTCCATGCTCCTGGATTGGTGATTTTGATTTTCATTTCCCCAATGTCTAATGATGTGGAACATCTTTAAGTCTATTTGTTTATCTCCCTTTGTGAAATGCCCATCCATCTCTGTGACCTTTTTTTTTTTAAAAGATTTTATTTATTTTATTTGTCAGACAGAGATCGAAAGTAGGCAGTGAGGCGGGCAGAGAGAGAGGCGGAAGCAGGCTCCCCGTTGAGCAGAGAGCCTGATGCGGAACTCGATGCCAGGATCCTGGGATCATGACCTGAGTCGAAGGCAGAGGCTTTAACCCACTGAGCCACCCAGGCGCCCCTCTCTGTGACCTTTTAAAAAAATAATAGTTCATTTTTTTAAGAAAGATGTTAGATTTATAGAAAAGTGGATTGAAAGATCCTCATAAGCTTCTTTACCTCACCTCACACAGGAGGTTCCCTAATTAATAGCATATCACATTATTGCAGCATATTTGATATGATTGATGGACTAATATCAGTACATTGTTAGTGACTTCCTAGCCATATTAGGGTTCAAAGTTTGTGTTGTACATTCTGGTGTTTTTTTTTTTGTTTTTTACAAATATATGATGACATGTATCCACTCTTACATAATAATTTCACTACGGATCACCTACTCTCTGCATATTCACCTTTCTCTCTCGCTGAATCCCTGTCCACCAGTGATCTTCACACTCTTGCTTTTTCTAGAATGTTATATAGTTGGACGCATGAATGATATTTAGTACGTAGGTTTTCCAGAGTGGTTTTGCCTACTTAGCAGTATGAATTTAATATTTCTTCATGTCTTTTCATCGCTTGATAACTCCTGTCTTTTAATCACAGAATAATCTCTCATTATGTGTACATACCACAGTTTATCTGTGTATGTATTGAAGTTCATCTTGGTTATTTCCAAGTTCAAGCAATTATGAATAAAGCTGCTATAAACATCCATGTGAAGGTTTTCTTTTTTTTTTTTTTTAAAGATTTTTTATTTATTTGACAGAGAGAGAGATCACAAGTAGACAGAGAGGCAGGCAGAAAGAGGGGGAAGCAGGCTCCCTGCTGAGCAGAAAGCCCGAAGCGGGGCTGGATCCCAGGACCCTGAGATCATGACCTGAGCTGAAGGCAGTGGCTTAACCACTGAGCCACCCAGGCGCCCCGCATGTGAAGGTTTTCTTGTGGGCATATGCTTTCACTTCATTGGGGTTAATAGCAAGGGGCATAACTGCTGGGTTGTATGATAGGAATATATTTAGTTTTGTGAAAAACTGCCAAGCTACCTACCAAAGTGTTTATGGCATTTTGCATTCTCACCAACAATGAATGCGAGTCCCTGTTGCTCCATCTCTTCTCAAGCATTTGGTGTTGTCAATGTTTTAGATTTCAGCCATTCTAATGGACTGTAGTGGTGTATCATTATTGTTCTAATTTACAATTCCCTGAGGCCGTATGGCTTTCATATGTTTGTTTGCCATCTGTTTGTCTTCTTTGGTTGGGGGCGGGAGAGGGTCTGTCCAGATCTTTTGCCTCTTCTTTAAAAACTGGGTTGTTTGTTTCCTTATTGTTGAGTCTTAAGAGTTCTTTGTATATTTTGGATACCAGTCCTTTATCTGTGGGTGTTTTGTCAAATTTTAAAAGTCTGTGGCTTATCTTTTTATTCCCTTAAACTTTCTTTTGCAGAAAACAGGTTATTAACTGGATTGAAGCCCATTTATTAATTTTTCTTCTGTAATTGTGCTTTTGGTGTTCTATCTAAAAGTTATCACCATACCCACGATCATCTAGATTCTGCGCTATATCATCTTCTAAGAGTTTTATAGTTTTTCATTTTTTATTTAGGTTTATAATCCATCTTCTGTTAATTTTTATGAAAGGAGTAGTGTTTGTGTCTAGAATTCTTTTCTTCCTCTTCTTTGTTTTTTTGGGGGGGGGATTTGAGTTGGTAACTGGGGGATCCAGTTATTCCAGCACCAATTGTTGAAATGATTTATCCTTTTTTCCATTGAGTTGTCTTTGGTCCTTTATCAAGGATTAGTTGATTATATTTATGTGGTTCTATTTCTGGGCCCTCTCTTCTGTTTTGATTTATTTGTCTATTCTTTCACCAATGCTACATTGTCCTGATTGTCATAACTTAACAGTAAGTCTTGAAGTAAGTCAGTTCTTTGGCTTTGTTCTCCTTCATTATTTTGTTGGATGTTTTCAGTCTTCTGCCTGTCCATATAAGCCTTAAAATCAGCTTGTCAGTGTCCACAAATAACTTGTAATGAGGTTTTCCATGACTGAATACATAGATCAAGGTGGTAAAAAACTGATATTTTAACAATACTGTCTTTTCTTATCCGTGAACATGAAGGATCTCTCCATTTGTTTAGTTCTTTGATTTCTATTATCAGAATGCTGTAGTTTCCCTCATATTGATCTTGTCCATTTTTTTGTTAGATTTATACTTAAGTATTTAACTTTCAAGGGTTAATGTAAACAGTATTGTTTCTAATTTCAAGTTCCACTTGTTCATTGATATGAAAACATATGAAAACAATTGACTGTTACATATTAACCTTGTGTCTTGATCTTGACACCTTGCTATAGTCCCTTATTAATTCCAGGAGGTTCTTTTGATTGATTCTTTGGTATTCTCTACATAGACATAGGCGACAATATTATACATAAGCAAGGACAGTTTTCTTTATACATTCGCTTGTTTTATTTTTAAATTTATTTTTTAAAGATAGATTTATTTATTTATTTGACACACAGAGAGAGAGAAAGAGCACAAACAGGGGGAGTGGTAGAGGTAGGCTCCCCTCTAAGCAGGGAGCCTGATGTGGGGTTCAGTCCCAGGACCCTGAGATCATGACTTGAGCCAAAGGCAGATACTTAAGCAACTGAGCCACCCAGACACCCCACCTTTAGTTGTTTTAAAAATTGGTTTATCTTTTAAATTTCTAATCCAACATTAGAAAGATTTCTTATGTTTTCTTTTAAGAGTTTTAGAGTTGAACTTTTTCTTTTAGGTTTATGACCCATTTTTTTAAGGTTTTTTTTTTTTTTAAGATTTTTATTTATTTGTTTGACACAGAGAGAGATCACAAGTAGGCAGAGAGAGAGACAGGGAAGCAGGCTCCCCCCTGAGCAGAGAGCCTGATGTGGGGATTCAGGGCTCGCCCAGGACCCTGAGATCATGACCTGAGCTGAAGGCAGAGGCTTAATCCACCTGAGATCATGACCTGAGCTGAAGGCAGAGGCTTAATCCACTAAGCCACCAGGCACCCTATGACCCATTTTGAGTTAATTTTTATGTGAGTTGTGAAGAAAGAAAATCCAACTTCATTATTTTGCATTAGAGATCTAATTGTCCCAGCACCATTTATTGAAAAGATCAGTCTTACTCCATTTAATTGTCTTGGCATCCTGTTTAAAATCATTTAATCATAAATGGAAGGGATTATCACTGGACTTGAGTGATGTTTTATTGCATTATCTGTCATTATGCCAGTATCACACTGTCTTAAATACTGTAGTTTTACAGCAAGTTTCAGAACCAGGAATAGTGTGTCTTCAAGTTTTGTTCTTCTTTTTCAAGATTACTTTAGCTGTTCTAGTTTTGTAGCACTTCCATATGAATTTTCGTAACAGTTTGTCAAAATTTGCAAAAAATATTAGATATGTGGGATTTTGAGATGATAGACTTGAGATATGTGGGATTTGAGTTGATAAATTTGGAGGAATATATCCATTTTAATAATATCGAGTATCCTAATCTATAAATATTCCATTTATTTGTATCTCATTTCATTTTCTTTCAATAATGTTTTACAATTTTTAGCTCACTTTTTTGGCACTTCGGTTAAATTTATCCCCAAGTATTTTATTCTTAGATTAAGATAGATATCACCTTGCAGATGGGAGGATATGACAGACAGAAAGTTCCTTCCAGAATAGAATGGAAGTGAAAAGCTCACTCCTTCCTCTGTCATTGAGTGTGAGGAGAAGATGGATCGCGAGAGGACAGGGTTTAAGGTGTCCTCCTTGATTCTTCTCTATTTAGTAGAGTAGAATATTTAGAAACTTCAACTATATGAATTCCCATGTTTAGGTCTCCTTTTGTCTCCCCTGGCCCTTATAAGGGCTCATGAAAAAGTTAAGTTCAGGGGCGCCTGGGTGGCTCAGTGGGTTAAGCCACTGCCTTCAGCTCAGGTCATGATCTCGGGGTCCTGGGATCGAGCCCCGCATCGGGCTCTCTGCTCGGCGGGGAGCCTGCTTCCCTTCCTCTCTCTGCCTGCCTCTCTGCCTGCTTGTGATCTCTCTCTCTGCCAAATAAATGAATAAAATCTTAAAAAAAAAAAGTTAAGTTCAGCTATAGAAAATGAGTCACAATTTCTTTGCACATTAGCATAGTGCTATGAATCAGCCTGTAGCTGTGCTAAACTCTCCTTGTCTATTTCTCTCTGTCGAAGTCCCATCCATCTGCGGTAGCTTGAATGGTGGCCCTCAAACTGATATGTCCAAGTGTTAACATTCAGAACCTATAAATGTAACTTTATTTGGAAAAAGAAACCTTGCAGAAATAATTGCGGATCTCAAGATGAGATCATCCTGGATTATCCACGTGGGCTCTACATCCAATGGCAAGTCTCCTTATAAGAAGACACAGGGAAGCACGGGAAGACCATCTGAGGGCAGAAGCAGAGGCTGGGGTTACATGGCTACATAGTCTAGAGGGATCATTGGCAGGATGCAACTTCTGGAAAATAACTGCTCTGCAGCAAATATGCTGAAATATATGTGTAGCCTGTATGCATGGATTCGCTCAACAAAATAATTCATATTGTTGGAGTCCCTGGATATTCTACCATGATAAGTGAAAAATTGTTTTTCAATATAATGCTATTAGGGACACTTTATTAGAGCTTTGCTGGTTTACAGTGAAATAAAAGATACCCTAAGTCTCCTCTTTCCAATCTAATTCTCAGCACATTTATACACACACACACACACACACACACACGCATGCACACACACATCAGGCTAGACATCCAAAGATTTCCAATCTAAATTAAACTCTTATTTCTTCAGTTAAAGCCATAATCCTTAAAGTGGCAATAAACATCAATAGATTAGATGGTTTTTAGTCATTTTAGGTTTTAATTTCAGTTAATTCTAAACTGAGTTTCTGCATCCAGGCTAATTATAACAGATTTCTATAAGGAATGTACATAAACTTTCCAGGCCTTCCCATATCATTGATCAGAGTAAGTGCTCATTGTCTCTGATCTGGCCTCCGAAGGAGGGTTTTGAGCCCCTAAGACTTAATTATGACTCCATGGTTTATGTTGTCAAGCTCAAGAAAAAAGCACTTGTGAGACAGAGAAGTGCGTCGAGTCTTAAGATGAACAAAAATGCCCACGAGCACATTCCTTTTCCAGATGAAATTCTTCTGAAGATATTTCCCCTCCATGGTTTCAATCCCTGTGCTAAGTATGCCTAACATTAAAAGCACATTAAATTAGTCGTAGTTATTCTTTTTCCAACTGCCTATTGTTTGTTTAAAGTTGAAGGGAACAGGAAAACCCATGGTCAGTTACTTGGCATGGGGCTCCCTCATTAAAACTTTGGAGAACCAAATTACTCAGGTTAGGGCCAAACGAGAACCCCTGTTCCCCAGTTAAGGGAGCACAACAATAGAATTCTGCACCTGCATCGATTTCTGCCAAATCTGAGCTCACACAACTGTTGATCTTGATTAAGTGCATTAGGGAAAAATGGATTTCTATCTGCCACATTGTACTTATTTTATTGGTTATGCTCATGGGTGGAATATAAAGTGAGATTGCGCAGGAGACTGCAGGAAAACCATGCTGACTTAGAACTGTTTCTCAGTTCAACAGAGTCAGCAGAAAACCCTTGCCAGGACTTCTTTTGGATTAAAATAAAACTACATAATGGTAGTTACTGTACATTTAAAGGAACGGCTGTGAATTCGTATATGTTTCAAATCCCATTCTGCACAGATGTCCCCCGAGGTGGTGGCGTAGACACTCTGTTAGTGACTCTGTTATAACACAGAACCCAAAGCCACAGACTTAGAAAACTCCCACACAAAACCAGAACTAATACGGCAGCTTTTCCTCGCTTGCTTTTCCTTCTTTTCTCCTTCTATGTTTTACATCACAGATTTGAACACACACAATTTAATGCAGTCAAAATGTGGAAAAGTCACCAGAATTAACAACTAAATATTGCATATTAAATTATATACCCAAACCAAGTCACATGTGCATTTATTCCATTTGTTTATTTGGTTGATGCTCCCCATTATTTCCTTATCATTTCCAGTGACCCATGTCACTTCTGATGTGGAAGGTGGCTACGGAAATGGGATTTCATTGCCATCTCTACTTTGGGGTGCAGTGAGAGGCTACATCGTGGCACTGATTCCACTGCACTAATGAGTCCTTTTTACTTACTTGTCCTTGTGACAAATTGAAATTTTTTCATTTCACATATGCAGGGAATTGGGGGTATTCATAGACTTTTAACTTAGTGGCTTATACCACTCGATTCGATAGCGAATTCTCAGTCTGTATTTTAATCTACATTTTACTCTGTTGATAGCATTTGGTAAATATAATTCCTTGCTCTTCCTTTTAGCATTCATCTAGTTGTCTTCTGGGACATCATTCTTTCTCATTTCTTCTCAGGCTTCTTTGCTGGCTCCTTAGCCCTTCCTAACACCAGAGCTGCGGTGTATCCTAGGGCTCAAGCTTCCAGTTTCTCTCCCTGGTCTACATTTATTCCCTCAGTGATTTTCATTTTATTTTCCCTAGGTGCCTCCTTTCCTACTCTAACCCACCAGCGAATTCCTCAGCTCTTCCTTCAAAATATGTCCAAAAAATCTGACCACTTCTCATCAGCTCTGTGACTTCCACAGGAGTTTTCAGTTCTTGCCTGGATGCATGCAAAGACCTCCGAACTTCCACAGTGATCCTATTAAGATGGAGCAAGTTACGCATCTTCTGCTGGAACCCTACAATGACTCATCATCACCCTTAGAGCAGGAGGCGAGGCTGTCTGTGCTCTAAGACTGGCTCCCCCTCTGGAGTCCCCATCCACATCCTCACTTGGTTGCAGCACCCCTGCCTCACCTCAGGGCTCCACACTGTCACAGAAAATTCTTCTTCGCGGCACCCATGGGGCCCCACCTCACTTCCTCAGACCCTCACTGGACATCACCTTTTCTGAGACCTCTTTGGCCACTCTGTGTAAAACATCAGCTTCCACCTCCGTATATTCTCCCCTCTTTAGGCTAACCTGATTTTTTATCACTTACATCCACTTTTTAAGATTTTATTTATTTATTTGACGGAGATAGAAAACACACAAGCAGGGGGAGTGGCAGGCAAAGAGAGGGAGAAGGACAAGCAGACTTCCCACTGAGTAGGAAGTCTGACGTGGGGCTCAATCCCAAGACCCTAGGATTGTGACCTGAGCTGAAGGCAGACGCTTAAAGACTGAGCCACCCAGGCACTCCATCCACCTAAAATCTTAATGTGTGTTTGTTGATGTTAAACCATCCATCCTTCCCTCTTCTAGAGGCTTCAGTAAGCATGTATTTTCTAACGTTTTGTTCACTTCTGACTCTCTAGCACCTAGAAGTACACCTCACCATAGTAGTACTCTGTAAGTACTCATTGGATGACTTAGAAGTACTGACGCTGGAGAAATAAGGTATAATAACATGAGCTTGAGAACATGTAAATTCACAGAATGATTTGCAGTTTCAAGGCAGTCAGATTGTTTGTTTGCTTTTTTTTTTCTTCTTTCTTCTTGGGGGTGGGGAGCAGGCCTTTTAATTCCCTGCAGTTTTGACATTGTCGTGTGGTAGTGCCCACACTCATGGACAAGGAAGTCTTGTCCTTGGAAGACTTGAATCCTCTGCTCCTCTGATGGAAATTCTGACAAGTTCTTTTTCCACAACTGTTTAGGTACGGATGGCAATTTTCATGTTTAGGCAGTCAATTCAAACCCATTTAAAACATTTATTTTTGCTAACCATGGAAGAAGATACTGCCAAATCGTTTAATTCTCAAATCAATTCACACCTTCTTTTGGATAGAGCATAAAAAAATTATAGAGCTGGTGAGTAATATTTCCTTTGCATTTCCCGGAGATTTACTTTATTCTTTTGACTCATCTTATATCCAAATTAATAATGATATAAGGTTGGAAAAAATGAATTATTCTCATACTTACTTCAAAGAAGAATAAAATGTGTATATGATAGTGAAATTATTTTTAGGCATATGAAAGTCATTTACAGAAAGTATTCTCAGGGTCTTGTGAAAGGTCTTTTTTTCCCCCCCTTATTTGGGCATGAATAAATATAGATGATCATACTGCTGCATGTGCATTCCTATATTTAGTCCTACACAAAAATTTTCTCACCTTTGAAATAGAACAGATGCTCTTTTGTGCAACTTTCAGAACAGGTAGTTATGTGTCCTCATTCAGCCCGGAAAAGGAAATTTATATAGGTCAGCAATGCAACAGGGAAGCACTAACTCTTCCCATCTCTTTTTGTATCCTTCACTCCCTTCACTCCTCCGCAAACCCCTGACATGACCTACCCACACCCATATGAAAACAACCTCTCCCCTAATGACCAACCACAGGTCTTGATCACAGCTAGTAACTGATTAGGAAGAACGCTAATGACCATCACGCTGGAAAAACAAGAGGTCTTTCTGATGCTTTCCTTGACTGTCTGTTGGAAATGATCAAGCTACTCCACGTCACTGCTGCTTTCAGCTACATGGAGGATTATCAGAGTACAGCCAAATAGAGACTCCATAAAAAGAGTGTGGGGATTGTAAATGTCAAAAAGTCAAAACACAAAGATGATAAAAACTGTGCGTTGAATTTAATTTAACTGTTGACCATGACTAGACTTGATCAATCTCAACTTGTCTGCTGTATCAACTGCCATTTCATTCAGCTATTCTTGGTTTTATAACATTTGTGTTATGGGAAATTAGAGCAATTTCTACAATGCTTTGGATATCTTCCCCCTCATAAACAAAGTACAGTTTTCTGAGGAGACAATGCTCTCTTGTTGGCATCTCCTGTTGGCTGCCTTTTTCCTAGACCCTTAGCCTGGATCAGGAATCTCTCAACCCCGCCATCACAGCAGCCATTTGTTTCCATCTCCCCACTCGTTCCATTGTGTATTGTCCAGCGTCATATATGTTCCTTTCAGAGTTTGGGGTGGGGGTTGGTGGAAGGGAGGCCAGCACGCTATGCTAAGACCTTTGGGGAGTTAACCTAGATGAGATGAATGCATTAAGCTAAACCGGATTTAAGCAGCCTTGAATGGGAAATTGTTTCTCTTTGTAATCAACACTTGAGTTGTAATTGATAGGACACATCTTTAAGGAATGTTGATTTTTTTTTTTATTCCAATGGAACTATGTGTTTCCTTCATACATAGGGCTCTCTTTGAATCCTGAAATAGCTCTGAGCCTAGAGGGGCCAACTTGGAGGTACACACAGTCCAACTTGTGAGGCAAGGAAACTCAACTTTGTAAGAACAAATCTTGGTTTAAGGGAAAAAAAATAAGTTCTAATTCTGGTTCTTTTGTTTCTTCTTTGCTTTCCTTTTATTTTATTTTGTTATTTTTTTATTGAAGTATAACATGCTATACTGTTTATTATAATATGCTGATTCAATAATTCTATTATTATTTAGTGTTTGCCATCATAAATGTGGTCATGATTGGTCAGCTTATGTTGTTACAATAATAGTGACAATATTCCCTATGGTGTAATTTCCCATCTTTGTGACTTAGTTATTTTACCTCTTAATTGCCTCTATTTATGTCACTGTTTTTTCTTTATTTCTGTCTTTGATGAGGATGATTTTGGCAGTCCTTGGGCATCTGACAAACCTCTGGCTTTGGTAGTCATAGAGAGAGAGAGATGGTTCCAGTGTTAAATTCTCCAGTTAAGGTCTCAGATTCTGTTGGCTCTAGAACCAGTGTTTTTGCAAAATTAGTGGAAGTATTTAAGTGTTTGTTTCTGTTGATTGGCACATATTCTCTTAACAGTTTTAGCCTTGCCTTGCAGTGTATTTGTTGTATTACATCAATGAGTTTATTTCCAAATTTAGTACCTTTCTATAAATTAAATTTGTCAAGATAAAAAACCCATGAATATTTTTTTACTAAGACCATCATACCATTTATTAATGTTCTATAAAGGGAAACTGACATTTACTAAATGTCCACCATCTCGGAGACACAAAATGTGATACATGTAATTTCTATTCATCTCTCAGCAACCCTATGAGTGAACCATTAAAATCACCATTTAAGCATGAGAAAATTAAAACAGACATTTAGGAATCTTCTACAACATCACACAGATAAAAGTAACAAGATGGATTTTAAACAGATCTGGCTTCAAAATGAATTCTCTCACCAGTATACCCATTCACGTTATTTTAATACTACTTTAGTATTCCATAATTCATACTCTTTTAATTTTGGTAAAATGAAGACCCATTTCATATTAATCAGATCTACACATTCAATTCAAAGGATTTATTGAGTGCCTTCTAGATGGAAGGCAGTATGGTAGACTCTCTAAATACAAACTTGAAAGAAGTATCGTTATGGTCTTTGGGAAAGACACCAGAATGTGACCATAAGCTAAGTCAAAAACAGGTGGCAAAGTTTCATTATGATGCATTGTTAATTCATTTTTACCATCTAATTTAATTGTTTTTAAAGTTTTTTTTTAATTTAAGTAATACAAGTATGTATGAAAAGGAAACTTAAAATAAAAAGCAGTGATAGTTCCACCCATCCTGATGCACAAGCCCCACTCCTCAGGTGCAACCACTTTCAGGTTTTAGCTGTTTTATTTTCCTGTTTTAAATAATAGATTTAAATCACTATTTCCTAATTATTCACTTATGTATTTTAAGTTCCCCTATAGTCTTTACCCTCTCAGCTACCACCCCAAAAACACCGGTAATATACACACATTCACGCACAAATACACATACACTGTTCTACCTCAATCTCCCTATTTAATTTATGACCAATTTTGGCTAAATTGGTATTTAGTGTTTACAACTTAATGATTAGGTAAGTTTTGTTTGTAGATGACACATAGTATTTTGAATATATATCTTTGTATGTTTTTTAACATTTTTCTTAGAATTGATGATGTTTTAAAAATGTTTGATTTTCCTTTTAAGTTCCTACAAATAAATTCCCCACAGGATAGGACTATAGCATTCCTGCAATTTAGTTTAGACACCGGGTAATCTAGTAGTCCATGTCTTATTCTTGGCAATTGTTGTCTTTGTTCGAGCCTGTGGCCTCCTGCTACAACTGTCCTGACTGCTCTCTAGGCTTGTGGTAGAGTGGCATCCTCAACCGTCCCTTCATTGTCATCCTGGAGCTTCCCTTTACTCTTCTTTCTTTCCATATGGACTCCTTTGATTCCTTATAAGGATGCTGTAAGTATCATTATCCATAGTATGAGAAATACAAAAAGAAATGGACTGAAAGGAAGCTCTTCGTACCATTTAGTATCTAGGCTGTCCATTCACCCCACTGTTTCCAGCCCCTTGCCTGGAGCCTGCCTTCTACTACACCCATGATCCCCCTCTGCAAGATTCTCAGCGGTGACAAAGCAGCAGCTTTGGCTCATGCTGTCAGTAGAAGGTGGTCTCTGGCTGCCCACGGCCGGGCACCCTTGGACATACTGGTTCTCTCATGCATTTTCACCTGTTCTCCCACTTCCTGGCGCACCCAGGAAAAATAAACTATTATTTTTTTTAAAAGGTCACAGAGATGGATAGGCATTTTACAAAGATACCTGATGCCTCTCTTTCTGAGTTTTTTCAAAGGAGGTTTCTGCTATTTGCTTGTTTCATTTTGTTTTAAAGCTAGTTATATTTTTAGGGCAGTTTTAGAGTCACAGCAAAATTGAGTAGAAGGTACAAACATTTCCCATATAATCCTGACCCTGTTACACAGGCAGCCTCTGGCACTATCAACACCCCCCACAAGAGCGGCACATTTGTTGTGATTGATGAACCCACAGTGACTCATCATTATCACCCAGAGTACATAGTTTATATTAGAGTTGGGTGTTGGTGTTGTGCATTGTTGGACATTCTTTGGACAAATGTACAATGACGTGTAGCCACCATTGCACTGCCATACAGAATACTTTCATTGCCCTAAAAATCCTTTGGGTTTTGTCAATTCATCCCTCTTGATTTGCATTCTACCCTTCCTCTGTAGGTATTTAGGTTTAAAGTTCCTCCAACAGACAGATAGAAGTCCAAGAAGTACACGTAAAAGTGCTTAGAGTCACTAATCATCAGGGAAATGCAAATCAAAACCACAATGAGATATCACCTCATACGGGTAGTCCTGGGTACTATCGGAAAGACAAGAAACAACAAGTGATGGTGAGGATGTAGAGAAAGTGAGCCCTTGTGCTATATTGATAGGAATGTAAAGTGGTGCAACCACTATGGAAAACAGTAGGGAGGTTCCTCAGAAGTTAAAAGTAGAACCACATGTGATCCAGCAATTCCACTTCTGGGTATTTGTCCAAAGAAAATGAAAACATGAACTCTGAAAGATACCTCACACCCCTAATGTTCACTGACGCATTATTTACAATAGCCAAGATATGCAAACAACCTTAATGTCTGTGGCTGGCTGACTGGGTGAATAAAGGAGATGAGTTAATGGAAGGAGGGATGTCAGCATGACTGCAGTGTGACGAGTAGTCGTTCTTTAATTTTCCTCCCCTTTGATTTACAACTAATTGGACATTCATAACAACAAGAGCAAAACGCCTCTGCACGTCCTACCAGGACATCCTTGATCTCCGTCCCTCTAAAAGTGGGTGGATTGGACATCGCGGAGGAAGTGGAATGAGCAGAGTGGTGGCGGAGGTGCTGAGGGCAGGCCTGACCTTCCTGGCTGATGGAGTAGAGCAAACGGTGCTGAGTGGAGGGCGACCCAGCCTCACTGCAGCTGGAGAGACCAGCAACTCTCTGAAGAGAGACCACAGTAACTTGGTGGAGAGATAGAAGAAGGAAATAGGCAAAGAGAACTGAAGAGAGCATGTCTTTCTGTAGGCCCCAGGAGGAAAGAGGACTGACTAAGGACCTCTGGGACCTCCTCCCTGCACTGGAGGACTCCCCTACTAGGCCATGGGCACATGAGAAGTCCCAAGAGCTAGTTACACCATCTCTCCCAAGTTTACCACTACCCTTTTTTGTTTTGTTTTGTTTTAATGTGTGTGCACCCAACCTGAGGAGGAGTCAGCGCTTGGATAAAAGAAATGAAAAACTTGTGCTATAGCGCCACCTTCTGGAAAACAAAAGGAGGCTTCTAACTACCAACCTCTTGAGCTACTTGAATCAAAATAAAGAAAAGCTTGCTGAAATAAGAGAGATGTTCACTACCTCAAATGTGGGACCAGTGGCACTTCTTTTCAAACACCATGAAGAATCACGGTAATATGGTATTTCAAAACAGAGATGATGATTTTCCAGCAACTGAACCTAAAGATACAGAATACTGTGATCTAAGTGATACAAAATTTATGATAACTGTTATAAAGAAATTCAGTTCGCTACAAGAAAACTCGGAAAAGCAATAAAGTGATCTGAAAAATAAAACTAATGAACAGAATGAGTACTTTATCAAAAAGGCTGAATTCTAAGAAAAAAAAAACAACCCTGAAATCCTGGAGCTGCAGTACTCAATAAATGAGATGAAGAAAACATTAGAATGCACTGAAAATAAAGCAAATAATATGGAAGAGAGAATTAGTTAGCTCAGGGACAAAGATCTGAAAATATTCAGATGGAAGGGAAGAAGAGACTATGATTTTTAAGGAGTAAAGGAAGCTTTCAAAAACTGTCTCCACTGGAAAAGCCAACATAAGAATAATGGTTACCCCAGAAGAAATAGAGAGAGAAAAAGGATTAGAGAGTGTATCTAAAAGAAATAAAAACTGAAAACGCCCCAAATCTGGGGAAGAAACTGGAAGTACAGTTCCAAGTAGTTAATAGAACACCTTATTATTTCAACACAAAAAGATCTTCTCCAAGACACATTATATCTAAACTCTCAAAAATCAACAATAAAGAAAGAATTTTAAAGACAACCAAGGGAAACAAGACAGTAACCTACCAAAGGAACCCCATTAGGTTATCAGCAAATTTCTCCACAGAAACTCCATAGGCAGGAAGAAAGTGGAATGACATATTCAAAGTGTTAATATTAAAAAGTGCTAGCTATGAATTCTCTGTCTGGCAAAGTTATTTTTCAAATATGAAGGAGAAATAAATGCTTCCCCAGAAGAACAAAAACTATGGGAGTTCATCATCCCTGGACTTGCTTTATAAGAAATCCCGAAAGGAGCTACTCAAGGTGCAACAAAAAGATAAAAGTACACAAACCTTGATCAAGGGGCTAAATGGTCAGAATTAGAACACTACCATTTTTTTAAAGATTAGTATATTAAAATCTTAACTATAGCATAACGGTTAAAGGAAAAGACCATTAAAAATGATTATAGCTACTACAACTTGGCAGTGAAGTTACAGCATAAACAGGGCTAATTTGTGACATCAAAAATCTGAAAGGGGAAGAGTGAAAGGATGGATCCTTTATAGGCAAATGAGGATACATTTTTATTAGCAGAAAAGGGGCTATTTTATCTATGAGAGGTTTTATGTAAACCTCATTGTAGCCACAAAGCAAAAATCCAGAGCAGAAATACAAAACGTAAAGAAAAGGAGGAGACTGAGCAAATCATTATGAAAATTCACCAACTTAAAAAAGACAGAAAAAGAAAGAAACAGAAACAATGAAGAGACAAAATAACTGAAGCCAAAGATAAAATGGAAGTAGTAAATCCTCAAATACCAGTAAGTACCCTAAATATGAATGGATTAAGCTCATCAATTAAAAAGCACAGAATGGCTGGATGAATTAAAAAAAAAAAAAAAAAAAAGACTCACCTCTTTGTGGCCCATAGCAAATTCATTTTAGCTCCAGGAAAATATGTAGGCTCTGAGTGAAAGGGAGTAATTCAGGAAAGATAACCTGAATAGAAAAACAATTTCAGTTTTTATATATTATGAATTTAAAAGCATAAATAAAAAATTAAAATGTGTTATATGTCTTGTGTGAGGAAAGTTAAGGCAAATTTCAATTTTGAATTTAATAAATGAAGAAAATTTATTTCAAGTGCACTTTTTAGACAAAATTAAAAAGAATATAGATGTTATCAAAATCACTGGTAAAATAAAACTAAGGAAGACATTTCATGTTTTTATATAATATAAGAACAGATGATGAAGAATGGATATTAAAAATAGATTTTAAAACTCAAACAGTTCAGTAAATTGCAAAATGAAATTCATTTTATGGTGGTCAACAGTGTAAGTCAAAATTAAAATGTGCTATAGGTTTCATGCCAAGATATAAAATCAATAATTAAATTATAAATAAATAATGAAAATTAATGGAAACATATTGTTTTGACTACTGTAGCTTTGTAGAATGTTTGAAATCAGGAAGTGTGTTATCTTCAGCTTTGTTCTCCTGTCTCAAAGTTGCTTTGGCTTTTGGGGGTCTTTGAGCTTCCACACTAATTTTAGGATGGTTTTTCCTTTTTTTTGGTAAAAAATGCCATGGAAATTTGATAAGGATTGCATTGAATCTGTACCTTATTGGGGGTAGTATGGACATTTAACCAATATTATTTTGTACATGTCTATTAGTTCCATTTGACCTGAAGTCTGATTCACATCCAGGATTTTCTGTTCGGATGACGGATTCATTGTTGAAGCTGGGGTACTGAAATCCTCTACTATTATTGTATTGTTGCTTATTTATCCCAACAAATCTTTTAGTATTTGCTTAATATATTTAGGTGCTCCAATGTTGAATGCATATATATTTTTTATTGTTATATACTCTTGATGAATTGACCCCTTTTCATTATTTAGTCACCATATGTGTCTTTTGTTACCATTTCTGTATTAAACCCCTGGATATACAGTCAATTAATACTTGACAAGGGAGAAAAGAATTCTAAGTGGGGAAAGGATAGTTTTCAATTCATGATATTGGAAAAGCTGAATAACCACATGCAGAAGAATGGAATTGGCCCTCTATTTTACACGACTCACACGAAGGAACTTGAAATGGAGTCAAGACTTAAACATAGGAACTGAAACTGTAAAATTCCTAGAAGAAAACATAGGGGAAAAGTTCTTTAACATTGCTCTTGGCAGCGACTTCCTGGATATAACACAGAAAGCTTAAGAAACTTAAAAATCAAGTGCAAATTGAAAGTCTTCTGCACAGGAAAAGAATCAAAATGCAAAGGTTACCTATGGAATGAGAGAAAATATCTTATATCTGGTAAGGGGTTAATATCCAAAATATGTAAAGAAGTCATCCAATTCAAACAACCTGATTAGAAAATAGGCAGAGGAACCAAATAGACAGTTTTCCCAGAACACATACAGGACAACAGCTACATGTAAAGGTACTTGACATTCCTAATCATCAGGAAAATGCAAATCAAAACACCAAGATTTTTTACCTCACACCTTTGGACTGACTATCATCAAAAAGTTAAGTGACAATGATTGTTCATGAGGATGTGGAGAAAAAGAAACTCTTGTGCTCTTTTTGGTGGGAATGTCAATTCTCATAGCCACAATGGAAAATATTATGAATATTTCTCAAGAAATTAAAAATAGATGATTCCAGCAATTCCATTTCTGGGTATATATCCAAAGGAAATAAAAACAAGATCTAGAAAAGGTATCTACACTCCCATGTTCATTACAGCGTTATTCACAATAGCCAAGGTATGGAAACAACCTAAGTGTCCGTCAGTAGATGAATGGATAAAGATGTGCTATATATTGTTAGTAATATTATTCAACCATGAGAAAGAAGGAAATTTGCCAATTATGACAATTTGGAGGAAACCTGAAGGAATTATGCTAAGTGAAATAAGTCAGACAGAAAGAGATAATTACTGTTACTATCACTTCTATGTGGGATCTAAAAAAGTCTAACTTATAGAAACAGAGAGGAGATTGGTTGTTGCCAAGGAGAAGGGATGGGAGAAATGGAGAGATGTTTGTCAAAGGATACTGACTTCTAGTTATAAGATGAATAAGCTCTGGGAATCTAAGGTACAGCATGATAATTATAGCTAACATTACTGTCATAAATAGTTGAATGTTGTAAGAAAGCAGATCCTAAACGTTCTCACCACACGAACACAGAATATGGTATTATGTGGTGAGATGCAGGTGTAAACCAATGACATTGTAGTCATCCTTTTGCAAAACACAAATGTATCAAATCAACACTGTCCACCTTAAAGCTGTGCCATGTTATATATCCATTATACCTAAGTAAAGCTGGAAAAAAATCCATAGAAACAGCAAGAGAGAAGATTCAAAGGAAACACTGATTTCTACTTGGCCTTCAAAGGTCATATATAAAAACACAAAAGATTTGAATAATACAACTGATATGCTTGGTGTAAGTTATTAAACTTTGTATTCTACAATTCAGTCATTTCAAGAGACTTTATAACATTTATAAATACTGATAACATGTGAGGATATAAAAGCTGAAAATAAATCTACAGTACAAAAATATATAGTTTTATTTTCTGGCCACAGTAATGAATAATTTATTTGTAAAAATAAGAAAATTCTACACTTAATTATTTGAAAATTCTGAAGAAACAAAAACTATACTTAAGCATTTTTTTAGTAATAAAAGGAGTAAAAAATGGAATTGTAGACTAATAAAAAATGATAAGAGAAATGACTACTTATAAAAAGTTGTGGAAGTTAGAAGAGCCAAGCTCAGGAAAATTCATATTATTTAATGTCTTACTTTAAGGATGAAAAAAAGTATGCCTTGAACATTCACTCAGAAATCAGATAAAAAACACTGAAAGAAAAGCAAGAAAATTAGAAGCAAGTTGATAGTAAATCCAACAATGAGAAATATGTAAGTTAGAAGAGAGATAGCCTTAATGAAATGCTAGTGATTGAAAGAATGCCTTCCTTTATTAGAGGACTCCCAAAATAAAGCAAGCAAAGTGCTGGAAAATATATTGCAGACAAATGCAAGTTCAATGACAATTGGAGATAATTCCTCAGATAAAAATAATTTTATAAATGTAAATACTCTTATTGGCTAAAAAATGAAGATTTTGTTGAAATGGTCTTTTTTTAAATCAATGAAAAACTAAAGAAAGTTTTCAAAGACTTACCTCTAATAAGTTTCCAGGGTCCATATCTAGAAATACATTTCCCCAAATACTAAGAAGCAAATCAACCCATATTATGTAATTTATTCTAGAAAATAAATAATTTAAAAAATTTAAGAACTCAAAATTATTGAAGTTATTTCTAAGTATATATAGAAGAAAGAACTTCACATGAAGATTTCTTTTAAAAATATATGGATAAATCTTATTTTCACCAAATATTATTTGAAGAAGTACAATATTCTAATCACTGACAATATTTAATTCACTTTAGGGTTATTCAGTCACTGAATTAAGAAATCCAATGTAGGGGCGCCTGGGTGGCTCAGTCAGTTAAGTGTCTGCGTTTGGCTCAGGTCATGATCTCAGGACCCTGGGATCAAGCCCTGCATTGGGGGGTCCCTGCTCAGTGGGGAGCCTGCTTCTCCCTCTCCCTCCATCATTTTCTTTGCTTGTGCTCTCTGGCTCTTTCTGTCAAATAAATAAATAAAATCTTTTAAAAAATCCAATGTAGTAGATAATATTTTCTCATTTTGCAGATGAAGAAACTAAAGGTCATATGGTTTCAATAGCTTGCCTCATGGTCACCTAGCTACTAAGTTGCAGAACTGGAATATGCATCTCTTGAGTACAAAACTGCAGGTTTAAATTACTCCATTATATTGCCACTCCATAAAAGATTTTAAAAATAACCTAAGTTGGGGCGCCTGGTTGGCTCAGTGGGTTAAGCCTCTGCCTTCGGCTCAGGTCATGATCCCAGGCTCCTGGGATCGAGCCCCACATCGGGCTCTCTGCTCCGCAGGGAGCCTGCTTCCTCCTCTCTCTCTGCCTGCCTCTCTGCCTAGTTGTGATTTCTCTCTGTCAAATAAATAAAATATTAAAAAAAAAATAACCTAAGTAAAATGTCAGCAAGTTCAATATATTCATATATTAGAAGAATTATCCACTGTGACTAGGTAGGTCATACTGTAGGAATTCAAGATAACACACATTGTCCATCATTGATTTTCAGATAGATATGTATCAGAAAATATGACAAAGAGGAAAACTGTTGCAATGTTAAGTCTATCTCAAAAGACAGCAAGCCAAACATAGCAATGAGATATAATCAGAATTTCTATTAATTCTGTAAATAATATTTTCAAACATACCATGCATCTAATCAACATTGTTCTGGACACTTTTGTCAGTGCAATAAGTAGGGCCTGAAATAGGAAAAGGAGACATAACGATTGCAAAATAGGCAACTTTGCCATTAATTGAACTGCATAATTGTATGCTTAAAAAATACAAGAGGTCAGTTGGACCTAAAATTAAATATGAATATTCAATAAAATGAATTAATATGTGTAGCTAAAAATGTCCTCATATATCTTGTATAATAAACCTGATAGTATAGAGATGAAAGATTATAATAGCAAATAAAAACTAGAACAAAGAGAAAAAAATATTTACTAAGAATCTCCCTAAAGAGGATTGTGTTAAACATACACGAAGAAAATCAGAATGCTTACTAAGAAACTTAAAAGTGAATTTTAAGGAATATAGAAATGTGCCAGGGGCGCCTGGGTGGCTCAGTGGGTTAAGCCTCTGCCTTCGGCTCAGGTCATGATCTCAGTGTCCTGGGATCGAGTCCTGCATCAGGCTCTCTGCTCAGCAGGGAGCCTGCTTCCCTCTCTCTCTGCCTGCTTCTTTGCCTACTTGTGATCTCTGTCAAATAAATAAAATCTTAAAAAAAAAAGGAAATGTGTCATAATCTTGAATAAGTAAATGAATTATGTTTAAGATGTTAATTCTTTCCAAATTCAAGTTTTGGCATGATTATTAGTCATAGGATAAAGGAAATCCATTTTGTAAGGAAACTGAGGGTGAGTTGTTAATAAAAATTGTGAAATATTATGTAGAAAAAATTAAAACAAATGGGGAGAATAAACAAATATAAAAATGTGGATAGGTCAGCCATATCAGAGATCAAATGTTATTGAAATTTAAACATAGTAATCTGTTCCTAGCTTTAACAGATGGAAGAATAGAAGCAGGCATCTTTTGCTCTCTTTCTCTGTACGTGTGTGTGGTGTGTGTGTCTGTGATTGAGAAAACATACCAATCCAAACAGGATGGAAGTTTGATGAATTGTGTTTGGAAGAGCATCTATTTAGAGAAAAATTTTGTTCTTATATCATTACAAAAACATAAAACACTAAATTATCAATATATTGAAAAGAATTGAAATCACAGAGAAAATACTAACAGGTTACATTTAACATACTGAAGTCAAAAGATTTAAATTATTAGAGCTAAGAAAACAATTTACTATATAAATGCCAGATAAAGAATTAACTGCTGTAATATATGATGTTTTGCAAACAAACAAAAAAAAGTTGTAATAAAAATCAACCAAAGTTGGGGTACCTGGATGACTCAGTCAGGTGTCCAACTCTTAATTTCATCTCAGCTTGTGATCTTGGGGTCATGGGATTGAGCCCTGTATCAATCTCCAGGCTTAGTGCAGTCTGCTTGAGATTCTCTTCTTCCTCTCCCTCTGCCCTGCCCCCGATACATTCTCTCTCTCTCTCCAAATAAATAAATAAATCTTTAAAAAAAAGTCAATTAACAAATTTCTTACAAATGACAAGTAAATATTAAATCAAATAAGAGGTGCAATAGATTATAATAAACAGAACGCAAATTACATGCATGAACTATTAACATGCATTAAATAAGAAACAATTAAAATATGATTAGTTTAGGGTCAGAAGGATGTGGAGTTACTGTGGTTGACAATTTGGTACAACTTTTTTAGAAACATATTAAAAGTGTGTTCCAAAAGCTTTTAAATGTTCTTAATTTTAAGTCTGACCACTCCCTATATCAGAATCCAAGGTCATAGTCAAAGGTATGGTCTAGGTCCAAGCATGAGAATGGCAATATAGTAGTACAACCATTTGGAAATCTGCAAGTAATTCATAGAACATCTAAAAGATATTATGTAACCATTAAGAACAATATTGATGAGTTGGGAAAATGCTCATAGTATAACATGTAAAGAACTCATAAACCTTGTGTCCTAAATATATATAATACATATTTATACATACAACCAAATTATATAGACATTAGTATTTTTATGATCTTTGTATAGATAATTGAAATGTTATCATAACATAGAACCAAAATATGTAGACATTTATATATTTATGATCAATGTATATGTAATTGATATGTTATTAAATTAGATTTGTATAATTTTGGTTTTACTTATTTTTGTTTTTACTTATTTTATCATTCATGATCATTCATTGCAATAACTGTAAATTGTATTAATTTTATTTTTATAAATTTTATTGAATATGTAATTTAAATTTAATTATAGTACATGTAATTTTAGAATTTTTTATTCAATTTGTTAATTTAATAGTTAACAAACACATCAGGTGTCTATATGTTTATGTGGATATAAATAAATATATAGAGAGAAAAATCATGGAATTATAATTCCAAAATTTAGCTGTTACCTCTGGATAATAATGTGTTGATTTTATTTCATTTTTAATCTTTTTAATTATTTCTTTTTTATTCCCAAACTAATTCTGATTCACAAAAATTAGGGGAGGATAAGTATACATAGTTAGCTTTGATTAAATTTACAAAATGGGAAAATCCAACTTTATCCAGAGTGAGTGCAGATTTGGTCTCACTGTACTATGACAGGAGAATGAAATAAAGCTGAGAAGAAAATATGTATGATCTCAGAAAGATAATATGTTTGGGTATTACTGACTATTTATTCCTGGTTATGTTGCTGTTTATCTGATTGTTTTGAGTCACTTCAAAAGGTTTTCGTTGGATAGAACAAAATAGGTGTGTTGAATGGGCTGTTGTGGGTCAGGAGTGAGAATCAGTTTGCCTTCTAAGGAAAATATGCAGATGAAAGGGAAAATAAATTTGATATTGAAAAGGGGTGTGGGTGGGGGGACGCCTGAGAAAGTGGGAAAGTGGATTAAAATGGGCTGTGGACATCAGCTACCTGGCAGTATGTTCCTGCCTGGCTTTGACCAGACTGAGCAGGAGAATTTTCAGAGGAGTTTGAAGAAGACCTTTTACTGCAGGCTGTTATTTTGTCGATTTCACGTGCGTGCATGGGAATTGTGATGTAGACACACACTGAAGTTTTAAGAAAGACCTGAGTTTCCTGGAAGGAGAATAATAATATAATTTGGTGTGTGGTATATTTGTTATTGTTATTTTGGGTTCCTGACTCAGTTTTTGGAAAGCACTTTATGAGGCTGCTGTACTCTGTGTCCAGAGAATATGTAAGAAGCCAGCAGCAGCAATAACGCCACCTGAAGCCTGGGGAGGGGTGCATATGGGTGATGTGTGAGGGGCACACAGAGTGGCCAGCAAGTAATTAAGATACACAGTATGCAGACCCTAGATCAACACCTACATCTCGATGGACTTAAGTGAACCCTGCCCCAAACTATTATTTTCATGAAAAAGGCACTGATTCCCTTTGAGCTCGATTATATCTAAGGCTCAAGTATTTCGGCAAAATTTGAAATCCAATATAATCCACTTTCTGCAACTCAGCAAGTTTTCCTTAAATAACATTTTAACAGTTACTTGTGAATGTGGAAGTGGGGCTCCCAACGAACCTTACATTTTTGGTCTCAATATTTTGTACATTGTTGTAGTCTCCTACTTGAAATCTATAGCTTCTAATGAGTTTTACTTTCATCTGTTCTTTCTCTATTCCCTCTGTGTATACATACATATGCCCATTTCTCATAGTTCTCTATTCTTAATACTTTTATGTCCTTCTATGGGAACTCATTATCTTAAACTATTAACCACCTATTATGTATAGCATTCACAAGGAAGGGATGCTGGAATCCTCCTTAAATAGAAACACAATGCTGCTTAACGTATCAGGGCAAATATTTCCAAACATGGTGGGGAAATGGTGAGCTAATGCCTGAATACCATAATGTATTAAGTATTAGCCAACAAAGTTTGTTTAAGAAAGATCATCTCAACCCAATTTAAGTGTAATTCTCAGATAAGATAACAACCTTTGTAAATGAAGACTGGGGTGGGTCTGGCAGACCTGCCTGGAGAATCATTGAATTTAAAGGAATGCATATTTCTATCACTAGATGACTTTCAAAAAGGTTTAAAATGAATGTTTCCAGACAAGAGTCAGTGTTCATATCTGGAACGAGTACTTCATGACATCTTTTTGATATCTATTCAGCATTTTGTGCTATAGGGTATTTATTATTGCCTTAAAAGGGGGATAAAACTGGTACAGTATTCACATTTGTAGAACATACAAATATGGTTGGGAGAGAATAGATATTTTCAAATTAGTTTTAAAGACTAACATTTTAAAAAGAAACCAAATACTTGCCAAAATGAAAATAAAAGGTAAAGTAAGAGTTACATTTTAAGCTGGGAAAAATTAAGGTGCTTCTAAAATGAAATGCTTCTCCAAACGTATAAAACGTAGATGAACTGTAAGGATCAAAAACTTGGTGATAAAATGATGACATCAGAGAAAATGAAAAATTGTAGGAAGGTAGAACTGTCTGGAAATTGTTGAGCTAATTCAGGCAGGAGGAAAGATACTGAAAGAGGATAATGGATGGTAATTAAGGTTCCTGACCTCCTGCAAGCCTGTGTGTGAGTCAACAGTTACTTTGGTTCAAGATAGAAAAAGACTAAAGCCTTTGCAAGGAGTATCCAGAACTCTTTTCAAAGAAAAGTACTCTAAGATTTTTTTTTAAAAAACCCACTGGAAGGCTTGTAAACCTGTCATGCCCACACACAGACAAACACGCACGGACCTATAGAACTCCCAACCAATTTAATGAGCCACTGATTATGTTATTTATGACTCGAGTGAATTCTGAGAATACCACCTTCATTCATCATTTGGTGATATAGAATGTCATGGAGAGAAATTTCTGATAGAAAAGTCAGAAAAAATAAGTAACTCTGCAGAAATTATTACTGACTGCTTACAAAATCTTCAACGGGATAACCACTTATTTACAGAACAAGTAACATCTCTGTGTTGAGATTTGAGTAATGTAAAGGGTGTCCACCCACATCTATTTTAGATGAATTAGCCACAATGTGTATAGAACAACTAAGAAGAGCCATTCCAGTGATGATGTATTTCATCAGAATAACCTATAGCTTACTATATATCAGGATAGGTGAGATTAAATACATATGAAGGTGAATTAATTTTCTAGGTATTTCTTAGAAATACCATTATAAGAAATACTTATTTCTTATAATAGAAAAAGTGTAAGTCTCAAAATTGAAGCAAAATGAGACAAAACCAAGCAAATGGATATGAAAACCAGCTTCACCAAGACCTAATTTAGGACTGGGGACATGGTAATTAGCTTCTTGCAATCCCACTTTCTTCACTTGTAGAGCGGAATGGTGTCACAAATCTGACAGTATTTTGGGATGATTAAGATAATACAGGAAGGGGCGCCTGGGTGGCTCAGTGGGTTAAAGCCTCTGCCTTCGGCTCAGGTCATGATCCCAGAGTCCTGGGATCGAGCCCCGCATCGGGCTCTCTGCTCAGCAGGAGGCCTGCTTCCTCCTCTCTCTCTGCCTGCCTCTCTGCATGCTTGTGATCTCTGTCTGTAAAATAAATAAATAAATCTTTAAAAAAAAAAAAGATAATACAGGAAAACCAATAGGTGCTCTTATAGTAGGATTGCTTTTATTATCAAGTGAACAGTGCAAGCAATAAAAAATTTATTTCTGTGTAATTCTTTGCATAAATCTGTAGTTAGGAGAATGGGATTCTTGAGTGTGAGGAATAGTCATCTTCGTATGTCCAGACCTTGATGCAGAACAAGGCATAAAATAGGCATTTCGAATCTGCTCCTTCAATTGGAATTATATTAAAATTGAATCTATACATTATCTTTTTTTCAGTAACCTTGAGGAAAGCATAATTTATCTTTCAGTATCAACCTTAAATATGCTTTTGTAGGGAAATCAATCCTTGGGTGGTCTCCAAAGCTAGACTGACTGATTTAAATCATTCCTGGGTAGGTGTTCTTGGGCACATTCTTCCATTTCTTGGTCTCCCAAAGTATAAAAGGATAATAATAGTGATACTTTATGGGATTGTTGTAAAGCTAAAATATATTAGTGTATGTAAAGTGAGATGTGGGACTGACATGGAGCAAGTTCTCAATACATAACAGGTATAATGAACTTGTTATTGAGAAATTACCATTAAGGTATAAAGATACATAAGAGTTGTATGTCCTTGAGATTCACCACTTCCCACAGGAATGGATTGGTCACTGTCTGCAGACACTATTTCAGGGTCACGGTCACAGTGAGCCACTGTGTCACCCGCTGATGTACAGATGGCAGCAGGTATATCTCTCAGGGTTGTGGCTGTGAAACATTTTTTTTTCAATCCAGAGTGTTGTTCTTAAATATTCTGAATATTTAAATGAATGTGACCAAATACTTTATGATCTGCTTCTTTTCTTTTAGCTGGTTACTCCTATGATCCGCCCAAAGAAAGAAAACCACATTCACATTGAGAGAAGTTTGTTATTCTCCTACTATATAATCAGTGGTCTAAAATCTATAAACATAATTTTGATCTAAGTCTTCTGGGCCAGAAATGTTCAGTTATCTAATTAATAATAGAAATTTACATTTGTTGGTGTTCATAACTGATCTGGATACAGTGGAACTGGAAGTAATATTCTACTTTAAATATTTCCACTACCACCTTCTTCTTTCTCTTCTCCTTCTCTTTTGCCACCTTTCCCTTACTCTCCTTCTTTTCTGCTCCTCCTCCTCCTTCTTCTCCTTCCTTCTCCTCCTTCTTCTCTTTCTTCTTTTCTTCCTCTTCCTCCTTTTCCTCTTCTTCTCCATGTCTATATTTACACCACGTAACTGTAGTACACACTTAGTGGTTGTCTAGTAACTGTTTTCTTTGGTGTCTGTGAGCAAATGTACTTCTAATTCTACCCTGGGTTACAGTTAATTAGTTCAGGTCAGGCACCTGAGTTAAGAAAGTCTAATTGGAGTTTTTAGAGATTAGACCTTCACATCCCAGAAGACACTAGAACTCAGATCTGAGTTGCAACACAGAAACAGGATGCCCTAGAGCACCTGACCCCCATCTCTCTTCTTATCTTTGTTATTCAACTCCTCTTTCTTGGGCACAGACACTAAATTCCTCCAAGATCTTCTTGTTTTGCTTTAGCTGGTTAGCTTCGGATTCTGCTACTCACAATAATTTTGTGGAATTTGTTTTAAAACTGTATGTGATTATTCTAACCTAAGGAAAGAAACCAAAGTGTCGGAGGAAATCATAAAGTTAAACTAAAGAGGTAATTTGTTTAGTATTTAAAGGATATTGTAGATTTACAAATGGATAACTGTATGTTTTTATATCTTCCTCTATTTTTGAAATGGTGTGATTTGCATGGAGATACCAGACTACTGTGCAAAATAGATGTTAGGTAAAGTTAAAAAAAAAATGAACTCTAATCCAACATTATAAACTGTAAAATAATATTGCAAAGCATCCTGCAAAAGTTTAGGTTTAAAAGCCAAAGTTAGTTTACCTTAACATCTGTTTATCCAGGGGAAAATTTCAACCTCTTAAACTTAGAATGAAGTAAAAGGATGCACTTTTATCATTCATAAAAAGGTGAGTGTTTCTTATCACTTTAAGTTTATTTATTTATTTATTTATTGTCATGAGACATTCAATTCACCATGAGTAAGTATTTTAAAATATTTGGGAAGATTCTTTTCCCTTTGACTATAAACTGTAAATTCTCACAATGCCATATGGTGGAGCTGATGGACAAAGTTTGATTCATACAGTTTTCATTGTTTTGCTGGTTACTATGTTTGAGATTTTATTTTTTACCACTTTTATTAACATGTTAACTCTGATAAAGTTCCTGTGAAGCTTACTATTTGCTTATGTATTTCTATTTGAAATTGTTATACACAGTCTTAATAGCTTAGTTCTTAAAGAGTTGAAAAAATATATATAATAGCCATAATGATTTTTCAACCAGAGGTAATATAATACCTTTTCAAAGAAGGTGACTTTTGAGGCATGATATTTACATTGTAGCCTTAATTACTATACAGATATTAGAAATAGAAGTACAGAGTTTGTAAGGTAGAATATAATATCATATGTTACAAGTGAACATGTATTTAGTGTTTAGACTCTCAGAGAAGATTAATTATATGTATATTTCATTTATTGATTTTTTTCTTCAAAAAACAATATTACTCTAAAACCAGCATGTTTACAATTTGAAATCAAGAGGCATTTATTCAGTCAGTCAATGGAACATGCTTCATGTATACTTGTTCAGCTTTGTCCATTATAATTTGTATTACATTGATTCCGAGTAGTGAAAAAAGAATAAAATGTGTGTGTAATGAGCAGAATTATACCAGGTTGTGTGAAAACATAAACATTAACAAAGTAATCTTATTTCATACATAGAGCTTATCATCTTTTTAAAAAATAATACAAGTTTATAAAAATTTAAATAATGCTGATAATTAAAATATTATTCCAGCACAGAATTGAAGAGATTCCTATCTCATAGGAAGATACGTATCTAGGACACAAATAAATTTTAGAAGCACAGCTTATAGTATAAATAGGAATGTGTGTTATGTAGGAAGACTGAGAAGGCCCAGATACTAACTGAACAGCTATCTATGTAATTTTAATTATAAAAGAAAAGAATCCTCACTTTTTTAAAAAAGTGCTTAATTGAATGATATCACTCATTGAGCTATAGAAAGCCAAAGGCTACATGAAAAGTTTAGCTGCATCTAAGATATAGTAGTCCAGAAGATATTGGGTTGTTTTCAACATACCTAAAAATAAAAACAAGATAAATATTTTCCTCCTATGGACAGAACACAAGGTTTGAAAAAAGAGTCATACCCAATTAAATATTATCACATAATTATAACTAATTCTAGCAATATAAAGTTTAATGAAACATAATACTTGAGCACTAGATAGAGACTAGATGTCTCCAAAGGAATTACCTCTCACTGAATGTTCGAGGCATGCCATGTATTAGGTTAAAGGGCATCAGGTAGCTCAAGCCACAAACTAATAACAGTTAAAGGGAGAATGCATTCTACTGATAAAATTGTTAACGACTGTGCTACCGGAAATGTGAGAATGAATGCAACAGGAATTTGTAGGGACCATTTGTAGAACATCAGCTATTTATTCCAAATACAAGGTATATTGAATGCCCATAATAACATGGGCTACACATACAATTTGAGTCCTCCTTTTGCAAATGAGGAAACTGAGGCCTGGAAAGATTAATAATGTACCCAAGATCATGCACTGAGTCAATGGCAGAGCTGGACTTCGAGTCAAAACTAACTCAAATTCTGATCTCTTAACTACAACACAGAAAGATCTAATTTTGAGCGAGCCCTGGGTAACTAAGACTGAGGATGTCATTAACAAGAAAAAAAAAACAGATTTGGGAAGAAAAAGAATGAACTTGGTTTAGAATATGTAAAACTATTTTTTTTTTTAGCTGAAAGAACTTAAGGAACAGGGAGGCCATTATGTTTCACAAATGTTTAACAAGCAGCTCATGAGCATAAATTACATAGCAGGCATTTTGGTAGACACTGAGGCTTCAAAGGGTGAGTTTAAAATTAAGAGATAAAAAAAGACACATAAAACACAATTAGAGGACAACACTAGGAGTGTTTTAATTGACTCATAAAAGCATATTCTGTGGGAATAAAAGAAGGTGTAACCAAACCTGACTAGCGATAACTATCAAGTACCTGGTACTTAATATACAATTTTGTACACAGGAATGAAGGAAGGCTTCATAGAAAAGGGGACATTTGAGCCGAGTCTGAAAAAATAAATACATTTTCTGGAGACCAGTAAGGTAATGGTGAAAGGAAGAAAATTCTAGTCAAAGGAAATAAATTCTAGTGCAGTAGTTGTGTGCTACTGGGGCACAAAGACATTGAATGATTCTCCCAAGGTCAAAGAGCCACCTCGTGCAACATTCTGACACAGCTCAAATCTCTAGACCAGCCACTGGCAAACTGCAGCCCAGTGGTGAAAAAAGGCTCATTGCTTGTCTTGTAAATAAGGTATGCTCAGAACATAGCCACCCTTGTCTGGTTAGGTAGTAGCTCTGGCTGCAATCAGGCTACAATAGCAGAAGTGAGTATTTTCGACAAAGATCATGTATCCTTGCAAAGTCTGAAATATTTACTCTCTGTCCCATTAGAGAAAAAGCATGTCAACACATAACCTAAGATTTTGGTTCTGCTTTCTCTTCCACGTACCATACTGAAGAAGATGTTGGTGGGTATATGAGACTACATGTAAAATAAGTTATGTCCAATGATATATTTTGAAAGTAATAATCCTAATGGTGACATTCAGTATCCTAAAATTAAATGGGGCCTCTTAGAATATGAGTATCACAAAATGTAGGAAAATATCCAGCAAAGAATCCAAAAGCCTATCCACATTTAGGAACTAGCAAGAAGAGAAGAGCAAGAAAACCTAGCAGGAGAAGGAGAGAAGCAGCATACCCTGGGAACAAAATAGGAGAATATTCTGGGACTGCTAGAGGGGTGAATCTAAACCTAAAGAAAGGTCAAAGAGGACAAAAGCTAAGAAAAGACAATTAGATTTTGGATGTGAAGCTCAAGAGTTTCCTTTAGTTGATGGACATAAGGTCACAAGTTTTGATAACACTTTTATCCAAAGAAAAAGAAATGACTCTCATCATGGCACAAAGTTTTACAATATACTATTTAAATGCAGATTTCTTTATGTTGTATTATACTTCTCACAAATAAGAACCAGAAGTAGTTTGTTAGTTTGCATATGACTAATGGTTAGTAAAAACGGAGGACACTTTAAGAATGAGCTAAGAGTTAGTCTAAAAAATGTTAAAAGTTTCCACAGGTAAAAAACAGATCACATAAAAGGAATGAACTACCAGAATGGCATTGGATTTCTCAACAGAGTGCAGAGAGCTAGAAGACAATGAAACAAAATCTTTAAAATGCTGAGGGAATTAGAATTTTATACATAGCCAACCATAAATCAAGAATGAGTATAATAAAGACATTTTCAGACATGCAAGTTCTCAAAAAATTGACCTGCCAACTACCATTTTTCAGGGAACTCTGGAAAATGTCTTCCTCTAAACTGAAAAGTAATCCTAGAGAGAGAAAGTCACAGGATCAAGGAAACAGAATCCAAATCAGAACAGAAGTAAAGGGAATTCTCTTGGAGAAGTCGAAAAAGAAGTCTTGGGGCAGCTGTGGCAGAATTAGGGAAAAAACAGTCAATAACAACAAGACAGTGAATGTGCCATTCAGTAAATACGAGGGTTTAATTTCATCCACGTGCTGTGGGTAAAATATTTATATGTAATATCACATTTTTCATTGCTTAAAGGATTTCTAGAGTGATGTTCTTACCCTGGTTTTATATATGTTTTCTTCTGTGCTCTCACAAAATTTTAACATGCTAGCAATTAAGATAACGGTGGTTGTGGGTTTTTTTTTTTTCTGATTTTATTTCTTTATCAGAAAGTGAGAGTGCATGAGTGAGAGAGAGAAAACGAGCAGGGAGAGGAGCAGAGGGAGAAACAGACACCCCCCTGAGCAGGGAGCCCCAAGTGGGGCTTGATCCTTGACCCTAAGATCATGACCTGAGCTGAAGGCAGATGCTTAACTCACTGAGCAACCCAGGTGCCCCTGTGGTTGTATTTTTATATGACATTTGTACTTAAGAATTTCTTAGTATCACATAATCAGAAAATGAAGTCGTATAATTACTAAGTATAAGTTTGGGAATAAAGCCATATGCATGTTTCTGTGTAGTTTCAGTAAATACCACCTGAGAGATTCCTTGTGTTCACCTGTATTTAAAAAGCAATCCTATGATAAGAAGAATTTTGAAGGAGATTTTTAGTTGAGAGATGGCCGGAGGGATGTCAGAAGCAGGTAGTCTCAACCCTGCAGAACTGCCTTTTGGGACAATGAAGCTGGAGTTCAGTGGGACAGTATCACGACGCCCGGTTCCCAGCAAGCCTCTGGCCCCACTCCTAGCTCTGCTCTTCCCTTCTCTCCTGTATAAACAATAGGAAACCAGACAGTTTAAAATCCCTACCTCCAGTCTATGGTGATGACTAAAGCCAGCATTAATTCAACAGGAGGCATCGCTGTCTTGACCACACACAGACCATTTTATTAATTGCCAAAGTGCAACACGAGCTCAGTTCCAGGGTTTTAGATAGTGGTCAGCTTCACCCTTTTAGAAGGTAGTTACAAATGGTGGTGGCTCGCCCCACTGAAAATACAGTGAACTATTGTTCCATTATTCCTTGGTGGCTTTTGATTGTTGCTGGACACGGAGGTAGTGATGTTACATAGTTTTGACAACTTAATTACCTATCTTAAAACAGATAAAAGCATATATACTTGTTCATAAAACAAAATAGAATCCTCAGGTTCTAAAGCAGTCTTTCACAGTGAAAAATATAGGTATGATTCAGAACAAACTGTTCAAACCTGATGGATTTATATGCTTTTCATTCTTTAAAAAGCTGTGTTTGAAAAAGTTAACAAAAATAACAAATATCCAAAGAAACTTTAGACAGCATTACATTATTATCAAATATTCAGAATGAAAATGAGTAAATGAAAAAGAAAGCTTATTAAGTTCTTAATTCTATTGAAGTTTTATTAGACATCTTCTAGAAGATGCCGAAACACATTTTGGTCCCAAATTGGGATGACATTCTTACAATCTTTACTGAATGGTAACTGGAGGGAGGTGGGGGTGGGGGTGAGGGCAGGGACGAGATAGAAATTATTTAAAAAATAGATTTCAAAATCCTTTCTCTAGTTCAGTGTTTCTCAACTGGTGGGTGATTTTGCCCTCTAGACGATATTTGGCAATATTGGGAGACATTTTTGTTTCTCTCCCCTAAGAGGGATGGCAGCTAGTGTTTCTGGTATCTAGTGGATAAATACCATAGACGTGTAAAAAAAAAAAAATCATCCAGCACAATGTCCATAATTCTGAAGTTGAGAAATACTGCTCTAGTCCAGAGGTCACAGATTCATGGGCTCTTAGATTAAGAATGAAACTTGGAGAGATGCCTGAGTGGCTCAGTCAGTTAAACGTTTTTCTTCAGCTCAGGTCATGATCCTAGGGTCCTGGTATTGAGTCCCACATCGGAATCCCTGCTCAGCAGGGAGCATGCTTCTCCCTCTACCTGCTCCCCCTACTTGTGCTCTCTTGCTTTCTGACAAATAAATAAAATCTTGAAAAAGAAAAAAAGGGAATTTGAAGAAAAAAATGCCTTAGTCTACCCTAAAAATTCCCATATAATGCTATAGTCCTATGCAGCAGTATTTTTAGGTTTAGAATTATTACATTGATATTTTTATGTGTATATTTATTCATGTTGACCACTTCCATGAAAACATCAAATTTGAAATTTTTAACCCACTGAGTCACCCAGACCCCCATAAATTTGAATTAAAAAAAATGCAGCTCAACTAAATAAATAGGCAACCATTCTTTAATATTCACTTGACCTAGATTTAGCCAAGAGTTTTGACTTGAAGTTTGGAGGTTGGAATCAGGCTCCATTTGGCATCTTAGAAACTAGGAAGCCATTTTGTAGAATGCTAATTTTAATTAACATGCCCACTTCAAATGCAGATATTTTTAAGTATAGAGTCATAGGCTTTTCGTATGAAGGAAATGTTTTCAGGACATGCCATTAGATGTATGATACCTCCACAAGCAAAATCTACAAGAAATAACTTTTAAAGCCCCTGAATGAAAATCTAGATGCAAGATGCAATAGTAAACCGAATTATCCGCTAAGTTGTTGAGGATGTAATAGTGATTCTGTTCTTTCCTCAGGTTTAGATTTCCTGCAAACTAATTTTGCCCTGCCTTTCCTCAGAGATAATTTTTTCTTCAAATTGTTCTTTTTCTAGCTACAATAAACCAAAGTTATTACACTCATAAATGACCATGTACATCCTATTCCATGCTGAAAATGCAACATTGATTTTTCACTAGTGGACATAGATCTATACATCTGTACTTAACACGTTTCTTCTTTGACTGGGTTGTGACAGTCTTAACATTTTCAAAATAACTACAGGTTGGGGTCCCTTAGTGACTCAGTGGGTTAAGCCTCTGCCTTTGGCTCAGATCATGATCTCAGGGTCCTGGGACCAGGCCCCGCATCAGGCTTTCTGCTCAGCAAGGAGCCTGCTTCCCCCTCTCTCTCTGCCTGCTGCTCTGCCTACTTGTGATCTCTCTCTCTGTGTCAAATGAATAAATAAAATATTAAAAAGAAATAACTACAGAGTGGTTGTTGGCTATAGGATGAAGTTATTTGTTCCCTGAAAAACACTCAATGAGCTCCATCATAGCCTCTGCAGTTTAGCTGAATTCTTCATCTCTTCCCATCTTGGAATTCAACTGAGCTATGAATAAGAGCTAGGAAATGGGAAATATTGTTATTCTAATCCACAGAAAAATTCAGACAAAGTTGTATTTAAAAAAACAGCATCTAACAATAGGCTTTCTGCTCAGGCAACAGAATCAGATCAACTGTTTTCCTTTTCATTTTCCTTCTTTTTTTTTTTCTTTTTTCCCCCTTTTTGAGAAGGCTTGATATGAAGGAAATTATCAGCTGTCCTTACAAAAACAAAACACAAAAAATAGATTAATTCATTTCAGCTTCCTATTGTTTGAGTCATACTTTGAATATCACTCTTAAGGCACACCCGCCCTGGACATCTAGGCAGACATTTTAAAAGGAAGAGATTTTTGGTACATGAAGTAAGACTAAAGATATTCATCTCTGTTCACTAACTGTCTAGACATGGGAAACATCTGGGAAATACACCAGTATTTTCATATAAATTCCCTTCCATGCTTCTTCTAGGATACTCTCAGGAAACTGCTCTACTGCTGGTCTCTGTGATAAAAATCGTTGGACTCACAAACTATTTTCTTTATGTGCCTATTACTTCCTTTCTGCTACCTTCCTCATAAATGAAAAAAAGGGATCAAGTCATCTTTTTTTTTGAACTAATAATCTAGCAAACATTTTCCCGTCTTTGATGGACTTTAGTATATGATTTGAGTTACAAAGGTTGTCACCTTTTGAGTTCTCCTGAATATGCTAGTTCAATCAAGAAAAAAAAAAGTTTTCTGTCCCTGCCATTATGCTTTGATTCTGCCATCTAAAAACAGATTGCCCTCTAAAAACAGATGCCGGGTCTGGATCGGCAAGCTCCTTCTCTCAGCCCATCCGAATTGTAAGAATTCTAATAATCAGTCCTTGGTGATTTGATTCTGCCACGTGCATGCAAACTTCCCTGCTGGCCCAAACAGGTTCTGACTCTCCTTAACCCAAAGCAATCGCTGTTTTAGTTAATGGGCCCTGACAATTTGTTTCCCTCTATTATTAGATAATAGTAGATAAAAACATAGATACGTCTTTATTGTCCAAATAGTTTGTACGAGGACAAATGTTACACTGTCATAACTCAGTGTGTTCCTGAAAGTGTTCCACAAATATGATTGATTTCCGATATGTGTGCCAAGTAGAATGGTACATTCTCCTTAAGTGTGGGTTGCAGGGTCCTCCTGAAATACAATAGAACAATTCTACAGTGAACCCATAAAAAGGAAAAAGGGAGCTAAAAATCTGTATATGATCCTTTTACTGATAAGATAGCCCAATATGTTTCACTTTTAAAGTTGACATGGCAGGTTTATACTTCGTAGCCATAATGACATGTTTTCAAGTTGGTTGTGAATTACTGAACATTTGAGGTAGAATGGGAAAGGTCATCTGCTGAAATACTTCCCAGCACAGAGTTGGAAGTTTTCTCAGCTTCATTATGCATGCTAATGCAGTTTAGACTACTTAAAGTATCAAGACTTGTTCCCCTGTTGGTGGGTGATGGGGAGGGCATGTTTTGCATGGAGCACTGGGTGTTGTGCAAAAAGAATGAATACTGTTACGCTGAAAAAATAAATAAAAAGGGAAAAAAAATAAATAAAAAAAAATAAAAAAAAATAAAAAAAAAATTTTTTTAGCTATTCCAGTAAAAAAAAAAAAAAAAAAAAAAAAACTGTGGCAAATCTGTACAACAGAATAGTACTCAAAACAAAAAAAAAGAATAAACTATTGATGTACTATAAAAAAAAAGTATCAAGACTTTTTGCTTTTGGATAAAAATTATACAGATTATTGATGATAACAATGATTATTTCATTCTCTTAGGAAAACCTGATTGGTTAGGTAGCTAGATTTTATCAACTATTGATCAATAAAAAGATAGTATTTATTATTAATAACTCACTACAAGCCTTCAAGCAGTAAAGCACTTAAATTTATAGCTGCTGTAGGGGAAGAAAAGATAATGGGAAGAGTGGTAGGTGCTAAAAATGTTGTCAATCATGTTTCTCATCCAGTCTTACTTAGATGGGGCAGAGGTGGGATAAGAAATCTGGAACCCAAATAAGTAATTTTTTAGGGCACAGAGGTGAAATTGGCAGAATTCATATCTCATAAGTGCAAACCCTTTGCTTTTATAATTTATTTCTCTATAGACTAGGATTAAGACAACCACCTCATAAGGATGAGAGAGATGTATTTGGTATCCATTTCAATGCTAGAATTGGTTAAGTTTTGTTAAAAGTTATGTGCAAACAAAATCAGGAACAAGCTTTCATCGAATTTAAAGTATAATTCATATTCAACTATTTCTTGACAATGAACAATGGCTTTTGTTTTCACAGTTTTCCTTATTCTGTTAAGGAGCTAATAATTTTTAAAAGCTCATAGAAATGGTTGCTGGGGAAAATATCACTGACGTATTGAGACAATGATCAGGCTTCTTGTTGAAAATAGATCTCTTTAAAAAAGACTGAAGTGAGGAACTTCAGGAAATGCTGATTAAGAAGACAAATTCAGTCTTTCCATTTCACTTAATTTGTTCTAAGTAATGACCATGAATCAGCATGGAATTCTGTTTGCTGAAGTTTGCTGAAGATGTTTAGTTCGTATCACTCTCCAGAGAACCTGTACTGTAGCTAATAGGGTAGAAGTTTGCACTCAGTGTTTGATGTAGCTCTCAAGAAGGCAGTGTGTAAATGACTACAAAGAAATGAAAGTCATTTTCTCTATTAGCAGACAATGGGTTTTAATGACTTCTGAAAGGTCCAAGAATCTAAGTCTGTCTCCTGATATAGAATATCTAACACAGATTTAGAAAGGAGAAAAAATATTTTCTCTCTTTAGCAAGTGACAGCCCAACATATATACACAAGAAATGTTTAAAAAAAAAACACCGAATTAATGTTTTGCTTCACATAACTTAAGGGAAATATATTAGCATGTCACTATGATAAGTAAGACAAAAATTAGTAATTTTTTCCCCAAAAGCTAAGTTAATATGCCACCATGTCATTTTCAGACCACAGTCTATACTTCTTTCTTTAGGGAACCTTTCCTTGTTGAGTCTAAAGTAAGTTGGAAATGGTTGTCAGAACAAGATCTCTCTATGCCAATGTGCAAAAGTATATTAAAAAGGAGCTACAAGGTCAATTGATAATAAGATTTATTTTTATTTTTTTTATTTTTTTTTTAAAGAGTGCATTAACTGTTTATTTGTAGAGGAAAGAAATATTTAAGAAGTAAATTTATTAGTGTGTTATTGGCATGCTATTTTAAACAGTACTTTTGCTGGCTAGATGATATTTTAATATTTCCCCTGAAGGAGCCTAGTTTTTATTTTATTTTTAGCCTCTGTCAACCAAGACATCAAATTAGAGTTTTTAAAAGCTCTTTTATTTAGAGGTCATTCTTTGTGATTCAGTTTCTCCAGTTAACACCTAATTTCCCATGTTCATAATGAAAGGAATAATATGATTAAATGAAATCTGCAGACAGGCTCTAGATTTTATTTTAGCTCTAACTGCACTATTCTGCCACACCCAACTCTTTTAACCAGAAATGCTAGCAACTAGGGGTGCCTGGGTGGCTCAGACGCTTAAGCGTCTGCCTTCAGCTCAGGTCATGATCTCTGGGTCCTGCAATCAAGCCTGCATTGAGCTCCCTGCTTGGTGGGGAGTCTGCTTTTCCCTCTCCCTCTCTCTCTGCCCCACTGGCTTGTGCGTTTTCTCTCTCAAATAAATAAATAAAATCTTAAAAGAAAAAAAGAGGAAATACTAGCAACTAGTAAAATGGAACGATTTAATTAAATTTTCTTTACAATCCTCCCCAACTTTGGTTAGTCTTGATTAGCAGTGGAAATAGTCTATATTTGGGAAAGAATAATTTGGGGCTTCATTAGTATCCATAATATATGACGCTTTAAAGATAGGGATGGATACAGAATATAGGGACTAATAATCATAGAAAGTGAAAAATAGATTTAACTGATAGGTTTATAAGTGGTTATGATGATGGGCTGATAAGTAAATACTTGGTCACTATTTGGACCATTTATAGAATGGGTACTTGCATTAATTGAAACTTGAAGTCATAAACGAATAATTAAGACAGGGTATTTTATTATATGTTATTTGACTTGGCTTTGATAAAAAAAACCTTCCTATTATATACCAGTCTCTATTTCTCTTGTAGTGAGTTAAGTTTAGCAAAAAAAAATATTTAAATTTTCTTTAGTTTCTTGATGGTGCAGCACCTGAGATTAGAATGTCAATAGTCATTGTCCAGGACTAAGAATGTAGATGGTATAGGACAATAGGTTAGCAGTGACAAAACTGAGTGGATGCTATGGATGAAATGGGGCCCAGTGCGGTTTCTGCTGCAAGCCAGGAATGGGACACACATTGCTAAGGCTGGTCACTAGAAGAAGAAGTGTTCCGTCTTAGCTGAGCTGACATGGAGTTACCCAGATGGTGACCAAGCATTTACTTATCAATCTGTCATCATAACTTCAACTCGCAAAAATCCTCACTTCCACAGTAATAACAACAATTATAGCTATTGGATATTACTGTATGCAGGGCACTGTATACACATGGTAGGTCCATTTCAGCTTTTAACTGCCACACCAACTCTATGGGATAGATTCTATTATTGTTTGCATTTACTAAGAGGAAAAGGAGTCACAGAGAGGTTATGTGGCTTGTGAATGGTGACCTGGCGAATATGTAACAGTGCCGGAATTTGGCTCAAATCTGAGGGTCCAGTTTGGGAATCTGCACGCAACTACAATATTCTATTCAAAAAGATATTTGTTTCCTAGTGCAAGGAAAGTTCTATTGTCTCCTCTGGTAAATGCCCACTATACACAGAGGTAAAATCTCCCTCACCTTGTTCTTCCTATTATTTCCCCAAATACCATAAACCTAATATTTTGTTTTCCTTCCTAAGGTGAATAATGATGGAGTTTCTATTTGTTTCATATATTGGAAATGGCATCATTAAATTACTTATCAGGGCTTATTTTTATCCAGTTCAAGTTATCTTAAATAAATATGGAAGTTTATTACAAGGATGCTGGGATGTCCTGTGAAACACAAGACAGGAAAGCAGTTTAAATCAGGGACAACTGGAACAAAACTTTCATTCATGTGAAGGATGTTTTCAGATCTTGTTAATGTATCTGCCTTCTGTCTGTCTGTCACATTGGTTTTCTTTGCTTGACACAGCAGAAGGACAGAAGCTTGGGTGAATATAATCTATTCATTGAATCCAAAATGAGTTACAGGTTCCTCACATATTCCCAGCTTTATAATGACATACTGGGTAGTTATTTTTGCATTGAAATTGCCTTTCTTTCTCCATATTCTTCAAGCTAAACTGAATTAAGAACACTTTTTGGCCAGTTTTATGTAAATGGAATTCTGTTCATCTCTTCCATGTTGCCTGAATGATAAGGTTTGACTTTGGAGTTAGATTATTCTAATAACTGGGTTGACATGCAAATTTAAAGGATCAAATTGCCAAATATTTCTCCTTAAGTTATATTCCAGAGCCAACATATAATAAATATTTATTGAGCATTTACTTTGTCCCTAAAGCTATGTCAGCAGTATACAATTCATAAATCATGGTCTTTTCTTTCAAATATATCTCTATTGGCTGAAGAAGCAAAACTAAGTCATCATGAGAGCAAGTATGTGATATAAACAATAAATGGTATATAACATTGTATATACTATTGAAAAATATTTGCAGTTGGCCAAAATGCAATACCTTATCTGAGTGTCACACCAGCCCCCTGAGCATGGTGTTCCATTTTGTGGGTACTTCAGTATTCTTTGTTAAGTGACTTGCAAGAAGTCATCTGATTGAAAGTATTAGAGTTAGTCCTTGAAACCATGTTTTTCTAACTCCAAATTCATATTATTTCCCACTTTGCCATCATTCTGTGGCCCACTAAGTAATAGAAAAGCCCAATAGTCAGGAAGGAGAGTGTGTTGGGGGGCGGGTAGAAAAATATGAACAAACTAGCGGAACTAGAAATTAAAGAATGTATTAATTTAGACTCTATTAAAAGTCACAGAAAATGAACTTAAAATAATTTAGGTAAAAAAGAATAAGACTATTTTAGAACATAGTCTCTTTGGACACAAATACCTCTGGACATTGGACAGCAGCAAGAAAGAAGATGGAGGGTAGTTTGGGGGAAGTTTATGTGGGTTCCTTAGAAATCAGGCCCGACGGAGTAAGTTGAGGTGACTTGGGTGACAGGGATCAAGGAGTGTAATCAGCTTAGCCATGTACAGGAATCAGCTGAAGAGTTCAAAGAAGTCATTGGTCAGAAGTCATTGGTCAGATGCAGAGTCTACAGTGTAAGGAGGCAAGAGGATTTAGAAACCAGGAGGGAGACCAGGGCAGCTTATAAAAATGGAAATTTCAGGAGAGATTCAGGGAGGCCATGTGGTGCACTGGATGACCAGAGCCAAAGTCCATCATGCCCTACCCCTGGGAAGCTGTGTCCAAGTAAAAATGGATGTATGGACCAGGCCAGCTAAAGAGCTTGACAAGAGTTGGCAGGAGGAACTGTATAATGGATTTCTCATTCAGTTTCCTTGCAACTGAATGCATCCTTTTAGCAAAAAACCATTTTATGTGTTTGATGTATTTGACTCCCTTCCCTTGTAACATCGGAAGTGGCCACAGAATCTTAGCTTGGCTTATCAGAGTCCTATATCAACCTGGCCACAATGATTGGTTCAAGAATGAGCACAAATCCAGCTAGACCAGTCATAACCTTCTCAAGGCTTTTGCTAGAACTTTGTGGGGGAAAAAAAATGATTCTTCTCACCAGATTTGCTGGCTGTGAGGGATATTGTAAGCCTGGAATTGCTGGTTGTCAACTTGGCCACCCGGTGGAGAGGGCCTCCAGAAAAGGGAAGCCGAGAAAATGGAAAACAGAGCCTACAGCTGAAGAAGGGAAAAGTTCCTGAGGAATCATCTGCATTCCTGACTCTCCCCATGCCTGAGGCAGATCTGCTCCCTTCTTAGGTGAAGGGACCAACATACTCCCTACTAGTCGAAGCTGACTGGAGCTGAGTTTCTGTCACATGTGAATTTCGTGTCTACCCATACAGTTAGTCATTGCAGAATCAACCAGGTAGAGCTTAGATTTCTGTGTGGTAGGTAATTGTAAGTCATTGCCATTTTCTCAGGGGTGAATTACATTAAGATTAGAAACTGGGATATATTAAACTAGATTTTATGACATTTAATATAATATTTTTATATGACAATGAATGAAGAATGGGAAAAGAAAATAAATCTAAAGTTTAAATAAATAGCAAATAAAGTTCTTAAATTGCTCACTTTCTTCTACCTTATTTAATAGCTGTTTGGCTATTATGGTTATTTAATGATGTTTTTCTACTCCCCGCAGCACATGTATCTATTGATTTGAAATAAATTAGGCTGAATATAAATAGCTGTGAAAATGGAAGAGAAAGGAAATGACATTTACGACTGCTTACTCAGTACCAGACTGGGTAAAACCATTTTCTAATTTTGTCTTATTATTTGTACAACAATCCGATGGGAAAGACATTTGCTTCGCCATTTTAGGGATAAGGAAATTAAAAATGAAGTAGGATAAGTGGTCACTAATGTCATATGGGGCTGGGATCTGAACTCCATTCTTTTGATCTTTCTTTGATATAATGATGTCTCTGTGATCCTACCACCCACATACATGTGGTTTCTGAAATGAAAGCCATCACAGATAATATGGTATTTCTGCTTTGGTGTTGATTCTAAATTAGGAGAATTTATATCTGATGGATTAACTTTACTGGCAATCCCTACTTGAGATGTAAAACATACTAATAGAAGAAATCCTGAGCATTCAAACTTTTTTTCTCTTCTTTAGGAAACCCTGATTCTCTCTCGTCCTTGGTCTCATTCTCTCTCTTTTTCTCTCTGTAGTACTTTAATACCAGAACCAGTAGGCTGCCCGAAAAGCCAAGTTTCCTCAGGTATGTGTTACTTTATAACCACTTCAAACAAGAGGCCATTCCAACTGACAGTAGCTTCAAAAAAATGTCTTTCTGGTAAATTAAAGAAGGGCAACTGATCACTGAAGGTAAACAGGTGATGAAATACGTCATTAGTACCTCATTCGTAATTCATTTCTCCTGAAGTAGTTGACAAAGCATCAAGACTTGAGTAGTGAATTGCTCAGAAGTGCAGGCTTTGAGGTCACTGGAGCAGATTCATTATAACCCAGTGTAAAGCGCAGCCTGTCTCTGTGTCAATTACCGGCGTTTGATAACGGATATTATGTCAAGGTCTGTTCTTTCTCAAGATGCAGCCACACATTTTAAAATCATTACGAGTGTGAGCAGGAGCTACATGGCCTCAGGGGGTTCAGTTCATTTGTTATGTCCCATTATGACTTAAAGATACAACCCAAGGTCTGAAGAAAGCGCAGTGGGGAAGGGGTCGGTGTGCAGGGGAGCAAGGAAAGCACAAAGCTGGACGCCTCTTCTTCTCCCTTGACAGCGAAGTAAACTGAGGTTTATTTGCCCCAGGAGCCATTTAAGATCCGCATCATATAGTGGGGGAACAAGTAACCCCAGTAATCACTCCCGCTGCATAGCGATTACGGGCATCACTTGCAAATAACCTCAACTCGGGTTTCAGTCTGGCTAGAGAAGTTTTATTAAAATGAAGTACTTTCTGCCGGAGACTTTCTCTGCTGGGGCATGGAAATGTTCTGTTTCTTTCTCCCTTTTCTTTCAAAAACCATATGTGTGCTTTCCAATAGTCTTTTAACATTTTGGCCTTTCCAGGAGCACTTTGTGTCACAAATTGGCGTGGATTTGAGACACGTCACCCATCATCTGAAGGCAGTCTCCATGGTTCAGAAATAGATCCTACCCCGATTTTCAAACAGATATGCAAATGCTATAAATAGATGTGGGATGCCATAGTTCACCATAAATACATTAAAATGAAGAAAATCATTTAAGTCAAAATAAAAAAAAATCTTTTTAAAAAATTGAACTACCAAAAAAAAAAAAAAAGAAAAGAAAAAAGAAAAAAAATTACTCCCTTCGAAATGGGCTTCATTTTCCTGTATGGAACTGTGTTTCGGGATGTTCCCGAACATCCAGATTCTTGGACCCACATCACCCTGCCGGAACTTTGCTGAACAATGCAGGTTCCTTTATGTTCAAGATTCCCCTTTCCATCAGTGGGAACGCTGTATGTGCAGCCTGTTCAGAATATTTAGTTCCTCCTTCCATTCTCTAAATAAGCCCTTCAGGCAAAACTTCACCTGTATGCACTTCCCCCCAAACACTCTGATCAGTCTGTGCCCTGGAACCACAGCGCGCGGTGAGGCTGATGTCAGGATTCTCTCCTTTTGGAAACAGGCCCTCAGGTGGAGGTGGCCTACGGAAGCTTCTGTTACCAACCTTTTTTTTTTTTTTTTTGCATATTTTTTTTTCGTTTATTTGTTTATTTACAGCATAACAGTGTTCATTGTTTTGGCATCACACCCAGTGCTCCATGCAGTATGTGCCCTCCCTATTACCCACCACCTGGTTCCTCAACCTCCCCCCCGCCTTCAAAACCCTCAGGTTGTTTTTCAGAGTCCATAGTCTCTCATGGTTCATCTCCCCTTCCAGTTTCCCTCAACTCCCTCTCCTCTCCATCTCCCCATGTCCTCCATGTTCTTTGTTATGCTCCACAAATAAGTGAGACCATATGATACTTGACTCTCTCTGCTTGACTTATTTCGCTCAGCATAATTTCTTCCAGTCCCATCCATGTTGCTACAAAAGTTGGGTATTCATCCTTTCTGATGGAGGCATAATACTCCATTGTGTATATGGACCACATCTTCCTTATCCATTCATCCGTTGAAGGGCATCTTGGTTCTTTCCACAGTTTGGCGACCGTAGCCATTGCTGCTATAAACATTGGGGTACAGATGGCCCTTCTTTTCACTACATCTGTATCTTTGGGGTAAATACCCAGTAGTGCAATTGCAGGGTCATAGGGAAGCTCTATTCTTAATTTCTTAAGGAGCCAGCCACACTGCAGAGAGCTGACAAGAAACCACTGCTGTCAGAGGTTTATCACAAAGGGAAAAAATCCACTTCAAAATTATGTCAATGTAGTGAGTTAAGTAAAAATTTTACGTTTTAAATTTAGAGCTGCATTTCACAAATCTAACCACATAGAAGATTTAACACAATTCTATTCCCTGTTGCAGGCTAAAAGAAATCCAAACAGCCCATAAATGATAACCTAGCTCTGCAGGGTAAGGGCATAAACACGTAGGGTCTCTGATTTAATCATTTGGTTGAAAGCTTTCTCTGTGTATCTCATGAGGCTACATTACGCGTGACCTGCTTTACGCATGCGCACGTGACATACATAATACCATTAGATACTATGGAAAGCATACGTTGTAAATAAAACAAATGCAGACTCCTCACTTCAATGAATTTTATGACATTAAACTGTTAATTTTGGACATTTTACACACACACACACACACGCGCACACACACACACTGTTTCCATCTTTATCATCCATAGCTTTGGTAAAGATTTATTAGTGAGAGAAACATTTTAGAAATGAATAAGTTTGTAGGATCATTTGATAAAAGACGCAGAGTGCTCTTGTAATTTCTGATGCCTACAATTGTTCACTTTGTAGGACACTGTCTTAAAAAGCAGTCTTGGCTCATGTATGACCTTGCTAAGCCATATACTTTTTCTTTTCAGGTGTAAGTTTTCCTCATTTATCTTTTCAAATATAGTTCAATTTACACACAACGTTCCAAGAAAGTATTTTTTGCAAAATATAAAAGCATTTTATATTTTCTCCCACAATTATTTTACATATATTCAATTATAATTTACACTTAGCCTTGAGGGCACAGAAAGTTACTTAGACTATGTTTAAGTTATAATTATTTTGTGTCATAGATACTTTTAATTGCCATGGGCTCCCCCCTTTCCTTTAATATGATGATTCCCTCATATTGTCCCTCCTAATGAATACCATAAAATGCTGTTAAAAATTAGCTATTTCCATAGTGCAATGGTTCCCCAGATGAGACATTTTTTAAAAGATTTTATTTTTAAATAATCTCTCCACCCAGTGAGGGGTTCAAACTCAACAACCTTGAGATCAAGAATCACATGTTCCTATCGACTGAACCAGCCAGGTGGCCTTGGAAGAGATATTTTGTCTAATCCTAAATTTGATTATCAATTATTTTATGTTTAACAACTAATAATGATTTATAATTTTGGTATATTTTATCAACTCCGTTTCACCTAGATGTTTTATTAATCACATGAAAATAAGCATAGAAAATTACATTGTTTTATAAAACCAAAGGTGGGAGACATTTTATCATAGGTTCAACTCTCTCTCTTAATTAGATTGCATACAAATATTCAGACTAATTTTGACTGTAGTGTAACTACAGACTGCAGGATAACTGGGACTTAAAAATACTCAATCTGGGTCAAAATAATTCAGTCAGTAAGAGCAAATTCCTATTTTAGAAGAGAATTTGATGTTGTAGAAAGAATTTTTAAGTAATTTCTATGTTAGAATAGATTTTGATTTATATTTATAGACAAGTTGTGCACGTCATACTGCATTTCCATATACCCCATGCTCATTTTCCCCTGTTATTAACATCTTATATCACCATGAGACCTTTGCCACAGTTAATGAACCAATATTGATGAATTATTATTAGCTGATGCCCATAGTTTATTCTTATTTCCCTAGTTTTTACCAAATGTTATGTTCCAGGATCCTGTCCAGGATTCCACTCACATTCAGTCATCGTATCCATTAGGCTCCTGTAGACAAAGACAATTTCTCAGACTTGAGAATGTAGTCTTAAATCCTAGCCTCTCCGTTTTGTTTTCACGAACTAACATACATTTAGGTACTTTTGTTTGTAGAAGCAGAGTTGCTTGGGGCCAAAGATGGGAAGAGGTAATTCATTCACTTCCATTATCAAATCAGTCAGATAGATTAGCTAACACCTTCACAGAAAAATCTTTTAAACACAGAAAACAATTATAAATTTAAGAGTACACTTGATGAATAATTTCCAGTGTCAAAGAGAATATCACCTTGCACCTCCACGCTGATTTGACTCTCCATTGCAGTGTTGAAGATAAGAGTGTTTATTCACTTATACATTGACTTTTTTTCAAGGCTATGCCTCACATGTCATTTTTCTGCCTTACAAGATAAAAAGAAACAGTGTGTGACCATTTTCTATTTAAACGGAGAAGTTTTAGATATTACATAAACAAATCTACCAAGCACATGTATATCCCCAAAGGCATTTATTTAAGTGCCCAAGGCCATTCTGAGCCATCTAAACTAGTATCATTCCTTTTACTTAACTGAGGTGTGATTCCCAAGCAATGCCAAACGATCGCATCTTCCCAGGTAGAAACTGTTAGGGAAATGGCCTTAATTAAAGTGGTTTGTTTTATTTTATTTCTGTTTATGGCTGTGCATGCATTTGTAACATTTTAGTTGTTTGGAATGATGTTTAAAAATCTCTCTCCCTTTATATATAAATCTAGTTTTTCAACTAAGAAAGAGTATTGGTATGTCAAATACTCAGGACATGTAATTTTCTAATAAGGAAGAACAACTGAGGACTAAAGATCAAACAGCTTGTCATTTCTATTTATAATTTTGCTCTTAGTCTTAGGATCACCAGGTCAGTTTGGCTGTGTCCTGAGTTAGATTCTTTTCTGTATGTACTTCCAGATTTATAAGCAATACTGCATAAACAATAACATTTGAACCATCCCTTAATTTCACTCTAGGAAGGTTGATTCTCAACATTACCTTATATTTAAGCCATGTAGAATAACAGCTTTTAGGGGTTTGCTATTCCCAAAGTACACAAACAGCTATCGGTTGTCATGGAAATTTTAGGATGAGTGAAGGCATCAATTGGGGAAATAGGTACAGGCCATTTTTTGTATCTGCTCATCCATTCAGTGACTTATAGACTACTGAACAAATATTAATTGTGGGGTACTACATTTGTGAAGACTCAAGTTTGTGCCTTGGGGTGACACAGTCCAGGAACAAGCCAGGCAAATGGATGCATGTGCAGACAAAGCGAAGGGGAATGATAAAACTTAGAGTAATTAGTGATGTTAAAACCAAAGTGGTATGGACAGGAGGGTCCATATGATGTCGCAACTGGGTTCTCAGTGGGTACTTTCAACACTGGCTGATTTGGGAACTGGGAACAGAGCCTGCCATTAGTGGTCAGAACACAGTTCAGGCTGTGTACAAACACAGGCCAGTAAACAACTCAAGTTCAGCTCCGGAAAAACTATTACCTCAACATTCTTTGGAGGCATGTTTACACATATGCTGGAGGTTTATATATTACATCAGATGATAGAACAGAAGGGTATGGGGAAATGTTTGAATCAGGCAAAGAAAGAAACTCAGGAAATCATGTTGATGATATTTTTCTAAGACTTTTCACTTCCTACTCACTGAAACATTCCATCTCATACAAACTCCAAGTTAGGATGATTTTTTTTTTTTTTCCCCACACAAATCCAGTGGGTTTTTTTTTTCTAGTGAAATCAACATTTCAAAGAAAAGAGTACAAAGAGTATGCTTCATATAATAATGATTTGATTATTATTAGATTTTTCTAAAAATTATATGCAATTTATGAACCTTTAAAAGCTTTCTTAATTTAATGATAATTTCTTAGTTTCTTTAACTATACTTTAATTAGAGATTAAAATAATTTTTAGCTTTAACTGCAGAGCGGTTGATTTCTTGCTCAAATTCCTGATAACAAAACAGCCTATAGAAAATGGGTACCTAATTATTCTGAGGCAGAATAATATTTAAAATGACTAGATTCTGAAAAATTCACCTGTTGAATCTGAAAGTGAGCCTGTAATGTCAAGATGGGAACTTTAGTTCCAGAGCACTTGTGGTATCACCAATAGGCCTGATTTGGGATCTAGTAGGGTTCAACAACTGGATCAAATCTGGGGAGAAACCTTAGCAGGTACTAAAGTAATTAAAGGAAGGTGACCTTGAGCAGTGACAGGATGTAGACCTCCCGGGCCATTCACAAAACACAGGCAAACAAGTGGCCTTTGAGATTGGATTCAGCAGTAAGATATCTAAATTATACAGAGAGTCATGTTAGAGTACCTAGAATGATAACATTAGGAAATTGGCAACATTACTGTTGGTGTGATTCCAGCTTCCTTGAGAGTCAATTTTCTTCTTTCCGTGATATTTTCTAATTATCTGACATTCTCTCTTGCTATTCCCTTCACATATACCATTCTTATTCTTATTAAAGTATTAACTGAATCTCAAGTATCAGACCACAATTTCTGTTTGACTAATGCTTGGAGAACAGTAGATCACTTATCTATCTTAGTCTAAATTTTTAGGAAACATACATAATTGTTCCATAAATATCTCTCTTTATACTCTGTTCTTGAAATACTGTTGCTGAATTAATTGAAAACGAAATTTTGATGGTGTGGTTTTGTCTTGATGATGTGAGGATGGTCTGGTGGTGGGTGATGTCGTGCCAGAGTAAAGATGAATTCTTGCATGGTGATGCTGTGAATGACCAGGCTGTCAATGACTGGGTAGTGACCCGTATGTAACATTCAGCATCATGAGGGTAATAACGAATGGATCAAAATGACTTCATCTTAAAAACAGCTAATCAATCTCATGGTACATAGATATTTGCTATTAAGAAGATGATTCTTTGCATGGATAGGTGAAAATAGAAGTCAGGAGGAGAAAGCCATAGCACCACGAAGCTGATGCCATAGATGAATCTTTTCTAAAGAGCTTTTTTTCTCTTCCTTTGGTTCCTACAGATTCCAATCCTGATGATACGATTTTGCCACAATCCACCTGTATAGCAAAAACTACTGACTGTGAATAAGTAAATGGTTATTTTTAAAATTATTGCATTTTTTAACAAAAATGAGTGTCCAATGCAAATTCCAATTTCCAGTGAAATAATTGGCAATTAGAACATATTGGTTTGTGGGGTTCCTTGGCTGGCTCAATTGGAAGAGCATACAACTCTTGATCTTAGGGTTGTGAGTTCAAACACCCCCATCCTCCGCTGGGTGTAGAGATTATTAAAAAATAATAAAATAACACATTTAAAAAATAAAATATGAGTACTAACATGTTCTAAAATAATTTTAAAAGAAGAACACATTGGTTTGTATAAACCGATGTATTGCATTATTTTCTCCTATTGATAAGCCCATTTGTTTTCAAATGATTGAAGATGATGGATACTTAGTACATACACCTCATTTTATGATATATTTATGTTGAATAAAAGGTCTAATGATACATTTTAAAAACTGTTTATTTATTTTTTTATGAAACTTAAATTGTATACCTTACCAGGTAATTTTAATTTTTGTATGCTTTTGAGGCTTACTATATTCCAGTGTTAGAAAAGTTTTAAATTCAGTAAAGATCAGGCCTTAAATATTCTGGAAGAATTTTTTTCACTGTATCTGTATTCCATCAGGAACTATTATATACACATCATATAAGAGCCAAATGAAAATGTGACATGTAGTTTCTGAATTTCAGTTCCTCCTTGGTATAAATCTTGTGTCCTAGAACTCACATTCTAGGTAATCCTGATCGTTGTCATTAAAACAAAAAAGCAAACAAACTCTTCAAATATGAATACAAAACTATGCACACTATCATTTGTGTCTCCCTTTCAATCCATAGGAGTTCAGACACAGGAGAGAGAACATCGCCAGCTTTGCTTGGACCCAAGCCCTGACAGTAGTTCCTGGCCTGGGTCCAAGTTATATCACACAGACCCTGCCCCTTCCCATATTCCCTCAGCTCCATTTCTCCTTTCCACCTCACTGACTCCTTGTCCTCTGGCTTTCCCTTTGGAGTTCCAAACTTGAGCTGTCAAGTCTAATCATGACACCTGCCTACTGTGTACACAAAGGAAAAGAAAATGCCGCTGGGGACTGCCATTTCCATTTGCTGCCCCAACACCTCCTCTTGGAGTCTGCAGATTTGTGTGTGATATAGGGGAAATTGCAAACCCCAACATTCTCTTTATGTTAAGGTAAGTTCATCGTATATATGTACAATACTTTCTCTTAGTTTTTAAAAAGGGATCAAGTTAACAACACAATCATTAACTGAAGTGTTACATATTTTTGCTCATTATAGATATTTAAGGGACCTTGGTGCACTGAATTATTAGACATAACTTCAAAAGACTTTTACTGAGCAAACAGTTGAACATATCTGGGATGAGCCAGTTTGATAAAAAATAAGGACTAAGATGATAAAACAGATCTTACAACAACCGACAAGTAATCTAAGAAGGCAGAATATTAATGTAACCAATGTAAAACATGATATGATGCCTTTGTGAAATTTTAGCAATAGAAATGTAAGGTGACCATATCTTGGTAGTGAAATGACCCTGAAGGGACATGAGGTCAAAATGAAATGTAACAAAGTTCATATAAAATAAATTTGAGGTTTTTTTTTTTTAAGATTTTATTTGTTAATTTGACAGAGAGAGAGAGAGAGAATACAAGCAGGGGGAGTAGGAGAGGAAGAAGCAGACTCCCCGCTGAGCAGGGAGCTTGATGCGGGCCTCGATCCCAGGACCCTGGGATCATGACCCAAGCCAAAGATAGATGCTTAATGACCGAGTCACCCAGGCATCCCAAATTTGAGGTTTATTGTCCTGTGGGTTCAGGAATTTTTTTCCATACAGCCCATAGAGTGAGAAGAACAGACCCATACTTTGCTAATGGAAGGGGCACACATCAACCACAGCAGTTTGCTCTTTAAATAAAATGTAAAGCATAATGATTCTAAGTGAGCATTTATCCACATATTCATCTAAAAACTGGCTATTTCCAGGCTCTGTGCTTAATCCTTTGAGTTATTTTATTTAATCCAAAATAAAGTCCTTAATATCAGTGTTAGATGATTCTGGAATTTGTTTCATTTACTCTTCTGAGTCCAAGTTTTAAAGTATTGGCTCTTCCACTAATGTGGGTATATTCTACCTCTTAGTTCTTGTAGAATGAAGGCAGACTTGAAGGACCCTTTTAAGTCTGACATTCCATGTGCCAGATAGTATGAAATCAGACTGAAGGTAGGTGCAAAAGTGTCCTGTGCCTCTCTTGATGTCTCTTTTTTTACATGGGGTCTGCACAATCCTGTGCGAGCATACCTTCTGATGCTTGGAATACATTCTCCCTTTGGAGGACCACTTCAGGAGGCACAACAACTACCCTACAGTAGGAATGGGCAACACTTCTCTGTACACGGCCAGAATAGTGAGTATTTTATCTTTAAGACTTTCACTTTTAGCTTTAATTTACTTTGGCTTCCTTGCTTCCCATGTTGAAGGACTTGTGTGAGAAAATAACCAACTTTAATAAAGAAGTGAAATTTCAGTGTTGAATTATTACTATCTTGAGACATTTCATTATGCACTCCCCAAACTTACCTCCAAGTTGGGTTTATACACACTATACTCTAGTGTGTGACTGTAATAATTACATTTCTATGTTTGTATTTCCATAGTTGTATACTTATTGTTTTTCTCCCACAGTAAAATGTGACTTCCTTAAAAAACAACAAACAAACAACAACAACAAAAAAAACACCAAAAAATACAGGAGTCATACTGAGGTTCTTGGTAAAAGGCCAGCAGAAATATGGTGGCAAGTTCTGTACGGTCAATGGTTGGAGGGTCCTCCTGGTGCAATTACACCTAAACAGCTATGATTCACTTTGGTTAAATGAATGAAGAAAGGAATAACTGATCAAAGTATTCTAATTTAGCTTAGCTTATGTTAGCTGAGACTACGATGTATGCTAACTTATGATTTATACTAAATTGTATGTCTAGGAAGGCATGAGAACATTGCCTCAGTCTGTTTTCTAGGAACTAAAATGAGATGCCTGATGCCACAGCAATAGGGTCAGTTATGTCCCCACTATGACTTCAGTGTAGGACTTCTACACCATCATAAAGTAGGACTCAGGAGTGGGATTCCTGAGAGAGATGTGTACAACTGCAATTTCCATAAAGGTAAGTAAAGAGAGTGTGTGTGTTTGTGTGCATGTACATGTATGTGTGTGTGGAGAAAGGGAGAGAGAGAAAGAAAAGAAAAGGTACTCCTAGGGAAGTTCTGCCTATGAATCCAACTTCCAAAACATTCCAAGAAGTAGGGAATTGAAAGACAGTACTATGACACCTATGCAGAGTGTGTTCCAAAAAGACATAGATTTTTGAACATGTGAAAGAGCAGTTAAGTAAAGTGGAAGACAGATAAAGCTCCAGGATAAATCAAATTCTAGTTAAGAATAGAGGAACACAAAGAGCAGAGGAAGTAGGCTGCAAGCCATGTTTATTGACAAGGACTAAGAGCCGAGAATTTTTCAGAATGAAGAAAGGTACAGAGCTCTTAGATTGATCATCCATTCTAAGTTCCATGCAAGACTTAAAAACAAAATCCACACCTAAATAGAAAGGGAAAAAAGTTAAAGTAAGACTAATTACCTATATAACAATGGCAATTATTTTAATGATCAACAGTATAGGTCAGAGAGAAGTGAGGCATAGCTTTCAAATTACTGAGAGAAAAAACAGTATCAACTTCAATTCTATACCCATCTATATTATCATTTGACAGGTAGTACAGAATAAAGATTATATATATGTATGTATATATATACTTCTAAGTATATAGAAGAGTTCTAAGACTTTAAAAATAACACAGACCTCTAAGACTTTAAAAATGACACATACTTACTAAAAGTGCTCCAAAAGGTATATTTCGCCAAGAAGCAAAGTGGTTAAAAGGAACTGAATGTACATACAATGTCAGAGACAATAGTGAATAAAGAACAATGATTAAAAAAATCTTTTGTAATTTTTTAAATTTTTTTAAAGATTTTGTTTATTTATATGATGGACAGAGATCACAAGTAGGCAGAGGCAGGCAGAGAGAGTGGGGGAAGCAGACTCCCTGCTGAGCAGAGAGCCCAATATGGGGCTTGATCCCAGGATTCCGAGATCATGACCTGAGCTGAAGGCAGAGGCTTAACCCACTGAGCCACCCAGGTGCCCCTATGATTTAAAAAAATCTTACCAAATTTAATTACTTATAGATCATAGAAATATTCAAGTTGCATGTAATAGTAAGAAGAAATAAGAAGAGGAGAAGAGTTAAAAAGCAAAGGTTCCTGTAGTTCAGGATGAAGAATAGAGGGACTAAATACTGTTCTACTTTGTTAGAAAAATATATAGGTAATATAGATGTTTAGACTTTTCTCTGAAAGGATTAAAAATAGATGATAATCTGAACAGAATGAGCAAAAGAAATTCAGGATCAGTCAGGAAATGAAAAAATTAACAATACTCAGTTAATAGAATTAAGGAGGGCACATGTTGTGATGAGCATTGGGTGTTATATGCAACTAATGAATCATTGAACAGAGAAAGATTTTAAATGAGAAAAGCACTATACACAACATACCAAAATTTTGAAAATATAGATGACATAAACTATCTAGAAAAATTAACCTTACCAAAATTGTCCCAATATATATTTTTTTAACTTAAGGCAATAATTTTTAAAGAAAATAAATTTCCATTCTAGTCTCTCCTGATTCTCCCTTCAAATGACAAGACTAGAGGTTTCTGTAGATCATTTCTAAGAAAACATCCAGGCAAACTGCTCAGAGAATATAGAAAAAGAAAATTATGTAGCTTATTCTATGAGGTAAATTTAACCTTCCTAACAAATCCAGACAAGGAAAAATATAATAAAAATCTATAAAGCTAAAGTTTTTAAATTGGAGAGAAAGATGCTAAATATTTATTTGAAAATAGTGGAGAGTTTTTATAAGAAGAGAAAAAATAATAGAGTAGAATAACATGTGATTGGTATTATCAACAAAAACTATATGGCATTTAGGAACACATTTAACAAAAGTTGTTCAAGACCTTTGTAAGTAAATCTATAAAAAGTTATTGGACATAAAAACCCAAAATAAATAGAGATAGATATCATTTTGTTATATTGTGGTAGCAGTTGCGGATAGGAGTAAATATTTTTAAGATGTCAGTTGTACACAAACTAACCTACATATTTTAGTCAAATTACCAAAGAGGGTATTTTTTAATGAAACTTGACCACTGAGCCCTAGTTCATGAGGAAAAGTAAGAAATATCCAAGATTATTATAACTAAGACAAAAGGGGGAAAGAATTAAAAATCAAAGGAAGAGAGAGAAGGTGGAGGAAAAGGAGGAAGGAGCCATGTTTACAAAATAATTTTTATAAAGCTAAAAACAGAGAGAGTAATTAAGGAGTCAGTCTCTAGCAGTTAGAAATTTGATAAGGAGAGGTCAGAATTCATGTAAATATGTGGACAAGCTATATGACACTAGCGTCATTCTTAATCACTGGGAAAATAATACTGCAAAGTAAATAAGATTCTTATATTACAACCTTACTTAAATGAATTCTATATGACTAAGATCCATACATGAAAAGCAGCCCTTTCAATATGTAGATGATATGTAGAAGGATATATCTATGATCTTGGATTAGGGAAGGTGATTTTTTTCATTATTTACTTATTTAATTGTTTTAATAAGATACAAAAAGCAAGCACCAAGAAAAAAAGATCAATAAATTGAGCAAGAATACGTTTTTAAAACTATGTACAACCAAAGGGAACATAACCAAGTGCAGAGACAAGTAACTGGAAGAACGTATTTTTCCTATAAATAATTGAAAAAACATTAGTATCTACAATGTACAGAACTCTCACAAATCTATAAGTAGCAAAAAGTAGAAAGAATGGGTATCCAAAAAATAAACCTAATATTCTGATAAATATATGAAAGTTGGCCATCCTCTCTCGTCAGCAGAGGAATGCAAAATGAAGCAAAATGGTAGAGCAGGCATGTCTTTTACATCGATCCTGCCAATACCAAGCTTGGCGGATAATGAGTCACAGTAAATCTACACTGCTGGTGGGAATGTAAATTGCTCTAACTACTATGAAAAGAATTTTATGCTATAGCGAAACTGAAACTGTTGGACTGTTTTCCCAGAAATTCTCTTGAAGAAGCTCTTATATCCAGTACATAGAGAGACATGAATGAAGCTATTTAGTATAACATTATCTACAGATATCAGATAACTGGGAACTATCCAAATACTGGAAACACCTACGTGTTTCAACATTAAGAGAATGTGTCCATCATTAAGAGCACGTTAAGACAATAGATTTTAGTATGTTTATATGATGAGATACTATATAGCAGTCAAAAAATGTAAAGTAGAGTTACTCCTTGTGCATCAGCTACAAGAAAGCTCATAGCCAAAAGCTGGCTTAGCTGAAGTTAAGTATTAAAAGAGTTTGTGATTTGCCTTTTAGATACTGACTTCACCCAAACTTTTATTTTTCTGTTCCTTTTGTATTTCCTAGAATTAAATTAAAGATGAGTAAGATTAGAAAGAGGGTCCAGGCAGAACTGTTGCAACCATCTTGGCAAAGGATGAAGATAGCCAACCAGAAGAATAGTAGGGCTGGAAAATGGTGATTCAGGGAACCTTTAGCAGGTTGAATCATTAAGACTTTGAATGTACAGAGTGTAGGCAAGTCTGGCTATGCAATTTTCAGGGCTTAGTGCAAAATGAAAACGTGAGGCCTTTTGTTCAAAAATGAAGAATTTCAAAACGGCAATAGCAGAGAGTGAAACCAAACATGTGGACCTTCTAAGCAAGAACAAGGGCCTGGGGTGCCTGGGTGGTTCAGTGGGTTAAAGTCTCTGCCTTCAGCTCAGGTCATGATCCCAGGGTCCTGGGATCAAGTCCCACATCGGGCTCTCTGCTCAGTGGGGAGCCTGCTTCCTCCCCTCTCTCTCTGCCTGACTCTCTGCCTGCTTGTGATCTCTCTCTCTCTCTCCCCCTCTGTCAAGTAAATAAATAAAATATTTAAAAAAAAAAAAGAACAAGGGCCTGCCTGACTGCAAAAGGGAGCCATTTGCTTCATTTGTTCATGAAGCTAACCCTGAGTGCCGACGACCGAAGTAATGATGAGAGGACCAAGCCTATAGCTAGGAGACTAGGGGAATTGTATTGCCAATATGTTTCTGTGATAGAAGAAGAATGGAGAATCTCAGGTAGAAAGCTTGAGGACCATCAATATCTCAGGGATTTGCAGAGGAGTGACAAATAATAAACATCTCCGTGGAAGGAGAAAAATCAGGAAAGCGTGGTACCAAGGAAGCCAAGAGAAGAGAATGTTTTTATAAAGGACTGGTCAACAATTCACAGAGAAGGCCGTCATACACTAAATAAAGTATTTCCATCAGATCAGCAACAAAAAGTGTGAGGTGCTTTTTTGGGAAAAACTGTATCATTAAAGTCCTGGGAAGAGAAGCAAAACTTAGTTTGATTGAGGAGTGAATAGGAGGTGAGAATATGAAAAGGGTAACTCTGGGAACCATTACAACTGGTTTGGTTGTGATAGAAAGGACAGAGGACAGTGGTGGAAAGAAATGTGGGGTCAAAGATAGGTTTGTTTTTGTTTTTAAGATGACAGGGATATGAAGTGTTACATACATGTGCACAGGGTATGTTAGCAAAGATGAAAATTGCAGAAAGATGAAAATGCAGAGAGGAGTTGGAAGAAGCAATTCACAGAATGTTATTCCTGAGTGAGGTGAAAGAGGTCTGATGTAGAGCAAGGATAAAGAGTTGTATTTTGAGAAAGAAGCTTCTTCTTTTCCATTTAAAAATGAATGAAGGAAGATGGTGTAGGCTGGGTCCATATGTTAATTTGGTGGCAAAAAGTTGGCAGGGTTTTCATCTGAAGACTTGTCTATGAAGAGGTGATGTCATACATGGGGAAGTGGGATGTTCAGAGGCCTGGGGAGGTATGAAATACCCCTTTGGAGATGAGGGAAAATGATGACTAGGAGTTCCAAATAGAATCAGAACCCTGTGGAGGAATAGAAATGTGGATCTGTAGCGGAGGAATGGAAATGTGGATCTGTAGTGATATCTTCCTGGATATTTGTGTGATTCTTCCTTAGTGGTGCGCCAGTAGCAAATGTGTGTGGATATGTACAGCTGAACTAATCTGCAAGAGGGAATTACCATGTAGAAGTGAAAGTGATGGGCAATGGGAAAAGATCTGAGAATTTGTTACAGGTATGATTGAAGTAATAACATGGAATTTGAGTTGAATAGGAAAATGGGTGAATATGGTAGGAAACACATAGAAAAGTAACAGAGGCATATAAGGCTTCTAAGAAATGAGAAGGCTTCCCATAGCTGAAGAAAAAGTGTGAAGTGAGAGAAAGGTGGGGGAAAAGAGAATTTGATGGTCACATACAAGTGGCTGCCATAACTTTGATGACTAGATTGAATGCAAAGCCAGGGTGCTGAAGGGACTCATGACCTTGGGTGGAGAAGAACTTGAACCAGACATTCACATCTGTAATGAATGAGAGAAGCAACGAGGAAATTGGCCAATCACAAAAACAAGGTGAAATGATAATACGTTTGGGAAAAATAAGCATCAAAGGAGAAACTTGTGCATAAGAGAGTAGAGGAACAAAGACTTGGAAACAAATGTTAACAATGCCTTCTCACCCCAAAGTGAGTGCAGAGTGGCAGAGTGGAAAGTGGAGAACCATAGGGGTAGTGGTGTTATCACTAGCAGAGCACCAACAAAGGAAATGATCCACTTACCAGCATGAGGACAAGACATACCACACTGAAGAATAATATGAGGGATGATCTCAGGTTCTCTGATAGTCTGATAGTCTGGCTTAATGCAAACAAAAATGTAAAGTACATATATATATATACATACACATATATAAAATGAGTATTTGATATCTACAATGGCTTAGATATTATTCTATGTAATATCTTTCTGGAATTTGGTTTCAAGACTTATTACATAGCTAAAATAATCAACACTGTGTGATATTGGCAGAGGTTAGATGCATAGATAAACGGGACAGAATAGAGAATTTAGACATAGGCCTTCACAAATATCCCAACTGATCCTTCTACAAAGGTGCAGAAGTGATTCAGCAGAGGCAAGGGGTAGCCTTTCATCAACTGGTGCTGGAGCACTGGACATCCACCGGCAAATAAAGGAATTGTCATCCAACTTCACACTTTACACAAAAATTAACTCAAAATGAATCATTCTATTTAAAACTTTTAGGGCAAAAAAAAAGAGGAGAAAGTCTTGGAACCCACAGCTAAGCAAAGAATTCTTAGATTTGACACAAAAAGCACAATCAATAAAAGAAAAACTCTATATATTGGACTGCATCAAAATTAAAAATTTTGCTTTGCAAAACACTCAAGAGAATGAAAAGACAAGCTTATACATTGGGAGAAAAATTTTGCAAACTAAATATTTGACAAATGACAGGTGTCTATAATACATAAAGAAATCTCAAAACTCAACAGTATGAAAACAAATGATCCAATTAGAAAGAAAATAGTTAAAAGGCATGAGCAGACATTTCACTGAAAAGGATTTACAGAAGGCAAATAAAAGCATGAAAAGATGTTCAATATTACTAGTTATTAGGGAAAAGCAAATTACAGCCATGAGCTATCTATACACCTATTAGTATGGCTAAAATAAAATAATGACATCACCAAATGTTGATGAGAATGCAGAGAAACTGGGTCGCTGAGACGTTGCTGGTAGGAATATAAAATGGCACAGCCATTCTGGAAAACAGTGTGGCAGTTTCTTAAAATACTGAACATATAACTACCATATGAACCAGCATTTGCTCTCCTGGGCATTTGTCCCAGAACAATGAAGACTTATGTTCACATAAAATCCTATACACGAATATTTATAGCAGTTTTATTCATAATAGCCCAAACCTGGAAACAACCCAGATGTCCTTCAATGGGTGAGTGAGTAAACAAGCTGCAATGCATCTATACCACAGAATATTACTCAGCGTTAAAAAGGAAGGCACCACTGATACACTCATCAGTCTGGTTGAATCTCCAAAGAATTATGCTAAGGGAAAAAAGCCAGTCCTAGAAGGTTATGTATTACATATGTGTATTTTATATATATATAATATATACAGTATACATTACATATACATATATATAACATATATATGCAGTATGTAACCTTTTATATGTGTTATAATTATCACATATGTAACAAATACATATGATTCTGTTTACATCACATTCTTAAATGACAAAATTATAGAGAAATATATTAGTGGTTGCCAAAGTTAAGGGGGGGTGGGGGAAGGAAGGATAAAAGGGAGGGATCCTTGTGGGGACAGAAATGTTCTGTGGCTTGACTGCAGCAACACTGATATCTGGGACTTGATATGATGCTATAGTTTTGCCGGATATTACCATTGCAGGAAACTGGATAAAAGGTACCCCAGACCTGTTACAGCTGCGTGTGGATCTATACTTATCTCCAAACACAAAGTCCAGTTTAAAAAAAGTCTTGACTTTAAAGAACTGGAACATAAATCCTATAAGACCTTGTACTCATTACATACAGTATTTTCTATAGACACACACAAAGTCTTCACCATGGCCTATTATAAAAACCAGAGATAAGAATTTAACCCATACCTCTCAGGAGCACAACTGAGGACTTATTTGACAGAAAGGAATTAGATTTCCTCATGGACTAAGTCTGGATGTGGCTAAATTTGAAGGAGTGTAGTATCCTTTCCATTCCTTGAGTCAAAGCAGGGCAGTTTGTTTTGTTCTCATGATTGCTGTTGTTTTAAGGCTCTTACTTCGGATTTTGGATTTCTGAGATGGACAGAAGTCTTTGAAGAGCCAAGAGTGTGGTGTTGAAGCCCAAGAGAACTCAGTAGACCACCGAGGGGCCATAGTCTCCACAAGAGGCACATCTCATTTGGCCTCCATTTCTGTCTTGCCCGGTGTGCGACTGTGAATGGCACGCTGTAGCTTGTAATTGTTATCATCACATTATAAGATGAGATGTAAGAGCATTCTTGATCACTGGAGGCTGAGCTTTTATAAACTGGCAGTTATGAATGGTACTTTTCTTTGTTTAGATTCCATTTTTTTTTCTCATCTCTTCTTGGTTATTCTTTAAAGGTTAGAAATATTTGGCAGCCTTCTGGAAAAAAAAGATGGCTGTCGAAAACCAAGACTCTTCAAAAATTTGGCACAGTTCCCAAATCCCCTGAGGGGGAAGATATCCACTCATTCCTCCAATATGACGGTTACATTCACATTTCACTGCTGACCACTGTGGAGCCCTCATAAATGGATCTCTCAAGCATTTTTCTTGTTCTTCTAACAAAGACCCTGCCACTTGGCTTAATATTCCGCTTCAGTTCTTGTGTCAGTTGCTAACAGATAAATAAATCTTAGTGTCATGGACCGATGAAATCATTGTTAAAATCTCATTGAGCAAAGAGAAATTTTTTGTGTGTTTTATTTTTATTTTTCAACAGACCTTTCTCTTACTTGAAAGTAGAATGACTTCTCGAAAAATAAACCTCAAAACTAGAGATAAAGCCACCTAATTTGGTGTAAGGTTAACGAAGATGAAAATCCAGAAGAATGGATACATTCAAAGTGACAATATGAGAATTCAGAAAAATTTTTTAATACAGTTAGCTTTGAGAAAGAAGCTGTAATTGGTGTTGCAAGGGTTTCCTACTTCTGAAACACAAGCCACTCCACGAATAATCCCATGTATGTCTACATTTTATGGAACGTACCTTATCATTCCCAAGTATGGGCAGTCATAGCGTTGTGCTATTGCCAGCTTCGTTGGTCTTTCTGGTAGGAATCAATGATTACAAAACATAGAAAATGCCTGTGCTGGATGGGATTCTTTATGAAGAAAGAGATTATGAAGTAGCAGCTGTAATGAATGAAGTGGTAACTTAATGAGACCAATGTCTAACAACAGGGTTTAGAAAGGAACATTCTCGAGAGAAAGAGGAGCTCAAATCTGTGATAGAAATCCCCCAGTTAGTAATTTAAACTGAGCAGCTCAGCTAATTATGGTATATTTGTAAAACAATGAGGTAATTAATCTTTAAATTCTCAACCTGCTTCCCTGCAATATTATGGAAGAATGTCTCTTATCCCTTTCTTGTGTGTTTTTATAAGAACAAGTTGTGACTAATGTTGTGCAGAAAATCCCCCTCCATCAGAAAATCAAGATTCTTTCTGTTGCTGAACATATCAGATTTCTGACAACTAATCCATTGTTGAGGATAGAAAATATTTTCATAATAAAACCTGCAAGAAGTATTCAAGATGTATAAACTTGTTCATATATCCCACAGCAAAGTTATCTTTTCTTCATCGTTGTGAGTAACACTATTACACATTGAATACTATATCAAAAACTAATGAGGTACTATACAATGGCTAGTCGAATTTAAATTTAAAAAAATATTCATTATGCTTAGGCCATACTGACCTATCTAATTATATCCATTGTTAGCAATTTTTAAAGCAGTAGTTTTCATTGTTAAAGTCGTACTCTTCATTTTCTTAAAAGAGAACAGAAGAATTCATAACCCTTCGATTATCCAGAAAGTGTAATACAAAGATGCTGAGAAATTTGAACATGTTATTCCAACTGAAATGAACTTTTAATTCAAATTAGCAGTGTTTCATTTCTAAGAAAATAGAGAAAAACAGATGGACACGAACAAATGCCTAATTTATTTATCTATTTTTTTCAGATCTCATTGTTGTCCTGGGAGAGTCCAGTTTAATTATTACTTCATTTATTCATTTATTCCATTTCAGTCATGTAATCACTCATTTACGAGGCACTTACTGAATCCTTTGGGAGATGCTAATGAACAAGACAGTTAGATGGCAGAGAGGAAGCCCAAGAAATAGAGACTATTGAATGCTTTTTGAGGGAAAGACTTCCATAAGAACTGAGAGAATGACATTAACCCAATTTAGAGGGTCAAGGAGGGACGTCTCAGAGGAAATGATTCTTAAATACAAATGAATGGCATTGCTTACCATTTGAAATGGAAACATTTAGAGATTTTCATGTGAAATACGTGTCTTGGTGTAAATCTGAAGACATGTGCACAGAGTAATTTCAGTGACTTGACTAGCCCAAGACACTTGAGACCACGGTCATGTGCTCCCCAATGTCTTGGCCTCAACAACACCCAGTTTGTGCCAAGAGCACGGTGCACACATAGTGCATGCCGCTGAAACAATTCATACATAAACAAAGGCAATACCTATTGTAGTGCTTTTGCAAAATATGACAATTTAGATAATACATATTTCCAATTGTAAAAAAGATGGCTAAAATTGAATATGAGATATTGACAAAGAATCTTAATATTAGCTAGGAAGGATGGAAAAACTTATTAAATAATATGTTTTGAAAACTTACACCTTTGAACTTTGTATCTTGTTTCTGATTTGGTGGGTGTGTTTAAATTAAATTTGCTGGCTGTAGACCGTTTTATATCTTGTCAAATCTAAATTAGATTTTGATATATTCAGTTTTGTCACTAAATTGAGGCAGCAGGGGTTTGAGCTAAGCAAATATATATGTACTTGCTTTCTAGAATTTTCCTGAGCCCCATTTTTAACCCTAACATTCTTCTGTGCATTTATATAATCTTTCCATGAGTGGGTTATTTTCATCATGATTCTTATCTTAACTCTTGCTAAGTAGAAAACAATTCAAAATTTCTTCTATCCTATGAAAAGCTGTTACATCGTTCATTCCTCTTTTTATATTTTCTTTTTCTGCTTCCTCTTTGACTCCAATATTACCATCTGCTTGTTTTATTCCTGTTCCCAGTGATACCCACAGCGAAATTTCCATCCACATTCTCTGTTGATTTACGCTCGACTGTGTTTATTTCTGGCATTGCTAACTTTCTTGATATGTCTGCAACTTGGACTTGTTACACTAACTTTCGGTTCAGGTTTCCTTCTCACAACATTTACTCCACACCTCCTTTGAACTTTTCTTAAGAGAAATGCTGAAATTACCAAATATGATTCTTTCCCAGTGCAGATTTCAGGGTGGAGAAGAAGTGAGGATGAAGGAAGAAGAGAGTTACTATGTTCAAAAATGTCCAGCTCTTTTAAAAACTTGGTGGTAGGGACAAACTCTTGCCCTGATTAACTTCCAGCATACCAGTCCCCTTGGCAGAGGTGCTTTGGGGGCATTTTCCTAGCATCCATTGGCCTGGTTTACATTTGCATAAGTGACACGCTTCTCGTGGAACAAACACTTGATGGATACTGGAAGCTTAAACAGGTTTCTGGATTGCAGGTTCTGAAATTTTCCTTATAAACCACAGAGTTTGCCTGAGTAACAAAGAGGATCTATTCATCTCTAGTCTGTTCACAACAAAGGTCTGGGCCATGGGTTTCAGCGGCGGGCAGCTACTCATCTTGTGTCTGATCATCGATGAAATTTGATCACAGGGGTAGAACTTTTCTTCTCAAACCCAGCTGTTATTCAGCTTACATCTTGAAGGATAAGGATTGATCACCCTGGTAATTTTATCCTGCCTGGTATAACGGCAGATGTTATTCTAATGCAGAGGCATCTAATCCTCTTCAAATTCTACAGAGGTAATTGTTTTCATAGATCTCATCTACAAAAGTAAATACCATCAACAAAGCTTGGCTGTGCGATGCTGACGCTTCTCTCCAGGACTTTGTGACAAACAGACATTGGCTGTGGATGAACAGAATTGCCTCGTCACTCAGGCAAACATGGTGTTTTGTAAAGAAAATACTTTCATTACCCACAGAAGTCAAATGTTCTCTCTCATGCTGTCTCACTCTCTCACTAGGAAATGATTATTACTTCAAGAATATTTACAACACTGCAGATATTATCCCCATTTTGATGATCAGGGAAACTGAGGCATATTATTGAAAGGCATGGTTTAACTTAATACAAAACAACAAGAACAACAAGAAAATATTGGCACTGGAAAGAGCTACTGGTCTGCCCTTTTATTTTGATTTAACTAGAGATGTAATACCACACAGTAAATCTATCAGTTCCATGTGCCAAATTAATAGAAGTGCATATGTGGCATCGAATTTGCAAAATGAGAAGCAGGAAGCTGACACAGAAAATGAATTATCACGTAACTTATAAATCTAATAAGGAGATGTATGACGCAAGAGATAAATCACTGGGAAGATATGGGGGCAGATGATGAATGTGTGTGTGTGTGTGTCTGTGTGTGATCTTTTGACATGGACACTTTTCATAAGGCAGTGCCGGTAGTACATTTGGTTAAAAATAAGGCTGGGAGTGGGGGAGTGCACTATGGCGATGATATTAGAAAGAAAGCAAATGACTCCAAATGTGAAACGTTGGAAATAGTAGTCTTCATCGTAGAGGATTTCTTCCCTTCCCCAGCTCTCTAAAACTGAAAGGAGGGAGGAGAGAAAGAGAGATTGATTTTTTCTTTTTTTTCTTCCCGTGCCATGTATGGTTCATAACTTTGTGGGCAACACGTCACCTCCCCAAAACACAAAGGGCCATGAATTATTGGTAGACTAGCATTTACTCAAACCTCATCTATTATGGAATTGAAGAGGCTACCGGCACAAGTTACTTATGAAATGGAATAAAATTTTAGGGTATTGATGTGCTTTTTACATCTAAGTTTTCTTCCTTCGTTCAACAAGTATTGGTTTCAAAGTCTGCCATTTGCCTGAGTCAGTTTCAGGATATAGTGCAATGTGCAAGACACAATTCTTGCCTTCACAGAACATATTACCTTGTGTAAAAGAGTTACAGTTAGGGATGCCTGAGTGGCTTAATCAGTTCAGTGTCTGCCTTCAGCTCAGGTCATGGTTCCAGGGTCCTGGGATCCTGAGTCTGGGCTTCCTGCACAGCAGGGAGTCTGCTTCTCCCTCTTTCCCTCCCCCCTGTTCATGCTCTCTCTCACTTTCTCACTAGTGCGCATGCGCTCTCTCTCATAAATAAATAAAATGTTTAAAAAAAAAAAGAGTTACAATTGGATAAATGCTACCATAGGCAAGCACATTCTTCCACAGAATCACAATACAACTCAGTATTGGGGAATGCTGGTTTAAGGAAGACCACCCAGAGAAGGTCATGTGTGCCTCAGGCTCTGTGCTGGTTCCTGCTCTTCTCCTTGACTTTGAAATGTTGGAGGACACTGAAACTCTGTCATTGGACATTTCCCTTTGCTATTTACCCTAACAAGGTGGGCTTGAGTGGTCTGCGGGAGCTATCATTTTAAATTCTATCAATATGCCAAACTCATGTCTCAGCCCCGCTGTTATACCTTTGATATGTAGACTCAGATTTTCACCTGCTCACATTCTCTAGCAGGTGTCTGCAGGTAACCTAAACAGGTGCCAGACTGACTCTTGGTTTTTGTTTGTGTTTTACTCTCATTCTGTCTTCCCAAGTTTGTACCATTTACACTGCTGCTCAGGCCAAACAAGCTAGAAAACACACTTGAGTCTTTAACCTGCTAGTGTCTTCAATGGGCCAGGTTTCACCATGGCCATCAGTACCACCAACTGACCATCAGAGCCACCCTCATTCAGACCACCCTGTCTTCCATAAAATACCATACTAGCCTCTGAAAGACCTCCCTTTCCCCTTAGATTTAAGTTTCTACATGACAATCTGAATGCCATTTTAAAATGTAAATTAAATCAAGTCACCTTCCTGCACAAAACCTCCCAAAGGCTCTTCCACACATTCAGCTGACATTCTCAATGCTCTACCGTAGTTTACAAGATAAAAGTGCCCATCCCTCTAGCCTTATATGTTACACTTGAGAGTTTACAAAATTCAAAAGATCTGTGTTCTCATGGACCCCTTCTAACAAGTTCTGATTGTCAGTGTTATTATAACATCACTAGACCAAAACTAAGAATGACTTAGAAAGGTTAAATGATTTTCCCCAAATCACATAGCTGGTAATATTTGGATATGATTTATAATAAAATCTGGGTATTTAAACTTCCAGCCAGAACTCCTTCTATTATGCCACAGTGTTCAATAAAATACAAACAAAACGCCTTACAAACCCTTGACCTTGAAAACAACAACAGTACTAATATTGATTTAAGTTTTGATAAGAATATTGTTTCAGGGTGCCTGGGTGGCTCAGTGGGTTAATCCTCTGCCTTTGGCTCAGGTCATGATCTCAGGGTCCTGGGATGGAGCCCCGCATCGGGATCTCTGCTCAGCAGGGAGCCTGCTTTCCCCCCTCTCTCTCTGCCTGCCTCTCTGCCTACTTGTGATCTCTGTCGGTCAAATAAATAAATAAAATCTTTAAAAAAAAAGATTATCGTTTCAAACACTTGGAAACTCAGTGTTTATTTCATACATATTAGAATGCTGAAAACTAATCTGGCTAGCCCAGATTCACCTCCAATATTATGATCTCATGGAAAAGGACTTCAGTTTCTCTGTTTCCATTGGGAGTCAGTTGCAACATCCACACAGGCACTGAGGCTCAGGAAGAGACTTGGCATCAATTACTAGCTACAGAAATGTTTCTTTGTTTACAAAATAGCCCTCTGTCTCTGTGCATATCTGTCAATAGCTTCTCTTCTCCCCTTTGTCATCATCTGTACCATGATCCTATACACCTCATTGGAGGAATTTACTAGAACATCTACCAGCCTGTACCTGTAGCAGGTCTGCACAGAGTTCCCCCATGTCCATAAACTTGTACAAAACAAAAACAAAGAGAGAGCAAGCAACTGCTGTTTAGTCTCACAACTAGTTGAATACCAGGGTTTGAAGTGGCTTCTCCTACAGTGTTTAGGATAGTTGCATGGAGCGTTTAGCGACACGGCATGGGAACTTTCATCCCTGACCCTCCTGTGCACCTGTAAGCCGCAGGAGACAAAGCTAGGCTGCCTTACCATCTGTTGGGCCCTGCACGTCACCAAGGGGGGTCCAAGTTTTGTCCTCTAACACCCTCAACCCTAAGTGGGAAATTCTGAGTGTTGTGATTGCATCTGTATTTTCTACAGGCCTTCCCCTGGGACCAGGTCTCGTGCTGCCGGTTGAGGGAGTGGGCCTGCGTCATGGCTCCTGCGTGAGCAGGACCCTTCGAGCTTCCCCATGCCCCGACTGCTCAGTTTATTCGTGGTTTTGTGAGCTAGTAATCCTCATCCTCTAAACAATTAGCAACTAGATGAAAACAGCTATGTCAGGGATAACCTCTTCCTCTTTGGGATAGGGTCATAAGCGAGGGGAGAGAAATCTGTTTTGATTGTGTTAAGAAAGAAGCCGGTCTCTTAGTTTGCCCAAGTTTATAGGTATGTGACACTTTATGTACTAATATGAGCTCTTAATCCATGTCGGCAAAATGCCAGACATCTGCATGAGCATAAATACTCTGTTGAAAACAGATATTTCCAAAGAGCTAAATGTTTGGTCTAAAAAATAACTCAAGTAGCCTTTTTCTTTTTGCTCTATTTTTCAGACTTAAATTATATCCTCTGTACTTGTTAGATCTGTCAGAGCCTTAAAAAAAAAACCTGAAAAACGAAGATGGAGCTCTGAAATCCAGCGAGCGTGGTTGAGTGACATGAGGGCAGCTAAGAGAGATGCTGGTTCAGTTTTGGGAAGCTCGCTGTCAGCCTTCCGCGTTGGGAATATGGAGTATGCAGGGGAGCTCTGGGAGACGTACTCCCCAGATTCACAAGGCTCTAACAGGTGCACGATTACTCTTCCTGGTTCATTGATTGGAACTCACAAAATAGCCTAAATTTTTCTCCTTTAACTAACAAGAAAAAATCACCAACGAAGGTAGTCTAAGTGGATGCTGGAGGCTCAGTGGAACAAAAGGTTTTTGTTGTCCCAGGGATGGCATCATCCTTTGTCACACATATTAATTAATGCAGAGGAAAAAGGCAGCACTGCTTTTTTGTCCAAACGGTTTGTTACAAACAAGCCAGCCGCTGTGCCGAGTGATTCACAGTAGATAGAAATGTACTGTACATGGCCTATGGCTAATATTAAGGCATGGTGTCTGATTAGGTCATAACATTTTATTGTATGGTTATTAATATTTATATAAACCAAAACAGACATTTGACCTGACTTGTGTAGAGATATTAAAAGGTTAAAAAGAGAGAGAGAGAGAAGAAAAGAAAGGAGTCACTTATTCTGACAATGTTCGATCAAGAAGCACAGATTTGATTGTCGTTGAATTAAAATTTGAAGAAGCACAGATTGATATTTTGCTTGCTCAGTTACACATTTTACTTTTTGTTGATTTTAAAGCACATATATTAGCATACTTATTAGCTAATTGCTAATATACCTTTTAAATATATTAAATGTTCCTGTTAACTTAATTGGTGGGCAGCAAAAAAGACGTGATAAAACTTTTTCTAATTTTCCTAACATTGTTTTACATCTACCAATACATTGTGAGTGACATTATAGTGTAACATACTTTTGTAAAGAAGCTTCTTTTCTTTTTTTTTTTTTCAAATTATAGACACATATGTCTAAGAAACATAACTATTTATATATGCTATGAACCCAAGGGAACTATCTGAATACTTTGGGATTTTATTGGCAGTCTAGAAGTCCTAGCTGCCTCTTTTCCCCAGGTGAGCTACTTTGAGAGGCCAGTCCAGGCCAGTGACGGGCACGTAGGCTGTGGGGTAAAAAGGGGGCAAGCGAGGGGCTTGGAACTCTCCCAGCGTTTCCAGTGCATGACTGCTCCATGATGGCCTCAAACCATTCCCACAAGTCACTTGAGAGGAAAGAGGGAAACAACTTAGCCCCTTGGGGGCCTAAGGGTGTCCTATTTGTTCCTGAAAGGAAAAATCTGTCCTGGCACCTATTCTAACTTGACCTTGAGCAGTCACCCTAAGGTTTGAAGTGGTGACAATACTTGGGGACACCCAGGTATTGACTCTGTGTCTCCCTCTCTTCCTACTTCACACCATCAACTCATATTCATAAAATACCACCTATTTATGGAGATACACCACTGCCATGCCTCCTTAGATCTGGCAACTCTTGCTGCTTGGAGGAAAAACAGCCCTAGGCTTCCTGCCCCTCAAGCAGTTCCTTTCTTCCTGACAAATCAGGGTTGAAGGAGAAGGGTACTTGTGCTGGTGGTTCTCCTTCCGTAAGCTGAGAAGGTAGCTGATATTGGTTCCCAAGCACGAGGATGTGGGAAGACTGTTTTCTCATACGTAGGAAGAGGTGTGGAGGAAGAGGTTGGCCTCCCCCTCCAAATACGAAACACTGTACTGCATTCCGTCATGGAGTACTGTTAGGTTAAGTGTTTTGGGAAGGAGCCTATCACAGCTTCTGTGTTTCACTTGGCCATCATTCTTTTCTGACAGACTTATTTGTTAACAAATCCTTATGTTTTACTTGATTCCCGGTAATCTACACTTGAGATTGCATTTGGATGTGTCATGTTATAGATTATGAATTCCATCAGTCTCACAAAAAGGGCTCTCAGTAAAATGAAACATTAAAATTCTAAAGGTAAAGCAAAGTTAACAAAAGTGCACATGTGAAAATGTTTGGTTGGGCCTATTTTGTAAGATAGAATGCATTTCAACATGAAATTCTCAGAGGAGGTATGGTGTAATAAACTTGGTATATTATGCATGTCCAGGGACCAATCAAAGTAAAGATGAATTATAAGGGAGGAAAAAAAATTTAACTCTAATGATTGAAAGTAATAGCAAAAGGAAGATCATGTTCCTCCAGTTTCGAAGGCAAACTGAATAGCCTTCAGTTTCGAAAGAATCCCTTTGTCCCCTGGCCTCCCAAAGGTATTGCTTGTTGGAAAAACAAAACCCCATAGAGAACCAAATATTCTCTTAGTTGAACCTCCAGGAAGGCCAATGGCAATTTGTTAAATAAAACACTTTTGTGCTCTTAGTGAATATGGTAGGGAAAAGCTAACCACCTTTCCTTGGAAGGGCCTTTTGGAATTGACTTTGCTTTTATTAATCCGGGCTCCAGCTTGGGTCGAGGCAGCTAAAAGCACTTGTGATTCTCTGTGCTTTTCTACATGGAGCTCTAGTGGAGTACAACGATGCCCAAATTAATTAAAACAACTGCAAGGTCATTTAATGCAGGTGGTTTAAAACATAGACTGCATGGCTTTGCAACAACCTGATTTGTCCCATATGCATGTGCAAAGCTTTTGACTACCCTGTTGCTAGAAGAACAACAGTATAGATGAAAAACATCAGTGCGTGTGGGGAATCTGAAGACCACCTTCTTTGTTGGCTGTGGCTGAAGCAGCAATAACTATAATCACTTTTTACTGCTTAAAGATTTTATGTAAGCAAACTCAAGCCGTAAGCCTTGAAAGTGGGATTGTTTTCTCAGCCTTTTCTCCACCCACCCTCGACCACTTCTTAGTATGCTTTGTGGCCTGGTTTTCACAGTTTCTCATAGTTCGGTCTTTGCAGCTCACCAACCGGCATTAGGGAAATGCCCTTTGGCTTTTAGCGTGGTCTCTGTGGATTATGATTTTGGTAGCACAGTTAGAAAATGAACGTGTATTAACAAATAATAAAAGCACATCTCTCAAGTTCATTTGCAGTCTGAAGATGAGATTATGAAAGGTTAAACTGTTAAGTGAATGGTAATGCACTGTGATGCCTGGACCTTGTCCAACGGGACCAGTAGCAGCTGTCAACCTAATTAAGCCAGATGTGCCTTCAACGTAAACGGACCTCCCAAGAGGAATAATAACAGATTTCAGGTTCTAGCAAAGGACAAAAGGTGGGGGCGGGGTTGGATAAAAGAAGGGCGGGGCTAGAGCCCAAAGAATGTTCCTGATGTATATGTCATTCTTAGCTGGCAGATTCTCAGCTCATTAGTGTCACTTTGATTGAACTCAATGGAGCCAGTCCTACAGGAGGATGAGAAAAGTGACTTATTTTAAGTGAAGTCTGGGTTAATTTTCATATTCAATAAAATTATGGTATTGCCTCAACTCTTTCATCTTTGGCACACACATACACGTGCGCACACACACACACACAAAACCTCAGCCTGACTTCGTATCCTCAGTTATTTAAAAAATGACATTTAAGTTATGCCAACTTTGACAGCCCTTCAAGTGAGTATGCAAAGCACGGGCCAAGAAAAGGACATCAACAGATCTTCAACATTCTCAGATTATGTGATTCACAGATTAGGATGCACATCGGGCAGGATTTTTGCAATCCGACTGACTATTTAAAACAAACACTCTGTAAACTACAAAATGTAAGGTACAAATAGTGGGTGTTATGTAAAAAAAGAAAAAAAAAACACACTATAGCTTCCAGGCAATTTTTTCCATTCATGCTATAAAATGTCATATCTCCAAAACAGAAGTGTTTGAGAGGCAGACCTTTAAGCTTAGCCAGGAAAATGCTTCTCAGAAAATTTTCCTTCATGTTTCTGAATTTAGTAACTACCTTGATGAAACCACTTCTAAGTTGCTATGTCTCTAAGAAAATTATGAGAAACACCCGTTACCTTTTGGGAACTTAATAGTTGTTTAATAATTCACTTACAGAGAAACATCCTTGATTTTATTGACATGAAATACTATTTACCTAACAAACACATAGATAGCATTTATTCTGCCCCAGACACAGTTTAAGGCACTTTATAAATATTAGGTGATTTAGTGCTTACAGCAATCCTATGAGGTAGGTACCATGATTAATCCTGTTTTACCAATAAAGAAACAGAAGCACAGGAAGTTGAAGTGACTTACCCAGGTTACATGCTGAATATACAGAGACTTTGATGGTCTCGCTGGATCCTCTCTTGTGAGAGGAACCAGGTAAAGGATGTGATAAGAATCCTCCTGGACTAGGACAAGCTCAAATGCTAATGGCAAACTTCTATTTCAGTGGGTGAAGTGGACGGTGTCCTCAAGCAAGGTAATTTGGAGACAATCAAAGAAGTGAGATGAAAAGGAGACTCTGGTAATAATGGGAAACGTGGCTGAACAGGTGGCTTGGAGACCACAGCTGGATCTTAATTTGTGCTTAAATGACACGGACATTATTAAATTATTGATCTAAACTTTGCAACTTACACTGGTCTCATTTGACAGACCTAGTATTTGAAGACATTCACTTCTTCATCCATTCAGTCTAAGTGCCAGACACTGTTAACTTCTGGAACTAAGATCATCAGACACAGTACAGCCCCCAGAGAACAAACTTATGCAGTGGCTTGAACAGTGTCCCCCGCCCAGCCCCAAATTCATTTCTACCTGGCACCGCAGAATGCGACCTTATTTAGAAACAGGATATTTGCAGAGTCAACTAGTTAAGACGAGGTCCTCCTGGATTAAGTGGTCCCTAAGTTCAATGAGTGGTGTCATCACGTAAGAGAAACGCAGAGAGAAAGACCCAGGGAGGAAGGCCACGCGATGATGACAGACATTGCAGGGAAGCAGCTGCAAGCCAAGGAATGTCATGGAACAGATACATTTGTGACCCAAAAACAAGGAGCTGTTTCTTCCCTGGAGTCTCCAGGGGAGTAGTGCCCCTTCCAACACTGATTTCAGACTTCTGGCCTCCAGAACTATGAGAGAATACACTTCTGTTGAAGTCACCCAGTCTGTGGCTCTTACTTACGACAGCCTCAAAAAACTAATTTTGGTACCGAGGAGTGGGGGTGCTCCTGTAACAAACATTGAGTATATAGAAATGGTTTGGAGATTGGTAATAGGTAGAGGCTGGGAAGTTTGAGAGTGCATGCTACAGAAAAACCTAGATGACTTTGACCTGGTGGAAATACAGATGCTAGAGGACTCAGAAGGAGTAGGGAGCACAGGACAGAAAGTTTCCAGCATCTTTCATAATGCTGGATCGTCACAAACAGATGTTGGTAGGAATTTGAATATTAAACATGCCAAGGCCTCAGAAGGAAAAGATGAAGGAAATAGAGGAAAGGCTATTCTTTTTATAAGGTGACAGAATACTTGGCTTGATTTAAAATCTTTAACCATAGATCCTATTCCTTTACTAGTGCTAATTATAGAAATGACCATATGATGGAAAATTTGAGCTCAATATATAACATGATAAAATTCTTTACAAACAGTTTGTTCTTTTTCAAGTTTTCACGCCCTTTCCCAAATTACAAGAGATGAAAAATCCATGTTTGATGTTCCATATAAATAAATGTTACTAGATGAGAAAGGAAAACAGAGATCCATCTTTGTATCACATTGCTGGGTCTTAGAGTTTTAGGTTTGGAAGAAATCATAGAAATCACCTAGATTATTCCTGGTAGGATATGTTTATTTATCCCTTTGATACCACCCCCAAGAAACCACTGAACATCTTTTGTGTTTTACGCATTTTAACTTCCTGTGTTAATTAACTCATGGAATATGATTCTAATTATTAAAAATCCTTCATAGACATCTCAAGCCAAGCTTGCCACACTTTGAGCCTCTCTACATCATAAGGACCAAGGGTGTCTCCTAAGCTCTCGTGTGAAATATTTGCAAATATTGGAAAACTTGTCCCTTGACAACTGCTGCCTTCTTTTCAGTCCTGTGAGTGAAACACTAGGTGATCTTATATATTGTCTTGTTTGTAATTGTTGTTCCTGTTTGTGGATGAGGTCTAAACTGGATGCTGAAATCATACGGAACAAAGCAGGATCAAATGCTTCTCTCATTTATTCATACCAAAAACTTCTACTAAGCCAGTCATCACATAGTTCCATCATATTAGAGTTGCAAGCACCTGAGTTCATTCAATGATATTTATATAAATTCTCACAATGGTAAAACCAGTTATACCAATGAAAACTATTTGATATTATATGAACACATGTTAAGTCAAATACAACATGGAAAACATTTTCCTATTTATATATTTTATGTGTTAATCACTGATGCAATAGAACTATTTTTATACTCAAAAAGCTTTTGGAACATGGAATAGAGGGAAAAATGTTTCTTCCAAGTGTCTGTAAAAAATATAAAGTTTTAAATATAGATAAATGGAGCATAAGGGTGAGGTTAGTCTGTTTCAATCGAAAACATCGAGCCCCACATCGGGCTCTCTCTGCTCAGCAGGGAGCCTGCTTCCCCCTCTCTCTCTGCCTGCCTCTCTGTCTACTCGTGATCTTTCTCTGTCAAATACATAAATAAAATCTTAAAAAAATGGCATAAAATGATTTTGAGATATGCAAGGATTGCACATCCAACTTATATGGCTGATCCAATATTTACCATATGAAAAACAAAGAACAAATAAACAAGGGAGCTTCCTGAGTTTTCACAGCAATTCTGGTATCTGGGAATGTGGTAATCACAGGATGCTACTGCCTTTGGGAAATGCCGCATGCCCTACCAAAAGTCAGTGTCCAACCTCAAACATAATGACATCTGTAAAAGACGAGGATCTTTTGGCCCCTGGTTGAAACTCAAATCAGCACTTTAGAATGATTTAGAGAGTAGTTGAGTGCCACTTAGGATTGTCTAATGAAATGGTGTAGAGGCCCTAGTTCCCTAGAATTAAAAATAGCAACGACTTCTTAACCATAGTAATGGATGCAAGACGTACCTATTATTTTTATTGATCAAATGAGCCTTGACAATTCTGCCCCCATTTGTTGGAGAGCCGCTTGCACATGCCAGTGAATAAGCTTGAAAACAAAAAGAAATATTGGATTAAACCATTTGAATACATTGGAGAGCTGCCAGAACAACCAGAAATGGAAACACCAAGGTTCTGGGGAGCAACAGATGTAGGAGGCCATTCTAAGAACCACTATTTTCTGGGCATTTTTCAATTTGTCCACAAGGCGTGAAGCCCAGGTTTCAGGCAGAGAAATTCTGGTAAGGGACACAAAACCATCAGAACATTTGGCAATGTCACGGGACAAGAAACAAAGAAACTGGAGTTTGGAACGGCAAATAGCTGGGATGTGAGAAGCTAAATTCCTAGTGAGAAGAGAGATAATAGGGCTGTATTAGATTTTATGTGCTGCCTACCCCCCCAAGACATTTGTTGAATTCTTTTTTTTTTTTTTAAGATTTATTTATTTATTTATTTGACAGAGAGAGAGATCACAAGCAGGCAGAGAGGCAGGCAGAGAGAGGAGGAAGCAGGCTCCCTGCGGAGCAGAGAGCCCGATGTGGGGCTCGATTCCCAGGACCCTGAGATCATGACCTGAGCCGAAGGCAGCCGCTTAACCCACTGAGCCACCCAGGCGCCCCCATTTGTTGAATTCTTAAGAAGATAGGGAGTTCAACAGAAAGTCACGAAAAATATAATGGAGTTTCTTGTAAATGTTCAGAACAACAGCAACAAAAAAGTATTCAAACATCATGAGGGAGAAAGTATTCTGCTAAATATCCCAGGCTTTCAGGTGGGCCAACAGGAGAGTGGCATCCTAGAAATTCATGCAGACTGTGGAGATAAGACTTTCAACACATTTCAATACAGCTTTCAGTAACATTGGTTCTAGGTAAGATTACAATGATTTGCCTTGATGGAATCTCCCTGACAGAGGAAATACTGTAAACTTTCTGAAGGAGGATAACAATCCTTCACCTGTAGTATTTAATACCTAAAAAAATGAACAATCATATCATAAAAGCAGAACCATGCTGAAAAATGAAGAAAATAAAATTGTCATCTAGAGTTGCTTTATATGTAACTGAAATGGGAGTCATTCACAAAGATTGGAAGTTTCTCTATATGGAAACATGCAAGTGCCAAAAGGAATGAGGAGTCACAAAGGTGTAAACATATGAGAAAATAGTATTCCATTGTGTATATATACCATTCATCTGTTGATGGACATCTAGGTTCTTTCCATAGTTTGGCTATTGTAGACATTGCTGCTATAAACATTCGGGTACACGTGCCCCTTCGGATCACTATGTTTGTATCTTTAGGGTAAATACCCAGTAGTGCAATTGCTGGGTCATAGGGGAGTTCTATTTTCAACATTTTGAGGAACCTCCATGCTGTTTTCCAGAGTGGTTGCACCAGCTTGCATTCCCACCAACAGTGGAGGAGGGTTCCCCTTTCTCCGCATCCTCGCCAGCATCTGTCATTTCCTGACTTGTTAATTTTAGCCATTCTGACTGGTGTGAGGTGATATCTCATTGTGGTTTTGATTTGTATTTCCCTGATGCCGAGTGACGTGGAGCACTTTTTCATGTGTCTGTTGGCCATCTGGATGTCTTCTTTGCAGAAATGTCTGTTCATGTCCTCTGCCCATTTCTTGATTGGATTGTTTGTTCTTTGGGTGTTGAGTTTGCTAAGTTCCTTATAGATTTTGGATACTAGCCCTTTATCTGATATGTCGTTTGCAAATATCTTCTCCCATTCTGTCAGTTGTCTTTTGGTTTTGTTAACTGTTTCCTTTGCTGTGCAAAAGCTTTTGATTTTGATGAAATCCCAATAGTTCATTTTTGCCCTTGCTTCCCTTGCCTTTGCCGTTGTTCCTAGGAAGATGTTGCTGCGGCTGAGGTCGAAGAGGTTGCTGCCTGCATTCTCCTCAAGGATTTTGATGGATTCCTTTCTCACATTGAGATCCTTCATCCATTTGGAGTCTATTTTTGTGTGTGGTGTAAGGAAGTGGTCCAATTTCATTTTTCTGCATGTGGCCGCCCAGTTTTCCCAACACCATTTATTGAAGAGGCTGTCTTTTTTCCATTGGACATTATTTCCTGCTTTGTCAAAGATTAGTTGACCATAGAATTGAGGGTCTATTTCTGGGCTCTCTATTCTGTTCCATTGATCTATGTGTCTGTTTTTGTGCCAGTACCATGCTGTCTTGATGATGACAGCTTTGTAATAAACCTTGAAGTCCAGAATTGTGATGCCACCAAGTTTGGCTTTCTTTTTCAATATTCCTTGGCTATTTGAGGTCTTTTCTGGTTCCATATAAATTTTAGGATTATTTGTTCCATTTCTTTGAAAAAAAAGGATGGTATTTTGATAGGGATTGCATTAAATGTGTAGATTGCTTTAGGTAGCATAGACACCAGGAGCATGGAACATTTTTCCATTTCTTTGTGTCTTCCTCAATTTCTTTCATGAGTACTTTATAGTTTGCTGCATATAGATTCTTAGCCTCTTTGGTTAGGTTTATTCCTAGGTATCTTATAGTTTTGGGGGCAATTGTAAATGGGATTGACTCCTTAATTTCTCTTTCTTCTGTCTTGTTGTTGGTGTACAGAAATGCAACTGATTTCTGTGCATTGATTTTATATCCTGACACCTTTACTGAATTCCTGTACAAGTTCTAGCAGTTTTGGAGTGGAGTCTTTTGGGTTTTCCACATATAGCATCATATCATCTGCAAAGAGGGATAGTTTGACTTCTTCTTTGCCGATTTGGATGCCTTTAATTTCTTTTTGTTGTCTTATTGCTGAGGCTAGGACTTCTAGTACTATGTTGAAAAGCAGTGGTGATAATGGACATCCCTGCCGTGTTCCTGACCTTAACGGAAAAGCTTTCAGTTTTTCTCCATTGAGAATGATATTTGCGGTGAGTTTTTCATAGATGGCTTTGATAATATTGAGGTATGTGCCCTCTATCCCTACACTTTGAAGAGTTTTGATCAGGAAGGGATGCTGTACTTTGTCAAATGCTTTTTCAGCATCTATTGAGAGTATCATATGGTTCTTGTTCTTTCTTTTATTAATGTGTTCTATCACATTGATTGATTTGCGGATGTTGAACCAACCCTGCAGCCCTGGAATAAATCCCACTTGATCGTGGTGAATAATCCTTTTAATGTACTATTGAATCCTATTGGCTAGTATTTTGGTGAGAATTTTTGCATCTGTGTTCATCAAGGATATTGGTCTGTAGTTCTTTTTTTTGGTGGGATCCTTGTCTGGTTTTGGGATCAGGGTGATGATGGCCTCATAAAATGAGTTTGGAAGTTTTCCTTCCATTTCTATTTTTTGGAACAGTATCAGGAGAATAGGAATGAGTTCTTCTTTGAGTGTTTGGTAGAATTCCCCTGGGAAGCCGTCTGGCCCTGGACTTTTGTTTGTTTGGAGATTTTTGATGACTGTTTCAATCTCCTTACTGGTTATGGGCCTGTTCAGGTTTTCTATGTCTTCCTGGTTCAGTTGTGGTCATTTATATGTCTCTAGGAATGCATCCATTTCTTCCAGATTGTCCAATTTGTTGGCGTAAAGTTGCTCATAGTATGCTCTTATAATTGTCTGTATTTCTTGGGTGTTAGTTGTGATCTCTCCTCTTTCATTCATGATTTTATTTATTTGGGTCCTTTCTCTTTTCTTTTTGATAAGTTTGGCCAGAGGTTTATCAATCTTATTGATTCTTTCAAAGAACCAGCTCCTAGTTTCATTGATTTTTTTCTATTGTTTTTTTGGTTTCTATTTCATTGATTTCTGCTCTGATCTTTATGATTTCTTTTCTCCTACTGGGTTTAGGGTTTCTTTCTTGTTCTTTCTCCGGCTCCTTTAGGTGTAAGGTTAGGTTGTGTACTTGAGACCTTTCTTGTTTCTTGAGAAACGCTTGTACCACTATATATTTTCCTCTCAGGACTGCCTTTGCTGTGTCCCACAGATTTTATTCTGGACAAGGTTCCATGTGCACTAGAGAAGAATGTGTATTCTGTTGCTTTGGGATGAAATGTTCTGAATATATCCGTGATGTCCATCTGGTCCAGTGTGTCATTTAAGGCCTTTATTTCCTTGTTGATCTTTTGCTTGGATGATCTGTCCATTTCAGAGAGGGGAGTGTTCAAGTCCCCTACTATTATTGTATTATTATTGATGTGCTTCTTTGATTTTGTTATTAATTGGTTTATATAGTTAGCTGCTCCCACGTTAGGGGCATAGATATTTAAAATGATTAGATCTTCTTGTTGGATAGACCCTTTGAGTATGATATAGTGTACTTCCTCATCTCTTATTATAGTCTTTGGCTTAAAATCTAATTGATCTGATATAAGGATTGCCACCCCAGCTTTCTTTTGATGCCCATTAGCATGGTAAATTGTTTTCCACCCCCTCACTTTAAATCTGGAGGTGTCTTCGCGTCTAAAATGAGTTTCTTGTAGGCAACATATTGATGTGTTTTGTTTTTTTATCCATTCTGATACCCTGTGTCTTTTGATTGGGGCATTTAGCCCATTAACATTCCGGGTAACTATTGAGAGATATGAATTTAGTGCCATTTTATTGCCTGTAAGGTGACTGTTACTGTATATTGTCTCTGTACCTTTCTGCTCTACTACTTTTAGGCTCGCTCTTTGCTTAGAGGACCCCTTTCAATATTTCCTGTAGAGCTGGTTTGGTGTTTGCAAATTTTTTCAGTTTTTGTTTGTCCTGGAAGCTTTTTATCTCTCCTTCTATTTTCAATGATAGCCTAGCTGGATAGAGTATTCTTGGCTGCATGTTTTTCTCGTTGAGTGCTCTGAATATATCATGCCAGCTCTTTCTGGCCTGCCAGGTCTCTGTGGATAAGTCTGCTGCCAATCTAATATTTTTACCATTGTATGTTACAGACTTCTTTTCCTGGGCTGCTTTCAGGATTTTCTCTTTGTCACTAAGACTTGTAAATTTTACTATCAGATGACGGGGTGTGGACCTATTCTTGTTGACTTTTAGGGGGGTTCTCTGCACCTCCTGGATTTTGATGCTTGTTCCCTTTGCCATATTAGGAAAATTCTGTCCAATAATTCTCTCAATATACCTTCTGCTCCCCTCTCTGTTTCTTCTTCTTCTGGAATCCCAATTATTCTAATGTTGTTTCGTCTTATGGTGTCACTTATCTCTCGAATCCTCCCTTCATGGTCCAGTAGCTGCTTGTCCTTCTTTTGCTCGGCTTCTTTATTCTCTGTCATTTGGTCTTCTATATCACTAATTCTTTCTTCCGCCTCATTTATCCTAGCAGTGATAGCCTCCATTTTTGATTGCACCTCATTAATAGCTTTTTTGATTTCAACTTGGTTAGATTTTAGTTCTTTAATTTCTCCAGAAAGGGCTTTTATATCTCCAGAGAGGGTTTCTCTAATATCTTCCATGACTTTTTTGAGCCTGGCTAGAACGTTCAGAATCATCATTCTGAACTCTTGATCTGACATATTACCAATGTCTGTGTTGATTAGGTCCCTAGCCTTCGGTACTGTCTCTTGTTCTTTTGTTTGTGGTGATTTTTTCCGCCTTGTCATTTTGTCCAGATAAGATTATATGAAGGATCAAATAAAATACTAAAAGGGTGCCAAAGACCCTAGAAAAATGCGCTGTAACCAAATCATTAGAGACCCCAAATTGTGGGGGGGGGGGGGGAGAAAGGGGATAAAAAGATGTTCAGAAAAAAAAAGAAAAAAATTTAAAAAATAAAACAAAGAAAAAATATAAAAAAGAAAGAAGAAATATATATATTTAGATAAACTAGTCAAAAAACATTAAAAAAGAAAAGGGTAAAAGTTTTTAAAAATTTAGCAGAAGAAGAAAAAAGAAAGAAAAATAAGTTGAAAAAAAAAAATTGAATTAGCTGCAAGACTAAAGAATCATGGGGGAGAAAGCCATGAGTTCCGTGCTTTGCTTTCTCCTCCTCTGGAATTCCGCTGCTGTCTTAGGAATTGAACCTGCTTTCCTTGATAGATGAACTTCATCCTGGCTGGATATTTTGTTGATCTTCTGGGGGAGGCACCTGTTGTAGTGACTCTCAGGTGACTTTGCCCAAGGCAGAATTGCACCACCTTTACTGGGGGCCCAACTAAGTAATCCACTCGGGTTCGCTTTTGGGAGCTTCTGTTCCCTGAACGCTTTCCGTAGAGTTCCAGAGGACGGGAATGAAAATGGCGGCCTCCTAGTCTCTGGCCCGGAGGAGCCGAGAGCCCGGGGCCCCACTCCTCAGTGCACCCCCAGAGGACAGCACCCAATCACTCCTGTATCCCCAGCCTCTAGTCACGCTCCGAGCTCACCCAGCCCGCGACCAGTTCAAGGTAACCCCGAGCTGAGAGTTCAGTCCTCGGCTCTGTCTCTGCAGCCGGCTTCTCTGTTCTAACACCTGCGAGCTCTGCAACACTCCGACACCCCCGATCCTTCTGTGACCCTGTGGGACCTGGGGCCACGCTGACCCCACATGGGCTTCACCCTGGTTTGGCCTCTGGAGCAACGTCCCTCAGTGGAACAGACTTTTAAAAGTCCTGATTTTGTGCTCCGTTGCTCCGCCGCTTGCCGGGAGCCAGCCCCTCCCCCCGCGGTCTATCTTCCCGTCGTCTTAGATTCATTTCTCCGCCAGTCCTACCTTTCAGAAAGTGGTTGATTTTCTGTTTCTAGAATTGCTGTTCTTCTTCTCTTCAATCTCCCGTTGGATTTATAGGTGTTTACAATGTTTAGATAAGCTATCGAGCTGATCTCTTGCTACCTGATGTAGTCTCAGCTTGCTACTTCTCCGCCATTTTGTTTATGGTATTTCATTTAATAAATATTGTGCTATGCCATGTTCATGGATTGAAAGTTTCAATAATGTAAAGATAACAATTATCCCTTAAATTTATCTGTAGAGTCAGTAGTATCTCAATATAAATTCTAGCAGTTTTCCTTAATTTTTTGTAAAATATAACATGAGCTTTCAAAAATGTTTAGAGTACTATAGAAGGGCCCCAAATAGCTGAGACAAATTTTGAAGAAATACGAAATTGGGAGACTTATGCTATCAAATACAAAGACTTCTTCTCTCCCACTTAAGACAGTATTATGATGCAAGAATAGATAAATGATATAGACCCACATATATAAGGTCAGCTGATTCATAATATGCTATGCAATAGAGAAAGTTGGGAGTTTCAAGAAATATAATTAGGTGATAACAATATTCCTAGAGTGGCCCCTGGGTGGCTCAGTCCATTAAGCGGCTACCTTCAGCTCAGGTCATGATCCCAGAGTCCAGGGATGGAGCGCCGCATTGGGCTCCCTGCTGGGCAGGGAGTCTGCTTTTCCCTCTTCTTCTGTCTGCCTCTCTGCCTACTTGTGCTCACTCTCTCTCTCTGTCAAATAAATAAATAAAAAAAAAAAAAAAAAAAAAGATGGGAAGAGTATCTTGGCAACATGTATGTCCTTGCTTCTAGGGCTCTTAACCCAGATGCACTCCTACCTTCCTTGAGGCTTAAGTGTTCAATATTTTTTTAGAATTTTTTATCCAATTAATTATCTTATCTGCCTAAATTGCTCTAAGATAGTTGTTTGTCATTGGCAAATGAAAAAATCTTAGGTAGTGCAACAATTGATGGGGATAACAGGATCAGTGAACTTTTGCTGTACCCATCCCAGAGTAAGCTTACTCAGTGCAGGGACTGGTATTTTACACAAAACTTGCCAGTGAGAATCATCACTGGAAATTTTGCTCAAGCCATTAGCATACGTGCTGTGCTTTCTAGATAAAAGGTATATAGAAAGCTGGCTAAAGTATAGCCGGAGAAAAGAAGTTGAACAATAGGCACGGAGACATATGCATAGTCCTGAAACTATCACTTGAGCACCTAGACTCAGCCAACTGAGTCAACCCCAGAAAATAAATACAGTTAACCCTTGAAAACATGGGGGTTAAGGATGCAGTTGCAAATCTGCATATGTTTTGACTCCCTAAGTACTTAACTACTAATAGTCTACTGTTGCCAGAAGCCTTTCCCATAACATAAACAGTCAATTAATACATATTTTGTTTATGCATTACATACTGTATTGTTTCAATAAAGTAAGCTATTTTAATAACTAAAAAGTTATTAAAATTATAATAAAGAGAAAATGCATTTATAGCACTATACTGTAAAAAAAAATCTTCCGGGGCGCCTGGGTGGCTCAGTGGTTTAAGCTGCTGCCTTCGGCTCAGGTCATGATCTCAGGGTCCTGGGATCGAGTCCCACATCGGGCTCTCTGCTCAGCGGTGAGCCTGCTTCCCTCTCACTCTCTCTGTCTGCCTCTCTGCCTACTTATGATCTCTCTCTGTCAAATAAATAAATAAAATCTTTAAAAAAAAAAAAAAATCTTCCTATAGGCAATATGCAGGGTGGCGCTGTGGATCTATCCCTTGTTTCAACAGTGTTCAGTTGGAACAGAACCAGGTACTCCCCTTCTTCCAGTCTCTGACCAGAATGCCACATCTTTTCTAGTCAAACCCTCTGAACCATCTCAGCCATTCTCTGCCTCTGGGACCAGGCAACACTGTTTTGTTTTGTTTTGTTGTTTTGTTTTATTTTGTTTTGTTTGAGTTTATCTCCTTATTGTAGGTCAACCATGAGCTCTCAGAATCATGAAAATTATTCCATGAAGGTGGGGGTCTTCAATGACCTTGTCAACAAGCCTCCTACACCTAGCTCTCCGTGGGCTCTATTTTGACTATGACAAGGTGACTTTGGAGGGTGTGGGTCATTTTTTCTCCAGGTTGGCCTAAGAGAAGCACAAGAGTGCCCAGCATCTCTCAAAGATGCAGACCCAGTGTCTGCTGCACCCTCTGCACCAAAGTCATCCTGAGATGGATGAACTAAAACCTTGCACACCATGGAAGCTGCCATGATCCTAGAGAAGTACCTGAACCAGACCCCTTTGGATCTGCATGCCCTGGATGTGGGCCCCCATCTCTGCGACTCCTTGGAGAGAAGGACCTGAAGGTCAAGAAGATGGGTGACCACTTGACTAACTTCCATGGGCTGGCCTGGGTGACTATCTCTTTGAAAGGCTCTCCCTCAATTACAACTGGGAGCTACAGGGACCCTACAGCCCTGGAGACGACCCTCGGATACTGGTGTCAGGACTTCTGCCTGAGCATCTCCCCACAGCCACTAGGCAGCTTTTTCATCACCCCAGAACCCTCTCCCAAGCTGTGGACCAAATGGAAACAAGCTTTTTGCGGAAAAAAAAATTGTGTATAAGTGGACCCATGCAGTTCAAATTCATGTTGTTCAAAGATCAACCATACATTTAAGGGAAAAAGTCAACCAGTGTAGTTCTGCCAATAACAGTTTCTGGGTAGCAACCTTAAGTTTAAGCTTAAAATTGTTAAGCTTCCTAGAGGTGTTAATAATGGACATGCGAAAGATCATTTATGTGTTTTCTTGAACAATTATGAGTGCTTGCTACATGATAGGCAATTTGCCCAATGGAGATAGAAATATTACTTGAAAGAACTATGTATGACTACAAGGGGCAGAAGGAAGAGATTGTGTGAAGATATGTTAATCAGTACTTATTTGGTTATTCCTCTTCACTGGTTGACTAATGAGGGAACCGGTCATATTTTGGTATCATATGTAAAGGAAGGTCCTCTCTACTCCCCCAAACCCTAAGTATCAAATGAAAAGCTACAGTTACAATTGCAGTCCAGTTGTTACTTTACTAAATGCAGCTGTTTTCTGTTATTTGATAGCAATGACCAATCACTGAAGCATTTTCAAATATGTGGGGAGTATGTATGTGAGTGTGTGTGTGTGTGTATGTGTGCAAAATCCATTCCCCCACCATAAGAATTTGGGCTTTTAACACTGGCTATTGTTTCTTTGTTGAATACTCTTTTTAATTTTACCTATCTCTGAAGTTATTTTTGGAAATAATTTTATAAAACAAAATAAAAAATTTCAATGAATCCCAAATTTTAGTGTCAGAAAAATGTGTTAAACTTCCCCAGCTCAGCTCTACTCGCAAAACAATTTTAGCTAAAATAAGACTGGTAGATTCGGAAAGAATCAAGACAAAATTCAGTCCTTGAGTCTCACGGAAAGATTTGACTCAGCAATTTCCATATTCTCCATTTAGAACTTCTACTTCATATATTAGAAATGCTTTTTATAGTTAAAGTAAATATGTTAAAATAATATTTACAATAAAAATTATTCCCTGATTTCATGGACTAATGAGACTTCATTACCCTTCCTTGATTGGAGATAGTATTTATCTCTATCTCTACTTATAGTGATGGAAAAGGAGATACAGAAAGAGCTAGCCCTCAATGTCTGAGTAACTGTTGGGTTATCTAAATACACCAGTTCATCTTGAAACAACTTAAAATACTTATGTATTAAATAATGAAAGAATCACAGGTACATAGAATGTAATAACCAGTTGATATTGTGATATTAAAGAAATGCTTAAATAAATAACTTAAGCTCAGGAGTTCTTTGGAATCAAAACCCCATGCCATAGGAAAACAGAGACATAAATGTTCCTTTATGTTGGCTTTAGCTCCCTCGGTATGTAATCTAATATCCTTTCTCAAAGCCCAACTATATATTTATTTAAGCCCTTACCAATGTAGATGCGTTAGTGATGCTGATCTTCTGAGTTGGCAACAAGATGTTTAATAAAATTATGTGATTAGAAGGAATTCTAAGAGGAAATCTTATCTGCCTCCTAATCTTGCAATAATACTATTCCAAAAAACAGGACAAAACAAAAAACAAAAAATCCAGAAAAATGCAAACAATGAATTATTTGACAGCAGGAATTTTGCTTGTTCATCTCTGAAAACTAAGTTCCCAGAACAATATCTGTCCTCAATAAATGTTTGTAGAGTGAGTGATTGCCAAATACAGAGTATGTGCTAGAAGGAGGATTTAATTAAAGTTGATGCAATTAAAATCCATATTCTCTTAGTTTTTCACTGGATTATGTGATTGTCTGCATCTATATCTTAACAATCCTTTCTATCTAATTTCGACGTTCATAGGCTGGCTTTTACTTTACTAATGAAATACATAGTCCCACCAAATGTTTTTTTTATTTGATGTACATTTAAAAGTATCTGAGCTTCAATCTCTCAGTTTTGACTTATTTTTTATAGTTCTAGATTTAATATAAAGACTTTGGGAAAATATTTGTAGAAGGATCTTGATTCCCTGTCAAACCCATCAAAAAATATACAAAGGTCCTATTTCTTTGTATTTTTTCCTTTATGCCCAGTGTTTTTGTTTATTTATATATTTAAATTTAATTTTATTTTTTCAGTGTTCCAAGGTCAGTGTTTTTAGTGTCTTCTCTTAATTTCTACCTAGAGCTCCATGATAGGTTAGATAGCTTTTCAGCAAGTTCTTATTTCTTATACAGAACAGATTTTTTTTTTTTTTGGTATTCCGACAGAAAGCAGCTTTTATGACTTCTTTCTCCTCAACATGTTGGATAATTTCCCTAATTTACTTTCAGAGAAGTTTTTTCCCCCTATTCTTTTAACGATCTTCTCTGTTCTCTTATTAATTTCTTGAGATTTTCTCAAATTACACAAGACAAAATGAAATGTAGTACCCAACTCATTAGACAGCCATGTGACAATTGTGCTGATTCTTGTATGTTATACAGTATATTATTTTATATGTGCTTTTACACATGCTTTTAAAATTATAGTTCCCTAGTACCTGTGTGTGTCCTGAAAAGCCATAAAATTTAAGGGATTATTTCTTACTAGAGTGTTTCAAGGGCTTAGCAAACCTCCAGAGGTCACTATAAAAAGATGTAAGATACAATAAAATTGCTAGACTGAGGTCTAGGGGTAAGCCTGTCACAAGAACATTAGTCATCTCCTTGCATTTTCCCCCTCAATTAAACTGCTGTAGTCGTTGGATGCACTGTGAACTCTATTTTTAATTCTTTATGAGAACAGCACTTTTACTGTATGTTCACACAGTTTGCTTTCTGTTCTTTGTAGATGTTTAATCCTCTCTTCATTTAATTTTTTGAGTTTAATTAATGATCTAGTTTAATAAGGAATATTCTTTAACTCACTGCATTCCATATTTGTGGGTCTTTTAGGAAAATTCAAGATCCAAGACATTTTCTATATGAACAGTTGTACGAAATTGATTTCACCAGAATCTTTAGTGACTTACATGGCAACACATGCAAAAAGGCTCTCTCTCTCTTTTTTTTTAAGATTTATTTATTTATTTTTAAGGAGAGAGAAAGAGTGAGAGCATGTGCATGTACAAGTGGGGGAGGGGCAGAGGGCGAGGGAGAGAGAAAATCTCAAGTTGACTCCCCGCTGAGCATGGGCCCAGATGTGAGGCTGGATATCAGGACTCTGAGATCATGACCCGAGCTAAAATCAAGACTTGGGCACTTAACTGACTCAGCCACCCAAGGCACCCTGCAAAAGGATCTTTTAAAATATAATATTTCAATTAAAATATGAGTTATATAAGTGAAATCAAAATCTTAAGTTTACTGTTAACTAAATTTTTACAAATGAACACATTCCATCAAGAAACAAGATATTCATCACCTCCAAGAATTTTTGGTGCCCCTTTCTGGTCAATCTACTCCCTAGAGGGAGACATTCAGTGCTCTGATTTCAATAGCCTTATATTACTTTTGTCTATTCTTGAATTTCATATAAACGAATCCTACAGCATTTACACTTTTGTGCTGGCTCCTTTCATGCATCATAATAATTCTGAAATTTAACTATGCTGTTCCTTTTATCAGAGTATGCTTTTCTTCCTCCTTATTGATGAGTATTCTATTGCAGAAAAAGATCAGAAAGTACCTCATCCTCAAGGAAAGGAGACATAACTTCTCACCTCTTAAATGTAGCTCTGTATAGTGACTTCCTTCCAAAAAGTGAAGTGTGGAAAAAGGGGAATAAAAGAATAAGCTTTGCAGTGGAGAAACCTGACAAACACAAACTCAGCCAGGTGCTCAAGGTCGATATCAGCAACATTAAATATGTATGTTGGTATGACATGATAAAATGGCATGTTATGTAATAAAATCTTGCAAAAACCTAGAACTCCAGTCTCCTACTGAGAAAAACACCAGATGAATTCCAGTAGAAGGACATCTTACAAAATACCTGAACTTGAAACAGTCAAGGTCATCAAAAACAATGAAAGACTGAAAAACTGTCACAACTTAGAGGAACCTAAGGAGCTATAATGATGAAATGAAATGTGGTATCCTGAATGGGACCCTAAGGTGATTTAATAAACTATGACATTTTAAAAGTATACAATACTATATTGGTTCTTAAACTGTAACAAATGTACCACACTAAGGAAATTGGATGCTGGGTTTAGGAGAATTCTCTTTACTACTTCTTAATTTTTTATGTAAATATAAACGATTCTAACAATAAAACAAACAAAAAAAGGTACAGGAAAAATATTACAGTTTGATTGTCCGTTCTTTTTAAAAAAAAAGATTTTATATTTACTTGACAGAGAGAGAGATCACAAGTAGGCAGAGAGGCAGGCAGGGAGTGGGGGTGGGAGGCGGGGGGGCAGGAAATGGGCTCCCTGCTGAACAGAGGGCCTGATGTGGGGCTTGATCCCAGGACCCTGAGATCAGGACCTGACGGAAGGCAGAGTCTTAACCCACTGAGCCATGCAGGCACCCCTTCATTGTCCATTCTGTTGTTGATTCTTGATTCAGTCTCAGTAGGTTGTGTGTTTCTAGAAATTTATTCATTTCTTGTAGGTTCTCCAATATGTTGGTTTATAATTGTTCATGATAGTCCTTTCCGATTCTTATGTCTTTTATTGTAATATCTGCTCTTTCATTTCTGATTTTATTCATGTGTTCTATTTTTTTTCTTGTTTAGCTAAGGATTTGTCAATTTTGTTTATATTTTCTTAAATACTATTCTTGGGGAGCATCTGGGTGGCTCAATGAACTGCTTAAGCATCCGACTCCTGGTTTCAGTTTGGGCCTAATGGGATAATTCTCAGGGTCATGAGATTGAGCCTGGCATGAGGCTCCCTGCTCAGAGGGGAGTCTGCTGAAATTCTCTCTCCCTTGTCCTTTCCTTCTCCCCCTACCCCCACTGTGTCTCTCTCTCTCTAAAATAAATAAATACATCTTTAAAAAGACCAAAAAAAAAAAGAAAGAAAACCCCACAATTTTTGGTTTTGTTGATTTGTGCTATTGTTTTTCTTTTTTTTTTTTTAAAGATTTTATTTATTTATTTGACAGAGAGAGATCACAAGTAGGCAGAGAGGCAAGCAGAGAGAGTGAGAGGGAAGCAGGCTCCCTGCCGAGCAGAGAGCCCGATGCGGGACTCGATCCCAGGACCCTGAGATCATGACCTGAGCCGAAGGCAGTGGCCTAAACCACTGAGCCACCCAGGCGCCCCTGTGCTATTGTTTTTCTATTCTCTATTTACTTTATGTCTGTCTGCTCCAGTATTTATTATTACCTTCCTTATGTCAACCTTGGGATTAATTTTTTTGTTTCGTTTTGTTTGTTTTTTAGTTCTTCAAATTATAATGTTAGTTTTTTTAGATGCGGAATTCTTTTTAGTGTAGGTGTTTAATGATATACACTTTCTTCATAGTTTTGTTTTTGCTATATTCCATAAGTTGTGGAGAATTGTATTTTCATTTTTGCTCATCTCAGGTATTTTTAAATATTCCCTTTTGATTTTCTCTTTTACCTAATTGTTTTTTTTTTCCTAAGGTATGTTGTTTAGTTTCCATGTGTTTGTGAATTTTCCTTTTCTAAACCTGTTATTATTTTTATTTTCATTCCACTGTGGTTTGAGTAGATACTTGGTATGATTGCAAATCTCTTAAATTTCTTAAGACTTATTTTGTGACCTACCATAGGATTTATCCTGGAGAATGTTCTATATGTGTTTGAGAAAATTATTATTCTGCTGCTGTTTGTTGGAATATTTTGTATGTCTGTTGTTAGGTCCATTTGGTCTGTGGTATTCAAATTAGCTCTTTTCTTATTGATTTTGTACCTAGGTGTTCTATCCATTACTGAAAGTGGGGTATTGAAGTCTACTAATATTGTATTATCAGTTTCTTCCTTCAGATTTCTCAATAATTTTTATGAATTTAGGTGCTCTGATGTTGAATGCATATATATTTATATTTGTTATATATTCCTGTTCAATTGACCCATGTATCATTACATAATTATCTTCTTTGTTGCTAATAACAATTTTAGAATTAAAGTCTATTTTGTCTGATACAAATATAGCCATTCTTGTTGCTTTTGGTAAGCATTTGCACAGGATACATTTTTCCTGTCCTTTATTTTCAATCTATGTGTGTCCTTACAGTTCAAAATGAGTCTCTTGGGGCACCTGGGTGGCTCAATACATTAAGCATCTGACTCGTGATTTTGTCTCAGGTCATGATCTCAGGGTTGTGAGATTTAGTCCCAAGTTCGGGACTCATGCTCAGTAGAGAGTCTGCTTGAGATTTTCTCTCTCCCTTTCTCTCAAATAAATAAATAATTCTTTAAGAAATGCAATAAAATGTGTCTCTTGTAGACAGTATATTGCTAGAACTTTTTTTTAAAAATCCATTCAGTCATTCTATGAACTTTGATTGGAGCATTGAATCCACTTATATTAAAAGTGATTAGCAATAGGTGGGTTCTTACATTGCCATTTTGTTAATTGTTTTCTATCTGTTTTGCAGTTTTTTTCCTTCCTTTCTTTCTCTCTTGCTCTCTTCTTTTGTTATTTAATAATTTTAGTAGTGGTTTGATTAATTCCTTTCTCTTTGCCTTTTGTGTACTTACTACAGATTTTTTCCTTGGTGGTTACTATGAGGCTTGTATAAATCTTCTTATATTTATAATCATCTCTCTTAATGTGACAACAACTTAAGTTAATTTGCATACAAACCCTCTAAACATTTACTTCCATACTTCATGTTCCTAAGTCAGAGTTTTCTTCTTTTTATATTGTTAATTCATAACCAAATTGTTGTGGTAGTTGTTATTCTCAACTCTTTGTCTTTAAACTTTTATATTAAAACTTTTATATTATTAAGGGTGTTTTCACTTGAACATTACCACTACAATATTGTTTCAATCTGTATTTGACTATATTTTTATCTTTACTGGTGAGATTTATGTTTTCATATGCTTTCATGTTGCTATTGTGTTTTAGTTCCATCTGAAAAATTTTCTTAAGCAATTCTTGCAAGGTAGGTCTAGTAGTGACAAACTCTAAGTTTTTGTTTGCCTGGGAAAGACTTTATTATCCCACATTCTTTAGAGAATAACTTTTCAGGGGGCACATGGGTGGCTCAGTCCTTAAGCGTCTGCCTTCAGCATAGGTCATGATCCCAGGGTCCTGGGATAGAGCCCTTTGTTGGGCACCTTGCTTAACAGGGAGTCTGCTTCTCCATCTTCCTCTGCACACTCTCTCTTTCTCTCTCTCTCTTGCTATCTCCCAAGGAAATAAATAAAATCTTAAAAAAAAAAAGAATAGCTTTGTAGGGTATAGTATTTTTGATCGTCAATTTTTTTCTTCTGTACTTCTATACTATCAACCCACTCTTAGCCTGCAAGTTTTCTGTTGGGGAATACTCTCATAGTTTTATAGGGGATGACCTTATAGAAAGTCACCCCTTTCTTGCTGTTTTCAAAATTCTGTTTTTGACTTTTGACTGTTTGATTTTAATATGTTTTAGTATAGACCCTTTTATGTTCAATCTATTTGGGGTCACATGAGCTTGAGTCTGGATATCCATTTTCCCTTCTCAGATTTGCAAAGTTTTATGTTATTATTTCTTTACACAAGTTTTTTGCCCCTTCCCCTCCTTCTGGGATTGCTATATTGAGTATATTAATTATTTTTATGTGTCATATAAACCCCGAGGGCTTTCTCATTCTTTTTCATGTTTCTTTTTCCTTTGTTGTCCTCCAACTAGATAATTTCAAATAACTTGTCTTCAAGTTTGCTGATTGGTAGTCTTCAATTGAAGTTCTATATTACTTTTTTTTTTTTAAATACAGTCATTGCATTCTTTTTTTTTTTTTTAAAGAGTTTATTTATTTGACAGACAGAGATCACAAGTAGGCAGAGAGGCAGGTAGAGAGAGAGGAGGAAGCAGGCTCCCTGCGGAGTAGTGAGCCCGATGCGGGGCTCGATCCCAGGACCCTGAGATCATGACCTGAGCCAAAGGCAGCGGCTTAATCCACTGAGCCACCCAGGCGCCCCTACAGTCATTGCATTCTTTAGCTTCAAAAAAATTTTAAATTTTTCCCTATCTTTGTTGAGCTTCTCATTTTATAATTTTTCTTGATTTTATTAAAGTGATTATCTGTATTCTCTTTTAGCTCACAGACCTTAGTAGAACAATTACTTTGAATTCTTTGTCAGGCAATTTGTGAATATCCTTTCTTTGAGGTAAGTTACTATAAGTTTATTGTGTTCTGTCAGTGGCGTGATTTTTCCCTGGGGGTGGTGGTATGGATGTATATAGTCAGGAGCTGACTATAGTTTTGCATGCAGCAGGGGCTGGGGTTGGCTGCAGGCACACATGCAATGTTTGTACTGAGAACTGGGACCTGGGTGCCTGTGGTGGTGTTGGCTGGGAGGGCCTTGCTTGGAGTGAAAAGGTAGGGGGTTTCTATTGTAGTTATAGTGAACATTTGTCTCTTCAGCACCTTAACAGGTTAGCTGATGAGGTCTTCTGCAAAGTAGGTCACTGATGATGACTACTTTAGTGTCCTCCGTGGTGAAAGCCACAAGGATTCACTGATGCTACAAGGGCTGTTGAAGTTCTCAGTTGCAAAGACTGATAAACTTCTTTGTACAGGAGACCACTAGGAATCGTGATAACATGCACTGCATGACTCATACTGGTAGTGTGAATCATTTTACTTTCTTCCTTTTTGACTTTGGATGTCTCAGCTATGCTGATCTACTCCAGCAATCTACGTGGAGTGAAAGCAAAGTGGTTCTTCAGATAATGTCCTAAAAAGTTAAAGAAGGTGGTTGCTGACTCTGCTGTCCTTTTTCCCTATGAGAGGAGCTTGGAGAGCTGAGGATAGTCTCCTCGACACTGTGTGGTGTCAGCCTGGGAGAGGTGATAATGCAGGTGAACTGAAACTAGTCTTCCTACTCTTTCTGTGCATTTATTTTTGTTTAGTGCTCTGCTGTAGGAACAGCTTCTTCCTCTCCGGAGCTTTCCCAAAACCATTTTTGTTTATGGACAGCTGTCCAGTTGCTTTTTGTGGGAGCATAAGGGCTGGGATCTCCTACTCCACAGGCTTGTTAATGTCATTCCTTTGCCTGTTAATTTTCTATCTGTAGATTTTGAAAAGCAGTCCCAATTTACAATCCCACCACAAGGGTGCACAAGGTTCTAATTTCTCCATATCCTCACCAGCATTCATTATCTCTTGTCTTCTTTGTTAATGGCCATCCGAACATGTGTGAGATGTTATCTCTTCATGGGTTTAATTTCCATTTCCCTAAAGACTAATGATGTTAGGCATCTTTTCATGTAGCTGTTGGCCATCTGTACATTTTTGGAAAAATGTCTATTCAGGTTCTTTGCCCATTCTAAAATTAGATTTATATATTACATATATATTTATGTATATAAATATACATATATATTTATATATATAAAATTAGATATATATAAATCTAATATATATATAAATATATATAATATATATATTGGCTTTATGTATGTATTATATAATACATGTATATATTATATAATATATATATAGCTATATATATATGTAGCTGTGTAGCTATATATGTAGTTCTTGAGCTGTATGAGTTCTTTATATATGTATATATAATATAATATTTATATTATATAATATATACATGAGTTATACATTTTGTACATTAACTTCTTATCAGATATGTGATTTGCAATTTTTTTTCATTCCATAGTTGTTTTTTCACTTTCTTTTTTTGTTGTTGTGTGCAAGCTTTTCAGTTTGATGTAGTCTCACTTATTTATTTTTTATTTAGTTGTTTCTGTTTTAGGTGTGATTTCCAAAAAATAATCATTTCCAAGACTCATGTCAAGGAGATTTTTTACATATGTTTTATTCCGGAGTTTCAGGCTTCAGGTTTTACATTAAGTCTTTAATCAGTTTGATGTTAATTTTTGTCAACAGTATAAGATAATAAAAGATTATTCTTTTATATGTGAATATCCAGTTTTCTCAGCACCATTTTTGAATAGACTCTTTTTTATTCATTGAGTATTCTTGACTCCCTTGTCAAAAATTAGTTGACTGTATATGGCTGGGTTTATTCCTGGGCTATATGTTCCGTTCTGTTTGTTTATGTGTCTGTTTTTATGCCAGTATCATACTGTTTTAATTATTATAGCTTTATAGTAAAGGCTGAAATCAGGAAATATGATGCCCCAAGGTTTGTTTATTTTTTTCAGTTTTGTGAAAATCTGAGGGCTTTTGTGGTTCCATATAAATTTTAGGAGTGTTTTTATTTATTTCTGTAAGAAAATGTCACTTGAATCTTGATAGGGATTGCATTGAATCTCTCAATGGCTTTTAGTATTATTGGCATTTTAACAATATTGTTACTTTCTGTCCATGAGCATGGATACCTTTTCATTTATTTGTATCTTCTTTGATTTTTTTCATCATCGCCTTGTAGTTTACTGAGGAGAGATTTTTCACCTCTTTGATTTAATTTATTCCCAAGTTCTTTATTGTTTTTCATGCTATTGTAAATGGGATCCATTTCTTTCTATCTTTTTCAAAAAATTCTTTGTTAGTGTTTAAAAATACTACTGATTTTTATGTTAACTTGTATCCTCCAACTTTGCTGAATTTGTTGATTAGTCCTAACAGTTTTTGTTTTGTTGAATCTTCAGGATTTTCTCTGTATAAAACTATGTCATTGGCACATAGAGACAATTTTACTTTTCCTTTCCAATTGTGATGCCTTTTGGCGGTGGGGGCGGGCAGCGGTGGAGGTGGGTGGGGTGTCTTGCCTGATTCTTCTAGCCAAGACTTGCTGTTTTTGATTAGGAGTGGTGAGAATGGGCACCCTTGTCTTGTTTCTGATTGTAAAGGAAAAGCTTTCAAACTTTTAACACTGAATATGTTGTGAACTATGAGCTTATCATATATGTCCTTTATTATGTGGAGATACTTTCCCTCTATGCTTAATTTGTTAGGTGTTTTTTTTTATCATGAAGGGATGTTGAATTTTGTCAGCTGCTTTTTCTGCATCTATTGAGATGATTACATGATTCTTTTCTGCTCTTCTACTGTATGATGTATCACATAGATTGACTTGCATATGTTGAACTATTATTTGCATCACAGGGATAAATCCCAGGTGATCATGAATGATCCTTTTAATGTGCTGCTGAAATCAGTTTTTTAATGTTTTATCAAGAATTTTTGCATTTATACTCATCAGAGATATTGGCCTATAGTTTTCTTTTCTGGTACAGTCCTTATTTGGTTTTGGTATCAGAGTAATTCTAAACATGTAAAGTGAGTTGGGAATGTTCCCACCTCTCTGATTTTCTGGGAGATTTTGAGGACTGATGTTAATTCTTTAAATGTTTGGTAAAATTCACCAGTGAAACCATCTGGTCCTGGGAATTTTTTTGTTGGGGGATTTTGATTGCTAATTCAATCTCCTTATGAGTCCTTAGTCTATTTGAATTCTGTTTCTTCCTGATTCAGTTTTAGTAGACTTTATGTTTCTAAGATTTTTTCCATTATTGCTTTTGTTTAGTCTGCATATAATTTTCATAGAAGCCTCTTATGATCTTTTGTATTTTTGTGGTATCAGTTGTAATGTCTCCTTTTTCATTTATAGTTTTACTGTTTTGGATCCTCTTTTTTCCTTGGTTACTCTAGCTAAGAGTCTGTCAATTTTATCTATCTTTTAAAAAACCAACTCAGTTTGTTTAATATTTTAAATTGCTTTTTCTGTTCTCTATTTCATTTATTTCTGCTCTAGTAATTATTATTTCCTCCTCTCTGCCCACTTTGGACTCTGTTTGCTTTTTCTAGCTCTGTAAGGCATAAATTTATGTTGTATATTTGGGCTCTTTCTTGCCTCTTAAAGTAGACATTTATTGCTATGAATTTCTCTATTAGAACTATTTTTTCTCTGCATTTCGTAGGTTCTGTATGTTGTGTTTTCATTTTCATTTGTCTCAAGAAAATTATTTATTTCTTTTTTAATGTTTTCTTTGATCCATTGGTTGTTTGGGAGATACCCCAAGTTTTAGAGAGCTCCCTGCTTTGGCTTTTCCTCTGGCCAAACACCTCTCCACAAGTCAGGAGGTCATTTAGCCAAAGAACATGTCCACTGAGATTGAATGCTCCTTTTAAACTAAGGTTAGCTGGTATCCCGGAGTACCTAGTGTCCATGTGCCCTCTTTCTATATCCATTCCCTCAAGAGTAGACTGTGCAGCAGGCATATAAATCCACAGGCCTGAGAGATGACAAAAAGGTGGACTTGGATGCGGTAGAATATGGATTGAGCTTAGATGTCTAGGTTGGCTGTCCAAAGGTGCATGCATGAGTTCTCTAGCAGGGTGGGATGATGCAAGAGCATGGTAGAGAGGTCTAGTAAGTGTTGTCACATTCTAGCTCAGTCCTTTGAAGGGCCTGGTAATGCTGAACTTAAATGCAGCCTTTCAGGTTGGTGTTATAAAGCTATTTATCAGAGTTGAAAAAATAAATAATATATTCTTAAATAGTTTGTAGGCTTGATTTATAACTTTTTAATATTCAGGCACTAAGCTTAGCCTATGGGTTTCCATTTAAACTCTCATCTTGGATTCCACAAATATTAGGACCCAACTTATTTTGAAAGATAGATTTCTCCATAATAATGTCTCCTCTCAGCTTATTTAAATTCAATTCTTTTTTTAAAGCCTAATTAAGTTTTTATGAAACTTTAGAATTTATTTCTTCCTGTGAACCACTGCACCATCTATTACCTGTACCAACCCCATGGTACATATCTAATATTTTATTTTTATAAATAATTCTATTTACTAGCCCCTACATTAATTTATTATCACAGGCCATATTGTACCTTCTCTTCTCCATACCCTCTGGTAACTTTACAAGCAAAGGCATCCTGGACAAAGGCATAATTTGTCTTCAGTGGGATGTGTAAATACAAATTGTTGCTTGTCATTAGCTTTTTAGTAATTGTCTTAATGAAATATTTTTTTTTAAAGATTTTATTTATTTATTTGACAGAGAGAGATCACAAGTAGATAGAGAGGCAGGCAGAGAGAGAGAGAGAGAGGGAAGCAGGCTCCCTGCTGAGCAGAGAGCCCGATGCGGGACTCGATCCCAGGACCCTGAGATCATGACCTGAGCCGAAGGCAGCGGCCTAACCCACTGAGCCACCCAGGCACCCGTCTTAATGAAATATTTAAAATGTGTTCTTTGCCCCAGTGCAAACATAACTATGAATTGTATTATGTATGTTAATGGATTAATATTTCTTATTTATCACAGATTGTCAGTTTTAATTCTTTCTTAGAAATTGAATGTTGGAATGAGTGTGCATAAATGCATTTGGTGGTTGGTGGCGGTGACGGTGGTGGTGGTGATGAGGATGGTCATGGTAGTGTATGATGCATGTTTTAAACCAAGAGGGAGGTTTTTCTTTCTTATACCCACCGTTACCCCATCACCACCTGTAGTCCTTTTCACCTCTATGACAAAGCAATGATGGTCAAGAAATTTGTCTTATTCCATTTGAATCCCAATGCCTAGAATGTCATTTTATATCTAGTAAGACACTCACCAAATATGTGCTAGAAGTGCTGATGCTGGAGCCAGTGTCTGCATTGAAGACAGCCTAGGGTTTGGGACCACCTAGACAAATTCAGACTTAAGATTGTACATGTTGTGAAGAAGCATGAGATCCACATGATCAATGACACTGGGATTTCACTGGGATTTATTCAATCTTTGAAAAAAAAATACTGAAACTTTCCTATATGCCATTTGCTGTTCTATGTGTTTGAGATACAGCTGTATATAAATAGAAGAGCCCTTCTGGGGCATATATTTAACATCGGAAGCCATAAGTTAATGTAGAACACAAAAATATGTAAAATATAATATGTTAAATGGTGATATGGCATAGGAAAAAAAACACAAGTTTTAAGGAAAAGGAGCTTAGGGGTAAATGAGGTTTGGAGTTGAAATTTAAAATGTCATTGAGAAAATGACATTTCATCAGACTTAAATGAAACATGGTACTCAGTAATCCTGACATTGAAGGGAAGATTATTCCTGACATCAGAAACAGCCACCACAAAGATTTAAACTGAGCCGGGTGGGTGAATATTGCAGGAAGAGCAAAGAAGCCAGTATGGCCGGAGGGAAATGGTGAATGAAAAAATAGAGAGAGGATGTCAAAGTGGAAATGTATAATGAAGAGAGGCCGTGTTATATAAGGCCTCAGAGGTTATCGCAAGGACTTTGAATTTTATTCTGAAGTTCATTGAGTGGGTTTCAAGCAGAGGACTCTGCTCTTGCGGTTTGTTTTTAAAAAGTTTAAAAAGTTTCTGTTGGTCACTGTGTTGAGCAAAAAATGAAGGGGGTAAAAGAATCAGGAAGAGCAGCTGGGTCTGTAAGGAGGACATCAAACTTAAAAAAAGGAGAAATGATACTAGCAGTGGAGATGGTGATAAATGATCAGATTTTCAATGTATTTGAAAAGTAAAGCCAATCTAATTGCCCCAAAGATTAGCTATGAAGCTGGGTATATGTCCTCTCATTAGCCAAAAGTAAGAAAGTTCAAGATATATGATCTATTTGTGTTTTTTAAAAAACAAAACTATTAATTATTGTTATTTTTGTTTTTCACAGGTGAATAATAAATTACAAGTAAAAATAAAACATTAACAAAAGATGAATAATTAATTAGAAAACAAGAACAAATAAAGAATATACATGTGATAAAAATAAAGATAAGACCCAAAAGAACTAAGATATTTCAGCTATTTAAATAACCAGTTTCTATCATCATCCAACATATAGCTAAATCAAGGTCTACCTCTCTCCCCAATTTGGGGTTGAGGTCGGGGCAGGAATCTGGAGTTTGGAGGTAATGACCAGAGACACTGTTCTATAAGAAAGAAAGGTTCATGGCAGCATTCTGAGTGGGTAATAGGAATACAAAGATAGCAAGTTTGGAGAAAATGTTCTTAGCTATAATTCAAAGGTTTGAGATTTGGCATATGTTTTCTCTCCTTGAGAAAGAATAGAATGGGGGTCTTGGGAAGCCAGGAGAAGAAATTTAAAAAGAGAAAACTTATTGGGCACAATTGTCTACTTGGTGCTAGCATTGTATTACTACTTTGAGAAGCACCAGGCCTTTCATAAATCATCTCAATACTTAAGCTTCCTGGAGTCATTTTGGGATAAAAAACGATTTATGCTCAAGGGGATAATTAACATATGAATGTCGTATGAGGGGTACACACTCCTGGAACAAACTGCCAGAGAGAGTGAAGGAAGAAGACATACTCATGAACACAACATCTGGAAAGCGGGGCAGTGAGATCTAAAGAAAGGCTGGGGATTTTTAATATATTTTATAATTAGAAAAGTAACCCATTTGCATTACTTAAGTACCATTGGGAGAATCAAGATAAGTAAACATAAAAGGAAAATAGTCAACAGTCCTATCAGAGGGGTGGCATTTTATTTATTATTTTTAAAATTTATATTTAAATTCCAATTAGTTAACATATAATGTAATATTAGTTCCATGTGTACATTATAGTGATTTAAAACTTCCACACATCTCCCTGTGCTCATTACAAGTACCTTCCTACATCCCATCACCTATTTCACCCATCCTCTCACCTACCTCCCCTCCGATAACCATCAGTTTGTCCTTTATAGTTAAGAGTCTGTTCCTAGGTTTACTTCTCTCTTTGTTTAAAGGTTGACATTTTATTTATTTTTTTAAGATTGACATTTTTTTCCCATTTTATTTATTTTTTCAGCGTAACAGTATTCATTGTTTTTGCACAACACCCAGTGCTCCATGCAAAACGTGCCCTCCCCATTACCCACCACCTGTTCCCCCAACCTCCCACCCCTGACCCTTCAAAACCCTCAGGTTGTTTTCCAGAGTTCATAGTCTCTTATGGTTCGCCTCCCCTTCCAAATTTTTTTTTTAATAAACATATACTGTATTTTTATCCCCAGGGGTACAGGTCTGTGAATCGCCAGGTTTACACACTTCACAGCACTCACGATAGCACTTACCCTCCCCAATGTCCATAGCCCCCTCCCCCTCTCCCAATCCACCTCCCCCCAGCAACCCCCAGTTTGTTTTGTGAGATTAAGAGTCATTTATGGTTTGTCTCCCTCCCAATCCCATCTTGTTTCATGGGTTAGGGGGATAGGAGAAGAATAAGATTGACATTTTAAAAAAAGATTTTGTTTATTTATTTGTCATAAAGAGAGAGAGCACAAGCAGCAGGAGCAGCAGGTGAGGGAGAAGCAGGCTCCCCACTGAACAGGGAGCCCAATGAGGGACTGGATATCAGGACCCTGGAATTGTGACCTGAGCCAGAGGGAAACGCTTAACCAACTGAGCCATGCATGTGTCCCAAAGTTGGCATTTTTAAAGGTAAAAAGGAGACTCTTGCTACATTTAATGAGTAAGTCACAAATATTGTCTTAATATGACCAAGTACATGAGTGCTACGTGGTGGTTGAACTGACCACTTAGTGAAATGTATACATAGCAGTGGAAGCCACATTAGTTTTTCAGCAGATTCTTTTCCATTGTTTTTTACAGTATGGACCTGTACTTTATTATGCCACATGGTAGCTTGGTCAGGTCTTCCAGTCCTATATTCTTCCACGGAAGATCACAAATAGATGTGATATGTGTAAGCACCATAGTTTTGCATCTGGATTTCTGATTTAGCTTGGAGATGTGTAAAAATGTGTGGAACCACATCTGAAGAAGCAAAGGAACCCTTTTTATTTCCCAACCATCAGTGTGATTTATGATCACTACACCGTTTCCCGATCCCTTATTTAAAAATTGGCCACAGCAAAAATGGAAGAGATGCAGATCTGAGGATCTGGAGTACTTGGAAAACGGGTATTCGCGGATCAAATGCTTGGCATGGACTTTGCTGTCAGCACCTCAGGTGCATCATGCATTTCAAATTTTAAAAAGACTATTTTGATTGTGAAATAGTTCACACTCAACTGTTTCTTTAGATAGGTCTGAGTAATAGCTATACAAAAAAGAAAGATATTACCTGGAATGAGTTGCAACACACTTTTCCAACTTTTCCAACTTAAAACTAATAGAAATGTAATTTTTCCATGGCTCTGATAAAGAAAAACTTGAAAAAAAAGTTTTTAATGATCTTATCCATTGCAGGTGTCAGTATGACAAGTGAAACCATAAATCACAATGGCACATACCGATGTTTTAAAAACAGGCAGGGAAAATTTGAATGTTTCTTGTCAACTTCTTTTGAAATGCAACAATTTACACACTGCTTATGAGACATAGAGTCTCCCAGCACTCTACAACTCATAGATCCACAATAAACCAAGATGCCTCCTCAAACTCTAGTTTGAAAATCTTTCTCCTGCAACAAAAACATCAGATCTAGAGATCACAAGATAATTGTAACTAAGATGGAGAATTCTTCAGCATTGTAAGCTAGTCGTTATGGTGGTTACTTCCTCCTTGCCACTAGTTGAAATAAGCAGAAAAACATCTAAGCCATGTTGAAGAAACTTAGACGTTCCTGTGGTTCGTTTATATAAGTTCTAAAGAAGTCAGATATTTGGAACTCCAAATTGTTTTCTCACAGAGCACTGTTAAAAGGTTTCAAGCATAGAGACTATACTCAAAGGAATTGTGTTGTGTGGTGACAGATGGTAGGTACCCTTATGGTGACTGAGCACAGCATAAACATATAGACTTGTCAAGTTACTATGTTTTACACCTGAAACTAATGTAACATTGCATGTCAACTATACTTCAATTAAAAAAAAAATCAGGCTCTCAGAAAAGCCTAACCAATGGTGGTTGCATCTTTTACCTAAAAATTAGGATTGTGTGATTGCTGGAAAGTGGGCAACGAGCTGCAGAGGAATAGTGAGAAGCCAAGTAAGCAGAGCAACTCTGCGGAGAAACTTCATTTTCTTCTGTGATTGTACAAATTTGCCCACTCCTACAGATTCTGACCAAAGCTTTTCTCTTCTAAAAATCCACCATTCTTGTCTATCTTCATGTCATTCAGAGAAGTAAGTCACTGGGTCTCTCAGTATATGCTGAACTATTGTATGTAAGGAAAAAAAGAAATCTACCATGAGATTTTAAAACACAATAAAAACAAGCAAACCAGAGATTGGAACTCATATCCATGGTATTTATTATTATGATGAGGCCAGTATTAGTTTTTTGCCTCTACTATATTCACTTCTACACCTTGAGATGCTCTTGAGATGGTAACCTAACCATTCTGTATCCTCTTAAAATTCCAGTTTGGTTATACTAAGTCTACCTTTCTTTACTGTATGTGACAAGAAATCCTTCATATTATTCTGGAGTCTCATCCTTTTCTTAAGCCTTGTGGCTAAAGGTAAGCACATACAGGTGAGGTCAATGAGACCACCTAACCCCTGATACTGGATTTTTACATAAATCTTGTCTATTGGCAATAACAATGACAAGATGCCCACCAATATTCAGACATTCTATAAAATATTTTTCTTTTTTCTTCACCCATCGCTGTCCAAATCCATCCATCTCCTTCCTTTACATGAAATTAAAATATTCCATGCTTGTGTATTTTTATTTGGAAACTACCCAGACTCCTCACAGACTGTCTAGAGACTCTCTTGGATAACTGTGATTTCGTTGCTTGTCAACAAATCCTACATAAAAAGTAGAACCAAAAATTGCCAAATGAGATAATGCAGTCACAGACTTAAATTTATCCCTAAACTAAAACTTCTCACAGAAATTAAACCAAATTAGGTTGTTAATTGCCCTGAAAAAAGATAAAATACACTTATATTGTTAATAGGTGTATGATTTTAGATGTATCAATTATTTTGACATGCATAGAATAAGATCTCCTGATCTAAGAACTCCTATAAAATAAATGGCAAACTTAAAAACTTGAAGGGCTTTATAAGCTAATAAGATAACAATAATGAAATGGAATCAAGCAAATACATTTCACAATATTATCTGCAATATAGATATTATCTATATAATATGTAGAGATAATATTATAGATAATAATACAGAGAAAAATTGGCCTGACATCGGTGAGCTACTTGTAAGAAGTAGTGTTGATGAGGTGTCCAGGGCATACTCCTCCTGTTCATGACACAATTTTAGCTAAGTCTGTAAAAGCATCAGAGAAAGCTGCCAGTGAGCTCCAGTGGAAGAATTGCTGCGAATAGCTCGCATATAAGTCAAACATAAGGTGTCGATCCTTAGATTCATTTAAATGACATACCTAGCTTCTGCTTACCATTAGACACCCAGTCCTTTGAAACACAAATTGAGGATCTTTGGAATCCTCTAGAAGCCACTGACTACAGAAGCAGATACTTTCTACCCAAGACAATGGAACAAGATAAGATGAATTTCTGACTCATCCACAATTTTTTCTGCCCCTTTGCTGTACTACAAATCCTACCTATTATTATAGTTTGACAACCTTTGGAACTTTCTTATCTTTATTCTATTATTTTTAGCCTTTATGGTCTTCTTTTTCCACTTAAGGAAACACAAGACTTTTCTGAAAATTTCCCCCCACCCATTAAGTACTGCTCTGAATAGCTGTTTGCTGGATCTGGCATATCCATCTGATAGATGTTTTTTCAAATACTTTAGAGAATAGATTGCTTCTTCACCTGGTCCCTTTAGGTCTTCAGTCTCCCTCACATAATTAATACTGACCTCCAGTCTTCTAAAAAGTGAACATTAGCCTCATGTTATCAAAACATTTCTGCTGAGATCATTATGACCTATTAACAAGAGCTAGTCAATTCCCCAAACACTAATATTAGAGCTATCCTGACCACAATGGCTAATTTGTTCCCTTCAGAGACACTTTAAGTCTGTTTCAAATTGATTCAAAAAATTTGTTCTCATAAAGAGATTCAAAATCCACCTCTTCCTGTTGAGATAAATAATCCTTACGTTCCCCCTCTGGTCTGTGCACTACCAGATCATTCCTTGCCATATGGTCATCAGATTTATACGTGCCTGCCAAACACACATTTGTGCTCAGGATATTTTTTAGGGATTTGCAATTATTCAAGGCTATCTCAACTCCAGTGGATTGTGTTTCCATTGGAAAAATTACCCCCAAATTCCCCAAATGAGGTGCACACAAGCTTATTTATAAAGCTTTCAGAAGGGACAATTGAGATATGCCTTCATGAATTCTCATTTTAGGGTTACTGAATGTCAACTGCGATTCTCATTTTAGGGTTACTGAAACTGGAAGGTTTTAGAAAACTTGACTTTGACACTTGGAGAAGTTTAAAAGCCCAACTATTAGCTGGAATTATTACAGAGAATCAGAGTTTTTGACTTCCTCTTAATTAGCCATGGGGAAAGGCAAGCTATAGCACAACCTACATCCTACAAGATAAATAAGTTCATGACTGAACTATGGAAAAACATTACTTGGATCTCCCAAACAGACCCAACTGGATTCATTATGTGGGTTTTCTAATCTAGGCTCCTGGTTTCAAGATTCATTTTGAATTTTTTTCCTTTCTGATAATTGTGTTTTCTAGTTGGCTGATGTATCCTGTAAAGAAATTTAAATATTACTAGGCAGCTATTGCCTCCTCAAAGGATCCAACCAATATCCCGGTATAAGAAAGATTAACCCTGGTTGGACCACTGACCATGTTCTCTTGATAATCTCTTTACAAAGCACTCTATCAGACACAGTGAAAACCTGAAGAGCATGGAGTAGTGCCTCATGGCTTCCTTTGTCTGCCTTTGGCCAAATCAGAGACTAAGAAAGAGAAAAGCAGCTCCTGATGTTCAGGAGCTAGCCAAGTAACATTATCTAGAAATATGTGTTGCTATAAACTGGCCTGGCACTCAGAACCAGGACTTGGCATTCTGTTAAACACAAAAATCATTTCAACATCAGACAAGGCCATACAGTGAAAACAAAGGATCGAGATAGAAACAAGAAACCTCCAATCATGTCTGGACACAGACACAAATACTATCCAAGCCACAGAAATGACCAAACAACTCCTATTCTAGCGAGTATGAGTATGGTGCTTTAATAATTACAGTTTAAACCTCAGTCTAGTTGTCCCTCCCAGATAAGATTTAAGATGTCCCATCATAGAGTCATCCTCAGTTTTTGACAGCATCCATTTGAAGATGACTTGCTTCCTGAAATGCTCCTCAGATATTCTAAGACAAGTCCAAATCCTCTAAGAAATCTCTAACATCTCCCCACAGTGTGCCTTCTCCTCAGCAAAAAACGATAAAGACAGCTTATTAACTGTTGTTGTTTTCCTGTGAGCTTTGGCCAGAGGTCAAGAGAAAACTCATTCTCTTCCTCAAGTAGCTTCTCTGGGATGGAAGATCTTTCTGAAATTTCCACCTGGGAAGTTATGGGCAGGATTGTGAGATCATGATGGGACAGGGTCTCTGGATGTCAATGAAGATGGGAGCATCTGGAATGTGAGAAGACAAATACCACACTGACCTTGAGCAGCCTTCTGGAGGAGAAATGCCTCTTGAGGTTGTTTTATTTCCTACATATTCTCTCTCTCTCTTTTCTGCTGATTCCATTTTCCCCAGATCAGTTTAGAGTGAGAGCTACGACAAGGTGTGAAATAGCCAGGCGATCAGTTCAGATAACTGGCTACAGTATACTGAGAATTCACAAGGTAAGGAAGGTGAACAATCAGAGAGGACAAAATGCATATTCCAAGAAAGATTCCTGAAGCTCTATGCTGAGGCATGGCGCCTGTAGGAAGACAGCAGATCTGGAACTTCCCCTACCCAGTCTCAAAGAACACTTTGGGTTGTATCAACCCTGCTTTGGTACAATTTCTAAGCTTCTTAGACATACTCTGAATAAATGTCTGACCATATTTATAGTCATAAGAGAGAACTTTTACAATGGTTCTCTTGTATATTAGATTCTCAGAAAAGGCCCATCTGAGAAAAATCAGTTGGCAATACTTGTTTTCTGAAAGACATAGCTATGGAGCAAGAAAATCAGAACCAAGATGGGACAGATGGACATGGCAGTCTTGTTCATACTCAGTAGTTCTGTCACCGAGAAGATTCATATTGGGAAGATCTCCCTCTCTTGTGTTTCCTCTCATCTAAACGATCTACATTAGAGTTGGTTTTTGTTTCATAGCGTAGTGTCACGTTTTAGAATAACAGTACTAAATGGAAACAATTTGTGATTTTACTGGGGAAGGTATTAGGCAGACAATATTGCACAGCATCTACTCCAGGCTGAGAAACATGGTTGTGCGGAATAAGGGAGGCAAGTGGGCTGAAGCAATGGAACTGGAGATCTCTGCCGGTGTTGTAGTAGAGACGCCTGGACCTAGGGCATTCCTGAGGTATGGGAGCAGGCAGAGTAGGGTGGCTGTGTTTGCCCTCTTCCCGTGGTGGGCGGCATTTGGTGACAATTCTGCTCACTAGCACCACAAAAGCACTGGGTATTTCTACTGTGGCTATGTAGATGGGGTGCTAAGAAGGAAATAGCTTCAAGTTTTCCTGCTTTTTCATATGATTATTGATAAAATATCCAATACTGGTCCCAGAAGAGGGTTAGGGAAGACATCAGATGGGTGTGTCCTCATTCTGGAGCACTGAGGTGGAAATAGAGGGGATATTTATTTTTTCATTTGTTCATCTAATCTATCTATGCACACATATATGTGTATGTACAAATACATATATATATATCAATATGCATAGAAAATTAGGTATATTTTATATAGAGAGAGAACTTACATAGAGAGGTATGTTTTCTATATATATATATAGAGAGAACTTAGCTATCCACTGGAAAAGAAAAAGAGAATGTAATTTAATTATGAAATTTTTAATGTTCATGTGCTGATTTTAGGATTAAATGTGCAAAAGTCAAAATTAATTAATTTTCTTGAATGCACATGGTAATATGTAGCACTTGTTTCATTGCTTTATGAGTAATACATTATAAATTAATGGGATAAATACCTGTTTATTATCTGAACATCTGTGCAGCCTAAGTTCATTCACAAGGATGAAAATCTCTGAAAAGGAAAGATAGATAGTGTTGTTGGTGTGTCTGTCTTATTTGTTCCTATCTTGTCTAACATTTGGAACTTTCAGATTGCCATTTTGATTTTCAGTAAACTTTTGTAAAATTAGACTTCAGAGTTCAAAACGTGTCTAAGGATACATTTGTCGCTTTGGCAGCCCCACATATCTAAATCCTAAAAATTTCTATTTTGTGAAATGCAAAGCATATGTTGATGCAGCCAATGGATTGTCAATACATAGATACAGATATGGTTCTTCAAGCTTTTGTAATTGTATGTTGTATTTAACCTTTTAAAAATTAAATAAAATAATAAAAACATGTAAAATGACCACTTACTTTGTCTGATTGCTGGTCCTTTTTTTAGGTGAAATTTTCTACATGAAAGATCATAGAAATGATAAGAGTTTAAATATTTAATCACTTTCCTGCAAAATCAATTTATGAAAACATACTAATTTTTGTTATTTTTCTTTCCAAATAAAGTTTACTCAATGAGAAAAACAAATACAGTAGAACGTAATTTTCTGTCATCACAATAGCTTGGAGCAGAAGCTCATGGATAGTCCCAGGTTGGTCTGTTCTGTCTCGACTAAAGGCTATTGAGAGTGGATTAAGTGAAAGGATAGCAGGTTAACCACCAACAGTCCTGTTACTTCCTGTCAGGAAGCCTTGAGGTTCAGGCCTTGGGAGGAAGACATGAAAGAACTAAGAGAGAAGCAAATCATACTGTATTATTTCTATTGACTCACAACGAAGGAAAATAAATCTTGCTGCTCTTCGAAGAGAAAACTTTGTGACTCTGTCAATAAAGCTCTAGTAAATTCCTTGCCCTTGGTACCACATGGACTTTTATATAAAAGTGTTGATCAAAAGGCTTATTCTCTGACAGTTAAAGCATTTCTAGGAAGAGAACTGTGAGTTTGAAGTCTCTCTGAAAGATGAGAGAAAGAAAGTAAGAGAGAGAGTAGAGGAAGGAAGGAAGGAAGGACAGACCTAGAGTTCAGAGAAAAGGTAATTTGAAGAGCCTGAGGTAACCTGACTATTGTCCCTAAACATGAGAATTCTATATTCAAATATCATCTGCCTCTTTCTCTGCATTCCAACTCTGCTCAGTAAAAGACTTGTAAGCCAAGAATTTCACTTAAAACATTCACTTCCATTGTTCCCTAGAGCAGTTCTCCATTTGAAGGGAAGAATGAGGTTGTTACCTATCTAGCCGTAATGAGGTAAATTATAATCGATTGTGCTGAAAACAACAAGAGACTTGTTTCAGGCCTCCCTTATCTCCAGGAGGCAGAGCGGCTCATCACTGCTCAAGAAAAACTTGAAACAAAAAACCGGCCATCTCAAGGACAGTCATCTATTGGTCCTTTCTCCACTATGAATCCTTAAACACAGTCAGGGTAGAGAAAGCTCAATATATTTTACATTCTTTTCTCTTTTCTCTGCCAGTCTCCACACAGTTACTATAATGTGGTTTCTACAAATTCTTTCCACCGTACAATTCACTGGAGGTAAATCACAAATTAGGATTTTGTTCTAATGTGTTGAAAGATGGAAACCTCACATTGCCCTGGCCTTGAGAAGGAATTGAGGTTATCCAATATTTAAGTGAATTAATGAATGAATCAAGGGTATCCCCTCAAACATTCTCCAGTAACGTTTGGAAGTTTTCAGGAATCTTCCTATAAATATCTTAAACATGGATATAATTAGACCACTCAGAAAACCTCGAAAACCTAGTGTTCATTTTCTGTGAAATAATACGAAGGTTATAACCTTAAAGTACCCATGCACACACACACACATACACATAAATTTTTATGGAATTTCTTTGAGTGTGTGTGTGGGAAACTGAGTTATGTCCCTTAGATAATAAATTAGCTAGATCTGCAACAAAGTTGCTGTGATGTTTTCATGATACTTCTCTTAAAAAATATTTACCAATTTGGTGAACCAACTGTTCAGTAAAAATATGCACATTGTTTGGTTACTTTTATTGATATCTAATACTAATGCTGGAAAACACAGGCTCACCTGCTGACTTCTTTGAATTCACCGACTGAAAGCAAACAAAAGATGCATACCATTCTTTAAAGACAAATACTTCTATCTGTTTTCCAGCACCCTCAGGTACAAATAAAATCACCTCATCCATATAAATATGATTTAGTCATTTGCTTCTTACATTCAAAGAAACCCCCAGGAATAACAAGAGTTCCTGAAATATTAACATGGAAAGTGTTTTTAGATATGTTGAATTCAGACTTCAGTTATTTCATGGAACTTGTCCAATGGAAACCAGTTAACTAGCTTCAGAATGCTGGCAGTTTGGTCATGTAATGTACCTTAGAATAAAACCATCCTATTTTCTTGATATAGTCACAATCTTTTATTGATAGTGAAAGACTTAATTAAAAGGCATATTTCTAAAAATCCAGAGGAGGCTTGGAGGGACAATCATCAGTGAAATTAGGCATATAGTTTCTTGAAGTTTCTATCAGTTTTACCATTCATGTCTACCTCCCAGTAGAGATACCAGCAATATTCACCCCCTATTCTGCCTTTGACATACTCCGCTACAGAACTTCTCGTCTCAGACACAAAGATATAGACACAAGAGGCAAATTGCCCTATACACATTTTAGTCACAGCTCCCAGTTTTTTCCCCTGTTGTTTTCCTGTTGTGATTACCATGGGGTTTCCTGTTGTGATTACCATGAGGTGTTAAGGGCACTTAAGACAATAGGCTAGAAGGAGAGCTAATATCTTAGTAGGAAAGGAGGCAACTTTTTAAAAAATTAATTAATTAATTAATTAATTAATTTAAGAGAGATGGAGAGAGCTTGAGCAGGGAGGAGGAGAAGAAGAGAGACATGGAGGAGCAATGGGAGAGGGAGAAGCAGACTCCCACTGAGCAGGGAGCCAGATATGGGACTCCATCCCAGGACCCCAGGATCATGACCTGAGCCAAAGGCAAATGCTTAACTGACTGAGCCACCAGCACCCCGGAAGCAGGCAACTTTTTATTTTTATTTTAGAAAATAATATTTCCTCATGTAAGCTGAAAGAAACATTAAAAGGGGTGGAAACAAAGGTTGGAACACATTTCTGTTTAAACACTGTGCTACCCACAAGCATATGGTTCAATTTATTCTCTGCCGAACATCGTTCACTTTGGGGAAGGGAGAGCTATGACACTGAGGCCTTCTGGAAGCAACCTCCCTCGTATCCTTACATGCACTGAGAGATCGGAAAGGACACGTCAAAATCCAGTGTGCAAATGTTTTTGTCTATGGGCTGTGAAATGGCATCTTTTGTAACTTTGGCTTCTGTTTCCCTGATGACTAACAATGTTGGTGTTTTTACATTGGCTTAGATGGTGTTTGTGTATCTTCTTCTGTGCATTTTGTGAGATTTATCTCTATGTGTTAGGTTTTGAGTTTTAATGCATTTTTAAATGATATTTTCTTTACAATTTTTATATTCACACTTTTCCTTATTATGAAACGGAAATATCTTTGATGTTTGTATATAGACCCTTTAATCCTATGACCTTGATAAATTCACTTATTAGTTCTAATGGTTTTTAAAATTATTATTATTTTATTTTTAAGTAATCTTCACACTCAATGTAAGCTCAGACTTACAACCCCGAGATCAAGAGTTGCATGCTCCACTGACTGAGGCAGCCAGGACCCCCTAGGAGGTTTTTTGTTTTTTCTAAATTTTCTTTTCTTCTATATTTCTCATGAGATTTTCCTATGTGCACAATCATAATCATCTTTAAAGAAGCACTGTTTTATCTCTTTATTTCCGCACTGGATGACCTCCTGTTTCATGCCTTCCTGCACTGTCTGGGACTTCCAAAGTAATGCTGCATTAGAAGTGGTGAAAATAAACATTCTTGTTCCCAACCACAGGGATGAAGCATTAAATAATGCATTACTAATATAATGTTAACTTTAGTTCTTTTGTACTTGCCTTATATTAAAAAAATTTAATTGTGTTCTAATTTGCTGATTTTATAAAATTTCATGTTTGGATATGAAATTTCACACAGATGAATGGATAAAGAAGATGTGGTATATATACACAATGGAATACTATGCAGCCATCAAAAGAAATGAAATCTTGCCATTTCCTATGACGTGGATGAAACTAGAGGGTATCCTGCTTAGTGAAATAAGTCAATCGGAGAAAGACAACTATCATAGGATCTCCCTGATATGAGGACGTGGAGATGCAACATGGGGGGTTAGGGGGATAGGAGAAGAATAAATGAAACAAGATGAGATTGGGAGGGAGACAAACCATAAGTGACTTTTAATCTCACAAAACAAACTGGGGGTTGCTGGGGGGAGGTGGGGTTGGGAGAGGGGGAGGGGGTGATGGACATTGGGGAGGGTATGTGCTATCGTGAGTGCTGTGAAGTGTGTAAACCTGGCGATTCACAGACCTGTACCCCTGGGGATAAAAATACATTATATGTTTATAAAAATATAAGAAACAAATAAAAAATTAAAAATGTTAAAAGAAATGAGATGACCTTTTTAATTTTTACTTTATCCTGTTAGTAAAGTGAATTATAATGATTGGTTGTGAAATGTTGAACCAATGTGTTCATCTGGAAAAAAAATTCTTGGTAATAATATATTCTCTATTGTTGAACTAGATATGGTTATATTTTATTAATTTTTGGTCCTATGTTCTTGAGAGATACATGGCTATATTTCTTTTCCTGGTAGTATCTTTATCACATTTTGTTATCATAATTATGCTTTCTAAATAAAATCTTAAAAAAATTTCCTGTATCAATTTTTTATAAACATTTGTATAAGATTGTTGCAACTTTCTTCTTAAATGTTTTATAGAATTCAAGTATAGTCATTTGGACCTGAAATGCTTTTATTTTGGAAAGACTTTTTTTTTTTTTTTTGGAGTGTAGTTGACACACAATGTCATATTAGTTTCAGGTGTACAACAGTCATTTGATGATTCTGTCCGTCATTCAATACTTAACCATAAGTGTAATCACCACTTCCCACCACACAATGGTATTTCAATACTATTGACTGTATTCCCTATGCTGTACTTTTAATCTCCATACTTACCTGTTTTGTAACTGGAAGTTTATATCTCTTCACCCTTTTTAATCTATTTCTCCCATCCCCCCACCCACCTTCCCCCTGGCTAACACTGGTTTGTTCTCTGTATTTAATAGTTGGTTTGGTATTTGTTTGTTTGTTGATTTCTTTAGTATTTTAGATTCCATATACAAATTAAATCATATTTATAGTATTTTCTGTGGAAAGATTTTTTATTTTCCACTCAATATATTTAATAAAGGATTCTGTAGATATTTCATATCTCCTTGTGTCAGTTTGATAAATTTCTCCGTTTCATCTATATGGTCAAACTTATTGACATAAAGTTTTCTTGAATATTACCTTCATATCCTTTTAACATTGTGTATATCTGATATTTTTAAGTTGTCCTTTCTTTTTTGATAATTAGTCTCATTAATTTTTTTACTTTTTAAAATTGTTTTAAAGAATTTGATGCTGACATTTTACATTTTCTGACTTTGTACATTATTTCTATCCTTATGTTTATTGATTACTTTCTTTTACATAGTTTGGGCTTAATTTGCTCTTTTTTTTTTGTAACTTCCTGAAGTCAAAGCTTAATATCATCTTTAATGGAGAATGATTAAAATCCTTTCCCCCAAATCAAAATCAAATTCATACTCAATGTAATAAGAAGAAAAAAAGAGAAAAATAAAAGGCATATATATTGGGGAGGAAAAAAAGACTATAACCCTTCAATTTTCTTTTAGCAGCTGTATGAATATCCTAAGACTGCAATAGCATATTACCACAAGCTGGGTGACTTAAAACAACAGAAATTTATTCTCACACACTTCTGGAGGCTGGAAGTCTGAAATCAAGGTGTCGACAGGCCATTCTCTGAAGCAGAGCCTTCTTTCTGAAGGTTTCAGGGAAGAATGCTTCTTTGACTCTCCTAGGCTCCCCTGGTTGCCAGCAATCTTTGACATTCCCTAGCTTCTGGCTGCATAATTCAGTACTGTGAATCTTCACACAGCCTTCTTCCCTCTGCGCTTCTGTCTGAGGACAAATCCCCTTCTCCTTTCTCTTATAAAGATATCAGTCATTGGATGTGGCTCCACCCGAACCCAGTATGGTTTCATCACAGTTTGATTACATCTAATAGGCTTTATTTCTCAGTAAGAGCATATTTGCAGATCCTGGGTGTTATGACTTAATATCTCCTGGGGGGGAAATTTTCCATATGCTATAGTGACTACAACTGCTTTTTTTTATATCCTGATCATTTCACCATTTGTTCTCTTCACAGGAAAGTAACTTGCCCTAACTAACTATATTTCAACATCTATTAGCTTTGAGGAGGGTGACAGGAAAACACAGGAGAGCACAAATCTCGATAACTATGCTGCATTACTTGTCTTTGCTTACCCACTTCCATTGAGCCCATACCTGCCCTGTGATAATCATATTGGGTGTGTGAACACAGAGAACAGGCACCTTTGTTCACCAGCATGTCTCTTTGATAAAGGAAAGGAAGGGGAGATGAGGCACAGACACAGTTTCAAGAATTAATCTGCACTATCATCGTGGCTTCACTTGAATTTAGCAGAGACCAGTTTCTTGCACCTAGAAGGACCTGTTTAACAGACTATCTGGGGGCTTTTAAACTTTTGTTTAGGCATATAGGAACTTTCAAGAAGCCTTGACCTTATGGTGATGACTTAGGGGAGATTATCTCTAAGAAAAACCAATACTAGAATAAGATCAGTGGAAGAAGGGAAAATCATTAATGAAAAGCAGGTAACATCCTTGATTGAACAACTTCCTTAAAATTAATTGTGTGATTATGTATATATGTATACATATAAATATACACCTATGCCTGCACACTATGCATGTATATATACACACACATTATACACATATGCATATGTATATATTTATGTATAAAATTACTTGTCCTTTACATAGCAGTCTAGTGGTAAACAGTGTTTTACTTGTTCTTGACTGGTAAATTATTCTGATCTTTGAGATAATCCAGGCTTTCAGTCAGGTAGGTGGACACTATCTAACTCAACATCTAGCTTCTATCTCTTATTCCAAAGAGCTATTCTAGTTGATATATTCCAAAACTGGAAATAGAGAAAATTCTATAAGAAGAAGTTACCCTTAAGGAAGTCATTTCTGCTCTATTCCATTGCTCTGAAATTAACCATATAGTCTAATGTCAAGAAAAGCTAGGAAGTAGCCTGTTTTTAGGTAGTTGTGTGCTTAGCTAAAGTTTAGGGAACTCCATTTCCAAAAGTTTAAAGTAGAGAATAAATGTTACTTAAAAAAGTGTTTAGGATCCACCAAAATACTAAAGACACTTTAGGACACTTTGTGTCTTTTCCTAAAGACAAAATCTAAAGACACTTTGAGAAAATTGAGTGTAAATGCCTATTAAACACTTGATAAGCAAGGAAGAGGAGGATATACTTGCTTACCTGACAAAGAACACCTTAAATGTCAAACTTAGGTTAAATGGTGAAATATTTAAAAAGGGTTCCTTACAATCATAGCTAATCAAGCTAAAAAGACAAGGTAGGGAAAAATAGGTAATTATTTTCAGAGGATTCAATGATTTGTTTGGGCTAAAAACAATTAACAACTAAAATTAATCAAAACTTAAAAAAGAGAAAACAACATCGGAATGGTTCTGGTTACCATAGAAGTATAGATGGGCCCCAACTTATAATGGTTTGAGTTAGGATTTTTTGATTTTATGATGGTGTGAAAGAGCTGTGTCTCAGTAGAAAACATCATTTGAATTTTTTTTTAAAGATTTTATTTATTTATTTGACAGAGATCACAAGAAGGCAGAGAGGCAGGCAGAGAGAGAGGAGGAAGCAGGCTCCCTGCTGAGCAGAGAGTCCGATGCGGGGCTCGATCCCAGGACCCTGAGATCATGACCTGAGCCGAAAGCAGAGGCTTTAACCCACTGAGCCACCCAGGTGCCCCCATCCTTTGAATTCTGAATTCAGATCTTTTCCCAGGCTACTGGTATGTGGGACCTTTCTCCCCAGTGATGCTGGGTGGTGGCTGCGGATCCCAGTCAGACACACGACCATGAGGGTCAACAACTGACAAGCAGACAACCGTTCTGTCCCCTGGTAACCACTCACTTTGTCACTTTCATACAGTATTCAGTACATTACATGAGCATCAGCATAGGCTTTGTGTTTGATGATTTGTCCCAACTGTAGGCTAGTGTAAGCATGATGTAGCTTAGCCTAATGATGTTTAGTAGGTTAGGTGTATTAAATACATCTTTAATTTACAATACTTTCATACTTACAATGGGTTTATCAGAATATAACCCCATCATATATTTTATAATATATAACAACTTTTTGGGAATAAACATTTGTAAACGACAGGGACCAAATCAAGTTTGCTCTGGCAACGAGTAATGCGTCGTACAAAAGCCTACATCTAAATTTAAAAAAGGGCATACCATGGGGCGCCTGGGTGGCTCAGTGGGTTAAAGCTTCTGTCTTCAGCTCAGGTCATGATTCCAGGGTCCTAGGATAGAGCCCTGCATCGGGCTCTCTGATCAGCAGGGAGCCTGCTTCCCCCTCTCTCTCTGCCTGCCTCTCCGCCTACTTGTGATCTCTGTCTGTCAAATAAATAAATAAAATCTAATAAGTAAAAAAATAAAGTAAAATAAAAAGGGCATACCAGCATATCAGCATAAAACATCACATAAAAGACATAAAATTTGCATATAAAGACATATTTCTCTCCCAAATAATCTATATATTTAACAAAATTTCATTCAAAATTTCAAAGTGATTTAGAATTACAGGCTGATTTCAAAGATCATCTGAAGGAATAAATTTGCTAAAAAACTATATATATGAAGTTAATGTATTACAAGGATTAGCAAATCAGTAGGGAAAATATATAATATTTATTAAATGATATTAAGGTAATTGACTTCAAAAATTTTCAAAGTTAAGGCTTCTGTCTCTTATTACATAAAAGCCCATAAAGATTTTATTTTTGGGAAAATATAAGAAATTATTTCCACATTCTTGGAGTTGGGAAGATCTTTATAAACATATAGAAAATATTTATATACATTATTTTCATACATACTTTAAACTTCTGTGCATCTAAGTTTTCCATAACAAAACTCAAAATGAAATAATGAAAAAATACATAATAAAGGGTTAATAACTTAGTGTATAAAGAGCTCTTATTAACAAATTAGAAAATCCTGAACATTCGGTAGAACACTGAGCAAAAGAAATGAGTAAGCAATTCAAACAGTAAGACTAAATTGTTCCAAAATTTAAAAAAATAAAGTGCTCACTTGATTAAACATCCAACTCTTGGTTTTGGCTCAGGTCTCATGACCTCAGAGTCATGAGACTGAGTCCCATGTCAGGCTCTGTGCTCAGTGGGGAGTCAGCTTGAGATTCTCTCCCTCTTCTTCTTCCCCTCCCCCCTTTTAAATAAGTAAATAAAATAAATCTTTAAAACAATATCAGTTTTCCCCCACCTAATTTGTAATAGCAAAATGTAGTATTTTAAAGGGTTATCAAGGTGCAAAGGAAGTTGGACACATAACATTCCTTTAATTAGCAATAATCGCGCCTCGGATAAACCTCATTGGCTACCATACTGCCACTGCGCAAAGCTGGACACGTAACATTTCTTATTAATTAATCATAACAAACTTTGGGGAAGGCTACTTTGCAGTGGCAATTGATACTTCCAGAGCATTAGAAACTGGCTTTTGGATATAGCAATTTTCTTTCTAGAAATTTATGTTTAAATCATTTGTCAATGCTTTTTTTTAACCTTTTTTTTTCCCTGTGGCAAACATGTTAAATTTTAGACAACGAAAAACAATTTTTTAAAAAGCCTCTCTCTTTATTAAAAAAAAATAAAGTAATACATACTTGGTTCATTTCTTACAGAAAAATTTTCCATATGCAGTTTGGAATGTACTGACCCATTAATAACTGGTCTGTCAGTTGGACTTTTCCATGAATCTGGTATAAAATAGCAGAAGAGAATGCGTACATGCAGGCATAACCTATGTTTTGTCTATTGAACTGCGATTCTTCCCTTTTCCAGAAATTTCTATCCCCCACTTTGCCCTTTCTACACAATCCTGATGAAACCAGCTATTCCTAGACATTACCTAAAAGGCTTACCTCTGCCACTCTCACATGCTTGTGTGCTGAGTCCACACGTTCCTATGGCATGATCCTCACTCCGGGTCCTGTGGTTCTGCCTCGGGTGGCCTTGAGCAGCGAAGTCATTGACATCACTGGAATGTCAGTGCTTATAATTAAACTGCATATTTAACACCTTGTTAAAGAGAAAGAAACGAATTCATGCCTCCTTAGGTGCTATCCTGAAAGAATCAGCCTCAGTCCAGAGGCAAATAGGTTTATCCACACAGCTGGGAGGGGCAGAGACTTTGCCTTTATTAATAAAAGTATAAATTAGATTCACAACAGAGCCCGTTGGGTCAGATGATAAGTCCTGAGGACTCTGTGTGGTGCGATGGGCTGGCCTGGTTCTGCCGCTCCCCCCCTCCCCAACCCCCAGGGCTCCAGGCAGCACATGCTGGCTGAGTGACTCCCAGGGCTCCAGAGGAGCTTGAGACGACATGCAGGAGATGCTGGGTCTCTCCTTTCCCAGGACTCTAGATCTCTCCTTCTGCCTAGTTTTTTTTTTTTTTCTTTCAAGCACAAAGCTCAGGAAATCATGCATTTTGAAGTAGTATAGACTAAATATGCTCCTGTATTTATGCTTGTGTACATTTTTGATAAATATTATAGGAAAAGATCAGTGTTTCTTGTCAGGGAATGGGTCACTGTTACTGGGATTTCTGGCATCAATGGGTTTGCAGCAGAGTATTTCAGTGATTCAGGGAACCCACAGGTAATCGTCTGCTATAGAACCAGTAAAATATGGTCCCAAGGCCATGAACCAATGGCCACTGATTTTAACATGTTTTCTCCACACATGGTCCTCCGCAAGAAAACCGTAGCGAGCAGTGGGTCAGCCAGGAGTGCCAGTGTGTACTCGGGGATACTGGTTAGTGGGGATCTTGGCTAATCTATGACTCCCCCTCCCCGAGCCGGGCTTTGGTCTCCTCAGTTCTTGAAGAGAATAAAAATAATAAATACTACCTCACAAAGCTAGCATGAGGATCAAATGAGATCGTGTATGCAGAAACTCATAGGAAAAGCTTAAAGCATCATACAGGAAAATATAAAAGCATGGTTATTGCATTTCTGCTTTCCTGAAAAGTAGAGCCACTCTCCCCATCCAATATCTGCAACCACATGAGGTAAGGACCACTCAGTTCTCTGTTTGACAGATGGGGAAAGTGAGGCTCAGAGAGATTAAGTCAAGCTCCTGCCTAGGAGCTTATCATCTGAGAGCCGGTCAGGTCAGGATATCCACATGTTTGGCTCTGTTCAGTGTGGCATTTGAAACAGGGCTTGGGGCAGGCCAAAAAGGTCAAGAAGTGTTTCCTTATTACATGAACGAATGAATGAATACAAGAACATTCGTGCACAGATTCCAACTCCTCTCCACACTCATTGTGGAGCAAAAAGAGGGCAGAGAAACAGAAAGAAATAGGGTTTGGAGAAGTTGCTAAAAACCCAAGGAATTTCTGGCTGAAGAGTTTAAGGCTTCAGCCTAATGGGGGCATCCATGGTTTCACCTCTGCTGTTTCAACTCGATACTCTATCAGGTACATTCCTGATTGCCTGATGTCAGATGATACACATTTCCCATCTCTCTCTAAGCAGTGCAGAGTGAAGGGCGATTGTAGCCAACAAGTTGAATGGTGTTTTCTAACAGTCTTCCTCTCATTATTCGGGGTATAAGACACAAAAGGTTTTCATACTTAGAAATACATAATAGGGGACAGTCTTTAAATTGCTAATTAAAACACCTTAGGTTCTCTTCCTCAGCAACAGTGTTTACATTAAAAGAAGAAAAAAACATTAGATAACATTTTATAACGAAAAACAAGCTAACAATTACTAATATTTTCCATAGTAGAAAGTTGGACTTATGAATCAGCTTACTAGTGACATTTGTTGTATAAATTTGTAGGCATTTATTGAAAAAGGTCTATTTTCTGTATGACATGTAACTAGAAACACAGTTTCATTTTAGTTCATTAAAGGAAAGGTTTGCAAAGAGCATGGGCACTACCTTGGCGTGGGGCATGGTGTACCCGCTGGATCTGTAAAGTGTATGTGCCTGGAAAAATGAGATGTAATAAAAGTGAGTGCCGGAGTTGTCAGATAAAATTTATTGTATGAAGCTATCTAATGCAAAACTTTCCTACCAAAAACTCCTGGTGCATTGCCAAAAGCGAGCTTGAAGTATTAGGAAATCAAAAATATGTAGGTCAGTAGGAGCCAATGGGCCCTTATGGGCATCTCTTCAAAGGAAGGTATTTTTTGAAAATGTAAAGGATTATTTAGAAGGGATCATGTAGACATCTGTAATAATTCCTTTACATGGCATCATTATTAAGTCTCTTGAATTCCAGAGCAGATTTGGGTTGACTGAAAAATTGATGAAAAATTCCAGGGACTGAAAGAGAACAGCGTACAAATACCTTCCCTCTTTAGTACCCCATGGTCACACTAGATCTCCTTTGCACCCGCTTCATCTCCTTGCTTCTGGTAACCCCGCCAAGGCTTTCCAGCCACACAGCAGGGTTTAGCCCTGCTCCAATGTGCCAGAGACCCCGGGAGCTGATCGGGAGTCTGAGAGCGGCACACAGAAGGAGCAAGTGGTTATTTATGGTGGAGGGTCACCTTGGGTGACATTTGTTATTGCACTGCCTCCCATCTAATCAGGGATGGCTAAAAAATAATTAAATCACCCCACTCTCGGCGCGACAGATGACCTGCTAGAGTACGCTCAAGTCTGAGTGACGCTAAGATTGATGGCACCATTATCAGGAACTCACACAGCACTATTAAACCGCCTCATCTCCCACTTTCATGGCCACAAGCTGCAGTCGGTGTAACGGAAACAAAAATGTCACACATCACAAGATCGATTTCTCTATGGAAATAGCATCGTGTCCTCAATAGCGTTTACTCTCCATCTAGGTGATCATTATTGTGAAGGGTTGTTGACCAGACCAGCTTGGCCTGGGATTCCCGAAGAATTAGAAAATGCACCTCTATAGCAGCGAGCATGGTCTCTCTCTTCTGCCTTTTATAATTTGATAGGGCAGGGAGACAAGCAGATGAAATTCAGAGCAAGAAATCATGAACGCTCTCCCCATATCCACTCGGAGTGGTTTGGGTAAACACAGTCTTGGGCTCAATTTCATGGCTGTCAAATTGATTCATCCTTTATTCTAAGAAACTTCGGAGTTGAGAGGTTGAGACACTAATGAAAAAGCATCTCTAAAGAAAGTTGCATTTGTTACATTTAGATATAAGGCAAATATACTACATGTTAGATGACACCTATGTGCGTTATATGTTTACAGACCCATGTACATACATACACATGTACATATGTGTATAGTTAAGGGTCTGGGAGGAGTTTGGGGGTTTGGGGAGCCTGAAAGATTGACAAAATGGAACCGGCCTCCAGCAACTTCCCTCTTGAGGTACCTCTGTGTTCCTGGGTAGAATATTATTCTAGGGCCTGTGCTCAGAGGCACAGTGGTTGAAACTATTAGAAATATAAAAAGTGGGCTCTGGTTCTAGATATTTTAATGTATTAAACTAGACTAATAACAGAAACAGAGAAGACTTCCAACTCTGGTTTTGGGCTTAAAAGTAAATTTCCTCTCAGGGCCTTTTGTGTTCCCAGCATGCATAAGTGTTCCGTAGCTGAAACAGTGGGAACAGAAAGCTCGGGAGCCCTTCATCCCCTTCGCCGCCACCAGCAAGTCACACAGCGTCTGGTAGTCAGACTACAGCACCTGTCAAGTAAATGCCATTTATTAATTGGGCAAAGGAACAGTGCACAGAGAGTGTTTGAAGTTCTCTTCAGGATCTGTTTATTGTGGGCAGTGGCCTGGGGTCACGGCCAGATCCGGGATTTCTGTCTGTGACGCACACCGCCATGTGTCACTTTGGACAGGCCGTGTTGGAAATTATTCTCTCGTTCTCTGTGTTCGTCTCCTCTGTACTTCTCTTCCTTCTGGTAAGCCCATCAAATATGTTATAATACCTCCACACTAAATGAAAAGAGAGACAGAGAAGGAATATGATCTAAGTGGTGACATCTTCCTGCCCCCTGAAAATTTTCCTTTATTTAAAATTCAGCAGAGAAGTTTCCCCTCCAGGATGTCCTTCTGACAGCTCTCACTGGCCCTGGAAGGCCCCTCTGCTCCCACAACATTCTCTGCCCTTCCCCCACTATGCTCTACGTCTATATTTGACTCTGGCTCCCACGAAGGACCCCCAGCTCCTGGATTATCAGGACGATCCTTCATCTGTCATTGTATTTCCAGTAAAATCTTCATTTTTCCCTTACCACAGGAAACACAATAAATATCTGTTACATTATCTGAAGAAGCGAAAGTCAAACTTAACAATTTAAGAGGTAGTTGTTGGTGGCTAAGGAAGTTCCTTACATGGATGGGATGCATGTTAGATTTCTTGGTGGGAATCTGAGAGCAATTCACTCAGATGCGGAGAACTGGCTGGAAAGCAGGGCTGAAACACCACTTGGAGAAAGCCCATGTGGAGGAAGGTGGTTTCCAGAGCCATCCGCCATGACTCTGCCTCCTGGTGCATCTTCTCCAGAAAAGGCTGTTTTCTGTAATTATCTATTTGTAAACACCACAGGACATGTTTGTCTCTTCTCCACTCTCCCTTCTCTCTCCCGGCCTTAACCCAGGCTGACTGGCCCGAAGATTGTATAGGAAGATAATGATGAGGGTCCTAATAAGGACTGATGGGTTGATCTTTGTTCTTTCTGTCCATGACTTAAAGTAGTTCAGGATTGCTCTGAGAATGCAGACATACAAAAGTGTGTGTGTGTGTGTGTGTGTGTGTGCGTGTGCGTGCATGTGTGTATCCCTAGTTGGGTGGAGGGAAAGGTGGGAAGAGACACAGTGAGATACCTGGGGGTGAGGTTATCTCAGGCAGCCCACCTCTGACCCCAGGCAAATTGGTTCACACCACCCTTCATCTGCCCTCCTCAGGGCAGCAGCAGCCCATGCTCAAAGTGCATGCCCTTTTCCCACAGTTGCCCCTGACCCCGACCATAAAGACAACGGAGAAGTTATACTCCTGACAAACAAGCGCTCATGGCAAGGGTCTTTACCCCCAAGTATGTAAGGACGTTGTAGAAGTACCAGGTATTGGGCATATGCTGTATGCCAGACTGTGCTTGGTGCCTCAAATACATTATCTCATATAATCCACAGTTACACATTCAAAGATGAGATCATGGAAACTTAAGGCTCTTGAGTAAACCTTCCTGGGGATACATCTGTAATGAGAAATCCAATCCAGCTCTTTCAGGCCCAAAGCTCGCGATTTTTGCAACAGGCAATACCTTTGGTGTCTGGCAGGTGTTTTAAAGGTTCTCTTCCTGTTGCATATAAAACATTTCTCTGATTATTACAATCTCCATTTAGTGCTGTGTATTTTGATTCACATGTCATCAATAAATATTTAATACAGCCACTAATATTGGACAACTTCCTTTGCCAAACTTGGTTTAAAGATGTGAAAAACTCAGTGTATCTACTTAGAATAGCTTATTGCTCAACTAGCTTTCATAAATAATTTACTTTTGTTTTTCTCCCCAAGTTCCTGTAACTTAAAATATTTTAATCTTTTATTACTCTAGAGGTCCAAACTTTCAGAAGGGCAATATCATAATCAGGAAACTAATACATTTGAAGGGTAAGATGGTCATGTCAGAAAACATGTCCAGAGATGCCTGGGTGGCACAGTCAGTAAAGCCTCTGACTTTAGGTTTTGGCTCAGGTCATGAGCTCATGGGCTGGAAGATGGAACCCTGCTTCTGGCTCCACACTCAGCAGGGAGTCTGCTTGAAGATTCCCTCCCTTTGCCCCTTGCCCCACTCTCTTTCTCATTCTCTCTCTCTCAAATAAACAAATAAATCCTAAAAAAAAAAAAAAGTCCAACATTCACTTACCTGAGATGGGTTGAATGTTCTGTTTCTTCACATAAATATTGACCAAAATAATTATTTCTTTGAAAGTAGCAGCAGTAACCCATTTTCCTGCAATTTTAGTAACATTACTAGTAGCAAGCATGTTTTGAGCAGTTACTGTTTCCCAAACAATCAGCAATGGATATTCTATGTTTGGTTTCAGTTTGCACTGTAGAACCAGACTTCTGGTGAAATCCAAGGTCAGATACTTGGGTGCTGTGAAGACTGGGACTACCCATATAATTTCTCTGTGCCTCAGTGTTCCTGTCTGTCTCATATGGCTGTTGTATGGATGAAATGAAGCACTCAGAACAGTGTTGATAGATAATGTTAGGTCAATATATATCAATACCTGTTACCAAATGTTATTTGGTAATTAATAACTTATGCATTCAACCTAGGTATAAATTTTGGCCACGTAGATATATAAAATTTAAAATATTCTACTGGCATCCAAGATCAGCTGTGTTTAGTGATGATCAATAATAAAGGCATAATGTATTCCCTCCTCAAAATCACCTACAGAGTGATTTTTAAATCATTCTACTTTGCTGTGTGCGTGTGTGTGTGTGTGTGTGTGTGTAAAATGTTATCAGACTATTTAGGTTGGTCTCTTAGGTGAAATATGAGTATGCTATAGAAACTGAGTTCTAATTTAAGAAAGTGTTTAATGCTCTGAAATAACAAACTCTCCTGTTTGTTCCTTGTGACCAGGGAGGGAGCAGGGCGGAGAGCCATTCTTTGTCAGAGGCAGCATGTGTGGGGAATAGAGCTGGAGCCGCTGGTGACTTACCCAGGCCACCCACGGCCAGAAAGCACACTGGGAGTGAGTGTAACTTAAGAAACTGGAATAAGCCAATAGCATTAAAAACACTTAGTTTAAGGGACTAACTGAATGATTCCATCTTTTGGTTTATTCCCAGAACTTCCCTGAGTCTGAAACTCTGCTGCTGAAGCTAGAATATGGGTGAGGGTGGGTTTGGGGAGTTTGCTATCAGGATCCTGCCAGAGATAAAATCACATGGTAACACCCTTCCTTAATTTGTAGCATGCTCTTTGGGGCTCAAATTCTTGTGTTAGGTTTGGGGACTAGTGAATTGTCACAATAGTGTGAAACTCAGACATTTCAGCCATTCTGTGTGTTGAGGAGAAAAAAAGTACATAGCTCATCTTGGCTTGTTGCTCTCGGTGGCTGTTTTTAAAATAAATTAATAAGAATACCACCTTACAAGATGGACGAATAATTGCTAGGTGCATTGAGTTTCCTTGAACCAAAATGGAACTTGGGCCATTAATCTGTAATTTGATACATCGGTGTGTGTCCTCTTACTCCCAGATTCTTTTCGATGTCATAAGAAAAAAAGTTTTCTCTAATGAGTTAAAAGAAGGAATTTCAGGAAAGTTTCAGTTCATGTCTCCCTGGCCTGAGATTTCTCTGGTTTACTCTACTGTTTGATTCTTTTTCAAGGCAGTTATCACTATCTTCTAGGAGAAAACATTTTCCTGATCATCCAGAAGTGATTTGGGACAGGAAATCAGCCCTGACATCAACAGATAGAGGCTGTTGGGAGCAAATTGAATGGATTTGAGCCCGTATGCCTGGACATGTTTTATTTTGGGCTAAATCAGGAAAGAGGTTTATTCATGTACTTCAATGAACATGCACAAGATTTTAGGAAATGGTTAATCTTTTGTTAAAATCCATGGTCTTCTGGGATTATTTGGTCATTCATTACAGGTATTGAAGCAAAAACTAAATTCAGCTGTATTGTGAAGTTTGGCTCATTCAATTGGAAAAATCTTAATGATCAAGTAACCATGTGTTTTTACTCAGATATGTTTTATGACATAGCTGTAAAATCTTGTCTCAAATAGACCTACCACAGCTCTGCATTGTTTCACAGAGAGTAATAGGACTCACTTCTAAAATGCCTTTGAATTAAGACTAAAAGACGATGAAAAGTAGAGAGCTTCACACAGGAATTATTTATGACTTCTTTATGACTAACACCCAGGATATTAACAACACTGCACAAACCTAAGTGTTAGCTTCAAGGCTGTAGAAATAACAGCCATGAGTGTGACAGCAGTTCAAAGTCCACCCGCCTGGGCCACTATTAACAACTGTGTCTAAAGGTTTCTAACTTGGCACAAATAAAGGTCCAGAAGGATTGAAGCATGATATGTTGGCTATCAATCTAGAAAGAGTATTTTTCAAAACATCTGAAGGGGGAAAAAAGGAATACATTGTTTTGATTCTCTCTGCAGAGAAATTTTTTTTAAAATTGTACATATTTATTTAATAGAGAGAGAGAGAGAGAGAGAGAACACAAGCAAAGTGAGCAGCAGAGGGAGAGGGAGAAGCAGGCTCCAAGCTGAGCAGGGAGCCTGATATGAGACTCAATCCCAGGACCCCCAGATAGTGACCTGAACCAAACGCAGATGCTTAACTGACTGAACCACCCCGGCACCCTAAAAAAATTTGTTTAAAGACGTGCTATAAAAATTGTAGAATTTCTTGTCTTAAGGGGAAAAAGATCTATAAACTGTGACTAAGTAAATGTATTAATCCAATAAAAATTATATAGTCAAACTACATATGACTTTTTCTAATGTGATATGGTTTTGAAACTTGCTGCCTCTTAGCTTTCTTATCAATTCCCCATAATTTGTTTTCACAGGAAATTCTCAAAAATTGTTCCTAAGGTAAGGAACTAGGATGACTATTCACAAGTGGTCAACAGCCACTGACTTTAATTTTTACTTTAGATTCACTTAAGGTATGGTCCCATCTTTCATCCCAAAGCCTCAGTTGTCACTGGGAAAATGTCATGAAGATATTTTCTGGACTACATTATCAGCTTTACTTTTATCCTCTCCAGATACCAAAGATAAATGCTGAAAAATTGTTTAATGCATATAATATTTACTCAAAACATTTAGTGAATGTCTACTATATTCTAGTCATTGTTTTAAGGGCTAGCTTATATTTTGGCATTCATCATATACTAACTCTAGAACCTGATTAGTTATTAATTAAGATTTGAGGTTGTGTTGACAGTGGGAGTCATGTCTTACACACCTCTGAGTACTTACCCAATCATAGCACAGTTAACAACATTTTATACTTAATGGATCTTAAATTAAGATTTACTTGAGTGATGGAAAACAAAAGGAAGTGAGAGTCTTTTCCCTGAGTGAAATATTACGCAAAGTTGAATCAAGCAGGTTTTTGAAGCACGCATTTGAACTATATACATGATACTCTGAATTGACTCCTAAACTTACATGGGAACTTGTGTTTCACAAAGTAAAATTATTAATTGTCATGGTTGTTGAAATGTGTCTGTCCCTTCCAAAATTCATATGTTGGAGTCCTAGCCCCAAGGACCTCAGAATGTGACTGTATTTAGGGCCCTTAAGGAGGGGATTCAGTTTGAACAAGGTGATTAGGATGGGCTTCATGTGACACAGACAGAAGGAAGACCCTATGAAGACCCAGAGAGGAGCCAACCATCTGTAAGTCAGAGAGGACACCGATCCTGGCAACCTCTTGATTCTGGACATTTAGCCTCCAGAACTCTATGAAAATAAGAGTTTCTGTTATTTAAACCACCCAGTCTGTGGTACTTTGCTACAGCAGCCACAGTAAACTAAAGAACCAATATTAAACTTGATTTCATCTTTTGAAATGCACATAAAAAGACTTTGAATCCAACATTTATTTCTTTCCTTTATTTTTTTCCTCAGCTACCCTATCTATATATATCTGTGTGCCTATGCACAACTAAAGCTAAAGTTCAGCTTTATAAAGAACAGATCCTACATTTATCCATCTTATAAGAGATAGTTAAGGTTAACGTTTTGAGCTCCAGCCATTTCCTGTGGAGATCTGGCAATGAGCAGTGTGATGATGTTCTTCATTTCTACAAAGGGCAGAGGGCCAGAGCATGATGGGTAACTCTGAAGACATTGTACTAGTGCAGAAGGCATTTAGCATACTTCATAGAATGGAGTGTTCCATTTTATTTTATTTTACTTGTTTTATTATTTTATTTAATTTATTTTTACATTGTAGAATTCTATTTTAAGGTCAACTAGTCTTTCAAGTGTAGACAAAAGTTTCTTAAGAATGAGCTAACTTTGGTGGAGTCATTGAAATGAGTAAACTTAGCTTGGCAATGTTAAACCCTTTGAATTGATAAACAATCATCCAGAAAGCTTTGTTAGAGAAGTTATGCAACCAGAAAAATGCACAAATTTGAGGGAAAAGAACCAACAAACAAATTCTGTGCAAAAAAGGTGCTGATCACAGCTCCAATTAGGCCCTTTTATATTCTATCTGAGACCATCCTGCCTTGCTCAGGGGAATTCATTCACCTTGGTATAGAGGCTATGTGTCTGTAAGCTCCTCTGATTGGCCACTTAGTTCCCAGTGAGAGCCTGATGCATTAAAAACAAAAGCAAAAACAAAAACAGGTAGCCTAGCAAAAAACAAGAATGTTCTCCTATGTCTGGAGGTTTTTAGAAATCATGCAGGAAGGCCCGTATCATAAACCAGAGTCTGCATCCCCACTCTCTTCCTCAATCTCAAAGGGAATCTTGGTTGGAGGATTGAGAATATGGCTGTCGAAAATATCTCAGTTTAGCAATACAAAGGAATTGTGGTAAGACATACAAGAATGAAAGCGTTTTTTTATTTTTATTGGGTCAGTATCTATAGAATTAGTGTAGGAGTTACATCTGAATGAATACAGTTCAGTGAGACCTGATGAGATTTGTGGCTTGAAAAGGAATATTACTAAAATCCTTTAAATACCTCATCAATCCTTCCCTGAATATGACTTGTTCTTGTCTTTCATCCAAATATAATCCATTACCCAGACTTGCTGGTTCTTTCACTACAGGGTCTCCCATGTCTGCTCCTGACACTATTCTTTGTTTCACTGTTAAACTTCTAGAACATTCCCTGCCTCTTATGACATCTGGATCCAGTGCCTTGAGCCATGGTTTACGGTTGACCCTTGAACAAGATGGGTCTGAACTGCACAGGTACACTTATAAGTCAATTTTTTCAATAAATACAGTACAGTACTATAAACATACTTTCTTTTCCTTATGATTACCTTAATAACTTTTTTCTTTAGCTTACTTTATTGTAAAACTACAGTATATAACACCTGTAACTTACAAAATATGTGTCAATCCACTGTTTATGTTGTTGGTAACTCTTCTGGCCAATAGTAGGCTATTAACAAAGATTTGGGGAGTATAGACACAGATTTTCAACTGCTCAGGTGGTCTGCACCCTTAACCCCATGTTGTTCAAAGATCACCTGTGTATTAATTCCCCAGAGAAACCTCTAGTTCATCATTTCCCGGGACTTTCCTGAGGCCTCTAACCTCAAAGATCAGTCCCTCTCCTTGTTTTTCGTACATCAGAAGGCCCTATTTGTCTAGGCTAGATCTGTTCCTAACAGACTATAATTTTAGGAGTAAAATATGCTTTTTCAGGTGTTAAGCTAAAGCCCATGGGAAAACTTCCTCAGATCTAGGATTCCTCCTGAAATCATAAGCAAAACTGGGTGTGATTTTAATATAGATATTCTTTTTCTTACAGTCAACGAATGTCATCATATTTTGGGATGGGCTTATCTAAATCCAAAAAGGTTCAGAATCACTGCATTTAAACTTAAGAAAGAGCACATGCTAGATTACTGGAAGTGAAGAGAGAGAAATCATTCACAGTGGAGTCTCTCCATGTTTGGGGAAAGTTGGGGAATGGAGTTGCCTCCGGCCTCCAGCAAATTCCTTTAATCATTTAGAGACACAAGACTGAAGTGAAATGTAGCTTATAATTTCCTAGATCATAAGACAATTCACATTTTATAAAAGACACTCTTTTGCTCTTAGACTTCATTATTTAAAAATAAAATGATCTTAAATGCTTTTATGAGACATTCTGTATAAAATACTAGTTCTAGAGGTGCCTGGGTGGCTCAGTTGGTTAAGCTCTGCCTTTGGCTCAGGTCATGAGCTTAGGGCTTGGGATGGAGCCCTGCATCAGGCTTCCTGCTCAGTAGGGAGCCTGCTTCTCTTGCTCCTTCTGCTGTTTCCTCAGGTTGCACTCTCTGACTCTCTTACTCTCTGTCAAGTAAAACCTTAAAAGCAAGCAAACAAACAAAAACCCCCACCAATTCTAGAATTGGTTTTCCTGTAGTTATGAGTCCACAACAGAAAATGTAGTTATATACCAGATGTTATTAAAACTTTCAGGTTAAATGAGACTGTTCCTGAGAAGTCAGAAAAAGAGATGTGTGGCCATGAGCAGCAATAATAAATATTACCAACATTGAAATTAGCAGTTCAATAGCCACACGCACATCTTTTTAAATCCACTCGAAGTCCCACAAATTTTTATATAATAAAAAGTAAAAACTATCATTTTAAAAACATGGCTTTTGGGACACCTGACTGGCTCAGTTGGAAGAGTATGTAACTCTTGATCTCTGGGTCCTGAGTTCAAGCCCCACTTTGGGTATAGAGATTACTAAAAATAAATAAATGAATAAACTTATAATAAAAAAACACATGGGTAATTTAATTAAATTATAATGAATTGTAACCTGTTTTTGAAGTACCTAGCAAAGTCTCAAAGTTCCTTTTGAAAAAGTTTTTGTAGTAATGAAACCTAAAAGCTCTGTAACTATTGTGATGAGATAATCTAAATAAAAGCCTTTCAGTGTTTAATTTTAATTTAAAAAGTATATGATTTTTGAGATTAAAATCTCACAAAACAAACTGGGGGTTGCTGGGGGGAGGTGGGGTTGGGAGAGGGGGAGTGGGGCTATGGACATTGGGGAGGGTGTGTGCTATCGTGAGTGCTGTGAAGTGTGTAAACCTGGCGATTCACAGACCTGTACCCCTGGGGATAAAAATATATTATATGTTTATTAAAAAAATAAGAAATAAATAAAAAAATTAAAAAATTTTTAAAAAGTATATTATTTTTGCATCATTTTTCAATAAATGTACATGTACTAATTATCAATACCCATGCCTTATTCCATGTTCTGTTGACAGTTCTATTACATTTCTGTCGGTTACAAGAATTGTCTTGTGTCTGGAACTCTGATGCTTTCTCTGATCTACCATGCTTCATATAAAATACTTATTGTGAAGGGTAATCAAATGCTTTTTCATTCCTCAAACAGATTAAAAAGCCTGAAGAGTCTGAAGAATAGAATAGTAGTTTGGTGGTTCATTCCATCCTGAACCTCTTTCCTTTCTCAAAGACTTTTTGAGGTTTGCAGACCATTTCTGGAAATGTTTCTGGGTTCAAATTTTAATTCATGATGTCATCTGGGTTTGTTTCTTTCCATATCACTTAGTGATCTTGAGTTCCAGCTACCCAACCTAAATAAATAAATAAATAAATAAATAAATAAATAAATAAAAATAGTATTGAGGAACAACAACAGTATTTAGTTTTTAACTACTCAGGGATAGAGTCAGAGAATTTGCCTCAAAATTATTCAGACGTATAGGTAATACAATTAGAAGTAAGCCATTTTGGGGGGCACTTGGGTGGTTTAGTAGGTTAGGTGTCTACCTTTGGCTCTGGTCATGATTCCAGAATCCTGGGATCAAGCTCCACATGGGGCTCCGGGCTCAGTGGGGAGTCTGCCTCTCCTTCTTACTTTCCCCTCCCTCTCCTGCTCTCTCACTCTCTCTTAAATAAATAAATAATTAATTAAATCTTAAAGTCATGTTTCTATCATGACTTTACTAAAGACATCTTAAATAAAAAGAAGTAAGCCATTTTAATTAATAATACTAGATATATTCCCAAAGAAAATGATAACTCAGTTTTAAAATTTATTTTATTTCATAATACATTTAGACTTACAGAACAGTTGTATATATTTTACTGTCTCCCATTATGTTAATATTTTACATCAACCATAACACGATTACCAAAACTAAGAAATTAACATTGGTGTGTTTCCACCAACTATATTTCTGTTCCAGGGTCTGGCGCAGGAACTCACACTGAATTTGGTTGTCAGTCTCCCTTGTTTCCTTAATTTTCTCCTGTCTTTTAGAACCTTGGCATTCAAGGTGTACTGGTCAGTTATTTTATAGACTATCCTCTGGTTTGGATTAATCCTGTATTTTTTCATTATTGAATTGAAGGAAGGTGTTTTTTAAAGAAGATCATACACATGCTGGGCCTTTCTCAGTGAAACATGTCAAGGGTATATGATGCCGAGATATTTTATTACCAGTGATGTTAACCTTGATTACTTAGTTAAGATTGTGTCTGTGTTTTTTTCCATTATAAAGATACTATTTTCCCTTTGTAATTATAAATATCTTGGGAAAGATACTTTAAGACTCATGTTTCTCCCCAAATTTTTTCATAAATTTGTGAATTTATGAAAATTCATATTGCTGTAAATTTTGTTACAAGATTGTGAATCTTGCTTACAACAATTATTGCTGTGGTGTTCTAATGTTGACTTTTTATTTTCCATATTGTTTCTACATTCACCAATTGGTATATCCCTTCTCTATTAATTTATTCCGTTGTTTACTTATACTAGTATGTTGGGCTCATGGATATGTGTTTTATTCTATGGGCAATAATCCAGTACTCTGTTGACTTTGTTCCTCAAATTATTGCTGTTTTGGCCATTTAGAGCTTTTTCAGATTGTCTGCTGTGCCCATTCAATAATGCTCTATCTCCTCTTGAGCACTTTCTCAATTTCTGGCACTTCAGCATACTCCAAGTTCATCTTGTTTCAATCTGCCTGCAGTCTGGGATCAACCACTTCTTCAAGGAGTCCTGAAAAATATTAAAATCATGATTCAAACTCCTTTGGAAACCAAGGTATTATAATAGTTGATAATAATATGTATCAATAATTGGCACTCCTCTATTTATGATGTGACATAAAGACCTGATTTCTTTTCAGTCTCAAGACATCAGCAGAAATCCATGCAGTAAATGTGATTATTGCCATTTTGCTGATGAGAAAACAGACTAGGAAGAAAAGCAAGGCATAGCTTGAGATCTTACACTAGTAAAAAGAGCTAGAATTACTGCAGAAGTTATTCAAGCTGTAAAATTGGACTCTTCTCACCTTGTACATACTAAAACAAAATGTTGGAAACTCCTGTTATCAGTTCTCTGGCCACCCAATGTTTAACAAGAGTGAGATACAGAGTAAAAGACTTCTGTTGAAACCAGAGTTTGTCCCTCCTCTCTTTCATGAAAAAAGGTGCATTTTTGAGCAAGGCATGTTTTATCTTCATCTGGGATAAAAAGACATGAAAACTGAGTTTAAGTTTGAAATTAGAAAACAATCAGAAGGAATATACTTGAGTCACAAGAGAAATATTTCTGATGACAGAGTGCACCCAAACACATATTGTAAATTAGATATTTTTATACTGGTGTTAGTGAGAGGCAGAGCAGAGAGGGGTGAGGCATGTATGATCCTTTCCCACTTAGTCTTACCATTTTTGAGAACTCCATTAGCCTACAACCTATTAGAGTTGGTAAATTCATGCAAAAAGGAATGTTCCTTGGACTACAATAAGTTTTTCTTACTCATTTTCCTTTGACTGAGTAACAGTTTATAGTTTAACAGTTATAATAGAATAACAAGCTATGGTAACATGCAAAAACATCATAAAACTTAATATTTATATATTTCCAACTCCTGGTTGCATGTCAGAGGTATTTAAAAACGATTAAATGAGGCATTTATAGCTTTGTGCAATCACATTTATATTAAATGTTATATTTATTATATTAAATAATATTATTTATATTAATATTAATTATATTAAATAATATTAAAGCTTTCAAAAGGTTGAAAATAGAAACAACTGCAATCTTAGTTTCTTTCTGTACATAATCTACTTCAGTGAAGAATCACCTCGAATACATGTGTGCTTGCTTAAGATCAGTTTCTGAGTAAAAGGACACGGAAGGCATGCTAGAAGACCAGACTGATTTAGGAGTACTCAAGAAAGAAAAGGGAACATTCTATAGAGTGTAAATTAACCTCCAAGTCTCATTTCGGAGTTAAATGTATGACTTTGGTAAACTTCAGAACTTTCCATCTTTTCCTTACACTATCTTTTTTTTTTAAAGAATTTATTTATTTATTTGACAGACAGAGATCACAAGTAGGCAGAGAGGCAGGCAGAGAGAGAGGAGGAAGCAGAGATCCTGATATGGGGCTCGACCCCAGAATGCTAAGACCATGACCTGAGCAGAAGGCAGAGGCTTAACCCACTGAGCCACCCAGGTGCCCCTCCTTACACGATCTTAAAACCAGCAGCAAACAAGAATAAGAGGAGGCACCTGACATTTAATGAATAGTTATTAGATACATCTTTGTTTCATGACAGCATTTACTGAATCATGAGTGAATGAAGATATGAATAGACAAGGTGAAGTTCCTGCTTTTAATGTGCGTTGGAGGAGAGACAAACTGGACCTAGGATATAGATTACATATATATCTTGTGTAATAGAGCCATGAAGATATACATTATGTACATCTATGTGTGTGCATATTAAAGTTTAATACAGGAAGTTAATATGCACATACATGTGTACGTACACCTTAATATATACATAGTTTTATATACATTGCATTTTTATATATTGTTATCAATTAACATTGATAGAGAATCATATATAATACTTATTTATATATCACATATATGATAATATAAGAATTACAACACATTTATATCATCTATACATGTATATGGTCACCTGTATATCAAAACTGATTGATAGCTCACATCTAGATGCACCATTCTCTAAAAAAGTAACAATAAAAAATTTTTTTAGTCCAGTACTAAAAAAATTAATACTGTTTCTATGCTTCCAGCAAAATGGAAAAGAACTGATAATTCAGGTTGGATTTGAGGAACTCTTGATTATTATTTCTGGTTTGCCGAACACCAAAGTCGCATGAGTTCCCACCTCCTTGCCGAGCAGAGAGGTCTGCAGACATGTCCCTGCAAAGAGAGAGATGGACTCTTATGCCTGAGTATTAACCAGGGTTGGGGGTAGAGAGTGTTGCAGAGGAAATCAGAGGATTCTAGGAAAAGAAGTTATAGAACAACCTCCTTTGGTTTAGAAAATATTTGATGAATTTTTGCCCTAGTGTGACAGGGGAGCAGAGTGAGACGTCAAGACTCCTAGGATAATCCCCAAGGAGCAGTGGTCTAAGAAGCTGTGGGAATGAGCCTAGGAAGAGAGAAAGGGGAGATGAAAGAAGAGCCAAATAATGGGAACCTGCCATTTGTGCTGGTGGAGAAGTGGTCAGGAGGCAAGAACAACTATAGCTTAAATTTAAATTCTTTATTGAATTTTATGGCAGTGTAATCTCTGGTTTCTTTTTACCCAAATCTCGAATGAAGTCTACTTTACATCCGTAAATGTTATGTTATGTCCGTAATAATAGGAACAGGAGCCAGAAACTAAAGGAACATAAACACCAGGAATTCACAAAAACCCGGGAAGAATATTAGAGTAATTAGATGGGATTTTTTTTTAATTAATTTATTTATTTTTTCAGCATAACAGTATTCATTGTTTTTGCACAACACCCAGTGCTCCATGCAACACGTGCCCTCCCTATTACCCACCACATGGTTCCCCCAACCTCCAACCCCCGCCCCTTCAAACCCCCAGGTTGTTTCTCAGAGTCCATAGTCTCTCATGGTTCGCCTCCCCTTCCAACTTCCCCCAACTTCCTTCTCCTCTCCATCTTCCAATGTAATCCATGTCATTTGTTATGCTCCACAAATAAGTGAAACCATATGATACTTGACTCTCTCTGTTTGACTTATTTCACTCAGCTCAATCACCTCCAGTCCCGTCCATGTTGCTACAAAAGTTGGGTATTCATCCTTTTTTTTTTAAATAAACATATAATGTATTTTTATCCCCAGGGGTACAGGTCTGTGAATCACCCGGTTTACACACTTTACAGCACCCACGATAGCACATACCCTCCCCAATGTCCATAACTCCTTCCCCCTATCCCAACCCCACCTCCCGCCAGCAACCCCCAGTTTGTTTTGTGAGATTAAGAGTCATTTATAGTTTGTCTCCCTCCTAATCCCATCTTGTTTCATTTATTCTTCTCCTATCCCCCTAAACCCCCATGTTGCATCTCTGCATCCTCATATCAGGGAGATCCTATGATAGTTGTCTTTCTCCGATTGACTTATTTCACTAAGCATGATACCCTCTAGTTCCATCCACGTCGTAACAAATGGCAAGATTTCATCTCTTTTGATGGCTGCATAGTATTCCATTGTATATATATACTACATCTTCTTTATCCATTCATCCCTTGATGGACATCTAGGTTCTTTCCATAGTTGGGCTATTGTAGACATTGCTGTTATAAACATTCAGGTACACGTGCCCCTTCAGATCACTATGTTTGTATCTTTAGGGTAAATACCCAGTAGTGCAATTGCTGGGTCATAGGGGAGTTCTATTTTCAACATTTTGAGGAACCTCCATGCTGTTTTCCAGAGTGGTTGCACCAGCTTGCATTCCCACCAACAGTAGAGGAGGGTTCCCCTTTCTCCGCATCCTCGCCAGCATCTCTCATTTCCTGACTTGTTAATTTTAGCCATTCTGACTGGTGTGAGGTGATATCTCATTGTGGTTTTGGTTTGTATTTCCCTGATGCCGAGTGACATGGAGCACTTTTTCATGTGTCTGTTGGCCATCTGGATGTCTTCTTTGCAGAAATGTCTGCTCATGTCCTCTGCCCATTTCTTGATTGAATTGTTTGTTCTTTGGGTGTTGAGTTTGCTAAGTTCCTTATAGATTTTGGATACTAGCCCTTTATCTGATATGTCGTTTGCAAATATCTTCTCCCATTCTGTCAGTTGTCTTTTGGTTTTGTTAACTGTTTCCTTTGCTGTGCAAAAGCTTTTGATCTTGATGAAATCCCAATAGTTCATTTTTGCCCTTGCTTCCCTTGCCTTTGCCGATGTTCCTAGGAAGATGTTGCTGCAGCTGAGGTCGAAGAGGTTGCTGCCTGCGATCTCCTCAAGGATTTTGATGGATTCCTTTCTCAGATTGAGGTCCTTCATCCATTTGGAGTCTATTTTCGTGTGTGGTGTAAGGAAGTGGTCCAATTTCATTTTCTGCATGTGGCTGTCCAATTTTCCCAACACCATTTATTGAAGAGGCTGTCTTTTTTCCATTGGACATTCTTTCCTGCTTTGTCGAAGATTAGTTGACCATAGAGTTGAGGGTCTATTTTGGGCTCTCTATTCTGTTCCATTGATCTATGTGTCTGTTTTTGTGCCAGCAATATGCTGTCTTGATGATGACAGCTTTGTAATAGAGCTTGAAGTCCGGAATTGTGATGCCACCAACGTTGGCTTTCTTTTTCAATATTCCTTTGGCTATTCGAGGTCTTTTCTGGTTTCATATAAATTTGAGGATTATTTGTCCCATTTCTTTGAAAAAAATGGATGGTATTTTGATAGGGATTGCATTAAATGTGTAGATTGCTTTAGGTAGCATAGACATTTTCACAATATTTATTCTTCCAATCCAGGAGCATGGAACATTTTTCCATTTCTTTGTGTCTTCCTCAATTTCTTTCATGAGTACTTTATAGTTTTCTACATATAGATTCTTAGCCTCTTTGGTTAGGTTTATTCCTAGGTATCTTATAGTTTTGGGTGCAATTGTAAATGGGATTGACTCCTTAATTTCTCTTTCTTCTGTCTTGTTGTTGGTGTAGAGAAATGCAACTGATTTCTGTGCATTGATTTTATATCCTGACACTTTACTGAATTCCTGTACAAGTTCTAGCAGTTTTGGAGTGGAGTCTTTTGGGTTTTCCACATATAGTATCATATCATCTGCGAAGAGTGATAGTTTGACTTCTTCTTTGCCGATTTGGATGCCTTTAATTTCTTTTTGTTGTCTTATTGCTGAGGCTAGGACTTCTAGTACTATGTTGAATAGCAGTGGTGATAATGGACATCCCTGCCGTGTTCCTGACCTTAACGGAAAAGCTTTCAGTTTTTCTCCATTGAGAATGATATTTGTAGTGGGTTTTTCATAGATGGCTTTGATAATATTGAGGTATGTGCCCTCTATCCCTACACTTTGAAGAGTTTTGATCAGGAATGGGTGCTGTACTTTGTCAAATGCTTTTTCAGCATCTATTGAGAGTATCATGTGGTTCTTGTTCTTTCTTTTATTAATGTGTTCTATCACATTGATTGATTTGCGGATGTTGAACCAACCCTGCAGCCCTGGAATAAATCCCACTTGATCGTGGTGAATAATCCTTTTAATGTACTATTGAATCCTATTGGCTAGTATTTTGGTGAGAATTTTTGCATCTGTGTTCATCAAGGATATTGATCTGTACTTCTCTTTTTTGGTGGGATCCTTGTCTGGTTCTGGGATCAAGGTGATGCTGGCCTCATAAAATGAGTTTGGAAGTTTTCCTTCCATTTCTATTTTTTGGAACAGTTTCAGGACAATAGGGATGAGTTCTTCTTTGAATGTTTGGTAGAATTCCCCTGGGAAGCCGTCTGGCCCTGGGCTTTTGTTTGTTTGGAGATTTTTGATGACTGTTTCAATCTCCTTACTGGTTATGGGCCTGTTCAGGTTTTCTATTTCTTCCTGGTTCAGTTGTGGTAGTTTATATATCTCTAGGAATGCATCTATTTCTTCCAGATTGTCAAATTTGTTGGCGTAGAGTTGCTCATAGTATGTTCTTATAATTGTCTGTATTTCTTGGGTGTTAGTTGTGATCTATCCTCTTTCATTCATGATTTTATTTATTTGGGTCCTTTCTCTTTTCTTTTTGATAAGTCTGGCCATGGGCTTATCAATCTTATTGATTCTTTCAAAGAACCAGCTCCTAGTTTCATTGATTTTTTCTATTTTTTTTTTTTTTTGGTTTCTATTTCATTGATTTCTGCTCTGATTTTTATGATTTCTCTTCTCCTGCTGGGTTTAGGGTTTCTTTCTTGTTCTTTCTCCAGCTCCTTTACGTGTAGGGTTAGGTTGTGTACTTGAGACCTTTCTTGTTTCTTGAGAAAGACTTGTACCGCTATATATTTTCCTCTGAGGACTGCCTTTGCTGTGTCCCACAGATTTTGAACTGTTGTGTTTTCATTATCATTTGTTTCCATGAATTGTTTCAATTCTTCTTTAATTTCCTGGTTGACCCATTCATTCTTTAGAAGGATGCTGTCTAGTCTCCATGTATTTGGGTTCTTTCCAGCTTTCCTCTTGTGATTGAGTTCTAGCTTCAGACCGTTGTGGCCTGAAAATATTCAGGGAATGATCCCAATCTTTTGATACAGGTTGAGACTTGATTTGTGACTCAGGATATGATCTATTCTGGAGAAGGTTCCATGTGCACTAGAGAAGAATGTGTATTCTGTTGCTTTGGGATGAAATGTTCTGAATATATCTGTGATGTCCATCTGGTCCAGTGTGTCATTTAAGGCCTTTATTTCCTTGTTGATCTTTTGCTTGGATGATCTGTCCATTTCAGTGAGGGGAGTGTTCAAGTCCCCTAGTATTATTGTATTATTATTGATGTGTTTCTTTGATTTTGTTATTAATTGGTTTATATAGTTGGCTGCTCCCATGTTAGGGGCATAGATACTTAAAATTGTTAGATCTTTTTGTTGGATAGACCCTTTGAGTAGGATATAGTGTCCTTCCTCACTTCTTATTATAGTCTTTGGCTTAAAATCTAATTGATCTGATATAAGGGTTGCCATCCCAGCTTTCTTCTGATGCCCATTACCATGGTAAATTTTTTTCCACCCCCTCACTTTAAATCTGGAGGTGTGGTTCGTATCTAAAATGAGTTTCTTGTAAGCAACATATTGATGGGTTTTGTTTTTTTATCCATTCTGATACCCTGTGTCTTTTGATTGGGGCATTTAGCCCATTAACATTCAGGGTCACTATTGAGAGATACGAATTTAGTGCCATTATTAGCCTGTAAGGTGACTGTTACTGTATATTGTCTCTGTACCTTTCTGATCTACTACTTTTAGGCTCGCTCTTTGCTTAGAGGACCCCTTTCAATATTTTCTGTAGAGCTGGTTTGGTGTTTGCAACTTCTTTCAGTTTTTGTTCGTCCTGGAAGCTTTTTATCTCTCCTTCTATTTTCAATGATAGCCTAGCTGGATAGAGTATTCTTGGCTGCATGTTTTTCTCGTTGAGTGCTCTGAATATATCATGCCAGCTCTTCCTGGCCTGCCAGGTCTCTGTGGATAAGTCTGCTGCCAATCTAATATTTTTACCATTGTATGTTACAGACTTCTTTTCCTGGGCTGCTTTCAGGATTTTCTCTTTGTCACTAAGACTTGTAAATTTTACTATTAGATGACGGGGTGTGGACCTATTCTTGTTGACTTTTAGGGGGGTTCTCTGCATCTCCTGGATTTTGATGCTTGTTCCCTTTGCCATATTAGGAAAATTCTGTCCAATAATTCTCTCCAATAGACCTTCTGCTCCCCTCTGTCTTTCTTCTTCTTCTGGAATCCCAATTATTCTAATGTTGTTTCGTCTTATGGTGTCACTTATCTCTTGAATTCTCCCCTCGTGGTCCAGTAGCTGTTTGTCCCTCTTTTGCTCAGCTTCTTTATTCTCTGTCATTTGGTCTTCTATATCACTAATTCTTTCTTCTGCCTCATTGATCCTAGCAGTGAGAGCCTCCATTTTTGATTGCACCTCATTAATAGCTTTTTTGACTTCAACTTGGTTAGATTTTTGTTCTTTAATTTCTCCATAAAGGGCTTTTATATCTCCAGAGAGGGTTTCTCTAATATCTTCCATGCCTTTTTCGAGCCTGGCTAGAACGTTCAGAATCGTCATTCTGAACTCTTGATCTGACATATTACCAATGTCTGTGTTGATTAGGTCCCTAGCCTTCGGTACTGCCTCTTGTTCTTTTGTTTGTGGTGATTTTTTCCGCCTTGTCATTTTGTCCAGATAAGAGGATATGAAGGATCAAATAAAATACTAAAAGGGTGGCAAAGACCCCAGAAAAATGCGCTGTAACCAAATCAGAAGAGACCCCAAATTGTGGGGGGGGGGGGGAGAAAGGGGATAAAAAGAGGTTAAAAAAAAAAGAAAAAAAATTTTAAAAATAAAGTAGGGGCGCCTGGGTGGCTCAGTGGGTTAAGCCGCTGCCTTCGGCTCAGGTCATGATCTCAGGGTCCTGGGATCGAGTCCCGCATCGGGCTCTCTGCTCGGCAGGGAGCCTTCTTCCCTCTCTCTCTCTCTCTCTGCCTGCCTCTCTATCTACTTGTGATCTCTCTCTATCAAATAAATAAATAATCTTAAAAAAAAATAAATAAAAATAAAGTAAAGAAAAAATATAAAAAAGAAAGAAAAATATATATTTTAGATAAACTAGTCAAAAAACGTTAAAAAAGAAAAGGGTAAAAGTTTTAAAAAATTTAGCAGAAGAAGAAAAAAGAAAGAAAAAAAATTGAAAAAAAATTGAATTAACTGCAAGACTAAAGAATTATGGGGAGAAAGCCATGAGTTCCGTGCTTTGCTTTCTTTTCCTCTGGAATTCCGCTGCTGTCTTAGGTATTGAACCTGTTTTCCTTGATAGATGAATTTCATCCTGGCTGGATATTTTGTTGATATTCTGGGGGAGGGGCCTGTTGTAGTGACTCTCAAATGTCTTTGCCCAAGGTGGAATTGCACTGCCCTTCCTGGGGGCCGGACTAAGTAATCCGCTCGGGTTCGCTTTTGGGAGCTTCTGTTCCCTGAACGCTTTCCATAGAGTTCCGGAGGACGGGAATGAAAATGGCGGCTTCCTAGTCTCTGGCCCAGAGGAGCTGACAGCCCGGGGCCCCACTCCTCAGTGCGCCCCCAGAGGACAGTGCCCAATCACTCCCGTATCCCCAGCCTACAACCGCGCTCTGAGCTCACCCAGCCCGAGACCAGTTCAAGGTAACCCCGAGCTGAGAGTTCAGTCCTCGGCTCTGTCTCTGTAGCTGGCTTCTCCGTTTTAACTCCTGCGAGCTCTGTGACACTTCAACACCCCCGATCCTTCTGTGACCCTGCAGGACCTGGGGCCACGCTGTCTCCGCGTGGTTTTCACCTCGGTTTAGCCTCTGGAGCAAAGTCCCTCAGTGGAACAGACTTTTAAAAGTCATGATTTTGTACTCTGTTGCTCTGCCGCTCGCAGGGAGCCGGCCCCTCCCCCGCAGTCTATCTTCCCGTCGTTTTAGATTCACTTCTCCGCCAGTCCTACCTTTCAGAAAGTGGTTGATTTTCTGTTTCTAGAATTGCTGTTCTTCTTCTCTTTGATCTCCCATTGGATTTGTAGGTGTTTGCAATGTTTAGATAAGCTATGGAGCTGATCTCCTGCTACCTGATGTAGTCTCAGCCCGCTACTTCTCTGCCATCTTGACTTCTCCCCCCATGAGATGGGATTTTAACCCGAATTCAGCCATGTCTTAAAGGTTAGGGCTTCTCTAGTTGACATTTGTGTGATGATAATAAAATTTAAATAAAAAATTCTTTCTCTTAGATCCAGACCACTAGGAAACTACAGTGTGAATATTTCACTATTCTTCTGCATTCCTTATGTCTTGAGGTAGCTAATATTCATTGAACTATTTAGAGTTAGACATGATTGGCATAAAAAATGGTGAACTGACAGAGAAAAGAATTAAAAAAAAACTGTATCTGAATGACTGGAACTTCTTTCTCTGATATTTCAATGGAAATTAGAAAGCATACTACTTAGTATTCAGACTAGGAAATTAAATTAAAAACAGAATACAAAATGTAGTTAGGCTAGTTAAATGATTTCTGCAAAGTGGAAATGAAAGGCAGAAATATGAAAAAAGAGAATCTGTATTGGGCAAAAGGTTTTTGTTGTTGTTATGTTAGTCACCATATAGTACTTCATTAGTTTTTTAAAAGACCTTAGGTTGAACCCATCCATAATGGTTGATAGAAATAAATTTTACTTAGGTAGTAAACATCAGGATCACTGAAGGACTTATCTGCTTGTCCTTTGTAGGTGCTAAATATGCAGCTATGGTGTAGGCATAGCATGTGACTTCACAAAGCTCATCCTTGAAGGGCAGAAATGTACCAAATGGTAGCTCTCATAACAGAAGTGGAGAATGCAAGCTAAGTGGTGTGCTGGCTTAGAAGGTAGGCTTTGGGAACAAGAAGACCCATTACTCTCTCTTTATGAGTCTGTACTAATTATTTCCATGATCTAAGGTTCAGCTTCCACATCTGTTAAAAGGAAGGTAATGTTATCTCCTGGATAAAATAAAACTGAAAGAGGATGAAAGCCAAATAACTTGTTTGGCTTTATGTACCAAGTTTAGGGGTTTGGTTTTTGTAATAGGAAAATGATCAGATATTTATTGGTCTCTGCATGAAGAAACAAGATAATGCATGGAAGTGTTTACCATAGTACCACGTATTTAAGTACCCAACATTTTTATATGATGATAATGACATTCGAGTGATCCTTGGGATGGAGGTGGGTACCTAAAGCAGGCTTAGAGAACCAAGAAAGACCTATGTAAAAAAGCGACTCATAAAAGAAGATTTTCAAAGTCAGTTTTCAGTAAGAAGTCATTAAATCCCATTTATGATGGAGGTATGTGGGTATTGAGATAGAATTATCAATATGCTAAGAAAAAAAAACAACATAAAAGTACTCCATGTTGTACTATTTCCTTCCAAAAAGATGACTGATCAATCATGCAAAATATTTGGCCACTAAGAAGATGGATTGCAAAAAAAAAACAAAACAAAACAAAACAAAAAAACCACCAACATAAAATAAAGTTCAGATCAGGAAATCTCCTAATTGCCTATTTGACAGTCTTGGCTCACTCATTCACTTACATTTTCAAACATATGTTAGATCATAGGTTATAATAGTCTGAACTCTAATCTGAGAATATACACGGAAATATTCACACTTTGGTGTATTAGTTAAACATGTATAATCCAAAAGAAGAAAAATTCCTATTCCTAAAGTACTTATAGCACTATGGACAAGTGGAAGCATCTAAAAACTGGAAGCATTCTAATAGTAAGACAAAGTTAAGGAAAAAGTAGTTTAGTAGCCTACTAAAAAGTTTTGCAGCCAAATAATTAGTATTCAATCACTCTTTGAGCCAATTATATCATGGACACCTATAATGTGCCAAACATGGTGCTCAGAGCTAAGGATATAATAATATAATAATAAAGGATATATAAAGGATATAATATATAATAAATATAAGATAGATATAGTCCCTACTCCAAAGAGTTTCAAGTTTACTATCAGATACAAATTGATGTTGAACAAATAATTACACAGAGAAATATTTATTTGGGGTGTCAGTAAGTTTTATTAAGAAAATAGGTCAGATGTAAAATATAAAGATAAGGAATGATCTAATTTGCATAGGGACAATTAGTGAAGGCATTTCTAAAAATGCCTAGGAGTTAGTAGAACACAGGACAGGTGTGATAGGGCATTATAATGTCAGAAGATGGAAAGTGACTTATGAATTGAGTTTATGTGGTGAGAGGCAAAACTGTGCCCTGCTGTGATTTCAATGCTGGACCAGAGAAATGCTAACATTTATGGATCCGAATATGTGCCAGACACCCAACTTGAGTCTTTTACATTTATTCTTTTATTTATTCTCTCATTTGACTTTTAAATAAGGTAGTGATGCATGTTCACTAAATAACTTAAATAACTTGCTCAACATCACATAATAAAAGGTACTATGAGGATTTCAACCTCATGTGACTCAAAGCTTTCAGTCTTGATAAATATGCTAAAGGTCTTTACAAGTTTAGAGAAGAATATGCAGATAGTTTTATTTATTGGGGAAGCAGAATTACAGCCTATATACTTTAATTTTGATTGTTCTTGATGGTGTTTTAATATTTTGGCAAGAAATAACGGTTTTGGCTGATTAACATTTGCACTTCTCTACATTAACTAAAAGGAATTACTGCAGTGGTCTATCACACCAAAACAACAACCAAAAATTTAATAGAAGTACTTTATTTCTTAGAAAAAGCTTTTTTTTAGATTATTTATATTTATTTTTCTGTGTTCTTTACATCATCTTTTTTTTTAAAAATCTTTTTTTTAAAATTTCTTCTCAGTGTGCCAGAATTCATTGTTTATGTACCACACCCAGTGTTCCATGCAATACGTGCCCTCCTTAATACCCACCACCAGGCTCACCCAACTTCCCACCACCCCCCTCGAAAACCCTCAGGCAGTTTTTCAGAGTCCATAGTCTCTTATGGTTTGTCTCCCCCTCCAATTTCCCCCAACTCCCTTCTCCTCTCCATCTCCCCATGTCCTCCATGTTCTTTGTTATGCTCCACAAATAAGTGAAACCATATGATAATTGACTCTCTCTGCTTGACTTATTTCACTGAGCATAATCTCTTCCAGTCCCATCCATGTTGCTACAAAAGTTGGGTATTCATCCTTTCTGATGGAGGCATAATACTCCATAGTGTATATGGACCACATCTTCCTTATCCATTCGTCCGTTGAAGGGCATCTTGGTTCTTTCCACAGAAGTGTTTCACTTTATCAGAGTGATAATATACACACATGATAATATAATATACAATGTACATTAGAGTAGTAATATTCAGATGGCACTATTGTAGTGATAATCAAAAACACAGGTGTCCAAGACAAATGATGGTCTTCTCCTCATCCTCCAAATTTTGATCTATTTATTCATATCTTTCAGCTGTTCCTAATTTAATTTGCCACCACATTCCCAAATAAAATGTTTGGACAGCTATTTCTTGATTTTTAACTTTTAGAGACCTCTATTACTTTCCTATTATTAAGGTTGAGAATTAATCTATTTTATACAGCCCTCTCTACACATAAACTCACATAAACTATCCACTTCCATTCTCCTGATAAACTGAGGACACCTTTTTTGGTAAATTAATAATCAGAGTATACCATAATATGACTATGCAAATATTTCTAACAATTGCAATATTGCTAACATAGTACATTTTGATTACACCACCCTGCTTGTACAACTTTTACACAATAACAACAAAAGAACAACCCTTGTTTGTTGGTTACATCTTATATAGAACATCAAATTTCTGTGCTTTGAAATATGCTATGCAAGTAATACAACAGCTTTAAAAGTAACTCTTCTAGAAATCTACTATTGATGTTTTTAAAAATTAGTCTTAGATTTTCCTTCCCTTGAGTAAACATCCAGTTGTTACAACCTTCATTTTTTTATTTCTGTTAAAGATGTGATTAATATTCGTGATGTCCCCACCCAAGTCTACTTTGAATTAAACTTTATCTCATATTTGTGTATATTTGATATCTCTTGCATTTCAATAAAAATGTGTCAAAGTTAAATGTTTCACATGTTTCACAAAGTTATCTAAGATATTCATTCTTATTTTATAATCTAAGATCACTTGGAAATTTCTTTAACAAAATAAGCATTGGTAAGTTGAGATAAAAATGTGCACACTGAAAAGCTAGATCACTATAGTCAAGTGGTATGTTCAATATTTCTCCCAATTGGACCCTGATTGTGAACTGACAGTAGGTGGAATAACAAACGCTGAAGAATTTTTTTTCACAGAAACATCTGCAACTAATCACGTAAAAGACAAAATGACAGGGACATTTAGTGATGGGGTTGTTTCTTTGCCAGCATTTTACTTAGAAAGACCTTTCAAGATTCCACTTAGAAATAAAAACAGCACAATGAGTATACCGTTTCTGTGAGATATAACACCCAGGTACTCTAAGCTATGTGAGGAATGTACTGAAGTATCTGCTTGAAATCTGGGGCCATTATCAGACTATCCAGAGCTACCAACACTGTTGCTTGATCTCTTCTCTCAGCCTTTCCCACCCACGAAAATTCTTTGCATTGCTTGTGTATTGAATTTGCTAGTATTGAATTTACATCAAGTTGGTAATTTATGAAGTGAAAAAGCCAGCCTCTGCTCTGGATCTGATTCCTCCTTGCATTTATTCATTTTATTTTAGGCCTCATGCCTGCCTTTTTCTGCTTCTCTCCTAGTTTCCCACACTCTGTCTTTCAATCGTTTTTAGAACTTGGAGGGAGAATCCTGAAAGGTATTATCATCAATAAAGGCTCTTGACCAAACACAAAACCAAAATGGAATTTAATATTTGGAATTGATGTCTGTGTTCCCTGTCTTTATGCATGATGATGGCATTTTTATTTACAGGTTCTATGATTCATGTGCCTGAAAAAATGATTATGTGTAAGACTAATGTCCTCCTTTATTATTTTGCATAATGGCAAAATTGGACTCGAGATTAACACTACTTGAAAATAGAAAGCCAGCATACTGCTTATAGGACATTAACAAAACATGGTAAAAAGAAACAAAAGGGTGTTTTTTATAGTGTAATCAGTAGGTTTGATTACTGAAAGCAGCCTGCATCTTACTGGTTTTAATTGAAATTCATATTTATTTTAAGGTAATTATGTCATCTCTGACTGAGTGTATGAGTTTAGAAGTACTCTATGTACTCGATCCATAAAATTCAGATGATAACAGTCTCTTCCCTTTATTGTTGTTGAACATATTATGGAGATAAAAGTTCTGAAAAATATTGTTGTCCTAATTGTGATCTGGGTGCACTTAGAGGACACTCTTCTTTGTAATTGTCCTTATTTCTCAACACCTGTGATTCACAATGTCACTCAATAGTTTCAATACTTAGATGTGCTCAGGGTCTCTTTGGCCCACCAACTAACTCTGTGGGAGGACAGCTATTTGATTCTTACTGCCACATTGCCACAACACATTAAGTAACAACTTTCATGTTCAAATATATTTTGAACATCTATAACGGGATTAAAAAATAAAAAGGGAAAATTTCAGTGATAAAACAGCCTCTGGTATAACAAGATATACACACACATTTGTTACATGTCATAATATATATTATTTATTATTATTACATTATTGTATATTACATATGACACTTAATTTTATATATAGTTGAATCATTTTACCTTACGTATACCATTTATATATATGGGAGGAAGACACTTAAAAGATAGCTTTCCTGTATAAAGAAAATCTCTCAGGGAACAACCTGAGAAGAGAATAGCTATTGAGTTCCTGAGGCAAACCAAAAGTACAATATCACAGGTGGACCAGAATCTTTAGAAAGAAGACAGCTAAAGAAAATTTTGATGAGGATGTCTATTTTTCAATCTCTGATTACTGTTGCAATACTTGTATGTATGTCTGTGAATGTGTATATATGTGTGCAGAAAGAGAAATACATAAACATTTAGCATCATATTGATATTATTTTCCAATTGCAAAGACTGCTGTATAAAATAATAGCTTTTTACTTAATTTTTTTCCATTTAGTTATATTGAATTTCAAATGATAATGATATTAAACTGTGTATGAGAGAAAACTTTCCTGTCTCTAATATACCTTGATTTATCCTAACTCTAATATACACATTTAAATGTATTTTTTCCAATGTCTAATGACTGAACATTCCTTACCAAGGCTGGAACAAAGGTGAGAGACTTATGTAGGGCACGATATTGAAGGACCAAAGAAGTCAGGAATAAAAATTTTCGTTTTTGTCTTAGTCTCCAATATGACTTTGCATTACACTGTTTCTTAATTTAAATACACTTTGAGATTTGTTTATTATTTATCCCATTCATCTCATTTAAAATATTGCATTGAAATATTATTGATTTTGATTCAAACTTTTTTATTTCTCTTAAATATTGAGCCCCAAGTAAGGTCTTTATTTGTAAAAGTTTTATTCCTCAAAAGATAAATGTTTTATAAGAAAATACAGTGACATCTCAATTAGCTCAACTATTAGGGAAATGGTTTTTCAGATGATATATTTTATTTTTAGCTGTGCATGTATTTGCTGGACAATATTACCTGTGAGAAATAGGATTTATGACACCCCCTTCCAAATTGGTAAAGGGATCTTTAGCTCTGGAACACTTGTTCATGTGTGCAAAGTTTTATGGATTGATCTCTCAGCCTTGTACTTTAAAAAATATTTTCCTAACCACAAAATTTTAATCTAGTAGCCAGATGTTAACCACAATGTCAGTGTTTTTGAAAAATACTACATTAAAAAAAAGTGCAGCAGAAGACTTTCAGTTTAAGCACCAACATGTAAAAAGCTTGGAAATCATCACTCTCATCCTCACCACAAGAGGAGAGCTGAAAAAAACTGAAAATCAAAGGCTTTTCTTGAACCCATTAGAGAATTGAATTTGCAGGGCCAACTGCCAGCCTCAAATCTGGAGATATAGGCAAAATCAGGGAAACACAGGAAAGATCAGCATACCCACAGCAGAAATCACTGAAGGCATAAACAAGTAGACACACTTAAATGGGATTTGATGAATTCCTGGAGGCTGGGGTTGGACTTGACCAATAGTGAGGAACTCTTGGAGGCTTTAGTCTTAGTGGAGCCTCTATACTTCCATGGGTTTTAACTGAAAGGATCCTAGAAACCAAGAAAAATCATCTCATGTCTTTGGTATAAGGGAATACTATCTATTTTGAAATATGCCCACTGTTTTCTCTGTAAGAAGAGCTTACTATTCAATGAAAGAAGAGTCACCAGAGTGTTTTCTCACATAGGTGGAAGGGCAATTACCAACTCCAGACAACTTTAGACTTCCTGTCTCACCCAAGAAAGGGAGAGAGACAAAGGTAAGAAATGGTCATGGAAAACAAAACTGAGGGACACAAAAAGACTGAAATTTAATCATAAGATTATAGAATGTGCCTACTCTCCAACTCCTTACTATCACATTAACAGAATCCTGAATAATTAGTGTATTCAGACTAAAACAACCATATAAAGTATTAGACACTGTTTAATAAAGCTTCTTTATGGAAACTCAAAATCGGTAGGAGAGACAAAACCATGGACAGTAGAGGAAATTTTAGTTTCTGAAACCTGTAGCTATAGCAAAAAGTAAACAATTTAAGATCTACCCAAATAAGTGTAAAACCTTTCCACAGTTCTTTCTGTTCAGTATACCGTATTCAGCTTCAGACAAATAATTACAAGCTATCGCAAAGGCAAAAAAGTCTGCAGAGACAAAGCAAATATCAGAACCCGAATAAAAAAATGGAAGAAATTTTGGAATATAAGTGAAGAGATGGAAACTCTAATAAATAATCAAAAGGAAATGTTATGAACAAAAAACACTGTAACAAAGAATGCCTGAGGAGCTCAAGGAAAAAGCAAGATGGTGGAAGAGTAGCAGAGTGAAATACCATTAGGTCCCAGGAGTTCAGCTAGATAGTTATCAAACCATTCCAAACACCTACAAACTCAACAGGAGATAGAAGAGAAGAAGAGGAGCAATTCTAGGAACAGGAAATCTACCACTTTCTGGAAGGTAGACGTGCAGAGAAGTGAATCTGAAGTGACGGGAAGATAGAGTGTAGGGAGAGGGACTGACTCCTGACAAGCGGTGGAGCAGTGGAGCACAAAATCAGAACTTTTTGAAGTCTCCACCACTGAGGGACATTGATCCAGAGGCTAAGCGGGGGTAGAGGCCTCGCAGGGACAGTGTGGTCTCAGGACCAAGAGGGTCACAGAAAGACCGAGGGTTTCTGAGTGTTACAGAGCTGTCAGGAGCAGGGAAACCATCTACAGAGACAGAGCTGAATAGTGAGCTTTCAGCTCAGGGTTACATTAAACCATGATCCAAGGCACAATTGGACCACTGCTCTTCGAGTAGGGACCCCACAAGGGTCAGATCTGGAAAGCCCCCCCCCTTCCTCCTCTGGGAGGAGTGGCACGGGAGTGCACAGCAGGAATCTGCTGGGTTTGAAGACTCCAAGCAGGGCTGTGCACAAGAAATAGAAACATTCAGTCACAGGCCAGGTGAGCATGGAGTGTGGCTGGAGACCAGGGAGACAGGAGTGATTGACCACTTTTTCTGAGGGTGCACTGAGGAGTGGGGCCCTGAGCTCTTAGCTCCTAAAGGGTCAGATATTTTGAGGTGGCCGTTTTCATTCCTGTCCTCCAGAACTCTATGGAAAGTGTTCAGGGAAGAAAAGCTACCCAGAGCAAAACCAAGCAGATTATTTAGCCTGGCCCCTGGGAAGAGTAATGCAATTCCACCTTGGGCAGACATTTGAGAATCACTGCAACAGGCCCTTCCCCAGAAGATCAGCAAGAATATCTAGCCAAGACCAAGTTCCATAATCAATGAGAACTGTGGAACTCTAGAGCTAGGGGAAAGCGATGCCTGGAATTCATTACTTTTTCTCCATGATCTTTTAGTCTTGCAAAATTAAATTTTTTTAATTTTATTTTTTATTCTATCTTTAACTTTTCCTTTTCCCTCTTTTAACGTTTTTTAAACTATTTTATCTTAACAATACCTTTTTTAAAAAAAATCCTTTTAAATTTTCATTGTTATAGTCATATTTTAATCCCTTCATTGTATTTAACTTTATTTTTTATATACATATACACTTTTCTTCTTTAAAATTTTGGGATACAATTTATTACAATAGATCAAAATATGCCTGAATCTAGTACATGGCTTCATTCTGGTTTCCAGTCTGATCACATTCTCTCCTCTTTTTATTTTTCTTTTTTCAACCAACTAATCAATTCCTTTTTTAGAATTTTTTTTAATTTTCATATTCCATATTCCATCCCTTCATCATGTTTACACTTATTTTTTTGTATATATATATATATATTTTTTTTTCTTTCTTTAAAATTTTGGGAGATAGTTTCTTCTATGAGATCAGAATACACCCAAAATCAAGTGGGTGGCTCTGTTCTATTCATGAGTCTCATATATGTGTGTGTGTATGTGTGTGTGTATTCCCCCCACTTTTTTCTCCTCCTGGTTTCGGGTCTCTTCTGATTTGCTTAGCATCTATTTTTGTGGTGTCTTTGCCACCCTCTCAGTATTTTATTCTCTCATTCATATTTCTTATCTGGATAAAATGACAAAGCAGAAAAACTCACCACACACACACACACACACAAAAAGAAAAGAACAGGAGACAGTATCAACAGCTAGGGACCTAATCAATATAGACATACAGACATAGGTAATATGTCAGAACTAGAGTTCAGAATGATGATTATCAAGCTGCTAGCTGGCTGGGCTTGAAAAAAGCATGGGAGATATCAGAGAATCCATTTCTGGAGTAATAAAACCCCTTTCTGGGGAAATAAAAGAACTAAAATCTGACTGTTGAAATTTAAAAAAAGCTATTAATGAGGTGCAATAAAAAATGGAGGCTCTTACTGCTAGGATAAATGAGGCAGAAGAGAGAATTAGTGATATAGAAGACCAAATGATGGAGAATAAAGAAACTGAGCAAAAGAGAGACAAACAACTACTGGAGCATGATGGGAGAATTTGAGAGTTAAGTGATACCATAAGATACCATAAGAAGTGATACCATTAGAATAATGGGAATTCCAGAAGAAGAAGAAAGAGAGAGGGGGGGTAGAAGGTATATTGGAGCAAATTAGGGTAGATAATTTCCCTATTATGGCAAAAGGAACAAACATCAAAATCCAGGAGATGCAGAGAACCCCCCTCAAAATCAATAAAAATAGTCATCTAATAGTAAAACTTACAAGTCTTAGTCACAAGGAGAAAATCCTGAAAGAAGCTTGGGACAAGAAGTCTATAATATAAAATGGTGGAAAGATTAGATTGGCAACAGACTTATCCACAGAGACCTGGCAGGCCAGAAAGAACTGGCATGATGTATTCAGAGCACTACACAAGAAAAATATACAGCTAAGAATACTATATCCAACTAAGCAGTCATTGAAGATAAAAGGAGAGATAAAAAGCTTCCAGGACAAACAAAAATTAAAAGACTTTGCAAACACCAAACCAACACTATAGGAAATATTGAAAAAAGGGTCCTCTAAGTAAAGAGACAGCCTAAAAGTAGTAGACCAGAAAGGAACAGAGACAAACACAGTAACAGTCACCTTACAGGAAATACAATGTCACTAAATTCGTATTTCTCAATAGTTATCCTGAATGTAAATGGGCTAAATGCCCCATCAATATACATAGGGTGTCAGAATGGATAAAAAATAAGACCCATTAATATGCTGTCTACAAGAAACTCATTTTAGACACAAAGACACCTCCAGATTCAAAGTGAGGGGGTGGGAAACAATTTACCATGCTAATAGACACCAAAAGAAAGCTGGAGTGGCAATCCTTATATAAGTTAAATTAGATTTTAGGCCAAAGACTATAAAAAGAGATGAGGAAGGACTCTATATGATACTTAAAAACAATAATAGTAGGGGACTTTAACATCTCCCTCACTGAAATGGACAGATCATCCAAGCAAAAGATCTACAAGGAAACAAAGGCTTTAAATGTCACAGTGGACCAACTGGACATCACAGATATATTCAGAAGATTCCATCCCAAAGTAACAGAATACACATTCTTCTCTAGTGCACATGGAACAGTCTCCAGAATAGATCACATCCTGGATCACAAATCAGGTCTCAACTGGTACCAAAATATTGGGATAGTTCTCTGCATATTTTCACACTACAATATTCTGAAGCTAGAACTCAATCACAAGAGGAAAGTTGGAAAGAACTTAAATACATGGAGGCTAAAAAGCATCCTACTAAAGAATGCTACTAAAGAAAGAACTACTAAAGAATGAACCAGAAAATTAAAGAAGAATTGAAAAAATTCATGGAAACCAATGAAAATGAAAACACAACTGTTAAAATCTTTGGGACACAGCAAAGGTGGTTCTGAGTGGTAAGTATATAGTAATACAAGCATTTCTCAAGAAAAAAGAAAGATCTCAAGTACACAACCTAACCCTATACCTAAAGGAGCTGGAGAAAGAAGAGCAAAGAAAACCTAAACCCAGCAGAAGAGAAATAATAAAGACCAGGGCAGAAATCAATGAAATAGAAACAAAAAGAACAGTAGAATAAATCAAGGAAACTAGGAGATGGTTCTTTGAGAGAATTAATAAGATTGATAAATTCCTGTCCAGACTTACCAAAAAGAAAATAGAAAGGACCCAAATAAAATCATGAATGAAAGAGGAGATCACAACCAACACCAAAGAAATACAATTATAAGAACATATTATGAGCAACAATACACCAGCAAATTTGACAATCTGGAAGAAATGGATGCATTTTTAGAGACATATAAACTACCAAAACTGAACCAAGATAAAATAGAAAACCTGAACAAATCCATAACCAGTAAGGAGATTGAAGCAGTCCTCAAAAATCTTCCAACAAAGAAGAGCCCAGGGATAGATGGCTTCTCAGGGGCATTCTACCAAAATTTAAAGAAGAAATAATAATTATTCTCCAGAAGCTGTTCCAAAAAATAGAAATGGAAGGAAAACTTCTAAACTCATTTAATGAGGCCAGCATTACTTGATACCAAAACCAGACAAAGACCCCATCAAAAAGGAGAATTACAGACCAATATCCTTGATGAACATGGATCCAAAAATTATCATCAAAATACTAGCCAGTAGACCCAACAGTACATTAAAAGGATCATTCACCACTACCAAGAGGGATTTATTCCTGGGCTGCAAGGTTGGTTCAACATCTGCAAATCAACAATGTTATATGATACATTAATTTAAAAAAAAGAACATAAGACACTTTCAATAGATGCTGAAAAAGCATTTGACAAAATACAGCATCCCTTCCTGATCAAAACTCTTCAAAGTGTAGGGATAGAGGATATACACCTCAATATCATCAAAGCCATCTAAGAAAAACCCACAGAGAATATCATTCTCAATGGAGAAAAAGTGAGAGCTTTTCCCCTAAGGTCAGGGACACGGCAGGGATGTCTATTATTACCACTGCTCTTCAACATAGTGCTAGAAGTCCTTGCGTTGGCAATCAGACAACAAAAAGAAATGAAAGGCATCCAAATTGGCAAAAAAGTCAAACTATCACTTTTTGCAGACAATATGATACTTTATGTGGAAAACCCAAAAGACTCCACTCCAAAATTGCTAGAACTTGTACAGGAATTCAATAAAGTGTCAGGATATAAAATCAATGCACAGAAGTCAGTTGCATTTCCATACACCAAAAACAAGACAGAAGAAAGAGAAACTAAGGAGTCAATCCCATTTATCATTGCACCCAAAACGATAAGATACATAGGAATAAACCTAACCAAAGAGGCACAGAAAACTAGTTTTCTTTGAAAAAAAAAATAGTTTTCTTAGAAAATTTTTCTTTGAAAACTAGTTTTTTAGAAAAAAATAGTTTACTCAGAAAACTATAAAGTACTCATGAAAGATATTGAGGAAGAAACAAAGAAGTGGAAAAGAATTCCATGCTCATGGATTGGAAGAACAAATATTGTGAAAACGTCTATGCTACCTAAAGCAATCTACACGTTTAATGCAATCCTTATCAAAGTACCATCCGTTATTTTCAAAGAAATGGAACAAATAATCCTACAATTTATATGGAACCAGAAAAGACCTCAAATAGCCAGAGGAATGTTGAAAAAGAAAGCCAAAGTTGGTGGCATCACAATTCCAGACCTTAAGCTTTATTACAAAGCTGTCATCATCAAAACAGTATGGTACTGGCATAAAAACAGACACATAGATCAATGAAACAGAATAGAAAGCCCAGAAATAGACCCTCAACTCTATGGTCAACTAATCTTCGACAAAGCAGGAAAGAATGTCCGATGGAAAAAAGACAGTCTCTTCAGCAAATGGTATTGGGAAAATTGGAGAGCCACATGCAGAAGAATGAAACTGAACAATTTCCTTACACCACACATGAAAATGGACTCAAAACAGATGACAGACTTCAATGTGAGACAGGAATCCATCAAAATACTTCAGGAGAACACAGGCAGCAACCTCTTCAACCTCAGCCACAGCAACTTCTTCTTAGGAACATTGCCAAAGGCAAGGGAAGCAAGGACAAAAACGAACTATTCAGACTTCATCAAGATCAAAAGCTTCTGCACAGCAAAGGAAACAGTTAACAAAACCAAGACACAACTGACAGAATGGGAGAAGATATTTGCAAACAACATATCAGACAAAGGGCTAGTGTCCAAAATCTATAAAGAACTTACCAAATTCAACACCCAAAGAACAAATAATCCAATCAAGAAATGGGAAGAATTCATGAACAGATATTTCTGCAAAGAAGACATCCAGATGGCCAACAGACACATGAAAAAGTGCTTCACATCACTCGGCATCAGGGAAATACAAATCAAAACCACAATGAGACAATACCTCACACCAATCAGAATGGCTAAAATTAACAAGTCAGGAAATGACAGATGCTGGCCAGGATGCGGAGTAAGGGAACCCTCCTCCACTGTTGGTGGGAATGCGAGCTGGTGCAGCCACTCTGGAAAGAAGCATAGAGATTCTTCAAAAAGTTGAAAACAGAGCCACCCTATAGCCCAGCAATTGTGCTACTGGGTATTTACCCTAAAGATACAAATGTAGTGATCCAAAGGGTCACATGCACTTGAATGTTTATAGCAGCAATGTCCACAATAGCCAAACCATGGAAAGAACCTAGGTGTCCATTAAAGATGAGTAGATAAAGAAGATGGGGTATATATATACAATGGATTACCATGCTGCCATCAAAAGAAATGAAAACTTGCCATTTGCGATGACGTGGATGGAACTAGAGGGTATTATGCTGAGCGAAATAAGTCCGCCAGAGAAAGATAATTATCATATGATCTCTCTGAGATGAGGAATTTGAGAGGCAGGGCAGGGGTTTAGGAGGTTGGGAAGGAAAAAATGAAACAAGATGGGATTGGGAAGAGACAAACCATTAGAGACTCTGAATCTCACAAAACAAACTGAGGGTTGCTGGGGGATGGAAGGAAGAGATAGGGTGGCAAGAACAGATAAAACAGACTTCAGCAGAAGGAAAATTATCAGGGTAAAAGAGAAGGATTGCATAATGATTTTTAAAAAGTCAATTCTCCAAAAAGATAACAGTCCTCAATATGCATGTATCTAACAAGTGAGAATCAAAATATATAAGACAAAATATGATAGAGCTTCAAGGAAAAACAGACAAATCCACTCTTGTATCTGGAGAATGTAACAGTTTTCTTTCATTATTGATATATAAAGCAGACAGAAAATCAGCAAGTGTGCAGGAGACCTGGATAGCACTGTAATCAACTTGACATTCAATTGACATTGATAGAATTTTCCATCTAACAACAGCACAGATTCCTCTCAAGCTTACATGGAACATGCACCAAGATAGATCACATATTAGGTCATAAAGACACCCAAAATAAAAGGATAGAAATCATACAAAGAATATTCTCTGACCATAATTAGTATTAAATTAGAAATCAATAATAGAAAGATAGTTGGAAAATACCCAAATATATGGATATTAAAATAACACATTCCTAAATAATGCATGGGTAAAGGAAGTCTTAAGAAAGCTTTTAAAAAAATATTTGAACTATATAAAATATAAAATACAACTAAGCAAAATTTGTGGGATGCAGTAGAGCATTGCTTAGAAGAAAGCTTGCAGTATGAAATACATTTATTAGAAAAGAAGAAAAATCGGGACACCTGGGTGGCTCAGTCAGTGAAGTGTCTGCCTTTGGTTCAGGTCATGATCCCAGGTCCTAGAATCAAGTCCTGCACTTGTTCAGCAAGTAACATGCTTCTCCCTCTGCCTACCACTCCCCTTGCTTGTGCTCTCTTTCAATCTCTCTTTCCCTGACAGATAAATAAATAAAATCTTTAGAAAAATGAAAAGAATAAAGACCTAAAAATCAATAAGCAAAGCTTCCACCTTAAGGAGTTTGGAGAAAATAAATCATACCTAGAGAAAGTATAAAAAAAGAAATAATAAAAATAAGAGAAGGAAACTGTATTGAAGAAGATAAATGTAGAAAATTTTAAAGATTGATTAAAAAAAATCTCCTGGAATTAATATGCAATTATAGTAAAGTTGCAATATATAAGTTGATATACAAATGTAATTTGTTTTCCTATACACCAACATTGAACTATTGGAACTTGAATTTAAAAACAATACACTCTCCCTCCAGATATTTAGACATAAATCTAAGAAAATATGTACAACATCTATATGAGACAAACTATATAATTCTGATAAAAGAAATTAAAGAAGATCTAAATAAATAGAGAGAAATTTCATTCATATATATATGAAGACTCAGTACTATTAAGATGTCAGTTCTTCCCAACTTGATCTACAGATTCAACATAACCAAACTATTCACAAGTTACTTCATGGACATCAACAAACTAAATCTAAAGTTTATAACAATAGACAAAATACCAAAAATAGCTAACTCAATATTGAAGAACAAAGGAGGGTGACTAGCACTATCAGCTTCAAATATTACTATAAAATACAAGTAATTGAGATAGTGTAGTGTTGGTGAAAGAGTAGGTAAATAGATCAATGGAACAGAATAGAAAGCCCATAAGTAGACACAGATAAATATAGTCATTGATATTTGACCAAGGAGCAAAGCAAGAGAAAGGATAATCCTCTCAACAATGGCACTGGTACATTTATATTAAAAAAAAAAAATGAATCTAGACATAGTACTCAAACTTCCACAAAACTGAACTCAAAATGGATCATAGGACAGAATGCAAATTTCGAAACTATAAAACTTGTAGAAGAAAATGCAGGAGAAAATCTGGGTGACTTTGGGCATGGTGATGACTTTCTGGCTATACCACCAAAAGCATGATCAGGACAGAAAAGAGTGATAAGTTTCCATTTATTCAAACTAAAGTTTTCTGATCTGTTAAAGACAATGCTAAGAGAATTTTAAAAAGATAAGGAACTGTCTAATCTGGGAGAAAGTATTTGTGAAACACTTATCTGATAAAGGACTTGTACTCAAAATATGCAAAAAAAAACCTTAAAATTTAACAGGAAGAACAAAAATGACATTTTCTTTTAAGTATCTAAACAGGCACTTCACTCAAGAAAATATACAGATAGACAATAATCATCCAACAAGATATTCAAAATCATTTGTCATTAAGGAATTGCAAATTCAAACAATGGGATACTACTGCACATCTACAAAAATGGATAAAAAAACAGACAATACCAAATCCTGGTGAGGATGCATAGTAATAAGAACGCATATTCACTGCCTATGGGAATACAATGGCACAACCACTTTGCAAGATTATTTGATATTTCTTACAAAGTTAAACATAGTCTTACCATATAATCTGGCAATCTTGTTCTTAGGTATTTACCAACAAATTAGATAACTTACATTTACATGAAAACCTACACATAAATTTTTTAAACTGTCAAAAATTTGAAGCACAAAGGTGCTTTTGACAGTGTTTGAATAAATAACCCATAGTATATCCATATAATGGGATATTACTTAGTGCTAAAAAGAATTCCTGATGCTGCTATTCATATTATACTGGAACTGAATGACTGAGTAAATCAATGGAGGATAATGAAAACCAAATTTCTCACCATTGAAGTGGGAGTTACACATAAGCAATGATCAATTTGTTATGGACAAATTGGAGGCATCAGTAAAAGCTCATATTTAGCTACAGAAATATTTGTAAATATGTCTATATACATGAGTTAGAAGTATCATACCATATCAAGGGTATATACTATCAATGTAACAATACTTTTGATCTTGACCTTGGTTGTCTGGCTTACATAGTGTCTTATCAGGATTTCTCCATTAGAAGTTATTTTTGTTCCCCTTTCTGTATTGTACAGTTTGGAAGTAAGTCACTACACATAGCCCAGAGAGCCTAAGGAGACAGGACACATAAAGGTAAACGTGGTTTTCTGAATGAAATCCTGGAACAAAAATGGTATTAAGTTAAAACTAAGAAAATACGAATAAACTAGGTATTTTATTTATTTAAAATGAATCCATTTTGGTTCCTTGATTGTAATAAATGTATCACACTAATGAGGTATAATATTAGAGGAAATAGTACAGGATATATGGGAGATGTGTACTATTTTGTCAATTTTTCTCTAACTCTAAGACTATTCAACAAATAGAGACTATTCAAAAACACCAGTAAGCTGTCTTGCAAAAAATAAATAGGTAAATAAAAATGAAAACAAAAGGAAAAGAAACATGAGAAAGAAAAAAGAGAAACAAGAATAACAATGCCATCTTGAATTTGGGTAAGTGGGATAAACATGAGGAATATATAACACCTTTTTTTCATAATGGAAGCAGAAAGTTTCAGAAGTTAATTAGAAAAGTCAGACAATTGTAAAAATGTTTAATTTTCAAAGAAGAAACAAGATGGTTCCAGAATGCACTGAAATCTAACACAATATAATGTCTGCAAATAACTTAAAATATTTAATAAAAATGCAAGCAAGTTCATTAGATCAAGCAGTTAAATATATTAATTTTAGTGATATTTATTAATTCAAAAGGGTAATTTCTATGCACTGAAAGTACAGGATACAGCTGAAATCTAGAAGTGCTTCATCAGTTCTTGCCAAATTGCAGATAAATAGGTAAAACTAAATTTTAATGCACCCAATATGCAAGTTGTCATAGATGCTATGGTATTAGTTGTATGGGATTAGTATAAGCTGTCATTAGTCCTCATGTAGCTATAAAGCAAGCTTTCAAACTGAGTTTTGAAACTTTGTACTTTATTTGATATCATTACACCAACTTCTTCTGAATGTCATTTTTCCAAGATAGAAGATATTGAGAACAACAAAATAAATTACTTATGTTGGGGTTTTATTTGAAGGAGAAAAGCAAGATTACCTTACATTTTAGTATACATAGGTAATTATATTTTTAAAATATTCCCAACTAAAAGTATTTAACTTGAATATACCTAGCCACAACAAAACTTAAGTGACATGAAAGATCTTGCCTGCATACACAAGGATGCTGTATGACATGCTAATGTTTGGAAGCCAGAAACCAATGGGGAAAGAAAGTGGTAAATTTGTTAAAGGGCTTCAGTAAAAAAATATTTTGCTATTTATAAATACTTACAAATATATTTAAAAATGCGTGCATTTTAATATATTAGATACAGTTAACACTTTCAAAGTCTTAAGCACATATTTGGAGAGATATATAATGTTACATTTCCTTGAAAGAAAAAATATACTTTTGTGGTTCACTGAGAGCTCTTAGTGATGTATAATGAGCATGAGCTGAGCTTTATTTGTTCAGCTATGAAAGTAGGAGTTGAGGAAATGATGGTTATCCCTGTTCCAAACCCTCTTAATTTAATAAGAAGCAGGTCCTGAAATTGACCAGTAAGACACACATGGCATTTGTTTTATTGAAGAGCTAAATCATGTTTTCTATGATGAGAGTTTATCTTAGAATTTGAAATCATACATTTCAGAGTTGTTTTCTAGGTTCTTCCATTCCTTTCCATCAGCCACACACTAAAGACTTTATTACTTATCTGGCAAAATATTATTGTGCCCCTTCTAGCAGTGGTCCACATGGCCAAACATGGTACCCATTTCAAAGCTGTGTCTTAGGCACTGTAGCAGAAAGCAAAGACACAAGTGCTTAAAATCAAATTTAGAAAAAAATGGTTAAGATGACAAATTTTATATTATGTATATTTTTAGCACAATTCTTTAAAAAATCTAATGTGGAAGTCTAAAAGTGCAATGTTGGTTAGTATAAAGAAGTGAAAGCACATTATTTTCTTTCTGCTTACTTTAACACGTATCCATTCTGTACCTTTTAAAGTACACTATTTTGTGTCACTCTCTCTACCTCACTGGGCTTCAGTTTATTCATTCTCAAAACAGCCTTTTGTGTAAGGTAATTTCTAAAACCCCTTATAGCCCTATTGTTCTTCGATTCACAGATAACATATTTTTTTCCAAGATAATATGAGCCACATTGTCTTTTTTTTTAAGAGAGGGAAGACTTTTTGTTTGTTATATTCACTTTTCAACAATTTGAGCTTTTGTTATTATATATTTCTATACTTAAAGCACTTTTGTTATATGAAATTAGAACTTGTATAGATTTTGAAATTATCCCCCCCAAACAGCTTAGATGTCTAGCAGCCAATAGTTCAACTAAAGTGCAGTTTCAACTAAAGTGCAATTTGTATATCAAATTGAAACTGTTCAATTAATCAGAAATTATATTGCATTTTCCTTTAATACAAAAATATATGGAGTGCAGCGCTAAGAGTACCAGTCCTAGTGGGAAACAAATCGCCTCAGCAATATCACTGAGGCAAATGTAGACACCTTTAGGTGTGTCAGAAGCAAAAATACTCATTAGTAGTTGGAAACTTATTGAAATTAAGGCAGTGGCTCAATATTCAATTGAAGGAATAAAATTCAAATCTATACAAGAAAATCTACAACTCTGTCATTGAATACCATATGTAAAAGGAAAGAGGCTAATGTACAGATTTTTCAAATGCATTTTAGCTCCCTAGGAATAGAACCCCCCTTTTAACTTTCAGTCCTAAAGTTCAAATTTCTTACATCTATTTTGAGATAAATTTCTAGGGATGTGTTATTCAACAAAACACAGCACTTGACTGATTTGACAAACACAATATTTCTCAGATTAAAAGACATACAAATATGATGGTGTTTTATACTTTTATCTGATCTCTCACCATTTTAATTTTCCACTTATCAGCTAAAGATGCATTCACTGCACATAGTAGATATGCACATGGGAGCTTATTCACACGTTAGTTACTAAAAGTCCCTATTCTCAAACTAATGTGATAGGGAATAAAGGTTAAATATACAGTCAGCACCAATAAATGCCTGTAAATACAATCGCAAATGTATGAGAATGAGAACAATGCTACTGAAATGGAAAGAGGGGGAGTTATTTGAGGAAATGTATCTGCAAATTTTAGTGGAGCAGGAGAATGCAGGGAAGAGAGCGCATTAGGGAAAAAGACCTGGAGACTTAGCTGGGATGGTAAAATCTAGTTAAAGTGGGATGCCCAGTTGGGAGTAGAGAGAGATTAGAAAAGGTGAGAGCCTCAGTAGACGTGTGATGAAAATGTTAAACCATTGGTAAACAAACAAGTTTATAAACCAGGATGTTAATTAGCAATTGGATGAAGACTTCAGCAGTGTGAAATCTGTTAAATTTCCTTTCTGATCCTTTTAGAGACATCTTGAATTTCACATTGCCACACATCTGCTGTGATCACACTTCTGCATGGGATGTCTCAGTAGCCATTCAAAATACCAACAAGAGTCAAATTATGGAAAGAATCCAATGTCCATCGACTGATGAGTGGATAAAGAAGATGTGGTATATATATATACAATGGACTATTACTCTGTCATCAAGAAGAATAAAATCTTGTTTTTGCAATGACATGGATGGAGCTACAAGGTATTTTGCTAAGCAAAATTAGTCAGAGAAAGACAAATACCATATGATTTCACTCATATCTGGAATTTAAAAAACAAAACAGATGAACAGATGGGAGTGGGAAAAAAGAGAGAGACAAACAAACCATAAGAGACTTTTTTTCTAAGATTTTATTTATTTATTTGACAGAGAGAGAGACCACAAGTAGGCAGAGAGGCAGGCAGAGCAAGAGGGGGAAGCAGGCTCCCTGCTGAGCAGAGAGCCTGATGCAGGGCTCGATCCCAGGATCAGAGATCATGACCTGATCTGAAGGCAGAGGCTTAACCCAGTGAGCCACCCAGGTGCCCCCAAACCATAAGAGACTCTTAACAATAGAGAGCAAACAGGATTGATAGAGGGAGGTGGGTGGGGGATGGGCTAGATGGGTAATGGGTATTAAGGAGGGTGCTTGCTGTGTTGAGAACTGGGTGTTTTATGTAAGTGATCACTGAATTCTACTCCTGAAACCAATATTGCGCTGTATGTTAAGTAGAATTTTTTTAAATTGTGTTATGTTAGTCACCATACAGTACATCATTAGTTTTTGATGTAGTGTTCCATGATTCATTGTTTGCATATAACACCCAGTGTTCCATGCAATCCGTGCCCTCCTTAATACCCATCACCAGGATCACCCATCTCCCCACACTCCTCCCTTCTAAAACTCTCCCTTTGTTTCCCAGATTCTGTAGTCTCTCATGGTTCATCTTCCCCTCCGATTTCTCCTTCATTTTTCCCTTCTCCTAATGTCCTCCATGCTATTCCTTACGCTCCACAAATAAGTGAAACCATATGAAAATTGACTTTCTCTGTTTGACTTATTTCACTTAGCATAATCTTCTCCAGTCCTGCTCATGCTGATGCAAAAGTTGGGTATTCATCCTTTCTGTTAGCTGAGTAGAATTTAAGTAAAATCTGAAAAAAAAAATGGCCTCTTTTCCAAAAATGTTCTCTTTTTTCAATCCAAAAACATAACATTCATGGTGCTAATCTTCTGTTAATAAACTTTCAGTGTTTCCCTAAAACAGACTTTACAATCTTAGGAATATGGAACCTCCCTTCAAGTAACTCAGGAGCCTCTTCATTTGTGTCCCAATTTCCCATGTTCAGTTTTATGTTCCTAAAACCTTCTGTAGACATTTGCTGGTTTACCCTGTTCTTCTCTCCACTTGGAATAATGCTTCATATTTAGTATTAACACTGAGAATATGTTTATTTAGTCTTTCCTGGTACATTTGATTATCAAAGTACAAGTGATTCTTCTTTGAGACCTATCAAAAGTACATCTCTTTTCTGACACTCTCCAGTCATTCTATCCATAAGTCATCCTTTTGGTAACACTGAATTTACCCTCTTGTATTCTGTTTGTCACATCCCAGCTGGGTACAGTCCCCTGGCCCCAACCCCACGTGATACTGGGGATTCCTTAAGAACAGAAGCTAAGCCTTGTTAAAACTTGCATCCCTCACAACGTCAAGTGTGGAAAATTAATCTCTTTCCAGAGAGGGAATAGTATAACTGAACGACTAAAATAACAAGGGATAAAGAAACTCCCTATCAAGACTGGAGAATGGTAACATCAAAAACAGCATTTTCTCCCATCACAATTTCATCTGTAGCTAGCTCTACTTTGAAATTGTATTTGGTCTTTCAACAGCTGAGATCAAAATGTTAAACTAGGTTGATTGTTAAATATTTTCATCCATTTTATCATTTTCCCTGAATTTATTTTTCAAACATACTAATAATGTATTGGCACAAATCACTCATAATACTTGGATTTTATATTTTTATCTCTAAAAATGTTTTCTATCAGAAAAAAAATATTTTTAGGACATTATAAAGTATCAATATGTATTTCAACCATGAAACCTTTCTCGCCCTGTTAGTTTTTTTTCTAGAATTTATGGTTGGTGAACATGATTTAAGATCAAAGAGTTAAAAAAAATGACGTAAATCGCTCCAAGAGCAATATCATATCCAGACTAACCTGTCATTTTGGTTCCTTCACACATTTTTAAAAGAATCAAATGTACAATGTGGTTTGGAAAGAAAACTAGTGTAAATGTACATTCCAGGGAAAAATCTACCACAGTCTTATTTGTCCTTGCTGAATTATTTTCTTGTTTATTTATTGTCCAACAAATTTATAAAATTCTGAGAAACCATGTGTAATAAAGTGTAATTATAGAGTAACATTCATTATGGAAAGTATGGTGTATAATTTGAACATTTTGTAGATTCTAAGAAGATTATACTTCATGTTACTCATGCACTTAACTGTCTATGCTTTGTATAGTGATGATTTTATCCATCATTAATTCAATGAATATAGAAAGGATCTTCTAAAAATTTTTCTTTTCCTCATACACACCTACAATGTGCCTTGCACACACAGAGTATCAGTAGATGTTACATAACATGTAAGCTAAGGGACAGTGCAAACAAATATAACTTCTGTGAGTGATGACTTAAGAAAGAACCACTGTTGCTAAGACTGGACAAGGGAGAAAATTTGTAAAATTTCTAGGTGCTTTTCCACTCCACCTGCATTTCATAGAAAATATATCATACGGAATCCACTCAAGGGACACCAGTCAGGGAGGGAAGGAAGCTGAGTGGAGAAGATGGTCTATATATGAGATTTACGATGAGTGGATGCTGATGAGCCAGATCTGGAAAGGGGAATTAATTGAAAGGAAATAAATGGCAAAAAGCCCAGAGACAATGAAAAGGAATACAAAGCAAAAGCAGGAGCCTAGAGTGTTGGCAATAGTAGCGGTGGCTTAGGGGTGTGTGCCCTGCTCTTATTTCCATTGGTCCTACCATGTGGTATATTTGCGGGTATTCCTTACGGAATACTAGAAAACTCTCTAGACTAATTATCCACATTATTACCAGATTTGTGGGAGCAAGTTGATTTCCTAATTTGATAGGCAGATGGAAGTAAGCAATTTTAGAAAAGACCGCAATTTTAAGACTGAGAATAATCATGAGGCTTCTTCAATTGTTTTAAAGCAGCTAAATACAAAGACTATTGAATGTAATGAAATGGGGACCGAGAAGTTTATGGCAGGTACACAAGATTCTTTCCTTTACCACCAGAGCTGGGCCAAACTTTAAGTTTTATATCATCAGGTCTATTTTAGAGTTTTCCATTTGGACCACATATTCTCCTATAATGTTTATAGACATTTCTTAAGGATGGCACTGAATAAATATCACTTTATAAGAGCTGGTTCTCTTTTAACTCTGTCTACATCTTAACTTCTTTCACTCTTAAATATATTAAAAGAATAAGCTACTATCTCATTTGATCCTTCAAAATATACTTAAAGTCCCTGTGATTCTCCTAATCTATAAAGTGAGGATAAAAATAGTACCCGATCTACAGAATTGTTCTAAGAATTGTTCAACAAGGTAATACTGGCAAAAATACTTAAAAAATGTGTTAATATATAAACTCCATATATTTTACTTTTTATTGTAAACAAAATTAAATTTTGTTTTATTTTTCATTTCTCCTTAATTTGAATTATTATTACATTTTCTCTTTAAGTATATTAGAAAGTTATGAGTAGAGAGATATTCAATGTAAAATATTCATACATTACAGGGGTGCTGGGGTGGTTCAGTCACTTTAGCATCTGACAATTGATATTGGGTCATGTCATGATCTCAGGGTTGTGAAATTGAGCCCCGGTCAAGCTCTGTTCTGGGTGAGGACCCTGCTTAGGATTCTCTCTCTGTCCCTTCTGCCCACCTCCTCTCTTCCTCTCTTTCAAAAAAAAATTTTTTTTCACACATTACAAATGAAATACACTCTTTTGGTCACTGCCGTGTTCTGTCAATGGTGACCACTATCACACTCTAGTACTGGTATAACTTTCTTACATTTAGACAAGAATAGCATATTATATGTCAGATTGGCTCTGCAATATCTGTTTTTTCTAATGCAAGTAGGATTGATATTCATTTAAGTCAATACATAAAGATCTAACTTTTTCTCTTCTATTTTATATTATTCCATTGTATTATTTCCAATAAAATAATTACCAATTTCTCTATTAATACTAGATTGTTTTCTACTTTGTTCCACTATAAACAAAGCTGAAATACATAGGTGTGTGATTGCCAGTGATTTTCTAGTATAGAAAAAAGAAAGAGAATTAAAAGAGAATTATTGATTTAGATACCATGCTTTTCAAACACTTTTAAATAAATATTTCCAAATAACCCTTTAGGAATAACTTTATCAAACTACATCCCCTCAGGCAGTGTAGTAGCATACCTGTTTCCATTAATCTTCTCCAATATTTGACTTCATTAAACATGAATTTAGTAGTCTGGTGAGTAAAAAAAAAAAAAATGGCATTGTTAATTTAATTTTAAATGATCTTTGGGAAGCCTGGGTGGCTCAGTGTGTTAAGCTTCTGCCTTCAGCTCAGGTCATGATCTCAGGGTCCTGGGATAGAGCTCCACATCGTGCTTTCTGCTCAGTGGGGAGACTGCTTCCCTCTTTCTCTGCCTGCCTCTCTGCCTACTTGTGATCTCTGTCTGTCAAATAAATAGATATACTCTTTAAAAAAAAGTAAATGATCTTTATTAGTAGTGAGGTCATGAAGCCTTTAAAATGCTTACCAACTATTTGTATTTCTCTGTTGCCAAATATGCATTCCCAGGCTGCTGTTTCTTGGGCTTGGTAGTTTGAAGTTTCCTTATTTAGTTACAGGTGTTCTCTATATAATGTGGGCAATAAAACATTATTTTTTTTCTTTTTATGTTACAAATTCCCTTTCACAAACTGTTTCTTAATTTTTTAATTCAGAATTTTTTTCTTTTAAAATTTTAATTTTATGTCTTTGAAGTTATCAAAAAAACCCATTTTCTAAAAATCAATATTATTGTGTTCTCTTTTTCATGTTTTATTAATAACATTTTTCTACTTGAATTGGTATTGGTATTTTTCAGGTTTCTTTGACTGTTTTTATATATAGTTCTAGCTATATATAATAATACATGTTATCTATTGTGAGTTAAGACTTATGAAGAATGTAAGATCTATGTCTATTTTTTTTTGACATATGGATGTCCAGTTGTTCCAGCACCATATCTGAAGACTATCTTTGCTCCATTGTATTACCTTTGATCCTTTGTTAATAATCAGTTGACTCTATGAATGCGGATCTATTTCTGGACTCTCTATTCTGTTCCACTAATCACTTTGTCTCTTTTTCACTAATATCACACTCTCTTAATTACTATAGTCATAGAAAGTCTATAAGCTAGGTAGTGTCAGTCCTCCAACATTGTTGCTCTTGTTCAATACAAGTTGGAGATTCTAGTTATTGTGCCTCTCCATATAAACTTTGGAATCAGTTTATCAATATCCAGAATATAAAAACTTCATGGGATTCTGTTTGAATTTATAGCTCAAGTTAGAAAGAATTGACATCTTTACAATATTGAGTCTTCTTATTCATAAACTTGAAATATCTTTCCATTTATATATTCTCATATGCTATTGTTTCCATTAAAGTCCTTAGCATGTTAGTCATAGTTAAATCCATGTTCTGAATCCTTCATTCATGTCATATCTAAGTCTGGTTCTGATGCTTATTCTGTCTTCAAACTGTGTTTTCCCATGTAGTATGCTTTGTAAATTTTTGATGAAAGCCAGAGATGGGTACTTCTAATCCCTGGGTAAAAGAAACTTCAAAAAATAGATATTTACTAATAAGATGGTAAGGGTGGGGGAGGTGAAATGTTCTATATTCCTATGATTAGGTTCAAGTCTGTTAGTAATCTGTGCCTCTTGGCTGTGAAATTCACAAATGCTTCTCAGGTGGGACAGGATGCCTAGATGCCAGTGAAGTTTAGTATTTCCCTACCCCCAGGTCAGTTAGGCCCTGATCAAACCTTAGGACATTAGGCTTTGGTTAAATAATTTCCCTCAAGGGTAGACCTCTTTAGGAAAAACAGAATCCTCAGGCATGTTTACAAATTATTCCTTTTCCCTTTTCCCTATTGGAAGCAAGAGGTGATCCTTCTCTTATCTTCACTCTTCAAACCTGGTAGAGCTCCAGGAGATAAGACTCACAAGTGTGCCATCCCATCCCTAGAGTTTTTTGATGCACAGATTTTTCCACACTGAGTCACTGAGTTATAATTCAGGTTTTCCTGCCTTGATACTTGTTCCTACAGAGATTTCTGCTTAGGGATTTTGCTCCAGTCAAGTTGTGTCTGTCTCTGTATTTTGCCTATTCTCTCTAACAATGAGTATTTTGCACTGTGACCTCATTTCTCCTATGGATCTAAAATAAGTTGTGTTTTCAGTGTGGTCAACTTTTTTCTCATTATCAGGATGAAGTGGAGACTTCTAACCACCTTAAATGCAAGACTGGATGCAAAGAATCTCCCAATTTGTTTTATAAGTTATATTGTTTAACATCTAAAGACTCATGTCTATATGTTATATCTTAGTACATATTTCATGTTAACAATATTATTAATCCCTCTTTGGTTCTTTTAATATACTCTGTCTTAAATTTTACCTTAATATTAAGAGTGCTATGTCTGCATTTTCATTTTTTTTATATCCATTTTATAAGTCATCTTATTTAGTTCTTTACCTACAGAGGTGGTGTAGTGCATAAGTTAAAACTGTGGGCTGTTCAACCACGCTAGCTCGCTCCAAATCTGGATTCTTGTAATTAATGGTTATATTATCTAGGTATAGTGGGACTACTGTCCCAACACATACCAAGAATAATGAAAGATTGTCATTTTTGAGAGAAACCTAGAAGAATAAAGAGGTCTGCAGTAGGTTCTGGCTGCAGTAAAACAGCCCCACTCCTTGGGCCCGAAGACCTAACAGACTCTAAGGTGCTAGAGGTATTGTGGTAGAAGTTGTCATGTAGAGTTTATGGAAAACAGCAAAAAGAGATTTATAATGTAGATCTTTGAGGTTTTTGAACAAGACCAGATAATGTCAAATAACATAGAAAATTAAATACCATTTGGAAAATAGCTCCTCTCATCCTACTAGGTGGGTAGAAGTGGAGCATCTTAACCTAGAATATCAAGTGACCATGCAGTGGTCAGTGATGGATGCAAAATGAGTTGGGTCATGAGGCCTAACAGCAACAAGATGGCAGAGTACATTCCATATTGTATACAAGCAGGCCAGAGATAACAAAAAACCTGTATGAACAGAGAAACCAGTTCCCCATGTATCCACCACTGCTCCAACTGACACCTCTAGCTTTCTGGGCTGTCCCTTTAGACTTGCTTGATAAAGAGTGAAAAGATCAAGATTTATTCATGAATAGGCTAGCTAAGTATATAAGTGTAAGCTGAAAGACAGTGCTCCAGGGAAATCCTTAAATGGACAAAGTTTTGGACACTACACTTTGTCACACCACTTTGTGTGGAAAGAAAAATGGCCTGGGGTAAGAATGTACATAGACTCATGGGAAATGCTCCATGTCTTGGCCTTTTGGCCAGGGACCTAGAAGTTAGAAGACCAGGTGTTCTGGAGAAGCAGTGTGTACACAGACCTATGGAAGTAGGCTGGGGGTGAAAAGACTTTTGTGTCATGTGTCAGCACCAATCAGTGAGCACCCACTATGGAAAAAGCACTAAACAAGGAAGTAGACAAAATAACTCAGCCAGTGTTGTTAGCGTCTACCTTTGGCCACTCCAGTGTTGGCGCAATGAATTTAGGAGATAATTAGTCATGTTTTCAGGAATGGAGGTCATGCCTAGAACCAAGCATTGGTTCCCACTCCCTAAGGCTGATCTATTATTACTGCTACCAAATGACCAACCCGCTAGCAACAGAAACAGAAGCCAAACCTCCAGTATATAGTACCATCCTTTAAGGAAACTAACCACCAGTTGCACAATTTGGTTACAATGAATACTTCCCACTACAATGGGAACAGTGATTCACCCTGCCCCAAATCAACACATACCATAGGTGTAGATTTTCTTTTTCTGCCCACAGGATCTTGGCCAATAAACCTAGATGCCAGGCTGTGCTTCAGAGTTCTACAGACTGAATGTTTGTACATCCCCCTCACCTAATTCATATGTTGAAGCCTAAACACCAATGTGATGGTATTTGGAGGTGGACCTTTGGGAAGTGATTAGAGAATGAGGGTGGAACACCTATAAGTAGAATTAGTGTCTTTATAAAAGAGATCCCAGAGGGCTCCCTCATTTTAGCACGTGAGGATTCAGGGAGAAGACAGTTGTCTACCAATCAGGAGGCAGGCCCCTGCCTGACACAGAATCAGTAGGCCCCTGCCAGACATGGATCAGTAGAATCAGTGGATCTTGGAGTTCTAACTTCCCAGAACTGTGAGGAATATGTTGTTGTTTACAAGACACCCAGTCTATGAAATTTTGCTATACGAGCCTGTGGTAAAACAAGAATCTATTTCCTGGGGAGACAAAACTAAGATATTTGATAGATCTATTTCTTCCTTTGTAAAGTGGGGACAATCAGAATTAGGCAGATACAAATTAGATAATAGATACTTTAAGGTAGAATAATGTCTAGTCAGTAGTAGTTGATAAATGTTGGTTCCTTTTCAGAAATGCACAGAAATGTTTGTTATTCATTTGTTTTCTATTTTTTTTAAGATCTTATCTATTTATGTACTTGAGAGAGAGTGAGAGAGAAAGAGTAGGGGAAGAGGGACAAACAGACTGTGCACTGAGCACAAGCCAGATGTACGGCTTGGTCTCAACCCTAAGATTATGACCTGAGCCAAAATCAATAGTCAGATGCTTAACCAAATGAGCCACCCAGGCACCCCTGTTTCTATTTTTTTTTTAATAAGTGATTTACCACATTCACATTTTTTAATGATTAATGTATTTAGAATTAATTCAGTGTAACCAGATAATAGGAACATGGAAAACTATGATGCATATATTGAACAAACATCTTTCAGTGCTTCGTACCATGCTCAACACTTTGTATAAATAGATGAATAGGATCTAGCACATGTCCTCAAGAAAAATACATTCTGTTAGCCATTTGTATGTCTTCATTGGAGAAGTGTCTGTTTATGTCTTCTGCCCATATTTTGATGTGATTTTCTGTTTTGTATGTATTGAGTTTGAGGAGTTCTTTATAGATCCTGGATATCAGCCCTTTGTCTGAATATCTTCTCCCATTCCATGGGTTGTCTCTTTGTTTTGTTGACTGTTTCCTTTGCTGTGCAGAAGCTTTTGATCTTGATGAAGTCACAAAAATTCATTTTCACTTTTGTTTCCTTTGCCTTTGGAGACATATCTTGGAAAGAAGTTGCTGTGGCTGATGTCGAAGAAGTTACTGCCCATGACCTCCTCTAGGATTCTGATGGATTCCTGCCTCATGTCGAGGTCTTTTATCCATTTCAAGTTTATCTTTGTGTATGGTATAAGAAAATGGTCGAGTTTCATTCTTCTACACATAGCTGTCCAATTTCCCCAGCTCCATTTATTGAAGAGACTGTCTTTTTTCCACTGTATATTTTTTCCTGCTTTGTCAAAGATTATTTGACCAGAGTTGAGGGTCCATATCTGGGCTCTCTACTCTGTTCCACTGGTCTATATGTCTGTTTTTATGCCAGTACCATGCTGTCTTGGTGATCACAGCTTTGTAGTAAAGCTTGAAATCAGGCAACGTGATGCCCCCAGTTTTGTTTTTCTTTTTAAACATTTCCTTAGCAATTTGATGTCTCTTCTGATTTCATACAAATTTTAGGATTGTTTGCTCCAGCTCTCTGAAAAATGCCAGTGGAATTTTGATGAGAATGGCACTGAAAGTATAGATTGCTCTAGGCAGTATAGACATTTTAACAAAGTTTTTTCTTCTGATCCATGAGCATAGAGAGGTCTTCCATCTTTTTATGTCTTCTTCAGTTTCTTTCATGAGTGTTCTGTAGTTCCTCAAGTACAGATCCTTTATCTCTTTGGTTAGGTTTATTCCCAGGTATCTTATGGTTCTTGGTGCTGTAGTAAATGGAATCAATTCTCTAACTTCCCTTTCTGTATTTTCATTGTTATTGTATAAGAAAGGAACTGCTTTCTGTACATTGATTTTGTATCCTGCCACAGTACTGAATTGCTGAAAGAGTTCTAGTAGTTTGGGAGTGGAACGGCTAACAGACACATGAAAAAATGTTCATCATCACTAGCCATCAGGGAGATTCAAATCAAAACCACATTGAAATACCACCTTACACCAGTTAGAATGGCCAAAATTAACAGGACAGTAAACAACGTGTGTTGGAGAGGATGTGGAGAAAGGGGAACCCTCTAACACTGTTGGTGGGAATACAAGTTGGTGCAGCCACTTTGGAGAACAGTGTGGAGATTCCTTAAGAAATTAAAAATAGAGCTTCCCTATGACCCTGCAATTGCACTGCTGGGTATTTACCCCAAAGATACAGATGTAGTGAAAAGAAGGGCCATTTGTACCCCAATGTTCATAGCAGCAATGTCCACGGTCGCCAAACTGTGGAAAGAACCAAGATGCCCTTCAACGGACAAATGGATAGGAAGATATGGCCCATATACACGATGGAGTATTATGCCTCCATCAGAAAGGATGAATACCCAACTTTTGTAGCAACATGGACGGGAGTGGAAGAGATTATGCTGAGTGAAATAAGTCAAGCAGAGAGAGTCAGTTATTATATGGTTTCACTTATTTGTGGAGCATAAGAAATAACACGGAGGACATAGGGAGATGGAGAGGAGAAGGGAGTTGGGGGAAATTGGAGGGGGAGATGAACCATGTGAGACTGTGGTCTCTGAAAATCAATCTGAGAGTTTTGGAGGGGCGGTGGGTGAGAGATTGGGTGAGCCTGGTGATGGGTATTATGGAGGGCACGTATTACATGGAGCACTGGGTGTAGTGCACAAACAATGAATTCTGAAACACTGAAAAGAAATTTTAAAAATAAATAAAAATTAAACAAAAACAAACAAAAAAATACATTCTACTTAACAGTGTTTTTTAAATTTCTTCAACATGGAGCACTGTACAAAATACTCTTCTTTCATAAACTAATATACATAAACTATTACAAGAAATGCACTCTGATATTTTAAATTCATTGCATTCTGTTCTATTCTGCTTCATTTTTTTAATGTCCCACTAACAAGGCTTATGTGAGGTATGAATGGGTTATTATTCATAACTTGAAAACATTGATCCAAGTAAGAATATGATAAGCATTATAAAAGAAGTATAGGCAAAACTTTCTATGAAATCAGAAAATGACAAAATTATTGCCATCTGTGAGGTCAGATTAGTCTCCATGAAAAGTGGCATAAGACCTTAGAAAATATCATTTAGGTTATAAAGACATAGAAGGCCAGTCATTCCAAGTGGACAAAGCAGTGTAAGTAAAGACAGAAGGGCACAAAAGCATGGCACATGCCTACATAATAGTGAGTACTATAAGGCAGTGAGGTTGATAAAAAAGAGGTTAAGAAATCAAAAAGGAAAAGTCTGGTGGAGTCAACTGGGCACTGAATGCCTGCTTAAGATTGGAATTACAGGGGCGCCTGGGTGGCTCAGTGGGTTAAAGCCTCTGCCTTTCGCTCAGGTCATGATCCCAGGGTCCTGGGATCGAGCCCCGCATCGGGCTCTCTGCTTGGCAGGGAGCCTGCTTTCTCCTCTCTCTCTCTCTCTCTCTCTCTCTCTCTGCCTGCCTCTCTGCCTACTTGTGATCTCTGTCTGTCAAATGTATAAATAAAATCTTAAAAAAAAAAACCATTAAAAGATTGGAATTACATTCTGTAGACACCACTAAGCAAGGAAAGGTTTTAATCAGACCACTGCTTTGGGAAGATTAATTTTGCAGTAATCTATAAAATGAGTAAAGGGCAAGTTTAGAGGCTATGGAGCTCGTCCAGTGGTCACTGCATTTTTCTTGTGAGAACCAACAGAGTCTTAACCCAGAAGGGTGTTTCCTGGCTTGGAGCAAAATTCCTATGACAACCCACATGTAGTTTGGCTTTGTCTACCTCTCCAGCATTAGGAGGTCTTATTCCTCCATGGTACCCTATACTCCAGCCACACTGGACTTTCAGTGCCTTGGATGCTTCCCACGTTGTCCATATCACGATTTCACTCATGCTTTTTCCTCTCCATAGATCACGCCATGTACTGCCCACCCATCTGTCTAGCATCCATCATCCTTAGGTGTCAGCTCAGTGTCAGTGCCTCATCATTAGTCCCATTCACAGATAAGAACACCAAGGCCTGGAGGGGTTTTTAACTTGCTCAGGGTCACACAGCTAATAAATGGAAAGATACCTTTCATATCCAGGAAGTCTGTTTACAGAGTGACATGAGACGGTTCCTTCTTGGACATACTTGGATTTTCAGGTAAAACAGATGTCTGCCAGAAGCAAAGTCTACTCTCAACACCAGCCATCTTTCCAGGGCTCACAGTCACTTCCCTCTGTATTTCTCCTCCAGCGTCCTATCTCTTTTCTGACTGGCAAATCCCCACTGTACACTCTGAACAAAATTCTGGATGGAGTCAGGCAGAATGCATAGTTTATCACCTAAGTCCCTGTTAGGTTAGAGCCCACCCCCCCACTAGGCCACATGGACACATGGTTCTCTGAGTGGTAGTGTCAGCTAAAAGCTTATATTGAGTAGAGTGGGCATGGGCCTGATATATTAACCCATTACACAGAGGGGAAAACTATCCAGAGTCTCATAGCTGATATTTTATTCTTTTTTAAATCTTACCATAACTTTTATTTTTAATTGCATTATTTTTCTCTCTAACCTGCCATCTTCTTGAGTGTATTGCTAATTACCTTGTTTTTTCCATCATGTGGACCAGAAACCAGAAACGTAGATAATAATTTTTCCTTCACCTTCTTAAAAGTAAAACACAACTTCATGTAATAGATAAATGTTCTGAAGTGACTATGGCCATCCTTTTCTTTCTCTACAGTAGACATACTGATTTCCTTTTGATTAAGTTTGTTTATGTCTTTTATTATAAGCTTTCTATCATGCATGATAGGTTAAAAACATCCCATCTGATTTCTTTTCTACACCCCCTCTCTCCCATTGGTTTTAGGACTAGAGAAATAATACATACACAGAAACAGAGTCAGATTGTCAAGAGATTTTTAACAAGATACTATAGTGCTCTCGACTTGGAGCTGGACAGGTCTGGGTTAAAACTTGTCTCTTTCCTCCCTGGTTCTGTGATCTGGAAGTTTCCTAAGTGCAATGAAGTTTTCCATCTTATGGTCATTTGTAAAATTCTGAATGGCCTGACAAATAGTTATTATTGAGTCGTTAGAGAGAATGACTACTGAGTGATTATTTTGAATATTAAATGAGATAATATATTTAAAGCATCAAGGCAAATTCCTAACACAGATTCAGGACCAATTACATAGTACTTAGTACTATTAGTACTAGCATTTTAATAAATAAAGTAAAGGTTATAGGTAAGAAACACACTATCCTCTGATAAATAAAGTACATGCTTGATTTACTTCTATATATTTTAAATTTACTAATTGTGGCCTTTGTGATGGTATGTTCCAAATATGGATCCTTGTTTTCAAAGTCCTCACATCATGTTAAAATTTTATTGGGTCTGATATATGTTTATCTTTCTCATACAAAAATCATTTGAAAGATTAATAATGAGTCTATGTAGGTGAGGCTACTATTTATATATTCAAGTATGAATTAAGAGAAAATAACAAAAGCAACCAAGGCTGGTTTTACTCCAGCTTTGGCATTTACTAGCTGACCCACATCAAGTCACTGAACTACCTAGACATGCAGTTTCCATTTCTGCACAATGAAGACAGTGATGAGACATGGCTTTTTCTTTGGGCTACCTTGACAGGAGGTTATGACTGGGCTACAAAGAGCCCATTAATCCTGAATTATATGTAGTATTTTGATGTTTAGGCATACGTGTAAAATGGGGAAGGGGAAAGGTCTATAGAAGTGTTATCCAGGGGCGCCTGGGTGGCTCAGGGGTTTAAGCCTCTGCCTTCAGCTCAGGTCATGATCTCAGGGTCCTGGGATCGAGCCCCACATCGGGCTCTCTGCTCAGCAGGGAGCCTGCTTCTGCTCCCACCCGACCACCACCTCTCTGCCTGCTTCTCTGCCTACTTGTGATTTCTGTCAAATAAATAAAATCTGTTAAAAAAAAAAAAGAAGTGCTATCCAACAGATGTATCAATAGATAGAGCCACATATGCAATTTTAAATTTGCTTGGAAACCTGGAAAACTAAAAAGAAACTGACATTTACTTTAACTATATACTTTATTTAACTCAATATGACAAAAGTATTATTTTTTCAACATGAAATTGACATAATTATTAACTACAGATTTTATATTCTTTTTAATTTTATTTATTTTTAAAAGGCTTTATTTGTTTATTTGAGAAAGAGAGAGAGATAGGGAGAGAAAGTATGAGCAAGGGGAAGAGGGAGAAGCAGATTCCCCACTGAGCAGGGAGCCCAATGCTGGACTCCATCCCAGGACCCTGAGATCATAACCTGAGCTGAAGACAGATGTTTAACCAACTGAGCCACCCAGGCACCCCAACAGATTTTACATTCTTTTTTGTTGTTGTTGTTTAAATCTTTGAAATCTGGGGTATGTTCTATATTTACAACATATCTCAATTGTGCTATATCTTCATTGGAAATACTTGGCCTGTAATTAGGTCATATGAAAAACAGATTCACATATTCAATTTATTCCAGAGTTTTTCCATTAACTGTTAAGTATTAATTTTTACTTTAAATATAAATTAATTATTATTAAATAAATTAAAAATCTAGTTCCTCAGCCATGGTATTGACATTTCAATGCTCTGTGGGCACTTGTGGTTATTACCTACCTTTTTGGATAGCATGCTTTTGTAACTTTCAGCAGATTTAAAGAGATAGGTAACATCTTCCCTCCAAAAAAATACTGTGCAACATAAGCCGCACCATACTGAATATTTCCCAGACAAGTTTGCTTTTCCAAATTGTGAAATAATTGTTTCATATTGAAAGGGCAGCTATATTCTTTTGGGAAAGTCAGCTTTTTAGAGAGAACTTACATATGTAGAAATATATAAGGGCCCAGAGCCAGCAGTAGGCAAATAAAAGGGTCATTTTTCATAGCTCTCAGACATTTGATATCAAATTTCTAAAAATATCAAGAGACATAAACATTTCAAAAGTAACCAAAACTTTTAACAACATCAAATATAATTTAGAGAACTTATATAAATTGACAACTATTTAATTATTTCTGAGATGTTAAAAACAAAGATAATTGTTGAGATAATATCCTCATTGTTTTAAAAAGCAAAGGGTGATGTCTGTGGAGCAAATGTCATCTTACTATTATGATTACTATTACCAAATAGTAGTAAGAATTAGTAGTCAGTAAAAGGGTGGTTCTTCCCTGGAAAGGTCTGCTGGAAAACTCATCTTGACAGTGACTTTTTTATTGCTTTATTTTTCTAAAACTTAATAATAGAAAAAATTACAACAGAAAAAGCACGTGAGAGAAATTGGAAGGGGAGATGAACCATGAGAGACTATGGACTCTGAAAAACAACCTGAGGGTTTTGAAGGGGCTGGGGGTGGGAGGTTGGGGAACCAGGTGGTGGGTAATAGGGAGGGCACGTACTGCATGGAGCACTGGGTGTGGTGCAAAAACAATGAATACTGTTACGCTGAAAATAAAAAAAATAAAAAAATAATTTAAAAAAGCATGTGAGGATATAAAATTTAAAGCATTATATTTCAATCTGCATATCTGGACCCATTAAAAGGTTGGAAAAGCCTATGGACTCTGAAAAACAACCTGAGGGTTTTGAAGGGTCAGGGGTGGGAGGTTGGGGGAACAGGTGGTGGGTAATGGGGAGGGCACGTTTTGCATGGAGCACTGGGTGTTGTGCAAAAACAATGAATACTGTTATGCTGAAAAAATAAATAAAATGGGAAAAAAAAGGTTGGAAAAGCATCATGTTTGGTTTTAAAGAAAAGAAACAGACTAAGTGACTAGAATGGCAAGCATGAGAGAGAGAGAGAGAAGAAAAAAGAAAGGATTATTTTTCTTTCAAGAAGTTCTTTTCTTTTTTAGTTTTAGTTGGTGTATACCTTTATTGGCTCATGTATGGGAGGTACTTTTTACTATAGATCCCAGTCATATTATTTAGAAAAACACTGGTCCAGAGAAAAGCACAACAAAAACCGATTTTCAAAAGACTCATAATTTTTATCATTAGTACCAATAACAAATTGAAAGAATGGAGGCAGATCAATTAATCTTTTGTTCCTGTATTTTTTTATCCATAAAGTGGGTATTATACTACATGCTCCAACAAATGAAAGAAATGTTAAACCTTGCAATACAGTCTTTAAGGTGTCTTATATAAATCTCAAACAACTTGAATTTCCACCAGTTATGCTGGTGAACTCTTGGCATCATGGGCTGCAAAGCTTCTCACCACTAATCAGTTCCACAATTCAGGTGGGGTTTAGAATAGAGAGTTGCTGCCCAGATGACTTATTGAAGAATATGATTTTTCTTTCTCTCTTATGTCTGAAACCAAAATTCTCAAGCCATATATTTTTTTCCATGTGTATTATTCATTGGAATTAATGTATTTGTGCATTCTACTAGATATTTGTATCAAGTTGGGTATATAATGGATAAAATTCTGGGAAAATACATTGTAATATGCAGAGTAAATCATAAAATTGAAAAAAAAAGTTTTCAGTTATTAAGTAAGAAAACATCAAAACTGTTTTAAATATGAGCCAAGTTTGAGTGGAATGCAGTGGCGTTGAGGAGCATACAACATGAGCATTGAAAGAGCCTTCTGGTTTTCATTCTAGCCTTTCTACCAAATCCTTGCAGCTTGCTTTCCCCCAAATCTCTTTTGCTTTCCTAAAAAAATGCAATTTTCTTCTGTAAAGCACATCCTAAACTGGGGAGGGTGGGGGAGAAGTTTGTCTATTGCTGATCTGGTCTATCCCCTTGATTTCACAGTCAGAAAACAGTGTTGGAGAATTGAGGGTTACCCAGTTAGCTCCTGAGCTAAAAGTGAACTCTGATCTTCTCTTGCTCACTAACATCCTTAATCCAGGATGGAGAGAGAATACATTCCCCAGTGCCTCTTACATCAAGTGCACATTGTGGACAAGGTTGGATCTAGACACCATTAATTCAAATTTCTATACACTCAGCATTTTACTTGGAGAAACAGAGCATGAGTTCCTTGACATGGGGAGTGATCTTTTCTTGATGCTTCATGGGAAGTTTCTCTTATTTTTTAAACTCTTGTTAGTGGGCTTGATCTGTGTTTTGGATTAAAATCAAAGAACAGGGAGGGGAGTCATGATGGCGGAGAAGTAGCAGGCTGAGACTACATCAGGTCACAGGAGATCAGCTAGATAGTTTATCAAACCATTGCAAACACCTACAATTCCAACAGGAGATCAAAGTTCTCTTTGATCAGCAAAGATCTTTGCTCTTTGAACAGCAATTCTAGAAACAGAAAATCAACCACTTTCAGAAAGGTAGGACTGGCAGAGAAGTGAATCCAAAACAACGGGAAGATAGACTGCCTGGGGAGGGGCCAGCTCCCGGCAAGCGGCGGAGGAACGGAGCACAAAATCAGGACTTTTAAAAGTCTGCTCCACTGAGGGACAAGGCTCCAGAGGCTAAACCGGGGTGAAGCCCACGCAGGGTCAGCGTGGCCCCAGGTCCCGCAGGGTCACAGAAGGATCGGGGATGTTTGAGTGTCACAGAGCTCGCAGGTATTAGACCGGGAAAGCCGGCTACAGAGACAGAGCCGAGGAGTGATCTCTCAGCTCGGGGTTACCTTGAAACGGTCGCAGGCTGGGTGAGCTTGGAGCGCAGCTGGAGGCCAGGGAGACAGGAGTGATTGGGCGCTATTCTCTGAGGGCACACTGAGGAGTGGGGCCCCGAGCTCTCGGCTCATCTGGGCCGGAGACTAGGAGGCCGCCATTTTCATTCCCATCCTCCAGAACTCTATGGAAAGTGTTCAGGGAACAAAAGCTCCCAAAAGTGAACCCAAGCAGATTACTTAGCCGGTCCCTGGTAAGGGCAGTGCAATTCCACCTCAGGCAAAGACACTTGAGAATCACTGCAACAGGCCCCTCCCCAAGAAATCCAGCCAAGACCAAGTTCACCTGTCAAGGAGATCAGTGGAATTCCATAGGAGGAGAAAGCAAAGCACAAAACTCACGGCTTTCTCCCCTGATTCTTTAGTCTTGCTGTTAACTTAATATTTTTTAATTTTATTAATATTATATAATTTTATTTTTTTTCTTCTGCTAAATTTTTTTTTAACTTTTACCCTTTTCTTTTTCAGCGTTTTTAACTAGCTTATCTAATATATATATATATTTTTTTTTCTCTTTTTTATATTTTTTCTTTATTTATTTTCTTTTCTTAATTTTTTTTTTCTTTTCTGAACTTCTTTTTATCCCCTTTTTCCCCCCACGATTTGGGGTCTCTTCTGATTTGGTTTAAGCGCATTTTCCTGGGGTCTTTGCCACCCTTTTAGTATTTTATTTGCTAATTTATATATTCTTATCTGGACAAAATGACAAGGTGGAAACACTCACCACAAAAAAAAGAACAAGAGGCAGTACTGAAGGCTAGGGACCTAATCAATACAGACATTGGTAATATGTCAGATCTAGAGTTCAGAATGACGATTCTGAACGTTCTAGCCGGGCTCGAAAAAGGCATGGAAGATATTAAAGAAACCCTCTCTGGGGATATAAAAGCCCTTTCTGGAGAAATAAAAGAACTAAAACCTAAACAAGTTGAAATCAAAAAAGCTATTAATGAGGTGCAATAAAAAATGGAGGCTCTCACTGCTAGGATCAATGAGGAAGAAGAATATAGTGATATAGAAGATCAAACAACACAGAATAAAGAAGCTAAGCAAAGAGGGACAAACAGCTACTGGATCAGGAGGGGAGAATTCAAGAGATAAGTGACACCATAAGATGAAATAACATTAGAATAATTGGGATTCCAGAAGAAGAAGAAAGAGAGAGGGGAACAGAAGGTATATTGGAGAGAATTATTGGAGAGAATTTTCCTAATATGGCAAAGGGAACAAGCATCAAAATCCAGGAGGCACAGAGAACCCCCTCAAAATCAACACACCCCATCACCTAATAGTAAAATTTACAAGTCTTAGCTACCAAGAGAAAATCCTGAAAGCAGCCTGGGAAAAGAAGTCTATAACATACAATGATAAAAATATTAGATTGGCAGCAGACTTATCCACAGAGACCTGGCAGGCCAGAAAGAACTAGCATGATATATTCAGAGCACTAAAGGAGAAAAACATGCAGCCAAGAATACTATATCCAGCTAGGCTATCATTGAAAATAGAAGGAGAGATAAAAAGCTTCCAGGACAAACAAAAACTGAAAGAATTGGCAAACACCAAAGCAGCTCTACAGAAAATATTGGAAGGGATCCACTAAGCAAAAAGAGAGCCTAAAAGTAGTAGACCAGAAATGAACAGAGACGATATACAGTAACAGTCACCTTACAGGCAATAAAATGGCACTAAATTCATATCTCTCAATAGTTACCCTGAATGTTAATGGACTAAATGCCCCAATCAAAAGACACAGGGTACCAGAATGGATAAAAAAAAAATCAATATGATGCCTGCAAGAAACTAATTTTAGACGCGAAGACACCTCCAGATTTAAAGTGAGGAGGTGAAAACAATTTACCATGCTAATGGACATCAGAAGAAAGCTGAGGTGGCAATCCTAATATCAGATCAATTAGATTTTAAGCCAAAGACTGTAATAAGAGATGAGGAAGGACACTATATCATACTCAAAGGGTCTGTCCAACAAGAAAATCTAACAATTTAAAATATCTATGCTCCTGACGTGGGAGCAGCCAACTATATAAACCAATTAATAACAAAATCAAAGAAACACATCGACAATAATACAATAATAGTAGGGGACTTTAACACTCCCCTCACTGAAATGGACAGATCATCCAAGCAAAAGATCAACAAGGAAATAAAGGCCTTAAATGACACACTGGACCAGATGGACATCACAGATATATTCAGAACATTTCATCCCAAAGCAACAGAATACACATTCTTCTCTAGTGCACATGGAACCTTCTCCAGAATAGATCCCATCCTGGGTCACAAATCAGGTCTCAACCGGTATCAAAAGATTAGGATCATTCCCTGCATATTTTCAGACCACAATGCTCTGAAGCTAGAACTCAATCACAAGAGGAAAGCTGGAAAGAACCCAAATACATGGAGACTAAACAGCATCCTTCTAAAGAATGAATGGGTCAACCAGGAAATTAAAGAAGAATTGAAAAAATTCATGGAAACAAATGATAATGAAAACACAACAGTTCAAAATCTGTGGGACACAGCAAAGGCAGTCCTCAGAGGAAAATATATAGTGGTACAAGTCTTTCTCAAGAAACAAGAAAGGTCTCAAGTACACAACCTAACCCTACACGTAAAGGAGCTGGAGAAAGAACAAGAAAGAAACCCTAAACCCAGCAGGAGAAGAGAAATCATAAAGATCAGAGCAGAAATCAATGAAATAGAAACCAAAAAAAAACAATAGAAAAAAATCAATGAAACTAGGAGCTGGTTCTTTGAAAGAATCAATAAGATTGATAAACCCCTGGCCAGACTTATCAAAAAGAAAAGAGAAAGGACCCAAATCAATAAAATCATGAATGAAAGAGGAGAGATCACAACTAACACTAAAGAAATACAGACAATTAAAAGAACATACTATGAGCAACTCTACGCCAACAAATTTGACAATCTGGAAGAAATGGATGCATTCCTAGAGACATATAAACGACCACAACTGAACCAGGAAGAAATAGAAAACCTGAACAGGCCCATAACCAGTAAGGAGATTGAAACAGTCATCAAAAATCTCCAAACAAACAAAAGCCCAGGGCCAGACAGCTTCCCAGGGGAATCCTACCAAACATTTAAAGAAGAACTCATTCCTATTCTCCTGAAACTGTTCCAAAAAATAGAAATGGAAGGAAAACTTCCAAACTCATTTTAGGAGGCCAGCATCACCTTGATCCCAAAACCAGACAAGGATCCCACCAAAAAAGAGAACTACAGACCAATATCCTGGATGAACACAGATGTAAAATACTAGCCAATAGGATTCAACAGTACATTAAAAGGATTATTCACCACGATCAAGTGGGATTTATTCCAGGGCTGCAGGGTTGGTTCAACATCCGCAAATCAATCAATGTGATAGAACACATTAATAAAAGAAAGAACAAGAACCATATGATACTCTCAATAGATGCTGAAAAAGCATTTGACAAAGTACAGCATCCCTTCCTGATCAAAACTCTTCAAAGTGTAGGGATAGAGGGCACATACCTCAATATTATCAAAGCCATCTACGAAAAACCCACTGCAAATATCATTCTCAATGGAGAAAAACTGAAAGCTTTTCCGTTAAGGTCAGGAACACGGCAGGGATGTCCATTATCACCACCGCTATTCAGCATAGTATTAGAAGTCCTAGCCTCGGCAATCAGACAACAAAAAGAAATTATAGGCATCCAAATCAGCAAAGAAGAAGTCAAACTATCACTCTTTGCAGATGACATGATACTATATGTGGAAAACCCAAAATACTCCACTCCAAAACTTCTAGGACTTGTACAGGAATTTAGTAAAGTGTCAGGATATAAAATCAATGCACAGAAGTCATTTGCATTTCTGTACACCAACAACAGGACAGAAGAAAGAGAAATTAAGGAGTCAATCCCATTTACAATTGCACCCAAAACTAAAAGATACCAAGGAATAATCCTAACCAAAGAGGCTAAGAATCTATATGCAGAAAACTATAAGGTACTCATGAAAGAAATTGAGGAAGACACAAAGAAATGGAAAAATGTTCCATGCTCCTGGATTGGTAGAACAAATATTGTGAAAATGTCTATGCTACCTAAAGCAATCTACACATTTAATGCAATCCCTATCAAAATCCCACCCATTTTTTCAAAGAAATGGAACAAATAATCCTAAAATTTATATGGAACCAGAAAAGACCTCGAATAGCCAAAGGAATATGAAAAAGAAAGCCAAAGTTGGTGGCATCACAATTCCAGACTTCAAGGTCTAGTACAAAGCTGTCATCATCAAGACAGTATGGTACTGGTACAGACACATAGATCTATATAACAGAATACAAAGCCCAGAAATAGACCCTCAACTCTATGGTCAACTAATCTTCGACAAAGCAGGAAAGAATGTCCAATGGGAAAAAGACAGTCTCTTCAATAAATGGTGTTGGGAAAACTGGGCGGCCACATGCAGAAAAAATGAAATTGGACCATTTCCTTACACTACACACGAAAATAGACTCCAAATGGATGAAGGACCTCAATGTGAGAAAGGAATCCATCAAAATCCTTGAGGATAACGCAGGCAGCAACCTCTTCGACCTCAGCTGCACCAACATCTTCCTAGGAACATCGGCAAAGGCAAGGGAAGCAAGGGCAAAAATGAACTATTGGGATTTCATCAAAATCAAAAGCTTTTGCACAGCAAAGGAAACAGTTAACAAAACCAAAGGACAACTGACTGAATGGGAGAAGATATTTGCAAACGACATATCAGATAAAGGGCTAGTGTCCAAAATCTATAAAGAACGTAGCAAACTCAACACCCAAAGAACAAACAATCCAATCAAGAAATGGGCAGAGGACATGAACAGACATTTCTGCAAAGAAGACATCCAGATGGCCAACAGACACATGAAAAAGTGCTCCACGTCACTCGGCATCAGGGAAATACAAATCAAAACCATAATGAGACAACACCTCACACCAGTCAGAATGACTAAATTTAACAAGTAAGGAAATGACAGATGCTGGCGAGGATGTGGAGAAAGGGGAACCCTCCGTCACCTTTGGTGGGAGTGCAAGCTGGTGCAACCACTCCAGAAAACAGCATGGAGGTTCCTCAAAATGTTTAAAATAGAACTACCCTATGACCCAGCAATGGCACTACTAGGTATTTACCCTAAAGATACAAATGTAGTGATCCGAAGGGGCACGTGTACCCGAAAGTTTATAGCAGCAATGTCTACAATAGCCAAACTATGGAAAGAACCTAGATGTCCATCAACAGATGAATGGATAAAGAAGAGGTGGTATATATACACAATGGAATACTATGCAGCCATCAAGAGAAATGAAATCTTGCCATTTGTGATGACGTGGATGGAACTAGAGGGTATCATGCTTAGTGAAATAAGTCAATCAGAGAAAGACAACTATTATATGATCTCCCTGATATGAGGAAGTAGAGATGCAACATGGGGGGGGTGGGGGGTAGGAGAAGAATAAATGTAACAAGATAGGATGGGGAGGGAGACAAACCATAAGTGACTCTTAATCTCACAAAACAAACTGAGGGTTGCTGTGGTGGTCGGGAGAGGGGGGTGGGGTTATGGACATTGGGGAGTGTATGTGCTATGGTGAGTGCTGTGAAGTGTGTAAACCTGGTGATTCACAGACCTGTACCCCTGGGGATAAAAATACATCATATGTTTCTAAAAAATAAAAAAAAAAATTAAAAAGAAAATCAAGGGACATAAACTTATTGAATCACTATGTTGAGCACCTGAAAGTAATGTAACATTGTGTGTGTATACTATGCTAAATAAATATACTGTACACTATACTAATATAAATAAATAAATAAAAGGACAAGACTGAAAGTTCAACAGTGTGGAATCAATATAAAGAGATCAAGGAAAGGTGAATTCTCTCTTGAAAGGTTGACATTTGCTCTGCAGACAGCCTTGGATTCTCTGCAGCTGCGGCTGTGACTGTGGTTGGAGTTGTCCAAACTTTCAGTGGTATCTCCAAAAGTATTTTGACTCTGAGTTGTCAAGAATTTTGGCTTCTATCTCCTGTTATCTTCAAAGGCATTTTCACTAAGAATTTCCATCCCAAATTTTGGAATCCTTGAAAACGTCTCATCTATTTTTGCCCTTTGCTTTGGTAACTTGGAATGTACTTACACCAGTCACAATCTCGCAAAACATCAAGGGAGAAAATAGGAGATTATTTACTGTCCAAACTTTGTGTTGGAGAGCAGTTCTTTCACTATGAAAGTGATCATGACAAATTCAGTACTCTGATAAAAGCTGTCATCCTGGAGATACTTCAGAAGGATCACAGCCTTTAAAACTGTAAAACCTATTTGGCAGACAGATGTGCAGACATGTTATTTGTACCTGCTCGTGACCTGGTCTGGACTGGCCACTCCTCATAAACTCAAGTTCTCCAGACAGTGTCTAAATCATATCACTTTCACTTAGATGTCAAAAGTTTCAATTTTCTCACTCTCTTTTTAAAATATTTTATTTATTTATTTTAGAGGGAGAGAGAGCCCAAACAAGGGGAGCAAAAGGCAGAGGGAGAAGCAGACTCCCTGCTTAGCAGGGCTTCCGGTGTGGGGCTCAATCCCAGGACCCTGAGATCACTCACTGAGCTGAAGGCAGATGCTTAACCGACTGAGCCACCAAGGCATCCTCAAGTTTCTTTCTTGTGCCAGAACTTTCAGAGATTAAAGGTTCACCTTTGATAAAGTTTTAACAAATAAAACAAAAGATGAACATAACAGCAAGGAAAGTATAGAAGCATTTCCCTACAGAACTATTTTGTTTGACTTCAGCAATACAAAAAAATCTCATTTTTCTCTAAAATCTAGTGGTCAACTACTTCTTTCATTCAGCATCTGTTCTCTGTTTATAATAGTAACCTCTAGGTGAAAACTATCCTTTAAATTTGTTACATTTGTTTTTAATCTACTTCTATTTTTGATAAGGGTATAGCAAGTCAAAGAGAGAGAAAAAATATAATTCAAAAGATTAAAGAAGTCTCTTTCACCTCGTCCTCCGTGTGCGAATAAACCACCCAAGTAAAAGTTCATATTTTTAATACGTGTGCTAACATGCCATCTATTTTATAGAACAAGACCATACTATATCTACTTTTTCTTTTTTTTAACCAAGTTGTCATCTTTCACATCTTTCCAGGAAGGATTATTTAGGTTAAAGGAATATAAAGCTTCAACTTGTTCATCTATAAAATGGGAATTTTATCTATCGTTGGATGAAATGAAATAAACTGAAGCCCAGACTTGCAAATCCCCCAAGCCGACAATACCTATTAGACCACCTGGCTTTTTTCATAAACGTAAGTGAAACAACTTATTTCTTGGAAATGCCTCTGAAAATCATAAATAAAACTTGAGTCATTCTCCTAAAATAATATAAGATAATCACTTTTAACCAATCTCCACTGCCTGGAAACTCCTACTAGATTAACCAATCAGTACGAAGTGAAACCACTTCTTTGTTTTTGCTTGCTAAGCCTTCCCATAATGTCATGACTGACTTTCATACGACTTTCCCGTTTGAATTCTTCCTGTTCACAAACAGTCTTGTTTCTCACTCCATAAAGCATTCATATCAGGTAAAGCTCTCAAAATTTTCTTTTAAGATACATAATTGATGAGTGGATTACAGCCAGTGCATAGTAAACTCTCAAACTCATACGTACATTCATTATTATTATGGGGGGAAAATAGTGTAATCCAGATGTAATAGCCATTACTTGTTTCAATACATGGTATTGCTTGTTTATGTGATCATCATACATTTTGCACAAAGTAGGTACAGATTGTTTCCATGAAAAGGATCTATAGAAAACAGTCTCTGAGTCATTGCATTTTTGTCTTCCATTTGCCCTGCTATATGTAAATAAATGTATGGAGAAGTTGTATATTTGTTGCAAAATCACACACCAACTCTCTTTTTCCCAAAGAGAATTCAAGAGGCTTTATTTCTGCATGAGACAGGAGAAAAGTAAAACCCTGGTCTCCGTATCATTTCAGAAAATCTAAGACAGCGGGGCTGGAAGTTTCTGTGATTGCCCAGTACATGCCTTGTTACATTTCTAGAGTCATGGTTTTAAGGTATTTTCTGAGTTTTTAGCCAAAATAACAAAGTAAAACTCTACCGAGAATCACAAACGTTCTTTTTTAAAACGTTATTTGGCTTTCCAAAATAGAAGCAGAAATAGTTGGCCTTTTTGAAATGAAATCTACATACATGGCTACCTACCTAGGCTCTTATTTGCTCTTTAACTGATGCCTTGTTTTTGTATCTTCTGCTCTTCCTTTGCTCTTGCCTTGAGTCCTGATTGTAAACATTCCCCAAACATGCTGCTTTGTAAAAATGAAGGGCCTCAATTTCTGGGACATTAAAAAAATCAACTGCATAGGTAATAAAGATTGAAAGACGCAGCCCTCTGCTTTCCTTCTGGCCATAAGACCTGGCAGGAATCACTCAGCATCTCTGGGAAACTCCATGGCTGGAGGAAAGGTCTATTACCAGGTCCTTCTCTCTCACGCTGACCCCATGCCGGCAGACAAGTCCCTCGAACAGATTGCACCAGCCTGGTGCCAGGTAGTTGTTTTTCTATTCCTGTTCCTGCAGATCCCCTCCTTCCTGCCAGGATGTGGGGTGTATGTATTCCTGCTCTGAAACCCAAGTGCAGAGAGGGCCAGCCCACCAGGAAGCCTCCCCCTGCCGGCAACCCTGTGGTGTAGATTTCAGGCAAGCTCAAGCTGCAGGTTTTCCTGCTTAAGGATCATTTGAATGAAGTCTTAAAATGGAATGACGCTGACTATTTCACCATGAAAACTAATTTTTGTAGGTTAATCCACACGTCAGTTCTGGATCACTTGCAATATTTATCATAATTATTGAGGTGTTTCCCAACATCAATTTCATGCTCAGTTGGGCTTTTATGTATTTTCAAAGTTTTGTGTTATTCTGTTTATTTGTTTTTATTGTTTTGTTCCCCTATAAATGAAGACAGTTTCATGGGACAAGCATATTGCCACGCAAATGGACCTGCAATAACAAAAGAAGACGCTCAGATAAACCATCTTGGCTTATTCCCTGAGACTTCCAATTTGGCCCCCTGTGATAAAGAAGGATTTATGGAGACTGTCTGGGTCACACGAGTTGCTGAGGCTGTGGTTAGGAAGCCAGCTCCACGTGGCTAACGTAAGGCACGAGGTAACCTAGGCTTTTTCTATCAAACCTTTCTATCAAAATTCAGTCATCGGTAACCAGGGGATGATGAGTGCAGGGTGACTCTTTGTCTCAAGTTCTCATCTTGAACCCCACGTGCAAGGTTTAAGTTGTGCTCATTAAGGAGATGAGAAAATAGTAAGGCTGGTGGCATGTTTCAGGGGGCTGGTCCACACAGTATAGTTGGGAGGAGCACAGATTTTTGAGCACACAGGTCAACAGAAGAAGGGCACCTGGGTGTTCTTTGTGTATTGCAGATGGGAGAAGGGTAAGAACAGACCCCCAGGACAACTGCCAGTCCCTCGAATCTGTCTTGGCTGGGGCTGCCTGTGCCCGAGGCTGTGCTGTACCCCCTTTGAGGACATGGCTGCTTCTCCAACACTCCAGAAAAAGTAACTCACTGATTCTATGTCCTCACTTCCTACGCTGCTGGCTCCAGAGATGCCCGTTGTGGGGAATTCCAGGCTGGGGCATTGCCTGTGCATCTTCAGATGTAGCCACATGTTCTTGTTAGGTGAATGCAGACAAGAAGCCACCGACAAGAAGCCACCATCTCTGAGAATCATCGTTGCACCTGCTCAAGACCTGAACTTCTTTACCTGATGGCGACAGTTTGGGAGGCGGCCTCAGAAGCAGCACTCAGAAGACCACTTTGTGAATATTCGTGAATGTGTTTTCCCTAGTTCTTTCTCTGCCTTCAAGTGTGAGTAAAGATTAGGAAATTCAGTTCATCTCTAATTTGTTACCAAATGCTGAAAACATGAATCGTGCTTTGGGATCCTCGGGGGGGGGGGGGGGGGAAGACCATTTTCTTAGGATTTTTTTCCCTTTCTTCCTACTCAAGAAACCATGAATCATAGGAATTTGTTACTATTTCAAAGATATGTATTACATTTTTTTCCAAAGCCTGATGAAATACTATTCTCATTGCATCTAGAGAAAGACTAGAAACAGGTTCCTAGAGAGGATGTTAGCCATGATCATTTCATTTTCACTAGCAGAATATAAGGAGCTATAAAGGATTCAATTTGTCTCTGTCACTTTCCCTCGGGCTTCTGTTTAACCTTGGTGACCCATGGGTTAATTAAAATGCGGTATCAACATCTTTGGCCTTTACATATGTGTGGATTGTAAACCAAACACTTGCATGTATTACTACTGGTACTCATTTAAAAATATACATGTGTACATACTTTCTATGTTTTCCATTTTCGGTTTTTGTGAGCTCTATAGGTAAAAAACAAGAAAGATGAAATTAAGATTTTTTTAACATACTATGAAAACCAGTAGCTTCACAGCTCACTTTGGTAAATTTATCTGACCCTTCCATTTGATTAATTATTATGGCATGGGTCAGATATTTTCTTTGACATTTAGTTACTTAATGTTACCAAAACTATTGTTTGAAACTATATGAACACTACTTTTATTTTTCTGTTACTCATTAGGGTGTTCATTCAATATTCTTTTTTTTTAAATTTTTTTAATATTTTATTTATTCTACAGAGAGAAATCACAACTAGGCAGAGAGGCAGGCAGAGAGAGAGGAGGAAGCAGGCTCTCCACGGAGCAGAGAGCCCGACGCGGGGCCCGATCCCAGGACCCCGGGATCATGACCCGAGCCAAAAGCAGAGGCTTTAACCCACTGAGCCACCCAGGTGTCCCCATTCAGTATTCTTAAATATGTATAATTTTGCTCTTTTTTATCTACTTTATAGAGAATTTTATAAGTGAGGTCCTATATAATGATTGGTTGATGATTCAAAAAAGGTTGTGTGAGCAATAACTGGTTTATTTTCATAGAAGTTCAATTTATACAGTTTTAAGAAAATGCAATGCATGTATTAACCACCACTTTGAGTTGGCAAACATTCAATTTTGTGGACTTTAGGTAGCAATTAAGAGGAATCATTTAGAACAGTTTTTTTTTTCTCCAGACCTTGCAAATAAGGAACACTTCATATCACCTAGATAGAAGGCTAGACAATATTTCTTGGACTTTCATTATCATCCCATACCACATTTTGTTCCTTGAGGATTGGCACCTAATTCAGCAGAATGAATCCACATTGTGCTAACACCAGGGATTCAGGCTGGATGCAGAACTGGATCTAATCACTCCAATTCTGTTTCCTATGCTGAATTAGGCCGTGATAAGCCACACACTCCCAAGTGAGGATCCTGATTTTGACTTCCCCTTTGTATTCATTCCCCTACTTCTGCACATTCCAGGCCCTCTTTCTTTGCTGCCTTGCACTGGACCCCCTCTTTTCTTTTGGGGGGGTGTCCTTTATATGACAGAGTGATTCCCACAAAAGGAAAAATTTGACTGTCTATTTGCTTGTTTTTGGGAGTGATTCAGTGGCTTGCCTTTTCCCATAGGAAGAAATTTAAACCTCCTAGAATAGAACACAGGTTCATCCCTGAACTGCTCCTTGTCTACCTCTGCATTTTCATCCAACACTGCTGTCTGCCTCCTGAAAGACAATTAGGTAATGACACTTATGAGTTGACCATAGGACAGGACAGATATTAAGGTTTTCCCATGTACTGTAAATACACAGCAAAGCTCTCCCTCCCCCTTTCGTCCTTCTCACCTTTCCCAAAGACATCTCTGTTCTTGAAGATTACAGGCTCATTTTTTATATATCACCATATATGTATCTATGCATAAATAAGATAGAATATACCCAGTTTGATAATATAATGCATTGTGTCCTTTCCGTTTTTTTCTTTTTTGGTTTTTAGATGCAAAGAATTAAATATCCCACAACTTATGGTCTACTATTGTCATCAGTCCTCCTCTTATTTCATTTTAATATTCCTTCTCACCATCCCCCATCCCTACGTGAGCCCCTACTTAAATGCATGTAACATTAAAGAGGTTTTTGTAAAGCCTGTACATTGAATAGGGTTTTAGATTGAGTAACCAGGGAATTATCTATGAAGGAGAAACATCTGGATAAGGACTTAACAAGGGGAACATCTTGTCATAAGGCTGTCTGGGGAAAGAGTATCATTGTAAAGAACAGACTGTGCAGAGGCCCAGGCACCTGGAGTGATGCATGGAGAAATGACTGCACCTATGTCCAGGTAGCGTAATGGCATTAAAGGAATGCTCAGTGAAACAGCAGGAAGATCAAAGGCCTGTGAGATCATATTAGGGCATTATATTACAACAGAGACCTGGAATTAGAGCAATGGATCCACTGGTCTCATAGAGAGGTGGATGTAGGCCAAAACTCTTCTCTGATCTGGGGCCACTGTGGCTTTGTGAGTCTCTGGAAGTTTGTTGTCCCTTAAAGTTCCATTCTGATGACCCACAGCAAGACCAGGTATTCCCTTTCCCTGGTGCAAACTGGCAGATGACTGCAGATCCTTTTGGAATAAGTGCAAGGACAATTCAGAATACATTTGACCCCTGAACCACGTGGTTTGAACTACCCAAGTTCACGTACATGTGGATTTTTTTACAGTATTGTAAATGTATTTTCTCTTCCTTATGATTTTCTTAACATTTTCCTTTCTCTAGCTCACTTTAATGTAAAAATGCAGTATATAGTTCATATAAACAAATTATGGGTTAATCAGCTGGTTATGTTTTCAAGGAGGCTTTAGGTCAACAGTAGGCTATTAGCAGTTAAGTTTTGAAGGAGTCAAAAGTTATATGCAGATTTTCAACTGTGCAAGGGACTGGCACTTTCAACCCCACACTGTTCAAGTGTCAATTGTGTACACTGATACCTATGCTGAAGGGCCCTTCCATTAAGGGATTTGGCATCCTTCTCATTTGAGGTGCTGTTTTTAAACTGTGTTCACTACAGACTGGGTAAGTTGATGTGAACATCCTCCATAGTACTTCGAATTATGTATCTACACTTCACATCTCAAAAATATATATATAAAGCAAAAACTTGGTAGTTCACCTGTATACTTTATCACCAGAGACCATGCATGACAAAATGTCCGCTATGACTTACTGTAATAATCACACCACGTCCTGACATCTCCCACTCTCAGACCCATTATTCCCATAGAGATCATGATGCCAGCCTGGATTCAACTTCCACCATCATCTTCAGCCCAGAGAGGGCACCACCACAGGGCTTTTCAAGGATTTCAGTGAACCTCTCCCTAATGCATTTCTTAATAATGGGGAGAAATGAATGTTCTCCAGACCTTTAAAAAATATATGATAGGGGAATTGGAAAAGTATGCACACGATTCATTCAATCTATCATTCTCAACTCTCTGAGCCTTCAGACATCTTCCTCCATAATGTGTGAGCTAAGTTCCAGCATGGCATCTCATTGGTCATAAGATAATGAGTTGACTCTTAGAAAACACAAACAAACTTAATCACTCCTAGGTGCTTAAATCAACAGATTAAATTACAAATTTCAGGTAAAAATATTTATATCAGTAAAATTAGCCAGATTGGAATTCAAAATTTTACCCTCTTTGTTTTATCACTTAAGAGTATTCCTATATTTGCTCTCCAGAGTCCCACTGGTACAGTTTATTAAGTCCTACAAGTCTTCTCAAGATTAGACTTCATTAGGTCTGAGTTCTTCTGGGTCATATCTCTTTATGGAACTGCAGTCAGGGAGGAATGGGTGGGTGTGATTTCTGAAGGCAAGCAGCATCCCTTGAGAGACAATCACCTCCACAGAAGTTACTTTAGGATGTTTGTCTGGGAGCAACTTCTTCTGTCAGATTAGATGAAGGAACTGCCTCCTTAATCAACAGGAGAATTTCAGGCGATCAGGGCTTTCAAAATTTTCAGTTATCTGTATCTGCCAAAGTTCTTCCTCCCACATTTCAGGATTCCTCTCTTGTTCTATGAGTTCTCAGACTTTCACATAAGAAAACTGGTGGGTCTGAGGAACAGAACTCTGCAATCCTGCCACTCCACTGGGAAGGAGTCCTTCAAAGGGATCACAGAGCCTGATTCCTATTCCCCCCACCCACACACACAAGTTATATGCCTTATTCAAGGCATTCAATGTTACTTCTCCCCCGAGTACAATCTCTGTAGTCAACAGAATCAACTCTTGGCCCTACGATCATAATTACCATTATTGCCCCAAATTATCATTATTGCCAAAACAAGTCACTGCTGCTGGCCTCAGTGTCTTCTTTTACAAAATTAGATTTATTTATTTATTAGAGAGAGAGAGAGAGCGCGCAGAAGTGAGAGAGAAAGAGAGACAGCAGCAAGGGAGCTAAAGGAATAAATACTCCAATCTCACTGTCCTCCTCATGCCCCTAATCTCTGGCTATACTTCTCACTGGCTAAACCCAACTGAAAGCCTCATTCAAGGAAGCCCCTTGCTGTGGTCTATAAATTATGTATTGGCAAAAAGAGAAAAAGGTGGGAGATGATTATGGCTGTGATTATAACACATAGGGATAACCATTTATACCTTTTACATCTACATAAGCTTTCAATTATTTGGATAGCTTTCATGAATTTCTGCTCCATTGACTTATTTCTTTCAGTATCACACAACTTTAATTACTGTAGTTTTATAAGTCATCATAATATAGGGTAGAGCAAGCTTCTTTGGGCAGTCTTTTAAAAATTATTATCAAGTTTAGAATATTTATTTTAATAATAATAATTGGTTCAAAAACATTATTATAATAATACATGGAATTGTGTTAGGTTTGCACATTATAGTTAGGTACATTTAATAACAACATTACACGTTCAATCAGGCAAATTTAAACACTGTGTTAACCTAAAGTGAAAGCAAGGCATAAATCAACCTTGAACATTGGCTCTGTGTCTCACTGGGGTCTCTCATGACAACCCACTCTTCTAAAGTAGTCCTTGATTCAAATGTACTCACAATCCATGTGTACTGCTTTTTTGCTATTTTAATGAACACTATTTGCCTTTTTATTTCTTATCATAAGTTCAAAATACATTAGTCAATGGCTATTTTTACTTATCCTTTTTTCCATTTTATCCTTTAGCACAGACCTGGCATATGTTGGGATTAAATAAATACTAAACAATTTTTAAAAACCTACTTGTGACATCAGAGAAATCAGGGTACATATTAAAAAATGTGGCAAGGTCTCAAACAATATTTTAAACAGGCAAGATGGGTATTCTTTAAATTCCATTGTAATGTGGTTTGACTACAATCTGTGTTTGTGAGGGAAGGCTGAGAACATTTATTTTAATTTGATGATTGACATGAACAATTTGCTGACATGAGGCAGAGTGAAAGGAGTCCTCATCTGGCTGTGGATAAAAATGTTGAGCAGGACTGACAAAAAAAACCCATCAAGGAATTACGTGAGTTTCCCCACACCATTGCAGATAGGTCTTCCAGAAACCAGAGCCAGCCAGGGATTTAGTCAACTGTGAATCAAATTGATTTGTTTCTTTGTTTGCCAGCAGTGTTTACTTTTTAAAATTTGACTTTAAATATTTTATATGGGTCGCCCTCCTCAGCTCACTCTTGTTCCACCCATGGTTTGTGCTTTAAACTCAGCTGCTACAGAGAATATTGCCTGAACTCCGAAAGCTGAGGATTTGCCATTTCAACCTCCAATTGTGGCTATCTATACTTCAGAAGCGAAGGTATTTTTTTTTTAAGATTGATTTTATTTATTTATTTATTTCTTATTTTTTTATGAACATATAATGTATTTATTTATTTATTTTTGACAGAGAGAGACGCAGTGAGAGATGGAACACAAGCAGGGGGGGTGGGAGAGGGAGAAACAGGCTTTCCGCAGAGCAGGGAATGATGCGGGCTCAAGCCAAGGATCCCAGATCATGACCTGAGCCAAAGACAGATGCTTAATGACTGAGCGACCCAGGCACACCTAGAGGCTAACGTCTTATATTAATTAGTCTTAGGTGCATGTTCTCTCTCTTCCTCTAGGCTGAAATTTTCTTGGGGAAATCAGTCCAATTATATAAGCACAGATAAAAAAAATTATATTCTTGTTCAAAACCTCCCTTGGGACCACTGAATCTCTAACTTGTTGGTTTACTCTTCAGTTACAAGTCCCTTCTTTGTTTCTGATACCTGGAGACAACATTTTTATTTCTTCTGGATCAAATATGCATTTTTTTCATGTTTTTATAATATACTGAATAAGAATTTCCATTTGTTTTGGAAGGAAATGGGTGGTGAATTTTATCAACTTTATTTAGGCATCTGTATGAATGACTTATTTTCTTCTCATTCTCTATTAATATAGATGATAGCATTGACAAACTACCTAATACTAACCAGCCTCATATTTCTGATAAACTTTCTTGCTATATTTCATAGTTCTTTAAAGACCTTAGCAAATATCAGCCATGTGAAATGAACGACCTGATTTCATAGGTGCTCAGGGTTATTTATTTCTTAGAAGCTTCATTGAAATCCACTATAAAGCTTCCAGGGTCTTGTTCTACTCTGTGGGTCAGATCTTGATTAGTACTTCAATGTCTTCTTATTTCTTGTTCTATTTCAGTTTTCTCCCTCTTCTTGAGATGATTATCATTCATATTTTCCCAGGAAAGTGTGCCATTTCCCCACAGGGTAAAAATATGAGGGTGTAGGAGAGTGAGGTCACCAGAAATGGCCCAGGAGTCAGCTCTGAGTGCCTCTGCCTCCACAGAAACATCAAGAAATCAAGCAGAAACAGAACTAACTTTGTTAGAACTCTGAAAAATGGTCAAAGTTTACAGCATCCAACTGAATCCTGAATCAAGGAAAAGGCAACTTGAAAATAGTAGGAAAGCTTTGTGGTATTTTTAATTCCTTTTGTCCCACTCCCTCCTGGCTCACAGCACTTTTGAAGATGGCAGCCCGCATTCCCAGGGTGGGACCCCGATTCCTGACTCTGGAGGGAGCACCACATGGTCACAAATAATTGTGCTTCTCTGTTTCAACCTGACTGGGAGATCCTGGAGCTCATTCAGGGTGGAAAAACATTGAGTAGTCCTCAAAAACATTTTAAGGTTAACTGAACAGTTCACAACAATCCTGGGCACCAAGTTAAAATATTTAGATATTTAAAACAACATAGTCTTAAACAATCAATGTGTTAAAGAGGAAAGCACAAGAGAAATTAGAAAAAAACCTTAGCGATAAATAAAAATGAAAACATGACATACCAAAATGCATGGGATGAAGCTTAAATGTCACTGAATTGTTCACTTTAAAATGATTATAATTTTGTTTTGTTAATTTCATGCCAATAGAAAATATATTTAGATTTACAAGTATAAAATTGTATGCATTGTATTGTTTTCAGATTCACTCCTGGCAGGCAAATATATCTAATACATTTTGGCTAAATAATAAATGTTTGTTCATCTCTCCTTTTTGTATGTGTCTTACTCAAGGACTTATTTTCTTTTTTCTGAAATGTATTCCCTAATACATATTTTAGAAAAGGTCAGTAATTGATAGAGTTTTTGTCATATGCATGTATAATGTTATCCTTTTACTCTCATCCTTTAAACAAAGTTTGGCTAAATGTTTTAGCTTAAAATTTTATGCTTAAAGTTACTTTCCCTCAGAAAATGGAAGATATGACCCAATTGTCTTCTAGAAACTAGTGTTGCCAAGAAGCTTAATGTCCCCTGTCCCTCCTTGCTTTTTAAATAATCTATTCCTTCTCATTGGGAAATTTTAGGATTTTCCTGTGTTTGTAGGAGAGGATTGTTCGTTTGCTTATAAACTCAACTTAGAACCTAATTGCCTTTTCAATATGAAAATTCATCTCTTTATTATTATATCCTTTTATTGATTCTTTAAATATTTATTTATCACATTTTCTCCTACTGACATTGCTTTTAATTAGGTGTTGGATATTCTAGTTTTATTCTATATTTCTCTTTTATAATCTCTCTCTACACATTTGTACAACATTCTAGGAAATTTCTCTCACTTAAGTCTTCATCTCGCTAAATATCTTTTCTCTGTTTTTTTTCAAATTTTTATTTAAACTCTGGTTAGTTAACATATAGCATAAGATTGATTTCAGGAGTAGAATTTAGATTCATTACTTACATATAAAACCCAGGGCTCAACTCCTTAATACCCTTCACCCTCCTTAAGTACCCTCCTTAATACCCTTCACCCATTTAGACAATCCCCCACCCATCTCCCTTACAGCAACCCTCATTTTGTTCTCTATAGTTAAGAGTCTGTTATGACTTTGCTTTATTTTTTTTCCCCTTCCCCTATGTTCATCTGTTTTGTTTCTGAAATTACACATATGAGTGAAATTTTATGTATTTGTCTTTGTCTGACTGACTTATTTCATATAGCATTATATTCTCTAGCTCTAACCACATTGTTGCAAATGGCAAGATTTCACCTTTTGATGGCTGAGTAATCTTCCATTGTATATGGATACCACAGCTTCTTTACACACTCATCAGTCGATGGACATTTAGGCTCTTTCCATAATTTAGCTATTGTTGATAATGCTGCTATAAACATTGGGGTGCATGTGTCCCTACAAATCAGTATTTTTGTATACTTTGTGTAAATACCTACTAGTACGATTGCTGAGTGGTAGGGTAGTTCTATTTTTAACTTTTTGAGGAACCTCTATACTGTTTTCCAGAGTAGCTGCACCGGTTTGCATTCCCACCAATAGTGTATATCTTTTCTTTGATGTCCATTTTTATCAATATCACCCTCTGGCTTTTAGAAATGCATTATTTTAGGGGCACCTGGGTGGCTTAATTGGCTAAGAGTGGTACTTTTGATTTTGGTTCAGGTCATGATCTCATGGATGGTGGGATCAAGCCCCATGGGCCAGGGATCAGGTTCTGTGCTCAGCAGGGAGTCTGCTTGAAGATTTTTCTCCCTCTACCCCTGCCCCATGCGTGCCTGTGAGTGCTCTCTCTCTCTCTCTGTCTTTCAAATAAATAAATCTTGAAAAAAAAGAGAGATGCATTATTTTAAAGTTCTGTTTCACCATTCTATAAATTTTGTTTCTTCAGGTGTAAGCTGTTCAGTTTGTTGAGTTTTTCTCATTTTCATGGTGAATTTTGAAGCTGAGATGCACTGTTGCGTTTACCTGCTGTATGTGTGTATGACAGCCTGCAAGCATGGGAGGCAGACTATGATGATATAACTCTATAGCTTATATTCAGTCTTTTTATAGGTGAGAGAGGCAGAAGTTTTTGATGAGCCACCTAACAGGATACTACAATGACTAGTCTTCTGTGTATGTTCTCCAAGCTCCTCCCAGAGATTATCACTGTCATGTGTCTTTCTGACCTGCAATGTCCCAGATAAAGTGGGTACCTCAGTTATGGCAGTCTAGACAAAGCTGCAAGGAGAAGAGATGTGTGGAGTTTGAACAGTGACAACCTCTGATGTAGTACTTCCAGGAAATCCTCTGCAAATTTCTGCTGGATTCCCTTCCTCCTCTGGCACCTCTCCCCTCTGGGTGGGGAAACACTCGCATCTTACTTCAGTACTTGATCTTACTGCAACTGTCTTATGCATGGTTTCAGATGTCGTTATATTTTTCAGGCTGATTCTGTTTATTTTACAACAGAGATTCTTCACAGCCTCTGGTTTCCCCCTTGTGTTACAGTGATTGCCAATTTTAAAATTATATGCTGTGTTATCTAGGGATTTTGCAGCAGGAGAAGGTTTTAGCACATGCTTACTCAGCAATTTTGAGAAACAAGTTTGGTCTTTCTTTCTAAAACAGTTACTAACTATAAAATAAACCACAATCATAATACCAAAACACATTTTCCTTTATTCTCTGTAACTTTCAAGATATCCTTACCAATCTTACATACCCAACTTTCTTCGTTTCCTTCACTTTATCTTCCTTAATTGTCTTTATCATGTAGAATTGATCCTTCCTTGTCTTCACACACTATCTCTTCCCCTTGGGACCTTGCTTTTTGTAATGTCTTCCTTGCTCACTTGGCTTCAACCAGGATGGTCTTTGCCTTTCTTCAATTTATCAAGCAAGCACCTGCCTCAAAACTTCCACATTTATTTTTCCCTGACTGAGATGCTCTTTCTTCAATTCTTGATTTGCATGACACCTTCTCAGTGTGGGTTGTCTAATTAAAATTACAATCCTGTCCAACCCTCTTGATGTTCTTTCCTTGCTTCATCATCACCATTCTCATCTTTGTCCATTTTTTGCTAATTTATTCCTCTCACAACCTGTGTTGGAATCAAGGGCCAAAGAGAAACCACATCTACACACCCTCAATATAACTAGTAAAAAGTATTTATTGACAGAAAGGTTTGAAACTAAAGTTGCATTTAGATTTCAGAATTACCGGCAGAGTGATAAAAGTCATCAAGTAGTCATGTTTCTCCACCGTAGAGTGAATCAAATGTTGCTTTATAGAGGTATACTGAACCATGTTTCATAGGACTGGTAGATTCAAAACTTCTTGAGAAGTTCCTACAGATAATCAGCCACAGCTGCTTGCTTTCCTTCTTCGTCATCCCCTTTTTGCGATCAGTTCCAGAATCAGACAAAACTGAGCACAGTTTGACAGCCAAATCCACATCTGAAGACTTGAAGAGGGGATGGTTCAAAGGCAGGGATGAACAATTATCCCAACTGATCGTTCCAACTGATTTGATTGCAAAATGATAAAACAATTTATGAAAAGAATTGGTTAACAGGAAGATTTCTTTTAAATAATTACTTATCCAAAAAGGAGTATCATCAGCTGTCAGGTATTAATTCTTATTGATCAGTACATCATGGAGTTTTTTCATTATTGTATAAGTATGTGACAATCATTTGAGAGTGAAAGCATAAACAACTGCTCATGAGATGACACATTTTTATTCATCACTCTAAATATATTACTTTTATGTTTTAATACAATTAAGCATTTCAAATATATTATTTCAGATATATAAAATATATTGTTTGGGTTTATAAAATATTGTAAGTTTATAAAACAAATGTTCGAACAAAATAATTGACCAGCAATAGTGAGTTAGTGGAAAATATTTTAAATGTCATAAATGAGGAATTAGTTGGGACAAACTAAAGTGTCAGTGATAGAGAATCAGTAGGAGCAAACTTAATTTTAATAATATGATATTTATTCAAACAATTTATTAGAACAACTTAAATATACAAAGGTAAGTTATTATACAAAGGTAAGCTAAATATCTAGCAATAGAACTGTGGTTGGAAAAAATGGATGATGTCATGTCCCTGCTCAGAACCCTTGAATGGATTCCAATTGTATGTATGATAAAATCCAAAATATTTATAATTGCATATAATATGTTGCATGATCTGTCCCCTGACTACTTTCGTAAATCCCAAACTGTCTCCTTTCCACACTTGCTCTCTGGCTAGCTGATCCTTTAACATCCTGGAATCTACTGAACACTCTCAGCCTATAGGCCCTTTGTACATGACATATCCTTCATTTGAAACATTTTCCCCTTACTTTTTTGCCTGTATTTTCTTATTATAGTTCCTTTTTCCTTTATGTGTATGATTATTTTATAAAAATATGTCTCTCTCCCCAGACTATACATTGTGTGAGGGGAGGGACTCTTCACATTTCATTACCTTGTCCCCCATGTCTAGCATAACACCCAAAACATTACAGGTACCTAGGAAACAGTTATTGAATATGTAAACAAATGAAGAAATGAATAAGCAGATTAAGTCTCTAATTTACAATTAAATACTTGAAAAGTAAGTAAAACATGTTTCCATAGCAAAAGAAATTATATATAGAATAGGAAGGCATGTCCTAAGTTCTTAAGAATGATTATCACTGGGCAAATAAGATAAAGAATATAATTTCCCTAGTTTTCCATTGTTTTATCTCTCTAGTTTGTGGAAATTAACATGTATTGTTTTTGAAATTAAAAACATAATTTAAAAACCCTAAATATAAATCCTCTTATTAGACATTCTTTATTACTAACCCAAATTGTTAGACATTCACTATTACTACTATTAGCCATTAATAATAATACATAATGAGCATCAGTTACTTAAAATTCAGAGAGAAATCAATAAACGGAAAAGCAGAAAAATTCCTGAGTTAGATGAAAGTGAGTAAAGATACAAAAACATGGCAAACCAAACCAGTTTGGCTGTGTCTGGTGCAAAGCCAAATACTTTTAAATATGACAATGGGCCAAATACTGACTCAGTCACTTAGCTGTACGTATTTTCCATGCCTGTTTTCCTATCTGAAAGGTTGGATGACCTCACAGGTTTTGTGAGAAATAAATTAGGTATTAGAAGTAAATATTCTTAGAATTATTGCTTAGTACAAAAATGACTGGGTTTTCAATAGTATCCCTCAAAAATTGATATTTACCCAGGACTTCAGGATGTGACCTTATTAGGAATTACATAGTAATTGTTCTTTTGTATCTTGCTTGTTTCACTTAGCATAATGTCATACATGTTCAGCCACGTTGTAACAGGTGCCTGAATTTCCTTAGCTTTTAAGGCTGATAACATTCCTAATATTCACATACCACACTTTGCTTATCCCTTCATCCATTGTTGGAATTTTGGGTTGTTTTCTTCTTTTGGCTATTATGACTTATGCTGCTATGAACATTTGTGTAAAGGTTTTATGTGGACATGTGTTTTCACCTGTCTTGGATGTGCATCGAAGAATGAAATTGCTGAGTCATATGGTGACTCATGATTAAACTGCCAGAATGTGTATTTGATTGTACTTCCTTGATGACTAATGATGTTGAACATCTTTTTATGTGCTTGTGGTCATTTATATATGTTCTTTGGAGAAATGTGTATTCAAATCCTTAGCCCACTTTTCAATTGGAGTTTTATTTGTTTGTTTTCGAATTGTAAGACTTCTTATACTCTGGTTATCTCATATCTCAATGTTATTAATTTTACTTTCTCCAGGATCAATTCTGTTCCTGTATTGTCATATGCTTTTAAATTTTATTTTTCCCTATAATTTGTCCTTTTGGTATACTGTGCCTCATTTATATCATTCTGTAATACTCTATGTCAGAGTTGATATTTTGAAAATTTTCATGAGTGGAAATTGTGTAATCTAAAAATTCTTCAGGGATACAAGTACAATCTGTCAACAGATTTTACATTTAATTTAATTTGTTGTGATATTTGAAAGTTCATAATGTTCTCTCTCCATTTGATTTACATTGTTCTTATAAATATAAGAATTAATTGACTTCTGGAGTTTGAGATATAAACTTGGATTTTATCTTAACTTTAGTGTGGACGAATTATCTTTATTTTTTTGTAATTCTTTTCAGTAGTTTTAAGAGTGTATAGTGGGCAAAGTTGGAAAGATATATTATTCTGTCTTTTCTCTCTGAATCCTTTAGAAATTTTAGATTCAGTGGAAGCTATTATAGGGTACTACTTTCTGGAGAGCACTATGGATTTGATCAAAAGTAAAATAAAGAAATATACTTTCAACCTTCTTTACTACCTGGGTTGTTTTCTATAATGAAGCAAGTCCTCTGGACTCTCTTGTGCCTTCTCTGGCATAAAATCATAAACCTGGACCAAGAGGAGAATGTGTCTTTTGCTCATTCCAGGTCATGATCTTTTAATAGCTCCCCTCAAAATCCACCATTGATTGTAAAACCTCAAAATAAATTACTGTCATTCAGGGGAATTACAACATGACTCTATTCTGGAAAATACTTGCCTCATCACCTCTGGAGAAGTGTTGGTTTTCCTTTTGAAAACCCTACTTTTATAGAACTTAAAGGGTTAATCAATGACATAGCTTCAGCTCAAGGAGTGGGAGTAAAGTTTCTTTAGTTCTCAGACTAAGTCTTCAACCACTAAACCACACTACTACTCCCTCTAATTACTCCTTTAGGTAATAGGTGTAAAAATATGTTTTTGAGGTGATGAAATAAAATTAGAAGTTAGGTTATTGGGTTGAACTTCACATCTACCTTAGCCACTAAGACAAAAATCCACAATGAATAAATGGGGACAAAGGGTTTCTTAGCAAAATAAAGTTAACAGAACCTTTAAATAAATTCACACCACAAAACCAAAGAGGTATTTAGGAATTTCTCAGAGACCCCCAAAGTCAGAGGTTTTCTAGCACTTACTGGAAAATGATACAGTAAAGAAGATAGATGTTTTTTCATACAAAGGAAACATTTTTTTCTAAAAATTCCTGGCAACTTTATCATCAGAGTTAAAGATATCTATGCTGTTTGGTTTTTTCTTTCACATTTTAAAATATGTATAATAAATTAGGAAGATTTTTTTATATCTCTGTAATAATTTTAGTAATCTTAATCTTAAGTAGTCTTACTATCAAGATTACATATGAAAAAGGACTGGAAAATTTATTCCCAAATGGGAAATATGGATATTCTGCAACGATTGTCATTAAAAATCTTGAAGTAGTCTCAGTAGTTTTCTCTGAGGAACTGTGTACAATTCTATTCCTGATATAATGAATGTTACTCCTAACATCAGATTTGTGGATGCTAATCACATCACTTAGTTATTAATACAGCTGACCAAGTAGGTCAAATCTATTTCAATCCTTGGCCTCAGCATTTTTTTTTTTTTTTTTTTTTTTTTTTCTCATTTTATTTATTTTTTCAGCGTAACAGTATTCATTCTTTTTGCACAACACCCAGTGCTCCATGCAAAACGTGCCCTCTCCATTACCCACCACCTGTTCCCCCAACCTCCCACCCCTGACCCATCAAAACCCTCAGGTTGCCCCAACCTCCCACCCCTGACCCTTGAAAACCCTCAGGTTGTTTTTCAGAGTCCATAGTCTCTTATGGTTCGCTTCCCCTCCCCAATGTCCATAGCCCGCTCCCCCTCCCCCAATCCCACCTCCCTGCAGCAACCCCCAGTTTGTTTTGTGAGATTAAGAGTCATTTATGGTTTGTCTCCCTCCCAATCCCATCTTGTTTCATTTATTCTTCTCCTATCTCCTACCCCCCCATGTTGCTTCTCCATGTCCTCATATCAGGGAGATCATATGATAGTTGTCTTTCTCCGATTGACTTATTTCACTAAGCATGATACGCTCTAGTTCCATCCACGTCGTCGCAAATGGCAAGATATGACCCAGCAATTGCACTACTGGGTATTTACCCTAAAGATACAAACATAGTGATCCGAAGGGGCACGTGTACCCGAATGTTTATAGCAGCAATGTCTACAATAGCCAGACTATGGAAAGAACCTAGATGTCCATCAACAGATGAATGGATAAAGAAGATGTGGTATATATACACAATGGAATACTATGCAGCCATCAAAAGAAATGAAAGCCTCAGCATTTTTTTTAAAGGTTATGAATCTTTGTCCTCTCTCTTCATGAGCCTTCCAAAATATGTGAAACTTTAAACATTCCAAATTATACTAATAAATTTGAAGCAAAATCTCTTAAATAAAGGAAGTTGAGAGGAAAATACTGCAGAACACTTCGTTGCTTTCCTTTATGATTTGGCCAGTCAACATGCTTCTTTATCCCACTAGAGGGTGGTCTGGTCACCATTGAATTAGAAATGAAAACATATACAATATGGAAAAAAAAGATCAAACTTTACTTGATCATAAAGTATATGTGCTCTACTTCATCTTATGTGATTGAGTTACTTGTTGACCCAATTCATTTTTCTAATGTCCTTTTCCCCTCCTTCCTTTACTTCTCTGCATTTTTGTTTGTAATAGTTATCTATTACATTTGTATGTATAATGTGTATATGGTTGTAAAGGCCTATGGGAAATTAATAATACATACTTTTCACTTTAACCTAGTTCTTGGTTCCAAATGAACATTGTGTTAAACCACTATAATTAACTGTGTGTTGGGGGGAAATATTATTAACACAGTATAATGTTACTTTTCAAAAACACAGATGAAAATTTATGAATTTGTAGATGGGTTGAAAATTGTTCTGAATTATTAAAGTGGCTGATTATAGAATTCTGTGGTCCTAGAATTACAGTTTTATTACTTTAAAAGAAATCGAGTAAATGCCAGTAAAGATGAAGTAAGAGAGTTGGATTTAAGAACCCTACTCCCCTTGCTCCCCACACAAACACTCAAACTTAAACAAATATAAATGTGGATAAAAGGAAAACAAAGAAACCCTATGGTTGTATTAGCTAAATGCCTAGAGGTAGTTTCAAGAAGAACCCAAATAGAGCCAGCCATTCTCTCTGAATTGAGGAAACTGAAATGGAAATTCAGGGAGACTAAGCCATATAAAATTTATAGGGTAAGACACATAAAGGACGAAGCTGCACAGAGAGAGCTATAGAGGGGTAGCTTTGGAGTTTGTGGTGAGTACCAATCTGTGTATGCTTGAGTCAAAATGACTCAAGGCTGGGGGAAAAAAAAAAAAACTAGAAAAGAGAAGATAGAAAAACTCCCAGGATTCACACAAAGCTGAGAATAGTTTGTGTTTCCACTGGAGTGCTAAGGCTACGATGACTAGACATGTCTTGCAGTGTTGTTAAATTAGTTGTACATTAAAGCCTTCTCTAGTTATGACTGACCAAAGCTTAAAAGTTAAATCTGAAAACAATCTGATTTCAAGTAATATAATTACAAGCCAGGAAAAAGAAATAACGCTATTTATAGAAATACAACAAACTCCAGTGAACAATAATAGTCACAGTATCTGCCATCCAATCAAAAACTACCAAGCATGCAAAAAAAGTATGAAAATGTGACTGATAATGAGGAGAAAACTTAATCATTAGAAATATGCCCAGAAATGACAAAGAAGGGAAACTACCAAGTGAGACTGTATAGATTTTATAACTATTCTATTTTGTCCTAGTCTGTGATCTTATTAAAAATCCATGGGTTATCAAGGGGTGAGGTAAGAGGGACTTATTAAAACAATGGACACAAGTAGAGTTATCAGGAATTTATCAGAACAAGGTAAAATTATCTCCAGCTAAGGTAATCATAAGTTATCGAGGTATAACAACTGAAGTAAGCAGGCATGTGCTGGGTAATTCCTATCTTCCACTACATAGACCTACTTCAGAGATATGGGTCTTTGTTCAATAAATTGCTCCTCTCTTCACCTAATTCCTATACTCTTGCAGGCCCTTCTCCTGACAGTCAACATAGAACTTCCTTCTTGAACAATCAAGATTTTTTTCACTCCTTTCTCCCCTCTGCGCTCTACTGACATTTCCATCTATTATTATCTTTATTTTCTGTATCCATTTGCAGACCATAGTTCTAAGTAATATAAGTTGGCATAATGGAAATAAGAGCTTTATGTTTTGTTTATAAACTGAGAAGCAATGCCACTAGTAGAAAGGATGGAGATTTTCAAAACACTACAGTGATTGTGTTTTTCATGACCATGTGTATCTCATTATATATTCAAAAGTTCCCCCACACTCAAGGAGGAGTTTATACAATGCATGTCGACCAGGGTTGGGGAGGAATCTTGGGGGCCATTTTGGTAGTGTCTACCATGTGAAATGTTGGAAAATAAAATGCTCTATGTCAATACAGAGAATTTTTGTGGGAAGTCCCCATAAATGAGTTCACATAGCATGTAGTCATTTTTTTTTGTTTTCTTTCACTTAACATAATGATTTTTTTTTTAGTTGAAGTAAAATTTGCACACAATGTTTCAGGTATTTGGCATAATGCTTATAATATTTATTAATGTTAGGTTGTATATCATTAGTTCCTTCATTTGCTATGAGCAATATTTTGTGTTTTCAGTGTCAGGGTTCACATATTTTGTTAAATTTATCCTTAAATACTTCATGATTTTATTGTTATTTTAATGGTATTTATATTACCATTTAACTTTTTGTGCTGGTGGTATGTTGACATACAGTTGTTCTTAGAGATGTACCTTGTATCTGCCTCCCTTCTTTCTAAATCCACTTATTTAATTCGAGTAATTTCCTTGTAAATTTCTAAGAAATTCTGTTTAAGCCATCATAGTTTCTAACTATGAAGACAATCTTACCTCATCCCTTTCCATCTGTGTCTCTTTTGATCCTCTTTCTTGCCTCATTACACTGAAGATGACCTCTGATGAAATGTTAGTAGAAGAGATAAAAGAGGACACCCTTGAATCATTCCAAATATTAAGAGAGTGCCCAATGTGTGACCATTAAATATAATTTAGCTCTAGCTTTTTTGTAAGTGGCATTTTTCAAGCTGAGATAGATCTCTTATTCTTAAATTAGTGAGACTTTCTTTTTCATAATCAATCACCTACTAATGTAATTATGAGAACTGATTATGAAATGTTAAAAAAATACAATATATATACATAACCAACATTGTAGTGATGTATCATCCTTTTTAATAATAGCCAGAGATTTAGCATGTTTGTCCAGAGCTGTTTATAAGCACATGTATAAATGTATTTATCTTTGTTTATTTTAAAAATATACCTTAAATATGTGCATTTTTCCCAAGCAGTAATAGTTTTTTTTTTCTTTTTTTTCCTCTTTTTTTATGCGTTTATTTATTTATTTATTTTTTTCAGCATAACAGCATTCATTGTTTTTGCACAACACCCAGTGCTCCATGCAAAACGTGCCCTCCCTATTACCCACCACCTGTTCCCCCAACCTCCCACCCCTGACCCTTCAAAACCCTCAGGTTGTTTTTCAAAGTCCATAGTCTCTTATGGTTCGCCTCCCCTTCCAATTTTTTTTTTTTTTATGAACATATAATGTATTTTTATCCCCAGGGGTACAGGTCTGTGAATCGCCAGGTTTACACATTCACATACACATTCACAGCACTCACGATAGCACATACCCTCCCCAATGTCCATAACCCCCTCCCCCTCACCCAACCCCATCTCCCCCCCACAAACCCCAGTTTGTTTTGTGAGATTAAGAGTCATTTATGGTTTGTCTCCCTCCCAATCCCATCTTGTTTCATTTATTCTTCTCCTATCGCACTAACCCCCCATGTTGCTTCTCCATGTCCTCATATCAGGGAGATCATATGATAGTTGTCTTTCTTCGATTGACTTATTTCACTAAGCATGATGCCCTCTAGTTCCATCCACGTCGTCGCAAATGGCAAGATTTCATTTCTTTTGATGGCTGCATAGTATTCCATTGTGTATATATACTACCTCTTCTTTATCCATTCATCTGTTGATGGACATCTAGGTTCTTTCCATAGTTTGGCTATTGTAGACATTGCTGCTATAAACATTCAGGTACACATGCCCCTTTGGATCACTATGTTTGTATCTTTAGGGTAAATACCCAGTAGTGCAATTGCTGGGTCATAGGGTAGTTCTATTTTCAACATTTTGAGGAACCTCCATGCTGTTTTCCAGAGTGGTTGCACCAGCTTGCATTCCCACCAACAGTGGAGGAGGGTTCCCCTTTCTCCGCATCCTCGCCAGCATCTGTTGTTTCCTGACTTTAGCCATTCTGACTGGTGTGAGGTGATATCTCATTGTGGTTTTGATTTGTATTTCCCTGATGCCGAGTGACGTGGAGCACTTTTTCATGTGTCACCAAGCAGTAATAGTTTAAGTAACTTATTATAATTAGTTACAATTGCAAGTAAACTCCACCTTAATATATAGAAAGAAATGGTAGTGATGTATTACATGCTGAGTTGGTTACCTTAGACATTTGCTTCAAGAGACAATTTCTAATCTGTTTTACCTGCTTTGCATGGCTTCAGCAGCAAAAGCCTTTAACATTAAGGAATCTATTATTGAACTTGTAGTATCTAAAGAATTTCTACTGAGAAATTACAGTTGTAATTGATAACAAAACTATTGTGAATTTCACCAACTTCAGTATTTTTGCAACCAAGATACTGGTTTTCATAATCCATTTAACTCTATATTTTTAAAAGGTATTTTTGTTTACTTCTCAAAGATTTGTCACCTTTTAACATTGATCAAAATAATGTGTCCCAGTCTTATATGCTACTAAAGGCATACTTTTTTTCTTTCTGCTAGCTGAGGCGAGGACAGATCGTGAGAACTGGTAAGTGGTCAGCATTATGCTTAACTGTTCAGATAAGCTATAGAGCTGTCCTTCATAATTTGTTCAAACATCTGGCTACCACTGTTAAATAGGTTAGGGAAGAACATATGGTTCTCATTTAAAACATTGCAAACATCATCATGATGGAGACTGTGAAGTTTTAAGAAAGACCAATACTGTTTTGATTATAATCTCAGACAGAAAGGAAGAAAAAAAAAAAAACCCTGAATGCTCAACTAAGAATTCTAGTGTCTTATTTATCAGACATTTCTATTCTGTATTTTGTTGTTCTTTTGATTTTTTATTTTAAAGAACAAGCAATTAATACAGAAAGGTACTGTTGCCACTTTTCCCCTGCTTTTGAAATTAAATTATAACTAAAAATGAAAAAGAAAAGAAAAATGTATATTGAAAGCAATTGTAAATTTATGAGCTTTTACTTGTAATAACATCTCTCAATTGAAATTTCAAAGTTACACTTTTCTTCCAGAAGTAATTCTATGGATTAGGAATAAAAGCATGTGTGTTTTCCAATTAGCAATAACAGATTTCTATCTCTGATTAATCCAGCTGCTTAAAATATGTGTTGCATTTGACCATTTGCCAAAAAAGTCTGAGGCTACGTGAGCCAGCTGGCACAAGGTTAGAGGGTGGGAATCTCAGCTGATTAGGACTATGGCTATGACATTTTCATAAACTCTACTTTCAAAATGCCAAATGATGAAAAACCCAACCTTGGCTGCCATGCAATTTTGCCACGCAATGATAGCTTTAGAAATTTTCAGCTCAAAATATCTCTTCTAACTCATATTATCTGCACCCTTAGAACAAGTCATTTACTTATAAATATTTTTAAAAACCTACTTAAGAGAAAAAATAGATATTAAGTTATATTTTTATCAGTTGTAAGAAGCCTCTGATTGTAATTATGTCATACATCTTATCTAAAAAAAAGAAAAATTAAATTTAAAGGAAGACAATAAAGATATTCATGTCAAAAAGTTAATTTATTGCGTTAACTTTATAACATTACTTTTAAGAAGAGAGACCAAAACTAGTCAGAATTGTTAATTTTTTTCACTCTCCCCACCAATTAAGTTTGACATTTACTGTATTAGGATAAGACCACAAGTCTCTAATGATCAAGAGGATTTTGCGTTACTTTTACAGATTGGTTCCCGTGCACATGCATTTTTGTGTATGCACATGTATATGAGTCCACCAGGTGTCGACGTGCAGCCTGTTACACTAAAAAGTCTATGTCATACACTTCCTTTGATTTTTTTCACACCTGGTGCTTGCTACAACAACATGTCTGACTGGCCATTTGAGTTATCTGAGAAGCTGTCAAAAGGCTGGGAAGATTTGGGAAGATTTCAAAAACCTGGCTGAGCATGCCTTCTCAAGAATAATACTTTATGACACTTTTATCCTCCAACCCAAACCTCAGATGCTTGATTTTTTTTCCTTTCCACTGCTGAAATGGGGACAATAAGAAGCCTAGGGGGAGTTAGGATACTTGTAAAAATCACAGAATGTTTCAACTTTCACCCAAATGTGGATATTTATATTTTCAAAGTATAAGGTAGTGATGTATGGTAAACCTTTAAACACGTCATTCTTTAAATAGAATATAAAAGAAATCTCTTCTAATGACACATGGTTTGTAATAGTTCACTTATATGAATATTTAGCTTTAGTTATATTTGTTTTTATTTCCTTATGTTATTTCAAGAGGTAACATAGTTACATGGTTTAAAAATCAAGAAGTATAGTGTGTATTAAGGAAAAAGTCTTCCTTCTAATGTTTGCCCATGACTACCCCAGCCTCTCCACACCCATACCCAGACATCGTTGTAAGTTACTTGTGCGTCCTTGTTAGCATTGCCAGAGTTAGTGGAAAAAACAGAGGGCTCCTGATTTAGTTTAAATTTCAGATAAACAATGAACACTTTTTTAGTATCAGCATGTCCTAATTATTGTACAGTATATACATATACTAAAGTAAAATCATTGTTTATCTCACATTAAAATTTAACCCAGTGTTTGATATTTTATTTGGTGACTCTGATCCTTCCTGAAATTTTTACACAAATGGAAGGAGTATGGTTGCATCTTCTGTCATTGTCCTCTGTCCTTCTTCTTTCATGTAAATGGTAGCACGCCTTATGTACTGTTCTGCACCTGATTTTTTTAACCCAATAATACCTTTGAAGATTATGCTACACAATTATCTGAAGAGACTTATTTTTTTATCTTTTTTTTAAAGATTTTATTTATTTATTTGACAGAGATCACAAGTAGGCAGAGAGAGAGAGGAGGAAGCAGGATCCCTGCCAAGCAGAAAGCCCGATGCGGGGCTCGATCCCAGGACTCTGGGATCGTGAGCTGAGCCAAAGGCAGAGGATTTAACCCACTAAGCCACCCAGGCACCCCCAGAAGAGACTTCTTATCATATGTCTATATGATTCAATTAAAAGAGAGATTTCTTTTTGTTTACTATAATTTATTTAACCAGACTCTTGGTATCCTTGCAGGTGAGTTCCATATTTTTCTCTTTTAAACAATTTTACAAGGAATAATCATTTCTTTAAAATTTTGTCTTCAATATTTCTCCAGTTTTATTGAGATATAATTGATATATAACATTGTATTAGCAACATAATGATTTTATATATATACCTATGTAGAGATATCTGTATCTATATGTCTATATATATCTCAAAAAGACTACCACAGTAAGTTAGTTAACATCTGCATTTACATAGTGATAAATTTTATTCTTGTGCTGAAGAGTTTTAAGATTTACTCTATTAGCAACTTTCAAGTGTGCTATAACTATGGTCACCATGCTGTATATTTCATACCCAAGATTTTTTTATTTTATAACTTGAAATTTCTACCTTTTAACCACCTTTTCCCATTTCCTCTACCCCTCATTCCTAGCCTCTGGCAACCACTAATCAGTTCCTCTTTTGTAGGAGTTTGTTTTTTTTTAAGATTCCACATACAAATGGAGCTCAGTTAGTTAAGTGTCTGCCTTTGGCTCAGGTCATAATTTCAGGGTCCTGGGATTGATCCCTGCATTAGACTTTCCACTTAAGGGGTGAGTCTGCTTCTCCCTCTCCCTCTGTGATTTCTCTTGCTTTCATTATCTCTCAAGTAAATAAATAAAATCTTAAAAAATAAAGATTCCGCATACAAGTGAGATCATACAGTATTTGTTTTTCTCTGTCCGACTTATTTCACTTAGCATGATGCCCTCAAGTTCTCTCCATGTTGTCACAAATGGTAGGATTTCCTTTTCTCTTAGCTGAATAATATTCCATTACATATCTGTTATATATTATACATTACATATTATTTAATAATGTAACATGTATGTTAATATAACATAGAATTTTGTATTGTTATAACATACGTTATACATATTATACATATATAATACATTAATATATTTCATTATATACGTATATATGTATATCATATTTTCTTTATCCATTATCTCCAATTAATGTGCACAAGTGTTCCCTTTCCTCAACTCCTTTATCAATACATTTTTTCCTTAAGATTTTATTTATTTATTTGACAGAGAGAGAGAGAGAGAGAGAGACAGCAAGAGAGGGAACACAAGCAGGGGAGTGGGAGAAGGGAGAAGCAGACTTCCCCCTGAGCAGGGAGACCGATGTGGGGGTCGATCCCATGACCCTGGGATCATGACCTGAACCGAAGGCAGATGCTTAATGACTGAACCACCCAGGTGCTCCACCTTTGGACTCTTTGATAATAGCTATCTTTAACAGGCGTAAGGTGATATCTGATTATAGTTTTGATTTGTATTTCCTTGATGATTAGTGATGTTAAGCATCTTTCCATACACCCAAAAAATGTCTAGTCAGGTCTTCTGCCCATTTTTAATCAGTTTTTTTGGGATTTTTGCTATTCAGTTCTATGATTTCTTTATATATTTTGGATGTTAACCCCTTATCAGATACATGCCTTGCAAATATTTTCTCCCATTCTGTAGGCGTCTTTTCTATTATGCTGACTGTTTCTTTTGCTGCATATATTTTTGTTTGTTTGTTTCATGCAGTCTGACTCTTGTTTTTGCTTTTACTACATATGTTTTTGGTGACAAACCCCTAAAAAAACATTGTCAAGACTAATGTCCAAGAAGCGTTTCCCCCTATGCTTTCTTCTAAAAGTTGTATGACTTCATGTCTTAATTAATCCATTTTTAGTTGATTTTTTTAGATAGTGCAAGAGTTCAATTTCCTATTTTACATGTGGATAGTCAGTTTCCCGAGTACCACTTACTGAAGAGACTATTCTTTCCTCACTGCATATTCTTGGTACTGTTTTTAAAAATCAGTTATCTGTGCTTTCATTAGTTTATGTCTGGGCTCTTTTTTCTGTTCTGTTTTTTTTAGTTCTGTTTTATGCTGGACTTATCCTGTTTTGATTACTATAGCTTTAAACATAGTTTAAAATCAGGAAGTGTGATGCCTCTAACTTTATTCTCCTTGGTCAAGATTGCTTTAGATAGTCACGTTAGTTATTTGGAGTTTCCAAACAAATTTTACAGTTGTTTTCTCTATTTTTGTAAATACGCCATTGGAATTTTGATAGAGACTGCTTTGAAACAGTATAACTTTAGGGTACTGTGGATGTTAACATTATTAATTCCTTTAGTCTTCAGTGTATGACACCGTAAGTTTTACATAAAATTTCATCTTCTAACAGTCTAGTTTAAGTGAGAACAGCATAAGTTTGAATATAAAAATTTAATGCTTTTGCGGTGCCTAGGTGGCTTAGTAGGTTAAAGCCTCTGCCTTCAGCTCAGGTCATAATCCCAGGGTCCTGCGATGGAGCCCCGCATAGGTTTCTCTGCTGGGCGGGGAGCCTGTTTCCTCCTCCTCTGCCTGCCTCTCTGCCTACCTGTGATCTCTGTCTGTCAAATAAATAAATAAAATCTTTAAAAAAGTAAATTTAATGCTTTTATCCCTCCCATTTTATGTTTTTGATGTCACAATTTACATCTTTTTATATTGTGTATCCACTAACAAATTATTGTAGCTATGATTACTTTTAATTTTTTTGTCTTTTAACTTTTATACTAGAATTATTTGTGATTTATACATTGCCATAGCAATATTAGAGTGTTCTGAATTTGACTATATATTTGCTTTTAGTAGTGAGTTTTATACTTTCACATGATTTTATTTTACTAGTTGGCATCCTTTCTTTTCAGCTTGAAGAACACCCTTTAGCATTTCTTGTAAGGCAAGTATAGTAGTAACAGGCTCCAGCTTTCTATGTCTATGTGTTCTTCAGTTCTGAAGAATAGCTTCAGGGTAAAATATTCTTGATTATCAGCTTTTTTTCCTTCAGAACTTTGAATATATTATCCCACTCTTTCTGGATCTGCAAGGCTTCACCTGAGAAGTCTGCTTGTACCCTTATGTGTATTCCTTCATATGTAATGAGTTTCTTTTCTCTTGGTACTTCAAGATTTTCTCTTTGACTTTGATTTTTGACAGTTTTATTATAATGTGTCTAGGTTAAGTCTTCCTTGAATTCAAACTGACTGGGCTTCCTTAAGCTTCATGACCATCGGTGTCCATATCTTTCCCTATATTTGTAATTTTTCACTTTAAATAAGCTTTCTATCTCATTCTATCTCACTTTTTCTTCTGGCACTCCCATAACTTGAATATTCTTTCTTTTGATGGTTTCCCTTGAGTCCCATAGGCTTTCTTCACTTTTTTATTTTCCCCCTATACTTTTTCCTTCTCTAACTAAATACCTTCAAATGACTTCTTTGAGTGTGGTGATTTTCTTCTGCTTGATTGAATCTGCTATTGTAGCTTTCTAAATTGTTTTTTAGTTTACTCCTTGTATTCTTCTGTTCCAAAATTTCTGTATAATTCTTTGTCATATTTTCCATCACTTCTTTAAGCTTCTCAATCTGTTCTTGTATTTTTCTTGTGTTCTCTCATAGCCTGCTGAGCTTTTGTAGAACAATTATTTTTAGTTCTTTGTTACACAGTTCTTGTATCTCCCTTTCTTTGGGGTCAGTTATTGGAAGTTTATTGTATTGTATTCCTTTGGTCGAGTCATATCTCTCTGATTTTTCAGGATCCTGTAGTCTTACAGAGGTGTCTGTACAGTTGAAGAAGAGTGACTCTTCCAGACTTTCAGGACACACTTCAGTAAGGAAATACCTTCACATACAGGTGGGCTCATTGAGACTGGTGGTGTGGAGCATCAAGTATCGGGACATGTGGCACCTATAGGGCCAGGCGCCTTGGTGTCTCTGGCTCAGGAATCTGGGGTCCATGACTTTGACTATTGCAAGATTCTTAGTACTAAGAGCTGGGGAGGATTCTCAATGGTTACAAGATTGTTGAGGCCGAAGCAATGCTTCCAAGTGCAGTGGTAAAGGACTAGGTCAGGTGACAGTGGTGGCTGAAGCCAGTGTTGCACATCCACTTTAATGTGGAGGTCAACTGTAAATACTTGTGTGGTGGTAGAGACTGGTTACAGGCACCCATGCAGTGGTAAGTGCCAGGACAGGTTGTGGGCCCAGGGCCGACTGTTGGCAGACATATAGCTGCTGGGGCCATAGCCTGTACTTTAAGGGCTGGATATGGACACAGTGGTGGGGTCATCTGCATTGCACTCAAACAGCTGCATCTCTGATCTGGCAGCATGAGGGTGTGGTGACTACACTGGATCCTGGGGCCTGAGGCTTCTATGATAAGGTGCGAAGAAACTCAGAGACCTAGAATCCATGAGCACAAAAACCTGTGAGGCCCTCAGTACTGAATGCCAAAGCAGGTCTATAACTGTTGCACTGGTTATTGGTTTCCTCAGTGGTGAAACGTGCTGGAGCCCTCAACTGAATCAATCATCCAATGGAGTCCATGATGAGGTTCTCAGTAATGAAAGTTATGGATACTTTAGCAATTCTTTTTTTCTTTTTAATAGTATCTGTGTTCAATGCTATCAGTTTACTTCTGAGCAATGTTTTCACTGCATTCACTAGTTTTGATAAGCTGTGCTTTCATTTCATTTTGTTCAAAGGTTTTGAACTAAACATTTAATTATCCTCGAGATTTCTTTAATTTTAATTTTAACGTTTTAAAATTTCTCTTGAGATTTCTTCTCTGACCCATTTAGAAGTATGTGGCTTAATGTCCAAATATTTGGGGGATTTTCTGGCTATCTGCCTATAAATGATTTCTAATTGAATTCTATAGTATTCTGAGAACAGACATTGCATGATTTCTGATCTTCTAAATTGGTTAAGATGTCTCTTACGGTCCAGAATGTGATATATCTTGGCTTGTATGCTATGTAAGTTTGAGAAGAATGAGTATTCTCTCTTGTTGGATGAAGTAGTCCACAATGTCATTAAACCCCGTTGATTGATGGTGCTGTTGAGATCAACTATATTCTTACTATTTCTTTGCCTGCTGAATCTGTCCATTCCTGAGGAGAGGTCTTGAATTCCTCAGCTCTAACAAAGTACTAATCTATTTCTCCTTGCGGTGCTATCAATTTTTGCTTCTTGTATGTTGATGCTTTTTTGTAAGTTAAGTGTATCCGCTGAAGATTGTTATGTCTTCTTACAGAATTGACTATTTTGTCATTATGTAGTGTCTCTCTTTATCCCTTACAATTTTTCTTGCTCTGAAATCTGCTCCTTCTGAAATTAATATAACTATGCCAGCTTTCTTTAGGTAAGTGAAAGTATGGTTTATCTTTCTCCATCTGTTTACTTTAATCTACACGTGTCTTTGTATTTAAAGTGTGTCTCTTATAGACAACATAATTAGGTCTTGTTTTTTGGTTCACTCTGGCAATCTGTCTTTTTTTTTTTTTAATTTGAATAGTTGACACTTTTCCAAAGAAGACCTACAGATGGCCAACAGACACATGAAAAGATGCTCAACATCACTAATCATCAGGGAAATGCAAATCAAAACCACAATGAGATATCATCTTACACCTGTCAGAATGGCTAAAATCAAAAAGACAAGAAATAACAAGTGTTGGTGAGAATGTGGAGAAAAAGGAACCTTCAGACACTGTTGGTGGCAATGTAAATTGGTATAGCTACCATGGAAACAATTTGGAGGTTCCTCAAAAAATTAAAAATAGAAACACCATATGATTCAATGATTCCACTACTATTTATCTATTATGCAGTCATTAAAGAAGTGAGGTTATGCCACTTGCACCAACATGAATGGATCTACAAGGTATATGCTAAGTGAAATAAGTCAGACTGAAAATGACTGGTAAATTGGTATATTTAGACTAATGATATCTAAAGTGACTATTGACATAGATCAGTATCTACCATATTTCTTACTGCTTTCTATTCACCACTGTTGTTATTTATTCTTATTTTTGTCTTTCCTTCTTTTTCTGACATCTGTGGGTTTTTTTTTTTTTAATTTTTTTTATTTGACAGAGAGAAATCACAACTATGCAGAGAGGCAGGCAGAGAGAGAGGAGGAAGCAGGCTCTCTGAGAGGCAGAGAGCCCGATGCGGGGCTCGATCCCAGGATCCTGGGATCATGACCTGAGCCAAAGGCAGAGGCTTTAACCCACTGAGACACCCAGGCGCCCCTGACATTTGTGGTTTTAATTGAGGATTTTATTATATGTTCTATCTTCTCTCCTTCTTTAGCATATCAATTTTACTTCTCTTTTTACCTTTTTTAGTGGTTGCTCTAGAGTTAGCAAAATAGATTTACAACTAATTCAAGTCCACTTTCAAATAACACTATACCACTTTGTGAATAGCACAAGTATCTTAGAATAACAGAGTATGCCTCATTCTTGTTTCTCATTATTTGTACCTCACTGCCATTTCACTTATCCATCGGCATACCTGAGTGTACATATACATAAACCACATAATTATATACATTTTGCTGTTATTATTTTGAACAAACTGTTATCTGTTAGATCTAGAATAAGAAAAATAAAAGTTTTGTTTTTTACTTTCACTTCTTCATTTTTCAATACCTTCCTTTTTCTGTGTAGATCCAAGTTTCTGACCTCTATAATTTTCCTTCTATCTAGAGAAATTCTTGGGGTGCCTGAGTGATGCAGTCAGTTAAACATCTGACTCTTGGTTTTGAATGAGGTCCTGAGCTCAGGATATTTGGATCAAGCCCAGTGTCAGATTCCTCATTGAGTGTGGAGCCTGCCTGGGATTTTCTTTCTCCCTCTGACCCTCCCCCCATGGCTCCTTCTCTCTCTCTCTCTCATAATAAATAAAAATATTTTTAGAGATTTTATTTATATTTATTTGACAGAGAGAGTAAGAGAGCACACAAGCAGGGGGAGCAGTATAAGGAGAGGGAGGAGCAGATTCCCTGTGCCCAATGCAGGGCTCAATCCCAGGACTCTGGGGTCAAATTCTGAGCCAAAAGCAGACACAACCATCTGAGCCAGCCAGGTGCCCCAATAAATAAAATCTTTAAAAAAATTCTTACATTTCTTACAAGTCAGATATACTGGTAACATGTTCTTTCATTGTTGGTTTGTCTGAGAAAGTGCTTGTTTCTTTCATTTTTCAAAGGATAATTTTATAGAATTCTAGGTTAGCAGTTTTTTTGTTTTGTTTTGTTTTTTGTTTTTGTTTTTCTTTTCAAAAGTCAAAATACTTCACTCTAATCTTTTCTACCTTGCAACGTTTCTGAGGAGAAGCCAGATGTGATTTTTCTTCTTGCTCCTCCAAAGGTAAGATGTATTTTCCTCTGATTACTTTCAAAATTTTTTCCCAACCTTTGGTTTTCTGAAGTTTGAATATTTATGTAGAAGTTTTAGAATTTATTCTGTTTCATGTTCTCTGAGCTTCCCAGATCTGTGTTTTGGTGTCTGACATTAATTGAAGTAATTCTCAGTCATTGTTCCTTCAAATATTTCTTCTGATTTGTTCTCTCTTCTTCTGGCACTCCCATTAAGCATATGTCATACCTTCTGTAGATATCCCACTATTAGATATTTGGGGATTTTTTCTTCAGAAAAAGTTTTCGCCTTGTTTTTCAGTTTTGGAAATTTCTACTATCATATCCTCAAACTCAGAGATTTTTTTCCAGCTTTTCAGCTTTGTCTGGTCTACTAATGAGCTTATCCAAAGTATTCTTCATTTCTGTTAGTGTTTTTGATTTCCACTATTTGTTTTTTATTTTTCTGAGAATTTTCATCCTTTGTTTTTATTATTTATCTGTTTTTGTATGCTGTATACTTTTTCCATCAAAACGCTTAGCATATTAATCATAATTTTAAAAATGTCTACCATATATGACTCTGATTCTGATGCTTGTTCAACACTTCAAATTGTATTTTTTAGTTTTAGAATGCCTTTGATTTTATGCTGAAAGTCGGGCACGAGGTACTATATAAAAGAAACTGAGTAAATTGACTTTTAGTAATGTAGAGGTAAGGTGTGCAGGAAAAGAGGAGCATTCTCTAGTCTTGCAACCAGGTCTCAGTCTTTTGGTGAACCTGTGCCCCTACAATGTGAACCTCACCATTGCTCCTCAGCTCCCTCCACCTCATGTGGGAAAGAATGGTTAGAGGGACCTGGAGTTGGGTATTTCTTTCTCCCATATGGAAAGCCACAAGGAGCTGGAGTTGGCAATTGCCCTTCCCCAGGTCACGTAGCTTCTGATAAAATCCCAGAAGTTTAGGCTCTGGCTAACTAGTTTCTCCTGAGGGCAGACCTTGATATGAAAAACAAGGGCTCTGGTTTAATTCAAAATGTTTTCTTTCCCCTTCCCTTGCCAGAAGCATGAGGGGATTTTTCTCTGATATTTACTATAAAAACTTGGAGTTAAAATCCACAAAAGTGTGAGACTGCCCCTAATGCTGGCTGTCCCCAGAATTTTACCTCTGACTTGTCCACACTAGGCTTCCAGTATTCATCAATTACCATTCAGGGGTTCCTACTCCTACCCTGGTTCCCTTTGAGGTTTCTATTCCTACAAGTTTCAGTTCTTTGCATCTGTCTTTCTTTCTCTCCTATCTGGGGGGCGTGCATGTATACTGTGATCTCACTTCTCTGACAAATCTTAGAAGAGTTATCGATGTTTTACTTTATTCAGCTCTTTACATGGGATAAAGGGACAACATCTAAGCTTCTTACTTGTTAGATCAGAAACTGGAAGCCTCTACTTTCTTTTTACTGGCATTTATGTAGGGCATCTCTGCCCATACTTGTACTGGCAATCTTTCTGTCACATCGATTTAGGTGTGCTTCTTAGGTGAGAATGAAATATTCTAATTAGAAATTTTATGTTTCTTTAACGTGATTGTTACTCATTTAGCCCATTTATATTATTGCCATGAGTGATGTGTTTTGGTTTCAGACTTATATTTATAACTTTTATATACTATGTGATCACCTTTCTCTGTTTGTTTTTCTTTATGAAAGTCCTGATAATTAAGAAAGACTTTATTTTTGTTCTGGAAGTAACCATTATTATTAGAACCATATATTAGAATAATATACTTAGTTCTTGCCTTAATTTCTTTTATTTTCTCTGAACTCTAATCGATTGTTAAATCATCTCATTTTTATTTCTCTCTTTTTTTGTTGTATCACCGAATTTGAGACAATATCATTTCTCTTAGTATCCATGCTTTATTTAGCTTATGTGAATTTTGAGTATTACATGATCTATGATCTTTGTCTCTCAACTATTAGAAATGAAGCAATCAGCACATTTTACCTCTTAGGATATTTTCCCCTCCTAATTTTTGTTTGCTGTACATTTTCTGCATTCTCAATATAACATTTACATTATTTTCCTTAACTACTATATTTCTGTTGGCTCTATAGATACATAAAATTTTTGCTCATTTTCAGTCCTGTGGTTGCAGGGCAGTTTCCCTAATTATTTTCTAATTTTCCTGAAATGTTTAGCATTTGCAGAGAACTCATCCTCAGTTTCACTAACAAGGGCTCATAGGAACACAATTCTCTGAATTCTTTTGTAGTCAACCTAGTTCGCTTGTTGCTCTTATGCTTTGAGAATACTTTAAGAGTAACCTGTGTCACTTTCTTTCCCCTTGGTTTTCCAGAGCCATCTCTTTAGTGCCTTTGTACCAATTAGGAAATGGGGCTCCATCCCAGCAGATGCAGTCCTGTGTGCACAGTACTTGGCAAGGAGAACAGTGAGAAAGGTCACACACACAATACAGATACTGTTCTTTGTGCTACTTCCAGTTCTGTTTTCATTTCTGAGATTTTTTTCCTATTTCTTTCTTAAAATTGTTCAACCTTGCCATGATTTACTATCGTTTTTATAGAACATTAGATTATATTTGTTTATGTTTAGTTTAGAATTTTCTAGAAGTTTGTATTATATCTATGTAGCTTAATTCTACTGTAGCATAGGAAATTTTCCATGATTTCCATGGTTCAAAATTTAGTGAGACTTGCCTTATGACCCAGAAAATGGCCAATTTCAGTAAATATCTCAAGTGCACTTGAAAAGTTAACTGCAGTGTTCCGGATGTGTGAATTAGGTCAACTTTGTTAGGCATGCTCTTAATTGCTCTATCTTTGATTTTTTTTTTTTTGATCTGTTTCATTAATAACAGTAGGATAACAAAGACTTCCTACAATTATGGACTTGTCCATTTTTACTTTCAGTTCTTTCAGTTTTTATTTTATGTACTTTACGTTTATTTTCTTAGTTTCAAACAAATTCAAAATTATATCCACTTAGTAGACCAGCCATTTTTTCCTTATGAAATATCTGTGATACTGTTTCTCACCTTAAAGTCAGCTTTGTCATCTATTAGCACACTATAACTGCTTGTTTTGGTTAGCCTTTACATTATAACAATTACATCCTTTTACTTTTAACCTTTCTGTGTCCTTATATTTAAAGCATATCTCTTATAAACAGCATACATTCGAGATTTTTAAAAATTTTAAATCCTTGCCTTTTAATTGAAGCATTTACTTAATATTATATCCATGAACTATTTACTATTTATCCTTTAATATTTACTATTTTATTACTATATTGAATTACTTAAATTTTTCAAATATTTGTTATTCTATTCTTCATTTCATCTTTCTTCTCTATAGTCTTACTAGTATTACTCTATGGATTTCTTTTTTTTTTATTAACATATAATGTATTATTTTCCCCAGGGTTACAGGTCTGCGATTCATCAGTCTTACACAATTCACAGCACTCACCATAGCGCATACCCCTCCCCAATGTCCATCACCCAACCACTCCATACCTCTCATCCTCCTCTCCTCCAGCAACCCTCAGTTTGTTTCCGGAGATTAAGAGTCTCTCTCTTTCTCTCTCTTTTTTTTTTTTTTTTTTTTTTTTGATTAAGAGTCTCTTATAATTGGTCTTCCTCCCTGGTTTTATTTTGTTTCATTTTTCCTTCCCTTCCCCTATGATCTTCTGTTTTGTTTCTCAAATTCCTCATATCAGTGAGATCATATGATAGTTGTCTTTCTCTGATGAACTTATTTCACCTAGCATAATACCCTCTAGTTCAAGATTTCAGGTTTTTTTGATGGCTGCATAGTATTCCATTGTGTCTATATATACCACATCTTCTTTATCCATTCATCTGTCAGTGGACATCTAGGCTCTTTCCATAGTTTGGCTATTGTGGACATTGCTGCTATAAACACTTGAGTACACGTGCTCCTTTGGATCACTACATTTGTATCTTTAGGGTAAATATCTCATAGTGCAATTTCTGGATTGTAAGGTAGCTCTATTTTCAACTTTTTGAGGAACCTTCATACTGTTTTCCAGAATGGTTGCACCAGCTTGCATTCCTACCAACAGTGTAAGAAGGTACTCCTTTCTCCACATCCTCAGGTCATTTCCTGACTGTTTAATACTCTATGGATTTCAACATAAATCCTAGGTGGAATAAGACTGCTCTAAATAATAAGTATTTTTTTATCACTTCTTTATCAATAGAAAGTTGAATTTCATTAACCCCCTTCTACTTTTAGCATTACTAATGTCACATACTTTAAATTTACATGTTTTCAAGCTTATCTTATTATGATTTTTAGAGAAAAATAGCCATTTAGATTTACCCAAATATTCACTTTTTAAAATTGTCCTTCATTTCTTTCTGTTCTTCTGTGTTTCTACTATCATATATTTGCAGAGCTCCCTGATTATGTCTTTCATTGCAGGTTTGCTACCAATAAATAAATCCTCCCAGCATCTGTGTACCTAAAAGGACTTCATTTTCAAAAAATTGTTTCTGCTAAATAAAAGATTCTGTATTGATGATTATTTTCTTTCAGCACATTAAAATTGTTATTTAATTTTCTTCACGCTTAGATAATTTCTGTTGAGAATTCAGCTCTCAGTTGCTTCTTTTAAGGTAAGGTGTCTATTTTCCCTTGGATGCTTTGCAAATTTTCCTCTTTGTCTTTTAGCATATTTACTTTGCTGTTAGTGTGTAGATGTATGTGTTTTTTTGTTTCTTTTAATTTAATGTTTTGGGGTCCATAGTTTTTCTTTAATCTTTGACTTGTGTCTTTTAACAGTTTTGAAAATTCTCAGCTCTTTTGTCCCCAAATACTACTTCTATTCCATGGCCTCCCCACATCTGGAATGGCAAATATATACATTTTAGATCCTTCGTGATATCTTTTATGTATTTTCTATACTGATTTTCTTTCTTTTTTAAAGCTTCTTTCTGGGGTGTCTGGGTAGCTCAGTCAGTTAAGTGGTTGCCTTCAGTTCAGGTCATGATCTCAGTGTCCTGGGACTGAGCTCTGCACTGGGCTTCCTGCTCAGTGGGAAGTCTGCTTCTCCCTCTGCCCCTCCCCCCAACTCATGCTCTCTCGCTCTCTCTTTCTCAAATAAATAAATATAATCTTGGGAAACAAACAAACAAACAAAAAACAAAAAACTTCTTTCTGTCTTTCACAGGGGGTCTTTTCTCCACAGCTATCCACCAACTTACTCACCTCCATGTCTGATCTGCTGCTGAAAGTGTTTGTTGACTTGCTGATTTCAGTTTTTTTTAATTTTATAGTTCTATAATTTCAATTTGATTTTGTTTAATAGATACCCTTTATCTGACAAAAAGTTCCATCTTATCATTTATTTACTGAACAAATTAACCCAATAACTTTATCACTTGTGGAGCTGCTGCTTGTTTCTATTTTTTCTCTTGTTTTTTGATTATCTAGTTTTATTTCATAAGAAGTTGATAATAAAACACTGAATGGAGAATATTATGTGCAAATATAGAGACATGAAAGATATTACCTTCATTTAGGGTTTATGTACTTTTATTTGAAAGATAGCAGGAATAGGGACAGATTAACTTGATCTGTTCTAGGATGGGTGTTTCAAACTGGGTTTCTATCTTAGTAATGGGTAATCTATTTCTAATTGTCCCATTACCTTAGAAAACAGTCTTTTAAGGATCTCATCCAAAAGCTCATAGTGTTGCACAATACTCCTCTTTGTCTTGGTCTGAACTTCAGTGTTTGCATTCTCAGCCAAATGCTTCATTACATGATTTGACTTGCATGGATTTGTCACTATAGTACTGCTTGGCTTCTTGGCCTCTCGACCCCACATCTCCCCCAAGCCACACACAGCTGAAGAATCAGTAATTACTCCCTGAAAAATAATACACTTAGCTCTATATGATTACCTTCTCTTTGGCTTTACTCTTCTAAAATCCAGGCTGCAAAGAGTGATAGTTTGACTTCTTCTTTGCTGATTTGGATTCCTTTAATTTCTTTTTGTTGTCTGATTGCTGAGGCTAGGACTTCTAGTACTATGTTGAATAGCAGTGGTGATAATGGACATCCCTGCCATGTTCCTGACCTTAGTGGAAAAGCTTTCAGTTTTTCTCCATTGAGAATGATATTTGCGGTGGGTTTTTCATAGATGGCTTTGATAATGTTGAGGTATATGCCCTCTATCCCTACAATTTGAAGAGTTTTGATCAGGAAGGGATACTGTACTTTGTCAAATGCTTTTTCAGCATCTATTGAGAGTATCTTATGGTTCCTGTTCTTTCTTTTATTAATGTGTTCTATCACATTGATTAATTTGCGGATGTTGAACCAACCCTGCAGCCCTGGAATAAATCCCACTTGATCATGGTGAATAACACTTTTAATGTACTGTTGAATCCTATTGGCTAGTATTTTGGTGAGAATTTTTGCATCTGTGTTCATCAAGGATATTGGTCTGTAGTTCTCTTTTTTGGTGGGATCCTTGTCTGGTTTGGGGATCAAGGTGATGCTGGCCTCATAAAATGAGTTTGGAAGTTTTCCTTCCATTTCTATTTTTTGGAACAGTTTCAGGAGAATAGGAATGAGTTCTTCTTTAAATGTTTGGTAGAATTCCCCTGGGAAGCCGTCTGGCCCTGGGCTTTTGTTTGTTTGGAGATTTTTGATGACTGTTTCAATCTCCTTACTGGTTATGGGCCTGTTCAGGTTTTCTATTTCTTCCTGGTTCAGTTGTGGGAGTTTATATTTCTCTAGGAATGCACCCATTTCTTCCAGATTGTCCAATTTGTTGGCGTAGAGTTGCTCATAGTATGTTCTTATAATTGTCTGTATTTCTTGGGTGTTAGTTGTGATCTCTCCTCTTTCATTCATAATTTTATTTATTTGGGTCCTTTCTCTTTTCTTTTTGATAAGTCTGGCCAGAGGTTTATCAATCTTATTGATTCTTTCAAAGAACCAGCTCCTAGTTTCTTTGATTTTTTTCTATTGTTTTTTTTTTGGTTTCTATTTCATTGATTTCTGCTCGGATCTTTATGATTTCTCTTCTCCTGCTGGGTTTAGGGTTTCTTTCTTGTTCTTTCTCCGGCTCCTTTAGGTGTAGGGTTAGGTTGTGTACTTGAGACCTTTCTTGTTTCTTGAGAAAAGCTTGTACCGCTATATATTTTCCTCTCAGGACTGCCTTTGCTGTGTCCCACAGATTTTGAACTGTTGTGTTTTCATTATCATTTGTTTCCATGAATTTTTTCAATTCTTCTTTAATTTCCTGGTTGACCCATTCATTCTTTAGAAGGATGCTGTTTAGTCTCCATGTATTTGGGCTCTTTCCAGCTTTCCTCTTGTGATTGAGTTCTAGCTTCAGAGCATTGTGGTCTGAAAATGTGCAGGGAATGATCCCAATCTTTTGATACTGGTTGAGACCTGCCTGATTTGTGACCCAGGATGTGATCTATTTTGGAGAATGTTCCATGTGCACTAGAGAAGAATGTGTATTCTGTTGCTTTGGGATGAAATGTTCTGAATATATCTGTGATGTCCATCTGGTCCAGTGTGTCATTTAAGGCCTTTATTTCCTTATTGATCTTTTGTTTGGATGATCTGTCCATTTCAGTGAGGGGAGTGTTAAGGTCCCCTACTATTATTGTATTATTATTGATGTGTTTCTTTGATTTTGTTATTAATTGGTTTATATAGTTGGCTGCTCCCACGTTAGGGGCATAGATATTTAAAATTGTTAGATCTTCTTGTTGGACAGACCCTTTGAGTAGGATATAGTGTCCTTCCTCATCTCTTAATATAGTCTTTGGCTTAAAATCTAATTGATCTGATATAAGGATTGCCACCCCAGCTTTCTTCTGATGCCCATTAGCATGGTAAATTGTTTTGCACCCCCTCACTTTAAATCTGGAGGTGTCTTCGCGTCTAAAATGAGTTTCTTGTAGGCAACATACTGATGGGTTTTGTTTTTTTATCCATTCTGATACCCTGTGTCTTTTGATTGGGGCATTTAGCCCATTAACATTCAGGGTCACTATTGAGAGATATGAATTTAGTGCCATTATTAGCCTGTAAGGTGACTGTTACTGTACATTGTCTCTGTTCCTTTCTGATCTACTACTTTTAGGCTCTCTCTTTGCTTAGAGGACCCCTTTCGATATTTCCTGGAGAGCTGGTTTGGTGTTTGCAAATTCTTTCAGTTTTTGTTTGTCCTGGAAGCTTTTTATCTCTCCTTCTATTTTCAATGATAGTCTAGCTGGATAGAGTATTCTTGGCTGCTTGTTTTTCTCATTTAGTGCTCTGAATATATCATGCCAGCTCTTTCTGACCTGCCAGGTCTCTGTGGATAAGTCTGCTGCCAATCTAATATTTTTACCATTGTATGTTACAGACTTCTTTTCCCGGGCTGCTTTCAGGATTTTCTCTTTGTCACTAAGACTTGTAAATTTTACTATTAGGTGACGGGGTGTGGGCTTATTCTTGTTGACTTTGAGGGGGGTTCTCTGTGCCTCCTGGATTTTGATGCTTGTTCCCTTTGCCATATTAGGGAAATTCTCTCCAATGATTCTCTCCAATAGACCTTCTGCTCCCCTCTCTGTTTCTTCTTCTTCTGGAATCCCAATTATTCTAATGTTGTTTCATCTTATGGTGTCACTTATCTCTCGAATTCTCCCCTCCTGGTCCAGTAGCTGTTTGTCCTTCTTTTGCTCGGCTTCTTTATTCTCTGTCATTTGGTCTTCTATATCACTAATTCTTTCTTCCGCCTCATTTATCCTAGCAGTGATAGCCTCCATTTTTGATTGCACCTCATTAATAGCTTTTTTGATTTCAACTTGGTTAGATTTTAGTTCTTTAATTTCTCCATAAAGGGCTTTTATATCTCCAGAGAGGGTTTCTCTAATATCTTCCATTCCTTTTTCAAGCCCGGCTAGAATGTTCAGAATCGTCATTCTGCACTCTTGATCTGACATATTACCAATGTCTGTGTTGATTAGGTCCCTAGCCTTCGGTACTGCCTCTTATTCTTTTGTTTGTGGTGATTTTGTCTGCCTTGTCATTTTGTCCAGATAAGAGGATATGAAGGATCAAATAATATACTAAAAGGGTGGCAAAGACCCCAGAAACATGTGCTGTAACCAAATCAGAAGAGACCCCAAATTGTGGGGGGGAGGGGATAAAAAGAGGTTCAGAAAAAAAAAAGAAAAAAATTTAAAAAATTAAACAAATAAAGAAAAAATATAAAAGAGAAAGAGAAAATATATATTTTAGATAAACTAGTCAAAAACGTTAAAAAAGAAAAGGGTAAAAGTTTTAAAAAATTTAGCAGAAGAAGAAAAAAGAAAGAATAAAAAAATTGAAAAAAAATTGAAAATTGAATTAACTGCAAGACTAAAAAATCATGGGGAGAAAGCCATGAGTTCCGTGCTTTGCTTTCTCCTCCTCTGGAATTCCGCTGCTGTCTTAGGAGTTGAACCTGCTTTCCTTGATAGATGAACTTCGTCCTGACTGGATATTTTGTTGATCTTCTGGGGGAGGGGCCTGTTGTTGTGACTCTCAAGTGTCTTTGCCTGAGGCGGAATTGCACCACCGTTACCGGGGGCCCGACTAAGTAATCTGCTCGGGTTCGCTTTTGGGAGCTTCTGTTCCCTGAACGGTTTCCTTAGAGTTCCGGAGGACAGGAATCCGGCCGGGAGGAGCCGAGAGCCCGGGGCCCCACTCCTCAGTGCGCCCCCAGAGGACAGCACCTAATCACTCCCGTATCCCCAGCCTCCAGCCGCGCTCTGAGCTCACCCAGCCCGCGACCAGCTCAAGGTAACCCCAAGCTGAGAGTTCAGTCCTCGGCTCTGTCTCTGTAGCCGGCTTCTCTGTTCTAACACCTGCGAGCTCTGCGACACTCCAACACCCCCGAAACCTTCTGTGACCCTGCGGGACCTGGGACCACGCTGACCCCGTGTGGGCTTCACCCTGTTTAGCCTCTGGAGCAATGTCCCTCAGTGGAACAGACTTTTAAAAGTCCTGATTTTGTGCTCCGTTGCTCCGCCGCTTGCCGGGAGCCGGCCCCTCCCCCTAGGTCTATCTTCCTGTCATTTTAGATTCACTTCTCCGCCAGTCCTACCTTTCAGAAAGTGGTTGATTTTCTGTTTCTAGAATTGCTGTTCTTCTTCTCTTCGATCTCCCATTGAATTTGTAGGTGTTTGCAATGTTTAGATAAGCTATCGAGCTGATCTCCTGCTACCTGATGTAGTCTCAGCCTGCTACTTCTCCACCATGTTGACTCCTCCTCCCTATTTCATTCATTTTTTTACTCAGTATCCACTATGTACCTACCTTGGTACAAAATACTACTACTACTGCTACTAATGATGATGATGATATAATAATAATAAACAAGACAGACCCTTGAAACTTAAAAACCATTCTCTAAAAGAAATATGTATATGAGAGTGCTTGGATGGCTCAGTCACTTAAGAGTCTGCCTTCAGCTTAGGTCATGATCTCAGGGTCCTAGAATTGAGCCCCACATCAGGCTCCCTGATGAGCAGAGATCCTGCTTCTCTCTCTCTCCGCTGCTCCCCCTGCTTGTAGTCTCTCTCTCTGTCAAATAAATAAATAAAATCTTTTAAAAAAAGAAAATGTATATGTATGTGTACACTACATGTATGTATATGAAGTTATCACTTTATATACTTTATTTAAATTTTTATTATTTATTCTTTTATTTTACTGAAGTACAGTTCACAAACAATATTATATTAGTTTCAGGTGTACAATAGGGTGATTTCACAATTTTATACACTAAACTATGGTCACCAGGATAATTATTGATAGTTATGATCTGCCACCATACAACATTATTATAACATTATTTACTGCATTTCCCATGCTGTACTTTTTATCCTCATGACTTTTTTATTTTATAACTGGAACTCTTAATCTCCTTCTTCTATTTTACTCATTCTCCCAACTCCCTCCCCTCCAATATTTGTCTGTATTTATGTTTCTGATTCTGTTTTTGTCTGTTCATTTGCTTTGTTTTTTAGATTCCACATATAAGTGAAACCATATGGTATTTCTCTGTCTGACTTATTTCACTTAGTGTTTAATACCCTCTGGGTCCATCCATATCACAAATGTCAAGATCTCATTCTTTTTCATGACTGACTGATATTCTATTCTATACTTTGTGTATAGTGTGTGTGTGTGTGTGTGTGTGTGTGTGTGTGTGTTGCTGTTGACAGATGAATGAATAAAGAATACACTATACACTTTAAATATCTTACGATCTCATTTGCAACTTACACCTTAATAAAACTGGAGGAATGGTAAGAATTACTAGCTACTTTCCCAGTGTTCTTAAAATGATTTGTGAATGTTCCCTCATGGTTCTAGGAATTCCTCCTACCTTTCCCACTAACAAAAAGATGGTGAATATCATGTTTTTAAGAGTCACAGTCATGAACACTTCCTCTTGGAACTCTAATTAATTTTAGATTGGTACAATGCCTTCAAGGAAGCTGCAGCACAAATCAATTTTTAGGAAGCATTTAAACTAGATTTAAAAAAACAGGTTAAACTAGGAAACACTTTGTGAAGTCCATTTTATTATAAATTGATAATTTTTTAAAAGTGCTTTCCATTTTTCAAAAGTTTTTATCTACTTTTACTTCTGCTGGGTAGGAGAGTTCCCACATCACAGCTTAAATACATCTTCTGTTAGGACACATCTAAATCTTGCAATCTCCCAATGCTAATTTGTTCTTCCTCACACAATCCCAATTTTGTAATTTTGATACCTATAACCTTTACATCTCTCCACCAGTAAGGCATAAGACAAGGGGAAATTGAGGTCATGACAATATTTTCTTTTTCCCCAGAATAGCCTTCTACAAAGAGGACATAGCTGAATGACACAGCAAGAAATCTTAAGCAGTTATGTAATACTTGGCTCTGACATACACTCCCCGAACACAGATCATAAAGTCAAAGTTAAATCTGTACATGTCTTCTGGTAAACAGCTTCTGAAATGTTTTCAAAATAACTGATCTTTGGATTTGTCTAATTAGAAACATTTCTCATTTTCTCTGTAAGGCAGCTGTGCTAGCATCAAGGCAACCCTAGAGTATTCAGTGGGAGCAATAACAGCAGGAGTCTTTAATCTACAGATATTCAAGGAAGGCAGAGTGCCCTTGCACAGCTGTGGCATTAGGTGTAATGGTATTCTTAATCTTATCAACAGTTGTAATCTTCAAAAGTAAGCAGAGGGACAGCAAGCATGCCAAATACGAATGACCAAATGATACAGTTTCTCTCACTGTGATCCATGGGCAACACCATCTCATCATTATTTTATGATTATGTTTACAATGCAATTTCCTTATTCAGTTACTGAATCAGACTTTCTTTGTGTCCCAGGACTCTTCATTATAGTAAGCCCACCAGGTGAATCTTATGCATATTAAGGTTAAAAGCAACAAAAACTGACAGAAATTTAAAAAAAAAAAAACCACAATGACCTCTAACATCTGTTGATGGTGAGTGGTGTTGACTCATTCTTCCTCTGTTCAACCTTAAGTTGAATTTTTGTAAATAGAGTTGCTTTTGTTTATACTACATCTTTTAGTTTTTGCTCAGTGTTCTGGGAATATGTCTGTAGGAAAACCCTTGGATGTACTGTAGATATATTTTGGAAGAAAATACTTGGCTATGTTTATCACAGTGAAATTAGAAAGAGCTGAAGACTGAGATGCCAAGGAGTATAAGAGAATTAACATTAACATTTATATTTAGGGCCAAAACAGCCTAGACATCTAGAAACATTTTGATAGTGTTTAATATGAAGTTGAACATAGTCGAAGTGGTTCCAAAATATTTGTACAATGGGAATCTGACTGCAAGGTTGTAATCAATCCATCATCGTAATCATCATCAATATTTGTGTTGTGTACTAACTTTTATTAGGCCCACTTGCATAACTATTTCATTAGATTCTTAAAACTGTCTGAGTGGACTCTGGACAAATCTTTCTTCTCCCAATATGATTTCCCTTGTCCTCTCTAGTATTCTAATTCCAGGAAATGCCATGTTCATCCACTCAATTGACTATGCCAACAGCTTTGGAGTTACCCATGACTGCCATCTCTTTCATGTCCCTTTCCCTCCATGCCCTCCAACACACACATGTCTTATATGTTAGATTTATTCACTCAGAAGACTACTTAGATTCTCATAAAAATACCTGGTAGATGAAGACAAAAAGTCTAATGCAATACATCATGTGTTTATGGGCCTATTAGAATCTAGATGATTAAGCTCAAATATCTGACATACTTTCACATAAAACAACAAAAATGACAAAAAGTGGTAATCTTTTATTGGGCAGAAAAATTATTTGAAATTATTTAATAATAACATCATATTGCTGATTTTGCTGCTCCTACTAGGGTGGCTATTAGGATGTTGACTCCTACTCACCCTTACAAATACTGTCTGGCAGCCTATGTTCCATTGATTGTTCCTGGTACATTCCACTGGATATAAGTGACCTCAGCGAGCACCTCTTCCCATTGATCTCCACTGTCATCAATGTGCAAGTATTATATTTTCATGGACATTCAGCTGTTTACCAAAATTTACCATTTCTCAAATTTTAGTTTATAGATTACTCTCTGTTTTATCTATCTTTATTCTTGCTTGTTTTTCTGCCCTTTGTCTGTGGGGGTAACTCATCCTTAATGGTTATGTTTCCTTTAGTAACCTCAGTGGATCTGGGTTATTTATCTAGGCCTATTTGGCAATGGTACCTGGAAACCTGACAGTGCTCTCTCTACAGAAACAAAACTTGAAAGAACTTATTGGAACCATATTACTTTATGAGAAATACTTAAGGGAACTCTTAAGGCTGAAAGCAAGTGACCCAAAGGATAATTCAAATCTACATGAAAAACAAAAAGAACTGCCAATGGTAATTATTAAGGTAATTATAAAAAAGAATGTAGGGGCACCTGGGTGGCTCAGTGGGTTAAGCCTTTGGCTCAGGTCATGATCTCAGGGTCCTGGGATCAAGCCCCACATCAGACTCAGCAGGGAGCCTGCTTCCCCGACCCCCACCTCTCTCTGCCTGCCTTTCTGCCTACTTGTGATCTCTCTCTCTCTGTCAAATAAATAAATAAAATCTTTATTAAAAAAAAGAATGTAATTGCATATTTTTCTCTCTTCTTCTAATTGACTTATTTTAAAATCAATTATGTGAAGCAATATGTATGGAATTGGACCTCTAAAATACAGATATGTAATATGTTTGACAATACCAGAGATGGGTGGGAAGAAAGATATGTTAGAGTAAGGAAATGACACACAATAGTGTAGTGAGATTTCAAGAACAAATGAAAAGAACCAGAAATAGAAAATAACAAGGTTAATACAGCAAAGTTTATATATACTTACTCTCTTTCCCTAAAGGGAATAAAATTATTTAATAATTATACCAATGCATATTTGAGCTTTTAACATATACAGATGTTATGTATAAATGATAGCACAGAAAGGGGGAAGAGTAAATAGAAGTCCAGAGAAGTAATGTTTCTATAATGTACTGAAATTGAATTAGTAAAAGTCTAAGGTTAATAATTAATTAGGAAATATATTGTAAGGTATAGAATAAATATTCTTAAATAACTCAAAATATAGATTGAAAAATAATGAAAATAATTAGGATATTACACTAGAATATATCTGTTAATGCAAAGAAAGCAGGAAAAGAGAAATAGGAATAAAAAAGGACGCATATAGCAAACAAAATTAAGATGTAAAAAGTAAATTTAACTTTATCAATAATAACAATAAATGCAAATTAATTGAAAAATTGAATTAAAAGCAAAGATTGTTGGACTCGATTTGAAAAATATAAGATCTGACTTGTGCTGTCTACACTTTAGATTCAAAGACAAATAGATTGAAAGTAAATGGACAGAGATGAAGAGGTACATTTTATAATGATAAAAGCTAAAATATATAAAGAAGTGTTAACAGTTGTAGCATTATATTCACCTAATACCAAATCCTCAAACTATCTGAAAAAATCTGAGTAAATTGAAGGGAAAAGTGATAATGTCATATAATAGTTGGAGACTTGAATAATGGATAGAAAAGCTAGGCAGGAGATCAATAAGGAAATAGAACATGTTCATAACACTATCTCTAAACTGAACTTAACAGAAATTTGTAGACTATTGCACCTAATAACACAATGCATATTGTTCTCCAGTACACACTAAACTACAGAATTAGGCCATAAAACAACTCACTAAGTTTACAGGGATTGAAATCACACAAGGTATGCTCTATGACCACAATAGAATAACATTAGAAAGTTATAACAGAAAGATGTTTGGGAAATTCACAAGTACATAAAAATTAAATAGCATATTCCTAAATAATAAATGGGTCTGAGAAGAAATAATAAGAGAAGTTGGAAAATATGTTTGCGATAAATGAAAGGCTCAACATATCAAACATTATGGGATGCAGTTATAGCAGTTTTGAAGAAAATTTATAGCTGTAATTGTCCATATGTATATATGTAAAACATCTCAAATCAATAACCTAAATTTCTACCTGGAAAAATAGCAAAGTAAATCCTAAGAAAGCAGAAGGAAGGTAATAATTAAATTTAAAGCAGAAATAAATGGAATACAGGGTAGAAAATTAATAGATAAAAATCAGTGAAACCAGAAGTTGGTTCTTCAAAAGGATTGACAAAATTGACAAAACTTCAACTAGATTAACCAGAGAGAGAGAGAGAAAGAAAGAGAAGACTCAAACCAATAAAATCAGGAATGAAATAGGAGACATTTAATACAGACCTTACAAAAACAAGATATAAATAAATACTATGAACAACTATAGGTCAACAAATTAGATAAATTAGCTGAAATGGACAGATTCCTACAAGAAACACATTATAAAAACTGATTCAAGAAGAAATAAAAACTGAATAACAACTGAAGTGTAACTACTAGGCAAGTGTAACAAGAGACTGAATTAACAATCAAAAGACATTCCTCCAAAAAACAAAAACCCAGTATCAAATGGTTTCACTGGTCAATTCTATGAAACATTTAAAGGAGAATCAATACCAATTCTTTACTCACACTCAAAAAAGCTATGAGTGGAAACTCTTCCGAACTCATTCTATGAGGTCAATGTTATCCTGATACCTAACTCAAAGATATCACACAAAAGAACTATAGAAAAATATTTCTTATTAATATAGATGCAAGAAATCCTCAACACAATACAAACAAATGCAATCTACTAACATATAGAAAGTATTATACACCACGACAAAGTGATATTAATCCCAGGAATGCAAGACATGTTTATATCTGCAAATAAATTAATGTAATTTATCTTGTTAATAAGATAATAACAAAAACACAATCATACCAATAAATATAAAACATTTAACAAATCCAAAAAATTCTTTCCTGATAAAAAGATTCAAAAAGTTGGAATAAACATAAATTTAACCTGATAAAAGACTTCTATGAAAAACCTACAACTAACATGTTACCTTTTGGTGAAAGACTCAATGCTTTCCCTTAGAATAAGAAACAGTACAATGATTTCTGCTCTCACCACTTTTTTTTTTTTTCTGAAAGAAAGACAACTCCTAAATTTTATTTTACTTATTTATTTTTATTATGTATTGTTTTAGGGGCACAGGTCTATGATTCATCAGTCTTACACAATTCACAACACTCACCAGAACACATTCCCTCTCCAAAGTCCATCATCCAACCACACCAACCCTCCTAAACCCCTCCCTTCCAGCAACCCTCAGTCTGTTTCCTGAGATTAAGTGTCTCTTATGGTCTGTCTCCCTCTCTGGTTTCATCTTGTTTCATTTTTCCCTCCCTTCACCTATGATCCTCTGTCTTGTTTCTCAAATGCCTCATATCAGTGAGATCGTATGATAATTGTCTTTCTGTCTCTCTCCTATTTAGCTTAGCATAATTTCCATAACAGCCAAACTAGGGAAAGAGCCTAGATATCCATCAACAGATGAATGGATAAAGATGTGGTATACACACACACATACACACACACACACACACACACACACACACACACACACAATGGAATACTATGCAGTCATCAAAAATTGAAATCTTGCCATTTGAAATGATGTGGATGGAACTACAGGGTATTATGCTCTCACCACCTCTATCCAACCTTGTCATAGAGTTTCTAGCCAGACAAAGAGGGCAAGGGAAAAAAGGTCACTCCAATTTGAAAGGAAGAAATAAAGCTATCTCTACTCACAGTGACATGATCTTGGATATAGAAATCCCGAGGAATCCACAAAAATCCTAGAACTAATAAACAAATCAATAAAACTACAGGATACAATATCAAAATACAAAAATCAGTTGTATTTCTCTAAACGAACATTGAGAGATGTGAAAATTAAATTAAGAAAATAATTCCATTTGTAGCATTAATGGAATAAAATCCTTTATTCCTTTACTATTTCTTTTTTCTTAAATATTTTATTTATTAAATTTATTTTAAACAAATATATCAAAAGAAGTGAAAAATCTGTCCTCTGAAAACTGCAAAATATTGTTGAAAATTTAAAGAAAACCTAAATAAATGGAAAGGCATCCCATGTTCATAGATTAAAAAGGCAATACTGTTCAGATGGCAATATTATTTAAATTTATATAGATTCACCACAATTCTCAAGAAAATACTAGCCAGTATTTTCGCAGAATCTTACAAGCTGAACCCAGAACTCATACAGAAAAGGAAGGAACCCAGAATAGCCAAAACAACAAGAAAAGAACAAAGATGAAGGTCTCACATTTTCTGATTTGAAAACTTGTGATAAAGACACAATTTTCAAGAAAGTAAGTTACTGGTATAAATGTAACTATAATTTCCATAATGCTAGAAATATGGATCAAGGGAATAGAATTGAGAATTAACAAATAAATCCTCACAATTATGCTTGGTTGACTTGGAACAATGGTTCCAAGATGAATCAATGAGGGAAAGAACAGTTTTTTGAGCAATGGCCCTGGGACAACTGGATCTTCACATGCAGAAGAATGAAGTTGAACCCCCTACTTCACACCATACATAATATATAACACAAAAATTAACTCAAAATGGGCTATATATCTAAATGCAAGAGCTAAAACTATAAAATTCTTACAAGAAAATATAGTATAAATCTTTGTGACCTTGAGTTATGCAAAGATTTCTTTGATTTCACACCAGAAATACAAGCGACAAAAAGAAATGGATAAATTGTATTTTATCAAAATTTAAAATTTTGGTGTTTCAAATATGAGTGAAAAGACTGAAAGTGAAAAGAAAATGTAGAATGAAAACTACCTGCAAATCATGTATGATATAATAATTTTATTTAGAATATATAAAGAACTATAATAATTTTAAAAAAATGAACCTGAGGTGCCTGGCTGCTCAGTTGTTTAAGCATCCAATTCTTAGTTTTGGCTCAGGTCATGATCTCAGGGTTGTGAGGCTGAGCCCCAAGTGGGGCTCCATGATGGGCATGGAGACTGCTTAAGATTCTCTCTGTCCCTCTGCTCTCTCCCACCCTCCATGCACAAGCTTTCTCTCTGTTTAAAAAAAAAAAAGAAAGAAAGAAAAGAAAAGAAAAAGGAATATAGGTCAAAGATCTCAAGATCTAAATAAATATTTCTCCAAAGATGTGAAAATGGTCAATAAGCACATGAAAGGAGGCTCAACATTATTATTCACTAGGGAAATGCATATCAAAACCACAATGACATACTACTTCACACCCACCCAGGCCATAATCAAGATATGGAACAACTGAAAGCCTAAAATAATGCTGATGGGAATGAAAAATGGTATGGAAAACAGTCTGGCAGTTCTTCAACATGCTAAACAGAGTATCATATGGCCTAGCAATTCTACTCCTAATTAGAACTAAAAACATATGCCATAAGAGATAGGAAACCCAAGAGACATATAAACATATATCCACACAAAAATTTGTATGTGAATGTTTTATACCAGTACTTATAATAGCCAAAAAGTAGAACCAACCCAAATATTCATCAAGTGATGAACAGATAAACAAATAAGATATATTCACATAATGGAATATTATTTGGCGATAAAGAGGAATGAAGCATTGGTGTATGCTATATAGACAAACTGAAAACATTATACTAAATGAAAGAAATCAGTCACAAAAGACCACATAATGCATGATTTCATTTATGTGAAATGTTGCCTGAGTCTGTGGTTGTTGGGGGCAAATAAGGAAGGACTGCTGGATAAAGATTGTGTGTATCTATATTTGTTTACATATTCTGTACATTCTTTTACTGATGATTTTAGTTTTCACGGGAACAGATCTTGATCATATTTTGTGACACGTTTAACTAAATTATTTTTGTTGTTTTTTAGCTCCCATTATTGGTTCTTTTTAAAACCCAAATTTCTCACTAATTTCACTAAGCTGCAAGTTTAATGACCCTTCATTGTGATAAGACATGGCCAGCTATAGTATCTATTGTTTTTTTCCACCAGAAGAGATTAATGTTTTATTATACAACTTTAGCACTCACAAGGAGCTGGAATGGGATGACCCAGATTTTTAAGAATTAAGTTTCGATAATGTCATGAGAGTAGGGCCTTCATGATTAGGTTAATACACTTATTAACCAGAAAACTTGCTCACTTGCTCACTCTGTTATAAATGCACATGAAACAGAGATTATGTGTGTATTTACCAAGATGGCAGCTATCTACAACCCAAGAAAAGAGACTATAGAATGAACTTACTTTGCCATCCCCTTAATTCCAGCCCCCAGAACTATGAGAAAATTAGTTTATTTTGTTAAGGACACCAAGTCCATGACACTTTGCTTTGGCAGCCCGAGCTAAGATAATTACAGATTTGAAATTGACAGGATCTTCTCATCAGTTAGATTTGTACTGGAGACAAAGGACTGATGAAAAAGTGAATAAAGGTGCCTGGGTGGCTCAGTGGGTTAAAGCCTCTGCCTTTGGCTCAGATCATGATCCCAGGGTCCTGGGATCGAACCCTACATAGGGCTCTCTGCTCACCAGGGAGTCTGCTTTCCCCTCTCTCTGTCTTCCTCTCTGCCTACTGGTGATCTCTATCAAATAAATAAACAAAATCTTAAAAAGAAAAAGTGAATAAAAAGTAATTATGAAAAAAGTGATTATTCAATGAACAACTGAATAAACTGCTATTTACTAAGATAAGAAAAAAATGGAGATGCAGATTGAGGAGGAAAATCAAGAATTAGTACTGGATGTATTAAATTCAAAATATTTACGTAAAGATATTAAGTAGAATGTTGGATATTTAAGAGTGAATGGGTGATATTTAAAGCCTGAGATTGCATTAGACTGCCTACAAAATAAATATGATGAGATAAAATAATAGGTCTGAAACTTGAGTAGCAAAGGGGCCTGCAAAATGTCAGCAGGAAATTAAGGAAAAAACAAGATAATGGTGTCCTATAAATTGAGTCATCACATTTGTAGAGGAAAGTCTGATCAACTTTATCAGTTGTTGCTGAGAAGGTAAGTAATGAGGATTCATATTCATTATGCCACAGGAAGACTTTGGGGAGACTTTGGTGACTTCAGAGTAGATTTCAGATTTGGTGGGAGAGTATGAAACCTTAATTGGAATAGTATAGACCCATAGGGTGTTATTGTATCATGGTGAAGCAGCCATCTTCTCTCCCCCATGTTAAACATTTGAACAACTGAATAGATAGTGTTCAAAGACTTAATAAAGACACCCCCCTACCCCCGCACGGCTTTCCTTTCCATCCATCACTTACACCAATCAGAGATACCAACATACCCATTCACTATCATGACTGGAGAGCTGAACCATGAGAAAGAATTATAGGCAAAAGGGAAAACAAAGAAAACATAGATTATTCAGGTCAAACACAAAACTGTGACAATGAAAATGTCACTTAACCTAAATAGCAGTTTTTGAGATATTATATTGATATTTTAAAGAGATGTAAAGTTAAAAAAGAAAAGAAAAGCACACTAAAAGTGGAGGTCATAAAACCAAGTTTCTTTAAAAAAAAAATGCAAATCTAGGGACATCTGGGTGACTAAATAGGTTAAGTGGCTTACTCTTGATTTTGGCTCAAGTCGTAATCTCAGGGTCCTGGGATTAAGCTCAGCATCTCAGCATCTGTCTCTGTGCTCAGCAGGGAGTCTGCTCCCTCTTCCTCTGCACCCCTCCCCCCATGCCCAATGCTTTCTCTCTCACTCTTTCTCTCAAATAAATTATTAAATCTTTAAAAAATGCAGATGTAGGTTTTTAAAGATATTTACCCAACTATCAGTGATTGACAGGACCTTAAAGTTAAAAACAAACAAATGAAAAGGTCAATAATTTACTGCAATCCAAAATTTAAGGAAAAAGCTCATCACCATCTCTCTCATTTTAGAAAAATATGAACCATTGTTATAGGGTTAACAAATAATGACAAAAGAGGTTGTACATATCTATTAATGGCCAATTTCTAAAAAAGTAGTCGAAACAGAAATCTGTTACAGGAAGGGCAAATAGAAGTTTACTGGTGAGAGAAACAGGCCACTGGACAAGAGGTTACTTTCAGTATGAGTCAATTTAAAGTACTGGCAGAGACAGGAGCATGTGGTCAGGAGGCAGGAGAGTTTCACCTGTATCTTCATAATGAAGTATGACTCCTAACTTCAGACTTAATGAAAGAATTTCAAAGTGTCCTGAGCACTGCTGTGTTTCCCTGATTACAAAGATGTTCTGCTGCTCAGGTGACCCATTGTAGTTTCTGTGATGTGGTCTGGACTAAGAGGAATCTCTGTATCAGGACCCTATATTGCCTTAAGACAGGTTCCATATGAATTAGCTGTGCTTACGTTTCCTAGGATACTAGGACCAGCAACAGCAAAAGCACTGTTATTCCAAAGAAACAAGCTTACTTCAGGACATGGCTGTCAAGAAATTGGGCCAAAGACCTCTATGGTGAAGCATTCGAGAGTAGTGAGTGAACATGAACATTGAGATCAGACTCCTGTATTCAAATATATTCACCACTTCCTGCTGTGTGACATTGGGTGACATGCCTAGCCTCTCTGTGTTGTGGTTATGACATCAGTAAAATGACAAAGACAGTAATACAACATCAAGGGGTACTAAGAAGATGAAAGAGAATTGAACAAGTAACATTCCTAGATCAGTACAAGGTAATATTGTACGTACTATCATACTGAAATAAATTATTTGAGTTAAAGGACATATTATATCCCTGTAATTCAGTATTGTTTGAAGTATCCAAAGCCACAGGGTAAAGCTTCATGAAGTTGTAATTAGAAAAAGGGAGTGAAAAGATATGAGGAATGTCAAAAAACTAATCCAGGTACAGTGTGAGTCCATGTTATGATGCTTGTGGAGGAAAACTAATAAATTTCCATTGGCAATGTGTGTATCTAAATGTCACTGGAATTGGATTTAGTAGGACATCTGTGGCTTAAAGTTGCTCTATATCAGTTTTTATAGCCTGAAATAAGTCCATAGCCCAGGGCTTGGAAATAAAACTGGAAAGATACAAGCTATTTATTATTAGGGCATTTTTGTATCTTTAAAAAATAACTACAGAGTTTGTTTATTCAAAAGCAAATATTTTATACTCAAAGGGATAATAAACTTTTTAAAAGTATAATAGTGAACACTAGACAGACTTTGAAGTTTTTATTTTTATCTGTGGCTAATATATAAAAGTGAAAATAATTAAATTGTGTCTTGCTATTTTCTGAGAGGGGAAAAAGACTGAAATACTTTTTATTTTCCTCATTTTTTCCCTTTTAAAATACACAGTCTAAATGGGTCCTAACCAATCTTTGCTTTCATTACCTTGTGTTCAAAGATGGTAGACCAGAGCTGAGGTGGTAGCTGCCAGCTACATGTGGTTACAAAATACTCTAAATGCAACTACTTTATGGTGAATAACATAACACAAGAAAAAAAAATGCAACTAGTGAGGTTGGGGAACTATAATTTGTTGAAATTCTAAAACTGATCGTCTATTAAGTTGTTGAAAATGTTAGGTATGTTTGGATCAATGTGAATGTATGAATCTGCTTTTTCAGCTATAAATTTTATGGACTATAAATATGGATCATGTATTTCTAATGAAAATTTAACATTCAAATTGGAATGTTCTATAAGTGTAGAGTATACACTAGGTTGAGGAAAGGGGAGAAAAAAGAGAAAGAGAGGCAAATCAAAAAATAGACTCAACCAGAAGAAACAAGGTGATGGTTACCAGAAGGGAGGTGGGGGTGGGGATGGGGGAAATAGGTGATGGGGATTAAGGAGTGCACTTGTGATGGCCGCTGGGTGTTGTAGGGAAACATTGTATTATACGCATGAAACTAATATTACACTGTATATTAACTCACTGGAATTTAAATAAAAACTTAAAAAAATAAAAATAGATTTCAAAACCTCAGTATGAATAACAAAAAGTAAGTTTAGTTCATTAAAATGTTTTATATTGATTTTCTCTTGAAATTATATTTTGGACATATCAAATTGTATAAAATATGCTCTTAAAATTAATTTCACCAGTGTCTTTTTAGTATAGACACTAGAAAATTAAAACATATATATAGATCTTGCATTATGTTTTTATTAGACATTGTCCTTATTTCCAAGAAGGTACAAATTCTTAGAAATAAAGATAAGAAATTATAAATTTCTTATAAGGGGATAAGAAATTATAAATCTAAAGTAAAGCTTATCTATTTTTTAAAAAGATTTTATTTATTTATTTGAGGGAGAGAACGATAGAGATAGTGCAAGAGGGGTGGAGAGGCATGGAGATAGGGAGAAGCAGGCTCCCCTCTGAGCAGGGGGCTGGACTCAGGGCTTGATCCCAGGACCCCAGAATCATAACCCAAGCTGAAGGAAGAAACTTAGCGGACTGAGCCACCCAGGTGCCCCACAAAGCTTATCTTTTAATATTAATCCTTTGAGTGATATTTCACACCATATTTCACACCATAATTTGTCCTGAAAATTTAATTGAGTCCTCTAATTTTTTTTTAAGGATATATAGATTTTACCTAATGACCATGAGTCTCATAAAATAATCTGGTAGTAAATTTGCTTTGCTTTTTCATTTAATCAATAAATACCTTATTTTTGACTACCTAATATATAATTTAGTCTTAGAGAAGTTTAATGAATAGTTTTTTGGCTCTTTTGAAGATTAATAAGTATTATTTAGTTTCTATTGCTAAATGAGAATTCCATTTTATATATAGTCTTATTTATTTATTTTTAATTTTAATTTTTAAATAAACATATAATGTATTTTTATCTCCAGGGGTACAGGTCTGTGAATCCCCAGGTTTACACACTTCACAGCACTCACCATAGCACATACCCTCCTCAATGTCCATAACGCCACCCCCCTCTCCCGACCACCCTCCCCACAGCAACCCTCAGTTTGTTTTGTGAGATTAAGAGTCATTTATGGTTTGTCTCTCTCCAGATCCCATCTTGTTTCATTTATTCTTTTCCTAACCCCTAAACCCCCCACGTTGCATCTCCACTTCCTCATATCAGGGAGATCATATGATAGTTGTTTTTCTCCGATCAGCTTATTTCGCTAAGCATAATACCCTCTAGTTCCATCCACGTCGTCGCAAATGGCAAGATTTCATTTCTATATACTCTTTTTAAAAATGTGCAGACCTAATTGTAGTAGCACCTACATAACATATAAAATGTTATGCTCTGCACAATTTAAATTTCATTTAAACTATATTTTATTTAACATTAAAATCCTTTTGTAGCTAAATCAAATACCAAAACTCACTTCAAGGACAATCACATCATCTTAGGCATTTACTTGCCTACTCTGTATTTTTAGCATGTGTACCATATTGAATAATGTATGGCCAACTTAAAATCCTTGTCAAAATACAGGCTTTTTCTGTTCTTTTTAGGATCAGCTAGTGACTGGTGAGTAGGAATTCATCCATTCATTACTGAGTGAATATCTGAAATGTTACTGCTTTGAAGATATAGAGAAAAAATAGTGCAGTATTTTTCTTGCATTAATTTTTATTATTCAGACATACAACAAAGTATGGTTTAATATAGAGAGTTCTCATATTTCTATTACCAACATTCGTCAACTCTTAATATTTTTCTAATCTTATTTCATCTATGTCCCTAAACAAATTTTTCTCAAACATTTAAAACATCATTTTATTTACTTATAAATGTCCTGATAAGAATATTTAAATTCTCTTTAGCACAGTAGCCACACCATTATAACATCAAGCAGAATATTACCTAATGTGAACTCCATAAGCAAGCATCATTTTAAAATTAGTGCATTTGATCAGGATATGGACAAGATGTACTTTTTTTAATGGCTTTGAAGCTGATCTGAGAACCAGCTATCTCCCATTCTAAAGCAATGGCGGAACTGGATACATATGTACATGTACTTGGCTTATTACTGTGGCAGCTTTGCATGGGCTGGCCTCGTTGCTCTCATTAGTTGCTATTGTCTATAAACATTACATCTGTAAAGTTTTGTGGGATAAATATTTAGCTTTGAAGCCAGTTAAAATAAAACTTCTATTATTCAAAAACAAATAAAGGAGAGATAAAGAGGGATAAGAAATGAGAGGTTAAAAAGTAGACAGTTTGGACTGAAGATTTGAACTGTTTTCTTTCCATTTTTATATGCATGTAAGTACCAATGAATGCACTTTGCTATAAAGGGGAAGAGAAAAATGGAGTTTTAATTTGGAATAAAAACCAGGTTTAAAGGAATCTCTTCATGAGATTAATTAGCTAATGATGTGAAGGAGTGACTGGACTGCACAGGGAAGCCCCACACCACTTTCCTAGGAATTCTCCGAAAATCCTCAAGAATTTATTTGGCATTAAATGTGTTCTCTTTCAACATTCATTCTGGAGAATTGTATGAGCTATGAGAGGCCCCATGAAAGATCAAAATGTGCCAGTGATTTCTTCATAAAAGATACTGTTTCTCCTAGCTCTCTTCCCACTTCATGCAATATTTCTACTCCTCCAACTCAAGGAGTCCAGTTTTACATTATAGGTCTTAAAAAATGTCACAGTTTTCTTCCCCATCCTTATTTTTCTATTCTCTTACATTTTCAAAAAATCATGCATTGAAGAGCTTACTGTAGTTCATATATTACATCTCCCTATAATCCACAGAAAAAGGATCACAGCAGAAAATAGAATCCTGGACGTCTCTGTCTCTGAAAGATTGTTAATCCTGGTTAATCCTACATCTGATGAAAGATGTCTGTCTGCACGTCAAAAGGAAATTTGTTAAAGCCTAATCAAAGGATCAAAAGGTCTTAAGAATCAGGGCTACAGTGAAAGACAATGACAGAATTATTAAACATGACTACATTTCATCATAAAAGATTAATTATTTACTGTAGCATTAAAGGGATAAAATGAAATTAAAATCCATCAACCATTTTCATTTAACCAAGGCAAAAAAAAAAAAACCACCCAAAAAACAAAAACCAAGAACATCATAGTGACAAAGAACAACCTGGTCCTTTCTTCAGACTGTTTTCCTCCTTTTGGATTATAATTATTAATGATAATCTCATTCTTGCTTCTAAAAGATTAGACAAAATAATAAAAATTTTGTCACAGGAAGCCTCTGTTATTAGATATTTTTCTGGAATTCAAATATCAAAATATGGATTAGGTAGTATTTTATACTCATATAATAAGATAATATTAATATATGTACAACTGAAAGAAACTTGAATTGTTTGTATTTTTACACCATATACATATTATTTCATGTGTAAATTACTAACACAAACATACATCTTCAAATATCCACAACTAATGATATATATTACAGATTTTAAGAGGTTAAAATGCATGTCATTAGAAATTAAACATATTCCTCAAGGTGTAGCATTATAATTCATCATCTAAAAACATTTTAAATAAGATAAAGTTTGTCAAAAAGAATTTTATGATATCTGTCTTACATAATGGAGGTAATCCTGAACACCCCTTTGTATAATGTCTTTTAAAATCCCCTATAGTTAGATATACTTTATCTACAATATTATACAAGCACTTTAAACCTAAAATGTAGTCAGTTTTGACAAATGTGTATACACATGCAAGCACCATCCGAATCAAGCTATAGGAAATTTTCATCATAGCCAAAAGATCCCTCATATCTTCAACAGTCAATTTCTCCTCCACCCATGACCTCAGACAATGACTAATCTATCTTCCATCACCAACAGTTAAATGTTTTCCCTAGAGTTTTATATAAAATGGAATCATATAGGATGTGTGACTCCCTTCTGTGTGGACTTGTTTGCTTAGCTTAATATTTTTGACATCCATGATGTTAAACATAAAGATAATTTATTCTTTTAAATTGCCAAGTAGTATTCCATTGCATGAATATGACACAACTTGATTATCTAGTCTTCAGTTGATGGGCATTTGGCTGATTACCAGTTGGCTTGTTTCCAAATTGTGCTTATTCATACAACATCTATCAATATCCACATAGAAGTCTTTTTGTGCATGTGTGTTTTCATTTCTCTCACATAAATGCCCGAGAATTATTGTATCATATATGTTCATAACATACTAGATAGAAAATTAAAAAGAAAAACATATAAAGTCATTTTAACATTTACATTCCCACTAGCCTTGGGTGGGAAGAGTTCTAGTCATTCTGCATCCTCACCAAAGCTTGGTATTGCCCATCTTTTAAATTTTAACTATCTTGCTTGAGGTGTAGTAATACAGCACTGTGATTTTAATTTGCAATTCCCTCATGACAAGTAATTCTGAGCATTTTTTTCCATGTACATTGCCATTTGCATTTTCCAAGATAGTTCTGTTCAAATTTTCTGCCATCTTATTATCAAGTATTATTTATTTATTCCAGATAAATATTCTTTGTCAAATATTTGAATTGAGATTATTTTCTCCCTGCTCCTAGCTTGCTTTTTCATTTTCTTAACTGTGTTTTCTGAGGACCAAAAGTTCACTTTGATGAAATCTATTCATATTTTTTTTCTTTTGTGTTTTTTTTGTCTACTCCAATATCATCCATATTTTCTCCCATCTTATCTTTTAGAAATTCTGTAGTTTCATCTTTTATATTTAGACCTGTGACCCCTCAACCTATTTTATTTAATATTTTAATTTTAAAATTTTTTAGCTCATCTTAATTTATGGTGTGATTTAAGGATTAAGTATATATAAAGCATATATAAAGTAATGTTTGTTGAAATGTTACCAAAATTTGTTGAAAAGGCTGTTTTATCTTTTTTTTTTTTAAAGATTTTATTTATTTTTCAGAGAGAGAGAGAGAGAGAGCACGCACAGGAAGACAGAGTGGCAGAGGGAGAAGCAGTCTCCCTGTGGAGCAAGGAGCCCGATGTGGGACTCGATCCCAGGATGCAGGGATCATGACCTGAGCCGAAGGCAGCTGCTTAACCAACTGAGCCACCCAGGCGTCCCTGTTTTATCTTTTATTGAAAATATATTGATCCGGGGCTCCTGGGTGGCTCAGTCGGTTAAGCGGTTGCCTTCGGCTGGGGTCATGATCTCAGGGTCTTGGGATCCAGCCCTGCATTGGGCTCCCTGCTCAGCGGGGAGTCTGCTTCTCCCTCTCCCTCTGCTGCTGCTCTGCCTACTTGTTTTCTCTACCTGTCAAATAAATAAAAAAAATCTTTTAAAAATTTTTTAATAAAAAAAGAAAATATATTGATCATATATGCACTGGTCTATTTCTAGAACCTCTTTTCTGTTTCTGTATGTTTATCCTCATAGAAATATCATTATGTCATTATTCTTACAGCTATATTACACATCTTGAAATCAGGAATGTGTAAGTCTTCCAATTTTGTTATTTTTTTTCAAGAACACTTTGGTTATTCCATATTCTTTTAATTTTCATTAACCACTTAAATTACTTTGTCAATTTCTTTTTTAAAAGTTTGCTGAGATTTGTATAAGGATAAAATTAAAGTTATAATTTAGTGGTTCCCCAAGACCGGTCTCTGGCAAACAACATTAGCATCACCTGAAATATAATATAAAAATATAAATTCTCGGGGTGCCTGGTTGGCTCAGTGGATTAAGCCTCTGCCTTCAGCTCAGGTCATAATCTCAGGGTCCTGGAATCGAACCCCACATCAGGCTGCTCAGCAGGGAGCCTGCTTCCCCCTCTCTCTCTCTGCCTGCCTCTCTGCCTACTTGTGATCTCTGTCTGTCAAATAAATAAATAAAATCTTTAAAATATATATATATATATAAATTCTCAAACTCCCCCTCATGTCTACTGAATCAGAAAATCTGGAGATGGAAATTTGCCTTTGCACTATTATTGTCATTGCATTCTACTTCCTTAAATGTTAATTATTCATATTCTTATTTCTCCTGTAAATTAATCAATTACCTTTTAAAAACATTAAAAAACAGAAAAAACAAACATCTTGCATTTTCTGACATACACACCATTTCTGGTTGTTTTCATTTCCTTGTATACATTTGAGTTTTAATTGGAATTATTGTTCTTGACCTAGAAGAAAATCCTTGAAGATCTCTTATGTTGTAGATCTGTCAAGATGGATTTGTTGAGATGTTGTTTACTGGAAAATGTCTTTACTTTTCTATTTTTAAAATAATTTTGTTATATTTATATTTACTGGTTCAAATTCTTTTGTTGTTATTTTTATTTCCATATTAAGGATGTTACTCAGTTCTTCCATACTGCACGGTCTCTCATGATGTCAGCAGTCATTCTTAATTTTGTTTCCCTGCATGAAATGAGCCTTTGTATGAAAAGGTTGCTTTCATGATATGCACTTTATTATTAGTTTACCACACATTAGTTATGATGTCTTTGTATGTTTGTTTTTTCCTTTATCTTGGTTGGTATTTAATTTATTGAACTTATCAAAAGGATAAGTGATAACAATTATTGGTGAGGTGTTTTGTTTTGTTTGTTTCTTTGTTTAGCAAGGGAACATAAGCAGGGGACAGGGGGAGTGGGAGAGGGGAGAAAGCAGGCTTCCCACCAAGTATGGAGCCCAATGCGGGACTCAATCCCAGGACCTGAGAAACATGACCTGAGCAGAAGGCAGACGCTGAATGACTGAGCCACCCAGGCATTCCAAGTGATGGAAGTTTATCAAGTGAAGATATCGAAAAAACTCTCAAGAGTGAGAGGGATCCCAACAGGGTTGCCCATGAGGATGTCAAGAAAAGGAAAAGGCCACTGTGTACTGTTGGTTGGAATGTAAATTTGTGCAGCCATTGTGGAAAACAATATGGAGATTCCTCCTGATATTTAAAATAGAATTACCATATGATCCAGTGACCCTGCTTTTAGATATATATACAAAGGAAATGAAACAGGATCTTGAAGAGATAACTTCATTCCCATGTTTGTTGCAGCCTTACTAACATAGACCAAGGTATAGAAAAAACCCTAAGTATATGTCAATGGATGAATGGTTAAAGAAGATGTGATTTACATGCACAATGTAATATTATTCAACCTCAAGGAAGAAAAAATCCTAACATGTATGGCAACATGGATAGACCTTATGAGCATTATGCTAGGTGAAATAAATCAGGCAGTGATAGAAAAATATTGGATGATATCATTGATATGTGAAATCTAAAAAAAACTGAATTCAGAAAAAGAGGGATTAGAGTGATGATCACCAGGATTGGGGAAGGAGTAGAAGAAATAGGGAGATAGTGATCAAAGAGTATAAACTTCCAGTTATAAGGAGAATAATTTCTAGAGATCTAATGCATAGTTCGATGATTACAATTAATAATACTGAACTGTATACCTGAAACTTGCTAAGAGAGTAAGTCTTAAATATTCTCCCCATGAAAAAGGAATGGTAATTATAAGATTAGATAGAGCTGTTATCTTCTGCAATGGTGATAATGATTTCATAATATATTAAATGTATTAAGTCAGCTTGGTGCACATCTTACACCTACAAAATGTTATCTGTTATCTATATCATAACAAAGGGAAACAAAACAAAAAACACACACACAAAAATAGAGTAAGTACCTCATTTACTGAGTTTTTCCAGTTTTTCTGATGTTAATAAGATCTTTTTTATTTTTTTATTTTTTACTTTTTTTTAAAGATTTTATTTATTTATTTGATAGAGAGAGATCACAAGTAGATAGAGAGGCAGGCAGAGAGAGAGAGAGAGGGAAGCAGGCAGAGAGCCCGATGCGGGACTCGATCTGAGGACCCTGAGATCATGACCTGAGCCGAAGGCAGCGGCTTAACCCACTGAGCCACCCAGGCGCCCAAGATTTTTTTTTAAACGTGGAGCAAACCAACCTCTTAACTAGCCTTTTCTTAATTCTGTGTTAGAATATATCATGGTACAAAATATATAGGGCTGTCATCTAACCCCAAATATGTATGATTTTGTGATATAAAAAGAACTCTATGATAATTGAAAAGTGCTTCACATAAGATGTTACCGTAGCCAAAATAAGTAGAAAATCTCAAGTCAGAATTGCCAAAGGTCCTTTACTCCCTCAACCCATTTATTTTAAACTTGACCCTTTATATTCATCACACATTGCAACTTCTGTTCAGATCAAATCTTCACTTTTTAGCAGGACTAGCGTTTATAAGACGCTTTCTTGTCCACCAGTTTTGATCCCATACTAGTACTGTGATGTGTGTGAAACAATCTAACTTTTTTAAGAAAGTTCAGTGCTACCTTAAAGTCACATAAGCATTAAGCCAAACATCACTTTGGATATCAATTGCAATGCTGGCTTTTACAGACCATGAGAAGATTCTAATTTTGGTCTACACATATAAAATTCAAGGAATCATTATTTCAGAATTTAATACTACTTATTTTCTTTGTCCTTGAATTCTGAAGCTGTAACCCACTCTGGGCAAATATCAGTTATTAGTTTGTGATCTCTCTCTCTCTCTTTTTTTAAAGATTTTATCTTTTTGATAGAGATTACAAGTAGTCAGAGAGATGGGCAGAGAGAGAGGAGGAAGCAGGTTCTCTGCTGAGCAGAGAGCCCAATGTGGGGCTCGATCCCAGGACCCTGATACCATGACCTGAGCTGAAGGCAGAGATTTTAACCTCTGAGCCACCCAGACACCCCTAGTTTGTGATCTCTTAAATAGAGAGTTACACTGCCTACCTGGAGACTGGCTGTACCTAGCCAAGCTGGATTCCACATGCTTTGAAAATACTCTTTTCTTTTAAAAGATAAATATTACAGTGTAATATGCCTACCGTAACATGCACTCATGTGTATAGCTTGAGGACTTGTTACATATATTTAGCAAATGTAACCTCCACTCAACTGAAGAGGTACAAAATTTCTGGTACTCAAGCAGGTTCCCAAAATCTCCTCCCCACTCAGTAACAATTTTCCAGAGGTTACTAATAGTTTAACCTTTAGTACCTTCCACTTACCTTGCCTGTCCTTGAACATCATTAAACTGAAATTATACATTAAGTACAATTTTGTATCTGAATTCTTTCAATTATCTTTATATTTTTCCACCCATCCACGTTAATGTTTATGTACAACGTTTGCTATTTTGTTGCTGTGTAGCATCCTATAACACAAATATAATTTATTCACCCCTTCTCATGTATAGTTGACACACATTACATTAGTTTCAAGTAGAGATTCAACATCTCTGTACATTACCCTGTGCTCACAAGTGGAGCTCTCATCTGTCCCCCTATGATGCTATTACAATACTATTGACCATATTCCCTATGCTGTACCTTTCATCACTGTGATTTATTCATTCCATAACTGGAAGCCTGTACCTCACACTCTGTTTCACTCATTTTACCCATCCTCCCACTGTCCCTTGTGGCCACTAGTAGTTTGTTCTCTGTATTTATAGGTCTGTTTCTGATTTTGTTTGTTCATTCATTTTGTTTTTTAGATTCCACAAAAAAAGTGAAATTGTATGGCACTTGTCTTCTTCTATCTGATTTATTTCACTTAGCATAATACCCTCTAGGTCCATCCATGTCACAAATGACAAGATATCTCATTCTTTTTTATGGCAGAGTAGTATTCTCCATTTATATATATAATGTATACATACACACACACACACACACACACACTACTTTATATATTTCTTCTTTATCCACCCATCTGTCAATGGACACTTAGGTTGCTTCCATATTTTCACTATTGCAAATAATGGTTCTGTCAGGTTTTAAAAGTGGTAGTATCAGTTTTTAGACCCAACAGCAACATATCAGAGTTCCAGCTGGTTTCTTTCCTCAGCAAAAATTTGTATTTTTTTCTTAGAATATGTATCTTTTCATTTTAAAGTCTACAATAAATGGGAATGTTTGTAACTTCCTAGACAAGAATCTCCAGACAGTTTAATTCTAGTACATCCTTCCTGCCTTTTCTGCTTTTGCTGGCATACATTTTTACTTATAAATCTGCTATAAAACCTTCAAGATATTTTGATTATTGTTGTTTTAAACAATAAGTTATTTTCATAGTCACTTTCATATTTACCCTTTATAGTACACTTCTTTCTTTCTAATGGTTCTGTATTTTCACCTGGTATCATTTTCCTTCAGTTTCAAAGATGTCCCTTAGTATTTCTTATAGTACCATGACTGTTGGCAATACATTCCCTCAGATTTTGTGTTTCTTATGTCATCTTCATTCCTCCTTTATTCTTAAGGGGTATTTCTGTTTTATAGGAAATTCTAAGTTGGCATAGATTGTTTTTTTGCTTTTAGCACTTTAAAAATGTTAGTGCATTATCTTCTGACTTCCATGGTTTCTTTGCCTCTTTCAACATCTGAATCATGTGTGATTCTACTTCTATTTGCGATTTCTCATCTTGATTCTTGGCCTCATTTTTTCTGCAGCTTTGCATATCTCAAACATTTTATTGTATATCTGACATTGTGTGAAATCACTGTAGAGCATGAGAATACTGCCCTTTTCCTCTTAAATATGCATTCCTTTCCTCTGTTAAACAGATAAAAAAGATGATTACCTCAGTTCCCTTAGAAAATGAGCTAGGCTAGGTTGCAGTTCTATTTAGGATCACCCCACCTTTCTTGTCCTGTGCATTAGGTATGGTCCTCTTAGGGTTTTTATTGAGAAAATATTGAATCTTTCTTACCCCATCCCTTAAATACTACAGAAAACTTGGTCTTGCCTCTGGAAATTTTAGCTTAACATTGTATCCTCACAAAATACACAGTTGAAAATCTCTGCAAATAATGTTTAGGGTTATCTGATATCTGTTAGCAGCAACCCCTTTTCTGGAGTGTGTTGCTGTTTTCAAAGCAACATCAGAGTGTGGGAGTTTTTATTCTATACTTTTAACTAGCTCTCCCCCAAATTTTGTCCTACCTCATCACTCAGGAAATATGCGGGGAAAAGAAAGATGCATTTGGGGACTTTTCTAGATTCCAAACCTTGACTCAATCCATGTGACCATCAAATGGTCTGTTTCTCTTTTTCCCAGCAGAACCCTTCTTTCTTTACTGAGCCCAAAGATCAGTCTGTTTTCAGAATCAGTTTCCCTCAGGGAATAAAATGAGTAATTATTGTCAATTTGGAATGGCTTTTCTGTCTCTGAAACTTTATTTTTTTAAAAGATTTTATTTATTTATTTGACAGACAGAGATCACAAGTAGGCAGTGAGAGAGAGAGGGAAGCAGGCTCCCTGCTGAGCAGAGAGCCCAATGCGGGACTCGATCCCAGGACCCTGAGATCATGACCAGAACCGAAGGCAGCAGCTTAACCCACTGAGCTACCCAGGCATGCTGTCTCTGAAACTTTAGTTCATCTAGGTCTTTTTGCTTCTTTCTGGTCATTAAAATATAATATTAATATAAGAAATAATAATAAATAACATATTTTAAATAACATATAACAAAAATATAATTTATCCATTTTCTTCCTAGTTGCTATATTAGGAGTGAAGAGCTGCCTGTTATTTATACCATCTTACTCAGAAGTAGAAGTCCTTGGGGAGCCTGGTTGACTCAGTTAGTGGAATATGTAACTCTTGATCTCGGGGTTGTGAATTCAAGCCGCACGTTGGGTGTAGAGATTACTTAAAAACAAATGATAAAAAACAAAAAAAGTAGAAATCCTTCCTTTTTTTATTGTTTGATTTTGTTTTATTAGAAGACAGACTTCTCATGTTATGTTGAGGTTATTGGATAATTTTCTGCTTATCTTGGTCATTGATATTCTTTACTCATTAAAAGGTTGCTGGGATTTGAAAGATTAGGAGTCATTATTAGGTACAATGTGGGGCTTCCCTTGACTTGAAATTTTTCCTCTTCTTTGATAGCTAAGAATATGGTTTTTAGAGCAATTCCTGGATTCTTTCATGCATTTTAAGTTTCATTATGTTCTCATGATTACATCCTCCAATTCAAACATTCTGTCTTTCTAGTATATTAAACAATAATCTGTCTACATGTTTGCCTTTCCTCTGGGTTGCATGTTTCCATCCTCTCTGTATATTCTGGCTTCTGTTTACAATTCTTGGTCTTAGCCTAAAATCATGGGCTCTGATATGAGGATACTTTTTTGGAAGGTAATATAGAGGTAGTGGAGGTAAGGATGGCATAAAAGAAGCATTTCCCATTCATTCAGTCTCTTTTTTATACAGAAAACACTCAAGTTGAAGGGGAATATCAAACTTTTCCAAAGATTAGAGAAACTAAAGGCAATTTCATCATATGATAGCATTCAATGTTTAGATTATCTCTGAATTTCTTTGTAAGTGTAGTATTTTATTATAATTAATAACAACAACTAATAGCATGTTTTTAGATTGATATTTAATGCCTAGTGTGTTCAATCCACTTTACATACATTGTTTCCAACCTCAGCAATTCTTAAAGATTGAATAACTATATCTTCCTTTCCTTTCCAGGTAGTAAATGGTATGGATTCTGGAGCCTGACTGTTGGAGTTTAAATCCTGGCTTTAGCACTTGGTAGGTAGTTAACCTGGGTAAGTATCTTTGAGTCTCTGTATCTTAATTCCTCTTCTGCATTTTGGGGATAGTAATAGTTCCTATCTCATAAGCTTTTTGTTTTTTAAGGATTAAATAATTTAACAAATTTAAGGAATTTAGAACAATATCTGGCAAGTAGTAAATACTTACTAAATATTAGCTATTATTTAATTTAAAGGGAACAAAATTATGGTTCAGTTAGGATTAATAATTACTCTAATTTGGCATAGCCAGAAAATGTGGCAAGTAGCTTTGAATGTAATTAATAGACTCTTAAAACCTGTGTTTTTACCCTATACCATGAGCAGTTAAAATTAACCTATATGAATTTGATGTGTTTTTATTTGTTAGCAACTAATAATCAAAAATGGCTGAATTAATTTTCACTAAATGTGACATTTATGTTTTCAATTATTTTATTTTACTGTATTTTATTTTTAAGATTTTAGTTATTTATTTGACAGAGAGAGCAGGAGAGCATAAGCAGGGGGAGCAGCAGAGAGAGAAGCATGAGGGTTTGATCCCAGAACCCAGGGATAATGACCTGAGCCAAAGGCAGATGCGTAACCAACTGAGCCACCCAGGTGCCCCATAGTGATTTAATTTAAAATATACCATTTTAAATTCTAGAGATACCTCAAAGAGAAAAGCAGCCATCTTCCTTAAACTATTTTTAGTTACTAAGGTATGACAATAAATGATAAGCCCAGATAAAACCTATTAATATAAACATGCCATACATTTTTAAAAATAAACACTGGTTTTACTGATGGGGGCCCGGTCAACTCTGACTTGTATACATGAATGTGTACATTATCCCAGAAGGCTCTGTTGTGGAAAACTGTATGTTAGATTATTAGCAACAAGAATTTGCTCAGTCACAGTAATTCCCCTGCTTAGTGCTCAATGGGTCAGTTAGGGAAAATCTAAATATAAAACTACTTGTCCTGGCCCACGTTTTCCTGATGAGTATCTGGAGTGTTGGGCTGCAAGCCTGAGAAACACAGGTGGTCCACCTCAACTAGGAACTTGTCTTTTCAGTCCTGCTGGTGTGTGACTCTGCCATTGTTGGGTTTTAAACATCTCCTCAGTCTGTACAAAAATAACCTCCTCAATTTTAGTGTCACAAATGTCTGGTTTTCAAAGGATCCTGTCAAGTGCAAACTACCAATCAGTTAGATTCATGCAACTCTCAGGAGATTTCTTTCATAGAAGGAAAAGAGCAGGCTAATCACAAAACTAAGACACATCATGTTTTATTTAGAAACTTTTCCCTGATGTATCAATTTTATACAAATCTTCGGGAAAATAGTTAAGAAGATAAACACAACTTGGTCATATAAGTTCTACTGCTTAGACTCCTTTATATAAATTTATTATTAATATAATTTGGTGATCATATAAACCTAGTCATTTTATCAATACCTCTTCATTTGCCATTATTAAGGGATAAGCTCTCCTACTTCCTTGCTCAAAAATGAAAGAAAAGCCAATAGTGGGTTAAGCAATTGGGAATTTTATTTTCTTCCATGTACAATTCCAGGAGAGGACAGTCTAGTGATGTTACTGGGGATTTGAAGTGTCAGAGACCTAGGCTTCTTGAGTTTTCATTCAACAAGATCACTCTGTGACCCAAGATGGCTATCAGAGTTCCAGCCATTATGTCCTCGTTCCAGCAAATGAAATGAAAAGAAGGGGATAAAAGACACGACTTCTTTCTCCCTTCAGGACACTTTCCAGGAGGTACCATTCATATTTACATAATATTGTCCATGACTTGGTAATATGACCACACTTGCTACAAGAATGGAAAAGAAATGAAAGTTTCTTGGTGGAGAGTCATGTGGCCAGCTAAAACTTGGAGGTTCTATTACAGGAAAATATAAATGTCTAAGCCAACACAACAATATCCACATTGATAAATTTACTCTCTTATAAACTCTTTACCAGTTTGGCTGGCTGGAAAAGATGTTCTAAATATTATGTACTTCCCTGACTAACTAACCAGAGGAGGCTGAACATGATTTCCTTTTTTCTCAGCATTGGAGAAGGTCATGGAAAGGAAGTGATCGCAGGTTGACCCACAGCTGGACCCAGACAACTACAGGCTCCTCATCTCCTCCCTGTCCTTGGAATGTATATTCCACCTACCATTGCCATAGCCAGTGCTGTGTCCAGGATGTAGAATGGAAGGTAGTACTGAAACCTTCTGAACTGAATATGTGACTGAAGGCTTCCACACAAGCTTTTAAAATTCAAGTGAAATCTACTCACCTTGCAATCACTGAGGCAAGTCTCATATCTCAGTTCCCTTGGTTGTTAAAACTGTTACCTACCGTTCTGCAGTGGTCTGACTCTTCAGTCTCTCCTTCACCTCCGTGTATAGGGGCCAGTTTCAGATTTCACCTGAGAATCTCCAGAGTTTTCCAGTCAACATTCAATCACTCAGGGTTATGACATTATGATCAATGAGCATTAAATAGTATAGTCAACATGGCTGTGCTTATCTATCTATCTTAGATTTTGGAACTGGAATTCATGGATGACGTGACCTTATTTTAAGACCATTTCTAATAGAGGCAGAATGAGAATGATTAGCAATGTCATGACTCGTCTCCCTTACAAACATATTCCATTTACCACTTAAGTAAATCTATAGATAAACCAATACATCTACTGGGATTAGAATCATGCTACAGATCCCACATTTACTGGAATGCAGGTGACTTTCTGGTGTAGTTGCTGTCATAGGACAGTGTTGGGGAGATCCAGGATCTGGTGCATCTCGGTCAAACAGCCAGCTTTGTGTGACTTCTTATTCCAGCATATTCTCCACCCCTCCATGCCCCAAGTCTATTACCTCTTACTCATCATCCCATCCTAGGTCTTCTTCCCTGTCTATGCATTTCAGCTAAACTATACTCCTGCAGGTCAGCTACAACTCCGATTTGCAAGAAATATAAATTAAGTGAAAATTAGCTTAAGCATAGGAAAATTTATTCATTCATACTATTGATTTATTTGCAAACACCAACTACATGCTTGACTCTGTGCTAGGTTCTTGGGATAGATCAGTGAGCCAAGTTCCTAACTTGTATGTGTGATTCAGAAAATAAATCAGTAAATATGTAGTAATATATCAGAATGAGATAGATAAGTTTGAGATATATATATCTCAAACTTATACTATATATATACATATATACTATATATATAATGGATTTTTAAGATGATATAATGGATTTTTAAAATGACTTGTATTCTCAGAGAAGGACTCCCATACATAGAAAAGAAGCAGGGATGTTCCAAAAAATAGGACAAGAATGCAGCCCCACCTCAGAAATAAGCTGAGCTGAGCCCTGGATCTCAACCCAATTGAGACTTGTAGTCCTGATTGAGCTTCTCTGTCCACATCTGCTTCATTCTTATTTCTTTCTGCAGACTATCTCTGCTTCTCTAGGCTACAGGCTAAAAACAGAGCATAGAATACAGGTTTCACATTTTATATCTTACAATTTTGGCCACCAGGAAAGATGTCCTGCTGTTATTGTGTGACCTCCTGATTATATAGCCTGATATTGACCAATTCTAGATTTAACTTCAAAATCACTGTGCCCTCCATTGGACACTCAAATTGTCTGTTTGCTTATTATTATCAGGTGGGTCAGTTTCTTGATGTCTCCTCCCACTACCCTAAGAAACAATTTTATGACCATTTTTTTTTCTCTTATTTACATTTAATTTACCCCATATTTATCAAGTGTTTACCATATACCAGGCTATTTTAAATGCTGTTCTTGAGTGACATCATTGAACACTTACATATGCTTAGGGTGAAATATACCCACACTTTAGAATTTTCTACACTTGTGATTGAATCTTATTGTATAGCTGGCTGCAGGTATTTTAAGTCGGCTTAACATAATGACTTATTGTATTTTTCAACTAAAACGAATAAAAATTGATCTGGAGTTTACCTGCCTTGGGTGCAAGGTACTATAGTTTAGTCAACAAACACAGATGCTGGAGCTAAGTCAAATTCTCTGCCTCAGCAATTACTGGCCAGGCAGCATAGGCAAGTTACTTTATCTATTTGTACTTCATTCTTCATAAATGTGGGGACGGGGGAGAATGACAGTAGTACCTTCCCCCAAAGAATTTAGTGAGTGAGAATATGTGAAGTGCATAGCAAAGTACCTGATCAATAGCAAGGGCTATAAAATTGCAGGACAACTCGTGCATGATTTCTAATCAGAAGATTCCTCCCTGTCAGAGCTGATCTGTATCAAACTCAAGCTAATAGCCACCCTGACAGGTTCACTGATATCATATTCAAAATTATGATTTGGGGCTAAGGAATATTTCTGCTACCTGCCCAAAAAAGATAGACACTTCAAGGTGAGACAAAGAGGACAATAACTGATTATCCACTGTGTGCAGTAGAGATGCAGGAATTCTCACACGAATCCCAAATTCCTCCAGACTCTTCAAAATGCGCCTGTGGTTGCTATCAGTGCACATTTGCTAATAAAATGTCTCTCTTCTCAAGTTGGCCATCTCTTCCCACTGACATCAAAGTTAAGAAAGCCAGACTTGAAGAGGGTTTTATGGATGAAAAAGAAAACACAATGATACAAGGGCTCCAGAGCCAAGTAGAGAATTGAGACTGGATGCTAGTAAAAAGTCGTACTAAGAACTGGGCAGAATGAATATGCCCCTGTCAGGGAGGTGATGAAAGGAAACAGACCAGAAGAAAGGTCTGTATGGTTTTGATGTGTTTCGTACCACAGACTCTCAAGATAGCATGAGGCTCCCACTATCTGCAGGGCTCATGCTTCAGGCAACTTGCTATCAGGGAGAATCAGAGCTGGGTGCAAGCACTTCCCCACCTCCCAGTTCTTGCTACTCACTTTCTGGACAGAGTGGAGGTTCCACTGTGTCCTGCCGGATTTTGTCTTTTAAAATAAGGCACATCTTAAGGCAAGCCAGATTACGTTGCTCACGCCTCATGCTTATCTCTGTATGCATATTTCCAACTGAGAAAACCAAAGCACGTGTCAGATGGTCTTGGATCGGAAAACCAAGAAAAACAAAACAAACTGGTAAATGATCAAACACCCAAAGAAACTAAAAAATGCTTCTGAATTATTTTAAATGTGCAAATATTTCCCTAGAGAAAAGTGTTATTTTTGTAAAGGGATCTGAAAAAGTACCAGGACATCTGCCTTTCTGAGGAAGAAGAAAAAACAATCTTTCTGTCACATATTTTTAATATGCTGAGCCCAAATAAGGAACAGCTAGCTACAAACCTGAGTACCTTTCATTTAAATCTATGAAGTTTCTTTTGGATGTTTATGCTTTTAGGAAATAAAACAGTTTGGATCTTTACTCTTTTAGGAAACAAAACACTTATAAATGGTTTAAAGACTCATGAGAGAGATAGTGCTGAAAGGTCATTCTTTTTTTCAAATTGTAAAAAGAAAAATATCAAGTTCTAGAAAAAGAGAATCCATATTTTAGTTACATTTGGTTTTTTAAGTTTTTATTTATATTCCACTTAGTTAACATACTGTGTAATATTAGCTTCAAGTGTATAATATTGCGATTCAGCAATTCTGTACATCACCCAGTGCTCATCACAAGTGACTCCTTAACCCCCATCACCTGTTTCTCCCATCCTTTACCCATCTCCCCTCTGGTAACAGTGTGTTCTGTATAGTTAAGATTCTGTTTCTATTTCTTAGTTTGCCTCTTTCTTTTTTTTTTAAATCTCTTTGTTCCTTTCTTTGTTTCTATTTTAAGTTTTTATTTAAATTCCAATTAGTTAACATTCAGTATAATATTAGTTTCAGGTGTACAAATAAGTGACTCAACAATTACATACATTATATTTGTAATGATGTAACTCATGATCAATTACGAGCAGAGCTGAGGCAGTGCCTGAAAATGCTTTCTTGCGGATTTTAATTCTGCTTTTCCACTTTGACACAGGTAGACAATGAAGAAAAACCTTCTGTCCATAATCTACTGTACATGTGTACACAATTAACTTTATTTATTTATTTTCTTAAATTTAATTTATTTCTTTGACACAGAGAGACACAGCGAGAGAGGAAGCACCAGCAGGGGGAGTGGGAGAGGGAGAAGCAGGCTTCCCGCTGAGCAGGGAGCCTAATGTGGGGCTCGAACCCAGGACCCTGGGATCGTGACCTGAGCCGAAGGCAGACACTTAACAACTGAGCCACCCAGGTGCCCCTACACAATTAACTTTATTGAAAAATAATTTACATTTGATAAAATGCACCCATTTTGAGGGCTCAGTAAAATAAGTTTTGAAAGTCAATGTGACCTTATAATCACAATTGGAACAAGACATGAAAGAGTTACATTGCCCCAAAACTCCCTGGTGTCAACTTCTTTGTATTCAATTCCTCCCCCTTGGGCAACCCCTGATCTGATTCCTCTAACTGTAAATTAGTTTTGCAGGTTATAAGTGTTCATGTATGTGGAACCCTACAGAATGTGTCTCTTGTGTCTTGGCTCTTTCACTCAGTATAATGTTCTTAAGGCCCTTCCACATTGCTACATATATCTGTACTATGTTACTGTTTTATGCTGAATAATATTGTTTTATGAGTAGAGCATGGATAAATTAAGGCTTATCCATTCCCCTTTTAGTGAACATTTATAGCGTGTCCCGCATATTATGAAGGAAGCTGCTGTAAACTTTCATGTACAATTCTTTCTGTGAACTTCTTTTCTTTCCACTTGGGTAAATAAAGGAATGAAATTGTAGTCGTAAGTAACTGCTAAACAAGGTTTACAGAATGGTTGTGGTATTTCATTTTACAGCCTGAAGCGCAGTGTAAGAATGTTCCAGTAGCTCCACACCCCCACAAATAAGTGTATTATTAATCAATTTTATGTCAGCCATTCCAGGGGTGTTGATTTCATTGTGATTTAATTTACTCTTCCCTAAGAACTGGTAGTGTTGACCATCATTTTTATATGCTCACTGGCTATTCATAAATTTCTTTTATAAGGGTCAGTTCAAATATTTTTTCCCCATTTTTATTTGATTGCTTCTCTTTTTATTATTGGCTGTAAGAGTTCCTTGTACATGCTGAATATAAGTCATTAGTCAGATATGAGCACTGACAATATATTCTTCTAGTCCCTGATTTGCCTTTTCCTTTTTTTTTAATGCATCTTTTGAAAAACAGGGGTTTTTGGTTTCAGGAAGTTAAATTTAGCATTTTTTTTCTTTTGCCATTAATAGTTTTTGTATACTTTTACTTACACAAAGGGGGGGGCAAAAAAAATTTTTCCCTGTTTCTTTTATTCCTAAAGGCAGTACAGCTGTAAGTTTAAATTTTTTACACTGTTATCCATTTCAAATTAAGTTTTGAATATGACGTGAGTTTAGAGTCCTTTTTTTTTAAACCACTTATGTTCAGCTGTTCAGTATCATTTGTTGAAAATGCCATCCATCCTTTCTCAGTAAGATTACATTGACAACTTTCTGAAAATCAATTGACCACAGTTTTGAGTCTCTATTCCACCACCACTTGATGGAACCATAAAACAAAACACAAATAGTAGTCACATATGTAATTTTGCATTTTCTACTAGCCTCATTAAAAGTAAAAATAAACAGATGAAATTAATTTTAATATAGTGTTTTATTTAGCCTAATATATTCAAATTATTATTTTGCCATGCAATCAACATAAAAGTTATCACTGAGATATTTTACATTCCCTTTTTCATACAATCTTCAAAATCTGTTGTACATCTACACCAAGTGTATCTCAGTTTGGACCAGCTGCATTACAAGTCCTCAACAGCCCCATGACTACAGAATGACACAAACTCTGATTTTCTGAAGTTTTATATTAAGTTTTCAAATCAAGTGATGTAGATTCCCTAACATTGTCCTAATTTTTCCTAAAAATAGGTCTTCAGCATTCTATATATTTATCATCAATGAGTCAAAACATGCTGCTAAATGTTTTCATTGGCATCATGTTAAGTCTATAGATGACATTGACAATCTTAAATATTTCAAATCATGAAGAGGTTATATATATTTAATTAGATCTTTTTTATCTCAACAGTGTTTTGTCTTTCACTATTGAGTATTTTCATTACCATGGTTTTGTGTATGTTTTTAAAATCTATTATGAAGTTTGCCATACTTGTTGAAGCTATTATGAATAGCATTTAAAATCATATTTGTCAAATTTTTGTTGCTATTACATACAATTCACTGATTTTTTTCATTGATCTTGTTTCTTGTATCCATGCCAACCCCATTAATTCTGGAAGTTTTTTCGTAGATTTCTTTGGAAGAGAGAATCAAGCCTTTTAAAAATAAGACAGCCCCCCCATACTTTATTCTTTCTATTTCCTTTTCTTGTTTTATTGCACTAGTGAGGATTGATAGTAAAATCTTTTTCTCCTAAACTTAAAAGGAAAACATATTGTCTTTTAACCTTTATGTGTGATATTTATTTCATAGTTACCTTTTATGACTTTTAGAACATTTCATCTGATTTCCACTTTGCTGAGAATTTTGATAAAAAATGGGTGTTAAAGTTTGTATAATACCTTTCCTGCATCAGCTAGTTTGATTGTATAAATAATAGTCGATATTGAACCAACTTTGGATTTCTGGAATAAACTCTGCTTGGCCAGGGTGTATTTTTTTAAATATAATCCTGAGCAAAATTTACTAATATTATTTTTGAGGTTTTGCATCTATGATCATGAGAATTGTTTTGGTCTTCAATTTTTTTTAATTTCTTAATCTTATCTTAGTATCAAGGTCATGAATTGAGATAAATTTGTGTAAGATTTGGTATTATTTCTTCCTTAGTGTTTTTGTTTTTCTTCCCCCCCCATCAGTGAAATCATGTGGATTTGAAGTTTTCTTTGTGGGAAGTTTTGGAGTATTAATTCAATTTCTTTAATAGAGATCTATTGAGTTGTTGTTGTTGTTGTTGCTGTTGTTGTTCTTCTTCTTCTCCTTCTCCTTCTCCTTCTCCTTCTTCTTCTTCTTCTTCTTCTTCTTCTTCTTCCGCTTTTTCCCAAGTCATTTTTGGTAAGTTTTGCCTTTCAGGGAATTGGTCCTTTTGTATGAGTTATTAAATTTGTTGACATAAAGTTGTTTATAACGTTCTATTTTTATTCTTTTAAAAATGTTGGTGGAATCCTCACTTTCTTTCCTATACCTAGCAATTATGCATTTCTCTTTTTTCCCCTTTAATTAACCTTGCTAGGGATATGTGTATTTTTTATTAAGATTTTATTTATTTCTTTGACACAGAGAGATCACAAGTAGGCATAGATGCATGCAGAGAGGGAAGGGGAAGGAGGCTTCCCACTGAGCAGAGAGCCAGGGCTCCACCCCAGGACCCTGAAACCAGAATCCAAGCCGAAGGCAGAGGCTTAACCCACTGCACTACCCAGCACCCTGTGATATACGTACTTTATTGGCTTTTACCAAGGTACAACTTTTAGATTTGTTAATTATCTTTGTGTCTTCTACTTCATTGATTTCTACTCTAATTTATACTACTTCTTTCTTTTTCTTTATGTGTATTGTATTCTTGATTTCTTCAACTTCTTAACCTAGAAATTTGAATTCGACTGATTGTAAAACACCTTATTTCTTCTAATATTGGCACTTAAAGCTATAAATTCTTCTATAAATATTGCTTTAGCTGCATCACATCAGTTATGACATTGTATGTTTTATTATCAATTATTTTGGAATCTTTAAAAAAATTCTATGTTCTCTTCTTTGAACAATAAGTTACTTAAAAGTGTATTCTTTAATTTCCAAGCATGTAGATATTTTATAGCTATCTTACATCTATTGATTTCTTACAAAATCTTCCCTGTAGCAAAAGAATATATCATAAGGTTTCAATCTTTGAAAGTTATTGAGATTTTTTAGATCAGTTGAGATTCTTATTGTATCCCTACATATGGTTGATCTGGTTGATCTTGGCAGATGTTTCTTTGATGTTTGAAAAGAATGTGTGTTCTGCAGTTAAATTGGATCTAATGTTCTATAAATAACAATAAGATCAGTTTGGCATACAATGTGTTAAACTACAGATTATTTGTCTTATTTGTTATTTTTTGCTCTAAGTATTTAACACTAATTTTTTTTATTTAAAAATGAGTAAATCTGGGGTACCCAGGTGACTCATTTGGTTAAGCACCTGCCTTTGGCTCAGGTCATGATCTCAGGGTCCTGGAATTGAGCCCCTCATCTGGCTCTTTACTCAGTGGAGAGCCTCCTTCCCCATCTTCCTCTGCTGCTCCTCCTGCTTGTGCTCCCTCTCTGTCTTTCTCTCTGTCAAATAAATAAATTTTAAAAATGAGTAAGTTATTTACAATGTTTTTATGTATCATAAGTTTTATAACTCATCACAACACATTCTGGCATAGAAAACTGCTACTCTACAAAGGTACCTTTCCTTTTATGCCACACACATCCTAAATGCCACAAATTTTGTTTGGGGTTTTTTTGCTTTGTTTTGTTTTGTTTTTTTCCTGTAAAATGAGTAAACTCTCTGGATAAAATAGCTTTCTGGGGCACCTGGCTGTCTCAGTGGGTTAAAGCCTCTGTCTTCCACTCAGGTCATGATCTCAGGGTCCTGGGATCGAGTCCCGCATCGGGCTCTCTGCTCAGCAGGGAGCCTGCTTCCCCCTCTCTCTCTGCCTGCCTCTCTGTCTACTTGTGATCTCTGTCTGTCAAATAAATAAATAAAATCCTTTAAAAAATAGCTTTCTGAAAAAATAGCCTTTCTGAAAGAGTGCTTTTATGGAAAGAAGTTATGTATCCCCACAAAATTCATATGTTGATACCCTAACCCCCGATATGCAGCTATATTTGGAGTAAGGAAATAATTTTACTAAGTTCTTAACACAATTCAGAGGTGATCTGAATGGATTAATGTCCTTATAAGGAAAAGATACCAGAGTGTTCCCTCTCCCTTTTTCTCTGCATGCATTCATTGAGGAAAGGTCATGGGAATACATACCAAGAAAGTGGCCACCTACAACTACCAGACTACTTGGTTGGCACCTTGATTTTAGACTTCCAGATTTCAGAGCTATGAGAAAATAAATGTCTGTTTTTGAAGCTTCCAGTCTATGGCACTTTGTTATGGCAGCTCACACAGACTAATGCAAATGCTTATCAGATTTGTTCTTATGTCATCACTGTTTTGTAAGGAGATAGAGTAACCTCGTGAATAAAGTTGCAAAAATATTCTCATGAAATAGAAGAGTACTGAGTGAAATACATGCTTTGGAAATTTTGCCAGATACCAGACCAAATAGTTTCAAGTGGTGACATGTTTTTTCTGAACAAAGTCTTAGTCTTGATCAGTCTTCAGTCAGGAAAAGGGAGCAGCACATGCTCGGCATTTCAACAGAGGGATTTTAATATGGAGAACTAGCTATAAAGCTATTGAAAAGGCCAAAAAGGCAACAAGGGCAGTAGAAAGCAATCAGTAGTCCAAGGACTGAAAGAACAATGGGAGGAGGATGCCAGTGCGCCCTGGCAACAGATGGGACTAAGGAGGAAACACACCACTGCTGGAGAAGGGACAGAACAGAACAGGGGCCATTTCCCATGGAATCTCCTTTGTTCCCAACCTTCGGTTTTATACCAGTGCCTTCCAAACCAGATGGATACCAGTTGGCAAAGGAACAGAGAAAAAAGCTTTTGCAGAATTAAGACCCCTGAACACAGAGCAAAAGAAAAGAAAAGATAGGGTGTATCATGTATCTGAGAACAGATAGGTGCATGACTAGCACAGCTTAAAACGAGCACCACTCTCCATTCATGAATCCATAATTTCATGGGTCTAAGGAAACATGACACATGGGACATATATCCTGGGATTTTGTGGTGAATTCTTGGGAGTTTGAGAAGCCATCATGATTGTGGTCCTGTTGATGTTGATGTTTGCAGGTATATGCTTAAATGCATAAACTACTGTGACATCAAACTAAAGATGAGAAATTGCCTATAGGCTGAATCAGATATGTATGGTATTTATATTTTCTAATTCAGTCTGATTTCCAAGATCAAAAAACTAAACATGACAATGTATGAATTAAGCATTTCAATGTTATGTTAATATTAAAAGGGTCATGTTCATAAAACATAGAAAACTTTAAAAGATAGACCGTGAAACTGAAAAAAAAAAATTCTTTCCTTCCTGGATGTAATCCTCACCCCAGATCTCATTCTGCAACCAAGTCCTGGACAACAAACACTAAACATAGTGCCTAGTCTCAGTGAACTTACTGATTTGGTTGGGAAGTAATAAAAACATTTTAACACGTATGAAAAGCAATTACAAAACGAAACTGAACTACTTAGGGAGCTCTCATTTATTAGTCGCCTAGTAAAGACCCCGTAATGCTAGACAATTCATTCATCTACTCATTGAACATTTGATTACCTACTGTTTCCCAGGCTTGGTCATAAAGTGCATAAAAGAGAACCATCTGCTTATTTGTAGACCCATTTTCTCCAGCTTACTGAAGGTAAGAGCTCTGTCTCATTTCTCTTTGGAATCCTAGCATTTAGCTCCGTGTCTGATCAATGCAAAATAGTCAATAAATATTGTTGACCCAGTGAATGAATGTCTACCTTAAATTTGCTTATCTAGATGTACCATCACCAAGTTCCACAAGTCTCTTCAGTTTTTGTCCATTTCACTCTCTTTGCCTTCCTCATACCACCTCGCCCCAGCCCATATCTACGAACAATTTTATTCTTCACTCTTGACCCCAAATCAGTCCTTTATAATGAATTTTACTGACTAAGTTCTGCAGTAAATGAAAGAAAATGTAAATCAACCCCTGTCAGCAACACAAACATGCATATAGCAAAATTAGGTTTTTAAAAATCCCGACAAAACGGTCTAAAAAAAAAAAAGTAAAATGTGTTTGGAATGACGCAGTTGCCTTATTACAGTTAATGTCACTAACTACCAAGTTTGACACACCAAGTCCATCTGTCCCAGTTGGGTCTAAATGTAACACGGCAGATAACTTTGGTTATGTCCCTTTGTCATCCCACAGCTATGTCACGTCAATTCATTTGCACAGAGCAGAAGAATGGACTTCCCCGTGCCGGTACTGGAGCTCAGAGGCAACAAGTGTGCACACACACTTTTGTGTCTTCGGAGTCCACCATCTGCGATTGAATATTTCACAGAGACCACTCTCTTGGCCATTCTTGGAGAAAAGAAAACAGATCATCATTCTCCAGAAACAAGGCAAGTGAAGTAGGAGGAAGGAGGTCAGAGAACATGGGCTGAAACACTCTGGAGGGCCCGTCCCCGTTGGGTGTTGCTTTGGTTTTGAAATAATCAGCCCCTTCTGCATCTTTTAAACCTTTAAAGAGCAAGATGAAGTAGAAAATACTTCAGGACTCGGGAGGAATTGTGTCTGGATTTTTTCCTCACGGCTTTGCTGTGTGTGTAACAGAAGGTCACTAGACGCTAAATGAGCTCTGCCCTGGGTGGTCTCTACCTATTACCTCCCAGACGATGATTCGTGTTTCTTTCTGTTTCCATAGAAGGGGCAAGTAAGGAAAATTCAAAAGAACTGGCAATCTGTCCTTTGGATACAGCGACCTTTCTAAATAAGCATTCAGCCTTTGGAACTGCGGTGTATGAGCATTTTCCCCTTTGTTGTGGATCTTTTTAAAAAGCCACACGCAGAAGTGAAACAGGACACAAATTTGAAAATATGTTCGTTTCAGTTATTTAGGGTGAAGTCTAATAGTTAGGCAACCCAAACAAGACATGCTTATGTTAATTAATGGTAGAAATAAAAATGGGGTTTTTAAGCACTGAAGCAAAGAAATGATGCTTTCATTTACTTAATAAAAATGTGTCCATAACAAAAGTCTTAATAAGAACCAGTAGAAGGGAATGATTACCATACACACATGTATGTGTTGCTTGTACATTACCTATACATTCATGGAGGGTGCATAGATATTTGTGGGTTTGCCTCTCTCTCTCTCTCTCTTTTTTTTTTTTTTTTTTTTTACGTTAAGCAACCAATTAATTACTTGGTGGTGTTTACAGCCGCAAAGGAATGTCTGTCGGCACACAACATGCTGGTGGACAGTCTACTTGCAGCTGAAGAGACAAAAGCAAGCCTTCTCTTTGAACTCCAGAGAGTACTCCACACAGGCTCCACAGTTGCACACTTACTAGAATAAATCACTCATACATTGCTGCATTGTTATTGTGGTATTGGGCAAAAATATTTGGCAGACATTTCAAAGTAAATGCTTCAACCGAATGACGGCAGCTAGAAAGGAAAATGCCAAGACTAAAGCAAGTGCATACTTTGCTATGAAAGAAAGTGTTTTTCTAATGGAATATTTCATAAAATGAATTGTGGTCATACCTTAGTTAAATGAGAAGGGTGGTAACTTTCTTTAGGAGTAAGAGGAAAGGCCAATTTTAACCTGCAGTATTTTTCATTAAGACGTTAAAAATAACAAACGTAAACATGTAGAAAATCTGCAAAGTAGAATGCGAAGAAGTTGTCAGTTCAGTTCAGTCATGATAAATACCCAATTCTACTTTGGAATTCCTCCCTGGAAATATAAATTGATTTTCCTCACAGCAAGAATGTGGTATGAGTTTGAATATAGAAAAACCAGATTTATTATTATTGTTATTATTGAAACATGTTGCCTTACCAGAGCTTAGGTAGGTCCAAATTTCCATTATAAGTTGCTGTTTTCATAAGGACTTTATAACTTGGACATGACAATTGGCTTTAGCCTTTAACTTGGTAAATAACATCTCAGCCTGGGGCAGGCTTTTCTCCTCCTTTTAATAATACCAAAGGCAAAAATCGGGTGAGACAGCTGCTTTTTTTTCCCCCTTCAGCTTTGAAGTAAGTTAGGAAGATATATTTCAATGTCAAATAAAAATCAGCTCGAGTTATTCAAAAAAATAACTTAAGACTTAAAAAAGTTTTTAATTTAAAAAAGTTACCCATTGAACAGTTAATATTTTTTTTTGGAGTTTTAGGGAAAATTAAAAAAAATAAGTTCACCAAATGATTAATTTATATGTGACATAATTTACCTTCATCACAATTGGGATTTTTATTTTGATCTGTATAAGTATTTTCTTATAAAATACTTACAACATTATCTTTTGGGAATGTAAAATTAAATCAATTAAGAAATAGCAACAATCTCTAAAATGTCAAGCAATTCCTTAATTTGAGGACTCCAGTGGGATTGTTCAATACTACATTATCTTCTCAAAATAGGACATTTGCTCCAGTTTTAAGTCTAAATTACCTTCCTCTTTTGTATTCTCACATTTAAAACAAATGTATATTTTAACTTAGTGGAAACCAAATTGTGTTTTTTATAATTTTTTTATTTTTTTATTAACTTACAATGTATTATTAGCCCCAGGGGTACAGGTCTGTGAATCGCCAGGTTCATACACTTCACAGCACTCACCATAGCACATACCTTCCCCAATCCAAATTGTTTTGAATGCCTTTTGTTCGAATATGATTTTACCATTGCTTAACATCCTCGAAGACAAGCTCTGTATGGAGGGACAGGGAGGGTGGTAGGGTCGTTGACTTGGATCTGGAGGGCAGCTAAGTCCTGCTTAGGACTGTGTTGCTCACCCTTCTAGCTCTTCACCTGGTTCAATGTCTATGACCTTTGTTCGGGTTGACTCCTCTTGATCCTCACCCAGGGCCTGTCTCTCTCTGATGACTCCCTTTGAATAGAATTCTATAGCTGGACCTCAGCATCTGGGCTTCAGCCACAATTCATCGCAGCAAGAGGAATGCCAGCTTTCCTGTCAGAGTCAGGCCTGGAGCACAAACTGGTTTGATACCCTGGCTACACTCTTTCTTCAGTAGGCTTGCATATCTTGCTTTGTTTTTGAATCTTGTGTGAGTCAGGAAGCCACTAGATAATCTAAAGAGAGCAAGGTGCTGCCTCTCAGGGGAAAAAAACAAAAAACAAAAAACAAATATGCATGTCTAAAGGAAACCCTTCATACAGTTTTAGGGAGAGATATGCTAAAGGCCATCCGCAAACTATTAACTCCACGTGGCCTTCCTAAGAAACATTTCTATATACTATCCAACAATCATAATCTGATCATTATATGTGATTACTCATATCTTCTCTTCTCCAACTTTACACACCCATTATTACCATCAGCCGAAGCCTATTTCACTGGGAAAATAGAAGTAACCTGAAGAGATCAGTTTTTGCCACTGCAAATGCCCACCTGCAAGTATGTGTTGTTTCCTCTGCCTGTTTTCTTGTTTCCATGGATGAATTATCTTGGTTGCTAGTTGAGGTGAATCCTTTGATCTATACAATGGTTCAGAAACTTCCTCGTTCACTCCAAGGACGTTGCTCCAGCAATTGGCTGATCTCTCCACTCCCTCCATTCTCCCTCTCTGTTGGTTCTTCCTGTCAGCATATTAACAAGTTATTATTTCTCCCACTTAAAAGAGAAATTAAAACCAACCAAAGATCTTTAATCCCACCCTCTCATCCTAACCCACCCTTCCACCCTTAGCTACTGACACATTTCTATCTTTGTTTAACAGGAAAACTCCTTTTTTTATTGCTTGTAGGGTCTCCCCCTCTTTTTTTTTAAAGATTTTATTTTTAAGTAAATTTCCACACCCATGGGGTTTGAACTTACAATACCTGAGATCAAAAGTTACATGCTTCACTGACTGAGCCAGCCAAGTACCCTTCCTGTTGTTTTCTTCAACCAAAGAGACTGCCCCCATTCCCAACCACCTACCAAAGTTGTTCCTCATCAAGGCCACCAGTGGCTTCCAGGTTACTGAATCCACTAGCCACTGCTCAGGTTTCATCTTTACGGACCAAATGGGAATTCTGTCAATGGAGACCTCTCCCTTCCTTTTGGCCCTCTCATTGTTTAATACCAAGTTCCCAGGAGAACATGCTCTCCTGGTTTTTGTTTTTTTGTTTTGTTTTGTTTTGTTTTTTTATGTACTTCTCAGTCTCCTTGAGTGGTTCTTCTTTCTCTTGCTGATTGCTAAATAATAGAGTGGCTCCCTGCTTAAACCTTAGAGCTCTTTCCTTTATGATTTAGACTTCATAAAATCTTACAGCTTGAAATTGTATGTGCTGATGACTCAAAAATGTAAAACCACAGTCTAAATTCTCCACTTACACTTTTTTCCTAGTATCTCTCACTATCTAACATGCTGTAAATGTCACCTCTTTATCTTTTTTTTTAAAGATTTTATTTATTTATTTGACAGACAGAGATCACAAGTAGGCAGAGAGGCAGGCAGAGAGAGAGGAGGAAGTAGGCTCCCTGCCAAGCAGAGAGCCCAATGCGGGGCTCGATCCCAGGACCCTGAGATCATGACCCGAGCTGAAGGCAGAGGCTTAATCCACTGAGCCACCCAGGTGCCCCCGTCACCTCTTTATCTTAATGTCCTTCACCTTCCACTAGAATGTAAATGTGAAAAGGGCAGGAGCTCTATCCTATTCACTGCTACATCCCCAGTACCCCAAACAATAGATGACATGAAAAGAGATAATACATACTTATCAAATAATTTAATAATACAATAATTTCAGATTCATAAATCTATCTATCTATATATATATAGCTCCTCTTCTATGGCTTTTGCTGAGTGAAACAGTTCAATGATCTCACACCGTCCCCAACTTAATACCTATGACAATTCTCATGATTTGAGTTTTACAGTGGATCCAACCGAAGAGAGTTTGACTGGGGCTCAGCAAACTATTGTCCTAGGTCAAATCCAGCCCACTCTTGCACTAAAAGCACTAAATCCAGCACCCAAGCACTAAAAGTTGACATTTTCAAATGGATGGGGAAAAAAAAAATCAAAGAACAACAGTATTTCATGACACATTATATAAAATTCAAATTTCACTATTTCTATATAAAGTTTTATTGGCACACAGCACACTCATTTGTTTATATATCTTTCTACAGCTACTTTCATGCTGTGATAGACACAGACTGTGGTTTGTAGAGACTACACTATTTACTGGTTGGTTCTTTCTAGAAAAAGTGTGGCAATCTCTGATTTGGATTACTTGTCTGAAGTCATGCAGCTAGTAAACAGAGCAGTGGGGATTCTAATATGGAACAGACTGGTTCTGTGTTTCCTCAGGTTCCATGACTTTTGGTGTCTTCTTTAAAGTTGCAAAGAATGGAAAGCAATTTCTTAAAAGTTATACCCTCCTTTCGAAATTGGTTAAATATCCCAGAGCATATTTGGGAGAGATTGCTGTGATATGAAACAAATGATGAGGGAATAATTCACTTACACAAATGCCAATTATCCACGCTTTATAATCCTGCAAAAACCATTGAGAACCTGGGATGGGTGTAGTTCCTATTCTAGGCAACCCTTTACTGTCTCTATCCAATTCTTGACTTTCCTAATTTTAATACTCCCTTCCTACTCTAAGGAGGAGGAATGCTTCCAGGGGTACACAGCAGTATGGTAGCAAAGAGAAAAATGACTGGTGTCAATGTATGACCCTTGTGAAAAAGAGGGAAAGGCACTTTCCCAAGGGCAGTATCAATCTACGTATTTACTAGTGGGGCAATCCTTCTTTTTCACTTTTAATGTTGAACAAATAACATGAGAACAGCTGGCCTTATTTAATTCCCTTTCTATTAAAGTAGTGAAAGCAAAGACTGTTAGGTCTTTGCTAGAATCCTTACTCTGCTCCCAATCAGCTGGGGGACCTTGGGAAACATTTAACATCTTTTTATTATATTCATAACATCTATGTAACATTTCTTAGCCTTATTTGACTTCTCTATAAAATGTCAATAAATATTATACCTAATCAATAAGTTTGTTTTGATTAAATCTCTGTATATTTCCTGACATGTTACCTCACCCAAACAGAGTCAAGATGATAATTTTAACTTTCTTTTTTTGTCATTGGGGATAAAAGAAAAAACTTTGGGGACATTTTCTCGACTGTGTGTGTGTGTGTGCATGTGTGTGCATGTGTGTGCGTGGGTGAAGCTATTACAAAATTGATAAAGGAAAAAATACAGCTCAACAAATGGTACTTGAAGAATTGGTTATTCATATGGAAAAAAATGAAAATGGGTTTCCTACTTCTTACCATACACAAAAATCAACTCCAGATGGATTAAGAACTTAAATGTCACAAGTAAAACCTTAAAACTTTTAGAATAAAATATAAAGGAGCAGCTTTATTACCTCAGGGTAGGGAAATATTTTTAAATATGACACAAAAAGTGCCAAACATAACGAAAAGGAATTATAGATTTGATTATACTAAAACTTTTTTAAAATCTGTTCTAAAAAAAAAAAAACACAAGCTACAAAATGGGAGAGAAATATTTGCAACAAGCCAATAAAAGATTAAAATTAAAAATGTGCAAAAAAAAAAAACGATCGAAACTTTGCAAAAAAAAATAAGAAAAAAATTACATGAGCAAAAACTGAACAAAACACAAGAAGAGGCATTTAACAGAGGAGAAAACACCTCAGGAGAGCAAACATGAAAAGACGGTCACTAATTACAGAAAGGCAAGTCAAGGTGACTAAAATGTCCTCTTAAACCACCCTTTGGTTTCCGAGGATTAAGATGTCTGACAATACTAAATGTTGGGAAGGAGGGGGATCAGGAGGAGCTTCTAAACATCACTAGTGGGGCTGTAAGTTATACGTCCACACGGAAAACATTTTAACATTGTTTTATGAAATTGAACATCTGCATACCCTAGGAGTCAGCAGTCCCACATTCAGGAATATACCCAAATATGTGTCTACCAAGAGTCATGTCTCCAAGAGAAGTCCTTTTCTTAATTACCGAAAACTGTAAGCAACCCAAATACCTATTCATAGAAAAGTGTTAATAAGTTAAGATACATGTACACAAATGAACATTACAGAGCACTGAAAATGAAAGAATGACAGTCCATACAACATATATTAAATTTTATAAAATTATTGTCTTAGCTCCAGCTACTATAACAAAACACCATACTTTGGGTGGCCGAGACAGCAAACATTTGTTTCGCCCAGCTGTGAAGCACCTTTTTTTTTTTTTTAAGATTTTATTTATTTATTTGACAGACAGAGATCACAGGTAGGCAGAGAGGCAGCCAGAGAGAGAGGAAGGGAAGCAGGCTCCCCGCTGAGCAGAGATCCGGATGCGGGGCTTGATCCCAGGACCCTGGGATCATGACCTGAGCCAAAAGCAGAGGCTTTAACCCACTGAGCCACCCAGGTGTCCCTGTGAAGCACCTTTTTAATGTGTGCTCACAGTGTCTTTCCTCAGTGCAAGTTATGGTGAGACAGAAACCTCTGGAGTCTCTCCCTCATCTTAGAAGGGCACTGATCTCATGAGAGCTCCACCCTCATGACACCATCTTACGCTCCCATTTACCTCCCAAAGGCCCTACCTTCTACTACTACCTCCTAATACTATCACCTTGGGGGTAGGGCTTAAAAGAATGGATTTTGGGGGGGCATAAATGTTCAGCTCATAACAATTACCTTAAGTGAAAGAGCAAACACCAGAAGGAACATGCAGGATAATACCTCGAAGCATATTAATGTAAGTAGTACATTGTTTAGGCTCTATAATGGGATGTAAAGAGCACGTAAGTTAGTGGGTATGTTCAAGGTCTTTGATCAGGCAGTGGTTCACAGCTGTTTAATATATTAAATATATACAGGATATTTGTATACTTAGTGTATTAAATGAATGAATGTAAATAATTAAATGAGTGGAAGAGAGCTGACTAGTCATGAACTCAGAATTACAGTGTGTGAGGATGTCAGTAACCACCAGTTATAATTAATTCAATACTTGAGATCCTCCCTCCAAAATGAGAGAATTGACAGAAATTGGTGAAGTACAAGCAATTAATATCAGACAATGGAGACTAAGTTTTATTTCCCACCAAAGTGTATGAGCATTCAGCCGATGTGCTCACTTGTGCCAGACAGTTTTGCAAACATGGTCTCATCACAGAAAACCATTTAGAAAATTATTGTTTTCATGAATCTTTCCTTTCAGAGCAGGAAGTCAGTTGTGGAACAAGGAAATAAGAAGCCAGTTACGAAAATAAATTTGTGAATCAGATTAAGATATAGTCCCAACTTGACTGACACAATGCTGGAGGAGAAGATGGCGGACTGATAGGTTAGCACTTCTTTCTTACCTTCTTCCAAATTTTGTTTTTATTAGAGTTCAAAAAACCTAAAAACCACACACGTTCTGTCATCTTCCCATCCTTGCTCTTAATCAGGCAGTCTCTAAGGAAATATTTGCCCCCAACTTTGAACCCCCTCCTAACTCGATTTTCAAGTCATTTCAAGTCAGAACAACTTTATGCACCTGAGTTGGAAAGTCATAGGATCAGGAATTCATAACAAAAACACAATAACCTGAGGATTTGCTGGTTCATTACCCTTGGGTTGATTCATAAAAAATTTAAAATGGAGACCAGAGTAAGAGATGAGTTAATAGACGGAGCCACTCAACAGCACTGAAAATTTACTTCTCCAGCACAAGCCACCGGTTCATGGATTTCTCTGAGTATAGGCTTTAAGCTTATTCATCCCAACTACCCCCATCTCCTCAAGAAGATTCTTCTGGATTAAGTAAGGGTAAGTTTTCCCCAGTCCCCAGCCCCAGCCCCCACAACTGAATAAAGCAAAGTTGACTAAATGGGTCTTTTGCTCTAGGGAGGGGCAATTTTACATGAAGATCTGGCCAAAAGACCACCCACAAAAGCTTTCATAGGAGAAAGGGATTTTTTTTCTCCTGGAAAAGCAAATTCAATACCCAGGTGAGCAGTTAATTTCCCACGCAAATCGTGTGGACGCATTAAAAACAGGCTGCCATTTATATACAGTAACCATATAATTTCTCGTCTCAACTAGAATACCTTTAAGCATGAGACAGGAGCACTATTAATAATTAAGTGGAAGCAACTGACATTAACCTGATCTGTGCAGGCTACCCTGTATTTATGCCATTATAACCACAGCGAATGGATGTCTTTTTATTATTATTATTACGTTCAGTTAGCCAGCATATAGTATATCATTAGTTTTTGATGTAGTGGTCAATGATTCATTAGTTGCTATAACACCCAGTACTCATCTGAACATGTGTCCTCCTTAAGACCCATCATCTGGCTGCCCTATGCCCTATTCCCTCTCCTCTGAAACTCTCGGTTTGTTTCCCAGAGTCTAGAATCTCTCATGGCAATGGGTGTCTTGTATCAGCTTGTTCACCCTAGCTTTTACTTTGGGGACTCCTCACATAGGAAGGCAAAAAGACAATGTGACTTTGAGTTTGACAGAAATACATGGGTTTGTTTAGATTCAGTACTTAACAATCTCATTCTGATAGGAGTTTGTCCTGAAGGAACTTTTTAGGCAATGTTATTTCTGTGTAATCAGAAATGTGTAAATATGCACATATAATTTTTTAATTTTTTATTTATTTCTTATTTTTTAATAAACATATAATGTATTTTTATCCCCAGGGGTACAGGTCTGTGAATCGCCAGGTTTACACACTTCACAGCACTCACGATAGCACATACCCTCCCCAATGTCCAAACCCCCTCCCCCTCTCCCAACCCCACCTCCCCTCAGCAACCCCCACTTTGTTTTGTGAGATTAAGAGTCACTTATGGTTTGTCTCCCTCCCAATCCCATCTTGTCTCATTTATTCTTCTCCTATCCCCCAACCCCCCATGTTGCATCTCCACGTCCTCTTATCAGGGAGCTCATATGATAGTTGTCTTTCTCTGATTGACTTATTTCACTAAGCATGATACCCTCTAGTTCCATCCATGTTGTCGCAAATGGCAAGATTTCATTTCTTTTGATGGCTGCATAGTATTCCATTGTGTATATATACCACCTCTTCTTTATCCATTCATCTGTTGATGGACATCTAGGTTCTTTCCACAGTTCGGCTATTATAGACATTGCTGCTATAACCACTCTGGAAAACAGCATGGAGGTTCCTCAAAATGTTGAAAATAGAACTACCCTATGAGCCAGCAGTCGCACTACTGGGTATTTACCCTAAAGATACAAACATAGTGATCCGAAGGGGCACATGCACCCGAATGTTTATGCACATATAATTTTTAAAACTGGAAAGAAATATGAGAAATACTCCTGAATGCCAATAGTGTTTGGCTTAGATTTGGGATTACAGGCCATTTTAAATTCCTTTGTATACGTTTCTTTCAACTTATCTAAGAAATGTTTTCTATTTACAGATTGCATTTAAAGGGGTTTATTGGGGCGCCTGGGTGGTTCAGTGGTTTAAGCCGCTGCCTTCGGCTCAGGTCATGATCTCAGGGTCCTGGGATCGAGTCCCACATCGGCTCTCTGCTCGGCAGGGAGCCTGCTTCCCTCTCACTCTCTCTGCCTGCCTCTCTGCCTAGTTACGATCTCTCTCTGTCAAATAAATAAATAAAATCTTTAAAAAAAAATAAAGGGGTTTATCTCACTCTGGCATTTGGTCTACACATTTTTCATAAGTCGAATTGCTTGAAATTAGCACCTTTCAAAGCTACCTACATTCTGAAAGTATCTTTAAGGTGAGGTTTTGGGATTCACCTGCTAGGGACATTTCCTGTCAATTTGTGAAACCTGTGAATTTCTCACTTTGGTAGGAATACTGGCTCAGAACCATATAAGCTTAGAGGTGGAGAACTAGAACTAGATGCCTTTTGCAGGCACTGATCACACAAATGTGCAGGCACCATTTCTTCCGCCACAGATATTAATAGCAATATTTTTACATGCAAGATCTTGGGCCCTTTGAATTTCATTTCCCCTGAGGGCTCAGAAACAGAACGTTGTCTATTGCCTTTAGCAAAGTGTCCCGTAGCATGTCAGTGAGAAACTCCTGACAGGGTCATTCTCTTAGCAGGACACTTCCACAACCCTCGAAGAACCCTCCCACACAGCATTTATAGTCATTTGTAAGAGAATGACATGGCAGCTGGCTGGAAGATAAGATGAAACATTCTAAAACTTAAAGCAAGATATTTTATCTGACCTTGAAATAGATGCTTGTCCTTGAAATGATTTGAAAATGATACTTTCCTTTGAGTGAAAGCTAAAATGGGACAATGGATGATGTGGTTTTCCTGTGTGTATTTTTAAAGTACACATCTGGAGAGATGCATCATCACTACCGTGTCACTGACGAGCCATGATGGACAGTAATAGCTGAAGGGTTAGACGGCCCATGCCACAGCCCCCCTGGCTTACTGAGGTCTCCTTGGAGAGGCGGTCCCACCTCTGTACCCCAGAATGGCTCAGGAAGGTTATGTGGAGCTACTGGAGGGACTGTACACCCTCCCTCCAAGCTAAACTGACTGAAAAAAATGAAAGCCACACCACGGTGGGAATCAGGCTCTCCAGGGTTAATGTAATTTGGAGTTTTGAATGCACGACAAAGCATAAATGCTGAACAGCGAATTAACTTTTCTCTGAATATTCTCTAAGAATATTTGAAGAATATTCAAAGAATAAGCAAAATCTTTGTTTGCTTGTGCTACTTCTATTCAGAAATAGGCCTTCCCCCTGGTTTCTAAAATATTCAAACTGCTACCATGGAATCTGCTCAAAAAATTTGAATATACGTTATAATAATAAATGTCTCTCCACCATAATGACCAAGTTTAAGTACAGTAGCTAAATCATGGTCAAAGCAGAAAAGCATCTGGAAAATGTGTTCTAAGGTAATAGAGATAGAGGTGGGGGTATGACCATCTCTTTATAGGTAATTATACACTTTCCAAATTCCCCTGACAGGAATATGGGTCTGACTGGTCCATTTCGTGGGCCGTGGTCATCTCCATTTCTTTCTCATTTCATGTGCATTTCAGTGGAGCTACCCTGACTTTAACTGATCTTTAACGAAAATGTCCAGCATGCAAAAATATAGACTAAAAATTAAATATCTGTTTCATTTTTTAAAAGATTTTACTTATTTATTTGATAAACAGAAATCACAAGCAGGCAGAGAGGCAGGCAGAGAGAAAGAGGGGGGAAGCAGGCTCCCTGCTGAGCAAAGAACCTGACTTGAGGCTCAATCCCAGGACCCTGGGATCATGATCCGAGCCGAAGGGAGAGGCTTTAACCCACTGAGCCACCCAGGTGTCCCTCTGTTTCATTTGGGTTAAGCCTCTGCCTTCGGCTCAGGTCATGATCCCAGGGTCCTGGGATCGAGACCCGCATCGGGCTCTCTGCTCCGCAGGGAGCCTGCTTCCTCCTCTCTCCCTGCCTGCCTCTCTGCCTACTTGTGATTTCTCTCTGTCAAATAAATAAAATATTTAAAAAAATGTCAGTTTGGGGCCATGTACTGTGTAAGGATGAAAAACGTAACATTAACTTTCTGTATTTAACTTCTTTCTCACTTCATTATTATTGCCTGGTCATCAGGAAGTCCACTCACTCATACTCCTTATGCGGGTGCTTCTCAAACTCTAACATGCATCAGCATATCTTTTTTTTTTTTAAAAAGATTTTATTTATTTATTTGACAGACAGAGATCATAGGTAGGCAGAGAGTCAGCCAGAGAGAGAGGAGGGGAAGCAGGCTCTCTGCTGAGCAGAGAGCCCGATGCGGGGCTCGATCCCAGGACCCTGGGACCATGACCTGGGCCGAAGGCAGAGGCTTTAACCCACTGAGCCACCCAGGTGCCCCTGCATCAGCATATCTTGAAGATCCTGTTAAAATACGATTCTGGGTAAATAGGGCTTTTTTTGGTACCATTTTTGAAACTCTTTGGGAGTATAAATTATTTCAAACTGAAAAGTAAAAGTGTTTAATTAAAAACACAAATGGTAGTAAAAAAAATTTAAAAAAAAATAAAATACAGATTCTGCTTAAATAGACCCGGAGCGAGGCCTGGGATTCTGCAATTCTACCAAGTTCCCTAGGACACTAAAGATCCAGGGCTCTGCAGACTCTGCTGCAAATGGTAATGCTTTAGAAAAAGGCTCCAGTAATGGCGACGAGTTTATTTCCACAACTCTGTCAGTCACACTGCAGTGTTTATAAGTCCATCTCTCCCTCCTTTTTTTTTTTTCCCCAAGAGGATAAAGAATACACGAGGAGTCCCCTAGCTATCTTTCTTCACTGCCACCTGCTGTAGATGTCGAGGACAAGTGAGGAAAAGGATGAGGGCCACTGCCTTTGGCCCTGCTCTCCAGAGCCCCTGGGTTTCCTGGATTCCAGGCCCTCAGGGGGCCAACACGCCTCTGATTGATGGCCCTGACCACCACAGTGACAGCAGGAGCATCACGACTCTCAGCGCCATCTGGGGCTGGTGAACTTCGTCATGTTTCTTTTGAAACAGAAAGTCGGGCATGTCAAATCCTAAGAGGTTGAAAGTAAGAGTTGTAGGTGGTCTGTCTGATGAGCTAGAACAGATGCTGCTTTTATTTCCATCCTAATTGTATCAGGCCTTCCTGGTGGGAGATTTAACACTTTTGGGGAATAGCAAGCACCACATTCTTTTTTTTTTTTTTTACCTTAAATCCCAAGTGCCTTAGATTCAAAGTCGGGGTTACAAATGGGAAATTCCTAGATGTGTTTCTCCTCCTCCTCTTTGGAGCCCTGAGCTCAATGCATTCTTAACTTTTGCACTCAAATTTGCTCTTTCCCTATTGTTCTCCCATTTTAAGACAAGAGGAAAAAGTAGGTTTGGTCATTTGCATCTCTTCATTGCAAGAATAAGCTTTGTAAAAAACACCAGTAGTGAGAGTAGGCAAGCAAGCAACATATTAATATAACTTTGGGCCATGAGTTAAAAGAAGACATAAAATGTGTTTCTCTTTGTTTTCTATTTAGTTGAATTGGATTTATTATAAGCAGGCATCTTTCTCATGATAGCAGGGCCCCAACATGGCACATGAGTTTAGCCCTGATCAGACTTGTGTCACACTCATAGAAGATCTGAAACTATTAAGAAAAAAAATTTTTATTTACAAAGAAATTATTTAAAAAATGAAACAAACAAAAAAACCACCAAAAACATGGTGTTGACCTCCTCTGCTTTCAGGATGGTTAAAGACAAAACAAAATAAAACAAAACACAAAACAATATTTTTTTATTTCAATTTGAAATTTTCAGCTTAGTTTTCAAAGCTCTTTTCATCTCTTTCTCCTCTCAAAATTTCCACTCTACGCTATCATTTATTTGGAGAGTAAACCTTGACTTGTTCGATACAGATGAAGCTTGGCTCACCCCACATTCTGAGTTAGTTTCAACTTCCATCAAGAATGTTTCCTCTGCTAGTTATGCTTCTCCCTGCAAACTTGACCCTGCTGTCCATCAGCATATATATACACTCACCTACTGTAAATGTCAGTTCAGTGACCCCACTCCTGCCCCAGGCTTTGACAAGTGGCCCTTTCTCCTTTCATCAGCTACCTGGTTGATTGCCATTCAAATGTTGTTGCATGACTGTATTTCTTCATGGTCTCACAACTGTGTATTCTGCTTCCTTGAGTTAGAAGAGATCTTCAAAGTCAGGTTTTCTCTAGTCCCTATCGTTCTTGCATACGAATAGTACACACCAGTACTAAGAGTGCGGTTCATTTTTGTTTTCTTCAAAACCCTTATTACATTTTAACAGATTTGTTATGTTTCTTTTTTGGAAAAATTTAATTCCTGCTCATTGTGAAATATTTGAAATTATGTAGAAAAAATAAAATGCCCAAATCATCCATAAACTATCATTTATATTTTGTGATATGTACCTCTATACCTCATTTGAAGGTTATACACACATCCAGACTACTTAGGGACATCTCTCTACCTATCTATCTATCATCTAAGAACAAGATGTTCATTTAGGTTTCCCTCTAAAAATCTGGGTTTACACTGTGTTCGATATTTTGCAACTTACATTTTAGACTTAAATTTAATATCATGTGAACAATATATGATGTCATTCTTCTAATCTTATTATTATAAGTATAATTATAATCTTATTATACATAATTATAATCTTATTATTATAATTAACATATTTTTAAAGAATAGTATTCCATCTCAGGGTATTATCATAATCCACTAAAACAATTTTCTATCATTGAACATTTAGAACATCTATGTGGTAGATTGTCACATTAATGGGCTTCAGTGGATCCCATCTCCTGTGTATCTCCTCCAATGCTCATTCTGACTTGGCTATGAGACTTGTATATTGTTTCCTCTTGCTGCTGTAACAGATTATGTCAAATTTCGTGGCTTAAAAGAACCAAATACATTTTACCATTCCCAAGGTCAAAAGTCCAATATTGATTGGTCTTATAGGGCTAAAATCAAAATTTGGCAGAACTCTGTATCTTCTGCTGGTTCTAGGGGAGGATTCATTTTCTATATTTTCTAGCTTCTGGAGGCCAGTTTCCTTGCTTGGTTCATGGCTGTCTCACTCCAACCTCTGCTTTGGCCACATGTCTACTCTGACTCTTACCCCCTCTTTCCTCCTTTTTATAAGGACCCTTGTGATTACAGATCCTGTGATTACATCAGGACCACTCAAATCATCCGGGATTATTTTTAGCATTCCAAGAAACTTAACTTAACCACACCTATCAAGTCCCTTCTGCCATGTAACACGATTAGGATGTAGACATCTCTGGGGGCTGTTTAATTCTGCCTACCATGAATTGCTTGGGCCAATGGGACATGGGCAAATCCTGCACAAACTAACTGTGGATAAGTGCCTAAGCAATAGGGCTTGTTCCCTGGGAATCATTCTGCCACACATCATGCCATAGATAAAATCTATGTTGTCTTGGTGGAAACATCATTTGGATAGGAACTAGAGTGCCCATGGTTTTAGCAAATAGCCAGGCCTAAGAGTGAGACTATCATGGATCTTAGAGCCCTGACTTTGTTTTCAAGTATAGCCTTGTGAACAATTCCAGGAGATACCAACAGCAGAACTGGCCAACCCAGTTAAGCCCAAATGAAACTGAAGAAACTTGAATAACTCAGGCATTCTCGTTTTTGAGACACTATGTTTAGGGTTATTTGTTATGTGGCAATATGTAACTTGCTATTTTAAACAAAATTGTGATGAGCAATAGTGCATGCACATCTTTGGGGAACATGGGAGTTAGGTAAAAGCCCTTTTAAAAATTAGAGAGACCTAAAATGGACAAATTTTTGTGATAAAATTTCTAGTAGCTCAGTAGATGGAATCATTTTCTTTTGTGAAACAGCCCCGTTGAGTAACTTTGAAGCCCAGCCAGATTGGTAGTAATGCATTCTAGTGGAAGAAAACATTGACCTTGGCACAACTGAACAAGTTATTTAACATCTTTAAGCCTTCATTTTCTCTGAAAATGGAATTTCATCAGTAAAACAGGGATGAAAAATAAGTGGAGAATGACATGCTTTTCCTTTGGAATTGTTGTTATCATTCAGTAAAATTGTCTTTACTAAATGTGCTGTGCAAAATTCAGAGTGTTGTAATTATAGAAGTGCTTCCTTGGGTTCTCACTAGGTATTTGGACGCACCAGTAAGAGGGCAGATTTGGTCAGAAAGCTTTGAGAACCTGTGTGACCTTGACCAGTTGCTTCATCTCTCCAAATTCTGGTTTTCTCCTCTTGACTTTCACCTCTATAAAACCACTTGGTTTTTCTGCTTTTTAGAGTTGCATTAAACACTGAATGAGATGACAGATGACAGGCTCCTAGAAAAGTGCACTGGATGGATTTCTCCTTCTTTCCTATCGATCATTCAGTTCCCTCTACCCAGCCGCCATGGGCCATTTACATCAGCTGTGTTTAATTTGTGTATTTTGTACTGCCTTTATGAAAGAAGGTAAAATTGTGGGCATGCTCATTATTTAATATTTCACGGGAACATGTGAAATAGTTTTTATGTCCTATATTACTCAAAGAATGAATATGGACTGATTAAGGGCTGCGAGATTTGAGGGATAGGGAATGGGCAGAAAAGTGTCTTGAGATAGAAGATGAGCCCAGAGATAATGAGAAGAAATGCAGAAGTTAGCCAGCCAGGAGTTTTATCCATTAGTACAAAGTGACTCGATATTTCAAAGACTGATAATATAAAAAACACCTCTGATAATAAAAAGGTAAAAACAAGCAAACAAACAGACAAACAAACAAACAAAATAAGTGAAATTTTTGTTACCCAGGACAGGGTTGGTTAGGAACTCACAGATTCAAGTGAGTTGAATTACTTGAGATTTATATATGAATGCACTTGATAGCTAAAATACAACAGATAGCACATCCAGCCCCACCTCCTCCAGAAAGTTTTCCTGAATGACCCAGCATTTAGTCATCCTTCTTGCATTGTGGACTCCATATATGATGTAGTCCTGTTTCAGGCATCTTATTAATAACTTGTATTTTAGTACATAATTAATTTACTCTTAGAAATTATCACAATTATTTCACATGCGTGACTCTTATCTCACTTAGATTCTAAAATCCATGAGGAAAGAGTCCAAGTCTTGGATAGTCTTAGAGTTTTGATTAGCCCTCTGCCAACCTTTCTGCCCAAAGTTCTGGAAAATAACAAAACATTTTAGAACTTTATTAATTGGCATTTTGATAATGACAGGACCAGTGATTCACAATCATTCCGAAGGCCTGCTTTGTCACTGTTCCAGGGTAAATTAGATGAGGTAGGTCAAGTGTTCTGAATGGCCTTTGACCCCACCAAAGAATTCTTTGGAGTCAAAAAGTCTGAGAACTAACTATTACCATTTTAACTTAGACATAGATACCCTCGAAGTTATTTTTAACTTCTTATCTGATCAATATGAATTTACCCCCTGTACTACTTGTTTAGCAATTCATGGCACAATCAAAATAGAAACAGAAAAATCAGTAGAATTCTGGGGTCTTGTGGCCCATGTCATAATAATAACAATACTTCAGTGGATTGCAAGGCATTACTCAATTGCAGTATAAAATTAACCCAGAGGAGGAAGACACTTTTCTTGTAGAATTATGTTCTATATATTGACATATTCCTCCTCTGACAATTTGAAAACCAGGAATGTGCTGAGATTGGGTTTTGTTTTGTTTTGTTGCTGTTGCTGTTGTTTTACTAAGGCATTAGAATCAGCTGGGGCACTTATTTCAAAAACTAGACTCCTGACACTAGACCAAGATCCACAAATTCAGAATCTGTGGAAGTGTGGCCAAAAAGTCTATGTTTTAAACTAGTTTCCTAGGTAGTTCTATGGATCCTAATGTTTGAAAGCCATGATTTTATTTTGAATCATAGCTTCTTTTCCTAGGAAATTGTGTACATTTCATCCTCCCTCTTTTTCCTACTTGGTCTGGAATTATCTTTGATTTATTCACTAAAGTTTATTTTTGTGTTTTGTTTTAATATCTGATGTGCTGCTAAGACTATATGCCTGAGGATAATAGTTCTGAAACTTGGCTTACATCAGAATCACCGCTGGAACTTAAGAAATAATACTTGGGCCCCATCCTAGACCCATTGAGTCACACTCATGAGGACTAAGGCTAGGGTGTACGTGTATTTCAAAAGCCAAACAGGTGGCTCAAGGATTGGAATGGAGAAACACCATCTTAAGGTAGAAGTTTGGCCATCTGGGAGATAATCACTGCTTTCTAGTTGCTAGCATTCTGGGTAGCAGTGGCTCTCTGGCCCTACTGATTGGCAAATCCACCTGGCCCTGTGTGTCCTATGTGAGTAGCTGTAGAGAAGATGTACAGCATTTTTTTCTGACTTCTACATGCCCCTCTCAACATTGACCCATCTTTCTTTCTGTGGGTGAGTCAGTGTCTCTGAAATCTTTCTCTTGCTCTCCTAAGCTGATGGCTGTTCTCCCTGAAGGCTCTAGTGGCCAGTGTGGGAGCAATGCTTCCACTAAACCTTCCAGAGACAATTATAAAATTTCCCAGCTCATTCGGGAGATAATTATTTCTGGGAATTTTCATAAAACATTTCAGATTTACTAATTAGACTCATATTCCCAGTTCTGTTCCTCTGCTGAATGGAAGGACAGGGCAGAGGCCCTAAAGTGTCCTTGGCCTGAAGGAATCTTTCATATTCCTAACTGACCCTCCCGGGTAGAACAGGGCAAACCCTATCACTTCTTAATGTTATCCAAATGCAGATCTTAAAGGCATTAACATAGTCTCTAAATCTCTAGCAAATGACCTTCCTTAACATGCCAGGAGAATATCTGCACCTCCAACTTTAGGCACAAGCAGAAAAATCTGATAGGATTCTTTGGTAAGTGTGCAAATTAAATGTCAGCAATAAACCTGGATTTCAATAATGAAGTGCCAGTGTAAACATTTCCATATCCAGACAAGCCAAAGGCACATGAAAATGGCCTGGGTCTACATAGGAATCACAACCACCTTGGTTAAGTTTAACATCGCTGCTCTCTATTTTGACTTTGGGGGCTGGTGAATAATTTAGCCAAAGGTTTTAGAGAGAACAAAAGGCATGGCCTCTATTCAGGGACCTCCTGTATTTTGAATTTTTGCAGGCTTAGGTCAGTCCATGAACTATAGGGCCGTTTTAAAATGTAATCATAACTACAAAGGTACTCTCTGGAATTCTTGCATTGTTTGGCATTTAGTGATTAAAGCTGACACTCGTTGGGCCAAACTGGAGTTTTAGAATTGATAGACCTCGACTAATCCCAGCAATAAAAATGGTCACAAATGAATGCCGTGACAGGTTTTGAACCAAGAAAAATCATCACTGAGCTCACTAGAAAAGATTAAGGGACTGTCAAGTTAAAAAATGATTGGCTCCATTTACACTTGCTTTGGGTAGTGAATGCTGTTTTATCCATTTGTACTTGCCCTGTCGTCTCTTTCATGTGTCCTATTATAATAATTTCTAAAGTCATAAACAAAGAAAATAAGACATCACCTAGGATAAAATGGCGTAAGACTTAATACAAAACATTAGCTATGGCACAACCTGGCCTCAGAGAACAAAGAAGTTTAAAATTCATCTTACTTTACAGTGTTAGAATGCTTTACATTAAATATAGATTTCCCTCTGATTATATTGTTTCACATTCCACTGTTCCCATGCCATCAGACTCGAGGACTTTATTATTTATGTAATTCCAAGATCTGATGCAGAGTAAGTGCATCTGATCTCAATGAATGGCATAGGATAAAAAAAAATTATCAGTAGATTTTAGGGGAGAGAAAAAGACCATTTTAATTCTCTTGCAAGGCTATTGATTAGTAACAGATGTTGCTTTTCTGATTGAATTATTTTTTATTCATTTTTCAAAAAAATATAGATCTGTCAAAGTATTTTAAATCAGCTAGAGATAGAGGTTATTTAAACAAGATTCTTTTATTTCTCATTTTAAGGAGAGCTTCCACCTTCAAGTGCTGCAGGTTACAGGGGGATCTAATTTAAAGTGACATATGTTTGAATACATAGTAGTTCCAGCTTCATTTGGGGCCTACTACTCTAGAAAGAAAATTGTTGGGTCCATTCTTGTGTCAAGGGTCTTTGAGCAGCAGGATGAGCTACAGAGAGAAACTTGTGTAAAGAAGTCTTAGACATGCATGAGTTCTCTTTTCTAGACTTAATTGGAATTCAGGAGTTCAACCAACAGGGCTTTAAGAGAGAAAATATTCTTCTTTCCACAGCAAAGAATTTTTTGGAGAGAAAATCTTTGCATACTTTGTTCACCCCAGCTCCTATGCTCTACTCTAGCTGAATGGGAGAGCTGACCTCAGAAGGAGATGGGGAGATCAATTTGGAAATAAGAAGCAAGATTCTTGTGACTATCTCCCATTAATTTCCAAATGGATATGGATTTCACCTCCAATAGAATTAACAAACAGGCTTCCTCTTGTTTTCAGAATTCAGATCATCTATTCTTTACGTACAAAAAACTTCCAACATGGCGGGTGGAGGGTGATGAGTAGGGGAAGAAAACCTGGAAAAAGAATATCATGTTCCAAATAAGAAATTTGAGAATAATAGAACAAAGCAAAGAAAAATAAAAATGTCATTTTCCGGGTCTCTATGACAAATAGTGAAAAGTGGTAACCCACTGGACAGAGGGTTCTCACAAAATTTAAATAAGAACAGTGAATAGTAAAAAACAATAAATAAATAAATAAAGATATATTTTATGAACCTGGATCCTTGGCTTCTATTGAGAAACAAAATATAACATCTCAACTCTGGTCCCATTTTCCTATGTAGCATCATTGGTGAAGGCCCACAAATTCCAACTTGAGATAAGAACATGACCTATATTTCGTTGCCTTTCCTTCTCCTTATTTTCTCCCCTACACTCAGCTTTCCTCTTTGCGAATCATATCCCTAAGCCTTCTAGACACTGAGGTTTCTGTCATTTCTCTGTGCTTTTCTTGAAGGCAAATTAAATCCACCTGTTTGAAAGTATTATTCTCTTCTCCCCCTGGAGGTAGAATCCCCATTAAGTTTTTCAAAACTAAGCTACTTTGGTTTCAAATTCTGAAATTCTTATTCAGAATCCATATATCATTTATCATTTTTTGTCTAAAATCTGAGATTTTTTGTAATAGCCTTCTTACTACTGACAATATGCTCTTGACTATATATGATAAGGCCCTCTTCAGTTCCTGTACTCAGTACTTTAGCGCCTCCATTTGTAAAATTAATGCAAACCATGAGTATATAATAAAATTTCAGAAAAGAGGGAACTACCATAATGCATTACCTTCTGAATTTCTATTATGTATTAGTGGGGGCAATAGTAGAAAATATGATTTGGGGGGAAAGAAAATGAATAGAAAAGCAGGTGGAGATGTCCTGGCTTCTGGTGTGTATTTTCCATTACTAACAAGATAAGTTGGTTCCAAAGTAGTACACATACAGACTTTTGTATTGAAATTGATAAAATGCACCAAATGAAAACCCAACATTGGAATTAGTAAAGAAAGACAACTGAACTCCTCTGCCCAGAAGTGCCCTAGGTGAGCAGTTCCTCTTGCTGGGCTTCTGTGGCCATTTCTCAGGCCGACTCACAACCCCTTCTTGAGATGTGTCCAATTATTCTCTGAAGGATGATTGGCCAGTATATTTCCTGCGTAAAAGCAGTAATTTATCTCAAATGAGATAATGACTCACTTCTTAAAGGCCACATTAGGTGGGAAAACAGAAAAGAAATACCATATGTAAAATGTATCAGTCTACTTAAATTGCCTGAGCTGGCACATAAGCTAGGTAAGCAAATAAAAATTTGCAAGTTGAATCATATAACTTCAAAGATGTCACTGTAATCAGAACATGCAATGGAGGGAAGTTGTCTTTGGCATCATGGAGAAATATATTGATATAGATAGTACACAAAATCTAACATAGATAAGGAATGGTTGCATTTCTTATCTATAGGTCAGATCAAACATTCCAGAGAGTCAAGAGTTTATCCTGTGCAGAAAAATGCAAGGTGAACTGCCAACTTGGACAGGTTTTTGTGGATCCGTGGAGGCTTGGCATTGATCTCTGTTGACTATAATCAGACTCCTGGTGCATTTTAGGCATTTGTGTTTCTCCCCAGTCATACTGATCCAAGTCTGGCTGAAGATAATTGGACACTGGCCTTCAATACAGTGCACCTAGTCCAGACTGACAGGCTGGAAATGATCCTTATGGCCATCCTTTTGTAGTTAACTATACTGACAAATGTAACTTTTCTCTCCTTCTAAAATGCATTCATATAATTTCAAGGTATTAATTTTTTTAACTTGGATTCTGTCCTGAAACAAGAATACTATTGGTTTGAATGTCTGGGATTTTAAAAACATCAAAATGATCACTACTATAAGCTAAATAACAACGTTCAGGAAAATGTGTCTACAGAGAGATGAGACAAAGCTAACTTTTAGTGGTCTTTCAATTCAGTACAAGGGAAAAAAGAAACTCTTCCCAAGTGTGACCCACAATTCACATAGCATAATATCGGGACTATAGACAATTATTTTTAATAATTGGGGTGTTCATAAGGAAGAAGACAGTAGCAAAGATTGGGAAAGGAGCATGGATTATGAATGTAAACAAGCATTAAATCAACTAGGTCAACTCAACCTCAAGTTCATAGAAACCAGGCTAGGATGAGAGCTCTGTAACTATGGAGATAGCTGGATAACAGGAAAATTCTGAAACACCTTAGCCTTGAAAACAGGGTTCCTTAAAAATACCCTTTGAGCAACATGATTCAAAGGTTTGACAGCTGGTTCCAAGATTAACAGGTAGAGATGAGACATGGATTTCAGTTCCTGTGCTTTGGAAGAAAGAAATTATAGAAGAGAAAGACTGGAGTAGTGATAATTAAAACCCAACATTTTATAGTTACTGCCAGAAAGACTTAGGAAAGACTCTTACATTCCCAGAGTGGCAGACTCCCCAAAGAGTGGAAGTGAATGAAAATTCCTACTGTCCACTCCTGGATGGAAGATATCTAATACAGCTATCACATATTTAAGATCAACAATAAAAAAATCTCCAGAACTTAAAATGACTTATAGCAAAATATGCTATGGAAAGGACCCATCTTGGATCCAGTGATGTGAACTGGCAATTCCTTTACTTGATGTATGTGAATTTTCACCTGCTACTTGAGCAACTGAACTTCAGTTCTCTGAATTGAGAGTCACATCCACCTCAAAAGGCTGTTGATGATCAAATGAGAGAACCAAGTGTGAAAATAAATAAACTCGTAAGTGCTAAGCAAATGGACAGTTTTATAAAATTTGTAATCATGAAATCATAATTCAGGGAAAAAATGATCATGTTCTTGATGTCACTTCTGTCCAAGCGAGGAGCCAGGAGATGATGCACAAAAGACAAAATGATGAATGCGTGAGAGTTTCTTGACTCCTTGTTAATTCATATCCCATCTTTCTTTTGTCCTGTAGTCACTCGGTTGGTTACCCTGGTCCATCCTCTTTACAAAAAAGGGATTGTAGACCACAAAAGGAAAAGGATGGAGTAACCAGAACTAAATTAACATGTACTACTTAAAGTAAAGCAAAAGAAAAAAAAATCCAGACAGAAGTTATTTGGACCTAGTGTGGAAAAACTGAAATATGATGAGGTCTTCGCTAAGGCACATATATGGTTTACTTACTCTAAACTCTATTATCTGTAATTTTCAGAGTGATCCATTAGAAGTCCCAGAATAAAAAAAATAGCTATATATCCCTAAACAGTTTAGGTATATCAATTTATTTCTCCAAATTAAAGATAAATCCAGCTTACTTTTCAAGGAATGATTACACATGTTATTTTGAATATTTCACTTAATTATCCAGTGTATTAATTCACTTCGTTAATCAAAGATGTTTTATCTCCATTTAAACATGTATTTTCACCAATTAAAGACATTGTATTTAAATCTCCACAAGTATTTACAAAAGTGTTGGATGCCATAACACGATTCAGTTAACATTTTCATTTATTTCCTTGCTTTTCAGTCTTATACTAAACTGGTAGCACTTTGACAGGAAAAACATAGCCATGTTTTTTTAAATTTCCAAAATCTAAGATAACTGGTTTTATTTTTAAAGATAGACCAATGGATTTTAATGTAACCAAGTATAAAAAGTTCATTCACGTGGTTTCAGAGTTATTGTCATCTAATGTATATAATTAATGGATATTTGATCAATAAATGAATGACAATGAATGCTGTCAACTGTACCTCAACATCTTAACTATGCTTATCTATTTGGAAGAAACTATGTTAATTCCCTAAATGTGAAACTTCTTACAGCTTTGTGTCTTTAGAAGTCCTTTTAATATTAGCTTTGGGTTTTTTAAACTTGGGTTCTTTTGGTTAAGATTTTGGCAAGAGAGGGGGAGAGAGAGAGAGTGTGTGTGTGTGAGCGAGCTGGGGGAGGGGTAGAGGAAGAAACTGACTCCCCACTGAGCAGGGGGTGGGTGTTCCATCCCAGGACTCTGAGATCACTATCTGAACCAAAGGCAGACACTTAACAAACTGAGCTATCCAGGTGCCACTGGGTTTTTAAACTTTTAATAATCTTCTATTTGTAATCTGGATTTCTCAACCAGGAAGTTGCTGTCGGGAGGGGTATGGTGGATTTTTTTCAAGTGTATTCCCCACATTTTAGAATCATTGCAATTATTAATAGCAGTTTGTAATCCCACTCAGGTATTTTGAAGTAGAAGAAAGATTGACAAGTGCTTTAGCAGAAATCAAGCTGTGAATGTTGCATGGGGAGTGCTGTAGTTATTTTTAGTGTGTTAATGCACACAAATTTCTATCATTACCTGATGGGTAGATAGTGGCTCTTTCCTGGAAGTAAAAAAAAAAGAAATGCATGGACATTTTTTTGTTAAATTGTTTTCTTTTAAGTTTTTATTTTGACATTATTACAGATGTATATAAATTTGCATAAAGGAGCACATTATCAAAACTGGGCAATTGGCATTGGTACAATCTACAGATCTTATTCAGATATCATTATTTAATATACTTATTTGTCTATGTCAGTGTATATGTGTGTGTGTGGTTTTCTGCAATCTTGCACAGGTGCAGAGTTGTGTAAACACTAGACCGATCAGGATAAAGAAAGGTGCTATCAGCATCCAAAATAATTCATTCATTTTTATTGTTGAGCAGTATTTCATAGTATGGATGTACCACAGGTGTTTAACCATTCATTCAAAACAAAGGATATTTGTTTTGTTTTTTCTATGTTTTGATTATGAAAAGTAAAGCTGTAGTCCACACTTGTGGACTGGCTTTCTTGTGTGAACATGAGTTTTCCATTTTCTAGGATAAATGCACAAGATTCCATTTCTTGAATCTTATGGCAAGTTTAGTTTAATTTTACTCAGTATTTAGTATAAGAAAGTCCTAACTGTCTTCCAGAGCAGGTGTACCATTTACTTTCCCTCCAGGAATATGTGAGAGATTAAGTTCTCCATATCCTTCTCAACATTTGGTACTATCACTTTTTAAAATTTCAGCCACTTATGGATTGATTTTTATGTTCTTATTTGTCATCTATGTATTGTCTTTAGTAAAAGGTCTCCTCATATCATTTACTTGTTTTCTACTTTGATTATTTCCTTTGCAACGTTGAGTTTTGAGGTCTCTTTACATATTCTCTATGCAAGTCCTTTGTTGACTATGTAGCTTACAGATATTTTTTCCTACTCTGTCATTTAGTTTTTCATCCTCTTAACAAGGTCTGTCATAGAGCAAATATTTTTAATACTGCTGAAGTGCAAATTATATATTTTTTTTCTTTTAGGGTCATGTTTTAGTGTCATTAGACACTTCTAAAATTGGAAAAAAATTGGTTTCTTATGCTGGCAAAACTCAAGATATTACAGATGTACATTTTCACTTTTCTTTCAATGGAAGGTAAGCAGGTAGGAATTGTGGTTGTGGGTATCAGTATGGCTTTTGCAATTTGATAAATGGAAAGTGTGTCTGGTTCCTGGTTTAGAGAGGAGATCAAACACTGAAGGTATATGACATGTGAGCGAGTTATATGACTTGTGAAGTGCAATGTTCTAAATCTCTGCACACATTCTGAAAAGGTTTTGCTTCTAGATTAAAAGATTTATAGTCTTTCAATTTCGTTCAAAACAAAACTCTCACTAGAGTTATGGTAAGTAGTGATTAATTTTTAAGAAGCCTAAATTCAGTTATCTTGTACCAGTACAGGCATTTTTCTTTAATTCTTGCTCTAATTTTCCACCAATATAAATCCACTAATATGTTGTCTTAACATTTGCTTTATTGTTTAAGAGTGTAGATTTCATATCATTTACAATATGATCCAAAGGCAAATAACAGTGACTAACCCTGTTTGGTTGTTTAGACCATGCATGGTAAGTCATCACTGTCCTGATAATATTGAGTCCTGCTCACAGGTAAGTCAGTCCCTATGAGAAAATAGCTTCTTAAAACTCACCTCAAATTCAAAGCAAAAATCTCTCCTTAACTCAAGACTTTGGGAAATATTTTCCCATATGTAAACATTAGTTTCTACTAGCTATAACATGTATACACACACACACACACACACACACACACAATTTCTACCTTTAACATCCATCTGTCTCTAACATGAAGATAGCTTCAGTTAGCAAGAAGTTTACCCTTGGCATAATTAACATTTTATAATTATTAGAAATTGCCAGTTAGTTGAAAATCATTTGGGGACCATGTCTGAAATCCGTATCTATAGAAAGGTATTTATACAATGTAGTATTAAAAGGAAATCCTGGGGCACCTGGGTGGCTCAGTGGATTAAGCCACTGCCTTCGGCTCAGGTCATGATCTCAGGGTCCTGGGATCGAGCCCCGCATCGGGCTCTCTGCTCTGCGGGGAGCCTGCTTCCTCCTCTCTCTCTGCCTGCCTCTCTGCCTACTTGTGATCTCTCTCTCTGTCAAATAAAGAAATGAAAAAAAAAAAAAAAAAAATCTTAAAAGGAAATCCTATGATAAAATAATAATCCAATTTCTTTCTAAGTCCTCTATGAATTGCTGGTTTTGTTTTTTAGCTCTGTATTTCCCATTCACATACAAACCCAAAAAGTGTAATTTTGTCAATCTATGTGATTTCTGATAGAGTAATTGATTTATGTTCTTATAAATTAATACTACTTCATAGTAGACTCCTAAGCATCATATTTTAGCACTTAGACACTGTTTTTAAATAAATGCTTTCAGTTGTTATTTGTTTTTGTCTGTTTGCTTTTTGTTGTCTTGACTGCAATAACTCTTAATGATCTTTATAGTTTTCTTCTCATTCAGAAGGGTTACTGAACAGAATTATATTGATTACATTTTGAATGGGGAGAATAAACTTTCTTAAAGAACTCATCCATTTACACTGTTACCACTGTATTTGTTTCTAAAAATACAATCACACTTCCTTGTAGTTTTCTTGTTAACACTAATGTGTTTGGTTTACTCATTTACTGGCCATATTTTATCGACAACATTTTCAAATGTGCAAGTTGGAGTGACAAGTCACAGAAGAAACAAAAGGCCACTGTTGAGACAAATAAGACATATGTGAATGTATCAGAGAGATTTCACACTGAATATAGAAGCACTCCCAATCCATAAAGGAAGACACTATGTCAGAAAGACACGGTAACTCTAATTGTTCTTAGGTAGCTTTTATGAAACTACAAATTACAATTGTTATGTCACTATAAGGTGGCTTTGAGGGATTTGGGGTGGATGGGTATTAAGCCAACTTTCCTCTCCACCTTTTTTTTTTTAAAGATGAATTTATATAACCAATTTTTAAAAGACAGAAACCCAGCCTATAGAGGTAAATTAGAAAATATTCTTTCCAAATGGTTTTATTCACTAAACATATGGATTGAGTACCTATCATGTGCAGCCATGGTTTCACTGAATTTTTTAAAATATTTTAAGTCATCATCATCACAGCTATTAAGCATTTACAACATGCCAGGCAATGTACTTAGGGTTACTCAATCCTTATCTTGTTGACTCCTCCAACAAATGAGATATATTCAAGTGTTTATTCAGAGTCCATAGAGCAGAAAATCATGCCACTTGTCAGTGGACACCAGCTCTTGGAGACATTCAGGACCCCACCTCACCTGTGTCTGCGCCCAAAGCTGGGTGTCTTACCTACTTTGTCATTAAGATTTATCATGAGTTGTGTATGAGCTTTCATTTACAATGAAATGAAATAATTTAAAACTTACTCAAATGCTGGCACTTCCATATTCAGCTTTCCTTGCCTTTCTCACACCTATTTGCTCCCTGCAGGAGCTATCTGAATGGAATGTGAATGTTTCTTACCTCCTACCTTCCTCCTTTTGAAGACCAGCCATTCCAAGACCAGATGGACATTCAGAACGGAGCTGAAGTATTTACTCAGAAATATTTATACAGTGTTTAATGTTCACATATAAGCCACAATATGAACTCTATCAAAACTAGGATGGAGAAAATAATTTTGTCTGAACATGAAGTGTTATTATAGCTTATTGTTGATGGCATGATGCAAAAATGTCCATCTCATTTTTCTTAATATGGAATTGTAGACTGATAATTCAATGCAGGAGGCATAGGCTGCAACTGCTCACACATCAGGGGTCCTGTACAGATATAGATACCCTAAGTCACTGTTGTCGTCATTGTGACATCAACATTCTTAAAGGTTAAAGAAATTTCAAGTTCAGAAGCAGATTAAAACAAAACAAATAGCCTCTCATCTTGCCATCAAATTCAAAAAAGAACTAATTCTCAAAATTAAATTAAGAGATAGAAGACATTGTTAATGTAAAAGAATTATATACAACTAATGAATCGTTGAACACTAATGATGTTCTACATGTTGGCTATTTGAACATAATTAAAAAAAAAAGAATGATTTCTTGATAGGACCAAGGTTCTATCTGGAAGGCGACCCCATAAGTAAAGCAAGATTCCATAGTCACATTCAATGGGAATTCTCTAAATGACAAAGACCACTAGAGAACTTTCTTCATTGTTGGAAGGGTTCTGTATCTATACTGTCCAAATGGTAGTCATTAGTCACATGTGGGTATTGAGCATTTGAATTGAGGCTAGTGTGATTAGTTCTAACTTTAATGGTTACATATGACTACAGGCTTCCATACTGGACAGCATAGGTCTAATATATATAAATGTTTCCCCAGTGGAAATCACAGAGATTTTTACTGGTCATTCCTGAACCAATTCAACTTTGCATGCATTCCCTTTCCTAGGTACTCCCTATATAGGCTCCTTTCTGAGTGGTAGGCTTGTGGCCTGCTCTCAAGACCAGCAGAGGCTAAGGACCCACTTTCTAGCACATGAGCCCGGGGACACACCAGGTCATAATATCCCCCATTGAACACACTGATGCTTAGGCCTGTCCGGTAAGAGAAGTTACCTCCAGCACATGATCAAGGCTATACATTGAGTCTTGTGACTTCTGGAATACCACTGAAAAATTAAAACAAACCTTTGTGTCTAAAGGGACCCATAATACTTGGGAACACTTTGAAAGACAGAGATCTCTAAAATGGAGAAAAGAGGGGCCAGGATCTCAGAGGCACATCGTGGCACATCTCTGTGTGCATCAAGGAGATCTCAGTGAAGCAGGAAACGCAGATATGCCATTGTTCTTTGTTTCTTTTCTTGCTCTTGACTCATTACCAACAACACTCTGAGGTATAGGCTGAGAAGGTGAGAGGTAGAAGCTGGTATTCGTAAGGAGGGTGCTGGTAAGCAACGTTAGGACTGATGTGTCTCGTTTTTCTGGACTCGCAGGATGAGCCCAAATAAGGTACTAAGAGAAAAGAAGATTCTTAGTCCTCTGCCCAAACTCTAACATCACTATTCATCCTTATAATAACTGGGATCTAGCCTTAGCTCATGTGCTCTCTCCATCTGTATGCCATCCTTTGGGTGACGGCAGCATTATAAAAGCCAGGTGATTCCTACTCTTTCCAAATTTCCTTTAACCAAGAACTATAGGCCCTGGAAGCCCTGAAATAAAAGAGCACAGTGTCCCCAGAAGGCATGGTCATTATTGTGAAAGTGTCTCTCATGGTTCTGGTTGCCCAGGAGATAACTCACAACACTTCAGTGTTTTAGCACCAATTTTTTACTTGGTCTTCCTTTTCAGATTCTACTTCTAATTATTTCCTGTGTGTTCCTATACTCTTTTTCCCTTGTAACAAATAATAAATGTGTTCTCTCACTCACAAGAACTAGAAGGGGTATAGTTGGTTGTCTCAGAATAAAGCCTAGACTGAGGAGGAGCCGGAGAGGAGAGGAAGGTGGGCGGGGGGATAGGGGAGCCATAGTTCAGGCCATGCTGGTTCAACTATAAGATGGGTGGGGCTTTGCCAACAGGAAGAAACCAGATTCATGCCTTTAGTTAATGTCTCCTTCAGAATGACTTCCCTGAATATTCCCCGCTGCCTGAGAGGGCTCCCAGCTCTCCACTGCCATTAGGATCCCACAGGTGTTCTGATCCCATCCCATCCCAGTGCACCGCAAGGTGCATTGTCACATCCCAAGTGCAAGCCAGGGAGCAGCTCTGGTGTCTCTTGCATTCTCGTTTCTCTTCTGCTTTGCACAGCTCCAGACACATTCTGCTAGGAAATAATGAAAGAGAACCTGTAAATAAAATTATCAAATTGTAGGGGCACCTGGGTGGCTCAGTGGATTAAGCCTCTGCCTTCGGCTCAGGTCATGATCTCAGGGTCCTGCGATCAAGCCCCGCATCCCATCGGGCTCTCTGCTCAGCTGGGAGCCTGCTTCCTCTCTCCCCTCTCTCTGCCTGCCCCTCTGCCTACTTGTGATCTCTGTCTGTCAAATAAATAAATAAAATCTTTAAAAAATATTATCAAATTGTAATAAACCACATATTCTTTATCCCCTTCCATTCCTCTACACTGACTTCCATTTCTCACTGACAAACAAGATAAACATTAGCAGTAAAGATTGGCTGGGGGTGTGGGGAACTAAATGACATATCTAAACAAGATTTTCTGAGACTTATTATTAACTATCGTTGGAGTCTGCTCAGTACATGGAATCTGGTCAGCATAGTGGATTCTATTCAGTATATAGAGTTTGTTTAGTACATTGTGTTCTGTTTGGTATATGGAGTCTGGTCAGTACATGTCCAAACAAGAAAAAAGAAAGGGATGAACAAAGTGACATCTTGCAATAAAATCAAGAAGATATCAGGGGTGCCTTGGTGGCTCAGTCATTAAACACATCTGCCTTTGGCTCAGGTCATGATCCCAGGGTCCTGGGATCGAGCCCCTCATTGGGCTCCCTGCTCAGTGGGAAGCCTGCTTCTCCCTCTCTCACTTCCTTTTGCTTGTGTTTCCTCTCTTGCTGTCTCTCTCTCTCTCTGTCAAATAAATAAATAAATAAAATTTTAAAAAAATCAAGAGGATATAAAATTTTTCTTGATTCTGTTTTTCTTTTTACTTTTATAAATTCACTTCATAGGTCTTTTCAAGGGGTTTCTTTCAAATAATATATGTAAGCAAACATAAAGCTAACTTAATTTTAGTTTTTTGAGGTAACCGGAGTTCTTTGAGTAAACAATGAATTAAAATCATTGTCAGAGATAAAGAATCAAGATGAGTCAATTTGCCTTTTGGTTTTGAAGTGATGAGAAGCTACGGTCTCACCCTGGTTGTCACTGAGTTTCAGATTTGCTGCACGGAACTGGAACTTACACAGAGTTTCTGTGACCTCTAATGGACCCTAGTCCCCATAGGACCCAGAACCTGTGTCGGCCAACAAAAGGCGGCAACCATGAATAAAATTAAAAAAAACAAAAAAAACAAAAAAAACCTTTAAAACACAATGAAAAGAAGAAGAAGGAGGAAAATCATTAAACACAGAAACCATCTGTGCCTCTGCTCCATGCAGGCTTGTTTTCCCAATACCTCACATACCTCAAATACTTCAGTACAACTCCTACGTTTGAGAAGAAGAAAAGAAAAATAACAAAACTCAATATTTTATTAAGCAGATTATCTATATTGACATGAAAAATTGGATACTTATTTAAAAAAAAAAAACAAATATAACTTTGTTTGTTTTGGGAAGCTCCCTGTGTCTGCTTCTTTGGCCAGACGGGTATCTTTCCCACGTTACTCTCCTGGTCTGAGTGTGGATGCGTGTCCCTGCTCTTGTAGTTTAGTGGGTTCTGCTCCACGGTGTATGTCACGAGCTAAGACTACAAAAGGGAAAAGAGTTAAAAGAAGCAAAACTGCTGGTAGATTTTTTTTCCCACAAATAATTTTACAACACATGTACCGTATAGTGCTGACAAGAAGTTGTAAATATGTGCAGGGTAGCTCTTTTTTTTTTCCTTTAAAAACAATTCCTGCATCTTTAAATACTTCCTTTGTGAGTATATTTTTATTAATTTAAAAAATCTTCTGGCCTAGTTTTTTTCCATTATTGTAAGGTTTGGAGTTAAAGACTTGAGTGGTTCCATAGAGGTCAAACTTACCAGACAGACTATCGTATTTTTATATAAACTTTTTCATTGTAGAGGCATTGAATAGATTTTGTTAATTATGAGCTAATTTCATGGGATGGGAGATTCTGTGATACTTTCACAAAACATTTTTACACCCTTATCCTTAATTAAAGTTAATTTTTCTAGAAAATTGTATTTGGAAACATTTAGCTCTACTCATGTAGATGCTTGTCTTGTGTAAACATCATGACCTTCATTCAAAAGTAATCTTTGACTTTCTTTTACAATTATTAGAAAAATAAAATAAAATAAACATTGCCAATGCTCTAGGAAATTTCTATTTATCTGAAAGCAAATGGAGGTCAGAGATCATATGTTCAAGTTTAGTTCTACAAGTTTAGAAGTCCTGGGCTTTGAAGTTGTCCTGTACTGCTTCGCTTAGAAACCCTTAGTCACTGCAATGAACAGAATATTTCTCTACTTGTACAAGAATCTTTTCAAAGAGCAGTGGTAGAAAAACATTGCTAAACCTACTCAGATGGCACTCTTTATCCTTATCCCAGAAGAATATACCATGTAATTCAACTGTTTTCTATATGAATTTTACATGGGAAGATAATGTTGATGATTAGAGATATCCACACACTACTTACATAGTATATTAGGATCTTCTTGGGTTTAAAGATAGTAGTTATCATGAATACTTGTCTTCTAGTGCTAGCTTTTCTCGTCCTCTCTCATGAACAATTTGAAACCTTAGATCCAAATGTGCCATTTTGTCTCTAGCTCCTAGAAAGCCATTAATACACTGATTCTTCAAATTCAATAGTTGAATCCCACAGTCGAAATTGTGGCTTCTGTGTGTTGTTTTTTTTTAATATTTCATTTATTTGACAGAGAGAAATCACAAGTAGGCAGAGAGGCAGGCAGAGAGTGAGGAGGAAGCAGGCTCCATGCGGAGCAGAGAGCCCGATGCGGGGCTCGATCCCAGGACCCTGGGATCATCACCTGAGCCAAAGGCAGAGGCCTTAACCCACTGAGCCACCCAGGCGCCCCGCTTCTGTGTGTTTTAATGGCTCTTTTTTTCTAGGAGGTTTTCATGATCCAACTTATTAAAACAAATAAAAAGTCAACAGACAAATTCTTCCCACCCTTAAGCTAGAGGGAACATTTCTTCACTGCTGATTGAGTCATCACTGACAGGCTTGATATACAGATAGCAGCTCAGGTCTCAAAGTTCTATAGCTACTTCAGGGAAGCCTGTCTTTTGTTAAAAGAGCATAAGCTATGGATATTACTCAGCAAATCTGTGTTCTCTGAGGAATTCTGCAAATGTCAGTTTTGAATGTTTAGTGTTCTTTAAATTACAAATTGTTTCATTCCCTTTGCTCAAATGTACAATACCTGCTCAAGATTAACCTAAACTATCTATGTATTTTGACCTATAATGATAAGTAAAAGTAAAGGGGAGTAATGACTTCTGCCTCTCAGAGTGTTCAATTTTTATTTAATTAACTTCCCTCCAAAATGATGATAACTTCAGTGTGTGTTCCACTTACCATGTTATTGTCCTTCTGCAGCAATAGCTATCTTGCAAGCAAAGATTATTGGCACATGTCAAAGAAACCATCTAACATCACTGGGCATGTGGAAGGGGTAGCAAGTGGCAGAGGGTTTGCAAGTGCCTGAGTGTTTGGTTATGACGGGATGCTGGACTTTTTGCTAAGTTTAGAATCCCCTCAAGTGTATTGAGGTTCAAGTACCATTAACTCTTGGCAATATTCTCCTTACTAATTCAAAGAACAAAGGATTACTAAAGCTCATAAAAAGACTTCTCAAATTTCAAATAGCTTTTTTAAAAAAAAACATTTAATGAGTTAAGAGTAATTGAATCAGAAGCATATGGATTAAATTTTCCTTGAAATCACAAGGGTTTAATATTCCACAGAACCCCCCAAATCTAGCCAAACCCATTTTTTTAAGACCAACTCATCATACTTTGTAACCCTTCATCTTCACTCATTTATCGTTTGTCTAAAGAATTTTGTGGTATTGAATTGAGTGGTCAGAATTGTGTGGTAAGAATTGAGTGGTATTGTGTTGATTATAATTAAACCAATAGATAATACATCTGTCAATAAAAGAATTCAATACATCTGCTGCCTATATCTTCATGGCTTGATTTATATACTTACCTAAATATATTTAGCTGTGTAATAACCTCATCCATCTACAACTGGGGTTTTCAACTGTTTAACCAACATGGGTTTTTTGGGGGTTTTTTTTTTGTGGTTTTTTGTTTTGTTTTGTTTTGTTTTTTAAACGCAAGGACATGTAGATCCACAATGTATCAGTTTGAAGGGCAGGAGAACACTGGGTTCTAGTTCTCACCTGAGGTGGCTCCTCAGCATCGCATGGAATTCTGGAACACAATTTATAAGCCCTTGATCTAGCATCTAGCCAAGAATAGGGAAATATACAAACTAAAAGGTAAGGGGGATTCCTAGGAAGCCAAACATACATTACAGAGTCCATGAAACTATTTGAAAATTCTTTGACCATATTCATTATATTCTTAACTTTACAAATAATTCTAGCAAATATTGATAGTTTCTATGTCTACACAAGGTTGACAGTAACAAACTGGGAGACCTAAAATTGTAGGAAAAATGGATGGGAGGGAAATCGGGGAAATAGAAAATTGAGACAATTTTCAAAAGGTTTAGCAACTCTCCCTTAGGTTTGAGAGAAACAGTCTACTATCTCAATAGACTCAGAGTATCAACACATCAAATACAACATAATAAATGGTATCCATAGTTGAGATCTCAAGTTATAAAGAAAATTTTATGCTCAGAAATACTCTTGAGCAAGAGAAAATAGTGTTGCACATTACTTTTTATTTGATGTACATAGAATGTACCAAAAACTTTGTTGTTTACTCCTAGGAAGTAGTAGATATGCAATGATAAAATATGTACTATTGCCGTAGGTCCCCCTTCAAGACCCCTCAACTTTTGTGCAAATTTCTTCTAGAGCTCAGTTAATATTAAATTGTGGGAGACCAAATTAGTAGGGACAAAAATACGTGTGTCTCTGTTTTGGTGAGGGTGGAAGCACTAGTAGTGTTGTGGGTAACATTCATTCCAGTAACTGGATAACCCACAAACAATACATAGAACCTGACTACATCGATGTTTTCAGACTCAGTGAATTCTTTTTGGAAATGTGGCAGCAATGTGTTAGGCGTAGTCCTAGCTGGAGGCAGATGTAAGAGTCAGAGTAACATAGAAAATGTGGATCCAGAAAGAAACACCAAATTCCCTTAGGAAAAAGAAAATGGCTTGTGTTATCTTGGCACAGAATCAAGTCTAGGTGGAGCCTTCAAAGGCCTTTGGAAATTATTAACAGTAACATTTTGACTTCTACAGATTAAGTCTCAGAATATAATAATACAGCTCATGCCTTCCTTCATAACTTCATAAGATAGGATTCTTGCTGGCAAAACAAAACAAAACAAACAAGCAAACAAAAAAACCCACAAACACAATATTTGGGATTTCTTTATTTACATGTGTGAAAAATGAGATTCCTAGAGCTTAGAGGAATATAACTTCCCTCTTTTGGAATATTAAAGTATTGCTGACGGATATTACCAAAAAAAGATCTCCATAGTAGAAGTTCCAGGGTACTAAAAATTCCGAAAATTATTCACTGAGGGTTTGACCTTTTATAGCCACCTAAAATTGAACTCCCAATAAAAACTAGAAACCCAGCTGGGAAGGGGAAAAAAACAAATATAAGAACACAAATGTAAAAATAATGCAAAGGTAATACATGACTTGTCCAAAACTCATTTTGTAGCAGAAATAGGGCTATTTCTATGGATTTAAAGATTTTGTAAAATAACTGCTGCAAATTTAGTGTCACTATCTCATTCCTTTAAAACCTTAACACCTATCAAAGAACCTTGCCAGTTTCCATTGGAGCACAACAAAGACCTCACTCTCCTTGAAGCTAAGCCAAGATCTGGTCTTCTGACTTGAATGTCTGCATCGGCAATACTGCCAAATGTCTTTGAGCCCTGGAACCTCCCACCGATGAGTCCTGATTTCTGGATGGTGCTCTTTAGTTCCCTTCCATGGGAGGAAGCATATTTTTCTGGAGCTTGAAGCAGGATGACCCTCTGCCCTTCAGAGTGCTTGCTCTAAAAAACAAAACAAGACAAAACAAAACGTGTTATTTTGCAACACTGTACCTTCAGTTTGTCGATCATAGAAGACAAACTGAGATTCTGCTGTTTAAAAGAAGAAAGTCAATTTGTGACTCATGCAATATAAAAGGAAAAATGCATAAGGAAATGATTTTGAAGACATGATGTACTGACATGCTTACCTACCATGGGTAAGGTCTCGTGGCATTAAAAGGGATATTTATTTCTTTTTCTGTGATTTTTTAATTTCAGCAAGATCTAGAGAAAAACAGCAGATACTCACCGTAAGAAACTTTCACATGAGCTGCTGGCAGTTTGTTCTCCTATGGTCTAGCTCTGTTATTGACTAGGGCTTTTTGTTTTTGTTTTTGCTTTTGTTTTCAGTTTTAACATCCAACATGTTACATCTTGGGGAGTAAAATGCCATACTACAAGAAGATTTTCAAATAAAAAATACAGGTCCTTTTAAAAACCTTTGTTCAGTGATGTCTTTCTATAACAACAACAACAACAAAATCATGTTCTAATAGGCTGAAAGCTCCAATAACTTTTTACAAGGAAACCTGAGGATAGTAGGCTGAAGAAGTGCACTTGGCTGCACTGAGAGTAAGAACCGAATGGAAGGGGAGTAAGGCCCTCCTGCCACCACCCCCACACAAGGAGAGATGGAACAGACCAAAGGCAGCATAACTGTCTGACTATTACAGATGCTTTCGCCTCTGGGTAGAAATATGTCCATTATGTATCAGCGCTCCATCTGCAGATTGTTTTGCAGCCTTTACCCACATTGGAAAATCATTTAGCATCACAGAACCAAGCCAGAGCTGTGTGTGTGTCTGTGCATTTTTACTAAAGTAAATGCAAAAATGTGTGCTTATATTTAAAAATAAAATAAAAACGAGTGCTTAAAATTGGAAGCAAGGACGCCCTGCCACCTGCACACCCCACCCAGCACCACTCCTAAAGAGGCAACCGCTATTAACTTTGTTGGCAACTTCTGGCAGTGACCTCCGCTTCTCTAAAATGATCTGGACTTTCCTTTCCTTCATTCTTGATTAATCTACTTATTATATTAGTCTTTTATCCCTTACTTATTGACTTACTATAACAGCAGATGAAGACTGAACTTGCCTCAAGTTCCAACAAACTCCTGGTCCTCGGTTGATTCCTTCATCAATTACCTTTGTGCTGGCCTGTTCGCCTGCCCTTCCTAAGTCTCTCTGTGATACACTTTCAGCCATCACCCGAGTTTCTAGTGACAGAGCGTAAACAATGCTGTATGTCTAGGTGATAAGCAATTCAAAAGGGAAGCCTTGGCATTGCACCCTGAATCATAGAAAATCCTTGCAATACATGGCTATTAAAGTCATAACACAACTACCAACCTGTAGTAAGTTTGTAAAAGGCGAGAAGTATTTTGTAGATGGGAAAGTAACAGGCTTCACCATGCTGTCGAGGAGCAGGGCAAGGCAGTCTCCATCTGGGCCACCAGGTGCGCAGCTGAAAGCCCGGGTGTTGTACCAAGGAGAGAAGGAGGAAGAGATGCCAGGAAACAATAAGAAGTCTTTGAACCTCCGCTTTCTTCTGAGTCACCTTAGACTGTCCTTATACAGGTTTTCACATCAGAATATTCTTACTTACACACTGAAAGAAGAACCAGTGAAAGAACTCCACTGGTTCTCTGTGCCATTGGACTTCTTTAGCTAGTCACAAATGAGTTTCCCCTTCCCTAGGACAACTGTTTTTGAAAACGGTGTCGTGTCCTCTCACTCTCAAAGAATCATCTGGCTCTTTAATCATGAGTCAGTTAAAAATAAATGATTCTTCCTTAATAATCCATGTCACTGTCCTCTTAATATATGTCCATCTGACTGTATCCCTTTTAATGTGTCATTGAGACAAAATTCTGCTGTTCATAAATTGTATGGCCTTGGGCATGCCATTGCAACTCTCTGAAACTTTGTTTCTTTGTATCGAATGTGATTGTTTTTTAAAGTCCAAGAACAACTCGTAAAATTGGAGAACTATAGAATCTTAAATGTGGAAAAAAATCTCAAAAGTATTAAAATTCCATCTCTTTCCAGATGCATAAATCCTTCCCCAGTATCCCTGGAATATGTCAGTTAGTGCCTAAATTCTTGTAGGAATAGAGAATTGAAAACAGTACTTCAAGTGTGGTCTGACCTGAGCAGAGAACAGTGGGATTATTAACACCCTTGATCTTGACACTGTTCTATTTAAAAAAAAAAAAAAAAAAAAAAAAAGTTTACATTAGGTTCATATGTAATTTTTGGCTGATACATATTTTTGGCTCATTTGGTACTTGTGGTCACAGAAAATTATAAGAGACACACACATACACACACGTACATCCTTTCTACTACATTCTGAACTTAATCTTTTTCTGTCAAATACAACTGTTTGATTTTGTTTTCATATAGTTGACTTTATTTTTGTTTTCCTCTGAATAAATAAATAATACAGGTTTGTTGTGAAAAAACTTCTGAAGGGTTCTCACAAATGTGAACTGAAAATCAATTGCAATTCCATCTCAGAATGCACCTCTGTTATATTCTGGTGAATATCACTTCAATTTTTTTCTGCTTTATGTGTATGTGTATCTACCTGCTAATGTACACGTACACACACAACACACACACACACACAAAGTTATGGTACATTTAGTTGCATTTGGGTTGACAACAGCCGTCCTAAGTAAATTGATTTAAATGATAAAGGGATAGTGAGTCTTTGTGGAGCTGAGTCTAGAGGCACGATGGTTTTCAGGGTTGGGTTAATGCAGTGGCTCAGTGATGTCATTGAGGATCTGCCTGTGTCCCGTTTCTCCATTCCATTTTCTATCGCATCAGCCTCACCAATGCTGTCCTCTTCTGTTATGATATCAGGGTGGGTGCCAAACACTAAGGGGCACAGACATGCACATGTCCTTATGCAAGGAGAGGACCGGGAGCCATTTCAGGAAAGCAAAGACTGCCATCACTACAAGTTTCCAACAAACATATTCTCCCATCTCACTCTCCTGAGAGGAATCACTGGTCATATCTGATTCAATAATCATATCCAGATGATGGCATTACACTCATCCAAGTAGACCTTAAACAGTCATGCCACTCTGAGGGCCACAGGTGGAGTCCTCCCAAACTCACAGACTGAAGTGAAGAAGGTCTAAGTAGCTGGATGAAATTTACTAATGGAAGTAAAATAGATTGTGGTGAAGCCACAATTGCATGATATCATAGAGTAATAATAATACTATTATTGTACTCCATGTAGTTACTAAATGCCATAAAATTATATGTAAAAACCTTTTAGATAGGCAAGTAGGTCAGTAAGCAGATGGATGTAGGGAAGCGTAGATAGAAAGATGGATAAATTAGGTAGATAGATAGGTTAGTAGGATCAAGTTAAACATGTTTTATACCTGCTTTTCAGTACCCATATTCCATGAACATTTTGCATGTCAACTCTCAGATTCTTACATCTTTTTAAATGGATAAATAATGATATGGTTATAACTAAAGATTGTAATTGACCCCTATTAGGGAACAATACTACATTTGTAGTTCTTTCTAGCACACGAGTAATGCTGAAGTTACATATTTGTACATGCGTTGAGACACATCAGCTGCTTGTTTCCTTTGATAAATTTATGTAAATATAGTTTCTGAGTAAATGGATAGGAAAACATAAAATTTCACGACATATGGCCAGATTCCCTTCCAAGAAGACTATATACACTTATTCTACAGCAATATCATTTGTAAGGGCCCATTTTGACACATATTTAACACAAATATATTTTTAATCTATTTAATATGATTTTTACCCTACAAGTATGATGGGGGGGGGGGGGTGGGAAATAACTGCTCTGCATTTGTTTTACAATCCTTTTGTTACTAGTGGGGTTGAATATTTGAATACATATGGTTGTCTCTTTTGTCTTTGGCTTATTTTTCTATTGAAGTGCTCATTTTTTATATGAGTGTGTAAATACTTGGTAAATGTTTTAACTTCTGCTGTATTTGTTGCACATTAGTTATTCCTTATTTATCCTTCAACTCTATTTATAGTGTTTTAGCCATATGAAGTTAAAACATTGCAATGTAATAAATCTATTGCTGTTTTCACATGGGTGGGGGGATTTTTAAGTCTAAAATATGTAGGCATTCAAATACTTTTAAACATCTCTATAGTGGTTCCTAGTATATTTATCTAGTGATTTAACATACCATCTATAAATTTCCAAAACACTGACAAAGTATTTTATAAAAATGGCCTAGGTACCTAGGGTGGGGGAAAGATTCTTTACCTCAAAATTTACATCAGAAAAAAATTTTGGAAAAATTTTGGAAAAATCAAACATTTAAATGTAAACATAAATAAATAAATAAATCAAAAGAAACATGGAACATGTTTTTATAATCTTAAAAAGATTTTCAAATATGATATAAAACCACAGAGCCCAAAAAGAAGAGAACGATAGATTCAAAAATATATTTAGTGATTTTAAATATGCATATTTTTTAAAAGCCTATGTCAGCTTTGTGCGTACCCATGTTATACCAATGAGGTTTATCAAATGCACAATTATTGCTAATTAAAAAAAAAAACAAAACTATGTCAAAGACCAAAAATAAACTGGGAAAAATAGTTGTAATTCATAAATCATAAAGAACTAAGTCCCTTACCACATAAAGACTCATCCAAATCCATAAAGAAAATGTATGTGTAAAATACAAATGCTTCTTAAAAATCACAAAATATGCATAACCTCAGCCATATTAAGAGAAATGCATACTAACATCATAAGACACTATTTTTTACCTATCAGATCAAAGAAATTCAAAAAGTTTACTACATTAGGTTTTGGCAGCACGTGGGGTAGTAGGAATTCATTGTTAGGAATATGAATCACTAGTGAGAAGAATTTGGCAAAATGTATTAAGATCCAGTGATGCTCGGACATATCCTACATCTGTGGCATCCACGAGAGAAACTATGTATGGTGGGACATCTACTGCAATATGCAAAAGCATTCATAGACTAGTTCACGTACAGGCCATCCAGGCAATGGGGAGCTACACAGCAATAGGAACAATGAGATAATTCTAAGTACTTGTGGAATAGTATCTAAGATACTATTACTAAGTATTACTAAATCTCTGAGATACTTTACTAAGGTAAGAAAAACAAAGAGGAGGGCCATACAGAGGCATAGCATGTACTTTGGGACCATGTATGCAAACAACAAGAACATGCACCATGTATACTTACATGTATGGGGATTAAATGTGGAAAGATAAACAGAACTTGCAAAGACTGATTACCTCTGGGAGAAAGAAATTGAATAGCCAGGGGGCTGAGATTGTTCATTGTACAACTTTTTGTGTTGTGTTCTTATTGCCTATTCAAACATAATTATTTGTAAAAGATAAAATGACACATCTTTATGTTAAATTCCATTAAATACCTGAAGCTGTTTATTTGTTATTCTGTTATGCTAATTTATATTTCTAATGCTACATCAATTCCACATATTAATACGTAGTAAGGCTTTTTTCCCATATACCTGTCCAATATTTTTGTTAGACTTTGTCCAATATTGCAAAGTGTTTACTTTTTCAGATACATTTTACAAGGCTCTGTCATTATTCAAAATTATTTTCCTGAGGCTTTAATTGGAAATAGATTAAATGAATGTTAATTTGTAGAGAACCAATAGGTTAAAAATGTTACATTTTCCCATCCCAAACTGTGGTAGTTTTCTATAATCATAACATTTTCTTTTGTTTTCCACATATAGGTTATGATTTTCTCCACATAGATACCATAATTTTTCATTAGGTTTACCCTTCAACATCTGATTTTTTGTTGATTTGGTGCGTGAGTCTTTTTTCGTCACATTTTTTGGATGTTTATGATAGCCTGATTGATTTAGATACATTAAAAAAACTATTTTTTCAGCCTATGGACTCTGCTGAATTCTAATATACGTATAATTTTCCTCAGTTCCTTGGATTTTTCTAGTGGTCATATCATCAGTATCATCAGCAAAAACCTATGTTTCTTTCTTCTTTGATAATATTTATAAGTTGCTTTGCTTCATATTTCCAGAGCAATTTAAATGACAGTAATAACAATGGACATTCATTATTTATTCCTGTTATTAAAGGGAACAAATCCAGTCTCCTTTCCTTATGCAATATACATCTATTCATATGCTGACAGCCAGCATAGTTTTAGCACGATCATCTATTAAAAAGTCAACCATGCAAGCTCTGTGCAAGGCACGGACAAATAATGCACAGCAAAATGAAAATGGAACCTATCTCCAGAAAGCATAAAGATTAATAGAGGAAGATAATAAACAGGCAAACAAGAAATAAGTATGAAAATAAATATGAAATTACAGACTTAGAAATGTGCTGTGAAGGCCATGCTTAGATAAAAAAATAATGGAGGGTCATGCATTGATTTTAGGATGATTTTAGGAAAACAACACGTGAGGAAAAAGGCCAAAACATTTTTGTCACTAAAGATAGCACAGGGAAAGTTTCTAAGGCAGGAGAAGTTGACCAAGTTCATGAGCAGGCTAGTGTAGCTAACACAGAGGATAGAGCATGTGAAGGGAAGAGTAAGCTGAAGTGAGGTTGGAAGGATAAGCAAGGCATAAGGGGACACACATCATCCCAAGGAGTCTAACTTTGGTTAGAAATGCAGTGGAAAAAGTCCTGAGAGGCATGTAATGGAGCTGAGGAGTTAAGATCAATGGAAAGGGAGAAACAGGAGGCTGTGGTGTCAGGGAAGCAAGTGTACTGAGGAAAAGGGCATGGCCATCAGCACTGGATGCTGTGGCATGAGGCCGTGGAAGGAGGACCTTGGTACCCACTGGATGAGCCACATGAAAGTAATCAATGGCCATGACAAAAACAGCATTGGTGCATCAGTAGACTCTAGGAATAGCTTGACCACTGTTCCCTAAACCATCAGAGCTCTGACCATGATGCCTACGGTTTGTGGGAAGACAATCCCCAAGGACTCTCTCAAGTAGGTATATAACTTCATCCCTGATTACCCAATAAGTTCTCTGGCCAAACTGAAATCATGTTTGCATTGAGGAAGATGTGTGCATTCTCACCTCTATGGATTTATAAAACAGTCAGTGGTGATGGAGAGAACAAGGGCTCTGGAGTCAAAAGATGAATGATGTTAGAACACACAAGAACCCCTGATTTTTCAGGAGTTCTTTGGATTGGAAGCAAGGAATAAGAGTGAGAGCTAAAGATTATTTTTATGAGAGGTTTTGTGAGATCCTGGACACAAGAAGACCTTCCATGAGGCATGGGTAACATACTCTAGAAGAGGTTCACAGGGGCCATGCTGCTCTGCTCAGAAACTGTACCACTGGTGTCCTGATACCTTTGTCTCTTGAATATCAACAAGGCCTGAAGGGCACCATCAGTGGTGGGACTCATGACATTCCAGTGGGAACTGGGGTAGGAGAGCATAAACATGGCAGACATCACATGGTGACCACATCGACAGACTGGTCTATGAGCCACCACTGGCCTTTGGAGAGTTCAAATATTGTTGTAGGCAGAAAGAACAGAAATGGGTCAGAGGGTCCAAAAGCTTCTATGAGAAAATTTTAAGTTGTTTTGTGACATAGGATGATGAGGCCTGATTATTCTTTGTTCATCTGAATAGAAGCCCAAGGGAGGCTACACTTATATTTTACTAGAGCAAGATGTCTACATCCACAGGCTACATTTATTCAGCAAGTATTAGCTGGACATCTATTCTGGCTGGGCACCACAGAATGGGCATATTTAACCCTTACCCTCAAGAAGCTCACAGTAGTGGGAGAAAAGAGGAGTTAAATAAATATTATAAGATGAAGTAATGTAGCCTGAATTTTGCTAGGGGAGCCCAGAGAAGAAGTGAAGAAATGAAGTTTCTTCATGTTTTCAGAGGTGAAGTAAAGTTTAGGCTGAGTAAATCCAAAGTCAAAGACAGGCATTCCCAGCCAAAAAAAACCATGCTGGACAAAAGCACAAAGATGTGGTAAAATGTAGGATTTTCTGGGAATGGCCAGTTGTTTAGTGTTGCTGAAATGGAAGGTGTACAGAAGTCAGCATTCAATGGAAGGAGGTTGACTGACTTTCTGGGGGAAGTAGGTTTGAGTCAGAGGGTGATAGGCCTTGTGAAACCTTGACTTAAGGTAATAAGAGTCCTAGAAAATGTGTTTTGTTTGGTTTTAAGGGAGAGGGGTGATAACACCAGATGTTAGATTTAGGAATCTCCAGCACTACAAGGGATGGACCAGTCTTGCCTTGGGTCCAGAATGAGATAATGATGTTGTGTGTTGTAGTGATGACCAGATTTGCAAAATCATTACTGAGGTATGTTTTTCAGGTGCATTAATATTACCTCCTGCTCATCTTTCCAAAGGTATATGGAAAAGGTTTAACAGGCAACCTTTCCATTATATCTAAACAACATCTTCCTCCTGCTATATAGTGAATTATGTATGAATTTTTGTGTCCCTGTCTTCCAATTCATATGTTGAAATTCTAACGCAATGTGTGATGGTATTAGGAAATGAGGGCTTTGGGTGGTGATAGTGTCATGCAAGTGGTACCCTCATGAATGGGTGCCCTACAATCCTATGGAGTAGGTGCTATTATTTTTCCTATTTTACAAATTGGAAAAGCAGAGGCATGGAGAGGTGAAGTAACATAATCCAGATCTCCCAAGCTGTTAATTCAAAGCAAGTCAATTGGGCTTCAGGGCCCCTGTTTTGTTGGGGTTTTTTTTAAGATTTTATTTATTTATTTGATAGATAGAGATCACAGCTAGGCAGAGAGGCAGGCAGAGAGAGAGAGAGAGAGGAGGAAGCAGGCTCCCTGCTGAGCAGAGAGCCTGATGCAGGGCTCGATCCCAATACCCTGGGATCATGACCTGGGCCAAAGGCAGAGGCTTTAACCCACTGAGCCACCCAGGTGCCTCATGGGTCCCCATTTTTAACCACCACATGAAGATCCTTCCCAGGGTGTAACTCTGCACAGAAGGTACACCTCCCCAGCTCTTACTCCCCTCAAATCAAACTCCTTCACAGCTACTGAAGTGAGCACAGCAAAACCCAAAGCTAATCAGGCCTTCCCACTACTTAATTTCCTTTATAGCTCTCTATCACCCTCAATATAATATCTTAGTCTCTTAGCATGATCAGGAGGCATTTATGATCGGATTACGTCTTAACACCACTGCCCCATCTTCTCCCAGTGCTCTCCCCCAAACCCACGAGCTTCCTACGTCCTACTGTGTATATACTGCTCCCTTCCCTGAAAGGCTGATCCTCTTTCTTTCCTTCCTGCTTTCCACCCTCATTCTCAACAACCTCCATTGTGCTGATTGACTGCTTTGTTGCAACCTGAATCCTGGGTCATTTCTTGTGAAAGCCTACTTTCAATCATCCTTGTAAAAATAAGACATGTTTGTCCTTGTACACCAGTGTCCCCAACATTTGTTCTTAGCATATATTCATCACATTCCCAGACTCTCCACATAGAATATAGTAGGTCATCAACAAGTGGTAATCAAAAAAGTACATGAATGAAGAGAAAGGACAGATGTGATTGAAGTATCAGATTTTTATTTATTTACTTGGCTATCAGTACCTCATTTATTATGGTTACTTTCTTCTTTTTTATCAATAAGTAACATCAAACAAAAATCACCCTGAATCTATCTTTAAGGATAAATCATTTTTAAGGAATCACACTAAGGACTGGGTGATCCAAAGCCTGGGAGTGGAACATCTAGCCACATAGCGGTTGGGAATTGTGACCAGCTGCCTGTCAGCATAAGAGAAACAATAGTTCACAAAACTGTGCCAGTGAATGTGGCCCAGCCCTGGTTACCTGTGCCCAGCACTCCATTCTCACCAATAACAGTGACTCACATCCACCGTGGTTTCTTGTGGGAGGTTGGACACCCCCATCAGGGAGAAAGGATGGTGTTATTTCCAGGAGTATGTGCAGAAAGTATGAGAAAGCACTCTGAATGATTCTAATTTCTCTCTGCCAAGCCCCATGTGCCACCAACCCTCCAGAGTTCAGTGGGGATTACTGGCTTCCCAAACAATTATCCTTAAATATGGGCACTTGCCTTCTAGACCCTATGGATCTGTCCAGCATCCTGAAAAAGGGCCTGAACCTACTTGAAAGAAAGAGACCATTGTAACAGCCCACGGTACTGCTTAGTAGCAGAGGGTACAGGAATCAGGCCCAATGAGGTTAATTTGGGAGCATAAATGTTATACTTTACGTCAAAAGATGAACTCAGGCAGGGGCTGTTGCACACACTCAGCTGGAGGCTGGGAAGAAGTCCACACGGTAAAATCAGACAGTGTTGCTGGCATTGCACCCAGCCAGGAGGCTGGATGCCTCTTCTAAAGAGGAGGAAGTCAGTGATTCATTCCCTGCAGCTGCTCCTTGACCTTGGCTAACCTTCAGGCTGGTTCAGTGGGCAGAGACCCTGACTCAGAGAGGTTCCATTTTCGGGTTCAGCCTTGGGTTGCCACAGCTTGTATAGATGGTGGTGCTAGTACTTGAGAGCAGCAACCTAAAATTTTCTAAATGTTCATTGTTTGTCTAAGTGTGGACAAAAGATGATATGTCTCTCTTACTTTTGCTATATTTTTATGACTATAAATATGTCGTCACTGTGTACTCATACAGAGTAAAGGGTGATTTAAAAATAAGTCTCACTTAAAAAAATCATTCTTTCTTTTGTAAGTGTATATATATTTGATTCTAGATGGAAAGTAATTTCAGCACAATCATTACAGTAGCCAGCCATCCTAGGTCTTGAGAACTTATTCACTGTCCCTCTTCTGACTCTTTGCCTCTTCTGAATGTCCACTTCCATCTCCAGAGTTCAAGGGCCTGTCAGACAGGGGTACCATTGACCCTCTTGCCTCTTACAAAAGGAAAGAGGGGTCTGTGGAGAGAGGAAAGCTTTTATTGTCCTTTCTCTCTTGCTACCTAAAGATCCTGCCCTTCTTAACTTTGTGATGGAAGGGAGACCAGAGAGTCGAGTGGAAAGGAGCCACATGTATTTGTATCCCCTCTTAAATAAATATTTTATTTGAGAACAGTTATAGATTTACAAAAGAAGTTGCAAAGTTATAAAGTATTCCCATACACCTTACCCTCATTTCCCCTTATTGTCAACATCTTATATTACTGTGTTCCATTTGTCACAATCAATGAGCCAATGCTAAAACATTATTAATTAATAAACTCCAATTAACCAACGCTGATACATTATTAATGAATGAAGTCCATACCTTCCTCAGATTTTCTTAATTTTTAATCCAATGTCCTTTTTCTGTTCCAGAATTCCACCTCAGAAACCACATTACATTTAGTTCTTACATCTCCCTAGGCTCCTCTGGGCTGTGACAATTTCCCAGGCTTGCTCTGTTTTTGATGACCTTGACAGTTCTGAGGAACACTGGTCAGGTGCTTTGTAGAACGTCTCTTAATTTGTGTTTTTGTGATGGTTTTCTCATGGTGAGACTGACATTCTCGGTTTTTGGAGACTGACATTTTTCATTTTGTTTTGATATACCTCTCTTTACCACAGAGGTAAAGAGTCCTTCTATTCCCATAATCTCAAAAATGCATGGTATTGATATGATTCATCATTATTTTAAAGATTTTTGTTTATTTATTGGTTAGAGAGAGGGGGAGAGAAAGAGCACAAGCAGAGGGAGCAGCAGCCAGAGGGAAAAGAAGATTCCCCAGGACTCAATCCCAGGACCCTGGGGTCATGACCTGAGCCAAAGGCATATGCTTAACAGACTGAGTCACCCAGGCATCCCATGATTCATAACTGTTAATGTTGATTTGAACACCTGGTGGAGGCCGTGTTTGTACAGTTTCTCCCCTGCAGTTATTTTCCCCAGCCCTTTCTCATTGTACTTTTTGGAGTGATGTCACCATGCGCAACCTACACTTAAGGGGTGAAGCAGAGTTTTTGCATAAGTTATATGAAATTACTCTGTACAGACCTATTAATTCTTTTTCCGTTTGTCTATTTAATCAATCTTTAATCCATATCAGTATGAGCATATCACTATCTACTCCAAAATTTGAAATGCAATATAATACTGTGTTTTTAGTTGCTCAAATTGTCCCTGATTTTGGCATTTTGTTTCTGTTTTTATTTTAAGCAATTCCTTACTGACTATCACTACAAGATGCCCTGGCTTATCTTTAATATTTCCTGCCTCGGCCATAAGAGAATCAGCTATTTCTGCAAAGGGCTCAGGTTCCTTTAATTGGAAAATGACATTAGAGGGGCACCTGGGTGGCTCAGTGGGTTAAGGCCTCTGCCTTTGGCTCGGGTCATGATCCCAGGGTCCTGGGATCAAGCCCCGCATCAGGCTCTCTGCTCCGCGGAGAGCCTGCTTCCTCCTCTCTCTCTGCCTGCCTCTCTGCCTAGATGTGATTTCTCTCTGTCAAATAAATAAAATAAAATTAAAAAAAAAGAAAAAAAATGACATTAGAAGCCAGGTTCTGGGCATGAGGTGTGCTCATTGCCACTGGGGTGTCACTGCTTCTAGCCCCTTTTAGCTGACACAGCAAAGAAATATGTATTCAGATATACACATTTTCAGAGTTGCTTTTTATTACCTTTTCCACTGTATGTCCTTAAGAGTTATCATATTTCTTCTACCCTACAGGGAATGACATGGGATGGAGGTAAAAAGAATATGGGCCAATGAACTGATAACTGTAAAATATTTCTGAATAGAACCCACACCTGGCTTTGCAAAGGAACCTATAGAGGTTTCATAAACTAGTTCTCAGGAATTTTAGGAATTGAAACAGTTAACACTGCTCAAATGACATGTCTTCAAGGAGGATTTACCTTATGAACATTTTGCTACTGAGATGGCAAAGCTAACTTTAGACTGAATTGGCCAGTGACCTCCATGGCTCCCCATGGAAATGGCAACTGTATTCTACTGATCTCTTTTTATGTTTGCTTTTTCATACATGCAGGGCAGATCTCAGGTATATGTCCTGTTTTCCATAAAGCTGAAACTAATGCCTGACATAATGTAATTAAGCAATACACATCAGATAAATAAATGAGCAAGTGAGTAAATAATCTACTAAACTCTTTTATCTAAGGGATGGTAGGTCACTAATAGAGTACTCTGGTGCATGGTACTTAAAATATATCTGTAACTTATCAATATATTGAGAAACTTATTCACTACAGTTTTAGAAGGGTGGGAGTGGTTTCCCAGCCTCAGGGCTAGCTCACTCATGGGCATGTGAAAACAGAGAGGCTGGCCTTCACAGATATTGCATTGGGGTCAGATCAATGCCATGCTTCTGATTCCTCCCACTGCTGACCATTTATGGTCTGGGAGTGCTAATGAAGGGTAGCAGCATGGATTTTCATTCTCCCCCTCTGTGTCGTCCTCCAAAACTGCCCTTGTGCCAGAGTGACTGATGGCATATTCAGTTATGTCGCTTTTTGTTATCAAATGCTTTGGTTCAAACTGCAAACATCAATACTCCTTTACATATTTAAGAACCAAAATCATTTTGCAATATGATTTTACTTTAAAGTGAAATGGAATCTGTTGTTTTCCCAACTTTTAAAATTACCTTAAGTAACACACTCAATTACCAGCTCACGCAGAGCCTGTCCCTGTATCCAGGAGTGGTGTGTGGTGATTTACGGGCCTTTATTTATTATTACTTTTTCTATTTTATTTTATTTTATTTTTTATTTCTTTTCAGTGTTCCAGCATTCATTGTTTATGCACCACACCCAGTGCTCCATGCAATACGTGCCCTCCATAATACCCACCACCAGGCTCACCCAACCTTCCACCCCACCCTTCCAAAACCCTCCGGTAGTTCTTCAGAGTCCACAGTCTCTCATGGTTCATCTCCCCCTCCAATTTCCCCCAACTCACTTCTCTCCATCTCCCAATGTCCTCCGTGTTATTCCTTACACTCCCCAAGTAAGTGAAACCATGGTAATTGACTCTCTCTGCTTGACTTATTTCACTCACCATAATCTCCTTCAGTCCTGTCCACTTGATACAAAAGTTGGGTATTCATCCTTTCTGATGGTGGCATAAAACTCCATTGTATATATGGGCCATATCTTCTTTATCCTTTTGCCCATTGAGGACCATCTTGGTTCTTTCCACAGTTTGGCAACTGTGGCCATTGTTGCTATGAACAAAAGAAGGGCCACCTTCTTTTCCTTACATCTGTATCTTTGGGGTAAATACCTAGTAGTGCAATTGCAGGGTCATAGGGAAGCTCTATTTTTAATTTCTTAAGGAATCTCCACACTGTTTTCTAAAGTGGCTGCACCAACTTGCATTCCCACCAACAGTGTAAGAGGGTTCCCCTTTCTCCACATCCTCTCCAACACACGTTGTTTACTGTCCTGTTAATTTTGGCCATTCTAACTGGTGTAAGGTGGTATCTCAATGTGGTTTTGATTCGAATCTCCCTGATGGCTAATGACGATGAACATTTTTTCATATGTCTGTTAGCTCTGTGTATGTCTTCTTTGGAGAAGTGGCTGTTCATGTCTTCTGCCCATTTTTTGACTTGATTATCTGATATACGGGCCTTTAAACTAGGCTGTGAACTCATCTTCTCCAGATTATATCCCTTACCCCACCCAGCCAGCATGGCCTCCCCACTTCCCAACAGGGAGCACTGAAAGTTTTCTCAAGCAGACAGGGGGAGGTGAGCCTTTTATGGATGTTCACAATTCTAGCAGCTTCTGGCTTATGCTCTGAGACCCTGGGATGGATTCTTTTCCTCTTCTGCTGGGCCCACCACTTACCATTGCTTTATTTCCTATTTCTGGTAGGCAACATGTGGGGCTTTGGAGAAAAACCAATTGCATTCACACAATGACACTAACCCAAATATGCATTTAGACAAGGGGACAGTTGTGCCACCTTGATGCCCTGAGACTCCCTGTACAACTGTGGTGCCTAAAAATGGCCTGTGTTGTCTTCCTTTCTCCGTGGAGAGCTGGGCTACTGGGTGTGTTTTGCTCATGCCTTCTGTCCTTCTCTCAACCCCCAGTCTGCAGCCTGCTCAGGGCTGGGTTGCAGCTGCAAACAGTTTTTGTCCGCAGTGCCCTCCCTGAAAATAGTCATCTTTGTTGTGACTGAGATATTTAGATCTTTCTCTCAGTAGTGCCCTTACTTGATTGACCGATGAGTCTGCAAGTTATTTTGAATCTGGGTTATTTCTATTTCTGATGTAAGATGCTAGAGACTGCATAATTGCTCACCCCACTCTTTTTATTTGATAATCTAAACTAAGCAAGTAAGCTGTTTTGTTGTAAAAGACTTTTTTTTTTTTTTTTTTTTTTTTTTTTTCAGAAATATTGATGGTCAGAACCCAGCACTGGGCGGTTCCCCCTCATATTAAATTACACTGCTTGGAGGCATAACATGTCAACATCTTGGTGTCTAGTGCTCTCAGGGCAATCTTTTTTAGGATTCTTTTTTCTGGAGGACAAAAAAAAAAAAAACACACTGCCTCAAGGTCCTTTAGTAAATCATTCTGTAAATGGCCCACAAAAGATGGAGGATGTGACCTGGCAATAAAGATATTATCTGGAGAGGTTTAAATTAATGGCTACATGGAAGGTGCTGAGTTGGTTTTCCCCATGACTAGATTTTGATAAATTGGGTTATTCACACTGCACAGAAATTTAATTTGGTGACATCTTAAGGTTCAACTATAAGGAGGCAGAATGACAGGAGAGTCTAGAGAAAAATGGCCACACAGCAAAGGAAACCCTAGATTTGTTCAGCTCTCCTCCACCCCCACATTTTGCATGTGAGGTGAACATTATTATCGTACTTGTTTTTTAATGTAAACATTTACTTTCAGTTTAAATAGTTTTATGGTCTTTCATGAAATGAGTTATTTTAAAATGACAAAGATGAATAAAAATTAACTGGACAAGGAAGTAACATAAAGATGATTAAAATAAGTGATGAGGCTAAGAAGACTGGTGTTGAAATTTCCAGAGTTACAAAACTGTCAAATGAATGATTAATTAAAAGCAACATTGCCCTAGTAAAAAATGGAAAACCCGACTAATACGTAGATTTTATTATTGAAGTATAATACACATCTCTACAGAAAAAACAAAGGATTTTACAAAAATATACCAAATCATTCTGTTTAGGAATGTTATAGCAATTATACTATGAAGGGATTCTATGTGGAAGGAGGAATTGCCAAATGAGAAATGCCAAGTAGTTAGAATTTGATTAAAAATATTTGTGTACTTAGCATATTTCAATAAATTTTCCCTCAACCTATGTATTATCACGGTTATTAAATTGCCCACATACTAAGTACATGAAACATTTGGTGAAATTATTTGTTGAAACTTTAAGTGCAAATACAATTAATGATGTTTGGCTTTGGTGTTGTATAATTTCAGTGAACATCATCTATTCACATTTGCTTATGAGGCGCAAAATATTAGAACAACATGTAATGAAAAACTCACTTAAGACTGGCAACTAGCTTTGAGATAATTTATGCCAGGCTTTGTGTATTAGGAACAGGGAAAACAGGCATGAAATATCATTATTCTATCTTTGAACTTCCTCTTTCAAAAGGTATGAGAAGCTGAACTACTTTTTAAATAACATTTTATTTAACTTCAGTTCACAAAAAAAAAGTGCAAAGCTAGTACAGAGGATTCCCATGCACCTTACACACAGTTTCCCCTATTGTTTTTTTTGTTTGTTTGTTTTGTTTTTTTTTTAAGATTTTATTTATTTATTAGTCAGAGAGAGAGAGAGTGAGCACAGGCAGACAGAGTAGCAGGCAGAGTCAGAGGGCAAAGCAGGCTCCTCGCTGAGCAAGGAGCCTCATGTGGGACTCGATCCCAGGACGCTGGGATCATGACCTGAGCCGAAGGCAGCCGCTTAAGCAACTGAGCCACCCAGGCGTCCCCAGTTTCCCCTATTGTTAACATCACAAATGACTATAATATGTTTAGCACAAGTAATGAAACAATATTCATGCATATTCATAAGCTAAAGTCATACTTTATTCAGATTTCCTTAGTTTTTCCTAATATTCTTTTCTGTCCCAAAATCTCACCCAGGTTACTGCATTAATATTTAGTTATCATGTCTCTTGAGGCTCCTCTAGACTCTGACAGTTTCTCAGACATTTCTTAATCTTGATGTCCTTGAAAATTTAGGGGAATATTGGTCAGGTATTTTGTAGAATGGCCCTCTAATGGGGTGCATCTGATGTTTTTCCTATAATTAGACTTGAGTCATGAGTTTTTGAGGAGAAAACCCACAGAGGTGATGTGTCTTTCCCATCACATTGTATTAAGAGTGCATGCTATCAGTATGACTTATTAATATAGATCACCTTGATCAAGGTGTTGATTTGGCTGGGGTGGCATTTGTCAGGTTCCTTTTCACTTGTAAAAGTATTTTTCCCCCCACTTCCATAGTGTACCCTTTTACTCTTTGGAAAAATGTCACTCTCGAAAACCTACACTTGAGGAATGGGGCTAATATTTCTCCTACTTAAGTGAGGAGTATCTGCCTAAGTATTTGGATTCTACATACAATATTTATCTACTTTGTCCCATTTATTTATTTAATCATTTATTAATGTGAGTATGGACTCCTGGGTATTTACTTTATATTTTTAGTTACAATGCAATATTATGTTATTCATTTTGTTACTCAAACTGGAACCTAAGATTGTGACTCCAATTGCAATGTGTGGGTTCACAGTTGCCCCCCACCCTTAACAGCAAGCAATTCTCAGACAGACAATTTAACTCAATTCTGACACTATGTACTGGAGATGGCATGAGATCCCACAGATTAAAAGCTCACTCCTGCAAGTCTGCCCCCTCACCTTCAGGTACCAGTCACAAGTCCAGTTTGTCACCAGTGCTTCTGACTGACTAGTTACAGATCTAAGTTCCCACCACCCCCTCCTTGGATTCAGTTAATTGCTAGATGGTTCACAGAACTCAGAGAAACTTTTTGCTTCCTACATTACCAGTTTATTATAAAAGGATATAAGTCAAGAACATCCAGATGAAAGAGATGCATAGGGCAAGGTGTAAGGAAAGAATAGGGAGTGTCCACACTCTTTCTGAAACTACTCTCCAGACATCTCCATGTGTTCACCAACCCAGAAGCTCTCCAAACCTTGCCCATTTGGCTTTTTGTGGTGGCTTCATTAGGTAAACATATTTGATTAGATCACTGGTCATAGGTGATGGAATTTTCAGTCCCACCCCTCACCCCCCTCAAGGTTGGGGGGTAGGACTGAAAATTCCCTTTTAATGACATGGTTGGCTCCACTGGCAACCAGCCACCAACTGTAGGTACTTTCTAAAAGCCACCTGATTAACATAGCAGAATGCGTCTTTATCACTCTCATCACAGTATATTTCAAGGGTTTTAGGATCTTTGTTCCAAAAATCAGGAAAAACTAAATATATATTTCTTATAATATATCAGAATATCACAGAACCAAAGTATTGTATTTGTTTTATCTCATATCTACAGGTTTGTTTTTATTTACTGGACATAATCTATTTTTCTAGCCTTGACCAATTTGGACAAACAAATTTCTAAAGACATTTTTAAAAATCTAGTCAGGATTCATTGTTTATTTATTTTTCCATAGTTAAACCTCTGGAACATATGGATGTTAGTATGTGAAAATTGTTAAGATCCACTATAGAAACTCTGTCTTTAGTGCTGAAATCTATAGCAACAATATTTAAACATTAATTTTGCCAAATATTTTAAATTTATGACTGCCTTTTATGTTCTTTATAATTCATTCTTAGTTGTTCAGGAAGAGAAGTGTTTACCTATAGCTTAATTATGTGGGTAAAATTATAAAGGAAAATCTGATGATAAACTGACAAACATGTCTTCTTGATACAAATAAACTTTACCCCATAAAGAACAAAAGTTTTATAGCAGATCTCTGTGTTGAATAATGCAAACATTTGGTGGAGCTTACAGGACATGCCACCCTCAGACATTATAGAGTTGCTTAAGGGAAGACCTATGCTTCTTACAAGAAAAGCAAAATTTTAAAAATTGAATAAAATACACATGAATAAATTTGTTTAAAACCATGGAAGATGGGGCACCTGGGTGGTTCAGTGGGTTAAAGCCTCTGCCTTGGGCTCAGGTCATGATCCCAGGGTCCTGGGATTGAGCCCTGCATTGGGCTCTCTGCTCAGCAGATAGCCTGCTTCCCCCTCTCTCTTTGCCTGCTTCTCTGCCTACTTGTGATCTCTGTCTGTCAAATAAATAAATAAAATCTTAAAAAAAAGAAATCATGGAAGAGGTACTAAATCAAACATGGTCAAAGGAATTAAGACACCAGAGAGGGCACTACAACAAGACTAGCCCAGTGATGTTCTGTGCATTTTTATTCTGGAGGCATTTGTCTACTCTAGGTAAAGGGACAGATGTGAAATGCAGAATTTTCCCTGGCACAGGACTGTTGCTGAGTGTGGAGGAACCAGAAGAGTTTTAGGTGGTCCAATGAAGCTGGTCCAATGAAGCAGATTTGTCTAGAGACAAATCTGGAGACTTGAGGAGTCAATATGACAGTGGGAAAGAGGATCAAGAATGAGCCTGCCACAATGTTCCCCACCCCAGTTCTGTGAGGAATTCTGATGCATCAAAGTTAAATGCTAAGCAAAGAACTTCTGAGAGGCAGAACAGAGATCTCTGTAATGCAAATCTAAGAACAATAGCAGAGGTTTCAGCGAGACAAAGGAAGTTTTGTAAATTCACCAATCTCTGAATAGGAAGTCCTTAAAAGGACTGCCCAGGACAGAGATCAAGTCAGAAGTTGGAGAAAGCTTATAAATCTGCAGACCAGTTGAGAGTCAGTTTAATCTTTAATTCAGTTAAGTAAAAATGATCATCCCCTACCAAACTACCTTTGAGAGAAAAGAATGAATGTTCTCTGAAGGAAAAAAAAAATCATTAGGAGCCTGAAAATTTAAAACATACTACTTCATGTTCAATAAAGAAACTGTTAGAAAATCTAAGAAAGGGAGCCCTGTGACTATATATAAGACAAGCATAAGCAAAAGAAATAGACCTAGTGACTCAGATGTTGGAGCTGGAGACACAGACTTTAAAGTATTTCTGGTGACTATGATAAAGAAAAAAGGAGAAAGCCGGAGAAGCACATTAAAGGCGGTAATATTTTAATAGAATATTGGTATCTATGATAAGAATCGAGTAGAAATCCTAAAAATGAAAAACACAACTGAAATTAATAGATTAATAGTTTCATATAACTAGAGAAGAGAGAATTCTGTGAAGCAGATTTATAGAAAATATCCAAACTGAATCAGAGAGGAAAAGGAAAAACTATAGTGTAAGATACAATGAAGTATTCTAATATATGTGTAACTGCAGTTTCAGAAGAGAAAAAAGGTGATAAGATTTTTTAAAAAGCAACAATATTTGTAACGATAAATACTAAGAATGTTCCCAAGTGATTAATGACATCAACTTATAGATTCAGTAAGTGGAGGGAATGTAAACAGAATAAATAAAATGAAGGTGCACCAAGGCAGATCTCAGCAAGGTACTGAAAACCAAAGACAGAGTAGAAAAACTTTTAAAGCAGCCAGAGTAAAAAGACACAATTTCTTTAAAGAAGCAAACAGAAAACTACAAGAAGACTTTCCTTTTGGTATTTTAAAAACTGCCAATATCTTTTAAGAGTTGAAATAGAATAAATTCTAATCTAGAATTCCATATCCAACAAAAAAATCTTTTAAAAAAAGAAGCAAATAAAGACACTTTCAGAGAAATCAAAATGGAGAGACTAGACCTGCACCAAATGTTAAAATGAATTTTTTAGGAGGAAGAAAAATTGCCTAAATGGAAACATGGAAATGCAGAAGCAAATAAGGAGTAATCTAGAAAATATATTGTGGGTAAATACAAGCATTTACCTTAAAAACAATAATAAAGTAATAATGTTTTCTGTTGTTTTAAAAAAAAAACAGAAGTCAAAATGCAAAATAATGTGAAAAGTTCAGAGGAAGGTAAAGGTATTAAATTCTATCAGCTGGTAAAACATCAAAGATACATCATGTAATCTCTAGTCTGAGAAAAGTGATCTCAGACAATAATGAAAGAAAATATAAAAACTTAGAGAGAAAAGGGATATTTAGAAATACTTACTTGATTCACACAAAGGACAACAAGAAAGGAGAAAAAAGGAGTAACAACAAAAATACAGAAGGGCCAAATAGGAAAACGAAAAGTAAAATGACACATATGAACCCAAATATATCAGCAATTGAATTAAATGTGCATGGACTAAATCTGACAATTAAAAGTTCAAGATTTTTAGAACAGAAAAACAAAAGCTTACTTCTATATTTGCTTACTGAAGAATCATTGTAATAGAAACACAGCAGTTTGAAAGTAAAGGAGTAAGAAAAGATGTACTGCATAACCATTAATTAAAGGGATACTCATGTACTGATATAATAACAGGCAAAGCAGATTTTAAAGAAAAAAGAATTGAGACAGCATAAATACAGATAAAGAAGGATATTTTATTATGATAAACAGTACAATATAATTACATATATATCCATGCACCAATATTTTAAATGTATAAAATACAAATCATACAAATAAATAATAAATAATGTAAATTAAATGAAATACAAAATAAGTACAGATAGATTGAAATGGAAGGAAATAAGTTTCACACACTTTTCTCAAGTAGGTGACAGACAGAAAAGGCTAGACAAAATTAGTCTAATGTTATATGTAGAACAGTACAATGAACAATGATGGAATAAAACTTCTTTCAACAGCACATGTAAATTAACCCAAATTGATCACTCTCTGAGTCACAAAGCAATAATTTATAAATTTCACTAGACTAAAATAACTCAAAATATGTTCTCTCATTGTAACTAAACTACATGTTCTCACATTGTAACTAAAGCAGAAGTCAATAATAAAATAATAAATATAACATCTCCATTATTTAGAGAATAAAGAAGAAACTTTCCAATGGCTTCTCTGTCAAGGTAGAATTCAAATTAGAAGTTAAATCGTGTTTTTCACTGAAGACATAATATCAAAACATGTTAGATACAGATAAAGCAGTACCAAGAAGGAAATATATAGTTGTGAAGGAATATAGTACAAAAGAAGAAAGAAAATCAATAATTTAAGTTCCCATTTGAAGAACTTAGAGGAATGTTAAATCATTTCCAAAGAAAGTAAAAGAAGTCACATATGTCAGAGAAGAAATCAATCTAGTGAAAAACAAAAGTATGATAGAGAAAATCAGCATAGCCAAAAAACGGTTTCATAAATGAATGATAAAATAGGGAAAGTTATCAGTTAACAAAAGAGGGAAAGAACAAAGAAACAACTACCAGCAATAAGAAAAAAAAGACATCATTACATTTTCTATACATATTTTAAAAGTATAAGCATTTTAGAGAAAATGGGCAAATTTCTTCAAAAGCACAACTAATCAAATGGACTCGAGAAGAAATTCAAAAATCTGAATATTCCCAGAGAAATTGAATCAGTGATTAAAAGAAAAAAGGAAAAACAAGTGACTCCTCTAAATACTAAAAAAAAAAAAAAAAGTAACTATGTCAATCTTACACAAATTCTTTCAGAAGATAGGAAAGGAGAGAAAACTTATAAATGTATTTTATGAGGTTAGTTTAATCTTGATATGAAACCCAAAGCAGATACATAAGAAGAAAAGAGAATTATAGACCAACACTTTCAGAAGTGGAAAACTTAAAATGTTAGCAAAACAAATTTAGCATTACTAAGAAAAGAAAAATCCATTACAATAGTGGAGTTTATACCAAAAGAGCGAAACTGTTTACACACTGGGTAGTCAATCAATGTAATTCATCATATCATCAGAGAACAAAAAGAAAACCAGCAGATAATCTTGGCATTGGTTAAATAACACATTTGATAAAATTCAGTAGATACACTCCATAAAAGCTTTTGGCAAACTAGGATTAGGAAGAAGTTTATTTGATTTAATAGTAATACAGCAACAACATCAACAAAAATCCTACATTAGTGAATTGCAAATGGTGAGGAATTCCACATGGTGAAGAAAGCTTTCTCCTGAAAATAAGAACAGGGCAAGGATTTTATTTGCCCCCACTTATATTCATCATGTTACAGGGCAGATGGTGTAATAATGAAAATTGTAAAAAAGATTTAAAAGGAAAAATAAAAAGTAAAAAGACATCATTATTCAGAGTTAAGATGGTTGTATATATTGAAAGTCCCTCAAAAATCTATAAATAAAATATTAAAATTGATTAGGGAGTTTGGCAAAATCACAAGATAAAAGGTAAAAAAATGGTATTTATATTTATTAGGAATGAACAATAGAAAATGAAACTTTAAAATATTGTTTAGTATAAAAATAATTATTTAGAATAATCTAATAAAAGACATGCAGGAACTGTGCTGAAATAAGAAAATGTTACTAAGAGCACTTTCAAAAGACCTAAATATATGTGGAAAGATACACCACATTTATGAATTTGAAGCCTTGTTATTGTGAGGATTTAATTCTCCCCAAATTGATATACAGACTTAATACAATGCCAATCTGTATCTCAGCAGATTTCGTGAAATTTGCAAACTAATTATAAATTAGCTGAGGACACAAAAGCAAAGGATAATCAAAGCAGTTTTGAGAAAGAAAAGGAAAGCTGAAGGATGTACATGGTTAAAATCAAACAATAAAAAGAGAGTACCAAGTGTTGACAAGGATTTAAGTAACAGGAACTCATCATATTTCATACTCTGCTTGCCAAGAGTGTACATTGTTAAGATCTCTTTGGGAAACTGATGGTACCTACTGATGCCAGTACTGATCTACTGATGCCAGTCTGAATATGGGTGTACCATATGACCCACAAATTTCAGTTCTACAATATGTTCTATATGATGAAGAATGGAGAGACATACAGATATTCATTAAAAGGTACTTAAGAATTCATGCTGGCATTATGCAAAACAACCCCGACCTGGAATCTCAATGCTCATGAATATTAGACCAGGCAACTAAATTGTGGCATATTCATGAGATGAAATATACAGATATCAGTATGAACATATCATCACTACATGAAAAGCCATGTTTGGATTGCAAAACACAATGTCAAAACAAAAAATATACATATAACTCCATTTCTACAAAGTTATAAAACAGGTAAAATTAATATATCATGTTATAAATCATGATAGTGGTTATTTTGGGAGTAACAAGAAGGGTATTTCATTAGGAATATTTGTGGTGCAAAAAATGTCTGATCTATTTCTTGATCTGAGAGTTGATATGTAAAAATGTCCCTTTTCTAAAGCTTAATCAAGCTCTACACATCCTCCATAAAAATTTTGCTTAAAAAATTTCAAATGGGCAAGGAGATGAGAAATCCAGCAGAATGTGAAAGACTATTTTGAATTGAAATATAGTGAAAAGCAAAGACGTCATATGTGAATGCAATTAGAATCACCTTTCTCCTTGACCAAGTCTGCCTCCATCCAGCTGTAATAAATGTTTCAGTAGCAGACGTTGACCATAGTAAGTACTTTTGCAGGCTCAAAGCCAAACCCAGATAAGCCTCAGTAGGACTTTGTCCAATTTCTTAATTTAAAAATGCAGTATTCATTTTAAAGGCTAATTTTAGCCATCCTGTTAAATCGTTGTTGCACCAGGCTGTTCTATTCACCTTCCCCGATGTTTACTAATCCTTGAAAATAATTGAAAGCAATTTTACAGAAGCATGAAATGAGTTTTCATGGATTTTCATCTGTACAAAGTGGGCTTTGAAATTATGTTTGGTCCTGAGTAGATTACCTACTTATATTTTTTCAACTTCTCCTATTTCATTATTGTAACTTAACTAAGTCTCATATGTTGTTCCCCAAAAGACTTTTTTTTTTTTAAAGATTTTATTTATTTATTTGACAGAGAGATCACAAGTAGACAGAGAGGAAGGCAGAGAGAGAGAGAGAGGAAGCAGGCTCCCTGCTGAGCAGAGAGCCTGATGCGGGACTCAATCCCAGGATCTCGAGATCATGACCTGAGCCGAAAGCAGCGGCTTAACCCACTGAGCCACCCAGGCGCCCCTCCCCAAAAGACTTTTAAGAAGTAATTGCTGAGCAAATAACATAAGCGAGATTATGCAATTCTCTATCATTTGTCAGTTAAAGAGTATATCATGATGCCTATTCTGAAAAATTCTTTCCATTTTTGATGCATTATCTACTACATATCATTAATTTTTATAACACTTAAATTATTTTTGTCATATAAGTAGTATAAACATATTCTTTATGTCAATTCATTTAATATGGAAGTCTTATACACACACGTCCAAACATGCATGAACCTGCACACACATTTGTAGCAATGTTCCCTTCCCCATTCCTAATCCCACTCCCCTCCCCATGGGTCTTTCTAGACAGTGACAGACTATACTATATTATTTCTGAAATGACTTATCTCTGAAAACCCAGTATTTTCCAGTCCCAGAGCATCATTTGTTATACCATTTTCTATGTCTTACATAAAAAAGAAATCTTCTCTAAACAGGATGATTTTTCTATTTTCATCACTTCCTCGTGGTAGTAGTAACAGGTAACATTTATACTGGTATATGTTACCTCCACTGTAGAAGTTCTTTCAGGGAGAGGAAAGTAAACACCTAGAGTCACAATTAAGTGGCAGATGTGAATCTTGAACTCGTGAAATTTGATTCCAAACTTTCAATTAACCCACATCTCCACTAGTGGGATTCTTACTCTGAACTTCCTACATTATGATTCCTACATTTGACTGTAACAGAGAGTGAGCAAAGAATTCAGGTGGTCATATGGCACCCTTGATTCACTTGGCACAATCATCTATCTCAAAGTTACAAAAGTACCAGCATATTTCCAACGTTTACTAAGTAGTTGATTGCAATTTGGAAAAAGGTATCTAAAGAATTCACGAGTTGTATTTTATTATGATTAAGTAAGAAAATCAGCTGTGAGACTCCAGTATATACCTGACCTACAGCCTCTGTGATAATTATGGAGACATTCCTAGTTATCACAACTATTCCCACTCTCTTCACTGCACTCCCCTTGACCAAATCTGGCAAAATGGGGTTTCCTAATACCCCTGATGTTAGAGGCCCTCGTCATGTGACTTATTTTGGCTAAGGAAATGTGGACAGAGCAATATTTTTGAGCTGTTAAGGGTCTTGTTGGGCTTTTTATACTATGCTCAACCCTGAAGCCTCACGCTCATCCTCATACTAAGAGAACACCAGGTGGGGCAGAGTTCCTCCCAATCACCAGTAACCCAGCTTGGTCCTAAGTGGTAAGCCAGAAATAAACATTGTTATTTAACTCACTCTCAGTGTGGGGATCTTTCATAACTACAGAAATCCCTTGGTTGTCTTGATGGTTAATTAAAAAACACAAACCAACAAACTCGCTTTGTTGAATGTATAGGTTACATCTTTTTTTTTAACATCTTAATTTTATTTTATTGTTTTTAGTGTTCTAAGATTCATTGTTTATGCACATCTTAAAACAATTCTGTTAGGTGCTACCCATAATCTTTTTTCCCCCATAATCTTCCTAAAGGTAAATGCTAAAATGTAAATAGCACTTAACATATACTGAGCACTATTCAAGTTTTTCAACAATTCTATGAAGTAGGTAGTTTCACTATTCCCATTTTGCAGAAGAGCAAACATGCTCTTGGTCATACAGCTAACAAGGGGTAGAGGTGGGATTTGAAATAGGGCAATCTATGCACAGAAACGTGAAGAAGTTTGTGGGAAAATGTGTTTCAGGGAAGGTGAATAAGTTCTAAAGAGCACATGGCTAGGAAGTGACTTTGGCAAGTCTTGACGAGATGAGCTGATCTCAGATTCCCTGAGGATTCCTGGAACTGCTATAAAAGGTCTAAATAGTGCCTCTTGATGGCTACTTAAAGTGTTGGCAACCCTGCAGGATTCAGAAGAAGTAAGTACAGGAGAATTCAGTTACTTGTCTCTGTGTTTTTGTTTTCCTTCTGTTTACTTTTGCTAATTAATACTAACCCCATAAATACTAATATGATGAAAAGGGTACCTTTCAGGAGAGTTATACAACTCTCTCTAATTCGTTGCCTGGTTCTAGAAATACTTAGCAAGCTGCAAAATGCTGGGTTACTAATATTTCCTTGATACACAGCAGAAATCAGAAAAATTAAATTATTAGTTTCTTTCTTTATTTGCTTTTTCATCATAGTATAGAATTAAGCAGCTGGGAGGGATATTAGTCTTTCTTAGTAGATAGTGTAACATCTGTATCAATCTAGATTATTTTTTAGACTTAAAAATATATTTTATATGTAACTGACATAAAAGTCAACAATTTATTTGTTTTCTTTCTTTATACCCTTAAAACGAATTCCTACACCAAGGAGACCTTTCAGGTTTCTGTTTCCCACATTTACTCACAAGTTATTTTTGCTGATGCATCCTGTCCTTTGTCATTTCATTTCTGTCTGCATAAATTCTCTGGTTCCTAATGTCCAGTGAAAGTTCTAGTTCTCCTTAAATTATTCTGTCTCTATTAGTTTAACTCATGTGATCAATTGTGCCTCACTATTCTGGGAAAGAGTAGGGGCTGCATTATTTATTAAACAGCTTTTATGATTGCATTCCTTGGTTGGTTATCTTTTGATGTCTATCCTCTGTTAAAGTGTATGCTTCTTAAGGAAATGACTTGAGTGTGTGTGTGTGTGTGTGTGTGTGTACCAAAGAATCTGGTGCAGGTGGAGTGCCTGGGTGGCTCAGTGGGTTAAAGCCTCTGCCTTGGGCTCAGGTCATGACCCCAGGGCCCTGGGATTGAGCCCCGCATTGGACTCTCTGCTCGGCAGATAGCCTGCTTCCCCCTCTCTCTCTGCCTGCTTCTCTGCCTACTTGTGATCTCTGCCTGTCAAATAAATAAATAAAATCTTAAAAAAAAAAAAAAGAATCTGGTGCAAGGCTATGAACGTAGTGTTAATAAATGTTTTTGAGGGCGCCTGGGTGGCTCAGTGGGTTAAGCCTCTGCCTTCCGCTCAGGTCATGATCTCAGGGTCCTGGGATAGAGTCCCACATCGGGCTCTCTGCTCTGCAGGAAGCCTGCTTCCTCCTCTCTCTCTCTGGCTGCCTCTTTGCCTACATGTGATCTCTCTCTGTCAAATAAATAAATAAAATCTTAAAAAAAAAAAAAGAATAGATGTATTAAAATAAAATAAATGTTTTTGGATTCAATGCCAGAGAGTCACGAACTCTACATGGTGGTATCTTACAATCAAAGTTGCTTCTAAGTGATCTTTGCATTCCACAATCTCCTATTAACATATGCTACACGTTACATTATTGATTCAAGCCAACACCTCACACAGATATAACCAGTGTTTCTTTTATGTCTCATCTTTTAGAATATAACAATCTTGGGATCCAGGCAATGCTTTCTCAGGTTTTTTGGTTGTTTGGTTGTTTTTGTGTTTTGTTTTTACCGATACAGCAAAAGTACTTGGATGTTTCTTTCTAAGCACAAATCCCTTTCTAGCATCTGGACCACCAGCCTAAATTTTGATAATTAGTTCCTTTCTTTCTTTTTTTTATAATTTTATAACCTATATTTGCATTTTGAAACATGTTCTGTATGTTACAATCTTCTGAAATTTGTTAACATTTTATTTATGTCCAATATGTAACCAGCTTTTTAAAAATGGTCCATGTGCATTAAAAATAATACTTTTTTATTTTTACAATAGTTGGACACAGTGCCATTTCTATGTCTATTTGGCCAAGTTTGTTAATCACAATTTTGTCTGCAGATTCTATCAATTACTCAGGGAGATGAGCTAAAAATCTGCACTATGATTATGATTGTGAATTTTTTGTTTCTTCTTGCAGTTTTTTCTCTCCCTCCACCACCTCTGTCTCTCTGTCTCGGAGGAAAACTCAATTTTGGAAACAAAACATGTACTGTACATTATGTACCACTTAGAGAAAGGGCAGAACAGTACCCTGTATTTAAAAAACATTAATATTCTAAAACAAAGCCACCACAGTGAATAAATAAATACTATAAATGATATCTTGTCAAGTCAGCTTAAATTTTGGCAGCAAACATGCAAAGCTTTCAGTTTTCAAAGGTTTTTTGATTTCAACATTGTGGACAAGAGATTTTACATCTGTATTTTCAGAGTAGGTTATAATGTGTGATATGAACAGTGTTCGCTTCCAGCATGTGGAATGATTTATCATTATAAAGTGATGTTCATCTCTAGAAATCTTTTCACTCTAAGTTCTATTTATCTGATATTAATGTAGTTGATATCAATATATATTATTATAGCAGGAAATTAATGTATTATATATAATATTCTATTACATCTATAAAACTGGTTCATATTAATGTGGTATATCTTTCTCCATCTTTTTCTATATCCTTATAATTTAGGTATATTTTTGATGTGTCTCCTATAAATATTTTAATTGAATTTTTAAAAACATACTCTGATATCATTTGTCTTAAAATACTTAGTTTCTTCACAGTTAATGTAATTATCATATTACATTTAATGAAATAATTGTTTAAATACACTGTCATATTTTCTGGTTTCTGCATTTCTCTCTAATTTTAAGTTGTTCTCTTCTTTTTTGAACATTTTTCCCAATTTCTTTTTGTACTTATGTGTTTTTCTCCCTGCCTATGCAAAAGTTACTTTCTTTCCTATCAGTTACTACCCTAAAAATTAAAATATACAGATCTGACAAAATAGAAAATTAATTCTTTTCATCTTCAACCAGATGATAATATAAGGACCTTAAAATAATGCACACTCATGCATCCCCAGCTTGTACCCTATGTTAGCCATCACTGTTTTCACCTCTTCCAAAATACCTCAGGTCATGCTGATGTGAGCATGCACATTAGGCAGACTAAAGGACACCTCCTCCCAGCTTCTCTGCACTCTTCTCCAACTGCTGGTACCAAGGCACCCTCCCGGAATATCGGGAGTCTTCTTACAGGTGGAAGGGGTCTACTTAGATTTAGTTCATCTCCCTGAGCCCAGCTTTGGGAGAATCCTCCCTTTGGAGAGCCAGCTCCCTCTTTTGATCCATATTCTCATTACCCCAAGAGACCCTCGCAACAAAATCTTGAATTCACCTATATGAGTAACTGCCCTCAGGTTAAGGCTGCTTCAGCACTCAGCTTGCTTTCTTGGGTCTCGGCTTTCACTTAGTTTTGGAACCTAATAACTCTTTCTTTCTTTCTTTGTATTTTTTTTTTATCTGAGTATAGTTGACACACAATGTTACATTAGTTTCAGGTGTACAAAATAATGACTCTGTAAGTTTATACTTTATGATACGTTCACTGAAAATGTAGCTACCTTCTGTCACCATGCAACACCGTACTATGCTGTGTCTTTTATTCCCGTGATTTATTTATTCCATAACTGGAAGCCTGGACCAGATACCTTCTAATAAGTCCATCAGCTTCCCAGTACCTAAAAAATCTTTTAAAAACCTGCATCTATATTATGAGTATAATATCTCAATCAATGTACAACCATATAGTTAAAGACAACATGAATTCAATTATTAATAAATGTGTACAAGCATTTGCCAGCATGGGACGGATATGCTTAAATTTACTAATAATAGAATACCAATGTTTATGAAAATTCTTGTGGTATTATATTGCTATTTCACAAACAAATTTCTTGTTATGTTAGGGGAAAATGAATGCCAAAGTAAAGGCAGTTACTATCTTTCTAGAGAACATACGTATCTCTAGGACTTCACATCTTCCATGATCAGTCAGTCAACTTTCACATAGCAATAATCCAAAACTTCCATCTTATGTGAAATCAGTCAACGAGGGTTTCTTTCACTTAGTATTCACAGCTCCTCCATCCCTCACCAAAAATCTGCAGGGCTTACTAGGCACCTTGTTAACCTCTTCTGTGGCTCAAGCTCCTTCTGAGAGTTCTGCTCTCTCAGGGTCTCAGTCTCTCTTGAAACAGTGATTCCTGTAAACTCGGGTCTTAGAAGACACAAAGCCACCTCACAGCAGAGATCTGACCAGACCACAGTAGTTTCCCAAAGGTTTACTGAAAATCTGGGAATAATACAAGAACTGCACAATTCAGAGCACAATTAAAACTGGATGTCAAGGTGGCCCTTAGTAAAACCCAATGAAAAGACTATTTGTCCAGGGATTCCCCCACTGGCAACTCCTTTTCTGAGCTCTTCTGAGGATCACCCCCTCTCTCATCTTATTTCTCCCCAAGGTCTTCTAGCCCCAGCTTCCTCTGCCTTTTCCTGGCTCCACTATACAAAGATGTAACATAAATTATGTAACATTGTCAAAATTGCTCTGGAACCACTGCCCTACTGACCTTGTACAATAGTATGCAAAACAGTACAACCATAATTAGTTTCAGCCTTTCTATTCAAGTATAGACTCGGTACCTTAATTTTACATAGAAAAGGGCTCTTTATAGCACCTCATCTAATTAAAGATATATCTTTACCAAAAGATGAGTTCTTAGTACCCCACAAAGCAGAAAATATCCACTCTATTGTCAGTGCTGTCCATCCAGTGTGACCATGAGATTAGAGAAACATTTCTACCAGAGCTGATCCTTCCTGCTCTAGCTCATCTCCTCTGCACCAGCCCTCATTATTTCTCTTGGTTTATATTTTGTCATAGCATTTATCACCATCTGATTTTTAAATTATTTTTCAAAGGTCTTTACTCAATAGATTATAAATGCTACTATAACAGGGTGATTTATGTTTCCCTCCCAAAAGTCACATGTTGACTCCTATCCCCCAGTACCTCAGAATGTGACCTCTTTGGAAAGAGGCTCTTTATAGAGGTAATCAAGTTAAAATGAGATCATTAGGGTGGGGCGATAATCCAATATGGCTGGCGTCCTCACAAAAAGGAAATTTGGACATGGACACATAGCAGAGGGAAGATAATGTGAAAACATAGGAGAAAGATGGTCATCAAAAGCCAAGGAGACATGTTTGGAACAAATTTTTCCCTCATAATCCTCAGAAAGAACAACATTACAACAACTCAAATCTCAGATTTCTAGTCTCCAGAACTGTAAAAAAATACACTTACATTGCTTAAGCCACCCCTCTGTGGTACTTGATTATGGCAGATCTAGAAAACCAATACACAGATTTTTGTTTTATTTCTATATCTCCATAATAGAAAAAGATTAATGAACAAAAATAAAAGAAACAAGTAAAAAGAAAATAACAAAGGGACATAAATCAATGAAATGTGTAGAAAAATGTGTTATAAAATATCAATAAGTATTTGTTATTACAGCTAAAAAAATCAAATATATGGCATGATTTTTGAAGAATAAAACAGAGAATGAAAATGAGACCCCTCCTGCAGGATTTGACAATGACAGTATGCTGTGAACTGCGGAGCATCACAAGAGAAAGTGCCTGGTGACTAAGGTCTGCAAACAAGCTGTCCCATACAACTGGCTCAAGTGTCTTCATTATTGACCGCTCTACTCTCCCCATTCTCAAAATAAGAATGCTTCATATATACTCAATAACATAGGGAAGTAACTCACAAGACTAAATGCAAACCTTACAGTATAAACATTTGCATAAAAAAACAAATGAAAAGACACCCTAAAAGCTATTTTCTTGCATGGTAAATTTGTGAGTTATGATCCCAAAATTTCTACAATGTTCATGAGTTTATCTCAACATAAGAAAAAGTTCATTATATTTATTTTTAAGGTGATAACATAAAAATACTGTAAGAGATTTTGCAAAATCAGAATGCAGAAATAGATTTGAAGTGTGCTTTTTGCAAAACATTAATGTGAGGTCATGTGGTAGATAAATGACTTATTTGAACTGAGATATTTGTACATCAACAAATCATTATCATTAGCACAAATACAAAGACTTATAAAGTCTAAATGAAGTATTGGATACAGACATAGCATTGTACTGGACATTTGACTTACCCAAAATTATTGAAAAGCAGCAACTCAGTATTGAGGAAAAGTTGATATATTTTCCATTTAAAAACATTACAATTTCCAAAGGAAATTTTTCCATTTCTGTTAAAAAAAAAAAAAGGCATGATTTAACCTACTCCATGGAAACTAGCTTCTCTTTAATATCATCTATTGAGTTGAGAAGATAAACAAGAAATACTCTGAATTGCCCCCCTCCAAGAGCCCATTATCTAAATGTTCAATGGTGGAGGAAGAAATCACACAGAACCATAATTTGTTTCCAAATACCTAAAGAATGCCTAGTGGTCTTCAGCTTCATTCAATTATAAACTGTTTGGTTTCCCTGTTTCATGAATAAAATATCAGTACTGAAGGGCAAACGTGTGATGGGGAAGTCTACATACGTAAGTGAATTTAATAAGACTGAAGGACACACTGAATATATGAAATTTAGTAGGCAAGGAAGAATTTGATGACCTCACATTAAAATACCTTCTAAGTGGGAATAACATGTTCTTCCAAACATTAGGAAATGCTTTCTAAACAAAATGTTGTCACCACTCTCTATTTGCCAGAAGAAACTGAAGTTATAAGATCATATGAGACTAAGTAAAATGAAAAGTTTATAATCCCAAGAATTAAACCTATGAAGCAAACCAAAGTGTAAAATAAATTGTCTTCCATTTTCACATTAGCAGGTGTTTAAGAGCCTGAATAATTCAGATAATAACATAACTCATTTTATGAATTGAATTCTGTTCCTTTTGTATTACTCATCAGTCACCGTGACATGTCCTCCCACCCCCATAACACACACACCCTGCACTCCTTCCCTGCTTTATACTTTTCCAAAGCAAAAATCACAGATATATATTTGGATATTTATTTGCTATCTTCCTCTGCTAGAATATAACTTCTATGAAAACAAAGACTGGAATAGAATTATGTATCATTCTTAGAAAAAGTTTCTCAATTAAAGGTATCCTCTGGGGCATGGTATGTTTAGAGACTATAAATAAATCCATCAAGTGGAGGAATTTTACAGCTAATAAGAATTATTTTTGAATCCATACATTTGATAAGTACCATCTTAAAAGCAAAGATTTCAATTTGAGAGAGAATCCTTAAATTTTATTGGAAATTTTTATATTTCAATATTTTAAATTTCACATCATTCTTTTTTTTTTTTCTCATTTTATTTATTTTTTCAGCGTAACAGTATTCATTCTTTTTGCACAACACCCAGTGCTCCATGCAAAACGTGCCCTCTCCATTACCCACCACCTGTTCCCCCAACCTCCCACCCCTGACCCTTCAAAACCCTCAGGTTGCCCCAACCTCCCACCCCTGACCCTTCAAAACCCTCAGGTTGTTTTTCAGAGTCCATAGTCTCTTATGGTTCGCTTCCCCTCCCCAATGTCCATAGCCCGCTCCCCCTCCCCCAATCCCACCTCCCCGCAGCAACCCCCAGTTTGTTTTGTGAGATTAAGAGTCATTTATGGTTTGTCTCCCTCCCAATCCCATCTTGTTTCATTTATTCTTCTCCTATCTCCTACCCCCCCATGTTGCTTCTCCATGTCCTCACATCAGGGAGATCATATGATAGTTGTCTTTCTCCGATTGACTTATTTCACTAAGCATGATACGCTCTAGTTCCATCCACGTCGTCACAAATGGCAAGATTTCATTTCTTTTGATGGCTGCATAGTATTCCATTGTGTATCCCTTCCTGATCAAAACTCTTCAAAGTGTAGGGATAGAGGGCACATACCTCAATATTATCAAAGCCATCTATGAAAAACCCACCGCAAATATCATTCTCAATGGAGAAAAACTGAAAGCTTTTCCGTTAAGGTCAGGAACACGGCAGGGATGTCCATTATCACCACTGCTATTCAACATAGTACTAGAAGTCCTAGCCTCAGCAATCAGACAACAAAAAGAAATTAAAGTGATCACATCATTCTTATAGAATAAAATAATCCCAGATGATGTGGTTAAGTATGTTGCTTTTTAATATTACCCAAAATTAAGTTTTGAAATTGGAACATAGTCAGAAATGTTTGTGTCTCCGGTAAGACCTTTCTGAGAGAACACCTCCTAAGTCTATGACTCAGGAACCTACCTGCAGATCCCCAGGCACGAGTCTATCAAGAACCTCTTACAAGTTTTTGAAAGCTTCCCAATCCTCCTTGGAAAACCTGACACCCACACCTCTGGCCTCAGTATGACAAAAGATTCTTTTCTTTCCCTGGAAGCAGCCTTGGGCAGCTTCCTTTTATTTGCGTGATTCTTTTGAGAGACTTTCCTTCTTTAGTTGACTAATTAAGTTAAAGGCCACAGAATCATCCTGGAAGTATTTTCCTTCTAAAAACAGCATTTTGGCCTTTAAGAGTTCCAGATAATGTCCTCCTCTACTACAGGGGCTTGGCACCTGACCTGCTCCAACTACCACATGCATGGTATTTCTTTGAGTCTAAAATGGGAGAGGAAGATAGAAAGCCAGAATCTGCCAGTCTTTCCTCTCTCCCAACTTACTCACTTCCATTAAGTGCCTTAGGGACCGGCTCCTAAATTCTGAACCCAGCAAACCATGTTTGGGCTATGAGTGGAAACAGTTGGAAAGTTTTGGTTGCTCATCTCAACCAGCAGATCCTTTCTGCCTACAAAAGAAAGTGGCTCGGCAGTATCTTTATGAAGTGGTAGGTGGAACTGAGTGTAGTTAGGGGTGATGGGGGCAGTCTTCTGATATTTCCACAACTCAGTGCTTCAGATCCTGCTAGAAATAACACATGAACAGCTATGCAAAGGTCACAGGTCCTCTCCCAGCTGAAAGCCCTTAAAACCTAGAAACTCAATGTGCCGAGGACTTTATTTATGATATTTATTGTACTGGTAGAAACATGGTATAGGGTAGTAGTAGCCTGGGAAGTTGTCCTCTGGGAATGATGCAATGACAGCACAAGAACACCCATCTGAGAAGGTAACCTGCAGTGTTCTCCCCAAAACAAAGTGCTTTGAGATTACTAAAGCCCATCTCTCCTGATCATGGGTACTTAATATAATGTGGAAACCCCGAACAATGCATGAGAATTCTTTGCCTTTTCTTGGCTGAGACCACTATTTTAATATCATGATAGATATGAACCTTTCAGACAGTTAAGTAAGAACTTTCTCGTAAGGAATGACATTACTGGCAATCCTTTCGGAGATGGCAAACAGGTCATAGGACCCCACTGCAAAGAGCTCATAGAAGTTAGCAGCCAGAACACCCACAGGCAATCTTTGACTGTGGCCACTGTATTGCTGAACACCTCTCTTTTGCTCTACTTGACCCACTGAAAATCAATGTGAAGATCATTTTTATCCTAGAAGAACTGAACATATACTTCTAAATCTTTGCCAATAAAAATAAGCAATGAAAGATTAATACAAGCAATGACTCTATATACTTGATTCTATATTTCTCTTTCTTTCCTGATTCTCTACTGACCATCTACCACAACCCCACTGACACCCCCTTTTCCATTTTCACTGCCATTGTCCTGATTTGGGACCTCACTGTTTATTTACTTAAAATCAATTCAATAGCTAAGTCATTGGGCTTTTGGCCAATGTGCCTCCAGGTGCCTTCTCTTCTAATTCATGCTAAATATCACAGTGAGATATATTTGCCTAAAACATATCACTGACATAAAACCCTCTGATTGATAGACGCCTGTCATCTATCAAATTGTAGGATACCTTATTTTTGTATTCAAGTCTTCAGTATACCTATCCTTCCAACCATAACTCATTATATATGCACTATCTTTTGTTTTATATTTCCATCTTAGCTCCAGTTTTGGGGAGACGCCTGTGCTTTTGGTCCAGCATAGTTTCAATCACTGGGTTCCAGAAAACCACTGAGAGATTATAAGCAAGAAAATGATGGGGTCATATCAGGCTTTGTGTAAGCCTGTGAGTATAGCTTAGAGGACCACTGAGCAACTTGAAAGCTACTGCACTCGTCAAGCATGAGAATTCGACCTTGGCAGTAAAAGGAGGAATGGAAAGGAAAAAGATGAACCAAGAGAAAGGAACCAAGAAAAAGTTTTTCTAGAAATAACAATATTGATGAAGAGTAATGACTTAAAAATTAGAGAAACTGGCAACTTCCAAAATTCCCATTCTATGTGAGCTTTCTTTTAAGGTTTCAACAACAGTCTTTTGAGAGAAAGCTCAGTGTAGTAAGTCATATGTCTCTCAGTTTTAAATGGCATGTGTATTATTTCATTTTAAATACCACTCAAATTAACATGACTTCATTTATCCACTAATCGATCTCCAACATTTACCATCTTTTAACCACAGGCCTATCAGATAATCTGATTTACTTCCTCAAAATACTTTAATACCTGAGTCAGTATAAGCCAAGTAATCAAATAGTTGATTCTCAGCTAGCTATCATTCTAATCACTGTGTCTTCTGATTATGGAACACAGAGGAAAATGTATTTTCTGTTAAGTTATTTACAACAATATTGTGAACATACAATTCTTTCTCTTTGTATTTATTTTAAGAGACACAATCATTTACATGATTAAAGAAGGTAAAGATATGCTATGTTATAGCAACACAACGGTTGACTATATAGTCAGTGCTCAACAAAGGTTTGTCGAACAATTAAGATATTCTTCAGAGTTTTAAAGTTGAAGATAAAAATAGTACCCTTGTAGAAAAACAGGTGCAATTGTTATCCCTTCCACCTCGCGAAGGGTGAGGGATAAAGGAATTTCTAGCTTGTTTAGACCATTTTTAAAAAAATTATAAAAATAGTATTGTGGAGGTGGTTTGTTGTTAAATTCCTTGAAGCTTTTATTTAGAAAAAACATGTTGATATATGAGAGTTTACTTATTGAGCAATATAAGGGTTAGAAAAATGTTAGGCTGCAACTTGCTCCCTGAGTGGATATGGTTCTGATTATCTCTCAGGAATCAGAAAATAAAAAACACGAAAGGCCAGGAATTCTACAGTGAAAATTCTAAATATCTGATGAAATGTGTCTTACAAATTAAGTCCCAGGCCCTTTTCAGAGCACTTAATACACTCTCAGGGGTGAAATGTGTTTGTTTTTAGCAAAATAGATTAGCTTACATCTTGTGATGGGAAAAGTCTATGTAATCCAGCCTGTCCTGTAGCTCTCATTTCGAAGCATTTCTTTTGGGTTGTATCTTTTGGCCATAGCCGTGGATCTCAATTTTCTTCCCTGTCTGAGTGTTAAATCGTTTTCTGTCTGCTGTCAAGCTGCCTTTTGGTTCCCAGGACACCTCCCCTTTTTGTGAGTTGCTTACTTACTTCTAAGGTCAGGTTGAATCCATCTTTCATTTTTTTTCTTCATCACACACTTCAAAACTGAGCATTGTTTCATGTACCTGACTGCTGAGTATGTCCAGTTTTAACTTAGAAGATCAATTACTGGACTCTAAATAATTGGGATAAATTTTTATACAAAACCACATGTTCCATGGACAAATCTAGGTCTTTCAGAGCTCAAAAAATGTGGAGTAGGGCATGAGCTCAGTAAGATAGGTTTTAAATTATAACTATTTCTAGTAGTTAGATGATTTGGAAGACTGGTCAACATGAACCACTACCATTGTCCAAATTACCTTCTGTGTCCCTTCTATCCTGTCAAAAACCTGGAGAGAGCTAACATTCCCAAGCTCCCAGCTGTTTCCATCAACCCTTCCAGATGGAACTCCCCCTGCTAAGCCAGGGGCCCCAAGCCTACTTTCATTCTTTCTCATGGCAAATGGTCCAACAGATGTTTCCTAGAGGGTTGTGGTGGCTGGAAGATTGATTTCCTGGCTTACTGGGGTGCTAATATAGTATCTTGAAAATTATGTCATGCGGATTATAACCCTTATGCTTTTCTAAAAGAAACTTTACACTTGTTTGGAAGAGGATACATGTCTATATGGAATTACTTTGGCAATAGCCTTTATTTCTGCTTCCAAATCAAGGAGGGCAACTTCAAATACTAGAAGACAGGCTTCAACATGATTCAGTCTCCCAAAGTGCAAGATCTCCATCACAAAGCAATGTTATGCAGCTCATCACAGATATTTATTATAATGAATTCCAGTAAGCAAACTATATTGTCTCCTGATGAAAAGTATGATAGTTTATCAAGACTATTTTGAATTCTAAGCCTGATCTTCAACCAGCTTGGATAGCTTCCACATGGGGATAATAATAGCTAACATTGGTATAGCAATTCACTCTATACCAGGTGTCCTTAAAAACATTTTACATGTGTTAACTAATTTAATCTATTCCTAATAAATCATCCCACGATACAGGTACTATTAAGATTCTCATGTTAAAGGTGATAAACTAATGCATAGAGAGGTTGTGATTTGCCCCAAATTTTAACACATTAAGTGTTGGAATCAGGATTCAAATGCATTAGTAACAATCTCAGATAAACTATTAACAATATCCCATCTCCACAGCTTTCTACAACCCAATTTGAATATTTGTAAATCATCAATGTAAATTTTTTAAAAAGTAATAGGAAAACTGGACAGCTATATGTAGAAGAATGAAACTCGACCATTCTCTTACACCGTACACAAAGATAAACTCGAAATGGATAAAAGACCTCAACATGAGACAGGAATTCATCAGAATCCTAGAGGAGAACATAGGCAGTAACCTCTTCGATATCAGCCACAGCAACTTCTTTCAAGATATGTCTTCAATGGCAAAGGAAACAAAAGCGAAAATGAACTTTTGGGACTTCATCAAGATCAAAAGCTTCTGCACAACAAAGGAAACAGTCAACAAAACAAAAAGGCAACCCACGGAATAGGAGAAGATATTTGCAAATGACAGTACAGACAAAAGGTTGATATCCAGGATCTATAAAGAACTCCTCAAACTCAACACACACAAAACAGATAATCATGTTAAAAAATGGGCAGAAGATATGAACAGACACTGCCCCAATGAAGACATACAAATGGCTATCAGACACATGAAAAAATGCTCATCATCACTAGCCATCAGGGAGATTCAAATTAAAACCACATTGAGATATCACCTTACACCAGTTAGAATGGCCAAAATTAGCAAGACAAGAAACAACCTGTGTTGGAGAAGATGTGGAGAAAGGGAAACCCTCTTACACTGTTGGTGGGAATGCAAGTTGGTGCAACGACTCTGGAGAACAGTGTGGAGATTCCTCAAGAAATTAAAAATAGAGTTTCCCTATGACCCTGCAATTGCACTGCTGGGTATTTACCCCAAAGATACAGATGTAGTGAAAAGAAGAGCCATCTGTACCCCAATGTTTATAGCAGCAATGGCCACGGTCGCCAAACTGTGGAAAGAACCAAGATGCCCTTCAATGGACGAATGGATAAGGAAGATGTGGTACATATACACGATGGAGTATTATGCCTCCATCAGAAAGGATGAATACCCAACTTTTGTAGCAACATGGACGGAACTGGAAGAGATTATGCTGAGCGAAATAAGCCAAGCAGAGAGTCAAGTATCATATGGTTTCACTTATTTGTGGAGCATAACAAATAACATGGAGGACATGGGGAGATGGAGAGGAGAAGGGAGAAATCAGAAGTGGGAAATTGGAAGGGGAGGTGAACAATGAGAGACTATGGACTCTGAAAAACAACCTGAGGGTTTTGAAGGGGCGGGGGGTGGGAGGTGAAGAGGTGGGGGAACCAGGTGGAGGGTAATAGAGAGGGCACGTATTGCATGGAGCACTGGGTGTGGTGCAAAAACAATGAGTACTGTTATGCTGAAAATAAATAAATAAATTTTAAAAAAAGTAATAGGACTGATTCAAACAGAACAATCATCATTTCTAATGCAAACACTCATAGCTTTGAACAATGAAGTTAAACTAATATTCATGGTAGACCAACCTGCAAGGAAAACACTACAGAGTAAGAATATGGGGAGTAAGAGATGAGAGCCAGCAAGGCCATTTGAGGACGATTGCTGCTGAGATGAGAGCTGTCAACAGCTTGGAATAATATCATAGTAGGAAAATTCATGATGTATTTAGAGATACAAGGTGCTTCACCTCTGTTCCACCACTTACTAACAGTGTTCCCTTGAAGACAATACTTCACTTTGTTATATCTCAGTGCCTTCATCTGCAAGATGGTGATAAGAGTCGTAGCTAATTTGTAGAATTGTAAGGATGAACTGAAATAATACATATAGAGCACTTAGTGGCTAGTACATAGCAGTCACTCTATAACTGGATATCATTATTACTATTATTATAAAGTTACTATGGGCAAAAAGATAAGAGCCTGCAGAATGTCTTCTGAATTCTAACTTCAGTGACTGAAAATAGTGGCATCATTTACTGAAAATAAGAGTAGGAAAAGAAGAGTCAGGAGAAAAGGAAAGATCAACTATATGATAGAAAAGATGTTTGACTGGTGGGATAAGATCCTGAGAAACAACAGAGAATGGGGTCACAAATAGAGGAGAAAATACTGGTTTTAAGATAAATGGATAAATGAGATAATACTTGATGCAACAGTAATGATCTCTATACAAGAGAAGAGAGGTTGGGCATAGTTCACATCAGAAGGCTTGTTTCCTGGATTAATATTACTGAATGGTATGCAATGAAAGGACAAGAATGCAAGAGAGTTAAGTGAGGAAGCATTCAGTTATGCACTGTGCTGAGTCAAGAAGGAAGGGAATGAGGTTATCTAAGTATACAATAATACATTGATGGAATAGGGATAATTGAAAAATAAAGAAACTGGAGGCCTCCAAAGGACAATGAACAAGTAGAGTGAACAATAGAATATGAAACAGAAGGGAAGGAAATAGTCATAGAAGAGTTTAAGTTTTGCGATATAAGGGTCTGTAATTTTAGGGGGTTCAAAGAAGGCAAATGTGAAGGTCGAGAGTCCTGATGATGCCCAGGAACCTAGAAACTGACCTATTGGTTACTTTGGCCATCAGAATATTGAAATTGGCCAGCTTAATGGTACAACATGGGCTATAGAAGATTATTGCAGTCTAGGTGCTAATGTCTTCGATAATTGTAGCAGAATGACTAAATGTGGATCGTTTCATGACAATAAGAAGGATGAAACACTGGAAAAGTTTGGTCATATTAACTTAGAGAGAATGCAGTTTTGCATAAAGACACAAGAACAATTCTTTCTTTTTTTTTAAAAAAAGATTTTATTTATTTATTTGACAGAGAGAGATCACAAGTAGATAGAGAGGCAGGCAGAGAGAGAGAGGGAAGCAGGCTCCCTGCTGAGCAGAGAGCCCGATGTGGGACTCAATCCCAGCACCCTGGGATCATGACCTGAGCTGAAGGCAGCGACTTAACCCACTGAGCCACCCAGGCGCCCAAGAACAATTCTTTCTGAAGTAGCATTGAGGAGTTCAAGGAATGCAATTCCCTCTCCCGGTCTTTGAGTAGATCCGGAAACCTTCACTTCAAGGACAGTATAAAAGAAAAAAATTTCAGGGTAGACCTGAGTTTCTTTAAGAGATGGAGAGAAAATTCTGAGAATGTTTGAAGGCATAGGGTAGGAATTTTTTATGAAATAGAGAGCATAGGTGAAAGATGAGATATTAGGAAGAGTGGAGAAAGGAGGTAGGAGGAACCCAAGAGCAGTGTAAGAAAAAAAAAAGCAAAATCAAACAAACAAACAAAAACAAAGGGCAGTTTGAGGGGGAAAAATGTAGTAGGAACATTGAGGATTAGAGGGAGTACCATAGAGAAAGATCAGAGCATGTATGCCGTGTCCAACTCTAGTCTCAACATGGAAAAAAGGCCCAGAGCAGGAGGAGAAAATAATATGATTCAGGGCTCATTAGTTAATCTGAATATATAGATTGTTTGCAGCTAATAAAGAGAAGACCTAATAAAGAGAAGACCTGGGACAGATTACAGGTTAATCTCACCTATGGTTGCAGCACAGTAACTGTTCATCACATACTAAGGAAGGACTGAGGCTCATTTATCAAAGTGATCAAATACACTGTGTTTATTATTAAGGATAAATTAATTCTTCAGTTCATTTCTAACATCTGGTATCCACATTCTAGTGTAGTGTCAAGAAGTCTTGCAACATTGGAGTAGGACTAATGGTCAATAAATTTAGATCATTGAGCTTACAGTCTGCATCTGAACAAGTCAACTAGAGATAATGGAAACTGATAATAAAATCTTGATGGAAACAGGACAAGAAATGTATCACTTTGCCATTTCAAATAGTTTGCATGGACACTGTTTATTTTTCTCCTAATTTTCCATTTGCCATGGTCTAATGCATAAATAATAAGTTAAGCTGTTATTAATTACTGTTTAAATTGGAAAGTATACTTTAGCTTTGCACCCTTTTAGACTGAAAAAAAATTATGTAGTTATTGTTTTTGATGATGTCTTAAATGTTGTTTCTAGTGTCATCTTTTAATGTCAGGAAAAATTAGCTAAACTGCCTCTTTCTTCCAGGAATGTTTTTTTCACTGTGCAAAGCACTTGTGGTATGTATGTAAAAGCTATTTGAATTAAGTATAAAGTTAAAACTTCATACCTCAAACTTCAGTCTAGTCATATTCAAATATATTTATAATCATTTCCTGTGTAATTCAAAAGTAGAGCTATTATCCCTTAATGAGGATCTTTTCAATGGAGTATTCATCACATCATGTGATTTGAGAATGACAAAGGACTATGCCTAGAATTAGGGCTTAAATGGAACAAGTTCTTACAGGAATAAAATGCAGTATGTTGGGGATAATGAACAGACAAGAAAGGGAGCAGGAAATTTATAGTTGGCTGCCATGATCAGTAAAGGGAGCTGGGAACATTTTTACTTTGCTTTTACCACTATGTCCCTGACAGCAGTATTTGATGCTTTGGATTTGTAGACATGATCTCAATTTTAAACTATTCTAGAACCCATTCTGCTGATCATAAACCTACAGGGCTAAACATTCTTCAGGTTTACCTAGTAATAGTAGAATTTATCTTCAAATTATTGTGGGAGTGGGGTTTACTTTTTCCAGTCTATGCCCCTGTGTGGTATATTATGGGTCAAAAGGGTTGAATCAAAGTGAATTGTATTTTTTCTTTGATGTCTTATGACTGTTATTACCTTTCTTTATTCTTTGAAAGGAAAGAGTATAAACAGAAATTACCCACTACACACAACACAGTGACCATATAAAATCCTTTAAATTTTAAAATTTAAATATCATATTAAATATCATAACCATGATGTGTTTCCCAAACAATACCCCATTACCTTTAAACTTTTGACTGATAGGATACATAGTAAATGTCTACAATGAAAATTTTCCACTAGAATTTGGAGGAATGGGAGGGGAGTGAAAGGTTTTTGTTGCTGTTGTTGTTTTTTAATTTGAAAGTAGGATAAATTGGAAAGTTTCATATTGAGATTGAGCTAAATTGTTTAATTACATGTAAGGGATAAAATTGGCTATAAAAATTTTTGCACTGGACTCTAAGGCACACTTTGAAATATGGATACAATAAAGTGTATCTCTCTACTTAAAGGGGATTGAAATACACAAATGAAAGACTTTGTTGGTTATGATTAACTTTTTCCACAAAGGTTGAGTCATTTGTGCTAAATCCTTCACTCCGATTTTCTCTCAGTTGGCTGTTCCATGTCTCAGCTTTCCCTGTCATCACACTTCTGCCTTCTTGAATTCCCCTTAACAGGCGCTTCCTCCTGGCTTAACAAACACATCTTTAACTGGCCATTTGTCTTGGAGATGTCATTCTATTTTTTCAGCCCCCCATATTTCCATACTAGTATTCACAAAAATCAATTTACACTTATCTCATCATCTTCCAGTTTCTTAAGAGAATGCACACCCTAACAATAGGAAAAATAAACTTTTACACATTTTGTGCATTAGATAGGCAAAGTTTGGATTTAAATACACTTAAAATGTTTGTAAGATTGCAGCCACCCCAGTTGTCATACCTTCTCACTACTTGTATGTTTTTGTACCCCCCTGGCTCTCCACCACCCACACTATGTTATCATATTAAGGTCGTGGAGATATACCTTCCCAGGACAAATAAGCAGCACTCTCATCTCCCTCCAAGGCAAATGAACAAGTCCTCTGCCTACTACTCTGCATTCAATGATCTCAAAAAGGCCATGAGGACAAAATTCAGTAGGGTTCTGATTTCTCTTTGTCAGTCAGTTTCTGTAATGGTCTTTACTCCCTGGCATCTCACTCAGACCACCACTCATTCACTTCCCAAACCACCCTACTTAGGGATCTGTACTATTTGCCTATAAAACCTCTCTCCCCTTCTCATTAATATCATCCCCTAAACTTTGAGCCATTTCTTTCCTTCATTAACAATTTTGGAAAATGGTTCATAGCCTTGTCCTCTGCTCCAAATCCCGCTATCACCCTGAGTGGGTTTGTGCATCCCCTTCAAAGCTCATCCTGCATTTCCCTCATGAATCGCAGTCATGTCCTCTTTGCTATCTTAGCTAGCTATTTCCACTACGAGCTTTCCTTAGAGTACAGATTCACCCTGAATGGGATGAAGTAGTGTGACAATGCAGTTGAAAGCACAGGTTCATCATGAGACTGACTTTGAATACTGACTCTACGTAAGTTGTTGTCTTAATTAGGACAAGATATTTAATCTTTCTGAACCTCATTTTTCCCAACTCTACCTAAAATGAAGAATGATTGAATGACATAATACATAAACCTTCTTGATGGGTCTTTCTCTCATTGTTTCAATAAGTGAAAATTTGAGTCTTGGTACATACTGCACTAGAAAGAGTAAAAACAACAGCCAGTAAATACAACACAGGCCATCCTCTTAGAAAAGTTACAGTGTACTGAATAATGTATTCATTCTTAATCAAATAATCACTTTGATTAATGAAAGTACAATGAAAAAGTATTGTAAGGCCTCTAAAGAAAAGGAAAGGTGTGCTCCATAGACAGATGGAGGAAGCTGACTTACACAGGTTATCCATAAGGCTTTCCTAAAGAGGAGGTATTTGAGCCAATACCTGAAGATGTAATAAGCATTAACTAGATAAAGAGCTTTTTTGGTTTGTTTTGTGACACAAGAAGGAGAGAACTTTTCAGGTAGAGAAAATAGCATGTGCAAAGACCTTATGTTGGAAAGGATCATGTTGGCTTAGGAGGATTGAAAACATGCCAGCATAACTCAGGTAGTGAGGGAAAGAGCAGACTTAGATAGGGCAAGAGAAGTGAGCAGAAATCAGAACATTAAGACATTTCCATGTTATATTAGGGATTTTTGCTACTTTTCTAAGATCAATGAGAAGTCATCAAAAGGATTTGAACAGACACACAGCATGATCACAAATTTTATTTTTACCAACTTCTTTCATAGAGTAATCAAATGAATTTATGTACCTTTACAATAAATAATCCTAAACCAAAATTACAATAGCAGTTTACAATTGTATACAAAAGGATAAAATATTTAGGAATAAATTTAATGAAACAGTGGAACACTTTTGCTCTGCAAACTTCAAATTTTGTTGAAAGAAATTAAAGTGGACCTAAATAAATGGAAAAACATCTCATGTTTATGGATCAGAAAATTTAATATTGTTAAGATGGCAATACTCCCTAAACTTGTACACAGATTCAACACAATTTCCATCAAAATCCAAATGGTCTTCTTTGCAGAATTTGAAAAGTTGATAATAAAATTCATATGGAAATTCAAAGGAATAGCCAAAACAAGCTTGAAAAAATATCCAAATCTTCTGTAAAACTCACATTTTCTAGTTTCAAAACTTAGTAAAAATCTACAATAATCAAGACAATAGTCAAGACTCACACAAGGATAGGCATTAAAATCAGTGGAAGAGAATTAAGTGCCAAGAAATAAACTTGAATGGCATCAGTGAAAATTGTGATGTAGTGAATTTCATGCATGTACGCACACACACCCACACCCCCCCCACACACACACAAAACAAAGCAAAAAAATAAACTGACAAACAAACTGTTGGAATCCATTTTTTTTTAAACTGTAAAGATTAATCAAAAGCTTATAACAACCAAGGAATGGCTTAATCAAGAAACCAGCTGAGTCTTGAAAGAGAGCTTTGCAGTGCTTTAAACTACAATGGCCCCATCCTCCCCCCGCCTTCCGCCACCCCAGTTTGGCAGCAACTTTGCAAATATAGCTCCTATACCCAGTACATTTGCATGTTAAGAAATGAAGAAGAGAAGACCTTATTTTGAGAAAGTTATGGGATTTTGTTATTGTTGTTTAAACCTGTTTGGTGGCTTCCTGAGAAACCAACTTAAAGAACTTGTATTTATTTCAGTTAACTTGGAACTCTCCAAAGACTGAGGTGGTTAAATTTACCTCATTTAAAGGCAAATTCATTTAAAGGCAAATGCATTACTTTGTGATACCTGAGAAAGACATTATCAGTTGGGTAAAATGATAAACTAACCAAAAAGAAAAAAAAGTAAAACAAAGAAAAAAATAAAAACAAAACAATCCAAAAGTTTGGCAGACAAAGATTGGAAAGAATCTGATTTTCAGAGTTGCCATATTATAAAGGTCCATTTTTCAATAATTAATGGCCCATACACAAGATTTTTAACAAGGAAAGTAATAGAAACTGTTCAGGGGAAATTAGACAGACTTTAACTGTTTTAAATATTCTCAAGGAATTAAAAAGGACACGTACAAGAACTAAGTAAATCATGAAGACAGTATCTCACAAATAAAGAAAAATCAATAAAGAAAAAATTGTGAAAGGACACAGAAATACTGACATTGAAAAGTACAGTAAAGAGTGAAAATTTTACTGGAGAGACTCAATGACAAGTTGAAGCAAGTAGAAGAAAGAACCAGAGAACTTGATGATGGGTCAATTGCAATTATCCAGTCTACCAAAAAGAAAGAAAAAAAAAAATCATGAGGATAAACCAGCACAATCTTAAAGACGTGTAGAATCTTCAAATATACAAATACATACATATTAGGAATTTCAGAAGAAGATGATGAAATTATGGCTGAATAATTCCAGAATTTCATGAAATACATGAATCTACACATGTAAGAGTTTCAACAAACTCAAAGTAGTATAAATAGATCGACATGACACATTTTAATCAAACCAATAACAGAGGCACTCGTGAAAGCTACAAGAAAGAATTGACTCATCAAATACACAGAATCCTCCATAAGATTAATAGCTTCTCATCAAAAACCATGGAGGCTATAAGGCAGTAGAATGAAATATACAAAGTGTTGAAGTAGAAAATTTGTCAACCAAGAATTTTATATCAGGAAATCTATCCTTCAAAAATAAAGTAGGAATGAGAAATTTCTCACATAAAAAAAACCAGGAGAGTTTATTGCTAGTAGATTTGCCCTAAAAGAAATGCAAAGGAAAATCTTTTGGTGGAAATGAAAGGACACTACACAGTAACTAATCCACAGGAAGAAATAGAGTACAAGCAAAGGTAACAACATTGGTAAATATAAAATTTAGTATTAATGTATTTTGGTCTATCACTTATCTTTTTTTCTATATGATTTAAAAAACAATCGAATAAACCAATAATTATAAATCTAAGTTGATGGGCACACAATAAACACAGATTTGGGAAAACTATAGCATAACTATTGGAAACAGGGCTATTTATAAGAGTAGTTTTAGTATACTATTAAAACTACATTGTTATTAATTTCAACTGGAATAATATAATTAAGATATTATTACTAAGAAAATAATTCAAAACTTATGGCAAAAAATATCTAATTAATGTAACAGAAGCCAATATGGAGAAATTGAGGAAAAAAATATATATGACATAGGAAAAACAAGGAACAAAATGAGAGAAGTTAATAGCCCCGGGCGCCTGGGTGGCTCAGTGGGTTAAGCCGCTGCCTTCGGCTCAGGTCATGATCTCGGGGTCCTGGGATCAAGTCCCGCATTAGGCTCTCTGCTCAGCAGGGAGCCTGCTTCCCTCTCTCTATCTCTGCCTCTCTATCTACTTGTGATCTCTCTATGTCAAATAAATAAATAAATAAATCTTAAAAAAAAATAAGTTAATAGCCCCTTATTAATAATTACATTAAATGTAATTTAATGGATTAAATGGATTAAATGGATTAAGCTCTTCAATTAAAAAGCAGGGATTATTAGAATGGATTTTTAAAATGATCACACTATATGCTGTTCACAAGAAATTCACTTTAAATTTAAAGACACAAGTTGATATAAAAAGATGGAAGTAGATGTTTTGTACAAACAGTGGCTAAAAAAGAGCTGGACTCATTATATTAACATTGAAAAAATAAAATTTAAACTAAACAAAAAATATTGTAAGAGATAATGAAGGACATTATATAATGATAAAAGGAACAATCTATCAATAAGACATATAACAATTATATGCACTTAACAATAGAACCCCAAAATTTTGAAACAGAACTAAGCTTCCACATTTATGATAAATTTATTTTAGACAAGGTTGCCAAAATAATTCAATGATAGCAAACAAAAATGCACCAAAGGGGGGCACTGGGTGGCTCAGTTGGTTAAACGTCTGCCTTTGGCTCAGGTCATGATCCCAGTGTCCTGGGATTAAGCCAGCATTAGGCTCCCTGCTCACAGGGGAACCTGTTTCTCTCTTTCCTCCTTTTGCCATCCCCCAACCCAAATTGTCTGTCATACTCTCTCTCAAATAAATAAATAATAAATAAAACCCTAAAAAAAAGACAACAAGTGATCCTTGAAAATTAGATGTCCACATGGAAAAGCACAAAGCTGAACACTTGCCTCACTCTGCATATAAAAATTCAAAAATAATTAAAGACTAGAATGTAAGAGCTAAAATTATAGAAATCTTAGAAAAAAATATAGGAATAAATTTTGTGACCTTGGATTAGGTGATAGTTTCTTAAATATGACAACCAAAAGCACAAACATACCAAAAATTAATTAATTAATTAATTAATTAAATAAATTAGACTTCAACAAAATTGAAAGCTTTGTGTTTCAAGGAATATCAACAGTAAAGAGAAAAGCCAACACACTCTCAAGAATGGAAGATAATATTTCCAAATCATATATATATGATAAGAGATTGTATTTTTAATATAAAAGGAGTTATTGCAACTCAATAACAAAAAACACCAGACAACCGAATTTAAAAGTGGGCAAAGATAAGATCAGGCATTTTCAGGGTGGTATGGCCGTAGACATATGAATGGCTAACAGACACATGAAAATATGTCAGCATCATTAGCTATCAGGAAAATTCAAATCAAAACCATATTGAGATACCACATTTCACCAGTTAGAATGGCAAAAATTAACAAGGCAGGAAACAACATATATTGTTGGGAATGCAAGTTGGTACAACCACTTTGGAAAACAGTATGGAGTTCCCTCAAAAAGTTAAAATAGAGCTATGTGATGACCCAGCAATTGCACTACGGCATATTTATCCCAAAGATACAGGTGTAGTGAAAAGAAGGAGCACATGCACCCCAATGTTCATAGCATCAATGTCCACAATACTCAAACTGTAGAAGGAGCCAAGATGCCCTTTGACAGACAGATAAAAATGTGGTCCATATATACAATGGAATATTACTCAGCCATCAGAAAGGATGAATACCCACCATTTGCATAGACATGGATGGAACTGGATGGGATTATGCTAAGTGAAATAAATCAAGCAGAAAAAGATAATTATCATATGGTTCCACTTGTATGTGGAACATAAGGAATAGCATGGAGGATGTTAGGAGAAGAAAGGGGAAAATGAAGGGGGAGATGAACCATGAGAGACTATGGACTCCAGGAAACAAACTGAGGGTTTCAGAGGGAAGGAAGGTTGAGGAATGTGCTAGCCCAGTGATGGGTATTAAGGAGAGCAAATATTGCATGGAGCACTGAGTGTGATGCATAAACAATTAATCTTGGGACACAGAAAAAAAAATAAAACAAAGTTTAAAAAACTAATGAAATATTGTATGGTGACTAACATAACAATAAAAAAATAGTAGGTAAATAAAAATGGGCAAAGGATCTGAATAAGGTTTTTTCAAAGAAGTGATCAGTAAGCAAATGAAAAGAGGCTCAGCCTTAGGGTTTTTCAATTCAAAACCACAAAAGTTATCTCTAAACACAGACAATAAGTGTTGGTGAGGATGTGAGAAATCGAAGCATTCACATACTGCTGATAGGAATGCAAAACACAGTCATGTTAGGAAACATTCCTCACAAAATTAAAAAAAAAATAAAAGAACATAAAAAAGAAAACATTACTCAAATGTTAAACATAGAGTTACCATATGACCCATCAATGTCACTCTTAGGTATTAACCCAAGAAAAATATAACATAAATCCGCACAAAAAATTTATATGAATGTTTATAACTGCTGTATTCATAATAGTCAAAAAGCAGAAACCACCCAAATGCTCATTAAAGATGAATGGAAAAACAAATGTGGCATATCCATACAATAGGACAGTATTTTCCCATTAAAAAGAAATAAAGTTTTGCCACAACATGGATACTTTGTAAACATTATGCTAAGTGAGCCAATCATGAAATATAGTGTGATTCCACTTATATGGAATTATATGAATTATATAATTTGTATGAAATTATAACCAAATCTATAAAGACAAAAGGTAAATTACTGGTTGCCTGGGGCTAGAGGATTTGGGGAGAAAGAAGGAGTGACTAAGTGCTAAGGGATTGGGATTTCTTTCCATGGTGCCAAGAATGTTCTAAAAGTCAACTATGTTGCTGACTGTACAGCTCTGTGAATATACTAAAGCCCAATGAATGGTTAAGTGGGTGGATGGTATGGTATACAAATTAGATCTAAATAAACCTGATGCTTTACAAAATCTCAATACTAGAAAATATCTGAAAGAAACCAGTGGATTTCATTTTCTAATGAAATAAAAGCTCAATCCTCTATCTCTTGCAAAAACATAGATCAGCATGCTACAGAAATTAAAGCAAAGAAAAAGCAATCCTTTCCAAAAGGCCCACACACACACTCAAGCTGGTGCCGGGTCTGAAGCATGGTGGATCAGACAAGCCTGTCTACACAGCATATGGCTGGATCCTGTTTTCTCTCCAAACCAGTAAAAGAAGCAAAATGGCAGCTTTAGTTATGTTAGAGGTGGTCTGGCCATGACTGTGGCTTCTTTTGTTCTATGACGGGGTAAATGGGCTATAATGACTCCAGAGAAGAGATCAATCATGATTTTATACATGCATTTTCATTTACTCATTTATTCATTTAAAATAAATGGAGTATTATGGTGAACTGGAGCCATATCAATGTGGCCCTCAGATGAAATAGTTTTGGGAATTACACGATTGTCTTTCTTCATTCTTCTCTTTCCTGCTCTTTTTGCTTACCCCCCAAAACAGTGGCCTCTTACTTTTTTTATTCAAATGCCTGATGCCTTCCAAACTCAGTCCTTCATCCCTAAGAAGTTCTAGGAAAATTATGCAGGCTCAAATATTACCCCTCTTAGGGTAATTTTCTATCTCAAAAATAAATCAAAGCTGTAAACTAAAAGAAATGAAACACAAAAGGTGGGATTTTAAGCATTAAGAGCATTTTGTCAATTCATTCATCCATTCATTATTCAATAAATATAATTTTCCTATTGGGCTCTAGAACTAGGAGATGGAAATTTTAAGAAATGAGCCAGACGCATGGGCCCTGCCCCCAATGCAGCTGACTTTTGAATGTGGGTGTGGTGTGCATATAAATGTACAATCTTGAATTTCAGGGCAATGGATATTTCTAGCTGCTGAGTACCCACTAAACCTTAGGAAAATTTTTAAAATAGAGTTTATTTGAAATACTGCTTGGGTTCTGTCATTTAAAAAACATATATTTATATAATAGTAAATATGTGTGACAGGGAAAAGAAATGGCTGAAGGAAAAGCTGGTTTGACAAAAGGTGGGTAAAAAGGACATGGAGTAAAGGGTGAGAAGGGAGAAGAAATGTGGTTTAACTGTAGAAGGTCTGTAATCAAGGGCCATAACGCTGGAGATGAACACAAACGTGGACTTGCTAACTCCTTCACGGACCTGCAGACGGTTAGCATGAGGGGCTCTGGGTGTCTCAGTCAGTTAAGCATCTGCCTTCAAAGCAGGTTATGATTCCAGAGTCCAGGTGCCAGGATCCAGCCCTGTATCCAGCTCGCTGCTCAGCCCAGAGTCTGCTTATCCCTCTGCTCCTCACCCTGCTTGTACTCTCTCTCTCTCTCAAATAAATAAAATCTTTTAAAAAGAAGTAGCAGAAGCTTAGAAGGAATTCTTGAACATCTTATACTTTTTCTAGACTCACCTCAATTTTCAAAAATTTTCATGGGCTATTCACATACTGTTGGAAACTCCCCCACCACATGGAGTGGTAGTCCTCTACACAGACTGGGTGGTAGATTTGAGTTGCCAACTCAAGGACTTTGGGGCCTTAGCATAAGGCTGTCGGAGAACCAGAGTTTGTAGTGCTAGAGAGTTCATGTTCACATGAATGCATTCCAACTCAAATTTTCTTAAATACTTGCTAGCTTAAGAAAACATGGCTACTAGTCTTTTTTTTTTTTTTTAATTTATTTGACAGAGAGAAATCACAAGAGAGGCAGGCAGAGAGAGAGGAAGGGAAGCAGGCTCTCTGCTGAGCAGAGAGCTTGATGCGGGACTCGATCCCAGGACCCCGAGACCATGACCCGAGCCAAAGGCAGCGGCCCAACCCACTGAGCCACCCAGTTTCCTGTTGTCTGCAGAAATAAGAACAGGACCAATGATTCAGCCTTCTCCACTCTTTCAATGTCGTCAGGCCATGCCTCGCTTAGCTTCCCTTTCCCCACCACTTCACTCCTCCTAGCTAACACATTATTCTCTTGATGATGGCTTTTCCTCTCTTCCCTTCAATTTGTAATCCCTCAGTGCAATAATACAAACTAAATGTTAAAGATTAATGCCTCTGCCTTCGGCTCAGGTCATGGTCTCAGGGTCCTAGGATGGAGCCCCGCATCGGACTCTCTGCTCAGCAGGGAGCCTGCTTCCTCCTCTCTCTGCCTACCTCTCCGCCTACTTGTGATCTCTCTCTGTCAAATAAATAAATTAAAAAATAAAAAAAAAACCTGTTTAAAAAAAAAAAAAGAAAGAAAGCCCATGAAATTGGAAATGACCCATTACTCTTTATTTTCCCAGGAGGCTTTCTGTTAAAATGCCACAAAAATGTAACTTCTCTGACTCTCTAGGAGGAAATTCCATGAGAAAATAGTCCATAAGCAACCTGCTATTCTGGCTTTGATATGTTTAGCCCTGTATGTTTTTACAAAACTGGATGTCTTTATACTTCTCATTTTACCAAAAAAAAAAAAAAAAAGTAGTACATAAACCCCCCTACAATCAGAGAATCCATTACAAATGGTTGACCTTAAGCAAAAGTGTCTCAGAACAAACTTTTGAATGCTGGTCTGTTGGATATTTCCGGCGAAGTGAAATGCTTTGGCCATCACTTACAGTAAGAGTTAAATCAAGAATGGAAGCACAGTTAATTGTCTTAGAGACACAACAGTTCTTCTCTAGCCTTCCAAGACATCCCTCACTAACCTGAGGTTATATAATGAGTTCAAGTAAGTCCAAACATGTCTCTTTACATGGTAAGTTATTCATGGAAAAGTGAGCAAGTACAGAATGACATGAGACATTCAGATCACTGGATGCCATTGAAATAAATATCTGTCAGTCATTGGCAATGGCTTTTAAAAACAAGCTGCATTTTACATTGCACAGTGTAATAAGGATCACATCACAGCCAACCTATTATCAAAGCTCAAAAGCAAATAAATGTACAGCATACTTGCCAAGGCCTTTCCTCGGGTTTTATCATTGCTGACAATAAAGCCGTATTGTGAGAACCATGTTAGTTGGCCAATTCACACATGCCATGCTTTGTTCTCTGCCTGGACCTGCTCCTGCATGACTCTCGGACTAATGCTATTTATTTTTATTGTTATTATTCAATGCAATTTGGCAGAAATGCAGAAATTCTGCAATCATTTAGTCAGTCTCTGAAATTCTTGTGAAATTCTTCCAGGATGGCAAGAAAAATAACACTTCTGTGCTAAGATTAAAACACCTAAGTGACACATAATTGACCTTGACAGCTTGTATTGTGGAGAAAATTGTCAGGGATAATCAAGAGACATACTGTCTTGCGTCGACACAGGTACAAGAGCAAACAAAGGAGTATGAGATGCTGGAGGTCAGGAAACACTTCTGCTAGACTAACTTCCTCAGCAAATATTGTTTGAGCAGTCATTATTGCCGAGGCTCTGTGCTTGGCTCTGTGAGGACATACAAAGACCTATGAGAAAAAGGGCCTGGTGAGTGGATTATACAAGAGAGAGATGGGTCAAATTTAGATACGGTAGACATGGAAAAGGGCAAATGGATAGGTACGTGGTTCACCTAGGGCCTAGTCCAATCTCTGATACTAACTTGTGAGCTCAGATAAGTCTCTATTTTCTCCCTCTCTATTTTCTCCCTCTCTTCCTCACCTTCAATGTCTACAACCAAATTTGGGAGTAATCTCTAAACCAAGCTGACCAGTGCCCTGAGTCTTATTAGCAGCCCCTCACTAGGACCAGGATTCCACTACCCATCTTTCAGTGGATTTTCTTTCCTCTTAATCAGCCATGAACATTCAGAGTTTCTGGGTATTTAATGATAAAAGTTAGGTTGTTATAGTATTATTCAAGCACATCTCATCTAAAGGATGAAACTGCTTTTCAAATACATTCAGTTTTTATTTTTTATTTCTTTAGGACTATTTATTTATTTTTTGGAGAGAGAGAGAGCATGTGCACACATGACGGGGAGAGGGGCAGAAGGAGTAGGGGAAGCAGATACTCTGCTGAATAGGAAGCCCAGTTTAGGGCTCAATCCCAGGACCTTAAGATCCGACCTGAGCCAAAGGCAGATGCTTAACCAACTGAGTCACCTAGGCACCCCTACAACTCAATACTTCAAAGCTAATCACTCACCTAAAATATATTGTTATCATTCCACTTAGATTTGCAGAACTACCATTATGCCATGCAACTCAAGGTCTGGAAAGACTGCACAGTCCACTCTACAAGTACTGTCCCATGAGTGCATGCTGCCAGTGAGGGTGCTCTACTCCAATCCCAAATCTGGGCCATTTAGTACAGAAAGGCATGCCGTGAGCAAGAAATATGACCCAGGATTATATTTGAAATGTGATTAACAGTTCCTCTCCCTACTTCTCAGCAGTGTCGCTGGAAGGACACAGAGTAAGTATATATTTCTAACACCAGTGACCAAAAATGAGGGCCAGCAATTAAATTTATTCCAGAACCTATGAGAAATTCCAAAAAAACAGAAGGAAGATGGTGCTTAAGCACCCAGCTGTCAAAAATCAGTAGAATGTGGCTGCCAGAAGTTAGGCAGTTAGCCCCCTGGTTCAGAAACATAAGAGGCCCCAGGATTGTCCCTGTGCTGTGAGTTGTGAACCTGGCAGAGAGGGGCGTCACGAGGCCTCCCCAGCACCCAAATGCTCCCACCCCCACCAGTACTTTTCCTCCTTCTCCACTCAATATCACAGCTTGCTTCAGAGAGCAGAAGTGGATTTGTGGTGAGGCATTGCAATTGGGGAGGTGTAGACCCTAACAGTACAACACCACAAGCAGAAGGGGGAATAAGAAGAAGAGCGATAGAAATGCATCCTATCTTGGCCTTTCCAGAAAAAGTTTGCCAATCTCTGCCATATATAATAATTGACTAAGATTAGGAGAGGGCATCCCTACAAAATGGGATAATTTTGTAGGGATGCCCTCTCCTAATCTTACAGGACAAGGGACAAGATAAGAGATCAAGGACCCCAGTGATGACAAAGACAGACGTCTTTCCTGCTCTGTAATTTCACCATGGATCAGTAAACCCAGTTCACAAATACAGATCAATCTTCTGTTCATAGTCCTTCTCAGCTTTTATCTTGCTCACTCTCACATAAGATATAAGTAAATATCATCATTTCCCTACTCTCCAAAAGCTGAAATTATTTTTTTCTCTCATAATGGTGAGCTAGACAAGAGTCTTCATGGAAATGCTTTATGGGGTAGATACTTTAAAAAGTCATTTTCAGGGGCTCCTGGGTGGCTCAGTGGATTAAGCTGCTGCCTTCGGCTCAGGTCATGATCTCAGGGTCCTGGGATCGAGCCCCGCATCGGGCTCTCTGCTCCGCAGGGAGCCTGCTTCCTCCTCTCTCTCTGCCTGCCTATCTGCCTACTTGTGACTTGTGATCTCTCTCTCTGTCAAATAAATAAATAAATAAATCTTTAAAAAAATTAAAAAAAGTCATTTTCATACATCTCTTTCAATTGCATTTATGTTAACCCAGAGTAGGTATGTATGACTAACCATCGCAAATAATACAGGAGAAAAATACTATTTGTATGTTTGTTTTCCTCCTCAGTTGAAAGAAAGGTCACTAACAATTCTTTTCCAACATGAGTGTTTCAAATAATCAGCCCAAGTTTAAAAAAATGATCTTGAGGCAAATAAAATATTTAAGCCATAAGGTCAGAATGTAAAACAATATCACCAAGATAAAAGAAAATGCCTGTTTATATAGAAAACAGACTTGATATTTTCAATGAGAAAAAAAAAAAAACCAATAGCATTCAAAGGGATTTTAAGATGCCTCAAAAGGTAGCATACCCAAAAGTGGGTTTTTTTAATCCTTCAACATCCAAGCACTAGGCTCCCAAAGGTCACATGGGATCTGATTAAGTGGAAGTAAAGAAAAGGAAGAAGTCACCTCTAGAGTTCACAGAAAATTCCTGAGGCTGAATGGGCTACTGCACAGAGAGGTCTTAAAGGAGCTACCCAGTTTGGGTCCCTTCTAGTTGCTTAATTTGGAGGCTCAGAACCTATTAGCCTCATTAAAGTCACCACACGCTCCAGGATCTCTGTGAGCAGGAGTCACTGATGCCAACCAGCCAACCAGTCTGTGAAGTAAGAATGAGGTTGCTTTGGGCTTGGTACTGGTGCTCATGTTCAAAAATCACACCAGCGAGTTAGTTGAGTTCAAAGCCAGCCATTTCCAGCCAGCATATAAAGGCATCCCAGAGGTAAAGAATGGCAAGGATGACAGTAATTTTCAAGCTTCAGTTTTTTTTTTTTTTCCTAAATAAAGTGTTATAAAGAACAGCATGCATATGTTCATATATTTATTTTTTTCATTTATTTATTTGAGAGAGAGCGAGAGTGTGTGTGCACGTGAAAGCAGTGGGGGAGGGGTGGAGGGAGAGGAAGAAAGAGTCTTAAGCAGACTCTATGCGGAACACAGAGCCCAACAGGGAGCTCCATCCCTTGACCCTGAGATCACAACCTGAGCTGAACCAAGTCTAATGCTTAGCCTTCTGAGCCACCCAGGTGCTCCTCATCCCTTCACTCTAACAAATACTTACTAAACATCTACTTTGCCGGGGAAATAGGATGGTGCTTCGAAGAGTTCCTATCTAATATTTAGAAATGTATATCCAAACAGATGCACAAGTGAGTTGCTATGAAACAGAGAGGTGGGAGTTCTCCCTGATAGGCCTGGTAGTGTATTTGTACACCACTTGGACTTCACGTAACACTTGAAAATTTACTGGACAAGAACATGCTAAACTGCTTCTTGAAAGAAAGGAGGGGAGGGAAGGGAAAGGGAGGGAAGGGGAGGGGAGGGCAGGGATGGGAAGGCAAGGCATGGCAAGGCAAGGCAAGGGGAGAGAAAATGCAGGGAAGAGAGGGAAGGGAAGGGGAGAGAAGATGAGGGGAAGGGAAGGGAAGGGAAGAAGGAAAGAAATCCCCTTCAAAGTGATTACCATACTAATGGCGAGAAAGTGGCATCATGAACATAGAAGCATGTAACAAAGGAGAAATGTCTTTTCTCCCTAAAACATAGACTTTAAAATTAATGGCAGATCTCACAACAATAATGAGTTCACCAAGCCACTCACTCGGTAAAGCGTGTAGGGTATTTGGGATGTTTCACCACAAAGATGGTATTTCCTTTACAATTCACTCTGGCTTAATCTTAAAGTCTACTGCGTTTTAAAAATGTCCAAGGCTGTCAGTGAAGGTGTTGGACTGAATTCCAATTCTAACATTCCATTGCTTTGTGAGCTTCTAACATTCCACTCCTTCTGTGATCCATATTCCCGGTTTCCACTCTCCAAGAAGGCAAGATGGATTTTTATTTGCATTCATCTGGACAATGTGTGCGCTTTAAAATTTCCATAGCTTTACCATTGGCTTGTGAACTGTGAAGTATCTGGAGTACAAATGGTACCTGAATCTACAGAGCTAGGCTCCTGCTTGAAAATGAAGAAAAGCTTCCAGCAAAGATCAGAGGGCAAATTGGGTGATTCTGAAATTTAACAGGTCTTACTGCAAACTCCTTGGGAAGAGAAGGGGCCAGGAAAGTGGAGAAATGAGGGGATGGCTGAAATTAGGCAAAGGGGGGGGGGGGGGGTGGAAATCCAGTCAATTTAAATCTCACAAAATCAGAATATATAAAGTGAACCGAGCCACCACTGGCGTTGCTCAAATTCCATTCTGAGACTTAGTCATTAATATTTAGCATTTTTTGTGATTATTTTATAGACATGATGTCATTGTTTCAGAGTGTTTTACTAATCACCAATGACACAGTTGCCAGAGAGCAAAGTTACAATGTAGTGATGTTATGAGTGGAAAATGTTGCAATTGTGGTGGGGGTGGGGTGGGGAGAGAGAAGTTCAGATTAAGTTCAAGGCACTTGGCTTGGATTTTCTGGGTGAGCCAAATCTAGACTTCTCGGGGGGTTCTACATCTTAGAACCACATTTAAAAACTCCCTGTTTTATCGTTTAAAAAACACCCATAAAAGTTAAAGCTTCTGAAATGGGAATCTTGGGGAAAGGGAATAAAACCGCAGACATTCCAGCAAAAACAACCTTCTTCTTTTTGACAACTCCAGGTTTAGACATTCCTTAGGTTTATTACCACGAAGCAGACCAAGCTGGCAAAGAAGCCAGCAGGCCCCTCAGTCCTCCTGTGCAGCGCGTTAGCAACAGCTGCTCCAAAAAGCGTACCTCCCGGGGGTGATGGATGTGCCCTCTGCCAGGGAAGACCCAGGCGAATGCAGATGGGGCTGCATGAGGAGGCGACGCGCATTTGTGATCTGGGGCTCCAAGTGGAGCTGCCAGGGCATGTGTGATGAATGGAGACAGACTCTGGGCCACGAGAGAGGGACCTGGGATGTGTAAACTTCAGGCCTTGATATGGATTTTTGCTTGAGGGTTGCTGTTCTTTTCCCGTCCCTCATTCAAAACCTTAGTGCTGCTTTCAACTTATCATCTACTCACCTTATTTCGTCCCGGCCTTAGCTGACCTAATTATGAGCTGGATCAAAGACAGAGGCATGCTCTTCCGGTAGGAAGGCAATTCACACTCGCTCCTCTGCAGATTTCCACATGGGACTTCTTTAAATTAGGTAGAATGGTGGGGAAACTAACAAATGTATAGACCCTGAAGAAAAAGAGGTACCTTGAATTGTTGCATGAAAAGAAGCACAAACTCATTTAGGTCTTTGTTTCTTTGTTTAGAAGGACTCTCTCTTCCCACTTTCCTAGAACTGGGGATCACAAGAATATTTAATTATACTAGACGTTCTCCCCCTTCTTCTGCAGAAAAGTGCAGAATAAATGCAAGAATATTACAGATCAACAAGGGTCTGGGACTGAGAAACAGGTTGCTCTGATGAAGTGAATGTCTCCTTTGCCAGAGACACACTTGAGTAGTGATTACAGAAATTCTCTGAAATAAGAACCACACCGGGTACAGAGATATTTACGCCATACGAACCTCCTCCTTTCAGATGTTTGCGATTGTGAGAGCAGGTGTGTGGTGTTAGGCTTAGTGCGATGTGTGCTTGGTAATGGAATTATTTAACCACCCATCCATCCCACTGCAGCCTGGTAATCATGCCACCAACTAAACCCACTGTGAAGAGTTACAAAAATACACAGTGAAAACTGATAACGAACTAAGCAGAATAGATAGGACTCATACTATTTATTCCCCAAACTTCACACAGCAAACAAGAAAAAGACTTTAGATAAATTGCAGCTATTTCTGAAACAAATGTGAACACAAGAAGTTAAGGATTCTGAAAAGTAACAAGGCAATTAGAAAATACTATAACAACAATGGCTATAAGATAAAGATATTTTTGACAAAAACCCATAAATCCTGCATTTCAGAAGAATCTGTTAAATAAAAAAACAATTTAATCTGTTCCTCCAGAATAAATAGTATTTTCTCATTTAAAAGCACAGAACTTGTTAAATAATAACAGATGAGCACGACTACGATTATTTTGCTGAAGTTCTAGCTGTTGAGCTGTGTTGAGCAACTTCTCCTGACTTTACGTGACTTTCGTAGAATTGGGTTTTAGCTTTGTCTCTGGTCACTTTTTACAAATGGCTTGTAAATTTAATTTCTGAGTAGAGGTTTTCTTAAGCTTTTGTCTATTGCATTTGTTTCTAGAGAGTCCCAGGGTGAGGTGAATAAGGCGTTTGCCTATAGCACAATATTTAAGCAATGGCAATAAATGTGGTAATCAAGATACATAGTTTAATGCAATATTTTGAAAAATGAAAATTAATACAAAAAAATCATAATGAACCAAAAGTCCAAATTTTAAACAAAGATAGGATCCACTCCTGTTCTAAAAGAATCAGGCTCACAACCCTCATCTCGTCAGGCCTTTCTTGTTAAAAATACTCTTGCTTGTCATCTGGTCCGTACTGTCACCCATTGCATTGTCTGGTTCCAGGACTACCACCTGCCACCATCTGTAGTTTGTTTTCGCATCCTACACAAACACCGATGAAACAAGGAATTCAAAGGAAGGGGGTGAAGGATGGAATGAGTGAAGGAAGGATGGAAGAGATTTAAGAACATTAAAATATCTGTTTTAAAGAAATTTCACAGACTTCTTATTAGCATTATTTCCCAGTCTCCCCTCCACACCCATCAATAAAGGTGGATGCCTCGGCCAAGACAGAAGAGTTTCTGTTCAATCCAGACCTTAAGATAATGCAGGAAAAGGGGCTTGAATATGAAGGACAGATAAGCGAAAGAGGGCTCTATGTCATGGACCATCCCTCTCGACGAGCTTTATTGATCAGACATTCTTGAGGCTCGTGGACCTTAGATCCATTCATACTGCTCTGAGAGAAATGAACTTGGTACTCTTGACATAATAATTTCCATTTCAAAATCAGGACTTCCAGAAAATATTAGTGTGAAGAGGTTAGCGTATTCATGAACAACTGTGGAAAATTTTTTGTCTGGTAATATAATAAACACTGGAGGGCTTTGACGCAGTTAATTTTGAAATGTTTAAATTTCACAAATGTCTACAACTCAAGACACATGAAGTTATAAGCAGGGCAAATTGTTCAATCAATTGGAGGATGTCAAGGGGCAGCCCAAGCAGGGTAGAGCAAAAGCTAAGTCATGTCAGCATTCAAAGATGTCCACTGGCTGGTTTGATTGTATCATATACCCAAGACCATCTGCTGTCCTCCTGTGCCTCTCTCAGGTCAATGTTGCACCCCAGTTTTGTGTGCAGACTGTGAAATGAGCTCTCTCCAAAGTTTGTCCAGACGAGGGATCATTTTTCAAATACCGTATACATTTAAAACATGTGTAGCAAATGCCAGCTTGGAAAGCAGAGGTCAGCAGGAGATGGCATTCTGCAATTAGAGACAGAGGGACTGAAGGAGAACAAAATCTTATATATTAGCTTCTCTGATAAGAAGTGTGTTAGGTTCAGAATGGTAATTGAAGAGTGCCTGGGAGGCTCAGTCTGTTAAGTGTCTGCCTTTGGCTCTGGTCATGATCTCTGGATCCTGGGATTCAACCCCATGTTGGACTCCCTGCTCCACAGGGAGCCTGCTTCTCTCTCTCCTTCTGCCTGTCCTCCCCCTGCTTGTGCGTGCTCTCTCTCTGTCCAATAAATAAATAAAAGCTTTAAAAAAAAAAAAGGAATAGTAATTGAAAAGTGAAAAAGGACCTCCTCAGTGAAAGGTAATGCAAACTGTGGCTATATTTTTTGCCCTAGTGCACAGTTCTGTGTGATCTAATGAAAATCTATGTATTGAAATTTATAGACAGGAAACTTTAGTGATTGCTACAAAAGCTCACAATCCTACTGAGGCTGCATCTCACTAGGCACTCATTGATGAGTACCATCAGAGTTAGTGCGAAGTTCTGAAATCATGAAGTCTTAAAATCCTAATTTTAATTATTAGATGTCTTACTATGGACAAATTATTTCAAATCTTTGAATAGTTCTCCTTTAAAAAAATGAAGACTTGTAAGATTTGCCTAAGTATAGCTGAGTTAATAATGTGAAATTGCATAGTTAATGTCTGTCTTTGCTACTGGGTACTGTCACAGGTTCAAATAATTCAGAGCTTCTGAAACTTTAAAGTCCTGAGACTTAATTTGTTAGAGACCAACGGTAGAGATAGAACCATTTACCATAATAACAGTGGCAATGATATCATATCTTCAAGAGAGCAACTAACACCTAACAAAAGAGGAAAGAGTCAAAACATACAGTGAAAATATTTTACCTCATTATGTAAACAAAGATATTAAAATTCAGGAGGAAACCTGTTTTTTTCACTTGTAAAACCCAAAGTTGTGTTTTAAAGATAAAGTATTCAATGCTGATGAGTGAATGATGAAATAAGAATCTTATTTGTACATTGCTGAGGAATGGTTTTTGCAAAATTTTGAAAACATTCTGAAAATAAATATCAAGAAACTTAAAATTTTCTTATTTTTTGACTCTTAGAAATATGAGTATAATCTATAACCAAAATTTTAATTTATTACATGTATAATATTCAGCACACAATCTAAAACACAAAAGAGCTTTGTTGTTAAAAAAAAAAAGGGTAGATGGAAATTTGTGTTCAGTGTTGACAAAGTAGTTAAGTAAATTATATCTCCTACTACATGGAATGATATTCTGCATTCATTAAAAAACTGTGAACATATATGTTCACAGTTCTTTAATATATGAATATATGAATATATATGAATATATAAATATATGAACAAATTTATTTGATACCAGTACACGAAATTCAATAAGCAATATAGTCATAATTATTTTTAAATATACAGAAGAGTTCTGTTAAGAAATAATAGCAAATTTAGCAAAATAAGTCAATCGTAGAAAGATAACTATCATATGATCTCTCTGATATGAGGAAGTAGAGATGTAACGTGGGGGGTTTGGGGATAGGAAAAGAATAAATGAAACAAGATGGGATTGGGAAAGTGACAAACCATAAGAGACCCTTAATCTCACAAAACAAACTGAGGGTTGTGGGGGGTGGGAGGGGAGGGTAGGAAGAGGGTGGTGGGATTATGGACATTGGGGAGGGTATGTGCTATGGTGAGTGCTGTGAAGTGTGTAAACCTGGCGATTCACAGACCTGTACCCCTGGGGCTAATAATACATTATATGTTAATAAACAAAAATGTTTAATTAAAAAAAAGAAATAATAGCAAAGTATTTACAGTACAGTTGTTCTCAGGTAGTGAAAATATAGTGATTGTTTCTGTTTTACATGATTATAATAATTGGCAAAATTAGATTTTTTAAAACATCAAAAAACCCCACAGAAATTTGTACATCCAACAATTATATCCTAATGAAATAGGCAAAATATATTTTTTTTTTTTACTTTTTTAAAAAAATATTTTATTTATTTATTTGACACAGAGAGAGAGAGAGATCACAAGTAGTAAGAGAGGCAGGCGGAGAGAGAGGAGGAAGCAGGCTCCCCGCCGAGCAGAGAGCCAGATGCAGGGCTGGATCCCAGGACCCTGAGATCATGACCTGAGCCGAAGGCAGAGGCTTTAACCCACTGAGCCACCCAGGTGCCCCATGCTAATACATTTTTAAAGCTGATTAATAAGTAAAAATCATCTTTTGCATCCTGACTTTTGTGATAAATACCTTAGAGAAATCCTAATGATGTATACTGGACACATCAAATCAGGTCATATTTTGCTATAGTAAACACATTATAAATTTAGATTTTTCAATAACTAATTCTAGCCACATTAAAATAATAACCCAAACCCCCACAATTAAACAATACTATAATACTTTACTGAAAACTATATATGAATTATATAAAACTACAAAATATATGAAAAACTTTGATTATGCTAGAAACACACTGTGCTATTTATATACAACACATAAGTATGACACTGTTCTATATTATAAATTAGACCTAAAATTTATGTTAGTTATGAACATTAAACATTTAATGAAATTTTCTTATTCTTTTAAATGTAAAAGAGTCTTTTAAATGAGTTAGATAAATTAACATTAAAACCCTAAGATTAAGTTCCTGTCTTCTCCTCTTTGTTGTATTTCTTTTTTTTTTCCATTTTATTTATTTTTTCAGCGTAAAATATTTTTATATAAGGATAGTAAAAATATTTAAAATATTTTAGTATTTAATATTTTAAAGTTTAAAAATATTTTACATAAAATCTATAAAAATATTCCTCTGACCTTACATTTTTCCCTGAAATGTTGATTAACAAAGTATAGTATGATACTGAGAATTTCACACTAGTCTTTGGATTCATGTTAAGATTATAAAAATACAGGGGCACCTGGGTGGCTCAGTGGGTTAAGCCTCTGCCTTCAGCTCAGGTCATGATCTCAGGGTCCTGGGATCAAGCCCCACATCGGGCTCTCTGCTCAGCAGGGAGCCTGCTTCCCTCTCTCTCTGCCTACTTGTGATCTTTATCTGTCAAATAAATAAAAATCTTAAAAATAAAAAAGATTATAAAAATACAGCTTTAGTACCATCAACTCACTCTAAGGAAAGCTAATGCTTAATGGAGAATTAGCAGGTCTGTACAGCTACCCCCCAAGCTCCGGCCAGCTCTGGAGAGTACCAAAAAAATGTTTGGAATTGATGCTCTGATCAGGCCATCTCCTTTCGATTTGATTCCAATAGCCTCTCACTCTACAGATATGTGTTTGTCATCTGTGGCAAACGATAAGGTAGGAACCAGGTGCACACAACCAGAAGCATCAATAGGAATCCCTATTGTCAAGGAGATATGGGTCTAGCTCCCCGAGATCTCTGGCATCTGTTCTTTTGATTGTCCTATTTCTTGCTCCCTCTCTCCTCTGTCTACATTTTCTCTCTCTCTCCCTCTCCTTTTCTCTCTATCTCGGTCTCTCTGTATCTCTGTCTCTGTTTCTGTTGGAACTCTTCTAGGCATCTTACTAATTCACATTTTTCTGCATTAAGAATGGCTTTAAAGTATGGGCACAGCATTCTTCCAAACTTTACAGTTAACTCCTCGTATGTGGCGTTTTTAAAGACAACATACTATAAGTTTATGTGCACGTGTAAAATTAGTTTAAAAGATCTGGGAAGGATTTGCTAACATCCAGATTTATATATTGATACTTATTTTTAGTAGCTGCCAAATCTAACCCCACAGTCTCAATCTAATTCGGATCCCATATGCCTTTTCTCCATGAAGACATGCTAGGTGCAGGATTGCAAGTTCTTTTTCTTTTTCATTTTTTTTTAAGATTTTTATTTATTTGACAGGCAGAGATCACAAGTAGGCACAGAGAAGCAGGGAGAGAGAGGAAGAAGCAGGCTCCCTGCTGAGCAGAGAGCCGATGCAGGGCTGGATCCCAGGACCCTAGGACCATAACCTGAGCTGAAGGCAGAGGCTTCAACCCACAGAGCCACCCAGGTGTCCCTGGATTGCAAGTTCTGAGGGCAAAAACCAAGGTTTTTAGTTTTCTACTACCCTGACCCTCCCCTATATTTAGCTCTGTCCCAGCAAGTTAGAGACAGCCATCAAATCTTTGTCAGATACCTTCTAGGCGAAATTGTATATGCTGGGACACAGCGGAGCAGTGTTTGTGCTCTTGTGGAGATCCTGTTTCCATGAACGGACACTGGGAACAAACAACTGAGTAGGCAGGGAGTGTGGTGGGTGCTTACCAGGGCTGTACTGAGATTTAAAATAAGGAGATCAGAGCGTGGCTTACCCTAGACTGGAAAGAACTCTTAGGGGTGCTGATATTGATAGTGGATTGGGAGAGACAAGGAGGGCCCACACGTGTGCACATTGTTCCAAAGAGCCTATCAGGCAGAAAGGGGGAGTTCAGTTAAAGCCCTTACAATGAGACAGAGTGGGAGAAACAGGAACAGAGGTGAAACCTTTGTGCTTAGAGCTTAGTGTAGAAAAAGAAAAGTGGTGTGAGGTGAGGGAGAGGGCAAGTAAGATAGAACTCATGTAGACCTTTGTAATGATTCGTTCAGAACCGCCTGAAATTTCTTGCTGCCACATTAACTAGTTACTGGAGTTTGGGAAATATAGCTACTCTCTGGGAGACTCAGTTTTTTCCATCTTGAAAGTCATGATATCTGTCTTACATATTTTCACATGTTCAATGATACAAAATATATGAAAGAGTTTCACACAGTCCCTTACATTCAATAGAAGATCAATTTAAGTTGGATATGATTTTTTTTGCATGACAGTAAAATATTTCCTAATAGCGATAAGGTAAGCTGCATAGAGTGACTCTAGTATAAGAAGAAAAACAGGGAAAGTATGTGTTCAATGAAGATGAACTGCGTAACTTTGGAAGTTAGAACACAATGATAAAACCAGAGCAAGGGTAAAGTTATTGAACTTGAATCACCAGGAACAGGGTGAGTTAATTTTTTCTTTCTTTTTAAATAAGAACAAATGACAATAAAGCAAAGAACATTTGTGTGCACAATGTAGAAAACGGTTTTTTTTTTTCAAATTACCCTTCAGCAAAATGACCCATAACAGAAAGTTCAAGTCCTTTTTAATTATAAGTCTTATTTGTATGCTAATGTAGTCATCTCAGGAAAACTCTATTTTGTGAACAAATGAGTTCTTACATGAATTATGAATATAAATATGGGTTAAATTAGAGAGCTCCCAAATTTCAATTCTCTTTTTTGCACAGGTTATGGAATATTCTTCAAGCATGTAGCCGTGAATAGCTGGGCTTTCAGCCGGTATTTTCCTCACTTCCCAGGATTCCATGTGTCAGTGAAGAAAAACAAGTCCCTAGTAAGCCAGACGGCCACTGAATGTACAGTGAGCCCCTTAGACCTCTAGCCTGGACTGCTGTGGGCCCCTAAGATCCTGTTCCCATGATTCCTCTCTGTATGAGCCTTCTTACTCAAATATAAAAGGACCCTCCCCCAACACACACCAGTAGGGTTTATTAGGAATAAGGGTATAGTATTTTAAACCACAGAGGTCCATAGCAACTTGGATGTTGAGAAGACATAGTAGGGCCGCCTCAACAGCCACTACAGGCTTAAAGAAGAACCTCACTGTGCACAGTACCTGACAGGAAAATTCTAGAGAAAATGAGGAGACTAGCCCCACCAGATAGCAAACTATATTACAAAGCTACAGAAATTAATGTATCCTCAAATGGAATCTCAAAATAATTATCTCAAAATGAAGAATCCAGAACCAGAACTAAATGCAAGTAATAACTTGTATTTGATAAAAGGGACATTTAATGCCAGTGAGGAAAAGCTGGCTTATTCAAAAAATGGTATTGGCTGTGTCACTCCCTCATCAAAATAAATTCCAGATGAATCTTTAAGCACTTAAACATGAACCATAAAAGTGCTAAAATAAATCATGAAAGAATTTTTTTATAATCTTGGAAAGGGAAGCTTTTATAAACATGACACAAATCCAGAAGTCATTGAAAACATTAAAACAAAAGAAAAAAATTCTGTATGACACAATGCCACTAATGAAGTACTAACTACACCAAAAACCTGGTAAGACAAGATATGGTTTTTATATCCTTCATGAGAAAGCCCTTTTATAAATTAATCATTTTTTAAACAAGCAAGACCCAAGAGAAAAACAAAGAACATAAACCAAAAGATTACAAAAAGAAAAGTACAAATGGCTCAAAGATATGAAAAGATTATCAATTTCCCTCAGAAGAGAAGAAATGCAAATTAGAACTATGACATAATGTTATTTTCAGATTAACAAAATGCAAAAAAATTGATATACAAGGACAGGGGAAGATTGAACCTCCCATTCCCTGTCAATGGGAAGAGAAAAACAGCCTCTGTGAGAAGCACACTTTGAATACCTCCTAAAATCCAATTTGTGCCTTTTCCATGACCAAAGAATTCTACTTCCAGAAATTTGTGCTACTGAGATATTCCTCATAACATTCACCCAAGACAAATCACACCAGTATTTTTTTAATAACAAAAGACTGGAAACAAGCTAAATACTCTTCAGTAAGGGACTTGTTAAAGAAAGGAAAAATAGTTTAACTGTAAATGGCATTTTATGTAGCCATTAGAAAGGAAGAGGCAGCTAGTTTAAAATAATCTTGAAGCTCTTGGAAGGGAACAAAATAAAAGTGCAGAACCATGGGAATTCACCATCTATAATAAAGATGGAACATGTAGGGGCGCCTGGGTGGCTCAGTAGGTTAAAGCCTTTGCCTTCAGCTCAGGTCATGATCCCAGGGTCCTGGGATCAAGTCCCACATCAGGCTCCCTGCTCTCTCTCTCTCTGCCTGCCTCTCTGCCTACTTGTGATCTCTGTCTGTCAAATAAATAAATAAATAAAATCTTAAAAAAAAAGATGGAACATGTATCCAAATATGTTTGCATATACATATTTTTCCTGAAAGTGTCCGGGACAGACCTGCAATGGTAGCTGAGCTCAGGGTGAGAAACTGGGTGTCTGAGGTTATGGGTGGTGGGATGATTATTTCACTCTATTCTGATTAGTACCCATGGGATTTTGTACAAAGTACATTTATTACATGTCCCCTAAAATAATGAATTTTAAAATAGCCTTACAGCATGCTCCTAAAGCTTTTTAAGAATATTGTACTCAAGGGGCACCTGGGTGGCTCAGTCAGTTAAACATCAGACTCTTGGCTTTGGGTCAGGTCATGATTTCAGGGTGCTAGGTTCAAGCACCATGTGGGGCCTTGGGCTCAGTGCAGAGTCTGCTCAAGATTTTCTCTTCCTCTCCCTGTGCCCCTCCTCCTGTTCTTTCTCTCTCTCTAAAATAAAGAAATACATAAAATCTTAAATATATATATATATATTAGTCTAAACACTACTTCCTTGGTGCCTCCTCTGAAGCCAACAGCCATCCTCTGTGTTGAACTAAATATCAAGCTAATTTCAAATGAGCTCTACTCTTCTCGGTACAAACTGACCACCCAGATTTATCCATTATCAGAGCCCTCAAACATACACAGGTGCCCTTACTTGAGTTCAGTCTGTTTTGTACTGACTTTTCACACAATAATACTTGGCTCCGTTTAGCTGTTCCATAATCGCAATGTCCCTGTAAGAGTGCTTACCATGTGTATCTCAAAGATAAGAGCATGGACCCTTTAGCTATCTGGCTTCGTTACTATTTCATCTCTGTGGTGGCTCTGTGTCCTTGAGGAAATATTTATAAATAATAATTCATATTATGGGGACAGTAGAAGTACCAACCTGTGGAAATTTAGAGTATTGGTTTAGAAATATTTATTGCCCCTCCCCGTGGATCAGAGTGGCGTACATACTCCTTTGACTTGGGTTTGGCTCTGTGACTTTTTTTTTTCCCCCAGTTACTGAAGATGCATAACACTAAAGGCTGGAAAGTTCCCTTTCCTATCTTGCATGTCTGCCATGATCATGAGGAGAACATGGTGGAGCTAACCTGCTAGACCCAGGAGAAAAATAAGAGAGACTCAAAAACAAAACAGAGAAACCTCAGCTGGGTTCAAGCAAGATCAGCAGATTTTCAGACAGAGTAGACAGCCTGCCAAGGACAGCCTTCCTAAAACACTGGGAAGCTGCAGAAGTGTTTGCTGCTATATGCTGATGAAATTTAGTGGGTATCTGTTACATAGCATTATGTTGGATGTAAGTATCTGCCTATAACTATAGCTACCAGTTTAGGAAAATTAAGAGAACTGATACATTTGAAGCGCAGAAAATAATTCTGGGCACACACTGAGTACTTCCGAAAAATTCCCTATTGTAATTGTCCTCATAGATGCTAATTCTATTAAGGTAATTTCAAGGGTGCCTGGGTGGCTCTTAACAACTGCCTTTGGCTCAGGTCATGATCCTAGAATCCTGGGATCCGACCCCACATTCTACTCCCTGCTCAGCAGGGAATCTGCTTCTCCCTCTCCCTCTCTTCCTTTCCTACTCACGCTTGCTCCCTGTCGCTTGCTCACCCTCTCTCTCAAATAAGCACATAATTAAAAAAAAAAAAAAAGATAATTTCAGTACTCATGTTTCTGATATTGTTCTGGTATTAGCTATTGGTCTATTCTGTTTCTGCTGCTGGAGATACCTGTCTCCCTGGTTGCCATGCAGCCTTTTGGATGGCCTCAGACTCTCTCAGCACGGCAGTTTCATTCTTAATCTCACATGATACACATGCACCCCTAATCCCAGCATGCCTTTAACACAGTGCATCATGTCATGCATTCCTACCTCTTTAATTCATTTCCCTCTATTCTTATTGCCCTGCCCCGTCCCACTAGAGAAGGGAAGCCAACAACCATTCCCATTCGTGACTCTGGCTTCAGGCAGGATCCTATTCTGCAGAAGTTCTAATGGAGTGTGACTCTTGGTGATTATTTCTTGTCTCTGGACCTCAGATTTCTCATTTGCAAAATGAGGCATTAGGTTACACCCTCACTGAGAATTCTTCCACCTCCATTTCCTCTATTTAAACAAAATAAGGCAGAAGTACATAAACAGTTTCTTCTGAACTAGTAAACTGTGAGGTTATGTTTCCATGCTTGTTTAAAACTTAGAGGTTATGAAAGAACATCTTTGACATGTTTTTAAAGGTTCTTGACAAGGTTATACCAAAAGCATTATTGTTGTTATTCAAAACGAAAAATTTTACTTTCTAAGAAATTTCTAACCTTTGTTTTCAATTTGATTTTTCTGATTCCAGAATATTTTCTTCAAAATGTCTCATAACACGCCATCTGGGTTAGTTCATGATATATAGTTCTATATAGATGATGTCTAATATACTGGCAGTGGAAATTCCTTATTTATCTTAATGGCTGTTGACTTAACATTTAATGCACTTCCTGAAATTAGAAGCATCATTATTAAGATTCTTCTTCTATGCCATTATAATGCTAGAACACAATTTTAAAAACTCAGTTTGTTATCTTTCAATAATCATATTTTGTACATTTGAGGTAAATTTATTGCATATGTGAGAAACACAAGAAAATGTCAAAATAGCTCATATTTTAAATATATTCAGATAGAGAGAGGGAAAGGTATATGACATCTAATTCAGTGATCTAGGTTACCATCATTAGAAGTTTAGTGGCTATTATTTCAACTTTTTCCTGTCTTACTTGCACATATACACCCACACAGAATTTATTTTGTAAACACAGTATCCTATTACTTTGTACCTTGATTTTTGCACTTAAAAATGTACAGTGAAAAATTGTCATGGTCCTTCCTAATGGCCACATGGTAATACATTGTACAGATATACTGTGATAATTTAAACAATATGCCATTATTACTCAGATTGTTTCCATTTGAATTTACACAGTATATAGATTAGACACCCTTGTTTATGTATCATTATACATATGACTAAGCATTTCTGGGGATCACTGTTAAGAACTGAAATTGCTGAATCATGTCATCTGTTTATTGTTTGTTTTGTTTGTTTTGTTAAATATGTCCAAATGACCTTCTGAAGTTGTGCCAAAATACAGCCCCACTGACATTGTCTTATATTCTTTCTCTCCATCTCCTTGATAACCTGGGTGGTAGCATTTTATTTGTTTGCTTGGGAGATAAAAATGGTATTAATTTGCTTCTTCTGATTATAATTGCTGCCTTTATGCCTTGTTACAGTAAGTATTTTTATTTTATGAATTACTTTTGTTCCTATTTTGTCACCTTTTCTCTATTAAGTAGTTTATTTTTATCTTGCTGTATTTTAGTAGATGCTTGAATATTAGGATATGAAACCTATGTCTATTCTGTTTTGCAAGTATTTTCTTTTAGAGTGCTTCTTAAGTTTTAATGTTATTTGAGGTATTTTCCCCTACCATAAGTTTTTATGTCTGATGTTGATAAATCTGTCATTTCCTCGAAATCATCTGAGTATGAAAGCTTCTTCAGAAGGCTTTCTAAAGCCCAGAATCACAAATATGTCCCTGTGTTTTGTACTGTCGTATACTATCGTATTCAAAATACTGTCATATTTTTTTTCACTTCTTAATTTTTTTTTGCATTTTTTAAAATTTATTTATTTATTTTCAGCGTAACAGTAATCATTATTTTTCACCACACTCAGTGCTCCATGCAATACGTGCCCTCTCTATTACTGTCATATTTTGAAAATTAAGTGAACCCAGGACCATCTGTACTATGACTAACTCAAAGACCCTGAAAACCTAGAAACATTGGTACTGGATTCTGCTTTAACAACAATGACTCTGCATACAGCCTCATATTCCCAAAACAACACTGCCCACATATTACAAGGTTTAGAGATGCTGCCCAGGCAGCTCCTCCACTTGGTGGAGCCCACGTATATCTCTGGAAATCTGCTTGGGGATTGCATGTCTACTCTTCTAGGGTGGGATTTAACCAGCTTCCATCTTGCCTGAGGACAAACCAAAGGAATTGGCTGGAAAACTTGGCACCAGGGATTAATAAATCTTGGTATTTGTTACCAAGGTCAAGGATGGAATCTCTTTCCACATTAGCTCTCAGAGATTGTTATCATTTTGTCATCAATAATAGCATCCCACACTCTGCTAACAATACAAAGGAGACATGATGTGGGAGCCAAATTATACTGTAAAGGTGGAATAACTGACCTCATGTAGCTGGGCCATGAGTATCTTTATTCAAGAGTTTCAGAGAAATGGTAGTTCCAGTCCAGAACACATCAGAATCACTATTTTTCTTAACTAGATGGACGGTGATATGCATAATATTGAGTGTTTTCTGGTTAATTTTCCTTCTAATGACTCAGAGGTACCATCAAATAATATGAGTAACATGCTGTCTTATTTTTTTCACTTTTATGTCTTTTTTACTCCCTTAGCAATTACTCAGTACCATACACTATTGTTAGCAAGCTAGTCAAGTTTCGGAGCCTCAATTCAGTTTTGAGACTGATTTAAAGTTTCACTAGATCTCCTGCAGCTGTCAAAGGAAATGCCCTAGTTGCTATTCTGGGGCAGTCTTTGGTGTTTCTGTTCAACCCTTATTATCTGGAAAATCTCTAAATAAGTTCTATAAATGGAACTTTCAGCTGCTTTTACCAAGAATGACTTGGATTATAAGGTTTTAAGGTCATGAATTTTTATTTGGAGCTAACTCATACTACAGGGGTTGAATTCAACCATCATATATTTCCTTTAGAAAAAGAAAAGAAGGAGAAAGAAACTTAATATTCTACCTTTTGGGCATTATTATATATTGGCATGTTTATACAGGCATATGTTTAGGAAGACTTGGAAAGAAAAAAACGAGAGAAATAGGACGATTAGTTAGAGGCAGAAGTATAGGCAGGATGTGGTCAATGACAAATGGCAAAACAATCTGAAGACAGCAACATGTAACAGTTTATATGAAATCTAGGACTGACTCCAGTTTTTGGTACTTTCAAATTTAGGGATTGGATTTCAGGGCTATGGACCCAATCCATGTTTGGAGACGAGAAAAGTATTGTAGTATGCTAAGTAGATAGTGGGCTGTTGGGGGCAGGTGCGTGTGGGAGAGATTGATATAAGGAATATAATCTGGAACAAAGTTTATTTAGCACTATAGTTCACAAAACTTCTGCACATCAATTTTATCTTTGATCTTACATCATTCCTATGAGGCAGGGGTTATTATTCTCTTTCTACAAATGAAGAAATGGGATCTCAAAGAGATTAAGCCAACTTTATCCCCAAACACACGGCTAGTAAATGGTAAAGTTGAGATTCACAATCCAAGACTTCTGATTCATTATTTTAAGCTTCCTCTGTATTCACTCTTCCATCCTTCTATTGAAAATATTTTAAGACCAAATCATGGCATGGTCATCCAGCATGAAGCTATTGCATTGTGAATGGTACATAATAAAATCACCCCTTTCTCCCCAATTGCACATCTGGGAGAACAATGTGAGTCAAAAAGAGGGGAGGGGGTTGGGTGAGCCTGGTGGTGGGTATTAAGGAGGGCACCTATTGCATGGAGCACTGGATGTGGTGCATAAACAATGGATTTTGGGACACTGAAAAAATAAAATTAAATAAAATTTGAAAAAAATTAAAAGGAGACCGCAGCCACGGACCTGGGGTGCCATCTGCCAGAAGGCAGATCCTTCTTCCCAGTTGCCCTCATTTTCTCTTCTCTTTTTTAGCTCATTTTTTAACCTGTTACACAAACAATAATAAGAATAAAGTTAAATAAATAAAATATAACTTCACTTCTGGTAAAATTAAGGTTAAAGGGCATGACTTCAGGTCTGGTAACTAACTGAGCTGGTTAATACTATTCCTGTGGATTGAATTTGCTCAACTAGTCACAACTCTTCCCAAAAGAAGAGAAGAGAAGAAAAATTTGCCTCAGATAATCTCCTAAGACAAGAAATAAGAGAGGTTATAGATTATTCAAATTGAAGTCCCAATTCAAATTGAATAGAAAGGAGATCCTCTTTCCACAGAGTGTCTGGTTTTTTAATCGGTACTTATATTTTGTCGGATAAATAATGAGTAAATTGATGATGCCCACTTCTTCTTTACCTTTTCAATATGCTGTATTGACCTCAAGTCTCTTAGCATTATCCTGATGATTTCCACGGCTTTAACCTTCTTTGTCCATTTTACTTTGAAATTTCATTATTTTGCAGCTCTGCTCACATACTCAAAAAGGAAAATATGACAAATCATGGATAATAAGTTGCATTGGGTACTACAAGGGAAAATTGAAATGGCCAATGATTTGAAGCAGGGTAGTGATAAAAATAAATAAATAAATAACCACCAGCTGTGTTCTATTATTCACAAAGTAGGTTTCAGTTTTGCTATCTCATTTAACTCACATAATCATTTGAAGAATTGGTTACTATAAAACAATATTTACAGATAAATGAGAGGACCTGGCCCCTGAGTGGTTAGACCTGGACAAGCACAAGTTGATGGAGACTCTGGACATTGAACCCATATCGTATGATCCATAACCTGGTATGTCAGTCAGGCAGCATGTACAAAGAGTTCCATAAAAGCAATATGTGAGCTTACCCATCTCAATTGCTACATTCCTTCTCTGACCAGATGAAAATGATTCATTTGTTTTATCTATGGGCTTACCCCTCACACTGTTCATTTAGGAGCTGTCTGCTTAGGCTCCACATGTCCTTCTGAACTAGGAGAAAGGTTGGAAGGACTCCGCCTGAAAAGAATTTCAAGAAGAATGAAGACAACCAGGACAGAAGAAGTATAGAATCCAGAGATCCTGTGTAGGAAGGTGAGAGTATAAAACTGTCAGGCATACTGGAATGGAGAGAGGGAATGGGACAAAAGGAACAGGGCTGCGCATGAGAATGTTTGCTTCCCCCTGCCTCCCTTCTCCACCTTTGGAGAATTAATTTGGATAAAGGGAATAAGAAGAACAAGCCGAAGTTAATGAGCTTCCAAGGACTATTTTCTTTGACCCCATAAACTATTGAATACAACATGAGTAAAGACTGGAATTTCTGTTCAGTCTGAGCTTCTTTTACTAAAGCACTAGAACACCTCCAGGACTGGCTAACATGGGTCACGCCTCCTTCAGCACTGTACTATGCTTCCTCCAGCTGCCATGTTCATTGCATTGAATTCCCAGGTCAAGGCCAAGCTGACCCATATTTCATTTTTCTTTTATTTTATATTTTCATTCCCACATTCATCCTTGTCTCTTTTGTTCCATTGGAATCAGCTCTACTATCATAAGCATTTCTTTTATCTCCCTATGTTTGGCTAAATATACGCAAGGACAGCCCTTAGTTCTATACGTTAGGCTCAAGCCAACTCCCTACATGACACCAGGGACATTTTTTCCCCTAACCATTCCACAGGGAGTTCTCCAGCTGTGGTTAGGACTCAGACACCACATCATGCCTACCACTACCTCATTACCATATTACAATACCTTTTCTCATTTCCTTTATCTGAAAGACAATCTCTCCTGTCTTACAAATTCTTTTGCATTTTCACTTCCGTTTTCTAGAAACTTTCTTCAACTATCTGATTATATGGCAAACAGTGGGACTAATTCCATCTGAAAATTACCTTGACACTCACTTCTGTGAGCAAATAATGTTGTGGTTACAGCTTTCATAAGCTCATGGATAAACTTTTTATGCTTTTTTTACCACTTCAAAGAAATGTCAGCATGTTTATTCAAAATGGTAAATTTTAATAAAATATTGACTCACATCAGATTATTTTGTTTTTAAGTAGTCACTTTGAAAAGAATGTATTAGAGGACTTAATATTAGAAGACTCGTGACCCATCTCAACATGTATGAAAATCTTTTTTAACACAATTGATCAAGCTGATTTGAACCCATATGAAGAAACAAGGAGTCACTATTTTTAGTTTGTAACTACAAGAATTTTTATTTAACAATAAATTTACTATAAAATTTTACTTATACTACTTAGCAGAGACAATTTCAAACCACTCACTCAGAATAAGAAGAAAATTCCATGGTTCCAAACTCCTACTCAGAGAGGAATACCTTCTACACTATTCTGGTGTAGTTACTCAGCACTAATAGTTGGAAACATCCATTTCACATCAAGCCAGCTGGCTATCTTTTGCAACTTTTGACAATTGTTCACAGTTCTACCTTCCAGGAGCAAAGCTAAACAAGTCTACTACATTTTCAACACAACAGAACTTCAGATACTTAAAAGATCCACAATGTCCAACATGAGCTTTCTTTTATCCTGGCTAAAAATTTTATTAAGTTTTATTAAGTTTTATTAAGTGTTCCCCAACATGGTGTTTTTAATTTCCAGATCCTTCACACTATTTTATAAACAGCCCTTTGAAGTGGTGCTGCCCATAAATGAACACTGTGTCCCAGTGTCTGACCAGGGCTGAAAAACAGTGCGGGGAGACCTTCCTTGATCTAGAGCTCACAGTCAAAGACTATTACTATATTTAAAAGAAATGGCATTATGTTCGTTGTTTTTAAGTTTATGAGTGACTAAAAATCCACGATGTTGTTTTGCCCCCCTTCTCATCCAACACACACACAAGAACAGCTGGACAACCGGACTTTCCCATTCTCTCAATAAATACACATTTTGGCAGCCAAATGTAGGACTATATCCCTGCTTATTATTTCAATCCAGCATTCTACTCTTTGTTATGCTTGATTCTATCTCTTATGCCAATAGCAATTTCTCTCAGCTCGTACAAGCTAAATAATAACAACTCCGCCTGGGTATAACCAGCAATATGACTGCCATTAAGGACCCCTCCTGTTGAAATGTTCTTTGGGTATTATTTAATCAGTTGCAATTCTATAAGAAGACACTGTCAAATACTTGTTCCTAAGACTTAAAAAATATAAAAAGTATAAACACTATAATACTTCTAAAACTTTAGATAAAGCAGGTAAATTATTAAAAATCATAACCACTAAGAAATAAAATAAAATAATGCATAAGTAACTTAATAATATTCTATTATGCATTAGATAATTTGAATTGTAATATGTCAAAATGTCCTCAAAGCTTGACAACAAGTCATTTGAGCTGTAGCTCAAGTTCTTTATCCAGTAGGTTAATTTCCTATATTTCATTTTCAATAAATTGGACATAATTTGACTAAATTCAACCTGTTCTCTTTGTAGCTAAGTTTTCTTTCCCCTCTGGTTTCCTTTAAGATTTTCTCTTTGGTTTTCTGCAATTTGAATATACATGTCTAGCTGTGTTTTGGGTTGTTTTGTATTTATCCTGCTTGAAATGTCTATGAGGTTTTTGGAACTATAGTTTGGTAACTGCCATGAATTTTGGCAACTTCTTAGCAATAATTTCTTCAAATATTTCTTCTGTCTTGTTCTTTCTTTTCCAAACATGCATGCATTACATTTGCTATTGACACACTGTTCTTGAATGCTCTGTTTTGTGTTTGGGTTTTGGAAGTTTCTGTTGATCTATCTTCAAACCCACTGATTCTTTCCTTGGTTATATTTAATCTAGTGATGAGCCCATTGAAGGCACTTTTTTCGTTTCTGTTACTATGTTATTGGGTTTTTTCCTAGAATTTTGTTTTGATTCTTGGTTATATTTCCTTTCCCCTCCCACTGATCGTACCCATCTGCTCTTGCATGTTGTTTACTTTTTCCATTAAAGTCATTAACATATTAACTGTAGTTATTTTACATTTGCTTTGTGATACTTCCAACATCTGTGTCATATCTGAGTTTTGCTCTGATCATTGCTCCGTCTCTTCAGACTGTGTTTCTCTTGCCTTTGGCATTCCCTGTCATTTATTTTTCTCTTTTTCTTCTTTCATTTTGTTTTTCTCACTTGCTTGCAGATGTATTGCAAAAGATAATAGATAGGAAGTAAATAGACCTTTAATGTGAGGATTTATGTTAATATGGAAAGATTTGGGCCATGTTTAATGTTTGTTGTAGTTATAGGACCAGTGGCTTCAGGTTCCTCTAATGTCCTTGTTTTCATCCCCACATCCCACCCTCTGCCCCATGGATTTGGAGTTTCCTTTTGTACTATTCCTCAGAGAGAGTCTGTGTCTGGTAGTTCTTTCAGCTCTAATCCAGTATTATTACTGGAGGCTTATTAGTATAATTGTGGGATATAGAGGGAAAGGACCCTCCTCTGATCTTCTAATTAAGTCTCAGTTTTTAGTGGGCCTGTGCCTCAGAGGTATGGTCTTCAAAGTATGTGTGAACGTCCTCCAGGGTCATGACTCTCCCTCACCTCTGCCCCAATCCATTCCCCACTACAGTTCTCCAGCCTAATATCTTAAAGCCCTACTCCCAGTTGACCAATGGTTTTATTTATTTTTTTTTTCCTTAGATGAGACAGGAAGACTAGAGTTGGCTGGAGTGAGTTAGAAGGTTTTAGTTTTGCACGGTGAAATCTCTTCTCCCAGGGAGTTTAGGCTTTGTTAAGGGGAAGTCTTGGGGGAGCGTGGAGTTCATGCTGGCTTACACTTCTCTAACCCCTGCCCAGGCCTTGTATGGAGTTTTCTCAGATCTTTCCAGGGAAGATCTTGTAGGGTTCCTGGCAGAAGAGCCTGCAGTCTGTGGGCCCCTTATCTAACTGTGGCCTCCAGGGCCTTTTGTTAACATACTTGTCTGCATTTAGACTGCAATCAAATTACTAGCAAAGTGTTCCTACTGGCTTGTGGCATATGGGGTCCTCTGTTCCAAGAAAACAAATCTCAAGTGCTGTACTTATCTGTGTAAGCCCAGCCCTCCAGATCTGGGGATGAAGATGTGTCCTGCGACCTCAGTTCTGTGACAAATCTGAGAAAAGTCATTAATTTTTCAGTTTGTCTAGCTTTTATCTGTTGTAAGAACAAGGCCAACAGCTTCCTGCTTTAGGGAATAAAACCCAAAAGTCTGTCAAATTCAGTGTTTTATTATCTCCTTCAAAACTAAATCAAAGTCAGGCAATTTACTCCAAATTTTTCTGTTAGAATAAAGCAGGATAGAAACTCTCATTCAGATGCATGTTTTTATTCACACTTACTCATTATATCACTGTCCTGTTCATGATCCCCCTTTCACAGTATATAATGTGGTTCACAGAAGTCATCACCCATTTGGAAAGCCTCTTGAGTAAGATGTTTTAGAAGTGATTAACTTAACAAAAAGTAGTAAGGAACTTTTTCTTTATACATGTTCCTTGCATATATTGAGCTATTTATGTATTGCATGTTAGAGTTTTAGTCAATTTTAAAGCAAAATATATGGTAGTATTCATACATCACAGTAATTGTTCAACTGTTAGTCCTTATTACCTGTCCTGTTATTATGGATATCCTGCATATCGTTTGATAGGAGAAGAATAAATGAAACAAGATGGGATTGGGAGGGAGACAAACCATAATTGACTCTTAATCTCACAAAACAAACTGGGGGTTGCTGGGGGGAGGTGGGGTTGGGAGAGGGGGAGGGGGTTATGGACATTGGGGAGGGTATGTGCTATGATGAGTGCTGTGAGTGTGTAAACCTGGCGATTCACAGACCTGTACCCCTGGGGATAAAAATACATTATATGTTTATTAAAAAAAAGAAAGAAATTTATAAAATTTTTAAAAATTTCAATAGTTCTTCTTGTTTTTCTTTTTCTTTCTCTTTTTTTTTTAACTTTTCCCTAAATATATTTGATTTTAGCTTCATGTCTGGTTTTACCTATTTCTCAAAAAAAAAAAAATGGCACGTGCCTGGTTTTGCACTCAAAGCTCATACTCCCATAGTTTTACTACTTCCACTAATTAAAAAAATATATTTAAAAAGCATAGTTTTTGTTTGTTCTGGAATGATTATGTTTACTAAAAAAGGTCACAGATTTTGGAAGTGACATGAAAATATTACTTCATGCTATCAGTTGTGAAATTTATAACCAGTGTGACTATATATATCTTAAGGTAGTCTAACTTAACTGTGACATCTTATACATTTCAGCTTTTTAAAAATTGACTGTCATCTTTCAGTTTCTGCTATGGTCTTATTTGGTAGTGTGTGAGAGTCTTGTGTAAGGTTGATGAAATATGAATGCCAAGTATGCTAGCCCGGGGTGGTTTATCAGCTGCACTTGTTTTGGGCCTCTTCTGACCTCCTGACGCTGTGTTCAGACAGTGGCCAAGGCCAAACTATCCAAGATGGTGTTTCCTCTCACCTATCTTCATATCAGTGTTCCTCTATGAGGATCACCCTCCATGCACTGTCTTGTGCTCTAGGGTTTTTCCAAATGGCATCTCTCTTCAGCAGCAAAAACAAGGCATTTCACAAGGTACACATGACAGGGTAACAAGAACATAGAAGTAGATGGGCTAGTTCTCTTTAAAGTGTAGGCTGGTAAATAACACATCACTTCTACCATGTTCTATTTGTTAAAGTGAGTCACAGGCCAATCCAGGCTTATTGTGGAAGCCACTGGAAAAGGATGAGAACACTGAAAGCTGTGGGTCATTGAGGGACATCAATATGAACAGTTATCACATTCCTTCTATTTGTCCTCAACTTTACATCCTTCCTACATGTAAAGTACATTTACATCTCCCCAGTACCCCTGAATCTTACCCATCATGGCATTAAGGTTGGGTTGGAAGTATAAGATTTTTTCATCTTAACACAGAGCTGGAGATGTGGTTTCTTGAGGGAGGCATCTCTAAATCTGAAGATCTGTATAATGAAAAGACAAGTTCCCTGCCCCATGCCATTCCCCTCTCACACCAAATATGTAATTATGAGTCAGTAGCAGCAGAACAGCAATCGACACACTCAAAATAAGGGGACAGGGGGACAGAAGGATTACAGTAGTGAAAGGCCCATAGAAATTCTGAATTCTGACTGGTACCTCTATTCAAGAATTAGAGTAGGATTCAGTCTCACCTCTGGGAGTGTTTTTTCCCATGACTGCTGGCTTCATCCTCCAGGAATTGGACTCTGCTCCCCCCCCACCATACACGCTTTCTTTTCAAAAAAAATAAGCCAATTTTGCAGTTGAGGAGCTTTCTTAACCCATTTCCTACACATCAAAATTTGAGGGTTCAGAGTCCTCCTCATTTTCAATGGACTCTGTCCCTTGTAACCCAAGAAATTGCAACATCTTTTGAAACTTTGTGGGTTTCCTATGCATCAAATTATAAATCCACTACAATAGAAAAAAGTCACATTCCTAAACTTTTTAAGATGGCCTTCTCTGCCTTAGACTGCTGTGAGCCAAGCCCTGAAGATGCTGGTCAAATTCTTAGGAGTCATTTTGTCCTGTGAGGATCACTGAAATAATTCTGAGGTCTTATGAATGTTTCTTAGAGCAGCATCCATGAGGTTTTGACCTTAGAACCACAGATTACTGACAACACTCAAGATTTGGTCATGGTCCTGAAGCCATTTCTTACTTGGGGTATGGTCTGCTGAGAAATACTAAGGATAGTAGTTTTATTTATTTTTTAATAGTTTTATTTTTAAACACAGCAAATTTCAGCTACTTTATACTCTCTTTAAATTTTGCTTGCAAATGAAACAGCTTCTTCTACTCATCTCCTTACTTCCATGCAGATAATAGAAGCTTAGAAGGATATTTATGTCTGGAAAACTTAGCTTGATCCACACTTTCATTAAATAATTTCTATCATCCTTCCATATTAGCAGAGGTGACTTTATTTCCAAACTTTCCACCACAGTATACCACAGTATAAAACCAATTGCCTCTTCCCTCCTATCCTTCTTTTCTGTCCTTCCAGCTTGTAATAACAGTTTCCTTGAGCCCCTTCTAGCTCTAGGGAATGCCACCCATTCCCTACACCCTTAACATGTATTTTAGATTTTTGTTACTCCAACTGCCTAACATGAGTTCCAATTTCTGTTTTAGTAGCCTAATGCTGCATAATGAACTACCCCAAACCTTAATGACTTTAAACAGTGAAACAGTGATGATTTTATTCAGCCCCATTATTATGTGGATTGGCTAAGGATTATCTTGTGGTTCTTCTGCTCATCTCTCTTCCGGTATCTTACATGATTACATGTAAATGAATGGAGGTTGCCGTATCGAAGATGAATATCCCACCCACAGGTCTGGAGCCTCTGTGCTCCTACATATGACCTCTCCACATGGTGTCCCCTTCTTCAGGGCCTCTCCACATGGCCTTTCTCTCTAGACAGGCAGACCAGAACCCAAAGGTTAGCAGAGGATACTGCCAAGATTGTTCAAAAATTACACCTTAAAATGACATAGGATAGCACCACTTTCACCACTTTTTATTGGTTAAAGCAAAATGCAGAATAAATTCAGGCTCAGGGTGGGAGGAGATCACACAATGACATGGGAAGCTATAAGCATGAATGTATTTATTTTATTATTTGGTAATGCTTTGATGTCTTTCACTAAACTCATTTGGCAGTAATGATCTAAAGAGAATGAATGCTCAATAATTGTTTTAAAAGTACCGAACTTTGATTTCTCAGAAAGATAGTGATGAATTTACAATGTATTCATTAATATTTATCATTTACTATGGGAACAGTGACAATATTAATATTCACACAAATGACAGAAGACAAAACTCCTGGCAAAGTATCAGCTTTAGCTTTAAAATTAATAGCTACTTTTACAGAGACTGTTCAAAAATGAAAATTTACCCATGTTTGTATTTATTTTATAAAATGAGACTTCTCTTTTATACCAAATAGTTCATCTCTTTAATTAATTTTTAATGCAAGTTTTGCAAATGTACAAAACCTTAACTGATGGTTGTTTCTTGTGTTGACTCTATTTGCAGAATAATCGTGTAAATAATGCAATTGTTATATCAGTATCATCTGGAGATTTAAATAGAAAATCACTTAATTTCAGCAATAATTCTATTTTCCCTAATTCATAGAATTAAACTTAAGCTTTATATTCATTATGTCAAAAATAAAAATTCAAACATTTTTGGCAAATGCTATTGTAAATCTAATTTAAAAGGACACTTTTAAAGATAAATGTGTGGGGAAAGGAGAGTCATAGTAGAGATGCAAACATTGTTGGAATATTATATCATGGTTAAACCAATGCTCTTATTCCATTAAGGAAACTATGGAACATAAGTACACTTGGAATTGACTGAGGCGATGTGGACTGTAGATTGGGCAGTGGGAGCAATCTGCCCTGGTATTAGCAACAAAGTGATACGTTACCTCTCACAGATTGAAAAACAATACCATCATCCCCAAATCAGTTCCTCATTACCATCACAACCCTGCCATTTGATTAGTGCCAATGATATAACACTTCTACTCCTAAAATCATTTTTTGATTAAAGTTCTAAATAATTTCTACAATTACTGTTGAGCTTTAGCAATACAAGTGTATACGTATGTTTCATATTAGCATATTTTACTCTTTTACCTTACAAGATACTCTGTGGAAGTTAATTCAGAGAACCAGTTGTGTTGTTCACACCATCACATGCAGTCTTAGCGACATGGTGAAGAATAGAGATCACCACGCTCCTTTTTTGCTTCCCTTCATTGACCAGATTTTAGAAATGTTTTGGCTTTTAGATGATTACTTTAAGATTACCCAAATTTTCTTAAGGCATTACATTTTTCTTCAATGATATCTTTAGGTTTATTTTTTTAATTTCTTATTTTAATTCCAGTATAGTTAACATACAGTGTTATAATATTTTAAGAAGTGATTCAACACTTCTATACATTAGTCAGTGTTCATCATGATAATTGTTGATCTCTTTAGATTTCTATTGCATTTTTGATGAAATCACTTGGAAATATCTCATCAAAAGATTTCAATGGAATATCTGAAACTTCAATATGTTAAACTTTTAGAAAGTTGTAATTCTTGAAAAGAAAACTAGTAAGAAGAAGATATTGAAATATATTCCCCAAAAAAGGTGGGGAAGACTAACTAAATTACATGATAAAGAACTCAAAAAATATATACCACTCACCGATTTTGCAGTTCTAAAGTTCTGCTTTAGAATACTTTTTTAAATACTTTTACTTGATGAATTTTTTGGTGGGGGTCATATTTTTAATCAGCCAATGATGTGCTCCATATTTGGAATGGAATGAAATCGAGAAGATCTACAACATTGAAAACCTAAAACCTAAATTTGGCAAGGCATTCAAAAACATAACTATAGATAATTTATTTGATGAATTTTTGTCACATAAAAATGTTGGCTGGGTGTAGGTATTCTGAATTGAAGCAAAAACACAGAAACTCTGAAAATGTGCAAACAAATTATATTTGAAGATAAAAGGACTTATAATAGCTTTTTTTTTTAGCAGAATTTGTGCCAGTTTCCAGGTGTCTCAGCATTTATAGGAGAGCATCTTCTCAACCATGCAGATGGTCTACAGAGAAGAATTAGTTGAGAAGTCAGCAATTTCAGAGTTCTTAGCCACAAAAGAAATGTAGCAGATGAGAGGCAATATCACTATAAAAGCAAGAGCATTCAACAGAAATACACCAGTGATAAAGAGATACAGTTAGAAAACTGCAAGAATGCATGGAGCACTGGGTGTTGTGCAAAAAGAATGAATACTGTTACGCTGAAAAAATAAATAAAATGGAAAAAAAGAAAACTGCAAGAAACATGAATATGTATCAAGAATGGTTATTCTGTTCATGCTGTTTTTAGTACTTAAAGCATTACAATTAATAAGCATTTCAATAAATATTTAGCAAATATTCTGTTTCATTCAATGTATATAAAATGAGAAGTTTTTTAAGGGAAGACACTTAGTTTTAAAAGTGGTTTTAAAAGACATTGTAAGTCCAAGCAGTAAACTCACTTCATAGTAAATTAATAAATGTTTTAAGTTAATGATTAAATATTATGTTACCCTCTTCATAACAGAAAATACACTGAAGTCTAGAAATAAATAATCAAATAAAAAACACATTTCAGAATGTTGCCCTTTTATTTTACTTTTCCTTTAATTTTTTTTTTTTTGCAAAGCCTCTCACAAACATTTAATTAAATAAAGTTTCATGTCCCATTTTCTGCTATAGTCTTCTACATTATTGAGCCTAATTCCAAGTGGTAGTATTTCCTTGATCCTGACTCTGAGCCCTCACTTTTGCCATTCCCTCTGCCAGGTCTTTTCCCTGGACTTTGCCATTGCTCATTCCTTACTACCCAGACTGCAGTTCTTCTCCTGAGTTGCCCTCTCTGACCACTCATTCTACCATAGTCCACCAACTTAAAAACTTAAATGCATTAGCATTTTTTTCTTTCCATAGCACATCCTACCAGCTGATTTTTTTGGTAACTTACTGTCTCCTTCCATCATTGAACAAGAGTGCCAGAGTGTAGAGTACTTGTTCTGTCCTCCTCACTGCCATATCTCCAGAGCAAAAAATAATTTTAAAATGTAGCTTGCAAGAAATAGACACTCCAAAAATATTGCTTAGAAAAAGCTTTATGCTGCAATGACCAATTTTGAGCCATTGATTCATATAAAGTTGGGGCAAAAATACACTGCATTAATCACAATGGAAAATGGCAGTGGTAACAACTATAAACAACAGCAGGGAAATCCAAGAAGGTATCAATAACCACATCTACCCAGTTCCCTGTTGGCCAAATGTTGGCCTAAAGGACATGAATAATCCAGTGTTTCCATGTATGGATAGTCTTTAGACATAACGAATTTTGAGAAATACATAAGATAGGTGTGAAAATAGTAATTAATCTGGCCTTTAAAATCTATGAGATGTATAAATGCAAAATAATTTCAATTCTTTCTTTTATCAAACTATCAAAGGATCACTTCATAGAAAATTGGGAACCACTGGTAAGCAAGAAAAAACTCTGAAAAACCTGTGGGAGTATTATTTGAACATTCCTTTCTCATTTGTCCCAAAGTCATGGCTCTTACCCTCTGATTTACTCATCCCTCTGTTTTGTTTCTTTAATTCTCTTGATGTAAGTCCTCCACACTGATTTACCTTTCTCTTTGGAGAGCTTTATATCACGTTCTAGTATGATCAGAAATTCTATTCTGAATAGATGGCCCAATATTCCCAACATGTTGATACTCTAGAAATGCCATCAATAGTGGTACCAAGGATTTGTGTAGTATTTATAGTTTACACTCCTTTGTGCCCTGGCATAGTAAGACACAAATCCTTACTAGGACCTCACCAGCCTGCCCTTCAGCCTTATTTCCCAGCAACAAACCTTGGTATCATTGACAACATATATTTATTCCTTTGAATTGTCCTTCTCAAATGCAATTCTGATTCACCCCCTTAGCATACTCAATCGTAATTTACAATAACCTGCATTTACATCTCTTCATGACTTAGAAACTCTGCAAGTGTCCAGTGTGACTATAAGCCCCAACTTAACTGGAATCTTTTGGGATGGCTAGAGAATTTTATTCCTGCCTCCACTCAGATGAAGTCCCAGAAGGCCATTACGAAGAGTGCCTTGTATGACATTTTTCTCTTGTTTTCTTCTTCCATCAGCAGAACATGAAGACAGCTTCCAAATGAGAAAGATAGTCTTGCAGAGAACCTGGTTCCTATGCCTAGATGTTCGCTTAAAAAGAAACTTGAAAAAGATTGTATGTTATATTGTACTTGAAATTTTCATTCTCTTGTCAACTGTAGTAAGGGAAAAAAAATCCTCACCCTCCTCATCAGCGTTTCAACAGTCCCGTCTTTTGTTGAGAGAGCAAAAAAAGATAGATATAGGAACTCCAGCCCCTAATTTGGTGTTAATATAATGGAAAGGGACATGCAGCCATATGATAGCTGCATGTTTCGGCAGATTACTTACTAGTATTCTTTTTAACTATCAAGTTACCTTAAACGTAATTACCATGTTCCCTGACATTCTCAGCCCTCCTTATAACTCTCCAAAATATAAAATAATGTAATCTTTCTGTCATTACAATTCATTTGTTATTGTGTAGGTATCTGGCAGAGAGCTCCAATGTATTAGCATGCCAACAGTTCTATCTACAGCACTATCAGGAAATAGCATGCCTTACTCTGTAATTAAGGGGGAAATTCCTGGGCAGTCACTACACTTTTGAGAATGAAAAACAAGCTCGTCATTAGAAAATTCCTTGAAAAATTCACAGTATCACAGACTTTACCCCCTTTATCACAGACTTTCTATAAGGTAGAGTTTCACCTGGAAAATACCACTTTCCCTTATGTTCTGCTGCGCCTTTGTGACTTGTCTGTTAAACTCTCCAACATTCAAGAAGAGCCTAACAAGAACATTAGATGATAAGAAGGCTTTCAAATTAAGAACTGGTTTGTCAAAATCACTTTGTTTTTCTACATGTGATTATGAAGCACAATTCAGCATTAAAAGATTTAAATTTGGAAGCTCTACTCAAATTACTAGAGTCAACAAAACTCTGTTATAATCCAATTTCACCTATTTTGTGGTCCCATAATATATCTCCTGAAATAGCATTGATTTTAAGACTTAAAGTCCTTTTTCCTTCTGGGAAAGTGTACGTGAATTTTTTTTTTTTTAAGATTTTATTTATTTATTTGGGAGACAGAGATCAGAAGTAGGCAGAAAGGCAGGCGCAGAGAGAGAGAGAGGGAAGCAGGCTCCCTGCAGAGCAGAGAGCCCGATGCGGGACTTGATCCCAGGACCCTGGGATCATGACCTGAGCCGAAGGCAGAGGCTTTAACCCACTGAGCCACCCAGGCGCCCCTATTTTATTTTTATTAGTATTTAAGAGTATCTGTGGTTCCTCCTTCAGGAATGTACATTATCAAAATGAAAAATTTCTAAATGTTTGGCTGAAGCAAATTATTTCTTGTTGGCTGGTTCAACTGATGGAAAGATAGAATGACGAGACCAGATCCTTGTGTGCAAACCACATCTGCATATGTCAGATGTGTGCAGCCACATGGACACAGATGGCTGCTGGCTGCACCAAGTCGTCTCATATTTGTGCGCAAGGTCATTAGGAAGTTGGAATAGGGGACAAGTCATCACCTGTACTAGAGAAAAACTTCCACCCTGCTTACTTATGTCAGGACACAGGTATCATCTGTCTATACATACAGCAGTATGAAGATGTTGAATACTGTAAAGATGATCTACGTGGCCAAGGTGAGGTCATTGTGTCACCACTCTGACCTAATATCATTTTAATCTATATAATTGTTCCTTTAAAGAAAGAAACTAGAATTACAATAAATAATGCTTGCTAAGATGTGCATATAAATTGAAAAGTTCTTGTAGGAAATCATTATCAGAATTTTGATTAAAATCTGTAAAGATTACTCCCTGAAGGCTAGGCAAATAATTCTTTTTTTTTTTAATTTTTTTTTCCATTTTATTTATTTTTTCAGCGTAACAGTATTCATTCTTTTTGCACAACACCCAGTGCTCCATGCAAAATGTGCCCTCCCCATTACCCACCACCTGTTCCCCCAACCTCCCACCCCTGACCCTTCAAAACCCTCAGGTTGTTTTTCAGAGTCCATAGTCTCTTATGGTTCGCCTCCCCTTCCAAATTTTTTTTTTAATAAACATATAATGAATGAATGACTCTTAATCTCACAAAACAAACTGGGGGTTGCTGGGGGGAGGTGGGATTGGGAGAGGGGGAGGGGGCTATGGACATTGGGGAGGGTAAGTGCTATCGTGAGTGCTGTGAAGTGTGTAAACCTGGCGATTCACAGACCTGTACCCCTGGGGATAAAAATACATTATAGGCAAATAATTCTAAGGGGAAAATGTTGATGGTAAGGCAGATACATTGCTAGAAATTCTTGAAAGTAGGCATGCATGGAAAGTTCGTCAGTCTCCTTATTGCCATTTTTGTGACATTTGGAGGACTATGTGATTCTACAGGGTCCTCAAGGCTGTGAAGTAGACTCCTTTGAATTTTGTGCCTTCCAAAGCTTTCTTTCACTCCCTCTTCCCACCATTGAGCAACTTTGTCAGTGTTGTATCCATGACTCAGGGGGAAATATTTCACAATTTAAACAACATTGCAATAACCACCCTCTTAATATTAATTTCCTGAATCCTTGCTAATAGTCTGATGAGATAAAGAGCTAATTCATCTTATATTTTCATAAATGGTGCCAAATTGCAATCCAGAAAAGCTATAACAAATTTTCACCAAAAATACCTGAAAGTATCCATTTCCCCTCAGTGTCACAAACACTGGACATCTAAAGTGACTTGTTTTAAAAGTCTTGTGAATAAAATTGCATACTTTTGTTTTAGTATGCATTTGATTTGCTAGTGAGTATGAACATATGTTTCTTTCCTATTTACATTTCCTATATTGTTTCTTGTAACCTTTTTTTATCAAATTTATTTATTTATTTTTTCAGTGTAACAGTATTCATTGTTTTTGCACAACACCCAGTGCTCCATGCAATACGTGCCCTCCCTATTATCCACCACCTGGTTCCCCCAACCTCTCACCCCCTGCCCCTTCAAAACCCTCAGGTTGTTTTTCAGAGTCCATAGTCTCTTATGGTTCACCTCCCCTTCCAATTTCCCTCAACTTCCTCACCTCTCCATCTCCCCATGTCCTCCATGTCATTTGTTATGCTCCACAAAGAAGTGAAACCATATGATACTTGACTTTCTCTACTTGACTTATTTCATTCAGCATAATCACTTCCAGTCCCGTCCATGTTGTTACAAAAGTTGGGTGTCCATTCTTTCTTTTTTTTTTTATAAACATATAATGTATTTTTATCCCCAGGGGTACAGGTCTGTGAATCGCCAGGTTTACACACTTCACAGCACTCACCATAGCACATACCCTCCCCAATGCCCATAACCCCCCCCCTCCCAACCCCACCTCCCCCCAGCAACCCCCAGTTTGTTTTGTGAGATTAAGAGTCACTTATGGTTTGTCTCCCTCCCAATCCCATCTTGTTTCATTTATTCTTCTTCTATCCCCCTAACCCCCATGTTGCATCTCCACGTCCTAATATCAGGGAGAACATATGATAGTTGTCTTTCTCCGATTGACTTATTTCACTAAGCATGATACCCTCTAGTTCCATCCAAGAACCATATGATACTTTCAATAGATGCTGAAAAAGCATTTGACAAAGTACAGCATCCCTTCCTGATCAAAACTCTTCAAAGTGTAGGGATAGAGGGCACATACCTCAATATTATCAAAGCCATCTATGAAAAGCCCACCGCAAATATCATTCTCAATGGAGGAAAAACTGAAAACTTTTCCGCTAAGGTCAGGAACACGGCAGGGATGTCCATTATCTCCACTGCTATTCAACATAGTACTAGAAGTCCTAGCCTCAGCAATCAGACAACAAAAAGAAATTAAAGGCATCCAAATTGGTAAAGAAGAAGTCAAACTATCACTCTTTGCAGATGACATGATACTATATGTGGAAAACCCAAAAGACTCCACTCCAAAACTGCTAGAACTTGTACAGGAATTCAGTAAAGTGTCAGGATATAAAATCAATGCACAGAAATCAGTTGCATTTCTCTACACCAACAACAAGACAGAAGAAAGAGAAATGAAGGAGTCAATCCCATTTACAATTGCACCCAAAACTATAAGATACCTAGGAATAAACCTAACCAAAGAGGCTAAGAATCTATACACAGAAAATTATAAAGTACTCATGAAAGAAATTGAGGAAGACACAAAGAAATGGAAAAATGTTCCATGCTCCTGAATTGGAAGAATAAATATTGTGAAAATGTCCATGCTACCTAAAGCAATCTACACATTTAATGCAATCCCTATCAAAATACCATCCATTTTTTTCAAAGAAATGGAACAAAGAATCCTAAAATTTATATGGAACCAGAAAAGACCTCGAATAGCCAAAGGAATATTGAAAAAGAAAGCCAAAGTTGGTGGCATCACAATTCCGGACTTCAAGATCTATTACAAAGCCGTCATCATCAAGACAGCATGGTACTGGCACAAAAACAGACACATAGATCAGTGGAACAGAATAGAGAGCCCAGAAATCGACCCTCAACTCTATGGTCAACTAATCTTCGACAAAGCAGGAAAGAATGTCCAATGGAAAAAAGACAGCCTCTTCAATAAATGGTGCTGGGAAAATTGGACAGCCACACGCAGAAAAATGAAATTGAACCACTTCCTTACACCACACACAAAAATAGACTCCAAATGGATGAAGGACCTCAATGTGAGAAAGGAATCCATCAAAATCCTTGAGGAGAATGCAGGCAGCAACCTCTTCGACCTCAGCTGTAGCAACATCTTCCTAGGAACAACAGCAAAGGCAAGGGAAGCAAGGGCAAAAATGAACTATTGGGATTTCATCAAAATCAAAAGCTTTGCACAGCAAAGGAAACAGTTAACAAAACCAAAAGACAACTGACAGAATGGGAGAAGATATTTGCAAATGACATATCAGATAAAGGGCTAGTGTCCAAAATCTATAAGGAACTTAGCAAACTCAACACCCAAAGAACAAACAATCCAATCAAGAAATGGGCAGAGGACATGAACAGACATTTCTGCAAAGAAGACATCCAGATGGCCAACAGACACATGAAAAAGTGCTCCACGTCACTCGGCATCAGGGAAATACAAATCAAAACCACAATGAGATATCACCTCACACCAGTCAGAATGGCTAAAATTAACAAGTCAGGAAATGACAGATGCTGGCGAGGATGCGGAGAAAGGGGAACCCTCCTACACTGTTGGTGGGAATGCAAGCTGGTGCAACCACTCTGGAAAACAGCATGGAGGTTCCTCAAAATGTTGAAAATAGAACTCCCCTATGACCCAGCAATTGCACTACTGGGTATTTACCCTAAAGATACAAACGTAGTGATCCGAAGGGGCACATGTACCCAAATGTTTATAACAGCAATGTCTACAATAGCCAAACTATGGAAAGAACCTAGATGTCCATCAAGAGATGAATGGATAAAGAAAAGGTGGTATATATACACAATGGAATACTATACAGCCATCAAAAGAAATGAAATCTTGCCATTTGCAATGACGTGCATTGTTCCTTTTTTTTCCTCCAGAGAGGACATACATTGTAGAGGTTTTATGCTGCATGGATCCTAGAATCAGAATTATAGGGTTTGAATTCAACCTCTGTCCCTCGCTACTTTCGTGACCTTGATCTTTTTAAACCTCCAGTTGCTCTTCTGAAAAAGAAGGATTTAAGTATTACTTATCTCATAGGATTGGACCAGGATTAGATATCTATATATCTATACAAAATGGATTTACAAAATGAACATTGAATACATGTGCACATTACCTATGACTTTATTATCATTGTCTTGTACCCAAGATCTCTATTTAAAATGAATAAGCAAACTTTTCTTTCCCAGATAATATTTCTTTCTATTTAATTTTGTTCATAGTGTTTCCTGTACACAAATATATGAAAATTTACATAGCCTAATTTTATCCTTATGGTTACTGGGTTTTATGCAAAATATAATAATTTTCTCATTTAATAGTTTTAAGGACCTTTAATGTTTCATTAGATTATGAAATATTTGAAATATATATTTGAAGAGATACTTCATAATCTCTCTTCCTAATAATCTTATTAATATCTCTTTTAATAGAATTAAGTATTAATATGGATATCTAAGCTGTTTTGTATGTTCTGGCACATAATTTTTATCCTTTTACTTTTAATTTAGTTTTTATTCTATATTTAAATTATATAGTAAAATTGACTACTTTTGGTCATACTGTCCCATCAATAGTGTCAATATTAATACATGTACAGATGCATATAACCAACTGAAACTTCAGAGATTTTCCAATTCTAGAAATTTCATAATCAAATGAAATACTAAAAGTCCCTAAAATTATTAAAAAGAGTAAATTATTATGCTTCCCACAAAACTCAGTTACCATAAGGATAAAATTAAACTATATAAATTTGTAAATATCTGTCATATAAAAGATGCCATGAACAAAACTGAGAAAAGGAGAGACAGAGAATGAAGCGATAAACCCCTGCTGACCCAGCACTGAATCAAGAAATAAAACCCACTGATGAGGCTCCATTAACATCTTCCCAGACGTAAGGACTATTCCTGAGTCTTTCTAATGATGTTTTTAAGAATTTTGTACATTCACATAAGCTAAACTTGTTAGTCATGTAATATAAATATTCTGTATCTTTCTTAATTTTTGTCTCACTCTGTATGCCAGGTGTACAGTGGATGTTTTAATATCTCTTTAATTCTATTTTACTTATATATTTTTAAGCTGAATAATGATATGCATTCTAGAGTAGTATGTGAAAATTTCCTGGTGATTTAAACTGGGATGATTTATGATGATTTACCATTATGCAATGACTTTTTTTTTATCCTTTATGGCATATTTTTGCATTACATTTTGTTATCCAATATTAATATGGTTATACAAGCTTATTTCTATTTTCTGATATACACTTTGGGCCCTTTTTCTTTTTAATTTTTCCTTTTCTTTTTTTTTTTAAGATTTTATTTATTTACTTGACAGACAGAGATCACAAGTAGGCAGAGAGGCAGGCAGAGAGAGAGGAGGAAGCAGGCTCCCATTAAGCAGAGAGTCCGATGTGGGGCTCTATCCCAGGACCCTGGGATCATGACCTGAGCCGAAGGCAGAGGCTTTAACTCACTGAGCCACCCAGGCGTCCCTAATTTTGCCTTTTCATTCTCTCTTGCTCTCTCTCTTTTTCTGTTTTGGTCCTTTTAATTTTTTTTTACATTATGCTTAAATGATCATATTGCAAAATTGACTTTTTTTCTTTGTGATACTGTTCTATCAATAATCTATATTAATTCATATGTAAATCAATATAACCACCACTACATATTTTAGTTTCTCTTTTTAAGTGGCTTTCTTAAAAACATATATAGATGCATTTTTTATAAGTCTACTCCAATAAATTTTTGTCTTCTGGCTTAGGAGTTGGGTCTACATACATTTATTGATATTCTTCATGTATCAATGATAATTTTTACACACATTACTGTCCATCTCTCCTGATACCTGGGTTATTTAATAGTACATTTCTCATTTTACAGCAATATATTTTCTAATTATCTTTTTGCTATTAATTTGAAGTATATTTAAATTAAGATAAAAGAATATAGTCTATATGGTTTCAATTTTGTGAAATTAGGAAAGAGTTCAGCACACAAAAGACAGCCAATTTTTAAAACTATTGGGTGTACCTGGAAAAAAAATGTATATTGCACATTTTGGTGCATGAGATTATAAATGGCCAGTAAGTCAATTTTAATCATAATGTTAAAACCTGCTCACTCCTTACCATTTTTTATGATATGCTTCAGAGAGATCAAATAAATGTCTCATTATGTGGATTCAACCTGTGGTTCTATTAATTTTGTTTTATAGATGGTTAGGCCATGTTTTTAAGAACATATAAATATACAACTTTTACAATATGCAAATATGCTTTTTGTTCCTACTAATGTTTATGACATTAAAGATTATTCTGTTGGAACAACCATTATACAAGTTTTTTGGTAATATCTGCATGGTATATACTTCCTATTTATTTTTAACCTTTCAAGCATTACATTTTAGATGACATTAATGACAGGACCTGTCCATATGTTGTCTACAAGAGATCCATTTTGAACTTAAGGATACATCCAGACTGAAAATGAAGGGATGGAGAATCTTTCAAGATGATGGGCCTCAAAAGAAAGCTGGGGTAGTGATTCTCATATCAGATAAATTAGATTTTAAACTAAAGACTGTAGTCAGAGATAAAGAAGGGCACTACATCATTCTTAAAGGGTCTATCCACCAAGAAGATCTAACAATTGTAAATATTTATGCCCCCATTATGGGAGCAGCCAACTACATAAGACAACTGTTAATCAAGATAAAGAGTCATATTGATATGAATACATTAATTGTAGGGGATCTTAACACACCACTCTCAGTAATAGACAGATCATCCAAGCAGAAAATTAATAAAGAAACAAAAGCATTGAATGACACATTGGACCAGATGGACCTTATAAATATATACAGAACATTCCACCCTAAAACAACAGAATACTCATTCTTCTTGAGTGCACATGGACCTTCTCCAGAATAGACCACATACAGGGTCACAAATCAGGGCTCAACCAATACCAAAAGACTGAAATTATTCCCTGCGTATTGTCAGACTACAATGTTTTGAAACTGGAACTCAACCACAAGAAAAGTTTGGAAGGAATTCAAATACTTGGAAGCTAAAGACCTTCTTGCTTAGGAATGTTTGGATCAACCAGGAAATCCAAGAAGAACTTAAACACTTCTTGGAAACCACGAGAATGAAGACACTTTGGTCCAAAACCTATGGGATACAAAAAAGGCGTCTTAAGGGGGAAATACATTTTAAATGACATTGTCATATGCTTATCATGTACTTAGGCATTAAAAAAATGTTCATTGTGACAAACTTTGTCTTTTATAATGTGCATATTATCCCTCTACCTCTATTACAATGAGCATATTATCCCTTTATCCCTCTACCTCTCTTTCTCTATATAACATATATATGCAAACATATATAACATATGTTATATGTGTGCATATATATATACACACACATATATGTACATATATATGTACATATATATGTATATTTGACTTTAAATTTACCATAATACCATACGCTTTCTATTTACATCACCAGCTTTGAGTACTTTTCCTCCAGCTTTGTTCCATTTTCACATTGAAAAAGAAATAGTACATTTATTAACTTGTTTTATCTTTTTGTTCCATTCTTTCTACATTCTTCTTAAAATTTTTTTTAACTTCAATATAGTTGACACACATTTTTACACTAGTTTCAGGTGTACAACATAGTGATTCAACTTCTGTGTACATTGGGCTATGTTCACCACAAATGTAGCTCCCACCTGTCACCATATAAAGCTATAACTATACCATTATCTATATTCCCTGTGCTGTGCCTTTATTGTTCTGTTCTTTTAATGATTGTCTTAGATATTATAGCACGTGTTCATGACATCAAAATCAAATGTTCATAATTAGTTTTACCAGATACTGTAAGAATTTTAGAATATTTAAAATATCTTTGCCATCAAATAAATTTAATTGTTATTTTTGTGTGTATTTGATTTTACTATTAAAATAATCAGTGTTCCCTTTATACACATAAATACCATTTCATTAATCTTCATTATTTTCTGCATCTTACTTTTCATCAGGAATTTTTTTTCCTTCTGCCTAAAGAAAACTTGGAAAATTTTATTTAGCATGGATCTGCTGGCAGCAACTCTTAAAGGTTTTATTTGTCAAAAATATATTTATTTACTTTTTATTGGTGCAAATAGTTTTGTTTGTTACAGAGTTCTAAGTTGTTCCTCTAAATGTCATATTTTTTCTTTTCCTCAGCTTCTTATATGAGTTTTTTATTAACTTGGTTGTCTCTGGTTTTGCTATGATGTGTCTAACTTTAACTTTCCTTCTTTTTTTTAATGATTAATTAATTTTTTCAATTCCATCACAATTGATGTATAGTTTTATATTAATTTTTTGTGTACAATAGAATGATTCAATAATTCTATATAAGTTTGACTTTCATTACTTTTATCCTTTTGGGCCAGTCATGTATGTAAGTTGATGCACTACCCATTTTAAGAACATTTTCAGCCATTCTTATTTCAAGTATTCTCTCTTCCTATCATTTTGATTAAATTATGTTAAACATGACTGAAGTGCCTTATATTTAATCTTACCCTCTCTTTTATATTGTTCATCTTTTTATTTCTCCATGCTTCATTCTAAACATTTCCCTTTAAACCCTGATCTTAAAATTATATCTTCAGCAACTTATTTTATTTAATTTTAGACATTATATTTTCAATTATAGATTATTAATTTAGTTTTTTATAGACTTTAATTTTACATAGAAATCTATTATATGTTAAATTTTTCCTTTATTTTCTTTAAAATGTTTATAAATGTCTTGTTTGCGGATTTCTACATTTGGATCATCTGCACTTAAGTCCATTTTTATTCTTGATTATCAATCACATTTATTTGCCTCATTGCATATCTGCTTCTAATGTCTGCATTTTCTCTTATCAGTCACATTCTTGGCCTTTTGTATGTATCATTTTTTATTTTATTTTGGACTTTGTGTTTAACTATACAGACTTAAAATGATATTATTTTTCCCTAGAGTTCACTCTTTCCTCTGTTACGTTAAATAATGTAAAGTTGATCAAAATTCAATCAGCACTTTAAGTAGGGGTGGGGTTGGCTTATACCTTTAGTTAGAATCTTTCCACTCTTTTTTTCCAAATGTCTGAAGTCCAAGATATATCACTTTGCCTTTCTAGCTCATTCCCATAGTTGGGACCAGCCCTCCTGGTTTTTTGTTTAAGAGACTCTCTATTTATCTATGAAATTTCTGTTCTTTGGAGCTTCAGAGTTTGGTTGTTATTCTTCCCAACATGAATTTGAAATATGGCAACTGTCTTAGGAGAAACTTAACTTGTACTTGCTATAGACACCTTCCTATAGAGTGATTTTGTCTCTTAAGCACTGACAGACCTCAGGAGATTTCACTCCTGAGATTTTCTGCCTCAGAGTTTATCTCTCACTCTGTCTCAAACTCAGCAGAAATCTCATAAGAAAAACTGGTCATATGTTTGGATCTTCTCTTTATATTGATCTGTCAATATCAGTGTGTGTGATTTTCACAGGTTCCCTTAGTTTCACTTTGCCCTAATAGAGCCCTGCAGTTTAGGAAGAGCCTAATCCTCAGCCCAATTACAGAATCAACAAATGTCTCCAGAGGAAAAAAAGGTAGCAAATCTCGGCTCACATAGGAAGAACTAGTCTTCTCTGAAATTTCTACCTATTTCATCCTATTTGTTTTCAGATCTCTCCAATGTATTTCAAAATGTGATATTGATAATTAATCTTTTGCTATTTTTTATAGCACGAAAAACAGCTTATCACTATCTGCTATGTCTTCGTTGAAAGAGAAGTCACTAAAACTTGAATATTGGGGGCACCTGGGTGGCTCAGTGGGTTAAAGCCACTGCCTTTGGCTCAGGTCGTGATCCCAGGGTCCTGGAATCGAGCCCCACATCGGGCTCTCTGCTCCTCAGGGAGCCTGCTTCCCTTCCTCTCTCTCTGCCTGCCTCTCTGCCTACCTGTGATCTCTGTCTGTCAAATAAATAAATAAAATCTTTTAAAAATTTTGAATATTAATGAGTTTAAAATCCATCTCAATAAATCTCTTTGGCAAGGTGCTTTTGGAGATAAGAGAGACTACTTATTGCTTCTTTTTTTTTAAAAAATTTTTTTTTTCTTTTTTACAGATAGAGAGAGAGAGAGATTACAAGTAGGCAGAGCAGCAGCCAGAGAGGGGAGGAAGCAGGCTCCCAGCCAAGCAGAGAGCCCGATACGGGGCTCGATCCCAGAGACCCTGAGATCACGACCTGAGCTGAAGGCAGAGGCTCAACCCACTGAGCCACCCAGGCGCCCCGCTTCTTTTTTTTAAAAGGTGAGGTATATCAACATGAGACAGGAATCCATCAGAATCCTAGAGGAGAACATAGGCAGTAACCTCTTCGATATCAGCCACAGCAACTTCTTTCAAGATATGTCTCCAAAGGCAAAGGAAACAAAAGCGAAAATGAACTTTTGGGACTTCATCAAGATCAAAAGCTTCTGCACAGCAAAGGGAACAGCCAACAAAACAAAAAGGCAACCCACGGAATGGGAGAAGATATTTGCAAATGACAGTACAGACAAAAGGTTGATATCCAGGATCTATAAAGAACTCCTCAAACTCAACACACACACAAAACAGATAATCATGTTAAAAAAGGGGCAGAAGATAAGAACAGACACTGCTCCAATGAAGACATACAAATGGCTATCAGACACATGAAAAAATGTTCATCATCACTAGCCATCAGGGAGATTCAAATTAAAACCACATTCAGATATCACCTTACACCAGTTAGAATGGCCAAAATTAGCAAGACGGGAAACAACGTGTGTTGGAGAGGTTGTGGAGAAAGGGGAACCCTCTTACACTGTTGGTGGGAATGCAAGTTGGTGCAACCATTCTGGAGAACAGTGTGGAGATTCCTGAAGAAATTAAAAATAGAGCTTCCCTATGACCCTGCAATTGCGCTGCTGGGTATTTACCCCAAAGATACAGATGTAGTGAAAAGAAGGGCCATCTGTACCCCAATGTTTATAGCAGCAATGGCCACGGTCGCCAAACTGTGGAAAGAACCAAGGTGCCCTTCAACAGACGAATGGATAAGGAAGATGTGGTACATATACACGACGGAGTATCATGCCTCCATCAGAAAGGATGAATACCCAACTCTTGTAGCAACATGGACGGTACTGGAAGAGATTATGCTGAGCAAAATAAGTCAAGCAGAGAGAGTCAATTATCATATGGTTTCACTTATTTGTGGAGCATAACAAATAACATGGAGGACATGGGGAGATGGAGAGGAGAAGGGAGTTGAGGTAAATTGGAAGGGGAGATGAACCATGAGAGACTATGGACTCTGAAAAACAACCTGAGGGTTTTGAAGGGTCAGGGGTGGGAGGTTGGGGAACCAGGTGGTGGGTAATATTGCATGTTTTGCATGGAGCACTGGGTGTGGTGCAAAAACAATGAATACTATTACGCTGAAAAGAAATTTTTAAAAAGTGGAAAAAAAAAAGTTGAGGTATAGTGTGAGAGGGATGGGGGATGGACATTAGGGAGGGTATGTGCTACGGTGAATGATGTAAATTGTGTAAGACTGATGATTCACAGACCTGTACTCCTGAAACAAATAATACATTATATGTTAATAAAAAAAAACATGAGGTATAATTGACATATAACAATATATTTGTGCCATATGTAAATGATGATTCAATATTTGTATATATTGAGAAATGATCACCACAGTAAGTATAGTCACTTGTTCCTTTCTAAATCATTCTATATCCTGCTCTGGAAGAAGTTCTAGTTTTAAGTGTACCTTAAAATATGCTTTTATTCACACATGCATGCACACTATAAAGTAATCAAGGAAAAGTTCATGTTGAAATTGTATCAGGATGTTTCAAAATAAGTAGAAAATTATTTCCTCCATTTAATTAAGATTTTTAGGGATGCTCTTCACTCAAACACTCAGACTCATGTTTATTCTTTAAAAAGTTGATGGATCATACTTCTGTTACCCCTACATGCAAAGAATTTGCCAGACCTGGGAACTGTCATCCTACTGAGAGGAATGGAAAAGACATATGGTGTACAGTTATGATTCATTCAGAGAAGAGTGTGTTTTAAATGGTTGAGTCAAGTGGGAGTCCTTGAGCTACTTGAAATTTCAAGTGGACTTTAAACATTTCTTTTTGACAGAGAAAACGCTCTCATTTCTTCATTAATAATTTCTAAAATCCTTGCAACAACTAATACTCTAGTTAATTTTAAAAATCTTGATTTTAGGGAACAATTTTTCAATAGTGGATAATGACAGCAAAGAGATGTATAACCACAGGAAAATAAGTGGGCAAGAGCAGGACATTTTGTTCAGGAGTATTCAGTGGATGGTTACAGAAGTTTTGTTGATTTCATTTAGGAAAGCAGAACTATTATATTACATAAGGTAAGTCTTATTCAGACTGAATGCTTTCCAACATAGCAGGCACACTTCTAAACAATATTATCCATACCTAAAAGAAAGTTACAGCTTATAAAGCATATATCCTATGTTAGAAATAGGTTTCCAAAACACATACATATCCTTCTCAATGTAATTCCTTCACTCCTAGATATGATCCCTAGATTCTAATGACACCTTCAGCAGCTGACTAAAAGAAAACAAGAATTTTTTTTCAAATATAAATTCTCCATAAGGCATTTAAAAAAAGAAATTAAAGAAAATCAGACTAGAGACTATTTAATTACCAAGCTACCAAACATCTTGCACTATTCTTTTTAAGCTCTGACCAAACCTATTTAGTCTCTTTTCAAAACTGTGTATTAAATTCATATATAATAGATGAAATAAATTCATTTCTGTTAAATTGGAAATGTCTTAATTATCTCTGGTATGTGGACTCTAATATCAGAATCTATACTAATTATTAATTTATCATCAAATTTTTATAATGCCCTAGAGCATAATATATATGTGCACACAGTAGTTCCTTTTCTAAAAGAAGTATAATCTAACCAGCAAGAAAAGACGTGCTAAGGTAACAATATAAGGTAATGTATAATTATTATGAATGAGAAGTATCTTATTAAGTTATGAAAGGGGAAATTATATGCATATAATATACAAAAACATATTTTAAAGGAAACAGTTTAGTGACTTAAATAAGAGGCAGAAGGAAAAGGAGATGAAACTCTGAACTTTAACTTCTAATTGGATTATAACAACTTTGGCTTCAAGACCTCTGTAGAAGTCCCCAGGCAAGCAGTAACATGATACATATGCACTGAAGGCTAACAGTGGCCAGACAGGCAGGTTTTACACTCCTAGTTGCTGAATGAGGAGCCCCAACCACCAAGACAAAAAAGACCACAGCAGCTGCATTCATTATCCACGTAGGAGCTATTCATTTCAACCAAAAATTTCCCCTCGGTCAAGGTTACCCTGATGGATTCAGGGAGCATATGTCACAGAAACTCCTCCCCAAGGAGTCCTGTTTTTGCTATTAGGAAACCCAAGCCTACATTTAAACAACCTTACTCTACATTTCTTGAGATGAGCCATACCCCCCACATAGACATAGCCCCAGCCAGGTGAGCTAATCACTAGTATCCAATACAAGAAGATTTCCCTAGACATATTTGCCACCACAAAATAGTTGAGACATGAAATGATGTGGGCAGCTTACTATCTACTGGATTCTGCCACAATTGTGCAAATATGGGTGGCAGATGCTGCAATGTTCGAGAGCTTTATTAGGATGTTTTCATTAATTAATTCAAGTGGTCACCATGCTCCTGCCAGCATAGTCTAAAATTGTGGCAGACATAGAATTATAGAGAAGTGAAGCAGTACCTTTGTATTATTTGGTAATTGTGTATACACCTACACCAGCACACAGACTGCTTCCTTGAAAATAGCTGATTAGTTAATCCAAGGACTCTGAATTTGCACTTTATTGCCACTCTGATTTAGCAGTGTGTAGACATAGTTACAATTTAACTTTAGTGTCACAGCAAAACCTGTCTCATTTTAGAAGCTAAGCCTTTTCAAAGTTGAAGAATGATTTCAGATGAAGAAGATCCATAAGACTAGCAGGCTTGTTTTAACTAAAAATACACACACATGTACATTCCTTCCCATTTCTTTCATGCCATTTGAGACGCATACCTCTAGCTTCTTCCTAAAGTTGACCCATTCTTGTGAATATTTCAAGATATCAAAAAGAAACTACTACTTTTGTATTGACTTACCTGTAACAAACCCAATAAGGCAGTGGCTTAACCTGGTTAATAGTTTATTTTTATTTTTTATTCATAATCATCCAGTGCAGACTAATTTGAGTAGTGTTTGTGGACAGCTTTCACCATGAAATGACTCGGGATTTCAGGCTACTTTCCTCTATGGCTCTGCCATCTCAGATCTCAGAATCCTGGAGGGCTCTGGAGCTCTCTACTAGAACGTTAACATCTAACCATCCACTGAGCAAATGAGGAGTGGGAAGGAGAGCCCAGAGAGAGTGGCAAACATGGTGATTGCCCACATTCATTGGCTCAGTCACATGGTCACACTTCACTACAAGGAGACTAGAAGTGTAATTTGGCTGTGTAACCAGGAAAAAAAGAAAATTGTCTGGTGAGCAGATAGCATAGATTTTAGCCTAGTAACTTTACATTGTTCAATTACAAATGAGAATGTTTCCACTGCTACTTTTCTTCATAGGTGCTTTTTTCATTAGGTTCCTATTGGGTCATCCATGCGTTTTCTTTAAGACTTAATTTTAAGCTTAAGAGAAGAAAAGGGTGAGTTTGCTGGTGTTATACTCATGAGTCTGGAAAGCAAAAAGGAGGTACCTTAGGATGTAAAGCTGATTCATAGATATCATTGATTAACAACAACAACAAAAATAAACCACAACCCATACATGCAAAAAATTGTTAGCTTTGAAAAGTCATTTGTATGAAGACTACCTCCACTGCCAGATCGATATCCATATCTTCTTAGTATTGGAACTCTCTCCCCTAAGGTTAAATCTGTAATTTCTTTCTGGCAACTTTTTATTGATTCATGTTTCTCTTATTTTTAAATATGCTCACTATTTTTAGACAATAAATAGCAATATAACATAATTCAATAACTTCAAAACCCTTAGAAGCTGAAACATTTCCATAATAAACTGACAACTATGACTAGATATTTTTTTAGTTGTTATAGTCATCTAAATCTGCATTTAAGACAGATGTCCTGTTCCTGATGAGTGCCTTTGTGATGAAAACCTGTATGTGACGGCAACAGCAAAGAAATTCCCTGGAGGGATTACCCTTTTTTTTTTATGCTGTTTCTTTTTCTTTTTCTTTTTGAGAACTCCTGAATGGTGGGCCTTATGCAAGCATTAGTGAAAATGTGACTATTATTACATATCATTCATCTTTATCAAATCATGTATATCTGAAGACTATCAAATTCACACAAACAAACCAGCAACTGTAATAAAACATTATTTTGTTTGTCATATAGTAAAAATTCTTATTATCTAAGAAATAGATCATTTTTAAATATTTTGTTAAGAGAATTATGAAATGATAAGTGACATAAAAAATAACCAGATACATAGCATGTACAACACCAGAGAGAACCCCAAGTTAAACCATGGATCTTGTGTTATTGTGATATGTCAATGTAGGATCATCCTTTGCTAAAAAGAAAAGTAGCATTCTGGTAAGTGATATTGATAATGCGAAGGCTTTGCCTGTATGGGGGTAGGCAATATAAGAAACTAAATCTTCCTATTAATTTTGTTGTAAATTTAAACTTGAAAACCTAGATTATTTTTCTTTTTTTTTTAGATTTTATTTATTTATTTGACTGACAGAGATCACAAGTAGACAGAGAGGCAGGCAGAGAGAGAGGAGGAAGCAGGCTCCCTGCGGAGCAGAGAACCCAATTCAGGGCTCGATCCCAGGACCCTGGGATCATGAATTGAGCTGAAGGCAGAGGCTTTAACCCACTGAGCCACACAGGTACCCCTAGATTATTTTCAATTAGGTTAACTCTATAGAAAAGGTATGAATGCCAAGAATATTTATCATAAACTTACAAAATAATACAATTATATTTAAGAATTTATTTGATACTTTTGTCTTTGTGCATGAAAAATACTATTTAGAAACTGAGTAAGTCATAATTGCTTGGAAGTGCCTTTAGTGGCACCTGAAAAATATTAGATTAAACATTAAATATGTTACTAGGGCTCAAGGGTACACAAGCACCTGACTCCAAGGATCCCAAACAAATGAGATTTGGTCACTTGCTGCTAACAAAATCCAAAGAAAGAGAGGAGTGGTGGCAAAACAAGGAACGGATTGGGGCACCTGGGTGGCTCAGTGGGTTAAGCCTCTGCCTTCGGCTCAGGTCATGATCTCAGGGTCCTGGGATTGAGCCCCACATCAGACTCTCTGCTCAACAGGGAGCCTGTTTCCCCCTCTCTCTTCCTGCCTCTCTGCCTACTTGTGATCACTCTCTCTCTCTCTCCCTTTCTCTCTATCAAATAAACAAATGAAATCTTTAAAAAAAAAAAAAAAAAAAAAAAACAAGGAACAGATTTATTTCAGTAAGGCAAGGTTTCAGGAAGATAGCAGGCTAGTGTCCCAAAGGCAGTCTGCAAAGTGCTGAAAATACTTCCAGGTTTATATAAGGATGAAATGGGACAAAGGTATGTGGATACATGCAGCAGAAAAGAAAAGATCAGGCCAAGCATTGTCCTGAGGTCAATCACGAGGGTCTAGTTGGTATCAGAGCAGTCCTTATTGCTAGAGTGGGTAGTTTTGGTTCCTGTCATGGGATGCTTTGCCCACAAAGTCTTTTCCTAACTTAAAAGATAAGCTTCAATGAATTTAATTAGTTAGAAAGTACAGAATGAGGTAGTTAAGGTGATAGCTAAGTCCTCTTTCAAATAGGGTATTCGTGTTAAATTAATAAGAAGTAAAAATCAATTTGCTTTTGATACAATTTAATAATGCAATGATAAATTAAAATTGAAGTTATTAAAATTGTAAAAATCCTCTGCAAATGTCCAGAAAGAGCACTATGAAGAGTAGTAACTTGCATATGTATTTTATATACATATACCTATATAAGTAAATATATGTCATATCCATACCATATTCACACACACAAAGTATATTTACAGGATATATATATATATATATATATATATATATATATACCACACACACATACACACAATAGATTGACTATCAATTGAGAATGAACTATAAGAGCAAGTTTCTTGAATATATTTTATACCTTAAATGGACTTTTGGTATACCCTATACTGTGAAAATAATGGTAGCTTTGATTACTATGATTATTCACAAGCTGTATTTATTAAACACTTTCTTTCAGATGGTCATCCTCTAAATTAAAGAACTTCATAAATTATGCATGATTCCTGGTTCCACACATAGTTCACTTCTCTTATTCTGGAAATAACAATTATCATGTCCTCAATGGCTAATAAAGTGACTCCTTTAAGATAAACCTACAAGATGCCCAGCAGATGATTAATTTTTATCCAAATCAGTGACTGTTTAAAAAAAATGTTTGAGCCATCAAAAGAAATGAAATCTTGCCATTTCCAACAACGTGGATGGAACTAGAGGGTATCAGGCTTTGTGAAATAAGTCAATCGGAGAAAGACAACTATCATATGATCTCCCTGATATGAGGAAGTGAAGATGCAACATGGGGGGTTAGGGGGATAGGAGAAGAATAAATGAAATAAGATGAGATTGGGAGGGAGACAAACCATAAGTGACTCTTAATCTCACAAAACAAACTGAGGGTTGCTGAGGGGGGGTTGGGAGAGGGGGAGTGGGGTTATGGACATTGGGGAGGGTATGTGCTATGGTGAGTGCTGTGTGTAAACCTGGCGATTCACAGACCTGTACTGCTGGGGATAAAAATACATTATATGTTTATAAAAAAATAAGAAATAAATAAAAAATTTTAAAAAATGTTTGATAAAGTCCTTCTATATGCAAATACTACTAAGGGTATTTAAAATTATTAAGACAGCACTTCTCCTCAAAAAAAAAATTCATTTTTTTAAAATTTCTGATTCAAATAAAGATACTTGAATGATTGGAGTGTGGGGAGGAATTAACTCACAATGCCAGATACCAAATACAAAATAAGTTCATGAGACAAAATAAGACTAATTGCTAAATGAACACTCCATACAGTAAAAAATGCAAGTTCAACCGAAGAGGTAAAGGATCTGTACTCAAGGAACTACAGAATACTCATGAAATAAATTGAAGAAGACACAAAAACATGGAAAAGTATACCATGCCCATGGATTGGAAGAATAAGCATTGTTAAAATGTCTATACTGCCTAGAGCAATCTATATTTTCACTGCCATCCCAATCAAAATTCTACTGGCATTTTTCAAAGAGCTGGAACAAACAATCCTAAAGTTTGTATGGAACCAGAACGGACCCCAAATTGCTAAGGAAATATTGAAAAAGAAAAACAAAGCTGGGGGCATCACATTGTCTGATTTCAAGCTTTACACATAGCTGTGATCACCAAGACAGCATGGTACTGGCACAAAAACAGACACTAGACCAGTGGAACAGAGTAGAGAGCCCAGATATGGACCCACAGCTCTATGTTCAACTAATCTTTGACAAAGCAGGAAAAAATATCCCTTGGAAAAAGGACAGTCTCTTCAATAAATGGTGTTGGGAAAATTGGACAACTACATACAGAAGAATGAAACTCAACCATTCTCTTACACCATGAACAATGATAAACTCAAAATGGATAAAAGACCTCAATGTGAGGCAGGAATCTTTCAAAATCCTAGAGGAGAACATAAGCAGCAACCTCTTTGACATCAGCCACAGCAACTTTTTTTAACACATGTCTCCAAAGGCCAAGGAAACAAAAGCAAAAATGAACTTTTGGGACTACATCAAGATCAAAAGCTTTGCAGAGCAAAGGAAACAGTCAACAAAATCAACAGTCAAAAACAGTCAACAGACAAAGAGGCAGTCCACAGAATGGGAGAAGATATTCAAAAATGACACTAAAGACAAAGAGATGATATCCAAGACCTATAAAGAACTCCTCAAACTCAACACACACAAAACAGATAATCACGTCAAAAAATGGGCAGAAGACATGAACAGACACTTCTCCAAAGAAGACATACAAATGACTAACAGACACATGAAAAAATGTTCGTCATCATTAGCCATCAGGGTGATTCAAATCAAAATCACATTGAGAACCACCTTATGCCAGTTAGAATGGCCAAAATTAACAAGACAGTAAACAAGTAGTGTTGGAGAGGAAATTAACAAGACAGTAAACAAGTAGTGTTGGAGAGGATGTGGAGAAAGGGGAATCCTCTTACACTGTTGGTGGGAATGCAAGTTGGTGCAGCCACTTTGGAGAACAGTGTGGAGATTCCTTAAGAAATTAAAAAATAGATCTACCCTATGACCCTGCAATTGCACTGCTGGGTATTTACCCCAAAGATACAGATGTAGTGAAAAGAAGGGCCATCTGTACCCCAATGTTCATGGCAGCAATGGCCACAGTCACCAAACTGTGGAAAGAACCAAGATGCCCTTCAACAGATGAATGGATAAAGAAGGTATGGCCCATATATATGATGGAGTATTATGCCTCCATCAGAATACCCAAATTTGTATCAGCATGGATGGGACTGGAAGAGATTATGCTGAGGGAAGTAAGTCATGCCGAGAGAGTCAAGTATCATATAATAATATAATATATATTATATATAATCTTATGGTTTTACTTACTTGTGGAGCATAAGGAATAACATGGAGGACACTGGGAAAAGGAAAAGGAGAAGTGAGTTGAGAGAAATCATAGGGAGAGAAAAACCATGAGAGACTGTGAACACTGAGAAAGAAACTGAGGGTTTTGGAGGGGAGGGGAGTTGGGGTTTGGATGAGCCTGGTGGTGGGTATTAAGGAGGGCACATATTGCATGGGGCATTGGGTGTAGTACATAAACAATTAATCTTGGAACGCTGAAGAAAAATTAAAATATTTACTTAAAAAAAAAGGAAAGACAGAAATGTGAGTTCAGATGTAAGTAAGACACAATGAGATGGATGGAAGTGGGACATCTCCAGGAAAATTGTAATAGAACCACATCTTAGAAAACGATCAAGTCTGGAGTAATAGGAAGAACTGTGGAAAAAGCAAACTTTCAATATCTTGTTACTGGAATGAGAAAAGCCTACTGAACCAGATGTGGTGTTCATAACTATCGTTTTTTTTCACTGTGAGTTCCCAAAAGTTGTTTTTTTATTCCCCAATTATCACTCCCACCATTACCAAGAAGTGTTAGAATCATTTATAAAGTGCTTCACACAGAGCCTCTATTTTGGTAGTTATCTTAAATAATCACAACTACATATGGTCAGACCCAAAAACCTTCTTCCAAGTCACATATTTGAGGAAAAATATGAAAGTATTGTTTCCTGGTGTTAAACTCTGTTTCCCTGCAAATGCTGGCCCCTCAAAAGGGCAGAGATCATAAATAGATCAGTCATACAAAAATGGTGACTGGGAGAGTCCTATATACCTCTTCACTTAATACAGTATCTATCTTAGTTCACGTGTTCTCAGCCATTGACTATTAAATAGTTATGGAAAAAATGCTCTCATTTACAGTACAGGTGTTTGTGGAAAAACACATCTGGATTTAAAACCGAAGGTGTTAAAAAGCTTTGTCAAGCAAGGGAGTATCCAGTCAGCTAAAATTGGCAGTGCCGGGCTGCTCTGATGAAATGCCCCAGGAAGCTTAGTGCAGAGTGTTGAAAAAGCAAACAATTTCTCTGATCTCCAGAACATTGCTCTTTGGACTTAAAAGGCACTCCTCCTCATGGTGGAAAATGCACATAGGATACACAGACCAATTCTGACTGCCAACCAGACAGAACACGAACCACCCATTCTGGAAAAGCTTTCATGAATACAGTAGCAAGGACATATTTTCTGACCTAGAACTTGCTTTTGTCCTACCCAGTACTACAATGCTGGGAAAAAAATCGGGGTGAAAAGGATATTTCAGTAAATACCCCTATTTCATCTGTCACATATGGATTACTTGGACCATGTGAATATTGTTTCATAATGTTATGGTATTCCATCCCTCCATTTCAAAATAAATGAAACAAAAGAAACAAAGTAAAGCAAAGCAAAATAAAACAAAACAAATTATAAACATTGTACAATAAGCTCTGGATTCCAGTTTCCTTAAAGACACTAGAAGGCTAAGAGACCTAGAACAGTAGACCTTTGAAAGTCAGTTCATGGACTTACTGAAATTAGTACGATAATGGGAATTAAGAACCCGTTGTTCTCTCTTTGTCTCTCACATTAATGATATCTACAATATCAGCCAAAGAGAGTTAGTATCAAGTATTTTTTAGATATATCTTTAATTTTCCATCACTAATCAGGGTTTCTATTTGACATGCCCATCTACGCCTCTCCTTTTTTTCCTTGTCTTTGTTCTTTTTTTTTTTAACTTTCCCTCACTATTTCTTACAAAGGCATCTATTCTTATCTGATTATAGAACAATTTCTGCTACTTAAAAATTTGAAATAATATAACACACAAAAATCTGTATTTGGAATAAAACATGGTTTCCTTAAAAAAAATCTGTATGTTTTGCAGAGAATATATTTTCATTTAGGTTAATAGACATGGGTCCTGGTGGAATGCAAGGTGCATATTCACTTTATAGATGTTTTTGACATTTTTATGAATGAACATGAGGATTACCATAGACTATAATACTATGGAGATAAAATTTGCTGAAAGTTAACAAGAGCTCATTCTTCTTTTGGCTTCAACTATAACAATTGTGGTAAACTTTAGTTTCAACATTGGACTAGCAGTTGTATTGCAAGACCTCACCAGTAATTCTGCTTACTAACTAGAAGGGATAGGGCCTCTGTGTACAAATCAGACAGTTACTAGATAGAAATGTCTATTATCTTATGAGTAGGATTTATTTTGCATGGGTAATTTTTTCCTTAACTAATGTATGAAATAGAAAGGCAATTTGTTTTATTAAGACACTTGCAATTTTGATTATGCACACATACATATACAGACTTAAACACATGTACACATATAATATGAAATAAGATATTAACCCAAAGTTTCTGAGAAACCAAGGCACAAAAATGTGACACTCCAAACCAGATTTTGTACTTTGAAAGCAAATAAGGGACAGCAATATATTATGGTTCTAAGATGTATACATCCAAGTGAAGGCTTTTCAGAGGATTTCTTTGGGAAGAGATTTTTTTTTCCCTTTCAACCCAAATGAAGTTTTTTCCTTGACTTCAGGGAGATTTTATATGATCCTTAATGTTAAGAGACAGGGTTGACACCTAGCTGACCCTGCCTGGGAAATCCAGACACAAAGAGGGGACAGATGTTGGGGTAGGCAGCTGAGCAGTCATGACCACACTAGGATAGGTCAGAGAAAGAGCGTGTGTTTGCAGTGGACTGTCTCAAAAAGAACCTCTGGAGAAGAGATGTTAATGCCACAGAAGCTGGAGGTGAAGTTCAAGATTCCTAGGGTCTGCACATAGACTAGCAGTCCAAAGAGGAGGCCCTTGTTGGGATCAGAAATGCAAGTCAGAGGCTCCAGAGATCAGATCAGAGCTCGTCAAAGAATGCACCAGGGAGTAGGAAGAGGGAGAGAGATGGAGACAGAAAAAGAGAGAAAGAGAGAGAGAACCAAACTTACCAGGCTCTGAGGGCCCAAACCTGGCTAAAATAGTTTTAGACACGGCAGACATCCCTCCACTTCCCACTGAGTTCTGCCCCTAGTTCTCCATGTTGCAAATAGCGCCCAGTCAGTAGGGGAGGAGAGGCGAAAGAAAGAGGCCGAACCAGTTACTGCTCCTTCTGAAGGCAAGTTCTTCCCAAGGCTCAAGGGAGCAAAAGTCTCACCTTTAAATGGAGTTGTAAACTTTAATCATTATATATAATATAATATGTGATTTATATACATATAGATCTTATATATGGTTTACTTGATTATATATATTATATATATATAACTACTGTGACAAGACAACAATATTATTAATAGTAGTAGTATTACTGTCTACAAAAGAATGGAAGTCATGAGACAGTAATTGACTACAAAGGGTGGTAGCTACACTTGTGGTAAGCACAGTATAACACACACAATTGTCATATCACTAATTTGTACACCTGAAACTAAAGTTTCATTGTCATGAGTCAACTAGACTCAGATTTTTTTTTTTTAATTTGAAAGGATAGTTTGAAACATAAACTGTTCCCACTTATTCCATTTACTACTTATATCGGAGAAAGAGGAAATGATGCATATGCAAAAGAGCTTCTCCTTAATTTGTAAAAATAATTTAGGAGAACCCTTAACACATTAAAATCTATTACATGGATTTATTCCTTTTTCAGCAGATATTAATTAAGAATTTGCTATGGGGGACACCTGGGTGGGTCAGTAGGTTAAGACTCTGCCTTCGGCTCAGGTCATGGTCCCAGGGCCCTGGGGTCAGGCCTGGCATCGGGCTCTCTGCTCAGCGGGAAGCCTGCTTCCTCCTCTCTCGCTCTTTGCCTGCCTCTCCAACTACTTGGGACCTCTGTCTGTCAAATAAATAAAATAAAATAAAAAATTTAAAAAAAAAAAGAATTTACTATGGGCCAGGTATTGGGCCACATACAAGTGGGATACTTGATATTAACCCTTTTTAATATCCAGAGCTCATAGTGATACTATAAAAAGAAATTTTATGGTAATAGATTATTTGAAAAACAGAACAAAATGCTACAGGCAGTCTTAATCAGAAATCAGTTAAAAATCATTCCTCTAATAACCATAAATAGCAATGTCTCTTCTCCCCAACATACATATATATATAGTCTATCTTGGAAGGATATGTTGCCAAAATGATTCAAGCAATAAGACTTGGTGTTTACCATTATTTTATGTTAATTTACAATTTGTTATTTTTTATACCGAAGGAGTCAGGCCACTGATAAGATCCAGTGTTCTCACAGTCTGAGTTGGAGCTGTTAAATCTAGAAGATCCCATTATATTTGGGCAATGTTCCAGCATCAGGGTCCTAAGTAACTTTAGGAACATGTTTTGTCAACAGTGAGATATTGAACAAAATATCCAAATCTATCAAAAGTTGATCTTAAAACTACAGTTCTAATAATCTTTTCAGCCCACTAAGGAAAAAGGCCACCAAACGTGCATATCATCTTTTGAATTATTTCTACTTTCCAAATAAATGGTAAAACAGTTCTATTAAGTTTGTTTAGAATGTTTAAAGCAGGGGCGCCTGGGTGGTTCAGTGGGTTAAGCCTCTGCCTTCGGCTCAGGTCATGATCTCAGGGTCCTGGGATCAAGTCCCGCATCGGACTCTGCTCAGCAGGGAGCCTGCTTCCTCCACTCTCTCTGCCTGCTTCTCTGCCTACTTGTGATCTCTGTCTGTCAAATAAATAAATAAAATCTTTAAAAAAAAAAAAAAGAATGTTTAAAGCAGTGACTCTCAACCTTGGCCCTGTAAGAAATCACTAGAGATCCCACATCCAGAGATTTTGATTATTGGGCCTGGGGTGAAGCCTATGAAGTGGAAGTGTTTATTTTATTCCCCCAAGGTTGAGAGTCAGTTAGGTAAAAAAGGAACATAACCATGATTTCACCTCTTCTTCAGGCAAATTAACATTTCAGATTAAACCAAAGTGTCTCTTCTCTCTAAGATTTTGTTAAATTCTCTATTTAATTTGTACACTAAGAGTCACATGAATTTCATTTCATTTCAGCCCAAATTGGCCATGTGATCATGCATAATCAGATTTTAGGCATTTTTATATCGACTTTATCTCATTCATTTTAGCTATTTGATACCTAGGATTCCCAGAATCAGATCATAAGACCTGATACATTAGGCCAATCCTGTTTTCCTCTGACCTATCCTAGGAATTAAAAAAATCTTAATTAAATTCCTCTTTAAAACCTATTCTATCTGTATACAAAGGATCACTTTGATTTTTCTAACAGCTTCTAACTTTGGGTTGAGCTACTTCTACCCAAAGATCTGTGCAGGCAGGAGAGACTTAGCAGGTATAACTGGGCCATTCCTACAGTTTAAAACCTAAATAATCGACTTTACCTATGTCATTTAAAAATATTATTATGTCAAAAAGAAGTTCTTATAGTACAGTATTTTCCACAGAGCTTACAAAAATCAAAATACGAATAAAATCTCCCTGCCCACATCTTGCAGCTCAAAAGAGACATCTTAGCTTATTGACCTGCATCATCACCGCACTGGTTCTGTGATTCTGTTTCTGGAACACTCCTAACTCAGATGCCGATTATAAACACACTTTATCAAGAGAGACCATTTCTAAGCACTCATGTCCTGTGCTGTGCTTGAAACAAACCACAGTAGCTTCCCCAGGTACCATCTCAATAGGAAAGAGGAGAAAAGGTTTATTACCCCCTTGAAGGCTTTCTCCTCCAGCAGGTCTTGACCATTAATCATAACCAGTTGTTCTGGCTTCAGCGGACACTTCCTTTTACCACTCCCTTACTACACTTGTAGTGTAGATATTTTGGAAGAAAAAACTATGAAATTTGACCACTAGCTACAAGGTAATGCAAAAACAGCTGTTAACTCTCTGAAAGGAAATATGAATTTTCCTCTCCTTAAAAGGAATTTTACTTCTCAGTAGATTAAAAAAATAGTTTTCAAATTGTGATCACTCCTAATAAAATATATTCTATATCCCAACTGTAGGAATTGCCCAATTCCTCAAGTTTATAAACATATATGTAAATGAAAAAAAAAAAGTTTTGTTACAATACTAAACCTTGGGTACTAATCAATTTTACTATAATAATGCTGCATAACAAATAATCCCCTTTGTAACACTTTTTATATTAACAATTACTTCTTTCTCAAACATCTTTTTGTGCATCAGCTGTAACTCTAGTGGGACTGGAAAGGATTTGCTGGCTCAGGCTCCAGGTTAAGAGTTAGAATCAGGTTTACTTCACCAGTCTCCCATTCTTGGACCAGAGTCTTCTCTTGTGAGATTGTACAGGTGCCCAAGAGCATTGTGTAGTGATACAAGATATGTTCTTTTTTTTTTTTTAAGATTTTATTTATTTATTTGACAGAGAGAGAGAGAGATCACAAGTAGGCAGAGAGGCAGGCAGAGAGAGAGGAGGAAGCAGGCTCCCTGTGGAGCAGAGATCCTGATGCGGGGCTGGATCCCAGGACCCTGAGATCATGACCTGAGCGGAAGGCAGCGGCTTAATCCACTGAGCCACCCAGGTGCCCCGATACAAGATGTTCTTAAAGCCTCTGCAAGAACTGCATACTGCCACTTCTGTCTACGTCCAAATTGTCACAGCAATTTGCACAGCCAAGCCCAAATCAAAGACCAAGTCACAACAAGAATGGGAAGGGAAGGAAGAATTCTGAAAGAATAATACTCTCTACCATAATGTGTTTCCTATGATTCATACTATTTTCTATTTTAGTATTCTCTTTCATTCTCCCCCGAGCTGATTCTATAACGTGTAAGTGGGTTACCGCCCACACTTTGCAAAATAATGAACTGAAGCATCTCTGAAACATGGTACCCAATCAAAACCAAATAATGGAAATACGTGGTTGTGAAATACCTGTCTGGAAAGTTCTAGATCTGGATCTGCCACTGACTAGTTATGAAGCTGTAAACAAATTATTTTACATCTAAAGAATTCAGATTGCTTTAAAACAAATGGCTTCTACATCTTTCAAATAAATGTTTTTCCTTTTTATTGTCTACTGAAATAGTGTTTATTATTCCAAAAAGAGTATAATATCCACATTACTACTTAGCAAATATACAATTCTTATCTCTAAGTAAAATGGTAATGTTTATTGAAATTATCATAAGATTTCTCTAAATGATGGAAGAAATTGGTACTCATTAGTTCATTAGGTAATAAATTCCTTTTTCAGTTTTCCATATGATGAGGAAAATGTGTGATGTGGCCAAAAGAATGAGACTCAATAAAAAGAAGTTAATAATATTATTGGTTTTCAATTAGTTACGTTATCTGAACCTCATGAGTAATGTACAACTTTTTTTTACAATCCACCTCTTTGTTAAATACCATTCAAAAGTACAAAGTTCCTTCCTTCCAATTTTCTAAATTTCATATGTGACATTTTATTAGTCTTATGGTTAGTAGGTATGCTTGGAATTTTAATATATTTTTCAAATTTTGCTAAATTTTTGAAGGGACAGGAAAAAATTTTAACGACTTTATTTAAATAGCAAAAAAATAACCCTCTGAAGCATACCATTTAATGATTTTTATTAAATTTATACAGTTGTGCCATCATCACAATTCAATTTTAGAATTCTTCTATCACTACAAAAAGTTTCTTTGTGCTGGTTTGCGGTCAATTTCCATTTTTGCTCTAGGTCCCAAGCAACCTTAGATCTGTTCTCTGTCTGTATAGATGTGCCTTTTCTAAAATTTCTTTTTTTTTAATTAATTAATTTATTTATTTTTCAGCATAACAGTATTCATCGTTTTTGCACAACACTCAGTGCTCCATGCAATACGTGCCCTCCCTATTACCCACCACCTGGTTCCCCCAACCTCCCACCCCCGCCCCTTCAAAACCCCTTGCCATTTGCGACGACGTGGATAGAACTAGAGGGTATCATGCTTAGTGAAATAAGTCAAGCAGAGAAACACAACTATCATATGTTAAAATTTCTTATGAATAGAACCATACAATATTCATCTTTTTTGTCTGACTTCTTTCACTTAGCATAATATTTTTGACGATTATCTCTATAGTTGCATGTACCAGTAGTTTATTCGTCTTTACTGTGGAGTAGTATTCTATTATACGGAAATATCACAGTTTGTTTCCATGCACAGGCTGATGGATATTTGGATTATTCTCTCTTTGGCTCTTACAAAAAGTGCTGCTATGAAATTTTGCATACAAGTCTTTGTCTAGATATAAGTCTTCATTTCTTTTGGGTTGACTCTTGGAATGAAATTTCTGTACAAGATGGGAAATAATATTTGTTTTAAAATTTGCCAAACTTTTTTCCCTAGTTCTTATACCCTTATATTTTCCCATCGGCAATGTAAGTAGGTTCCAATTTTTCCACATCATTACCAACACCTGTTATTGTCATATTTGGGGATTGTAGATATACTGGTGTGTATGTAATGGTATGGAATTTTGGATTTAACTTGAATTTCAATAATGACAATGTTAACCATCTTTTCATTTTCTTATTAGCTGGTCATAAATAATTTTTATTAACTATTCATATTCCCTGGTGAAAAGACTATTCAAATCTTTTGCTGATTTTTAATTAGGTTGTTTTTATTAGTTGCAGGAGTTTTTCATATGTCTGTTACAAGTTCTTTATAAAATAATATTTCCAACTATTTTCTTGTGGGTGGCTTGTCTTTTTATTTTGTTAATGGTGTCTTTGGAGAAAAAAAAAGTCAATTGACCATAAAGTCAAGATTTTGTTTCTCAATTCTCTATTCTATTGAACACACACATTCAATATTATATTTAAAAGTTCTGTGATGCAAAAGACATCAAGAGAATGAAAGGATAATCACAGAAAGGGAGAAAATATTTGCAAACCATACATCTAATAACAGACTTATATCCAGAATACGAATATATAAAAAACTCTTACAACTCAATAATAAGACAATCTATTTTAAAAAAATAGGAAAAGGATTTGAATAAACATTTTTGCAAATAAGATATTGAAAAGGCTAATAAGCATAAGGAAGTTACTAGTGATCATTAACAATTAGAGAAATACAAAAGCGCAATATAAATATCACTTCATATCTAGTAGGATGAGCAAAATAAAAAGACAGGAAAGAAGAAGTGTTGATGAGGATATGGAGAAATTAGAACCTTCATAAATTGCTAGTGGGGAATTAATACAGTAGCCACACTGCAAATAGTATGACTGGTCCTTAAAATTTTAAACATAGAGTTAACATAAGACCAAGAAATTCCATTCTTAGGTAAATATCCAAGAGAAAAATATGTAAAAAATATATGTCCACATTAAAACTTATACAGGAATATTTATGATAATTTTTTCATAATTGCCCAAAAGTGGAAATAACCTAAATTTCCAACAACAAAGAGTTACCAAAGACCATATTTTATAATTCCATTGTATGAAGTGCTCAGAATAAGGCAATCTATAGAGACAAAAGGTAGATTAGTGGTTGTTAGGGCTGAGAGTTTGGGAAAAATGGAAGTAGCTGTTAATAAGGATAGGATTTACTTATTTCTGATGGAGTCAATTGTATCTTCCTCCTCTTTATCTTGATATATTTGCTTTTCAGTGTGTCAGTTTTATTAATTCTCAGAAAGAATGAATTTTTAGTTTCATTTATTTGTTTTACAGTTACTTTATTTTCCTTTAATTAATTTCACTCTGATCTATCTCATTTTCTTTCTTCTACATGGTTTGGGATTATTGTGTTCTACTTCTTTCTAGTCCCTTAGGGTCATTTAGTAGAAACTTGGGTCATTTCAGTGTTGTGAAATGTATCATCCTTAGTATCATCCCATAAAATTTAATACTTTTCACTTCTTTTTCATTTCAACCTAGTTTCCCCCTCTGATTTCTGCTTTGAACTATTGATTATATATCAGTTAATGATTTAGTTTTGAAATATTTGTGAATTTTCCAGAGATCTTTGTTATTGACTTCTAATTAATTCCATTGTTGTCAGAGAACATGCTTTGTATGAGTTGAGTCCTTTCAGATTTATTCAGACTTGTTTTATGACCAAGAATATAGTCCATCTGGTAAATATTTCATGTTCATTTGAAAGTAATGTGCATTCTTCTATTTGTTAGGTGGCATGTTTTATAAATGTGAATGAGGTCAAATGTGTTTAGAATGTATTTATAGTGTTCTATGTCTTTGCTAATTTCTGTCAGTTATTACACTCATATTTGGGAGAAGGCTATTAAAATATTAAACTGAAGTTATGGATTTTTCTATTTCTGTCTTTAGTTCTATCAGGTTTAGTTTCATGTATTTGAACCTCTGTTTTTAGGTACAAGATTTTGGTGATTGTTATGTTCACTTCATCAATTGACCCCTTCACCATTATGAAGTAGCATTCTTTACTCATGGTGATATTTGCTCAGAGAACAACTTGAGAAATTCAAGCAAATTAACCAAGTAAAAGTAAAATAAAGGAAATCATAGCAGAGCATAGAAATAATAGAAAATAGACATATGGTAGAGAAATTCAACATAGCTAGAAGTTTGTTCTGTGAAAGAGCAATAAAATTGATAAATCCTATTAGACTGACCAAATGAAAAAGAGAGAAAACACAAATTACCAAGATCAGGAATGAAAAATAAGAGACATCCTTATAATAATAATAATATCCTCCTGATATTACAAGGATAATACAACTTTATGTCAAAAATATTTTAAAAGTTGAATGAAATGAAAATGTTCCTTAAAAACCTCTATTTACTGGGCGCCTGGGTGGCTCAGTGGGTTAAGCCACTGCCTTCGGCTCAGGTCATGATCTCAGGGTCCTGGGATTGAGTCCCACATCAGGCTCTCTGCTCGGTGGGGAGCCTGCTTCCCTCTCTCTCTCTCTGCCTGCCTCTCTGCCTACTTGTGATCTCTCTCTGTCAAATAAATAAATAAAATCTTTAAAAAAAAACAAAAACAAAAACAAAAAAACCTCTATTTACTAACACCAACATAAAAATTAAAAAATATTAGTAACTCTATACTTAATAAAGAAATTCAATTGGTAATTCCAAAATTTTTTGTTGTTGTTCAGGACAACAGCAGGCCCTGATAGCTTCACAGACAGATTTTTCAAACTTTTTTTTTTAAAGATTTTATTTATTTATTTGACAGTGATCACAAGTAGACAGAGAGGCAGGCAGAGAGAGAGAGAGAGGAGGAAGCAGGCTCCCTGCGGAGCAGAGAGCCTGATGCAGGACTTGATCCCAGGACCCTGAGATCATGACCTGAGCCGAAGGCAGAGTCTTAACCCACTGAGCCACCCAGGTGCCCAGGTTTTTCGAACATTTAATAGAAAAAACTCAGCTTTCCACAAAATCTTTCACAAAACTGAGGAGGAGCAACATTTATCAACTCATGGTAATAGGTCAGCATAGCCTTGATTCCAAAACCTAGCAAAAGACTTAGAGGAAGGAAATTTACAGGGCAATGTCTTTAATAAACATATATACATAAAACATTAATGATTTATTAACAAACATTACCTCATAGTATATAAAAAGTTTAACATATTATAAACAAATGGAATATATTATTCCAAGAATATGAGATTCTTTTAATGTTAGAAAATACACGAATCTCTGTGTTTTTGCACTCTTCTGAACAGTGACACTGAGTCCCTTGGCTAGATTACATTTTCAAGAATTTCTATGCAGCAAACTGTCTTATAAAATAGAAGCATGGTGGCGCCTGGGTGGCTCAGTGGGTTAAAGCCTCTGCCTTCGGCTCAGGTCATGATCCCAGGGTCCTGGGATCGAGCCCCGCATCGGGCACTCTGCTCGGCAGGGAGCCTGCTTCCCCCTCTCTTGCTCTGCCTGCCTCTCTGCCTACTTGTGATCTCTCTCTGTCAAATAAATAAATAAAATCTTTAAAATAGAAGCATGTCCATGCAGGGCAAATGGCAAGCATCCTTATGGCCCACTGTAAAAGCTTGGGGTTTCTCTCTGGAACACAACACATTGCATGTGTAGATGCCATGTTGTTCTCTTTGCACCGACCTGTAAGAATGGAGTCTGAATGACCTGGTGAGGATACCAATACTCTAGCTACTGGTATTGCTGGGAGCAATATACCTCTTTCTCTGATCCAGTTTTCTCATGTCTTTTGCCAGAATCCAGGAAACTTGGATGAACTAATTTGTTAACTCATAAATAATGTAAAATCTGAGTCTTCACTGTCTTGGTAGTTTGTCATAATACAGGTGGGATGCTGACTTTCCCCAAGATTTTCCCTTGGGGAAAAAGATCTTAAGATTTTGCACCATTTCAAACAAGAGTTACAGAGATACAATAGGAGTGAAAGAGGAAAATTCACAAATACCGTGTGCAGAAAACAGGCAAAATATTAAAATTTGGGATGTTTCACTTGGGCTGATTTGCTTGTTAAAGAGTATAAACATGTGGATCATCTTCCAGCTCAACTCCTCCTGCTATCATGCCAAACTTAGATCCACTAGGAGATGGGGACCTCTCCGGGTCCTGACTGCCATTTAGGACACCACGACAGACAAATTACTGTGGAAAATAATAAATAAGGCATTGTCTGGTACTGTCCTGGAGTAGGTTTAGAATCCTGATAAAGGTCACCCCCTGTAGAATGAGAAACGGACCCAGGGGCATCTGGGTGGCTCAGTCAGTTAAGCCGCTGCCTTCAACTCGGGTCATTATCTCAAGATCCTGGGACGGAGTTGTGCGTTGGGCTCCCCGCTAAGCAGAGTAGCTTCTCCTTCTCCCTTTGCCTGCTGCTCCCTCTGCTTGTGCACTTTCTCTCTTTCTCTCTCTCTCTCTCTCTCTCTGTGTGTGTGTGCCAGATAAATAAATATATAAAATACATTAAAAAATAAGAAACTGACCCCCAAAATGCTAGATAAAATCTGTGGTCAGCCCACCATCTTGGAAAACTTTCCCTTGGCCTTGTATTCAAGCTCAGTGAAAGGAGGATTTAAGAGATGTTCTCCGGATGGTGTTTGAACAGAGTTTATGTTGGGGAAGGGAAGGTTGAAAAACCTTGTGTGTGGGGCCTTGGGGCAGATATAATGAACTACTGTTTTGATTTCTATTGCTAAATGTATAATCGGTTTGATATTCTTCATACTCATACTGTGAGTGCTTGCCACTGCCAGAGGTGATGATTCTGACTGGAGAGAGAGTCCTTATATAGAGAAATGCTGGTACTTTTGGGGTTGCACAGCCCTAATGAGTCCTTTGACCCACAAGTTTATGTGACTGATGATACTGTCAATTGGTACCTCTGGCCAACTGACAGGCACTTTTGGGGGTTTGGGTCTGAACCTCATCCTGACATGGCTATCAGATACACTCTTTCGGAAAAATAAATATTTGCTTTCTTGAAACAGACCGCCTGCCCATGGAGGAGGCCATGTAACTCCCCAGCCTGAGATCCCCATTTGGGGTCAAACCCACCTAGACTCAATGATTAACAAAGTGCAAAGGGTCCACCAAGCTTTGCTTGATAAGTGGAAATGGTATAGTCAAGCCTACAACTAACCTGATCCCAGCAGCACCTTAGCTTTATATGATAAAAGCAGCAGCTAGCTTGCTGGCTTGCCTGCCTGCCTGCCTGCCTTCCTCCCTCCCTTCCTTTATTCCTTGACTTTTAGGTAAGTATGTCATTCCTTTCTCTCTCTGCCCCCTGAAACAAAGCTGTAGTCGCAGCAGGGTCATCAATTTTGAGTCAGTTTCCCCTAAATGCCTGGGACCCCTGCCCTGAGCCTTTGTCTATATCGAAACTTGATGGCGTCCACAGCACTGCCCTGGCTGTTGCATCTCAGCACCAGCTACACAAAAAGTTAACCGCGCTCTTTCAGGGTCGGTCTAGGGCAGCCTTTATTTTTAGGGCTTTTTTGGTCTCCCTTCTTTTTTTTTTTTTTGTCTTCTTTTTTTTAGTTTTGTTTTTTTTGTTTGTTTGTTTGTTTATTTACAGCATAACAGTGTTCATTGTTTTGGCATCACACCCAGTGCTCCATGCAGTACGTGCCCTCCCTATTACCCACCACCTGGTTACTCAACCTCCCACCCCCCCCCCCGCCCCTTCAAAACCCTCTGGTTGTTTTTCAGAGTCCACAGTCTCTCATGGTTCATCTCCCCTTCCAGTTTCCCTCAACTCCCTCTCCTCTCCATCTCCCCATGTCCTCCATGTTCTTTGTTATGCTCCACAAACAAGTGAGACCATAGGATACTTGACTCTCTGCTTGACTTATTTCGCTCAGCATAATCTCTTCCAGTCCCGTCCATGTTGCTACAAAAGTTGGGTATTCATCCTTTCTGATGGAGGCATAATACTCCATTGTGTATATGGACCACATCTTCCTTATCCATTCATCCGTTGAAGAGCATCTTGGTTCTTTCCACAGTTTGGCGACCGTAGCCATTGCTGCAATAAACATTGGGGTACAGACATCACGTTACCCGATTTCAAGCTTTACTACAAAGCTGTGATCACCAAGACAGCGTGGTACTGGCATAAAAACAGACACATAGACCAGTGGAACAGAGTGGAGAGCCCAGATATGGACCCTCAACTCTTTGGTGAAATAATCTTCGACAAAACAGGAAAAAATATTCAATGGAAAAAAGACAGTCTCTTCAATAAATGGTGCTGGGAAAACTGGACAGCAATATGTAGAAGAATGAAACTCGACCATTCTCTTACACCGTACACAAAGATAAACTCGAAATGGATAAAAGACCTCAACGTGAGACAGGAATCCATCAGAATCCTAGAGGAGAACATAGGCAGTAACCTCTTCGATATCAGCCACAGCAAATTCTTTCAAGATATATCTCCAAAGGCCAAGGAAACAAAAGCAAAAATGAACTTTTGGGACTTCATCAAGATCAAAAGCTTCTGCACAGCAAAGGAAACTCAACAAAACAAAAAGGCAACCCATGGAATGGGAGAAGATATTTGGTCTCCCTTCTAAGGTATTCCCTTCCTGGGAAATCAGTGCAGCCTCTCCCCTGGCTGGCAGAGATGCACATCACCTGCCCTAGGAGAGTTCTCAGGCTGCTCACTGTATTGCTTCCTGGCAGTTCTTTCAGTGGAAGTGGTTTTCAGTCTGGCTTATGACTCTTCATCCTATGCATGCAATGATTTATATTCAAAGACTAATGAGGACTCATGTATAGATTTCACAAATGCTTTTTCTTGATAATTCTTTTCTCTCAACTATTGTCCGCACATATTCTACCTGGCTTGGCCTCCATTTACTTCTGTCTCTGCCTCCTCAGCTCCCAAGTTCCTGGGCATGGTCCAGGATACCCCTTCCAGCACTGCAGTCTGGAAATTGCTCACCTCAACTGACAGCCTTCTCAGGGATAACAGGCCCACACTGCCTGCTGGCTGATGTCTCAAATAGTTTCTTCCTACATTTTGTGCAGTTTTCTAGTTTTCTTGTTTTATAGTAAAAGGTTAATTATAGATGCTTGTTACTCTCTAATGGCCTGAAGGGAAAATCTACACTTATTTTTAAATGTGAATAACTTATAGTTTATAATGGACCATTTAGTAAATGGTCTATTTTTCCCCTACTGATTCGTAATGCCAGTTCTGCCACATGTTGAATTTCCTTCTATAACTGTGTCTTTTTACTGGGCTCCCTGTTTTGGTTGGATTCATCTTTATGTCTGTCTTGGGACATTACCATATTATACTAATTGTTATGGTTTGGTAATACATCCATATCCATAGCCCTCATCCCCCCAATTTTTCAATTTTATTTTAGCCATTTAATCATTTGGGAGTCAACTGTCAAGTTCCATAAAAATTCCATTGGTGTTTAGAATAGAATTGCATTAAATTCATGAATTATTTGAGGGATAGTTAAAATCTTTAAGATACTGATCATCCCATCCATGAGTATGGCATATCACTTCTTTATTTTCAGATGATTTTTCTCTTTCTTTGCCTAAGGGTTGCAAATTTCCCCCCATGGAGTTCTCACTCACATTATGTTACATATTTTTGTGAAGTTCTTACATATTTTTGGAATGGTATGTTTTTTAAAACTTCATTTTCTAATTATTTATTATTAATGTATAGAAACACATTTGATCATTTTTATGCCTCAATTTTTCTTAACTCTCTTCTTATCTTAATTTTGTACACTCTTTTTGATTTTCTGTGTCTTTTTCAATGACATCTGTGACTTCCTATCTCCTTTCTTTTGTAATTCTTATATCTCTCTTTTTTGAATTTTCTTACTGCACTGAATAAAATCTTGAATATAATGTTGGACAAAACTGTGATAGAAAGCTAGTTGGAGGGGCACCTGGGTGGCTCAGTGGGTTAAGCCACTACTTTCGGCTCAGGTCATGATCTCAGGCTCCTGGGATAGAGTCTTGCATCGGGCTTCGGGCTTACTGCTCAGCGGGAAGCCTGCTTCCCTCTCTCTCTCTCTCTCTCTGCCTGCCTCTCTGCCTACTTGTGATCTCTCTCTGTCAAATAAATGAATAAAATCTTTAAAAAAAAAAGAAAGCTAGTTATATTCTTCCTGATTTTTATGATATTGCTTCTGAAGTTTTATAATAATATGTAAGGCTCAGATTTATAGTAAAAATTTATTATAAATCAAGGAAATAATAAATTATTATAAATAACAATTTATTATATTTAATAAATATATTAATGCTATATTATTATTATGTATTATATATTATAATATATTATATTATATAATGTTTAATATATATTTATTATAAATCAAGGAAATTTTAAATTCTCATCCTCTTTAGTTTAATAGATTTTTAAAAAATCTTGAAGAGCTGCTGAATAATTTATTTTGTATTATTATATTATGTGTACTTTTTCCTTTGGTCTTTAGGGATATTTTATCATAACAGATTTTCTGATGTTACCTTTTTAGAAAAAAACCTACATGACCAAGATGTATTGCTGTTTAGATTCTGATGATTTTACTACACTAAGAAGTTGTTTTGGATTTTGGAATTTAAATTTATAAGTGATATTTGCCTATGTATTGCTTTTCTGCACTTTTTCTCCATTGATTTTTTTTCCTAGTTATTATACCAAGATCCAAGATAGAAAGAATCTGAACACAGTACAAGTTGATTTCTCTCATTGTCAGTCTAAGCCTACACCATTAGGATTAGGATTAGGATTACTATGGTTGCTCCACGCTGTGGAAAATTTAGGTGTGTGTTTTGTTTCTCAGACTCCTTTATCAAGTACCCTTCATTTCATGGTCTAAGGACTTTCTCCAGGTTCAGATTCAAGTCAACATTCTAGACTAGTAGAAATAGAAAAGGAAAAAGAGTGAGGATGATAACCTTTCCTTTTAAGGCATAACATTTCACTCCATGCATCTCTCCTATTTATATATGAGTGATCAGAAACTAGTTACATGGCCCACCCAGATGTAAGAAAAATGAGAAATGTAGGCTTATTTGGGAGCTTGTGAGCTCAGCTAGCTAAAACCTGTATTGATATGAAAACAAGAGATTCTGTGGATCAACAATCAATCTTTCCAGATTCCATAACTCTGGACAAACAAATACCCATATGCATCCCTCTTTCCATTCCTAGAATATACTCAACTGACCTCAGGGGACTCAAGCCCAGCCTCTCATTTAGTTGCTGCACTGAACCCAGATGTCAGGATCTCTTTGGAACACTCAGTCTTCCTCAACAGACACAGACATGGCTTCTCATATAGCTCCTGTTATGTAAAAGACAAATGATCTTCCCTTCTAATATCCAAGATACAATGGTAGAGTAAATAGTAAGCACAGAAAGAAGTTCTGATGGGCAAAGGAAAGGATGGGAAACATACAGGTTTATAGCAATCATCAAATCCCTCTGGGAAGGAATTGAGAAAAATCTCCACTGCAAAATGGAATCCATTCCTTGTAACATATTGCAGAATTTCCCTTCTTCTTAAAAAATGAATAATGGGGGTGCCTGGGTGGCTCAGTGGGTTAAAGCCTCTGCCTTCGGTTCAGGTCATGATCCCAGGGTCCTGAGATCGAGCCCCACGTCTGGCTCTCTGCTCCTCGGAGAGCCTGCTTCCTCCTCTCTCTGTCTGCCTCCCTGCCTACCTGTGATCTGTCTCTCTCTCTCTGTCAAATAAATAAATAAAATCTTTAAAAAAAATGAATAATGTTCCATTGTATGTATAGACCACATTTTGCTTATCCATTCATCCATTGATGGATACTTGGGTTACTTACATGTTTTAGCTATTGTAAATAATACTGCTACAAACATGGGGGTACAAATATAATTTTGGGACTCTACTTTCAGTTCTTTTGCATATGTACCCCGAATTTGGTTTGCTAGTATTTTGTTGAGGATTTTTGCATCATTGTTTTTAAAGGATGTTGTTCTGTAGTTTTATTTTCTTGTGTCTTATGTCTCTTTCTAGCTCTGGTATTGGAATAATGCTGGCCTCATAGACTGAATTAGAAAGTGTTCCCTCCTCTTCATTTTTTTGAAAAGGTTTAGAAGTACTAATTAGTATTAGTATTAATTAGTATTAATTCTTCTTTCAATATTTGGTAGAATTTGCAATGAAGACATCTGGTTCAGGGCTTTTCTCAGTCAGGAGATTTTTAATTACTGATTCAACCAATCTCCTTACTACTAATAAGTCTATCCAAATATTCTATTGCTTTATGATTTAGTAGGTTTTGTGTCTCTATGAATTTGTCTTTTGCATCAATGTTGTCCAATTTGTTGATGTATAATTGTTCATAGTACTCAAAATATTTTTCATTTCTGTAGAATCAGTAGTAATGTCACACTTTCATTTCTGATTTTTGTGATTTCAGTCTTCACTCTTTTTTTTTCATAGCTCATTTAGGAAGTCTTGCTGTAGTCCTCTCTTTTCTGAAGAGAGCATTATGGACTCACCACCCATCGACACAGGCCTCATAGTGCCCTGACTACTTCAAGGTATGGAAGAAAGCAGACCATGGCTAAAACCTCACTCACTACTTCACATTCCAATTTCCTTCCTTATTTTTCTGTCCAATCCAGTTCACAAGATCATTTTTTATGTATTAAATGTGACTATGTCTTTTATATTATGTTCTTTCTATATATTTTGGATCTCTTATTTCTGTATGTATTGAAGTAGATCGGTTGTTTTGAAACAATATTTGCATTTCTATACACTTTTAAAATTCCATTGCTTTATTTGATCTTAGAAATCAACACACATCAGAATAACTACAGATTGCCACTTTTGGAAGAGCCAAATTGGTTTTATTCCTTTCACATCTTATGTTTTCACTCCTGACTTTTGCCCGTTGCCCTTGAGTTATAGGCACAGAGTATAACTTCTATGACTTTGCATTACCTGTACCTCTAGATAGATATATAGATACAGATAGATACATATGTACACTTTTCTTATTGGTCTGTACTTCTACTATGCCTTCAAGATTCAACTCATGCCTCACTTACTCTAAATGTCTTCCTTGACCTGCAAGGCTGATGAATATGTTTTCATTACACTTCTTCAAAAGTGTTTACCACACTATGTACTATAAATTTTGGTTTACATACCTATGCCCCAATCTAGGCTGTAAATTTCTTTTTTTTTTTAAGATTTTATTTATTTATTTAACAGACAGAGATCACAAGTAGGCAGAGAGGCAGGCAGAGAGAGGGGGGGAAGCAGGGCTCCATCCCAGGACCCTGAGATCATGACCTGAGACAAAGGCAGAGGCTTAACCCACTGAGCTACCCAGGTGCCCCTAGGCTGCAAATATCTTAAAGGCAGGGATCATTCCTTATGTACCTTAGTTACCCCAGTGCTTAGTAAGGTTTCAGGAATATCATCAAAATAAAATAAGATGTGTTTGAATGAATTAATGAAGTTAATTATGAAAGAAAGTACAACTTCAGATGTAGAGGTTAGAGTCCTGAGTCTCTCATTATTTACTTTATGACCTTGTGTAAATGAATTATACTTATGTAGATAAAGTATTTGTTTTGCTGTGCTTTGTTTTTAATCTATAAAAATAAGGAAAGTATACTCTGTATGCTAGTAAGGCTACTGCCAGATAATTTTAGTACTTTCTCATTATAAACAATCTAAAGTTATTTTAGAACCCAGAGTAATTGTGTTTGAATACACCTGTCATTAATTTTAAGTGATACTGTCACAGTATGGTGTTTTTAAACCTGAAAAATATGACTTCTATGTGAATATAAAGTACATGTCAAAAAGTTATTTAACTTATTATTAATGATGGAATCAACCACCAATGTGCTAAAGCTACTTCAATGAAGAATGAAGGAAATTAAATATATATTGTCACTGAAAGAAAAGTATGCTAGAATAAAATTGTTAAACTAGATACAAAACTAGTAGTGTTGTACAAGACAATAAAATTGTACCATTTAACCTCATATTCCTAGTACTAGACAGAAATTATTTACATCTTTACTGAAAAGAATTTACAAGGTAACATGTAACTTTACAGGTGGGACTTAATCAGTAGTAAATGGTAATTTAATCAAAGGCACAGTCTCCTAAAGAATTAAATAATCTTTGAGTACAATGTTAGACAATATTTTAAGACATATTCTCAATATTTTGCCTTAAATTTCAGATTTTGTATATTTTAACACTATTTCCCCCAGATCTTTAAAAGTGAAACCCCATCACCGTCTATACACAAATGTATATCTTAATTCCCTAGCAAAGGAAAAAAAAATCATTGATCAAACAATTGCCTTGATCCTTAGAAGTAATATATTTCCTAGTCTTTGGTAAGTGAAAAGACTTTCAAATCACATCAAAGTATTGCTACAGAGTAAACTTATAACTTGTCACTGTATCCAGGTTTTATTTCAACTGTTACAAGCTTTTAACATGGATGGCTGGTTTCCTTGGCAGTGTACCTAACATATTTCACCTTGGATTAATACTAGACAACTCTGAACTCCAGTTCACACACTTTGCTTAGGTGTTACAAATCTCTCAATATTTGAAGGAACTTCCAATGGAATAAATTTTAAGCACTTACTCTAGGATGTTTTTCATAACTGCCTTGATTCATATATTGGCCAGGTCATTATTTGGGGAAAAAAATGCATTATTTAAGAAAACCCTAAAATGTGGGTTCTTGGTATATATTTTTAGAAATACTCTCACAGAAATAGGTATTCAGGGGTTGCATTTAACTCCCTAATCTATTTTATGTTTAGGGAAGGTCAATAGAGATCCCATATTATACTGAAATGTCATCATTTTTCTCCAGATTTATGGCTTTTGTTCTGGTCAACACGACAAAACTTGTCATTTTGGCACACTGATTTTTTTTTTGAAGGAGAACAGTTGGCTTAAAGGTAATCTACTTAGAATTGAAAAAAATATGGTAGAAATATGGTCAAATATTTGTTTTTTCAGAATGTTCATCTACTAACATTTCTGTGACAGGTACAGATATTCACTATAGTTGTATATTTAGGGATAAAGAAAACTGAGTGACTACTCTCCATAAATTTAAAAGCATGGAGGAAAATATTTTTTCCAAGCAATGTGCAAAAATAACATATGTTGCAGAAAAGAATGTTAGGGACAGCCTAATTTAATAGGTGATTAGGAAAAGCATACCTAGGGAAGGACACCAAAAAGAGGCTAGAGGGCCAGGAAAGGAAATGAGATAAGGGTTCAGATTCAGAAACCCAATTAGAATTTTTAGGTTTTTCAATATGGCAAAAGTTTCAAACACATCTGACAGTATGAGAACTGATAGGAGACCATTGGAGACCTTTGATAAAACAGTGAAGAAAAGCAGGGAATGTGGTTAATGGGTAAATGAATGTCAATAGTGGCATAGTGAATACATGATTTCAAGAAACACAACAACAAATTGAAAAAAAAAATAAACATAAGTGCAACTGAAAAGAGAAACATGAGAGAACATAGGAAAACATTTTTGAAGTTTCATTTTCTGAAAGTAGAAATTTTGTTCACTGATGAAGAAGGCAATGAAGAGAGAGAAGGCATATATCCAAGAAATCAATGGTGCTTCAGAGAAGGCCTTGGAATATATGGGAATGAGAATTATTTTTTTGAGTGTCTATTATTATCTAACACGTTTTATCCCATCTCTATTCCAGATGGAGAAACAAAGGCTTAGAGAGATGAAGCAATTATTCCAACAGAAGGCAAATAGTAAATAACCCTAGAGTTCAAATGAAAGATAGATGACTCTAACCCCAAGCTCTTCTGTGGCCAAAATTATAGAGGAGGGATTACCAATAAAAAGAAATAGGGTTATATGGCTTCATTCTGATAAGTAGAAGGTAAATAGTTCATTGTAAATGGAGATGTATAAAATGTAAAGTGAGAGGATAAAGATGAAGTTTTCACCTAACGGTCTCTATCTTCTGGCTCAAGTTGAAGGCAAAATAATGTTTGGAGAGTGCACTGGGGCAAATGGGTGTATGATGAGAGGAAGTACTCACCTAACGGTCTCTATCTTCTGGCTCAAGTTGAAGGCAAAATAATGTTTGGAGAGTGCACTGGGGCAAATGGGTGTATGATGAGAGGAAGTACTTTAGGGAGCAATAAAAGCTTGGAATAGCCTTGCAAACCATTCAATTTATCTAGCAGAAACCTATAATAACAAGTTTACCATTCCATTGATTTTAATTGTACCCTAGGTAAAACGTTATCCCACAAATATGAACAGCTTCTAGGAATTACATTCATCCATGAATTTTAAAAGGGTTTCACATACATAATGAAAAAAATTATGAAATATATATGGCAGATCTATCTCACAAGCCATATATTGAGGGACCAAAATAACCTACAATATAGAATTTTCACATACAGAGAAGAAGAATTTTTTTCTGAAAATTTTACTAACATTATAAGGGACAGAATTTAATTCATAGAAAAGACATTTTACTATATAACATTCACTTTCTACAGAAAATACTCCTGGAAAGATATTTCAATTATTCATTTAATATCTGTTAAAAATGGTAAAGGTAGAAAATATGTCACCAACTGGCTTCTAGTTTTGGCTGGAACAAGCCTTAGTGTATAGCTTGAATTCCAAGGGACCATTTACTAAACACCAGATAAAGTAGGAGGAAAGTAAAGGCAGTTTGATCTTTAATGAAGGTATCAAAAGAAAAGCCATCTTTGTTTGACATGAAGGACTTTGAATGAGCAGATGCTAGTGATTTAGAATCCAGGGGTCTAGAGCTCTCCTCTCTTTGCATTCTGGTGGTCTGGCAGAGGCAGGGCCTATCTCGCGTTTCTGAAGTGGGCCATTCATATGGGAGACCAAGGAGGCCATGACTCTGCTTTACACAGCCTGGTGCAAATGCATCTGGAACACTTTTGGCAGTTCTAACCTCCCGTGGGCAAAAAGTGTGCGGTAAAGCTAAAAGAAACATTCAAGCAGAACTTTTTAAAAATGACACAGAAATTAGAATATTAGAACCATAAGATAATGATACAGAAATTACAGCATGTTGGTAGGAAAACAAATCCTAAAAATGGTCCTGGGCCCCTGAGCCCTTAAATGGAAAGCAAATGGAAAAAGTAAAGTGTCTCCAAAACAGCTGGCCTTGAAAGTGTAGCCCTTTTAGCCCTGAGGCAGTAGCAGATGGTGGTATCTGCTTGTTGTTGCTGGTATTATTTTTATTGTTTTCATGTGTTAATAATTAACTGCTGTCAGCATACTTGGACCTGAAGATAGCTCTGAATATAGAAAACAGAGTTGCTTGTATCTCTTGGGCTTATCACCTAAATAACACAAAGACGTTTAAAACCATCAAGGGATAGGAGATAAATATTACAAATCAAAGATTACTGCCTATTCTGATTGCATTTTTCCTTCATGTTTTCTTTTATTTTTCCCGACCAGTTGCTTTCAGTCTGGGGCCAAGCCACCACAAATAGATGACTTGCTGAAGAAAGCAGCTCTCTTGAAACAGAGATGAAAGAAATTCCCCTCCCTGGATTAATGATAAGAGTAACTTCAGAGCAAAATAGAAGAATCATAAAGAGTAGAGGACTCAATCCTAAGGCTAGACCAATCACAGCAGAGCAAATCAGGACTGCCAGAATGAAGAAGCAGGGAAGAACAACACAGGGTGGAAGGAGGTCTCTATGAGTTGGAAGTCAATACAAAGCAGAAGAATGTTTTCATCAATGTGACTGAAATCACTGGATTAAAACAAAGAATTTACGGTGCTCTGGATGGTTAGCATGAGACATGGGGTTACTATGATAAGGGAGGATTACACCACAGGGGCTACAGACGTGGAACTAAAGCAAAGATTGTGTATTATACCATGAGACTAGTACTATGACATAATCATTTCTTAATTTAGCCATCAAAATATCAATGGGACATGAATTATCCTTGTGTCATAATTCTACATGGAATAGAACAATAAAGGGGGTCAGTTCATTCACACCTGACTCTGGCTGACTCAAAATCTGACTGTAGATCAGACTGAGTGATTAGTCTTGGTTAAGCCACTCACCTTTCCAGAACTTCATTTTTTTTCATCTGTAAATAAGTTGTTATTACTTCAAAAGGCTAAACATTTTCTTAAGATGCATGTGTTAGGCAACTTTGATAAAAGTATATTATCTTTTTTATTCTTTCTAAATACCCCCCACAAGGTAGGTAATATTATTCTCCCCATTTATTTTTTTTAATATTTTTAAAGATTTTATTTATTTATTTGACAGCAAGAGATCACAAGTAGGCAGAGAGGCAGGCAGAGAGAGAAAGGAGGAAGCAGGTTCCCTGCTGACAGAGATCCAGATGCAGGACTCGATCCCAGGACCCTGAGATCATGACCTGAGCCAAAGGCAGAGGCTTAATCCACTGAGCCACCCAGGCGCCCAATTCTCCCCATTTATAAATAAGGTAGATCAGGGCCAAAAAAATGGCAAGTAGAACCTAGGCTTTTTTTCAAGAGGCAATAAAGAGACATTGAAACAGAGAAACTTGAACACAGAAATTTTTGTAGGTAAGGGAATATAGCATTAGTATGCTAGACATATTGAAGAAGAAATGTGAAAGCAAGAAGATCAGATTATTATCATAGTCCAGCCATCAAATAATAATATGAGAGAAAAAAATACCACTTGATAACTATCAGGATGAGGAGGAAGTGGAGAAGAAGGAGAACAAGAATAAGAAAAGAAGAACAAGAAATAGAAGGAGGAGAAATAGGAAGAGGAGAAACGAAGGAGGAGGAAGGCAGGGAAATGGAGAGGAGGAGAAGGAGAAAGAGAAGGAAGAGGACAAGAAGTTGTTTCAACTTCTCCACATTCTGCCAGTAAGAATATGGAGAATCTGGAGCACTCGTATATTGCTTCTGGAAATGTAACATGTTGTTCCTGCTATGAAAAACAGTTTGGTTGTTCCTCAAAATTCTAAACATAGAATGTCACATGACCCAGCAATTCCACTCCTAAGTGTATGCCCAAAGGAATTGAAAGCAAGCACTTGAATGGACACTTGTACGCCAGTGCTCATTGCAGCATTATTTATGATAGCCAAGAGCAGGAACAACGCAAGTGCCCTCAATAGACGGATGGATAAACATAATGTGCTATATACATACAATGAAATATTCACCCACAAAAAGGAAGGAAATTCTGACACATGCTACAACATGGATAAACCTTAAAAATATTGTGCTAAATGAAATAAGTTCAGACAAGGGAAATATTTTATTATTCTATTTATATGAGGTACCTAGAACAGGAAAATTCACAGAGACAGGAAGTAGATTATAGTGGCGGAGAAGACAGAAAAATGGGAGTGTCTTCTCTTCACGGTGAGAATTTCTAAGATTGTGAAAATGTTTTGCAAATAAATAGTGGTGATGGTTGCACAACATCACAAATGTAATTAATGTTACTTAGTTACATACTTAAAAATGGTTAAAATGGAAAATTTTATACTATGTTTATTTTAGCACACAATTTTGAAAATTAATGAGGGTATATACCAAAAACTATCAAACTGTGTACACACTTTAAATGAGTGAATTGTATGGTATGTGAATTATATCTCAATAAAACTATTAAAAGAGAGAGAGATACAGAGTAGGGGCAGTGCATATATATAAAAAAATACAATATTTTTCCAGACCAGGAGTTGATGATTAATAGAACTTAGAAAATAAAGGGAAATTACAAATGTTTCCACTTCGTATTTCTAGGAATGGAGTATTTAAGAGGAGATACTGGCATGTCTGGGGAAATCAAAGGGATAGTTTGGGACCTACTACATTAAGCAGGAGGTCAAGCCTGGGGAAAGGTTGAGAGCAAGGAGGAAAAACAGGAGGGAAAGGAAGGACTGAAAGGAAGGAAAGAGAGATATGGGAAAGAGAAGGCAGAGGTCATGTGTAGGAATGTCCTCGTTAAAGGAGCATGGATGAAACAGTGGAAAAAGGCACACAAACACAATGCTTTAGTCAACTATCTTAACTGGAAAGGGGCAAAAAGAAGAGGACCCACAATGAAGAAAAACTGAGATTCAGAGGTGGAGAGAGAAATATAGGAGAGAACTAGAAATAGGACTCAAAGAAAATGGTTAAGTATTCAACATAACAAAAAGGAGGTCCTTGGTGACATTTGGAGTAATAGTTTCAATTGTGTTGTACAGCAGAAGCTTAAAAACAAACAACAAACAACAACAAAACACACAGGAACACACAAAACCCACCTGGAATAATTTGAGTAAACAAAGGTCAATTTCTTTGAAAATTTTAGAAGTTCTTTGAAAAAACAAGATTTTGGGGCACCTGGGTGGCTCAGTGGATTAAAGCCTCTGCCTTTGGCTCAGGTCATGATCCCAGCGTCCTGGGATCCACCCCTGAATCCGGCTCTCTGCTCCGCGGGGAGCCTGCTTCCTCCTCTCTCTCTGCCTGCCTCTCTGCCTAGTTGTGATTTCTCTCCGTCAAATAAATAAAATATTTTTAAAAAAAGTAAAAACAAGATTTTTAAGGGAAAGGTTATACAAAAAAAGCAACTTTCTATTTTATGTCATTCTTTCATTTGATTTCATTGAAGAATGAAGTTTTGTTTGTTTTAAAATTTGGAAAACTTGGGGTGCCTGCGTGGTTCAGTCAGTTAAGTGTCTGCCTTCCACTCAGGTCATGATCCAGGGTCTTGGGATTGAGCCCCACATTGGGCTCCATACTCACTGGGGAATCTGCTTCTCCCTCTCCCTGCCCTCCATTCCTGCTCTCTCGCTCTCTCTCTCACTCAATAAATTAATTTTTTTTTTTAATTTGGAAAAACTCAACAAACTTAGAGCAAAAATCATCTGAAAGGAAGAAATGAATAAAGTGATTTCGTGGTGGTTGTGAGGATTACTGAAAGGGCCATTCTCTGAGAGAAATAAGAAAAACTGGGATCAATTCCCAAATGGGAGTACGTATGGCAAAGAGAATTGGTACTTCCTCATTAGAGGCAGGAAAAAGGGAGAGATAAGAGGTAGTATTTTCTGTAGTGGAGAAGTGGGTAATAAGAATCCCCAGTGCTGAAAGTGGAGGAGAAACTTGAGAATATGTTTACAGCCATGGAAGTTTCCACAGGAGTCAAAGAGAAATGGGTAAAAATATACTGAGCAATCCAACTGTAGCTAGATTGTATGTTGGTATGGGATTCCCATCAGGGTAAAGCTATGTACCCATAAATAAAGAGACATGTAGTTGTCACAGCCTGATCCCCTGGTCTGACCTTTGGCCACATTTGGTTAAAGAGTGAGATAAACAGACCACCTTAAATAGAGCTAAGGACAAAGAAATGACAAAGTTGTACCATCTTTTTAAAATCCACTTACTCAAGCTTATTTCCTGTCATTGCCCAGCTTGAAGGCTGTGCCTTGGCCAAGTCACACTCCTCATTTTCCTCAGAATACCATATCCCTTTGATTATGCTCTTCCTTAGAGCTGTCATGTTCTTCATTATTCTCCATAACTAACCACTCTCATACACAAGATTCAGTTTCAGGAAACATTTCCAATACAAAAGATGCTTACTCAAGGTATTCCCTCCTTTCCTCTAACTTCTGTACACATATTTTGTCTTGGTTTGTCATTTTCTCTCTGAAAAATCCCCTTGTCTCCTCAATAGTACTCTAAGTGTTTTTGAAAACAAAAACTCTACCTTGACCTTAGTCCAGGTCAAGTGTCAGGAGAAAGTACTTCTGCACATTTATGCTCATAAAGTGACACAGATGTTCTGACCCACTGGAGTCTCTGGCAAGGTACAACTCATAGTGTAGATCCCCAGTAACCCTTCTCATGCCCAGATAAAACTCTCTTACTCCATACTTCCTAGTTTCAATTGCCTACAGGAATGTTAAAATCTCTTGTATTTTTTTTTTGAAGAAATTTAATCTAGGATGCTTTGAGAACGTCTCAAATCCATGGCTTTGCAAATGCCTTCTCCCAGCTCACTTATGACCTATCACTAAATGAAAAAAGGAAGAGAAGCAAAACAAGGAGGAAAAACTAGAGAAATGGAAGGAAGAAAGGAAGGAAGGAAAATGAAGTAGAAACATTCACTCAGATAAAATACCAGTGGTTTAATGAGAGACCTGAAGCATCATCAGAAACATCAATTACTTGTGAAACCAAGATCAGAGAGCAAGAGTGGATTGGTTGCACCCACCAACCTGCAGTACATACGCATGCTTCATACACAGATGGAAAAATGATTTGCTGTTCACACAGCAGTGAGCTGCACTATGCCAGTGCATGGCCTGTTCCAAAGCTGATGTTTTTCTTTGGTCTTCCTGCCAAGAACGTGGGGAAGCACAAGTCTATCTACCAGTGCCAACTGAGACTCAGCCCTGACCAGGCAGCAGCCAAGGACATGCATGGCTCCTGTCCTGTCCTGCTCAGCTTTGAGGGGTGGAGAGGTTGGAGTGCTCAGCCCCCAGCTTCCAACTCCAGCACTGTCTCTGCCAGTTGAAGGGTCAGCAAAGTCAACTGACCTACAGATTTTCCTCTTATCTCCAGCTCTTTTCGACATTCTTAGGATCTGGAATCATACCGGCCAAAGCTGAAGCACTGACCTCATGCTGAGCTTATTGTTCAATATGACGACGGGTCCATACTGAACCTCCAAATGGTCCCATATGTCATCTGCCTCCTTGGAGAGAGTTTACTCAAGTCTAGCATTCACCTGACAACCTGCAGTTTCTGGATCGGTTTCACAAATGCTAAAGGATCATAACTGAGAAATCTGGTAATTTTTCTGAAAATCTTTAAATAGAAAAGAAGAATGCTCTTTTTCTTGACATCTTCCAAGAAACCCTCTATCTTTACTGCTATTGGAAAGACACTGTTTCTTGCGTACTTAAAAATGGCTCCAAGTACCTACACATGACCCATGATATGACAAAGTTTGCAGGCCAGCCTCTATGCTACTTTCCCTTTCTAGAATTTCTCTAGAATTAAATGCAAGATGTACTAGAATCTGGAAATATAGTTAGTGTCTTATATTTCCCCACACATTAGTTTCCTAGCACTGCCAATAAAAAATTACCATGAACTTTATGGCTTAAAACAACAGAAATTTATTCTCACACAGTTCTGGAGCCAAGGCCTGAATCAAGGCTTTGGCAGGGCTCTGCTTTCTCTGAAGAGGCAAGATGTGGATCATCCCCTGCTTCTTCAAGCTTTTGGAGGCTCCGGGTAGTGCTTGATTTGTAGACACATCACTCCAACCTCTACTTGTATCTTTGTGTGGCCTCTTCTCAGGGCCTCTGTGTCTTCCTTTCTGTCTCTTTTTAGGACAGTCACCATGGGGTTTTGGGTCCACCTTAATCCAGGATTGTCTCATCTTGAGATCTTTATCTTAATTACATCTGCAAAAGAACTTATTCCAAATGAAATCACTTTCGATGTTCTGAATGGATATTTTTTTTAGGGGAACACCAGTCAAGCTACTAAAACACGTACTGCCATGTGACCCTGGATAAATCATGAAATTACAAAGACACAGGATTTTTAATTAAAAACCTGATTATTTGAAATAAATATTTAAAATATCAAGAAAATATTATATCAGACACTTCTATACTCACAATCCCAGCTAAAGAAATGTTAACTTTTACCATATTTATTATATTTCATTTTAATGAGATTATGTAAAAATAACAATTCTCAATCTCATGCCCTGTTTATTCCCCAATTATAACAATTATATCTGAAGTATGTTTGCATTCATTGATATTTGCTATTATTAACCATTATGTGTTATTTCAATTATATATGATGATACAAGTAAATCTGATTTACTAAGTTTAACGCTGTGTCAGAGGTTTTAGAATTGGAATTGACTTCTCTGAGCCTCAGAATCTTAGATAATAATTCTTGCCCTAGCTACTTCATAACATTGTGATAAGTGAATGAGATAATTATGTGAATGGTCCATATACACTATATAGTCTACATGATTATTGGGTAGATATTTCTTATCTTCCTCTAAAATATCTATCCCGTTTATTACTGCGTTGAAATTCAATATGCCTAATACTATTGTTTCAAAATCACTTAAATTTTATTTCAATAAATCATCATCATACCTTCTTTGATATCAGATTATTTATTCTTAAAAGCTTTTTATTAATATTGACAGTTCTTATTTTAGTTTAACATGCTACAGAAACATAAGTCAACCATTCAATCATCATGCCCCACTGGCAAAAATTAATTAATTTAAAAAACTTTTAATCTGTGAGTGATTTTCCTGGACTGGAGATGGTAGCAGAGAATGATGGCTTTTGTCATGCTCTAGGTAACTACAAGTGTCATTTCAACAAAGCCTCTTCATCTAGTCCCATGATATAACAGTACTGAGGAAAAAGAGCTAAACTCTTTAAAAATAGCTTCACTGTTTAAGAGTTTGAGTTTATAGAGTCTAGCTATTCTAGTTTCCATTTGACATTAAGTTCATTTAAGTCAGAAATGCTTGATGTGTTTTTCCAATATCTTTAAGACATTTAATAATGTCCTGGACTTCCAGTTGATAAATAATAGAGGTGCTATGTTGCTGTACCACTATTTATTATATGTAACCTTGTCTATATTTAGGCCACTAAATATAAAGGTTCAAAACTAAATAAAATCATATGAACAAAGGTAAATAATAAGAACCAAGGACCTCCAATGGGAAGGCATGAAAAAAGTGGAGTGGAGAGAATTGCACCAGAAATGCTAGGTTAAAGAAAATCACTGAAGGGGCACCTGGGTGGCTCAGTGGGTTAAAGCCTCTGCCTTCGGCTCAGTTCATGGTCCCAGGGTCCTAGGATCGAGCCCCGAATCGGGCTCTTTGCTCAGCGGGGAGCCTGCTTCCTCCTCTCTCTCTCTCTCTCTCTGCCTTCCTCTCTGACTACTTGTGATCTCTGTCTGTCAAATAAATATTAAAAAATTATAAAAAAAAAAGAAAGAAAATCACTGCAGCTGATCCCCAAAATTCTTTCTAAGCTTTCTGGCAGCAAAAGTAAAGGGGGAAGTTCAAGGCACAACATAAGCTGAGTTATCCAATAAATGATACCTCGTAGTTCTAGAAAACATACACTTTTCTTGGCACAATAAGCATTCAATAAACATCACTTAATGTAACAGGAAGCAATCTATTGCATAGGTTTAGAATATACTCTGGCTTCAACTATAACAACAAATTCTCTGTGTTCCTTTCTCATACTGAGTTTCAGTAAGAAGCAAATAGGTTGTTGAATACTATTCCTATAAAGGATTTTCTGGGGACATCCAAGGTAATAAATTCCAGGTAACAACTTTCTGATACCTGATGTGATACAGACATAGGATTCAAGAAACTAAAAGAATGAATAATTAACATACCCCATAGTTTTCCTTTCAAATGTCCATTTTCTTCGTTGGATTTTTGGCAAAGGATGAAAAGCTGAAAAGTGATTGGAGTATAAGTATAAGTATTTTGTATCATCAAAAGAATAGACAAAGCTTGAGATGCCAGGGTTGCAGGTGGCAAACTAACATAAATCAAGTAAACTTGCTTATATTCTGACCACATTTTAAAGATTTTAAGGATTTGTCCAGCAGAAGCACCAACAGGCAAAGAACATAGGTATCCAAAATGACAATTTTGTTTTTGCTCAATTACATCAATAGGCCACCTCCCTGAAATCCTCAAATTGTGTGCTAGAGAAGAGGAATGAGAGTCAAGGTCAGGGAAGTTTTGAGGAGTTAATAATTGACCTTTTCTATTGACATTAACTTTGGCTTTTAGAAAGAACTGCTTGCAGATGAATGCACTGGAATGATTAAAATGAACATCTCAACACCCCTATATAACTAGATGACTGAGTTTATTGAATACATTGTTTAGTATTGCCCACTTGAGTAATACTGAAAGGTCTCTGTCAATGTCAACTATTGTGGTTTGAGCAGTAATTTTTTTAACTCTTGCCGAAGATAAAAATTGGTAAATATGTTCAATTATCCTTTACAATTAGGCCTGAAACATGATGCTAAGATCAGGTCATCAGCAATATAGGGGTATTATAGTTTTACTTTCACTAATTTTGAAGTGTACTTACTCATTTATTCAGTAAAGATTTATCACATGTCTATCTAGTATGTGTCAAAACCATGCTCAGCCCTGAGGTACAAAGATGGAAAAGATACAGTGCCTTCTCTTAGGATGTTTTCAGATTATCAAAATATAGTGTCAAGACAGTTAAGAAAAACATAATGCACCAGCCTAAAGACATCTTAATTAATCTGAGACTAGGGTTAGTAGATCATAAAATGCATTCCCGAGATCATTCCCTGGATTTGGAAAAGATAAAGCAGAACTGATACAAAATCAAGGTGATAAGAGAGGGCATGGGTAATTAGGAAAATTATAAATGATCTCCATTAACATTTACAGTCAATGGATAGCCGTATCTGTGTTTGGGGATAGAATACAGTATTTCTGTGACCTCCAAGTACTCAAGGAGAGTATTTATTTATGGATTGTTCCAGGTTGGTGATGTTTCACCATGAATGAGAGAAAAATCTCTATGAAACCCAGACCTCAAATAATATTCACAGATAAAGTTTTAAGAATCATATACTGATTTTATATATATATATATTTATATATATATATATGATTTTATTTATTTATTTGACAGACAGAGCTCACAAGCAGACAGAGGCAGGCAGAGAGAGAGGAAGGGAAGGAGGCTCCCTGCTGAACAGAGAACCCAATGCAGGGCTTGATCCCAGGACCCTGGGATCATGACCTGAGCCTAAGGCAGAGGCTTTAACTCACTGAGCCACCCAGGCACCCTTGATAATATATTTTTTAAAATCACAAAACAGTTAAGGAAAAAAATCCAGTTGAATGAAAGCCAGCAAAGCAACATAAAATTGAATTAGATTAACATACAGGGACAATATTAGAATTATGAGATATTAACACAAAGTATGCTTAAGGATATACAAGAGAGACAAAAAAAAAATAAGCAAGAAGTTAGATAATACTAAAATAAATCTGGAACAAATATAGCTTGAAGGAAAAAATTCACATAGAGATTAAAAATTCAAGTGTATTATGTCTTTCAAAAGGTTAGACAGAACTGAAGAAATAGTGAACTGAAAAATAGTTTTGAAAACACTCCCCTGGTGAGGAAAAAAAGAAAAAAGAAAGAAAGAAAACACTCCTCAGAATGTGATACCAAAAAATGTGAAAGATAACAGAGAAATGTATTGATATGGAAGACAAAGTGAAGATATAACATATATCTCATCAGAGTTCCAGAAGAATTAATAGAAAACAGGAGAAGAATTATTAGTTATTAGCTGAGATATTTCCAGAGCTTAAACAATAACAACAAATAACAGGAAGAAAAAAAGAAAAAGGAAGGAAGGAAATTAAAAAAGAAGGAAGGACAGATGGATGGACAGACTTACTTCACAATAAAAAAACACAATAGTGCCTTGAAGCTTCAGAACCCCATAGAAAAAGGAAACACCTCAAAAACATCAGAAAGACATATGCTCTACAAATGGATGATTATTAGACTAGCAGCAAATTTCTTGAGAGCAAAAATGTAAATCAGGGGACACAAAGATACTTTAAAATACTGAGAGAAAAAAACTGCCAGCATCAAATTGTATGATTAGCAAAACTATATTTGGAGAAAACAAGATAAAATATGAATTGTTTTGCAGGGAGAAAAAACTTTTGTACCAATGAGTCATCACCATGATTAAGAATATACTTCAGGAAGGAGAAAATAAGCCTCAAAGGATAGTCTAAAATAAAAAGTAAGTATCACACAATTAAAGTTAAACATATCAGTTAACACATATAGTTCAATACTGGATGTATATAATTATGTTTTTATACAATTTGGGTGTTTTATTTTTCAATAATGGAACATTAAATTCTAGACAAAAATATTGACTCAGAAATGATATAATTTAAGACATTGTTAAGTATTTTATTATTTGGTGTGAACTATGATATTAAACTTTAGATTTTGTTAACTATGTATGGTGAGACTGTTAACTTTAAAACTTACAAAAAATATAAAGAGAAAGGTATGAGTGGAATAAGTATAAAAACATATTCAATCAACTCGAATGAAGACAAGAGGAAAAATACAGAAAAATATGTAAAATTAGAACTAAAATATTAAGTTAGTAAAAATTTATCCAAATATAACAGTAACCATGAAAATATAAAAAGACTAAATTCTTTAGGGAAGACATAAATATACACAGAATAGACATAAATTATATCATTATATACTGGAGACAGTTAAAATACAGATATGCAGAAAGTTTGAGACTTAGAAAATGGGTAACTATGTACCAGCAAATACTAATCTAAAGAAAACTGCTTAAGTATACCAAATTAGACAAATAGCCTTTTAAATAAAAAATATAATACAAGATGAAAAAGATCACTTCATTATGATAAAAGTTTCAATCCAACAAGAAGACATACAGTATTAAACTTAAAGACACCAAAAAACTTAGCTTAAAAAATATATAAATCAGATACTATTTCTAGTCCAACATGTAAGAAGCTAAGACATTTTCATTCTATCCTAATAACAGAAAGTTAAATAAACTGAAAAATCAAAATGCTTCTTAAATCTGTAAGATAAGTGAAGTCACAGGGAAATTTTCTATTCGAAAAATTTAAGAAAAGGACACAAGTAGATAGAGAAAATCACAACTTACCCAAGCAGACATTCAGAGAATAAAACTCCGTCAGGGAAATTCAAATCAAAACCACATTGAGATACCACCTTACACCAATTAGAATGGCCAAAATTAACAAGACAGTAAACAACACGTGCTGGAGAGGATGTAGAGAAAGGGGAACCCTCTTACACTGTTGGTGGGAATGCAAGTTGGTGCAGCCACTTTGGAAAACGGTTTGGAGATTCCTTAAGAAATTAAAAATAGAGCAACCTCTCTGACCCTGCAATTGCACTACTGGGTACTTACCCCAAAGATACTGATGTGGTGAAAAGAAGGGCCATCTGTACCCCAATGTTCATAGCAGCAATGGCCACAACAGCCAAACTGTGGAAAGAGCCAAGATGCCCTTCAACAGATGAATGGATAAAGAAGATATGGTCCATATATACAATGGAATATTACACCTCAATCAGAAAGGGTGAATACCCAACTTTTGTATCAATATGGACAGGACTGGAGGAGATCATGCTGAGTGAAATAAGTCAAGCAAACAGTCAATTATCACGTGGTTTCACTTACTTGTAAAACATAAGGAATAACATGGAGGACATTAGGAAAAGGAAAGGAAAAGTAAATTGGGGCAAATCACAGTGGGGAGATGAACCATGAGAGACTGTGGGCTCTGAGAAACAAACTGAGGGTTTTGGAAGGGGGTGGGGGGTGGGTGAGTGTGGTGGTGGGTATTAAGGAGGGCACATATTGCATGGAGTACTGGGTGTGGCGCATAAAAAATGAATCTTGGAACACAGAAAAAAATTTTTAAAAAAAGCCATGGGAACAAGTATTGGGATATGAAAATCTCAACTGTAATTGATGATATTCTGGAAGCGCAGTGTGGACACCCTGGAGAAATAAAATCTCCAAGGGAACCCCACAATTTTGTTAGTTTTACCTCCAGGAGTTCTATCAAACCCATATAGTGAATATCGGGGGAAATCCCCTCTTGTTTCCAGCAACAAAAAAGGAAAAGAAACCATTTTGAAATACACAGAACATTCAATTCTTCTTAACAAATTATTCCACCAGGAGAAACTACTTTACTAGAACCTGACAGACTGGGATTGTATTAGAATCTAACTTTCATAGATGAGATGAAATACCCAACTCCAACTCCCTCTAGTTATCCTGTCCCATCTAAGGGGGAGAAAACACAAAAAATCATTCAAGAATTTCACAGCCCAAGGGCACAGACTCCAAAACCTGGAGATGTAATCATAGGACAATAGAACACTCCCTCTCCCCTCACACCTCATTACCACATTCCTAAAAGCCTATTGACTGCAATTCATTTTGACCAGTAAATAATATTCACTTCTCAACAAAAAAATCACAAAGCATAATAAAGGGGGGGGGGGGGACCTAGACACAAACTTCAAATCCTTCACAGAAACTAAGTAACTAAAAACAAACAAACAAACAAACAAACAAACAAAAAACATATCTAAACGTGAAACACAAAACTATAAAATCCCTAGAAGATAACATAGGAGAAACCTTGACGATGTTAGTTATGGTTATGACTTTTCAGATAAAACAAAGGCAGAATCTATGACATAATTAACAAGCTAGATTTCATTATAATTAAAAACTTTTACTCTGTGGAAGATAATGTCAAGAGAATGAGAACACCAGCCATACACTCAGAGAAAATATTTAGAAAGATATACCTGATAAAGGACTATTATCTAAAATACATATAGAACTCTTAAAATTTAATAATATTAAAAACAACCTGGGGATACCTGACTGGATCAGTTGGTAGAGCATGTGACTCTTGATCTCAGGGTTTGTGAGTTCAAACCCCACATTGAATATAGAGATTACTTAAAAGCTAAAAACTCTTAAGAAAAAAAAAAAAAAAGAAAAAAAAACAACCCTGGGTCAACAAAGGGTTTGTTGGGTCAACAAAGACCTTAACAGACACCACACCAAAGAAGATGTATGGGTAGTAAATGAGCATATGAGAAGATGACCCTCATTATATGTCATCAGAAAAATGCAAATCAAAACAATAAGATACTATTACATACCTATTAAAATTGCCAAAATCTGGAATACTGATAATACCAAATGCTGGCAAGGATGTAGAGCAACAGGAACACCTGAATGCAAGTGTCACAGATACTTTGGAAGACAGTGTGGCAGTTTCTTACAACACTAAATACATTCTTCCCATATGATCCAGTAATCGTGCTTGTTGGTATTTACCCAAATGAATTGAAAACTTATATACATAGAAAAACCTGCCCATGGATGTTTTATAGCAGCTTTATCCATATTTTCAAAACTTAGAAGTAACCAAATTGGCATTCAGTAAGTGAGTAGCTAAAGAAGCTGTGGTACACCCAAACAATAGAATATTATTTCACACTAAAAGAAATGAGCTACCAAGACATGAAGTGAAATGGAAGAATTTAAATGCATAAATTCTAAGCAAAAGAACGATCTGAAAAGACTATACAATATGCTTCCAACTATATGACATTCTACTTGAAAAAGGTTAAACTGTAGAAACAGTAAAAAGATTATTACTTTCTGTGAATCACCAGGTTTACACACTCCACAGCACTCACGATAGCACAGACCTGTACCCCTGGGGCTAATAATACATTATATGATAATAAAAAATTTTAAAAAATTTTTTAAAAATGTAATTGGCTCAGTGGGTTAAGTGTCTGCTTTTAGCTCAGGTCATGAGCCAAGGTCCTGGGATCAAGTCAAGCAAGGGTTCTCTGCTTAGTGGGGAGTCTGCTTCTCTCTCTACCCCTCCCACCTGCTTGTCCTCTCTCTCTCACAGACTCTCTCTCTCTCAAATAAATAAATAAAATCTTTTTTTTAAAGTATTTCTCCCAAGTTGGAAGCCATAAACACAATTCCAATAACTAAGCTTGATTAATAGAAAGCATCATTCTTCGCTCAATGATGAGGACAGAGAATTGCTTTCAAAACACCAGAGCATCACAGAATATGGCATATCATGTAAAAAGATCCAGGAATTTGATATGGTACATTACACTGTTGAACACAAAACTAGTTTGGTAATTAACCCTTCTTCCTCAATTTCTCTAGTGATTTCAGCAAAGAAGATCAAATATGCTTATCTACAAAACAGACATGCATTGAACAGCTAGCTTCTGATGAATAGATTTCACAGTATTTTTTTCCAGGTGGGCTTGAAGTGTACACATGGTCATACCTAAGCCTTTTGTCTATAAGTCACCATGGATGTACAGAGACTAAGTTGGGTAGTTAAGCCTACTTGTTACCTGAATTCATTAAATATCTTACCACTAACTTAATTTTTTAGGGTTAAAACCAGGTGCACTGTAAGTAAATGAATTTAAATAGAATGTCATCATTGACTAAGGAAAATCTAATGACAATCAGTAGCATCTAAATATTCAGAAAAATCATCCAGTTTTTTTTTTTAATCTCCTTCTTCAGAAAACATCTTGTGGCCAACATAGACCAAAACGACCATGGCAGCCCAGCCCTCCGATTTCCCACAGTCATAAATGGATTAAGACCATTCTAAGAACACATTTTCCTCTGAAAAACAAACAAAACCAAAACTAAACAAAAACACACACAAATTTATTTTTGTTCCCAAAGTAATAGTAACAAATATAGATGTAAAAATTATGTGTAAAAATAATGACTAACTCAAATTCAAAAACTTAAATTAAAAAACAAAACTTAACCATACTCAGGATGACAATTTCCCAAAAATGCATGATACATGAGATGTCAGGGTAAGATAACTCATAATTATAATAAATACCATTTATTTAAATTTTTTGAAGTAGAATTCATATAACATAAAATTTAACCATCTTAAAGTGAACAATTCAGTGACATTTAGTGCATTCACAATGTTGCTAAACTACCACCCTTATGTAGTTATAAGAATTTCCATTGCTCCAGAACAAAATCCTGTACTGTTAACAAATGACTTCTCTTTTCTCCTAACTCCTATGTCCTGACAACTACCAATCTGCTTACTATTTCTATGAATTTACCTATTCTGGGTATTTCTTATAAATAGAATCATACAATATATTTACCCTTTTGTCTATATTCTTACATTCATTCTAGCATAATATTTTTGAACTTCATCCACACTGTTTGTTGCATGTATCAGTATTTCCTTTTTCTTTAAGGCTAAGTAAATATTCCCTTGTATGGATACACTACAATTTGTTTTTACTCTCACCTATTGATGGACATTTGGACTGTTTCCACTTTTTAGGTATTGTGAATAGTGCTAATATGAGTATTCATGTACAAATGCTTGTTTAAGAATGTTTTCAATTCTTTGAGGTCTATTCTAGAAGTGGAATTGCTGGTTCATATGGCAATTCTATGTTTAACTTCTTAAAGAATCACCTAATTCTTCTCCACAGTGGCTTAATTACTTTATATTCCAACCAGCAGTATACTAAGGATCCATGTTTCCTACATCCTAGTGAAAATGTTTCCCTTTTTTCCCTAGCCATCTTCAAGGGCATTAAGTGTTATCTCATTAGGATTTTCATTTGCATTTTCCAGATGATTAATGATGCTGAGTATCTTTTCAAATCCTTATTAGCTATTTGTATATCTTTGGTGGAAAAAGGTCTATATGAGTTGCCCATTTCTTAATTAGATTATTTGTTTATTTTGTTGTTGAGTTGTAAGAGTTCTTTATATATTCTGGACACTGACCCTTCTTAGACATATGATTTGAATATATTTTCTCCATTTTTATAAGTTGTCTTTTCACATTCCTAATAAGGTCCTTTAATGTACAAAAGTTTGGAGTGCAAGGATTTTCAACATAAACATTTTCATACATATGGTCGATGTAGTAAGTAACATTAATAGAATGAAGGAAAATAATTACATGATCATTTCATTTGACACAAATGCAGAAAAAGCATTTCACTAAATCAAAGATCCTCTTATAATAGACACTCAGAAACTAGATAAACATGATAGATAGGTATCAGAATAGATAAACATGATAAAAATATTTATGACTAACCCACTGGGATACTTAGTGGTGGAAGACAGGTAGCTTTCCCCTAATATCAGGATTAAGGCAAGGAGCCCTGTTTTCATCAACACTATATAACATTGCACTAGAACTTCTAGCCAGCTAAATTAGGCAGGAAAAAAAAAATAATGAAAGGTATCCAAATTGGGAAGGAAGAAGTAAAACTATCTTTGTTCACGATGATATTGTTGAAATGACTGTGACAAGAATGTCTTCAATACTCTTAAAACTGTATCCAGGGGAATAAGAATAATTGACATTCACTTAAAAAAATGAATTAAAAAAAATTAACTTAAGCAGACACTGTCAGGGTCCTATCTATGCACACCCTTTGGCCTATCAGTGTGACTGGATTTTCAGTTGCTTCTGTCTACACCTTTGTGCCAGGGGACATTCAGTTCCTGAACCATCCAAAGCCACTCTGGTCAAAGCAAGACAAGAAGGAAGTGAAAGAATGAACTCTCCAGGTGTTAATCAATGAACGCCCCAGGTGTTAATCAGTTTTCAGAGTTTGATGTTTAATTACACTGGCTCTGCTGCATCTTGGATGGGAAGAATCTGAGGCATGTGTTTTTCAATACATTCCAGAGTTTCTCTGTGGGATTAAGTTCTAGTTGCCCACTGTGTTAGTAGACTGAATAATGCACACTTTATTGGCTGTCTTCCCTTCCCTACCTCACTTCCCTGCTTGTCTTATCATCACCCTGTCTATCCCCTGCCAAAGAAACAAAACAAACAAACAAAAAACAAAAAACAAAAAACAAAAAAAAAAAAGAAAAGAAGAAAAGAAAAGAGAAACTACAAGCAATCAAATCCTTGTCTGAAGGTCAAATTCCTAGGGCATTTATTTTAAATCAGACTGAAAAACAACAGGGGTGCCTGGGCGGCTCAGTGGGTTAAAGCCTCTGCCTTCAGCTCAGGTCATGATCTCAGGGTCCTGGGATTGAGCCCCCACATCGGGCTCTCTGCTCAGCGGGGAACCTGCTTCCTCCTCTCTCTCTCTGCCTGCCTCTCTGCCTACTTGTGATCTCTGCCTGTCAAATAAATAAATAAAATCTTAAAAAAAAAAAAAAAAGAAAAACAACAGCAGCCAAAACTTTTTATTGAGCTATATGTAATACAAATTTTCATCCTAAACATTAGGAATTCAGTAAAGAATGAGACGCTCCCCTTGCTCTTGAAGTTATGACATATTTTAATATTATTATAGTTGCTAACTGTATTAAACACTAAAATTTTAGAAATGATTCTATAAAATATACCTGTAAGAGAGTTAATATGCTCACTTCAAGCAGCTAAGCTTACAGATGTTAAAAAAAATCAATGGCAGCATAAAGACTTAGAATTTGGAGGATGAGGTAAGTCTTAGTAACAGCTGCTTTCCTATTCTAGACTCACTACAGGAAACACCAGCCTAAAACAAACATAGAAACATACAAATTAGACACAGAGCTTTATGGTATTGGATCATGGTTGTCACTGTGATGTGACTTGGACAAAAGTGAGTGAGGGCTTTATGCTTTTATGTCATGCCTCATCAAATTATGTCACATGCCCCCAAACAAAATAGCAACATATCTATAAACAGAGTTATGGATGTATAAGGAGAGGCAATCATTTGACAGAATTAAACCCTTACCACAATGCGTGACATCATAGATATGGCAGTCCAAATGCACGTTCAAGAGCCTGGGGTCAACCACAGGGGCACAGTACCTGAGCCAGGGTCACAGGTGCTCAAATATAATTCTCAGAGGGGTGCCTGGGTGGCTCAGCTGTTAAACGGTTGCTTTCTGTTCAGGTCATGATTCCAGGGTCCTGGGATCAATTCCTGCATTGGGCTCCCTGTTCAGCAGGAAACCTGCTTCTCCCTCTCCCACTCCCCCTACTTCTGTTCCCTCTCTCACTGTGTCTCTCTCTGGCAAATAAATAAATAAAATCTTTAAAAAATAATAATAATAATTCTCAGAGCCTCTTACAGCTTCCCTCTTTCCAACCACGCAAAGATGCAGAAATTGTGGCCTAGGAGAATCCCAGAATGCAACGGAAAATGTCAGGCACCCCCATTCCTGACCAGTTGAAGAACTAGGTTCCTGTCTGAGGCCCAGTGCCTTTACACTTTGACAGAACACTTCTTCTGTGAAGATCTCAGGAAACAGAGATCTTTTATATTGTAGGCAAGAATTTGGCCAACCAAGAAAACTCTATAAAACAGAAAAAGATGTGATTTACCCAAATGGTAAGGAGCTGTCAAAGGCAGAGGAGGAAGTCAGATGTTCTCTTCAAAACCATCATTCTTATTTTATTTATTCATAGAATCAGTTTCACAAGAAACAAGCTCTTTCTTTACCACCCCCTCTCTCCAACAAAACCTGTATTCTTCTTCCCCTTAGAAAAGTCTGATCACTTACACAGACATAATCACCATAGAGATAATAAAATGTTTAAATATTTCTTTAGTTTCAACCTCTGAAGAAAGTAGTCATAGAAAGTTTATATAATATTCTTCATATGAATTCTCAGAGTATAAGAAAGCCCTGGGCCCAGGCCAAAATAGGAAGTGTCAAGCTACCCAAAAATGACTTGGCTAGTCAGGAAGGTAAGAAAGTCCGGGATTAAAGCAGTTTTCACAAAGTGTTCATTGGCTTACTTAGAATAGTTGCCTTCCTGTTGGCAACATAACATAAGGGAAGCAGAATGTGAAGACCTTGCTGTTTCTCCCACCAATAATTGTTTTCCTTCTACTCATTTATTATACAAGAACAGCAGACCTCTCCAGATGGCAGCAAGGGACAGAGTCTAGACATCATTTATTGGCCACTGACGAGTGGAAACACGTCTGCAGTATCTCCCCTTTTCTCCTCTTGACTCCCCCCACCCCCTCCTACCAATTGACCACTTGTTTTACATTGCACACTCTGAAACATTAAATGACTCTGACACTTGGAATTACTCAAACACTAAAAAGATATTCCCAACTGTGTCGGGATGGCTGCTCCCTTTTCCTGAGAGTGTAACTCTGGCCAGTTGCTCCTTCAGAAGGACCTGCAATTACTATCATTGCTGTGATTGGTTTTCCTTGTACCCACAGAAAGTTGCTTGCTAGCAAGTAGCAAATGAACTAGTAATTGATCACAGTGCACCCAATAGCAGCTATTCCCCCCACCAGCCCCTGCCCTGGCCATGTCACTGAAAGATTCTTCTGGTTTCAACTCGTTTTACTTCATCTGCTTCATAAAACTTTGACAAATTTTTACTAAGTGCCCAGTGATATGGTCAGCCCTAGAAATACAAAGTCAAAATAAATTGCCATTCAGGTTAGTAGGCCAGTAAATAGATCAATGAGTTTAGGTCACTTCTGTGTGAACTGGCCATCATTTACCTCTCTGTCTTCATTTCCCACCACTTCTCCCTTACATTCTGTGCTCAAACACACTGGGCTTTTCCCAATCCCCACCAAATGCTCTGGGGCTTCTGGCCTCCAGCTCTGGGCACATACCATTCTCAGTGCTTGATGGGATCTTCTCTAGATCTCCCTCTGGCAAATGGCTACTTGTCCTAAAGTTCTTGCTTAATGATACTTCATCAGGGAAGCCTTCTTAGACCCTGGGTTAGGGACTCCTCCAACCTGCTCCTGTAGGGTGAGGTGCTTCTCATACCATTATCATATATGCTTAGACATTATGGAAGCAGACGTGTGACTATCATGCCAATCATTGTTCTTCTGGATCATTCCATCATTGCAGTGTGCAATAGGCACTCAGGAAATGATTGTCAAATGAGTGAATGGATTGAGAAGAGTTATGAAGGAATGCTTATCCAACATATTTAAGTCTTTACCTTGTTGTTTCATGAATAATCTCGAGTTCCTTTAGTGCTAGAAATTCTGTAATTATCAAAGCTTGCATGAACATTTCCAAAATGTTAGTTGGTAGGTATGTTTCAAAAAAGAAAAAAGAAAAAAAGTCTGTGGTTAAATTTATGAAAGTCTTAAAGCGACACAGGTTTCTTTATTTTAGGAAGTCTCAGAACCTTCAAAAACTAATATTCAATATAAATCTCCAAAAGGTTTCTGTATGAAGTATTCAAATTTTCTTGGGCTGAAGTATGCTTCATGTCATATGCACCCATTCAACAATTACTATCCTGTTCTAGGCTTATGCATGGTCTTGAGGAGAAATAGTGATTAGAAATGGGTTTTTTGTCTTCAAAAAACTGGCTGTCCAGCCAGAGTGATGGATGATAATAGCCAAACACATAATCAAAGGAACAGATGCACAACAGAAGTTTAGAAGTTCCTCTATTAGTGTTACCAAAAAATAAAATGTCTAAAGAAATGATGGGAAGCAATGGTTTCTTTAGAAAGAATAACCTGGAAAAGTTCACTCAACAGATACCCAAAGATGAGAAAGAGTCCTTAATATAAAGATCCAATGACAATGTCCTAGGAATATGCAAGAGCAGGTGTGCCACTGTGATGTAGACAAATCTCAGTCCATTCAAGTCCAGAAAGGGAGTCCAAAGGGGAGGAGCCTAAGGAATAAGTAGAAGTTGTGGTCAGAGGTGAGGTGAGAGGAAGGCAGGGCCATGATAAACCTATATGTTGTACATTGTAAGTTTATTTTCTTTTTTTAAAAATATTTTATTTATTTATTTGACAATGACAGAGAGTACAAGCAGGGGCAGTGGCAGGAAGAGGGGAAACGGGCTCTCTGCTCAGCAGGGAGCCCAATGTGGGGCTCAATTCCAGGGTCCTGGGATCATGACCTGAGCCAAAAGCAGACATTTAACCAAATGAGCCACACAGGCACCCCGTACATTGTAAATATTATAGGTGTGTATAACTCACCTAAGGCAAAGCCAGAGTCATTGTACTTTATTTATTTATTTTATTTCATAAAATAAAATTTAATAGAGTACTTTAGTAAGTTATTGTCTGAGTGCTTAAAACGTTTATGTCATTTCCCCTGGGGGGTGAGGGAATAAGACAGAACAAGAACCAATACCTACAGAAGCTTAATGAAATGAAAATTATTAATACAGAAAAAAATTAAATTTCAAGGATTCATATGTAGAGACTATCATCGCATTTCAAAGTTAAAGTTACTTATTTCTGAATTAAGTAATATGTTCGTGTGTTTCATAAATACAAGGAAATAGAAATTTTTACAATAACAGGTCTCCCCCCACTCCCTGTCTCCTGATTTCCATTTCCCTTCCCAAGAGGAAATCAACATTATCAGTTTTTTAACAAATCATTCCAGAGGTATGCTATTCATTATAAATATGTATGTACATTTTATGCCTGCTTTTGCACAACTGCTCAAAACTTTCTGCACCTTATTTCACGGAATATATAAGAAATAATTTTACATCATAACCTAAAAAATCCAAGTTGGTTTTTATGAATGAAGAATAGTCGACAGTATATATAAACAAAGCAAGTCTCCTATTGATGGAAATGTATAGGACAGGACCAGGTTTACCTAATTTTAAAATATATTATGAATCTATAATGAATAAAAGCGGCACAAGTAGTATTAAAGAATTCAATGAAATAAACTAGAAGGTCCATAAATAAAATCTTGCTGTTTTTAGCACATTTCTTATTAAATTAACTGCAAGATAGTTTCTCCTTTACAGTGATAATATAATTGGGTCTTCTTTTCCTGTAAAGATTCTGTATATATTCTACATATTGGTTCCAAATGCCCCTACCTATTGTTCTAAAGTATTTCAGTTAGGTGTATGAGGGGGGCAAGATAGCAGAGAAGTAAGAGACCCTGTTTCAACCAGTCCCCTAAAGTGAGCTAATTATCTACCAGAACATTCTGAACACCCATGAAATCAACCTGAGATGTAGGATTATACACTTCTGGATCTCTACAGGAGCAGATCATCAGTGGAGGGATAAAGTGGAATAGAAACAGTCGGACTGATATCAGAGGATAAACAGAAGGGGGAGGGAGCCACCAGAAGCGACCCACTGGAAAATTACACCCCAGGACAAGAGTTCCTTGTGCTTGGGGACCAGCATACTTGGAGTCTGGTTAAAAGCACTCAAAAAGAGCAAAAGATCTTAAGGGGCAACTGGTGGAATCAGGTGGTCATGGGCATGGGCCTAAGCCCACAGACCCAGGACAGCCACTGCCAGAGACCACCCGTGCCAGAGAGAGTGTGCCAAAGCCTCCAGGCCTTGGTCCCAAAGCCGCTGGCTTTCTGTGGCTTGCACCAGTGCTGGGCCAGGCACCTCCAGGTGTGAGGGAGTCTGATGTGTGCACCAGCCTGCACTCCCTAGAACCACAGCCTTTTGCACTCTGCATGCACACTGCAGGACCTGGGACTGAACCATGCTCCCTGCCCAGGCCTGAAAGTGCTCTGTGCGGGCGCTAGCTGGCAGGTGCTAGCCAGTGGGTACTAGGACCAGAGGAGAGTCTGAACACTCCCAGCCAGGCTTGACAATCTCAGCACGCTATCTCTGGCCTACCACGGTCCTGGCAAAGGCAGCCACCGGAAGTGGGCTCCCTGGACCAATATCGCTCACAGTTTTAGTAACATGGGGACGCAGAAAAAAGCAGGGGCACTTCGTGTGACCCCTGAGACAGTGTCTGGGGTGCACACTGCCTGTGGGAGGCTCAGTGGATTTTGCAGAGGAGGAGTCTGTGTATTCTGGACCACCCAGAGGGGAGCAGACTGAGGCTTCTCTCTGAGATGGAGGTCTGGGCACAGTTTGCCTTCCACTAAACCTCCAAAATGCTGCAAAAGCCGCCAAAGAACAAAAAGCACCAGAGAACAAAAGCCTGAAAAACTGGTTTCCACAGAGCCCCGCCCCTTGATAGGGAGCAGGACTCAACCCAAGCAAGACTGACTGAAAAACAACAAGGCAGGCCCCTCCCCCAGGAAGCCAGCTGAAAGAATGAGAGGACCACCACCACAGGGTCCTCATAAAACTGGAAAACCCCAATATTAGGGGAAAACAAGATATGAAGCTCCTGGTATTGCCCTAAAACCTGTATATTTCATAGATACCACTTTTCATTTCATAGATACAACTTTTATTTTTTAATTCATTCTCACTATTTTCATTCTTTTTATTTTTTTTCTTTAACCTATTTACCATTACAACTGATTCCATAATTCCATAATAACTGGAATTCCATAATTCCTACAAATTCCATAATAACCTTTTAACTTGAACTTTTTTCATACATATACCTGTATTTTTCTTTTGCTTTCATACACACACACACACACACACACATATATATGTTTCAAGATAATCCTCTTTCCCTAATCAATACTACCTCTATGTATAAACCAGTTTTAATCTCCCTTTAGCTCTGGAAAGTTGAGTCCTTTAACAAAGATATCAAGATACACCCAGGAAGAATCAAAATAACCTTCCTTGCCCACACTGAGGATTTATAACCACCCTCCCATCTTTTTATTTTGTCAGTGTTTCTGTGTATTTGTTTTTGTTCTGATATTATATATACTTGGGCTTCATTTTGAGTGGGTTCTTTTTTTTTTCTTGTCTTTACTTTTGTCTGTCTTTTCATTTGTCCATTTTTTTTTTCATATATCTTATAAAATCTTACCTTTGAGGCCCATTCTGGCTGGATCTTCTCTTTTTTTCTCTCTTTCTCTCTGTCTCTATTTTTTCTTTCTTTTTGGTGGTAACTTCTGATTGCTCAGAAACATTCCAGGGTGCACCTTGCCTGAATCACAGTTGATATTCAGCTACACATCCCCTCAACCAGCTCTCACCAAAATGACTAGGAGGAGGAATGCCCAACAGAGGAAAAATTCAGAGACTGTGCCCTCTTTATCAGAGCTATTGGATGTGGACATAAACAGTATGTCAGAAAGGGAATTCAGGGTAAAATTACCCAGGCAATGGCTAGGTTGGAGAAAACAATTAATGACACATGGAATCTATTAGGGCAGAAGTGAAAGCTGCCTAGGAAGAAGTTAAAAATGCTATCAATGAGATCCAATCTAATCTAAATTCTCCAACAGCTAGGGTAACTGAGGCAGAAGATAGAATTAGTGATCTAGAAGACAAAATGACAGAGAAAAAGGATCAGGAGGAGGCCTGGAACAAAACAGCTTAGAAGCCATAAAAACAGAATTAGGGAAATGAAGCCATGAAATGTTTCAGTGTCAGAATTTTGGGGATCCCTGAGGGGGAGGAGAAGGAAAGAAGACTAGAATATATAGTTGAACAAATTCTCCGTGAAAATATTCCCAACTGGGGAATGGAACCAGCCTTCGTGTCCTAGAGGTAGAAAGATCTTCCCCCAAGATCATAGAATCTAGAAAGACCTCAAGACACTTGATTGTTAAACTGATGAGTCTTAATTTTAGACAGGAGCTCTTGAGAGCAGCTAGGGGGAAGAGATTCCTTACATACAGAGGAAGGTCCATCAGAATAACGTCAAACCTGTCCACAGAAACCTGGCAAGCCAGAAAGGGCTGGCAACACATATTCAGGGCACTAAATGAGAAGAACATGCAGCCAAGAATACTTTATCCAGCAAGGCTGACATTCAAAATGGATGGAGAGACAAAGAGCTTCCAATACCAGTAAGGTTTAAAAGAGTATATGACCACCAAGCTTCCACTACAAGAAATATTAAGGGGGATTCTGTAAAAGAAGAAAGAAACCAAGATGTCATAGAACAGAAATTTAGAGAGACAATCTATAGAAGCAAGAACTTCACAGGCAACATGATATCAATAAAACCGTATTTTTCAATAATCAGTCTCAATGTGAACAGCCTAAATGCCCGCATAAAATGGCGCAGGGCTGCAGAATGGATAAAACGACAGGACCCATCCATATGTTGTCTACAGGAGACCCATTTTGAAATTAAGGATACATCCAGACTGAAAGTGAAGGGATGGAGAAGCATCTTTCATGTCGATGGGCCTCAAAAGAAAGGTGGGGTAGCAATTCTCATATCAGATAAATTAGATTTTAAACTAAAAACTGTAGTCAGAGATAAAGAAGGACACTACATCATTCTGAAAGGATCTATCCACCAAGAAGAGCTAACAATTGTAAATATTTATGTCCCCAATATGGGAGCAACCAACTATATAAAACAACTGTTAATCAAGATAAAGAGTCATATTGATATGAATACATCAAGAGTAGGGGATCACACCACTCTCAGTAATAGATAGATCATCCAAGAAGAAAATCAATAAAGAAACAAGAGTATTGGACCAGATGGACCTCATAGAAATATACAGAACAATGCACCCTAAAAGAAGAGAATACTCATTCTTTTCTAGTGCACATGGAACTTTCTCCAGAATAGACCACATACTTTCTCCAGAATAGACACATAATTTGTGACCTGATTGGTCACAAATCAGGGTTCAACTGATACCAAAAGATTGAGATTATTCCCTGCATATTCTCAGAACACAATGCTTTGAAACTAGAAGTCAACTCCAAAAAAAAAAAAAAAAAAAAAAGTTGGGAAGGAATTCAAACACTTGGAAGCTAAAGACCACCTTGCTTAAGAATGTTTGGATCAACCTGGCGATTCACAGACCTGTACCCCTGGGGATAAAAATACAGTATATGTTTATTAAAAAAAAAATTTGGAAGGGGAGGCGAACCATAAGAGACTATGAACTCTGGAAAACAACCTGAGGGTTTTGAAGGGTCAGGGGTGGGAGGTTGGGGGAACAGGTGGTGGGTAATAGGGTGGGCACGTTTTGCATGGAGCACTGGGTGTTGTGCAAAAACAATGAATACTGTTACGCTGAAAAAATAAATAAATTAAAAAAATTAAATATAAAAAAAAAAAAAGAATGTTTGGATCAACCAGGAAATCAAAGAAGAACTTAAACACTTCATAGAAACCAATGAGAATGAAGACACTTCAGTCCAAAACCTATGAGATAGAGTAAAGGCGGTCCTAAAGGGGAAATACATAGCCATTCAAGCCTCCCTCAAAAAACAAAACAAAACAAAACAAACAAACAAAAAACAAAAGCAAAACAGACAAAAAACAAAAACAAAAAATCCAGAATACACCAGCTCTCTTTACACCTTAAAGAATTGGAGAATCAACAATAAACTAAGCCAACCCCACACACAAGAAGGGAAATAATCAAGATTAGAACAGAGATCAATGAGATAGAAACTAGAGATACAGTAGAACACATCAATGAAACTAGAAGCTGGGTTTTTAAAAGAATCAATAAGATTGATAAATCATTGGCCAAACTAATCCAAAAGAAAAGAGAGAGGACCCAAATTAATAAAATTATGAATGGAAAGGGAGAGATCATGACTAAAACCAAGGAAATAGAAACAATCATCAGAAATTATTATTGGGACACCTGGGTGGCTCAGTGGGTTAAAGCCTCTGCCTTTGGCTCAGGTCATGGTTCCAGGGTCCTGGGATTGAGCCCCACATCGGGCTTTCTGCATGGTGGGGAGCCTGCTTCCTTCTCTCTCTCTGCCTGCCTCTCTGCCTACTTGTGATCTCTGTCCGTCAAATGAATAAATAAAATCTTAAAAAAAAAGAAATTATTATCAACAATTATATGCCAATAAGTTAAGCAACCAAAATGAAATGGATGCATTCCTGGAAACCTATAAACTTCCAAAACTGAATCAGGAAGAAACTGACAACCTGAATAGACCAATATCTAGTAACGAGATTGAAGCAGTGATCAAAAACTTCCCCAAAAAACAACAGCCACGGGCCTATTGGATTCCCTGGAGAAATTCTACCAAACATTCAAAGAAGACATAATACCTATTCTCCTGAAGCTGCTTCAACAAATAGAAACAGAAGGAAAACTTCCAGACTCTTTTTATGAAGCCAGCATTACCTTGATCCCCAAACCAGGCAAAGACTCTACCAAAAAGGAGAATTTCAGACCAATATCCCTGATGAATATGGATACTAAGATTTTCAACAAGATCTCTAGCTAATAGGATCCAACAGTACATTAAAAAAATTATCCACCATGACTAGATGGGATTTACCCATGGGATACAAGGGTGGTTCAACATTCACAAATCAATCGAAGTGATAGAACAAATCAATAAGATAAGAGAGAAGAATCACATGGTCCTCACAATTGATGCAGAAAAAGCATTTGACAAGACACAACATCCGTTCCTGATTAAAATTATTCAAAATATAGGGCTAGAGGGACCATTCCTCAACTTCAAAAATCTATCTATGAAAAACCCACAGTGAATAACATTGTCAATGGGGAAAAGCTGACAGCCTTTCCTTTGAGATCAGGAATACGACCAGAATGCCCACTCTCACCACTCTCATTCAACATAGTACTAGAAGTCCTAGCAACAGCAATCAGACAACAAAAAGAAATAAAAGGTATTCAAATTGGCAATGAAGAGGTCAAACTCTCTCTCTTCACAGATGACATGATACTTTATATGGAAAATCCAAAAGACTTCACCTGCAAACTACTAGAACTCATACAGCAATTCGGTAATGTGGCAAGATACAAAATCAATGTACAGAAATCAGTTGCTTTCTTATACACTAACAATGAAAATATAGAAAGGGAAATTAGAGAATCCATTCCATTTACTATAGCACCAAGAACCATAAGATACCTGGGAATAAACCTAACCAAAGAGTAAAGGATCTGTACTTGAGAAACTACAGAACATTTATGAAAGAAACTGAAGAAGACACAAAAAGATGGAAGACCATTCCATGCACATGGATCAGAAGAATAAACATTGTTAAAATATCTATACTGCTTAGAGCAATCTTTATTTTCACTGCCTTACTAATCAAAATTCCACCGGCATTTTTCAAAGAACTGGAACAAACAATACTAAAGTTTGTATGGAACCAGAAGAGGCCCCACATTGCTAAGGAAATGTTGAAAAAGAAAAAACTGGGGGCATCACGTTGCCTGATTTTAAGCTTTACTACAAAGCTGTGATCACCAAGACAGCATGGTACTGACACAAAAACAGACACATAGACCAGTGGAACAGAGTAGAGAGCCCAGATGTGGACCCTCAACTCTATGGTCAACTAATCTTCAACAAAGCAGAAAAAAAAAAAAAATCCCTTGGAAAAAGGACAGTCTCTTCAATAAATGGTGTTGGGAAAATTGGACAGCAACATACAGAAGAATGAAACTCAACCATTCTCTTACACCATACACAAAGATAAACTTGAAATGGATAAAAGACCTCAACATGAGGCAGGAATCTATCAAAATCGTAGAGGAGAACACAGGCAGTAACTTTTTCGACATCGGCCACAGCAACTTCTTTCAAGACATGTTTCCAAAGGCAAAGGAAACAAAAGCAAAAATGAACTTTTGAGACTTCATCAAGATCAAAACCTTCTGCACAGCAAAGCAAACAGTCAACAAAACAAAGAGGCAACCCACGGTATGGGAGAAGATATTCACAAATGACCCTACAGACAAAGGGCTGATATCCAAGACTTATAAAGAAGTCCTCAAACTCAACACTCAAAAAACAGATAATTACATCAAAAATGGGCAGAAGACATGAACAGACACTTCTCCAAAGAAGACATACAAATGGCTAACAGACACTTGAAAAAATGTTCATCATTAGCCATCAGGGAGATTCAAATCAAAATCACAATTGAGAACCACCTTACACCAGTTAGAATGGCCAAAATTAACAAGAGTAAAAAATAAGTGTTGGAGAGGATGTGGAGAAAGGGGAACCCTCTTACACTGTTGTTGGTAATGCAATTTGGGTAGACACTTTGGGAAACAGTGTGGAGATTCCTTAAGAAATTAAAAAATAGATCTACCCTATGACCCTGCAATTGCACTGCTGGTTATTTACCCCAAAGATACTGAGATATCTCAGTATCTCAGAGATAGCCCTTATTTATAAATAATTTTAATAATTTATAAATAAGGGCTATCTCTACCCCCAATGTTCATAGCAGCAATGGCCACAGTCGCCAAACTGTGGAAAGAACTAAGATGTCCTTCAACAGAAGAATGGATAAAGAAGATATGGCCCATATATACAATGGAGTATTATGCCTCCATCAGAAAGGATGAATACTCGACTTTTGTACCAAGATGGATGGCACTGAAGGAGATTATGCTGAGTGAAATAAGTCATGCAGAGAGAGTCAAGTATCATATGGTTTCACTTACTTGTGGAGCATAAGGGATAACATGGAGGACATTGGGAGAAGGAAAGGAAGAGTGAATTGGGCGAAATTGGAGGAGGAGACAAAGCATGAGAGACTGTGAACTCTGAGAAACAAACTGAGGGTTTTGGAGTAGAAGGGGGTCGGGGGTTGGGTGAGCCTTGTGGTGGGTATTATGGAGGGCACATATTGCATGGAGCACTGGGTGTGATGCATAAACAGTGAATGCTGGAACTCTGAAAATAAATAAAATTAAATTAAATGGAAAAAAATAAAGTATTTCAGCGAATTCTACAGGATTTGTATAGATATGGTATCAATCTTCCAATAAATAAAAAATCAAATTGTGCCTCCCCTTTTTCCAATTTCAATTTCTTTAACTTCATTCTCTTACTAGATTGCATTGGCTTACATCTCCAGAAAAATGTTAAGTCATAAGAAACACTCTGATCCTCTCTCTTTTTTTTTTTCCTTCTGAGATGCAATTGACATTTAAACTTATATTACTTTCAGGCATGCAATATAAGGATTTGATATTTGTATACATTGTGAAATGATCACCACAATAAGCTTAGTTAACATCCACCATACTTATAATTTTTTCTTCTAAAGAGAACTTTTAAGATCTACTCTCTTGCAATTTCCAGTTATACAATACAATATTAACAATAGTCACCATGTTGTACATTACATACCCATGTCTTCTTTTATAACTGGAAGTTTGTACTTTTGGACTACCTTCACCCATTTCGCTCACCCACCAGCCCCTTCCCCTGGCAACCACCAATCTGTCCTCTGTATCTGTGAGTTTAATTTTTGTTTTTTAGCTTTGTTTTGTTTTTAAATTCCACATATAGAGACATCTGGGTGGCAAGATTGGTTAAACATCTGCCTTTGACTCCAGGGTCCTGGATCATGTCCTGTGTCAGGCTCCTTGCTTAGCAGGGAGTCTGCTTCTCCCTCTGTGTGCAGCTCCCTGCTTGTGTTCACTTTCTCTCTCTGACAAATAAATAAATAGGTAAATAAATAAAAAATTCCACATATAGATGACACCATAATGTATTTGTCTCTCTTTGTCTGACTTAACTTCATTTAGCACAATCTTCAAGTTCCACCCCTATTGTTACAAATGGCAAGATTTCATTCGTTTGTATGGCTGAATAAAATTTCATCATATATGTATAGCACATCTTTATCCATTCACCCATCCATAGACACATACATTGCCTAAAGTGTTAGGTATTATTAAGTAAGGCTGCAATGAATATGGGGTATGCATACTTTTTTGAGTTAGTGTTTTCACTTTCTTTAGATAAATACCCAGAAATAGAATTGATGGATCATATATGATAGTTCTATTTTTTAACTTTTTGAGGAAACTCCATACTGTTTTCCATAGTGACTATACCAATTTATATCTCCACCAATAGTGCTTGAGGATTTCCTTTTCTCCACTTCCTTGTCAACCTTGTTATTTCCTGTCTTTCTGATAATAGCCTTTCTAACAGGTATGAGATGACATCTCATTGTAGTTTTGATTTGCTTTTCTCTGATGATTAGTGATGTTGAGTACCTTTTCCTATACCTGTTGGTCATCTGTATAACTTCTTTGGAAAAATGTCTATTCAGGTGCTCTGCTCATTTTTTACTTGGATTATTTGTTTGTTTATCATTTTTTTTATTTTAGCTATTGAATTACATGAATCCTTTATATATTTCAGATATTAACCCCTTATCAGATATATGATTTGAAAATATTTTCTTCCATTTCATCGGTTGCCTTTCCATTTTTATGACAGTTTTCTTTTCTGTGCATAACTTAATTAATTTGATAGAGTCCTACTTGTTTGTTTTTTGCTCTTGTTGCCTTGGTTTTTGGTGTCAAATCCAAAAAAAATCATCACCAAGACCAGTGTCAGGGAGCTGACTACTTATGTTTTCTTCTAAGGGTTTTATGGTTTCAGGTGTTAATGTTCAAGTCTTTAATCCATTTAGAGCTAATTTTTGGGTATGGTATAAAATAATGGTACAATTTGATTCTTATGCATGAGGCTGTCTGGTTTTCCTAAGACCATTTGTTGAAGAGATTGTCCTTTCCCTTATAAATTCTGGCTCCTTTTTCATAAATTAATGGATCATATATGCATAGGTTTATTTCTAGGCCCTCTATTTTGTTTCATTGATCTGCGTGTGTGTTTTCATGCCAGTACCATACTGTTTTGATTACTATAGCTTTGCAATATAATTTGAAATCAGGAAAGATGTTACCTCAAGCTTTGTTTTTCTTTCTTAAGATTACTTTGGCCATATAAATTTTAGGATTGTTTTATTTCTGTGAAAAATGTCATTGGAATTTTGATAGGAATTGAATGTAGTCTATAGATTGCTTTCGGGGTATGGACTTTTAACACCTATCTCTTGTTCCACTACTGGAAAGTTTCCAGTAGCTTTCCTTGTTAATCATAATGCTAACTTTAGGGTTATTGTAAATATGTTTTGTTATGTCAATGAAGGATCCATCTATCCTTTTTTATTAGGAATTCTTTTTATCAGGATTTGATATTGAATTTTATAGAATTTTATAGTATAGAATTTTATAGTATAGAATTTTATAGTGGTGGGGAGTCCCACCACTCTTACAGAGTGCTTGTGTTCAGCAGGACTTTTGTCCCATTCCCTTAGCTGATGTTTTCAAAAGGAGTCCCATATAATCCAGGGGAGAAATGGGACTACCTGGGCTATCTTCTGCCCAGCTAAATATCAGGAAACACCACGCCTGATGGCCTACTGTTCCTAGATAAGACATGGGACACCCAGCCTCTGTGTTGTTCCTCCCCTCATATGGTCCCTAGTCAGTCTGCTTTCTTCATCTCTTCTCTTAGGATTCTCCTTCAGTTTTCTCTTGCACTATTTCCAGGATTTATCAGTGTATTTAGATGGAAGAGATAACTACACACCCTCCAGTCCAGACTGGAAGTCCCCAGGAACATACTTATCCAAGACCCATGGTTTTATTTGTATTTGTATTTGTATTTGCATTTTTTTAGTAATTATTGTTTAATTAACTGAGTGGATATTAGATGACTGCAACACCCATAATTGTGATGTTATTAATATGTATCAGTCTCAGTGACACCAGATTTAAGTAGGGAAACTTACTTTCTTCATCTCTCCCTTTGATGTATTTATTTTTAAAGTGGGCCTCCATTCTATAAAGCTAACATCAAGAAAATGATAGAAGAGCATATGGTTTTCTTGTTTCTAAATGTCAGTGAACTTTGCTTCTTGCTTTTTCCTAACACCACTGTGTCATTACAGTGAACAAACTTGGCTTTTAATTTTTTCTTTTCTGGTAAACAACTAACAAAAATCCCCCATCCATATTCCTTTTTCCTATATGGGTGCTTTTTGTTGTTGTTGTTGGCATGATATTTTATAATAATTTTATCAACATGACATCATATAATATGGACCTCTTTACTTCTTCAAGGTCCTACAAAAATCCATTAAGTCACATGCTTACATAGACCAAGTCCTTTGTAACAAGCTTTAGGATCAATACTACATTTTCATGTTCGATAATACTTAAAATAAAGGCCATCAGTGGAAATCTGTGATAGTTTTGGTATGATTTTGGTCCATGTATAAGGGTCATGAATGTATACACTTAAGTGGAATGTGTGAAGGCAAATGGAGTTTCCTTATTTCTGGAAGCTGATCTAATTTCTCAGTCTGTTGAATTTAGTCTGATCCAATAATTTAAATACCTTTTTAAGGTAAATCCTCAGTGTTCAATATCCCTTCTTGCTCCTCTCCTAGACAACACCTCGGTATTTGGGTGGGCTTTCTATATTCTTGCCATGGCATGAGTGGCCAGAGAACAAGGTTCTACAAAAACTATAACTTTCTCAAGTCTCTGTTCTGGGTAGGTGAACTGGTCTAGTCTCTCTGTCCACAGTTACTGTGATACAGTTGGTTCCATGACACTGGGCACAGTCATGGTTCTCCTTACTGAGACCAATAATCCCAGCCACCTGCACCATATACTGAAGATTTAACAAACCACTGTTGCTCTCAAGCCCAGGATCATTCATTCCTTCGCCATTTTCTGCAGGTATTTTTTTTTTTTTTAAATCTCATCACACACAGGTGATGGTAACCAAAAGACCTGTCTGTTTTGCCTCAATGTTCTGCTCATAGTGCATTATGCTGCATGCAAACAGAGCACAGCTTCTCCTAGAGTCAAGCAGCCTCCCAGCTATAGCCACCACTCCCAGAAGGTTCCTAGATATTTGTCCTACCTTCATCTATAAAGATCCCCTTCTCACCACTGGGGTTCTAATTCAAGAATGAAAAAGTGAACACCCTTATTAACTTTTTACTCTAACTCACCAGCTACTTGGTCAGAAACAGAGGGGACTCTTTCTTCTATGTCAGGGAGGTCGTTTTCAATTTCATACTCCCTTTCTTCTTCAACTGGAATTCATTCTTTGAGACTCTAATGGTAATCTCACTATTATACAGGGACAAGACCCCTCATCAGTAAAGAGCACAAATCAAAAGAGATCCCACGCAGACAATACAGCATGGAAAATATAGTCAATAATATTGCTTTAACTTATATGGCGACTAGTGGCAACTTATTATGGTGATCATTTTGCAATGCATATAAACTTCAAATTGTTATGCTGTATATCTGAAATCAATATGATATTATATTTCAACTATACTTCAATAAAAAAAGAAAAGAATTTCAAAGCAGTGGGCCTGTTATGCAGAGATGCACTTACTGGTTTGAGTTATTCTGTTCTCCATTGGAAGGACTTTCTTCACTCATAGCTGTGCACTAGGGCACACTATTAGTCAAAATCTTTAGCTTACAGTGTATCAGTTAAGATGTGTGAGGCGCATATACATGTTTCAACTTTGAAAGTAGTGAGAATTAATAATGAGATAAAATTAACAACATTAGGTTTAATAATAATACACATCTCATTGTCATTTTCATGCCCTAGGAATACTGGAGGCATGTTCAAACATTTATCACTATTTAGTACCCAGGTTTCATAAAGTATTTTACTGTCATCCCTAATTAATTCGACCTTTCAACAAGAAATTTAGGATTGGCTGCTAGTGTTATCCCACTCTTACATGTCAGAGAACTGAAGCAGAGAGGTTAATTAAATGACTTATCCAGATACCCATAGGCTATGTAGGCAAACTGTGCCTTAACAGGGCTGTTGGCATAGATGCCCCAAAAGATGGAAATTTAAACAACTCTATTCCAGCAGGGGGCACCAGCTACATTACAAATTTGGGTACTCTCTAGCTTTTGGCTCATGGAAATCTTACAAGATGGTATACCCAAGAAAATCGACTCCAAGTGTCACGAATATGGCAGCCTTTACCTACAACCCTGACATAAAGTACAGTTCTTGAGTTTTAAACAGACTTTACCAATCAACAAACACCTTCCTAGTGTGTTTTAAAGAGTTCAAGATAGGGGTCCTTACCCCCAAAGCTCAATCCATTACAGTGCCTAGAATCTCAGAGTTACACTTCCTTTGGGTTTTTAAGACTTTGAGGACCTCATTTTTAAAGGCTGTAATAAAAATAAAAATAAAAATAAATAAATAAAAATCTCTAACAAAGTCAACTCCATTAGTCAATATGCTACTGTCAATGCTCAGGGAAATATCAGATAAGGGTGAAACATAAGAAGGAAGAGCATGTGGTTGCAGGCTGGGAAAGAGGGTACACAAGAAGGTGATGTAAGGACACCATAAACCAACTCCCTGCTTCACACTCTTGCTTAGGAGTATGTCTTCTAGATTTTTTGAATTCTAAACTATTACCTCTTTATATCACTTAGGAATAAGGCAAGGTTTAATGAAAAGATCTTAGACCTGAGTTCAAATTTTGGGTCCATTGAGAGGCTATAGGAAGTACTCAATAATATTTGGATTTTCCTTCCTTCCATTAAAATGAAGGCTCATTCAAACAGGCCAAGATATTCCCACTTAATTTATTACAAGTAGGCAACGAATATAATGAGTTCACCCCATGTCAAAAGCAAATGCCAGATCAGCACTTCTTAAATTTTAATATGAGCAAGTCACTTGAGGATTTTGTTAAAATGCAGATTCTGGTTTGGTAGGTTTGATAATGGTCCTGAAATTCTCCATTTTTAAATAAATCTTAGGTGTGAACAATATTGGTGGTCCCTGTGGAACATGTATTGAGTAGCATGATGGTACCATTACACTAGGGTTTCAAAGACAGGTATTTGAAAGTATTCTAAAAGCCACCCAGATACTCTCTCCCTTGTCGCATTCAAAAACCATTTTCAAAAAGGGATCTCAGAAACAAAACGCTTAAATATTCTAAGGTTTCAACTCCAACTGAAAGATGATATCTGATGCCTGAGTTAGTCCTGGTTCCTCTACAAAATGAGAGTAATACAAAAGCTTCCAGATTCTGCCTTTTATATTCTTTACAGTGATCAGAATGCGAGAAGTCAAGACCTTTACTTCTACAGAAGAATTGTTTTTATGTTTTTAATCTAGAAAGTCAATAAAGTCTTTGTTTTCCGTCTTCGTTTTCCTTTAAAGATATACCAATAGGAATATCCCTTAAAAGTTGCATTATATCAAGCTGATTCAATAGCCATATAGGGAAGTTTATTCTGGACTATGTCCTTATATAGGTAGAATTGATATATTGGGTTAGAAGCAGAGAAGGGAGAAAAGAGGGAGGAAAAATACTCTAAATGGGGAAAGATGAAGAAAACTTATTTATTGAGCAATACATATTATGTGTTAGATAGGCAGTGTAGTAAGTTTGGCCCTCCTAATATTTCTGTGAGGTAGATAATAACAGCTTCATTTTACAGATAAGGAAACTGAGGTTCAAGGAAGTTAAGCATATAGTTCAAGTTTGCACAACTACTTTAATCCACGGAGCCGGCTCAAGCCAAGCTTTTCAGACTCTAATTCCTGTGCTTTTCTCACTCTACCAAAAGTACTCCTTTGGAAACCAACCATCACAAACTCTCAAGATGCTCCCATATATCAAGACCAGACAACTCATAGGATATTGGTTATCATTTAGACTATATTTCAAGAGTTCTTTTAATGTTTGCTATGTATCTCCACATGTTTCAAATGGAATCTGTCCTTTTTGGTACAGTTATTTTGCTAAATGGAGCTTACAAATGCATGTACACATAACTATACAATGGCCAAATCCGTTAAATATATTTAAGAGCTTGTTTGAGCTATGCACTATGCTGGGTACACACAATAAGAAACAGATGAGAAATGGTAAGTTTCATCATCATTCTGTGTGGAGCAGAAGTTGACTCCCAATGGCCTACAATGATGTCAAAGGAAAGGGGTAAATTTCTTTCAATCCATTCTTAAACACATGTGCTCTTCCTCATCATTTGAGGTTACAGCCCAAGTACAGGCAAGAGGTTCTGCTCTCAAGAAGCAGTGACTCAATTAAGAAGTAGATGCTGAGGGGCGCCTGGGCAATTCAGTCATTGGGCATCTGCCTTCGTCTCAGGTCATGATCCCAGGGTCCTGGGATAGAGCCCTAAATTGGGCTCCCTGCTCAGCAGGAAGCCTGCTTCTCCCTCTCCCATTCACCTGCTTCCACACTGTGTGTCTCTCTCTCTTTGTCACATAAATAAATAAAATTTTTAAAAACAAAACAAAAGAAAAAAAAAATAGACGCTGCTACATTCCCAACGCTAACATCTCCCTGCAAACAAGTCATCAAGATACATCAGTATCTCCCATTACAAGTTGATTTCCAGGCCGACCCCCAGTTTCTAATTGAATGGGTCTGAGGTAGGACCCAAGAATCTGCCTTCCTAACAAGTTCCCAAGTGACGCTGATGCTGCTAGTCTGGAGACCAAACTGAGAACCACGGATCCAACTTAGATACTTCTGTGGATGATATCCAGGTTTGTAAATCCTAGGGAGTGAATTATTCAAGTATGTGTAGATAAATGGAATCTACGAAGAGATTCCATATTGTCAGTAAGAATTTTAAAGAGGCTTTCACCCTCGATAGTTAACAAACAACTAATACAGTTAGCAGAACAATGTCAAAACCTGGAACCTAGATTGAGTGATCCAGGAAGAATCCATTTCTATCCACCACACATGTCAAAACTTTTTAAAAATACATTTCAATTAACAACAAGGAAATTAAAAACAAAATTCTCTTTGGCATCATTCTCTATATCTTTCTTATTGTTAAAGAAAGAAACCCCAAAATACATGATATACACACACACACACATATACACACACAAGACCTATGTATTCTTCTTTTTTTTTTAAGATTTTATTTATTTATTTGACAGACAGAGATCACAAGGAGGCAGAGAGGCAGACAGAGAGAGAGAGAGGAGGAAGCAGGCTCCCTGCTGAGCAGAGAGCCCGATGCGGGGCTCGATCCCAGGACCCTGAGATCATGACCCGAGCCGAAGGCAGAGGCTTTAACCCACTGAGCCACCCAGGCGCCCCCTATGTCTTCTTCTTTACACAAGAAGCTAACATGTATTTGGTAGACGTTGGTAGTTTTAATTTTGCATGTGCGAAACAGGGTATATTCTCTTTCTCCAGTTTGATCTTTAACTCCTAACCAGTTTCTAACTGTCCTTGCAGGGTATGAAAATAACCTGGAGAATTTTTATAAAAGGCATAATTTATACCGGAAGTTTCTCTCCTCCACATTGTTAATGAGCTCCGTGTTGGTGGAGAATCCTTTCCTATATTCCTGAGGCATATTTGAGAAGTTGTAATCAGTCTATTTGACAAGCTGATGGTCAGGTCTCTACAACAGGGGCAGTGTGTGTGTGTGTGTGTGTGTGTGTGTTTCAGCTGCCATAAGGTCAGGTCTCTACAACAGGGGCAGTGTGTGTGTGTGTGTGTGTGTGTGTGTGTGTGTGTGTTTCAGCTGCCATAAGAGCCAAAACCAGTACAATGAATGGACAGTTGCTGAGCCAGTCGAATTCCTTTGTTAAGAGAGCTGGAAGAACCAAACCACAGCACCATCCAAACTATGATTTATGCTTTGAAAACCCTCCAAGTAGATCAACCACAGAGCAATTCAATACATGATCCACGAGTTGCCTCTGTGAGAGAAATAAGAAGAAAAAACAACCACACGTAGGCAAGGAGTAGTGATAGTCATACTCTATAAAGAAAGTGTGTCCCATGGCTTCATAATCACTTCTATCTCAACTAGACCCTATCTAGTCATTATTTTTTTTAATATATGATGATTTCTCCTTAGCAACAAGCAATATGTTTCCACACCAAAATCTCCCTGATGATAGAAACCATTTTTTATATACTTTGGTCTCTCCCTACTTTCCAAACTGTCTCAGATGCCCTTAACAGGCTGCAAAGACAGTATAGAAGAAAAACATACCCTTGGAATGCATCCTTTGCTTCTCACTCCTTCTGTATTCTCTCAACCGATGTCTTCTACTGTTCTTCAGTCCCTACTTACAATCTCTTTGGGGGAAACTGGTTTTAACTATTGATGCGGAACCTTCAGATCTGGATTATATATTTGAGTCTTTACTCTGCTTTTGTGATGAGGCATTATCTTTAGTTCTCTGGCCAGTCTTTGCCAAATGCCATGGCCAGGTCTGCCCACTGGGGTCCATGCAAGGCTCCTGGAAGCCCAGTACTGGTCTCACCAAAGGCAACCTGTTGACCCAGATTGAAGAGTAGGGGGAAGAATATGAATCCTCATATAACTCCTAATGAAAAAAAAAACAAAAAAAAAAAAAACTGCATAGTTAAAGCTTCATAGGTATGGAGGAAGAAACAACAGAAGGAAAAGGAGGAGCAGAGGAGCTATGAGGGAGGACATCTATACTCTGGCACACCTGGGCATATTCCTTGCAAATGTTTCTAGAAAGTCTAGAAACAGTCTAGAAACATGTGGGGCCACCAAGCGCCAGATCTGATGTCCATGTGTTTCCTTTATTCTGCTTCCACTTTTGCTATTGAATTATGGTTTCTGTGCAAGTGTTTACTTTAATAGACTTTTAAAAGTATATTAATAAAATGTTTGTGCTTTCATGCTCCCTAATATGCCTCTCCTTCAATTCCAGCTTGAATCATTATATTTTAATCAATTTTACTCAGATATTCCTAGTGAGAATAAGCACCTTCTTAGAAGAAGAGATTTCTAAAAGCTTCTTTCTCTTCTACCTCTATCTCAGTGGAAAAAGAAAAGTTGGATATGCTCCCAATCTCCCTACTTAGAGTGTTCTTCAAGGTGAATGTGGTCCAGCATTTATCAGAGCTCATCTTCTCATTTGTCAATCACGGGAGCATCACTAAAAGGCTAGATTGCCATAAGTCACCTCTTATGAATTATAGAGAAGTTCCCTCTGAAAAAAAATAATAAATGCGCAATTGTGATTCATCATCCTGTCTGCAGTAACTAGCACAAGCGAAATGTGTGCGTGTGTCCATTAACTATGGTATGGAATCTGTAACCCTATTCTCAGCAACCCAAATCTGTTGATCCCTGTCAACTGTATGGAAAAAGATAGGATCATTGGAAATACTACAAAGAATTTTGGAAATAAAATTTTAACTGAGGCTTTGACACTTACCACACATGTACTTTTAAAAAGCTGCATTACACGATGTTACAATTAAAAAGCAAACATCAAAACATGTTGTCACATGCAAATATAAAACAATGGGCCATGTCTTATAACATCTGCTTCAAGTTAACTGCAGATGTGAAATGTTGATAGAAATTATTATCATTGGTGGGTGTTTTGTACTTTACATTATATCACAATTTACTTAATTGGTTCAGACGTATTTTAATAAATTTGATCTTAATCCAATCAGGCAGAAATGTTCTGAAAAATTTACGTAGTTGTTATTATAATACCTGACTACTTTCAAGTAAATTGCTTTCAACGTGTCTTTTTGTATGTAGGAATTTGGGACTTGGATTTCAGAGAATCTGTGAAAATACCATTGGCATCACAATATGGGATTCTTGTTTCACTAGAAGAAAATTTCACTTCTTCAGTGTAAAATCTGAAAGAGAAGTTTTGGAAAAGACAAAAAAAAAAAAGAAAGAAAGAAAGAAAAAGAAAAAAGGAGAGAGACAGAACAGTCCTTTGAGTAACATATTTTCCGTTGAATCACAGGTACAAGGTCCCCTGACTCTGCCCCTAGAGCATAACCACATCTGGCTGTGAAGGAGGAAACTCATAGCATGACACCTCAGCTGTCAGGGGCATGTTGCTGAGAGTCTTGGTGTTTCATGAGCAAGTTCCAAGAAAAGTCATCTTCAGTTCACTCTGATGTCAAAAATCATTTCCTACAAGGCTCAGTAGCCAATTAGAGTTCAGAAATAAGTAAAAAGTATAGAAATAAAGAAGTATCTGTGTTAATGAACACTGAACAGTGCCTGGCACATATTAAGCCCTCAATAAAATGAAATAAAATAAATAAAGTGCAAAGGGAACACAATAAATTTTATACATAGAGGAACAATATATTTAAAATAAGCATGGATTAACATGGCACTACCCAATACAGTAGCCACATGTGACTATTTAAATTTTAACTAATTAAATTTTAGCTAATTAAAATTTCATGAGATTTAAAATTTCCTTCTGCGTTGTACTAGTCCCAAGTGGTAACAAGTAGCTACATATGACCAGTGGCCACAGTACCAGGCAGCCCAGATGTAGGAGATTTTTATCATCAAGAATATTTTGTCATCAAGGTCCATTTGATAGCCTTGTTCTAAACAATTGCCTGGAAATCATCTGAAGGAATAAAAACAGAACTGAGAATTTTTTGTGGAGGAAATGGACACAAAAGGTATAGAGCAAAAGTTGTATACAAAAGCTAGTTAATGTTGAGTGCCAAAATGAGAAGGAAATAATACATTTTTATGGGGACATTCAGGATGTCTGGAGATTCATTTTGAGGATTAAATCTTAGGAAAAACCCACTGAATCATTTAAATCCATCTGCTTATATTTTGTATTGTAAAGTCAAAAAGGGAAAAGTATCTTTTAAAATCCTAGGTTAATAAGCGTTTGATTGTTGCCATCTTTTGGTGTTAAATACAGACTGATAGGCAATACATCTCAGAAAGAATGAAACATCTTCTGTGGTACTTGGTGACAGGCAAAAGTACATAGAAATAAAAATTTATGGTAGAAGGTATTATTTTAAATTTCGTTTTTCATGTTCTTTCCTTCTGTGAGAAGATAGCAAGTCTCATCGCTTCCAGCTTTTTCCCATGACTTATGATGACAACCCACCTTTGTGGTTCAATGCACCATTAAATTTTATCTTCAGTATATTCCCCACATGAAACCTAAATCTCTATTAAGCTCCAGCAATATAATGCAGTAAATTTCTCCAGAGTAGGGATAACCATTACATCTCTGTAGAAAACATCATTTTCCCACATATGAAAATGATTAAACTAAAAATTTAATGACTGAACCTAGAAAAGCTCCTTTAGGCCATAGAAAATGAGTTTAATCTGTGAATGTGATTTATGTCTGTCGGGAAACCAAACTTCATCATGCAGCCATAGCTCACAATAAAATGTGCCATGATTCTTGCCCTTCTTAATGATGCCTATCTTTGTCCTATGGGTGGTATTTAGTACCTCAGTGATTCTCTCTGAGCTGCAAGAATATCTATATCCACACTGCTAGATGAGGCAAGTGCAACACCAGCTATCAAAATTATTGAACTGTGACTGAAAAATTGCTCAGAAGTACTGTTTTTCTATCCTTAGAATTAGAACATTCTATTTCATCCTGGAGGTAATTTAAAACATAGAGAGGGAGGTGAAAGTATTAAGGTAATGAATTAAACAAGACAGCTACTTAAATTAAGTCACACACAGACACAATTAGCCAGTGTACTGGGAAATGCAGCCATTCACCATGTTGTATATGTAAAACTGTGACATAAATTTTCATCGGAACCACCAATGCTGTGCATTTCTCAAGGAATTTGGGGCATTTTTGTGCACAGGAAATGTTAATACAAGGTAAGGTCAAGGGACATTGCTTAGATTATTTATAGCTGTGTACCATTAACTGAGGTTTAATTTAACCACATATTCTAATTCCTTTATGATTAATCAAAATCTATATAATTTCTTGATGATTTAAATATGCATTTATAATTTTCATATAGTTAAATATACTAGGAATAAATAAGCATGTTTAAGAAAAATATTTCTGGAACATCATATATGCCAACAAAAGTTGAAATATATTTTAACACAGCTTTGATAATATACCTATATTGTCACTAAGAATGTCCCTCACCAACAGTCACAAATTTCAAAAACTCAAATTTAGAAATGCTAGCATAAAATGTTTGTTGTTTTCTTATTCCCTGTATTAGTTATCTATTGCTGTGTAATAAGTTAGTAGCCAAAACAACACACATTTTCATCTCACAGTTTTGGAGACTGGACATGGCTTTGCTAGGACCCCTGTTCAGAGCTCCTCACAAGGTTGTGGTCAAAGTGTCAGTCAAGACCACAATCATCTAGGGTTTGGTTGAAGCAGAATCAGTTTCCAAGCCATCTCAATGACGGTGAGCAGAATTCCATCCCTTGCAGCCTGGTGACCTGGGCTACTCTTAGCTCTGTACCAGGGTCTTTCTCACCCAGAGCAAGCACAGGAGAAGAGTGGAGGAGTACCAGCAAGATAGAAGGCACAGGATTTTATGACCTAATTTTGGAACTGAAAGGAAGCAAGTCAATAGGCCCAGCCCACACCAACAGCAGGGGGAAAGATAGGTGTGAATGTCAGGGGATGGGAAACATTGGGGGCCATGTCAGAAGTTGGCCACTGCATCCCTCAATATCAGTCACCATCTTCTTTCAGTCATGGTTCAAAGAGATCTCACAGTTGTTTCTCCTTCGCTGCTCCTGTCTCATTTCCAGTCCTAAATTCTACTTTAGACTCTGACACCCTTCTAAGTACAATTCCCACCATCTTTTTCCCCACACAATGGCAGGGCAGTGCAGCAACTAAGAGCAAAGCTCTAGCATACGACTGCTCGAGTTCTATTCCTAGCTTAATCACTTACCAGATGGGTGATTGAGGCAAGTTAATTTAAAAAGGAAACTCTCTCTGACTCAGTTTCCTTCATAAATACTGTCATGTTGATCTATGGTGTGATGCTCATTACTATATTCTCTTTAACTCCAGAACTTTAATATGGGCAATGACATTATCATGCTATGTTTTAGAAGGATCATTACAAGACCAATCAGATAATGGGGGTCATGGGAGAATGTGGAGAATTGAAAGAAGGAGAAACTCAAAAAGGAGTTTATCTTCTAAGAGATGACTACCTAAACTTGGTTCATTTCATGTAGATTAAGGATCTAGGAAACAACAAAACTTGAATGTGACTATTTTTTTTTTACTATAAAGAAGTTTAATATGATTGACATTCACTCTATGCAATAATCACCAGAATATACAATTTTCTCAAATGTATTTAAAATATTCATCAAGATTGAATGTGACTATTTAAAAAGACGGAATGACTACAACAGTCCAGGGGAATGAGTGAACAATGTGACAAGCAACTTAAACAGGGAGAAAATAAAGGATAGGTTTGGAGGAGGAAGAGATAATGAATTCAGTTCTGTTTAGTATGGAGTCCCAGGGGGTATTCAGGTGGGGAATATTCTGTAGTAGCCTGATACAGGGCCTGTGATAGTTCTGGGCAATGGCAGAGATATGAAAACCATTTGCATATAAGGAGTAGATTTGGAAGCATGGGTGGAGATAGAAAATAGGAAGGAAAAAAAACAAGGAGAGAACATCAAACAACTCCAACATGCAAGATCTAGGCAAAGAAAGAAGATCCATAAAAGGAACTTGGAATGAATGCACCCAAGTATTCACTCATCGTCATCATCACCATCATCATCATCACCATCATCATCATTATCATAAAATGACAAAACCGAAGCCAAGAAGAAAAAGGAGTAACAAGAAGAAAAAAGCATCTGTTCATTTTTTTCAAAGTGCTGTAAATAGTTAAAGTAAGACAAAGAATTAAATATATCCATTTGATTTGATAACTAGGAATTCATTAGAAACTATCAAGAAGTGCATTTTCATTTGCTTAATGGGGTGGAAGTCAGATCGTAATAGGTTTGGAAGTAAATGAAAGCTGACACAGTGATGAAATCACATACAGGCTGCACCTCAAAAGTTTAGTTGAGTTGTGATTTTTTTTCTTCTGTCAATGTGGCAAATTTTTGCAAAGTAGCTGGATATGGTGTAAAAATATGGTATTATCATATAATTATGATAGAAATAATAAATTGAAATATTCCATCTGGAAAGCAATAGATATTGACAATCCCTCATAGCCCCAAAATTTCACATTTAGGAATGTAACCTGAAGAAATAAGCAGGGTTAAATATAAAACATCATAGATAAATATGATGTTAACATTGGAAGCCTAAAAACATCTAAAATGTCTGAAAGTTGAGGATATTTCAGATAAATTAAGAAACATCTCACATGGTGGTTAGGGTAAAATTTTCTATTGCCATTACAGATAAACTCTGACACCTCAGTGGCTTAACAAAATACATTTATTTCTTCATCCAATTATTAAGGGATCCAAGCTGACAGAGGCTCTACTCTTCAAAATGTTGAACCCAAACTTATCCTGAATATGGAATTTAATGAGAAGATGGAGAAAGAAAGAGTGAATGGAGAAAGCCCACTCACTTATTGACCAGGTGGAAGTGAAATATATCCCTTCCATTCCTGCACCTGGATTCCTTTCCAGCCACAGTTTTATATTATGAAAAGGGAACCTCATCTCTCATGGACAGCTAGTCATCTCTGCCACAACCCACCTCTGGCCAAATATCAGTGCACTTCTCTATTCTTACATGTAGAAACTATCCCCCACCCTGGTAACCTTGGAAGCCATATGTTGAAGATGGTAGGTATTATCAATCTGGCTTTCCAAACAACATAATGGATCCTGCCTTTTCTAACTTGTAAGACTGCAAACATATAGACTATTTTTATTCCCTTTCATTTTTGCCTACAAACAAGAATATTTTTCCAGATTTACTGTAATTTTTCAATGTCAATTTTGTAGGCTCAGTTGTGTCTCCCTACAAGATATGCTGAAACTCAAACCCTTAGTACTTGTGAATGTGACTTTATTTGAGGATAGGGTGTTTGCAGAGGTAATCGAGTTAACATAAATGGATACTGGATGACAGTGGACCCTAAATCCAATGACTGGTATCCTTATAAAGAGAGACATTTGGTGACAAAGACACCTGCACAGAGGGAAGATGGTCATGTGAAAATACACACAGAAATTGGAGTACACAGCTAGAAACCAAGGAATGTAAAGGAGTTTACAAATACCAGAAGCTGGGAAGAAGCATAGAAGATTCTTCCCTAGAACCTTCAAGGGAGCATGGCCTTGCCAACAATTTGATTTGGACTGCCAAGCTTCGGAACTGCAAAAAGATAAATTTCTGTTGTTTTAAGTGCTCAGTTTCTGGCAATCATAGGAAACTAACACGATATGAATTCAACCAATATATCTTACCGATATTCTACTTTTCAAAGTCTTCTCTTAGAGCTACAGGCAAATTGATTGTCCTTAAACATTCTTGCAAACAATTTAACCAAATGTCCTGTCACATATAACTTGGGCCTCCATCTTCCCAACCATCATTGTTAGATTTTCTATTACCTTCTGCCTACTCTTTAAAGCGATGTCTCATATTTTAAGATTTTCATTATGGCAGCTTTGACTTTAAGGTACTAGTTTCTACATTAAAGTAACATTAATGAATATAACAGATAAATTCCATATGTCAAAGGCTTAATCCTGTAAAACTGTATTTCTCACTATGTGAGTTTAGCTGTCATTACAAGTAGGTAGGATGTGATCTATTCTATATAGTCCTTAATGGCTCTAGTTCAATGGGGACTCTGCCAATCTTCAATACATAGCTTCTAAAGTGACCTTGGTCACTTGGTCATTGATATCCAGACACTAAATAAGGGGAGTCGTAGAGCTTGGAGAAGAAACATCATCCTTACTTTGGTCCAGAAGTAACATATACCATTGTTAATGAGAATTAGCCACATGGTTCTACCTTAATGAAGGTGGGTTACGAAACATAATCTTCTCTGGGTAAGCACATCCCAGACCAACTTTACAGAATGGAACAAGAGTGTGAATCTTTGGTCATCAGCTAGCTATCCAGGTCAAACAGAACACTGTGTAACTATAACCAATTATGCTTTCAAACACTATTCCAGAGCATGAAAAAAAAAATCTCGTAATAGAAAGTTTCTATAAAAGAGAGCAGTATCTACAATGCACATTGCATTTTATATCTAAAGTACATCATTATCAATAGGCAGCTGTACATAAATGGTTCGCTATATATAAAGTATTAACACAGTGTTTAGTGTGTGAGTAGGATTACTTGTGACTTTTATTTTATTTTTTATTCAGTTCTATATTTTCCTAATTTAAAACATATGTGCTTTTTTAATTTGAAAAAAACATTTTTATTATAGAATTAAAATGTTTAGCATGGTGCTTAGCATCTAACAGATGCTCAGTAACTTCTGCTGAATGAATGAATGACACTGGATGAGAAGGAAACGGGAAGGAGGCAGTAATTAGACTATGATTCCAGCCCAAGGAAGGGTTTCTCCATGAATAGGCTAATTAGCCATATGTATAGGTTGAGGAAATTAGTAAAGAAGGCATAAATTTTTAGGTACACAATAATGAAACAAAAGAGGTTGGGAATGAGGGGCCTGAGGGAAGACTGGTTTGGGGAAGAAACATAGAGACTGAAGAGAAGGTTTTTTGAGTGGCCAGAGTTAGAAAAAGGAAGGAAGGAAGGAAGTTGAACTCTTTCATATCTTTTGTGTATAACTGTATCTCGGTATACTAGGGATGGTTATCTGCAGAGTCAAGGAGTGAGGTATAGTAGAATGCTCTAATGGGATTTGGAGGGGGTTAAAGCATAGTTAATAGTGACATTAGGTTTACATTAGAAAGAAGGTGAAGATTTAATGAATGTGGTTACTATATGATGCATAACAGCGTTTTTAATACTCTGCTTCAAGTTTTATGCTACTTTTTGTTATTGTAATGATCTATTGTTATTTTCTCTGATTTTAATCTGGATGTAGGCAGTATGTCAACATCTTGACTCTATGATAAATAGAATTTGTTCAGGTTTCATGATTAGTTATATTCCCCCTGAGAACCATTCTTCATCATCCTTTAGGTCAGCTCCCAAGGACAGATTGATCCTCACACTGTTTTTCTAGTCCCTGATGGATAGAGTGAAAAACAAAAACAAAAACAAAAACTAATAGAGTATTGGCACATGGAGAAAAAAAGTTGGAACACTGCATCAAAAACTAATGTTGTGTTTTTATGGTAACTAACACACCACAATAAAAAATAAAAAATAATTGAAACAGTTACAGCACAGACATTTAGATTTAAAAAATTTGCTTTGGTAGAAAACAAAATTCTATCTCATAAATTCAAATAAATTTCATAACACTTTGTAGACCTTTAAATAAATCTTGGTCTTAAGTATTCATACATGATTGATGATTGCTATGGTTTGACTGTTTATGTGTTCCCTAACTTCCACCTTCATCCAAAGATGATGATGTCAGGAGGTGGAGCTTTTCGGAGGTACTTAGGTCATGAGAGTAGAGCCCCCATTAATGGAATTAGTGCTCCAGAGGGATCACTTACCCTTTCTACCATGTGAGGACATGGAGAGAAGGTTCTTGGTAGGAACCAGGAAAGTAAGCCTCACAAGAATATGAACAAATAGTGCCTTGATCTTGGACTTTTCAGCCTCCAGAATGGCAAGAAATAATTTTCTGTTGTTTATAGGCTTCACAGCCTGGGGTATTTTATTATAACACCTAGAATAGACCAAGTCAATGGCTTACCTACTTCCCTTCCACTATTAGTGAGGAACCTCCATGTCAGAGGTACTCAAATTCACCAGTGTTCCTACTAAGAGCTCCACCAATACATTTTTCTCTGAGGAGAAAAGACTACTACTCCTTGTACTTTTCTTTGAACACAATACACCTGCCAATGTACCTGGCACCTAAAGCATTCAATAACTGTTAAATATGAATAACAGGCACACAGTGCTCTTTCTGCACTGCTAAGAAACACCAGGAATCCAAAATCCTTTTCCTAATCCTCTCTGATTTCTAGAACTCCCTTTCAGGTGCCATTTAAGGTTAAGAAAAGCCTCAAACCAATGAATAGCTAAATTTAGTATGTGAGAGAGACAGTTAATATTCACCAGGAATTGTCCTACTGGTTATCAGTTCAGGTCTTGAGCATGGTATGCAGAGTTACCAGATTGGGTAAATCCCCCCGGTAGTCTGCTGCTGTATCCAGTTGTGCTTACAGAGTTAGTTATAAAGACCGCAAGAAGGAAGAAAACCGAGCTGTGCCAAGACTATTTTAAAAAGAATTATGATAGAAGCATTTATTAAGATTTCTGATAAATAAAATACCATGCATGGCACGGCTTATTTGTGAATTTGGGCTGTTCCAGACCAATTTTCTCTAATCCCACTTTGCTCACCAACTGACCCACGTCTTGATTTCATCTGCTGGACATTACTGTGATAGAAAGAACATTCTCCGGGGAAGGGAATGGGGACACAAATTGGTTTTCTTAAAGTTACTCCAGTATGTGTGAAATTTACTGTAACCAGGGGATGGTCAGAAATATAATTATTAGATAACCATTGGCAAATTTTACTTTTTTAGTAAACATGGGACAAAAAGGATTATTGTATGTTAACTGACACAGAAAAAGAAGTAAAAATAATCTGTAAATACATTCCTGATACTTAAATTTATAGAAAACAGAACAGTAAACTCTAAAATTTTAGAGCTGTCGAGACTATAGAAATTAGTCTAGATTTTAGAGGTAGAGCAACATCAACTAGGTCCAACTGATGACAGGTGAGATTAAGATAGAGGATTATTAAACCCTATTGATATCTCTCAACCAATTTTGATGCACATAGTTTTTACTAACGAGCACACAATGTGTATTAAATAATAATATCTTCTTTATTTGCTGAGTCATGCCCTGTAGGTTATGTAAAAATAAAACAATTAAATGAGCACTAGATCAAGTCCGCAGATGACTTCGACCCTATTCATATCCACCAAAATTTTTCTCTGGTAATAATCAGGTAAAGATAAGTTAGGACTTGAATTATACAGATAAAATTCCAATGCTTTAGTTCATTTTGTTTGTATGAACATAGACACTATATTAAAGAAAACATAGACACTATCTCCTACTATTCATCTAAAGATAAATTCAGTCAATAATGGAGGCAACTTTTTCTTAAATAAACATTTACCAAACTAAATGTTAAAAAATTACTGCCTTCTTATAATTGCCATGGATTTTATTTTTTTCCTTATTTGAGTTGTGCACATCAATCTTGGTGCATGTCCATCCTTGCTGCCTGTTTATGAGCAAAAACAGAGGGAAGCAATATCTAATAACTCCTTTATGTGTCATGGTTCTTCCTGTCTATTAAAGGCAGCTGGATCTGAAACCCAATAGGACCCAACTGGCAAAGATAAGGAAACTAATACAGGCAATGGACATGAGCATTGATCCACCTTTTCTAGGTCAACAGCTGCTAGTCTGCTGGTGTCTCAGATTAAAATATGGGAACAGGATGAAACATTCATGAATATATCATGCATTGATCTGAACACCAGCACTACCTTCAAAGCCACAGCTTGATTTTCAAAGGAATAAATTTCTACCTTATTATTTGTCAGAGGATCCAGAAAATTCTTAAACCACTGATAAAGCCCACATTTAAGTTAATAATAAGACCAACATTGTGTGGTAAAGAATCCATTTGAGTTGCTTATGAAACATCTTTTCTCAGACTCCCTTAACTGGCTATAGCAAATGGTAGGAATCAATATATTTGTCATAATCAAGGAAAGCACCATGGTGAATAATGTTTCATAAGAGAAGCCTCTAATAGAATCGCAATATGCCAACATCAATGAAGTAATATTTCATTGCATTCGTTTGGTAGGGTTAAGCCAACTCAGTGAGACACTGAGTTGGTCAATTGAGAGTCTCTGCTGACTTCTTAATATGAGAACTGTATTACGCTCATAGTTACTGAAGGCCCTGGCAAATTACTCCAGACACTGCTATTTTTACTTGGTAAATCCAGAAAATGTGTCAGTACATTGGGTATATTTATTTGTAAAAAACACTCTAGTTTCCAAAAGAAAATGACACTTACGTGACACTCCCCTTTGAAACGGGACAACGACATCTTTAAAATGTACACACTTACACATCAATATATGAATCTGCGTTTCAGTTTCTGTACAGACGCACCCCACCCCATAATTTAATCTTCTTGGATGCTTGAATCACCAGATGATGGTGGTTTGGGGGACATTTCCTTAAAAGCAGTATAGCTCAACTTGGCATTTTCTGTAGCTGTTTGTTACTGACAGACAAGGTACCTTGTATGTTTAACATCTCACAGCCTATATCCCATTCACTCCACTAAATATCTGCTTTCTTCATTGCCCATCGACACAGCTGTAAGCAAGTCTAACCACAGGAGGAAATTTTGATTTTTAAGCAGCTGATGAGACAGCAATCTGTCCGTCTTGCTGCCGTAATCGTCCATTTAGAGCTGACATGTTTATTCTTGGGCATTTAAACTGTGGCCCAGAAAGCCATGAAGGGAGGCCAGTTATAAATGTTAGATTTGATTGGAAATGACATTCCAAAATAAACATGCCAAAGCGCAGTGGAGCATTCTATGCGTCTACAGTGCATTGCACTCGGCCACCCAAACCCACAGGCACACAAACACACCAACACACACAGAGAATTCTCAGCAACTACACTACACTCAGGCATACAAACACAGAAAGACACGTGCACGATTTCTACCTGACTCAATAAGAGGAAAGAAAATGACCTGAGCATTGGTCAAAACAAATGTCACTTTACCCAGCAGCCAAATGTGTAAGGAAAGCATGAAGCCCCATCTTCCAACATCATAAAAGAATATTTTTAAAGACATAGAAGGAAATATTCCCCCTTAAGGATCAGCTGGGAGGTCCCTTTTACACATCACTCAATTCACTGATGAGAAAATAAATGAATGAGAATAATAACTGTAAAGGAAGGAATTGTTTTTGAAAAGAGTATAGACACAAAAAGAAATATAAACCAGACTGGGCCCACTGCCCAGAAAATCAGGCAAACAAAGACAAAAACAGGAGAAAAAAAGAAAAATAAATAAAGATGATATTTAAAGGGCATATTTTTAAAAAATAAAATAAAAGGCATATTTAGCAAAATATGGACCCGAAAAGTCAAAACAGCACAGACAAGTGTGTTTAAAAAATGGGATGGCCAGAAGAAAGAAAGTACAAAACAGAGGTGCAAATAGAACAATAAAATACCAAAAGGCATCTCCTTCTCCATCGTGTTCTGCCTCAAGGAAATGGCCTACTATATCAAGTATCTGCCAAAGAAGGAGGAACTGAGGAAGGAAACTTTAAACTAAAAATCATTTAACCCCACACTTGTTTTCACCACTTTGTCTAGAAGGACACACAGCATGGACTCAAGTTTCTAGAAGACATTTTCTCCTTTGAACCCATGTGTGATCATGTGCATGTGTATATGTGTGTGTGAGAGAGAGAGAGAGAAAGAGAGAGAGAGATTACTGGAAGGCACAACAATAAGAGAGGAATAATTGTTGCTACTTTATTAATACAAACCAACACTTTGTGCTACATAAACAATGAATCTTGGAACACTGAAAAATAAAATAAAATTAAGTCTAAAAAATAAATAAATAAAAAATAAAACATTTCCAAACCTTATTTCAGGCTGTCATTAGATTATTTCTGCTATTCATGTTTCTTTCAGTTGCCTCTTTTCAGACAACAAACACTCTACCACTTCAAGTCTTCTGCTATTTGTCCTTCTGTACGAAAACTTAGCTTAGAGTTTTGCATAAACCTTGCATCATGGTTCAGATACAGGCTATGCCCTCATCTGTTGTTATTGTGTTTGGTATTTAATGTTAAATGTAATGTATGGAGACCTTAAGTTAAGTGAACCCAGTTAAGTTTCTTTTATGTACAGGTGAGGAATCCATCAACTTTTTGACTATTTAGAAAGTTCAAATTTGGGGGACAAAGTATAAATTTACATCAAATAAAAATAATCATTACCTTCATTGTGTGTAAAGTAATAACTCTCAAAATAAGTATTTATTTCACCTCATTTTTAAAAATAATTTCCTGGATCTTCTCTTAACTGGAATATTATTTATTTTCATTTTATTTCTCCATTTACTTTTTTTTTTTTTTTTTGGCTTGACCAAAATAGCACATGTCAGCCTGGATCTGCTAGAATTTTCTCTAAGATAATTAGATGGAAATAGCATTATAAGATAACAAGTTAACAACTGATTAATTTGGTCTATGTGGCTGAGGGCATGGAATGATGGGCTGGTAAAATGTTAAAATATTGTATTCAGAGAGAATTTCCAATAATGTCACACAGGAAGAGTCAGCAAGTTCATGCTTCTAAATGATGAAGAAATTATTTTCTGCCTTCTCTATTTTTATGTTACTCTTCCTGCAAAAAAAAGCAGAGTTTAAGTCTCCATCATTGAAGTGTGTGCTAGCTCCCAGAGCACTCAGATTAGGAGGCAAGAGTGGACCTGCTATCAAACTAAAAACTATCACTATCAAAACTAAAGCTTCTGGGATTCTACTCTACCTACCTGCGAGCTAACAAAATATTTAGTCAGCCAGTTTCACTGATGCCACAGAAGACACACAACTCTTGGGTCACAGACAAACGGTTTCATTAGTCACATCAAAAGCAGTAGCCAAAGTGTTGGCATAGCTGCTTCAGTTACCCAAGCCTGAGTCCCACAAGAACATGGAGGAACAGATGATACTTATGAGCTGCATTATAGGAAAGTGACTGTTTTTAGAGTAATAGCAGGACCAATCCAATGCTTCCCCCTCTTTTTTTTTTTTTTTTTTTTGAGAGATGGTAACTAATCCCTCTAGGTTGTTCTCAGTTCAGACAAAACCCTGAGAAATGGCCAGGTAAAGAGCAGTCACAGACTTCAGGAACTTTTATTCTTGGGTTACACAGCAAGACACGTATGGACATGAGAAACTCATGGAGGAGTATCTCCCAACAGCATCTTCCAAATAGAGAAGCCATTTTTTGAATAATTAATCATTGGTGATAGAAACTTTGAAGAAATCAAAGCCACTTTAAAACTGCAGTTAGTGGTAAAGATTGTATGCTTCCAGCATGAACTTAAAGTAATTGTCAATTGAAAAAAATTAGTAAGAATTTTCTGCAATTTTCATTAAACTCTCTGAAAGAGGGAAGTGACCACATCTGCCTTAATTCAAACCCCAGCTATACCGCTTACTGAGGAAGTGATTTCATCTCCTTGTTCACTAATTTCTTATCTGTATTAAGGGAATAATAATAGTAACTAACTATTGCTTGTTGTGATTAAATTGCTTAACTTATGTAGAAGGAACAAAATAGGTGTTAACTACTAATTCTCTACTACTACCATTACTATCAGCACAATCATTATTATTTATTACTAGAATATAATGGACAGGAGTAATACATTTGAAAATACAATGGAACACACATTTAATAGAGCAAGGACAATGAAAGAAGGTAAACACATACTGGAATTAGAGTAGAGACAGTTTTCTTAAGGATTTCATCAACTCCTTGTGAGACTGCATGAACAGTTCATATTTGAACCTAGTATTATTATACTTAGTATGATGTATATAATTATACTTAAATTTTCAAATAACATATGAAATATTTCTGATATCATAAAATGCAATTATTTTATTCTGATCAAATTTTCCTGTCACAATAAAGTAAATAAAAGCCCCACTCATGGTTTCAGTTTTAGAGTGCTATTCTGATCACACAGACACTATCCATTTGCTCCATTATGGTCTGAAGCCAATCACTGAGAAGGGCAGGACCCATAGAATGTTGCCCTACAAATGTTGCCTTTCCTAGTGGGGTGTCTTATTTGTCACACCAATGCAGAATTTACTATTCATCAAAGAACTGTCTTCAATAATTAAAAATCAACAAGCCAGACTTCTACTTCCAGACAAATGGAATAGTAATACTTCTTGTTCTCCCTGCTAAGTGCAACTAAAAACCTGGATAGTCTATATAAAATAAAGTTAAGAAGCCTGTGAAAGGGGAAGAAGTCACTGACTAGGGAATGTAGGAATAGCATGGTAGTGAGTTTTTGGAATTTAGTATTGACTTTTTTTTTCTTCTTATATCTTACACTGGAGCTGGAGTAGCTGGCCACCCCCAAAATGCTAATAGGTACAGACAAAATTAAGCCCCAAGAAAAGCCTCTTTCTGGCCAAAGAACCAGTAAAACAGCAGCTTAGCAATACTGCTAATACTCCAGCTTAGCAATATTGTTTTACTCCACCTAAATGAAACCATGGCCCTACACTTACCCATGTATGTAAGTGGGGAAAAGTTGAAGTGGAGAAACTAGACTTCCATTTAATCCAGGCTAAAATGAGGCACTTCAATCTCTTTTATTGGTGTGGTATTTAAAAAGGCTGAGTAGAAGACTGGGACTTTCATAACTGCCAAATGGTAATGAGGCTCCACATATCAGGATCAGAGGAAACCTAGTGGGGAAGCTGGATTTCCACCCTGACCTGGTAGGAATGAGGAACTCCTTAGCTCTCAGCTGTGATGATGTCACAAGAAGTCTTATGAGAGTCAGGTCTTTCACTATTACTCAGTGACGATTGAGGCCACATCCCTGGTGTCAGTGAAGATCATGTGGGGAGCACTGATAAGGCACTCTCATCCCCACTCCAGGAAGGTATAAACAGGGGTCTTTTGGAGAACTAGTACTCCCATCATTTTCCAGCAGTAACAAGGAGCTCTCACCACATTGGGCATCAACAGAGGCCAAGGGAATGGACTTCTACTCACACCTGATAATAATGAGGCAATCCATCTCCCATTTTTCTACTAGAAAGATGTCAGAGGAAGCCAGCTAAAACAGGTTTAAATGAGATTCAGAGTCTTATAATGTAATAACTAAAATGTCCTGGTTTCAATTAAAAATTGCTCAACATACTAAGAACAAGGAAAATCACAGCTGGAGTAAAAAAGACAATCAATAGGTACTAACAGAAAAGGACAAAGATATTAAAATCTGACCAAGAGAAAAAAAAAAAAAAGAGAAGAACTGTAAATTCTATATTCAGGGAAGACTATCTTTCATAGAATGAATGGGAAATCAAAACATTCTCAAATGGAGGAAAATTAATAGAATTATCACCAGCAGGTCTACTTTCAAGAAATGCCTAAAGAAATTTCTCCAAACAGAAAAGATATAATAAAAGGAGAAATCTTGGAACATCAAGGGAAAGGAAAAAAGAAAACAAGAGAAATAGTAAAAGTGTGGGCAAATACATTTTATTTCTCTTGAGTTTCTAAATCATGTTTGAATGTTGAGGAAAAATTATAGCACTTAGACATGGTTCTAAACATATGTAGAGAAAATATTTATAATTGTAGAGTAACTTCTAAAAAAGCTATACAAAGATATATGCTCAAAAACACTAAAGACAAATTAAAATGGAATTTAAAGAAGTGTTCAGATAACCCACATAAAGAAAGCATGAAAAAAAGAAAAAAAGAAGAAGCTAAAAACAGAAGGAACAAACAGGAAATAAAAATAAAATAGCAGACTTAAGCCCTTCTGTACCAATAATTATATTAAATATATATGATTCAACTATGCCAATTCAATGACAGGGATTGGTGGAATGGATTGAAAGCATGACTGACCATATGCAGAACACAACTCAATATAAGGATACAGGTAGACTGAAAGTAAAATAATGGGAGAAATATGTTAGGCAACCACTAATCAAAAGAAAGCAAGAGTAGCAATTACCAGAGACAGAGAGGGACATTACATAATGAAAAAAGGGTTAATCCAACAAATCATTACAATCCCAAATTTGCATGTCCTAAATAAACAACAGCTTAAAATAAGTGAAGCAAACACTGATAGAACTAAACGGAGAAATAGATGAACTCACAGTTAGAGTTGGAGAGTTCAACAACCCTCTCTCAACAACTGATAGAATAACTGGATAGAAAATCAGCAAGGATCTATAAAACTCAGCAACACAGGGCAATTGGGCCTTTCAGTCATTTAAGCACCTGACTATTAATTTTGGCTCAGATCATGATCTCAGGGTTGTGTGATCAAGGCCCTTGTCAGGCTCATGAGCTGTGCATGGAGCCTGCTTAAGATTCTCCCTCTTGCTTTTCCCCTACCCTCCCTCAAAACAAAACAAACCAAACAAAAAAAGCCTCAACAACACATCAACCAATAAGATCTGATCAACATTTATAGAATACTTTACAAACACTCATAGAGCATACATCAAAATACACTATACAGTGGGCCACTAAACAAGCCCCAACAAATTTTTAAAAACTGAATTCATGCAATGTGTTTTATGACCACAGGCAATCAAACTAAAATTCAGTAACAGAAAGATAAAGGAAAAACCTCCAAACAATTAGAAATTAAATGACAAATTTCTAGTAATCTATGGATCACAAAGGAAGTCTCATGGGAAATTTGAAAATGCACTGAACTAAATGAAAATAAAAATTTGTGGGGCAGGGGCGCCTAGATGGCTCAGTGGGTTAAGCCTCTGCCTTCGGCTCACGTCATGATCTCGGGGTCCTGGGATTGAGCCCCACATCGGGCTCTCTGCTTGGTAGGGAGCCTGCTCCCCCCTCTCTCTCTGCCTATTTGTGATCTCTCTCTCTCTCTGTCAAATAAATAAAATCTTTAAAAAAAAATTTGTGGGGCATAGCTAAAGCAAGGCTGAGAGGAAACTTTATGATATTATACTTTTATATGAGTAAGAAGAAAAATGTCAAATAAATAATCTAAGTTTCTATTCCAAGAACCTAGAAAATGAGGAGCAAAGTAAACTCAAAGAAAGAAAAAAAATAACAAAGAGCAGAAATCAGTGAAACCGAAAACAGAAAACCAATCAAGATGAAATGTTAGGTAATACAGCTCTTAGGGTTGATGTGGATTCAGTAACTATAAATAGCAGGTCCAATCATAATCTTCCTTCTGCTTCAGTGATACGAATGATAAAGAGAGGCAAAGAGAAGGTCATGGCGTGCACTTCTAAATACTGCCTTTATGTGATCTAGAATCCATTGTCTTTCATATAGATGGGAGACGTTTCTGTCTACTACCATATGAAAGAATGTAACCCAGGTTATTTATGTATTCATTCATTCATTCATTCAATACATCTTTGAATTACATTCACCCTCCCTCAGAGAACTCATGGATTTAGCTATCACAAAATATTAAGAATAATAATAAATAAAATAAATAAACAGAAAAAGAATATCTGAAAATTAATTTACACCTTCTATCCTGGAAGCAGGCTATGGTGACATGTGGCGATATGTAAGTTTGATTCCTTTCCCTAAAGCTTACCAGAAATTCTTAGCGCTTTAATGCTTTGCTTTGGTAGTATGAGGTTGTACATTAGAAAGAAAGAACAGAACTCCAAGAAAAGTGACGCATACGTGGCAGCAATTCCATTTTGTAAATTTTGCAGCATGAAGCATACCCCCTGTGGCTGTCAACCTCGCCATTCTACCCTGGCCGCCAAGTCCTCTTTTCTTAATATGCTCCTTTTAATGATGACATCAAAGAGAGTAACAGAGAGACTTTTGGTTTTGGCTTTGGTTTTGCTGTGTCAGCATGACTCAAATATTAATTTCACTATTCAGCTGTAATATCACAACCTCCAAATTGTTCCAAAACTAATAAAACTAAAGATAGCATCACTTACGCCGCTGGTAGGAAAGGGAACTCTGTGTCTGAGTGTATCGGTGTTTACACATCTCAGTCATAGCATAAAGTTTTCCACATCTAATCTGATATCAGCTAATGGGATGATTTAGACATGCCGACTTGTAATACCGCATAAAATTATGTCATTTAATTAAAGCTAAATTTATTAGAAGCCTAAGAAGTTCACACAAATAAAGTTTTCATCTAAAATGAGGAAGTGAAATCAACTTTAATTTGTGGATGTCATGGTGGTTGAGGTTGTAAGTTTTTAAAATTTATATGATACGTAAGTACATCATAAGTATATAATGACCATTGTTAAAATATGTCCAATACAGTGTAAAAGCAACACAGGCTTGGAGTCTGCAGATCTCAGTTGAATCTCAGCTCTGCTGCTGATCTTGACTATAGTATTCGGAAAGTCACATAAACTATCTAAAGCAGGGTTTTTCCCATCTGTTAAAAAAATACAATTATTAATTCAATTTTCTCATAACTACCTTATGAATAAGTCATCAATGTTGTCTTCATTAAAAGAAGAGAGGGAGAGAGAGAGAGACTTGGAGTAAGGCAATTTGCATATGGTCACATGGGTAATTAGGAAAGATGCAGGATTTGAGCCTGGGAAGTCTAAGCTTACATCCCTTTTATGAGCCACAGTGCTTTATTGTTTTTCTGACATATGGTTTTATTTCTAGGATCAAATGTGATACATCCATAAAACATTTTATAACTAACTATCTGGCACGTAAGAGGTACCAGCTATTAGTTTTATCCCTGTTATTATTAGTATTAACATTATTATTATATATAATGTCCCAATGACTTCTGAAATAAGCCAATGCTTACATTTATTATCGAATCAAAAGTTTTACATTTATTATTGAATCAAAAGTTCTGTAGCCCTTATCCAATATAATTCAACAGTCATGACATACATGTAAATCAGAATTTACCTTGACATAATTTGAACACAGTTTTAATACAAGTTGTAACCTTTGTTTTTACCTCTTTTTTTTTTAAGCTCATTTGAATCCTTATCGCAATCCAGTTAAAGAGATGTCTTTCTTTCCATTAGACATTAAGATCCTTAAAGGCAGGAACACTTTATTCATATTTTATTCATCTTTGTTTCCTCAAAGCTGTACACAACACTGCCCCAAAGTTAACATAAAATGAGTATGTGAAGAATGAATGATGATGGTTTTCTCATAATTTCTATTTTTCCATTTTGAGGAGATAAAAAGCCTAATAAAAACACTAATGTTGATGGGCGCCTGGGCGGCTCAGTGGGTTAAAGCCTCTGCCTTCGGCTCAGGTCATGATCCCAGGGTCCTGCGATCAAGTCCAACATCAGGCTCTCTGCTCAGCAGGGAGCCTGCTTCCTCCCCTCTCTCTGCCTGCCTCTCTGCCTACTTATGATCTCTCTGTCTGTCAAATAAATAAATAAAATCTTAAAAAAAAAAAATCACTAATGTTGAGAACCTGGGAGGCTCAGTCAGTTAAGTGTCTGTCTTTGGCTCAGGGTCCTACGGTCAAGCCCCATGCCCCACCCCACATCAGGCTCGCTGCTCAGCAGGGAGTCTACTTCTCCCTCTGCCTGGCCCCCTCCCCACTTGTGCTCTCTCTCTATCTACTCTGTCTCTCAAATAAATAAATAAAATCTTAAACACACACAAACACACACACACACACATACACACTAGTCTTGGGAAAATCAAGAATTTCCATCACATTTGATTTGCTCTAAAGATGAAGACAATTTTGAAAAATATATGAAGGTAAGAAGGCAGTTATGTGCATAAGATACCATTGACTTATTCATACCCTTGAAGCAGCTTATAGAAGAAACAACATCTGTCATAAGAAAGAAAAGGAAGTGGTCTAAAAATGCCTGGCTGCTCCTACATGCAATGATAAAATGATTCTAAAATCTTCCCAGGTATCATATCATGTTTAGATGAAAGCGATGGGAAGGAAAGGAACTACTCAACTTTGTGATCAGATAGGTTCAAGTTTCTGAATCTTTAGCCTCAATGTATGGTATAAAAAAACAAGGCCAACAGTCTTGACTGAAATTGATGACTGGAATGACCCATGGAACCATCCCAAAGGTGCCTATGTCTCTAAGTGTTTTCAAGAAATTGAAACCCATGTTAATTACACTACATATTTATGGTTGTATGTCATTTAGCAATCCTATGGCTATAATTCAAAGGTTAGAAGCAAGTGTAGGAAATAAAATTCAAGTGTCATTTATAAGATTATCTGCTTTATGTGAGTAGGACTTAGATTTCAACTTCACAGTCAATTCTTAATTCAGAAGTTAGTGATTTAAAAGATGTTTTGTGATTATAGGTCCTAGCACGACATAATGAAAGAAATGAAATTACTAGACCATAAAAGTCTTTGGTTACATTTTTTTGGCATATGCTATAGAGAGCATTGTAAAGATCAGGGACAGAGATTAAGAATCTGCACATATGACCTAAGCCACACAGAATAAATTGTGTCCTTCATTTCTACTTCTTAAAGTACAAGAAACACCTCGAATAATACAAACAATTATGCAGATGCAAATCAATGCATTCTAGCCACAAGTCTCAAATAGGTTCAGCTTCATCTCAGGCTGTTATGAGTCAAAAGTGATATACATGGTATCATAAAATAAGTTGAAAACTACAAAATTAATACACAAAAATCTGTTGCGTTTCTATACACCAACTTCAAACCATCAGAAATAAGAATAATTGCATCAAAAAGAATAAAATACATAGGAATAAATTTAACAAAAGAGGTGAAAGACCTATATATTGAAAACTGTAAGATATTAATGAAAGAAATTGAGGAAGACATTAATAAATAGAAAGATATTCTGTACTTAGGGATTAGATGAACCAATATTATTAAAAATCAGTATTGTTAAAACGTCTATACTACCCAAACCAATATACAGATTCAGTGTAATCCCTATCAAAATTTCCATGGCATTTTTCAAAGAAATACAATAAGTAATCCTAACATTTGTATGGAACCGCATACACATGTGCCCCCTCACGCACATGCACAAACACACACATAAACACACACACAACATAAAGTAGCAAAAACTGTCTTGAGAAAGAACAAAGGCAGAGGAATCATGATCCCCGATTTCAAACTACATTAAGAGCTATGGCAGTTAAAACAATTGTAGTATTAGCATAAAAACAGGTACATAGATCAATGGAACAGATACATACATAGAGAATGGAGTCCAGAAATAAAGCCATGTATGTATGGTCAACTAATTTATGAAAAAGAAGCCAAGAATATACCATGGGAGAAGGATAGTCTTTTTGATGAATGGTATTAGGAAAACTGGATAGCCACATGCTAAAGAATAAAACTCAACCACGATAAACAAAATTTTACACGATAAACAAAAATTAACTTAAAATGGTTTAAAGACTTGAATGTACTTGGAACTGTAGAACTCCTAAAAGAAAACACAAGCAGTAAGCTCCTTGACATAGGTCTTGGCAATGATTTCTCTTAATCTGACATCAAAAGCAAGAGCAACAAAAGCAAAAATAAATAAGTGGAAATACACCACACCAAAAAAGCTTCCGCACAACAAAGGAAACTATTAAGAAATTGAAAAGGCAACATACTGGATAGGAGAAAATATTTGCAAATTATATATCTTACAAAGGATGAATATCCAAAATACATAAGAAACTCACAACTCCATAGCAAAAACAGGAAAAAAAAAAAAAGCCAAATAATTAGATTCAAAAATTGGCAGAAGATCTGAATAGATAATTCCCCAAAGAAGACATGCAGATCGCCAACAGGTACATGAAAAGATGTTTGACATAATTAATCATTAGGCAAATGCAAATCAAAACCACAATGAGGCATCACCTCATAATTATTGGAAAGGTTATCATCAAAAAAAACAGGAAATTATAACTGTTGATGAGGATGTGGAGAAAAGGGAATCCTTGTGCATTCCCATTTGATGGGAATGTACATTGGTGCAGCCACTGTAGAAAACAGTATAGAGGTTTCTCAAAAGAAGAAAAATAGGATTGCCATATGATCCAGCAATTCCACTTCTGGGTGTTTATGTGAAGGAAATAAAAACACTCTTGAAAAGATATATGCACCCCATGTTCTTTATAGCAGGATCACAATAGCCAAGACCTGAAAACAACCTAAATGTTCATCAGTGGGGTGAATGGGTAAAGAAGAAGTATATACACACAGTGGAACATTATTCAGTTATATATGAAAGAATGAAAGCTTAACCATTTGTAACAACATAGATCTCAAGGGCAATATGCTAAGTGAAATAACTCAGACAGAGAAAGACAAATATTGTGTATCTCTCTTCTATATCAAATCCTATAAACAAAACAAAACAAAATTAAATTTAAAAACCCAGCAACAACAAACAAACAAAATAGATACAGGGAAGAGATTGGTTTTTGCCAGGGACAGAGGATGGGGGGGTGGGGGTGCAGAAATGGATGGAGGGAGCCAAACATTAAAAATAATAAATATGTAAATATAGCACATTACTGAGCAATACCAGAAAAAAAATTCATGACAAAAAAGAAAAAACTTTTTCAAAGGAACAATCTCAAATTAGAGGTAAACTGCATATATATGGACACTAATAATGGCAACATACTCATAGTTCAAAGACTCAAGCTTATCTGTTAGATAATATAAAATTTATACATAAAATACTCCACAATTAAATATAAAAAATGCTTTTATTCAAATCAATTATCACATAGCTAACAAAACCAAATGGAAAGACTCTGTAGCTGACAAATATCTTTACTAACAAATGGAAACACAAAACTCAAAGATTTCATAATAACTGGTGGCTTGAAAAATACAGTTTTTCAATTTCTTTTATTAAGTTTGCTTCACGGTCCCCCACCCCCATACAACCCTGTTTGTGAGGAGTGTTCATAACAATACGACCTTATATTTCCATAGCACTGAATGGTTTTCAAGTTCTTTTCTTTGTGAGTATCTCATATGATGCATTTCCCCCCATACACATTGAAGTGTTAAGTAGCAATTATTTCCTTTTTTTTTTTTTTAATAAAAAAGAAAATGGAGGTTCAAAGACTTGATCTGGTGCTGATGGTGGAGCTGAGAGTCATCCCAGACCTTCTTTTCTTTGACTTGGCCCTCTTCTCCCCTCATCAGGTTCTCCTGCTAACCCATGGAATGAAGCTTCCCTAGAAGGATCCCTGGAGACGGAGAGTTCCAAAAGTAGGAGGCGAGGCCCAATAACAGATGGAAAGACTCGAGTAAAAAAACCCTGCATTACAGAGGGAGCTGCTGGGGGTAAGAGGTAAGTGATCAGTGGTACAGATTTTACAAGCAGCCTTGGAATGTATTTATTAAATGGATGGTTTGTTAAGATCTATTTTGTCTACTCTGAATTTTTTTAAAATAAATATCAAAACCAATGATAAAATAGCTTAAATGCAGCAAAACTGGAGGAACTGAATAAGAGAGAAATTTCATCTATTTTAAAGAATATCCTTTACCTTTGGCAAAGAATTGCTCAGATTTACTACTCAAGTGAGAAACTGACAACATTGCCTGAGTCAAGTATATTGTCAAGGAAAGCCACATCCCATTTCTTTAATCCACTGAGCCACCCAGGCGCCCCGCCACATCCCATTTCTTAAATAATACTCAGACAAGGTGAGGGTACCCTCCAAAGGGAGCAATCTCTTCGTCTTTTATTATTTATTTATTTATTTATGAGAAGGAGAGAGCACAAACAGGGTCGGGGGTGGGTGGGGTAGCAGAGGGAGAAGGAAAAGTAGGCTAAGCAGGGAGCCTGATGCAGGGCTTGATCTCAGGACCCAGGGATCATGACCTGAGCTAAAGGCAGATAGATGCTTAATCGACTGAGCTACCCAGGCACCCTCTCTTTGTCTTTCTTGAAGGGAGAATGATTAAAACCAAAGAGCATTAAGCCAGAAAACACAAAGGCAAAATTTCAGAGCAAGCCCCAGTATTATGGAAGAAAGATTTAAACTCAAAGAATTCCCAGCAGAACAAATATTGGCTCAGTTTAATATGAAATCCTATTGGTAACATGCACAGAATGAATCTCTGATATACCGTATCCAGGGTCAAAGGTTCCACAGAAGTTTGTGGGAAAAAAATATAAAACCAATAAAATTTTATCTATTAGTCAAATTTTTTCGTTAATAAATAAAGTCCATCATTATTTAGTTGTTGGTAAATATCAACAAAAAGAACTATTCTGGGGCACCTGAGCGTCTCAACAGGTTAAGTGTCTGCCTCCGGCTCAGGTGGTGATCTCCCGATCGTGGGATAGGGAACCTCATCATGCTCTGTGCTCAGTGTAGGGTCTGCTTCTCCCTCTCCCTCTGCTCTGCCCACCCCAGTCATGCTCCCCCTCTTTCAAATAAATAAAAATCTTTAAAAAAAAAAAAAGAACCATTTTTCATGGATAATCATATGTTATGTACCAAAAAAATAAATTTAGTGTATAATCTTGAGCTAGGTTGTATATTGGGAAAAATGTTATAAAAGACATTATTAAGACAAATGATGAAATTAGTATATGGTCCACAGATTAGATTAAAATGTTATTATTTATAAGGATTTTATTTATTTGAAAGAGAGTATGTGTGCAGCAAGCTGGGAGAAGGTAGAGAGGGAGGGAGAAGGAGAGAGAGAGAATCCCAGGCAGGTTCCGTGTTGCATGCTAGCATGGAGCCCAACTCAAGGCTCAATCCCAGGATGCTGAGCCAAAACCAAGAGTTGGATGCTTAACCAGGTAGCCCTAGATAAAAAATATGATTAAAATATTATTAAATTTCCTGAATTTGATAATATCCTTGTTCTTATTCTCAGAAAGGAAAGAAACACTGACATATCGAGGGGTCGAGAGACATGATATATTCTGCAGGACCCAGAGACACTGATGGTGGGAAGCCATTGCCACTGAGGTCTGTAAGGGCAGAGGGAGAAGAAAGTGTTACTGGAGTGTCCTAAGAGCAGTAGCTCTGGGCAGGGAGCTGCCCCAGGAGAAGGGGAAGCACAGGGAACAGGAGCTTCTGGGATGGGTAAGAATTGTCAGATGGACAAAGGAGAGTCTAGAAGTCCATGAAAAAGTGTTCTCCATTTCTAAAGACATGGAAGTCCTTCAGGGCATGGCAGTTGGGAGAATACGAGTATGAAGATACTGCAGGCAGGGTCCTGTGTATCCTACAATGGATAGAGTCCAAAAAAAAAAAAAAAAAAAAAATCACTAGTGAGGAAGTGACAATGCCTTACCTCATGTGTCCTCCCCACGGCAGCCACTGGCCTCCCTCCTCATACAGGGCTTGTCAAAATGTTACCACCAGACAGCAAAATAGAGAAAAGGACAAGCATTGTCTGAACCTGCAGATCCGCACCACACATTTAGAAGTGCGGATAGAGAGAATTTCCAGGCTCTGAGGCTGACTTTTCAACAATGTCACATTATTTAACTCAGTAGTTGCTTGCAAAGAGGATAATATGTATCGATAGATAGATAGATGCATGCATATATGTATTCACTATTCCCTGCATTTATTTTTCAAATGGTAGAACTCCAAATACAGTGTGATAAAATCTATAAGTAAATCCTAGAATTTTTTTTTTCAGTCCCACATAGGGTGGCCTCTACCACACACCTATTGATAGGAATCTCTGCAATTTGGCCCCCAAATCTCCATTTTAATTTAGAGAATCTGTTCTTAAGCTTTGAAATCCCTTGAGAAGTGCAGAGCGTGGAGTCACCCCCTGCCCACTACCCCTGAGGGGCTTCAATAAAGCAGGACCTGGCTGGCTGCGTCCACTCTGAGCTTCCTACTTCTGCTGGAAGAGGTGAATTGCAGACTCAGGTGTGGCTTTGACTCTGAGCTGGCAGGAAGGCCCGCTAGGTAGCCTTCCAGAGCTCCTCTAACCTGAAGGCATTAAGGTTTTTTTTTGTTTGTTTTAAAGTATTTCAAAGCTTTGGCCCACAGGGCAGTGACAGATAGTTGGAGGCCACAGAAGTATAAAGAAATTGAAATATAAGGTGTATCAGACTAGAAGAGTGCATGCTCCTGACCCCCTCCCACACACATTTTATTATTGAGACCTTGTCTCAGAAACAGAGAAAACCCTAAGTCACCATTTTGCTTTCTGAAATGTATCAAGTTTCTCGTATTCAAAGATAAAAGCAGCCCAGCGTACCTGAGCTATCACAATCCAAACTCAGTGTTTGTTAAAACCCTAGGAGATTAAGGCTAAATAATTTGTCGACACTGATTTTTTTTAAAGCATATTCAAATGCCTAAATTGAAGCTCTTGCAATGAGGCCAACTCCCAGTGCAGTTAGAATGTGCCTTCTAGAAAGAAGCAGAGAAAGGTGTCCAGAGATAGTTTAAGAGCCTAAGTATGAGGGGCAACACCAAATGAAAAACAGAGCCACCCACAGCTCAAGACCTTCTTAACCAGAAGAGGGGCTGCTGGGAGGAGCCCAGGCTGGGGAACCCTGTGTGTTGTGAGGCTGGGCAGGACTGGGCTGTGGGGCTGGCTGCGGGTCCTACCTGTGGCTTCTCTCAGCTAGGCCTCCCTGGGCCCCGTTGTCCCTGCTGAGGGCAATCACTTCTACAGAGGGCCGACCAGGGAGGCAAAATGGGCACGGAAGGAAATGGAAGATGTAAATGAAGGAGCGGGGAGTGCAGGGAACCAGCTATTGTGAGCCCTGTGAAAGCTGGAAAACTCTCTTTAAAACTGTTCACAACTTCACACAGAAACATAGCCTCAGGGGAAAACAATGTTAGAGCTGAAGGTGTAAGAATAAGACAGAGCTGCCTAATTAAGTAGATGGCAATCTGTCCTTGCCGCCCAGCCTCCCTCGCCTGGGGTCACCAGTAGGCCACTTATGACCCACCTTCCTTTTAAAGGAGGCTGGGGAGCTGTGGAGGGGGAGGGAGGGCAAGAACTCAAAACTTTAAATAACCCACGTCTGCTCTACTTCTCAATTAACACATTAATTAGGAAACCACTGGCATCGTAGGCATAGGCTCCTCAGTCTCCTCACACTTAAAAGTCGCCGCAGATCTGCCGCCAGCACCCAAGATGGAAGGCCTCTCAGCCGGGCTGGCGGTGCATGTGTTCAAATGGGGGAACCGTCAAGTGGCTAAGATTTATATAAATGAGGGCATTGTGTGTTCAAAAGGAGATTGGTATGTTTGATCTCAGCCATTATTGATTTACCTTTTCCACCTGATAACATTCATTAAGTCAGATAAGTAAATGTTGATGTGTTCATTCTCTTTCAGTTGTCGACAGGTAAACCGCAGGGCAGCCATCGCACCGGGTGTAGCTTCCATCCATTACCGGCGGACTGAGACAAAAACCATTTTCCTACCACACCATTACTTAAGATGACTTATGATGCACGAAGCACAAAACCGCTCTAAGTTTCACTGACTCTGTGTGTGTGTGTGTGTGTGTGTGTGTGTGTGTGTGTGTGTGTATTCCCACTATAGTCCAAAGAGCTAAAAGCAATCCAGAAAGTAAGCTATTCAGTGACAATTTCTCACGTGGAATGCTTGAATCTACCATTTAATTAAAATCTACGCTGACCCATGGCAAGGTTGCCAGTCCTCATTCCTTGAAAGTCCTGGACCTGCAGACCCCCAATAATTTGTATAATCAGTAACTTTACAACAACTCCATGTGTCAGGTTATTTCTTTGTGACTGAAGAATTTTGCTGATTCAGTCTACTGAATTTCTATCTGGTAATTTTCTTAATTAAGCTGAGATTTTTTTTTTAAAGATTTATTTATTTGACAGAGAGAGATCACAAGTAGGCAGAGACGCAGGCAGAGAGAGAGAGAGGAAGAAGCGGGCTCCCAGCTAAGCAGAGAGCCCGATGCGACGCTCGATCCCAGGACCCTGGGATCATGACCTGAGCTAAAGGCAGAGGCTTTAACCCGCTGAGCCACCCAGGTGCCCCAGAGCCACTGTCTTTTGACACAACCATGGGACATGGCTAGTCATCAATGGGCACCTGACTACAGTATCTGGAAGAGGGATACGATGACAAGGCATTTCTACAGAGCCTCTAGCTTTTCTTTTGTAGAACCTTCTGTAGATGGGTGGAGACCTTCAGTTTCACAACTACGAATCATTTTGGAAATGAGAGAACTACTAACCATATAAATTATGATTACCCAAATTTGTCTTTTTTAGAGGATCATCTATCACTCTCTGTGTTGGAGTTCCCCTCCCCTGGGTTCCCAGGCTTTGAAACTTTCTTCTGTCCTTATACTTGCCCACAGCATGTAATTAACCCTTTGTCAGTCTCCTCAGAAGACTGTGCACTCCTAAAGATCAGGGGCCTTGTGTAACTCATCTTGATTTCTCCAGCACTCAAAATAGTACCTGATACCAATATTTGCTGAAGTCAACAGGGAGCTGGAACCAAAGGCAGATCTTCTGATGATGGTGGACCCTAAAGAGAAGGGTCCCTTCTCTTTGGATCATTTGGAAATGATCCAAAGACCTCCATGTTTCCACATCCACTGAGATATACACAGACCGTAAATTAACCTTATACCATAAAGCAAACCAGCATTGCCTACCTTTCCTGAAGAGAACACGATTCAAAAAGGGAAAAGAACATGATATGAAGGTATGAGGGTAGGCAGAGTAGGGCAAGCCAATGTCGGCTCTTTATTCTACTAATCTCTGCAGGTTGCGGTTCGCAGCCTTGAAACACATGTGACCTTCCTAGGCCTTAGACTTTGTGAGAGGAACCAAAGAATGATTGAGGGAAGAGCCCTGAGTTGCAAGGTTCTACATTAAGTTCTGCCACAGATTGCTGTGTGACTTCAGGAAAATCACTTCATTTCTTAAAGCCTCAACTTCTGTAGATGTATAGGGAAGAGTTTGGAGGACATTAGTCAGCACACATCTACTAGACGCCTGTCCAGAGCCAGGTGTCACGGGTGCTGGGGGACAGCAGGGAACCACACAAACGAAGCCTCCACTCTCAGGAGCTCAACTGCCGAGGAAAACATACAAGAACAAGTCGATACCTAAGAGTTAAGAGGTGATGAATGATCTGAAGACAAATAAAGAAGAGCCTGAACGCCATTAAAAACAGAGCAAGTCCCTGGCTTTAGCCAGGGATGGAGTGTTCCTGCGCAATAACATACTGGAACCACAATCACAAAAAATCAGAATCGGAAAGTGCCTTATGGAATATCTGGTTTCCCCGCTGAATTTTACAACTCAAGGTAATGAGGTAGGTAGGGGAGTAGGGAAGTGGAACGACAGACAGATGGAGTCCAAGTTATGACAGAGTACACAGGTTGATAACCAATCTTTCCCTCTCTGCAAGGACACGTGAGAATTGTCCCATTACTCCCAGAGGTCAGCGGTCAGCAGTGCAGCTGCTACCTGTGCCCAAGAGGCGATCATTCATTCTCCTTCCCAACTGGACAATCAGTGGACTAGTAATTTCATGTTAATAGCTTCAAATCAGTCATGGTAGAGTGTTTCTACCATGGAAATTAGTCAATACTATAAATTGGGGCTTTTTCGCTTCCTTGCACTTTGGGGGAAAGCCAGCTGTCCTAACCTTTACCAACTGATCTTAAGGCACGTTCCAACCTCATATTGCTGAGATGTGGCATCATTTGATCCTATTAAGAGGTTTATATTCTCTGAGAACTATCATAATTACAGTAACTAGAGAGGCAGCCAGGAAAAAAAAGAGCAAGTTCTCACCCCAAAAGGTATGCTGACAAAGGTCGCTCCTGTTAATTTTGGGCCAAAGTGAGGGTTTGCTCACTTCAACAAAAGCCTCCTTTGGTCTCTGGAACTTGTCTAGTAGTTTGAGTGTGAGAATCCTTTTTTAGTTTTATTTAATTGCCTCCAGCTGTAGGAATCCCTTTTGCCTCCAATCTATTGAAACCAGCCTTTTGGTTAACCTCCCTGTTTATTTAAATTCCAAACCCACAGACTGTTTTTCCTTCTTTTGTTTTATCTTCTGTTTCAGAGACTGGGAAGGTGGGATGGAGGAGACAGTCCAAAGGCTATGGGGACAGCCCTGGGAGCTCAGGAGGCCCATGCTCATGAGTGCCTGGACTCATTCTACAGAGGAGGAGGCAAAAGGTTCTCAGATCCAAGGCTCACGAGAGACTGCTGAGTTAGAGGTTCCAGTGAAGCCGACAAATCCAGAAAGGGAATGCCATGATCACGTTGGCACTTTGATACTGTGTGACCTTAAATACGTCTCTTGCCCCTCTTTTAATCTTATGTCTCTCTTACATGGATGAAGGGAATGGACTTAGGTACCTCCCAGTTACATTCGGCTCTAAAACCCTAGGATCATCAAGAGGGAGATGCAAACTCTCCTAATTCAAGACTCCACTTATTCAGTTAGGGACATTGACCAACCCCACTGGAGTCCTATAAATGCCATAAAGCAATAAATCTACATAATAATGTTCCAATGATGATGTGAAAGCCATTATTGTAGATACATCATAACCTAAAATACAACCCATAAATAAGTGAACAGTGTTTCTTAATAAGAGAATAGACGCAGAAGAATTAAGTTGATGCGCTACAGTCCCCTAGACCCTCACTCAGATCCTATTGACTTTACCTTCCATTCAAATACAAATGATTAGCTCTGAAACTAATTTTCCTCATCTATATCAGGGGACTGATGATCTTGACCTGACAGAGTTATTGGAATGATTAAATTAAGTAAAATACAATTTGTACCAGGCTTGGGCCATAACAGGGCTTTGGTAATGTGGTTCTACCTTCTTCCCAGCTGCAATAAATTCCATTGCTAAGGATAAGTCTTTCAAAAAAACACTGGCTTTTATGGATAAGCTTTTAGATCCATAGATAAGTTTCTAAAGTTCAAAATGCAGTTGACCCTTGAACAACACGGGGGTTAAGGCTGTCAACCCCCCACGCAGTTGAAAATCCATGTATAACTTTTGATTCCCCCAAAATGTGACCACTAATATCTCACTGTCGACTGGGAGACTTGCCAATAGCATAAACAGTTGATTAACACATATTTTGTATGTTCTATGTATTCTAAGCTACATTTTCTCAATAAAGCAAGCTAGAGAAAAAATGTTCAGAAAATCATGAGAAAGAGAAAATACATTTACAGTATTGTACTGTGTTTATTGAAAACAATCTACGTACAAGAGGACATGCATACTTCAAACCTGTGCTGTTCCAGGGTCAACTGTATTTTTTTTTTTTTAAGTCACTTTTAAATGTAAAAGTCTGTGAATCTTACCGCGGGTGTTTGTTCAACAGTAGTTCCATCAGGAGAGTTTCCAGGTGGCCCTCCAGGACTGAGGCCTGCTGGTTCTGCTGGAGTTCTTCTGGGACACAGGGAAAGGATTGCTGGAGGGGGCCCCGGTCACTTCAGCATCTCTGTGGAAAGTCCCAGCAGCTCCATGACACTCCACCTTGGTTCAGGGTCGCCGAAGGCCCCAGGGAAGGCACCTCTTTCCACCTACGTGGGAATTTCATCTGCCTCCCGGGCTAGCCATCAGTCTGGGAATCCTTCCTGGGCCCCATTGTCCATATCCAGGATCAGCCCCTGACAACACTAGTAGATAAGCAATGTCCTTCCTCCGAATTCCTCAGTGTCACTCTCACACCATTTATTACAGCTTTTATTCCCCTTCCTTTCCCCAGAGCCCTTATCCTAGGCTCCCATCCTGACCGCACCTGAATGTTTTAAAAACTATGCTCCCTTATTTTCTCCATTAAGCTGACATTTTAGCTTGATGTTATAAAGAAATCTTTCCATTAGACTAATTGATTCTAAGATATCAATGGCTTGTAGACATTTAAGAGGAATGCCTGCCTGTTAAAAGAGAATCTTATTATCTGCAAAATTAGATCATTAATGATAGGAATTCTGTCAATGAAAAGTTAAATTAAGATTTTGGGGGACAATCTGGAATGGATTGTTTTGCAAGGGAGACTTCTTGGAACCTCTTAACGCACTCCACATGGGGGACCACCTCTGCTTGTCTTGGTCCCAGTCTTCTCTGCTCCCCATTTACAGCTCCCAGCAACAGACCCGCGCGTGCGCACACACCAGATACATACAAACGGTGCGCGCAGTCAGCTCTGCAGAATGGTGGGGAGCGATCACTGATGAGTGCCTTTACTTATTAAGTGTAGTGTGATAGGTGACGATATGCAACATCACTTTACTATTCCTTGGAATTTGACTTCTTAAACAAAATATATCATCTCCTTCCACCACTTGATCTGCGGAGAAAACGAGGCCAGTTGCCAGGAGTGCTGGAATTTTTGCTTCACCGCCTTGCACATCTTTTCCCTCTATTCACTCAAGATCAAAAACCAGAGGACCAGTCCTGAAAACACTCTGGTGTTTGGGCTATTTTTAGCCACATCTTCCCTCCCTTGCACCTCTCTCAGCCAAGCCGGCAGTTTGAGGGGGGAGGAGGGTCTCTGTTCGTCCCTGCCCCTGCACAGACCCAAAACCCCATGGCATCAGGGCTGAGGGGAGTCCGTGTCCTTTGCGTAACCTGGCCTGGTGTTAATCACGCTGTGGTGACATCCTCTCCACCAGCAAGGCGGTGGAAACTGCCCTCTCTGCTGCCACCCGCCCCCCTGCAGCGCGGGCTCCCCGTGGAGTCTGCCCTACCCAGAGCTGGCAAAGTCAGGGCCTCCCTGAGCAAGCTTGGGTTTAGGAAGCTCCCAGCCCGCTCAGTGAGTAAAAAAATAAAAGCATCTGTTGTTGTTGGTTTTCTGTCTTTTTTTAACATTAAGGGGAAGAAGAGAAAAGAGCTCAGTAATGTGATCTTTTCCTAAACCCCACCCTGCTCTGAGTGTAATCAGGTAATATCCATTACACAAAGAATTTCAAAGGTTCCTTTTCTGAGACTCTCAGCCACAATGCTGCCCATTGTTTACACTTTAATTAACTTCTGTTTTACTGATTTATTAAAAAAAAAAAAAAAGATGAATTAGCCTTATGCTTGGAGTTGAATTATTGCCATTCGAAACTCCTCATACCTTTCTCAAGAACTTCAAAGCCCAGCAAAGGTTGTTTATGTGCAGGAAATCAAATTAGCAAAACTATTACAGTGGCTTAATGGCTTAGGGTGGTCAGGTTGATGAGAAACAGTAATTGGAAAGCGCCCCCCTCCAGGCCCCCAGCCCAAAGCTGACTCTTTTAAAGCAATTCTCAATTGCAAGTGGATTTGCTGGCCCCATGGAGTGCTTCAAAGGATATAGCTGCACCAGGGTCCACCCATGTAAGAGCCCACCTATTTCCCCCGGGAGAGCTCCAAATGAGAGAGAGAGAAGGAGAAAATATAGATAGAATTTGGGAGAGAGAATGAAGAAACTGTTGTGAATGAAGACAATCAGCTGGCAAATAAGAAACACATTTGAATGTGTAATGAAAATGAATTGCATAATTCCACAAAAACAAACGCTGGTCCATTCAGAAATAAAATACCACCGCAGCCTGTGGAATATGTGCTGGGAATCTAAAGAAGGCTGGCTGACCACATTTGAGGCAGCCCAGGAGACGAATAATTATACTCTGGGGTCAGCACATCCTCTTTCCACAATGACCATACACACAGAAAAGAAAAGCAATAGTTATTTCAGACTGTGCCAGGGCTGTGAGGAAAGGCCAGTGGACGACGTAGCGATGCCCTCATGGAAATCACATACACTGATTAACAGCCTCGTCCAAAAGTTTGTGTGAGTAAGCATTTCATAAAATCATGTGTTTGCATGAACCATAATGATGCTGGTGAGGACTCTGAAATTAGGTAATAAAAATGACCAAGTATTCAAAAGCCTTTAGCTTTTTATGACCAGAAAATAACTGTGTTGAATCTGCTGTGAATGATGTGCTTGCTACAGCCGGCCCGGTGTCCAGAGAGCGAGGGCCAACCTGAAACTCCAAAATACTCACACAGCTCCCCCGAACGCTCTGGTGGCTAGCTGTGAAAGGGAGTAAACCAGGACAGAAAATAAACTCTCTAAGTACCAAAGCATAAATTACCACGCTCTAATCCTTAGTTGTTAAAATGAACAGATCCTCCGGAACAAACCTTTTCCTGTACCACTAAAATACGTAATTCAGTGTCTTAAGCTTCTATAAAGAGTGGGCCAAACTGAGCCTTGGTAGAAGCAGTCAGACAGAATTAGTCCAGAATCTGATACAGACCTTAAAAAGCTTAAGCCATAAGAGGTTGGTCTCTGTATGATGGGAAATAACTCAACACATGCCTAGAAATCAGGCTGAATCTGAAGAATTCCAGGTAGTGTGGACTACAAGGAAATTTTATGTTTCTCTTCGGGGCTAGCATAAAAGGAATATTAGATCTGAAGGTAGATCTTTGGGTTCTAGTCCCGAGTTCTCTCCACTTCATTATATGACCTGGAATGTGTTTTTACAAACCTCAGCATCCTTATCTATAAAATGGGAATTAAAAAAACAAACCAACTTCCTCTCATGGCGGCTGTTGTCAAGATCAAGCAAAAGGACACCCACTGTAAGCTGCAGGCATCATTTCCATGTGGGGTGGTTGTGTTCATAAGGAATTTTGGGTTTTGCCATTGAAAGCTGTACTTTTAAAACTTAGAAAATAAAGAAATTAGACTTTTTTCAATCAGGAAATCTTTCATTAGGCCCAAATGTTGGGGGCCCTAACTTACAGTTATTTTAAAGACTACGTTTTTCAATATGGATGGTTGAATAATAACAGTTATGAGCAGGCACCAAAAGTGTGTGATGGGAAGTGACAACTTGATCACGGAGATTTGTTTGTTCTTTGTTGCTCTTTTTGTATGTTTGAACCTGAAATAAGGTCATGCGTTGCAGGCAATTTTAGGAAAAAAATTAGAAACTAGGATAACATGTTATGACTGGTCATTTCATTCTGAATAAAATAGTTTCAATGCATTTAAAAATGGTAAGTATATGTTTTTAAATGAAGCATTAGCTTGAATAATACACACTTTGTAAAATAGACAATTGCTTTCAAAATTTAGCTTTCAGGTTATAGCCAATCCCAGAGAAAAAAGGTAATTACATGCTTTAACAAATAAAATTTAGAATGGGCTCACCTTTTTAAAAAGTATGAAAATGTTTTCTAGCCCAACAGCACTTCATTAAAAAGTAGAAAGTAGAGTCATCTCGACTTACCACATGGGCCATGGAGGTCTGGAAAGCTTGAAGACTTTGCCCTGATTCATACAGTTAGTGGAGTTTTTGAGAGTTGTTTCTTCCTATGTTGACTATCGATTTTCAAATGGAAGGAAGCTGGTCTATTGGATACAATCGAACAAGATCATGTGTTTTGGATTTTCCCACATAGTTCAATGAGAGAGTATTTTGAGAAATATTTCAAATCAAAACGAAACCATCATATATAAAACACCAGGAGAAATTGGGATCCAATTCCTGCCCATGTCTCTTTTGAATCCCAGAGAATCTGGTCGACAGGAAACAATCTCTAGGCAAGAGAAAGACAGCAGAAAAGGGATTTTAGCTGGGAGCTAAATAGGCCAACCAGTAACTATTAATGGAAGACAGTGGGCACAGCCTGGCCTGAGTACGGACACCAGGCAAAGCTAGAAGCAGCCCATTACCCAAATGCAAAGTCAAGGACCTGTGCCCACGATAGGTAGGACTCAGGAGAACTGAGAGAACTTTGCGAGATCGCTCTTAAACAGAGTGAAGCACTTTTAAACTGAATAAAGTCTGTACCACAGGACCCAGGGAATGAATGGAAATAATGGCCATCCAAGCTCGAGTTATCATTAAGACTATTTGACAGTAGAACGTGAGAGTTCCTTAGTGTCAGTGTTTGTATCCACAAGAGTATTAGACACCATTCGGGAAGTAACTGTTCAGATCAAAAAGTGTTTGAGAAGGAGGATAGATGTAGTCTTTTTCCTCCTTCTCAGAACACACAGACACAGAGAATAAAACACAGGAGGGGTCAAAGCTGCTTACACCACACATACAGATGGAAGCAGAGGCTGGTAACAAGGAGCGGCGAAGACCCTAGGGCCATGTACTAAATAATTAACACCGGGTATTTAGTAGCATGTGTTAGAGGAAAGATCCACTTCCAAAGGTACAATATAGATAAAGATTTGGAATTTAAGTGAACCTAGAGAAATTAAAGATCTCCCACAAAGAGTGATAGCAGCTTTGAAACAAGAAAGTAACATGCCAGTGGGAGGAAAGCAATTTGAGCAGAAATTAGACCACCCACGAAGCACAGCCCTGACCAGATTAGAAGGGAGTCTAATGCCTTAACCAAATGAAGGGTTTTCACCATGTGTTTGGTAAAGCTAAACAAACTAATATTAATATCAAAACCTCTATTGATACCCAAGTTAACAATATAGTTAGGCTATTCTGTTTTCTTGGCTAATCCTTCAGGTAGCTAATAAGGGTGTTATACAATACCTAGCAGAAGAACTTGCCCATTTATTATTATAGATTGATATTAAGACTATTCCAATCATGATCTAGCAAAATAATATCAACATCTGAGGCTAGAAGTCATATTACATGTGACAAAATCCAACTCATTCTTTGGGCCTCTTTATAAAATAGGTGGATGGATGGAGAGAGAAGATGAGTGGTAGAAATAGATGGGGTGAGGAAGAGTGGAAGCATAGAAGACAATTACCATTTCTGCCTGCATGTCAATCGTTGATTTATCCTCCATTGTTCATTTAGCCTACAAACATGTTTGATGGTAATTCGATTCGGTTCGATTCTATTTCCTACCTATCCGTCTCTAAGTTCCCAAGTGGCAGGGTCAGATCTCTGTGAATTCTCTCATAAAGGGAATAGTACAAAAATCACAAGTAGATAACAGATTTTCTTAATGTGGGGTTGATAGGATGATAAATCTAATGCGAATTAAGGCACTGAGAGACAATCCGGCACTGGGTTTATCGCGAAGGGCAGAGATGTAAACTCCAAAGTAAAATTTCAGTGCAAAATGACTACTTCAAGCAAACAGAAATATCAGATGGTGCAAACTATAGAAATAAAGAGTTTAAATTAAAAAATTAAACCAGAACACGGTGATAGGAGTTTACTTCCGTATTCCCTCAAACAGCCCCTCTTGAAATGAAACCATGTAAAATAAGAAATTCAGCACAACCAAAATAATAACAGATGTACTTTAAGTGTTCCCAGACCTAAACACCTTGGAAAGCTGAGGTCACATTCATTAAAACTGATCCCTATCTTAAACAACTTTGACACATCGTCTTGGCGTTAGTGGTCAGCAAAAGAGGCCTTTGAAGAAATCTATACCAGGCCAACTAAGCTCTGTCACACAGGGCTTTTCTGACCTTTCATTTTTATATCACTTGTTCCAATTTTGTCAAAATCATGGAGATTTTCAAGTGATGGTTCATCGTAATGACATTTTAAAGCAGAGTCTGTGTGTGTGTGTGAGCCTGCACTTTGGAAAGGCAATACTAAAGGTTTAAATCAGCCCCCGCTGCTTACCTGAGATTCCTGTCCTGGTGGTGGATGGTCACTTTGGAAAGGCAATACTGAAGGTTTAAATCAGCCCCCGCTGCTTACCTGAGATTCCTGTCCTGGTGGTGGATGGTTTAGGTCTCCAGCACATTGGTTTGCCACTAGGACCCACTAGGACCCTTTGCCACTAGGACCCCTAGTAGTGCTGCAGTTCCTTTTACTCCCTCCACGCCGGTTCTGCCTGTTACCGCTCCCAAAACCCTGCATGTGGGGAGTGCTCAATACACAATACTCCCTGATTTTTGTGCATTCGAGGGCTCAGGCAATGGCTTACAATTGAATTTAGAATGTTGCTGAAATTATTTCAGTGCTGGGGCAGGAGAAATCAGAGACCGGAGAAGGGGAGCTGCCCCTTAATGAACCAGTGCCAAGCAGGAACAGGCCCAGGCCGGCAGGTCACTTGTGTCTAGAAATTCTTTCTTTGGTTTCTCATGAACACTCCTGCTGTCCTGTCTCATGAGACAGAACTCAGTTTAAGCTCGTGGTAAATCTGTCCTTCCGTGCATGCAAAGAACACCTTCCTCAACATACTGATGGCTAATAAGTTGCAGTGAATGGACTCCACTGTGTTTTTGTTTCTTTCATTGCTTATTTGTTTGTGATTATATTTTTTTCACCAAAGCCTTCCATTAGGAATAATATCAAAATAATATAACCTGTCCAGAATTTAATTTAGACAAAGATACTGTGTGTTTTCTTTTAGATAAACTGGATATTCCTATGTTATACTGGCAGGAATTTAACAGCCTTGTAAGTTGCTAGGCTTTTCAGAAGTGGACATTGTTCTTCAACAAGTCAGGCCTGTCCTAGGATCGTGGGCGCTCCCTGCACAGGTGTGTAGAGTTACTCCTGCAGTCAGTCCACAATCATGGAGTATCTTTACCGTTGCCCTGGGGTGAGGGTGGGGGTGTGATGGCAGGTCCAGTCAAGACAATTAGATGGCATATTGTCTATGAATTTGCAGGTTTTTCTGAGAAGGCAGCACCCTCCAAGGACCATATCCCCAGGCAGGTACAAAGGGTGACCAAATTCCTCACTTCGCACCACTGAGTTGTTGGACAAATCCTTACAAAGTGATGGATCTGTGATCTGACATCAGAACTACAGCAGAGGCTGGCTTTATCTTCCAGGAGGTTCCATTTGCTCGAGTTCTAGTCCGGTCCGAAGCCCAGTAGCATCAGCATCACCTGGGCAATTGTTAGGAATGCAAAACTGGGCCTCCACCTAGACTCACTGGAAGAGAACCCACGTGTTCACAAGATCCCCAGGGGAGGCTCGTGTACGTTAAACCTGAGACACACTGCTCTGAAGTACGGGGAGGGTTCAGAATTTGGGAACCACCTGGTGCAGGCTGAAGACTCTTGCACTTACATCGCTGGAGCCGAGAGCCAACTGGGAGCTGCAGGGATGGGGCAGCGCCCTCTCCAAATTGTCCCTGCTTTCTGCCATAGTCCGTTCGGGCTGCTCTAACCGAAGGCCACAGACAGAGTGGCTGAAACAACAGAGAGTTCTCTCTCACAGTTCTGGAGGCTGGATTCCAACGGCAAGGCGCTGGCAAGTCTGGTGTCTGTTGAGGATCCCTGTTTAGACCGCAGACAGCCGTCTTCTTGCTGTGTGGTCATATGGCAGAGAGGGAGCACATGTCTCTTCCTCTTCGTACCAGGGTGTTAATTCCATCGTGAAGGCCCTGCTCTCATGGCCTCACGTAAGCCTGACTGCCTCGGGAGCCCCCTCCATTAAGACTTCCTATGAGTTCTTCGGAGGGGGTACTAACATTCTTCTATTTAGTCCGTAGAGCCTCCATCTGGACTAGCCCTAAGTTTTGCAACACAAATACTCCCCTGGGATTCCAGAAAGGTTCTGGGATATAATGACTTCAGCTGGGTGGGAGTGGAATGAGAGCATTGCAAAGACTCTTCTCAGGCTAAGAAATAAGGCTTTTTTTTTTTTTTAAGATTTTTTATTTATTTATTTGACAGAGATCACAAGTTGGCAGAGAGACAGGCAGAGAGAGAGAGAGAGAGGAGGAGGAAGCAGGCTCCCTGCTGAGCCGAGAGCCCGATGTGGGGCTTGATCCCAGGACCCTAAAATCATGACCTGAGCCAAAGGCAGAGGCTTTATTTAATCCACTGAGCCACCCAAGCGCCCCAAAATAAGGCTTTTGAGGCTTATCTCTTCCCCAGATACTATAAAAACCCTACATATAGGTCAGAAGTTTCAGAAATAGGGAGGAATGAGGGAGGGTTGAAACAAGCCCCCCCCTCTGAAGTATCATCCAGTGAGACATATGTTCAGCTTTCTGGGGAGAGGCCCAGGTCAGCAGGAGTCTGACGTTCCTGGACATCATTTATTAAGTCACTCACTCATTCCCCAATACTGGCCAAGCCCTTGCTCCATGCCAGGCCCCGTTTCAGTAGGTCTTGCGATGGCATCATCTCCCATATAAGAGTTGGCCTCACCCCAGGGAATCAGGGTCCGCAGAACCAACTGCTGCTGCATGGATATTACTTCTCAGTCAGAATCCCTTCATGGCACAGTGGACCAAACAGGACTGGCTGCTTCCCCCAGCAAGGTCAAGGAGTCCTTCAGGGTGATTGGTTTTAAAGGAGAGCCAGAATCATCTGTGGGGTAAAAGCCCTTGGTATCTATGACCATCGACTTAGAAGGTGGCTCTCAAAGGGTTAACGTCATCCTCGATGTTGCTCCCAGCTCCTGAGGAGAAAGAATATTTAGAGCACTTCTCCAAGCGATTGCTATTTTATCTGCATGCATTCCCTGCCCCGGCTGAGCCGTGTTCCTACTTCAGTCTGCTAATAAAAAGGTTGGTGTAGCAAACGAAGGCTTCGCGTTCCTTCATGCAGAGTTGCCTCTTGGCTCTTCAGACTCCTTTAAAATCGGCACCTGTCGGATCCCCAGTCTCTCTGCCAGACTCTCTGCTCTTCATTATTTCTTAATTCAGAGAATTAACTTATTTCAGGAGGCAATAAAAATCCCTGGCACTCTCTCTCGTTATAAGAAGGAATTCTTTCAGGCCTTAATCCCAGGGCCCAGATGCCCTGTTGCCAACAGCGCTAGATAGTGCTCCTGTGTGCATACCTGAGATAAGGACCAGTCATCTTGGTCTTTTTATCTGGACGATCTTTGAGACGCTCTTCTCCCTTCAGTGCTTCAATGTAATTTCATTTTATGTTAATGGGAGTGATTCTCCCATCAACACTGTGCTAGGGAGAGACACATTCAAAGTCTTCATTGGCGGCAGTGGGTGGGAGGGGAGCCTGGGGGGCCGTCTGTTAAGTGTTTGCCTTCAATTCAGGTCATGATGTCAGGGTCCTGGGATTGAGCTCCACTTGTTGGGCTCCCTGCTCAGCGGAGAGGGTCTACTTCTCCTTTTTTCCCCTCTGCCGTCTCTCCCCCTGCGTGTGCCCTCTCTCTCTGTCAAATAAATAAAATCTTTTGGGGAAAAAAAAAAATGCCTCAGGGTTGCTCCTGGGTGGCTCAGTTGGTTAAGCGACTACCTCCTGCTCAGGTCATGGTCCTGGAGTCCCAGGATTGAGTCCTGCATCAGGGTCCCTGCTCAGCAGGGGGTCTGCTTCTCTCTCTCTCTCTCTCTCTCTCTCTCTCCCTCTCTCTCTCCCCCGCCCCTTTGCCCCACTGCTCATTCTCTCTGTCTCTCAAATAAATAGATATACTCTTCAAAGTCTCTACGGGGCAGCTGTGCCCATGTGCTCACAGTGGTGGGGATACCTGGGAAGCTTTGAGAACACATGACTTTTCTCTATATTTCACAGGCCCATACAGATGCCATAGACCACAAGAATCTCCACAATGGGCTTTTCCGCCAATTCTACTAGTCTTATGTGTATATATTTGTAATTCTTTTCCTAACTACCCTGTGGAAATTATATAGTTATCAGATAATCTGTGTTTAGTTTGGTTGCACTTACTTGAATATCCTGAAATCATTCCTGTAAGAATATCTAATGGAAAGTTCCTATGTGGATACAAGGACTAGTCATTCGTTTCTGTTCTATTAAGACTTTCCAAACTAAAGGTATTTTTTTTCTTTCCTATATAAGTAATTTTTGTGATCATTTTCATGCAAACAATTTGTATAACAAGAGCCAACATTTAAACACTGTGTCTGTGGGGCTGTCTCCAAGCATAGATTACGAATGTGTGACAAGGGCCTTAAAAATGTTTGCCATTCTGTCACTCTATGATGTGAGTAGACAGGGTTGGGTGGAGTCTAGAAGTGGCATTTTCCAGAAGGTGCTGCATATAGATGTGAACGTGTATATATATCCTCGTTATAATTTGTGGATTTCATAGCTACGTCTACATGTGCAAATTAGCTTATTTTAAAATGCTACACTACTGTCAACATAAGGCATGTGGAGTAGAGATGAGTCCCGAGATTAATTAAAAAGAATCAGCTATTTAAGAAAGTAAAATAAATGTGTCTAACTTGGCTAAACATTAGTTTGGAAGCAGACAGAAGAGTGAACCGAGAGAGAAGAGGCTATGGGCTCTCTGCCTACAAGTCTTTAGAGCATGTGGGTACTGTTGAGGGACGAGGTTTCATTTCACAGGGCACCAGGAGCAAAGAATGAGATCAAAACTTTAAAAGCAAAGATAAACTTTCAGCTCCGAGGAGTGTTTTTTAGAGATTCCTGGAGGTGAAAGAAAGCCATCCCAAACAAGTGCATTCACTGAGTTGTAAAAGGAAACCTTTAGAAACCCTGAATTTGTGTATCCCAAGAGAAGGACCAGATGTCCCAGCACACACTTGTATGGCTCTGGGTTCCTGCTTTCTGTCTAACACGAGGCCGCTGGACACAGGATAGAATCTTGTGCTGCCTCGCCTCATGCCCCAGTGTGCTAAAAAATGCCCTCCATATCCCCTCCAAGAGCCCCCACCTGCTGCCGCAACAGCTCAGAGCAATCGTACACACGGGTATCTTCATTTCTGGACAGGCTGGTGCCCTACCCCACATAAGGGACTTTTCTTAAGGTGTGCACCCACCAAAAAGGCCCTATGAAAGAATGATTTCCTAAGCCTCTGGGGTAACTCCTCCCATCCTACGCCATCTATCTGTGCAGCAAGAATGTTGCCCAACTCCAGTGCCTTGCACGGGAAGGGTGGAGAGTCACCTGTGATGAGCTCTGTGATAGTGAAAACACAGCAAGGAAAAGAAGTTTGTCAAGATGTCACTTTCTGGAGGTAAAAGCAGAACCATGACTCTTTAAAAAAAAGTCTGAGATACTATGAATGAAAGAAATTTCTTGACCACAGGTAGTCTGCCTCTAAGCAGTCTTCTCAATGTCAAATCGTAGGCCCTTTGGTTACCCAGACTCTATTTGGCCTAAATTCCTGCTTTTTTTTCTCTGCTATTTCTTGCACCTGGGACTGCAAAGGAAGCAAGAGTTCAGAGGAAAGTGTCCAGCATGGTGTCTTTCTCTAGTTACTCACGAGAAGAAGGAGCGCCATTGGACTTTGCTGAATGACAGGTAGTATACTGGGGATTGGAGTGACTCTCAAGGTCATAGAAAACCACATTCCGGCTTAGACTCTCACATGCTGATGCACCAAACGTTATCAGGAGTGGCAGGCTAAGCATGAACAGTTCACGTGCCAAGGGATCACTCTAGTTTTTAGTAGCGAGATTACCAAAGAGGATGACACACACCCCCTCCTCTCTGGGTCTTCTTAGAAGGCAGCGCTCTCATACCTTAAATTGTCCTAAACTGGAGTTGCTAGGTAAAACTTTAGCCCCCAGTATTTCTGAGCATGTTTCTCTGAGAAATGGACAAATTCTTACCTAAAACATTTGTTCTGAGAATTAAATAATACATACTCTATAAAGTGACTGGTAATCAATAGGTTAATTGAATGTCAGATCAAACTGGCTGAAGAAGAAATGTCAGAGAGTTTGAAGGTCTAGTCTTTGCACTTGTAGTTTCATTCAGTTCATTGTTCCCCATGTGCAAGGTCTCAAGTTCGGGTAGTGCTGAACTGGGCCCCGGTTCCATCTCTGGGGGCTACAGCAGATTCCAGCCTCATCAAGGGCAGTGATTTTGGCCTGTTTTTTTCAAGTGTTCAGAACGATGCTTGGAACATCACAGACACTCAATAAGTTTTGATTATGCTGTGAGAAAATTTACCTCACCCTCCTTCCACAACTCAGGAGCCTCATCAGCATCATGAGGAATAAGAGCCCCATCACTGCATCATTGTGTGCAGGACATTGACCAAAGGGATGCACGTGATGGAAAAGCATAGCACTAGCATATAGAAGACCCCAAAGAAATGGCCTCAAAAATACCTCCCTCCCAGGCAAGGCTGGAAGTCCTCAGAACTCATCAGGTCATCTGCTGTCATGAATTAGAGAGTGACTACCAAGCAAAGAACTCCTCCTCTTCTCCTAGTACTCTTTTTTAAGGCTGAACTTAGAAAAAAATTAGTTTCAATATTTTTAAATGGCTCTCATCACATAGAGTAAGTGTCTTCAGATTTTGCGTTAGCATTGCAGGGACATTTCCAGCCCTGTCGTCACCTCTGGGGAGACTTTAATGAGACAAAGGCTTTCCCAGTGTGCCCCTTGAAATGATGGCCCAGGACCCGAGGTTAGACCTGATGCAAGCAGAACAATAGCAGAGTAATGTACTCACAGTCCTTAAGATGTGCCACGAATGGTCATTCTTTTTTTTTTTTTAAGATTTTATTTATTTATTTGACAGACAGAGATCACAAGTAGGCAGAGAGGCAGGCAGAGAGAGAGGAGGAAGCAGGCTCCCCGCCAAGCAGAGAGCCCGATGTGGGACTCGATCCCAGGACCCTGAGATCATGACCTGAGCTGAAGGCAGAGGCTTAACCCACTGAGCCACCCAGGCGCCCACGAATGGTTATTCTAAGAGCTTTCCGTGAAATAATTTATTACAATCAAACTGGACCGCAATCTTACACCAAACACAAAATTCAACTCAAAATGGATTAAAACCTTGAATGTAAGACCTGAGGTCATAAAAATCTAGAAGAAAACATAGAAGGTAATTTCCTTGGCATCATTCTTTGTGATGATGTTTCAGACTTGACACCAAAAGCAAGGGCAACAAAAGCAGAAGTCAACAAGTGAGACCACATCAAACTAAAATACTCCTGCACGGCAAAGGATACCATCAAAAAATGTTAATGCAACTTACTGAATGGGAGAAAACATTTACAAATCACGTATTGGATAAAGAGTTAATATCCAAAATATAAAAAGAATCTATACGACTCAACAGCAAACAAAACAGAATCCAATTTAAAAATGGATAGAGGATCTGAATAGATATTTTTCACACAGAAGGCTGATAGGTATGTGAACATCAATATCACTCATCATCAGGGAAATGCAAATCAAAATCACCATGAGATGTTACCTCACACCTATTAGAATGGCTATTATCGAAAAGAAAAGAAATAATAAATATTGGCGAGGATGTGGAGAAAAGAGAACCCTTGTGTACTGTTGGTAAAAATGTAGATTGGTGCAGCTACTGTGGAAAACAGTATGAAGGTTTCTCAAGAAATTAAAACTAGAACTACCATATGACCCAGCAATTCCATGTCTGGATAACTTTCTAAAGAAATCAAAAACACTAACTCTAAACATATATATATATATATATATATATATATATATATATATATATATATATATACACACACACCCATGTTCATGGAGCATTATTATAATAGCCAAGGTATGGAAACAACCAAAGTATCTACTGATGGCTGAATGGATAAAGAAGATAGGGCATACATACATATATACATATGTATGTGTATGTATTTATTCAGCCATAAGAAAGAGTGAAATCTTGCCATAATAAGTCAGACAGAGAAAGAAAAATACTTTATGACCACACTTACATGTGGAATCTCAAAGGAGAAACTCAACTCATAGATACAGAGAACAGGTTGGTGGTTGCCAGAGGTAGGGATAGGGATGGGAGAAATAGTAAAACGAATCAAACAGTAGGAACTTCCAGGTGTAAAATAAGTAAGCCGTGGTGATATAATGTACAGCATGGGACTACAGTTAGACACTGTTGCACATGGCAAGTCGCTAAGAGAGTAAATCTTAGAAATTTGCATTACAAGAGAAGATTGGTAATAACTATATGTGGGGATGGATGTTAACTAGACTTGTGTGGTGATCACTTTGCAATGTGAATAGCAAATCATTACGTTCTACACCTGAAACTGGTATGTTTTATGTCAATTATATCTTGGTAAAAATACATTTAAAAAATAATAATAACTAGGGGCACCTGGGTGGCTCAGTGGGTTAAGCCTCTGCCTTCAGCTCAGGTCATGATCTCAGGGTCCTGGGATTGAGTCCCACATCGGGCTCTCTGCTTGGCGGGGAGCCTGCTTCCTCCTCTCTCTCTGCCTGCCTCTCTGCTTACTTGTGACCTCTCTCTCTGTCAAATAAATAAATAAATAAAAATCTAAAAAAAAAAAAAATAATAATAATAATAATAACTTATTGAATTGTCTCAACAACCCAGAAAATGGTTAGGTGCTACTTACCCTCACTTTAGAGATGGGGAAACTGAGGCATGAAGAGACGTTGTTGTTGTTGTTGTTGTTATTTTAATACTTTGGCCAACGCCCTCAGTTCCTAAGTGGCAGAACTCGAGTGGAAACCAGGCCACCTGGTACCATAACCCCTGCGCTTACTGCTCTGACACAACCTTCTTCCAACAGAACAGAACTCTCTTCCTCACTCTGGGTACTACATGCCTATCAATGAAGTTACCTTACCTGCTGAAAGACAGATACACAGTGAAAATAAATAAATAAAACAAAGTAAAGTGTAATAAAAGAAAAGAATGAATAAATAAGTAAAGAGAATTCACGGTCCATTTCTCAATCTAATTTGCTATCTGTGCAACATCGGCCAAGTGATTTCACCTCTCTGGGCTTTATTTTTCCCATTAGTCAAGTGAAGGTGACATCCTCTCTGCAAGACGGTTATGAAAATCGAGCAGAAGATGCGTATAAAATGCTCACGCTCTGCAAGGTGCTCCAGATGCCCCAGCATTGCTGGGAAGACGGAAGACTTGGTAGAGCACCTACCACAGTTGCTGGGACATGCTAGCTGATTAATAAATGTCCATACTCTTCTCCTTCACTCTCGACTCATTTATCCTACCGTCTTTTCTAAGGCTGTGGTAAAATATTTTTCTCATGCAGTAATTCAGGATTTGTATTTAGGATATAAGTCTGGGTCTTTATTTTTGTTCCCATTAAGTTTTGCTCTATTAAAATCATTATTTTAACTTGTTATTCTGCCCTTAGACCCTTATTCATTCATCCAGCACAAAACTACATCTTAAATATCATGACATTTCTAATTTGATGAATATGAGGCACATAGCTTTATTTTATTTAAAAATTATTCTAGGGCGCCTGGGTGGCTCAGTGGGTTAAGCCTCTGCCTTCAGCTCAGGTCATGATCCCAGGGTCCTGGGATTGAGCCCCACATCGGGCTCTCTGCTCAGCAGGGAGCCTGCATCCCCCTCTCTCTCTGCCTGACTCTCTGTCTGCTTGTGATCTCTGTCTGTCAAATAAATAAATAAAATTTTAAAAATAAATAAATAAATGAAAATTATTCTGAAACTCTGGTAAAGACACTATCCATTGCTGTGTCAAACAGTATGTAATATGCTATTTCCAATATGTATAACGTTGGTTATTCTAAGCAATTGCTTACATTTTCATGTTTAAGGTCTAGCTTCCCAATTAAATTGTAAGTTCTGGGAAGTCATATGTAAGTAAGCTTGTTTCTGTACACCTTCTTTCTTTAGTTTCACATAATAGATGCTCTGAAATTTTTTACTGAATCAAGTATACATTTTGCCAGCTGATTTGCCATTGAGGGGTCAATGATTTGCAAATGACTCTGGTCTCAGTTTTCAGCAGTGGCTTTTCACCTCGCACCTGTATTTTTTGTAAGAATACTGTTTATATCTCAGACCTGAACATCCCCGCAAACCACAGAAAAGGTACCTGGTTTTAGCCAGTATAATCACAATCTGATATGCCAGAAAATTCATCTTAAATATACATCAGCTATGGGCAATTGATCCGTTTCCAGGAATAGTCCAACATAGAACATCTTCTCAAAAGCAAGTTTCCATTTTCCCAAAATATTAACCAAATTTAAATTTTAGGGGAGCTTGGGTGGCTCAGTCAGTTAAGTATCTGCCTTAAGCTCAGGTCACGATCCCAATGTCCTGGATCAGGATCAGGATCAGGAATGCGTTGGGCTCTCTGCTCAGTGGAGGGAGTTGGCTTCTCCCTCTCCCTCATCCCCTGCTTATAGTCTCTCTCTCTCCCTCTCTCTCTCTCTCAAATAAACAAAATTTTTAAAAAATCAAATTTTATAACACTTGCTTTACAGGATGTTTTCAAAACAAATTTTTCCTGGTTCAAAGGGAATGGATAACTCATAAGCAAGTGAATGATCATGATCCAGTCATTCCTACTTCTGCCATGACTGTAAGTGGAAGAACTCCTTCGAGGATGTTTGCAAAACTACTTAAACTCTCAGTTCCTCATACATAAAACAAATTGGTTCCAGAGTTCTGGTGACGTGGCTTTGGGAATAAACAGAATGACATGAGAGGTACTTTGGTCCCTGAAATACAGAGGAAAATCAGGGTAAGGCAGTCTCTATTAGCACCTATCTTGCTGATAGACACGGTGTGTTCTTTTTATTCTCTCAGAAGCTAAAGATCCTTTGTGATTCCTGCTCTGATAAGACCTGATTTCAACACAAGGTGGATGTTTTTCAATGAGTCACTGCCTGATGAAAATAGATCTTGAAAAATGGAAAACTTGACACTATCTCAGTCTTATCGACTTGGACAACATCGCTCTAATTTTTGTCATAAAACTCCTCCTTTTGGATGTAGTGATGACAAGAGCACTTTTTCACATGCCGAATTCCAACAAGGACTACAGATCAGATGCATCCAGAAAGGGAACCCAAGAGGGTCTTGTTACACCCATTTTAACATATCTTTTTATTTGAAGTGGCCGCACGATCCCAGGCCCATTTAGTAGTTCTCTTACTGGTTCTCCTTTTAATTAATAGACTTGTGAATAACCACAACTGCCTTATGGGACATGCCAAACACTAAACAGATGACTAACTTGCAGTGAGCAATCTGCTCGACACAGGCGCCTTAATTTAAGCCATACGTGGTGAAAAACAAAGGCATGGCAAGCATGCGGCTCAATGTATAGTTTTTGGTCTGTTTCAAGTTAAATAAGTCCCTGGTGTGCAGAAAGTAACATTCATAAAAGTGAAAGCAATGGTTCTGATTTATTGCCACCTGTTAGCATAAGGCTGACCTGCTTGAACGTGGCGGGCACGATTGTCCAGAAGGAGGACGGCGCTCAGAGTGGGGCAGGACTGGCGGCCCGGACTCAGGGAGGCTCAGCTGGAGAGGAGCCCCAGCGAAGACTTCCTGCTGCGTGCCAGCGAGCAGGTAACCACGCCGCCTGCCGCAGGGTAGGGAGCCCTGAATGTACTGCCACTGTCATCTGGCCCAGTTTATGGACAAAACCCATCTCCTGGGGGCTGTGGGCAGGGGCTGGGGTGGCGGGTCCTTCATTAGAACCTGGCCGGAGGGCAGCTCGGATCTGTAAAGGACAGCTGTCTAATTGGATTTGCTTGTGCGTACTGTCTTAGCTTTTACAATGGGAATAGGCTACCCGGCCTTTCTAATTAGATTGTTAAACATAATAGCTGAATGGCACAGCAGTAAAGAATTTGCCCTTCTCTTTGTAGGCGCAAAATAGGGCTCAGAAAAGATTCAGGATTTTTCCAGCCCATTTCCCCCATCATTGTATCTGATGGTAATGAGATGAAGTTTATTTCTTTTTAAAAGCTCCCAAAGGAGCACAGGCCAGGTTGAAGTTCAAACTAAATGTCAAAACACACACATGCAATACAGTAGCAAACTTCTCTTTTCCTTCAGCCTCTTGTTTCCCCTAATTGGTGCCTTGTGGGCAGTCTCTACTCAGAGACCAAGAACGAAATGGATTGGAAATTGAATTACCCTGTCACCCCTCAAGGTGGTCTCCAGACCTGTGTTGAGAAAAATCGGTACAACAGGGTGGGGAAGAAATTACTTGCTGGGGTTCTGGGTCCATGTCCTGTCTCCTGGTCTCCAAGGCACTGACTTGGTAGGGTGGGAAGGGAGAGGAACAGTGGGGGACAAAGGAGAGGAAAGAGGGGAGAGAGGAGGGATTCAGGTGCAGGAGCGTGGGGCTCCGTGATGCCATCTACCAAGCCTGTGGGTCCTACAGCTTGAAAACCATTTCTGGTCACATGACAAGTGGCACTTCATCTGAGGATCTGTGTTCTCAGAGAGTCCATTCCGTATCCCATTTCCTGACCGAACGCCATTATACTGCAAATTTTGCTCAGGGTCATCATCCAGGTTTTGTTTTATAGAGGATAGGCACTATGTTTTTATTTTCTTAATGGAATGAGAAATGGATCTTCCCCCATGTCTTCCATACTCTTTGGGGTGTAAAGCACCAGCAGGTTGTGAACGTGATGTTCCAGAGCCTTGTAGAAGTCGTCCCAGGCCACCTGACATTGAAAAACAATCAGAGCTTTGGATGCTCACTCAGTGTGCCCTTCTCGTACGTGCAGAACGAGGCTCTTCTCTGTGTGGCCGCCACGTCAGAGCAGCATCCCTAAGGGTCCCACGGGACCAGAGATGCAGTGTCTTTAGCAAGAAAAAGGATTTTCTTCTTAAATGTTCCCAAAAGCAAGGAGTGACTCCAGCATAGGCAGAGTACAGATCATAACCCCGGGATCATTTTTACCATTTTGATTCTATCTTGACATCATCCCAGAGAGACAATCCCCTGATTTTCAGGAAAATCAATAATAAAAGCAGGCAGCACATTACTCAAAATGAACGAGTGAATGGGTAATGAGTCATCGCCCACCTTTCTGCATCATTTAAAGTGTTACTTTGTCCCCCTCCCTTTGCTGGTTGGATGCCCCTATGCTCTGATTGTGATCTCAAGATAGCTGTGCCAAGATTCAGCCGTGACTCCAGAATCAAACTCTATTTATAGCCCTTTGTTCGCTACATGGAGTTCTCACATTCTGTCTGTGCATTTGTGTTCCATCACCAAGACCCACCCTGCTCGGAACCAGCCCTTGGTTCTGGAGTCGCAAACTCAGAGTCCACCCACACGCCACTGTTGTCAGGCCCGCGCACTGTTTTATCCCTTAAACTGGGGCAAATGCCCTCCGGATTGCTGCAAGACTCCCTGTCACCTTTTTCTTGCATCTCGCTGCTTTCCACAGCTGGTTTACCTGTCTAGATTCTGAAAGCATCGAGAGTGAGACCCTGCCTTTTCTCACGCAGGTCACCCTCTGTCTGCCCTGTCTTCAACGATGTTATTGTCAGATTTGCTATGACTGTACCCCCAACATTCAAGAACTTTTCCATTGCCGGGGTCACCAGCAATGTTCACTTTGTCAGGTCGTAGAGTTGTTTTCTAATTCCTCCGAAAGTCACTCCTTGGGAGCATTGCTTAGACTTTATGCCCGCCGCACCCTGCATTGAGAGGGGTGTCTAAGGGAAACAGGAAAGAGGGAGCGTATTCACGCGCAGACAGACACAGCTCCAGCACAGCAGGCTGAACCACCCTCGCCTCCCTGTATTTTCACGTCTTATTGGATTACGGGTGCTTGGATCAAGCGGGACGGAACCCACTTTCCCAGTTATATGTGATGCCCACCTAGAACAAATCACCATGATGGGAGTGAGCAACCCTGTACGGAAACTGTTTAAAGAAGTTAGAATGAACTCGTCCTTACAGCTTACAAATTCTTGAAAATTGAACCGTAACATCAGAACAGACCCTGGCCCCTACTCTTAACCTTTGAATAAAAGAAGCATGTGCCTGAAACCAAGACATTTGTGCAAAAGTACAGTTGTGCAGGCAAGGCAAACCCAAATATTGGTTTTGTTTTGAAATGAGAGACCCTTCTGCATTCTGATGCTATGTGATGTTTCTCATTCCATTCCTCATTCTGCACACATGGGTGACTTGAAGTCGGCATTCGTGGAAACAGTTTAAAAAGGTCTTGAAACTGAGAAGTGGATTATGTCAAGGACTAAAATTACTTGAGAACTTTTTGATCATAGAGATTTTGGAGTGTGATCAATTTGACACATGTGTCCATAACGATATGAGTATGTTTGCATTCTGTAGTTCTGTGGTAACACAAAAGATGTGGGGAGGATGAAGTTGCTTTTTCCAAATGCTTTATAGAATGTTCTATTTAGTTTGGAACAGGTGTTGCAAATAGTGTCTCAGATATTACTAGAAATGCTCTATCACACTCACATTCTTAGCAAATCCTTTCCTTTCCTTCTAAAAGCTTATTGACAGCTGATTTTGCTCCTTGAATTTCTAAGAAAATAACTTTCCATCTATATGTGAATGTATCATTCTTGATTTTCAAGAATAGGCATCAGATAATGTGGCTCTGTGACTAATGGGAGTTGGAACACAGGATTTACCAAGGGAAAAAAAATGTACATAAATCTTTCCTCAGCCTTACTCAATTTCTTTGTCCATCTCTGGAATGAGTTCCAGAAAAATATTCCTGGAATTAAAATATCCCAGAATGAAGTTGATTTCTGATGATTCAAAATCATATTTCCTCTATGTCTCATTTCATGTCATTTCAAAGATACGTTTAAAAAAAATAATTAAAGGATGAAATACTGAAGGAAAATAACAGAGTTGGAGGACTGATGTTCCCCAACGTCGAGAGTTATTATAAATTTACAGTAATCAAGACAGTGTGGTATTGATAACAGTACAAATAGATTGATGGAGCAGAAAAGAGACCCCAGAAATAGACCCACACAAATAGAGTCAATTGATCTTTGACAAAGGAGCAAAGGCCATGCATTGGAGCAGAGACAGTCTCTTCAACAAATGGTTCAGGGACACCCACATGCAAACATACTTATCTAGACACAGATATTACACTCTTCATAAAAATTAGCTCAAAATGGGTCATACTCCTCAATGTAAAATTCACAACTATAAACATCCTAGAAGATGACATAGGACAAAATTTACCTGACCCATAAAAGATATAATTCAAAAGCTGGACTTCCTTAGAATTAACTTATTCCCTGCAAAAGACAGCATTGAGAGAATGAGAAGACAAACCATAGACTGGGAGAAAATATTTGCAAGAGACACAGTTGACAAAGGTCCATTTTCCAAAGTATACGAAGAACTCTATAAATTCAATAAGAAAACGAATCAGTTTAAATAATAGTCCAAAGACCCTCAACAGCCTCACCAAAGAAGATATACAGATGGCAAATAAGTACATGAAAAGATGTTCTACATTATATGTCATGGGGAAATGAAAATCAAAACCACAATGCAATGAGATACCTCTATATGCCTAATAAAATGGCTAAAATCCAGACCACCGATAGCACCAAATGCTGGTGAGGATGTGGAGCAAAAAGAATTCTCATTCATTGCTGGTGAGAATGCAAATGGTACAGCCACTTTGGAAGACAGTTTGACAGTTTTGTACAAAACTCAACACACACTTACCATTAGGACCTAGCAATTGCACTCCTTGGTACTTACCCAAAGGAATTAAAACCGCAGTCCGCAAAGAACTCCCCACATGAATGTTTAGAGGAGTTTTACCCAAACTTGGAAGCAACCAAGATTTCCTTTAGTAGCTGAATGCTTAAATAAACTGTAGTACATCCATACAATGGAATATTATTCAACACTAATAAGAAAGAGTTATTAGGTCATGAAAAGACACAAAGGAAACTTAAATGCCTATTACTGAGTAAAAGAAGCCAATATGAAAAGGATACATACTATATGATTCCAACTATAAGACATTCTGGAAAAGGCAAAACTATGGAGAGAGTTTAAAGATCAGTGGTTTCCAGGGTTCAGGAGGGAGAGAGGAATGAATAGGGGGAGCAGAGAGGATTTTATGGCAGGAGAAGTATTCTGTATGTTACTGTAATGATGGACACATGTCATTATACATTTGTCTAAATCCATAGAATGTTCAACACCACGGCTGAACCCTAAGTAACCTTTGGATTTTGGGTGATGATGATGTGTCAATGCAGGTTAATGAATTATAACACATGTCCTCCTCTGATGGGGGTGTTGGTGGGGGGACTGGTGGGGGAAGGAAGCTGGGCATGTGTTTTAGTAAACAGAAGGTAAAGGGAAACCTTTGTACTTCTCTTCAATTTTTCTGTGAAACTAAACCTAAAATTGCTCTAAACATTAAAATCTTAAGAAAAGAAAAAAGAAATTAGGGGTTGAATTCACAAGGATTGGTCTTTTAGAAATCTCAAGCAGGTATAACATCTAGACTTTTATCTATACTAAGAGTAAAAGCCTCAGAATGTGTGAATTGCTGAATTCACTTATTCATAGTTAGAAAACTGCATTGGGGAAGAAAGAAGAACCTCTTTATATGCCTCCCCTTCCCCTTACTACTAAGAATAGGACACTTGAGACCCCACACAGAGACTGGAGAAACCCACATGTGCGGAGAAGTCCAAGGAGGCCAAAAAGAATCCTTTCTTGACTGGCAGCTGGCCCGCCCATGCCATTCCTCCTTGATAGCTCCAGTTGGCCTCTCAGTGGTACGGATGCCTTAGGGATCTTCCTTTCCAGGTGGAAGTCTCCCCCCCCCCCGCAGCCAAACGAGTAGGCATGATGTTCACCATGTTTTCTTTTTTTTAAGATTTTATTTATTTATTATAGAGAGAGAGAGAGCGCGCACAAGGAGGGGTGAGGGTGGGGAGGGGAAGAGGAAGAGGGAGAAGCAGACTCCCTGCTAAGCAAAGGGCCCGACTCATGGCTTGATCTCAGGACCCAGGGATCATGACCTGAACTAAAGGCAGGCGCTTAACAGACTAAGCCACCCAGGCTCCCCGGTCACATTTTCTTACACAGAAGACAAGAAATATGTCTTGTGCAGAGAGAATGCTGGGACCTCATAGTTGTAGCTCAACCCTGTCGAAACGCCCAACAGATTTAGGACAACACAGACAAATGCAGAATGCTAAAGCCAGGAGCAGCCATAAGAACCATCAAGAGTTTCTCTGAAGCTAATCCAAAGGAAGTTCACAATGAATAACGGTGTTGTCCTTTCAGGAAAAATGGTTTCCTCCAGTCACGGTGCTTGCTGTCTTCATGCTGACCCCCTCAGGCTGCGGGTTGGTTCCATATTACACACTTTCCAGGGCTAACAGGGAGGAGCAAACTGCAGCCCGCAAGCTGAGAATGGTTTTTGCATTTTTACGTGGTTGGGGAAAAAAAATCAAAAGAATACTAATATCTGGTGACAGGGAGATTGCAGGAAGTTCAGATTTCGGATTTACCGGCACGCAGCCATCCCCACTTGTTTAGGTCCTGTCTACGTTGGCTTTTGCACTATGGTGGCAGAGTTGAGCATTGCTATAGAGACCCATAAAGCCCACGAAGCCTAAATTATTTATTACCTAGCTCTTTACAGAAAACATTTAGCAACCCCGGATGTGCAAGATCGCTGATCCAATGGCAAGAATTCCAACAGAGCCTACATCATGGAGCAATGCTAACTAGCCTGGTCAGGATTCAGGCTAGTGGACAGTCCTCTGAAGAACTAAGGTACACAAGTATTAAACAAAATACATGGGCAACTTGTCATCCTAATAAAAATTTCTGCTAGAGAGCAGCCATAGCCCCGGAACTGAGACAAATACCTCCAGCATATGTAAATATAGGTGATAAACTATTAAGGAATGTGTAAATTCTGAACTTTGGGGTCTTACGCTATCCTCCCTGGCAAAAAGTTCGCAATGCCTTCATCAGTTACAACACGTTGGGCCATATGGCTCAGATCCAGGAGGGAAATCTTCACATGACTCCATTTTTGCTGCAATTAAGAAAAGATGCATTTTCTTCTGAATTTCTCACCCCGAGGCCTCAGTATTTACACTTAGGCTATTAGCTAAGTCCTTAAAGACAAACCTAACTTAATATTCACTCACTCATTCATGACATTGTTAATTTGCCCATTCATTCAATGACTCAGTGAATATTTATTAAGCACAGGGGATAAATATATAAAGTAGTAAGGACCTACCAGCAAGCCGCTTAGTCAATTGAAGGAAACAGACATGTGACCTAAATAAAATAAAATGTTACTATTACTAAATAGAAATGAGCACAGTGTAAAGTATGAAAGAGCAGAGTCCATGCCTCGTTTCTTTGTCTGTCTAGAAGGAGCTCCCTCCCCTCCCGAGGCCAGGAAACACTGTCAGTCAGTATCGACCTGATAAGGCTGCTTGAGAATGGGACAGCTTCAGGAGTAATTCTGAACTAACAGGAAATGTATCAGCAGAAGTCTGGAGTGGAGAGACTTCCCCCACCCCCATCCCCAAGTTCCCCTGCAACTGAGAGCAGGAAATAAACATTTTTTCGCCTTCGCCGCTCTTGGCGTTCAGGATATGCAGACTAAACCAGGCCTCGGGAGAAAAGTTAGGCTGGATCTTTATTCATGGTATGTGGTTAAACATGTTTTCATGTTGTCAAAGATTAAATAATTAGGAGAACATGGTCAAGATCAAAAGGCAGCCCCATGTCACAAGCAATTAGGAGGCTACTCACAGCTGTGACAACTAGGGATCCCCGCTGGTATGGTACCTGCTTTAGCGAGCCATGTGGGCTCAATATGACGCCTCGACTGGGTACTTCAGGGTTTTTCATTTAAATCTCATTAAGACAGTTGCAATCCAATAAATGCAAAAATAACACAGGTAAAGTGGATACTAAATTGTGCATAAAATAAGAGGCACATTAGGAAAAAGAGCAAGACACTAGCTTATACATTAGAAATCCTTTCTGGAAGAAGTTACACAGAAGTGTTTTACGTATCTTAAAAGAGATTTCAACTTGATATATTTGTAAAATCACTTTTTCAGCATGTCTGTGTGTTCTCATTAAGAAAGAAAAATAGATTGATGATTCAAATGGGTTTCCAAAGGGACATCTAAATTATACCATTACTAAACAGGTATCTTTTCGGTGATCCTATCTGCTGACTGGTTTTATACATTAGAATGTTAATGAACCAGAAAATCTCACCTGAGGATCCTCCCTAATTAATAAGCTTATAGAAGTTGACTTATGCAATTTGGAAACAACAGGACAAAGTCTCAAATTAAACGTGTAAAAATGGCTTAATTCTCCAACAGGAAAAGCCAATAATTTGGTTTCCTCCTGCAGAAATGCCCCTCTATGATGGCCTGGCCATCGAGCAGTTCTGTTCCTCAAGCCTTCAGAAGACTCTTTCTCCTCCAGGGTGTTGGGGGTCTGGGTTGTGCCACCTTCAGGCAGGTAGCCTCTCTGCCAAGAGCAGGTCAGTGAGCAAAACCACTGAGAGGTCTGCACATGCGGGGCCATCCTGGATGTGACTGGGCTTGAGAAGTCTCAGCATTAATGGCTATTTGACTGCTGTACTTCTTACCACAAATCTTCCATTAACACCAATGTCTGAGTGATGAGTTTAAAACATTTCTAGAGGCCTCTGGGTCCCTCAGTCAGTTAAGCGGCTGACCTGAGCTCAGGTCACGATCCCAGGGTCCTGGGGTCGAGTCCCTCATCTGGCTCCCTGCTCAGAGGGAAGCCTGCTTATTCCTCTCCCTCTGCCTCCCCCAACTCATTCTCTTTCTCTTTCTCAAATAAATAAATACAATCTTTTTAAAAAATAAAACTAAATAAAACATTTCTGTATAAGAAAGTGTCTCAACCAGACCAGGCCTGATTGTCTTACGGAAGTCATACCTGCAGACCAAAGGCTTTCATCTGCCCCATTGCAGGAGCTCGTGTTTGCCTGGTCTGAGGTCCCCTCAACCTTTAGGTGTCTTCCTGGGAGTCAGACACATTTCTATCTGCTTCGACATCCCTGTGGGTCGTTATGTCCACCACCAACATCACTTGGTCCCGGGCACTAACTCTGCTGCTCCCATCAGAGAGCCATCACTAACATCAGCAATTACACGGAAATGGTGGCCTCTGCCTAGCGCCCTGGCAACTAGGACAATGTCACCGCTGCTCCCACCCCGCACAGCTGCCCTATGCTGCCAGATCTTGCTTAGGGCCCTGCCCCGTTCAGGCTACACTGCTTTACACTTCCAACATATTCTGGGGACAGCTGCCTTCTCCAGAACTCTCTTAGAGTTGGCTCCGCCTCTCTAGACAGCAGCTCTGTCCCTGCCACTCTACCCACACCTGCCTGGTCTCTGCCCCACTGTGGCTTTTGACATGGCCCAAAGGCACTGAGTCCGGCAAACAACAGCGTTGCCCTGCATAACAGATGTGGGACAATGTTCTCAGGGTTTCCAGGGCCTGCTGCAGGCATGCTGGAGGCCCTAGATGTGGAGTCCTTAGCTTTAATCCAGCTCTTTGCTTCCCCAGAGTACACGCCTATCCAAAGGGGGCCTGGATCTGAATGGGGTCTCAGATCAGCTATGGACCCCACTTCCATCAGCCCTCAGGCCTTACTGTTGGGGGACCCTCCTCCCTGCTGGTCCTCTCCTGGGGCCCAGGCTTCAATGCTAGCTGCCCTGATTTTACCTGACATGCCTACATGTCTGATCTCCAGCACGGACACACGGCACATTTTTTTTTTTTTCTCCCAATCCTGACTCCCCAAGCCGAAGTGTTTCAGATATTCGAGCAGGGGTTTGAGATGACCACAAATTCAAAATAAGTTAATAGTATGACGTAACCACTAAAAACGCTAATGCCATCTTGAGCTGAAGACCCACTCGTCTGGCATCCAGATGGAGAGAAGGAATCGTGCTGTTATACTGTGCAATGCCTACACCCTCCTCAGGGCGCCACTCAATTTGGGAAATGCACTCTCCCTTATTTTTTTAGATGAAGATTAAATGTAAATAACTTGATTTGGGGGGCGTTATATGCAACCGAGGAAATGCACTTTTTAAAAAAGATTTTATTTATTTATTCGACAGAGAGAGCGATCACAAGCAGGGGAAGTGGTAGGCAGCAGGAGAAGCAGGCTCCCCGCTGAGCAGAGAGCCTGACGCGGAACTCTATCCCAGGATACTGAGATCACGACCTGAGCTGAAAGCAGCCACTTAACAGACTGAGCCACCCAGGAACCCCAGGAAATGCACTTTTAAGGAAAGCTTTAATGACAGTTAGTCTAGAAAAGAATTCTAATGGCGAGAGACTGAAATCAGTGCCATTTAATGAATGACTGAAGGACGTAGGATGTTCTGAGTCGTGGAACAAAGAAAGAAGATTATCGAGCCTATGAAGTCGTCACACAGTTCTGTGCTGATCAAATGGGAAACCGGGTGGATTATCTAACTATTACAGGAAGTTGAATTCAACTGAGTATCAGCGTTTTCTATTCCTCCCCCCATCCTTCTCTTCTTCCCTTGACCCACTTCAATTTCTTTTGTGTTTGTTTGTTTGTTTCTAAGGAGAGAGCTGCCCAACAAGGGAATCTGTGGCCTGGTAAGGTAGTGATCTCCCCTTAACTGGGAGCATGCAAGCAGCGACTGAATGACACGGTCCAGTGATTTGCAGGAATCACCAGCATCAAACACATGCTTGAATTGGGTGGATCCTAGGCTGGAAAATCTCCAACATTTCCTCAAAAGCAAAGTTTCTGCTCCCAGGTCTTCCCAGCAGTATAGACGCCCTAGGCTACCATGTGCTGATGCATTGTAATGTGGCTTCTTTTCACACGGTCTACAGGTCTACACACACTTTCCTCACAGAAGAATTAGAGAAATGGGAGAAAATAAAGCACTCCGAGACACATGAAGGATCAATACTGCCACTGTCCTTCCTCAGTCTCCCACTCACCCTACCTTTGACCAAGGGTGTTTTCTGGGCATTGGTTCTCTTTTTACCTTGTATCCGTTGCCAATTTATTGAGCTGAGGGTTTTGTTCCAGCACAGTTTTTCCTGGGAAGTGTTCAAAGGAGAAACGGGCTCTGCTGGTAGGAAGGCAGCATGAGGAATGTCTCAAGGAAGATGAGACGGCGAGGTTCCGTCCAGCTGTAATTTTCTGCACACTAAGAAGGTACAGTCCAAGTAGGCGAGGGAACCCCCAGATGCCAGCGGTCTGGTCCCTCCACATTTTCCTGCCTCTCACCTTTCGGAGGTGATCATCATTACATGCGGTAGCTGTTTTTCCATAAATTCTAAATCTTAAACTTAGGTTAGTGCATGTTGGCGGGGGGCCAGGGGTGGAGTCTATACCAACAGGACAGAAAGAAGGAAATTACCTCTGAAGAGGTCATGCAGAGGGCACAGGAAGTTCCCATGGCTTGACAAGTTCCGCCGTGGGCAGGCAGGCCTGACTTTGAAGAGGGTTTCCAGGTGTTCCAGGGAAGAGCCCTTTAATACTCCGTAATAGGAAGGCCACTTTGTTGACAGCCCGGCCAGCGTCTCCTCTCATCTCCTGCTCCGATGACATGGAGACGGAAAGAAGTAAACAAAGCTCTAAACCATGGGGACAGGGGAGCCACCCTCTCCCTACAACATTCTGTTCCCCCCTCCCAACTCCCCCCTATCCCCCCTCAAGGCCTTTCTGTTGACAGGAGTATAGAAGGTCAGCATCCTCAGGTCACAAAAACGTACCAAGGGTCTCTTCAATCTCTAGAAATTTCTTTGAGGAAGAATGATGCCTAGAAACTCATTCTGAGGATCTTCCCTAAATCCTTAGACGCCACGGCTCCTTGGTGACACAAAGAAAGTTAAATGAGATTCAAAAGTTCAGTGGGAGAATCGGAGAGGCCCTGGCTCATGGAGGGTTTTCTCTTTCAGGCCGTAGACAGGCCCGGCCCGCCCAGTCCCTGTGGAATTTTCTGGGGGCTTGCTTGGGCGCCTGCTTTCAACTCGGCTTCTGAAGTTATTCTGAACAATGGAAACAATTCCTTTCCATGATTAAATCTTCCACCCTCTAAAATTAGTCCCAGGAAATTAGAACAGCAGTAATTGTAGGAGGGCACACAATCCCAGCAATTTAAAGTGGAGTCATTTACGGAAATCACCAAGGCGAAGTCCTTAGAAGGTATTTCCTCACGAGTTTTTGTCCTATAACTTGAGGCCACTGAGGGGTCATCAAATCTCAATGGCTCTCAGTCTCCCAGTTATTAAATCCATCCCAGTTAAGAGATAACACGGGAATTGTTAGCATAGAGAAACTGTGACACTCTGGCCTTTCTTCATACCAAGGATGGTGGATTCATGTGTACTCTGTGTGTGTGTGTGTGTGTGTGTGTGTGTGTGTGTGTGTGTGTAATTAGGGACTTGAGAATTCAAGACCCTGCCCTTTGTTTCCTATCCATTATTTTTTTTAAATCACAAATAGAAAAATAAGGATCGTATTCTCTCCTTTTCCCAGTGTCCATGTGTCAAACCTAATAGCATAAGAGCTCTATATAGCAATAGGCATACATATGATGGATTCTATTAAAAGAGCCCGACAATTTAGCTTTGCAAATGAGCCATCATAAAAAAGTGGCTCTACATTTTGCTTATATGTGTTTTTCTTGAACGTACTACACTTTTCTTGGAAAGCACTAGCTTTTTCTTCCCTGGCTAAAAAAAAAGAAGGAAGGAAGGAAGACAGAGAAGGCTAGCAATAAATGGCTATGGTTGGAAATAGGCAGGTGCTAGGATTCGGAGATGGGGTCAGTTCAGTCATGGCAGTGGATTGAGGCGAGGACAGGGGAACTGGGCAAATATTCTGCAGGGGTTCAACCTCAGCTTCCTATGATACATTCTGGGCTACTGAAAGACCCTCCTTCTCAAAGGCATCACCTTGTTTCTGAGGCACTCCCACCTCTTCGCCTTGGTTTGTGTTCACCCTCTCCAACTGTCCGATCTTCTCTCTGTACAAGGGTTGGTTCGGAAGCACCGGATGCAGCACTGAAACCCCGGCAGCTGCCCAGCCGGGTCCAGGCTCCGCCCTAGAACATCTCACTTCCTATCTCAAGGTTCAGCCATTCCAAAATGCTCTTGTTCCTGGATTCAGCCATGCTTTCATCTACCCAACAAATACTTATTGCACCTTTACTGGAAAAAGTATCTTGTGAAGGACCATGAAGTACTGTAGTGAGCAAAGAGGGTGCCCTTCCTCTCCCTGAGCTGACATATAGGGGAAGGCAGACCTAGTCATCAAAGTACACAAATAAATGTAAAATCACGAATTGTTCTTGGTCCTAAGAAAAGAGTATCAAAGTGCTATGAAAATCCTCTGGTTGGGCACTTCTGCATGGTTTGAGTGGTCAGGGAGACCTCCGGGGAGGTGACCAGAAGCCAACGTGTCAAGGGTGGACCATGAGGGGAGGGAGAAGAGCAGGTAGCACCAGGCTGAGGCAGTGGCTGTTGACCTCCCTTGAATGTCCTGTCCATCCCCTCCACCCCGTGAAACCCTGCTTCTCCTTCAAGCCCCATTCAAATGACTCCCCTTAACGCATCCTGCCTGGATACTCTCCCAAACTGAACTACTCACTTGCCCTTCTTTATCCCACCTTAACAAGCCAATACGAAACACCTACTATGTGTCAAGCACTGAGTGGGCATTAGGTGACTGTGGGGGATGAGACAGAGGCTTCTCCCAGTTTAAAATGTAGGTTTTATAGTGATCCAGGTAGAGTGCGGCCAACAGATTTCAGAGACCGCCACTGAAAAGACAATTTCCGACTCACCATTTCCAAGTGGAGGAGGTATGCGGTGACAAGCAGGGCCCCATGGGGACGCACCAGGGTGACTCAGGAGGAGGCTTGTGGGAGGAAACATGGGCGAGAGACTTGATTGCCATCTCTGTGGGAAGAAACAGGGAAGCAGACTAGGACTGACTAACTTGAATAATTTCAGGAGGTTCTGGGGTATAGGGGCTGCCCCAAGTTGTCTGAGCCAAGGTGAAGGGCAGGGGAATCGTGGCCCAGAGTGTAACAGCTTGATAAAGGAGGTGGTGGTGATGGGGAGGGGTATCCCTGGGCTAGTTTGAGTGTAGAGGGTATGCTCATGGGCCAGTCTTCACTATCTCTAGGAATTGGCTAGTCCAGGGAGGGTCTGCAAGGTCCCAGATGTCAAAACATCAGAGCGAAAAGACATGGGTAAGATCTCACCTTCCAGGTTTAGCTGTTTAGCTAGGGAGACGGACGAGATACAAAAAATGCAACACAGGGCTGAGCACTCTGTCAGGGCACATAGCCAGGCTTTGTCGGGTCAGGGGCTTCCCAGCAGGGGTGAAGCCTGGACTGAGCGCTGAAGGATGAATAGGGACCGATCAGGGGAGAAGCAGCAAGGACAGGGATAGAAAGAGAGTGGAACCATTAGGTCAGTGGATGTCACCCAAACTTGCTGGAAATCCAAAAGTGAAAAAATTGCCAGTGAGACTACAGTCCAGCGAGCTCCAGTGGTGAAGGGCCGGGATTGCCACAGAAGCTGGATTGATCCTGAAGGCAAGAAGAACCTTAGAAGGTTTTTAAGGAGATGAGTGACGTGCCTGGGTTTGCGTTCTAGAAGATCGTTTGGAAGGGAGTTGGGAATAGCAGAGAAGCATGTACTACTTGAGGCTGCCATAGCAGTGGGAGACCGAGGGTGAACAGATCCCAGCAAGAGCAGTGGAGGATAACCATGTTTGTGAGGCTTGCACCCAGGAGACTGAGGCAAAGGGAACCAGTCCAGCCTGGCCCCCGGGGTCCCTGAAAGATGGCACAGCGGGGTGCAGAGGCACAATCAGGCATGTCAAGGCAGCCTGGTCCGGCAGATGACACACGGAGGGTTTTTTTCTTTTTTTTTACAGATTTTTTTTTATTTTTTATTTATTTGACAGAGAGAGATCACAAGTAGACAGAGAGGCAGGCAGAGAGAGAGAGAGGGAAGCAGGCTCCCTGCTGAGCAGAGAGCCCGATGTGGGACTCGATCCCAGGACCCCGAGATCATGACCTGAGCCGAAGGCAGCGGCTTAACCCACTGAGCCACCCAGGCGCCCCGACACACGGAGTTTTAAGTCAGATCCTGGCACAGGAGCCTCATCTTTTATGGGTTGTACTGTTTTAGGTAATTTACAAAAGAATTTGAGTATCCAGGCCGCTAGGATCATGTTTGTGTCATAGCTGCATTAGGAGGACTGAGATAACAGGTATGAAAATGCTGTACATCAGATAATAAGCTATCAGTATTTTTATCTCTGACTATAGAGGGTAAAACGGGTTATAGATGATATATATTCATAAGTCATAATCATATTAGGAAGTTTAAAGAGGGACCAATTGAGGGAAAAGACCAAATCTAACCTTTAAAAAAAACTCATTGATTTACTTTGTCAAAATCTTCTATGAAGAAGTATTTTTGAAAATTTCCTAAGAGAAATAATTGTGAAACTATTTCACTTACAGTAAAAAAAATCAATATTTCTTTTTCTTTATTTTTTCTAACCTATCTTTACTACAAGACTGGTTGCTGTAAAAATTTTTAATTCATCTCCTTTCAAAAGCATTTCAGAACAACTTATTCAAGAGAATTCTTTTTTTTTTTTTAAAGATTTTATTTATTTATTTGACAGAGAGAGATCACAAGTAGATAGAGAGGCAGGCAGAGAGAGAGAGAGAGAGGGAAGCAAGATCCCTGCTGAGCAGAGAGCCCGATGCGGGACTTGATCCCAGGACCCTGAGATCATGACCTGAGCCGAAGGCAGCGGCCTAACCCACTGAGCCACCCAGGCACCCCTATTCAAGAGAATTCTTAGGGAAGCGGGAACAATGTTATTACCCTGGGTCTACTTGAAAAAGAACTGGATGAATTTCACTCGCTTTCTTTCCCCACAAACTTCTTCTTGGACGAAGACAGGGTATGGAAAATTTCTATGAAGTATTTGATATTACATTAGGTGGAAATGAAAGAAAGTTATAAAGTACAAAGAGCTAACAGACTTTAAGGATGAAAGCTATAATAAAATGTAAAAAAAACAACAACAACACACACACACACACAGGAAAAACAAGCACTTGCTTGGAGCCTATAAACAAAAGCTCAATGATAATAAGCCACGCATTTTCACTTTCTATAGAAAATCCATCTTTACATGTTATGGACTAAACTGTGTCCAAAGATTCATATGTTGATGTTTTAACCCCTAATGTGACCACATTTGGAAATCTGGCCCTTATTTAGGGCTAAAAGAGGTCATACGGGTGGACCCTAATCCAATATGACTGGTGTCCTTATCAAAAGAGGGAGAGACACCAGGGATGGGCACCACAGGAAGGCCATGTAAGGATACATGGAAGGCAAGATGGCAGCTGCCCACAAGCCAAGGAGAGAGGCTTCACAAAAACCAAACCTGCCCACATCTTGATCTTGGACCTCCAACCTCCAGCACTGTGAGAAATAAATTTCACTTGTACTATAAGCGACCCGTGCTGTGGAGTTTTGTCACGGCAGCTCTAGCCAACTAATACAGTACCTTCTCCTGTTCCTGCCATGGGGGCAGTTACAAAAAAAATGCTTTTTTCTCAACGCAGACAAGATTTGAAAGCGGAGATAAGAAGAGTTTGCCATCTGGAGCAGATTTTCTACTCTGACGTTTGTCTAGTCAGTAGCCCACTATCCAATCTGCACCACGGTCTTTCTATCCACCCCCCTCTCCTCTGACTCCTGTGTTATGGAGAAAACTTGGAGCCATCTTAGGGAACTCCCACCTCTCCAGATGCCAAGTCGAGAATTCTGTCTCCATCTACACCCTGTTCCAGTTGGCTTTTCCTCCTATCACTCAAGAAAAGCCATTTCTCTTCCAAGTACGGATAATCATGTGCCTGTGTCCTGGAGCCTGACCATGCCCACACCCTCCTCTGACTGAACTTCCTTCCATTGATCTACTCTTCCCTGTCTGATTCACATTCTTCCTCTTGCTCTCTCTCTCTCCCCGTCTCTCCCTACTTCCCAACCTCACTCTCTCTATCTCCCTCTCCCCTCCCAAACGGACCTCTTTCGTGCCCCACCCATTTTCACAGCCAACCTCCTTTAAAAGTCTTCTATATTTGTGGCCTTCATTTCCTAGCTTCCTCTCACTTCTCAGCTGACTCCAGTTTGGGCCGTGCCATTGCTAAGGTCATTGAAACAACTCTCGCTAAAGAGGTCCATAAGCTTGATGTTGCTGAGCCCAGTTGACCTGCCGGCCAGCTTCAGCCATGGTTCATATCTTTGACTCAGAAAGCTCTCTGCCCTCTCTGTGAGCAGCCACCTCTGGCTTTCCTCCTCTTTCTTCCTGTCTCCCTGGCCACTCCTTTACCTCGCGGCATCCGAGTGCATCATCTTCCACTGGGATGTGTGATTCTGAAGTTCCTACAACGTGACGTCCCAGCCTATCTCCATGTCTCTCTCTCCCCATGCTCCACGCCAAGTCTACCTACAGCCAGAGGACCAGATGAGGGTGGATTTATGCCTGCAGCTCAGCCCTCATACCTGACCCTAGAGGTATCACCAGGTGACAGCGCCATAGCTCCTGATTCGACATAAACCACAGTGAGCTGGCGAGTCCCGTCTCCCGCCCTTCAGCAACATTCCACTCCTTTCCAGTACTGGATGTTGTCAGTGGCCCCACAGGCTGTAGTGTTTTAGTCAGTCAGGTAGAGGCCTAGGGATCAACCCTGTACGCCCTTCTCCTCACCCCTGCCTCCAAACCATTGTCAAGGCTGCCAGTGTTTCCTCTGAACAAATTCATTCATTCATTAACTATCTTCCATAACCTCCAGGCTTTTTCTGGCTACTGCTGCCTTTGTTCTGGACCCTCTTATGTCGCCAGGACAGGCTGTTATCCCAGCCTCTTCAACCTGCTCTCTACAGAACGAGACTTTGGAAATGTAACTATACACGTGTCACATTTCCCTCCACCCACTCACTGAGCCTCTCCACTGCACTCGAGTGATGTCAAAACCCCGAACCCAGCCCACCCAAGACTACACAAACAGGTCACAGTCCATCCTGCCCATCTCACTGGGCTTGACAATTTGGGAAGACATGGAACTTTATTTCACTCTCAGATCTATTTCTATCTTATTGATTTTAAGGGTTCTTTATGGAGTCACAGCATTAACTTTCTTCCGTGTATGTTGATAAGATTTCCTAGATTTTGGTTTTTAGGACCAAAATAGCCATGTGTGCTGTACCTTCACAGAAGGTCACCAATAACACCCACAGAGTATTCCCCATGCCTCCCTAGCCAGGTGGAGGCACACGGTCTGCTCTACCTGGAGAGCCCCGGTGAGCCAGCCAGCCTCGGACTGAAGGATACAGGTTGCAAGACAATCTCAAAGCCTGCACCCCATAAAATGAAGTTTTAGAAATAACCAACTTTTAGGGACAGGAAATAGCAACATTCTTTTTGATGAAGGCACCAAAGTTTCAGGGAAGTGGCACTCTAGAGTTTCTTTCTGAATGTCTGAGAATCCCGTTCACAGCAGACTACAGCAATATGGTTAGGATGGATGGATTGATTGCCTTCCATCCTATTTTTAGCTCAGATGCATTCAATGCAGCTGAATAGGTGCATTTCACATGATTGTATTTCCTCCATGAGCATTCTTGTTCCTACAGTGACAACCATATTATTTCTCTTTCATGTAGAATGTGGACCTGCCATAACCAGCCATTGTTGTGCCATATCACATGGCCCCTCTCATTATTTTCCTTTCTGTGTGCAGTGAGTGGGCAGGTAAAGGGCCCAGGAGGAGAGAATCAGTGAAGGAGAGAGAGATGAGCACACAGCTGCCCACTTGACCCTGACAGGGCAGCAGGACCAGGTAGAGGTGGGTGGGCTGATGGCAGGGTGTGGGGAGGGGGTGAGCTTCATTAAATATTTTATCTCAGCCTTTTCACTGAAGATATTCAAAGAGCTGCGACCAGCTTCCATCATCCCTCTACTAACCAACAGGGGCACATGAGGCATCCCTAAGTCTCGAACCCCAGGGGTGACTCTTGGGGATGCCGATGTCTTTTACCAAGTAAATACATTCAGAGATAGACATCTTCATGCTGAAGATCAAATATTATAGCTGTCTTACAATACTGGGTCTCTTCTGCTCAGTCAACACATGGGTCCTCCGTGGTTGGAGACAGTGTTGGGGGAGACAGGGGACTGAAGTTTATAGCCCTGAGTCCCAAGTGCATTGATGCTGGCTGGACCTGGTAATATGCGTCTGCTCTCATGTCTCTCAACAGGGAGGAAGGGCAGGTGTGTAGAGCTAGAGGTTCTGTGGCACTGCTCTTTAAGTAGCCTCACAGCTGAACGGAATGGGCCTCAGGCTCTCTCCCTCCTGTGGAAGACCCGGGTCTCCTTTACCTCCCTGTGAGGCATTTGTGTCTCATGGCCACACAGCATCTTTGAAATCAACAAGATCTTGGTTTCAGTATGAGCTCTGCCCTTTGACAGCCCCCGCGACCTTTGCTGTGCTACTCTTCACCTCTGAATCTTCATGTTCTCTCTGTAAAATGAGGAAAATTTCCACTTGGCGTAGGAGACTGTGTATGGAGACTAAAAGAAGCAAAGTGTGAAAAGCAACTTAAATACAGCCTACGAAACAATAAGTTAAATTATACGGTTAAGAAAAGTCAAGATAAAATTCTAAACTTAGGTACCTTGAGGATATTATTTATTTTACTAGAGCGACATTTTTTTCATTTATTCCCTCAATGGGTATTTATTGGATGCCAGCTGTTGCCAAGCACCGTTCTAGGCCCTTGGGAAGTGTGAAGTGGTCTGTTGGTGCACGTTTAGCACCCGGGACACTCAGGCAGGGTCAGAGGAAAGCTCTGACTTGTGTTTGCCAGTTACTGTGATGGAAGTTCTCCCACCATGGCCGATTTCAAATGACCAACAAGACAAGAGAGTGGGGAAGACATGCCCACGCTCAGCCCTGGATTCAGTACAACACTAGTGTATGAACACATAAACCATCATCATTCTGCCCCCATGGACCTTCCCTTCTGACATTGTCCCTTGCAGATAAAATGGGACCCAGTGCCCTTCTCTCACCAAGTCTCCCTAAAGGAAATTTTCAGAGACACAGCAACTGAAAAAAAAAAAAAAAAAATGAGATGGACTCGATTATTTAGATTATCATGACAAGGCTTTGTTTCATTTTTCTCCATGAAGAAACATAGAAAATATCAGCTATGTTCCCACTCAAACTGTACTTACACATAAAGGGCCAAAGCTCCTTTAAAAAAAAAAAAATGAAAAACAGCCCCCTCCCCCCAAAATTCACACTTCTCCAAAATTGTAAGTGGCTTACTGTCTTTACTCGGGTTTTACTTAAAGCAAAGAGAATGCATGTTTGAATGTGGGAGAACCTATACTGATTTCTCTTTCTGGGGCACAACTGGGGTGTGGCCGAGCTGTCCCAGCTCAGAGCAGGAGACGGCGGACCGGAGAACGGGAGATCTGCGGTCACTTTCCTTGCCCTTGAACCTTAGCAGTCGACTTGCACATGCATGACACAATGCATCAGTGACCTCCCCAGGAATCATTGTCCCAGTTTCAGGGGGAGTAAGTATAAGAGATCACAGGAGGCCAAGGACCAGGAAGTTTTATAGCTCTTGGGACACAGCTCTACAGCTGTACTAAATATTTCCTGGACCTTCTTTTTTAATACGAAGCAGTAAAACTAGGGGAGAAAATGAACAGGACAGACTTTTTGCCAGTCTGGGAGTTTGCGGCACTCTGTGTTTGCCACACAAAACTAGGTCTGGTCCCCTAAGGATAAAGAATCAAGGCAGCACATGGGGGTGCTGCCAAGCATCCCCCTGGTGTGAGAGTGAGATGGGCAGGTGACCTCCTTAAGGGGCCTTCCTCCCTAAAACCGACCTGAGCAAACAGAAGGGCTGTCCGAAGCAAATCTATTTGACCCATATTTGACCCCAATTCACTTGCTACTTGACTTTGCAATAGGCAGCTATCTAGCTGTGATGACTCGCTTCCACTCAAGCTGCCATGAAGCTGTTTCTGGTAACTACTGCCAAGGAGTCCACAGACCATGCAAATCGAAGGGCTGGGCGGTTGCAGATTTGACAAGTAAACAAAGGAACACCAAGAAACACAATGCACTCATTTCTACTCAAAAGGTCGATAGAGAATCCAGGAGAGCCTCAAATGCCCTATGCCCCAACCCCCGGGCTCTCTCATGTGCCCTCAAGACCAGTGTGAACAGTAGCCCTCTTTCAGGCGGTTCATCTCATTGACGACCTCCAACCTCAGGCAGGTCTGCACCCTCAGCGAGAGGCTGGGATCATGACGTCGGACAGCTGTGTCCAAATCTTGGCCCCCTATTTACTTGCTCTATGACTTTGGTCCAGTTCCTTAATTTCTCCCTGCTGCTTCAACTGTAGAATGGGGTTGCAAAAAGTACCCAACACCTGGCGCTGTGGTGAAGATACGAGGAATTACTATGTAAAGCATTTAATCCCAAACAGTGTCTGGCACATAAATACGATGTATGTGTTAGCTACTCTAGGGAAGGAATTTGAAACGGGTCCAAGGGATTGTTGGTAGCCTTCAACTGAATGTTGGGATTACAAGAAATATTTGATCCTATAGGATATGCACTTTTATTTCTCATTGGCTGGGTTGTTTTATGGCTCTGTAGAGATACAAGTTAATTTGTGGAAAGCGAGCGCTAGGCAAATAATCCTGCCACAGAAATGTGTACTGGGTCCCATGGAAGGACAATTGGCCATTGCCCTGTGGCTACGGGCCGGTTTTGCCATTTCTATCCATCGGCACCTCCCCTTCAGCATTCTTGGTCTACATTGCATGTGTGATTCTTGAGTTCCCTTTTAAACCAGTCATAATATCTTACTGCTTTCTTCATTAATCAATACATTGCATAAAATTTTGACACGTGTTGATTTATACTTATAAAGTTTCTTCTTTAATGCTATCTCCATCTTTCTCACCTCTCCTTTACCCACTCATTCATTCCACAAATAATGTTGCATACCCAGCGTGTACCAGGCTGTGTAGAAGTTGGAATTTGGTATTTCAAAAGCCTTATAGTATTTGAGACATCATTGTTTTCCTAAGGGCTTGGTACTGATCACATTGTTCAGATACAGACATGCCTCTTGGTATTCTTCTAACAATCAGAGAAGGCTCTTCGCTTTTTCATTTTCAAAAGGTACATAGAGTTCAGAAATACACAATGTGTTTCATCATCATTTCACTTTTCCTACCCTTTACCTTTTTTTTTTTCTTTAAGCAGAGTGCCCATGTTACCAGCCTACCTGAAGATAACGTGTCTACTATGAGCAGGTCTTCTAAAAGTACCAGCTCCTTAGAGAACATATTGAGAGCATTTTAAATTGCTTTTAGATAGAAGAGTCATACCAAGGGGTCACTAGTCCATTTGATCTCTTAAAATTTCAAATATAAAAGTTAAAAGAAAATGCACGCTACGGGAAACCTAGTGCCAGTGAACTCTGTTAAAGCTTTGATTCTGTTCTCAACTCAGATTTCACAGGTGAGCTGAAATTAGCCCAAACTTACTTTTGCCACCCAAGTTCATCAAAATGGGAAAACCAGGGGGGCTGGGGAGAGGGCACTGCTTTGAGGTGAGTCTTTCCACCCCTCACACTCCCAGCTCTACTCTAAGGCTGTCTTTATGATTGGCCATCATCTGGAAGAAATCAGCTGGCCATCAGTTCCTAGACTGAAAGACCGTGGAACATAGAGGAGACCAGAGGACCCCGGATGCAAATGCCACAGCCTGAGAAAGTTCAGGTGGGACCCTGCTTTCAGACACCACCCTAAGCACATCCTGACCTTTAGGAGACTACTGCAAACCCTCCTCTTGGTGGGGTTAGTTTTGATCAAAGGCTGGTACGATGCAGCTGCTCAAGTAAGGCACGCCTAAGAAAATAAATACTAGTTACAGGGGATTTCGTGCTGTTAACTGCAGTGGGTGGAGGCTGGAGGGCAGTAGCTTTTAACAAGTTTTATTTGAAAGACTAACTCAGTGTGGTTGTCACGATAGTTGTGTTTGTGGCTGGGCTTGTATTGCTAACAGATGGGCACCTGGCAGCCTTTTCTAATCCATGCAGACACTACGGGAGGAGTGACCCGGCTCAGTGATCCCAGCATTAACCTTACACAAACCATTCCCCCATGTTAATAAACAGAACATTTTAGGGCTGCTCTGGTCAAGACACTAGCAGAAATATTCAGCCGTTCTTCCCTTTTCATCTCTTGTTCACCCTCTGAGAATTCATTAAAAAAAAAAAAAATTCTTCTGCAGAGAATCACCGCCTGAAAATAAAAGAAAAAAGAAAAGAAAGGAAGAGGAGAGGAGAGGAAAGGAAAGGAAAGGAAAGGAAGAGAAGAAAAGAATAGAACAGAAAAGAAAAGGGCCGATTTCACAAAACAAACAAACAGACAAACACCATCTGCAAATATGCTCTCCAGCCCTCAAGTTACCTGCTGTGTTAGAAAGGGAAATAAGGCTAGACAAGCACTGTGGTAGCAACCTTGCATTTAGAGACATCAGTATCAGATAAGAACTTAACACCCTAGCATAGGGTTTGAGGGATCAGTTTTAGAGAACTGCTTTGTACTTTAAAAACAAAACAAAACAAAAACCTGTGGAAAACAGCTCAGGATTTCACAGCTAGGCTTGCTTTTAAGGAAGCAAACCTTCTTGAACTTTGCTGTATTTCAAAACAGAACATTAGGACACATGCAGACATACACCCAAACAGACTCAGGCAGCCAGCCGTGGAAATAGAGGACGGGAACACCCAGGAGTGAAGTTCTGGGAACTTCTGGTACACCCGTATGCAAATCATTTCACAGGGGCAAAGGCTGAGTCCCAGTTCTGCAGTGGCTCTATCTTCACACCAAGGGGAACGACCACACGCCTCTCCGGCCAGACCATTGCATGTCAGGGCAGACCTTCCTTACTGCTCTGTTATCACAAAAGGAAAGTCATCAGGGAACCCTGGGTGTACATTCTCCATGATTCTTCATGAGCTGATAATACTCGTTCTTTTTTTCTTTCCCTTTTTAAAGGGGCTTGTGTAATATGTAGAATGACAGTACAAACCATTGGAACAAATAACTTTTCAAATAGTTCTAAGTACTCCACCTACATTTTCAAAGCCCAAAGAGCTGCTCCCAAAGAATTTGGTGAATTAAACTGTTTCTCAAGATGAAACTTCTAAAGGATTTCTCCTTCAGCACAGACAGATGACGTCCTGAGCCAGCTAACCTGCAAATAATGAGATTTCCGGAGAAATCTATCAGCGAGTGTTGTTTTTTACATCAATCACAAAAGAAAAATTATTCTAGCAAAAAGGTGGGTTGTGGGGGGAGCGGAATCAATTACTCTAATGCCACGTATGTTTTAAAGTATTTTTAAATATTTGCCAACAAAAATAAAGACCGAGTTATGGTAAGTGATTTTTTACCGATGTCATCTATGCGTGGTAATTCACCGGCTTCCATATGCTACCTTTCGATGATGCCTCTGATTAATAGAACACAAGACACAGGACAAGGGCCAAGTGAGAGGTGAAGGACCTGGGGTCTCTCACTCGAGGACAGACAGGACAATTGTTGAGACCTAAATCAAATTATGTCTTCTTCTTTTTTTTTATTAAGTCAGCTTGATGCACAGCATCTCTGGGGAGCCCCGGATGGGGATCGGGAGGAATGAGGTCAGGTACCTGTGCTCCAGGCTCCCTCCCTGTAAATGGTACCCATGGCAGCCTATTCCCATGACTGAGGCACTCTTCTCAATAGGTGCCTCACTACACACTGAACTCCCTTCTCCTTCTTTAGTCTTTGCTCTTCATATAGTCCTGTGGTTTCTGGAACCATGTATGTTATAACCCTGCATGCTTTCTCTACTCCCTAACCTTGGGTTTGTAAACATCTCTTTATTAAATAGCCTTCAAATGAACTTAACTTGAATGCATCCCCTATCCCCTGCAGGGACCCTGATTTATGCAGGACCCTATTTAACCTTGATTCTTAACCTGGGCCCCATGGACACACTTAGGGATCCATTGGTAGATGTCTATTTCAATATAACAGATATCCTTTGTAATCCTCTGTAACTTATTTTACGTATTTAAAAGCATTGTTCTGTAAAAGGGTCCTTAGGCTTCAAAGAATTGACAAAGAAGTTTATGGTATTTAAAAAAAAAAAGGAAAGGGGGGCAACGAAGTGAAGGGACTTTGTTCTCTCGGGACTCTATACAGAAAGCAGTACAGACTGGAATTCACTGGCACTTACGGGGAGGTAACAGAAGATTCCCTTCCCCTTCACATGCTTTCTCGACGTGCCTCTCAATCACCCCCGTTCTATGGGGTTTTCAAGCAGGTTGGCGAGAGGAAGGTGTGAGGATTATTTTCTCCGGTATCAAGAGAAGTACAGACGTTAGTTCTACTTCCCTTGAAAGAAGGCGGAGCCATCTCTATTTAGATCTATCTCTCTGTCTCTCTCTCTCTCTCCCCTTCCTCGCCTCTTCCTCCCCTGCGCCTCCCTCTCTCTTCCTCTCAGACATGCAGTGTTTAGATGAAAAAGAACAAAGTCTCACAAAGAAGCAAGAATCCTGGCCAGTCTCTATTTCCTTCCTTTAAAATCTTCGTTTACTCATCTTTCCCTTGACACTGTTCCTCCAAGGAGCCCGGATATTTCAGGCAGTGTGGATCTCCTCCTTGGAGAGGACCAGCCTCTCCAACCTACTTTTTCTCCTAGGGTGGCTGAGAAGGATGAGAAAGATACTGGGAAGCAATACCCTGCTTTCCCAAATCCCTCCTCAGCTAAGAAGGATTTTAGCAAGTCTTCTAAGCCATTTTCATTTTCCCGTCTGGGCCTAACCATCGTGTTCACTGCTCTCCTCTGGCTTTTCTTACGGGAAGCCTCCACTGACCTTTCCCTGCCTTGACCCGGAATAAGGGGAGATAAGGCTGGGCCCTGGCGTGGCTGTGGGCAGATGAGCACTTGTGAGCTGTTCTTGTTCACTCAGAGTAACCGCTTAAGATAATACTCCACGGCATTGTACTGAGCCTGCTAGGATTTACAGTGTTGTTTGGCAGCAGAAGCCATTGTTAACATGAAACATTAAACTTCTTTGTCTTCTTCTGTGTTCAGGGACCTGGCTGGATGGGTGTCTGATCAAAAGGAGTGTTCCATGTCTCAGGGCTTTCTTCTAGATATCACTAAAATAGTACACTTATGGTTTTCACCTTTATGAGCCTCTTGTTCAGAATGACTTCTTTCTATGTAGTTAATAAATGATCATTAAATTGATCAAGTTATTAAAACCAATAAGATGAACTATAAAATCTATAGCAAAATAAATATAATTGGAAATCAGAGTGAGAGTTTTCCCAGACAAGCCAATGTTGACATGGAAACCAAGTAATACCTCGGGTGTCAGAACAAGATGGTGCAGAGCTGTAAGGAAGCTCAGGTAGAGTCTTTTTTTACCTAGAAACCAAAGAATAAGAGCAGGTCATAGACAAAGTGATGAGCTGTCAATTACAAACCAGCATATGCTGGGCGCCTGGGTGGCTTAGTGGGTTAAAGCTTCTGCTTTCGGCTCAGGTCATGATCCCAGGGTCTTGGGATTGAGCCCCACATCAGGGCAGGGAGCCTCCTTCCCTTCCTCTCTCTCTGCCTGCCTCTCTGCCTACTTGTGATCTCTGTCAGTCAAATAAATAAATAAAATCTTTTTTAAAAAACCAGCATATGCTAAAAACTGAATTTATGACTACTGTGAGTTTTAAAGAAAAAATATCCAAAAGGTAGAAAGGACTCAGGTGAATTGTATACAACCCATAACTAAACTGAAGAAAATAAAAAGACTGAACATGGGGCGCCTGGGTGGCTCAGTCAGTTGAATGTCTGATTCCTGATTTTGACTGAGGTCATGACTTCAGGGTCATGAGATCAAGCCCTGAGTCTGGCTCCAAGGTCAGCATGAAGCCCGCTTGTCCTTTTCCCTCTGTTCCTCCCCACCCCCACATGCTCTCTCTCTCTCTCTCAAATAAATAAATAAATAAAATCTTGATAAAAAAAGTCTAAACACAGGAGAGGATAAGGAAAAATTTGACAGTTGAAGACCAACCTGAAGGAGGAAGAGAAGATATCTATCAAAATGGGAAACATTCCAGAGAGCACAGAATGAATCCCACAACCTGGTATATTCAGGTTCAGTCTGCACGAAGCAAGCAAGCAAATTTATTTTAATTTTTGGACAAAAATTACTCTTCCTTCTTATCTTTTGCTTACATAGTACTAAAGTATTTGTTAAAGGTTGAGGATTTTCTAAGGACTAACCTACTGCCAATTATAAAAACTTTTGTGGAAAGTGCCCCTTTTAATAGTTGGGGAGAAAAACTATAATTGAACAAAAATTTTAATGCAGTTGTTATTAAAAGAAACAGGTTCCTTGGCTGATAAACGAGCACTCCCATCATTGTGCCTCGGAGAATTATCTTTGAAATACAGGTTTGTGGTTGGTGAGGAGAGAACCCTATGAGAGGCTCTGCTGTCTCCTTGCCGTGATGGGAAGGCAACGCAGACCTGCAGAGTTGGCATTTGCTTTCCATTTCCATCATCCATTCACCCTCTAAATGCCGACTAGGCCACATAAAAATTATTTTAGCTTAGGTAACTAAACCTCTCAATATAGCTCAAGTCCATAAAAGCAAAACAAAAACAAAAACAAGCTACCTACTACAAAGTATGTAATCCTAGATAAATTTTGACTCGCGTGGTTTAGTTTAGTGGACACTTATGCCTTAGTACTATGTTCTCACCTAATCTTGTCTGGGTTAGAAGCTAAAAAAAATCTTCAGCCTTCTTTCCTAACATGTTCTTAGGCAATCATTAGATTGGAGGGACCCTCAATTCCTTTAATCCCGAATATGGGTTCCCAAGCCATCATCTCCTCCTTTGAGATACCCACCACTGCAATGTACATGATTCCCATATTCCATGGCAATGTCCTTCTCTCCAAAAAGCTGACTGCTGAAGCTGCGTTCTTAACGCCATCTACATATTTGAATCTTCTGGGACCCTTTCAAACCCATGCCGTGAGCAAGCCCAGCCTTAGATCTGTGCATTCAGAATCTGTAGTCAGGAGAGCTCTCCCAGTACTGCCAACACGCAACCACATGGGGAATGGCTCCAAAGGCATATAATCTATGCAGAAGACAAGGAGTTTAGGCCAACAAAAGCTTTGAGTGCCTATTGGATGCCGCTCAAAATACAGTTGCAAATTTGAGGAAAGTGTCTGAATGATTAAGAGCCCATTGTAAATTCCATTATTTAATACTTCAAGTATTTTCTTTTGTTAATGTTTACTCAAACACTCATCAAAATGATCGAAACAATTCAGTACCCTTTGCAATGTGGCATTTATTGAAAATCTAATTCATTAAGAAGCCTTCCATATAGAACTGTGATTTGAGGTCTATAATCCCAGATCCCCACTGGGCTGCAGAAATCAGTAAATCCAACATCACTTACTGAAGAGAAGCTAAAGGAAATGTTACACAATTGTACTTACACAGAATTCTTCATAGACCCGGTATACTTGCAAACGTTTAAAAATTGTTCTCTATTTGTATGTGTATATGACATATTTTCCCCAAGCAAGGATTCATTTTATGCCAATTTTTCAAAATCATTTAGTATATCATTTCTATCATATTTAATGAAAACAATTACATCTGCACAGAAGGCATTCAAAAAACAATAGAGTGAAGAATCCTAGTAATAAAAAGCCTGAACTGATATCTAAAAATCAATCTGGAATGTAAAAAAATGGTACTAGCATCTTAGATTTTAAGAGTTGTTATATCGGCAGAAAATTTTCAGATCTAATTTAACACAGATGCATGACCACATTGTAAATATTCCAGAAAAGAACTCTCAGTGAAATTCGTGTTCCTGGAAGTAGTCCTATTTCTCTGGCATATGGAAACCTGTCTATACACAGAAAGTGACTAGACATACAATCCACAAAGCGATGCTCAGCTCATGGTTTGGGAAAGAAATGTACTTTATGCACCTTGGGTTATATCGCCATGAGATGGAATTGGGGCTTTTATTTGATTTTTATTGTGTAAAAAGCCAAAGTTACTGAAGATTTGAACCTACAAAAAGCTTTCCATCAGGGCAATGCAGACCATTTATATATTTGCATATGAGACCTACTTATTCCTAGAAATGTGCTTAGGTTTTTTCAACTCTTATTTCAGCTTTCTATGAGGTTTTCATGTCCTCTCTTTCTGTAGACTGCTCGGGAGCCCGACGAGTCTCTCCAAGTGACTAAATTAGGTATTTTTCTTAAAAGACCACCTCTTTTAGACACATGGATGTATGAATATACAAATGTTATAGCATTATATGTATGATTTCAGCAATGTATATGTAAAATTTTTAGATCTATATACTTTTTAAATATCTACAGAGCATACAATTTTTAAATAAGCCATTATCAGCCTAATTCTCACCCACTAAATCTGGGCAGAAAAATGTTTGTGCTTTCAGGAACATAACCAGAACATAATCCAGACCTGGGAATTATTGGGTATTTTTCAAAAGATAGAAATTTTTATGAGCGTTCTCAGCAAACAAAAATTGGAAATACAGACTCAGCCAACCCTACCATATTGTGGCTCCTATAATGAACAAGATCTAACTTAAACCAACAAACATTTTGCTCTGATCATGGAAATGCCTGTAGAACCTTGATCTACAGGTTCATTGATGCTCCCTGGTGGACATCAGCTTCAATTAGGTTTTTAGCTGAAAGGACTGGAGGAGAACTTATGCAGGTACAGAAGACTTTAGCAAGTCAGAAAAAACTTCTTAAAAAGAAAACTGACATCACACACCTTTATGGAAGCTTCTCTTATTCTTAAGCAATGAACAAAATACTCACCTTTTGTAAAAATATGTGAATAACCAACCACCTTGATCAAGAATAGGTGAGTTCCCTGTAAAATCTATTCCTTTTGGTACGACTTACAGATCAAAGGTGATCCAAAAATGGGCTCTATTTAATATGTATTTTTATGTAAAGTAAGTGTTTAAACTGTATCTCTCAAACCAACAGGTAGTAACCCAATATTTTTTGCTCTTGGAAGAACAGAGATATTTTGATGCTTACAGCAGCTTTTACCCGTATTTTAAGAGACTACAGTGTGTCCAATAAATGTGCGCTGTATGTAATGCATTCCTTGACACACACTACATACTATGAGGGTTAACAATGCAGTCTGTCAAGCAATATAAAATAATTTCACATGATTTTATCCAGAAAGAAATACAAATGTATCAAATTGCTTTTTAGAAAAATGAAGGAATAAAATCAAATAAACATGGCGGTATGTTCTCAATATTTCAAACGCCTAAAAAGAACCTTCTTGGAAAACACATCTCGAGCTCACAGGATGAGGATCCAAGAGTTGCTGGACCTCTTAACTCCCTTCAGATAGGTAACTAGCCCCTCCGAAAAAGTGAAACTGCAGAAAGAAGGATCCCCTCCGCGTCGAGCTTGCTAAGTGCACTGTTGAAATTTCCCCATCTCAGCAGACTTCTTTCTATAAAGGTCAGTAATCAGACTGCTGGCTGTGAATGCAGACTGAGGAAGTGTCGAGCACTGAGGAACAAGCTAGAATTTGCAGACACATACTCACACCCAGATCACTTTACCAAATATAGCTTACAATCATCTCAGCTCTGCCTCTACTTTTTTCTATTCCTTTACTTTTTGTTTGGCTTTTCAAGACAAAAAGCCACCAGCTCTGTTCCCAGATTTTCTGCCACTCTTTTTGACGGAATACCTGTAAAGAAATGAGTAAGTGTTTTATTTGTGTCTGAAAGGTTTTCATTAGCACTCCCCTTCCCTCCCCCAACACACGCACACGCGTTCACACATACACGCACTCGCACACGCACACACTCACAGATGTGCTTTTCTTCGCTCCCATGTCAGTTGCTCTCATCATTATGCAGCATTGCTCCATCTCCTCTGTTTTCCTGTTCAGGCTCCATGTTCTTGTGCGCCACTGCTCCTGGCCACTTTCCTTGTCTCTTCCATTCTGTCTGACAGCTGGGCAGACATCCAAGATCTTTGCCATTTTAGTGGCTCAAGGAGTCTACCAGATAGTGTTCAGACTAGAGGGATGACCTCACAAGGAATTTATTTTTCCTTTTGGGTCTAAGTTTTGTGAGTTGGACACAGGACTGATGTATTTTCTAATTCAAGCCAATGGTAATGGAGCGACTGAACCAGAGTTGAAGTCTCTGACAGCTTTCTGTAGATTCAGAGAACCTGTTAGGAGAGGGGAAAAAAGTTTAAAGCAGAATCGGTCTTCATCTGAAAATGGGACATGAATTCTACTCGGCATTCCTACTCTGAACATGCTAACACAACAGGTAAAATCTTAAACATACCAAAAGTCAATAAACTCAAAGTTACGGTTTTCACAGCAACCGTAACTCATATGTCAATGGCATTTTCCACTCCTGCAATAGGCGTTAAGTTTACCAGTCCAATGCAAATGCGTAGTGTAGCCAAGTTAGCTACTGAGCTCCCTGACTTTTCTTGACATGGAACCAGTCAGACCCATCATTATACTCTGTTTAAATGGCACTTGTCAAGCTCTTGGCCAAAAAAACTCCTCTGTTTGTATTACCCTGACTGAAAAGAAGTACAAACTTACAAGGTTAACCCCCTCTGGGTAAACCAGGGACCCAAGGATTCCACATCCCCGTTAGAAGCCCAGAATTCCCCAACTCACATACCCACATGGCTTCCAACCCCCGAGTGTGGTTTGAGTTTTATTTCTCAGTAAACACATGGAAAAGTTGAAGTACCAGTGGCATGTTAGGATATTTGAGGTAGTTAAGTTGACTTGTTTATAGATCTTTGAAGTTTTATGGACTTTCCAGGTATCATCTCAAGCACTGAATTTCACCAGAAACATCAAATATCAGTATTAGGAAAGTTCACAGTTTGTAGCCTGATACTTTAACTGCTTAGTAAAGATTATAGCCTTTTTTATCAGTGGTGAGTTGGTAACTGATAACATTTTCAATGAGCTCTGAAGTTTCTTTATAAGACTACACCATCTCAAGCCCAGATATTGAGTTCTATGACTGCGGTAAAGAGATAACACTATCTCCAATGAATATAGCTTTTGTCTCCACCCCGCCCCCATGAAGTATGAAGAAGTTATAAACTAACTTTGGAATTCCTCTCTCCTAAGCCCTGGCTGTGTCCCAGGCCCATTCTACAGGTGGGTTGGCTAAGACAGTGAGAACAATGATCCCAAGGTACTAATTGTACGTGAGTGAGCCTGGCAGCCTGGCAGCCGTCACATACGGCATTGTTGAGCACAGCAGAAAAGACACCCTTCCAAAAAACCAAGTAGAAAAGAAGTATCTCCATTGGATATCCCAATTTAAGATATTCCTCCCTGATGGCGCTGCCTCTTGCAAGGTGCAAGGCTGCAGAAGTGCAGCCAATAAAGCCTGGGCTGATCCCAAAAGTCAGGCACTCTTGCACTGGGCGTTACCTGGACAGCCAAACACCATGACAGCACTCAGAGAAAACCTGCTCTGGCCAAGCTGCGTAGCTGCTCTAACACAGCTCAAAGTTGGGGCTCAGTCATGTTCGGCCATAAAGCTGGTCTACAGCTCATGACTATCGTCTGGAGAACATCGCCTTATCTCTCTAAGCCTTGATCCCCTCAATATGTAAAACTGACATAATGATAACACCTCCCAACTACAAGTTAATAGATGCAAAGTCCATAGCATGCATTGTGTTCAATTCTCTGCGGTCTCTTGGAGCAATTCTGGTTTAGGCTCAGGAAGCTGAGGCTCTGCCTTTCACTGTAGCCCTAACAAATGTGTGACCTTGAAAACTGTCTCATTATAGGGGCACCTGGGTGGCTCAGTCGGTTAAGTGTCTGCCTTTGGCTCAGGACATGATCCCAGTGTCCTGGGATCCAGCCCCTAGTTGGGTCTCCTGCTCATCGGGGAGTCTGCTTCTCCTTCTCTCTCTGCCTCCCCACACTGCTCATTCTCTCTCTCTCACTTTCTTTCTCTCTCTTAAATAAATAAATAAAATCTTTTTAAAAAAGTATCTCATTATACTTTAATTCCTTAATCTTTACCTCATGAGAATATTGAAATAATTATAAGTGAAAATACTTGCAAAATAATTTTTTATACCACTGTGTTATCTTTGAAAGTAATTATATCTATCTGAAGTTTTAAGGTGAGAAAAACAATAAATAGGATTAGAAAATGGGTTTACTCAAATAGAGTAGGAAAAATGATAATGGTACTTTTTCAAGAAGGAAGAGTCTAGCTCCTTCAGGCCAGGGTCGCAGTTTCTTAAAACAAAAATAACTCTACTCAGGCAATTCACTGCAATTAGTTCCACTATGCTGGAGAGAAAGTTCTCACTAAAATAGCTGATGAGTATTACTGATATCCCAGTGTGTTTTGTGCTTGACTTTGTAAGGGTTTCCACAGGATTCTTTCATGGCTGCTGTAAAGCCTTTTTCATGAAAACAAGATCTCAAAGGTTCTCACATACAAAGAAGAATGCTCTAGAAACATGGCCATGATCCTCGGTCTGGATAAACATTTTACCACGGGCATTTTTATTTGAGAGTCGAAATATTGAGGGTCTCCCAAATTTCTGACTCACACTAAAAGAGGATAAAAGAGGCCTAAATTACCCTTCCTTTCTGTTGGGACTTCACAGAAACTTCCAAAAAGAAAGAGATTCCTTTTGTCCCTTACCCCTTGATCCGTTCCACAGGCCTGAGACGGCGCTACTTATTTTACGCCTCCCCAGTCGATAACAGTTACACAAGATGTCTTCTCCTGTTTTCTCCTCCACCCTGAGATAGAAGAAGACAGATGGAAGTGGGATAAGAGAGGCTGACCTCAGAGCCGAGGCAGGGTCACTGAAGCAACCTGCACGTCTGGTGCAATGTCAGCACGTTTACAGAGCCGGAGATACACCACCAGTGCCGATCTCGGGCGGCCCAGACCAGTGATAAAGTCCCAGCGCCACCTTCTCCGCCCTTCACAGCCCGCAGGGGTTCAAAGGTCAGAAATCTGTAGCTGCCTTACTGATAAAGTCGACCAGATTGTTCATTTGAAATGTCACAGAAAATAAATGGGATTCTTTTCGATACGTCACCATCAGCATTAGGTTTTATCATTAAAATACTTCAGCATTTTACTGACTGGCTTTGGAACATGTTTTATGTCTGGAACATAAATTTTTTTTTTTTTTTTTTTTGCTTTCAACAAATTTTTGAGTACTCACATGTGTCTGGCAGAGCATTAAATACTAGAGAAGGGGAGAATAATAAGGATAATTACTGTTAAATAGGAACACTCTGAGGGCTACAGGTACAAGGGGAGTTTTTCAAAAAGAAGTTCTTTTCTCAGCTGCTCAGAGTATTGTTACAGAACTTAAAATGTGTAAAAACAACACATTATGTTAAGTACTATAATAAAGGTAGAAGCCAAGTTTTGTGTGGTTCCTAAGTAGAAAGCAATAAACTCGCTAGGGGTTCAGGCAGGGCTTTACATTAAAAGTGACATGTGACTATATTCATTTGTAGAGACAGAAAAAGAATTATTTCAATATTATGCTTTATTACAGAAATATGTATTTGGTCTTTCAGATTATTAAAATATATTTCTCACATGTATTTGGTCTTTATCCATCATTCCTCATGCACAACTCCCAAACCCTTGGAATTTTCTAAGTGTTGATGTCAGAAAAGTATCTCTTACTTTGAGGTGAATTTCTTCCCCCACCTGAGGATGGAGGTGGGTTGCCAAGAGAACCAACCATGTGATTAGAGGGTTGGAACTTTCAGTCCCATTCCTCAACCTCCAGGAAGGGAAGAGGGCCTGGGGGTTGAATAAATCACCAATTGTCAGTGATTCAATCCATCAAGACTATATAATAAAGCTTCCATAAAAATCCAAGAGCTCAAGCTTGGGAGAGCCCCCAGATTTGTGGCCACGTGGATGTTCTGGGAGGGTGGTATGCCTGGAGAGGGCCTGGAAGTGCACACCTTTTCCCCACACCTTGTCCTGGACAGCTCCTCCATCTGGTTGTTCCTGAGTTATATCTTTTTATAAAAAGAGGTAATCTTAAAAAAAAAAAAAAAAAAAAGGTAATCTAGTATGTAAAATGTTTCTCCGAGTTCTGCAAGCTGCTCTAGCAAATTTACCAAAGCTGAGGAGGGGTGATGGGAGCTTCTGACTTATAGCCAATGGGTCACAAGTGCAGCTAACAACCAGGTTTTGTGACTGATATCTGAAGTCCAAGGCAAGGGATCATACGAACCTCCAAAAGATAGCCGATTGGTCAGAAGCACAGATTGTCAACCCAAATCTTTTTTTTTAGGTAAACTGAGGCAAAATCAAAGTACCAAAAATGGACTTTATTCAGGAATAGTAGTGAAATTGCAATTTGAGAAAATGCATGCTGCCATATGCTCACGCAAATCCTTCTAGGGTTTGGGATGGGCTGTATTTACCCGCACAGAGAGCAAAGAGGGGGAAATCCAGCCCAATTCCAACCAGTATGCTCATCAGCTGGAGAAGGGCAAGAAATTCTTGGCAGATGTTCATAGGTCAGGAGATAAGTCTTGGTCTGTAATTCAGGCATTTACCAAAAATCAGTCTCTCACTTAAATTTCTGTTCTTCTGAGGGTATATGCATGACATCTCTTCTGGTTACCTTGTAGATGGTAATCTTTTTACTAGGTAATAACCTGGGCTTGCAATCAGCATCTGAAAGAGGCATTGGGCAGTTTTATGGGATCCTGTCCCCAACCTGGGGAATCTGATGCTGTCTCCAGACAGATAGTGTCAGAATTGAGTTGAATTGTAGGACACTCAGATTATGTCATAGAGAATGGCTTGTTGTGGGGGGAAACCTCCACACATTGGGTGACCAAGGCATCAGAAGTGAAACGTCCCATATGAGCAACACAGGAGACTCACAGGTAGAAAAATACAGTGGGGAAGAGCAGGGTTTCTCCCTACTTAGGACAGAAAAGGCCGAGGACTTTTTCTATATAATTATATACCATGACCATGTGGGGTTTTTTTTTCCAGGTATGGAAACGCTTCAACATTTAAAAATCAATGAACATAATCCATCATGTCAATGGACTAAAGAAGAAAAATCATGTGATCATACAGATACATGCAGAAAAAGCATTTGATAAAATCCAACAGTAATTCATGGTAAAATTTGTTAGCAAACTAGAAATAAAGAATAACTTCCCCAAATTGCTAAAGAACAATTACAAAAGACTCAACTAACTTAACATCATACTAAATTGTGAAAAAACGAAAGGTTGTTTCACCCTTCAAAGCAGGAACTAGGTAAAGATGCCCCCTCTCTCCACTCCTATTCAACACTACTGGAAGTCCTAGTTAGTGTAATAAGACAAACAAAAGGAAGTAAAAGGTATAGAAATTAAAAAGGAAAAATTAAATCTGTCTTTGCTCACAAAAGAGATGACTGTGTATGTAGAAAATCCCAAAGATTTGACAAAAATCAATAACTCCTAGATTACAGCAGAGTCATAGGATACAAGGTTAATACACAAAAGCAAATTGTTTTCCATATACCAGTAATAAACATTTGGAACTTGAAATTAAAAACACAATATAATTTACATTAGCACCAAAAACCCCTTGAAATGCTTAGATATAAATCTAAAAAAATACACACAGGACCTATGTGAAGAAAACTACAAAAGTCTGAATAAACAGAGAGATATTCCATGTACATGGGTAGGGTGACTCAATGTTGTCGAAGTCTCAGTTTTTCCCCATCTCCAGCTATCAATTCAATGCAACACCCATCAAAATTTCAGCAAGCTATTCTTGCAAAAATTAACAAACTGTCTCTAAATTGTATATGGCATGACAAAAGACCCAGAATAGCAAACAAAATACTGAAGACGAGCAAAGTGGAGGTTTGGCACTAGCCAACATCAAGACTTACTATACAGGGGCGCTTGGGTGGCTCAGCGGGTTAAGCCTCTGCCTTCCGCTCGGGTCATGATCTTAGGGTCCTGGGATCGAACCCCACATCGGGCTCTCTGCTAAGCAGGGAGCCTGCTTCCCCCTCTCTCTCTGCCTGCCTCTCTGCCAACAAGGAAGTAGGGCAAGAAGAGCTCCCATTCACTGCTGGATAGAATGTGAAATGGTGCTACACTTTGGAAGACAACCTGACAGTCTCTTACAAAGCTTACCATAGTCTTAATATACAAGGAAGCAACTACATAACCTAGGTATTTACCCAATTGAGTTGAAAAGATATGTCCACAAGAAAGAATAAATTTTGAAAAAAGGTAAAGCCCTGCACATGAATATCTCAGATTATTTTATTCATAACTGACAAAAACTGAAAACAATCAAGATGCCCTTTAATAAGTGAGTGGGTGAACAAATTGGATTACAAATGTACGAGGGACTATTCTTCACTGACAAAAAGGAAAGAGCTATCAAGCCATGAGAAGACAGGGAGAAACCTTACCTGCATATTGAGGACCTTGACAGTTTTGAGAAGTAATTGTTGGGTATATTGTGGGATATCCCTCCACTGGAATTTGTTTGATATTTTTCTCATGTTTAGATTAGGGCTCTGTGTTTTTGGGAGGAAGATCACAGAGATAAAGAGCCGTTGCCATCACATCATTTCAAGAGTACATACTGTCAACATGATTTATGAAAGTTAATGTTGACCTTGATCATCTGGTTGAAGTAGTGCTTGTCATGTTTCTCCACTGTTATATATAGTAAATAAAAGTTACTCTTTTATTTCCCTGGTCTGTACTATACTCATTGCAAAGAAGTCACTATGCACAGCATACCCTGTAAGGGCAGGAAGTTATACCCCCTCCTCTTTTAGGGCGGAGTGGATACATAATTGATTTAGAATTCTTCTGCAACGGACATTTGTGTCTTCGTCACTTAATAATTTATTCATTAACTTACGTACCAGATGATCACGAATAAATCTGACAAAAATTTGCAAGACTTGCTCACTGAAAATTATACAGTGATAAGAGAAATTGAAGACCTAAATAAATAGAGAAATACCATTTTCAAGTATGGTTCTTAAGACAGTATTATTAAAACCCAACCTCCCACAAATTGACCCACCTAGTGTCAGCTGATAGGGTCAATTTGTAGAATTTGGCAAGCTGATCCCAAAATTCATTTGAAAATGCAAATAATCTCGTAGTAGTCAAAATGACTTTGAAAAAGAAGAACAAAGTTGGATCACTCATACTACATGATATGAAGATTTGTTTTATACCCATTTATTATATACTTATTATCAGGGCAACATGGTCTTGCCATATAGGTAGGCAGATAAATAAATGACAATGGTCCAGAAGTAGACTCCTATATATATGATCAATTGATTTTCAGAAAAGGTCTCAAAGCATTTCAATAAGGAAAGGAAAGTATTTTCAACAAATTGTGCTAAAAAGCAGACAGCCATAAGCAAAGGGGAAAAAATATTTTACCATTTACCTCACAACATATGCAAATGAGTCCTAGACCATGTGTAGAGGTTAAAACAAGAAACCTTCTTGAGGAACATACAGGAGAAAAATCATAGTATCTATGGGTTTAAGATTTCTTCAATAGGACAAAAATATCACGAACTATAAAATAAAAATACATAAATTAGATTTCATTCAAATTTTACACTTTTATTCTTCCAAAGACATTGTTAAGACTATGAAGAAAGAAACCACAAACTGGGTGAAATATATATCTGTCAGAGGACTTGTACAAAGAACATTTCTAAAACTCTTATAAAGATTATCCATACCAAGTGTTAGTGAGGAGTTAGAGCAACTGGAACTCTCATACACTGCTGGTGAAAAGGTAAAATGATCTAATCCACTGTGAATCTGAAAGTCAATTAGGTAGTTTATTAATAAATGGAACATGCACCTACCATATGACTTAGCAGTTTACTCCTTGGTATTTGTCCAAGAGAAATGAAAGCCTATGTCCAAAGACTTATATGTAGATATTTATAGCAACTCTATTTGCAATAATCAAAAACTGGAACAAACCTCATGTCCTTCAAAAGATATAAACCTGTTATTCATCTGATAAAATACTGAGGTGTGACCATACACTGGAATACTACACAAAAATAAAAGGAATTAACTATTGACATTTGCAACAACAAGAATAACTTTTACAGTAGTTATTCTGAGTGAAGGAAACCAAATAATGACAGCAAAACCAAATAACAACAGCATTGTGGGGAGCCTGAGTGGCTCAAGTTGATTGAGTGTCTGACTCTTGATTTCAGCTTAGGTCATGATCTTAGGATCATGGGATAGAACCCTGTATCAGGCTCTTCAGTCAGCAGGGAGTCTGCTTAAGGATTCTCTTTCTGCCTCTCCCTCTTACACCCCCCCCGCAATAAATAACTAAATCTTTAAAAAAGGAAAAAAGAATACACATAATATGATTCCATATTATATGTTATATATTATATATATGTTATATATTATGTTATATATGTTATATATTATATATTATATGTAAAAGTCTAGAACATACAAATTAATCTGTAGTGACAGAAGCAGGTCAGTTTTTGCTTGGGAATGGGGTGGGCAGAGTGGAGTGGGAAGGAGTGAGGGATGGCAAAGAGGCATGGAGATACTTTTGAGGGTAATGAATATGTTCACTATCTTGATTGTGGTGATTGTTCTATGGGTGTCTACAAGATCAAAAGTTGTCCAATTTCACACTTTAATATTTGCATTTTATCGTATATCAATTACATCTTAATAAAGCAAAAAACTAAGTGATCAATCCATCTTACATCCTCTTCTGACTGTAGTTCCATCTGTCGATCTCTACTTCACTTCAGCAGCCCTTCCAATGGCTTTACCCCCGAGTTGTCCATTACCTAGAACTCAACCCATTCTGGAATCTCAAACTTAATACCTTGCTTTTACTCACACAACCTGTCATTCCAGCTTATTCACTTCCTTATTCTCAAGATTTTTTTTAAGATTTTATTTATTTATTTGACAGACAGAGATCACAAGTAGGCAGAGAGGCGGGCAGAGAGAGAGGGGGAAGCAGGCTCCCTGCTGAGCAGAGAGCCCGATGTGGGGCTCGATCACAGTACCCTGGGATCATGACCTGAGCCGAAGGCAGAGGCTTTAACCCACTGAGCCACCCAGGTGCCCCTATTCTCAAGATTTTTAACTTTCAATCACTTCAAAGCCTTGGTCCCATGATCCAGACATTTTGCAATTTTTCTAATTTTTTTCATTATGCTTAACAACTCCCTCCACAACCCCTCACATGGGGTTTTACTCTGTGAAAAACCCCACACTGGACCCTGTGCATCTGGTGACACCACTATCCTCTTTGAGATTTAATTTACTTTTCTTTGAACGTTAGAATCTATAGTCCATACTTCCATTACTTCCATCACTTTTATTACTTCCACATTTCTTGAGTCTTATTTTCCTCCAAAATCTCATACCCCTAGTCCTTCCTTTGAGCTTACTTTGTAAATCCTCAGTATCTGATCTGTCAAACTCTCCCATTCCACTCTTCTATCTATAAGGCATGCTGAATGCTGAGGGAGAAACCTTACACAGTTGGAAAGATTGTCACACCTGATTGTCCCCTAAACCTACACTGGCTCTTCTCCATTTCAGTTATGCCAACTCCATTTATAATAACGTAAGTCAAAGCCCCTCAAGAGTTATCTTTCTATTGTCTCCTTTTCTACACTCCACCTGCAGTGAGTCAGGAAATTCTGTTTGTTCCACCCCTTAAATTTATTCAGAATCCAACCACTACTCACTATTTCTAATACCACTATTTTGGTCCCAGCTACTATCTTCAATCACCTCCATGACAGCCCACTCCCTTCTGGTCCCCCTGCTTCTTCACGCACCGTCTGTCTATTCAGAAGACATCAGCCAGAGTCATCTTTTTAATACCTAAAAATGTTCATATGTCACTTCCTGTTCAAAACCTGCAATGCTCCCCCATTTTACACAGAGTAAAGCCCAAAGCTCCTGCATGATCTGCACGTCCCCATAGCATCTTTTTTGTATATGTGCTGCCGACGCGAGCACCCCCATAGCATCCTTTTTGTATATGTGCTGCCGACGCGAGCACCCCCATAGCGTCTTTTTTGTGTATGTGCTGCCGACGCGAGCACCCCCATAGCATCTTTTTGTATATGTGCTGCCGACGCGAGCACCCCCATAGCATCCTTTTTGTATATGTGCTGCCGACGCGAGCACCCCCATAGCATCCTTTTTGTGTATGTGCTGCCGACGCGAGCACCCCCATAGCATCCTTTTTGTGTATGTGCTGCCGACGCGAGCACCCCCATAGCATCTTTTTGTATATGTGCTGCCGACGCGAGCACCCCCATAGCATCTTTTTGTATATGTGCTGCCGACGCGAGCACCCCCATAGCATCCTTTTTGTGTATGTGCTGCCGACGCGAGCACCCCCATAGCATCCTTTTTGTGTATGTGCTGCCGACGCGAGCACCCCCATAGCATCCTTTTTGTGTATGTGCTGCCGACGCGAGCACCCCCATAGCATCTTTTTGTATATGTGCTGCCGACGCGAGCACCCCCATAGCATCTTTTTTGTGTATGTGCTGCCGACGCGAGCACCCCCATAGCGTCTTTTTTGTGTATGTGCTGCCGACGCGAGCACCCCCATAGCATCCTTTTTGTGTATGTGCTGCCGACGCGAGCACCCCCATAGCATCCTTTTTGTGTATGTGCTGCCGACGCGAGCACCCCCATAGCATCCTTTTTGTGTATGTGCTGCCGACGCGAGCACCCCCATAGCGTCTTTTTGTATATGTGCTGCCGACGCGAGCACCCCCATAGCGTCTTTTTGTATATGTGCTGCCGACGCGAGCACCCCCATAGCGTCTTTTTTGTATATGTGCTGCCGACGCGAGCACCCCCATAGCGTCTTTTTGTATATGTGCTGCCGACGCGAGCACCCCCATAGCGTCTTTTTGTATATGTGCTGCCGACGCGAGCACCCCCATAGCGTCTTTTTTGTGTATGTGCTGCCGACGCGAGCACCCCCATAGCGTCTTTTTTGTGTATGTGCTGCCGACGCGAGCACCCCCATAGCGTCTTTTTTGTGTATGTGCTGCCGACGCGAGCACCCCCATAGCGTCTTTTTTGTGTATGTGCTGCCGACGCGAGCACCCCCATAGCATCTTTTTGTATATGTGCTGCCGACGCGAGCACCCCCATAGCCACCTCCTACTCCTCCCCATCCCCACCTTGCGTAAGAAACATCTTCCACACTATCCTCCTTTTTCCTTCAGGATGTCAACCCAGTCATGCCTTGGGACTAGAATGTTCTCTCCACTATCTACATGGCTAATCCCTTCCCTCTTCCAAGTCTTTGCTCAAATGGTATCATCTCAAATAAGTTCTACCCATACCTATATTCACAACCTACCTCTTCGGCCCCTCAATCTGTTCTATGTTACCCTTTATTTTACACTACTTTTCATCGACTATGAACTACAATTTTCCTCTTTTGTTTCTTGCCAGTCTCCCATCATTAAATATGAACATAAATATCTCGACTATTTGTGTATCAATGCATCTGATAAGATTAAAAAGTCTTTGCACATAGGGGCGCCCGGGTGGCTCAGTGGGTTAAAGCCTCTGCCTTCGGCTCAGGTCATGATCCCAGAGTCCTGGGATCGAGCCCCACATTGGGCAGTCTGCTCTGCAGGGAGCCTGCTTCCTCTTCTCTCTCTCTCTCTGCCTGCCTCTCTGCTTACTTGTGATCTCTGTCTGTCAAATAAAAATAAAAAAAAAAATCTTTAAAAAAAAAAAGTCTTTGCACATAGAAAATATTTGGTTAATATTTACTGAATGAATAAATGAATATTAGTGTTCTCTGTATACGCTAGTACATTAAATATGGCCTATGGAGTCAAAATATTGAGTTCAAGCCCTTCTCTAACAAGATAACTGTCAAAGCATTTTTTTAAAAATTCCCTGTGCCTTAGTTTCCCCATCTCTAAAATAAAGATGATTATTATATCTGTCTTAAAGAGTTATTGTAAGAATCAAAAAAATGAATATATTTACAACGATTAAAGATATAAGTAGAATGCAGTAAACACCCAACAAATATTAGGTATTTCCCAATTCTACCCCTCCCAAAATCTATTTAAAGTGTTCTACCTAACCTCAAGCCCACCTCTTCCATATTTTCAATGGATGAACTTGCCCCTAATTAACAGGAACAAACATACTGTACCAAGCAAGGACTCTTTCTTTTCTCCATTAAAATGAATTTATACATAAACTTGTCTTTCATCATTTTCTTTGGTTCTCAGTGGAGAAAGTAACCCTTCTTCCCAGAGCCTGTGCCATCCCTCACTCATGCTCTGTAACCATCTCTTCCCACAACCTCAAGGACAATGTTCTATTATATCTTTCTATTTCTACTGTCTTTCCTTCTAAACACACACACACACACACACACACACACACACATACACACAGTGTCCTTCCACATTTGCTCCAAAAAATAAATAAAAACTTACTTTCTTAAATTTCAAATCCTGTTCTAAATTCCGTTCTCTCTTCTTTTCCTTTCTTTCATGATAAATCTTCTTAACTCAGTAGAATATATTGGAGATTACCCTTTCTCCCTTCCTTTCAACTCAGTTCTTTTCAACTCACTGTATTCTGACATTCATTTTACAACTCCAATGAAATTGTTCTCCCCAAGTTCATGAATGACCTCCACATTTCCCAACTCAGTGTTCAGTTTCCTCTTCCTTAACTCGGTATGTTTGTGTCTGTGACCATTCACTTCCTACAATGCTAACTTTCCTGATTCTCTTTTGAGCTCCATGACTTGTTAATCCAGACTATGTCACTGATTTGTTATCTTCCTTCCTAAATGTCCATTATCCCTCCAAGTCTTTGCTTTTGGCTCTTTTCACCTGACACCTGATTCTTCATCTGAACAGACTATACTACTTATCATCCCCTGGACTTTGGTTATTTACATGTGGAAAAAAAAACCCAGACTTCCATTAACATCAGTCATTAAATTAATCTAACAGAAATATCATTAGGTCCCAAACTGGACCCAATATCAAAATGTTTCCTCTTTTCAACTTCCATATCTCATTGAATGATGTTACCATCCATCCACTTGCCCACACAGAAATTTGGCAGGCATCCCAGATTCTTTTTTCTCATTGAGACTTCACACTGAGCTACCAAGTCCTACAGATTTTAACTCCTTAATATTGACTCATCTCCATGTCATTCTCTCTATCCCCAAAGTCATTACCTTAATCCAGACCCTCATCACTTCTTGCCTGGATTACCACAACTGCCTCCTAACTAGCCTCCTTCCCTCAAGCCTGGCACAGCTCCAATCCCTACTTCACACAGTTGCCTATGTGTTCTTTCTGAAATACAAATCTGATCATGTCATTTTGCTGTTGAAATTCCTTCAATTCAGGATAAATTTGAGACTCTTTAGATTAACACACAAGATACTTCATGATACGATGTTCCCATACATTCTACCTTCATCTCTCCTCATTAATCCCCACAAATTCCCTGCTCTTGGTACTATACTGCTTAAGATTCAACAAATGTCACATGCTATTTCACTCTGGAGAGTGAAATAGATCTCCCCTCCCCACTCCCATCTGTCTGACTGCTTGTCATCTTTGAGAGATGATCTCAACTCCTCTACCACTATGAAGTCATCCCTGATCCATTAAGAAATTGTTAGCTGTCCCTATATTTCTTTTACATCTCTTTCCTGACCACTAGTATTTACTGATCTTAGCTACATACCATGCTTTGTTTATGTACCTTTCAAACATTATCACATTTAATTCTTACAATGGCACTTCAAGATGGTAATGTTATTATCCTCTTTTTACAATAAATTGAGATCCTGAGAATTTCTGTAACTCATCTAAGTTCATACACCTTAAAAGTGACAAAACCCAGCTTTTCCCTCTCCAAAGCCTGTGGTCCCAAAAATGAGGCTAAAACTGTTTTATCATTCAATATGTTATTGGTTGGCTTGGCTATTGATTTCTCACACAGGATCTGGCATATAGCAGCTTATTAATAAGCTAATTAGTGAATATGTTTGATTTGGGAAATATTGATATGGGGATACCCACAAGGCCTCTGGGTTAGCATGTTGTTTATCAGGTCTTGGAGCTCCAGCAGAAAGTTTAAGCTACAGGTAGAAAACTGAAACCCTTCAGCAGTAGCTGAGACTGTGCAAGGGAGGACATTGCCATGGAGCACAGAACCGAGAGGGGAGCAGCAAGAGCTGGAGAGTGAGAGGATGGAGTCAGAGAAAAATGGCACCAAGGGACTTCTACTAAGCTGGAAGCTGAAACAGACATAGATATGGGGATGGGGTGGGAAGCTCAACAGAGACAACCATAAAAATGTCTCTACTGTCAAGAGTGTGAAATTATTATAGGAAGGCTGAAGGGAGAACAGGCTCATTTCTGCCCTTTGCCCTTGCCCTTGACCACCTGGCCCTGGTTGCCTCACTGAGACTGAATGCCCTCAATCTGTATTAGGCTAACCCTCAATCTCCGCCCCCTCCGAGGAGAAGCCCTTACCACTCCCCGGTGAGAGTGTGCACTCAACCCTGTAGTAGATGGAGAACAGAGCTGTGGTCCTAGTTTCTTGTCATAGAGCCCCCTGAGGTGGAGAGATAAGTCATAAAATTGTTTACATATGAATACAGAGAAAGTGAAATAAAATATTTAGGTAATAGACTCAGGATCACATGAAAAATCAGGATTCCAGTTTCTTTTTAAACTTTATTTCTTGAAAGGGGAAGGTCCCATTTGGCTTAACATAATAAAGGTCCACTTTAATAATTTTGTTTCTGATAGAGTGACCACAGAGGATTTTGCCACATTCTGAAAAATACATGGATTTCTTCAACCCTCTCAGCAGTCATCTCTGTGTTTTTCTCGCTCTTTCCGATGTGTGAGTTGTTTATGCCCAAATGTCCTGGCCTCACGTGTGCTCTCTGGCAGGAAGCTGTACTTTTGTGGAAAATCCTCCCCCTTCTTGCATGTCCTTTCTTTGACACACCAAATGTTGTTCCCTCTGAGGTGCTTGGGAGTGGTAATCCTGAGGGTGTGAGTCACCCTCCAGGGGAACATCTTACAAGGTTTGGAAGTCCAACTTGCCCAAGAGGAGAGTAACTTTCTTCTTATATGTTAACAGTTTTCTCACATGCTGTTCTTATTTTTAATTAGGTAATGGAAGGCCAATAACAAAGGGATCTTTCCAGCCCTTAAAAAAAATTAAAAAGTGCATGAGTTTTAGAAAACAAGAATAAGAGATGAGAAAGCCTCTTCCAGGACCACGTGGCTTTCTGCCCATGCTCCATCAGTTGTCCTTGAGGGCTGTGTTGGGCTCTGCGTGGACAGAGCCTACCCAGCAACGGACTCAGCCAGCTGCAGGATTACAAGATTTCTTGCTAAATTTAGTGCCAGGTTTCCCTGCACTGCTTCAATTTGTCCTGAATCACCTCCTTCTTTCTTTGCCAGATGGAGCAATGCAGCATACCCACGGACACCCAAAGCTTTCAGTGAGGCAGGCCTTGTGGAGGATGCAGTCTTGTTCCAAATTTGAATTCATGTGACTTTTTTTTCCTTTTTTTTTCAGAGAGAGAGAGAGAGAGGTCCACCAGTGTGGCCTATTTTCTTTTTGAGCTCTGGGCACTGCATATCTGTTTGATGCGAGTGTTTTGTTTCTTTTTTTTCCTTTTCAAATCTAAGACTCATCAAATGTGACAGGCTGACAGTCCCAGAGACAAGGATTGTCTTCCTTGTATTCACGTGCAGCTGCAGGCTTCTACAGGAATGCACACAGGGACACGCAGCAGTTTGGAAAGAGTCACCCTTGGGATTAGAGCGACCACGGGCGCAGCGCCCCCAGCTAGCTGAGGTCACACCAGGGAAGGGCCTGCCAGCAAAGATTCATTCGGGATTCTTTCTCATTCTTTCGAGAACAAGTATTTTAACTGTCTTCTCACTAGTCCGTTTTTATCTGTTCCTCTTATCTGACTTTATTGCCCTGTTCTTCCAACCATAGGATCCAAAGGATTGTTTAATAGATCTCCTACCTAGACTGCAGTGGTCCATTTGAGCTTCTGAGCAACATCTAGCTGGTCACATTGTTGTCAATTCCCAGTTCACCAACCCCTTCCCACCAGGACTTCATCTGGAAGCCCCCCTCCGATATTCCAGTTGCTGCATTATGATAAAAGACAACCACAGGACTTTATTCCTCTATTATGACTTATACCCACACACCTGTTGGCACCACTGACCTAAGCATCTTGCTAATGGGAATAATGTCACACACAACCAATCCATGTGTCCCCAAAAATGCAATGAGGTCCATAGGCCAAGAAGAGATTCAGTGTAAGATTCTTACTCATTGTAGTATTCCTCTGAATTTCTCAGGAAATACTTGTTGACTTGAACATAACCACTAAAAGCAAGGATGACTCATCTTAGACATATCTTCAGTTCTGGAAAAAATAACTCAAACCCCACTCCCTACTGAAAATGGATCAAGTCACCATTTGGGCATCAGACACCACAGTGGCTCAGCTGCATTTCTCTTCTTTCCACTGTCACTGCTAAAGCAACAATTTGGGACTGATATTCCTAGGACAATGGCAGTTGCTGCAAAAGGGGTCATATCTATGATTACTATCTCTTCCCTGAATGAAACAACTTCTAAGGGCCTCTGTAAGCAGTTGACCCTAATAATATTATACACTAATCTGTTACATTGCCTATTATAGGGCTTCTACTTCTATCAGTACAGTCAGTAGCACAAGATTGGGTTATTTTCTTGAAGAAAAGCAAACAGGATGGATGGGCAGGAAGAGAAAAACGGCTTCATGTAATCACACAAATTCAAAGGAATGAATATCTTCTCCTGTCAGTGTGGTCTCCAAACTACCAAACAAGCTCAGGGAGACCTCTCATAATGAACCATAGACAGTAAACATGGATCCAGGCTCCACCATAAAAACCAACCAGTGATTTTTGTCCCATGCCAACCGGTGTGAAAACCTGTCAAAAGGTTGAAAATGTCTGAGACGGAAATTAACTTTTCTTAGGCAAAAGCATCAGGGATAGTGAAGAACAGGTTTTCAGAAAACAAAAGTGGACAATAGTACTGAATTACACTAAAGTAGTGTAAAAATTTCCCTCCTAGATGTCACAGCTAAACATTGTCCTGTGTGTTCAGTTATCAGGTCATTAGAGCTTGTAGTGGGATGGCAGAGAGGTGTGTTAATCATAAATTCTCACTTCAGCTGAGAAGTAAACCAAGTATAATTGTGTGCAGAGCCACTCTGGCCTTTTCTCTTTACCACCTTTTCTCGCTATTAGCACTTGTTTCCCTTCTAGTACTTCTTTCCCTCACTGTGCCCCCAAATCAGGCAAATCTGACCATGGTTTTCTGCTCCCATTTGCTCCCACCTCCCATTAGCTGGATCATTGTAGTAATATGTGGGGAAAGCTGCTCCAAGAACTCGACAAGTATTACCACATGAAAGAAATTTTGCAATACTGTAAAGTTATAAAAATCTTAAAAATATTCAAAAGCTTTCCAATTCTAAATCATCATAACTCCCTCATAGATACATACAATGATGAGTCCTGGAAACTTTAAAAGTAAATCTGATATCAATATATCCGAGCATTTTTAAATCCAGGAGGATAACATTCATCTAGCAAATATTTTTGGAAAATGTGCTCAGAACTGTGCCAAGATACTGATGATAAAGCCATGAACCAGGGACATGTCCCCACCCTCAAGTCCTATAGAAAACCGTAGAAAAGATAGTGAAAAAATAGTTCTCAAATGGTGGGATGAATATTGTAAAAGGGCAGTGTATGGTGCTATGCAGGCTTTTAAAAGGGGAAATGAACTGGTGACTAAGGGCTTCCCTGGGAGAGGAAGACATTTACCTGGAGATGTACAGAGTTAAGTGGGGAAGAGCAGGATGAGGATGTATGATGACTCTGAGCTAAAAAGAAAATTCTAGGGGTGCCTGGTTGGCTCAGTTGGTTAACCGTCTGCTTTAGCTCAGGTCATAATCCTAGTGTGCTGGGATTTAGCCCTGCGTCAGTCTCCCTGCTCATCGGGGTGTCTACTTCTTCCTTTCCCTCTGCCTCCCCCATTTGTGTGCTCTCTCTCTCTCTTTCTCTCTCTATCGCAAATGAAGGAAAGAAGAAAGAGAAAGAAAGAAAGAAAGAAAGAAAGAAAGAAAGAAAGAAAGAAAGAAAGAAAGATCGGTCTATGAGCAGCAGGAAAGCTGATTGGAGAATGAGGAGGAGAGTTGGGCTGGAGAAGGATAGAGATTGTCAGAGGTCATGCCTCTGGGGTCCTTGCAAGCCATGTTTCAGTGTGGATGTCGGCACACCTTTAAGTGTGTTATTGTGACTGGTTGTGGTAAACAGAGATGACTCTATGTCAAGTGGAATTTTCACATCCAAGAATCACAGAATCTGAGAGTTGGAAGGTACCTTCAAAGATACCTAATCCACGTGTCCACGAATTAATTGGAGCAGAAATTCCTTCCATGAACACACCTTATTATGTTTTAGAACTCATCCCTTGTTTGTATAAATCAAACTGTTCAAAATTTCTTTTCACCCCCAATCTGCTTCCTTGAAACTTCCCCCATATTTATGCCCTCTGGAGTTTCACAGAACCAGTCTAATCCTTTCCCATCTGACAGCTTCTCAAATGTTTAAAGACAACTATCTTGTCCCCATTATGTCTTCTTCCCCAGGCTAAAAATGCCTAATTCTTCTAACCGCTCTTCATATTACGTGATTCTAGACTAGCTCACCATGCTGCTGATACTTCTCGGGACAGGCTTAGTCTGTCAAGAGAAAATAAATCTGCATACAGATACTGATTTATCAACCTATTTTGCTTATATATCGTTTCTTTGCCCTAGAACATTAAATCTGGCATGCCTGGCTCTCAGAAACCTCAAACTCTCTTTGTCATTACGTGGGGAATCTTCAGGGGCATGGTGTATTGCCCTGCCAAATAAGCGTTCGATTAGTATCATTAGCTAACTGAATGGTCTTTCTCTATTTATTCCTGAGTACATGGCATGGTTTAGCAGAGTTTACAAAATCTGGAAAAGTGTGTGCAATGACAAATTTCAGGAAAACTAGTGTGAATACACCTGCTGACTTCTGAGACCAGCAGAAGTCAGCTGAGTCTGTCACAATAGGGAAAACCACAACATCGGGGAAAAAATGCCTTCTTGCAGAAATAATCAGTGTGGTCCATTCACCTCCGTTACAAAATTTTATTCTTATTTTAAATCTTGCCAGCCCCATGTACCAGGAACCACCCAAGTGCTGAGATTTTCTGGTCATCTGTGTAACCCTGTGATCCCAGTGATTCATTAAGAAGTAGGAACTGGGAAAGGCTTTTGAGATTTTTTTGTTTTGTCTTGTCATTTATATTCCACATTTGACTTTAAGATTAGGCTTAAAATTGCTGCCAGGCAACATATTTATCATGATAAAAAAATAATAATGTGCTATTAATTCTTCACAGTCTTCAGGAAAAGACATGTAACCTAAGTATAATAACTGCGATATGCCATATTGATGTGCACCCATGACAAGGTGATGCAGGCTGAAAAGTGAGTCCCAAAATACTTTCATGTCCCTGTGATAAACAACACTGACAACAAGCAAAAATAACTAAGTTACTTAGTTCAGGAAAATAAGACAGGAACCTAGTAAAATGGGATATTTATCTAGACTAATAGCTTGCTCATGAAGATTTGCTTCAAGACCTTCACCTCACTGTAGCATCATTCACCTTGTATGACCTCCCACAAAGTCCCCCAGCCGGGCCCGACCCTCCTTTTCTGAAACATTCTCAGAGCAGCAGGTCAGTGAGTGTTGCGATTCTAAAGCAGACATCAGTTCCCCAACACCAATTCCTCCTAGCCTATTCCTCCTAGATCCTGGGTCTGAGCTTGCTTTGACTTCGTGAAACTCCTCCATAAATACTATTGTTCCACAGTTCATAAAAACTACCAGATTCTTGGGGCGCCTGGGTGGCTCAGTGGGTTAAAGCCTCTGCCTTCAGCTCAGGTCATGATCCCAGGGTTCTGGGATCGAGCCCCGCGTCGGGCTCTCTGCTCAGCAGGGAGCCTGCTTCCTCCCCTCTCTCTCTCTCTCTGCCTGCCTCTCTGCCTACTTGTGATCTCTGTCTGTCAAATAAATAAATAAAATCTTAAAAAACTACCAGATTCTCTGATGAAATAGAAAACATTGCTCTTCTTCGAGCACAATTTCAGCATCTTTCTCTCAATCACATTCAATATATTACATCAGAATTTTTGGTTGATTTCTAAAAGTAACAAATACATACATGTACATGAATGCTTTGGGGAAGGGGGTCAGAGAACCCAAAGATGGGAGAAACAGACTGCCCTGAGAGGAGGGCACCTGGGTGGCTCAGTTGGTTAAGCATCTGCTTTCTGCTCAGGTCATGATCCCAGAGTCAAAAGATCATTTTACCTCTGACCCTCCCCCTTATCATTCTCTCTCTCCCTCTCTCTCCCTCTCTCAAAAAAATAAACAAAATCTTTTAAAAAATAAAAATAAAAAAATAAAAAATAAAATGTGAGAGGAGAAGGGAGTGAAAGAAAAAACAAGAGGAAAAAAATGTAAACCAGGAAAAGAGAGAGCTAAAACAAAGGAGAGAAGGAAACATCTAGAAAGAGGCAGATTTTCCCTCCATACCATTCCTTCACCACTTGTCCTGAGTCCCCATTGTTATCTGACTCCTCATTGAAACTCACTTATCATTTCATGAAAGTTCTAAGAAGAGACCTCAAGAGCTCCTTTAGGATCTTCAGTTTTCCAGCAAACTTGCTCCATAGTGAACCCAGGAAGCTCTGAGGATATATATTCCTCAAACTACCTTAGTACTCTCTGGCACCTCATAGTACACATAAATTGAAAATTCATCCTCATGTCACAGCAGAACAAAGGGAAAAGTCACACTATGGTGTGTTTAAAAATAAACTATTTGAAGATAATGAAGAAAGTTCCCTGATTGTAATTAGGTTAAATAATGTGGTCTCACCTGTTTTCTTTTCCTCTATGAATTTTCATTAAAGCAATCTTGGTTTCTGACTGGAATATTTTGTGAGTTCATTATATGGCAAACTGAACAACTGCAAAATCTCCTCCACATAGCTGCCCTGGTTTCCACAGCTGTGCACATTCCTGAGCACAGTTCCCACTGAGGCTGCAGACGCCTGCCACTGGCCACCATCTTGAACACCAACATGCAGAAAAGGGGGGAAATTCACAATGGCTTTTTAAGAAATTACAAATTGAAGAGAGAAAAAAAGGTTTCCAAGATGATGTAAACCCAAACAAAAAACTTGACACCTCCTAGAGTAGAGCTAGGGCTCATATTCACAAAGATGGAAGCTCTCAGAGAATGAACCACAGTGAGCTCCACAAATTTATTGTGCTGAGTCTGTCTATTGTTCAGAATGTTTAAAGTGACAATGAAACACATTTGCAATAGCTAAAAAGTTCTTATTGAAGCTGAGAATTATAGTCTCCAGTGAAATGATTCCTCCTTCTCAGTTAACACCATCAGAACCATTCAGCATGTAGCAGATGTTCATGCCACACTGCCCGGCAAAATCTTTAAAGAAATGTCAAAAGCCATGATTTTCTTTAAGCAAAGTTTATATTTCCCTTATACTGTGAAAATGAAATGTAAAATATAAACATATGTGTTTGTATACACATACACGCACGTCCTGTACATTTATGCATATATGTTTGCATCTGTATAATTATCTCTTCATAAAATTTTGTAAACATTCCAAATAGCACAGAACTGAGTAGGCAACGATCCATACATACCTGAAATGAGTTTTTATATTATAATATTTTAACTCCCTGTAGTCAATATAATTTTTGTCAAGTTTTTTTTTTTTTTCAAAGATTTTTATTTATTTATTTGACAGAGAGAGAGATCACAAGTAGGCAGAGAGGCAGGCAGAGAGAGGAGGAAGCAGGCTCCCCGTGGAGCATAGAGCCCGATGCGGGGCTCGATCCCACCACCCTGAGATCATGACCTGAGCCGAAGGCAGCGGCCCAATCCACTGAGCCACCCAGGCGCCCCTGTCAAGTTTTATAGAATATTTCATATCTTGGGATTCATTGGGACATACATGTGAGATGAATAACTGCCTCAGAAATATTCCTCCTTATGTGAATCATTTGCTTCTCAAAAAAGTTAATGAATGCAGAAACTGAAGGTTATACGACATGGCTTTTGTCAAAATGTCTTCCCTCTAAAATGCTAACTAAGTTAAGAAATTTTAACAAATTATCAGGTTGTTTGTACACAGTGAGACTCTATACTATCTCAAATATCTCAAAAACTGACCTCTCATGTGCCAGCAAAACCTAAGTCTGCCATTATTCTTTTACTTTTCCTATGCTTATTGCTGTTACTATTTTCAGTTTATAATCTGCCACACTTGTTGTGGATCTGCCAAGGGAGTTTTTAAGATCTAAATATATACAAATTGGTTGGGGGAAAAAATTAAATTTAGGAGTAAATTCTGATTTGTAGGAATTTTATAGAAAACACTTATGATTCTGACATATTAAATGTACAATAAACTTTATAATTAAAATCAGAATGACCTAGGAAGCAAGTTGCTCTTACTTAACAAAACACAAAATTGGATTCTAGCTCAATTAACATTTTTTAGTCTCATTATAGAACCAGAGAGTTTGACTCAGTGATCTATAAATTCTCCTCTCTGATGAGTTTAAGCTCTGCTAATAAAACCTAAATAAATAAATAAAGCAGTTTACCTTGTGGAGAGTTATTAGCACTACATAATAGAGATGTATGTTTTGTTAATATTTCCCTTACTAAAAACTTGGGGAAAACTGAATATCCATTTTTTGTAGTTATTTCCAAAGAGTTTGAAATTCCAAGAAGTAGCTGTGTTTTATGCAATTATAATTTCATTTGTGTGATATTACCTCCTCCTCTCAAGAAGTTTGCTGACTTGGACATGTGCCCCAGGAAAGAATAGCATTGCTTTGGAAAAGAAAAGCATCGTACTAACTTATTACTTGTACTTTCCCAAGCTTCCAAAGTACCTTGTTTGAGCAGTTCTAAGAGATGTTTCATAATGGCATACAGCTCATACTGTAAATTTATCCCAAACTGATTACTCATGGATATGAAGTTGTTTCCCACAGTAATTATTTTAAATTTTCTTCTCTTTTTACAATATAGTGCTCTTAAATAATGATCTTTTCTTCTGGAATTTAATATAACTAATTATAAAAACAAACACACTGCTCACAATAGCCTTCAAATCACCATATTTCTCTACTGTCCCCAGGAGGTTCCAGAATGCAAAGGAATCATTTATCCACATTGGCTGTTTTAAAATCCTGATATATTTTCCAGATGCCCACTTATTATTCTATGGTTCATAGCAACAAAGTAGGAAAATTAGCGAGTGAGTCATTTCTCCCAAGACTTTACACAGTGATTTTTGCTAAGTTGCCTAAACATTGCTTTGAATTCTTCTTTATCAGGAGAAGAACAGAAGTAACAGAAAAGGAGATACTATATTACCAAAAACAGTTGAATAAGAATCTTCAGGAATTGCTTCTTCCATCAAAAATCTTTTGAGGTGGCAAGAACTATCTGAAACAACTATTGTGGAACTCTGGAGTCTACACAACACTTGTAGGTAGATTGCTTAAGGTAAAAGGAGGCTGACAAACTTCACTGATGTGTGTGTGTGTGTGTGTGTGTGTGTGTGTGTGTGCTTCACTTAGTGACAACATCCCCATTCCCAAGCCTTGTGGCAGCTGTAAGGTATAGGGACAGTACTCATAATCCTCATGTGGTTAGCCCATGTCAGTTTGGGGAATAATGACTTTGTATTTCAAAATAGGGATTATCCATTCTGACAATTGCTTTTAATAGCTGAGGGGCCAACACATAGGCTGACCATTATATCAAACCATGCTAACTGAAGTGGCTTCTCCAACCACATTGGTCAGAGGAAATTAAAAAATAGAGATGCATTTTTTAAAATGTTATTTCCTTATTGGACCTAAACACTTAAGGAAATCTCTGTGAGTTCACTGACTAACTGCAGTGATACTACAACAGACACTCAAGTGACCACGTACGACACGGAACACAGTTTTTGTAAAAATAGATGGGAAAAGTCACTGAAAAAAGGGATAGCTCCAGCTTTCAACAAATAACGACAGCAACACCAGCAGAGGGGATAGAATCTGATTTCTAGAATTACCACATCATAATATTCAGACTTCCACATCTCAACAAAATAATTACAAAGCACACAAAGAAGCAGGAAAGTGTGGCCCATTCACAGGAAAAAAAGAGAAATTAACAAAACCATCCCAAACATTGGAATTACTAGACAAAGACTTGAAATTGTCTTATATATGTTCAAAGAGCTAAACGAAACCATGAAGAAAACACTAAAGGAAGTCAGGAGAACAGTATATGAATGAGTCAGTAAAAAGCAAGAGATGTATACAATCTGAAGACAAACCTGAATGAATCAATCAGTAATATCAATACAAAGATAGAAATTATTTAAAAAAAAAAAAAACTAAAAATTCTGGAGCTGAAAATAAAACAGCTGATTTTTTTTTTTAAATTTACTAGAAGTATTCAATAACAGATTCAAACAGGCAGAAGAAAGAATCGGTGAACTTAAAGATAGTTCAACCGTGATTACCCAATCTGGAGAGCAGAAAAAGGAAGGAAAAAAAAAAAAAAAAGACAAAGACAAAGCTCTAAGCTTCCATGGCATGCTATTAAATATACCAACATATGCATGACTGGGGTGAGGGGGGAGGTCCCAGAAGGAGAAGAGAGACAGAAAAATAAGACAAAATATTTGAAGAAATAGTGGCCAACCCCTTTCCATATTTTAGGAATGCATAAGTGGATCTTGTTAATAGATATAGAAAAAGTGCTTGACAATATTCAACACCCTCTCATGACAAAAATAATCAGCACACTAGGAATAGAAAATAATTCCCTAACATGATATAAGACATTTAGAAGAAAACATCAGCTAATATCATACTAAATGGCAAAAGACCTAAAAGTTCCACCCTAGATCAAGAGTAAGACAAGGATGTCTGCATTCATCATTGAATGATTGTACCAGAGAAATAAGGCAAGAAAAAAATGAAAGACATCTAAATTGGAAAAAAATGAAGTAAAACTAACCCTATTCAGAGATGAAACAATCTTGTATAAAGAGAATTCCAGAGTCCACACAAAGAAAAGGTTAAAGAAAATAAATGAAGTTAGCAAAATTGTAGGATATAAATAAACACACAAATAAACTTACATTTCTATATATGAGAAATAAACAATCCAAAAAGGAAATTGACAAAACAATTCCATTAACAATAGCAGTCTAAGACTAAATTTAATCAAACAGATGAAAAACTTGTTTACTGAAAATCAGAACATAGTGCTGATGGAAAGTAAAGAAAACTTAAACATATGAAAAGACTTATGTTCATGGACTGGAAGATCAAATATTGTTAATACAGCAATAGTTACTGTTAAAATGGTTATAGTGTCCAAGACGATCTATAGATTCAATGTAATCCCTATCAAAATTCTAATGGCCTTCTTTTCCTAAATGGAAAACTTGACTCTCAAATTCGTATAGAATCACAAAAGGCCCCAAATAGCCAGAACAATTTTGAAAAAGGAAAATAAAGTAATAGAACTCATACTGGGAATTTGCAATTTCAAAACTTACTAAAAAAGTTACAGTAATCAAAATAATGTGGTAGTGTTATAAGAACATACAGATAGAGAATAAATAGAACTGAGAGTTCAGAAAAAATGCCAACTTATTTTCAACAATGGTGCCAAGATCATTCAGTGGGTAAAGCACCCTTCACAAAACAAACTGAGGGTTGCTGGGGGGAGGTGGGATTGGGAGAGGGGGAGGGGGCTATGGACAGTGGGGAGGGGAGGCGAACCATAAGAGACTATGGACTCTGAAAAACAACCTGAGGGTTTTGAAGGGTCAGGGGTGGGAGGTTGGGGGAACAGGTGGTGGGTAATAGGGAGGGCACGTTTTGCATGGAGCACTGGGTGTTGTGCAAAAACAATGTTATGTTTTTGTTATGTTATGCTGTTATGTTATGCTGTAACTGTTATGCTGAAAAAAATAAATAAAATGGGAAAAAAATAAAGATTGTATATTCACTGTAATGTCAGAATAAGAATCAGAGAGATAGGTTTGTTAGTCCAGCCTCTTGCCAATGCAGGCTTATTCCCTAGGCTGGGACTGTGAGTGTTTTGTCTAGGGGAGTTTCAAATGACTCAGACGAGAAGGTCCCACGTCATTCTGTGGAAATTGAAGCTACAGCCCAGAAAACTAAGGAAACATGTCCTTACAACCTTAACTTTCATTTTATTTGGCTTGGATTTCTCCCAGCTATGCTATATAAAAAGGTGCTTAAACACACACACACACACACACACACACACACACACACAACACACACACACTCCTCACACACACACACACTCCTCACACACACTCCTCACACACACACACACACTCCTCATAATCATTACTCTGGAGATTATTTCACCTGCCCCTAAGATGTCCAGGATCTATTTATACATAAAATGCTAAAAATGAGGGGCTCCTGGGTGGCTCAGTGGGTTAAGCCACTGCCTTCGGCTCAGGTCATGATTCCAGGGTCCTGGGATCGAGCCCCGGATCAGGCTCTCTGCTCCGCAGGGAGTCTGCTTCCGCCTCTTTCACTGCCTGCCTCTCTGCCTACTTGTGATTTCTCTCTGTCAAATAAATAAAAAAATATTTTAAAAAGTGCTAAAAACTAACAGATAGAGATTAATAGTTAGAATGAGATTAAATAAAATCAGCCTTCATCCCCCTTCGTTTAGGCACCTCCCTGTAGCAGAATGGGGCTGCTAGTCTTGGAGAATCTTCAGGCGCCATTCATTTGCCAAGGTATCTCCATCAACTCAGTGTACAGAGTCCCCGACTCGTGATGTAAGGCTTGACTTACATTCTTTTTTTTTTTTTAACCGTACAGTGTTGTGAACAAGCAGCATGCACTCAGTAGAAACCATACGTGGAGTTTCAAATCTGGGTATTTCCCCAGGCTAAAAATAACCAGTAGGACACTCTCTCACAATGCTGGGCAGGGGCAGCAGCTCCCAGTCAGCCATGCGACCATGAGGACCCACAAGTAACACACCAGCAACATTCTGTCCCCAGATAGCCATTCTGTTTGTCCCTTTCAGTACAGTACACAATTCAGTACATGACATGAATTATTCAACATTTTGTTATACAACAGGCTTTGTGTTCAATGATTTTTTCCAACCATAGGCTACTGTAAGTGTCTGAGCAAGCTTAAGGTAGGCTAGTCTAAACTATGACGCCCAGTAGGTTAGCTGTATTACATGCATTTTTGACTTGTGATATTTTCATCTTACAATGACTTTATTGGGACATAACCCCATTGCAAGTGCAGGAAGATCTGTGTTTGAATCTTAGATCCCTGCTGTATACAGTACTTCCCAGGGTGTTTTGGTAGGTGTTTAATAGTCTTATTTTGTTTCATATTGCCTTTTTTTTTTTTAAAGATTTTATTTATTTATTTGACAGACAGAGATCACAAGTAGGCAGAGAGGCAGACAGAGAGAGACGAGGAAGCAGGCCCCCTGCTGAGCAGAGAGCCCGATGTGGGGCTCGATCCCAGGACCCTGGGACCATGACCTGAGCCGAAGGCAGAGGCTTTAACCCACTGAGCCACCCAGTCACCCCTTGCCTTTTTTTTATTATTCTGTTTTCACCCTTATTTTCAAGTTTTCTGTATTTATTTAAGTGTGATTATTATAAACAGTGATAAGTGGATATATATTACAACACAACAAAACAGTTATCTTTAATGACAGTATCCAGCTTATTTACATATACAATAATGGCTAATATACCTGATTTTACACACACACACACACACATATACAAATGATTCGAATTATAGTTTCTTTTTTTAAAAGAAAATTTCCTTGGTTTTGTTAGTTTGATCATTTCTTTTTCTTTTTCTTTCTTTTTTATAAACATATAATGTATTTTTATCCCCAGGGGTACAGGTCTGTGAATCACCAGGTTTACACACTTCACAGCACTCACCATAGCACATACCCTCCCCAATGTCCATAACCCAACCACCTCTGCCTTTCCCCCTCCCTCCAGTAACCCTCAGTTTTTTTTATAAGATTAAGAGTCTTTGATGGTTTGTCAGTTTGATCATTTCTAATTATTCTTCTCCTCTAATTAATTTGTAAATCCTACCATAACTTTTTTATTTCATTAATAGTTATCTCTCATAAATTTTCTTTTTGAAAACAAGCTACCCAATATTTGGCCCACAAAGATGCAATGTTTCATTCTTAAATTGCATAGTTTTCCCCATCAAAATGCTTTTTTCCTCATTATTTCTCTCTCTATATCATTATGCTCTGTTTTGGGATATTTTGTGCACCTGACCTTCCAGCTCTTAAAGTGGAGTTTCAGTTGGAACCACCTTACCTGTAATTCCTTAGTTGTTTAGTTAGGAAATCACATCTACAGGTTTAGTTAGCTAAGTACTCTTTTTAATTTAATATTTCATCTTAAATATCTCTTACACCGCTTTTTTTCCCCTCTAGCCTTCTGCTCTATTAGCAGCGCACTGCGGCACTCCAGCATGACTTCTGCTCAGTCTCCCCCTCTCTGAATATTCTAAAGGACTCCTGTGTGAATAGAAACATGCTTCCGTGGAGTACAGGCATGAGCAAAGGCAATAACTTCACAGGTGATGAAAAGCAAGGCTCCCTTTAAGTCACCGATATAAAAGCAGAAAATCTGTTGGGCTTTGCTGAGGTCCCGAGTCTGCCTCAGGACAGTGAGGACCCATCCCACCTGTTCAGCCCTCACCTGGTCTCATGGAGACCAAGGGGACTCCACACAGTCCCATGGCACTGTGGTTGACACAAAGAACCTTGTAGTTCCCCGAGCCAAGCTTTTTCCAGGATCCGTGGCTTTCTGGCCCATTCATCCCAGGCTCCTTGTTAGTTTTGCAGACACTTGCCCAGCCCAGGGGAGGGAAGACCTACCATCATTTTTTCTAGCAAGGGCGAGGCCTCAACTCTGTTCAGGTACACATGGGCCTTGAAACCCATTAGGAGAGCCATTAAATTGGGTTGTAAGGGCAGGTGACGGCTCGACACTCAAAACTAGCATCATTGTCTTGCTCTACTCATTACCTACACACTAAATCAGGCTTCTGAATATTAGTTTTAAATAACATAGTGCCTTCAAACTAGTTTCCTTGATTATAACCTCTGTCCTCTAATCCAGCGATAGCCAACCTGGCTGGCATAGTGGACTTGTCTGGAGATTCCTTACACATATGGATTTCTGAGGCCCATCCTGAACTAGTAAATCAGAGCCTGCAGGAACTATACAGTTCTGCTTGTTCGTGACTGCTTCACACAGAGCAGGCTTAGCTCCTGAATTAAAATGTGCAGCCTCTTGTACTATAGAACAATACCATATAACATTTCAAAGAGTCTGTATAACACCTTAGATGGCCTGGCACAAAAAGGGGAACAAAACATGAACTTTGGTAGGTAGCAGGGTAGGGATGCAAATAAATACTTAACTTCTGGGTAACACAAATGGTAGAAGTGGAAATAAGGAATTGTAATAAGATACTACAAAAAGGAACTCTAATTAAAGGCAGGCTGAGGTGGGAGGGAGTGGCGACAGGGCAGGGCTAGGAGAAGGAAGGCAGCATTTGCTTAACAGGCAGGATTTTTGCTTCTGCACCAGTACCAGGTGTCACCACCAGTGTTTTGTGTTAGAAGGGGACTTTTTGTTTATGGGGACCATGATTTGTAGTCATTAGATTTTTTTAAGCTAATATGCAAATTATTAAAATTATAAGAACAAAAACCCAGGAATCCATAACTTTTAAGTTCATCTTACAAATCTTTTTTGAGTTTATTTTTTTGTTTTTTATGATTTTATTTTTTGTTTATTTATTTTCTTTTTAGTACTCTCTACACCCAACATGGGGCTCAAACTCAAGATCAAAATACGTCCCGCAACTTAGAAATCTTACAAACTATAACCAGTGCTTTAGAGCTTAATCATATTCTTTCATGCACTTCAATATCTCAAGTCTAGAATCAATTGCTTAATCACATACTTAAAATTTTCAACAGAAGACACATCAGTCAGATGCTCTGAATATCAAATTCTCTTAAGTATTACGTATACTTTGGATACCACAAACATGTAGATTCTCTCAATGTTAACAAATTATCCTTACACTCAAGATCAAAATATGCATTTCTAAACGTAGATTTACTCGTTCAGTTCTTAACACATAAAAACTTTCAGGAATTGGAAATCTACTCACCTATCAAGCAAAGAGTTTTGCTCTCCAAGCAAAGAGGGGCATCTCCTACAGATGAGGTGTAAAACACAGAACTAGAAGCCACATATGTCCCCAAAATGGCTTTACCAGGACCGTGCTGAACCCTCTTTATAATGAAAACAGTAGATTATTTCTAGACCCTTACCTTACAAACAAATACTTTGATTTCAGTCTCCAGCTCTATCTTGGTCACAACCAACTTCCTTCAACTAATCTCTTTTACTGCCTGAAGGAACTTATATTCTTTTTATGTGTTTACTGTCTGGCAGGGCCACACCTTGACTGAGGTCACAGTACTAAATCATGCTAAGGAGAAAAACGACAAACAAGGCTTCTGTTTCAGAGACTTTGGCCTGAGGACCATGTAAGGGAATCATACTAGACGTTAGGACTCTAAACCTTAGCCACTCTGGGGGGAAAAATGTTTAAAACAGCTAAGAATTACAAGTCATATAACAGGGTAACCAGTCTCATTCTTCCAAACCTACTAAAGTGGTGAAGTTAATGCCATACCCGATAAACCAAGTTACAGAGAAACTATAACATTGTAATAAAGTATTTTGAACAATATTAGATATGGAACTCATATAAGAGGATATTTAGTCCCAGGGGATGTCTAAAAAGGGAAAGTTAGGGGAAAAAAAACTATAAGATTAGCTTTCCCATTTACATATGCTATCAAAAAAATACACTCCCTTCCCTGAAATCTAAAATTTAGGTTTTCACAACATAAATGGTGAGATGTTATCTTTACCAATGAAAGATCTATTTTTCCAGGAGATCTAAATTAGTTCAACATTCACTTCTCTTTCATTTAAAGCAGCTGCAAGGACTGTAGATAAAGTGGGGGCGGGGGAGCAATCAAATTTCTCTCTTTTAAAAGTTTCATGGAGGGACACATGGGTGGCTCAGTTATTAAGCCACTGCCTTCAGCTCAGGTCATGATCCCAAGGTCCTGGGATCCAGCCCCACATCAGGCTCCCTGCTCAGCCAGAAGCCTGCTTCTCCCTCTCCTACTCCCCCTGTTTGTGCTCCCTCTATTGCTGTGTCTCTGTCAAATAAATAAATAAAATCTTTAAAAAAATAAAATAAAATATTCATGGAAATATCAGCTAGAAATGTCTTCAGATCCTAAAATAGTTATTACATAAGACTGCACAAAGTTTCGAATTATTACTGTCATGCCACAAGTTAGAGAGTACCAGAGAAATGAGGATGATGATGATGATAATATGTGTATGCTTACAAAATAATTACTCAAGGGCTACATGATGGAGTGGCTAATATCATTAGGGACCTTCCCACTGAGGGAAACTTCTGCAACCTCACAGATAGTGTATTCACCAGTCCTGGTAATGGAGTTGGATTTTAACAACTACAAACTTACTTGATGCTACATTAAAATTCCAACACAAGACATTGGATGTTTCGTCTATAGTTATGGGCTTGTTGAGTATTTTGTATTTTGTTTTCTTCTTTTTGTTCTATTTTATTTCCCCTGCATTCACAAAAGACTCCAGCGGGAGTTCTTTTTCTTTGAGTCAATTGACCTAATATCATATTAGGGATAGAAATCCAAAATTATGAGTTTTCATAATGAGGGTCCCTGTTGTAATATTCAAAGTATTTGGACAGGAACGTCTTTAAAGTGGTAATAACAGTTACTATAATACTGATAATTTGAAAAATAATTCCACTTGCCAGAGTTAGGGAATTCTTTGTATATTGACCACCACCTCAAGAGGAAAAACTTGGAAACTAGAAAGAAGTATCAAGTAGAAAGAGCCAGAAAATAAAGAGAACCTCCAATGATCTGAGGAGAGTAATGAGAATGTACCTTTTCAATCCACCTGAAAAAGATTTTAATCCACCCTGTTTCCTGCTATCATACACTAGATAAAAATGGTGCCAACCAGAACCTGGGCTCTCTAACTATTTTCATTGTGAACATTCTTATCCTTTCAAGTAGGAGAGCCTCCCCTGAATTCCTCACCTCACATAACCTGAAGCCAATGAATTTCCTTTCTCATCTATTGGAAAAGAAACTTCATTTATTTAAAAAGAAAGAAGAGTTCTGTGACCTAGTGAAATGACTTTTGGGGCCCATTTTACATTTAGTAAAGAGAAAAATTACATTGACATGTATCTTGCCTCATAAAACTGTGTCATAAAATATACATTCTCTTTCCTTTTTCTGAGGGCTTAATTACAAATGCAGTAAAATTATGTCAGTTGATTCTATGTTGAATGCCACAAAACAGAGATTGGAAACTCATAATCTTCTAGGACAATTTATTGAGGTATTATTAGCTCCATCACACCATATAGCAAGTGCGAAGATGCTGTTTATAATTTCAGAAAGGGATTATCTCTACATATAGAGTCTCAGTAATACAGAGTGAGGCAAGAGGAATGGATAAATATTAGCACTAACAGAGACAGTCTATCTATAGAAGTCCATTTCCATTTCTTGCCAACTTCTCATTTTTATACATATACACATATAAACACACATCAGTCAGAGAAACACATTTGCCACATGAGAGATTAGAACATTGAGACCAAAACTGCTTAGTCAGGGAGCATTTCCAGGACGTTAAAGTGAGTTCGGGATGGTGCGCCACAGGACAAAATGTTTGGCAGGAGGGAGGATGTTCATGGCACCAAAGATGGTCTGTATCCAGCCAGCTGCTGTTATCTAGCAGATTATTTACTGTTGAAAGTTCAAATTCTTTTTACATCATTAGCCCCAAAGAGCTCACAGTACATAGCAAGTGCCCTGGACAAATGATGTGAGGGCTGACAGGTGGACAATTGGAAAGTAGTGTAATGAAATGATTTCAATTCTCTGTCAACATCTTTTAGGAACCAGTTGCTTATCAAGTATGTATGAACATTAAAAATACAAGTTAAGACTAATCTCCAGTGGTCCAAGCTGCATGAGAAAGTATCATGGCCATTGTTCATGGCATGGGCACAGAAAAATCGTTCAATATCTATAAATATCCCTGACCTCACAGTGCCATTTGTCACCAACCCAGTCTCCAGGTCTTTCACCCCTTCTCAGGCTTATTCACATTTTCATCTTGTATCACTTTTTGGCATGACGCCTTTTAGAAGATGAATAGTCATTCTGTAAATATCTGTTTCCCTAAGTGTTCAGAAGCTTCTTTCAAGCTTCTAGAGAGTCTCCTACTTAGCAGACCCACTGGTTATGAGCACTGGCTTTGTATTTTAATGGGTTCAAATCTCACTCCTGCACTGACAGCTTGGGAACCTCTAAAAGCCTCCATATTCCATCTTACAGGCTGTGAAAGAAATGATGTGCCTAGTGATTGTTAGGGTGCTTAGCACATACAGGTTTCAAGAAAAGGTACCATCTACTGTCACTGCTATTACTACAAACCTATCCTAGCCTTTCTTTTAAAAAAAAAAAAAATTATTTGAGAGAGAGAAAAAAGAAAAAGCAGGGGGTGGGGACTTGGGGGGAAAGAGAGAGAATCCCAGGCAGACTCCATGATGAGTACAGAAACTGACATGGGGCTCAATCCCATGACCCCAAGATCATGACCTGAGTGGAAATCACAAGTTGGATACGTAACCAACTGAGCCAACTGGGTGCCCCATCCTATCCTCTCTAATTTGGGAGACCACACATACTGATTTGCCCTCAACAGTCCTATTGTCTCAACATAATTGTTAACGGTGCCCCCAAACTTTTAGTTTCAAAAATGTCCATATTTGAATAATATATTCACTTGAAACTTTCTAGGCTTAGGAGACTTTCATCCATCATATTGTCCCTGCATAGAAGGAAGTGTCCTAAGAGCAGAGCTTCTGTCTTTTTGTTCTCTACTGGACGTCCAATGCCTTGTACATGCTGTTACATTGTCATTGCCATTTCATAGCTTAAAAAAGTTTAAATGTCAAGGCTTAAGAAAGGTTAAATTTGGGGGGAGGAGTCACGATGGCAGAGAAGTAGCAGCCTGAGACTACATCAGGTAGCAGGAGATCAGTTCGATAGCTTATCTAAACATTGCAAACACCTACAAATCCAACAGGAGATCGAAGAGAAGAAGAACAGCAATTCTAGAAACAGAAAATCAACCACTTTCTGAAAGGTACGACTGGCGGAGAAGTGAATCTAAAACGACCGGAAGATAGACCGCGGGGGGAGGGGCCGGCTCCCGGCAAGCGGCGGAGCAACGGAGCACAAAATCAGGACTTTTAAAAGTCTGTTCCACTGAGGGACATTGCTCCAGAGGCTAAACCAGGGTGAAGCCCACGCGGGGTCAGCGTGGCCCCAGGTCCTGCAGGGTCACAGAAGGATCGGGGGTGTCGGAGTGTCGCAGAGCTCGCAGGTGTTAGAACGGAGAAGCCGGCTGCAGAGACAGAGCCGAGGACTGAACTCTCAGCTCGGGGTTACCTTGAACTGGTCGCGGGCTGGATGAGCTCGGAGCGCGGCTGGAGGCTGGGGATGCGGGAGTGATTGGGTGCTGTCCTCTGGGGGCGCACTGAGGAGGGGGGCCCCAGGCTCTCGGCTCCTCCGGGCCGGAGACTGGGAGGCCGCCATTTTCATTCCCGTCCTCCGGAACTCTACGGAAAGCGTTCAGGGAACAGAAGCTCCCAAAAGCGAACCCGAGCCGATTACTTAGTCCTGCCGCCGGTAAGGGCGGTGCAATCCCGCCTCGGGCAAAGACACTTGAGAGTCACTACAACAGGCCCCTCCCCCAGAAGATCAACAAAATATCCAGCCAGGACGAAGTTCATCTATCAAGGAAAGCAGGTTCAATTCCTAAGACAGCAGCGCAATTCCAGAGGAGGAGAAAGCAAAGCACGGAACTCATGGCTTTCTCCCCATGATTCTTTAGTCTTGCGGCTAATTCAATTTTTTTTTCTTTTTTCAATTTTTTTTCTTTTTTTCTTTTCTCTTCTTCTGCTAAATTTTTTAAAACTTTTACCTTTTTCTTTTTTAACATTTTTTGACTAGTTTATCTAAATATATATATTTTTTCTTTCTTTTTTTATATTTTTTCTTTCTTTATTTTATTTTTTAATTTTTTTCTTTTTTTTTCTGAACCCCTTTTTATCCCCTTTATCCCCCCCACAATTTGGGGTCTCTTCTGATTTGGTTACAGTGCATTTTTCTGGGGTTTTGCCACCCTTTTAGTAGTTTATTTGCTCCTTCATATCCTCTTATCTGGACAAAATGACAAGGCGGAAAAAATCACCACAAACAAAAGAACAAGAGACAGTACCGAAGGCTAGGGACCTAATCAATACTGACATTGGTAATATGTCAGATCAAGAGTTCAGAATGACGATTCTGAACATTCTAGCCAGGCTCGAAAAAGGCATGGAAGATATTAGAGAAACCCTCTCTGGAGATATAAAAGCCCTTTCTGGAGAAATTAAAGAACTAAAATCTAACCAAGTAGAAATCAAAAAAGCTATTAATGAGGTGCAATCAAAAATGGAGGCTCTCACTGCTAGGATCAATGAGGCAGAAGAAGGAATTAGTGATCTAGAAGACCAAATGACAGAGAATAAAGAAGCCAAGCAAAAGAGGGACAAACGGCTACTGGACCAGGAGGGGAGAATTCGAGAGATAAGTGACACCATAAGACGAAACAACATTAGAATAATTGGGATTTCAGAAGAAGAAGAAAGAGAGAGGGGAGCAGAAGGTCTATTGGAGAGAATTATTGGAGAGACTTTCCCTAATATGGCAAAGGGAACAAGCATCAAAATCCAGGAGATGCAGAGAACCCCCCTCAAAGTCAACAAGAATAGGTCCACACCCCGTCACCTAATAGTAAAATTTACAAGTCTTAGTGACAAAGAGAAAATCCTGAAAGCAGCCCGGGAAAAGAAGTCTATAACATACAATGGTTAAAAATATTAGATTGGCAGCAGACTTATCCACAGAGACCTTGCAGGCCAGAAAGAGCTGGCATGATATATTCAGAGTACTAAATGAGAAAAATATGCAGCCAAGAATACTCTATCCAGCTAGGCTATCATTGAAAATAGAAGGAGAGATAAAAAGCTTCCAGGACAAACAAAAACTGAAAGAATTTGCAAACACCAAAGCAGCTCTACAGGAAATATTGAAAGGGGTCCTCTAAGCAAAGAGAGAGCCTAAAAGTAGTAGATCAGAAAGGTACAGAGACAATATACAGTAACAGTCATCTTACAGGCTAATAATGGCACTAAATTCATATCTCTCAATAGTTACCCTGAATGTTAATGGGCTAAATGCCCCAATCAAAAGACACAGGGTATCAGAATGGATAAAAAAACAAAGCCCATCTATATGTTGCCTACAGGAAATTCATTTTAGACGTGAAGACGCCTCCAGATTTAAAGTGAGGGGGTAGAAAACAATTTACCATGCTAATGGGCATCAGAAGAAAGCTGGGGTGGCAATCCTTATATCAGATCAATTAGATTTTAAGCCAAAGAGTGTAATAAGAGATGAGGAAGGACACTATATCCTACTCAAAGGGTCTGTCCAACAAGAAGAGCTAACAATTTTAAATATCTATGCCCCTAACGTGGGAGCAGCCAACTATATAAACCAATTAATAACAAAATCAAAGAAACACATCAATAATAATACAATAATAGTAGGGGACTTTAATACTCCCCTCACTGAAATGGACAGATCATCCAAGCAAAAGATCAACAAGGAAATAAAGGCCTTAAATGACACACTGGACCAGTTGGACATCACACATATATTCGGAACATTTCATCCCAAAGCAACAGAATACACATTCTTCTCTAGTGCACATGGAACCTTCTCCAGAATAGATCACATCCTGGGTCACAAATCAAGTCTCAACTGGTATCAAAAGATTAGGATCCCTGCATATTTTCAGACCATAATGCTCTGAAGCTAGAACTCAGTCACAAGAGGAAAGCTGGAAAAAACCCAAATACATGGAGACTAAACAGCATCCTTCTAAAGAATGAATGTGTCAACCAGGAAATTAAAGAATTGAAAAAATTCATGGAAACAAATGATAATGAAAACACAACGGTTCAAAATCTGTGGGACACAGCAAAGGCAGTCCTGAGAGGAAAATATATAGCGGTACAAGCCTTTCTCAAGAAACAAGAAAGGTCTCAAGTACACAACCTAACCCTACACGTAAAGGAGCTGGAGAAAGAACAAGAAAGAAACCCTAAACCCAGCAGGAGAAGAGAAATCATAAAGATCAGAGCAGAAATCAATGAAATAGAAACCAAAAAAACAATAGAAAAAATCAATGAAACTAGGAGCTTGTTCTTTGAAAGAATCAATAAGATTGATAAACCCCTGGCCAGACTTATCAAAAAGAAAAGAGAAAGGACCCAAATAAATAAAATTATGAATGAAAGAGGAGAGATCACAACTAACACCAAAGAAATACAGATAATTATAAGAACATACTATGAGCAACTCTACGCCAACAAATTGGACAATCTGGAAGAAATGGATGCATTCCTAGAGACATATAAACTACCACAACTGAACCAGGAAGAAATAGAAAACCTGAACAGGCCCATAACCAGTAAGGAGATTGAAACAGTCATCCAAAATCTCCAAACAAACAAAAGCCCAGGGCCAGACGACTTCCCAGGAGAATTCTACCAAACATTTAAAGAACTAATTCCTATTCTCCTGAGACTGTTCCAAAAAATAGAAACGGAAGGAAAACTTCCAAACTCATTTTATGAGGCCAGCATCACCTTGATCCCAAAACCAGACAAGGATCCCGCCAAAAAAGAGAACTACAGACCAATATCCTTGATGAACACAGATGCAAAAATTCTCACCAAAATACTAGCCAGTAGGATTCAACAGTACATTAAAAGGATTATTCACCACGATCAAGTGGGATTTATTCCAGGGCTGCAGGGTTGGTTCAACATCTGCAAATCAATCAATGTGATAGAACACATTAATAAAAGAAAGAACAAGAACCATATGATACTCTCAATAGATGCTGAAAAAGCATTTGACAAAGTACAGCATCCCTTCCTGATCAAGACTCTTCAAAGTGTAGGGATAGAGGGCACATACCTCAATATTATCAAAGCCATCTATGAAAAACCCACCGCAAATATCATTCTCAATGGAGAAAAACTGAAAGCTTTTCCGCTAAGGTCAGGAACATGGCAGGGAAGTCCATTATCACCACTGCTATTCAACATAGTACTAGAAGTCCTAGCCTCAGCAATCAGACAACAAAAAGAAATTAAAGGCATCCAAATCGGCAAAGAAGAAGTCAAACTATCACTCTTTGCAGATGATATGATACTATATGTGGAAAACCCAAAAGACTCCACTCCAAAACTGCTAGAACTTGTACAGGAATTCAGTAAAGTGTCAGGATATAAAATCAATGCACAGAAATCAGTTGCATTGCTGTACACCAACAACAAGAGAGAAGAAAGAGAAATTAAGGAGTCAATCCCATTTACAATTGCACCCAAAACTATAAGATACCTAGGAATAAACCTAACCAAAGAGGCTAAGAATCTATACGCAGAAAATTATAAAGTACTCATGAAAGAAATTGAGGAAGACACAAAGAAATGGAAAAATGTTCCATGCTCCTGGATTGGAAGAATAAATATTGTGAAAATGTCCATGCTGCCTAAAGCTATCTACACATTTAATGCAATCCCTATCAAAATACCATCCATTTTCTTCAAAGAAATGGAACAAAGAATCCTAAAATTTATATGGAACCAGAAAAGACCTTGAATAGCCAAAGGAATATTGAAAAAGAAAGCCAAAGTTGGTGGCATCACAATTCCGGACTTCAAGCTCTATTACAAAGCTGTCATCATCAAGACAGCATGGTACTGGCACAAAAACAGACACATAGATCAGTGAAACAGAATAGAGAGCCCAGAAATAGACCCTCAACTCTATGGTAAACTAATCTTCAACAAAGCAGGAAAGAATGTCCAAGAGACAGCCTCTTCAAAAAATGGTGCTGGGAAAATTGGACAGCCACATGCAGAAAAATGAAATTGGACCACTTCCTTACACCACACACGAAAATAGACTCCAAATGGATGAAGGACCTCAATGTGAGAAAGGAATCCATCAAAATCCTTGAGGAGAACACAGGCAGCAACCTCTTCGACCTCAGCCGTAGCAACATCTTCCTAGGAACAATGGCAAAGGCAAGGGAAGCAAGGGCAAAAATGAACTATTGGGATTTCGTCAAGATCAAAAGCTTTTGCACAGCAAAGGAAACAGTCAACAAAACCAAAAGACAACTGACAGAATGGGAGAAGATATTTGCAAACGACATATCAGATAAAGGGCTAGTATCCAAAATCTATAAGGAACTTAGCAAACTCAACACCCAAAGAACAAACAGTCCAATCAAGAAATGAGCAGAGGACATGAACAGACATTTCTGCAAAGAAGACATCCAGATGGCCAACAGACACATGAAAAAGTGCTCCACGTCACTCAGCATCAGGAAAATACAAATCAAAACCACAATGAGATATCACCTTACACCAGTCAGAATGGCTAAAATTAACAAGTCAGGAAATGACAGATGCTGGCGAGGATGCGGAGAAAGGGGAACCCTCCTACACTGTTAGTGGGAATGCAAGCTGGTCCAACCACTCTGGAAAACAGCATGGAGGTTCCTCAAAATGTTGAAAATAGAACTACTGTATGACCCAGCAATTGCACTACTGGGTATTTACCCTAAAGATGCAAACATAGTGATCCGAAGGGGCACGTGTACCCGAATGTTTATAGCAGCAATGTCTACAATAGCCAAACTATGGAAAGAACCTAGATGTCCATCAACAGATGAATGGATAAAGAAGATGTGGTATATATACACAATGGAATCCTATGCAGCCATCAAAAGAAATTAAATCTTGCCATTTGCGATGACGTGGATGGAACTAGAGGGTATCATGCTTAGTGAAATAAGTCAATCGGAGAAAGACAACTATCATATGATCTCCCTGATGTGACGACATAGAGAAGCAACATGGGGGGTTAGGGGGATAGGAGAAGAATAAATGAAACAAGATGGGATTGAGAGGGAGACAAACCATAAATGACTCTTAATCTCAGAAAACAAACTGGGGGTTGCTGGGGGGAGGTGGGGTTGGGAGGGGGGAGGGGGTTATGGACATTGGGGAGGGTATGTGCTATTGTGAGTGCTGTGAAGTGTGTAAACCTGGCGATTCACAGACCTGTACCCCTGGGGATAAAAATACATTATATGTTTATAAAAAAAAAAAATTGGAAGGGGAGGCTAACCATAAGAGACTATGGACTCTGAAAAACAACCTGAGGGTTTTGAAGGGTAAGGGGTGGGAGGTTGCAGGAACAGGTGGAGGGTAATAGGGAGGGCACGTTTTGCATGGAGCACTGGGTGTTTTGCAAAAACAATGAATACTGTTACACTGAAAAAATAAATTAATTAAATTTTAAAAAAAAGAAAGGTTAAATTTCAGCAATTTCACATTTCAACCCTCACATGGGTTCATGCAATAAATGAATGAAATTTTCCTTGCTTGGAAACACACAGGACAGACAGTGAGCTGTGGGAGTAGGTGATTATGTGTGCTGCATAAGAACAATGTTTTATTATACACAAAAAGAATTATTTTCTTCCTGAACAGTTTAAATAGTCCATTTCCAACATCTTTCTGGATCTTGCCTATTGACTTTCTTGACCATTGTGTTTTCAGGATCAAGAAAGAAAAAAAGTACAGTTCTGAGGTTTTCTTCCTACCATGATCATAACTAATCATCCAAAGACATCATCTTAGGAGTCTAAAGTGATTAATTTTCCAACAACTGTCTACCTTGCTCTTTGCTTCCACCTTACTACCAGCCACTGAAATTTTAGATTGTGAAATTTGGAAGAATTGTGGAAAACATAAATGGGTAACTGTTGCAGTGTTCAAAAAAAGAGATAAATTTGGTAATCCAAACTACAGAGGCTGGTAAGCTTTATGTTCAGCTGAGGAAATATTTTGAACAAATTAGTAAACAAATAATGTGTCAATAATTTTAAAGTAAAGAGACAGTCATCGGGAGTCAGGAAGGAGTCACAATAATCATGTGGTAGAAATTCTCCTCACCTTTCTTCCTCCCCTCTTCCTCCTCCTTTTGGTTTTTGTTTTTTTTTTAATTTCGTGGAACATAAAAAGAGAATGGTGGGTATCATGGAGGGCACGTATTGCGTGAAGTACTGGGTGTGGTGCATAAACAATGAATTCTGTTATGCTGAAAATAAATAAATAAATAAATAGAGAATAATACAGACAACATAAATCTGTATTTAAGTGTCATTTGACAGAAATACCCACGATGTCTTTACTGTGGTATAAAAAAAACTTTGCCTCAGTTATTGTATTTATATCAAAATGGAATACCTGCTCCAGGATTACCAATTAGGAGACTGATTTAACAGAGGGAGATCTTTGAAATCTTAAGACCATGATCATAAGCTCACTCTCCTTCAACATTGTCACCCGTGACTTGGATGAAAACGTGATTACAAGCTAATTGAATATGTTTTTATTATTCCTTATATTCTGGGGAAAATGTATTTAAAGATATAAATGTCCTTCTAAGAACTGCGATAGCTGTGTCCACAGCTGTGTTATTTGTTCTATTTTGAAATATCCCTTATAATTTCTTCTTCAAGTATTCAGATTCTTTTAAGTTTTCAACATATGAGACTTCTCAGTTATTTTGATTATCGATTCTTTATTTTACTACATTTATAATCAGACTATATATTATATCTGATCTTGGTTCTCTGGAAATTGTTGAGGTTTGAGAAGGTATGTTCTCTATTTGAAGAAAATAATTTATATTGATTAGTCATTCAACTCTGCTACCTGCTTATTTTTTCTAATTGACATATCTAATCCTAATTGTTTATTTATCTATTTAAATTTAATTAAATTTAAATTCAATTTAATTTAAATTCTTATTTAAAGGACCATAGTTCTTTCATTTCTCTAAGGTAATTTTTTAATTCATACATATTCATGTTTATCACACTTTCTTAAAAATGGTTGCTTTTTATTAATATATAACATACTACTTTTCATTTGTATTGATCTAATCATCTTTTCTATCCCTTAAACCTTATTGAATATTTTTTGTATAAGAATTAAATTTTGTTTTTTATCCAACTATATATCCTTACCTTTTGATCCCTAGCCATCTTACTTCTTGTTTCATTATTTCTCATACTTTATTCATTTTCCTCTATCAGTTTCTTAGGCATCTCAATAACTAAAGCTCCACCCACTCCCTCATACCTTGACAAGGTGATAACTTAGTAGCTCCAGTTCCCCCTTGCTTCTTCAACAATATCCCCCACCCCTGACTCAATCCTTCTACTCACCCCAGCCATATTGATATTGTTTCAAAAATTATTCAGGGTATATCTTTGAGTTGTTTTTTATTTTAAAAGTAACCTTAACTACTTTACTTCCCATCTAATAGTGCCCTCATGGAATATATATATAGATATATAGATATATAGATATATTCGTTTCCTCAGGAGGATTCTCAAAAAGGGTAGTTGGTAGAATTTCTGATGCCTTGTTTATCTAAGACAGTGCATTTTAATTGATAGTTTAGTTACTATAAAACTCTAATTAGATGTTAAGATCTTTTAACGTTTTAAACACTTTAACATTGCTTTTCTCACAGAAGTTGGATATCAACCTGATCCTTGTTTCTTTGTATTACTAGAGTTGCTTTTTATCTCTGGAAGTTTTTAGAAACTACTTATTGTCTTTGATAGTCTCACATTTCATTACAATGTATCTAAGTGTGGGTTTTTCTTGGTTCATGATATTCTAACAGTATTTACAATCTGAGGTCCTTCAGCTTTCTGTTATAGTAGGAAATAATCTGTTCCTGTAATTTCAGATTTTTTCTCATTTTCATGACCTCTATTATATTACAAAATTTTTGTGTCTTTTCTCCATTTTTTTAATTTTTTTAACAACCCTTTTATATTTTGTCTTTCTTTATCCCTTTCTGATACTTGCTGGAAGAATTCCTTCACAAAGTATCACAGCCAATTAATTCATTTTTAAGTCTCATTCGTTCTTCCATTTGAGTCATCTACAATGTTCTTTATTTCAACTATTATATGTTTATACTCAATGGTTCTAAATGATTCTTATTTCTGTTTTTTTGTTTTTGTTTTTTTTTAATTCTTGCTTCATGTTCCTCATACAGTCTCTTACCTCTTTTAAGGTACTTATTATCTTTAGTTTCTGTTCTTGTTCTCTCTGATTTCTTAATTCTGCTTAATAACTAAGTTTGTTCTATTTGTTGTCTTTCTTTATAGAGATTTTAATCCTAAAATATTTCATTATTATCCCCTGTGAGCATGTATTTCCTGAGGGTGTTAGGCATCTCTCAAGGTAATGTGTACCTGGAGGAAGGAGATAAATTCCAGGCTGCTGTTGATGCACTTCTGATGACTTTAAGAAGGAAGGAATTCTCCAGAAAGGGGGAGCCTCTTTTGCTGCAGTCTAAACTTCCATGCTAACTCCACCTTATTTCAGTGCTATCTCTTTATTTGTCAGTAGCCGCACAACCCACAGGACACAGATGGGTGAGGGAAGAGGAAAATGCATAGGAGCCCATGGCTCAGCCTGAGCCAGATGGCACTCCCATACACCGTGACCCCAGTCTCACCTCCAGCTCCATTTTGCAGTGCTGATAGGTAGGCAGTGGTCTACCCAGAGAAAGTTAAAATGTACCGGCTGAACTTACTTTGCCTCAGTGGGAACTAGTTTGGGCTGATTTTTATCCTCTCATACCAGGGCTCAGCTTTTGTCAAGTTTCTAATGTTACTTGGCAGAATTGGGCTGGGCTCAGGGGAGTGAGTCAGCAACCTGTGATAGTTCACTCTCCTGTAAGAAACACACACTCAAACTTGCAAATTACAGATGAGAATAGAAAATGGAAACAGTATCAGAGACAAAATCCCAAATTATCTTAGCAACTCTAGTAATACAAAGAAACAAGGTTCAGGTTGATATCCAACTTCTGTGAGAAAAGCAATGTTAAAGAGTTTAAAATGTTAAAAAATGTTTTCAAGATGATGTGGAGACAGAGGTGCCTGGGTGGCTCAGTCAGTTAAGCATCTGCCTTCAGCTCAGGTCATAATCCCGGGGTCCTGGTGTGGAGTTCCATGTTGGGCTCCCTGATCCATGGGGATTTGTTTCTCCTTCTCCCTCTGCCCCTCCCACCTGCTCATGCTCTCTCTCTTTCTCATCCCCCCCCCCCACTGTGAAAGAAATAAATAAAATCTTAAAAAAAGAAAAAAGAAAAAGATGATGTGGAGACAGATGAGATGGGTCAGAGTCAGATTTTCAAAGTTCTCAATTAACCTGAAATTATTGACTGGATGAAATTAGATTAAAAAATTGTTCCGGTTTAAAGTAGAGAATGTGGCTTAGGAGCATATAAAAAGTAGGTCTCAGCAAACACTGGGTCAGCATGAAGTCATCACAAAATCTGATCAGAAAGCAGAGGCTGTAACATACCTTAGACTGGTCAAATATTATCTCTAAGTTTCGTTTTTTATAAAGTGGCCCAGAACAGGCTTTGTATAATGAGATTCTAAACTTGATGGAAAATCAATCTACTTCAGGTGCTGAAATATCCAACAATTGTGGACAAATTGTGGGGCACAAGAATAATAGACTCTTGGAGTTAGAAGAAATCTCAAATATCTTTTGCTTCAGCTCTCTACCTGTGTTTATACCTAGTTTTTTTTCTGACCTCATTTTGAGACGTCTATAAAATACAAAACAAAACAAAACAAAAAAACCCTTTGATCTCTAGAAATAGAAAACTTACTATTACACACAAAGAAGTTGTAGTTTTCAGATGATTTAATGGCTAGAAAAATGCTGTCTTAGGTTGAGCAAAATCTATATTCTTTTTTTAAAAAAGATCTTATTTATTTATTATTTATTTGACACACACAGAGAGAGGGAGAGAGAACAGAAACAGGGGGAGCAGGAGATGGAGAAGCAGGCTCCCCACTGAACAGGGAACCTGACACGGGACAAGACAGTATGATACTGACATAAAAACAGACACATAGATCAATGGAACAGAATAGAGAGCCCAGAAATAGACCCTCAACTCTACGGTCAACTAAACTTTGACAAAGCAGGAAAGAATGTCCAATGGAAAAAAGTCTCTTAAACAAATGGTGTTGGGAAAATTGGACAGCCATATGAAGAAGAATGAAACTGGACCATTTCCTTATGCCACACACAAAAATAGACTCAAAATGGATGAAAGACCTCAATGTGAGACAGGAATCCATCAAAATCCTTGAGGAGAACACAGGCAGCAACCTTTTTGACCTTAGCCACACCAACTTCTTCCTAGAAACACTCCCAAAGGCAAGGGAAGCAAGGGCAAAAATGAACTATTGGAACTTCACCAAGATCAAAAGCTTTTGCACACCAAAGGAAGCAGTCAACAACAACAACAAAAAAGACAACTGACAGAATGGGAGAAGATATTCACAAATGACATATCAGATAAAGGACTAGTATCCAAAAATCTATAAATAACCTACCAAACTCAACACCCAAAGAACAAATAATCCAGTCAAGAAATGGGCAGAAGACATGAGCAGACATTTCTGCAAAGAAGACATCCATGAAAAAGTGCTCCACATCACTGGGCATCAGGGAAATACAAATCAAGACCACAATGAAATACCACTTCACACCAATCAGAATGGCTAAAATTAATAAGTCAGGAAAAAACAGATGTTGGCGAGGATGTGGAGAAAGGGGAACCCTCCTACCCTATTGGTGGGAATGCAAGCTGGTGCAGCTACTTTGGAAAACAGCATAGAGTTTTTTTCAAAAAGTTGAAAATAGAGCTACCCTATGACCCAGCAATCACTCTACTGAGTATTTACCCTAAAGGTACAAATGTAGTGATCCAAAGGGGCACATGCACCCGAATATTTATAGCAGCAATGTCTACAATAGCCAAACTATGGAATGAACCTAGATATCCATCAACAGATGAATGGATAAAGAAGATGTGGTATATACATACACAATGAAATACTATGCAGCCATCAAAAGAAATGAAATCTTGCCATTTTCAATGACATGGATGGAACTAGAGGGTATTAGGCCGAGCAAAATAAGTCAATCAGAGAAAGACAATTATCATAAGATCTCTCTAATATGAGGAATTTGAGAGGCAGGGTGGGGGAGTTAGAGGGTAGGGCAAGAAAAAATGAAACAAGATGGGATTGGGAGGGGACAAACAATAAGAGACTCTCAAACTCACAAAACAAACTGAGGGTTGCTGGAGGGTGAGGGGGTAGGGGGAGAGTGGTTGGATTATGGACACTGGGGAGGGTATGTACTATGGTGAGTGCTGTGAAATGTGTAATCCTGATGATTCACATACCTGTACCCCTGGGACAAAAATACATTATATATTAATAAAATTAATTAATTAATTAAATTCCCCCCAAAATAAAAAAATTTATAAAAATTGTACTTCATAATTGTCAAAGTGTTTTCCATGAATTTTATGTAAACAAGTATGTGAGCTTTGGCATCAGACAAATCTTGACTCACATCCCCAAACCATCAGTTAAGTTTGAATTTAGATAATACCTACATGACAATGTTCGATGCAACAATTGTCAACAATAGCTAATATTTGCTGAGTGCTCACTCTGTGCCTGGAACTGCTTCTAAAGCCTTACACTTATTGACGGTGTTGATCTTTCTGAGAGCCTGATTAGACAACGTTCTACTATTATCCCCTTTCACAGAGGAGAAAATTATGACGAAGAAAGGTTAAGAAACTCACCCACCATTGTGTGGCTACAAGGATCTTGCAGCCACGTGTCTACCCAGGCAGCCCACGCTCTCCAGTTTCACTTTGTCTTGATAACATGCATTATGTATTACCCCTCACAGTAGGCCTCGGCTAACTAGTAATTCTCTTCTTTACCCCCAACTCCACCCTTTCCTTGGGATAATTGTCAATTAATTTTTTTAAAGATTTTATTTATTTATTTACAAGAGAGAGAACACAAATAGGGAGAATGGGAGAAGGTGAAGCAGGCTCTCCGCTGAGCAGGGAGCCCAAAGCAGGACTCGATGCCAGGACCCTGGGATCATGACCTGAGCCAAAGGCAGCAATTTAACCAACTGAGTCTCCCAGGTGCCCCATCAATTAATTTTTAAAAGTGGATTTCAATGAAAACAAACTAGAGGTTAATGCTTTCTAAATGTCATATTACCACACATTCCCTGGAGTTCCCTAAAAGTATTTTGTGCTTTACAGTATCCACTTAACTTAGGACTTTTTTGAATCTTTCTCAGTGGTTTGACTTTTCGAAGCTTCTGCTTGCCACACATCTTAGAGTGAAAAATTCAGGGTGTTTTGGTTATTCAATAGTCAAATTTCTTAATACTCACTTAATCCAATTATGGATAGATTAAATTTTTCTTATCCCTTTTCCCTACCTATCAATTCTCATGACCTACTTGAAATTACGGCATTCAGGGGTGTCTGAGTGGCTCAGATGGTTAAGCATCTTCCTTCAGCTCAGGTTATGATCCTAGAGTCCTGGGATCTATCCCCACATCAGGCTCCCTGCTTGGTGGGGAGTCTACTTCTCCCTCTCCTTCTGCTCCTCCCCTTGCTTGTGTTGTCTCTCTCACACTCTCTGTTAAATAAATAAATAAAATCTTTTTTTTTTTTCGGCATTCCCTTAACTTTCCCCTTTCCCACTTAATAAGATGCAGTTTATAATGGGACTGTCCTTATGTCCGGACACAAAGACACACATCTCAATCAAACTGGTCATCCTGTTTACAATTCAGTGACTTGCTCTGCAGTAAGAAAGCCAAGCAAAAGTTGTGAACCAATTTCAGTTTGACAAGCCTGATTCTCTTATAATTTTTGAACAGTCTTTTCTGAGCATTAATATAATTGTATTTAAATAATATTTAATATTATTAGATATTCCAAAGCATGTCAGAGAGATGCTGACAGGAAATCACTCATGAGATGAGCATATGTTTGTTTAAGATTTCAATTAACAAAAGCGCTGATGATTTTTTTAAAGGAAAAAAAAATTTTCCAAGTATAAACAGTGAAACCCACATAGGCTAAAACGCCAAATTCAAACTAGAAATTAGGTATGCCAAAGATTAATTCAAGGAGCACCTGACAAGGGACTCTGAAGCCAATAATAAAAGGTTCTTAAACTAACGAAGGCAGAGGTCCAACAAGAGAATTATTGCAACTACTTTTGATCCTAAGTGCCAAGGATTTGCTCAAGGATTAACAGGAAAAGGCAGAGATAATTAATTCCCAATTTTGGTTTCTTTTGTGGAAGGCACTAGCACATCTCCGTATCTAAAAGGAGGAAGTCTGGTTTTGAGGGAAGAGCAAGGATTTGGGATTCACACCACCTGAGTTCCGATCTTTGCTCACTCACATGATTTTAAGCAAGTTATTTAACCTTCATACACCAGATCGTTTTCATTTGTACAGTGCATAAAATAATGCCTTTGTCATTGCTGTAGTTTGTTACATAAGTTGTTATAAAAGTTGTTATAATTATAACTTTATACAAGTTGTTATAATATAGGAAATACCTGATACATTATAGGTGCTAATACCATTCACCCCTGGTCCCTACTATGAATAAAATATATATATATTCAAAAGAGAGAATTTTCAGAACCCCATGAAAATTCTTAAACTTAATTCCTGAAGTATTTGCTCTGCCCCTGCGATGTACAGGCAAGATAGTTGAGGGCCAAATGGGTGCTAGAGGACAGACTGACATGGACTGATGTGGTCAGTGGAGACTAGAGTTGAGTTCAGAAGATTTGGGTGAGATTGGGGGGCGTGGGTGGGGAGACAGACAGTGGTGTATAGGGAAAATTCACGTGATGGTATAAAAAGGTCAAAGGCCTGAAAGCAAGAATGAGAGAGCATATTTAGACAGAAGAAGGAAATCAGCCTGCCCTATGTATGTTGGAGAAAACTGAACCTATTTTTGGATATTAAGATTGACCCTGGGCACCTGGGTGGCTCAGTGGATTAAGCTGCTGCCTTCAGCTGAGGTCATGATCTCAGGGTCCTGGGATTGAACCCTGCATCAGGCTCCCTGCTCAGCAGAGAGCCTGCTTCTCCCTCTCTCTCTGCCTGCTGCTCTGCCTACTTTTACTCTCTACCTCTGTGTCAAATAAATTACAAAAAAAAAAAAAAAAGATTGGCCTATATCACAGAGAACTTTGAAAGAAATTGAGATACATAAAATCTTGAGGCCAGAACAGCATACTTAACACTTGGAGATGCTGCGTTGTGATGTTGTCCACCTGAAACTAATGTAACATTGTGTGTCAACTGTACTCAAGTAAAAATAATTCACTGATTATTTAAAGAAAAACAGCAGTCGCTGAGCTATAAACTATCCTAAAAAAGAAAGACCATATATTGTTACAAAAATCTCATGACCGGAAGATGATCACAGTGATTTCCTCCTGTGGCAAGACGTCCTGAAGACCCAGAGACTTGCACATGCAGAAATCAGGATCTGGACATGGGCGGTTGGCATTAGAAGTAGAGAAAGTGCCGATGAAACATTTAGACAAGCATTTCTACTAGGTGCTAGCAACATAATCTCCATAAAAATTTACATGATGCTTTCTTAGTCAAGTATTCTTTGAAGAGATAACTATCTTTGAAGACAAGGAGGATTTGTGCACTTAATTTACTTCAGGTTCCAAGAAACCTCTGATAAGCTTCTTATCAAGAAGTTTTTTGGAGTTTTTGTTCTTGTTAATATTCACATGTAGGTGTAACCGACATGGCTAATTAATTGAACCAAGGTATTAATTATCAATTGTTGTGTAACATATCAGCCTAGAAGGTAGCCACTTAAAATGGCAAACATTTATTACCTCACAGCTTCTGTACACAGGACTCAGATGTCGCTGACTTCGTTGTGACTGGCTCAGTTTCTTTCAGAAGGAAGAAGTGAAGCGTTAGCCAGCACTGCAGTCAACCGGAGTCTCCATCTGGGTTTGGAAGGTCCAGTCCTGGCTCCTCACACGTCCTAGCTCCATGTCCATACTCACTCCCATGGGCCTTTTCCAAGCATTCCCTCACCATGTGGCAACTGGTCACCCAAGTCAAACAATTCAAATGGAGAACAAGAGAAAGAAAGAGAAGCAAGACAGAAGTCAGTCTCCATGAAACCTAATCTCGGAAGAGACATGTCATTTCCTCTTGCCATAGTTTTCCTGTTAGAAGTGAGTTGCGAGGTGTAACACACCTGAAAGAAAGGGACTACACATAGGTGTGAGCATGAGGAGGTGGGATCATTGGGACCATCTTAGGGAGGTGCCTGTCACACCCAACTTCTCTTCAGAGCTCCCTTCCTCCAAAGCCACATCTTAGCTGGGATGGGTCCTGGGTTAAAGTTCTGGCTGATGAGACATAAGCAGTTCTCCCTGAGTCCATGAGAAGCTTTTGCTTTGCTGTTGGAGTCCCTTGCTCTTTCCCTTACTCTAGCACCTTCTTTCTGCTGTGCTGTGGACACAGTGGCTGAATATGGAGCAACCATGAGGAGACCATAAGGCAACCATGAGGAAAAAAAAAAAAAAAAAAAAAAAAACAGAAAAATTAAATCTTCAATGGCCTTGATGTCACTAAGCTGCTGAACAAATTCCAGGAGCCACTTACCTCTGGACTGCTTGTTTGGTGAGAAAAGCTCCTCTTTATCCAAGTCACTCTAATTTGATTCTCTGGTATTGAAGCAGAAAAGCACTCCTGATTTGTATGTTAGGATACTGTCTTATGTTAGGAAACAACCATTAGGTATAAATGGGGCGTTGCAGAGAAGTGAACCATGCAGGATATAACTTATATACAACTAGAAAATTTAAGTTCTAATGACTTATTGTAATAAATTCTTCTATGGGCATTCTCTGTTTTTTTCTTTTCTTTCTTGGTCAGCTCATAGGGTTTGGAAGTTTCCTGTACCTTGAAATGAATATTCAGTCCACAAATGGGCCCCACCCAACCTCCCAGAGTTGATGAATGGAAAAGAAAGGAAATATGGAATAAATATGGAATAAAACAGACTTAGCTGTTGTGCTGAGCAGATGGTTACAATTCTCTGCTGCTTCCCATCAGCAGGTGAACTCTTGGTCCCAGCCCCTTGAATCTGGGCTGGCTTTGCACCTTCTCACCACCATAGGGATGGGTGGACGTGATGTTCCAGTTTAAGGCAAATGCAGCCATCGTACAGACCTGGTCGGATGTGGCACAAACCACATGCGTAGTTTCCAGTTTCGGCATTAAATAATACCATCCGTCTTTCAATAATGTCACAGTTCTGTGAATCTAGATTTCTACTGATGTTGTGTTGAAAAAACAAGCACCATATGAAAATCAGTATAGATAGGACATCAGAGAGGCAAAATCCAATGTGATTCCAAGGTCTGAGCAGTTGTGCATTTGCCCAACAGGCAAACAGTCCCATTAGCAACTGACTGTGGCTGTTTAAGAATGAAGTAAAAATGTTATTCTTTCTTTTGATTTATGTGCAGTATTTTTGCAAATAGCTACTTTTAGTACATAAATATTTATTATTTGGACTGAACTACTTAACAAACAAAACTGTTGGGCATTTCTTTCAGTTCAGGAATGTGCTCTGAAAAAAATGAACTGAGACGCTGAGCACTGTGAATCAAGAAAGTTTAAAAACCTCTACATTCATGAATGAGACTGTAAAGATGGCAACTTTTTTTCACGAGATCAAGTTATGGGGAAAAAGAATCTCTAAGAAATGTTTTGTTGTTGTTGTTTTTAAGATTTTATTTATTTATTTGGCAGAGAGAGAGGCGGGGGAAGCAGGCTCCCCACTGAGCAGAGAGCCTGATGCAGGACTGGATCCCAGGACACTGAGATCATGACCTGAGCTTAAGGCAGTGGCTTAACCCACTGAGCCACCCAGGTGCCCCTCAAAGAAATGCTTTTAAAGTCACTTAATCAAATTCCTCATCTCTCAATATCCAAACAGAACCCCGCACATCCTAGTGCTTGATAAGTGTTTCTTAAATAAATGCTTTAGTTGAACAGATTATTAGAAATCTAAACTTAGCAAAGACAGCCAAATATTCATTTTTCCCCCCAACAACAGGGTTTAATTATTTAGGTACTTAGGGCTACTACATTCTTCCTTATTCCTTCTCAGTAAAAATCATGTCGGCTCAACTTGCTTGAATTCAATTCACAGTGCCAAGTCTCAGCCAAAGATGTTGAAAGCTGTAGATCATAGCATCTTGGTCTTGTAAAAAGCTCTTGTAAAGACAACTTTGCACATCATTTCTGTCGTGTCCCAAGTTTACGAGTCGTACAGTAAAACGTGGTAATACTTGAGCCCTTCCGTCTTCTAGTTCTATTGTTCAAAAGCACCTGTCAAACCTTTTCAGATTTACAAACCCAAATGATTTTGTTCCATAGGTAAAAGGAAACACACATCCAAGTGAAACTAATTATATTCTTATTGCTAAAAATTTCACCTAAACTGATTATCCAAGAGTTCATTCAATCCCACAGGTCTCTATTTACCATTCCTCTGATATTGCACACATTACACATTGTTGTCCATTTTCCATCCTGATCCTTCATTGTGGTGAAGAGAAAGTGAAACAACTCTGACATAACAATCAGTTGGAACAGCTGACACGAGACACATTTTTGGGTCAGTCAACGAAGTACATACAATTTCTGGATCTGGTACTTAATCCTATTCACAGACTTTCCCTGCTCACCCACTAAAGCTGTCCCAGGGAATCAAACCCCACTCTGAGGCAACTGCTAAGTTCACTGTTATTCATTCCCACAGTTAAGCTCCTTTAGGACTCGAGATGCCTAAGGTTCAGGGCAGCTCCCACCCATCACCCACCACACAGGCACACTTTCTCTCCAACATTTAGTGGAACTTTTTCTGGCATCTATCTGGTGGCTTTGATATCTAATTCAGAACCCATCAGCAGGTTATCCCAAGAAAACTCAGTTCTCCCATTGCGTTCACCTAACCAGCCCAGTTCTATCTGATCACCATTCATTGAGAAGCTAATGGCTACATCTTTACTTCCTTCAGGCTGGTCCTTGAATGAGATCTTCTCTGGCCAAACTACTTAAAATTGTCGTTTCCCCCAAGCCCTCTACTCCCCTTCTCTGCTTTATATCCTCCAGACTACTTTCACCATCTTATATCCTATAGCCTCAAATTGTTTACCTTGTTTATCTTGTTTATTGTGTTTTCCCAAAGTCATGGGGGCAAGGATTTTTTTTTTCTTTCTAATCTGTTTCACTCACTGGTATGTCCTCAGCACCAAGACCTATTCCTGACACAGGCATTCAATACATTTGTTTAATAAGTTCATTTCTTCATGTTTTTAATGAACATTCATTGAGCATCTACTATGTGCCAGATACAACACTTGATGCAGGCAAAGCACTTGCTTTCACAAACCTGACAACCCAAGGCTGACCCCCTTGGATTATAAACACAAATGTGAGGGTGTGAGAGAGGGAGCATGTGTGTGTTCTGCATATATGTATTTTCTGAAGAAAGTGTAGAAGTTTCCATTAGTTTGTGTGAAAGAGCCACAAGTCATAGTCAGGAACTGCTGGAGAGTTCCTTCCTGTAGAGTGCCTGTGTTTCTCTCGAGTGAATACAGTGAGGGTCCCTTGCATGAGAAAGCTCAACCCTGGAAATCCAAATTTCCATCAATGCACTAGACCTCAGTTCTATCTTGCAGGCTCCTGAAAGCCCATTTCCTTTGGCTTCCTCCCCAGGTAGTTTGGAAGGTGTCAGTTACTTTAACTCTATTGCATTTACCCATGAAGCATTCATCCCACCCTAGAAGCGTTCTGAACTTGGCCTTGGCTTGCGCATGCATTAAATATGGAATTCATGTACTCTTAATAATCTGGTATTTATTATCCAATTGTGTGTGCATCTTCCATCACTTAACCTACCAAGTTTTGGTTCCAAGCCTCCACAGAAAAGGGAGGTGACAAGTTCAGAAATGCTTGCTAAAAATAATAATAATAATAATAGTTTTAAAGATGCTTTCTCTACATAAGTGAAAGTCTCACCCTATGCATTTTGTGTATACCATTCATGTACCTTTACTCTGCTGCTCTAACTTATGTTCACACTCAGCAAATTCTCTATCTCCTTGCTTTTAAAATTGAGCAACCCTTGAAAAAATTCTTTTTTACTTGGATTATAAGATTCCTTGAAACACTGCCAGCATCTGTCTGAACCTTCTTGGCCTCCCTGCATCAAGATGCCCACTTACTGTGGGGACAGTTGGATTTCTCCTTTTCCTCTCTCTTTTCTCTTGGCCCAGGCCCCAGGGTGGTGTCCATCCCAGAGTTGCACTACCCCAGTAGTCACACATGCTGGGATAGCCATCCTGAAATCCAAAAAGAAAATCCATATCTCTGGGCAGAGGAAACAGGAAAAGGGATCCCTGTGGTTTGAAGCACTTGGGGGAAATGCTCTTTTTTTTCATTTCTCTTTTCTTTCTCCACTTTGCTCTGAGGGTAGCCTGAGACACCCAAATCTGAGCAAGGATGAGAACAAAAGCTCTGAAAGGACCCCAGCTTTCTGGAAGTAGGAACTGACAAAACACTCTGAGAGTCCAAGAGTATGGAGAAACCCCTGGGATGGAAGGGCTGTTAAAAGTGTTGGCAAATTCTGTACATGATCCCACAGTTGCCCCAGTCCCCTCCAAGCTTCCTGCACACAGACCAGACCCCCCAGATGCATAGCAAAAGCTTTAAAAGCCAAATACAATACAAGCCACCACTCCATCCCAGACTAACCCCTGAGGGGAGCCTGTATGGGTCAAACACAAATATCATAGCAAAAGTTTTGCAAACTGAACCTGGGTTTGAGCCAAAGTCCAAGGAAGGTGAGACAAAACTTGTAGTCTCAACTGAAAGGGGTGACTGACTGCTAAAACAAATAATCAACAATCTCCAGAAGATAGAAGTAAACCGAGTCTCACAATGCAATATTCAAATGCCCTGGAAGTGCTCCAGAATTGTTCAGCATCTAAAGAACCAGAAAAATATGACAAAGTTCTAGCAGGGAAAAAAAAAAGTCAACAGATGCCCAGATTTTGGAATTATCAGACAAAGGTGTTAAAGCAGCTGTTATAATCATCTCCATAAGGTAAAAATGCAGAGTCTTGAAATGAATGAAAAAATAGAAAATCTCAAAAGGAAATAGAAAATCTATGTTTAAAAAATAAAAAAGGAAAATTCTAAAATTAAAAAAATATATATCTGAATAAACACTAATGGGCTAGCTTCAATGGAAGAATGGAAATGACAGGGGAAAGAGTAAAACTGAGGATAGATTAATAGAAATAAAACAGAGAAAAATGCTGGGAAAGAAAAATGGACAGGGCATCAGGGGTCCAGGAGGTGCCTCCCAGATATTTTCTCCAATTAAATGAAAATTTCTGTTCACATAAAAACCTGTACGCTAATGTTTACAGCAGCTATATTTGTAATCACCCCAAACCAGAAACAAGCCATCTGTGCCTCAGCTGGGGAGTGGATAGGCATGCCATGGTTCATGCCTACAACAGAATACTCAGCAATGGAAAGGAACAAATAGTGAAGTCACAACAATCTGATGAATTTCGAATGTCTTTAGTCTAGGAGAAAAAAGCCAACTTAGAGGCTAGATCCTGTATGACTCCATCTACATGACTTTTGAGAAAATGTAAAATTATAAGAATGAAGAAAAAGGGGTTTGAGATGAGAGAAGGGGTATAAAGGAATTTGAGGGTGAGGGAATTTTTCTCTCTCTTGACTGTGGTGGTGGTGGTTATGCAACTCTGTGCATTTGTCAAAACGAATAAAGCTGTTGCATTAGCCCAGGGAGATGATAGATAGATGATGATAGATAGATGGATGAAAAGATTTATTATAGGAATGGGTTCATGCAATATGAAGGCTGAGAAGTCCCATGATGTACCATCTACAAGCTGGAGATCCAGAAAGGCAGGTGGTATAATTCAATCTGAGTCCAAAAGTCCGAGAACCAGGAACACTGAGGACAGAAAAAGATGGATATCCCACCCCAAGTATTCATGCATGAAGGACAGAATTCTTCCCTCCTCAATTTTTTTTTGTTCTATTCAGACCCTTGAAGGACTGGATGATGCCCACTCACACTGAGTAGGGCAAACTGGTTTACCAAATTCACCAACTCAAAGGTTAATTTGAATCAGAAACACCCTCACAGAGCACCCAGAAATAATGGTTAGCCAAATTCTGGGCACCCCATGACCCAGTTAGGTTGACACATAAAATTAACCATCACAACTCTACACCAAAAAGGGTGAATTTTACTGTATATCAATTTTAAAAATAAATTGGAAGTAAATAGCTCATCAGCCCAGAGTGGTTTCTTTTCCAGGATGATGAAATCATTTAATGTTGTCTTTTGTTCAAGACACTGCGGATGAGCTGGACATCATCTTCACCAAGGCTAACACTGTGCAAATATCTATAACAGACAGACTTCATAATAGGAAAAATAGCTTGTGAAGTTGAGTGCATTCAGAGATTACCACAAGCTTCAAAGAGGCAAACCCTACATGTCTGAATGAGGTTTGAAGAGCAATTGGTTTATCTTCCCTGATTCCATTTTCTTGCTACAAAACAAGGATAATAACCATAGAGTTATTAGGAAGATGAAATGCATGCAGAAAACCTAGTATAATATTTGGCATATAGTTCAATGTAGCAGAATTTCATTTTTTTTAAAATTTTATTTATTTGACAGACAGAGATCACAAGTAGACAGAGAGGCAGGCAGAAAGAGGAAGGGAAGCAGGCTCCCTGCTGAGCAGAGAGCCCGATGCTGGGCTCGATACCAGGACACTGGGATCATGACCTAAGCCGAAGGCAGAGGCGTTAACCCACTGAGCCACCCAGGTGCCCCAGGATTTCATTTATTTTTGATTGAGATACCTTTCAACTCATTTCTCTATATGCCCACTGAGGTTTTACTCATTCCTAAATGGCAAAGGGTAAGCTCATGGGTCTCTACTGATTACTTTGTAGCCCAAAATGGTCCCAGGAGGAGTATAGTCATCTCAGGACATACTAGAGATCCCAAAAGAAGCTAAAATAATTCTAAAGACCTTACTTCCTAAATCAGGTCAACAAAAACTGATCATATCCATCAGAACAGAAAACTGTTTTTGGTTTTTTTTTTAAGATTATGTCTGTATTTATTTATTTGAGAGAGAGACAGAGAATGAGAGAGAGAGAGATTGGAAGAGCACAGGAGAGCCGGAGTGGGGGGAGGGGCAGCGAGGGAGGGAGAGGGACAGGCTCTGTGCTGAGCGCAGAGCCTGAGGTGGGGCTGGATCTCAGGACCCGGAGATCACAACCTGAGCTAAAACCAAGAGTCAGACACTTAACTGACTGAACTACACAGGCGTTCCATAACAGAAAACTCTTGAAGTCAAGGAGAGCATCCATACTTTTTGGCATTCTTTATTCAGGCAGAATTAATGGATGAGAAATTGCACATATCTAAGTGTCCAACTAGATGAATTTTGGATGTATGACAGCATCATCACACTCAAGATAAATTCCTTATGACTTTACAATTTCCTCATGCTCTCTGTTCCCCATCTAGACTCCTGTCCCCAGGAAATTACTGATCTCCTTTCTATTTCTCTGGATCCATATATGTTTATATTTTCTAAAATTTTACATATGGAATCATACATGGTAAATATTTCTTTTTGGTATGGCATTTTAAAATGGGTGTATCTCAGTGGCGGCACACGTCACTTGACTCAGATGGTTACATGGCCACTGTCTGCAGAGTTGGCTATGACAAATAAGGCTGCTCTGAACACTCACATCCAAGTCTTAGTGTGGGGATCTCCTTTCATTTTTCTTGGAGAATTCCCTGGCGTGGGACAACTGGGTCATATGGCGGGTATATGTTTAACTTATCATGAAACTGTCAAATCATTTTCCAAAAGTTGACATATCATTTTGCATTCCCACCAGCTGTCGTGAGAGTTCTAGTTGCTCCACATCCCCAACCATTGATATGGTCAACCTCTTTCCTTTTAGCCGTTCTAGTTGGCATGTAATGGCATCTCCTTGTGGTTTTCATGTACATGTCCTTAATGATTAATGACATAAAGCCTCACTTCTTTGACAAAGGATTGGCTCCAAATTTCTGCTCATGTTTTTACTAGATTTTTATATTCTTCTTACTGAGTGGTTTATGTGTTTTTCAAAACAAGTCCATTGTCAGATATGCTTTATGGTATGTTCTCCCAGTCTCGACCCTCATTTGTTATGTTCTTAACAGTGTTTTGAAGAGCAAAAGATTTTGTTTTTGTTTTTGTTTTTGTTTTATTTGATGAACTTTAATCTATAGATGTTTTTATTTTGTCTGGGGCTTTTTGAACCCTCTTCAAGAGATCTTTGTCTTGAGTCTCTTCTGAGACTTCTATATTTCTACCTCTTACACTTAGGTCCATAATATTTTTTTAGTCCCCCACATCTCTACACAGTCAAACATATATGTTTCTTACTTAAAAAAAATGTTGTTCTATCAAAAATGTTGTAAGGGTTTTGGGTTCCCAACATGAAAAGAGATGAAAGATAAAACGGAAAAGTTATGGGAAATGAATGGAGAGAGGAGAAAACAAATGTCTTCTGTTACTCATACATTTCCATCCAGAATAAGAATGACCCCCTGAGAGACTCCCAGACCAGGAGCCTAGGTGGGCTGTGACCAGGGGAGGAACAAGAAACAGGGACCAAGAAAGACTCTGTGGCATTAGCCTATTTATTTACACACCCAAACTGAAAGGACCAGAACCACACTTTGGAGTAGATGGTTGTGAAGGCTGAGTGTGTGGAATGATTGAAGGCCTCGGGACACCAAAGCTCTCTTCAGCTCCACCCCTTCTCTGTTGGGCAAACTTCTGAAAGGACACACTTTTCCTCCATTATGGCTCTGCCACTGGCAAGTTATTTCCCTGCCTGGACGTACTGTCTGGTTTTACTTTATTGAACACCTGAGGCTCCAACTCTAAGAGCTCAGGAAACCAGGGGAAAGCTTCTTTTTGCCCTCAGGATGAAGTTCAAAAATCCTTCCTGAGGCCATCAGGGTTCCGAACAATCCTGCTTTTGGTGGCCACTCCTTTCTTTCCTCTCAGCATTTCACCCACCAGCCTATCATCCAGGTCCCAAGTGGGTTGTACTTTCCTCCAACCCCAGTCCTTTCCCTTGCTCTTTTCTGAACCTGAAATGTTCTCCCCTTTACCTGACAACTCCCAGATTCCCTTCAAATCTCAACGTGGTGCCACTTCTTCAGGGTGACCTCTCTAGACACACCCTCTTAGACTCTATCCACCCCGGTAACGTGCTTTTATAGCACCTTGTGTGTCTCCTTCATGGCACTTGTGACCATGCTTCATGTGAGGGCTGTTTGGTCACCAATAGACTGTAAGCTCCATGTGGAGAAACAATGCCCACTATGCTTACCTTCAGCATGTTTCTGGGGCCAAGTTACTTCTCAAATATTTGTTGAATGAATATATTGAATGCAGAACCCAAAATAGTCAGACATGGTTAACAAAATGTTGCACAATCACTTGTATCATTTTAAGATAGTTACTATATTTGTTATGAGTCTGAAAATTCAAGTACTTGAAAATCACTAGCTGATGTCATAGGATCCTCGGGTTGGCCAACTGTACTGCAAAGCTTAGTCATTACAAAGTAGCATTGTGGGCACCAGTTCAAGGTCAACCATACATGACAGCTAGAGAGGTCCCCCAGGAACATGAAGGAAAGTGGATGAAGAAGGCTAAAAACCACAGAGAGAAATGTGGACACAGACATGAGAAGGAAGTCAATGGGTCCAGAAGTAATATCACGGTAATGCCAGGATTCAGAAAAGCAGTCAATTTAACTATTTAATTCTTTAAAAAATCACTTTGGGTGGGGGTGTGTGAACACAGAAAGACTATGCTCTCTGAATCATCTCTTCTCTAAAATTATGAAGCTGATTTTTTAAAATATAGAACATTCTGAAAATAGTCATATTTGTGCAGGCTTTCAGTAAGTAACTTCTTCACCATTCAGTTCAGGGGAAAAGAATTTCACCTGAGTATATCTCTCCCCAAATCTAAATCTCTCCCAAAATCTAAATCCCCCAAAATCTAAATCAAATGCAAGAGAGAGAAAGAAGAGAAAATGCTTTCCTTTTCATTTTCCAGTTATTCAGTGAAGGGAAGGCAGCTCCCATTGGTCCTTTTATCATGGAAGAGGTAAATGTATGATGCTTCATTTAATGCTTAGCATTTTCTCTTGGGCCTGTGTTGAGTTTTGCTGCCTCTAAACTGAGAAGGAAACCAACTGTCATAATATGGAGCTGAGAGGTGCAATCTGAGAGAGAAACGAGCTTATCATGAGAGACAGGAGTGGGCAGGGGCCACCGTCCACATCACAGAAGGAAGATATCCTCCAGAGGATGAAAGAGAAACAGCCGAACTTTTACACAGAAGGAAGGAGGAAGGAATTTAACTGGAGTGTAATCACCTTACATGTGTGGTCCGATACCTCTTGGGGAGATTATCCTCAAAGCAACGTCAGGGCACATTACTCCTCTCCCAGGGTAACTTCCAGCTGCCATCTGATGTCACAGAAAAAAATTTTTTTCTTTCACAAGTTTCACAGCACTGTGTTGAAAATGATACTCTCCTCTCCAGAAAAAGAAAGTGTTCTCTCAGGGCTGTACAACTTCATAGCTTTCAAGATATGGATCCAATGTTTGGTGCCCCAGGGAGGCCACTTAGAAACATGACTCTCAACAGCCGATGGCAGATCTTGGGCAGAGTAACAGAGGGCACAAGAATGTGGTTTAAACCAGTCCAAGGGCAGTCATGTTTTCATTGCACAGAGTGGGTGAATAAAGTGGGTGATAGGTGGATTTTCCAGATAAATGAAGATCCTGCCTCTTTCCAACACTGACACACTTTGGGTCCACGCATTTTTGAGAGAAAGCTCTCTAGCATGCATCAGATATTTCTGGAAGTCTTAAAGAAAGGCAGAGACACATGAGAGAAAACTACAGGATTGGGGGGATTGGAGAACTTACATTCCAGGAGGAGTTCCACCCCTCCCTGGCTGGGTGCGTCCATGGGTATATCACTGCCGCTATGAAGAGAATGATCGTATCTGATGTGTGACCTTGCTTAATAATAGGAGATAATGCAGTTGTATTGAGAACTTTACTACATGATGAGCATTCTCCTGTGCGTTATGCATGTGTATGACCCCATTACTACTGAGAAGGTGCAGCTATCAACTGTGGCTGAAAGGAGGGGCATAGCACCCAAAGAACACCAAGAGGTTTGCAGCTAACCAAGCAGTAAGATCCCAGAGCCTGTGACTTTAGCCAGAACCCCGTCTTCGGGTACATTAAGTGACTACAATTTACATAGTACACGTAAGGTCAGAATTTTTTCATCTGTAAAGTGGGGATAACAGTAGAATCTAAGCTATTTGGGGAATGAGGTAAGTGGGTCATGCTCAATACCAGCCACACCCTAGAAGGCACCCGGCACGTGCTAGCTAGTTCTGCTCCCTTTCCTTGGGAGTTAGACAAAGCTGGTTTTGAACCCCAAACCTCTGCACATGTGACTTAACCCAAGCCCCTGTTACAGCAGGTATGCTGTGAGTTATTGCAGGATAAATAAAATACTTGGTGCAAAACATGTGTCACGAACATTGAAAATCAAAAGTCTTTCCTGCGGCTTACTGACGTCTCCAAATGACACCGGCATTCCAAATTTCAAAACATTTCAAAAGCTTTCAGAAAGTTTGCAAAAAAAAAATTAAAAACAAAAACGTCAGAGAAATCTCTTTCTCTTTACTCCAAAGCTTCATCTCTTTTCTGTGTTTCTTATCTTAATTAATGGCACCACCCTTCTCTATCATCAAAACTGGGGCGACGGTTCTGGGATTTTCAAGTGGTGTCCATGCCCGTGCTCAGTTAATCACCAGGTCTGGTCCCTCCTGCCACTGCTTATTCAAGTCCTTCACCCTCCCAACCCTGCATCATGGTACAGTTCTAACGTGCCTGCCTGACTAAACAATTTCCACCTCAATTTAACCTTCAAACGGCTTCTTCTGTTCTTTCTAAAACCCAGATCTTTTTGTTTCAAGCCTTCCATGGCTCTCCACTGCCCATGAGATAAAATCCAAGATATTTAGCAGCTCAGTCCAGAATTTCAGGACCTCTAATCCCAGTCCTTGCATCTAAATTCCCGACAAGCTCCTGCCAATATGCAACCTGAGCCTGGAGATGTCCTGCTTTTTCCTGCGTCCGTCCTTGCCCTTGTTCACACAGTCCCTCCCTTTGGACATCCTCCTCCCCCTCTTACCTCCCGAGAGAGCGTTACTTATCTTCCCATAGTCAGTTAGACTTGAAACTTTTCTCCCCATATCACTTTTTACTCAAGCCAATACATAGGGAATGTTAATTTCTAATACACATCATTACAAAGTGTTTCAAATATAGATGAGAAAATGACATAAAACGTGCCTGCCCCCCATTCATTTTTAACAGTTAACAATTTATCATGCTAACATTAGATCCCTTTAAAGAAATAAAATATTACAGATCCAGCCCAAAGATCCTCCCATCTTTTCCTTCCCTTCTTCCTCACAGATACGGACTATTTTGAAGTGTGTATGTATCACCCCTATGCATGCTTCTGTACATTTTTCAAATTTGAATATATCATTTACATAAATTAAACAATTATGTAACAGTTTGGGGAACAGTTAGGCTATGCCTCATAAAATCGGGGATGCTCATCTTTGGAGATTTAATTCCACTGCCTGATTTCACCCAAAATAACTCTCCTTGGGAACACAAAAATATGTAAAAGCTTTTATTGAATTATTGTTTATAACTGAAAAAAAAACCTAAAACATAACTGTCTCTACGTGAGGGCAATGAATGGATAAAATGTTATTTACTCATACAATGTATTCCTTCGAGCAATTAATATGAATAACCCAAATTTTACTATTATTAATCAACAAAGACATAAATAAGCCAAAAACATAATATCCAATGAACTAAAACAAGTTGTAAAAGATACGCAGCACAGGATACCTCGTCCTTTTTAATGGACTAGTTCATATTTAAATGATTACTCACATGCTAGGATTTTATTGCCACAGTTTGGGGGGGTTAAGGAGGGAGATATTATTTTCTATCCACCATGTTTCCTTATTATTTTTTTCCTTGACTTTTTAAATGTTGCTGTCGTTGAATTGATCACCTTTCCCCCAAGTTTCCTAACATTTTGGAATATTCATTTTGTTTATATTTTTAAATAGCTGCTTCAAAATGTTAACACATGTATTGGAACAGATTTTTCTGCTGATTCCTGGAAGTACTCCATATCGATACTCTTCCTCAGACAGGATAAGAACCTCAGCACTTTCACACCTTTTTTTTTTCTCACTTTCCACAATTTCCCAAAATCTATGCAATTTAATTTCTGAATTTTTGCTGAAGGAGGAGAGTCTTGCTTTCATTTTAATCATTCATAGACAAGTATTTAAATTCAGCTAGAACTTAGACTGATTTCTTGATGTGCCACTGTTTTGGGGGGGAGGTTTTGTTTGTTTGTTTTTATTATTTATTTGACAGAGAGAAAGATCACAAGTAAGCAGAGAGGCAGACAGAGAGAGAGGGAGAAGCAGGCTCCCCACTGAGTTGAGAGTCCGATGTGGGGCTCGATCCCAGGACCCTGAGACCATGACCTGAGCCGAAGGCAGCGGCTTAATCCACTGAGCCACACAGGCACCCCTGTTTTGTGTTGTTTTTACAGCCCACATCATCCTCATATTTGTCTTAATCATGTTTGCACATTTCCTTAAATAATTATTTCATAAATGTCTGTAGCTTGTAAGTCTCATAAGGCTTTTTAGTATTTAAAATTGTTTTTATTTAGCCTTCACAATCAGGTGAACAAGTAACTAGGTATGTGATAATTCTGTATTCTGAGTTGTTTTACCAAATTACTTTGAAGATATTGCCTCATTGGTAGAATCATTATTCTCTGGTATCAGCGATGAGAAGACTGATGTTCATTTGGTACTCTTTAATTTTCAGTTATCCAACTTCTCTTCATGGAAAACTTTTAAACTCTTTGGTGTTTATAATTTCACTAGACTACGTCTAGGTGTGTATCTTGCTTTGCTCATCTTATTTGCTCCTGGTTCCCTTTGTCTCAAGGGCCATGACCTATTCGGCTTTTAGAAATTTTCTACTCTTGGGGCGCCTGGGTGGCTCAGTGGATTAAGCCGCTGCCTTCGGCTCAGGTCATGATCTCAGGGTCCTGGGATCGAGCCCCGCATCGGGCTCTCTGCTCAGCAGGGAGCCTGCTTCCCCCTCTCTCTCTCTCTGCCTGCCTCTCTGTCTACTTGTGATCTCTCTCTGTCAAATAAATAAATAAATAAATAAATAAATAAAAAGAAATTTTCTACTCTTCATTCCATTTGTTCTCTTTTGTATCTTGCTTTGCTCATCTTATTTGCTCCTGGTTCCCTTTGTCTCAAGGGCCATGACCTATTCGGCTTTTAGAAATTTTCTACTCTTGGGGCGTCTGGGTGGCTCAGTGGATTAAGCCGCTGCCTTTGGCTCAGGTCATGATCTCAGGGTCCTGGGATCGAGCCCCGCATCGGGCTCTCTGCTCAGCAGGGAGCCTGCTTCCCTCTCTCTCTCTCTCTGCCTGCCTCTCTGTCTACTTGTGATCTCTCTCTGTCAAATAAATAAATAAATAAATAAATAAAAAGAAATTTTCTACTCTTCATTCCATTTGTTCTCTTCTGGAACCAACAGCTGGGTGTTTTATTTATAGATCATCTTCCATGTCTTCTAACTACCCCCACCAACATGACAACTCTCTGACTTCTTGTGGTAGATAATCTATAGCCTCAACTGCCCACTTTGATAATTTAATCTCACCTGTATTTACTCTGCATTCAACATATTTAAGGAGTCGTGGGTTTTTTTTTTTTATTTCTGATGATCATATTCAGAAATTTTAAGACACCCAATTCTCTTGTTTTCATATCACGTGTTAGTTTAATGGAGGGAGTGACTCGCTGAATATCTTTATGGTTGTATTTTAAGTTTTTTGCTTGTTTGCTTTGTTTTGTTTTAATTGGCTCTGCCAATTTTGTTTTCATGGGTATTTTTGTGTGTGTCTTTGTGTCTGTGTGTGTGTGCGTGGGTGCACTAGGTTATTAAGTGGCTTTTTTTTAACAATCAAATACTGTTGATTCCTAGTGTCTATTTATATTTGTGGCTGAGGGTTTCTCCTGACTAAAGCCCAAATAAGAATCCTTGTTCACCTATCAACACGTAAGTGATTGGGGATCTTCCCCCAGTATCTTCTTTGCTCCTCTGGACCTCATGTCCACTATGAGAATATCTCATATCTGCAGTCCCAGGTTAGAGAGCATTTCAATTTTAACTCTAGACAAATGTTGGAGTCAGCTATTACATTTTCTTTTCCTTCTACTTTGGGGTATATCTTATGTTTTGCTTTTTTCCTGTCAACTTCCATGTGCTTTCTTTCTGAAATCTCTCAACACTTCCAGATTACTCATGACCTCTATTAAAATTTCCTGTGCTCTAATTATATAATTTTCAAGCATATTTTTTCTAAAAGCATTCATGAACTTTTGATATAGGAAGGGAGCTTAATACAATACCTAGCATTTTTGTCAGTATGATTTAGAAGGCCATATCCCATTATTTTCTATGTGTCTATTTCTCCTAATGAGGTGTAATTGAGCCTTTGAAGTGATAATCACACAATTTATACTTATACCTGCCTAGTATTGGGTACATAATAGGCTCTTAGTAAACTGGTTTTTTTAAAAATAAACAAGTGCCCAGTTTGCAAATACATCACCATTGTACACAAAACACTGTAAGTGGCAAAGAAAAAAAAATTAACTGAATATTTTAACCTAATAAGTCCTCTGTAATCTCTTATCTCCTTCCATCTTACTTCAATCCCAGAATACTCCCACTTGATCATTTATTTGCTTTTTTCCTTCTGTTTTTAGGTTTGACATGGTTAGAACAAAAAGCACATTGGATCTGAACTCTGAAGATGTGGGTCTGAGCCCCATTTGCTAACACAGAGGTAGTGGAAAATTCACTCACCTTTTTCCGGTCCTCAGCTTCCTCCTCCTCAAAACAGAGAGTCTAATGCTTGCCTTTCCTACCTCGCAAGGTTGTTGTTGGGATGTTTAGATTTGATAAGGCCTAAAAAGCTTGTTATCAAATTTACAATAATACAAAAAAACACCTTTGAATTGTATTTTAATTCAAGCTGTAGAGAAAAGCTCTCACTTCCTCATTCCTCTCTTCTAGGGTGCACCAGGGTGCAGACAAAGTAGGAGCAGCATCTGCCTCAGTCTTCCTACCAGCCCACCGGGTGCTTCTCTCGTGGACTTTCTTGAAGAAAATTGGTCATTTTCCAAAAATGACAAGTCACATTTCTCATTCTATCTGTTCCTCCAGAAACTTGTCACTCCCCATCAAGAGATGGAATCAATTTCTGCTCTCTTTGAACCTAGACAGGACTTTGCAACCTTCTTGGAATAGAATGGAAGTAATGCTACATGGTTTGTGAGACTAGGTCCGAAAGTGGTGTGGCTTCCACTCCGCCCTCCTCTCTCCCTCAGGATTATTGCCCTTAGGACCCAGTTACCACATCATGAGGAAGCCCAACCTTTACCAAGACCCATATATCTGTGCTCTGGCCAACTGCAGGAGTTGTATGTGTCTTCAGAGGATTTCATCCCAGTCTTTGAACCACCCAAGAAATACCAAGTAGAACAGAGATGACCACTGATACTATGCCCTGTCCAAACTGTAGATCCATGAGCAAAATAAATGTTGCTATTGTTTTAAGCCACTTAGTTTTGGAATAATTTTTTATATCGACATAGTAAATGAAATAGCCTTCTTGGGTCCTCTCTCCTTAATTTCCAGATACTCAATGCATCCATAAACTTGAAACATTTTCCAAATATCTGTCACACCAGTTGTTCCCTCATATGCCCCATGAGTAAATAATACCCTCATTTTAAAATCAAAATGCACACTCTTAAAATCTTTGTCAAAAAGTGAGGTCCAGATATCCGTGGGCAGAGAAGTTTGTCGGCCCCACATCACACCTACCCCTTCTTTCCATCCTTCCTCATCTCATCCACAAACCAGGAAACAGAGGCCATAAGCTTCACTCTCAGCATCTGGAAAGTCAATGACCTTTGACTTCAGCAGCCACTAGAAAACCACAACTACAAAACCCTTCCAGAGCAAAGGCAAATTACTGCTTTTTGTTTTTAAATTGTAAAGTAAACTGTTTATGATACTTAATGAAACACCCACTGCAGTGTTAAGGAAACAGAATGTTTTTTTGTAAGAGATAAATCCTGATGAAAATGTTTAATTTAAGTGTTTGGTAATTTAATCATGCAAAAATTAAGGTCCCTTTCATGAAAAACTCATTTTGTAGGGAAAAAAAGATGGGGACACAGGGTCCACTTTTATAATTAAATCTTCATTCTTTATGACATTGAGATGCCTATCTGAAAGAGATAAACACAATCAAACCAGCTACCCGTGATCACATAAATAAAAATAGGTGCTTAATGGAATTCAACGGTCCTGTTTTTTCGTGGGGGGTTATTTTCCTTTATTTTAACTGAATTCTGTGAAATGGTTTGTGTATGTCATCACAATCTGAAAATATGTCTTCACAAGACCAAAATAAATCATGAATCACTAATCCAGAGAGGGAAAGAGAGAAAAACGCTAGTGTTAATCAGCATGACACAGTAGTTCCATTGAATCAACTGTATGCTGAGGTAAAATCTCATAGGGCAGAAAAGCATAGATAGTTTCCAGAATGGACATTCACAAGTCATTACTAAGTCCTTCTCCTCACAAACATTTCCTACCAATGGAAGGAAGATCTCAATGATAAAACTCTGAAGAATTACAATGTCTGAGGCTGTACATGTTCCAACTGTGAAAGAGCTAGATCTTGAGACAGAATAAAAAGTAAGAAGCTTAGAATTCAATAGGTCATTATTGTGTAAATTTTCTATAAAACAATAAATGGCCTTGTCAGATATTTGTTCAGAATGTGTAGAATTATGTAGAATTGGGAGACTTGAAAGAAAGATATAACTTAACTCTAAGCGAAGCAGCAGATTCTCCTGGAAACCACCACTAGATTAGAAATAGAGGTCTTGGGGCGCCTGGGTGGCTCAGTGGGTTAAGCCTCTGCCTTCAGCTCAGGTCATGATCTCAGGGTCCTGGGATCGAGCCCCACATGGGGCTCTCTGCTCAGTAGGGAGCCTACTTCCTCCTGTCTCTCTGCCTACCTCTCTGCCTGCTTGTCATCTCTGTCTGTCAAATAAATAAATTTTTTTTTTAAATCTTTAAAAAAAAAAAAAAAGAAATAGAGGTCGTGGCACTGCAGTCAACCACAGGATGAGAGGAAGCCTCTACCTTCTTGGCAAGTTTCCCCAACTGTGAAATAAAAATGATAGTATTTGCTCTACCAACCTTATAGTGATATGAGAAATAATGAAATCATTTTGAGTTTGTTGGAAGAAAGATATTTTAAAATTTTAAAATAAAACCTTTGGTTCACTATATGCAATATTCTACAAATTATAGCCATTCATGTTTTAAAATAAACCTTTGACCCGATATCTCTCCTTGTCTGAGAAAAGCCTTGGTATTTTCAGTATATCAGCCTGTGTGTGTGTGTGTGTGTGTGTGTGTGTGTGTGTGTGTGTGTGGCAGAGGTGGGAGGGTGCCTTGTAAGAGTTTCAGTTTTCTTGGCTTGCAGAAGCAGCAGCAGCTGAAAACTGTCAAAATTGTTTAGGTATGCGGACCTTCACCAGAATTCAAAAAAAAAACATAGCCTTTTCCTAATGAGCAGAGGTAACAAGAGCCTGAGATATGTGAAATATTCTTTGATTTGGCCTATAGAGGAAGAAGAAAAATTTAAAAGCTTTTAATGCACTGTAAGAACTATTACTCACATGAAGTGCTCATCCTTAAAACTGAAGGGACCAGGTGAGCCTGGGTGACTCAGTCGGTCGAGTGTTCAACTCTTGGTTTCAGCTTAGATCATGATCTCAGTGTTGTGAGATGGAGCCCCATGTTGGACTCTGTGCTCAGTGAGGAGTTTTCTTAAGATTATCTTCCTCTACCCCTCTCCCTGCACGTGTATGCTCTCTCTCTTTCAAATAAATGAATATATTAAAAAAAAAAAAAAAAACCTGAAAGGAATTGGAAGTACCCATTACTTTACAGAAGGTTTTTCAAGGGCTCTCCATCCTTTCCTGATACCCATCTTGAGGTGTGAGCTAAGAAGTTATTGACTTAAAGAACGAAGCTTCTCCATTTCTCCATCTGGAGAGATACATAGTTTTCCAGCAATTGAGCACACTTAATTTTCCAAAATTCAGGGTTCTGTGATAAATAAAAATGCAAAATATTTCTGCAGAGGAACAAAGGTAATGAAGCCGGCGGCGGGGGGGGTGGGTGCTTAGCAGAATTAGGTACAAGTGGAGTTGAAAGAGAGAGAGAATACTTTACCAAGTTAGCTCTACCACAGAAATGTTAACCTTGAACATCTCTGATCTAAAATCGTTCCTCTCGTTCCTATAAACTAAAAATATATCTCACTGAGATGCTGAAAGTACATTAAAATGGAAAATGGTTAGTGAGAAGTTAATAGTCACCAGCAGCAGCACTTTTATAAGTGCACCCAGAACAGGGGCAAAGAAGAGATGAAGAGGTGAACTCCTTCAGCCTCAAGTATCTGACCACATTAAGTCAAGGATTTCTAGACATAATGAAAAAACTGATGCTGGGGCACCTGGGTGGCTCAGTGGGTTAAAGCCTCTGCCTTCGGCTCAGGTCATGATCCCGGGGTCCTGGGATGGAGTCCCACATCGGGCTCTCTGCTCCGCGGGGAGCCTGCTTCCTCCTCTCTCTCTCTCTGCCTGCCTCTCTGCCTACTTGAAATCTCTCTCTGTCAAATAAATAAATAAAATCTTTAATAAAAAAAAAAGAAAAAACTGATGCTAAACTTCTGGAGGTAGGAACTTGTGTCTTGTACTTTGAACCCTACAAATCAAAGATTCTTTTCACCAGAAACTATAGCACAGGAACACCAACTACATTTGTGATATGAAAAGCTTGAACCTAAAATCATTGTTTGTTCTAAGTCACCCTGCTTCTCTCAACTTCAATAAAATGTTCTTTATTCTAGATTTTCCCCTCAACCTGCTGGTGGGATTTTTTGTGGGATCTTAATGATGGCTGTGTTTCCAGCTTTCACTTCAAGAGGGGCTGTTTTCTTCTACCTTTGCATGTCTTTGCTGCCCATGTTCAAATGTTTTATTGTCCTCTGGCCATACTGTTTTTAACCACCATGGCCCGGCCAGATTACAGGGCTGCCCAAGTAAGCATATTTAAGAAACCAGAATACTTTTCTTTCAGAGACCCAATTATTTGTTATCTGTTCTGATGTGAATCTTCAGTGAATAGTAATGATATTTTTACCCAACACATCAAGGAAAATGCCTAATTGAATAATCATGCCTTTGGGGCAAACATTGTTATAAATGTCTTCCAAAATAAGTTTTTAGTAAACTTGGACTTTTTTGATCTTGCGATAAGTATTTCCTTGGCCTCCAGGGGTTACTTGGAATTATAAAAGAGATATGAAAAGTTAAAAACAATAATTATTGTTTTTAATCCACATAATCCTATCCATCACTAATACTGTAAGTCCTCCATTTTTCAAAGAGCATGGTGTGACCTAAACTCATTTTCTACTTCTTATGTGGTCACTTAATCTCAGGTTTCTGAGCCTATCCCTGGATATCTGGAGCAAGGATTCTGATTTAAAATAACCTGAATTTTAACCCCATCTCTGCCACACCAACTACTTTCATCAATGAGACTGTGAGGTTCAGGTATTTCATTCAAACTTTGTAGAAGCCAGTCATATTTGACCTCCACAACTGCTACATGGTTCTGAATGGTTTAGTTACAAATAAAATAAACTTACTTAATGGAAAAAAGCACAGAGAGCCCCTGACGTGTAGTAGAATATAAAATCCCATAGTTCAGCTTTCAGGTCAACCCTTATGTTCACTCTTTCACTGCTTTAGCTGTGCCTTCAGTGTTATACAGTTCTATATGGTAGTGGCATGCCTTCCTAAAATATGTCAATGACTCCAAAAGTAAGCATTGCTGCTTCTAATCTGGCTGGAGTTACCATATTTAGCAAATAAAATCCAGTTGGACTTGAATTTCAGAAAAACAACAGATAACTTTTTTTAGTAATAGAATATCTTATGCAATCTTTATGACATGTACTAGACAATTTTCTGTTATCTGTCCAAAAGTCAAAATAAGTAGGTATCCTGTATTTTAACTAGCAACTCTCATTCTGACACTTAAAGTTGTTTATTATACATTCAGTGCTCAAAGTAAGCTAGGTACATCTCAAAAACAGAGGTCTTATCAACATAGAAATAGAAAAATTAATTGAAAAATGAAACACTTTGTTACCATGTTCTAGTATAAAGGATGCAAAATAGTACCAGAGTATCAGCTCCTATTTACTAAGCACTTGGGCTCAGGCATTATTTTCCCTATTTTATTTATTAATAGTGACTATTTTATCAATCATGGATCCTTGATCAATCCTGGCTCTAAAGAGACCATCTAAAACACTGAACTTTTAAATCCAGTACTCAGACAAAGTAGCACAGCTCTGTGGACACATGTAGCAGCAAAGTTGAGGCTCCACTGGTGTGTGTTGGTGTTGTCATCCAGGTTGTGCAAAGCTAACATCATTTTCCATGGAACCAGACTCTATCACAGTTGGTAATGCCATCACAATGGTTAGATACGTTTAATATCACTCCTTGGGAAGTATCTACATATGAAACACACCACACATTTTTTTAAACTGTATTTAGAACCTCAAGCAACTGAGTGAATTTTTACTTTTTTTAAATCTGTATCTTCAAATAAGTATCATCTTTCCTGCTCAATACCATTAGTTGTCAAGGAAATATGAATCAAAAACTTAATGAGCTATCATTCCACTCACAAGGAATGATATAAAAATAATAAACAAAAAAGACAACTTATCCAAAAGAGAAGAGAAAGGACCCAAATTAATAAAAACATGAATGAGAAGTGAGAGATCACAACAAACACCAAGGAAATACAGACAATTTTAAGAATGTACTACGAGCAACCATATACCAACAAATTAGGCAATCTGGGAGAAATGGATGCATTCCTGGAAACTTTATAGACTACCAAAACTGAAACAGGAAGAAATAGAAAATCTGAACAGACCAATAACCAGGAGGGAATTTGAAGCAGCAATCAAAAATCACCCAAAAAAAACAGGCGTTCAGGGCCAGATGGTTTCCCAGGGGAATTCTACCAAACATTTAAAGAAGAAATAATACTTACTCTAATACAGCTGTTTCATAAAACAGAAATGGAAGGAGAACTTCCAAACTTGTTCTATGAGGCCAGGATTACCATGATCCCAATACCAGACAAAGACCCCATCAAAAAGGAGAATTACAGACCAATATCCTTTATGATCTGATGCCAAAATACTCACCAAGATACTATCCAAAAGAATCCAGCACTACATTAAAAGCATTATTCACCAGAACCAAGTGGTGGTTCGAAATTCACAGATCTGTCAGCATGATATACCACATGAATAAAAAAAAAAAGACAATAACCACATGATCCTCTCAATTTATACAGAAAAAACATTTGACAAAATACAACATTCTTTCTTGATTAAAACTCTCCACAGTAGCGATAGAGGGAAGTTACCTACATATCATAAAGCCATCTATAAAAACCCTATGGTAATGTCATTCTCAATGGGGAAATAAGGTCAGGAACATGACAGAAATGCCCACTCTCACCATTGCTGTTCAACATAGTACTAGAAGCCCCAATCTCAGCAATTAGACAACAAAAAGAAATAAAAGGAATTCAAATTCATAAAGGAGAAGTCAAATTCTCACACTTCTCAGATGACATTATACTTTATGTGGAAAACCCAAAAAACTCCATCCCAAAATTGTTAGAATTTATAAAATTCAGCAATGCGGCCAAATATAAAATCAATGCACAGAAATCAGTTGCATTTCTATATACTAACAATGTGACTAAAAAGAGAGATATTAAGGAGTCAATCCTATTTATGATTGCTCCAAAACCCATAAGGTACCTAGGAATAAACCTAACCAAAGAGGTTAAGGATATGTACTCTTAAAATTACAGAACACTTATGAAAGAAATTGAGGAAGACATAAAAAGATGAAAAAACTTTCCATATTAATTGGAAGAATGAGTATTGTTAAAATGTCTATGCTACCCAGAACAATACACATTCAATGCAATCCCTATCAAAAGACCATTGAATTTTTCACAGAGATGTAACAAACAATCCTATGACTTGTATGGAACTAGAAAAGACACACAATAGCCAGGGGAATGTTAAAAAAAGCAAACCAAAGCTAGGGATATCACAATGCCTGACTTTAAGCTATATTACAAATCTGTGATCATCAAGACAGCATGGTACTGGCACAAAAACAGACACATAGATCAATGGAACAGAGCAGAGAACCCAGAAATCGACCCTCAACTCCATAGCTAACTGATCTTTGACAAAGCAGGAAAGAATATCCAATGGAAAAAAGAAGACAGTCTCTTCAATAAATGGTGCTAGGAAAACTGGACAGACACATGCAGAAGAACGAAACTGAACCATTCTCTTAGACTGTACACAATGATAAACTCAAAATGGATGAAAGGCCTAAATGTGAGACAGGAATCCATCAAAATTCTATAGGAGAACACAGCCAGCAACCTCTTCGACCTCGCGATAGCAACTTCTTGCAAGACACACCTCTAAAGGAAAGGGAAGCAAAAGCAAAAATGAATTATAGGGAAATGATCAAGAAAAAAAGGCTTCTACCCAGCAAAGGAAATAGCTAATAAAACTATTCACATGGGAGTTGATGTGGCATGGGAGATGATATTTGTAAATGACATATCAGATAAAGGGCTGGTATCCTAGGTCTATAAAGAACTTCTCAAACTCAACACCCAAAAAACAAATAATCCAGTCAAGAAAAGAGCAGAAGACATGAACATACATATTCCAAAAGAAGACATACAAATGGCCAACAGACATATGAAAAAATGTTCAACATCACTTGTCATCAGGGAAATAAAAATTGAGATACCACCTTACACCAGTTAGAATGGCAGAAATTAACAAGACAGGAAACAACAAATGTTGGTGTGGATGTGGAGAAAGTGGAACCCTCTTACACTGTTGGTGGGAAGGCAAGTTGGTACATCCACTCTGCAAAACAGTATGGAGTTTCCTCAAAAAGTTAAAAATAGAGCTACCCCATGACCCAGCAATTGTACCACTAGGTATTTACCCCAAAGATATGGATGTAGTGAAAAGAAGGGGCATGTGCACTCCCATGTTCATAGCAGCAATGTCCACAATAGCCAAACTGTGGAAGATGAGATGTCCTTCGAGAGATGAATGGATAAAGAAGATGTGGTTCACTCTGAAAAACAACCTGAGGGTTTTGAAGGGTCAGGGGTGGGAGGTTGGGGGAACAGGTGGTGGGTAATAGGGAGGGCACGTTTTGCATGGAGTACTGGGTGTTGTGCAAAAACAATGAATACTGTTACGCTGAAAAAATAAATAAAATGTAAAAAACAAAACAAAACAAAACAAAAGAAGATGTGGTTCATATGTACAATGGAATATTACTCAGACATCAGAAAGGACGAATACCTACCATTTACATTGATGTGGATGGAACTGGAGAGTATTATGTTAAGTGAGATAAGTCAAGCAGAGAAAGATAATTATCATATGGTTTCACTCATATGAGGAATATAAGAAATAGCACAGATGTCCATAGGGGAAGGGAGGGAAAACTGAATGGGAAGAAACAAAGAGAAAGATAAACCATGAGAGACTCTTGACTCTGGGAAACAAACTGAGGGCTGTAGAAGGGGAGGTGGGGTGGATGGGGTAACTGGGTAATGGGCATTAAGGAGCGCACAGGATGTGATGAGCACAGGGTGTTATATACAACTGATGAATCATTGAACAGTACATCTGAAATTAATGATGTACTATAGGTTGGCTAATTGAATTTAAATTTTAAAAAAGATAGGCATAACAGATATTGACTATGATGTGAAGAACTTGGAACCAATAAACGTTGCTAGTGCGGATGTAAAATGGTGACAATTTGGAACACATTTTGCCAGTTCCACAAAATGTTAGTTATAAATTTACTTTATAACCCAGTAATTCCACTCCTAGAGATATACCGAAGTAGAACAAAAATGTATATCCAAAAAAATGTCTACACCAAGATTCACAGAAATATTATCCAAAAGGTAGAAACTCAAATGTCCACCAAATGGTGAATGGATAAATAATATGTGGTATTTTCATACAATGGAATATTACTTGGGTCATAAATTGGAATGAAGTACCAATATATCCTACAACACAGATGAACTTTGAAGCTCTGACATTAAATGAAAGAACACGGTCACAAAAGATCACATATCATTTTATTTATAGGAAATGGTGAGAATAGGCAAACCCAAACAAAGAAAAGTTAGACTTGTATTTCTCCAGAACTGGAGGCAAAAGGATAAAGATAGTCATTTCTAATGGGTTTGGGTTTTGTTTGCAGATGTTAGAAATATTTTAAAATTGGATATTTGTAATTATTTTCAAATATAATTTCAGGAGATATGCCATGATGTAAAAGGGACCTGACATATAAAATAAATATGATTATTTTAATCAAAACAACAACAACAACAACACCCAATGTATATCATCTTTCCCCTAGGAAAGTCTGGTGTTGAATCCCACACACCCAGTCCTGGGCCCATCAACAGAGGAGACCCACCACAGCGCAATGGCATTTGTTAAAGGCTATGACCCCCAGCTCTCCACGGGTTCTCTCTTTTAGTTTGACATGAAAAGGCAAGTCACCAAACTATGGAACCACCTCCTTCATCAGAGGAAAAGCTTTCCTTTGGGTTGCTCGGGTGCCTCACAAAACACTTGGATGAATTTAGCACCGAGTTGTGTCCTGTGCCTTGCAGAGTTCTCTGCCATCTGAAGAAACAGCAGGTGGTGGAGTCATCCAGCCCCAGTTAATCGCACGCCGTATGCCAGTCCCGTCTTGCTCCGACTATGGCTGTGTCAGACAGCTTGGCCTCTTTCACACAAGGGGACATTTGTGGGATGAAGTGACATCTTTTCCAAACACCAGAAGGCTTCTGACTGGCCAGTGTATGGGTCAGCATGCTGGCCAGCATGGCTTCCGTGGGTGCACCACTGTCTAAATGGAGAAGGGAAAAATTATAGGGGAGAGGCAAACAGCTGGCTAAAAAAGAAAAAGAGGCCAAATCCTTTCTCCCTGTTTATAGCACTGCCACCTTCACTCAGTCCCAGGTAAGAGAAAGCACCGCTTACAAATTGGCCATTTGCAAATGAGCGGGCAGCGTGGAAGGAAGTGCTTATTTAACCCCTGCTGCAGAAAACGTTGACAGCTAAGTGCACTGGAAATTCGTAAGGGGGGGAGGTCAGCATGCAGCCTGTCAGTTTAACTCTTTCTTGGAACATGTTTAATGGGGTTTTATGTTCAGCAACGTGAACTTTGGAATATTCAAGTTCAAGTTTCACCTGCAGAGCTCCCATCTGTTCTTACTTGACTCTCAGAATTTCCATCTGCTCTCCTTTAGGACTGTCTAATGGGATGCCCAGTTGGCCTCTATGGCTTTCCCAGGTGCTGAAGTCATGGAAATTTTATGACATTAAAAAAATAATAAAAAAAAAAAAACTTTGGTCCTACAAGTTACCTGTGTAAAATAATTCCATAGTACAACAGCGTTTCTTGAACAATATTTCCCAGAATGTCTATTAAGAGCTACTAACGGCATGTGTGGCAATAGTTTATTGCTGTCTACATGCTGTGATATCAGAGACTGTGCATAATGGGATGGAGTAAGACAGAGGGCCATGCCCCAGGCCTTTCTTCCCAGCTGACCAGCTCAGACCTTTTCTAGTTCTGAGCCCAAATCTGTAGATCTCACCCATACTCTGGGCCAAAGGGGAGCAAGCTGAGCTTCTCTCTAATTTCAGTTGTTTGGTGCAGCATGACACCAGAGCACAGAGGAGCTGAACTTGGTGTCAGGGTCAGACAGTGACAGCAGGGCCACTGAAGGCAGGGGTGGGAGCTCATCAGAAGGCGGCGAAGCCACAATACCAGTGTTTGAGACATGTTCGTGCCGGTGAGTCATTCTCATCTCAGAGCCTCCGAAAAGAAGCTGACCCTGGAAAAGCAGGACATTCCATACAAAGTCTGAGATGATTACTGGTGGGGACCAAGTGAGAGAGAAACAGAGGAAGGAGCTAAATATGCTGCGAGAAAGGATGTGAGGATTTCCAGAAAAACATTTAGTGTACCAAACGGGATTTACTGACTACTCAGAAAGGTTCCTGAGTTAGACCTCTGGTTTATCCAAAATATTTCTGAGGTGCCGCTTCATTTAGCATATGACATTTTGATGTCAATGGAAGCTTTAAACAGACCACAGGGTCTAGGTCATGTAGGGACAGATATCAAAGAAGACTGTCCCAAGGTGTGATTTGGATGGACCTAAAGGGGACACAGCCTTTTGTCTGATGATATGCCATCTGCGAACTTATTATCTGGGAACAACAGTTGTGATGACGTCGCAACATTTCACTCACAGTGCATTTAAACTTAACTATGCCTGAAAATATGAAGCATTGTTATTAGCCTGGCATTGAATCAGATCATTGCAACATTCTTTTTCAAGCAATACCCAGCTTCTTTCCGATTAAAATGGCTGCATTCCTATCAGCTACTCCCTCCTACTCAACACCCTAAGATGGTACCCATGTGTAAGGAATGAGAGATGTTGGGAGGACTGGTTCCCTCACCTTGTGTTTGTCCTCAGGAATATATTAATGATATCTACTGGTCTTCAAGGTCTCTTGTCCCAGCTTGGACTCTCCATGCCTAATGAACTTATGGCAAGTCTTGGATTCCAATCCTGCTCCTGGAAACCAGGGCTGCTATTCTCCTCCACAACTGGATTCTTTTGCTCTCGGTACTGGGGAGCCCTGACCACACCTCAGCAGGCCACAGAGCTGGCCCCCATCACCACTCAACTTCAAGCACCTGAGGAGATATGCTATCCTTTGGTTTCCTCTCATTTCACCTTCCTTCTACCGTTGAAGACCCTGCCTCCTGCTCTCCCTTCCAGAAGAAACACCTTCTCTTCATGGGAGAAAGCTCTCTGAGGTGAAATATCTAAGCTGGATCATGATGCGCTATAGGAGGGGAGAAAAGAAATCAGACAATTCCTTTGGGTCACAATAGGAACTGGAGTTTGGGAAGCCACTTAAGCAGTCAGTGTAAGCAACAAAGGAAAAAACACTGTTTATGACTAAGAACATAAAAGGTATCACTTTATTAAGTTTTTGTACCTTAGTCACTGATTCAATAACCTTCTCCTACGTTATTGTCTGCCTAAAACTTTAGCCATGTCAGATTATGTCTTTTCTCTCAATCTCCAATAAGAGATATTCTGGAGAACATGTTTTTTCTGTGGCACAAGAGATTCAATGAGATCGTGGCAAAGCTATGCATTGTTTCAAGAGGTCCACACACATTTTTGGACTTGTGGGTTATCTTCTGCCAAAACAGTCCAGACACTTTAGTGAAGCAGACTCTTAAAGCTTTCCCTTTCCTATCCTCAATCTTTGGAGGGCAAGTAACAGCACAGCAGCAACAGAAAATCAAAACAGAACATCTGATGAGATTGTAGCTGAGTGAATAGAATTTTTTCAAAGTCTGAAACATGCCCTCACTTAGGAGACACACATACACATGAACTCTAAGAGTTTCATCAGTTTATCCCTTTGATGGTAGGTTCAAGAGAAGAGAAAATTCTGGAGCTATTTATCAGTAACCCACAGGGCTTTAGGGAGCAGGGTTGGAAACCGAGGAAACAGTGGATGAAGAAACAAGGTGACTTGTAAGTAAGAAGCAAATACAGTCTCCAGAAGAATATTTTAGATTTATGTGAGGCTTCTGTGGTACACATAAAAAGAAAATCGTGAAATATTTATAGAAGTATCAAACCTGAAGAATGATTAGAAATGTTAATATCTTCATTACTCACTGTGCTATTACTTTATCACTTAAGGGGGAAAAAAATGTCCTCCAAGAGAGTTCCAAGAAGCTAAATACAGATCTGGTAAAAGATGACAGAGTATATCTTGGGATTTGCCATCACATACTAGCTCTGTGACCTGAGGCTTATCATCTCAATCAATTCCCACCTTGTAGTGTTACTCTAAAGATTAAATAGGATGATAGCTGGAAAGTGCTTGACATACATCATATATATTAAGTGTATATAGAAATTGGTCGTTTATAAAATCTATGTTTTACATCTTAACTTAGTTGGTCTTCATCAGTCTAGTTTATGCAGAAGGAAGTAAGGAGTTGGTGGCTTTAGCACTAAATGACATAATGTTTGCAAAAGTGCTGGAACCATGCCAGGAGTCACCCTGGATGCACCCTGGGTCCAGAAGGTTAAGCAATATGCGGTGGGCCCCAAGAGGTCACTTCCTATTGCCTCACAAAACCGAGACTCAGGTCTAGCATTTCTGATTATAGGCCTAGGACCATTTCTAATTCACTATTCTGTAATTTAGGGGTAGGAGACAGAATTGAAACTTTTTTCCTTGTTCCTTTACTGGTAAAATGAATCCTTTAAGAAGTCCTCTGTTCATGATACATCAAGCACACAATGCTTTTTTTGTACTTGCCCATCATTAATGCACATAAGTGAGAAGTGCCTGAGCTACAGGAACCATCTGGAATACTAAGGGAAAGAGTCAGTTCAGTCACTATTGTATGTGGTCTTTGTTTTGATGCTGTCAATTAGGATGGAATTATGCTATCATTTCCTTCCAAATACAGGGAAAATTTTGATGAGATCTGCCCTAGTAAGAGCTCAACTCAGTAACTCACACCCACATCCCAAAGCACATTCCAAATTTGTCACAAAGAAGCCATCTGAACTGATAATGTTAAGTTCCTATAGTCCACCAGGGATGAGATTTTCAGAGAAGCATCCATAGCTTGCATTGCAGCAACTCACTGGCCACACACCTTTATACCTGGAACCATACACCCTTGAAAAGCTGTTAAGAGAGAAGCTAGTGCGTTCAACTCCCTGTTCTTAAAGCACTGTTTAACCTGAATGACCACTTCTAGATACTGTCTCATAATTTATTCTGCACAGATGAGGGACATATCAATCTTCAAGGTGAAAGAGAGACAGAGATAGAGATAGAGAGAGAGATCCTCCAATCTTTAAAAATATACAAAAATTTATTAGAATTTTGATATTAAATAATTTATTGAAACTAGAGAACTAGAAAGACTCTTTATATATTAACTCTGGGAACCTAGGAGCCCCAGGAATTTTATTTCAAAGGATCTAGAAAGAATTCTTTATAAAAGATTTTAATACTGCATTCTTGGTTCAACTGGAACTTGGGCCACCTTGGGTATCATTTCATCCCTGAACCATTCCCATAATAAACATGTGCTCCAAAGCTTGCCGCGTTGCACGGAGAAGGCAGTTTGGAAATGGTCCAGGAGCTGCAGTTCCCATGCTATTACCCCCACTGCTGCCAGCAGCCCTTTTCTGTCACCAAAGAGCCCAACTGTGTCCACTTTCTAATGTGAGTGTACTGCCTTATAATCAGTTGGCGATTCTCTTTGTAACTGCACACTGGAGTCTTTGTAAGACCTCCCTGTCCCTTTTCAGAATTAGCTTATTTAGAGTCCTTGTTCCCACTCCCACCCTACCTTTCTGGAGCCTTCCAAGCCTGGTGGGCATCTGCTTCTGCTCCCCATTATGTCCTATTCCCACTCAAATCCTCGTCCATTTCCCAGGATTAGATAGAGGCCAAATGTCTCCTATTCTGAACAAATGCCTCTCATCCGAGAAGACCCAATCAAAGAGAAGACCCAATTCTCAAGAGGGCGCTAATTTAATTGCTCACCCTCACCTATAACCCATGATCTCAGCCATTTTTTGCTATTATGCCATCAAAATGAGAATAAGGGAATGGTGTTCTGATTTCTTTTATGTGGTCAATATGTACTGGGCCTGATATGAAAGACCTAGGTGGGAAAGCTTACGCTATGAGGTACGGAAGTTAAATGTCACTGATACAAAGATTGCTAGTGAAGTCACCAGAAAGAAAATGTCAGACACTAAAATGATGTGGATGTTGAAAGCTCATCATTGTTAACATTTTCTGGTGACCTTCATTGTTTACCAACTTACCGAGAAATGTAGCCTGATTATTTTCAGCAACAATGCAGTCATTTCTTTGGAAGCAATAATAATTGCCATTACAAATGATTCACCTCTGTCAGAGAGGGAATAGCTTTTAAATCTATTTGAATAAGGGCATTACAGCACACTGTCTTGTAGGCAGCCACGAATTATTGAATTTCCATGACCCAAATCATAAGGAATCTTTTTTTTAAGTATTCCATTTACAAAACACCTCAACCATGTTAAAAATCACAGCACTCTCAGTTTACACTTTAAAAGCAGGGAGAGCTCAGTGTCTCCCTTTTGTTCCTGGGTAAAAATAGTCAAATGAGTGATGGGGAAGGGCAAAGAAAAAGGTATGCATATCGCCAGGAGCATTACGACTGTGGTCACAACGTCAGTGCGGTGGTGTCTCGTGCTCTAGGAGGTCAGAGCATTAATCTGACTGCTCCACTCACCAGATGCCCACAGTCCACCAGATACTGTTCCAAGGGCTATACACACACTGTCTATAAACCCATGAAGATCTTGCCCCGTCGATATTATTCTTCCCCCTTCATTGACGAAGGAAACTGAGCCTCGGAAAGGCTAGCCAACCTGCCCTTTTAATAACGAGAGAAACAGGTTTGATTCCAAATTCCCTGTACTTTACACTAACAGTTTCCAAGTGAGTAAATGGCTGAATAAAAAAACCTCAAGGGAAAAGCTTAACATAGACTAAAAACATCATATCTCTCCATGATGTAGAACCAGAAATAAAAGAAAATTAGTCATAACAACACTTTCTTATACATTTCTCCACCGAAACACTTATTTCACTGACATAAATAGGAAAGGAATACCACCCAAAAAATGAATGTAAAGTGAGACCAGATTAGTGACCATGGCTCACCTCTCATATCGACACACACCAGTAGCTCTATTCAGATAAAGAAGGGGCAACCTGAGTTTATCTCCATGACCCCAAAAGAATCAGCCAAAACTATCAATTCATTCACTTGAGGACAATATATCTCTTTCAGACATCCTATTCAAACACCCTCTCCCCCCTGTAAGAAACACAGCTCCAGTTATTGAACTAAGTTTTTCACCTTCCATCCGCTGTCTCATGACAGTAAGATGACTCTCAACCGAACCGACGAAGAGATCACAGTCAGCATCCTTCTTCTGAAGCCGAAGCTGGCCCCGGTGTCCTGACGCAGAGGTGGTTTGGAGATGACACTGGGAAAGGTCAACACTCACACACACAGAACAACAACCTACTAGAAAAATAGGAAGTGAAAACAAACCCCCAGCTTCTGTAGAGAAAGGACATTCACAAAGGGGAACCAGGGGCCTCACCCAGCCTCAGCTTTTTCATTCACCCCACCCCTTTGACGGTGATTTTATCATCTTGCCACCTGATCCTCCTGAGTGATTTTGATTGATTCTCAAAGATGGAAAACTCACACTTAATTCTGATGCCCGAGGACACCCCAGCTATGGAGGTTGTTGTTAGAAAGACAAACAACTGCTTGAAAATGGCGGGAGAGCAAGTGAGTTGCACAATAGTTCTTGGTGACCTCAGAAAGTGGATGAGGGTTTCGGTTCTCACACTCGGGGTTGAATTACCACCCCAAAAACAGGCAGGGAGATTTCATCTCATGATGTCAGGTGGATGGATAAGCAGTGTTTCTAAAGGAAGCAAGTCATTTTGGCCTTTGTTTCCCTTCCTTTCACTTAACCAAGGAAAGAAAAAAAAAGGAAGAAGAAGAAGAAGATGAAGAAGAAGAAGAAGAAGAAAAATATTAGTACTGGGGCATCTTCCCCTATCTTTCCAGAACTTACCTGTTGGTTTCTCTGTCATTTCTACAGACTTTTTTTTTTTCTTTGTAGAACAAGTCTGGCTTTGTTAAACCTGGCTCACTCAGTCCCTTCTCAAATTTAAGAAAAGTTTCATCACCTGCAACTTCTTTGAATTCACCACTTTCCTTACCTCAAAATATCCCCCCCACACACCCACCCATAAAATGAAGAAAAGCAGCCACCTCTATAGCATTTAGGCTCATGACCTGAATGTTAAAGAATATGTCTAGCTACCTATCAAAATAACTTACAATTTACATAAGGTACCTAAATCTATAAAAACACATTGAGACAGAGTATTTAAAATTATTATGTTTCCTGTCATTGGAGATCTTCAGTTTTAAGCTTCAAAAAAACAGAATTCCAAGAACCCACATTTAGAGTGTGATCTCAGGAAGGTAATTAGAGTCTGGCTCTCAAGTCCTCAGAACCTGAAAGAATCAAGGGATTTACGGTGAGTGAGGACATACACTAATTCAAACCTAACAGAAACACAATGAAGAAAAATGTTTCTAAAGTCTGGACAATTTTTAAAAAATAAAAATTACTTACAAAAAAAAAAAGAAAGAAAGAAAAGAAGAGAAAAAGAAAACACAGGAATCCACAAAATACATTTCATCTATCTAAGGAACAACCTTAGTTTTGTCAGTCATCTTTAGACCTTACTGAGGTAGAACAACAGAAATGACTCTGTGTGCAGAAGGGTGAGAATGCACTTTTTCTTGGAGCAGCTTATTATTCTGTGTGAATGCCTGCTGACTGGGCCTTTTCCCTGACTACCCTTAACTGCTGGGCCCAGGGAGAGTCAAGTCTTACACTATAGGCCAAGTCTCATGCTAAACCCTTTGCTCGAATTTACTGTGATAACCCTCCGAGCCCATGAGGTGGTAGAAGGATTCCAAACAATGAGGAGAGAAGGGAAAGAGCCTTCTGAGGCTGAGGAGTGACGTGGCCAAAAGCTGTGGATGTGGAAGGCGAAGCTAAGTGGATAAGGAAGGCTCTTGTAGAAAGTTAATGGAAGCTGAGCTTGGAAAAGTCAACTTCCAGGGCTCCTTTAGGCTCATCCAGGAGCAGCTGTGTACACTGGTAAGCAGAACTAGAGACCAGAGCTTTGGTAAAACTCCTAGGATAAAAGAGGGTGTTTGGTTCTCTCACTTTCCCTGCTTTCAGTACTAAAATCTGCTGTCATTGTTATGGCCACGCCTACCATTATAAAAACAACAACTTTTAGCACACCCACCCCCACATGCCTCTCCTGGGCGAGGAACAGAAAAAGAGAAAGTGTCTCATGTTTTTTATTTAGTGAGTCAACCCATTAGGGAGCTGGGCCTGTGGCAGGGGGTGGGTCTGGGAGAGGTGCTGAGTCATGGCCGAGAGCCCTTCCCAGCTCCTGCCCCGCGGAGACACAGCTCTCAGGAGCCAGCCAGGCCTGGAAAGCTGGGACAGGCAGGCCCAGGGTGCCCGCCAGCACACACACGTCTCCCTCCTGGCCCAGGTCAAGAGAGAGTTCTTCGTTGCCACAAACATTGTCACCCATGCCAGCCATGCTAGCGCACCCCCTCACGGCCAAGACCCCAGAAACATGGTGCACGGAGACACGATGACGCTGAAAAAGGGAAATCCTGTAAAACTCACAGAAAAAGCGATCAAGGGCTCCTATCCAAGAAACAAAACAAATTTTTTTTTCCCCTTTGGTAAAACCAATGATTGCTGGAGAATGAAATACCTAAGTTCACCGGGTTTTGTTTTTGTTTTGGGGGTTTTGTTGTTGGTGGTGGTTTTAGTAGTTAATAAGTATAAACAATCCTGAGTATTAAAAATACTGCCCACGTGCTTACTGTTCTCGCACTAAGTGTGGAAAAATGATTTCTGGAAGAGACCATCGAGGTGGGTTGGTTGAAGAGGAGATAATACTATTGTGACTTTTTGTTTGTTTGTTTGCCTCGACTCAGAGAGAAGGTCTTAAAAGATGCTGTCTGGGTCACTAAATGTGAATATCTACAGGATACAAAGAAATGTCTTGTCTCAATTTTAAGTAATTATCCTGCTTTTACCTCATGTGTCTACTGTCTTACGAAGCTTGCATGAAATGCATAATTACCATTCAGGAAAGCTTGCTTTGCCCACATTGGCAGGAATATCTCACAGCAAGTCACCAGGAGCCCCTTGAGGGCAGAACCAGGGCCTGCTCACCCTTCACACCCCATTCCCCACGCAGCATCTGCAATGTGGCATGCAGTTCACAAAAGATGACCGGATCAGTCACAGAGGAATGTCCCAATCATATCAACTTCAGTCCCACTTGCAAGGGAAGAGTAGGCAGCTACCAGGTACCACCACTTCTAGCCAATGCTTTAGATCAGACCCAGCATGTCTCCTTGGAATTACTTTTTCCCACTCCCTGATTGGCCCCCAAATTCCAGTCTCAACCCCCTCCAGTCCCCACCCCACTAACATACCAGAGCAATATCCCTATTATGCCATCTGCCAAGGTCTTCCCATCGTCTTCAGAATAAAATCCAGATTTCCTTACACACCGTAGAGAATTTTTTTTTAAGATTTTATTCATTTATTTGAAAGAGAGAGACAGAGACAGTGGGAGAGAGCACAAGTGAGGAGGAGAAGGAAAATCAGGCTCTTTGCTGAGCAGGGAGCCCAATGCAGGGCTCGATCCTAGGACCCCAAGATCTTGACCTGAGCTGAAGGCAGATGCTTACCCAACTGAGCCACCAGATGTCCGAGAATCTTTTCATTCCACAAGGATAGGCTTACAGTAATAACGCTCCCAGGTGAGAAAACCATTGAGTAGGGGGTAAGGGAGGATGCATAAAGATACACAAGTCTTCATTGCTCAGGAAAGGTGTGAACAGTGAAAACATACAGAGCAGGTCCCCAGTAACTGTCAGACCTGGGGGACCCTGGTCATGGTGGCAGGAGAAAGGGAGCAGAGAGAGAAAAAAAGGGGACATAGTACACCTGGGGCCACATTCCCATGCAAGGCTGTGGGCTTGCAGATCACAGAGAAGAGGTTATACACCAGGAGATTTTGCTGCCTTTCTCCATTGTTCCTCCTGAAATGGCCTCACAGACAGCTACAACTGACGTGGAGCAACAGCAAGGCAACAAGCAGAAAACCCAAGCTGTGGTTCCCATCCGACCTCACAGGGTCCTGACCTCTTGGTCAATGGCTACCACACAAACCACTCTACTTTTTGTGAGGACTTGCAGAATAGCCATCCTCTTCTCAAAATATCCATTGTCCTCTCTGTGCTGCTGTCCCTTTCTGACAGAGAGAAGCAGAAAGGCCAGCTCAGAGACTACAGATGCATTTCGCTCAGCAAGGCCCTCAGCTGTTTCTGCTTTCTCCACCTCATGTCACATTTGTTGCAGGTCCTGTCTCTTTTCATTTGCACGCTGTCCCTTCCTAAACTTGATGAGAGCACAACAATGCCTCTAAGTACCCATTTGTGGAAGACGTGTAGACACTGGTTTGAAGGATGCTGACGCAAAGCGCACAGTGTCAAGTGTGGTGAGGGCCATTCTGTCATGGCGGTTGGTTCATAGGTTTGCCTCCTCTGAGCCACACGGTGGTAGGTTGCTTGTATTCTTCTACTGATCTAATGACAGTAGCAAGCCAGAGAGGGGAATCCATTGCCCTATAACAAATTTCCCCCAAGTAGCAGCTTAAAAATGACATTCATTTATCCCAGTGCCATGGGCCAGGAACCTGGAAACAGCTTAGCCAGGCGGCTCTGGCTCAGGGTCTCTCATGAAACTGTAGTCAAGACATCCATCGGAGCAGTGACCGTGCAAAGGCTTGGAAGCATAGAAGGAAAGTTTTGCAAGTTCAGGAATCCACGAGCCTTGCATGGCTTGGGCACATGGTGCTGGGGAGGGGGCTGATGATCATGACGTGGGTCTAGAAAGGTAGGTCCTCCCCAGGATGCTTCTCAAATGGCAGACACTGGCTTGCGGTGTCTACTCTGTGGTCGGCAGGGAGCCCTTCTGGAACTGTACCACAATGCTGCATCTGCAGAAATAAGTCACTAGCACTATAGAAACTGGATGGGGTGTGGATGGGATAAGGAAGAAACCAGGAGTCTCTATTGATGGCTCAGGGAGAAATGTTGTACTTCTCAAGCAGGGCTGAAGAGGATGATACAAAGCATCAGAACTTGGAGAAGGATCCTATGTTGCAGGTGAGAGAAAGATTATCACTTTAACAAAACAGACACAGTTTGACACACCCATAAAGGCCCAGCATTTTGTTTGTTGAGGGTTGGTCAGGGATGGTGTTTCTGGGGCCCAGGACTTTGTCCATCCACCCAGGGAAGGTTACTGCAGGCATGTGTCTTTTGCTCATGTTCATGAATTGTCATCTAGTAGGAGTGGCATCTTTGTGATTGCTCAAACATGTCTTCAAAATATCCTTAGGAAAGCACATATGTCTATGGGCAAAATGACTTAAAATTAGTAAAGTCAATATTTAATTTGGACCTAGTTAGGAAAGTGGAATTTTCCATGGAGAATCAGAAGTGTTACCAGGATATGTTGAATTGGAACAACAGCCCTGAACTCCTGCATTTTGAGAAGACAAGACTGCTGGTCCCAGGGAGTGATTCAGGGACAGAAAAGGGATGGATTCACCAGCAAGAGCCGTGAGCCAAGAATTTGGTGAGACAATCATTTTCTAAAGGTCATCCTACCACCACTGGTAGCTCCCGATTTTACTAAATCCTCCACACTCCAGCCCAGCCCCAGACTTCTCTCTTCCACCTTAAGATCGCCTTCGATGTTTGTGATCCCCTTTTCTTGTTCACAGAAGAATAACTAGGGTGTGGAAAACATACTGCTTCATCTGACCTGTGTCACACAGCTTCACGAGAATGACCTTGGACCCTCCTCCACCACTTTCCATCTTCTACGAGGGTCCTACAGAGGTACTCACTTTGAGATCAGCCAAGAGATCAGTGTGGTACAATCAAGCCCCCAGGAATAAAACAAGTCTCTGCCACTCATGATTGCTGCCTTCTTTTTACTCATCTAGCTAAAGTTTCTCAACTTTATTGATCTTTCCAAAGCATCAACTAATAACCTAATCATTAGGTTATTCATTTGAGATCTCTTCTTTTCTCATGGGTATGTATACAGCTATAATTGCCCGTGAGACTGCCCTCACTGCCTCTCATAGGTTTTGCTCTGCTGGGTTCACTACACTCTTTTAGCCATAAAAGTAATTACACTAAACTGAGAAAACAGAAGGCATGAGGGGATACAAGTGGTCATGAGCATGGCTTTTCCCTAAATTAAAATAATCTAGATAAGATTCATCTACTTGTAAATTGAGTTCTTCTTCTGCCTAAAGGAGAAGGTATTTTTGCCAATGAAACAGTTGTCTAAAAAAAAGACTCTTCTGGGTCTTCTTTGCCATACTGTGGCACGTTTGGGTAGTCTCAAAGCTGTGACACAATGTAGACTCAAAGTCGACCAGTTTGTGGTAAATGCCTCTTCAGTCAGAGAACGTATTTTATAGTGACCAGGAAGAACTGGACAAAACTTTCTCTTCTATCACCCTGGGCCATTAAGAGTTCCAAATATTGTTTCAGGGGCTGGGTCACCAGGATCTTCATCCAAGGCCACCTCTCTATACCGCCCAGCCTCCTCCATCAGCCAGGGTGGAAAACTGGCCACACTTCAGAGGAATGTCCATCATTTTGTGGTCTGGGATCTGGATGATTAACAGGTGACCGTGAGCCAGCACTAAACAGAATGGGGCTGAATTTCCTAGGGAGACATAAGACTAATGTCCTGGCCTCTTGTGGTTACAAAAGATCCTTCCCAACCCATTACAACTCAGCCCAGGAAATTTCCCAGGTGATTTTATTGGACACAAGTTTGCCCCTCACTTCCAGGCCTCGACTGTTTTGGAATGTTGCTATGCCTTATTAAACAGCTGCCACATTTTGTCCAAGAGGTGGCCACATTTCAGTGGCTGGTGAAGTAATTCCTGTTTATATGTGCAATTGCAAAACGTTTTGGAACCCTCTGGCATGAAAAGCATCTTATAATACATCATTACTTATTTTTAACAATAGTCGGAGAGGGATGAGGGCTTTTTCCCACATACACATACTTTGAAAGGTGATAGTCAACCAGGAACAACTTCTGATGGGTTCCCTGCTTTTATCCAGTGATTGGAGCACAGCTGGGAATGTCGCTTTAATGGTGAAACAAATCTTAAGGTAATTTCTTGGAATGCGTATCTGATGAGACAAGACCAAAAAAAAAAAAAAAAAGTGAAGCTGAACACAGTCATCTACATATTTATTTGCCTAGAACAATAAGAGCCTAGAGAAGAATTTGTGTTCTTTTGAGTCACGTAGCCATTGTGGTCATCATGGGCTGGTAAGCCCAAGTAATTATGAAAATCAAATTATTTCTTTCAGAAAGTTGGCCAAAAACATATTGCTAAACTTGGCATACCAATGTAAATCAAAAGCTATGTACTACCTAATCATATATCATATTTTGATAGCTCATTTTTTTTCCTGAGGGGGTAAAATTATTTCACAGACAACAGTCCCAGGTATTATTAAAAATTGTTTCACAAATGAAAAAACTTATAGGCAAAGAGAAATTGAGTAATTCACTCATTCTCTTGGCTGAGTCACAGCCTAAGAAACCTAAGAAGCCCTTTCTCCTCACTTCCTTTCTCCTTGCCCCCTTAAAGGATTGTAGTGCCAGGCAAAATCTCTCCTTAGATTCATGTTCAGTAAATTCTCAGGTTTAGATCAATTCAAAATTCTACTGTGAAGTAGAAAATAAAAGGGAAAAAAAGAATACAAACTAACAAAACAACGAGTAGACAAATCTTTTGATACAGTGCAACTCAAATGATCTGCTAGAAATAAATACTTCAAACCAAGAATAGACACCCAATTTAAAGACTGCTCTATTATCGGGACTTATATTTACATCCTTTTTACAAATGCAGTGGAAGGCATTAACCAAAACACATTAGAACAAAAGCATTTTTCAATGCAATTAAAAAGCAGTTCATTCTGCATATGTGTGATACATCCCTTTCTTATCCCATCTATCTCTTAACCTCATCCACAACTCCAGAGACTGCAACTGGAAAGTTCTCAAACTGAAAACTGGGTGCCTGCCAACATGCAAACTTTGTATTTGCTTAGCAAACATCAAAGAGTGAATAATGTGTTGTCATTCCCTGACCTTACAAGAAGGTTGGATATAAAGTAACAGCCTTAGTCACTATGTGCAATGACAGTGCTGAAGAATTTATCCCTCAGCCTGGATTCTTTCCTTCTTTGTCCAAATGGGAACAGCCAGCTACTTTGCAGGGAGTAGTAGCTTTGTAGGTCCACGTTATTTCATTACCTAAACAAAGCCATGGTCTAAGGAAGAAGGTGGAAGTTAGAAGGCAGAAAACCAGGTTCAAATGCTGGCCTTTCTCCTAACCAGCTGTGTGGCCTTGGGTTTGGCACTCCACCTCTCCAACCCTTTCCATCTGTGAAAGGAAGAACAGATGACTTGCAAGGTCTACAGGTCTGGGATTCAAGTGCAGCCAGCCAAGGTTTCTTTGCTCCCTGACAGAGAGATGCTAGGTCCCCTCAGGACAGCACTGCTTCCTGCCTGCCTCCTTTAGTGCTTCAGGACCTTGTGCTCCACTCTGCAAGCCAATCCATTTTCACTGACTGCGAGGTTCTTTGGACCCAGTGTCCTCCTTCTGTCTGAATCATGTTTCCCATGTCCTTTAGGACATAGCTTGGCCATCACCCCCAAAAGCAGCACTCCCAACCTCTAAGCTCCCTGGTAGCCTGCGCTTCCCTGCCCCTTCTGAGATAGCCAGGTATCTCCTTGCCAGTTCTGAGTCCTCCCCCTGACCACAAGGCTTTTGGTCCCACTGTGCCAAAACACAGCAGTGACACAGGTGACCACGTACCCACGTCTCATCAGGCTTTCACTCACAAGGCCTCTCAGAGGTGGGTACCACTGAGAGCATCCTAGACAAGGTAACAAATCCAAAGAGAAGATAATGTGTCCAAGATTTACATGATCAATAAGCACAGAGCCAGAATTTGGATTTAGTAGAGCTCCTGCAACGGTGGATTCCTATTATCCCCTGCCTCTCTGCCAGATGCCTGCTCAGTGTATGTGCCTTCAGAGTCCTGAACACCACCAACTACAGCCAAGGGAGCCATTCCTTTCTCTGAGCACAAATGTCATTGCAATGGCTCCACTGATCCCATGCTGCCTTGACCAGCAGCCACCTGCCCCCAGAGCTGCCTGCAACCTCCTCAGATAGCAAAGAGGCTTATAGACTTCTTTGCCTTCACCAGCATCCTTGCAGGATAGACATTAAGTGACTATTTATTGAATGAAGAAAAGCATTATTAGTAAGATTATAGTGTTCCCTTAATTAGGGATATGCTGCCATAGGGGAAAACAAGACATCCTAAAGATGGAGAAAAGGTGCCCTAAAGAACATACTTTATGTTAAGAAAATAATTTTTTCTGAGAAGATCAGCATCACACAAATTGAATTGAAAAGCAGTCCTGCAACAACAAGCTCAGAAATAGAATATTCAAACCAAATACCCGATGGGATGTTACACAGAAAAGAGACCAATAGGTTTAGGGAAACATTTATCCCTGGAGTTTATGGTTACGGGCAGCCTCCAGGAGATAAAAAACATTCAGTGTTTACAGATTTAGCCAACGGGGCTTAAATTCATTTCCCAGAGAATTTATCTCTACCTGCTGTCTTCTAATTGGCTGTTATGAAATTACACTCCAATATGTCCGTGCGTCTGTGGCTATGGATGCCTTATAATTCCACCATCTTTTCATTTGTACTGTTGTGTATATTTTCTCTCTCTCTCTCTCTCTCTCTCTTTTTGATGACATTTTATTTTTTCAGAGTCATCTTTGTTCCTCCATCTCATTTTCCCCTCAAGTTCATACTCAACACAATGACATTGATTGGAAGTCCTTGTCATACAAAAGTTAAAATCTCGATTTGCCCATAATTTGTTCTCTCTGTGGTCCTCTGATCTACATGTTCTCTATGTCCCTCACATGACAGCCTCACCCAAAGGCAGAGACACCTTTCTGGATTTTTACTGGGATAGATTCATTCCACCAAATCATCACTAAATAGAATCAGCTCCTTGGAAAATATCAGTGCTTTGAGTGTTTGTCTTGGTTGAGGAATATGCAAGACAAAATTAGCTCCTAGTTCATGAACAGCAAGAGCTGGGTGCTGGGTTCACAGGGGTCCATTAGTCTATTCTCTCTAGTTTTGTTATGCTTGACAGTTTTGCACAATGGGAAGTTTAAAATGATAGTATTAAGCAACACTAGTAAAAACCTGTGTTACAACGTCTCACATTAAATGCAAATGTTTCCTCTCTTGCCTTGAAGGTGGGATTTGGGTGCTACACTGAATGCCCTATCTGGCTATACTTGGGGATCTCCTTCCCCTGCTCTGCAGCACAAACTCAGGGCCGATGTTGTAGGTAAATGAAGAAATGACAGTGGCCGCTTTCCAAGCCAAGCAGCCAGGAGACAGACAGCAGGCCAGAAGTCTCAGCTGCTGCTGTGGGAGAGCCCTGCTCAGCTTGTAACTAAAACAAGGCTGATGAGAGAAAGTTAACAGAGTCAGCAGGGCTGTCCTCAACCCCTGCTGGGGCTGCCCTGGTGGCCCGACTCTGGGAAGGTTGTGTGATCCTACAACCAGACCAGTTCCTTCAGGCACTGGGTCTAAGTATCGATTCATACATAGGACCCGCTCAGAAGATTTCCCTTCATTTTTGGTGAGTCTCCTTCAAAATGAAAGGACCATTTTGCTAGAAGAATTTTGCAGTTCACCAAAAAATATTCTGGTGACATCCTCCATGACTTCATTTCAATAATGAGATAACTGAAACTTGAAAGAGGTAGAAGAAAACAGACTTTTTTGTTAACCCAGAATCAATATCACATCAGTGAGACCATCGTTAAAGGGCAGGTCAAAGATTTTAATGTTTTCTTTGGTTGTCCATCCCTCCCACTTGAGACTGGACACAGCTCAGAAAAATAACAGCCATATCAGTCTATGTCATATGGGAGGAAACCTAAAAACTAATCCCGGAATCAGAATTGGCTTAACATACCTCCCAGCAGTGGTGTTAGCTTTTAGCATACTTAGGCATGAAAAATGTCCTTGCCTGTATTGATGCCAGAAACAAAGCCGTGATTGCAACGGGCTTGATCCAGGCTGAGCCACGCAACCAGTAGGTGGTAGGAAGTATGTACCAGGAGTACATGCTGGAGTACTGAAACACTTCCATACTGATCAGTAAGCAGCCACCGACTGCTAGAGGATTTCCCAGTCCCCCTTCCCACAGAGCTGCTCCTCTGAGAAGTTCAAGTCTGCATTAGGGACCTCCAGAGACTTGCCCCAGCACTTCGGCCTGCATTTATATCAAAAGATCGGTGAAAAGAAGAGCCATCTGTACCCCAATGTTTATTGCAGCAATGGCCACGGTCGCCAAACTGTGGAAAGAACCAAGATGCCCTTCAACGGACGAATGGATAAGGAAGATGTGGTACATATACACGATGGAGTATTATGCCTCCATCAGAAAGGATGAATACCCAACTTTTGTAGCAACATGGACAGGACTGAAAGAGATTATGCTGAGCGAAATAAGTCAAGCAGAGAGAGTCAAGTATCATATGGTTTTACTTATTTGTGGAGCATAACAAAGAACACGGTGGACATGGGGAGATGGAGAGGAGAAGGGAGTTGAGGGAAATTGGAAGGGGAGATGAACCCTAAGAGACTCTGAAAAACAACCTGATGGTTTTGAAGAGGTGGGGGGTGGGAGGTTGGGGAACCAGGTGGAGGGTAATAGAGAGGGCACGTATTGCATGGAGCACTGGGTATGGTGCAAAAACAATGAATACTGTTATGCTGAAAATAAATAAATTAATTAAAAAAAAAACAGATGGGTGCCACGCTGATCGACAAGTATTTTCTCCTTTACCCCCTGGGCTAGACCTGAATTACTGTCCTCTCATTCACATGGCTCCACAAACACAGCAGCTACCCGTCTGGGCAAAGATGATGTCAGGGTCAAGTTTTCAGAAGAAAAAGCTGTCCAAAGGGAGCATAAGCCTAATGAAGCAGTGCCCCCAGTACCCTGCTGATAACCCCATGGACTGTAAATGGATCCTGACGAACTATGAGGCAGACATCAGGGAAGAAGATACCACAGGTTTGACATAAAGTCCACATATAAAACGTTGAAAATAAAAACAATTTTGTTTGTTTTGGTATTATCAAAAAAACAAAACAAAACAAAAACTGATGGTAATGTCGGGTAGCTGGAAAACTTAAAATGAACCAAAGTGGACTTGGGAGTTTTACTTATTGCAAACTTTTTGGCAACCACGGCATTCAAAATCATTTATTTCATCTTAGATTGGGCCAAATTTCTATAATAGAAAGATGCTCAGTGTAAGTTATTGAAGATGATGATGATGGTGATGGTTGTGGTGGTGATGATGACAATAATGATGGTCTTTGTCCTAATAAACATGAAAGTTAACCCAACATTTTCCCCCTTTATCATTCCATTACCTCCTTACCTACCTCCCACGGTCAAAACAATACATATTCTCATGTATGCTCATATACAACAACCAAAAAATTGTTCCTGAGAGCAAGAATGCTGCTTTGACATTGTTGACAGCTATAGATAATCAATGGAAATATAGAAAAACTTCCTTGGTTATTAGAAAACACTTTTTAAGTGGGGCTGGGAAACAGCTCCTACAGAAATCCTAATATAAACTTACAACCATATCACTGATTGCTCTTTTTTATTTTCTTGGCAGAAATGATAGGACAAATATGTATTAACTGTACAACCTTCCCCTATTGGTGGCAAAGTCATTGCTTGTCCTTTGGGAGCCATGAGCAGAGATGACCCATGATGTCAGTGGGTATCTGGAACCATATGGGACCCAAACATATTTCTGCTGTGGGCAGCAGCAGCTGGATTTGGAGCCACTGCAACTGGAGCAGACCAGGACTAGCAGTCAGGGTATCTTCATCACCACCAAACCAAATAAAGCCCATTGGGTCTTATGGGAAAGATCATCAAGCATTTTCAGGAGAAGGAATCCCACCATGTTGGTCTGAAATTCATGTAGACTTCTGAAGACTTTCTCAAAGAACACTACATTGACCTGAAGGACCAACCATTCTCTGCAGGTCTGATGAAACAAATGCGCACAGGGCCAGGGATTGTCGTGATGTGGGAAAGACTGTGTGTTGTGAAAACAAATCAAGTGATGCTCCAAGAGACCCAATTGTACACTCCAAAGCATCCATGGGCATGTTCACACCTGTGCTAGGACGAAAACTATTCATGGTAGTGATTCTTGGAGAATGCAGAGGAGATGTACTTGTGGCCCCTGTGTAGTGCTCATCAGAATAAAACGTTTTATCCCAATGCAAAAGAAAAAATAATGGCTTTAGAAATTAATGTTGGCAGTCCTTTATAGATCTTGGATATCAGCCCCTTATCTGTAGTGTCATTTGCAAATATCTTCTCCTATTCCACAGGTTGCCTCTTTGTTGTTGACTGTTTCCTTTGCTATACAGAAGTCTTTTATCTTGATGAAGTCTCAAAAGTTTATTTTTGCTTTTGTTTCCTTTACCTTTGGAGACGTGTTTTGAAAGAAGTTGCTGTGGCTGATGTCAGAGGTTACTGTCTATGTTCTCTTCTAGGACTTTGATGGATTTCTGTCTCACATTGAGATCTTTCATCCATTTAGAGTTTATCTTTGTGTATAGTATAACTGAATCGTTGAGTTTCAGTCTTCTGTATATAGCTGTCCAATTTTCCCAGCACCATTTATTGAAGAGACTGTCTTTTTCCATTGGGTATTTTTTCCTGTTTTGTCGAAGATTATTTGGCCGTAATGTTGAGGGTCCATATCTGGATTCTCTATTTTGTTCCAGTTCAACATCCAAAAAAACAAATAATCAAGTCACAAAATGGACAGAAGTCATGAACAGACACTTTTCCAAAGAAGACATACAAATAGCTAACAAATACATGAAAAAATTATTCATCATCATTAGACATCAGGGAAATTCAAATCAAAACTAGATCAAGATACCACCTTACACCAGTTAGGATGGCAAAAATTGACAAGGCAAGAAACAATAAATGTTGGAGAGGATGTGGAGAAAGGGGAATCCTCTTACACTGTTGGTGAGAATGCAAAGTGATGTGGTCACTTTGGACAACAGTGTGGAGGTTCCTCAGAAATTTAAAAATAAAGCTATCCTATGACCAGCAATTGCACTACTGGGTATTTATCAGAAAGATACAGATGTAGTAAAAGGAAGGGCCACATGCACTCCAAAGTTCATAGTAGCAATGTCCACAATAGCCAAACTGTGGAAAGAGCCAAGATGCCCTTCAACAGACAAATGGATAAAGAAGATGTGATGTATATATGCAATGAAATATTACTCAGCCATCAGAAAGGATGAATACCCAACTTTTGCATCAACATGGACCAAACTGGAGGAGATTATACTAAGTGAAATAAGTCAAGCAGAGAAAGACAATTATCATATGGTTTTACTTATTCATGGAGCATAAGGAAGAACATGGAGGACATTAGGAGAAGGAAGGGTAAATGAAGGGGGGACATCAGAAAGGGAGATGAGCCATGAGACTATGAACTCCATGAAACAAACTGAGGGGGATGGGGGGATGGGTTAACCCAGTGATGGGTAATAAGGAGAGCACATATTGCATAGAGCACTGGGTGTTATACACAAACAATGAATCATGGAACTAATCAAAAACTAATGATGTACTGTATGATGACTAACAAAACATAATAAAGAAAAAAGAAACTAATGTTAACATAATTCCAAAAATTCAGTGATGGGAGCGGACAGGGTCACACAAAGCAACATAAAATTCTCTGAGGCCAAGTGTTGGTAATCAGAGCAAAAGTCCTGGGTCCACTCTCCCCATAGGCCAATTCTAGCTGGCTGAAGCCCAGGGGAAAAGGCAGAGATCCAGGAAACAAACAAACAGACCAAAATTCAGGTTTTCACATGGAGACAGCAACAGAGACTTTCTGCTGTTCCACATCAGTGTATGAACAGACGCAGGGACCCAAGTGGCCCTATACTACACAGATGGTTGCAACGAATTTCTGCAGGCAGGAAGTATTTCTCATTTGAAGAAGTAGTGTAGCCAAGGTAACTATCTCATAAATGCACATGACACTCGGGGACTCCTCTGGAGAGCAGTTTTCTCCGGTCATCACCAAAGCTTCCACAGAGACACTTTCTTGAGTATAAGGGAGGCTTTTATGTCTCTTGCTATGACTCAAAATACATAACTGTGGTTGAACTTAAAGAGGAGTAGCCAGAATAGCCCATGTTTATAGGCCTCTGCTATTTATGCCCCTATAAAGTCTCTAGGACTAACTGGTTCAACCAAAAATATAGCCAGAAAAAGAACATCTTTTGGAGGGTTCAAATTATGTATCATGGACTATTAGTAGGCCATGAAATCAAATTAATGGCTCATAGGCAATGTTTCTCCAATGCATTTGAACAGAATAAAATAGAAAATAGAATAATACTTAGTAAATATAAGTTTCACATAAGTAAAACTTGGGTGTTAAGTTATGATGTCAGACATAATTCTTACTTTGAAAACTGCTGCTTTAGAGCTTCCTTCCCATGGATGTATTAGGTGATCTGTCCAAATTCGGAGGTAAAGTTGTTGGATCAAAATTAAAAAGATGTGATTTGCATTAATAATCCAAGTATGGGAAAGAGGGATATTTTGTTTTATTACACCAAAAATATAATCATTTTGTAACCAAGGAAATAGAGCTGGTCTCCTCTGCAATAGGAAAATGATCTTGAAAAGCTGGTGGGTGTAAACCGCATCCATCCGATCACCAGTGTCAAGCTCCAGTGTCTGCAATCATTGCATGGCTCCACACCATCTCCAAATTTATGGGTTCCAATCCCACATTCCCTTCTCTGCAGAAAGAATGGTTGTAGTCTTCTAAACTCATAGCCTAAAAGCAGTTTTTGCTACATTTTTAAATAAACTGGGAAAAGATAATGATTTCTTGCATTTGAAAATGCATCTTAAATGTGCCCAGTAGCTAAATTCAAGTTGTACTCTTCCAAGTTTCTAAAAGCCCTTTCTAAGCTACCTGTGCCCTGAGCAGCGCTTAACATTAATTTTGAGCATAAAGGGAAGCCAGAGTCCAGACACAATTGAGATTAGGTGGAGTCCAGCCTCAAGGAGATACCAGGATGGGGAAGGGGGAAGGAGATTGGGCCTGAGAAGGGAACCATCTGGAAGAGGAAGCTGATGTGGCTTCTTCTCGGGCCTGTCTTCAACCCTCTCTCCCAGGCATTACACTCCTTCACTACTCTTTCTACCAAGCCCCTGTAGGGTGCTCTGAGTCTATGGCCAATGCTGCCCCAAACTTTGATGTGGGGATATGTTTCTAGAATTCAAAACTACGGATTTGATGTAAGAAGCTGTTTATGGATGTTTGGAGTTTCTACTGCCCAGAGGAAAGTCTCATACTACAATTAAAGATACCCTAAAAAAACAAAGTTCAAATGACCCACGGATCTGGGTTTAGCACAGGAACTCAGATACAATGTATTTGGATTTCTAACACCTTCCAGTGGTGCGCTAAAATGGGTCAATGCAGAGCCAGAGGCCACCACACACGACTCACCGGTGTTGACCGCAAGCTCAAGCAACATGTCCCCTGAAAACCGAGATCCAGAGGCCATTGTACCACCTAGACTTAGAAAAGGTGAAATTAACTTCTGTCAATTTGCTTTCATTTAAAATTCTTTTCACTGTAGGTTAGATTGTAGTTTATAGACTGCAGGTCATACAATTTTTTTCTTATTTGTGATGATCATGATTTCACTCTCTTGCATTAAACATGAGAATATAATAGAATCCAACATCAAATCTTAAAAAATCAATAACAATTTAAGCCTTGGAAACCAGCAAGATGGTACTGGGCACAAAAATGTATAAAGAACTGTTTTATAGAATGATTCTATTAAATAGCAACATTACTGTGTGGAATGATCAGTCTTCAGTCGAGTGACAGTAAAAATCACAAAAATGAGGGGCGCCTGGGTGGCTCAGTGGATTAAGCCGCTGCCTTCGGCTCAGGTCATGATCTCAGGGTCCTGGGATCGAGCCCCACATCGGGCTCTCTGCTCTGCAGGAAGCCTGCTTCCTCCTCTCTCTCTGCCTGCCTCTCTGCCTACTTGTGATCTCTCTCTCTCTGTCAAATAAATAAATAAGATCTTTAAAAAAAAAAAAATCACAAAAATGAAAGCTTTTGTCATGAGCAGTAAAGTAGTCCGTGGCTCCAAAGGCAAAAAACATGGCGTTGGAGAATGCGTTCATTTTGCTCTGAAATCTAATATATACTACACCCAAAATACTACACTTTGTGTCAGGGCTTATACCCGTAGTGTTTTTCTATCCCTTGACCACACTACAACTTTGCTCATGAAAGAAGCCGTAACACTGGAGAGTCCTGGATAGGTCTATACTTGCACATATGCAGAGTAAGAAATAAATTGTTCAACGGATTTCCGAAAATGCACTGGAGGGGCCAGAAATGTTCCTTACCCCACCGCTACTGTTTCAAAACACCTCTACCATGCCAATGTAATGGTCAAAGACACAATTTTAGACTTTTCTTCCTCTATTAGCTGGATTTTTTTAATGTTTTCAGCAAATATGTAATTTTGTGTAATTTTATATAAACAACATGTAATTTCAAAGTACATGACTGAGATTTTTCTGAGAGCAGAAATTGCTAGGAGATGAGGAAGCATAAACAAGCAGGACTGCATCAGGCTCTTCCAGAAGCTGAGCATGAACCATCACTAGGGAGAGAAAAGCACAGGGTCTGGGCTTCCAGATTTTGCATACACTGGACTCGAATGTCAGATATCATTGCTAAGAAGCCCTGCCACTAGCCATATAGCCAGGGCTACCCAAAAGCTTGCTGGTGCCTTGTGAAATGACTTGAGTAAATTTATCGAAAGGATAAATCTTAATCACCTCATCACTTGGTTCCAAAAATTGCCCAAGAACAAGACAAGGGCAAGATCAAGAAGTGACACGGAAACAAATGTGGGACCAGGGTCATGCCAAGCCACAGCCAGTCATAGTAACAGACACTGCATATTCGCTGAACATCTGCAGTGGTCAGGCTCTGCTGGGGCTTCATGTGCTGGTGAAGCCACCGATGCCCCTGCTCCCCAGGCCGTTTCTTCATCGGGAGTCTCCCTCCTGTTTGCGTTGTGTGTTTGGCTCCTGGTGGCATCAAAACAGTAGTCTTCAGAGCCCTATGGTGTTGTTGAAGGTGCTGTGGCACCAAGAGGGAAAAATTGTCAAGAGGGTTATTTAAGAGAAACTGGTGATTTTTAAAAAAATTCCCCTGTCCCTGCATCTAGCAGTTAACCAGAGCATGTAGACAAGACGCCCCCTTCTATATTCCAAACATGCCCCGTAGAGCACATTTTAGCTTTTTGTTATCACTTTTCACTTTGGAAGCTGCCTTTCATGTCTATTTTCAATGCACTCTTATTTGATGAAAATATTGTGGAAGAGGGAGGCGGCATGATTTCTCCCAGTCCTTTAATCCCTCTGTCTGGCCTGGATCCTGAACACCTAGGGACGGGCAATGGCTCAACTCAACCTGCATTTGTGGGTCATTTCTTATAAGTACTGTCTGTACCTTGGGACCACAGGAGACCTGTGGCGGAAGCTGCCACGTGCCTTCCTGCAATCTATCGCTGTACCACTAGATAGGGAAAGGTGGATACAGCAAGAAAAAAGTGCCAAAGATGAAAAAATATCATCATGTGGCTGGGATCAAGGAAGGCTTGGATGAGAAAGAAGTCTAGAAGCACTCTGAAAGCAAACTCATCTGACAAATCTAAATAATACTTCCCAAAGACACAGTGCCTTTCCTCCAGGGTTTCATGCTACGTGGCACCTTGCTGTCCTAATGGATGCCGAATGATGTCACCAGTCATGTGGCCACCAGCACCACTCTCTCTGTACCACCATGGCCAGGCGGCCACATCTCACCCCCTCAAGTCAACCATCCAAGTAAGAGAGGCAAGGGGCAAACCTACTACTTTTTGCATAGCCCATGTCTCCAGTTACTATCCCTGCCATATCATTTTCTTTTTTTTTTTTCCATTTTATTTATTTTTTCAGCGTAACAGTATTCATTCTTTTTGCACAACACCCAGTGCTCCATGCAAAACGTGCCCTCCCCATTACCCACCACCTGTTCCCCCAACCTCCCACCCCTGACCCTTCAAAACCCTCAGGTTGTTTTTCAGAGTCCATAGTCTCTTATGGGGGAGCGGGCTATGGACATTGGGGAGGGGAGGCGAACCTGCCATATCATTTTCTTTTGAAGTGTCTCCCTGACCTAGGACCTCACTTGTACTAAAACGTGAAGTTCTCTATGGTGCAGGGAATGGTGGGAAGGAATCTCTCAGGAAAACTATTCTTCTCTGAATTAACTGCATTCCCTTTGTCTAAACAAGCTACATGGATTTGGTTTTTCTCATCAGTTCCTGATCCCCACTCTTCTCTCTTGTCCATCACAACAAAAGAATCTGTCAGAGCCAGAGAACCCAGAATTTCAACTCGTGAAGAATAAGTCCTAGAGAGGCTAAGGGACAAAGGGTTTCACTTGTTGCACATTTTCTAGGGCTCCTGAGGACTTGGCCTAAATCATCTGACCAGAATCTTGAAGGTGCAGAAAATGGACATTTTAAATAACAGGCATCCAAAAGTAAGCTTCAGTTTCATTCACTTTCATTCACTTCAAGAACTCTTTCAAACCCGAGGAGTCTTAGAATGGGGAGAGAACATCCAGTTTTGGAAGTCTTCTCCTTTCAGGGAACAAAGCATAAAGCAGTTGTGAATTCTGCAACAGAAAAGGATCTTGTCCTTTACAAGTCTGAGCAGACTGAGCCAGGTGGTGCCCATGTTGTAAGGCCATGAGGCAGAGTCATCAAGGCTGCTCATCTACCCCCGTGTTATTCAGCTCCTGCAGGGCCATGCACATAAGCAGGCTTCAACACGTGTCCTTTGACTGTGGGAATAGCCTTATGCAGAGAAAATATATCACCCCAAATGCCATAACTGCCTTAATGTTGTGCATAACCTGGCTTAATGTTTGCATCATCTATGAAAAACATCATATTCCAACGTCTATCCTTCACTGGACCATGAGCTGTCAAGGATGTGGGTTGCCTTTTATCCCTCTGCATGCCCTATACCTAGCTCAAGAAGGAAATTTGAAATTACCCAGTAGATACAGCTTTTCCATCAGAACAGGGGAAAGTCCCACACCTCACAAGGTGTCTGCTACATTTCTACTCTGGGCTACAAATAAAGCCACTGAAATACAGAAAGAGCCTGAGATAATACATGCGTGACCGTGAGGGACACAGCTAAGTTGGGGGTCCAATTCCAGGGCAGCTTCATCAAACAGCTACCAAAATGACATGATAAAATGCAGTCTTGGGAAAACTTTTTTAAGTAGAGGGAGTTGGTTGGTATACAAAAGCAAGGTAATTGGTTAATTCATATCTATTTCATTATAATAGATTGTATATGGAGATATATCTTAATTTTAGAGGGCCTGATGTTTCCTGGGAAAACTTAAAGTAAACAACAACAATAATAATAATGCAATCCAAAGAGAGTTTCTCTGGTTGCGCTTGAGAAACTCAGGGTCAGATCAGATGCTCATTAGTCAAAAAGGCGTTTGAACTCAGGGAAATCGGGATTCCTCTGAAGAAAAATCCAGTCTTTCCTCTCACCCTGCTCTCACGGATTCTACAAGTCTCTCCCAGTTGACAATGGCTCTGCCCTGAGGACATCTCTGGGGGGCGTAACTTTCCAAGGTCTTTATTGAAAGCACCACCTGGAAGGAGTGATTACCTAACAATTTGCCAAAAGGGAGGGCTGCAGAACCTTTGGCATTTTTGAATTGCAACTGTTTTCTGTCATCGTAAAGAAAAAGCTAATCATTTTTTCCAACAAACCACCCCCTCTGTCTCCTGCACAGACTATTACGAAATTGCCAAAGACCACACACTTGGCTTTCTCTGTTTTCACAGTTTTTAAAGCCATCATCAAAAGGCAAAAGGAGCTCGAGATGAGGATTTCTTTCCAGCACAGCATCTGAAGAGGAATTCCACTGGTAGAATGCTGTTCTCTTCTGGCTACCTTCCATAAGTTCCATCTTCTTATTAAGTGTTTATCATCTCGCTTAAAGAAAAAGGAGATGAAAAAATCTCGAACTGTGTCCAACTGGGAAAGTGCCATACAGCGCTTACAGTCATGCTATCGAATATTCTGGAAATGAACTTTAAAGACCAAAAAATTTAGCTCATAATATAAAAGTTCAATTTATGATAACATTTATCTCCATGTTAATAAGGAATTTGCAAACAAAGATGATTATCCAGGTCTTTGAAGATGTACACCATGAATCAATCCAGCTACATATTAGTGATACAAGGCAGTTGGTTTTAACAGAGTTGGCCCAATCTAAGATGTTTCTTTTTTATGTGAAATTATGTTGAGAGAATTTTGAAATGCACACCATCTGAGTCATAGGCACTGGCTTAGAAGCAGGAATTTAGCACAAACATTTTTTAGCGGCAGATCAATGATGTAAAGTTTGTTTTCAAGGGAGAATAAAATAAATGTTTCACTTCCAAAACCAACCTGACCTACAGAGCAGAGAAGAACATGCCATTGGGTCCAAAGTTTAGGAAAGTCATCAGGAACAGCCCTCCTGGGGCACGTCCTCTGTTAACCATGGTGCCCTAAGGCAGAGCTTTCCTCTACCTGCCCATCTCACTCTGTCTCTGCAGACATGTATTCCAGCAACTGACACCCAGTTCCTTGGGTTCCTAAAGTGTGGTCCACCCTTCCTGGTCACCCAGGGACAATGCTTCCCATCGCCTCCCTAACCGAACCTCTTATTCAGGCCCCCCTCACAAACACACTTTTAGATTGATAAACGTGACATATTCTCAGAGGTTCTGTTTATATTTTTAAAGGCTCAGGGAATTAGTATCTATTACAAATAACAACATCTGTAACACTGCAGGTTGCTTTACGACAGGGTGTGCTTTTGCTTATTCTACTCTTGCTGCATGGATTTTCCATCCTACCTCTGACTTTCCAAACTGAACTCATTCTTGCAGACTTAATTCAAGCATTATCTCTATTATGAAACCGTCCCTACCTCTCCTGTTACCTGGAATTTTTCACTTTTCACTGCTTCTATTTTACCTAGATCTGTTGCTCTAACCCAGGATTTATTATCTACTTAGTTTTGTTTCACTCCTAAATTGTTTCATATGTATAATTTTGTCTCCCTCATAGATATCTCAAGCAATCTGAGTATAAATTATTCTTCTATGGCATTCCCTATAATTCCTGGTCACAAAGCATCACTCAATAAGTAGTAATGGAGGGATGGAAAGGCACCCTTCAAACTTTGGTGCATATTCTACCTTAAATGGTAATACATTCTTGCAGTTAATTTCCTAAGCATTGTCTCAATGGGTATTGAGTTTCATTTTATTTTGAGACATACTGCTCTCATTTTGATTCATTTGGTATGGGGCTATGAGAGTAAATGAGCAAAGGGAAAAATACTAGAAAAAGTCTGAGACCAATATGCCTTATGCAGCATAAAGCAGTAGTTCCCAAATACTGCAGTATATTGGAATTAAAAACAAAATTCAAAGACTTAAGACTCATCCCCAAACTACTTAAAGGATGCCTCTCAATGCAGGATCCAGGAACTTATCTCTACTGTAACAAACTCCCTGAAGGATCTGAACAGACAGCTTGATGCAGAACATTGGATTGGCATATGGAAAACCCCATATAAATGCTAAGTTCAAATAATGGTTCTGAAACTTAAAAGGCATGTGATTTAGGATAAGTTGTTGAAATTCCCTGATCTCTACCTACTCATCTATTAAACTGGAAAAATTAAATCCAGTGGCAGGGAGGATATGACCCCTTTCTTATTACTTATTTCTTATTACTTATTACTGCTGTGGCCTTGTCCCCTGGGCTGGGGAATAGCAACTTCTCCTGAAATAACTAGAGTTAATTCTCAAGAGTGTTGGCTATCTCAGCCCTGATCCTCCTGGAAAGAGAAGAGGCTGAGACCAGAAGTGGAATCTTCATCTTTATCTTGGAAGATATTTCCAAATTGTCTCTCTTGGGCTGGTAGTCTAGATGCGTTCTAAGGTACTCCTCAGTGGGAGGGCAGGAGAGGTGATTGGGCCTCTGCCACAAAAGGTAAGCTTGGATCTCTACCATAAGAATGCCTGCAGGGGACCCTCTAAGTTGGGTTGATACCTGAGGGTATCTAGCAGCAAGCTGTACATTATTCATAGTGTAAGTTACTCCTTTCTATTATCCTGGAAGTTTAACAAAATCTTATGGATCTGATTTACATAATAGGAAATGAAAAGGAAGCTCTGTATATATGCCTGAACCAATATGATAAAAGATAGACCAGAAATAACGTTCCCAGTCTCCTGAAGAGAAGGTAAATCATGGGAAGAAAGAATTGAAATGACTAGTTTTAGATTATATAGTCTTTTTCTTCATACCACTAAAGTGAGTTGGCAATTTTCCATTTAAAATTATACTATATTAAATTAAATCCCAATTTAATTATTTAATTTATTATTTAATTTTTTAATTTTTAAAATTTTTATTTTTATTTATTTACTTACTTATTTTAATTATTAAATTAAATTCCAATTAAAATTATACTATATTAGATTATATGTAGTCTTTTTCCTCATACCACTAAAGTAAGCTGACAATTTTCCATTTAAAAACATATTTGTTGAAAATGCCTATTGATGAAGCTTAATAATGCATGAGCCCACTGGTAGTAATTAAATACATATTAGTGAGCCTGCTATAACAAAGTCACCCAAATAGACTGGCTTCGACAAGATGGTAAAAACCCACAAGTGAGCTGTCCACCACTGACAGCACCAAGACTATTATAAAAAGAGAGAAAGGATCAGAATCCTTAGCCTTGTAATTCCTATCTCAGTTCAGTCTTCATCAGCCATCTCTTCGTTGGATTATTGCAATTGGTGGTATAGAAACGCAGACTATCTCTGTCTCAGCGCTCTGTGTGTTCTCAGTATGTTAGGTTTCAGTATCCTGATCAAAGGCAGGTGCTCCACTTACCACCCGTACAGCCCATGACAAGAAGAACTAAGGAAGAGAAGACAAGCTCCTTTTCTAGTATTCGCCCACATCACTTCTGTCCCCGTTGCCTAGACTCTAGAGCCAGTGGGCAGACTGACATGCAGACTGACTAGAAAATGCAGTTGTTAGCTGGGAAGCCGCATATCCAGCTGGAATGTCTCACCATAATTAAGAGGAGGCCAGGTTTTGGGGGTCAGGTGGTTGTTTTTGCCACACCACCTTATTGAAGCTGGTCAGCAAAATGTCTTTCATCCTCCTCTAAAGAGCCTCTGTGTGATCTTCTGTAGAACAATATATACAAATGGTGTCCAAAACAAGACCAGGTGAGCTTTTAAAGTGAATTAAAGAACAAATCCTAGAGGTTCAACCTAGATCATTGGTTCCTTCTCCAAATGTACCTTGGTCAATGAAGAACATGCTTCTTTTTGAAGCATGTATGTGTTTTTGCCAAAAACAACTATATACGAGATAAATCAGGCCTGGAAATAAATAGATGAATAATATTCACTCCCTATCCTTGGAGTGTTTACATGAATGAAAGGGAGAGTCATGGGAAAAAGGCAGTAAGAGCTAACGTCACAGCATGAATGGAACAATGAGACACTACCATGATGCAGATGACTCATTTGGGCTAAGGCTAGAGGGAGGTTGGAAAATTCTTCACAAAAGAGAAGAGACTCTGCTTTCCTGTTAGTGGATAAAAAGGGCAGGACTCATTCAGGAAGGATGGATGATATAGGATGATGGTAGTTATACCAAACATCAGGAGGATGTTTGCTATAACTATGATGGAGGTTTGTGAAGGAATGGGGAGAGGATGGTGTGAAGTACCAATGAAGTCAGCCTGGGCCAGATGACAAAGGTCTTAGGTGCCCCACTCAGAAGCTGACCCCTTTTCTTCTGGGCAATAGAGAGCTGGTGTGGGGTATCAGCAAAGCAAAGCATGTTTTAAGAGGATCAATGTGAAGACAATGTGAAGTTGGTGGAATTATGGAGAAGCAATAGGAAGGAGATGAGTTTGGGGGCTATTGTAGCTATTGCAATAATCCACTGAAGAGATGATGGGCCAAGTCAGAGGTGCTAATGCCAGAGAGGAAGGGGACTAGATGTCCTTTCCCTGTGGATCCCCTAGAATAGGTGAGGGGCAAAGGCAGGGAAGCGTGCAGGAGAATGAATCAGAGCTCTCTGACTTAAAATATTGAGCACAAAATGATAAATTAGTTAAACTCGAGAGATGAATCAGAGTACATTCTTTGGTTCCTGGCAGGGGCTCCTATTTACAGGGCTCATAAGAAGATAAAGGACAACTTCTAATCACTATTACCAGATTCAGAAAGTTATTCCTCAACCATCACATAAAAACCCTTTATCTGAGATTCATTTCATTCAGCTCTACCAACTTTTAGGCTTCCATATCACTATCACTGATGAATTCCTCAATTTTGCCATTAGAGTTTTCACCGGCTCCCCTGTCTCAGTCTCCACAATCATATTAATAGACGTTAACTTCATTGGACAATCCGTATTAGCCTCTAGCTTTGTATTTTCTTGGCCTCTTTTCTAAAGAAAGATTTTATTTATTTATTTGACAGAGAGATAAAGCGAGAGAGGGAACACAAGCAGAGGAAGCGGGAGAGGGAGAAGGAGGCTTCCCACTGAGCAGGGAGCTCAATTCAGGGCTGGATCCCAGGGCCCCGGGACCATGACCTGAACCGAAGGCCGACACTTAACCCACTGAGCCACCCAGGTGCCCCTTTCTTGGCCTTTTCAAATTCATTGGCCACCTCAGTTTCACTTGAGCTTGCACCTTCCTAGCAGAAAGAACCTTTTGGTCTATAAAAGTCAATCAGGCAGTTCATATAGAGAGATAACCAGTTGCATAGTTATGACAGACGGTAAGATTAAAACGAACAGTTGCTAAGGAAAATCCTCCTGTGTACCTTCCCAGTCCTCATAAAAAAGATACAAGGTAAAACAACAAAATTTTTAAACTACATTTTTAATGTTTGTACAAAAAACAACTATGAATTTCATTAGTCTCTTTCATAAGCTTCTGTTAGCGTATGCCAAGAGCATAACTCTAAAGCAGAATTCCAGAAAATCAATTCCACAGGGACCAAAATAAGGCAGTTCTCCCTAAGCTCCTCCCCTCAGAGTTCCTCAGTGAAACATTTGGAAAAAGGTGAGCTACATTTTATTGCCAAACCTTCATAACCCCATTTGGGGAAAAATTGTTTATAGAACCTAAAAGGGTACGAATACCCTTAGGAGAACTAAAAGTTACCTCATTCTCTCATCTGTGTTAACCATTTCTCTCAAATAACTTCTAAATAAATACTCCAAATCAGGGCATTTGAGTTTTATCCCCTGACCAGCATCTGGATTTCTGGATCCCACGTTGCTAGTCATACTGGTACGGAACTGCTCTTGAGCAGTTGAGAATGTAGTATCTGGAATGTGTGTCTTCTGCTCAGGCTGTCATTGTTGTTTTTCTTGGCAAGAAAATGCACCGGAAAGAAAGGCCAGCTTCTTGCAGCATGGAGGTGGCCCAACAGAGGAGTCCAAAAAACCTGGGCCTCATGTCTTCTAAAAGTCTGGTTAGTGCTCATTCCAACCTATGGACGAAAAAACAATCAACCTGCCCTCTCTCAGCCACTCAGATTCTCCTTCCCAGAACAGAACCACAATAATCTTAGTCTGCAACAAACAAGACATTCTCCTTAGCTTTTAAAAGACAGAAAAAGCAAAACCTTAGTAAATACAGCATATTAAACCTTGTTGTCTACTTCAAAAAAAAACTGATAATGAATAAAATGATAACTAATAAACTGTTTGCTTAAGAAACTGACTTAGTTAACTTATTGGTTGGAGTCAGTTGAGGGTTCCTGACAAAAATGATCATCTTAATGATTGATCTGTAGCCCTCCTTGGGAGTTATTAATTAATTAACAGTACCTGCTGTCCATTATGGTTATTCCTATTTCATAAGAATGAACTTTCACCTGCTTTCTAAGGACATACAAATTCATCCACTGACATTCTCATCGAAACAAACAGGGTGATCTGGATGGAGATTACACAGAGAAAGAGCAAGGGCAATATTCAGACTGTGGCAGTAAAGGAATAAAACCACTAACTACATTTAACAAACATAACTAAGTGTGCTGCCAATCTACAAGTTAAAAACACACACACACACACACACACACACACACACACACACACACCCTTAAGGATAAGAGGATAAGTAAATACCTAAGCTCTGTTTGGGACTGGAATCATGTCCATTCAGGATAGTAATACACTCACTCTGCCTTCCCTCTCGCCTTCCTCCTTTCCTTCCTGCCCCCTTCTATAATTCCTTTTTGTTCCCTTCTTCTTTCCTTCCTTCCTTCCTTCTCTCTTCCTATCTCCTTCCCTTCCTTCCTTCCATAATTTTGTGAGCATCTGTAATGTGTTAGCCACTATGCTCATCACTGAGGACAGAAATAAGAAAAGGCATGATCTCTGCCCTCAAAGAGGTTACAGTCTAATGGTCAGTGCAAAATAATTAATAACTCTGATTATCAGCCATGTGTGGTCTTTGCTAAAAACAAAAATTAAAGAAGTTAATAATTACTTAATGCATTCTAGTCAGGAACAAAAATCTTTCTAATTTGGTGTCAATAGGACACACTAATTAAAATGGATTTTATTGACAAAAATATTGGAAAGCTGTGTAATTCCTAGGAAGTCAAACACATACATGGTCACTAAACATCCATTTAGCAATTATTTGTTCAAATTTTTGTACAAATCGCTTCCTATTCTATTCATAAAAAATTAGGATTCAAGTTATTTGTACTCTTAAAATATGTGCACATAAACGCCCATTTTTCTAAATAGTCTATATTAGTGAAATATATTTTATGTTAAATGTAAATAATATACGTTATATACTTTATGTATAAATAATAAAACATGTCCTTACACATTAGAAAATAAGAAATGTCTATTAGTAGCTCTTGGTGAACATCCAACACTTCTCCATAATCTTCAGTTCAACCGACCTTTCCAAGAGAGATTGTGTGAAATCTGTCTGAGCAGCCAGGGAAGAAGACGCCAAAAAGTTTCCTCAGGACCTCTTCACTCCTCATTCAGACGCAGCACCCAGAGAGGGTCTTCCAGCCTTTGTGGGGTGAGTTCATGCAGGGACCAACCATCCAAGCAAATTTACAGGGAGAAATGGCAACACCTGCATTTAGTTATATTTGAAGTCTTCATGAAGAGAGAGACCACATCAAGATTCGCGACAGATTCACAACAAAGCAGAAGTTTTTAGAAGTGCTTTGGAATTATCCCCATATCTCATTTACGAAGGAAGATGGCACACCTCTCTAACAAGCAGGCCACTTAGTGAAACCACAAGGGACAGAAAGCAAGGAGAACATCCCGATTGGTCAATATTATAGGAGTAATTTAAGAAGTCAGCAAGTCATCACCCTAGTTGGAATCTGACCAGGAGACCAGGATTAACACCCCAAAGCCTTTAGGTAAACTGCCAGGAACTCTTTAATGACCTAATCTCTTAGGGTGTTAGAGAACTGATTACTAGGGGAGACTGAACAGCACGAGAACATCCTTTGGGAAAAAAGCAGCATGTAAATTACTATCACTACTTGTGAAAAATGTTGATATCTAATTCCTTAACTGTTTGCTTTTATGGAGTCCACAGCAAGGCAAATATGGACATTTTTATCATCACATTTTTAATAATGAAGTGAAATTTAAAGTCAAGAGAAAAACACAAGTGTAGGAAAAATCATTTTCTTTAGTCTAGCCCAGCTCGGAGCAGAACTCCAACTCATAGTTGAAAACCAAAGTATGAATGACAAAGGACACACTGGAAAATAGCACACAGTGTTCAGACTAGAAATATTTAGAGATAAAAATTCCAAGAACTGCAAGAGTCTTGCTTGGCTTTATATGCACCAACACTTCTGAATCTGTGGAGCTTATTTTACTTAGGATTTCTATAACACTGAGCAAGAAGCCACATGACAACAGACATGCAACACCGTATTATCGTTCCCGATTGCTTATTACCTGCCTTGTAAGATAACATACTCCTGCTTGTTGTTCTGTGGTTCACTATGCCTCCATTTGAGCAGAATACATCTCCCCATGCAACTGTATGGCTTGGCCATGTGGTTTTATTGAATAAATGAGGTCAGGGCAAATGAGATTGTGTGCAGAAGTATTGCAGATCTCCCCCAACATCCTTGTCTTTCTTCATCTATGAGGGTGGCTTGTCCCAAAAGGATACTGTTCCTTCAGCCCAGGTCCAAGAATAAAAAGGTATATGATGCAAAGCTAAACAAATCCAAGTAGCACTACGGCAACCACAGCCAACTGTGATCACCCACATGAAGTGACAAGAAGAAATAAACATCATTGCAGACCATAGCACTTTGTGGACTACTTGTTGCCATACCAAGACTGCCTAATACATGTTCTTCCCCAGTACAGGATCAATAAAAATGATAGAAAATCATTGTTCAAGTAAAAATTGACCATAAAGACCTGATGAGAAAATGAGTCTTGTTCTGTGTACAAGGCAAAGACATTCCTCACTAACAGGTGGAAAGATCTTCTCTACTTTCATATCTTTCTGATTTATACATATCTGTATGATAAAATACTTTCCCAGGAGCTTGTGGTCATAGAACACAGAACAGTGACATAAATCACGTTTCTCTGGTGATTCTTTACTTCTCCTATTGTTGTTTTCAAATGCTCTTGTAGCACATTCTTCTCCCCAAGAGTCCAGGATGCTTCAAGTATCTTGAGATTCTCATTGCAAAATTCTCATTGCAAGTAACCTCCTCACTTCCTATGGCCTACATCCTTAGGATTCATGTGACAATACGTAGGAAACTTTAGGACTCTAAAAGAGTCCCTAAAGTATCAGGAAAACACTAAAAAATTAAGACAGAATTAAGAGGGAATTATTCTGGGCAGGGGACAGGGTGGGGGCAGGGGATGCGGATGGTAAAGATCTCTCCGGAACCCCTACAATCATAGCCAGACCACAGAGATTATTGGCTACTAGTTTTAAACATAATATAAATCTGTCTAAAAGACTCAAAATGCTGGGGCAATTCCATAGAAAATAAGAAAACCATAGAACGAATCCAAAAGTCATAGAAACCCAATAGCCAGGTGGAAAACGCCTCCAATCCTTTGAAGAAGTTAGTGGGGAAAGAGAGGGAATGAAGACATTCTCTCTTCCTCTATTCATATAAACATTTGTGATGGCTTTCTGAACAAAGAGGAGCAGCTGCTTTCCAGCCAGTGGATCAAAGTGTGAGCAGGTGACGATAACTGCTTTCTAAGAGAGCTCCGTCAGGCACCAAAGTGCAAAGGTGAAAATTCGAATGCATGGAGTGAGTAGCTGTTGAAATAGCCACACAATATTTCCAAAAGTTCAGAGAAGATTACCGTAGGTTATGTCCCGGAGTCGGGAAAATGTTTGAATTGGGAGGGTTTTCATTTTTGCCTGAAGTGATTCCCCGACTTTAAATTTATACCTTTCTAGCTATGACATTTTCATAAAACAAAAGATCTCATTGTTCCTCCTTTCCTCTGTGAACTCTTATTTAATTCACATAGCACACTGGAGTCCTTTCATTTGTCTCTGGTTTCCAGCACAAAATGCTGTGGTATCTTCTTAATTGACAGCCAAATGTTTATAAGCCCACCTTTCCAGGACAGGTACTTTTTATTTGAAATGCCATTGATAGATTTAATTTTGTTCAACTTTCTCAAAAAACAATCCCACTGGCGCAGTAAAATATATTGAGTTTGATGTGTTTGGCTGCAAGAACTTTCATTTGGCCAAGGCCACAGAGTCTGAAGTCTCCAAGTGTAAATTATAATGTTATTTGAGATGAAGGATAGAGTCATTTGTGGTGCTCAGGACGACACATGATGTAATCTTACACTCTATCTGCAGGTGTGATATTGGATTCTGCTAGGACAGGCACCTGGTATCAATGTTCAGTCTGGCCTTGTTTCAACACCGTCAACCATGGCTGAATATGACTAGAATAAAATAGAACCCAGCTATGGCAGATTTTTTTTTTTTTTAAGAAGAGGAATGATGAGCAACAATTACAATGAACTAAATGGTGTCTGATTACTCTCTTTCCCTGAACAGCACAAAATTCTTGCTCTTTATAGTAATACTGTCAGTGCTATGGGACTATAGAAGCAAAACAATGCCCTATGAATAATAAAAATATGAATAATAAAAAATAACAATACTATATGGATTTTTACATATAAAAATGTACAGATATTGATGTCTTATCTTTTTTCAAATACAGTTGATGGAAATATCCTGGGCCATGAATTTTCCCTTTATAACTTTATCACACTGGTGTCTACTTCAGGAATGGAGGGATCTACCTCTAGTCTGTAAGCCAAAGGAGAGAAGGGACCCAGCAGCGTGCCCACCATTCTTTGTGCTTAATGCCTGTTTGCTGAAGGAACGAACAAATTCACATGTTCTTCTTTCTCATGGACTGATCTTTGCAGAGGAATTTCACCTACACACTGGACAGGTCACATAATTGGTTTTGGATGTATAGACTCTAATCATGGCATAGAGAAAATCAACTCTGGCCATAACCCCACTGAGATGTCTGCTCAGATGCACAAATACTCTTGAAATGCATAGTGATGACCAGATGTATCACCAGAGAGAAAGTGACCATTTGGGTATTTGCAGAGGAAGAGGGAAATAGGACTTGCCAAGTTATATCTCATAACCTATCCACTTTGAGATTTCCCCATATTAGGAAAGCTTATTAAATTGACCCTTATAAAGTTAATGGAAACTTGAATTACAGAACCTGATTGACATTAATCTAGGCATAGGATTGATTGGTGTGGCAAATGTGACGGGCAGTAACATAACAGAGCAATGGAAGTGTGAGACCAGTTAGAAGGAAGAGGTGAAATCTCAAGACATACTTTGAATAGTTCTAGGAAAATGAAAACCATTTATTTAATTCCCTTCCTAAAGGGGGGGAGGGGATGATTTCACTTGTTTAAAATTCAAAGATCCCAAATTGATTCTATAACCATTATCTCATTAAATCCTCATGATATCCCCAAAAGGTGGGTAAGGATTCTGAGTCACCCCACTCAGATTAGGAAACAGGCCCAGCTTGGGTGGTGCCATTGAGTTAGACCCTGTGTCCTCTGTTTCTTCCCCCACATCAGGCTGCCTCTCTTGAATGTTCAAAGTCACTCAATTTGTCACCTAGTCATATTTAATCAGACTGTATTCCTTCAGATGTGAAGTGATTTCAAATCTGACAGCTCTTACCCCACACCGGGCCCTTCTAGTCTCCCTCACTGCTCTGTATGTTAGATGGCTCAATCTTGTGAAACATGTGAACTCAAAGTAACTTAATTTTTTCCATAAGCTCTACACTTTGAAGATCAAAGCTGGCCTCTCGTCCACTCTAGTTCATGTGCCAGTGGCAAACAGAAGAAATTCCAGGGTCTTCCCTTTGAACAGACTATTTTGGCACAGAAGAGCCTCCTCATGGCAGCATTCACTCAGCCTAGCTGACGGTCACGGAGTGGACTAAAGCCACTGCCGCTAATCAGACTTCCTCAGTCAGGTTTCTCTGAAGTGATGGTGAGTATCATGTAACATTTCAAAGCCCCCCCACCTTTTTTTTTTTTTAAATCAGGGAAGTGTTGTCCCTTCCCATGTTTGAAATCACACCCTATTCCTTAGCTAATTCAGCTCTAGGAAAACTTTCAACAACTTTTGAGAAATAACCTCAAAGCCATTTTACACATGTTTATTGAGGTTCCCCCCCACTTTGTAAGTTCTCTGGAGGTATAAAAATGGTATAAATCATTGAAAAATATCTTATTTATTCACTTGCCAGTCAAAACTTTGCAATTTCATAAAATGGAAAAGTTGTTGAAATTTAGAGGAAAGACGGTAAGGGAGAGACAGGGAAATTTCCATTTCTCTCTAGGAAGATCCTTGACAGAAACCCAGGAAGGCCCAATATGAAGACACACTTGGGGCTGCATGAAGTTTGTTGGTGTCCATCTGAGTAAGCTAGGTCTGCTGCACTGAAAAAAGATTAGAAGAGGGGCGCCTGGGTGGCTCAGTGGTTTAAGCCGCTGCCTTCAGCTCGGGTCATGATCTCAAGGTCCTGGGATCGAGTCCCACATCGGGCTCTCTGCTCGGCAGAGAGCCTGCTTCCCTCTCTCTCTCTCTGACTGCCTCTCTGCCTACTTGTGATCTCTCTCTGTCAAAATAAATAAATAAAATCTTTAAAAAAAAAGATTAGAAGAGAGAAAAAGGTTAAGGAACATGTGAAGAAATAGTACAAGGCTGCTTCCCAGGGTTAGTCAACTCTCCAGAAAATGCCAGCCACTTCCCAAAAGATTCAAGTGATATGAATGAAATAAGAGGCAAGTGAGAATCACAAATAGACACCAGAAAGATTTCAGAAAATTTGCAAGTATCCAAATTTTCAAACAAGGGAATGATGTTATCTATCCTCTTGATCATTGAAAAAAATTAAGGAGCTGAAGAATGAACAGATAATTGGTGAAAACATGTAAGTGTTTACAAAGAAGATATAATCAAGGAGTTGGTTTAGATGTATTTACTGGAAGGAGTATGTTATTTACTGGTGGGAGAAATGGGTGAACTGGTTTTGGCTTTTTTTTTTCTTTTTAGTTTAAATAAATTGAATAGTTTATAAAAAAAATAAGTAGTATTTACTTTTATGAATATTCACCTTAGATTAAGGAAATATTATGAACATATTTATTTAAGTTTGTAAAAGATACCTGACAAGTCTCATATGATATTCTTGTACACAAGAGGGATAAAAACTAGTCTGATTATGGTCTTAGAGTGATCTGCATGCTATAACAGCCCTCAAATTGCACTGGCTGGATATAATGCTGTTTATTTCTCCCTCATACTACATCCAATGTGAGTCAGTAGAGGGACTCTGACTGATCATTTCTGGATCAAGGCTCCCTCCATCTTATAGCTGTGTCTCCTTTATATCTCCAGACTCTTCTTTTTTAAGATTTTATTTATTTATTTGCTAAAGAGATAGCAGCAGAGGGAGAGGGAGAAGCAGACTTCTCGCTGAACAGGGAGTCTGACGCGGGACTCAATCTCAGGACCCCGGGATCATGACCTGAGCAGAAGGCAGACGCTTAACTGACTGAGCCACCCAGGCACCCCATAGGTATCCAGAGTCTTCTCCATGAAGTCAGGGGACAAGGAGAGATATATAGGATTGAACATGAGAGGTATTTGTCCAACATGCCTGGCAGTGACTCACACCACTACAACTCTCATTCCACTGGCCAGAACTTGGTCTCAGGGCCACACCAAACTGCACAGATTGGGAAATGAGGTCAACAGTAGGCAAAAGAAGTCAAGGAAAGCATGAATTACATGAATACTAGTGACCGCTAGTCTCGGCTACAACAAAAGTACAGTGATGGTTGTATCTACAATATTTCAATTAATAAATCTTTTTTTTTCCATTTTATTTCTTTTTTCAGCGTAACAGTATTCATTCTTTTTGCACAACACCCAGTGCTCCATGCAAAACGTGCCCTCCCCATTACCCACCACCTGTTCCCCCAACCTCCCACCCTTGACCCTTCAAAACCCTCAGGTTGCCCCAACCTCCCACCCCTGACCCTTCAAAACCCTCAGGTTGTTTTTCAGAGTCCATAGTCTCTTATGGTTTGCCTCCCCTCCCCAATGTCCATAGCCCGCTCCCCCTCTCCCAATCCCACCTCCCCCCAGGAACCCCCAGTTTGTTTTGTGAGATTAAGAGTCATTTATGGTTTGTCTCCCTCCCAATCCCATCTTGTTTCATTTATTCTTCTCCTATCCCCCTACCCCCCCATGTTGCTTCTCCATGTCCTCATATCAGGGAGATCATATGATAGTTGTCTTTCTCCGATTGACTTATTTCACTAAGCATGATACGCTCTAGTTCCATCCACGTCGTCGCAAATGGCAAGATTTCATTTCTTTTGATGGCTGCATAGTATTCCATTGTGTATATATACCACATCTTCTTTATCCATTCATCTGGTGATGGACATCTAGGTTCTTTCCATAGTCTGGCTATTGTAGACATTGCTGCTATAAACATTCGGGTACACATGCCCCTTCGGATCACTATGTTTGTATCTTTAGGGTAAATACCCAGTAGTGCAATTGCTGGGTCATAGGGTAGTTCTATTTTCAACATTTTGAGGAACCTCCATGTTGTTTTCCAGAGTGGTTGCACCAGCTTGCATTCCCACCAACAGTGGAGGAGGGTTCCCCTTTCTCCACATCCTCTCCAGCATCTGTCATTTCCTGACTTGTTAATTTTAGCCATTCTGACTGGTGTGAGGTGATATCTCATTGTGGTTTTGATTTGTATTTCCCTGATGCCGAGTGACGTGGAGCACTTTTTCATGTGTCTGTTGGCCATCTGGATGTCTTCTTTGCAGAAATGTCTGTTCATGGACCTCAATGTGAAAAAGGAATCCATCAATTAATAAATCTTATATTGACATTCGCTTGGCCCTGTTACACCCAATTTTTTTAATAAACAACATAATCAAACACTTGTAAAGTGCTCTTCTAATTTTCAGATGACACGCAATTGGGAAAGAGGGATAATAGGCCAGGTTAATGGCTAACAAACTTGTTCTGTAAGAGACCAGTTAGCAAATATTTTAGGTTTGGGGGGGATCCACAGTCTCTGTCCTGATTAACCAACTCTACTATTATATTACAAAAACAGTCTTAGATAATGTATAAACAAATGGGTGTAACTCTGCTCAAAAAAAAAAAAAAATGTGCAAAAAATGCGTGACTGCCCATATTTGGTCCACAGGTTCTATTTTGGCAATGCCTGGGCTAGGAGACAGAATCAGGATTCCTAATAAATAGTATGATGGATCTGAAACAAGATTATACTTAGCCTATTTGCGTTTAAAATTTTTCATATAGACTGAAAAGTCCTTCATGTACTAGGAAATAATGTAATTTTCGTGTAAAATATCTTTACACAAACTCTGCTTTACCAAAAGTGCCATGTTGTATGGTTACATAAAGGTCATGACCAGGGGTGCGGTAATTGGGGAAGTTATACAAAGAAGCTTTAATCTCACTAGGTAATAAGGCCTGTTGTTGTGTCCCCCTTGGGTGCACCAACCAAAGGTCTCCCAAGTGGCCATTAATTTGGTAAGTTTGCCAAGGTCTCAGATTGGATCCTTGGCCCAGAAACCTGATTTATCCCCCAGGAATAGGAAAGCTCATGTATTCTCACTCAACCTATTAAAGAGTTTGCAGAACATTAGAGTTTTACCACACCATCATGGCCAACCTTGTTGAGTGAGATTCTTGCCCCTAGAAGGGACCAAACAGCCTCAGTGACCACTTTCACAGTGGTGCTAGGCAATTCTGGAACTTGGCAAAAGGTCAGATGTGATCACTTTTGTGGACTTACCAACTCCACAGAATGTGTGAATCTAAACTGCAAAATCAGTGAACCTCAACTACTAGTTTCTTTCTCCCCTAGTCACCAGAACTGCGTGTTTGGGAAGAGGGAAAAAAAAAATGTATTTGTGAGAAATTCTTTCTGACGTTTGGACTTAAAGGTCTTCCTGCCCTCCTAATCCATACCACCACATACAGATCCCTACCATAGAGTCATAAATCTTAGAAAAGCCATTTTATAATTAATCATCCATATTCATACCCAAAGGGAAAATCTTGCCACCAGCACTGATCAGTAACCAGTCAGCTTCTGCTTAGACACAGTCAGACTGGGAGCATAGGGCCTCATTAGGCAGCTTCACTCATCCTACAATGCATCTATTCTTTGGAAAAACCCTCCATGAATCCAGCTGAAATGCATCCTCATATATGTTTCTTTTAATGGTCCCAGATTTTGCTTGCTTTTATTTCAGTAGTTCTCCATCTTCCATTCTTGCTTAATTTAAAGTCCTTAGGGCAACACTTTGCCTGCATGCTTGTATTAATCTACTCTCTGAAGATGACAGCTCTGATTGTGAAGACACTTGGGTATGTACGCAGTCTACTATTATTACTGCTAAATATAACAATAACTGCCATTCCTTATGTGCCGAGTACTAAACGGACAGAGATGAGGCAAATCATTGATGTACCACCTGTTGCTAGTTCTCACAACAACCTTTATAGAAGTTATTATAGCCATTTTATAGGCGAATAAACTGAGACTTAGAACAGTTCAATGATCAACATAAGGGAAATAGATAATAAATGGCACAGTCAGGATTTGGAGTCAAGTGGGTCTGATCTTAAGTTCATCTACTTTCCAGGTGACTAGTTTTACCTCTCCAACTAAGCTATATTTGTGCCAGACTGTTGTCTGTTGTCATATTTTTTGCCAATTTGTGACCACCACATTATACTGTAGCCTGGACCTCCGAAGAATCAGTGACCGCTAACCACCTACACAGGTAAATATAACGCCAAGGTAAATATAATGAATGTACTATCAAATCTCAACTGAAGTGTGAGAGGTACTCTGGTTTGCATCAAAGAAAACTGAAGCAAAAACACAAACTTTAAAAGAGTTATCTACGCAGAGAGTTCCAGTTTGAGGGACAGATCATTATATGCCAGAAACACTGAAACACTACAAATCTCACTAGTATGTACAGATCCAAAGAATTTAGAAAGACACCCGTGGACAATGTCATTCCAAATATGTGTTCAACAATGCTTGAAAGCAGTTTTCCTAGAACTGAAAAAACAAGCCCAGGGACCAAAGGCTGATGATGTGCAAAAGAGTTGAATCAAATGACTGATGATGTTCAAAGTGTTGAAAGAAACATTATTTTCTGAACTGTTATACAGTGCCACCCACACAGGAAATTCAACAGACATATTAATTATACCTAGCATGTAATCCAAAAGATCCCGAGAATGTGCTTTATTTATTTTTTCTTTGGGAATGGGAGGAGAGTAAAATAAGATATCTGCCCATGATGCTAAGATCTGGGTGTACTGTTTTCATCTAACAAGATCTTAAGTCACACTAATTCTTCCCCAAATTGTTATCTTTCTCTTAAATAAACCCAAACCTTCATTTCATTTCAAACAACTGGCCCAATGCAAATAATTACTAACCTCAGCTCTGATAGGGGCCCTATTGCTCAACTACAGAAAGGACATCCAAAATGACCCTACTGATCTGAGTGTTTTTACATTTTTTTCCACAAGTTCACCCTCACACACTGAGGTCTGCCTTTGTTGATTGCCGTTCCCACCTCCCAAAAGAAGATGCGCCGCTTTTCTGGACTCTTTCCAATCTTGCCTGTAAAAGCCTGAACAATCTCAAAATGCCTTGTTTGCTAAAAGAACCAAAGAGGGGCCAAAATAGGACTGAAATTTAGGCTCCCATAAAAAGTCGCAAAACATTGGAACCCTGAGTCAGAAATGGGAGGCTGGTATTTCCCGACCATCCATTTGATGTTGGTACACGGCGTAGCGCTAGTGAAAAAGCCGGAGGTGTAACAGGAAGTTCCTACCGGTAATGAGTTTACACAGAGACATACTGAGGCTTTAAGCGTGGGTCTGTCGGTTTGCGAGCCTAGGTAGTACTTGCTCAGACAACTGATGGCAAGGCTGATCTGCAAACCAGCTGCCCCTAGGAGCATTCCTGCCGCACAGTGTTTCCGGAGGGCTTCCTGTTGGCCCCAGCCCTTCTGCCACCCTCACCTCACCAGGCATACCAGGCTCCTCCCTTTTTCCCACCTCCCCTCACTGCACCTGCGTCAGCCGTTTCCTCTGCCTGGAACGCTCCCTCCTGACTGTAACTCTCCCTTCAAAAACCAGCTTTAATAATTCTTCCTTGATAAATACCCAGACAAGGCAAGGTTCCCTACCATCAAGACTGTTGGAACCATGTGCTTAGTCTGCCTGATGCCTGCCATCCTCGGGGTGGCTTTTAGGACAGCTGCTGGGGTTTGAGCTTTGCTAGAGCCCAGCTCCGCCTGGCTTGTTCATGCATTGCTCCCAACCACAGCAGTGGGCAGTCCAGACGTGCCCATAAGTAGTAGCTGATTAATGCCGGATCCCATTTAACTCTTTTACTCCAGAGCAGGGACTATGTCCTGTCCTGTTTGCCTTTCCCAAATGCAGCACAGCCTCCAACAACCAGGAAGTATCTCACACCTACTTACTGAATAAGTGAATTAGGAACAGGGCATATCCTTCTGTTTTATAGCATGATATGGGGACAGATCAATCAAGTTAGGAGCTAGGTTTTGTGCTTTTAAAAAAAAAAAAAATCCTTGTGTTTTTAAACAAGATGCCCACAGTAAAAAATGATTCATCAAAGAGCCAACTAACTCTACCCTACGTTCTTCTTGTCTTTAACACCACCTGCCCAAAACAAATCAGTAAAGACATGAAAAATCTTAATCAGCCAGTTGTTTCCTTTAGCATATTTTTGACGATCAGATTAGAAGAGTTTTTTTTTTTAAACTGAATCAAACTTTTAAAAAATCTAATTTGAATTTGGAAGGCCTTCAAAATATAAGTGTGTCATTGGGTATTTTTATCCCTAAATGAAATAGATTGGAGGATTGTTCTGATGATCAATCAGATGCATTCAAACTAATATAAATCATTAAAGCAAAGAAATCTGGATGTGAAGAGAAGAAAAATAATCTACACAGACTATTATCTTTTGAAATCTGAAAACAGACCTTAAGCTTTCGATTTTTCGCTCTAGAGCAAAAACAACCAATCAGGAGTGAGATTGGGTGATGGAGGGGTGGGGTCAGAAAAGTTTCCCCTGGTCTATTTGTGCGTGTGTGTATTTTTTTAAAGATTTTATTTATTTATTTGACAGACAGAGATCACAAGTAGGCAGAGAGGCAGGCAGAGACAGAGGGGGAAGCAGTCTCCCTGCTGAGCAGAGAGCCTGATGCAGGGCTGGATCCCAGGACCCCGGGATCATGACCTGAGCCGAATGCAGAGGCTCTAACCCACTGAGCCACCCAGGTGCCCCTATATTTGTGTTTTTAAATGAATGAAATGCTGACAACTTGATCATAACCAGGTTGCTTTCTCAGTTACCACAATGAGTAAAATTTACCTAGTCAATAGTTACGAGTGAGAGTTTTAAAAAATGTATTTGATTTAAGCTTATTTGTTAAAACATATGATCTGTACTGAAATATTTAGATGTTAATGATACTAAAAATCAGAGTATTCTGGGAAGGATAAAGGACATTTTCCCAAGCTGTTTGCAATTGTTTCTGTTTTTGTTTTTGTTTTTGCTTTGCATTTAATCACCCTGTAAATCAGCAAATTAATGGCAACCTGAGTTCACCTTGGATAAATGTGCATATTTCCCCTAGTTAGAAACTCTGCCAGGTTTTAACTTGTTAAATACATGCCATGACCCATCTATAAGGAAGTATAGCAAGCCAACCGCTTCTGCTTACAGGCAGGCATATTATAATACCTGGAGAAAACAGTGACACAACTAAGAATTCTAGTATTCTCCTCTATCCAATAAAAGCTCCGGCAACAGTGATGTCAAATCCTTCCATGTGCTTAAACTACATACCTGCCTAGAGTTCATCAACTAGAAGAAAAAAAGGCCTTTCAGACATTTCAAAATTCATTATGTGCTATCATTGCCACCTTTCTTACCAATAAAAATACTGAATTCTCAGTATTTGTCGGAACAGCAATGCATCCTGCAACTAAGGGGATCTCAGGCCATTCTGGAGAGCACCCCGGTGGGTAGGAAGACAGAATCTGTCAAGTGAACATTCCTGTCTGCTGAGTTGCCTTTTCTGCAAGAAACAAAACCAGAAAGTGGTGGGGAGAATTGAAAAGAGAGGGAAAATACTCCTGCGCACAGTAAAGTATAGATAGGCAAGCTAGTGTAGCCTGCAACTTGGCTCAGGTGTCACCACCTCTGGGGACATTCTGTCCCTCCCTGATGTAAGAATAAGGTTGAATCAATCTTTAGAATTCATGATATTTCATCAAGACTTTCATCAAGACCTTTGAGACACAGCCTTGTTGCCAGAGCTGGAATCCTAAAGCCACCAATCTTGAGCTGAATTTTTTTTAGTTGGACCCCTCAGTAGACTCAGTTTTCATTTTTTGTCTGTGGCCTTTTACCAGTACTTTTATGATACCACCTTACTAGAACACCCTTGAACTTCACTTTGGTATAGTTAGGTTGGGTTTTGTTTGTTTGTTTGGTTGGTTGGTTGGTTTTTGTTTGTTTGTTTTTGGCATAGCTTTTTAAATTTTATTTTATTTATTTATTTCAGTGAGAGAGAGAGCACCCACAAGAGAGAGCGCAAATGGGGGGGGCAACGGGAGAGGGAGAAACAAAGTCCCTACTGGGCAGGGAACTCGATGTGGGGCTCAGTCCCAGGACCGCAGGATCATAACTTGAACCAAAGGCAGACACTTAATCAACTGAGCCATCCAGGTGTCCCTCACTTTGGTAGAGTTTTGATGATCATATTTGAACTATAGCAAAGATAGGAGTGAAAGTGAATCTGAAAAATTTCTTCTTGGCAGGTGGAGCAACTACCTATTCTCAGTTGTAACATTGTCTTTATCATCCCAGGACAGTGGGAAAATATGGTGTTCAAATGTATCTGCTTAGTGAAATCAAATCAATATTTAGGACAAAATATCAAAATATGTTGAAGAAAGAAAGCAAACGCCTCACTCCATCCTCCATACCGCATTTCCAGGGATCTCAATCTCGGAGGGACAGTTTCCACACTCAGTTCCAGAGAGCATCCCAACTCACTATAGGATGGCCAAACAAGTCTTTGAACATTGCTATAAAATTATGCTAGAAATTCCTGAAACTTCATTGATTGGCTCAAAATATATTATTGAAGGCTTATTACACCTCAAGAACTTTGTATTTATTAGAAATATTGGGATAGCAAAAAAAATGCATTCCCTAACTTGTGTGCCCTCCTATAAACCAAATTGAAGACAGAACTGTGATCCCATGCTTGCTACTTTCTAGTTATGTGAACTTACTCAAATTCTTACACTTAATATTCTTATTAATAAATGAGCATAAAATAGTTATTTCATAGGATTGTGGAGAGATGACTGAGGTGAAGCAAATAATACACAATTCAGTGTATAGTGCCTGACACATAGGAAACGTTCAGTAAATAAGATAAAGGAATATTATTCCTTTTCCTCTCTAACCATTATCCCCAGGAATGACCTCACCACGCAATTGGGCACTAGCTAGAATAACATAGACAAGACAGATAGCTGCCAGACAGAAATATTTCACTAAAAGCTTTATGAGGCTGTTATGTCTGTGGATTCTAGAGGTTCAGAAGGTGGCAACATGACAGCGTGAGCTAGAGTAAGAGGGACTGGGGGGGGGGGGCCTGAGATCGCATTTTGTGTGTCCTAGAGCTTCGGACAAACCCCATTCCCTGTGTACAAGCAAGACGCTGAAGGAAGCAGAACTAAAGGGTACATGGTGATGCTGTGTGAGGAGGAAGGTGGGGGCGGTGGCGGAGGAAAAAACCTCTTAATAAGATCTCACATAAGTGGGAAATTTAATTGCTTCAACTCTAAAAGAACAAATTCGAAAGAATCAACCTCTGTAAGTAAACATAAGAGAGAAGCTAGTGAAAGATAAACTGTAATGTTCGGGGAATAAAAAGCAGAGTTTTTACGCATGGCTGCAATCTTCAGCTTGGTTTTCCTTTCCTTTTCCAGTGTAAGGGTTCTTTTCATTAAAATGGGAATATTATGTCTACGTACTGTGAGTACCTTTCCTTGTCCTCATGTCTCTGTTGTAGCTTCTGTTCTCTTTACAAATGTGTGCATTTTTTATAGAAATAAGAATATGATATAAACCTATGGTGAACATCTTTCCTTGTCAGTGTTCCTCTGCAAGGTGATTTTTGTAATGGCCTCACTAAAGTCTGAACAAACTCCTTCCCCCGGACCTCCTGCTTTTCCCAGAAGTTCTTCCACTGAATGATCTGTGCTTTGACCAAAGTCATTTCTCTCACCAAAATTACTGAGTTTATTAATCCTGTGAGAGCTTCCCTCCATTAAGCCCTTTACTATCTGCTAAGTCTTTTCAGCTATCTTCAGCCCCCTTTGGATACTACATGGCTTCTTCACCCCACAGCTTGCTCTCAGCGGGTCCCCTCCGTAAGAACGCACCTCGCAACAGTGAGCCTCTAGGACCTGCACCAGCAGGAGACTCTCCTCTCTCAGGGGGCCCCCCAGAATCTCACCTCCTCAGGAATTCTGTCTTCACTAAAAGGCACAGTGCTCACCACAGCATATTCACTGTGCTTCATTCCACTTATTTCATAAGTATAATGAATGCATCCCAGCTCTTCTTTGAGCCCTCTATATACAGGTTTCTAGTCTATGCATTTTGCCAACTGTTCTTATTTACTATTCTGCTTTGTAGGCTGCTTAGAAGTTCTGACCATTTTTTTAACAAACTCACAGTAGAGCTCTCTGGTTCCCCTAAATGCTACTGAGGAAATAAAAAGAAGCAATCGGTTAACCAAAATTTCATGTTTGTTCCCAAAGACACATTTCTTCTTATTTTCAATTTGGAGCGACCTAGCAAATAAGTCATGCCTTTGCAATGATTAGAAGTCCTCTGTAGATTATCTTGCCAGGAAGTCTGTGACCCACCTGAAACTCAAATGATATTAGCAAAAAGTTGTTGTTATCTGATTTTAACCAAGAGAAACAAACCAGGGCTGTGAAGGTAAGGATGTCCATGATTCTTTATGGAGCAACCCAAGCTTATAGGAATTTGAGAGTTGTGGTGAAAAAAAATCTCACACACAAACACACACACACACACACACACACATCCCATCCCTGATAGGTTTCTTTTGCTCCAAGGCAAAATTGTTTGTAAAAACTTTTCTTTTGATTTTTGTTATCCAAATAATTCCAGCTTAAATTGGAACTCAAATATTAATCTGATAATGACACCGTTGAGACACATTCTCTGACGATTGATCTCAAATGACTTACAAGGCTTTACTTTCCCCCATTTTCTGCATTCCTTTCTAGCCAGGGTTTGCCCGTCTTTAACACCAACCACCCCCCCTACCCACCACACCACCATCATCTGGGCGGGAAAAAAAAAAAACAAAAAACAACAAAAAAAAAATCCTGAAGTGTATGTCTTAAGATGATTACTATGTGCTTGGGAATATCCTTTAATTTAAATTTTGTTTTATTTTATTTTTAGCTTCAAAGCTTTTGCAGGAATGAACACCTGTCTTTCAGGGCATTATAAGAAATTGTCAGGTACCTGACGTACTTTGTTTTGTCAAGTCCTCCAGCAGTGACACTGAGGATAGAAGTCACATTTTAATTAGTGATCAAAGCAAAGGACACCTGTAAGGCTGGGTTAGACTTCTAAATTCTTTGATATTAGGCTTACAAATCTGAAAGAGCCCTTTGATTCTCTCATGTGTCTGTCCTCTCTTGGAGATCAGCTTAAATCTTTTTTTCAAAAGCAACATAACTAATCTGAGCACTGAAGTTATGGGTGACAATGTCCATTCACACAGCAACTCTTAACACCTTATAAAAGGCATACTCTATTATGAAGGACACCAGCGCACTGTCCAAAAGTTCCCATTGCTCTGGAGATTTGTTGTAGTCCAAGCTGCTTAAAGTACAAGTGCCCTCAAAGGGTCTCAGAAACCCTTGGATTTGACATGAGTTTGAGAAAACTGTCCTTATGGCCTGTGTCCGGGAGGGGAAGGAGAATGTGGGATCCACTGTCGTTCTACATGAACTAAAATGCGCATGTGTATATGTATGTATGTATATGTGTGTGTATGTATGTGTGTGTATGTGTGTATGTATGTATATGTATGTGTATGTATATGTGTGCATGTGTATGTATAGGTATGTATAGGTGTGTGTATGTATGTGTGTATGTGTGTGTATATGTGTGTGTATGCGTGTGTGTATGTGTTTGTATGTATATGTCTGTGTCTGTGTATGTGTATGTATGCTCATATTATACAACATAACAGTGTCCACCTATTGATAGACTAAGACCATAACAAGCAAATAACAAGTAACAGATTAACATTAATATACTAACATGTTCATATTTTATAGTCTATGTGGCTTATTACATAGCATATATGCTAGATATGCTAATGACACCTGCAGTGTGATTTTACTCACATATATACTAACAGTTTCCCTGATGGGACAACTCCCGAGGTTTACACTCACATGTAAAAAGTAGCATGGGATCTCTGACTGACTACTAGATAGAGTACTTTAAGAACTTCACAGTAGTGGAAATACAGAAAAGTACAGAGAATAAAAATCCAAAAATAATCCCCTTCATATTTTGGTGCTCCTTTATGCAGTTTTGCAATTTGGGCATACTAAATATGTAACTTTATATTCTTTTTGTTTGTTTGTTTGTTTATTTACAGCATAACAGTGTTCATTGTTTTGGCATCACACCCAGTGCTCCATGCAGTACATGCCCTCCCTATTACCCACCACCTTGTTCCTCAACCTCTTTTTTTTTTTTTTAACAATTAACATGAGAATTTTCCTTTATTCCTAGAATTGTCAATGACAGGATAGTTATATATCCTATAACCCACAAACATGTACTTGATCATGTGATTATTCCTAATTTTCTGCTAGCATAAAAGCATCACAATGAAGTGAAATAAAACTGTACGGCATGTCCCTCATGCATAGTGCTAAAATGTTTTTCAAATAGGCCATATCAGTTTATAGTTCTACCAGCATGTATTTTCCTGGAAAATAGTGGTATAGTTCTATACCTATATATATCTATATAAAATTCCTGGTATAGTTCTACCAGACACATATTTTCCTGGAAAAATGCCTAATCACCAGTAATTCATGTTTCTTTTAATTTATTGCTACTAGTTTAACTTGAAGTTTTTTGCACTTTTTTGATTACTACCATGATTGAATATTATTTATGGTTTATGAGACACTTCAATTTCCTCCTTTTTATTTGTATATTCCTATTGATTATACATTCCAACTATTGACTTACATGAGTCATATATAAGTATATATATCTGTATATCTATATAAAGTATGTGTGTGTGTGTGTGTGTATACTTTTTAAGATTGACTTATTTATTTGAAAGAGAGACTATGTGCACACCTGTGGGTGGGGGGAGGGACAGAGGGAAAGGGAAAGAGAGAATCTCAAGCAGACTCAGTGCTCAGCACAGACCCAGATTTGGGGCTCCATCCCATTAATCCCTGAGATCACAATGTGAGCCAAAACCAAGAGTTGAACACTAAATCAACTGTGTCACCCAGGTGCCCCATGAGTTCTTTATATATTAAGAAGAGTAACCCTTTATCATTAGGTTTACTGCAAATATATTTCTCTTTTGAATTTTTAGAAATTTTGCCAATGGATTTTTCAATGCACAAATGTATGTGAAGAGTGTTAAAGTCTTATGCAAGAAATCGACTAGTCTTTTCCTCGAGGATTCCTCTTACTGCTTCTTATTTTAGAAAGCTTTTTTTCCCCATAAAGAGATCAGATAAATATCTGCCTGTTTTCTTTTTTTTTTTTGCCTGTTTTCTCATTGTTTACTTTATTTTATGTTTTCTCTACCTAAACTCATATTTCTTTAAATAATTCCTTGTAACAAAGCTAAGTTTTTGTTCTTCATCACAGCATATTTTGCTTTTATTTCCTATTCCCATTATTTTTCAAAAAACTACCAAGAAAAAAAAAAAAACCCTAAGTCATTTCCCAGCTAAGAAATCATTATGGAAGCATGAAGCTACCTTTAGTGAGGTTTTAAGGAGTTTCCAATTTCTTTCTGCCCGGAGTTCATTTAAAAACAACAAGGACAACAGTGGCGGGTGGAGGGAGCAAATCAGTGTGATAGTTTAAGTCACAGTGTGTCTGAATTGTAATTTCTCATGGAGCAATAATCTGAGCACAATTTTTAACTTTATAAAGGAGATGGTAATTGTGATAGGCTCTGTTTTTCTAATGGAGTGATCATCTGGTTTGGTGTGACAATTTGAATAAAGGAAAGTTTTGAAGAGTAACATATGCTCCTTGAAGAGGAAATTTGATGAAAACTAGCAGCTTAGTATTTGCTATGAGGTCACTCGACTTAAAGCAGCTTTCAACATCTTTTGAAGAAACCACCCTTTAAAGTTTAACTGATCAAAGTGGCATCATGTACAGAAGCCAGAATTCCTCACTGGCCTATCCATTACTGAGGAGTGAGATGCAAAGATTTCAGAACTGAAGGTCGGTGGAGAATCCAAAAGTGAACTTGTCTGCCCAGTGCTTACCCATCAGAAAGAGAAGGATGCTAGCTAACGCTTCAGACTGAATATAAGAGCCCATGGAAATGAGCCCGTGCCTAACTAAACCTAAATCAAATTATCAGAAAACTATTTTCCCTCCAACACCAATCAGATCAGAAATGATTACAGAGAATAGTGTTCCTCCTCCTTGTTCTTGATTTCCAGTTCCAAAGAGAGAAAGACTCATGGCACTAACATCCATTCAAACTTCTCACTCACACTGAGACCAAGCATTAGGGTCCAATCCGGTTTTAGAAAAATCGCGGGGAAAAATCCAACCAATTGATTTAAACTTATGTAGAGAAAGAGGAATCTGGGTATAATAATTAGAATCAGGAGAGTTTAAAATCTAAAAGCAGAGCTGTGGTTAGGAGAAATGTCATTGGGAGAATAAAGGAGCTTCACTTGGGAAAAAAATATAGGACACAAGGGGATAGACGAAGAAGAAGTGGAGATGCTAGAAAATTCCTGGAGTGCCTTGTTCATCCCATCAATAATCTCAATCCAATTTTCCGTAAATGTGGAAAGAACAAAATTTTGAAGGGTTAGGGATCATTTTGTATTGCAAAATGTTTGCCTAAGATGGTGTTGGCACAAATTATAATATATCAGACCCTGCACAAGGCATAGGTTATACTAAAGAAAAGTCTAATTATCCAACGTGTTCTTAAGTGGATCATGAAATCTAGGTATATCAGGGTATGAATATTTCACAGTCTTGTCTATGTAGACTAGTACAGTTTGTTTTTTATTATCTAGAAAATAATAAATTTGTTTCACTAAAAACCTGGAGCATTACATAAAATTGTCTCGCATTTTTTAAATAATATTAACGTGAGTAAAGCAACTGAGAATTGGTAAGGATCTGTATTCTTCAGGGAACTGAGGAAGCGAACCCTACATTACTAGGGGAATACTTTTCCTGGTTCTGCAACCAGATTAAATTGGTCATTCTCTTCCCTCCAGCTTCCACTCCAAACCTGTAACCCCTTAGGCACACAAGTAATTTCACTGTAATTTAAGCAGAGCGGGTTGGTTTTTTTTATGGAAAGTTAAGTGAAAGCACATATGTAGGCATGATCATCTTGCTCAGCTTCTGAGCCAAAAATCCAGCAGAAATATGTCACCTACACAAAAGGGGATTGTGGACGCAGATGGGACTGGCAGAGACAATGCAATGAAGTCAAGTCTTTTAAAGCCCTGTCACCCAACATCAGCTCCTCAAGGAGAGCTCACACCTCGGGTTCCATCTCAGATCTTCAAAGAAGGAAGATCAAATCTGGCACTGTCCAAAGATTCGTGCCTATTTTTCTCTTGATCTTCCCCCTCAAAATCTCCCTTTGAACAAGATTTGCACATGCAGAATGAATAGAGATTAAGGGCAATTATGGTTTTTGTTTTGCTCTTAATGGCCCATGCAACCCTGAAATTTGCTGCTGAAATCTATGGCTAACACTGCAGTATTGCCTGTCTCATCTGTCAAGTGCCATATTTCATTGCTTCCAAATGCCATTTCTGGTATTCTCTTTCAACTTCAATCTGAAAGCTTTATTTCTCATGTGCTTTAAGTGCTGGGCACCAGGTATAAGACGTAAAATATCCCAGGGCTTTGAGGAAGGGAATGCTACGAGGATCCCCCAGTAAGATCCCTTGCCCACCCAAGATCCTGCTCATTTGAAAAAACAAAGGCAAGCAGCAGAGAGGGGAGGAGTTAGGAGCACATTCCTGGGATTTAGGAGTGACGCCTCCATAGTGAATGAAGTCCTGGCAGGCTGTTATCTTTGTCTGCCTTGTCAGACTCAGAAGGGGAAAGGTCCCCAAAGAATCCATCTCACTGACATAGAAATGGCAGCTGGTACAATTTCCCTTTAAATAAATGTTTGGTGCTAGGGCTGTCTATATAATCTTCTTCACAGGGAAAGCCTCACTAGAACAAAAAGCACGACAGAAAAATTAGGTGCGTGCCAAAGTGTTCTGAAGTGGGAAGGTGTGAGACATTTCCTGGTTCGGGCCTTCAGCCCCCAACACCCCACCCTGGCTCACACCATTCATTTCCCACGGGGGACCGTGGTCGGGTCAATCACCCGCCTTGTTTCTCCACGAACAAATGAGGATTGTTCCTTCGGCTCACAGTCAGCCTGTGAGATCAGGTTCTGAGCCTTCTTTGACAGGCAGATTTTGTGACACGGGAACAAATAAGTCGCTGGAGAGTAAGTAATAAATAATCTCTGTCGAGGTACATTGGTGGGACTATAGACATGCTTGCACTCGGCTTACAGTGCCGGCGCCCGCAGGAATGAGCCGAGACCCGAATTAGGAGCCCCGGCTCTCTCTTGCAATTTATGCAAAGATCTGACTCTACTTTTCCATCAACAGAACCACGAAACCATAGTAAGATTCGTCCTCAAATCACTAAGGGGCTGGAGATGAGTGCATGATGAAAATCGCAGCTGAGATTTGAATTCCACGCATTAGATTTTCCACTTCGGAATTCCAGCAACTTGAAGTACACATTAGAACAACGAATCAAATATACACATAATATACGTATTCGGTTTTAAGGTTAGTACAAGATATATGTGTGTATATAGGCACATATCTATTAGTATTTCTAATTTTAGGAACAGCTCTCAAGTTGAAGGTGGCACGGTATAAGATAGATGTCCTCTATTCTCAAGATGCATGAAACCTGTAACTACATTTATTTAATATGTTAAAATAGACCCATTAGTAGTTGTAGGTACATTTATTTTATATGTTAAAATAAACCCATTAATAATTGTGGGATGTCTCCCAGACATCACGCTACCATCTAACACCCCTTTGTGTCCACCCTTCATTCCAACTCTCCAAACAATATTTTACTGCCATTATCTGTGAAACGGAAATAATGAAATCAAATGAGTTCCATAAACTAAACCAGCCCCTCAAGACCCCATGGCTCGTGAGTGGCTAATCCAGTCTGCCTGGCCGGGAAGTCTGCTTTGAGCCTGTCACTGCAGGGCAATGGCTAGGACACCAGCAGGGCCTGAGGAGGGCTGTGAGAGTCACTGCATCAGCACTACAGAGGCATGACCTTCCACTGAGAGACAGGACTGGTGAAGCCTCATTGGAAAAGCAGTATTTGAGTTAGGCTTCAGTCACATCATCCATAATCTGCCATGATCACGTCTCTGAAAGTTAGAATTCTATCAAAAGTGAGCCTGGGGACACCTGGGTGGCTCAGTGGGTTAAAGCCTCTGTCTTCGGCTCAGGTTCATGATCCCAGGGTCCTGGGATTGAGTCCCGCATCAGGCTCTCGGCTCAGCGAGGAGCCTGCTTCCTCCTCTCTCTCTGCCTGCCTCTCTGCCTACTTGTGATCACTGTCTGTCAAATAAATAAAAAAATCTTTAAAAAAAAAAAAAAGGTGAGCCTGGATGTTGACAATCAGCTTTCATCAAAACATTTGTTTCCACCTGGGGGCTTCCAGCTTCAGCAAACCATTTCAGCAGACCATTTCTCCACAGAGAGCTTCATCAAGGCACTGCGCTCCCTCCTGCTGACCAAGCAAATGAGACATGGAGGGATACCCGAAGCACAGATGCCCACCGGCAGACCCCATGGTCCCTTCCTGAGTGTTCAGTGTTTACTTCACTGAAGCAAGAAGGAAGCAAAAGCTTTCAGCGAATCCTCTGAGTGTTTCCAAACAAAGAATTTTTGGTACCATGCCATCTGAGGATCTGCGTGATATCTCCAAAGTCCTGGCATCTTGATGACGGACTCAAAGACGAGGGTGAGCAACTCGGGTTGTCAGCAGCTCCAGGTTAAAAGAAAATTCTGGTGACACCACTACTTGTGTGACCTTGGGCAAATAAATAACCTCCCCAAAACAAAGTCTGAGAAAACTTTGTCTTCTCAAATATGAAACAGGGATAATAAGAGTACTTACCTCAAAGACGAGTTATGAGGACTAAGGAGACACTGCGTGGCATGTGACATAAAATCCTGGCTCACGTGAGCACTGAGCGAGTATTAGTGATACTATTTCTATTACCATTAATACCATTGATGACTAGTGAGGTTCCCCCACCCCATCACCGGGAGCTACTTGCCTACATCTTCAGCTTTCCTTTACTCAACAATGGGTTAGAACATGTGGAAAGAATATTCTAAGGAAAAAATAAAGTTCTATGATTCAAACATTTGCTTCTTTGCAAATCTGAAGTCACCGTCAAGACTTAAAATTCTCGGGACGCCTGGGTGGCTCAGTTGGTTAAGCGGCTGCCTTCGGCTCGGGTCATGATCCCAGCGTCCTGGGATCGAGTCCCACATCGGGCTCCTTGCTCGGCGGTGAGCCTGCTTCTCCCTCTGCCTCTGCCTGCCTCTCTGCCTACTTGTGATCTTTCTCTCTCTGTCTCTCTCTCTCTGACAAATAAATAAAATCTTTAAAAAAAAAAAAAAAGACTTAAAATTCTCATATGTCTTCACGGACAAACATCTCCTCACTGACCCTCATCTGTGGCAGGGCCAGTCCATATCTGCCAGGAAAATGAGTCAGTAGCCAACGAACCACGGGGGATCATGACGGTGAAGTTCACTGACTCAGACTACAGAAGCCTCAAGAAATTCTGCCTCAGCTGTCTCTTGCCGAGAGCCTAATCAACCACACATAGCTCCCTGGGCCTGAAGTTCGCCATTTGTAAAATGATGCTGAATTGGAAGGTGTCTATGGATCCTTCAAGGTCAAAATATCTACATTCATGTGACTTGACTGCAGAAATTAAAAAAATATATATATATGTTGAGTCCCTCTTCCAACACAAAATGAAGACGTGAGTGCATGAAATATCAGTAGTCTAGACCACTGTGGCCATTTTAGAGGGAATGAGAGAGAAACTGAAGCATGGGCGACTCTGTCAACTGTTTATGGTCACTTGTGGCTCGCTAAGCAATCCAGGAACTGAAGTGGTGACTGTTTAGTGTCCCAATCCTGTTCTCTCTCTACACTTCTTTTAAATGAGGAAGGTCTTACTTCAAAGCGCACTTTGGTTCCACGCTGGCCGATTCTTCTCAAACCACTGAGGTAATGTTTATTCAACCTCACACTTTAGCGACTATTTATGAGCGGTGTTTACAAGTTCCAGAGATTGCCCCCATGGTTATGAATGCTATGCAAACCAACAGCCGTCGAAATTTGTGACTCTAGACAAAACACAGGGGCAACTCCAAACTCATGTGCGATACTCTGTCTCTGGGTTTATTCAAGGGTAAGGCACCTTGAATGTCCACTTACATTTCTCAAGCCTTGTCACAAGCCTCCTAGTAATTATAGTCAACAGGAACGCTGAACTCAGCCAAAGAGGCAGCACAACAGGAAACTGTGGGGAAATTTTAAAAACAAAACCAAAACAGAGACAAAAACCCTTGTCAATTTTAAGAAAGATTTAGGAAAAAGGAAAACTCGTGCCAGTGTAATGAACTGCAGAGACCATGAGGCGGTGGGTTAGGCTCACTTGCCACTGAAAAGCTTTGACGGCCTCCCGGGCTGGACCCAGCACTTGCCTTAGATGGGGGTCCCCCTCTCTCCTCCCCTCAGCACATGCGGTCCAGTCATCAGCCTATTTCTGGCTACACAGTTAATGATCTGTTGGTGCCCACACTTCTCACTTTGTCACAACAACTGGGGCCTGCAGCTGAAGCACAGCTGGCTTCTCCCTTCTCCCAGCCCTATAATTTAGTTTAACAGCTTTAGGGACAAGAGGAAATGGCGGAGTGCCCTGGAGCCCCCACACTTGCTTCGAAAATTAGTTCCGTAGCATGCTGTATATATACTCATAAGTATTTTAGGCAAGCAGTGTAGGCAGGTCAGGCCCAGATGGGCGCAGAGCCCTCATGCTTACTCCGTGCATCTGCCCCCCTGGAGGGGCAGTCTGGATAGGGGTCGGGGAGGGGAAAAGTGTGTCAAGAGCACGTGAGTGTGTGTGAGTGAAAGAGAGTGAGAAAAGCATGTCCCCATGGGTGGGTGGGCGCGAGTGGGTGGACGTGTGGCACCTTGAAAATACGCGAGACATTCTTTTACAAACACGCGTGACTTCTGCCCTCACACCGGAGGTGGGAGAAGGACACTGCGTCACACTGAAACAGATGCCTTGAAAACAATTGTGGTTGCCTCGTAAAGGAGAGCCAGGCTTGCAGGTAAGTTATCCTCTCCGCAGCTTCACTTTGGAGCTCTGTGAATCCCCCTGGGCTCGGGGGAAATGGTGCTGCATCTTCCCAGAGCCTCTGATTCGGTCCCAGGAAATACAGCCCTCGCTAGGGAAAGCAACTCAACTGAAGCCCCAGCCACGCATCCTGCATCCCAATGCCCCGGGCTCCAGGGCGCTCTGCAGTGTTCCCACAGTGTGATGGGATAAAGGAGGCCCAGCCTGGCTCCCCGCCAAGGCCGGTGAGCAAAGGGCAGAAGGAAGAGAGTGCCTGCGGGCCTGAGCGGATGGTGGAGCAGGAGGCAGGAGCCTTGTCCCCAGATGGACAGAACTTTCGGAGGCAGAGGAAGGAAATCAGAAGCAGCGGCCGTAGGGAGAGATGTTCGAAGGCCTTTGGGGAAGCTGGACTGTGTCAAATGTCATGTTGCTTCTCTCTCCATTTCTCCTTCGTCAGGCTGGGGGTTCAGGACTCAGACCTTGAGTGGAGGGAGTGGGCCGAGGGCTGGGTCTGAGGGCAGGCAGCCATAGAACAGAGACCTCCCTGGGTTCAGTCACTTCCTGGGGTCCAGCACACTGGGTCAGGGACGATGCGGAGCGTGGGAGCGCCAGGGACTGCACTTTCGCCTTGTTGACCAGCATCATTCATTCATCACCGAAGAATGAGGTGGGTGGGGCACATGGGGACAGTGGGGTCCAGAAGAGTAAGACTCCCTCACTAGCACTTCATGCTTCAACAGGGAACACAGAAATTAAGCAACTACCCAAATAATCATTCAGTCACAAATGTAGAATGGACATTCTCCTCTCTCCACAGCAACATTCTTTTTTTTTTCTTGTCTACCTTTTTATTCCCACCAGCCCACATGTGTACCATAAATTTCTCCCACTAAACAAAATAAATAAACTCCTCTTTGACCCCACATATCCCTGGGGACAGCCTCCATTTCTCAATTCTCCCTTAACAGCCACGCTACTCCCAAGCGTCCTCTATGTGTTCTGTTTCTGTTGTCTCTCCTCTGTTCCCATAGATGCCCCCATCCCTCTCTCTCCTCCCCAGCTCATTTCAAGCTGCCCTTCCAAGCTCCCCCAAGGATATCCACATTGCTTAATCCACTGGGCCATTTTTGGTCATGGGCTTATGCACATGCAGCATTTGGGTGAGCACAATGTTGTGTTAAAGGTCAGAAACTCTGAGACCAGGTAGTCTGGGTTCAAATCCTAGCCCCAGGGATGGTAAGCTATGTGAATGTGTGAGTTTATTTACCTCTGGGCCTCATTCCCCATCTGTGAGAAAGACATAATAAAATAACATACCTGATGGGAGGATTACAATGATGCAATGCGTTCACGTATGAAAAAGACTCAGAACTGTGGCAGGCACGCTGTAAACCCTATTTAAGTGATAATCCTAGCAGCCCTCATGAATGGTATTGGCCACTCCCTCAGCCTTCACTTGGCTCCCAAGATACCACACCTGCTGGGTTTTCCTCCTGGCTTTTCATTGCCCTCCTGTGTAGTTTCCCTGTCTTCTCCCCAGTCTGGAGAATGCCTGTGCCCTAGAAGCCAGACACTGAACATCTCTCTTTCTGGGACCTCCTCTAATTTCAGGTCTTCAAAGGCCATCTGAAGCTGACCCTCCCAATTTTGTATGCCCAGTATAAAGTCCCAACCCTGAATCCAAGGCCAGATAGAAATTGCCTATATGATCTCTAGAACTTTATGTTTAATAGACATTTCCAACTCGGCTGTCTTGCCACTCTGGAACTCATCGAGGACGCTCTCACCTGGAGTGCTCGCTCTTCCCCTAGGTCCATCTGCGTGGGCTTTCCCTTCACCTCTTTCAAGTCCTTGCTGTGTGAGGTTTTCTCTGATCGTCCCATTTCAACTTCAGATTCTCCCCACGCCAGCCACACCCTACTGACTTCTGTTTGATTGTTTTCTCCGTGGTGTTTACCAACTCCAGAGATACCATATACCACACTTAAGGTGTTCACTGCTCTGACTTCCCCATGTCTGGTTCATGGCTGTATCTCTAGCACCTTGAACACTGGCATACTATATAATTAAAATTCTGAATGAGTATTTATTGAATGGATGAACAGAAGAAAAAAAAGAAGGAGCAACTTCATGAACAAACTGGGAGAATGGGCTCCACGGAAAGCACAGAGTGCTGTAGGAATCTGTCACGGAGGGTTTTCCCCCCAACTGTGGTGCAAGCAGGTCTCCCCAAGGCAGCAACATTTAAGCAAAGCAAAAATGGAAAGAAGTTAAACAGATGCGAAAGCTGAGAAACTGTCACTGCCGGGAGGAGCCTCAACAGAAATTATGACTAAATGCAATGTGGACTAGAAAAATGGCATTTAGTCATAATTTCTGTTGAAATTTCTGCCATAAGTTCTTCAAAACTAATGAAGTCCATATAAAGTCTGGACTTTACTTAATAATAGTGTCTTGGTTTGTCCATTGTGACAAATGTACTTTTGTAATAATGTAGAATGTGAACAATAGGGGTGCCTGGGTGGCTCAGTTGTTAAGCTTCTGTCTTCGGCTCAGGTCATGATCCCAGGGTCCTGGGATCCAGTCCCACATCAGGCCTCCTACTCCCCAAGGAGTCTACTTCTGCTTCTACCGCTCCCCTTGCTTGTGCTTGCTGTGTGTGTGTGTGTGTGCGTGTGTGTGTGTGTTATAAACAAAATCTTAAAAAAAAAGAATGTGAAAAATAAGGGGTCATACAGCAGTTCTCTGCACTGTCTTTGTAAATTTTCTGTAAATCTCAAACAATTCTAAAGTTAAAAGTTTGTTTTAAAAAGAAACCTAGTTTACATCTGATCTTCTCCAGCAAAGCCCTGCGCAGACAGCGCCACGTCTCTGGTCAATCCCGTGCCTTCTCTTAGCTTCCAGTAGAGCACTAAGTCTATGCAGCCTGTCCTCACTTGCGTTATGTTGTATTTGAAATGCCCTCCACGGTTTCAGGTCCCTCGGTTCCATCTCTCCTACAAAGGGAGGCACTTCTTAAAAGCAATAGTGATGCTCTTTCAGTCCTGAGCTTGCCTCCATGAGAGCAGCTGAGATTGTCACACACAATAGGCATTTAATAGCCTTGAAAAAACACTGGACCTCTTTTCTTCTTCCTCTCCAGAGGTCGAACAGAAATAATGACACTTAATTAGATTAGGAAAGTTTTCCAACAAGAATTTAGCCACGGAATAGTTGTAATAAGTAAACAAACGATGCACATAAACTGCTAAGCACAATACTGAGGACTGAGAATTCATAAATACCTTCTGTGCCTACTACACCACATTTGGCTTTTCAGCTCCTCTTTTTCTCCTTGAGCACACGTAATTCTGTGAGCCACGCAGCTCACATCCCTGCATCCACAATTGCCAATTTTGCCAACTCTGCATCTTTAGCATCCCTTGATTGCATCCACTTCCCCAGGCTGGTGTCACCATGGTCACCTAAAGCAATGTCATGTCTCACGGAGACATGGACATCTCGGGCTGGAGTTCGTCTTCTGTCAAACACTCTCATCTTGTCCACACTGACACCTCGGTGATCGTTGCGATGCGACTGTCTTATCATATCATTCCCCTGCTCAAAACCCTTCCGTGTCAGATCCAGGTTCAAAAGCCTTCTCAGGGCCACAGGACTCTGCCTCTCCAGGCCCATCACCACCCACTCACCCCTTTCACTCATTATAAGCCACTGTTCTTAGACTTTTCTGCACTTCTGCCTTCCCCCCTCCCCCACCACCCAATCTCAAGACCTTTATAGATGCTAGTCTTTGTGCCTGGAAATTCTTTCTCTCTTTTTTCTTCCTCCCTGCTTTTGCCTGAGTAATTTCAACTTCTTCTCTAGATACTAGAATATAAGTTTGGTCCTCAGGAAGCCATTTCTTGAGGATGTAATATGTATTCACCCAAACTTGGGTTATGTTCCATAGCATCCTGTGGACAAATTTCGGTAAAGCAAGATGATTCATCCTTGTGTGTTTAATATGAAATATCTACTGCCATGTCCCTAGGACCCAGGACAGTGACTGTCATGTAACAGGTAGTCTGTAAATATGAAATGACTCTTTGATGAATTGATCCATTCATTGATTGATTCCTCTATCTTACCTTCTTACCTCTAAGTACAATACAATACTATTGACACATCTTCTAGGTCATCTCTTTCATAATGTTTCCATTTTCTTCTTTGAAATGAATAACCAGAGACACAACTATGAAAAATATCTTTTTAGAATACAGGCAGATTCCATGAAGATGTTTGATTCATTCCCACTTGTCATTTACTGAATTTTTACCAGGTGAGAGTATTGCCCATCTTTATCATTACAATTTGTTTGTTGCCATATAAATTATAATGATAGGTTACCACACTAAACACGACCCAATAAGAAGAAATAAAATACATTTTGTACAGCTTCTTTGTCAAGATTGAAGTAAATATTCATTGTACGTAAATGGCACAGAAAGCTTTAAGCTAAGTCCCTCTCAAGATAAAGATACAATTTCTAGGGCAATACAGATATTAGGAAAGAAGATCATATGACACTTAAATTAAAAATGTCCTTTTGTTTTTCCCTGAGCCTGTCCAAGCTCCCATGATTACTGAGGAAACTGCCTTATTAAGGGAATAATAGGTTCTGTGCTCCCATCAGCCAAGAAACAGTTCCTGCAGTTAATTAATCTTCCTGGGACTCTGACCTATTTGAATTTGACCAAAATGCCTTGAAAAGGGATTTTCTTGACGCATATGATTCAGACTCAATGGGGGAAGAACAGGCATCTTTCCAAATAAGATGTCCTCATAACAATTTCTACCACCTTTACTTTGTGGTCTGTCCTCTCAAGCAAAATGAGATCTCTCAGGCTGAGTATCTCTACATCCAAAGGTGAGTGGGAGCCCTCTAAAATCACTCTAAACATTAGCCAGTCCAAGAATGTGGCTTTGGGAGTGTATGGGAGACAAGCGTGTGTGTGTGTGTGTGTGTGTGTGTGTGTGTGTGTGTATGTGCGTGCGCGTGCTCCCATGTACATTCATGCATATGTATGGGCATGTGTGAATTATACCATTCACACATTTGGTTTTAAAGAACATGGCATAGGACCTCACCTCTTCCTCCAGACAGCTATCGATGGTTTCTAAGTTAATCCTACCCATCAGCTCTCCATCACAACACAGTGCTTCTCTAGTAGGAAAGTCTGCATTATTTTTATTACGGATATTTAGTCTACCTTCCATGAACGTTTTTTTAAAATAAATTGATAAATCCCTTGTCATTTTCTGAAAACTGTGCATGTTTGTGTGTTTACATATTGTTGAGGAGAGAAGGTAGGAGCTAATGTCAGATTTTCAAAAAAGTCAAGGATCACTCCAAAATTAAGAACCACCAATTTAAATAAAGGAAAGGGGATGTGGGGGTTAAGAGTTCAACCTCGACAGGAACACTGACCAAGACAGTAAGCCTCTCCACGCCTCTTCAAAGGGAGTAGTAAGACTTATCCCATAGGACATTTGTAGGAGTAAAGGACTGGATGCATGTATAACACTGTGGAAAAAACCAGAGGCACTAACAGAATGTTTGGCAAATAATAACCACTAGTTAATACCTTACTTATAAAGTTACTCCACCCCCCACCAAAGGAGCCCATCCTCCTCCTGAGGTTGGAGGCAAAGCCAGTTTGACGATTCTCCTGACCATATTTCAAGTTCCCAGGGCTACCTGGGGCTCATTGAGATGTCATATCACCATAAATAGGAAGACCAGAAGGTGAACTCTTAGCATCTTCTATTTCAGAGGTATGGGTATGAGAAGAACGCTATATGAACCAGAGTTCTGGAAGAAATTCCAGTACTGAATATCTGTTTTCCACAATGCCTAGTATCCCCTAACCTCTCCTAGGGGTCTTATCATGCAGTCAACCACAGTGAGCACCCTGGCTTTTGCAAATTACAGTGTGCTCATGGTTGCTCAGTTCACCACTGGCCTTTAGTGACACATTTGGTAACAGTCTGTTTCCAACAATCAAGTGGGAAAAGGTAGAGACCTCAGTTCTGACCTAATTACAGTCCTTGCCATTTGTCTCCCTCACGAGAGCATTGAGTGCCTTGATGGGAAGGAGCTGTTCTCTTTAGCATTTTATCCCAGCCCCAGGTAAAGCAGGTGACCTGTTGGCAAAAAACAGTTGTTTAAAATTTTGCAGTAGCTGAGGAATTTGTCATGATTCCGATTTTAACTGAGGATGCGAAAATCACCTATATCCGTTGCATGTTATTAAGTACAGAGTTACCTACTGGGACTGTTTTCCTTCAAGACATACAATCTAATCAAACCCTGAATGGTTATTGTTCATATTTGAAAGTCATCTGTGTAGACAGATCTGTTTTCTCACAATTTTAGCTTCTTTCCTACTCTTGCCAGGGGTCACTTGGGCAGAGCAGGCTGAGTAGGTGAGCTCATCAGTGTGGCCTTCTTTGGCCATGGAAGAGGGGTGGCAGGGTCACCGGGCCAACTCCAAAGCCTTAAGAATCATCACTTTTTGTATTGCACTGCTAAGCATCACTGTGAGGAGTGTTCACCCCATTTGGGAGCTTATTCCTCAGCCTGGATTTTTTTTAAGATTTTATTTATTTCTTTGACAGAGATTGAGACACTCCTCTTTGACAGAGAGAGAGAGAGCACAAGCAGGGGGAGCGGCAGGCAGAGGGAGAAGCAGACTCTCCACAGAGCGGGGAGCCTGATGCAGGGCTCTATCCCAGTGTCCTGGGATCATGATCTGAGCTGAGGGCAATTGCTTAACCAACTGAGCCACCCAGGCGCCCGCTCAGCCTGGGTCTTGAGACAAGACACATGCCGCGCAGTCCTGAACCTATAGGTGGAGTCTGCGGGGCAGCTGAGCCCAACCGAGTCCTAACTGACCCACTGACCCAACCATGAAGAACAAATATGTACTGTTGTACGCTGTAAGATGCTGAGTCATTTGCGATATGCCAGTATTTGACAAAAACCTCTGGGTCTAACCTGAAAGGATCAGAAGTGGTTTCTGATCCCCGGCCACACAGAGGCAACCTATCACACACTGTTTTCGACCGTTGCCTATTGTTTCACGCGCCACACCTTCTCAGCCAGAATGCAAACCCTGAGTTCAGGAAACATGTCCTCTACTTGTTTGCATCTCCCACTTGTCCCAGGTTATTTTATTGTCCAAACATATGCCTATTTAAAAGTTCCCATTAATAATATTTCTCAACGGTTCTGTAATGATGACCTATTACTAGCAGTTGCAGCAGGCCATCCCAGCACAATCACAAACAAATAGAGCTGGAAGGATGTCTTGATAATAATTACGAACATTCATTGATGACTTACTAAGCACCGGAGACTGTTCTAGCAGTTTACGTTAACCCAATAACCCTTGCAGCAGCCAGGTGAGAGAGGAACTATTCTTTTCCCCAAGTTTAGAGGACCGGCAAGTGTTACAGCCAAAATTAGAACTTAGGCCATCTGGCTGCCGATCACATGCCTTAGTTAAAGAGAGCATTCGAGATCAGTCTTGTTGGTAACCCCGCCCTACTCACCCCGGGTCATTCAGCCTGCTCATCTTCTTAGGTGGGGAGCTCCCAGTGTCATAGGCAGCTTTTTCTGTGTTGAACAGAACTGCTTGGCAGAAAGACCTCCCTGATGAAAATCTGCTGCTTCGACTCTTTGGAAGCAATGCAGAACATGCTTCTTCCTCCAGCAGCCCGTGCAATGGCCAAAGGCTATCAGAACATCCCTGCTAAAGAGTTTCTTTCTTGAACCTAGAAAAGCAGACATCCCTTTCCTGGAGCAGCCCTCATATCCACTAGGGGCTGAGCCTTTCTCATCATTTGTTTTCCAGTACCTAACGAAGGGCCCCGCACACTCCCAACAGTGCCTTGCCTACACTGTTGGTGAAAGTGCTTTAAAAATCAGCAAAACTTAAACAGAAATAGAGGCACTATTATTATTATTAGAATGGACACTGCAACAAATGTAGGTTCAGTTGAATTAGACACAGCTGCTGAAAAATGTTTAAGGATTCTAAGAGTGAAATGACTTGAATTTTTTATTTCTTTCTTGAATTTCAGGAGGAAAAAAATGACTAGACACATTCTCCTAGTATCTATGGTTCCAAAGCATGCAGGAGAAGCCTTTAGCAGAGAGTTGGAAGCAGGTACTTAAAGCCCAGTACAAGTGATAGAATTTGGCAGGCTCTGGGAATAGTTACCCCAAGTGATCACCTATAAGAAAAAGATATTTCTGGTCATTTTTTCCCCCCGAATCTAGGAGAATCCAAGTGATCTTGTCTTAAATACTTCCTCCTTTCAAAAGAAAAGGAGGTAGTTAGGTGGTTAAAAGAATGCTCTTTGGGACAAGACAATAAGTATCCCAGTTCTAGATCTTCCCTTTAGGTCCATAGAACAAGCTCTTAGAGTGCTCTGGGTCTCAGATCCCTCGCTGCCAAGATGAAGATAATCGGCACTTTCATCATATCATTGTGTTGAGCATTAAGTCAAGTAAAGCAACGACATGGCACCTAGCCCACAGAGAATACATATTGTTACAGCCAGTGCTTCCAAATCAATGGGTGATCAAGTTGGATCTTTGTACTCTTAAAGTATTTTTTGCTACTAAGCAGCAGTTGGGCATGCCACATAGCTTGTATTCATGCGGTACATATAGAAAGAGCACAGTTTCCCTTTTCCACACTATGAATAGACTTACAGGGCTTCTACACTCTTGGGGCCTCAGCTTTTATTTAGAAAGCTAAGTTGTCTGCTGGCAAACTTTCAAGCTCCATTTCCTCGTGTTCTATAGGCTACGAGCCCTCTTCATGAGCTGGAAAGAAGCTATAATTAATAACAAAGACAAAATACTCTCTCTACTTAACATGCCATGCTCATATCTTACCGGAAAGAGAAGTGGCCCTTCAGAAAGAATGTGACTTTTTGATTGAGTGTCATTATTTGGTGGGTACCGCAGGCTTGAAGAAAGTGTAGTAGAACTCAGCATGAATGCTTGGGAACTGGGTATGTGGGTTGATTCCTTTTTCCTTTTCTGCCTTTTGTTCTTTTCTTCCTTCCTTTCTTGTACTTTCTTGTTTTCCCCTGGTCTTTTTCTTTCTTACATTCTTTCAGTATTTTTTGAGTGTATACCACATGCCTAAGTAAGGCAGTTACAAAGGTATGTGAGCCCTAACCTCGCCTATAAGAAGGTCACACATCAGTGGGGAAAATGGACCATGAAAAAGACCACAGAGTCATGTAGACAGGCGGCAATAAAATCACACCACACCGAGACAAGTTAGAAGCGCCACTTTTGGGTCTGGAGATATTTTCATAGTTCACATGAGGAAGAAGCCATCTTAAAAGAAAGGCATTCCTTGTTTCCATCTTCACTGGATTAAAAATTTTTAAATATGCACCGCATTGCTCTCATGAGTTCTCTTTCCCTAAAGCACAACAAACACAATGCAAACATGTGCTCATGAGCTGACCAACACTCACAGATTATAAATAAAATCTTATTTTGTAGCAATAATAATATATTCAATAATATTCAATAATAATAAATTTATATTATATGAATATATTCAATAATAATAAATTCAATAAAATTGAATAAATTTTATTTTTTATATTAATCGTATTTATTGAAATAAATTTTAATAAAATTGAAAAGACTGTCCTCCATGAATGTTAATAAAAGGAACATTTTATCCAATACATTTCTGTGTTACTTGTTTTCCCTAAGTATAAGGGGAAAGGGGCAATTCAGTGAATTGAGAGGTTTGGAGAGCCTGGTTTTCAGTGGGCCCCCTGCCCAATGACAGGTACCACATCTGCTCCAGGCTCATTCAGGGGTGGTGTGAGGACACCACACCTGGGCTCACCTGTACCTGAGATGCTCCCTCCTTATCCTCTTAAACACTTTGGAGTGCCTAGCACTCGGTGGGGTGAAAAGTTTCAGAAAGATCTCGGGTTTCAACTCTGACATTTGCTGCCTCTACAAATCAGGGCAAGTCCCTCTCCTCTCAGTTCCTCATCTTCCAAATGCAGAAAGTGCTGCCAGCTCAGTGTTACAGCTTTAAGGACTCACGAGGTGGCCCAGCTACCATTTCCTGAGAGAGATTTATGCTGAACGTGAAGCTCTCTGTATTCAGGAATTTGTACATCTTCTCCCGTTTCAATACTATGATATGCACAGATACTGTTATTATTCCCATTTTATTTGAGAGAAAATTGGGTCTTGAAAGATTGAATAAGTCGTCCAAGTCCACACAGATAATGATGGCAGAACTGAGACTCAATGTCTGCACAAAGTGAGTGGCACAGCTGTGTTTCTTATTTTCAATTGTGTCACCTATTAGCCTCCTTCTCCGGCTCTTCTAGAAAAACCTGTGAGCTATCCAATATTTTTTTTTACTGTGGTAAGAACACTTAATATGACACCTACCTTCTTCACAAATTTTTAAGTGTAGCATACAGTATTGTTAATTTCAGGCACGGTGTTGTTCACAAATCTCCAGAACTTACTCATTTTGCAAAACAGAAACTCCATGCCTGTTGATTAGCAACTCCCTATTTTCCCTTCCCACCAGCCCCTGGCAACCACCACTCAACTCCAAGATTCTATGATTCCGAATATTTTAGACATCTCTTATAAGTACAATCGAGCAGTATTCACATTTCTGTGGCTGGCTTATTTCACTTAGCATAATGTCCATATTGAATTCTTTGTTTTTTTTCAGGCTGAATAATATTCCATTTAATGTATATACCATATTTTCTTGATCCCTTCAACCATCAATGCACAGTTACATTGCTTCCACAGTTTGGCTGTTGTGAGTGATGCTGCAATGAATATGGGGGTGCAGATGCCTCCTAAAGATACTTATTTCATTTCCTTTGGATGGATAGCCAGAAGTGGGATTGCGGGATCACATGGAAGTTCTACTTTTAATTTGGGGGGACCTCCATAATGTCCTCTACAGTGATTGCACTAATTCACATCCCACCAACAGTGCACAAGGGGTCCAATTTCACCACATCCTTGACAGCATTTACTGACTACTTTTGTTCACCAGATAGCCAGATCACTTTTTTTCTTACAGTTTTATTGAGCTATAATTGACATATAACACTGTGGATGTTTAAAGTGTATAATGTGATATGATGATTGGAGATATAGATCTATCTATCTATCTATCTATCCATATGGATAGATATATCCATATACCCATATGGATAGATAGATAGATAGATAGATCTATATCTATAGATCTATATCTATAGATCTATATCTATATCTATATATTGCATGACGATAACCACTATAGGTTATTTAACACATCCATCAACTCACAGAATTACCCTTTCTTTCTTTCCTCCTTCCTTCCTTCCTTCCTTTCTTTATCATTCTTGAGAAAGAATAAAAATTCATACTTTCTGTTTTCAAAATATATTTCAAAGCTTAGGTAATGAAAATGGTATAGTACTGGCATAAAGACAGACATATACATCAATGGAACAGTATAGAACATCCAGAAATGAATTTAATGTATTCTAAATAATTTTCTTGAACCAGGCAAAATTTATCTCTGTTGCTTGAAACTAAGAGTGTTGACTGGCCCAGCTATCCGTATCCCTCGGGAAGCCCCAGGCTGGTGGAGCAGGCACCACTGTATCCATCGGTACCTCCCACAGCCTTTACTTTCACCTCAGATGGTCTTGCTCTTCCTCCATCTGGACGAGATCTCCCTAATACACTTCGGCACAACCAAGACCAGCCAATAACTCCTCATAAGATGTTTACAAAGGTTGTGTTCAAACAGAGAGAAAGCTAGACCAAAACTGATGGAAGTATCTATTCTTTTTTTATTTGTTTATTTACAGCATAGCAGTGTTCATTGTTTTGGCATCAGACCCAATGCTCCATGCAGTACGTGCCCTCCCTGTTACCCACCACCTGGTTTCTCAACCTTCCACCCCCCCCCTTCAAAACCCTCTGGTTGTTTTTCAGAGTCCATAGTCTCCATGGTTCATCTCCCCTTCCAGTTTCCCTCAACTCCCTCTCCTCTCCATCTCCCCATGGAAGTATCTATTCTTAAACCCCCAGGCCAAGACTGAGCCAGCTAATTTAAAAAAATAATAATCAAGAGGACTCTTGCTTAGCTTTTGACTGTGCTCTACAACAACACAGGGACCAGTTTTTTCTTTTCCAGTGGAACTTTCCAAACATCTTATTGCTTTGAACAAGAGGAAGAAGTGTTAATTTTTGTACATTGAAGACCTGCCTTATTTTTTATCTGGAGATTAATAGTCAAGCATTCAAACTTAAATTGTGAGTAATTTTTGCTCATTCTTTCCTTTCTATATATATGTGTATATATACACATATATATATTCCTTTCCATATATATGTACATATAGACATATATATATGTATATATATCACCATAGAAGACAGTATGGAGGTATTATATATATATATATTCAATATTGAATATTTCAATATTTTAAACTGTTCCTTAGAAATGTACATATGAACTTAGAAATTTAGAATATATGTATATATATATTCAATATTTTAAACTGTTTCTTAGAAATGTAAATATCAATTTCCTCTTCTTTTTACTGATATCCTCTAGATCATTCTAAATCAATGCCCCCAGCTTATCACCATATCACCATGCTTTCCCAAAATTACTACCTCCTTTGATTATGGATAAAGTCCTTTGACTTCAGTCCAACCTCCTCCACTTGGACAATTTTAGAGCATCCTCACTGGTTCCTTGAGAAAGTTCAAATTCTCCCGCCTGACATTGGAGGGCCTCCATCATGTCACCCACCGTCTTTAATCTGATCTTCTACTGAGGTCATACTGCTCTCCCACTTCTCTGAACAGTCTCTATTCAAATCATTTCACTCAGGCTCCTACCTTGGGTAAAGGAGCACCCTGATCTTCATTTATTCATCCAGCAATCAATCATTCAAGAATCGAGTAAGTCTAGTACCTGAAACAAAGCCAGTGGTACATGTAACACGCACAAGTCTGTTTCGAAGCACCCTAGATGGTTGACTCTGCTCTTCCACATTTCCAGCAGCCCAGAGCCATTTCTTTCTTTCTGTTGCTCCTTCTTTCTCACCACTTCTGTGTACAATGCAGCATGGTATCTCCAAAAGTCTCTCAAGCGAACCTGACGCTTCAGCATATTGTCTGCATCAAAGCCACACTGCCATTGAAAATGTCAAGAACTTCATACTGACTGTTAGAAAACAGGACTTCAGGAAACTCTCAAGAGGGGTCGGTCAGATAAGACAAGAACTCATTACACGAGTCCCTCGCCTGGAAAAAAAAAAAAAACTTTCACACTGTTTTCTTTTTATACTTTTCTAAGTACTAAAACAATCACATGATAGTAGGGATACCACAGGTAATAAGGGTGGAAAAGCCGATTTCATAAGACCTGTCTTATCTCTACAGCAGGCAAACTCTGAACGATAACTAGCAGAGAATGTGTTTTGACTGTATCTGAAATATATGGTTTCAAACTAGAAAATATTTCATGGCTTGAAATGAAATTCATCCTAATAGCTAAAGAACCATTACATGTGGATAAAATGAAAAATACATTCTTCAATTAAACAAAATAAGAAGAGAATCTATTGAATGGGAGAAAATATTTGCAAATCATATATGATAAGTGAATAATATCCAAAATATATTTGGAATTTATACAAGAATGCCTGGGTGGTTCAGTCAGTTATGCGTCTTTTGTCGGCTTAGATCATGATCCCAGAGTCCTGGGGTCAAGCCCAGCACTGGACTCCTTGCTCAGTGAAAAGCCTGCTTCTCCATCTGCCTGCTGCTCCCCCTGGAGCTCTCTCTCTGTGTGTCAAACAAATAAAATGAAATATTTTTTTAAAAAAGTACTTATACAGGGGCGCCTGGGTGGCTCAGTGGGTTAAAGCCTCTGCCTTCGGCTCAGGTCATGGTCCCAGGGTCCTGGGATCAAGCCCCACATCGGGCTCTCTGCTCAATGGGGAGCCTGCTTCCTCCTCTCTCTCCACCTATCTCCTCTGCCTACTTGTAATCTCTGTCTGTCAAATAAATAAATAAAAATCTTTAAAAAAATATTTTAAAAAAAAGAACTTATACAGTTCAGTAGCAAAAGAAAAAAAAATCTGCTTAAAAAATAGGCAGAGGATCTGAATAGAGATTTTCCAAAAAAGGCATACAGAAGGCCAATCAAGTATATGAAAAGGTACTCAATATCACTAGCCATCAGGGAAATGCAAATCAAAACCACAATCCCTCACCTCACACCTGTTAGAATGGCTATTCTTAAAGAGCAAGAAATAACAAGTGAAGTATTGGCAAAGATGTACAGAAAAGAGAGCTCTTGTGCATTGGTGAGAATGTCAATTATATAAACTGGTCCAGCTCCTATGGAAAATAAGATGGAATTTCCTCAAAAAATTAAAAATAAAACTACTCTATGACCCAACAACTCTACTTCTGTCTGTCTAAAGGAAACAAAAACACTGACTGAAAGAGCTACCTGCACTCCCATGTTCATTGCAGCATTATTTACAGTAGCCAAGACATAAAAGCAACCTCAGTGTCCATCAATGGATAAATGAGTAAGGAAGATGTATACACAATGGACTATTATTCAGTCATAAAAAAGAATGAAATCTTGTCATTTGCAATAACATGGGTGGACCCATGTTTTATGTTTTATGCTAAGTTTTATGCTAAGTAAAATAAGTCAGAGAATTACAAATACCATATGATACCACTTGTATGTAGTATCTAAAAAGTAAAAAAAAAAAAAAAAAAATGAACTCATAGATTCAGAGATATGTTTGGTGGTTGCCAGAGGAGGAGGTGAGGGGATGGGCGAAATGGGTGAAAGGGGTCAAGAGGTACAAACTTCCAGTTATAAAATAAATGAATCATGACATGTAATGTACAGCACGGTGATTATACAAGATCATACTTCACCGTATATTTGGAAAATGCTAACAGAGTACATCTTAAAAGTTCTCATCACAAGAAAAAAAAATGTTGTAACTATGTGGTCATGGATGTCAAGTAGACTTATTACTTTGTTCATCTTACAATATATACAAATAGAGAATCATTATGTTGCACGCCTGAAACTAATATAATATGTATGTCAATTAGAGCTCAGTTTTCAAAAAGGTCTAGCAAAAACAAAAAATTAAAATTATGAGTGAAACAATGTTAAGCATAAAAACCAAGTCATAGAAAAACTGGCATAAAATGCCATGTATACAAAGTTTGACACTTTGACAAACTAACATATGTTCTGTTTAAGGACACAAATATTTGTGGTAATACCATAAAGAAAAGCTTGAAGATGCTGTACACACTTTGCAGGGTAATAGTTACCTGACATGGGGAAGGGATTAGGAATGGACTTATAAGGACTTTCAAAAATAATTGTCATTTTTATATTTTAAACCAGATACTAAGGGCATTGATATTTATCATGTCTATTCTTCATAACTTGCAATATTTACATTTTCCATCTATTGATTTTTTTAAGTTAATTTCAATTACCCCACCTATAGCCATTCTAACAGGTGTGAGGTGAGGGATTGTGGTTTTGATTTGCATAGTTTTTGGTCTAGTGTTCAGTGATTCATTAGTTCCATATAACACCCAGTTCTCATCACAACACATGCCCTCCTTTATGCATTTCCCTGATGACTAGTGATATTGAATACCTTTTCATATACTTGATTGGCCTTCTGTATACCTTTTTTGGAAAATCTCTATTCAGATCCTCTGCCTATTTTTTAAGCAGATTTTTTTTTCTTTTGCTACTGAGCTGTATAAGTTCTTTTTTTTTTTAAATATTTTTTTAAAGATTTTTATTTATTTATTTGACAGACAGAGATTACAAGTAGGCAGAGGAGATAGGTGGAGAGAGAGGAGGAAGCAGGCTCCCCATCGAGCAGAGAGCCCGATGTGGGGCTTGATCCCAGGACCCTGGGACCATGACCTGAGCCAAAGGCAGAGGCTTTAACCCACTGAGCCACCAGGCACCCCTGTATAAGTACTTTTTTAAAAAAATATTTCATTTTATTTGTTTGACACAGAGAGAGAGAGCTCCAGGGGGAGCAGCAGGCAGATGGAGAAGCAGGCTCTTCACTGAGCAAGGAGTCCAATGCTGGGCTTGACCCCAGGACTCTGGGATCATGATCTAAGCCTATCACAGGGATACCTCATAACCCCCATCCATTTCCCTTTCTATAAACCTCAGTTTATTTCCCAGAGTCAAGAGTCTCTTATGGTTTGGCTCACTCTCTGTTTTCTTCCCATTCAGTTTTTCCTTCCTTCCACTGTGATCCTCTGCTCTATTTCTTATATTCCACATCTGAGTGAAACCATATGATAATTGTCCCTTGCATCTATTGATATTTAACAAAAGCATCATGAAAGAGATGTAAAGTGAGTCTAAGGCTATAAAGTCCAATGTTTCCTCACAAGATTTCTCAAAGTAAAGATTAGAAACAAATCACAAGAAAAAATATTCAAAGACAGTACGGCTAAAATATTTCCAGAACTTAAGAAAATCATAATTCCTCAATTTGAAAAATCATGGAAGATTCAAATCAGGATACATAAATTTACCACTAGACGTAATCACAGAAGCACATCAAAGACAAAGAAGTGTTCTTAAAGATAATCAAAGAGAAAATAGCCTGTCTTCAAAAGATAGAAATTTGTGATGACAACCAACATTACAACAGCAGAAGGAAAAGACAGAAAATAGGAGAAAAAATGTCTTCAAAGTGCTGAGAGACATAACCAGAACCTAGAATTCTATACCCAGCCAACAATTTTTCTAGAATAAGGACTAAATAAAACAATCTTGGATAAACATTTCACTACTGACGTAATTGACGTACCTTAATTGAAAGACCTATTTAAAACATATTAGTGAAAAAGAAAACTGAAACCAGAATGAAAGACTGGCACTCAAGAAGAGATGAGATTCACAAATATATGGTTAAGTGGAATGCGTCACTGCTTGGTGTGCGTTAATAAAACAAAGCAAGTGGCCAAATACTGGGAGAAAAATAACATGAGAGGCAGAAACGATGCCTCAAAGGTAATGTGTTGTTGGATCCTTGACTGTTCACAATCTTCCTAAACAAAACGGCTATTGAGGGACTTTCGACTTTTTATTTCAAGCACATATGTTAAAGTTATAAGGGCAGCTTCTAGAAGAATAGAAATATAATGCATACATAAATTCCAATTAATAAAGAAAAGGTAGGGTAATGGTAAAATGACAGAAGCGGGGAAAAGGGGAGGGGAGGGGAGGAAAACCAGGATTAAATGGCAGAGATGTAACCAAATACACGGAGAATTACTATAAAAATGGGCTTAACAGTTAAAAGACTAAAAGTATGAGATTTTATTTTACTTAACAGCACCTCTGCAATAACTAAAAGAATTGAAGATGCACATACCCTTTTGACCCAGCAATTGTACTTCACATACATGCAAACGAGCATGCACAAGAATGTTAATTGCCACATTGTTTGCAATAGCAAATACGTTGGAGAAGATCTAAACACCCATTACCAGATCATTGATGAATGCACTGTGGATTTGCTCAATGATGGAATGTTATTCTGCAATTAAAATGAATGAGCTAGCTAGCACAACATCTATCAACATGAACTATTTCAAAACTGTAACATTGATTGAGAAAATCAAGTTGCAAAAATATACAGAGAATATGACACCATTTTATACATTTACAAATGTGTAACACAATACTAGGTATTGTTTTTAAAAAAAAATACATTCACAAAGAATAGAAGCCTAAAATCCTATGTGGAAATAAAATGAAATAAAATCCTACATGGGAATACTAAACAATAAATTCAGATAGTTAGTTGTTTCCTTGGTTGTGAGGAAGAGAAATGGGATGAGAGCCTTCAACTATATTAATTCTATAATTTTTTTAAATAAAATTGTAGAATATATAGTAAAATATAATAAAAATCCATAGGAAAAATAGTAAAACACTTCAGACCTGACAAAGTTTGGTGGAAGATCCCATCAAGATATGTTTATGGGGTGCCTGGGTGGCTCAATTTGCTAAGTGTCTGCCTCTTGTTTTGGGCTCAGGTCATGATCTTATGGGTTATGAGATTGAGACTGACATTGGCTCTGTGCTCAGCCTAGAGTCTGCTTGGGATTCTCTCCTCCTCTCCCTCTGCTGCTCCCCCACATGCTCTTTCTCACTCTCTCTCAAATAAATAAATACATCTTTTTAAAAAGTTACTGTCTTTGATTTTTACTTACTTGTGTGTAGTATTTGCTAAATATAGTATTACTTACTATGTTTTTCTGCATGATCTAAACCTTTGTTACTGAAATAATATCAGAGAACCTAAGCTTTAAAGAAGTTTATCATTATTATTGAATTCAGATGGAGAAAAACATATCTAGTATGTTCCATGAACTTGCAAGGTATCATGAGAGAGGTGAACCCAGCATTGTTATTGCCTTCAAGAATCTAATACAGTGGGAAAGATGTAATATGACAGATGCATTTAAAGAGCTGAGAGTGGGACACTAGAAAAATAAAAACAAAAAAAATCTGATATAATGAGTGTTTAATAAATAATTGATGAGTGAATGAAGAATACAGGGTGGGAAGGACGCTGAGAGAAGCCAAATATAAATGGAGGCTTACATATTCCAGATATTGGGAAATTATTAAAAAATTAAATTAAAAACAACAGCAGCAACAACAATACTGGTGAGTCTCAGAGTGAAGAAGACTTCCAAGCTAAGCTAGGTGGTCATGGCCATTTTCTGATTTTGAAATACAGCAGGCAGATAGAGTGACATGTACAATGAGAGGACAAGAGAAAACTGTCAGGAAGAAAGACCTTACATTGTGGCCCATTCCCAGACACCTAAATAGGAAATGAAGCTTCCTCTCTCCTCTCTCTTGCTCTCTCTCTCTCTCTCTCTCTCACAAGCACACACACACACACACACACACACACACACACACACCCCAGATTGCAGGAGAAAAATAAGAGAAAAGATGCAGTGCTGCTCATAAATTATAAAATAGTTCTCCTCAAAGTACAGCCTTAGCATTTTAACACATCAAAAGCTATCACATTCAATCAACTTTCTGGGAAGTGACTCGCCATGTCTGGTCATATCTGAATAGGATGTAGGGCACATCAGCTGGGCGGCCTGAGCTGACCCCTGTAAGTCCTAACCCAGGACCCACAGCTTGTTGAGGTTCATCTACGCCAATAAAGGTGAAGGCTCAGACCTGGAGTCATTCAACGCCACAGCTAAGACAGAGATGCATGCCATTTAAAAATCCAACAATAATCAAACTTTCAATACGTGTGTAATTAGGAAATAAATTTAGTAAATTGATGTGATAACGACTGGTTACCTCACATTGTTATTGTGGGCTTAAAAATGTCGATTTCATAAAGCTGGGCAGTTTTTTCCATCACTGTGTTCTTCTAAGGGTAATGACTATGCACTCCTCTTTCAATTTCATGTCTTCAAAGTCGCCTGTAGATGTAGGAGGGCCCAGCAGCGGGCTGCACCTGTCACCAGTGTAGCACCCAGCTCACCCCACACCCAATACCACTCTAACTGCTGCCTCAACCTGTCCATTTTCTCTTCCTCCTTGAAAACTCCAAGGACAGGTCAGCACCGGTGCTCTTTAACACTCGATTGACTTTTCCTTACGTGTCCCATGAAAGGTGTGCTTCATGATGAGTCATTACTCAAATGCAAAAATGTTACGAATTGAGAAACTGCACATTTCCAAGATACATGTATATAAAAAGTCTCCCTTCACAGTATCATTTTCCTAATGTTCACACTACAACCAAGGTCCTAAATCACATAATGATGGAAGGTAAACACTGAAAGATATCAGGGAATTTAGTCTTCTCCTGAAATTCTAATCTCTTCACATAAATATTACTCCCAAATTTCAATTTCCACTAGATTAGAAATTTTTGTTTGCTAAAAAAATGTTTGAAATTGCTTTACAAAAAGACTAGAGATTTAAAACAAAACCTACTGTCAAATATTTAATCAAATTTAGGCTCAATGGAAGCAGCCTACAACAATGAAAATCATTATTAGAGGTTGAAACCACCCCCTTATTCTTTCATACTGTTTTGAAACATTTTTCTAAACAAAGAATTCAGTGTCTTTTCAGTGATCTAGATTTGATTTAAGATTCTGCTTAAACTAAACTCTCTGTCTCCAAGAGATCTACTGTAATCAGAGATCAATGGTATTTCAGAAATAGAGTCTATCATAAAGAGCAACTAATCAAATTGCTTAATTTAGCAGACTAAGAAACTAAGACTCAGAGAAGTTTTCAGAGTTTGTCAATATTCCATAGCTGGTTACTGGCAGATGAGATTCAAACTCGACCCTTGGCACAGGGTTTGTTTTATGTCACCGAACTCCACCCTTATTTGTTATTAAGGTGGAAATGAATCTCTTGTCATTACTGATAGAAGAAGGATTCTTTTGTAAACTTGATCTTAAATGCAAATTAATTAATGTTTGGACTTCCATTAGCTGATTATTTTTCATTTCATTATTTTTCATCATTTCATGCCAAATGATCCTTATGTTAGCAGGAGAAATAAAAATCACTATACCACATTCTTTTGGCCTGAGAAACATTTTCTTTCAAAAAATAACCTCAAAAAGATACAAAGATTAGTTGAAAGAAATACTATCTTAAAGATAACTCCCTTGAAAGAAATTTAATTTAGCAGTAGATAATTCAGATGAATTGGATGATGATACAGCAAAAAATTTAGTAGGGAAAAAGACTTTGAAACAAAGTAGCATTTGTCTGGTGCACACATACACACACACACACACAAAATACACACACACTTTAATAATAACTTTCAAAGAAAGATAGAAAATGACCAGAAGTTGACAGAAACATAGAGGTTGAAATACAGAATTGTCCACAAAAGAAAGTTGTCTCTGTGTTCTGCCAACTGCAGAGCTTGGATAAAATGAGAAATTGGTTTAAAAGTCCTTCCCCAGTGCTCGCTTCGGCAGCACATATACTAAAAGTCCTTCCCCAGAGTGCTTTTCAGTTCAGATCCGTAGAAAAGCCTCGCCGTTTGTATGCATAGTTGGGAAGGCCCGTGACTGGTAAGAAGATGTCAGAGAATATAATATAATATAATATAATATAATATAATATAATATAATATAAATTAAATAGTGAGAATTGTTTCAGGTTAGTTAGTTGGAAGACATATATCTTTGCTTAAGCAATGAAACATCTTTAAAATTCATTCAAGGCCTCTATTCTCTTAATGCTTATACTCAAAAATGATCATTAGGTCTCTAAGTATGTATATAATTTTTTTACATAAAAGAGTATTATGAAAAAATCAAAAACACATTTTAAGTACACAACTTCCTGAGCAGAGAGGAAGTCTGCAGATTTTATAGATAGCTGAATGGATGTAGTTTATTCAAAAATACCTCACAAATTCTCGAGTTAATCAAACTTCAGAAATAGAACAGTTTATGTACCCTCTTTTTTAGGCTACCCTTCTCGAAAGGAAGGAAGGAAGGAGGCATTAAGATGTTTTAAAGAGGACCTCCTGGGTGGCTCAGTTGGTTAAGTAGCTGCCTTCTGTTCAGGTCATGATCCTGGGAGTCTGGGATCAAGTCCCGCATCGGGCTCTCTGATCGCCAGAGAGTCTGTTTCTCCCACTGACCTCTTTCCTTTCATGCTCTCTCTCTCATTCTCTCTCTCTCTCTCAAATAAATATATAAAATCTTTAAAAAAAAAAAAAAAAGATGTTTTAGAGATACTGTTCTGATTTTTTCAGAACCTAAAGCAAAACTTACACAATTTTGTCAGAAATATTTCCTCATGCTTTGAACTTACCCCCATAATGAAGCAACATAAAATATCAAAACATCTATTTTGTGGATGATAACAAAGCACCAATAATAGCTAAAGTTATTTACATGTGGCAGACAATACATTATATGGTATGTAGTTTGGGTAGAGAGGCCATCATGTTGGCGTTATGCGAATGGGATTTGGAGCCATTTTGTGGGGTACCTTTCCTCTTCCACCCCTTGTTAGCTGTGGATGTTGAGCAAGTTACAGAATGTCTCTGTGCCTTGGTTCTCCATCTGTGAAAACTCAAATAACAGCACCTACTCTAATATAGGTCAATAATATCAATAAAATAACACATGCAATGCTTACAGTCTTTTTAATGACTGGAACATAGTAAGCACTCAATAACTGTGAGCCTTCGTGTGTCCGACATTGCTTTAGGCACACTAAGAGCACGCTCCCATTTAATTCTTGCAAAAGTCCTTTGAGGTAAATATGTAAATATGGAAATGGGGGCTCAGAATGATGAAATAAATTGCCATGGTCACATAGGCTCTGGAACACTAAGATGTAGGTTGTTATTCATATAATAAAAAAAGAAGAAAAAAGTTTAAGTTGGAGAAATCATTTTTCCTTTAGAACAGAAGTAGGCTATTTTCCTCCAATCTTAAGTTGAAATTCCCTACAAAGTCTGTCAATTTAATCTATTATATTAACAGAAAAATAAAAAGGGCGAGAAGTGATATGATCACCTCAATAGAAGCAGAAAAGACATTTGACAAAATCTAACTTCATTTTATGATTTGAAAAAAAAATTTCTTAAAAAACTGAAATGGAAGAGAACTTCCTCAACCCAAAAATGGCATCTTTGGGGGCACCCGGCAGGCTCGGCCTGTAGAACATGCAAATCTTGATCTCTGTGTCGTGAGTTCAAGCCCCACATTAGGTGTGGAGCCTACGTTAAATTAAAATCCTTTTTTAAAAAATGGCATTTCTGAAAAACCTACAGCCAGCAACACACTCACTCAGTGATGAAAGATTGAATGCCAAGATTAAGAACAGACAAAAATTCCCACTCTCAACACCTCTACTGAACTTGGGTCCTGGAGGTCCTAGGCACTTACAAAGGACAAGAAAAGGAAATAAAAGGAATACAGATCAGAAAGGAGCAAGTAAAACTTTTACAGATGACATAATCAGAGATGGAGAAGAATTCTAGAGAATCTATTTAAAAATTACCTGAAAAAATAAGTAAATTTACTTAGGATGTATGATATACAATCATACTTACATAAAATCATGTATGATATACAATCAATATTTTAAAATCCATTATATTTCTATATTTTAGCAATAAAGTAATATTCAAAAATATTAAATACTTGGAGATTCATTTAACAAATATAAATAAGACACCAAAACAAAAATGAAAGAAATTGCTGAGAGAAATTAGGGACCTAAATAAATGGAGAGATATACCATGTTCATGATTTTGAAGTCACCTTCAAAATGTCAAGATGTTCATTTACCCCAACTGATCTATAAAACCAATGTTATCCGAAACAGAATCCTAGCAGGATCTTGGAAATGCAAACAGCCTTGAAGAATCAAAACAATAATGGAAAAAAAAACCAAATTTGGAGGAACTATATACAGACATAGAGATTTCATGATTTTAAATAAAGCAATAATAATCAAGACAGAGTGATACTGGTAAGGACAGACATACTCATCAATGAGGACATTAGGGAGTCAAGAAAAAGCCACATATGGCCATTTGATTTTTTTTTAAGATTTTATTTATTTATTTGACAGACAGAGATCACAAGTAGACAGAGAGGCAGGCAGAGAGAGAGAGAGAGAGAAGCAGGCTCCCTGCTGAGCAGAGAGCCCAATGTGGGGCTTGATCCCAGGACTCTGGATCATGACAGGAGCTGAAGGCAGAGGCTTTAACCCACTGAGTCACCCAGGTGCCCCTGGCCATTTGATTTTTGACAGTGATGTAAATGTCAATGAACTTCAAAGTACAAATGATAGTCATCAAGAAATGGTGCTAGAACAAACAGATAGCTGTATAGCAAAAACAAAATGAAACAAAAGCCAAAACCTCACCCCTTATTTTATATCATATACACACACACATATACACATACATACACACACACAAACATGCACATACTTCAAATATATCATAAAGCTAAACTCTATGTTATCTATAAAATTTCTAAAAAAAATAGTAGACAGAAAAACCCTATAAATTTGAGTTAGGCAGTTTTATTAGATAGGATAAAGAAGAGTTAACTATTTAAAAAAATGGTAAATTAGCCTTCTTCAAAATTAAATATTTTCCCTATAAAAGACAACCATAGAAAAATGAATAGACAAACCACAGAGAACATTTGAGATATATGATACATATCAAATATATATATAGAGAGAGAGAGAGAAAGAGAGAGAGAGAGAGCATGTGAGAGCGCTTATTTCCAGAATATAGGAGACAAAATTCAACTTAATAGTAAGACAAATAATGAGACAAATAACCTAGTGTTTGGTATGGGCAAAAGTTCTAACAGATACTCACAAAGAATATGCACAAATAGCCAAAAGTTCATGAAATATTGCTCAGTTTCATGAATCTGATATACAAACTAAGTCATGAGATAGCACTATACACCCACTAGAATGGCCAAACTTTAAAAAGTACTAACTTTAAAAGTACAAACTTTAAAAGTACTAACAATACCAATTATCAGTGAGAACATAGATCAACTGGAGATATCACACGTTGCTGGTGGCAACGCAAAGACACAAATTTGGGAAACAGTTTTTCAATTTCTTTTAGTTAAATAATCCATCCCACTCCTAACTGTTTCCCCAAGAAAAGTAAAACGTTTGCCCACACGAAGCCATGTACACAAATGTTCTTGGCAGCTTTATTTGTGTTAGCTCCAAACTGGAAACAACCAATATATCTGAAACAAGTAAATTGCTAGATAATGGAATACCATTCAGCAATATAAAGGAATAAACTACTGATACACACCACAAAATGAATGAACGTCAAAAATATTATGCTGAGCAAGAGAAGTCAGAAATAGGTGTCACTGTGTAAATCTATTTACATGAAATTCTTACAAAGTCAAAACTAATATAGAGCTACATAGAGCAGATTGGTAATTCCATAGAAGTGGGGAGATATGACAGCAAAGGAAAACATACGGCAGAAAGGAAATGTTCTATATCTTGCTTCTGATATGGGTTACATGGGTGTATACATTCGTCAAAATTCATCTATGATTAGGTCACCCCTTTCCCATGTAATGGTTAAAAAACTCATTGGAAACTGGAGAAGAGAGAGGAACAACTTGCATCATGTGCTTCTCACACCTTACAATTATTGGTTTACCCTCTCCTCATGCATAGGAAAGATGATGCTTTTGAATAAAAATGGAAATATCAAATATTAATCCTGAATTGCATTTATCCTAATGTAGGATTTGCAGTAGGCAGAATAATGGTTCTTCCAAAGAGGGCCAGAGTCTAATTCCCAGAACTTATGAATATGTTCATTTACATGGCAAAGAGGAATTAGGGACACAAATGGAATTAAGTTTGCTAATCAGCTGACCTTAAAACAGGGAGATTAATAAATCATAGGGATGAAAGGAACAGCATGGGGAATATAGTCAATGGCATTGTGAAAGCATTGTATGGTGACGGATGGTAGTTAGACTTACCAAGGTTAGCACAATGTAACATAGAGTTGTGGAGCCACCATACTGTGTACCTGAAAGTAATGCAACATTGTGTGTCAGCTATCCTTCAATTTAAGAAAATGGGAAGATTGTCCTGGATTGGGTATACACAGTGTAATCATAGGGGATTTTGAAAGTGGAAGAGGAGAATGAGAGCAAATGTGGCTATGGAAGAAAGGCACATAGAGATGCTACATTTGGGGCTTTGGAGTTGGAGAAAGGGAGACAGGAGCCAAGGAATGGGGGGTGGCCTCTAGAAGCTGGAAAAAAAACAAGGATCCTTGTTTTTTTTCCAGCTTCTAGAAGAAGGATCTTAGACCCATAGGTCCTTAGCTCCTTAGATCTGGATCCTAAGGATCTTAGATCCACCAGAAAGGAACACGACCTTACTGACATCTTAATTTTAACTTTAACACGAGACCCATGCCAGACTTCTGAATTACAAAACTACAAGACAATATATATGTGTTGTCTCAACAAGTATTGGAAAGGATGTGGAGAAAAGGGAACACTGTGCACTATTGGTGGGAATGAAAACTGGTGCAGTTTTCCACTGTGGAAAATAGTATGGATGTTCGTCAAAAAATTAAAAATAGAAATACTATATGATCCATTAATTTCACTTCAAGGTATTTATCCAAAGGATATTTAAAAAACTGACTCAAAAAGATATCTGCCCCCACATATTCACTGAAGCACTATTTACAATAGCCAAGATATGGAGCAACCCAAGAGTCCACAGACAGATGAATGGATAGAGAAGATGGTATACCCATACAATGGAATATTGTTCTCCACAAAAAAGAGAAATCTTGGCATTTGTAGGATATGAATGGACTTTGAGGGCATTATGTTAAGTAAAATAAGTCACACAGAGAAAGACAAATACCTGTATTATCTTATTTTCATGTGGAATCTTAAAGAGAAAAAACAGTTAACTCATAGATACAGAGAACAGACAGTGATGACCAGAAGCAGGGGGTGAGAGTAGACAAAATGAGTGAAGGGGTTCAAAAGACACAAACTTCCAGTTACAAAGTAACTTCCAGTTACATAAGTCCATGAGACGTAATGTACAGCATGACAACTATAGTTACTACCATAGTGTATATTTGAAAGGTGCTGAGGGTAGATTTTCAAAGTTCTCATCACAAGAAAAAACTTTTGTTGTAACTCTGTGTGGTGATGGATGTTAACTAGACTTACTGTAGGGATCATTTCTCAATAGGTAAATAAATCACTATGTTGTACACCTGAAACTAATGTAATGTAGGTCGATTGTCTCTCAATAAAAAAATAAATAAATAGGTGTTGTTTTAAGCCTTAAAGTCTGTGATAGTCATTAGAGCAGCAGCAGAAAAGTAGTACAGAAATTTAAACCTTGAAGCATAAAACAAAGAGATTCAAAATACATTAGAAGAAGGAGAAAAAGAAAGAGAAGAAATATGTGGACAAGGAGAAGAAGAAGAAAAGGAACGAACGGCATGATCCAACACAGAAACCATTAGTGAACATTCACGTTGCCCTCTCTCCTGAGAGTCCCCAACTCCTGAACCCCTGTCAGGAGAGCAGGCACAGCCAGGAAGCTCCCCTGAGCACCCCATTTGATAGCTGGTACTTCCAAGAAGTATTTCCAAATTTGACATTCTCAACCAGTGCGAGAACCTCCCCCTACACCAAGTTCACTTCCTAGATGAAGTTGAGAGACTGTATGCAGCACTTTACTTGACTTTTAGGTGGGTTTTTCCAGAGTCTCATCAGCCTCAAAACGAAGTCAGGCATGAATGCATGCACTCCACCATTCTTTAAATCAGAAGAATACATGCATTTCAAAATGGATTCCAACATTCATCACCAGAATAAAGAAATGCCCTGACTTTGAATGCCACATTCAAGCGCGACAGATAAAATATACATAGCAGCTAACTAGAAATACACACCATGGATGGTAAAATGGTAATTAGAATTTTTAAAAAAAGAAAGAAAGCAGGACTGAGGAAAATTCAATTAGAATAGATTGCTAATATCAGGTGGAAAAGCAAAACTGCCTGTATGCAGACCATAAACTCCTATACTGATGGCAAATAGAGCTATAGGTGAATATGGAAAAAGTCACTGTAGACCAGTTTCTTCAAGAAAGAAAAAACAAACCCATTCCTCAAAGACAGCAAAGTTTCTCCCAGGATTTACATGAAAGTAGCTCTCTCCCTTGGGAGAATAAAGAAGACTTTAACAGTGTTGCAGCAGTAAACGCAATGGCTTCTGCAAAGTGGTATCTCGAGTATCCTCCCCACATCAGCCCCTTGTGGCACACCAAAGCACGTTTTAATGAAGTTCATTGTGAGAGGACAATGCTGTCCAAAAGAAAGTGACTATCTGAAATTCATTACGATAAGCTCATATTTATCTTATCTTTTGTCAGACTTTTTAAAAATAAGCCACTGAGACACCAAAAGAATATTTCATTCTCTACGTTTTTCCAATAATTCTTTTTTCCCTTTGAGGTAGCCTCTCACCCCTGGATGGATGAGCAGCCATCCCAGAGTCAAGAATGCAGACAGACTGACTTGGTAGCAAAGATAAATCTCAAACCAGATGCAACGTTTTTATGCACGTTTCACTAGATTTTACAATAGGCCATGGTGCTACAAGTCAGTATTTCCATTGGAAATAGTGGCTCACATCCAGGGCTTGGTGTGATATTTTTTCCAGTAGTAACTAAGAACCAGCTCTGTCTCTTTTCCAAGAATCTTTTTTCCTCTGTAAAGGAGAGAAAATGTTAGATGGGTAAGAACTGGTCAGGCTGACTCCTCAAGGCAGCTGTCATTTTGCCCTGAATCATGGCTGTGCACACCTGTTCCAGCAAATTAGAATGTGGGCATCCAAACCCCACAAGCTTGCTGAATGCACCTTAGTTGCCTTATTCTTTTGAAATTTCTAAAGAGTCGGACTTCTTGGATACATCTATATAATCATGGCCTAATAGTTCTAGAATACACAAATCAACAACAACAACAAAAAAAGTTCAGCTTTCTAGAGATAGTCTTTTTTTTCCCTTAGAGATACTCTTAAGGCAATGCCAACTGCTGATTCGTTCACTCAGCAAAAACACATTTAGTGTACAGCATAGACACCACATCAGTAAGATCCAGTCCCTTCAGTTGCTTACGAGTATACAGATGGGGTGATGCATAGCTCCGACAAGAGATACCAGACCATTTTTAGTAGTTTCTTACTTTTTTGGTATATCTTATTGTCAGAATGGAGGGCAGGGTTTCACCACCTTCAACAACAGAGAGTGGGGAGGGCATAGTCTAGCTATTGGTGAGCAGTGTTTCATAAACGTCAATCATTTAAATGTGACACAATTTTGGCATACCCATATACCATGTACCGTGAACTAGTATTTAATAATTTTCTCTAAGTTGATTAATTTTTAGTTTAATTCAATGTATTTCAAAAGGAAATTTCTTGACATTACGAAAAATGAAAACCATGATCACCTGCCATAAATGGAAGCTAATTATAAAAATAAATACACCAGTAGCAAAGTTAAATGACATTTCATTTGAAAGTTAAAATAAAAAAATGAACATACACAGCAATAAATCTAATCAGTCTGGAAAAAGATGTATCAGAATATATATTGCTTAAATGTGAAAGGTGGAGTAGCTGATTATTGCCAAGCTTGATTTTTATTTTGCAATTGATGCTAGTGCTCGAATTTCCATCATGTTATTCATCTTGTTACAGTTTTTGAAATGTCTTTAATTTCTGATCTATAGCGGGTTCAAAATGAAACAAACAAACAAACAAACAAAAAATTTGAAGCTCCAGAAATTCTACCAGTCAAGGTGCAGACTCCTGGGTCTCCCAGGCCTGCAGAGGGAAAATTTAGATCCTGGGAGGCCTTCAGAGTAGCCCAAGGGGAAGTTAAAATCCAGGGTGGTGGTGTGGGTGAAGACAGATTGGAAGGAAGTGGAGGGAAGAGAAAAGGAACCAGAAGGAAAAGGCTAACCCTTGACCCAAAATATCCCAAATATCGCTGGGGAGTGGGTGAAGGGAAACAGGTCCATGGTGACTAGTCAGGTTGTAATGCTGTGGCTAATATTGTACTTATAGCCTCACAAGGCCTTCCAATAGGTCTCCTGGACAGCAACCTACCTGGCATCCTGACTCCAAATTATCCTGTGTGACACTATTCAAATCACTCACATGCTGAAAATCCTTCAAGGGCTCCACGTAGCTGACAGACACAAGGGCCAATCCCCACCATCTTGAAGGAGGCATGGATTCCCAGGGTTTCTGAGAACCACTCCCTCCCTCCTCATCTTTCCTTCTTAGCAGAGAGACTCTGTTCCAGTGGGTTTTGACACAGCCTCAATAGTACTTCTGCGCCAACCCTGACCAGAATGTCTTCCCCTCCTTTCTCTACTTTTTTCAAATATTATCCATATTATCAAATACTGTTCAAATACTACCCATATTACTCACTCTTTAAAACCAGGACTGTCCCACCTCTCCTATATACATTCTCTAAATATCTCAGCCACAGTGACCTCCCCCTCTTCCAAAATACTGAATAGCTTCTTATGACTTGTACCACTCTTCTGGTATTTAGCATAATAGCATAACCACTTAATATGGCTGTTTTTCTTAGTGGAAATGGCCTCCCTTTCCAACATGTTTTGCATATCTGTCTCTTACACAATGCTTTACAACGAGTAGGTATTCATTTATTTTATGTGAGTTGTTTCAGTCATGATGTATCGAGCCAACTCTAGTTTTCAGTGGGACCTATCTCAGACAGGAGATGACCCATAATGACACAGACCCACAGCTGAGCCCTTGTGAAGCTCCAGAAGGAGCTGGGAATGGTTGAAACATGCTCACCTGGCCAGTCCTGATGGAAACAGCACACCTCTGGGATGGCTGCAGAATCAAACGTGAAATTTCCAAGTTGTCTGCACAGCTATAAAGAAAGGCTTCAGAACATCAACCCAGATAAACAGATCCCAAAAGGTCTGCCAAAAATGTCCTTGAACTAGACATCAAAGTCTAAAGTATATCAGTTCCAAACTCTGCGTGCTACGACTATAAAACATTGCCCTTAAAGCAGCCAACTATGGTCCCTGAACCGATGGCAGCTATCCTGTGACCAGAATGAGCTGAATGAGCTCTCTAAGCATGAGGGAAGGAGACCTCAGCACAGCCACAGTTTAATGAACTCACTTGAGACAGACTAGAAACCCATGTGGATAAAATCCTTTGCAAGAAGCCATTTTATCAAAAGCAGAGTAATTGTTACAAAGAGTACATGCCACAATGTTCCAGAGGACAAACACTGAAGGAGCTCCCAAAAAGAAGAGCATATAACTTTGGAGGATGACATATTCTTTCATTTCAAGCTTACACTGCTTCAAAATCTCTATCCCATCAAAGTAGCCTCAGGCCATTTTGACAGCCCCACCCTCTCGTTGGCAGATTACATTTGGCCGGCCCTCACATTTTGTATCTACACCTGGGTTTTCATCTCCTCCTTTTGGGTCCTTCACCAGAGCCTCCAAAGGACCTTGGTCTCTCTGTCTCCAGAAGAAGAAAAATATTCCTCTGGACATAAAGAAAGCCCAAGACTGACTTTAGAGAGGTCTGATGAAGTTCTGCTCTTTCCAGAAAATTCAACTTTCTTGCTTTTTTATCTGATCAATCTATTCCAATCTTTAAACTTTGCCTTAAGACTGATGGAAACCTCTCCAAGTGCTAACCCCTTCTTTCCCTGTTGTTGTTCCCACCTCATGTTTGTGAGAATCCTCTGCATCTCTTTTCTTCTAGAAAGTCTGACTAGAGCATTGGACATGATGCCCCCTTGGTAGATAGACATCTCGGGTTTTTCTTCAATGCTAAGCATCCTTTTGGGGCTGGCAAGCTGGGCCTTCCCAACTGCTCGGGCTTATGGACACCATGCTCCTTGCCATCCCTCCCATGAAGCAATCAATCTGGCCTGTCCCAGTGTCCATCCTCTCATGTGCTTTCAAATTGTTCAAAGTGAAGACTAGTTCATGCAGAACAAAGTTAGACTGTTCTCTTAGCTAGGAAATCTTCTCCTCTCCCAGACCTTCTGGAATCCTCTAGACCTGCAAAGATCTTCTTTATAATTCCTCTGTGGCTGTTTAGCCCATAGAAACTTTGCTGAGCCCCCAAAAATGAGGGGAGGAATGAGGGAAAATAAAATGAGCAGAACAGAATTGGTGCTTTGCCAAGAATTCCATACAGAAGCCCTGTAGCCATCATGACTGCCTGAATATTCCTGATGCTCACGTCCACAGAACTGTTGCCATGAGCCATCTTCTGGGTTCATGAGTATTTCTCTTCCTTCGTTCTCTTCAGAGGAGATGAAAAAGCAAAATCTTCCCCAAGAGGCAAATGTCCAAATGTCCCAACTTGCTTATAGGACTGACCAGCCATTATTTTAGGAGTGATTCACAAGGACTAGGGGTGGAGGGGCATTGCCACTGACCCTTTACTCACCCTCAAGTACACTGAACTGTATAACTAACTACAAAAGGTGTTTCATCAACCAATGAAATGCATCGCGATCAGCAATTACGTGTTTCCTGAGAACTTGCTGGGCAACGACCCTAAGGTGAAAGCCAGCTGCCTCACAGCAGCAGAGAAAAGCTCTCCCTGTTTTGGACTGGGAATACATACTCTCTTGGTTCCTACTTGGAACACCAGGAGGAATTGAGGTAGGTCAACACATAATTCCCCAGGTTGGATGGGGGCTGGCATGCCTTCCTACTCTGGAAGAGAATGGCTTCCTCACGTTGGATGACACACCTTTTTGGTATGTTTGAGGCAAGGAGGCTAATGAAATTAATCAGGAAATATAAACCTCATATTAAAAGCTGTTTCTCTGACTTGCTCTTTTATTAAAAGAAATCACCATTCTCTAACTTCAGTCTTGTGCTTTCTTTCAGTTCAGAGGAATATTTTTCTTCTTCTGGAAACTAAGACCTGAAACAAATGCCCTGCACAGAGGAATCCCATATGCTGTGGTAACTTTGGCACAGAATCACAAACTCTCTCCAATTCCAACTCCCAGGCCTTCTGCGCTTGTTAAATAACAGTTTAATTTTCATCCTCTTCTGTTGAATTCTCGCATTAAGGTCATGGTTCCTGTTACTAAAAGCTCTCCACTAGCCTCTCCGGGTGACCCTGACACGCCAGTCTTCCACATAACCCAACTCATGCAGTGACCAATAAAATAAGAAAAAGCCGGTCATCTGATTTGCATGGGGAAGACATTCCCCGAAGCCGTGCAACTTAGAGCAGTGAGGATCACATCATCTCACTGATGCCATTCCCCGTGGGAGGGAAATTCCACTTCAGCTAAGAGAAGGATAAGGGTCAAAAGAATTTTATAAGGCCATCTTTGAAATCGTTCTCCATTAAACCAAGAAGAGGCCTCAGGGTTTTCAGAACATTTGTGAAGTGCCAAACGCTAGCTACCTCATCCTCACTCTGACTTCCTATCGGGAGTTGAGTTTTAGTCAAATTTTAGTTGACTTCCTTATTTGGAGCGCAGTGGACAAGGTATGGGCATAATTGTGCAGAGAGATAACACGGATTTGTCCATATAGATTAATAATATAATTTTAAAACTCATATACTTACTTTCATGATAAACATTTCACTTCCTGTGGGATTTTTATGAAATTAGAAGTCTAAGATTGTAAAAACTGAATACCATGTCGTGTGTTTTGGGCAATGCAATGGATTGCCCTTACTCTTCCACCAATTTTTGTGATCCTCAGAATGTTCATATGGCACTTCCGGTATCAATTCATTGGTTCCTTCTCTCTCTGCCTTAGTTTCTTCATCTACAAAATGTAAAATGATGTCTTCCTCTGCTTCTTTCTTTGGGGGATATTAGGGTGAACACTTTATGGTACAACCTCTACTCTCAACTCCTTAAAGAAAACTTCAGTAAAACATGCTACAGTGTGTCAATCCTTATTGTATCATGGCTATGGAACCATGAGGTGACGTAACATAGTCACATGATGTAACATGGCGTAATGTAAGTATTTTTACCTACTCCTACCCACACTCCATTTCTTCTTCTTGTGATTCCTGTATTCAGTGGGTTCTTGAGTGACAACGACGCACAGGTGCTGGAGAAGAAACAGAGATGGAGAACAGGGACATTCCTGTTTCTTTACAAGATAAGGAAACCGTTTTGGAGGGAATGTCTGAGATTTTATAGTCATAAGAAAGAATAAAGAAGACAAACATCATTGTCAGAACGCACTGGTGTGCTTATAACCATTATCCAGCCACCTGAGAACCAAGCAGAAGTCCCTAATTGGTTCAACTCTGTTGAAAAATTTCTCTCACATATTTGGAGTTCTGCCTTATTGAGGACAATGCAATCAATATTGAATTTGTCTTTTTAAATTATTCGTGAATCACTTATTACCTCTTATAATAACATGATTTTATATACTTTAAATATAGATTTTAATCTAATTGCAGAAGGATCAGAAACTACCTGCATCTTTACCTTTCTTACAGCATATATAAAAATATTTCCTTGAAATAAATTTGTCTATTTCTCATTGAGGAAAAAAAGTGGATTGTGAGTAATTAATGAATTACTGTAATCTTAGATGACATTTTGTAACAATACAAATGCTTGGAGAGGACAATTGCATCTGTTAGTAAACGAGGGCTGTCATTCCCACATAAATAATGAATTCAAACAGGACAAGGACTAGAACTTAGAAATTAAACACCTTAGGCGACATTAGAAAACCCTAGATAGCCACAGTGACTCAGCAGATACCAAGAAGCATGTGTTAAATTTCTTAATTCAATTCAATTTCACAAATGTACATTGAATTTCTACAGAAATGAGCAATGCACTGAGTCTAGAGATGACACAATCCCTGAACTTCAGTTGCTCATACCTAATAGGAAAACATGGGTGAGACAACCACAAGACAATGAGATTTGTGTTCTAAAAAGTATGCAAAATCTGAGTGCCCCAAACAAGCTGAGCCTGACTTTACCTGGGAATATAAAGAAGGTTGAGTAGAAGAAAGGATATTTGAGTTGCAATTTAATGAGTAAAAAATCAGTAGAAAGAGGAGGATCAGAATATTCCAGGCAAAGACAATGTACAAAGGCAATTGCTAAAACTGCCACAGTCATGCCTTCTATCGCAACCACTGTTTGTTGGGTTATCAGCTATATGCCCTGCACTGTTCTCACATGCATTTTCTTGCTTCCTTCTCACAATCTTGAAAGGTGGGCATTAATACTCCCATGGAGGGCAAAGCCATGATTGAAAGAGTTTATGTAACTTCCTAAAGGAAAGAGCTAATGAGTAGTCAGGGAAAGTTTTATACTGAGGTCTGCCTCCTGCCAAAGTGCTTGCACCCACCATGTGATACTATGGATTACAGGTCAACAGTACTTAAAAATCTCTCAAAATATACTCTATTTCATTAATTATTTTTTTAATCAGAACTGGTCTACAAATATAAATATAGATAAGTAGATTACATAATATGGATAGACTATATATACACACACACATAGAAAATTGTGACATTATGTATATACTGAGGTATAGTATTTTGGGGGTAAGCAATGACATTTTATTTTTTTTTTATTGTGTTCAGTTAGCCACTGTATAGTACATCATTAATTTTTGATGTTGGGTTCATTGATTCATTATTTGCATAGAACACCCAGTGCTCATCATAACACATGCCTCCTCAATACCCATCACCTGGCTACCCCATCCCCCAATCCCCTCCCTTCTGAAAGCCTCAGTTTGTTTCCCAGAGTCAAGAGTCAATAGTCTCTCATGGTTTGTCCCCCTCTCTGATCTCTCCCCCTTCACTTTTCTCCCTTCCCCTCTGGTCCTCTGGCTATTCCTTATGTTCCACATATAAGTGAAACCATATGGTAATTGTCTTTCTCTCCTTGACCTATTTGACTTTGCATAATCCCCTCTAGTTCCATCCATGTTGATGCAAATGGTGGGAATTCATCCTTTCTGATGGCTGAGTTAATACTGCATTGTAAATATGTACCACATCTTCTTCATCCATTCATCTATTGAAGACCATCTCAGCTCAAATTCAACAATCAAAAAACAAATAGTCCAGTTAAAAAATAGGCAGAAGACATGAAGAGACACTTATCCAAAGAAAACATACAAATGGCTAACAAACAGGAAAAAAATGCTCAATATCACTAGCCATCAGGGAAATACAAATCAAAACCACAATGAGATACCACATTACACCAGTTAAAATGGCAAATATTAACGAGACAGGAAAAAAATGCTCAACATCACTAGCCATCAGGGAAATACAAATCAAAACCACAATGAGATACCACATTACACCAGTTAAAATGGCAAATATTAACGAGACAGGAAACAACAAGTGTTGACAAGGCTGTGGAGAACGGGGAACCCTCTTTACTGTTGGTGGGAATGCAAGCTGGTACAGCCGCTCTGGAAAACAGTATGGAGGTTCCTCAAGATGTTAAAAATAGAGCTATTCTAGAACTCAGCAGTTGCACTACTAGGTATTTATCCCAAACATACAGATATAGTGAAAAGAAGAAAGAAGGGGCACATGCACTCTAATATTCATAGCAGAAATGTCTACAATAGCCAAATTGAGGCATAGTTTTCTTACAATAAAGTGCACATTTACTCAATGTATACTTCAGTGATTGTCAACAGTGTATATGCCCGTCAAACCAAGACACAGAACACTTTCATCACTCTGGAAAGTTCATTTCCAGTCAGTCCTCTCAAAAGCAACCATTTTCTGCTTCTTTTTTTTTAATTTTTATTTGTTATTATGTTCAATTAGACAACATATAGTACATCATTAGTTTTTGATGTAGTGTTCAATAATTCATCATTTGTCTGTAACATCCAGAGCTCATCACAACACGTGCCCTTCTTAACACCCATCAGCTGATTACCCCCACAACCCCACTCCCTCCCTCAGGTTCTGCTTTCTATTACCACAGTTGTTTTTGCCTATTCTTGAACCTCATATAAATGGAATCAGTAGTTCTCTGTTTTTAACACCATTTATCCAACATAACTTTCTTCAAACTCATTCTCCCCATTGAATGCATCTGTAATTTTTCCTTTTCTTCCTGAATAGTTTGTACTGTATGGGTATACCAAAATTTGATAATCCCTTCTCATGTTCATGAACACTTGGGGTATTTCCAGCTTGAAAATTTTATGAATAAGGCTTCTATGAACATGCTTGTAAAGACTTGCTGTGGGCATGTGTTTTTATTTCTCTTGGGAAAATACCCAGGGTTGGGATTGCTGAGTCATGTGAAAGATGGATGTTTAGCTTTGTGAGAAAGGGCTAGTTTTCCAAAGTGTTTGTGCCATTTTACAACACCACCAGCAACATATAAGGTCCCGGCTGATTCATTTCTTTTGCCAACTTTGATCTCTTGATTTTGGCCCTTTTCATGTTGAAAGTGGTATCTTATTTTGATTTAATTTGCATTTTCCTTATGACTAGTGATATTGAGCACATTATCACGTGCTTATTGACCATTGAGATATCTTTTTTGTGTAATATCTTTTTAAATCTCTTGCCCACTCCAAAAAAAAAAAAAAATCTCTTGCCCACTTTTTAACTTTTTGAGGAACATATATATTTATGATTTTACTCATATGTCGAATTTAAGAAACAAAACAGATGAACACAAGGGAAGGGAAAGAAAAATAAAATAACATGAAAACAGAGAGGAGGAAAACCATAAGAGATAGTGGACTCTAGGAAAAAAACAGGGTTTTTGGAGGGGAGGCAGGTGGGAGGAAGGGATGACTGGGTGATGGGCATTAAGGAGGACACATGATATGATGAGCACTGGGTATTATATGCAACCGATGAATCACTAAATTCTACCCCTGAAACTAATAACACAGTGTATGTTAACTAAATTGAATTTAAATAATTTGGTTTTTAAAATTAATTAATTAATTAATTAATAGTAAATAAATAAATATTTGCCCATTTTTGTTGGTTTTTCTTTTTTATCATTGACTTGCAAGAATTCTTTATATCTTCTGAATACTTTTGTCATACATATGCATTGCAAAAATTGAAGTGCTTTGTCATCTTTGTTAAAAGTTATTTCACCAAAGAAAAAAGTGTATAATTATTTTAATAGAAAAGAAACATTTGACAAAATTCAATATAACATATATGAAAAAAATTTCAGCAAGGTAGGAATAAAATTGACCTTCCTCATCCTGATAAAGGACATATAATGAAAATCTTCAACTGAGATCACGCCTGGGTGGCTCAGTGGATTAAGCCACTGCCTTCGGCTCAGGTCATGATCTCAGGGTCCTGGGATGGAGCCCCGCAAGGGGCTCTCTGCTCCGCAGGGAGCCTGCTTTCTCCTCTCTCTCTGTCTGCCTCTCTGCCTACTTGTGATCTCTCTCTCTGTCAAATAAATAAATAAAATCTTAAAAAAAAAAAAAAAAAAAAAAAAAAGTTATTTCACCATATCCATTTGGTTCTAATTCTAGTCTTTCCATTGTCCTCCACAGACATTTGTCTACTACATTTCTATATTCTATTAATTATTGTAGCTATATAGCATGTTCTTGAAACCAGAAAGTATAATTCCCTTAAACTGAGTTTTACTTTGCAAGATTGTTTTGGCTAGTGTAAATCCTTTGAACTGCCATATATATAATATTTAGAATCAGATTATCAATTTTAACAACAACAAAAAAAAAAACTTAAAACCTGTAGGAATTGTTTCTAGAATTATAGGAACTTTACAGAATATAGAATTTTATGGAATTTTCAATACAGTAAAAATCTTAAATTTTATAAAAATTACAGGAATTTTATAGAAATTGTGTTGAATCTATAGCTATGTTGAAGAATATGGACATCTTAACAATATTGAGTATTCCTATCCATAAATATAGTATATCTTTCATTTACTTAGGGTTTTTTTTTAACTTCTCTCAGAAATGTTTTATAGAAGGAAACAAACCATGAGAGACTGTGGACTCTGAGGAACCAACTGAAGGTTTTGGAGGGGAGGGCAGTGGGAAGTTGGGTGAGCCTGGTGGTGGGTATTGTGGAGAGCATGTATTGCAAGGAGCACTGGGTGTGGTGCATAAACAATAAATTCTGGAACACTGAAAAGAAATTAAGAAAATAAATAAAAATTTTTAAAAAAGAAATTTTAAAAAAGTAATGTTTTATAATTTTCAATGGAGAAGACTTAACCACTTTACTACTTTTCTTTATAGGAATTTAATTATTTTGGTGCTACTCCAAATGACATAATTAAAATTTCATTTTCTAATTGCTCATTGCTGATATATAGATTACAATTACTTTTATATATTGATCTTGTATGCTGTGGCCTTGTTAATTTTATGTATTAATTGTAATAGATTTGTTTTGGGTAGATTCCTCAAAATTTCCCAGCCCCCAATCCATGTCATTGGCAAATAGTAACATTTTTACTTCTTCTCCCAACTTCATACTTTTTACTTACTGCAATTATCCTGGCTAGACTTCCAGTCCAGTGTTAAGTGGGAATAGTATATTCAATCATCCTTGTCTTGTTTCAAATCCCAGGGAAAAAACATCCAATATTTCACTACTAAATACACTGTTCCTTGTGGAATTATTATAATACACTTTATGAAATTGAGGAAGTTTTCTATTTTCCCAGTTTGGTAAAACTTTGCTTTCTACTCAAAAGGGTGTTAGATTTTGTCACATGTTTTTCTATATCTATTATGATGATCATATGGATTTTTTCTTTTGTCCTTTTTAATGTGGTAAATTGTACTGATTAATTTTCAAATGTAAACCAGCCTTGCAATGCTGAGATAAATACCTCTTGGTCACTATGTGCTATTCCTTTTTAATAATAATGCTGTCTTCCATTTGCTAATATTTGGTTAAAGATTTCTGTATCTCTATATCTTCAAAACAAATGTGGTCCAAAATTTATCTTGCAGTATTTTTAGGGTTTGCTATTGGGGTTATCCTGACCTCTCAAAATGAGTTGGCCAGTGTTCCCTCCTCCTCTGTTTTCTGAGTCTATGTAAAACTGGAATTATTTCATATTTTATCAATTCTAAAATGTATATATTAATATCTCTGAAATTAGGGATATCCCATGATCATAGAGTATCATAATGTAGTAGGCAGAAGTTTTCTTTAGTCATACATCAATTGTTACTATGTCATAATATTGATGACCACGTAATGTCAGTAAAATATAGTTTTAAATTAAAACACCTGTCCCTTGAAATAAAACTATCTCTCAACCACATCCTTATCTAATATGGACTAAAATGTGTTTACATACATTTATACATATATAGAAAGAAAGACTTTACTTTAAAAAAACAGGAAAACATAAAAAATAAAAATTACTATAATCTCATTACTCAATATATTATTCTTAATATTTCAGTCAATTTCCTTTGAATATTTTTGATATATGTATGATTTGTATGGGAGAGAGAGTTATAGAGAAAGAAAGAGAAAAAAAAGAAGAAGAAAGGTAGGCATGTGTGTGCATAGTAATTATAGAGCCAATAACAAAAGTTAGAGCAGTGGAATAAAAGGAAAGATATTTGGGGAATCTATTTTATGTTCATAAGAATTGTCCTAGAGATATGGTTCATCAAGTTGAAAGAATGAAGAAGGAATTAGACATAATGATGTATCAGTCCTTAAAATAAAAGAAAAAAAAATTACCATACCTACCTCAGGAAAGTATGTAGCCACGAAGAGTGGCTAGTAATTTAAATCAATTTTTAACCAGTCAGTCCTAAAAGAGGTTGAGCAGGACTACTTTGCAAAGGAACAAATGAGATCTCTAGATTATATAGGACTCATAAACATCAAATATGCCTACAGCTTGAAAGACCCTTTGTGTGCATTGGTACTAACTTGTCCCCACACAAATAATCCAAATTATTGGCATTTGAACAGGCTATTCCAAAGTCAGAGTTTGCCAAATCTGATTCTTAGAATACTAAGCTCTTGCCTCTGGCTAAGTGGTGGCTCTTCCGATCTCCACTGCAGATCAACATCCATCATTTACAACGGGCATCACGGGAGAAGCATACTTGTGTGTTGGCCGCCTAACCTGTCATGATAAATGGACAGCATTGTCTTTGATGTTCCACTGTTGTGCATCTTCTCATTTATAAGGTTATTTCAACACTGTAAGCCATGAACTTAAAAGGTAGACCTTTTTAAACTGGTTTTAAAACATCTCACAGTTTTTGACATTGTTAGAGAATGTGGCAGTTCAGAAATCTGGCTGGTATGAAGGTATTTGTTTTGAATCCTAATGGATGTTCTTTTCACTTACTTTTCAGTTCACACATTAGCTGCATACTCAAAGAGCTAGGTGATTTTAACAGCGTGAATTTCAGTAGGATTCTGCAGGCTGATAAATATCTTAATCAAGTGGAATGCAAGTAAATGGGATTTGTAACATCCAGTCAGTATGACCTTCCTGGGCTGAGGGAAGAGTTAAAGCAGGTGTCGTCTTGCCCAGCACAGCAGTAATACCCCACACACTATAGACACAGACATTGCAGAAAGTACATACAAGAAGTGAGATCTAGGTAACTCTCATCCTTCCGCACTTGCGCTGATCCTTCATAGCAATAATGAGACAGGAGACAGAGGTGGTAAGGGTGAGCACAGGGATACCAGGGCTAGAACAGTGAGTGTTAGAGTAATTCAGTCTGTTTCTGGACTGAGCTATGATTCCTAATTTGCTTTGGGAATAGTATACAGAGATGGACAGCACAGCCCATTATCTACAATGGGGTTTGGGAGAAAAATTATTAGCAAACACAGTGTTTTTGCTGTGGTCCATGCAAGTCAGAGCTACTGTAAACCCTGTTTTGAAGACAAACCAAATTAGAGATGGAAAGTCCAAATACAAAAGTAGACATATTTGGACGGATAGCCACAGGAAAACTTTTTCATAACCTTTAGTATAATAAACTTCACGAGAACTTCACTGGGAAGCTTTATAGAAGAAATGGCCTGGAAGGCGGGAAATGACACTGGGCCACTGTCCTCAAACACCAGGATGACACTTGGAGGATTCTCCCAACACAGGAGAAAATGCTATAAATGAGAAAATAAAGTTAATTCAAATACAGTTGACCTTTGAACAACACAGGCTTAAATTGTGTGGGTCCACGTACACAAATTTTTTATATATAAATACAGTAGATAAGAGGATATGAAGGAGCAAATAAACTACTAATAGGGTGGCAAAGACCCCGGAAAAATGCGCTGTAACCAAATCAGAAGAGACCCCAAATTGTAGGGGGGAGAAAGGGGATAAAAAAACAGGTTCTGAAAAAAAAAGAAAAAAAAAAAAAAGAAGAGAAAAAAATTTAAAAAATAAAACAAATAAAAAAATATAAAAAAGAAAGAAAAAATATATATATTTAGATGAACTAGTCAAAAAACGCTAAAAAAGAAAAGGGTAAAAGTTTTTAAAAAATTTAGCAGAAGAAGAAAAAAGAAAAAAGAAAAAAAAATTGAAAAAAGAAAAAAAAATTGAAAAAAGAAAAAAAAATTGAAGTAGCCGCAAGACTAAAGAATCATGGGGAGAAAGCCATGAGTTCCGTGCTTTGCTTTCTCCTCCTCTGGAATTGCTCTGCTGTCTTAGGAATTGAATCTGCTTTCTCCTTGATAGATGAACTTCGTCCTGGCTACTGTACGTGTATTTTCTCTTCCTATGAGTTTCTTAATAGCATTTTCTTTTCTCCAGTTTACTTCATTGTAAGAATACAGTATATAATATATACAACCTACAGAACAAAGTGTTCATCAACTGTCCATGTTATTGGTGAAGGTTCTAGTCAACAGTAGACTATTTCGGGGTACCTAGGTGGCTCAGTTGGTTAAGCATCTGCCGTTGGCTCATGTCATGATCCCAGGGTTCTGGAATCAAGCCCCATGTCAGTCTCCCTGCTCAGCAGGAACCCTGTTTATCCCTCTCCCCTGCCCAACCCCTCCTTCTCCTGCTCTCTCTCTCTCACATAAATAAAATCTTCTTTAAAGAAAAATGGTAGGCTTTTAGTAATTAAGTTTTGGGGGAGTTAAGAGGTTCATTCAGATTTCTGACCACTATGTTTTTCAATAATCAACTATGCCTCCATTCGAGCAACATTTATTGTCTGTCCTATGGCCTTGACAGTGAACAAGTAAATGGACATGAGAAGTGCAGAAATGTCCTCTCTCCTTGAAGAGTTTTACAGTCTAGGGAAATGGTCAGCATAGCACCCACGCAGCCTGTGAATATTTCTATGTCTTTTTCATTTTCAACTTTTTAGAAATATACATACATTTCATACATAATGGCATAAAACATTAAGGAGGTGACTTTAACAGTAGATAATTAGATCTTCCCATAATATTAACTTGACTGTTTTGCAGGCATACTTCTGTAATTCCAGGTGATTAAATGGCTCTCAATATGTAAAATTATAATAAATTAATAATATCCTGTCATTTTGTTTCAGTCACTTTGGCATTCATGACACATTAACATGGGTTTTTACCTTACTTAATAAACTTCTGTGAGAGAATAAAATTCTAGAGTTAAGGGACAAAACAATAGCCATAAATGCTTTCCCAACATACACACACAAAATCTATAAAGCAATTTCTGTTCAAATTGTACTCTTTGAAGTGTTCGTTTCATTACCTTCAAATGAAAAAAAATCAAAACACTCATGGCTTTCTTAAAGGTAGGATTTTTTTCTTTCCAATACCTGTCTGTTTATGTTGTCAATAACAGAAAGCCTTTCGTGCAGTCAGCAGTCATCCCACATGTCATCAGTAGCCTGAAACTGGGGGCATCCCTCATCCTTGTCACCAAACTGAAGAACACATGTCAATATTTTCACCATTTGGCACAGAAAGGGGGTACCTACCTCACTCAAGTACTTTTCAGCACCCCTAGAGTATAATTGTCCATGCCTCTGATTCAGTCATAATGGTAGGGTAGGTAGACCCATAAGGGTCCTGGGGTCCTTGGCAAGGATCTTGGAATGTAACATTGCCAGTTACATTCCAAATAGCAAAAGTCAAAAATGAAACATATATTAGAACACAGCATCATTAAAAGAGTTTAATATTATTAAAATTTTAAATATTATTAGCAAAAGAATTACAATTGTAGTGATTCTAACATTGTATTAACATGTACTATAAGCTATTATGATCGGAGACACATGACATGCTTTTTTCTTTTATCCTGAACATCTGTGTGACACAAAAGGCTTGGAATCCTCAATCGAGCCCTCCCTGATATGGACAAAATTGAACATAACCTAGAAGCTATTTCACCTCCCCGCCAGCCCTTTAAACAAAGATTAAAAGATGCTATAAAAATGTTTTTGACATTTCCCATTTTTAAATATAAACACATTGGTGTATTTTTAATACTATAAAACAGATAAAAGAGAGTAATATTTTTAAAGGGTGGAATACTTTATGCTAAAGTAAACAACACAAAAGAGCTGTCCAGGAAGTCAAAAGTTATTATCCATGAGAAGAAGCATGTTTTTTTCATTACAGAAACAAGCAGGTCCAAATGCATTAGACACGTGATGTCCAAAGGCTGGGTGCGGGCTCACTGCCGCATTTGACGTCGCATTAAGTATTCAGCCTGAGGCTGCCCACCCACCCCCACAATATGGAAAGACTGTGCCTAAGGCCAAGGAAGGACATTCTCCACAGATTTCAGGTGAAAAGGAGAATGTCTCTCTTCAAGCCTACTTCCTGCACTACCCCCAAAGAATTCTGCTCGTGACTGTAAAAATTTCTTTGACCTTGTCCTCACCAAAGAAACTCCTTTCTTCAGAGCCAGGACATTCGACACCACACACAACATCTTTGGGAAGAAACACACTTAAGAAGCACATTTTGTGGTCTTTCATGGCGTCAGTTCATCCCAGTGCACTCATTTTCCTATTTCTAGAGCAGACCAAGATCGAAGTTGGCAATATCTAAGCTGATTTACTATCTAAGACTTAACATTTATGAGCTGTATGCTTAACAATAGCTTGCCCTGAGAGTCTCAAAATGAGTATATAGGATGGAGCATGTACACACAAACATGCACGAGCACACACATACTCACACACTGCCATACAACAAATACAACGAGCAATGTAGAGATTTACAACTGGTAAAGAACATTTGACATCATCTCTCATTGTTCAGAGTCCATAATGTCTTTCTCACCAAAAATTAAAGATCAGAAAGTCCCATTACAAAACTTTGCAATAATTTCCTTGGTACTAACACTACACCAAGTCCTGAGCATAAGAAGTTGAAGGTAAGCAAGTGAAACAAAAGCAAAAATGAACTTTTGGGACTCATCAAGATCAAAAGCTTCTGCACAGCAAAGGGAACAGTCAACAAAACTAAGAGGCAGCCCACGGATTAGGAGAAGATATTTGCAAATGACATTACAGATAAAGGGCTGATATCCAATATCTATAAAGAACTTCTCAACCACAACACTTGAAAAACAAATAGTCCAGTCAAAAAATGGGCAGAATACATGAACAGAAACTTCTCCAAAGAAAACATACAAATGGTTAACAAACGTGAAAAAAATGCTCAACATCACTAGGCATCAGGGAAATACAAATCAAAACCACAATAAGAAACCACATTACACCAGTTAAAATGGCAAAATGAGACAGGAAACAACAAATGTTGACAAGGATGTGGGGAAAGGGGAATGCAAGCTGGTATAACCACTCTGGGAAACAGTATGGAGGTTCATCAAGATGTTAAGAATAGAGCTATCCTACAACCCAGCAGTTGTACTACTACGTATTTACCCCAAAGATACAGATGTAGTGAAAAGAAGGGGCACATGCACCCCAATATTCATAGCAACAATGTCCACAATAGCCAAACTGTGGAAAGAGCCAAGATGCCCTTCAACAGATGAATTGATAAAGAAGGTGTGGTCCATATATACAATGCAATATTACTCAGCCAGCAGAGAGGATGAATTCCCACCATTTGCATCAACATAGGTGGAACTGGAGTGGATTATGCTAAGTCAAATAAGTCAAGCAGTAAAAGACAATTATCGTATGGTTTCACTTATATGTGGAACATAAGCAACAGCACAGAGGACCACAGTGGAAGGGAGGGAAATCCAAATGGGAAGAAATCAGAGAGGGAGATGAACTATGAGAGACTACGCACCCCGGAAACAAACTGAGGATTTCGGAGGGGAGGTGGTGGGTGTAGGGGGTAAGACAGTCATGGGTAGGAAGGAGGGTACATGCTGTGATGAGCAGTGCATGTTATACGTAACTAATGAATCACTGAACACTACATCAAAAACGAATGATGTACTAATCAGTGGCTAACTGAACATAATAAAACAAACAAACAAAACAAAACAAAAGAAGTTGAAATTCCTCAGATAACTGAGCAGGTGGTCACCTGGGTTTGAGTGGTTGATCCCTCCTCCCACCCCCCAACCCCACCCAAAACTCACTTAGAAGTTAGAAATTTAGATGTTGTAATTAGGGTCCAAATAAAATCAGCCCTGAATTAATCATTAATTTTAGATATCTATTTGCCCACAAATATAAAATAAAATAAACAAAAGTGGACTTGTTAAGCTAATAATTTTTCAAATATTGCTTTCCTGAAAAAAAAAACTATAGTTGAAACTTTATTTGATTAAACTTTTTAATTTCAGAGAGTTAGAACATAAGCTTACCCAACTGCAGCTAAAATGGACTCACCATACACATCCTTAGACACAGGTTGTAAAGACTGCTTGTGTCACTGTCAGTGATGGATTTATCCTTCAATGGTTTCCCATTGCACTCAGGGAGACATCCTGTCTCTTATACAGCCAGGGATGGTCTTCCACCATCTTTCATTCTTCCCTACTAAATATTTTACCTTTAATCTCATTAACCTCCACACATTCTTACACACACTTCTCTCTCTGGCTAAAGTCGCTTTCTCCACATTCCCACTAGCCAAAACAAGATCCTTCTTCGAAAGCCATCTTGCTTCCCTTCTGGTAGGACTAGACAGGGAAATACCACAGGCAAAGTCCAGGCCAGAAGCAACTGCAAAGGGCATCTTCTACCCACAGGTATCCTGTAGAACTCACTTCCTCAGAATGAAAGTTTAGTCCATGGAGAAGAAAGTCCTATCCAAACCACAGAGCATGGAGTCCACAGAAGATTTCTGTTCCTATTCTGTTCCTGGTATAATGGGGTAATTGACATGCTTACCAATATCTTCAGGCACAGATTTCTGATATACCAAATTTATTCAATGAGTATTTACAGAGTTTCTATCTTTATCTTGTGACTATTCTGTATGGGTGATTAAAGCACAGTTCTGCCTCTCGAAGAAGCCCAGTCTAGTGAAGAGAAGAACATTTGAACTGATAACTAGACTACAACAACCCCATGTTACCTTGGATGCCTAAAGAAAGAGCTATTGGAACACAGACAATATGGGGCTGGCAATGACATCCAAAAGGATGTGAGATGCATCTTATAAGAATGAGTAACACTGAGCCACCTGGACTGGAGTGGAAATGGCATGACACATGGTGAAAGACAGAGACAAGACACAGTGAGGGAGAATCAACAAGAAAGGAAAAACAAAAAGAGTGTGTGTGAGGCCAACAATGTGGCCTAATTACAAAGGCCCTGGATCATCTCCCAAAAATGTATGGATTTCCTCTTCAAGATTTTAAGGAGTCTTGCACAGGCAAATAGGCAACCCGTTCTGCAACACTGAGAATGGAGAAGGGATAGATTCAAAATCTATCTAAGAGATAAAAACCACAATTCTTGGTATGGAAAAATAGGGAGAGGAAAGAATCAAGAATCATTTGAAGTTTTCTAGTTCAAGTTATTGAGTTATTGGTAATATCAATAAACAAGATCTTGAGTTCAGGAGGCACATGCTAAGGAATGGAAGACAGGTAGCCTTTGGAGGAAGCATATGGAGGTGCCTGGTAAAGAGCAGATTAGTGCGAGGGGCAGAGATACACCAGAGACTGAGACTCAGGGTCATTAATAACAGGATGTTAAACAGATGGTCAAAAGTGAAAAAGCACCCCCACCATCAGCACAGTTTCTACATCAAGGGTACAATAAGTGTACAATGAGGTCTAGGATGAAATAGTGGGGACTACCACATTTAAGAAGGAATCCAAGATATTGGAAAGCATCAGAAATCATCACTGTCGATTCATAAGACAACTAGGCATGGAGCTGTACAAATATTTCAATTACTAAAGCACAATCAAACTTTATTAAGTGCCTGCTATGTGCAGAACATTGTCTCAAGTGTAGTGACAGATGTGAAGATGATTATAATTTATTAAAAAAAAAACCTCAGCATCAAAAGAGCTTCTGTAGAATATAAATTTAAATTTTAGAAGTTAGATTTAAAATTTAGATTTAAAAATTATTAAACATTTTAGAGCCCTTTATTTTCTAAACTTATTTTCTTAGCAAAGAAAAATTACAGTTATCTAAAAGAAACTCATAAGCTAAAAAACACTCCATGTTCAAGAGTCACACAACCTATAATATACAACTCAAGGAGTGTGTCACATATCCCTTACACACACATGCTCACTAAGAACTCACTGAGGTACTAGAGCTAAAAAGGCAAGATAAGGAATTTCTGTGACATTTATTATAAATATTATACTATTTAATATATTAATAGATATATTAATACTATTTATCATTATATCTATATCAATGATATTTAATGATGGATCAAATTAATGAAATTAATTTAATAGAATTGTGCATATACATATATATGCAATTTGGGTTAATTAGGTCTTTAGTATCTATATAATAAGATTTATATATATATAGATTTAGTATCTATATAATAAGATTTTGTAAAGTAAGGTCCATTCTAAAATGAACATGGAAAATCAATTGGTTAGGATAAGGATAGAGGAAAAGGAAGCAATAGTTTTATTTTATATATAACTATGTTATATATGCCTATGTAATATTGGATTTTTGTGTTTTTCTCTATGTGTGTAACCAGTGTGTGCATATGAGACAAAAAAGGAGAGAGATACTTGACTCTATCTGCTTGACTTACTTCGCTCAGCATAATCTCTTCCAGTCCCGTCCATGTTGCTACAAAAGTTGGGTATTCATCCTTTCTGATGGAGGCATAACAAAGAACATGGAGGACATGGGGAGATGGAGAGGAGAAGGGAGTTGAGGGAAACTGGAGGGGGAGATGAACCATGAGAGACTATGGACTCTGAAAAACAACCAGAGGGTTTTGAAGGAGCCGGGGGCGGGGGGGGTGGTTTGAGGAACCAGGTGGTGGGTACTAGGGAGGGCACGTACTGCATGGAGCACTAGGTGTGGTGCAAAAACAATGAACACTGTTATGCTGAAAATAAACAAATAAAAAAAAAGCGGGGGAGAGAGATGTTCTTTGTTGTAAAGAACGAACTCTCCTACCATGTTTCTAGTCATTGAATTTTGATTAACAATTAATGCCACCCCTTGTTTGTCTAAATGTTTAGAATGTGATTATATATACTTAGTAGTAAAACTGTTCTGAATGCCTTCCAAAGCCCTCTTTGGATATTCAGAAAGCATTTTGGAATCTTGCAGCATTTCAAAAATATCACCATAAACAGTAATTGTCATATTAGCAAAGAGCAAAGGTTCAGGTTACTAAAGATTTAAGGGCAACGGAATGGCACTAACAAGGGTTTTCTGCAGATTTTTAAATCTCATTCATCCTCAGAGCTCAAAAGTCTTTCAAGAACATAATTTCTCTCTTGTATCTATGTTGCCTTCTCACTTTATCCCTAGAAGAAGGACAAGCTAGATATGTTCCAAAATATTCCATCATGTACAACAGATGCTCTCTCATAAAACTGAGATCAAACCTTAAACCTGCTAGTTCCTACTGCAGCGTTTTAGCAGAAAATTGTTCTCTTCAAGAAAAACTGCTAGTAAAAACTGGGATGAATTGATGTTCAAATCCAAGTAGAACAGAAATAAAACAAACTGAGTTAAGGATTTCACATGATAGACTGAGACATCTAAAGGGCAAGGCAGTTTAACTTTTGGATAAAAAAGATTTCATTTTTGTTTATAAAAACTAAGAAATAAATAAAAAATTTTTAAAAAAAGATTTCATTTTTAAAATTTTCCAAATTTATTTTTAAAAAGCCCCACTGGGAAAAGTTAGGAAATGGTAACAAAAGAGGGTCTCTCAGGTTATGAATATTATTGAGTGCCCAACGATGGCTTATTTTGGAGCATCCCTCAGACTCACGGCTTTCAGATGTTTACAGGTAGCACGGTGGTCCTTTACTTGAAGCACTTTTAAGTGCCTGCATTTCCACAAAGAGCTTAGAAGAAGGAAGCTGGTGGCAACCTAATTGGGATGGTAAGAGCATGAAAATAATTATCTTGAATATTCATTGGCATAGTAAGTACAGTTTTTACTTAGCATTGGTGTTTATTTGGGGTGATTCAAAGGCTGAATCCATAGAGATTATGGGGAGGAGGTTTAAAGCACTCAACCCCTTCCATCTATCTCCTGTTTGATAGGAGTCTGCCCTCATCATTCTGCTCAACAGCAAAACAACAAATCTATCCATTTGTTTGAAAATTAGGCAAAAGTGGCTTTTGCACTGAGGATCAAAGATGCTCTGGGAACAGAGAGTAGTGACACCATCCGATCCAGGGAGGAATCTCTCACGAATTTACAGGGCCTAAAAATGAAAATCATCATGATGAATTAATAACGATGCTTGCTGTGAATTGGAAGGTTCTCTGTGGTCTAGGGCTTCCATTGTGGTTATGAGTAGGGGGCTTTCCATTTAAAGTCTAATTGCCAGGGAGAGTGGCCCGGCCAGAGGCTTCTATATCAGACAGCCACACAAAGTTTTCTCTCCTACCAGTGTTGCGTGTCTCCTCCTGGCACCCTAAAACACACATTTCAGATGGTTGCTCACAGTTAATGAAAATCTTAGAAAATCAGAGAACGTGATCCTTTGGGAGACCGGTTACTGCTTTTAATTTGTCTTAACTAAACTGTTACATATTCATTGCTAATTACTGGTGCCTCGGTTTATTGTCTAATACAGACATACCCTAGACATACCCTTCTTGAGAGTTTTCTATAAAAGAGAATTTTGTTTAAACACATATATCATGCTATATATATTGCCCACTTCTGTCCAGCTCCATCCAAACATGCAAGGGGTGGTCTCCAGCAATGGGACGAACGTTGTCTCGTACAGAATTACATACAGGGACAAGAATGTGACCCTCTCTGCTCCACTGCTCTCTGAATATAACAATTATGCAAATTCTTTTTGTTCAGGCTTAAGAATGTGCTATGAGCATTTTCGGGGGGCCTGGAAAAGCAGCCTTCCTTGAGGTGATAGAAATACTATAATTAAATCATTTCAAGGGATTTGAATGTAACATGGTGTTACTGTGTTCTCTTTGTAGTCTGCAACTACTGTCTTAAAGAAAGTATTAGACTTGTATCCTTCTCAAGATCTCTGGTTAGAGCTTCTTGTTTAAGAACAAAGGGAAGGTTGAACCCCTCATTAGAAACAAAGTTATAATTCAATGCCCCTGCATTTCCTCCAATGCATTTGGTGCGAGCGACATATCAGGAGCAGACTGTCATCCCAGGATTCGATAAAACCATCATTTTGGCAAAACAAAACAAAACAAAAATTTGGCCTTAGGAAATTGTGAGTCATCTCTGTGATCCTTCCAGCTGTGCTTTGCACTGGGGGTAATAAATCATGTGTAAATAATAATCACCAAAATTAAATGTGTGGATGTTGGATAATTCTTTGTCATTGTTACTCACTAATAACAGTAATTTGGTTAAGTAAATTGTATTGATATCAAATGTTCCTAGGATGCAGCTTTCAATTAACAGGTCATGCATTCCATCTTCAAATGACACAACATTTCACTTGCCTGTTTCCCTCACGATCATATCTTAAAGGGTTTCCCAATGTTTCTTTCTTCTTTTCATTTTTCTGCTCCAGTTTCCCTTTGGTGGCTGACACCATACACTCCTGGCACTAGGTCGACAGGTCAACATCACTGCCAAGGAAAGAATGCCTGGTGCCCTCCTCATTCCCATGCCAGAGCTGAAGTCCTATCCCAGCTTCACTCTTTCTCATGGGCCCCACAGTACATGCCCAGGCGGGATTGAGAGCCTCCCTCCCACAGTTAGAGAGCCCCACCTTTGTTCTACACCAGCCAACAACCAGACTCAGCAACCGAGTGTGGAATGGAGACTCATGTCCAGAGAGCCTTTGTGCTTCTAGAAGACCCCACAGAGTCCTTCTTGGCTTCATACAGCAAAGAATATCTTCTATTTTTTCCACCCAAACTGGAAAGTCCACTCAAAAGAGAGCCAAGATGAATGACTTGCCAAACTCCAGTCATGCTGTTCTGCCAAAAGCTATCTCCCATTTGATCCCCGGTTCACATAATGATACTCATGGCACACCTCTTCCTTTATCATTCCAGAAGAACAAAACGCTGGAACTGGAGGTGAATTGATGCTGTCTCCTTGGTGATCTGCCCCACGTTGCACAGCACATCAGCAGTAGTGGGAACCAGAACCAAAGGCATCAGGTCCCCAGGGCAGAGCTTGATCCCCTGTGAAGGAGGCCCTTGGAAACAATCCAAGCCATCTGTGACTATTCTTCAGGGCTGGACAATACATAGAAACCAGTTTTAGACTAAATCGCCCATTGGACAGTTGCAGAAACTGAGATCAAAAGAGGATAATGGAAAAGCCCTGCTATTCAGAGGGAAAGCCGTGTTGTACAGAGGCATGCTTCCCCAGCGTGGGTCTCTCTCCCAGCTGCCCGACCTCCTACACAGAAGGGGCCTCTGGATGCAATGCGGGGCCACCTACTTCAATCCCACATCAGGACCATCAGAATTGATGTGAGGCACAAAAGCAAGCCACATGCAGAATTTAAAATTTCCTAATGGCGATGTTTTCAAATGCAAAAAGAAAGGGATGAAATCAATTCCAGCAATGATTTTATGCAACCCGTATGTGCAAAATATTATCACTGAAAGGGGTAATCAATCTAAGGTATTATTAATAAGATATTTGACATTATTTTTATACCAATTTCTTAAAATTCGGTGTCTATTTTACATCTCATAGCGCATCTGTTTCGACCGGCCACATTTTCACGCTCAGTAACCACATGTGGCTAGTGACTGCTGTACAAGGCAAGTGAACCCTGGCATCGGCCTCACCTTCAGGAATGACAGCAGTCTCACTCGTGGGCAGCATGGCTGATCCATTACCAGCTAAGCCAGGAGCAGGCCCTGGCACCTCTGGAGAGATTCCTGGCATTAACACCAGCTTTATAACCTTTTACACTCCAAAGGCTAAAAAGAAAAATGTCAATTACGTTGGAGTAGAACCTACCTCATGGTGATTTCCAAGATCTCTTCAAGCTCTAAGACAGTGATTCTGAAGCTACTCAAAAGATTGATATCTTTGGGGCTCCTGGGTGGACTAAAGCATCCAGCTCTTGATTTCGGCTCAGGTCATGGTCTCAGAGTCATGATACAGAGCCCCGCCTCTGTGCTCAGAGAGAGTCTGCCTGAGGTTCTCCCTCTCCCCCTCCCAGTCTCTCTCTCTCTCTCTCTCTCCCCCTCCTTCTTTCAATCTCACTGAAATAAAAAAATAAATAAATCTAAAAAGAATAAGGAGGATGAGGAGGAGAAGGAGGAAGAGGAGAGGAGGAAGAAGATGTCTTAAGGAACTAAATCTGCTTTGGGTTAGGGTGACTCACAAAATTAACTGTGACCCTCCTTTAGTCAATGTGGGCAAGTGTACTCAGTTCCAAATTCTGTGTAAATGCAGGAGGCTAGGCAGACCTATAGTGGAATTTTAGTTGATAAATAATACCAAATGCATCTCAACCCAAATGAGAACAACTTCCACTACACCTGATACATATGGGGCTAGCAAGATACCTTGAGGATTAGTGTTGCTTTTTAATATTTAGTAGACATTCATTTTAATATTTAGTAGAAAATGCTCCTCAGTTGCAAACAACACAGAGAAATACCCCAAACTGATGTACTGGGGACGTGACTCCTTAAGGTCACCATTTCACTCCCATATTGGTTCAGTTACACTTCCACTCCTGTAGTTGTTATATTATATTTCCTGCTTCAACAAGGAAGCAGGGTGATTTGAAATGAGTTAGTGTAGTCTGCCCCAGACAGATCCTCTGAACACAAAACCTAAAATTCAGTAGCTGTCAGGAACAGCCTCCGGTACTGGTCACTTCAACATCCTGAGGCAGAGAGCAGTGTGGTCCATGGAATTACCTAACACTCCCATAGGGAGGAAGACTCCAGTTGGGCTCTGGCTGGGCTTGTAGACCTGGGGAGAGAACAGGCTCAGAGAAGAGGGCAAAGAGAGGACATAGCCCAAAACCACTAGGATGACCGCTAGAGAACTTGGGGTGGGGGGAGAGGGTGGTCAATAGCAAATGAAAGAACATATTTGAACACTTCAGGAAATTCCATCCACATAAAAGTCTTGCATTAGATATGCAATGGATATCAGTGGATAGGTGTGTATCCACGGGATGGAGGACCTTGCAAAGGGTCGTCTCCTCATAAAAGAAAGGCACCTACCCTGTGGGTCGTCATTCTATTAGAGCTTCCTGAAGAGTTGCGGGCTGTAGCAGATGACCCCCACTGCCGCGCAGTGACCCAGATCATTCTTAGCTCATCCATCTTTTCCTTAAATAGCCAGCCGTGGCTGAGGCTAGAATTAAATTGCTGGCATGTTTGGTGCTATTTGCTCCAAGATCATTAGCTCCTGATGTCACCCACAGCAGCTGTGAGGCCTCATGAGAACAAAGGGGCAGGAGGAAAGGCAGCCTAGCCATTGTGAAGGCTGCCTTTCCGACACCTAGCCTCGACACATTAGCCATCTCAAGGCACCCCAGGTTCTGGGACACTAAAAGCGAAAATGTCAGGGTCTAGGATCTCAGTAAACAGAGTGAAGCCAAATAAACAAACAAACAAATAAATCTCTTTGCCTCCGATCCATACAAGTCTCAGGGTCAGCTCCGGACTGCCCACCCTTGGTTTCCTTCAGTACCCCTCGGTCAATGCAAAGAACATGGGCTTGGAAGCCCTGGCGGGGGCCCCTGCACCTTGTCAGCTGTGTGATAATCAGCGAGTTATACAAAGAACTAACATGAAGCATTTTTGTGAGGATTAAATGAGTTCCTGCAAGTTCCAGCACCTCACGCCGCTGCATAGACACCCTGGATAAATGGGATCGACTCTTATTTCATTTTTAGTAGTATGAAACTGCCATCACCATGATCACTGCTCTCTGCCAGGAAAGGGAATCCAGGAAGAAGCCAGTCTAGAACTCACCCTGGAGAAGTGAGCTGGACGTGTGAGCCATAGTTAGTCTGCGATATGGAGGCATTATTCGAGCTAGGACAGGCTCCAGAAGTGCGAAGAAATCACTGTGAACCCTCTGGGGGCAGAGGAGCAAATCAGAGGTTTCCGAGCAGGACTGAAATCTGAGCTGAGCTTGAAGGACCCCCTCCAGACAGTCAGGGGCAGGAAGGGGATGGTGGAGGAAGCTCTCCTGCCCTCATGCTTCCAGGTTCTGAAGAGCCCCCTATTCCCGATATCCTGTCTTCAGCAGGTCCTTAAGACCCTTCTCCCATCTCTTCTGTCTTCCTCCATAAAACCACCTCAGAACGAGGGTCAGCCTCCCCATTTCTCACCTGCAGGCCCTGAAGGAAGTGCCCAGGCATTCTGATCATTTTAGAGCCTTTTAACAATAACAATAGAAAAAAAATTCATAATATTTAAAATGGAAAATTCGAGGCCTCTACAACATAAAAGGTGTAGTGTAGCCAAGAGAGCCTTGACCTTGATTTGGCTCAGGCTGTGGGACTGACAGACCTGAACACAGTTTCCTCGAATCACACTGGAGCAGAAGAAGCCCAGAATGGTTATCTGAGTTGCCCTCCTCCAAGCGGCAAACAATCTCACTGAGCAGGACCCCTGGACTGTCACAGTAGTCTTCAGACTCTTGCTTGGCATCCAGGCCCGAAGCCCAGAGTCACACGTCCCCTCTGTGGTAAGAAGCATCCCAGGCCAGCCCCAGAGCCCTCCTGTGTTCTGGTGAGCGCAGGGCCATGCCTGAGGCTTGATCTGAGCTCCTGGACACTCTGGTGGCCTCGGCCCTCAAATCAGTTGCAGTGGGGGAAGATACGAGGAATGTTCTGTGCTGATACATTCAGACGCTCTCTCGGCCAATATGTGAGAAGAGCCTGTGAGCTGCAGGGCGGAGCGCTGTGGAAGGAGGGCACCTTGAATGCGAAACAGAAGGAGAACACTTCAATCCAAAGGTATATTTTTCTTTGTGCATTTTTTCCTCTTTCAAAGGCATTCATTTCAGGAACGATGGCTTAGTTATCAGAGCAGAGAATATAATATCCAAGATAATGTGGGCCCTTCCAACACTAGAAACACAGCCGCCTCAACGCTCTGGCTTACCGAACTGCTTTAATAACATGTCTTTTTTTTTTTCCCCCTCATTAACTATTTCAAAGTTCCTGACTTTGTGGGATCCTGGGGGAAGCTGTAAAAGGCAGATCAAACAGAACAGCCTCTGCCCGTGCTGGTCCCTCCACCCGTTGAGCTCCTTACCCACCCATTATTGCCGTATGCTATTTACAGCCCCATTCATCTCTCACTACCTGCTCGTGAAAAGGAACCAGGTCAGCAAGAAAGAACCTGAAGAAGGAGGTCCCGAGGCCAGGGAGAATGGGTCTCAACACAGCAAAGGATTCAGAAGCAAGCAAGGAAGGGGGAGAGTCCTAATATCCCTCCTGCACTGGGCAGAACTCTCTGTCCATCCCCACCCACCCCCCTCCCCCGAGGTCCCACAGCTCTTTACACAAATCTCTGCTCTAGAAGTTTCCACAGTGAGCTGCACTGCAACATTAGGTGTCTGGACCTCTCCTGGACGGCTCCTGAATGGGTGTGGGAGCTGGTCGCAGGTGCTGTCTCTTACTCCCCAGGGTCTCCTGCATCCTCACTCAGACCTGGGGTGGGTGTACCCTGGACATGGTGATCAGGGGAACCTGAGAGAGTAACCACAAGAAATCCCTCTTCATTTTTTTTTTTTTTGAAAAATGAAAATGCTACATGAGAAGACTTGTAGAGTCCCTTCGAGTTTGCTGAGATTTTATCAAACTAGTGCATACCCACTGAAGAAAACATGAAGTGTCCTGAAGAAAGAGAAGGGCCATTGCCCATATTCTTGTCAACCAATGCTGTTAGCATTGCTAGGCATAGTTACTTTAGACTAAGATTTAGATTTAGACTAACATCTATGTGTCTTTCATATAATTACATGAATGGGTTTGGGTTGTGGGGAGTGCTATATTAGAAGTCTTAACCTTTATTTAAGGAACAATAGCTATGAAATGCCCTGTGAACTGAACCACACTGAAATTCTTCCCAGTCAGCTTCACCACCAAGCAGAGCTAAGGACACATCCACCTCCTACCACACCGAACAGCTCCCCACATACCCACCGCCACACCAACACCTCTGCGCACACCCGACTCCCCACATACCACCTTCAGATACCTACCACCTCCACACACACCCACCATCTCCACACACACCCACCTCCTCACACCTATACCTCCACACACCCAACACCTCCACACACACCCACCTCCCCACACCAACTACCTCCCCTCACACCTACTACTTCCACACACCCAACACCTCCACACACACCCACCTCCCCTACACCCACCTCCCCTACACCCACCTCCCCCAACACCCACAACCTTCCCACACAGTCCACCACCCCCTCACACCTACTACATCGCTACACCCACCATGTCTCCCCATACCCCACCACCTTCCACCACCCAACTCCCTCCACGCCTATCTTTCCTCATCCCCACCAGCCCCACCTCTCCTCACTATTACTTTCTCCTACCTCTGCCACCCCCAACACATGCACAGACTACAAATAATGGCCCCAGTGATCTCATCTTTCTGTGGATCCAAATTTTATTCTTAAGAAGTAACAAGAAAAACCTGTTCATAGGAAGTTGTGCCCAGTAGGTAAGATTTGACCAAGTTATTTTCCAGGAGGGCATTACCATGGAAACAGTGGGCCAAGCTTTCATTTTAAAGAGCTGAAAATTAAGGAAATTCAGCTCTCAGCTCTCTGCTTCAGGAGGTGTTCTGGCTTTGGGAAAAAGGGAAAGAAATTGCCCATGACTCTGGAGTCACACCAGCTAAGCAATACCAAGTCACATGCCCCTCTAGCTAAACATTCTCCTTTTTAACTACTTGCAAAATCACCAGAGGGAAAGAGAAACAGCAGTCTGTGTGCTTTTCCATGCCAAAATTGAACCTACTCTTTGCTTAAAGGAAAAAAAAATCTTCCTGGTTTCTTCAAAGGAAGAGGTAGGCCAGTCACACCGAGTTTCCCCAACCAGGCTGGTAATCCCCCCTCTTTTGTGTCCCATCACCTGTGAAGCTCATATCATTTCAACTTTAGCCATGGGAATTTATGTTTTTCTGTTCAGGTGAGAGCAGCTTGCTGATCTCATTGGTCTTAGTGGGCTCCCAGGCCTTCACATAATGTGTGACTCTTGTAGGCAATTAGCAATTTTGTTGAACTGAGGAATTAATTGTCAAGCTTGGATAATAGGTTTGACACATTTTGTGTTTGCTTCTATCTATTTTGGATTTGCCTGATGAATTGCATCAATCTATCCTTAAAATCTTTTCTTTTTCTGAGAAATTAAATTTGGGTCAAGCTAATGATCAATTTTTTTTTTTCCAGAACTCATACACTTAAGCATGTTTCCTGTCTCAAAGTCACTTCTATTTTGAAAACCGATTTCTCATCTACCTTTCCCCTAAGATGTTTTGGTAAGAAGATGGCAACATGTAGAAATTCAGCTCTCTAGTAACAAGAGGAAACAAGCTCATGTTGCTTAAACATAGACGTTTCTAGAGATTGGGTAATGTGGCCCGTGTGTATATTTCTGGACTGTCTCCATTCCAAGGCTTCAGCAAGTTCCTGAAAAGAAGCCAATGTTCTAATCTGTCTGAATTACATTTGGCTGCTGTGAAGGTCATCAGGTCAGGTCAAAAAGAGATGCTGAAAAACAACAACAGTAACAGCCATTTCTTCCCAAAAACTAGAGGACCCTCAGGATACCACGAGATAGGCTGCAGAACATTTCTAAGAAGAAAGCTAAGGTAGGCAAAATGGAGTGAAATGGGAAGTGTTCGGTCAAGTCCCAAGATCCTACCTATTTTCTAGTCACTCATTCATTTAATCCTTCCTATCATCCTAAAAATGTTTTTAAACACTTAATTTGCTGGAGATAAAGAGCAACCAAGATAATAATCGGTTCATGAATCAATGATTTCCCTGCTGACTATGTGTGAGTGCCATTCTGGACACCAGGCTTCCCCGGCTGGGCAGAACCACCTTAGCACCTGCAGTATAGAGCTAGCCCAAAGTCTAGCAAGGAAACCAGACATAAAACAAAACAAAATATAACTATAAGCTGAGATTCATGCTTGTGTGCATGAAAACTTGTATTGCAAAGCAAATACATTGCTTTGTATGCAAAGCAAACTTGTATTGATTATTAAGAGAAAACCTAATTTACATGTGGTATGAGGAAAGACCTCTTTGAAGAAACAGCATTTAGGGGGCACCTGGGTGACTCAGTCAATTAAGCATCTGCCTTCGCCTCAGGTCCTGATCCCAGGGTCCTGGAGTGGAGACCCTTGTTAGGCTCCCTGCTCAGAGTGAAGTCTCCCTATCTCCCTCTCCCTCTGCTCTTCCTCCCTGCTCATGCGTGTTCTCTCTCTCTCACTCTCTCTCTCTCAAATACATAAATAAAATCTTAAAAAAAAAAAAAGAAAAAGAAATTACAACTGAGTTGAAAACTGAAGGAAGATTGAGTAGGGGTTAAATAGGTCAAGAAGGAAAGGAGGAGCCTTCCAAGCTGAAGGAGTGTATGTGTGTGCAGGTTTCAGGGTAGAAGAAAAACTAGCATGCAATGAGGAGAGAAAGAGTGAAGAGATATGAGACTGTGAGGATGAACAGAGGCTAGATGCTAGGTAGCCCACAGTGCATACTAAGGACTTTTTTCCAAAGTGCAGTGAGAAGGAAGGAAGGAAGGAAGGATATATTGTAAAGATCACTATGGCTACTGCATAGAGTCTGAGTTGGGAGATGGTTATGCTTATTATTAAGCAAGTGTCTCTCAGCTCCTAACCCACCCCTCTAGAACCTGCTGTGTGATGCTGAGGCTGAGAGTCTGCCATGTTTCTCCTTGCCAGTTGCTGCTCCTCCATGTCAGGCTCTGCCAAAGGGATACAACTCTGAGAGACCAGAAGGGGAGTCCTGGAAACAGGGAATGGGCTCACCCCTGTTCCTAGTCAATTAAGCATCTTTCTGCTTCTTGTCCGCATGGCTCAGAAACAGATCTTCCACTCAGCAGCAGGAGTTTATTCTGGTTTTTTGGACATTCCTAGAACCAGCCTCAGTGAGCCCATTCAAAGATACTTGCACTAGCTGGGCAGCGCCCCCTCCTAAGAGAGGTGAGTCCCGAGTCTGTGGGATAGCAACAGAACTCACCCATAACAGAGCATGGAGGGGAAAATATTTTTAAGTAGTATAGAAATTCAGTGGTTCAGAAGTTAAGTAACACTAACGATCCAATACACATGCAGCTGGACTCACAGAAAGAGAGAAAAGAGAAGTAGGGACAGAAAAATATTTAAAGAAAGAGAAATAAAAAATTGGAGAGGAGGGAATACTTTCTAGCTTATTTTATGAAACTGACATCTTTATTTTCCTGATACCTAAAGCGAACCCCTAAAGAAGACCCCCTTCTCCAAAAATATATTGAACATAGATTCAAAAATCCTTAACAAATTAAGCCAAACTAAGAGATTTATAAAAATGAGAGCATATCAAGTGAATTTAGGCCACAAATATAAGATTGGTTTAACATTCAGTAGACTATAGAAGAAAAACCGTAAGTTCATCCCAAGAGACACAGAGAAAGCATTTGACAAAATTCAACATCCATTCATGACTTAAAAACAATAACTCAGTAAGCTAGGAAAAGAAGTGATTTCCTTGGGCGCCTGGGTGGCTCAGCAGGTTAAAGCCTCTGCCTTTGGCTCAGGTCATGATCCCAGGGTCCTGGGATCGAGCCCTGCATCGGGCTTTCTGCTCAGCAAGGAGCCTGCTTCCCCCTCTCTCTCTGCCTGCCTCTCTGCCTACTTGTAATCTCTGTCTCTCAAATAAATAAATAAAATCTTTAAAAAAAAAAAAGTGATTTCCTTCAATCTCATAAAGGGCATCTTTAAGAAAATCAATAGCTAACATCGCACTTAGTAGTGAACTCTGAACTCTGTTCCTGTAAGATTGAGAACACGGCAAGAATGTCCTCTTTCATCTCTTCTATTCATTTTTGTACTGGAGATCTTAGTGCATAAAGCAAGAAAGGAAATCAAATACATAAAGTTTTAGTAATAATAATAAAACTATTTTTATTCACAAGCTACATGTTAAAATCTTTAAAAGTCTATAAAAAACAAAACTACTAGAATGAATAAGTGTGATACCACAGGATACAAGGTCAATATAAAAATTGTCAGGGGTATTTCTATGTATTTATAATGAATAATTTGAAAATATAGTTGAAACAAAACAATAATTAAAAAAAACATTAAAACCACAAAATGCTAGGGATATGGCTCATAAAACAGGTGCAAGACCTATACACTGAAAACTCTGAAACATGTCTTAGAGGAATATAAAAAGAAAGCCCTAAATAACTGGAGAGTTATACCACATTTGTGGATTGGAAAACGCACTCAAAATTTCTAAGATGCCAATTCTCAATTCCTCTACAGATTTGATACAATCTCCACCAAAATCCCAACAATCTTTTTTTCTTACAGAAATTGACAAGCTCTTTTTAAAAAATGTATATGACATGCCAAAAAACAATTAGAATAACCAGAAAATCTTTGAGGCAAAACCAAGCTGGAAGAACTACATTCTCTAGATTTCAAGACTTACTATAAAGCAACAGTAACAAGTCAATATGGCATTGAGATAAGGATAAACAAATACATCTGTGGAACAGAATAGAGGCCAGGAATAGACTCACACTTATATAGCAAATTAATTTTCAACAAAAGTGTTAGAGGAATTTGGTGAAGAGAGGAAAATCATTCCAACAACTGGTCTGGAACAGCTGGAGAGCTATGTGAAGGCCATGAGGCATAACCCTGCCTCCCCTCTTGCACAATAATTAATTTGTGATGGGCCATATAGTCACTTGCAGAAGCTAAAGCTGTAAAGTTTCTAGAAGAAAATAGATGAAAACATGTTTTCAACTTTCAATTGGCAAAGCTCTCTTAGAACTCAAAAACTAACTAGCTGTTAGGGAAAAACTAAGATTTCATCTGTTCTCAAAAAAAAAAAACCATATGTAAATGACTAAGAAGGGTACAGGCTTACAGGAAACTTTCAGAAACATATATAACAAACAAGTTTTATCTAAAATATACAAAGAACAAAAAACTCCTAGAAGACACATACCTCAATTAAAAATGGACTAAAGGTTTGATCAGACACTTCACAAAGTAAGATGCGATGGACAAATAGTCCCATGAGTAAGTACTCAACATAGTTATCAGGAAAACCACTGTGAATACCATTGTGTGAAATCTGGAATGACTAATCTGGAAAAGGCTGACAATACCAATGTTTTCATAAATTGGAACAACCAGGACTCTCATACATTGTTGATGGGGGTATAAAATAAAATAGCCCAGTCACCTTGGAAAACCATTTGGGAGTTTCTTATAAAGAAACTACCATATGATCCAAATTTCTATTTCTAGGCATGTTCCCACTGAAATATACTGAATATGCTTGAAAAAAATAAAACAAAACAAAAACAGGCAAACAAATATGCAAAAGCCTATGTAGGAACTCTACAGCATCTTTACTGAATATAGCCAAAATTAGAAACAATCAAAATGTCTACCAACAGGAGAATAGATAAACAAATTTTGCTATGCCCAAATACTAGAATACCACTCAGCAATAATTTAAAAAAGAAGAAGAAGAAGAAGAAACTACAGATACCTGCCACAACATGGATGAATCTCAAAATCATGGAGCTGAAAGAAAAAAAAAAAAAAGACATCAAGAGTACAAGAGTCACTTTATAAGAAGCCATAGAACTGACAAAACTTAATGTCAATGGAAACCAGACCTGTAGTGCCCCTGGAAGAATTTGAGGATTGATTTCAAAAAGGCAAGTGGGAACTTTCTGTGACAATGCAAGGATCTATGAATTTGTTGGGGTAAATGCATTTGTCAACCTCATCAAACTGCACACTTAACAGCACGCATCATACTATATGTGAACTCTGCCTCAGTCGAATAATTCCTTAAAATTATATCTAACAATTTCTGGGAAAGAGAATTTAGTAACTTAAAAAAAGATAAGCTCCCTTTTTCCCCAAGTCAACTTTCAATTGAACTATCCATTTATAAACCATATTTATGGAAACAACCCAACTGCCTAATAATAAAAGATTATCAAATGAAGAATGACTTCCATCAAAAATAATAAATAGCTATTATAGATGGTGTTACGGAAAATATTTGATCACACAAGAAATTCCCAAATAGTTTTAAGTGAAAATCCCAGCTTATTAAAGAGGACATACAGTCTAACTCCCAATTTGGAAAGTCTGCGTTCCCCTGTGTGTGTATACTTACAGAAAAAAAGCTACAAGAATTTACACCAGAATGTTATCTATTTCTGGGTAGTACAACTACATGTGATTTTAATTTATGTCTTGATGCTTTGGGCATTTTTGAAATTGTCAGCAATGGATTTATGTTCCTGTTATACCAAGATGGGAAACTACTTTCAAAAAGTAAAGTTAGAAACAATATGGCTAAGGAGAAGCTTGGGCTCTGACAAGCACCTGAGCTATAATTTGCATGAAAGTCACCTGTCCTCTCTGTTCCTACTCATTCTGTCCCAAGTATCTTCATACTTAAAATCAAAATATCTATATATCTAGAAGCGCCTGGGTGATTCCATCAGTCAAGGTTCTGCCTTCATCTCAGGTCATAATCTCAGGGTCCTGGGATCAGGGACCACATGGGGCTCCCTGCTTGGTGGGGAGTCTGCTTCTCCCTCTTCCCCTCCCCACTACTCATATGCGTTCTTGCTCTCCCTCTCTCATAAATACATACATACATACATGCAATCTTTTTAAAAACTCAAAATACCTGTTATCCTCACCTAGTTCACATTATTTTAGAGATGACAAAGTATAAATTATTTGTAAAAGTACTTTTTTTCCATTTTATTTATTTTTTCAGCATAACAGTATTCATTCTTTTCGCACAACACCCAGTGCTCCATGCAAAACGTGCCCTCCCCATTACCCACCACCTGTTCCCCCAACCTCCCACCCCTGACCCTTCAAAACCCTCAGGTTGTTTTTCAGAGTCCATAGTCTCTTATGGTTCGCCTCGCCTCCCCAATGTCCATAGCCCGCTCCCCCTCTCCCAATCCCACCTCCCCCCAGCAACCCCCAGTTTGTTTTGTGAGATTAAGAGTCATTTATGGTTTGTCTCCCTCCCAATCCCATCTTGTTTCATTTATTCTTCTCCTATCCCCCTACCCCCCCATGTTGCTTCTCCATGTCCTCATATCAGGGAGATCATATGATAGTTGTCTTTCTCCGATTGACTTATTTCACTAAGCATGATACGCTCTAGTTCCATCCACGTCGTCGCAAATGGCAAGATTTCATTTCTTTTGATGGCTGCATAGTATTCCATTGTGTATATATACCACATCTTCTTTATCCATTCATCTGTTGTTGGACATCTAGGTTCTTTCCATAGTCTGGCTATTGTAGACATTGCTGCTATAAACATTCGGGTACACGTGCCCCTTCGGATCACTATGTTTGTATCTTTAGGGTAAATACCCAGTAGTGCAATTGCTGGGTCATAGGGTAGTTCTATTTTCAACATTTTGAGGAACCTCCATGCTGTTTTCCAGAGTGGTTGGACCAGCTTGCATTCCCACCAACAGTGGAGGAGGGTTGCCCTTTCTTTGGATCCTCGCCAGCATCTGTCATTTCCTGACTTGTTAATTTTAGCCATTCTGACTGGTGTGAGGTGATATCTCATTGTGGTTTTGATTTGTATTTCCCTGATGCCGAGTGACGTGGAGCACTTTTTCATGTGTCTGTTGGCCATCTGGATGTCTTCTTTGCAGAAATGTCTGTTCATGTCCTCTGCCCATTTCTTGATTGGATTGTTTGTTCTTTGGGTGTTGAGTTTGCTAAGTTCCTTATAGATTTTGGATACTAGCCCTTTATCTGATATGTCGTTTGCAAATATCTTCTCCCATTCTGTCAGTTGTCTTTTGGTTTTGTTAACTGTTTCCTTTGCTGTGCAAAAGCTTTTGATCTTGATGAAATCCCAATAGTTCATTTTTGCCCTTGCTTCCCTTGCCTTTGCCGTTGTTCCTAGGAAGATGTTGCTACGGCTGAGGTCGAAGAGGTTGCTGCCTGCATTCTCCTCAAGGATTTTGATGGATTCCTTTCTCACATTGAGGTCCTTCATCCATTTGGAGTCTATTTTCGTGTGTGGTGTAAGGAAGTGGTCCAATTTCATTTTTCTGCATGTGGCTGTCCAATTTTCCCAGCACCATTTATTGAAGAGGCTGTCTTTTTTCCATTGGACATTCTTTCCTGCTTTGTCGAAGATGAGTTGGCCATAGAGTTGAGGGTCGATTTCTGGGCTCTCTATTCTGTTCCACTGATCTATGTGTCTGTTTTTGTGCCAGTACCATGCTGTCTTGATGATGACGGCTTTGTAATAGAGCTTGAAGTCCGGAATTGTGATGCCACCAACTTTGGCTTTGTTCTTCAATATTCCTTTGGCTATTCGAGGTCTTTTCTGGTTCCATATAAATTTTAGGATTATTTGTTCCATTTCTTTGAAAAAAATGGATGGTATTTTGATAGGGATTGCATTAAATGTGTAGATTGCTTTAGGTAGCATAGACATTTTCACAATATTTATTCTTCCAATCCAGGAGCATGGAACATTTTTCCATTTTTTTGTGTCTTCCTCAATTTCTTTCATGAGTACTTTATAATTTTCTGTGTATAGATTCTTAGTCTCTTTGGTTAGGTTTATTCCTAGGTATCTTATAGTTTTGGGTACAATTGTGAATGGGATTGACTCCTTAATTTCTCTTTCTTCAGTCTTGTTGTTGGTGTACAGAAATGCAACTGATTTCTGTGCATTGATTTTATATCCTGACACTTTACTGAATTCCTGTACAAGTTCTAGCAGTTTTGGAGTGGAGTCTTTTGGGTTTTCCACATATAGTATCATATCATCTGCAAAGAGTGATAGTTTGACTTCTTCTTTACCAATTTGGATGCCTTTAATTTCTTTTTGTTGTCTGATTGCTGAGGCTAGGACTTCTAGTACTATGTTGAATAGCAGTGGTGATAATGGACATCCCTGCCGTGTTCCTGACCTTAATGGAAAAGCTTTCAGTTTTTCTCCATTGAGAATGATATTTGCGGTGGGTTTTTCATAGATGGCTTTGATAATATTGAGGTATGTGCCCTCTATCCCTACACTTTGAAGAGTTTTGATCAGGAAGGGATGCTGTACTTTGTCAAATGCTTTTTCAGCATCTATTGAGAGTATCATATGGTTCTTGTTCTTTCTTTTATTAAGGTGTTCTATCACATTGATTGATTTGCGGATGTTGAACCAACCTTGCAGCCCTGGAATAAATCCCACTTGATCGTGGTGAATAATCCTTTTAATGTACTGTTGAATCCTATTGGCTAGTATTTTGGCGAGAATTTTTGCGTCTGTGTTCATCAAGGATATTGGTCTGTAGTTCTCTTTTTTGGCGGGATCCTTGTCTGGTTTTGGGATCAAGGTGATGGTGGCCTCATAAAATGAGTTTGGAAGTTTTCCTCCCGTTTCTATTTTTTGGAACAGTTTCAGGAGAATAGGAATTAGTTCTTCTTTAAATGTTTGGTAGAATTCCCCTGGGAAGCCGTCTGGCCCTGGGCTTTTGTTTGGAGATTTTTGATGACTGTTTCAATCTCCTTACTGGTTATGGGCCTGTTCAGGTTTTCTATTTCTTCCTGGTTCAGTTGTGGTAGTTTATATGTCTCTAGGAATGCATCCATTTCTTCCAGATTGTCCAATTTGTTGGCGTAGAGTTGCTCATAGAATGTTCTTATAATTGTCTGTATTTCTTTGGTGTTAGTTGTGATCTCTCCTCTTTCATTCATGATTTTATTTATTTGGGTCCTTTCTCTTTTCTTTTTGATGAGTCTGGCCAGGGGTTTATCAATCTGATTGATTCTTTCAAAGAACCAGCTCCTAGTTTCATTGATTTTTTTCTATTGTTTTTTTGGTTTCTATTTCATTGATTTCTGCTCTGATCTTTATGATTTCTCTTCTCCTGCTGGGTTTAGGGTTTCCTTCTTGTTCTTTCTCCAGCTCCTTTATGCGTAGGGTTAGGTTGTGTACTTGAGACCTTTCTTGTTTCTTGAGAAAGGCTTGTACCGCTATATATTTTCCTCTCAGGACTGCCTTTGCTGTGTCCCACAGATTTTGAACTGTTGTGTTTTCATTATCATTTGTTTCCATGAATTTTTTCAATTCTTCTTTAATTTCCTGGTTGACCCATTCATTCTTTAGAAGGATGCTGTCTAGTCTCCATGTATTTGGGTTCTTTCCAGCTTTCCTCTTGTGATTGAGTTCTAGCTTCAGAGCATTGTGGTCTGAAAATATGCAGGGAATAATCCTAATCTTTTGATACCAGTTGAGACCTGATTTGTGACCCAGGATGTGATCTATTCTGGAGAAGGTTCCATGTGCACTAGAGAAGAATGTGTATTCTGTTGCTTGGGACGAAATGTTCTGAATATATCTGTGATGTCCATCTGGTCCAGTGTGTCATTTAAGGCCTTTATTTCCATGTTGATCTTTTGCTTGGATGATCTGTCAATTTCAGTGAGGGGTGTGTTAAAGTCCCCTATTATTATTGTATTATTGTTGATGTGTTTCTTTGTCTGATTTTATTGTTTATTGGTTTATATAGTTGGCTGCTCCCATGTTAGGGGCATAGATATTTAAAATTGTTAGCTCTTCTTGTTGGACAGACCCTTTGAGTACGATATAGTGTCCTTCCTCATCTCTTATTATAGTCTTTGGCTTAAAATCTAATTGATCTGATATAAGGATTGCCACCCCAGCTTTCTTCTGATGCCCATTAGCATGGTAAATTGTTTTCCACCCCCTCACTTTAAATCTGGAGGTGTCTTCGCGTCTAAAATGAGTTTCTTGTAGGCAACATACTGATGGGTTTTGTTTTTTTATCCATTCTGATACCCTGTGTCTTTTGATTGGGGCATTTAGCCCATTAACATTCAGGGTAACTATTGAGAGATATGAATTTAGTGCCATTATTAGCCTGTAAGGTGACTGTTACTGTATATTGTCTCTGTACCTTTCTGATCTACTACTTTTAGGCTCTCTCTTTGCTTAGAGGACCCCTTTCAATATTTCCTGGAGAGCTGGTTTGGTGTTTGCAAATTCTTTCAGTTTTTGTTTGTCCTGGAAGCTTTTGATCTCTCCTTCTATTTTCAATGATAGCCTAGCTGGATAGAGTATTCTTGGCTGCATGTTTTTCTCATTGAGTGCTCTGAATATATCATGCCAGCTCTTTCTGGCCTGCCAGGTCTCTGTGGATAAGTCTGCCGCCAATCTAATATTTTTACCATTGTATGTTACAGACTTCTTTTCTCGGGCTGCTTTCAGGATTTTCTCTTTGTCACTAAGACTTGTAAATTTTACTATTAGGTGACGGGGTGTGGACCTATTCTTGTTGACTTTGAGGGGGGTTCTCTGCATCTCCTGGATTTTGATGCTTGTTCCCTTTGCCATATTAGGGAAATTCTCTCCAATGATTCTCTCCAATAGACCTTCTGCTCCCCTCTCTGTTTCTTCTTCTTCTGGAATCCCAATTATTCTAATGTTGTTTCGTCTTATGGTGTCACTTATCTCTCGAATTCTCCCCTCATGGTCCAGTAGCTGTTTGTCCCTCTTTTGCTTGGCTTCCTTATTCTCTGTCATTTGGTCTTCTATATCACTAATTCTTTCTTCTGCCTCATTTATCCTAGCAGTGAGAGCCTTCATTTTTGATTGCACCTCATTAATAGCTTTTTTGATTTCAACTTGGTTAGATTTTAGTTCTTTAATTTCTCCAGAAAGGGCTTTAATATCTCCAGAGAGGGTTTCTCTAATATCTTCCATGCCTTTTTCGAGCCCGGCTAGAATGTTCAGAATCGTCATTCTGAACTCTTGATCTGACATATTACCCATGTCTGTGTTGATTAGGTCCCTAGCCTTCGGTACTGTCTCTTGTTCTTTTGTTTGTGGTGATTTTTTCCGCCTTGTCATTTTGTCCAGATAAGAGGATATGAAGGAGCAAATAAACTACTAAAAGCGTGGCAAAGACCCCAGAAAAATGCGCTGTAACCAAATCAGAAGAGACCCCAAATTGTGGGGGGGAGAAAGGGGATAAAAACAGGTTCTGGAAAAAAAAAAAAAAAAAAAGAAAAAAATTTAAAAAATAAAACAAATAAAAAAATATAAAAAAGAAAGAAAAAAAATATATATTTAGATGAACTAGTCAAAAAACGTTAAAAAAGAAAAGGGTAAAAGTTTTAAAAAATTTAGCAGAAGAAGAAAAAAGAAAAAAGAAAAAAAATTGAAAAAAGAAAAAAAAAATTGAAAAAAGAAAAGAAAATTGAAGTAGCCGCAAGACTAAAGAATCATGGGGAGAAAGCCATGAGTTCCTTGCTTTGCCTTCTCCTCCTCTGGAATTGCTCTGCTGTCTTAGGAATTGAATTTGCTTTCTCCTTGATAGATGAACTTTGTCCTGGCTGGATATTTTGTTGATCTTCTGGGGGAGGGGCCTGTTGTAGTGACTCTCAAGTGTCTTTGCCCGAGGCGGGATTGCACCGCCCTTACCGGCGGCCGGACTAAGTAATCGGCTCGGGTTCGCTTTTGGGAGCTTCTGTTCCCTGAACGCTTTCCGTAGAGTTCCGGAGGACGGGAATGAAAATGGCGGCCTCCCAGTCTCCGGCCCGGAGGAGCCGAGAGCCTGGGGCCCCCCTCCTCAGTGTGCCCCCAGAGGACAGCACCCAATCACTCACGTATCCCCAGCCTCTAGCCGCGCTCCGAGCTCACCCAGCCCGCGACCAGTTCAAGGTAACCCCGAGCTGAGAGTTCAGTCCTCGGCTCTGTCTCTGCAGCCGGCTTCTCCGTTCTAATACCTGCGAGCTCTGTGACACTCCGACACCCCCGATCCTTCTGTGACCCTGCGGGGCCTGGGGCCACGCTGCCCCGCGTGGGCTTCACCCCGGTTTAGCCCCTGGAGCAATGTCCCTCAGTGGAACAGACTTTTAAAAGTCCTGATTTTGTGCTCCGTTGCTCTGCCGCTTGCCGGGAGCCGGCCCCTCCCCCCGCGGTCTATCTTCCCGTCGTTTTAGATTCACTTCTCCTCCAGTCCTACCTTTCAGAAAGTGGTTGATTTTCTGTTTCTAGAGTTGCTGTTCTTCTTCTCTTCACTCTCCTGTTGGATTTGTAGGTGTTTGCAATGTTTAGATAAGCTATCGTGCTGATCTCCTGCTACCTGATGTAGTCTCAGGCTGCTACTTCTCCGCCATCTTGACTCCTCCCCCAATTTGTGTCATTCTTCAATATATAGTTTTTAAGATTTTATTTATTTATTTGACAGACAGAGATCACAAGTAGGCAGAGACAGAGAGAGGGGGAAACAGTCTCCCTGCTGAGCAGAGAGCCCGATGCAGGGCTCAATCCCAGGACGCTGGAATCATGACCTGAGCCGAAGGCAGAGGCTTTAACACACTGAGCTACCCTAGTACCCCCCAAAAATGTATTTACACCAACAAATTCCTATTAAATGAACCAGCAGCACCAATGGAGCTTAAACAGCTTGTTAAAAGACCCAGTGGTCAAGACAGGCCATGTACCGGTCTGCCAATCCCACCTCCATCTCCTCTTTCTTGTTGGCTGCACTTCCTTATAAAAACAGATCCCCTGGGCTTTCATTGTCTGTGATCAGAACCCCATTCTGCCACTTAGAAAGCATGTGTGCAGGTTTAGTCCACTAACTGTCTCAGTGTGTTTGGGCTTCCAGAACACCAAGGCTACAGAAGGTGTGGCTTATAAACAAGAGACACTTAGTTCTCATGGTTCTAGAGTCTGGGAAGTCCAAGATCAAGGTACGGGGAGATTCAGCATCTGAGAAGACTTGGTTGGTAGATGGCCATCTTTTTGCTATATCCTCACATGGCAGAAGGGCCATGGGATCTCACTGGGGCCTCTTTAATAATGGCACTCTTCCCACTCGTGAAGGCCTCATTCACCTCCCCAAGGCCCCACCTCCAAATCACCATCACATTGGAAGTTAGGTGTCAAAATATAAATTTTGGGGGGATATAATCATTTAATCTATATAGTAACAAATCCGAATTTTGAGTTCCTTTGCTTTGAAATGGACTATGGACTCCTTTTTTGGAGGTATGTGTGTAAGAGGTACAATTTTTTTTTAAGATTTTATTTATTTATTTGACAGACAGATATCACGAGTAGGCGGAGAGGAGGCAGAGAGTGAGGGGGAAGCAGGTTCCCTGCTGAGCAGAGAGCCCAATGCGGGGCTCAATCCCAGGATCCTGGGATCATGACCTGAGCGGAAGGTAGAGGCTTTAACCCGCTGAGCCACCCAGGTGCCCCAAGAGGTACAATTTTAATGAGAAAGTGAGCGTACATTCACCAGAATGGCTTTGTATCTACTATAGTTTGTGCTTCTTATAGCAACCAATATTTCCATCCTTACCATGACTTGCAGGTCCATTTAGCTTTACCATTTTCTTTTCTCGTGATCAGCACAGCACTTAAGCTTTCCGCACTGGCCATTGGGCCTTACTGCTTCCACTTCAGACTGTCTGCAGCTTGGACTATGATGATGCGTTTCCTTCCCAGACATGAGCAGGACCTACCTTCCGACATGGAGCCTGGCCTGCTGGTGAGGGAGGAGCGAGGAGGGCATATCCCAGAGCTCATTTCGGGCCACTGTTTTCTTTCTTCTTCTGGTCCTGGGTAATCAGTGACGAATCATGAGAAAACATTCTCTCAATGGTGGCATTACTTTAAAACACAGGAAAATACTGGGAGATCAGAAGTAAAATTCAACCTGCTGGTGGCATTATCGTTTGTGTTCTGCTCTCCTGAGTTTGTGGTAAGCTCCTTCAGGCCAGGGTTGATATTCCCTAGGGCTGAAAGCAGCAGGTCCTCACAGAATGCTCAGGAATGAGTTCAAGGAAGACAAATGTTGGGCTCTGAGGTCAGCTCGCAAACATCTGGGCCAGTATTGAGACAGCCAAGAGGAAAAAGCAGTAAGCTATTTACTAGAGTGTGAACAAGAGTCTCCGAATTAACTTCAACCATAAGAAACTGTTTACAGAGGCATCAGAGCACACTGCGGAAAGACCCCTGGCGGCAGGGCCCCAGGCAGATGCGGCTGCGTGTCGTCAGAGAGAAGCCCGCATTCTGCACATGGAGCAGGTCCCAGTGCATCCACACTGGCATCCGGCCCCCATGCGGACAGGTCTCAGAGGGATGCTGCAGATCCCTGAGGCACTTTCAGAGGCTCCTTTATGGACAGGAGATGAGCAATAGCTCCATAAAAGAAGGTGAGGGGAACATTCTGTGCATAACTTGAGCGCATCTCACTGTGAGTCGACATCTCTGAGCACTCAGGGATGCTTCAGTGTCTGATTCAATTGGGAAGCTCGAAAGAAACCTTGACCACCGCGTCACATAGGGGTGGAAGGAGGAAGGAAAATACCTAAGATTCTTATGGTCCACCTATATATACTTTGACATTCCAGAACTTTCTTAACTCTTTTGTTACACTCACGACTAAGACTTTATTATTTTCAGTAAAAAATTAAATGTATAGTCTGAAAAGTCTCATCGAGATGACCCCTAAGATGGATCTTCGTATATTTGGCAGAAACTATCTTTGTTCAGGTAAGTGAGGTGCCTGCATTCACAGGTGGGATGAGCAAGGCCCGGAGAGATCACATCCCATTCCAAGGAGCAAATTGTTACATGTCAAACGCAACTTCAGATCCTTTGCTTATTAAGTAATGGAATGTGCTTTCTCCATAGGCTCCTGGATAATGTATCAGAGTGGTAATAAAAATCTATAGGTTTTGCTTCATTCTACACTTGCGTATACCCATGCTTGCACACACAAGCACACACGCCTGCACACATGCACACACACACATGCACACACGCCTGCACACATGTGCACACCTGCACACACACACATGCACACACAGAAAAAGGTCCACAGAGGCATTGTGGAAAGATTCTAGGAATAGACTGAAACGAACATTAAATTAACAAGTTGCTGTCCGAGTGGTCACGTCTCTTCCGTGCCCAGCTACCACAGAAAGGTCTCCCGACTCTGCTGCTACCTTGACCTTGGTAGACAGAGTCAGGTCTCTGTGAAACAAAGTTTCTGGAACTAACTTGCTATCTGAAGTATCGATTAAAGATTTTTCTTCAAGCATTAATTCTGGCGATTCATGCTGTTGTTAGGTCTTTATTGCTGTCCTTTGACGAAGCTGGCAGCAAGTGCCTCTGAGGAAGGACAAGTCCTTCTGACCTTAAAAAATTCATCTATTGGGGCGCTTGGGTGGCTCAGTGGGTTAAGCCGCTGCCTTCGGCTCAGGTCATGATCTCAGGGTCCTGGGATCGAGTCCCGCATCGGGCTCTCTGCTCGGCAGCGAGCCTGCTTCCATCTCTCTCTCTCTGCCTGCCTCTCTGTCTGCTTGTGATCTCTCTCTCTGTCAAATAAATAAATAAATAAAAATCTTAAAAAAAAATTCATCTATTTAACCTCTCTTGAGAGATATCATGTCAGGAAGAATGTGATCACTGTGAAATCTTATCTCCGACTATCAGGCACACCCAGGAGTTCTTTTTTATAAATTTTTCTTTTTCTATCCAGGTGCCTATAAGTCAGTCCCAGATCTGCCAGAATGGCCTTCAAATTCAGTCTAATCTCTGTCATGCACTCGGCTGTTGATGTGAGTCACTGTGACATTTTTGAGACAGCAGATTTCTCAGAAGGGGTGCAAAAGAGACAGTTTTACAAACGCTGTGACCTTGAAATAGAAAAGTCACTTCATTTTCCTGCTCCAGATATGGCCATGTGACAGCCTGAAATTGAAGTAAGAAAAGGCCATGAAGTTATGCAACTTGAATTTGCCCTTGCAAATCCCCACTGAGTGACTCACACTTATCAATGAGATTTTGTTTTGTGCCTGTGGCAATTTGCTAGAGAATTAGACTGAGCTGATTGGGAGGGTCTGAGGGGTTATTTTAGTGTTTGGCGAACTTGAAGCTAAACATGAACCCCAAAGCAGTGTGTCATCCAACTTAAGCACAGAAAACGATGGAAGCTTGGGGAAAGCCGGCCTGCCCAGCAAGCACTAAGGGACATGACGGCACAGGTAGGATATTGGGAAAACTGACGGACCATCTTGGAGCTGAGGTGAAAATGTGTTTAAAAGGTGTTTTAGTGGGGAGGAAGATGGGAAAAAAATTAGGCTGCATGAGACAGACGAGTTCATTTTAGTAAAAGTAGCCCAAACCATGTGACCTACTATTGGAGGTCTCTCTTCCATACATCGAGACCAAATAATCACACCAAATTAGCATCCACACCTGTAATGTATGTCGTTCCTGATTCTTCTTTGTTTTTGAGTCATTCTCTAGTCCCCAAACATAGGAGGAGCTTAAATGGAAAAGTCAGGAGCGTGTTCGTGGGGGCAGTGTCAAATCTGAGGAATCTGAAAATGAACAGTTTCAAAGAAGGAAGTGGTAACTTGCCATGGTTTGGGCATGGACGAATACTTTTTTTGTCAAAAAATCCTTTCATTTATTTATTCAGTAAGGACTTCTTGACTGCGTAGTCATTTTAAGGAACATGTTCCGTACTGAAGATTGCAATCATGAGCACCAGTGGGCATGGTACCTGCCTCTTGATATGCCTAACGTCGCAATGAACACAAGTGGTAATGAAACGTCCCCCAAATAAATATAAAATGGGAACTGTGACAAAGCCTAAAGAATAGGCTTTATAACCTTTTAGATTTTTCAATTAAATGTATAAGCACCAGTTTGTCCTTATTTTACATTTTTTTTATTTATTCTTTAATAAATACCGAGGGTTTGCTGCCTGCTGGCTGCCATTGCAGGGTCCAGGGATACCACAGAGAAAAAGGCAGAATTCCTTCAGCTCAGGTCGTGATCTGAGTCCTGGGATCCAGCTCACCGTTTGGCTCCCTGCTCAGTGGGGAGCCTGCTTCTCCCTCTGCCTCTTCTCTTCCCTTCCCTTCCATTCGTGCTCTCCGTCTCTCTCAAATAAATGAATAAAATCTTAAAAAAATGGTAACTGCATTGCCATCACAGTCCTTCTGTCTTAAGAATGAGGGTCAGGTTTTGTGGGATATGCTCCTGTTTAAGAGGAAGGAAATTGATCTCCTCAACCAGTGGATGCCCTATGTTAATGGCATTCCTTTCTACTTCTGACTGATAATCTTTCTCAGCCCTTGTCTTTTTATTTCAAGTCGTCACGGCGGGGTATTGGGAAAAGTTTTCAATTAGCAATAATCGCGCCTCGGATAAACCTCATTGGCTACAATACTGCCACTGCGCAAAGCTCAGCCCTTGTCTTTTTAAATAAGATGACTGGCCATTGTGTCACAATGAGGCCAGCCCCAACTGCTAGTTCTTCCAATCGACATGGTCCTAAAAGTACATTATCTATCCTTCTTGACCAAATTCATTCAGAACAATGCACTTTCCTTTAAGTTTTCTGTATTAACTCTATAGCAACTCAGGTGAGAGGCTGGCCCAGAGTTAGGGTCAAGGCATCCAACAAACACTGGCCTCAGCTGTGGACACAGAGAACCCAGGCAGACCAATGGTGACAGGAAAAAGGAGACCGAGATCCATCACTGACTTAATAGTTTTGTAGTGCTTTAGGTGTTTTAAAAAGTACTTTTACAAAGCCAAAGTTGGTGGCATCACAATTCCGGACTTCAAGCTCTATTACAAAGCTGTCATCATCAAGACAGCATGGTACTGGCACAAAAACAGACACATAGATCAGTGGAACAGAATAGAGAGCCCAGAAATCGACCCTCAACTCTATGGCCAACTCATCTTCGACAAAGCAGGAAAGAATGTCCAATGGAAAAAAGACAGCCTCTTCAATAAATGGTGCTGGGAAAATTGGACAGCCACATGCAGAAAAATGAAATTGGACCACTTCCTTACACCACACACGAAAATAGACTCCAAATGGATGAAGGACCTCAATGTGAGAAAGGAATCCATCAAAATCCTTGAGGAGAATGCAGGCAGCAACCTCTTCGACCTCAGCCGTAGCAACATCTTCCTAGGAACAACGGCAAAGGCAAGGGAAGCAAGGGCAAAAATGAACTATTGGGATTTCATCAAGATCAAAAGCTTTTGCACAGCAAAGGAAACAGTTAACAAAACCAAAAGACAACTGACAGAATGGGAGAAGATATTTGCAAACGACATATCAGATAAAGGGCTAGTATCCAAAATCTATAAGGAACTTAGCAAACTCAACACCCAAAGAACAAACAATCCAATCAAGAAATGGGCAGAGGACATGAACAGACATTTCTGCAAAGAAGACATCCAGATGGCCAACAGACACATGAAAAAGTGCTCCACGTCACTCGGCATCAGGGAAATACAAATCAAAACCACAATGAGATATCACCTCACACCAGTCAGAATGGCTAAAATTAACAAGTCAGGAAATGACAGATGCTGGCGAGGATCCAAAGAAAGGGCAACCCTCCTCCACTGTTGGTGGGAATGCAAGCTGGTCCAACCACTCTGGAAAACAGCATGGAGGTTCCTCAAAATGTTGAAAATAGAACTACCCTATGACCCAGCAATTGCACTACTGGGTATTTACCCTAAAGATACAAACATAGTGATCCGAAGGGGCACGTGTACCCGAATGTTTATAGCAGCAATGTCTACAATAGCCAGACTATGGAAAGAACCTAGATGTCCAACAACAGATGAATGGATAAAGAAGATGTGGTATATATACACAATGGAATACTATGCAGCCATCAAAAGAAATGAAATCTTGCCATTTGCGACGACGTGGATGGAACTAGAGCGTATCATGCTTAGTGAAATAAGTCAATCGGAGAAAGACAACTATCATATGATCTCCCTGATATGAGGACATGGAGAAGCAACATGGGGGGGTAGGGGGATAGGAGAAGAATAAATGAAACAAGATGGGATTGGGAGGGAGACAAACCATAAATGACTCTTAATCTCACAAAACAAACTGGGGGTTGCTGGGGGGAGGTGGGATTGGGAGAGGGGGAGCGGGCTATGGACATTGGGGAGGCGAGGCGAACCATAAGAGACTATGGACTCTGAAAAACAACCTGAGGGTTTTGAAGGGTCAGGGGTGGGAGGTTGGGGCAACCTGAGGGTTTTGAAGGGTCAGGGGTGGGAGGTTGGGGGAACAGGTGGTGGGTAATGGGGAGGGCACGTTTTGCATGGAGCACTGGGTGTTGTGCAAAAAGAATGAATACTGTTACGCTGAAAAAATAAATAAAATGGAAAAAAAAACTATATATTAAATACATTTTTTTTGCAGTCTCAGAGTGTTGGAAATAAAAGACGTGGCTTACAATTTTTGTTTGTCCTAAATGGATATTGTGAATGGAAGTAGCTTTCCAGGTGAAGCCAGAAGTCTTAGGAAAGCAAGAGTAGGGAATTAACTTTGTTTTTAACACATTTGAGCTCTGGAAACATCTTTTTCTCTACTTGTAATTTCAGGTAGATTTAAAATAATGTATTACACTTTCATATTAAATAGTGTTTTCTTAAAAAAAAAAAAAAAACCTACTTGTTGGCCTTAAGCTGAAAATAATTTCAAACACTTTAGAGACAGAAAAGAAATAAGCATTTTCTAGAAAGAGTATTTTTTCCGAGATACGCATGTGTATTTTTTTTCAATCAGGAAGAAAGTGCGTGCTAACACCCAGGGTTCTAGGGAGTAGGGCTGCTACTCGACCTCCCCCTGCCCCATCCCTGTCTTGCCTGACAAACCCAGACAGTCTGAGGCCATGCAAGTTTCTCGGGGCAACCACTGTTCTTCCTGCCCTCTCCGGAAGTATTGGCTCTTAACCATCCAGGAAGGTGGCCAGCCTCAGGCCAGAAGTCAAGATGGACAAAACTTAATTCATGAAATTCTTCATTGATTCTTTAGAGACACCAAGTTTTGTTAATATTGAAAAGAAAAAAAGAATCATGTAAGGAAACAAATCTGGATAATTTCATAACATACAGACTATATATAATGACATATTTAAATTTCACACAGGATCACATAGTATCTTTGGGGGTGAGACTTTCTGCCATACAGAAGCATCTTCCCTGACCGAGAGAGCCCTATTCCCAGAACACTCCACGCTGTCCTGGCCACAGTCACAGGATGCCGGAAGCTCTCACTCCCTGCAGGGTCGATCGTCTTTGGAACAAACTTGGAGACAGGCTGTGCACAATTTGCTCTATCCAGGACACATGCGTTCCAAAGTCATTGTCTCCTAGACGCATAAACTGTGTATAATAATCCAAGGCTATGGCATGAAACACTAGCAAAAGAGGCAGTTCTATTTACTTGTGTTTTTTTAATTTTAGTAATTTAGATTTAAACATGATATGTCCAAAATACTATTTCAACGCGTAACTCATACAAGTAGTAATGATATGTTTTATATTCCTATTTCCCTCGGCCCCCAGTCATGGTGACCAGAGCATTTGGCATCAGACCACATCTCCCAGACAGCATCCGCCATATGACCCCCATCGACCCGCTGCCTGGTTCACAGCTGAATGTGGCCAGCTTCTTGCCAAGACTCCAAAGCTCGTTTTAAGAATGGTGAATAAGGAGGATGCTTCTGGAATCCCAAATGTTTGCTCCTAACAAACCTGACAGACCCAGAGGTACTGAGGAAAAGGTCGGCTTAACGGTGGTGTTCTTCAGGTTAGAAGACATGAGGACCTTTGCCACCGGGCAGTGTTGACTTGCCCAGCCAGGAGCATGGCTCTTGTCAGAGAGCCATTTCCTGGGAAGGTCTTCAGCTATGCCCGCGATGCTGATGGGACAACACACGTCTTCAGTAAAATGGACACAGACTCAGAGTCTTGTTCCGTAGCTACTCTTGAGACCCAACGCTGGCTGTTTTTGTCTGTGTGGTGTGGGGCACAGGAATAGTGATGGAGAAAATACTTCCTTTGTGGAAGACAAAATGCACAATGAAGGGGAAGGTTTAATTCAGGCCATTGCAACAGGAAGAACACACATGAATGAGAAAGTTGGGGGTTTTATTCAGACGAGCAAATAAGAGAGTCATTGCAAATCTTATAAAAGTCACATACGGAAGGGTGGAGCTGGGTGTTATGTGAGAATATGAGAGAGCAGGGTGGTCTTTTGCGGTCGGCTGGTGCCGGGAACACCAAAGGGTGGAGGGATTGCGTAATCCTGGCTGTTCTCCCCAGAGCACAGGGCTCAGGTAAGCTCAATATTGTCACCTACCTCACGGGTCTTTAAAAGCCATGAAATCAATAACCGATGGGACGTGCCTAGTACAGAGCCCAGGCCCCAAGCCACAGCAAGCTGGCCCAGAGCCAGGCATCAGCCTCAAAGGCAGCCAAGTCAGCTGGTGACGGCCTCTGTGAGGTCCTGACCGAAAGCTCTGCTCAAACAGGGCGGTGATACACAACAGACCCAAACGGAATCTTCCTTTTTCAGGAATTTGATCTGGAGATAGAATGGGAGGCTGCAGGCCTGCAAACGGAGGACGCAGAAGGTAAAAATCCACCCCAACAAAGGCATGAGACAGCACGGGCTGTGAGATGCCAGGAGGAGGCCCTGAGGAAGCCGAAAGCAAGAGACGGGTGGGGAGCTGGAATCGGAGGTGGCGGCCGCAGGAAGGGCATACGCGGAGACCAAGACAGTGACACTCATTCACCACATGGCAGGGGACCAACCGCTGCCTGCTGCTAAGGGCCAACGCACGCTCGAGGGGCGTGATGTCTGACATTTGTGTGAATATGCCAAGACAGAGCCTTTAGAGCCACCCCTTCCCCTGAAAAATCTGGGATGAAGATCTAATATAGTTCATGTCATTTTATTATTATTAATAATACTAAGTATTTTTAAATAATCTTAGAATACAAAAAAGAAAAATTAAAAATTATCCCTTTGCTTCCACTAGCCAGAGAGAGCAATATTACAACATTGGCAGGTGGTTTTTTTCTCTACTTAACCTAGGCATATTTAACCTATCATGTATTTTGCTCTCTTTTCTTAGGAGTTTAGTGGGAGGGGGTCTATTTATTGATCTGATTTTGGCTTGGGCTTTTTTTTTTAATATTTCTATTTTTTAAAAAAGAAATCAAAATTAAAAATAGACAAACATGTCAGTATTCTAACGTTTTTGGCAATTTTAAGGCAGCATGAAATTCCAAAGTCTGAGAACTCCTAGTCTACATGGAAATTGAGGATACCCTGGGGAGCTTTCCATAACAGTGTGACAATTACCAAGAAAGCTCTGAATTCCCGCGTCTTAATTGATGTTCACCCACATTCCAATTGGCTTTCTTTCCGAAGCACTGACTTACACTATAGCTGCAAGGATTTGGGGGAGCAGAATCACAGCACGAAATGTAAAATGTGATTATTTTATTTATTAGGTGTTGATGACATCACCATCCATGTGCACACAATGACACTTCATTGTTTAAAAGGTTTTCTTTACCACTTCAGGAAAGAGGGTGTATTTCCCATGGTGTGGAATAAATTACAGCCACAGTTCCACCTAGGGGGGAAAAGGGCTCAAAATATCCCAGGCCTTCCTATCATCTCCAAAGTTTACAACTAAAAAGAGAAGGGAAAATTACTGAAGCCATATACCAACATGCAATGACATGCAACCATTTAATCAGAGAGAGAGAGAGAGACCAGCCACTGGAGGGTGAATGACCCACTTTATATCCTCAGGGAAGAAAGAGTCACACACAGAGCTGCAGAAGGTAAACCACATTCATGGGCCATCATCAATCTTTTTGAAAGCCTTTCTGAGCTTTAAAAGCCCATGATTTTTCAATTAGCCATTAAAATCACTCTGCCATCCACTATAAGCTCTTCTCCTGGAGACATTTGTAATAGATGAGGACAGACACGAAAGGGGGCCTGGGGTTGAGTCGGGAACTCCCTCTATGAAAGGGGCAACAGCCGTTCTAACAAATCACCCACCCGGGAGAGTGTGATAGCCTCAGGGGTGCTGGGGGATGCAGAGCCCCTCACCCCTGCCCTATGACTGAATGCGTTATGGCTGCTCAACCAAGCCACTCAAGAGGGTACCAAGTCCCAGCCGGCCAGAACTTTCTGAATACACAGCAGATGCAATTTCAAAAATTATTTTAGAACAATTCTATTTTTTTTCCCACCCAAACAACTTGAACCCAAGTCTGCTCTCAACTTCTCAGAGCCTCAGTCTTCACTTGCATAAAACACCTCAAATGTTCATCTCATTGACCTTGAAAGGAGTGGAGAGGTGCAAATACAGCTGGCACCCATCAGACGGAAGCTCAGAACAAAACAAATGGCAGCAATTACCATTCTCAATGCAGGGAAGAGGGGTAAAGCAAATACGGGCCCATAACACTGAGCCCCAGCCATGAAACCATAGCTTCTTAATCCAGCCAGATCACATGGCCAAAACCGAAGGAACAAATTTAGTGTAAGACAATATAATTAAGTGATAAGGATATGGTACAGATGCAAAAAGCCAGGACACTGGTGATATTGGAATATTCACTTATTCTTCAATCGTTCACTGAGTCCCAACAGCCATGCTGGGAGTGGAGGCATTCTTGCACCAGGTGTAGCGCTGGCCCTCGAGGAGCCCAGGTGAGCGGGAGAGACAGGGGAGCGCACCTGTGAAATAGGACTGTGTCGTGCGGCAGCCCAGCTCTTGTGGGAACCAAGCCGGTTGTTGGGGGAGCGGGATTCAGGCTTTTCCCAGCGGTAGGTTTTAAAGAAAGAGTAAACGGCAGCCAGGTGTGGAAGTGGCAGGAGGCACATTCCAGCAGACACATAAATGATGCCTCATGGTGGGGAGGGGAAACGGAGCGGCCAATGTTTGCCAGCCTACCTCTCTGGGGGCTGGGCTTGGCTTGGCAGGATTGGGGAATGGTGTGTGCAGGAACGCCAGTCTGTCCCTGGCTGGAGCCTGGTCCGGGTCATTTAAAACTTGAGGAATCTAGGATGTAACTCATGTAGACCTCTTCACGGGTTCTCTGTCACTCAGCTGTCTATCAGGGCCAGGCAACCTTTGTTTATATGTGTCAAATGCCCACCATGAACAGGCTGGGAGGGGACAGGGATTACTGGATGCCTGCCCCTTGTTCCTCCTTTTGTTCCCTTCTGCTTCCATTGCCCCGAGCCATTCTGTATGCCCCTTGCTGGTGATAAAAGAGAAACCGGAGTGTTTCGGTGAAGTCTCAGTCCTTTACACTAAACAAAATAATGAGGCCATCCTGGAGAAACCAGAGGTGGGAATGGTGGTCACAGGGCTATGGGAATGGCTGGCATCATCACAGGGCCTGGCTCAGATGCTCCTCCCCAGCTCACACCATTCTTCTGGAGGGACAATAACAGTACAGTGACTTTCCTGATCCAAATGTGAGATGGAAAGTCTCTCACCTGCCTTTCCTGACTTAACCTCCCGAGTAATGAGCCTCACAGAGGAGCATCCAAATGCACGTCTGGTTCTCACCTACTGGCCCTTTTTGCCTGCCAGGCACTGTGCTCTACATACAGCATTTTACATGCATCGTTACCCTCCATCTTCTCAGCAAACCTATAGCTGGGTCTAATTATTTCCCCTAATTTGCCAAAGAACCAAGTGAGGCTCAGACAGGTGAAATCGTGGTCCTCATTCTCTTAGCCAATTAGTGCCAGCCATGGGCTGCAGCCCAGGTGTGACCAGCTCTGAACGGCATGCTAGTAACTGAGGTCTTCTGTGGTCCCTTCAGACATTTGTCAGAACTGACATGGAGAGTGTATTGGGACACCTGGGTGGCTCAGTCAGTTAAGCAAGCTGCCTTCAGCTCAGGTCATGGTCCTGTGTCCCAGGATTGAGCCCCATATCTGGCTCCCTACTCAGTGGGGAGCCTGCTTCTCCCTTTCCTCTCTGCTTCTGCTCTCTCTCTCTCTCAAATAAACGCAATCTTTAACAAACAAAACAAAACAACAATAACAACACAAAAAAAGGAAAGTGTATTGATCTTGGGAAAGTCCCATCCTTCGAAAGGGTGTGCAGCTGATCATCACCAAGAATTGGTCATTGTGCTCTACACAGAGGTCTCGCCTGCACAAGAGATCTTATTTTTCTCTTTACCATCAATTTTGATTCTGGCTTTAACGACCTCTCAACTACTACAATGATGTGTAGTTCTCCTCCAGATTCCTCTGCAGTATTAAACTGTCAAGATTCACCTGAAATTAAGTCAGATAGCCCCAAGAACCTTGTAGGAAGCCAAAGTCCCAAAGCCAAAATCTCCTCTACATGGTCTTTCAAAGCAACCTGTTTCGGTTGCTCCCTATTGCTAAAATAGTGTCTGTTGGGGAGTACTCATAGCCCTCCCCCACCCCACTCCCTGCATGTATCCTAGGAGATAGCTCACCAGCTGAGGACAGGGGCTATTCCTTCAGATTCTGGAATCACTGCCTTCTATCCTTCCAGTGAACTTGATGTGAGAGAAAGAGTGCTGGAGGCAAAGTTAGAAAAGCTGGCCCCAAGTTTTGAATCTGTCAATCCTAAAACCCTGGGCAAATTCTCAAGAAGTAAGAATCACTGCATTGATGGATCATAGGGTAACTCTACTTTTAACTTTTTGAGGAACCTCTACATTGTTTTTCAAAGGGGCTGTACCACTTTGCATTCCCACCAACAGTGTGAGGGGGTTCCCCTTTCTCTACAACCTCTCCAATGTTTGTTGTTTCTTGCCTTGTCGATTTTTGCCATTCTAACCGGCATAAGGTGGTTTCTCAGTGTGGTTTTGATTTGAATTTCCCTGATGGTTAATGATGATGAACATTTTTTCATGTGTTAGCCATTTGTATGCCTTCTTTGGAGAAGTGTCTGTTCATGTCTTCTGCCCATTTTTTGACTTAATTATTTGTTTTTTGGTTATTGAGATTGAGAAGTTCTTTATAGGTCTTGGATACCAGCCTTATATCTGTAATTTCATTTGAAAATATCTTCTCCCATTCTGTGGGTTGTCTCTCTGTTTTGTAGACTGTTTCCTTTGCTGTGCAGAAGATTTTATCTTGATGAAGTCTCAAAGTTCATTTTCACTTTTGTTTCCCTTGGCTTTGGAGACGTGTCCTGAAAGAGGTTGCTGTGGCCAATGCCAAAGAGGTTACTGCCTATGTTCTCCTCAAGGATTTTGATGTATTCCTGTCTCACATTGAAGTCTTTTCATCCATTTTGAGTTTATCTTTGTGTATGGTGTAAGGGAATGGTTGAGTTTCATTCTTCTGTATGTAACTGTCCAATTTTCCCAACACCATTTATTGAAAAGACTTTTTTCCATTGGATATTTCTTCCTGCTTTGTTGAAGATTAGTTGACCATAGAGTTGAGGGTCCATATCTGGGCTCTCTATTCTGTTCCATTGATCAATGTGTCTGTTTTTGTGCCAGTACGATGCTGTCTTGCTGATCACAGCTTTGTAATATAGCCTTAAATCAGACAACGTGATGCCCCCCCAAGGATACAGATGTAATGAATGCACCTCAATGTTCATAGCATCAATGTCCACAATATCCAAACTGTAGAAAAAGTCAAGATGCCCATGGACAGACAAATGAATAAAGAAGATGTGGTCCATATAGACAATGGAATATTACTCAGCCATTAGAAAGGATGAATACCTAACTTTTGTATCAGCATGGATGGAACTGGAAAATATTATACTAAGTGAAATAAGTCAAGCAGAGAAAGTCAATTATCATTTGGTTTCATTTATTTATGGAACATAAGAAATAGCATGGAGGACATTAGAATAAGGAAGGGAAAAAATGGGAGGGAGGAGTCAGAGGGGGAGATGAACCATGAGAGACTATGGGATTGAAGGAACAAATAGGGCTTTAGAGGGGAATGGTGGGGGGGGGGGGACGGGTTGGCCCAGTGACGGGTATTAAGGAGGGTACATATTGCATGGAGCCCTGGGTGTTATACACAAACAATGAATCATGGAACCCTACATCACTGTATGGTGACTAACATAACATTAAATCAATCAATCAATCAATCAATCAATCACTGCATTGATGAGGATTCATTCGGGCCCAGGCTATCCAACCTGATAACCACCCTATGCAGGAAGAATGAGCATCATCTTCCTTTGTACTAATGGAGGAGCAGAAGCTTAGCACATGTCTTGCCAGGTCACGCAGTTAATCACGGGCAGCACAGAGACTTGAACCTCTACTGTGAGCATCTAAAACAGTGCTGATAATATGACGGTCTGAGTTCCAGATCCAATCTGTTGCCAACATGACCTCCTCAACTCCATTTCTTCATCTGCCTAGGGAGGAAGTTGAAAGAAAGCAGCTATATGGCATCTTGCATGACAAACATTTGCCACTTCTAGGACAGAGGGCTTCTGCACCAGAAGCTTTCATCTCTGGGCTGGGACATCATAAACCCTGATCTCCACACTTCAATCCTGAGAGGCAAGTCCAGTTGGGCTCCTTCCCAAACACTGGTTTCTATTCTTTCAGCTTCTAGTTTTTCAGTTGGATTTCATTTAATTGTTGTCATTTCATGCTTTCACCTTGAGACCCTGGGCCACCCTCTGCACCTTAAACACATCAGGCATAAAGAACACAAAGATAAATTCAATTTCAGGCTTTCTACACGGTGACAAGCCAGCTATTTCTAATATAACCCTGATGTTCTGCTAAATCCCTCTCAAGAGCTCCTCTTGAGGGGGGAAAAAAACCCCAATGCAACAGTTTCACAATCTTAGGAGCTAAGATAGAAGGATGGAAGGAAAAAAAGAAAAAGAAAAGGGGCAGGGGAGGCAAAAAAGGAAAAGATATGTGGTATACTCTTTTTCTTCTGAACTCATTTTCCTGCTCTGTTAACTTCAAATAATTTTGAGGCCATTTCTCCATAAATATTATACAAAATTCTACTATGTGTCTTGGCTTAAAAAAAAAGTATTTCAGAATATGAGGAAAGTCACAGATTGATAATGATGGGATGAAATTTGCTTGGTTTTTCTTTGTTTTCACATTTTCTAAAAGTCTAAATTTCATTGAATTTAAGGGGTATTGGTGAGAAAACATGCGACTGAACAAACTCAATCTCTATTTTCCTTCAAGTGAAGCAGGAATGCGAACACATTAAGGTGGACTTACTCCCAGGGTCACTAAAAACTCCTCATCCAGCCTCAATCAACCTACCTGTGGCCCCATTGTGTTCCTATTCTCCAGTGGAACTACAAATACGAAAGGCAGTCTATCTGACCCCAAACGGCAAACTGGTACCAATATCCTGATATCTGAAGTTCTCTGTATTTGTTGTCTCCTGCTGTTCAACAAATTACTCCAAAACTGGGGACTGGAAAAAGCAACTATTTATTATCTCACAGGTTTCATAGATCAGCAATCTGGCATGGTATAGCTGGGTTCTCAGGTTCAAGGTCTTTCATGACACTGCAATTTAGGTACTGGCTGAAGCTCTAGTCATCTTAAGATTCAACTGAGGAAGGATGGCTTTCAAGCTCACTCAGGTGACTGCTGGCCAAAGCCATCAGTTTCTTGTTTCATGGACTTCTCTACAAGGTAGGTCACAACACAGGAGCTTGCTTTCCCAGAGCAAGGACTCCAAGAGAAAGTGAGAGATGGAGAGCAAGGTGAAAGTCATAGTCACTTTATAACTTAATCTCAGGACAGACATCCCACCACTTTTCTGTATTCTATTTGCAGGAAGGGAGTCTTTAGGTCCAAGAGGAAGGAATTTTCACAAAGGGGCGGGGATTGTTAGAAAACCTTTTGGAGTCTCTTTAGCTTCCCACCAATAGAACATACACAATGGTAACACCATGCCATGACCAATAAGAGTGTGCAGAAATAGTTCCAGTGCACACCAGTTATCCCAGCATCATGACTCTCATAACTCCCCTCTTACTCTCAAAAGTTTCTCATCTTGATGATAAAATGTATGATCACCCTAGTGATAAGATGTTTCATTAAAATGTTTTCATAGGACAGGACCTGAATTTCCCTTTCTAACTGAGGGCTCCTGTGCTTGCTCTCCCAGGCAACTGGCAGTTCCTGTCCCATGTCATGCACAACTCTGCAAAGCACTAATCATCTGCCTTTCTTTGTCTTAACCACACCATACTTTCTACTACTTCATCATTTTCTTACTTTGAAAAATGATGAAATCATCATATGTATGAATATAACTGTATGCGATTATATGGAGTACAGATTTTAGATTTCCAGTTGTTTATAAATATTTGTGTATATATTTAGTATATTATGAGACAATGGCACTATTAATCATTTATCATGGTTACTTACCAAAAATAGTATATGGATGATACCATGAAAAACTTTCTGAAAATCTTTCATTTTTTGGACTTTTTCCATGGAAGATGAATATGCCATTAATGTAACTTTTTGCATTTGCTATCTGAATGTTTTCTCAAACCCAGTGGCGGAGCAATTAGTAAATAACAGGGAAAGTGATCTTAGTGGAAAAAATGCTTCTGTTATCTAAATTGTATTACTATTAGTTGAGTCTCTTTTTTGAGGAACTGCCTATCCATTTTTTTCATAAACATTTCCTAAGGACAAAAGTATTTCTGAACATATGGGCCATGTCTCTGTTTTGGATGTAAAAACTTCTGGCATTTTGCTGACTTCATTTCATTCTGAGTCACTCTCTCGTTTGCTATAAACATCAGGGTATTTTGATCAATTAGGAATAACTGAGATACTTTGAGCATAACATTGCTATCACTCTGTCTTTCCTAAGTGGGTAACTGATTGCCCAATGTGCTATCTTCCTCATTATTTTTAAATTTATATTTTCTGTTTACTTATTGTTCTGAAACAGATGGTCTGAGTAGAGTTCTGTTAAACTCCAGATAAAATGCTGCCTAGTCCAGTGCTCACCGATTAAACAAAAACTTCTGGCTCTGTGTTGCCTTCATAACTTGGTCATTACTCTCAACCTTTAGAAAAAACTTAGGATCCTTACATGGGTAATCCCTGTAAGAGTTCCATGACTTCACGTAACAAATAATCTTTCAAGATTGTTTTCACCTGTAACCAGGTCTGCTGTGCTCTGGAATTGTGCAACTAAATGGTCTTACAGGTAAATACTCAGTCACTCACACACACACATACACACACACACACACACACACAGACATCCATTCTTTTATTTGAAAATAAGGTTGTCAAATACTGAAGGCACAGCAATGCAGAATAAAGCAATGATGAAGACAAACAAAATCTTTCCTCTTATGAAACTTAAATTTTAGTAAGAGAGGCAAACAGGTAAACAAGTAAATAATAATGTTTAAGTCTCAGAAAGCTGTAAAAATAAAAAAATAACACAATTTGAAAGAATTAAAAGTGTGAAGAGGGTAAAGACTCTTTTAAGATCAGGAAGGATTTTCTGAGAAGGTGATTTTAAGCATGAAACTCAAATGCTGTGAGGGAACAAGCAATGAGAACACTTGGGGAAAAGAATATTCCAGGTAGAGCAAATGCTAAATACTAAACCCTCAGGTGGTCCTGAGCTTCTCTCATTCTGTGTGCAGAAAAACACTCCTTGAGTTGGAAGGTGGTTTTAGCATAATGGGAAGACAAGAAATGAAATGGAATATAACTCTTGACCCCCAGACTTCAAGGCTGGGTCTTCCAAAATGGTGGGTGGCCAGTTGGAATTTTATGTTCCAAACCAGTGTCTCACCGTTCTTCTCAGGCTTTCATTTCCGCCGTCTTATTCTGACTAAGTAGTTTCCTGCACCAAAGCCAACTGGCCTCCAGTCTGTCCGTCTAGTCCAGTCCACATCCTGCTGCACAAAGCACCGTGAGAAGCACTGGAAGTAAGGTAGGTGAAGGGCATCTGTTCACAATGGGAGAAAGCTTTCATCTTCTGTAGACCCAAACTATCAGCAAAAGCCCCACTCTTTCAGATTCCTTTAGTCTGCCACCACCTGGCTTTCATAAATTAACCTGTGGAATTCCATTAATTAAGCAAGGTTACCTAACAGAGTTTTTCAATGGTACCACTATTGACATTTTAGCCCTGATAATTCTTTGGTGTGAGGGCTATGTTGTGCATTGAGGGATGTTTACTGGCATTCCTGACCTTTACCTCCTAGATGACATTAAGTTCTACCCAACTTGTGACAACCAAAAATGTCTCCATGCATTGTCCTAAGTCCTCTGGGGAACCCAGTCCACCAGGAGGTTTCCAGGTTGGATCACAGGGACTTTTGCTGAAACCACACACCCCTGGAGTGAAGTGGGCGTCTTACCCCTTAACTGCGGGGTAAGAGATGGAGTTTCATGAATTAAACTACTGTTTTCATCTTGAAATTCAATTCTATTTCCTAGTTTTCTTTTTCTTTACATACTACTGATGTTCACTTTGAATACCTCGCATACTCACTCCAAATCTTAGTTTCTTTATCTGCAAAATAAATTTGAAACTACTGTCCTCATGGGTATCTTGTGGCAATTAAATAAAAGAATACATGTGGGGCACCTGGGTGGCTCAGTTGGTTAAGCATCTGCCTTTGGCTCAGATCATGATCCCAGGGTCCTGGGATCTAGCCCTACCTCAGGATCCCTGCTCAGTGGGGAGTCTGCTTCCCCCTCTCCCTCAGCCTGCTGCTCCCCCCCATTCATGCTCTCTCTCACTCTCTCTCAATCTCTCTCTCTCTCAAAATAAATAAATAAAATTTTTTTAAAAAATAAAATACATGCAAAGTACCCAACACATATTAATTTGTCAATAAAGTCAAGTTCTTTTTTTTTGTCAGCCAGAAGGTGCATCACTACTAAATGACAGATCAAAACTAAAAGCACCATCTCTTAGTTCTGTGGCTTCTAGAGAGAAGGGTCCTCTGGGGCTAGAGTTTTCTACAAAATTCTCAGATGCCCAGCACTAGCAGGTCTTTTCTCTCTTGAAATGTTTTGAAAGGGATGACCCAAATGGGGATGGAAGTGGCATAGGGGGAGCAGAGAGACATCCCAGTGGATCCTTCTACTTCTTTATCCCCCTCCTGACACATGTTAGGGGAAATGGGCCCCAGGAAACAAAATTAGGAGGCTTCTTTGACATAGGGAACTAAAGAAAACTTAATTTTCTAAAGTAATTTCACCAGCAGAGAAAGGTTTCGGGGTTTGTTATTGTTGTTGTTTAATGATAATGTTCTTGACTTTGTTGCCATCCCATCAAGACTATTCAAAATTTAGCAAAAACAGATCGAAAGAGATGATGAGGGGTGCCTGAGTGGCCCAGTCAGTCAAGTGGCCAACTTGATTTTGGCTTAGGTCATGATCTCGGGTTGTAAGATCGAACCCCATGTCAGGCTGTGTGTGCTGGCCATGGAGCCTACCTGGGATTCTCTCTCTCCCCCTGACATGCTCCCCTCCTCCATAAAACAAAGTGAGAGAGAGAATGATGAGTGGGACTTCAATCAGGACCTCCTCCGGAAACAAGTGTCTCCTTTCCAGAGACCCACCATTTCATTTTATCTTCTGCCTTGGCTCTGGCAACAATGAAGGGGTTAAAGCTCATCTGTAAAGCCCATAATGACAGACAATCATCTTTACAAGTGAGTTTGTTCTGCTGTATCTGCCGATATTTGGAGACATCTCTAGGGAATGAAAGGGCGGCCAAAGTTTTCTGTCTGACTTTTAAAAACCTCTCTTCTCTAAAAACACAGGTCCTCCAGGGGACTCATCGACCTGCCTTCATCAGGCCTTTCTGCAACCTCTCAACTACTGCTTGGGACATTGCCCCTGAAAGTGTCACCTGGCTGAGAACACCATTCTTCCTTATGGTGATCTCGCTTCACTTTTTTTAATCAGGGAAACCTCCCACAGCTGCTGCAATAGCCATTAGAGGTCATAAAGACCAATAAACCCCTTCTGAAAGATCTCAGCAGGATTCAAACAAGACCTTGATATTTGGGGCACTTACTTGATGTCACCAAGTGATGGGCCCAAAGCTGGGCACCAGCTCCTCGCACTGGGTTTCCTTGTCGAAGTGTAGAAGGCTCTGCTGCCCTGCACGGTGGGCCATGTGCTGGCCTTTGTGTGCGAGAGGATTCTCCGACCTCAGACTGCAAGAAGACCTACCCTATGGTTTTATATTCCCCTTGAGCCGAATGGCATGCTTTGGGGTACATGTGGCCGCACTTCAGTGAATATTTTTACTAGCTGTGACTATCAGCTCTTCTTTTTTTAAAGAGTAGGAAATGTAGGCTAATTAAAATAAGACCTAGTACACAACTTCTCTGCTTTGTCCCATGAAGGATGGAGACCATTATCAAGAATATTACTGATATATATATAGATAGATGTAGATAGATATATGTATATCTATCTATCTATCTACAGAATATATATATACATGATATATATGGAGAAAAATATATATATGTGTATACACACACACACACACACACATACACACATACATATTCTCCACACCACAGAATATACTGTAATGGAAAATGAGTAGAAAAATTCAATCAGATCTCATCTCGTGTTCTTGTTAGTCATTTTGTTAGTATTACACATGCAGAAAAAACTGTTTATTCAACATTTTTTGAGCACTTCCTATATCCTCGGTACTGTATTAGGCACCACGGAATAAACAGTGATTCCCTGTCCCCATAGAACACTCCAGCTGACCATCATTTACTATCTGATTTTCCTGCCCCAACATCCCACAAGGGTAAGTGTTTATTATCCCCATTTTATAGAGAGGGAAACTGAGGTGTAGAGAGAGATTAAATGTCTCCCCAAAGGTCACTGACTAGAAAGTGTAGGAATTCTAATTGGAATCTTACTTTCTCAAGCATAACACCATTTCTAAAGCATTACCTTCCTGAGGCAGTCTCCACTTCTACTCAACCCCGTATGCTGGAAATTCCATGCTTTTGAGCTTTTGAAAAAATTTTAATTTGATGGAAATTCAAAGGGAAATTGAACAGCTTTCTTATCTACCAAATCTGAAATATTCAGACACAATATCTTCTAGACCTTTTACTGTTCATGGTATTTCTATTATAGTGTTTTACACTAGAATCTACACATACACACACATTCACACATTCACACATTCACTTGCTCCAGGGCAGTAAAAAAAAAAAAAAGGGACAAATGAGTAACAATAGAGAGTTCCCTTTGTTCCATATATTTTCTCAGTTCAGATGTCTGTCCGAGAAAGAAGTCATATTCATACATGAGTGTGTATGGTTGTGGGAGTATCAGTAACTGCGTAAGACCAGTATTGCTTGACATATAAATAAAAATCTATTCAGTTCCTCGGTTTAGATGGTTAGAAATCAATGCTATCTGAAGTATTTGACCCCAGTTTCAAAAAGCATATAGTGAAATTTTGGAGCAGCAAGAAATTTATCCAAAACGGTACCCAAAATCTGTTTGACCTCTGAGAACAACAAGAATTGAAGGAAGTAAGAGACTGCAGCAAAGAGCACATACATGTGTGACCTGGTGCCTGTTTGTCAGTTCGGCCAAGATTGTGGATTTTCATCCTCTTGTTTTATTTAAGTCAGGAGCCCCATCTCCAAATCAAGTCAAACAGAGAAACCCTCAACTATGAAGAGATCAAGATAGAGCTGCTCTGGCTCTCTCAAGCCCTATGTTCCTCTGAGGAACCCGAGGCTTTTGAGGAATGTTTGTGAGGTCTTAGAGGCTCTGCGCAACAAAGTTTGAAAGCCACAAGCCATCTTTAGTTGTGCAAACGCAATCTGACACCAGCAGTGAAGAAAAAAATAATGACAATAATGATACTGTGAACCATGAGGCAAAGTATTCTGAAGAAGGAAGTAGCCTGTAAAGAAGCAAAGGATGAATAAAAGAAGGAAGGAGAGGTGTTGGGTGCAAAGGGTGGGGGGGGAAGAAAAGAGAAAGGGAGAGAGAGAGCGCGCCAGATGTGGGCTGGTCTAAATTGTCTTTTTTCATAACTACAATAAACCTTGATCTTATATTTTTAAATTTCCTTTTAACGGATAATGACTTCAGCACAAATTATAGGAAGTCAAAAAACATGAAGGATTATGGGGATACAATATGCTCAATGTAATTTTCAAAGGTCCTTTTTTGTGAGGAATTACAGTCAATTTCTCTGAATACAAAGTGACTTTGAAGTAACTTGTGCCGTCCGTCCGCTCGTACCGCCGGGAGCAGAGCTATGATTATGCTGTCAGCGAGGGTGCCTTAGTAGCACAGGCTTCTAGATGTGTCTCCTACCTATTCGTAGAAAATGCTGCCTCCAAAAGACTCCAATAAGTTGCTAAAACTAATAAAGAGAGTCATTATGCACTGTGAAAAGTCATGCTGTGACATAGCCCGGGAATCTTTCACTATAAAATGAAACATGTTTTAGACCTTTTCTTTCTTTCAAACACTTTTTCCTACTTTTTCTGTAAGAGGTCATAATAAAAGATCTCCATTGCTGACCGGCGGGAAAGAGAAATGTTTATTCCTCTTTTTCAAACAGACCGCACAACCCAGATTTTCGGGATTAACCCAAAACGTCAAATGTTTTATAAAATGATCAGATGATATGTTCCTAGGCAGGGCTCAGAAGAGATGTTTCTGTATCGTTCTACATGCCGTCGGAGAGAAAGCTGAGTAAGTCAGAGAGAAGATGTTTAAATTCCAGTGACAGGAAGCACAGGTCCAACTGCGTGCCCTGCACCCTCAGCGAACGCTGCCTGAGCTTGCACCAGGCACCCAGCCCTGCACTGGCCGCAAAGGATAAGTTGAGCCCAACAAAATACCTCCCCCCGGGTTGCTACAACAGCATCTTAATTGGCCCTGCTGCCTCCAGCTCTGCCTCCTCTAACCCACTTCTCTTCTGCAACCAGAGCAATTGTTCCAAATGCACACTGACCATGTCACACTCCTTCTCCTAAAGGCAATCCCTTCCCTCCTAGCTTGGCATTGGAGGTCCTTCGTGATGCGGACCTCTCCTGTCTCTTCTCCCAGGCACCTTGAAGACACTCACCCCCACGCCTTGGACATACATAAGTACTGCTTCCTTCACTTGAAAAGTCCTTGTACCCTCTTCACCTAACTAACCCATTCTTGCCTTTCAGGGCTCTCCCAAGGGGTCACCTCCCCATCAGAAACTTTCCTACCTTATTTCTTCCCTCCACTCATGTGGACCTCATGAGGAGGTTGTTTGGTAGTATTCGTTGTACCTGGTGTGTACCACTACCAAATAACTGGAATTTTGTTTGGTTATTTTTTAATGAATAAATTTTATTTTTTTCAAGCTGTATCAGGTTTATAAAAAAGTTGAGCAGAAAGCACAAAAAGTCCTCAACCCCCTCCCCAACACCATATTCCCCTATTATTTGCATCCTGCCCTCACATTTACTCCAGGCAGTTCATTTCTTTTTTTAGCACTATAGAACAGCCTGTTGTCTGGATACACCAATTCGTTTATCCATCCACCCACTGAAGGATGTCTTGATCGCTTCCAAATTTTGGCAATTAGGAGAAAAGCTGTAATACACATTTGTGGGCTGGCTTTTGTGTGGATATAAGCTTTGAACTCATTTGGGTAAATACCAAGAAATGCAATTATTGGGTTATATGATAAGAACACATTCCACTGTGTTAGAAACTGTCATATTTGTCTCCCATAGTGACCACACCATTTCATTTCCTTCAGCAATGAGTGAGAGTCCCTGTTGTCCCCCATCCTCACCAGCATTTGGTAAATCAGTATTCGGGATTTTGTCCATTCTAACAGGTATGTAGCAGCATCTTGTTGTTTTTTTTTAAAGATCTTATTTATTTGGCAAAGATCACAAATAGGCAGAGAGGCAGGCGCAGGGGCGGGGGGAGCAGGCTCCCTGCTGAGCAGAGAGCCTGATGCGTGGCTCGATCCCAGGACCTTGAGATTATGACCTGAGCTGAAGGCACAGGCTTAACCCACTGAGCCACCCAGGCGAACAATTTAATTGTTTGCAATTTCCTTAAGACATATGCGTATTGAGCATTTTTTTATATGCTTGTTTGTAATTTGTACATTTTCTCTGATGAGGTGTTTTTTTCATATCTTTTGCCCATTTTTAATTGGATTGAGTTTTTTTTTTCTTATTGTTGAATTTCAAGAGTTCCCTCTATTGGATAGGAATTTTGCAAATATTTTCTCCCAGTCCATGGCTTGTCTTTTAGTCTCTTACTTTTGTTCTAATTCGACGTGTCTCACGCACCTGGCTGAACATCCGCAGCTCTGTCTCATTTGTCTCGGTGACTCTCTTCTCCCTCAGATTCCGGCATGTCAGTACCAACCCCAAATACCATCAACACAACCCATTAACAACCTCCTTTGTTGTTTACCACTACAGGGCAGGAAATCCTCCCCATCACCAGGGCTTTGGTAGCATCTCAGAAGAGGAAGGGTAAGGTTGGATTTTATGGGGATTTTGAAGTTTGTTTTAAGGTGGTTCTTTCAGCATGGTTCTTTCACTTGATTGAGAGTGAATAAATATAAGGGCACCAGGACAGCTCAGTCAGCGGAGTGTCCAACTCTTGGTTTCTGCTCAGGTCGTCATCTCAAGATTATGAGATTGAGCCTCACATTGGACTTCATGCTGGGCATGGATCCTGCTTAAGATTCTCTCTCCCTGGGGCTCCTGGATGGCTCGGTAGGTTAAGCCTCTGCCTTCGGCTTAGGTCATGATCTCGGGTCCTGGGATAGAGCCCCCCACAGTGCTCTCTGCTCAGCAGGGAGCCTGCTTCCCCCTCTCTCTCTGCCTGCCTCTCTGCCTACTTGTGATCTCTGTCTGTCAAATAAATAAATAAAATCTTAAAAAAAAAAAAAGATTCTCTTTCCCTTTCCCTCTGCCCCTCCTGCTCATCCACTCTCCCTCTCTCTCTCTCAAAAAAAAAAAAAAAAAAAAAGAGTGGCTAAATATCAAAATATCAAAATATCTTGATATAGTTGCTTAAGATTGATGGAAGAAACAATACAACAGTTTTGAGGTGAGGGATAAACTTTCAGTCAATGCTTTCTATTGAAGAGTTGATGGGTCTTTCTGGAAGTCCCTGAAATGAACAATAAAGTTATTTGCCGGGATTAGGAGTTTCCAGGAATAACGACGTTATGCTAATGAAGACCATGCAATGGCAAAGTCCCATTAATGCAGATTGAGTACTCTGTATAGGTAATTGGTTCCGGCTAGTATTTGGTGTATTTGGTGTGTTTGATGAGGAACATAGGCCGGCAGACAGATAACCATTGAGTCTCAGCAGACTACCTCTTAGGGGCCCAGTTCAGTGGCACTGATAACCTTCTCGTCTTCCAAGACAGAAAATGCTGCCCAGCAAGAGCATGCCAGAAAGTTTCATAGGACATTTATTCATCTGCCCCAGGCCCTTTTTATCCCTAGGTGATGTGTTTGCTTTCTACTCTTTTGAGTGGCAACTCTAAAAAAGCATCTATAAAATCCCACTCATGGGGGCGCCTGGGTGGCTCAGTGGGTTAAAGCCTCTGCCTTCGGCTCGGGTCATGATCCCAGGGTCCTGGAATCGAGCCCCGCATCGGGCTCTCTGCTCAGCAGGGAGCCTGCTTCCTCCTCTCTCTCTGCCTACCTCTCTGCCTAGTTGTGATTTCTCACTGTCAAATAAATAAAATATTTTTTTAAAAAAATCCCACTCATGACTTCATTCAAAACACAGAATTCAGCTTTTAACATCTTGCTGCCCACTCGATCCATTCCCAGGTTACTCTCCTGTGAAAAGTCTCTGGGGATGCAGAGGTACTAAACTAAACCTGAAGGCTCTCCATGTGTATTGCAATCTCGGGATTGTCCTCTAACATGGTCTTTTGATGTAGAGGGGAGAAGATCTGAGGAGAGGGTCTTCCAAATTATTTTCCCTTAGAGACTTTGAACCATAAGTGTTGTCTGAGGCTTTTCCACCTTCCTTAAGTAGAGGTGTTTTTGTTTTTATTTTTATTTTTTGTAATAATGATTCTTCTGATATTTGGTATCAGATGTGCCTGTGTTTAGGGGTCTCATTGTGATGCCAGAGCTGGGGTTTCTACTGCTGATCTCCATGCCTTCGCCTCCATCTATCTCCCTGGCCCCATTGCCTCCCAACCCCTACCTGTGTCACTCAGCTCCAGCAAACACTGGTGACCCCTCTGTTATTTAGACATTCAGCCTCATTCCCTTCTCAGGACCTTTGCACATGCTGCCTTTTTCTTATCAGCTTGTTCTCCCTCAGACAGCCTTCTCTGACCACCCTAAAGAAAGCAACCACTGTTCATCTCATCCTAGCCACTCTCTAGCTTCACAACTGTTCTCAATAACTAAAAGGAGTAAGTCACTAAGATGAAAGGTACAGCATAGGGAAGAGAGTCAATGGTATCACAATAGCAATGTCTGATGACAGATGGGAGCCCACCTGTGAGCAGAGCATCATATAGAGAGTGGTCCAATCACCATGCCGTATACCTGAAGCTTAGGTAACATTGTGTGTCAGCTAAACTTCAATAAAATTAAATTAAATTATACTGAATTATTTATTTGTGTGTGAATTTATTGTATGTCCATCCCCTCCCACTAAAATGAAAGGTCCTTTAAGGGCAGAGACATCATCTTGCTTACACCTGTCTCCAACAGGGCCTGGCCCGAGATGGACACACTAACTTGTTTGATGACTGAATAAAGAAGTCTGGATTATAGGATCTTGTATTGTAGTCTTCACACTTATTGTTTCGCTCCTGCTGGATTCTTTTAATGATCAGTGAAGACTATGCCGCAGCCTAAAGCTTTATGCACTACTTTTATACAGTGCATCTTCCCATTATGAATGTGATGATGTAAAACAAGGGATAATCTCTGCCCAAAAGCTTTCTCATTGACAGTGAGTGCTGCGGCATCACTCTCTGGTGTTGAAGACATCCCTGACCTCAGCCCTCCTCTGGGCTGTCTCTCCTGTGCATTTCTAGGACTCCTTAAGTTTTTCTCTATTGGATTCTTTACCGCATTAATATAATTGTACGTCTCCCCAAATGTCAGAAGACTCCTTGAGGACAGAGGTTCCCTGCCTTTTTTTTTTTTTTCTTTCTATCTTTAGCACTCACCAGTGCTTTCTATGTGATGGAAAGTTCAACAAATGTTTGTCAAATTAGTCAGGAAAGGCTTTCTCCATTATTTATTTTCTGATGACTTTAAAGATAAGATCTATACATGAAGGTTCCCCACATATACCTGAACGTATTGATTTTCTTTCTACTTAAAGTCTAAGATGTTCGGTATAGGGTGCATGTAGCTAATGTTGGTCTCCCAAGAAATTGGTCAAGTGAGCATTTTAGAGCAGGACCCTTTTGCCTATAAGCCTCAGTGTTCATTCTTTAGTCAGCAAATGAGATGTGAGTGGAATAATTACAAAGAAATTTCAGTTCTATTAAAGGCTAAACCAGGGAATTTTATATCTTAACTCTCCACATTGCCTCCATTTCTGCTCCAATCCAATCAACAAGAGCAAGCCTAAGGTCTAAACCTATCAGCCACTTAGAACATACTAGTTGGTGAGGATGATATATCTGATAGCAATCTACATTTACTCTAGCCAAAAAGCTTATGAGGTCTGGTGCGTCACCTTCGAACCCCACACATACTGCTCAAGAAAAGACCATTCACAACTGGGAGGTCTCCTTTTCTTGGTGATTTCACCTTTTTTATAATTTGTTCAGGCTAGGATGGCACTGTCCAGCACTTAGCATTTTGCATCAGAGTTTTAGTACTTCAGTTAAAAATGATCTATGATTTATTTCTCTCATTCTAGAGAAAAGAGTAAGGCTAAGAGAATCATCTACATGCTTACCCACATTATGGTAACACAGGATTAGAGAGAAAAACAAAGCAGGGCATTAACAGAGGGCTCGAATCCCAGTTCGCAAGACACCATACTGTGGTCTTTTTCAAGAAGACAACACCTGAACTGAGGACCAAAATGTGTGCTCTAGCAACCCAATCAACTGTTTAAAGACATTTGTCAAAGGCTTACTGAAAGTCATCAATGCGTTCATTTTTAAATGTATTTAATAAATGCACCAGGTGCCAACTGTATCTCTTTTATTTCTCAAATCCCCATGAAGTGCATATGATTCTTCACATTTTGCAAGTGATGAAAGTGAAGCTCACTCATCACAGGAAAAAACAAAATATGTAACTATGTGAGGTAATGGATGTTAAGTAAACTTATTGCAGTGATCATTTCACAATATATACATGTATCGAAGCATTGTGCTGCTGTACCTGAAACTAACACAATGTTCTATGTCAGTTATATCTCAATAAAACCAGAAAAAACAGCTGAGGCTCAAAGCAGTTAGGTTAAGACTTTCAAATTGCACAGCTATTGTATCTTAAAACCCACCTCCATGAAAATAGAAGAGCGGTAAGTGAAAGTCTTCCAAGGGCAAAGGGAGCCAGTAGTGAAAGTTTGAAATATTATGAAGACTAAGTATGTCAGAATACCAGGAGTTAGGAAAAGGGAACCAAAAGGAGAATATTTAGGGAAACTATCTGCAAAGAATAAAAAGAAATCAAACTGTCTCTGAAGGGTGAAATATGCCTCAAAGTCTAGGAGGTGCTCTTCATGGATAAAAATAGACACTCATAAGGAGAATGTTATGAGGGACATGAGTAGGTGTATCTGAAGCTCAGTGACTCCCACCCCATCCTGAAGAGAGTAAGTGGAAGGAGAAAGGGTGAAAGAGGGGGAGGAAAAAGAAGAAAGGGAGACAGGACGCCATATGCAATAAATACAACTAAGGGAGTGTCTTCCATTTCATTAAGCATCTTAAAATGCAGGTGTTGAAAGGAACTGAGAGATCATCCCACATTCCAGCAAATCCATATTTATGTTCTCTCCGACAACCTGAGAGCCTCATGGTTTGTCTTTATGATCACCATAGCCACCGTCTCCAACAACTTCCTTAGGGAAGTGGTTTCCTCAAATTCAAATGCTCCAGATGTAAAAATGAGTCATCAAGTTGTCTCCACGTGATCTATTAAATATATATATATAATATAAATATATTAAATAAGAAATATATATATTATATATTATATATATATCATATATTTATATTTATATTATATTAATTATTTTATAATTGTATAAAAATATAATTAATTATATTATATATTATATTAATTATATTATTTATATGTATATTATAAATATATATTTGTTTATTTGTTTATTTACAGCATAACAGTGTTCATTGTTTTGGCAACACACCCAGTGCTCCATGCAGTATGTGCCCTCCCTATTACCCACCACCTGGTTCCTCAACCTCCCAACCCACCCACCTCCCCGCCGCCCCTTCAAAACCCTCTGGTTGTTTTTCAGAGTCCATAGTCTCTCATGGTTCATCTCCCCTTCCAGTTTCCCTCAACTCCCTCTCCTCTCCATCTCCCCATGTCCTCCGTGTTCTTTGTTATGCTCCACAAATAAGTGAGACCATATGATACTTGACTCTCTCTGCTTGACTTATTTCGCTCAGCATAATCTCTTCCAGTCCCGTCCATGTTGCTACAAAAGTTGGGTATTCATCCTTTCTGATGGAGGCATAAAACTCCATTGTGTATATGGACCACATCTTCCTTATCCATTCATCCGTTGAAGGGCATCTTGGTTCTTTCCACAGTTTGGCGACCGTAGCCATTGCTGCAATAAACATTGGGGTACAGATGGCCCTTCTTTTCACTACATCTGTATCTTTGGGGTAAATACCCAGCAGTGCAATTGCAGGGTCATAGGGAAGCTCTATTCTTAATTTCTTCAGGAATCTCCACACTGTTCTCCAAAGTGGCTGCACTAACTTGCATTCCCACCAACAGTGTAAGAGGGTTCCCCTTTCTCCACATCCTCTCCAACACACATTGTTTCCTGTCTTGCTAATTTTGGCCATTCTAACTGGTGTCAGGTGGTATCTCAATGTGGTTTTAATTTGAATCTCCCTGATGGCTAGTGATGATGAACACTTTTTCATGTGTCTGATAGCCATTTGTATGTCTTCATTGGAGAAGTGTCTGTTCATATCTTCTGCCCATTTTTTGGATATGATTATCTGTTTTGTGTGTGTTGAGTTTGAGAAGTTCTTTATAGATCCTGGATATCAACCTTTTGTCTGTACTGTCATTTGCAAATATCTTCTCCCATTCCGTGGGTTGCCTCTTTGTTTTGTTGACTGTTTCCTTTGCTGTGCAGAAGCTTTTGATCTTGATGAAGTCCCAAAAGTTCATTTTCGCTTTTGTTTCCTTGGCCTTTGGAGACATATCTTGAAAGAAGTTGCTGTGGCTGATATCGAAGAGGTTACTGCCTATGTTCTCCTCTAGGATTCTGATGGATTCCTGTCTCACATTGAGGTCTTTTATCCATTTTGAGTTTATCTTTGTGTATGGTGTAAGAGAATGGTCGAGTTTCATTCTTCTACATATCGCTGTCCAGTTTTCCCAGCACCATTTATTGAAGAGACTGTCTTTTTTCCATTGTATATTTTTTCCTGTTTTGTCGAAGATTATTTGACCATAGAGTTGAGGGTCCATATCTGGGCTCTCCATTCTGTTCCACTGGTCTATGTGTCTGTTTTTATGCCAGTACCACGCTGTCTTGGTGATCACAGCTTTGTAGTAAAGCTTGAAATCGGGTAACGTGATGCCGCCAGTTTTGTTTTTGTTTTTCAACATTTCCTTAGCAATTCAGGGTCTCTTCTGATTCCATACAAATTTTAGGATTATTTGCTCCAGCTCTTTGAAAAATACCGGTGGAATTTTGATCGGAATGGCATTAAAAGTATAGATTGCTCTAGGCAGTATAGACATTTTAACAATGTTTATTCTTCCAATCCAAGAGCATGGAACGGTCTTCCATCTTTTTGTGTCTTCTTCAGTTTCTTTCATGAGTGTTCTGTAGTTCCTCGAGTACAGGTCCTTTACCTCTTTGGTTAGGTTTTTTCCCAGGTATCTTATGGTTCTTGGTGCTATAGTAAATGGAATCGATTCTCTAATTTCCCTTTCTGTATTTTCATTGTTAGTGTATAAGAAAGCCACTGATTTCTGTACATTGACTTTGTATCCTGCCACGTTACTGAATTGCTGTATGAGTTCTAGTAGTTTGGGGGTGGAGTCTTTGGGGTTTCCCATATAAAGAATCATGTCATCGGCGAAGAGAGAGAGTTTGACTTCTTCCTTGCCAATTTGGATACGTTTGATTTCTCTTTGTTGTCTAATTGCTGTTGCTAGGACTTCTAATACTATGTTGAACAAGAGTGGTGAGAGTGGGCATCCTTGTCGTGTTCCTGATCTCAACGGGAAGGCTGCAAGCTTTTTCCCATTGAGGATGATATTTGCTGTGGGTCTTTCATAGATAGATTTTATGAAGTTCAGGAATGTTCCCTCTATCCCTATAATTTAAAGCATTTTCATCAGGAATGGATGCTGGATTTTGTCAAATGCTTTTTCTGCATCAATTGAGAGGACCATGTGGTTCTTCTCTCTTCTCTTATTGATTTGTTCTATCACATTGATTGATTTGCGAATGTTGAACCAACCTTGCAACCCAGGGATGCATCCCACCTGGTCATGGTGGATAATCTTTAATTAATTAATAAACGCTGTGTGCTACCTCTACTATTTCATGACTAAATAGCAGGACTTAAAATATTTTTATTGCTAAGATCCTTCCAACATCAGGAGACTGTGAAGCCCAACAGAACAAATGTTTAAAAATCAGACATCTCCAAGCTAAAGATCTCCCTGCTCCACAAAACCTAAACATTGTTTTTTTTTCCACTTTCAGATATAATTCTGGCAAGAAAATAGGTATTTTCTGCACTTTCCAAAGTAATCACTTCCAAATTTTCTTTTCTTCTTTGTTCAATAGGTAATCAGACTTCACACTAAATACAGATTGTCTAGGTCTTCCAAAACTAACTAAGTGCACTAGAAGGGTTATATAAGATCTTTAGTCTTCATAACAAAACACACAAATTTTTCACACCAGCCCAGATTGCAATGCTCCAGGATTATGGCATTAGGCACTTTCTCTGAAGCCATCATCTTGAAATGATGAGACCTGTTTTTTTCTGGGACAATTCAAGCAGTTCAAAGCTGAAAAAATTAAAAATAAAATTATTTAACTTATACCTCCTTGACCCTTCTTTAATAAAATTTGTTATCTATTGTTATACCTTTTTCTCCTTACTTATAGAAGAAATCCATAAAAGTTAGATCATAACCCACTGGGAAAGCTACCCACTTCCATACTACTCGGGTCACTTTTGGGGGATATATTTTACAAAACAACTGGACCCAACTGTAGATAAAAAGCAAAAGCCCATCAACCTTTAATGAGCTGGACAGATATTCATTCTTGAAAGTTACTATGATACCTTTCTATCTCTGGGCCTTTTAACTTACAATGTATTATCATATTAACTTTGTTGGTTTTCACAACACTTCTGTAGGGTAAGAAGAATGTATACAAGTGATCTTATTTTACAGTGGAAGGAAGACTCAGAAATGAACTATCATATTACTTCACTGAGACTTACAATAAACCTGGGTCCTCTGCTCCTTTACAATAAGGTGACTCCTGTCTACCTTCCCAATCTAAACAAATCCATCAAGACCTCCCAGGAAGATAAGAATCAAAGCTTCTAGTTCCATTGTATCCCCTACCCACCCCTCCCTCCACTTCACCTCCTTCAGAATTCCCCTTAATCCAATTTGACCCATTTCATCAATGCACCTAATGAACTATCTATGTGGAATCAGAATGAAGTATATAAAAACTCCACAGAAAGACTAGAACCCCATAGACTGGTATTTCATTAGTTCTTCATTTCAGCCCTCAGCTTTTAAATATTAAATTATGAGTATTAAATTGCAACAACTTTGCTCTTCTAGACTGTTGGTGACTAATGGAACACTGAACCTTGCAACCCAGAGAACGGATAACTGTAACTCCCAAACAAGAAATCTTGTCCACACCCTTAATGGCTTTCAAATGTACATGAAGGACATTAGGAAAATACCCAACCATTTATAAGTGAATTCTCATTCTCTCTCTCCTCCTTATTGCTCTGATGAAAAAGAAATTTCTGTCTGATTTTGGTTATTGTTTTTTGTTTGCTGAAACAATCTTGAGTTTCATATTAATTTTATACATATTTTTAGCCAAATAATATAATGAATCTTTCTCACTTTAAACAGTAATTTAAAAAAACATTAACGTGTCTGCAAAAATAGATGTCTTTGCTCTCCTTCCTATGTATCTGGATAGAAGCATCTCAGCAATTCGGCCAGAAGTGTGGTCTGACTTAACATAGGAGCAAGAGAAGTTATGGGTCTGACCAAATGTGTCCCTTGAGGCTTCTTCAACAGACATCAAAGACTTAGCTGGATTCTCTATCCAGTTTTGAGGTTTGCAGCTTAGCTTTTTTGCACAGCATTTGGGCTACCACAGAAACAAAGCAGAAACTGTAGAACCCAATAAATAGGAATTGATTAGGGAAAAAAGTGAGCTGGCCTTTTAGATAAACGATCCAGTGAAGTGAACCACCTCTCAGCGGTCTCAGGGTCTTCGTTTAAAGATCTTAAGCAGATTCTACAATATGAAGGCCCTTCAGTTATTCTGCTTTTAGGACTCTTTGATCTCACCATTCCAGAGCCACATAAAACTAGAATTATCTGGTTCACTTCGAAGAAGTTCCTGTCTTCCCAGAGTTGAGATGACAATTACCAAGAAGGGGGAGGGAGCCGGTGGGGTACCAGCCCACTGAATCTTCTGGGCAGTGAAAGAAAGATCAAGGTACTCACACTGTTCTGTAGAACTGTGCTCTGGGGTTAGGTGGATGTTAATCCTCTGAAATGTGACTCCTGCAAATAGAGACGGGCTCCAAGAGTAACGTAAGCACTGGATTTCAGTTTCCGTGTGAGAAAATGAATGTAAATATCTCATCACTAATTCATATACTGTTACTTACCAAAATGACAGTAGTTAGATATATTGTGTTAAACAAAAAATATTATGAAAATAAATTTTACTCATTTTTATTTCTTCTTTTGGTGTGGTCATTAGACTAGATTACATGCATGGCCCACGTGACTTTTCTCTTGAACTGGGCTAGCAGAGGTAGGCTCTGTGAGCCCTATCATCTCCATCACAGCCACTGCTCTCTGCTGGGGCAGGAGAAGCAGCCACAGACAAGATGTAAATGACTGAGCTTGGTTATCTTCTAATACAACTTTCTTTGCAAAACCCGGTGGTGGGCCCCATGGGCCAAAAGGTGCAGATATCTACTCTAGAGCATAACCAACATTTTAAAATTAAGATGCTATTTGTCAATAATCTTTTTTATTTGGCAGTTTTAATGAGCCAACAATAGGTAAAGCAGAAGATAAGGAGATCTTATAGTTTGCTCTGCATACAGCAGACTCCAACTGTCACAGCCTTGCAGGGCCTAATACTGAGCACCCTGGCCGTGTTTGTCCCAGGGGAGCCTGGTTCTCATTCTCACCATCATCACCATGTCTCATTTCAAGCCAGCCTTCAGAAGCAATTAACCAGCCACTATTCCTTATGATGACAGAACACACTCAGGCACTCTCTGTAGTAACGGAAATTTCACGCAAAGGCTCAGACACCAAGTTCCTCTTTGAAGGCCAGTGCCAGTGAGGTAATGTGTGAGTGAGCGCCATCTTGAAACACTCACTCGGCCTCTTTTTACACCTTGATTGCTAATTCCTTTACAACCCAAATCTGCAATTCAAAGCTGCATTTGGACATTTTGACAGTATTTAACTGGCGGTATCTGGACCTGGTTTCATAAGGACATTCTGGAGTTCCAGGGGCCAGTTGCAAAATGCAGTACAATAGCCCAAGTCTCAAACCAGAGAACACTCAACAAGGAAGAATAATGCCTGAAACCCTTTGCCCTCAGATGTAGTCTGAGAAGAAAGGAAACAATGTACTGATTAGCATGCTGAGATGCTAAGGAGAGCCCAGTAATATTAAATATCTTAACAAGGAACGTACTGAGGCAGGTTGATTTCCCTAGTATCTCAACTTAAAAGCAAAGGTTAAATGTTTCAACCAGTTCTCAAAGTTCTTGCCAGTCTCCATATCAGTTATCATCTGGATTTGCTCATATCAATAGCAAAAGTTGGCAACATGAAGCGAGCATCAATGATTTCAATGGATGACTTCACAGTTTGTACCCACAGACGCTAGGAAATCCGCACCTCACCCACCACTGCGTTGATAGTGTGCCGGTTTATATAAATAATCGCTGTTAAATTAGACAAGTTTATCTTTACTAACACACTCAGAACTTCATTTCCATGTTTCTTGCTGAACGAAAATGAATACATGCACATCTCACTCCACAGAAAAACCAAGTTGTCTCCAACAGTGGCAAAGGAACAAGGAAGGACAGAAGCTGAATTGCCTTAGCGCTTCCTCCTATCACTTCTCTGCCAATTTTAAACAGAGAGGATCAAGTTACTACTCTAGAAAATAAGCAAAACAAATCATTACTGATATTAATCATTGTCCGTTTATTTTTCCTCCTCTTTTATTTAGTTAGGTGCTGACATGCGTAAGCTTTAAGTAAATTGAACGTCCACTTGTATTTTATTGCTCGTTACAAACCCTCAAGCCCCAGCAATAGTCACAGTTTATGTTAGAAACAGCAAAATCGATGTGAGTTCTGGGGTTGACAATGACGGATGGAAGCCTCACTCAGACACGCTCAGGGCTCTACGGGACCTGAAGTCCTCGGGAATTTTGCACGCCGTTCGGTACCCAGGCAAGAAGGAAGACAGCCGGTTCCCACATGCTCCCACCCACACGCCGCCTTGACAGCCACGGGTGGACTGGTCTGCAACGCATATCCAGATCACCGAATTTCCTGAAGAGGTAAAGCTAGACACAGAGAAGTCTGGGGCTCTGCACCAAATGCTCTCTGGTTTTCTGACGTCTGTACTCTCCCCAGAAGCCCTGCAACGGGCTTGCCAGCTGAGCTCAGGACCAGGGACCAGAGGAGGAGCCCCACGCTGGCCCAGGGCTGCAGGGTGACACCTGGCAATTCCCCGCTCCCTTTAGGTGCCGGTCTTCTTATCCACCTATAGCTAATAATGCCTACAGTGCATATTTTGAGGGTTTTGTGTACAATATGCATTGTGGGCCCTTGGTATTTACTAGGTACCCTGTGAGTGTAAGACGCCTGTGTCTTTCCGATGGAGGAGTTATTCTGAGGACTTCCTTTGAGTCCTCATGCTTTACTATCAAAACGTGCCATGTGTCTGTCTCACCGGATAATAAGGAAGGAGATTTGGTTCCCAGTTTTCTGCAGACAGTAATACCCCACATGAATCTCCTCATCCTCTGCTTAGGACACCTTGCCGGAGCCTAGCAACACAGAGACGCACGAGACACCTTCGGCTCTCTTAGATTGCCCAGCATGGTAAGGCAGGAAGACATTTACAGAATAAATGACCGTGTGTCATGAAAATCTCTCCTAACAGAGGTGTAAAAAATGTGCTGCAGGTGAGAGCACTGATATTTGAGCAATCAATTTTGTCTAGAGGGAGGAGGAGAAATCGTCCAAGTTGGGGAACATACGAGTTGGTGGCTAAAAGACGCCCTGCAGAGGGTCAGACGGAGAGCACAACAAAGGAAGCCTGGGCTGAGGAGAGGATATGGAGGTTCCACAGTGGGTAGGGGGGAAGCAGGGGGTGGAAATGAAATCTGTGAAGAGAGGCTTGTGAAATCGACTGTATATTTTAAACACGTATTTTGACCTAAGAATGATATTTTCACAATTCATTTGCTAAAAAAAAAAAAAAAAAAATTGGTAGTAATTATAAGTTACCATTTCCACCTAGAGCTGACCTTTTTATCTTAAAGATAACTTTCTTAATAAAAACTCTGTTAAAAAAAAAAAAACTTATACATTCTTCCTGTGAAAAATCATGTGGTCAGAGAAATGTTGTGGTTTTTTTTAATAATATATCACTTCAAAGGGCTTGACTTTTCAGCCAACCTCAGTGCTTCTCCTTTTCCTCCTGTCAGTATTCATCTACCCTCCGTCTGCTGACTTTATACCACTTATGTGATCATATTCCTCTGAGCAATAGGAAGGCATCGTCCTACCCATTGATCGCAACCCGCAAAACTGCTTTCCAGTTCAAAACCGTGTCATGGAATAGCAGACCATACGCCCAGGGCTCAGCAGGGTCAGGATTCCTTTTCAATCCACAGTATCACTTTGCTTGTCTAAGACCTTGGCTGTCCCCTCGATACTCACCTTCCTTTGTAATGGAAGAAGTTGCTGCTGGCCATAGTGTTCACTAGAAAGGGGTGGTAGGCAGCCTGGGACCTGTATTCCGGTCTCTTCTGGCCTTCATGGGACCGAGCCAGGCAGGGCTGGGAGTCCTTTAGTGTCCACTGTTATACATGGTGTACTCAAAGTGTGAGATTGGACCACATACGGTGCAGAATTTTGCTTTAAATAAGGAAATCACAATGCACAGAAGTCCTTCCCTCCTCCCGCTATTTTTTTTAAATAAAGATTTTAATTTTTTGAGAGAGAAAGAGTGAGAGAAAGAAAGTGTGAGTGTGGGTAGAGGGATAGAGAGAGATGCAGACTCCCAGATGAGCAGGGAGCCTGACTTGGGGCTTGATCCCAGGACCCCGGATCAGGACCGGAGCCAAAGGCAGACAGTTAACCCACTGAGCCACCCAGGCACACCCCTCCTCCTGTTTTCCATTCATCTTGGGACCTCTGAGGGCCGTCCCCACATCGCACACACCACCACCACTCAGAGACCAAGTAAGCAGGGTTGGGGTTTACACAGGAACCAGGTCAAGGTGGTTCATCTCAGCTTGGGGAGGATTTCTCCTGCCAAGAACTTGGGTCTTCTGAAGGCCCCGGATCATGACTGGCACAGCTGATGAGTAAGGAATGGCAGAGTTTACTTGAGAAGTTCACTATTTAAAATTCTCTAAGTCACATTATTCCAAAGCCTGCCCAGGATCACCGGTAGCTTAGAAATCATAAATACCCAGAAGCAGGCCCCACACTAGACCTGCTGAACCAGGAACAGCTTATCAGAGAAAATGCCTCTCTTTCTACTATGCTCAGTTAGAACTCAGCCAGAGATAAAATAACTATATAGTAAAATTGGGATGTGTCCGTAAGTCGTACGGTCAATGAACATAGCTAGCTTCTCATGGCAGGATTGAAATGATGTTTCTCATGCTGCTATCTGCACTGCCCCAGCCAATCAGAGTCTACAGAATCAAGGCCAGGAAATAGAAATTGCCAAAAAAATTCCTGTGCCAAGTCTGAAATACAGCCACTGGGTTAGCCTGCTAAAGTTTCCACTCTGAATTCTCATGACTGTACAGGTAGGGGTGTTTTATTGGGGTGGGGGTTGAAGCAATCCCTGTTCCGACCACCTCAAACTCCACACAGACTTCTGAGTGACCCAGCAGCATTCCCCAAAGACGGCTTTGGAATTTGCCAGCTACTGACAACCGTGTAATTGAGCTGATGCCACCGGGAAAGTGAACTGTTCTAACTAGTAGGACAAATTCTACAGCTAAAAACCAATAAAGAGGGTCAAACCCACAATGCAAGTTCAGGTTGGGCTCCTGAGAAACTCAGCTTCCTGTGGAGGCCCATTCATCCCCACAGGACACTCAGGGACCAGTAAGGAACACCTTTCTGGGTCCACCTTTGTCTCCTACGATAAAGCTGGTCCTTTACCCCCTGAGGAGCGGGCTCTGCAGACTGTGTCTCCAGGACCCAGGAAGCATCTGTGCTGACCCCACCACAATTTCTCCTGACCTGCCGTGTACATTTTCAAAGCCGTTGGTCAAGGGTAAGGGTCCGGCTTGGCAGCGGTGGAGCAGAAGGAAGTGAGCGACCCTTGTAGCGGGACAACTAGGCACTGTGAGACTCAGGAATAAACATGATGGAACCCATTGTTTATGTAAGTCATCCCACAGGAGCTCCAGAAACCAAATCTCAGGCTTGGTCCTTGGGGAAAAGAATGATAACAGCATCATAAATTTCTACCCAAGAACATCACCGTGTACATAATGTATTACAGGTAGTATTTTTGCATTTCTGAAAGTGTGCTTTGCACACATTGCTTAGAGAGGTTAAGTAACCTAAGATCATACAGCAAGTACAAGAGCCAGAAACTAAGAAAAATAAAACCACCTGCTTAAAGAGATCTATGTTCTGTATCCTTGGGAGAAACCAAATGTCATCAGTCACTTAGTTCAATTTATTACTAATTACCACTAATTACTAATTTAGGATTTTTTAAGGACACAGGTCCCTACATTTCTCATCACGACTTCTGGGGCACCCTTGATCTCTTTTGGCCATCATTTCTTGGGGACAAACTGTACACCACCCATTGCACCAGTCTACTTAATTTCATTAACTACTAAATAATCAATAACTACAAAAAAAAAAAAAAAAAAAAAAAAAAACCTTTGCAAAAGAGTTTAGCAAACCACGTCAAGCCTAGGCATCAGCCTTGTTTGGCCAGTAAAGGAAGACTGAGAGGGCCTCTTGAAACAAAGGGAGCCCCTAGGAGGGAGCGGGAGCACCTTGGCAACTCTTACCCAGAGGACAGTTCCCTGTCTGCTCTTGCTAGAGGGGCATCCTCATCCCTACTGACTCATGTTCTTTTCATAAAAATTTATTTCAGCAGTGCATATAAAGAGACCATCTCACGTAATATTGTAGCTCATCATTTTATTACAACTGCCATCAGATTTTATCTCCACCCTCTACCAGATAAATCTCCCAGTGGCCATGGGCAGCACTTGGGAGAAAGAGCACAGTCCTGAGCCAGTACATGGCTCCACTAAACAATGAATAACAGTTACTCACCAAGCTGCACAGCATTTATTTAAATTTAGCAGATAAAGAACAAGCAGTGGGCATAGGCCCAAGCTGGACTGAAAGTCATTAATAGCATTAATTGCAATAATAACATTAATTTAGTGCCCTCACTGTGCCGGGAGCTGTGACGAGTCTTGTAAAGTTCTATGTATGTATGTATGTATGTAATTTAATTTCATGTAATCCTCTTAGTAACCCCTGGGAGCTAGCTGCTAATATTATCCCCACTTTCAGGAGTCAGGGGTGCAGAGGGTTAAGGAAACCACCCGTGGTCATGTGGGGGCTGAGGGCAGCTTCAAATCCAAGGAGAGACAACAGAAATTACATTCTAAATAATCATGCTACTTTGCCTAGTGGGGGGGAAAAAAACAGATTACCCAATTATTCCTTAGATACCACTTCCTTCGATGTTCCTTTGAATGTCACTTCCCAGTTCCCAGATTCATAAATTCTAGACTTAGAATGTACCAGCACACTGCATTTTAGGTGACTATTATACCCCACTTCCAGTCTACATGAGAGAGAAGTATTCCCTGTAATGTTTCAGCATGTCTTGGTTCCAACAAATAGAATAATTATATGAGAGGGGATGAAAGAATTCATGTGGGTAAAGGGTAACTAAAGCCTTTAAAAAAAAAAAAAAAACCTCAAAAAATTTCATGCCCAAATGTTGGTTCAGACTGCAGAAACAAAGCTCTGAGGAAGTACCCAGAAAAAGGAAAAAAAAAAACCTCATCTTCTCTTTCTTTCCCTGGGAAAATACAATTTTCATCAGACAGTAAAGCCCTTTTGGGTAAAGAATCCATTCCAATTGGCTAAACTATTTATAGGCATGGTTCACCGAAAATATAAAGGCAATAAAAATATGATACAGAATTTTAAAAATGAGATACTTAAAAATGACTTCTCAGGAAAACTTTCAAGAAACATAAAATTATAGGTGACTCCTAGTTCCAACTCTGAGGACTAAACAGAGGTGTTTGGCCAGTTGTAGGTAAACAGAATGCTGGGAACTTCCTGCAGCACTCACGGGCTTCTCTGAATTTGAAGGAATTCTTGCTCATTTCAGTTAACATAGCTTGAGAGCTTGAGAGCTTTGTGGTTGTCAGAAGCTATACGGCAAACCTAAAATACAGAATCAATTTGTGTTCCAGAGGTTTTTTTGGTCTTTCTATGAAAATAAAACTAAACCACAAAATCTCTTCAGATTCTTGAGGCCACAGGGTCTCGTTAGAAACCAAAACAAGAATTTCCTTATAAAATTGTACCCAAAAATTGTTATGAATGATAAATCTCAGCCATTCTCTATCCAGTGCCAAAACAGCAAGAAGAAAATTACAGTCTTTGGTTTTTTTTGTTTTTTATTAAGTTTTTTAATTTTAATTCCAGTATAGTTAACATACAGTGTTATGTTATTTTCAGGTATACAATATAGTGATTCAAGAACTCTATACATACTCAGTGCTCATCACAATAAGTGCTCTCCCAATTCCCCCCACCCCTCCACCTTCCCCTGGTAACCATCAATTTGTTCTCTATAGTTAGGAGACTGTTTTTCAGTTTGTCTCTTTTTCCCTTTGTTCTTTTATTTTGTTTCTTAAGTTCTACACATGAGTGAAATCATATGGTATTTGTCTTTCTCTAACTGACTTATTTCACTAGATATTATACTCTCTAGCTCCATCCGTGTCCTAGTAAATGGCAAGATTTCATTTTTTAAGACTGAGTAATATTCCATCATAGATGACAGACTGATAGATAGATAGATAGATATCACATCTTCTTTATCCATTTATCTATTGAGGGACACTTGGGCTGCTTCCAGAATTTAACTATTGTAAATAATGCTGCAATAAACATAGGGGTGTGTGTATCCCTTTGAATTACTGTTTTTGTATTTGGGGGGCAGATACCCAGTAGTGCAATTGTGGGTCATAGGGTAGCTCTATTTTTAACTTTTTGATGAACCTCCATGCTGTTTTCCAGAGTGGCCGCACCAGTTTCTATTCTCACCACAGTGCACCAGGGTTCCTTTTTCTCCACATCCTCATCAACACTTGTTTCTTGTTGAAAGATGTTGAGCATCTTTTCATGTGCCTGTTGGCCACCTGTATGTCTTCTTGGGAGAAATATCTGTTCATGTCTTCTGCCCATTTTAATCAGATTCTTTGTTTTTTGGGGGTGTTGAGTTTTTTGAATCAAAAAGGCCCCTGCAACTCTACCCATCCTGGTGCCTCTGCCTAGAGTGAACACCTTCTCCTGATGATATCCTGGGCATCCTTCAAGACCTAAAGCCATGTCACCCCATAAGCAATAGGCAGTAGGGACAATGCTCACCTAACTTACCCAGAGTTTCTCTGCCTCATCCAAAGACATCCTGTTATGCTTTGGCATCACCTCCAAGACCTACCACACAAGGTGTTCCACGTGGTTGAGGCCTAACATGTGTTTGTTGACTCTAGTTATACGACAACTTAACTGACAATGTTTCTAAGTACCTAGATTACAAATGCTTCCCAGTTCACAGAATGTTTCAGCTCCCAGGAGACATTGTACCACTTGAATATTGTATTAATCAAAGATGCTGCTGGATCCCTGCCTGCTGCCCTGCATCAGCCTGCAGTGGGGGTTGAGGTTGGGGCACATTCGCATGAACCTGACTTCATTAATACTCCTCAGGTTACCTGCGTGTTTCACTTTCCCTTTCCTTTTTGAATAGACCTAAACCTTACCAAAATTTTCCTGACAGCCATTATTCAAGTGTGACAAATATGGGAGGGTTGATTGCTCTGATGATAGAAGATTCCAGTAACAGAAACTACAAGAAGCCTTCTCCTTGTGCGGCAGCCATCTGCATATCCACTATTTTGCCCTTCTCTAATTCTGCTGGGTATAATGAACCGGCACTCCGCACTCATTCTCAACCCTTTCCAGAGTACTTCTGTGCCCTGTAGAAGCTGAGAGGCTAAGGACTACATTTCCCAGACTCCCCTTCAGCTAAACGTCCTGATGATACCAAATGTTGTTAAGAGTTTAAGGATGGAAGCAATGTAGAGGAGGGACTGATCCCTTTTGCTTTTTTCTCCTCTGGGTATTAAGAGGCAGTTGCAGGTGAGACAAGGAGCAGATCTTGCTTTCAAGTGTCCATCCCTAGCTTCAGACTCCCCTGTCCTGGACTAGGACAAAGGTTTTGTTCTAGGCATTATTTCCAGAGTTCTAGCCTGGTGCCTACTTCTAGTCTTTCCAATACTGGTGTGGGCACCTAATCTCCCTAAAACACAGTCATTTCTGCTTAAAATACCTGAACTGGATTCTGTGTTTTGAACTAAATCTTGATTGGCAAAGCAAATAATATTTAAAAATTCTACATTTGTAACATTTTTTTGGCTGTTTTACAATTACAATTACGATGTTTTACAATTTATAGTTTTGGTGGAGCATCAAGCTTGTATGTATTGAGCACTGCATAATTCTATCCAAATCAGCAGAATTTTTCAGTTACCATACCTTAGTTTGCCAAACATTGAAATCCCAGTGACCATCTTGGAAAACACCCACCAAGTAATAACAGTAAAGTTGGCTTTATTGGGTATTGTATTTACTGGGGGAAAACAGTACTTACATATTCAACAAAGAACCTGAATGGGTCTCATTTAGAAGTCACTTGACCTAAATAGTTCAAGGAACCACAAGTAGCTTAGAGCTAATCAAGGTGTGAGAAGTAATTTTTTTTTTCTTTTTGAGAAAGAGGGAAAAAGAAGTCGGGAATTAGCTAGTAAATTTTAAGAAGATATAAATTTTGAGTTTCCAAAAATCAAACATATAAAAAGTCAAGTGCTGCCAATATTTGCCATTAAAGTCAATTAGTAAAGGGACACCTGGGTGGCACAGTCAGTTAAGCATCAGGCCCAGGTCATGATCTCAGGGAGGGGTTCCGAGCTCAGCTCAGAATCTGTTTAAGACTCTCTCTCTCCCTCTCCCTCTGCCTCTCCCCAACTAAGATAAATAAATAAATCTAAAAAAAAAAAAAAGAGTCAGTTATTAGAAACACAATTTTATGCCAAAGCTTGATGAAGCCTTAGGTGTCACTGGAAGGAAAACGGAAAGCTAGTACCACATCCCACAACAGACCATTATAGAAAAATAAAGGGTGTGTCATCCATTTCTACAGCATAATAAACACCATTTATTAAAGTCAAAAGGCTGCCTAAAAGGAACAAGAGACTACAGGTAAAGTTCCATTATTTAGACTCTGCATTAATAAGCTATAGATTTTATTTAATCTGTATATTCCCGAAGCCCATCATCATGTTAGGCACAGAATTGACCTTGAATAAAAATGTGCTAAGGGCAAGTTAGCAGACATCAATAAGAAAGAATAAACAGATTTACTTGAAATTTATATCCATGCAAATTCTGGAGTATGGTGGAAGTTTCTTAGGAACTACACATAATGAAATAAGATAACTTAAAATAAATTCATAATGAAAACGATTTTAGAGAAGAGATGTAAAAGCAGGCCAAGTCGCAGAGCACCATGAGGGGGCTAACCTGCCAAAAGCTAAGGGGGAGACAAGTAAGAAATGACCTAGAGAGAGAACCAAAACCAAAAGCAATATAAAGAGAATTTGGTACTGGTCCTAGAACTAGCAAACCAGAGGGGATGTGCTGCTTGAAAAACAGGCAAGAGAACTGGGAAAATTCTAAAACTTTGATGAAACAGGAAATGGCATAAACATGAATTCAAAAGAAATCAATTTATACTTGACAAATCCCATACGAAATGTTGAAAATTTTTTGGAGTGTTGAAATTTTGATTACTAACAACAAAATGCACTTTTCTAAATATTAACTATATTTCCAAGAAGTTTACACTACCTACGATTATTAGCAATCTATAAATTAAATATTTTTAAATGGTACCCTAAATGCAAAACAAACTAGTCAAGTACAATTTCTATGATATCTTCAAAGTTGTAAAGAACCATTGCACACACCCACCTGCCCTTCCTTCTCCAGCACACAGTTTCCTGCTGGATTCTAGAAGAGCGGGTTCCTTGCCTCCCCCTGGAGACTCCCTGTTAGAGGGTTCCTGCCTCTTGCACCTGCCCTTCACACCCTGCGCCTACTCTTTGCTCTCCTCAGACACACCTCCCCCACTCTCCCAACCTGCTGTGGTAGGAATTAATTACTGCTGTAACTTAGGCACAGACGAAGAGTCTTAACAGTGGCAATCCTGTCCTCTTCTGTATTCCGAGCAGAATAGAACCTGGTTCTCAATGAGTATTTGTTATATGAAAGAATGAATGAATGATCATACAAACAAACAGATAAGAAGGGGGTGGGAATCACAGAATAAAGTGGGGCCTCAGCCAAGGACAGTATCTGGCCGAGTGGACCCTGAAATGGGGTCCCAGGGAAATCCAATGGTTACCCGGGAAAAGGACGCCAATAAGGCACTTGGCAATGTTACAGTTCTGACTGGAGTCCACCCTCGTTGTAACCATAACCAAAGCTACAACAGCCTCTGAAGTCACACGTAAATCTAATTACATCCCTAGAAACAGGAAATATGGAAAGGATCTCACAGAAATGGTTTTCATGAGATTTTAGGCTCAAAGGACTTTAAGAGGGTCTTATTATACAACATATATCAAAATTCAAATTTCACTGCTGGATATCAGTTTTAGGTCAGGCTGATTCAGGAACTGCAGGATTTCTAGCAGCAGGTTATCATAAAGAATGAAAGAACCATGACATGCAAATGATTTCTTGTCCTGAGCTGTCCTCTCAGCACTGTGGTTGGTTTTAACCGGGTGTTCTGAAAAACTGTATTTTATATTTTGGGTAAAAGACACGCCCACTTTTATCCAGCCCCCATCAAATGAGAAAAACAAATTCCCTCTGTATTTGTCTGTATTTGTATAAAAAGTCTGAATGTGGAGACACAATGTCCTGGAAAGACTCCCCAAAAGAGATTAGTTTTAAGAAGAATTTAGAAGAAAGGGGTGTGCACTAAACAGAGCCCGAAATCCAATGCCCCGAAAAATACAAAATACAAAAGAGAGCAAAATGCTAAGATAAAGGCACATGTATTTAAAGAGATGTTTTAAGTCTTAAAGAGGAGCAGTCCTTTAGGATTATGGAATTATTTCTGGCTTGGACCTTGCAAGACATTCAATGAACTCGTGCTAATTTCTCTTTTTTTAAAAATAAAATGGCAAGATCATTTAATTTAGAATCGGCAGTCCATGGCTGTGCCCATCATTCATGTTTCTCCAAATCTCTCTTCCAAAAACAACTGAGAAGACTCGCAGATAAAAATATGCCAATATTCCATAAATAAAAAGCCGTCAAAATAGACAGTAAGAGTAACTGATAACATGCTAAAATGCTTCTGCCTCACACAACAAGCTATAATTTTAACAGAATTGTGTGTTTGATGCTCTCACCTGTCCAAACAGCAGAGGCAAGTCTCTGCAAAGTGGAAATCAGAATTGAGCATGAACAGAAGCTCCTAAGATTAACTGTACGGAAATGGAGCTATTTGGTGGCCAACAAGCACATCTTTCTTTCCGTGCATAGGCATCAAAGTGACAGTCCTTTTGTTTGTAAATGGGCTCTGCCTTGTATGAAACACTTTAACAGTACCCAAGGACAAAGCTGAACTCTCAAGTTAAACCATCTCAGAACGTGTGTGTGTGTGTGTGTGTGTGTGTGTGTGCGCGCGCACATGTTCTGTGTGCACGTGTGTGCAGGCATGCGCACGTTTAGGCACACTTAAATATCAAGAGGCACTGCATTGTCTAACTACCTGTTTAACAGACGAGGTTGGATCTTACCACGTGAGTGCATTTTTTTAAGTGTGTAATAACACCTTCGCAGAAGGACAGGATCCACTGAGCGGCAGGTCCAAACATCCAGGTTGTGCATGAGGTAAGGGAAAGCTCAGTGCTCGGGTCACCGCCTGGGACCTTTCCCGCAGGTCGGGCTTCTCCTGAACACACGCCTCCAGTTTAGGCCTCTGCATTTTTCTCTGCCTCTGCAGCTGTCTGGCTATGAAAAGCCTGGAAGAGACATCAAAATGCAGTTATTTTTTACACAGAGCACATTCCATAAAACCCAAGACTTCTCTTAGGGAGTTGACGCTTCTTGCCTGTTAATCCCCTACCTCTCGTCTTTCGCCCTTTTTCATCTCCCTAATCCATCCGATTGCAACCACTGTCTCCACACTCACCTTCCGTGGCTCCAGGCCTTTGGTTCCACCCCCACCCACACTCCGGCCTAAAAATGGCACTGCATCCCCTTCCCCTGGGACCCAGAATGGCCAGGCCACCTCCTTCCCTCTTCTCCTGCAGCTCAGATTCTCGGGCTGTGCTGACCCTCAACTCAGACTGCTAAGCTTTGTCTGGCATTAGAATTCAAAGATACGTGTCTATTTGTGAAGACGTACGTATCACCCAGCTATGTATTAAACCAGACACTTGACAGTTAAAAGAATGTCCTAGGCTAATGGCTACAAACCAGGCACCGTGATCAGAAAGCTCACTGGGGACCCCGATTGTAGTCCCACTCAGAAAACATGCATGACTTGCTTGATTTGCAGCCCGATATCTTTGTCAAGATACATCAGCAGTGTAGGATATCGTCTGGGATTTCATCATCTTTTTGTTAATTTAATTTTATTTTTTCAGTGTTCCAAGATTCATTGTTTGTGCACCACACCCGGTGCTCCATGCAATATGTGCCCTCCTTAATACCCACCACCAGGCTCACCCATCCCCCCACCCCCCTCCAAAACTCTGTTTGTTTCTCAGAGTCCACAGTCTCTCATGCTTTGTCTCCTCCTCCAATTTCCCCCAATTCACTTTTCCTTTCTTTCTCATGTCCTCCATGTTAGTCCTCATGCTCCGCAAGTAAGTGAGACCATATGATAATTGACTTCCTCAGCTTGACTTATTTCATTCAGCATAATCCCCTCCAGTCCCATCCATGTTGATGCAAAAGTGGGTATTCACACTTTCTGATGGCTGAGTAATATTCCATTGTGTATACGGACCACATCTTCTTTATCCATTTGTCTGTGGAAGGGCATCTTGGCTCTTTCCACAGTTTGGCGATTGTGGCCATTGCTGCTATGAAGTCATTATCTTTTTTAAAAAAACAACAACTAATTGAATAGAACCAAGTTGAAGAAATCATTGCGATATGGGATCTGCCATGTAAGATGGCCCTAGGAAAGGAGGTACTGGTATTCGTGTTTCATGGACACAAGCCCTGATTGTATCTTCAGCCTCGATGTGTTCCATATGTAAGGGATGTATAGTCCAGAGCTAGACAAATCCAGTACAACCACTGTGAGCCCTTCTCCTTAGCTCTTACAGATACTGAGTATTGTTGAATAGATTAGGAAGATGTATTCAAGAATGTTTCTGAAGCGCTTTGTATTTGCTAGGAAAATGCAGGCAGGAATTTCTAATAAGCCTCAGGCTTAGTCACCCCAGCCCTTGGAAAGAATGGCTCATGACCTCTTTTGTTTCACACAGCAAAATTGACATGAAACAGGGGGACGTGTTTTCGTTTCTCTGGGGAGGGGACACTAAATTGGGAACCAAAGTATTAAAAAGGTATTAATTACTAAAAATATCTAAACTCCAGCTGCCTCTTTCAATCCTAAATTCAGAATAATCCACAAAACCTGCCAATGAATCAAGTCCCTGCCGTCCTTAAATTCCTTTGGTTCCCTCTTTCCCCCAAATTTCCATCTCATGGAATGTCAGCTCATCTATAATCTTCTTGCCTAAATACATCTTCCAAGGTGGAGCACACTCCCCAAACCTGCACACATATATGCACACAGACACCACAAAATACACACACACATCACACACCATACATGTATGTACACACACACAAACCACACACACCCCACAAACCCCATACATACACCGCAAAACGCACATGTGATACACATCATGTACCACACAGGCATGCACACACACACAAGCCACACACACCATTAACCACACATGCACACGCACACACATCACACCTCAACACACACACCATACACACACTACACATAGTGTGTTTCCTGTCTTGGCCCCTTCCTCTTTGATCACCTCCACGTTCACAACTCTTTTGGAGGAAAAAAGTCCCTCCCCTCTCCACACATGACTTATGATGTTTTTCCTCTCTGAAGCTCATGCAGGAAACAAAGTGTAGGTTAGTCAAGAGACTCAAGTTCTACCTCAACTCTGACACGGGTTGCTCTGGGACCCAACAGGAGTGACCCTGGACTCAGCTTCCTTGTCTACTAACAGACATGACACGGTCCTCAACCTACCTTCCAGGGCCCGTAGAAGGACCTAACGGCATGACAACCACAAAAGAACTTTGAAAAATATGTAACACAATTAAAACATGCTGTGCAGAATTTATTTCTTTTTTGAGGCAGATGCCATGGAGTATCAATTCTATACTTTTTCCTAAAAGTTGACACTTTGGTTTAACTGTGAAAGAGGGAACCGGGGGCTGGCAGGACCCACTATCTCATCTCCTGAAGAATCTACCAGTCCTCAGGAAGAGCCCCATGTGAACTCTCCCTCCTGGTGCGGCCCCTAGAAAGGGATGCTCTCACTCCTCCCACGGGTAGACCCCAGGGACACCCATAGTCCAAGAGCAGAAGCTACTCATGCCAGTGAAAGTCCTGCATTTTTATGAGCTCTCTTTAAGGAAGAAAATACACAATTTCAAGTTCAGTGGAGGTAGGCCCCTCGAAATGGTGTGGGGAGGTGAGATTCTTATAGTTTACGTTTCATTGCAGTCAACTCACCTCTGGACTTATTTGTCCCGATAGATGACAAGTTCCCTTAGGATGGGGCCTGGGTCTTCTGGTGTCAGGAAAACTCCCACAACCCTCATGGTGGTTCCTTGGTCTGCAGTGAGAGCTCAGCACGTGCCAAGGCCCAGTCATTGTCTCCTCCCACATCTGCTCCATGGACACTCTTCCTGCTGGCCCATCTCACACGGCAAGTTAAATAACCCGCTCATTCAAAACCGATTTCCAGGCACTGCAGCTCTAAGCACTGTGCCATGGCCCAGGCAGGGTAGGTGCAAAGACACCTAAGACAGGTCCTGGGCCTCTGGGAGCACCCAGACTAGGAAGGGGAGAAAGACTCACAAACAAATGACCATAATGCAAGTTCTAGACTCAGAGGGAAGCCCGGGGCTGGGAGCATGGATGGGCACAGAGGAAATAACAAATGATTTTACCTCCAGGGGAGGTGGCAATGAGCAGACCTTTGAAGGAGAAGTAAAGGAGAAGAGCATCTGAGAGAGAAGGAAGCAAGGAGCAGGAGCAGGTACATATGGCAAGCTTGGTGGATTGTGAGTCGTGGCAAGGACTCAGAGCACTGGGCTTCGGGGGCAACAGGAGAGACAGCAGCCAGAAGGGGCCCATTAAGATGAACAGACAGACTTGGGTTGCCTACAGTCAGATCACAGAATACACCAGGACCACCATGACCAACGTATCACATAATCTCATGACATACAGTGAGACAGCAGCCAAAGTATACATGTCAATCAATGACTCAATCGACCAATATTCATTGTAGGTGCCATCTTGTTTTACCCTGAAGACAGAAACACATGACGAGATCCCTTCCCTGTCATTCTTTTGGGTACACTGGGAGGAGGAAACCAATAGCCCTGAATAACACAAGAATCATTCAGTGTTAATGTGTATGACACGCACTACAAGAGATTCAAAAAGGGAAGGATTCCAGTAGCTCAGGGTCAACAAAGGAGGAGATTGAGTCTTCCCTTGAAGGAAGGAGGACTTGAAGCCATGAGCCTTGTGCATGTAGCTATACCACAGCTAAGACTGCAGTTTGGGGCGGGGCGGGGGAGGAGACGTGTAAATTTCTTTTGTTTCTTTTTTTTTAATTCATGTAAATGACTTTTATTTCATTAAAAAAAAAAAAAAAAGACTGCAGCTCAAGTTTGTTCTGGACTGAATCCCCAGGGTTGGATTCCTGCTCTGCTCCAGTATTTGCTGATTTGGGGAGCTGAGAACTGTCACTTAACCTCCCTGAGCCTCAGTTTACCCAACTGTGAAATGAAACATATGAATCTCCTGTATTTCAAAATCCTGTAGCTAGATGTTTTGAAGCCATAGAGTATTGATTATGTGTTGTATACAGATTAAAATGCCCTATGAAAAAATGGTGGTGGGGAGGGTGGGGTGCAGCCCTTTGGATGCTGTTTTATTTGTTGAGTTCCCGAGCAGCTGCAGCCTGAGCAGGGGGAACAACGTGGTTGAGAGAAGTGGTGGGAAGAGTCCCTGCAGCAGGGGTGACCTCCCCGGGCTCGCCCAGAGCCCACACGGGCTGGGAAGCGAGATTAGCACCCAGACGCCTAGCTTGGATGGGATGGGTCAAAAAAGAACATCCAGCTCATTTAAAGGTTGGTAAGCTCTCCACGGGCTGAGTTTCCAGTGAATGCTAAAGAGAATCCTTGAGGAAGTTAGTCTAAGAAATTGTTTCCTTGCGGGTGCTTATATTCTTCAGAGCAGCCAGGCTCGAGCCATCTGGGTTTCCCTGAGCCCCTGAAATTGGACCTTAATGGAATAAACCGTCCAATGTAAACAAAGCAGAAGAGAAGCATTTGTGGCTAAGAGGAGCCCCTCAGGTTTTAAGAGGAGGGGTAGAGGTTGGTTCTGTGTGTGTTCTGGTCTGCACTGAATTTTCTTTCAAAGAATTCAATTTGTTTTCCAGAGCAGGTGAGGAGAAGGAATGTGAAGCAGAATGATCAAATTTCATCCAAAAAGTACAGAAGTAATGGAATCAGCCATTACATTAATCCTCATCTTCAGACAAATTTTTCTTAAAGTCAGCAGGTGGCAAGATAGTGGGCCAAAGGTGACAACTGACAAAATCCGCTCTTTTCCTTCTGCAAAGCCTGTTGCAAAATCCACTGTCTTTGCCTAGGCAACGCTAGGAAATTGCTCTTTTGTTGTGTGAATAACAGATCCCGATAATTATTTCTTTTTTTAAAACTTTCATCCAGTTGTTGGTGATTAGATTTTCCTCCACGTGCATGAAAGGCTTCCAGCTGCCCTAAAGGTGCTCAGCAGGCTTTAGGCACCCTGGACCATGACAGTGTTTGGGGCACTGAGGCAGCATGGGCATAGAAAGATCTTGAGGCTGTATTCTGTCCCAGTTTTGTCACTCACCAGACATGTGGCTTAAACAAGATGCCCATGTTAGTTTGTTTTTCTGTCACTTAGAGATGCTCTTAATTACATACATGACATGCCCTTCCTACCTCAAAGGATTGTTGGAAGGGCTGGTACAAGACGACCATCGGCATGGGCTTGCCTCTCTGCCCATCACCCCTGAGGCAAAGACACATTTACACCTGTGGTGCTATGATGTCCCCTGGGGAGCAGGAAGACTGGGCATGGAAGACCCCTTCTAGCCCCCACCATACTGTGCCACTGTGTGATCTTGGGCAAGTCACCCCAGCCCTCCTGTGGACCTCCATGCCTTCAACTACAAAGTGAAGGCAGTGAGAATCTTTGGTATTCTTAATATCTTTCCTATTAGAGGATTATTAATATTCCTCCCAGGTCTAAACTCCTGATTCTAAGGTATATTACTTTGTAAACTGTTGTTACCTAAACAAGAGACACTGTTAATGAAATTGTACAACAGTCCAAGAGCCAGAGGTAAGTGCCCTGAAATGCCGGGAGGTAGCCCACCCTCTCACTCTGCCCGCATGGTTGTGGGCCAAGCAGCTTCTGCCACTTGGATTCTCAGACAGCTCAGAATGGGAATAGCAGAGCCCAAAACACACATCTTCAGTAAAGATGCTGCTTTCCTTGGGTTTCATGAAAAGGGCTTCTTCCCGGGAAGGCAAACTGCTCTTCGGTGACCCCTCCTTTATGTAGTCCAGACTTCAAAGCCTTTACGTCTCAAAGTTAGTTACTTGCAGAAGACCCACTACCGACAACAGATCTCTGGCTAAAATGGATTCACATATAGTGTCTTTATTGCAAAGACATGGAACTTGCCTCAGGATTTATCAGCCGTTTGACCAATTACAATGATTATTTTCTAATTCTCAGGATCATTGAGAACCACCCCTTATTTTTAAATGTTCAGTAGATTTTTGAAGAGCTCTTACATGCAAATCTATAGAATATTTTGAACATTAAGTTCTTCCTAAAGCTCTAAACAGTACAACGAATCTTGGAGCACTACATCAAAACCAATGACATACTGTATGGTGACGGACATAATAAAAAGTAACAATAATAATAAATAAATAATAGACTCAAAAACTAAATAAATAAACTGCTGTACTATGTTCCCTAAAAAAAAAAATTTAAAGCTAAAAATTTTTTTAATTAAAAAAAAAAAAGCTCTAAACAGTACAGAGACAAATATTACCCAGAGAAAAATATAACCAGGGCCATCTGAGACCCTTCTGACACGCATTGCTTCCCAAATACTTCCATCAAAGTATACCTAACAACAAAGAACAATGAATGTAGAGCCCCATAAGTCTGGGGACAGAAATTTAAGGGGCATGAGGGTAGGGAAAAATAACCATAATAATTTGTCCCTGAAGTCAGTGTTTCAATTTCAACACTCCTAATAAATGTTGTGTTTTTAATCCATGACATTCCCTATATATGCTTTGATACGACATGAATGTTTTGAATTATCCACCAGTAGAGATCCTTAACTCTGTTCCCACAACTTTGCATAGAGCTAAAGTCCTCAGAAGAAGCTGCCCTATACTTGCTTGGGACCACACATATTTTGTGTCATGCATTGCATAGTCTCACATGAGTGTGCAGAGCTCGGCTGGGTGACATCAGGAGGCAAACCAGCAAAAGCAGGGTTAGGGCCTAAATCTCTTGTTACTGGGTAAGCGGGCCCTCAAATCCAAGTACAGAACAGTTCTGATGGCATTCTGAAGGAGAAATTCCTTTTACCTCCCTCCACAGAACAATTCTATCTCTGCATGGCAAGAACAGCAGACTGGGAATGAGGAGAGAGCAGCTAAGGGCAAAAGAGAGTAATATGAGATATCTTGTGCCTTCCCCTTTCCTACCCTGTCCCCCAACTCAGAACTGGAACTGTCAGAATCGAGATGTGCTCGAACACACCCTACTAGTATGCCACTCAGCGCCCAACCTCTTGTAGATAAACAAGTATAAAGAGCATTAAGGTGAAATGAGTATATAGCATTTTTTTAAGTATGAGAGATTATGTGGTTAGTGAAGCGACTTGACTATGCCCAGGGGAATTACAGCAATCTTCTCCAACTTGATACGAAATCGTACTTTCAGACTCTGCACCATCTTACTTTTTTACAAATATATGAATTCAGAAAGGATCGATTTCTTCAACTTTGATATTCATTTCACAGTGGAGAAGAAATATTGCCCTCCCTGTGAAGAAAGATGCAAATTTACATTTACGTTCTCAGCAGGAATGCCTCACCCAAAACTTTAGAAATCTTGCTGTGAAGGTGTTCTTTTGTTTGCTTTGTAGCAGAATGTGTGTATTCATCTTGGAAATTAACACTAACTTCCAACAAGGCAAATCTCTAAATCTCACCAGCCTGACATAATAAATGCTTATTTGTCACTAAGGCAAAGCCAGTCTCCTGCATCCCAAAGCCCCTCACTGTGGAATACTTGGTCTCCAGACCACTAAAGAGGGGACCAGAGGTAGGGCAGACATCTCTGCTTTTCACTTCCTTCACCTGAAAGGGGTCCCAAGCCTTTTGTTCACAGCCATTGACTCCCCAACTCACTGTAAAAGAGAACAGGCACTATTTGGTAAGTCCATATTGTCTCTGCCGAAACGGGCAGCACCGAAGCTCTTTCCTAACATGGGCACTGTGAGCATTTGCAATGGAAAATCACTCATGCAATCCTGACTGAGGGGCCCTGCATTTCTGCCAATTGGCTGCCTCATAGCCCTGAATTCTCCGTTGCAGGTGTTATCCTCAGGAAATCCAATTAAAATAAACATGTTTCCTGAAAGGGTCAACACAATTACTCACCTTAGAACAAACTGGTCTTCTATAACAAGGAACACGGGAAGACCTAAAATATAGGAAGGAGGAAGTTGAACTGAAGAGTTGAAAGAAAAAAAGAATCTGGCAGTCCCCAAACCTGCTGGGAGGAGAGTGTTGAGGACAGAATAGCAAGTACCCTTCTCCCCGCTTCTTTCCTCTGTCCTTCCCTCTTTTCTCTTCTTCCTCCCTGTTTCCTTTCTCTTCCTTCCTCTTCCTGCCTCTCCCCATCACTATCACAGATTGGGTGTCTGCCATATGCTAGCACTGCTCTGCTTTCCAGGACTGAGACAGGAGGTGACAGAGACCACCCTGATGGGGAGCAATGAGGAGAGTGGAAGGAGTCACACCTAGTGCCCAACGTGAGAGCTGTGAGAAGGCCATGCATGTGCGATGCATGCCTCCACACAGAGAAGAGCATCCACCCAGACGGCGAGAAAATGATGCTGACCTTTAGCTCTTAAAGAGACCCTAGAAGTCAGCCAAGTCCTCTGTATTTTAGTGAGAAAAGGATGAGGTTCCTGGGGACCAATGGGTTTCCCCAGGGTCCTCCTGACTCCATGTCCACAGACCAGGACCAGACCTGAGGGTTTTCCAACTGAAGGCACATTCACTTCCTACACAGACTAACCCACAATTAACCCATGCCTGCCCACTTAGGGGTGATAAGACCCAAAATCCTCATCTTTGTCTTTCTTGTTCTTAGGATTTCTGGTAAAGATTCTCCTTGTGAGATATGGTCCTTCTCCATGTCCATCTTTACCACCCTGTGAGCCTATCCAATGAGATTTCAGTCGGTTTCCTTTGTTCAATAAACACGTTCTTCAACATGCATAAAAGATAAAAATGTGCTCTTCTCCTATGGAGTGAAAAACAAATCCACATTTAATTAAAGAGTTTCTATGTTAAAGAAAAAGGCAAGCAGGGTCTTTGATTCCATGATCAGGCTTGCCCAGAGAAGTTTGGAAAGTGAGGGTTTTCTTTTATTTTGTTTTGTTTGGTTTTTTCCTGCCACTGAAGTGCAGAGTTTATCAAGTGTCCCATGACCATCGCAGTTGGGATGCACCTAAATTTCAGGATGCACATCTGTCCTCAATAACGGGAGTTGATAGTGAAAATGGATCCCATGTGGCTATTCAGCATGCCCTGGTGTGGTCCAGCTGTGGGAGAAATCCCTGCTGATGAGAGCAGAAGAGGGAGCTGTGTTTGGATGTCCCAGTGTGGCATAACAGTGTGGGAGCTGGGATTAGAGTGTGGTCACAATAGAAAGCCATGCCTGAGGTCATGCCCTGTCCATTGCAGGAGTCAGTCAGCCAACAGAGTCAGAGGCAGCTGCAGCAAAGCCATTTTTAAGTAGGATGGAATTTATTCTTACAAGACAGCCATCCCTCAAATGTTTGCCTCCTTACCTCCAGCCCTTCTTCTAGCCATAATGGCACAAAGGACCATGAAGGAATAGAACATGGGCATTCCTATCAGTGGGTTGCTTCTCGGCCTTCTTCTGGGCCTCGGCATTAAGGTGTAGTTGCATATTTTTGCAATAAATGCATGCCTCGATGCTGGATGGAAACAACATCCAAAAGCCCTGAATCTTGAGGCCATCCTTCATTTAAAAAGTCAGTGGATAATTTAGCTAATGCTGGCAAAAAGATGGGGGAACGGGTGCTCAGAAGTCTCAAAGTTGAGTCCTAAGACCCACAGAAGATGAACATATTGGCAGAGCTGTTAAGAAGGCACTCAAGTATAAAATCTGAATTGCAAAATGCAGTACTGTTACCCAGGGAGAGTGAATGTTTATTTTTATCCCAGGTAAAAAAGGTGATGCTGCAGTCACGAAACACTTGGGAAGGTGTTTACAGACTTCTGTGATAATTAACATTATTTTCCAGGCATTGCCCCCAGAGCTGCCTAGAGGATAAAGCAAATGAAAAGGCAACAAAGTAGGCACTTTTTTTTTCTTTAAAGATTTTATTTATTTATTTGAGAGACAGAGATCGCAAGTAGGCGGGGGAGAGGGGGCGGTGAAGCAGGCTCCCGATGGAGCAGAGAGCCCAATGTGGGGCTCGATCCCAGGACCTGGGATCATGACCTGAGCTGAAGGCAGAGACTTTAACCCACTGAGCCACCCAGGTGCCCCAAAAAGGACTTTTCAGGTTTCAGCTTTTCCGCAAAATCCTCTGAAACTATTTACTCAATGTGACAGAGAAGTGCAGCAAGTAGTACTAACTCTGGAAAGAATGGTCTACAACAGCGTGAAAAGGTGTAAGTCTATGGAGTGTGTCAGTAAAAAGTATATACAGTTCGAATATTCATCAGAAATCTACAAATATCAGCATTTCTCAGTTTAAACAATTTGCAATCCAAAAATGCACTATACATTGTCATTGGGAATGTAGAACATACTTTCCCCTGAATGCAAAGATCTAAATGACAGATAGTGTTAGCTGTGTGATGAGTTCGAAAGGTATTTGGCCAGAATCCCAATCCTTGATGAGTCACTCACCTGAGTGGTCACAGGTTCTTCCCGCTGGGGCAGAAGGCCGGGAAAGGAGGCAGGACTAAGACACTAAGAGGCAGGACTAAGACACTCTGTTCGGAGTTTACAGGCCTTGCTCCTGTAAGTCTGCTGACTTAAATCCAATATGTGGGCCACAAGCACTCTCTCTAATGAATGAGGCCTGGGGCCCAACTAGACCAGAAACCTCTTTATTTCTGACTCTCCCTTTGGGGGATGCACTGATCCTGGTCTTCTTCAGACTGAACAAAGATGTCTGTATTAGTTTGCTCAGGTTGCCATAGCAAAATACCACACACTGCAGGGCTTAAACGGAAACTTAATGATTCATAGATCTGGAGGCTGGAAGTCCAAGATCAAGGTATCAGCAGGGTTGGTTCCTCCTGAAGCCTTTCCCCTTGGCTCCTGGATGGTCATCTTCTTCCTTTGTCCTCACACAGTCTTCCCTTTGTGCATGTATCCAAATTTCCTCTTCTTATAAGGACAGCAGTCATATTGTATTAGGGCCCACCCTAATACCTCATTTGACAGTAAATACCTCTTAAAGTCCCCATTTCCAAATAAGGTCATGTCTTGAGGTACCAGGGGTGAGGACTTCAACCCATGAATGAGAGGGAGGGCAGTGGTTCGCAATTCCATTCATCTCAGTACTCATTTCTCTTCAGAATGAAGGAGCAAAGGAAAATGGATATTTGTCTCCAAGACCTATAGCAGAAATGGCTTATGCTGCCCAAACCTAGGACCTCTCATGGTGAGGAAGGAGCCCCTCCAAAATGAGAGGAAGACCCGGGTCTGTCCATTCACAACAGTTATGTGGGAGTGAAAATATCTGTAAAAGGGCCAAGAGCTAAAAAACACGGACCGTGTTCCTCTCTTCCAAGAGAGGATGATGTCAACGAGAATATGCCGTGGGTTCCCAAGAGCTCTTAATCACCTACCAGATCTCCAGCCACGAGGCTCCCTTGGTTTTGACACAGGACATTATGGCGGGGAGAAGCAAAGAGCAGGAGCCAGGTGGGGGAAGACAAGTGAAGCCTGGAGCTACCTCAAGAGGATGAAATAAATCATTGAGAGTCATTTTCTTAGACTACACAGCAAAAGCTTATTTAACATAAAGTAGATGAATTGTTGTATTAAAACTCTTCATCTCAAGATGAGGATGAGGCAATTGGTGGGGACTAGAAAGTGGTAACAAGTGGGAAAGCGTATCCTTGTCCTCCTATGCAATGCTCAAGACAGATCCCTTGCAAACTTTGGAAAACAGATGAACTTTGACTTTCACAGTTCTCTGTATTGTTTTCTGAACATCTCTATTCTAGGGTCACTTACTTCTATCCAGATCCTTGAATATGCCCCCTTTCAAAACTGGTTCTTACACTCACTTCCTGGTCAAAATTCACCATGCTTCTTCCTGCCACTGTATTATAAGGAAAGAACTGGATTGAGCTAATTCATCTGATGATATGCCAACAAATTATTCAGAAGTATTTTCATTTTAAAAGTAATTTGAAAATGTGAATCTATAGGGAGAAAATGAGAGAAGTACAGCAATCGAGGGGGATTCAGCATGAGTGCACCAGCCCAAGGACCATGAAATATTCACCTTTCATCCCTAGAACCAAACACAGTTCTAGAATGCAGTGAATATCTGTATGTCTGTATTGAGCAAGGTCAGTACTGCATGCCCCACTACACTCCCCCAACTTGTCCCTGCCTTACACACACTTTTCCTTTTTCCATGTCTGAAAGTAAAGATTATCTGAAAGCTCCAAGCAGGCCCTGGGCAGTGGCAGTGGGAGGAGCTGGGAGGGCAGGCAGGCTGGCTACCAGAAGTCATTTAATACAAGTGTAACCACAGTTGACCTCTTCTCATGCACCAAGCAATGTTCTAGAAGCTTTATGGAGAATAGCATACAGGTTTCTTCATGAGAACCCTGCAAGACAAGAAGTTGAAGCAGAGAAAGGTTAATAACATTTGCGAAAGGCAGAGATGTGATTCAACTCAAGCCATCTGGCCCCTGCCTCTTAGCTCTTAGATCTCTGTGCCTTTGGGGGCACATGTGAATCAACTATACACCAACTAGATAGGTGGGTGGATGGATAGATAGATAGATAGATAGATAGACAGATAGACAGATAGATACACAGACAGTTATAGTACAGTTATATTGTAAGTTATATATATAATTTACAATCAACTATATATAGAGATAGAAATACAATCATGTATATATCACTTTAAGACCAAAGTAAAATAGTGATGAATTAAGCAATAAATAATTATTGAAAAGTTTCCATATAAAAGACACAGTGTAGAAGTAAACAAAGTAAAGAAAGTTGAGCCTCCCTTAACATCCAGATCATGTAGTCAGCCTTCTTAGGGGCTCTCAGCCTTAGGTACAAACAGGGTCATAATCGCTGCTACTACAGAAGCCACTGCTGGGCCATAGAGCACTATGTGCAGTCAGCATAAGGCATCGCTTTGAGATCTTTGGAAGCAGAGAGTGAAATGGATTTCCATCTAAGTCACCGCTCAGAGATGCCTTTGTGGTATTCATCACTCCTCACTTCCCAGACCCCTATCTGGAGCTCTTCAAAGCCTCTGTTCTTTCCAGGAGTCCTGGGAGTTTCCATGAAATTACCTTTCTCTACCTGGTATTCACATTGTCCTCCTCAGACTTCCCTTGCTAAGAACACTGCCTCCAGGAGCTTCCTGGAAACCTTTCTGGTTTGGATCCAGTATCCAGCATGGTGCCTCAGAAGACTGCAGTTCAGAGACCATTCCCTGGGGCTCTCCAGGCTGCATATCCTTGAGGTGATGTTCAGTCCTTTATTGTCTCTAAATATTCACTCTTTCCTTCTTTCATTCAACAGATAACTGCTGCGTCCATTCTCTGTTCATCACACAACCCAAGCCATGCTGTGCTCCATGCAGAAGTGGGAACAGAACTTCTGCATGACTTTGGGTCACATTTGGTTACCCCCATGGTTTTCTTATAACCTCAAGATGCCCAGAATCTTGTTCCTTCAACTTCCTTCCAAAACCCTGGTCTCTAGCACAAGGCAGATGCAGGGCAAAGGACCAGTCTCCAGAACAAACACAATATGCTGTCCTTGTCATTTCATGTTTCTCAGTTGTCTTTTCATAAATTAAATCCATAGTGATTCTGACCTTGCCTCAAACAGTTCACCAGATGCCCAGAGAGGTCTTTAACTTTGGCTTTGGCTCAAGCTGGGACTGCCACTTCACATGGAAGTTTGAAAGATGAGATAAGAAATAAATATTACATCTACATGCCAGTAAAGAATGTGTCCCAGGCAGCACAAAATGGGGACAAGCTTCAAGGATGCATGACAACTTTATGACTGAGATTCTTGGGCTGTTCCTTTCCTACACAAGATGTGGGCCCAAAGATCAGCTCATTATCCTGGAGACTAGCTTTGGATAATAGAAGAATAAATCCCATCATCCTGGAGACTAGCTTTGGATAATAGAAGAATAAATCCTTCTATAGCTACATTTCCAATTTTAAAGGCTCATTAGGGAAGAAAATGTCTATCAGTGTGAGGCCATCAAAGACAAAACTAATTGCAAAACTTTTACAGACACTTTATCTTACCATCAAGTGGAAAACCAAAGTTTGAGTCTAAAGAAAGACCGGGAATCACAAGTAGATAGCAAAAAGTTTGGATCCAAAGCAGAGATGCAATCAGGAATTAAAAAGAGCTTTAGATGCCCCTCTGTCCCACAGGCCTTCAGAGCATGCCTGCTGCCCCCAGCAGCACTGTGGGACCTCACACTGGGGGATGGTGAAGCAGGGCGCTAACCACAGGGAATAACAGAGCTTGAGAGAAGATGGCCACCACAGGAGCCAAGAGCCACGGTCAGGAAAGAGCCAAGAAGGACAGAAGTTCCCATAGGAATACTGAGGGGACATAAAGGGAGTCATTGGTTTATGGTACGCAGATAAAGGGTCTGTCTCTTCCGAGTGAACAGAGCACCACTAAGCTAAGGCGCCACTAACTCAGAGGCAGCTTAGGAGAGAAGCAGTGAAGGGCTGGGCTCCTGTGTCACTTCTGCTGTGGATGAATGAGATGTGGGATTGCGGGCAGTTTGCTTAACTTGTGGATGGCTCAGCTACAAAACACCTAGGATTCTCTTCGTTGCTGTGAAGACTTCCCGGAGGACTGTAGGCAAAGCTTGTAGTACAGCATTTGGGCAATCTAAGCCATGGATACCACCAGCTATTATTAACTTGCCTGTCCTTACCAGTTAGAAGGTGATTTTTAATTTTTTTTTTAATTTGGCTCAATATTCCAATGGTTCATCACCAATAATTACCTCACTTAAAAAGTGATAGTTATAATTATAAAATATAGTCATCAAAAGAGCACAAAAGGCCAGTTCATCTACAGCTCTGTGCCAGATGGGCAGTCTTTTAGCTGTAGCTATTGTAAAAGCAGAGGGTCTGGACATCTTACTGGAAGCAGACTTATAGTTCTTGAGGGGCTTCGGAGGTTACTCTCCCCCATTTCGTCTGGCAATAGATGCCCCCTCCCATTACTGAGCCCATCCACCCTGACATTTGCTTCCTGAGCCCCACTACAGCTGAGCACAGGCATGTAACTAGCCTGGCTTGGGCAAAGTCTTCCCAGGAAAACTTCTGGAGAAGGAGTTTCAGGTTAATGAAGAGACAAATGCAGAGCATGGTCATTGCCAGCCTTGCTTCCTGCTTTTCCACATTATCACAGGAGGAAATAATGCTTGAAGCTGTCACAAGAATCACAGAAACACCAACTTGGAGCAAACCAACTGAACAAACCCCCCAAAAGTGCTCATCTCTGGACTCTTCATTAAAAAGAAAAATAAAGCCCAGATGTGGAAGGACTTGTGGCCAAGATGCACTTTTTCTTGCATTGATTTACCTGCATTTACAATCAGACACACATGATTCTCGAGATTCCAACTTAGTTGTTCAGAACATGGTGTGGTTTTGCCTAGAACTGCCTGTAAGATCTTAGAAGAGCTCTGAATCACTCTAAACCTCAGTTTCCTTATATATTCACTGGGGTTCATAACAGGACCTACCTTGAAGGGTTGCAAGGACAAAATGCAACCGTACAGCCATTGCTCTGCACATACTCTGTATTGAACATATCTATAGTGTGCACACCACTTGCACTTAGCTTGCAGGTACTTCCAAATGTTTGTATTGGAAATACCCAGTCTGAAGTTTTGTTTATGCTGGCATTTTTTTTCACGGAAGCCCATCAGTATAGATGATGCAAATGGATATTATGCACCCTAGGTGAAGCTACAACATAAACAATATTCTACCAGTTCTGAAGGGAAGGTCCTAAATGGAAGCCAGGGGACGTAGTGTGCTTCGGTTCTGAAAATAACAGGCAAAATTTCGCCGACACATGTGTCACAGCGATATAGCTAAAGGTGATGCTGATCTGCTATCCCGACAGGAGGGGACATAAGGGAGGTCCACGCCCTTATAACCTGGACAGATAGCTGAGGAGGCCAACTTCACTGGCCATGCCTAGATTCCAGTTAGCTCCTTTTGCCTTCAATTTCTAGAATTGTTATTATCAGATAACTACAGAATGTCATCATTAGATGAGCTGACCGCTAACTGAACTATAACTGAGTGTCTTTGATCCCATTAATATTCAACAAAATCTAATGAGTTGCTTTGAGTTAAACAATTTTACTTTCTCCTAAACCGCAACAGAAAGCATACTTTCAAAGAACCTAAATACTCGGGAATCATCTTTAAACAAATCCAAAAGATTTCTCGAGGAAGCAAAATAACGACAGAAGGTAAGGAATGCCCTGAAAGGAATGATGTATTTTGAATAAAACAAACAGCTGGGTATTAAAGGAAAGATTTGGGCCTGGGAATTTCAATTGTTCAATTGTTACATTCCATTATACCAGTGAAGTACATTGTGTCATGCCTCATACAGGATATATGGTATACTTAGCAACTGTTGCTGTCTTTGCATTAGTTGACTCACAAAAATTACTGAGCACTTTCCAAGTGCTGGGCACCACTCTGAGTCTTTACAGATGTTATTGCATTCAGTACTTAACAAAAGCCTGAGTGGGTAGGGTAGGGATTGCTGTTGCCATCCTATAAATGAAGAATAAGGACATGCACAGGGTAAAGAACCTGCTGCGGTCACACAAATTCAGTCCAGTGCTTCTCCTGCAATGGTTTTATTACAGGAGTCCAAGCATGGGAGACAATGTTCTCCCTCCTCTTTCTAAGAACCCTCATCAACCTTAACATGACCAATTTTGTCCTTCCTCAGGATAGATCAGATTCAAGATCTTACTGTGATTTCCACCTTGTCAAAAAGCATTCAGGCATATTTCTGATGCCACAGGAACTGAAGATCACTTTCCTCTTAAATGATGGGACAATTACTTACAGAGAACCAAAGGCTCCGGAGGACATATTCTAGATAAGATCCTATGGCTATCGGTAAGTGGCGGCAATCCCCAGATTTCTACTTTATTCTTAAGCAAACAAAGGCAAAACCCTGTTGTATACTATTTTCTTTTCCTCCTGCCTCTTATATGCTTTATAAATGTCCTCTTGGAAATGACTTTTGGAGCTCTTCCAAGCCAACCCTGGTGGATTATAGTTAAAAGATACTAAGTAAATAGTTTTGCTCAAAGTCCTAAAGGGTAGAGAGGTTCCTTCACAGTCTTCCCTTGGCGGATTAGTTTATCACCAGCAGCATTGCTCATCTGAAAAACTAGCAAAATGTTATTTCTTGAAATACTCAAAAACATCTTTCTAGGAAATAAACTATCACTACTTAGAAAGCAAGTGCCTTTGTGCTATTATTCAGAAGTAAATAAGCAGGCAATTTAATAGAATAATTAGGATTTACAAATATGTGGTAACTAGACCCAAATTTGGAGCACTTTGCCTTTTGTGACTTCCCTTTCTTCCTAGATACTAGGCTTATGGATTTAACTTTATTTCATTCTACATAAGGTAAGCCTTATAAGAGGAGACATTTAAGGATTTGAATGTCGATCTGAGATAAAGCCTTTCTATTTCAAAAAGAATGAGTAAAAAATCATTCACTCTCTAAGATACTTGTGATCATTTGAGCCTTGTTAGCACCATAAAGGAAGTTCACATCCAATAACCAAGTGAGGGAGGAGAATGTGGCTGCTAACTGGGGTCACATGGAAAGGGGAAAGAGTGGTCCCACTGCTATTCTGGGTTAATCTGGATTCATTTGTTTAATAAATATTAATAGCGCTGGGGCTCGAGCAAGCCAATTACTCCCAGGGGCTCATCTTCCCTTATCTTTATTCATTCCACAAATATTTATGGAGTGCCTTAGTAGGCTTAGTAGCAAAACAAAGGCATCTTACCAAATGACCTTCAAAGTCCCTTCCAAACCTAAAGATTTACAGGAGTCAGTGCAGTCTACAGTCATATCAATGTAAGTACACGTGTCATTTTAATCTGTCTTATTCAATTGTTCAGTATATGTTAAGTTGTAAGTTTTTATCACTATGCTAAGCAGAGAAGGAAAATTTTTTTCCTTAATAGGAAGCCTAGTGTAAGAGCTTCACTGTCTCTTCTTATGCTGTTAGGAAAACAATATATTCTCAAAATAAACATTAATTTCCTGTGTTGAAGAAAGAGTACCGCATAAGAGGTAATGTCCTGAGGAAGAGATGGGGCAAGAGGAAGAAGGGGTTTTCCCTGATGGGTAAATCGGAGGTGTTACAGGAGAAAGATGACCCAACCAGGGGCTGAAAGAAGCGCAGTACTTGAGAGGAGCAGAGAGCCAATTAGCTTAGCTGAAGCAGAAGACTCTGCTGGAAGGAGGCAATGTAACAGATAGAGAGCAGGATAGAAGGCCTGATGGTTAATTGTATGTGTCAGCTTGATTGGGCTAAGGGATGCCCAATAGCTGGTAAGACATTATTTCTGGGTATGTCTGTAAGGTAGGGGGGTGGGGGGTGGGGTCTCTGGAAGAGATTAGCATTTGAATCAGTACATAGGGCAAAGAAAACCATCCTCATCAATGTGCACGGGCATCATCTAACCCATGTCAGGGCAGGATGGGACAAAAATGCAGAGGGAGGGTGAATTTGCTCTCTGCTTGAGCTGAGACATCTATCTTCTCCTGCCTTTGGACGTTGGTGCTTCTGGTTCTCAGAAGGATGCTTTTGGGGCAGCAGGATCTACACCACCAGCACTCCTTCTACTCCCAGCCATTCCCAGGCCCTCAAACTCATACCTAATTACACACTGGCTTTCCTAGTTTTTCAGCTTACAGAAGGCAGATTGTGAGGCTTCTCAGCCTCTATAACCAGGGAGGCTAATTTGAGTAATAAATGTCTTTTATGGGTCTATACATTCCTTTTCATTCTGTTTCTCTGGAGAACTCTGATAATACAGAAGGCAAACAATAGTTGCAATGGCATTCTGATACTAACTACCCAGAGGTAGGTCAGACTTCAAGGATTTAGGATTCAGTCCTCCACGAGTCGGCGCTCACTTCAGACACAACCCAAAAGCTTGGGAGTACCAGACCACCCACACTTCTGACCAACTGGCTAAGATTTCAGCATTTCCAGGACCCCCTCAGGTTTGATAATTCACTAGGATGACTCGTACATACAATGACTATTTTATTATAAAAGTTAATGATGGTTTTATTATAAAAGTTACAAATCAAATGAATCCAAATGAAGAGACACACAGAGCAGGATCTGAGAGGGTCCCAAATATGTCCTCAGGATGTGTCATCCTCCTGGCACATCAATGCATAACACCAACCAGGAAGCTCACACAAGCTTCGGATGTCCAGAGTTTCTTGGAGGATTTCATTACATTGGCACAACTGACTGGATCATTGGCCACATGACTGAACTCAATCTACAGCACCTATCCCCTCCCCAGGGGTCAAGAAGTCAGGCTGATGGTGCCACCTGGTTCAAAATTTCAACCCTCTAACCACATGTTTGTCCCCCATTCTAAAACTATTTAGGGATCTACCATGAGTCAGCTTATTAGCATAAACTCATATGTGGTCTGAGGGATCCACCGTGAATAACAAAGATGCTCCTGTTAAGAAATTCCTAAGGTTTCAAGACTCTATCCAAGGAAACTGGGATGAAAACCAGCCAGATGCCTTATCATACAATAGTTCATTGGGTGTTATGAATAGTTAGGGTACTAAAGATACTAAGGACATAGTAAAAACATCAGAATCTGTTCAATCCAGGAAAGGTTTATTTAAATTCATGGAGCACTTTAGCCAAACCTAAGAGAAGGAAATAGCAATTCAGTAGGAATATTACATTTCAATCAATGAAAAGTATGGAACTAGAGGGTATTAGGCTGAATGAAATAAGTCAATCAGAGAAAGTCAATTATTATATGATCTCCCTGATATGAGGAATTTGAGAGGCAGAGTGGGGGATTTGAGGGGTAGGGAAGGAAAAAATGAAACAACTTGGGATTAGCAGGGAGACAAACCATAAGTGACTCTTAATCTCACAAAACAAACTGAGGGTTGCTGGGGGGAAGGAGGTATGGAGAAGGTGCTTGGGTTATGGACATTGGGGAGGGTATGTGCTATGGTGAGTGCTGTGAAGCTTGATTCACAGACCTGTACCTCTGGGGCTAATAATACATTATATGTTAATAAAAATAATTAATAATAAAAAAGAAAAATAAGTAAAATTCACATCATTAGAGTTCAAGGACTACATGAAGAAAACAAGAAGGGAAGACCTTCAAAAATAGAAAGCATGGATGTATCTTTAAAACTATCATATGATCTCCCTGATATGAGGACATGGAGAAGCAACATGGGGGGGTAGGGGGATAGGAGAAGAATAAATGAAACAAGATGGGATTGGGAGGGAGACAAACCATAAATGACTCTTAATCTCACAAAACAAACTGGGGGTTGCTGGGGGGAGGTGGGATTGGGAGAGGGGGAGGGGGCTATGGACATTGGGGAGGGGAGGCGAACCATAAGAGACTATGGACTCTGAAAAACAACCTGAGGGTTTTGAAGGGTCAGGGGTGGGAGGTTGGGGCAACCTGAGGGTTTTGAAGGGTCAGGGGTGGGAGGTTGGGGGAACAGGTGGTGGGTAATGGAGAGGGCACGTTTTGCATGGAGCACTGGGTGTTGTGCAAAAAGAATGAATACTGTTACACTGAAAAAATAAATAAAATGGAAAAAAATAAACAAATAAAAATAAAAATAAAAAATCTAAAAAAAAATAAATAGGACTTATAAGAAGTTGAGCAGTGGAAATAAATTTATTTTTTTATAAATATACATATTCATTTTCTTGATGGGAACTCAAAATGTGTGAGAGCAATTAGATCGTCAATTTTAAGTCATAGTTTTCACAGCCTCGAAAGGGCATGTGAGGTCTGAGTTCTGAGGACAGGGAGACATGAAAGAGAGGTGGCCAGGATGTACCTTTCCTTAGGAAAACTCAGCACCTGTTTTCAGAACTCCCCTCCAACCATGTAATTGCCAAATTTACTTTGAGATTGGTTACACAAATTTGTCTTAAGAAATACAGAATCCATTTTCTCCTCTAAGTGATGATAATCTTAACTTTCACTTCTACAGATAATGGCCTTGGAAGACAGGACGCCAAACAGGGGACAGAACCAAGCAAGGCGTGGGTAGGCAGTAGGGTACCAATCAAGGGAACTGGATGTAAGAAAGAAGAAAACCAAATACAGATGTCTTTGGTTTCTGGCTTAGGTGACTTCATAGACAGATAATGATCCCATTAACCAAGATGGAAAATATCAAGAAGTGAACCAGATAGGAAGGTAAAGCTTGTAAATGGGTTTTGTGACATCACATGCAGATGTGTGGGAAGCAGATGTGCAGGAAGCAATTAGAAAGACAAATCAGGAGGTCAAGTGTCCACAGCTGGTGTATGTTTTTAATTACTTGAATGGAAACTCTTTCAATTTAAAACAGTTCCTTTCATCTGGGACAAAGGTTGCTACATCAGGTTTAATTATGGGTATTTATAATCACGTTTATGTGTATGTATGTGTGTGTGTGAGAATGGATATATGGGTATGTAGATAGGTTAGGATAGATGATGATGATGATGATGAAGATAGAGAACAGATAGATAGGGAATGGATGAGTGAACAGATGGACAGAAGGACGGATAGACGATGGATAGCAGGTAGGCAGGTAGATTAGCATAGTAGCTACCACCTTCATAATCAACATTTTCCAGCCAGCTTCACCCAAATTCTTTCTGGAATTCTGTCTAGAGTATAACTTTTGCATTCTTCCCAAATTTCTCAGCTAGGGAAGAAAACTGACAACTGGTCGGAAATTCACATTTATGCAATTCTATTTCTTCCCAGTTCTGTGTCAGGTACTTACTCGTGAGCTATCTCACATAATCTTCATGAGGACCCTGAGAAATAGTCCTACAAAAGCTGTTTTCACAAGCAAGGAAACCAAAGATCGGAGAATCCCATGACTAATGAGGGGCAGAGCCAGGGTGAGAGCTCCAGATCTTTCTTCCTGATTCCAGAGAGCTCCTTGGCTAAACTACAGCAGCATCGGAAAATAACACATAACACTATAGGACAAGTTTAGACCAGAACCTTAACTTCAGGGAATCTGGTACAACTCCTTAAAACTTCTCTAAGCTGATATATTCTTACTAGTCTCAGTTTCAAACGAAATGGTCAATGCTTTCTTTCCTTGGGTGCATCAAGGAAGGGAAAAGCTGAAGTGAGTGTGGAAATGTCCTAATGGCAACTAACCTCAGCTCGTGGGAAGACGAGTCTCTAAGAGAGGATGGGTGATAAATGCTTTACAGAAGAAAGAGGATGGGCTGAGGAGTTAAGAGCTTACTTACATCCATGGCAAGAGGGCGATACATTTTGGTTCAAAGGAAAACCATTGTTCAATTCTTAGAGACTTCTCTGAAGGTCACCTAAGGCATTCTGCTGCAGGAGAGTAGGGCTCACTTGTACTTTCTGGGAAAATGTCTTCGCAGCATTAAGAAACCTAAAGAGACCCTTTCAATATCTCACTCAGCTTTCCCCACCCCTACATCTCACTTGATGCTAGACTACTGTATTTTAAGATGGTCACCACTTGTCATGAGACTATCTAGGCTGGACAAAATTTATGTAGGAAGAATGTAATTCAGTTGAACAAAGTGACAGATGGCAGCCTTGAACCAAGGGCCCTTGGCCACCAACCCCTAAAGTGGTATCACAAGACTGCATTTTTCTTTGTGGTGGTTACTAAATCAAAACAAATTCAACATGCATCTCCAGAGCCAGGACTTGCTCTGTATGCTGTGGGTACAAAGCACAACACATTTTAGTCTCTGTGCTCAGAGGTTTGATTGGACTCCCTCCCAGAGCTCTTCAGCAGATAGCCTTCGACATTGTTCCCTGCCCTCATGGAGCTGAGAACCCCTTTCGTGTGTGTACAGGAGCAAGACTGGCATGAAGATAGACATTACTCATGTAATTCCACAAACAGGAAATCGCAACTGTAGAAAGTGCTCTGAAGAAAAATCACAGGGTTAAGAGAGTCTGTAACCGGGTCCCCTAGCAGACTGGGCTTCCCTAAAGAGTGTTGCATTCATAAGCATGAGTAAGAATAACTAAGTGAAGGAAGTACAGGTCATCCAGGGGTTCAGAGGAACAGAAAACACCCCATAAGGCAGAAACCAGCAAGTGTGGGATGGCTGGGGGAGGGAAATATTAGAAAGACAACTCCTTGCAGAGTTTTATAGGCCAGTGGGAGTTTTGAGTTTGGGGTGGGTGGTATGATATTTTGAAGAGACAAAGATAGCAGAGAACAGAGTAGAGGGTGCCAGGGTGGATTTGGGGAGGCCAATTGGAAGAGCACTGAGCTGAGTCCAGTGGGAGACGTTGGAGAGTGTGGATAGATCCTGGATATAATTAGAATTTAAACTCACCACACTGAATTTTTGTTGCGTTCAGTTTTTAACTGTTGGGTCAGGACCTATCTTTTTCTGGGCTTGTACCCCAAGTATGTAAGATAGTGTGAGAAAGATGGCAGGGCCGGAGGGTTGGGGGGGTAAAAAAAGGAAGAAGAGAAAAAATTACTTTGCACAGAAAATAGCAGTCCTCTGGAGAATCAAAATAGAGGCCTCTGCCTTGCTCCACGGTCAGCTAGAAGTACGAACTTCATTTCCTAAAGCACTAGATATCAATTTTGAGAGCTTAAACTGTTTTCATTTGTGATTTTTTTCATAATTTGATTACAAAGCCTGCAAATATTGTATCTTCCTCACTTGCATTGCAATGTGAGTTACAACAGGACCTGAAGCATTTTTGTAATCTTGTCTAGACATCTGACTTTCATTATAACAAGTATAAAATAATTACAAAAGTTATAAACAATAAAAAGGTACAAAATGAATGAGTTGTGAGTTCCAGTGAACAGACTTACAAATTTACTCCTGGCAGCTGAACGAGGAACTGCTCGTAGCTCTTCTTAGTAACTGGCCTTGGAGAAGGTTCCATTTCTTGTGGCTTCCGTTACCTATCAGTAAAATGGAAGGACTTTGGGAAATGATTTGCTTTCTGAAGTTGCTGCTTTAATTTGTTTAACCACCCATTAGAAAGCAGTCTGGCTCCTGTGGACTTAACTGCCCCCCAGTGAGTGTGAGACATCGGCATTCCCGTTCCTGGTACATGATGTTCCCAAACACTTGATAAATGTGAGCTGCCCTCTTTCCCCTGGTTGCTCTGGTGATAACACCACAACCCACAGAAGGGCTGCATGGTGGGCGTAGAGCGGAGAGCCCTGCGGAGTGGGCTGCTTCCCAGCTCCTGAAGGTTACCATGGGGCAGAAGGGATGGCTTACAACAGGAATGGAGTGGGAGGCAGGGGTGGGCGGAAGAGCTCTCTCCCCAGATGCCAAAACCACAAGAGCTCAGAGGTGCCCAGGGTCACTGACAGCACCAGGCTCAGTGCCAGAGAGCCCTGGCGAGTGCTCTGTTACCTGGCCAGGCTCCGGCACATCTTGCCCCTTCCTCCTAGTCACTATCTTACTCTCCCTCTCCTCACCTGACTCAGGAAACAACAGCTCTTCCCATACTGAAGAGGAATCCAAAGACAAGGACATTGTTGGAGACAGGGTAGATGGAGCGCCCCCAAGTGGTAGGATAGCAGAGTGGTGAGGAAAGAAGGGACCAAAAGGAAACAAGACTGTGCGAGTTAAAAGAGCTCATTCTCAGGGTCCTGATACTATGATCTGGACCACGGGGAGGAACACATTCACGTCTTTAGCCTCTTCCCACCAAACACCTTCGAATGTGAAATGACTCAAGTATAATGAAGAGTCATTCCAGATCTATGAGCACACTTTCAGTACTTGCTGCTTGCCTTCTCTGACAAAAATTGTCATCACATTTGCTCACTGGAAAAAATCAAGAAGCCTTTAAATTATTCATTCTCCTCTACCTTTGTTGCCAGGCATTGGACTAAATATTACTTTGCATACGTTATGTTGTTATGATACATCAATTCTGAAAGGGAGTCTTTATTATTCCCTTTCTTTGATGAGGAAATGGAAATTCAAAGAGACTCAGTAACATTTCCCCAACAACACATCTTTGTGGGTAGAAAGGCCTCTCTCTACCCAGGACTCTTTGGCATTCCCCAGTGTGGGCAAGCATTTCTCAACGTGTTGTTCCAGTAGGGTCATGATTCAAAGGAGAGCAGGGACACATGGAGGGGGCAACTTAGTGTATCATGTGGTAATGTGTATTCTTCTGGGAGTCCCCCATTTCTGCTTTAATCAATTATAGTAAAGTGGTACTACTTTTCCACTTGTAGTATGATAAGAACTTTCCTCCAAAAAGAAATCTTTCTTAACGTAAAAGAGTGAGGAAGGAAGGAGGGAAGGGAGGAAGGAAGGGAGGAAGGAAGGGAGGATGGGAGGGAGGAAGGGAGGAAGGAAGATGAAGTTAAAGAACATCAATGGAAAAAATCATCAACATGTTATTCAGATGGTTGATTTGACAACCCTACACACCTATACTACATCATTCTGCTCTACTCATAGTATCATACCCAGACTTTAATGTGTCATCAAGAAATGGTTTCCAGTACTGGCTTCTGAGCATCGATAACCTTATGTAACATGTAGTGTTTGTCAGTAATTCTCATACCACAAAATTATAATTCTTATGTGCAGAGTGGCAAAAGTCAAATCTATCACTGTAAAGGTTCCACATTTCCACTATGAATCATGCTTATTCTGGGCATCCATGGCTGGGAAATATCAGAATTATCTAGAACTGATGGTCTGAAAATATATAGAAAGACCAAATGAGTTGGAACCAGAAGCTTAGGATCAAAGCATGGCCAAAACTAAGCGGGAGGTAGAGGTGGGGAAATGGGGGTGGTCTTATGAACCATGGATCATAAGAGCTTCCTAGGAGCCCATCTGGCTTATTAGGCAAACATGTCTTCCAGTTCTTCACTGTCTCAACAAGTAACTGCTGAGTTAACAAATGAATGAAGAATTCATTGATGAGTCACCCAACAATTTTTATTTATCACTCACCTTAAGACAGCTCATTAAGCTTAACACTTGGGGACTATGTAAAGAATAAACATCGTTCCTGATTTCAAAGGACTTACACCAGTACCAGAAGATTAAAGGTTAACTGTAACAAAACTAAAGTAAAATGTGCTAGGAAAAAAAAAAATGAAGAGGAAGAGAAGAAGAAGGCAAACAAGAACAAAAAGACGGTGTGAAAGGATTACCTTGGGTGGGATGGAGGGATCTAGTTTCTAGATGGAGTTATCCAGGAAGGTTTCAAGGAAGAGGGAATATCTGAGCCGAGTCCTAGAAGATGGTTCAATTGACATGGGTCTTGCTAAGGGTAAGCCTGATTGGGGTCTCAATCTGCCTTAGAACTCCCAAAACCTGGGGCATGAAGAGTCCAAGAACACAGAATCCTTGGTAAGTCATGCATCGTAAGGCTTAGCAATAAAGCCTTTCTTGTACTCTTAGGGAAGACAAACTTCTAATACAATCCATACATTTGTATTTTCAATCATCAAAAATAATTACCTCCAGTTAAAGTGCCCCTGAGATTCAAGAACCAAAAAACATCTCTTGTGTTGTTTTATCTTTTTTGTTAGCTGAAACCACAACTCACACAGACCCGTACATAAGAATATCATAATTAAAACAGTAAGCCCATTCACACTTCCTATCAAGGCACATCAATCTGCAAAGGTCACCAAAGGGGACTCCCTCCCCCCAAGTCTACCAAAGAAGATCCCGAAATCCAGGGGGAGGCTGCTTGAAAACTGTCTGTTGGAAGCTCTCCATGCAAAGTTGCCAAATTCATAGCACACGTGCTCCATGTAACATAACCATATTTTGAATCAAAATGAAATGTGTCCATCAAATTTCTCCTGAGTAAGCAAACAACAAATGCTAATGCATAACTTGATATTTCCTCAAATCAGTAACATTGCTGCCTTTAAGTTTTGTTACTGTAAATCTTGACAAGTTTTGTCAAATGATGTTCAAAGTGCCAGAACCACGACCAACCATGACGGAGGAATGTCTCTTGGGCCAGCGACTTGTGCACAGCTCTACACAGACTATGACCAGAATAGTAAGAAACTACCCTAAGCCAAGACCCCTCAAGGGACCCAAGAACTGGTACATTTGGAAAAGCAGAGGAAGTCTTTTTGGGGAACCAAAAATTACCTTGTCCCCTGAGGACCAGAAAGGTGGTAAGCTCTTCCCTTGTTGGGGAGTGGGAGGTGGGGGTCTCTGCTGTACTCAGAAGGCTGGCCAGTGATCCCGGTGTACCACAGCCATCCCAGAGAGGGGAATGAAAACATGTTTCGTGTGCCATGTAAAGTAGAGTAGCTACAGAAAAGGGAGTGACACAATGACCTGCCTCAGAAAGGCAGGCTCTGGTAAGGAAGTTGAGATCACCCATGTAGCTGAAATCAACCTCCTGGGGGTCAAAAGGAAGGTGGAGCAGCTTCATCAGAACCCCCACAAACATGAAGTGTGCCCTATCCAGAACAAACCACCCAATCTCCTCACCCCCACACCACTCTCTAGCCCACCAGTCACAAGTCCCCTACTTTCAACCCCCAAGCAGGTAGTTCTGAACTTTTTCTCCTTACCATCCACCCCATTCTCACTACCACTGCTCTGCTACAGATCCACCTCTCCCTCCCAGAATCCAACAGGAGCTTGCCACTGTCTTCTAGACTCTGGTCTCCACCTCTTCAAAATGCCACCCTCCACACTACATCCAGAGAGGTCCATCTGAAGGACAAAGACAAGTGGGTCTCCCCCTATGCAACAACCCTCTGATGGCTTCATGCCACCTACTCTGAAAGGTCAATGTTCCTCATCATGGCATATAACTGGGACGTAATGTTGTTTGTGATAACCAGGCAACACACTCGATTCAGATCCTCTGAGGTTGTAGGAACTATTTAGGGATCCTCTCACTTACGACAGTCGGGGACACAGCCCTGACAGAGCCGAAGGAGAAGACCATCAGATAATACTCACCAGTTACCTCCAATACCCCGGGACCTCTCCCATCACCCATTTAAAAACAAGTTTGCCAAACAATGATTCCACAGAGTCCGTATCAACTTGTCTCATACTTTAACAATTTGTCCCTTTCTACCCTCAAAATATAAACCATTAATCCCCAAAGGGGAATCCTGGGTCTACACTCACCGGCATCACATACATGCAGACTCCTAGGTACCCGGGAGCCCAGTCAACCCCGTACCCCAGACACAAGACCTCGAATCTCCATACTGAACAAGTTCTTCTCTTTTTCTCAATACACACCAAAAGGTTAGTACCACTGATATGTACTAACTAAAGTATAATTTAGGCTTTCCCATATGTATTGCAGTCTGTCTCCATGTTTTGAAGTGGAAAGTGTTCATATGCTTTGAATTTTACTAGCTTGCCACAGATGAAAGAGCCACCGTGCCTCATCAGTGGGGTCTGTGGGCCCCGGGCTCTATTCTCCTTCACTACAATACGTGGTCCCCCTCCCTTGAGGAAAATTCGAGCAGCACTGGGCTGATTACCTGTGTGGGCCATTTCAAGAGATTAGGAGCTACTCTCTGAAAGGGCAGATGGAACGATCTATTGTACCATTTTTCACGTTAACAATCTCAGGACACACCTGGGGTCTCATTCAAGACATTGTTACAAGAAGACTTTACCTTCAAAGGTTGCGAAACCACCAACGAAATTTTAAAGGGAAGACAAAGGCCAGGAAGATGAAATTGAATCAAAAGTATGCAGGGCTGTTCTGCCATGGTCTGGCTTTTCAGATTTTCCAATTCCTAAATGCTGCTTTGTCCAGCTCCACTCTGTGTTTTCTGTGGAAATGCTTGCTTTTGTGATCGGCTCTTCATGGATTTTCAGTCCTGTCTCAAAAACTCAAATACAGAAGTCTCTCTTGCCCTTCTTGGGACAGGGTAGGGAGTGGGGTAGGAAGGAGTGTTAAGGCTATGAGAACAGCCGACGAGGACACGTGCCACCCGGACTGAGGTGGTAATGGAAGTAGGTGCCCCTGGCCAGGCCTACATGTTCAGGAGACTATTTTCACACCCGTACCTCCAGCTGCGTGCTACCACACCCCGCGCGGTGATGGAGGACGGACAGTGGCTCATATAAAGGAATTTCTTCACATTCCCATGCAGACAACTTCTCCAGAAGCAAGGCCCTTGTCTGAGTCACAGGTCCCAGAGCACGTGTTTACTGCCTCAGTTTCCCCAGTGAGATCAGTCATGGGAAACGGAGGTACCCCGGGCTACAGGCTCACATAGGCTTGGGATTTATTGGCTGCCGTCTCAGGGGAGTCTCGGACATATGTTTTCCTGAACCTTTGTTTTTCCCGTGTCTCTCCAGACATTCTCCATATGCCTCTGTGAGAAACAGAGCAGAGAGGGTCTGGGAATGCAGAAACACGCCCTGGGTTCCTGGCGAGAGAGGGGAGACGCAGGATTTTTTTCTTCCATTAAGCCCTGCCCTGAGCAGAAAGAAATCATCTCTAAGCTCTTGTCCTGGGTGACATTTTCCCTGACACAGGGTTGCTTTTCCTCACCTGTCTAAACTAAGTAAAGAGGATCCGATATCCACTCAGTGCTGATCTTTTCAGCAGATTCTCAAAGGATAAAGGAAGGATAATTTATTATTCTTCTGTTTAATCCCATAGAGTAGATTGTGAACTTCCAAACAGTAAGGCATTCTTCTGAGAAAAGAGCCCTCCTTATCAGTTTGGCCCCGTCCAAAGTAATGATGACTTCACATTGGCTTGGGCTCAGGATGTATTTGTCTCCGGTCAGTAACTGACGCTCAGGACAGGACTGCATGTACCCTCCTTATAAGGGAAATCTGGAAAACGTGAAAACCCACTTTTTCTCAGTGCTTGCCCCTTCCCACTTTCTTGTGCTCTCCAAGGAACCCTGAAGTGGAGAAGGGAAGGCCGGCCTTCTTCCATTTCTCTTGGCTCAGCTGCGAGTAGCGGGTCTTCAGGACAACCAGACATGCCAACTTTACTCAGAAGATATTTCTTTTATAAGGCATAATATCCCAGTACGTTTTACATACCTCATGAACAAAAAATTTAAGTTGCCGTTGAATTGAATTTTAAATACTTTTAGACGTAACCACAGATTATTCGTTTGCTCGTGCAAGATAAAATCGGAGCTGACCCTCCATGTAAATGGCCCACAGAGCCATGGGGACCTGTGCCACGCCACCTGCCCGCGACTTATGGGACACCAGATACCAGTGCAAACCAGCAATTTGGTGTGGTTTCACATTTTCCCATTTCCTTGCGTGAGGACTCTTGGGTTCTCAGGGAGGCCATTTAGGTAGACATTTCTCATTAAGTGAATGGTGTCAAGATGGAGTTTCATTTCAATGACCAAGGCATATGTATGAGTGCATATGGGCATGTGCGTGCAAAACACACACACAAGCACAGGCACATTCCCACACAGACACACAGTGCCTACATTTATTTACACAGGTGTACTTAAAATACACCCCCGTGTAGTACATATAGAGAGAAACTATTCCCCAGGAACAAGAGGGCCACCCTTCTCACCTTTAGATTCCTTGCAGAAGTTTTCAGTCAATACCAGTGTATTTGGTTCCCACCAGAATTTGCCTATTTCTTAACTTTTTCATTTAGATTTGTCTATTGAACGTCAACTGTGTTCTCAGAGGCACCGGGATACCAAGATCCCTCCAGGAGCGCATCGTACACTGAACTAAATATTTTGATCTTACAAATGAATTCCTAAGAGTGCTCTCAAATATTTAAAGTCAGAGGGCTAAGGTTTAGTAGACAAGTCCAAGAATGTTTTACTTTGCACATAACCGAAGTATATACTGCTTGCTCAGAGAAGAAAATAGTAACAGCCTTTAAATCCTTCCCTTCCTGTCTATTTGTTTTCTAAGTCTTCACTAGAGTATGCAGTCCTTGAGGGCAGAAACCACGGTTCATTGGTTTCTGCATCCCTAACTCCTGGCACATGGCAGGCATCATTGTCAGCAGTCGGACCGACTTACTCAGTAAACCAATATAAAAATTTTCAACATTTGAAATATCTGAATAAAAACAGATAGGATGTGCCAAAGAAATAAATCAGCTTCCCCTATCCTCCCCCAAGCCCACTCCTAAAAGATACGTTCCGTGGAAGGCAGAAGAGCTCCCAATGCTGGGCTCGCTGGTACTAAAGTACAGGAATTTCAGGAATCCCTTCATCTCGCCATAGCTCTGAAATTTTTCTAAATAATGCAGATGATGAGAGCATAAGCCATACGTCCTGGCACCAACATGCCAGTCCAAGGCTGGGGCTACAGGAGCAGAGCCGTAGGTCAATCAGAGAGAGTTCTATTGTTATTTTAGAAGTTGCTAATTCTCACAGCCAAGAGATTGGCTATTATTTTCACTTCAGTGTGGCCTAAAAGGAAGGAAATGAATTGACAGGATGGTAAAGAGGGTTGTGTGTGTGTTTTTTTTTTCCTTTTAATCCATATTCGTAACTTTCATCGGGCTGAGATGCCTTTAAGTAATACTGACCGCTGATCCGAGCTAAGAAAGAATTACGTGACGTGATCACATGGATGGTTGCTGTGGGAGAAATAGAGTCATGTGCTCCCGATCCTCCTTAATGCTGACATCCACAAGTAGATAATGCCAGGAGTGATACTAATTCTAGGTGGAGAGGACTAGCCTATCCAGCTCTGTGTTCTGAGGTATGACCGACCAAGAGACGACACAGAGCAGAAGAGCAGTGATAGTGACCGACTCATTGAACTGCCTGCATGCGATGCTCCATCGCTCCGTTCTCTGCGGGCGTGGAACCGGTCACGTCTGAACTGGTGACTGCTCCATCGTGGGTCCCTGAGGGACTGCAGCAAGCAGAATAACTCACCCATCTGAAACGAGGTATGCATAAGAAAGACTGTTTTGTTTTATGTCACTAAGATGTGAGAGCTTTTCTGTTTGTCATTATTACAGCATAATCTAGTTTATTCTGCCTAATATACCAAATTATTAGCAGAGCTAACAAAGTAGGTTAGAGCCAAGGAACCCCCGATGACAGCGCCACCAAGCCTCTGCACCATTCCGTTTTGCTAGGAGAGAAATGCATTTCCCACATAAGGTGAAAAACAGAAATATGGATATGTCCTTTGCAATGTTGTTGCATTTATATATAATACATGTAAAGGCTTTTATTTTATTTATAAAGGTCTCCTGCACATAGTAAGTGCTCAGAAAATGTAGCAATTGTTAATATAATCTTAGCCACAAGAACCCTCTCCTTCTAGATGTTTTGTACATGATGTGAGTCTGGAGAGGAAGGGTCACTGGAACCTAGACTTGCATTCAATCACCAACAAATATTTATTTAAAAATCTATCGTGTACCAATCATGATCTAGAAGTCCCTTCCTGACCACAGTTTATCAAGCTAGAGGGGATATCAGAGATGAAACTAGAGACAGACTCTACTCAGGAGAAGCACAGGTTGCCATGGGAACCTTAGCGGAGCCACTTCCCCCCAGCCTGGAATCCGGGAAGGCTCCCTGGAGAGGATGATGTGGAGGTGGAGATCTGTGATAGAAGTCAGGGATAGTCAGGTAGAAAGAAGAGAAAGCAAGTGCTCATGGGGGAGAGACAGCATGTGCAAAGGTCCTGAGGGAAAGGAGAGCATGGAACATGTAGAGAACTTCAGTGGCCAGAAAAGAGATTGTGAGGGGAAGGTGGGAAGACACAGGGCAGGAGGCATAAAAGGAAATCTTGTCATACCCAAGACATACCTAAACAGTCTTCCCAGCAAGTGGAACTTCTTGAGCTCAATTTCTTCTCCTTGTCCACAAGGGACAACTTGAAACCAAGTCCTGTGGGACAGAAAAGACAGAACAATCTAGCATTCACGCACAGGCACTCAATAACTTGCCACAAAGCTAGCTTACAGGAAGCAGGGGCTGAATCCTTTAGAATTCGAGTGCTCTATGATGCCAGAAAGACATTCTTATCTCCCCTCCTTCTATCTTCCCATCAGCTTCATGGAACCCATTCCCACAGGCTACAGAGCATCCAAAAGATGCACTGCTCGAGGGGAATCTCTGCTTGGCAATCAATGCCCCACAGTGCTGACACTGTGAATGGAATTTCTGTCTTTAATCGTCCATTTTTAGGGCTCTGGGACCCAGGAAACACATGTACTATTTGTGCGGGTAATGTGAGAAGGAGAGGAACTTACCCTTTTCCCTGTCCCAGCCCCTGCAGATGGACATCCAAATACATACAAGAATTCCCCTTATGCTTTTAGATTGGCCCCAGCTCTCCTTGCCCAGGAGGAGAATTTGACTCATCATGTCCTCCAGGTCCAGCTGATTTCTGGCTGGCTGGTCCACGCCACTGATAGAGGATTTCGAGAGATGGCAAGGTCTTACTATGGACATTGAATCCACCAACTCGGCACACACCGTAGCAGAGATTTGCAAAGAAACGTGACCCCCAGAGCCAATAATGTCTGTGCCATCAAAAGCAAGTCAAAACACAATGACATCCAGCAAAGCAGCCAACAGATGGTCAGTCTGTCCTCTTAGGCAAGAGTTTTGCAGAAGAGCGAGCAAAGAAGCTTGACTGGGCGCCAGGCAGGCAGTGAGTCCACTGGCCCCCACGCTGCCACCACTGTTGCTGCTGTTGGAAAAACACATTCCAGCATCTGGGCTCTGAGCCGTGCAGCTGTGAAGTGTCCACATGTGCGACCGCGCAGGCTCTGGGACGCATGGCTGAGAGCAGAGCGCAGCCAGGCCCAGAGGTCACGCCAGCGGCGAAGGCCCGGCCAAGGCCACCTGGGCATCTGACGCGGGCCACTTTCCTTGTGCAGTAAGGGCTGGGTGTAAGAAATGCCAAGCTTGGGTCTGGAGGAAGATAAACTCTCCAGAATACAGAGGATTCTTTTCCAATCCTTCTGCAATCCAGTCATGAGACGCTGGGGCTGGGGAACAAATCTCCTAGAAGAACCACCTCAGAGTGGGGCTGAAGGGAGGCCGACAGCCAACAGGAACTCTGAGAAACGCAGGAGACACCCGAGATCTGCACACAGCTTCAACCCAAAGTCAAGAACTATTTCGGACCGAGACTACACTCTTGGAGAGTTGCTTCCTGGATCCATTTGCTTGACAACATGGCATCTCCACATTCGTGAGACCCTGCTTCCGGGGTGGTGGGGGGGGGCATCCCTTTGGCTTCTTTCGGAGCAGCGCGATCCTCTCTGGCGGCCGCAGATCGGGGAGTTTGAGCGAGAGGAGCGCTGGCCAGATGCAGCAGATGAATTTCCAGACTGCTATTTCCAGGGAATGACTCCACAAACATTGTTTGTGAACTGGACAGAGGAAATCACTGTTGCAAGAACAGAACACTAGATCTTCTCGGTTGTCATAAATCTGTTTCGTGGCCACTCTTCCTTAGGTGAAGACTCACCCAAAACATCACCAAAAAAGTGTCATCGTGTGTGAGCAGATGGAGAAACGCCATAGTCTTTAAGGCATTTCTTAAAAAAAAAAAAAAAATCACTGGCTTACCACTTAAATTCAAGCATCCTCGGGAAAAATGGAAGCCGCTACTCCTGTGCAACACTGTCCAAAGTCTCTACAAAGGGATACACAGAGCAGCTTCAACTCGCGAGGTTCTGCTCCCCGAAACAGACGGCAAAGGGGGTGATGGACATTCAAGCAGCTGCTCGAGATCAGGCCAGACGTATGTTTTAAAATAAGAGGTGGAGGGGCACCTGGGTGGCTCATATGTTAAACATCTGCCTTCGGCTCAGCTCATGATCCCGAAGTCCAGGGATCGAGCCCTGCATCAGGCTCCCTGCTCAACAGGCACCCTGCTTCTCCATCTCCCACTCCCTTTGCCTAGGTTCCCTCTGTTGCTGTCTCTCTCTGTCAAATAAATAAATAAAATTTTTTAAAAAATAAAAATTAAAATAAAACAAAATAAGAGGTGGACTGATAATAGGTCCCTGCAGAAGGCCCTGGGCATAGAGGGGAAGAGGCCAGGCGAAGACCCTCAAAGGTCCCCTGAGTGGACACAGGGCCAGGTGGAGGCTTTCCTTCACATTTGGCACCAGCCAGTTTTGGAGTTCACCTTGAGTGGAGTCTTTGGCAGGCTAAGGAAGCAAATTAAAATATAGCAAGTCATGAGTTATTATTATCTGAGCTTAGCTAGGATGGAGAAGCCCTACAGAAAGCGTGGTCAGTTTCCTTTCTGGAAGTCCTATCTTTGCCGTATGAAGTCACTTACACCTCCTCTGCCTGTGCCGAGGTCCAAGAGTGATGGGAGTCCTCCGGGAAGGAGGGGAGGGGAGTTGATCTCACATCAGTTTTAGCATCCTGGCAGGGAAGGGGGGGCTGTAAATATTTCCTGCCTTTTTGTTTTCCATCTTTAAATTCTGGCTAGTGGGTGGGGGACGAACAGGCCTTGGAGAAGGGTCTCAGATGGGTAGGAGGGCAGCTGCTGCACCAGCACAGTGCAAGGGACCAAGCCCACAACCCCAGGAGGTCTTGGGGTGAGCTCCTTGCATTTCCAATGGAGCCCCAGCCAAAGGTGCTCTGAGACTGGGCAGAGGGGCAGCGTCCACAAGAGGAGCCATGCAAACAGTCATGGTGCCTTTGTCCCAGGACTGCCCTGACTCTCCTCCACAAGCAAAGCGAAATGCTGCTTCAACACAGGGCTGCACTCCGCCTCCTTCTGTCTGCACTGTGGGGCACCATGAAGCCAGAGGATAAATGTGTTCTCTCTGCAAAGAGTTCTGTAGCCAGGGAAGTGCCCTGCATGGTCACAGAGATGCTCCAGCACTCCTCCCTCTGTAAAAATGAGAATGAAAATGATTCAGGACAAAAAGAGGAAAATATATATATTCATGCAAGATAAAGATTTAGAACCCGTGCAGGGAAGTTATGATCCACAAAGTAACCATAATTGAACCACATTACACGCCTGAATCAAGCCATAAATTTAATAGCATGTATTTACAAAGGAATGGAAGTCCACATATCACATTTTCAAAAACAATTCCGCAAATCTGAAAGGAGATTAATTTGACTGCTGGACATTCCTCCGAATATTTTTCTACTTGTGAAATTAAATTCTCTTCCTCACTGGCGCATTGATGTGGAGGCTTTATAGACGCATTATAGAAAATATGTGGAACAGGTGAGGGGCTGTCAGAGGGGCCCTGAGCCATTGTCTTTACAAAGGTCAGATTTTCCGTGAGTTGAACGGGCTGACAAACCCTGCCTGCTGGGTTCTGTCACAGAGCGGCGGATTACTAATGTTACACAATGGGAGTCGTGATGCAATTGAACACCAGGCTGTAATGCACTCGTGGCAGAACACCGAGGGTTAACTTTAAAAGACCTGATTCGGGTGTGCTTAGATTCTCAAAGAATGTAATGCCCGCTTCATTTTTTGCTTCTGGGAGGGGGAGGGAACAAAATCTCTTTTCTTAATTTCCTCCTCTGGGTATTGTCTACTGGCCGTCTTGTGGAATCAAACATTTGTTGTCCTAAAAAACAGAAGGATGAAACTTGTATTCATTCCTCTTTCATTTTTTAGAAGGTCTTTGTAAATGCTTACAGTCCCGGGCTACAGGTACAGGAAAATAAGCTGATACAACAAAAGCTAGAAGCTTGTAATCCCATTTTCTTGAGCTATTGCACAGACTGAATTCATGCGAAGGCATCTCAGAGGCCCCAGCAGCATCTCCTGGTGTTACTTCAGCGAAGGCTGGAACTAACCAGAAGAGGGTTCGAGCTACTCCCTGAGCGAGCTAGACAATCCAAAGTTCCTGGACTCAGATCAGATCACACCTGGTACCCTCACAGTGGGAAACAGAGGCACTAATGGGAATGCCACTGCTGATGGGAGTAAACCTCCCATTTAGTCGACTCACCCACACCCTTTCTTTCCCAAGATCTACAAAAGGCCAAGGACCACCAGCCTAGATCTTCTCCCCCAGAAGAGAGGCCACTAGAGAGAACCACTAGGTTGTAGGCTTTTCATGGACAAGGATAGACATCTACCACTAACCAACAGGAGTGGGAAAGAATGAGCAAGAGAACAAATGGGTTGGTTGGCAGACTTCTTGCAGAGGAAAAGATCAATGTGTCTGGCATATTGGATAAAGCACTAGAAACGCAGACATGGGGGCAGAGGAGAGGATGGAAGAAGTCATTGGTGGGAGGGACGTGGAGAGTACGTCCTTACCTCCTTTCTTAGCAAAGGCTGCCAGCGCCTGTCCACGGGCTTCCTGCCCAGGTGCAGAAAATGTATTTCTGCCTCAGTTGCAGTTAAAGAAAGTGTTGGAAGGAGAGATGAGATTTGGCAAAAATGCGTAGTGCTGAGTGCACAGAGGCATCTAATCAATGAGATTTGATTAAAAGGGTGAATTTGAGCCAGAGGAAACAGTGAGTCAAGTGTTGACAGCAGCAAAAGCATCCTCAGAGGGATTCCGGTGCTGAGAACTTCTAGCTTTTTCCTCAGGGCCCCAAGGTCATCTGGATGTACGTGCCTCTTTCCTGCCCTAATACTTTCTTCTTGTAACTAAAAAAAGATTCAACAGAATGATGCCGCCTGACTGCTCAGGCGTAGGTCCCTTAGAAACTCTTGGTGGGGTCCCCACGCATTTTCTCTGTAGCATTTATTAAGCACCTACCGGACATCAGAGAAATCAAACAACAACCAAAGTTATAACCTCAGGCTTTTACGTTCAGAAACTCACCATGTTACTAGGTTTACCCAGGAAGACAATTTATTTTCGATCTTCGTTCACTGTCAAGACAGGAGAATGACAATTAACTTGGGGTGTCCCTTTATCCATTTAAATACATGATGTATATTCCTAGTGACCATAGTATTTCAGACCCTGGCTACTTGAAGAGTGGTCCGTGGACCCTGGGCATCGGCAGCACCTGGAACTTATTAGAAAAGCAGACGCTCAAGCCCGACCCTAGACCTACAGAATAAAAACTGCAGTTTAATACAATTCACAGGTGATCCGTATGCATAGAATCTTGAGAAGCAACGGTCTAGAACAGTAGAGCTCAAATACCAGTGCGCAGCTCTCCAGGGACCACGCTTTGAGAACTACCCTTCAGAGCACCCTCCACAACTCCCCGACACCGTGATGCCTGACTTTATTCTGTGGTCAGAGACTGATTCTCCTTTACACTGCATCAGATTCACCTGGAGGACTTTCCCAGCACAGCCCCCAGCCCTGCGATTCCCTGTGTAAGCCGTGGGATCACAGGGGTGGACTTGCCCCTTACACATCAGAAAGAAACCGAAGAATATCAAGGACAAAAGGAACATTTTCTAAAAAGGAGTAAATAAAGAGCTGATTGAATTTCTGAAGATTTTTCTTAAGGTTGCTTAAGAATGAGCTGGCAGAAGGACAGCTTAGTAATTTCAAAGTGTCAGAACAGTCATTGAAACATGCAAGCACCTATTTATTTAAAGCTCCGTCGAGAGCGTCCTATCTTTTACTTAAAAAGTAAATAAATGGGGTGCCTGGGTGGCTCAATGCGTTAAGCGATTGCCTTTTGCTTGGGTCATGGTCCCGGAGTCCTGGGATCAAGCCCTACATCAGGCTCCCAGCTCCACGAGGAGTCTGCTTCTCCCTCTGGCCTTTTCCTCTCTCATGCTCTCTCTCACTGTCTCTTTCTCCGGGGGATAAATAAAAATCTTAAAAAAAAAAAAGTAAATATACTTTTTTTTCTTTCTGCTTTTGCTCAGCATTCTTGATATAATAAAACCCCATTACCCCATCATTCTACATCATTCCTGTATCTCTCCAAAGCAATTATAATTATTGATCACAAATACAGCATGATTTTTAATTTTCCTTCTTCTTATCCCTGGCCTTCAGTCTCGCTGGCCACCTGCGAACATTTTCTGTACTCACAGACCCGTCCCCCTCTACCAAAGTGCAAACAGATTATTATGTCTCTACCATGCCCATGGGCTCTCTGATTCGGATACAGATGTGGAGAGAACCGTGGCACGGTGAGAGTCAAGGAAGGGCTGGAGCAAGACGGAGATGCCTGCTCACTCCCACGGTGGGGAGGACATGGCTGGCATGGCTGACATGCCTCCATGTCATGGAGGGCCGGTCCCAGTACCTGCTTACAAGGCATACCTACTCAGATCACAGCTCTTACATTGTCATTGTATCTTAAAAATCGGTTTTTCTGTTGGGGTCCGTGGGTGGCTCAGTGGGTTAAGCCTCTGCCTTTGGCTCAGGTCCTGATCTCAGAGTCCTGGGATCCAGCCCCGCATTGGGCTCTGCTCAGCAGGGAGCCTGTTTCCCCCTCTCTCTCTGCCTGTTGCTCTGCCTACTTGTGATCCGTCAAATAAATTAAAAAAATCTTTTTTTTAAAAAAATGGGTTTATCTGAGTGCCTCCCATGTACTTAATGTTATAGGTACACTTGAAATAAGTGTGTCAAACGGCATCTAAGTATCATTATAGCTAAAAATAACTCTGGAATTCCTTTGGGACACACCCTGACACCGCCCTAAACAAACACGGCCACAGCCTGTGTTGGCCCTGGTTCCCACCTGATCTTCAAACACCTGTTTCCACCCACTGCTTCTTGGAACCTATTCCCTCCTCTTGTGATGCAGGCTTCCCGAAAAACTTGCACAATCATAGAACTCCGATGGCATTCCTTCCCCAACTCTTGCCCACCACCAACTGTGATGATGATGCATTTGCTATCTTTCGCTCCTTCACTTTAGAGCCCCACTGGGGCAGAGTTTATGTATCTGTAATCCAAATCACCTAATGAAATCCAAATCACCTAATGTAATCCAAATCACCTAATCTAAATCTGTTGTCTTCTCTACTTGGGAAGAATCTGTTAGCAGGAGGATCAGAACACATTCTATTCAAAAGGACTTTCAGAGAGTTCCTGAGTTCTTCAGCCCCAGGGTGGCTCAGTGGGTTAAGTGTCTGTCTTTGGCTCAGGTCATAATCCCAGGGTCCTCGTATGGCGTCCTGTATTGGGCTCCTTGCTCAGCAGGGCACCCGCTTCTCCCTCTCCCACTGCCTCTCCCCCAACCCCAAGTAAATAAATAAAATCTTTTTTTTTTTTAAGATTTTATTTATTTATTTGACAGACAGAGATCACAAGTAGATAGAGAGGCAGGCAGAGAGAGGGGGAAGCAGGCTCCCTGTTAAGCAGAGAGCCCGATGCGGGACTCAATCCCAGGATCCGGAGATCATGACCTGAGCCGAAGGCAGCGACCCAACCCACTGAGCCACCCAGGAGCCCCAATAAATAAAATCTTAAAAAAAAAAAATAGAAAGAAAGAAAAAGAAGCAAAGACAAAATTCTGTTCTTCCTAAAGTGGTTGCTTATTCTATTTAACTGGCCTCTTTGAGAGAGTACTGCTGATTCTTAAATATGCACAGAGTCTAATCAGAGCAATTCAGTTAGCCTGCAGCTTCAATGAACGCCGCAAATGCTTCAGGTTCTAGACTTTCTGATTCTAGAAACTTTGACTAGACACCCGCTCACTGAAAAAGCGCCATTTGTTAAATATTAGACCTTACTAATCTGGAATCCCAGAATTGTCCATACAATTTCATGCGAAAACCCCAAGTTTGGCCTTTGATTTTTCTAAAAGGTCTGATGTCTAGCAAGTCCTTTGACTCTCTGGCCAGCCCCACCACGAGCTTCAGGGTCCTTCTCAGCACCCAGCCCCCATGTGACCACCCGCCTAACCCATGATCAGTACTTGTGACAAATTTACAATGGCCTCCTTGCCTATGACAGTTGGCTAACTTTTTTCCTATTCTCTGTTTCCCACAACAGTACACAGCAGGCATCTGTGGTTGCAATTCCAAGCTGCTGTGAACACCAGACAAAACTTGAAATGATGAGGACTCCACCGTGTCCGTTCAGGTCCTCTGTGCCGTTCCCTGCCCTTCCTAGGGGTTATAGCCAGCAACCTCCAAGCCTTGCACATTTCTGAAACTTCATCATCGCAGGTACTGGCCCAAAGCCTCAGCAAGGAGTCTCAACAGCCCTATAAATGAGCACATGGCGAGGTGTCCTAGATCTCATGAAAGTCAGAGCGGGTCAGGGAGATGCCTATTTCCAGCGTGTTTCTCCCTTCTTTGTTAAGAGCGTCTGGGTTTCATGGAAACCAGCGTATGCAGGAAAATGCAGACAGCTGTCCTGGTCCCCTCGGCTCGCACCAGTGTTCCTCTCAAGCTATAGGAAGCATGTGAGAAAACCCCTTCCCTGTCTGGGGCCCCCCAGAAACATTCCCTGAATTCCAGCATTTAGTATCAGCTGCAATGTTGAGGGGAAAAAATAGAGCACGCCGGGCTCAGGACCTCTGAGTCCCCCACCGACGATGGAGAGTATTTAGTCCTAGTTCTGGTTTGGTAGAACCCGTGACACAGGGTGGTCCTGGAGGGTCTGGCAACTGGAAAGGTAAAATGCAGTAAAAAAAAAAAAAAAAAAACAGAGGGGACCAGAGTGCTCTGGTTGTGAGGACACCAGAAGGGAGGGGGAGGAGTGGGATAGGGGAAGCTCCTGTGACTGTGAATTATGGGGCCCCAACAGTTGACAAGGAGCACTGAACGTTCATGACTCCCACAGTGCTGATGTGACCCCATGCGGCCTCCCCAAAACGCCCTACATCCACACATACCCACCTGTGGAGTTCAAGAACAGGAAAAAGTAAGAATGGGGGACTAGGTGTTGGTGGCCATTCTTACTTTTACCTGTTCTTGAACTCCACAGGTGGGTATGTGTGGATGTAGGGGACATACGGGATGTCCTTTCGTCAAAGCCCTGCCCTTCGCCGTGTAAGATCTGAAATGTGACACCACATGGTGGGGACCAGTGTTCTAGCACTGGGTCCCCACCGTGCCATCAGCACATCCTTGCAAGAGTCACAGCTACTGTCTGGTCTCCAATTTTCTCCAAGGTCAGCAGCTCCACAACCAGAGGCTGTTCCGAAGCCCGGGAGGTGGCTGTATCAGGAAACCTGGTCCCTTCCAAAGGGCATTTTCCAGAAGCCCCTGTGTTGAAAGGACTAGAGTTCCCTCAGCCCCCACCTCTTGTTCACCCCGCCCTGAGGCCTCCCCACAGCCCAGCCCAGACTTCCCATGAACCTTTCCCCCCAATCACACCCTGTGCTTAGCAAGAATCTTGAGAGCCGACCCTCCCTGTGTCCTCAGCACAAAACATCAGGGAATTCCTGGCCTTTGCAATTTTCCAATTCACTATTTTAAGATGTTCTTTGATAAATGAACATCCATAAAGGGATTTTTGTCCTGGACTGTGAGAGGAAGTTGCCTCTTTCTCCATATTTAAGTGAGACCCTGCTTTCTTGCTTTTTCCGCTTAGCTCTTTGCTTTGCCCAAGCCACGCAGAAAGGTGGTTTTTGAGTGTGAGACAGCACTCCAGCAAGGAGGCAAATGAGGACAAAGCATAGTGAACACCCCTGCCCCCAACCCAGACAGCCAACAGCCCTGCGGGGTCCGAACACTGAAGATGGCACTCCTCCTGATTTCCTGATTTTCCCTGTGTTTGCCAGCCAGGACCTAAAGCTTCGGGAGGTTGGGCCATGAGAAGACTGATGGCCTGCAGAGTACCAACGAAATTAGCAAGTCTTCATGGGGAAGCAAATCACCTTCGTCTGATTTTCTTGGGCTGAATTATAGCAAGAAATGAATATCTAGTGAAAATAAGTATTATAGCCTCACACCCGAGCACGGATGCAGCCAGGGGATGCTGACCCTTGTCCATGCTCCCCAAGCCTTCCCTCTTTTCTCTCCTTCCCCTCTCTACCTCCTCCCCACTCTCCTCCCTCCTTCCCCTTCTGCCCCCTTCTCCTCCCCCTCAGGCTTTTGCACTCTCTAAACTATGTCTCCCTTCCCTTGCAGATCCTGATGTCATCTCAGAACCAGCAGAATATAGAGAATCTGGACCCCCAGACAGATGTAACCCCACACTCCCCAGGGGCCAACAGCAATCGAGGCAGGCCCAGTTAGCTGCCCATTCGTCCTTCCACCAACAGACCACCACGGATGGGAAGGACCACTGAGGTGCTCACTGTGAGCGGAGAAACAAAAGAAGAAATATAAAGAGGCCTTCCCACTACAAGCTGTTTTCTAATAAATGGTAAGCGTTGTTGAAATATCATCAACCAAACCCAGAAAAGAGAAGGTAGGACAATAGGAAGAGAGAAACAGTAATAAACTTGTAAGTAGAGCTAATAAATGTCCAAGGCTTAACAAGCTAATGAAAAAGAAAGGGAGAATATGTAAAGCAGGCTGAGAACTCTGACATACTTCTAAGAGGTCATGTGCTTAACCAGAGACAGATACACATCTGGGGCTTTGCGCTCCTTCTTACACTTACTGTGGCTGCAAGCATCTCCGTATTAGTATCACCAGCAGTTTCTCTACCCACCAAAAGCCAAAGGACTACCCACACGGCCCTAAAATCCTTCCTACCCTGCTTAGGCTGGAGTGGTACTGAAGCGATTATCATGAACAAGGACCGGAATTCTCTGAACATTTTCAAAGGCATAACTGAAAAAAATGTCTGTGTTGCAGGCTGAATGGATGGAATTGTGTGGGTGTGGGTGTGGGTGTGTGTGGGTGTGCCTCGAAGACACAGAGTTCGTGCTCCTGCCTTGTCACACCCACATCACAGTGACATGTCTGAACTAGTCCCTTCAGAAACCCCTAGGCACCTGCAAGGGACCCAGCACTTGCCAAGTCACCAGCCCTGCCACGCAGGCCAGAGACAAATATTCGTGGTAAAGTCATTTGTTCCAGACAGTCTGTCCTTAATGGAAATGCCAAAAGTGCCTTGAGGTGGGCCGCTTGGGGTGTATCCTTCTCAGGAAATCTCATCAGATTGCTTCAAGATTTCTTCAGCCTTCCCTCAAAATACTAACTGCATCACAACCCTACGAAAATTGAATCCACAAACTAGTTAGGTCTGCTTTGAATTTTTATGTAATTGGAAAAATGAAATAAATTCTTTAAAATTTGATTCTGATTTGCCTTACCTAGACTTTTATGGATTTTGTACCTAATCAACCAAGATAGCACTTATTTCATTCTTCCCCTAAACCTGTGTAATAGGTATGTCCTTTATGGGTGAATAAAGATGATTGATAGATATTACTATTTTCAGGGATTGCTGTTATTTAAACTTCGGTTATTTATTTACATTTTTATCAAATACGAATAAGAAGGAATAGCAACTATTTAACTGGCCATTAACATACTGAAAATGCTCTGGAGATTTATGTAGTGATTAAAAAAAATAATTACAATTTTTTGCCTCATCTAGAACATTGGGGAACTTTATTCATTCGTTTTGAGAGTTATAAAAGCCAAAAAATTAAAAAGAAGAACACCACTTTCCGTAGGGCAAACCCACTTAATGCAGCAACTACCGACAATGGGATTCGTTCATAAGGGCAAATGAACAAGACTTAGACACGAGAAAGAAGAAAGGAAGGAAACAAAAGGGAAGGAAATGTGACTTTTAAGACAGGACCATCCTAGCTAGATCTTCCAGCCGTATTTGAGAGACAGAGATCACCTACACGCTTACAATATCTAAATCAAGTCAAATAAATGATATAGGCTCCAAATTTATTGGAGCAGAACTAAATCGCACTCATTTTTGTTTTGTTTTGTTTTGTTTGTTCTGTTTTTAGTGTAAGGCATGACACTTGGTTTGAAGCTGCAGGCTATGGTTGCCATTCCCACAACTTAACACCCTTTCATCTGAGGTAGCGCCATGCTGAAGGTGGTCTTCGATGCCTCCTTGATCCATCTCTCTTTCTAAGGCATGTTCCTAGCTCATGGGACTTTTTGTAGCCTTTGGGACAAGACTTGAAATTTTAGCAAGAAAAACTTAGCCCTTTGGGAGCACAAAGCTACACAGTACCAGATTTCTTTTTACCTCTTTCAGACAACTCATTTTCAATTTGCAACAAATAATTTATAGTTAGAACTTAATGCCTGCTAGACCATGGTCATTGGAAACATATGTCAATCCTGTTGTGGCTTCAGAAACAATCAGAAGTCATTTTATTTCCCATTTCAAAGACCAAAACAGTAGCTTATATTTTTAATACATAACCAATTGTTTAAAAACATCTGGAGAGCTATACCTTTCTGAGTTTATAGGCAGATTCTTTCTTTAAAGGCAAATAGGAAAATCTTATGAGGTCTCTTTCCTACAGATCCAATACTCTCCACTCCGCTGGTAGAATTCTTTTGCCGGTGTTACTCACTGTTTCCATATTATTCAGACTCAGGGATACATCAGCAGTCTAATGCCATTGCAAATAAAAATTATTCTGCCTTGGATTACCCATTAAATCTCACACTTTTCTTCACCATTAAGTATCATCAAAACACACATGTAAACACACAGACAGACCCAGATGGCAAAGAATATAAATGATAAATGGGGTCAATGGCAGCCCATAGGACTGTCTACTGAACCCACTCCATTCTCTCATGAAGAATCAATGGCACGCAGAAACACAGACTCCGTTGCAGAGTCCTTCCCAGAGAGTGATAAGTCTACAAGTACCTACATTTCAAAATGTCTTTGAGTGCCATAAGTTATAAGATATAAGGGTGTGTGTGTGTGTGTGTGTGTGTGTGTAAATTTTAAAGGAAACCCATCATACATTTGCAGTTGTTCTCCAAAAACTCAACTTTGTACAACTGAGTCTTTTTCAGCAACTAAAAAACAAAAAAACAAAACAAAAAAAAAAAAAAAACCCTGGGCTGATTCAAAGCTAACTTTCAGTGACATCATTCTTCTTCTACATTAATTACGTTAAAGCTTTCCAACTTTGGGATGACTGGGTGGCTCAGTTGGTTGGGCAGCTGCCTTCAGCTGAGGTCATGATCCTAGAGTTTTGAGATCAAGCCCCATGTGAAGATCCCTGCTCATGGGGTGTCTGCTTCTCCCTCTCCTACTGCTCCTCCTCCTGCTCCAGCTCATGCTCGATCTTTCTCTCTCTTTCTCATTCACTCTTTCTTTCTCAAATTAATAAAATTTAAAAAAATAATCCTTCCAACTTAAGTGTATAATGCAATCTATCATCAAAGCATGGTGGTAATATTATGAGTCGTGGAACTGATGGGACTTTAATGACCTAGAAAATTCTCTGGAATCCTGTTTTTGAAAAGTTAGCTTTCAGATGTGCTCTACACAGCCCCAGTTCAGGGAACAAGTGCTGTCGGAAGACAGTACATTCCCGGTTACCTCTCTCCACATTTTCAGTTTCAGTCTCCAATTGAGGGACAGTTCCTCCATCTCCTGCAGATATAACATAATACTCTCAGATTTTCCTCGCAAACCACCGTCACCATCACCACAAGGCAAGGACTCTCAACTCCTGTGTACAGAAATGTATTTATTTTCAAAATACTTCTGTCAGACCAGGGCAACAATTACCAGGAAACTCTCAGCCTCTAACTCCAAAATTGATGCCATAGACATCTTCATAAGAAGGTGCCACTGAGAAGTCCAGTGAGTGAGAAAGAGTCTCACCCTTGCATCATACCAGCTAATGCAATCCCTTGGTGAAGACTGAAAATGGCATCCCACAAAACTCCGTATGTTTTGTAACTTGTCCTTCCTGAGTCATGCTATGTCCAATACTACGCAGAATCTCCTAGGGGTAGCAAACCTGCTTGAGTGAATTTGTCTTCAGCCTGGCATCCCTTTCATTACGATTCCATATGACCAGCTGTAAGACCAGTTTAGAGAAAGTTTAGAAATGCCCCAATTCCAGAATAATATACCAGGCTGAAACAAACATGATGAGAAGGTTAATCTTAACTCCTACTTTAAGACACTGGTGATCGGCCCTGCAATCACTAGTTCATTTCTTCCCTTCTTCTAGTGCTTGAAGCTTCTGAGACTGACCAACGGTTCTCTCTCTTCATGGTCACTTTAAATCTAAGATTTTCTTGTCCCCTGTTGCCCCTGGAAATCTCTATATCCCACACACATTTCTGGGTTTAAGGGTCTAAGATCTCTTTCCACAGGCTCTTTGACCTCACCTTCCAGACTAGCTCCATCCTTTGCCTTTGTGGCCAACATGGTGCGTACCCACAGAAGAAACGTCTAGAATTTGGAGAGAACGTTGGATGATAAAAGCTTTGAAGGTTAGTGAATGTTGGCAAAATGACTCCAGCTCCTTTTTCCCACTCTAATTCATTCCTCAAGTACCTAATCAAATATAAGATGATTCGCTAACATGTCTTTGACTCTCAGAGAGATAACTGCCTCCTTTATAGGGCCATTTCTCTCTAATATCTCACTCCTACCATGTCCAAGACCAAACACACATAAACCCATCAGAAATTATTCCAGCTCTTGGTCCAGAAATCATGGACTCATTCTTAACTACAGTTGACCCTTGAACAACACAGGTCCTGTGTTTGTACTGTGCAGGTCCACTCACATGTGGATTTTTTAAAATAAATACAGTACGGTACTATAAGGGTTTTTTCTCTTCCTTGTGATTTTCTGTTTTTAATTATTTTTATTAAGTTCAATTAATATAATTTTCTTAACAACATTTTCTTTTCCCTAGCTTACTTTATTGTAAGAATACAGTGTGCTATGCATAGAACATACAAATTACATATTAATTGACTGTTTATGCCATGGGTAGGGCCTCTGTTCAGCAGTGGGCTATTGGTAGGTAATTGAGAGAGAGTCAGAAGTTATACTCAGACTTTGATCTGCATAAGACAGTGCCCCTAATCTTCACATTGTTCATACATCAGCTGTATTTTCTTTCTCTCACATTCAGCCCACCAACAATTTCTACTTTCAGATTATATCCTAGATTTAATCACTTTTCACTATCTCCACTTCGACCACCCTGATCCAACACCATCATCTTTCCCCTGGATAGTTACAACAGCCTCCTCACAGAGCTCTCAGTTTTATTTCTCAGAACCCTACAAGAGAGAAGCCGAAGTCCTCACCATGACCTGCCCACCCACACACTCCCACCCCAATACCTGTCTCACACCAACTCTCCCTGCTTCCCACACACCACATTCTGTGAAGCTTCATGAAAGTCTCAAGTCAGCCCCTACCACAGGACAGTTGTACTTGCCATTGCCTCTGCTTAAAAGGCTCTTCCCTTAGAAATTTTCATGGCTGACTTCCTTCTTATTTCCATTTAAATGTCTCTTGCTCAGGGGTGTCTTCCCTAACCACCCCATGCCAAGTAGCACTTCACACTTCTTGTCCAATACTCCCTATCCTGTCACCCTTCCACAGGGATTACCACTCTCTGACATAGTACATATTTATTTCATTAGCCCCACACGAGGATGTCAACTTCCTGACGGCAAGACCTTGGTGCGGAGAAATCTAAATCCCTAATTCACCTTCATGCTTTGGTCCTTCTCACTACCTGCCCACGCAGCGGACCACCCCAGGTGTGGAGCCACAATGAGAACAGTACCAAGGCCCAAATTCCTTGCATGCCAGAGAACAAGACCATTTGAGAATAAATTCTTCTATTCAGCCAGGGATGCAGTCCTCATCCTCCAGATACAGGCAGATTGAATGTTCTGGGAGCTGGGAAGACAGGTGCTGCTGACGTCATCATTAAACCAGACCTGTAGAATCCCTAATACTCTTGTTTCTATTTTACAGGTGAGAAGCCAAAGCTGTCAGAGGTCATTCTCCTTTAAACTTCACAGAACCAGGATTGCACGGCAAGTCTCACTCCACGCTTTTGCTGGCACACCACCTTCCAGGATGTCAGGTTCATAACCCTTTCTTCATCACATTCTCAAGGACTGTTTTAACCACGGATGGCACGGATCACAGCACACGAGACTCGGGAGCAGTTGCTGAATGGGGTAGGTAGGGTGGTGGTAATCGCTCCTGTCACTTGAGATGAAGGACATCTCTCTTAGAGAGATTTAAAGTGTCCATAGCTTACAATTGCTGAAAAGCTCTGCCTGCTAAAATAGCTATTGCTGTGTCAATGGGTTTGCCTCTTTAAAAACTGTCTCCTCCACTTCGAAACCAAGATCGTTTTTATTGAGTGTCCTAAAACTTTCCCCTCCTGTTTGCTCCACAGACGTTGCTTTTATAAATTTGCATGCCATTTGAAGGTGACTCAGCCCACAAAGGGCCAGTCTATCCCCCCGATGGGAAAACAAAAACAAGGAATGATCATTTAGAATTCCAAGCGTGGAATCTGGTCACAGATGTTCTCCCACATCCTGAGCTTCCTTTCCAAGCAAAATCTGGACGTAAGCTGTATTCAGTGATGATAAACAGTAATTAACACAGGCTGACAAAGAATGCATCTTGGATTCCCCAGGAAGCTACATCCAATAGCATCAATAAGGGACAAGAGCTGGCGAGTGGGAGCGGTTGTGCTCGGAAGAGGCTCGTGCACCAGAGAGGCCCGATATAACACAACATCTGTTCCCGCCTCTGATTTTACAGCTGCCTTGACTGAGAACCAAGGACCAAAACTGGTTCATGTGATGTCAGAACTCCAACACTCTGCACCTCCTGGCTGAAAATCTCCGGCATGCGTCAGTGGAGGACAAACGAATGGTTAAGAGATGACCAGGATTCATCAAGTTCAACAAAACTATCTTGTTCTGCTTCCATCACGTTGCACCGTGCCTTCATCGGCTTTCTGTTCTCTCCAAAAGCATCCCAGCAGCTCCATCCCCAGAGCAGGCTAGATCAACCCTTGGGATTCTCAGCCACTAGAAATAGTTCCCCGTGCACAAATTCTTCTTTGCTTCCACGTCTCCTTCCCTTTTCTCTTAGTCCCAGAAGATCACAGACTGCCACCATATACCTACATATATATGTGTATATGTATATGTATGTGTGTGTATATTTGCCCAGAGGGCGGTGTCACTCTAAACCTCCCATCGCTAAACAAATATGTAAACATGAATTGCACGTGTGCAGACACAGCATCAGAAACTGCTCACAAGCTCCTCAGAAGAGTGTATCCTACTCTCTGCAGATCCGTTATCTGCAAGGGACTCTGAGTCAGGCTGGAGGAACTGGGTAACGGGAGTCATCCACAGAATATGCTCGGTTTTCTTAATAAGCTTTAAATGGATTATCTGACTGGGTGTGTCATTAGTTGCATCTGTCCTCTCTTTTCCACGATGACAGAAGGAGCAGGCTTTCTTAGTTTTTAACGCTGCCCTGCCATGTGCCACAGCTTCTAACTGTGCTGAGGCACTTAGCACATCTTCATACGATGGCAATGTTTAGGTTTCTGGAATACGAAAATCTGAAAATTACTACAATTATACACAATCTTTCTGAGCATTTCGTTGGCTCTACTGATCGTTTCCAGCTCACGAATCTTAACCGAACCTCTTCACTTTTTCCCTTTACCCAGAAACACGTCTGCTCTTTTTATTATTGATTTACAAGGCAAATTTGGCACACGGTCCACTTACATATGCTGATTCGGGCTTATTGAAGGCAGGTGCACACTTTAATATATGTGGGCATAGGGACCCCCTTCCATCCCGTAAAAGAATACTGGGCATGTTCTCATGTGGAATATCTGTGCTCTTGTATTCATAAACCTGAAAATCTGAGGCTCTTGTATTGCTTTTACATATTACCATGAACAAATTAGAATAAAGCAGAAATAATGTTCCAACCCTACAATGGTACCATATTAAAAGTGTTTGAGCCAAAATCTGGCCTCTATTTACTGACTGAAAGGGATCCAAGAACCGAGTGCTACTCTCCTCTTAGCGATTTTGTATTACTGTTGTATAAACACAGTCATACTACACCGCAGGGACAGGTACATGCAATACCACATTTCCATCGCAGTGAGACAAGTGCGAGGCCCTCCAGTTGTCCAGGAAAGGGAGCGGCTCTCACAGACGTGTTGTTGTTTGCAGGAGACTGAACTATGAACAACCCAGTTAATGTGAGAAGACCTCATTTAGTGATCTCAAAAGTGGCTGCGTCGTCCTGGTGACTGATCCTGGACGTCGTCAGATGTGGCTCTCAGGTGTAAGAGGAGCAGGGTGGCAGGTGACAGTGTTCAATATTCGCAGGTTAATGTGGTCGACATCTCCTAAGTAGTCTGCTCCATCCCTGGCACAGCCCCATGAGTGAAGGGAAAGGGAAGAGCAGGGTTGAGGCCCCTTCCTCGGCTCCTCTAACGATGTGGAACACCGCTAATATAGAGCAGCACGCGGTGTGGAAGTTGTTCGTTCACTAGCTCCGTTCGACAGATCTGGTTTCCTCCATCTGTATACAGGGTGGCTAGCCCATACAGACACACGGTAGGTGTTCAAAAGGGTGTCCTGAAATGAAAATGAAAAAGAAAAAAGTGGTAGACCGTGAAAGGATCGTATGAACTGTCCAATCAAAACTTCATCTTGCAGAGGAACAGACCAAGGTCACCAGAAGTTAGGTGAGGTACCCAAGGGTACAGAGATCAAGGGTATGGAATAGAATCTAGGTTGTTTTCCTTTCATTGTTGTGCTACACACACACACACACACACACACTGGAAGTTGCCTATCTTACAACATAGCAGAGTTCACTAGCGAACATATCTTTAATACACTCCTGAATGTGATATCTTGACACAGTCATGCTGAGCAACAGTTAGGTTTAGAGCCTTGAAATCAGGTGGGCAGGGCTGAACCATGACCAAGGTGGCGCAGGCAATGACGAGGAAGTAGATGGAGGTGAGCTATTGCTCTCGGGCCATACTTCCTCAGCATAAATGGGAGCCTTTAAGCACAGTGACTACAAGCCCAATTCCAAGCCTTTCTCACTTTGTCTTAACTTTTTATCTCTATTCCCCTCAAAGAACTTATCTGGATGTCCCAAAGTCAACCTGTATGGAAGTGAGCCCATTCCATCCTACAAAATCTATAACCCCATTGTGTTCCCCAGCCCTGTGGGGTAGCACCATCTGCCAGACCCTCAGATGACCTCAAATTTGCCCTTGTTCCCTCTCCTTACATAGACTCACCCAACCCTCCTGGTAATTGAGACAATAGCTATTATTTGTTGAAGGATGATTAAATAAATGCTCAGAACAGTGCGAAGCACTCCACCTACATTACCTCTTTTAACCCCATCAATGACTCTATAAGGCAGGTACTATTACCATCCTCACTCTGTGGATGAGGAATCTGACTTAGAAATTGGTAGTGATTAACCCCGTAGCCAGAACTCAAACTTAAGTCTCTCATTGTAATAAGTTCAGTCTAGTGTTTAAGGTCCAAGAGAAGGAAGAACATTACCACCTCCAATTGGACCATACACCAGGATATGTTTCCCAAATCCCTTCTTTTAAAAGTATGGTCAGCATTCAGCAAATCCAGATCATGCATGTAGGCAACAGGGTACCTACTGCTTCCACAATCTTCCCCTGGACCCACTTAGCAGCCTAGAGCCCCACTCACCCTCCCTTCCCCTCTATCCCATTCTTCTCTTTTCCTGTCTCCCCTGCATTCCATCCCCCCCCCCAGAAACAAACATCCTATCTATTTACCTAGGTTGTTTCCGCTGTTCTTCGAAACACCTTCAGAAACATCTCCTGTTTTATAGTGACAGCACAGAACCACAGATTCAGCAAAAGTGGCCTTGCCCACTGCACCTCCAAGGAAAACGCACACACGATAGAGCAACTCAAGAGCATCCTATTCTGGATTGCTCAAGAGCATACAGTGTGGCATAGAAACTTACCTCCATCTGCAGTCTCGCTATCGGTGGTGATCGCCTTGCACAGTCGCCAGTGTGGATGCCCTTTTGCCGTGTTCCCAAGACAATGATGCTCTTACACTCCCCAGGCCTGTGCACTGAACTGGCTCAGATTCAGCCGGTTGCGTCCCCTCAACAGCCACAATCCAGCCTTTCATGCATAATCACTTATCTGTAGAATCTAAAATTCGGCTTTGTTCATCAATAGGTGGTGAGTGTGGTGTCATCGGTGTCCTTTTGTCAAGACCTATCACTTCACATCGCTTCATTTTCATGAGAGAAAGGTTGGATATTAAATTCCCTTGCATAGGACCGGGCATCTCCCCTGTAATAAGCTCATCGCAGAACTGCTGTTCAGAGTTGCCTTTGTTTCCCCCACACAGGACTTTTGAGGAGAACAACTGGCCAGAAAACCCACCAGGCAACAGGATGGCCGGAAGCCCTTCTGCCGAGCCCTTCACACACCGGCCTCTTATGAACCACAAGGGAAACGACATTCCCATAGTTTCTGGTCATGTAGCCTAAGGAGGGACAAAGTGTAATTTCAATTCAAGAGACACACAACATACGCATTAAAGTAGGAGGAAAGTTCTCTTCAGAAATTAAGATCTCCACCATTAAGACATGTTGACGAGACTACCTTTGTGTCCACGATAAGGTGTTTTCAGACAAGAATTCTTCCAGTCAGGCTTCTTCAGGTTAATCAAATCCAGGAGATGGCATTTATCATTCATCAGAAATCGTGGGACTGGAGCCCATCCAGAGAGTGGAATGTGCAGTGTGATCTATCAAGGTTTAAATGGAGACTAAGATAGAGACAATGGCTCAAGAAACTCAAAAATGCCATTTATAAATGATCACATGGAAGGTATACTGGGAAATGAAATTCCTTTTTAGACCCCATGAAGGTAGCACCTTTATGTACAAGAGCTTGATTCAGACACCATGAGAATAGCCAAAAAATGAGGCACACCTGGCAGAGGGGTCCAAGTGGCCAGATGCTGTGACTTCAGGTCCTGTCTAGGTGCTCACTTCCCCATGCCTGGTGCTATTATGCTACCAGTACACTCACATGGAGAAGGAGGAGTGGATGATGAGCAGAGGAATCATATTTGCTTCGTTTCTCACAAAGAATATTAGAAACAAAAGGTGAGAATTTTATAAGTGACTATCTACATGAAAATCAGAAAGCAGCGAAGATCAGACTGCCGGCAGGATCTAGATTCCCTGAGACAACAGTGAGGCTCATGGGGGATTTTGCATGCTCTCGCTAGCCACCCCCATCCAGAGTCCTTGCCAGTGGTCACCTGCATCTCACAGGTTCCGATGAAGAAACACACAGTCACAAGCACAGCCTCCCTGGACACAGGCTGAATCACTGTGGCTCCTAGCTAGTAAACCACAAAATGCTGCCATAGGTCAGAAAAGCGGAGAATCCCAAAGAACCCCAGACACCCAGGCAGAGGAGTTCATGAGTGCACTTTTGCAGAAGCCAAAGCAGGATCATGGATGATGCTGGCAGCCTGGAGAGCTTAGCCCACATGAGAAGAAGGACTCCCAATGGCCTGGCCTGTGGCTCCAGGCAATAGGCCATCTTCCCTAACTGGGCAAGTTTGATTCTGGATCTTCTAGGTTTTCTTATAATAATTTCTGTGCATGAAGCTTTGTGACACCAATAACTACATTTTTTGTGATAATGTATTTTGTCACTCACCAAAAAAAAAAAAAAAAAAAAATTGGTTATGGTTGCTGTCACAAATGGTAGGGCCATGGTGATGACTTTCTATAAAAAGAAACAAAGATGTCTTGACCTGCTTCTAGTACTATGAAAGTTCTGCCTTAGCACAAACGCCCTAGTGTTCAGAACTGACAACTAGAAATTCAGAGATCTGGCATCTGTGGAAATAGGACAGGCAGGCACAATGTGAGGAAGGAAACACAGCGATTATTTGAGGTTACACGTCTATGTTAACTATAGCACATCTGCAATCAGGCACAAATAGTGCCTCCTAGAGAGGGGGTCGGCACAGAGGACATCCTACTAGGCACTTATCCCTGGCCTAGGGACTACAGTGGGCCATCTGAACTTGTCCCCATTCTCTCCAGCAGGAACCATCCACTTTCCAACACTTTTGCTCTCCAGGGCCTCGTATTTCATTCATATAAGATACCCATGCATCAAATTCCAACCTGACATTTGTCCACATGGGGTATTTGCCAGTTCACCCCTTGAAGGACAGTTGGGTTAGGAGTGAAAGAGGGTCTCCTGTGCCAGGCAGCTGGAGGGCATAGGGACGGGAGGGTGCAGGGGTCCGCACAGGTCAGTAAGGACACCAGGACTTAGCCACCCAAACACAAGCCACCATGGCAGACAGCTCAGGAAAACACCGATGGCTCTCCTACTGTATCAGAAACATAGAAAGGTGGAGGAGAAGTCCAGGTGGCGGAGAAGTAGCAGGCTGAGACTACATCGGGTACCAGGAGATCAGCTCGGTAGCTTATCAAACCACTGCAAACACCTACAAATCCAACAGGAGATCGAAGAGAAGAAGAACAGCAATTCTAGAAACAGAAAATCGACCACTTTCTGAAAGGTAGGACCGGCGGAGAAGTGAATCCAAAGCGACAGGAAGATGGACCGCGGGGGGGAGGGGTCGGCTCCCGGCAAGCGGCGGAGGAACGGAGCACAAAATCAGGCCTTTTAAAAGTCTGTTCCACTGAGGGACATCGCTCCAGAGGCTAAACCGGGGTGAAGCCCACACGGGGTCAGCGTGGCCCCAGGTCCCGCAGGGTCACAGAAGGATCAGGGGTGTCTGAGTGTCGGCAGAGTTCGCAGGTATTAGAACGGAGAAGCCGCCTACAGAGACAGAGCCGAGGACTGAACTCTCAGCTCGGGGTTACCTTGAACTGGTTGCGGGCTGGGTGAGCTCGGAGCACGGCTGGAGGCTGGGGATACGGGAGTGATTGGGTGCTGTCCTCTGGGGGCACACTGAGGAGTAGGGCCCCAGGCTCTCGGCTCCTCCGGGCCGGAGACTGGGAGGCCGCCATTTTCATTCCCGTCCTCCGGAACTCTACGGAAAGCGTTCAGGAAACAGAAGCTCCCAAAAGCGAACCTGAGCAGATTACTTAGTCCGGCCCCAGTAAGGGCGGTGCAATTCCTCCTTGAGCAAAGACACTTGAGAGTCACTACAACAGGCCCCTCCCCCAGAAGATCAACAAGAAATCCAGCCAAGACCAAGTTCACTTACCAAGGAGAGCAGCGAAATTCCAGAGGAGGAGAAAGCAAAGCACAGAACTCATGGCTTTCTCCCCATGATTCTTTAGTCTTGCAGTTAATTTATTTTTTTTTAATTTTTTAATTTTTTTTCTTCTGCTAAATGTTTTTATCTTTTACTCTTTTCTTTTCTTAACGTTTTTAACTAGTTTATCTTAATAATACCTTTCATTAAAAAAATAATAATAATCTTTTTTGAACCTTCATTATTATAGTCATATTTTATCCTTCATTGTATTTAACTTTATTTTTTGTATACACATAGGGTTTTTTTCTTCTAAAAAATTTGGGTAAAACTTCTTCTAATAGATCAAAATATACCCTAAATCTAGCTCTGGGCTTGTTCTAGTCTCCAGCCCGGACAAATTCTCTCCACTTTCTTTTTCTATATTCTCCCAACCAACTTACTTTATCAACTCCTTTAGTAGAAATTTTTAAAAAAAATTTTTTTTCATCTTAATAGGCATATTCCATCCCTTCATTGTTTTTACCCTTATATGCATTTTTCATTCTTTAAAATTTTGGGAGGTAGTTTCTTCTAAGAGACCAAAATACTCCCAAAATTAAGTGGGTGACCCTGTTCTAGTCACCAGTCTAACATATATTTTTTTCTTTTTTATATTTTTTCTTTATTTGTTTTCTTTTTTTTTTAATTTTTTTTTTTTCTGAACTTCTTTTTATCCCCTTTCTCGCCCCCATGATTTGGGGTTTCTTCTGATTTGGTTAAAGCACATTTTCCTGGGGTCTTTGCCACCCTTTTAGTATTTTATTTGTTCCTTCATATACTCTTATCTGGACAAAATGACAAGGCGTAAAAAATCACCACAAAAAAAAGAACAAAAGGCAGTACCAAAGGCTAGGGACCTAATCAATACAGACATCAGTAATATGTCAGATCTAGAGTTCAGAATGACGATTCTCAAGGTTCTAGCTGGGCTTGAAAAAGGCATGGAAGATATTAGAGAAACCTTCTCTGGAGATATAAAAGCCCTTTCTGGAGAAATAAAAGAACTAAAATCTAACCAAGTTGAAATAAAAAAAAGCTATTAATGAGGTGCAATCAAAAATGGAGGCTTTTACTGCTAGGATAAATGAGGCAGAAGAAAGGATTAGTGATATAGAAGACCAAATGACACAGAATAAAGAAGCTGAGCAAAAGAGGGACAAACAGCTACTGGACCATGAGGGGAGAATTCAAGAGATAAGTGACACCATAAGACAAAACAACATTAGAATAATTGGGATTCCAGAAGAAGAAGAAACAGAGAGGGGAGCAGAAGGTATATTGAGAGAATTATTGGAGAGAATTTCCCGATTATGGCACAGGGAACAAGCATCAAAATCCAGGAGATGCAGAGAACCCCCCTCAAAGTCAACAAGAATAGGTCCACACCCCGTCACCTAATAGTAAAATTTACAAGTCTTAATGACAAAGAGAAAATCCTGAAAGCAGCCCAGGAAAAGAAGTCTGTAACATACAATGGTAAAAATATTAGATTGGCAGCAGACTTATCCACAGAGACCTGGCAGGCCAGGAAGAGCTGGCATGATATATTCAGAGCACTAAAGGAGAAAAACATGCAGCCAAGAATACTCTATCCAGCTAGGCTATCATTGAAAATAGAAGGAGAGATAAAAAGCTTCCAGGACAAACAAAAACTGAAAGAATTTGCAAACACCAAAGCAGCTCTACGGGAAATATTGAAAGGGGTCCTCTAAGCAAAGAGAGAGCCTAAAAATAGTAGATCAGAAAGGAACAGAGACAATATACAGTAACAGTCACCTTACAGGCAATACAATGGCACTAAATTCGTATCTCTCAATAGTTACCCTGAATGTTAATGGGCTAAATACGCCAATCAAAAGACACAGGGTATCAGAATGGGTAAAAAAACAAAGCCCATTAAAAAAAAAAAAAACCATCAATACGTTGCCTACAAGAAACTCATTTTAGATGCTAAGACACCTCCAGATTTAAAGTGAGGGGGTGGAAAACAATTTACCATGCTAATGGACATCATAAGAAAGCTGGGGTGGCAATCCTAATATCAGATCAATTAGATTTTAACCCAAAGACTATAATAAGAGATGAGGAAGGACACTATATCCTACTCAAAGGGTCTGTCCAACAAGAAGAGCTAACAATTTTAAATATCTATGCCCCTAACATGGGAGCAGCCAACTATATAAACCAATAAACAATAAAATCAGACAAAGAAACACATCAACAATAATACAATAATAATAGGGGACTTTAACACACCCCTCACTGAAATTGACAGATCATCCAAGCAAAAGATCAACATGGAAATAAAGGCCTTAAATGACACACTGGACCAGATGGACATCACAGATATATTCAGAACATTTCATCCCAAGCAACAGAATATACATTCTTCTGTAGTGCACATGGAACATTCTCCAGAATAGATCACATCCTGGGTCTTAAATCAGGTCTCAACCAGTATCAAAAGATTGGGATCATTCCCTGCATATTTTCAGACCACAATGCTCTGAAGCTAGAATTCAATCACAAGAGGAAATTTGGAAAGAACCCAAATACATGATGACTAAACAGCATCCTTCTAAAGAATGAATGGGTCAACCAGGAAATTAAAGAAGAATTGAAAAAATTCATGGAAACAAATGGTAATGAAAACACAGTGGTTCAAAATCTGTGGGACACAGCAAAGGCAGTCCTGAGAGGAAAATATATAGCGGTACAAGCCTTTCTCAAGAAACAAGAAAGGTCTCAAGTACACAACCTAACCCTACACCTAAAGGAGATGGAGAAAGAACAAGAAAGAAACCCTAAACCCAGCAGGAGAAGAGAAATCATAAAGATCAGAGCAGAAATCAATGAAATAGAACCCCCCCCCAAAAAAAAAACAAAAACAATAGAACAAATCAACAAAACTAGGAGCTGGTTTGAAAAAAATCAATAAGATTTGAAAGAATCAATAAGATTGATAAACCCCTGGCCAGACTTATCAAAAAGAAAAGAGAAAGGACCCAAATAAATAAAATCATGAATGAAAGAGGAGAGATCACAACCAACACCAAAGAAATACAAACAATTATAAGAACATATTATAAGCAACTCTACGCCAACAAATTTGACAATCTGGAAGAAATGGATGCATTCCTAGAGACATAAAAACTACCACAACTGAACCAGGAAGAAATAAAAAACCTGAACAGGCCCATAACCCGTAAGGAGATTGAAACAGTCATCAAAAATCTCCAAACAAACAAAAGCCCAGGGCCAGACGGCTTCCCAGGGGAATTCTACCAAACATTTAAAGAAGAATTAATTCCTATTCTCCTGAAACTGTTCCAAGAAATAGAAATGGAAGGAAAACTTCCAAACTCATTTTATGAGGCCAGCATCACCTTGATCCCAAAACCAGACAAGGATCCCACCAAAAAAGAGAACTACAGACCAATATCCTTGATGAACACAGATGTGAAAATTCTCACCAAAATACTAGCCAATAGGATTCAACAGTACATTAAAAGGATTATTCACCATGACCAAGTGGGATTTATTCCAGGGCTGCAAGGTTGGTTCAACATCTGCAAATCAATCAATGTGATACAACACATTAATAAAAGAAAGAACAAGATCCATATTGATACTCTCAATAGATGCTGAAAAAGCATTTGACAAAGTACAGTATCCCTTCCTGATTAAAACACTTCAAAGTGTAGGGATAGAGGGCACATACCTCAATATTATCAAAGCCATCTATGAAAAACCCACCGCAAATATCATTCTCAATGGAGAAAAACTGAAAGCTTTTCCATTAAGGTCAGGAACACAGCAGGGATGTCCATTATCACCACTGCTATTCAACATAGTACTAGAAGTCCTAGCCTCAGCAATCAGACAACAAAAAGAAATTAAAGGCATCCAAATCGGCAAAGAAGAAGTCAAACTATCACTCTTCGCAGATGATATGATACTATATGTGGAAAACCCAAAAGACTCCACTCCAAAACTGCTAGAACTTGTACAGGAATTTAGTAAAGTGTCATGATAGAAAATCAATGCACAGAAATCAGTTGCATTTCTCTACACCAACAACAAGGCAGAAGAAAGAGAAATTAAGGAGTCAATCCCATTTACAATTGCCCCCAAAACTATAAGATACCTAGGAATGAATCTAACCAAAGAGGCTAAGAATCTGTACCTAGAAAACTATAAAGTACTCATGAAAGAAATTGAGGAAGACACAAAGAAATGGAAAAATGTTCCATGCTCCTGGATTGGAAGAACAAATATTGTGAAAATGTCTATGCTACCTAAAGCAATCTACACATTTAATGCAATCCCTATCAAAATCCCACCCATTTTTTTTCAAAGAAATGGAACAAATAATCCTAAAATTTATATGCAACTAGAAAAAACCTCGAATAGCCAAAGGAATATTGAAAAAGAAAGCCAAAGTTGGTGGCATCACAATTCTGGACTTCAAGCTCTATTACAAAGCTGTCATCATCAAGACAGCATGGTACTGGCACAAAAACAGACACATAGATCAGTGGAACAGAATAGAGAGCCCAGAAATCGACCCTCAACTCTATGGTCAACTAATCTTCGACAAAGCAGGAAAGAATGTCCAATGGAAAAAAGACAGCCTCTTCAATAATTGGTGTTGGGAAAATTGGGCAGCCACATGCAGAAAAATGAAATTGGACCATTTCCTACACCACACACGAAAATAGACTCAAATGGATAAAGGACCTCAATGTGAGAAAGGAATCCATCAAAATCCTTGAGGAGAACACAGGCAGAAACCTCTTCAACCTCAGCCGCAGCAACTTCTTCCTAGGAATATTGTCAAAGGCAAGGGAAGCAAGGGCAAAAATGAACTATTGGGATTTCATCAAGATCAAAAGCTTTTGCACAGCAAAGGAAACAGTATCAAAACCAAAAGACAACTGACAGAATGGGAGAAGATATTCACAAATGACATATCAGATAAAGGGCTAGTGTACAAAATCTATAAAGAACTTAGCAAACTCAACACCCAAAGAACAAATAATCCAATCAAGAAATGGGCAGGAGACATGAACAGACATTTCTGCAAAGAAGACATCCAGATGGCCAACAGACACATGAAAAAGTGCTCCACATCACTCAGCATCAGGGAAATACAAATCAAAACCACAATGAGATATCACCTCACACCAGTCAGAATGGCTAAAATTAACAAGTCAGGAAATGACAGATGCTGGCGAGGATGCGGAGAAAGGGGAACCCTCCTCCACTGTTGGTGGGAGTGCAAGCTGGTGCAACCACTCTGGAAAACAGCATGGAGGTTCCTCAAAATGTTGAAAATAGAACTACCCTATGACCCAGCAAGCACTACTGGGTATTTACCCTAAAGGTACAAATGTAGTGATCCGAAGGGGCACGTGCACCCGAATGTTTATAGCAGCAATGTCTACAATAGCCAAACTATGGAAAGAACCTAGATGTCCATCAACAGATGACTGGATAAAGAAGATGTGGTATATATACACAATGGAATACTATGCAGCCATCAAAAGAAATGAAATCTTGCCATTTGCGACGATTTGGATGGAACTAGAGGGTATCATGCTTAATGAAATAAGTCAATCGGAGAAAGACAACTATCATAAGATCTCCCTGATATAAGGAAGTAGAGATGCAACATGGGGGGCTTGGAGGGTAGGAATGGAATAAATGAAACAAAATGGGATTGGGAGGGAGACAAACCATAAGTGACTCTTAATCTCACAAAACAAACTGAGGGTTTCTGGGGGGAGGGGGTGAGGGAGACGGGGGTGGGGTTATGGACATTGGGGAGGGTATGTGCTATGGTGAGTGCTGTGAAGTGTGTAAACCTGGTGATTCACAGACCTATACCCCTGAGGATAAAAATACATTATATGCTTATAAAAAAATAAAAAATAAAATAAAATTTAAAAAAAGAAATAAACATAGAAAGATGTCAACCCCCTAGGGGTAACAAAGTACAAACCTCATCCTTCCAAAAAAGATTCCAAGCACTTGAAACACTGGAGTGAGGTCCTATCTGTTACCTTTCAAAATCAGGAAGTGCTTGCTAACATATCTTACAAGGGCTTACTACTCTCAGTCAAGGCTAGCAAGGAGCGTTTTCAGAGTTGAGAGATGAGAACAAAGCCTATGATAACTCGATCTGAGAGGATTGGCACAGTTTTCAGGAACATTTCATTCCTCCCTGTATACAGCAATTTTTTGCTCCGTAAGACTAAACAGGGATCCTGTGTGTCAGGCAGAACTCCTGTTCTTCCCAAAGAAGATGCTCATGAAGGTCAGGAGCATGCTTTCTGCACATGATCCATGCTACGTTCAAGATAAAGACTGATTTCAGAATTTAGTTTCAAAGTAACTTGCTGAGCTTTACAGAGCATGTTTGAGAGGCAATGTGATCCAAGGGATAATCATAGTTGTCATTTATTGAGCACTTAATATTTGCCAGACACTCTGCTAAGTACTTAACATTTATTACCTCATTGAATTCCCACATTAATCCATGATTTTCCTCACTTTTATGGATGAAAAATTGAGGCACAGAAAGTGCAAGTAGCTTGGCCAAGTTTATACAGCAGGTAAGTGGCTAAGGTGGGAATTCAAACTCAAGCCTGTGGATTCCATCTTCCAATCTGCCCCTGAACCCTATGTACTCCTAAGCGAACCACTTCCTCCTCTCGGCATCTCATTGTGGCCTTGCTTCAGCTAAGACTTATATCAGCTGTCACTATCAGATCAAAGACGCCGCTGCTTGTCTGATGGAAGCCAAGTGTAGCGTGACTAATGTTCATCGCTGCTTTCCAAACTCAGATATTGAACCAACAAACAAGGCTTTGAGAACTGCTCTCACGGCACTCCTACCAAATGCTAGAACACATGCACCTGCCATTCTAGTTTCTCTATTTGGAACGCTGATTTTCTACAGGACACTGAAATACCAATATGTTCAGAATCACACCAAATATCCCTTGGCTGCTGAATGGTAGACAAACAATGAGTATTCAAGCCTGGATGAGTCCAGAGTTGGCTCAAACACTGTGCTTTCCTGACATCCATGACTTCGATGACTCCATAGCGGAAGGTTACTACAAATTTTTCATTGAGATATCTCGCCATCATCTCAAAAACCATTTCTGAAGTTGAAGTGATTATTTTACTCCCCAGACTGGTTTATCTTCCTAAATTCCCCTGTCTGGGACTGGCAGGACCATCTCCCCTTCACCAGAGCCAGAACTCAGGGTGGTCCTACCCTGTCCCTCACTCACCCCAGGGTTCAGCACAGTGTGGAACACAAAAGAGGTGTTCAGTAAATATTTACTGCCCACATAAAACAAGAAAATCTATGTAGGCAAAAATTCATCATCTAAGGAGTCTAGAAGAAGTGAGATTTTCCTCTGCATTTCAGAAATGCCCAGCAAGTGTCACGCAGGAGAATCATTGTTAAATCATGTGCCCTGGAGCCTCAGCATGGCCCTTGCAGCCACGTTCCCAGACGATGAGCCTGTCTTCTTACCCAGCATGGACAGCTGCCTGGCCCTGGCCCTGAACCAGTCCTTGTCCACCATCCTCTTCACAGACAACTTCCACCAGGATTCAACCTGTAACATTCCTTTGCACAGCCCCAATTCGAATCCCAGACAAAGGGACCATTGTCCATTTCCCCCCAGGCTCGGGGACACAAAACCTAGACACTAACAGAAAATGACCTAGGATATGCTGTGACTTATAGAAAAGAATCCTATCAAACCCTGGTTCCATGTTCAAGGATGAGTTTGAGCAAGGAAAATTGTTGCTAAAACTGAGCTGGACTAGGTCTGTGAAATAGGACGTAAGAGTAACAGAAGGTGTCAGGGGAAGAAAAAGGAGATGTTTTACTACTGGATTAATAGTAGTAAAATTTCATTTAACAAAACAACACAGTGAGAATAAATAGAGCGAACCAAAGGAGCCTGGACCTTGGAAGTGCAAAGAATCGCTCATTTTAGATCAAAGCTTTTAAAGATAAACAAGCTATAGGGGGAAAGTCAGGCAGGGGATGAGGGGGAGGTTGAAATTTCACTTCTATTTCTTGATTCCAGCCACCCTCTCTGGAGAGAATTCTTCTGTTTCATACCACAGTAATCAGTGGGACTCCTCGGAGGGTGTGGGAGAGCTCTGCCTGCATGGCGGGGGTTGGGGGAGGGCAGGTGGTTCTGCTCCATTCCTTCCCTTCTCCTGTAGCTCTTCTTTGCTGCGTACCTGTCATACGCACTGTACAGTACGGCTCCGGACTTGCCAAGGATCTCACAGCTTTAGGGAATAGAATAGCAAATCAGTTTGGCTCATTTTAAGAGCCACGGTCAGAAACGATGTTTTCAAGTGATTCATCATCTACCACTTACTAAGTTCTTATGAGTATTTGTAAATGTTAAATAGTAACATCAAATTATTTAAACTGGTGGTCCTCAAAGTGTGATCTGGGGACCCCTCAGGTCCCTGACGTCCTTTCGGGGGATCTGTGAGGTCAAAACTCTCCTCATAGTGATAGCAAAGCATCATCTGGTTTTCTCTCCCTCATTCTCTCAGAAGATGCGGTGGAGTGTTCCAGGGGCTACGCAGCATATGACAGTGTCTTCCCTCTGACGGCTGAGAGGACGCGTTCTCGTATATATTCTTGTGGTTTTAATTTTTCTCAACTTCAATTTGTAAAATGGTAAATGTTGACAGATATAACTCACATAAACAAAGGCTCTCTGGGGTCCTCTGTAAGTTTGAGGAGAGTAGAGGAATACTGAAACCAGAAAGTTTGGGCACGTCTAATTTAAACAGACTCGATCAGACCCTTGGTGTACAGATTTGTTAGCAGTTTTTTGCTGTCCACCTTTTATTGTGAGCTGACCACACTGAAATGTGGAAATCCTATTTAGTCTGAAGTAGGTGTGGTACTATTTATAAAATGGGTAAGTTCTCCAGTTTTCATGAGGACATTTATATTGCATATTTGAAATCTGGAGATTTTTCAGGAATGCATCATAAAAACCACCTTCCATAAACTGTCTCTCAGGAAACAGTAATGATAACACAACCAGTCAACTCTCATTTTTAAGCAGGTTATTGCAAACCTACAAAATCTCTGGAATCATCATTTTTATTATTATTCTTAGTGAGGCAGAGAAATCTTCCCATAGTTTTGAAGTCTTATCAGCTCAGTTTTCAGAGATATTCTCTTTCTCCAACTGCCCCGTAACTAATAATTTGCTACGATTTTCACCTTGCATGATTTTTGTACTGCTAATCTTACGATACAGGCCCAGGCAGAGTGGTGTTTGATGTGAATAGAGCTTTATCTAACAGGGTATTAGCTGCTTGGCGTGGCTGATTTATTAACACAAAGCTACTCAGGGGTGTTTTAAGTGTTTACTTCAATAAGTTATTTAATTAGCAAAGTAGTTAGCAAAATAAGTCTACCCTTTGATTTATAATCAGGGAAGCATAGATCCAAGTGAATACAGAGCCAGCAAAATTAAGAATTCTATTTAATTCAATGGTGTTAAAATGATAAACATAACACGGTGAATATTAGAAAATTGGGGAGAGTGGTCGTGGACAGTACTGCCAGGAACTACTTTTGGAATAAATTAATATGCTCTGAAAAATTGACGTAAATCTCTGCTGTCCGCAGTATGTGTCAGAGGCCAGAGACGGCTGGAAACACTTGGAAAAGAGGAAAGTGATTTTTTTTTTTTAATTCTCCCAGAGTGGAAGTTTCTCAGGACAGAGACTTTCAAGAGAAGAGGCTCTGATTTTGATAAATCTAAACTAGAACACTGAGTACTTAGAAACAAAATATACAAAAAGACATCATATCAACCAGGAAATATTGCCGTAATCATTATGACATCGTTGAAAAGTTCTATTATTCTCTCTGTGTTGAGTTTGGTCCAGAGACGGCTCATTCCACTCCTTCCTATCACCCAGTTTCCCAAACTGAGTCCCACACCTCATGACATCAGCCTTAAACACGAAGCAGTCACTGATGCTTCCTAAGTCTGAAATAAAATTCAATGTGATCAAGAGCAAATATTTTGTTGAAACTGAAATGAGCCTGAAGCTGGCTTACTTTGAAACCTCAGGTGGCTTTCTACAGGGCCCAACCTCAGTTCTGATCCAGGGACATGTTTCTCTTCAAACACTCTCCCACTTGGAAGTCGGGTGGCTCTTGGGTGGGATCCTGACCCTGCTGTAGACTGGCTGAGAGCACAGGGCAAGACGCTTCATTCTTCAGAGTCTCTGCTCTTCGCCTCCTAGTGGGAGTCACACCTGGGAGGTCTCATGAGACTTACATGCAATTCCCTTGCACAATCCCTGCCACCAAAACTTGTGTTTCAAAATTTCAAAATAAATGTTATTATTGCAACACTACTTAAATATACAAAACTAAAAAACAAAAAAAAGAGAAAAAATAGTTCAGTATTGCTGGACACACCATTATCAGACGAAATGGGGTAGGAGAAAGTTTTTGTTTGATGTATTTAAGTCACTGAGTGTCTTGAATTAAGTGGGAGGTCAGTCTCATTATAAGGCTTGTCACATTTTCTAGGGCTTTAATTGACTTGTGTAGAGGAGAGATAAGAAACGTGTGAATAGACGTGTAATGTCTTTTTGAAATTCATGTTCAACTTCCCTCAACGACTGGAGGGTAGGAAAACACTCCGAGAAGACAACGGGGAAATTGTTCATGTGCACCGCCCTTCACGACCATTTTTTAAGACGGCAGGTGTGCACTTTCCCTCGGTCTCACCAGGGGAGTTAGGCCTTCCTCCAGTCAACAGATGTCACTGTGATATGCACAGGACCCTGAGGAAAACGGGAATTATACAGGATCCAGCTTGGATGGTGAAAGAGAGAGGCAAACAAATGCTGAAACTTTGATCCTAAGAACTATATTAAAAGTATTCACCATTAGGGCAACATCTGCTCCCAACACACACACACAAATTCTTCATGTTTGTGTGCAAGAAATTTACGCTTAGGATAATATTCAGGGTTTTACCACACCCTTGACTCGCTGCTTCCCAGGGGAAGGAAATTCTAGAAGGAATTGGGGCCAGTGTGCTGGCCCCTTCCCCTCCCACAGCCTGGACGCACACGGGGCGCCTGTGCACTAGCCTGGCCCCGTGGTGGGCAAGCTCCCCTCTCTTCTCCAGGGGCACTGGAGAGGAAGTGTGTGGCTCTGACACCGAGTGAAATATTACCTCGCCCATTTATCCACAGAGCTACATTTCGTCTTCTACCCTGTCTTCTTTTTCCCTCCTCTTGGTTGATCCAACCTCAACTGAGAAAGATTTATCAACTGCCCCCCCATATTCCCGATATCTGGCTGAGTGAACTGGGGGCCTTAAAAAATGGACAAAGATTTACATTTAGAAAACAAAATAATATACAGAAGGTATAGCAACCACAAAGGCAGGCAGCTTTAGGGCTTAAACCTAGTAGTAAATGCAGGTCATGTGGGATTTTGAACTCTGCAGGTCCGTGTATATTGTAGTGTTTCGTAACAGGTTGGAATTCAGCAAATACTGGCCACTTGGGGCATTAACAGGCCAGTGGACAAACTGGGGTCTCAGAAAGTAAGCTGCTGCTAGGTGCGTTGTCTCAGGCCTTACCAAGCCACAGCAACTGAAACCCAGATTTTCTTATGGCAGAAAGAGGTTCTTTCTCTCCAAAGACCTTTAAACATTAGGACACAGAAAAATGATTAGCGGCTTGTGCGGGTTTTTAAGCTATGCACACACAGGGCGGGCGGCCAGACAGAAACAGGGAAGCTGAAGGTCTCCTTGGGCACTACAGAGCTCTCTGTGAGGTTGGGTTTCAAATTGTTTTCGATAGCTATGTTCCCCCGAACCTCAATATCTGAATTCAGGACCCAATGGGGAATCTGAAAGGACTGAGCTCTGCTTATTGGGGTTCTTGTCCAACAACTATTAAAAGTCATCCCCACACTTCTAAGATCTCAGATTGGCACCACCAGTTTTTGTGAATTATATTAGGGTCTGACTTTAGGTTCCAGAGACATGAACTCTGGCTTTATTCTTAGTAGGATTATAAAACGTTATTAATAACGACAGAAAAAAATTGTTGTGTCCACTGGCATATCCCAAGTATATATAAAAGTGCATGTCTACAATAGGTGCTCAATGACTATTTCTGAATGACTGCCTCAATGGAATCATTTATTAAAAAGAAACTATGTCTCAGTCTTGGGACAAAGAAACAACTTGAAATAAATGACTACGAACCCAAAAGTTAGTTAAGTATACATTTTACAACGTTCGTGCCTAAAATACTCTGTATCTAAGAATTCTATTTGCTTGGATAATCAAAGGGAAACTAGATTGGCTTGAAAAGCAGGCTTAGTCTTATTATCAGATGGGGAGTGTTTTTTATAATGAAATTAGAATAAAGGAAGACAGGAGAGGTGTCTTTAAAAGAAGTGTTGAGATTTTAGAAACTGATTTGAGACTAAAGAGATATGAAGGGAAAATGACGTCTTAATGGCAGATCACAAAAAGAAAAAGAAACATACACAGGGCTCACTGCTTGAAAAGAGGGCTTTAGAGAGGACCAGATTTTAGTTGTTACAGTTCAAAAAGAGAAAATGGGGCCCAAAGACATTTGATGAGCAAGATGGGACATGCTCCCTGTGAGCCGGTTAGAGTGTTTCCCCAGAAGAGTCAGGATCCTAGAAACTCCTGAGAACACCATCTTAAAGCCATGAATAGTCTAGGGGTCTGCAAGGGCCTCTATCTCCTGAAAATTGTGTTAGAGGGCTTCAAAATCTTTGATCTGGACAGACAATGGACACAGGTACCTAGAAAATTATTTCACCACAAGTACCTAGAAATGGTAGATTATATAGGAAAAATAAATCCATTATATGGCAGGTGAGCTTACAAAAAGAAAGAGAAAACTCTTGGTACCAAGTGTAGAGAGACAGCCAAAATCTCCGAAGCTGGGTTCGTGTAACTGAAAGGCCAACAGCCGGGAATGTAGTGTTGCTAACCTCGGGGTTTAGGATTGCACACCCATGCAGCAACGGGCAGCAAGGCCTTAGTCCCATTCAAGTGGGAAGTTCAAACCAATATTGCTGCAGAGAGCCAGAACCCTCAAAAGACTGCATTCTCAGTGAATGGTTGGAAAGGGACCCGCCACAAGATCTGGGATTCTTATCCATCTTGGCTTAGCTCTGGAAGAAAAACAAAAACAAAACAAAAGTCCTGAGATTATAAATCTAAAAACACTAGCTAGCATCTGGAATTGAAATTAATTAACCAACATGATCTGAAAAATAACATATAGATTAGGCCCTACTCGTCAATAGCACTTCTCACAAAAACAGTCATAAAATTATATTCCAGGGACTAGCCCTCAACCTCAATTCCCACAAGATTCTAACAGCTAAAGCTCTGCTGAAGATGAGCTCACAACCCAAAACCACAAAACACATGAAAAAAGAATCCAACAATAGCAAGAGTCAGCACAAACAGCAAATAAAAGTGTCACATCTCCAAAACAACATAATAAAACAGTTTTATGGAGACTGTAATATAGGCATAGTTAAATAGATTTCAGACATCAAAGAATATAGTATAATCATAGAAAAGAATAGACAATACTTAGAGAAAACAACTCGAACTTCTAGAAGTAAAACATACAGTTACTAAAATTTAAATTCAATGGGTCTAACTATACATCATGGGTTAATGAAAAATTATTATATCAGACAATCTGAGGAAATTATCAAAAATTACCAAGAACACATCACACAGAGATGGAAAATATGTAAAAGAGAATAATCAACATGGAGAATAAAACGAATAGACCCAATTTACATCAGAAGCTTAAAACACTATAATTTCTGTCATCACCCTCCTTTTTATTTTTCATTCCAAAGAACTTCTCTTATCTGTTCTTTTGCAAGAATCTAATGCAAGTTCCAGAAGGAACTTGAAAGTGGACTGAAGTCCTAAATATGAAAAGCAAAACTGTACAAATGCACGGGAGATTATGATATTGCAGCAGGGAGAATTTATTTAACAAGATACAAAAAAAAAACATACACCATAAAAGAAAAGATTAATGAATTTGATGGCATTAAAATTAAAACTTCTGTATGACAAAAGATGCTATAAACAAAGTAAAGAACAGCCACAAGAAAGAGAAGATATTTAGAACCCAAACCATGTAACCAAGAAAATATTTTTACCCAGGATACGTAAAGAACATGACTAGTCAATATGAAGTTAATTCATCAATGAGTAAATGATATGAAAAGGAATCCCAAATGTCCAATAGATATTTTTTTTTTAAAGATTTTATTTATTTATTTGACAGATAGAGATCACAAGTAGGGAGAGAGGCAGGCAGAGAGAGAGAGAGAGGAGGAAGCAGGCTCCCTGCCAAGCAGAGAGCTCGACGCGGGGCTCGATCCCAGGACCCTGGGATCATGACCTGAGCGAAAGGCAGAGGCTTTAACCCACTGAGCCACCCAGGCGCCCCGCAATAGATATTTTTAATGTTTCAAACTCTCTCTAGTAACCAGGGAAATGTACATTAAAATAAAGACATGACATGTTACATCCACCTGATTAAAAAAATGAATAAACTCGACAACACAAAGTATTGAGGAGAGCATGAGAAGAAGGAACACATACCACTTGCTAGAGTATATTTGGTTCAACTACTGGCAGACCTCGTCAGTTCCAGACCACCACCAAAAGCAAATATCACAGAAAATCAAGTCAAATGAAACTTTTGATTTCTCAGTGCATATAAAAGTTATGTTTATACCATACCATAGTCTGTTAAGTGGACAATAGCATTATATCTACAAAAACATACATTCCTTAAATTAAAAAATACTTTATCGCTGAACACCTAAACCATCATTTGTCTTTTTGCTGGTGAGTGTCTTGCCATGATGTGGATGCCTGATGACTGACCAGGGTGGTGGTTGCTGAAGGCTGGGGCAGCTACAGCAATTTCTGAAAATAAAACAACGCTGAAGTTTGCCATGTCCATTGACTCTTCCTTTCTTCAGAGATTTCTCTGTATCATGTGATGCTGTTTGGTAGCATTTCACCCACAGTAGAACTTCTTTCAAAATGGGAATCAATCCTCTCAAAACCCATTGCTCTTTTATTAGCTAAGTTTATGCAATATTCAAATCTTTTGTGGTCATTTCAACAATCTTCACGGCATCTTCACCAGGAGTAGATTCCATCTCAAGGAACCACTCTCTTTACTCATCCATGAGAAGCAGCTCCTCATCCATTCAAGTTTGATTGTGAGATTGCCCCAGTGTGGTCCCATCTTCAGACCCCATTTCTAATTCCAGTCCTCTTGCTGTTCCTACCACCTCGACAGTGACTGCCCCCACAGACATCTTGGAGTCCTCAAAGCCATCCATATTTCTGTTAATATTGATACTTTGACCTCTTCCCATGAATCAAAAATGCTCTTAATTTTATCTAGAATGGTGAATCCTTTCTAGAAGGTTTTCAATTTAGTTTGCCCAGATGCATCAGAAGAATTACTATCTATGGCAGCAATAGCCTTTTGAGACATATTTCTTAAATAATAAGACTTAAAGGTCAAAATTACCCCCTTAATCCATGGGCCACAGGAGAGGGGATGTTGCATCAGCATGCATGAAGACATTAGTCTCATTGCATATCTCCATCAGAGCTCTTCAGTGACCAGGTGCATTGTCAGTGAACAGTAATATTTTGAAAGAAACCTTTTTTTCTGATCACTAGATCTCAACAGTGGGCTTCAAATATTTAGTATATTTAGTAAACCATGTTGTAAACAGATGTACTGTCATTCAGGCTTTGTTGTTCCATTTATAGAGCACAGGCAGGGTAGATTTAGTATCATTATTGAGGGCCCTGGGATTTTCAGAATGGTCATTGAGCATTGGTTTCACCTTCAACTCACTGGCCGCATTAGCCCCTAACAAGACAGTCAGCCTGTGCTTTGAATCCAGGCACTGACTTCTCCTCTCTAGCTATGAATGTCCTAGATGGCATCTTCTTCCAGTATATAAGGCTGTTTCATCTTATATGGTGGAGGGTAGCACCACCTTCATGATTTATCTTCGCTAGACCTTCTGGGTAACTTGCTGCAGCTTCTCCACCAGCCCTTGTGGCTTCATTTTGCACATTGATGTTATAGAGACAGCTTCTTTCCTTAAAGCTCATGAACCCACCTCTATACCTTCAAGCTTTCCTTCTGCAGCTTCCTTACCTCTCTCAGCCCTCAGAGAATTAGGGTGTTAGGCCTTGCTCTGGATTAGTCTTGGTTTAGAAATGTTGTGGCTGGATTGATCTTCTATCTGGACCACTCAGATTTTCTCCATATCAGCAATAAGGCTGTTTTACTTTCTTATCGTTGGTGTGTTCACTATAGAAGCACTTTTAATGTTCTTCAAAAACTTCTCCTTTGCATTCACAACTTGGCTAACATTTGGTGCAAGAGGCCTAGTTTTCAGCCTATTGTGGCTTTCAACCTGCCTTGCTCACTACGCTTCATCTTTTCTAGCTTTTGGTTCAAAGTGAGAGATGTGCAACTCTTCCTTTCATTTGAACACTTAGAAGCCAAGGTAGGGTTACTAATTGGCCTAATTTCAATTTTGTTTCTCAGGGAGTAGGGAGGCCTGAGGAGCAGGAGAGAGTTACGGGGCAAAGGCCAGTCAATAAAGCACTAAGAACACACCTAATGATTGTCAATGAAGTTTGCCATCTTATATGGGGACAGCTCGTGGTGCCTCCAATTAAAGCAGTAACATCAAAGCCCACTGATCATAGAGCACAACAAATATGATAATCATGAAAAAGGTGGAAATATTGTAAGAATTACCAAAATGTGACACAGAGACACCACGTGAACAAATGCTATTGGAAAAAACGGTGTTGCTAGACAGGCTCCATGCAGGGCTGTTACAAACATTCAATTTGTAAAACAGGCAGTATGCATGAGGCACAATAAAGCAAAATACAATAAAACAAGTTCTGCCTATATTTATCAGGTCAAAGTTAAAGATGACTACATACTGCCCTAAATACTCCCACACATCCTCCTATCGGAAATGCACAAGAACGTTTGCTGCAAGGTTATAAGTAACAGCAAAATGATAGGTCCGTCACAGGGGAAATCGATAAAGAAAATGTTGTTTAATATTGTGAAATATTATATAGAAGTTTAAGTAAATGAATAGTATTGGGAGAGGGGGAGGGGGCTACATAAATATACTTCAAAACACAATATTGAATGAGAAAAGTGAGTTGCAAAACAATATGGCATCACTATGTACATTTTAAGGCATAAAAACAGCATATATTATTTGCAGATATATTCTATGGGGGAAAAGCACAAAAGCAAAACTACATGAAACAGGTATACACCAGGATGTCTGTGGCAATTTCAGGATGGTAATTCCACTGCAAAAGGTAGGAGGAAGGAGTAAGAGAAGGAAGAAGGCAGCTTTAAATATATCTTTAAATTTTCTTTTTAATGAGAAATCTGAAACATGTACGTGTGGGTGTGGATTCACATCTACTTTATTTTGGAGGTGGCTACATGGGTATCTATTAAGATATCTACATTTCATGCTCCAAAATGCTTCATCATTCAAAATGATTTTTTAAGTAAAGTGATTATAGAGAAGAAGGAAGGAGGTCATGTAGAAAGACATACTAAGAAGAAGAGGCAGTGTTTAAAAGATATAAAAGAGGGAGGGTACCAGTCAGGTGAAGTCAGCAACTGAATTTATGTGTTAATAACACTTATTGTATTTCTTTTAGTTCTTTATGTCACATTTGATTTTAAAGCATATTTGAAGCACTTTAAAACAAATGGGCCTTTACAATTGACTTATTAAATAAAAGTAAAAGAACCAGCCTATGAAATGAAGATACTGTAACAGAAGACCTAGGCTAGAACAGGTAGCAGGTGACAGTGTCATATTATGTTATAAGCACAGGATCTGGGAGAGACTGAATTTAAACACAAGCTCCACCACTAACTAGCTGTCCCCTGTACAAGCGAGCTGCCTCTGTGAACCTCAACTTTCTCATCTGTGAAATAAGGACTCTATTGGTAGCTACTTTGTAGGGCAATATAAGGATTAAATGGAAGGATTATATAAAGTCTTTACTTAGTTCCTTGACAGAGATCTAGTAAGTGCTCAATAAATGTTAGTTTACAATTTCTCTTCTTATTCTAGAAATTGGGTATAGAACATAACCTTAAGCTTTCTACCAGCTAGACCAAGCAAAAACTAACTTAAGCAGTTACATAGATCCCATTACTTTAGAGGGACGGATGGATGGATGGATGGAGGGGTGGATGGATGGATCGGTGGATGGGAGGAGGAAGGAGGATGGAAAGGAAACAATGATGTATCAAAAGCAGGGGAGCAAGGAGAGAGGGAGAGAAAAGGAAATATCTTACTCCTTTAAAGTAGCAAAATATTTTTCCAAATATTGAATTTGAAAAGGGTTTTTGCATGCTTCTCCAAATAATGGACCTGAATCAGTATAATAGGTATATGCCTCAGTACAAACTTAGAGACTCCAATTTTCTATCCCACTGAATTTTACTTCCAGGGAAACTAAGGCTATGATAAACACCCTATGCCTTTACTGTACTAAGAAGTATCACTGAGGCACATACATGGGGATCAGTCTTGACAGATATTTTATTAAAGTTTCCATAAGGGCTGGATCGTTTGGTACCAAATATCAGCAAGCAGACGAAACATCACATCTTTTTCCTAATGTGTTTCTCATTACTAGAAGAGGATTTTTGGTGAGTGGGAAAATTGCAAGGGATTAAAATTAAAAAGATCACTCACTGCCTTTTCAACCTCCTCCCCAGAAAGTATCAAATCTCGGACTTGTATTTTTCCTAGATTTTTCCATTGGCTTAATCACTCTAGCATTACATACAAGAAAAAATACCTTTGAACAGGTGCCCTATTTATGAAGACAATTATGGCTGCCATAAAAAATAGAGGAAAATTATTATTCCTCCTCCTCCTCTTCTCACTTTTTCTGCTAAAAAGGTAGAAAGGTAAATTGGGTCTAAATTGCATGACCTGGTATATTTACCTTGCCTAAATCCTTACAAGCACAGAAAACAAGGTTCATATTTATTTTTCTTCCTTCATATCCCCTGCAATTCTAACTTGCTTCTCCAGGGCTAACTCCGATTTTGAATTTGTAGAGAGTCCTTCTAAGGGCCAATAATAACAATAATGAGTTGTTGTACTCAGGAAGCCTCTGGGCTTCATTTCATGCCCATAAGTTAATATTGCTCATTGAAAAAGACTGGGATCCCAGTGTCATCTTTATGGTATAAAGTAGTATATTCAAGACCTTAAATGCTATCTATTATTATGAAGAATGCCCCATGAACTTAATTCTTTCACTCTCAATTATTTTCTTCATAATTATCTCTGTCTTAGAAAATCCTAAGGACTTAATGACATTACCATATTTAAGACTGTATATGGATTATGGTGGAGAGCATTAAAAATTCCATGACATTCTACATGCCATAGAAAATGGTGGAAGTAGGGAAACTATACTTGACTCATCTCCATCTGAAAGCGTAATTCTTAAAATCCAATCTGCCCTTTTGGCATATGCACACAATGATCCTGCAAAAATTGAAACTTGTAGGAGTGGTGACTAATTTTGGCCACTCCAGTCATGAACTGCCTCTGGAGAATGACTGTTGTTCTGTTGGTAGCCTTTGCATTGCATCTACAATATGTAACCTGGATATCCTATCTCACTGAATTCTTAGCTGTTTCTTCTTGTGTCTGAATTTAGCAAAATAACTCTCAGTCCAAAGAACAAGCAAATATTCATCCTTCTTGGAAGAAGATAGAGCTGGAGTCAAGATGCTCTTCAAAGGGGTTAATTAATTATTTGTGGAAGAAAGAGGTGAGGTAAATGGGATTAGGTCCAGACCTTCTTGAGGTCTCCTCAAGAGTTTCACCAAACATTCAGGCAATCCCTTTCCCCCGACTCTGTCCCCACCTCCCTACTACTTTCCTACATCTTCTTCGCAGCAAGTCAAGCATGTCAAAAAGGCGCCTGTATCTTGTCTAGAAAAATTCAAAGGCAGCCATCCTACACGCAAATAATGTGAAATAAATATTATAAAAAAGATGGTGAGAAATGACACCTTGGCTTAGGCCCGGCTGGGAAGAGAAACCTAGGAAGCCTGCTTGGAATGAAGCAAACACCAGCTGGAAAAAGAGATTCAGGCCAGGGCCTGACCCTGAGTTCAGAGACAGAGGAGAAGGGCAAAGTGTGTGTTCTGTTTTGTAACCTTAATTTTTATGGCTATCTGCTGGTGGGCTGTTTCGCCTGGTTCTGGTCTATTTCAACATCCATTTATGCTCAACAGCTAGTTTCTTAATAAACACATTTTTTACTCTACCTTGCCAAGCAGGAGTCCTCAAACCTGGACCCACCCTGGATAGTTGTAGGAGGTCTAGTCTATCTGATTTGGGGAGCAAAAGCACCTACTGGTAACCCCTTGACATGTCTGTTTCCCCCAAACTCTGTAATTCTCAGTGTGCTTTGATTCCTGGAGCAGACCAGGACCCCTGGTAACTTGGAGAACCTTGGCCCGGTCTTACCACTAAATGCCCTGGATATGATCTCGTGGTAAAAGAATCCACGTCCTCTTTCAAAGCAGAAAATGAAAACCAATTTTGCGTGCAATTCTCAGTCAATACTTTCTCCATCTCGGAATTTGTAAATAGAACAAAATGATTTAAGACGTGCAAGAAAAGAACATGGCTCAGAGACGAGAGCTCAAAAAGAACAGTCTATTCAGATAAACAATGCCACATAAACAGCCATGCAGGGATCACAATAATTACCTGATAGGGTCTGGGAGGCAGCCTGGTGTGGAGAAGGAAGTGAGCTACTCAGGTTTCAGGGGGGATGAATCTTGGCTCCCTCACTTACTCGCAGCCTAACAAAAGAAAAGTGACCTAGCCCTCCCCAGCCTTAGTTTCCCATTTTTTGTGATCGTGGTAGCACTGTCTACCCTGCCCTCTCACCCCCACCACCCCACACCCCACCTCACCCCCCACCCCTGCCCCCAGTAGCCCTGTCTAGATTCCAGGCTGTAACTCGTGAAACACACTACGATGTGTACAGAACTTCTAGTATGGGGTTGCACACAGCAGTCACACAGTGTCTTTGCTTGCCCTTTGTGTTGGTTAATCCATAATAACTCAGTGTGATCAGCTTCTTCACCTTCCGCAGCCAGCCATCCCGCACCGTGACCTGAAACGCCGTGCAAGAATGCGCTGTGATGTTTTAAACGACTTTTGCTGTAAGACAGATCTTCATGTATTTCTTCTCTTTGTTACATCTGATCCCTCTTTTTAAATGTTTATTTTATTTTATGGTAAAACTTTCTATTTTTAAGGTGCACAACATGCTGATTTGATGTCCATACGCATAGTGAAAAATTATTATAGTCAAGCTAATTAACATAACTTCTCCTCATATAGTTACCAATCTTTGTGTTGAAAGCACCTAAAATCTACTCTCTTAGCAAACTTCCAGTATTCAGTACAGCAGTATTAAATATAGTCTCCATGTTGTACTTTAGAGCTCTAGACATTCATCCTTATTAACTGCAACTTTGTACCCTTTGACCAACATCTCCCATTTCCTCCATCTCCCCACACCTGGTAACCACCATTCTACTCTCTGCATCTGTGTTTTTGACATTGCCACATATAACTGTGGTCATGCATTTTTTTCTTTCTGTATCTGACTTATTTTGATTAGGATAATGTCCTCCAAGTTCATCTATGTTATTGTAAATGACAGGATCTCTTTTTAGAGACGATGGACATGCCATTGATAAGTCCTACTTGTTTGTTCTTGCTTTTGTTGCCTGTGCTGTTGGTATCATATCCAAAAAAATCATAGCCATAGTCAATGTCGAGGAGCCTTTTCCCTATTTTCCACTAGGAGTTTTATGGTTCTGGGTTTTATGTTTAAGTCTTCAATCCATTTTAAGTTGGTTTCTGTGCATGGTTCAAGATAAGGATCCAGTTTCATTCTTTTGCATGTGGCTATCCAGTTTTCCCCAGACAATTTATTAAAGAGATTATCTCTTCTCCATTGTGTGCCCTTGGTGCCCTTATCGAAAATTAGTGAATCCTATATGCTTTTGCCTATTTCTGGGGTCTCTATTCCATTCCATTGGTCTACATGTCTCTTTTTATGTCAGTACCATGATGTTTTGATCCTTATAGTTAGTTTTGTAATGAAATTTGAAAGTAGGAAATGTGATGTCTCTAGCTCTGTTCTTTCTCAGATTGCTTTGTCTCTTCAGGATCTCCTTTGGTTCCATACAAATTTTAGAATTGTTTGTTCTATTTCTGTGAAAATTCTCACTGGAGTTTTGGTAGAGATTGCACCGAATCTACCTATTGCTTTGGGTGTTATGGACATCTTAACAATATTAATTCTTTCAATGCATGAACAAAGGATGTATTTCTATTTATTTGTGTCTCTTTCAATTTCTTTCATCAATGTTTTATAGTCTTCAATGTACAGATTTTTCACCTCCTAGTTAAATATATCCCTAAGTATTTTACCTTTTTTTGTATTCTCAGTCATGAGTTTATTAAAAATAAAAAAACTACAGCAACAAAAATGAGCAAGAAAAACTTGCTTTATTTTTTCATGCTACCATAAATAAGATTACTTTCCTTATTTCCTTCTCAGATAGATCATTGCTAGTGTAAAAAAATGCAACAAATTTTTGTATGTTGATTTGTACCCTATTACTTTAGTAAACTCATTTATTAGTGCTAACTTTTTTTATGGAAACTTCAGGGTTTTCTGCATATAGAATCTTGTCATCACCATGATATTTTACTTTTTCCTTTCCAATTAATATGCTTTCTTTTCTTTTCTGATTGTTCTTGGTAGTACTTGCAATACTGTGGTAAATAGAAGTGGTAAGAGTGGGCATCCTTGTCTTATACCAATCCTAAAGGAAAGCTTTTCAACTTTCCCCCATTGATTTTGATGTTAACTGTGGGCTTTTCATAAATAGCCTTTATTGGTTGAGGAAATTTCTTTTTATACTGTTTTTTGAGAGTTTTTCATTATGAGTGGGTGCTGAACTTTTCCAAATGCTCTTTTCTACATCTGTTGAGACAACCATGCAGTTTCCATCTTTCATTCTCTTGATGTGGTGTATCACATTGATTAATTCGCACAACTTTGCATCTTAAGGATAAATCCCAGTTGGATATTCCTTGACCAACTGAAATTGTCTATAGAAATAATAGGATTCTTGGAGACAAGTTTTTAAAAATAGAAATGACTTATACTTCTATCTACCAATTGAATGAAACATGCATGCTTATTGTCTCAACAAACTAGTTTGTTGGAGAGAGAATCTATATCATCCTAAACCGATTTTTATAAAATATTAATACAAATTTCCATGCTGGTTCATTAAGTAAAAGGTGGAATGCAGTGCCAAGTTTTATTGAGGGCTATAATTCATAAATTCTCCTAAATCTGACTTTAGGAGAATGCACTTTGAACAAATATTCAGCCCAGTGAGTGCTCATCTGACACCATATTAGCCTAATAAGAGAAAAGAAATTTCCCCAGGTAAACTCAAAATCAAAAACACACTTTTGTGGAAAACAGAAGCAAAGTAAGAGCATTAGAAATATTATATAGGATTCTACGCTCCAGAGACTTTTCTCCCACAAATTTGTTGAACTTTAGAGTCAGGATAGTTGTATCCATATAAGTATTAGATAAATTCTTCAAGCATGAGGCAGCCTGGTCTTCACAGTCTAGAAAATTGTTTGTGGACTTAAATACAAATTCTGGCTTACACATCTAGGATGAATAGGTGGTTTCATAAATGACAATACTCCAGTATTTTCCCTCTGTGAACAGGATCTTGATAAAAATCGCATTCAAGAAAAAAAGAACTGCCTAAGAATTTTCTATACATAATGGTCACAGAGAGGGTCAGTACTGGACACACCATGAATTTACCAGGGGCAAATACACAGAAAGGAGGACAAGAGTGCAGTGACAGATACAGAAATAGAAACAGAAGTCAGAGGCAGCCATAAAAAGAAGGAAGTTATATGAACACAGTCCAGGAACTGAAGGTCACCTCACCACATATCACGGACCCTGGGCTCCCTTGATAGCATGTATTCTCAAAGCTGCTACTCTTACCACACTGGAGCATGAGAAAGTGGATTTGGAAAAGTAGTTGCACATGGTAATGAGCGGTTATAGGCGTCATTCCCCTCTACTGGCTGAGCTAATGAACTACACCACACATTCTCATTTTATCACATAAAAAATACAGGTTTGTGACCCAAAAAACAGAGAAAGAATATTAAAAAATCAGTTCATTTCTGGGAACTTGACGTTACTTTCAATTACTCGTTTCTCCTCATTTGTTTCTTGGTTCGAAAATGAAAACAAAATAAAAATAAAGCTCAAGTAGACACAGTTAATGTCCCCACTGACCGAGTGATCTCCACACACCCCCAAATTCCTTCCCATAGTTATCACTACAGCAGCCCTTCTCACCTGCTTAACTGATGCATTGGGATCCAGTTAAGCATCCATATAACTTTGAACTTTTCCTTCCACACAATACTTGCAGCAAAAATGGATGATCCCTTGCAACTTGACCGAGAAGTCAGGTGGTTTCTGAGTAAAATATTCCCAAGGACCAGTATTTAAAAGTGTCTTCTCCTGAGAGGCAGAAGGCCGATGAGAGAGTTGTGGAATGGTTAGTGCAGCCTGAATCACCCCAGTACTGAAATCAGTAACATCTGAGATCGCATCCCAGAATGGCATCCCAACTGGCTTTCTCCACAGCAGACCTATTGCTCATTGCCAAGTCATGGCAAAGGTGGGACCCAACCTAAAAGTGTAAGATGCTAATCCTCACAGCAGTTGCAATGAATTCATTTTCTTTTAGTGTTCAAAAATACCTTCTCCATGGTATTTAAGGCACATGATTTATACTCTCAAGGATAATTTTTAAAAGTCCTTGATCTTCGTTTTACACAGTGACTTATTAGACCTTAATATAAATTCAGGAAAATAATGAGAAGCTAAAATAGACGATTATAATTGGACAGAAAGTGGTAGTAAAAGGGGAACCATGCAAAGATGTCCTGTTTTAGACATCTCCAAGCTACTTTGAATTATACAGAGTAAATTTTCTGGGACAGTATCAGAGTAGTTGACACTTTTAAAGGAAATGAGTTACAGTTGACATTGGAGTAGGGACTATATTTTAATCTGAGTTCCCCCTCACTATACAAAACAAATATAATTAATATTCACATAAATAAGATGAAAATATGACTATTAGAGGCAAATTCATGATTGGAAACAGTACAATGAAGATGTAATCAACTGACAGAGATCTAAACTTGTAATATGTTCCAGGAAACATGAACAATGAACATGTCTGTATGTGTTCTTCAAGGCTCCCAAAGCCTTAACTGGGGCACACAAATTGATAATGTCCATATGGATCTCCTTTGGGACTAAAACCCAGGAAAGGGCTTTGAACCTCTGGTCAACTCAGAGACAAGGCAATTATGCACAACTTGCCCATTGCCCAGGCAACAGCTTAGCCTAAAAATTTCAAAGAGCAGAATAAGATTTTAAAGCAGCTGAACATGTAATGATTTATTATTATGGAGGGAAATTGGCTTTCTTTATCACTTACTGGTGAGGAAAACAAATCCATGCAACAAAGACTTTGGACCCTTGATGGATTCATTCCGTAGTAGTTGGGACATAATGCTCATTGGTTATTTTAAGATTTTCTCAGATTCTAGGTTTGAGACTATACAAAGCTTATATCTGCAGCTTTCCAAGGTTGTTTCAAGCTAATTTATGAAGTTCAGATCTATGATACAACATACTTCTATGTTCAGATCATATATCTGAGTTAGCCAATATCAGATGTCAAATTTTACAATTCCGATCAAGAATAGTTAAAATGTTTAAACAATACTTACATGTAATCACTCATTCATACAGTCATTCAACAAATAGTCCCAGGACATTTTCTCTACCAGGAAAATACAAGGCATAAAGATACATCTGATACAGACCTTGGCTTTAAAGAGCTGACAGTGAATACGAAATAAACTACAAGGTTAAAAAAGGAGTGAGAGCTCCCAGAGAGAAATAATTTAGGGCTGTGTGATCTCAGGCGAGGACAGATTTGTTCTGCCCGGCATTGTGTCAGCAGACAAATGCCACCTCATCTAATCCTCACGTTAAGGACTATTTTTCCCATCTGACGGGGAAGGACACTGGCAGATTTATGTGATGTGGCCATTGTCACTGAGGCAGTGAGCAGGGAGGGCTGGCCCCAAGTCCTGTCTCCACCCAGGGCTGCAGCCAGCAGTCCTGTACTCTGAGACAGCTCCCCGGACTGTCTTCTTCCCGAATCCTGCTTCTCCACATCTACCGAGATGTTCCTTTCTAGGCATCCTGTCAGTTTAATTTGCTTGTATTTCCCTTTTTGGATTTTAAAAAATCATCAAATACTGAGTTTGTGGTCACTCCCCTCAGAGTTAGCAAAAACAGACTTACATAAACATTAGCTTTTAATAGAAGTCAAGAAATGTTTTCAAAAAATGAAATCTCATCTCAGATGTGCCTCACCATTAATTCTTCAAAATGGACAAAGGTGAAAAATACTGACAATTACTTAAAAATACCCAATTACAGTCTGCCAAAAGTTATTTATGAGGCTTATGTGTCGTGACCCTCATGGAAAAAATCAATTCAGGAGATCAGTGTGGAAGAAGACGATTTCATCCCAATAGCTAAAAACAGTGACAGCAGAAATGAGGAGCATTTCTTCAAGTTCAATAACACACCAAATGAAATTGATGGCTCTGAAACACTGCAAGGAAGTTATGAAGTTCTCTCCACTGGGACAGAAAGACGTGGAACTCTCTAAGGAGCTCCATAGCTAGATATTAGAAAATATCTTTCAAAAGCAATGCAAGAGGTGAGAGTGTTAGAAGCAACAAGCATTTAAAGCCTGGCATACTTTGTATGGCCAAAACGCGACAACGTAATGGTAGAGTTGACTAAAATAATAGAATGGGGAGGCGAACCATAAGAGACTATGGACTCTGAAAAACAACCTGAGGATTTTGAAGGGTCAGGGGTGGGAGGTTGGGGGAACAGGTGGTGGGTGATGGGGAGGGCACGTTTTGCATGGAGCACTGGGTGTTGTGCAAAAAGAATGAATACTGTTACGCTGAAAAAATTAATAAAAATGGAAAAAAAAAAATAAAATAAAATAATAGAATGAGGTGCCTGGAAGATTGTATAGATACGGGAATTGTGGATCTTTCCACACAAATCCACAATGTTCAAATCCATTTTAGTTCAACATTTTAGTTTTATTTTCGTTGTGAAAATACTGAACTTAAGCTCATCTCTGGTACCGGAGACCGACATTCAGGCAAAAACCAAAGGATCTGCGAAGGATTACAGGGAGGATTTTTGTTTTCCTCTTCCCATCCAAAGTCAGGGTTGGATTTGGGGACTTTGGGGATTATGTTGTGCTGTGCTTTGTTTTGTTTTGTTTTTTTAATACCTGAAAAAGAAAGGAATAAACAACCAGTGTAACTTCCTAATCACTTCAGAAGCCATAAAAGAGCTTTGAGAAACTAAAGTTACTCACCTGCCATTCGATCTTCGGATAAAGCAGTAATTGTATCAAGTTCATCTCTAGTTTGTGTGCATGTAGCCATGTCTTCTATCTACCCACATACACTCCAAATATTCATATACACTTTTTTTTAAAAATCTGCTTACAAATAGTTTGGCCTTACAGGTTTCCTTTGAGAGACTGCCCAATGACGCAAGCAGGAAGCAACTTCCCTATTTTAATTTAATCCCTGTGGCTTAAATATTTTCATAAATACTCTAAGTTTAAGGTATTTAAAGTAAATACTTCAATAAAAACTTTCATTTAGAGACACGCAATCATGAAATAGCCTTCTAAAGATACCACAGAAGCAATATCTTTACAAAGTAGTTCTACAGTCCCAAAGACCAAATGCTGTAAACTGGTAAAAATTGTTTTCCTATCATGCATCTCGCTAGAATATTAGCTTCTATTTTTAATCTAATTTCTCTTATTAATTGTTTGACAGAACTGTTTTTTATGTAGCAATTTACTAAACAAAACACGGACTTCTTCCAATACAATACAAAGCTGAAAGCTACCATGATAGTCTCCCTCTTGCAGGGAGGATATTATTGGTTTGCTGTAATAGCTCTCCAGCATCCCAGCTTTCTCAGTTGTCCTGCTCTGTGTTGCTGCATTCAGCCCTGTTGTGGCAGTATGGCGGCCCCGTGCAGTTAGAGGATCCCCGGGAACTGCTCCCACCAGCTGGAGCTCCTGGAGGATGGGGACCCTGTTCCCTCCGCTGCTTCAAGCCTCACATTGTGCCTGACACCGACCAGACATTTCATAAATATTTAAGAACTGCCCTGACCCAAGGAGCTGATCATCCCAACGTAGACAGGGTGGGATGGAAACGGTAGGGGACAGAGAAGACCTTAACAAATGCAGAAGGAAGAGGGTTTCTGAGAAAGCCCATGACAGGAATAGTTTCCTGACTAAGGGTCACAGATTCCTTAGAGAGAATAGTCTGAATGCTAACCCCTGTGCCCACTATTTGCAGATATAGTTTTTATGGTTGTCTTTACACTGGAGATAAATGTTTATAAACAGTATAGGGTTCTCAGTCTTAGTGTGGTTTGTCATCATTATAAAATCCTGAGTTAAAGAATGTGTTTAGGCACATTTATTTATTAATTTATTTATTTATTTATTTATTCACATTTATTATTAACATAGATTCCTGAACCAGGAGGACACGGTTGAAAGTTGCTGGCAAAACCCAAGTGTCCAAAAGGGGCCAGAGAAAATCACAGCAGTCCTAAGACATGGCTCCTTGAAAAGGCTTATTATCCTAATTTAGTATATTACAGGTTGCATTAATAATCATTTCATTGCTCTTCAGAATGACGAGAAATCAACTAGCAAATAAGAATAGGAAAATATCTTTAGTTCATAAACCATGTGGTTGTTGACATAACTATAGAGATTGACTTTCCCATAAAAGGCACAGAAAAAAAGTCTAAAATCAACACGATAAATACAGTGTCTAAATAAATCCAATAGAGATAAAAAGAGGAAAAAATAAATAGCATTCCAAACAAAAAGATCTCACCTTCTCCAAACTCAAGACAGTCATGTTAAAGAGTCATTTTTGGTAAACACAGCATCACAGAGAATTCAAAATCTCAGTTGGTAAAAGAAAAATCCTTCACCAAATGACCTCACAGTTTGGAGCAAAAAGTCATACACATAAATGGTTCGTACGCCCCATTTTCTTCCTCGATGAATGTCACAACTTTGGCAAAAATGACATTCATAGCACCAGCTATTTTTGCTATGCAAACACACTAAAAAGGATTTTGGCTATTTTTCATATTGAATCAAAGTATGTTTTCCATCTTGCTGTAACCTTATAACTAAATTAACTTTTTCTTCTCAGATCTTACTCAGCTACCTAATAACATGTGAAAATAACAAAATAAAATTCAAGACAAATTTAAATTCAAGGCAAATCTCTGAGATACTGACTTTACTAGGTAGTAAGTAATTCCATAAATATGCTAAAACACTCTATTCTGATTGAACGCACTTAACTGCATTCTAATACGTCACATGTCATTTTGGAGGCTGAGTTCCCATCAGCCACAAATTATATTAAATGTAGAGATTTGGAAACACTGACCTTCCCTTATACAGTGGAATTCCTAATCACTTTCCTGTTCTGAAATAAAACTATTGCCCGCTTAACAAACAAGATATTCACTTAAGGTCAGTCTTCATGATAATTTTACAAAAGGCCTTTACTCTGGCTAATCTCAGAAAACATTATTTCATCCATAGTAAATTCCTATTTGTGTAGCATAGCTGTCTTACATAATGTTAAAGAATAATTTTTAAAACGAGAAAATGAACGCAATGTTCTTCCAGGTTCTCTACCAACTTAGTCGTGTGTAGTAAAAAGTTTCTACTTCTTTTGAGCAATGATTTTATATTCACAATTAAAATTTTGATAAGTTTATAATTTCATGCCAAAAAAAAACAAGAAAATCTATTCTGAAGGAGTGAAAGGGCATGAAAATGTTAACAAAAATTTGAAAAATCTGCTTGCAACACAAAGGGAAAAGCAGAAGAAACCATCTCTACTCCACAGTGAAAAGAGATACTCAGGCAAAAGACCTGTTCTTTCAAATTTGTCTAATTATCGTTTTAAGATTTATAACAGTCATGGGCATTTTGGGATATAGATATGATCATATGTGCACTTTGTAAATATTGGTATTATTCCCTGACTTATCAACACTCCTAAGTAGAAAAATGCTATGTGGACATGAAACTAAGTATGTGCCGGGAGCTAAGTAAGGCTCTATATCAGCCCCAGAGTTTACAATAACTGTGTGAGTGTGCAAATGTCTAATAGGCAGTCTCCAATCCAGTAAATCCAGTCTATGTCTGTCCTTGCCACGATTTGATCTCATGATGCCCTTCACCATGGCCCATGGACATGAGTATATATCAGTAGCACTCTGAACACCTATCAAGGCAGGGCAGTGTTACCAAAATGTCAAAATAATCATTTTTTAAATAACTTAATACTAGAATATTTTTTAAAGCATACAAAAAGTGATGGAAGGAAAGAGAACTTTGGTACTTTTGAATTTAGAAGTTTTTTTTATTTTGATTTACACATTCGTGCCAAAGTGTGTGGAAGACTGGACATCAACCATAATCTTTTCACTACTTTGAGCCTCTTGCTAATTTCTCACTAGAACAGGAAAAGCTCATGATACATTGTTAGCCCTGACACTGGACCCAGGATTCCATCACTTTCCACAAGGAGCTACAATATTTATTAAATCTACAAGAGACCAACAGATGCGGGCAGCAATTTCCATTTATCCTAGATGACAGTCACACCTTTACATTCTACTTATTGCACAAAAAGAGAACTAAAATTATAATAATTCATTCATTTTTAAAATATCACAACTCTGAGCCCATTTTTAAAAAGCATTTCCTGTTAAACTGTTATTTAAACAGCAAATACTCTCTTAGGAGACATTGGAAGCCATTAGGCCCTTGAAGAAATCTGCTTTCCACTAGGTAGAAGAGATATACAAACATTCACACACACCCCCACAGAAAAGAAATAGCAAAAATAGTCTGATATGTTGCTATAATCTTGCAATCACAAATGACGGTAGTGATAATAGAAAAAAATTACAAGTTTTTGGACCTCTACACGTACTTTAATTCCCTTCGGGTCTAATCTTTTGAAAGCCAATACTAAAGTAACTGAAACACTGACTATATCATCACCATAAAGAAGCATAACACGGAAGCTCATCAAATACATCCCATTTTCCAGACAAGGAAAGAGCCACAGAACTGAAGTGGCTTGCTAAATAAAAGTGACAGGTAAGTTATAGACAAGAATTATGGGGGACTGTTATGTTCCATTGTAAGTATAATTTTTGAATCTTCAAAAAATTCTCCTATCATAGAATGCAGTATTCCTTTTATGAAAAAAAAATTTTTAGGTTTAGAGAGTTGGGAACTCCTCAAATTCCATTCCTCGTGATAGTTTTGGAATGGACATTTTACAGTGTATTACAAATTCCAGAGGCAGAAATGAGGGAAGAACTAAGACATCTCAGAGGGAAAAGGAAAAAAAAAATCTTCCAAAAACAAGCTATAGTCAACATGTCATTTAGATAAATTAATATCTTCACTCCCCGAAACTCAGCCAGATATTTTTATTTTGATGGGGGGGTGGTAATTTCTGATTTATGGAGAGTCTCAAGAATTTGTTGCTTAATTCTACTTTAGTAATAAAATCTTTGGATATCGCTATTTTGAAATATTTTAGACAGTCCATCATCAAAAGCCCTCACCTCCTAAAAGGCATTCAGCCATTTCCTATTTCATGCATTTTGCCTTTAATCATCCCTCCGGAAGACTTTTGAACTGTAAACAGTCAGGATTTAAGACCTTTAACATCAGGGGAAACATCAGTATGCAACACACCCTAACAGATATTTAAACTCTCATATGCTTTCTATAATTTTCCTAGCTACTGCCTAGAATGGTTATCTAGGACAACTGTAGTGTTTAAACAAGGGTGTGCAATATGGGGTCAAGGGGAGTCGGATGGGTTAATGTTTGTTCAGCACTTTGGACTAGACAAACTTGACACTGGGCCTATTGTACTAAATATAAAAGGTGCTTTATTTGACACGGGAGACCAAACAATAGTAAAGCAAAATGTTAAGTGGAGGAGTTGAGGGAGAGGAGGAAAAGACCATAGCACTACAGAATTGATGTACAGATCCCTCTACATTTAAAATGATCCACACTGACTAAGCCCTTGACTACTGCTTTCTGAACAAGGCATTTACAACTACAACCCTTGAGGCCGTTGAAAATCTCTCACATCTTTGAAGTCTTGTTGAAATTGCAGAATTCGCTGCACAGAGAGGATATTCTAAGAAATAAAGCTAGAATGTCAAATAAGTAACTTAGATTATATCACTTCTCAGGTCCTTGCCACCTCTAAAAATCTATGACTTACCTGGGATAATGGAATAGGACCAGCTCCATTTCTGAACTCTTCTAGATATCATTCACTCACGCATGTTCACGCACAAGTTTGGCAAATATCCATTGGGACCAGTGTGAAAAGGACAGCACATGGCGCCAGAAGGTATATGAAAAAGCCAGTGTCTACCCTGGAGCAGACTGGGTCTTGCCAAAAGAATGGGACCCACCTCAGATTCGTCTGTGGTAAGTCACTGAGGAGAGGTGCTATCCCCACAAGTATGACAGAAATTCAGAACAGGAAGGCATCATGAATTGGGGGAACCAGAGAGGCCGGTGAACACAGAAACATTTTAACTGGACTTTTAAAAGATTTCAATAAAGAATGGTAAGGACTCTGTTCAGGCTGCTTTTAAAATCTTCTGAGAGACATAGTTCTTTAAATAAAACTCAGTGTCCTCTAAAGTAAGGAAAGAACAACAAAGAAAGGCCTTCATTTTGCAAGAGGCTATCAGAATGCACCAACCCCCCTGCCAGAGAATGGGGGAGTGAGGAAAAAGCTATCCTCATTAAAAAGAAACAGCTGGACCCGGAGTGGTCCAGAGCCTATAAAACTCACACTTTGTTACTTTCAGATTAATATTCTCTTTGGATCTAAGTCTTCAGCCAGTAAAAGTCCATCTTTAAAAGAAAAATAAGCAAGAGCATTTTCTAGCCAGAAAAAGCAGCACGTCACATGATTCTTTTCCTAAAAATGTCACCTCTGGTCCTCCTGCTTTCAGTTGTGAGCAATCCCTTCATTCATCCAACACTTGTTCTCTGAGGCCTATCTGTTGGATGCCAGAAACATGATGGTGGGCAAGCATGATCCCTGACCTCTAGTAGCTTACAGTTTAGTAGAGGTGGAAGACAAACAAGCAGACATTCTTCCTTCTAACTGCTCCACTGTGGGCAACACTTTCGCATAAACTTGGGGCGAGCCAAGAATTCATAGAATCATGACATTCAGAGCTGTGGAATACCTTAAGGACTTTGTCCAGATGTGGAAAAGGAGGCTCCAAAAGATAGGCAATTTAGGTCAAAGTCTTAGATCTACACCCTAACTACTGTCCAGTGGTCTTCCCATCACTCCACTGAGCCTTCTTCACACGGCAGAGCATTTAGTGTCAATATCTTAATCTTCCCATTACCCAACCATTAAAGGCTTGATCAGTTACCTTTGACACGCACATCAGTAGACTAGAAGGGCTTAAGTATCTGTGAGCACATTTCCAACTTTCACCATGTTCCCTCAGGGCTTTAAGAAAGTGCAAGTGGAATACTGGGAATAAAGTCTGAATCTATGGAGGTTTTACCTGCTACTGCCCCAAGAATCTATTTGCTCTGGTTTTGATCCCAGTATAAATCTCTGTGCTCTATGAAATGTGACATCATAAAATTGGTTTATTTTAATAGAGATCTCCTATGCCAATACTATTGTCCATCATCTTAAATATAGCTATGTATATGGTTACCTAATGATTTCTGCATTTATGCTTCATACACAAAAGGTGCTATTTGGAGTCATCTAAGTTAACTGGATTCACCACATAGTACAAATGGTAACAAAGAGATTTCCTTTTTATGATGTATATTTCTAATTAAACAACTCTTTTGAACTGAACGGAAAATGGTTATTTTAAAAAGTGAATACATATGCAGGACAGAAAATAATCTCAGAGTTTCCTTTACGTTAAATGCGAGCTGAAATCCTCACAATGGAAATCTCTTTGTTTTCCTGTCCCAAATGCCATCAGGAAAATTACCTGAAATTGCACACAAGAAAACTCCATTTTATGATATTACAATAACATGTTTTTCGAATGTATAATTTTCCTGGACTTGTCAAATCCTGGTATTTCCATAAAACACTAAAATTTTTGAAAATTTTTACCCCGTTTTGTACTGTCCCGATTTCACAGCTGTTCCAACTGCTTCCACTTACATTTCACTTGTCTCAGTTCAACTGCCTCTTTCCAGAGGTCTTGGGCTACTTGTGGAAGCTCTGCCTTGTGGGAGGCTGGGAAAGGCAAAGAACAGGTTTTGGGAACTTTGGCCAGAAACAGAAATGTCCCCTCTCACTGGCTAGAGAGGAGGGCATTTTCAGCCCTGAAGCCAGTGGTGCTTTGACTTCCGCCAAAGTAGAGAAGAGATGAATGCTAGGCAAGAACACAACCCTATAAAAACAATAAAATTAAATAAAAAATTAATACTAAAACACGAGAAAGGAAAAAAGCAATAGATGAATATCTTTTTAATTGAATAAATGTGTTAAGAAAAAAGCACATGGCTGAAAAATGCTTTTAGAAGAACTAACTCTCCAAAGTTCAGAAACTCATTTCAAAAGAATGAATGAACTAGAAACAGAAGTATGGTGCCTGGGGATAATATTAAATGTCTTGACTCCACACAAGCACTTGTTCCAGCAGACTGGGAGGCATTTCCTTGCCTTTGCCATCACAGAAGGATGGGGTTCTGCAGTAGATAGAATAGGTCTCCCACCAGGCCTGGAAAAGCAATATTCACAAATTGGCAATGAAGAAGTCAAACTCTCTCTCTTTGCAGATGACATGATACTTTATATGGGAAACCCAAAAGACTCTACCCCCAAACTACTAGAACTCATACAGCAATTCAATAATGTGGCAGGATATAAAATCAATGTACAGAAATCAGTTGCTTTCTTATATACTAACAATGAAAATATAGAAAAGGAAATTAGAGAATCAATCCCATTTACTATAGCACCAAGAACCATAAGATACCTGGGACTAAACCTAACCAAAGAGGTAAAGGATCTATACTTGAGGAATTACAGAACACTCATGAAAAAAATTGAAGAAGACACAAAAAGATGGAAGACCATTCCATGCTCATGGATCGGAAGAATAAACATTGTTTAAATGTCTATACTGACCAGAGCAATCTATACTTTCAATGCCATCCCAATCAAAATTCTACCAGCATTTTTCAAAGAGCTGGAACAAACAATCCTAAAATTTGTATGGAACCAGAAGAGGCCCCACATTGCTAAGGAAATGTTGAAAAAGAAAAACAAAACTGGGGGCATCATGTTGCTTGATTTCAAGCTTTACTACAAAGCCAAGACAGCATGGTACTGGCACAAAAACAGACACATAGACCAGTGGAACAGAGTAGAGAGCCCAGACATGGACCCTCAACTCTATGGTCAACTGATCTTTGACAAAACAGGAAAAAATATACAGTGGAAAAAAGACAGTCTCTTCAATAAATGGTGTTGGGAAAATTGGACAGCTACATAGAGAAGAATGAAACTCGACCTTTCTCTTACACCATACACAAAGATAAACTCGAATTGGATAAAAGACCTTAACGTGAGGCAGGAATCTATCAAAATCCTAGAGGAGAATATAGGCAGTAACCTCTTCGACATCGGCCACAGCAAGTTCTTTCAAGATATGTCTCCAAAGGCAAAGGAAAGAAAAGCGAAAATGAACTTTTGGGACTTCATCAAGATCGAAATCTTTGCACAGCAAAGGAAACCATCAACAAAACAAAGAGATAATCCACGGAATGGGAGAAGATATTCACAAATGACACTAAAGACAAAGGGTTGATATCCAAGATCTATACAGAACTCCTCAAACTCAACATACACAAAACAGATAATCACGTCAAAAAATGGGCAGAAGACATGAACAGACACTTCTCCAAAGAAAGACATATAAATGGCTAACAGACCCATGAAAAATGTTCATCATCATTAGCCATTAGTGAGATTCAAATCAAAACTACATTGAGATACCACCTTACACCAGTTAGAATGGCCAAAATTAACAAGACAATAAATAACATGTGTTGGAGAGGATATGGAGAAAAACAAGATGCTGGAAACCACATGCTGGGGAGTGAAGAGTTTGCTGAAGCTTTATAGTGTCAGTCTCAACCAAAAGTTTTACTCGTGCCACTTAGAAATCAATTTATCAACAGGTCCTGTCCAGCTGGGGCTAAAGGAAATCATCCTCTGCAACACCCTCTTAGCTTCAGAGTGGATTTTTCTGCCCAGCAGAAACTCCATGTCAACAAAGAAAGGTGGCAGTCAAGTGATGAGAACACTGACCTGCTTTCCTTAATCGCTCAGGTCATGCCCTGCCTCCCCATGGTCGATGTATCTGCATTGAAGGTTGACTTCTAAGAGTGGCTGAAAGAGAACAGGACATGCCTGAGTGCAACATACTCAACCACCAACTTTTCCAAGCACTGGGACCAAAGCTGCCTCTGTTGAACACAGGCCACTCCATCTCATTTGCTCTCTACCTTCCTTCTGACTTCCCTTCTCTCTCACCTTCATATTCTGGTGTGAAATTTAGGTATTCGATTTATTCTCATTTATTTTACTTTTTCATCTCTGCAACCTGACCTTACTCTTGCCCTCTTCTCTCGGTTCCCATTTCCAGATGGCGATTGTGTTGTCACTCACCTTGCCCTCTACACAATTCTTCACCCATTGGTCCAGGCTGGCGAATCAATACTTTGAAAGAAAAGGGATTTGGAAAATTTTTTTAATTGTATTTATTTACTTGAGAGAGAGAGAGCGTGCAGACACAACAGAAGGAGAACAAGCAGGGGGAGGGGTGAAGGGAGAAGAAGAAGCAGACTCCCTGCTCAGCAGGGAGTCAGCCCCAGGGCTTGATCTCAAGGTCTTCAGATCATGACCTGAGTCAAAGGCAGGCACTTAACCGACTGAGCCACCCAGGTGCCAAAAAGGGATTTATTTTTAATGAAATAAGGTAAAAGGAAACCTGAAACATATTCCCCCATCAATATTTTTTACACAGCACCCTACCCGCAGGTATCCCCAATAGGTGAAGCATCAATATTACAATTAACATTTGAAATTCTCTCTTATTTTATTTGACTATTCCAGAGGTTTTATCCTCAGGTGCAAATTTTTAAGTCTCCTAGGTATAGATTCTCCTGAATTTCAAGCTGTAATGTCTGCGTTTCTATTCTGTCACCAGTTTAAGGATAAAGGTCCTAATAAAAAAAGGTATCATTGTAAATCACTTTGAATCAAAGTGACATTCTTGATCTATAAAAGGCAAAAGTTATTGCCATTCACATAAGCAAGAGTGAGGGTTTATCTGACGGAACAGAGCATCTGATTTCATGATGATATGAATCATTTTTCTTGTTGACTGCTAGTGACTAAGAGGCACATGATTAGAAGCTTATTATAATCATTCTGGTGAATTTTTTTTTTGCCATGGATCCAGATTTTGTAAGGGAAAAAATTATTTAAACCTTGAGAAAGTATTCATTGAAGATATTCTTCCTGGAAATACATATTTAACACTAGTGCTAATGAAAATAAACTTGGGTTAGAAGTAAAGTTTGCATTTTAAGACATTAATGGGATTTTTATGTCAACCAATTTATTTTAAAACAAGTAAAAACAAAAAATAAAATAATACATGTTTGAGATGAAAATTACAAATTATGCATACTTATAACACTCTTCATTGGGTTACAAGTTTAATAAGAAGAGTCTGTGCATAATTCAACTTTCATTTTTCATTTAACAGGTGTCTTTTAAGAGCCTATTATGGGCATTGTGGAAATAATAATGAGTGAAACAGATAAGTTTCTGAACCTATAGACAGGAGAGTCTTAAAATTAAAAAGGCAAAATAAAAATCCTTTGAAGAACTAAAAGCCAAAGTAAATAACAATTAGTAAAAAATAACCTGCTTATTTTTTTTAACATTTTATTTTTTTTATTTTTTTTTTTTATTTCTTTATTTTCAGCGTAACAGTGTTCATTGTTTTTGCACCACACCCAGTGCTCCATGCAGTACGTGCCCTCCCTATTACCCACCACCTGGTTCCTCAACCTCCCCACCCCCTGCCCCTTCAAAACCCTCTGGTTGTTTTTCAGAGTCCTTAGTCTCTCATGGTTCATCTCCCCTTCCAGCTTCCCTCAACTCCCTCTCCTCTCCATCTCCCCATGTCCTCCATGTTATTTGTTATGCTCCACATATAAGTGAGACCATATGATACTTGACTCTCTCTGCTTGACTTATTTCGCTCAGCATAATCTCTTCCAGTCCCGTCCATGTTGCTACAAAAGTTGGGTATTCATCCTTTCTGATGGAGGCATAATACTCCATTGTGTATATGGACCACATCTTCCTTATCCATTCGTCCGTTGAAGGGCATCTTGGTTCTTTCCACAGTTTGGCGACCGTGGCCATTGCTGCAATAAACATTGGGGTACAGATGGCTCTTCTTTTCACTCCATCTGTATCTTTGGGGTAAATACCCAGCAGTGTAATTGCAGGGTCATATAACCTGCTTATTTAAATGAATTCAAGTCTCTAGGTCCAAATGGATTACACTCAAAATACTAAAAGAATGTGCAAATACAGGATCATTGCATTTTAACTTCAGAGAGAATGGGAGAATATGAAATGATTAAAAACAAGAAATGACCTGAGTTCCAAACAGTACGGAAAAGCCTAAAAGAAAATGACTAAGAATTATAATTTAAGAACTTAATGTCAATCTTCAGAAAAATTCTTGAATAAATTATTAAATATAGGCCTGCAAACACTTTCAACAGGAGGCAGAAATCACTGAGAACAGCACTGATTGACTAAGAGCACGCCTTGACACATGACCCCACTGCAGTATTGACTGTGAGTATTAGAACAAGTAGGGGAGCAGAATGTTATAGACACTGGGTCTCCTCATTTCAATCAGGGATTTAACAAAGTCTCTTGTAATATTTTTTTGTGGGTAGGAGTAAAAATTAGAAAGTTAAATATACAGCTTGTAGATTTCTAACTGATTGAATTGTAAAGACTCTCAGTTAGCAAAACAAGGTCAATTTGAATTCCCAATGATATGCTAAAGTTTTAGTTCATGGACCTGACACAGTGAACATTCCTATGAAAGAAAGAAAGAAAGGAGGAAAGAAGAAAGAAGGGAAGGAAGGAAGGAAGGAAGGAAGAGAGAGAGAGAAGAAAGGAAGGAACGAAGGAAGGGAGAGAAGGAAGGAAGAAAAGACAAGACGATTCTCAAGCCAGTGGGTGACCCTACACAATATATTGGTTTTTTGTTTTTTTGTTTGTTTTTAAGATTTTATTTACTTTTTTGACAGAGAGAGACACGGTCAAAGAGGAAACACAAGCAGGGGGAGTGGGAAAGGGAGAAGCAGGCTTCCCTCCCAGCAGAGAGCCTGATGCAGGGCTCCATCCCAGGACTCTGGGATCATGACCTGAGCAGAAGGCAGATGCTTAATGACTGAGCCACCCAGGCGCCCTCTTATACAATATATTGTATAACAGGGTCACTATTTAGAAAATCTCAATAGACTGGAACAAATGAGCCCAAAAAAACAATACCAAATACACTAAGGGATAATCACATAGTGCTTCAATCAGGTTCAAAATATAAACTTACCAACTCCCACAGATGCACCAAATATATAGCTACACATGGTGCAATTCCCTCTGAGAGAAATCCACAGTCACTCCTACATGTTGGGTGAATGAGAAAATGCCAACATCAAAACACATAGGAAAGACCGAGACACATTCTCATGGTAAAACCCATTCCTGGCAGAATACCATAAAATCAGGAGAGACTCTCCCTGAAGAGCAAAGGGTTTGGACCATACATCATGTGCCCCAACTTTTAAGGATCTCACCCATGGCATGGGTTGACAAAACATCAAGCTCTGAAAGCCAACAGGGCTGCATCCATGAGTCCCACTGGACTGTAGCAAACAAAGAAGCAATACTCTACAGACACACAAATACCCGTGGCTATCTCCCCAGGACTCAGTGCAGAGGAAGCAGGCAAAAAATGCCCATGGTCCAGCGCTTCCCTGGAGGGGGTTTGACTGCATATTTACATTCTGCTATCTTAGAGCCTGGCTTCTGATTAGCCCATGGGCATGGCCTGATCCTTCCTAGAGCCCAGAGAAGCCTGTGGTTATGTCCTCCACCTTCTTTCTCCAACATGCTTCAGCAATAAATCCAGCACCATCACCTCTCTGGAAAGAGGTTGCGCACATGTCTGGAACCCCAGCTCTTAACAGCTTCTGCAGGTAAGACAGGCCCCCCACTCTCATCCAGCTCTGACAGCCAATGAGGCTTGCATTCACAAGTTCCACAAGATTTTGGCAAACAAAAAAGCAGTTTTTAAATGGATGCAGAATCGTCCCACCCAGGCTCAGTGCAAAAGGAATAGGCAAAAATGCCCATTTCCCAGTTTCTCCCTGAAAGAAGACTTCATCCATAATTTCCCAGCTAGAGCCAGACGGTCATGCTCTTAAACAGCCTACATCAAGGTGTTAAGTGTGACCCTCCCCTTTGGGACACCAATGGGTCCTGGAGCACTCTCAGCTACTGGAAGTTACTGGGAACAAAGACAACAGTGTGAACAATCACGAAGTTTTGAAAGATGACAAGGAGCTTATACCAAGCTGATAATGTTCATTTCCTACGTGAGACCAGTCTGTCAAGAGTGGGAGAGGTGACTATTTTACCTACTGCAGAAAAACCAACAGAGTGTCCAGGAAAATGAAGAAACAGGGAAATATGTTCCAAACAAAAGGACAAGATCAATTTCCAGAAACCAACTTTAATGAGATGGAGATAAGTGCTTAATCTGATAAAGAGTTCCAATAATGGTCATAAAGATGTTTGCCCATATCAAGAGAGTAGTACGTGAACAAAGTGAGAATTTCAGTGAAGATATTAAAAATATCTATAAGTAACAAACAAAAACTTACTCAAAGAAAATAATGACTGGAAAGTTCCCTAACCTAAACAGACAACCAGATCCAGAAAGCCCAGAAAGTTCCAAATAAGATAAATCTAAAGAGATCCACACCAAGACACGTTACTATTAAATTGTCAAAAATTAAAGACAAAGAGAATCTTAAAAGCAGCAAGAGAAAAAATATATAAGGGAACCCTCACAAAACCATTAGCAGATAATTAGGCAAAAGCTTTCCAAGCCAGAAGGGATACCAGGATGTATTCAAAGTGCTGAAAGATAAAAACTGCCATCCAAGAATGCACTACCCAGCAAAGTTTCCTATCCTCATCTAAGGAGAGGTAGTTTTTCAGACAAACAAAAAATGAAGAAGTTCATCACTACTAGAGTAGCCTAACAAGAAATGTTAAAAGGACTTCTTCGAGCTGAAATAAAAGGACACTAATAAGTAATATAAAAGTATATGAAAATGTAGGGATGTCTGGGTGACTCAGTTGGTTAAGCCATTGCCTCTGGCTCAGGTCATGATCCCAGTGTCCTGGGATTGAGTCCTTCATCTGGCTCCTTGCTCAGCAAGGAGCCTGCTTCTCTCTCTATCTCTGCCTGCTTGTGCTCTCTCTCTTTCTGACAAGTAAATAAGTAAAATCTTTTTTTAAAAATTAAAAATTTAAAAATAAAAATGAAAGTGTAAAATTCACTGGTATAGGTAAATATAGAGTTAAATTCAGGGTACTCTAATATCTTTATAGTGGTAAGTCACCTAGACCTCTTACATAAAGGTTAAATGACAAACATATTAAAAATAACTATAGCTAAAATAATTTGTTAATGGATATATAAAAAGGTGTAAACTGTGATATTAAAAACATAAAAGTGGGAGCAGTGTGAAGATACAGAGCTTTTGTATGCATTTGAGGTTAAGTTGTTCTCAGTTTAAAATAGACTATTTAGATGTTTTATATAAGCCTTACAGTAACAACAAAGCAAAACCTGTACTAGACATATAAAGAGAAAGAGAAAGGAAACATTTATAAACATATTAAACCCAACATTAAACCCTAAATATAAACCAAATATTAACAGAACTGAAGGGAGAAAGAGACAGCAATACAGTAACAGTAGGGCACTTCAACACTTCACTTTCAACAATGGATAGATTATCCAGACAGAAAATCAATGGGGAAACTTGGACTTAAACTTAAACTATCACGTTAGACCAGATGGACTTACCAGCCATTTATAGAACATCCCATTCAGGAGTGCCAAAATACACGTTATTCTCAAGTACACATGAAACATCCTCCAGGCCACCCAAAAAAAAAAAAAAAAAGTCTCAATAAATTTGATGATTAAAATCATATCAAGCATCTTTTTTTTTTAACCATAATGGTATGAAACTAGAACTCAGTTACAAGAAAGAAACTTAGAAAGTTCACAGATATATGGATATTAAATATCATGTTACTGAATACCCAAAGGGTCAAAGAGAAAATTAAGAGAAATTTTAAAAATCTTGAAACACATGAAAATGGAAATAAAACATACCAAAACTGACGGAATGCAGCAAAAGCTGTTCCAAAGAGTTTACAGTGATAAATGCCTACGTTAAGAAACAAGAAAGATCTTGAATAAACCACCTATTTTTTTTTTACATTAAGGAAATGGAAAAAGAAGAAAAACTAAACTGAATTATAGTAGAAAGATGGAGATAGCAAAGATCAAAGGAGATAATGAAATAGAGACTAAAAAGTAATTTAAAAGATCAATGAAACAAAGAGATGGCTTTTTGAAAAATAAATGAAATTGACAAAACTTTAGCTAGATTCACTAAAGAAAAAGAGAGAAGACTTGAATAAAATCAGAAATGTAAAAGAATACATTGCAACTGATATCACAAAAATATAAAGGATCCTAAGTGACTACTATGAACAATTATAACTAATAACTGGGCAATCTAGAAGAAATGGATACATTCCTAGGAGCATACCACCTACCTGTGGCCAGAAAATCTGAACAGAACAATTACTAGTAAGGAGGTTGAATCAATAATCAAAAACCTCCAAACGAAGAAAAGTCTGGGCTTTTCTTTTCTTTTCTGGGAAGGCTTCATTGGTGAATTCCACCAAACATCTAGATTAAAATTAATACCAATCCTTCTTAAAATAATCCAAAAAATAGAAGATGAAGGAACACTTCCAAACTCATTTTATGAAGCCAGCACTACTGTGATATCAAAGCCAAACAAGGACACTATAAGAAAAGAAAATTATAAATCAACGTCCCTGATGAACATAAATGCAAATAATCTCAATAATCTCAATATTAGCAAACCAATTTCAACAATATGTTAAAAAGATTGTACACCACAATCAAGCAGTATTTATTCTGGCATGCAAAGACAGATCAACATACACAAATCAATCAATGTGATATACCACCTTAACAAAGAGAAGGACAAAAACCATATGATTAGATGAAGAAAAAACATTTGACAGTTTTCAACATGCTTTCATGATTAAAAAAAAAAAAAGCTCTCAACAAAGTAGGCATAGAAAGAATGTACTTCAACATTATAAAGGCCACATATCACAAGACAACAGCTAACACCACTCTCAACAATACAAAGCTGAAGGTTTCCTCTACAATCAGGAAAAAGACACTTTCCACTTTTATTTCACATAGTTCTGGAAGTCCTAGCCAGAAGAGTTAGGAAAGAAAAAGAAAAAGAAAAAAAAAAGGCATCTAAAGAAGAAAAGAAGTAAAATTGTTTCTGGTTGCAGGTGAAAACTCTCAGACTTTAGAAAAACTCCAAAGACTTCACCAAAAAAGAAAGAAAGAAGAAAAAAAAGAACAAATAAACAAATCCAGTACATTTGCAGGACGCAAAATCAATATACAAAAATCAGTTGCTTTTTTATACACTAATAATGAATTATCAGAAAGGGAAATAAAAAGAATCCAATTTACAATTGCACCAAAAAGAATAAAATATCTAGGAATAAGTTTAACCAAGAAAGTAAAAGACACTGAAAACCATAATATACTGATGACAGAAATTGAAGAGGACAAAAACAAATGGAAAGATATTCCATGCTCATGGGCTGGAAGAATAGATATTGTTAGAATGTCCATGCCACCCAAAGAAATCTACAGATTCAGTGCAGTCCCTATGAAAATTCCAATGGCATCTTTCACAGAAATAAAACAGCTAATCCTAAAATTTGTATGGAACAACCAAAAAACCCAAATAATCAAAGCATTCTTGAGCAAGAAAAACAAAGCTTGAGGCATCATACTTACTGATTTCAAACTACATTATAGACACGTAGATTAATGGAACAGAATAGAGAGTCCAGAAATAAACTCACACATGTCTGGCCAATTAATTCATGACAAAAGATCCAAGAATACACAGGGAGGGAAAGGATAATTTTTTTTTTAATAAAGAGACTGTTGAGAACACTGGATATCCATATGCAAAAGGATGAAACTTTACTTCTATCTTATTCCATACAAAAACAAACTCCACATGGATTAGAGACTTGAACTTAGGACTGGCAACCATAACACTCCTAGAAGAATTCCTAGAATGTAAGCTCCCTGACATTGGTTTTGACAATGATTTTTTGGATTTGACACCAAAAGTAAAGGTCACAAAAGCAAAAGTAAACAAGTGAGACTACATCAAACAAAGAAACTTGTGTGCAACCAAGGGAACCATCAACAAAATGAAAAGGCAGCCTACCGACTGCAAGAACATGTTTGCAAACCATGTATCTGGTAAGAGGTTGTTATTTATAATATACAAGGAACTCAGGGGCGCCTGGGTTGCTCAGTGGGTTAAGCCGCTGCCTTCGGCTCAGGTCATGATCTCGGGGTCCTGGGATCGAGTCCCGCATCGGGCTCTCTGCTCAGCAGGGAGCCTGCTTCCCTCTCTCTCTCTCTGCCTGCCTCTCTGTCTACTTGTGATCTCTCTCTGTCAAATAAATAAATAAAATCTAAAAATAATAATAATAATAATAATATACAAGGAACTCACATAACTCAGAGCAAAAAAAAACCCAACTTAAAAATGGACAGGGGTGCCTAGGTGGTGCAGTTGGTTAAGCGACCAACCCTTGGTTTGGGCTCAGGTAGTGATCTCAGAGTCGTGAGATCGAGCCCCATGACATGCTCCACACTCATTCAGCACAGTCTGCTTATGACACTCTCTCCCTCTGCCCCTCCCCCCACCTCTCACTCCCTCTCTCAAACAAAATAAATAAATCCTTAAAAATAAATAAACAAGGGTGAAGGACATGAATAGATATCCTCCAAAGAAAACATAGAAATGTCCACAGGTACTTGAAAAGGTGGTCAACAGCACTAATCATCAGGGAAATAAAATCAAAACAATAATGAGACATCATCTCACACCTATTTAGACCACAATGAGATATCATTTCATACCTGTTAAGATGTCTATTTTGAAAAAGACAAGAGAAAACAAATGCTGGTGAGGATGTGGAGAAAAGAGAACACGGTTGGCAAGAACTTAAATTGGTGCCACCACTCTAGAAAACAATATGGAGGTTCCTCAAAAAAATAAAAATGGAACTACCTTAGGATCCAGCAGTCCTGAATCTGGGAATATAACCAAAAGAATGAAAGTGGATATCAAAAAGATCTCTGCACTCCTATATTCACTGTAGCAGTATTCCTATTAGCCAAGACAGAAAAACAACTGAAGTGTCTGTTGAAAGATAAATGGATAAAAACAATGGGGTATGTACATACAATGAAATATTATTCAGCCATGAGAAAGATGAAAATCCTACCACTCGTGGAAACACTAATGAACCTGGAAGGCATTATGTTAAGTGAGATAAGCCAGACAAAGGAAAACAAATACCGAATGGTGTCATTTAATATGTGGAATCTTAAGAGAGAAGAGAAAAGTCCAGCTCATAAAAACAGACTAGAATGATGGTTGCAAACCATCATTCTAAAGAAGCTAGTAAAGTATTCAGATTTTCAATTATAAGATGGATAAAATCTGAAGATCTAATGTGTAACACTGTATTGTATAATTACTCTAAGAGAGTAAAATTTAAGTTTCCTCACCCAAAAATAAAAATAAAAAAATATGTGAGGTGATGGGTGTGTTAATTAATACTGTGGTAGGAATTCTTTCACAATGTATACCTATATCCAATTATTTTATTGTATACCTTAAATATATTGCAACTTTATTTGTCAATTATATGTCAGTAAAGCTGAAAAAAATATATTCATATGCATATATGAAACCAGAAATACAAAAAGGAGCCCATTTGTTTTAAATCATAAGCAAAGTAGTGAAGAAAAGTTCAAACAAAATTGGAGAAGTAAGACATTTTTTAAATCATTCTATTTGAATATTTCTCCCCATCTTGTAACATAATGTATATGTACAGTGGAATTTATTAAGGTCAATAAACTTAATTGTATATTCCAATAAGCTTAAAAGCAAGCACAGCTAATTTGAAAATGGGAGGGAAATTCCCATGGCAATAACTTTGCTTTCTAAATTTGTCCACGTAGTGATTTTCTTTCATCTTTCCATTAAAGATTTAGACACAAATAAACCCACTCTAAAAAAGATATTTTAATCAAAGCAAAACTAACTTGAAAAACAAAATAAACTGTACCAGACGGCAAAGCCCATGTACCAGTAACTGAAGCTTATGTCAAAGTAACATAGAATGGTTTTCCTTCTTTGCATTTTTGTTTTACTTAAAGAGCAAAGTGAATCAAAATTATGATACGGTGAACAAAAAAAGTGAACACATTCTTCAACCACGTGGGTAGATGTATCTCATCCACTCTGTTCAGTCCAAATCTAGGATACCAGGGAGAATCCAGACAAGCAGAACTACATCCAGAGGACATGACGGATAAACTGGAAAACACATCCTTTGTGGATTGGTGGCTAGACTGAGGAGTATTGCCCCTGAAAAAGGATAAGAGAGGAGCATGGAAGCTCCTAGCAGTGCCATGGAAAACAATTTTATTTAGTTTATAGAGCTCCACAAAGTACAGCATAACTCAGAGAATGGAAGTTACTAGGAAGTAGACAGAATATTTTACAAATCAAAACTATTCAGAAGTATGATAGTCTTCTGCATTCTGAGATAAGGCCTCCATTTAATGGAAGAAGCCAAGTAGAGGTTGAGTGGCCCTCGGTTACAAAAGGAAAGTCACTGAATTGGGAAAAAGTTTCAACTGAAGTAGTATTTTTTAAGATTTATGTATTTGAGAGAGAAAGCAGGGGAAGGGGCAGAGGGAAAAGGAGAGGGGAAGTAGACTGTCCACTGAGTTGAGCACGGAACCTGATAGGAGGCTCAATCCCAGGACCTTGAGATCATAACCCGAGCAGAAATCAACAGTTGGATGCCCAACTGACTGAGCCACCCAGCCACACCTGCAGCAGTGGTTTTCAAACTTTAGAGTGTATCTTAATCTCCTGAAGGGTTTATAAAACTCAGGTTGCTGGACCTCATACCCAGAGTTCCTGACTCATTAGGTCTAAGGTAGGGCCTGAGAATTTCTAACCAGAGTCCAGGCAATGCTGATGCTGCTGGTCTGGGATCACACTCCGAACGACTGGTCTAACCAATTTTCCACAATCCCCACACAACTCAGTTCCAATGCTAAGGATTCTTGTGTGGTTTGGGGGGATTCTCAATGATAAGTACCTTTATCACATACACTGAACCATTCACAATTCCAAAACATGAAATCTCAATGTTCATTACAATGATCTGTTACTGAATGAATGATCTGTTACTGAATGAATCTGTTACATGAATCTAATTCATGTTTTAGAAAAAAATTATGAACTTGCATAGGAAAAATTTTATTAATTGGAATAAAATTTTTTTAAAATAAAACTTTCAAAAACCTCAGTTGTAATATGTGTTAATGTAAAAGGAGCCAACTCTCAAAAGAAGAATTGGAGCTGTATCATTTAAAAGGGCATTTTCCATTCATGCCCAGAAATAGAATGGCAGTGTTCTCTATAGGAATTTTTGCCAGGCATTGCTGAGAGAGAAAGAAATCGCCTTAAGCCTCCTTTGGATTTCTCTCTGTCTCCTTCTAAATAAAATTAGGATCAGTCTGAGAGCTACTTGGAAGCCTGCCGTAGCCACCACCAAGGACCCTTTCGCGAGAAGTCAGTGCACAGAGCCTCGTGAGCTCCTCTTCATCGACACCTGCAAGGTCCTGACCACGTCCCCCGTCCCACCCCCATCTGCGACCCGGAAGAGTCTTCTCTTTCCTGTCCTGCTTCCCAGGGTGGGAAGGTCAGACCGGCAGTCCCAGGCCAGACGTGCTCTGCAGAGATCTTCCAACTGAAGGACTTGCCCCCATGTAAAAGTCCACACTCTTACACAAACATCTGGGTTTCCAGAAACATCTGTCTTTAAAGTGTCTGTCTACAAAAGGAGCAAGGAAATAGAAGAATGGCTTGTCCACTTTTTGTTGTGATGAACTTGGACACACGCAGTGGACTAATGCTTCCTCAAAACACACTGAGCACAATGACTCGGGTTCCTGAGCCCTCCAATGCGGTGACACTCACGCCCACTGCGTGGGGCCCTGTGGGCCAATAGCTGTGCAGAGTCTGAAACTGTAAGGGCCTATTCAGCCAGAGCGGCCCCACCCCGGTTGAACTGCCATTTTGTTGTTTATGCAGTAAAACTTAAATTGACCCTGCCCCCCACCCCTCAGGGGACTTACTTAAAAACAAGTCTGGGAAACCAGTCCCAGATAACAAAGCCCAAATACAAGGGTGGGTCAAGCCAGGTGGAGACATCAGATCAGTGAGGGGACCCATACTGTCTCCCTAGCTACCAAGGAGTATGGGCCCACCCTTTGGGCACCTTTTGGGCGCCAATTCTGACCAAGGTGATAGGCTGGTTCAAATGTCTACTATAGGGTAAATGGTAATTCAATTGGTCACTTATGTGTGACCTAGCATGACTGTGCAGCTTTCTCTGTGTGTTACAATTTCATTGGCCACCTGTGCGTGGCCAGGCCCAACCACATGGCCTTTGCCCTTAAAAGCTAGTCTGTGAAGCAGAGAGGGGTCACCCTCTCTGTAAGAGGCACGGCCCCAAACTCGGTTTGATTCTCGATGCTTGGCACGAAATAAAGCTTTGCTTGACCTTCAAAAAAAAAAAAGGCATTTTCCACAAGTCTATGTGAGAAATGATATTTCTCGATATTTTTCTAACAATATTATCATAAGCTAGAATTATTTTTGCATGCAACAACAAAATATAAGTTGAAAGGACTGGCTTTCTAGTGTTTAATCAATCAGCAAATAGTGCATTCTTATTATATGCAATTAGCACAAACTGGTACTTCAGGAGAATGTAAGAAAGTGTTTCTTTCTCCAAAAGCTTGAGATCTAACTTAGGAGAAGAGCTCACACTGCTGAAAAGAAAGATGAGCCAATTCCAAAGATGTGAATAACACCAGTAAGAGAGTTTTTCTTTTATTCATTCATTCATTCAAAATATTTATTAAGTGACAGACACTGTATTCAATGATGAGGACAAAATGAAAATAATTGCATGATTAACATACTCATGTGCCCTCCAGAAATTCAACCTATCATGTGACATATAGGGTAATAATCACAGTCCTATGTGGTAAGTGCAAAAAGTAGAACTAACAGGCACAGTTGAAGAAACCACAGAAAAGAAGAAACCATTGAGTTAATTAGAGCAGTCTTAATAGAGGGAAATCTTTGGGTTGGGTCTCGAGATTGAGTGTGATTTTTCCAGATAAAAGATCAGCGGCAAAGGTATCCTGCCTCAAAAACCCACATATGCAAAGTCAGAGAAATGTGAGCCACGTTGGAGATTTCAGGGGGCTGAAGGAGGCTCTGCAGAGGGCGTAATGGGACAGAGTCAGGTGTTTGGGGGTGGGGGATGGGAGCAGATCACCACATGGGAGGAGGATGCTTTAACCTTCAGCAGAGAGCAGCATAACCAGATTCGTATTTTTGAGGCTTATTCCAGTGGTAAGAGCAACTGTTTACATGGAAAAGAGCATAAAACACAGAGAGCAAAAGCATTCAGGAGCCTACAGGAAGTGTCCACAACAACATGATGAGGACTGAATAAAGGTGGGCTCCAAGGAGTTTGGGTAGGTAATGGGTATGAGAATTAGGAAGAGGTAAACCCATGCATGAATAGCATCACTAGGAATCCACCAGATTGCTGCAACTGTGTGTATTCACGAAATATTTGTTGAGTTCCTCCTCTATGCCAAGGACTAGGTACTAGCTGCCAATACTCAAGATACAAGGCTCCCAACACCAGACAACAGTCCCCGCCCTCATGGAGTTCAGATCTAATAGGGATTACATAAAGAATTCCATGATTACACAAACAAAAATTAGGTTGTGGGAGGGGTGAGCAAAATGGATGAAAGGGGTCAAAATGCACAAAATTCCAGTCATAAAATAAAAAAGTCATGCGGCTGTCGTGTACAGCAAGGCGACTATGGTTAATAATACTGTGTCGCATATTTGAAAGTGTCTAAATGGATCTTAAAAGGGCTTATCATAAGGAAAAAAAAAGATGTAACCATGTGAGAACAATGTGAACTAGAATTATTGTGCTGATCATTTCACAATACATACAATGTTGACTCATGACATTGTGCCCCTGAAACTGAAATAATATTGTATGTCAATTATACCTCCATATGAATGAATGAATGAATGAACAAATGAACTAATGAATAGGTTGTGACCACAGCTACAAAGGAAAGTACTAGAGATTATGAATACTTGTAAGAAGAGGGTTGATTTTTACCTTTCCAGAGACATCAGGAAATGTATCCCCGAAGAACCAACGGCTGAAGTGTGACCAAAGGTGAGGAGAAATTGTCTAGTATATGGCCTGCTGAACAAGGGTGGAGCACGAGCAAGTTCACGTCAAATGTGAGAGCTGAGGAAGAACTGATCTCCCAGGTCTGAATCGTCTGAATCAGCCATCCCTCCCTTCAGTTCCAACTACAGTAAACAAAACTCTTGAGATCAAGATTTCCATACGATCTAGCATCTGGGCTCTGAGGAACCGGTACAGGAACCAAGTAATGACTACTTCAGAGGTGCATCAACCAACTACTCTCTCCTGTCAGCACTTGGACTTCTTCTACATTCTCTCCTTTCTTCTCGCACCTGTTGGGGTATCACCTCCTCCGTGAAGCCTAGCCTGTGCACAAGAAAGCAGAGAGCATTCAACTGGCTGGTCAGGCTCAGGTATGGGCTGTCTGATACCATCATCTCATACACTGTCTTCTTTGACAAGATAGCAACAGAAGGGTCAGGATTCTGTCACTTCTGTTCCTAAGCCACCACAACCACCTAATAAAGAGATTGCCAATTGCTTTATTTCTTACCTCATAAAACTGAGGCTTATCAACTTATAATTAAACTACAGACAACATAGAAAAGCCCACACATGTTAGATTTGGAAGGCAAATAATATATTTACCAGGTTTTCAAAACAAAAGTTTCTCATTCCAACATTATCTCTGTGTACTTTGTACAGAAGTATAGCATGGTTGTCCTTGAAACTTGGGAGCTCGATCTTGTAAATGAAAAATGAATCTTCAGGCTAAGGATATAAAAACCTCAGGTAGGCCTTTCCAAATTGGTGTGGGAGTTGAAGGGTTTGGAGGCATTCCAATCTAAGCACAGAGAAACATTTATCATGCGCTGCCCAAGTTCATCTTCACTGCTGTGTTAATATGAAATGTTCAGCAGTTATTTTGGTTGAGTAAGATTTATTACTACTTTTAATTTAAAAGAAAACAATCAAACAGAAGAGGGTCCTTTCTTCTCTCTCATCAAAACATTGGTATTCCCGAGACAGAGTGGTTAACGACAGAGAAATCAGAGCTACATTCCATTAGCTGGAAGGAAAGCTAGTCCTCATCACATGAGGAATTATGGGGAGATATTTCCCTTCATACGTGGACAAAACATTGTGAAACATTCAAAGCTGAGGGCAGGTGTCTCGCTAAAAGCCTTTGTCATTACTTCTCTTCAGCGTGTGGGTCTTTGGTTCTGCTCCATCCTGCAGTTCGTGCAAGGCTGCTGGGAGATGCCTCTTGACGAAAGCTTCATATGGGTTTCATTCTGCTGACCACTCATCAAGTATTCATAGGGCAATAAAAGACTTGTTTACATAGCCAAAAAAAGAAAGACTTTTGAAGGCACAACAAAATTGTTGTGCCTGTTTCCAAATACAACCAAAGATAAAATTAGATGCTACCCAAAAAAGCATGTTTGTGCAAACGTTTACCGACTTTAGGGTAATCATAACTATAATTTAACTGAAGATGGTCGGCCTGTGAGATGTGTTATGTCAAAATCTATACTATTCAGTACTTTGTGTTCTTAATGACATTTTCTGCTTTGAAAATCTTCTGACCGTAACAATCTGGAAACCCATCGGTCATTCCTTACACGATGTTACAAGCAAGACCTTATTTTCTGGCAAGATGTCAAAAGGCCTGGCCAAACCTACTTTTTCCAAGTACAATTGATAGCGGATGACAATGTCCAGCTCTTCCCTAAATTCTGACAACTATGTAACAACAAATAAAACACATTCCAATGATTTACTGTTTTAATTCTACATTGTTGTGTTCTGTGTTTCTTTAAGAAAGGTGCAAGTGTACGTATGAGATCGGGAAACACTGTGGTTGCCATGGTAATTATCTGTGTTTAGAGAGCGTGTGGAGTAAAGGTCCATGTCTTAGTTGAAGAAGAGTGCACGTTAACGATGGCTTTTCACGAGCCTAAATCATGTTAAGTCCCCAGTTTCAAAGAAATGTTAAAAAAAAAAAAAATGTAAGCTTTTATCTGGAAGAGCCCTAAGTGCCAAAATGTGTTTTGTCCCAGGGACGCTACTTTCCTCCTAGTGGTTAGATCCTATCTGAAGACTGAAGTTAGGACCCAGAGGGCTGTTGTACCAGAGGAAGCGGGGATTTTCTGATCAGTGAGCTCTCCTGGCTGATTTATGTGGGGACTCTTTTGCCCCCTTGCTTCCCACAACCTGGTTTGCAGCCCCTGTAAAGGCCCTGGGTAAATCCTAGGCAACTGGTCATAAGAAAAAGTCAACTCCCGTCACCTGGAGGTTGCCATTTGCACTGCCGTCGAACCGAAATTGAGCACCAGCTCAGCATAATCCTGCCCTCATGAAGGGGGGACATGGTGTAAGAGAATGGTCGAGTTTCACTCTTCAGTACATAGCTGTCCAATTTTCCCACACCATTTATTGAAGAGACTGTCTTTTTTCCACTGGATATCTTTTTCTGCTTTGTCGAAAATTATTTGACCATAGACTTGAGGGTTCATATCGGGCTCTCTACTCTCTTCCACTGGTCTACGTGTCTGTTTTTGTGCCAGTACCACGCTGTCTTGGTGATCACAGCTTTGTAGTAAAGCTTGAAATCCGACAACGTGATGCCCCCAGCTTTGTTTTCCTTTTTCAACATTTCCTTGGCAATTTGGGGTCTTTTCTGGTTTCATACAAGAAGGGCACGTATTGCATGGAGCACTGGGTATTACACGTAAACAATGAATCTTGGAATACTACATCAAAAACTAATGATGTACTGTATGGTGACTAACATAACATCATAAAAAATAACAATAATAAAAAAGAAAGAAAAAAAATGTAGACCAAAGTTTAAAAATAAATAAATAAAGAGGCAACACGTTAACTGACTGACTGATGGAATTGGTTTTGCTCTTTTGGGTCTACAAAAGCAAAGGGCCTAACAACTATAGAAAAGAAAAGGAGAGAGGAGGGGAGGGGAGAGGAGAAAAGAAAGAATTCAAAAATGAAAAAGGGCATTTCTCCAAAGATGATATATAAATGATCAATGAGTACATGAAAAGATACTCAGTATCATGAGTCATCAGGAAAATGCAAATCAAAACCACAATGAGATACCACCTCACACCCACTAGGGTGGCTTATTAAAGAAAAAGCAAATACAGAAAGCAACAAAATGTGGTGAGTATTTGGAGAAGCTGGAATCCTCATGTACTGCTGGCAGGAATGTACAATGGTGTGGCCTAATAATGGATGTGAAATAATGGAATTACCACAGCCCAGAATTCTCACTTCTCCGTATAGACCTAAAAGAAGTGAAGGCAGAGATTCGAATAGGTATTTGTACAACTGTGTTCAAAGCAGCACTGTTCACAAAAGCCAAGTGGTGGAAACAACTTAACTGCCGATCTACCCAGGAATGAGTAAACAGTACATTGTATATACACAAAACAGAATTCACATACAGTGGAATCGAGCTTTAAAAGAGAAGGAAATCCTCTCACATTCAAACATAGATAAACCTTAAGGACACTCTGCTGAGTGAAACAAGCCAGTTCACAAAACGACATATACTGTACCATGCCACTTAGATGAGATTCCCTAGAATAGTCAGATTCACAGAAACAGAAAGTTGAGTGGTGGTTGCTAATGGCTGGATGGAGCAGTGAATGGGAAATTATTATTCAACGGGGAAAGAGATTCAGTTTGGGAGGTAAAAGAATTCTGGAAATGGAAAGTGGTGATGCTTGCTCATCAGTATAAATGTGCTTCATGCCCCTGAACTGTATCATTAGAAATGGTTAAAATAATAAATTTTATGTATGTACATTTTACCACCAAAAAAAAAAAAAAAAGGCAAAGGGCTTGTCGTGCCAGAGGACCTTGGGTTGAACGGTGTTGGCACATTGTTACTAACAGAGCAACAGAACAGCCAGCAGACCTAAAGTTGTCCTGTTCCGTAACTAGGTAGCTTAAAAATAAAATAGTGGCTTTCCCCACTCACAGCTTTCACGACAAATACCCAAAGCAAAAACTTTTGCAGCTGACTGATGTTCACAAAAAATTCATCCTTCGGGTTCCTCAGATACAGTGAGTTGGGCCTCTGCCTTCTGCTCGGGTCATGATCTCAGGGTCCTGGGATCGAGTCCCGCATCGGGCTCTCTGCTCGGCGGGGAGCCTGCTTCCTCCTCTCTCTCTCTGCCTGCCTCTCTGCCTACTTGTAATTTCTCTCTGTCAAATAAATAAATAAAATCCTTAAAAAAAAAAAAAAACAATCGGGAGCATTCAGTAGGTCAGTCCCTGGAGAAAGGCGGGAAGCATCAACATTCTGCATTAGACTCAGCTCTGAGGAAAACCCATGCTGTGTAGACTTCCCTCACTCACTTTCCTCAGGCTTAGGCAGATGTTTTCAGAGAGCTATTTCCAAATATTTCCAAGCTTTTGACAATGGAGATCACAAATTAATTTTGGAAAAATATACTCACTCAAAGAAGAGGAATAAAGAAATAACAGAAGACTTTCTTAGAAAATAAACATTGGCTCATAGGTCTTCAAGTTAGGAGAAATTTGCATACTACTAATGAAAATCAAACCATGAGTTTAAAGCAAATTGGATATGTGTTGTCTTATGGGGGAGGCAGTGTGTGTTGGGGGGGTGGCAAGGAGATTTACAGGATATGAAAGAATGGAATGTCGCTATAAGCAGATTAGTTTGAATTATTGGCCTGGAAGCACAGGAAACTCTAAAAAGATACAAAATAACCAAGAAGCAGCAATCACCATACATTAAGAGTGGGGGGGGAATGCCTATTTTGTGGATTTGTGTGGGCTTCGTAATATTTGAAAGTGCAAAAGTATAAATTAATTAGGACACAAGTGTAATTAATTAGATCATTATGATTAGCTTTCTAATAAGTTTTCTTGGCTGACAAATTCTGCAACAGATTATATACAAATAAGCCATACCTATGCATTTTAGAAATGAATTTAGAATTTATTGATTCTGCCGCGTGTTCCAAACAGGTGATTCACAGGATCAGGTTTGTTAACCAGGAATACAGGCTGTGAATCCCATCTCCACGATGACAGTCTGTCCTTGTCCACCTGCTGACCAACAAGAAAACTGTGGCCCAGGTCCTGTTACAAGGCAAGCCGAGTGGACTCTGAACAGTATTCATCACAAGGGACTCGGCAAAGTTGCTCAGTAATAACCCGGGATCAGATTCCTGATGAAAACACCAGTTTCTCAGGAGCTGTTTAAAGCAGGAGAGTATCTTAGGAGGAGAACAGTTGCAGATATAATGAGGGCACCTCATGCTGGCTGAAGTTAAAATTATTTAGGATGACACTTCACCTACTTAAAAGAATCCTAAGAATTTAGGGGTTATTTGTACAAGGTAAACTTATTTCTACAGATGGCAAGAGAGTTGATTCCTTTCAGTGGAACTAAATAATGCCCCCAAGAGAGTGTTTCCTTCACATAGGGGAGTACTTACTACTAAAAGGATTTTACTCTTTCTGGCTCAATTCCAGGATAAGAATTCGACCTCTAATTGTCAGGAGATCCATCTTTAAGAAACATGTTATCATGTATCAATCCTCTATCGCCATGGTCTTCATGCCACCAAGGCTCGCTTTACAAATATTTATTTTAGGGGTTGGAAAAAGTCCACACCGCATTTGGTAGTAGTTTTATTTCACCTACTTCAAAAAACCATAGTCAACTGCATGATTCATTGCAACTTTCTTTGTTGGTTTGCTCTCTTAGAATGCTATAGAAGTGAACTAGACAGATCTTTTTAAAGAAGTTTCCTTGTAAATACAATCTCTTCGGAATCAAAGCATATTTAAGCCTCAGCCTGTATTGAAGCAAAAGATCTTTTCAGAAAGAGGGAGGGGAAGTTGTATTTTGGGGTTTTTTTGGTTTTGGGGTTTTGTTTTGTGGGGCTTTTTTTTTTCTCATCAGGTAAAAGAATAAGACAGCAGAGGGAATGTAGTGGGTGGTTGTTCAACCTAAAACCGTTTATCACTTTCTATCCATGGAACCAGCAGCTAAAACTGATTGGTGACTTCTTTTACAGCTGAAGTTAGAAGGAAAAAGTTCAACATCCTGGTATTCCCCAAAGTAATGTTTATCAATTAACCTTTGCTCCCAACACCGCTGCATAAAACAGCATTTTCTGATCATTAATAACGATAGCTGGCTCAGCACTTAGGACGTGCCACTGTGCTAAGTGCTTCTACGCATGATAGCCTTAAACCTCAGGCCATCCCTGTGGGAAAAAAATACCGTCTCTATTATACTGAGGAGGAAACCAAAGATCGGACCGCTTACAACTTCTTAACATCCCACAGTTATCAAGACTGAGTCTGAAGAGCAAATCCCAGGCTCCCAGCCACCGCCGGGCTCACCTCTCCAAAATGCAGCACCAGATTTTTCTTCCGTCCTTAGAAAGAAAGCCAGCCGAGTTGGCCCGGCATTAAGATTTTTCTCCATGGCTGAATTCAGCACGTGAAGCGCATGATGGACCAGCTTTTCCAGCCATTATTTGAGTAGAAACGCTTTCGAACAGGGAGTCTCACACGTCACTCCTGGAGTTCTGTTTCAAGTGCAGGTTCTGGTTTGGCCCATTTAGGGCGGGTCCCAAGACTGCATTTCCAAGAAGCTTCCAGGAGATGCTGATGCCACCGGCCCATGTCCATGCTTTGAGGAGCAAGGGTGAGGCAAACACAAGAAATCAGCCCGTTACACTTTAAAAGGGAATCTTACACACAGGGAGACTACTCAGTAGGACACAGATGATACAGTTCAACACCTCAGAAGACCCCTCCAATGGCACCCAGTCTCCCAATCCCATCCCTACTTCTGCCCCTAATTCCCTTAACCCCACCTCATCCTCCGGAAGGGAAGAGCAGAGGTCCCAGAAGGAGGACAGCCATGCAGTAGTCATTTACTCTCAGACCGGTTTGGGGCCAAATCTGAACGAGCATTTGGACAGGTGGATTTGCAGTTTTCACAACTTGTACGAAAGTAGTACATTAATTAAATAAATTCTGATTCCATTATATAAGGCCAATGACATATAGAATATTTCAATACTTTAAGTGATATTCGCAGTAAGTAAAAAGAGATGATTATGATATAATATATATTACAAAGAAATACTAGAAGGATCTACAGCAACAGTTTGATGGCAGTTATCTAGGGTTAGGATATTAAGATAGCTTCATTTCTTTTGCTTATTCATATGTTGCAAATCTTTTAAAACTAACTTGCAATTAATTTTTGGAATTAGAATAAAAATGATTTTTTTATTGTATATTTTTAAAGATCACTCTAAATCCATAATGATTCTTAGCAGCACTGAAGTGAATGACTGGATATTGTGGACATCCCAGTGTAGGCAACAAAAAGCAAACAGAACCATCTATAAAATATTCTTACCAAAAACGATGAGGCTAAACCTAATCAATTATCTAGCGCTAACCTCCATTTACAAGAAATATGGTAGGTAGAAGACCAAGCTCAGTAATTAAACGGGGAAACCAGTGGTTGAATCCAGAATGTGGGATATTGTATAGAAAAATGACGATTCGGGGCACCTGGGTGGCTCAGTGGGTTAAAGCCTCTGCCTTCAGCTCAGGTCATGATCTCAGGGTCCTGGGATCAAGCCCTGCATCGGGCTCTCTGCTCAGCAGGGAGCCTGCTTCCTCCTCTCTCTCTGCCTGCCTCTCTGCTTACTCGTGATCTCTCTCTGTCAAATAAATAAATCTTTAAAAAAAAAAAAAAGAAAAGAAAAATGACGGTTCTGCAAAAATGCCATGAAGGGGAGTGGTCTGCTCTGTATTAAGAGGGACTAGAGAGATATTATACATAATTGCAACTGTGATACATTTATGGAGTGTTATGGAGTGTTTGTGCCCCCCCCCACCCAAATTTGTATGTTGAGGCCCTAATCCCCAGTGTGAAAGTAGCCGAAGGTGGAGTTTGGAGGAGGTAATTAGATTTAGATGAAGTCCCAAGGATAGGGGCCCCACAATGGAATTAGGGCCCTTATAAGAAAAAAAAGAGAGACCAGAGCCCTCCACATTAAGTACATAGCAAGAAGGCAGACTGCTGTCTTCCAGCCAGGCAAAGGTCTCTGGTACCAGATACCAAATTTGTCAGCATGTTGATCTTGGACTTCCGGCCTCCAGAACTGTGAGAAATAAGTGTTTATTGTTTAAGTCCCCCTGCCTATGGTATTTTGTCATAGCAGTCCTAACTAACTAAGACATGCAGCCTCAACTGAACACACCAAGGGTAAGAAAACATTTTTGAGTCAATCAAGAAAATTTGGTTATGCAAGTAATACTAATTTTTAGGTGTGAAAATAGCATTGTGATTGTGAAGGAAAATGCCCATATTTTTTAGAGATGCAGTCTGAGGTACCTAGGAATAAAATGTAATGATGGGACAGATGTTTTAAATGTCTGCAACAAAAATTGTGTAAATGGATAGTTTAGGCAAAGCAGAAACTGTCAGATCTGGTTGGATAGGTAAATGTTCGCTGGGCCCCTCTATTCCCCCTACGTTTGTGTGTTTGAAAATTTTCACAATGTGATATTTTAATGGGTTTCTAATCTTCCTATGCTCGTGTAAAATATCACAGCAAACTAGGACACAGATCTACCAAACACACAACACAGATGCTTTTTAAACGAAGAGAAGGCATCTTCTAATGCAAAGTGAACTTCCAAATATTTCACATAAACTCACTTGAAAATCAGGATAGCTGTAAGGATCTCTGGATTTTGAGAGCTATGAAGAAACAACAATATTAAAATAAAGCTGTATAGATACCGGTAAAGTTTAGCCTTTGAATCCAGCAACAATTTGTCTGGGGTTATCAGAAATATAGAGAAAATAATGAGGATAATAGCCCGTATGTATATAGCCCTTGATGGCTTAAATGTATTTTCAGGTACCTCATCGTATTATGTCTTCTTTTTATCTCCTTTACCTCAATTTTAAGGTGTAAAGATGATTTTCCACCTATTATAGAGATTTCTGCTATTAAAAAAAATTAGAGATCATACGATCAATGAGTAATTACGGCATGCCGGGCACCATGCTTGGAGCTGGGGATGTAAGAGAGACGCAGTCTGCAGCTTTGTCAACTTCGCCCTGGCAACCAGAGATTTCTTTCCCCCTCTGGATCTCTAAAATGTGACCCTGACTCTATCATCCCCCAGATTAAAAACCATCAATTCACAAAAGGCAGAAGCAACCCAAGTGTCCATCCACCGGTGAATGGATAAACAAAATGTGGGGCGTACCTACAACCGAATGTTATTCAGCCTTGACAAGGAAGGAAACTCTGGCACATGCTACAACGGGGTGAGCCATAGGGACATGATGCTTTGTGAAATAAGGCAGTTACAAAAAGACAAATGCCGTATGATCCCACTTCCATGAGGCTCCTAGAGTCATCACATTCAGAGACAGAAAGTGGAATGGCAGATGGCGGGGGCTGGGGGAGGGGGACTGGAAATGATTGTTTAATGAGAAGAGAGTTTCCAATTGGGAAGATGAAAAAGTTCTGGAGATGGACGGTGGTGAGGGTATCACGACAATGTGAATGTACTTCATGCCACTGAATTATACACAAAAATGCTAAAAATGAAGGGCTCCCTGGGTGGCTCAGTTGGTTCAGGGTTGGACTCTTGGTTTGGGCTCGTGATCTCATGCGCCATGAGATCCAGCCCCAGATCAGTCTTTGTGGTCAGCACAGAGTCTGCCTGAGTTTCTCTCCCTCTCCCTCTGCTCCTCCCTGCTTTCTAAAATAAATAATTGTTTAAATGCTAAAAATGGTTAAATTCTATATTAGGTCTATTTTACCACCACACCAAAAAATCCTTCTAGAACTATCACCTAGAAATGAATCCTAAATTCCTTAAAATCTAAACTCAGGACCCAGTCCCTACCTATTATACCAAGCTCTGTTCAGAAGTCACACTAAATGATTTTCAGTTGCCAGAATATGCCATATGCTCCCTCACTCCTCCATAGAAGATGTGTGCACAGACCTTTTCTTTCTGCCAGGAGTATATTTTTCTTTCTGGGCAAGAGTCTGGCCTTGTGCTGAGGAGCAAGGGCTCTGGCACTGCACTTCCTACATGAACTCTCTGCTCTGCTACTTACCAGCTGCACATTACCTTATCAATCCTCAGTTTCCTAATCTGCAGAATGGGCACAATACATCAGTGGTCATTATGAAAGATTAAGTGAATTAGTACATGTAAAGCACATCGAGTTGTGCCTGGCACCCTTAATAAAGGCACTTGCTGCCCTGCGAATGTCTTCTGATCTTTGAGAAGAAATGCCTAGGGCAGGATCCGGCCTGTGAAGCCACCCGTGTCTCCCCACCCTCGTCTCGGGACGTGGGGTGCTCCTTCCTCTGCATTCCCAGGTAGAAATGTATTTTTTTTTTAAAGAAATAAGTAGTGTCACTATTTGCAACTCCAACTCTCATACTGAACTATAAGGGACTGTACTTTTTCTCCTCCCCAAGGGGCATGTGCCGACTGGGGCGGGCCCACACCTTGGAAACTGTCAGCACAAATTTGGTGAACAGCTGAGTCCACCGTGGAGAGCGTTCCCATGTGGAAAGCAGGGTGGAAGTAGATAACCCCTAGGGCTGGGCGTCCCCAGTTTCTTCCATCCACACTCAGCATCCACAGGCCACCTTCACCCATCTGGGCATGACAAGAAAAGTAGGCGTGCACTTCCGAGGGCTAAGCTTCCCTCTGCCCCAGCACAGCCCATCCTGCTCTTTGCAGAGAAGGCTTCGTATCTTTAAAAGATTCAGGTATTTTGGGTCCCTGACACAAGCTGAAGTGAAGGCCACCTGTCATGGAGAAGGTACTAAGTGAGGACCTGCTTTGTGTCAGGCATCGGGGATGTGGCGGCAATGAATCCCTCCGGGTCACACCTGCCATGGTGCTAACGTGTGGCTGCGGTCCCCATCCCATTCAAGCACCTTCACATGCTTGACTAAAGGGTGTGGTGCGTGTGTCCGCTCTTCCCAAAACCAGCACATCCTCCGGTCACTTGAAAGGAATCACTTTAAAAACAAGGTTTCCATTGACCGACTGTGCATGTAAAAGGATCTCCATTTCCAGCTTCCAAGAAAGAGGGTTTGGGGTTTGGGGTTTTTTGCTTTGTTTTGTTTTGGGGTTTTTTTTTCTTGGTTAAACCTCTAGTTCTGACATTACCTTGAACTACAGGTAGAGCTAACATTTCCATCTACTCCCCTCACCCCCACCCCACCCCCACACCACCCTCTTCACAGGATATGCTAAGCCTCAGGAAGAATGCCTTAGTAAACATCGTTTGCTGTTTAAACATGTTAATAATTGTCGAATTTGGTTTGGGGGAATGTTTTATTATAATGGCTGTTAACAGGAAGGTCTCCAGCTGTCAAATCACCTCACGTGCTTCATACAGAGAAAAATCTAGGTGTCCCAAGGGTGGTCCTGTACAGCTCCCTGGATTAACAGTCGAAGGAGGGGGAGAGAGGGGAGAAGGGAAAAGAGAGAGAGCAAAGTTCATGAGAGAACAAAGAAGGGAGAATTTCCCATTCAAGATACAGTGGCTCCTATTTATTCTCAGGCTCTGTTGTTTGCAAATCCCCTTCGGGTCTCAGCAAAAGGCAGAGCCTGGGTGGGACCCAAGATCCTGCCTTCCCAACACACTCCCGCAAGACACCGATGCTGCCGATCAGATGGCCACCCTTGGCACAGCGGGGGTCCGCAACGGGCAGAACTCTCCAGATAGATTCATAAGCACTGAGTCTTTCAGCCTTTTAAAAAATAATAATCATCCTCAACCAATTATCTTTTGGTCTTAAAGAACCTCGGGAAAATATTTTAGACATCTCTTTCCTCAACCGCAGCCCTGCTGAAGCTGTCTAAACCAGGGTGCAAGTCTTAAATCTCAAGGGAGCCACTTAATGAAAGAGGAAAATACTGACTTGGCAACAGGTGCAAGCGTGTTGCCTGAGGAAAGAAGTTGGGTTCTGTGCTCAGACCAATGAAGAAACGCTGTTCCCTCCATCCACACCTTGTAAGGCTTCTCCCTGTGTTCTCCATTTAGACTACAAGGGGTGCTGACCATGAGAATAAGGATGAGCCTCACTGTCCGAACTAGTTGAACACCTTTCTAAAGCTGGAAGTTAAACCTCTACTTACGTTTCACAGCCTCTGGAAAAGCCTTCCGGTCAAGAAGATTCCTGTTATAAATATTTTTGTTAAATAACGAACATTCTTCATTTAACTTTATACAAATCTGAATTGTCCCGAGTAGAGTTGGATGATCTTGAATGAAAAATCACTCTTATTTTTCCTGTCAAATATTCAAGACCTTTTGACTCTCTCAAACCTAAGATTTACTAATCCAGACATTACATTCCCCTAAGAATTTGGCTGATGTTCCATGAACTCTGGAGCCTTCCACAGCCTGGCCTTCCTTCCAGCCTCTGCCCCACTAAAATATCACACAAACTGAAGGTGAATGATAGAGGAAGAGCACTTCCCCTTCCGTGAGAAAATGAAATGACCTCAGTGCTCTGGTAGTCACATCCAAATACAGCAGGTGTCGGACTGGAAATGTGTCTCCGCACCCACCCTTACTCAGGAGCAAGCATACGAATGTGCCAAAAGAAACACGATGGCTTTGCCCAGGACCATTTCCTGGTCTAACGTCACGGACACAAGTCACAAGTCCGATTCCGACCATCTGACGCCAATTCCCTGATGCATCATTTTGCCCACGGGTCTCCCAAAGCCGGGGGGTGTGCAAGAAGGCTCCCCAGAGGCGGTGGCGGCAAGCTTGCGGGCCCAGCCAAGCACACAGCCTGGAGAAGAGCTCGCCGGCAAGGCCTTCACACAGCTAATTAGCCCTGGAGCCACATGCCTATTGTTCTCCTGCGTTTGGTTCGCAGGCAGGAACCTGATGCCAAACTGCTTAGCCCACCAGGCAGAGCACACACATTCCAGAAATCTGGGCTGCCTGCCAAAGCCGCCCCGCCTGAAAGTCCCCACCCCCTGAAACCCAAACCTGGGGACCATTAGCCCAGGAGCCCTGCCTGATCACGCGCTGGCACCATAGTGCGCGGGGAGAGGGATTGCTCAAGTTACCGGACCCGACGCAGAGCGAAGAGGCTTAGAAACCAAAACCCGCGCCTCTTGAATTGCACGGAGTGGCGGGGGCCACACTGAGGCTGCTCAGGTGCCCGCACCAGGTGGCTTGGTCGCCTTTTCACCTTTTGACTTACTTCTGTGGTTTCCCGAGTCTTAGCCCTGAAAAGGAAAGAAAACACTCGGGGACATTTTATCAGTAGTTTGGTTATGTTGTCAAGCAGTCAAAGTTTGCCTTTGGGTGTGCTGAATTGGGGGCTTTTTTTTCTCCCATTGACAATTGTTCCAAGTATCTGACCCCCTCTTGCAAGCGGCATTGAACTCTCCTGTCTGTTGGGGGGAAGCACGTCTCAGTTACTTTTAAACCTTGAACAGTCCAACACTGGTAAAGCATATCCTAGTGGAGCCTTCATCAAGGCTGGGGATACCAGGTGCACCCTTGACTTTTGCATCAGGGAAAAGGAGGGGCAAGATGTATAGAAAATTATAAAATGAGGACAAGTAATTCTCTCGAACACTTTCAGAGCTTGTCTTTTCCTGCATCTCCCAACACTGACCTCCTGTCTCTTTCTCTCTATTGGCTTGCCTTGAATTTCAATGAACCCAGATCTGATGGAAAGGAAACTTTCTGTAACCCACCCCCTTCACCTTTTAGGGTTTTTTCTCACCCCCTCCAAACTCACTGCTGCCCCCACATCTCCAAGGCATCGAGACTGCTGAATGTTCTTCCTCCCTTCTGCCCTAACTTTTCTTGCCACTTCTCCCACACTCCTCCCTTTGCTGATTCTCTTTCTGCTCACAGCAGAACAAGAGTCATCCTTGCCCCTCCCCAAGCTTTTCTCCTTTTACTTCTTTTTTGGTGAAGTAATTCCTCCCTGGCATCCCTGTGCCCTTTCTCCATAACCAGTCAAGGTCACCTCAAGTATGGCTCCTCCAGGAAGCCTATTCTGATCCTCTCCTTACTCCTGAATGTTCTCTCCTTCTTCTGAACTCCTACAATGCTTTTCTAGACTTTTCTTTGGAAACAAGCATAAAATTCCCTTCATTGCAATATTTGTCCTACCTGAAATCAAAGACTGCCTTGCTTGTTTTTTATCCTTTCAGAGTCTCTCCTTACATCCTGCACAAGAAATAGTTAAACTGAGTAACACCATAATGGCTCCTACCATATATTTTAAAGCACAGAAGCTGGAGATGAGGTCCCCTGTGCCATTTTGGTCTCTCTCTGACTTCCCACCCCTGCCCCAGGAATGATCCAGGGAGCTGGATGGAAGAAAGAGTAAGATAACTAGAAAATAAAAACAGGTAACTGTGCTCATGGCAGGAATGATGGGAAAGCTAAGTACTCCAAGAAAGCTTACATTGGGTTAGCTCCTCCCAGCCCTGTGCCTGTAACACAGGCTGATGTGCGCTCAGTTGTGCGGTCCAGCTGCTCACGCAAGAACAAAGCCAAACGTCAGTCATGTTTCAGAGAACATGTCAGGAACGCAACCAAGCCAAAACCAGGTCAGGGAGACTAGATGTAGGCACAATTCTAATACCCATAATTTTCTTTTCATAGACCCAAATATTCACCAGAATCAGGATCATTCTGAAGGACAGTGGGGCCTTTGCCCACGAACAGTGGTGTAATCGATACTTTCTACCCTTGGGGCAGGGCTGTATGGACCAAACACGGGAAGAGCAGAAACCAGCCTCCCCCTGGAAACAAGCTTCTAGCCAGGAATTAGAGGAATTTTCTCAGGCTAATTTATAGACACCGTCTATGCTTGGTTCATATTGACATTAAAGTCTAACATGGAAATGAAAAATCCTTTTTTAGGGGCACTTGTGTGGCTCAGTCAGCTAAGCAGCTGCCTTCGGCTCAGGTCATGATCCCAGGGTCCAGGGATCGAGTCCCACATCAGGCTCCCTGGTCGGGGGGATTCTGCTTCTCCCTCTGCCTCTGTCCTTCTCCCCCAACCCCCACTCATGCTCTCTGTCTCTCACTCTGCTCTCTCTCTCAAATAAATAAATAACATCTTATAAAAAAGAAAAAGCCATTTGAATGGTCATTTTGATACTTATTTAAAAGGCTAAAAATTGTAATTTTTTATTTTCATAATAATATTTTCAAATAATTGGAATAGAAAAAAAGGATTCAATGTACAAACTACCTCTCAAATGCACTTATAAAACTCACATGCAGCTAAAAATATAAAATATTCTTTCATCACCCAAGCTCTAGGCATGTTTTTCCTTTGGTGAGGTGCTAGGGACAGAAAGTAACGAAATTAGTTGAATAAAACCAAGAGGGTAAAGAGAGCATCGAATGGTCCTTTCAGCTTCAAACGGTCTCTTTGAAAATGTTTTCCACTCCACAAATGCATGTGTATATTCCAAATCCATTTCAAGAATAAGCAGACATTTCAGTCTCTTGCCTGCCAACTCTCTGGTTTCTGCAGTCCACTGTGGAAAACACTTGACATCTGCAAGTAAGGGACAGCATGACATTCATTTACTTCAAGGTCAAAGGTGAAACATATTTGTCATTAAAGTCCTCAGCAAACCCATAGAGCGGTCCTTTTTTTTTTAAATGGAGACATCAAATATTTTAATGTGGTCAGAGGCACAAACAAGAGAACAGATGTTAATGTCTGGTGATGTCAGCACCGCAATAATTTTTTTCCCCTAAACTTTGTTCTTTCTCCTTTTGCATAATCAGTTTCTGAACATATTCAAAAGCCACCGAGGACAACATGGAAACTAATAATTCATTCTGGGTCAGTGTCAAAAGGCAGATCCAATGAAAAGACACAAACTACATTTTAAATAGTTCTCCCTTTCAGAGAGCACCTGGGTGGCTCAGTCAATTAAGCGTCTGACTCTTGATTTCAGCTCAGGTCATGATCCCAGAGTCCTGATCTTGGGATCATGAGATTGAGCCCCACCTCAGGCTCTGCACTCAGCGTGGAATCTGCTAGACATTCTCTCTCCCTTTTGCTCTGTCCTTCCTTTACCCCCACGTGTTCTCTCTCTCAAAATAAATAATCTTTTTAAATAAATAAATAAAATAGTTTCCCCTTCTTTTCGCTCCTTATTTTGTTAGAGGCTCATTCCAACTTTTTTAATGGTCCCAAATATTACCTGTAATTCTTTTTAGGAAGTAATACTTTTTTCTCCTCCAAAGACAGAAGAAAACAAAACACCTCTGAGAATACCCTATTGAAGTTTTGAGCTCTTTCTCTGTCTCTAGAATCAACTGTGGTGACTCTGCAGGCCTTCCCCTGCCCGTGACCAAAGAAGGTCCAATGCCTGGTCTAGACAGTTGGGCTGGTGAAAGTGTTCTGGTTCCACAACCTTGAGAATATGTTAAACCACTGAGTTACACACTTTAAAATGGTGAACTTTATGGTATGTGAATTATATCTCAATAAAATGGTATCTACTCGGGGCGCCTGGGTGGCTCAGTGGGCCTCTGCCTTCGGCTCCGGTCATGGTCTTGGGGTCCTGGGATCGAGTCCCTCGTCAGGCTTTCTGCTCGGCGGGGAGCCTGCTTCCCCCTCTCTCTCTGCCTGCCTCTCTGCCTACTTGTGATCTCTGTCTGTCAAATAAATAAATAAAATCTTTTAAAAAATGGTAGCTACTCGAAGGTAAAAAGCTCTAATAAACATCCCAGTTTTTCAAATCACTCATGCTATCTAGGCCCGGCCAGGCCAGCCAGCTACTGGCTCCTACCACAGCTCCGACCACACCCTTTATTATTAATCCCTTTCCCTTTGCTTTCCAGCTGTTCTCAAATCCCTCTATAAACCCCTTCTTCCTCTGTACCTAACCATTCCCACCACATTGTTCCCCTCCTGCAAAATTTTTAAACAAATAATTGAAAAGAGCCTTTCTCAATACAACTAGTTGGTCCTACACATGCTCCCCCAAGTTCTCCGCCATCTTACCTGCAAGGATTAAACAATCTTCTAGCTCTAAACATCTGCCTTTTCTGACCAGTCTTCACTCAACCTGAGCTGCAATTCTTGATGTTGTGCCTCTAGTCTTCCATGGGGAAAGCCGCTCCCTCATCCCCACTGTCTGGACTAACCCACAGAGAACCCACCTCCACACTTCTGCTCTCTCCATTCCTTCACCTGGAAATCCCTGCAGAATCTGTTACCAGGTAGTCCAGGTTTCCTGGCCCTGTTCTGACCAAGAATAGGAAGAATGGGTAATGTGCAGGAGAACACATCCATGCAACCACAGACTATCTCACTCTGAAGACATAATAATGACAGTCCTTCACCCGGGCACGTTCTCAGTGGACTAGGTTGTATCCACTGGAATGTAGTGGCACAGAGATCATTTTGTCCTAGTCACTATTTTGTGTCCAGGACCTCAAACAGTGCCTGCACGTAGTAGTGTCTCAGTAAATATTTTGTTGAATAATTTAAGGGTATGGGAGAAAGGAGAAGTCTTCTCTTTCAAAGGGCATTGATGTGTTCTGTGCAATGTGTGAGCCTCTGTGCTAACTTGACTATTCATTTCAGACCCAGAAACCCTTCAACAAAAGCAGTTCATCTCCCTTCTCTTTCCCTTTTGGAAATGTGTGTGTTTTATGAGAGTAACAGATAGCCAGGAGACTAAGACCATAATTATAAGCCTACTCTTTGTTTTATACTGAAAACAGCAACTCAATGCCCAAAACACCTTTGCTCCCTTTTTAATTGGTTCTAGACTCTGGGATTCCAAAGAGCCGGTGGTTAACTCTTCATAAGTTTTCTCAAACCCCACAAGTTTGACTCGTCCCCCAGTATACAATATAAAGTTGCAGCCTTTGGCAGGACTCTTGGACTTAAGAGTGTTCACCCATTCCCTCTTGCCCGGGGAATGAGTATTGACAGCCCCTCCTGCCCCAGGGAAGCCTGTCTTTATCTCTTCCAAAGATAAGCTATCTGACTCTGAGCTTTTCATTGCGGGTCTCCGGACCTCGGTTTTTCTGTGTAAGAACGCGGCTTCAGTCTACATCAGGAGTCTGAAGACTACCACCCTGGGCAAAATCCACCCATCACCTGTTTTTGTAAATAAAGTTTTATTGGAAAACAACCAGGCCCACTCATTTACATATTGTCCACAGCTGTTTTCATACTCCAGCGACAGAGCTGCATAGTTGCAAAGCCTAAAATATTTGCTGTCTGGCCTTTAACATAAAACTTTTACTGATCCCAATCTAGATCATCTCTCCTATATCCTCCCAGCCTGACATTCCGTAATCTGATCCCTCAGACAGATTTTTATTTTCTACCTTCTAGTTAATGTCAGAAGTTACCTGATGGGCTCTCAGGGAAGTGACTGGAAAATCTTCCAGTCTCTAAACGAATGTACTAGTTTTTCTTATTTTATGTACTAGTTTTTCTTATTTTAGACCAAGTCCCTGTGACCCTTTTCCATTAGACCATTAATTTTAGCAATGTTTACAAGAGTTTACAGATATTTGCAAGGGCTGTCGTGAAAATCCAGGGGCCTATGGCAGGAATAAAGTTGATAGTGGGATGTCCTGCTCAGAAGGAGGCAAAGCAAGTGAAGAATGTAGGTGTCCTCCAAAAGAAGGAAACTGGAGGCTAGAAGGTAGAGCTCCATTTCTGGAACAGCCACAGAGTCCTGCACGCTGCAAGTCCTACAAGAACGGAAGGGAAAACTGACTAAAATAAAAGTGCTTTTTTATAGAAAAATAGAAAAATGCTGAGAAAGAGGAGCGGCATATCTGAGCGGTAGACTTCACATCTAGGGCTTGGAGGGAAAGGCGGAAGGAGAAGTGTCACTCTGTCGCTAGCAAGGGAGAAGCCAAGAGTTGGGGTAGCCGCATTCCACACACTGACCAGCCCAGGGCCGTGACAGGCTCTTATCCCCAGGGCTGGCAGCTGCCAGCACACAGGGATTGGCACTGCGCCCTTTAAACAAGGTATTTTTGTTGGTTTCCTTGTCTGTTTGCTGAAACTTTAGGAAATTCATTTAAGTCACAGGGTGCTCACCTTTAATACACAGACCGTTCTTTGAAATACTGAATGGCTATTCAAAATTTTGGAACACCTACCATGTGCCAGTGATGGAGTGGAGAGGTTTAGAGGTTTTTTGCTTTGTTTTGATTTACGTTTTTGTTGTTTTTATTATTACGTTCAGTTAGGCAACATAGAGTATATCATTAGTTTTTGATGTAGTGTTCAATGACTCATTATTCGCTTACACCAGTGCTCAACACATGAGCCCACTTTAATACTCATCACCCGGCTACCTCTTCCCCCACCCCTCTCCTCTGTAACCCTCAGTGTCTTTCTCAGAGTCCAGAGTCTCTCGTGGTTTGTCTCCCCGTTTGATTTCTCCCCATTCAGTTTGCCCTCCCTTTCTCTGTGGTCCTCCTCACTATTCCTTATGTTCCACATATGAGTGAGGGCATATGATAATTGTCTTTCTCTGCTTGACCTATTTCACTTAAGGTTAAGGTTAAGGAACTCCCGTTCCATCCACATCGATGCAAATGGTAGGTATTCATCCTTTCTGATGGCTGAGTAATGTTCCATTGTATATATGAACCACATCTTCTTCATCGATTCATGTGTTTCAATTTGTGTTGTTTTTTTTTTAAGATTTTATTTATTTATTTGACAGAGAGAAATCACAAGTAGACAGAGAGGCAGGCAGAGAGAGGGGGGGAAGCAGGCTCGCTGCCGAGCAGAGAGCCCGATGCGGGACTCGATCCCAGGACCCTGAGATCATGACCTGAGCCGAAGGCAGCAGCTTAACCCACTGAGCCACCCAGGCACCCCTCAATTTGTGGCTTTTTTTTTTTTAAAGATTTTATTTATTTATTTGACAGAGAGAGATCACAAGTAGGCAGAGAGGCAGGCAGAGAGAGTGAGAGGGAAGCAGGCTCCCTGCAGAGCAGAGAGCCCCATGCGGGACTCGATCCCAGGACCCTGATATCATGACCTGAGCCGAAGGCAGCAGCTTAAACCACTGAGCCACCCAGGTGCCCCTCAATTTGTGTTTTTAACCACAATGTAGTTGACACAATGTGACGTTGGTTTCAGGGGTGATCGTGATTTGACAACCGCATACACTGTGCTATGCTCACCACAACTACAACTCCCATCTGTCCCCAGACAACACTACTACAGTACCACTGACTATATTCTTTATGTTAAACAAGGTATTGAAAGAAGCCTGGACACCCACAGCAATCAGAAACTGAGATGCTGAGTTGGACCACCAGTTTACTTCTAGTAATGGTCTCTTCCTGGGCTCTCCTCCCTGGTGAAGCTGAGATGTGTGTCAGGGCAATGAGAATGGGTGTCCACTCTCGCAGGGACTTGGCCCCCAGACCCTTCACCAGACTCCTCCATAAGGACACATCCTGAACACACACACACACACACACACACACACACACACACACAGTGGTTTTGTGCCTGGACATTTGCACACTCCGACACAGGACCTACCCATGATGAAGTTTCAAAGGATGGGACAAAGGAGAAACAAAAAGTGAAATGGGCAGGAGAATGTGGGTCTATGGGCATGGCCTCAGAAGATAGTAACACTCCTTTCAGATTGTCTGGGGAAGGGAGCAATTCAGGATGCAAGAGACACTCCACAGACAGGACAAACATCTCCCAGCTTTCCCACCTCACTTCTCCTACCCAGGACCAATAGCTGTGGGATAAGGCCATGAAACAAGGGATCTGGAATGTTCAAGACAGGTAGATAGCTACCAAATTAATTTAGCAATGATAAAACCTATTGTCACTATGAGAAAAAAAGGAAATGATCCATATGTTCACTACATATGTTCAAGTTTCCAGGTGCTTTTAATATTTTACGTGTAAGTAAATACAATCTTTGCCGGAATATTTTTATCAGTAAAAAAGAAATTCCTATCATCAAAATTATAAACATTTTGGATAAGAATTATAAAACATTTGATAATATGCCATATCTTTGAAGCATATGCATTTCTTAGTTTAATTAGGATAATTGTGTTTTGAATAAATTACCCTATGCATTGAAAATAAATAGTTCTGTTGTGAAGGATGAGGAGAAAGTGCTCAACTGGCATAAAGTATATTAAGCAAAGTAAGTGAAGGTATAGAAAATCCCGAAAACTTGCATCTATCACCAAACTGTGACTCGTTTCTAGAACACTTGCAGTGGCATCCCCCCACCCGTGCCCCGCACTCAAGGAGAGAACCGGAAATGACCATCTGTGTCGAGAGGAACTTTCTGTTTTTGCTGCACCATGAGGAGCAGTGGGAGGAGCCTGGGACTTGGGGACCCTCAAGCTTAGGTTCAAATCCCAGATTTCTAATTTACTAGCTGTGTGGCTAGTAAAGTTGCTTTAACCTCACTGAGGCTCTGTTCTTTTGAACTGTAAGATGGTATAATATCGGTATCACACTTGCTTCTTATGGTTATTTAGAGCACAGGGCGAAATAATCCAAAGTTGTTCATCATGCTTGGTATTCACTGGATGTCAGCCCTAATTCCATCTCTTAGGACTGTAGCAGGAATAAAACGAGATTTATCAAGCCCCTGGCACGCGGTACGCATTCAATGTACCGTAGCTCCTGTGAGAAACAGGTGGTTGTACACACAGAGGCACGGAAGGAGAAGGATCGTAAGATGCCCTCTGGGGACTAGCAGGATACCATCTCCCAGTCCACAAAGGGAGGTATTTGGGACGAAAGTCCTGGGATAGTGTCTATAACTACCAAAGAACTATAAGCATCAGCCAAGAGGGACTGAGCCCGAGTGTCCTAGTCTCTCCTCGTTCTGTATACAGTAGAGAAAAGACCCTCCAATTCAACCACCCCATTCTCTCGAAGCATCCTAAAGACGAGGCAGCTCCACATGGAACCATCGTGGACACAGAACACTAATAGCCCGCAGGAGGAGTGGCCGCGTGGAGCTGCTGTCGGCCCAGCTTGCATTGTACGACTCCCTCAGAATGAGGTCCAAACAGCAGCAGATGGGTCTTGTAGCCCTGGTTCCCCTCCCCCACCCACCATAAACTCTCACTACGGTTCTAATGAGAGAAAGGTTTCTTCAAGATCATCAGTTGGTATTTTACATTTTGTGGTCCCAAAGCAGGATCGTTGAATAAATGGGGGGAGAGATGTTTTCATGAGCGAGCACAGCAGTGATCTTTAAAATCCTGCCAGGCTCACGGGGCCAGAAGTAGGCATGGCTCTAAGAGGGGATCACACAGCCTGTTGGTCGTGGCAGACTCAAATGTCATTGCTCAAAGCCGTATCAACAGACACACATGCATCTCCAGCTCACTGGGCTTCCAGGCGAGCTATCTGTCAAAGGCCTAAGCCCTGTCATTTGCCTGAGAATACTGACAGCGGGAGAGAGGCCAGGTTGGCAGGATTTGCGTCTGGTATTTGATGTAGGGGCTGAGCACCTGCTCCCAGAGGATGCACTGTAAGTGTGCACGTCCCCCTTACCCACTCTCTCGCTGACGTTGGAATGTGCAGAAAGACAGTCAATAACCACAAAAAAGCGTTGGATTTCCATGAAACAGGCTCTTCCAGCCTCCTGAGCTATTTCTATAGAAATATAATGTGCCACCGGGTATAAATAGAATTCACGGCTGCCAGGAATTTACTTTTCTTCTCTTTGTCCTTCTATAGAAGCTAAAGATATTCACAACAGAAGAAGAAAAATGAGTGAAGAATAATTTAAGACACCTTTGAAAGGCCCGCTGTGGCTATTTTTACTTTTTCTCATTCCATTGAAACAAAAGGTTCTAAAAATGGACTTGGCAGAGCCAAGTTTTGATACAACCATTTGGTAAGCTCCTTGAGAGCAGCAGCCATGCGCTCTATTTCTTTGTGTCTACCGCAGAGTGACAGGAACAGAATATAGTGTCGGGAAACAGGACTAAGTGGAAGAAGGAGTAACGAGGCAATGGCCAGTCCAGGACCTGGCAGGAGGCGCCCGTTGCTCACGCATGGGGTGCTCTCGTGCAATTCCCGTCTGTACACCTTGCATTCGTTATGTGGGCTGAGATGAGATGGAGAGAACTGAGCTGCCTTTCAGGTTAGCAAAAATGAGCAAGCAGAAGAAAAGGTGGAGGTCTGCCTTCCAATGCAGAATTTGCTGCAAATTCTAGGCAATATTCTTGAGACCAGGCTGTCCCTTCTGTCAGCTGCAGTCTGACAATTGCACGCTTGCCCGTCCCTCCCAAAGGGACATGGTGCGCATTTAGTGAGTTTTGTGCACTGTGTGGCAGGGACATTCTGAGTGCTTGAATGCATCACCTCACGTAATCTGCAAAACCACCCCAGGGCGGGCACGATGTTTACCACCCATTTTCCAGAGAGACAGGCAAGCCCAAGGGAATGAATACATTTGCCCAAAGTCACAGAGCAAGTAAGTGGGAGAACTAAAGCAGGAATTTGAATCCATCGGGTGCCCAGGTGGCTCAGCGGGTTAAGTATCTGCCTTCGGCTCAGGTCATGATCCCAGGGTCCTGGGAACTAGCCCTTTGTTGTGTTCTCTGCTCAGTGGGGAGCCTGCTTCTCCCTCTTCCTCTGCCTGCCTCTCCGCGTGCTTGTGCTCCCTTTCTCTGTCAAATAAATTAATAAAATACTTTAAAAAAAAAAAAGAAAAGAATTTGAATTCTTGCATTCTAAGTCCAAAGTCATTCCTTCTGAGACTATAGCTTCTCTAGAAGAGCTGACCTTGCTGTCTCCCTGTCCCTCTCCCCGTCTTGCCCCTCTCTTTCTGCTTCCCCAGCTTTCTCTCTCCCTCTATCTCCTCACCCCTGCTCCCAGGAATGATCACCAAGCTTACTGCCACATATGTTTACTTGTACTATTCTCCCACCTGGAATGCCCATCTCTACTCTCCTTCTCCTGATCACTGTTTCCCAAAGTCTGTCCAAAAATGTTGTACAAGAAATCAACTTAGAAGTTCTCATAATTTCACTTATTTATGGAACATAAGAAATAGCATGAGGGACATTAGGAGAAGGAAGGGAAAAATGAAGGGGGGGAAATCAGAGGGGAAGACGAACCATGAGAGACTTGGACTCCAGGAAACAAACTAAGGGATTGGGGGGGGGGGGGGATGAGCCTGGCAATGGGTATTAAGGAGGACATGGATTACATGGAGAACTGGGTGTTTTATATGCAAAACAATGAATCATGAAACACTACATCAAAAACTAATAATGTACTATATGGTGACTAACATAACATAATAAAAAAATTGTCAAAAAATAATAAAAAATAAAAACAGATTTGGTAACACAACAAAAAAATAATAATAAATAAAAATAAAGAGACCAGTTAGAACTCAAAAAAAAAAAAAAGTTCTCACAGAAGGCCTCATACTGTTACTAAATTCTTTCAAGTAGCTTGCTTTTGCAGAAAGCGCTAGATTCTCTGCAAACACAGACTATATTTTATTCTCCCCCCCAAATGCCTAGAAAAGTGCTACAAATAAAGGATTGGCTTAGGAACTATTCACTGAACTGAAAACTAAGAGCGACTACGTGTATCCAGGGTAGTAGGAATCGTTAGTGTTCACCAGTATTCACTTCTCCTCTCCTCTGGGGCACCCAGAAGATTCTACTCCCAGCCCTTCAAAGTTGGGCAGGGCCATGGGGTCAGTTTTAGACAAACACACATCCCTTTCAGACTAGGCTCAGGCTTCGCCTTCCTCTGCTGCAGGGACATGGAAAGTGCCCTTGAAGCGATTAGACCAACATTTCTGTCGAAATGACTAATCAGATCCCCCTGCACCAGCGACCCCCACACAGGGGACAGCTGCTCCCAAGAGTAGCTTCGACACCAGGTTGAAATTGTTGGGGCGCCTGGGTGGCTCAGTTGGTTAAGCGGCTACCTTCAGCTCAGGTCATGATCCCAGCGTCCTGGGCTTGAGCCCCATGTAGGGGAAATCCTTGCTCGGCAGGGAGTCTGCTTCTTCCTCCCTCTCTGCCTGCTACTCCGCCTGCTTGTGTGAGCTCTCTCTCTCTCTCTCTCTTTTTCTCTCTCTCTCTGTCAAATAAATTTAAAAAATTTAAAGAAAAAAGAAAAAGAAATAACCATTGTTGTGGCAAGCCACTGAGATTGGGGATTGTTCCTGCAGAATAACCTGGCCTCTCCTGACAGACTTATTTCCCTTATGGCCAGAGTTCCCTTAAACCCAAGCACAGGAGCCAGGCTTCTGTGGGCTCCTTCCTTTCAGAATCATCCTTGCTGATTAATAGAAACTCAATCCCTCTGGATCGTCACTCACGTGGGACACTCAGGCTCTTCCATGGTCTGCAACGTGAGCACGAGCTGGGGGGCTTCTCCCCAGAGCCGTGGGGGAGCTTCTGCCCCAAAGGAGCTGCAGCCCTCCCAGCCCCGCCCCGAGGCTGTGTCACCCCAGCCGCACCCCCGCTCCCCTTCAGACCCGCCTGCATACCTGCAGAACATCATTTTGCCTCTTCAACAACAGCAAAAGTCCCTCAAACTGTGCAACAGTGACGAGATGTGCAATCAAGACAAAGGACACCATTTTTTGTTGTTTTTTAGAGATATTTAGTTATAAAGTAATTAAACTCTCTTGCATGATTCACAACCTGGCTCTGGAGGCAGGCATTTACAAAAATGTTCTGAATCATAGCAGTCTTTATTTATTTTTTTATTAACATATATTATTTGCCCCAGAGGTACCAGTCTGTGATTCATCAGTCTTACATAATTCACAGCACTCACTTTAGCACATACCCTCCCCAAAGTCCATAATCCAGCCACCCTCATCCCTTCTACCCCTCCCCTCCAGCAACCCTCAGTTTGTTTCCTGAGATGAAGAGTCTCTTATGGTTTGTCTCCCTCCCAGTCCCATCTTGTTTCATTTTTCTTTCCCTTCCCCCACGACCCTCCTGCCCTGCCTCTCAAATTCCTCATGTCAGTGAGATCATATAATAATTACCTTTCTCTGATTGACTTATTTCACTTAGGGTAATACCCTCTAGTTCCATCCACATCGTTGCAAAAGGCAAGATTTCAGGTTTTTTGATGGCTTCATAGTATTCCATTGTATTGAATCATAGCACTCCTATGATCCACAATGTACAGTGTCGCTTAGTGTAGCTAAGGACAAGTGAGAAAAAAATAGTTTTTCTCTGTTAGTTCCTTAAGTGAAACTGTTTAAATGGCCGAACATAAATATTAAGTAATACTAAAATACTTGTTACATTTAAGTAGAACAGCTCTATGTAATGTTTACAAAAATTATTTTTAAAAGGTACAAGTTGTAACCTAACTTCATTAATTCATTCAATCCTTCAAAAAATATGATTGATATTAAATAAAAACTTGAAAAATTAATTAAATAAAAGCATGATTGGTTGTCTTTATACAGGGCGATTAGATAAGGTTGAAATGACATTGACTAAAATATTTTGTGCATCCCTAGGAAATTATAATCTAATAGGGCAGATAAGACATAGTCGCACATAAATATACGTGGTAAGGTTTATCAGAGGGCCGTAAAGCGTTACAGAAAGCAGAAGAGGCGAGATCATTTTCAGAGTTTCAAGGTGGCAAACTCGCATTCTATGGAGGAATGAATGTCACTTTACCTAGGCCCCACAGGATGAACAGTATTTCAGCAGATGAATCGAGTCAAGGAGGAAGGACCGTCTGGTGAAGGATGAAGACCTGAAGAGCCTGGAACAGAGCAGGTGGGTAGAGATTGAGGCTGGAAGAAAACCTGGGCTCCTCCACAAAACTCTAAGAGTGTGCATGTTAAGAATACTGACTTTATTCACTATGCCGTTGGGGCCAATGAAGATTTTTGAATCAGGAATTCCATGGTCAAAGCTAAGTGAAGGGCGATTAGGCAGACGATTAATGAACGGCATGGAGAGAGGGGAGGCCAGGATTCAGACAGACTGGTAAAGAAAGCTCTGCTGTGGTCCAGGTGACGGTCAGTGATGGGGGCCTCCAGGGACATCATCAGTGAAACACGCAGGGGTCAGTAGCTGATCAGATGTGAGGGAGACCAGTGAGCCTGCAGTTGAAAAGTGGCAGATTACAAAATGCAAAGGAGCTGCCTTGCCTGAGAAATCAGGACTTCTGCTTTGGCTACTCTGCCTTGAAATTGCTAACAGTGCTGCAATGGGCTATGCAGTCTTAAGGCAGAGTGGAGAAGAGGAGAACAGGAGGGAACTGGGAAGCCCCAGCATCAGGAGAGTCATCAGAGTGGACATGAAGTCATAGACAATGGAGACAGGCAAGGCAGAGAGGAGGAGGGAACCACATGGAAAGTTGTGAGCCACGCTCATCCCACCTTGGATGGAACCAGCTCACATGAACCATCTTCTCTTCAAGTCCAAGTCTCCACTCTGGACCCTGGCCAGCTGTGTGTAAGGACACCTGCAGATGTTTCTCTCTTGTTCTCAGTCCTCTCTCTAGCAAAGACGCTGGCTAACTACTTACAGTGTGAAGGAGGAAAGGGTTTAGTTTACTCCTCTGAGTTTCCTCATCCCAGCCAGCCCATTTCTATTACCTGCTTGAATATACAAGGGAAAAGTCATGAAATTACATGGAAGCAACAATCTGCATGAAACCTCACGGTCATCTCCCCCACTCAATTTAACTTTTCATAAACCTCAGAAATTGCCCTTTAAAACAAGAGCTCCAGGCATTTATAACCAATGTCAAATATTCTCTTTAGCAATTACCACATTTGTAGGAAAATATTTTCTATAGAGACAACTTTCTGAAATGTGCTTAGAATTCTAATGATGTGGCCATACTTGAGTTATGACTTTTTTTAATGCATCTATGCATTAAAAATCCAAAGCAGTATTTTTTTAACAATGTAATGTATGTAGTATGTAATAGTATGTACTGGCCCTCCCTACCATGACTGGATGGCCAGGGATAGGGCATGGAAAGAAGAGGAAAGGAAAGGAACTGTCTTATAAAAACATGCTCTCAGCTATGAGCAGACAGAGTTGGCCATGCTAAGAATTCCCTAAAAAATCAAAGAGGTTGACCTGGGAAAAGTCTTCTGTGGCTCACAGTAAGTGCAACCAGGATCTCAGGGTCCTGGGTCCCTGCCCTAACCCATTCTGGCCTGGCTTCCTCTTGACCCTCTGGGCTCTTGTTTCTGGTCTCCTAATCCTGATTCTGTTTCCTAATTGCTCTAACTGACTTGACCTCCAAATAAAATGTCCATCTCAGTCTCTAAGGTGGGTATCTTGATTCAGCATCCTAATAGCTCCTTCAGTTTACTACTTCGTTTTGGCATTTCTGACCACAACTTGTCCCTGGTTCCAACTAACCCAGTAATGGCTGTTGGCAAAGAAACAGCGCATGATACCTCCTCCTAATACCTGTAGCACATTTCCTCAGTACTCCCGGCAGAGTCTTCTCTCACGGTTAAAGGTCAGAGGAAAGAGAATCTAGAAGCAGGGAAGGAAAAAAAGCAATTTTTCCTCTCTTCTGGGGGAAATAAAGTGACTTCTCTCCCATAACAGTGGAGAGGGATTTTAGGGATTATTGAACACCGCCATTTCTGAGGAAATGCATTACATACCAGGGACTGGCTGTGGCGTTACAATCAGGCAGGACTTGCCATGGACAAGGCAGAGTTAGGCAAGGTGGTCGTGAAGCATTTAGAAGAACAAGACAGGATTCAGGAATGCGGTGAAGCTCTGCCAGCCACTCCGCGGAATGCCTTGTGAAGGGACGATAGACCTTATTCTCAGAAGGACTCCCAAAGGGACAATGCTCAATTCCACCACAGAGAAACAGGAAACTGGGCACCTCTTAACAAACCCAGGTCCTGGCGGAAGGCTAAATAGCTCCGTGGATATAGTTGCACGAACAACAGTGATGATGATCAAGGTGACGGCCAACTTCTATTCCAGTTCAAAAACCAGAGGAGCCCTGCCGAGATGAAATAAAATCAAACTCCTCATTTGCCTTGAGATAAGATCATTTAAGTCTTAGAGCATGCATCTCTAGTTGCTTTTTTTCGGCAATGGGAAGAAAAGTAACAAGTGGTTTTGTTAATCACTATGATCTTTTCATGCCCTTTAGAAAATGTAAAAGTAGCCACAATTTAAGACAGAGCAAATAGACATGGAGACTGACCCCAACCCCCAAACTTGAAATGTAACAATGTATTTGAACTAAAACTAAAACAAGAAATCAAGAAATCATATTGGACTACTGAAACTAGGTCCTCCAAGTCAAATTTATGAAATAAATCATGTATGGGGAAGTATTCTCAAAAACTGTAAAATGTTATTCCAATGTCAGCCAATTCTATTCACATAATCCTAGCTATCTATGTTTTTAAAGTAGCAAAATTCCAGTCTGCTTTTAGATATTCTAGCATTTAGATTTTTTCCCTAATTTCAATGGAACTTTCTCTCTGATTAATTTTGTTTAATTCTGATAGGATTGTATATCTAAAAAACGCTGTTATTCTGGGATCAAGTTATACCACTGTAAAGCTAAGGATCCTAAGGTCCAGGAAAATTAAATGACCTGTCCAAGGTCAAACAGCAAGTTGTCAGTAAAACTAGAGCAAAAACTCAAGTCTTCTGATGAGTCAAAAAGTCTTCTTTCCATATACTCTGTTTTGTTTGTCCTCTATTAGAAAGTCACATTTATAGTACAAATTGCCAAGAAAGGCTTGGTATCCAGAATAAACTGCTTACTAAATAAGAAAGTCATGAGAAAATAAGAAAAAGTCAAAAAAGAAAAAAAAATAAGCAAAAGATGTCAACAGGCAAAGCACAGAAGAGGAAATCTAAATTGTAAAAAAAAAAAGTATGAAAAGGGGCTCCACCTCAATAGTTATCAGAAAAATGAAAGGCAAAGCAAAACACAATTTGACATTCATAAGACAAGCAAATATATAAGTCTGGAAATACCAAATGAGGGCTAGAAGGTGGAGAAGTGAAGACTCTACATCTTGTTCACAGGTTCACAGGAGCACTGATTGGTACAGACACATTTGACAGTAATTTGGTCATAACTCCTAGAGGTAAAGAAGCCATTATCTAAGACCCAACAATTCCACTTCTAGGTACGACCCCAAAGGAGTTCCAGACAGGTGCCCAAAGGGACATGGAAAAGAATGTTCTTTGCCCTAATTTACCAGAGAAAATATTGGAAACAACCGAAACATACCTTGATACATTTGAAAATCAACTGGGAATGGATAAATTCTGACATGTTCCTACAATGGCATAAAAAAGATCACTTAAAATGAATTTAGATCTACATGTATCTGCATGGCTAGGTCCCCAAAATGTAACAATGAGACAGAAAAATAGTGCAGGAACGTATAAACAGTACAGTAGGGTACTATTTGGGTACTCTTTAAATATTCAAAGTAATACCATATATATTATTTTAATTTTATATATATATGGTGGAGATGCAAAGAGGAATGTAGTATTTGTTTTCCAGTGAAAGTGTCAAACCACAGATGTAAATAATACACACCTATTTCTGGGTAGTGATTACCTCTGTAGGAAAAGGTGAGAAATCAGACTGCTGGAGGGGTGAGCCAGGCCTAGTGGCATTCGACTGTACCTCTCTTTTTATTTCCTTTAAGAAAGATATGACAGAATTTGTGTTTCTGCATGTTCCCACACTTCTCTGCATGCTTTAAATACTTTAAAATAAAATTTACTTAAAAAAAGAAATGTTCATTTACTAATACAATATCTATAAATACACAATACATCATGTAGAACGTGATCCTAAAAATATGTGGATGATTGTGGGGACATCTGTCCTAATATGATTCTTTGCCCGTTTCCTATTGGGACCAGCAAATTTGGATTAAATTTAAAGAGAAATTTTTAAGCAGTTTTGCAGATTAACCTGATTAACTTTGCCTCTTAGTGACTTTCTTTTCAGAAGACAATTTTCCTAGACTCTTAGTAGCTGTACCGAAAATTTCCTAGACTCTTAATAGTGGTCCCATAGTGGTCTTTTAACCCTGTCTCAAGATGACAGATGATAGATAAATAGATGAATAGAGGATAGATGATAGATAAATAGATGATAGATAGATGGATAGATGATTGATAGATAGATGATAGATAGATAGATAGATGATAGATAGATAGACAGATGATAGATAGACAGATGATAGATAGATGATAGATAGATGATAGATAGACAGATGATAGATAGATAGATAGATAGATAGATAGATAGATAATAGACAGACAGACAGAATCACCTCTTCCATAAGGTTTTCTCTGATGTGTGGTTTTTTCTTCTAACAGTTTATAAGATACTGGACTTTGCTCGGCATACGAAAGAGATTGGAGAAAAATGGTGAGAGGTTCAGGAACTTTTCCATGACTCTATCAGATCAACAGTTGACCCTAAATTTGCCCTCATTTATGATTTCCCATGAGAGCCGCCCTGCCCCCAAATGCTAATTTTTATGCTACAATCAAGCGGAAACACTGCTGGGCTCTGAGGTTCTCTTTTCAAACCATGAGACTTCGAGTCTTCCATTGGACTGTCCTCCATCAGACACGGTGTGGTTGGAACTCTCCACAAACTCGGGGCCAGTTTTCTGGTGCTTGGATTGGAAATGTCTCTGGAACCAAACTGTTCCAAAAACTCTGGGGACAACCTCCTGAATAAAGCTCACCTGTTTACAAGCAGGCCTGGACACTGTTCTCACAGGAGCTGGCCTTCCAGCAAGAGAGAAAATCAGTGGGTGCACAACCCCAGCTTGCACCTGCTGCCTGCCCAGCTCTTCGGCCTCATCTGGGGCTCCCTCCCATCCCCTCTCTCTCTCTGCTTCAGCTGTCCTCGGGTTCTCCCGGATAGACAGCCACATCCCGCTCGCTCCGTCCCAGAGCCCCCAGACTGCCACTGTGCTCCACCCTGCTCCCACCGGATGTCTTTTTTTTTTTTTTAAGATTTTATCTATTTATTTGACAGAGATCACAAGTAGGCAGAGAGGCAGGCAGAGAAAGAGGGGGAAGCAGGCTCCCCGCTGAGCAGAGAGCCCGATGCGGGGCTCGATCCCAGGACTCTGGGATCATGACCTGAGCTGAAGGCAGAGGCTTTAACCCACTGAGCCACCCAGGCGCCCCTCACCACCAGATGTCTTCTTAGATCTCGGAGTATCATGTATCGCTGGGTCCTCTCCCCTGGCGAGGCCTATGCCGCCGCCTCCAGCCCCTGCCCTCCCCATCGCTATGCCCCATGTTCCGCATCTGCCTTTCCCATAGATGAGAATAAACAAACAGTCAAAAGGCCAACAGAAATGGGAAAGAGATCATTTTAGTGGGGAAACAGTGGAAAGGTCTCACTGAACTCTGTCATCTGAAAGAGTTAAACCCACTCTGAAAGTATCCTGCTTTGGGAAGGGAAGGCAGAAGACAGACCAAAAAGCTTCATCTCTGGGAGAATAAATTAAACATAAAAGAGGTGTGATACTTATGATGGGATTGGCAAAGTAAGATGAAATCCCCTCCACAATTTTGCTCCCTTTCGGAGCACCAAAGAACTCTAAAATATTAGGTCAAAAAAAAAAAAAAAATGGTCAGAGTCCAACAGACTCAGAGAGCAAAGGCACCAAAAGAACCAAAGATATGGTCACTGTCCGGAAACCATTATTTGTTTGTTTCCTCCTGCCATTGCTTTATTCGAACCAGTGCAGAAGGCCCAGGTTGAATGTAGGCTTTGACAAATAATCTGAGTTTAAAAAAAAAAAAAAAATGTGGCGACCTTAAGAACCTAATTTATGCATCTAAAAATATTAAAACTAAAATATTTCAAGGTTAAAAAAAGATGACCAAAAATTTTTTAATTTAAAAAATAAAAAAGGAAGACGATCACGCAGGAGTATCATTTTTAGCATATGCTGCAGCACATATTATAGTAAAGTGTCAAAGCCACGGTCGAGGGCCGCAGGACTTCCATCCTACCTTGTCTCTCGTTGTCACGGTCTTTAGAGGACCGGTTCTCAGTGACGCTGAACGTGGATGAAGACTGTGGTTTTGACTAGAAATTTTTCACAAGTTTCTAAACCCCACCTATCCAATCCCGTTCTGGTTAGAGATATTTGTTAATATTAACTAACAAATGGTCTACCTTTCCTCATGTGAGGAAAGACATTACTTGTTGCCCAACAGCCACTTGCCAAATGGATGAATTTGCCACGACTCAGGAAGAGCACTTGGGAAACATTGCCATCACCACGCACAGATTGCCCTGTCCTTCCTGCCAGACTCTAGCAACACACTGCCCAGGCTCACCATCGGGCACCAGAAGGACAACTGGACCAGCTTTCTCTGAGGGTGAGGACATTTAAAAAGTTTGGTCAACTTGAAATACCATCTGTGCACTTACAGTAATTAGCTACATAGTAACACGTTATCCTCTGAACTCCTTATCCCTAAGAGGTGAAATGTACATAAAGTTCTGTCCCTCATTTAATTTTTGTTTCCCTTTCTTATTTTATTTATTTTGCTGTTACTTGTTTTGCTACTTCTGATGTTGCTCATCTTGTTCTTACTGGAAGGAACCTTACCCAGACTCCTTATTTCCCGAACAAGCAAACTGACCCCTTCGGCTGATCTTCATGCTTTTTACCAACACCAGGATTCACATGATAGAAAAGAAAAAAAAAAAAATTTTAATATCTGGGTTTCTCCGAATTTCTTTTTAATTAAAAAAAGGATTGGTCTTTGGGCTTCTAATTTATGCATCTTCAGTTTCCATCCCAGCTGTCAGCCCTGGAGAAGAGAGCAATGGAATTTTGCAGATCTGATAAACTGTAAATTGATCCAGCCAGAGCTTTTTCCAATCCTGGACACTACTGCTCACTTCCAAATAGGAAAATGATCATCACTGTGGATCTTGGTTAAATGATGTTAATCCTCACAGCCTTAGTTTCCTCAAATGTAAAATCAAGATAATAAGCCTTCTTAAAAGATTTCTGCAAGGACACATTTAAAAGCACAACAGCACATAGAAGACACTCAACGCTTGACCCCTCATTCCTTTACCTCCAGCTTCTCAAAAAAGCCCCGACCTAGGTAAGAGTCAAGAAATTCTCAACAAATTCCACAACCTGAATGCAAGTGACTGTTTTATAAATAGAATCAAGCCAAATTCATTTAGACCCTATGAATTCACATGCTGTGATCATTTCATCAAAGGCTTCCCTTAGAAAAAACTTGTTTCACAAATAATACCAATTACAATGCCAAGAATATCAAATATAGCATATTTTTAAATCGTGGTGGTGTCTTCCAAAATCTACACAGTTCAGAAGTTCTGCTCATATATACTGGCTGTAAATCTCTCTTATCAGTCCATTAATGCAGGTTAGGAGGAGTGAACAACAGGTTAATAAGTAAACCAGATTATTTGAAGAGTTCGAAAAATTCATTCCCATAATAAACCCTAAATTTATTGGAATTTTTAATAACTTAGACTTATTTTCTCTACAAGTATTCCCAATAAAAGTTCACATTAGACAACTCACGTCAAAGACAGTCCTTTGTTGAAGGACAAAGGAACCAAGGGCCACCCTCTCACCTTAACACAACATTGCTGGTGTCCTGTCTTTCACCAGCTGTGAGCTGATGCTAATGTGCCCCTACCTGCACCACCTGAATGCGAATTTGCATGTCACCTTCCCCAATCCTTGACCTACTTGTGCAACCAGATTACCGCCTTAAACTGTTTATCCGTGATGTGTTTCACCATGCATTTTTCTCTTAGGCAAAACCCTCTGTGATTTATGGGAAACTGAAATCATGTGTTTCTGGTTAGTTTATACTTTAAAGCACCAAAATGTTATTTTGTAGAGCTATTTCAATGTCCAAAGAGCTCTTCAAAGATGTTTTTCTTAGAAATAGAGGTCAACATTGTGCCCAGGAAAAACAATCCCCAGACCCTAAGGACCGGGTTTGGCTTGAGATCGCAAGTCCTTAAATTTGCAGAAGACATTCAATTCAGCCAACTAGATGTCACATCCACCAGAAGAATCCCAGAAATCTGATCAGTACACCACGTGGGGAAATCTGCCATTACCTTTGGGGTATGCCACAAAGAGTTTACATTCATTCCTTTGAGGAACACTGGGCTTGGGAAGCCGTTTTGCTCACAAGACCAATAATCCAGAGATTATTTTTCTACTCAAGCACAGTATCTTTTGAGCGTTGCTAGAAATGTATGAAAAGTTGTACCTGAAGAGATCCCCATTCTGCTTTGAAATATTAAACTTGACCACAAAATGTTTTTACTACACAGGGTTCAGAGGTTCCTATCTAACTCAAACTTTAGGTCTTATTCTGCAACCAGGGAAAATCTGAAAACAAGTTATGTCCCTCAGAGCACTCCAAAAGTGTTCACTGTTCCTGCCTGCCCCTTGTTCCCCATACCCTTCCTGTCTCCTTTAACTCTTTGTCGCATATTCTCCCATCCTGGCCGACCTCCATCAACACACTAACTCCCTGAGTCCCAGGAAGCTATTGCCATCTTCAGGAGATCATCCGACACCAGGGAATCTAAGAGTTGATGAACTAGGGTGCTTGGACTTTAATATACACACTGTGGGTATTGTATACACCGTTCAGATAACATAATGGCCTATCACACATTTAGGAATCATTTATTTCTAAATATAGATTCATCTTAAATTCATAACTTGTGGTAGGTTATGAGATACATCTTAGCATGTCATAGAAGAGGGATCATTTCTTCCCAAAAACAATTATCTAAAATAAAATTAATACTGGAGCACCTGGGCAGCACAGTCATTCAAGTGTCTGACTCTTGGTTTCAGCTCACGGCATGATCTTAGGGCCTTGAAATCGAGCCCCATGGCAGGTTCTGTGGTTAGCGCAGAACCTACTTGAGAGTCTCTTTTCCTTTCCCTCTGTCCCTCCCACTCATGCCTTCTCACTCTAAAAAATAAATAAATCTCCAAAAAAAATAAAATTACTGCTGTTAATTACTGTTACCTATATATGTGAGCTATTATAAAGTCATGTGACTCTAACTTTTACAAAGGCACGTGAATTCATAGAGTATCCATCATGGAAACAGAGGTAGCAGCAAAGGTAGCCATAAAAAACAAAGACACAGTAAAGCTGCCTCGAACGAGGGAAGGTAGTAAAGAGGAAACAAGAAGAGCCCCATCTGAGGAGGTTCTACCAGTTCAGAAGTAAAAGCACTGAGAGCCAAAAGTCGGCCACCTGAGAACGTATCAGGGTGTCAACTTACCATTTAATAGCACTTTTAGAACTACACTAAGATACCAAACGCAGTAGGCATTGTCAGCAAGATAGTTCAACTTATTTATACTGTGTCTTCTCATAGCAGCAACCATATCTAATTTTATACGGTAATAATTCCAGATGGAAAGAGTTGATAAAGGTCACCATGGTGACCACACAATTTTTGTCTCCATGGTGACACTCACAAATGGTAAAGACCCTTCAATTTAATTTTATTTAAAGTTCCAAAAGAGTTTTTTCTCCTCAGACTAAATAATATAACAAGACTAAAGCAACTTTAGTTGTATATCATCTATTACTCTTATGAGATCAAAAGGAGAAGAAAGGTTAAAAAAAGAATAGGTAAAAATTCTTTAGAACTCATATAACATGAATTTCTTTTTCTTGCCTGTTTTTCTATCTGTTCTTCTATTCAGTGTGCATGATAGACATTTGTCCTGTTTCTTCATGTAAGAAAACTGAGAAGCTGATGAATTGATTTTTCTTAAGGTCACAAAGCTGGTAAAGGGTGGGGCTGGGATTTAAAATGCTGTCTGACTCCTAAACTCCTACCAGGCCTGGGAAAATATTCCATTTCTTAAAGGGTGTTGGCTGAATCCACACTTACTCAACTTCATAAAAATTGGTCAAGATGCAGAAAGAAGTCAGGTAAGACTTCTTTTCACCTCCTGTTATCCAGACAGGAATTTGAGAAGACTAAGTCAGTCACACAATTGCTGGGGAAATGTAAGCAAATGAAAGAAGGTTTAGAGGGGGAAAAAATGGTGAAGAAAGTTTAGAGCTCAGAGGTATGGACAGCAAGCCAAGAAGATAACTAAAAGGTAACGTGACAGTAAAGTATAAACAATACAAGCTTGGAATTCTTGGACAGAGCTAAAAGTATCTCTGTCTTTATAGACGAGGTGTATACAAGCGAAGCTAGAAAAAAAAGTTTCTTGAAATAAAATCCTATTTTTCTTTAACTTCAATTTAGAAGGACAGCTATTTTACTCCAAATTTCCTTTGATGTGCAATGGAAACATTGATGAGCCTTGGTGTTCCAGTTGGCAGAGCTGAGTCTCAGAACATTCCAGCTCTGCCTTCAGCTGTTCAATAAAGAGTGGTCAGATCATCAGGGCCAGACTTCTTCCAGGAAACCCCTTTTTATCTGGTAGTCTCCACCTGACCATCACTTACATCACCTCTGAACAGCATGTCACACCCCCCAGCCATATTCTGCTTCCTTCTGGTCCTTTCTGTGTGCTCGTGCAGAAGGTCCCTCTTTGAGTTAAGTGCTTTATAGCCTTCATGAGAAGAAAAACCCACCTCTCATGAGATTTTCCACTCAACTCTTCCAATCTGGTGAACTATAATGTGTATTCTACCCCAATAATTCTGCAAAGTTCATATTTTATTAAAACATATTCATTTAAAGGGAAGGACACCTGGAGAATATGTCCTTGCACTTTTCAAACTTCCACTCTTGAAAACCATTTACTTCAATAAACGACCTTCAGGTAAAAAGTAGAAGCAATAAGACAATAGCAGTGTTTCTCACAATTGCCCTTCCTCACTCCTATTTTCTGGTCTCCATAACAGGGCCAAGAAAAAGTGAACAATAAGTAGTCAGAGAATGGTATATGTGTGGTAGGCACTCAGGACAACCACTGAGGAGTAAGTAAGTAGGGCATGGCCAAGTATGCAGGAAAGCACCATGGGAGAAGTTATGTGAGCAGCCTGGGCAGTGAGTACATGGACGACTTTGACAAACCATTCCTCCAGAGGAAGTATATAGCCAAAATTAATAACATCACTTTCCTGCTACACTATCAAATTTAGTGTGACAAGCATGTGTGTTGGCATGTTTAGACATCTGAAATATGGTATATGGGGGTACTCCAGAGAACAGAACAAACAGGAAACATAAACAAAAACTTAAAGATATTCAGAGAGGGAAGGAGATAGATGTAGTTTAAAGAATGGGCTCATGCAATTAATTATGTGATTATGGGGCAAGTCTGAAATTTATAGGCAGCCCAGTAGCTGGAAACTTAGGCAAGCATTCATGTTCTAGTCGTGAGCCAGCCTTTGCTCTTCCCCAGGAATCCTCAGTTCTCGTTCTTCTGGCCTTCGACTGATTAGATGAGGCCCACTCATGTTATCAAGAATAATCTCCTTTACTCAAACCTACTTGATTGTAGATGTCAATCACATCTACAAAATACCTTTACAACAATATCTGGAGTAGTTTTTGACCAATCACCTGGGCACTGAAGTTCAGCCAAGTTGACAGAATTAATCATTACACAAGGAAAGAATCATTTTCTTTAAAAGGGAAGTGACCTAAGAAGGTAGGAAGATCCCTTGGGTGGGGATGTTCCTGGGAATAGGAACAGAAGCAAAAGCAGGTGAAGACGGGAAGGGAAGAGACATTTCACACTAAGTAAGCGTATGTGCTTCCTTCATAAAGAAAACAAAGGAACGAAATCAACAGCAATAGATTTCTTAGGATCTAAGGGGTCAACAAGGTGTGTTTCATGTGTTTAATGGATATTTATTTCAAATGGCCAAGCAAAGCATTCTCAGAGTAAAACATTGATTAACTTTCTGTTTTCCACTGTCTATTTAGCTTTCAGGCACAAAGATGACCTTTAAGCCAAACAGCTTTGTGTTTTCCTTGACAATTTTTGACCTCTGATTTCTCGGTGTCTGCAATTTCTACATCAGTGAACAAACCAAAGAGCCCTAGAGGAGCTGTTTTATGTGAAGAAGTCAAGGCTGAGTTGTAGGGTCACTTAGAGAATGGGTAGGTGTTGGGCAGAACCATCAAGAGGCATGAAATGCAGTCATTCTTTAAAAGCCATTCTGTGGGAAATTTCATTCAGTTCAGGCAGGTTTAAATACAAGCCACTGAAATACATATATATTAACAAGAATAGCTGCATTACAGTAAGAATGCCTTTATTATCCCAAATTAGCTGCGAAAATCCCTTTAGAGACTTGACAGGAGGTAAAAAAGAGATTTCTCACAGCAACACAGAAAAGAAAAACCCCAGGATAGGAATATTCATACAATACAATTTTGTTTCATAACACATTCACACAGACTTTTAATAACCAGCAATTACAGCAAAGGATAAGAATGAAAATTGCTGCAGGAAGTGAAAATGAAAGACTGAAGAGAATTCACACAAACATTTAAGAAAAAAAAAAAGAAGAAGAAGAAGAATCCTACTTAAAACCGCTTAGGAATTCCCAGACTTTCAAGAGGTCAGCATGAGGTGGTGTCAGCAGGATGAAATTTATTTCAAGGTATGCTTCACCCTGCATGGGTTAGCCTTGTTTTGGAGCATAACTTTTTGCCTTTGGCTTACCAGTCAACACAGTTTCAAATACAGACATACCTAGGAGAAACTGTGGGATACGTTCCAGAACACCACAATAAAGCAAATAACACTGTGGAGTCAGATGAACTTTCTGGTTTCCCAGTGCATATCGAAGTTACGTTTACACTATAGTGCCTATTAAGTGTGCAATAGCATTATGCCTAAAAACACAGTATCCATACCTTTATGAAACATACTTTATTGTTGAAATATGCTAATCATCATCTGAGCTTTCAGCAAGTTAGAATCACTAATCACAGATCACTCTAGCAAATAGCACTGGGAGAATTACCAAAATGTGACACAGAGACACAAAGGAAGCAAACACTGTTGGGAAAATGGTGCAGACAGACTTGTTCAGTGCAGGGTTGCCACAAACCATCGATCTGTAAAAAATACAGTATCTGCAAAGCACGATAAAGCACAGCACAATAAAGTGAAGGATGCCAGTACTCTCTACATATGTGCAAGGCAATGTGTACTTACTGAGTGGGGCATTAGGATGAACCTAAAATGGCCCCTGCCTTCAAATATCTTAGAATCTGGTAAATATTCATTTTTTTCTGAGTAGCCTTGTAGCTCTTATTGAGTCTTCTATTTCTCCCAGAAAACTGAATGATTAAAAAAAAAAAAAAAAAAAAACAGGCAGAAATGATATCTATACAACTAGGCCCTACTTATCTTACAGGATCATAAAGATCAAGCTCATACTTAGGATGATCTGGTCCTGCCTTAACATGAGCCCATTAAGGTCAAGTATGTAGAAGATACTAAGTCAGCCTATGAGGCTTACACAGAAAGAAAGTCGAACCCTCCTGTTGACCTCAGACAGCTTGCATTCTAGTGGGGGATACAGACATGGGCATAAACAGCAGTGAATGGCATGGAAATATAAAGAAAATAGAACGGGAACTTGAAAGAGAAAAATTAACACCAAGTTGGCAGTTGGGGAAATTCTCATAGAAAATATGATAGGTAATTAACTTTGATTGAGATTCTACTATCTATGCAGACATTATGCTGGCTGGCATTTGGGTTAGGACTTAGAAGAGGAACTGAATTTCAGAAAGTAAAAGAGGGTGTTCCAGGCAAAGAACAAATCAAACAAAGGTTGCCAACAGAGACAAAGTGAGGCAGGCAAGATGCCCATGAAAAGACTAGGTTCTCAAGCCAAACAAATTCTCTGCCACTTATTAATCATAGAAAGTTCTTCTTACAGCCTCTTTGGGCATCCATTTCCATCCATTTTGTAAACTATAGATGATAATACCCGTCAAATGGGAATAATTCAGTAAGATATTTGCATACTGCCTGGCACCTAGTCCATGCTGTATGTTTGTTTAAAAAAATAACAAAACCAATAACTAAACCATCTAACAGATTTATCATTAGCCAAATTAAACTTTTTAACTTAATTTTATTTTCTCCTGTTCAGTATTCAATGGACCTATTTATTCCCTATCTCCAATATTCAGATCGAGTTCGCATGGGCATTACTACAAGTCACACATTTTCAAATGTCACAGCCATTTCTCTCATCATCCCACTGTGAGGCTAGAGTACTAATGTCCCAACATTTACACAAAATGCTTGGTAATACTTGCTGGATATTGCCACTGTCTGCTGGGCTATTAGAGGAGAAGCAGAGAGAGAGGTCTTTAAGAACTGGTAGGCACTTTGCTTTTCTTGGAAGTAAAAATCTGCATATGGAAATTCCTGAAATGCTACAGACCGAAATTTATGCAAGGTGTTAACAAGGTCTCTGAAAGCTTAGAGATACCTCTGAGGCTAATGTTCAAACTTACACTTAGGAAGACTCTGTCCCATAAGGAGACGGAGCTCTGGTTAAGCAGGTGTAAATCACCAATGTAACTGCTGAGTAGTAAAGAAGTGCTCTAAGCATGTGGGGGCAGTTGAACAAATTCTCTCATTTTATGCATGATTCTTGCAGTGTTTGCCCCAAATATCGGATGAAAAAATATGTACTTTACTAAACAACCTATTTACATGTTTGAAAAAAGGTAAATCTCAAATATATTTTAAAATAATAAAAAGAAAGGAGATCTAATGAGTTGGAGAATAACTATTAGTCTGAAGCCACTTAAAAAACACACACACACACTTTTTAAACATTCTGCTGGTTAAAAAGAACAACAAAAACTCCTATCCATTCCAAAGGTGGCCATGTTTACCTTCTCTCTGAAACTCCATTAACAGGATCTGCCCATTTCAATCACTTCTCTTCTCATATCTAGCAGAAATGGTTGTCCTATGCATATAATGAGAGACAGATACATAGAAACATAGATAGATATTATATAATCTATGATTTTCCTATATAAAATTTTTTTTCTCCAACTCTACAAAGCGAGAGGTATGACCAGAATAAAAGAGTATTTTGAATGAAAGCAGTTGGTAAGTATTGGACAAAACCATCTTCAGCACATTCAGATGCCACGGGCAGTTTAAAGAAAGATTTAGGACTTCCTCAAAAATGTAGCAGGTTACAGCCTCCTCCTAAAATCTCACTTAAATAACGGGGGGGGGGGGGGAGGGGAAGAACTGAAGGGATTATAAGCCAACAATGATACAGAAAAGAAGAGGGAGAAGAGAGTTAATGGAATTTATGGGAGTGAGAAGCTGTGGAGATGATGGAAATGATGGAGCAGGACAGAAAGAGTGGCAAATAAAGCAAACATATGAAGCAATTGAGCTCAGGAGGGCAGCCTTCCAGATAGAATTCCAGAGGTTTGGTGCCTAGAAATATCAGGACCCTGAAGGACAGCACCTGAGAGACAGCACAACCAAACCAGGAAAGCAGAGGGGAGAGGAGAGAGCCCTAGGGAGACAAGTGAATAAATAATTGAAAGTTATTATAAGAAGGAGTCAATTTCATATATTCTAATTTTCAACCATGAAAATATCTCCGAGCAAAACAAATTTAGAATTTCATCCCACTACAGAAGAAAGAACTATGGATTCTAGTATACAGAAATCTCCCAGTAAAAATATTCCATGACCATCAACCACCCTAATGCAAACACCACCAATTCACAAATGTCATTCACATGTATAGCACTTGGCACTGGGCTTTTACTGCTTCATCTTAAAAGTTAAAAGTTCAGCCAAGGATCACCAACATATAAGCCTCCATCAGTGGAGGAAAAAAAGACCAGGGTAAGTAAATTTAAAAAACAAAACAAAAATACAATGAAGTATTCAGGAATAATTTGAATGCTCCCATTTGTGTATTCATTAGAGAGGTTTTGTATTCATAAAACAAAAACAGAATATTATGAAAAGAAACACTAGAGAGAAATGAAATTTTTCAAGATTAAAAAACATGATAAATTAAAAGGAATATTGGAAGGTAAATTGGGAAAGCTTCCTAAAAATAACTAAAAGTGAGACAAAATCGAGGTAACAGATAATAGACGTATAGAATTAGTCCAAGAGGTCCAAGATCCACTTAACAGTATTCAAAAAGAGGGAAAAACAGAGGGGAAGAAATTGTCAAAAAATGTAGTCAAAAGAATTTTCTAAAGCTTGAAAGATAGCAATCTCCATGTTTAAAATGCTCCCACATGCCTAGAGTAATAAATAAGAAAGGATCCACACTGTGTCACACCTGCATGCAGCATCGTGAAATTCAGAATACCAAGAATGAAGAGGAAACTGTTTACAGGGAGAAATCAGGCTCAGTATGAAATAAAAGGGATCAGTTTGTCTTCTAATCAATAACAGTGAATGCCAACAACAATGAACAATACTCTCAAAACTCTAAGAGAAAATTATTTTCAACCTAGGATTCTATTCATAACTACAAATCAAAAGTGAGAATAAAATGTAGATATCTTTAGAAATGGAAGGACTCAGCAATTTCTTCCCACACTCACTACATCTAAAAGTTATTTGAGGAGGCATTAGAGCATGCAAAGGATAAACCAAGATGAATCAGATCTCAAGATCTAGGAAGCAGTGAAACCAAACCAGGGAAACAATAAAGAAAAGTCCCAGAATCACACATCCAGGAAGCCGGCCTGGAGAGAATCAAGTCTGGATTGGAAAAGGAGGAGGCAGGATGGCGGCAGGACCCTTCATTTGGGATTGGGGGAGGCCTCGGGGAAGAAAATCAGATTGAATAGATAATTAGATAGAATGAGCAAAGTTGGTTAAAACTGAGAATGTGATAAAGGCAAAAGGACAAGGCAAAAGTAAAAGCAATTAGAAACTCCAGGAAAAACAAAAGGATATACAAGAAAGAAAATATACAACTTTATTTGGTTCGGCAAGAGTCACAATAATGCACTGAATGTTAATGTTCAACTTAGATATTATTATTTATGGTTATTAATCTTGATATTTTAAAAGTATGAAGAAATGGGGGCACCTGGGTGGCTCAGTCAGTTAAGCATCAGACTTTCTATTTTGGCTCAGGTCATGACCCTGGAGCCATGGGGTTGAGCCCCTCATCAGGCTTCACTCTCAGTGGCAAGTCTACTTGAGATTTTCTCTGTCTGCCTTTCCCCCCACGACCCACACACACTCTGTCTCTAAAATAGAAATAAAACTTCTTTAAAAATTAAAATAAATTAAAAATAAAAGTAAGAAGAAATGACAGTAGAGGCAAAGAGAAGAAAGGGAGCTGAAGAATAAGATGGGGTAAAAACAAGGTGGGATGTACAACCTATGCAGTCACACACAGCTCATGCCTAGAGTGGCCCCAGGAAGGGTTTGATGATCTTGTGTCATCATCTTGATATTCAGGACAATTTTCAAACAAGGTCCCAGCATTTTTATATTCCATTGGGCCCTACAAATTTCAAAACCAGTCCTGAAACTGAATACAAAAAGAAACAAAGGACTGCACATACTTCTTAAAGTATCAGAGTAATCCAATAATGAAAGTACACACAGAGTTAGGTATGACTATATTGAGGTACTAGGATAAATGGAAGAAGGATGTGGATATTAACTGAATCCTCATCTATCCCATCAGAATAAAGAAATAACAGTGTAAACACCATATTTAGGGACTAGCAATGACTAATATAAGAAACCTAAAAGAGATAAAAGTGATTGTCCCTGAGAAAAGACCCAGGGATGAGAAAGGATGGCCCAGGGACCACTGCTTCTTGTGTTAGGTCTTAATATGTTTTATTTTATGAGTGTTTCATTTATTGTGAGTGTATGTGTGTGTGTGTTTCATTTTTAAATTAACTTTTAAAGGATAATTTTAAAATCATAATATAGAAAATAGACATTTTAGAAACATATTCTAAAAAATAATTCCATAAGGCAACTAATCATATACACAAACTTTCTAATTTATTTAATACAAATGTTGTATGATTTATATTTTAAAACAGAGAGTGGCAAGCTCAGAACATGTATGACATAGTTTTTGCCCTCTTGACATTCACTTATGTTATAAATCACATTCTCTCAGCCAAGGTCAAGGCTGTATGAAGAAAGAAGAAATTATCAAAGCTGAGTAACTTGCAGGGGTCATGATTGTTTTAAAGGGCTGTCTGTCCTTTTTTTTTTTTTTTTTTAACCATAACATTGTTTTCAAAAGCTGAACATTTGCAAATAGTGATACAGTTTTTAATGACTGGTCCCTATTTTGGTTAAGGACAAACGTAGAGTTCTTATCCTCTGAAAGATGCTTTCACTTACTAGCGTTCTAAATAAAAAGGGGGACTGTGGGAGGTTTGAGGAGACCAGTAAGTACTCGGATCTGTTAGCTAGCTACTTTCCACGGAGTTTTCCCACTACCTGATGCAAACACAGGAGTACTTTATTTTCAGCAAGACTAGATAAATGACCTTCAGCAAGTGGGGTCAAACTACCAGTTCACTGATGTAAATATAAAATAAGAAAGCAAAGTGTTGGGAAGGCAGGGACTTTGGTAATGCTACTAAACCTAGCATGTCATGAACAGAAAGACTGTGGTGGTTACCGCACGATCATCAAGTCCCTGCCTTATATACTTTTGCCTTAGGAAAAAGAGAATAATTGCAGCAATATCTACAACCCTGCTTCCTGATAAAAAAATTACATAACCTAACAAAGTCTTAAAGGGTCTATAGGCTCCATCAAATTCCTCTTCCTGGCACAAGTTTTAAAAAAAAAAAAAGGAACCAGGGAATCTTAGCATGAAATCCATAGCCCATTAGGCACATAAATCAAAACTTGGCATTTTTCAGGTCTTGCTTAGTTATAGTACTTTCGCTAATTGTCTTAAAGCCAAGAGGATCAAACTCCCTCAGTGTGAAAGAGTTATCCTTACCAATCACATGACAATAGTTGATCTCATATCCAACTCATGAGAGAGTGGTAGAATTTCGTTAAGGTCTACAGTTGGGCCCTCAACTTAATGGGCAGAGGGAGTGAAGAAGTAAAAGTACTAAAACAAATGCTCCCAGACTTGGGTGGCCCTTGAAGTCTTGAATTTTTGAGAATATAGTTTTGAGAAAGAGAAAAGCACATGGTAAGATTTTCTGGTAATTCCTGAAGAAGTCATTCTTTACCCACCTAAATGACAGTGCTTCCTGTGGGGAAAACAAAAGGCCTGTCCACTCAAGCAGCAGGTCAGAAGAGATGGACCATCTCTTCTTCATGTAGCCTAACTATGGCCGCCCACAGCATGAAGAGAAAGGTAGAAAGCCTTGTGGTAAGAAACAATATGGCGTAAAGCAAGTGGCAGGGAGGAGGGAAGGCCAGCCCTCACTTACCACCTGGAATCCAAAGAAGGGAGAGTTACTTGCTAGGTAGGAGGAGGGAGGCACCAAAGCAAAAGCTGTAGAAAGATCCAAAAAAAGGAAGCCATGGCAGGACAAAGTGATGACACATGGCTGGTCTGCCAAGACAGAAGGGCAGGGTTGACTTTCTTGCCTACCTCCCCTGAAAATTGTGGCGATATAATCACTTCATAAGAATTGCAAGTATAGTACAAAGAACTCCCAAACCCCTTCTATTCAGATTCACAATTTTAACACTGCCACATTTGCTTTCTCATTCCTTTTTATATACAACACGTTTTATATACTTTATGTAGAGTATATGTGCTTTAATTTTTTAAAAAATTAGATTTTTTTTTCTGAACCTCTAGAGAGTTAGCAGACAATCTCCTGCCTTTTCGTACCAAAATCCCTCAACATGCATCTTCCAAAGATAAGAACGTTCTCTTCTGTTACAATAAACAATAAAAATTTCAGAAAAATTAACTTTGACTTGACAAGGTTCTCTAATCTATAGGCCTTACTCAGATTTCATCAATTGCCTCTATAATGCCTTCCCATCGGTTTTTCCCCTGATCCAGAATTCAGTCCAAAATCCGTGCTGCATTAAGTTGTCCTCTCTCTCTAATCTCCTTAGTCTGGAGTACTTCCTCCACCTTTCTGTCTGATACGACATTGGCACTTTTGAAGATTTCAGGCGAGTTGTCCCTCAATTTGAATTAGATTCAGGTTATGCATATTGGACAGAAATGCGAGGTAAGAGATTCTCTAAGGGCCTACAAACCAGAGCTGTGTGTTAGTTTCTCCCACGATGGACGATGTAAACTTTGACTGCTGGGTTGGTTGATATGGGGTCTTCCAGGTGTCTTCACTATAAAGTTACCATTTTTACCCCTGTGGTTCATAAGTCATGTATGAGAAAGACTTTGGGACCATGTGACTATCCTATCTAATCTCTCTAACCTCTCACCTAATAGTTTTAGCATTCATTGATAATTCTAAATCAATTTTTACTCTAATGGTTACAAAATGGTGACTTTCTGAATCTGTCCTTTCTACATTTACCAAATGGCATTCCACCTTAAAAGAACTCCCCTTTTATTCTCCATTTATTTGTTATCACTATGGACTTGGGGGATTCTTACACAATTCAATGAATTACGACCCATTATGGTCATCATTCATTTTGATGCTTAGATTGTCTCTCATGAGCCCAGTGAGAGCCTCTAAAGCCTGTCCCTGTTTCCTTTCGAGACATTCCTTTCTGTGGGCCTTCCTTACCTTCTGACATAATGAGATGCCCTAGACCCATCTTGTACTTTCTCCTCTTTGGTTCTGAAAACATCCATTTTTCTGAGGAGTGTTGGTTTATTTAATGGTGCATGATATTTAGAAGCGAAGATCTAAACACATGATGTGCTCAAAATACTAGCATCTTCTTATAGGGAAGCATTCAAGGTCAATCTAGAGGTCTTTTTTCTTGGGTAGGGGGCAAGGTGACAAGGTGGGTTTTGCAGGAATTTCTAAATAGTCATACGGTATTTCATCCATATTTAAGCAAGTACAGGGAAAATGTTACTGATACCGTCCCTATTTTAATTTCCAAATAAATGTTCTTGTGGTGGTTGTGGCTGAGGTCATGATGGTTGCTGTTGTTCTATAACCCCAGGTGTTGCCTGGAATCTGTAGCATAAATACCTCGAATCTCACTGGACTTGGCCACTTCTCCGACCACTCATGAAGACTCTACATTTGTCAGTAAATGTAAACTAACCCAACTTGGCTCTTTCTGTACTTCTGCTTTTTGGCCAGGACATTATAACCCAACAACAGCAGTTGTAACCTATCCCACACTGAGTATTCACGTAATCACAGACTCCACCAGACAGCTGTGTGACTCAGGTGGCTCAAGGCACCGTCCTCAGCATACCAACTAAGCCCTCTGTTTGAATAAATGCTCCGTGTCCTCTAAAAACACTTTCCAAATACTCACAGATTCTTTTCAATCCTTTCTATGTCAACCTTCAAATACAGCTGTGTTCCAGCTCATGCTTTCATTGGCTGAACCTCATCACATAAACCAAAATGTTCAGTGACATGTTATTTTAGCATACTTCAGTAAAAATAATTGGGGAGAAGTTAATGAAATAAGCAAAACCTCCTGGGAGCAGTTTATTCCCATTGCAGGCTAGCTTCAGATCTGAAGTGGAATGATTAGTCCAGATTTCAGCAGCTAGGTGGCATGAAAAAAAGAAAATATTTATTCTATGCAAGTGAATTTCCTGAAGCATCATAAAAGTTTTGTTTCAACTAGTTGTATCTCATGCTACTTTGATTTCTAAAATTCTGCTCCCAGTTTAGGGCAACTTCACTGGGAAATGGTATCAGTAGGCCCCTTTTCAGACATCCCTGCCTTTTAATGAAATAAAAACCAAAATAAGTACTGTCAGCTGGTTATAAAGTAGAACATTGTTTTTCCCTGCCCTTCCTCTGCTCTTGCTGCCACTGCCCGCCCATGCGATAAAGTAAGACATTATCTGTGTTATAGCCATAAAGAGATTTTCTACCAACATGTTAATGATTTTTATCACTGAATGATGAAATTATTTTCATAGCCTCATATCTTTTGCTCTTAAACTTTCTACAACATACATGCATTGCCTTTGCCAGAAACTCAAAAGATAATAACAAACATGAGTGTACAGACAATGGGACAAGAAAAGTACCAGTCATGTTAGCCACAGCTGGGAGCCCTGTGGGAGATATGATGGTATCGGGGACATGGCATTTAATTAAAACTCAGGGTTGTTGTTTTTTTTTTTTTTTTGCTTGTTTATCTTTGTTTTATTTTGTCAGTTGTTTATTACAAAGACATAAGATTTCTTTCAATAGCAACTATAGAATAATTCACGAGTTTTTCATAACAGTGTTTTCTGCCAATTGTCAGAAGGGAAGTTTTCGTTTTGAAAGATTATTTTAGCTGGCTGAACCCCAAGAAGACTTCAGTTTCCTTTGGACTCTGGAAATCTGAGTCTCCTTTTGCATGCACAGTGGAGGCGGCCCATGATTCGAGAGGCAAGAGGGACAAGAAGAGGCTGTTCCCCAGGGGGGACTTGCCCTGGCCACCAAGAGCCCCAGACAGCCCCCTGCACTGCTCTATTTCAGTACATCAAAGAGATGTATTCATTCAACAAACATTTTCTCAAGACCTACCCTATGCCAGAAACTCTGCTAAGCATCAATAATCCAAATATCAATAAATATGATCTCTGTCCTCCAAGGTTCAGAACAAAAAGGATGAGGAAAATAGTACACTGAAAGAAGAGAAGGCTTTCTGAGTAAAAGGTCTGAGGAAGAGAAAGAAAGGAAAAGGTTGAATAAAAGAAGGAGGGCAGGAGAGGGAAGGACAGGAGGGAAGGTGGGAGGGACACACATGTCTATGGGATACATGACCATAGTTCTGAAGCACTTTGATAAGCCAACTACTTTAGCGCAAAGCACTTCAAAGCTGAGGAAAAAGGACACTCCTTTGCCTTCATCATTTCTAACATCAAACCAATATTGATGTCACCGTCCTTCCAGTTGCCGTACCCACTCGCCAGAACGGCACTTCCTACAGCCTCAGGAACTGACTGCTCCAACCTGAGTGCTGCCATCTTGCTCCGTACCTATGAGTGATGACCTGTGCTGATTACAGTGCACAAAGGCTATGAGCAGTGGAGAGAAGCCCGGGCTTCTCTGACCTCAAGACCTGTTCAGTGGCCTGGCCATCACAGTAAATCTGTCTGTAGCAGAAATTGTGGGGGCTCCTGCCCCTGTATCGTCAGCATCTGCCACTTTCTTACAGGTTGGCAAAACTTCCCAGCTGCCAACCCTCTTAAACTGTTTCCCTGCGGGCTTCATCCAAACTGGATCCCACATAACTCTCCCACCAGGCAGTCTAGAAGCGCTGGGGCATTAGCAGCCTCTCCCAAGGGCAACTCTCAACAATGACCAAGAGGAGTCAGTGAGGAAATACCCCACAACTTCCATCAGAGCATGGTCTCCTGGAGGCACATGATAAACACTGGCCTTCAGGGGAAATAAGACCCAGCTGCCCGCAGTGGTACTTATATGAGAACGTGATGTTTATTCGCTATCTTTTCTTTCCTGACTCCCCTCCCTGTGTCTCCTAGAATCACCTCCCAAATAAACTCCTTGCACTGGAATCCTTATCTCAGAGTCTATGTCTGGAAGAACCCAAACTAAGACAGCATCCAACCCTAGACAACTTACCATTCAAAACTGGCTGTCGTGTTTCCCCAGTAGCATGGTTGCCCCAGCCAACTGCATTACAAAGCTTCCTCAGAATATTTGTAAAGTCACCAGAATCCAATATCCTAGAGTCTGATAGGTCCCTTGTTGATTTTCTATTTCTGGTGCATAGAGAGAATAGAGTTAAGGATTTGGGTGTATCCTGATCATTCCGTTTAGATAGTACATCGCTTACCTCCAACATTTTTCTTAAATACTTAAACTTTTCTCATAGTCCAAGCCACCACGGCATATCCTAGACCCACTATCTGTTTTAAATCATGACATTAAAAAAGTTACAGCATGTAAATCATCGTTGTTCATATTTATTATAAAAAAAGAATATGTGGATTTTGTGTAAGAAATTAATAAATAATATCCACTTTACCTTTTTGTGAAATACACATCTTTCAACATTATTCCCTTAGGAATCACATGAAAATTACACCGGAAAGATAATCATTGACGTATACATACAAATTTTTGCTTTTAATGCCTGGATCCAAAGATCAGATGCTTCTGGGGTGTCCGGGTTAAGAATCCTGGCCTTCCGATAAAAATATACAGCATTTTAGATGTGATGCAAATAATACCTGAATTGTTTTAATAATTGTACTAAACTGATCAGATACACCGCTAGACTCGGTAACAAACACAATTCTTCTATTCAGTTGTGATGTTTGCATGCTGTACGTGAGATGAACATGCATATCCAAATTGGTTAAGTATTTATAGCTTTACACGCCCTGTATAAGATGAAAGGCTCATCAACATGTAAATATTGAACAACATTGCTGACAACCTGGCCATATGCCACCTTCTCCTGTCACCCCGGAAAGAAATGGCCTTCAGTCTCAGAACACCCCACACTTTATGGTCCATGTATGTGGTAGTGGTGTTCCCTCCTCTGTTGGTGAAGGGTGGCTAGCCTCCTCTCACCCTGCTAGATGAAGGCCATCTGACTTTTCTTTTTTTCTCACCCAGAATATAAAACAGCATCTTACATTCTACTTAATAAATACTTGGTGAGGGAATGAACTACTTCATTGCTTTTTTTGAGGTATCATTTGGAAAAATAAGCCAAGTGATTCAAAATAGCAAATGCTACTACTATCTCTATCAGTCAGCCTAGTGGCTCTTGACATCACATCTCCTTGCTTTCTCTATACTGAACACACATATCCAATAGACACCTAACTAATAATACAAACAAAATGTTAAAGCCAGGTGACCACGACTTGGTGATAATTTTACGAAAAATTGCGATAATGTTAGATGTCCTCCATGCATTATGTCAGACCCCACGCAGACAGTCCAGGCAACATTGGGAACATAAAGCTCATCCAAGTGGGAACACTTGGCCTACACCTTCAGCACTCCCCTCCACACCCACCTAGTGACCTTGGCAAAGCTGCTTATCCTGTTGACACCGCTTCTCATCTACATGTTGGGATAACCGTGAGATGCTATAGATAAAGAACCTGACCATGGCGAACACATCATTAAGGAAGAGCTATCATTATATTTTATGTCTCAAATTTGTACTCTACCCCCCCATATCCCATACACGGAACCTAGATGCAACACCCATCTGCTTAAAGTCCTTAACCAAAGCTACAAGCAAGCCTCTTTTCCCAAAAGTTCCCTTCCAACTTAAATTAAAATAGTCAGTCATTTGATCAACAAGTATTTACTGAACATTTGTTATATGGTAGGTATTGGGCTAGGAACTAAGCAAACAATGTCAGCAAGAGCCACACAATGCCTGCAGTCCTGAAGCTCATACGTTTTGGGGGGGACAGACCAAAAAAAATCACACAAAGTGGCAGGTACAGCATGGGGTCTCTGGGGACACCCAGGAAAGGACCTGGAAGAAGAGATGTTGGAGCCAGAGGATATAGAGGAATTGGTCAGGCAAATACACTCTGTGCAAAGGCCCAAAGTATAGAGGATTGTTGTGTGCATGGACAATTACAGACGTTGACTGCATAAATACAGCATTTCAGAGCTTCCTCAGAAAATTTGTTTAGTCACCAGAATCCAATAAAGGAGAATCTGGTAGATCCTTTGTTGCAGAACAGTAGGTGGGAAGTGGCCAGAGATGGGCAGAAGCAGAAAGCACAGCTGGATTCCCAGGAGCCTTGTACATCTCATAAAGGAGCCTAAGCCTTGGGATACCATTCAGGCTGTCAAAGCAATGGAATGAGGAACACAATCAGATGAGAAGACCACTCAGGCTGCATGGTACAGAACAGACGTTTAAGATGAAAAAGAGTGGAGGCAGGAGGAGTCGTTAAGACGGCTCCTGCACTCCGTCAAGTAAGAGCTCAGGGGCCTTGGGTAGGTGAGTGGCAGTGGGGGTGCGAGTAACACTGATGAAACTGACAGATATTTAGTAAGAATCATGGAGCTTCAGGATCTATCCCAAAAAACGAAGAGAGAGGTGTGAAGGATGACACCTAGATTTCCGACTTGAGAACAACTGGATGAATTTCTGAGATGGAGAAAACCAGAAGAAGAACAAATTTGGAGGAAAAGATCATGGGTCCTGCTTTGGACTTGATAAGATGGAGATGCTCGCAGGACATATGGGTGGAAATGATTGTTGGACAACTGAAGAGGTGAGTCTGGCCCTTAGAAACAGGGTCTGCAGAGGAGGTATGTTTGGGTATGTTGACTCACAGATAGTACTCAGATCCTGGGAGTGAAGAAGGGGCCAGGTTGCCCAGTGGGCAGACTAAGCACACCTTAGCCTATTGGCAAAACAGGAAAAGAAGAGAAAAAAAGATTTTGAAAGAATTTCACATTTTCTGTTTCAAAAAATGGAAGAAACTAGTGCTCATCAGTTAGGCCATTGTTGGGTCTGTTTTGCAGTCTAGGATGAATCTGAATTTTTCATAACCAGGAAAGGGAAGATGACTATAATACTTTCTGTATTTAGAGCCCCTAAGGATCTCAATCCAATCTGAATGTAAACATTACAACCCTAATCTCAAAGCCACCATGAGAAATACACGTTCCAGAAAACAAAAGTGATGGTTCTCTCTGCAGGTGCTCCTTGACGACCTCTGGCAACGTGAGGCTGGGAAGGGAAGAAGGGCTGAATCCCTGGTCAGGAGCCAGGGGGGTGGCAGTACACTTGCCGAGGTCCCCACACCTTCCAGACACTGAAGGGGATATCTATTTCATCATAGTATGTGGTCTCGGGGCTGATACCTTAATACATTCCTCTTTTAAGCAGAATTTTTAAAGGCGATGTTTTGGAGACTATGCCCAAACCAAAACGCAGAAATCTCCTGGTCTAAATTTCAGACTCTGAGGTAGGTCTGTGAGGAGAGAGGCCTCCTTCTTGGTCGAAGGGCTGCTTTTCTGGCAACTTCCAAGCCATGCTACCTAGGTGGCCCCATTCCTCTGCCTGCTTATGTGGACAAAGCCATCACGCGGCCATGAATTCTCAGCCCTCTTTATATCCAAGGCCTGGATGGCATTCAAACCTCACCCCCCTACCAAGTCCCAAAACCACTTCTGGCTCCTGAGGTGCTAGCCATTTATAAAACTCCTAAAAAGTCAAAGTCAGGGCCAACTCCACTGTAACCTTAAGGCTTTGACTCAAGTAAGAGTCACTATTGCTGAAGGTCAAAACGCTGGCAGGAGAGTGTCCCCAGAGCCCATAAAACTGTGTTTCCATTAAAGTGTCCTCAGATAAATAAGCACGGAGCCCTTGTAAACACTCTGTCCTCTACAGATGTAAATATTCTCAAGGTGTATTAAAGAAACCGAATCACTTCCAGTTCAGCATGTTAATAACAGCTGCTGATTATTTTCTCCCCAGTGCTCACGTGCCACTCATTTCGATTAGTATGGAAAAGAGGGACATGGGGTGGGGAATTCTGTTTACTTGCATAGCAAGAGTTACTGCTTAACCAAGCCGTGCTCAGCATGTTTGATAAGAGACCAGAAAGTAAGAAACGCTATTTTTTCCTTGGAAGTTAGCAATTAACTTATGAAAAGCATAGAGATGTGCTGGACTGGTTTGACAAAGGTTCTAGAAGGTGGTACTCACCTTCCACTCACCCCAATGTCGGTAACTTGCAACGTTGCAAATAGAACCACCGAGCAAACCTTACTGAAATAATTTCAGGATGGGCTACAGATCAGTTGGAATAAAGAACACTGTTGCTGGGCTGCCTGGGTGGCTCAGTGGGTTAAAGCCTCTGCCTTCGGCTCAGATCCTGATCTCAGGGTCCTGGGATCGAGCCCCGCATCGGGCTCTCTGCTCAGAAGGGAGCCTGCTTCCTCCTCTCTCTCTGCCTGCCTCTCTGCCTATTTGTGATCTCTCTCTCTCTGTCAAATAAATAAATAAAATCTTTAAAACGCACACACACTGTTGCTGATGGAATGAGAGACGTGTGCCAAAGACGCGTGCGCAAACTGATGCTCAACAAACCCTAAGAGGCTGATTTTTGTGCTGCATTAGCCACTCACATGCTCCCTGACGCCGCACGGGGAGGTCTAAAGAACTCGCAGAAAGTGGTGAGTGGAGACTAGCTGCGAAAGGAAGGTGGAGGGGAGAGGACACCCCCTTCCTGTGGGACATTGCTCTTCAGGTGGGAAACCAGAGAACCCAGAACAGGGATATTCTTTTTAAAGTTTACTTCTCCAGAAGTAAAAGGGAGCACCCTTTCCTGGTACACTTTTTCCCCACTACATTAGAGCTCTGAACCTTAGGTCCTGTGATGTTACGGGACATAATATAATGAAAGAACAGTGGACAGTAAGCAAGCTGGTCGCAACCACACCTTTTGAAGATCTATAGGTCCACTCACTTCAAAGTGCGTCCTGTGGAAAATGCCAAGAATCCGTTTTAAGAACGAAGCTAATCGCCAATTGTGCAAAGGGTCTTCCCTGGCATTTCCGGCCCTCGGTTGGCATGCTTCAGGGGACGTGCCCTCGGGGGACGATGAATAATTGTTCTTGGCATGAGGCATTGTGCGCTTGACTCTGCTTCAAATATCCCTTGCAGAGTTTTCTTTCCTCCTATGTTTAAAATTGCTTTTTAAATTCCACTGTGTTATCAGAAGGGGTTGTGAACTCTGAAAGTGTCACCGTCTTCTTTCGATCCATTTCCTTCCCTTTAAGGACGGGGGCTTTAATACATAACGTATTCATTGAGAGAGCGGCTTCTCCAACCCGCCGGGCCACCGCTCCCGGACAGCATTTGTACTTCTCTGTTTATCTAGGTGTGTTTCTTTGTTTTCACCTTTATTTTTTTTAAAAAGAAAAAGGACATTTTAAAAGGGAGTTTTATGAGCCTGGTGTGAAATCTGGGAAAGTCCCACAGTCTAACGAAGAATATTATCAATGGGCTGTGGGTAAAAATTCAGGAGCAAATAGAAACCCAGGTGAAGGGGTAACTGAAGTCTAAATGCACCCCAGCGCAGCTTATCTGATGGCTAGAGTCCCCGAGAATCCATTTTCCACATCCTCCCACCTTGCACACCTTCTTGTTCTAAGACTCCCTTTCTCCTTCCCTCCCTCTTTCTCATCCTCCTCCTTCCTCTCTCCAGTGTGCTTGGAGGAGAAATTAAGATATCTGGGAATATGAAGAAAACATATTTTGTGGCATTTATCTTTTAAAAGCAACCCACCAACCTTCTATAAGAAGGAGATTCGGTCTTTTTAGGCTCGACGAGCTACCTGCACTGACTTTCCTGGCTCACCGCCAATGTTCTTCACTTTGTTGAGACACGTTGCTCATCTCCGAAAGGCTGTATCAGCCTACACACCTCCAAATCGTATCGCTGAGGCTATCAAATATTCAGGACATCAGGATAAAGTTGAAACATTTCAATAGTTTATTTTGATTTTAATTTACACTGAACTCAAGGCACTTTATCCACAGAACAAGCTGCCAAACAGTTAAATCTGAGAAGCCCTCTCTCCCTCCCTGATGGGAGGGATGAGCAGTGATCCTAGAATCAATTACGTGTAGATGGACAGATGGGCGGAAGTCACCCCCCAAATCTCACTTTATCCAACTAGAAGCTTTCTTATTTCGAAAGCTTTAGCTCTGAATGCTTCTCTACAGGCCAGCATATCCAGTTGATTATCAGTCCAGACTCTTCCTCCCTTATTTCCCAGACATTGGTCTTGACTCCCAGCTGCTACCACGCCCGCCACACTGGACGTGCCCAAAAGTGCACAGGGGCTCACAGGTGCGTGCACACACATCCACATGCACACACAGCTCTGTGTCCAGGCCCAGCGTCCCCTGAGCCTCTCTGGGCAGTGACAGAGAACAGGACATCCAGTTGACACTTACTTCTGCTGTTTCCACAGGTCCCCATCTAGTGGGTCATGCCCAACTGTACCCCACCCTGTCTCCAGGCAAATACCTTTTGCCTCAGGTCACAGATGGAAGTTGATTTCCCAGCTCTGAAGCCTGGCTTGCATTTTTCTACTGAATATATCATTCCTGTCTTTGGGTAGGTTTGGTTTTTTGGTTGTTTTTTTTTTTTAAGATTTTTAATTTATTTATTTGACAGACAGAGACCACAAGTAGGCAGAGAGGAGGAAGCAGGCTCGCCGCTGAGCACAGAGCCGGATGTGGGGCTCAATCCCAGGACCCTGAGATCACAACCTGGGCAGAAGGCAGAGGCTTTAACCCACTGAGCCACCCAGGTGCCCCTGTTGGTTTTTTTTTTTTCCTGTCTTTTGTTTTTCCATTTTCCGAGGTCTTGGTTTATAAATTCACATCAACCCTCATAGTCAACTGCCTATTGGCCTCCTTTTGTCAGTCGTTTCCTCAGCAGAAAGCACTACACAGATGCACAATAATTTACAAAGGCAGCCTGGGTTTCCCAGGCCACCCCAGCGGGAAGGCAGGGCTGAGGTCTTGAGAAGATTCACACAAAGCAGTTGGCAGCTTTGCCCAGCCTCACCACCTCAGAACGCCAATCCCTCTTCACACCCACCCCCCCACACCCTCTGTCGGGAAGTCCACGGAGTATTCAGGAGCACAGCCCTCCTCAGTAACTCACAGTGCCTGTCCCCTCCCTTCCCTCCTACGCTTGCTCCTCAGAAGGCTCTGCACCCACGAAGCAGCGTACTCCCTGTGAACTCCTAAGGGTGGTGCTCTGGCTGGGAGCACTGCCGAAGGGGTCCCTGGGGAGGTGCTCCCAGTGTCTGTACCAAAGCCGTCCCCTTGGAGGGCAGAGAAGTCAGCGCCAGAGGGCCAACCGCCCGTGGCCCCCAAACTACAGGCTTCACTTCCAGCGGCAGTAGAAGCCGCTGGACCTGCAGGTTTCTGTCCCTCACAAGGGAAGGCCGTTCCACTCCCCAAACTTTGTCCTCAATTCCCTTTGTCCTGGAGCTCATCAGTGAGAGCCTCTCACAGTCCAGGACTGTCGAGACATTAGCAAGGAGGCTTGTCCTGTATTTACACCCATGCTTTTGCTATAGGACCCAGTCACAAACCCAGGGACAGGCCAGCACCCACCACAAATAAGAGAATCCTAAATGGTCTTGAAGGCAGCTTCCCTTCCATCCTGAGTATGATGCTTTCCAGGTGACTTCTTGAGAACTACCCCCCAAAAGACTCACAGACCAGCCTCTCAGGCAAACCCAGTCACATTCAAACCCTTGCCTGAACTATGCAGTCTACATTCTAGTGGCAATCTTTGCTACACATAAATATTGTGCTGTGGGTGTCCTGGCTTGGAAACGTGAGAAAGGTCTGCCCCCCCCACCCCATTGTTTTTATGTCTATTATATTAAAAAATGTGCTCCTGGTCTTCAACACAATGATTTTTCTAAGGGCAAAAGGATTATATTTTAAAGGAAAGTGAGGGGCACCTGGATGGCTCAGTCAGTTTAGTGGTTAAGCATCTGCCTTCAGCTCAGGTCATGATCCCAGGGTCCTAGGATCCCTAAGCCGGGAGCCTGCTTCTCCTTCTCCCTCTGCCCCTCCCCCCGCTACTGATTTCTCTATTTCTCTCTCAAATAAATAAATAATATCTTTTTTTAAAAGGGGGGGGGTAATTGCACCAACCTTGGACTATGTCCACTCAGTCCCTCTGATCAGCCATTCTTCATCTCTGTGGGATGCGACCCATCCCGAAGGAAAAAATCAGCTTGCCCCTCTCCAGCCTGCCCTCCCCGTTCTATGCCAGAGCTTTCACATTCATTGGAAAGCATTAGACATCGATGGGTAAGCCAGGGGAGGGGAGGAAGCTGACGCTCATTAAATCCCATGAAGCACCAGACCCCGCCCACACTGGCTAACTCACCCTCTCATTAACTGTGTGTGCTATTTTTCTGAGTGCATTTTACATAAGAAGATATCCATACTCAGAAAAGAGAATCGACCCCAACTAATGGTGATGGTGTGACAAGGTTCAGATTCAGATCTGCCCGACTCGAAACTCTGCACTCTTTCATTTAACTGAAGCTTTCCTCAAGACCGAGATGTATAGAATGGCCCAGAAGAAGGGAAGCATCCAAGAAAACCTCAGGGGCCATGAAGAACATTGGGTAAATGGTGACCACCTTAGGGCACTGTAGCTTCCCTCTGGCTGCATCTGCACTGGTCTTGATAGTTAAAACCCCCTCCTAAGACTGTCTACAGCTTTTCAATTTCAAGTCCTTGGCACCGGGTCACATTGCTAAAACTCCAGTCACCTGGAATTGAGTGACAAGTGGAGTACCTAAAGTTTTCTACGAGTTCACGAAATGTGGGGAGTGAGCTTCCCTGACTCACGTCAGTGGCGTCTCCCTACTGCCCCACCAGAAAGGGGACTCCAAGTTAATTTTTAAAACTCTTCTCTTGATGAGATCTAAATGAAGATCTCACTGCTGCTGGCCCTTTCCACTCTGGCGTGGACGGATACTTGGGCCTGGTCCTACCCGGGCTGATTAGAATCTGACTCTTTAATCTCTGGCCCCGTATTCAAAAGTGGAAACTAAAACACATTTAGATTTTTCACAGAGAGTTGATTAGTTCCACCACAAAGTTATCTGCTAGTTCTCCAGTTAATGCCTTAACCAAACAGAATAATAAACAGTTAACTGTGTGACTATAATAAAGAAGAATATCTCATTAGAAAATGGGAGTACTTTTCTTTATTTTCAAGGGTGCAATCCTCAGAATTCAACAACATGTTAACAATTAGTTATTTCAAACAACGTCCTCTTCTCTATCTCAAATATTATCACATCTACCATCTTTACAACCAAATATTCAGATATACACACAAAAAAATTATACATGTTGCCAGGGTCCATTTTACTAAAAAAAAAAAAAAAAAAATCACAGTTGTTAAGTTTTGCTACTATACTCCTGGTTCTTTGGTGTGGAGGACAAAAAGTCTGCGACCACCATAAACATTTCTAAATTTAAAATGAGCTCTAACCTCCGTATACACACTCAACATAGCGTTTCTTTTTAATCTCCTGTTTCCTATCCTAAACCCTATCTCTTTCAGTGATGCAATCTGAGTAACCCCATTCAGAGCATGTTCTTGCCAATATCAAGTACAACAGTTCACAGACTCCTGTTTTTCTCATATTCGTCCAACTTCTAATCCTCACTCAACCAGAGAGAGATAGAAAGATTGAAGGCCCTGAAGAAAGACTCTATTAATTTTACAGCCATTCAATTAAACTATGACTTCTGCAACTTCTAAGTTCTCATCTGACCATCTGGGAACCTATGCCAAAACATACAAGGACAGAGTTTGTTTGCATTTTGCAAAGAGCTGGGAATCAAATACATGTTTACTGTAAGCTAAATTCCATCAGTGTCCTAATCAAACATGTATAATTCTATAAATATATTCCAGCCCTGATTTGAAAGTAGAAAGGAGGAAAACATTTCCTTCCTTCCCTCCCCCTCCCCTGTACAGTTCAATTCTGCTCAATTTAGATCCCTAACAGCTAAGATTTTTGAGATGCAACTGAGCTTATTGGTTAGGAGTGTAGATTTTGGAGCCAGACCTCCTGGATCAGAATCCTGGCCACACTGCTTGCTAACTGTGTGACCTTGTGCAAACGACTTAATATCTCTTGTGCCTGGGTTTTCTCATCTGCAAAATGGGGATATTACAGAATACCTACCTCATAGGAAGCTATGAAAATTAAAGAAATCAACATTGTGTAAAGATTTTAAAGGTAACCCAGATAAGTATTTGATAAAGGGACAAAAGAAAAAAAAAAGCTAAGTGACATCACAGGTCACACACCATCTCCTGCTTTTAAGGAAATCAAAAGCTAGCTAGGAACATGAAACAAAAGTAAAGAGTAGTGCAAAGAAACACAGAACAATTATGAAATAAGTACTGGTTTTTGGTGATGGCTATAAGTGAATATAACTGGAATATTTGCCTAAGAACAGGAATAGTTAAGGGGCGCATGGGTGGCTCAGTGGGTTAAAGCCTCTGCCTTCAGCTCAGGTCATGATCCCAGGGTCCTGGGATCAAGCCCCGCATCGGGCTCTCTGCTTGGCAGGGAGCCTGCTTCCTCCTCTCTCTCTCTCTGCCTACTTGTGATCTCTGTCTGTCAAGTAAATAAATAAAATCTTAAAAAAAAAGAAAAACAGGAATAGTTATGAAGTCCTTTAAACTGATAAACTGATCCAACCATGGTCATTTTACTCATGGTAACGTTTAGGTTTAAAACTATCCTAAAGGGGGGCGCCTGGGTGGCTCAGTGGTTAAAGCCTCTGCCTTCGGCTCAGGTCATGATCCCAGGGTCCTGGGATCAAGCCCCACATTGGGCTTTCTGCTCAGCAGGGAGCCTGTCCCCCACGCCACCCCCCCCACCTACTTGTGATCTCTGTCTGTCAAATAAATAAATAAAATCTTTGGGGGGAAAAATCCCTTTCACCTACTTAAAAGATGCCTGGGTGGCTCAGTCGTTAAGTGTCTGCCTTTGGCTCATGTCATGATCACAGGATCCTGGGATTGAGCCCCGCGTCGGGCTCCCTGCCTGTCTGGGGGGTCTCCTTCTCCCTCTCCCACTCCCCCTGCTTGTGCTCCCTCTCTCATTGTGTCTCTCTGTCAGATAAATTACAAAAATTTTTTAAATGTAATAAACAAAATTAAAAAAAGAAACTCTCCTAAAGAGGGAAAATACGCATCTTCTTGGAGCTTCCACTTCTGGATTCCCAATCTGGGCTATTACTGCTACTGCTTCATTTTTTTCACCAGCTGGAGTGAAGACTTCTCTCGGCATTTCTGGCCTAGAAGAAATAAACTCCAACTTATATTTGAATGTCATTGGACGCTCAGTGGTGATGGAGGCGATAAGCAACAATTCTCTCCCCCTGAGCCTTTAAGTAACTGTAAAGTTTGGAAATTCTTCACGTGAAGGTATTCACATCTCTGTTTTCTTAAAGCTTCAGTAAGAATGGAAGTCGACCAAAAAGCATCCATTTCTCCCCAGAGTGCATGGAGTGCCAAATGGTGTGCCTACTATAGCGCAAGGCTATATTCCATGAATATGAAGAAGAACTCAAAGAGAAAAAAAAAATCGTTCTGGAAAACTTTACCATCACACTGGAGGGACAAAGCAGGCTGATAAGTTTAAGACAATCAGAGGACAGTATCAAGCTCATGTGGAAGGAAGTGCCTGTGGGGTGGACCTTCAAGATGCAGAAGAGCCTTACCCAGAGTCTCAAGAAGGTGAATTTTCTGGTACAGATACCCAAAACCTGTAGGTACAAGATGCCTTTGAAGTTAATTTAATGGCTAAGTAAGGAACGGCATAGGGCTGCAAATCAGGAGGACACAGCTCAGCTAGAGTAGACCAGACACAAGAGGAACACACCACCACCACACCACACCACTGGGTTGAGTTTCTAGTAAGCGTAAGTCTAACGGTCCCTTATTTTGTGATTCACTAGATGAAAATCTACTTAATGTTTCAGTTTGGAAGAGTAGTACATCCATTTTCTCATAGGTCATAAAATATAACGGAAAATGAGAAAATCGTTTGTATTTGCTTTTGAGCTATAGCCATTGACAGCAGAATAAAACAAATAGGACGGGACCAGAAAGGGGAGGTAACTGTGGGATGTTCATGGCATAAAAGGGACAACAGCGGGAACTTGTGGGGAAGCTGGGGAATGTGTGCCTGGCCCGACGCACCCAGATTCAGGGCTTTAAAAAACACTGTGCTGGCCCCGTCAAACGTCATCAGCAGGGCCTGCCGGAGGACCCTCTGACACCTTCAGGCCAGATAGGCTGGGCAAATTAGATTACAACCAAAGTACCAGGGTGTCTGGGTGGCTCACTCGGTTAAGCACCCCACTCTTGGTTTCCACTCAGGTCATGATCCTGTGGTCGTGGGCTCGAGCCCTGTGTTGGGCTCTGTGCTCAGTGCAGGGTCTACTTCAGATTCTCTTTCCCTTTCCTTCTCACCTTGCACTCTCTCTTTCTCAAATAAATAAATAAAATCTTAAAAAAAAAAAGCACCAAGTCGTGGAGATGTAATGTACAACATGGGGACTGTAGTCAATATTATACTATAATTTTGAAAGTTGCTAAGAAATTCTCATCACAAGGATAAAAAAAAAAGTGTAACTTGTTGTGGGGACAGATGGTAAATGGGCTTAATGTGATGATCCTTTCGCAATGTACACAAATGTTGAATTATTATGCTGTATACCTGAAACTAATATAATGTATCCTCAGTTATACTTTAATTTTTTTTAACAAGCAGCCAAGTGTAAAACAAGAAAAGCTGATTACTTTTTAGAAAGAAAAATCTCTATGTCAAAAGACTAGGCAGGAGGTCCAGAACTTGGAGGATGCTGGAAACAAGGGACTGGGCAGAGAAAACAGTAGCACAGGACAGTACTAAGAGCCAGACCTGGTTAGAAATCAACCTCAGGACATAGAGAATCTGAGGCCACATATGAATATAGACAAGTGGTGGGGCAAGGTAGGGCAAGACTAATGGCCCATGCCCATAATTTCTTTATGGCTTTCCACCAGGATTTCCATTAGATACGCTGATAAGGTTCCGAGTGGCTCCGTTTTTTTATTTTCCTTTTAAAACATATACTTTCTACTATGATTTTGCATGCTGATTTTCATTTTCTTTGATTTTGATCAAAATTACGCATGTGCTAAGTTCAGTGACAAGACTTGTCAAGAAAGCAACAGTAAGAGCCCCACCCCATCTTTTATTCCCCAAAGACAACCACTTTCAAATCTTTCGGGGTCTGAGGCCCATATGGTTTTCACATCTGTCACTCACTGATCACCAGGGTGGGTTCATCTGATCAGGCTCGCTAAGCAGGTGTCTCCTTCCTCCTTACCACTCCATGTGCATCCATCCGAAAGCTGCATGCCCCATGGAAGCAGATGACCCATCCCCCAAGAGGAAGACCACTCTTCATCACAGGTGTACAAGTAGCTGCACTCCCCTGCTAGAACCTCGGAACAAGCTCTCAAATCGTTAGCTAATTGTCTTTGTATTTACATCCATATCTGCAATTAACTTACACGTATTGCTACTTCTGAGTTTTTTCATGGTACATATTATCTGGTGATTTTCACCCCTTTGTAGACACACATCCATTTCATTTCCACCATCTTTCCAATTAGTTATCCTATAATTTATGTTTGATCCATATTCAGGAATTACACTATTATATCCATGTAAATGCTATTCACAGATTATTTGTGTGATACAAGGGTTACTCTTCCTTGCTAACACAATAATTTGTTTTCCTTGGGACTTATTTGCTTTTGCTTTACTTACATCTCTATTAATTCTTATTAATTCAATTCTTGGGGGTGCCTGGCTGGCTCAGTCAATAGAGTATACACACTTGATCTTGGGGTTGTAAGTTCAAGCCCCATGTTAGGTGTAGAGATTATTTAAAAATAAAATCTTTAAAAAAATTCAATTCTCAGTTCTCCTCTAGTTCAGTAAATCTTTGCATAATACACTCAAATGCGAGTGCATGTTCACACCTGTCCTTTTCTTTCTTGACCTGGTGGGTTTACACCTTTCTAACAACACCGTTTTATCTTCCCTTCATCAATGCTACAAGAGGGAGGAGAGCCAGATGTAGATCTTCACTGTGCCATCCTTGCCCAGCGGGCCAGAACTGCTTAATGCTGCTTGAACCTGTCACCTTTACCAGTTGACGGTTTAATGGGAGTTTCAGCCCTTGGGAAACTGAAATACAAGGAGGAAGACATGTGCCAAAAATAGAGATGAGGGATTCATTTTCAATGCCCCTGGTTTTAAATTTCCTAAGCTGCTCTGTGGCTTGATCTGAAGCATCTCGTGTGAGGGAGCCTCTCCCAAAGGAAGAAAGCCACACTCATGGAAGACATCAGCATCTACCTCATGGCCAGCGCTGACTGGATCTTTGCCCTTGGCCACTACTTGCTTTCTGAGGTGACCTTCAGTCAGACTTCCCTGCAGTGTACCATTCTTCAGGGTACGGCTACAGGTATCTGCTGTCTTGTTTTTCAAGAGATATGGGATGTCATGAATAAAAAGCTGAGGAAGGAACTATTTCTCTTCTGGTCATATCCATGTTTGTCACTTGATGACACGTTTCTGGTGCCCCAACCCTATAGTCCTAAAATGATTACAGCTTCGGATCTGGTCCTAGGAAATTTGTGAAGTAGGGAGAGTATGCCATAGACAAGATCCCATTCTTCATATGGTCATGCTCTTCTCACTCATGGCTCACGTCTTGTCCCAAGCTCCTGACCTGTGTGTACTAGGAAAAGCACTGGCTGAAGTAAGACAGGTGTGGCCTCCTTTCTTTACCAGCTGTGTGATGCTGGGAAGTAATAAAATCTCTCTTAAGCCCATAACTATTTACAAACTGGAGAAACTATTATGATACTTATAGTTAATAAATATAGAACTTCCATTTCTAACAATATTAAGGATTTAATAACCTGAAAACTCCCACAATAATATAATTAAAAATATCAAATAAAATATGGATTCCTTTTAAATGCCTAGTTGGGGTCTCAAAAATGGGGAACTCTCCAGAGGCCAGAAATGAAGAGGAAACCAGAAACCAGAGTGAAAGTTGTGTGTGAGCCCACTCTGTGACAACACAGGGTTGGGAAGGAAGGAGCAATCTCCACTGTCCGGAGGAACCAAGAGGGAAAACTGCAACTCCCATATAAAGATACAACTGTCCATGGTAACTCAGAAAACAATGAATTGGGGAAAAAATCACCTCCAGTACAGGCAGAGAAAGAGAAAGCCATTCTATTTCTGATAGGGTTAAAAAAAAAAAAAAAATTCCCTCTGGGAAATCAAAACCTCAGCGAGATCTCTCACAAGTTTGAAGAAATCCTGCTACCCAAGATGAAATCTTGGATTACCTAGAAAACCAATATAGAAACCCTCTAAATGGACATGATTCCCAAACTCAAGTTCACACATAGCATATGGAGAAAGAAACTACCATCAGTGAGAGTCAGTAGACAAAATAAACAGCAGGATTCAATTCTTAAGAAATTCTGACCATTAAAAAAATGCAAAGAGATTAAAAAAATAAAAATTTAAATGATTTAAGACAAAAGTCATAAAAAAATATAAGAAACAAATAAGATGTACTTTAAAAAAGGAGTAGGCAGGGGGCCCTGGGTGGCAGACTAGGTTAAGCGGCTGCCTTCAGCTCAGGTCATGATCCCAAAGAGAAACTCAAAATGCTTAAAAAACCTCAACGTGAGGCAGGAATCTATCAAAATCCTAGAGGAGAATATAGGCAGTAAACTTTTCAACATCAGCCACAGAAACTTCTTTCAAGACATGTCTCCAAAGGCAAAGGAAACAAAAGCAAAAATGAACTTTTGGGACTTCATCAAGATCAAAGTTTCTGCACAGCAAAGGAAACAGTCAACAAAACAAAGAGGCAACCCATGGAATGGGAGAAGATATTCATGAATGACACTACAGACAAAGGGCTGATATCCACGATCTGTAAAGAACTCCTCAAACTCAACACTCAAAAAAGCAAATAATCACATCAAAAAATGGGCCAAAGACATGAACACTTCTCCAGAGAAGACATACAAATGGCTAACAGACATATGAAAAAATGTTCATCATCATTAGCCATCAGGGAAATTCAAATCAAAACCACATTGAGATACCACCTTACACCAGTTAGAATGGCCAAAATTAACAGACAAGAAACAACAAGTGTTGGAGAGGATATGGAGAAAAGGGAACCCTCTTACACTGTTGGTGGGAATGCAAGTTGGTGCAGTCACTTTGGAAAACAATGTGGAGATTTCTTAAGAAATTAAAAATAGAGCTGCCTGGGGCGCCTGGGTGGCTCAGTGGGTTAAAGCCTCTGCCTTCAGCTCAGGTCATGATCTCAGGGTCCTGGGATCGAGCCCCGCATCGGGCTCTCTGCTCCGCTGGGAGCCTGCTTCCTCCTCTCTCTCTGCCTGCCTCTCTGCCTAGTTGTGATTTCTCTCTGTCAAATAAATAAAATATTTAAAAAAAAAATAGAGCTGCCTTATGGCCCTGCAACTGCACTACTGAATATTTACACCAAAGATATAGATGTAGTGAAAAGAAGGGCCATAGGTACCCCAATGTTCATAGAAGCAATGACCACAATTACCAAAATGTTGCAAAGAGCTGAGATGCCTTTTAACAGACGAATGGATAAAGAAGATATGGTCCACATATATACAATGGAATATTACGCCTCCATCAGAAAGTGTCAATACTCAACTTTTGTATCAACATTGATGGGACTGGAGGAGATTATGCTGAGTGAAATAAGTCAAGCAAAGAAAGTCAATTATCATATGGTTTCACTTACTTGTGGAGCATAAGGAATGACATGGAGGACAATAGGAGAAGGAAAGGAAAAGTGAATTGGGGGAAATCAGAGGGGGTGATGAACCCTGAGAGACTATGGACTCTGAGAAAAAAACTGAGGGTTTTGGAAGGGAGGGGGTGGGAGGATGGGTAAGCCTGGTGGTGGGTATTAAGGAGAGCACGTATTGCATTGAGCACTAGGTGTGGTGCATAAACAATGAATCTTGGAATACTGAAAAGATAAAATTTTTAAAAAATATATGTTCAATTTAAAAAAAAATGATCCCAGGGTCCTGGGATGGAACCCCACATCAGTCTCTCTGCTCAGTTGGGAGCCCGCTTCTCCCTCTCCCTCTGCCTTCCATTCCCCCTGCTTTTGCTTTCTGTGTCAAATAAATAAATAAAATATTTTTTTAATGTTTAAAAAAGGAATAGGTAGGCTTAAAAAACAAATAGAGCTTATCGTAATAAAAAGTATAGCTGATGAAAAGAAAACATCTCAGTGGATCTGTTTTAACAAACTATTAGACAAAGCTAAGGGAAGAATTAGTAAAAGGAAGAGAAACCTAAGGATATGGCACAGAACACAGGATTTAAAAAGGGATTTAAATACATGGAAAATAAAATGAAAATGTCCAACAAATACCCAACTAGAATTCAAGGAGAAATGGAGACTGGTATTAAAAAAGACATTATTGAGATGCCTGGGTGGCTCAGTAGGTTAAATGACTGGCTATAGCTCAGGGTCCTGGGATTAGGCCCCACATCAGGCTCTCTGCTCAGCAGGGAGTCTGCTTCTGACTCTCTCTGCTCATGCTCTCTCTGTTTTTCTCAAGTAAAATTTCTTTAAAAATCTTTTAAAAAATAAATAAATAAAAGAGACATTGTCTGAAAATAAGGTACTTCAGTTACCTAACGCATTTTAGCCCCGAATAAATAGTAATGATTTTGAATTTGGTTCTTATACTTATGCAACTCTGAAACTCAAGCACCAGAAACCACAAGAGTTCAGACATTGCTGTAGGTCTTCTGCAGTCTGCTATGTTTATGGAATATTTATAAAATGAAAAAAAACTTAGAGGTAACTTACATAACTTAGTCAATAAACTGAGTGTTGATCCTAGCTCTCTCACTTACTGGCTAAGCATATTGCTTAACTCACTGAGCTTAACTCAATTTCTTCAGCTATAAAATGGAAATAAAACAATCTTCAAAAAAAAGTGCTGCTCTAAAGATCAAAAGTACAAAATCTATATAAAACAGTTAATACAGAGGTTGGCACAGAATAAGCATTCAATAAATGAAAGCTAGCAATATTGCTTATTACTAATTTTTACTTCAAATGAAAAATTAGAAGCCCAGAGAAGTTAAATAATTTATGAGATACACAGTATAGTAATAGTTGACCGAGAATTAGAATCCAGTGTTCTCAGTTCATGTTCTTGTACTTCCTCTGCCATGTTTCACTGTTTCTCAAGTGCAGAAATTAGGGATCTAGAAGCTAGCTGACTTGAAAACAGCTATATGAGACTTCAGAAGTGTGGCCCAAAATGTTTCCATCCTGTCTTAAGATGACATAATATACAGTGTGCAGACACAATAAGCTTTCATGACACAAACAAATGAATAATTGACAAGGAAATATCAGCCTAGGGAAGATATTTCAAGGCATTTCAAATGAGAGGGCAAATCTAATGTCTCAAGGCATATCAAGAGAAGATCAATGGCAGCTCCACTTCTCAGAGTGATGAGGTGTACAGAGGCACCAGTTCCTTGATCTTAGTGACCCAGGCAATAAAATCACTTATATGTAGCTGGGAGATAGATGCCTTCTCCATGGTATATTGCAAATAGCCTCTGGAGTTCCACTCGTATCAACCAGTATCAAACTCACAGAGATTTAAGTGTTTTGTAGCACCCAAAGAAACCTGAAATTGTCTATTGTCAAAGATAGTATCTTGCTGGCCCTGAGCGAGTCTGCAAATGTGGTATCTATTGTGCAGTTAGGAGACTCAACAATATGCTACCTATAAGAGAGTCACATCAGCTTTTTTTTTTTTTTAACTTTAACTTTAAAGACACACAGAGATTAAAAGTAAAGGAATGAACAAACACATTCTACACATAAGGGAAACAAAAGAAAGTAGAAAGAGTTAAACTTGTATTAAATAAAACAGATTTTAAGATAAAGAATATAATAAGAGACAAAGAAGGTCATTATATAATGATAAGGGGATCAATCCAACAGGAAAATATAACATTAGTAACATAAGAGCACCAAAATATACAAAACAATTATTAGCAGACCTCAAGGTGGAAATAGACAGCAATACAATAATAGTAAGGGACTTCAATACTCTACTTTCAACAATGGATAGATCATTTAGATAGAAAATCAACAGGGAAACATAGGACTTAACTGGAATGTTCGACCATATGGACTTAATAGATATACACAGAACATTCCATCCCAAAACAGCAGAATAAACACTCTTTCAAATCCACATGGAACATTCTCCGGGATAGATCATATCTTAGGCCACAAAACAAGTCTTACTAAGTTTAAGAAGATTGAAATCATATTGAGCATTTTTTCTGACCACATGATATGAAACCAGAAATCTATTATAAGAAGAAAACACAAATATGTGGGTACTAAACAATGTACTACTGACTAACAATTGGGTCAGAGAAGGAACCAAAAAAGAAATTTAAAAATATCCTGGAACAAGTGGAAATGGAGATGAAATATACCAAAATTTATGGGATGCAGCAAAAGCAGTGCTAAGAGGGAAGTTCATAGTGATAAACACCTACAATTAGAAATAAGAAAGATCTCAAACAAACAACCTAACTTAACTCTCAAGGACTAGAAAAAGGACAAACAAAGCCCAAAGTCAATAGAGGAAAAAAATAACAAAGATCATAGCATATATAAATGAAATAAGAACTAAAAGACAATAGAAAAGGTACTCAGCATCACTAATCATGTGTAAATCAAAACCACAAGATATCACCTCACAGTTGTTACATGGTTATTATCACAAAGGTAAGAGATAACAAGTGTTGGCAAGGATGCAGAGAAAAGGGAACACTTGTACACTGTTAGTGGAAATGTAAATTGGTGTGGCCCCTATGGGAAAAAATATGGTGGTTTCTCAAAAAATTAAAAAGAGAACTACCATATGATCCAGAAGTCTCACTGCTGGTTACATATCCAAGGGAAATGAAAACAGGATATCAAAGAGCTATCATCACTCCCATGTTCACTGCAGCATTATTCATAATAGCTAAGATATGGAACAGCCTATGTGTCCATCAGTTGATGGGTGTATGGATAAAAAAGATGTGCTATCTACACACAACAGAATGTTATTCAGTCATGAGAAAAAAATGAAACCCTACTATTAGCAACAACATGGTTGTACCTTGAGAGCATTATGCCAAGTAAATAAGCAAAATGGAGAAAGACAAATACTGCATGATATTGCTTATATGTGGAATTTTTTTTTAAAAAAGTCAAATCCATAGAAATAGAGAATAGAAAAGTGGTTGCCAGGGTTTGGAGGTAGGGGAAATAAAGAGAGTGTGGTAAAAGGACACAAACTTTTAGCTACAAAATGAATAAGGTCTGAGGAGCTAATGTAAAATATGGTTGATAACACTATACTGTATAATTGAAATTCACTAAAAGAGTACAGCTTAAATATTCTCACACACAAAAAAAGATAAATATGTGAAGTAATGGATGTGTTCATTAACTAGATGGGGGAAATAGTTTCATAATGTATATGTATATCAAATCACCATGGCATACACTTTAAGTATCTTACAATTCTTTATTTCAAGTATGTGTCAATAAAGTTAAATTAAATATTAAAATAAAATAATACTAAAATATGCTATGGAACTCGCATTGATGACAAAGATGAAGTACAAGGACCAGGTTAACCCTCCCACCAGAAACTACAAAAAACTAGACAAAATGCATGAAAAAGAGTTTTCACAAATTAAACATCAGACAGCACAAGTCAGTGATTCCTGAGAGAGGTACATGAGGTTAGTACTTTGCTGTAGTTTACTGACAAGAGTTTTTCAGGCCACAGTGAACTGATGTGGAATGCAGGTGGAACCATGCAATCTCCCTGAGCTGAAGAAACGGAGCTGTTAGTCTGGGAAAACCAAGGCAGTTAGAACTTGCAAAGCAAAGTAATGGAAGAGAGGGTTGAACAGAAGGAAATCTCTGGACATTTATTTATTCAGCTAAGTTCTGATAAGGACATACATGTGAGGAGACTAAGGATGGCTAAGGAAATAAATATCCAAAAGGAGTAGAGAGAACAATTCCTGGAGTTTATGCAAAATCATAAATAATTCATGTTCCTATTAGCCAGAATGGAAAACCTCATAACTCATGAATTATCAGGTCAGGTGGGGCATTCCTCAGCAGTGGGCAGAAGTTAAACCTAGATTGAAGGATGGCTCTGGGCATACCTTAAAAAGTTTTAAAGCAAGCCCTAAAAGCATCAAAATATTTCTACATAATTGTTTCACATCCAGAATGAATCACAAGAATATTTATAGAAATACAAATATAACAATCATCCCAATGAATAAAATTCACAATGTCTGATATCTAATCAAAAATTACCAGGCATGCAAAGAACCCATAATTAGAAAACAATCAGTAGAAACACACTTAGAAGTGATAGAATTAATATAAACATTAAAACAGTGTCTTAACTGTATTCTTTATGTTCAAGAAGCTAAAAGAAAGATGAGTATATTAAATAGCAACATGGAAGATTTTTTTTTAAAAGATCCAAATCAAACCTCTAGAAGTGAAAATATGAGAAAAGAAGACTATCAACCTAGGATTCTACAGCAAACAAAAAGAAGTTTCAAAAATGAGGAAAAATAGTTTTCTTGAGACATACAAAAGCCGAAATGAGTCATCACCAGCAAATCTGCACCATAAAAAATTTTAATTTTAAGTCCTTCAAGCAAAAAAGAAAATGATATAGAAATCTGCACCTACACACACACACAAATAAAATCAAGAACACCAAATGATATGTGGGTAATTCAAGACATTTTTTCTCATTTTTAACATCTCCTTAAAAAATACTTGACTGTTTAAAAAAAAAAAATGGTAAAGCACTGTGGAGTCAATGACAAAAGCAAAATGTATGATGACAGCACAAAGACCAGAAAAGGAGGATGGACATATACTGTTATAAAGTTCTTATGCTAGGGCACCTGGGAGGCTCAGTGGGTTAAAACCTCAGGTCATGATCCCAGGGTCCTGGGATTGAGCCACATCGGGCTCCCTGCTGAGCAGGGAGCCTACTTCCACCTTTCTCTCTCTGCCTGCTTCTCTGTCTACTTGTGATCTCTGCCTGTCAAATAAATAAATAAATAAAATCTTTTTAAAAAATTAGATTAAAGTTCTTATGCTACACATGGGGTGGTATAATATTACTTAAATATAGACTATGATAAGCTAAAGAGCTATATATCTCAAAAAACCCACAAAATAATAAACAAAAAGTACAGCTCTTAAGCCAACAAAGGGGGTAAACAGAATTTTAAAAATCAATTAATCCAAAAGAAGCCATAAAAAGGAGGGGAAAGGGGAACAAAAAACAGATGGAACAAATAGAAAACAAATAGCTGGAGGGTAGATTTAAACACTGCCATACAACTAATCACATTAAATATAAGCATTTTAAAAGCCCTCTTTAAAAAGCAGAGATTGGGGCGCCTGGGTGGCTCAGTGGTTTGGGCTGCTGCCTTCGGCTCGGGTCATGATCTCGGGATCCTGGGATCGAGTCCCGCGTCGGGCTCTCTGCTTGGCAGGGAGCCTGCTTCCTTCTCACTCTCTCTGCCTGCCTCTCTGCCTGCTTGTGATTTCTCTCTGTCAAATAAATAAATAAAATCTTAAAAAAAAAAAAAAGCAGAGATTGAATTAAAAAAAAAAAAAGCAAGATCCAACTATTTGCTGCCTAGAAGAAACACTTTTTTTTTTTTAAAGAAACACATTTTAAATATAAAGACACAGGGTGCCCGTGTGGCTCAGTCGGTTAAGTGTACAACTCGATTTTGACTCAGGTCATAATCTCAGGGTCATGAGATCAGGCTCCACATGGGCCCCATGCTGAGAAGCCTACTTAAGATTCTCTCTCCCTCTCCCTCACCCCCATAATCACACACTCTTGTTCTCTCTCTCAAAATAAATAAATAAATAAATTATAAAGACAGGTTGGTTGAAAGTAAAAGGATGAATAAAAGATATAAAAAGTCTATACTCACCAAAAGAAAAATGAAGTGTCTATATTAATATCAGACAAAGCAGATTGCAGAGCAAAGAACATTACAAGAACAAAGAAGGCCATTTCATAGTAATAAAAGTTTCAATTCATCAGGAGAACATAAAAATGCAAAATGCTCATGTACTTTATCTTCTAAATACATGAATAAAAATGACAGAATTGCAAAATAGAAATAGACAAACCCAGAAACACATTTGCAGTTTCAACATCCTCCTCTCAATAACTGATAGAACAAGCAAACAAAAAATTAATAAGGATACAGATATAGAAGATTTGAACAATGCTATCAAATAACTTGACCTAATTTATATTTATTGGACATTCTACTCAACAATAGCAGAATCTACTTCCTTTCCAAATGTACGTGAACATTTATTCAGACCAAGTTCTGGGCCATAAACAAAGTCTCCATAACTTAAAAGGCATTCTCTATACAATACTGAATTAAATCACGAAACAATAACTGATATATGAAAAATTCTCAAGTATTTGGAAACAAAAGAACACACATCTAAATGACTCTTGGACCAAACAGCAAATCAAAAGGAATATTAGATTGGCAGTGATTTTGTGGATGTGACTCCAAAACAGGCAACAAAAGAAAAACAGATAAATGGGACTACATCAATCTTAAAATATTTTGTGCATCAAAATATACAATCAATCTAGTGAAATGGCAACCTATATAATAGGAGATTATATTTAAAATTATATATCTGATAAAGGATTAATACCCAGAATATATAAAGAACTCCTACTACTTAACAAAAAATCAAAAAACCTGATTGAAAAATGGCAAAGGGCTTGAATAAACATCTCTCCAAATATGATATATAATGAATGGCCAAAAGGCATATGGAAAGATGCTCAATATCATTAATGATAAGAAAAATGCAAATCAAAATCACAGTGAGATGCCACTTGACCTCCATCAAGATGGCTCCCATTAAAAGAAAAAAAAAAAGCAGAAAATAATGAGTTTTTGTCAAGGATATAAAAAAATTGGAAAACTGATGTACTGTTGGTGGGATTGTAAAATGGTGCAACTACTAGGGGAAATAGCTCAAAAGTTCCTCAAAATATTAAAAGACTACCATATAAAAAGACCATATAAAAGACTACCGAAGAATTCACAAAGTTTGTTTCTTCCATACCCTCTTTGAAAGAATTACTGGAGGATATACCTTAACAATCTAGGAGGTCTATAAAACGCTTACAAGATATACATTACCTTCCTCCCACAGCAAGAATCAAAAAGGAAAACAAAATTACATGTCACATTTCTACCCAGGAGGATGGACTGCGAACAGTATACTTGGGGAGTAGGTGAAAGGAAGGTTACAGATACTACTAAAATGTTGTACAAGTTAAAGGATGTTTTAAAATTAGTGTTAATCACTGTAGCTTTTGCAGGAGTAGGCTTTATACACCACTGGGGAAAGGGAGGGAATCTGTCATTGTAACCATAGACAGGGAGAGGTGGGGTGAAATAATAGAAAAACGGAAAAAGATGGCAAGATAAGTTAATGAAAAGTTGAACTTTAAACACAAAGTATTCAATTTTAGATTATCATGATGTGAATCTTGAATCTTTATATTAAACATTTTTCCTTTGGAAAAAAAAAAAAGACTACCAAAATATTAAAAGACTACCATACAAAAACAGACCCATAAAGACAGAGAACAAAGTGATGATTGCCAGAAAGGAGATGGTTGGGAGATGGGTGAAATGAATGAAGGGGAGTGGAAGGTAAGGCTTCCAGTTGTGGAATGAATAAGTCACAGGGATAAAAAGCACGAAGCAGGTAATATACTCGGCTCAGTGCTGTATGGTGACAGGTGGTAGCTATATTTGTGATGAACATAGAATAATGTATAGACTTGTCAAATCGCTATATTGTACACCTGAAAATAAGGTAACATTATGTGTCAACCATATTTCAATTAAAAAAAAAAAGACTACTATATGATACCGCAATCCCACTTATGGGTATATGTCTAAAAGAATTAAAGCAAATTCTCTTTAGGGTAAATACCCAGTAGTGCAATTGCTGGGTCATAGGGTAGTTCTATTTTCAACATTTTGAGGAACCTCCATGCTGTTTTCCAGAGTGGTTGGACCAGCTTGCATTCCCACCAACAGTGGAGGAGGGTTCCCCTTTCTCCACATCCTCTCCAGCATCTGTCATTTCCTGACTTGTTAATTTTAGCCATTCTGACTGGTGTGAGGTGATATCTCATTGTGGTTTTGATTTGTATTTCCCTGATGCCGAGTGACGTGGAGCACTTTTTCATGTGTCTGTTGGCCATCTGGATGTCTTCTTTGCAGAAATGTCTGTTCATGTCCTCTGCCCATTTCTTGATTGGATTGTTTGTTCTTTGGGTGTTGAGTTTGCTAAGTTCCTTATAGATTTTGGATACTAGCCCTTTATCTGATATGTCGTTTGCAAATATCTTCTCCCATTCTGTCAGCTGTCTTTTGGTTTTGTTAACTGTTTCCTTTGCTGTGCAAAAGCTTTTGATCTTGATGAAATCCCAATAGTTCATTTTTGCCCTTGCTTCCCTTGCCTTTGCCGTTGTTCCTAGGAAGATGTTGCTGCGGCTGAGGTCGAAGAGGTTGCTGCCTGCATTCTCCTCAAGGATTTTGATGGATTCCTTTCTCACATTGAGGTCCTTCATCCATTTGGAGTCTATTTTCGTGTGTGGTGTAAGGAAGTGGTCCAATTTCATTTTTCTGCATGATCCGAAGGGGCACGTGTACCCGAATGTTTATAGCAGCAATGTCTACAATAGCCAGACTATGGAAAGAACCTAGATGTCCATCAACAGATGAATGGATAAAGAAGATGTGGTATATATACACAATGGAATACTATGCAGCCATCAAAAGAAATGAAATCTTGCCATTTGCGACGACGTGGATGGAACTAGAGCGTATCATGCTTAGTGAAATAAGTCAATCGGAGAAAGACAACTATCATATGATCTCCCTGATATGAGGACATGGAGAAGCAACATGGGGGGTTAGGGGGATAGGAGAAGAATAAATGAAACAAGATGGGATTGGGAGGGAGACAAACCATAAATGACTCTTAATCTCACAAAACAAACTGGGGGTTGCTGGGGGGAGGTGGGATTGGGAGAGGGGGAGCGGGCTATGGACATTGGGGAGGGGAGGCGAACCATAAGAGACTATGGACTCTGAAAAACAACCTGAGGGTTTTGAAGGGTCAGGGGTGGGAGGTTGGGGGAACAGGTGGTGGGTAATGGGGAGGGCACGTTTTGCATGGAGCAATGGGTGTTGTGCAAAAAGAATGAATACTGTTAACGCTGAAAAAATAAATAAAATGAAAAAAAAAAAAAGAATTAAAGCAAATTCTCGAAGACATATTTGCCTACCCATGCCTACAGCATCACATTCACAATAGACGAGAGGTGGAAACAACCAGAAGGTCTGATGGATGAATAGATAAATAAAGGTGGTATATACAAACAATAGAATATTATTCAACCTTTTAAAGGAAGGATGGAAATCCTGTCACATGCTACAACATAATAAACCTTGAGGACATTGTCCTAGGTGAAATAAGGCAATCACAAAAAGACAAATGCTGTATATTTTCATGTATATAAAATATTTAAAGTAGTCAAATTCATAAAATTAGAAAATAGATTACCAATCATCAAGGGAGAGAGAAGGGAAGGGAGTTGCTTAATAGATACAGAGTTTCAATTTTGCAAGATGAAAAAATTCTAGAGATCTGTTTCACAATAACAAAATGAATATACGTAACACTATGAACTATACATTTAAAAAGTTAAGGGTTGCCTGGGTGGCTCAGTGGGTTAAAGCCTCTGCCTTCGGCTCAGGTCATGATCCCAGGGTCCTGGGATGGAGCCCCACATCAGGCTCTCTGCTCAGTGGGGAGCCTGCTGGCCTGCTTCCTCCTCTCTCTCTGCCTGCCTCTCTGCTTACTTGTGATTGCTGTCTGTCAAATAAATAATTAAATTAAATTTAAAAGCTAAGATGGTGCATTTTATATTTTTTGCCACATAAAGCAAAAGAATCGGAATCAGAGAAAAACTATATGAGAAAGACCCTGCTGGCCACTGTTGTCTTTGAAGATGAAAGGAGGCCAGAAGCCAAAAATGCAGACAGTGTCTGAAAGCTGGAAAAAGTTGGGAAACATAACTTGTCCTAGAGCCTCCAGAAGGAAATAGCTCTGCTGATAACTTGACTTTAGTCCAATGAGACTGATTTTGGATTTCTAACCTCCAGAGCTATATGATGATAAATAGCTATATGATGATAAATAGGGAGGGGAAAAAAGGAAATTAGAAACTATTTTGAACTGAATGCAAATAAAGACACAATTTATAAGAATATATGAGATGTAACTACAGCAATACTTAGAGGCAAATTTATAGATCTAAATACCTATCTTAGAAAAGAGGTAAGTTTTCAAACCAGTGATTTTAATCTGCATTTTAAAAATAAAAATGAAAGAGTAAATTAGACCCAACGTAGAAAGAAAACAGAAATTTAAAAGGTAAGAACAGAAATCAATGAAATGAAAAACTGAAAACCATCACTGATGATCACAAGCTGGTTTTGAAGAACAACAAAATTAATAAACCTTTAACCAGAATGATCGGGAACAAAAGGGAGAAGACACAATTACCAGTATCAAGACTGAGGGATATAACATCACTACAGATCAAGCAGATACTAAAATGATAATAAGAGAATGTTAAAAACATTATGCCCATAGATTCAACAACTTAAATTACATGGAGAAATTCTTTGAAAGACACAATCTACCAAAACTCACAAGAAGAAATAGGTAACCTGAATAGCCCAATATCTATTTTTAACTCTTATACTTAATTTTTAATTAAAATTGTAATTATAGGGGCCCCTGGGTGGCTCAGTCAGTTAGTGTTTGCCTTTGGCTCAAGTCATGATCTCAGGGTCCTGGGATAGAGCCCCGTGTCAGGCTCCCAGCTCAGCGCAGAGTCTGCTTCTCCCTCTCCCTTTGTCCCTCCCCACCAATTGGGTATGTGCACTTGTTCTCTCTCTCTCTCTCTCTCAATCTTTCTAAAATAAATAAATAAAAATCTCTAAAATGTTTTCAAATTATAATTTAAAAAAACCAGTAACTAAGATTCAAATCCCAAGGAAAAAAGATATCAGTATTCTTGAGATGTGAGGGGTGATTTCAGCTATAAACAATGGATATTCCAATTTAGAAGAATTTATGGGATGACATAAATGGATATAAATTATGGAGTGACATATGGACAACATTACGGCAAACATTGTAGGAGACATTAAAAAAAAAAAAAACTTTAAGACCCAGATGCTGTACCCAAGGAACTCAAAGATGAGCTAAGAAAGACCTAATTAACATAAAAAATATCATCAGAGATTGTAGAAGTTAAACTTTTGGTATAGGAATTCTGAAAAGAGAATATAGGAGGCTTAAGTATTCAGAGAGCACTTTCTTGAGAAAGTAATATTTGGCTTGGGCCTTAATAGGTAAATACTTTAGAAGATCCACAGGAACAGTGGGGAACAAAGGAGAAGTAAGCTATAAGATACTATGCTTCGGAAGGTATGGAGGCCACTCAAACGAGCCCTCTCAGATCCCAGTGGGCAGCAAAATTGACCAAGAACCCTAACTACAGAATCTATCACTGTGTTCACAACAAAGTCGCACTTCCCATGGGCTGCTCCCACCCAGTGACTGAGTTAGCAGGAAAGCTAAGGAAGGCTTGTTTCTGCGAGACACGATTCTTCTGACAGGCCACTGTAGCTAAAGAAATCCCAGACAGGCTCATCAATTTCCTTCAGAACTCCACCGCGGACTATTATCTTCCGCTCAACCTACCTCCTTTCCCTCTCTCCTTTACCTGTGGGTCAGACCCCATTTCTGTCTAAGTCCTCTGTTTTCTACCCCATCCCCAACCATTTTCCCTCACAAGTATTGCTCTTAATAAATCTTTGTATAACTAATTTCATCTTAGCCTCTGCTTCTCAGAGTTCCCAGACTAACACAGAAAGAAAACACCAAATGAAAAAGACACAGTCCCTGCATTCAAGGGATTTACAGTGAAGTGAAGAATATAAAAATCTATATTAAAAAGTGTATATGGGCACAACATAAATGCTAGAAGTGATAGGAAAAAATGTTTTAGTACACACAAAGAAGGGAATGACTAATTTTTACCAGTGAAATCCGTGAGTATTTACCAAGGAGGTAGTATTTGAAATGCGTCTTGAGAGATAGGTTTCAGCATATGGAAACAAAGGAAGGGATATTCTAGGCCAATGGAGCAACATGAGTTTAAAGTACAGAGTGTGTTGGCAAAGTTAAGTGATTTCATAACAATCTCATAAGGAAGTCTTTTGCACTGGAATATATGTTTCAATCTGCTTTCAGAAAATAACTAAGATCAGGGCGCCTGGTGACTCAGCCAATTAAGCATCTGAATTCAGCTCAGCTTGTGATCTTGTAGTCCTGGGATCGAGCCCCACATTGGTCTCCCCACTTAGCAGGAGTCTGTTTCTCCTACTCCCTCTGCCTCGCCCACCCACTTGTTCTCTCTCTCTCTCAAATAAATAAAATATTTAAAGAAAAGGAAAGAACTATGATCAAATGTGAAGAATAGATCAGAAAAGAGAGAAAGGAAAGGTCAAAAAATAAACTAAGAAGTTAGCACAACAATCATGAGGAATGGTCACAGAAGCTGAAAGTCAAGAATAGATGAGTAGGACTATATATGAGAACATCTTGGAAGTAGAGTCCAAGACTTCTTTTTTTTTTCTTTTTAATTTTTTTAAATACTTTATTTATTTACTTATTTGACAGAGAGAGATCACAAGTAGGCAGAGAGGCAGGCAGAAAGAGAGAGAAGAGGAAGCAGGCTCCCTGCTGAACAGAGAGCCTGATGTGGGGCTCAATCCCAGGACCCTGGGATAGTGACCTGAGCTGAAGGCAGAGGCTTTAACCCACTGAGCCACCCAGGTGCCCCGAGTCCAAGACTTCTTAATGGAATATGAGACATGAGAATCCAGGACTAACCAGGTTAATTGGGTGGTTGAAGGAACACTAGCAACAGAAAAAAAGAATAGATTTGGGGCAGAGGAGATCACCAATTTGATTTTAGAAATATTGAATCTAAAAAAATTATATATGTATAATCTAAGATAATATCCCAGCTGGAGAGAATCCAAAAGTTGTTGAAATTGTGAACTAGTTATGTGGGAAAATGCTAGTTAAACATTCATATTTGGAATTACTTACACAGAGTAAGTGGTTGAATCTCTGAAAATGGGCGCAATGGCCCTAAAGGGGAGTATACGGCCATTCCATAAAAAGGACTTTACGAATGCCTACATTCAAAATGAAGAAAGGGACCCAGAAACGAGGCAGAAGTCACCAAAGGTAGGAGGTTGAGCTGGGTCAGATTCAGGAGAGGTAGTAGAATCAAGACCTTGAGACTTTTTACCATTCCTCCCTCCATGCGAAGCCCTCCCTGACACCTCCATGTGGAATGAGACCCTGGCTCCCTTAGTTTCTGTTACAAAATCATACATACCTTCTCTGTGGTGCATACGACATTATTAAAATTGCACATGTGTGTACCCTCCCACCAGATGGGCACCTAGACTCTACAGATCCAAGACTTAAATAACACACACAAGGATTTCAATAAATATTTGTTGAATGAGTGAATGCATGCATTCAACAGAACATTTAAAATGCACTACTCTGTGCTCTAGACACTTTACAGGTTCTAAGGGTGCATTGGTGCAGAAGACAGAAGACAGACAAGGACCTCACGCTTAAAAATCTTATATTCTAGCAATGAGGGTAGAGATGGGGGACAGATAAACAACATTGAAACAAATTAATAACAAAGAAAATTTCATATTATTCTGTTGTAAGTGCTAGGAAAGAAACAGAACCAGTTGGCTATGGACAGTGCTGGGGTGAAGGCTGGGTGCTAATTTCGATTGCATGATCAAAAGAAGGCTCACTGAGGAAGAGGTGTTTGAGCCAAGGTCTAAATAAGAAGACAGACATGCGGTCAGTGTCTGGGAGCAGTTCCCAGGCAAATGAATAGAAAATATACATTTCCTAAAGAGAAGATGTTCAAGGAACAGAAAGAAAGCCAATGTGAGATGAGGTCAGGAAGTAAGCAAGAGCCAGATCGTGCAATACCAACATCATCTTGCAGGCCCGGATGGATGGATGGATGGATGGATGGATGGATGGATGTTGAGGAAATGTGAGAAGAAATCATTGTATGAAGTAAGTTTTAGGAGGATCAGACAGAATCATGTTTACAGTTGAGAGAAAGGACCCTATGGAAAGGAAAGGGTCAAAGTTAAAAAAGATCATGGCTAAAGAAAGTGATAGAGGGGAGAACAGGAGACACAATCCAAGGAACGGGAGAGGGGTTGAACTTGGAGGAGAGAGACAGCAAGGAGAAAGAAGAACTGATGGAGGGCCTGGGGAAAGCTGATGGAGGCTCTCTGTGGGAGTGGTGGGGATGGAATGGGACTGTAGAACATGGGCGTTGCCGGGTTAGGAATGGCACCAACACCACTAAGGTGTTGAATAAGAGCAATTTGAGAAGCGCAGCAGTTAGAATGCAGGGGTGGTGGTGAATGTAGTCATCAGGATTGTGTGACTTTCTCCACATTGTTCAGAAGCCCAAACACAGGAGCAAAAAAACAGAAATTGGCCTGTGGGGAGGGGGGCTGGAAGTGAAGATTAAGTGGGAGAGCCGAGAATATTTGTTTCACTGACATTAACTCAAAAAAAACATCTATTGAACACCTCTTGTGTGGCAGGCAATGTCTCGGGTATTGGAGTAAACATTTTCCCTATCCTTATGGAAACCATGGTGTCTTAGCTCAGGCAGCTGTAACAAATACCACAGGCTGCCTGGCTTAAACAACGGACGCTGTTTCTCACAGTTCCAGAGGATTGGAAGTTCAAGGTCAGGGTACCAGTATGGTCAGGTTCTGGCAAAATCTCTCTTCCAGGCTTGCAGAAAGTCACGTGGCAGGGAGAGGAAGATCTGATCTCTCTCTTCTTGTAAGGACACTAATGGGTGAGGGCCCCATCTTCATGACCTCATCTAAACCTAATTACCTTTTAAAGAAGCTCCATCTCCTAATACCATCACATCTAGGGTTAGGGTTTGCCTCAATCTATTCGGGCCACTACAACAAAATACCACAGACCAGGCATCTGTAAACAACAGAAATGCATTGCTCACAGCTGTGGAAGCTGGAAGTCTGAGACCAGGATGCTGACATGGTCAGGTAAGGGTCCTCTTCCAGGCCACAGACTTCTTGCTGTGTCCTCACGGGGCAGAAGGAGCAAAGGAGCCCCACAGGATCCCTTTTATACGCACACTAATCCCATGCATGGGGGCTCCACCTTCACGACCTATGCACTTCCCAGAGGCCCCACCTCCCAAGACATTGGACATTAGGATTGCAACATATGAATTTGGAGAGGACGCAATTCAGTCCGTAACACACAGCTTGGGGGCCAGTGACAGAAGCAAGCTTGCAATGTCCCTCCAGTGTGACACATGCATGCTACAGGGATGAACTGGGATTCTGCAGAAGCACGGAGGAGGGGCCCCTTACCCAGCCTTGGAGGTCTAGGAAGCTTTCCCTTTGGAAGTGACTTCTAAACTGGGAACCCATGAAGACTAAACCAGGAAATGGCCAAGGGCAGAGGGAGACTAGGAAAGAGTATGTAAGCTATGGGAGAGAAGATCTCATAGTGAAGCTGGGGACATAGGCTGGGAGTGTAAATAGGGGCCCACTGGCAGAGAGCCCTGTGTCATGATAAAGGGTTTGAACCTGATCCAGAAGATGACAGTGCCGTGAGAAGGACTGGTTTAGCAGAATCAGACAATGTCATTCTTGCAGTAAGAGAGATTGTTCTGGCTACAGAGTGGACTGGGGGAGTAGAAGCCCAGAAGGCAAGCTTGAAGTTACGTGAAGATATTTCTGTATCTTCAGGTTCAAAACTACAGCCCCCAGTGGGTCAGCATTAGAATGTTAAAGATAAAGAGAGTAATAAAGATAAGACAGGGTGTGAACCTCAGTGCTGGCCTCGGAGCCCAGACAGGTGTGCAGATAGTCAGGCCTTATCTGTAATACTGTCTCAAGACACTTTCCTTTTATACGCTCTTATAAAACCAGTAGCATGCGTTTTTTGTCTTTTTCTTTATCATTTGCAATGACAAGCATCCTTTTGTTCTACGAAATAAACTTGCACAACAGTCTGTAGTTTTGACCTGAAGGTGACGGCTGTGACCTGGTCTATTCCAGCCTGGGGACAGGTTCACTCATGGTGGGCCTCCACATTAACATCACCTGCATTTTGATTTTTAAAAACCCTTTCATGAGCCCAATCCATGAATCAGAATCTACACATGTGAGGCCAGGAATCTGTATTTTTTTTTATTTTTTTTTTATTTATTTGACAGAGAGAGAATGAGAGAGAGAAAGAGAGCGCAAGACGGGGAATGGTCAGAGGGAGAAGCAGACTCCCTGTTGAGCAGGGAGCCCACTGCAGGACTCCATCCCAGGACTCCAGTATCATGACCTGAGCCGAAACCTTAACCAACTGAGCCACCCAGGTGCCCAGGAATCTGTATTTTTAAACTAGACTCCTGTATTGGTTTTCTCAGGCTGCCTCGACAAAATACCACAAACTGGGTGACTTAACACAACGAAAAGTTATCGTCTCACTGTTCTGGAGTCTGGAAGTCCGAATTCAATGTGTCGGCAAGGCCATGCTCCCTCTGAGAAGGGGCTAGAGAAGGATATTTCCTTGCTTCTCTCCTAGCTTCTGGGAAGAAGCTATTCCCTGGCTTATCATTCCTGTCTCTGCCTCCATCTTCCCATGGCATCTTCCCTCTGTGTTTCTGTGTCTTCACATGGCTTTCTCCCTATATGCCTGGGTCCAAACTGCTTTTGACACTAGTCAGCAGTCACACACACACACCCCAATCCACTATGATCTCATCTTGATTATTAACTTGATTAACACCTGCAAAGACCCTACCTCCTATAAGTCATATTCATAGGTACTAGAGGCTGGGAATTAGGAACATATCTTTTTGGGGAACACAATTCAACCCAGTTGTTCCCCAGTAAGTTTTATAACACATGAAACTTGGAGCATTGAGGAATGTGGATGACAGATCGCATTAAGGCACAAGTCCACGGCAGCTCCAAAGAGAGCATCCTGAAAGGCTGGGTTTCAATCTTGGAGGATTGGGAGCATTCTCTCTACAGAACGTACACAAGGGCCATGGGCTCCACATTTCAGATCAAGCTACTAGTTCTCTAGCAGCACACCCAATGTACTTTCCTGGAGACAGGGTAAAAAAAAAAAAAAATCCACAGAATAAGAAAAGACATCTTATTTATACCTTGGAATTGAAACCAGAAACAGAGGTCTTTTTTAGCATAACGGAAGCCACCCCTGATATGGATCTTAATTTATAATTCTGCCTCTTTTTAGACTAAAATGGACCTGCACTCATTTGCGCTGATGGTGACATTTTCAGGGAGTGAAGTTTTTTGCAGACTCTGGAGTCGAATCACCTAGTCCAAGTCGTGGCCCTGCTACTTACCGAGGAACTTAGGCAATGTACATGAGTCTCACTTCCTTCATCTATAAAATGGACACAATAATAATAACTTCCTGAAAGGAGTAAGTGAGATAATACATGGAAAGCTTTAGTCATATAATCAACATTTAATACACGTGAGATATTCTTTCTATGGCATCTCTAGCATGGTTGTTTTGACAAACTTGTACCTGATGGCAATTGGCTTTTGGAGCTCTAGCTATTAGCACTGTTCCTCCGTGAATCTCTGTAACTTGAAACCTAAATATTTATGAACCGAAACTTTCCTCTGATATCAATGAATCAAGTCAAAACAATCTCGAGACTACGAAGTGTGTTTTAGAAGAGATTTCTTGATAAACCAAAACACTAATATGTCTCCCTGGGGACTACAGAGGAGTCTTGGCTGAGTCTTGGAATATGTGCTCATTTTACTCTCAGTAGCCTACTTAAAACTGCTATTTACTGAAAAGTTTTATTAAATGTCCCATGAAACATAATACGATTTACTCACACATATTAAGAGAAAACAGAAATGTTGCTTTTGAAAAAGGGAGACTCTTCTGGGATTCTACCTTCTTCCCAAACTCACTAGAATCCAGTCAGCACATTGCCAGGTTAAAAAGAAGCTGGAGGGGCACAGTCAGTTAAGCATCCAGCTCTTGGTTTCAGCTCACGTCATGGTCTCAGGGTCATGGGATCAAGCCCTACAACAGACTCTCTGCTCAGCTCAGATCTGCTTGGATTTCTCTCTCCCTTCCCCTCTGCCTCTTCCCGCCTCTCTCTCTCTCTAAAATAAATAAATAAATCTTTAAAAGAAGAAGAAGAAGCTGGAATAAACAGAAAATCGCCACTTGTGATCAAGAAACACAGAGTTGCAAAGGCCTTTGGTTGGTTGGTTTGTTATCTAAAATCACATAGGCCAGACATCTGAGAAGTGTATGTAGAATGGAAGCTGGACAGCCCCTCAGCACAGCGTCCACATGGACCGCTGTGGGTGTTGCTCTGGTATTGACTCCCAGTGTCATCAGTCATAGAAATCAAAACTGACACATCAGACAAAGGACCAAGGTCTTCCAGAAGGCTCGCGTCTCGTCCTTTTAACATTGCCATCCACGTCATGGTGCCATGGCCTCTGGTATCAGAATGACAGAAAGGACTTAAATCATGTCTTTTTCCAAGCAAAGGCATCACCTAGGCTGTTTTCTACCCACGTTTCATTGACCCACTTTCTGTTGGGGGCAAGATCAAAGCCGGTTACACAACACCACAGATGTTTATTTCCCTCGTTGATGTTGGCTCAAAATCATGCCCCCTTATTGAACTAAGCCTGCCCATGGGTGCTGATGTGTGACAGCCAGAGAGGTGGGCTCAATGTCCGGGTTAAACGAGACACGCGTTAGCTTTCTGAGTTGTCACGTATTCTTCAAGCTCTTTTTGTGGATGGCACTGTGCAGGGCAATATGCAAAGCAAATTAGGTAGAAGTGTTCTCTGCCCTTTAGGGCTTATAATCAAATGACGCCTATGCTCATATGTGCAGTCAGTTATCAATTCTTCGGTCCTAGGGATAGAAGAAGAGGGGCAGAGGCACTGCGAGCGTTCTTTGCGATGTCATCACCCCACACTATGCACTATTCACTTTGCCTCTCTCTGCCCCCCCAAAACTTCCTCAACCCCGTGATCCCTCAGGAGAGTTGTTGAGATTGATTCTGATTTACCACGATTAAGTCAAATGCATTGCGAGTGTTGGACATTTTATTAAGTCATTGGCATCGGAGTGAGCAAGGCACATAGGCCACAAGGAGTTGTCACCAGTGTGCTGATTGGGTACGTGTGAGGGAGCACAGAGCAGCTCAGGGGAGGAGGCGGTCCTGGGGGATGAGTTTAGAAAAGGAGAAAGAGGGAAACCGAGAGCAGGGGAACAGGTAGGAGCCAGCTGAGTGACCAAGGAGGCCAGGGCAGCCAGAGCAAGAGAAGCAAAGTCCATGCATGGAGCCCCAGGGCAGGCAGTGGAACGGAGCTCAGGACATGTGGGCACAGCCATGAGACGAAACTAGAAACACAGCCCCCACCCCAGGGCCAGATAGAAGCGGGGCCCGGATGCCGCTCCAGAAACGTTGACTCTGCCCTGAAGACCGCGGACATTTCACTCAAGGAGATGATCAGAGTCTCGTCATAAACTCCCTAGAGGGTAAAGGGCAATTCAGGGAAGCGCAAGAAGGGAGGCTGGAAGACAGACCCAGGACAGAGATGGCGACCTAGTCTGAGGAGGCCTCACGAAGCCTGACTGAGAGGCCGCGAGGGTGGGGCGACGGCGCTGCGCTCTGTCTTGGAAACCAGTCGGACGTGGGGTGAGCATTTTGGTCTAAATATCACTAGATACGAGCTAAGCAAGAGAGAACCACATTCACGTCACTCTTTTCCTGTTCTGAAAAGCTTCTGGGCACGGTGTGTGAGAGGGAGGGAGAAGTGCCTTAAGAATTCCAGTGTGTGACTCTCAATGCTTTCCACATGGCGCACATATAAATATTGTTCTCTGGGGTGCCGCTGCAGCTGCTCCCGCCAGCACCTGGCTCTGTTTGTCACCCTGCCCCAGACTCGCGCCGCCGAGAGCCTCAGCTCCGAGCTCCCAGCTCTGCTTGCTCCTGGCTGACCCAGAGCCCAGCAGTTTTCGTTGGGGCCACATCACAGGACCTGGACTTCGGGAGGCCTGGGGTCTCGTCTTCTGCCCATCTCATCTTTCGCCCCTCACTGCCATGTCCGTGCTGTCCTGCACTAGAAGAACTCCAGGCTTCAGTCCCCATACACATGTGACTTCCGCTGCTGGAGGGCTCCTGGGGTCTCTGTGCCTGCCGCAGTGTGTAGCTTTAACTGTTGGTGCCATGGCATTTGGGCCTGATGGTCAGGTCTGTTCCCTCGGGCCGCATCTAGTGAACACCTCCTATGTGCAAGTCACCCCACTGGCACAGTGTGGGCAGGACACACTGAGGTGCAACAGGACATCTGCAAGAGTGGGGACCGAGGCCACCACAAAGGAGTGCATGAAATAAGGCTGAGACAGGAACCGACCGGGCATGGCACAAACAGTTGGCCCACAGATACCAGGTGCACTTCGAATTGTTGATGTGCAATTTTCAGGGGTCGAACATTCGGGAACTTTCGAAGCCAATTGCTCAGCCATGAGTAGTTGGAAATCAGCCATGATGAGAGTATTTACACCACAGAAATCAGCCGGTCTTACAAATCAGCCTTCTCTCATCCCATCACCTCACCCATCTCCACCCAGCTGTACAATTGTTGCCCCTTCTCCTCTTCCCTGGGTCTGGGATCCATCAGAGAGGGTGTGGGACAGCAGCTCACCTCATCGGGAGTCTGGCAAACTTTGTGTGACACCTTGGGTTAGCTTTGGGACTTGATGCCGTGTAGAGTAGAGGATTGGGAGGTGGGGGGTCCTGGCTTCCTGCCCCCCTACTCTCAGCCTTAGAAATGTTGGGAGGGTGAGGTGGTACAAGTGGTGAAGAAGACCTGGCTGCAAGGGGTTAGGCTGATCTGTCACAGCCCAAGAGGAGACCGAGGTAGGCTGGGCAGCAGGGGCCAACCCAATGTCTCCAGCACCTTCAAATGCGCCGATTTGCTGGCTCTATGTCTCCATTTCCCTGTTGTAAAATGGGGATACTACCATCTTCTCAAGAATTGTCAGGACAAGGGATATAATGTGTGGAGTATGGTAAGATTGTATCCTGGCACAGAGTAAGCCCCTGCCAATCTTGTTGCTAGATGTTCCCAATAGCCTCACCAGAGGAACACGTGAAAGTAATTGTGGACTCATCTGAGCCTTCCCTTTCCTTCCTATTATTTTTATTTTTATCCCATGACCGGATTGGACTCCCAAAAGCTCCCCTAACCAAGAGCTCCCAATCCATCTCGATCATCAAAATCTTCTGAGAAAACCTAAAACCCAGATTCAGGCTCGCTGAAGAAGAGTACGTTGGCAAGCCCAGGAATGTGCTTGCTCTAAAATCTCCCCGGGAGCCTGCTGCTGGCCTGGGCTGGGGAGACCCTGCCCCATGTGTCTGGGCTCCAGGGGCCAGTAGCCATGACTGCTCAAGGTGGCCAATGTCCGAAGATAGGGAGGATTGCTTTATTTAGATGTTGTCTTAAATCTAGGAATCAAGAGATCTTTGCAGTAAACAAGTGTACGTCTCCTGACAAATAATGTAAACCAAGAACAGGCTCCAATAATGCTATTTTTAAAAGGCTTTAAATAACTTTTTCAATGCAAAACAACACACTCGGGCAGACCTAATTCATTTTGTGGGCCAGCTGAACCACTAGCACTCAGACAGCCTTGCTATGTCACGACACAGAGTCATTTCATCTGTCCGCACGTGGGTGACCAGTACAGTGAGGTTAAGCCAAGAGTTTCCCATGGTGCCAACCGAAAGGACATGATTCCTGCAGCCCCTTCTCCCTGACTTGAGGACCGTGGCTGGCACTGCGTAGCAGAATTCCCTGTGTTCTTCACCGCACTGGTTTATGCCCCGAGAACTTCGCCTGAGCTTCTCCCTCCTAGGGAAGCTGGAGATAAATCCTGCTGATGTGTTTTCCCTGATAAGTTAATGTTACAGCCTTCACAATGGTGACCTCAAATCCACACTGCGAGGAACAGCAGTTCAGCCAACGCTGTGAGCTTGATAGCCCACTCACTGCCATTTCATTAAAATTCCAAGTTGGTGTTTTTGTTTTCAAAGGAAGGATGGAGCCCATCCAGGTCACTCAGTCCAGGCGCTGCTGGGAGGAACGCCTCGCTGCACATTTACACTTCAGCGGCTCCCGGGAGGGCAGCGCGCTGCAGCAGGAAGGATTTCTAACAACTTCCAGAATGTTTTCCAGATATAAATAGCCTCTACGGCATGATATATTCTAACAAGAAAGACTGGAACAAAAGTAGGTTATTGACTGGCAGATGCCTGCCTTCCGGTGGGCATTGGAGTATCAGGGATTGGGCTCCTTCCGGCTATAGTTAGCAGCCGCATTAATGTACTGTGGAACAATGCCCTTTGGAAAAGCCACATAAATCAGAGGACGAAAGATTGCTAAAATTTATGAAGCAATCACTGGGAGAAACCCCTGGGCACAATCACTGTGATAAATACCTTGTTAAGCCCCCTGCCCATCCCCACCTTATGTTTCTTGTTAACACGAGGGGTCCATTACTGAGCGCTGCTACTTCCCAAAGGGGAAGCCATCTGCATTTGGGAGGTGGACAGCAATCTGCGCCCCATCCAACCCGACAGAACCATTCTTAGAATCCCAGAGATGGAAGAGCCCTCTAAGCAAGCAGGATCCCCAGATTTTCCAGGGGGATCTCAATTTTGTTCAGTTATTTTGTACTTTTAAATAGCAAAATCATTAAATATAGAAGCAAAGAGGTTGCTCCGTTTTCACGGTTCCTCCCTGGCAAAATTTTCCATGTACGTAATGGCATAATTCAGAGAACAGCCCTTTGTTGGACTGTGCATCCTGGTTCTGGAGCCAGAAATCCAGACCCGTCAGTTGGTTTGAATTCCCCTATTTTGAAAATGAAAGAGACAACTCCCCACAGGAGACCAGCCACTCATCATGAGAGCAGTTCTTAGGTCTGACATCAAGGACTCTCACCAGGTACCACATGGTACCTGGTACCATGGTGGTACATGGTACCACATGGCCTCAGAAGAAGAACTGAGTGATAATTACACTAGTTGATTCTGACTCCTGATAGGGCAGCTGATTCTGCAGCAGGCCCACGATGATGCGGAGAAGAGTAAATCTAATCCCGGCTCCATTGCTTACTGAGTGGTCTTGGGCAAAATCCTCCAGGTTCCCTCAGTCCGGCTGTTCCTTGTCTGTAAAATGGAGGCAGTAAGAATCTACCAGGGGTTGTTCTAAAAATACAAAGAGGAAATGTGGGTCAAGGCACTTATCATGGTGACTAGCCCACAGTAAGTGCTCAAGAAATAGTAGGGATTGTTAGGCTAGTCATTGATGATTCCCTAAAGGAAAAAAGAGTAATAGAAATAGGGACATTTTGCAAATGTTGACTTCTGAACTCTGCTTTCATCACCTCAAAGCCAGAGGATGCAGGGTAGGTGGGAGAGTACAGAATTGTCTACCAATTGCAGTACCAGAAGTCCTACTCAGTGAGGAAATGAGCGTCTACTCTGCATTACCTATTTCGTAAGCATCATGACTTGGCCTCTGTCTTCCCTCTCACAAAATGGGATTAGGTATTCTGACCATGCTGAAAGATTGTAAAGAAATAAATCCAGTCCACTAATTGATTGATCACATTCACACAGATCTTTTTTCTTTTTCATGTTGGTTATGTGGGTATTATTCATGGCACACAATTTTCAGAAACAGCCAAGACGGCAGTATAACCAGAACAAAGCAAACGCCTTTTGGGTGTTAAATAAGAGACTCACAACAAGTGATTTTTGCCTTAAAGCGCTAATGTTTTTTAACCATTTCAGACCACACTTAGACCAAGACCAAGATGTAGCCCTTGAACCAAACAATGCTAAAATGTTACAAGGAAAGTCTTTTGCTGACTGTAGGCAAGAGTGCAGCTAGATTGTACGGTAAGACCTAAGTAAAAAAGAACAAAAGGGTGCCTCCGCTCTCCCCCACCGCACGACAGTGTACCCGGCTGGTGTGCAAAAAGAGCAGTGACGAAAGTGAGAGCCCACTTTCAAACCCTAACACTCCCGCTTTGTCACTGTGGTAATCACTTTGAGCAGATCACCCAACCTCTGTACACTTTCGTATCTTCATCTGTACGAAGGCAAATAATGAGACCAAACTCCAAGGTTTTTGTGAGGATTAAATAAATAAGGGAATATATTTAAGGAACTTGGCATTAAATATATGTGGAATACAAGAAGCACCTTCCTCCCTCAAGAACAACCTGTTCCCCTCCTCTCTAGTCCCCTCCGGGACTCTCCCCAGGTAAGTGAGAAGTTTAGAGCAAAACCTACCACAGCTGTGTCCTGCTTTCCTCCATACCCCAGTATCTTTATACAGATGAACCCAGATTATTAGGAACATCAAAGCAATATCTCAGTTGACTTCTGCTCCCACCACTCTCCTGAAACTCCACAAGAACTTCTAATCTCCAAAGCAAATAGCCTTTGGCTGAGATTCATTTTCCTCCCTTTTTTGGTAACATTGGACACTGGCTGATTTCCATTTTGAAATCCTTTTCTCTTCGGTTTCTATGACATGATGCTGCTCTAGGTTTTCTCCTGACTAAATGATACTTTCCCTCCTTTCTGCATTACAGACTCCACTTGTCTTCTGATTCACAAATGTGGGATGCCCCCAGTGTTTCTAGAACTCTCCTCTTTCCAGTCTCTCCACTCTCTCCTACATCAGCCTCATTCATTTCAATGACTTCAACTCTCTCTTTCTAAAATCAAGTCCCAAATCTGTATCTGTGGCTCTGACATGTTTTCCAAACCCTACAATAGGTGTTGAATACCCACATATGAACAGAGGCCAGACAGGAAGTATAAATAACTACACCAGGCTGAAGCTGAGGGAGCGGTAGAGAGCTCATACTTCACTCTCAACGCAAGCCAATTGTTGTCTTGCAAGAAGGAGGCCCCAGTGATTCCAAATCTCAAGATTTTTTCCAAAAGAAGTCAGAAATGCAGATTTTTTAATAAGTAGTTAATAACGACCAATTCAACGGTTTTTAAATCGTGCAGATTAACTGAATACAGACCAAACAAACTGCACCTGAAAGCCAAAAGTGGCCCACGAGCCACTAATTTACCATATTATTCTAGACCCACAAATTCAACTACTCATTTTAAACCACTTTTGGAAGCCTTACTGGAAACTCAAATTTAACATAGTCAAAAGCTGCCATAATCTTCCCTGAACCAACTTCTCTTATTGGTCTACGGTGCAAATATGGCCGATTCCATTCTCCCAAGTGCCCAGGTTCTGAAACCTCTGCATCATCTTCGACTCTTTCTTCACCTTCCTCTCAACTGACCATCTCTTCTATGTCATCTCTGCAATGAGTCTCGAATCTATATCCCCATTTATATTCCCACCATCATCATTTGTTCTTCACTGCCATGTTGCTACAGACTTCCAGGTGTCCCCACCTTCTGTTTCTGCCCGTGTTGATCCATCTACACACTACTGACAGAGTGATTTTCCTAAAATACTCCTTTTTGTGTACCTCCCCTACTCAAAAGCTTCACAGCATCTTATAACCTCTGAGGGTTTTTTTTTAAGATTTTATTCATTTATTTGACAGAGAGAGATCACAAGTAGGCAGAGAAGCAGGCAGAGAGAGAGGAGGAAGCCGGCTCCCCGCTGAGCAGAGGAGCCCGATGCGGGGCTCGATCCCAGGACCCTGGGATCATGACCTGAGCTGAAGGCAGAGGCTTTAACCCACTGAGCCACCCGGCGCCCCTAACCTCTGCATTTTAATATCATCTTCTCCACCTGACACTCAAGATACCCCGTCATCTAGGCCAGATACCACCAGTTGTCCCTGAATATCCATTCTCTCCTCCTTCTATGTCAATAGAACCCCAGTGTTTTTCCGGGGCCGTAAGCACCTAAAAGAGAGAGTGTATTTCACAGGACCTGTTGCAGCTAGGAGAGGCCACACAACTAAGTTCTAGGCAATAGAATGAACATAAAGTCCTATGCGTCGTTTCGGGGAACGCTCTCTAAGAGCTAGGATACCTATGCCCTCTACCTCCTGCTTCCTTGTCGCTGTCTTCATCCTGATGTCTCCAAGATGATGCCGCAATCTTGGACCATCAGCTAAAGGCCCACTCTGCGGAGTAAGGAGAGAGAAGAAACATGGGCATCAGACCAGCCCTGGGGACTGCTGGACTTTGCATATTTATATCTTGCTAAGCCATTGTTACTTCTGGTTTGCTGCCAGTCTCAACAAAGCCTAATTCTCTCTAATAGAGATCTCACTTAACAGGCCTCTTCCCCCTCCTCTAACTATAGCCTCTCCATTATTCAAACCCAGCTATCTATTGTCCCCACGTGCACACCTACTTCCCTGCCCCTCTACCTTTCCTCATTCTATACAAGATTGCTTTTCTCTTGTCGAAACTCAATCCCTCTCAAGACACACCTCGCATCTCATCCTTCACTTCCATAAAATCACTCTTCACCCCCCCCCAGTAGCACATGAATTTTCTCTCTGAATCCTGTCAGCATCGTACTTATTCCTCTCATATTATATTTGCTGCAACACGTGCACACACACGGCTTACCCTGTGCAGATGGAACAGTGAGTCCATGATACAATATGTTTAGTTGAATTGAGGAAAAATCACCCACAAAGAAACGACAAATGGCTAAGATGTGTGTGTCCTCACAGGTCTTAAGATGACGGGGAACAGAGAGGTTTTGCAGGTAGGCTCTGTGTACACATCAGCTGGGGTTGGTGTTCGATGCCCCAGATGGACAAACCATCTCCACAACACCTCTTAGAGCCATGCTACCCCCAATTTAAGGGCCAAGCAATGGCATCAAATCACCACACTGTCCATGGCATTCCCCTCTGCCTTGCTCCTTCCCTACCAACACTTGGTCAGGGACAGCCCTGGATGAAACACTTGATTAATGGGCCATTTGACTTTATATCAGAAGCACATCTGAAAACTTCTGACTCGGGCATAGTCTCTACTGCTCTTAAATTCCACAAACCCTTCTAGATTTTTCTTTTGGAAACTGCCTCTGAGTGACAATAAGAATAGCTTGGCTTGGCAGAGGGTCCTGGTTAGGATTACATGACATATGGCCCTGTTGGATGCAAGCCACACTGTCAGATTATCCAGAGGGCTGGTCTTTGTGCCTGTGAGCTGCTTACCTGGGAACCCTTCTCGCTAGATACCTCTGACAAGAGGAGACATTTGAATATAAACAGCAAAGAGAAGAGTTGGGAAAGACAGAAATCTCCTCTGTCTCCAGGCCCCAGGCTACTCTGGAGACGGAGCCTGCCAGGGAGTCAGATGCTCACTTCCGAAAGAACCTGCCCTCACTTCTCTCCCAGTGACATATGTTCTCTCAGGAGCTGCTCGGCTCTTCAGCGGGGCTGGGCAGGAAGTTTGCACCACCTTCGGAAGGAGAGGCTCCTTTGCCCCGGCCTCTGTCCTCCCAGCTGCACATTTTAGATTCCCTCAGCACAATGTAGTGCTGAGGGGTAACCGCAGACAGGAAGAAAGGAGACCATGTCCATGTCACAGGCCAGATGCAAGGCATGCCAGCACACTGAGGGTGGGCTACGCCAAGTCACAGGAAGGGGAGAATGGTGAAGAGCTGGTCTCCGTAAGTTAAAAACAAGCTTCCCCCTTAGGTGCCGAAGGTCAACGGGCCCGCGGCTCTCTCACTCCCCAAAGCGAACCTCTGATCATGGCCGTGGATTCTGCTGTCACTGCAGACACAGAGCATTTTTCCAGGCACTTTCAAAGGGATTAATGCAGACCAAGACCTTGGCTTGGACCTTGGGTTTGTTGTTTCTTAACCAGTCCTTTGCTTTCATTATTTTTTTTTTTGTTTCTGTTTTTCTTTTCATGTGCTACTTTAAACTTCTTCCCAGTGTTTATTAACTGATCTCATCTTTTACTTCTTTCTTTTTTTAGTGAGAACAAGAAGTGACTGCTTAAAGTGTCAGATGCCATAGGATGGTACCTCTGAAATGCCTTAGATCTGGGGTCTGCCGACTTTTCTGCCAAGGACTGGACAGTGAGAGTGCCAAGATTTTGGAGTCTGTGTCAAAACTATTTACTGTCACTGTTGTCGTGTAAAAGCAGCCTCAGATAGTACAGACACAAATGTGCATGTTTGTTTGCCAGTGAAACTTTATTTACAAAAACAGTCCGCAGGCAGATTTGACCTGTGGGTTCTAGCTTGCTGGCTCCTGCCTTCAATCAGAGCTGATCCGGATATGGAACCCATGAAAAGAGCCAAGTCAGGTAACTAATCTCATCAGCCTTCCAATCAGGTGCACATTCTTACTCCCAACCTGTTAAGACTTAACAAACCTCTTTGCTCACATCTGACGTTCTTTGGAACCACATTTTCTGGTCCTCAAGAATCCCCCAGAACCCAAGGAGTCGGACCACGGACTGAATGCTTTCTTTGTCATCTGTTATCAGCCACCGATCCCGCACATGGCCTGGCTTTCCTCTCTACCTGGTGCCAAGCCACAGCTTTCATTTCTGAACCAAGTGCTAATGGGAGCATAAAAGGACAGAGCCACAAAAAATGTACCCTGGTGTCATGAAAGAATTTACAAAGGTTACATATGAGCTGGGGCTTTGCCAGACAAGGAAGGAAAAAAGTACATTCCAGGTAGAGGAAAGAAATTACTGAATAGAAGACCAGTACCATAAGATTTTAAGCTTAGAAAGATAAATGGCTTCAATATGGCAGGAAAGAAGAGGGTGTGGTCCCAGCAAGGAGATGAAACAGTGAGCCGTGACAAGATCCCAGGCAAATTAGAACAAAGATCCCAGTGAAGGGAAGGGCAGAAGAGTCAGTGCTATGGACTGAACAAAAGTTTGTCTTCCCAAAATTCATACGTTGAATTTAACCCCCAGTGGGATGGTATTAGGAGAGAGGGTGTTTGGGAGGTTATTAGGTCATGAGGGTGGGGTGCTCACGATGGGATTAGTGCCCTTACCGGGAGAGAGGTTAGAGGGCTTGCTTCCTCTCGGCCCTTCCACATGAGGATCTGGTTCCAAGTTGAGAAGTCGGGCAGTCTGCCAACTAAGGAGAAGACTCTTAGCAGACACCAATCTGTCAGCACCTTGATCTTGGACTTTCCAGCCTTCAAAAACGTGAGAAATAAATGGTTATTGTTTAAGCCAACCCATCTATTGTATTTTGTTGTAGCGCCCAAACTAAGACAGTTGGGAAGTCACCAGATATGAACAGTTTCTACTATAATATTAAAAGAATTGAGTGATCGGGGGGAGAGAATAAGAGTTGGTTGGGTTAAGAACAGATTATCCATAAGGGTAGGCAGTATTTAGGTTCAGATTAAAATTAAGGTTTGGCCTAGAATTAAGGGTATCACTGGCTTACTTCCCATTTGAAAACGTGATTTGAAAGATTCTTGTAATCTCATCATAACTCACCAATTCTAAGACATTCTTTGTCACATTTTAAACATCTATTTTTACTCATTTATTTTTTCATACCTCTACATTTAGGAGATGTACAAATATTCATGTGTGTCTTCGTTTATTTGGCCGTGTATTTGTTTCATAGCAACAACAGTGCATTAAGTAATGGTGGGTCTTCCAATCAACAGCATGTGTTCAAAACATAATAGAAAATCAAATTAGTCATGTTGGTTCAGAGGCAGCAAAACCATCCCTGGTATATATTGTTTGCTCACCATATGTTTAAATCTCACGTCTTAAGCTTTTAAAGACTGTGAAATACTTTCTGGAAGAAAAGCTAATCAAGCTCACTCATGTATTCAGTGCACTGTGTTTTCCGGAGGGACTAAAGAGGGTTAGTAGTTCGGGCAGCAGTGCATAAGGACACATGCAAATGAAGGAATAAAAATTGAGATGGCTTCTGCAAAAACTGAGCCTGACATTCTTCAAAAATAAAGGTAAGAAAACAGAAAATCCTACAGCGAGAGGTATGGAAGTTTAATTCAAGAATTTAGCAAACAGGTGAACTCAGCAAACAAAATAGCTATTTTAAAACAACTTGTGACTCCTTACCAACCCACTCTGTGATTCGAATTCATTCAAATAGGTCTTTTATTGTGGTTCAAACCGGACTGTGTGAGTTATGTAATAAACAGAGTGTCACGTGAACATGTTAATTGCCTGAATCTGCAAGAGGTCTAGAAATTTTAAAAGGTGCCTAAGCACAAGACAGTAAAATCTCTCTGAACAGGAATTCTGTGTTCCTGTTTCCTGGCCACACATCTAGATGAATGGAACCACCTCCTGATGGGATTCCCCGACTCTGATCCTGTCTGCTCCAAACTGCTTCTTATCTCTGCCACACAGGTTCTTCTGAAGTACCATTTTCACATCTCTGTTGTACTCAAGAACCCCTAATGGCTCCCCAGTGCCTCCCAATTATTGTCCAAACATCTGTGCCCGACTTGTAAGGCCCCTGATCGAGTCTAAATAAACTGCCCCTGGTTCCCACTGTTCCTCTCCTTGTGTCCCCTGCTAACAAAAGCTGAATTCAGTCCATTCTCTGAGCCTTTTCTAAAATAATATTCTCCCAAACTGGAATGCCCCCTTCTAAAACTCCTGTCCACCAAATTCCACTCCTTCATACAGGCTTCCCCGCTGCAGTCAACAGCCCAGCCAAGGTGCCTGCCATACCCAGGTTTCCTCTGGGCAGAAAACTGGGATCTCAATCCTGGTGACACAGCCATCCCCAAGACTCTGCATGGATGACCGTTTTCTGCATGACTAAGACCCTTTGGCCAAAGCCAGTTGGATTAGCATGGCCTCCTAATTTCGTGTGGACAGTCAATAGACCAGCCAGTGGCAGATGAGTTTGCAGGTGCAAAACCTCTGCAGAAAGAAGGATGAGGAGGTATAGGCAGACCAGTGAGATCCCTTCTCCTGGAAATCTGAACAGCTGATAACGATCTAGAGAGAGAGAGCGTGGAAGCGCAGGATTGAAAACATCAAGTGGTCAAGTTACATTAACAGTAGAGCCTTAGAGAAGGAGCCAGAATACCCGTCACTGCCAGGCCACAAGATTGCCCTGTTACAAGAGCAGCCTTGGATCCCATACAATTTCCCAAGTCCCTTTTCAGTGGGGCAGGTCTAACTCAATTTCCATCTGTCCTAAGAACACTGTCCGTAGACCTCATCCAGGGTTCAGACCACTGCCAGAGATTTCTGGTGCCCACACGTATCCATACATATTTAGGGGAACCTGAATAAGTGTGAAATCCAGAAACAAAAGAACCTAACACACACAGTGACCTCTACCAGTCCCTGTTCTCTAAACACCTGCAGCATTTGTAGCCTGAACCATGTACTTTGGCACTCACTACGGAATGTCTCTCAAGGTTACTAATTTTGCATATGCATTAATTTTGTTTCCAAACAGATCAGATACTTCCTCAGGGCAGGGCTTCTGGCTCAGGTTTCTTGTTTCTTTTTTATCTCTCATGTCCTGTATGACCTTGAAAAAGTAATTTAATCTCTCCAAGAATCAGTATTCTCATTTTCAAGATTGGAATGATAACAGTACCTGCTTTAAAGGTTAATTGTGAGGAATAAAGGAGAACACATCTATACAGTGCTTGGCACGGTGACTGGCCCACAGTGACCATCCTGTTACGTGTTGGTGGAGGGAGTGATGGCAGGGGTGGTTCTGCTGGTAGTGGTGGTGGTTGTGGTGGCGGCGACCGTGGTGATGGTGATGATGGTTACGGTGACGGTCGTGATGGCAATCGGAGATGTGGTAGGGATGCTCTTGGTAGTGGTGGTGGGATGCTGGTGGGGGCAGTGATGGCGGCCATGATGGCGGGGATGCTGGTGCTGGGGATGATGATGGATAGACTATCCCATACAGTCTAACCACAGAGTGGATAATTTGGGGATGTTCACTAATACGCGTGTCATCTGGCACACCACCGCATGAATATAAAGGACAATAAGAGATGGAGATAAGCAGAAGTGAAAGCCAACATGTGCCAAGTACTTGCTCAGATATCAAGCACTGTGAAGTGTTTATTATCTCATTTATACTTCACAACAACGCACTGGCAGAAATTCTAATTTAAAGATGAGAAAAATTGGGATCAAATAAACTAATTGACTTGCCCAATTTTGCAAAGCTAAGTGTGACACGGCCTAGTTCAAGATCTGCATGACTCCAAAGCCACACCTTTTCCACTATCCCATGCTACTGCTCACGCCTTTAAGAAATTAATCCTTAAATTCCTTCAGGGTTCCTTAAGGTGGAGGGAAGCAATATTTTCCAATGCAGTAATAGTTCCAACATACAGATTTTACATGTTCTCAAAAAAGACCATCTTTATGCACACTGCATATACAATTTGCATCCCAATTTCCCCCCATCAGACTCTGTTTTCCATACGTACCTGATCAAGGTTTGCATAAGCATTTGAAGAAATAAAGTTAAATTATTTAACTTCACCTTTGACTTGAAAAGGAGGAAACACAAGAGTGAGGTGTCCAGAAGTGATGTTACTGCTGAGAGCAGACAAGTGACCATTAGGATATACTTCAAGTAAAGATCTTTCCTGAAATGTCCTCAGAGGTTAGTTAATTCCATTTTGAATTAGATTTTGAAAGATCTCTTCTGTCAGGGTCTGTCTTCCTAAGCTTTGTGTCTGATTCCAGTCCCAATAACTCCCAAAGCAACTTTCTGGGCCATGGAGTTGAGGGAGGAGGCAAGTGATGACATTTATTGAGTGTCTCCTACGTGCAGGGATTTAATGGTCACTCATTTATTTCAAGTTCTCAGTGGTCCTAGGCTGAGCCACATTTAGTCAGGATGAGGACACAAGACCCAGACTGTGCCTGCCGTGATTTCTAGTGAGGAACTGCTCAGTAAGTGCTCCTTCCAGGGCTCCACCACACGCCTCAGGTTCTCCAGGCAACACTTTTTGCCCCTCTGCCTCTCTCCCCCATCACCAGAGGCACTGGTTCCCAGGAGCAAAGGCTTGGTGGTCAAGCTGGCCCAGGCTGACTCAGATTCAAACCCAGCTGTGCGACCTCTAGCTGGGTGGCTTCCCGACACTTACCCAATGTCTCTGAGCCTTGTTTCCTCAGTCTACTTGACAGAATTATTCTGAGTCCTGACTAGGAGAGTATATAAGTAAGTCTCATGGAACACAGCCCCGCACACACAGTACCCTCCACACTGCAGCTGCTCCTGCTACCGTTAATTACATCGCTAGATCTGCCCCGCAAGGCTCGATTTGTGATTTTTCTCCCTCTGATTCTTGGTGCTGACTCCTGACTAAAAGCTACAAACCAACAAAACTGCCATAGGAATACCAAAGCCCATTCTCTCCACCAAGCAACTACTAAGGCTGTGAGAAAAAGCTGGCAGGTGATGGTGAAAAGAAAATTAGATATGAGTTAGTAAAGCTGATACAGCAGCAAAAAGGCTAATGTAGTTTTGGGCTTTGTTCCCAATGGTTTCATCAGCAGAGAACAGAGGTAAGAGTCCCTCTCTAATAGCCTTTCTCAAACCCCACTTGGAAAATTACATTAAATTCCAGGCACTTCAATACCATAAAGATATACAAAAGCTGAGGGGAGTTCAGAGAAGAGTAATAAAAATGATGGGGAGGTTGGGAGAATTGATTTACTAGGAAAGATTAAAATAACTAACTATGTACAGTACGTCTGGATGGTGACTGGTGAGGAGCAAAGGAGAAAACATAGCAGCCTATAAATAATGGAAACATGTAAACATGGGAAGTTATTTCGCATGGTACGAGGAGGCACAACCTCAAGTAATGAGGGGAAGATAAAGGCGGGGACAATTTATGAAGAATATTGGAAAAGTTGTGTGGGGTTTTCTGAAGACAGAGAGAGAGGAGGAAGAGAGAGAGAGAGAAATTAAAGATACCAAGGGGTCATGTTCCAGTTCAGCAGAAGGAATTCCCACTTTTCGAAATCGTGTTGGTTTCCAGTCTACCCCGAATATCTACTACCCAAATGTCAATAAACGGATCATCATTCCCCACTCCTGCTGGCCAGGAAACTCTGTGAGAGTGGAAATCGGTTTTGCTCAGTGGTGACTTCCCAGCACCCAATGCACTGTCTGCCTTATGGTCATTGTCCCACGAATATTGGCCAAATGCAAGACTAAATGAATGGCCACTCTACAAAAAAAAAAAAAAAAAAAAATAGATTGAAATAAAGCCTTTATTACCAAAAATGATATGTAATAATGGTGATGTGAAAGCATCAAAGACCTAGCAGGGTCATTGTTACAGATGGTAGGATATGGAATTTTTAGCGTTACAAGAGCCTTTCTATTAAAAGTCTTATATTTTGATGATTCTCAATTTTTTTTAAAGAACCAGTTCATGTGTGCACTTAGGGTTTTTTTAAATATATGTTTTTATTGATCATTTTTTAATTTACACCTAGAATTTTGTGTGCAGTCTCCAGCACACTAATATATTTCCACCCCTTTCTTTCTGCCATAAAAAAATGCTTATTGGAATGCAACTCAATGAGAGTGACATTGTCACATGGGTAACCTTGAAGCCACTCTAATCTATTAAAAACAAAAAAGTAAATAATTCATGGACTGTTTTGAGTAACCCTCCCCTAATGACCCTGTGTGTACTTACTCACAGCCTGCCTCCTCTAGTGGACTTCAGCCTCCATGTGGGCAGGGGCAGCCCCAGCTCCAACACGAGTCCATACATTCTCAGACGCAGGAGTTCATTTTTTGAGTTACTGAATTTTGAATAACAAGATTACATGTTCCGCCACTCATACCTGGTCTGTGTGTCGAGATGTAATAGACAAGATTGCTATTCCAGATTACCACCGTGTTTGCAGATCAGGTAGAGTGTGCCCCAAGTGACCCGATTCACAGCACAGCCAAAACCATAGGAATAGTTCTGTAGATTTGCAGAGCTTACTGCTGCCATTCAGTGTGTTATGCTTTTCACAAACAGAGAAATGGAGTCTTCAAGAAGTTAAATAACTGTGTAGATCAAGAAATGGAGATAAGATTGAGACTACAGGGGCTGGCTGCCGAGCCCCCCTGCCCACCTACTCCTCTACTGCCTTGTGAGGATCCCTCCCCATACTCCAGATTTCTCTGTACCAGCTCATCTAACAAAACTACAGAGCACCAGGGTGTGAGGATTTGTGGAGAACAGAGGACTTTCTTTGTCAGCCCTTGGTGAGTCCAGACAGTCCTTGATGAATAAATTTATTTCTAAAAATGTCAACCTCAAAACCTAATGTCTATCTATGGAATCCCACCCCCCCATTAACACCCACAATAAAATGGTAAATATATTCCAGGGAGAAAGCAGAGAGGGGGAGCCATTTTTTCACTTGACTTAGTAAACTTGCTGAATGCTTCGCAGGCCCCAGGCACTTTGTAGCCCTGGGGTATACAGAGGTAACCAAGACTCAGGCTTGCCCTGGGAGCCCAGGATACAAAAACAAATGATTTTAATACGATATGCTGTGTGGTCAGTGAAGGGAGAGGTCCCGTCTTGCCGGTAAAGACCCTGAAGTAGCTGATGTCTAGGTGAGTCTAAGAATGTGCACAGCAGGGGAGCTTGGACACTCCAGGGAAGAGGGAAGCATGAACAAAGACATGGAATCAAGAAAGTGCCTGGTGCCCTTGGGGAATCATGTCAGGGGCCCTGGGACGGAAGGAGAAGGAAGAGCAAATGTTAGCCTTGAGGAAGTGCAGAGATCCCAGGTGATAGGAAGCTGGGAAATTATATTGGAATCTGTCCCTTAGGCCAAGGGGACCCGTAGAAGTTCCTAAAGTGAAGGGAGCAGTTCAGTGAAATGTAATGGAACGTGCACGATGTGGAACCCAAAACGTTCAGAGTTTAACACTTGAGGAGACAAAATCGACCCCAATCTGATCTTAAAACCTGACCACAAAACCAGCCACAAAACCTGACCTGCACTGGTCTGAAGCTATATATAGACTTTATTTATCCAACTCATGTTGATACATTTTTCTGAACAGAAATATTAAACTTTGGGGACTTGAGGTGCTACCTCAGATCCTGCTGGGGGTGTTACATAATATTTGGTATGTATAATGTATCATAATATATATAATATATTGTAGATATAATATATAATTATATATATATGTAGATATAATATATAATTATTATAATTATATAATATAATGTAGATCAAAAATCTACAACATTCCAAAACCCAGCAGGCCCCAGGGGAGTGGGGCAGAAGACCTATCCCATTCCAGTAGCTCCGTGAAGGATGGAAGGGTGGGACTGTGATTTGAGGTGGGGAATCGAGATCAGCTGTTGCGGTATGTTCAAATGATGTAGGGGGAGGGGTGGCATGGCAGAAGAATAGAGGAAAAAGAGATGATTTTGAAAAATGATTTGGAGAGAAGTCAGCAGGATTTGGTGACTGTGAGCAATAGGGTTAGGATAGGGCAGGGACAAGAACTCCAAGTCTTTTGCTGGGTACCCATATGGATGGTGTTGTCACCTTAGAGATGGTATTCACAGGAAGCAGGGCAGAATTAGGAAGAAGCATTATAGGTTACATTTGGACACAGTGAGTTTGAAGTACCAGTGAGACATCAAGATAGAGCTGTCTGACAGGGAGCTGGATATACAAGTCAGAAGCTCAAGGGAGATGTTTGGCAATGCATGGTGGTAATTAAAATTTGATAGGGTGATCCCAAGCAGAATTATTTTCCACCTGGCAAGCAGAGGAAGGTAGAGAGCTTCTGTCCAGGCTCTCCAGAAACTCCCTAAAGAAAGGTACAGTTGAGGTACAGTTGTCAGGTACAGTTGAGGCAGGTACAGGAAAGCAGAGAAAAGGCTCTCAAGTTGCCCTAATTGTCTATTCCTCCTGCCTTCCTTGTGTTGACTTGGTCACGTACAAAGCTTCTTGCTCCCATTGGGCCCCATTAGCACCAAAACACCTCTCCCTATACAACCTCCCCTACTCTCCAATGGTGGTCACTATCCACATCCTCTTTTGTTAATTCCAGAGAGACGAGTTATCAGACAAACAACATGGTAGCAAGCAATTCAAGTACCGTTACATGGCAAAAAAAATAGAAGCACATTGTTGAGTTTCTCTTCTATTGTTATAGAGGTAGAAGAATGTGGGTTTGTGCCTCTTCTGAAATTGGTGCAATAAACAGTTACAGAATCTTCTGAGCTGACTTTTCATTAAGGATCGGTAGATAAAATAAGAAGACAATCATCTATTCTTCCAGCACCACACTTTTCCTAGTGCTGGAGTACTTGTATACATATTTTTAGTCTCCTCTAGATAAACACTGAGATGATTTCAAAAGTCGTTTGTAAAACACAAGTGTGTCCCCTAGTAATAAACCACTGAATTCCAAACCAGAGAGAATGCATAACAGTGTACCCATCAAACAGTCATCAACAAGGTGGCTTTATTCAAAAATGTAGTTCTGGAGCAGAAAATAAACAATGGGATTGCCAACTGACTGCAAAGTCATTTTCTATGACACAAATCCTTCTCATTTAATAAACATGGACGGTAGCCCAACAATTTTCTGTTTTTATCATTAGAATTTGTTACTCAAGGGCGCCTGGGTGGCTCAGTGTGTTAAGCCTCTGCCTTCGGCTCAGGTCATGATCTCAGGGTCCTGGAATCGAACCCCACATCAGGCTGCTCAGCAGGGAGCCTGCTTCCCCCTCTCTCACTCTGCCTACCTCTCTGCCTACTTGTGATCTCTGTCTGTCAAATAAATAAATAAAATCTAAAAAAAAAAAAAAAATAGAATGTGTTACTCATTTCAAATGGACAGAATTCTGTTGTGGGAAACCCACCATGAAGCTGCTAAAAATGAAGAACCTGATCTTAGATAGAAAAAAAGACAAGAAGAAATGAAGGCATTTAGCAATATAGTGTCAATGATATCTCTTGATTTCTCTTTTAACAGCCCAGAGTATGTGAGCTGGATGCTCTATTCCATGAAAGTACTTGAGGAACTAAGTTTTCTTCCTGTCAAACTCCACTATCCCACCAGCCCCCAGGACATGGGGCTTGTATTCCATGGTTAAAGTTGAGTCTCAAGGTCCTATGTGTTTCAAATCATGGGAAGAAGAAAGGTGGGAGAATGAGTGTATAATGTTTGCAGCCCAGGTCCAAAAATGCCACAAATCTCTTCTGCTTGCTTCATAGCTAGAAATTAATTAGGTGGTTCAAACCTAGCTGCAAGGGAGCCTGGGAATTTTGTTTTCTAGCTGGGTAGTGATGAACTCAGCTACCCACTAGTTGGGAGAAGGGAAGAATGAACCAGAACCGACAGTGGTCCCCACCTATCTGTGGTTCCCACATCAAGCCCAGTGACAAGGTAAGCCCAGGCAGATATTGTGTCAGGATTCCTGGACTACCCATAGGCCAGCTCTCCTCTGCATGGAGATGAAGTAAATGCATTCAGAAAATTAAACAGAAAGAAGTGGGCATGTGATTGAAGTACATAAAGGGAAAACTAGATCACTGTCTTCTGAGGTGGACTGTCTCTCACTCCCAGTGGAAACAAAACCAAATCAAGTCACTTCACTTCTCTAGCTTACGTTTGTTTCAAACTAAAAGAAGGAGGAGGAGGAGGAACAAAAGGAAGGAGAAGGAGAAGAACCTAATGTTGGTGTGCCAGGCACTATTGAAAATACTTTACAAATCCTCACATCCTTAATCCTGACAAGAAGCCGACACCCAGAGGGAGAGAAGACCAGACTAAGGCACAAAGAGGTGTGCAATCTTATCCCAGGTCACAAAGTTGGAAGACGTAATGGAGACGGGGATTCAAATCCAGGCAACCGGACCACAAAGTTGATACTTTCAAACACCATGCTAAGTGGCTTGGTGGAAAATAGGTATTTAATAAATGTTGAAAATGATAGTAATGAAAATTCCACTATTCTTAAAATATCCATCGGTCTCGTTAATCTTCCACCCCCTGAGAAATTGCAAATAAGTATTCTTTAAACTGATACTACTCAAATGTGAATTGACACCAGTATGGTTAATATTTCCTTGGGCTCTCAATCTCTTTTTACAAATAAGTAAGCACAAAGTCAGCAAATAAGTAGCACACGTGGACTGGAACATGGGATTCTTAAGTCCAGTAGATTCACATTTTGCGTAGGCATATTTGTACTTCAAGGCACAAAGTGGCCCAGTTTCTAAGACAAACATTGCTGATTTATTTACTGTTCACCAAGTGAAAAGTTCTCATTCTAGTTGTAGAAAACAAAATTGAGGCCCTGATTGGGTCTCTTCTCCTTTATATATAACTTGTTTGAAAACCATTAATCCATACCCCAATGGTCTTGACCTTCATATCATAAGACATAAGATATAAAGATATAAGATATAAAATATCTAAATATAAGTAGAAAGGATAATTCTGTCATTAGATTGCACATATTAATTCTTTCCTTTAATCTTTCACAAACTTCACAGTGAATTCTGGCATTTGCTTCAGATGCTCAGTCCTTTCTAGACAACAGTAGCTAATCAGATGTGTTTATAATTTGTTCATACATTTGTCACAAAGCCCTTAATATAGTTCTTTGAGTGTGCTCAGAACCATCGGGTGTGGTTCCCAATTTAGCCTCGTGACAAGCTGTCACGTGTTTCAGAGATTAAAAACAGCTAAACAGGAATTTTGAAACCTAACTCCTGTTCTGAACTAAAAATACAGAATTAATGATTACAGAGCATCCCCACAAAGGTATTCTATATATTACATATATGCCTTGATTTTCTTGTTGGGTTTTTTTTTTGTTTGTTTGTTTGTTTGCTGCCACATCTCCTTTGTTGCATGTTTTAAGTCAAGTCACTCTCAAAGAACGGTGTGCTGTCTCCACGTGAAGGCTTCCTTTAAAACTAGGATGGGGGATGCTTTTAGCCTTCACTTGTCAGGAAATGCTCATCCCCAGATTCATCTGCCCTTCTCTGGCAGATCACTCCAGTCCAAAACGGTCATCAAGGACAAATATCCTAACTCTCTTTCTCTTTCTCTGAATTCTCCCTTTGCCTGCCATACGCAAATTTTAGGAGATCTTCCTTGATGGGAAAACATCAGACTATAGTTGTAAGTAAAGGGAGCTGACTTGTATTTGGATTCCCTGATGTGACAGGATCACACTAGCATCGATTATATCCTCTTATCTATGTAATGGCTCTGGAAGGTCGATATTATTTGTAAATTATTTCACATTGTTTATATTTTTAGTGTGGTGTAGTTGACATACAATAAACTTCACCAAAGTATATAACTTGATAAGTTTAACCTATTTACACACCCAGTAAATCAAGATCATTAACACATCCATCATTCCAAAAGTCTTCCCATGTCCCTTGGAAGTTATTCCTCCCACCTCTGTCTACTTATCTCCAGGAAACCACTGATCTACTCTCTATAACTCTACCTCAGATTGAATTTTGTAGAATTTTACTTAAATGGAATCCTACAGTATGCAGGGACTCCTTTTTGTCTAGCTTCTTTCACTCAGTACAACTATTTCGAAAGTCATCAATGCTGCAGCATATATCAGTAATTCATTTGTTTTTATTGTTGAGCAGTATTCCAATGTACAGATGTTCAACAGTTTAGTCACTCACCTGCTGTGTCCATTTGGGGTTTTCTCCATTTGGGGGGCTTTTATTTAAAAATCTGCATATCTAAAAAAAATCTGCATATCTTTATGAACATATGCTTCTATTGCTATTAGATAGATGCATATGTTGGAATGGAATAGCTGCCTCATACAGTAAATATATGTTTAATGTTTTAAGAAAATGACAAAACGTTTTCCAAAGAGATTGTAAAATTTTATATACACCAGCTGTGAATGAGAGTTCCAGTTCCTCCAAATCCTCACCAACACTTAGAATGGTCATTTTTTTTTTATCTTAGCCATTTTAATAGGTATGTAATGGTGTCTATCTCACTCTCGTTTTATTTTGCATTTCCCTAGTGAGCAAATATGTCGAGTATCTTCATGTATTTATTTGCCATTCATAAATTGTTTGGTGAAGTGTCTACTCAAATACTTTGCCCATTTTCTTGAGTTTTGATAGTTATCTTCTGGATATAAGTCCCTGGACATACAAGTCAAGACATACTTTGCAAATACTTCTGCCAGACTGACTTTTTTCATTCTCTTAATAGTATCTTTGAAAGAAATTGTGCTCTTACTGTGTTGTATCTGAGAAATCTTTACCTAATATCACAAATATCTTTTCCCTTATTTAATTCTAGGAGTTTTATAGTTTTTTGTTTGATGTTTTAGGTCTATGATCCATTTTGAATTAATGTCTGTATGTAAGGTGTGAATTCAATTTTTTGCATATGGATATCCTATTTTTCCACACCATTTGTTGAAAAGCTGTCTTTCTCCACTGAATTTCCCTTGCATCTTTGTCAAAAATTAACTGTCCATGCTGACAAGATGTGGAACAATAGGAACTCTCATTCATCACTGGTGGGAATGCAAAATAGTACACACTTTGGAAGACAGTTTGACAGTTTCTTACAAAACTAAACATACTTTTACCATATGGCTCAGCTATTGCAATCCTTGGTATTTTCCCAAAGAGTTGAAAACTTACATCCAACCAAAAACGTGCACCTGGATATTTATAGCAGCTTTTTCAGTTTTTGCCAAAACTTGGAAGCAATCGAGATGTCCTTCAGTAGCCAAATGGATAAACTGTGGTACATGTAGGCAAAGGAATAATATTCAGTGCTAAAAAGAAGTGACTATCAAGCCATGGAAAGACATGGAGGAAACTTCAGTGCACAGTGTTAAGTGAAAGCAGCTCATCCGAAAGCACTATAGGTTGTATGATTCAACTTACAACATTCTGGAAAAAGTAAAAGTATGGAGACAATAAAAACATCAGTGGTTGCCAGGGGTTTGAGAGGTGGAGGGATAAATTAACAAAGCACAGATGGATTAGGGGGCAGTGAAAATGCTCTATGTGGCAACATAATGATAAATACATGCCATTATACATTTGTCCAAACCCATTAAATGCCAACAACAAGAATGAACTGTAATGTAATATTTGGACTTTGATTATGAAGTGTAATATATGGACTTTGATTATTAAGGTTCATCAGTTGTAAAAATGTACAACTCTTATGAGAGATGTTTATAAAGGGGAAGGCTACACATATGTGCAGACAAGAAGTACATGGGAAATCTCTGAAACTTCCCCTCAGTTTCATTATAAACCTAAAATTGCTCTTGAAAAGGCTTAATTTTAAAGAGAATATAGTTAAAAATAATGAATATAGCATGTCAAATCTCTTTTTCAGTGATCTTGTTGCTAACATACATTTTCTTTATGGGTATTCGTTTTCTGAGATAAAATAGGGAGTAATATATATAACTTTTAAAATTAGGTGTCTACTTATGTATGGTCTATTTATGGACTCTGTATTCTATTGTATTGCTCTATTTATCTTTTTGCCAATTCCAGTCCTAACTACTGTAGCTTTATAAGACTTGAGTTCAAATAGTATCAGTCCTCCAACTTTGTTCCTTTTCAGAGTTGTTTTGGCTATTCCAGATCCTCTGCATTTCCATACAAATTTTCGGTTCAATTTGTTCATTTCTTAAAAATTTTTTTTAATTAAAAAAAAAGCCTGAGAGATTTTGATTGGGATTGCCTTAGATCAAGATATCAATATGCAAAAAATTCACATCTTCACAATTCATAAATACGGTGTATCTTTCCATTTATCTAGACCTTCTTTCATTTATCTCAATCCTGTTTTATAATTTGCAGTGTCTTTACCTTAACTATCTTTTGTCATATTCGCCCCTAAATGTTTTTATCCTGTTAAATGTTATTTTATTTCAATATTTGATTATCCATTAGGAATTTATAGAAATACAATTGATTTTTTGTATATTGATGCTGCATTCTACACCCTGGTTAAATTGATTTTTTTAAGTCTAGTAGCTTTTCTGTGAATGTCATCAAAATTTCTACATAGATGGGGCACCTGGGTGGCTCAGTAGGTTGGGGCCTCTGCCTTTGGCTCGGGTCGTGGTCCCGGAGTCATGGGGTCGAGCCCCATGTAGGGCTCTTTGCTCAGAGGGGAGCCTGCTTCCCCCCTCCTCCCGTCCGCCTCTCTGCCTGCTTGTGATCTCTGCCTGTCAAATAAATAAATAAAATCTTTAAAAAAAAAATTTCTACATAGATAATCATGTCATACTAAAAAAAAGATAGTTTTTCTTCTTACTTTCCAATCTGGATAACTTGTATTTCTTTTTCTTGCCTTACGACTCTGGCTAGGATTTTTTTTTTTTTTAAAGATTTTTATTTATTTGACAGAGAGAAATCACAAGAGAGGCAGGCAGAGAGAGAGGAAGGGAAGCAGGCTCTCCGCTGAGCAGAGAGCCCGATGCGGGACTCGATCCCAGGATCCTGAGATCATGACCTGAGCCGAAGGCAGGGGCTTAACCCACTGAGCCACCCAGGCGCCGCCTGGCTAGGATTTCTAACACAGTGGTGGATAGAAGTGGTTGGACTGGACATCCTTGTCTTCTTCCTGAATTTTGAAGTAAAGCAGTCAATCTTTCATAAGTATGATGTTTATGTAGTTCCTTGTATACCTTTTATCAAATTGAGGAAGTTTATTTCTATTCCTAATTTGCTGAGGATTTTATCAGGAATGATTTTATTTTTGCCAAATGCTTTTTCTGGTGTTTATTAAGATGATGATGTTGTCTTTTTTAGCTTAGCAATAAGATGAATTACATTGATTTTTAATTGGTAAATCAACTGTATATTCTTGGGATAAGTTCCACTTGGACATGATTTATGACCCATTTTATATATTGTTGAATTCAGTTTGCTAAAATTATATTTAGAATGTGTATGTCTATGTTCATAAGGGATATTTTCTGTCATTTTCTCCTCTTGTCATGACTTTATCTGGAAACAGACAAAACAAATTTGTCTAAAAACAAATTTTAAACTAATTGCTTTACTTCAATTTTCTGAGCTTCCCTTAAAATTGTATTTCTTTTTCCTTAAGTCTTTGGTAGAATTTACCAGGGATGTCTCTGAGCCCAGAGTTTTATTTGTGGGAAGGTTTTTAACTGCTAACATAAATTTAATTATTAATTAAATAATGAATATTAATATATTGTTATAGTTATATTTAATATTGATTTATTATATTATTATTAAATTTTAAATATTATGTTAAATATTAATATAAGTAGGGTTACTCATGTTATCCACTGCTTCTTGAGTCAGCTTTGTTATTTGGTAGTTTACATTTTCCAAGGAATTTGTCCATTAAATCTAAATTGTTTAATTTATTAACATCAAACATCAGCATCAATTATTTCTAATATTCTTACTTTATCTTACTTTATCATACTTTATCATCTTACTTTATCCCTTCCTCCCTTATCTTACTTTAACATCTGTAGCATCTGTGGCAATGCCACCTCTTCCTTTCGATATCTATAAATTTGTGTTTCCTCCCCCCACCCCCCACCATTAATTTAGCTACAGGCATAATGACTTTATTAACCTTGTGAAAAAAAACAGCTTCAGGTTTTATTGATTTTTTTCCTATTGTTTTTTATATTTTCTATTTCATCAGTTTCTGTTCCAATCTTCATCTTTCCTTTCCTCTACGTACTTTAGGTTTATTTCCTCTTATTGTTCTAGTTTCTTAAGGATGAAAGTTGAGATCATTGATTTGAGAACGTTCTTCTTTTCTAATATAGGAAGTTAATGCTATAAATTTCCCCCTAAGTATTAATTTAGCAGTATTCCTCTCTTTTTGATAAGTTGTATTTTAATTTGTATTCATTTCAAACCACTTTACAATTTCACTTCTAATTTCTTCTTCAAAACAGGGTTATTAGGGTGAGTGGGTGGCTCAGTCAGTTAAGAGTCTGCCTTTGGCTCGGGTTATGATCCCAGGGTCCTGGGATTGAGCCCCACGTCAATCTCCCTGCTCAGCAAGCCTGCTTCTCCCTCTCCCTCTGCTGCTGCTCCCCCTGCTCTGCTCACTCTCTCTCTCTCTTTCTGTCAAATAAATAAATAAAATCTAGGACAAACAAACAAAACAGGGTTATTCAGTAGCAAGTTATTTAGTTTTCAATAGTTGGGGATCATCCAGAGATTTTTCAACTAGTTGAAATCTATTGTGATTAGAGAACATACTTTGTATGTCTTAAATTTATTGAGATTAGGGGCACCTAATCTCAAATTAGGTGTAATTTGTCGTAAGTATCTGCCTTTGGCTCAGGTCATGATCCCAGCATTCTAGTTTCGAGACCTGCATTGGGCTCCCTGCTCAGTGGGAACCTGCTTCTCCCTCTCCCAGTCCCCCTGCTTGTGTTCCCTCTCTTGCTGTGTCTCCCTCTGTCAAATAAATAAATAAATAAAATCTTTTTAAAAATTTATTGGAATTACTTTTATGGCTCAAATTATCTTCATAAATATTCCTTGTGCACTTCAAAAGAATATATACTCTGGGGGTCAGAGGGAGTGTTCTGTAAATGTCAATTAGGTCAAACTGATTGATAGTTTTGCTTAAATATTTTGTATCCTTAATGATTTTCTGTCTGCTTGTTCTATCAATTATTTAAGAAAGTTATGGAAATCTCAAATTATGATTGTGAATTTGGCCATTTCTCCTTGCAGTTTTGTCGCATTTCTTTTCATGTATTTTGAAGTCTTGTTAGGTACACAAAAATTTTGGATTTTTACGTTCTCTTGATGAAGAGACTAGTTTATCTTCACGAGATGAACTTCTTTACCCTTGTTATCATTCTTTGCTGTGAAATCAGGCTTATTTGACATTAAGATACCTTCTCCTGCTTTCTTCTGTAGGATGTTAGCATGGTATATTTTTCCATCTTTTACTTCTTGTTTTTCCATCTTCTTAATTTTAATCCATCTGTGTCTTTAAAGTTTGTTTCTTATAGGTAGTATACAGCTGAATTTTGCTTTTTTAAAATCCAGTCTATCTCTGGAGATGTTTACACCATTTATGTTTAATGTGATTATTAGTATGTATGGTTTCAAACCTATCATCTTGTTATAACTCTTTTTATTATTTTAGTGATGAATTTAGACCATGTATACATAAAGATACCATGTATCTTTAACTTATTGTGGTATTGTACCACTTCATGGGTATATAATATAAGAACCTTACACTAATATATTTCAATTTATCTCCTTCCAGGTTTATGTCATGCATCTCACTTTTACATATGTGATAAACCCTATAGTACATCATTGTTATTTTTGTTTAAATAGCCAATTATCTTTTAAAGAGATTTAAATATGAAAAATCTCACGTATTTGCCCACGTAGTTATTTCTGGTGCTTTTCATGCCATAGTATAGCTCTATATTTCCCTGTGATATCTTTTTTCTTCTGCCTGAAGGATTTTAAGATTTTAGAATTTTTAACATTAACAAGCCATATTAACAATTTAGTATTTCTTACAGTATGGATCAGCAGATGATAATTTCTTTCAGCTTTTGCATATGAGAAAAAATCTTAACTTCACCTTTGTTTTTTGAAATACATTGTTGCTGGGTATATAATTCTTGTTCAATAGATTTGTTCTTTCAGTACTTTAGAGATATTACTCTACTGTCTTACTGCTTACATTTTCTCTGAAAAGAAATCTGTGATCCTCAACTTTGTTCCTCTGTATGTAATATGATTTTTTTTTATTGGTTGTCTTTAAGATTTTTCTTTTGCCACTGGTTGTTTGCAATTTGGTTATTATGTGCCTTGGTGCAGTGTTTTTGTTTTTGTTTTCACATTTATTTTGCTTTAGGTTCATAAAACATCTTGGCTCTTTGTGCTTGTAGTTTTTATCACACTTAGAAACTTTCTGGTCATAATATATTCAGGTATATTTTTGTCCTCTCCCCCCTTTCTTTTGAGGACTCCAATTATATGTATATTAAGCTGCTTTAAGTTATCCCACAGCTCACTGATGCTCTATTCAATATTTTTTAATTCCCTTCTCCATCCTCCTTTTAGATAATTTCTATTGCTCTAATTTTGAGTACTCACATCTTTTTTTTTTTAAGATTTTTTATTTATTTTATTTATTTGACAGAGAGAGAGATCACAGGTAGGCAGAGAGGCAGAGAGGAGGAAGCAGGCTCCCTGCTGAGCAGAGAGCCTGATGCGGGGCTCGATCCCAGGACCCTGAGATCACGACCTGAGCCGAAGGCAGAGGCTTAACCCACTGAGCCACCCAGGTGCCCCTACACACATCTTTTATTTTGCAATATCTAGCCTGCCATTAATCCCATCTGATGTATTTTTCATATCACACATTGAAATTTTTATCTCTAGAAGTCATGTTTTAATCCTGTGTTGCACTGACCCTGTCCCAAAATTCTTTTGAAATATGGAATATAGTTATAATAGCTATTTCAATTTATTTTTCTTTTATTCTAAAATATTTGTTAGTTTTACATCAGATTGAATTGAAATTCAATGAATTGAAATTGGATGTCCACTAATTTTAATTGGATGACAAACACTGTGTACTTTATCTTGCTGGGTGCCAGATACTTTTAAGTCCATAAATTTTATTGAGACTTGTTCTGAGATAAAGTTGGCTTAAAATAGTTCGATCCTTTTTGGTCTTTATGTATGTTAGATGTGGGGTCCCTGGGTGCTTTTGGCTCAGGTCTTGATGTTCAGGTCCTGGGATCCAGCCTTGCATTAAGCTCCCCACTCCCTCCTTTCTGCTCCTCTCCCTGCTCATGGTCTCTTTGTCTCTCTCTCTCTCTCTCTCTCTCTCTCCCTCTCTCTCTCAAATAAATGGAATCTTTTTAAAAAATACATTTAGTGAAAATAAATAAAATACTTCAGGTGGGACTGCAACAGTATTTAGTCTGCAGCTCATTATTCTTCACAACTGAGGCAAGACCCTTCAGTGAACACTACACAGTGCTCTATGAATCTTGAGGTTTTCTAGTTTGGCTGGTAGGAAGAGTCACTATTCTTTGTAAGCTCCAAATACTCTTACCTGTCATCCTTGAGGGTGGTCCTTTCTCAATCCTCAGGTTATTTCCCTATACTCGTGTACTGATCAGTGTACAGCCTCTTTCTAGAGGGCAGTAACTAATCAAATGTATTTATAAATTGGTCATACATTTGTCACATGCTCCTTAATATAGTTCCTTGAGTGTGCTCAGAACCATTGGGTGTGGTTCCCAAATAAGATAGCCTCATGACAAGCCATCACATGTTTCTGAGATAAAAACAGTCACACAGGAATTTTGGAAACTTAACTGCTGTTCTAAACTAAAAATATAGACTAATCATTATAAAACAGGCCAACAAGGTATGCTAAATGACATTATATTAACTTTATGCTTGTTTTATTTTTCAGAGACATTTTTTAATTCAAAGTCAAACCAAGAAGGAATTCCTTTGGGGACAATTTTAAGCACCTAGTTGAATGAAAACCAAAAGAAAATCTCCAAAGGGCTTAAGTCCATTATTTAAAGTACCTGCTTTAAAGAGATGGTATTCTGCTTCAAACCACATCCTAGTCCTCTTCTCCAAGAAGAAGCGATATTTTATATAAGAAGAAAAACTTATGACAATTAGTTTAACACAATTTAAAAGGGGTAGGAACAAGCCAAGTGAGTTGACAAATAGTCATATTGTATATGAAAACAAATTTTAACAAGCCTGTTTTTATTTTCATAATCCCTAGAATATAGTATATATCAATAATTGCTTACTGCATAAATTAATGAGTTTCAATGAAAAGTTCCCTTCCTTCAAATTTTGGTCAGGCTCTAAATCATCCATTGGGTATTATAAAGACATATTGAAAAATCATGGGTTCATCTAAGAATAAAACTCAATCGTTGAACAATTTTTAAGTTTATTAAAGTAAAAGCACCAAAGATGGTATGACACACAAAAAAATAAATAAATAGAATAAATAAATAAAAGCACCATGACTTAAATAAATAAAATAAATAAAAGAGACAATAAAAAAATAAATAAAAGACATAAATAAGAGATGACTACAAAAAATAACTTTTAGTTATTCAAATCACAGTAATTCTTTAATTATTTCCATTTTATTTTTAGTTTTCCTACAATCTGAGCTTCTCCTATTTTAAAAAAATATATATGACCCAAGTGTCTATACTAACCAGCTAATTCGGACGTAGAACAACTAATCTGGGATTCAGTTCAGCCATTTCAAGGTACTGATGCATTTGAGAACACATTTAGGACCACATGGAACACAGAATAGGGCCATGGCTCATGGATATGAGCTAGATGTGACTAAACTGTATTTTCAGGCAGGTTAATTCCCTTCCTTTAATAGGAAGCATTGTTAAAATAATCCAACTCTCCCATATGATATCAATATATTTTTAAAAATGACCATTTTGCATCTGGAACCAAATGAAAGCTCTGAGATGAGCATAGTAGAATTCAGCCTTCTTGCTTGAAAATATTCCGGGAGGAAGAAACAGGAACCATATATATAGGCACATTCGAGTCACCACAAAATTTAAAGTTGCTTCTCTAAAGCAGATCATCAAAAGAAATAGCCCGATTTCTAAGTTTTCACCCATTTACCCAAGAGTCATTTATAACTTGAATCTATCTCACTTTAGATATCAGGTGAATGACAGCATCATGGAAATGCCCTGTTCTTAGATCTTATCCAACCAGGGATAGTCGTGATGTTATCTCCTAAAGGGTGGAATTTCTCTCCTTGCCAATAATGGCCTGCTTTGGGTACTCCTCTAATTCAATTAGCCCTCATTTGCTAAGCCAAATTTGGGATCACAAACCTCTCCTGGGAAAATTCCAAAGACTATCCATCACATTCCGTCAGTTCTACTTATTCCGTACCATGTACCTAAACATGTGTACTCTTTAAATGTGGAACATGGAGAAGGAGAGCCAAGAGCGTGGGAAGTCACACTATAATAGAAAAGGAAATCGAAGCAAGCAACACGGAAATGAGAAGCCGATTAACCACAGATTTGTAATTCTGATAAAGACAAACAATGAAAGATGTATAATTTCATCTCTCTGCTATTAAAGCTATGGTTATATGACCACATATTTCAGTGAGGTGAATTCTATGGGAAATAAAGTATTTTCCAAAGCTCCGTAAGTTCTTTTAGCTTCACTGAACTCTGGTACCCTTAAAAGACCTCACAAATCAGGGTGCCTGGGTGGCTCAGTGGTTAAAGCCTCTGCCTTCGGCTCAGGTCATGATCTCAGGGTCCTGGGATTGAGTCCCACATCAGGCTCCCTGCTCAGTGGGGAGCCTGCTTCTCCCTCTCCCACTCCCCCTGCTTGTGTTCCATCTCTCACTGTTTCTGTCAATTAAATAAATAAAATCTTTAAAAAAAAAAAAAAAGACCTCACAAATCTACAATTGATAAACTTTTAGAATTCTATTGCCTATTCCTTCGGATTTTCCTAAAGAAGGAAAAAAATGAAACAGTGTTCTGGTTTTGGCTTTTCTTTCAAATGAAATCCGTTTACTGTCAAGAAGGAGCTCATCTCCTGAGAGAATCTGTATCACCAAATCTAAGAATACTCTTAAAATGCTTAAAACAATAGGATTTGAATGGGGTTGCCTCTGAGTTTTAATATATTGGTGTAAACTGACATAGCTGAAGAAAATGGAGTTCACGGAAAATTGGCAGTGTTGTCCTAATGACCTTATAATGTGGACATTCTAGTCCTACAGTATCTTAAACAAGTACTATATGTTTGTATAATCATTGACATAGAATCTAGTCTGGTATTTAGGATCAGAATGTCTGTTTTTTTCCCTATCATATCCTCAACACTGTTCCATGTTATAGAGCAGTTGTTCAATACATATTTATTGAAAGAATCAAGTGCAAATTATGTTATAGAAGCACGGCGGGGGGGGGCGCAGTCAGTTAAGTGGTGGACTCTTAGTTTTGACTCAGGTCCTGATATCAGGGTCCGGAATCAAGTCCTGGGTGGGGCCCCACACTCAGCGGGGAGTCTACTTGAGATTCTCTCTCTCTTTCCCTCAGCCCCTCCCCACCCTGTTCTCTCTCTCTAATAAATCTTTTTTTAAAAAATTATGTTATACGGTACCTCTTTTATTATCCTATATATCCTATATACTATTCTACATATCCTATTATCCTATATTTTCATCGCTATTATGTTATGGGTTATGTTATGGATTTTGCCTGGGATGTAAGGCAAGTGTGAGGGGGAAAACCGAAGTGAGTAACATTAACAAAAACGAAGAGCCACCTTCCTCTGGATTGAAACCGACAGTAACCACCAAAAGAGCGTTCAGAGCATGGCCTCAGAAAGTACCGGGCAGCAGAGCTGATCCAATCAAAAACTGATTCTGGTCATCTCCATGAACCAATGCCCCTCCACAAGGGACATACTCCAAGGGACATACCCTCCAAGACCAATCAGCCTATCAGCCAGCACTTTTTAATATCCTCGGGCTGAGTAAGTCACGGGTACCCAGGAGACAGCAGTAAAAGATGCGATGAGTCCAAATTCTCCAAGGACAAAGCACTTTTTCGACCCAATTAGAATGCCAGCGACTACAACTGTCTTCTCTGTACCTCCTACCATCTCTCACATTTCACCTTAGACATCACCAGCCGTAAGACTGTACTGAGCACATTATGCCCCCACAGCCCCTGGTACCCTCCTTACCACATGTTCATCCAATATACAAGGAGACGTTTATTGAAATTCTGTGGGTGCCATCAGGAATTGGGTCTATTTATTGCTGATGCCAGCTCCAGACAATAAAAAGAAGGAAGGGGATGGGGAGGCAAGAAAGGAAAAAAAAAAAAAAAGAGAGAGAGAGAGAGGGAGGGAAAGAGACTGTGGTCAACCATAAAGAGATGTTTAGAGTATGGCTTCCTTCTGAGAGAAGAGTTATAATTTTAATATTGGCACAGACTAGGTAAAGCCCTCTTTTCATTAGTCAGAAACAAAAATTCCACAAAGCTGTCATTTACCCTGTCCATATGCATACACTAGAAGCCAGAGGCAACAGGCAGGTGGAGCTTACAGAATGTTTCGCAACAGCCCACAAAATGGTTAGGAAAAAAGCCTGCATGAATGTTTTTAAAAATAAGTGTCTCCAAGCTGGCCCATGAACACCGTCAACAATGCTTGTCCTTCCCCTGCATGAGGAGGGCAGGACCAAGTGTTCAGCTTTGAATGTCCTCATTACGCTTTTTAACTCTTTAGTTCCCAGTACCAGGTGTTCCTGGCTAAGTCCACTAATAACAATGAGAATCATAACCAAGAATGCATATATCAGTAGAAGGATCTTCAGAAGGTACAGAAGAAGAAAAAAAAAAAAAAAGAGCTGGTTCCAAGTGCAGTTTGCCACGGGTTATTGAGATATTTGGTATGCCTACAACTTTTTTTCAACTAAAATTAAGTTTTAAAAATGGTTTCCAAGATGTCAGATGGAATGTAATTGGTGAGTAATAACAACTCTAAGAATCTTCTTTGACCATTAACCAAAATAACAAAGAGACCTCACTCTGGTGTTTCATTTGCCTCCCTGGTAGCCGTCACAATAATCATCCAACCTTAGAGCCAAGTGTCTCTCAGCCTGATGACTGAGTGAACATAGAAGCAAGAGGGAGCATACACATGAAGAATACTCATTTTCACTTTCCTTCCAATGAAAATGAAACAAGAGGTTATTTCTTATTTCCACATGTGTCTGTCTGGTGAAGAAAATGTTACATCAAAAAAATTCTTGTAGCTGATGGATGCTAACGAAAGTTATTGTGGTGATGTAAGTAAAATCCTTACACAGTACACCTTAAACTGAGACAATGGATGCCTATCCATTTTATCGTACTGAAACTTGGGACCCAATTCTCCTACAGACCTAAGAGAAAGCAGTCACCAAAGCACGCTGTAGGCGCTGTTTATTCTCATAATCCCTCCCTATTCCACTTTTACCAAAAAAATGTCAATTTTAAAATGTGAAACGTCTATGGAGGAACCTCCAGGGCATTATGTCGCGTATACGGCACACGTATACACGCACACACCTGAGGGGGCCGGGTGGTCACACATCTTTGGAATCCATCTGGCCTATTTCCCCACCCCCGCGACTTCATTGCTCTTTCGTGCAAGTGACCACAGACAGTAGATCTCAATTCAGCACATGTGAAGGTCAAATGATGCAGCAAACAGAATTTGACCTCAAACAATATGCCTTTGTCCTTTCACCCATCCCCAAAAACGTGTGCATACACCGAGTTTTGCTTGCTCCGAGTTCATAAATCTTTATCCCAGATTACTCGTTTCTTCATCTAATGCTTACAGAAAAGACAAGACATCTGGATATGTTTGTTCCTCCCTCTCCAGCCCCCACAGCCCCCCCATCCCCTCAACACACACGCAACAGCTGTAAGAGCAAAGGAGAGCATGTTTTTAAAATTCCATTGGTTCATGTAGGCACATAATGTGAAGCAGCTCCAAAGTGGACATCAAGTAAAAAATACCAGTTTCAAAAGTCTGTAATTATGTATTTACACAAATTACATAATCCTGTATGTATTTACATACAATTACAGATTATCAAGTAAATAACACAATGTTGTAGTGTTAATGAGATGAAATAGAAGGAAAACACCATAAACTAAAGCCATTCATTTATCTACAACACAGGACCTGGCAGGACAGGTTCCCCAACACTGACCTAGTATGTCCTTCACACTGCCTGGGGACATTCACATGACAGATGGGAGGGTGGTTCAGCCCGTGCCCGCTAAGTCTCTGACCAAGGTGCAAGTGCGGGCACCAATAAGATAGTGGTTTGGCTATCTGAGCATCCGTTTGCGAAAACTGGAACCACCCATTCCACAGTGGCTCGGAGCTGCCATCCAATGGGCTTTGGGTCTCTGACGACAAGAACTGGATGCAAACCCACTCGCTCTAATGCCCGACAGGACAATCCCCAGCCAAAACCCTGAGCCAACTACTCTCCCAGAACACTTATTTACATAAATTGCATAAGTCAATATTTATTTATTTACAGACCATTACAGTTTATTGTATCCATTGCCAAAAGCATATAACATTTTGTTTTTCTTTAAAAAAAAAAATTAAAAAAGAAAAGGGTACCCAAACAAAATAACTCCAAAAGTAGACCTTAAAGTAGCATTTTCTAGGAATGCATGGAGATTTTAATCTTTTTCGCAAACCAGTTGCTTTCGTCCAGGCCGATTATCTAGCATCTCATGCTACTTTAAGATTACTTTTGGCTACCTCCTAAAACCAATTTCTTCAGTGCTAAGTATTGTACCTATGACATCCTAGAGACTCGCTTCTTCCCTGTGGTCAGATGTTTAATGTTTTCAGCCAAAAATAGCAAATGCTTTTTGGAAAAACTAAAGCCTGAATATGTGCACATTTCAGCAGCAGCAAAGGGTTAAGTAATAAATAAAAAATACTACATCTTGGAATTAAATGCAATTTCTGTTTGGAAAGAGAAAAAAACAAGAAAATAAATGAAGAGGACGTTCTGGGTTTATCATAAATCAACTATTTTACATTGCTTCTGTCCCCTCCCCCCAAATATTTCTTAATTCCAAACGTTAGACTTAGTTTTTCCTTAATGCACATCAGCAGGAGGGCTTTGCTACATATTCGAACTTTGACTATAGAAGGGCCACATGTGCTCATGGCAATAAGTCATGCGCTTCTACTTCAAAACAGCTTTAACTCAACAGTGACATATTTTTATTTTTCATAAAGAATGTGCATCAGAGCAAAACAAAGTTGGAATATTAAATTTTAAAATTAGTCACATAAATCCTAACACATTTTTTAACTGTCACTTTCAATTTCCCAACATAACTGGCTAGAAAGTGTTATATGTGGTATGAGAATTTGTTATAAATTCCTTTTTCTTAAATATTGCTTTAAGAATTTGGCTCTTTTCTCCTTAGTATATAGTAAGAAATAGTCTTCCTTGCCCAAGGGCAAGTTCCAAAATTATTGCTACTAAAGAAATATGTATTCTTATGCTTTTCAGCATAAAATGTTATAAAAGCCTTGTAAAAGATATTCTATATAGTAACCTCCCCTCTAAAAAAATTGAGCGCTGTGAGGACCATTTTTAAAAACAAAACACAGTCAACAGTTATAATATTTTCCCCCCTCATTGTCATTACTGATGAAGATGTATTCGTCTTGTTTTGCAAGTTTTACGTGAAGGGTGCTATTTATTCCCATGTATTATGATGGTTCACACCAAAAGCAATTTTCTATAAAAGATGTTACAATGACCCCTATGATGCTTGTATAATGTCATATTTGATAGCCAAGTGTACAAATAAAAAGTCTCCAAGAATGATCCTGTTTGATCTGACTCTTGTCCCTTAAAAAAAAATTTTTTTTTTTCAAAAATCTGTGCTACAGGAGCTTTTTTTTTTTTTTCTCTTTGAGGATTCTAAATCAGTATAATGTTTGATGTTAGTCCTGTTGTCCTTGAGGCCAACTAAAATAAAAGCATAGTTAACTGTTCCGCTTTGGTATATTCTGCAATAGGTTTAAACACGTAGGATATATGCCAACCCTTGTATTTTCCAACCGTGAAGTTACAATGATGGAATAAGTCACTTATGAGAGAGGAAATATTACAGACACAGAATAAAAGTTTGAGACCCAGTTTTTCTTTAATCCTCTGGGATAAGCTATGAAACAAGCAGTCTGAAGAGTGAATACTCAGTGTCATGAATGATGTGCATAAGTTTACAATAATACGGGCACAAAAGAGATTGTCGCCTTTAGTACATTAGGGTCATTAGAATTTCTCATATCCATGCACCGTTATATTTACTTGCATGAATTTACCACAGGTTCGTAGCAGACTTTGCCATTTAATGCTTACAGAGCCTAAAGCTTCCAAAATGCCTATCTGGCCTGTACATATTTCATTAAAAATAAACTCTATATAATAAATAAATATATAAAATAAATAAAATGTTGCCTTTGGAATTTCTATAAATAAATTTAACTTTTTTTCTTTTTTTTTCCTTTTTTTTTTTTTTAATTTTTTTTTTTTAAACTAAGAGGTCTTTGCTTTAAATTCACCGGGATGGCACCCGTGAGCATGAACTGAAAAAGTCCTTTAAGTAAGACTGCACCCTCCATGCCTTTGAAAATGCAGCGTACCCTTGCGCAGGCCACCAGCCAAAATCCTGATGAGTCGAAGTATGGCAGCTGTGCTGATACAAGATGAAGTACAACTGATCAAAAATGTAAAAGCGCGTCTAAATCCCAGCATGCATCAGGCCGCGGTCCTCTCTGCTTCTGCTTCTCTCTTCCAACTCCCCTGCTACTCATCCACGCACACACTCACACCCCCGCTCAGTCTCCCTCTCGTCCCCTCACCATAAATCAAGCAAGTGGGCAGCGGCGGTCCTCCAGGAGGACAAGCCTGTTTAAGTGCAGAACAAAATCAGCATGTTTCCATCCAAGCCTCCATCGTACATTATGCATGCGGCAAAGTTTGGCAACAGTGCAGCTGGTGTGATGACACAGCGAATCAATTAAGAACCCACCGCGTGAAACCTTTATAGTGGTTACTTTTTTAAGGGCTCAAGTGAAGAAATTGTCTTTGTCAACTTTGGCTTAGAATATCCTTATATAGTTCGGGTACTTTGTCGGGGTCCACTGGTCTAGGTAAAAAATGTGTGAATTTCTGGTGCCGCTTAGTCCTCGTTCCTTCTCTTGGGGTCCCGTCTTTATTTAATGCAACATAGTATCGCCTTCCAGTGTCCACGTGTTTATATAGATTCGAAGAGTACGTGTTATACCAGTTTTCTTCAAACTGTTCTCTGAATACACACTCTTGGGTTAGTTTTTCCTGTTAAAACAGACAAACAAACAAGTAAGTATTTTGGCAAAATACCTGCTTTCTGTATTTAAAGCAATATTTAATCATGGCATAAGATAACTCTGGTGAGAAAACACTGATTTTAACCCCTTTTAACCATTGTGGTGTATTTGCAAAAGTGCCTGACTGTGTAACTTGACTACATGCTAATTGCTTTTCATGCTGACTGAAGTGCAAAAGATTCCAAACATTTTCTAGTTAGATTTTTTTTTCATATGCCCGTTATTTGAACGAGCCAAACAAAGGACGATCAATGCTGTGTGAGTTGTTCTCATTTTTACAGCAGCAATTAGGACGGCGAGCATCCTGCGAGGGAGAGCCTTAGCCAAAGCCAAAAGTTAAGATAACTGCCTCATCTTTAATAGATGCTTTAGAAAGTACTTGCAGTGTAGACCAACATGCTCAACATTAGCACTGAGGTTGGATATCTTCTGCCCTCTGAAGCAGGAGAGTTTACTTACCACTCCGTAAGAGTGCTTTTCAAACTTCAGGGTTAAGGAAGAACCACCTGGGATGCTTCTTTAAAATGCAAATTTGCAATCTCCAACCCTTTAAAATTCTGATCCAGAAAGTCTGGAAATATGCATTTTTAACAGGCCCTTGGGGGAATTCTGATGCCGTTAATCCACGGTCCACATTTCAAGATAGAATGCTTTCTATGTGACTGAGTCTTCCTGAATACAAAGAAGTAAAAACAATTGTTGTTGCCCTCCTACTTCCTTTAGTTTAGACAGAAAGAGCCCCCAACTTAAAAAGCCACATTCTCAGGCACGCAGCTACCAACAGAAAAGCTGTACTTTTTCCTACATTCAGAGTTAGAAGTTTCCACATTTTTACAAATGTATTACACCTCTCCCTCCACCTGAGCTTTATAAAACTCTAGGTCCTATTTAACCCCACGACCCAGGGCTCCTGCAGTCATGTGTGTGTCTCATGGGCAGTAGTCGTGACCAGAATCAAGAGACGCCTTACATCCCAAAACCAAGAGCACACCCAAGTCACAAATGCCATCCTCTGAAGAAGAAACAAGGCAATGGGATCGAATGGCCTCTTTGCTCTTCTCACCACTGGACCGCAACTTTTCAAATCGATAACTTCCTTAATGGTACTTTTAAAAAATGACCACAAAATGACCTTTCAAAATGTTCCCCTTGTTCTTGCTGCTCTGGCATCTTATGTAAATAAGAAAACAAACCAAAAAACAACACATGTCCATGCACAGACTTAAAACAGCAGAACAGATAAGGGCATTTGACATTTTTCCCTTTCTGACATTCAGACCCAGAAGACAGCAAACTAGACATCACCAAAATACAGATGTCCTTTTTCACTGCACGCACCTGAGACACAATTTAGTACACTGAGTTCACAGAGGGCAGCTGGGCAGAATCCATCATGTCCCTGCAATGGAGTAAATCAGGAGAGCAAAGGGAGGAAGGGAGAGAATGTGACAAAATCAACAGTCCAATGTGAGGCCGGCTCCCCTATTTCTTTCATGAACTAAAGGCTTAACACCCACTCCGAAGCACACAGCACTTGCTGGCGCCTCCTCTTCCAAGCCCCGAAAGGGTCTGTGACACAATATTACCTCACTGGACGAGTTTTTCTTAAATCAAACAGGGCAAAGCCGAAAGGAAAAACAATGCATCCGTCAAGGACGGAAACGATGGGGAAATTTTGGAATGCTGACGTTGGGTTTGTAGGGACAAAATGAATTGCGGGGAGTGAGAAGTCATGCGGGACTCCCCCTCAGCTGGATTACCCATGGGGTGCCAGGAGAAGCTCCACCCTCAGAAGAAGGGGGTGAGCAGTGCCAGACAGCCCCTCACCTCACTCCACGTGGAAACTTAGAGGCTCATTCTTCTGAGAAAACACAACCTCTACCCTCCCCTGCGCTGGAGGACGAGGCTGGCTGCATGTGATTTCTCTTTCATCTCCATTAAGACTGACGAAATAAAAATAGTGTGTTAAAGACATTACCAGCTACTTTAGTCGTTACTTCCATCTGCGTAATAAATATTCTCCTCACAGACAAGATTATTCCTGGCTAAAAATGTCTGGTTTGGGTTTGCTGTGATTAAGTAAATTTTCCAAACAAATTATGTTTTTGTTTTTGTTTTTTTACCTAATAAAATGGACCAGCATACGGAACTGCATGCTGAACCTTCAGTTCCTCAAAAAACATGAAAAACTAACTCAAATGAAGCTTTCTTTTTCTCAGCAGGAAATCGTATCACCTGACAGACATTTCACTTAAAAAATAGAACACTTCTGTCTCCTTTTGGAACCATGAGTTATGTACTAGTCCTGTTTGCTTTAGAGAACTATCACACCTATAGCAAAATGGACTTTGTTGGATTAGAAACACAGACATGTCACCTCAGCAGAAGACAGGGAGTTTGCATGCTAGTGAAGAGCCCGGCTGTGGCGTCGAAGGCCCACGCAGATTCCAGCTTCGCCCTTCACTAGCTGTGGGACATTTACGACTACGAACTTAACCTGTACAAGCCTCAGTAACTTCAACTTGAAAGCAGGTTAGTATCTTGAGAGAGGGCTATTACAAATATGCAGTCAACAAACATGCTTGGCAGATGAAGCCCTCCATAAACAATGGAGGTTGTTGACATTATGTTAACATCATAACCTCTCACAGGAGGGAGGAACTTTGGAAAACAGCTAATACAACTTCTCCTGTTAAATACATGGGACAGCAGGACCCAGATGTGAAATGCCTTGGCCCTGGTCTGTACCACGGGATCTCTTTATTATGGGAATAAAGCCACCTGAGCAAAAAGTTTCTAGGAGCCCTGTGATTCCTCCAGACCGACTCCTGGTGCTATTTCCAAAGGGCCAGGCACTACAGAGGGCCAAGCAAGGGAAAGAAAGGCTAGGGCTCGCAGACTACGCTAAGGAATTACATGAAGTAACTGTTACTCTAAGACCACATATGCTTCCTTACTTCTTTTCCTTAACAAAATGTAATTTTTAGAAAACAATATTCGCTTTGCAGGAGGACTACGTAGAGATTATAAACAAAATTCTACAGTGGTAGGGGCATCACAGTCTAGCAAGGGAACATATTTGGTTTCAGAATTTATGAAAAGATTCTCACTGTATATGTTCTAAGAGGTTTTTTGTTTGTTTGTTTGTTTTAGTTTATTAAAAAAAAAACTTTTTTTAAAAAAGTTATAAGTGAAGAAACTGAACTAGCCTTCTCACTACTCAGAAAACACTGCTCTATTTCCCCTAGCAGGCTCTTACAGCATTTTTTTACATACACATAATAGAACTTTCTAGGCAACCCAGAAAATGAAGTGAATTATTCCATTTAAAACAGTATCAGCTATTGCCAGCACTTTTTGTGATGGTTAAGAGTTCAATTGCCTCCTACACAGAAGGGTTGTCTGACTTCAGTTAACAAGTTAAATGAGATTGTGCAGACATTACATTGAAAAAGTGCTGCATTACATTTCAGCTCCTGTAATTATAACACAATTAGTATAATGCCACTCAGATAAACTGGCATACCTTAAAAATTAAAATGATTATTAAGAATTAAAGACCCTGTTCCTTTTTTATGTCATGTATATGCTTTTAAATAATTTCTTCCTCTTATTGGGGATTACATTCACATGTGACTTCTGGTTTTGGACAGACGGATAAAATAGCAAGATTTACAGAATTGCTCTCTTTATGATTGCACTTTAGAATCAGTGACAAAATACTTGGTTGAGGTGACTATGCTTTATATTTGTACCTCGCAGTGATTTTTCTAAATTAAAAATAAGCAAACGAGTGCAAGTTGGGACAGCAAAAACAGATTAGCCTGTATTCTTCTATATATGCAGAGGAGGAAAAAAAACTTCTGCCTTCCAATCAACTCTACACTTTAGAATTATAGAACTCAGATGTTTTAAAACTCACCACATGTTTCCAATGCAGACAGTTTATAGAGTATTCCACTATAAAGTGATCAATTCTTGTTTTATTGTATTTCCATGTTTTAATTTTTTTTTAGATTATTTAACTATAGCTGTTTATGGCATACCTATCTTTGAACTGTTGGATTATATCACTAGGCTTGGGTGGAGAATGTGGATTTAATTCAAAAGTCTACTAAAGTCCATGCTTTGGAACAAAATCTGGTGAATGTTAGCAACTATGGAAACCTCTTTTCATTTTATATCATCAAATTCTAAGCAGTGGGAAAAACTGAAATTAAAACTTCAAAACTTTTACGAATCCTATTAAAACCAAAGAATGAGATAATAATGTGAAAATTACAGCACACCCTTGAGAATGCTTAGGAATGTTATAAGACATAAACTCATATAGATACCACTTTAAAATATTAGACAATTGGAAAATATGTAATCCACATGGGCATTATTATGCCCAATTAATATCTATACCCACTTAAAAACTGAAATCAGAATTTTTCAAAATGTGAGGCTCAACAGTAGTCATGGAAAACATATAGGCTTATGTCATGCTATCATTTTAAAACATGATTTCCATATTTATATGCATATAAAAATATATTTATGTTTACATATTTATAAACCTATTTATAAAAATATATGGTGTAGCTTTAACTACTACCCAAAATGGTTGCACTTATTCAACTCAATGGGTCCCTTAAACTAGTTGCACAAACTAGCCCAACCTGTAAATTCAAGGTCAGCGACTCTACAGAAACCAACTTGATAGTAGAGTTTCCAAACATTCTGTAAGTTAATGATTTGATGTAATCCCTCGTTCTCATATCTCCCATTTATTACAGTCATGGTATTTAAACCTCCCTCAACCACAATTACTCGTACAGATGTACTCTTCCTCATTAATAATCTAGCAGTAAAGACTTAATGGGAGTTGTTGCAAGGATCGGGGTGATTAAATATAATGACTAAAGGACCATTAATAAGAAGCCAGGTCTTTTAACTCTTCTCTCCTGGGAGAGGTCCCCAAATAGACAGAAAGCAACAAACACAGAAGAGAATAGGCAAGAGGCCACTATTTCTTATTTTATTAGACTCCAGTTCAGAGCCAACCCCCTTGGGCCCTTGATACGGCTCACCGTAAGCCCCCCTCTTTCAAAACCTCTTTCAAATTCCCACTATTCCAGATGGGCCTGCTTTCATATCCATGATCCTGGAATTGTGGGAACAACTGAATCAGTTGTGTCTGGCCAATGTAAACAAAATGAAGCAAGGAGGCAGGCAATTTTTCTTTCGGCCTCATGAAAATGTAGAGAATATTAAAAATTCTGACATTTCTCTCCACTCCTTCCATCACCAAACACTAAACAAAACAAACACAAATGACCTTCTCTCCAGAAGCAGCTTATTTGGGCAGTTGGGGGTTCAAAGGTCGGGGCCTATCTGAATCCAGGGGCACACGGACACTTTCTATGCTGTGCGTTCCCCATCCTATGATACCAGCAAAGCTGCCACAGGACGGAACCTGCCACAGACAGCCTAGTCAATGAGGGTGCCTTCCTTAGAATCTGCCTCTAGACACGGATATTTGTTTAGCAAATCATATTAGCTCATCAATTTGTAATTCATTTCCAGAGATGTAGTCCCACAGGGGAAAGAAAACCATGCTCCAAGTGCACGAGGATTCAAATTCAAGAAGTCCAGTATTCACTTTAAGAAACATCATTGCTTATGTCCCTATGTGGACAATTAAATGTGGCACATTTAATGCTTCCACTGAGACCCTGACAGGAAAAATTCATGAAACTTCTTTTAGGATCTCAGAACACCCTTGTAAAAAGAAATCACATGTAACATTTCTTACCCTACAGGATGATCTGGTAAGAGTAGCAGGCCATTCAGTGACCACTTAAAAAATACATCGAAGACCTGCAAACGCTGAAGTAACCTCCCGGTGCATAGCTCCTAGCGCTCTTAGCTCCAGAGGGAAGAGCCCAGAGCAGAGGGAAGCCTTGGAAGAATCTGACTGACACACAATAGCAGAAATCCCTAAAGCTTGGACAGCGGGGAAAAGAAATTAAGGAAATAAGGGATCCAAAAAGACAAAGGCAATTGAACCCAACTACTTTGTTTCCAAGATAACCATCAGATGTACCTTAGGGAGTGGGAAAAGAAAAATGTGCCAGAGGTTTTCTATGAGAGACAGAACGGGTTAAATTAAGAACTTGGTTTGTAGAAATAAAATTAAAAGAAATCAAAAAATGAACCAATACAATGACAGTAGAAGCCCAAAGATTATTTTTGAAGAACTAAAAGATCTGTAGAATTTCCTTATGTAAACGAATGCTGAACTTCCACAAACACAGACACACACTCGAATGGGGCAGGAAGGGGGGGTTGATTAATAATCCTGGTCCTCAATTTCCTTTCTGTAAAATGAGGGGACTGGATTAAGACATTTCTAAGGTCTCTTTGGGTCTAAGATTCTAATGATTCAGTGTTGGAACCTCAAAATGGGAAAAGCAGAGCTATCCACAAGAACTCTGGAAGGACATATTGAACAGGAAATGGAAAAAGAAAACTGTTGTGGAGGAGAATAGGGAAAGAAACTAAATAAAATGTGCTGCATCAGTTGCCCACCGCAGAGAGGCTGGGGACAGCTGATCAGAAATGCAGACTGAATTAATGTTTCCAGAAGCAGCCAAGGGAATGAGATTGCTATTTCAAGGAAGAAACGAGGACAAGGAAGAAGACATCCCTTTGGCACAAGGGGCCCTTCTCTCTTCTCCCTGGGAGACCATTAGAATGACCCTGTCCTGGAAGGGGTCTTGCCTACTTTGTCCTTACACTTCGGAGCCTACCACTGTCCTCTTTGCCATGCTGGCCACCAGAAACATGGCTCATTAATGAATGCTTGCCTGGCCCAGAAACCATACATCCTAAGTTCTCCCTTGGAGAATTTACTTGGGAGGAAAAACCAAGTCTTGCAAGAAAACAAACTCAAACCCAATGGGAAAGCTGGACACGTGCATAGGGTAGACAAAATGCAACCTCAAAGAAAAATAATACCGAACTCTTGAACTTCTCAAAACCCCCCTCCAGCCAATGCTTGAGGGCCCTACCACCCCATCCCCACCCAATACCCACAGAGAAATCCTACATAAAATAAAATCATAAGGGAGAAAAAGCCTGCCTCTGGCATCCCCCTTACTTCTTGGGTCCCCAGCTCCTAGCTCCAATACTCCTAGCTCCATACTCATGCCAGCCCAGATTTCTCTGGAACCAAACTTTTCCTCCCACCCCTGAGTTTGTGACATATAAATGGCCCTGCTCTCTTAAAAAGTGACCAGTGTTGCTGTCTTTTCCTCTTTGCAACACAAAGGTGACTGTGTCTCTCTCAGGGCCCTTCTCTCTGCTAGAGTGGAACAACAAACTTCCAACAGTAATCAGGGCTAATACCATCAACTAATAATTCCATTGCTCCGAAACAAAATTCATACGCTGACATAGATCCTTTTTTAAAACTGTGCTTTAATCCTGAAAAATCAGTTCCAGTGGTAGACATTTCAGGTGCTGTGATAGCCTGGTGAATCCACTAATATGTGAACATAGGGGAAAAAAAAGAATTACAATAATACAAAAGTAACTGAAATCCCAAAGAAAGAAACTTCTTTAACTATGTGGATAAAATAACAATGAGCTACATATAAAAATAAAGTATCTAAAATTAATCTTGATTAATCTTGATTAATCAATTAATCTTGATAAGCAAGGCTTTATGGTTAACACTACAAAGAATGATTCCAGGGATGCAGGAATGAAGGAGATTTATATCAACTTTCATAGACTTCGTCATACATCTTCGTTCCAGAATTCAAACTTGCGAGAAACACGTTTTCTGTGCATCTCACATCTAGCCAGGAGTCTGAGAGGCTGCACGGGAGCAGTGTTCCTCACACTCATCCATGAGGAATGCTAAGGGGACAAGCTTGTGCTAACGAGCCACTGCGAGCCAAGCCGTGCGCTCGCTGTTTTGCTGGCTGTTTTATGGGCTTCGTCTCCTCTAATCCTCACAGCAATGCTGTGATGTGGCTGTCATTAGCCCTGTTTCACAATTACAGCTCAGCAAGTCCGAGTAGCTTGCCCAAGGTCGCACAGCCAGTGAGCCACAGAGCTGGGATGCAAATAACCCTTGTGTTTCCACTACTCTGTGCTTTGCCTCCAGCCTCAAACCTTTCCAAGTGCAAGTACAGGCTTCAATATTTCACCAGAACACTGCAAACTGCAAATCAACTTGAAAGATAATGAAAAAGAATACAGGCCACGTTGACACAGCCAAGAGAAAAAACTATATGAAACACAGCAATTCGTGTGGAAAAAAGGATGGAGGGATGACATCTAGGGCCAAGCGTGGACAGAATTACATTGAGAACATACAATGCAGCACGGCAGCGAAACGGGTAAAAATCATTCAATGCAAAGCAATCACTTCGCGCACCCCAGGGAAAGGGATGCCTTTGGTATGACCTTGGCAAGTCTGTTCTTGGAATACTGCATTGAGCTTTGAGAGCTTCATTACAAGGGAAAAAGCAAATGATGGAGATTTCCATGAATTCCAGTACACACCAAAAAAGGAGTAAGAAAAGAGGGGATCAACTCATGTCAGGATTTTAAGCATTTATAAAGAGGACAAAGACAGCTCTGTATATGTCTTTCCCACTTAACACCATAACCTTTTAAGCCTGAGGGGGAGGCCTCGGCAGCAGGGGTATCAGGACATTTTTCTCGGCCACCCGTTTGGATGCCACTGAGGTGTACCTGGTCGACAGACTGAGAAATGATGTCTGTGCATAAGTACACGGCAGTCCCTGGCATGCGGGAGGCAAGAGGGAGGAGATGGCCCGGCCCCCACTGTAGCTGCCCTCAGGGTGGCGGCTCCTCCTTGCCTGCAGGGGGGCCAGCTTTCTTTGTGGGGCTCAAGGGCACCTCCCATGCCATGGATGAAGACAGTGACCGGAAAAGACCTTCCAATGTCAGCAATGTAGCCTCTGGCAGCAGGTGGGAGAACCGGAAGCAGAGACAGGACCACGGCAGGGGGACCAGAATTAAAGCTAACGAATCAGGATATACGCCGCAGCCACCATGGTTCTGAGCCCAGCCGCAAAGCTGCCTTCACGCAAGCCTTCCTCCCCTCAAGACACCTGCCTATTTTTCTCCATCTCCTCTGTGAATAATCCTGGAGTTCTCTCCTGCCCTGGAATTAAGCCCTCTCCTCTAACTTCTCTGAGCCCTTTTTGTACAGAATTCTGTCATACCAAATTATAATTCTTGGTTTGTATATCTGCCACCCCCCACAAAATTGCAAGTTCTTGGACCAGTTCTAAGCTGGGAAGAGGAAGCATCGTGTGCATTTGTACGTAGGGTTGATCTCATTATTTGCGATAGTTCTGTTCTCTGAAGCCACCATGAACACTGAAGTCGAAAATATGGATGCACGGCTCATAAGAGAAACAACGGGTCGGGTTCCACGCAAGTCCGTCATAACACTTTCACCAAACCATCAGGAAATAAGCTTGTTTTTTGTGGGTTTCTATTTAAGTTAATGTTGTAGATTCATTAACAGTGAACTCACAGCCAACAGCACTGTGGCTCGTGCTCACACAAGACTCTCTCACTAATCTAGCATGCTCCATAAGACACATCGCAGCCATCTTGCATTTGGAAACAGCCGATAGGACTTCAGCACTAGGCCTGGGGGGCATTTTGAACAATAAAATCACCAACAAAAAGCACAAAAAGGGAAAACATGGCACTAAATAGATCCCCCCAAAGGACACTTGTTTATAGTGTGAGCGAAGAAAGAGAGCAGAGAGCATCACCTGGCAAGACCTCTGCTGGAAACGTGCCCATCAGGCCATTCCCTTCTGCTTCCCCTTGAATGTCTGTAGACGACCGCGCAAGCGCCACTATTAATGACTTAGAGTCACAAGCAAATTTGTAAGGACACGAATTTGCAAATACACAATCTGCAAATAACAAGGAGCAAGTGAATTTCCAGGACCAGCATGTATTAGTAGTGGGCGGTGTCAGTGATGTTTGCTGGCTCCACAAAAGCCCGCAGGAAAGACTGAGCGAGTAAGTGAGGGTGTGAGCAAGTGAGGGTGTGAGTGAGTGAGTGAGTGAGTGAGGGTACGTGTGAGTAAATGGAAGAGTGAGTTAGTGGCGAATAAGTGAGGGTATGAACGAGTGAGAGTGTGAGTATGTGAATGCGGATGTGAGCAAGTATGTGAGTGAGGGTATAAGTGAGGTTTGAGTGAAGGAAGGTGTCAGCAAGTGAGTGTGTGAGCAAGTGAGCCTGAGTGAGGACATGTGTGAGTGAAGGTGTAAGCCAGTGAAGATGTGGCAGAGTGAGGGTGTCTTTGAGTGTGTCAGTGAGTGTGTAGGCAAGTCGGTAAGGATGTGAGTGAGCAGAGGTATGAGCAAGTGAGTGAAATGTGAGTGAGTATGTGAGCAAGGGTGTAAGCGAGTGAAGGCTTGAGCAAAAGAAGTTGCGAGCAATTGAGTGTGTGAACAAGTGAGTCTGAGTGAGGATGTGTGTGTGTACGTGATGAAGGTGTGAGACAGAGAAGGTGTGGCAGAGTGAGGGTGTAAATGAGTGTGCAAGTGACTGTATAGGCAAGTGGATGGAGATGAGTGAGTACAGGTGTGAGCAAGTGACTGAGTATGTGAGAGCAAGTGAGGATGTGAGCAAGTAAGTGTGTGAGTGAAGGCGTGAGCCAGTGAAGGTGTGAGGGAGTGAGTCCATAAGTGAGGATATGAGTGTGTGTGTGAGTGAGGGTGCAAGCAAATGAGTGGGAGCGTGAGTGAAGATGTGAGCAAACTGAGTGTGTGAATGAGTGAAGGCATGAGCTGGTGAAGGTGTGAGGGTGTGAGTGTGTAAGAGAGTAAGGATGTGAATGAGTGAAGGTGTGAGGGCGTGAGCAAGTGCTGGTGTGAGTATGTGTCTGAGTGAGTGAGCAAATGTGGGAGTGAACACGTGAATGAGTGAGACTGGCCCAATTCCGATCAGCCCGTTGGGCATCACTAATTGGAACTGGAGGAGGCCGATACACTGAAAAGAGAAGCAGGAGGCTCTACGATTCAGAACCCGTCTGTGCAACAGGCCCCAGCGAGGAGGAGCTCAGGTTCTGTGTGACCAACAATCCATTCTGGCCCGAGAGGGGATGCTGGAGAGGCGAGACAGAGGATGCGGTGAGAGAAAGTAGCAGCTAAGTGAGGCGTGGAAGAAGCAGGGGCGCCTGGAGGCGGTCAGCTCACGCCCGTCAAGACAAAAAAACCATTAGTCAGCACTGCCAGTCAACTACTTAAGTGAACTATCCATTGCACAGATATGCTGTTCTTTTCAAATGTATATATGAACTGCTCTGTAACAAATGCGTTTTTCAATGTTAATTCACCGTACGTTTTGTCATAATGTATTTTTTTTTTTCAATCAAAAGATACAAGCATAGGGGCCCCTGGGTGGCTCAGTTGGTTAAGCCCTCTGACTCCTGATTTCAGCTCAAGTCTTGATCCCAGCATTATGAGATCACGCCCCACCTCGGGCTCCATGCTCGGTGAGGAGTCTGCTTAAGATTATCTCTCCCTCTCCCTCTGCCACTACCACCCACCACCTCATGTGCCCTCTCTCTCTCTCAAATAAATAAATAAATTTATTTTAAAAAAAAATTGGTGGGGGGGTATTCCTGGGTGGCTCCTTTGGCTGTGTCTGCCTTTAGCTCAGGTCATGATCTCAGGGTTCTGGGATCGAGTTCCGCATCTGGCTCTTTACTCAGTGGAGAGCCTGGTTCTCCATCTCCCTCTGCTGCTCCTCCTGGCTTCTTCTCTCTCATACTCTGACAAATAAATAAATGAAATCTTTTTTTAAAAAAAAAGGCACAAGCACAATTACCATCCTGTGTGACTCCCTAACACTTTCTATCAAAAAGGGAAACTTACACACAAAATGATCAGGAACCACTCTGGTCCGTCCTCTAATCTTCAGAAATTAGGTGCTTAGGAGCCAGGATCCTCAGGAAAAGAAAGGAGGAAGGAAGGAAGGAAGGAAGGAGAGAGAGAAAGAGAAAGAAAGAAAGGAAGGAGAGAGAGAAAGAAAGAAAGGGAGAGAGGAAGGAAGGAAGGGTGAGAGTAAGAAAGAGGGAGAGAGAGAAAGAAAGATGGAGAGAGAAAGAAACAGGTGGTCTGGGATCCCACTGACAATATATTCGTACTTTCAACATGTAGTAAGTGCCAACTGCATGCACGGCACTGTTTCAAGTACTGACAGTTCCGCAGGAAACAACGGTAACCACATCCCTGCTCCATGGAGCTACCCTTTAGGAAATGGAATTCCAGCAGGGACACGGAAGGACCAGAGCCAGTGGAGGCTCTACCCCAAGAAACAGTCACACTCGAAAGCTTTCTTCGCCAGACTCCCCCAGCAGACCCTGAGACAGCAGTGTAGAGCAGGGAATAAGAGTAAAACCAAGGTCAGGAAGACAGAAGGGATCTTGTGTGAAGTCTGCACCTGTCATGAGGAAGATTCTACTCCGAGACTCCTGAGCCTGAACGAAGACCATGGCTGAGCATGTTGCCGGGTACCCAGGACCTCCTCCTCCAGATGAAAGGAGAGCCATCTCCTGAGGTATTAATGATTAAAACCAAATCCTTTCCAAGGCCTTTAAAGTCTCCAGACCTGTGTTCTGTGACTTTGATCATTACTGAGGTGGGATGTCTTAAACATGTCTCAATAGGGGCGACTGGGTGGCTCAGTGGGTTGAGGCCTCTGCCTTCGGCTCAGGTCATGGTCCCAGGGTCCTGGGATCGGGCCCCGTGTCAGGCTCTCTGCTCAGCGGGGAGTCTGCTTCCTCCTCTCTCTCTGCCTGCTTCTCTGTCTACTTGTGATCTCTGTCTCTGTCTGTCAAAAAAATAAATAAATAAATCTTTAAAAAAAAAAAAACATGTCTCAATAAATCAGTAAAGCTAATCCATGAAACAACTAAAATTAAACTTATACTTAACTAAAATTAAATAAACAAATAGATATATTTGTTAAAAGATGATTTTTCCATGAACTTATAGCCGTTGGTACAGATGCTAAGGAAACAAGGCAACCACAAAATAAAAACTAGGCTATTAGAAAGGGGAGAAAAAGTTCCAAAAATCATGTCTGTAAAGGAAATACTAAATCCTTCTCTGATACATGGTTAATTCTGGTAAAATTATTTTGTACTCACAAAAATGGATGGCAACTCTTATGCATATACATCAGACAACGTTTACTCATTCACCTATGCTCAAATGACAAATTCACCTATGTTCAAATCACACTAGGTGACCTTGAGAAAGCCACAAAGCCACTAAACCATCACTCTCCCATCTCTAAAACAAGGACAGTGTATGAACTAAATCAAATAATATAGAAGATGTTCCTCTGAGGTGCTGCCCTCTTTATCACCGAAGAATTATTACTCGATCCTTTGAAAATTGGCAATGTACATATGCAGGAGAAGACGATGCTCTATTTTCCAAAATACCAGTTTAAAACCACCTATTTCCAGAACATGCTGCTATCAAGTGGATTACGAAACAAATGTCCCTTTTCATTTCCTTTATATGAATTACATGCTTTGGAGACTATCTACAGGACATGCCTAAACATCTACCACCAAAGTAATCTGAAACTGACAAACCCCAGTGACAAATTGCTAAGTGTAGCGGTGCCTTGCCATGTGGTACAGTATTCCATTCCACAAACACACTAGTTTATCGTGCTTGCTCAAAAGCTCTCACAAGTGCCGATACAGAATGCCCAATGGAGACAAGAAGGCCTCCACTCCACTGCCGGCCTCAAGCTGCCTCTCCAGCATACCACTAAGCCTCCTTGCTAGACTTCACACCTACTGGGATGGGATATTTTCAAAACTGGCATCTGCAGACCCTGGAAGACAAGGGACTTTAATTTGGAGAACCGCAAGTTTTCTATATGAATGTTTTCACTTGGTCATTCCACCTCATGAGAAAGTAAAGGGACTGTTTTAAGGCTATTCTGGACACTCCAGATGACCACCTGTAACCAGATACTGGCGTCCAAGAATGCAATTGTGCTAAGTAGTGCTAACCTGTGCTACTTTCACCATCAGGGTTAATAGGAAAAGAAAAAGACCTTCCTAGCCCATCATCTGGTCTCCCAAGAATTAGAATAGGAAGGCTGGACGGCAGGGGGGGGGCGATGGTGGGGGGGATGGTGGGCGGGATGGTGGGCGGGGGGAGATGGTGGTGGTGGTGTTAGGGGGATAACTATCCTCCCGAGGTGCTCCAAGGAACAGGTGGGCTCAGCTCAAAAAAGCTTCAGGGCCACACTGACAGTGAAGCAGTGTCTTAGCCTCAGACTGATAACATCTTCGGTCATACTAAATCAATTGCGCCAATCTGGATTCTATTGGTCTTAGAGTTTAGTGCAAATTTTAACATTAATATGTTTTGAATTGAAGTTGCTAAAGAAGTATAAGAAGTTCGTGTCAGTTCCTATTCAAACGACATAGTCACAATCATTTAAATCAGTATGGGTTTCTGAGGATCTGCGATACTTTGTTTTTTCCTCTTAAAGAGACTGATACATTCCTTTACTCCGTGACAGGTATCTCCCCCCGCTACCCCACACCATGGAGACAACTTGCAAGGGAAATTCTTTGACTCACATACCTCTAACCCAATAGAGACAACTGCTGAGACCACTGTATTTTTTTTAAGTTGATGTGCATAGGAAACATGGTCAAAAATCCATCACACCTTGTTATTAGATGGATTCATATAAACCAGGGCCCAGTTGTGTCTCTGGAAACATAATAACCAAATCTATGAGGAAACACATGTTTTATAAGCATCTCCACCAGAATGATGGTCGGGTTCCAAAGCACTAGTCTGAGGGCTGCAAGAACCAGGCATGAGTCACACCCTACCATCTATAAGGCCTGGGTCTTTAAATAAGGAAGAAGAGGGCTCTGTCCGTAGGCTACCACATCCTAGGTAGCGCTATTGACACACGGTGCCCAGATACAGCAAGGCTCTGCATCCAAGCGGGTCGTGACAGGCCAGAGAGCCGGCTCGGCAAACACTGACCGTATGCCAACTGCACAGAACGTGTACTGCTGGGCCTTTAAAAAACAGAAAGATTATAAAGACAGAGAACCTGATGCGTAGAAATTTAACCTAGTGGAAAACACCAACAGGAATTAAAATTCTAGACAGAAAAAAAAGTAAGTGCTGTAAAACGGATACAAACCCGAAATCTGCACGTCATCTTTTTGTATCACTTTTATAGATTCTATGCTCTGCTTTCCTGTATCATTATGATTTTAATGACTGTGCTACCTTCTTTTAATGAAAAGGTAAAATAGCTTTCACTAAATGGGAAGCTTCTTGAAGGAGACTAATTGTTTTCATGGCACTCTTTTTTAAAGAGATATTTATTACAGTCAATTACTCTTGATGCTTTAACGTATGTTGATAACAGGAGCACCTGGGTGGCTCAGTTGGTTAAGTGTCTGCCTTCAGCTCAGGTCACGATCCCAGGGTCCTGCATCGGGCTCCCTGCTCAGTGGGGAGCCTGCTTCTCCCTCTGCCTGCTGCTCCCCCTGCTTGTGTGCTCACTCTCTGTCTGACAAATAAAATCTTTTTTTAAAAAACAAACACAATATCTTGGTAACATTCGGATAAGTTAGATGAAGACACTAGGAGTAACTATCCGAGCCTACTTCTAGTCTCCTTGATAAGAACAAAAGTGACAAAGGTAAACTAATACTCTAATAAATTTGAGTTCTCTGGCCAAGTATGTGTGTGTGTGCGTGCGGTCCAATACCCTCTCTACGACTCGGGCAGGATACTCTAATCTTTCCATTTGAAAGCTCATGAGCCTGAGCTTGTCTGCCCTACCTTTTCTGAGACTCCTATTCATCCCTCAAGATCCAGCTTAAATATTACCACCCAATTTCCTCGAGCAGTTATTTAAACACAATTTTGGACTCCAAGATATTTGTGTGTTTCTCTAATGTAGTACACTTCACATTGCACTGAATTATTTATAAATAAAATTTTGAAACCTTTATTGCACTGTGAAGCACTCAGCACAGTGCTAGGCACACAGTGGGTACAAATGTTTGTGAATGAATGAGCAAATGAAGGAGTTGATGCATAGGTGAATTAACACATGAATTACATGAATGTGAGAACTGAACCCCACCCAGAGCCAGAATTTTTCAGGTTGTCCTTCAACCGTATCATGATACGCGTTAGCAATAACGTTTTTCCTATCGCCACATTCTGACAGGGTACCAGAATTCCATGTGTTTTTCTGAAGAAGGATGACCCCATTCACCTCTGGCCTTTTAGATACATTCCTAACATAAACTTGTAAACAAAAAATTACGTACATGAAAAGAGAAAATTTATCCCAGAATACATTTTAAATTAATATTTGCTATATTTTGCTTTACCTTTTGAGGGGAAATCTGCTATTTCCCCAGATCTCCTATTTACCTTCTTTCATAATAAGATAAGTTTTTCTCAAGGTTTCCCCAACGTTTAGAAACTTCTCCACTTTAGTTTACTGAGCTTTATGCAACTTCACATAGGTAAAAATTCTTTAAGGTACAATTTTTAGTGTACAGTTGACCCCTGAACAGCACAGGGGTTAGGGGCACTGACCCCTTGCACAGTCAAAAATCTGTATAGAACTTTTGACTGCCCCCAAACTGAGCTACTGATAGCCTACTGTTGCCTAGAAGCCTTCCCAACAACATAAATGATTAACGCATATTTTGTATGCTATATGGGTTACACACTATAGTCTTAACAATAAAGCTAGCTAGAGAAAAAACAATGTTAAGAAAATTGCAAGGAGGAGAAAATATACTTACAGTACTGTACTGTATTTATTGGGGGAAAAAAAAAAAAACAAAACCCTGCCTGGAAGTGGGCCCACACAATTCAAACACATGTTGTTCCAGGGTCAATTGCATTTAATAACAGAATCATCGCCTGTTTCTTTTCTTTCCTCCTCCCAGTTTCATCGCATTGAAAATATAATGTTTTGGTCACTCCTCATGTCCACAGCCACACCAAATACGATAATCACAAACCGGATGGAAAATGTGATTCTTAGCCATAGAGGAGCACAGATCTCACCTTCATTCCCCTTTCCTGCCTTAGGTACATGCAAAAGGAAAACCATCTGGCTGCCCAAAAAGCTTTCTTCCCAGCTCTGTACACAAGAAGCAAAAAGATGTTCCTCCGTAAACATTTTATGTACATAGAGAACATCATACATGAAGCAGACAAGACTCAGGAGGAAAGCCTAAAAAATCCAAAGCATGAATTCCTGAGATCCAGAGTAGGAAAAGACACTCCAGACCTCAAAGTCAAGCTACTCATCTCAGAGATGAGGAGAATGAGGGCCCAGGACCTCACTAGCAGCAGAGACAGAGCGAGAGTTTAAGTCTCCTGACCTGTAGTCATGCATTTGCCCCTACACTACCTCTTCCCAGCCCCAGCCCCAGCCCCAGCCCCAGCCCCCTTGGGCGGGACACCCCAAGAATGGCATAATCACAGTCCAACTCAGCACGGGAATGGAAGAGGTGGATTCTCCCTTCCAGCGGAGTTCTCAGTACCCCTGAAGACGCAAGCAGACCCAGTGAGGTCCACATCCATGTGTTTCATGAAGCACCAGAAAAAGTCACAATGTTTAGCTCATTTGAATCCAACAAGTGTTTATTGAGCACCTACCACATGCAGAGGCAGGCAAAGTGGCTGGTGAAAAGTACTGAATGCTAGGCTAAAGTACTCAGGCCTTCGCCCTCAAAGGCGAGCAGTTGAAGGGATCTGCACTGAGAAGTGACACTCATATGTGAGTTTGGAAAGGTGATTCTCCCGTGAGTGTGGAGAATGGACCGGAGAAGAGAGAAGCTGGATGCAGAGAAGCCATATGCGGAGATAACTCTTCCACAAAGGAAATCACAATTTGCAAAAGCCCTCCTTACTATACTTTCCTCCGAGCAGTTTCCAAGCCTGAATACGTTCTTTACATGAGAAACTGTGCATTTCTCAAGCACAGGAAGAAATGGAGAGCTTTTCTTAGACTCGTCCCTTTGCCTAGCTGGGGTTCCACGATCAGGTCATCAGAGGGCCGAGTGGGTTTGCGGCCATGTAGCAGTGGAGGAGGGACGCATCCTCCCAGTCACAAGCTCTGTGTGTGCTCAAAAAGCCCTACATGAGGCAGTTGGGCTTCCCAGAAAACATGCCAAGATGAAGTTCTCCCAACTCTCTGCCACCTGGCCATCACTTCAGGCAGTTCCGTCACTGATATTCATTGGGTCTACATTCAGGTTACCTTCTAGAGCCTGCACTCTGTTCTCAGCCTGTGCTGCAGATGGGGGCACACAAAGGCAGGAGGGCAGCCAGAGGAGAGAAGAGATGAGCAAGAAGCCACGGGAAGAGTCCAGACAGGGAGAAGAGGCTCGGCTGGACAACAAACATAGATGCCACTGTGCTGAATAAAAGTTCCACCACTCTCCTTGTCAACCAATAAACTGTAGGAGGCTCTCATGTTGGTGGTTTTATCTGAAAGACTGGTCCTCTCTCTCTGAGAGGAGGGTACTCTGCAGGGACATACAAGGGGTTCCACGGGGTGGGGAATAAAAATGGCCTCTGTGTTTACTCACTTGTTTAAAATGTTTACCTTAATATGAGTTTTAGAAAGTAAAATAATTTCTATGAACTATATTTTACATGTAGAATCTTTAAGTAACTTAATATACCGTGTTGAGATTCTTACTCAAAAAAATCGTTTTGGTGGTGGCATGTGATCATGATGAGAAACCATGGAACCTTCCATCCACTAAAGGTTGGATTGTATCCTACACGCAAGAAGCAGTTTATCAAGTTCAACTGTGACCAACTTAATCCATAAATTAAATCTTAAATCCATAAATTAAATCTCCATATACCTCAAACGGAAAATAATTGAGGGGGTGACAAAAGGAGAACATCATTTAATGTTTTAAAAGTGTGAAAGCCAGGGCACCGAGGGGGCTCAGTCAATTAAGCATCTGACTCATGATTTCAGCTCAGGTCATGATCTCAGGGTCGTGAGGTCGGGCTCCGTGCTGGGTGTGCAGCCTGCTTAAGATCTCTCCTGCTCCCTCTGCCTCTTCCTCCCCCCTCTTTAATAATTAATAATAATAATAATAATAAAATAATATAGCTTCTATCTTTGCACTTAAAAGTGCTGACAAAGATAATTTAGACAGTAAAACACTTTTATAAATCATGAACTATTTAAAATGCTAAACCAAATCTTACACTCAAACATATTTTAAAATAATCTATTATCTCAATGAAGCACTTTTTCTAAAAAGACTAACAAATCAACCAATCTAGATGCAAATTTTACCAGGGCAGAAAACCAATCTCACACCATTAAAATGCTGTGTGCTATATTCAAATTACATAGGCCATTTTTTGTCATCTGGAGTGTTTGAGTAAAAATTTTATACTATTCCAACCCTGCGTGCGTGTATGTGTGTACACACATATATATATTTACTAACATGTGGCTAGCAAAGGAGTAGATCTAGAAAATATTTCTCCTAATTATATACGGAAATGCCCTTTATTTCTGTCTCCAAGTCTGCATTTGCTTTTAATTTTCAATTTTTTATAGATTCTATCGAAGTTCTCCTATGTAGATAACACAAGTTAAATTCTCATTTGGCTACCAGTATTGGCAAGGAAAAACTAAAGTTTGATTTCACTAGGAGCCTTTTGTTGAAAACTCAAGTTAGTCTAGAATAACTAATAATCTAGCATTCACAGGCATACATTTAGCAAAAATGGATCAAATTCCTACTGTGTCACATGCACTGCGGTTTAGAAACTCAGTTAGCACAAGTAAAGAAACAAAAATGTAAAGCCAGTTCCCTTCTCTCAAAGCCGAAGAAGGAACTCTGTCTCATTCACTGCTGTCCCTGAGCACATGGAAAAGCACCTGGCACCTGCTGGGCTATAATAAACACTTCTTCACTGCCTCCTTCAAGTTGCTTACAACCCAATAGAGATGGGAAGTGAGACACGCAAAAGAAAAAGAAAGAGAGAAAGAAAGACACAATACTTGCAAATAATTATAACAGTTTTATATTCTTGTTCACATACAAGAATATCTGACAATAATTTCCATCTCCCTCTTCTCTCTACATAATGAAAGTCTTAAGCAGCTCAGAGAAAGGGTTTAAACTCACTGCACGGTGGTCTATTTCTAGTTTTAATTACACTGCTTTACAAAGCTTAGAAGATAATTTCAATTCATTTCAAAAATAACTTCCATTCAATACAAGAAGATGGGATTTTTCACACTTGTGAATTTTTTATTTACTTGATAATGAAAATTGTTTGGCATATAAATAAAGCATTTTCTCAGAAACTCTGATCTAGTGAAGATCCAGGGCTGACATCTATAAATAAAAACAAAATGGTTTTTCTCAAAAAGCAAAAACTTACACTCTCTCCAAACAGACTCAGTTTCATTTCTAGATATTTATAATCTAGAGAAAATGCAGTTCAACTCAAATGTGAGGCTAAAGATTGGCAAAGACTCTTCCGGTACTTACTGATCCATACAGCTCCCCCTTCTCATTCATCCCGAGGTAGAGTCCACTGTCCACGCCTCGAATGCTGACCAGGCCCACTGCTATACTGATAAATTCCAGAATGCCTACAAGACAAATGACAGAGGGCAAAAGACAGGTCAGAGCACAGAGCAATTCCTTAGTCTCAGCATCCCTAGGACTTTCTGAGAGGACACTGAGCCCAGTTCCCAACTTGGATAATCTCACACTCATTAAAGAAGTTTCTCCTCTTAAAACCACTTCCTAAAAGAACTGATTTTTCAGCTAAACATTATAATAATGATACAAAAGTACTTACCAACACAACATATGACAAAACATTTTAAAAATGAAAAAGCTAGGATTTACAGATACCCTAAGAAGCAATATGACAGATAAACCAAAATGCAACTTCTAATTAACCTAGTAAGAGTACAACTTAAGAAAAAAACAAGTATTTGTGTATGGGCATATATTGGAAAATATTCTAATGAGAGAATGGTCTTCTGTCCCTTAAAACAAGAGTACCAGGTGTTAACCAAAGACCTGATTGGTTTATATGGAAAAATAAACCAAGATAAAGTTATCATATAACTTTATTAAGCTCCATCTGGAAAATGAAAAGAGCCTACACACATCCCAAATATTTCTGCTTCAACAAAGTATTGATTTTTGCTGTACTTATCTAAGCCTCAAAGAGCTAGTTAAGCAATTAAGATAACATAATATTCGGGGGGGGGGGGGGAATACTGATACCAAAAGTGCTCTTGATTTAAAATGGGCATGGAAGACTATACCTTAAAATCAAACTAACACAATGATCTTCTTTTTCCCCCTCTTCTTTCCCCTTGCTTACCGCACTAAGAAAAATAGCACCCAAGCTGGGTATAAATCCAGAATTTTATGGCCATATAACAGCAGTTTAAATTTCCCTAACCATAGTGTCGTTTTAAGATGATTACCCCACTGTATATTTGGGACGAAGCTAGCATTACCTCTGCTTAGTCATTTGCTCAAGTTTGTTGTAAACTGCTACACTTTATGTAGACCTTGAGTTAACACGTACCAAATACTAACTTCTTGTTTTAAAAATACTTTCAAATATTGAAAAAATCACTTCTATTTAAGAGTTTAGAAAGAAGAAAAAAACTAAGGATAACAGTATGCTGTAGGCAGTCTCATGTGACTAATAAAAAAGCACTTACATGGATTTTTAAATAATTAATTTTGCAACTTTCACAAAATACTCTGTGGCAATCTAAAGAAGACATGCACTACATAAATCTGATGAAGCAAAGGGGTTTCAAGGTGACGTAAAAAAAGAAGAGAGATTTCTTAGAAAGGGGTATTCTTAATGCCTTGGTAAGCACAAAATGTAACAAATATCTTATGTTTACATTTTATAGAATATCACATATATTCACATGTGAAACTATTTTCACAAGATGAGAAATAGCGTATGGAAAAAATATAAAGAGAAATTACAAATTGCATTTTGGATCTGATAATCTGTGACTCTGTATTGGAAGATGCATCTAAAAGCAGCTAGTGTGGGGCACCCGGGTGGCTCAGTTGGTTGAGCGTCTGCCTTTGGTTTGGGTGATGATCCCAGGGTCCTGGGATCCAGCCCCACGTTAGGCTCCCAGCTCAACGAGAAGTCTGCTTCTCCCTCTTCTTCTGCCCCTCCCTTCTGTTCATGCTCTCTTGCGCATGCACACTCTCCCTTTCTAAATAAATAAATAAAATCTTTTTAAAAAGTTAAAAAAATAATAATAAAAGCAGCTAGTTTATTACTAGCCTTCCCTACCTCACAAAGCAAATGGAAAGATCGATAAGGAGATATCTCCATGAGATTCATTTCACATGAGATGTCCTCCCTTATTAATGCAATTATTTCATTTCATTTTACTATATCCAATTCTTTTTTTTTTTTTACTATTTCCAATTCTTATGATTAAAAAATAACTTACATTGTGGCATTTTATTACCATTAGGAGCCATATGCATATGAACCTCTTCTTAGCTACCTGAAAACACACCACAATATAGGTCATAGTGATCCTGAAATCAGTGTAAGGAATTCATCAATGTCCAATTTTCCTTATAAAATGAATGACAGGACATATTTTGCCCCCATTAAGGTCTGACCACTTTAATATCCCATGTCAAGGGGGAAGAGTTTAATCACAAAACTAAAAGACACTTGCATCTCCGGACAGGGTCTTTGATGACCTCTTGGTTTTCCCTAACCAGAAGGCAGCTTGAAGAACTAATCATGAATATTCATCATCATCGCCCATCAGGCCCCAAAACAACAGGGGCCTGTGATCATACAAAACCATCTGACTAGCTTGTCTTCAGAACAGCAAGAAGACTATCAATAAACCACAACAGTGACAATCCTAATAGCTTGAACACTTGAGCATTTAGTCTATGCCAAAGGAGAGGCCTTCTTTCACTCAATCCTCAGAACAGCATTACAATATGCCCATCTCCAGCTCACAAATGGGGACATTGAGGTTTTAAAACGTTAAACAACTTGCCCCCAAGCAATGAGACACCAAAGCCTGGATTCTTACTGATTATGTACTTTTATCACTGTTTTTACCTTTTTTTCACTGTGTCTGTGATTTCTGTACCACGTTTATATGTTCATTCCTTTACTAGTGACTAGAAGATGTTACCCAGATCAGACTCCACAGATCCAGTGAGCAGGACTAGAGATAGCAGAAAAAATAAAGAGCAGGTATGTTCCTGGGACTGTGCTCTCTCATCATGCTGAGTTTGGGAAGGTGGGCATCTGCTATGTATGTGGACTATTTACACAAATTGTTTATGTGCAGTTAACATCTAAGTACTGAAATTATTATTATATATTTCAGAAACGAAAGTATTAAGATACCTATCTTGTTTCTTTTTCTGGCAACAAGATAGCTGTTAATTCATATGCCCTGACTTATTTGAACAACAAACTATTATTGACTGACCATTATAAGCCAAGAAACATGCCATTTGTTAAATACACAAAGTTGAATAAGATATAGTCAAAGCCCTATATCCTCAAAGTGTTTACCATCTAGTGGAAGGAAAGACAAATAGATAAATAAAACAATGTGACCAAGGCAGTGAGAGGAGATGCTTAGCGTAGGGTCACATAGGCTTAGGAAGAGGAGTCAGAGGAGGCATCCTGAAAGTGAAACAAGTTTCTGAGGAGCTCTCCCTATGAAAAGGAACTACCTATGTAGTGACCCCAGGTGGAAAAGATTTCATCACCTCACACCACCATCCATATCTCTGTAGCTCCTTGGAAAACAGAAATCTCAAAAGAACAGCCCAGCCTTTTTGAGGTCACCTCAGTGATCCAAGGGCAAGCAGAACACTTGAATGTGTGAGTCACAGCATTCCCCCCCACACAGGGAGAACACCAATGTTGTAAGGTCAAAAAGACCTGGCAGCCTGGCAAAAAGATCCCCAACGCCCAGATTGGAATCCTTAACATTCCTGGTACCATCTTGCCCACAAGAAACTTCATACCCTCCACCAAGTCAACCAACCTCTCTCTGGGCCTGAGCCAAGCAAGTGCTTGCAACCATACTCACTTGAGTACAGCCCACTCCCCAGGTTATCTGTTTGCGTAAATGTGCAGTGCAGAGGCCTTGTGGAGCCACAGCAACCCAGGAGGAGGCATCTGGGTAGAAACATGTCAATGTTTAATGAGCAACAGGAGAGGAAGGTTAAGAAGGGAAGAGCAAAGAAGAGAAGAAAGAAGACTGGAAGAGAGGGAGGGAGAAAATGATGGAATTGTGCCTAATGTTAAAACTGTGACCCTCACATGTGTGCCATGGTGGGCTATCTCTCCTCTTCGACAGACACAACCAAGACATCCTCAGTTCAAAAGGTCCATAGTCATGGGTAGTGACGAAGTGACAGGGGAAACACAGGGTCAGTGGCTAGTGGCATTTGCCTCTTCTCTTTCATAGCGACCAACAGTTCCTTTGAGGATGTGTTCACTGGGCTCGAGGGGGTCTGATGGGGTCTGAGGTCATCTCTGGTCCACAAGAGGCCAGGACAGTTCCTGGGACCACTTTAGGAAAATGACCACACCAGACTTCATCCTTGCTCCGGACTTGCTAGGTATTAGTGGTCAGCCCAGAGCTCTGTTCAAATGGACCATTAACCCAAAGCTGGCCAGCTCCCAAGAGCCCCTCTGCACTGAGCCTCACCTCCAAGTGAGCCTCCATAATAAGGCCAGCCATGGCAAATGGGAGGATAGGCAGAAGCTGCTCCACTCTGGCCCATGCTAAACAACCCTCTAGCCTAAAAGCCCCCAACACTTAAGAGCTGCATTCTTTAGAGGACAAGAATGTATGCAGACTGTGGAGAGAGGCATGACATGAAGCTTTCGAAAATAGATTAACCCCCCTCCCTACAGAGCTCCCTGCTCACCCAGAGAATCCCACACCAGGGCTGCCAAATCAATCATCTCAAAGCTAGGGATAGAGTAGGTCTAAGTCTGTAGCAACTTGAGCAGATCTCAGAGTTTCCTTAGGAAATGACTGACTGAAGGGGAGTTTACAACTCCAGTTTTTCAAGAATCTGAACCAATCCAGAAAATAACACCTTACATAGGAAGTCTTTCCCTTAGTGAGATATTGAACAGGAAGCCCCAGGTCATGCTTATCTAGGGTCCTGATGAGTTTGGCCTTTCAGAGCCACCACTCCAGGCCAAAAGGCATAGCAGCAAAGAAGCACGCCATCTTTCCACAAAGTCAAGTGGTCAGTCCACTCAGGTTTCCTTGTGCCAAGTAAAATAGCGGATCAGGACCAACGCTCACTTTTTTATTATTCTGCATTACCATTTCCTCGATTGATTTTCTGCTCACTTGTTTCTAACAAATTTCTTTTTAAAGAGAAAATATATATATATATATATATGAAATGAAACCCAGACTATTACCCAGAGATACAATTCCTCGTTCCTTTTCTCCATGCTCAACCTTATCGCCACCCCACCACCCCAAAGGAAAAAACAAAGGGCTCTCTCAAGGTCCCACCTAAGTTGTCACTGCCGCAGCTCCTGCTGGGACAACAGTAATATTCCCCCCGCCCCCCCAGTCCTCTGCACTGCCGCTGCTGTGTCACCGCCAAGCTTGCCAGCAGCTGCAGTCACCTGCGGCTGCATGGGGGTGGCAAAAATCATTTTCCAGCACGTTTCCTTCTGCCGGGTCATAGCACGTAGAAATGCACCTTCTGTTTTAATCAAGGTGCAAACCTACCCCCATTCCCTACCTACGGCTACTCTTTTCTAGAGAATCGGAAGAGAAAAAGGTGAAAACAAAGTCCCCTGGAGGGAGCCAGGATGAAGAGAGCGAGGCTGCAGATAAGGGAGGGAGGAGGGCAGAAGGAGAGGCTGCGGGGAGCTAGCTGGAGCGCCAGGTGTGGCGAGCTGCCGCAGCCCCTCGGCCCCCACCCGGAGCCCGCTGGCTCCCCGGCCCTCCCTTCGCACTCCCCGCCGGGTCCTAGCGCCGAAGAGCCCAGCCCTCCTTCCGGGCGGGGCTGAGAAAACAGGGGTAGGAGGCTCCCAGCACTCGCACCTCGCTGCAGAGGTTGCTAATATTGGGACCTGCCGCAGCGGTAGCAGCGGGAGACCGCGGCACTGCTGTCACCCCGGGGGCCGCTTCTCTCTGCAACCGGATGAAAGACTTAAATAACCCTCCTGCCTCACCCTCCTTCCCCACCCCCACTGCGCACAGCCACCCACACAGCTCCATCCAAACGAGGGTGAGTGGCACAGCGGAGCGCCAGGCCCGCCCTTCCCCCCGCAGCCAGCTCCCCGCCGACCCCCGAGCTCGCCTGTTCGTTGACCTTTCCCCCCAACCCGGGCCAGGGCTGTCTTCCCCTCCCACCCGCACTGCCCCTACCAAACCAGCCAACAGTGCCTAGCGAGTCGAAGGAGTAGACATGTCACTTCCTTGGCGACACCTTTCTCCAGCCTCCAGGATTGGGGGTGGGTAGGGGGTGACGACGTCTAGTTTTTGTTTTATGATCTCTATTCAGCTGCTGTACCAGCAGTCCTTGTCCGCTGACCCCAGAACTCGCCTCTTGGGTTCTCTCCACCCTCGTGGTTTCCATAATACCACCCTCGAATCCTCACTCTCCCCTGTGGCACTTACTGGATTTCTAATGACTGCATTCAGCAAACATCTTACCCTAAAGGTGACTGCATTAAAAAAAAAAAAAAAAAAAAAAAAAGGCCCGTGGGGGGCGGGGGACGTGTAGGAACCCCAACTGGAACACCCCATAATCTCTCCACGCCGGGGCCCGGTCGGGCTGCGCCGGGGTTCGGAGGCGCTCTCTCCAAGGCAGGGCTCGACTAAATTGCACACAATGAAGCTGCCCCGGCCTTGTAGCGGTCTATCCCGCTACACTCCCTCCTCCACACCCCCTGGCCCAGAGGCCCGGGGCCCAAGCCCGGGAGCTGAAACGCAGGCCCACGGGCCGCGAGCTCTGCTCCCGGAACGCCGTTAACAATAGCTCACCGCCCCCTCCGCCCGCCTCCGCGGCCCTTTGTCCCCCCCACCCCTTCCCCTGTGGCTCCGGCCTTGTCGGCGGGGGCCCCCCGACCCACCTCCCGGGCACAGCGGAGCCATCGACTCTCCGAGACCGAGCTGCGTGCTTCAGAAGAGGGAGATGGGTCAGAGATAGCACTGGGGAGGTCAGGGGCACAACCTCCAGCCGGTCCTCCGTCCCCGCCACCAACTCTCCCGCCGCTATGCGCGCCTCCGGCGGTTCCCACACCAAAAACAACCGCGCTGCCCGGGGCGGCGGCAGTCAGTCCCGCCGGACCCACACTCACACACAAAGAGGAAGCGAAGGGACTAAACTTGGGCAAAAAAATTCTCATTCCCTAAACACGGTCAGAAGTGTGTCAGCCCCAGCCCGTCGCCCCCGGGCACAAGGAGTCCCTGCAGCACAGAAGGGCGCACTCCAGCGGGTTAGAAAGGGGGAAGGAAACGGAGCGTGTTTAGGACCGCGCGGAGCTGGCCCGGCGGCCGCCCAGTGCGCCGGGGGGCCCGGGCTGCCGACTCCGCACCTGCCGGCTGGGAGCGCGGGAGGATTGGGGCTCCTGCCTCCAGGCGCACCTAGGCCGCCAGCCCACGCCACGAACCATCAGCGCCTGAGCGGTGCAGACGTCCAGAGGGTGCCCGCTGCGGCCGGGTGCACACTCGGCTGTCCCACCCACGGCCGCCCACTGCCTGTTGTTCGGGTACTGAACGCTAGGCACTGTAGCAGCCCTTAAAGCGGCCAGATAGAACAGCACTTCTAGTAAAGTTTAGTCCTCGCTTTGCAACAACCAGAGCTGAGTTTATTTCGGGGAGGTGGGGGGGGGGTGCCGTTATATTTCAACTCAATAATTGCAAAGCAAATTGACAGCTTTGCCTTTTTATCTTTTTTTTTTTTTTTTTAGCAGAGCGGAGACTGCCAGAAATTTACACTAGTAGGTTCAGCCTGGGGCTTGGGCTCCTGGTAAGCAAAGGAAGAAAATCCTGGGCCTCGTGTATCTGGGACTATCCCCATTCCAGGCCTGAATCTTCCTCACCTTCCGGCATCATATACAGCCCCACGAGCCTAAACAGATAGTTTAGGCTGTGTTCAACATCTGGCATTAAAGCATGAGGAAGAAAAATCACCACAGGACTTTGTTTTTTACGACCTGGTTTAAGTGTTGTCAGGTGGGTTCACTGAGAAGTTAACTCCTTCCAACAGTCTGGTTGTCCAACTGGCGCTTTCCTTTTGGTAAGTAAGGAAAACACCCGAGAGTCCCCCATCGGTATTGTGCGCGCTGACACTGTGCTGCTGGGCTCAGGATGGCCCCGCAGGCACGTGTGTGCAGGCACTAAAGTGAGCAGAGTCAACAGCACTCGGGTCTGCAGCCCTCAATGCTGAGTCACAAGTACCCTCCTTGGGAAATGAAATCCTCGAGATGCCCTTTAAAATTAGCTCACAGCTTTTGCACGCGCGCACACACTCACACCAGAGAGCCACCCAGGAAACCCACATAGGGCTGCACAATATAGAAATATGGAGCATCGGTAATAACTTGATAGCTGCAAGGACAAACGCCCCTGGTGAGCGTTCCGCCCTTTGCTAAGTCATTTTCCCCCAGCTCCTCTGCCTCTGCTGCTCTTGGAGTCTAAAATATTACTTTAGTCCTCTCAACAGAACAATCAGCCACCTTCGCCTACGGGGTTTTCAGACCCTCGGGGTGGGAATAAACAATACGCTTAATTTACAATTCAGGCAGAATAATTATTAGAAGAAAAAGAGTAGGAGCAAAAACTTCATTGGGGCACGAGATGATAACCACTGCTTTCAGCAAAATGCATTTTCAAGTTCTCAGTAGTTAATGATTAAAGCTTTAAACTCGTGGAATCAGTCCATTCAAAAGAAACTTCCTAAACCCGATCTTCCCGAGTATCTGATGCAAAAGAACTAGAGACTTTTGTTATATTTATAAATCATGCCCTCCTTTCAAAAAAGTCGGGGGGGGGGGCTTTCAATGTAGACTTGCATCAGTGCCAGCGGCAGATCCGCAATTACCGAGGCTTTTTCTTTTCTCTTTCTTTTTTTTTTAAATCTTTTCTTTTTCTTTCCTTTTTTTCTTTTTTCATTTCTTTCTTTTTTTTCTTTTCTCTTTTCTTTTCTTTTTTTTTAAGCTGGCATGACAGAGACAGAGGGACAGGTTCCCTTCCCGCATCCCCCGCCCGGCCACCACCTTCTTGGTAGTTATAACCCGAACATGTCATCGCACGGACACTAAAGGGTTAATGGTATACCTACCAAATCGGCTGTGGTCTTTCCTGGTTCCCTGGATAGTACCATTGGGGAAGATTTCTAAGTGAAATCCAGTCCTGCAGTATAGCTGCCTCCGCCTGAGAATCCCCTTTAAATGATCCAAGTCCGTGACTGCGGGTCCCCTGGGAAGCCCCCCTGCTTCGGACTGACCCAGGTGGTCACTTAACAAAACCGGACTGTCCACCGGCAACACCGGCACATTCCCAAACGGTACCGCGTCCTGCACACCGAAATAGTTCCCAACTTCACCTAAGGGAGCCATCAGAGGACTCGGCTTTTGGAGCACAGGAATAAACAATAATGACGGTATCAACCCAGAAGATATTAGGCGAGGTATATCCAACTCCCCTCCCTTACTGCAGTTGCAGAGAGAGAAAAAAAAAAAAAAACAAAAAAAAAAACGTTCTTTTCTTCAATCCATTAAATGCATAAATAAAAGTAATCTGCTGTTTCACTGGCACAGGTTCAAGGTCAAACCACTGATAGTCTAAGAAACCACCACTTTATACTCACACACTGACATATTGATAAACATATCTATGTATCTCTATAGATAGATCCCCAGCTCTTAGCAGGCAGGAAGGTCTTCATCCCATCCGACCGTAATAAGGAAAAAAAATCCGTAGTTTCTCCATTTGGTTTGAGATCAGAATGACCATAGCAACTTAAATGCCTAGGCGTTATTATAGGGATTTTTAAGATGCACGGGCTACGTCAGAATTTACGGATCCCGACTCCAGGAAGGCATGCGCTGTTTTTACTCTAACCGACTCTGCAGACATCAGCACGAATCCTTCAAGGGGAAGAAAAAAAAAAAATCTCACGTTGGCGGCGGCGACAAAATCTCCCCTTCTGGTCCCCCCTCCAAAAATAATAATTATTTTTAAAAAACAAAAAGAAGAAAAAACTTTAGGCGTCCAAAGCTAGTATCCAGAATTCTCCAGAGGCTCGGCAGATGTCCATTGGCTTAGAACGAGTGGCGAGCGGCGAGCGAGGAGAGCCACGACCGGGAGCTCGCGTGCCGCCCTGGCTGCCGCGAACAGGTGTTGCCGCGCCGGCTCGCGGAGCGTTGTAGCCGGGCGGAGCGCTCCTCCTGCGCAGCCCCCGCCGGCGCGCAGAGTGGCGCAGGCAGCGGCATTGGGCTGGGTTTAAGGTAGCGCCGCGGCCGCCCGGGCTCCCCGCGGTCCTAGCGCCCGCCTTCACCAACCGCGCCGCTCTGCCGCAGGCCCGGCGCAGCGTGCCAGAGCACGAGACTTCTGGGGGACAGCCGCGGTACACTTGCTTTACAAAGAAAGATGCATGGAGAGAGGCTGGAGGCAGAAGCCCTGAGTGTCCTGCGGAACTGAATCTGGTAACCTAAAATCTTGCTCGATACATTGATGGAGGTTCAGACTACAATTGGGAAACTAGTTTTCACAAGGACTCTAATTTGAAGTGCATTACAAAATAAAACTTAGTTGAAAGAGTTGGAGGGAAGTGGGCTTGATTCGGTGAGCTTGAATGGATACGCAGTTTCTCTTTCATTCTTCTGCCAGACACACACAGAAGCGCAAACTGTACTGCAGGTAAGCCGGATGGATGTGAACCAGCGTGTGTGCGTCCTGTGTGTGTGTCTGCATCTCTCTCTTTCTCTGCATCTCTCTCTCTCACACACACACACACACACACACACACACACACACACTCACGCGCGCGCGCACGCAAACCCAGAGGCAGATGTGGCCACCGTTTTGTTCTGGGCTTCCTGATGGCATCCGTTGGGGCTATGCTTAGGTCCAGCCCCGCCGCCTGGGTCCCGGCCGCCGCGGTGCAGTCTGCAGGGGGGGCGCCAGAGAACCGCCACTGTCCCCGAGTTCGACTAGCGCGCGCATCTTTGGAGAGTCGGGGTGGAGAAGAGTGCGCCAGTGGGCTTTCGCTTTCCCCCAACCACGCTGATTAGGGAGAGCTGTGCCACTCCTCGCTGTTTCAGCCTGTTTTCGCTGTTGGGGAAGCGAAAGAGGAGTTCCAGTGTCTCCCCCACCATGGTCTGCAGCCCGCCGCAGAGCGGGAGAGTGGGCGCGAGGCGTGGGGGGCAGGGGCGCCCTGGGGCCCGCAGCCGCTCCTTCCTGCTCTGCCTCGCGGGGCCGCAAGTGGAAGCCTGAGCTCCAAAGCCCAGGCTCAGCTTTCTGCTCGCGGCCGGCTGCCTTCGCGCCCAGCCACAGGCCGGGACAAAGAAATCCGCCACCCGGGGCCTCCAGGAGCCCTACCCGGCCAGGCCGGCGCGAGAGCCGGGAGGCTGTGCGCTCTGTGTCCGGGACAGCCCGAAGGCGCCGGGATCCCCTGAGCGGCGCCCTCATCGCCCCCGGTCCCCAACACCCGGGCGCGCACACATTAGCCCCGCAGGCCGCCCGCGGGCCCCTCTCTTCCCGACTCCTCTTTGTTCACATTGTCTTAGAAATGGCCCGACTCTCGGGTCAAAATGGTGAAAGTTGCCGAGACTTGAGCACGTCTCCAGACTGCAGGACATGCGAATGGGAAGCAAAGTGGAAGCAGAGACCGGACCCCTGTGGTGGGAAAGGGAAACATCCTTTTGGGGGAGTGGGAGAGGGAGAGCCTCAGTAGTGCGCTAAAGGCTGGAGGTGAAGAACAGGGGTTGGCCCCACGAGGGACGGAAGGGTTTCGCCCGAAGACGAAAGGGAGTCATGAATTTGCAGATATCTCGGGCGCAGGACGTGCCGGCGACCTGGAGCGACCTTCCTCTGCCCTCGGGGCGGCAGGGGTGCTTGGGCCCCAGCAAAGAGGAAGGAGAGGGGTGAGGTGGTCCTCCCTTCTTGCCATTCCCACACCCCTTTGCCGCAGTCCCAGGTCATTGGGTGTCCGCGGGCTGACTCCGTGCGTCGTGCTTACGTGTTTATGAAGCACCAGAGCCCTGCCCTGTGGTATTTACAGCGGTCACATCGACGGTGGGCTTTCACGTTAACTGCTCAGTGGCAGATACCAGAAGCCGGGGAGGAAGTGTCACTTCTCATAAACCACCCGACTAGCTGGCATTAATCACGGAGGCAGCCAGTAGCGCTGGGTTAAGCTTGGGTGTCCCTGGACCACTCCGGTACAGAGTGCCGGGTGGATTACTTTTTTGTAAAACCTGATAACGAGAAACAGGCGGACCGGGAGGGATGGAGAGAGGGAGACGCTAGATAAGTGAAGACGTGAGCAGCACGTGGACATTTCCACTGAAGACAGGACTGGGACAATTTCCACCAGCTGTCTCCAACCACATTCTTTCGGTCTGAATTTAGATTGTGAGCCAATGAGCAATGACCATTTCCGCTTCCGAATCCCGCAGCCTTGTGACTGTCACTTTAAAAGGATGCAGCAGTGGGAGAGCGGGTTAAGTAGCTGAGACCGCACTTTCCCAGTTAGAAGCAGCCTGCCTACTCAAGCATCCCTTTTCTACTGCAGTGAATTTAATCCACATTTCATCTGCATCCCTAACTCTACCTGCAGGAAGCTTTTGCTGCGTCCTTGCCCCCTGAACTTGCCCCGCAGGTTTCTCCCTTCTTCTCTTTGGTCCTGTTTTCCTATTACAGAAATACAAACAATGTCCCTCCTTTCATTGATCACATCCCGTTTTTTGCCAGAACTCTCTCCACTGGCTCTGTCTGGCTGACTTCCTCAAGATTCACTTCCTGATCTGCCATGATCCTGAGCTCCTACGTCCACGCCTGTATGCATGTTTTACAAGTCTTCTCCAATTAGTACAGAGATGTTAAGCTCCAAGAGGAATGAGGCCTTGCTTTCTGGACACGTGGTGTAATTGGCTTAATAACACCAGCCTGGGAAGATTGTTGTTAGGAATAAAAGGAAAAATGCACATAAAACAGGCAGCACACAATATTATTATGCTGATCCTCACATAGTTCCCCCTAGAATTTGGCCCAAGAGATATTCAACAAACACTATACTCATTTCAATCCCTATGCTCTCCTTAAAATATTTTAATCCCTCTCCTTTTCTCCTCTTCCAGTTTGTCATCTGTCTTTTCTGCTGCTAATTTAGTGCTTAGACCCAAATAGGCATCATTATGAGGTAAATGAAGAGAGATGTATGTGAGGAGGAATGAGCTCTGGAATAGGGGTCAGCACATCTGGAACCAGCTTCTCCAGCCACCCCACATTACCACAGTCTGCTCCCTGTGATTACCCATACCCCTTCACCGGCCCAGGGTGAGGGGCTGTAAATATGGGTTCATGATACATTTATGTAAAAATGGCCGGTAAGCTAGGAAGTACCAACAAATTTAAGGTGAACACTGGACAAAAGTGCTCTGTCCACTTCTACTGCTTTGTTCATTAACATGTGTCTCCTTCTTTGTTTTCTTTGGACCCTCCAAATGCACATCACCAAGGAATATTTTCACTCCTTTCCTACACCAATAAAGGTATAACGGGGCCTCCACCCTTCCATCTCCATTTCCCCCATTCGCCCCACCCCACTCTACAGCCGTTTGGTTTGGGAACTGTGGTGAGTGTGGAGTGAAGAGGAGTGTTTAGGAAGGTTGAAGTCTGTTACTAGCCTGATCCCATGGACTACATCTAAGCTTCAATGGCTAAGAATTCTGATAAGAGGAAAGAACTCTTGTAGTCAACATTTATTGACTCCTTTGCTATGTTCCAATCTACTAAGTGCTTTTGTGCCTTACCTTTTTAATTTTCAAAACTGCCTTATGAAATTGGTACTATCATTATCCCATTTTACACGTGAGAAAACTGACTTATATAGATTAAATAAGGGGCACCTCGGTGGCTCAGTTGGTTAAGTGTCCAACTCTTGGTTTCAGCTCCTGTCATGATCTCAGGGTCATAAGACTAAAGCCCAAGTCCTGTTCCATGCTGAGAGTGGAGGCTGCTTGAGATTCTCTTTCCCTCTCCCTCTGCCCTTTCCCACTGCACTCACACTCACTCGCTCTCTCTTTCTCCCTCCCTCTCTAAAAAAAAAATTATATATATATATATATATATATATATATATAAAGTAGCATGCTTTTTGCTACAGTGTCAATAAATGATGGACTCAAGTTCACATACTTCAGACCCCCATTATGCACACTGCCTTCTATTATAATAGACATATACTTTTAAATTTTTATAAATGGCATGTTTCCATAAAATAAATATATAGAAGCAAATAGCTTATATACATATATGAACAACCAGTTAAAAGACATAATGAAAGACTAAAGACCTTAGTTACGATAGGGGTGAGGGAAAGAAAAATAAATTCCTAGGAATATAATTAACAAAAATGTGCAAGATCTAGATGAAGAAATACATTTAAAGTTCTCTAGGGACACAAAAGTAGACTTGAACAAACAAAGGCATACAGTGCTCTTAGATTTAAAAAAAAAAAAAACTTCAATTTCCTAAATATGCAATCATTCCTAAATTAATCTGAACACTTAACCCTGATGCTAAAGTTAATATAGAAAATTAAATTTAAGTTGACAAAAAAATGTTTGAAATTGACAAGAAAAATAGGAGAGTAACTAGCCACATATTTTTAAATATTTTTAAGCTATAATACTCAAAGAAGTGTTTTCATATGAATTATTCAAATTAGCATATGAATAAGGAGATAAAGCAATAGCATAGACTAGAAATCACAGAAATAGACCTAAATTCATAGTATAATGTAATACATGATAAACAATCATGGACGGGGTTGGGGGGGCGGGAGCAGGGAGTGAACTACTAAGTGAATGGTTTTGCAACAAATGAATAGACAACTGGGGAAAAAATAAGTGGTATCTATTCCTCATACTTTACATGAGGATAAAACCTAAATGGAGCAAATATTTCAATATTTTTTAAAAAAATAACAAGTACTAAAAGAAACAAGGAAGAATTCCTTCATAATCTCAGTTGTGAAGTTCTTACTAATTGTGTCACAGAACCCAAATGCCTAAAAGGGAATAATGACAAATTCTACCACATACAAAACAAAACACTTGTTTAACTGCATGGAGGGAAAACACAAATTCAGAAGATAAATGACAAAATGGAAAAAGTGTGCATCTCATATCAAGATAAATAACTCATTTCCATAATATATAAAGAGCTCATATAAATCAATAAGAAAAATATGACTTCTGTTTTCCAGTCTGACATGTAAAAACTTGGAAGTCACTCCACACAACAAGAAGAAAGTTAGACAAACCAAGGCAAACAACTATTCTTAGATCCCTCAAAGAATTCAGGTCACAGGACAAGCTGCTGCTGTGAAAACTGAAGAGACAGATAGAGATAGAGAATCACTCCTTACTGGAGCAGAAGCCCACATCTGGAACCAGTATCAGTAGGAACACTAAACTATAGTTCATGAATTAATTCCTGGGGACTCAGTTTGGACAAGTATGAGAGTTAAAAATTCAGAAAAGGCCTAGTGTTAGAAGGGCCCCTATGTTTTCCTGAGTTGTACCTCCAGGAGTTCTACCACATTCTCACAGATCTGAAAAAAATTCCTTCCTGCTTCTTTCAGGGGAAGGGAAAAAATAGCCATTTTAAAATATGGAGTTCTCTGTTCTCCTTAACAAAATCTGCTCTCAAAGGAAGATATTTTGCCAGCACCTAACCAAACTTGATGAAGGGAAATATCCAACTCCAGCACCCTCCAGACTTCACTGTGGGGAAAAGGAAATACCCAGCTGGGGCTTTCTAAAAGACTGAGACCTAGTCATTGGAGTATAGAACACATCCCCCACCCCTACATCTTACCAGGACATCAAAAGGGCTCCTGTATAATAAGAGGGATTAGAGCTAAAAGAACTATAAGACTCAGACCCTATTTTAGAAATCTCTAGGGAAACCCAAAGACAACAAGGGAAACAAAAACAGGGCCACCCAAAGAAATTTTAGCCCCTGACCCAGAGCTACTGCAAACAATAACAACAGCCTAACTCCACACCAGATAAATATAAAATCTCCTCTAAAGGCTTGTCTACCTAAGTAAATTTTACTGGGTACACCATATCCAGCTTTCAACAAAAAATTACATGGCATACCATAGGTTTAAAAAAAAATAAAAAGCAGAGTATGAAAAGACAAAGCAAGAATTAAAAGTTTTGGAATTATCACACCAGGAATTTGAAATAACTATGATTGATAAGTTAAGGGCTCTAGTGAACAAAGAGGATAACATGCAAGAACAGATAGGTAATGCAAGCAGAGAGAAGAAGACTAAAGGAAAGAATCTAAAGGAAGTATGATAAATCCAAAACACAGCAAAAGAAATGAAGAAGGCCTTTGATGGGTCATCAGTGGATGGAATACAGCCAAGGAAAGAACCAGTGAGCTTGGAACATATGTCAATAGAAATTTCTCAAATTAAAATGCAAAGATAAATAAAAGAAAGAAAAAATGGGACAGACTATCCAAAAACTGTGAGAAAATTACAAAAGAAGTAGCATACACATTATGGGAATAACAGAAGGAGAAGAAAAGAGAGAAAAAAAAACAGAAGAAATACTTGATAACATTGAAGAATTTTCCAAAATTAATCACAGACTCTAAGCCACAGATCTGGGAAGGTCAGAGAATACTAAGTAGGATAAAAACAAAAAAATCTACAGTGTATCTCATATTCAACACATATTCCATGTCTGCAATGTAAACAAAGACAAAGAGAAAATCTTGAAAAAGGCTACGAGGGGGAGGAAATCTTTCCTGTAGAGGAACAAGGGTAAGAACTACATTGGACTTCTCTTCAGAAACCATGCAAGCAAGAATAAAGTGGAGTAACATATTTAAAGTGCTGGGGGGAAAAAACAAAAATACTAACAATAGAATAAAATAGTTTACAGAAAATACAAATGGTTTTTAAATATTAATAAATATGCTCAACTCCATTTGTAATAAAAGAAATGCAAAAAAACTGCAGATATACCATTTTCTACCTATGAATTTGACAAATTTTAAAAAATAATATAAAACACTGTTAGAGTTTGGAGAATTCAGATGCTCTCATACATTACTGTGGAGATGAAACTGACACAGACTTTAAGAAGGGCACTTTTGGTAATGCCTACTTATAAATCACAAATTCACAGATCCTTTGATTCAGCCATCTCCCTTCTGGAAATTTTTCTTCACTATCTATGTACCCATGTACAAAATCATGTGTGCAGAAGATTCCTTACTGTAGCCAAAAGAGTAGAAATAGCCCATGTGTCCATCAAGAATGACTGGTTACATAAAATTTTTTCCCTCATGTTTTCTATTTTTATTTATCTTTATTTTATTAACATATAATGAATTATTTGTTTCAGGGGTACAGGTCTGTGATTTATCAGTTTTACACAATTCACAGCGCTCACTATAGCACATACCTTCCCCCATGTCCATCACATAGCACCCCAATCCTCCCACCATCCTCCACTCTAGCAACCCTCATGGTTACATGAATTTAAATAAATTCACAAAATAGAATCTTAAACAGCTTGGTAAAGGAAAAAAAAGTTAGGAAGCTGTTTGCATACTCCTAAGGACTAACCTCAAAGGATATTGTTAAGCAGAAAAAATACAATCCAGAGCAGTTTATATGTTATGGCATCACTCATGTCCTAAAGGGAGAACTTTCGAATTTATAAATGCAAGTAATATCTCTGGAAATACATACAAGAAACAAGGACAGTAGCTTTGAATGTCTTCAAGAAAAGGAATTGTATAGTTAGAGGATAATGGATAGGAGGGAGTATTTTCACTATATACACCTTCTTACCATTTCAAACCACATGAATATAGTGTTTATTTACAAAAACATAAGCACAGTTTAACTTTTTTTTTTTTAAATATTTTATTTATTTGACAGAGAGAAATCACATGTAGGCAGAGAGGCAGGCAGGGGGAGAGGAGGAAGCAGGCTCCCTGCGGAGCAGAGAGCCTGATGCGGGGCTTGATCCCAGGACCCTGGGATCATGACCTGAGCCAAAGGCAGAGGCTTAACCCACTGAGCCACCCAGGTGCCCCAGCACAGTTTAACTTTTTAAAGGCATTACCTCTTCTTCTTTGTAAGGAATGGACATGCAGTGCCTAATGCAAAGGTCTTGAAGGGAACTGCAGAAAATGTGATCAGGGACCACTTTCCTCCACACAATCCAGGTGCATGAATTAACACATCTCTGAAAATGTAATCGAGTCAAATCCTTTCCTTCTCTTTCAGCATACTTCTTGTGTTTCCTTAGCAGTGTTCAGCATTTTTCCTGTTCCTTTTACCTTTCTGCCTCTCCTTATTTCTCCAGCTTAAAACATGGCTGGTAAAGTCCTGGGACTTTCTTCACTTATAATTGTCCTAATGTTGGATCACATTGCTGATTCAAAAATGCACTACCTTCCAGTCCAAGTTCATTTTCATAGCCAGAGAAGCAGCCCAAGTTCCTAATATGACCTCTCCCCCTCCTTGTTTCCCTCTCCAGTCCTATTTCTTTCCACTTTCCTTTTTGTCACTCCAGCATAACCCATTTTAACTTTTTTTCTCTTCCATTTCCCTACTTTTTATTATTTTTATTTCCCTACTTTTAGAATATAGATGGGGTATAAATAATAACAAAACCGATAATATTTATCACTCAGTACATGCAAAGAACTTGACATATACTATTCCATTTGAACCGATTACACTACAAGTTAGACATCATTACCTCTACTTGTTGAGGTTGAGAAAACTAAGGCTTAGAGGGCTTCAGACACTTGGCCAGAGTTACACAGCAAGGGAGCAATGAATGGAGCAGGATTCTAACACAGACCTTCCAACACAAAAGCTTGGGTTCTCTTCTCCTACTTCTTCCCAGTTTAAGCTTAATTTGCTATCAGACTCCCACTGAGTTATCTGTCTATATTCTCTTCTCCATTTTTTCTAAGTCTTCCCTTCATTATCATTAAAAATTTTAATTTAAATTTAATTTAAATTTAACAGATCATCTATCTGCTTCATTTCTTATAGTTCAATGTTTTTCAGTGATTCAATGGATATTACCAAGTTACTATTTTTTAATAAGTACCTAAAAACATAGACACGGGAAGAATAGAAAAAACCATAAAAGCATAAATTATATTAGGAAGAATAAAAAAAATCAGAGGTGTGACTTACATTTTTAGAAGCCATATTTCAAATGTGCTGAAGAATGAGTGAAGAGTAGGCATCTGATTCCTATTACCTATCAGCCAACATAAACTTCCTACTTTTATTAAAGAATTGCCTTTCCAATTAGATCAGAATCTCTTTATGATGGGACAAAACATTTAGAAAATGTCTATTTTTGTACAGCCTATATTCATTTATATCCACACATGTCTAGATATTGTTGATTATATGCCAGATATTGCACATAGGAAAGTGGAGGTTCCTGCTGATGCTATTTTCCACTGGAGAGTGTGTGCTTTTTGTTCTTAGATATGAGTGCTTGATCACATGAATCCAATGAGGAATTGAACTGGGTTGGGGCTGGATTGCAGTTTTAGGAAGACTCTATAGACCTTTGATTCACCCTGCTCCTTGGGCATAGCCCTCCCCTGCTTCTGATGGAGAGCCTAGTGGGTGTCAGTTTCCTCAACTCTGGAAGATTCAGACATTTTCAAACCAGTTCTTCAGGTTCATTACCCCACTACCCCACAAAGTGTCAAAGTCTGGCAAAAGTCTTAAGGCCAAGAGGAAACAGCCATGTCCAGGCCCTATTCTCCAAAGACTTCTTGTTTTTTTAAGAACATAAGCTCATGGGAGGCTTCATTTGCTCTTTAGAAACTTTCAGCCCCATTTCCCAGCATCCTATGAATCCCAAGAACTCATCAAATATTTTGTGGTGAAAACCAGCTCTGAGTGTGAAACCCCTCAAGTTTCCAATTTGTCACAGTAGGCTCCGTGTTGTTTAGAGTTTTGCTGGTCTCTCTTCCCTTCACAAGAACCATCTGCCTGAGCCACATCTGATCCTCACCCCGTGCCCCAAATCAACAAAGGCCACTAGGGCCACGTGTTCAGCTCACCTGGGAACACTCCTCCCCTCTCTGTAATTTTAGTTCATCCAGTACTCATTTCTTTCATGACTCCATGGTGCCTTCCAAAATCTCATTTTTGTAATTTCTTCTGTTCTTCCTAGTGCCTCAACTAATTATATTCTATCCAAAAGTAGAAGGTTCACATTTTATTCTTGAAGATGAGCAGGTGTTTATTATAAGGATTCTACTTTATATGTCATGGCGTTTGGTAGGGTTAGGTAGGTTAGGGTCTTATACACCCACTACCTCAATTGGTTCAAGACTCGTACCAAGTCTGTGGCCTAGGTAAACTAAGCTACCTGCCTTGGCAGGAAATCTCTGAAGCCGTATCACATGGGCACAACTGCCCAAGGGAAAAAGGAGGAGGGCTCTTCTCAGTTCTTCTGAGACCTAGCTTATCTATTGTCTCTCCAAATTAAGGACATAAAAATAAATGGGAGATTTTGACCAGGCAAAAAAGCATAGTCTTCAACAACTGACTCATACTCATTAGTCTTCATTTATAAAAATGCTTGAATGCAGACAGATTCAGGGTAAATATTCATAAATGCGGGTTTATAGCATTTATGAAACAATCACTTCAAACAGCATTGTCCACTCGGTTACTGATAGGAGAAAATACAAAATCAAAAATAACATTCCAAAATCCTCTAAGGATATATATAGCAGTAAAATTGTACCCTATATGAACCTCCTGGCACATAAATTTCATGAATTATGCTGGTATGTAAACTTACCTCTAGATAACCATGCTTGCTTCTCAATATTGTAGAGCTGGGAGGATATGTTTATCCTTAGTATCTCTCTAGATAGGTTTACCAAGCTGACCTTTCAAAGAAATGGAATGTGCAATGTCTTTAAGTGCCTTCTAGATAGCTTTTGCAATTCAACACAGTCCCTTTCACTGTAGCAGAGCAGTTGCTGCTCAGCTCAGCTGGTGTTTGGCGTGATGGCCAGCAAATACTTAACTGGTATTGTCTGAAGGAGCTCCAGAAAGTAAGTCCCTACAGTCAGAAATTCTCCCCCAGCATCACTGCAATTTTTTTAGAAATCAGAGTGGGGAGGAGAGCAAGTCTTAGTCATAAACTGGCCAGACCCAGAAGACACACTGTTAATATCAACTTGTGTATTTTATGCAAGAATAAATAGCATGGGTTCAAAGAAAAGTAAAAAATATAACCACACTCATCATACAACATCACTATAGACAGTGCTGGGGAGGCATTCTTATTTGCAATATACAGGAGCTACTTGAAGGCAAAGGAAGTGAAGCCATGTTTTCATGCTATAATTTGATCACGTGCACTTAATTTTAATTGGTCAGCCCTATTTGTGATTGTTCACTTTAATGTGACATTATCGACTTCAGTGTGTTGAACACATGATAAAACAACAAAAGTTTCTTAGTATTTCTAACTATACCCGATATGGGAAGAATATTGTATTTTGAGTTACTCCTTCACATGAAAAGGAGATTCAGCTGACAGGGCTCACTCTTAATCTTTGAACATTTCTTTAATCATAGCTGAATTTTACTTATTTTTATTTATTTATTCATTTTACTTTACATCCTTCCAATTGAGTTGAATGATGATGCAGCACTTTTCCCTGTCAATCTTCAGCATGTATCTGATTGTGTGGATTTCGAATGGGGTGGTTACCAGTAACTAACCCAAAGCCTAAAACTATGGTTTTCCGTAGTTAACTTTTCCTCGGTAAAACTTATTGGAACGTGAACTAAATTTGAAAATGTAAATTGAAGTAAAACATGAATAGTCATGCCCTTAAAAGAAAAAAAAGGCATGCTTCATTTTCTCAAATTTTAGAAAAACAGCGACACTGTGTGATACAAGATCGAACGAGATATTGAGTCTTTGCACATATACTTTCCCACAGAACAAGGTGAAAAGGGGTGGTCTCCCATCCATATTTCCCTTTCTCCAAATAGAGAAGATGGTGTAAGAAGAGCAGACAAGACAGCATGGCAAACTTTAGTGTAGAGCGTATTTTTTGGAAGCTCTGCCTCTTGGCAGACAAGCTCTTCAGCGACTCCTAGAACAGTTTCCCCATCTGTACAATGGGGAAGCTAATACTTGCCGTATGCTTGTTTGGAGGGTATACAGCTGACGTAAAATGCCACACAGCTAAAAGGGACTTACTGAAGGTACATCTTATTAATGAGTGTAAATCAATTTTGCTTGATGGTAAAGCTATTTTCAACAGAAAACTAAAGGGGGAAATGTGATTTATGAAGATTAAGTAATAACAAAGGAGAAAGCAGGGGAAATTTCAAATACAGCATGATTGCCTCTATCAAAAATGACATTTGCTCAGGGTGGAGGTTCAGTAGGAAAGTCTCAAAGAAATGTACCAAAATACTAACACTAGTTATGTTATGATCATGAAATAAGGCATTTTGCCCTCTATTTTCTGGATTTTCAATGGTGTGTTTCATGTTGCTCATATAATGAAAATACTTTTCTTTTTGAATTTTGAAAGGAAAATGATGCCTTTTTCCATAGAAATCACCAACTTCCTAGCAGAGACGTTTAAAATATTGTTTTAGATACTCCAGAGCTGTTTGCTGTAATTGCTAATAACATGCTTCATTCAATTCATCATTTATTGAGAGCCATGCTCCAGACTCCAGAAGGAGACATAATAAATGAGATAGGGGCCTGTCCTCATTCTGTCCCTTGATGATAACAATGCTGGTAGTTCTGTTGTAAACCAGCTTAAGTATTAAGGCTTGAGGCAAAACAGAAAAGGGGAGAGTGGGAGAGAGAGGGGAAGGAGAGATTTATTGCAAAGAATTGTGAGGGCTGGCCAGGCAAATTCAAAATCTTTGGGGCGGGCCTGCAAGCCAGAAACTCTGGGGCAGAACCTGACGCTGCTGCGGCAAACAAGAAATGTTTTTTTACCTCAAGAAAACCTCAGTTAAGCTCTGAAGTTCTTTCAACTGATTGGATCAGGCCCACCCATATTATCCAGGGTAATCTCCTTTACTTAAAGTCAGCTGACTGTACATGGCACCCACGTGTATGAAATACCTCAGAGTGACCCCTGGATGAGTGGTTAAATAACAGGGGACTCAGCCTTGCCAAGTGGATACATCAAACTGACCTTCATAGTCACTCAACATATCTCCTATTTTCTCCTACTTCCTAATTTAGTTAAAGCCAACGAGTTTCTTAGCTCATTTCAGACCTCACCAAAAACAGAACTCTCAGGGATTAATGCCCTTGCTACACCCCTGTTGTCCCTCCAAGGCCAGCTTAACACAATGCTTGCTGGATTGGGAACTTGATTATTTCACTGAACCATCACTACATCAAACGCAAAATCATCAGGTTTAAAAGCTCTCTCACTAGAGAATGCCTTAACAAATTAGGACAGTATTCTTAGTCCGGGTAAGCTGTTGCTTTAAATTTGGTAAAAACCAAGGCAGAGAGGCATTATAAAAGTCAGCGAAAGGTTCAATCCACTCCCTATTAACCAGAGTGTCAAATGTGAGGAGGCAAAAGGTGAAGAATAGGAGAAACAGCTATGATCTCACACTGTAGGCTCCAAAGGTGTTTTGACTGTTCTTTATTAAACTTTATTTTTATTAGACAATCTCTTATTTAAATTTATTTTAGGCTGTGGTCCCTTACTTATTTATGCAACTAGCCTTACTCATGCCATATGTATCTATACCCTTGGTCCTCAATTAGGGTGACTTTGAGGCAATGACCAGACACATTTTAGATTGCTACAGTTGGGGTACACAGTAGAGGCCAGGGTGCTGCTGAACATTTTACGATATACACGACAGGACTCCACAACAAAGAATTATCCAACCCAAAATGTCGGTAGGGCCAAGGTTGAGAGACCCTGGTCTAGACCATACTAGTATGAGTTCTGCCACAAATTCCGATTAAGTTCCTCAAAAACAAGATCTATGGAGAAAATAAGCTCGTTAAATCTTCTTAACCTTCAGTTTTCAGACTTCATTGAAATCGTTCTTTAAAATTATGTTAGAGTTTTCAGTGATTTGGGAAGGTAAAATGAAAATATGTTCATTTTTTATTTTTATTTTTTTTTTTTAGATTTTATTTATTTGACAGAGAGAGATCACAAGTAGATAGAGAGGCAGGCAGAGAGAGAGAGAGAGGGAAGCAGGCTCCCTGCTGAGCAGAGAGGCCGATGCGGGACTCGATCCCAGGACCCTGAGATCATGACCTGAGCCGAAGGCAGCGGCTTAACCCACTGAGCCACCCAGGCGCCCCAATATGTTCATTTTTTAAATGGCTGAAAATACTAATGTTCTGCACCAGTGAAAGCTATTCATTGTCATTAGACTATTAAAATGTTCAGGGCACCTGACTGGCTCAGTCGATGGAACATGCGACTCTTGATTCGAGCCCCACGTTGGATGTAGAGATTACTTAAAAATAAAAAAATCTAAACTATTAAAACGTTAAATATAATAGCACATATGACGTGTCAACCACACTGATGAAACGTAACTCCACTTGATAAATATCTGGGGCCAGCTTTTCTGAATTCAGTTATAAATTTATGAGACATATATCTGTTAAAAATATTTAAACATCTGAATGCCACCCCATTAGAGTTTAAGGCTCTGATATTAATGACAAAATATTCCTCTTGTACCATTTGATGTCTGTAAACTGCAAGGAAGTCTAGAGAAACACTGGTTTTTATTTTCAAGTTGTAACTTTTCATTATGAATCAGTTGCTCTGGAACTGAAAAGTGAGAACAGTAACTTTACAAACTCTGCCAAAACCATTATTAGAAGAACGCCTATAAAAAACATTAAGATCCTTACACAAATAGTGCCACATAGACACAAACTCTGAAGCTATAGTATTATTGTAGCATAGCAACATAATCAACATAATCAGAAATTTTCTCTTTCATTGTGCAAAACTAGTTACTGAGATGCATTACCTCAGGAGGGCTGATAAATTGATTTTTCTTAAACATAACTGAATAATTTGTCAAAGGACCCTCCTTCCCATAGGAAGAAGCTTCCTATCACTGGCTGCCAAATGCAAATGCTGCTACTGAAGTGAGTCTATGCACCAGGGGTTCCAGAACTTTTCCTGGAAATCCTTGAGGATCCTTAACTACTGCACATCCCGGTGATCAACCTATAGAAATTCCAATTCAGTATGTCTGGGATGGTACCAAAGCATTCACATTTTTTTTTAAGATTTTTATTTATTTATTTGTCAGAGAGAGAGAGCAAGAGCGAGCACAGGCAGACAGAGTGGCAGGCAGAGACAGAGAGAGAGAGAAGCAGGAGCCCGATGTGGGACTCGATTCCAGGACGCTGGGATCATGACCTGAGCCGAAAACAGCCGCTTAACCAACTGAGCCACCCAGGCGTCCCAAAGCATTCATATTTTTAATGCATACCCCAAATGAGTTTGGGTGGTGACCAGGGAACCTGCGCTTGGTGGAGCTCTGTAATACTGAGTAGACTTTGGCTTATTTTGCACCCCTCCCTCCCCCCCGTGATTTTTGCTAATGATCCTCATTCCCTTATCTAATTTTATTCAGAGGTTCTCCAGCTCAACTGGAGCACTGGAATCTGCTGAGAGTCAGGTCCTTGTCAGGGGCGGGAGGAGGTGGTGGGGGTGGTTTGGTCAACATGGGTACATTTTTTTAAAGCTCCCAGGGGATGGTCCAGTTTGAAGATATGGTCGCTGATCTTCAAACCAACTGGCCCACCCAGCCAGTCTCATCACCAAGTTGTGAGCACCCGAGGGAACTGCCTGTTCCAGCCCCCATGACCAGGACCCCAAATCCAGACGATAACTAGGTCATGGCAATTAAACATCCATGCCAAGTAGAAAGAAGTCCTAAACCAAAGCCTACCCATCCTGGACACAATCCTAGAGAGGGCCTTTGGGGACACTGCCCCTTACTTAAAGAAATGCAAGCTCAATCAAATGATAGGGTTTTCAGTCATGAAAAATAAGATTCTCTTACAAGTAAAGAATGGTCTCTCTCCCTCATGAGAATTTTTCTGCTTTCTCTAGCCAAGACTAAATCAATAAATAAATGGTAAATTAGTAAGTAACAAATATTTAATATCGGCTTATTTATGTATTAATTCGAGGCTACTAAAAACAATTCTCATGAAGGAGAACTGTGTGTGTATATATATATATGTACACACACATATATATAATATGTTTATATGTTATTGCATAAGTAATACAAGCTTACTATAAAACATCCAGACAGCTCATGATATAAAATTTCAAAATCTCTCCCTTTCTCTCACAGGCACTCACTTGTACTTGATGTGCATCCTTCCAGACCTTTTTCTAAGTACCTACATAGGTATAGGGGTGTTTCTTTAAATGGGAACAAATTACACATATTGACATGCATCTTGTGTCTCGAAAACCAGGACTCTGCCATTGATAGCCTCCTCAGTCAGAACATGCAGACTTACCTCATTCCTTTTTAAAAGCCATTTCACTTTCCATAGCATCAATACACCATAATTCAACGATTTTCTCCTGTCAGTGGATAATTCACTTGTGAACAGTTTCTCACCCACAATGCCACAGTGAACATCCTTTAAACTAGACCCAGTTCATCCTGAAGCCCATGCCCCTCCTTGCCCAAATGCAGGAATGGTGTTCAAGATGCTAAGCGCTTTACCCTAGTGTTGGGCAACAAGACCGACACAAAGCTCTTCTTTAACTTACTTCTTGGTGTTCCAGTCTCCCTGATGAGGCTCTCCTTACCTGTTGATCATATTCAACTCTAGCCAGTAAACATGCACTGAGCCCCTCCTAAGTGCACAGCCCTGTGCTAGATGCTAGGAGTTCAATGCCACACAACACATGGTCCCTGGCCTCCAGGATCTCACGATGTGCTGTGTCAGGTGTCAATCCAGTAACAGCAACAAAAGGCAAAGGAAGCATGGAAGTGGGTATAATGACCGCATCGGCCCTGCTCTTACCTGCTCTAAACCTTTACTAATTATGTCTCCTAGACAAACCTACCTGCTTGCTCTCCTAGTACCTCTCTGACATTCAAGAGGTGAACGTACTCCAAGCATATCTCAAATAGTTCTCCTCTGGGAGATATGTTGACTATATATCTTAGAGAGAAAAAAACCCCACAATCCAAACAACACAAAAACCTATAAACGTATCTCACGCACACGTATTGTGTGGGGATGCGGTGTCTAGAAGTGGTGAACCAGCCTTCTCCATGGATGTTACCTCAGATGGAAGAAAAATGTTTGTTCTGTGTCAACCCACTCTACCTACAAGTTAGACACAAAACACATTGGTTCTCTAAAGATATGGGTCTATGCATGGTGCATTAGTCTGTGTTCACCTCCTTTAGACCATCTACTGCTTATTCATGTTCAATAAATTTACAGCTATTTCAAGTTTTAAATGTAGAATAGATAAATCTTAAAGATAATTCATGCCCAGTTCTGGGAAGACCGCACAAAATTTACCTCATTGCAAATGGCAAGATTTCATTTCTTTTGATGGCTGCATAGTATTCCATTGTGTATATATACCACATCTTCTTTGGAACTAGAGCGTATCATGCTTAGTGAAATAAGTCAATCGGAGAAAGACAACTATCATATGATCTCCCTGATATGAGGACATGGAGAAGCAACATGGGGGGTTAGGGGGATAGGAGAAGAATAAATGAAACAAGATGGGATTGGGAGGGAGACAAACCATAAATGACTCTTAATCTCACAAAACAAACTGGAGGTTGCTGGGGGGAGGTAGGATTGGGAGAGGGGGAGGGGGCTATGGACATTGGGGAGGTGAGGCGAACCATAAGAGACTATGGACTCTGAAAAACAACCTGAGGGTTTTGAAGGGTCAGGGGTGGGAGGTTGGGGGAACAGGTGGTGGGTAATAGGGAGGGCACGTTTTGCATGGAGCACTGGGTGTTGTGCAAAAACAATGAATACTGTTACGCTGAAAAAAATAAATAAAATGAAATAAATGTTCAAAGATTAAAAAAAAAATTTACCTCATTGTTTTTCCTTTCATTGTCACTGCGCTCTGGTTCTCATTGCCATTCTTCCATATCCTCGAGTTTAGCTTTCCTTCCTAGCAGCTGGCTTGGCTCCTTCTGTATCACCCTCCATGGAGATGGCCCCCATCCTCTCCAAGACTGCAATTCTTCATATACTTGAATCACACTAAAAAGTCTAAATTCAACTGCATCTTCCCAAGCTATCGAATATTTTGCTTTCATTTTCCTCACCTTCCAAACTTCTCCTGTAGGTGTGGATTTTCTCTGCACTTTTTCTTCAGTAGCACATGAGCTCCAACATCACCCAGCTGTAAACTCTGCAAAGTCAGGGCTCTTTGCCCCATTCAGCAATATATCCCAGTCCCAGGAAGAGGGGTTGTTCCATCTTAGGTGTTCAATAAAGATTTGTTGACTGACTGAATGAATGTCCCTGTCTCATCTTTCTGTGTTCCAAGTCAGATTATATCTGATAAAGAGGATGTTACAGCATTAACTTTGCCTTCAACTGTATTTCATTTCTGGTTTCTAAAAAAGCAAGGTGATAGCTTTGAACCAAGCCCCACCTTTGCCATTATTGGTAAGTAAGCATAGTACCTGTCATTATAGGTTAATGAATGTTGAGACTTGGATCAGAAACCAAATTTTGAACAAAAATCTAATGCTAACATTTTTCTTTTCCTTTGTGAATGATTATCTTCTGCTCAACTTTTGTTACAAAGCACAGTGATTTCTAGAAGAACATCTTTGGCTTGGAGAAACCAGTAGATTGACTTTCAGATAAAGTAAAAGTTACTTCCTTCACTTTCCCTTTACTCCAGGTACGTTTGCTGTTGTTCCCTAGATTATGCAGAAGGGAGGGGAAGCCCCAAAAGAGGAATCTGAACAGCTATGAAGGCTCCATTAGACCTTGGCAGAGGCCCAAAGAGACCACCAAGCTTGCTCATAAATGCACAGTGTCTAATAAAAATGTGATGATGATTATTATTATGCATTTATGGAACAGCAGAAATGCACTAAATTTAAAAATGTATGCATTCTGTTATTCATATCTCCCAGATGGGTGTGTAGAAATGTCTGGCTGTTTGTTTTCCCCGGTAATTGGCATGTTGTTTTCACAGCCTGATGGCTGCCAACCATCACCGTTCCACTCACACTTGAGGTCTCTGTGGCCCAAGGACGGGGCCTAACTCCACCACCTCACGCCGATACCACTTCGTTATGGGTCAAGTTCCATTCTACAATGGAATGAATATGGGACAAACATGTTTACCAAGCCCACTGGATTTCTTTATCCTGTTTCTCCAAAGAAAAACATCTGTTTGAGCCTTCAAAGTGAGGAATTTGCTTCTCAACCCAGAGATCACACAAAAAAGTGACTTCATACCTTACATCTACTTCTGATTCAGAAATCACTGCAGGAAATCACGGACATCTTGGGCAAACTCCCATCTAGTTGGAGAATAAAAACAACAACAATTTCATTCCTGGAGGATTTTTCAGATGTTGGAAACAATCATGACTTTACAAGCACTTTATCAACTCTTAGGCAGGGGCACCTGAGTGGCTCCGTGGGCTAAGCCTCTGCGTTCTGCTCAGATCATGATCTCAGGGCCCTATGATCAAGCCCCACATGGGGAGCTCTCTGCTCAGCAGGGAGCCTGCTTCGCACCCCCCTCTGCCTGCCTCCCTGCCTACTTGTAATCTCTGTCTGTCAAATAAATAAAGTCTTAAAAAAAAAAAAAAAAACTCTTAGGCAAAGTGTCTCAAAAATACAGCCAATGTATCATGAGTGGGAAACCATAACCTGCCTTGCAAACCAGAAATAGGTGCTTTGTGAACTTATTGCTTTCTCTAAATTCTGCAATGAGAGGAATAAAATCAGTCAATAGGAAACTTATTTTAAATTAGGTGAAGTCTGAGATTTTTCCTTGTGCTCCTCCACCAAAAAGAAAAAAAACAAAACAAAACAAGAAAACCCTACAAGTCATTGGAATGACTCAAGCCAAAGCAGAGAACGAATATTACAGGACTCAACTTGACCAGGCATTATGATGCCAGCACACTTAAGGCCAGTTGCTCAAAAGATTCCCTCCCTGTTTGCACCCGCAATTATTTTCATTCACAAATATTGTTAAGTCAAATTGGTCACTTGTGAGCTGAACTCAGCACTGTCTCCTCATTCTAACTGGATAAAGTATCATCTTCTGGTGAAATTACATTTTACGAGCAATTTTTGTGTCTGCAATGCTATGGTTGAAACAAACGCTTTAACCCTGAAAAGGACAGCAAGAACTCTTTTTAGAGCTCAATACACTTAGTGTGTTGCTACTTTCTCTCATCTCCGCTTTTCTATGATGATAAATCAACAGCTGTCATATGCGAAAAAACCCCAGAAGGCTAAGACAAATTTGAAGCCTCTTGGGTTTTTCCCCAAACAAATTGTCCAGATTTGAGTCAATTGGTGACACTTTAGAAAAAGTATCATGAGGGGGCGCCTGGGTGGCTCAGTGGATTAAGCCGCTGCCTTCCGCTCAGGTCATGATCTCAGGGTCCTGGGATCGAGCCCCTCATCGGGCTCTCTGCTCCGCGGGGAGCCTGCTTCCTCCTCTCTCTCTGCCTGCCTCTCTGCCTACTTATGATCTCTCTCTCTCTCTCTCTGTCAAATAAATAAAATAAAAATCTTAAAAAAAAAAGAAAAGAAAAAGTATCATGAGGAAGAGGACCGAGCTTATCTTGAAATCTACCCAGTACACATACTGCTGTCTTAAATTTTTTCCTTATATAGTTTTTGTATTCAAAACCATTTGCAACTCATTCAGTACCTATGTCTTTCCACACAGGAGATGGTGCATATGTGTTTGTATTACAACAAATTTATGAATGTACAAATTCAGTAAAAATAAATGAATTCACATCATTTCAAGAAAAGTGGAGTGGTTCTCCTCAGGTTGGGAGTAGGGTGATGCAAGCGAGGGACCTGTGATGCAGAGTCTGAGAGGCCCTCACGGTGAGGAGCTGACCCCGCACCGGAGGAGACCTCAAAGCGAGTGCCTCTTTACTCACTCTCTGAGTCCAGGTCCTTCTGGGGTCAAGTCAATGCTGCCATGACAGCGCACGGCTGATCCTTCCAACAGATGAAGGAAAGCCAAGCCACGTGAGCTTAAAATATGGTGGCTCTCACAGCCAGGCCTGGAAGCCCCAGGTCTGTCACCAGAAGTGTTAAAAGCTGTGGCAGTAAACCCATTCGGTCATTTTAGATAGCCTTAACCAGCTCTCCTTCACAGCTGGAGGGAATCCACTCGTATTCTTGGATTCTCACTGCGAGAACCCTCTCCTGCCTCTTGCCCCTCCATCTTCCCTCCAAGAGGTTACAGGTCAATCCGAAGGCTGTGGGGGGGAGAGCCAATGCTCTTCTTCTGACTATGGCTATGTACTTGTTAAATAGAGTGCCTTGGTGGAAGGCATGCTGCCTTCCTAACTCGCTATCGCACTTTTGGTTTTGCAGAGGGGATAGGTTAGTGAGACATTATGTCTATCGTGGCTTTCTCGGGAGACGGGAAAACCACTTCTAGCCAGCCACGCTGAAGTACTAGTCACTGAATGGACATTGTCACAGGCCTGTTGTTGCTCAATGAGATTAGTCTCCAACTGATGCACACGGGTCTTATTGAAAAGGCTATTCTGTAATTGTTGCCATTAGCGAGGCTACCATTAGGCAGTTGCCGAAAACTTCCTGGAGGGACTCGCTGGCGGCTTCGGCGGCCACGGTTCACTCATGTAGAACAGCGGGAGCCGCGCTAATTTCCAGTCCCCCATCCATTAGGGGAGAGAAGCCGCTCATTAGAGGTCCTACCCTCTCAACTCCAATTACCCTGAGATAATGACAAAACATGGAGCACACTAGAAACTTTCAGAGCTTCCCAACCATCCCTCCCATTCATGCTCTCTGTTGATTACATCCACAGAAATCAACCCCAGACCCCAAATCTCCTCACAGGCAGTCATGTCCACATCGTCAGCCCGTGTGAACATTGGGTCACAGTAATTTAAAAGCTGAGAGCTTTTAGCTATCCTTAAGGTTTCTTGAGAAAACGCTGAACATAATAGAGTAGAGAAAGGGACTCCCCACCCCCACTCCGCCTCAGCTCTTCCTCATCTTACAAGGAAAGAAAATCTCGGAGCAACGTGAGCAAATTCATTCGTCCTGGAAGTTTTAATATCTCTTATCTTTGCAGAAAGCTGTGGGAACATAAAGCCCTAACCTGGACTTCCGTGCTCCACAAGTCTATTCCTTTAGGAGTAAAAATGTGGGGACAGGCAAGCGAAAAGGGAGAGAGGGAATTACTACTTCTCAGGAAAGCAGAAAATCGCACAAATCTGCTTTTCCAAATGGCATTGTCACCCACAGGCCAGTGTGTCAGATCCCTAGGCATCGCAGGACCGCTGGGCCACAGAAACTGCTCTTCACATACTATTGTCTTGTGTCATCAAAATTTAACTTCTTTCCTCCACCTCTTCTCTGCTGACTTCATTATCTATCTGCAATTTCACAATAAAATCAAAGACCACAGATTTTTATTTTCTGGTATCTCCACTCACCCTTTTTGGTCACTGAAAGGAGCTTGCCTATTTGCATACACGTGTTCTCCTCTCCACCCACCCCCCCACCCTGCAGCACACCCCCCCACAGCCGCAGCCCCCTCCGAGACTGCCAGCCCCTTTCTCATTCCAGCATGCGATCTGCAAAAGGGTCATGTTACTCATGTCTGAACTTATTAATGGCAACGTCTCCATAGTGCTGTAGCTGTCTGAATAATAAGAAAATGTACCATTCAATTGTCTCACCATTTTTAAATGAATCAACTACTTGTTTTCTGTGTTATGTAAATATTCTTTCAAATATGCAGAAGCATATTTTGGAGACTAGTATTTTACTGACAGGTCTTGTTCATAGGCACTAATGAAGGAGATGTTTTTTGCAGATAATCCAAATAGCATAGACCTCATACATTATACAGATATTGTTAGGAGATGCACAGCCCATGTTTTTCAGATGTCCTAATTTAACATCCCTAAGTTCCAGTGGAAAAAATTATAACCGTTTGGAATGTAATACAACTGTCAAAATGTACATGAAATCAGCTCAACAAACAGCAAAACGTAAGTCACTCTTCTGTTTATTCGGTGCCAGTAGGAAAACACAAATTGTTGGGTCCAGATAGAAAATAAAAACAAAGAATATAGGCGCCCTCTTGTGGAGAGAGTCAACACTACCACTTCAACCTCGCATTATCCAAATCAGACTGGGTCCCAAACCATATATACACAGGCATTTTTTTTTTTAAAGATTTGATTTATTTACTTGACAGAAAGAGATCACAAGTAGGCAGAGAGGCAGGCAGAGAGAGAGAGAGGGAAGCAGGCCCCCTGTTGAGCAGAGAGCCCGATGTGGGACTCGATTCCAGGACCCTGAGATCATGACCTGAGCCGAAGGCCGCGGCTTAACCCACTGAGCCACCCAGGCGCCCCTACACAGGCATTTTTAAAAGACTTTCGCCTTCCTAGTTGTTGCTCAAGCAAACACTTACCCTACTAGGCAAGGGCGTCAGAGTTTGGTTTTCTATACAAGCAAAGGTGTTGCCTCCCAAATACTTCTCCGCAGGCCCACCTGTGCGTTACCTCAGCCCCATGAACTCCATGAGGGGCTACCCATGAGGTGTCCCCCCACCGCTGGAATTTCAGACAAAACCTGGGACTGGCCTAGATGACAGAGACTCCTGCTGGTCTCACATCATGTCCTGCCCGTTTGGGACGCACTGAAGCCATCACAGCCTTGTAAATATGTGCAACTGGTCTCTCTCTTTATCAAACATTGTACATTAAGTTTATCTTCATTATGTGAAAAAGAACACCTCATATGACTAAATCTTATGATCATTGTCCGCAGAGAAATAATAGTGCTATTCTTACGTGCTAGGGCAAGAGCTCTTTTGTCAACATTTATTATGACAGATGTTCGTTGCTAAGCTGCTCGGAGGTCTCTCCCCCGACTGTGCGTGCGGTGAGGACAGCGACCGCCTCCTCTTTAGACCATGGCATTCTCAGGGCTTCACACAGCTCCTGGCATACAGTGTATGCTTAATAACTAGGTCTGCATAAATAAATTCCATTTCAGTGCCAAAGGTGGCTTGCTAGAAGCAGAGGCCAAGAGAGCCAGATAAGCAGTACACGCACATGATAACAGAAAGTGCAAAGAATCAATCATGGTTAGGATTGCAAGATGCTCCCCGTTTCCAGCCACAGGAGAGCAGAGGTGAAATGAGAGAAAAGTCCAGGGACACCTATACCTCTGGGGATGAAGGGTCACTCAGCGCTGCGGCACCCATACTTGAATGGGTGCCAGATGAACCTGGAGGGTTTGTACTTGCAGTTAGTGGGCCCCCCTCCAGAGTCTCGGACTCACTGGGTCTGGGTGGAGCCCAAGAAGTTGCAGCTCTAACAAATTTCCAGGCTGATGTTGTCGGTCCAAGGACCGCACACTTCAAGAACCACTGCTGGAAAGCTATGTTTGATTCTCACCCCCAACTGTGCATTAGAACCCCCTGGAGATTTCTTAAAATTTGGGTTGCCCAGGAAAACTGAAACCCAGAATGCATGTGGGCAGGACACAAGTGGCAGTAATTTTAAAGCCTTCCCCCATATCCCAAACAAGCACAAAACCTTTTCTAGACAGAAAGGCTTTGCCAAAGCCTGGGGCCCGATGTCTGTATAGGCAATCCATTTCAGTGACAGAAACACGCAATAATAAAACATCCTTCTTGCAGGGTCTTCCCCTATGTTGTCTTCATGTGAGCCTCTAACAATCCTAGGAGAAAGAGAAGGCAAAAGTTTTAACTGAATTTTAGAGAAAAGAAGGCCAATAATTAGTGACAGCTCTTGGTCTTAAATCAGATTTTTTTTTCTTTTTTCTTTTTTTTTTTTTTTAAAGATTTTATTTATTTATTTGACAGAGAGATCACAAGTAGGCAGAGAGGCAGGCGGAGAGAGAGGAGGAAGCAGGCTCCGCGCGGAGCAGAGAGCCCGATGTGGGGCTCGATCCCAGGACCCTGAGATCATGACCCGAGCCGAAGGCAGCGGCTTAATCCACTGAGCCACCCAGGCGCCCCTCAGATTTTTTTTTCTTAATGTTAACTTTAGAGTCAAATAAACTTGAAATAGAGGTGTTAACAGAGGCCATGGAAGAGCTGAGGGAAGCTAGAGATAGACAACAACACCCTGAACTAAAAGAGGAAAGTGTGTTATCAGAACCCAGAGTCCAACCAAGGTGGAAGCCACCTGACATGGGAGCTTGGGAAATGCAACCTGCAAGGCTCAGCACAACAGTGAGGACCTGAGTGTAAATAGCCCCAAGAGGCCACATGGACATCAGTAAGTCTTGGGTCTCCCCATATAAGCTGGGCAACTGTGGTCAAGTTCCCTGACCTCTCAGGAATGGAACTGACCTCTCTAGAAAACAAAGATTCTACATCTAGACTGAATAACTATAGGAGGTAATGCATGCAGTCCTTAGCACAAACCAGGCACCAAGTAGGCAAGCCCCTCATAACCATGAGTTTCCCTCTCTTCACCTGGTCCTCTGCTATCAAAGCTATTATTCTTCCTGCAATCCCACAGCTCCAAAACTACTGGAAATGATGGGTCCACACATTAGTAATGCCCAAGATCTGAGCTGGGCCTTTTCCCAAGGCACACAGCTCCCCCAGCTTCCATTACCATAGACCTCTCTGTCCCAGGACGGCTGTCATTGTCACAGGTGAGTTAGACCAGCCCTGGAGAAAGATAGCTATTATGGGTTGCAGTAGAACAGTGTCCAACAGGGACTGAAGACAGAGAGTGATGGTCAGTTGGGGACCTGCTAACAATACTGCCCAGAGAAACAATGCCACTACCGACTAGACTGACATGGAGGTTTGAGGTGCAGCCTGGCCCCCAAAATGTTGTTACCCATGCCAGGTTGGTAGCCACAAGTTACGGAATTGATCTGCCTCTGCCTTCCGATAGGATATCCACAGGAGAAAACATTTTCTGAAGATGTTGTCATGAACACGTAGAGCATTTATTTTTACATCGCTATTTTTTATTGTCAGTCCAAGGCAACAGATTTATCTTGTGGTCACCTTTCATCGATAGAAAGTGGATGCATGTTATATAAGAATTAATCGATAAACACAGGTAAGAAAAAAGAAAGAGCTGAAGGCAGGAAATATAGCTTCATGATTATTTAATAAGAAGTAAACAAGACTTGCAAAATTAAACCCAACATGGCAGATTTTGGTTTTGCTAGTCTATATTTAGAAGGCTAAATTATTAAAGCCTAATAGCAAGATGGTGTTTTAAAAAAAAGAAACACCCAAAATTTTTATCTAGGAGAAAGTACTTATCTAGGAGTCAGTAGACCTGGGTTCTACCGCTAGATTCAGCACAAAAATTTCAAGTCTCTGGGATCATTTGCTTTCCTTTGTAAAATTAAAGAGCCAATAAATAATTTTTAGTATATGTGCTGCCAAAGCGAGCACACCAATAAATAATTTTTAAAGTTTCTTCCAAATCCAAAATTATATAATTCCTTTATTCAAAAAAGAGATTTCAAATTTCACCTTTTACTTTTATTAACACTAGTTTTATTTCCCAGCATAATGTCTTGTTTTCACTGTGTGTGTACAAATCAGCTACTATCCCACTGACAGTCAGAGGAAGGTTAAGTTTAAAAGGAGCTGTATATTAGTAGGGTGGTTAGCTGACTTTCTCCCTGGGAGGGAGCACAGCACCAGAGTTAAGAAGGAAGACTGGAACAGGACTCTCCTTGGGCAAATCTCTGAGCCTCTGTCCCCTGTGCAGTCAAGTGTAGTGACTTACCTCCTCGGGCTGCCTGGAAGCTGAATGAGTTCATACACGTTGAGCATGATGTCAGGTGCCAGGCATGTGGCATCAGTTATGTTGGCCATTCTAACACCACACTTAATTTCTAAGAAAAAACTTGTTCTTTTTGTTGGTATACAAGAAATTTGCAGAATCTCATATCAAAACTTATCATTAAAAAAGAGTATCGTATTATAAGGTCAATTAAATCAGCATTCAAATATTACTGCATACAACGGACAAATGGGTCTTCTTGCCTTGTCATTATTACCAACATAAGAATTAATAATATCTTTTCCCCATTCAGATAGCACTGCTATTCCCAAAGAGCTTGAGGTATTTTTCCCAAGTATTTTCTTTAAAATTATGGACTAAAGGAAATAATCCCAATTAAAATATGATGTGCTTTATAGGAAATAATAATTACAATGCAGTTTTACAATCTTAAACTTTATTAGGGAAAATTTATATACACTTTGTCATCTTCAATATTATTTTTAAAAGCATCACATTTTAAGGTAGATTTTACTATTAATTATTATTATTACCAATAATAATTATAATTATAACCATTAGCCCTTGGCAGCTGCTCAGAGAAGCTAGAGACTAAATAAGCTTCTTCGAGTTTAGCACTTTCATGCAACATATAATTTTAAAATACTGAAAATAGATTTAAACACTAGTAATTCTATATTTGTTTCCTTAATAGTGTTGTGACGTAATAGATTTCTTTCCTATTTAAGTCGTTTCTTCCAGCTGCACACACTGCAATTATTCAAACTCTGGAATTGGCATTAGAGTTAGATACAGAGATGCCAGTAAATCTTACTTGAGTTTGGAGTAAAATGTATCAATTAACGTTGTTGATCCTGACGTGCTTTATTTCGCCTCTTAATCCAGTCTATTTCAGAGCCTAGAGACAAACATATATACATAAATTTTCATATTTTCATATTTTCATCTTGAAGAGAAAGCTATCAATAAAAGAAGTAACAAAATTAATAATTGTAGTAAGAATTTAAAAGATCTAAATCCCCTAATGTTACACATCCTGAATGTTCTAGAACTGATCATTTCACCTGAGTACCATTATCAGTACCTACCAGAGAGGAATCTGAAAGTGCTCAACTGCTTCGAAGGAGCCTAGTGAAACGATAGCACATGAGCACACCTTGTAAGTTCCCAAAACCATTCACCTTTCTCAATCCTGTTTGACTTACATGTTTTCAAATATTTCCTTTCTATATAAATACCTATACCCTGTGCTACCTCTATCCAAACTCATATCCATACACCTCATCAAAATTAGTCAATTGAGTTTTTAAAAACTCACAGTAGGACTTGTGACATCTAGTGGCTCTCAAATGTTTGTGCACATAGGAATGGTCTAGGAGCTTTCAATCAAGTCTAGACAATCTGAAAGGCCCTCGCACAGTGCAACAAATAAATTCCACATAAAAAGCCATTTTTGCCACATTGCTGGGCTTTGGGGAATTAATTTGCATTCATCATTCCTAGGGGTTACCAATATCTTGTTCTCTTTTCCTTCTTGAGCCTCTGGAAGATTGTATTTCCCCGGTCCCCTGCAGCTGGAGGAATCAGTAACTACCCCAATAAATATGAGCTAGATCACAAGCGTCCCTCTTGAGTTGGTAGAGTAAAGGTTTCATATATAATTCTCTCTGCTCTCTTTTCCTTTTACAACATGAAAGCAGAGGCCTCACATTGAGATGGTGGAACCATTATGAGCAAAGTCACCTGGGCTGCTTAGTCACAGCATAAAGGACTGGTGTCCTGGAAGGTACTGTGACCTGCATCCAGACTTACATGGGTGAGATAGGAACTTCTACTGTTTTAAACCACTGAGACTTCTGGATTTGTTTGTTAACACAATGTAGCCTAGTCTGTTCTAACTGATTTGTAATATAAACTTACAAGGAAGAAAAATAAGCAGTGAGCTATAAACATAGGTAACATGCTGCATTGCACAGCAATAAATATTAATATCAACCCAGCCATCATGAAAGGAGGGGAGTTGAAATAAAGACACAAGGATTTAGCCAGAGACTCAACAAGGGTCCAGTGAAACCCTGATCTTCCAGATGAAACAAATATCCTCAGCTGAAGTCCCCAGGTTGTCCACATATTAACCAACCAAATATGAGTTCTCAATCAAAAATCACAAAATCGGGGCACCTGAGTGGCTCAGTGGGTTAAAGCCTCTGCTTTCAGCTCAGGTCATGATCCCAGGGTCCTGGGATCGAGCCCCACATCGGGCTCTCTGCTCTGCGGGCGCCTGCTTCCTCCTCTCTCTCTCTCTGCCTACTTGTGATCTCTGTCTGTCAAATAAATAAAATCTTAAAAAAAAAAATCACAAAATCAAAAGAGAAAAGATAAATCACCACAAATGAGTGTCAGTAGAAACAACGGACAACAGAATTTGACTCTTAGGGACTTCAGATATTTAAATCACTACAGTATTTAATGTTTAAATGGAATCACCAAAGTCAGCAAGCAGTAAGAGACTATTAAAAAGAAAATATCTGGGGTGCCTGGGTGGCTCAGTGGGTTCAAGCCTCTGCCTTTGGCTCAGGTCATGATCCCAGGGTCCTGGGATTGAGCCCCACATCAGGCTCTCTGTTCAGCAGGGGGCCCGCTTCCCCCCACCCCCACCTGCCTCTCTGCCTACTTGTGATCTCTGTCTGTCAAATAGATAAATAAAATCTTCAAAAAGTATTTAAAAATAAAAATTAACAATTGCTATTTTAAGACGTTAACGTATTTAAGAGAAATATTAGTTTACACCTTAGAACACAAAATGTATAAAGACGTTAATTTGTAACATTAACATTGAAAGTGGAGGTGCAGAGCTGTAAAATATCATTTTGTATGTTATTGAAGGCAAACTGGTATAAATGCAAATTAGAATATTGTAACTTTAGGATAGTGAATGTAATCTTCTGGGTAATCACAAAGAAAATAGATATAGGGGCGCCTGTGGCTCAGTGGGTTAAAGCCTCTGCCTTAGGCTCAGGTCATGATCTCAGGGTCCTGGGATCGAGCCCCACATCGGGCTCCCTGCTCGGTGGGGAGCCTGTTTCCTTCTCTCTCTCTCTGCCTGCCTCTCTGCCCACTTGTGATCTCTGTCTGTCAAATAAATAAGTAAAATCTTTAAAAAAAAAAAAAAGAAAATAGATATAGATGATACACAAAAGGAAATGAGAAGGAATTTAAACATTTCACTACAAAAAAAATTCAATTAAGCACAAAAGAAGACAGTAATGCAAAAAAATGAAGGACAAAAAAACCCATAAGGCATATAGAAAATAAACAGCACAATGACAGTAGTAATTCCCTTCTTATCAGCAATTACTTTAAAGGTAAATGGATTAAACTCTCCAATCAAAAGACAGAGACTGGCAGAATGGATAAAAACACATAATCCAATAACATGCTGTCTATAAGAGACGCACCTGAGATCCAAAGACACACACAGGTTCAAAGTGGAAGAATATAAAAAGATATTCCATGCAAATAGAAACCAAAAGAGAGCAGGCATGGTTATACTAATATCAGACAAAATAGACTTTAAATCAAAACAATGAGAAGAGACAAAGAAGGACATTATATATTAATAAAAGTTTCAATCCAATAAGAAGATACAATTAGGAACACTTACACATCTAATGACAGACCAACAAAATATAGAAGCAAAAAATGACAGAATCAAAGGCAGAAATGTTCTATAATAATAGTTTGAAACTTTAATACCCCACTCTCAATAATGGATAGAACCATATAGAAGATAAAAAAGGATACATGGCACAATAAAATGACTAGGTCTAAAATTCATATACAGAACACTCCATTCCAAGAAGAGCATACACATTCTTCTTAAGTGAACATGACACATTTTCCAGGATAAACCATGTATTAAAAGTAGTCTCAGTAACTTTTTAAAAATAGATATCATTCAAGATATCTTCTCTGATCACAATGGTGTGAAATTAGAAATCAATAACAAAAGGAAAACTGGAAAATTCACAAAATTGTGGAAATTAAGCAACACAGCTTTAAAAAATGAATGAGTCAAAGAAGAAATCACAAGGGAAATTATAAAATACTTAGAAATGAATGAAAATGAAAACACAACAAACTAAAACATGGGATGCAATGAAAGCAGTGTCAAATTTGTAGCTATAAATACTGCCATTTAAAAAACAAGAAAAATATCAAATCAGCAACCTAACTTTACAACTTAAAATACTAGGATAAAAAAGAACTAAACACAAAATTAGCAGAAGGAAGGAAATAATAGAGATTAGAGCAAAGATAAACAAATAGGGAATAAAAAACAACAGAGAAAATCAATGAAACCAAAAGTTAGCTCTTCAAAAATATCAACAAAATTAATGAAACTTTAGCTAGATTGAACTGAGAAAAAACTCAAAGTACTAAAATCAGAAATGGAAGGGGAACATTACTGTCAATTCTACAGAAATAAAAAGGATTTTAAGGGAGTGTTACAAACAAATGTACACCAACAAATTGGATAAACTAAATGACATAAACAAATTCCTAGATCACAAAACCTACCAACAATAAATCACAACAAAATAGAAAATCTGAATAAACCTGTAACTGGTAAGGAGATTGAATCAGTAATTTTAAATCTCCCAACAAAGAAAAGTCCCACACCTGATGGCTCCATTGGTGAGTTCTACCAAACATTTAGAGAAGAACTAGTACCAATACTTGCCAAACATTTCCAAAATACTGAAAAGGAGAGAACATTTTCTAATTCATTCTATGAAGCCAGCACTACCAAAGCCAAAGACACAATAAGAAAAGAAAACTGCAGACCAATATTCCTTATGAATATTGATGTAAAAATCCCCAACAAAATACTAGCAAATAGAATTCAGCCACATATCAAAAGGATTTTGCACCATGACCAAGTGAGGTTTATGTATGGAATTTAAGAAAGGTCCAATATATGAAAACTGATCAGTGTGATATGCCACATCAACAGAATGAAGGGGGGAAAACCACATGATCATCTCAACTGATGCAGAAAAAGCATTTGACAAAATTCAACACCCTTTCATGATAAAAACACCGAACAATCTAGGAATAGAAGAAAGCTACCTCAACATAATTAAAGATGTATAGGAAAATTCCATAGCAAACATCATACTCAATAGTAAAAGATAGAAGGCTTTTCCTCTAAAATTAGGAACAAGGGAAAGATGTCCATTTTCACCATTTAGGCAAAAAAAAAAAAAAAAAAGGCGGGGGGAGGAAAAGAAAACAAAGAAAGAAAGAAAGAAAGAAAGAAAGAAATGTATCCAAATTGGAAAGAAGTAAAATTATGTCTGTTTGCAGGTGCTGTCAAAAAAGGACAGCAACAAAATACATTATATGTTTATTTAAAAAAAATTAAAAAATTTAAACAACAATAAACCTAAAGATTTGGGGTGCTTAGGTGGTTCAGTTTGTTAAGCATCTGCCTTCAGCTTAGCTCATGATTTCAGAGTCCTGGGATGGAGACCAGTGTCAGGCAGGCTTTTCTGCTCAGCAGGGAGTCTGCCTCTCTCCCTCTCTATCTCTCTCTCCCTCCCTCCCTCTTCTCTCTCTCAAGCAAATAAATAAAATCTTAAAAAAGGAAAACCCTTAAGATTTTACACACACACACACACACACACACACACACACACAACCATTAGAACCAATAACAAAGTAACAGGATACAAAGTCAACATACAAAAATCAGTTGCATTTCTATATATGAACAGTGAAAAATCTGAAAAGGAAGTTACAAAAAACAATTTCATTCTCAATATTAACAAAAAGAATAATATACTTAGGAATTAACTTAACCAAGGAGGTAAAAGACTTGCACAATGAAAACTGTAAAATATTTCCGAAAGAAATTAAAGAAGATGTAAATAAATGAAAACACAACCGTCCTTTAAGGAGTAGAGCCCTTAATATTATTAAAGTGTCAATACTACTCAAAATGGTCTATAGATTCAATGCAATCCCTATCAAAATCTCAAAAATGAAAAAAAAAACTCAATGGCAATGTAAAACAGTAAAGTCACTATGGAAAATATCTCCCCCCAAAATTAAAAACTGGCACCTGGATGGCTCAGTTGGTTAAGCATCTGGCTTCAGCTCAGGTCACGATCCTGCGGTCCTGAGATCGAGCCCCACATTGGGCTCCCTGCTCAGTGGGGAACCCACTTCCTCCTCTCCCTCTGCTGTTCTCCCTGCTTGTGCTCTCTCTCTCTCTCTAATACGTAAAAAAATAAGTAAATAAAATCGTTTTAAAAAGTTAAAAACAGAATTACCATATGATCCAACAATTCCAATACTGGATATATGCCCAAAAGAATTGAAAGCAGGGTCTCAAGGAAATATTTGTACATTCATGCTCACATAAGCATTATTCAAAATAGCTAAAATGTAGAAGCAACCCAAGTGTTCATTGATGGATGAATGGATAAACAAAATATGGTTATACATACCATGGAATATTATTCAGCCTTAGAAGGAAAAAAATCTGCAAAATTCTATAACATGGATAAACCTTGATGTCATTATGCTTTGTAACAATAAACTAGTCACAAAAAGACAAACAGTGTGTAAATACACTTACATGAGGCACTTAGAGTAGTCAGAATCATAAAGAATCATAAAGGTAGGGAGTAGAATGGTGGTTGCCAGAGGCTGGGGGAAGGGACAATGGGGAGTCACCATTTAACGAGTATAGAGTTTTACAAGGTGAAGAGTTAATGGGGAGATATGGTGGTAATGGTAGCACAACAATGGGACTGTATTTAATGCCACTCAGCTGTACACTTAAAAATGGTTAGGATGGTAAATTTTATGTTAACTGCATCTTACCACAATAAAAAAATTAATAAATACATTAATAGCAGTTGTTGAAAATTTTTAAACCCAATAAATAAAACAGCAGAAAACATAGCCGAAGAGACGTCAGTGAACTGGAACACTGATCTGGAAAAAAAAAGTTCAGAATACATATAGAAAGATAGGAAAGATATGGATATGGATATAGATACGGAGAAATGGAAAGTCAAAGTCTAATAGAAGGCAAAACTGTCAGAACGGAGAAAAGACAGGAATTGAAAGGTAATGAGATGTCTTTCCAGAAAGATGTGAATTCATAGATATTGGAAGCAGAACATGTTTTGGACACGAAAAATGTTTAAACATCCCTAGCTAGGCCCATCTTAGTAAACTATTGTTTGCCACAGAAAAAGAGAGTATCTTAAGAGCAAAAGGACAGATCACCAAGAACCCACTACAAGATTGTGAGCAGACTTCTCTGAAGCAATAACAGAAGTAGGAAGGCAACAGATTATCTTGAAAAAAATCTAAGGATAAATAATTATCAGTCCGGAATTGTTTACCCAGAAAAGCTATATTTCAAGACAAAGTTCAAACTAAGGTACTGATAAATTAAAAAGCCAAGCATTTGCCAGTAATAGACTACACTAGAGGAACTTATAAAAGATATATCTGGGAAAAGGGAAAATGATCTCAAAGGAGGGACTGAGATACAGAAAGGAACAGTGGGCAAATAACTTCCTTAAACGCAGGAACATCTTTTGAATCAGTAGTAACGTTTGATTAGGAAAGATAAGTTTAGAACAAAACGTGGATAGAAATATCAAGTAAACTGGGATAGTGACAGAGATAAAGTGTTCTAGGGGCCTGAACTGTTCAAAAGAAGACGGATAAAATACTAACTCTTTATGTTGATAAGCATCCATAAGATTTCAAGTATGAAAATAGAATGTATCATTTCCACCCCGTAGACAAAAAATGAATTAAATAAACAATGTTTTAAGATACCGATACTTAAAAGGCAAGAGAGAAGTAAAAAAGCACAGGAAAATGTAGTCAAATAGAAGGCACCAAGTAAGATATTTAAACAAATTTAGGGGCACGCAGGAGGCTCAGTTGGTTAAGTGGCTGTCTTTAGCTACAGTCGTGATCCCAGGGTCCTGGGATGGAGGCCCACATTGGGTTCCATGCTCACAGGGGCATCTGCTTCTCCCTGTCTGCTGCTCCCCTTGTTTATGCTCTCTCCCTCAAATATATAAATAAATAATCTAAAAAATGAAATTAATTTTTAAAAAATTAACAAATTTAGGTCTATAATCACAATAAAAATTAGTGAACTATGGGGCCCCTGGGTGGTTCAGTGGGTTAAGCCTCTGCCTTTGGCTTGGGTCATGATCCCAGGGTCCTGGGATCAAGCCCCGCATCAGGCTCTCTGCTCAGCGGGGAGCCTGCTTCCCTCTCTCTCTGCCTGCCTCTCTGCCTACTTGTGATCTTTCTGTGTGTCAAATAAGTAAATAAAATCTTAAAAAAAAAAAAAGGCAAAACACAGCCATATGCTGTTCATAAAAAAACAAAACATATAGATTTGGAAAATTTCAAAGTAAATTTTAACTCACTTTTACATATGGAAAAAGAATTCCAGAAAACTAATAAGCAAAAGATAGCTACTAGAGTCACTATACTTATTTCAGACAAAAGAAATTCTCTGACCACAAGCTCAAATAAGGATACATCACTACATGGCAATTAAAAGATTCAGTGCATCAACAAATTACTATAATTCCAAAACGTGTATGCCTCAAAATGAAAAAACAAATACTGCTAGAACTCCAGGAAAAAAGTAACAGATTTGCCATCATAAGATAAGTGTGATTAAGGAGAGTTCAATATATTTTTCCAAAACATGAAATAAGACAAGTCACATGAACAAAAAGCAATAAGGACTATAGCTATAAAAGATTCAGTAGTCTAGGGCAGGCCCAAGATTTTGCATTTCTAACGAACTGCCGGGTGGTGCTGATGCTGCTGATCCAAGAACAAACTTGAAGAACCACTGACCTAAGTTAATGTCTTTAAACTCTAAACAAAATAGCCATAAAAGTACTTTTAACTCCAGTTATTGAAGACAGATTACATGCATCTATTCTGAGACTCAGCTAAAATGTAATAAAGAGACCAAGAGGAGTCCATCAGCAGGTAAGAAATCACAACAAAGTTCTGAAAGAAAGCACTTGGAAATGGTAGCAAAGTCCGCGATGAAGAGAACCACAACTTTCTTGAAGCCAAAAGGCTACTACTTAGTCCTGTTAAACTCTGGACAGGATCAGAATCAATCTAGTATGTCTGATATCAGACTAATAGAAATTCAAGGAGAAAAGAAGAGAGAGAAAATATATCTATAGATACATACATACATAAATTAGTGAAATACACAAGAAAGGAATTTGGTTTCAGTTACCTCGGGATCTACTTGGGGTTATATGTATATGTATACATAAATGAAGACAACGATCACCAAACACTGTCAAGCTGGGTGGCTAGGAATGTAAGGAAAGATTTTACAAAAGAAGTAGAACCCGACCCCATTCTTAAAACCACCATATGTTATATGAGTGGTAAGAATTTGGTTTTTTAATTTCCTTTTTAATGCTTCCTCTTCCAAAGTAGTTTTTATCATTGATGAGGTTGCAAAGCCGACTGAATTACTAAGAACTGTTAACCTTTTTTTTAAGATTTTATTTATTATTTGCAAGAGAATGAGAGAGAGAGAGAGCATGAGAGGTGAGAGGGAGTAGACTTCCTGCTGAGCAAGAAGCCCAATGTGGGACTTGATCCCCGGATTCCAGGATCATGACCTGAGCTGCAGGCAGTCGCTTAACCAACTGAGCCACCCAGGCACCCAGAGCACTGTTAATCTTAAGTATTTGATACAAATTAGAATTTAAACATATTCATAACCTCAGTAGTCAACCAGGAAAAGTAGACAAGAAATATTTTATTAGCAGAAGATATTAAATAAAACAAATATATTCAAAGCAATATATTTTTACTCCAAAGACCACAGAAATCCAGGAGCTACCGGAAATATACTATAGCCTGTAGATATTGATATTAGGAAAGATTCTAAATTAATTTATCAACTTATTACTACAAGGAAAAAATTTAAAGATTAACTTTATTAAAGCACTAATAATAAATACTTAGTTGTACTTTGGGTGTTTATATTTATTTAACTCTTGTTCTAAGTCATATGTCGTTCTTACATGCAATGTCATAGACCAGTAGAGGAATATTAAAAATAATCTAGCCCATAGCAAAAACAATGAATACTGTTATGCTGAAAAAAATAAATAAAATGGGAAAAAAAATAATCTAGCCCTTACATTTTACCAATTAGGAAAAGGAGACCCAGAGGTATAAAGTGATCTCATTAACACTTGTGCTCTTATTCTAATAAAGTTGTCAATTTGAAGAAAATTCTTAATAGCAATTAGATTTTTATGTGGCAGTATAATATTACATTTAGCTATTTAAGCAAGAGGCATTTGTCTGACTATGGTTGGCAGCAATCTGGTAACAAACACCCAAACTGCAACGCTTCTTAAGCAGAATTTAATAAAAGTAAAGCTTCATGTGTGCTAGCTTTTCAAATGGAAAACTATAATATGATTACAGTTGACCCTTGAACAACACAGGTTTGCACTGCACAGGTCCACTTATACACAGACTTTTTCCAATAACTGCAGTATAGTGCTGTAAAGGCATTTTCTCTTAGGATTTTCTTAATAACATTTTCTTTTCTATAGCTTACTTAATTGCAGGAATTGACTGTTTATGTTATCAGTAAGGCTTCTGGTCAAAGGTAGGTTATTAGAAGTCAAGTTTTAGGGAATCCAAAATGATACAGGGATGTTTGTGCGGGGGCTAGTGCCTCTAACCCCTACATAGTTCAAAGGTCAACTGTACAAACATGTTACAATAATTACAATCAATTCATCATGCTTTTTGTCTCCCCAGAGGACATTTTCTTAGACATCTATGCAGTCTTCGCATTTTTTTATACTTTTTAGGAAAAGATAGGCAGAAAGTACTCAGTACCTTTTTCTGAAATTTCAAGTACATATGGCATTCAATCATCCGATTTCTAAACTTCTCCCTTTTTTTCCTTCCACACATTCCTCTACACTTCTACTCCTGCTAGTGTTGCAGTAGGATGTGCAAATACAATCTTTGGTTTCCTTCTTTCTCTGGAATTGAGAAATTGGGTAGATTTTCAGGCTAGATATTCTCCAAAAGAGCTGTTTTTTATTGTTGTTCTCCTCAACAAGAGAGCAGACTACCTCATATGTTTGGGCACCTACATTCATGTTCTGAAATGTCTTCCCACTCAAGAACTACTTGTATCTCACATGGATCCCCACTATACCTATGTTCCTCAGAACTGAATTCCTGAACAGTCAACAAATCAAAGAGATAACCCACAGAATGGGAGAAGATATTTGCAAATGACAGTACAGACAAAGGGCTGATATCCAAGATCTATAAAGAATTTCTCAAATTGCACACCCAAAAAAAAAAAAAAAAAAAACCCCAAACAAGTAATTAAGTCAAAAAAGGCACAGAAGTTATGAACAGATAGTTCTCCAAGGAAGACATACAAAAGGCTAACAGACACATGAAAAACTGTTCAACATCTTTAGCCATCAGGGAAATTCAAATCAAAACCACATTGAGATACCACATTACACCAGTTAGAATGGAAAAAAATGACAAGGCAAGAAACAACAAATGTTGAAGAGGATGTGGAGAAAGGGGAACCCTCTTACACTAGTGGTGAGAATGCAAGTTGGTACAGTGACTCTGGAGAACAGTGTGGAGGTTCTTCAAAAATTAAAAATACACTACTGGGTATTTACCCCAAAGATATTGTTGTAGTGAAAAGAAGGGCCATATGCAACCCAATGTTCATAGCAGCAATGTCCACAATTGCCCAACTGTGGAAGGAGCTGAGATGCCCTTCAATAGAAAGATGAATAAAGAATATGTGGTCTATATATACAATGGAATATTACTCAGCCATCAAAAAGAATGAACACCCAACTTTTGCATCAACATGGATGGAACTGGGGGAGATGTGCTAAGTGAAATAAGTCAAACAGAGAAAGACACTTATCATATGGTTTCACTGATTTGTGGAACATAAGGAATAGCATGGAGAACATTAGGAGAAGGGAAAAATGAAGGAAGGGAAATCAGAGGGGGAGAAGAGCCATGAGAGATTGTGGATTCCAGGAACCAAGCTGAGGGTTTTAGAGGGGAGAGGATTAGGGGATGGGTAAGCCCAGTTATAGGTATTAAGGAGGGCACGTACTCTATACCAAGCACTGGGTGTTATATGCAAACAACGAATGATGGAACACTACATCCAAAACTAATGGTGTACTGTATGGTGACTAACATAACATAATTAAGAATTTTATCTAAAAAGGAAAAAGAATTGAATTCCCAGTCTTTAGGCATTTAAAATATCTTCTATTTCTCTCCCCCCATTAACATTTTTGTGGATTGAACACACACGAGAGGCTTGTATGCTAGTGCCTCTATTGTTGAAAACAAGACGTGATGATGACTCTGGCTAAGACTAGAAATTGGATAAAGATTGGCTTTAAGACTACCGAATGATAGAACCACAATTTTATGTCAAAAACATAAACGTAATGGGAGAGGATACTAAGCAGTCATATTTTATCTTTGTTTTTTTTTAAGATTTACGAACACTATTTTCATTTTGCCAGAGTCGTTTTGTCTTGTTTAGATTTTATTTCTTTATTTGACAGAGAGAGAGCAAGCACAAGCAGAGAGGCAGAGAGAGAAGCAGGCTCCCCAAGAAGCAGGGAGCCCAGCAATTCGGGGTTTGATCCCAGAACCATGGGATAATGACCTGAGCCAAAGGCAGATGCTTAACCAACTGAGCCACCCAAGTGCCCCTTTTTGCCATAGTTAATTGGTCTAATTTTATAATCGTAGTAAACATAAGCACATATTCCAAGTACAGAAAGAAAGTAAGATTCAAATGAAAAAACAAGTAAGTTAAATAATGAAGTGCATCTCTTCTGTATAGACAAAATTGTCAGTGTTATAATCAATTCAAACTTTTAAGGTATTTTGTATTAATAGCAAAACTTTAACTATACCGGCATAAGCATACTTTGATAATTTTTCCATTTAAACTCTAAGAATTGGCTTGAAATAAAATGTTTAAGATACTTTATAAAGTAAATCTTATCTTTGGGGCTGCCTTTGAAATTCAAACAAAACAAAACATCCCATGAGACACGTTTCCATTTTTTTATTCTCCACACGCAAGACCTAAAAATGTTTAAAGATTAGAAAATAAGAGTCTTGAGGAAAGATAAAAGACACTAAGATTATTTACAATCTCCTGCAATCCTTTTGACTTTGGGTTCCAACAGAATCAGCAACAGGGATGCCATTGGAACCAGAGGACAGTTAACCGGGCAGCGCCTAACACAATATTTAACTTCTAATCCTGAGCTAATACAGTTTTGGGTGACATTTAGGCCAATGTTTTCTCCCAAAGTAAAAATGTTTTTTGTAATATCTCAACAGATGGCCAACCATACTTTTCTCGAACACTTCTTTGAGTGGGAAGTCTAAGACCTCCAGAGAAAGCCTGTTCCATTGTTGGACACTTATTACTTATTACTTATTACTATGGGGAAGTTCACCTTCAAGTTAAATAAAACTAGAAATGCCTCCTAACTGATTAGAAGGACGTAAGCATCACAGACAATATTATTTTCCAGTTAACTGACTGCCCACACAGCTCTCTATTCTGACTGTCCCATCCAAATATTAGATAGCACTTTTATGTAAATATATTCTACAACCCTTCAGTGACCCATTATAAAATATAAAATCCATCAAAAACAAGACTTCCTTCAATCAACAAACAAATCTTTAAATTAAGCCCTTTTCCCCCCTCGGATCCATAAGCCTTTTCTTATCTCACTTAGTATCTTCCTATCTTATACATGTTTTCCTCTCTCAACACAGTTATGTTTAGCAAATGCTAATGCTTTTGTTTCTAAGTGTTTCTCCAATATGATAAAATGTACTTTAAGTGTAAATACATGGTATTTCCATAGCAGAGAAGGGGCTAGTCATCCCCTTTTTCTCTAAAATCCATGGGACTCGATCCCAGGACGCTAGGATCATGACCTGAGCCGAAGGCAGCCGCTTAACCAACTGAGCCACCCAGGCGTCCCTCTCTAAAATCCATTCTTTACTTAACAATATTTATCTCTGAGCTCAAGAATACTCTCTCTGGGCGCTTAGGTGGCTTAGTTATTACGCATTTGCCTTCAGCTCAGGTCATGATCTCAGGGTCCTGAGATCAAGCCCCACATCAGGCCACCTGCTCAGCGGGGAGTCTGCTTCTCCCTCTTACTCTCCTCTGTACTTTCTCTCAAATAAATAAATAAAATCTTTTTAAAAAAGAAGAAGAAGGAAAGAATACTCTCTGACTGCTCTTCAAAATTCTAAACATGCATTTTCACTACCTGCTGAACTTGCCTCCATCTATGTTTCACAAATTCCACAAGACCAGAACATAATTTTTATTCCCTTCCTCACTACATCCCTTCTCCCTGCATAACCCTCTCCTCCTTCATGGCACTACCAAGATTCTCATTGCTCCATGCTCTTCTTCTTCTTCAACATCCTATCAGCTGCAGACTCTTGATCATTGCTCCCTCGTGCTGCAAATCTTCCTATTCTCCACATCCTCTGCTCCTTTCCTTTGTCAGATTTTATGTTCTGACTCCTGGACTATTTCAGTCACTTCCTAACTGATCTTTCAGTCCTCCAATGAGAAACTTCGATGAGTCTCTATTAAATATAGTATGAAGTCCAAACACTGCACTTCACTTTTGGATCTTTAAACTTCTCTTCAACCTTATTTTCTACTTCACTTCCCTTTAACTGTACCCTATGGTTGTTGGAGTTCTCTCAGAATATACACTACTCTGTCCTACCTTAACACCATTGCTCAGTATTCTGATGGCAATGTTCTTTAAGGAATATCTCCTAGTTGACCTAACTCTCCATTCTTGAATTCCCATTGCAAACTCCATTACTTCTATCAAGTACACTCCCAGTTATAATTAATCCCTCTTTCCCCAAATACTCACCTAATACTTTGAACCTGTTTGCAGCATTTATCTCATTTTACCTTACATCTGAGTTATTTATATATGAGTCTTTCTCCCACCAAACTGGAAACCTTTTGAAAGCAAGCACTGTGTCCTATTTATTTCTGCATCATTTACAATTCTAGGAAAATTCGTTGTTCATAGTGGGTATTTTATAAATATTTGCAATGAGAATGAACAGAAGCCTCAGGAAGATCAGAGTAGATTAACCTACAACATGAGTCAGCTCTTTAGGAAACGTTAACAGATGTCCTTCCTGTTTTCTTACTTTGTTTTCATGTCTACATATTGATTAACAAGATGTTTTATACTTTTACTGTGTGCTATAGACATTAATAAAACAGGACAAAGGATTTCAGAGAATTGATTCAACCAAAACTTGGTTGACATCAAGCAAAAGAAATTGACAAAACTTGTCCTATCATTTTTCCTCAGGATGCGAGATTTAGGCTGTTTCATTTGGAAAAGATAAAATTTCATAAAGCACCTATAACCTAACAGGGGATATACAAGGGTTCTTTGGAAGTTCTTTGATCACATAATATATTTCTTCTTTGCTTTTGGGCTCAAAGGAAAAGGATGACTGAGAGACTGAATGGAAATGGAAGGGCAGGGGGAGAGGGAAAAGAGGCAAATAGAAGGAAGAGTGGTAGGAGGGAATAAAAGGCATAAGAAGTAACTTAAAAGGACTAGAAGTGATTTATAATCCGTTTGGTGTCCAGTGTGCTCATCACTCTGCCCTCTGGTCCTGGGTTGTCTTTGATCTTTCTCACGGCTCATCCCATCTGCTCCCTGAAGAAGCTGTAAGGACCAAGGGTCAGAGTAATGTTATTTCTTCTCTTGTTGAACCTCGGGCTCTCCTTGTAGTCCTGCTTTCTTGCTGCTTTTCTTGGGGGCTAAAATCAATGACCTCTATCTACATATATGTGCTTCTATACTTGAAGTGGCTGTTGTGGGTTGAACTATGTCCACCAAAAAGATGTTCAAGTTATAACACCTGGTACTAATGACCATGACTGTACATGGAAATAGTCTTTGTAGATGTAATCATTACGATGAGGTCACAAGGGGCTAAATTAGATCCAAATCCAGTGACTAATGTCTTTATATTAGGAAGAAGAAGGAGATTTGGACACAGAGACACTGAAACACACAGATGAAATATAGCTACGTGATGATGGAGGCAGCTGCCAGCCGAGGAACACGAAGGATTACCAGCAAGCACCAGAAGGTGGGAAGAGGTAAAAATGGATGTTTCCCTAGAAGGAGAATGGCCCCACTGACACCTTGATTTCAGCCTTCTAGCCTCCAGATCTATGAGAGAACATATCATATTTCTATTGAGTCACCCTGTTGGTGGTAATTTGTTATGGCAGCCCCAAGAAACAGATATAAGGTCTAAGGCTATTGAGCAATCAGAAGTTATCTTAAGACCGAAGAAGAAAAAGCTATAAAAGTTCTCTCCTCCTAAGATAGAAGTTCATCCATTTGACCCAAATTTCTAAACAATGTGGTTTGTTCTACTTAGAAAATATTTTGTAATACAAGTTCAGCCTGGGTAATTTCATTTCATTATGTTTACGCTCTCAGTCAGAACAAAGAAGCTGTCGCTGGAACAGAGAAGGAAGAGGAAGAGTCAACAAACACCTGGTACCTAGTAGGTGTTTAATAATTACTTGTTGAGCGAATGAATGAATGAAAACAGAATTCTTAAACAATGTCATAAGACAGAAAAGCAGAACCTCTGATCCCGATATCTGAGCACCAGAGAAAAGCACTTTCACAAACTGAGCTAACAAAAGAATACACATCTACCACTGGGAGACATAAAATCAAGAGTAGTTTGCATAACATAAAATATGTATAAAGCATGGCAGGAAGCACTATGTGCTCTGGTACATAAATGTTTTCCTAACAGGATGGGTTATGGGATGAATCTGTGAAGTAATGTTGTGTGTCTACGCTGCTCACTTAAGAAAACAACAGGAATGAATCAAAAGAATTGGTTATGATGTGATACGGTGTGAGAACTAATTTTACTCTTCCTCTCAAACTAAACCCACCCCCTCCCATTAGTCTCCTCTTCCGGTTTGAATGCTGTTTTCAAGCAATCACTGTCTAGTTACTATTTCTCAATAACTTCCAGCCTTCACTCAAATCGAGCTTGCAGTCCTCTTGTGCCCCTCATGTCCACTAGCACTTCCTGCGATGATGAAAGTGATCTCCTCTGCACTGCGAACCAATGCAGTAGGCCCTGGGCATACATCACCCGGCACTTCAAATGTGTCTTGTGCAGCTCCAGAACTGAGTTCGCATTTTTTCCCTTAATTTTAGTTAACTTAAAATGAATTTTAGTTAATTTAAACAAGTTAATTTTGGCTGAATCAATTCTCTGAAATCCTTTGTCCTGTTTTATTAATTCCCATAGCACACAGTAGAAGTATACAACATCTTGTTAAGTGGCAAGCACCTACTGTGTGGGACAGCACAAGCTCCAGACAATTTTTTGGGAAACCCCAGTCTTTTCATTGCTTCCATCTCCCTCTCTCTCACCCTCAAGCTCTGGTTGATGAGGAAACAGTTAATAGCCATTCATCTACATCCACTCTGTCCATTAGCCTCTAAACCTGCGGGATCTCCCCAGGAATTGAAGAGACCGCCTGCCCCTACTCTGCGTGTGAAGTGGAAAGAATTTGGGGAATTAATGAAGGTGCAAAGAAATCCACCACCAAGCCATTCTGATAATCCATTACTGAAAGGAATTTTATCACAAGACTGAATGTTCTGTTTCCACCTAGAGATTTCCAGTGATGTATAATAACGACAGTCATTTGGCATTTCTTAACAGCCACTGTGTACTGAGTGGTTTTCTATACAGGAGAAAAAGTAAAAATGGGACTAAGCAGGAGGGGTTTTCCTCTAAGTGGAAAATCTAACATTCACAAAGAATAATATACATATTTTAAAACCATCTGTTCAAAATATATTTGTCTGTTGTCTTGCTTTTCCTTATTTTTTTCACCTGGGGTCTGAAGTCCAAGTTCTCTAAAGACAGAAACCTTGTCCTTTTTAGGGCACTGAGGGGTCTTTCATCCCTATTCTGAACCCCAGCTGCCACATCCGAGTCTCTTGGGAGCTTATTAGAAATGCAAGTTCCACTCATTACTATGGAGCTCAACTTGCATTGTAAGGAGATGCCCAGGTCATTTGATTGCACATTACAGTGTCAAAAACAACTGATCTAACTATTCAGAATAGTCCACACTGATCCCAATACATGTTTTGCTCTTGTTAGAAAGATGGTAACAGGCTGGGCCTCAGCTGATATTATATTCTATAGGATATTTAAATTATTGGGGAACAGCTTGTCAATTAACTATCATAATTTAAATTTAAGAAGTAGTATACTGTTATAGAAAGAGTGCTCAATTGACATTAGAAAATCTGAATTTTCTATCTTGACTTTGTCATCATCTTGTGATAAAACTTTCGGCAAGCTATTAATTTTGTTAGGTATCGGTTATTTTGTTTTTATTTGTTTTACCCGTTACTTATTCATTTAAATATATAAAATGAAAGTTTTCTACTAGTTGTTCCCAAACTGGGATCTTTAGAATTTCACAAATGAGTAAGGATCAGACCTGAAATATCTTTTTGTACAGAAAAAAAAAAAAGCCTAACATTGGAATCATACATTCCACCATACGGTTACCCAGAATTTGCTCTTTAGCTACACACCTTCATTGCCACCCAGATTAACATCAAGATTTAAGCTGTCTCAGACACATGAGGAATTCTCATTTTAAAAGACTTCCGGAATTACTATGGAACTGATATTTACCAGTCTTCACTGTAAACGAACCTAAATCCTTCCATCTTTAAGCTGTAGTTTGAGCCTGATTCCCTAAAGTCAGCAGAGATTAGAGACAGCTAGTCCCCATTTTCTGAAAGAAACCTTTCACATCTACTTTACTAGGGATTAGTTGGCAGTTCGCTCAGGCCAAGGCCCTCCAGGAATGATACACAGTCTACTTGCAGAGGCGTGTAATGGAAGGAGGAAGTTGAGTAAGACAAAAACAAAAGTGGTCTGCTTCACAGTCTTGCCTAAGGTCAAAGGCCTTTCAAGTCAAATATGAAAAGGAAGACAGACACAGCCCTTCCTTTGCTCACGCTTTTGTTCAGCTTATTTCTTTTGTTGACTTTACTATGAATTCGAAGCCCTTTTTTTCTGTTCAGCTCCAGTGACTTCATACAGTCACTACTTTGTAAAATCGAAAGTAGATCTATCCCCAGTAGGGATACCTGAACATTTTCCAGTACCTCAATGTTCTAGGGACTTAGTCAAGGCTATATTTAGATACCATACCACATTTCAGACAAAATGTGATTTTCCTTGAAGGGTTTGCTCCCATATCCCCTACTTAAATCAAACATACTTTTCAAGTTCATAAAAGCTCTACCTGCCGAGGCAGCAAATCTGGCTATAATTAAAAGGGAGGAAACGTTTTACACAAGAAAATGTGCTATTTGGTCGAAGCATAAATATGAAAACCTGTGAAACATGATAGCAAGATAAAATTTGTATTCCTGTTTTTTATTTACTGAATGAGATGTTGGAAGAAAATTATTTTAACTATAACTTACTATATTCTAATACCTTTAAATCTTTCGCATAGTTACTGCAATGGAGCCTGTAAAAATAACTTTAAATTCCAATGTCAAGTGGAGCATGAAGATTTGGTTTCATTTTCAAAACTGCTCTGTTGAGAAATATGCCCTAAAAGGCAAATCTCAATTTACTCCATTATAGCTCCAACAGCTGCAGGACAAAATATAAAATGTATTTAACCCAATCTGAAATTTAGAATTTTGATCTCAGGAAAATATTTTTGAAGAGTCTCACACATGCTAGAAAAAGGATTTAGAACTTTGATAAGGCTTCACAAAGGGAGAAGCACTGTAAAATTTTAACAAAGGACTACCTTCTTTTTTTCCTCTCAAGAATGCTTCAGATCTATGCTATATAATTTAATACTTTATATACTGTATTATATATGGATTAGTAATATTTTACTTTATTCCTAAATTTTACACCCTCTAGACATATCATAGTATCATATTATGAAAGATACTTGATACAAATTCAAACATTTGTTGTTCACAAATAAGCAAATTTTCACACAAACACATACACATACATATGCACATACATATACATAGCCATACATATTTATTTTCTGACAATTCACCCCTGAAAACCAGGCTTTTAAACACAGTATATCTTTCTGAAGCTGCAGATAGTTCTTTGAGGAGTTACCGGTTCATAAGGACCCAGAGCCATAGTGATTTTTCAAAACCTATCCCAGGGGATATCTAAGGAATTATGGTAATGGTCTCCGGTGCCTTCTGTCTGCACTGGTGAGCCTTGACTTCAGCACAGCATAGCTGCCTTCCCACCTGACATTGGCTGATACTGCTACTGTGAGCACCTTTTCTTCACTCACAGTGACATGAAATTCATCCCTGCTGTCATCTTTTAAAGAAAATCACAGTGCTGCACTCCAGTTTCTGTTTTATGGCAGTCATGATAATTTGAATATTTGCACCAGGGAAAATACACCTAAGCAATTCTTATATTAACAAAAAAAAAAGTCCTATGTCCTACCTCAGGACTGTTCTCCTTTGATTTCATTAAAAGATTTCTAATGAAATTTGTAAACACTATATGCCGACCTAAATCATAAGTTACTTGATATCTACATTTGAGCGAGAAATGAAATAGTTTATACAGAAAGAGTGCAATACACATTAAGATCATTTGAACTGAATTGTAGGAAGGCATAAATGTAACAAAAGTCGTGCACACCATATAGATACATCTGTACTTTATGTCTGATTTCTGTTTCCTCTTACAACGTCCCTTTTCCTAACTTCTGTGCTGTTGTCACATCTAATTCATTTTAAATTTATGACAGTTTTAAATCAACACATATACTAATATCTCTATTAATTAATCAACCAAGGAATGTTTATTAAATGCTATTGGGAGAGTTACCAAAGATCTAGAAGACATGTTACAAACTTTCAGGGAATTTATATTCTAACTGAAAAATATGACCAGAGAACAGTAAAAGTCCACATATTTTTTAAATATATTCATATTTAAAAATTTAAAAATATAAATATATTCATATTTGCCAAAAATATTTGAGGCATTAAAACAAACATTAAAAGAGGGATTTATTTTTATGTTATGGAAGAAAGCATAGTGACACAGGTAAATAAAGTTAAAAATCAGGATAATGTATATTGCAACAATGAATAATGTACAGCAGAATAATATAATTACATAGTTAGTAGACATAAGCCACAAAGTTGGCACTGAAAAAAAAAACATGATTAGTTAACATACACTGATCATGTCTGTAAGATTAAAGAAGATGAGGTACACCTGTGAGAGATATTTTCTTATTGCTGGAACTAAGAGAAATTTCCCCTCAGGGTTCTCATTAGGAGACACAATATGACTTAGTGGGCTACAGCTTCAACACTCTTTAAACAATATGAAAGTGAGTTTCACTTTGCTATATTCTTCAGAGTGATGTCAATGAAACACAGTCAATAACTGAGAGCTATACTGGGGAATTTAGATAGGGACTATTAACAGAGAATATGTGTATCAGGCAGGACAACTCATGCCAGCTACCTTAACATTCAACCACAAAGCCCAGGATTTTTAACACAGAAAGAGTCAAACCCAAAAGTAGATTGTGCATTCTCCTTGGCAGCTCTCCTCCAACAGGGGGGGTCTCTCTCTTAGCTCCACCATCCAGAATGCATGGCTTCCAAGATTACTGTGAAAGATAATCATTGGAGAGAGCATGGAGGAAGGTATGCTGACTCTCAATTTCCTTAGATCAAAATGAACACAAGTCAACTCCCCTTACTTTCACACTGTTGGCCATGAGACATGGCCATCTGACATGATGACATGACCACCCCTTGCAGCAAGGGAAACTGGGAAATGCAATTTTCTGTGTACCCTGAAAGAAGAAAATACAATGAGATTTGGCTGATTTATAACACTGTCTTTGCCACAGCTGAGAATATGAGACTGGGAGATTGGATCTGCCCCAAAAATGTACTAGACCTGTGATTCTCAAAGGTGAATGTACATACGACAAATGACACACAAACAAAATATTACAGCTACTATGCACTGTGCTATTCTAATCCAACAGAAAGAAAAAAATACACATACAAGCAATACATATACGTAGTAATGCCCATATATAAATAATACATATATACACCATGTAAGGTAGCCTCATATCACAAGATGTGAAGTATCTTGACAAAAGAGTAAGAGTTCTATGACCTGAAGGAATGTGCCAGTTGTCACTAGTCTAGCATCGTCAGGTGTCTGCACATCCAGGATAAATTACATTATCTAGCATTAATAAAAATAAGCCTGATGATAATGGATAACTGGCTTTAAAAGACTTCTGCAAAGCCAAAAATAGAAGATAATACTAAAATACCAGTGAACAAGGTAAAAATAGCAAGGCTCATGCTTCTCCTTTTCTATTATGAGATGAACATAACTATCTAATCAGACAGTCAGTAAAGATAAAACAAACTATCAAGAAGTGTATTTGAAAGTGGATTTATATTCATTATCATTAATAATGAACCTAATCTTAAATGTATACTCTCTTGAGATAATTAGCTATCAATGGTATGAAACCAAAATAAGAATTCAGAAGGAACTATCTGGAACATGAAGGTAAACCTCTACAAACAAATATTTTTCAGCAATATTCAATCCAGTAGTTAAACTAAACTTTACAAATTTAAAGATAAATGTTCATGAAGTCCTGCAGAGATTTGTTGACCACAAAGACAGGAGCCCCATGAGGCACCTGGGCGGCTGTCAGTTAAGTGTCTGCCTTCAGCTCAGGTTGTGATCCCAAGGTCCTGGGATCGGGTCCTGAATCAGGCTCCTTGCTCAGTGGGACGCCTGCTTCTCCTTCCATCTCTGCCACTCCCCCTGCTTGTGTTCTCTCTATCTTTCAAATAAATAAATAAAATCTTTTTTAAAATGTTTTTAATTAAAAATAAAGCAAAGACAGAAGTCCTAAAACTCATTGAGAAAATCCTTGTTTTTTCTGTTATAATAAAAATGACAACCATAATAGTCATTCACTATTGATTGGATCCCTGCTATGTGGTTGGTATTACGCCAGGCACCAGGAATCACAGAACGGTTACACCAAGCAGGAAAAATTCACTGCCCTCCTGCAGCTGACATTTTAGAGCATGGGTTCTCAACTGGGGAAAATTTTGCTCCCTGGAAGACAATTCAGGAATGTCTGGAGACAGTTTTGCTTTCACAGCTAAGGGGGGTGGAGTGCTATTGGAAGCTCATGGATGGGGGCCAGGGATGCTGGTAAACATGCAGTACACAGCACCAACAAACAATGATCTGGCCCAAAGTGTCAACAGTGCTGAGACTGAGAAACCACAAAGGCTTAATTTCTTAAGATGTTTAACATACCATAGAATCTTTGCTATATTCTTTTTTTTTTTAAGATTTTATTTATTTTATTTTGACAGAGAGAGATCACAAGTAGACAGAGAGGCAGGCAGAGAGAGAGGGGGAAGCATGCTCCCTGCTAAGCAGAGAGCCTGATGCGGGGCTCGATCCCAGGACCCTGGGATCATGACCCGAGCCAAAGGCAGAGGCTTTAACCCACTGAGCCACCCAGGCGCCCCATCTTTGCTATATTCTTAAAATGAGCTAGAAAGTGATCATGAAACTTTTGGATCACATGACAGTTGGCTAGTCAACTGACAGCAAAGTAATTTAAGCAACTGTCACATGGAAAGATGAGTTGTACATCTTTCTTTTATGAAATGATACGTTCCAGATTTGTGGTCCACTTCTGCAAGTGGCTGTTAGTAATAGTTAATTTAAAAAAAACCCATATTAGTCTATCTTTTAAAGACAAAAGTGATGTCTTTAATATTGACCAACCAAGAAAGTGATTGCTGTTTGGAAGAAACTTGTCCTTGGAAAGTACATTTTAGAAACCAATATTTGGAAATGACTGCATCACCTTGTGATAGGTTGCCCCAAAATGATTCAAGTGTGACTCTTTTATCTACATACTTTCAAAGCCTGAACATAAAATTTTCTAACCCATGTGAAAACCTTTCTTTTTTAATTGAAGTATAGTTGACACACAAGGTTTTATCAGTTTCAGGTGTACAACATAGTGATTCAATAAGTCTCTATGTTATGCTGTGTTCATCACAAGCAGAGCTACCAACAGTCACCATACAACACTATTACACCATTGAGTGTATTCCTTATGCCGTACCTTCCATTCCCATGACTTATTCATTCTATAACTGGAAACCTATACCACCCACTCCCCTTCACCCATTTTGACCATCACTTTACCTCTTCAAAATTTTTGAAATTAAGATTTTTGGTAAGTTTCAAACCCAATTAGTCTGAAAGAACAAGTGAATGACATCAAATTCCTGGCGGCTGGAACTGATATAATACCAGAGCAGTATTTTGGACTTGCACTCAGAAGTGCCAGTCATGCACCTGCCTGTTGTCCTCACTACACCCCACCCCCAGGACACAGGATCACAGCTCATCCATGTGGGACAGTTGCATGTGAGCAGCGGAGAACAGTCAATGGCCAGCAGCCCTGCCACAGCCCTGGAAGAAGCTACTAAAGCAGTGCCTGCCCCTGGCAGGAAGTTCCATCCTCACTAATACTCCACAGTAGCAGGTACAGTGACCTCCAAACCTTCCAGGCCCAGGCTCAGGGCTCACACTGTGGTTTCCTGGCATTTCAGTTCACTTGTCCTCTTGGTTCTAGACATGGCTTCCACTCAGGCCCTCCTACTGGAGGGGAGCAGCCCTCCAGCCCACTCAGCTTGCACAGCTCTGCAAAACATCTCAAGTTCCTGGAAAGGCCACAGGAACCTTCAAAGTGTACCTGTAAATTGGCCACTAGCACTAGACATTCAGGCTAAATGTCTGAGTTCTGGGCTTAGGTAGAGCAAGCCAAATGGGCCATGTTGGTACTCATTGAAGACAGATGTCTAGGGGTCACCCCTCATCCCAGGCAGTCCAGAAGCCACCTATCACTCCACCTGGACTGTCTACAAACCCAGCTCCCCTTACTGAAGCCCAGCCCCAAACAGGATGTCACTCTGCACTTGACTTCACAGATTTGACTGTACTGGCTTCACTTCTGAACAAGTCTTCTGTTATGTGGCAAGAACTGCTAGCTTTCAAAAGTCACCCAGCTTCTGCACAGCTCGTCTTTGTCATGAACAACTTCTGGGCTTGTAGGCTTTTCTCTTCATCTGAAGTCCAACCTTCAACCCCCAACCACCAAAGGTTGCAGTTAAAGGCCTTACAAATGGGAGAGGTCACTGAGGTCATGGCCAGGAAGTAAGCCAGACTGTATCCCTCATCCCTCAAGGCCACCTGCATCACCTCCCTGCAAGCCAAGCAGGCAGCAGATCACCAACATCCCGGCCATCCCTCTACATGTGTTCAAGGTGCAGATCTATCCACCTTGTGAGTTATCAGAGGTTCTCCTATCACACCTCACCCTCACCCTTCTTCCAGAGTGCCAATATTTCTTGACACTTCATGAACATCACTGTCTTGGGGAGAGCCACTGAATAGTGACCATTTCAAAGTATTTTTTCTGAGTTCCTGAAGCACAAAACAAACTTAGGGCAATCAAGTCAGTTGGGAAAAGAATCTTATGAAAGGACTCAGATTCTGCTGCCAGATGACCAGCCCCTAGCCCTGCCAGCCTCCGGAGCACAAATCACCTTGGGCTAGCGGTGCTGCTACCACATGTTCACATATCTTGGTCGCCTAAAGCCAGAACCAACAGAACTACTCTTAAGGGAAAGAAAAGCACAGGAAATTGAAATTTTTTATTTTTATTTTTTTAAAGAAACAGTGAAAATGTGAAGCTTTTGTGCTAACTAAATGCCTTCATCTTTTGCACAGTTGAAGACAGGCTAACATATTCTGGATGTCCTGTTACACATAAATCCATATCATGGACTTGAAAAGTTCTACTGAAACCTTGGGATCAAGGAATATCTCATTAGATTTTTTTAGTTCCTGTCCGGTTCTCCCCCTTGCTCATCTGGATATGCCATATTTCCTGACTCCTCCACTCGTCTTCTTTGATTTGCTGGAGATACGTGGTTTACAGTTGAAAGGGGGCAAAGGAAGGAAAAGTGTTATTTTTCTTTCTTGGTGAGATATGCAGAACTTTGGAAATACTATAACTGACTTGAAAATAATCAAGTTTCCCAAGCAGATACAGTCTGTTACGTAAATATGTTTTCAGAGAACAGCTTATTTGCAACTTCAAAAGTTGTGCCATCGCCCATCCATAAGTACGCTTCCTTACAGTATGGGCCACTCTCCCCGCAACATGGATGTGTTACACACACTTGAGTCATACTCTTCTTCCCATTGCCTTCATTTCCCCTTAACTTCCCAGCATTTTATGCAATCTTTGTGATTTTTTTCCCTCAGTTACGTTTTGTGCATCCATTGGATTACAAACACTATTAAGAAATACAAAACCAACATCACTCAGCATCAGGGAAATACAAATCAAAACCACAATGAGATATCACCTCACACCAGTCAGAATGGCTAAAATTAACAAGTTAGGAAACGAAAGATGTTGGCAAGGATGCAGAAAAAGGGGAACCCTCCTACACTGTTGGTGGGAATGCAAGCTGGTGCAGCCATTCTTGAAAACGCATGGAGGTTCCTCAAAAAGTTGAAAATAGTTACCCTATGGCCCAGAAATTGCACTACTGTGTATTTACCCTAAAGATACAAATGTAGTGATCCGAAGGGGCACCCCAATGTTTATAGCAGCAATGTCCACAATAGCTAAACTATGCAAAGGATCTAGATGTCCATCAACAGATGAACGGATAAAGAAGATGTGGTATATATATACAATGGAATACTATGCAGCCATCAAAAGAAATGAAATCTTGGGATTTGCAATGACGTGGATGGAACTAGAGGGTATTATGCTGGGCAAAATAAGTCAGCCAGAGAAAGACAATTATCATATGATCTCTCTAATATGAGGAAGTTGAGAGGCAATGTGGGGCGTTTGGGGAGTAGGGAAGGAAATAATGAAACGAGATAAGATCAGGAGGGAGATAAACCATAAGAGACTCTTTAATCTCATGAAACAAACTGAGGGTTGCTGGAGGGAGGTGGGGAGGGAGAGGGTGGTTTGGTTATGGACATTGGGGAGGGTATGTGCTATGGTGAAAGCTGTGAAATGTGTAAGTCTGATGATTCACAGACCTGTATCCCTGGGGCAAATAATACATTATATGTTAATAAAAATAATTTTTAAAAAAAGAAATACAAAACAAGAAATAGGTATATGGATTTTCTTTTAAGTCATCTTTTTAAAAAAAATACATACTAAAATCTAAAATATTTAAAATAAAATTGTATGACCTTGAGACATACTTCAACCTAAACTGGTTGGGGGAAAGGGGGGAGCTAGAGATGAAACAAGATGGATCATAAGCTGGTAACTGTTCAAGTCACATTAGTTGTACATGGAAGTTCATCATTTTATTCTCTCCAATTTTGTATGACTTTTAAGTTTTTCAGAATAAAAAGACACAAATGTCATGATTTCATTACTTCAGTTAATAACAGATCCAGTCCCTTCCTTTGAATTTATGTATTTTTATAAGATATCTGAGTTTTTACAGTCGTTAAGAACTAATGTCTAAATTAACTAAACATAATGTCAGACTTTTGTATTTCTATCTCCCAAAACTTAAACCAAAATTATCCAACTTCATAAAGCCAATTTAGTCCCACTGATCTCACTAGATATGATTAACATTTTTAGAAAGAGGAAAACATTTATTTCACTTTTAATAACAAAATTAAAATTTTATTTTACAAATACTATTTAATTTTTAATCATCATTAAATTTTTTACTATGTGTTTATCATTTCATTGTAAACGTGTAGGTTTAAGAAATAAATAAACATACATAAATGGGGGCAACATGTTTTTAAAAAGCTTTAAGTGTAGGGGCCACACTCCATTATGTGGAGACCCCTTGCCCATGAGAAAACACCACAGGGGGAGCTGTTACTTCTTTGTCTTTGCATTTCTAAGTTATGGCAGTAAGCTTGGCACGTATTTTACACTCAATACAGTTTGCTGTATTTTAAAAAAAAGGTGGGGGAGCACTTTGGAGTAGCATAGAATGAGAATTTTAGAACTAGAAAAATAAACTGAAACCAAACTCCTCTTTTTCCAATAAGGAGACAGGTTTAGGAAGGTTAAATCACACAGCTAATGGAAGTATGGTGAAAGAAATGTTTTAGGAAGATTGATCTGACATAGATCTATGGGATGCTTCAGAGGAGAAAAAGACTAGAAGCAACAGTATGTGTTAAGAGACGACTGCAATCATCAAAGCATGCAGTAATGAGAGTGTAAACTAGGATGATGGGAAGGGAATGAGAAGCAGAGGAGGATCTGAAAGACATTGAAAATGCAACCCTTGGCACTGCTTTTTCACTGTCAGTAAGATTTAATCTTGACCTATTTCTGCACAAGCTGGTATCAATCATGATACCCAGATATTTTTACCCATGGCCCCAAACTGCACAAAAAAAGACATAATTAGCAATTCTTTGACTCATCTAGGGCCTCTGAGAGTGATTCATACCCTTCGCTACACAATTATCCACCATAAATATAGTTTAACCTCTGTCTATTCCAAGCAATGGTTCTTTATAATGTCTGCTTGCTCTATTGCTATAGGACTGAGTCCAGCCTCTTTACCTTTTGAGAACCTCCATATTTTCTCCTCCACCTAAAATAATCAATCTTCACATTGTTCTGTAATGCAACAGTAAGGAATCTTTCAGAATCAGGATAGCAAGTTTTATTTATCTTCCCTAAACATGCTAAGATCAAAGAAATGAATCAAAGATTTATTTGCATTAATTTCATCTTTTGAAATGGACATAAAATAGAGTAAATGTCCTCTAATACTTATCATAAAATAAAGCTTTAAATAACTTTCAAAAAAAAATAGAGTAAATGTCTTCAATTAGAAAAGCTAGTTGATCTCTTTTGTTCAAGACCAACAACCCCAAGAAAATCAAACTTTTGGTAGTAGGTAGGAAGGAAAATAATTTAGAGAAGCCCAGGGAATAATGGGTGAGAAAGGCCAGGATAAAATCTAGACAGGCAGAAGGCAATCACTGGTAGAGAGTGTCTGACATACAAAGAAGGAGATCAGGGAGGGATGGATGGGGATACCAGAAAAGAGGCATAAATACCCCAAAGACAAACCTGTGTAGAGGGTCAAGAGAGCTGACCGTTGACATATTAGTGGAAATATTGCATGACCACCTTTTGGCCCTGAAGCCACTCAATGCCAGACCTAAACCAGTTCTTCTGCTCTGAGCCATCTAGTTTTCTTCCATGCTCTCAACCCTACTGTCCTCCAGTCTTTGAGGATCCCACCTATCCAAACCTTTCTCACTTTCCAAGTTCCAGATCAATCTCCTCTCTTCCCTCTTCCCTCCCTGCTCTAGCCAACCACACTCCTTCTCTAACATTTAAATGCCATCTGGCATTGTTTTGAATTCAGGCCTGGCCTCCAGGAAAAGGGAAATCCCTTGGGAACAGTTTTTCTGTCATATAACTTATGTCCCTCCTACCGAAAAGGAGCACAGAGTAAGTGAATTCAGAATATTTTGGAACTATCAGTGTTTCTATTCTGTTTTTCTCCAATTATCATTTAAAGCAGCATAGATCTTATAGTTTTAGAAGCAGTTTCTTATTTGGGGATTAGTTGATAAACTACATGGTTGAAAATACATCCCAGCCAAGGATGTATATTTTTCTCCACAGCTGATGATGAAGAAATGAACAAAGCAGAGCTTAAAAAGACCAATATAGTCAATGCACTTAGACAAATGTCAGCAGCTGCCAGGGAAGATTTCATACTTAGAATGGTTAGTCGGCTAGAGATTGGGTCTATTATAAGAATTTGTTTCCTCTGCAAAAGAAAAGTTGAAAATATTAAATCTTAATAAGAGTTCTACAGGCCTGGGCACATAATGCAAAAAAACAAAACAAAACAAAACAAAAAACCTAAAAACCAAAACCAAAACCAAAAAGACCTAATTACAAAGCAGTTTTCCAAGTATAAAGATTTTCAGCAAAATAATTTAAATGCAGTTTGTCTTAAAAAATAAACTATGTATATTTCTGTATGTTTGATACTCAAAGAATGGAAATAGTTTCATTTGTGCCATCTATTTTTTTTTTTACTTATTCATACATTCACTTGTTGAATGTCAAATATATGCTGGGCATTGTGCCAGACCAAAATAAGATAGCCTTTCCCAAAAGATGTCAAACTGTGTGATAAACACAATATTTTGAAATATGCCAAATACTCTAATGGGAATATGCATCAGTAACTAATAGATGTGGGGTTCATTAAATGGGTAGTAGAACTGTGTGAATTAGATAGTATTATATACCTAACACTACCATTTTAACTATGGTTTCTGGAAATCAAGACTTTACTACAAGGTAAGCAGAAGCTAAGGTCCCAATCAACCTCGTTTGTGATCAGAGGGTGGGAGTAAGCCAAAACTGGAAGAAGGTAAAATGTCCTGTGGTGAGTCTACAATGTGCTAGGCATTTGGTTAATCACTTTCTACAGAATATCTCATTTAATCCCCAAACCACGACAGAGTTGTTTACAGTGGAGAAAACTGAGACTTGGAGATATTAACTAATTTACCTCAAATCACAGTGATCATCCTAGTACAGACAGGATTCCAACCCTGTGGTCTGGTTCACAAATGTGTACAGAGTCTCATCTACTTACCTCTCGCCTGGAAAGTCATGTTAAAAGTAGTTTCAGCAGCTGGGGGGTAAAGTGAGGAAGCTCTGAGTGCAGATTTAGAAAAGTTGGCTAAGAAAAAGGGAGCAAGAACTAAGGGCAGATCATGACAAAATGATCCGAGAATTAAGTGGTCAAATTAGATTTAGTGTGGTACTTGTTTTTTTGTTTTGGCTTTTTGTTTGTTTGTTTTACAAACTTCAACATGGCAGTGATTATGTGATCAAGATCTTGGCACCTAATTTTTAGGTGTAAAGTTACTGCATCTCCAAGTAAAGCTTCTAATGGCTAAGGACATTTCAGAGGCTGAACACAGTTTATTAAGTAAATGGATTCTGAAAAGTAAAGACCAAAGAATGGAGGATCAGAGGCTGCAAAACAAAGGCCTCTGCTAAAGGCATGTGCCTCAGCTAAATCATTTCTTATGACCAGTGGAACAATCAGGACTGAGGTATTATTCTAAGCCTGCAAAACGGAAAATACTGACAACAGTCATATGGGGTAGGTGTTCTGCTGCATCTGACTTGGCCCCAGATGAGATAATAGATAACACTTTACTAGAACAGGGTTTATATTCAGCAAATAGTGATTGCTTGATAGAGTGGATTTCATCCAGAGTTCATTAGAAAATACTTCATCAGAGTTAGAAGGCTGGTATAGGATATGATTTAGCAAAAATGAAAGAGCAGTCAAGAATATAAGAATAGGGAGGATGAATAAGACAGACGGGGAAGACACTATTTTTTCTTTTTAAGTTTGCCAGTTTTGCAAGATGAAAAAGTTCTGGAGATGGACAGTAGTGATGATTACCCAACAGCATCAATGTCCCTAACACCACTGAACTGTATATTTAAAAATGGTCAACATGGCGGTGTTTTGTATATTTTACCACAATTAAAATATAAATTTAATTTTGCTTATCTAATAAAGTAAGATAAGTCGAAAACACACACATTTTAAAACATTTTTTAAAATTTTTGTTTACTAGAGGTGGGAGGAGCTAATTTTAAACAGCCTGCGGGAAAGTATTTGCAGCTTCCGCAGACTTCAGAATAACGTGATACATAAGTAGTTTTAAGAAAAACCAGAAGAGACTTTTAATCTCAGGAGACAAACAGGGTTCCTGGAGGGTCGGGGAGGGGGAGGGTTAGGGTGGCTGCGTTATGGACATTGGGAGGATACGTGCTATGCTGGTGAGTGTATTCGAATTGTGTAATGCTGATGATTCACAGACCTGTACCCCTGAAGCAAATACTATATTATATGTTAATAATAATAACAACAACAATAAAGAAATTCTTAACATGCGTGGGCTTGTGGAATTCAAAGCAAATGTAGTTTTCAGGAAGATGCAGATTTTTCAGTTCCACGCCCCAACTTCTTCAGGGACGGGATTCCACCCTTACAATCATGTCCATCAGAAAGGCAAACTACACAAGTTTCACAATTATCATCCGAAGCCTATCCCACCCATTCGTGCTTTCCCCTCGAGTCCGCAGCGCCCACTAAATACTGGCTTCCCCCCAGTGAATGACACTTTCCTTACGAAAAAGGTAGGACCTTCCTACACAATACGGGAACTATCTCGTCTTCACCTGGGGAAATCACTTTGGGTTCTGTTCCGACCGCTTCCCTGCCGCCCGGCCTCCCTGCAGAAGTTCCCCTCCCGAGGCTCCGAGCTGCCGGGGGGGGGGGGGGGGGGGGGGGGGGGGGGGTTGCCACCGCGGAACTCAGGTTCGAAGGGCCTGGCGAAGGCCGTCCGAATCTCGCGAGATATGTGGCTGCGCGGGAGTTCTCGAGTCCCGAGAAGAGGAGGTGGAGCCGGACTTTGTGATGGGGCGCTTCCGCAAAGATGGCGGTCGCTGCGACAAGAGGCGCCTGGCTGGCGGCCTGGGGCGGAAGACTGAGGCGCGGGATCGCTGCTGGCCGGCGAGCTTTGCCAGGCCCCGGCCCCGGCCCCTTGACCGCGGCAGTGGCCGGTGTGGCCCTCGCAGGCACAGGAGTGGCATGGTACCATGGCCGCATGAATGTCGTGGCACCCGAGGGCAGCCTCACCGTCTTAGCACAGGTACGGGACCTGACCTTTTCGCCCCCCTAACCAAGCTTCTCCGTCCTCAGACTCCGGGTGGTGGAGGGTGAGGGTCTGGAGCGGGCGGCCGCCGCTCCTCTTCCTGAGCCCAGGTAGGGGCATCGCTGCAGAAGACCCTCGACAGGTGGTAAGTGTTCCTTCCTCAGCTCGACTCCCACGGCGCGCCAAGAGGGCATTGGAGGCCCGCGCAGGAGATGGAGCCTCCCCTGGGAGGATCCCGCGACAGCTGAACACACGAAGCCCACGGTAACAAATTTGCGGTGATGAGTGTGGGCGTGTCTTATTCCAACACTCTTAATTTGCAGTTTTCTCGCTACACGGGGACACCCCCGCGCCCCTCCCTATTTTGGTGAAGTGGTGCACAGATCTGTAGTTGGTGTGTGGCCAGTTCCCTACCTGGACGTACCTTTGTTAACCTTTCTAACTAAAGCCCTTACGACTGGTTCTTTGTATAGTATGATGAAGTTGTCCTAATAGGTGACAGTTTTAATCATAAAAATATCAATCATAAAAATTAGCCAGGTGACAGTTTCCAGATTTTATAATCACCTATAATCCAGTTCAGTGGACTCTGAGCACTAAGAAAAACGTTTCTTTTAAAACTTCCATGTATTAAAGGTATAAGTTCCCTACTTAGATATAAAATTGCCACGTAAAGTATTTGGAAATTTGAAAAGTACTATTTTTTACATATTTTATGGACTTTTAATTTTAACAAGTTTTAGTGTGTGTATTGTTTTGAAAATTAAAAGCACTATTCTGTTTGTTAGGTTTACATTATACCTTTCTAATGAAAAACCCAAGCAACAGTCAGATACAATGAAAGAGGAAAAGAGGATTTGTGAATTAAAGTTAAGCATTGACAAACGACAGTATTTACTTGTATTGAATTAAGATGCCACATAGATAATACATTCAGTAACTCTTTCCCATCCTCTTACCATTTCTGATCATAGGTGAAAGGATCTGTCTTGTGGTATTTTATAGGATTTTTGTTCTTCTGGTGCCAAGGATTCAACTTATTTATCATTGGTGCCTCTCTTTTCTCAGCCTCTTAATTCATCCTGTTTAGGACCCTTAGGTTAATCATCCCAAGTATATCACATAATGTACCCTTCTTTAGAAACCATTGTGCCTCATTTGGCCTAGGATAAAATCCACATTTAAAAATTTTGTCATTCAAAGCCCTTAGTAGTAACACTCTGACGTATCACTACTCATATATACCTTCCAATCAAAGTGATTCACCAGAACGTGACCTCAATTTTATCCCCTTAGCAATTTGTAGATTCTGGTTTCAGTTAATCTGAAATCATTTTTTTTTCCTGGCCCACGTCTAGCCTACTTGTGTTTTAAATTCCTGACATGACACTAAAAACTTTACACCAGTATATTTGAATTCTCTCCAGCTCTCTCCCCTCCCCCAACCTGTAGTACTTTAGGCTTAGAAACCAGTTTATTATCCATTGGTTGGTTGTTGTTGGTGGTGGTGGTTTCTTTGTTTTTTTGAGAGAGGGAGCATGCATGAGCTTAGTGGAGGGAAGCGAGAGAATCTAAAGCAGCCTCCACACCCAGCAAGCAGCCGGAGACGGGGCTCAGTCTCACTACCCTGAGATCAGGACCTGAGGAAAAATCAAGAGTCAGTAGCTTAACTAACTACCCAGGTGCCCCCCATAACAAAGTGTTTTGACACAGCATTTGCTTGATCTGCTGTTGGACTAATTCAAAACCGTGGTTCTCATCCTTCTACCACCATAGTAGACTTGAAGATGACCACACATTCCTCTCTGCAGCGGTGGCTCAATACAGCAAGGATTGAGGGGCATATAGTTTGAAAACTCTCCCTCCACCTCAGTGATTCTGGTAATACTTCCCTAAAAAGAGGCCTGTCTCCTTTTAATTCGTCTACCATAACCACCACTTTAGAGTCATGTGTGCATAGTTGAGAATCAATGATAGGTGCATACCATTTCTTGATACAGTTTTATGTATTAGTATAGTTATTTACTTAGTATTACAAGGTGATAGAATCTTCCTGATACAAATTTTTTTTTTTTAAGATTTTATTTATTAGAGAGAGAGAGAGCAAGCACAGGCAGACAGAGTTGCAGGCAGAGGCAGAGGGCGAAGCAGGCTCCCTTGCCAAGCAAGTAGCCCGATGTGGGACCCGATCCCAGGACGCTGGGATCATGACCTGAGCCGAAGGCAGCCGCTTAACCAACTGAGCCACCCAGGCGTCCCTGATACAAATTTTTAATAATAGTAATAATGACCTTTATTTTCAATCAGCACACCGGGACAGTTCTCCAGTAAAAATAGGGAATTTATGATCATTGAATCCTACACTTCAGTGGTTCCCATTTGTGACCAACAGCTTGCATTTGTGAGGGTCAGTCAGAAACAGGGTAGAAATCAAGGTCATGAAATAGCAAGTAAATTGGAGTTTCCCTTCTTTCTTTCCTTCCCTCTGCAATTACTGAAATGCCTACTCTCTGCCAGGCAGTATGAAAGGAGTGGGGATTTGAAATAGAATTCAAATGCTTATGGTTTAATGGGGGAGGGCAACTTTAATACAGATTGGTGAATGCTGTGATAAGGGTAAGTTCTGGGTGCTATGGGAACACAATGGAAGAGCACCTAACAGTCTTGGTTTCATGAAGTAATAATAGGTAAATAGAGCCTATAGGATGATGGGGATTTTGCTGGGCAAAGAGAATGGGAAGAATGTTACAAGCAAAGGGTGTATTGCAGAGTTCTGAAGATAAGAGTTTGACTCAGTAGATTATGAGCTTCAGGAGATGAGGTTCAAAACTGGGGATGAGTGGTGGCAAAAAATCATCAAGAAGTGCCCCTTAAGCCATATGACAGAAATTTTTGTCTTGAGAATAACAAGGGGACATTGTAGGGGTTCTTAACCCTCCTGTATCCCAAAAGATCCAGACGTGGAATTCAGAGAGTCTATGAACTTAAATAGAAAAAGATTACTTTCTTTTTTTATTAACCTATAATTTGCTATTTTCTTCAGTTATGAATTTAGGCAACAAGCTGTAGTAGTAATAATAGCATTTGTTATCAACAGAAATCTCATATTTTCCTATTATAATTGTTACAGATATTGCAGAGTATCACTTCTTTGAAGTCAGACTATTTATTCTCTGTATTTATTCCACTATGTAATGTTATTTAATGCATAAAGAATTGCATATATTTCTTTATCAAAATTTGGCTTTGACCTTTGGAAAGAGTATCAAGACTTCAGTGAAGTCTTGAAAACTGGATGAGGGATCTATTGTAATAATTTCAGAGAGGGATGATGATGGCTAAATTAGTGGATGAATTTGAAAGACATTTAGAAGGTAAGTTTGCAAAGAATCGGAGTTGCAGATGTTATATAAAATGTAATTATAGTGTTTTTAAAAATATGTAGTGATTTCAGCTGGGCAACAAAACATTTTATTCTACAGATCTTTAGAGAATTTGCTTTGGAGCACATGAGTGTATTACTTTTTTGTAAACTTCTTCTGAAACACTTAAGATTATTTGAAAACTCTTCTAAGATTTTACTGTTACTCCCTTTACAATATTATTTTAATTGCTTCTGGCATAGTAGAATTCAATAAGAAAGGGGAAAGACGAAAGTATTATATTATTCCAATCCATTCTTCTGTAAAAGGGTAGCCGCCTTGTTCATAAACAGTGATTTAGGGGCACCTGGATGGCTCAGTCAGTTAAGCATCTGCCTTTGGCCCTCTCCGATGGAGCCCCACGTTGGGCTCCCTTCTCAGCTGGTAGTCAGCTTCTCCCTCCCCTGCTAGTACACCCACTCTCATTCTCTCTCTCAAATAAATAAATAAAATCTTTTAAAAAATGATATGTTTAAAGACATAGGTCTATTTCAGTAGTGAAAGCAGTTAGGAGCTAGAAAGTTTTAGATTTGGAATGGCAAAATTACTTTCTTCCTGCAGGTATTTCAGTACAAAAGTTTTATAGCTATTACCGTATTTTGCGTTCACAAGCTAGAAATAGTATATTGATAAACTACAACTGATGAAAACTAACAGATTTCCATATCACTAAGTAAATCTTTAGTGCCATGTCAGATCAGACTATAAAGCTTTTTGAACCATGGGTATTATAAACCATTGTAATAATAAAGGCCTGAAACTGACGAGGAAAAGAAAGGTAAAAAGCTATAAAGCCAAAATAAAGTGCAATATATTTCACAGTTGACAAAATAGTAATAGTATTTTATTTGTTTTATTCATTTGTTATTTGTATTAATATTTCATTTATTCTCTAAATGTTTGTATTTTTTACCTTAATTTTCAAATTATTTATGTGATACTGGATACTATATGTTTATCAGACTTCATAATAGGATATTTTTGGCTTGCTTTTAATGAAAAATTTGTTTAAGAATTGTATTTAAAAACCAGAGGCACCTGGGTGGCTCAGTTGGTTAAGCAGCTGCCTTCGCCTCAGGTCATGGTTCCAGGGTCCTGGGATTGAGCCCCACATCGGGCTTCCTGCTCAGCAGAGAGCCTGCTTCTCTCTCACCCGCTGCCTGCTGCTCTGCTTGCTTGTGCTTTCTCTCTCTCTGTCAAATAAATAAATAAAATCTTTAACTGAAAAAAAAGAATTATATTTAAAAAGCAAAATTACAGGGGCTCCTGTTGGCTCTCTTGGTTGAGCATCCGACTCTTGATTTCAGCTCAGGTCATGATCTCAGGGTTCTGCGATTGAACCCCTTATTGGGCTTCATGCTTAGTGGGGAGTCTGCTTGAGATTATCTCCCTGCCCCTCTACCACCGCCACCCCACCCCATGTATGCTCATGTGCATGTGTTCTCTCTCTCTCAAATGAATAAATAAATCCTTCCTAAAAAATAAAATTAATTTTGTATGACCTAGTCTATAAAACGGTATAAATGTTTATTCTAAATAAATTCAAATATCTTATACAGGTTCATAAGTATGAGATTTATTTTTATATGTTTATTTATGTATATTTATAAATCTTTGAAACTTTTCCCCAATAACATTTAATCAGTTTTTTTCTTTCATAGAACTTACTACTCTTTGAAGTTTTATCTATTTGTCTTCTCCCACTAGAATGGTCTCTTGGATGAACCATGAGAGACTATGGACTCTGAAAAAAAGAGTCTGAGGGTTTTGAAGGGGCGGGGGGTGGGAGGTTGGGGGAGCCAGGTGGTGGGTAATAGGGAGGGCACGTATTGCGTGGAGCACTGGGTGTGGTGCATAAACAATGAATTCTGTTACAGTGAAAAGAAATAAATAATAAATAAATAAATAAATAAATAATAGAAAAAAAAAGAATGAATCAATCCCCTTCAATAAAGAAGGGTTTTGAAGTACATTAAAACTTTATTTTAATGCAAAAAAAAAAAAAAAGAATGGCCTTTGATCTTTTTCATCTCTGTGTATTTATGGTCATGTGAAGACACATAATAAATGTTTATTCAAGGAGTAAATGAATGAACTCTACAAAATAACAAAATGACCCGGTCTAACTTTTGTTTGACTGGCATTTATAGAAATACTAGACAAGCAGTATCCAAAAATGGTTAGAATCAGCTAAGTTGCTAAATGTTCTGTGTATACTCAATTATATACTTCAAGTCATAAAGATATGTCATCCCATATTCCCAGTAGAAAATAAAGTAAATAGGAAATCTTGCTCTTTTCTGCTATATCCCAAGGGCCTCGAAAAGAGTCTTGTGCATCGTAGGTGAGGTAAATATTTATTGAAGGAGTGGATAAATTGATGGAATTTATAATGTAATAATAATAGATATATCTTTCTCTCAAAAATGTAAAAGATGGGCCCATTTCACTTGTTCATGTGTATGGGATTTCATTTTTTTAATATATTTTTTAAAGATTTTTTTATTATTTTATTTATTTGACAGAGAGAGAGAGATCACAAGTAGGCAGAGAGGCAGGCAGAGGGGGCAGCAGAAGCATGCTGAGCAGAGAGCCTGATTCAGGGCTCAATCCCAGGACCCTGAGATCATGACCTGAGCTGAATGCAGAGGCTTAACCCACTGAGCCACCCAGGTGCCCCTGAGATTTCATTTTTAATCCCCGTATTAGCATTTTTGTTTGTCTTCATATGGCAAGCTTTTGTCCTCTGCTATCATATTAAAATAAAAAAATTAATTTTAGAATTTAAATAAAGTTAATTGCATTTTCATTCCAGTTACTGAGATGTTTCAACTTATAAACCTCAAGCCAATTAAAATGTTTTTAAATTTGGAAGTAATCCTGACGTATGATGAAAACTAACCATAAAAATGAAAACTCTGTTTAGATATACTGATACTATATTCTGATATTATATTTTGATATTCTCGTTACATGTATAGTATATACTATGTATGTCATATTTATTACACTGACTGAAGATGTAAATATAACAAGATCTGTACCTTAATGATTGATTAAAATTCTTCTTATGGAGAGAGTGGTTTTGGCTTATTTAACTGAGTGTTTCTGGTAGAGAGTAAGCCCCTAGGAGCCTGAATGTGGTGGCTCAGGCTTCAGGGGTAAGGGAAGGTTGCTTTGCATAATGGAGGCAGAAGAATTTGGAGCATGTGGTTCCTGGTATTGAGCACCTCCTCTTTCCAGGCTCCACACTCAGAAGGGAGTCTGCTTAAAATTCTCTTTCTGGCTTTCCCGTTGCCCCTGCTCCTGCCTTGCATGTGCACTCTCTCTCTCTAAAAGTAAGTATTTTTTTAAAAAATTTTAAAATACATTTTAAAAAATATTTACGAGGGGCGCCTGGGTGGCTCAGTGGGTAAAGGCCTCTGCCTTCAGCTCAGGTCATGATCCCAGGGTCCTGGGATCGAGCCCTGCATCGGGCTTTCTGCTCAGCAGGGAGCCTGCTTCCTCCTCTCTCTCTGCCTGCCTCTCTGCCTACTTGTGATCTCTGTCTGTCAAATAAATAAATAAAAAAAAATTAAAAAAAAAATAAAAAATATTTACGTGACTTGATTTTTTTTGTTTTTTAGATATTGGGATGATGAACACTGTATCAAGTTAATTATATCCAACACCTCACCTAGTTATCACTGAGTGCATGTTTGTGTATGGTGAGAACACTTAAAGATTTACCCCCTTAACAAATCTCTGGTATATAATAACAGCATCATAAACTGTAGTCACCATGCTGTATGTTAGATCTCTAGGACTTACTTGCATAACTGAAACTTTAACCCTTTGACCAACATCTTCCCATTTTCCCCAACTCAGAGCAACCACTATTCTGCTCTGTTCTTCTGCTGTTTTAACTGTTTCAGATTTCACAGATAAGTGAGATCATGTAGCATTTGTCTTATTTCACTTAGTGGAATGTCCTCCATGTTCATCCATATTGTTGCAAATGGCAAGATTTCCCTTTTCAAGGCTGAATAATATTTGTGTGTGTCGTTGTGTGCAAATGCACACCACATCTTTTCCATTCAGCCATTGATGGACAGTTGGCTATTGCAAATAATGCTGCAATGAATGTGGGAGTGCAGTACTTTGCAGTACTGATTTCACTTCCTTCATATGCCCAGAAGTAGTATTGCTGGATCATGGTAATTCTATTTTTAATTTTCTGAGGAACCTCTCTATATTGTTTTTCATAGTGGCTGTACCTATTTTCATTCCCAGCCAACAGTATAGAAGGGTTTTCTTTTCTTCACATCCCCTACAGTATTTGTTATCTTTTGTCTTTTGATAATTACTATCCTGACAGGTATGCAGTAATACCTCATTGTGATTTTGATTTGCATCTTCCCGAAGATTAGTGATGTTGAGCACCGTTTCATATACCTTTTGGTCTCTTGTATGTCTTCTTTTCAAAAATGTCTATTCAGGTCCTTTCCCCATTTTTTAAACTGGTTATTTTATTTATTTCTATGGCAATTTAATTGCTTGAGTTCCTTATATATTTTGGATATTAATGCCTTATCAGATGTGTGGTTTGCAGTATTTTCTCCCATTCTGTAGTTTGCTTTTCACTCCGATTTCCTTTGCTCTGCATAAGCTCTTTTAGGTCTGGTGCAATTCCACATGATCATTTTTGCTTTTGTTGCTTGTGCTTTTGGTCACATATTCAGAAACTCATCATCCAGGTCTCTGTCAAGAAGCTTTTCCCCAATGTTTTCCTTCAGTAGTTCTACTGTTTTGAATCTAACATTTAAGTCTTTAATCCACTTTAGTTAATTTTCATATGTGGTGTGAGATAAGGATCCAGTTTCATTTTTCTACATAGGGATATCCAATTTTCTTCATGCCATTTGTTGAAGAGACTGTCCTTTCCCCTTTGTGTGGTCATATATCTGGGCTCTATTCTGTGACATATATCTGTTGTTTTTTTTTTTAAACCAGAATTTGTATCTTTTATTTCTTATTTTTTTAATAAACATATAATGTATTTTTATCCCCAGGGGTACAGGTCTGTGAATCGCCAGGTTTACACACTTCACAGCACTCACCATAGCACATAACCTCCCCAATGTCCATAATCTCACTCCCCCTCTCCGAACTCCCCTCCCCCCGCAACCCTCAGTTTGTTTTGTGAGATTAAGAGTCACTTATGGTTTGTCTCCCTCCCAATCCATCTTGTTTCATTTATTCTCCTACCCCCCTAACCCACCCATGATGCATCACCACTTCCTCATATCAGGGAGATCATATGATAGTTGTCTTTCTCTGATTGACTTATTTCACTAACCATGATACCCTCTAGTTCCATCCATGTCGTCACAAATGGCAAGATTTCATTTCTTTTGATGGCTGCATAGGATTCCATTGTGTATATATACCACATCTTCTTTATCCATTCATCTGTTGATGGACATCTAGGTTCTTTCCATAGTTTGGCTATTGTAGACATTGCTGCTATAAACATTCGGGTGCACGTGCCCCTTCGGATCACTACGTTCATATCTTTAGGGTAAATACCCAGTAGTGCAATTGCTGGGTCATAGGGTAGTTCTATTTTCAACATTTTGAGGAACCTCCATGCTGTTTTCCAGAGTGGTTGCACCAGCTTGCATTCCCACCAGCAGTGGAGGAGGGTTCCCCCTTCTCCGCATCCTCACCAGCATCTCGCATTTCCTGATTTGTTAATTTTAGCCATTCTGACTGGTGTGAGGTGATATCTCATTGTGGTTTTGATTTGTATTTCCCTGATGCCAAGTGATGTGGAGCACTTTTTCATGTGTCTGTTGGCCATCTGGATGTCTTCTTTGCAGAAATGTCTGTTCATGTCCTCTGCCCATTTCTTGATTGGATTGTTTGTTCTTTGGGTGTTGAGTTTGCTAAGTTCCTTATAGATTTTGGACACTAGCCCTTTATCTGATATGTCGTTTGCAAATATCTTCTCCCATTCTGTCAGTTGTCTTTTGGTTTTGTTAACTGTTTCCTTTGCTGTGCAAAAGCTTTTGATCTTGATGAAATCCCAATAGTTCATTTTTGCCCTTGCTTCCATTGCCTTTGCCGATGTTCCTTGGAAGATGTTGCTGTGGCTGAGGTCGAAGAGGTTGCTGCCTGCATTTTCCTCAAGGATTTTGATGGTTTCCTTTCTCACACTGAGGTCCTTCATCCATTTTGAGTCTATTTTCGTGTGTGGTGTAAGGAAATGGTCCAATTTCATTTTTCTGCATGTGGCTGTCCAGTTTTCCCAACACCATTAATTGAAGAGGCTGTCTTTTTTCCATTGGACATTCTTTCCTGCTTTGTCGAAGATGAGTTGACCATAGAGTTGAGGGTCTATTTCTGGGCTCTCTATTCTGTTCCATTGATCTATGTGTCTGTTTTAGTGCCAGTACCATGCTGTCTTGATGATGACAGCTTTGTAATAGAGCTTGAAGTCCGGAGTTGTGATGCCACCAACTTTGGCTTTCTTTTTCAATATTCCTTGGGCTATTCGAGGTCTTTTCTGGTTCCATATAAATTTTAGGATTATTTGCTCCATTTCTTTGAAAAAAATGGATGGTATTTTGATAGGGATTGCATTAAATGTGTAGATTGCTTTAGGTAGCATAGACATTTTCACAATATTTATTCTTCCAATCCAGGAGCATGGAACATTTTTCCATTTCTTTGTGTCTTCCTCAATTTCATTCATGAGTACTTTATAGTTTTCTGCATATAGATTCTTAGCCTCTTTGGTTAGGTTTATTCCTAGGTATCTTATAGTTTTGGGTGCAATTGTAAATGGGATTGACTCCTTAATTTCTCTTTCTTCTGTCTTGTTGTTGGTGTAGAGAAATGCAACTGATTTCTGTGCATTGATTTTATATCCTGACACTTTACTGAATTCCTGTACAAGTTGTAGCAGTTTTGGAGTAGAGTCTTTTGGGTTCTCCACATATAGTATCATATCATCTGCGAAGAGTAATAGTTTGACTTCTTCTTTGCCGATTTAGATGCCTTTAATTTCTTTTTGTTGTCTGATTGCTGAGGCTAAGACTTCTAGTACTATACTGAATAGCAGTGGTGATAATGGACATCCCTGCCATGTTCCTGACCTTAACGGGAAAGCTTTCAGTTTTTCTCCATTGAGAATGATATTTGCGGTGGGTTTTTCATAGATGGCTGTGATAATATTGAGGTATGTGCCCTCTATCCCTACACTTTAAAGAGTTTTGATCAGGAAGGGATGCTGTACTTTGTCAAATGCTTTTTCAGCATCTATTGAGAGTATCATATGGTTCTTGTTCTTTCTTTTATTAATGTGTTGTATCTCATTGATTGATTTGCGGATGTTGAACCAACCTTGCAGCCCTGGAATAAATCCCACTTGGTCGTGGTGAATAATCCTTTTAATGTACTGTTGAATCCTATTGCTAGTATTTTGGCGAGAATTTTTGCATCTGTGTTCATCAAGGATATTGGTCTGTAGTTCTCTTTTTTGGCGGGATCCTTGTCTGGTTTTGGGATCAAGGTGATGCTGGCCTCATAAAATGAGTTTGGAAGTTTTCCTTCCATTTCTATTTTTTGGAACAGTTTCGGGAGAATAGGAATTAGTTCTTCTTTAAATGTTTGGTAGAATTCCCCTGGGAAGCCATCTGGCCCTGGGCTTTGGTTTGTTTGGAGATTTTGGATGACTGTTTCAATCTCCTTACTGGTTATGGGCCTGTTCAGGTTTTCTATTTCTTCCTGGTTCAGTTGTGGTAGTTTATATGTCTCTAGGAATGCATCCATTTCTTCCAGATTGTCCAATTTGTTGGCGTAGAGTTGCTCATAGTATGTTCTTATAATTGTCTGTATTTCTTTGGTGTTAGTTGTGATCTCTCCTCTTTCATTCATGATCTTATTTATTTGGGTCCTTTCTCGTTTCTTTTTGATAAGTCTGGCCAGGGGTTTATCAATCTTATTGATTCTTTCAAAGAACCAGCTCCTAGTTTCATTGGTTTGTTCTGTTGTTTTTTTGGTTTCTATTTCATTGATTTCTGCTCTGATCTTTATGATTTCTCTTCTCCTGCTGGGTTTATGGTTTCTTTCTTGTTCTTTCTCCATCTCCTTTACGTGTAGGGTTAGGTTGTGTACTTGAGACCTTTCTTGTTTCTTGAGAAAGCCTTGTACCGCTATATATTTTCCTCTCAGGACTGCCTTTGCTGTGTCCCACAGATTTTGAATCATTGTGTTTTCATTATCATTTGTTTCCATGAATTTTTTCAATTCTTCTTTAATTTCCTGGTTGACCCATTCATTCTTTAGAAGGATGCTGTTTAGTCTCCATGTATTTGGGTTCTTTCCAGCTTTCCTCTTGTGATTGAGTTCTAGCTTTAGAGCATTGTGGTCTGAAAATATGCAGGGAATGATCCTAATCTTTTGATACTGGTTGAGACCTGATTTGTGACCCAGGATGTGATCTATTCTGGAGAACGTTCCATGTGCACTAGAGAAGAATGTGTATTCTGTTGCTTTGGGATGAAATGTTCTGAATATATCTGTGATGTCCATCTGGTCCAGTGTGTCATTTAAGGCCTTTATTTCCTTGTTGATCTTTTGCTTGGATGATCTGTCCATTTCAGTGAGGGCAGTGTTAAAGTCCCCTACTATTATTGTATTATTATTGATGTGTTTCTTTGATTTTGTTATTCATTGGTTTATATCATTGGCTTCTCCCACGTTAGGGGCATAGATATTTAAAATTGTTAGATCTTCTTATTGGACAGACCCTTTGAGTATGATATAGTGTCCTTCCTCATCTTTTATTATAGTCTTGGCTTAAAATCTAATTGATCTAAGGATTGCCACCCCAGCTTTCTTCTGATGCCCATTTGCATGGTAAATTGTTTTTCACCCCCTCACTTTAAATCTGGAGATGTCTTCACATCTAAAATGAGTTTCTTGTAGGCAAAATATTGATGGGTTTTGTTTTTTTATCCATTCTGATACCCTGTGTCTTTTGATTGGGGCATTTAGCCCGTTAACATTCAGGGTAACTCTTGAGAGATATATATTTAGTGCCTTTATTAGCCTGTAAGGTGACTGTTACTGTATATTGTCTCTGTACCTTTCTGATCTACTACTTTTAGGCTCTCTCTTTGCTTAGAGGACCCCTTTCAATATTTCCTGTAGAGCTGGTTTGGTGTTTGTAAATTCTTTCAGTTTTTGTTTGTCCTGGAAGCTTTTTATCTCTCCTTCTGTTTTCAATGATAGCCTAGCTGGATAGGGTATTCTTGGCTGCATGTTTTTCTCGTTTAGTGCTCTGAATATATCATGCCAGCTCTTTCTGGCATGCCCGGTGTCTGTGGATAAGTCTGCTGCCAATCTAATATTTTTACCATTGTATGTTACAGACTTCTTTTCCCGGGCTGCTTTCAGGATTTTCTCGTCCTGGCTGGATATTTTGTTGATCTTCTGGGGGAGGGGCCTGTTGTAGTGGCTCTCAAGTGTCTTTGCCCGAGGCAGGAGGGATGCTGTACTTTGTCAAATGCTTTTTCAGCATCTATTGAGAGTATCATATGGATCTTGTTCTTTTTTTTATTAATGTGTTGTATCTCATTGATTGATTTGCGGATGTTGAACCAACCTTGCAGCCCTGGAATAAATCCCACTTGGTCGTGGTGAATAATCCTTTTAATGTACTGTTGAATCCTATTGGCTAGTATTTTGGTGAGAATTTTTGCATCTGTGTTCATCAAGGATATTGGTCTGTAGTTTTCTTTTTTGGCGGGATCCTTGTCTGGTTTTGGGATCAAGGTGATGCTGGCCTCATAAAATGAGTTTGGAAGTTTTCCTTCCATTTCTATTTTTTGGAACAGTTTCAGGAGAATAGGAATTGCACTGCCCTTACCAGGGGCCAGACTAAGTAATCCGCTAAGGTTCGCTTTGGGGAGCTTCTGTTCCCTGAACACTTTCCGTAGAGTTCCGGAGGACGGGAATGAAAATGGCGGCCTCCCAGTCTCCAGCCTGGAGGAGCTGAGAGCCCGGGGCCCCCACTCCTCAGTGTGCCCCCAGAGGACAGCACCCAATCACTCCCGTATCCCCAGCCTCCATCCGCGCTCCGAGCTCACCCAGCCCACGACTGGTTCAAGGTAACCCCGAGCTGAGAGTTCAGTCCTCGGCTCTGTCTCTGTAGCCGGCTTCTCCGTTCTTACACCTGCGAGCTCTGCAACACTCCGACACCCCCGATCCTTCTGTGACCCTGCGAAACCTGGGGCCACGCTGCCCCTGCGTGGGCTTCACCCCGGTTTAGCCTCTGAAGCAATGTCCCTCAGTGGAACAGACTTTTAAAAGTCCTGATTTTGTGCTCCGTTGCTCCACCGCTTGCCGGGAGCCTGCCCCTCCCCCCGCGGTCTATCTTCCCGTCGTTTTGGATTCAGTTCTCCGCCAGTCCTACCTTTCAGAAAGTGGTTAATTTTCTGTTTCTAGAATTGCTGTTCTTCTTCTCTTCGATCTCCCATTGGATTTGTAGGTGTTAGCAATGTTTAGATAAGCTATCGAGCTGATCTCCTGCTACCTGATGTAGTCTCAGCCTGCTACTTCTCCGCCATCTTGACCACATTCGACATATGTCTGTTTTTATACGAGTATCAAACTGTTTTGATTACTGTACTTTGAAATTAGGAAGCATAATGCATCAAACTGTTTTGATTACTGTAGTTTGTGTACTTTGAAATTAGGAAGCATAATGCCTCCAGGTTTATTCTTGCTCCAGATCGGATTAACTTTTCAGGGTCTTTGTAGTTCCATATGAATTTTAGGATTTTTTTTTCCCCATTTCCATAAGGAATGCCATTGAGATTTTGAAGGGTATTGCGTGCCTTGAATCTTTAAATCACTTGGGCAGTATGGACATTTTAACAATATTAATTCCTGGAATGGTTTTGAACAATTACGGATTATGAAATGAAAGGTAGGATTTATCCCTGTCAGGGTCTACTCAGGAGACAGAAACTTAACACAGTAATTCGAATGGGGAAGTTTAATAACAAAGAATTATCTAGTAAAGCTGGTTGACTTCTAAAGGAGTAAAGGACTTTAAGGGGTACGGAAGTAGCAGGTGCTAAAAGGTAGCCAGTACCTGTAAGCAAAAGGAGAATAGATAGTGAAGATACTCAGTACTTGGGAAAGCTCCTCCAACCCCAAAGCTGAGATTTAGCTTTTTTGAAGAGGGCATGGTTACCACAGAAATATAAAGTCTGCTGTCCCTAACGCTGGCCAGGTGCTTCAGGCCAGAGCTAGTCTTTGGAAGAAACTCGTCATTGCCGGTAGATGTTTAGGGGCTGGAACTGGTCTATAGAGTGGACCCACTGAATGGGAAGGTGTCCTGAGGACATGGCCAGAGCTGCTGCAGAAGTGGCACCTGGAGCTGCAAATAGGAGGTGACCTGGTATGTGGGAAGCTACTGTGTCGATCTGTTTGGAACTGGCTGGTCTATGAGGGCCGCCTGGCTCCAGCTCTGAATAAAAAAGGCAGAGGTGCCTTCCCTCCTGTTTTCTTGCGGTGTCACTCCAGTGCCCTCTATTGACAGAGGCTAAAATTGTTCTAGCCGGCAAAGGAGAGAAGTCTGCAGGGGGTTCAGTTCCGGTATCACGAAGCAGGCGCCTGGGTGGCTCAGTGGGTTGAGGCTGCTGCCTTCGGCTCGGGTCATGATCTCAGGGTCCTGGGATCGAGCCCCGCGTCGGGCTCTCTGCTCAGCAGGGAGCCTGCTTCCTATTCTCTCTCTGCCTGCCTCTCTGCCTGCTTGTGATCTCTGTCTGTCAAATAAATAAATAAAATCTTTAAAAAAAAAAAAAGATAATTAGCTGCTGGGATAGCTGACAACTTGTACTGAGTTCAAGAGTGTGTCACCCAGGTTTCAACTGGAGTTTTTCCTGTTGTTATTCATGTTGTTAACCACTTGTTATAAAGGGTACTGTCCGGATTTCTTATTGGCATTATATGCAGTGCCAAGGATATGTGGGCACTTAATAGAGCCCCTTGTCCTTTGTGTTTCTTCAGTTATTTGTTATTGAGGAATAAAAGACCTCAGCAAAATGAGTGTTTCTTTCATATTATCTCTCTAGTGCTAAAATTGGGGCCTGGCTGTTGGATGTTATTCACTAAATGTTTGCTGGATGTACATTTCCATGGTTGCAAGGTACACCCTTCTCCATCAGAGATTTCTCATCAAATTAATTATGGCTTTTGTAAAATTCCTGATATTATGGTACAGTAATTGAGGTTTCAAATATTTTCATTGTTGGGCAAAAATTTTAAAAGGTTGTTGAAATTGTCATTTTTAAATTATTGAGAGAGAGATAATGTTAATGATGACAGGAAAATTAGTGAGGTCATTGTGTTCGTTTATCTTACGTATTCACTTGGCGAGGCTGTGGTACCCAGTTGTTTGGTTAAACAGTCTAGATAACTACTGTGAAGGTTTTCTTCAGGTGCAGTTATGTGGAGCACAACTTGGGGCTTGAACTCATGACCCTGAGATCGAGACCTGAGTTGAGATCAAGCTTCATGACTGAGCCACCCTGGCACTAAGAGATGTGATTAACATTTAAGTCCGTAGACTTCAGTAAAGCAGATTACTCTCCATACTGTGGATGGGTGTAATTCAATCAGTGGACAGCCTTAAGAGTAAAACTGAGCTTTTCTGAGGAAGAAAGAATTTGGTCTCTGGAGGCAACATAGAAACCCTTGCCTGAATTTAGGTCTCTTACCAGAAATTCTAGCCCGTCCCACAGGTTTTGGATTTGCTGTCCCCCTCAATCCCATGAGCTAATTCCTTAAAATAAATCCTTTTTTCCCCTCTGTCTGTCTTTCTCCCGTTATACATATAGAATATAAGAATATCTTATTGGTCTCATTTCTCTAGAGAACCCTGACTAATAATAGATTTTGGTACTGGGAATTAGTATGCTGCTATAATAAATACTAAAACTGTGGAAGTAGCTTTGGAATTGATTAATGGATAGAGGCAGGAAGAGTTGAGGCCCATGATAGAAATGGTCTATATTGCCGTAAAGAGACTATTGCTGCAAATAATGTATGTTGCAGGTGCTTCTGATGAGGAGGTCTCAGATGGAAATGAGGAACATGGTAGTGGAAACTGAAGGAAAAGCAGTTTCTATGGATAAAGTGGCAGGGCACTTGGCTAAATTGTGCTCTACTATTTTATGGGAGGTATAGCTTGTGAGTGTTAAAATTGGATATTTAATTGAGCAGATTTCTAAGCAGACTGTTGAAGTCATGGTGCAGTTTCTTCTTGCTGTACATGGTAAAATTTGAGAGGAAAGAGGGAAATTAAAGAAGGAATTATTACACACAAAGAAACCAGGACTTGAAGATCTGGAATATTACTACCCTGTCTGTATTTTTAAAAATGAGAAGGATGCTCTGCAGAGAAAATTAAGAGTGTGGCTAGACAGCCATTTACTAAAGAGGTTAGGAGTGTGAATCCGGTCAAAAAAAACTGCTAGGGTTAGACTGAAGAGGGCAGAGAAGGGATGAAATGAAGGAAGGACTTCTTGGGTTCTACAGGCAAGAAATGGGCTGGTTAGAGCTATCTAGCCAGGAATGTGTTATCTTTCCAGAAAAGAGAAGAATAACTTAAGGAGGGGTACCTGGGTGGCTCTGTTGATTAAGCTTCCAGCTCTTGATTTCAGCTTAGGTCATGATCTCAGGGTCCTGAGATGGAGCCAAAATGCTCAGCAGGGAGTCTGCTTGAGAATTTCTCTCCCTCCCTCTCTGCCTGCTCCCCCACCCTCTCATGCACACTCTTTCTCAAATAAATTAAATCCTTCAGAAAAAAAGAGAGAGATGGAGAGACTAACATTAAGAACACAAAGCACCCAGCCACAAAGGATTATTCTCAAACCTTAAAATAGATTTGCCCTAAATTTCAGACATGCTTGCAACCCTTTTTTCTTCTAGTTTCTGTCTTTTGAAATGGGATGGTATATTTTGTACATGTTCCACCATTGTATTTTGAAACCAGGTAACTTGTCTAGTTTCATAGGTTTACAGGAGTAAACTTTCACCCCAGGATTAGTCATACTCTGAATCTTACCTGGAAGTGACTATGAGAATTTACATGCTGAGATTTGGGACTTAGTCGATGGCATTTTCATGAGATGTTGGACTTAAAGTTGCTGCTGGGATGATTAGGACTTTGGGGGTGTTGGGATGGGATAGTACATTTTGCATGTGAAAGCAGATGAATCTGGGTGGGGCCAGAGGGTGGACTCTTGAGTTGAGTTCTATTCCCCCAAAATTTGTATTTTGAAGTCATGACCTCCACTACCTCAAACTGTGACCTTTTTTGAAAATAGGACCATTGCAGATGTAATTAGTTAAAACTTAGGAGGGATCATATCAGAGTCGGTTGGACCCTGATACAGGATGACTGGTGTCCTAATAAAAAGGGAAATTTAGATGCACACCAAGGGAGAACACCATGTAAAGACTGGAGTTATACTGCCACAAGCTGGAGAACTGCCAGAAACTAGGAAGGGGCCTGGAGCAGATTCTTCTCTCAGGCCTTGAGAAGGAACATGCCCTTGTGGGCACCTCAGTCTCAGAACTTTGGGCCTCCAGACCTTTGAGACAATAAATTTGTTATTTAACCCACTCGGTTTGTGGTACTGTGTTACAAGAGCCCTAGGAAATGAATGCAGTTAATATGTAGCATGGGTCTAAGAGCAGTGATTTCCAGCTGTGTTCTATCAGAGAGACTTCTCAAGATCCAGAAGAAAATTGAATGGGCAGCCTTTGAGAGATCCCTTTTATCTGTTTTATATGTAGAAATTAGGACTCTGCTACTACAACTTGAAATCAATTTTAGATTTTTGAACTAACATCTATTTTGCGTTTAGCACACATCAGGTATTATAATGCCTTTGAATTTTCCAGTAAACTTTATATTTTCAATGAGAAAATTTAGTAAGTTGCCAATATGAAAACTGGTCTTGTGGTGACCAAAAATTGTTACACTTCAGAAAAATATGCATTTAAAACCATACTATAAGAAACTTATAATTTCAAGGTTTATGAAAAATGTGGCTTGATGTATGAGAGAATCACTTTGATCTTCCAAGGGGAGGATGTTATATAAATTGAGGTAATGTGTTACTTTCTGGGTAAATAAAATTATTTTCTTATGTAATTGTGATTATTATTTAGTTGTCAGGTCTGATTGGAATGATTTCTCATGTATTCCTTATTGACATTTCATAAATATATTTTCCTTTCTCTTACTGGCTTAATTTGCTTACTTTTATGTAAGTTAAAAGAAATTAGAGGAAAAAACGCCTTTAAGATATATTCATATAAATATCTTGCCTACATGACAAAATGTCTCACACATGAACATATCTTAGAATTAATATGCGTATTGATGTGATTTTTGTCTTTAAATCCCATTTAATGATCTTCTTGACCTATATTTCTAAACTGATATTTTGCCTTTTAATCCTCCCTCACCTTAGATTTATGATTGAGCATTTTTTTAAATTTTTTTTTTTTTAGATTTTTTATTTATTTATTTGACAGAGAGAGAGATCACAAGTAGGCAGAGAGGCAGGTAGAGAGAGAGGAGGAAGCAGGCTCCCTGCGGAGCAGAGAGCCCGATGCGGGGCTCGATCCCAGGACCCTGAGATCATGACCTGAGCCAAAGGCAGCGGCTTAATCCACTGAGCCACCCAGGCACCCCGATTGAGCATTTTTTTTTAAAGATTTTATTATTTATTTGTCGGAGAGAGAGAGAACACACAAGGAGGAGGAAGCGGCAGGCAAAAGGAGAAGCAGGTTCCCGGCTGAGCAAGGAGCCTAGTATGGGACTCAGTCCCAAGACCTTGGGATTCATGACCCAGCTGAAGGCAGATGCTTAACTGACCATTGCCCTATGATTAAGCATTTTTAATGGGTTTAAGGTAGACTGCAGCAATATTAATCATTTAGCAACTTGTATTACAAAACAGCATTAGCTTATAGAAACTTTTAATATTCTCAGAACAGCCTGGTTTTTTCATACCTTTAATTTTTACATTTTGACATCCATGATAATTATCAATTTCTCTTTTATCAGTTCCTGCTGATTGCTAGGAATTCCCTCCTTCTGACCATCGTAATTCTATCCACAGACATGATCTCCTTAAAGCCTACTTTAGTATCTCCTTTCTTATACTTTTCATCATAATTTTTGTGCCATCAGTTAGCATTTGCATTTTCTTAGCAAATCTATTGTCTGGTCTCTCTAACAATATTATTAGCCATTAAACTCAAACTTTTTTTATATTCTGACCCATATCATTTTAATTTGTTAAAGTATCAAATAACTTTAAAAAATCCTTATTAAAGTGGAATTAATTAGATACAGTATCACACCACTCCCATACTTATATTTCCCTCCTTCTAGGGCACATTTCTTTGTTTCTTTTTTTTTTTTTTTTTTTAACATTTTAACATATCTAAAATCAGGATATGTCTTACAGTCAGTGGTGTTTTACAGTCCCCTTCGGCCAGGTGGCAATCATGACCTAATTGTTATTGCCTGTTACTGTGAGACTTTGTCTACTTTTTTATCACTTAAATCGAGATACATGCATTGTTTGACAAAACCTTAGTCTTTAGAAGAGAAATCATGGGCATAGAAATACTTCTCAAAGAAACAGGAAAAACAGTTTCCCTGAGATCAGAAACTAATGCTTAGGGCAAGAAAAGGAAAGTCAGAACAGGTTAAGAATGGTCAGAAAAAGATGTTTTTTTTGTCACTGTGGTCAAAACATGGTAGACTAACATAATTTGAGGATTAACAAATAGTATTAAAGGGTCTTCCTAAATAGGTATCTAGACTGCCTTAAAGTCTTCAGTCTTCTTATATTTCACTTATATTTACAACCTACCTAGAATTTGGACTTGAAGCTTTTTTTCCTTGAGGAAAAAAATATGGTGGAGTGTCATGTTTCATTCACTGCCTCACATTATAAAGCTTTGTTGATGTGTTTACATTAATTTTTATATAATTATCTCTATAGTTAATTCTGTTGTAGAAACATATTATAAATGTCAAATTTGATATTACTTAATATGTTTGATTTAAGATGCCTTCATATTGGGAGAAAGCAAAATGTTTCCAACAATGCAGTTCTAAGTCTGGCTTCTCTAAAACTATAAAAAAAAAAATTAAGATCCAGGACTCACTGAAATTCCATTCACCTTAAGCCCACATTTAGTTATTAATATCTTACTATAAGGGGGTGACATGGGTGAAGATGGTGAAAAGGGAGAAACCTCCAGCTACAAAACAAAGTCCTGGGAATGTAACATACGTCGTGGTGACAGTAGTTAATAATACTGTATTGTATGTCTGAAGGGTGCTAAGGGAGTAGATCTTAAACATTTTCATCATATAAACTCTAAATGGATGAAAGATCCCAATGGGAGACAGGAATCCATCAAAATCCTAGAGGAGAACATAGGCAGTAACCTCTTGACATCAGCCACAGCAACTTCTTTCAAGACACATCTCCAAAGGCAAGGGAAACAAAAGCAAAAATGAATTTTTGGGACTTCATCAAGGTCAGAAGCTTCTGCACAGCAAAGGAAACAGTCAACAAAACAAAGTGGCAACTGACAGAATGGGAGAAGATGTTTGCAAATGACACTACAGACAAAGGGCTGATATCCAAGATCTGTAAGGAACTTTGCAAACTCAACACCCAAAAAAAACCAGATAGTTAAGTCAAAAAATGGGCAGAAGACATGAACAGACACTTCTCCAAAGAGGACATACGAACAGCTAACAGACGCATGAAAAAGTGTTTGTCGTTAGCCATCAGGGAAATTCAAATCAAAACCACGTTGAGATACCATCTTACACCAGTTAAAATGGCAAAAATTGACAAGGCAAGAAACAACAAATGTTGGAGAAGTTGTGGGGAAAGGGAACCCTCTTGCACTGTTGGTGGGAATGCAAATTGATGCAGCCACTTTGGAAAACAGTTTGGAGGTTCTTCAAAAAATTAAAAATAAAGCTACCCTGTGACCCACCAATTGCAGTACTGGTTATTTATGCCAAAGATACAGACATAGTGAGAAGGGCCATATGCACCCCCATGTTCATAGCAGCAATGTCTACAATAACCAAACTGTGGAAAGAGCCAAGATGCCCTTCAACGCACAAATGGATAAAGAAGATACAGTTCGTATACACAATGGAATATTACTGAGTCATCAGAAAGGATGAATACCTAACTTGCATCAACATGGATGGGACTGGAGGAGATTATGCTAAGTGAAATAAGTCAAACAGAGAAAGTCAATTATCATATGGTTTCACTTATTTGTGGAACATAAGGAATAGCATGGAGGACATTAGGAGAAGGGGAAATGAAGGGGGAGAAATCGGAGTGGGAGACAAACCATGAGAGACTTTAGACATCAGGAAGCAAACTAAGGTTTTAGAAGACAGGGGAGTGAGGGGGTTGGGTGAGCCTGGTGATGGGTATTAAGGAGGGCACAGATATTATGGAGCACTGGGTGTTACATGTAAACAGTGAATCATGGGACACTGCATCAAAAACTAATGATGTAATGTATGGTGACTAACATAACACAATTAAAAATAAATAAATCTCATAAGGGATAAACATTGTAACTGTGTGATGATGGATGATAGACTCATGGTGGTCATTTCACAATGTGTACACATACCGAATCTTGTACACCTGAAACTAATATAATGTTGTATATCAGTTGTATCTCAATTTTTTGAAAATACCTTACTACACAACCACCATTATAAAGTACTTATACATAACTTTTGGCTCTAATTATCATTTTACTAACAATACTTAGCAGTCCCTGGCTTATAGTAAGTATTTAATTTTTGAATGAATAAGTGAATAAATAAATGAATGAAGGATAGAGTACCCAACTAAAGCTGTGTTTAAATGATGAAAATCAGTTGAAAAATAGTATGCCTTTCCTCCAGGCTTCAATCCATCTATATTGTTCTAAGGCTTCTTTGCAGTTTTAAAGCCCTTTGACTTCTCAACTAGCAAAAGCTAGTTACCTTGCAGAATGTCCCTAAATTTAGATTTGGCTGATGTTTCTTCATGATTTATGCATTTTTGTTAAGAATAACACTAAAGCTATGCTGTATTTTTCTCAATGTATCATATTAAGGAAGCATATGATATAGATTGCTGCTGATGATATTAACTTTTATCACTTGGTAAGATGGTATCTGCCAGATTTCTCCATTGTAAAGTTAATGGTTTTTTTTTTATACTCAATAACTAGTATTTTGTGGGAGGTACTTTAAAGCTTCATGAGGCTTTCTCTTCTCCACTGTTTATTCATTCATTAATTCATTCCTGTCTGTTCAGATTATGGGTTCCTACTTTATTCAAGGGTTTCAGTCCATGACCATAATTCACAGACAGTCCCCAACCTATGGTGGTTGATTTACAATTTTTAGACTTTTTACAGTGGTGCAAAAGTGCAAAAGTGATCCCCATTCAGTGGAAACAGTACTTTGAATTTTGACCTTTTCCCAAGCTAGCCATGTGTGGTACCTCCTCTGTCATGCTGTTGGACAGTGACAATAAGCTGCAGGTCCCCAGGTCCCAGTCAGGCACGTGATCATAGGGTTAACACCTGATACACTTAGAATCATTCTGCACCCATACAACATTATATTTATCAGTTGCAGTACAGTTTTAAATCAATTACATGATTTATTCATACTTTATTATAAAATTGGCTTTGTGTTCAATGATTTTGCCCAACTGTAGGCTAATGTTAGTGTTCTGAGCACGTTTAAGGTAAGCTAGGCTAAGTTGTGATGTTCAGTAGGTTAGGTCTATTGGATGCATTTTTGTATTTTCAGCCCACTATGGGTTTTTTGGGGACACGATGCTATCATAACTTGAGGAAGATCTGTATTTGAGAAATGGATCTCCCTGTATGTAATCAGTCTCCTGAAAGCTATGCCTTGGATATGCCATGCCCCACTCCTCTTACCCCTAGTGAAGGAGAAGAACAAACAGAGGTCCTACAGCTAATTCTTGATTAATTGTTCTAAAAGAAAAGGACTTTTAGCATAACAAACACAAAACAACAACTTGCCTAGGATATAATAAGTGATAGTTTCTGAAATATCGGAAGGAAAGAGGGAAGAGGATGCCTGGAAAAGCAGCTTCTAGGAAGCTGAAAGTAGATGTCTTCCCCCACTGACTTTAATGCTGTCATAATTTGTTTGTTTGTTTTAACTGTATTTCAATGTTTATGCTGAGCTTGATGCTAAAAAGATTTTAAATGGCTTAGAAAAGTGCTATTGTGGGCAATAATTTTTAAATGGAGAGAAAAATAGCATTCAGATGAGGTTATAGAAAAGATTAAAATAATGCTATAAGATCTCTGATGTTATATTTGAAGTTAACTATAAATTTGATCTTAAATTTTGCAACAAGTTCCAAGAGGAGAACAAGCCAGTTATGTGCTTCATAGTAGTCAGTTGCTTAGAAACAACTAAATCTGGGAATAAGACAGTTATTTTCTACTGTTTCATAAAGAGGATACTGTAGCACCATTATAGTAAGAAGAATAGCAAGAAGTTTCATATGGCAGTTTTTTATAATCTCAAAGTGGGACATTTGCATAGCCAAAAAATATTAGATAAGTGGCAAAATGCTTACCATTACAGTATAGTCTTGAAAAAACCGTTCAAGGAAGGGGTACCTACTTAAGTCTTTTGCTGCTGAGATGTGAGAACAGAAAGTTGTGCTTTAGGTATGGCAGTAGGGAAGAGGTTGGTGAACTGGAGAAGAGGAATTTCAGTTAAATACTGGGGACTAATTTAATTGGAATGTGTTGAGTAGAGATGGTGAAGTAAGGAAGCAAAGAATATGAATGGAGATAATTCATTCTACAAGTGTTACTGTAGAGGATATTTAGGAAGACACAAGATACGAGACCAAGGTAGAGTTTTGTTTTTAAGATGTGAGACAATAGAAGACATTTGAATGCTGATAAAATAATGTAATAAAGAGGCAAAAATTGTTACAGATCTATGAGAGGGTAATCATAGATTAAAGTCTTTGAGAAAGGAAGCTATATGGAGTCAAGACCACATGTAAAAAGGAGTAAAAGCAAAGGGTTTAGTTAGTCCTAGAAGCTGGCTATAGACTTTTTTCCACACTTTCCTTCTATTAAAAAACAAACAGGCAAAAGAGCCTGGTTGTGAACTGCTCTGGGAAAATGGGCCATGTCAGAGGAATCTGTAATGACTGCCACTAGAGAGAAAAACCCATAGAGATAGCGGGAAGGGGATAACAGAGTTCATGAAGAATGAGAGCTTAAAAACAAATTTCAATGAGTTTAGGACCAATTACCGTAAAATTCTAATGGCTTTGTTTTGGTGAGTTTTTCCAGTGTTGCTAAAAGTACCATCTAATAAGTTATTTTGAAGAAAAATTTGTACTATGAGTTTAATATAATTAAAATATATTAAAAATTAAAATATTTATTAAAAATGGCATGAAAATTATTAAAAATTAAAATATTTAAAGTCTAAAATAGTAAGAGAACACCAAGGATGATTTGTTTTCCTCTGATAATATTTAAATTCACATTTGAATTCATATTTTATACTTCGTGGGTATGACCAGACTTAAACAAATGGTCATCAATTTTAAATAAATACAAGCAAGAAATATTAATTGGGACGTGAATTTGCAAGTTTCATTAAAGGTAATGCATTTCTGTTATTTATCAGTGAATAATTTTAAAACTCCAACATGTGGGGCACCTGGGTGGCTCAGTGGGTTAAAGCCTCTGCCTTTGGCTCAGGTCATGATCCCAGAGTCCTGGGATCGAGCCCCATATCGGGCTCTCTGCTCCACAGGGAGCCTGCTTCCTCCTCTCTCTCTGCCTGCCTCTCTGCCTAATTGTGATTTCTCTCTGTCAAATAAATAAAATATTTAAAAAAAAAAACTCCAACATGTAATTAATACAGTGGAGCTATTTTAATTTGCTGTGACAACCCTACACAATTCATAAAATTAAATTGGTGTTACTTTCTTTTATTCCAGATTGTCTGACTATATTTGTGGTGATTATTTTTGTGAAAAGTGGGTAAAAGACAATAATACCATAAGCAATGGGTAAAACACGAACTTACTGGAGTATATTTGGATTGGACTGTATATGTGTGGAGTGCATTGGGTTTAATGATAGTACATTTAAAATTGCTATGCCAAGGGCAGTAGACTTTACAGCAACATACAGAAGTTTAATAACCATGAAATGCTGAAAGGCCAGTGAAAACTAAAGCTTTCTTTAGTCAACAGTAAAGCGAGAATGCAAAGACGTTTTTATTCTTTATTGCCCCAGGTAAAAATGTCTCTAGAAACAGATAAAAGCTTTGATGTTAATAAACCCAGATGGAAGTAAAAAATCAAAGTGTGTAAATGGCTAGATTATGAAAAGAAAGATAACACAGTTATACCCTGTAATTAGATGTAATTTGTGCTTTTGGCATCGCTATTTGTCCTACATGAATGAGAGGTTGTCTAACTTTCCTTCCTTGTATAATAGGAGGACAGTACTTAGATATCCTACTGTAAATCTTCTGTGGTACTTTTCTCGGGGGTAGGGGGACCAAGGAAAAAAAGAAAAACAAATTGTAATATCAAAGCAGAAGTGTATTTTATTCTTTCCTTTGGCAATTACATTTGTTTAGCTGAACCCAAGTAAAAAATTCCTATTTGCCCTTACTCTATAAAACATAGGTTCTAGTAGGTCATGTATACAAATTAATGCTCTTGTTATTGTGAATTTTAGAGTTTTATGAATTATAACAGTGCATAAACCTATTGTAAGCCACCAGTAGTGGCAATATATGAATTAAAATTTAAAAAGATTGAATGAAATAAGATTGTTAAGTGTTTCAAATTGTAAATTTCACTCTAGAAATAATACTTAATGAATCATATGTTTAAGTACAGCCTGGTACATGCGGAAAATTTTTATCTACATCTATGAAAGTTGCATGAATGTGTGATACACACAATAAAAGTTGTCACAATTAAGAAATACAGCCATATAAAGTCTTAAATTTATCCACATATATTGTATGATTCATGTATTAGGTACTAGAAACTTTATACCTTGTTATCCTATTACATGTGAGTTCCAAGCATCTCCCTCCTCAGTTCTTCATGACTTAGCTGGTATCTACCTTGGAAATGGAAACCATTTTTTATATTAGACAAAATAAACCTTAAATAGTAGAAGTGCAGTGTTTTTTTCATAAATTGCTCTAAATATTTCAAAGCAGAACATGACTGACTTAGTAAATCTGGGAGTATCATGCCATTTTTCTCACTTGCTAGTATACAAAATTAGAAGATTATACATAAGAAATTTTAAATGGGTTGATTTCCGTATATTTGTGTGTATGCAATGTAAATACCAAGAAATTAAATCACACTACTAAAAGTGTTTTAAAGACATTTTTATTTTCAGTTTAATTTGGTCATAATTGCCTAGTTAAGAACCAGCTCAAATCAAGCCCTAATGTGGCTTCTGCCTGTTTAAACTCAGTCCTGGGGAGTTGCTTGGAATTGCTCCAGGGTTGAAGTCTCTGTCAGGAGACTGCTGTTGTAGTGTAGCACTGCTTTCATGTGTTGCTTCAGTATGTGTCCGGTCGCTGTGGCTTGCTTACTGCAGAGGAAGAGCAGTAAACAGCTGAGCACCTCCTAAAGGCTCATGCGATTATCGGTCCTACATACATCAGAGTATAATGTGAAAGCCTTATCTCTTCTAGTAGACATACCAAGTATAAGATACTTCAATGGCAAGCCAGGAAAGAATGATTAGAAACAAACATTGGGCTTTAATTAACAAACCATTGCAATAGAAAGTGGACAGTCAGTGGTATAATATGAGCCAAAGACACAAACATAATATTACTAATCATGTTTTATTTGTAATTGACTTTTTTAATGTAGCACTACAATTGTTTTAAAATTAGGACTTTGAGTTTTAAGAGTATACTTGACCACTAGTAGGCAGTGATTAAATCCTTCTTAAATTACAGTCATGAAAAGATTGCTTCTTGAAACCCTGTCAAAATACTATTTTATTGTGGTTATTGAAATTCCTTGAAATATATTAGGAACAGAGTTGGAGCAGTTGGCTATATCTTGATTCTTAAAGATTACTTACATTGGTTTTTTTCTTGAAATTTGTATATATTATAGAAGATTGAAAAGACAAAAAGGATTGTGTAAAAACCATCCTCTCTTTACTATAACTTAAAAAAACTTGTCATTGTTGAAGTTTTGGATTTTACATCTTGAGTAGGAAGGTTTTTCTTAAAATTTTACAAGATGATATTATTAACAAAGTATTATTTTTTCATGTTATAGAAATAAAGTTAATGAAAGGTGCTGTCCTTGCCCTTTTAGGGACGATCTCTTAGCCCATGTCCTTGCTGCCCAGTCACTCCTTATCCATATTTCTTTTTAGTTTTTCTGGTGAAAGCTGTTAAGTATTTATTATGCTTAGTGTGATAACAGTTTCCTTATATAGGGTAGTGCCTAGTTTGGGGAAGAAACCTGCAATAGCTTTAGCACCATATCAATGGAAAAGTATAGTGATACAAAAATCAGAATTATGAGTTACAGTGTTGTGTTTCATTTGTACCTCAATTTTTATTTAAAGAGTTGTGCAGATAAACATATAAAATTTTATTAAGACCAAGCTTTCATTTGGTATGTGTATATAGCAGAGATGTCCTTTAGTACATTGCTTTGTTCTGGCTAGATTGCAATTGTGTATTCTTAAATTAATCTACTTTAGCTGGTGGAAAATGTAAGACATTTTTAGAGGACCTAGAATTAATAGACTTCTCATTTTATAGTTCTGTTTTGGAAGCTTTTTTTTCCTTTTAAATTTTAAGAGATCCCTACAGGGGCCCCTGGGTGGGTCAGTCAGTTAAGCATCTGCCTTCGGCTCTGGTCATGATCTCAGGGTTTGGGGATCAAGCCCCGCGTCAGGCTCCCTGCTCAATGGGGAATCTGCTTCTCCCTCTTACTCTCCTCTGTGTTTTTTCTCAAATAAATAAATAAAATCTTTTAAAAAGGAAAGAAAAAGAAAAATCTTTATCTTGACCCCTGAGAACTTTAAAATCTTACATAAGAAAACAAAACCAGTGACAACCTGTAGTTGATAACTTGTTACATATAACTCTAGTTAAATCTTGGGAAGCATGGGGGAAGGAAGGAACAGATATATTTGTAGGCTGGAATAAACAGAGCCTAAAGTGCTGAAATGATTCAGGGAACCCAAATCTTCAAATTTGAATTGTTAGGGAGGTCCCAAAGAGTAACTGAATATTTAAAGACTTGGATGGATTCTGTCACTTTTAGTGTAAAATTAGTTTCTAAATATTTATGGCTATTGTTTAGATACTTTTAACTTAAAAAAAAAAATTATATATGGGGGTGCCTGAGTGGCTAAGTTAGTTGGACGTCTCGGTTTCGGCTTGGATCATGATCCTGGGGTCATGGAATCGAGCCCTGCATGGTGCTCCTGACTTGGCACAGAGTCTGCTTGGGACTCTCTCTCCCTCTACCTATGCCCCTCCCCACCCCTCTTTCTCTCGCTCTCTAATATAAATGAAGTTTTTAAAAAATACTTTATATGTGTACTATATATTACCAATATTAATAATATTCCAATGGACTTAGAAGTAGACTCTTTAGGCTCTGAGAATTTGAAGAACCGAACCCACTCACAGGCTAGAGGGTAAAGAGAATAAACTTGAAGGCGCTCCCTCAGACTACAGGCCTTTAATATTTAAAGGAGAAGGATATGGTAATTGACAAAGGTGGTGTACCATTTATAAAGCTATACACAGGATAAGCTAGTACAATAAGGCTAACAGAACATAAACTGGGCTAGAAAAGGGAATGTACAGAGTCAGAACAGAAGTGAAGAACTAGTGAGAGGGCAGAGCAAATATCAAAAAATAAAGGTAAATACCTTAAATTATCTGATTTCAGGGTAAAATCATTGAAAAGCTAGGAGTAATGCCGTGAGATACGATAAAAGAAGTGAACTAGAAGATAACTTTAGATATAACATTTCATAATGTGAAGAAAAGCAAATACTAAGAAGCCAGAAGGGAAGAGAGATGTATTCTGAAAAATCGGAACAGAGGCTCCAAACTCTATACCACATGGTCGTATTTCATGGTATTCATAACTGCCTGAAATTTCATGTGAAAATTGTATACATACTTCTAGAACAAAGCATGTACCTTTTATTACATTGTCAATGGGTTCACAACCTATTCAAAGAGTGACAAATCAGCAAAAGTGATAATATGGTGAAATACAATGATTAGTACATAAAAGGCTCCAATTTTAAGTACTGCCCATATTAAAATAGTGTATATAGTTAACTAACTTTAAATAACTGAGGTGAATGTCAGACTCAGTCTCTTTTGAACACGTAGTTGTAGGGACCTCTCTCTCTCTCTTTTAAGATTTTTATCTATGTATTTTTACAGTGAACACAGAGGAGAGGGAGAAGCAGACTCCCCACTGAGCAAGGAGCCCAGTGCGGGACTTGATCCCAGGGGTCTGAAATCATGATCTGAGTGAAAGGCAGGTGCCCAACTGACTGAGGCATGCCAAGATAAAGATTGTTCTTTAACATGCACCCAGACAACTTCATATTTAGTACACACCTCACTGTTGCGTAGGCAAATGCTAAGAATTCTGCAAACTTAGTAAATGAAAATTCTTTTCCATTTTTTAGCAGTCATTTACTTTAGTTATGCTTGGTGCTACCTTAAAGCAAAAACAAAAACAACAACAACAACAAAAACATTCTGTTTGGTATTCCAGTCAGTATACAGCAAATTCTATTATGGAATATTTTTAAATCTTTCCTGTTGGACTATTTTCAGAAATTACTGAATGAGAGCATGGATATCTTCTCACGAAATTTGTCCAAAGAATAAGGTAAAAGCAGAAAGGGAAATTTTGGCAAATCTTTGCCAGGTCTTAAGTGATTTACTTGAATAATAAATTAATTTGCCAAAATAAATAGTCATATCTGTGTATGAGTTGTCTTTTTGTTGAGTAATCTATATATTACTTTACTGGTAATGTAATTTATAAACACAACAGAAATACAAATGGCATTCATCTTAGTACCTTTGCTAGTAGACTGTACCTGTTTTGCCAGTGCTTGGTAAAATGTCTGGCTCATCCCCTGCTCATTTCCTACAAGTACATTCTAATAGTAAAATCTTATCATAAATATACTGTATTAAGTTATGTCAGTAAACTCCAAGCCAAAGCTGAAAAAATCCTTTAAAACCTAAACCAAACATGCTCTAAGGCCTGAAATCTGTTAGATCATTCATTCATATTCACAGGAGAGTGTGAAGCAGCTGGTATAATCCAGTTTCAGAATATTCTGTTTCCGATATTCCATGATTTCTATGATAGGCAAAAAATAAGGCAATGTTCTTTGGTATGGTTAACACTGCCACCACCTGTCAATGGCTTTACCTCTTTCCTCTTGTTAATTGAAGGCATTTTTTAAAAATCTGAAGTACTTAACAAGATGCAGTAATTTGTGGTTATAATAAAAGGAAACAGGGCATTTATTTCCATTTGTGTGCGAACTTCTTTATTGCAATTGCACACAGCAAAGTATATACATAGCTATCTAAAGATATTTCAATAAATTAATAGGGTTTAACATATGTAAACACAGAAAACAAACTTTTGCATATTCAAAAACAAAAATCTTTTATTTTTGTTTTTGTTTTATGTCACACTCCAGTTGGGAATTGATTCCCATTTATAAAGATCTTTGCATTCCTGCCACACTTTTTTTTTTTTAAACCATTTAGCAATATTAACCATGTCGTAGGCACTGGCGATATCGGGGGGTGGGGGGAGATGTTTTCTGTTCTTAAAGATATCTTTGTATTGGGCCACAGACAATTCTAATTCTAGTACGGAATCATTAGGACTTAATAAAAATTTACTCAGAGTTCTCTGTGCTTCTACTGAGAGGCTGCCTAACCTAAAATGGGTACTTTAGAAAGGACTCCTAGAGCAGTTAACTACCAGAATTCTTAACAAACAAGTTAGCCATTTAATGAAAAAAGGGACTAGAAGTAACTGACTATATTACATGCTTAGCTCTGTGAAGTGTTTTAATTACAATTAGAAGTAGTAAGTGGTTATTTAATCTGTCTCCTGGAAAGGTATGCAGTAAAGGCTTATTGAAGCTCATTGAAGGGTAGCCAGGTCAGTACTGAAGCTAAGGATACCAGCAAGCCAGTCAGTTTAGGAAAATTATGTTAGCAATGAAAAAAACTAAGGTTGACATTTTAAGTTAGTACAATATATATTTTGCACAAAGATCCAGTACATTTAAAAAAAATAGTAGCAATATAATTTTTAAATAGATATGTAATTTTGTTTTTAATAAGAGATTGCAAAACTGCCCCTTCATTCAGGTTTTCATTATTTTTCCATTTACCTGAGCATTTTTTTTTTTTTTTTTTTAGAATTTGTTTTATTTTTGTTTTGAGTATAATTTCTGTTTGTACGCAAACAATGTATTGCTGTTTTCAAAAAATACTTCCAGTCTTTGACCAAATTTTGGGTAGGGAAGGGTATGGAGCTTAAGAGACTTGGTGATAGGCAAATTGCTATCAGTATTCAGCCACAGGCTTTACACAACCATCCTTACAGTGGGTTTCCTATTAACTGAGGGGACGGACAGTGGATATGGAAGTCTGAGGAGATCACAGAGAATGTGGGATCCTGGGGGGAAAGCAGTGCAAAATACTATAGGAATGAATTAACTTTCCTTCTGCAGTCCCAAACTATAAAATACTTAGAGCTACGAACTTCAGCTTTTCCTATGAAGGGGTGGGAGGGAAGAGAGAGGGATCCTTTAATCCATTCCTTCTTTGCTCCAAACTGTGTCATGTATTGGAGAATACAATATCCTAAATGTTGTTATCTTTAGTGGTATCCTCTGTTTATGACTCAGTCCTCTGATAGCAGCACTTTCCCCAGGCTTACTTGAAATTCTTGGTTTTGAGAAGACCATTTTGCATGGATATGTAAGGTTCCAGAAATCAGATCCATCTTCCATTACAAAAGGTTCTTTGTTATTGCTATGCTGCCCAAAGAAGATCACAATCTAGATAAATTTATTAATACTAGACTTGTTACTAGTTTTCTACTGAAGTTTAATTGTATCATCTTCGAAAATATTAGTCTAGTGTGTATCTCATCTTAAAAAGTTTAAGAAGTCAAAATGTCATGGTTGATAAATAACATTGAGAAATAGTTATCATAGTTTGAAATTTATCCTTGTGAGACATACACATCTGCTAAATGCTAGTTGTTCCTTTCATACTACTGTCTAGCACTTCCCACCTTCCATTCCATTGTGCTTCCCCCACTAGAAAGTGAATGTCTCTTAATTTATCTGCTTGGTCATAGAGATACGTGATATTTATTAAATAAGTTTGTGTTGAATAGTTGTAGAAACTGTTCACAAAGTAGTATTTATCTTCTCTTGTTGTGGGGGTTGGAGCTTTGGGGGGTGAGGAGTAATAAGTTAAAGTAACTATCATTTCTTAAGAAAAAGTTATTTAGTTAGGGTTTCAATGAGGGATATGGATGAAACTTTAGGAGGATATTGAACTTTTAAGTTAAAACTTTTTTTTTTAATCATGTGATGCCTAACTTAAACCTTTCATTAGGAGCATAAACAAAAATTTGTGTAGTTATGTACCTCCTTGCAAGATAATTATGGAAGAAGGGAAAGTGAGTATTCTGCTCAGTGATCTCATCAGGAAAGAGAAACCAGTTAATAGAAGATACTTATTTTTTTACTTATCAGCATCTCCTGACAGCGGCCACTTCTCTATACAGAATTCTGTGGGGGTTTTTTATTAATTAATATATGTAAGCATGTGCCATTTTATTACCGTGTTTATCTAAGAAAAGTCACACTAGCTTTCTTTCAGTCTGTGGGAAGAAGTCTAGACTAGGCCATCACAAGATCAGACAATGTTCAGAAGCCACCCAGTGTAGTTCCCAGAGCTTCCAGGTCTCCCAGGAGGGAAGTTTGTCTCCTTGGCTAATACTCTGTCATTTTGTAGAGTTTATTGTAAAGTACTGCTTATGTGGTGAATATTTCTAATTTAGTCTGACAGTACTTTGTTTCATGTACAATAAAATCTCCCCAATTCAGAACAAAATGGAGATGTTTTAATGACTGAAATTTTCCAGTTGTAAAGTTTTTTAAGATGGTCTTTCAGTTAGCCACAGAAAGTTCAAAGACAACAAAGCAATTACATTGTATCCAGATTGTTCAAATTCCAAAATAAAGGTCCCAAATGAATATGGTTTTACTACATTTTATCTAATGCATTGTAGGGTATATTGGATATATTAAAAGCATTGCAAGGAAGGCTTTTTCTTTTCTCACTTTCTTCCTGAGAATGCAGAAACCAAAGAATGTCCAACAAAGAACAGAACTAACTTTTTCAGATTTGTCAGTTCATGGATAAAAAGTAGAGACAGAATGGTGAAGCACCTGTTGCTTTAAAGGCAATAAACTAGGGAAATGTTTTAACAGAAGTCATCAGCTTTCAAAGATCTCTTTTATCCAGCTCACATCACTCATTGCTCTTAATTCCTTTGTCACATTTTTTCCTGCATTACAAGTAATCCTTGAAATCCATAGAGCATTTTATATATAACCAGAACCATGTGGATGGTTCTCACGTGTTCAGTGTAGCCCCAAATCCCAGCATTTCTGCTGCCCTTCCTTTCCCATGTATTTAGCTTTAGATGCAGGTCTGAGAAGCAAATAGTTGTGGTAATAGGAATTCATCCCACTGCCATCACTTTCCACCTACCAAGACTCTAAATTCAGTCTCTGGTGGGTTTCAGATAACAGAGAGCCACCAACAGGCCCTCTGCAGCTCTTTGATCTCCACCACTGCATTCTATACTCTTCTTTCTGGGGAGCTAGTTCCTCTGGCAGCTGCTTCCCTCATGCCAGTCCGTTGGTTATTTATGTGTAACAGTATACATTGGCCAATGGAGTAGACTTCTAGAAATTTCTAGAATTTATCTAAATAATGAAATCTCTAAATATCTCTAAAACTCTAAAATATCTAAATAATAAAGATAAATTTATCTAAATAATGAAATCTCATTATTGTTTAGTCCATTCCTAGTGGAACAGTTCTCTCGAACATCAGTAAGTAAGTTGAGATGAGGAGGGGCAAAAAGTTCTTTCCAGCCCTTCAGGTTGAGTAGCTTCAGTGTGCTATCCCCTGGCACTGTTTTCATTTCCTCCACATAACATGTAAGAGTGATACATGTCTTTTAAGGATAACCTTAGAAATAAATGACGTCTTTTCGTGTGCCTTTTTGGTTTTTTGGTATTAACCCTTTAGAAAACAGTTTTTAAGATAGCCAGCAATAGAGGCATCATGGTTTTAACCTTATTTAGGTTTTCTAACATCTACTTTTTTTAGGTTTTCTGAAAGAGACTAAAACTGATATCCCCTGAGGTCTTCTAGGATTATTCAAACCCAAAGTACCTACACTCAGGTCAGGGGCAAACAGAGTAGCAAATTCAAGTCTTCATTTCAGTAGTTTTTTTTTCCCCACTGTATTTTGGAAATTGATGTTTCATTTTGCTCTTTCTTATCCTAGAGCATAGCCGTTACTCATATGTTGAGTCCTTCGTGTTTGTCCTAAGTGTGGATATTTTCTGTAATTGCTCGTCTATGTGATTTTCTTTGCCTTCTGTGTGATTTTTTTTTTTTTCCTATCACATAGTGCATATATTCCGCAAGGTTGATTCTAAAAGTATTTTAAGGTTTATAATGGTGTCTTCCCCTTATTTAACTAGGCCATCTCCCTTTTCAGGTATTTATTTCTATTGCCTTGCATCTTATCTTTAATCTCTGATGTCATAAAGTTGCCACTTTCATTTCCTATAACTTTTTCACGTTTTCTTTCAGAATGTGATTTTCATTGTTCATTGTTTCTTGTTGCTCATCTTCATTTTTTCCCACAGAATTTGCATAGGCCCAACACTACGTTTTAAACAGACGTTCCAGCCAAGTATGTTGTTTGCCTAAAACAAGGTGAATGTTTGACTCTTTCCCATCCTGATCTAAGCACTCTTTTTATCTGTGTGTGAGAATATTAGCCAATGAACAGGATGTTCGCAGTTAAATCAACTGTTCAGTCATTTAGCTGCCTGAGGGATCTGTGGTCATGAATACAGTATTTCCCCTCTGCTCAACCAAGTCATAACTTGCTGATTCCAGCCCACCTTTGATAGAACACCGGAAGGATAAAAGGGCAGCTGCCGGGCCTATAGTGAATGCAGGGAGTGACAGGAGCTCCTTTTCTCTGGCCTGCGCCGTCCCTTCAAACTGGGAAACACCAGTGACAGCACTACCCCGTCCCATGTGGTAACTTTGTACAGATTAGAAAAACATACCCCGTCCTCAGTGCACTTTGCTTCCATTTGCTGACTAACTGCTTGGTGATTCTAGTGAATGGTGCCCCTTAGAGTTCTGCAGTGCACACAGCTCTACATAGAGTGGCCCTAATCAGTGAGGAATTTGAGGATTTCAAATTGTTCCCCTGCATGGTACTCTTTTCTCTGGAAGAAGAAACTAATTTTCAGTCCCAGTGTTGTCTTACAGTTTAATGCAGATTATCAGAAGATCCTTCTAGGACCAGTTTAAAGTAAGAGGTTAGGAGCTAGCAACAGTATGGCTATACTTACTGCTTTTGGGGTTTTTTGTCATGTTGTGGGAGGGAGGTTTTAAGAAATTTTACTTACCTCTTTCAGTTTGTTGGGTTTTGTTTTTGATTTTGTTCTGTTTTGTTTTTTAATGACCCTTTGATTTTATTAAGAGTTAACTCTCTCGGGGCGCCTGGGTGGCTCAGTGGGTTAAAGCCTCTGCCCTCGGCTCAGGTCATGATCTCAGGGTCCTGGGATCGAGCCCCACATCTCGCTCTCTGCTCAGCAGGGAGCCTGCTTCCTCCTCTCTCTGCCTGCCTCTCTGCCTACTTGTGATCTCTGTCTGTCAAATAAATAAATAAATAAACTTAAAAAAAAAGTTAACTCTCTCTAGAAGGCACCTTACATCCCTTTTTTTTTTTTTAAAGATTTTATTTATTATTTATTTGACAGATAGAGATCACAAGTAGGCAGAGAAGCAGGCAGAGAGAGAGGAAGGGAAGCATGCTCGCTTCCGAGCAGAGAGCCCGATTTGGGGCTCGATCCCAGGACTCTGGGATCATGACCTGAGCTGAAGGCAGAGGCTTTAACCCACTGAGCCACTCAGGTGCCCCTTACGTCCCCTTTTTAAAGGAAACTAGTATAATAGAATTGTCTCAGATTTTATTTTCAAGTGGATTATTATATTGATTGAGATAAAAACCAAAAATCCGAAGGAAAAAAGGGAAAACTTGTTTATATAGTAGATCCTTTAATACCTGGTGCTGATACTCTCTTCAGAGCCTTGAAACAGCCCTCAGTACTTACAAGGATTTTAGACATGAATATTGGTATTTATGCTGACATTTATATCCTAAATAGTTTAAAATTATGGTTTGCTTTTTAATGCTTTTTATTTTTGAAAGGAATTGATTTAGCCCTAGGAAAAAGCAGTCATATTTCTCTTGACATCCAGACTTACATGTCAGCATACTGAAATGCCATTTGTAGTTGCTTTTCCTGTAAGTGATACCTCATTATGACTAAGAATACACTAGTGGTAAGTTCTTTTAAAGGTGTGTATTAATGATATTGGAAAGAGAAAAAGACTTGTATCCTGTGGTCTAATTTTATTTGACACGTAATAGTATTTATGACAAGCTCAACTATGTCTACTTACATTTTTCTGAAAGACATTCTGTTTTCAGTCCTGATTCTAATCATTTTCAGTTTATATAAACATAGTGCTGGCATTTTTATAGAACAGGCAATCTGCAAAGTACTTTGGATATATAGTAGAATCAGTAATGCTGAATTTATATAGCATCATTGGGAGTGTGCATGTGAGTGAATCTTCCAGATGACTAAAATTACCCCTGTAAGTAATTAAATATCCCTTTTATGCAAGATATGCACTTAAAACAGTTAAACTATGTTACATATTTTCATACATTTTTAACAGAACATTCTCTACATAATTAGTAGTTTCTCGGTGCCTGAAGATCATCACCATAAATAGACCCAGAGGCCACTTATTGGTTCTCTAATAGTGATTGGACCAGACTGTTGCCGCTATGTCTGTTTTATATTATTTTTTTCTCCTATGTCACTGTCATGCTATTTAGATCTCCCTTCTGCTGTCAGTATACGTGACTCTAACATGTATAACTCAATGTTTTTAATGTGCTGGGATTTTGAAACTTAAAAACCCAAGTTTTTGATTGGGTTTTTGATTTGTTAAACCCTATATTAGATTGATGTATAGGTTAAAAGTAAGTGCTGAATCATGGTATAAGATATCCTATAGAGTCAGTTGTGTTGGTTCCAGTGTCTTATATATATGGTGACTGTTGTATAAATTAACAAAAGAAAATGTCGGTAGCCAAGATGATCTTTCCAGTAGAGGATGTCTGCTATTTCCTCTTTGATCCATTTTTTTTCGTGTACCCCAGAGACCTACACCAAAGCTCAGAACTGACTTTAGTATAATTTCTGTACTGTAGTTTCTTGTACTCCTCTTTTATGATCTGGTTCAACTATCTCCTGCTCTGTGATGCCTTTCTTAAGTCTTCCAAATAATAAAGCAGTTAATTGGTCTTCTCTCTGCCTTCTCTCACATTTTTTATGTATTTCTATTAGAGCATTTGTTAAAATTATGATATCATAGTCATAATAGCTAACCTTCTAAAGCACTTACTATGTACCAGGTGTTATGTTAAGGGCTTTATGTGTATTATTGCATTGAACACTCATTCTTTAAAAGACCCTTTGAATAAGTCACAGAGATAAAAAGGTACAGCATGGGGAATGTAGTCAATAATATTATAATAACTTGTATGATGATAGATAGTGACTATATTAATATGGTAAGTATTGATTAATATATATAGAATTGTTGAATCAGGGGTGCCTGGGTGGCTCAGTGGGTTAAAGCCACTGCCTTCAGCTCAGGTCATGGTCCCAGGGTCCTGGGATCGAGCCCCACATCGGGCTCTCTGCTCGGCAGAGAGCCTGCTCTCCCCCCTCTCTCTCTCTGCCTGCCTCTCTGCCTCTTTGTAATCTCTGTCAAGTAAATAAATAAAATTAAAAAAAAAAAAAAGAATTGTTGAATCAATATGCTGTATACCTAAAACTAATATAACATTGTATGTTAATTATACTTTTTTTAATGAATAAAAAATAAATGAAAGACCCTTTGAAGTAGGTAATTACTATTTTCTCCATTTTCCAAAATAGGGTTAAGTGAAGGAGAAGGATAATATAACTTGGCCAAGTGGTAGAGCTGGGATTTAAATCCAGGCAGTTTGATTCCAGGTTCCACATTTTTCATACATATCAGAGGAAGCACAGAGAGGTAACTGGTCCAAGGTCACATATCTAGTAAGTGACAGAACTAGAATTTGAATCCCAGGCAGTCTGACCTCAGAGACAGTGTTCTTAATTATTTATTTTCAATCCAACACTCCTCTTTGTAAATTCCTTAAAGGAAGACCTCATAATATCCATCATGTATCTATAGAATGTGACAAATAAGGGGTTCTTAAAAAAGGAGGGCATTTGATATAATGAGCACTGGATGTTACATGCAACTGATGAATCACTGAATTCTACCCATGAAACTAATAATACACACTATATGTTAACTAACTTGAAATTAAATTTAAAAAAGAGATTCTTAAATGTTTGAGAATGAATTAATGGACTTTTCACTGCCTGATATGTAACAGTACTAATAAGCTAGGGTTTGCTTTTATATCGTTACTCTCAGGTAAAACTTTAATATTTTGACCTTTATTATTCCTTATCATCTCCCTCCAAACTGGTATTCCAACTATACTTACCAAAGTCTACAAGCCACTGTCTTTGCCTTAGTTCAGTTTGTCAAGTCCAGCCTACCACACATAGGCCACACATATGCCAAAGTGAGAAAGAAACTAAAGGAAATGAGTATCTGCAACAATAATAACAATAATAGCTCAGGGAATATGAAAACAGCAGCTAACAATTTTTTAAAAGGCCCTGAAAACTCCTGATTTTTGGGGTGTCTGGCTGGTTCCGTTGGTAGAGCATGCGACTCTTGATCCAGGGTTTTAAGTTTGAGCCCCACATTGGCTATAGAGATTGCTTAAGTTCAAATCTTTAAAAATAAATAAAGTCATCTAAAACATACAAGGGACGGAGAGAAAGGAAGGGGAGGTGGGAAAAGAGAGAGCATGCAAGGATGTGAGTAGGAAAAGCACAGAGATGAAAGAAAGGGTGGGGAAGGAATGGAGAATTGTTCATTCCTGACAATTAAATCCATCCAGTCAGTCTGAGGTTTGATCAAAATGTTTATACAGGGGTGCCTGGGTGGCTCAGTGGGTTAAAGCCTCTACCTTTGGCTCAGGTCATGATCCCAGGGTCCTGGGATCAAGTCCCATGTCGGGTTCTCTGCTCTGCAGAGAGCGTGCTTCCTCCTCTCTCTCCCTGCCTGCCTCTCTGACTACTTATGATCTCTGTCAAATAAGTAAATAAAAATCTTTTTTTAAAAAAAATGGTTATACAAATGAAGTTAGGCAGGAATAGCCTTACAGGTAAATAAATGTGACAAATTAAATGTAACATTACATGTCATATGTTTATACTTCTATAGAAATGGTAAATTAATCGTCTAAATTCCATGGAGTAAGCATACATATATAATGCACATCAATTGTACTAGTGGTCTTTTAAAATGTACTTTAAAATTCACCTACTGGGACACCTGGTTCACTTGGTTAGAAGAGTGTGTGACTCTTGACCTCGGGGTCATGAGTTCAAGCCCCATGATGGGTGTAGAGATCACTAAAAAAATAAATAAACTTAAAAATTCAACTACTGTATGATAAAGGTGGCCTAAATAAAACTGATTTGTTGGTTCATCAGCTTGGAATTACAAAAGCTCTAACAATTAGCTCTAGCTCTAGCTTTAAAACAGTATTTTTTCTATCTACATAAATTCTTTTATAGCAAAGAAACATATTAGAAATCCTACTTTTAAGTTTGATTGAACAAGAGCAGTAATACATATCATTTAGGAAATGGACAACAGTTAGTCCAGGCCTAAAAGGGGTCTGATTCTTATAGTCATTTTTTTATTCTCTATAGTCTAGCTTAAATTTCACTGTCTTCATGAGCTTCCTCAGCCATCATTACCCACAATACTTTCTGTCCTAATTTATGTAATTCTTAGAGGAGCTAGGATAGGGTAGTGGTTGAGACTGGGGTTGTCATACTGCCTATGCTGTCACTTTACTTGCTGGGCTAATCTAGGCCAGCTGGTAAACCTTGACAAGCCTTGGTTTCTTCTTTGATAAAAATGATGTCTCTCCTTTGGGTTATTATGAAGGTTGAGTGAGACCATGTAAGTAAAGATGTTAGCACCTTGCCTTGCATATACTACATGTTTGTTAACGTTAGCTATCACTGTTAGGATTAACAACTGCACGACTGCCACCGTAATTCATATGTGTTCTGTCTCTTCCTTGAGTGTCCTCAAGTTCGTAGATGCTCAATTAAGTATTTACTTGAAGGGTGGATGAGGATGCAGGGAAAGACCAGTAGTTAGAGATTATAACGTGGGGCTTCCACTTTATATTCCATAAGAGAAGTGGTAGGATTAGAATCTACAGTGGTGGGGACCTCCAGGTGATAGCTAGGTACTCAATAAGCAGAATGTGAGAGGGAATAGAAAGGATTAGAAAAAAGGGAAACATTAGTAGTGCTGGCATTGGAGTTAAAAGATTTGGGGATTGGAGAATAAGTCTGTTTATACCATGAAGTAGCAGGAATTAAAGGCCACCATACTAGATTGATTAGATGGTTAGATGGTTGTATATCATACCATCTACTAATAGAGTCATAGTAGTAGGACAAATTTTTGGAGATCATTTGTTTATAAGTGACTTTCTAAGTTCATGGCCTGTAATTCAGATGACAACTTTAAGCTCAGAAATCAGCCTGTGAAAGGGAGTTTTAATTTTACCTCCTCTACTTTTTCTTATTCACTAGAGAGGATATTTAACCAAAATTGGAAGGGATAACAATTGTTCTTCTCGAGAGTCTTGAGAAATGTCGTGGTTGGGCAAGTTATAGACATACAGACATGTATGGTAACAATGAGATACAATGTTTTTTTGGATCTAAATATCCTAGAAGGAAAAAAATTGAATTTCATTGAAAATAGTTTTCATGTCTTGCTATCAAAGAGTGTGAGGTTTGTGCTTTTACTTCTTGGTCATTTTTAATATACCAGGAAAGAATAGGACTGCTGCAGGATGGAGGACAACATGAAAACCAAGAGAGGCAGCATTAACAGCAGTCCGTCCTCTTATGAGACCATTTGAAGAGGAGAATAAATGAGTAATTGACTCCTTTTAGTTGGTTGGAATTCAAAGTTTATTTACACAAGAAAGAATGGAGTTGGGTAAAAAGGTACTCTCTTAATTAGTCAGGAACAACTTACATATGAGGAAGTATAAAGAAGGGCAGCATTTGTTTAAGGATTTGGAAATATACTGTATTTCCATGTGGGTTAGTTATTTTTGTTACTTTCTTAATAGGCTACATACTAATTTTAGTATAAATAGAATTGTTCTATAAGCTAATAATGTATACGCCCTTACTCAACTTCTTTCAGTTCTTCTAATTCACTATATTCTCTTTCATATCTAGGACTTTGACAGTCCTGTGACATTTACTGAGAAGACTTTCACCCACTCTCCCTTTCCTATCTCATTTGTGTACTTTCTGTAATTTTACTGCTAAAGCACTTAGTGTGTTCTGGTAGAAATTAATGTTTGTTTACCACTGTTTTCCTGCATATACTCAGTATCAGTTCATTAATAATATATCTGTTACTGTATCAGCCTCACATAAAATATTCAGAGTATTAATAAAATTCAATTTTCTGATTATTATGATAAGAGTATGGACTCATGTAATTTAAACATGCCTCTTGAGTCATTTTTGTAGTAGTAACTTAAGGGAAAAGGAAAGAGATGAATAAATAAGTTCTGAAGAAGATGGGGGTTCACATATGATACTCTCAATAGATGCTGAAAAGCATTTGACAAAGTACAGCATCCCTTCCTGATCAGAACTCTTCAAAGTGTAAGGAAAGAGGGCACATACCTCAATATTATCAAAGCCATCTATGAAAAACCCACCACAAATATTCTCAATGGAGAAAAACTGAGAGCTTTTCCGTTAAGGTCAGGAACACGACAGGGATGTCCATTATCACCACTGCTATTCAACATAGTACTAGAAGTCCTAGCCTCAGCAATCAGTCAACAAAAAGAAATTAAAGCCATCCAAATTGGCAGAGGAGAAGTCAAACTATCACTCTTTGCAGATGATATGATACTATATGTGGAAAACCCAAAAGACTCCACTCCCAATCTGCTAGAACTTGTACAGGAATTCAGTAAAGTGTCAGGATATAAAATCAATGCACAGAAATCAGTTGCATTTCTCTACACCAAAAACAAGACAGAAGAAAGAAATTAAGGAGTCAGTCCCATTTACAGTTGCACCCAAAACCATATGATACCTAGGAATAAACCTAACCAAAGAGGCTAAGAATCTATACTCAGAAAACTATAAAGTACTCATGAATGAAATTGAGGAAGACACAAAGAAATGGAAAAATGTTCCATGCTCCTGGATTGGAAGAACAAAATAGTGTGAAAATGTCTATGCTACCTAAAGCAATCTACACACTTAATGCAATCCCAATCGAAATACCATCCATTTTTTTCAAAGAAATGGAGCAAATAATCCTAAAATTTATATGGAACCAGAAAAGACCTCGAATAGCCCAAGGAATATTGAAAAAGAAAGCCAAAGTTGGTGGCATCACAACTCCGGACTTCAAGCTCTATTACAAAGCTGTCATCATCAAGACAGCATGGTACTGGCACAAAAACAGACACATAGATCAATGAAACAGAATAGAGAGCCCAGAAATAGACCCTCAACTCTGTGGTCAACTCATCTTCGACAAAGCAGGAAAGAATGTCCAATGGAAAAAAAGATAGCCTCTTCAACAAATGGTGCTGAGAAAATTAGACAGCCACATGCAGAAAAATGAAATTGGACCATTTCCTTACACCACACACGAAAATAGACTCAAAATGGATGAAGGACTCAGTGTGAGAAAGGAAACCATCAAAATCCTTGAGGAGAACACAGGCAGCAACCTCTTCGACCTCAGCCGCAGCAACTTCTTTCTAGGAATATTGCCAAAGGCAAGGGAAGCAAGGGCAAAAATGAACTATTGGGATTTCATCAAGATCAAAAGCTTTTGCACAGCAAAGGAAACAGTTAACAAAACCAAAAGACAACTGACAGAATGGGAGAAGATATTTGCAAACGGCACATCAGATAAAGGGCTAGTATCCAAAATCTATAAAGAGCTTAGCAAACTCAACACCCAAAGAACAAATAATCCAGTCAAGAAATGGGCAGAGGATATGAACAGACATTTCTGCAAAGAAGACCTCCAGATGGCCAACAGACACATGAAAAAGTGCTCCACAATGAGATACCACCTCACACCAGTCAGAATGGCGAAAATTAACAAGTCAGGAAATGACAGATGCCGGCGAGGATGCGGAGAAAGGGGAACCCCCCCTACACTGTTGATGGGAGTGCAAGCTGGTGCAACCACTCTGGAAAACAGCATGGTGGTTCCTCAAAATGTTGAAAATAGAACTACCCTATGACCCAGCAATTGCACTACTGGGTATTTACCCTAAAGATACAAACATAGTGATCCAAAGGGGCACGTGCACCCGAATGTTTATAGCAGCAATGTCCACAATAGCCAAAGTATGGAAAGAACCTAGATGTCCATCAACAGATGAATGGATATAGAAGAGGTGGTATATATATATACATACATATATACACACACACACACACATACATACATATATATACACACACACATAATGGAATACTATGCAGCCATCAAAAGAAATGAAATCTTGCCATTTGCAACGACGTGGATGGAACTCGAGGGTATTATGCTTAGCGAAATTAATCAATTGGAGAAACACAACTCTCTCATGATCTCCCTGATATGAGAAAGTGGAGATGCAATGTGGGGGGATTGGAGAGTAGGAAGGGAGGGAAACAAACCATGAAAGACTCTTAATCTCACAAAACAAACTGAGGGTTGCCGGGGGAGTGGGGTAGGGAGAGGATGGTTAGGTTATGGACATTGGGGAGGGTATGTGCTATGGTGAGTGCTGTGAAGTGTGTAAACCTGGCGATTCACAGACCTGTACCTCTGGGACTAATAATATATTTATAAAGATAATAAAAATACAGTAAAAAAAAAAAAAAGAAGATAGGGGTTCAGATCATCCAGTATTTTTGAGTATTCTACATATGTCTCGCATTCGGTATGCACTGTGTAGAACACAAAGGAGCTATAAAACTAGCTGTTCAAGGAAAGCAAGTGTCAAAATAAGGAAAGAGAATTGATACTAGTTAGAAAACTGAGATCAGCCAAAAAGGAGCTGTTAACTTTGAATTTTGTTGACTTTGAACTTACAGAGGTTTAAGCAACTGGAATTCTCATTTTTCCCCCATTTCAGTTGTAGTCAGTGAACGTCACTGTGTCAGGGTAAATAATGGGTGCGGTAGCGTTAACTGTGAAAAGGAAGTAATGTGTGTCCAGGAAGGATGTTGTGTTCCAGGTCGGACCAATACTGTAAGGAAAGTATTCCAAGGTGAGAGTATGGTTTTGGATTTCACAGATAATACTCACATCCTGTGTCAAGATTGCTATATTGACATTGGTGTTTATGTTAACTGCTGTTTTGTTTTCTTCCATTTGCTTAGGATACAGTGCCCAGCCATGTAGAGGAGGTTAGTGTGGTAGTTAAGGGATTGAAACACTTGGAGTTGGACACCCCAGGTATTTTATCCTGGCTGTGCCATTTCCTTTAGTTGTTGTATATACTCTAGTTAATCTGTTGTTCAGTTATTGTGAGGAGTAACCAGATAATTGACATAGAGTGCTTTATTAGTATAGTCCCTAGCACATAGTGAGTGCTCAATAAAGGTTAGCAGTAAAGATTCCAGTATTTTCTCTATCAGCATTGAGTCAAGGTCTAGGTACCATTGCCTGAGATATCCAGAATCTTACACTGACAATACTTTAGCAGTTCTTATGCTTTTAGCATTCTCCATCCATGATGTAAGTATATTTCTGAAAGAAGAGCTCTTTATCAGACATGATATATTTTATCTTTGTGAAAAAGCACTTTACTTGATCTCTTGCCTCTACCTTCCTTTCTGATCTTATCTTCTGCCACACTGTTTCTTAAATACACCAGGCTTACCTAGGAACGAACACACACACACACACACACACACACACACGAATCTCATGGTCTTTGATCTTACTTTACCTCTTGCTCAGGATGCTCTTCCTCCAGAGAGCCCCAGGCCTCACTAACTGCACCTTATTTAGTCTCTTTAAATGTCACCTCTTTAGAAAATCCTCTGAGTATCCTATCTAAAATACTACTTCTTATGACTCTTTTATCCTGTTTAATATTTCCTTGTGGCATTTCTCATTAGCTCACCTTATTTTCTACATATATTCATTAACTGTCATTTCTTTCATTAACTGGAATAGAAGTTCCTTCAAGTTAGTATCATTCACTGTTTTGTCTTCATGCCTAAAAGAGTGGTAAGTAGACAGTCACGTAAATATTAATTAAATCAATGATTGAAAAATTTGGAGGCTGTCAGACCTAAATACTCAAGTATTCTGTACAGATTACTCTGGAAGTAGCTAAGTTGGGGAATCATACTGAGAAAAGTCTTAAAATGCAGTTTCTTTTTCTTTTAGGATAATGTTGTCTCTGGAGAGATGGGAGAAAAATTGTCCCTTCGTAAACAGCGCTTCATGCAGTTTTCTTCACTGGAACATGAAGGAGAATATTATATGACACCACGAGACTTCCTCTTTTCAGTAATGTTTGATCAAATGGAACGTAAGTTTTTTTTTGGATTTTTTTTAAGTTTTTTTTTTTTAAATCAAACATTAAGGCTGATAAACTTCTGTTTTTCAGAATTGCAAACAGCTTTTCTTCATTTTAATTATAATAATTCTTTGTGCCATGCATTTGCTTATTATTTAGACTTTACATTCTTTATGACACAAGTGTAGTTAAACTTTTTATGTATTTATCTAAGAAATACTTGTTTTGTTTATGGGCTTTTGTAAAGAACCAAAGGAAAAACAGGTAAGTTTTTAATGTCACTAAATATGTTAATAGAATAATTAATTTATCTAAGATTCTAGTTTTTGGTAGTATTGAATTTTAAAGTGGGCAAAGAATAAAACCAGATTAGGGACGCCTGGGTGGCTCAGTTGGTTAGGCTGCTGCCTTCAGCTCGGGTCATGATCCCAGGGTTCTGGGATCGAGTCCCACATCCCTGCCGAGCAAGGAGCCTGCTTCTCTCACTGCTTCTGCCTGCCTCTCTGCCTGCTTGTTTGTACTATCTCTCTCTCTCCCTCTGCCAAATAAATAAAATCTTTAAAAAGAAAAAAAACAGATTAGAGCAGTTGGGCAGGGGGGACCAAAAATACAATGAGATGCAAAAATCCAAAAGCTATAATTATGTAATTTTAATTCATAAACCATCAACTTTTAATTATTCCAAATGATGGTAGAAATTCTTAGTTATATTACCTGAACTAGTTCCTTTTACTTTGCAGAAAGTAAATATGGCCCTATACTCTGTGCCCTCTATTATAAAAGTATTCTCTGAAAACTTCTTAACTTCCTGCCACCTGTCAGGATGCTGGAAGTACTGCCTTGTAGGTAGCTATATGTGGGACAGCTGATATGGGCTAGGCCAAAGTGAGCAGTAACAAGTGTAAGTTGAGTTGAAAAAGACTATGAAGACTTGGGAAGTTATTTTCAATATTAAGAGATGACTTGAATAAAAACACAATGAATGATTATGACATGCTCTACACAGTAAGTTCACTGGTCACTAAAACCAAAGAATTGTGTTAGGGAGCGGTGACAGATCAAATTGAAAAACAGATAAGGGTCATATTGTACAGGGCATTTCAGTAACCCTGTGCAACCATCAGAGACTTGTATATTTGATTGGAATGAGTGGACATCATCTTTGACCAGTGAGGGAGCAGTGAAGGTTTATGAGCAGAACAGTAAATATAGGTTATTTTGGTACCTCCTCTTTGGAGGGGAGTTTGGCAATATGTATCAAAATCCTTAAGACATGTATTCACTTTGTGAGAAAACTTCTAGAAAACTAATCTAAGTAAATAACGAGAGAGATCAAAAAGGTTTTTTTAAGGTAGTTTACTTTCTAGCATGTAAAGAGCTTGAACATTGTCACTCCTGTCCTCCCAGCAAGAAAAAAAGCTGAAAAACTGAAAGTCAGCATTTCTTCTTAGATTCATCAGAGAATTGAGAGAATTGAGACCATAAGGCATAGGAACATGAAAACTGGAGACGGACAGATACAGAGACGCAGAGTTTACCTAGAGCAGAAACTACCCAGAAACCACCACTGCAGCCAGCGTCTGGTGGGAATATTTAAAGAGTGATTTGGCTAATTGCTAGAATCTGAGCATGGGCTAGCTTGAGGGGTGAAAACTTGTGAAGACCTAACCCTGACAGTCTTATGTACTTTTGGGAGTTTTACCTATTAGAGCCCCACTAAGAGTGAAGATCTGAGAAAAATCTTCCCTCAACGGGAGGGATAAAGTAGTCATTTTGAAACAATTCCAGAGCATTCTGTTCTCCGTAGCAAAGGCCTGCACAGACAGGAAACTTTTACCAAAGTCTAACCAATCGAGGTGAATGGAAATGCCCAGCTTTGGCCTTCCTGTCTCACTTGTGGAGGAAAACAGAAAACTGAAAGCACTTCTGAGGATCAGAACCCTGGGACTGAGGACCACAACCCTGGGACATAGGCTCAGTAACAGACTGAGACCTAATCATAAGATTATAAGACACTTCTCCTCCCCCACACCTCACCACACACCAGGAAGGCTCCTACCTAAAGGGGATACAACAGAAAGAACTGTACCTCTCAGACCTTATGTATGAAGGAGTCTCTAGGGAAATGAAAACAACAGAGGAGACAAAAACAAGGACACCAGAGGACATGTTTAAAACCCTGTGACACCTACAACTATAGCAGACCATAAACTCATCCCAATGTTTTTCAGATAAACATAGAACCTCATACTTAAAATATCTCCTTAAGTAACGTTTACCTGATAGATCTTACCTGGTTCTCAGAAAATTCAGCTGACATTCTAAAAGGCAAAAGACAGTCTGAAGAGACAAAGCAAGCATCAGAACCAGATTCAAATATAGCAAAGATTTTGGAATTAGCAGACCAGAATTTAAAATAACCATGATTAATATAATTAAGTGCTTTAATAGAAAAAAGTACATATAATAACAGGTAACATATGCAGAGATGGGGAAACTCTTAGAGTCAAAAAGAAATGCTAGAAATAAAAAACAGTATAATAGAAATGAAGAATGCCTTTGATAGGCTCATTAAAATAATGCTCTGCGCCAAGGAAATAATCAGTGAGCTCCCATGCATCAAGGCTACTGATTGTAGAGTGTTCCAAAGCATCAGCTTCATTTCAGCTATCCCCCCCTCCCCCCGCCATTATTTTTCCCCATTCTGGCATCAGGCTTGCAGTTTTTTGTTCATTTGTTGGCTTCTTTCTTTTTTAATTTTTTGGATCAGCTTCCCTACCCTCCCAATTTCTTTTTCTTTGAAATCAGGCATATACTTTTTGATTTGTTTGCTTGCTTATTTGTTCCTTTTTCTTTTTTCTTGGATTGGTTTTCTTTCTTTCTTTCTTCCTATTAGGCCTATCTTAACAAACAAATCCAAGAACAACAACTTAACGATCTAAACATGTCCCACCACAAGCAAGAAGGAACTCTGCAGAGGGATTTGCTCAAAACAGATAATAAGTAATGTATCTGAACAAGAATTAAGAACAACAGCCATAAGAATACTAACTGGGCTTGAAAGAAGTATATAAGACACTAGAGAAACCCTCACTGCCAAGATAAAAGACCTAAAAACTAGTCAGGCCAAAATAAAAAATGTTATAACTGAGATGTAAAATCAACTGGATATAATCACAACAAGAATGGAAGAGGCAGAGGAACGAACAGGTGATATAGAGGACAAAATCATGGGAAATAATGAAGCTGAAAGGAGGGAAAGAAAACGGTTAGATCATGTATATAGACTTAGGGAACTCAGTGGTTCCACAGTGCCATAATATCCATATCATAGGAGTCCTAGAAGAAGAGAAAAGGGGGCAGAAGATCTTTTTGAGCAAATTATAAATGAGAATTTCCCTAATCTGGGGAAGGAAACAGGCATTTAACATCTAAGAGGCACAGAGAACTCCCCCTCAAAGTCAACAAAAACAGGTCAACACCAAGACATATCATAGTGAAACTTGGAAAGTACAAAGGTAAAGAGATAATTCTGAAAGCAGCTGGACGAAAGGTTCTTGACCAACAAAGGTAGACACGTAAGATTAGCACCAGACCTGTCCACAGAGACCTGATAGGCCAGAAGGAAGTGGCATGATATATTCAGTGTGCTGAATGGGAAAAATACACCGCCAGGAATACTATACCCAGCAAGGCTATCATTCAGACTAGAAGGAGAGAGAGAGTTTTCACACTCCCTCTCTGTCTCTCTCTGTCAGATAAATAAATAAAATCTTTAAAAAACATACATATTTAGGAAATGTTTGGTCAGTAGTATGAGTGTTCCAGAAAGGCACTGGAACTGGAAAGAGATTATTGGATTTGGTCACTAGCATGAGTCATTAGGACCTTAAAGAGAGAATTAGAAGGACGAGAACAACAGGTATAGATAGCTTTTTCTAAAAATTTTGGTTATAAAGGAGACAAACAGAATGATAGTATAGGAGAAAACAAAGGATAATGGAAGAATTCTTTAGAAATATTTTATAGCCAAACAACTCTTGATTATCAGAAATGTCAGTGCTGTGTCCTGTACTATAATTTATGCTCATTTTTTCATGTAAGTGTTTTGAGTAGAGATTATAAAAATTGATCATCATCCTCAAAATATTAGGGGATTATATACTTGTAAATAATATGTATTAGTGTTTGTTTTCTCTTCACCTAATTCAGTGGTTCGCTTCTTTGCTTTTCATTAAACATTTGTATTTTCTTCTTCATCAGCTATTACTCTTGTGCTGAAAGTCATCAAAGAATCCCTTCCATTTTTAGTTGAATCTAGTTTTTGCTTTACCTTACTTTAGCCACAGACCTATGCTAGTCTTCTAATCAAGTTCAAAGTTTATATGGCTTTTTTCTTTGTTTGATTGTTGTTTTTATGTAACCCTTGATTTAACCAATTTAGGTTCTTATAACATTTGCACTTTATTAATTGCATTGGAATGCAGTTAAACTCTATCAGAAGACATTTAGCTAAATCAAGAATTCAGTAATTGCAGGGCTAATAATACATCCTTTATACCTATGATGTACTTCACCTTTATTTTTCATCATGGGTAAGAAGAAGAATAATCTTGGTGCATTCCTGTGGATCATACTGAACAGCAAAACAAGGAAAACCAGAGCCAACCCAGTGACCCATGATCTTCGTGTATAAACAGAAAGAAAAAAAAACAATCTGAGATTTATTAGATCCTAAACTCATTTTTGCCTAGCTTGTATCTTTCAGAACTTTTTGCAAATAATATACTTCGCTAATAGTAATTGATGGAGATGTAAATCATCCAAGTGGATGCTGGATGCTTATTCTTCATTTTTTCCTGATTTGGGGAAGATCAGTGTCATCCTTAATTCGCTGTTGCATACTCTAAATACTGTAAAAGCATACTCCTTTGAAAACTAGGTTATGTGGTTGAAACACCATTTTTCCTTATTTAAGTTCTTTTACATTGAATCCCAAGTTGCTGTTTTCTACTAAATTTGTTCAGCCTTACAGTTCTTTTGTTCTCAATTCCAGTGAACTGTATTCTTTTTTTTTTAAGATTTTTATTTATTTATTTGACAGAGAGAGATCACAAGTAGGCAGAAAGAGAGGAGGAAGCAGGCGCAGGCTTCCTGCTGAGCAGAGTGCCCAGCGCAGGGCTCGATCTCTGGATCCTGGGATCGTGACCTGAGCGGAAAGCAGAGGCTTTAACCCACTGAGCCACCCAAGCGCCCCAGTGAACTGTATTCTTATCATTCATATCCCATGACCATTATCTGAAGTTGCTTCAGTTTAGAAATTGCAAATTACAGAAGTCCACTCTCTGGCAACAATGTTATCAATTATCCTTCCACCTTACCCACTTCCTAATATCCAATACACCTATTTTTGACCACAGAAAAGCTTCTAATCTCAATTATGCCATTATTCCCAAACTCTCAGCTCTTCTGGATTTTCCTCCTTTTCTGTAGCTACATCGTTCTTTTGTCACTCACTAATAATTGCTTTCAAATATCTTTCTCCTCTGTCCTTTTTATTGAACCTAGCCTGCTAAGGACTATTGGGAGAAAATCACATGATTCTGCAGATCGGAGCCACTAAATTCATGTTTTTCAACTTCACCTAGATTGTCTAAAGCATTTATACATCCCTAATTAGCTTTTTCCTGGTGGTGTGCTCCTCACACCCTAAGACTGGTTCCCCCACCATCTCCTCTAGTTTTGTCATTATTTTATCTCTACTGCTTCCTTCTCTGAAATTTACAAGTAGTCTTATGTCTTTACTATCTTGAAAAATCCCTAATATGATCATACTTGTCTCTGGTTGTTCTCTTATCAGCCAGATTTCAGCCATCTGTACTCCTTCCTTTACAGCCTGCTACTGCTTGGTGCACCACAACCTGGCTGCTTCTCTCACCTTTCTACTGAATATTATTTTTTAGATTACCAGTGACCTCCAAATTGCCAAGGCCAATGGCTGTTTTTTCTGTCTGCTTCTTAATTGATCTTTCAACAGCATTTACTCCCTCCTTGAAACTTTGGTCTTCTCGTGACACACATTTCTTAGGTTTTTTCCTAATGGATGTATTCATTACTTCTCAGTTGTTTTCCTGGTTCTCTTTGTTCCTTTTCTTCCTGTCAACTCTTAAATGCCCATACTCCCTTCAGCTCTACTTACTTTATACGTAATCCCTGAATGATTTTATTGTCACTCATGACTGCAACTACTTAAGTGACTGTTATCTGAGGTATCTTTGTCTTTAGCCTCAAACTCTGCTGGCCACTGGAATCATATATCTTAGCCACCCACTAGACACTTGGGTGTTATCACCATAGGCATCAAGAACTCAACATGTCGGGGCGCCTGGGTGGCTCAGTGGGTTAAGCCGCTGCCTTCGGCTCAGGTCATGATCTCAGGGTCCTGGGATCGAGTCCCGCATCAGGCTCTCCGCTCAGCGGGGAGCCTGCTTCCCTCTCTCTCTCTCTGCCTGCCTCTCTGCCTACTTGTGCTCTCTCTGTCAAATAAATAAATAAAATCTTTAAAAAAAAAAAGAACTCAACATGTCTAAAAATGAATTCATCATCTTTCCCATCAAGTCTTTTCTTTGCCTCTATTTTCTTTTTAATGGCACAACCTTCATCACTTTCCTAAGTCACCCAGAGTGTTTTGTGAGTTTTTGTAGACATCTCCATCTCCCTCATTTTTATATCCAGTTCATCACCAAGATCTGCTTATTCTGCCTCCTTAAGTTCTCTTTACTTACCTTTCTCTATTCTTATTTACTTTGCCTTATTTTAGGCTTTCAGCACTTCTCCCTGGATTATTGCAACAGCCTCCTTTCCTTCCGTCTAGACATCTTTTTCCCATACCAGTAATTGATCCTTTTACTCTCCTACTTAAAATTATTTAGTGTTTCCCATAACTTTTAGCTTAACACTCAGAGTCCTTGTTGCTCTGACTTGTGCCTACTTCTCTATATTGTGGCCTTTGCTTCATTCATACAGCGCAACTTAAAAACTGACCTTTTGTAATAAAGCTATGTATGTAACAAAGCAACAATATATCCTTGCCATGAGAAGTACACTTAAATTTTATTTGGAGAAATGTTATTGAACATAGTCAAACTTTACAAACCTAAAGGCATCCTACAGAATGGGAGAGGATATTTGCAAATATCTTGTCAGATAAAGGGCTAGTATCCCAAATCTATAAAGAGCTTATCAAACTCAACACCCCCCCCCCAAAAAAAATCCAGTCAAGAAATGGGCATAAGACGTGAATAGACATTTCTCCAAAGAAGACATACAAATGGTCAACATTCACACGGGAAAATGCCCAACATCACTCAGCATGAGGGAACTACAAATCAAAACCACAAAAATAACACCTCGTGCTGGTCATAATGGCTTAGATTAACAACACAGGAAAATAGCAGAAAAGGGGGAACCCTTTTGCATTGTTGGTGGGAATGCCAACTAGTACAGCCATTCTGGAAGACAGTATGGAGGTTCCTCAGAAAATTAAAAGTAGAGCTACCCTATGACCCAGCAATTGCATTACTAGGTATTTATCTAAAGGATACAAACAGTGGCTCAAAGGGGCACATGCATCCCAATTTTTACAGCATTAATGTCCACAATAGTTAAACTATAGAAAGAGCCCAGATGTCTATCAACAGATGAATGGATAAAGATGTGGCGCGCGCGCGCGCACACACACACACACACACACACACACACACACACACACACAGGAATATTATTCAGCCATCAAAAAGAGTGAAATTTTACCATTGGCAACAGCATGGATGGAACTAGACTGTATTATGCTAAGCGAAATAAGTCAGTCAGAGAAAGACAAATACCATATGATGTCATATGTGGGATTTTAGAAAAAAAACGGATCAACATAGGGAAAGGGAAGGAAAAATAAGAAAATAGGGAGGTAAACCATAAGAGACTCTTAACTATAGGGAATAAACTGAGGATTCCTGGGGGGAAGAGGAGGGATGGGGTAACTGGGTGATGGGCACTAAGGAGGGTACTTGAAGTAATGAGCACCGGGTGTTGTACGCAACTGATGAATCACTGAATTCTGCCGCTAAAACTAATACCACATCATGTGTTAATTAAATTGAATTTAAATTAAAAATTTTAAAAACAGTCAAATTTCTTATAACTTTTTCTCATGGTAATTTTAACAGGCTACTTATTTTAGTAGAATATGATGTTGTATTCCTTGTACATTGTAATATTAGTGAATTAATTTTGGCATAGTCAGAATTAAAAGGTTGCTGAGAATGTGTTTAGGAGTACCATAAAACGTCTTTATACTGTTAAAACATTATATTATGTTAGAAAATTAAGATTTTGTGATCAAGCATACTTTTCTTTCTGCCATCGTGCTAAATTAAAGGTACTGTTCTGTTATAATATGTATACCTTATACATATTATATAATGCCTTAGAACAAATTCTGTTCTAATAGCATAGAAGGTTATACAGTGTCTGTCTACCTTATAAATTTTCTTGAAATGTTACAAATTTTTGAAATTATTTCAATTAATTTTGTCATTCAAAGCTGCATTTTTATTTAGCTGGCCAAACCAAGGCAGGAGACACAGATTTGGATGAAGGATATGCTAAGATTGGCTCATTTGCAGGCATTGCAGTTGAGATTAGAAGCTTTTCTGTTTCTCATAAATCCAAGTTAGATAGATACATGAGGCTGAATTTTTAAAATTTAGCATTAAAATATTTTATAAAGTATAAAGTTATGTGTCTACCACCATAACTTCTCCAACCAAAATGCTTATTACTCTTTTTTTAGCTCAGTCTATTCCAGCTACAGGGCCACCTTGCTTTACCTCGCACAACAAATATGCTCCCACCCTAGGGTCTTTGCACTGGATGGTCCCTTTGTCTGAAACACATTTTCCAGATATCTCATGGCTAAGCCCTCCCTGTTTGCTTCAGTTGCCTTCTCAATGAAGAAATGTAATCGGATACCACACACACCCCCATCCATTCATTGTGCTGCCCTTTTAATCCCTCTTACATTGTTCAGGTTTCTCTCATAGCACTTTTCACAATCTAATGTATACTATATCTGATTTACGTATTTTCGAAGTTTATTGTTCATTGTCTCTGTTCTACCCCTAGAATGCCTGTTTCGTAACAGCAGAGATTTTTGTCTCTTACACTCAGGGACATAGACTGAATGCCCAGAAAAGTCCTTGACACATAGTAGGTATTCATTAACAAGAGTTTTCTACTAGATTCCAAGAAGAGATAATGAGTAAGCAGTTAGATATACAAGTAAGAAAGTGAATGGAACCAAAAGTGTAAGTTTAAGACTTTTCAGTAAATTCATGCTATTTAAAATTAAGAGACTTAATGAGACTGCAAAAATAAGTGGTAAAAAGAATGAACCCTGAGCTTTTCCGGCACTTAGAGTTGGAGAGATGAAGGAGAAGGCAGTTAAAGAAACCAAATAGGGGCAGTTTAAAAAGGAAGACCAGTAAAGTAGTTGCAAAGTGCAGGAAAGTGTTTCAAGGAGGAAGGAATGATCAACCATGAAAAATGTCAATGCCAAGTCAAGTAAGACGAAGTAAGAATTGACCATTGAGGGTAGTGTGGGCCAGATAACAAAGTAGGAAGATACTGAGTTCGCCTCTTCCCATAAACAGATCAAAGCTGCAACTACATGTAAAACAACTCTGAGAACAACCTGAAGACAAGGAGAATAGCTGTTCCACAACTAAAGACATGAGGAAAAGCCAAATCAAGACAAGTGGGAGGGGCAGAGACATGATTAGGTGGGGAATCAAATCCCCAGCATAGAAAATTGCAAGCCAAAAGGATATCAAAGGCAGAGAGGTTCACCCTGGGGAGAGAGGGGATCAAGCCCCACATCAGTCACCCCCTCTTTGGGGATCTGCACCGTGAAGGCAAGCCCCCATAATATCTGGCTTTGAAAATCAGCGGAGCTTAATGCCCGGGACTTCTTCATTTTTTGGAATAGTTTGAGTTTATCTTTTCAGAGAACCAGCTCTTAGTTGTACTGATCTTTTCTTAAGTTTCTGTTTCATTTATTTGTCTGATCTTTATCATTTCTTTCCTACTACTAACTCTCACCACTTTTATTAAACATAGTACTAGGAGTGCTAGCCATAGCCATCAAACCAAAAAAAAGAAGAAAGAAAGAAAAAAAGAAAGGCATCCAAATTGGAAAAGAAGTACTAAAACTGTCCCTATTTGCAGATGGCATGGTATATGGAGACCATAAGGACTCCACCAAAAAACTGTTAGAACTAATAATTGAATTCAGTAAAGTCACAGTAATACAAAATACAAAAATAAAGTCATAGGATACAAAATTAATATACAGAGATCTCTGTTGCACTTCTCTTCCCTAACTACAAACTAGCAGAAAAAGAAACCAAGAAAATAGTCTCATTTACAGTTGCACCAAAAAAAAATGAGATGCCTAAGAATAAATTTAACCAAGGAGGTGAAAGACCTATACTCTGAAAGCTGTAAGACATTAATGAAAGATATTGAAGATGACACAAATAAATGGAAAGGTATACCATGTTCATGCATTAGAAAAATTAATATGGTTAAAATGTCCATATTTCCCAAGCAGTCTACAGATTCAGTGCAATCCCTACAAAATTCCAATAACATTTTCTCACAGAACTAGAACAAATTATCTTAAAATTTGTATGGAATCACAAAAGATTCATAGTAGCCAAAACAACCTTGAGAGAAGAGCAGAGCTGGTATCATACTCCCAGATGTGAAACTATACTGCAAAGTCGTAATTGAAACATTACGGTACTAGCACAAAAATAGGCACATAGATCAATGGAACAGAATAGAGAGCCCAGAAATAAACCCACACTTATGTGGTCAATTAATCTACAACAAAGGAAACAAGATTACAAAATGGAGAAAAGACAGTTTCTTTAATAAATGGTGCTGGGAAATCTGGACAGCTATATGCAAAAGAATGAAAACAGACCATATGTTATGCCACATACAAAAATACAATGAAATGAATTGAAGACCTAAACGTGAGACCTGAAACCGTAAAATTCCTTAAAAAAAAAAATAGGTGATAAACTTTTGGACATTGGTCTTAGCAATATTGTTTTGAATCTGTCTCCTCGGGCAAGGACCACAAAAGTAATAATGATCAGTTGGGACTACAGCAAACTAAAAAACTTTTGCACAGCAAGGAAGCTATCAACAAAATGAAAAGATAGTCTACTGAATGGGAAAGATAGTTGTAAATAATGTATCTGATAAGGGGTATTTCCAATCTGATTTAAAAAATGGATTGAGGTCCTGAATAGATATTTTTAAAAAAAGGCATGGCCAACAGGCACATGTCAAGATGCTGAACATCACTAATCACCAGAGAAATGAAAATCAGAACCACAATGACATCACTCTACACCTGTCAGAATGGCTAATATCAAAATAGATAAGAAATGTAACTACTGGCAAGGATGTGGAAAAGGAACACTTGTGCACTATTGGTAGTAATGTAAATTGTTGCAACTACTATGAAAAACAGTATGGTGGTTCCATAAAAAATTAAAAATAGGAATATTGTATGATCCAGTAATTTCACTTCTGGGTATTTACCCAAAGAAAGTGAAAACACTGATTTAAAAAGGTATCCACCCCTGTGTTCATTGCAGCATCATTTACAATAGTCAAGATATGGAAGCAACCCAAATGTCCATCAGTGGATAAATGGGTAAAGATGCAGTTGTATCTTGGGACAAATGATAGCTATACTTCTGAACATCGCATAATGTATAAACTTGTCAAATCACTGTGTTGTACACCTGAAACTAATGTTACATTGTGTGTCAGCTATACCCATAGAAAAATGAAGGGGGAGAAAAGATGTGATATATCTTTTATACCACAATGGATATTATTCAGCCATTGAAAAAATGAAATCTTATCATTTATAACAACATTGATGGACCTAGAGGGTATTAGGCCAAGTGGAAAAAGACAGAGAAAGACAAATACAGTATGATTTCACTTATATGTGGAATCCAAAAACCAAAACAAAACAGAAGCAGATTCATAAATACAAAAATCAAGCTGGTGGTTGCCAAAGAGGAGGACAGTTGTGGGATGGGTAAAGAGATGAGGGGGGGATTAAGAGGTACACACTTCCAGTTATCAAATAAATGGGTCAGGGGAACATAAAGTACAGCACTGGGAATATAATCAGTAATATTGTAATAACTTTATATGGTGAAAGATGGTAGCTACACTTGTGAGCATTTTATAACGTGTGTTAAATGTTGAATCACTGTGTTGTATACCTGACACTAACTATACTTCAGTTAAAAAACAGGTAAGTGAATGGATTGACCACTGGATATGGCAACATGAGGGTTTATTAGTGACTTTCATAGGAACAGTTTTGGTGGAGTGGTGTGAAAATAAAAGCCTAACTAGAGTCATTGGTAATGTAAATGGGAAAAGAGAAAATGGAAGAAAGACCGACACTGAGGGGTTTGCCATAGAGGAAAGGAGAAAGTCGAAGCAGTAGCTGGAAGTGGAAGTGAGATCAAGAGAGGATTTTTTTTTTAAGACAGGAGAAACAGTTGTGTATGTGTTGACAGATGAGAGGAAAACTTGACAGTGCAGGAAAGAAACAATTTCTAGGACAACGTCCTTGAGAAGCTAAGAGAAGAAAGAGACTAATAACACTGTGGAAACTTGGCATTAGAAAAGTCATACTACTTGGTGGGAGCTTATAGAAGTTATGTTTCTGGGGCACCTGGCTGGCTCAGTTGTTAAGCATCTGCCCTCGGCTCAGTCGTTATTCCAGGGTCCTGGGATCGAGCCCCAAATCGGGCTCCTCTTCCATTCTGCCTGCTTGTGTTCCCTCTCTCTCCGTGTCTCTCTGTCAAATGATTAAATTTTTAAAAAAATCTTGGGGGGAAAAAAAAAAGTTATTTTTCCATTTCTCAGTCAATTAAGAATCCAGGTCATCAGCTGAGAGTGAAGAAGGGGTTGCAGTATTGGAGTTTTGTCAAGTAGTCTTTTAAAACAGTATGGTTTGATTGTAAGGATTGAGAAATGTAATATGATCACCAATAGCCTTATTATAATCCGAGTTGAGATCATTACTTATGAATATAAAATGAATCTAAAATCAACTGATTGTGGTTACTTTTCTCCATGTTCAAGCTGTACAGTGTTGGGATGGAGAAGGCAGAGAGTTGGATTTAACAAGGTTTAGGGTCAGCCAAGAGTATATGACAAAGGGAAATAGAAGCAAGGGAATGATTACAACAGTTGGCCATCGAAGCTCAGCCAGGTGGAAAGTTACAACATAAGTAGGCAAAGAATAATCAAAAGATGTTGGTCAAATAGATCGGAGGACCCAATAGGATCAAGGCATGGTTGGAGTCGGCATGCAAAGATGAGGAAAAAAAGAACAGTGGTATTACTATATAGCATAGTTGATAGTACAGGTCCTGGAATAGCACAGAAACTGAGTTTGGATGCTGACTCTGCCACTTAGTAGTTAGTGTGACTGTGGGTAGTTATTTAAGCTCTTCAAGCCTAAATTTCTTCATCAGTGAAATGGGAATGCTATTAGTCCCTATCTCAGAGTGTAAAGATTCGGTCATGTCATACAAGTAGGGCACTGAGTTCCTGCATATAGGGAGCTCTGAAATTTTAGCTTCTTAGGGAAAATGCAAAAATATTGGCATTTATATCTGAATTCTCAAATTATGAGTGATTTTAATTCTTTCATTCTTTTCTTTATCTTTTAAAGATTTTGCAGTAAGTATTATTCCCAAAATTGCACCCCCACACACAGTAAGTTTTTTTAGTTGTAGCTCAACTAAAGTTTCAATGGTTAAAAACTGAAAACCAAATGTTATTGAGTTTATGTAGCTTTGGAAAACCAGAAGTATCTGGGCTGAGATAATAGTGATTTTTACCTTAAGAACTCTTTCTTAAGACAGAGAAAGCAGATGTTTGTAGCTCTTGTTTATGTGGCTACACTTTATAATCATTATTGGTAATAATAATTGAGGGAAAACTCAGTGCTACCATTACCCCATAAGAAAAAAAAAAAACCTGTTCCACCACTTGTTGGACTTTGATTTTAGCTTAATTCTTGAAAAGTTTTTTCCCACAAACAGGAGCTCTTTTATAATATAAATCCCCTTAAGAATGAAGTCACAGCTTAACCCTTTGTTACTAAAGCCAAGAGCAAGCAAAAATGAGTCACGGAAGAGATGCCTGGGAGTGTTGGAAGAGAGCAATAAGGCCAGTAGAGAGATACCACAGGAATTTTGTCCCATGCTGGTCCTGACTGTTCCTTACCTCTATATGTTGAATGCCTATATTTATACTTACAACATAGATTTTATTGCAAATAAATAAATAAGTCAAATTCAGTTTAACCTGTTGGCATTGGCAATTTACTCTGAAAAGGGTTGTAATTAGGATGGCCATAGAATTTATTATGGTGCCTTTGCCAAAGTTGCTTATGTCTTTGTGGATTTATCTTGGACTTTTGGAATTCCACAAATGAATCTTAAATTTTAAAATGGCTGCAATTAAAATACATAGTTCTTATCTTTGCCACTATTATAGTTGTTGGTTTGGGGCTAGTCTCCAGTTCTCTCTGAGATTGTTTCCAGCTCTGTAAAATTATGTATAATTTAATTCTTTATAATCAAATGTGATAACAAAGAATTTTATAAACTTGCTTCTCCTGGAGCACTTGTTAAAAATCTCAAGTTCTGGGGGTGCCTGAGTGGCTCAGTGGGTTAAGCCTCTGCCTTTGGCTCAGGTCATGATCTCAGGGTCCTGGGATTGAGACCTGCATCGGACACTCTGCTCAGCAGGGAGCCTGCTTCCTCTCTCTTTCTCTCTGCCTACCTCTCTTCCTGCCTCTCTGCCTACCTGTGATCTCTCTCTCTCTGTCAAATAAATAAATAAAATCTTTTTAAAAATTAAAAAAAAAAAATCTCAAGTTCTGTTCCTGCCTCCCCTGATGATGTTGGTTCCAGAGGTTTGAGATAGGACCCTGGGATCAGTCAATAAACACCATCTCCCTCTCTCTGCCTATCTTTGTTATATTCCTAATCTGCTTCCTGTCTCTGTGAATTTGTGTACTAGATACCGCATGAGTGGAGTCATACAGTATTTGTCCTTTTGTATCTGACTTCTTTCAGTTAGCATAATGTTCTCAAGGTTCATTATGTTATAGCATATATTACTTCAGTTTTTTAATGGCTGAATATATTGTATTTTATGGATATGACATTAATTTTTCATCCATCAGTTGATGGTTATTTCTACTTTTTGGTTATGATAGATAACCAGATACTTCCCTGAACATTCATGTATAGGTTTTTGTGTGTGTGTGTACATAATGTTTTCACTTTTCTTGGGTGTATACCTAGGAGAGGAATACTAAGTCATACGGTAATTCTGTGTAACTTTTCAAGGAATTGCCAGACTATTTTCCACAGAGGCTGCACCATTTTTATGTGAAGGTATGAGGGTCCTACTTTCTCTACATCCTCCTCTAAGCTTGTTATTTTCCAATTTTTGTTATTCATTATAGCCATCCGAGTGTAAAATGTTATCTTGTGGTTTTCATTTGCATTGTCCTAATGAATGATACTGAGCATCTGTTTGTGTACATGTTGGTCACTTGAATGTCTTTGGGAAAATGTCTTCATACTTTTTTACCCATTTTTACTTGGCTTATTTAGCTTTTTAATGTTGAGTTGTAAGAGTTCTTTATAAATTTTGAATACTAGACCATTGTCAGATAAATGACTTGCAGAAATGTTCTCCCATTTTGTATGTTTTCTTTTCCCTTTTTTGATAGTTTCCTTTAACACCTAAAAATGTTTAATTTTGATGAAGTCCATTTTGTCCATTTTTCCTTTGGTTGCTTATACTGTGGTATCATATCAAAGAAACTGTAACCTTACTGTAAATTCATAGAGATTTTCACCTGTTTTAAAAGTTTTATAGTTTTAGTTCTTATATTTAGAACTATGGTCCATTTTTAGGTAATTTTTGTATATGATAAAGAGGTAGGAGTACAAATTCATTCTTTTGCATTTGGTACCCATCCAAGCTGTCCCAGTATCATTTGTTGAAAAGACTTTCCCTAAAGAAGTCTTACACCAACTTCTTTCTCTTTTTTTTCTTTTTTTTTAAAGATTTTATTTATTTATTTGACAGAGAGAGATCACAAGTAGGCAGAGAGGCAGGCAGAGAGAGAGGGAAGCAGGCTCCCTGCTGAGCAGAGAGCCCGATGCAGGACTCGATCCCATGACCCTGAGGTCATGACCTGAGCCGAAGGCAGAGGCTTAACCCACTGAGCCACCCAGGCGCCCCCAACTTCTTTCTTTTTCAGTGAAAAAATTAGGGATGATTTTACTGAAATATTTCATCATTTTTTTAAATGCTGTTGTGTGACTAAGAAGAGTTCTATATAGTTGTTTCTATAGGTTTTCTTAAAGAAACAATAGGATTTAGGCCAGTACATCTCCCCAATAGTAAAACCTACATTTTATTTTTTTTAAGTTTTTCTTAATATATTTATTCATTTTTAAATAATCTCTACACCCGTCTGGGGCTCAAACTCATGACCCTAAGATCAAGAGTTGCATACTCTTCTGACTGAACTAGCCTAGTGCCCCAAAACTTACATTTTTTTTCACATTTTATTTTTTCTAATGATTTTATTTATTTATTTGGTGAGGACACAGAGGGAGAGGGAGAAACAGACTCCCTGCTGAGAGGGAGCCCGACCTGGGGCTTGATCCCAGGAGACTGAGATCATGACCTGAGCTAGAGGCATCCACTTAACTGATTGAGCCACCTAGGCACCCCTAAAACTTAGATTTTAAAGAAACTTCTTAGGCTGTCTTATGCTTTTTAAATTGACTAGAGCTTATGCTTAGTTTCAGTTCATTAGTTGTGTTTGAAGTAGATTCTTCACTAGTACAATTGGTCCTTGAACAATACAGTTTGGAGTGCCAATCCCCCGTGTAGTCAAAAATCCATATATAATTTTTGACTCCCCAGTAACTCCATTACTATTAGCCTTACTGATAATATAGTCAAATAACACATATTTTGTATGTTATACATATTTTACACTGTATTCTTATGATAAAATAAGCTAGAGAAAAAAATGTTATTAAGAAAAATCATAAGGAAGAGAAAATACATTTACAGTACTATGTATAATTGAACTCATGCAGTTCAAACCTGTGTACATTCGTTGTTGGGGCACCTCTGAGACAGTACCCTGTCTCACATAGCCCATTGTGATTTCAAGATATTCTAGATTTCCTTTAGTTTTAAGTTTATGCTTCAGATTTCTTGTATTGAAATACCAGTCTTTGACAAGGATGTGGTGAAATTGGAATCTTCACATGTTACTTACAGAATGTAAACTGGTGCAGTCACTTTGGGAAACAATTCAGCATTTCCCCAAACTATTAAACATAGAATTACCGTATGACCCAGCATTTCCACTCCTAGGTGTACCATCCAAGAGAAGTAAAAACATACCTCCGCACAAAAACTTGCACATGTAGCAATGTTATTCACAATAGCCAAAAACCAGAAACAACCTAAATGTCCACCAGCAGATGAACAGATCAACAAAATGTGGTAAATTCATACAATGAAATATTATCCGGCTCTTTTATAAAATGAAGTACTGGGACACCTGGGTGGCTCAGTCGGTTAAGCACCTGCCTTTTGCTCATGTCCTGGGATCGAGTCTCACATCGGACTCCCCTGCTCGGCTGGGATTCTGCTTCTTCCTCTCTCTCTGCCTGCCACTCTGCCTACTTGTGCTCTGTCTCTCTGTCGAATAAATAAATAAATAAAATCTTTAAAAAAAAAAAAAGTGAAGTACTGATACATGCTACAACATCCATGAACCTTGAGAACATTATACTAAATGAAAGAAACTAGTCTCAAATGTAACTGTATGATTCCATTTATATGAAATGTCCAGAATAGGCAGATCTATAGAGACAGAAAGTAGATTAGCAGTTCCCTAGGATTAGGGGAGGAACAGTGACTGCTAATGGGTTTTCATTCTTCTGGGGTGATGACATGTTTTGAAATTAGATTGTGGTGATGATTGTACAATTCTGAATATATGAAAACTATTGAACTATACAAAATACAAAATATTATACAAAATATAATAAAGCTATACAAAATGCATGTATAAAAATATACCAGCTCTTGTACCCAATTAAAAATAATGGTTTTTAAATTATTATACTTTAGAAAACATAAAGGAGATAATAAAATAATAAAAACATGACTATATGCTTTTCTAATATGAGAGAATTTCTTGTGGGTCTAAGCAGGTATGTAAACCAGATACAGGGCTTGATCCCAGGACTTGGGATCATGACCGGAGCCAAAGGCAGGCACTTAACGACTGAGCCACCCAGGCTCCCCCCACCCATTATTTAGTTTCTTAGCTGCTATATTTCCCCCTTTATATCAGCTCTTAAATTGTAATTAATTTGTTGTGTATAATGTTGTTATTTCACCGTACTTGAGGTTGCAAAAAAAAGTCACATTTTTTTCCTTCAAAAATAACTTAAATGTATTGAAGAGCAGTTTAGCAAAGTTGACAAGTAGGCCACTTTCAGACATTTTAGGAGATCACTGTCTTCCTCTAGAAAAAATACCAACCAGAGGATAATTCTTGCCCCCCCTATTTAAATATTACAGCAGAAATGAGCAAGCCACATGCTTTGTTGAAGGAAAATAGCACCACTTAGTTTGCCCTCCTTTCCCCTACCGTTACCCCTTTTTCTAATGCTGAAGTTTGTTTTGCTAATGTGTCATTTTCTCCCTCAGTCTCCATAATAGCTGTGACTGAATTCAAGCAAATATTGGAGTAACTAGTTCTGTCTTAGACTAATTCTAACATTGATGCCAGGTTGTTCATATATTCATGCAAAAGATATAAAATGATGGCAGTGTCTCTGTTGTCTAATAGTTATATATCAAAAGTCCACTTACCTCTAGCAAAATGAAATTGAATTAGATACCAGTAATGATGTTTTTATAGTTACAGTCATCAAATAATTTTATTTTGGCTAGAGGTAAAGATTTATTTGACCTGTAACAATACTTACTATATTAATGCAGTTTTACTTACTTTAAGTATTGAGATGGCTGTTTGCCTGTAACAAGATGGGCTTGTTCCTGATCAGGTCATGATTCCAGGGTCCTGGGATCGACCGGGGGAAGTTTGTGATGCTTGTGGCTTATGTAAGAAACAACATAAAACATTTTTCAGTATTCTAGATGTGTAAACGACTTGAAGAAGCAACTCAGTGCTTTAGAATTATAGTGGATAAGAAGAAAATGATGTAAGCAATAAAGAGGATGGCTAAACACCTGAAAGAATTATAAATCTCTGCTATCCAATAGGAGATTATTAAAAATAACTTAAGAATGGATAGTCATATTGGCTAGACTTTTAAATTTACTAGAGGGCTGTAAACTTAAGAGAACTTTTTAGGCTTCAAAAGGTAGCTTTATAAGAGATGAATATGAATGTTTTTAATCAGTGAAAGCAAAAAGGTTTTTTAAATCATATTGGTAAGAATTTATTTATGATGCAGACAACTAAGAGAAGTAAAAAATGGTGATAAGATTTTATATGTCTGAAGTAAGGTGAGAGAAATTGGAAAGTAGGTCTTATAAAAATCCATAGTGTCTTTGTGTTTAGACTTAGAATTCTCTGGCTCTTAACTTTGGTTTAAAGATACTAGCTAACTTGCCAAAGTTTTATTATAAATATTTAGTTGTTTTTTTCTTTAAGATTTTATTTATGTATTTGACAGAGACACAGCAAGAGAGGGAACACAAGCAAGGGGAGTAGGAGGGAGAAGCAGGCTTCCCACTGAGCAGGGAGCCCAGTGTGGGGATGTGGGGCTCAAATCCAGGACCCTGGGATCATGACCTGAGTCAAAGGCAGACACTTAACAACTGAGCCACCCAGGTACCCTAGTTGTTTGTTTTGTCTTTTTTTTAAAAATTTTTTATTATTTATTTGACAGACAGAGATCACAAGTAGGCAGAGAGGCAGGCAGAGAGAGAGAGAGAAGCAGGCTCCCCACTGAGCAGAGAGCCTGATGCGGGGCTCGATCCCAGGATCCTGAGATCATGACCTGAGCCGAAGTCAGAGGCTTAACCCACTGAGCCACCCAGGCACCCCTGTTTTGTCTTTTAAATAATTTTCTTTCTTTGTGGAAGTTGAGTTTTACCAAGGAATATGGGTACTAAATAATGTCTCTTCTTTACTGTAGGTAAAACTTCAGTGAAGAAGCTGACAAAAAAGGTAAGCAGTATGTGTGGGAGAATTCTTTCTTCCTTTCTGTTTTTTGGTGACATAGAAAATGACCTTTTATAAGTTAAAATTTAAAGATTTCAATGTGTATTCAAAGGATATCGAGGATAAACTGGCAGGAATCCAACCAGCTCGTTGTGGATCAACCTTTTTTAGAGACCTTGGTGATAAAGGTAATTTTGATTTGTTAAATTTCTACTTGTTTCATCTAACCAGAGTATTGTTAAGGGGTTGTTGTGAAGCCTGAAACTGTATGGTAGAGAGCCAATGTAGAAAATGCCATGTTGTTTACTAGATTTTTTAATGCCATGTTCTTTAATAGATGTTTTTAAATCAAAATAAAATGTTCATTGAGAAATAATTTTCTCAAACTGTCTGAGAGATTACAGCTTAATTATTAAAACATCAATTTTAATTAAAGCTTGAGGAGGAGGAATGTAGCAAGAGAAGGCCTCAGAGAGATCCAGAGGAACACCAGCTTTTAAGGGAGTAGAAGAGGAAGCAGTGCTCATGAAAGAGACAAGGGCAGAGTGATCAGAGAAGTAGAGGAGAATCAGGAGGATGTTATCACAAAAGCCAAGAGGAGAAAGTGTTAGGGAAAGAAAAAAGTAAGTTCAGGCCACTTGAGAGACATGGTGTAAGCAAGGAGATTTAAAGGTCAGTAGCTGAGGGCGGAGATAGAAAGCCAGGGGAATGTTGTTTAATGTTAGATGAAGATACTTGAGCACATTTCTTATCGATGAGAGGGAAACATATATAATAAAATGTTAGATGAAGATACTTGAGCATAATTTATCGATGAGAGGGAAACATATATATTATATTATATATAATATAGTAATATAATTATATAATACTTAATAAGATATAAGAGAAAGGAAGTATGAATGGGAGAAAATCCTAGAAAATGGGAGAGAAGGGATTGTCTTCACAGCAAAAATGGAAGGATCAGCATTCCACAGGGTGCATAGCTTTTTTCACTGTATCAGTAGGAAAGGATGAACAGGTGGGTAATTTAATGCAGGCATTTGCAAATTTAGTGGCAGGAAGTAAAAGCAGGTTGTTCTGGATAGCTTTTATTTTTTTATATAAAGTAGGACATATGGAAAAAGAAGGTTTGAAGTAGCTTCTGTGGTTAGGAAAGAGACCAGACCAAAGAAACATAGAGTTCTGGGAAGCCTGAAGGGATCAGAAGATAGTGTAGGACATGAAAGAAAAGTCACCAGTCAGTGCAATTGTGTAATGATCTTCCTGCAGGCTACATGTAGGAATAGAAATGTTGGACAGTTGTACTGGATTTAGGATTTTGCTGAGCAAATGGGTGGAAAAAGAATCACAGATAGGGAGTAAGGCTGTTGAGGGCAAGAGAGGTTTTTAGTAATGAGCCATGGAATCTAAGCAAAATAATGGAGAATAAAGTAGAATAGTAAAAGAAAGTAAAAGGGAGTTGAAAAGAGGAAAGTGGGGCAGTCAAGAGAGCTGCCAGTGAGGTTGAAGAATAGGTATAGTAGGAGTCCAAGAGCAGAAAAGAACTTGCAGTCATAAAATGTTTAGATTTATCATTTCAGAGATGAAGCGGTTCCAGCAGATTTCAGGGTTCTAGGTGTGGACCTGGAATTAGATGACTAAAGTAGAAGTAGATTGCAAAGTTAACATAGTGAAAGTTCTCAAGGGTCTGAGAGATAGGGTTTTGTCAGACAGAAGGACAGTGAATCAAGTACTAAAGTCTTCAGGGACTAAAAGATGATGGGAGGGAACTTAGGTAGATGACCACTAAGAAGAAAAATAAAAGGTGGCCTCGCTGGATGGCATTAACCTCAAAGACACAAAGTTTTTATAAGCGGTTAGAAGAGAAAAGGTCTGGAATTAACACTGAGGTAGAAAAAAATGAATAACCTCTATTTTAGAAGTCTGCAGAGGTACCAGTACCCTTAGTAGAGAGATCCAGATTTTGGATAAGGCAAGACTGCACATGCAGTAAATAGATTAAAGATGTGTACTATGGAAAGAGAATTTCAGAAAGCATGGTAGGAAAGCTTGGGTAGAAGGAGAGGTGTAGGAGATTGGTTGAATCAGGAAAGATGAAGCATACACCAGCATGCAGATGTATAAACAAAGAGGATAGATACTATTTTGGAATGGCTGATGAGGCTGTTGAGAATGGTAGGACACAAGCCAGAGAGGTGCACAGAGCCTAAATCATACATCCCTTTACAGGACATATTAAAGAGTTTAGACCTTATCCTAAGAAGAATAGATTGCCACTAAAAAGTAAGAAAGTGACAAATCAGATGAGAACAGTCACTCTAGCAGCTAGGTAGTGAATGGATTGAGGAGGGACCAAAGGAAAAATTAAGAGGTTTTGCATTAACAGCATGGGGTTATATGCTAGGGAAGAGGTGGCAAAAATGGAGAGAAGAGTGTAGATTTGATAGGTATTTTGTTGATAGAATCGGTAGGACCTAATGACTGATTGCATATGAGAGGGGACGAAGAAAACAGAATTGTGTATGGTGCCCAAGTTTCTGGTTTGATCAGCAAGGTGAATGTGCCATTCACCAAGACACATGGGTCATAGGGAAAGGACTAAGTGTGGGGAGGGAAGGGCGAGGAATGAGTCCAGTTTAGGACATACTGAGTTCAGGTTTAAGAATATTCAGACACACAGCAAAGGAAACAGTCAACAAAACAAAGAGGCAACCTACGGAATTGGAGAAGGTATTCGCAAATGACAATACAGACAAAGGACTGATATCCAGGATATATAAAGAACTCCTCAAACTCAACATATACAAAACAGATAATCATATCAAAAAATGGGCAGAAGACATGAACAGGCACTTCTCCAAAGAAGACATAGAAATGGTTAACAGACACATGAAAAAATGTTCATTATCACCAATCATCAGGGAGATTCAAATCAAAACCACATTGAGATAACACCTTACACCAGTTAGAATGGCCAAAATTAATAAGACAGTAAACAGTGTGTGTGGGAGAGGATGTAGAGAAAGGGCAACCCTCTTACACTGTTGGTGGGAAAGCAAGTTGGTGCAGCCACTTTGGAAAACAGTGTGGAGATTCCTTAAGAAATTAAAAAGAGAGCTACCATATGACGCTGCAATTGCACTACTGGGTATTTACCCCAAAGATACAGATGTAATGAAAAGAAGGGCCATCTGTACCCCAGTGTTCATAGCAGCAATGGCCACAGTCTCCAAACTGTGGAAAGAACCAAGATGCCCTTCAACAGACGAATGGATAAGGAAGATGTGGTCCATATACACTGTGGAGTATTATGCTTCCATCAGAAAGGATGAATAACCAACTTTTGTAGCAACATGGACGGGACTGGAAGAGATTATGCCGAGTGAAGTAAGTCAAGCAGAGAGAGTCAATTATCATATGGTTTCACTTATTTGTGGAGCATAAGAAATAACACGGAGGACATGGGGAGATGGAGAGGAGAAGAGAGTTGGGGGAAATTGGAGAGGGAGACGAACCATGAGAAACTATGGACTCTGAAAAACAATCTGAGGGTTTTGGAGGGGCAGGGAGTGGGAAGTTTGATGAGCCTGGTGGTGGGTATTAGGGAGGGCACGTATTGCATGGAGCACTGGGTATGATACATAAACAATGAATTTTGGAACACTTAAATTAAAATAAATAAAAATAGAAATAAAAAGAATATTCAGACATCTAGGGGCGCCTGGGTGGCTTGGTCAGTTGGTTGTCTGCCTTTGGCTTAGGTCATGATCCCATGGTCTTGGGATTGAGCCCCACATTGGGGTCCTTGCTCAGCAGGGGAGTCTGCTTCTCCCTCTCTCTCTCCGCCCCTGCTTGTGCTTGCTCTCTCTCTCAAATAAATAAATGTTAAAAGAAAAAAAAAAAAAAAAAGAATTGTCAGCCATAAATGGCCCCTGAAGCTGCTGTTGCAGATGTAACCATACAGGAAGCACTTAGGAGAGAAGAGGCCCTGAGATAAAACAGCTCAGTTTAAGGGGCGCCTGGGTGGCTCAGTGGGTTAAAGCCTCTGCCTTCGGCTCAGGTCATGATCCCAGGGTCCTCTCTGCTCAGCGGGGAGCCTGCTTCCCCCTCTCTCTGCCTGCCTCCCTGCCTACTTGTGATCTCTCTCTCTGTGTCAAATAAGTGAATAAAATCTTTAAAATAAAATTTTTTAAATAATATTTTTTAAAAAAACAGCTCTGGTTAAAGAACACACAGAAAAAGAGAGGGGCCTTTTACAAGGCTTGAGAAGGAGTGGTCAGTCAGGGACTCACCCACGGGAGTGACTTCACCAGTGCGGTGCTGTAAGTACTTCCTTCCAAAACAAGTGTACGTGATCAATAACAATTTTAATAGCTACAAATACTTACTAAAGGCTTCCTATGTATCAGATACTATACTGACCCTCCTACATGTATTACTACATTTAATCCTCACAACATTCCTTTGAGGAAGCTATCTTCATTTCATACCCCCATTTTATAGCTGGGTTAACTGAGGCACAGAGGGGTTAAGTAACCTGCCCAAAGTCATATACAGGTAGTAAAAGCAATTTACAAATAGCATTTAGTGGAAGAAGAGTTAAGATAGCAGAGTAGTATGCTTGCCTTGTCCCATGAACACAGCCAGATAAATACAGATCACCCTGAACATCCAAGAAATTGATCTGAGGACTGAGAGAACAAACTGCACAAACTAGAGGGAGAAAAGAGGCCACAGCATGGAAGGTAGGCGACATGATTTGGGGAAGAAAAGAATCGTGGGTGCTGCAGGGGAGAGGGAGCCCTGATCTTGGGTGGGGCGGGTATTGCACACGAGAGCAAACAGGAACCATGCAGGGGATTGCACAAGAAAAGTGCTTCCCCAGCACCAATGACTGGGAAAACGAGGGGCTGATTGTTAGAAGTTTTTACAAACAGCAGAGCTCAAGGACTGAAGTTTTAAAATCACTTGAGCCTGGCAGGCATATTGGTGCTCCTGCGAAGGAAGAGGGCAGAGGCCGAGGACCAGACAGCATGGTCTAAGGATCCCCTGGGTCACACTGGCAGAGACAGTTCCCCTTCTTAGAGTTTGGGAGAGACAGCACTGCTTCTCAGAGGGCAAAAGAACTGGCAGGCACCATTGAGCTGCCCCATTCATTAGCATAGAAGCAGAAGCATCTGCTCAGGGCAGCTAACCTGGATGCTTTTTGTTACTCTTTACCATAAACTCCAAGCCTCTGTGTGTTTGTGTAACTGCCTTTCTGGGATAACAAACCCACACCAGCCACAATGCAGCAAGACCCTTCCCCAGAGGGTCAGTGTAGGTCCATGCCATTCCTGGTCCCTAAAATTTGGAGTTTTGAAACCCAGACAGTCTTCTGAGATACAACACAGGAGCACTGTGCTGCCAGCTGGGCAGGTGACTCAGACGCAGGATGAAGGCAGAGATCTGAAGGATGTCTGGGACACACAAGAAGAGACTGGTAACTTTTCCGTGAGGGCTTCCTGAATAGTGGTGGGCACAAACCCCTCTCCCCTGCCCATCAGCACGGTCCGACTTCATTGAGCAGCACAGTGCCCACAGTGAAGGCTTGAGCCGCTTACACCAAAATCCAAGCGCTCTTCAAGTGCTTCTTTACTAAGGCAAGTGTGCCTGAGAGCCAGAGTAGCAGTGGGCCCCCTCCTCCAGAAGACCAGCACAAACCCACCACACACACACCAAGTCTGCTGACCATAGAATGCTGCAAAGCTTCAGCTCTAGTGGAAACAGGATCTAGCCTCTTTTAACAAGCAGACCAAAACACACCTCGTTAAAATTTGCTACACAGTAGACAAAGTCCAAACACTCCCCACAGCAGCAAAGAGAAACTGTATAGGACTGACCTAGGGAAAGATCAGCCAAAACCCAAAAGCATACTGCACACAGCATACACCAGAGACACTTCCCGAAGTACCAGGCCCTGGACAGTATACGATGTCTTCTTAATATAGCCATTAGTCTCAGAAGCAGGGAGCATAATAGTCTTTCCCAACACACAGAAGACAGAGAGCTAGACAAAATGCAAAGATGGAGGAATTCATTCCAAAAAGAACAAGAAAAGGTCATGGCCAGGAATCTAATTGAAACGGATCTAAGTAAGATGCCTTCACCAGAATTTAGAACAATAATTGTAAGGATACTAGCTGGGCTTGATAAAAGCATAAACAACACCAGGGAGTCCCTTACTACAGAGATTAAAAAAAAAAAAACCCTAAAAACTAGTCAGGTCAAAATAAAAAATGCTATAACTGAGATGCAAAACCAACTGGATGTAATGACCACAAGGATGGAAGAAGCAGAAGAATGAATAAGTGATAAAAGAAGATAAAATTACGCAAAATAAGCTGAAAAGAAGAGGGAAAGAAAAATATTGGATCACAAATGTAGACTTAGGAAATTCTGCGACTTCATGAAACATAATAATATTTGTATCACAGGAGTCCCAGAAGAAGAAAAGAAGGAAAGGGGGCAAAGGGTTTCTTTGAGGAACTTATATCTGAAAGGTTCCCAAATCTGGGGAAGGAAACAGGCATCCAGATCCAGGAGGCACAGAGAAACCCCATCAAAATCAACAAAAGCAAGCCAGTGTCAAGACATCTTAGTAAAATTTATAAAATCCACAGGCAAGGAAAACATCCTGAGAGCAGCAAGGGAAAAGAAATCCCTAATTTACTAAGCTTGACAGATAAGTTTAGCAGCGAACTTACCCACAGAAACTTGGCAGGCCGTGGGCACCTGGGTGGCTCAGTCAGTCAGTCATCTACCTTTGGCTCAGGTCATAATCCCAGGGTCCTCAGATCAAGCCACACATCAAGTTCCCTGTTCAGCTAGGAGTCTGCTTCTCCAGCTCCCTCTGCCCCCACCCCATCTGTGCATTCACGTGCATGCACTCTCTCTCTCTCACTCTCACTCTCTTTCTCTTCCAAATAAACAAAATCTTTAGGAAAAAAAAAAAAAACTTGGCAGGCCTGCAAGGGACTGATATGATATATTCAACATGTTGAATGAGAAAAATACGCAGCCAAGAGTATTTTATCCAGCAAGACTGTCATTCAAAATAAGAGAGATAGTTTCCCAGACAAACAAACTAAAGGAGTTCATGGCCACTAAACCAGCCCTACAAGAAATATTAAAGGGGACTCGTTGAGTGGGAAAGAAAGACAAAAAGTAATGAAGACTAGAAAGGAACAGAGAAAATCTCCAGAAACAACTTTACAGGTAATACAGTGGCACTAAATTCATATCTATCACTAATCACTCTGAATGTAAATGGACTTAAATGCTCCAGTCAAAAGACATATGGTGACTGAATGAATAAAAAATGTAAGACCCATCTATAAGCTGCCTACAAGAGACTCACTCTAGACCTAAAGACACCTACAAACTGAAAGGGAAGGGATGAGAACCACTTATGCTAATGGATGTCAAAAGAAATGGGTGTCTTATATCAAACTAGATTTTAAACCAAAGATTGTAACAAGAGACAAAGGGCACTCTATCATAATAAAACAGTCTATCCAACAAGAACATCTAACAATTGTAAATATTTATGCCCCTAACATGGGAAATATAAATCAATTAATACAGTAACAGTGGGAAACTTTAATATCCCACTTTCTGCAGTGGACACATCATCCAAGCAGAAAATCAACAAGGAAACAGTGGCTTTGGATGACACAGTGGACCAGATGGACTTAACAGATACATTCAGAACATTTCATCCTAAAGTAGCAGAATACACATTCTTGTCAAGTACACATGGAACATTTTTCCAGAATAGATCATAGGCTAGGTCACAAATCAGGCCTCAACAAATAAAAAAAAAAGATTGAGATCATACCATGTGTATTTTTTTTACTACAATTCTTATGAAACTTAAAATCAACCACAAGAAAAAAATTTGGAAAGACCACAAATACAGGAGGTTAAAGAACACCCTACAAAGAATTAATAGGTTAACCAGGAAATTAGAGAAGAAATTTAAAAAAAATAACGTGGAAGGAAATGAAAATGAAAATACAACAGTCCAAAACCTTTGAGATGTAGCAAAAGCAGTCATAAGAGGGAAGTATATAGCAATACAAGCCTACCTCAAGAAGCAGAAAAAAAAAACCTCAAATACACAACTTAATGTTATACCTAAAGGAGCTAGAAAAGGAACAGCAAATAAAGCCTAAAGCCAGCACAAGGGAAATAATAAAGATTAGAGCAGAAATAAATGATATAGAAACAAAAAAAGAAGAACAAAAAATAGGAAAATGGATCATTTAAACTAGGAGCTGATTCTTTGAAAGAATTAATAAAATTGATAAACTTCTAGCCAGACTTAACAAAAGAAAAGAAATAAGACCCAGATGAATAGAATCATGAATGAAAGAGAAGAGCTCACAACCAACATTACAGAAATAAAATTATAAAAGAATATTATGAAAAGTTGTGCCAGCAAACTGGGCAATCTGAAAGAAATGCATAAATTCCTAGAAACATACAAACTACCAAAACTGAAACAGGAAGAAATAGAATATCTGAACAGAAAGAAACTGAGTCAGTAATCAACAATCTCCCAACAAACAAATGTCCAGGGGCATGTGGCTTCTCAGGGAAATTCTACCAAACATTTAAAGAGTTTATACCTATTTTCCTAAAACTATTCCAAAAAACAAAAATGGAAGGAAAACTTGTGTACTCATTCTCTGAGGCCAGCATTACCTTTATTTCAAAAACAAAGACTGCACTAAATAGAATCACAGGCCAATATCTCTGATGAACATGGATACAAAAATTCTCAACAAGATAACTAAATAATAGGATCCAACAATACATTAAAAGGATTACTCACCACAATCAAGTGGGATTTATTCCTGGGCTGCAAGGGTGGTTTAATATTTGCAAATCAATCAACCATATTAATAATATGCCATATTAATAATACCATATTAATTAAAAAGATAAGAACCATTTGATCCTTTGAATAAGTACAGAAAAGGCATTTGACAAAATACAGCATACGTTCTTGATAAAAACCAACAAAGTAGTTATAGATGGAACATACCTTAACATTGTAAAAGCCATGTGTGAAAGAACCACAGCTCATTCCATCTTCAATGCGGAAAAACCTGAGAGATTTTCCCCTAAGGTCAGGAACATGACAGAGATGTCCACATTGTTATTTAATATAGTACTGGAAGTCCTAGCCTTAGCAATCAGAAATGAAAGGCATCCAAATCAGCAAGGAGGAAGTCAAACTTTCACTATTTGCAAACAAAATGATACTCTATGTAGAAAACCTAAAAGACTCAACCAAAAAATTGCTAGAATTGATACACAAATTCAGCAAAGTCACAAGATATAAAATCAACATACGTGACATTTCTATAAATCAGTAATGAAGCAGCAGAAAAAGAAATCGGGCGCCTGAGTGGCTCAGTGGATTAAGCCTCTGCCTTCGGCTCAGGTCATGATCTCAGGGTCCTGGGATCGAGTTCCGATTCTGGCGCTCTGCTCGGCAGGGAGCCTGCTTCCTCCTCTCCTCTCTGCCTGCCTCTCTGCCTACTTGTGATCTCTCTCTGTCAAATAAATAAATAAAATTTTTTAAAAAAAGAAGAAATCAAGGAATTTATCCCATTTACAGTTGCACCAAAAAACATAAGATACCTAGGAATAAATGTAACCAAAGAGGTAAAGGATCTATACTCTGAAGACTATAGAACACTTAAGAAAGAAATTAAAGAGGACACAAAGAAATGGAAAAAACATCCCATGCCCATGTATTGGAAGAACAAGTACTGTAAAAATGTCTATAGTACCCAAAGCAGTCTACACATTTAATAAATCCCTATCAAAATACCACCAGCATTTTTCACAGAGCTAAAACCATCCTAAAATTTGTATGGAACTCCAGAAGACCATGGAATAGCCAAAGCAGTCTTGAAAAAGAAAAAAGCAAAGCTGAAGGCATCAGAATGTGGGACTTCAAGCCTTATTACAAAGCTGTAGTGATCAAAACAGTATGGTACTGGCAAAAACAAAACAAAAAATCAGACACCTAACCTATGATCAGTGGAACAGAACTGAAAACCCAGAATGGTCCCGCAACTGTATGGTCAGCTCATCTTCAACAAAGCAGGAAAGAGTATCCAATGTAAAAAAGACAGTTGGGGTGCCTGGGTGGCTCAGTGGGTTAAGCCTCTGCCTTCGGCTCAGGTCATGATCTCAGGATCCTGGGATCGAGCCCCGCATCGGGCTCTCTGCTCAGTGGGGAGCCTGTTTCTCCCTCTCTCTCTGCCTGCCTCTCTGCCTACTTGTGACCTCTCTCTCTCTGTCAAATAAATAAATTAAATATTTTTTAAAGTCTCTTCAAAAATAGTATTGGGAAAAATGGATAGCCACATGCAGAAGAATAAAACTGAACCACTTTCTTATACCATACACAAAAATTCAAAGTGGATGAAAGACCTACCTGTGAGACAGGAAGCCATCAAAATCCTAGAGAACACAGGCCGCAACCTCCTTGACATCAGCTGTAGCCACCTTCTTACAGACATATCTCTGGAGGTAAGGGAAACAAAAGCAAAAATGAACTCCTTGGACCTCATCAAGATAAAAAGCTTCTGCTCAGTGAAGGAAGCTGTCAACAAAACTAAAAGGAAACCTACTGAATGGGAGAAGATATTTGTAAATGACATATCTGATAAAGGATTAGTATCCAAAATCTGTGAGGAACTTACCAAACTCAACACCCAAAAAACAAATAATCCATTTAAGAAATGGGCAAAAGTCATGAATAGACACCTTTCCAAAGAAGACATCCACATGGCTAACAGACACATGAAAAGATGTCCAACATCACTTATCATCAGGGAAATACAAATCAAAACCATGATGTGATACCACTTTGCGCCTGTCAGAATGGCTAAAATTAACAAAACAGGAAACAAGATGTTGGCAAGGATGAGTAGTAATCGAAATGCTCTTACACTGTTGGTGGGAATGCAGTTGGTACAGCCACTCTGGAGAGCAGTATGGAGGTTCCTCAAAAAGTTAAAAATATAACTACCATATGATTCAGCAATTGCAGTACTAGGTATTTACCTAAAGGATGCAAACATACTGATTTGAAAGGGCACAGGCACCCTAATGTTTATAACAGCACTATCAAAGTAGCCAAATTATGGAAAGAACTCAAATGTCCATTAACTGAGGAATGGGTAAAGAAAAGGTGATACACACACACACACACACACACACACACACACACACACAGGAATATTACTCAGCCATCAAAAATGAAATCTTGCCATTGCAATAGCATGGATAGAGCTAGAGTGTATTATGCCAAGTGAAATAATAAGTCAGACAAAGATAAATACCATATAGTTTCACTCATCTAACAAAACAGATGAATTAGGGGATGGAGACAAACCATGAGACTCTTAACTATAGAGAACAAACAGGGTTGCTGGAGGGAAGGTGGGCAGGGGATGGGTTTAATGGGCAATGGGCCACTTGTAATAAGCACAGGCTGTTACATTAAGTGTTGAATCACTAAATTCCCTTCTTGAGACAGTATCACACTATGTGTTAACAAACTACAATGTAAATAAAAAATGATAATAGATAACATTTAACTTTGCTGTCTTATCTTTTTAAGCTGAATTTCATTTCAGTAAGTGTCAATGGAATATATTTAAATATGCTCATACAAATAGCTGGGGGGCCTCCGCTGATCCTTTTTATATAAGGACAAGTCTTGTGAAAAGTAGAGCAATTTTCACCTGAGTGATAATGTGATAATGTTCTCTCCTGTTGTCTGAAGGAATTGGAGAATTAAGCAGCAAATGTAAATTCCAAATCAGTGGTTCATAAATACAGAAGACTCGTGACCATTAGCTGAAGAGATTTACGATGTTCACTTAACAACATTTGTTTTTACCTTGTTTTTGCATGTGAACATTAGTTTTAAAATGAAAATAAGTGGGGCGCCTGGGTGGCTCAGTGAGTTAAGCCTCTGCCTTCGGCTTAGGTCATGATCTCAGGGTCCTGGGATTGAGCCCCGCATCAGGCTCTCTGCTCAGCAGGGAGCCTGCTTCCTCCTCTCTCTCTGCCTGCCTCTCTGCCTACTTGTGCTCTCTCTCTGTCAAATAAATAAATAAGAAATCTTTAAAAAAAAAAAAAGGAAAATGAGAATAAGTGTATCATAACACTCTGTATAGAAAGAAAACAAAATACGACAAAAAAGGAGTAACATTGGCACCCAAGTCAGTGAAATCAGTAGCAATCAAACTGTTATCAAATTATTACTAGTATCAATTCCTACTCTCACTCCAGTGAGTCAATGTATAGTGGACTACATAAACTTGAATTATATTCTACAAGTATTAGTTCCTTATACTAAACTGTCTAACTATCTTTATGCCACTCCATCCCACCCCTTACCTGATTCCTTCCAGTCAGCACCAGAACATCCTTATGCACTTAAAGAAATTAAAAATCTCCTTACTTTTTTAAGTGGAAGTTTACTATGAAGTAGTCTCTGAGTAGTGAATAAGAGGATATGTTCTGGATCAGCAGACTTAAATTCAAATTTTTCCTGGTTTTATGACCTCAAGAAGTTTCTTAGTCTCTTTCATCCCCTCTTTTATCACCTTTAAAACAAGATAGTAGGGCACCTGGGTGGCTCAGTTGGTTCATTGTGTGCCTTTAGCTCAGGTCATGATCCCAGGATCCTGGGATCAAGTCCCGCAGCATCAGGCTCCCTGCTGGGCAGGGAGTCTGCTTCTCCCTTTCCCTCTCCCCCTTCCCTCTGATGATGCTCTCTCTCGCTCTCTCTCAAAATAAATAAAATCTTTTAAAAATATATAAAGGTAAAACAAGGTACTAATGCCTGCCTTTATGGGATTGTTGAAAGGATATAATAAAATAAGGTGTCTTCAGTATTTATAGTATCTGCTTAAACTCATTAGGAGCATGGGCTTTAAGCTGAGTTTGCATACCCAGCTCCGTTAGTTATCTATGTGATCTTGGGCCAGTTAATCTTGTTACCTTACTATGTGTTTGGCATGCTGGAAATTTATAACTGAAAATAGTAACATTATTTTAATTGCTATATGTTTTTTAAGATTTTAGTATTAACTGGATCTTGGCCTCTTATTAGTGAGTTTATAAATTAAATAATGCCTTTTAAATCATAGTTAAAACAGATTTTAGAAAAATGTCATTAGTTTGGTGCTTCAGAGAAGATTTTAGGAATAATATTTAAATCCACAATATGATATTTAACTCTAGCTCCAGCTTTAAAAAAAAAAAAGAAAGAAAAAAGATCCACCTTTGAGGTATCCTTTCATGATAAATACTTTCTGAACACATTTTAGGATTTGAACAAAAATACTGTGTTTACCAGTTGTGAAAACTTGAGTGATGTCTGTGGCTAAAACCTCAGTTATTTTATATTTGATTGTTTTTTTCCCTTGTAGGACGGAAGGGTGGGAAGAATTCTGGGGAATTTTAACCTTGTGGCAGAATATTAGAATAAGGAGTAAGTTAATTCAGCATTTTTATAAATGCTTTTTATAAATCATTAATATAAATATGTAAATTTAGGAATTATATTAAAAGTTATTTTAAGGAGGAGGAGTCAAGATGGCGGAGAAGTAGCAGGCTGAGACTACATCAGGTAGCAGGAGATCAGCTTGATAGTTATCTAAACATTGTTTATCTATAGATAACAACGTTATCTAAACATTGCAAACACCTACAAATCCAACAGGAGATCGAAGAGAAGAACAGCAATTCTAGAAACAGAAAATCAACCACTTTCTGAAAGGACTGGCGGAGAAGTGAATCTAAAACAACGGAAGATAGACCACGGGGGAGGGGCCGGCTCCCTGCCAGCAGCGGAGCAATGGAGCACAAAATCAGGACTTTTAAAAGTCTGTTCCACTGAGGGTCATTGCTCCAGAGGCTAAACCGGGGTGAAGCCCACGCGGGGTCAGCGTGGCCCCAGGTCCCGCAGGGTCACAGAAGGATGGGGGTTTCGGAGTGTCACAGAGCTCGCAGGTGTTAGAACAGAGAAGCCGGCTACAGAGAGAGCCGAGGACTGAACTCTCAGCTCGGGGTTACCTTGAAGTGGTCGCGGGCTGGGTGAGCTCGGAGCGTGGCTAGAGGCTGGGGATACGGGAGTGATTGGGTGCTGTCCTCTGGGGGCGCACTGAGGAGTGGGGTTGCGAACACTCGGCTCCTCCTGGCAGGAGACTGGGAGGCCGCCATTTTCATTCCCGTCCTCCGGAACTCTACGGAAAGCGTTCAGGGAACAGAAGCTACCAAAAGCGAACCCGAGCAGATTACTTAGCCCGGCCCCCGGTAAGGGCGGTGCAATTCCTCCTCGGGCAAAGACACTTGAGAGTCACTACAACAGGTCCCTCCCCCAGAAGATCAACAAGAAATCCAGCCAGGACCAAGTTCATCTACCAAGAAAGCAGGTTCAATACCAAGGAAAGCAGCGGAATTCCAGAGGAGGAGAAAGCAAAGCACGGAACGCATGGCTTTCTCTCCATGATTCTTTAGTGTTGCGGTTAATTTAATTTTTTTTTTCAATCTTTTTTTCTTCTTCTGCTAAACTTTTTTAAACTTTTACCCTTTTCTTTTTTAACGTTTTTTAACTAGTTTATCTAATATATATATTTTTTCTTTCTTTTTTATATTTTTTCCTTATTTGTTTTCTTTTTTTAATTTTTTTTTTCTGAACCTCTTTTTATCCCCTTCCCCCCCACCCCATGATTTGGGGTCTCTTCTGATTTGGTTAAAGTGCATTTTCCTGGGGTCTTTGCCACTCTTTTAGTATTTTACTTGCTCCTTCATATACTCTTATCTGGACAAAATGACAAGGTGGAAAAATTCACCACAAAAAAAGAACAAGAGGCAGTACCGAAGGCTAGGGACCTAATCAATACAGACATTGGTAATATGTTAGATCTAGAGTTCAGAATGACGATTCTGAATGTTCTAGCCGGGCTCGAAAAAGGCATGGAAGATATTAGAGAAACCCTCTCTGGAGATATAAAAGCCCTCTCTGGAGAAATAAAAGAACTAAAATCTAACCAAGTTGAAATCAAAAAAGCTATTAATGAGGTGCAATCAAAAATGGAGGCTCTCACTGCTAGGATAAATGAGGCGGAAGAAAGAATTAGTGATATAGAAGACCAAATGACAGAGAATAAAGAAGCTGAGCAAAAGCGTGACAAACAGCTACTGGACCACGAGGGGAGAATTCGAGAGATAAGTGACACCATAAGATGAAACAACATTAGAATAATTGGGATTCCAGAAGAAGAAGAGAGAGGGGAGCGGAAGGTATATTGGAGAGAATTTCCCCAGTATGGCAAAGGGAACAAGCAACAAAATCCAGGAGGTGCAGAGAACCCCCTTCAAAATCAACAAGAAAAAAAAAAAAAATCAACAAGAATAGGTCCACACCCTGTCACCTTATAGTAAAATTTACAAGTCTTAGTGACAAAGAGAAAATCCTGAAAGCAGCCCAGGACAAGAAGTCTGTAACATACAATGGTAAAAATATTAGATTGGCAGCAGACTTATCCACAGAGACCTGGCAGGCCAGAAAAAGCTGGCATGACATATTCAGAACACTAAATGAGAAAAACATGCAGCCAAGAATACTCTATCCGGCTAGACTATCATTGAAAATAGAAGGAGAGATAAAAAGCTCCCAGGACAAACAAAAACTGAATGAATTCGCAAACACCAAACCAGCTCTACAGGAAATATTGAAAGGGGTCCTCGAAGCAAAGAGAGAGCCTAAAAGTAGTAGATCAGAAAGGAACAGAGACAATATACGGTAACAGTCCCCTTACAGGCTAATAATGGCACTAAATTCATATCTCTCAATAGTTACCCTGAATGTTAAAGGGCTAAATGCCTCAATCAAAAGATGCAGGGTATCAGAATGGATAAAAAAACAAAACCCATCTATATGTTGCTTACAAGAAACTCATTTTAGACGCAAAGATACCTCCAGATTTAAGTGAGGGGTGAAAAACAATTTACCATGCTAATGGGCATCAGAAGAAAGCTGGGGTGGCAATCAATTAGATTTTAAGCCAAAGACTATAATAAGAGATGAGGAAGGACACTATATCCTACTCAAAGGGTCTGTCCAACAAGAAGATCAAACAGTTTTAAATATTTATGCCCCTAATATGGGAGCAGCCAACTATATAAACCAATTAGTAACAAAATCAAAGAAACACATCAATAATAATACAATAATAGTAGGGGACTTTAACACTCCCCTCACTGAAATGGACCGATCATCCAAGCAATAGATCAACAAGGAAATAAAGGCCTTAAATGACACACTGGACCAGATGGACATCACAGATATATTCAGAACATTTCATCCCAAAGCAACAGAATACACATTCTTCTCTAGTGCACATGGAACGTTCTCCAGAATAGATCACATCCTGGGTCACAAATCAGGTCTCAACCAGTATCAAAAGATTGGGATCATTCCCTGCATATTTTCAGACCACAATGCTCTGAAGCTAGAACTCAATCACAAGAGGAAATTTGGAAAGAACCCAAATACATGGAGACTAAACAGCATCCTTCTAAAGAATGAATGGGTCAACCAGGAAATTAAAGAAGAATTGAAAAAATTCATGGAAACAAATGATAATGAACACACAACTGTTCAAAATCTGTGGGACACAGCAAAGGCAGTCCTGAGATGAAAATATATAGTGGTAAAGCCTTTCTCAAGAAACAAGAAAGGTCTCAAGTACACAACCTAACCCTACACGTAAAGGAGATGGAGAAAGAACAAGAAAGAAACCCTAAACCCAGCAGGAGAAGAGAAATCATAAAGATCAGAGTAGAAATCAATGAAATAGAAACCAAAAAAACAATAGAACAAATCAGTGAAACTAGGAGCTTGTTCTTTGAAAGAATCAGGAAGATTGATAAACCCCTGGCCAGACTTATCAAAAAGAAAAGAGAAAGGACCCAAATAAATAAGATCATGAATGAAAAAGAAGAGAACACAACTAACACCAAAGAAATACAGACAATTATAAGAACATACTATGAGCAACTCTACGCCAACAAATTGGACAATCTGGAAGAAATGGATGCATTCCTAGAGACATATAAACGACCACAACTGAACCAGGAAGAAATAGAAAACCTGAACAGGCCCATAACCAGTAAGGAGATTGAAACAGTCATCAAAAATCTCCAAACAAACAAAAGCCCAGGGCCAGACCACTTCCCAGGGGAATTCTACCAAACATTTAAAGAAGAACTAATTCCTATTCTCCTGAAACTGTTCCAAAAAATAGAAATGGAAGGAAAACTTCCAAACTCATTTTATGAGGCCAGCATCACCTTGATCCCAAAACCAGACAAGGATCCCATCAAAAAAGAGAACTACAGACCAATATCCTTGATGAGCACAGATGCAAACATTCTCACCAAAATACTAGCAATAGGATTCAACAGTACATTAAAAGGATTATTCACCACGACCAAGTGGGATTTATTCCAGGGCTGCAAGGTTGGTTCAACATCCACAAATCAATGAATGTGATACAACACATTAATAAAAGAAAGAACAATCTATATGCAGAAAACTATAAAGTACTCATGAAAGAAATTGAGGAAGACACAAGGAAATGGAAAAATGTTCCATGCTCCTGGATTGGAAGAATAAATACTGTGAAAATGTTTATGCTGCCTAAAGCAATCTACACATTTAATGCAATCCCTATCAAAATACCATCCATTTTTTTCAAGGAAATGGAACAAATAATCCTAAAATTTATATGGAACCAGAAAAGACCTCGAATAGCCCAAGGAATATTGAAAAAGAAAGCCAAAGTTGGTGGCATCACAACTCCGGGCTTCAAGCTCTGTTACAAAGCTGTCATCATCAAGACAGCATGGTACTGGCACTAAAACAGACACATAGATCAATGGAGCAGAATAGAGAGCCCAGAAATAGACCCTCAACTCTATGGTCAACTCATCTTCGACAAAGCAGGAAAGAATGTCCAATGGAAAAAAGATAGCCTCTTCAGTAAATGGTGCTGGGAAAATTGGACAGCCACATGCAGAAAAATGAAATTGGACCACTTTCTTACACCACACAAGAAAATAGACTCAAAATGGATGAAGGACCTCAATGTGAGAAAGGAATCCATCAAAATCCTTGAGGAGAATGCAGGCAGCAACCTCTTCGACCTCAGCCGCAGCAACATCTTCCTAGGAACATCGGCAAAGGCAAGGGAAGCAAGGGCAAAAATGAACTATTGGGATTTCATCAAGATCAAAAGCTTTTGCACAGCAAAGGAAACAGTTAGCAAAACCAAAAGACAACTGACAGAATGGGAGAAGATATTTGCAAACGACATATCAGATAAAGGGTAGTGTCCAAAATCTATAAGGAACTTAGCAAACTCAACACCCAAAGAACAAATAATCCATTCAAGAAATTGGCAGAGGACATGAACAGACATTTCTGCAAAGAAGACCTCCAGATGGCCAACAGACATATGAAAAAGTGCTCCTCATCAGTTGGCATCAGGGAAATACAAATCCAAACCACAATGAGATATCACCTCACACCAGTCAGAATGGCTAAAATTAACAAGTCAGGAAACGACAGATGCTGGCGAGGATGCAGAGAAAGGGGAACCCTCCTACACTGTTGGTGGGAATGCAAGCTGGTGCAACCACTCTGGAAAACAGCATGGAGGTTCCTCAAAATGTTGAAAATAGAACTACCCTATGACCCAGCAATTGCACTACTGGGTATTTACCCTAAAGATACAAGTGTAGTGATCCGAAGGGGCACATGCTCCCGAATGTTTATAGCAGCAATGTCTACAATAGCCAAACTATGGAAAGAACCTAGATGTCCATCAACAGATGAATGGATAAAGAAGATGTGGTATATATATACAATGGAATCCTATGCAGCCATCAAAAGAAATGAAATCTTGCCATTTGCGACGACGTGGATGGAACTAGAGGGTATCATGGTTAGTGAAATAAGTCAATCGGAGAAAAGACAACTATCATATGATCTCCCTGATATGAGGAAGTGGTGATGCATCATGGGTGGGTTAGGGGGGTAGGAGAATAAATGAAACAAGATGGATTGGGAGGGAGACAAACCATAAGTGACTCTTAATCTCACAAAACAAACTGAGGGTTGCGGAGGGGAGGGGAGTTCGGAGAGGGGGAGTGAGATTATGGACATTGGGGAGGGTATGGGTATGGTGAGTGCTGTGAAGTGTGTAAACCTGGCGATTCACAGACCTGTACCCCTGGGGATAAAAATACATTACATGTTTATAAAAAATAAGAAATAAATAAAAAATTTAAAAGTTGTTTTTAAGGTGAATCCATAAAGTAAAAACTGAAGAGAAAGTTTAGATTATTTTAAGAGAAAAATATCTAAGATATAAGAGATTAATCTGTAATACTTTTAAAAGAGACTTATTTTCAAGGACTTTAGAAGCACCCTTTATTTCTGAAAAGAATTACCTCCACAAGCCTCATTCCCCTGCATTAACCTTCCACACTCTCAGGAGTGCCTTAAATGCCAGCACCTGCCAACTTCCTGCTCATCAGCTGTCCTACTCTGTGAAAGTAATCTCTGAAACCACTAGAGATCTTGTTCTTTCTCATTTTTTGCATTTTGTTGCACTGTACTGTTTCTTATATTTTCTATTTAAACCATAAATTCTCTAACATGATAAATCTGTGTGGTCATTTGCATAGCACGTTGCCTAAAGTGTTCTCTAGCACATAATAGGTACTCATCTAAAATTGCATTACATGCAATTAATGTTATGAATACATAACATGTTAATGTTATTAACATTAATGTTTACCTGAACACAGTAATTATAATTATTCTGATCTATTTCAGCAAGTCTCTTGAGTTTTTTCATTATGTAATTTGAGTTAGCCTTTCTGTGAATTGAAAGTACAACGACTACGTGTCTTTTAAAAATATTTTTCAATTATATCTTTTCAGTGATATGGGATGCCTGGGTGGCTTAGTTCGTTAAGCATCTGTCTTTGGCTCAGGTTATGATCCTAGGGTGCTGGGATCGAGTGCCACATTGGGCTTCTTGCTCAGCGGGACTTGCTCCCTCTCCCTCTGACTGCCACACCCCCTGCTTGTGCGTCTTCACTCGCTCTCTGTCTTTGGCAAATAAATAAATAACATCTTTTTTAAAAAAATTTTTTTAAATAAGTCTTTTCAGTGATTTATATTGATCTTCTTCCCAGTTAAGATTAATTGGTATTATGTTATCAATAAGATTAAATCCAGCTAAGCAGTAATGCTTTCATAAATTTTAGAGAGAGTACATCAACTATTTATCAACAGCAGAATGAAAACATGGAATTATCAGCAAGTAATTTTATTTTATTTTTCATTAAGATACTTCCTTTTGATGTAAAATATTTCTGAAATATACTAGGTGAAACTTCTGCCTCCTCATGAGCGATGTTTAATCAGCTTAATGCTTAATGACCTGCAACTATAGTATAGAATACTTTTGCTTTTCCTGAACTAGATACTATTTAAATTGAAGTTATTCATTGTATTACCATATTTTATGTAGCATATAGTTATTTCAAAGTACATGCCCTATAAAATGCATTAAGTTAATTGAAGTAAATAAACCTGATCTTGGCAGTCTTGAGCACAGAACAGTTTTTTAAATTACACTACCCTACCATAGATTACATGAGTGTTTCTCTAATATCATATATTCTCTGTTCACAATCATGAAAATAATTGTTAAAATTAGTAAAATTCATAATGAAGTATATCCTTTGTAGAGAAGAATTTAATCAGTTTTAAAGGCATTTTTTTCCTTTACATAAAGGAAGAAGAACATGCCTCCAAATCTGCTTCCTCCACATCCTGCAACTATGTCCATCTTCTCCACCTTCACTTTGTTACAGAAGTATTGTTCCCTATGGCAGAAATAGTCCTGCCTCCCTGTATAGGTCCCAGGCTTCTTTTGTTGCCTTCCCAAGATTTCTCCACTCTGGTGTTATTCCCTCCCCTTGCCATATTCTCTTTCTGGGCACTGTATCATTCCTCTCTTATGACTTCAACATCTCCCATATTTAAGGAAAGACATTCCTCCTCTGACGCTACATCCAGCTCTCTCCATGCTTTGTAATCCCTTTTCATAGTCACACTCTTTATTTTGTGTTGTGCTCACTTCCTCACCTCCTGGTCATCCTTCAGCCCATTTCAGTCTGGCACCCATTCTTCAACAACACCACTCTTGTCAAGACCATCACTGACCTTGTTGTCAGATCCAGTGAAGATATTCTGTATTCTTGGCACCCATGACCCCAGCAGTACTAACACTATTACCTGCTGTCACCTCAAACCAGTTCTTCTTTTGGTTTCTAGGACCCCATACTTCCTTGGTATTGTTTTCTTACCATCCTAGTGGTTTCTTCTCTGTCTCCTTTGGTGAAATTCAACCGGAACCACCTCAGCTGAGGAAATCAAACAGGTCATTCTGATGGGGAGAGTTTGAATAAAGGGGCTGACTCATCAGTCCTAGCAAGCAGTGAGAAACTATTTATCTCACAGGAGATAATGGAGTTGGAAGGAAGACGGAACAAACTAAAGGAAGTGGGAGGTCATCTGGCAAATGAAGGGCAATAATTTTGAGGCCTAAAGTATAATGTGGGAGTTGAGATTTCAACGAGCAGTAAGCAAATGTTCATTTCTTTGGTATAGAGAAGATAGCAAATTGGTGGTAGAGCTTTTAGGTTATTATGGAAGATTTTCTTTATTCCCTTCTTTTGGGTCAAGGAGGAATTTTAAAAGGTTTTGTTCTGGGACACCTGGGTGCCTCAGTCGGTTAAGCCACTGCCTTCAGCCCAGGTCGTGATCCCAGGTTCCTGGGATCAAGTCCCGCATTGGTCCCTGCTCCAGCAGGGAGCCTGCTTCTCTCTCTGCCTCTGCCTGCCACTTTGCCTGCTTGTGCTCACGCGCTCTCTCTCTGACAAATAAATAAATAAAATCTTTAAAAAAAAAAAAAAAAGGTTTTGTTCTCTTCTTAAAATTGAGGGCACTGTTCTCTTCATTCAGCCTCTGCTTGCAGCAGCAAGGTTCATGAAGCAGTTTTGCTGTCAGCAGATGAGGAATCAGAGAGGCATCTTTGTGAGAGGCATTCAGTCAGGACTCTGTTAGAGTGTGGCCCCTTCTGGAAATCGTGGTTCTGGTTTCTAGGAGCAGCACTGTGACTCTGTATGTCTTGACCAGCATCACTGCTTCTCTGCCATAAGGGAGATAAAATAAGTGTTTGTTTTCAGAGGATGCTGAGGTGGATTATCAGTAACTTCTTTATTTTAACTTTCAGTTACAGGCACATATATTCTCTATGTCTGTTTCTGTCTCTCTTTCTATATATATATACCTTTTTAACTGTCAAGGAGATAAATTCACCAGCCTACTCACACATTTTCCTATTGGATAGTACTCTTTCCCTGTTCCTTACATAGCTGGAGAGTTATTTATATTCTCAGAATGAATAGGGACATTGTACATTTCCAAGATTTCTAAAAGCATTTAAAGTCAGTATTTCTAGATGGCTGGGGGGAGGGCCCTTATTGATGCACTATTAGAAAAATAGAAAGTGGAATCCGCAGCAGAAAGTTTGATATTTTTTCCTCTAGGCAAAGTGCATGAGGTTATTAGTATGAAAAAGAAAGGAAAGGAGATGATTAGAGAGAAAGGGAGAGAGAGGCTTTAAGAGGAACCAGGAGGAATAAGTAACTGCAAAGATAATAATATAGATAGCATTCATTTCAAAGTCAGTCAGAAGGAATAAATGATTCGTGCTGGGCACCTGCAGGAGGAGAATTTTAAACCTGTCTTCCTACATATAGGAGCGTATGGAAGAACAGCCTTCATTAATAAAAGGCTGGTAGGGAAATCAGGATTCAAAGTGTGACTTAACAATGACAGGAAAGCTAAGCAGCTGTCAGGGAAATGAGGAACAGCAGGGCTGCATACGTAGGAAGAATTAGAAATGCCATGAAAGGACAGAGTAAGAACTGCTAGCTCACCACTCTTCCAAATGCTGGTTTCCCTTAACACGGGGCTCTCCTGTGCTTGCTTGTTTTCTACTCTGGCTGGGGTCTCAGTCCTAACCCTTCACATTCTCCATCCCTTGGACACATCTACTGTACCATGCTATAGCTGGGAAAAGAGCACCCGTCCCTAAGGATGGGAAGTGTCACAGGCCGATCGTGTGGAGCTTCACAATTCCTGTATGCCCTGGAATTTGTAAGTTTCTTTAACACCTACTTTATCTATAAAATAAAGGTTAACAGTCTCTACTTCGACGGTTATGGTGGGAATAACATACATAATGCTTTTCCACCGGGCCTTGAGATCAAGTGTCACTAAAAGATCTTTTTATTATTACTAGGCAAATTCATGTACCACAAGTTCTCTTGGATTCTTTGAAACTACATTATCCCAGTTCTCTTGGAACCTCTCTTTCTGTCATTGGTTTCTCTTCCTCCTGCCCATTAAGCGTTGATACTCCTTAGGATCTGTCCTTTGCTTACTGTTCTCCTCCTCTTGTTTAGTGCCCGTGTATACTGCTGCTGACTCTCAGATCTCCTTCAGTTTCTCCAGCCCGGGATGCTGTTCTGAGTTTCAGGCTTCTGTATCCAAACCAGCTGCCAGATGCTGCCTTGTGGGTCTCTGTGTCCTTGAGTTCATCATATCCCAAACTGAACTCACGGTCTTCTCCCTAAACCAGCACCTTCTTTTCTTGGTTTCATTTGGTAATACTGCTTTTCACCCACCTCATCAAAACCCAGGAAATGTCTTTGAACCCTTTCTTTCTTTACCACTTAGTCTTTCAGATGCAGTCAGATAACAAAGTCTTCCTATTTTTGCCTCTTAGGTATTTATCGAATTCAGCCTCTCTTCTCCCTACCTCTAGAGAATTTACAGGAAACAGATCAAGAAAAAAATCTTGGGGAGTATCTTAACAACAGTTATTTCTGTTTTTCAATGAAACTCTGAAATACATAAGTTGAAATGTACATTTCCAGCTTAAGGAAAAGACACTAATATGAACATTATATGGGAGAGATTCAACAGATTCACTTTTTTCACATATACTTCTTTGTTGATATTAATGAAGCCACTTGAAAAAAATATAAAATTTAGCTACATTGGGAGCAGTGTAAAATATTCCATTTTACCACATAAAACAACTATCAAAATTTATACCATATGCTAACTAGCAAATAATAGTATATCCTTGAAATAAGAAAATAACTCATCTACCATACATTATTACAAAGAAAAATGTAAGTTATAACTATTGTGCATTTTTTGAACTGAACAGAATTCTCAGTATAATATAGTCCTTAAGGATGTACTGAATAAAAATTAAAAGATACATTGTAAGATATATAAATATATTCTTATGATGGATATGTTAATTTCTCTTTGGGAAATAGAGTTCTCAAAATTGCATTCAGTAGCAAGCCATATTTTCGAATGGTTCCAAATTTAAAATATTTGTAGAGAAGCATACTAAAAGAATTTAGTCCTCTCTTCTAATGGCCTTTCCTAACAGATTCATTAACAAATTTTTAAATGTAATTATTTAAAATACTTCACCTATTTAACATGCACTTTTAAAACATCGCCATTTAACAGCATTTCCTTTACAATTAAATATAAGAAATGTATGCGTTAAACTGTTTCTCCTATATTCTGAAGTGTCAGTTTTCTTTAAAAGCATTTTCAGAGGGCAAATGCCTAGAATGCTGTTGTAGAACTATATTGTTTATAATCTATCTTGAGAGTATAGGTGCTGTTTTTACATTGTCTCAACTCTGTTTATTCAAGCTTTTTAAGTCAGCATTTCAAAGAATGACACTGGAATTTTCTTTTCCACAAAGTCCCCTTGGAGAGGACCTGTACCTGTGTGTAGAGAAGAGTGAGGCCTCCTCTTGGCACCAGTCCCATGTCAGTCTAGCAGTCTGGCCATTTTTTCATGGTGCCGTATTCCTTTGAAAATTAGAAAGGGTGGGGGGGGAAGCTATCCTCTGCTTTTTTGAGTCTGCCAAGGAATGAAATACTTTGATCCTTCAACTTACATTAGAGTACTTCTCTCAGGTAACAAGGTAATGACAAAACACATTTAATTTCTTCTCCCTCCTTACAAATACTGAACATTTTTAAGGAAAAATATCTAAAGACATACTGTGGGCTTTTTTTATTAAAAAGAAGTACACCTGCTCCAAAGTAAAAACAGCCAAAAAGTTGGTAATGCACAAAATTGTAAGTCATTTAAAACATTTAAAATATGTACCTGAAGTTGTAACTAAAACATTGAATTACCTAGATATAAAGTCCTTACCTGCCTTGCTGTGAACTTGGGCCCTGAGTCTATGTGTTACTTGATTGGGAGCCAGTAAGGCAAATCCTCTGCCATCACCCTCTGCAGGCTTTTTCCCTCGTGTCTAGGCTACCATATTGGCCTTATTTCCCATTGCTTCTTCCACATAGACGTTATTTTACTTTTTAATTTTCATATTTTTTATTTAGGTTTCATATTCAGCTTCATCTGTTATCCCACACCTCTTAATTAAAATTTTCATCCATATTTTTGAAGATCATTTTTAGAATTACTTCCTCTAGGACATCTCTGATCACCTAAACTGTGGAAATGATTTCACGTATTTCTAAAATCTGTAACTTTTACTATCATTGTCTTTCAGTAGTGTTTAGCATTTTTTATAGACATTTTTATTCTGGCCTCCTGATGAAAGTATACAGCACCATCTATTAAGAATTCCTGCCAAAAGGGCCCCCAGGTGGCTCAGTCAGTTAAGCATCTGCCTTCAGCTCAGGTCATAATCTATAGTCCTGGGATCAAGCACTGTGTTGGACTCCTTGCTCACTGGGGAGTATGCTTCTCCCTCTCCCTCTGCCTGCTGCTCCCCCTGTTTGTGCTCTCTCTCCATCAAATAAATAAATAAAATCTTTAGGGAAAAAAAAAAAGAATTCATGCCAAAAATCAAACCTGAATCTCAACACACCTCTGGATCTAAGTAACAGTTATAGAAAACATAGAAGTTAGAGGAGCATGTGAAATGACACCAAGAAGATGCAGTTAGCAAAATATTCTAGACTTGAAGAAACTTTATAGGTCAAATGACCAGGCATCTTTAAAAATTAAGTTGGAAGGTGGGGGTGGAGGGAGCATCTGGGTGGCTCAGTTGGTTAAGCATCTGACTTGATCTCAGGTCAGGTCTTGATCTCAGGGTTGTGAATTCAGGCCCCACATTGGGCTGTACAGTGGACATAGAACCTGTTTAAAAAAAAAAAAAAAAGTTAAAAAAAAGATGTAAGACACAGAACAAAAGAAAAATTTTAAACTTATGAATCAAAGTACACTATGAAGAGAGTAAAAAGGTAACCCACAGGAAAGGAGAAAATATTTGCAAATCATATATAGGGGGTTAAAAATCCAGTTTATATAAAGAACTTCTATAATCCAACTAGGAAAAACAAACCAATTTTAAAATGGGCAAAGACTCAAATAGACATTTCTCCAAAGAAGATAGTTGACTAATTTCCATGTGAAAAGATGCCTGACATCACTAACCATTAGGGAAATGCAGATCAAAACCATAGTGAGATGCCTCTTAATACCATTATTACCAAGAAAAAACACAAGTGTTGGCAAGGATTTGGAAAATTATAACCTCTGTGCACTGTTGGCGGGAATGTAAGATAGTGCCACCACTTTTGAAGAAAGTACGGAGGTTCCTCAGATTAAGCATAGAATGATCATACGATTGAGCAATTCCACCCTGGGTAAATACCCAAAAGAATTAAAAACAGATACTCCAACAGGTACTTGTACACCAATGTCTATAGCAGCATTAATCACAATAGCCAACAGCTGGGTGGAAACAACCCAAATGTCCATCAGCAGATGGATGGATAAATAAAATGTAGTATATACTTACAGTAGAATATTTTTCAACCTTACAAAGGAATGGAATTTTGACACATGCTACAATGTGGATGAACCTTGAAGACACTATGCTAAGTGAAATAAGCCAGACACAAAAGCAAAAATACTGTATGATTCCATTTATATGAGGTCCCTAGAGTAGGCAGTTTCATAGTGACAGAAAACAGGTTACAGGGGCTGGAGGCAGTAAAGAATGGAGTTAGTGATTCATGGTTGTGGGGTTTCAATTTGTGATGATTAAAAAGCTCTGATAATGGTTGCAAAACACTGAATACTTAATGCCACTACTCTGTACATTTAAAAATGGCTAAAATGAGGTGCCTGGGTGGCTCAGTTGGTTAAGCGGTTGCCTTCAGCTCAGGTCATGATCCCAGGGTCCTGGGATCAGATCCCATATCGGGCTCCCTGCTCAGCAAGGAGCCTGCTTCTCCTTCTCCCTCTGCCTGCCGCTCTGCCTACTTGTGCTATCTCCCTGTCAAATAAATACATGAAATCTTTTTTTTTTAAATGGTTAAAATGCTAAAAATTTTTGTTATGTGTATTTTGCCACAATAAAAAAAATGACTTGAGACCTCTGACCAAGTGCAATGCAAGGAACTTTTTTGAATCCTAATTTGAGCACACTTGAAAAAATTTTTTTCTGAAACACATTTGTAAAAGTGATATGAGTTTGATGATATTGAGGAATTATTGAATTTTTTAGGTGTGCCAAATATATTTGTGGGGACGGAACAGTCTTTTTAGTGATAACAGCTTGAATTTTCTACTATGAAATAATATATTGAGATTTGTTTCAAAATAATCCGATGGGGGTGGGGGAGTGGCACCTGGATGACTCAGTCTGTCACATGTCTAACTTCAGCTCAGGTCATGATCACGAGGTCCTGAAGTAGAGCCCTGAGTTGGGCTCATGCTCAGCAGGGAGTCTGCTTCTCCTCCCTCTGCTGGTCTGCTCCATTGTGCGTGTGCACGGTATCTCTCTTTCTCTCTCAAATAAATAAGTAAAATCTTTAAAGAAAAATAATCCAGTGGGAAGTGGGGGGAAGGGACTGAAAAGAGATATAGATAAAACAAGATCTGCCATGAGTTAATTACTAAAGTTGATCTATGTAATATAGTTATTATATTCTCTCTACCTTTGTTTATCATTGAAGTTTTCCATGATGAAGTTTTTTTAATTGTGTGTTTTGCTCTTATATCAAACTTTTGATCCAGGGGGGATAAGCTATTTTTAGCTTATCAGGAAGCCATGACTTATAAGATACTGTTTCTATATTTATATTATATATTTATATTATATTCTTTTCATTGCAAGTACATAAAACCAGGCACTATCAATTTGAGCAAGAAAGAGGCAGATGTAGAGCTAGCTAGTGGCCAGACACAGAGCTAGCTTCACGTTCAACTTAATTCAGGACACAGACATCACCAGTATCTATCTTTCAGGCCTGCCAATTAAAGATTGGCTGAATTTTCAGGCCCTGAACACTGGCTGGCTGACAGTTCCAGGCACTCTCTCCATTGCCTCACATTCCTAAGTGAAACATTCTCAAATCATCAAAGCCCAGCGGGGTTGGGGGAGGACAAAAAAAATAAATAAAGTCAATGATTAAGCATTCTCAACTGAAATTCCACTCAGAGTGACCCAGCTTAGTTCAAGGCCTTCCCTGAACTAGTCCCTGCAGCCAGACTAATGGAACCTGCTAATTAGCTTGGGTCAGCCTTTTGCCCATCTCTCCACCAGTTCAGTTAGAGTACAATGATTGGCTTAGGCCTGTCAGCATCTGCCATGAAAGGTAAGGATGATTGTCCTACCAAAACTACATGTTAGAGAATGGGGAAGGAAAATCAAGTTATTGCTGCAAAGATTTAATCTCATTTTAAATAATATAGTTTGACCTTTTGTCTTTTGTATATTGAGATCTCTGTTACTCTACTGAATTTTTAAATTTGCTTTACTTGAGGTGTTATTAATAGTGAAATTTGGGGAGAAAACATGTGAAGTGCCATGCAAATAAAAACCTGTACGGAGGGGGCGCCTCAGTGGCTCAGTGGGTTAAAGCCTCTGCCTTCGGCTCAGGTCGTGATCCCAGGGTCCTGAGATTGAGCCCCGCATCGGGCTCTCTGCTCAGCGGGGAGCCTGCTTCCTCCTCTCTCTCTGCCTGCTTCTCTGCCTATTTGTGATCTCTGTCTGTCAAATAAATAAATAAAATCTTTAAAAACAAAACAAAACAAAAAAAAACCTGCACGGATACTTGTTGTTTGCTAGCCAACATCCATTCCCCTTTTTTACTAGTAATGGTAACCTGATGAAAAAACATAGTATCTTTTTTAAGTACCAGTACTATACTTAACTCTCTATTATAGAAGTTTTCCACTGAACCAAAGAGAGATAAAGTAAAAATGTGGGGTTTTTTTTCTTTCTTTCTCCCCTCCACCTTTTTTTGAGGCGGGGAGGGTAGGGGGGAGAGAGAGTCCTAAGCAGGCTCCACACCCAGTGCTCCATGCAGGAGTCAGCGTCACGACCCTGAGATCCTGAGCTGAGCAGAAATCGAGTCAGTGCTTAAACAACTGAGGCACCCAGGTGCCCCGAAATGTGTGTGTTTTTAATTAGATGAAGTTTCCATATAGTATCTATATATGACTACTTCTGAACCTTCTAAAACTTACCTTCTGGGGGAAAAAAAAAAAGAACTTCTGATGTTTTTATTTTCTCTCTTTCAGGACTAATTTCGTATACTGAGTATCTTTTCTTGCTTACAATTCTCACTAGTAAGTACCCCACAGTTTTCCTCTGTGATCATGTGGATTCTCTCTTCTTACCAAGCAAGGTTTTGGAAGTATGGTATTTATGCCTTTGTCATTAAAACATAATTGCTACCTTGGTTTCTGTATCAATGAAATGATACTGTTGAATTAGTTTAGCCCTTCAGCTTCCTTTGTACTGTGGCTCCCCATAACTGTCTCCTTAAAAGACTTTTGAACAGAAGAGAATCAGACTTAGCCTTCACATGTTTAAAAAAAAAAAAAAAAAAACAAACCCTTATTAGGCATTCTTCAAAATTCCTGATCAGTACTCTTCAGATTGGTCATGAAAATCAAGGAAAGAATGAGAAACTTTCACAGCTTGGAGCAGAGTAAGGAGACCTAACAACTAAATGCAGCATGGTTCCTTGTATTTGATCGTAAAGTAGAAAAATTAGCATTAGTGAAAAAACTTGAAATCCAAATAAAGTCTATAGCTCAGTTTAAAATGCTATTACTAGTGTCCATGTCTTAGTTTTGACAATGATACTGTAGTTATAGAAGATGTTAACATTAGAAGAAGCTGGCTGAAGGATATATGAGAACTCACTATACTATCTTAACAACACATCTAAACATATCTAAAATTATTTCAAAAGAAAATTTTTTTAAAAAACCCTACTCTGAGAAAGGGAAATAAAGAGTAATAATCAGTATGAAAGTAGCCAAGTTACTAAAAGAATATAGGAAAGCCCCTGATAGGGTTAAAGAAGTAAGTTCTCAAATTAGTTTTGCTTTAAAAAGTAGAGCATTTAATAGTAGAATAGCACAGCCATGAAAATACATCAGCCTTTGAAAATTGTTATAATAAGAAATCTTTCTTTGTCTGTTCAGGCACTTATATAATAATTTCTGGAAGTTTTTTTCAAATTTGAAGACCTATAGATCAGTAAGCAATTTACATTTCACCAACATTGAAATAACTATTTACTTTTCACTTAATTGTAGAACCCCATACTGGGTTTCACGTTGCTTTTAAAATGCTGGATGCAGATGGTAATGAGATGGTTGAGAAAAAGGAATTTTTTAAGGTAAGTACATTCTACTTAGTTTATCAAAAAACACTTGGATGCTTATGTGATCTTACATTTCCATAAAAATTAAAATTATATCCATTGCTTACATAAGAAATGTCAAGAAATCATTTATACATTCAAAAGTGTTTAATTTTCCATAATACAACTGAGGAAACTGTTAAGGAACAGAGCATAAGATTCCTATGGGAGAAATGGCTTATGCATCTACATTTTTTAGGGTTTTTTTTATTATATCAACAGATAATAGGGTCTTATAGATATGTTGAGAATTATTCTTATATACCCTACCCCCCAAAAAGGAATAAGAAAAATTAAAACTTAAGCCTTCATAAAGAATTGGGGGGTGGGGGGCCTGGGTGGCTCAGTCGTTAGGTGTCTGCCTTTAGCTCAGGTCATGATTCCAGGGTCCTGGGATCAAGCCCCACATCAGGCTCCTTGCTCAGCGGGAGGCCTCCTTCTCCCTCTCCCACTCCCCCTGCTTGTGTTCCCTCTCTCACTGTTATCTCTCTCTGTCAAATAAATAAATAACATCTTTAAAAGAAAAAGAAAAGAATGGGGGAAAAAATGAAAAAGCTACAAATAGGTATAAATGGGTGCAGATTTTCCAAGAATTTGCTAAGGCTATTATTTGAAAAGCTGAAAATATGTTTAGATGAAAATATGTTTTCAAGACAAGTGTAAGGCATACAACTATTAAATTTCACTCCATTCCAAGAATGTTGATGGTAATATTTTAAAAAGTACCTCTAGGGGGCTCCTGGGTGGCTTAGTCATTAAGTGTCTATATTCAGCCCAGATCATTGGGATCTAGCCCCGCATCGGGCTCCCTGCTTGGCGGGAATCCTGCTTCTCCCTTTCGCACTCCCCCTGCTTGTGTTCTCTGTCTGTCAAGTAACTAAGCAAAATCTTTTTTAAAAAGCCTCTGCATATAAACCGTTAGGTATTTTCCAGAGTTAAGTGTTTTTAATGTATTGGAGTGTTTTGTGGAGAAAAAAATAGAACATGTAGATAAATATATAACACAGCATTTGGTAAATGCTAATTTCTTAGAACTACCATTGATAATTACTGAGTACCTATATAAATGACTACTTTATGACTTTCTTTTTAATGACTTTTTTTTTAAGTCTTTGAGACATGAATCAAATGGAACTCTCTTACAGTGCTTGTGGGAGTATGAAATGGCATACACATTTTGGAAAACAAAATTGGCATCTTCTTAATGTATACTCAGTACATGACATGGCAATTCCAGTCCTGTGTATTTAGTCAAAGAAAAGAAAACACATGTTCACCCAAAGACCTGTATGTGACTATTCATAACAATTTTATTCATAATAGCCCCAAACTGGAAACAACCTAAGTGTTCATCAAGTGACTAGGTAAAGAAATTGTATCCATACAGTAGAATACTACTCAGCAAAAAAATGAACAAATTACCAGTAAGTACAACAACATGGATAAATGAAGTGAAGGAAGAACTGTACATACAGTGTGATTCCTTTGATATGAAACTCTAGAAAAGGAACATATCTATGCTACAGAAAGCAGATCATTGGTTCCCTAGGGCTGAGAGGGGGTAAGGAATTGACTACAGATGGACTACAGCTTCCATGAGGGAATCTCTTGAAGTGCTAGAAATATTACAGACCTTGATTAGGATGGTAGAAACATGGGTGTATATATTTGTTACAACTCAAACTGTATTTAAACGAGTGCATTTTATTGTATACAAGTTATACCTCAGTAAACCCCTTTGATAAGGTGTCTGTATACAGGCTTTGCAAATTCAATTACTGAGATATGTGGTTTTATATACAAGAAACTGTCTCAAAAACTACAAACAAAGGACACAGCAAAAGGTTCTAACCAGAGAATAAATTTATAAAACAGTAGGATCCAATAAAAAGTAGGCTTATTTAACATTACAGAAATTATCTGGAGGAGGGTATAAAGAATGTAAAAATCTAAGCATTTGGGGGAAACTAAGGTAAATGACATGAACATCTCTGTAAGTGGACAATAGAGTAGCAGCTGCAGTTCTCAGTGTTTTAGCTTAAAGTGGAGTAAAACCCGTCTTGCCCAGTGTGGCCACTCTCAGTAGTTCAGTTAATTTAAAGAATCTGTTAAAGGGGGAATAATTTTTTAAAATAAAGATACCTAAATAACAGACATTTTAATTAACTTAAATGCACATCCATTTTAGAACCAAGGCCTCTTTTTTTAAAGATTATATTTATTTATTTATTTATTTGGGAGAAAGAGTGCACGCACACGTGCACAGAGGGAGAGCAAGAAGGAGAAGCGACTCCCCAGTGAGCAGAGAGCCCAACACGGGGTTCAATCCCAGGACCCCAAGATTATGACCTGAGCCAAAGGCAGATGCTTAACCAACTGAGCCACCCAGGCTCCCCAGAACCAAGGCCTTTTCTTTGAAGTGGAGCCACTGATTGAAATTACCTATTTTTCTTGCCTGTGTATGCCTATAATTTATCATCTGCAGTTTCCAGTTTGTTTAAAGTGCAGGAAAAAATGTAAAGACAGGTATGAAGCAGTCTAAATGTAGGATCCTTCAAGATCTTTGTGATTTTTTCCTACTCTTTACAGTCTTAGCCTAATTAGAAGCAACTTTTTTCTTTGGCAGTTCGCCTTAATAACAAAAACTCTAAAGTATTCCTCCTCCCTTTTTTATCTCACACATGTGCGCACGCACCCACACCCCTTCTGTGTTTAACCAAGGCTTATAAACTCAGAGAATCAAGCTGACTACCAAAATAGGAACAGGTGCCGGATATCCCATCATGGTTTTTGACATTGCAGTTTCTGATGGGGTCTGGCCGCTGCAGGTGATACTGGCTCACACACTTCAGAGTGTTGGCTTGGCAGATCCAAGAGACTAAATTTTGTGCTTTTATATGTGGAGTTTATATTACCATTTAGAAAAAAGATTTACACAGTCTCTGTGCTTAATGCTTCCATTTCAGGCTTTTCTGATTTTTCACCAAATTTACTTGTCTTTGAAGCTACATTCTCACCTAAGCCAAAAAGGAAGACCAATGTCCCAGTATCCCCGTGTAGTTAACTTCTCCTCCAGCAGGGCGCCTGGGTGGCTTAGTCAGTTAAGTGTCTGCCTTTGCTCAGGTCTTGATACCCGGGCCCTGCTTCTCCATCTCCCTCTGCCACTCCCCCTACTTGTGTGCTCGCACAAATAAATAAATAAAATCTTCTAACAAGCTTCTCCAGCTTTCTGGTGTTTCCAGAAAACTCTTACTTCCCAGTAATATTTAATAAAATTAAGTAATTACAGTAACAAGTGCAATGAGCATAATTGGTTTGGAAACAGAAAAGACTTAAACTGAACAAACATTGAGCTCAGCTGCGGAGAGCAGGAGTGTGCAAGCATACTTGATATTTGCCAAGAGCTTTCTGTGAATATATGTCATGGAGTTCTACAATTGGTTATGTGGAAGCCAGTTAAGTTTTTTTTTTTTTAAACCTTTTGTTTAAGGAAAAAGAACCCAGTATACAATGATAGGGAATTGAATTCTGGAATATTAGAAGGGAATGAGTTCAGCATAACCATAGACTAGCCTCAATATTTCAAATTAGTGTGTAGGTATAAAATTCTAGAAAGCATCCTAAAATACATAAAAAATATACCCTCACACCAAAACAGATAAATTTGGATTTTTGTGTGGTTAGGGGCACTTCATGAAACACACTGAACTGAAATAATAGGAGGTGAGGTTTTAAAAATAGGACTCATGGTGGGGTGCCTGGGTGGCAGTCAGTTAATTGTCCAACTCTTGGTTTCAGCTCAGGTCACAATCTCAGTGTCATAGGATTGAGCCCTGCATTGGGCTCCGCGCTCAGTGTGAGGTCCGCTTGAGATTTTCTCTTTCCCTTGCCCCTCCCCCATGGTCATGTGTGCTCACTTGCTCGCTAACTCGCTCTCTCAAATAAGTAAATGAATCTTAAAAAAATGGGACTCATGGAAAGGCAAATACTATATGGTCTTACTTTGTGTGAACTCTAACAAACAACCAAGCTCATAGAAAAAGAGATCAGAGGGGCACCTGGGTGGCTCAGTGGGTTAAAGCCTCTGCCTTCGGCTCAGTCATGTTCCCAAGGTCCTGGGATCAAGCCCACATCGGGCTCTCTGCTCAGCGGGGAGTCTGCTTCCTCCTCTCTGTCTCTCTGCCTGCCTCTCTGCCTACTTGTGATCTCTATCTGTCAAATAAATAAAATCTTTAAAAAAAACAAAACGAGATCAGATTTGTGGTTATCAGAGGCAGGGTTGGGGGGAATAGGAATGGGAGGAAGGTGGTCAAAAGGTACAAACTTCCAGTGAGAAGATAAATAAGTACTAGGAGTGTAATGTGCAACATGACAACCATAGTTAACACAGTTGTGTGATGTATAGGAAAGTCGTTAAAAGAGTAGCTCCTGGGGTTCTCATAACAAGGAGGAAACATTTTTTTTTGGCTTTTCCTTTTTATTGCATGTGTATGAGATGATAGATATTATCTAAACTTACTGCAGTAATCCTTAATAAGTCAAACCATCGTATTTGTACATCTTATGTTAGTTATATCCCAATGCAGCTGGATAAAGGTAGGACTTATGGACTATTAACATACTAGAAAGATTAATGATCAAAGTCTATAAAGTCATAAAATAATAAATTTTCCAACACAAACTAAAGAAGACATCTTGTTGAAACCTGTTATGACAGAATTAGAATTTATAGGAGTAACATTAATATGTACTTAGTTGGCAGTATCAATGAAATGTTTCATATGAATGATTTTTTAAATTGAGGCTTACCTTTTTTTTTTTTTAAAGATTTTATTTATTTATTTGACAGAGAGAGATTACAAGTAGATGGAGAGGCAGGCAGAGAGAGAGAGAGAGAGAGAAAGAAGCAGGCTCCCTGCTGAGCAGAGATCCCGATGCAGGACTCGATCCCAGGACCCTGAGATCATGACCCGAGCCGAAGGCAGCGGCTTAACCCACTGAGCCGCCCAGGCGCCCCAAGGCTTACCTTTTTAACATGATTAAATTTTTAACATTTGTAACTTTTTTGATAAGCCCTTCAAGAATATATATATATATTCCCATCTTTTCAAAGTAGTTAATAATGTACATAATTTGTCCTTTTTTTTTCTGAAAGCTCAGGATTATAATTATGAAGGTCAGTTTCATAGTGATGGGCTAGTTAGATTTTTGGAGTCTATTAAGGGCATGAGTTATTTACCCTTACACTGAATGGCCTTAGACTTTCATGCTTTTAATTTGTATTTCTGATTTTTGTCCTCATTGTTAGGATAATACTAGTTTGTTATCACTGATACCAGTGGAAATGAACAGTTGATCTTTCTGTCAGTTCCAGTCATCTAGATTTTCTTCTAGTCTCCAGTGCACTGGGAAAACAGGCAACAAAGTTTGCTAAAATTATGTGTAAAGTACAGAATCTATACTTGTGCTGTCCAGTAATGTAGCCAGTAGCCACATGTGGTTACTGAGCCCCTGAAATAAGGTTTGTGTCTAAGAAAGTTGAGTTTCTCAATTTTAATTAATATAAAATTTAAATTTAAAACCTGACATTTACTTCAGATATTGGAAGATTTTCACATATGTTTGAAGCAAGCTGGGTATATGGATCTACTTTTTCAGTTGTAAATTTTATGAAATCTTAACACAGATCAGGTATTTACAGTGAAGATGCTGTGAATGTAAAATGCACACTGGATTTTGAAGAAAAAAGTATGTAAAATATCTCAATTTTTGTTTTGAATACATGATGAAGTAATAATGTTGGGGTGTTAATTCATGTTCATCTGTTTCTTTTTACTTTTTTAAATGCAGCTATTAGAAAACCTAAAATTACTTCTGTAGCTCCATTATATTTCTGTGGGACAGCTCAGCTTTAGAATATATAAGACTATAAATTCTGAGAAATCTTCATAAATATTTTATTATTTCTATCTATTTCTGTTTCAAGTGCTGAAAAAGATCTTTCTTATGGGTTTGCAACTTCAGTAAGAAAGCTGGAGGGTTCCAGAGGACTGAAGTTGCCTGAAGTATACCTTTAGCTGCTTGAAGTTTCATTTACTGTTTAGAAAAACAGGTAGTAATCTTACAGGATTCACTTTGTCAAAGTGGTAGAAGTTAAAAGTAACAGAAAGCTATAGAGAAAACTATACTATGTGACTGCTTAAATACTTGGAAGGCTTCATAAATTCAAACATGTTATATGTAAGAGATATGGGTTTGAAAAAATATAAATTATTCATTACCGGAACACCTGGGTGGCTCAGTGGGTTAAGCCTCTCCCTTCGGCTCAGGTCATAATCTCAGGGTCCTGGAATCGAGCCCCGCATCGGGCTCTGTGCTCAGCAGAAAGCCTTCTCCCTCTCTCTCTGCCTGCCTCTCTGCCTACTTGTGATCTCTCTCTCTGTCAAATAAATAATAAAATCTTTTTTTTTTTAAAGAATTGTTTCATTACAGCATCATTGTGAATAAATGTTAGCAAATCTGCTTGTTACAAAGGAACAGTATGGATAAAGTTTACAGTTGTAGAAAAACTAGGTAATGAAAGAAGCCTGGAATTCTGCTGAGAAGTTAAAGGTACTTGTGAATAGACCAAAAAAAAAAAAGGATTTCTACATATTATGGCTCTTAGTCAGGAACTCAGGTTAAAAAAAAAACTCAAAAAGCAAGCAGGAAAGGAAATATAAGATAGTCATCATAAATTTATCTTTAAATTCCATTTCATTCAGACTAAGGAAAGCAAAAATAAACATTGCTCTATTTAGCATCAACAGTGATTAAATAACCATTATTAATTATCTCTTGGGGGAACAAACTTTATAAAATATAGATCACTATAAAAACATTGTTGCTGTTCTTGTATGGTTGGAATGTGAACAGAGACACCCAAGAGGCAGAATCCCCTAATGTGAACTGAACATTGCTGTCAGGAGAAACCAGCAGGCAGTTAAGGAGATTGTAGCACTTCAGTCTTCCAAAATTCATCTCTGACCACAGTATGAAACCTGAATTAATAGAAAAGAGATTGGAGGCAGGAAGTTTGTTAAGCTTTAGAGTTCCAATTTACAACTGTGAGTGAAAAGTTGGAAATATAATTGGGATGTGCTGTGGAATAGACTCTGTAGAACCTAGTTTCTGGCTGGATTGGAGAGATTAGGAAAAAGGAGAAATCAGAGATTACTCCTTTTTCCAGCTAGCCTAATTAGGAATAATGATAGTACTAACTGATCTAAGAGAAAATAAGATGACTTCTTATTGAGGTTTGGTTATGTTCAAGGTATATGTTACATTATTACATCTTTACAGCAGCCCTCAAGGTTAAGTAGTAATATCCCCATTTTAAAGATGAGAAAATTGACAGTTAACCAAATCCATCCAGTTCCAAAGCCTTGCTCTTTCCTCAATGTTAGCCTGCCTCATTTGAAGGAGAATGCAAAGGACAACTGGGTTGAAAAATACCTTAACTCTGAGCTTGGAAATCTGATCTTTATAAACTGCTGGGACACCCTGTAGAGATAGAGAAGTGTAGCAAGCAATTGTCTGGAGATAAGAATATAGCCAGGATTAGGAAGCATCCTGATAGAGGTGATAATTAAGTCATGAAAGCATGTGACCTAAAGGGTAGAATATAGAGTGAAGAAGGATAAGATCTTGGAAAACAGTTGCATTTAAGAGGTCAAAATGAGACTGAGAAGCCAAAGAATGAAACTGAGAAGCAGCAGAATACCAGAGAAGTATGAAGAAAACCCAGAGAGTGCAGGATAATGGAATCTAGGGAAGAAAAGAGCAACAACGAGGGAAGTGTTTAATATCAAACTCTTCAGGATAGCAACAGAGTAGATAACTCCTTAAATTTTGTAGGTCTTTGGGAACCATTGCAGAAGCACTTTGAAAAGAGTAGTAGAGACCAGTTCCACAGAGCAAAAGGCTAAAGAGGAGTAGATAAAAAATGCAAAATCAATGGCAGTAGAAAAAAAATTCTTCTGAGATGCTTGATGTTTAAGGAAGGAAATTGATATTAGTTTAAGGTAGAAAACTTGTCTGTCTGCACAAGTAGAAACTGAAATACGAGTGTGATAAGTCACAAGGTACCATTACATCCTACCTAACTGTATCTACCTCAGGTATAAGAAAAGGATATATTTAAGATTGTTATTCAAGTTGAGGCTAATAATTACAAAAAGGATATTCTACATGAAGGTAAAATTCTGTTACACAAATTAAACACGTTAGAGTATTCACAGACCATAATTCCCTCAGACCTGGATGAACTTTCTGCTTCTGTTTCTAGCAGTCACTAGGCATAGGGAACCAAATCTTAGAAGTACTTTATCCAGTATATACCTCCCTGGATTTGTAGAGTTGGAGGTAATTTTATAAAGTGGACGTAATAGAACCTCTGGCAATATCACTGTCATACTTACCAAACCAGAGTTCTGAGTCACTATTCTAATATTTGATGATAATCAAGTCTGAATGACAAAGCCTTTAAAAGAGACACTGAACGTGAAAAAAGGCAATAGAAGGCATGTTGTTTTTCTTTTTGTCTTCTTCAGGTCTCTTCTAACACTAAAACATAATTTCCTATTGCAAGAGACTAGGCTTATCTCTTTTACTGTATGTATAGTCTGTAGTCCTGAAATTGTTGAGCATACCTGCTTTAAAAGTTTTCAGATATTTTTTCTGTAACTTAACATGCTGAATTTATGGAACACTTTTGGAATACTACAATTTTTTCCTTAGATGTTTGGAAAATTTTTAGAAGATCAACTCATTAATTAAGAAAACAAGAAAAAGAGCATGTTAGGATATGCTGCTGATTTTTTTTTTAAGTGTAAGTTTATAAAGGTCAACCTTCTAAGCAATACAGGGTTTTTAATGCTGATCATAGAAATAAAACAGTAACCTTGATAACTCATAGAGCTGTTAAATTGATGTAATCAATTTAAATTAACAACATAGAGATGATGGGGGTGTAGAAAGACCCTAAACTCACACCAAATCTGTAGTTGCATATAGATCAAAGCCCTCTGAAAAAGATCTGAAAACTAGTTGAACAGGTCCTCTACACCAAAGGATAAAAGGTCACCTTGGAACAGGAGAGTTAGAGACATGTTCTTACAAAAAAAAACCTTACCCCAGCATGGTAACCCACAAGTGAGAGGGATCTTTCAAATAAGAATGTATTACTGGGGAATAAGGGGATCAAGCCCCACATCAGTTACACCAACTCCAACCCTTACCTTAGAAGCTATACTGGAGAGGTGAGGCCCAAAATAACCAGCTTTGAAAACCAGTGGGGCTTACATCCAGGAAACCCAAAAAGGACTGTAGAAAACCGAGACTCTAATCTTAAAGGACTCATGCACAGACTCACCCTGGGATTCAGCACATAAGCATCAAGTTGAAAAGTGCTTTAGGCCATATGTGAAGGAAATTCGTTGGCTAATCTTAAGGCATCTGCTGGAGGAGCACGGTTCTGCTAGAACTCTCAGTGATGAAGGTGCTCACAAGTGCCATTTTTTCAGTCCCATTTCACCTTGCTACTGCTGTTTGCCCCACCCATGTACTCTCCCATGGCCCAGCCCTTCTAAACCCAGCAGTGGGCTTGTCCTTCCATGCCAAATTGACAGGTATGTGTTGTCCACACAAGGGATGCCCATTAAATGCCTGGCCCTGGTGGCCAGGGAGCATTGCATTTCTGGGCCCAACATGACTGAAATGACTGAAGAGACAACTCTTGACAGGCTACCACCCCCAGGGTACTGCATAAACACAACTGAAACACATCCTCTGTCTTCCTGTGACTGCTCCATCAAGATGGAGATTCAGCTGTTTTGTCTCATACATAGAAACAAATACAGAGTCAAACAAAATGAAAAAACAGAGCAATGTGTTCCAGATGAAGGAACAAGATAAAACCCCAGAAAAATACCTTAACAAAATGGAGATAAGGAATTTACTTGAGAAAATGTTAAAATAATGGTCATAAAAATGCTTGCCTATCCCGTAAGAAGAATGGATGAGTACAGAGTGAACTTCAACAGAGAGAGAAGGTATAGGAAAGTACCAGACTGAAGTCACAGAGCTGAAGAGCACCATAACTGAACTGAACAATACACTAGAGGGGTTTATAGCAGACTAGATGAAGAAAGGATCAGTGACCTGAAAGACAGGGCAGTGGAACTCACCCAAACAAAGCAGCAAAAAGAAGAAAAAAGAATGTTAAAAAGTAAGGGACCTATGGGACAGCAGAACAACTTTCACACTTAGGAGTCTCGAGAAGTGGGAGAGCAAAGCAACATAAAAATGTATTTGAAAAAATAATGGCTTAAGGGGCGCCTGGGTGGCTCAGTGGGTTAAAGCCTCTGCCTTCAGCTCAGGTCAAGATCCCAGAGTCCTGGGATCAAGCCCCACATCGGGCTCTCTGCTCAGCGGGGAGCCTGTTTCCTCCTCTCTCTCCCTGCCTGCGTCTCTGACTAGTTGCAATCTCTGTCTATCAAATAAATAAATAAAATCTTTAAAATAAAGAAAAAATAATGGCTTAAAACTTCAATAACCTGGGGAAGAAAACAAAAATCTGGTTCCAGGAAGCTCTAAGAGTTCCAAGTAAGATGAACCCAAAGGTCTCCACAAGACAAATTATCATTGAAATGTCAAAATTTGAAGACAGGGAGAATCATAAAGCACCAAGAGAAAAACAGTTTGTATGTACAAGGGAACCCCTGTAGAACTGTCAGCAGATTTTTTTTTTAAGATTTTATTTATTTATTTGACAGAGAGAGATCACAAGTAGATAGAGAGGCAGGCAGAGAGAGAGAGAGAGGGAAGCAGGCTCCCTGATGAGCAGAGAGCCCGATGCGGGACTCGATCCCAGGACCCTGAGATCATGACCTGAGCCGAAGGCAGCAGCTTAACCCACTGAGCCACCCAGGCGCCCCTGTCAGCAGATTTTAAGCAGAAACTTTACAGACCAAAAGGGAATGACATGGTATTGAAAGTGCCAAAAGCAAGAAACTTTCAACCAGCATACTTTATTCATTCAGTTATCATTCAGAATTGAAGGAAAGATAAAGAATTTTCAAGACAAGCAAAAGCTAAACGGGTTCACTACCACTAAACTGGCCTTATAAGAAATTTTAAGGGACTTCTTTAATCTGAAAGAAATGGAACTAATTAGAAGAAGACATAAAAGTAAAAGACATAAAAGTAAAAATTTCACTGGTAAATATAAATATATACCGAAGGCACTGGACTAATCATTTAAAATGCTGGCATGAAGGCTAAAAGAAAAAGTTATTTTAAAAATAAATAAATAAATAACTACAACAGTTAGTTAATGGATGTACAAAATAAAAAGATGTGTAATGTGACATCAGAAACATAAACTATGCAAGGAGAGGGGAGTAAAAATGTAAATTTTTAGAATGCAGTCCTAACTTGCTATCAGTATAAAATAGATATATATATATAGGTTGAGGGGCGCCTGGGTGGCTCAGTGGGTTAAAGCTTCTGCCTTCGGCTCAGGTCATGATCCCAGGGTCCTGGGATTGAGCCCCACATCGGGCTCTCTGCTCAGCGGGGAGCCTCCTTCCTCCTCTCTGCCTGCCTCTCTGCCTACTTCTGATCTCTGGGAACAGGTGGTGGGTAATGGGGAGGGCACGTTTTGCATGGAGCACTGGGTGTTGTGCAAAAAGAATGAATACTGTTACTCTGTCTGTCAAATAAATAAATAAAATCTTAAAAAATACATATATATATTTTTTTAATTTTTTATTTTTTTTTTTTTTTTTTTTTTTTGCTTTGTGGCTACCAAGAGGCTTTTAAGTATCAACATAGGTAGATAGATAGATACTTAAAAGCCTCTTGGTAGATACTTATAAGCCCCTTGGTAGCCACAAAGCAAAAATCTGTAGTAGATACATAAAAGATAATGGAATCTAAACATAGCACTGAAAGGCATAAAGTCACAAGGAAAGAGAAGAAAAAGAAATAAAGAACCGCAAAATAGCCAGAAATCAGTCAACAAAATGGCAGCACATAAGTACCTATCTATATGTCTATTTAAACGTAAATGTACTGAGTTATTTTGAAAAAATAAAAAAAAAAAGGATCCATCTATATATTGCCTCTAAGAGACTCATTTCAGATCTAAAACACACGGACTGAAAAGTGAAGAGATGGAAAAAGATATTTCATGAAAATGGAAACCAGAAGAAAGCAAGGTAGCTTTTCTTACATCAGACAAAATTGACTTTAAAACAAAACTGCAATAAAAGACGAAGATAGGCATTACATAATGAAAAAGGGTTCAGTTCAGCAAGAAGGTAAAACATTTGTGTAGTGATCATAGGAACACCTAAATATATAAAACTATTAACGGGGAGAAATTAAGAGCAATACAATAGTAGAGGACTTTCATACCCCACTTAACATCAGTGGAGAGCCCATCCAGACAGAAGGCCAATAAGTAAATGTCAGCCTTAAAAAAAATTAGACCAGATAGGCTTAATGGGTATATATACAGGTATTCCATTCAAAAGAAGCGGAATACACATTCTTCTTAAGTGTACATGGAACATTCTCCAGGATATTCTCAAATTTAAGAAGATTGAAATCGTATCAAACAGCTTTTCAGGCCACTGTGGTATGAAACACCACATACCCATACCTACTACTCAGCAGTTCTTCTCAGTATCCCAAGAAAATAAAAACACTAATTCAAAAAGATACGATATGTGTACTCCTCTGTTTGTCTTATAGCCAAGATATGGAAGCAACTAAAACGTTCATCAGCGGATGAATGAAGAAGTGGTATGTATATGTGATGCAGTGTTACTCAGCCGTGATAAGGCAGTCTTGCTATTTGTGTCAACATGGATGGACCTTTAGGATATGCTTATGCTTAATGAAATAAGTCAGTCAGAAAGACAAATACTGTATGATTTTATTTATACGTGGAATCTAAAAAACAAAACACGATCAAACAAAACAAAACTCCTGGATGTAGAGAACAGGTCAGTGGTTGCCAGAGGAGAGTGGTTGGGAAAGATGAGTAAAATGGGAGAAGGAGATCAAGAGGTACAGATTTTCAGGCATGAAATAAGTCATGGGGATATAATATATAGCATGGTGACTATAGTCAGTTGCATTGTATTTGCATATTATGTAACCTTACGGTGATGGGAAAACTAGATTTATTGTGGTGATATTTCATTATATATATAAATACTAGATTATTATGTTGTATACCAGAAATTAATATGCCATATGTCAATTATACCTCAATTCATTTTTTTTTCATCATGATATGTGTACTTTTTAATCCCCATCACCTGTTCCCCCAAGCTCCCACTCATCGCCCCTCTGGTAACCATCAGTATATTCTCTATGTGTTAAGAAATGTTTCTTGGTTTTTCTCTTTTTTTTTTCCCCTTTGCTCATTTGTTTTGTTTTCTTTCTTAAATTCCACATATGAGTAAGATCATATGTGACCTCAGTTTTTAAAACTACACCATAAAGTAAAAGCACATTTACATTAATTAATTGAATAACTGTTTCATTTCTGTAGTCATTATTTAGGAAACCTAAGTATGTAACATCTTGTATTTGAAATTTTACTGAACAAACCTAGCAGTTCTTCTCAGATAAGAAGAACATATTTAAAGGGCATGGATTTTTTGTTTTGTAGATTATCTGAATGTTTCTCCAGTAAATTTTATTTATTGCTGTTCCTACCATAAGTGCTAATGGATGAGAGTAGGTAATGAAAATTACTTTAATTCCCAAAACATAGATCTAACAAATTGATTTGAACAGCAAATGGAAAAGTAATGATAAAATATGTTAATATAAAGTCTTTTAGAAATGTCCTAAAATATAAATTGCCTCCGTTTATTTTTGTGTTATGTAGTACATTCATGTTTTATTAATATGGAGATCTCGAAACTGTTGAAGTAATTGCTTACTTTTCTATCGCAAGAACAAGTAATATAGCAACTATCTGTATAAGCTGTTTTCTGTCAGATAATAATAAACAATACAGCAGTGATCAAAGCCAGCAAAAGTTAATACATTTAATCTTTACCTTGATAGATGGCTCATCTGCTTCTTTGGGCTAAGTGCCAGGGTTTCAGTGCACTTTCTTCAAACAATACCTTAATGACATGTCTGTTTACTAGTGTGAATTTCTCCTTAGGTGGTCCTTTTATTTCACATCAATTTCATACTGGCAGGAAGGATTGTGTTCTTAATATAGTTGTGGTATAATTTTATCATGCCAAATATATGTGCTAGTGTTATTATTAAATAAGTGAAGAATAAAATCCTTCAGTAGAATTTATTCTTCTTGATTTGGGGACAGTGTTCTTGTTTCAGAATTTAAGCTAACATTATTCTGAAAGCAAAAATAAGTTAAGTCAATCATACATACGTTTCTTCATTTTCAGCCTGTAGTTGAAAATATGATCAATATAAATTTAAATAGTCAACTTAGCAGTACTTTTTCAATCATAGAATTTGTATTTGATGAATGTGTCCTTCTGCTTCTTTTACCATTTATGTATTATGACCACTTTACCTTCTGTTTCTCTCAAAGCACCCCATGTTCTTCCACAGACTTTGCTCTTCCCTGTGCCTGGAATGTCCTTTCCCCATTCCTTTGGTAGCTTTTATCATTCACATCTCAGCCTAAATGACATGTTCTCACAATGAACTACACAGAATAAACCTACGTAACATTAACCCATACCTAGCAATCTCAGAATCCTGTAACCCTACTTTTATTTTATGTTGGTCTAGTTATATACTTGACATTATTTGAAATTCTCTTATTTGTTCAGTGTTTGTTATCTCTAGCCCATTAGAATGTAAGTTTCATGACAGCAAGGATATTATCTGTCCTTAACTGCTATATTCCCAACACTTAGAACGGCACTTTCATTACGCGATAGGCACTTACTATCTTGCTATCATGAATCAGTATCATGTACAACCATTTTAGAAACCGCCTTAAAACCAGAGAGTCCTTTTGGCATAAGAGAATGCAGTTGACCCTTGAATAGTATGGGTTTGATCTGCACAGGTCCACTTAGACGCAGATTTTTTTTATAGTACAGTACTGTAAATGTATCTTCTCTTTCCTTATGATTCTCTTAATAAATTTTCCTTTCTCTAGCTTACTTTAAGAATACAGTATATAATACACTCGACATACAAAATATGTTTATGTTATCAGTAATGCTTTCAGTCAGCAATAGGCTATCAGTGATTAAGTTTTAGAGGACTCAGAAGTTATGCATGGTTTTTCAACTGCGCAGGTTCGGACCCCAACCCCTGTGTTTTTCAAGGGTCAGCTGTACTAGTATAAAATGCATATGCTCTTTCAAATGAAGCTTTTACTATAGAACTAAATGTATAGCACTCTAACTATAATATTAAGACCTGCTATAATCCTCTCCCTGAGTACAGACCAAAATGTTTTAGGTAAAACTCTAAGATGACAAGGATTTTTTTTTTCATTCTTATTTTAAAATAGAGCGTAGTTGACACAATGTTACATTAGTTTTAGGTGTACAGCATAGTGCTTCAACAGCTCTGTGTTATGCTGTGCTCACTATAAGTATAGTTACCATCTGTCACCGTGCAGTGCTATTATGGTACCATTAACTGTATTCCCTATGCTTTTATTTTTGTGACTTGTTCATTCCATAACTGGAAGCCTGTATCTCTCATGTGCCTTCACCCATTTTGCCCACCTCCCCCTCCACTGGCCTCCCCTCTGAAAACCATCAGTTTGTTCTGTGTATAGGTCTGATTCTGCTTTTTGTTTGTTTATTCGTTTTTGGGGTTCCGCATATAAGAAAAATCGTATGGTATTTGTCTTTGTCCGACTTATTTCACTTAGCCATATCTCTAGGTCCATCCATGTTGTCACAAATGGCAAAATCTCACCCTTTTTTTGGCTATGGACACATAGGTCGCTTCTGTGTCTTAGCTATTGTAAATAATGCTGCAGTAAACATTGAGGTCCATATGTCTTTTCATATTTGTGTTTTTGTTTTCTTTGAGTGAATACCCAGTGGTGGAATTATTGGATTATGTGTTACTTCTATCTTTAATTTTTTGACATACCTCCATACCATTTTACGCAGTAGCTGTACCAATTTATATTTCTACCAACAGTGCACAAGGGTTCCTTTTTCTCTGCATTCTTGCCAACACTTGGTATTTCTTAACATGGCAAGCTTTATCTCACACCATACTCACTTGGATAGAACTTTAGGACAGAACCTTGTTCCTCTAAATCCCACACCATATTAGAATAAGCCAATGTTATAAAAAGTCTCCTAAAAAAATTCTCATTTCAGTGACCTAATCTTAATTGCTTTGGTTTATTTGTAATTACTTAATGACTATGTGAAGATTGTAACAACTATATTAAATGTCATAATAAAAAATATGTTTTTTAAAATTTTGTACAAAAACTTACCATCACTATGCATAACATCTATTTGTATTTTTAAACTATGATCTGTATAATAAATTATAAATAACTTTCAGTACTGAATCTAATCTGAGTACTTTAAAGAGGGTCCAAATTACCAGTGTTAGAAATAAAAAGGAAATATCACCACAGATTCTGCAAATATCAGAAGGATTAAAATGGAATGTTGTGAATAACTTATTCATATGTAACTGTAAATTTGATAACTCAAATGAACTGGACAATGCCTTAAAAAAAAAAAAAAACTTACCAAAACTAACAAGAGAGAGAAATCTGAATAGCCCTTTATCAAAGAAATTGAATTTGTTATCAAAAACTTTCCCAAAAAGAAATGTCCAGGCCCAGGGCACCTGGATGGTTCAGTGGGTTAAGCCTCTGCCTTTGGCTCAGGTCATGATCTCAGGGTCCTAGGATTGAGCCCCCCTATCAGGCTCTCTGCTCAGTAGGGAGCCTGCTCTCTATCTCTCTCTCTCTGCCTGCCTCTCTGCCTACTTGCGGTGTGTGTGTGAAATAAATAAATAAAACCTTTTTAAAAAAAAAAAAAGAAAAGAAATATCCAGGCCCAGATGGTTTTACTGGTGAAATCTATCAAGCATTTAGGAAAGAAGAAATGCCAAATTTTCATAAAACTTTCAGAAAACACAAGAAAAAGGAACAGTTCCCTCTCATAAGAACAGCATATCCCTGATAACTAAAACTTGGCAAAGGTATAACAAGAAAAATAAATTATAGACCAGCTTTCATCATGAACAAAGACACAGAATACCTAATCAGATAGAACAAAACACATTATATACTATATAAAATAATGCACCAAAATCAAGTGAGATTTATGCAGAGAATACAAAATTTGTTTAAAGACTGAAAATCAATCAGTGCAGTCCAGTGTATTAACAGAATAAAAGAGAGGTCAACATGATCCTGTCACTATATGCTTACAAAATACTTAAGAAAATAAGCACTTTATAATAAAACTGAGCAAAGTAGATATTGAAGACAACTTTTTCAATCTGATGAAGGGCATTTATAAAAAATTAAAAGGTGGCACCACGCTACAGATCAAATATAGAATTCTGTCCCTTTATGATCAGGAACAAGGCAAGCTGTATTTTCTTCTCTCTTCAACATTTTACTGAAGATTCTAATAATAGCAATACAAGTGGGGGGAATAAAAAGATTGGAAAGGAAGAAGTAAATCCAACTTTATTCGCAGATATCAATAAGAAAAGGAAAGCTGCTAGAGCCAAAAGCAAATTTAGGAAGTTCTCAATATAGAATGTCAGTATGGAGAAATCAGTTGTATTTCTACATACTAGCAGCAAATAGTTGGAAAATGAAATTAAAATCAGTTCTCCTTTGTATGGAAGGAGATTAAGTAGAAATAAATTTAACAAAAGCATTCACCAAAAACTTCAGACATTGCCAGTAGAAATTCAAGGAAACCTAAATAAATGGAGGAATATGCCATGTTAATGGTAAGAAGATTCAGTAGTGTTAAAATGTCAGTTCTTCCCAAATTGGTCTAAAGATTTAACTTCCCAAGCAAAATCCCAGCAGGCTTTTTTGTAGAAATTAACAAGCTGATTTTAAAGTATATATGTAACAAAACAAAAAGGACCTAGAACACTCAAATCAATCTTGAGAAACAGGAGCAAATCTGGATAACTCACACTGCCTGACTTTAAGACTTATACAAAGCTACAATAATGGTGATACTGTGATATTGATCTAAGGATGGGTAAGTAGATCAGTGGAAGATAATAAAGAATCCATATATGGTTGCTTAATTCTCCATAAAGTCACCAGCTCAGTTCATGGGAAAAGAAAAGTCTTTTCAATAAATGACACTAGAACAATTGGATATATATATGAAAAAAAAATTAGTTATAACCCCAGCCTCAGACCATATATAGACATACCTTGGAGATACCACAAATTTAGTTCCAGACCACCACAATAAAGCAAGTCAAATGAATTTTTTGGTTTCCTAGTGCATTTAAAGTTATGCTTATACTATACCATAATCTGTTAAGTGCAATATCATTATGTCTGAAAAGATGAATGCACATACTTTAATTAAAAAATGCTAACCATCAGCTGAGCTTTTAGTGAGTGGTAATCTTTTTTGCTACTGAAGGGTCTTGTATCCATATTTATGGCTGCTAATTGATCAGGGTTGTGGTTACTGGAAGTTAGGCAATTTCTTAAGACAGTGGAGTTTGCCTCATTGATTGACTCTTTCTTCCACAAACGATTTCTCTCTAGCATATGATGCTGTTACTTCTTTCAAAATTGGAGTCAATCTTCTCAAATCCTGCTGACTACTTTATCAGCTAAGTTTATGTAATATTCTAAATCCTTTGTTGTCATTTCAACAATCTTCTCCAGGAGTGGATTCCATTTCGAGAAACCACTTTCTGTGCTCATTCATAAGAAGTAATTCTTAATCCATTAAAGTTTTATCATGAGATTGCAGCAGTTCAAATATAAAAATAATGAAAAAGCTTGAAATATTACGAGAATTACCAAAATGTGACACAGAGACGTGGCTGGGTGACTCAGTGGGTTAAAGCCTCTGCCTTCGGCACAGGTCATGATCCCAGGGTCCTGGGATCGAGCCCCACATCGGGCTCTCTGCTCAGCAGGGAGCCTGCTTCCCCCTCTCTCTCTGCCTGCCTCTCTGCCTACTTGTGATCTCTGTCTGTCAAATAAATAAATAAATCTTTTAAAAAATTTAAAAATGCAGTATCTACAAAGTGCAATAAAGCAAGGTGTGTCTGTATAAAAATGTATTTGAGATAGATTACAGATCTAAACATAAAACTAAACCCATTAAGCTTCTGGGAAAAAACGTGAGAGAATATTCTCAGGATCTAGGATATTCAGAGTTTCTTAGGACACTAAGCAATAACCACAAAAGAAAAAAATTAAGTTAGTCTTCATCCAAATCAAAACCTTTTATTCATTCAGAGACCCATTAAGAAAATGAATAGGCAAACTACAGGACGGGAGGAAATATTTTCAAGCAGAAAGCTGACAAAGAACTTGTATCCAGAATATATAAGGAACTCAAGAACTTAATAATTTAAAGTTAAGAAGAATTTAATTCTTCCCTTCCAAGGAATTCATCTGAATGAAATATTACAATATGTCTACTAAAAAAGAATTGTGCAAGAAAGCTTATGGCAGAAATCTGCTGTACAACATAGTGCATATAGTTAAGAGTACGGTGTTGTACACTTACAAACTTAAGAAGGTACATCACATGCTAAGTGTTCTTACACCAAAGGAAAAAAGAAAACACACAAATCTTTTGATAATGATAGATATGTTTATAACTTGATGTATCTCAGATATATGCATGTGTCCAAATTCCAGATGTATGCATGTGTCCAAGTTTTTTATATATTAAGTACACCTTAGTAAAGCTAGAAAAAGAAAACTTATGGTAGCTTGATTCACACTAAACACTAATTCACACTAATCAAAAACCAGAGACAGTGCAAACATCTGTCAACAAGTGAATGGATAGTCATATATTTATACAGTGGGATACAAGCTCAACAATAAATAAGAACACACACTACTTATGTACAAACATGAATGAATCTCAAAACCATTATGCAGAGTAGAAGATGACAGCACAAAAGAATACATTCCATTTGATGCAATTTTTTGAATTTCTAAACTAAGTGAAACTCATTAAGATGGGAGAAAAAACTCAAACTCTGATATTTTCTTTGTGGGAATGCAGAGAGGATGGGTTGACTGGGAAGAAGCACAAAAAGAACTTTCTGAGAAAACAGAAATGTTCTGTTCCAGGATAGGAGGATGGGTTACTCAGGTATATCCATTTGTCAAAATTGTGTGGCTATGATTTGTATATTTAGTGTATATAAATTTTTCCTCAAAAGCTATAAATGAGGGGTGCCTGGGTGGCTCGGTTGTTAAGCTTCTGCCTTCCGCTCAGGTCATGATCCCTGTGTCTGGAATTGGGGCCTGAGTCAGGCTCCCTGCTCAGCCAGGAGCCTGTTTCTACCTCTCCCACCCCCCTGCATGTGTTCCCTCTTTGTCCCTCTCTCTCTGTCAAATAAATAAAATGGTTTTTTTGAAAAGTGCTGTAAATGATAACAATTGACAAGGAACTGGGAATGGGTAGAAGGATAAATAAACCAAGAATGGCAGAGTACTGATAAGTTGAAGCTAAAGAATGTTTGGTTTATTACAGAATTCTCTTTACTTCGCTATGTTTAAAAATTTCCATTATAAAAATTTTTAAAGGAGATACAGTAAGCAAAGGGAGAAAGGTATTGAACTCAGCATTATATATTTGACTATCAACTTTAAAAATAAGGATAAAACAAATGTAAAACTTTTCAATACTTTTTCCTTAAAATAATTGTGGGGGAGATGTGGAAAAGTTTGAGGGACTAAGAGAACTAAAGATAAACCATTTGCCTAAAGCAAACATAATAGAGGCAGCAAAACTTGAGGTAATTAATTTGGAATTTAGTTGGAGCAATTTTCAAACTGTTAATAAAGAAGTAGCCTAGAAAAAAATGAGTGAAGGTTTGTCTCCTAATTCATTTGAATCCATAGTTTCAGATTTTGTCTACATTTAATTTTTTAAAAACTTTTTTTTTGATTTGCTTTCCATATGAGGATTGGTACAAATGACTCTGAAAGGTAGGTTTTTAAATGTATTCAGTCTCAGGGTACTATTGACAATTTTATATATGGCAGAACTGTAGGTTTTTTAATTATTTTGATGCGTGGGGCACCTGGATGGCTCAACTCAGAGTCTGCTTGGGATTCTCTGACTCTCCCTATGACCCTCCCCCTGCTCCTGCTCTCTCGAGCTCTCTCAAATAAATAAATAAAATATTTTTTAAAAATTATTTTGATGCTTTATAAATGCATAAGGGGAAGAAAACCATTTTTATATGATATAAGTAGCTTCTGAAGAGCTATATACTTGAGGGGCACATGGGTGGTTCAGTTGGTTAAGTGACCAACTCTTGATTTCCTCTGAGGTCAGGGTCTCACATGATCTCAAGATTATGAGATCAAGCCCCAAGTCACGCTCCACTCTGGGTGTAGAGCCTGCTTAAAGAGTCTCGGTCTGTCTGTCTCTCTCTAAAAAAAAAAAAAAAAAAAATTCCCTCTTCCTCTACCTCCCCCTTTAAGAAAAAAAAAGCTATATACTTGAAAATGTGGCCGTAAACTAGCAGTGATACAAAAAATTAATTACGAATCAATGATGAAGAATGATGGTAATCTTGAAGTTTTTATAGAGTAATGTCTTTGGAATATGTATTACGTAAACCAGCTTTCTTAAGAGGAAGAAAATGATTCAAATTTTAAGAATGTAAGTACTCCTTTAATTCTTACATAATTTAAGAAAAAAAAAGTACAATATTAGCTATAATGCAGAATTTAGGTTGCTACTTAACAATTAGTATATATTTTATAATGAAAACTTAGCATCTGTTTCTTAGGCTATTTTGAATAGTCCAGTAGTCACACAGCTGAATCGATATTTGCTATCTTTTTAGCTACAGAAGATCATGAGTAAACAAGATAACTTGAAGACAACAAGAGCTAATGAAACAGAATGCCAGGTATGTGCAAATAAACTAAGTATTTCCAGACAGATGATATTTACAGTAGTTTCTCTCTTCTGTCTGTCAAATAAATAAACTCACATCGTTGGGAAAATTATCAGTAACTTCATTTTTCTAAATATTTTGAATAGCTGTGCTACATTCACATGGTCCAAACTTCAAAAGATTCAAAAAGAGTATGTGCAGAGGGCAGCATTTTCATCCCAGTCACCCAGTTCTCCCTGGCAGTGAGTGCTTTAAGTGTCCTGTGTATTTGCCTGGAGATACCTCATGTGTGTATAAGTGTATCTGTAAAGAAGTAACTAAATACATCCATGTGTACTTTTTTCTACTTTTCTGCAAGGAGTAGCACAGTGCATTGTTTCACACTTTCCCATTTTTTCCTCAGTACGTCTGAATATCTCCTTTTTAACAGTGCCATAGTGCTTTCTTGTATGATGTACTAGTTTATGTAACCATTCCCCTCTTTAAAAACAGTATATCCAGTCTTAACGTATATCCAGTCCCTTGATAATGTAAATAATGCTACAGTTAATAATCCTGTAATATATGTTTGTATACATATGTGAATATATCTGAGGGATAACTTCCCAGAAATGTGATTGCTAGGTCAAAAGGTATGCTATTTCTAAGGTTGTTGATAAATTTTGACAAATTTGGCAAGTATCTCTTATAGAAAATGAAACAATTTTCATTCCCACCACTAATGTATATCAGTAAATTTTCTGTTGATAATCTTACAGTCAGTTCTAATTCCACAGCATGCTTTCCATGAGATTTTCTTAAATTTCCAAATTATTTCATCTTTTTAGAGCATGTCTGTTTCAAATCTTGCAAATTATTAATATCACAATTCTTTCTTACATTTCATCCCTTTGAGCAATCCTGTGCTGGACTTTTTTTTCCCACATCCGAATCCTTGAATGGTATTCCCTATTCCTAGATGTGTATAACCTGTGTGTTCCCATCATACCCTGTATGTGCACCATCATAACACCTCTCACACATCACACATTAGTATAATTGTCTGTGTCCTCCCCTGAACTGTAAGCATCATTCCTCTCTTTACAGTTGTTTGAAGTTAGGGAGCAGTCCACGAGACCACTTACTTTTTTTTTTTTTTTTTTTTTAATTTCTTTTCAGTGTAACAGAATTCATTGTTTATGCACCATACCCAGTGCTCCATGCAATATGTGCCCTCCATAATACCCACCACAAGGCTCACCCAACCTCCCACCCCCCCAACCCCTTCAAAACCCTCAGATTGTTTTTCAGAGTCCGTAGTCTCTCATGGTTCATCTCCCCCTCCAATTTCCCTCAACTCCCTTCTCCTCTCCATCTCCCCATGTCCTCCATGTTATTTCTTATGCTCCACAGATAAGTGAAACCGTATGATAATTGACTCTCTCTCCTTGACTTATTTCACTCAGTATAATCTCTTCCAGTCCCATCCATGTTGATACAAAAGTTGGGTATTCATCCTTTCTGATGGAGGCATAGTACTCCATCGTGTATATGGACCACATCTTCCTTATCCATTCATCTGTTGAAGGGCATCTTGGTTCTTTCCACAGTTTGGCTACTGTGGCCATTGCTGTTATGAACATTGGGGTACAGATGAGACCACTTACTTTTGATAGCAGTTGCAAGTTCGGGGGACCCCGAGACTACCCTTGGGTTCCATTATTCACTGGGAGGACTCAAAAAGCTAACTGAAAATTCTTAGGTTCATGGGTAGTTTCTTACAATGAGCAGATACAGATTAAAATCAGTCCGTGGAAAACACACATGAGGCAGAGGTCCAGAAAGTTCCACAAGCAGAGGTTCCACTTGTCTTCTCCCCAGGGGGATCATGGATAGCACTAACTCTCCCTACAAGGTATATAACAGTACACATGGAGGGGTGCCAGTCAGGGCCCTAATGTCCAGAGATTTTCTTGGGGTCAGCTATATAAATTTGTTCAGATACCCATGTTGCTGACCCCCATATCTAGCCATTCTGGAGGTCGTGCTGATACCTCATGACCCTAGCCACCACCCTAAACCTCATGGTTAGTCTGGTATGGCCCAAGGCCCTCAAGCAAACAAGACATTTACCATAGAGATACCTCCCAGCAGCCCAGAACAAAAGCCAAACCTCTGTCTGGGTATGGTAAATTCTTTACTGCATGAGTTGTATCTACATAGCCTGGGAAAGCACCAGAGCGTGCTCTAAATGTTCAATAAATATTTTTAAGTGAATGAACAAGTATTTAATTATATGAATATGACATTTTTATTATTGATCATTAAGATTATTTCCAAATTTTGCTGTTAGAATCATGCCCCAGTCAATAGTTAAACATGTGAATTTAGGATAGTGTTCTAAAGGTGAGATCGTTGGGTCAAAAGACGTGGATACTTTTAAGACTTTTGATTCATATGGTCAAACTGCCTTCTAGAAAGGTATAACAGTTTACAGTCCTACCACCATTGAGTAAACATGCCTCCCTGTGAACAGTGTCTCCAGGATTGGTATCTGTTTTTGTTCTGTTTTTTTAAGTAGTGCCAGTTAGATGGGGGAAAGGTATCTCAGTTACTCTTTTTCAAGATATTTCTTACAAATTTTCTGTTCTTTGGGAATTTCTTTAGATTGCTCTTCATATTTACTTTTAAGAGTACTTTTAAAAATTTTTTCAAAATTATTAAAGTGTTTATCAGCTATGGTTTTGTTTATGACATTTTGGTTATAGATGTTATTTTGTATGTGGTCATATTTATTTGTCTTTTAATTTTATTCATCTAACTACTTTCATTTTTTTAAATCAAAATCAGTTATAAATACTAACCTGTATTATCCTCTCCTTTAGTTATGCTTCTGGATTTTTACTTTTAATATTTTCATTCATCTGAAATTTGTTTCTTAAGGGCATCCCTAGTGACATTACTTTTTTACTGTTATAAATGGACTCTTTTCCCTCAAGGGAAGAATTCCTGCACAGGAAATCTATTTGATTTTTATTTTTAGCCTGGCTTCCTAGGAGTCACCACTGTGTCTCACAGTTTTAAGTGTCCAGCCAGAGATTGTACTAAGACCACAGAGGTAATAAAGGTGCATCCTCCTTCCCCCACTGATGTGTCTGTGTAAGGCTGGAAGCACATTCACATGCAGCTCTTTTTAAGCCTGCCAGTGCACACACCTGTGCCAGCTCTTTGCGCCAAGGACGTGTGGGCAGCTGGAGCTGCTGCGGTCTCTGCTAAGTGTGGAGCACAACCTAGGGTACCAGGAGAGCACAGCAAGTCCTTACGGTTGTCTCAGCTCCTCAGACTTTCAAGTACCTGGCCATCTGAGTCCATTGCTTGCTCCAAAGAGGACTGCAGTCTCACTTAAAGGGGGCCACCAAGATCACCTGCAAACTCCCTCCATCAGCAACAGGGAAACTGGTTTGGGACAGCCTGACACTCTCTGGTAGAACTCCCATAGGGTAAAACTGAAAAGGCAAGAAGGCCATAGACGTTTGCTGCCCAAAGTTTAATAGTTAATCTGAAAAATGCTTCTCACTTTATTATGTACCTTTGGTTGGATTCCACAGTGCAGAATAGTTGTGTTTTGACCATTTTGTCCAGCTGTTTGCTTTTTGGGGAAAACCTTTTTTGTCATTCTATCCTGTGGGAAATCAAAAGGCAGTTACCACATTTTAATTGGCCAATAGGTGACTTTGAATAAACATGGTGAGTAAGTTCCAAAAGCAAATATTTTAGGTTAACTAATATAGGTAATAAAGTATAAAAGTTTACTTTTTAAAATAAATGCCATACTATATACCAAAAGCATGAACTACAGTGCATTTCGATGTAGCTTATATTAATGACACTGACCATTTAATAATTAACTAGTTTTAAGATACATGAAAAATAGATTAATATTTTAAAGATCTAGGGAATAAAATGTGCAGCATAGGGAATATTGTCAGTGGTATTGTAATAGTGTTGTATGATGACAGGTGGGAGCTGCAGTTGTGAGCACAGCTCACATACAGAAATGTTGAATCACTGTTGTGCACCTAAAACTACAGTAACGTTGTGTGTCAACTATGCACAAATAGAAAAGTTCAGAAACAAACAAAAAATACTTAAAAGAATCTAAATAAAGAAAACTATAAACAAAAAATTTTAATTGAGGAAATAAGAGAGGATTGAAATAAAGGAAGGCTTTATTCTCAGGTAGGACTTGTGAGCCTTGTGAAGTGGCCAATCCCCAGTAAGTTAATCTACGAATTCAGTACAGTCTGCATCAGAGCTCAGCACCTGAGTACCTGATTTCGGTTTTGTTTGGTTATATTTTGAGGTTTGGGGGAGGAGTTGGATGGTTTCTTCTTTGGTGATAGTGTTTGAGAGGTAAGAGGTGTACAGAGACTTGCCAAAATCCTTTTAAACTTCATCTGGGAGAATAAACATGAGAGAATAGCCAAGAATAGTCTAGAAAATGCAAGTAATGAGAGGGGTAATGAAATGGGATAGTGAGCAATAGAATACTCAAAATAAACTCAAATAAAATAAACCCAAATACATATGAGCAATAGTATATAATATAGATATCATTTTAAATCAGTAGGAAAAAATTATTAAATTACTTTTCAGTAATCCAGAAAGAAGGGAGTAATCTCCTTACCTCTCATATCCAGTTAGTCACTAGGTATTGTCTGTTCTGCCTCTTAAATGTTTCTCAGATTTGTTGTTGTTGTTCTTTTTCCATGACTATCATTTTATCAGACTACCATCACTTCTCATTTCATTTACTGCAGTGGCCTCCTAACTGATCTCTCTGCATCCACTCCTGTCTTTTCTAATTCATTTTCATACTATAGCCAGTGTGACCTAAAAGCACAAATACGATATAACAATAGCCAAAATGTGGAAGAGGCCAAAATGTCCTTCAGCAGATGAATGGATAAAGATGTGCTCCATATATACAGTGGAATATTACTCAACCATCAGAAAGGATGAATACCCATCATTTTCATCGACATGGATGGAACTGGAGGGGATTACACTAAGTGAAATAAGTCAAGCAGAGAAAGACAGTTACATGATTTCATTCATATCTGGAATATAAAGAATAGCGTGGGGGACCACAGGGGAAGGGAGGGAAAACTAAATGGAAAAAAATCAGAGAGGGAGACAAACCATGAGAGACCCTGGACTCTGGGAAACACTGAGGGTTACAGAAGGGAGGAAGTAGAGGGAATAGGGTAACTGGATGATGGGTATTAAGGAGAGCACCTTTGGAGATGAGCACTGGGTGTTACATGCAACTAATGAATCGTCAAAAAGAAAAACAAAACAAACAAACAAAAAAACCTCAGACTCAGAAAGACCAACTGCCTACACATTGATATGCTACTCCATCTCTTAATAGCTGTGTGGCTCCAGGCAAATTAGTATACTTTTCCTTGCATAAAATTAGTGTACTTCTCTTTGCATAAAAAGGTTCTTCATTATAAAATGAGAATAATAGGGGTGCTTGGCCGGCTCCGTCGGTAGTGTGCAACTCTTGATCTGTTGAGATCTACCCCCATATTAGGTGTAGAGATTACTTAAAATAAAATCTTGAGGAAAAGAAAAAAAGAATAATAGTAATCTACCTCAGTAGGTTGTTTTGAGGATTGTATTAGTTAATTTATTCAAATCTCCTAGAACTCAGCTAACACATAAGCAATATATATTTATTTGCTTTATATTTATTATTATTGCTGTCTACACCCCAGCCATAGAGCACCGTGCTCTCTAGCACCTTCAGGCATTTATACATGTTTCCTATTTGGAATGTTTATTCCCACTTCTTATTTTCTTAACTTTGGTTCAAACTTTAGATCTCAGTTTAAATGGTATTTTTTTCAGGAAAGCCTTGTCTAAGCTGCTAAGTGAGTTAGACACCCTTTATATGCTCCCAAAGCTCCTTGAACTTCTTCCCAATATTTTCATGCTTAGATTACTATTTTTCATAGCTTGTTGAGTGCCCAGTTACCCAACAGGAATAGAGAACCATGAAGCCCCAAGGCCTAACATGGTTTCTGACACATTATGGGCATTTACTACATCTTTGTGACTAATGGTGTGACTGACTAAACAGTGCTGGGTGTATATATCAGTTCCTATAGCAGAATACATTCCAGAGGAATCACAAATGATGTCAAAAGTCAAACTACAGAAATAACTTGAGGAAATGTGGGGCTCTTCTGCAAGATGGCAGCATAGGGAGATCTTGAACTCACCCTGTCCCACAGATACACCACATCTACAGCTACATACGGGTTATTTCCCGCTGAAAAAGATCTAAAAACTAGATGAACTGTTTCTCCACACCAGAAGGGAAAAAGATAGGTAGGAGAGTCAGATGGTCTTACCAGAAACCCCACCCCAGCACTGTGACACAACAGTCCAGTAATTCTCCTGGAAGAGTGAGGGGTGGTGTCTCACTTACAGCACCCTCTGAACCGGAGAGATGAGCCCCCAAAACATCTGGCTTAGAAAATGCAAAGGGGCTGATATCTAAGTGCCAAAGTGCTATAGGAAACTGAGATGCCCCTTTTAAAGGGCTCACGTGCAGTCTCATTGTCCCCAAGACCCAGCAGAAAAATACTAGTTTGAAAAATGCCAAGAGTCTGTTGTAAAATTCATTTGGCAATCTAAAACCATCTGCTGGAAGGGCAAGGGACCGCTGGAACTCTCCCTGGAAATAGAGGTGCGGACAGAAGCCAATTTGCACTCTCCACTGACTCTCTAGCACAAGTGGGTGGGCTCACAGGCAGCACCCTCCTGCTGCATTGCTAAGACAGGTGGGGACAAGCAGTCACCACACCATCCCACTGCCTTGAGGAAGCTGGAGAGTGCAGAAGGTTGCAGCACTCCCCCAGTCTGTAGCTGGGGCAGGCAAGCACAACATTCATGGCATCCTCTCATTCCCTAAATAAAGTTGGGAAGCATAGGCAGTTGCAGCGCTCCCCCACTCTCTGGCTGGGACTGTCATTCTCCACCTCCCACCCTAAAGCCAGCATGCATGCACGGACAAGGTACTCAGCCACTACATTCCTGAAGCCCACAGGTGTACAGTCAAGACATTTGCCCCCTGCTTTTCTGAAGCTAGCAAACTTGCCCTGCCCCATACACTCTGCCTAGATAAAGCCAGCAGATACATGCAGTCCACATGGGGTCACCATTCAGTCGCCTGGCCCTGGTGGCCGAAGTGGCTGGCATTCTTGAGCTCCACAAGAGTGTAACACCCAGACAGTTCTTGGCAAGTCACCACCATCAGGACACTGCACTGCAGCAGACTGAAACACACCCTGAGTCTTATGGAAAAGAGGCCTGTTTGCTTAGCTCGGAGCTTCAGCTTCAGGTTCTCAAGCATATAAAGATGAAAGAAGTGCCCCTGGGGAGCCTAGTTAGAGACACGCCGCCCTTGCACCCGTCTCAGCCTTCTGCATCTTAACAAGACCTCTCAGGAACTTGCACACTTACCTGGAGCCCTGGTTTTTGCAGCTGTTACCCAGGAGACACCTCTAAATCTAGTCCGGAGGCAGCAGAGACTATGATTGTAGCTCCTACAGGATTGTATATACTTTTATATTTTAAAAACTGCTGCCTAAGTGTCTGTTTCCCGTCAACCCTGGGTGTTAAATGAGACTCCTCCCCTTGGAATAGGCAGGTCGTGGCACACCCTAACAGTATCATGTCAAGGTCATACCAAGAATAAGTCAGGTGGTTTAGATAATCACAAAGGTTCAAGAGACAACAAAGAGCTAAAAAAATAAGGCTGAAAGAGAAGTTTCATCACCTACACAGGGACTGCTTTAAGAGTGAGAGAGAGAGCTGCTTCAGGTAGTACATAGAAACACACCAAGAGTCAAGCAAAATGAAGAAACAGAGCAATGTGTTCCAAATAGAAGAACATGACAGAACCTCAGAAATAGACCTTAATAATGTGGAGGAAAGTGTTCTTTCTGCAAAAGAATTTAAGGTAATGGTCATAAAGATGCTCATGGAACTCGGGGAGAGTGGTGAATATAGTGAGAACTTCAACAAAGAGATAGAAAGTATAAGAAAGAACGAAGAAGGGGGCGCCTGGGTGGCTAGTCTGTTAAGCATCTGACTCTTGATTTCGACTCAGGTCATGATCTCAGGGTTGTGAGATTGAGCCTTGCATCCACACCGGGCATGGATCCTGCTCAAGATTCTGTCTCTGCCTCTCCCTCTCCCCCTCCCCACTTCTTTCTCTCCCTCTTTTTTGGTTTTTTTTTTGTTGTTGTTGTTTGTTTTTTTAAAAGACCAAGAGGGGTTCAGTAGCAGACTAGATGAAGCAGAACAGATCAGTGATCTGGTAGACTGCAGTAGAACTCACCAGAGCAATGAAAAGGAAAAAAAAAAAAAAGTAACTTAAGGGACCTCTAGGACAACATCAAATAGAATAACACTTGCATTATAAGGGACCCAGAAGGAGAAGAGAGAGGTAAGGTCAGGAAATGTATTTGAAAAATAATGGCTGAAGGAAATAGACATCCAGGTCCAGGAAGCTCAGAAGATTCTAATTAAGATGAATCCAAAGAGAGCCATACCAAGACACATAATAATTAAAATTTCAAAAGTTAAAGAGAGGATCTCAAAAGCAGAAAGAGGGAAAAAACAAATTATTTCATACAAGGGAAATCCCATACGGCTATTAGGCGATTTCATGGCAGAAACTGCAGGCCAGAAAGGAGCAACATGACATATTCAAAATGATGAAAGGAAAACAACTTCCAACCAAGAATGCAGGCATACCTTAGATATTGTGGGAGACTGAACCAGTAATCAGAAACTCCTAACAAGCTGTCAGGACAGGACAGCTTCACTGGTGAATTCTATCAAACATTCAAAGAACTTTACTTCTCAAACTCCTCCAAGATTTTGAAGAGGAGGGAATGCTCCCATACTGATTTTGCAAGGCCAGCATTACCCTTATACCAAAAGCAAAGAAGAACACCAAGAAGAAACAGAGAGGGAAAAGAGGAGGGAGGGAGGAAAAGAACAGAAAGGAAATTACAGGCCAATGTCCCTGATGAAAATACATGCAAAAATCAACAAAATATTAATAGTCCAAACTCAGAATTACATTAAAATGATCTTACATCATGATCAGTGGGATTTACTCTAGGGTTGCAAATATGGTCAGCATGTACAAATCAATCAAGGTGATATATACCACATCAACAAAATGAAGGCTAAAAATCATGTTCTAGTAGATGCATAAAAAATTTAGAGAAAATTCAACATCCATTTATGATTTAAAAAAATAAAAACTCAATAAAATGAGTATAGAGGGAACATATCTCAACATATTAAAGACTGTATATGATAGAGCCCCAGCTAAGATCTTACTCAGTGGTGAGAAGCTAAAGCTTTTCCTGTAAGATTAAGAACAAGATAAGGATGCCTACTCTTGCCACTTTTATTCAACATAGAATTGAAAGCCCTAGCCAGAGCAGTTAGGCAAGAAAAAGAAATAACAGGCATCTATACTGGAAAGGAAGAAGTAACATTTTCACTGTTTGCAGATGACATGATACTGGATGTAGAAAACCTATAGACTCCGCCAAAAAACTATCAGAACTAATAAGTGAATTCAGTAGAGTTGCAAGATACAATATTAATATACAAAGCTCTCTTGCATTTCTGTACATTAACAAAATATCTGAGAAATCAAGAAAATAATTCTATTTACAATTGCATTAAAAACAATGAAATGTCGGGGAATAAATTTAACCAAGGAGGTGAAAGATCTGTTGCCTGAAAACTATATGACATTGATGAAAGAAATTGAACATAACACAAAAAATGGAAAGATATATTTTGTCATAGGTTAGAAGAATTGATATTGTTAAATGTTCATACACTCAAAGCAATCCACAGATGCATTGCAGTCCCTATCAAAATTCCAATGACATTGTTTTACAGAATTAGAGTAATACTATAACTTCTGTGGAGGGAACCACAGAAGACCCTAAATAGCCAAAGGAATGTTAAGAAAGAAGAACAAAGCCAGAGGTTTTACTGAGCCTGATTTCAAACAGTATTATGAAGCTATAATAATAAAACAGTGTGGTAGTTTCATAAAAACAAACACATAGATCAATGAAACTATAGATATAGATAACCCAGAAATAAACCCACACGTATACAGTCAGTTAAGTTTCAACAAAGGAGGCAAGAATATACAATGGGGAAAGGGCAGTCTGTTTAATAAATAGTGTTGGGAAAACTGGACAGCTGCTACACACAAAAGAATGAAATTGGACCACTATTTTACACCATATACAAAAAATTAACTGAAAATGGATTCAGGACTTGAATGTAAGACCTAAAACCATAAATGCCGAAGAAGAAAACCTAAGCAATAAGTTCCTTGAAGTCAGTCTTAGTGACTTTTTTTTTATCTGACTCCAAAGGCAAAGGGAACAAAAGAAAAAAATAAACAATTGGGACTACATCAAGCTAAAAAGCTTCTGTACAGCAAAGGAAACCCTCAAACAGAAGGGCAACTTTCCAAAATGGGAGAAGATATTTGTAAATTATATATCTGCTAAAGGGTTAATATCCAAAATAGATATGAAGAACTTATACAATTCAATAGGAAAAACAATCCAATTAAAACATGGGCAGATGATCTGAATAGACGTTTTCATAAGGAAGACATACAGATGGCAAACGGGCACATGTGGAGATGCTCAACATCACTAATCAGGGGAATACAAATCAAAACATGAGATAGCACCTACACCTGTTGGAAGGGCTAATGTCAAACTGACAAATAACAAAATGCTGGCAAGGATGAGGAGAAAAGGGAACGCTTTGTATTGTTGATGGCATTGTAAATTGGTACAACCACTGTGGAAAACCATATGGAGACTCCTCAAAATTAAAAATAGAACTACAGGGGGTGCCTGAATGGCTTGGTCTCTTAGGCATCTGCTTTCAGCTTAGGTCATGATCCCAGGGTACTGGTATTGAACCCCACATCAGGCTCCCTGCTCAGGGAGAGTCTGCTTCCCCTTCTTCTGCCTCTCCCCCGGCTGTGCTCTCTATCTCACTCAATCTGTCTCCCAAGGAAATAAAATCTTTTTTAAAAAAAAAGATAGAATTACAGTATGATACAACAATTTTGTTACTGGGTATCTAATCAAAGAATACAAACACTAATTCAGAAAGGTATATGTACCCCTTTTTTCATTGCAGCAATATTTACAAAGCCAAAGTATGAAAGCAATTTAAGTGTCCATTGATAGACATGTGGATAAAAAGATGTGGTTTATATACCCAACACTACTCAGCCATAAGAAAATCTTGACATTTGCAACAACATGGATGGACCTTGAGGGTATTATTCTAAGTAATATAAGTAAGTCAGAGCAAGACAAATACCACAGGATTTCACTTATATGTGGAATCTTAAAAAAACAACAACAACAACAAAAAAACCCCGAGATTCATAGATACAGAGAACAGGTTGGTGGTTACCAGAGGAGGGGTGTGTTCGGAAGAAACAGAAGAGGATCACAAAGTACATACTTTTAGTTACAAAAGGAAATCCTCAGCTGAACAGAAGGGCAGCTTACTGACTTGGAGAAGATAAGTCATTGGGTTGTAAGGTACAGCATTGGGAATATAGTCAGTAACATTGTATTAACTTGTAAAGTAGAAGATGGTGCCACATTTACTGCAGTGGCCATTTTGCAATGTATACAAACGCCAATTCACTGTGTTCTACACCTGAAACTAATGTAGTATTGCATGTTAGTTACACCTGATTTGAAAAGAAAAAGTGGGTCAATGTTTTTATATTATTGATCTAAGCAATGTAGTCCTGTCCCAAAAGCTGTAAAAGAAAATTGTAGTAAACTTGACTACTGTGACTTTTTTAAAATGACTTAACATCTCAATAGAAAAGTAGGCAAAGGTCATGAAGGGGCAGTGAGCAGAAGAAATACAAATGACAGATAAATATGAATAATTAAGGAAATGCAAGTTGAAATAATAGTGATTTGTTTTGTTTTATTTCTTACCAGATTGGCAAAGATAAGTTTGATAATCTTTAGTGTTCTCCAAGATGTGACGGAATGGGCATTCTTCTGTACTGTTGATTGGCAAAGTAAATTGTAAAGACATCTAACAAAGTTTAAGTGCAAATGAATAATAATTTATGACTAGTGTACAAAGATAAGTGTATAACAGTATATCTCACAACAATGTTTATAGCAAAAAAAAAATTGGAAACAATCTAAATATCAGCACATTCATTATCTTATGCTGGTGACCTTGGCTAGCTCACATGTCATATGTAGGAATTTCCCTACTGCTAATAGGCATGGGAAAATTCAGACCTTTTTGCTCTTTTCTGTGACAAACACAAGAGTGTGGGGGCGGGGGGGAATGCATGTTAATAAAGGAGAAATAAGGTAACCATGCTTGCTACCTTGAAAAAATGTTTGTGTGTATACATACCTGCACAATGGCACATACAGTGCAATAGCTAGTAAAAATTATGACAGACTTGGTTATGGCAAGTGATCCCCTTTAAAAGGGAAAAAAACCTGTTTTCAAAACATGTATATAATGACTTCCTTTGTGTAAGTCTCTTCAACATATGGTGCTGGGACAACTGGATAGCCACATGTAAAAGAGTGAAGTTGGACTTCTACCTCATACCATATACAAAAGTTAACTGAAATCAATCAGACTTAAATATAAAAGCTACAACTATAAAACTCTTAGAAGTATTTCTTGAAAGGGGAAAGGCTTCATGGCATTGGATTTGGCATTGATTTCTTATGACACCAAAAACATAAGCAATAGGTGAAAAATTGATGTATTGAACTTCTTTACAGTTAGGAACTTTTGTGTATCAAAGGACCCTATCAAAAATTAAAAAGACAGGGATGCCTGGATGGCTCGGTGGGTTAAAGCCTCTGCCTTCAGCTCAGGTCATGATCTCAGGGTCCTGGGATCAAGCCCCACATCGGGCTCTCTGCTCAGCAAGGAGCCTGCTTCCCTTCCTCTCTGTCTGCCTGCCTCTCTGCCTGTTTGTGATCTCTGTCTGTCAAATGAATAAATAAAATCTTAAAAAAAAAATTAAAAAGACAGCCTACAGAGTGGTAGAAGATATTTGCAAATTATAGACCTTATAAGGGTCTATCTAGTATCAAGAAAGCTAAAGAACTCCTACAACTCAACAGCAGAAAGAGAACCCAATGCCAACAAATTGGACAACCTGGAAGAAATGATTAAATTCCTAGAAACATATAAACTACCAAAACTGAAATGGGAAGAAACAGAAAGTGAACAGACCAATAACCAGCAAAGAAATTGAACCAGTAGTTAACAAACAAAAGTCTAGGACCAGGTGGCTTCATAGGCGAATTCTGCCAGACATTTCAAGGAGAGTTAAGACCTATTCTTCTCAAACTATTCCAAAAAATAGAAGAGGAAGGAAAACTTTCAGACTCATACTATGAGTCCATCATTACCCTGATACCAAAACCAGACAAATCACCAGTAAAAAATAGAACTATAGGCCAATATCCCTGATGAACATAAATGCAGAAATTCTCAATAAAATATTAGCATACCAAATCCAGCAATACTTTAAAAAAAATCATTTACCAAAAAAAAAAAAAAAAATCATTCACCACAATCAAGTGAGATTTATTCCTGGGTTACAAGGGTGGTTCAGTATTTGCAAGTCAGTTGTGATACATGACATTAATGAAAGAAAGGATAATAACCATTTGATCATTTCAGTAGATACAGAAAAAGCATTTGACAAAGTACAACATTCATGATAAAAACCCTCAACAAAGGTTTAGAGGGAATATACCTCAACATAATAAATGCCATATATGAAAAATAAACAGCTGATATTATCCTAAATGGGGGGAAACTGAGAGCTTTTCTTTTACAGATAGGAACAAGATAGGGATGTCTACTCTCAACACTGTTATTTAACATAGTACTAAAACTTCTAGTCATAACAGTCAGACAAAAAAAAAAATAAAAGGCATCTAAATTGGCAAGGAAGAAGTTAAACTTTTTCACTTTCTGCAGATGACATGATACCCTATATAGAAAATTGTCAATAGAAATAGAAAATGTCAAGAAATTGCTAAAACTGTTAAACGAATTCAGTAAAGTCAGAGGATACAAAATCAGTATACAGAAATCTGTTGCATTTCTACACAATATAATGAAGCAGCAGAAAGAGAAACTAAGGAATCAGTCCCATTTACACATGCACCAAAAAACAATCAAATATCTAGGAATAAAACTAACTCAAAAGGTAAAAGACCTGTACTCTGAAAACTATAAAACACTGATGAAAAATTGAAGATGACACAAAGAAATGGAAAGACATTCCATGTTCATGGATTAGAAGAACAACTACTGTTAAAATGTCTATACGACCCAAAGCAATCTGCACATTTAATGCAATCCCTATCAAAATACCAACAGGATTTTTCACAGAACTAGAACAAACCATCCTAAAATTTGTATGGAACCATAAAAAACACAGAAGAGCCAAAACAACCTTGAAAAAGAAAAAAACTGGAGGCATCAGAATCCCAGACTTCAAGTTATGTTATAAAGCTGTGGTGATCAAAACAGTATGATACTGGCACACACAGTTAAGTGGAACAGAGTGGAAAACTCAGAAATGAACCCACAACTATAGGGTCGATTGAAGATTAATTGGTTAATCTTCAACAAAACAGGAAAACATATCAAGTGGGCAAATATTACTCAGCCATAAAGAATGAAATCCTGTCATTTAAAATGCTAAGCAACATTAAGTCAGAGAAAGACAAGTACCATGATTTTGCTCACATGTGGAATTTGAGAAACAAACAAAATGTAACAAGTGAACATGGAGAAGAGTAAAGAAAGAGAGGCAAGCCATAAAACAGACTCTTAGCTGTAGAGAACAAACTGATAGTTAGCAGAAGGGTTGTGGATGGGCGGATGGGCTAAATAGGTGATGGGACTAAGGAGTGCACTAGTTGTGATGACCACCAGGTAATGTATGGAAGTGTTGAATCACTGTATTGTACCCCTGAAACTAATATTACACTATATGTTTAACTGGAACTTAAATAAAGACTTAAAGAAAAGACAGCCCAGTTAAAAACTAGGTGAAGGACTTGAGTAGACATTTTCCCAAAGTATATAAACAAATAGCCAACAACCACATGAAAAGATGCTCAACCCATTAATCATAGGACGGTGCCAATTAACAAACCCATCAGGTGACTAAAATAAAATAATTGACAATATCAAATGACTACAAGATGTGGAGAAACTGGATCACTCATCTACTACCAGCAGGAAAGTACAATGATACTGCCCCTGTGATAAAACAGTAATACAGTCCTGGGCATCTGTCCTAGAGAAATGAAAAACAGTGTTCATATTAAATCCTGTCCACAGATGTTTTTAGCAGCTTTATTTATAATAGCCAAAAACTGGAAACAACCCGGATATCCTTCAACAAGTGAGTGGTTAAACTGGTAATCCGTACAATGGAATAGTACTCTGTAATGAAAAGGAACAAACCGTTGATACAGCAACAGCCTGAATGAGTATCCAGAGAATTGTGCTAAACAAAAATGCCAATACCAAAAGTCACATAATATTTGGTTCTATTTATATAACATTTTGAAATAACGAAATTATGGGAAAAGAAAGTCAATTAGCGGCCAGAGGTCAAAGAGAGGGTGGGTGGGAGAGAAATCAGTGCGGTGTAAGAGCAAATAAAGAATTGTTGCAGTGAAGGAAATGTTCTTCTGTGTGTTGACTGTGTCAAGTTACGTTGTTTTATAAGATGTCACCAGTCACCATTGGAGGAAACTGAGTAAAGGGTACAAGAGAGCTTTCTGTATTATTTTGTATAGTTGTATATAAATCTACAACTGTCTCAAAATAGAAAAAATTTTAATATAAATAAAGCATTTATGGGGTCCTACATGGTTCCTTGCATTACGTATTCTAGACTGGGTGTTTTTTTTGTCTTTGCGGATTTGTTCTATTTCTTGCTATGGTGCCTTTGCTTAGTTGTCATGCTGTTTTCTTTTGCTCATGCTCATGGTCTCTCCAGATCTTCTCATTGCTGTGGTAGAGCACAAATGAAATTCTCGCTGATACTTTCCCACCTCATCTGAACTAATTTATCTTTGTCCTTCAGAGCTGCAGGCATTGCATCAGTCAGTTAAGCGTCTGCCTTCAGCCCAGGTCACAATTCCAGAGTCCTGGGATCTAGCCCCACATCAGGCTCCCTGTTCAGCATGGGGGGAGATCTGCTTCTCCCTCTCCCTCTGCCTGCCGCTCCCCCTGCTTGTGCCCTCTCTCTCTCTCTGTCAGATAAATAAATAGTCTTACTAAAAAACGCCTCGAGATCACATTTGAAATAATGTTTATTTCACTATTCTAAAGCTCTCTTTTTGGATTGATTTAAGATTTTGTTTACTGCTGAAGTCCATCTTGAGTGTTTTAGCCCTCATTGTTTTTCTCTTGCTTGAACAGACACAGTTACAGAATAGGATTCTTCTACCTTTGTTGTTATTGTTACAAGAATCTTTCATGGATATTATCCTAAAGAGGTCCAGGCTATAGGGTCTGTTTTTTTGTTCTTGTTTATAATTACTTGAAATTATTATATCATTTTTTATAGGAATCAACAGTGAAAGAACCTGAAATTACCACAACCCTTCAGATATATTTCTTTGGAAAAAGAGGAGAAAGAAAACTTCATTATAGGGAATTTCGAAGGTAAATGCAAATTTCTGAGGGAAATGGCACGTAAGCTGAACCTTGACATGTGAGCAGAAATTACCCAGGCAGACATGTGTGGACAAGAAAGTCTCTGAGGAAAAGAGAACAGCGTGAGAAAAGACCTAGAGGCATGAAAATGTATGGTTTGTAAAGGGAATTATAAGCAGTTAAGTCTAGAGTAATAGACGTAAGGTGGTATGCTTAAGAACAGAGGCTGGAAAAGTATGTACTTGCCTGCAGAAGATTTCATACTCCAAAAGATCAAGCTTGAGTTAACAGTGGGAGGTCCTGAAGAATGATGCATGAAGGATACCTGGTCAGAAGTGCCCGACATTTTGGCAGCAGAATAAAGAAGCCCATTCAGATAGATATTCCAGATAAGAAATGATGAGAGCCTTAAACTGGTGTAGTGGCAATAAGAATTTTGAAATAGAGTTTTCAAGATGTATTTAGGAGATGAAATTGTAGGGCTTAGTGATTAAGGAATGAGGTGGAATATATGAAGACCCAAGTTTCTGAATTATGTCCAATCACAGTGTGTACCCCATAGCTAAACTCCAGTAAGTCATTTTAACCTCCCTAGAACAGTTTTTCTCACAAAATTTTTTAAAATGTCTCTTCTTGGGGCGCCTGAGTGGTTCAGTGGGTTAAAGCCTCTACCTTCGGCTCAGGTCATGATCTCAGGGTCCTGGGATTGAGCCCCGCATCGGGCTCTCTGCTCAGCGGGGAGCCTGCTTCCTCCTCTCTTTCTTTACCTGCCTCTCCCTACTTGTGATCTCTGTCTGTCAAATAAATGAATAAAATCTTTTCAAAATAAATAAATAAAATAAAATGTCTCTTCTTATATACTTGAAAAATATTACTATCTTAACATTTCTTTAAGTTTTAAAATAAATACCATGATTTAGAACCAAGCAAAGCCATTATCATCAACCATACTTGTTCATATTAATACACTACTCCCCCTTCATTTTAGGATTCCCTAACCTAGTTAATTTTTACAGTTGTGCTAACTTCAATTTTCTTTAAAGGGATAATTTTATTTAAAATTCTTACTTTAAAAAAAAAATTTGGGAGAGAGAGTCTGAAGCAGACTCCATGAGCACCAAGCCTGACGCAGGACTTGATCTCATGACCCTGTACCGAAATCAAAAGTCAGACATTGAACCAACTAAGTCACCCACGCACCCCTGGAAAGTTTTTGATGGGGCCATTGCTAGGCCCCCAATCCCTTACTTGTAACATTTATAGTTAAAATAAAATTTTTCCCTATTAAAAAAAAAAAAAATTTTTACTAGCATTTCTGTAAATGTACTCAGTGAAATTTGTCATGCCATCATGCAGTTAAAAATGATCCAATTAACAACAAATGCTTTAAATGCGGTTTTTTAAAAACTTGTCTCTTGGACAGAGCAAAGTCTCCTAAAGTTAAAATTATTATTATACTAGCTAGAATGGATAATCATAAAATGTCTTTAAAATTTTGCATGTCATAAAGTAACAGAAAATAGCCTCTGTGTATGTATAACATTTCTAAAAACTTTTCACCAACATACTGACCATATTAATCATTAAAATTCCACAAAAATTTTTGTGGTCTTTGTTATTTGGAGCTTTGAGTTTGGTTTTTATGGGAGTGTAATATGTCCTCTTATAAAAGAGATGTTTGTCCTTGGTCTCAGCCACCTTCTTACAACTTCTCTAATAAGGGAAATTATTTTAGGAGATACAGCTTATTAGTATCAAGGAAGGTGACACAAAATTACAGCTTTTATGGTAGCTACTTACAGTATTTGCCTACAGATATTAGCTTCTCATTTAGAGAAACAGTATTTTGAAAACACATATTTGTGATTTAGACAGACCTGGATTCAAGTGCAGAACTTCACAGTTTGTTAAGTGGGATTTGATGAACAAGCGGTTTAACCTGACCTGAGTCTCCAGTGCAGTCCATTTCTTCATCTCTGAGATGACAGTGCCCAATACTGCTTAATAAGTATATATATGCATATATATGTTACTTTATTATGTAATTATATATAATTAAGGTATTGATTAATGCATAATTTTAATATGTTGATTTGTATATAACCTTATTCTAAACAAGAGTCCAACTGTAAATTGGCACTTGTAAGAGAATATAAATAAGTGGCTTATTAGAAGCAGGTGAGAAGGAAGAAGAGAAGAAAAACTATGGCAGTATCATAAAATGGAGTCAGTAATTAGGCTAGTACACAAAGTACAAATCACGAGATTCTGTGCGCTTGCTGAGAAGAAACCACAAATTGGACTCTGGGCTTTCTGACAGACAATACGAAAAAGCATACGTGATCAGTTACACAATTCACTATCCCCCTAAGTTAGCACGGATTCCACGTAAGGGGGGAGAGCGAGCATTATACCTCACAGGGCCAGAAAGAAAGTTTCCCACGGGTTCCTATGAAAAAGACACTGTGTAATAAAAGGACTTACATTCTTAATGTTATAGTAAGACCAGCAACAAATTTCAAAAATCACAGGCTGCTTTTTTATAGCATCTACCAGCAGAGAACAACTAAAATCACAGTTTTAAGCATGAAGGGATACTTCACTTCAGCTTCTAAAATTCTGCTTCTTTTTCTTTAAAACCACTTAATGCTTTAATAGGCAAGTACAAGTACTAACAATTAAATACCAAAAATCTCGAAGTTGGTACCAATATAAAAGGGAAAAAGAACTGGACTTGAGATAGAAATAGATATAAATCCTAGTTATGCTGTTTAGCATTTATTTAGTTGTATGATCTTGGGCAAATCATGTACCTTTTTCATATTCTTTATAAAAAATAATTTTTTCTAATATTCTATTTATTTGACAGAGCACAAGCAAAGGGAGCAAGAGAGAGAGAGAGAAGCAGGCTCTCCGCTGAGGAAGGAGCTCCGTGCAAGCTCCATCCCAGCACTCTGGGATCATGACCTGAGCCAAGGGCAACCAGTTAACTAATTGAACCACCCAGGTGCCCTGTAAAAATTCATAAAATGATACTTGTCCTGCCCATTTTAGGGAGTTGTAAGTAAATATAAAAGTAAATTTAAAAATTATAAATTATAATAATTTTGCAGTCTAATAAAGGAAAAGATCAGATCTCTAATTCATGCATATTTCTCCCTTCTTAATCTTTATTCTGTTCTTTCTACTCTCATTTATGTTAATATTCTGTCCCCCCACATAAAAAGTCTGAGGTTGATGAGAGAATTAAATAACATATTAAAGTACACACAATGTGTAACACAAGTAGGCACTCAGAATATGTGCCCAACTCTTTTTACTTAAATTATTTTTAGAGTTTCCAGGAGCTTTGTTTCCCAGCTTCCAGATTTCTCTCCTTAGGGAATTCTTTTTCTCTGGCTTTTTTCTCTGTTTGCATTTCCCCAGCTCTCTTGGTCAAGACACTTCTTCAGCTTAGAGTTTCCTCAGTCTCTTTTCCTAAAGGCTCCTTAATCCAACTTCTAAAGAAAGAAATCAGAACTAAAATAAATTATAGCATGTTCATCTTTTTCCCCAAGGACTGACTGCTTTAAAATTCAGAGAGAAGGATTTTTTTTCATTTAGAAAATTACGCACCACTTGTATTTTTCATCACAAATGGCAAAGTTGTTTCTACCTTCATTACCAATTTTGTATTTGAAAATTCAGTAGTAACTGAGAAGTTGTATCAGTTTTATGAAGGTTCCTTAACCTTATAAAGTCTTCTGGAAATATACTAGTAATGGAATTAAACCAACAAATACAAAGTTACAAAGCAACTATTAATATACATATATATATAAATATATGTGTGTGTATATATATATATGATATGTCAAATAAGAAAATGAAAGACTGTAGGGGGAAAAAAAGCATTTATTTGGGATCTTGGGAATCACAGTTCAGAAAACAGAAATTAAGGCAGCAACCCAGGTTGTACTTTAAAGACACAGAGGAGCTTGGGATTTTTAAAGGCAAAGGAGGAATTTTAGGCACGTTACATAAGTTGTTTTTTTATGATTGGTACTGGCAGGGTTTTAGTGACACTATTCTGTACATGATCGGTTGCTAAGATTAGTGCTAGGCAGAAAGTCCATTTGAGTCCATTCTTGCATACAGCAGATGTTGTTCCAGGATGTTTGCAGTTTGGCAACAATCCAAGTTTAGCATTTTTCTGAGGACTGAGACAGGAAATATGCATAGGCCCTACTTCTTCAGTGTCCTCCCGACTCCATTTTAAGTGACTCTTTTAGCAAGACTTATTCCATTTTGTTGTTCTTTTATCAATAGGAAAAGGTATTGATGTCAAATTTAACCAATCAGTATTCCAGATTTTGTTTCATGAATTATTTAAATTATTAAATTATAAATTTAAATTCTTCATACAAAAGAACTTAGAAGTTCTGGGACAGACACATTCCAAAGTAACTTTACACTAAGGAAAAAGCAATTATTTAAAAATCTGTTTGGGGGCACCTGGGTGGCTCAATGGGTTAAAGCCTGTACCTTCGGCTCAGGTCATGATCCCAGAGTCTTGGGATCGAGCCCTGCATCGGGCTCTCTGCTCTGCAGGGAGTCTGCTTCCTCCTCTCTTGCTCTGCCTGCCTCTCTGCCTACTTGTGATCTCTGTCTGTCAAATAAATAAATAAAAATCTTTTTAAAAATAAATAAATAAATAGAAATCTGTTTTACAGTCCAATAAAACAATAATTTTGTTTAAATCTCTGGGTCAAATTTTACTTTACAAATTATTGATGTTTTTATCTAAGTCTTTGGCCCAAAATTCTGATTATGGACTGACAATATACAGTATATCTTGTACTAGATAGGTCCATTATGTCATACTGCCAATACACAGTGAATTTAAGTTAGAAAAAATTCTCAGAATTTTTTTAAGTTTATTGTCATTCCACAGAATAATTTAATTGACATAATGTAGATAGACTACTGCTCTGTTCAGATACTTCATGTTTTTAATTTCTCAGGAAATGAACCCATATTTGCATAATATTAGAAAGAATTATCAAGCCAGTGTTAATGTGAACCCAATGATTACTAATAGGTAATATGTCTGAACTCAAGAGAAGACATGGCAGATGGAGAAACTAGAAGTTCATCGTGGCTTAACCAGCAATGTGAGAGATGAATGTGGGAAGGTCAACATGAGCACAGTTGTGAAGGCTTTTGTGCCATGCCGAGAACAAGAGTGCTGTGAAGGCCTCGAAGGAGGGGAGTAGGGTGATCATCAGATCCAGGAGATTAGCTAAGGAAATCAAACAAAAGGCAAGGAGATCTGGTAGAGACTGTTGCAGTAATGGAGAAGAAAGGATAATAATTAGACCAAGGTGGTGACAGCGGGAAACAGAAGGAAAGTAGAGGAATCCGAGGGATTACTTCGGAGAAGGAACTTAATAGTCTTGGTGACTGGATGAAGAGTAAATGAGGAGAAATCTAAGCTGCTGCCTGGTTTCTGAGTGGAGCCAATGACCCATGTGATACCTATTCACTGAACTAGAGAACACAAGAATAAGTTCAGGAAAAAAATTGTGAATGTGGGGTGGATGTGGGAGCAGCAGGCAGATTGCAGTGGGTTGAGAAGTGAGTGAGGGGTGAGTGGAGAAAGAAATACAGGTAATTCTTTGAAGGAGACTAACTAGAGCAAAGGAAGAGAGGGGGCAGTAGCGGGAAGGGAAGGTAAGAAAGGTTTCCCCCCACACATTTACATGATTTGAAGAAGGAAAGACAATGCAGGAGTGAATAGAGTCACCAGAGGAGCAAGGCCCGGCCCCAGAGAAGGAAGAAATAGAGGAATATAGGTGGAATTAAGAGCACAGGTAGCTATCAAGAGGAAAAGGGACTCCTTTCACTAGGACAGAAAAGAGATTGGGGATGGGAAAAATGGGGATGAAAATGAGAGAATTTCCTAAGCAGTGACCTCTAGTTTCTCTGAGAAGTTGGGGCAAGTCATCTGCGGAGGACAAATAGAAAGGTAGTGGGATAGATTTGTAGAGAATGGAAACAAATTGAAATAGCCACCGTGTGAAATAAAAAACGAGAGCTCCCTGCCCTCATAGCAGGGTGTTGGCAGGGTTGAGGATCCAGTTACAGGTGTAGACCATTCATTTCTGCTGTTGTCACTGTGAGCAGTTGTATGATTTTCCTCAGGCCGCCCTTGAAGAAGTCCTTCAACAGCCCCAGGGAGCTGAAGCAGTAGTAGCTACTTCTTGATACTCTGGGCTTGAGTGAGGATGAAAGGGAAGGGTGGTCCCCTGCGTCCGCAGTGCCATCACTACATGCCTGATACGTGTCTGAGTATTTCTTATGTGTTATTTCACCTACCCTTGGTCTTCCCTTTTTACAGCTGGAATTTGATGAGATTAATAAGGGACTTGGTCCAGAGTTAAATATCTTCGAAATTCAGACCCAGCTTTCTCTTAAAAGGTTTAAATGGTCACAAAGTTTCTGAAAGAATTACTCCCACAGTTCCCTGGTGGCTGGTTAGGTACAGTGGATGCGCTTTCAAGGAACTAGCACTAGACCAGGTGACCAGAGGGATAGAAGACGCATTGGGTAGATACTACCACATGTCAAGAGAAACTTATCAGTTAATGAGAGAGTATCTGGATAGATTGTGATTTGTTCGGGTTATTGATTTTTGTCTCGGTTTGGTTGGTTTTTTACAATTCGTCAAAAGACTGAAATAGCTCTTAGCCATTTAAGTAAAAACTAAAGTATAATTTAAGCTCTGTCTGCTGGAATTTCAGTGTTTACTCATTGTTATGAAATGAAGAGGTAATTTAATTGTGCAAAACCCATTCCTTTCCAGGATATATATATCTCAGGGGGGAAAAATGATCCTCAGGTAGCCATTGGTAGCCCTTACTCACTCTGCTTCACTGCCTCCATGTTTTTCGAGTCTCTCTTTGCCTTTTTTCTTTCCTTTCTCTTTAGGGTCTTCTACATTTCTTTTCCTACTGTGTATGTTTCCTCGTTGGCTTTCAAAGCCACACATTTTGGGAGCTTTTGTCTGCAGTGTGGGTGCCAGAGGTTGGGGTGCCTGATGTGGACTAGGACCGTTATTCCTCAGGGATACCTGGCTTATTTGTGAGATCCCTCCTTACTGGTTCCCCTGGTGTGGGGTTTTTACAGAGACTACAGTGTGGCCCTTTTGTCCTTTGTTGTCGGGAGCTCATCCGCTAGTTTTCAGATCTTTCTCGCTGGGAATTGATTGGTATGTAACTGGAGATAGTGCGTGTATGTGCCATGTTCCTAAGGTACTTTAATTCTAAAATGCCAATTAGTTGAAAATGTTCTAAATTCATGGGGAGTTTTTATAAATTCAAAGATATCTATAAGCTGTGGTGTGCTAATAAATATGTTTAACAATCTGCTCTCAGGAAGAACAGCCTCATTTGTTGCATTTGCCAATGAGTCATGTAAATACTCTACCAAGCCAATTTCAAGCTGCTGTACATGAAATAGAGGTGGGAAAACATGTGCGCAGTGCATTCTCAGAGCTGGTAGAAGTCAGCGCCAGCACCCTGTGACCTAAAAAAATTAAAAAAAAAAAAAGATAAGCAAAAGCAGATTTTTCCCCATTGTTCCCAATTAATCCACTAATTTATAAACTATTTAATTTGTTCAGGATGAATCTGGTGACTCTATTTACAACAAATTCTTCAATTGATACATTTATGTCCAGTAATCATGTTCCAGGATTTTCAAGTCATAACAAGATCTATAATTTTAGAGTTAGGAAAGATGGTTTTCCAAAAATATACTTGTGTTCTTCAGAAGTAGTATAATTAGTAAGATGAAAGTAGCTTAAACCAGACCATGTATAGTTTAACAGCAGTTAAATTTATAATATTTCAACCTCAGGGCCTGAAGAAAAAGGAAAGGAATGAGTTAGTAATATGTTTATATCGTATTTTCTGCTTTCCTAAATTTACTCTACATTCATTTGCAAGTAAAGCATTTTTTTAACAATCCTATGAAGTTGAATTTTCTCAGTACACAGTATAATAAAACTCAGTAATACTACCAACGGACAAGGCATATCAGTAAAAGGTTTCATCGATCTATCAGCCCAAATTGGAAATGCTTCATATTTTAGATAAACCTCTGCCTTGACTCAGAAAGACACATGGCATTGATAAATTTGTGTATCCTTGTACATTCAGAAAATGTTGTAGGGAACAGATTGTTACCTATCACACAGAATAAAGCCTAAAATCAAACTCCCCCTTCATGCTTTTAAGATTTATGAGATTTTGAACAGTGGCAGTTTTTCTCCCACTGAACTGCAGTAGACCAATTTTTCACCCCATGTATATAATTCCATTGAATTATGACATGACAGATTTTTAACATGTAGAAAGGTGAGTAAAGCTATCTGCAACATGTTAAAACACAGGGAGATAATAAGACTTTTCACATGATTTAGGTTATAAATAAATCATATGCAGCATATCTGAGTTCTTGTTCAAAGAAGGTTTTTTTTAATCTGATACCCTTTATCAGGGCGTTTTCTCAGGGAGCTGTTGGTGACAGTTTGATCAGAGTGACGTGTTTTTATTTTTAAAAGGATGCTGAGTCATTTATTCATATGTTATTATCCAAATGATTATAAATATTTTTAGGTAAATCTAAGCTTTTGATGCAAAGTCATTGACTACATTAATCTGAAAAATATTAGGAGCTATTAATTATGATTAACATTCTAAAAATAGTAGCCCAACTGAATGTTAAGTTTCTCTGATTATGGGTAATTTTTCTGTGTTGGGAAAAAAAATGTTATAGATGCATCAAAGCAACATTTTACATAATTTTGTAAATCTTTATCAGAATGTAGGCTGCCAAGTATAATTTGCATAAACAAATTGAGTGTAAGGAGTGACACATTGAGGCAAGTATTGGACTTAATCAGCTTCTCTGCATCCTCCACTACCCCACCCCTTGCACAGCACTAATACTTTGTTTGACTCAACATTTCAAGAGACCAGCCACTCCAGTAGGTAGTGCTGAAGGTGTTCTGCAGTTCTATTTACAATATTAAGGTTGCATGCTATTAGCTCCTTACATCAATTTTATATTTTAACATTTAGATTTATGGAGAATTTACAAACGGAGGTCCAAGAAATGGAATTCATTCAGTTTTCTAAAGGTTTGAGTTTCATGAGAAAAGAAGACTTTGCAGAGTGGCTGCTTTTTTTCACTAACACTGAAAATAAAGACATCTATTGGAAAAATGTAAGAGAGAAGTTGACAGCAGGAGAGGTTGGTATACCTTTTTATTATGCTTCTGGTAAAAATGAAATGATGTTAGAAATATTTATGTAATTAAATAAAGTAACTTTCAAAGTAAAAACCATGTTACTCTCTATTATTTAAGTATAAAGTCAAGGTGAGAAATGTTTTATATACTATTTCATATCAATGAATTATTGCCTAAGATAACATCAGTATAGCAAGTATGAGTTTTGCACTTCCAGTAAAGTCAGGAATAAGACAATGTTCACTGTCCCCACTATTACTTTTATTGTTCTTGAAATCTTAGTCAGTGCAAATTAATAGAATAAAAGAGTATAAACATTTGAAAGGAGTCACAGTTGTCTCTGCATAAATGTGATGATATACTAGAAAACCCAAGAGATCAAATTGAAAAGCCATTAGAAACAATAAAAATTCAAGAAAGTACCTGTTATAATTCTAATATATTAGCAGTAACTGTCCTATGTACAAATTGCAAGTTAGAAAATGTAATCGCACTAGTATGTATATATATATGAAGAAATGATTGCCAAACTACTAATAATGACTAGTATACTGTTGTGAGATTTTTTTGTGTGATTTTTTTACTTTATGTGTTGCTTTTAGTTCATTGTTCAATACATGTTTTTGGAGTGGACATGTATTTTTATATAATTTTTAAAGCTATTTCTATAGTGAAGAAAAAGAACAATATAATGAAGATCCCATTTATAATTATAATAGAAACATGTAACAACTAGAAATAAATTAACAACAAATATTTGAAAAAAAAACTTTAAGGTCTTGTTGGATATAAAAGAAAACTTACCTAATTAGAGTGACGTCTCCTATTATTGAATGGGAAGTTTTAGTATTATGAATATAGCAGGTCTCCCTTAGATTCATCTATTAAATGGAATGGTTATACTAGTCAGAACAGACTAGATTTGTTGCAGTTACAAATTTGCCCTGAAACCTCCATGGCTAACACAAGAAGATTTCTTTCTCAATCCTGCTACTGGTAGGAGGCTCTGCATATAGTTGCTCAGGGACCCGACTCTCCAAGCTCTGCCATCTTGGAGCTTTACCATCTGGAAAAAACATCATCTGCAGAGGCTGTGTCAGGAAAATTGAGGAGTGAGTACATTCCAGCAATTAAATGTTTTGGCCTAGAAACATCACACTTGGCCAGACTAATCACATGACGCCCACATAACTACACAGCAAAAAGGTCTAATCTTTCATATGTGCAGGAATCAAAGGAGAGCCAGATTTTGGGGTTCCAATAAAAATGCCATTGGATTCTCACAAGTGACCTAGACAAACCATGAAAGTTTATATGAGACGAATGCTGAGGGGACAAAAGCTATATGGGAAATCTCTGTACCTTCCCTCAGTTTTGCTGTGAACCTGAAACTGCTTTAAAAAAGTCTTTAGGGGCGCCTGGATGGCTCAGTCTTTAAGCATCTGCCTTAGGCTCCGGTCACAATTCCAAGGTCCTGGGATCAAGCCCCAGACTGGGCTCCCTGCTCAGCGGGAAGCCTGCTTCTCCCTCTCCCACGCCCCCTGTTTGTATTCCCTCTGTTGCTTTGTCTCCCTCTGTCAAATAAATAAAAGCTTTTAAAAAAATTAAGTCTTCAAAAAAAGAATCCTGAGATATTAATATTCATTATCAAGCATTGATAATTAAAACAGCCTGTTACAATGAATTTGACAGACCTATCAACTGAACAGAATATAAAGTCCAAAAATAGACTCAAATACGCATGGAAACTTAGTATATGTAAATTCATATTGCAAATTAGTTGAGTAAACAAAGAATAATAAGTTAATAATAGGTTAATTCACTGGTCATCTGAGGGAGAAAATGAAGGTAAACCTCTTCCTTACTCATTACTCTAAAATTCCAGGTGGATCTAAGAATTAAATGTTAAGGAGAAAATGGGGGTACCTGGGTGGCTCAGTTGATTAGGCATCTGCCTTCTGGCCAGGTCATGATCTCAGGGTCCTGGGATTGAGCCCCAGATCAAGCTCCCTGCTCAGCAGGAGTCTGCTTCTCCTTTCTCTGCCTCTCCCCACTAGCTCACGCTCTCTCTCACTCTCTCTCTCAAAAATAAATAAAATTTTAGAAAAAAGAGAGAGAAAAATGAAACTGAGTATGTTTAGAAGAAAACTGGAAACAGTCATCTTAGAGTGGGATATAGTTATCTTTCTAGGCAAAACTCAGAAGCTTTCAAGGAAAATTGGTGAAATTGCTAACTAAAAGTTAAAATTCTACTGCTTTCTCTCATCCCCACCCAAAGTTATAATCCAAGTGAAAAGAAAAAAAATAACAAAATGGTGAGAGGAGGAATATTTGCATTACATGTAATAGGCCCATTTCTTTATAATGAGATCTTAAAAATCAAGAACTTTGAGGGCACCTGGGTGGCTCAGTCACTTAAGTGTCTGACTCTTGATTTCGGCTCAGGTCATGATCTCTTGGTCATGAGATATCCCCACATTGGGCTCTGCACTGGGTATGAAACCTGCTTGGAGTTTTCTCTCTCCCTCTTCCTTCGCCCCTTCCCCCTTAAAATTTTGTTTTAAAATCAAGAACTTTGAAGGATCTTACCAAAAAAAAGAAAAGAAAAGAACTTTGAAGGGTCTCACATTTTGCCGTATTTAATATATAATAGGATCCTAAAAATCAACATGTTAATAACTGTAAAGTATCTGAGATTTTATCTATTTGGAAATTAGCCTGTGCCATTTCATGGATGCTGACAGAAGACACATGCTTGGGTCAGAGAGAAAAAAACTTTATTATTCATAGCATAGCAATAGCTGAGCATTATGTTTATGTCTTCCTCCTCATCTCCCAAGTCCTACAGAGACCACGTGGAGGGGCCCTGTTGGATGCTGCCCGTGCACATAGCCAAGAAAGTTCATCTTCAGGAATCTAAATCTTTTATAATGGGCAGTAAGCAAAACTGTCCTCTGCTTCCAAACGAGACATTGTCAGTATTCAAGGCTGTTCACTAGACAAACGTCCTTGGAAAGATAGTCTGGAATAAAAAGATGGTTGGAGCCTCTCTTTAAAAGATGTGCAGAAACATGAGAGACCCGTGGAGACTTGTCTCCCAGCAATAAGTTACATAACAGCTCATTAAAAATCTGGGGAAAGGATATAAAAAAGACACAAGAAGAGAAATCCACGAATGACTAGTAAGACCATAAAACTGAAAAGTGTTTCACATCATTCACAATTCAAGACATACAGATTCAAACATTGATGGCATACCATTTTTCACTTATCGGTGAAAGAAAAATCAGAAAGATTGCACCCAGTGACGGCTTTGAGATTATGGTGCAGAGAAACAGCCACTCTTATTTGTGTTAGTAAGATCTATTGTTAAAAGTATAAAGCAAGTGGGGTGGGGATTGCCTGGGTGGCTCAGTTGGTTAAGCGTCTGAGTCTAGATTGCAGTTCAGGTCATGATCTCAGGGTCCTGGGATCAAGCCCTGCTTCAGGCTCTGCACTCAGTGGGGAGTCTGCTTGAGGATTCTCTCCTTCTCTGTCTCTGCCCCCACTCTCTCTCTCAAATAAATAAATAAAATTTTTTTTTTTTTTAGTATAAAACAAGGTATAGAAATATGTGAAGAGGATGCGTCCATTGTGTAAAACAAGGGTGTGTGTGTGTGTGTGTTCTTTTATAATAAGAGTAGAATATTTCTGGAAGGGCACACAAAGAATTGGTAACAGTGCTTTGCCTGTGGGGAAGGGAACTGAAGGTCAAAGGAAGAAAGAAAACTTTATTTTTTTATCTATAATATTGTTAGCAATGATTTTTTTTAACCATGTGTATATGTTCCCTCTTCAAAAACTTACTTAAAATTTTAAAAGTAAAAATTCCTCAGTGAAACTTGAATAAGACCACAGATAAACAGAGGACATGATCCTGAAGGTCCCTACAAAGAGAAATGTTTGCAGGCAGGGAAGAATTTATTTTTCAAATCAAGAATTTTCATATTTTATTTACTTTTTCAACAGAAAAACTAGTTTTTCTAACTTATTTTTTTTTTTGTTTTTATGTGCATAGGTTCTAAAGTCAGATGAATCAAGATTTAAATCCCAGTGTTCCATTTAGTAGACCTTGAACAAATTACTTAATTCCTGAAAGGTTACTTACCTAAGGCTCAGAGAGGGTAAGACCATGCACATAGTAAATGGCAGAACTGAAGTTTCAACATTGGTTCCTCTAACTCCAAAATCCAGTGCTCTTACTCAGTGCTGTGTCCATTGATAAAGCAGAAAAGGAAGGAGGCGGACTACTTAACAGAATGTACTAGTTTCCTTAGGCTGCTATAACAAAATACCACAGCCTGGATGGCTTAAACAACAAACTTATTTTCTCGCATTCTGGAGCCTGGAGGTCCAAGATCAAGGTGCTGGCAAGTTGGTTTTGGGTGAAGTCTCTCCTCCCATTTTGCAGACCACTGCCTTCTCACTGTGTCCTCACATGGCCTATCCTCTGTGCTTACCCAGAGTGAGAGATCTCTGGTGTCTCTTCCTCATTTTATTGGGACATTAGTCCTTATCAGATTAGGGTCCTATCTTTATGACTTCGTTTAACCTTCATTGCCTCCCTAACAACCGTGTCTCCAAATACAATCATGTTGGGTGTTAGGGTTCAACCTATGAATTTTGAGAAGACAGAATCCACTCTGTACCACAGGGTCACCCCAGGTCTTGCCCTGCTCCAGGAGACCTTTCACCCACTTTGCAGTCTACACAACCATTCACTGTGTGCCCATTCTTTTTAATAGACTTTCTTAGAAAACTATAAAAGTTTGTAAGTGTTATTATAGAAACAGGACTTAGGCTTATATGCTAAGATTATTTAATGTATTTACAAAATTATAATTAAAATTCACTTTTGTTATTTTATTAGAGCATTAGTTTGGATGAGTTCAAATCATTTTGTCATTTTACAACCCACTTGGAAGACTTTGCTATTGCTATGCAAATGTTCAGTTTAGCTCATCGTCCTGTCAGATTGGGTAAGTTACATGACTTAATTTAATTTTTATCATCTATAAACAGTATCAGTCTCTTCTTCAACTAGAACATACCAGTCAGGGAGCCAGTTATCAATAAAAGAGTTGATTTGCCTTTTAATTCATTGTGGTTACTGTAGACTTACAACATTGACTCTCACATTTAACTATTACTTTATTTGCTTTTACTTTCCTTATTTTCCCCTAAGAAGGAAAAAAGAATCTTGATGTACCTTCTTTAAAACATTGGTTAAAGGGCACCTGGGTGGCTCAGTCAGTTAAGTGTCTGCCTTCAACTCAGGTCATGATTCCAGGGCCCTGGGGATCAAGCCCTGAGTTAGGCTCCTTGCTCAGTGGAGAGCCTGCTTCTCCCTCTCTCACTCTCTGCCACTCTGCCTACTTGTCCTCGCTCTCTTTCTGTCAAATAAATAAAATCTTTAAAAATAAATAATAAAATTTTTAAAAATTAAAATAGCCTTCTTCTCTTTCAATTACTTTCATGACATTTCTCAGCCAAATTTGTTATTTCAGTATGTTCTTACTGAGTATTTTTGGTTTTGTTTTACTTCCCATTAATGAATACTTTTAGGTGTTTTTTGTTTTGTTTTTTTGCTTCTCAAATAATAAAATTTAGATTAATTCCACTTAGACTATTTCACATGTTTGATGAGTTCTTTTATGTTTTCTTTCAGCGGAGTTTAAGAGGGCCGTGAAAGTAGCCACAGGACAGGAGCTCTCCAACAATATTTTGGACACCGTCTTCAAGATCTTTGATGTGGATGGTGATGAATGTCTTAGTCATGGAGAGTTTCTCGGGGTTTTAAAAAACAGGATGCATCGAGGTTTATGGGTAAAAATTTTGAGTTTTTAAATAATTACATGTTTACATGTAATTAAATGAATGGTATATCACCTAGAATTTAGATGAACCTATGGTCTTAAATGAGGTTTTATCATTTATAAAGAGATTATAAGCTATGACCACAACACTGAGATATCTCCTACAGATGGGATCTAGTATTTTTCTTTGCCTTCTTTTTTCTTTTATCTGAATCTAATCAGAAACCACTATTCAGAAATCATGGGCTAGAATTTTGCTTTGGGCTCTGTAGTTAAACACACCTAAATTTGAATCCCAACTCTGTCACTTATGAACTGCCTAATCTTGCAAAGCCACTTAATTTTTCAGAGCCTCACATTCCTCATTTGTGTACAATGAGGAAACTAATAGAATTTACCAGAAAAAAATTTTTGTGAGAATTAATTGTAAAATACTTAGTATAGTGCCTGAGACACTTGAAGTAAATGTTAACCACTCAAATTCATATATTGGTCTGTGGGACAAATAAAGCTCAAAATTTTGCTGAAAGCAGTCTACAGGTTGAAAACAACAGTGGAAAGAGAACTATGTGATAAGTAGGTAGTTAGGCCAGAAGAAAGGAAAATGAGGGAGAGAATATGGTAGGTTCATAAACAAATCTATTTATTTACAAGTCAGAACACCTTTGTTTTCCTCTCACAAACATCTGTGAAAAAATGAGCAAATATAATTTCTGTTAGCAAACATGTTTTATAAGCTTTGTAGTCATACAGTACTTCATAGTTAATGATCATACCCCTAGAAATTAAACCAGCCTTTGCAGTTAACAGTTTAATATACTAAGGAACCCCTTTGCCATTTCTCAAGAGATATTAAATAGAAGACCTGTAAAAAAAGACCTGATTTTTTATATTATATCTATATTTTATATATATACATATATATATATAAAATAATCTAAAGTAAACTTTTGCTTCCATTTGACAGATTTCCCGCAATGCTATGCTCTTGTGGTGACCAGGATACAAATGTTTTCGAACCTTTACTTTCTTGTTTAACTGAGAGAAATATTAACCATACAGAACTTTTTAATTCACAGAGCACTTAGGTGAATTATATTATTTCTTCTTAAGGGTTTGTATCAAATATATTGTTCCATTTTAACTTCAGCAAGGTTAAATCAAAGTTTTAGGCTTTTAATTTTTATTCCACATAGCTAAATAAAGTTCACCATAAAAAGGGAAACATAAAATCTTATTAAGTACTGTGAAATGATTACACGTTAAACCAATACGTGAAAGAAGATCACCCAAAGTCTTCATTATCTTCTTAAGGAGGAAACTCCAATCAGGTGTATTTAGTCAGCCTCCATTCCCTAGTTCCCCCAAGGATATTCCTACATCACATTAACTTTTTTGTCTTTTGTCCTATTGTACTTTTATCCTGTCCTGTCCTGTTGTTGCAGTTATTTTTTACAACATAATCCACCTCGAGTACTTTTTGGAGGCATGTGGGAAATAATAACAGAGCTCACGTGAAATCATGTTTAACCCTAAAGAGAATGATCTCCACTTTTACTTCTGGTTAACAGGTACCACAGCAACAAAGTGTACAAGAATACTGGAAATGTGTGAAAAGAGAGAGCATTAAGGGAGTAAAAGAAGCCTGGAAACAAGCTGGAAGAAATCTCTTTTAGAAAAAGATAATCTGGGAATCCTGTTGTGCCAGATGTCAGAATTGGGAATTTGTCTAAAATCTAGATTTTTGGCTTCTTGATTTTCTTTGTAATATAAAGATGTCTTGTATTTCTGAATCAATAATTTCTTAATAAAATTTCATTAAAGAACTTAGTAATAGATACTGGATTCTATCAGAAGGCCTAGAATTGAAGCAATGCTTTGTACTTTGATAAGATGGAAAACCTAGTTATTCACTGATTTCTTAGACACAGTAGTACAACGTGCTCTTTGGAAGGGTGTCAACTTAGTACTTACAGAAAAAAATACTTGGTACATAATGTCAATATCAAGTCCAGGAGCCCTGATGTTCCCAGTAGGGCAAATTAAATTAAAAACTCGGGTTTTCTTATTTGTGTTCTCATATCTCATAAGCTTCTTGTGTATTTTATTACAGTTAGCTGTATATTAGTTGTCTTTTAAATGTGTAAATGTCATTATCTTATGTAGAAATAAAATATTTACTCAGATACAAAAATTACATGGGTTTTTTAAAGCTTTTTTTAATAAATGTAAATTCTCTCATTAGTATTGACAACCTTGACCACCTCATTGGTGTATGTTCTTAAAAACCAGTGTAACAGGTGGGGCTCAGTTGGTGGAGCATGCAACTCTTGATCGTGGGGTTGTGGGTTTGAGCCCCACACTGGGTGTAGAGATTACTTAAAAATAAAATTAAAAAAAAAAAAAAAAAAACTAGTGGGGCACCTGGATAGCTCAGTTGGTTGAACGTCCGACTGGTGATCTCATCTCAGGTCTTGATCTCGGGGCCATAAGTTCAAGGCCCATGTTGGGCTCCACACTGAGCTTGGAGCCTACTTAAAAGTAAATAAATAAAGGCAAACAAATAAACTACTGTGATTGGGGAATCTTGATCGTAAGATCTGGGTCTCATGGGATATATTGAGTGGTGGGTAAATGTTTAAAATGGCACTAAAAATTAATTGGTGTTAAATATAAAATGCTGTTAATAAAATGGCACTTTTAACAGAGTAAGTGAAAAAAATATGCTTCTCGGGCACATGGGTGGTTCAGTGGGTTAAGCCTCTGCCTTCGGCTCAGGTCATGATCTCAGGGTCCTCAGATGGAGTCCCGCATCGGGCTCTCTGCTCAGCAGGGAGCCTGCTTCCTCCTCTCTCTCTCTTTGCCTGCCTCTCTGCCTACTTGTGATCTCTGTCAAATAAATAAAATCTTTTTAAAAATAAATAAAAATATGCTACTTAAACAAGAATATTGCAAATATTTAAAACACATTCCATTCCCTGGTTAAATGGCTGATTCTGAGACTGGAGCAAGCAGAGTACAAGATGAGCCTGAAAGTAAAGAAGTACTCAGAAAACAATGAGGACATATCAAAAGGAGAAGAGCCAACTTCAAGGGGCTCTCTCTGGCCAAATCTGGTACAATTTGAGTATCAAAGTAATTAATGCCACTAATGGGCATTAAATAAATGCTATTGAATAAATTAACAATCAGGGAGCTTAACACTGATAATTAACTAATTGATGAATGGGACAAGAGAAACCGCTCCCTGACAGCTGCTACATGGAAGACTCTTGTACAATTAATGCTTAAGAACGACAAGTGGTAAAAGCTTTGTCCAATTACTATTAAAAAAAAAAATTTATTTTCCTGCTGATTAGGGAACAAATTTGTTCTCATTATTCTAGAAATAACTAATTTTTGTATTTCTTTACTGTAAAACCAAACCACGAGAAAAGATAAGCAGTGCAAATAGAGGATTTGCATCCTCCATCATTTCCTGTTAGCCATAAAAATTCTGACTCTCCTACCTGACTGCCCTGTTGTCCTTACGGGTAAAGATTAGGGGTATAAAGGTCAAAACCTAGAAGAGTTTCTCGTGTTTTCACAGTGTCCATTTTTCCAGCTTCTACCTGGCACTGGCTCCTCTGCCCACTTCGCACAGCATCCCATGAATACTATGATATGCTCCAGCCCTGTAAGACTTCTGGCCTTTCCCCACATACGCCCATGCTTTTCATTTTCATGTTTCCCTACCTCCGAGCCTTTACACACAGCAGCTTCTCCTGATGGCGATGCTCTTCACTCTCCTGCCCTTGAGGCCAAGCTTTAGAAATCCACTTTCTGATTACATATCAAGTATGTCTCTGCTAAACTGTTAAGTCAGGATTAGGAACAGTCCCTTAGTCGTCTATATATCTTATATAAAATTTTGTGTAATAAAAATTTATGGTTTTTATGTTGTATATGATTTATATTTTATATATACATTAAAATATAAAATTTATGTAATTTATAAAATTTCATAATTTATATAAAATACATGTTAAAGACAATATATACAAAATTTCAAAATTTTAAAGCTACCTGGCTTATAAAAGTCATCCAACAAATATCTGCATAAAGGAAGGAAAAGGAGAAAGGGACAGAGAAGGAGAAAGGCAAGGAGTGGGAAAGAAATAGGGAAGCATGGCTTTTAATGTCAGTCAATAAGTATGCAAACAAGAACCTGCTAGGTTGCCAAACAAAATGGTGAATTAAGATAAATGGTCACTTGTTGTCATGGAACATAGTCTAAAAGTAGAGACTGAAAACTAACCAGGAAACTTTATTTTAAGATTTTATTCATTTGTTGGAGTGCCTGGGTCGCTCAGTGGGTTGGGTCTCTGCCTTTGGCTCAGGTCATGATCTCAGGATCCTGGGATGGAGCCCCGCATCGGGCTCTCTGCTCAGTGGGGAGCCTGCTTCCCCCTCTCTCTCTGCCTGCCTCTCTGCCTGCTTGTGATCTCTCTTTCTCTGTCAAATCTTTTTTTTAAAGATTTTATTCACTTGTTCATTTATTTGAGAGACCACGAGTACGGGAAGGGAAAGAGGCAGAAGCAGACTCCCCACTGAGCAAAGAGCCTGATGTGGGACTCTATCCCGGACTAGGATCACAACCTGAGCCCAAAGCAGAGTCATCCAGGTGCCCCTAACCAGGAAACTTTTAAAATATAACATTTTTAATAATAAAGCAGTGTTAGAAAACAGAGGAGTAGAATTTCTTAAAACGAGTTTTCGGGGATGGGCTTGAGGAGACAGTTCAATTTTTCCAAGACAAAAGGAAATATTCTACAACTGAGAAAAGTCCAAAAAATGAATAATTCATTTTCATCATTATTGTATGATTGCTGCTAACACCTTGATCCCATTTGAAGAGAACGTGGATGAAATATTTGTATCAAATAAGCAAACTGGGTTTGCCAGTGTCTCCTCTTAGGACTGTGAAAAGAGTCACCTTGAAAGCAGCTGCACTTCCTAATCTGAACTCAAATCTTCAGTCCTTTCCTTTACTGTGATTTTACTGAATAAATGATCATTGAGTCCCCTAATATTTTGGTGGTTACCTTGTATACCTCTGCTTATGTCGAAGGCAGGAGGGTGGCAGTCGTCCTCTCCTGAGCCCTGCCTCCACCTCTTTTCTTCTTGTCCACTCCCTTACGGATCTCATGCACACCTCTGGCTTCTGCTCCCTCCTCTGAATTCCTAGCCCCGTCACCTTCTGGATGTCTCCATTTTGTTGGCTCAACATGTCCAAAACTGACCTGATCATCTCCCCATTCTTTTCTGAAACGTTGCTTCTTCATATGTGCTCCTTTTTTCCCGTGAGTGTCTCTCAATAGAGCCAAACCAGGAACAAAGCAGTTGTCCTAGAATCTTTCTTACTCCTTTATTCCTCCATATTAAATGAAATCCTCTCAATTCTACTTCCTCAAAATCTCCCAGACTTGTTCTCCACCTTCCCGCCCCATTGCCACAGCCTTAGTTCAGGCCCTTAGGTCCCTGCAACAGAATGCTGGCGCCCTCTTACAACACAGTGATTAGGCATCCACACTAGTGTTAGACTACTGGATTCAAGCTCAGCTCCATCACTTAACAACTCTCTAACCTTTGGCAAAGTATTGAACTTTGATGTGCCCATTTCCTCATCTAAAAAGTGGGAATGATTATAATTCCAATGTAATAGTGTGTTATGAGGATTAAATGAGACATACATAAAATGCACGGGAGCAAACTGTGTTAAATTACTGTTGTGGACGTCTTTCAAATCTGCCTTCACTCCAGATTTTTTTTTTTTAAGATTTACTTATTTTAGAAAGAGGGAGTGAATGAACAGAGGGAACAGAGGGAGAAAGAGAGGAAGAGAGCCTCCAGCAGACTCCACAGAGTGCAGAACTCATCGTGGGGCTCAATCCCATGATGCTTAGATTATGAACTGAACCAAAATCAAGAGTCGGACACTTAATCGACTAAGCCATCCACGTGCCTCACACCAGACTATTTTAAAACAAATCCGATCGTGCCACCACTACTGACAATCCCATGATACTACAGTCACTGCAAAATAAAATTCACCTTCTACATGCTCTTGCCCCCCACCTACCTCTCACCTCATCTCCTGACCCTCCCCATACACCTTATACCAAAATTACTTTCTAGCTCCCCAACTGTCCATGTTCTCACTCTCCAAGTATTTGGACTTGCTAGTGCTCTGGAAGAGGTTCCTACCTGACTAACTTCCTCAACTACTTCTTCATTTGTGAAGTTTCCATTTTTCTTCCTGCTTTTCCCTCAAACTCATTTAGGCATTCCCTCTCTTGGCTCCCTCAGCATCTTTTTTCTTTATTCTTTCAAACCTCACCAAGACCTTTCTATATTCTTTCAAACCTCACCAAGAATACTGGAGTTTTTTATCTGCCTCTCTCACTCAACTAATAGCTCATTAAGAACAAGGACCTATTGGGGCGCCTGGGTGGCTCAGTGCATTAAGCCTCTGCCTTCGGCTCAGGTCATGATCTCAGGGTCCTGGAATCGAGCCCCACATCGGGCTCTCTGCTCAGCAGGGAGCCTGCTTCCCTTCCTCTCTCTCTGCCTGCCTCTCTGCCTACCTGTGATCTCTGTCTGTCAAATAAATAAATAAAATCTTAAAAAAAAAAAAAAAAGAACAAGGACCTATCATTCTTTTAACACCATCTCCCCAGCATCCATCAAAGAGCTGGCACATAGTGGTTACTCAAAAAATATGTGGGAAATACAGAGTAAAAAAGGAAAAGGAGGGAGGCAGAAAGGGAGGAAGAAAAAAAATGATACAATAATATCCCTATATGTGCACGACTTTTCCTGATACTTCAGCTTTTCTGTTACAGGACTGGGCAGGAAAAAGAAAAGAGCTCTCTCAGGAGCTGTCTTCTCAGAACTGTAAGACAGCTCTGCTTTGGCTTTTGCCTTGAACGTAGAGGACAAGTGAGAGAATCTGACCAGGAGCTCTGCTATGATTGGAAGACAGAACAGGTGCTAGAGACAGAAACAAAGTTAAAGTGCCGTCCCAAAAGTTAGAAAGAAATAGGTTTGCCTTCTGGGAGTTCAATCATATAAACAAAACATGATGTCAAGGAAGATGGCAGAGTAGGAAACTAAGAATCTATCCCTCCACCTAAACACCTATTGAACTGGCAGGAACTGTCTAAAGTTACTATCTTAGAACTCTGGAGCTTAGTAGAAGAGGTTCAGCGCGCGGGAGAACTCAGGCGGGTAAATTTTGATGAATTTGAGCCTTTTGCAAGGTTACAGATTCCAGCCCAGTAGCAAGCAGCTGTGGACATAGCCTACATTCCAGGTGTTACTTACTAGATTCAGAGTGGGCAAAAAGAACATTGTAGTGATACCTGATTGCTGCTTTTGCTCACTGAAGGACCAGCACAGAGATCAGCCATGTTTAAATACCAACTTCCTACAAGCAGCTTCCCAGCTACAGGGGATTTAAAGAGACAAGACCTTTTTATCCTTATATAAGGAAATCTTTGTCAGGTCAGTGGCTGACCACAGAGAAAATTGAAAACTTCAGGAACCACAAAACAAGAAATACATGCTTTTTAAAAATAGTTTGGAAAAGCCACAAGAGGATGGATCTACCCACAAAAAAAGCAAAAACAAGCAATCCCAGAGGAATGGGAGAATTAGGTTTCTAGAGCTCCTACAACATATACTTATAATGTTGAGTTCTCAACTAAAAACTATGGAAGTTGCTTTGTATATTCCATACATATGGAATTACAAATGTAATTTGTAATTACAAATTACAAATTACAAATGTAATATGTAATTTGTAATTCCATATTCAAAGCAACAGGCAAGTATGATTCATTCACAGGAAAAAAAGTATTTCAACAGATACCATTCCTGAAGAAGCTCAGATACTGGAATTAATAATCAAAGACATTAACTGCCTTAAATATGTTCAATGAGCTAAAGACAACCATGGACAAGGACTAAAGGAAATCAAGAAAATGATGTCTGAACAAAATGAGAATGTCAATAAAGAAATTATGAAAAGTAATCAAAGAGATCACTAGAGGGATTCAGCAGCAGATGGATCTGAGTGACTAAAAAAGAAATGTTTGCTCACTAGTAACCAGAGATATGCAAATTAAAACAAGATACCAATTTATACCTTATCAGATTGGCAAAAAATAGGAATCTGATAATACCCAGTGTTCATGTGGACATTGAGCAACGGAATCCCTCCTTCATGTGCTACCAGTTAGAAACAATCTGACAGTCTTTAGTGAAATTAAGTACATGTTCACCCCATGACTCAGAAGTCTCCCTCTTGGACAGATGCCCTCAGAGAAATGAGCACAAATCTACAAGAGGGCATGTCCAAAGATGTTCATCCCAGCATTAACTGTAGTTGTGGGAAGTTGGAGGAACACAAATGTCCACCATGAAGAGATGCATAAGTAAAATGTGGTGAGTGCATGCTTAGGAATACTAGGTAAACAGAGAGCTATAAACCAGAACAACATGGATAAATCTGCAAAATATAATATTGAGCTTAAAACAGAAAAAAAATAAGATTGATAACAAATACAATTTACCCAAATTTAAATTTTTTTTAAAGATTTTATTTATTTGACAGACAGAGATCACAAGTAGGCAGAGAGAGAGGAGAGAAAGCAGGCTTCCCGCGGAGCATAGAGCCCAATGAGGGGCTCGATCCCAGGACTCTGGGATCATGACCTGAGCCGAAGGCAGAGGCTTTAACCCACTGAGCCACTCAGGCGCCCCTAATTTACCCAAATTTAAAATACAAGAATGACAATATTGGCAGAGGGAGGATGTGGGAGAATGGCTGGTGAAAAGGAATAATGGGGGAAACAAATGAATAAAGATCTTAAAAAATAAATAAAATGAGAGGCATTGCTTAGACCAATAATGATGGTGTGCCTCAAAATAAGACGTATAACTAACTCAACACTATGCACCTGAGGTCCAATATAAAACAAAAATATAGAATCACAACCATGAATGCCTAGGTGGCTGAATCTGTGAAGCATCAGCCTTCTGCGCAGGTCATGATCCCATGGTGCTGGGATCGAGTCCTGCAATGGACTCCTTGCTCAATGGGGAATCTGCTTCTCCTTCCACCTGCCACTCCCCTTCTTGTGCTCTCTCTCTCTCTCTCCCAGTCTGTCCCTTTGACAAATAAGTAAATAAAATCTTAAAAAAAAAAAAAAAAAAGAATCATCACCTAAAGGATCTGAGGTAGGCAGCATCACCTAGTAAAATGGCTTCATATTATAATTTAATAGAATATATTAGTATATCCAAAGAAGGGTTGTGTGCTGAACTTCTCTTCAGAAACCACAAAAGCAAGAAGAGAATGGGCTGAAATACTTGTAAGAGTTGGAAAGAAAAAAACCACCAATCTAGAATTCTGTATCTAACAAAATCATCCTTCAAAAGTGAAGACAACGAACAAAGATTCTCAAACAAAAATTGAGGGAATTTGTTGCCAGTGTACCAGCTTTGCATGAAATGTTTAAAGAAATCCTTCAGAAAGAAAGAAAATTATGGAGGTCAGAAACTTGGCTCTACATAGAGGGACAGTACTAGAGAAGGTATAAATGAAGTTTTTTTTTTTCTTATTCTTTATTGATCTAACAGATCTAATTGTTTGCTCAAATAATAACAGCAACAATGTCTTGGGTGATTCTCACCAGCTTGTGGATAAGTGAAATGAATGACAGCAATGCTGTAATCGCTAGACATGAGGGAGAAATTGGCCTTGCAGGACCCAGCAGCAGTCTATGAAGTGTAGTGTTCTTTGACATGGGGGACATGTATGAGTTGTAAATGTATACTGAAAACTCTATGGTAACCACCAAAAAAATAAATAACCTATTTAGGTAACTTTTAAAGGCTTCCCCTAACAGTAAAATATGAACTACTACCACAGTCTCAAGGCTCTTCTTCCCCTTCTCTCTGAAATTTCTCAACCCTAGCTCCCATTGCTCTCCTTCTTGCTCCACCATTGTGGCCATTTTGTTTCTCCAGGAACCGCCCCTACCCGCCCCCCCCCTCCCCCCAAGCTCATTACTGCCTCAAGCTGTTTGCTCCTGCTCTTCACTTGCCCTATACTGTTCTGACTCTGGGTCTTCCATGGGACTCACTCTTCTATTTGCTGCTCTCTGCTCAAACCATTCTTTTTTCTTTTCTTTTCTTTCTTTCTTTTTTCTTAGATTTCATTTATTTATTTGAGAGAGAGAGAGATAGCAATAGAGAACACAAGCAGGCAGTGTGGGAGAGAAGGATAAGTGGGCTCCCTGGTTAAGCAGGGAGTCCGCCTAGGGGTTCTATCCCAGGACCGCAGGATCATGACCTGAGCCAAAGGCAGATGCTTAACTGACTGAGCCACCCAGGCGCTCCTGCTCAAACTATTCTTAACAAAGAGATTCTCACAGACCAATGTCCATCCTCTTGTGATGTCCAATCACTCTCTATCTTCTTACTCTATTTATTCTCTGTCTATCCTCTTAGAATTTGTTTTATTAGAGTAGGGAATTTTTTTTACTCACCATTTTTCCTATTCTCATTTAACACTTAAAACAATACCTGGCACATAGTTGATGCACAACCTATATTTTTGAATCACTCAATAAATATTTCAGAAAGAGCTATGGACCAGCTATGAAAGCATAGAAAAAACATCACAGAAATAAGCAACATGGGATACCTGGATAGCTCAGTTGGTTAAGAGTCTGCCTTCAGCTCAGGTCATGATCCCACGGACCTGCGATGGAGCCTCATATCAGGCTCCCTGCTCAGTGAGGAGCCTGCTTCTCCCTCTCCCTCTGTCTGCAGCTCCCCCTCTGTGTCAAACAAAATCTTAAAAAAAAAAAAAAAGGAATAAAGCAATGCAATGCAGAACTTTCCAGAGAGAGGGAGGCTGATCACTGAAGCATCCTTCTTCTGAGGCAGATCGATCCCTATTAAAAGATGAGCACATCAAGCTACCAGAGCCTATGGTTATCAAACCCTCTGATCACATAGTTAGTGCCCCCGTTCTGATTTTATGCTCACCAAACAAACTTCTGATAATCTGGTTTTATCTTGCCTGCTTACAGGGATGAAAAACTCTGGTCAGTGGGTGCTCGGGTGGCCCAGTCGGTTAAGAATCTGCTTTTTGCTCAGGTCATGATCCTGAGGATGGGATGAGCCTGCGTTGGGCTCCCTAATCAGAAGGGTGTTTGCTTCTCCCTCTCCCTGCTTGTGTTCTCGCTTGCTCTCTCTCTCTCTCAAATAAATAAATAAAATCTTAAAAAAAGAAAAAAGAGAGAGAAAGAAAGAAAAGAAAGGAGGGAGGGAAGGAAGAAAGGAAGGCAGGCAGGCAGGCAGACAGACCGACCAACTCTGGTCAGACCAGTCTTTCCTGACCATCCTATGACCTTGCTGTGGTCCTTCCCATGTGTATTCATTAGGATTCTCGGACACAAACAGTAGAAAGCTAGTCTGAAACAGGTTAAACAAAAGAAGAATTTAATGAAAGTGCATAAAGGTGTCTCACATAGTCAAACCTTGGGAAGGTCAGAGTTGCTGCTGGAACTTAGAAAACTCCACCGAAGGACTTGGAAACCACTAGTACTTTCACAGTCCTTTGCTCTGCTCTCCCTGTGTATCAATTCATTCTCTTCCACTGCGCATGCACCAGAGAAGGACCAATGCTGGTCTCTGTGAAATTCAGAAACTCCTGGGAAAGGTGCTGATTGGCTGGCAATCTCGCTCGGTTCCATCCCAGGCCAATCAACTGCAGCCAGGAAGGTGGGGCAAAAACATGGCAGCTCCTGAGCGTCTGCGTGGTTGGAAGGCGGCTTTTTCTAAAAGGGGTTACTGCTTTCAGAAGAATGTGAAAGTATGTGGCCGACGCAGAGTAGATTCTTTCCCTCAGCTTTAGGACTCTAGAGGCATGCAGGGCATACTAGTACTCCGTGCTGGAGGAGCAGGGTGAAACTTACAAATAAGTTTTAGGGAAACTTTCAAGAAATTGGCTGTCTGGCCAAAAAAAGATACAGTTGAGCAAGTTACTCCGAAAGTTCAATATACTTAACCCTTTTTCGCCAATACGTTTCACAATAGCATGCAATAAATGAAGAGCTGTGTATAAGGTTTTAATTTGATTCGTATGTTTGATTTTTTTTCCTCCTCTTGGTAGGGCATGTTTTATACTTTTATGTGGGGCCAAGAGGCGAAATAGTAGGAAAATTTGGGTAAGCAGAGAGCAGTCAGCTAGGCCTTCAGCTGCCAGCCCTTTCAGTCCTTGGGGCTTCCTTTCTAAGCCTTCAGGTCTCCCGTGTATCAATAGAAGCATTAGTGCCTGGAATCCTTCTCTTTATGACATGTGCAAACTTTCTCCAGACTGCAGCCTCTCTGCCAACATTGTTCCAAAGAAAAGCAGAACCAAGATCAACAATCGCATGTTGAACAGCTGAGCTGAACGCCACCTTTAGAGAGTTAACTCCACATTCTCTCCCCTCTCCTCATAAGGGGCAGATATTTACCTCAAAACTGTAGTGATTACAAGATGTTACCTGGGGAACTGGAAGACAAACTAGAAAATCGGAGTTTGATGCAAATGAGGAAACAAGCAAATAGATAAAGGCAGCACAGGATGGGAGGGGTTAGGTTTTGTTTAGTGGAAATTACCTGTGCTCAAAAGCTGGGGTGCAAATCAACCCCAATACCACCCCAATGTCAAAAGGATGAAATGTAAAAAAAAAAAAAAAGAAGAAGAAGAAGTGAGAAAAATTTAAAGAATCCTTGGAGAGAGCAAAATGGAGTCTCTCCTGTCAAGCGGGAGCCTGTGTCAAACAATGACGTAAGCAGTTAAGGAGATACCGACAGGACCAGCATCAGAACTGATACGAGTAGAACCAGAGGTCTGCAGAGACCCCAAACTGATGAAATCCCTTTAAAAAGGGGAGGATTTTAGCAGCAAACTGTCAGACTCTTCCGGCCTGAGCCCTCTATGTCTGACCACTTAAAAAAGGCGACCGCCATGGATCTGGGTACAGAACCGGGGGTCTTCCCTGCTTGAACATGCAGCAGTAGGAGTTGACAGGGACGAGACCGAGGCCTTATCTCAGCTCTGCGCCTCCAGACTGACTTCACATTTAGTTCCTTAACTTCCTGCACCCTTCTGTTAGCTTATTCGTTGTGTGGCTTATCTTCTGTCCTCCTCTGTGTGCTGTGTAAGAAGCCAAGTTTAATCACATGGTGAAATGTCATTGAGTCTGGAATCCTGAACCTGCTTTATCATTGTGATTTAACTTTGCTTTACGATTGAATAAAGCTGACATTGTGGAAAGACACAATTTGTGTGCATGCCTTCACACCGTGCTCAGCACAATCCAGCAAATCATTTGTAGTAGCTCTAGAATTCATTTAAAATCATTAACACACACACACACACACACACACACACAAAACCTAAATATGAATGTTCCACAAGATGGCAGTCTTGCTTTTCCGAAATGTTTTATCTGCCTTGAGCACCAAGCATGATCTTTAACAGAAAAACCAAGCAAGTGTACGGAAAATTACAGAACATTTCAAAGAGGACTTCCTTATTGAAGGAGAAGCACTGTAGGAGACTTTGGACTGACTTTGGACCGACTTTGGGCCGACACGCCTAAACTAAATATTTACCAGCTCTTAGAGAAATAAACACAGTGAGTTACCATATTTACCAACATGTGCTGTTTGTGATTGGTTACATTCAGGAGGAAGAAAATTAATCTCTGGAATCACGAGATGACACTTTGTAATTGGGCAGGTTGTTTCTTCAGCAGCCTTAGACTCAAACCTTTATTGAGACATGCTCTGTCTGATGCACTTAGCTAGGTGCTAGTCCTCCTTCTATAAGAGTTTTCTTTCCAAAAAGATGGAAATGGGAGAAAATATTTTGCTTATAACATTGATACCACCTAGATTTACATAATATTTAGGTACTCAATATTGCAGGAAAAACAGTATTAATTAATAACTCCATTATTGTTTGCAAAATGTCATAAAGCTTTCCCCAACTACAAAATTTTAGAAACCAAAGAGTACTAAAGGGATGCTCATTGCAGCATCATTTCAAATGAGAAAAACTGGGCCCCAACTTGAATATACAGTGCCATGAAAATGAATTAATATACCATGCTATAGTTGTACCATGGAATTCTAGGCGGCTGTCAAAATGATGAATGAATCAAATGAAGTTACACGCTTCTGCTGGTCACTAAGCTATTGTCTCTCAGTTCCAACCCCTCCCGTCCATATGCTCTGCTCTCTGATGCTGGGCAGACACTGCACAGCCTGTTTCCCCTTTGTTGGGAGGCTCTGCAAGGCTGTCCTGGCTGTGTTCCCGCAGTCACAGCCTCTGCCCTGGCAGCGGTTGGTACCAGGCTCCGGCTTTTGTTGTGATTGTTTTGGACCTTCCAGAACCAAGCTCATTGTGTCCTGGAGGACGAGCACTGACTGGCAGGCGCCCCCTCCCTGAGCAGGACAGGGCCTTTTCCCTGAAGCTTCCAGACTCTGAGACCCCTAACCTCTTCCCTTCGTGCCCCTGGTCTTAGGAGCAGTAGCTTTTGGTACAGGTACTTTCTCTGTGTCGCCCTTTGCTTTTTTAGTTCTCTAACACCTGTTTGACCCATTCCTTAACATTACCTTTTCTCTGTTGAAATACTGAAAAACCCGAACTGACATAATGACTATATAGCAGGAATTATAGATATATAATATAGACAGATGATACATAGAAAGATAGATGGATTCGTGTATACATATTAGAATATATGTGCTCATATACATATGTGTATATACATACAAGGATATATGTGCTTTGTTTTTACATATACTACATATATACCCATAGGCATACATTGTGCTTAAAATTTCATCTATTCTTCACAACACTTGCTGTGAGATAGATGCTATTTCCCCCCGTTGTACAAAAGAAGAAAGTGAGTCTCAGGGAGCTGACATAAATTCCACGATACTCCATAGGTCACGAGTGATGAAGCTGGGATTTGAGTGCAAATATCACGGACTCCACAATCTATCTTTTTCTACTCTGCTCAAAGTCAGTTTATCCTGAGTACTGCTGTCAAAGGTCGATCCCTAGGCTAGTCCACGAATGTTTTTTACCTCATGATACAAACTATAACACTATTCGAATAACACCAGAGAATATAACCTTCCTATACAAGATTGCCTCCATGACTGAAGTTATGGGAGTTCAAGAAAAATTGGGAAAGCACTCACATCCATAGTTCCAGGGTACTTGTCATTCATTTGTTCAGTCAATACGATTTTGTGCCTTTTATGTCCCTGGCAATGCACGGGGCTTTCTGTGGTAAGCAAAACAGAACCTACTCATGCTTTCAAAAAGCTTATAGTCTGGGGAGAGTGACTGTTTTTAATTAAATAATCACCCACAGGACAGGTACCTGAGCATATTATACAGGAATTTTACATCGACAAACTGCATGACTACAGGGCAGTTCCAAATGCTGAACCCCCTACACACACACACACACACACACACACACACTCGCACTCACACACACACAGTCACAATCACACACTCACACACACAAGACCTTGGCGTCTCCCCATCTCCTGTCTAGCACGGTGTGTCTTCTCTGCTTTTGTTTTCCAAGAACTTGTCAGCTCTTGATCCAAAGTAATCCTAGAGAGCTATCCCAGCAGCAGAGACTGTGGAGTTGTGGAACATTTGTTAAAAACCTGTTCTTCTCTCATAAGGACTCAGTCAATATTTTCAATGGCAGCCGCCAAGCCCAGACTTTTCTCTGTAACCTACGCGCGAGCAGTAACACATACCTGGACTGATCGATGAACAAGTGGCCAGGAAGCTTTCTGGGGGACAGACTTCCAGATGTGCAAACAGAAATGTAGCCAAACCAGAAACTCTTAGAGTAATCATGGGCAGGAATCTGTCATCCCGCCATGACAGCTAAATCTCTGGACTTCCCTTTTGGCCACATTTCATTAGTCAAGAAACAGATCATTAGTCAATTATGCCGCAAAGAAAAAGGCCTTGCTGCAGCCTAGGTCCCCACGGGGGTGTTAAAACTAGTGGGAGAAACCTCACAGAGAAACAGGGTATTGATATAGCCTCAAAGTACCTCCTCCAAAATACTTACTGATCACTGTAATGGTTTGACTAGATGTCCACACAGTCTTTGACATTCCTCTCTCCAGGAGGTAGAATTTAATTCCCTGTCCTTTGAGTGTGGCCAGATTTAATGACTGTTTTCCAATGAATAGTGTAGGGAAAGGGGAAACCCGTGGCTTTACAGTAGAGATCGCATCTTCCCCTAGTGGATGTATGCGTCCCTATACCCTAGTGTACACTAGTGATACTGGTATCACCCGTGAAACCACGCCCACCCTGACGTGACGCGACAAGAAAGGCACATCATCTCTGTACTTTCCTTCCCCAAACCTCATAACCCCAGTCTAGTCACGGGAGAGCATCAGACAAAACCAAATTGAGGGGTATTCCCCAAAGTACCTCATCAGTCCTTCTCAAAAGTGTTTTTCCATGCAAAGCAAGGGAAGTGGGAGAAAAGTCGGAGAAAGAATTGTTGACTGAGAGCCGACCTCCAAGTAGGTAAGGAAGACCTGATTCCTTGTGTTACTGAGGACTGTAGCCTGGGAGACACTCCTTCAGACTGCTAGGAGAACTGATCCAAGGCTTGTTAGTTATAAGGGAGTTTATATTTAAAAAGGTAAAGGGGTGTACGTGCCAGTAAGCAGTTCTCCAAATATTTGTGCTTCACAAGATATGCTCTGGTTGCGAAAATTTAGGTTTTCTGATTTCCGCGTAGACACGAGAAAGACCTTTAGGTCATCTTAACACATTATGCTTCTATCATATCTGATGGTTCAAAAGGATTGCCTGCATGCTTCTGCTTAACTGGTTTCCCGGATCTTCCTGTTTTGGATATTTTCTTGAGGTCACTTGAGATAGTCACAGAAGGCTGACGTCAGTCACCTACTGAAGTTTGAGCGCACAGAAGGAGACGAAGGGGACACGATAGCTAAATGCAAATCCTGGGATAGGAAATTACATTAGAAGGAAAACCGGTAAAAACCAGTCTGTAGTTTAGTTAGAAGTGTTGTGCCAATGTGAATTTCTTAGCTTTGATAAATATGCCACGGTTATGTAACATACTAACAGTAAGGGAAGCTGGGTGAAGGTTATATAGGAACTCTCTATACTATCTTAATAACTTTTCTGCAATTTTAAAATTATTTTGCAATAAAACGATTAAAGAAGAAAAGGGGGAAAAGCCACCAGAAGCTGGAATCCATCTCTACTAATGCATACCGCATGTCTGCTGTTTAAGTAATAGGTAATGGAATGTTACTTTTACATTAAAGATAAAGATGTGTGGTCTGCAGAGGAGAAGTTGGTCCCCTAAGAACTGGACCCAATGAGGCAGGGTTGAGCCAGGTCTGAAGGAAGGATGGGAAGGAAATACCAGGGTGAGGTGGATAGAGTGGACACTTTGTGGGGGGAGTATGCAGACAGAGAAGAAATGCCTGAGAAAGCCTGGACTGAGGTTCAAGGGGAAGGAAGGAAGCCATGGGGGAAAGAGGAAGTGAGTAAGGGTGTTAGGCCCAGAGAAAGCTGGAAAGAAAGAGCTGAGAAAAGGTGGGGGGGGAGGGGTACGTGGGAAGGCAACAGGGTAGTAGGGCCTTTGAAGCCCCCATCAGACATCATTTAAATCATTTAGTGCGTTGAGAAGATTTGATTTTCTAAGGACTCACTCCAACCATGGCATGGAGGTGAACAGAATCCAAGAAAGAACAATAGAAGAAAAACTGCATGTGAGCCAAGATTTTGTCCCTGTTCCACTTAGAATAGTGCCTGGCACAAAGCAGGCAGTCGGAAAATGTTTACTAAATGAGTGAGTAAAGGAATGAATGAATATGTAAAAATGGGTTGGAGGAGGGTCAGTGTGGGAAGAGCAGATGGGAAGTGCATGAGCTAATGCAGACACAAGACTTACTGGGAGACAAGTCAACTGAGTGAGGGAAGCAGGCCCCCAGCCTGCAGTGATGACTCTGCTTCCTGAAGCAGCTGCCCACGCCCCTGTTTTTACTGCCCTGCCCCCAACCTTGCCCCTGCTCCCTCTCTCTCCTCTGAATGCATCAGTAAAGAATGAGGATTTTTAAATTTCCCCAACTCATTTGCTCCTAAAGCAAGACACAGTCATTCTGAAGTCCTCAAAGAATATATTTTTATTCTCAGTAGAAATAGGGAAACAAGGCTTTGTTTTTTCATGTGTTTCAGCCTATCCCCTACACTTTGATGGCCTGACATATTCAAAAGACTGTGGTAGGATTCATTCCCACTACAGTAAGAAAGCCAAGACAAAGGCCTGAGTGGGGGTCCAGGAGCCTGCCCCAAGGGCAGCCTGGGCTACTTTGGCATGATGATTATTTTGGGTTAAAAGCAATCCAAACCCAGCAGATTCAGGGGAAGTTATTTAACCTCCTCCTCAGCTGCCCGCCATCTGTACCACAAGAGAGCTATTGACATATTCCTTTTTACCTAAGAAACGTATCTGCCTAACAGAGCAAAGTTTGTTTTCCAAACATCTCCTCTCACCTCCTTAAAGGTCTTCCTTCCCTTTGTATCCTCAAACCCCTACCCTTCTCCTTAGCTCCCATAAACTTCATGTTTCCTCACTGCCTTTGGAATTTCCATGCCTGTGTGGATTCCCCTTTGTATGCTATTAAATTTTATTTTCTCCTGTTAATCTGTCTTGCGTCAATTTGATTCGCAGTCTAGCTAGGAGGACCCTCAGGGGAGGAGGAAATTATTCCTCCCCAACACCTGTCTTGACGTTTTTAATGATTATTAATTACTACTCACTCCTGTATGCCAGGGATTTTCCTCTTTTTAAAAATGATCACATATAAAAGTATGTTTTTGTAGAACTGTGAAAAATACCAAAGCAACTGCTGCTGCTAACATTTTGCTTCCAATTTTTTCCCAAGCACTTTAATGCTAAAAAAATTTAGTGTTTACTCTGTTTATATTAATTGTAGTTACTTATCTAGTTGATTTTAGCTTTCTCATTTCATATAAGCTTTCTGTTTCTAACCCTCTTTTGTCGATTTTTTCCCTCTCTTTTCCTATCTTCTTTCGGACTGAAGAACTTTTCTCTAGTTTCTCAACTGCTATTCTAATAGTTTATAAGTTAGAAATTGTATTTCTACTCTTTCAGTGAATACCCTTGTTTGAGCATACATATTTAAATTTTTTTCTAACCAAATTACTCACTATTTATCTCCAGTCTGTGACTAAAAGAAGCTTTTCCACACAAAATGAACAGGCTTTTTTGAATCTCTAAAAGTCAGAGAGAGAGTTTTATTTGATCCCAAGTTAGGCAGCTGCCAGGAAAACGTATTCTTCACAGGGAAGAACGTGCTCTGGAGAATGAACAGTTTTACAGGACTATATATTTTTTCGATCTTGTAAAAGCTCAAAAGATTATAGATTAGCATAGAGGCAGAAATCACAAGTGTAACCTCAAGAAAGGCAGAGAGTGGGAGCATTGAACAGTATCTTAAGGATAAGATGGTTTACCTTTAGGCTACTCATTTACAAAGTAGGTACACCATATATGTATGCTTGGTGGACCATAAATCAGACTATACAAAGTTTATGTACCATCATGCTGGCTTAAAAAGAAATCTAAAATGGCTTTCCTTGTATCTCACAGGCCTTTAGGGTTTTGGGGGTTTTTTGTTTTTTTTTTTTTCCCCTCTCACCAAGCTTAACATCTAATTACCTCTATGTACCATCCGCTCCCTCATCTGGTTACCACTCGCCAGAGCTTTCCTTTTACTCTTTTTTAAACACAAAAGAAGGTTGTTTTAAGCTTTTGCATTAGTTACAATTAAATTCACAAACATACTTTATTCACCACTGTTTCTTGTTTCGAATACCTTCCTTCTTTCTGATCACTATTTTATGTGCTCAAATACGTCACCTAATAGCTCTTTCAGTGAGAGTCTATAGGTGGTAAGTTTTCTTAGTTTTCATGTCTGAAAATGTCTTTCCTTTGCCTCCACTCTTTTTATTGTGACAAAATATAATACACAACACAAAATTTACCTTTTTAAGGTGCAGGTCAGGGCCACGAAGTATGTTCACTAATGTCACCACTACCCATTTCCAGAACTTTTCATCTTCTGCAGCTGAAACTCCATACCCATTAAACAATAATTCCTATTTTCCCTCCCCCGAGACCCTGGTAATCACCATTTTTCTTCTTGTCTCTATGAATTTGACCCTTCTAGATACCTTACATAAGTGGAATCACACGTTATTTGTCATTTTGTGACTGGTTTATTTCACTTAAGCATAATGTCCTTAAGATTCATTTATGTTGTAGCATGTGGCAGAATTTCCTTTCTTCTTATGGCTGGATGCTATTCCACTGTATGTATGTATACATTTGGTTTATCCATTCTTCTGACAATGGATACTTGGGTTGCTATTGCAGCCAAACTCAAGGGTCTCACTCCTTGGGGTCCATTAAATTGAACACAACCCGAGGAAGTGTTGAAAGCAAAGGACTTTGATTACTTATTACAAGTTAGGAGACAGGGAAATAGCTTTCAAGGTACTGTTTCACCATAGGGTTAGTACAGGAAGTTTCATTCAGTGTATTAGGTGGTGGGGGAAGGGAGCTTGTCCATACATTAAGGAACCTATACATATTCTATTATTTAGGCACTTTGGTTCACTTGTACATGTCTAGCATGCCGACATACATTGGATATTCAAAAAACGGTGGAAAACCCAGTCCATATGAGGAGATCTTAGTATTATAATGAGCTACAGGTAATTTTGGGACAACTCAGGGGGGCTTCTGGGTAGGTCCTCAGCTCCAAATCACCTCACACTCACTCACATAAGGGGCTATCAGGCAAAACACCTAGCTAAGCAGCTCCTTAGTGGGAACTGCAAAACAAAACACATTCCTTCCCTGTTTTTGTCCTTTCCCCTTCCTCCCTTCTGCTGATAGATTTCGGCCCCTGATCTAAATAACTCCCTCCTATCCGCCCGGCTAGCTCAGTCAGTAGAGCATGAGACTCTTAAATAACTCCCTCCTGCATCCTAACTGACAGGGGCAAGAGTCTCCTGGGAAGGTGAGTGCAGTTGATTGGAGGCCCATGAGGTCACGGGAGCAGGCATTCAGGTGCCACCTCATCAGGGTGCCTGGAGGTCTTTACCATCTCAAGAGACTTGGAATCTAAAAAATAACTTTATTCTTCATGTTAGAGATTTCATTAGGTACAGTTGGTGATGATATCTCTAATAACTACTTGTCCTACAGGTTCCTTTGAATGATAGGCAAGTTTCCTCATCCCTTGAGCCTGGGTTGTTGTGTTCCTTGGTTTGTCCAGCCATGCCTGCAGATGATAGGACCTCTAAAGTTCAGAAGTGATAAGATGAATGTTTAGATAGTGTCTTCATTGTCACCTTTCGACAACTGTGAATAATGCTGCTATGAAAATGGATATACAGGGGCACCTGGGTGGCACAGTGGGTTAAAGCCTCTGCCTTTGGCTCAGATCATGATCCCAGGGTCTTGGGATAGAGTCCCACATCAGGCTCTCTGCTCAGCAGGGAGCCTACTTCCTCCTCTCTCTCTGCCTGCCTCTCTGCCTACTTGTGATCTCTGTCAAATAAATTAATAAAATCTTTGAAAATGGGTGTACAAATATCTGCGTGAGTCACTATTTTCATTTCTGTGGACATATACCAGAAGTAGATCGTATGATAATCCTGTGGTTAATTTTTGGGGGATTGCCATATGTTTTCCACAATAGCTAAACAATTTTATATTCCCAACAGCAACACACAAGGGTTCCAAATTTCCTCATAACCTCAGAATTTGTTATTTTCTGCTTTTGTTGTTGTTGTTTGTTTTATAATAGCCATCCTAATTGGTGTAAAGTGGTATCTCATTTTTGTTTAGTTTTGCATTTTCCTAATGATTAGTTCTGTTGAGTGTCTTATCAGTTGTTTGGATGTATCTGTCTGGAAAAATAGCTGTTCAAATCCTTTGCCCACTTTTTAATGGAAATGTTTTGTTTTGCTGTTGTTGAGTTGTAGGGGTTCTTTATATATTCTTTATATCAATCTCTTATCAGATATATGATTTGCAAATATTTGCTCCTATTCCATTAATTGTTTTTTCAGTTTGTCTTTTACTTTTTTTTTAAAGATTTTATTTATTTAACAGACACAGAGCAAGCAAAAGCAGGGGGAATGGCAGGTAGAAGGAGACAGAGAAGCAGGCTCCTCACAGAGTAGGGAGCCAGATGCAGGATTCGATCCCAGGACCTTGGGATCTTGACCTGAGCCCAAGGCAGACACTTAACTGACTAAGTCATCCAGGTGCCCCAATTTGTCTTTACTCTTAAGTGATGGTATCTCTGGCTATACAATTTAAGGATATTAATTATTTTCCCTCAGCACTTTGAAAATATTATTTCATTGTCTTCTGGCATCTGTTACCACTGGTGAGAAGTCAGCTGTCTGTCTAATTAGTGTTCCTTTGGTACTTTGACTTTATTCTTGGAATTCTGTAAGAGTTTTCTCTTTATCCTAAATGTTCAACAGTTTCACCACTCTGTGTCTCGGGGGAGATTTATCATTATTTAATCTGGTTGATATTCAAGTGACCCTTTGCCATAAGGACTTAAGTCTTTCTTCAATTCTGAAATTAATTTTTTCAAAACTTGTTTCTTTAATATTCTTCTCAGTCTCTTCTGGAACTTTTAATAGAAATTTATGTTGAAGCCTGTGAATATATGTGTTTTTCCACGTGCTTTTCATATTAAAACTGTGTTGTGTTTTGCAGGAGGCACTGTCTTCCAACTTGCTAAATCCCCCTTCTCTGGTATCCAGATTGCATTATGTTATCTACTGAGTTTTTGAGAAGAATATTTTATTATTTTGAAGATTTCTAAGTGGTTATTTTTCAAATCCACCTGCTCTTTTTCCATTTTTTTAAATTATTTTGTGTATTTCACAATTTCTTGTTTTATTTAGATAGAAGTTTTTTCTTTTTTTACCTCTCTGGGCATGCCATATATTGTTTAAGAAGTCTTTTTAAGACTGCTTCATAAAATTAATTTTATTTTGAGTGAATTCAAGTTCTGATTGTTTTTGCTCTTGTTCTCTCTTATTATTAGATTTCTTTGTGTGATTTTGCATTGTTATTTGATTCTGACTTTGTGAGTTTGTGTTTTTTTCTTCTTCACTCTTTCCATATCTTTATCTACCTGGTTTCCCTAAACTCTGTTGGGTGGTTTCATAGATACTTCAAACTATCCTTATTCTTCTCCAGCTTTTAGTTCAAAACTAAAACTTAAAATGGCATTTTGAGGTTCCTGGCTGGTGGTAATAACAGAGACACCATATAGTGAGTCACAAGGGCAGCTGGCTGTTCGGTCTCCTTCCAGGTCAGGGAGCTACAGTGTGGCCTCCAGTCTCTTTTAAAAGCCTTTCCTAGCTAGGGGTTGAGCACTTTTTTCTGCCTCCTTTGTTGAGGGGTAGGAGGATAGAAGTCAGTTTGAGTCTCAGTTTGTCTGATCGATTTTCTATTTTTAGATTTATAGCTATTATTTACTATGTTTTTGGAGCGGAGTTGGGTATGTCAAAGTTGATCAGAAGTTCTAAATAGCTTTCTTATCACTTTCTTCACTGCCACACCCAATTCCATTCACATCACTACCCTGCTTAAAGTCTTTAAATGATGCTTCATTGTCAGGATCGGTAGCAGAGATGGTATAAAATCACCAGCCTAATATGGACAAGGAAAGAAGAAATTTAAGTTGCTGGCTCTTATTGATTACAGGCAAAGGAACATTAACTCATGTCTAGTCATTTAAGACAGAATCATTTTCATAAATAAAAATAAAAAAGGACTATTTTTTTAAAAGATGGAAACATTCTCAAAAGAATGAAAATGTTACTACCTTCCTAAAAATGTGCATCCTCACTGGATTGGTCTCAGGACAAGGAAATTGATCAGAAATATTCTCTAGATCCCATAAAGAATCATTATCTTCTTAGAACACATGACAATCATTTAGAAATCAGAAACTAATGTGATCTGGTTGGTGACTTTAAGAGTTAGGAAGGTTAGCTGGAACACAGCAGAAGCCTTCAAATGTCCATTCAAGATACAGTTATTGAATAGTTCTGATTTGCAAGGCACTGTAGAGAAAACAGGATATGTAAAAGACCTTCTACTTTCAAGGATCTCACAAGGTAGTAGGCAAGGTGACATTTACAATTACCATAAAAAATATGTGTGTTGGGGTGCCTGGGTGGCTCTGTTAAGTGTCTTCTTTTGGCTCAGGTCATGATTCCAGGGTCCTGGGATTGAGCCCCGCATCAGGCTCCCCACCCAACAGAAAGCCTGCTTCTCTCTCTCCCTCTGTCTGCTGCTCTGCTTACTTGTGTTCTGTCAAATAAATAAATGAAATCTTTTAAAAAAAATGTGTGTGTTGTTGTGGGTTGAATTGTGTTCCCAAAAGACATGTTGAAGTCTTAGCCTCCAGTGCTTTAGAATGGGACCTTATTTGCAAATAGGATCTTTACAGATGTAATTAGTTAAGATGAGGTAATACTGGAGCAGGGTGGACCCTTAATCCAATAGAGAAAAGACATAGAGATACAGACACAGCAAGGGAAAACATCCCGTGACAGTAGAGGCAGTGATTGGAGTGATCTAGCTGCAAGCCAAGGAAGGCTGAGGACTGGTAGCTACTACCCGAAGCTAGGAGATGGGCAAGGATTAACCCCTATAGTTTTCAGAAGGAGGATAGCCCTGCTCTCCTCTTAGGACTTCGAACCTTCAAAACTGTGAGACAATCATTTTCTGTTGTGTTAAGCCATCAGTGTGCGGTACTTCGTTATGGCAGCTCTAGGAATCGTGTACGTGTAGTATAAGCAAAATGGCACAACAGAAATGAATCATTTCCAGATTAAGAATGGCTGTTGGAAGACATGGCACTTGTGCTGACCTCTAGAAGGATGATTTCTCTACACGTAGATGGCAGGGAAGGAAAAGGCTTTACCTTAGGGTCTCCGCGTCTATCCAAATTCTAGCCTGAAGCCTAACCCTCTCAAGCATCCTCTCTGGAAAACAATCAGAATTTGATCAATCCACCGTAATGCCTTTAACCTACTGACAATTTCGCCACTAACATGACTTTGAAGACACAAAATCTGGAAGGACAAAATATTTCTTACAACTTTATTATTCCTAACACTGGTGTGTTGTGGTTAAATATTATTTGCTTTCACTACCTTTACATCACACTATAAAAGAGGGAAATCCCCTTCATGGAGGCGCGAGCAGTAGCTAATTAAAATCTCAGTCTAACTGGAAGAGACATGAGACTGGAAATGCAGCTTGGAATTACTTGTAATGCTTCTGACCTTGTATTATGATGTCTTCACAGTGATGCTTCTAGGCTGTTATGACTACAGGCATTATTTAGCAAGATTCTCCAGTTGTAAATAAACTCGAAATTTCAGTAGTCGGGGGACAGGGAGAGGGTCGTTGCTCCCCTTCTGGGTTTCAAATCAAACTGACAGACACTGCGCTCGCTTCGGCAGCACATACGCAAACTGACAGAACCCACATGGCTTTCATCCTAAATCACGAACGTCTACCATTTCCATCTTTGAAAAGTGATAGCCTCCTGGGGGTCCCCCGGGCGCCTCCTTGGCCTGGGGAGGAATGAATGCTCAGAAAGGGGTTTTCATCTGTCAGTTCCGCCTGAAACACGGAGCAAATTACTTCAAAGAATAGGGGTTCTTAACCTGAGATGCACATTCGGAATCACTCGAGGAGCTTATAACAATATACATTCCTGGCCAGCACGGATGGGGCACGGTCTGGCCCGGTTTGAAAACGGGTCCCCACTGGTCAGAGGCCGAAGGACCCCAGGAGCACAAGTTCTGTACGGAGAGGCCAAGGCCCACGAATCAGACAAGGAGACGCGATCCACAAAAGCCACTTCCTCTCCCTGTCAGCCATCGAGGACGTGTCTTTCGTGTCGTGGACCACTCCATACTCGGTTCCTCCTCTCCACCCCCATTCCGCCACGCCCCAAGAGCCGTTCCCAACGGAAGCCCCGCCCCCACGCCCGGGCCCCGCCCCCGGAGGCGCGGCGCGGGCTGCGCCGGGCGGAGGCGGGGAGGGCGTGGGCGGGGGTGGGGGAGGGTGGGGGGCGGTGGGATGCAGGGCCGGGGCGGGACCTGGCCCGGCGCGGCGAGGGGAGGAGTCGTGAGGGGGACTCCGGTCTTCTCTTCCGCGGGCTCCGTCTTGGAGGCGGGGCACCTGGGTGAGGAGCGGCCCCGAGTGCCGGAGTCGCCGCCGCCGCCGCCGCCGGGGGCCTGGCGCTCCCCTCTTCAGTGGGGCGCTGGGTGCAGCAGCCGCCAGCGGAACATGGCGCCGTGGACGTTCTGGCGCTGCTGCCAGCGCAGCGTGGGCTGGGTGCCGGTGCTCTTCATCACCTTCGTGGTCGTCTGGTCCTACTATGCGTACGTGGTGGAGCTGTGCGTGTGTGAGTACCAGGCGGGGGCCGGGGCCGGGCGGAAGGCCGGGCCTCTGCGCCTCGCGCCCCGCCGGCCTGCGCCTGCCCTTGCCGGGCCACGGGGGTCCGGCCCAGGCCCGGGGGGGAGCAGGCCGCCGCGCTCGTGGCTTTGTCACGATGGTGCGGTGCGGTGCGGCGCGGCGCGGCCTTTGGGCGTACGCGACACCCCGCGCAGAGCCGCGCTGCTCGGGCCGAGGTCCGAGCAGAGCAAGGCGGTGATAGCGTCCTGGGGTCTGCGGTCCCCCGCGGGCGTCTCGTTGTCCTGAGGTGGAATGCTTTGAGACGGGTTGTCCTCGAACGGAGGAGACAAACCTCGTAGAAGTTGTGTGTGTGTGTGTTGCATTCTTCGCTTTGTTAATGTTTTAAAATAAAGAAATCTGTTCCTCCTGGATTGCCTCAACAGCGTGAGAAGAAAAGCGTGTTACCTGAAGAGCCGGCTGGTGGGTGGGGGGAGGCAGGTGGTCTTTTCGTAGGAGCGCCCGCTTCTGAGGTTTGGTGGCACTGACCCATTTTCAAGTTCATTTCTTTCAAATCGGAATCCAGTTACTTATACAAAATGTTATGTTAACACCGAAAGAATGAGTGAGATGATCTATAGGCCGATTCTCTTTTTATCTTGGCTATTTATTATGGAGGTTTATATTTCTTTCATCCTCAGATTTTAAGGTTTTGTTTTATTTTCGTGACTGCCAGTTCAGGTTCTCACCAGGTTCTCTGGAGTAAGAAAGGAGTAACACCACAGCACACTTCAAAGATTTAAGATACTGGTTTGAATACGTAGCCGTTGAGATTGAAGGAGATTGGTTGTCCTCTAAACATTGTTTGAGGGCTCCTACTTTGTTTGTGATAGCGATCGGTTGCTCTGCCTTAAGTTAATTGTTCATAGGCTTTGAGTGTGCAGCTCTTTGAGGGTTATTCTAGCCTTCCACTTCTGTGTAGATCTGCTCTTTATACCGATTCTTCCTGTCAGTTGAGGACCAAATGGTAAGTGGTGTTTGTAAAAGCAGTCCCTTGGTATCCCAGAATGATCTAGTTTTAGTCTCCAGGCCACTGTTCTCTAAAGGACCCTTGTTATATACACTTAAAAAAAAAAGAGCCACCAGAGGTATATGGATACTGATAGTATGAAATGAAAAGTGGTTTAACACCCACTCCACTTGCAAGTGGCAGAATCTGGACTTCTCCAGTTGTGGGTGGCTCTGGATTTGTACAACTGTCAAAGACTTGGTTAAAACTGAGTTCTGCACATGAAAGAGAATGCTTTGGCTCAGAAGGTTTGAGGAGAGGTTTTCAAGTGAAAATAATCACCTTCAAGAAAATTATATGGTACCTATAGGATATTTAATTTTAAGGAAAACTATCCCAGCAAATAGGCCCAGAATAAATTAGTTGTGGAATACATTGCCACATAATAGTGGAGTGAATCTGTTGAATGTTATTGAATAGTGTTTGAATCAATGAAAATTGACTAGATTTAGGTATTTCTTGAAGCTACTTCCAAAAAATGATAGTGATCATAGGATTCTCATCAATTTATGATGGTACTTGATTTTATTTACTCTGAAGTGGGTATTTTTTCCAAAAGTTGTATCAGTCTTATTTAATTCTTACTTAAATTGGAAGACTGTTCCTATCCTATCTTAATTACACAGTGGTTTTGAAATAAAGCTTCTGAAGAAACACTAAAAATGTGTGTTTATGTTGAAATTGCACAGCCTAACCTATAGAAGGTTTTTGTCAAAAAAAAATCAAAAGTTGAGGTTAAATCTAAGGGAAATGAATATGAATACGGAAGTGCTGTGTGCTAGTGGGGATGGAGGGGACATTTTATTCATTCTTTAATCCTCATATCTCGGAGCATCGGTATCTTCTATAGATGTAGGAAATGAGACTCTGAGCAAATAGGTCCTTGTTAGGTCACACAATTATTGAGTGGCTATTGCACTGTTATCCACATCTTTACACTATATATGTAACTTGTAATGAGTCACTGGAATTGTAATTGTTTGTTTCATGATTGGAGGTGGGTAGTGGGAGGGGTTAAGTGGTTCCCCTTTTTGGAGATCAGTTAGGCGTTAGGCCCATCCTTTAGAGATCATACCCCAGGATTTCATTAAATTAAAACATTCTGCAACAAGGCCCAATGCTTGACAGAATTTTAAAATATTCAGTAGTAAAAAGTCTTATATAGGGCCTTCACTTAATACTTCTAAGTTATCTGAGGTTAACTAGGGAAAATTTGGAAGTCTGCAGTATTACTGGACTGTATGAATCAGCATAAAGGCTCATTCACTTTCTTTTCTTTTTTTTTTTTTTTAAGGTTTTATTTATTTATTTGACAGAGATGACAAGTAGTCAGAGAGGCGGTCAAACAGGGGGAAGCAGGCTCCCCGCTGAGCAGAGAGCTCAGTGCGGGTGTCAGATCCCAGGACCTTGGGATCGTGACCCAAGCCAAAGGCAGAGGCTTTAACCCACTGAGCCACCCAGGCATCCCAAGGCTCATTCACTTTCATAATAAAAATATCCTTTAAGCTACTTTTATATGGTTAGCTTTTCATAACACAGACCCTCCCACTGTGAATATATAACTTTGCTGTAAATTGAGTGAAGTGTGAGTTTAACTTAAAGTGCTGTTTTAGCATTATTTACAATAGCCAAACTGTGGAAGCAGCCCAAGTGCCTGTTGATTGACGAATGGGTAAAGAAGAGGTAGTATAGGGTGCCTGGGTGGCTCAGTTGGTTAAGCACCTGCCTTTGGCTCAGGTCATGATCCTAGGGTTCTGGGATTGAGCCCCTGGTGGGCCTCCCTTCTGGGCAGGAAGTCCACTTCTCCCTCAGTGCACATACCCTCCATATGTGTGTTCAACCATTAAAAGATGAAATCTTGCCATTTGCAACAACTTTGAGCCAGAGAGTATAAGAGTATAATCCTAAATGAAATAAGTCAGAGGAAGACAAATACCATATGATTTCACTCATATGGAATTTAAGAAATAAAACAAATGAACAAAGTGAGGGGGGGAAATGAAACACTAAAAAACTGACTCTTAATTACAGAGAACAGATAGTTCTCAGAGGGGAGGTGGGTAGGAGGATGGGTGAAATAGGTGAAGGCAATTAAAAGTACACTTGTTGGGTGATGGGTATTAAGGAGGGTGCGTATTGTGAAGAGCGCAGGGTGTTATACGCAACTAATGAATCGTTGAACACTAAATCAAAAACTAATGACGTGCTATATGTTGGCTAACTGAACATAATAAAAAAATTTTAAATGATTAAGGAAAGTTAAAAATAAATGTACTTTCAATTTTTAAAAAGTGTGCACTTGTCTTGATGAGCAATTGTTGAATCACTGTATTTTATACCCAAAATTAATATAACACTATATGTTAACTACACAAGTTGAAATAAAAAAAAGTAAAGTGCTGTTTTAATAATTTTCATAGAATTTTCTTAGCTTCTGGTTTTTTTTAATCAAACTTGATAGAAGAGGATGATTATAATTACATCTTTATTATGTGAATTTATTTAATGCACATATAATGTTCAAAAAGTTAATTTGTCCAAGGTAATACAAGTAGTAAATGCTGTGATCATCATTAGAAATCAAGTGGTTTGGCTCTAGCTATGCTTTTAAAATAAACTATTATGCAAGACTAGTGTACTTGGTTATCCAGGTCTGTGCAGTCATGGCAGATTTCAGTCTTATCTATGATCTATTTATATAAGATAATTTTCTCTTAAAAGGTAGCAGCAGAGGGTTTCTAAATAACTCAGGCAATAAAAATGCTGGTCCACAGTAGGACATTTGAAGAAATAGTTTTTAAGGGGCCCTCATTCCTTTTTCAGCCTCTATAACTTATATATAACTTATAAGTTATATATTATATATATACACATATGTACACATACATATTTATATATATATGCCATATATAACTTACAAGTATGGCATATATATAACTTAAAAGTTATAGTATATATGTTATATAAGTTATACATTATAACTATAACCATAACACATATAAAATGTATACTTCTATTACTAAAAGGAATAATAGTGAAGACAAAAATTGAGTAAGAAGTAATTACATCTCACAGGCGAGAAGTAGTGATAAAGAACTAGTAATATTGGTGCTTAACACTAAATTAAACTGAAATCCTCTTCTGATTTTCCCCCGAGATTGCTATTGAAACATACAGGTTTATGGGTGGATTGACCAACTTTTACACTTTGGTCAAGATGGTTATTTTGGAGGAAAGTGCTAAATTCAGGGGGTTTTTTGGTTTTGTTTTGTTTTGTTTTAAAGAATTTATTTAGGGGCACCTGGGTGGCTCAGTGGGTTAAGCCTCTGCCTTCGGCCCAGGTACCCTGCTTGCCTACTTCTCTGACTGCTTGTGATCTCTCTCTGTTGGATAAATAAAATCTTTATATTAAAAAATATAAAGACTTTATTTATATATTTGACAGACGGAGATCACAGGAAGGCAGAAAAACAGGCAGAGAGAGAAGAGGAAGCAGGCTCCTTACCGAGCAGAGAGCCTGATGCGGGGCTCGATCCCAGGACCTGGGCCGAAGGCAGAGGCTTAACCCACTGAGCCACCCAGGCACCCCTCAGGTTTTTATCAGGACATCTTGTTCAGGTTATTTAGAGTTGTCAGTAGTAGGTATGTACCTCTTATTTGACATGTAGAGGATCTTAGAGCCCAAAAGATTTTAGAGATGACCTAATCCATTTCTTTTACTTTTGAGAAAACTGTTGTGTGAAGGAGTTACGTGGTTTGCCTATGGATGGATATGCCTCATCTTTTCAGAGAGACGTATGTAGAGTAGAAGTATGACCACTGAGGCCATATAGCTAATATTCCTGTGTCTCCTTCATAATTTCTTCAAATTTAGAATGAGACAGGATAAATAGCTTAAATATCAACATTGAGCACAGTGTCTTGCCAGAGTTGATTCCAGTGTTTTTTATTGGTTCAAAACAACCAGCTTTTGATTTCATTGATTTTTCTTTTTCTTTTTCTTTTTTTTTTTTTAAGATTTTAAGATTTTATTTATTTGACAGAGAGAGAGAGCGAGGGAGGGAACACAAGCAGAGGGAGTGGAAGAGGGAGATGCAGGCTTTCTGCTGAGCAGGGAGCCCAATATGGGGCTGGTATTACAACTGGAGCCTAAGGCAGATGCTTAACAACTGAGCCACCCAGGTGTCCCTCATTGATTCTTCTCTATTATTTGGTTTTCCTTTGCACTGATTTCTTGTCTGATAATTATTGTTTCTTTCCTTCTTTTACTTTGGGTTTAATTTACTCTTTTTCTAGTTTCTTTTTTTTTTTAAGATTTTATTTATTTATTTGACAGATAGAGAGAGATCACAAGTAGGCAGAGAGGCAGGCAGAGTGAGAGAGGGAAGCAGGCTCCCTGCCGAGCAGAGAGCCCGATGCGGGACTCGATCCTAGGACCCTGAGATCATGACCTGAGCCGAAGGCAGCGGCTTAAACCACTGAGCCACCCAGGCGCCCCCTTTTTCTAGTTTCTTAATGTGGAAACTGAAGTCACAGATTTGAGTCCTTTCTTATGTTTAGTCCTACAAATTTACTCGTAAATACAGCTTTATTCACATCCCATCAATATTTACATGTTTTTCAGTTTCATTCAATTAAAATTATTTTCTAAATTCATTTTGGATTTCATCTTTAACCCGTGGGTTATTTTAGTAGTATGCTAATTTGCAGTTATCTGAGGATTTTCCAGATACCATTTTGGTACTGATTTTGGATTTAATTCTATGTGGTCAGATACGTGGCATGACTTGAGTCCTTTAAATGAGTAAATTTTTTGTTAAAGATTTTATTTGACAGAGACACAGCAAGAGAGAGAACACAAGTAGGGAGAGGAGGAGAGGGAGAACCAGGCCTCCTGCCAAGCATGGAGCCCAATCATGACCTGAGGCAAAGGCAGACACTTAACAACTGAGCCACCCAGGCACCCCTAAATTTTAAATGAGTACATTTGAAAGGACTTGTTTGACGGCCTGAAATGTGGTCTGTAGTAGAAGCATTTCATGTGTATTTGAGAAAAATGTATTCTGTTGTATTCAGTAGTGTATTATGCTGTTTGTTGTTGGGTAGAGTTTCTGTTATGTCATAATGTGCCATAGATGTCAAGGCAAGTTGGATGACAGTGTTGTTCAAGTTTCCTATGTTCTTGACGATTTTCTTTTCTTTTTTAGGATTTTATTTATTTATTTATTTATTTATTTATTTGGGAGAGCATGAGCAGGAGGTGGAGTGGCAGGGGGGAAGGGGCAGAGAGAGAAGGAGAAGCAGTCTCCCCCAGAGCAGGGAGCATGATGCAGGGCTCAGTCCCAGGACCCCGGGATCATGACCTGAGCCAAAGGCAGATGCTTAACTAACTTGAGCCACCCAGGCACCTTGCTGATTTTCTGTTTGTTCTATCGATCAATTTTTGAGAGAGGTATGATTATAATTTTGGAGTTGTGTCTTTCTCTTTGTAGTTCTGTCAGTTTTTGCTTCATGCATTTTGTAGCTCTGTAATTAAGTACTTATAGTGTTTAGGATTAATAGTGTTCTCTTGGTGAATTGACCCTTTGTCATTATGAAATGATTTTCTTATCCCTTGTGATATTATTTGCTTTGAAATCTAGTTTGGCAGATATTAACATGTCCACTAATCTTCCTTTTGATTACTGTTAGCATGGAAGGTCTTTCTCTGTCCTTTTATTTTAACTTGTTTATATCTTTATATCATAAAATGCATTTCTTGAGGCGCCTGGGTGGCTCAGTCAATTAAGCATCCAAATGTTGGTCTCAGCTCAGGTCTTGATCTCAGGGTTGTGAGTTCAGCCCCATATTAAGCTCAAGCTGGGCATGGAGCCTACTAAAAACAAAAGCAAAAAACAACATAAAAATTATAAAATGTTAATAACTCTATACTTAATAAAGAAATTCAGTTGGTGATTCAAAAAACATTTTTTTTGTTGTTGTCCAGGACAACAGCAGGCCCTAGTAGCTTCACAGACAGATTTTTCAAACATTTAATAGGAAAAACTCATAAGCAGTCTATAGTTAGGTCTTGCTTTTTAAATTCAATCTGAAAATCTGTGGCTTTTTTTTTCCTTTTTTTTTTTTGTTTATTGAGTTATAATTGACATATATTAGTTTCAAGTGTACAACACAGTAGTTTAATTCATAAATATACTTGGCATAATTAAATAAAATAATCACCACAATAAGTCTGGTTAACATCCATCAACCACACAGTTTCATGGTTTTTTTCCTTGTGTTGAAAACTTTGAAGATTTACTCTCAGCAACTTTCAAATATACAGCAGTATTATCAATTATAGTATAATCTCTTTTAATTGAGGTGTTTTGACCATTTACATTTAATGCAATTATTGATAAAGTTAAGTTTTATGATTCTGTTTTCTCATCTTTATTGGCTTATTAGTTGTAACTCTATTATTTTAGTGATTTACTTTAGAGTTTTTAGATTACATCTTTAATTTATCATAATCTACCTTCAAGTGAGATACTACTTCACATATAGTATCTTATAAATTCCAATTCTTCCCTCCAAGTCTTATATGCTAATTATTATGCATTTTTAATATAATAAAGCTCACTGTATTGCTATTTGTTTAAACCATTTGTTATCTTTTTAAAAGATTTAAATAATATGAAAACAAATCTTATATATTTACTTATGTTGTTACCATTTCTGGTACTTTTCTTTTTTTATAGATCCAGATGTCCTCCTCATGTCATTTCCCTCTGCCTGAGGGCTTTCTTTAACATTTATTATAAGGCATGTCAGTTGGTGATGAATTATTTCAGCTTTTGTATGTTTATAAACATTTTTATTTTACCTTTTTAAAAAAAACTTTATAATGTATAATTCGCATACCATAAAATTCTCTCATTTGAGATATATAGTGCAGTAGTTTCCAGTGAACTTACAAAGTTGTGCTGTTACAATACCATTCATTTTTAGAACATTTCAGTCACCTTTATCAGATCCCTCATGCCTAATAATGATTAATTCGTATTCCCAGCCGCAGGCAACGTCTAATCTGTGTTCTGTATCTGTATGCCTTTCTTGGACATCTCATGTAAATGGAGTCATACAGTAAATGGTCTTTCGTGTTTGGTGTCTTTTACATGTTTTTGAGGTTCTCTGTGTTGTAGCATGCATTGGTATTTCTCCCCTTATTCTCTACTTCACATCTATTTTATATTTTTATGTTTGTAAAATATATTTATAGCTTTACTTAAGGATCTTATTTCTAGGGGCTCCTGGGTAGCTAGTTATTAGGCTTCTGCCTTCAGCTCAGGTCATGATCCCAGGGTCCTGGGATCCAGCCCCACGTTGAGCTCTCTGCTCAGCAAGAAGCCTGCCTCTCCCTCTCCCACTTGTATTCCCTCTCTCACTGTCTCTCTCTGTCAAATAAATAAATAAAATCTTTTTTAAAAATCTATTATTTTTAGTAAGCCTCCACAAACCCTTTGTGCACTGAATTAGAATGTAAATAATAATTATGTACTATTTTGTTATATCACATTTAAGTATTTGAAAAATCCTGCTTCTAAGATTTCAGTATGTTTGGGTCTTGCTCATCTTTGCATCTACTAGAGAGTCTAATTCCTAAAAACATTCAATTAATATGTGTTGAATTGGATAGAATCATACAGTCATAAACTCACTTGTGAGTTTGAATATGTTAGAACAAACATCCACAATAAAAGTATTAAATTATGATTACCAGACATATATATTTCAAATGTCTTCAGGGTTAAAGACTAGATGATCTTGCTTATTGGTTATGGAGTCTTTGTTTTGGATAACGAAACAATGATTCTTTGAAATTGTACTGATACTATTTAGAAAAGAAAAATCTGGTTCCCTATATCTCATCCCCAGTGGTTGACATAATTATAGGAAAAATTAAGATGTGAATTAGGATATTGTTAAAAAACCTTATTTTGTTATTTCCTATCTGTTTTCAGATGCTGGAGTATTGTAATTTTCTATATAACTTGCCTTTGAAAGCTATAGTGCCCTGTAAACCCTTTAATTGCATTCTATAATTATCCCAGCCTTCTTTCCTTTTTTTTTTTCCCTAAAGAACAGATATTTTTTTCTTTCGACTGCTGGTGAATTAACCTGTTCTTATATTATTTCCTTTTGATACCAGAAAGCAAACTGGTCTGAGAGAGCTCTATAAATACATATCCAAAAAACCCAACCCAAGTGAACAAAAAGAGCTTTTATATTTTCTTCCATATAAATTGAACCCTCTTTGGGTCTTCACTGTTTCTTATAAGACAAAAATATATGAAGGAAAGAGGGCTGGACAAGTTAGAAACCATGGCAGACTATTTGGAAGAAGACCATTTTGTCCTAGTGATACAAATAAAGGTTTCCTTCTCCTCTGGCCTCTTCTAGTTTGTGGTGAAGATATAGCATGCTAAACTCCAGATTAAGCCTCTATTTGATATCTCTACTTCGATTTCTAATAGGCATCTCAGACTTACCTGTCCAAAATAAAAACTCCTGAATTATTTTTCTCTTTGCCCACCCCCACCACTACCTCCTACTCTAGCTCAGTAAATGAGTTTTATCCTCCTAGTTTCTTGGTTGAAAAATCTTCCCATTACCAATTAATCAAGAAATCCTGGCATTAAATCCAGCTGCTCACCACCACCACGGCAACTATATTCACTCAAGCCACTATATCTCTTTCTTGTGGCGCAGACTGAGAAACATGACCACAATAGTTTGTACTTCCTCCCATCAAGACAGGAAGTCTTTTTGCCCACCCAGTGAATCTGGGTTGGCCTTGTACTTGCTTTCATCACTGGAATGTGGTGGAAGTGATGGGCGAGATCTGGGGCCTAGGCCTTAAGATATAGCATGGAGCTTTGGTCTTAACTCTTTTGAAACCGGTTGCTGTGTAAGGGAGTCCAGATAGACATACAGAGAGAGACGCCCAGCTAAGACGAGCTAAGTGCCAAAGTCCCGTATATGTGAATGAGGCCACTTAGAGTCTCCTGCCCCAGTTGTGCTGCCAGTTGACTACAGCTAGTAGAAAACCAGTCCAGCTTATCATAGCCTGAACTGCTGACCCAGACAATTACAGGAAATAATACTTGATGGTTGTTTAAAGTCACTGAGTTGTGGGTGGTTATCACATTATATCATTGTAGTGCTATAGTCTTATATTTTGTTTCTCCTTCCTCACTCCATCCCCATCCTCACCTTGTACCCTTTCCATTCTCCATAGAGCAGCCAGAATAGTTCCCTTTAAAATCAGTACCAGATTGGTCATTCCTCTTCTGAAAACCTTGGCTGGCTTCCTCTCTTGTTCAGTGGAACACCTAAAGTGCTTACCATGGCCGCCTCCCCTCATTACTTCTCTGACATAATTTCCTCTCCAGTCTTCCTTTGTTTCTACAGTTGTCACAGTGGCCTCTTGGCTATATTTTAATACTTGTTGAATGATCTTCATAAATTATTTAACCTCTCTGAACTTGTTCCCATGCTATAAACTGAAAATAATACCTGTCTTACAAAATAAAGGTTTTAGCAGAGTAGGCTTTCAAATATTTCTGGAGATGGGAAGAAGATTTAAATGGCCACTAGCATATTTTTTCTTGCTGCCTTCTTTTTTTGTCCTTTTTTGGTAGGAGTTTTCTTTGTTTGTTTCTTTATTTTTAATTCCTAGTTTGTTTTTAAACCTCCCCTCCCCGTCTTTAGTGAGTGAAAGCACATTCTCATGCAGTCTTTTTTTTTTTAAAGTATATTCTTAATTGGCTGTATTTGGAGATCATATTGCAAAAGCATGTGCCTATTTTGCATGAGCTCTGATTCATGAGTTCAGATTATGTGTGTGGGAGAGTATGTTGTTTGAGGGAGGGAGGGCTTCACATGATGTGGGACTTTAAGAAGATTAACACCTGACACTATTCTTATAAGCGTATAAGCTACACAGATTTAGGTATTGCTGAAATATGCAGCACATCATCTTAAGCAGATGGGCACCTACACTTAACTGAAACAGTAGATCACAAATAATGGTGATTATAATTTTATGGAGAATAGATTTCTCTAAAATAGAGATCCGTATTCCTTGATGCTAAAGATTGTTTAAAATTGTTTTTATTTTTGTTTTTTATTTTTTAAAAGATATTATTTGCTTGAGAGAGAGAGTGAATGAGAGAGAGTGTGAGTGGGGGCGTGGGGAAGGTGGGTTGGGCAAAGGGAGAGGGAGAAGCAGACTCCCTGCTGTGCAGGGAGCCCCATATGGGGCTTGAGCCCAGGACCCTGAGACTATGACCCGACTGAAGGCAGATGCCTAACCAACTGAGCCACCCAGGTAGCCCTAAAATTGTTTTTAAAACATTTCTGTTTTCTGTGTTTTCTCACTCTTTCCCATGCTTCGTTATACTTATTAATGTGGACTTAGGCTCACCCAATTGGAATCATAGGAGGAGTAATTTTTATTAACATACTAATTGAACAACATGTAAAAATAAATATGAGCTTATTAACTGTGAAGTCTTCAGGGAAGCTTTTGAAACATTATTGTTTAAATTACGTGAAAAGGATGTCATCAGCACCTGATGGAAATAACAACACCAAAATGTTATTGAATTTGTTGTTTGGATATGTCACTAGTATGAATTTATACTGTTTTTTTTTCTTCTTCTTCTTCTTGTGTGGTTCTTATTTTTCTGTGGATAACTCATATACTTTTTACAAGTATTTGAAAAGGAGAAGTGGGGGTCATGGCTATGACAAATACCATGTGCACATATGCAGTAGCTTCCTAACAGTATATTGTGTCCCTCCCAAAAATGCAGCAAGAATCTTTTAAAATCCAAGACAAGATTATTACTCCTCCTACAGCACCCTCCAGTGGCTTTCCTCTTTGCTGGTAATGAAATCCATAGTTCTTTCTGCAGTCTCCAAAGCCCTAAATGCTCTGATCTGCCACTAATTTTGATTCATCTCTTCCTTTGCCAACTATGCTTCAGCCAAAAGGCCCCCTTGCTTTTCCTCTATCAGGCCATGCATGGTCCCACTCAAGGACCTCTGTACTTCCTTGTCTTTCTGCTAGGGATGGTTACTTCTCAGATTCCACATGGCTTGTTCTCTCCACCTAGATTTCTTTTAAAATGCTCAACTGTCAGAGAGGCTTTTCCAAGTATGCCATGTAAATAAAAATAAGTACTTCCTCTTTCACTTTTCTCCCTACCCTGTGTTGTGCTTTTGGTGTTCTGGGTGCTGTATTTGACACTAGGAATACAAAGTTGTATAAATGTGCATGGTCAAATGCATTTAGACTTCATATAGTAGTCCCTATTTTTAATATTATAGTGTTCATTTGCATAATACATTTTATTTTTAAGTTCCAGTGTAATTAACATATAGTGTTATATTAGTTTCAGGTGTACAATATAGTGATTCGACAGTTCCATGTATTACATCATCAAGATGAGTGTACTCTTAATCCTCTTTGCTGATTTCACCCATCCGCCCCACCCACCTCACCTCTAGTAACTATCAGTTTGTTCTCTGTAGTTAAGAGCCAGATTTTCGGTTTGTCTCCCTGCCCCGCTTTGTTCATTTGTTTTGTTTCTTAAATTCCACATACGAGTAAAACCATATGGTTGTCTTTCTCTGGCTGGCTTATTTCACTTAGCACTATAATTTGTCGATCTATTCTTGTTGTTGCAAATGGCGAGATTTCATTCTTCTTTATGCCTGAATAATATTCTGTTGTAAATATATATCACATCTTCTTTATCCATTCATCTGTTGACACTTGGGCTGCTTCTATACTTTGGCTATTGTAAATAATGCTGCAATAAACAAGAGTGCATATATCCCTTCAAATCAGTGTTCTCATGTTCTTTCAGTAAATACCCTGCAGTGTGATTCCTGGATTATAGAGTAGTTCTATTTTTAATTTTTTGAGGAACCTCCATACTGTCTTCCCTGGGGGCTGCACCAGTTTGCATTCCCACCAGCAGTGTACAAAGGTTCCTTTTCTCTGCATCCTCACCAACACTTGTTGTTTCTTGAGTTTTTTGTTTTAGCCACTCTGAAGGTGCAAGGTGATATCTCATTGTGGTTTTGATTTGCATTTCCCTGATGATGAATGATGTTAAGCATATTTTTATGTGTCTGTTGGTCTGTTCATATCTTCTTCCCATTTTTAATTGCACTATGTGTTTTTTTTGGTGTCGAGTTATAGAAGTTCTTTATATATTTTGGATACTAACTTGTTATTGGATATGTCATGCGCAAACATCTCTCATTCAGTAGGTTGTCTTTTAGTTTTGTTGGTTGTTTCCTTTGCTGTGCAGAAGCTTTTTATTTTGATGAAGTACTATTAGTTAATAGTTTATTTTTGCTTTTGTTTCCCTTGCCTCGGGAGACCTATCTCGTAAGAAGTTGCTATGGCCAATGTCAAAGAGGTTTACTGCCTGTGCTCTCTTCTAGGATTTTTACAGTTTCAGGTCTCAGCATTTAAGTCTTTAATTCAGTTCGAGTTTATTTCTGTTTATGATGAAATAAAGTGGTCCGGTTTCATTCTTTTGCATGTGGCCATCCAGTTTTTCCAATACCATTTGCTGGATGGACTATTTCCCATTGGATATTCTTCTCTGCTTTGTTAAAGATTAATTGGGCATATAATAATGAGTTTATTTCTGGACTCTGTATCTTTTTCCATTGATTGATGTGTTTGTTTTTAGGCCAGTACTATACGGTTTTGATCACTACAGCTTTGTAATGTAACTTGAAATCTGGAATTGTGATGCCTCTAGTTTTGCTTTGCTTTTTCAAGATTATTTTGGCTATTTGGGATCTTTTGTAGTTCCTTCCATACAAATTTTAGGATTGTTTGTTCTAGCTCTGTGAAAAATGCCCTTGATATTTTGATAGGGGTTGCATTAAATGTGTGGATTGCTTTGGGTAATATAGACATTTTTTAAAAGATTTTTTATTTATTTTTTCACAGAGGGAGACACATCGAGAGAGGGAACACAAGCAGGGGGAGAGGGAGAGGGAGAAGCAGGCTTCCCGATGAGCAGGGAGCCCAACAGAGAGCAGGGAGCCGGACAGGGAGCAAGGATTCCGATGCGGGGCTCAATCCCAGGACCTGGGATCATGACCTGAGCTGAAGGCAGACACTTAATGACTGAGCCACCCAGGAGTCCCTGATATAGACATTTAACAATATTTGTTCTTTTGACCCATGAGCATAGAATGTCTTCCCATTTCTCTTTGTGTCATCTTCCATTTCTTTCTTCAGTGTTTAATATGTTTAATAGTTTTCAGAGTGCAAGTCTTTAGTTAAGTGTATTCCTAAGTATTTAACACATATTACAAGTTTTAAGAAGCCCTGCTGTAAACCAAGTATCTAAATCTGCTTAACCTAGTACTTTTCTAAACTTTTTTTTTGCCATGATATTCTTTTTTTCATGAAATACCTATTTAAATCCTTTTAGATTTAGACAGTTATTGATCTTTGGGAACAAAGCTCCCAATAGTGGTGTTGGGGAGGAATGGGGAGCAGATCAGTTCTGAAGGGACTGTGCCTCTGAAAAAAAGTGATGTTACCAGTAGATATGAGGGGTAATCTGATTTCTTCTACTTACTTCTACTAACAAAATAACCTTTTGTTACTAAATTCATCATTATTTCTATAGACAGAAGAAAAATCATTATTTCTGTAGATGACAAAAAGGTACTTGAAAAATCCCAACATCTATTCCTAATTTTAAGAGTCTTAATAAAATAGGAATAAGTGGTTTTTGAACAAAATTGCACACACACAAAATACTTGATCAGTTTCCACTAAAACCAGAAACGAAAGATGCTTATTACCATGGCCATTGCTGTATTTGTACTGTATTAACAAAATCAATCACCATATTCAATCAAGAGAAAATAATTAGAAGCCTAGGAAGGAAAGGGAGGAGGAAAGCCATTTCTGTGTATAGATCATGTGATAGTATATCTCGAAAGCCAAGATGATCAATAATAAACAATATCTAAACAAAAAGGGCTGAGTAAAATTGACAGACAAAAACCAGGATACAAAATTAGCAAACAAAAACCAGTACTTTCTATATATACATAATAAAATGTTTGAAACATGGTGGAAGAAAAGTCTCTATTTCCAGTAATATCAAAAAGATAAAAATACTTAAAAATAAACTTAAGAAATATGCTATATCTGTAAGAGGAAAACATTCTTGAAAAACACAATTGTAGAGGGGCGCCTGGGTGGCTCAGTGGGTTAAGCCTCTGCCTTCGGCTCCCGTCATGATCCCAGGGTCCTGGGATCGAGCCCTGCATCAGGCTCTCTGCTCGGCAGGGAGCCTGCTTCCTCCTCTCTCTCTGCCTGCTTCTGCTTCTCTGCTTACTTGTGATCTCTGCCTGTCAAATAAATAAATAAAATCTTTAAAAAAAAAAAACAAAACACAATTGTAGACTTGAACAAGTGGAAAGACCTTGCGTATTTCATGTTCATGGATAGAATAACTCAACATTACAAAGATTTCTCTTCTCCCCAAGTATAAAGTATAAATGAATTCTATTCCCAATAAGTTTTCTTTTTTCTGGCACAAGAATTTGATGCTAAAAGTCATAGGGAAAAATAAACAGGAAAGGATCAGGAAACCTCTGAAAAAGAAGAGTCAGAAAGGGGGCAAACGTTACCCTACGACATTTTAAACCACAAAACCTGTGTAATTAAAACTGTTGGGGGCGTATGAGAACTCTCTACTTTCTGTTCAGTTTTGCTCCAAACCTAAAACTTCTCTGAAAGATAAAGTCTGTTACAAAAACAATTGTATGTTATGGTGTGTGGACAGACATATGGCCAATGGAACAGAACACAATGTCCAGAATTAGTAATTATAGAAATTTAAAACTTGGTAAAAGTAGCATCTCAGATCATAGAGGAGCAGATGGAAAAACTGAATAGATATTTGGTGAGAGATAAAATCAGGTCCATACCTCATATGATATTCTAAGAATAAACTACAAATTGATAAAATCTTATTTTTTCTTCTTTTCTTTTAAACTTTTAAAATAATTTCTGGGGCACCTGGGTGGCTCAGTGGGTTAAGCCTCCACCTTCGGCTCAGGTCATGATCTCAGGGTCCTGGGATGGAGCCCTACATCAGGCTCTCTGCTGAGCAGGGAGCCTGCTTCTCCCTCTCCCTCTGCTGCTCTGCCTGCTTGTGCTCTCTGCAGGGAGCCTGCTTCTCCCTCTCATTCTGCCTGCTTTTCTGCCTACTTGTGATCTCTCTGTCAGATAAATAAATAAAATCTTAAAAAAATAAAATAAAATAGGGGCGCCTGGGTGGCTCAGTTGGTTAAGCAGCTGCCTTCAGCTCAGGTCATGATCCCAGCGTCCTGGGATCGAGTCCCACATGGGGCTCCTTGCTTGGCAGGGAGCCTGCTTCTCCCTCTGCCTCTGCCTGCCACTCTGTCTGCCTGTGCTCACTCTCTCTCTCTCTGACAAATAAATAAATAAAATCTTTAAAAAAAAATAATTTCATACTTTTGAAAAATAGTACGAAGACTTTTCATATATCCTTCACCCTGACTCCCTAATATTATTTGTATACGTTCTTTGTCATTCATTCTCTCTCTGAAACAGTTTGAGAATAGATTGCAGATATAATGTCCCTTTACCAATAAATACCTCCGTGGTATTTCCTAAGAACAAGAATGTCTGTCAGTTCAAGCTTCTGTAAAAGAATACCACAGACCAGGTAGAAATTTATTTCTCACAGTCCTGGAATCTGGGAAGTCCCACATTAGGGCACCAGCAGATTTGTTGTCTGGTGAGGGCCCGCTTCCTGGTTCTTAGATGGCCATCTTTTCACTGTACCATCACATGGCAGAAGGGACTGGGGATCTCTCTGAGGTCTCTTAAAAGGGCACTAGTCCCATTCATGAAGGCTTCACCTTCATGATCTCATCACCTCCCAAAGGCCCCATCTTCAATACTATCACATTGGGCATTAGGATTTCACATATGAATTTTGGAAGGGGGCGTAAACATTCAGTCTATAACAAAGAACATTTTTTTATATGATCAAAGTACAATTATCACAATCAAGAAATTAGCATTGGGGGGCGCCTGGGTGGCTCAGTGGGTTAAAGCCTCTGCCTTCGGCTCAGGTCATGGTCTCAGGGTCCTGGGATCGAGCCCCGGATTGGGCTCTCTGCTCAGCGGGGAGCCTGCTTCCTCCTCTCTCTCTCTGCCTGCCTCTCCGCCTACTTGTGATCTCTCTCTGTCAAATAAAAAATTTTTTTAAAATTAAAAAAAAAAAGAAATTAGCATTGGTAAAATACTGCTCTAATCTGTAAGCCTTATTCAGACTTCACCAGTTGCCCCACTAATCCCTTCTGCTCCACAGTCCAGTCTGTGATCACACACTGCAGTTAGTTATCGTGCCTCGTTAGTGTCCTTTAATCTGAAAGAGTTCCTCATTGTTGCCTTCTCTCTTGTGACCATAACAATTTTGAAGAGTACAGGCTTCTTCTGTAAAATGTCGCTCAAATTAGTTTTGTCTGATGTTTCCTCGTGATTAGATTCAAAGTATACATTTTTAGCAAAAATACCACAAAGGTAATTCTCCATCATTGAATGTACCATTTCTAGGACTGTTAACTTTAGTCACCACTTCAGGTGGTATCCGCCAAGTTTCTCCATTCTGCAAAGGTATGATTTTTTCTTTGTAATTGTTAGGTATTTTGGTAGACTCAGATGTACCACACAGATCCTTCGAGGAAGGACTTGCTGCTCAGTTGTGGCAAGTACGGTCAGTGGACAGCTTCTAGCTGTTAGCTCTTTCAACATGACTAACTTTCCCCCAAGGTCCCACCTTCCTGTGCCAGCCTGCATTCAGTGCCTGAGTGAGAAGGGGCCTGGCTGCTTTAGAGCCCTCTGCAAGTTGGCCAAGATTTTGATAAGCCTGCACTGCAGTTAGATTTCCCCTTAGTACTAACTCATACCCCAAACTCTCTCAGCATCTGATTCCAGAGAACCCAACCTGAGACAAGTGTCTTTGTGGGGAAATACTTTGAGACTCCGTAAATCTGTTCCTGATTACTGGAACTTACTCTTTTTAGCATCTGTTGAGGATTCTTGCTTGAAACAGTTATCATTGTTTGGTTGTCAAATGGTAATTTTTCTAATTCTTTGATTTTGTCTACATTTTATAGTTAGAATTCCACTGTAAGGAAGAGCTTTCCCTCCTCTTCAGTCATTCATTTACATCTGCATGCTGTTGTGGATTCTATTTTTTAATGGATTATGATCTATCATTTATTGCTCAAATTGTCCCAGATTTGGCCAGTAGGAGCCCCTTCAGTTTGGTTTCTCTATCCTTTTGACATGTTCCTATCATTTATTGCTTCCTTACTTTCTGGTACCACCAGATTTTTCAGGCTTATCTGATACTTATCCCACACTGCAATCTGCAGTTTCAAAATGGACCACATATGCATGTAAAAAATAAAATCATTCAAATACTACGAAGAAACATGGGTGGATGATCTTATAACCAGGGAGTGAGGAAAGCTCAACAGAAAAAAAGGAAAAGTGACATAAACAATTCACAAAAACAACAAGAAAGAATGTCTCATAAAACACATGAAAAGATGCTTACTCTCATGTAGAACATGCAGAGTAAAATTACCCCAAATTTGGAATTACATTCCAAACAAAATGTTTGGAAGCACTTTATTGGATAGACGATGGAGAAACAGGCAGTCTGATGCATTGCTGTAGGAGCATAAAATGATACACCTTCTATATAGAACAGGGATTTGGAAAACCAGGCAGATTAACTTTTGGTCCAATAATTTCACATTAGGAATCTACACTGAGAATAAACTCCCACAATAAACAACACATGCATAAGGTTATTCATTGCCACATTGTTTGTAGCAGTAGAGATTGGAGACGACCCAAATGTCTATTAATAGAGGCCTGATTATATAACTGGAACACCCACACAATGGAGTACTGTGCAGTGCTTTAAAACACAGTGATTGTCTCTATGTACTAATGTGCAGTAATGTCTAAGGTATGGTGATAAAAGCAAGGTGTGGAATAGGTATATAAAGGAAGAAATTAGAAATATTTTATTTAATACATTTATTTACTTTGCAGAAAGAAATAGGATAAAGCAAACTAATAAAAATGATTACCTGGGGTGAGAAGGTAAGAAAGGAAAGCTAGGCCTTTTGAGTACCTTTTTATATAGTTTTGACTTTTAAACCATTTATACTTTTTACATATTCAAAAAATATATAAAACAGGAGGGAAAGCAAACTAAAATTTGGAATCATGAAACAAATGAACTTAATTTTATGTGAAGTTGGTACTATACACAGAGGAAAGAATTATTTCAAGTGACTTTTGAATATTGTACTCCTTAGTGGGATACAGTTTAAAGCCAAAACAAAACAGAATTTTAAAACTGCAAAGAAAACTTAAACTGGTATGCAGTGTTTAAACTATTATAGGTATACTTTAGGATAACTAAATAAGTAAATTAATTAGGAACTAAAGTTTTCATTGTATGTAAATGCAAAAAGATACAAATATAATGCCTAAGAAAGAGAAACTTTATAATGTTCTATTTGAATTGGAAGTATCAATGTGAGTATAAATAGGTATATAATACTACTTCTGTCATCCCAAAGGCCTTAAAAGCAGTGAAACTCCAGTAGCTATGAGCACCCCTGGTATTCAGTGGTTGGTTTCTAAATATCATTAAGAGGAAGCAGATGCAGGGCACCTGTTTGGCTAAGCCCGTAGAACACATGACCTTGATATTGGAGTCATGAGTTCAAGCCCCACGCTGAAGGTAGAGCCTACTTTAAAAAAAAAAAAAAAAAAAAACAATCAATGCCCCTTGCAGAAATGGCTAATTTCAGGTCTGGAAGTGGGGAAAAATATAAAGTGAGCCTGGGATATCTTGTGCTAGACAGCAGGGAAGTGCTCCAAGACTTAATGGAGTTGATTCAGGAGGATACAGGAGTCAGTTGAAAGAGCAATGACCAAAGATGAGACATTAGAAAGAATGAGCGTAGGGTGCCTGGGTGGCTCAGTCATTTAAGCATCTGCCTTCGGCTCATGTCATGATCCCAGAGTCCTGGGATCAAGTCCTACATTGGGTTCCCTGTTCATCAGGGAGTCTGCTTCTCCCTCTGACCCTCACCGCCTCATGCTCGCTCGCTCTCTGTAATAAATAAAATCTTTATTAAAAAAAAAAAAGAATGAGTGTAGTTGATAATGCACATTAGATAAATAAAAATCCATAAGTTTCCCTATTGATATTCAAAAACAAACATTTAAATTTATTTGCTAAGAGTGGAGTTGAATGTTATACCAGCATCCCATTCTGAAAATGGGTAATTAGAGGGAAATAATTAAGTTTTTGTGCCGCCTTTTTAGGGAGTAGTTGAGAGCTCTTTACAGAAGAATGCCAGCTTGAAAATGTAGAAATAAATAATAGAGGGTGTTTCATGGTGATTTTCAAATTATACAAAATAATTTATTCAGGCCGATTATCGGTGGATGCTAAAACTGTTGGGTGAAAAGTTTTGGGGGAAGAAGATATTCATATACTGCTGACATTTTACCCCACAAAAAACTTTGATTTTTTTTTTTATGATTGTTAAAGTGGAAAATGTACTTTTACAAAGGAGAGACCTGGTGGTCACCACTTTAAGTGACCCAAATGTAGCATCGCTGATAGTGACAAACCTAAATAATGTATCTCCTCATATGCTGAACAGTGCCCAGAATACTTTATACCTGAGTATTCTTATCCATTCTCTCCCTCCAACCCTCTAATTACATTCAAGCCTTTAGACTTGGAGTGGAATAATAGGAAAAGGAGTTTGGGGTAGGGGTCAGAGGATGGTCAAGGACACCAAAAAGAAACAGACATCTGGGGGCGCCTGGGTGGCTCAGGTCATGATCTCAGGGTCCTGGGATCAAGCTCCTCATCGGGCTCTCTGCTCAGTGGGGAGCCTGCATCCTCCTCTCTCCCTGCCTGCCTCTCTGACTACTTGTAATCTCTATCAAATAAATAAAGAAAATCTTTAAAAAAAAAAAAAGAAAGAAAGGAAACAGACAACTGGCCTGTTCTTTTTAAAAAGGAACTGTCCTGTAAGATTAAATATTTTTTTTTTAATTTATTTTTTTTTTTTTAAAGATTTTATTTATTTATTTGACACAGAGAGAGAGCACAAGTAGGCAGGCAGAGGGAGAGGAGGAAGCAGGCTCCCTGCGGAGAAGAGAGCCCGATGTGGGGCTCGATCCCAGAACCCTGAGATCATGACCCGAGCCGAAGGCAGCGGCTTAATCCACTGAGCCACCCAGGTGCCCCATGATTAAGAAGGAGATGGTAATGTGCATTATTTTTGAGTCTCCCCAAATCACTGCATAAAAACATTCAACAACTTGAGTATCTACAACAAAACTAGTTTGCTAGAGAATGGGAATGAGTTTTAGACAACCAGAGTGACTACAGAGATATCAACTTAACTCTGATATGAACATTAAATATGTATGTTCTTGTAGACCTTAGGCCTATGAGTAATAGTAATAAGGAAGAGAGGCTATAGTTGGTAATGGATATATGATCTAACAAAGTAGCTATACTATAGCTGTTACAAAATAGACAAAATGTAAAAAATTATTTAATCATATTTTCAGTAATCATATTGGTCTCATTATCGAGGCTGTTGGGTGGGCAATATGGGATAGAGAAAGTGAATAAAATCTGTTATTATTATTGAATCTGTTATTATATTATTGAAGCAGTAAAAACAAAAAGAAAAAAATGAATGTGATATTCTAATTCTTCATCCTTTCTGTCCTTGAGAACAGGATTCTCAATGGTAAGAAAAACAAACAAAGAAAACCATACAATTAAAAGATGAATGATATAAACTTCGCAAACTTAAATTTGAATTAATAGTATGAACTCATAAGGTGTTTTATCTTAAAAAAAAGTATGTGTTATGCACATACATAGATAGTAAAGGGATTAAAACTGTTAATTAACAGATAAATCATTTATGTAGAAAATTCCAGAGAATACACAAAAATACTACTAAAAACTAATAAGTGAATTTACTAGCAAGTTCACAGGACACAAGATCAATAAAGCTCAGTTATATTTCTAATAAGAATTAGAAACTGAAATTTTTTAAACACAATAATCATCAGAAACAACTACTTTAGGGATAAACCTAACAAAATACATACACGGTTTTGTGTATTAATGAGATAAAATCTAAAATGAAGAGATACACTGTGTTTATGGAATGGAAGACTGATTATTGTAAAGATGTCAGTTCTTTCTGAATTGATCTAGGGAGTCAACACAATTCCAGATAAAATCCCAGCAGGCATTTTTTTTTAAAGGAAATCAGTAAGATAAGCTTAGAATTTATATGGAAATATAAAAGACCTAAAATAGCCAAAACACTTTGAAAAAGAGCAAATTGGAGTACTCATGCTATCTGATTTCAAGATTTACTAAGAGCTACATGTAATCAAATCCTGTAGTATTGGGATAAGAATGGACGGAAACATCAATCAATAGGACAGAATAGAGTTCAGAAATAAACCCTTTCACATATTAGTGTAATTTTAAATTAATTTTTGTCAAAAGTCCCAAGGCAATTCAGTAGAGAAAGGAGTTTCAGCTAACAATATTGGAACTATTGGCCATCTATGTACAATAAAATTAATCTCAACCCTTTATACCATATTTTCAAAAATCAGCTTTTAAAATAGATCACATACCTAAATGTAAAACCTCTAAAACTTCTAAAAGGAAACCTGAGCAATTCTTTGTGTCTTTTGGTTGGCAAAGATTTCCCAAAAAGGACACAAAATGTGAACCATAAAAGAAAAAATTGATAAATTTGGACCTCATTAAAATTAAATTTTCTGGGCGCCTGGGTGGCTCAGTGGGTTAAGCCGCTGCCTTCGGCTCAGGTCATGATCTCAGGGTCCTGGGATCGAGTCCCGCATCGGGCTCTCTGCTCGGCAGCGAGCCTGCTTCCCTCCCTCTCTCTCTGTCTGCCTCTCTGTCTACTTGTGATCTCTCTCTGTCAAATAAATAAGTAAAATCTTTAAAAAAAAAAATTAAATTTTCTGTTCCTCAAAACTCAGTGCTAAATAAATGAAAAAACAAAATATGGACTAGAAGGAAATAGTTGCAGAATATATTTGTTAAATATATTTAGAGTGTATAAAGAGCCCACAATTCAATGATAAGGAGATAATGATTAAAAAGTAGCCAAGAATTTCAACACACAACTTCACGAAAAATTTCAACACACAACATCACGTAGGGATGGCCAATAAAGCATGTGAAACGATACTCAACATCATTGGTCATTAAGGAAACACAAAATCACAGTGAGATATCACTGTATATTTTTTAGAATAGCTAAAAATTTAAAGATCGACAGTTCCAAGTGTTGATAAGGGTGTGAAGCAACCTGTAACTCATACATTTTTGGTGGGAATGTAAAACAATACAACAACTTGTGAAAAAAGTTTGACTGTTTCTGATTAAGTTAAACATAGATACAGCAATGTTATATCTATATATTTACCCTAATAATGAAAATATATGTCCACCCAACGGCTTGTGCAGGACTATTTATAATTGGCAAAAAATGAAAGCAAATGCCTTATCAGTTGGTAGATGGCTAAACAAGTTGTGGTATAGTAGAATACTACTCAGCAGTAAAAGAACAATTTGTTAATTAGAATTTCCAGTTCCAGGACAAGTGAATACACACTCTTCCTATTTTTTCTGCTAAGTATAACTAAAACCCTTGGATATTATGCATAAAGCAAGCATAAGACAATTTTGACACATGGAGAGAGAAAGGCAGATCATCTGGGGACCTTGGTACCTGAGAAATGGTAGTGGTGGTGAATTCCCTGGGTTTTCTTTTTTGCCTCATATATCCTATCCTACGTGCTAGAGAAGCTGGCAACCTGGAAACATCAAAGAGCACAGATGAAAAGCCCCAAGAAAGGCTGGTTCTTTAGTCAAACAGGAAAGAAGCAACCTATAGCAAGACCAAACTAGACAGTGACTGCCCTACTTCAGCCAAAAACATTGGAAAAATGGCACTCTGTCCCCACTTTCTCCAGCAGAGGCTGAGTATGAGCTTAGACTTGCCCCTTGCTCAGCTGTAACAAGGCACACCTCTTGTATCTCCCCACTTTCCTACTGGAGTGAAGGCCTAGGCAGTGGGGCAGTGGGTAGACTTCCATTACCCTCCCCCCGGGCAATGATAATGCACCCTTCCCCATGTGGTATCAGTGAAGGCCTTGTGCAGAGCACTTGTGTAGATCTTGCTCAATTCTTAAGTCTGTCTCTGGAATTTTATCTTTTTAGGTGGCTTTAGAAATAAAACTTCAGCTATGATTTCTATATAGTGATTGCATGTTTACTGGAAAGCTCCTGATTTCAGTACACCACTACCACCTCTTTTTTATAATAGTTATTCTGTTGGTTTTCTTTGACGATAAAGGCATATAGTCTTATAATCTGCAAACAGTGATACATTTGTTTCTTTTCCATTTTTATACCACTAATATATTCCTCAGAATTGTGTGCCTTATATAGTGCTTCCCAATCATTTTAGAGCATGGCAATATTGAAAATTATATTTTTAGTGTATATTAGCATAAATGGGAAATGCTTTGGTAGGACCAGCCCAGGATCTAACTACTTGTGTTCTGCCACTGACCTGAGATAGATTGAGAAGAGGCCCTATGCCTCTCTAAAACAATGCTTTAAAAAAAAAAATCGTAAACTTGCTTATTTTATTTCTTAACCATTAGTGGGACTACTTCTGAGTGTTTCTCATTAAATTTTGCTGGTTTGGGGATAGAAGTAGATATATTTTAGTTTATTAAGGAAGTGTCAGGGTACTCCTCTGTTTTATCAACTGATTTTAGTCAAAAACGGTTATCAAATTAACGAACATTTCTGAAGCATTGCTACTGTATGCCAGGCTTTAGATCTAAAACAATGAATAAGGTGAGAGACACCATAGGAAAGAACACAAGTCCAGGTAGATTTGAGCTCAGATATCTGTCTGCACTGCATGTACTAGTTCTGTGACCTTAGCTAAGTCATTTAATTATTTTGAGCCTTAGCTTATCTGTCAAATAGAGGTAATAATAACTGTTCGAGTTGTTATTATTCTTTTTTAAAAATTTTTAGAAGATATTTATTTATTTATCTATTTATTTATTTGACAGAGAGATCACAGGAGGCAGAGAGAGAGGGGAAGCAGGCTCCCTGCTGAGCAGAGAGCCCAATGCGGGGCTCCATCCCAGGACCCTGAGATCATGACCTGAGCGGAAGGCAGAGGCTTAACCCACTGAGCCACCCAGGCATCCCAGAGTTGTTATTATTCTGATTCAGGATTCCACACTTGTGTAGTCCAGTAGGGTGAGACAGACATATTACCAAGTAATTGCACCAAAAAAAAAAAAAAAGAAAGAAAGCAAAAAAGAGGTGGCATGGTAGAGATGGAAGAATGAACAGTGGCGATATAAATGAGTACTTTGCCTAAAGAGAGACTCAGGACAGTTTTACAGAGGTGACTGTTTAAACTGGGCCTTGGAGGATGAGTAGGGGAGGCATAGCACCTATGAAACTGCTTGTTGCATTAAGGAAACTGCCATTTGTTCAGGATAATTAGACCACAGGTATAGGCAAATGACAGATTGGAGAAGTAGACAGATTGTGGATCATAGAGGGACTATAGTTGCTACCCTGAAGATTTTGAACTTTATTCTGTAAGCAACTGGGAGGTGTTGAACTGTATTTAGCCATCATATTTGCTATAATAAGGTGTATTAGGCTTATAGTTGAAAGTCTCCTTAAAGACCCTTAATCTCACAAAACAAACAGGGTTGCTGGGGGGTGGGGGGGGTGGGGAGAGGGTGGTTGGGTTATGGACATTGGGGAGGGTGTGTGCTATGGTGAGTGCTGTGAAGTGTGTAAGCCTGATGATTCACAGACCTATACCCCTGGGGTAAATAATACACTATATGTTAATAAAAATAAAAAAAAAAAAGAAGTCTCTTTAAGCTATTATGTTTGAGGAGAACCTGAAATAAGGCAGTGAGAAAAATTGAGAGTAGATGACAGATTTGAAGAGCATAGGTAGAATTAACCGGACCTAGAGGCCATTAGGACTATCTGGAGAGAAAGGATAAATAGCAATTCCCAGGGTCTTGGGCTAGGAATAAAAAACACTCTAAAAATTACATGGATAAGTTCTGTACTTTTTTCTATAGAAAAACACAAGTTGTCTTGAGTATAAGATTTTACAAAGTTTGGTGAGGCACATCACAGACTGATGACATGAGCACCATAGATGAAAGTCCTATTCATTCTGTAGGGCAATAAGGAAGGAGCTAAAGGAGACCTAACTATAACCATATTGATAGACTTAAAATTAACAAGGGTCTGAAAAATTTTAATGTGATTGCAATGTTGATAAAAATTATATGTTTGGCATTTTAGTGTTTTTAGGGCTTTTTAAGTGCAATCCTGGATTTGCATTGGTGTTTACATTTTATAACGAAATTTTATTTTTGTGAAAATGATATTAAGAAGAGTAGTCAATCTGAAATAAAATGTATGTACAAAATGTTCTAAAATATATTATTTATTCACTATTTTTCTTCTATTCTAGTTACCCTCACTGGAAATGGAGAAAATGGTAAGACACTTTAAGTCTCAATTTAAATAGAATACTTATGATATCCTAATTCTGACCCACATGCTTTTTATTTAGTGATGACTGTATGTGTTTTTATTTTCAGAAAGAAAATATGTTATTAAAGTTTAATTAAAAGGAGACCTAGTATTGTGTTTATTCCTATTCAATATATTTTCATTTGTGTTATTTATATAAATTAAAATAGCTGTTATTTTGTAAGGCATCTAGCATCCAAACTTCTCTAATATATTTATGTACATATGTATGCCTTGTATATTCTTCAGAATGCTTGATAGTAGTGATTCAAAGGTTTTTAATACCAGTTCTAGCTAGGGTTGAGGAGCAGATTTTGTTTCATGATGCCTAAATTTTATCGATGGTTCTCTTATTTATATATTTGTTAAAAATAGTACATTACTACTCACAGACATTTAACAAAATAACCAGACTGTAAATTTGTAAATTGTATTACTAGTTCATTTTGAAAGGGAATTCTACTTTTTATAAGGACTAGGTAATGAGATAATGCCTAGAGGGAAAAATTCATTACTCAGAATTTCACCAAGCTAAAAGAAAGTATTAAGTCTGTTGAGATCAAATTTCAAAAGTGAAATTTGACTTGAGATATGAAAATCCAGGGGATTTCTAAAACAGTTGAATAGTTAGAAATTATTAATTAATATTTATTCTTATTGGAAATAATTAGGCATTACGCATGTAAATCTCAAGTTGCCTTTGAAATCTGATTTCTCAATTCTAGCCAGGGTTGAGGAGGAATAAATATAGACTCAGTCTTGGTAGGATTGATTTTCTCCCTTTAAATCAAAACTGTTTTCTGCATGTGAAAACACATATACGGAAAGCAGAGAATTTCTGAAGTATTTATGAAGGAACATCTAGCTTGTCTCATTATTTCTTAGAGCTGTTTTCCCCATGTCTTTCAAAGAGTCTTTTGACGAGGTTGTTTGCTTTTTTGTTTGTTTTTTTAAATTCATTCACAGGTGGTTTTTTAATCAGATTTTTTGATTTGTAGATTCAGATTTTTTTTGCTTTGATTTAATTTGCTTCGTTAACTAAGCTTTTACCACTTCTTTTTTGTTGTTGTTGTTCATAGTATTTTTATTTTGTAATCTATGCTGCACTTTTAGCTATATCCACTTTATTGCTTCCTTTTTTTAAGATTTATTTACTTATTTTAGAGAGAGAGAGAGAACGCACGAGTAGGAGAGGCAGAGGGAGAGGGAGAACCTCAAGTAGATTCCGTGTTCAGCACAGAACCTGACATGGGCCTTGATCCCAGGACTGAGATAACAACCCATGCTGAAACCAAGAGTCGTCCTCCCAGCTGACTGTGCCAGGCAGGCACCCCTTTATCTATTACTTTTAACCGGTGGTTTATAGCATATATATGTGATCAGAAGTTTTCTTTTTAACATTATTTCAAATTCATGTAAAAGCAGTATTTCCTGTTATTCTTTACATTATAATTTTATATTTTCCATTGGTTAAGTACTTATTACATTCCAGACATGATGCTAAGAGATTTATCAGTTGTTTTTTTTAACTGAGGATTAAGGTTTTTTTAAAGCAGACAACCATTTGTGTTTGGACCTGTGGAGAGCAGAAATACTCTAAAAATATTTTAAATGTCTTTAAAAATATTTTTTAAGTATATTGTTTAATATGCTGGCCTTAGTTGTAAATAACTAAATGATTAAGAAGTTTAAAGTACCTCAAGGTTACCATTTATCTTGAAGCTATGCAATAAAGTACAGATGAGGATTGACGAGCTTGACTGAATATGGGGGCCAGGCAAAAATTTTAAAAAGTGAAGTGAGCTAGGTGAAGATAGTATTGCAAGCTCAGTAAATGACCTGTGTTCATGTAACAGTAGGAGACTGAGCTCCAGTATACTTTTCCAAAGGAAGACCAAATGAAGGAATGATACTGAATCCATTAAGTAGACCGTGAGGTTCAACCTGGAGGGAATGGAGACAGTAGAGAATGCAGATTTTGAGAAGCCAAACTTTTCAATGAGGGTGATAATCAGCTTTAGTGGACATGAAAAGAAAGCAAATTTGAAGATAGAAGGAAGTTTTGGTAAGGATTTTGTCTTGGTATCAGATATTGGCTCTGAAATAGGATGTGACGACTAAGATGATGAGTAAAATGGAGGAAAAGATACTTCTAGGTATGACATAATGAAAAGAACCTTGGGTTTTTATCAAGCAGATATGGGTTTGAATCCTGGCTTTATCATTTACTAAGTGACATTGGGCAGGATATTAAATTCTCTGCACCTCAGTTTTCACATTTGTAAACTGAAAGAATACCTTACAGGACTACAGTGAGGGTTAGAAATAAGGTACACATCATTATATACCTTCTAATAGGCCTTCAGTAGGTGGAAGTAGTGATTTGATTAGTTGTGGTCAAATATGGTACCAGGAAGTCAGTGTTTTATAATGTATTCATCAGTCATGAGTCATACACATGGAGTTATTTCCCAGGAATATCACAGCCAAGGTGGAGTAGAAACTATGAACAACACACTTATACTGGCCATCGAGATGGGCTGGAGGGAAGAAGACCAGTTGCCTTTGCAGTGATCAAATGAGTTAAGCAACAGTTTATGAGCTGTTAGACTCGCAGTGAAAATAATGAGAGAGGAACTAGAATTTGAGGAGTTTTGTGATGATTAGCTGTGCGATGTGAACAGTTATTGGGCCCTGGCTTCCTGTGGGACTTGTGGTTCTGTTCTCTTAGACCATATGTGCCCCAGTGTAATTGTAAAAGAAAAGGCTGGGTCCAACAAGTTGTTGATTTTTTTATCATTATTTTATTTAAAAAGAACATTTTTTAAAACCAAAAGTGAAAGGAGAAATAACCTCAGATGAAAAGAAGGATAGTACTTTGAATTGAATACATCTTAGCTTTATAAAAACTTCACTACCTTGTTCTTAGTGTCTCTCATTTCACTGTGGACCAGTCAAAACTTTTATGGTTCCTTAAACTTGGGAAACATGGTAATACGGAACATGCAAAAAGAACCAGATTTTGAGAGGAAAGGTTCTTGGATAGTTTTGAGAGGAAAGGTTCTTGGATAGTAATAATAATAGTAGCCAGTATTGAGGTGCCTGGCTGGCTCAGTCAATAGAGCGTGTGACTCTTGACCTCAGCGTTGTGAGTTTGAACCCCAGTTGTGTGTAGAGATTACTTTTTTAAAATGGCCAGTATTTATTAAGGATTAATTATGTGCCAGGCACTGTTTTAAATGTTTTGCATGTATTAGATCATCAGTATTAAACAACTAACTTTAATAAAATGAATTAAGTGCTTTAATTGAAGTCTGAGCATATTGGGGGGCAGTATAGTATAAAGAGGTAATGAATTCTAAAAGTAATGGAGAAAGGTTATGTGCAAGAAGTAATATTTGATTTGAACTTAAAAAATGAGTAGAATTTCAAACTTTGAAGCTTGTGTCTGCTTTGTTTTCTTCAGTGGATTTGTAGGTGCCTCATTCCAAACAAAAAATTTAAGTACCTGGTAGATAGCTCTTGCTTCCTATAGAAACCAGTCTTGCTTCTTTCAAAAGGAAAACTATAGAACACAACAAAAAGCTCTAAGTTGTATCAGTAATGAGTTAATATTTGGAGTTAAAGGTGTTATAATGTTTACACTAATCCACTTGTGAAACAGTTATTGCAGAAATTTTAAATGGCTAAAAATTTTTCATTAGCCTATGTTGAAAGGAGAATGAAATCTAGCATAATGTTTCTGGTTAATCCAGGAACTGAGTTTTTTAGATTACTCATTATTCACGGTGGTGGGAACTTCCTTTATTACTTTCAGTTTGTAGTTCCTTGAATTTAATGTTCATGGTGATGGAATCTGTCTTAAGTAAATTTTTTTGGTGTTGGAAAAAATAGGGAAGCCTCGTGAATTTACGTGTCATCCTTGCGCAGGGGCCATGCTGATCTTCTCTGTATCATTCCAGTTTTAGTACATATGCTGCTGAAGTGAGCACTGTCTTAAATAATTTTTAAGTCATTTAAAATACTGGTAGGAAGAGCTTGAAATTTAGTGAGTGAAGGAGGTGTTTCAACTTAAATGTTCAGCAGTTCAATTATATCAAATCCAGATTATAGTCTTTACTTATAAACCAGACTGATAACCCTTAAGTACAGGAACTGAATGTTTCTTCATATCTGTAATGGTAGGTCATTCAGATAAAGAAGTTTATAAATTTGATGTCTTCGGTAGGTTTTAATTTAGGTATTTATTGGATTAAGCCTCCTACCCTAAATATTGTGTTTTAATGTAATGCTTTTTCCTGTTTTCACCCGGATTCAATGAAATGTTATTTGTTTTTATTTACCAGGAAAGGCCGTTGTTTACCTTGTGGCTTTCCATCTGTTCTTTGTTATGTTTGTATGGTCCTATTGGATGACAATTTTCACATCTCCCGCTTCCCCCTCCAAAGAGGTAAATTTAATGTTGGTAAATTACCAAATGCTGTAGCTAATTATGGAATTATTTGCCCTGTGTTACCTTTGTTAAAACTTTACTACATAATGCATTTGTTCTGTTTCCGTTCATGACTTGAATGGTGACTCTACATTGTGAATGTGAGTCATCAGCCTGGTCTCAGATACAGTCCACTGACTTAGCACACTAAAAGACTGATCATACTTTACTTAGTACTGGTATTTTTCTGCCATGCTATATAGTTTTAAAGACATCCTTTTTTTACTTGACTAAAAAATCTTAAGGGATAGAATTGAGTTAGAAAAGTAGAGTGTATGTTTGGACACCTTAAGATATTTTCTCAGGCCTAAAGAAATATGCTGCAACTAGAGAAAGTTTTAATTGTGGGAAAAAAATTGTCTAGGCTATTGTTTGTTATACTTTCATATGACTAGTGTTTATTCTAATTTGAGGTTCTATTGGGAAAATAATGTAAATATTTATGTAGAGTAAGTTTTAAGATCAGGATGTTTCTCTTGCTTTCACATAACTGATGAAATCTGGTATAATTAGATGGCTAAGAATGTACCCTCTGGTGTTAGGGTTATCTGAGTTTGATTTTCTGCTCTAACATATTACTTAATGTCTCTGAGCTTCCATTTTCTTATTGGAAACTGGAGCTAACAGTAGTGGCTGTTTCTGTAAGATGTTTGTGAGGATTAAGTGATAATCGTTCACATAAAGCTTTTAACACAGTACCTGTCACATGGTTAGCAATCACATATTAGATGATGATAATTATTTCTACTCATACAAAATTCATCAAAATTTGTTAAAAATTATAGAACATGTTTAAAAAACATCAACTTCCATTTAACTTCTTATGAAACATATATACAGAAAAGTATATGTAAGTGTACACCTGATGGATTTTCACAAACCTAACACCCTTGAGCAACCACCACCAAGCTGAAGAAACAGAACATTACCAGCATCTCATAAGCCTCCTCATTCTCCCTTTCAGCCACACAAACCCACTTTCCTGCCTCATAATAGCATCAGTTTGTTTTGCCTGGTTTTACCCTTTACATAAATGGAATCATATACTCTGTGTGTTTGTGTCTCTGGCTTCTTTCATTAACACTCTGTTTGCATGTTCATCCATGTTGTTGCATGTGCTCGTGGAGCACTCATTCTCTTTATTGTTTGGTATTCAGTTGTAGTGAACATTAGTTTATTTAACTGGTCTGCTGTTGATGGGCAGGGGCATTTGGGTGGCTTCTAGTGTAAGGCTGTTACAAAGAGGGCTGCTATAAACATTCTGTTGCATATACCTATGTATATACTTATATATATACATCCATACATAGGTGTGTATATATATGTATATATAACTATATACACACACATATATATGTATATGTAGCTATATATATAACTATATATATACATACATAGCTATATTAACTATATATAGTTATTAATATAATTAATATAGCTATATATAGTTATTAATATAGTTAATATAGCTATATGTATTAACTATGTATATATATTAACTATATATGTACATATAGTTAATATAGCTATATATGTGTGTATGTATAGTTATATATATAGCTACATATACATATATATGTGTGTATATATAGTTATATATACACATTTATGTATGGATGTGTATATATACATCCATACATATATATGTGAGTATATATGTAACTATATATGTAATTGTATATGGCTATATATAATATATATATTATATATATATTTTATATATATATAGCTACATATACGTATATGTGTGTGTATATATAGTTATATATAATATATAATATATATATTATATATATAATATATATATAGCTACGTATACGTATATGTGTGTGTATATATAGTTATATATGCATATATACGCATTTATGTATGGATGTATATGTGTAAGTATATATGTAACTATATATATATGGCTATATATGGCCATATATATATATATATATATATATATGGCTATATATAACTATATATAGCTACATATACATATATATGTGTATAGTAGGTACCTCAGATTGGAATGCCGGATCATATGTTGTGTGTACATTCAGCATTAAGTAGAAAATGCCAAAGAGTCTTTTGCCCATTTTTTTTCTATTGGGTGCTTTTGTTTTAAGGGGTAGTGAAATTATCAATCAGACTTCGTGTTTCTTAAAATATATTCATCAGACATTTGGTAATAATTAGTCAACTCTTAAAGTTATGTTACAAACTGCCTTCCCTATCTTTTTTTATTTTTAAGATTGATTTATGTTTAGAGAGAGCACATGCATGCTAGCAGGAGAGGGCAGAGGGAGAGGGAGAGAAGCAGACTCCTCACCAAACACTGAGCTCAGCACAGGGCTCAGTCTCATGACCATGAGATCATGACCTGAGCTGAAACCAAAAAGTCGGTCGTTTAACTGACTAAGCCACCCAGGCACCCCTCAAACTGCAATCTATGTCTTAAGGTCCTAGTTGAAAAGGAACTAATTTTATTTAATTACTTACTACTAGTGATGGCTATTGAAAACATAGCATGAACAGAAGTAAATACTTCTTGTTATAGGAAATAAAAAATAGAAAAAGAGGGGTGCCTTGGTAGCTCAGTCATAAGAGAATACAGTTCTTGATCTTGGGGTCATGGATTTGAGCCCCACGTTGGGTGTAGAGGTTACTTAAATAAATAAACTTTAAAAAAGTATAATAAAAACAACTGGTAATACTTCTGAGAAGCAGTATAATATAGAGGTGAAGAACTCAGACTCTGGCGTCAGACTGCCCAGGTTCAACTCCTGCCTCTGCTACTTACTAGCCATGTGGCCTTGGAGACTTGCCTTAAATGTCTGTTCCTCAGCTCTCTCCTGTAGAATGAGGATGATAGTAATACATACCTGACGGGATTGTTGGAGGTATTGACTAAGTTAATAATATATATGGTTAAAAAATAATAATAATATATGTGGCTAGTAATATTTATAATAATGATATACACTTAATAGTATATGTATGTAAAGTGCCCAGAAGAATACATTGCACTTAGTAAGTGCCGTTTAAATGTTATTTATTTATTTTGATTGTTGTTTGTCATATTGCATCCATTCAGCATTCAGCCGAGGGCTTAAGCCTTTATATCCACTTCATCCTTCATGCTCCCCTATTCCTAGTTCAGCTGATTCCCCAGGCCTGTGTCCAGTGGCCCTGCTGTGGCATGCTCTTGCCTTCCCCATCATAGAACCTACCATCTAGTTTCTTAATTGCCTCTTGACTTGTATGCACCATCTTATTGTCAGTTTTTTTGTGGGCAGGGATCATTTTTATGGTATCCTGCACTACATCCCTCTCCCCGCTATTTAGCACATAGTGGATGTTCACTATTGAATGAGTTAATTATCAAGTCATCAAGGGCCAGCTGAGTTAAGCTGCACTGACAAGAAAGAGCAGGATTTTATGGTTCCAGTGTGCTGAGATAGCTCCTTGCAGTAATTACAAAGCTGTGAGGTAGTTCCTAAAGTAACTGTATTAAAAGGACTCTGTGAGCTGGGAGGTTAGAGCAACACCTGGGAATCAGACCTAGGGAAACTGGTTGAGTCTGAATAGCAAAAACTCTACATTTTTAGGGAAGTTAAGTTATAAATATGGGTATATTTTTCATCTTTTATCAGCAAGTACTTGGCACCTGCTGTTTGTCAGATTGTGCTAGGCTCTGGGAATAAAAAGAACAAAAAAGAATGGTCCTAAACATTTTCAAAGGAGAGACAGATGGTAATAAGTAAACAAAGTAATTATAAATTGTGATAAGTTTAGGTACTTTTAGAATAAGAACATGATGATGTCGTAAAGTATAACAATAAAAGCTATTAGGGGAAAAAACTACTTTGGTAGTATGGTCAAAGACATCTCTGAGGAAGTGGCATTATTAAACCAAGACTTTTTAAAGTATCTCTTTCACTGAAGTATTAGCTTTTTGAAGGAAGCATCTTTGTTGTTTATTGCTGTATCCGCATTGCCTAGATCCCAACTTTGTATGTAAGAGGCAATATGTGAATGAGTGAATGGTGAGAGGGAGGCAGTATGTGAAGAGCTGGCAGGCATCTTCCGTCACTAAGTATCACCTGTAAAAAGAAATTATGGCCCCATCACTTCTCTGGTAATCCTACAGAGGTTGCCAGTCAGCTCTAAGATAAAGGTCATGCTCACAAGACCCTTCATGAACTAAAATCTTACTAACTTCATTTCCACTGCTTCTTCCTGGAACTCGATAGTCAAGTAGTATTTTGCCCTGACTATACCATTATATTCACATCTTTGTGCTTTTTGTGTGCTGCTCCTTTTACCAAGATTCTTTTTCCCTCCTTGTTTTCCTGGAAGATTCCTGTTTACCTCTCAAAACCTAGCATAGGTACCACTTTCTCTAAGAGACTTTCATTGATAGTCCCTATACCCTCCTAAGGGAGCTTTTATCATACCTGGTAACACATTGTACTATGCTTATTTGTAAGTTGTATTTCTTTATTGACATAGCCAGTATTCCTACTGGACTGTAAGAAATGTGCTTTTGAAGGCAGGGCTGTATTGATTCTTCTATGGATTCCTGTCACCCAGAGCAGTGCCAAGTTCTTAATTGGTATCTAATATATATTTGAATTGAACCATCTGAACACTGAATTTAAGATGATGGCATTTCATAGTTTGAATTCTGTTTTGTAGGTTTTTAAAAGATTTTTATTTATTTATTTGACAGACAGAGATCACAAGTAGGCAGAGAGGCAGGCAGAGAGAGAGAGGAGGAAGCAGGCTGTCCGCAGAGCAGAGAGCCCGATGCGGGGCTCTATCCCAGAACCCTGGGATCATGACCCGAGCCGAAGGCAGAGGCTTTAACCCACTGAGCCACCCAGGCGCCCCATCTGTTTTGTAGTTTTTAATGAAAACTAGATGTAGAGTAATGATTTTCTAAGTCTAATCCATTTTAAATTTTGTTCCATTCCTCATCTAAAATTCTGGTGGCTCTTAAGATTTTCATTTTAAGTTTTTCATAATTTACAACATTGGTCCTTAAGGAAAAGTAATGATGTGGAGGCTGGGATACTACCACAGGCTAGAAATAGATCAGCCCTATGTGAAATCTGTTCAGATTTGACAAGGAAACTGTAAAATTTGATTGGAACATCTCCTATCCGTATATGTATTTATCATCATACCAAATGATTCTTACACTCTACTGTGAATGCTTCAGAGACACATCATGTCAGGGAAGAACTTTTAATTCAAACAAGTTAAAGTTACAATTCTCTTAAAAGAGAATAGGCCATTTTGCTAAGTAGGGAAGTGTTTCAGTCCTTGGAAGTATTCACGAGGGAGTGGATCTCAGAAACGTCTGAAGGTTCCTACCTTCCTGGGAAGTTACGTAAGTGATGTCCAAGATCTCAACTTAAGATTATGGGAAACTTTTCTGACCTCTTTCTGTTTTGTTTACCTGTGTTACTTCTCATGCCTTAGAAGTAATTTGGGGGTTTCTTTTTTTTTTTTTAAGATTTTATTTATTTATTTGACAGATAGAGATCACAAGTAGGGAGAGAGGCAGGCAGAGAGAGAGAGAGGAGGAAGCAGGCTCCCTGCCGAGCAGAGAGCCCGATGCGGGGCTCGATCCCAGGACCCTGGGATCATGACCCGAGCGAAAGGCAGAGGCTTTAACCCACTGAGCCACCCAGGCGCCCCAATTTGGGGGTTTCTTATGCCATCAAGATTTGATTGTGGGAAACAGACAAGGTAACCTAAATAGACTCTTTTACATCCGAACATCCTGTGGTGTTTGGTCAGGTTAGAATAACAGTCTGTAAAAAGCCAGAACAGTTATTTTACATTAGCAATATGGAGGGAGGCATGCTAGAGTAAAACTCACAACACTTGCATTTTAATATCAGCTCTGCCAATAATTGTGCAATCTTAGAAAATTCCCTGAGCCTCTTGGTATCACAGTTTCCTCAGCCCAGAGCTCTTTCTACTATGCCAAACTGTTGCCTTGTTTGGAATAGGATAGGTTGCACTGATAAACTAATACTGTTATTACTGATGATGAGGCATCAAGAGTATGGAAAGCTTTGGTAGTGAGTTAGCAGGCAGGACGAAATACTTGAATATAAAAACTCCATTCATGACTCTTTAGTCCTTTTCAAGCAAAACCTTGCTTTTAATTGAAAAAAATTGAGAAACAGTACAGTTAAAATATAGGACATGATCAAGAAAAATCTCAAGCCATTTTTAGTTTAAAAGGAAATTCTGTGAAGTAAAGACAAAGAAACTGAAAGCTTCTGTTTACATGAAATTAGAGACATAAAACTGAGGGTCCTTGAGATGCTAGGATGACGACAAGAGGAGCAACTGTAAACAAGTTCTTTGTAAGGAAAATGCTATTTAAGAAATGAACCGGAGGCTGGCCACACTATGGGAATAAAAACTTAAGAAATGGAAACAAGAAATAACTCCATAAAGGAATTACTCTTTGAAAAAAGGAGACTCTGCTTGCCTTGACTGTCCTTTATAATTTTACAGAAAGTACTCCTATTAGCTGGCTTTTTAAAAGCTAAAACAGAGTAGTAAAAGAATGACTTGTTGAGCTCATTGATATATTTGAGTAGAAGATAGCTGGACCCTGTGCCTATGATTTAACATCTTACTCAAACCAAGTGAATCTTGGACATCCTTCCAAAAATTAAAAATTTCTTGACACTAATGTTCAGACATCAAAATTTTTACTAATAGAAAATATATGTATTAAGAAGCCCTTTTTGGTTGGGGGGTATTTAATTTTTCTGTAAAATACAAAGGTGCAAAATTTTCTTGTGCATATTTTTTCCCATCATTAATACAGAGGGCAGATATTTTTTAATCTGTCAAAGAAAGGTATGAAGTTTTAAAATATACTCAATTTCGGCTTCTTTAATGTGAAAATAAGTTTTACCTTCATAGAAGAAAATGTTTTTGTTTTTTTTTTTCTGTTCAGGATGAAACTGTGTTTTTCTGAACATGGTAGTTTATGAGATTGAAAAGAATTAATAGTTTTCTCCTTTTATAGTTCTACTTGTCCAATTCTGAAAAGGAACGTTATGAAAAGGAATTCAGCCAAGAAAGACAACAAGAAATTTTGAGAAGAGCAGCAAGGGACTTACCTATCTACACCACATCAGCTTCAAGGAGTAAGAAAAATCAGTCTTAAGCTTTCCTTTCCAAGGAATTTTTAAAATATGGTTAATCCTTCCAAGACACATCTGCATGATTTGACAGTTAAATGGATATTGTGATTGCTACAGATAACATCTGCAAGAACAAGATTTTCCTGTGTTCTGTATCTTCTGTGGTATTTCAGATGTACACACATGTACATTTATTGATACAGATTTTTTTAAGAGGCTCACTGTGAGCCTCTTTTCTCTGCATTTTTTTCCCCAATTGAACCTCATTGTTAAAAATGTCACTTGTTATTCTTAGCAAACCATCATTTAGAAATTCTGGTCTGTGTGTCATCACAGAGTCATTTTTAAAAAAACAAGAATGTGCTAACTTAGAATGGAGAGGAGTAAAAGACACAAGGGAGAAGAATCCTGTCAAGTTTTAAGACCAGTACTCAGAGAGCCAAAATCTGAACTCAGGTTTATCTGGTTCCAAAGATGTTGGTATTTCCAGTCACCCACTGCCTACATGGACATAGGTGACTCCTGCAGCACTTGCCGTTTCTCAGGGTGACAGTCTTACAATAGGAATGAGTTTATGAGTGGCCATTGTGGTCACTTAAGTATAGGAAATTGTTTTAAGTTATATACTATGTATCTCATGAGTTTTGTTCAAATATGGGATAATATAATAGCTAATAATTATTCTGTTCTGAATGTTTTACACACACTCATTTATTTATTTGTCAGAGAGGGAGCAAGAGAGAGCACAAGCAGGCAGAGGGAGAGGCAGGGAGCCTGATGTGGGACTCGATCCCTGGACCCTGGGATCATGACCTGAGCCAAAGGCAGAAGCTTAACCCACTAAGCCACCTAGGTGTTCCATACATACTCATTTAAATTTCATAACAACCCTGTGAAGTAAATACTACTGTCTTCATTTTACAGTTGAGGAAACTGAGACACAGAGAGGTTATAACTTGTTCAAAGTCATATGTAGAAAAATGGATTTAAATCTAGGTGCTATGGAACTAGAACCCACTATGCTGCTGAACCCAAAGGGGAAATAAGAGGAGTTTTACCTTTATGTGCAAGTTGTAGCTAAGGAATGTGACTAAGTTTGTACAAGATTTTAGGAGGTGGGTATTTGACTAACTTTTATTTTCTTCATGCACTTAATACTATTCTTTTTGCATGACTAGTACATTGGTGTACATAACAAAAACATGAATTTCAAGCCAGACCCTAGCTTTTCCATTACTAGCGTAGTGAGAGTCACTAACTTTCTAAGTTCTTGTTTCCTTATTTTGTTGGTTTTGCGGGGGGGGGGGGGGGGGGGACGGCTTTTTTTGAGAAAGTGCAAGTGGTAGAGGGCAGAGGGAGAGTAAGAGAGAGAATCTTTTTTTTTTTTTTTTTAAAGATCTTATTTATTTATTCATGGAAGACACAGAGAGAGAGGCAGAGGGAAGAGCAGTCTCCCCACTGAGCAGGGAACCCAATGTGATACTCGATCCCAAGACTCCAGGATCATGACCTGAGCCAAAGGCAGACCTGAGCCAACCAGGCACCCACAGGAGAGAGAATCTTAAGCAGTCTCCATGCCTGGCATAGAACCCAATGTGGGCTTAATCTCACAACCCTGAGATCATTACCTGAGCCAAAATCAAGAGTCAGATGCCTAACTGACTGAGGTTCCTTTGTTTCCTTATTTTGAAATGGAGATAAGAATATCTGCATCTTTGGGTTAGTAGAAATATCTAATTAAACGAGATATATGCATTTAGTGTAGATCTTGATATATAATAATAAATTTTCAGTAAATGATAGCTAATATAAAAAAATCCTTTTTTATATTCAACAATGAAAAGTCTGAATTATAAGAATTATTTCTACTTACAGTTATTTAGATTAGATGTTCTTAACCCAAAATCCAAGACTGCAGAGAATTTATGAATTCGGAGATAATATGCAAAGTTGTGGGTACATGTAGTTTTTAAAATAGCCCATTCATACCAAGATAATCTGATTTTCAGAACAGTATGTGTGCCCCAAAGAGTTAATAGCCACTGATGTAAAATCTTTACTCTTAAGGCTTTATTATTTTTCATTAATTATACTGGCTTTCCTCTAATCTGAATAATACCCTACATCTATTCAGTATTATACCAGAATTATGCTGAACACTTTACTGGTGATTATTTAATCCTCAGAAAAACTCTTGAGAGAGGTGCTACATTTGTCTTCATTTTAGAGATGAAGAAATGAGGCACAAATTAAGTGTCCGAAGTCCCCAAGTGATAAGATCTGAGATTTATAGCTTACCTTTTTTTTTTAAATTTTCATTATTTATTTAAAATACAGTGTTACTAACTGTAGTCACCATGCTATATGTGGCATTCCTAGAACATCTTTTTTGGGGTTTGTTTTTTTAAGATTTTATTAAATCTTAATTTTTAATTTTTTATTGAGAGGGAGGGAGAGGGAGAAGCAGGCTTCCTGCTAAGCAAGAAGGCTGATACAGAGCCGGATCCCAAGACCCTGAGATCATAACCTAAGCCGAAGGCATATGCTTAACCAACTGAGCCACCCAGGTGCCTTCTGACTATAGGCAGAGTCCCTGCTCTTGAGCACCATTTTGTACTGCATTTCTATTGCTTAGAATTCCAAACTTTGGGAGTTTTATCTTTTTTCTTATTATAGAAATAATATCAATTCACTCTTTTAAAAAAGTTTACAGAAATACATATTATAGAAAGTAGACCTTTCATAGACCAGAGACAAATGAAAATGATGGAGCTGTCTTCACAGGGAGGAATTGGGGGCTGAGAAACAGGGATGGGGAGGCTTTTCACCTGGTTCCTTTTTGGGCTTTTTTGAACCATATGGACTAATTATTATCTATTCAGGAAACAAAATGAGTCTTTCTAGACCTTCTCCCTTTATAGTGTGGATCCAACCCATACCTCTTTCGAGCTTTGTCCCACACTGTTTCCTTCCATCAGTTCTGTGCTAAAGCACTCTTATCTTTTCCCATCTTTTTTATTATCTTTTTCTCTGTCTACAACAATTATTTTTTCCTCTCTAAATCCAGCTTAAAGTTCTAATTCAGTGTCTGCTTCTTGAGCAAAAAATGATTTTTTTTACATTTTTTAAAGAGTTTATTATTTATTTGACAGAGAGAAAGACAGCGAGAGTAAGAACACAAGCAGCAGGAGTGGGAGAGGGAAAGCAGGCTTCCCATTGAGCAGGGAGCCCAATGTGGGGCTCAATCCCTGGACCCTGGGACCATGACCTGAGCTGAAGGCAGACACTTAATGACTGAGCCACCCAGGCGACCCTGATTTTTTTTTTTTTTGAAGATTTATTTATTTTAAGGAGAGAGCTCAAGTGCTCATGTGTGTGGGAGGGTGGGGTTGGGGGTGGGCGAGGTGCAGAGGGAGGAAGGCAAGCAGATGTGCCACTGAGCAGGGAGCCCAACGCCAAAATCAAGTCAGTCACTAACTGACTGAGCCACCCAGGTGCCCCAAGAAGTGATTTTTTTTTTAAAGTCTGCTGTGACCTACAAGGTCACAAATCACTGCCTCGTAGTTATTTCTGTTTATCTCCCCTCCTCGACCTTATTCTAAGACTCTGGCAGTCAGGAATTTTTCCCATGGCCTCTAACAAAGTGTCTCATTAAATAGGCCCTCAGTAGGTGTTTGTTGAATGAATCTCTTCCTGGGTTTTCTCCATAATGGCTGTTTATACGCTTTTTGCGTGTCATTCTCAAGCAGAGGCAGTGCTAATCTTATCTGTATTGTGCTAATTTTAGTATAAGTGCTGTCAAAGCAAGCACTGTTTATGCACTTTTAAGTCTAGTTTTCTCTCCTTTACTGGTTTTCCCCATCATAGTCTGAATTTATATTTTATCAGAAATAATAACTATTATTATTATTATTATCCTAGTAACACCTGCTTTGTTCAGAATCTGGTATGTTCCAGGAGTTTTATATTTAATCTGCACAATAGTCCTTTACACTTGGTATTATGTGCACTTACCGAAGAGAAAATTGAGGCTCATGGAAAGTAAGTTACTGCCCCAAGGTCGCAAGCTAGTAAGTGGGAGGACTAGCATCCAACCTAACTGGTGACAGAGTCCCTGCTGATTCCAGGACCGTGTTGTGCCGCTGCACCTTTATAGACTGGCTCTTCCAAAGCATATCGGTTTCCTCTTGCTATCTGTGTTCTCGTCCTTTCTTTTTCGTTTCTTTTCTTTCTTTCTTTCTTTTTTTTTTTTTTTAAGATCTATTTATTTATTTGAGAGGGAAAGTGCAGTGCTCACGGGGAGAGGGAAAGAGAGAGATCAAGCACAGGGCTCCATCCCACAATCCTGAGGTCACGATCTTAGCTGAAGCCAAAATAGGTGGCTGCACCACCCAGACACCCCTGGTCCTTTCTTATATTTACATAAAGATTACTGACCTTTTTCTTCTCTTCTCCCCAGTTTTCTCCTATAACGCTTGCTTCTCCACTTAATAAATCACAACCAGTTTCTTCCCTTCGTTCTCAGATATACATCAAAGTATATGTCTCTTAAAAACAGCAGTTTGGTTCAGACTTGGTTCTAACCGCCATTATATTTTCTCTTCCCATTGAGTTAGATCCTCTTATAAGATGTCTGCACCCAAGTCCTCTTTTTCCTTCCCAACTAAATACCAGGCAACTGGTTTCTATTCTCCCTACCCAAAGTTCAGTGGCTCTTGTCTTTCTGGCTTCTTGAAAAGCTTTCTTTGTTGTGCTTTACTATTCTAGTTCTATTTCTGCATCCTTGAATGATAATTCTTCCTACTAAATTTTTTTTAATTTTTCTTTTTTTCAAGTTTTTTTAAACTATTTTTTTAAAACATTTTATTTATTTGTTTGACAGAGAGAGATACTGCAAGAGAGGCAACACAAACGGGGGGTGGGTGGTGGGAGAGAGTAAAACAAGCATCCTCCCAAGCAGGGAGCCCAATGCGGGACCTGATCCCAGGACGCTGGGATCATGACCTGAGCCGAAGGCAGACGCCTAACGACTGAGCCACCCATGTGCCCCCTTTTTAAAGATTTTTTTATTTATTTGACAGAAAGTGATATAGCTAGAGAAAGAAAACAAGCAGGGGGTGTGGGAGAGGGATAAGCAGGTTCCCCACCAAGCAAGGAGCCCAATGCAGGGCCCAGTCCCAGGACCCCAGGATCATGACCTGAGCAGAAGGCAGATACCTAATGACTGAGCCGCCTAGGCACCCCTTTTTAATTTTTCTATTTCTTTTTTTAAAGATTTTATTTATTTATTTGACAGAGAGAGATCACAAGTAGATAGAGAGGCAGGCAGAGAGAGAGGGAAGCAGGCTCCCTGCTGAGCAGAGAGCCCGATGCGGGACTCGATCCCAGGACCCTGAGATCATGACCCGAGCCGAAGGCAGCGGCTTAACCCATTGAGCCCAGGCGCCCCAATTTTTCTATTTCTTAACCTCACAAGGTTGCCTTGCCTTCATTCTTTTCATACCATTATTTCGGCTTTTGTTTTCACCTCTGGAACTCTAACACTAGGATTTTGTGATCATTAGTTTATTGTGTCTCAGTTTGTTTTCTTTGATAGTTTTTAGGAATGAGTTTCACTTTTTTGAATATGAATTAAAACAGATTCCAGGACATTGTCACACTAGCAGTTACTTGCATCCCAAACCCTTTCTTGTATGTGAGACAAAGGAGTGGAGTTGCAGCTGCACGCAGGGATCACTTGCCCACCTAGAAGCCTGCAGTCTAGCGGCAGGAGGGCCGCAGCACTCTTCCTGATGTTTCAGAGGGAAGAACCTGCAGACCTGTCCCCAGAGCACCAGTAGCCATTATTCAAGGCTTCATCACTCTTCTTGGCATGTGTCTTCCCATTCAGCATCTCAGCTGTAGTTCATTTTGTGGGATAGTTGCACTGATATATCAGTTTATTTTCTCTGTGCATCCGTGGGACTAGGTAAACTTGGAGTCCTCCTGCTCCAGCATCTTCCCCGGCTCCCACAAGAATAGCTGTCCTTGAGTGACCTATTACCCAAACCTACAAACCCAAATAAAACAGGATTCATCAATTCAAAATTTAATACCATCAAGCAATGTTTGTCACATGGTAGAAACTCTCTAAATATTTCTTGAATGAATGAATGAATGAATGAATGAGAGAATGAATAAGTGAAAAACATCCGGCCCCAATCTCCCTGCTTCTCCCAGACTGAGTTTATTTCTGCCATGAGCAGCCTTGTTCATCTCAGTGCCCGAGACTAGAAACTGAAGTTTGCTGATTACTCCTTTTTCCTTGGTTCTTCTATCTACTCAGTCATCAGAGTCCTTCAGAAGTCTTCCTCAAAAGTCTGGTCTGTTTGGTCTCATCTCATAATTTTGAGTGGAAGTAAAGAGGAAAAAGAAAATAAGGTACTCCTGATCCTCATCTTACCACTAATTCAGCTGTATATAGAATTGCGCAAATTACTTTCTCTTGATATTGGGGTGTTTTTCATCTATAGACTGGAGAGATCAACTAGGAGATTTGTACGGTCTTTTTTTTTTTTTTTTTTTTTTTAATTTTTTTTAAGATTTTATTTATTTATTTGACAGACAGAGATCACAAGTAGGCAGAGAGGCGGGGGGGGGGGGGAAGCAGGCTCCCCGCTGAGCAGAGAGCCCGATATGGGGCTCAATCCCAGGACCCTGGGATCAAGACCTGGGCTGAAGGCAGAGGCTTTAACCCACTGAGCCACCCAGGCGCCCCTTTGTACGGTCTTATATAGGTTACTTTTTCTACATTGTGTGGTTTTATCTCCCTAGTGTCCAACCCAGGTGAGGTATTATAGAACACATCCTCAGTAAATTATAGCTTATTCATTTAAGTGGCTTTATTTATATAGATTCCCTTCATCTTAAAGATATTTTTGTTGAAATTATAGGAGTAATACATGCCCATGATTAAAAAAAATTTTTTTTTAGGGCACCAAATGAAAAGTGAAGGGCACCTAGATGGCTCAGTTAAGAATCTCAGGGTCTGACTCTTGATCTCAGCTCAGGTCTTGATCTCAGGGTCATGAGTTCAAACCCTGCTTTGGGCTCCATACTGAGTATGGAACCTACAAGAAAGAAAGAAAGAAAAGTGAGTTTAACTTCACGCCCGCAGTGTTCTCCAGGGGCACCCTGCATATCTTTGTAGGAATTGTTTATACTTGTCAGAGTATTGCTTAACTTACATACAATTGATTAACATATTTTAACAACCAGAGTGAATAGATATTAACCAATACAAATTTGGTTACCTGGATAGTGTCTTTTAGCAGGTATGACTTATAACATGACTTCAAAATAATACTTTATTTCTCTTATATTGTTAATTCACATCTAGAAGGTGGATGCATCTTATTATGATATGTAAAGAGATAAAAATATGTATTCTTATTCCCCTTAGAGATGTGAAACATGCTACATATTCAGATGTTCAACAATTTGCTCTTTTTTTCCCCATGATATATTTGCACTTTTCCAACTTAGGGTACATGTGTATTTTGTATGAAAAATTCTTGTTAATGTCTACATAGCATTCCACTATATGGATGTATCAAAATGCTTAGCCATTTAGATAACTGAAGTTATTAATAGTGTTATATTATTCAAAGCAATGCTGTAGTGAACATGTCTATAGAATTTTCTCGAAGTACAAATCCTAGGTCAGAGAACACGTACATCTTAAATTTTTATCGATATTGCCAAATTTCCTTCCAAATAGATTGTAGTACATGAATCATGTCATGTACTTTTTAGAGGGTATACGTAATTTAAATTTTTATTTGAACCTATTTTCTATGCTATTATTCTGTTGTTAGGATTACAAGTAACAGGCAACAACTTAAGCTTTTTAACTCCTTTCACCCCAAAGAGCTACCAAAAAATATGAAACAGTATCAGAAATTTGTGCATTTTCCTGTATCTTAAGAGCAGGACTACAAGAAGGGACTGGAACCCAGAATTGGAAAGCTAAAACTGGGACTCTGTGCAGCTTGTTTCTTCTTGTTTCTGTATATTTGTTTCATTTTTAACACTATCTCCCAGCAGACAAGTTTTGATTTTTTTCCAATTCACCTGGCAAAATATCACCATCACATGTTATTACCCAGTTACAGCAGCATGCAGCCATAACTCATTCTCAGTCCCAGGGCTTAATCCACAGGAGAGAGAGCATCAACTAGAAGCAGGGAGGGTGGTCTGCACCCACTCACTTCCAGAGAAGGAGAGAGTGGCTTATAGATTAGGCAGATACCCTGAAAGAAGCCATTCACAATATCAAGTAGAGTATTTGCCATGTCAGTACTCTAAATCTATAAATGTTTCAACTATTTGTGAAAGACCAATAGTAATTTGCCTTGTTGCCAAGTCAGTACTGTTTGCTTTAGAGAACAATTAGTGTCTAACTATAAATATGTTGTTCTCCATTCATCTGTAATAATGGTTTTTAAGGTACTTTTTGATTTGTGAAGTTTTGGGACATTTCCCTCATGAATCTCAAAGATCTGTTTGTCACTTATTTAAATTTCAAAAACTGAAACTTAAGGTTCTGTTCAATATACAGACTCTGATGGAACTCTTATTCCAGTGGACTCCTTCTCTTGAATTTTTTTTATCAGAGTACTTGAGCTGAATTGGGAAAGCAAGTCTTAACTTGATCTGATTTCTTGTTAATCTCTGACGTCATCCCCGACGTCCTTTTCACCCTGTTCAGGTACACCAGGCCCTTCCCTATTCTTTAAACAAACTAAGCACACTCCCACCTCAAGGGCTGTCCTCTGCTTAGAATCCTCTTTTTCCCAGTGTGACTTACTAACCCCCTTCCTTTAATGTCAGTTTTCTCAAATGTCTCTGAAATTACAGTGTACAGTATACCAATTCCTCTTCCCTGCTCTATTTTTCTTATTGGCACCTATCATTAATATACTGTTTATTTTGTTAACTTATTTTTTACTCCTGATCTCCAAAAGAATGTTAGTTCCACAAAGGCAGGGATTTAAGCCTAGAACAGTATCTGGCACAAAATAGGTGCTCATGTTTTGAATGAATGAACATATAAATTGGGCAGCAGTAACATATGTTAGAATTGAGTGGGGAAAAGTTTGGGTTTGTTTTTATTTTTTTTTATTTTTAGTTTTGCTTTTAAAGATTTATTTATTTATTTATTTACTTATCTGACAGACAGAGATCACAAGTAGGCAGGGAGTAGAGGGAAGCAGGCTCCCTGCTGAGCAGAGAGCACTATGCAGGGCTTGATCTCAGGACCCTGGGATCATGACCTGAGCCAAAGGCAGAGGCTTTAACCCACTGAGCTACCGGGCGCCCCTTGGGGTTTGTTTTTGAAAATGTGGTCTCAGGTTTGCTATTTGGGATAGGGATGGGAGATAAAAGGTTATGTTTTTGTTTTTCTTGAAAAAGCTATTTTATGTTAAAAACAAAATCCCATAGGGTGCCTTGAAACGTTTAGACACCTCATTTTTATATTTTATTATAGACACTGTATTATAGTAGGAAAAAAAACTTGAATTGGGACTTCATAACTCTGACTTATGCTATCTAACTGGTGTTTGACCTTGTTGAAGTCACTTACTTGCTATAGATTCTCTTTTTTCATCTGAAAATTGCTGGGTGCTATTCTATTTCTGAGGTTCCCTTCTATCTCTTGACATTTTGATTTCAGAAGCTTTCTAATACACTTTGGTTTATTTTAAAATTATTAGTTGTAAATTCCACAGAATTATTTGTAAAAGAAATGAAAACAAATTTTACAGTCAGATTAACTAACCTTGCACTTCCTTCAACAATTTCCTTTTAATTCTTAAATGTAGCCATCAGATACTGTGAAAGATGTCAGTTGATTAAACCTGACCGGGCACATCACTGCTCAGCATGTGACGTGTAAGTATTACTTGTTTGTTTCTATTTAACCCTAGCACTAGAAGTTGGTGACAGGAGAATGGAAGGGGAAGGATTATTTTATATGCTTTATACTTAGCAAGAACATTGTATCCTTTCCCTTTATTTGCTATGTATGCTGGGCTAACAAAAATATTTATATAAGCTAGAATATACCTTGAAGTAATCTTGGTTAAGAGTTACTGTACTGGTTGATAGAATATACTTCTTATACTTACATTTAATTTAATATTGATAAGCAAATAAGTAATAACCCCCTTGAGGGAGATAACTTTATTTCCTAGATTAAAAGACTGTCATGGAAAAAAAAGACGATCATGACATTTTTCTCATTTTTTTTTAAAGATTTTATTTATTTGACAGAGAGAGATCACAAGTAGGCAGAGAGGCAGGCAGAGAGAGGGGGAAGCAGGCTTCCCACTGAGCAGAGAGCCCGATGCGAGGCACAATCCCAGGACCCTGAGATCGTGACCCGAGCTGAAGGCAGGGGCTTAACCCACTGAGCCACCCAGGTGCCCCACTTTTCTCATTTTTATTGTTAATATTAAAACCTAATAATCCGCAAAAATACCGTTTTCAGTTACTGTCTGTGACATTGTTCCCAGAAAATTCTCTCTCTCTCTCTCTCTCTTTTTTTTTTTTTTTTTTTGTGCCCTTGTCAGAAGGTAGTGTGTTGCAAGAAAGATTCATAGTTTGGGAATCTGTACTGGTCCTTGAACTTTAGTTGGACAGGCTGTTTAACATTCTGGGTAGTAGTTTATTCATTTCCTAGATTTCAGCAGTCACTTCTTATCTGCCAGGGGATCTATTCCAAGACCCCCAGTGGATGCCCAAAACTAGATAATACTAAACCCTACATATACTATACATACATAACTATGATAAAGTTTAATTTATAAATTAGGCACAGTAAGAGATTAACAATAATAGCTAATAATAAAATAGAACAGTTATAGCAATGTATTGCAATAAAAGTTATGTGAATGTGGTCTCTCTCTCAAAATGCCTTCTGCTATACTCACCCTTACTGTGATGAGACGAAGGGAGGTAAATGACGTAGGCACTGTGACACAGCATTAGGCCACTGTTTACCTTCGGAAGTATGTCCGAAGGAGGATCATCTGCCGCTGGACTATGCGTGACTGTGGGTAGCGGAAACCAGGGGAAGCGACTATGGATAAGGGGAACTGCTGTATTTGAAATGTTCTGTGGTCTAACTTCATACAAATCTAGATTACGTGTATTGGTGAAGAGGTGAATTTGGAGGGGTTTTTTTTATTATAAAAGTACAATACTGCTTATCCAGAGAATACAATTTTGTAAATTATGTGGAAAAAATAATCATCTATAAGGCTATCATTATTAATATTTTAACGTATTTGCTCCTAAAGTTTTATTTTTATGTGTTACATATTTTTAGTGTTAATGTGTTTTATGTGGTTAAAATAGCATAGGCATTTCTGTATTTCATTTTATCTTCCTCAGCTAATTTGTAAGCTGGACCTATCTATTTTACCTAGTGCTGTGTGTACTACATCATATTAAAATGTCATTTGGCGTGGTTCCAGGCATTTGGCTATGCTCAGCTGCATTCCCAATATTAAAAATCATCTAACTATAAAAGGCCTTCTGGAAATACCAGAACTTTTCTCTAACCTACTGGTTAGTTTTTCTTTACGTTTTTTAGAGAAGGAGGCAGGGGGAGAGAGAGGCAGAGGGGAGGGAGAGAGACAATCTTAAGCAGGCTCCACACCCAGCACGGAGCCTGAAGCGCAGCTCCATCTCACAACCCTGAAATCGTCACCTGAACTGAAATCAAGAGTCAGATGCTTAACCCACTGAGCCACCCAGGCACCTCTGGGTTGGTTTTTCTAAGATGATATTTGTAAAGGTAAAAATTTAAGCCAAAGAAAGAGAAAATTTTCAGAAATTAGAATTAGGGGAATTTTTGTGCAAGGATTTTCTTATGTTTATTTGTTTTTTAGATGTGTTCTTAAGATGGATCATCACTGTCCTTGGTATGTATAAAAAAAGAGGAAATTACATTGGGGGTGGAGAGGTGGGAAGGAGAAAATTGAGAGTAATTTATCTCAGCATTCCCAAATTTTGAGGGTCAGTTCAATTACTCGATTACTCAAGATTGATCTGGTCCTATTTATATGCATATTTATGTATGTACATGCTTATATTAAATGTAGTCCTTTAATTAAATATATATTCTGATGTTATTAATCCAAGTAAGTATATATTAAGAACTAACATTAAAATTCCAAATTCCCTCATGAATTTATTAAAAACACACATCCACAATTAAGATACTGCTCCCTACTTCCCAAATGACCCATTTCTAAGTAATATTTTTTATCTGCCATATGTATTATTGTTTTTATTTATTATAGTTTAAAAATAACATTAAAACTTACTGTCTTAACCATTTCTAAGTGTACAGTTCAGTAGTATTAAATATGTTCATATTGTGTAACAATCTTCAGAAATTTTTTATCTTGCAAAATAAATTTCTATACCCATCACAGCCCCCCCAGCCCTTGGCAAACATCATTTTGTTTTTTGTTTCTGATAGTTTGTGATTTATCTTATTTTTACAGTGTGATTTTCTTTATTCTTCTAGGGTGAATAACTGTGTGGGATTTTCTAATTACAAATTCTTCCTGCTGTTTTTATTGTATTCCTTGTTATATTGCCTTTTCGTGGCTGCAACAGTTTTACAGTACTTTATAAAATTTTGGACGGTAAGTCTTTTTTGTGTCTTAAAACATATGCGTAAAAATTTTTAAGATGATATATTCATAAAGAATTCATTCTTTATTATAAATAGATGTACTTTATTTCAATTTTACTAGGTAGAATTTATGATGGATCAGAAAGCAATACCTTCATATGTTTATTTGTAAATAAATGGATATCAAATAAGATATAGTAAACTTCTTTTAGTGAGTCAAACTATTTTCAGCAATATTCTAAGAATAGACCTATCAATTTTAAGGAAGTAATTGCTTTTACTTGAGTTGAAGAAACTTCCTGCAGTTTTATAGTAATAACAGTGAAATTGCAAATAGCCCAAATAACCACTAATCCGGTTCCTGCCTCTATAGATATTAATCCTTTTTCTGTCATAAGTTGTGTTTTTTTCCACATTTTTAATTTATATCTTATAACCCTGTTTTCTTTGATTTTTATCAAATCAGTTTTATATTTTTAAAGCAGTGTTTTTACAGTTTCTTTTTTTTAAAGATGTTATTTATTCATTGTAGAGAGAGTGTGTGCATTGCATGCACTTGAGCAGGGTGGGGGTTGGAGGGGGAGGAAAGGGAGAAGCAGACTCTGTGCTGAGCACCAGCCCCACAGAAGGCTCAACCTCATGACCCTGGGACCCTAAGGTCTGACCCCAGCCAAAATCAAGAGGCAGATGCTCAACCAACTGAGCCACCCAGGCACCCCTAAAGTACTGCTTTTAAATAAATAATCAGAAATCAAAGGGGCACCTGGGTGGCTCAGTTGGTTAAGTGTCTGCCTTTGGCTCAGGTCATGATCCCAAGGTCCTAGGATTAAGCCCTGTATCTGGCTCCCACCTCAGTGGGGAGCCTTCCTATGCCCCTCCCCCCGGTGAGCGCTCTCTCTCTCTCTCTCTGCACTCCCTCAAATTAATAAATAAAATCTTTTAAAAATATAAAAGCAGTACTTTTCATTTATGATTTCTGGCTTAAGTCTATTCACTGTATATTTACACAATATTCACCCAGGTTTTCCTTCGGCATTTTAGTTGTTTTTGTTTTCACATTTAAATCTTTGATATTAAAGAAGGCATTACTGTGGTCAAAAGGTACTTTGTATCCTAACAATCCTGTTCAGAAGTTTTAAAATGGGGGCGCCTGGGTGGCTCAGTGGGTTAAAGCCTCTGCCTTCGGCTGAGGTCATTTTCCAGGGTCCTGGGATTGAGCCCCACATGGGCCTCTCTGCTCAGCAGGGAGCCTGCTTCCTCCTCTCTCTCTGCCTGCCTCTCCATCTACTTGTGATCTCTATCTGTCAAATAAATAAATAAAATCTTTAAAAAAAAAAAAAAGAAGTTTTAAAATGTAGGTTTTAAAATTGAACTGTTCAGGTGTGGTGAAGCCAGCAGATCGTGAAGAGATTACTATTGAAAAGATAGTTTGTTGCTCACAGTTTCTGAGGGAAGGGTCATACCACGCCATGCAGGGCCACACAGGGAAGCACCAGGCAGGGTAACCAGATTTAGGTTAGCCAGTTTACATAGTATCTGTGGCCCCTGGGCATAATGTTGTCCCTGGTTATCTATATGTATCCTTGGAGTGGTTAGGGCAAGGAAATTTTTTTTTTTTTTTTTTTTTTTTTTTTTTTTTAGGGCAAGGAAATTTTGCCTCTAGAGTGTAATAGTCAGATAGAGGAGGTGATATGGAATATGAACTCTGGATTGGTTAGTTTTTGTATGAGAGGTTTATTCCTTGCTCTCACTTAAGGACTGGATAGCTGTGGGAAAGTCGGTCTCTCTCCAGTCAGCACGGCCTCAGATGCCAGAGCATCAAGAATACAGAAAATAAGGGGCTCAGTCAGTTAAGCATACAAGTTTTGATTTTGGCTCAGGTCATGATCTCAAGGTTATGAGATGTTGGACTCTGCACTGGGCATAGAGCCTCCTTAAGATTCTCTCTCTCCCTTTCCCTGTGCCTCTTCCTGCCTGCCCCCACTCACTCACTCACTCACTCTCTCTGTCAAAAATAAAAATAAAAAAGAATACAAAAATTAAGAAAATATAGTTAATGCAGAAAGAGCTGTTACTACCCCAATTTCCAAAGTTGAAAACTGAGGTTAGAGAAGTTAGGAAACTAGCCAGAATTTGAACATAAATATCTCTATTTCAACATCCAACTACTTTTCACTGTGAGTTACTATTCATAGTCATACTTGGGAATTACATAATTAAAGCCTTAAGTCATCAAGCACAATTATTTTTCCAAGAAATATCTAATACTTTTTAAGGACTTTTACTAACACATTGTTGAGTTTTTAAACTTTGGGTATTTAAAACCCAGGGTATGCTAGTACTTACAGTGCCTTTGTGTATATTAGAAGAGAGTACCCAGTTCCATGTGGTCTCAGCCCAGTGAATTTTGGGTTCTGCTCTTCCCCTAATTGTAAGTATCTTTTACTTACAATTTTACAACCTTCTTAATCCTACTCAGTGGCCCTATTTAAATGAAGAGGATTCAGTGCCAGATGAATAAAATCTAAACTATAGAATTTCACATTTCTTTACCAGAAACTTCAGCAGTGTTCACATATAATGATTTATTAATCAAAGAATAAATATTTTGGAGGGTGACTGGGTGGCTCAGTTGATTAAGCATCTAACTCTTGATTTCGACTCAGATCATGATCCTCAGGGTCATCACACTGAGCCCTGATTTGGGTTCCACACTGAGCATTTCCAGAACCTTCCTGGAATTCTCTGTCCCTTTCTTTCTGCCCTTCCCCCACTCATGTGCATGCTCTTTCTGTCTCTAAAAAAAGAATAAATATTTTTAAAACTTTTTTCAGGTTTATCATAATAAGGAAAGACTAATAAACTTAAATCTTTTTCTTCAGTTAACAAATATGTATTTAGTACCTACTATGTGCCAGGCAGTGTTCAAGGCACTTTGGATATATCAGTGAACAAAACAGAGTCCTGTTTTTATAGAACTTACTTTTGAGAAGAGGATGGCATATACGCATAATAAATAAGTAAATCCTATTGTGTATTAGGAAGTAAACCCTGAAAAATAGTAAAAGTAGAGCGGGGTAAGGGTTGTGGCAAGTGTGTAGGGGTGAGTATGACAGGGGCAGATAGAAGTGCTAAAGAGAGTGATAAGAATAGACCTGCCTCAGTAAGACGATCAGATTTGAGCATAGGCATGAAGGAAGTTAATGGACACATGGGAGCAGCTAGATAAATAAAGCAAATATTAACAGACCTAAAGGGAGAAATTGAGAGCAATACAATAATAGTAGGGACTTTAATACCCCACTTTCATCAATGGATAAATCATCCAGATAGAAAATCAATAAGGTAGTTGGTATTAAAATGACACATTAGGCCAAGTGGACTTACTAGACATATAGAATACTCCATCCAAAGAAACAGAAAACACAGTGGTATAAAACTAGAAATCAGTTACAAAAAAAGAAAACTAGAAAACTCACCAATAAGAATGATCTAAAGTAACCTAACTTCACATCTCAAGGAACTAGAAGAAGAACATACAAGCCAAAGTTAGTACAAGGAGGGAAATAACATACCAGAATGGTGGGTGCCTAGGTGGCTCAGTTGGTTGAGTCTTTGGCTCAGGTCATGATGCTGGAGGCCCAGGATCAAGTCCCCGGCTCCTCCTCAGCAGGGAAGACTGCTTCTTCCTTTGACCCTCCTCCTTCTCATGCTTTCTCTCTTGTTCTCTCTCTCTCAAATAAATAAATAAAATCTTTAAAAAAGAAAAACAAATCAGAATGGAAATAAGTAGACACTAAAGAGACAATAGAAAAGATCAGTGAAAGAGCTGGTTTTCTTAAAAAGATAAACAAAATAGTCAAACCTTTACTAGACTCACAAGAAAGAAAGAGGACTCAAAATCAGAAATGGAAGAGAAAACATTATATGTAATGCCACAGAAATACAAAGGATCATAAGAGACTACTATGAACAATGATACACCAGCAAAATGGACAACTTAACAGAAATGGATAATTTCCTAGAAAATACAACGGAGACTGAATCATGATGAAGTAGAAAATCTGAAGAGATTAATTGCTAGTAAGGAGAGTAAATCAGTTATCAGTAACTTCCCAATAAACAAAAGTCCAGGACCAGATGGTTTGGTAGTGAATTCTACCAAACATACATACATACATACATTTATTTATAAATAAAGATTTTTATTTATTTATTTGACAGAGAGAGACACAGCAAAAGAGGGAACATAAGCAGGGGGAGTGGGAGAGGGAGAAACAGTCTTCCCAAAGAGCAGGGGGCCCGATTCAGGGCTCCATCCCAGGACCCTGGGGTCATGACCTGAACTGAAAGATGTTTAATGACTGAGCCACCCAGGTGCCCCTCTACCAAATATTTAAAGAACTAATGCTAGTCCTCAAAATCTTCCAAGAAAATAGGAGACGGAACACTTCCAAATTCATTTTATGAGGTCAGTATTACCCTGATGCCAAAATTGGACAAGGGCACTATAAGAAAATAAAATTATAGGCTTTATATACTTGTTGGCCAAAGATGTAAAAATATTCAAAACAATATTAGCAAGCTGAATTCAGCAATTCATTGAAAGAATCATACACTGTGATCATGTGGGATTTATTCCAGGGATGCAGATATGGTTCAGCATCTTTAAATCAATCAGCATGACATACCATATTAACAAAATGAAGGAAGAAATATGATCATCTCAAGAGATACAGAAAAGCATTAGATAAAATTCAACATCTATTTTTGGTAAAAATTCTTAACAAAGTAGGTATGGAGGGAATATATCACAACACAGTACAGACCTTATATGACAATCCCATAGCTAACATCATACTCAGTGATAAAAGGCTTAAAGCTTTCCCCCTAAGATTAAGAAAAAGACCAGGATTCCCACTCTTGCTATTTATTCAACACAATATGTATTGGAAGTCCTAGCTAAAGCAATTAGGCAAGAAAAAGAAAGAATTCAAGTAGGAAAAAAGTAAAGCTGTCTCTATTTGCATAATACATAATATTATATTTAGAATACCGTGAAGTCTCCACCAAAAACTATTAAAACCAAGAAACCAATTCACTGGGTGTTGTGCAAAAAGAATGAATACTGTTACGCTGAAAAAATAAATAAAATGGGAAAAAAAAAAAAAAGAGTAGTTGCAGAGTTCAAAATCAATTGCATTTCTATACACTAGTAACAGACTATAGGAAGAGAAATGAAGAAAGATAGGTGAGAGACCTGTACACTGAGAACTATGAGAGACTGATGAAAGCAATTGAAGGCACAAATTAATGGAAAGTTAATCTGTGCTCATGAACTGGAAGAATTAACATTGTTAAACATGGAGAATTAATATTGTTAAAATGTCCATACTACCAAAAGCCATTTACAGAATCAGTGCAATCCCTAACTTTTTCACAGAAAAACTTAGACATCTTCAACACAGACATTTTTCACAGAAATAGAACAAACAGTTCTAAAATTTGTGTGGAACCGCAAAAGACCCCAAATAGCCAAGGCAGTCTTGAAAAAGAAGAACAAAGCTGGAAGTATCACACTTCTTCATTCCAAACCATATTACAAAGCTGTAGTAATCAGAACCCTGGTATTGGCGTGAAAACAGACACATAGACCAATGGAACAAAAGAGATAGGTCAGAAATAAACCGATGAATCTTTGGTCAGTTAATTTACAACAAAGGAGCCAAGAGTATACCGTGGGTAAGGGTAGTCTCTGTAATAGATAATGTTGGGGAAAATGGATAGTCACATGCAAAAGAATGAAACTGGATCTCTATCTTACATCATAACAAAAATCAATTACAAATGGATTAAACACTTGAACATAAGCTCTGAAACCATAAATCTAGATTTTAAAAACATTAGCAATAAGCTCCTTCACATTGGTCCTAGTGATGATTTTTTAGATTTAACACCAAAACCAAAATAACAAAAGCAAAAGTAAATAAGTGGGACTACATCAGTCTGAGATGTTTCTATACAGCAAAGGAAACAATAAAACAGAAGGCAGCATACTGAATGGGAGGAGATACTTGCAAGTCTTATATCTGATAAGAGCTTAATAGACAAAATATATAAAGAACTCCTACAACTCAGTAACCACCTCCCAAAAAAAAGAAATTTAAAAATTGGGCAGAGGATCTGAACAGACATTTTCCAAAGACATGAATGGCCAGCAGGTACACGAAAAATTGCTCAGTGTCTCATCAGGGAAATGCAAATCAAAACCACGGTGAGATACCAACTCATACCTCTTAGAATGGCTGTTATCAAAAGATAAGAAGTAGTATTGGCGAGGATGTGGAGAAAAAGGAACCCATGTACTGTTGGTGGGGATGTAGATTGGTTTAAGCACTATGGAAACAGTATGAAGATTCCTCCAAAAATTAGAACTTGTTGATCCAAGCAATTCTACTTCTGGATATTTATCCAAAGGAAATGAGAACACTAACTTGAAAAGATATGTGCATGCCCCATGTGCATTGCTGCTTATTTATAATAGCCAAGGCATGAAAACAACCTAAGTGTCCCATCAGTGGATGAATGGGTGAAGAAAACTCTGTGTGTGTGTGTGTGTGTGTGTGTGTGTATACATGTACGTGTACGTGTACACAAATGGAATATTACTTGGCCATAAAAACTTAGGAAATCCTGCCATTTGTGATCACATGGATTGGCCTGGAAGACATTACACTAAGTAAAATAAGTCAGAGAAAGACAACTGTTTTTGTCACTTATGTAGAATCTAAAAAAAATTTTTTTGGACTCCTAGATAACAGATTGGTGATGGTTGGGGCAGTGGGTGGGGGATGGGTAAAGTGGATGAAGGTGCTCAAAATAACATGAATAAGTTTGGGGTACATAATGAACAATATGGTGACTATAGTTAGGTATATTTGAAAGTTGCTAAGATAGTACATCTTAAAAGATCACATCACTAGAAAAAATTTTTGTAATTGTGGTATGGGTGTTAACTAGACTTATTGTGACTTTTGCAATGTGTACATATATTGAGTCATGGTTTACACCTGAAACTAATAGAATGTTATATGTTCAGTTATATCTCAATTTTTTAAAAAGAGTGTGATCAGGGTAGATTTCCGAAGGTAAGAGTTGAGCAGAGACTTAAAGGGAGTTAGTGAACATTTGAGAAAAGAACATTTTTGAAAAAACATCTGGAGTTTGGAGCAAAGGCCCCAAACTAGGAGCGTCTCCTCCATGTTTGTTTAACAGCAAGGAGGCTGAATAGTGTGGCTGGAGTAGAATGAGCAAGAATGGGATTAATGAGAAGTCCAGGCAGTGGGCCTTGGAGAGTGTTGGAGGACTGTGTCTTTCGTGCCTCAGTGAAACGGGAGCAGAGGAGTACCATGGTCTTAGGGGAATGGATCACTGTGATCACAGAGCTGAAAACCAGACTGCAGGCAAGTGACAGCACCTCTTCGGAGGCTTTTGCAGTCATAGTGAGTGAAGGCGATGAGAGATCTTCGAGTTTTCAGAAACTGCTAATCAGAAGATTTCAAATAAAAGCTATTTGCTCAAAAAATTAATTTTCTTTCCTAGATTTAAATCTCTTTAAAAAACAGAGGGAAAGTATATATTTAAAGTGTACCGTGAATGTGCTTGAGGAGCTAAATATTCTTTGTTTTGTTTGTTTGTTTGTTTTAGGAGCTAAATATTCTTGTCTGTTTTCACTTTTGTGACCTTTAGAAAACAACATCTCAGTGTTCCTTCAAAACAAAAGATTTATAAAACTAGTGTTCAGGATAATTTTGTATAAAATTTGGTTTCTTAATACATTATCTCTATTTGTACAAGCTTTGCCGCAGGAAGTCTACAGAGAGTTGTCCAAAGGTAAAATAACATTATTGCCATGCCATTCTTGTGACAGTTTATAGTAAATATGTATAATATTCATTTGCTTCACAAGATGGGAAGTTAAAAGAATTGCTTGGTATGTTTAAAAGGCACTGTGGTTACTCTGGGAGAGAAGAGTAAAAAATATATGTCAGAATAATCTAATGCTAAAAACCTTCATTTTATCCTGTAAACTATGTTTAAATCAAGCCAGGACCACCTCATGTTCTAGTAGAGTCTGTAATTTGCCCATATGGTTTTATTTTAAGAGCTAACACTTAGAGGCTTCCTCTTTCTCCTACTAATAGGTACTAAGATTTTGCTTCTGTTGAAATGAATATAGCCATAAGAAAAGGGGTAACAGCAAACCTGTTTTCATTCACTAATACCTTGTGGTAAATGTATTTACCAAAACTGCTAATTACCCCCCCCCCCCAAAAAAAAGTGTAGGAATTGAGTGAGGTTAAAAAAGGTAGGGGATTGGGGCGCCTGGGTGGCTCAGTGGGTTAAAGCCTCTGCCTTCGGCTCAGGTCATGATCCCAGGGTCCTGGGATCAAGCCCCGCATCGGGTTCTCTGCTCAGCAGGGAGCCTGCTTCCTCCTCTCTCTCTCTCTCTGCCTGCCTCTCTGCCTACTTGAAATGTCTGTCTGTCAAATAAATAAATAAAATCTTTATAAAAAAAAAAAAAGGTAGGGATTGAACAGCTGAGAGCATGGGGATATATGCTGGGATCTTCCAAAAATAGAAATTAAGTACACAAATTTTATCACAATTAGTATCTGATTAGCAGCATTTATAATTAAAATAAGCAAATACTTTAGCATAGATAAGGAAAACCCCTTGTATATCCTGGATATCAGGGAAAGCTTATGAATATATGCATAAAGTACAAAAGAAAAAATGAGTTAAAAATGCATCTTTTTTATTGAATATATTACTACATTTTTTAAATGTTTAAGAGTAATTTTTTTAAATGACTCTTTCAACCTTTCATACAAGCAAGCTCCTTTGATAATGCCAGTTTTCTGTTTTGGGAGATGTTGCTTTTGGATTTATTACCTGAATTTATTTTATATTCTTCACATCTGGCAAGATTTTTGGTACATTCAGCAGTCTTTAGGAAGAATCAAATAACAATATACTTTAAGGGCTGACTGTTCTAAAGTTAACTCTTCTTTCTTCCTTCCTCAGAATGAACTCTCTGATACACGTGCGAAGTTCCACGTACTTTTCCTCTTCTTCGTGTCTACAATGTTCTTCATCAGCGTTCTATCACTTTTCAGCTACCACTGCTGGCTAGTTGGAAAAAACAGAACAACAATAGGTAAGTAGGCTAAAAGAAATCATAATTATTTAGGAAAATGACCATAAATGACTATGAAATCATGAGGACAATACTCAGATGATAAAGAAATAGAAAATCATTCTGTATTAAGGTTTACTGTGACTAGATAAGAACAATGGGTATATAATAAATGTAGAGTTTCAATATTTTGAAGATTGAGGATGTGAGATTGGTATTTGCATGTATTTTCAGTAGTACACTGTATATAAAAGAACTATATAGATTTTATTTTTTTAAGATTTATTTATGTATGAGAACAAATAAGCAAGCAGAGGGAGAGGGAGAAGGAGAGAAGCAGGGCTCAGTCTCATGACCCTGAGGATCATGACCTGCACCAAAACCAAGAGTCAGTCGCTTAACGAACTGAGCCATCGAGGCACCCCCCCCACAGCTTATCTTCTGGCTAAAACGTATTCTTTACATTTTTCCTCACCTGTGATTACACGTGACTGGCGTGTTCCCTGATTGAGGCTAAGGAGTAGCATTTTTTTTTTAAGATTTTATTAATTTATTTGGCAGAGAGATCACAAGTAGGCAGAGAGGCAGGCAGAGAGAGAGAGAGAGGAGGAAGCAGGCTCCCTGCTGAGCAGAGAGCCCGATGTGGGACTCGATCCCAGGATCCTGAGATCATGACCTGAGCCGAAGGCAGAGGCTTAACACACTGAGCCACCCAGGCGCCCCTCACAAGTAATTTCTTATCTTCTCCCCTTTATAACCTTACACAGACATTTCTTCTTTCAAGCCCATCACTGTCACTCTGCCTCTAACTTCTGAGGATGAATGTCTTTTCTGGTATCTAAGGTTAATCTATAGAACTCTTCTAGAGGATGTCTCCTTTCCTCTAGAATTTTCTTCCATCGATTTTTACCTTACTTTTCTATATCATCAGCCTTTTCCAATTCCTCTCTCCCTGGCTTTTTATCCTTAGCTAATAAAACATGATAAAATAAATTGTATTTTTAAATAAATAAAAAAACCTTTTTCTTGTGAAATGTGTATTTTTCTCTAGTCCCCACTCAGCATCACTTAATAGCCAAACTTGAAATAATGGTCTCTGATCACCTTCTGCTTCTTTATCTTTTATTTTTTTTCAAGATCGTGCTCACATACTACTACCCCCATTCACAGATGTATATCACAGTGTAGTTTTATTAGAATTTGTTAGATTGTGGGTTCTTTGGTAAGAATTTCATCTCATTTATCTTTGTATCTCAAACACCTGGGACTGTGCCATTAGGCAAATAGTAAGAATTTCATTAAGTCATAAATGAGTGAGTTGCAAGAGCTAGCATATCTTTTTAAAACGGTGAGATAGAGTGAACACACTTCAGGAGATTTTTAGTAATATTAGATAATAGGTTTCACATTTTCATTTTATAAAGGTGATGAAATACTCAGAGGTGGTATTTTTTCCCAAATAAGTTTCAGAAATTTATCTTTTAATTATTATAATTATCTTATTTTAAATTATATAATTTTGATATCAAAAATATAAAGTGGGCGCCTGGGTGGCTCAGTGGGTTAAGCCTCTGCCTTCAGCTCAGGTCATGATCCCAGGGTCCTGGGATTGAGGCCTGCATCAGGTTTTCTGCTCAGCAGGGACCCTGCTTCCCACCCCCCCCCGCCTGCCTCTTCACTTACTTGTGATCTCTCTCTCACTGTCAAATAAATTTTAAGAGTCTTTTTTAAAAAAAGATATAAAGCAAGAAAATTGCTACTTTCCATCCTCATATATTTTTAAATAGATTAACTCTTTTTTTTATATATGTATATATAACAGAATCATTCCGCTCCGCCACATTTTCATATGGACCTGATGGAAATGGTTTTTCTCTTGGATGCAGTAAAAATTGGAGACAAGTCTTTGGTGATGAAAAGAAATACTGGCTACTTCCAATATTTTCAAGGTAATGTACAAAAAGCAGGTCTCAGAAATTACAGAATCTGTGATAGTCTGTCTCTCTGGTTAAATGGCTGAAGAATCAGAGAATATAGTATGTAATGACATCTTATGAGCCTTGAGAATGAAAACTCAGAACATCTTGATTATATAAAGTATTTTTCATGTTTTTTATTAAACTCTCCCCAAAAAGAGTTTGGGCATATATTTGAATGGAAAGTAGAAAAAAAGATGATTCCTAAAAATAACAATCACTCTTTTTCCTTCAAGATGAAAATAAGTTGTTTGAAATAGAGAATCATAAGACTTTATACTTATTAGCTATATCTTCAAAGATTCTATCACAGATTATGTATTCTGTTGTGTCTTAAAAGAAGACCTAACACATAATGCAATTTTTAACTTCAAATTTAAATGAAAGTATATCCTTGAGATGATTCAGTTCCCTTTTCTCCCAAATTCCCAGCCATCTTAGGCCATCTATATCCAAAGTCATTACAGGAAAGTAAAAAATATTTGAAATTCAAGTGACATATTTATAAATGTTATAGGATTTTTCCCTCTTGTTTAGCTGTATTTCCTATATTTTTGTCTGAAAATAACATTTGCTTTCACTTTTGAAAGACATTTTTGCTTAGCATATAATTCTAGATACTGCTTCACTGTCTTCTGGGTTACATTTTTTCTCACATGAAGTTTGCAGTCATTCTTTTTTCACTCCATATGTATTGTGTCTTATTTTTCACTTGGTGCTTTTAAGATGTGCTTTTTAGCACGAGTTTCATGCAGTTTGATTATGATGTGCCTTGCTATATAGTTTTCTTTATGTTTCTTATGCTTGGAATTGGTTGAGCTTCTTGGAACTACGATTTTATAACTTTCATCAAATTTGGAAAATATTTTAACCATTATTTCTTTAAATACTTATTCTGTCATCCCCACCCCCCCTTCCCCATTACTGTAGAGACTCCAGTTACATGTATATTAGTACACTTGAAGTTCTACCACAGCTCTCTGGTACACTGTCCAATTTTTTGTTCAGTCTTTTTTCTGTGTTTCATTTGATAGATCCTATTGTTGTACATTTAAGCGCATCAGTCTCTTTTGTGTACTTTATCATCTCCTGTATTACAAGGTTTTTCCACACTGACTAGATAGAACACAGACTAGAATTTTTTAAAATTATTTTCTCTAAGCCAAGATTTCAATATTGACTGGTTTGGTTTTGGTTTTTTTCCTCTTTCTTTAAAGATGTTGTTCCATTAACTTCTGGCTTGCATTGTTTTTGACAAGACTCAGACTCACTCTTATCTGTATTCCACTGTTTGTAAATTAATTTGTCCTTTTTTTTTGCGCTTTGGTTACTTTTAAGATTTTATCTTTATCACCGATATTAAACCATTTGATAACCATCATTATCAAATGGCTTCTTGATACCATTGGTATGGTTTGTGTTTATCCTCTCTGGAGTTCATTAGGCTTCTTGGATCTGTTAATTTATAATTTTCATCACATTTGAATAATTTTCATGCTCTCCCTCCACTGGTTTTCTCGTTATCTCTCTCTGTCATAAATAAATTTTAAAAATAAATAAATAAATAAATTTTGCTCCCTCCCTTTGGGAGTTACTTGTGTTTTAGCTTGGTCCTTTTGAGGCTGTTTTAAGCCTAGATTCACAGGTGTAGCTTAACATTCATCAAAATGCTCCAGTAAAATGTTGTGCACTTGTTGTGGCCCTTTCTTTGCATATCTCCCTCTTCCTCAGCTCTGTCCAGTAGATTCAAGCTACCGCAACTTCTTGAAACACCCATCTCTGTCACCTCAGTTGATTGAGACTACCTTACTCTACTTTTTTTTCCTAGTGGTACTCAAGTCCTGGCAGAAACCTGGGACTTGGTTGGTTTCTCTTTTTTCAGAGACCACAGTTCTGTGTTGTTTGTTTGGAAAACAGTTATTGTATATACTGTTCAGTTTTCTGGTTGTTCATGACAGAAGGTCACATTTCCCTGTTATACATAATTTTAATAATTTTAAAATGTGAAATTAAGATATGTCCATACTTTTTTTTAGATTGTAAACTTCTTGAGGGCAGAGGTTTTCTTCTCTTTTGTTCACTGCTATATCCCTAGTCCTGATAATAGTACCCAGGCATCATAGGCATTTAATAAAATATTTGTCAAATGAATAAATATTTGGAACTTACATCTTGCATTTCAATTTGAGCTTCTTCAGTGTCTTAAATGATTGTGATGAGTAGGTCAGTTACCCAAACATTTGATTACCTGTGTTTGAGATATCATAATCTTAATAGGGAATCATAATCTTAATAAGCATTATAATGTCAATTACCCAAATATTTAATTAGCCAACTTCCCAGATATTTAAATGTCTGTGTTTGAGGTATCATAACTTTAATAGGCATCATAATCTTTTTTTTTAAGAGTTTTATTTATTCATTTGAGAGAGAGAGAGAGCAAATGAGAAAGCACAGGCAGGGACTATGGCAGAGGGAGAGGGAGAAGCAGGCTCCCTGATGAGCAGGGAACCCGATGCAGGACTCAATCCCCAGGACCCTGGGACCATGACATGAGCCAAAGGCAGCTGCTTAACTGACTGAGCCACTCAGATGCACCAGGCATTATAATCTTAATAGTCATGAAAGATATCTTTTAAGCCGCTGCCTTCAGCTCAGGTCATGATCTCGGGATCCTGGGATCGAGTCCCGCATCGGGCTCTCTGCTCAGCGGAGAGCCTGCTTCCCTTCCTCTCTCTCTGCCTGCCTCTCTTGTGATTTCTCTCTGTCAAAGAAATAAATAAATAATCTTTTAAAAAAAAAAAAAAAATATATATATATATATGTAAATTATAAGAGAAGACAGCTTATTTCTTCAGTAAGGCTAGTAACCCTAGAGAATTTTAAGAATTATTCTCTGAAATGACGGATTATAATTTCTTTATACTATGTTTTTGAAGAAGAATGGTTGTTGAATTTGATCACCTTGATTTAAGTTAATATGATTTAAATTTATTACTGATATTTTTCATTTTGCAGCTTGGGTGATGGTTGCAGTTTTCCAACTCGCCTTGTGGGGATGGATCCAGAACAAGCTTCTGTTACAAATCAAAATGAATATCCTAGAAGGTGTACTTCTTATCATTAAGTTGTTCATTATTCATTATAAAACAAACTGTGTGTATGTGCTGTACATACATATCTGGTAAATACAGTAGTAATTTGTAAGTCAACATAGATAGGGAAAGAGAAATTCTATGTAAAATTTTTTTTAACTGAGAGCTAATATGTGTGGGTACCTAATATGCTTAGTATAACCATATTTATTATCTTCCAAACCAGAACATTTGGAGAATAAGAAAGAGAATGCTTGCTTTTTAATAGTTGAACCAGGACAAACACATGTAACTGGAAATGTCTGGGCAAGCCAGGAAACACGGCTATCCTAAATATGCTACATCTTTCTAGAAACTAAGACATTCTTTCAAGATATGATTCTTGGTTTATATCAGCTATATTTTTTCAAAGAAATTAGTCATACTATCTACCATTATATCTTGATAAACAAATTTAAACTGCAGTGTAAAAATAATAGGGAGAATTTTAAAAATATTAATGTAAAATTTTTTCTCATTCATTCATCTTAGAGGATACTTTTTCAGTATTTGCATGGTAAGCAAACCAATTCAAAAATTCAAAGAAATAGTTCATTTTTTTTATATTTAATTAATTTATTTTTTTCAGCGTAACAGTATTCATTGTTTTTGCACAACACCCAGTGCTCCATGCAATACGTGCCCTCCCTATTACCCACCACCTCTTCCCCCAGCCTCCCACCCCCGCCCCTTCAAAACCCTCAGGTTGTTTTTCAGAGTCCATAGTCTCTTATGGTTCGCCTCCCCTTCCAATTTCCCTCAACTTCCTTCTCCTCTCCATCTCCCCATGTCCTCCATGTCATTTGTTATGCTCCACAAATAAGTGAAACCATATGATACTTGACTCTCTCTGCTTGACTTATTTCACTCAGCATAATCACTTCCAGGCCCATCCATGTTGCTACAAAAGTTGGGTATTCATCCTTTCTTTTTTTTTTCTTTTTTTTTCTTTTTTTTAATAAATATATAATGTATTTTTATCCCCAGGGAAACAGGTCTGTGAATCACCAGGTTTACACACTTCACAGCACTCACGATAGCACATACCCTCCCCAATGTCCATGTGGGGTTGGGAGAGGGGGAAGGGGTTATGGACATTGGGGAGAAATAGTTCATTTTAAATGAGATTTTAAAGAAGTCAAATAGATAAAAGTGAAATAGTCAAAATTTATTTAGGACAGAAATAAATTGTGGGGCATGAGGGGTTATAAATTCCAAGACAGTCTATTAGTATCAGAACATAGACCTTCAAACCTACAGTCTTAGGATCTTAAAACTCTTAACATTTATTGTGCATCTGAACAAGTCACTTAAACTGTGTGAGACTCGGTTTCACTCGGTTTCCAGCTCTATAAAATGAGGATAACCATACCTACCTCCAAGGGTTATTGTGTTGACATAATGTGTTTAAAGCACCTAACACAGTATCTGGCCTGTAGTAAGTACACAGGAAATACTAGTTCCCTTTTCCTTCTGTTCCTCCATTCCTTCCCTCCCTGGATCTCTTAGCAAGAAAAGTAAGTCTACGCTAAGTCACTAAATCATTTTTTCCCCTTAGATCTAAACTGCAGAGGTAGAAAGCAGAAAACTTGGGAAATGACAGGTAATTTTTTTGTCCTGGCCACAGACATAGATCCTCACCTTGTGCTACCTTACAGCTCTTGATTAACATGTTTTAAAAGTTTCAAACCGGCCTCTGAAGCTTTTTTCTTTTGTCTAATTGTTTTTATTGGCACTGCTGGAATATAGATTCTTGGGTTTAGAGAGCCATTCAGTCGGGGGGGGGAGGGCGCATATTTTTCTTTTGAAGATAGAGTTTTTCTAGAGTGCTGAGATCTCATGAGTTGCCCTCACATATTTAGGAGAAGGAATACTAACTTGCTGCTTATTAATTAAGTATCCTTGATTGAGCATTAAACTGTTTACTAAATTATTTCTTCCTCTTTTCAGTATTGGCTCAAATCAACCCTTTCCTATCAAACCACTTAGTGAATCAAAAAACCGATTGTTGGACAGTGAATCTCAATGGATAGAGAATGGATCTGAAGAAGGCACTGTCAGATCAGGTAATACTTGTCATTTGAAAACAGTGCTTTTTCTGGTTAAAATGAAGATCAACCAGATTTAACAAGTATGTAAAAATCAAAATAACATATTTTAAAATACTAAGATTTGGGGCACCTGGGTGGCTCAGTGGGTTAAAGCCTCTGCCTTCGGCTCAGGTCATGATCCCAGGGTCCTGGGATCGAGCCCCGCATCGGGCTCTCTGCTCAGTGGGGAGCCTGCTTCCTCCTCTCTCTCTCTCTCTCTCTCTCTGCCTGCCTGTCTGCCTACTTGTAATCTCTGTCTGTCAAATAAATAAATTAAATCTTTAAAAAAATACTAAGATATGTGACACTTTTTGATAAAATACCTTACAAATGGGGTGTCAGTGTTTATTGGTACCTTTTATGGAACAGGAGGTTTGAGTGAGGAAGTTATAGTGGCTCTTGCTGTGTTTTGTTCTGTTCAGAGCTGGGATTTTCTTTTGTTACCTAGCCGCATACTTCTTTACCTCAGATATAGAAAGTTCTTTTGGCATTCTCTGTTCTGAATAACATTTGAACAAGATTATTCCTTAGTGTCTTAACTTTTACGTTTTTGAAAATAATTTTTGAAATGTATTGTAGTCTTTGCTGCTTCAATATAAAAAGAGTGTACCAAATATATTTTAACCTTTTCTTGATGACTCAATCTTTTCAGGAATTGTGGATGCATTATAGAACAGTTGATAAGTCAGAGATGGTCTTTCAAACCAGATCGTGTTTATAACATAGCCTGGCCACCGAACAAGCATTATAGCCTAAAATATATGCATGGTGGTTTTCACAGTACTAGTAATAACATTGCCATCATCTTGTACTGTGGGAAAGTGTTTGGACATTCAGATCATTTGGTGCCAACTCGAGGAAATACCTTAAAACTTTAAAACTTACTGTGGGAATTTCTGATTTTTTTTTCTTTTTTGACTTTTAGCAGCACTTAAATTATTCTCTTGAATTGGTATCATTAGGATCTTCATTAGAATCATTAGAACCCTTGTAGGTCAAGGGAAAAATTCATTTCATGGGCTTTGTAATTATTGCTGCTGAACATCTTTAAAAGCCAATGGACATTTCTACAGATATAAGCATAAAACCAGACTTTCAGCTCTTAGCACTGCTTTACTTCTGGGTTCTCCAAGAGGATAAATGCTTGACACCATAAACCTATTTAGTGCTTACATAAAAGTTGCTTTTACTGTAATCATCAATTTTACCAATTAGCCAGAAACTTAATACTTCTTTTTTTTTGTCCTGTCATATATAATTATGTGCTTACAGGGACAAATAACCATGTTACAGTGGCAATAGAAAATTGAGTACCACTTGTTCATAACTAACCATTTGAATAAGAGCAAGGTAAGACAGTATAAAGGTAATTTTCCTTGAACAAATGCAGTTATTTGCATATTTTGTCATCTCAGAACAATTCGCAAGTCAATTTTTTTTACTCTTTTAATTATATCAGCAAAATTGGGTAGTTCGGAAGATATTGGAAGGTAATATAGCTACTTAAATCCCATTTTTCTAACCACTCCTAGTGCAATCTTTGTAAATATGTATTAAATATGTATTGGTAGATTAATGAGGAAACTAAAAGCTGATTTGGGTTGATATGTGGACAGCTAATCTTTTCAGTAAACAGTATCCTGTTAATTAGTTTAAGAAAGAAGAGTGATGAATTAGGCTGCAGAAAAGACTGACGAGGTGCATCTGTAGGACGTAGTTGGGAAAGACACAACAAAAGATAAGTTTACTGTACCCAGCCACACTGAGGAGCTGTTCTCAATCTGGGTAGCCCTGAGACAATAGCCAGAGGAAATTAATTTAAATAGCAATCGAGGACATTCCAGACAGAGTGAACATAATCTGTAGTATCATCAGTGAGAGTAATGTAACTAAGTTGAATTTTGAGGGATGTAGTGAATTCTGTCTCTCCTGATGCTTAGCTCAGTGACTCAGTAGCATTTTAGGCAGCTTTAAGATTTTTTGAAATCTTTATAATGTGTATTGGTTACCTTTTGTTCCATAACAAATTACCACAATCTTAGCAACTTAAGACAACATCCATTTAGTACCTCAGTTTCTCTGTGTCAGGAGTTCATTTTGGTCAGAGTTCTCATCTGGAGTCTCTATTAGAGAAACATCTGCTTCCCTGCTCAGCATTTTTCATTAGTGTTCAGTTCCCTACAGAGGACCCAGAGCCAATGTCCAAAGTGATAGCCAGAGGCTAAAACCCAGACTGAATCAGAACTCTCAGTGGGGGCTTGTGTCAGGCTGGACTCCGAAGATGAGTGGTGATTTATCGTGTGGTGATCACGTCAGCCAGAACTGTGGCTGCGGTATAGCCCTGGTTCTAGGATAATGTCTGATGCTCCACAACCTGTAAGTACTGCTGTGGGTAATTCCCCATATCCTATAGCAGTCTTACAAAGAGGTAAATAAGGTATCTCCTCAGCTTATGTCCAAGTTAACATTAAGGGAGAACTGTAAGAATCTACCTCTTTTAAAATGCTCTCTTGATTGCTTCAGAGGAAGAAAGAGATATCACTCACTGTTCATAAAAATCTTTGTTATTATTACAGTATTAGTAGTTTTAAAATATTTATTCCATCTCGTTATTTTAGTAGCTTTGTACCTTAGCGCACGGAACTATTTAATATACCTTTATTTTCAGGAATATAAAATAAATTTTAACCAATAACTCAATTATTTCTGGTTTTATAGGTTTATAAAAACATATTATGGACTGATATTTTCAGTTTTATTTGCAAGAAATGATCAATGGAATGAAATAACTGAAGTATAAGAGAAGATATATTTTTTAAAAAGGAAGCCTTTGTACAGATCGCCGGATCCACAGAAGCACTACCCCAGCGCAGAAAGATGCCTTAAATACACCCATTTGTGCTACATCAACTTACTGCTACAAAAGTGACTTAATTTTACTCTGGAAATAACACCCACCTGTTATGAGATGCTACACTATGAGCTATCAAGTCACATGTTAACAGAGTATATGTATTTTTTTGACATCTGAGTTACATAATTAAGAGTTGTTTCTTAGTATCCATATAGAGTTTCACTCTTGAAACACAAGCTGAAAAGTCATCTTAAGTACATGTAGGGCAGTATAGTGGCTGAAGGTGAATAATAATATCTATTTACTGTTGCTTATACTGTGTAAGGAAAAGAAAATAACTTTTTTTTTATTGGGTGTTGCTGATTTATAATTACTATTTTATACTTTTCAACATTTATAATAAAATTTTTTATTGTTGGCTATAACACTCAGAAAGATTCAGATATCTAAATATAATTATTTAAAACATGGAGCACATTTGTATGATTCATTGATGGCTTAGTTCTAAGCATTAATATAACCATGTAATGTAGTGTTGTGCCCGAGGCTTAAAGGAAACTTGACAGTAAAGGAACCATTTTTGGTTCTCACTGCATTTAAATTACTTTTTTGTTAAACTTTCATGGGTATTTTTATGGTCAGGGAGTCACAAAGGCACATGTGCTATAGAAATATTGGACACAGAAAGTGGCAGTGGCTAGAAGAAAAGTAAAGAGGAAGATAGGCAGGTATTATAAGCTGTTAAAAATTATTTATGGCCCCAAGGTATTGGCCCCAACATGCTATTGACTTTCAAATGACAATTTAGGTGATTACTAGAAATTACTTTGAAACTTTTTACAGTATTCTAGTACAGCTTAAACAGTGATGAAAGGCAGTTTGAACTAGGGTAAAACTGCTTAGTGTAATTCTGCTTTCTGGAAAGAAATTCTAACCTAAGCAGTCATTTAAGACTTCCAGTCTGAGCGGTGGCTTCCAGTCTTACACACAAAATTTTAAATCTGACTTTCTAAACACCAGCCCCTTTCTGCCTGGTAGATCTAGATCTCCTTTTTCTTTTGAAATGCAATCTAAGTGACGGGAATTGTTACATTAATTTTAAAGGCAAATACTGTATTCTATAAAGGAGAAACCAGGTAGAAATATTACTCCTCATGTATCCTGTTTGGTCAAATATACACAAACCAAAATGATTCATTGCTTCCAGCATCGGGTAGGGATAAATCTTAACCAGCATCTGTAAATACCAACTGTTACAGTTTCCCTATCTGTAAAATGGAATTGGGGGGAAAGCGTGTTATGCATGAGTTGGACTAGATGACCTCTCACATTCTTTGATTCCTAATTTTGTAAAATTAACCTTACATTTCATTCATCCAACAAATATTTTTGGAGTATCTTCTGTATGCCAAACATATGCTAGGGATAGTGCTATACATTATGCTAATGTAGCATATATTTTATACTCAGCTTTTCTAGTTATTAGTTCAGAGGATTTGTCTAATTCTGTTGGCCGTACTAATACTAGATTTTAAAAGGAAGTTATGTGTTTTTTTTTCCTTTTGAATCAAAGGAATGAGTTAGCTTTGAAAATATAGTTTGGAATACTATTATTATGATTCTTCTATTTTTATTTCAACTTTGTCGTCCCAATAATCTTGACTCTAGAACTGAGATTAGTTAAGGGATAACAAAATATCACTTCATTTTGGCATTTTGTGTATTATAAGGAAATTGTGAATGTTTAAACCTACTTGACTACTTTCAGAATTATTCTCCTGGTACTTTTTGTGAGCATTTCTACATTTAGATCAAAGGATTTTCATGCGTTTTCATGATTAACAATTGAGGAGACATAAATTTCCCCTTTAACCTATCCAGGCACTTTTGTGGTGGTGTATCTTTCTCTTTTAAGTTGTATTTCACCGTCATCTTTAATAGCATAGCAATTTTCACTTGAAATTTTGAAATTTGAAAATTTTACAGAAATTTTCATTTGAAGCCTTTTGCTTTAGTTACCTTCGCTTTAATTTATAGCCAACATTTTGCCACATTCTAAATATTTGGCTGATTTATTCATACATATTACTGGTTGTTCAGCAAGGGCTTACAAGCTGCATGGGAGTCAGGGCAAGGCTGCCTCTTTGGTATTTGAACTGATATTGATTAGTTCTATCAACTCTTTGGGGGGGGGGATGGTCAAAATGAAAGCCTTCAAAATGTATTAGTGCTATCTCTGGTCCGTCAAACACTTGAATAGTTGTGGTGTGATATTTAAGGAAAATAAAGTTGAATTTCAGGTCTTGCCATTGCCATTAAAGACAAAGTCGACAGGAGTCTTGGTTTTACCTGGGTACAGATTTACTTAAATATTCAGTACCTAGGGCATCTGACCAATATCACTTTGCCAAACCAAAGAGCAGCAGCAGTACAGTAGTTATTAAACATAAACATGTTTACAGAGTTTAATTCCATCTTTACATGTGGATGATTTTAAAAACCTTTTTACATATTGAATGGTTTTGATCCAATGTGTCATAGGTGAATTTAATTGTAAGGTTAGTTTAAATCAAATATGCAATGTTTACTTGAATTTTAATTCCTTTAGAACGACTTTGACTATGTTTACAGGATTGTTCAAGTTAAAGATTATCAGACACATGAGATGTCCATTCAGTAATCTTTAAAGCAAATGTGTAGTAAGGGCTTAGTGTTAGGATCTGTGTATTTGGGGCACCGAATAGACAGTGATTTACAAATATGTTTTATGTTTTGTTCTAGGACTAGCACTGCTATCAATGGAAACTATTTTTCAAATAACTAATCTGTTATTAAGAAATTAATCATATTTTTGCATTTCAGCCAAAATAAAGAACCATATCTGATCATTTGTAAGACATAGGTAATATGTAAGCCTGAAATCCATGTGTTTCATATGATCTGAACTGTATTTTCCAATCTAAATTAAAAATGCAATATAGATTCAGAAAGGTCCATATTTTTCTAATGACTTCACTTTATATTATTTTGTTGGGTTGCATAAAGGCAAGGAATCGTATTTGTATTAAAAGATTAAGAAAGCTGTTAGTCAAGTTTATTATATTTGTACATGACTGCAGATGAGGCTATGCCCATTTAAAAGAAAAGATGGACACTATTTTAAAGTAATCTTTAATATGTTTTTATAGCAACAAATTTGAAATACAGTTTATTTTGGTTGTCTTTACTTATCAAGTACTGTAAGTCCTGTATTTGTTTCTCATAAGTATAATCCTGGACCATGACTTAATGTTAACTTTTTGCTTTGCCTTTTGGATGGCCTAATCTACATTAACATGAAGGCTGAACATTTTTTAACTTTTTTTTCAAAAATCATAATAATGATTTACTTTATTAATAAACAAAATAAAGTCCTGAAAGAACAGGGTTTTTGTTGTTGTTGTTGTTGTTGTTATAAAGTGGTATTTACCAAATGAGAGAATAACTATTATTTCGGTCATGTTGCAAATTTGGTAAAATAGTGTTTAGAGAATTAGCTAATAATTTGGGAGTAACCACATCTAAGACAGGTACTATTTGAGTGCAGCAGTGTTTTAGTTTACATAGGCCTGAGGTATAGATTGCTTTATTCAAAAGGTTTTAAATTTGCTTTTACTGAACAGAAGTTGATTTTCAATTCAAAAGTCACTTTAGGATTGTAAGTACCTTTGAAACCCTATAAGCATTGTTGAATTGTGGCTGTCAAAATGCTGAAGAATGGGTTTTATCTTGTGTAGAATTCTTTTCGACATTTATGTTATAATTCCCTTCCCAGTCAACAAAGTTTTTTTTTGACAAAGTTTTTATTTGAGGCTGCTGAATAAAACAGGAAGGCTCTGAGAGCTAGGATTCCCAGTTTTTAGACTAGCAAAATTTCAAAACACTCGCAGGAACCAGTAGAGATGAAGCAACCTTTATGTTTTTTTGTGTGGGGGGGGTGGGAAGCGGAGGGGAATTTAGAGCGATATGTTTGGGGTAGGAAGGAAAATAGACCATTAACTGGCCAAATGGCCATTTTGACACCCAAAGCACTAATGACATCCTGCTAGCTTTACTTTTCTCACTTCTCATAAGCTAACTTTTCAGAAGCCTCTTTTATCTTTCTTACAGTCATGCACCCCAGAATGTAGAGGGATGAGAACTAACAGTTTTTTCTGTGTAACAGGTTTTAATGAATGTTTTAAAACTCCTGGGAAGTTAACCTCATTTTCTTTAACCCTTCCATATCAGTGCCTTCCATCTGATAGAGAGGATTTAAGTGCCATTTCCACTCCTTAATCTACCATCTGTCGTTCTTCAAGCAAGAATGTTACCTCTCAGCCCATTCACCAGTAAGGTAATTCTTTTCATCCAGGATTTTCAGTCCAGTAGCGTGCTTTCATCACACTTCCCCATGACTCCAGACCAAGTTCTTAGGGCTCTGTGCTGCCCGAAGGACTGCACTACCATTACTAATTTAGCCATATATTGGTCACACATGCTTTCAAGACAGCTCTAGATTATAAATCCTTGAGGACTTTATTTTGATACTGCCTACCCACAAAATGAACACTGGAGTTCAGAAAAGAATTGTAAGGAATTTCATGTTCATTACTCTGTCATGTCCCAAGTTCTCAAAGAAAAGTGATCATCATAGCCTACAAAATTATTCCAAACTTGAAAACGATTAGTCAAACAATCCTTGACACATTTTAGTGGAAGTATACATTTGTGGTGCTGCATCATTGCAGAGCAGTTTGGCAATACCAAGTTTTCAAATGCCCATGTTCTCTGACCTATCAGTTCTACTTTGGGGAATTTTGTAGATTTACTTCTTCATTGTGAGCAGTACCTAAGGATATTAGTTGCAGAACTGTTTGAACCAGCACCTAAGGCTGGGTGTTTGAGAGGATTTTGGAAAAGCAGCACATGTTCATTTATAGGGAATCAGCTAAATTATGTTACTCTTTTCCAGAGACTACAGTGAGGCCATTTGAAGAAGTTTTTGGATAGCTATATACATAAAAATTGAAGTATCTCCATGGGAAAGATCTCGAAGACATTACTCTACCTACACGGTATGATCCCATCTAGAGCTTTCAAAGTACATACTGTGTACCTGTGTGCTCAAACTCAGCCAATTTGTTGAGCATCTGCTCCAGAGGATGGGTGAGTGCGGGGACCAGAGAGAACGCATAGGCACAGCCTGCCCTGCCTTCCAGGGCTGACTTGGGGTGGGGGGCAGCTGCTCCTACCCTCCTGGCTGCTGGGGGAATATGGGCACCCAGGACCTCCACACTGGGATGGTAAAGGAAGCTCCCAGTCCTGAATCCGCCAGGGCCCAAGCAGGCAGTGCGAAGGCCCAGGACATCAGCAGGCCTCTGGGCATTCTGGTACAGGGGATGAAAAATGGCCGCTTATGAGGTGCCTCCTTTGGCTGCTTGGAAGTGATGACCACCTGTTTGGAAGATTTACCAACTATAAACCTGTGCGTATAGTGTAGATAAGCTTCTGTAAGCCTTTCCCACAGCCTTTTAAACTTGAAGCCCTTGTCGGCAACCTTTCTAGATGCAGAGAAGCTGTCAACGTATGCTAAAAGGACAATTAGAGAAAAGACTTGTGATCTTTTTGTTAAAATTCACTCAAGAGACACTTCATCTGGAATAGCAGCCTCTACATCACGTTTTGGATTCACATCCACATATTTTGTCCAGGGTTGGAGGGAAGGAGAGAAGACAATGAGAGGCGGGGAAAGGTTTCCCCAGAACGGGTGTGTTGGAGCCATTTCCCTGGATGTGTGCTATCACTCAGCACTCCTGTACATAGTGTATATAGTGATTAAACTTCAGTCCTTAATTAAAGTATGTTGCTTTTCTAGGTATTTAGAGGTGCTCATCCCGTTTAACAGTAGATATAGAAAGAGTTAATATTTTGCTCTTCTTAGATTGTCTTTCTAATAGAAACACTGAACCACTCTGAAAAATAATTTATCTATACTTTTCACTGAGTAGATGGAGGAGACTGGGAAGGGAATTATACACATTTCCTATAATGTTGCTGTATACATGGTGTATACAATAGAAAAGGGTGTGCTCTGATTTCATATGACAGAGGATTGATAAATATTTTGTATACTTTCTTGGTTAAATTTGTAAGAAGACTTTTAAACAGTACTTTTAGAAATGAAATTCTTAACCTACCTCTGGAGTACAACGTGCCTGTATTTTGTCCTTTAGTTAGGTTGGGAAGACAAAAAATACGGAGAGATTTTGCCCAAATGTCATATTATGGAGACACTTTCAGATTATAACCATTCCTCCCCATGTGCATTTTATTCCAAACGCTATACACAGAGTGAACATTGTAGGTCCATATTTTAAATCTAGTCTTTCTAGATGCTTTGAAGTGAAGATGTTTGTTACACATAGTAAAATATTGTGCTTTTGGTACTTTTTTTTTGTTATTAAATTCAAAACCTAATATCATGTGGTGGAGTTTATTTTAAAAGAAAAAAAGGGGGGCGCCTGGGTGGCCCAGTGGGTTAAAGCCTCTGCCTTCAGCTCAGGTCATGATCTCAGGGTCCTGGGATCGAGCCCTGCATTGGGCTCTCTGCTCCGCAGGGAGCCTGCTTCCTCCTCTCTCTCTGCCTGCCTCTCTGCCTAGTTGTGATTTCTCTCTGTCAAATAAATAAAATATTAAAAAAAAAAAAAGAAAACAAGGACTGTCTTCTGAAACTGATGTCGTTTCCATCCTTTGAGCTGTATCACATTGAAGAACTCTTTCCCGGACAAATTACAAAAGAATGTGTGAAAGGAAACGTCCTATGCCATCTGTTCATTTTTAGAAAACACTCCAAATTATACTTGATTCCATACATGCAGGGGGTTTGGGGGTTTGGTTTTGGTTTGGGCTGGTAAATGACCCATTATTGCAATGGTCTTAGCGGTTCCTAACGAGCGGGCGTTCCATTGCGCCATCCTCGATGTCATCGGGGATGTCATTGAGGGCGGCGACCATCAGCATTGCAGCCCAGACTGGGCAGTGCCCAGGACCCCTCGAATGGTTTCAGACAGTTCTCTGGCTAAAGATTCGTGCCACATCTGTCGGGCATGGCCGACAATCTCATCAAAAGTGATATTTCCACTGTGCTTAATGTTTTCCTGCTTCTTTCTGTCTCTTGGCAGTTCCTTGAGGGCTTTGCTAATCAGGGCAGAGGCAGAAGGTAGCCCTTCAGTCTGCGCCTGCCTGTTCCAAATGGTCGATCTCATAGTCATCCTCAAACCCTTCCAGTCACCAGTTGCCTTAGTGATGTCATCACCAGCCGTTTTTTTTTTTGGAGACAGACCAGGGGGCTGATTGTACCAGAGCACCCCGGTGCATGAGTGTGATCTCACTGGGCTCGAACTTAGGGGTCGTGGTGGAGGTGGCTGACTGAAGAGAACACTCCTCAGAAGCCAAAACCAAAAGGTCCACATGTGTTTGTAGTGGATGCAGTTAAATTTCTTGAGGTGCCTGGGTGGCTCAGTCCACTAAGCATCTGCCTTCAGCTCAGGTCATGGTTTCAGGGTCCTGGGATCAAGTCCCACATCAGGCTCCGTGCTCAGTGGGGAGCCTGCTTCTCTCTCTCCCTCTGCCACTCCCCCTGCTTGTACTCTCTCTCTCTCTCAAATAAATAAATAAATAAATAAAAGAAATTAAGTTTCTTGTTTTGAAACAACCTAGATGTCTTGGGTGATGACGCATGATATAGAGCTAGTGGAATAACATTTTATAAATATCTTTCTGTTTAATTTTACGTAAAACTGGAGAACTATTTTATAGGTAGAATTGTTAAACCACTTTGGGAAGTACGCATTTGGTGCTTGTTCATTGGTTTGTGAGTGAGATAAAAGGCAGTACAAGGTTGAGGTTCTACAGATGCGTTTCTATGTAGATTATAGCTGCAGACTGATCTGTATCAATCAGCATTTGATATAGCTATACTCTATAGATACATTGTTAAACAGTTAAATGGAAAACATGCTTTCTTGCTAATACTCTAGTAGTATAGGTCAAGTATTGATTAGAAACATTCAATTATATATTCTGTGCTTTCTTGTTTAATGCCTTATTTTATTCTGATTATTAGAAGAGACTCTTCTAATTGAAATATTTATAGGGGCCTGATGTTCTTTCCTGCTTCTAAGATGAAACATTTTATTCTCCTACCAAGGACTAGACTAGCTTTCTTTATTAACTGAGTTGGTGATGTTCACTCATACTGATTAAAACAACCTAGTGCTTCCAAACTTTGATACAGGACATTTAAGTGAATTTGTTTTGGGACTCCTGGGTGGTTCAGTCGCTTAAGTGTCTGACTCAGTTTCAGCTCACGTAATGATCTCATGGGTGGTGGGATCGAACCCCCAGTCAGGCTCCAGGTTCAGCAGGGAGTCTGCTTAAAGATTCTCCCCACCCGGGCTCACACGCTCTTCCTCTCTTAAAAATAAATAAATCTTTAAAAAAATAAGTGGATTTATTATTTAATTACTTTTCAGTTTTCTGTGATAAACACATTGCTAGTAAATCTGTGGAGAAAAACATACATAGAAACACTGAAGGAGACTAGAAGGAAACACCAAAACAGTTGGGAAAAGGGGGAGGGGTCAGCAGGGCAGTAGTGAAGAGATCTTCTGTGTTTTGCTTTATATGTTCTATACTACAGGAATCTTTTCTTTTTTAAAGATTTATTAAGAGAGAGAGAATGGGGGAGAGGGGGAGAGAGATGATCCCAAGCAGATTCCCCATTGAGCATGGAAGCCGTCACGGGACTGGATCCCACAATCCTCAGATGGTGACCTGAGCCAAAATCGAGAGTCAGATGCTTAACTGAGCCACCCAGGCATCCCTATGTAAATCTTTCAATGTATGTATATTAAAACCAGATGAGAAAGTGAAAAAAAGGTTTTTGTGCGAAAAATTTGTAATGCTATCTTATTTATCGCTATTCTCCCAGTACCTAAAAATAGTGCCAGTCACATAGTAGTCACTCAGTAGTTTCTCAGTGTAACTCCCTACAAAGAAAACAACAACTGTGCAGACATGGAGACCTGGACGGACATCATTTTTGTAATCAGGAAAAACGTTCAGTCCTACCTCCTGACTGGAAGATTATCTTCCAGTCCCAGGGCCAGGCATTGATACGGGAGTTCCAGTTGGTGGGACCTGTGCCTGGGAAGTGCAGCTATGTGAGTTTGCCTCACACAGATACACATGACAGCATCATTTGAGATTGGAAGAAATTAGAAATAACTAATTATCCATAATGAAAGATATGAAATACTTAATGGATGGATCCATTCTCTACAATACTGTGCATTTTTTTTTTTTTTTATTAAAAAGAAGTATCTTCATAGACTGACAGGGAAGGCCCATGAGACATTGTTGAGTGAAGAACAAGCAAGTTCAGGCTATCAGTGACTGCAACAACGCCAGTGGCTCTCAAGGAATTACGCTGAGTGAAACAAGCCAACATAATCCCATTTATGTAATACTCTTGAAATAAAAACCTTCTGGAAGTGAAGAATAGATGACTGGTTGACAGGGGTTGGGAAGTGGAGACTGGAGTTGTAAATGGAGAGTGTGAGAAGCCCTGTGGTGATAGCACAGTTCCGTACCTTGATTGTGGTGGTTACACAATTCCACACGTGACAAAATTTCATAGGAAACTATACACACTAACAAGTGAGTGCACGTAAAACCATGAAATTGAAGTAAACCCTAGGTTGTACCAATGTCACTTTCCTGGTTTGGTACTGTACTATAGTTAAGTAAGATACTACCACTGAGGGAAACAGAGTGAAGGATACACAGGTCCCCTTAGTACTTTTTGCAACTTTCTGTGAATCTCTAATTCCAAATAAGTTGGAAAAAGCAAGTTGCAGAACAAAGTATATAGTATGATTCCTTTTTTAAAGTATGTTATGGGTCAGTTGTCTTGATTCCAGCTCATGTCATGATCTCAGGGTCGTGGCTTCAAGCCCTGTGTCAAGCTCCACGCTCAGCGGGGAGTCTTCTTGAGGATCTTCTCTCCCTCTGCTCTCCCCAGCTTGCCTTCTCTCTCTCAAAACTAAATAAATCTATAAAAAGATAAACATATGTTATACCCACACATGCACATGTGTTAGCATGTCAATTTTATATGCATAGGAAAACACCTAAAGGGTAGACAGCAAATTGTTCCTACTACTGAGCCCTGGGGATGAGAAGGGCAAGCAAGAGTGGGCTGACACAGGAGGGAAGACTTCACTGCTTCCTCCACATGTTTGCACACTGTTTAGACTTTTTTCTCAATGGATGTTTATATTATGCTTTTATGTTATTTTAGTAACCAATAAGCAATGTTTTGAGTGGTGCCTTTAAAACAGGGGGACTAAGGCTGTATGAATGGCCAAGAAGTTGTCACATCCCTTCTTAAATAATGAAATCTAAACACCACCGGAATCAGCTCAGTAAAATTCCTGCAGCATCAAAATAAATACAAAGTAACATCTGCTTCTTAGAAATTTCAAGGAGGCAAGGGAAGCAAGGGCAAAAATGAACTATTGAGACTTCATCAAGATCAAAAGCTTTTGCACAGCAAAGGAAACAGTTAACAAAACCAAAAGACAACTGACAGAATGGGAGAAGATATTTGCAAACGACACATCAGATAAAGGGCTAGTATCCAAAATCTATAAAGAACTTATCAAACTCAACACCCAAAGAACAAACAATCCAATCAAGAAATGGGCAGGGGACATGAACAGACATTTCTGCAAAGACATCCAGATGGCCAACAGACACATGAAAAAGTGCTCCACGTCACTCGGCATCGGGGAAATACAAATCAAAACCACAATGAGATACCACCTCACACCAGTCAGAATGGCTAAAATTAACAAGTCAAGAAATGACTGATGCTGGTGAGGATGCAGAGAAAGGGGAACCGTCCTACACTGTTGGTGGGAGTGCAAGCTGGTGCAACCACTCTGGAAAACAGCATGGAGGTTCCTCAAAAAGTTGAAAATAGAACTACCCTACGACCCAGCAATCGCACTACTGGGTATTTACCCTAAAGATACAAATGTAGTGATTCGAAAGGGCATGTGCACCTGAATGTTTATAGCAGCAATGTCCACAATAGCCAAACTATGGAAAGAACCTAGATGTCCATCAATAGATGAATGGATAAAGAAGAGGTGGTATATATATACAATGGAATCCTATGCAGCCATCAGAAGAAATGAAATCTTGCCATTTGCGACCACGTGGATGGAACTAGAGGGTATTATGCTTAGTGAAATAAGTCAATCGGAGAAAGAACTATCATATGATCTCCCTCACATGAGGAAGTCAAGAAGCAACATGGGGGGTTTGGGGGGTAGGAAAAGAATAAATGAAACAAGATGGGATCGGGAGGGAGACAAACCATAAGAGACTCTTAATCTCACAAAACAAACAGGGTTACTGGCGGGGAGGGGGTTAGGGAGAAGGTGGTTGGGTTATGGACATTGGGGAGGGTATGTGCTATGGTGAGTGCTGTGACGTGCGTAACCTGGGGATTCACAGACCTGTACCCCTGGGGCTAATAAACATTATATGTTAATTTAAAAAAAAAAAGGAAAAATTTCAACGAACCTTAGTTGTCATCATAAACAAAGAGCACAGTCAACAGAAACAACCTTGACTGTGGAGATAAAGCTACCTGGCTAGAATCAGACTCCTGTACCCTAAGGCTTTCAGGATCTACACTGACACCACAAATAACTCTCTTGATTTCAGTTAGGGGCAATTTATTGAACATAGTATAAGAGGAATTTAGAATTGTGGCTAGAAGTAAAGTTAGTGTGAAACAATATATATGATCTTTATTGTGCTGCTCATGCGGCTCACTCATGTGGGCAAATTATTCATGTTCAAGTTAAGGTACAAAGATGGAAGAAAAATGGCTGGAATAGAAAGACTTCCTTTTTTTTTTTTTTTAAAGATTTTATTTATTTATTTGACAGAGAGAGAGAGATCACAAGTAGGCAGAGAGGCAGGTAGAGAAACAGGAGGAAGTAGGCTCCCTGCTGAGCAGAGAGCCCCATGCAGGGGCTCGATCCCAGGACCCTGAGACCATGACCCGAGCTGAAGGTAGAGGCTTAACCCGCTGAGCCACCCAGGCGCCCCGAAAGACTTCCTTTTTAACACCCTCTTTAAAGAAAAACAAAAAGGGCAGCAAGTAAGAAAAATAAAATGAGGAATCAATGCTTTGAAGTTTCTGGCTTCTGATATGAGAAAATGTGAGTTTCCATAATAGAGAAGGCTAGTAATAAAGTAGATGCTTTGAGGTGGAAGAGAGAGTTTGGTTTTGTACATCTTAACGTTGAGATAACATGTAGGTAAAGACGTCAAATAATGGGATGTTTCAATCGAGCTTAGAAGAGATAGTACAAATTTTGTGCATCAGATCTATAGCCTGGAAATGATCACCAGTAATGGCAAATTCATAGATAAGTATGTAAAATTATATTTTGTTAATTTCTATAAAAGCTGTTCTTCTTTAAAACAAAAATTATAAGAGAATACTTTTTTTTAATTTTATTTATTTATTTGACAGAGATCACAAGTAGGGAGAGAGGCAGGCATAGAGAGAGAGAGAGAGAGAGGAGGAAGCAGGCTCCCTGCCAAGCAGAGAGCCCAATGCGGGGCTCGATCCCAGCACCCTGGGATCATGACCTGAGCGAAAGGCAGAGGCTTTAGCCCACTGAGCCACCCAGGCACTCCTAAAACAAAAATTATAATGCTATATTGTGAGATTTGTAACATTAAAAGCACAAAAAATTGGGTTGGTAAATGAAACTATACAGTTGTAATGAAAATGGTGTAATATTCTAAGTAGACTGATAAAGATGTAGTTCCTAATTCCTGGAGATGCCACTAAAAATTACTGCAGAGCAATATAGCCTAAAAGTCGACAGAGTAGCCAAAATGGAATAATAAAAGATGTTAACCCAAAAGAAGTCAAGAGAGGAACTGACACAAAAACCAAATGAGAGTAATAGAAAACAAATAGCAAAAAGCAGACCTTAATCATAACTTAAATATAAATATACTAAATATTACAATTCAAAGATAGTAATTGTCAAACTGGATTTTTTTTTTTTTTTAAGCAAGTCCCTAGGGACATCTGGATGGCTCAGTCGGTTGGACATCTAACTCTTGATTTCAATTCAGGTCATGATCTCAGGGTCATGAGTTCCAGCCCCGCATCAGGCTCTGTGCTGGGCATGCAGCCTGCTTAAGGTTCTCTCTCTCCCTCTCTCTCTGCCCCTCGCTCCACACTTATACACGCACTCTCTCACCCTCTCTTTAAAAAAAAAAAAGTAAGACCAAATTATATGGTTATATGCTGTCTCTAAGAACTGCATTTTAAACACACACAAAAAACCTTGAAAGTATGGGGCGCCTGGGTGGCTCAGTGGGTTAAGCCTCTGCCTTGGGCTCAGGTCATGATCCCAGGGTCCTGGGATCGAGCCCCGTGTCGGGCCCTCTGCTCAGCGAGGAGCCTGCTTCCTCCTCTCTCTCTCTGCCTACCTCAAATAAATAAATAAAATCTTAAAAACACACACACACACACACACACACAAAAACCCTTGAAAGTAAAAGAATGAAATAAATAATACATGTCATGCAAACATTAGTCATCAGATAAAATATGCTTTCATAATGATAAAAGATCAATACTTCAGGAAGGCATAATACAGATTTATATGTGCCTAATTACAAAGCTTCAAAATACATGAAGTAAAAACAACTAAAGGGAGAAACAGACAAACCTGGAGGCATAATTGCAATATTTTAAATCACTTTCTTTATAATTGAGTAAATGCCTATACCAAAAGTCAGAATATAAAAATATAAAGAGTTGAGTGACACTATCACCCACCTTGACCTGGCATTTACAGAACAGTACATCCATTATCCATAGAATGCACTTATCTTCATTAACACATGGGATGTTCACAAAGGCCACATGGTGAACTTAAAAAAAATTTCCAAATTTTGAAAGATTGGGGCACCTGGGTGGCTCAGTTGGCTAAGCGCCTACCTTTGGCTCAGGTCATGATCCCAGAGTGCTGGGATCAAGCCCCACATCAGGCTCCGGGCTCAGCAGGGAGCCTGCTTCTCTCTCCCCTCTCCACTCATGCTCTCTATTGCTATCTCTGTCTCTCTCTCTCAAATAAACAAAATAAAATTTTAAAAAAATTTTTGAAAGACTGAAATATTTTTCAAAGTCTTATTACCATGACAGAATAAAATTAGGAATTAATAGCAATAACACATCTACAAAAGACTGAAGTAAGGCCCAAGGTCACGTAATACCTAAAATGTGCAAGATACAAGAAAAAAATCAATCATACCAAGAACATGAAAAGCCTCAACTTGAGAGAAAATATAAAGACACTGACACTGAGATGTTGGAGTTATCTGATAAGAATTTTAAAGCAGCCATCATAAAAATGTTTCAGTGAACAATTATAAATATTCTTGAAATAAATGAAAAATAGAAAGTGCCAGCAAAGAAATAGAAGATACAAAGAAGAAACAGATGGAAGTTACAGTTGAACTGAAAAATACAATAACCAAAATAGAAAACATAATGGATGGGCTTAGCAGTAGAATGGAGGAAACAGAAGAAAAATATAGTGAAGTTGAAAATAGAATTATAGAAATTACCCAAACTGAACAACAGAAAATCAACTCAGGGTCGGGGAAGAAGGGGGAGAACAGAGCCTCAAGGACCTGTGGGACTATGACAAAATATCTAACATTCCTATTATTGGAGGTCAAGAAGAACAGGAAAAAGAGTGTGGGGCTGAAAAAGTATTTGTAGAAGTATGATTGAAAATGCCCCCAAATTTGACAAAATACATAAATCTACAGATTTAAGAAGTTGCGTGAACCCCAAACGATAAAAAAAAATCCAAGCCAACACCCATAATAATCAAACTTCTGGAAACTAAAGACAAAGGAAACAATTCTTGGGAACAGCAAGAGAAATGACACCTTTACCTAGAGGGGAAACAAGTTGAATGGCACTGGACTTGGATTTCTTATCGGAAAATAAGAAGCAGGAAGGAAGTGACACGTTTTTCAAGCACTGAAAGATAGAACCACCACTGCGGAATCCTACGTCTGGTGAAAATACTGGTCAGGAATAAAATTCACTTTCTACGTGAACTCATGGTGACAGATCATAGCTGCACTTGTGAGCGCAGCATAACAAATAGATTAGATATTGAATCACTATGTTGTGCACCTGAAACTAATGTAATATAGTGTGTCAACTATACTTCAATTGTATTTTTTTTTTTTGAGATTTTATTTATTTGACAGAGAGAGGGAGCACAAGCAGGGGGAGTGGGGGAGGAAGAAGCAGGCTTCCCTCTGAGCAGGGTGCCCGATGTGGGGCTCGACCCCAGGATACCTGGGAAAGCTTGGTGCTTAATGACTGCGCCACCCAGGCACCCCTATACTTCAATTTTTAAAAAGTAAGTGGGGGCGCCTGGGTGGCTCAGTGGGTTAAAGCCTCTGCCTTCAGCTCAGGTCATGGTCCCAGGGTCCTGGGATCGAGCCCCGCATGGGGCTCTCTGCTTGGCAGGGAGCCTGCTTCCTCCTCTCTCTCTGCCTGCCTCTCTGCCTAGTTGTGATTTCTCTCTGTCAAAGAAATAAAAATTAAAAAAAAAAAAAAAGTAAGTGAATTCATTGCCAGCAGACCTACCCCGAAAGAATGCCTAAGCAGAAAAGAAATGATAAAATAAGGATTCTTGCAACATCAGAAAGAAAGATGGAAGGAGCAACAACTCAGAGTTGGCTCCATGTCACATGTGATGGAAAAACTGGCTGCGGTGGCCATAACTACTAATCTTTGGAGGTTCGTACCCAATAGGAATATGAAGGATATTTATCCCAGCACTCCAAGAGAAAGCATCATTGCACCCCATGGATCTCAGTGGATCACATAACATTCCCTGAACCAGCCACAACTACAGGTGTACAATGTGCTCACTGGACCCATTCTTGAGATGAAGGAAGACCCCACCTGCATTGAAAGACTCAGAAAAGTGATAATTCCCTACTGGAAAATCAGAGACTTGTTATCAGGGAAAAATATAAGTGTTCTGGGAGGAATTAATAGCGTTTCACTGTAATGAATAAAGATGAAAAGCAAATGGGAAAAAAAAAAAGCCCCAAAACAAAAAACGCTTCACCACAAAGAAAACACCAGACTCGGGGCACCTGGGTGGCTCAGTGGGTTAAAGCCTCTGCCTTCGGCTCAGGTCATGATCTCAGGGTCCTGGGATCGAGCCCCACATCAGTCTCTCTGCTCAGCAGGGAGCCTGCTTCCCCCTCTCTCTCTACTTGCCTCTCTATCTACTTGTGATCTCTCTATATATATCAAATAAATAAAATCTTAAAAAAAAAAGAAAACAACAGACTCAGATTGTTTCATTGGTGAACTCTATCAAACAGCTAAAGAAGTAATAATACCAATGTTACATAAATCTTTCAGAAGATAAAGGAGGAAGCTCCCAGCTTATTTTAGATATGGTGTAACCCTAATACCAAAACTAACAAAGGCATTACAAAAAATTAAGATCCTACGTAAACATAGGCAAAATAATCCTTAACCAAACAAAGCAAATCAAATCCAGCAATATATAAAAGAATAATATATATCATAACCAAGTGAGTTTTATCTCAGAAGCCCTAGATTGGTTAGACATCTCAAAATCAACCAATATAATCTAGCATATTACCTGAATAATAGAGAAAAACCAAATGATTAAATCAGTGGATTCAGGAAAAGCATTTTACAAAATTCAGCATCATTAATGATAAAAAAAATGCTCAGGAAAGCAGGAATACAAGGAAACAAGGCAAAATGTCCACTCTCATCACTTCTGTTCACTCTAAAACTGGAGGTTCCTATCCCATTCTGGAGGTTCTGTCCCATCTGGCAAGGCAAAAAGAATAAATGAAATGCATAAGCAACATAAAATAAGCAAAACTGTCCCTATTTGGGGGTAACAATTCCTTAAAAAAATTCCAAGAAGGGGCGCCTGGGTGGCTCAGTGGATTAAGCTGCTGCCTTCGGCTTAGGTCATGATCTCAGGGTCCTGGGATCGAGCCCCGCATCGGGCTCTCTGCTCTGCAGGGAGCCTGCTTCCTCCTCTCTCTCTGCCTGCCTCTCTGCCTACTTGTGATCTCTCTCTGTCAAATAAATAAATAAAATCTTTAAAAAAAAAAAAATTCCAAGAAATTGGTAACAATGAAAAAAAAACCTGCTATAACAAATAAGATTAGCAAGGGCTCAGGATACAAGGTCAATATAAAAAATCAATTGTATTCCTATATATATGAGTATCAAAGGCATATAATAGTTATAATAATAAATTAAGGGAAATGAAAGTTTTCTACACTGAAAACTGCAAACATTGCTGAGACAAAGAAGATTAAATAAATGGAGAGAGAACACATTTGTGGAGGGGAAGACTCAATATTTTCAAGATGTTAAAAAAATATATTTTCAAGATGTTAGTTCTCCTCCAGATCTATTTGTAGATTCAATAAAATCCTAGCTTGTGATCACAACAGGCATTTTTAATGTTTAAGAAACTGAGAAGCTGAGGGGCACCTGGGTGGCTCAGTTGGTTGAACGACTGCCTTCAGCTCAGGTCATGATCCTGGAGTCCCAGGATCGAGTCCCACATGGGGCTCCCAGCTCACTGGGAGTCTGCTTCCCCCTCTGACCTTCTCGCTCATGCTCTCTCTCACTGTCTCTCTCTCTCAAATAAATAAATAAAATATTAAAAAAAAAAAAGAAACTGAGAAGCTGATTCTAAAATGAATATAGAAACATATAGGGACTTAAAAGAACCAAGACAACTTTGAAAAAGAACAAAATTGTAGCAGTTACACTTCAAAATTTACCCTGAAGCAAAAATAATTGAGCCAGTGTGATATGGACATAATTACAAAACAAATGGATAGAACAGAATGAGCCCAGAAATATATGCACATTCATATAGTTGATGTATTTTCAGTAAAAATGCAATACAAATTTAATGGGGAAGTATTTGAACAAACAGTACTGAACCAACAGTGTCCAAATGTAAAACAAATGTGAACTTTGATTCATATCTGATATTGTACACAAAAGAATAGGAGAGAGAGCATCAAGTTAAACATACAAGGTAAAACTAAAACTCTTTCAGAGGGAAAAATAGAAGAAAATCTTCATTATTTGGTCACAGATAAAGATTTAGAATCTAAGGGGTGTCTGGCTGGGTCAGTCAGTAGAGCATGTGACTCTTGATCTCAGAGTCAGGAGTTCAAGCCCCACATTAGGTATAGAGCTTACTTTAAAAAGACGACGACGAAGAAGAAGAACCCAAAGCAATAACCAAAAAATTGATGTTAAGGGGCAGCTGGGTGGCTCAGTGGGTTAAGCCTCTGCCTTCGGCTCAGGTCATGATCCCAGGGTCCTGGGATCGAGCCCCACATCTGGCTCTCTGGTGGGGAGCCTGCTTCCCTTCCTCTCTCTCTTGCCTGCCTCTCTGCCTGCTTGTGATCTCTGTCTGCCAAATAAATAAATAAAATCTTTTAAAAAAATTGATGTTAAACTTTGAGAAAATCGACAAATTCTAACTGAAAAATTGTCAAGAAAATGAGTTAGATAAGTCTCAGATCATGAAGCTGATGACATTTGTGAAATGTTCACAAAACATTTCTGACAAAGGACTTGTATCCAGAATATATATTAAGAAAACAACTACAAGGGGTGCCTGGGTGGTTCAGTTGGTTAAGCCTCTGCCTTAGGCTCAGGTCATGATTCCAGAGTCCTGGGATTGAGCCCTGCATCGGGTTCCCTGCTGAGCAGAGTCTGCTTCTTTCTCTCCCTCTGCCTGCTGCTCTGCTTATTTGTGCTCTCTATCTCTCTGCCAAATAAACAAATAAAAATCTTTAAAAAAAAAGAAAACAACTACAATTCATTAAGAAGAATCTAAACATGTGCAAAACACTTGAATAGGGTCTTCAGAAAAGAAGCTACACAGATAGCCAAGATGTATGTTAAAATGTGCCAATCATTATTAGTCATCAGACAAGTACAAAATAAAACCACTCTGATACATTGCTGGTAGGACTGTAAACTGCTTTAAAACCACTTTGGAAAATACTTGACAATTTTTAAAACAGCTTTATTAAAGAATAGTTAATATAGAATAAAATGTACATATATAAAATATGCGTTTTGCTAAGATTTTACATATATACAGCCATAAAATCATCACCACAATTAAGATAAAAATATCCATCAAGCACAAAACTTCCTTATGCCAGGTTGTAATCCCTTCTTCCTGCCTTTCTTTCCCTGCCTACCCACTCTAAACCCAGGCAAGCACTGATCTGTCACTACAGCCTAGCTTGCATTTTCTAGAATTTTATATAAATGGAATGTACTTTACGGGGTCATCTAGCTTTTTTCATTCAGCCTAATTGTTTTGAGATTCACTCATATTATTGTGTTTATCAGATCATTCATTTGTATTCATTTGTACAAGGATATACCACAAACTGTTTGCCCATTCATCAATTGAAAGTTGTTTCTAGTTTTGTTTTTTTTTTTAGTAAAACAATAGAGCTGATATGAACATTTAGGTACAGGCCTTTCTATGGACACATGCTTTCATTTGTCTTAGGTAAATACCCAGGAGTAGAGCGGCTGAGTTATGAATAATGAATGTTTAACTTTTTAAGGAACCTCCAAACTTCGCTGCAACATTTTACATTCTTACCAGTATATAAATATTCCAGGAGCGCCATATCCTTCATGATACTTGGTATTGTCAATGTTTTTGTTTTTTTTTAAAGATTTTATTTATTTATTTGAGAGACAGAGGTCACAAGTAGGCAGAGAGGCAGGCAGAGAGACAGGAGGAAGCAGGCTCCCCGCTGAGCAGAGAGCCCGATGCGGGGCTCGATCCCAGGACCCTGAGATCATGACCTGAGCCGAAGGCAGAGGCTTAACCCACTGAGCCACCCAGGCGCCCCCTTTTTTTTTTTTTTAAGATTTTTATTTATTTATTTGACAGAGAGAGATCACAAGTAGGCAGAGAGGCAGGCAGAGAGAGAGAGGGGGAAGCAGGCTCCCTGCTGAGCGGAAAGCCCGATGCGGGGCTGGATCCCACGACCCTGAGAGCATGACCTGAGCTGAAGGCAGAGTCTTAACCCACTGAGCCACCCAGGTGCCCCTTGTTACTGAGTTTTAAGAATGATTTACATATTCTAGATATGAGTCCTTCATCATGTATTTTTCTTCCAGTCTTTGGCTTTTCTTTTCATTCTCTTAACAGAGTCTTTCGAAGAACAGAAGTTCTTAATTTTGATGAATTCTAATTTATCAAATTTGGATTTTACAAATCATGATCTTCATATATATTTAAGAAATCTTTGCCTACGGGGGCGCCTCGGTGGCTCAGTGGGTTAAGCCTCTGCCTTCAGCTCAGGTCATGATCTCAGGGTTCTGGGATCAAGCCCCGCATCGGGCTCTCTGCTCAGCAGGGAGCCTGCTTCCCCTCTCTCTCTCTGCCTGCCTCTCTGCCTACTTGTGATCTCTCTCTGTCAAATAAATAAATAAAATCTTAGAAAAAAAAAAAATCTTTGCCTAATCCAAGGTCACAAAAAGTTTTCCCCATGTTTTCTGTGGGAAGTTTTTTTTGTTTTTGTTTATTTTTTGTTTTTTTAAGATTTTATTTATTTATTTGACAGAGAGAGACACAGTGAGAGAGGCAACACAAGCAAGGGGAGTGGGGGAGGGAGAAGCAGGCCTCCCGCAGAGCAGGGAGCCCAATGCAGGGCTCTATCCCAGGACCTTGGAATCATGACCTGAGCCAAAGACAGATGCTTAACAACTGAGCCACCTAGGTGCCCCATGTGGGAAGTTTTATACCAATTTTAGGTTTTATATTTAGTCCATGATCCATTTTGAAGTAATTTTTGGATATGGCATGAAAGCAATTTTTTGCACATGAATATTCATTTGTTTCAGTACCATGTTTTGGAAAAGGTTATCCTTTCTTCACTGAGTTTCCTGTGTGTATCTGTTAAAAATTAATAGACTATACACATGTGGTCTGTTTATGGACCTTCCATTTTATTTATTTATTTATTTATTTATTTATTTATTTATTTATTTATTTTAAGTAGGCTCTACTTACATTCCCCAGCATGGAATCCAGTGCATGGCTTGAACTCACAGCCCTGAGATCAAGACCTGAGAGGAGATCGAGAGTCAGATGCTTGACCAACTGAGCCACCCAGGTGCCCCTATTTATCTTTTTCTTTTTTCTTTTTTCTTTTTTTTGGCTGGGTACAGTATACTTTATTGATGGTACATGACAAGTTAGGGCTCCCCAAGCCCCTCCCCTTCTTCAGGGGGTCTGGGATGGAAATAGTGGAGGTTGGAAGATTCTCAGTGTTTGGGGGGATAAGTTGGGGCAGGGATTCCCCAGCAGCTGAGGGCCTCTCTCTTTCCTCTTGCTCTGGCTGGGGCTGGTCGTCTAGGGGGCTCTTATTCCTTGGAGGCCATGTGGACCATAAGGTCCACCACCTGATTGCTGTAGCCAAATTCATTGTCATACCAGGAAATGAGCTTGACAAAGTGGTCATTGAGAGCAATGCCAGCCCCAGCATCGAAGGTAGGGAGTGGGTGTCACTGCTGAAGTCGCAAGAGACAACCTGGTCCTCAGTGTACCCCAGGATGCCCTTGAGGGGGCCCTCTGATGCCTGCTTCACCACCTTCTTGATGTCATCATATTTGGCAGTTTTCTCCAGGCGGCAGGTCAGATCCACGACAGACACGTTGGGGGTGGGGACACGGAAGGCCATGCCAGTGAGCTTCCCATTCAGCTCAGGGATGACCTTGCCTACAGCCTTGGCTGCACCAGTGGAAGCAGGGATGATGTTCTGGGCAGCCCCTCGGCTGTCACACCAGAGCTTCCCAGAGGGGCCATCCACAGTCTTCTGGGTGGCGGTGATGGCATGGACGGTGGTCATGAGTCCCTCCACGATGCCAAAGTTGTCATGGATGACCTTGGCCAGAGGAGCCAAGCAGTTGGTTGGACAGGAGGCATTGCTGACAATCTTGAGGGAGTTGTCATACTTCTCATGGTTCACACCCATCACGAACACGGGGGCATCAGCAGAAGGAGCGGAGATGATGACCCTCTTGGCCCCGCCCTTCAAGTGAGCCCCAGCCTTTTCCATGGTGGTGAAGACCCCAGTGGACTCCACAATATACTCAGCACCAGCATCGCCCCATTTGATGTTGGCAGGATCTCGCTCCTGGAAGATGGAGATGGACTTCCCATTGATGACAAGCTTCCCGTTCTCAGCCTTGACTGTGCCGTGGAATTTGCCATGGGTAGAATCATACTGGAACATGTGGACCATGTAGTTGAGATCAATGGCTCTCTGCTCTTCCCCGTTCAACAGACAGCCGCATCTTCAGGTGCAGTGCCAGCTGCGTGCCCGAGACACGATGGTGATGGTCGGAGTGAACAGATTTGGCCATATTGGGCACCTGGTCACCAGGGCTGCTTTTAACTCTGGTAAAGTGGATATTGTCGCCATCAATGAGCCTTTCATTGAGCCCCTATTTATCTTTATGCCAACATTATACCCTCTTAATTACTGAAGCTCTATAGTAAGACTTGAAATAATGTAGTATTAAGTCCTCCAACTTTGTTTTTCTATTTCAAAATTGTTTTGGCTATTCTCGTCCATTGAATTTCCATATGAATTTTAGAATTACCCAGTAAATTTCTAAAAATAAGAAAAAAATCCATCCTACTGGGACTTGAAATGGGATTGTATTGATACTATAGTTTTGGCAAAATCAGCAGTTACCTTATTGGCTCTTCTGACCAATGTGCATAGAATATCTCTTCATTTCTTTAGGATTTATTTGATTTCCCTCGAACACTTTATAATTTTCACTGTGTGGTGGTGTACATTTTTTTCTATCTTATTCTAAGTATTTCATATATTTTTTAAAGATTTTGTTTATTTATTTATGTATTCGAGAGAGAGCAAGAGAGAGAGCCTGGGGGTGGGGAGAAGGGGCAGGGGAGAGGGAGAAGCAGGCTGCTTGCTGAACAGGGAGCTCAATGGCAGACGCTTAACCAATTGAGTCACCTAGGTGCCCTAGTATTTCATATATATATATATATATATATATTTTTTTTTTTTAGTTATAGTTTCATGATTCTTTTTTTTTTAATTTCTTATCTTTTATAAACATATAATGTATTTTTATCCCCAGGGGTACAGGTCTGTGAATCGCCAGGTTTACACACTTCACAGCACTCACCATAGCACATGTGAGTGTCCATATGTCCATATGTGAGTGTCACCAATGTCCATAACCCCAAAACAGCATGGAGGTTCCTCAAAATGTTGAAAATAGAACTACCCTATGACCCAGCAATTGCACTACTGGGTATTTACCCTAAAGATACAAACGTATTTAAGTCTCTACACCCATCATGGGGCTTGAATTGTCAACCCTGAGATCAAGAGTCAAGCAACTGAGTCGGACAGACACCCTGTATTTCATACTTTTTAGTACTACCAGAATGGGATTTTAAAGATATATTTATTTTTTTTAAAGATTTTATTTATTTATTTGACAGAGAGACAGAGATCAGAAGAGAGGGAGCAAGCATGAATTGGAGGGACAGAGGGAGAAGGAGAGAGAATCCCAAGCAGAGTCTGCACTGAACATGGAACCCAACATGGGGCTCTATCTCATAACCCTGAGCCGAAACCAAGCATCGGGCACTTAACCCACTGTGCAACACAGGCACCCCTGGAAATAGCATATAAAAATTTAATTTGCTTATTGAGAGCATATAAAAATACAGTTAATGTTTGAATAGTGTTCTCTTTCCTGCAACCTTACAAAATTCACTTGGTTCTTGTAGCATTTTTGTCATTTTCTAGGTAGACAAACTTGTCATTTGTTAAGAACTGTTTTATTTCTTACTTTCAATCTGGATGGATTTTATTTCTTCTTACTGCTTTATTACACTTTATTACACTGACTGTATCATCCAGTACAATACTGAATAGAGCTTGTGAGACAAGTCGTCTTAACATTGCTCCTGATCTTAGGGGGAAATAATCAGTTCATTCACAAGTAATTGTGCTGTTAGCACATTAGAAATCCTTTGTTAGGTTAAGGTAGTTTCCTTCTAATCATAATTTTCTGAGTTTTTTTTTTATCAGGATTGGATGTTGATTTTGTCAAATGCTTTTGTCTTTATCTAAAGATATGATGATTTGTGTGTGTTAATATGGTAACTATAATGATTTGCACATCCTAAACGAACCTTGCATTCAAGAGCTAACTTCACTTGGTCATGATGTATTAGTGTTTTCACACCCTATAGGGTTTGATTTATTAAAATTTTGTCTAGAGGTTTTTCTTTAATCTATGTAAATGGGGATATATATGTCAATTTCTTAACATATAAAGTCTTTATGGTTTTGATATCAGGGTAATACTGGCTTCATACAATGAGTCAGGAAGTAGTCCCTCCTCTTCAATTCCTTTACAAGGTTGTGTAAAATTGTTATTTCTTCTAGCGATGTTTGGTAAAATTTACCAGTGAAATATCTGGGTCTGGATTTTTCTTTGTGGGAAGGTTTTTACCTACATATTCAATTATCTAACAGATATAAGGCCATTAAGGTTATCTCTTTCTTCGTAAGTGAGCTTAATAGTTTGCATCTTTTAAAGATTTGTACATTTCATCTACTAGCCCAGTTTGTTGGCTCGTATTTCTGCCACATGTCCATCAGTAATACTCTCCATAGTCAAACACATCATTCTTGTACTTTCCTGGAAACTACCCTTCCTGAGTCTTCCAACTTCCTGATCCAATCTGGACCTATTGACTTTTAGACAACTCCCAAACAGTTGTTTGTACTTTCCTTTCCTGCTCTACTGTGTCATTTCCATGCTTTTTTCATTCTTGTTTTACTCTCTAGTTTTCCTGGAGTTCATCATCCAGCTGCTTTCCACTTGAGCTTCTTAGAAGGCCCTTTGCCTCTCTCCCAAGATGTTTAGATTACAACTTTCTTCCCTGTTATGTCAACATCCCAGACATCCTTATTTCTTCCAAAATATTCATTGAAATAGCTCCTATTGGTTTCTCTCCCTTTCTTCTCATGGGTTAATAATTTAAAAAATGTTTTTACTGTCACCTCACCAACGTATTGGGAGAGAAACCTGTGTGTTCGATTAATCATCATAAAATTGGAACCCTGGCATTGCATTTGGAACAAGGGATATATCTTTGATTTTAACAAAGGAGAGAAAATTTGGTGCTGTGAAGATGAAGGGATTCACATCCATGGGCTTTAGTTTTATCAGTAAAATATGAGTCCCCAGCTGAGAGTGATGATGGAGGAAGGTCTGTAGGAAATAAGGCTTTTGGACAGAAAAAAGTCATCTCACTGAATAGGAATTACAGCAATCAGAGAAACATGTTATGGGCTTATTTGTGACCCCCAAATACATATGTTGGAGTCCTAACACCCAGTACCTCAGAATGTTATCATATTTGGAGATAAGGTCTTTAAAGAGGTGATTAAAACGAGGCTATGAAGGTGGGCCCTAATCTAAAATGGCTTGTGTCCTTATATGAAGAGGAAATTTAGACACACAGATTGGTATCAGACACATGTAAGCACAGCATGACAAATGTGAAGACACAGCATAGTCATTTGCAAGCAAAGGAGAGAGGACTGGAACAGGTCCTTCCTATGGCCCTGAGAAAACCAACTTGCCAACACCTTGATCTCAGACATCCAGCTTCCAAGTATTATGAAAAAATAAATGTTCAAGCCACTGTGAATTTTCTTCTGGCAACTCTAGCAAACTAATTCACATGGTCAAGTTCCTGGGCAGTGTTCAGTTCCAATCTAAAGTTTGTGATCATTTAAGAGAGTTTTAAACAGAAACTAATAATCCTAATTAAGTGATTTCTCTCTAGCAATATTCGGCAGTTCGGTGGGTTCCCAACAAAAGGCATATGATCCAGTTCATCCAGGGGATTTTTCAGGGAATATGCTGGAGAGGCAAAGACACCGAAGGTGTAAGGATTATCCAAATTAAATCATAAAGTACCCTCCACTTAGGGACCCAAGGCAGAAAATTAGCAGTTATACAAATGGTCACAAACTTGTGTTCTCTTAACCTCTTTCCACCACCATTACCCAAATATCAATACGTAATTGGATTATTTTAATAGCTACCAGGTCTTTCTATTCCTAGTCATTTCTTCTTTCAAGCCACTTTTCACAATGCTTCCCATTATTTAACTAAACATTTTTGATGGCTCCCCATTACTTACAGGACAAAAGCCAAACTACTTAAAGTGTCATACAAGAACTTTCACGTTCCTGTGCCTGCTTACATCTTCAGCCTCATTGTCTATCACTTCTGTTCCCCATTCAGAGACCCTATACTGCAACTAAACTACTGGCAATTCCATGACTAATCATTAGACTGTTCCTTCTACCTTTACTTCCTGTTCAAAGATCTCTTCTTCTGAAGTTTTTCCTGACTCTTCAGGTAAGGTTGACAAAATGGTCCTTTCCCTGGACTCTTATTATACCTTATACTTATATCCATGAAGCCAATCATCACGCTTATTATTTACATTGTGCATTTTATCCAGTGAGATAGTAGAGTCCTTGAGCTTAATGATCAATAGCACCAGAATGAGTCATTATAGATCTTCCATAACTATTTGCAAAGTGAACAACTGGATGACACACAGAGCCTTAGGAGCTGTATTACAGATAGAAAGGAGTGACTGTTCCTCATGTACAGGTTGGCATGGATGTATTTTATTACAATGTAATTATAATCAGCTGTGTGGCAATGAACTCTGTTGATAAAAAAAAGATTAACTTTATGACTGTGGAAGTAATAACTGTGAAGTTTCAAGGAGAAAATTCAACTGTTTCAATAGTATTGCTTTGACCAAGAACTGATTAAAACAAAGCTACACTTTTTTTTTTTAGATTATTTATTTGACAGAGATCACAAGCAGGCAGAGAAGCAGGCAGAGAGAGAGGGAAGCTCCCCGCTGAGCAGAGAGCCCGATTCGGGGCTCAATCCCAAGACCCTGAGATCATGACCTAAGCTGAAGGCAGAGGCTTTAACCCACTGAGCCACCCAAGCACCCCTAAAGCTACAATCTTTTTATTTCTAACAGCTAGTGTACTATATTAAAATGAATATGGTCTTTTGAAAAATCTTATCCTGAATTCTACCTTTATTAGCTGTGTGAACATGGGAATGTTGCTGACATTCCTGAGCTTCATTTTCTAACCTACATAATGGGGATGAAATACCTCTCTTCTCATGAATGCCTTCTGTTTCTTCAGACTCAAGATTTTAGCATCTTTTTCCTTCTCCAAGATTCAAGTTAACCATTACTTTTTCAAACTCCAAAGTCAAAGAAAGTTTCTGAGTTACATGAATATCAAAGCAATATAATAATGGTTTTAAGCAAATCCCCTGAGCCTACTTCAACTTTCTCCTAAACAGCATCAGCTGTCACCATTTCCAGATGTGAAAATAAAAGGTCACAGGTACTAAATTGCTCACATGAACCAGAGACATTTCTGTAAACTACAAAAAGCATTCAAAAGGTATTTATACACCACCAAGAATATGACATATTAATAAGGGCTCAGTCTGGTTAAACATTCAGCTACCACGTGGCAGGTACTTTTTAGGCGCAATGACTTAAAAAAAACACTATGTGCACCAAAGCCTATACATCCCAATGGCAGACATTTAAATATAAATCACAATCATGTATTAATGAAGATAACAGTCAATGTTGGCAAATGAGATTGGCACACTTTATACATGATCTTGCTGTTCTACAGTCTTTCTGGAAAGCCACTGGCAATATGCATCACGATCTTTATTTTTTTTTTTTAAGATTTTATTTATTTATTTGACAGAGATCACAAGTAGGTAGAGAGGCAGGCAGAGAGAGGGGGAAGCAGGCTCCCTGCCGAGCAAAGAGGCCCACGCAGGGCTCGATCCCAGGACCCCCGAGACCATGACCGAGCCAAAGGCAGAGGCTCTAACCTACTGAGCCACCCAGGTGCCCCGCATCACGATCTTTAAATGTTAAGAGTTTTTAGCTCTAAATTCTGTTTATGCATGTAAATTCAATATTTCATCTCTGGGTAATGGGGCCGAGTTATTTTTCTTTTGTGTTTTGAAAATGTTCTATTAAATATATACCTAGCAGTTACTATTTCTAGACTACACAGAAACTGAAATACAAGTCACAGTCCTTATTGGGTATGATTTTGGACAAGTTTCTTAAATATGTCCTCACATGTAAAATAGCCCCAGGTGATAGGATTGTTGAATTTGGTAACACCTATGTTCTTTAAAATTCTTTAAAAGGTAATTTGAAACAATAAACATCTTCAACTGGTGGACTGTAAGGTTTATTAATTACATCCCAGAAAGGTTTGTGTTTTGTTTTTTTTTCTTTCTTTAAAGATTTTATTTATTTATTTGACAGAGAGAGATCACAAGTAGGCAGAGAGGCAGGCAGAGAGAGAGGAGGAAGCAGGCTCCCTGCTGAGCAGAGAGCCCGATGCGGGGCTCGATCTCAGGACCCTGAGATCATGACCTGAGCCGAAGGCAGCGGCTTAATCCACTGAGCCACCCAGGCGCCCCCCCAGAAAGGTTTTTTTTAAATTTTTAAAAAATTTTTAAGTATTTATTTGAGGTAGGGGGAGGGGCAGAGAGAGAGAATCGTAAGAAGCGCTGGCTCCCACCCCCTGCCGCCCAGCATGAAGCCCTATGCAGGGCTGGATCTCACCACCGCAGGGGAAACCACAAGTTAGAGGGGCTTAACTGATTGTGACACCCAGGTACCTCAGAAGAGATTTTTTTTTTTAAAGATTTTATCCATTTATTTGACAGAGAGAGATCACAAGTAGGCAGAGAGAGAGGGAAGCAGGCACCCTGCCGAGCAGAGAGCCCGACGCGGGACTCGATCCCAGGACTCTGAGACCACGACCCGAGCCGAAGGCAGCGGCCCAAACCACCGAGCCACCCAGGCGCCCCAGAAGAGATTTTTATATTTTATTATTTTTTAAAGGTTTTATTTGACAGAGAAAAAGAGAGAGCACAAGCAGGGAGCTTGATCCAGGGCTCAATCCCAGGATGCTGGGATCATGACGGGAGCTGAAGGTAAACGCTTAGGGACTGGGCCACCCAGGCGCCACAAAATGTTTTTAAAATACAACTTCATGTAGCAATTCTGGTGAGTTCCTTTTACTTCATTTAAGTATCTTTTAGTAGCAATCCCAGAAGAAAATGCTATTTTGAGGAGTATGTTTAACCAAAAAAACCTTTTTTCCCACTTATGTTTAGGCAATTATTCTTCGTAAGAAAGGTAAGGCCCCATCAAGGACCTCATACTTAAACATAGATTCCAAACCATAGTTTTTTGTTTTTTGTTTTTTTTGGAAGCTTCCATCCAGAATACATTCTATACCCTCTGTGACTTAGGACATCTATCTTCCCATCAGGGTGACGGAGAAGGAAACACTGTCACAGAGACTGAACTGTGAAGTTTTATTAAAGAGTGTGGAGCCCCAGATATCCTATATGCAGACCACTATACTCATGCTTGCTGTTCAGTAAGACGGGTCCAAAGATCATTTTCCCCCTTCTTCGGTTCCAGAATCAGTCGGGAGGTGGCAGCCCTGTGACTGCCTCCGGGTCAGGACCACTTCTTGCAGACATTGAGATGGTCGAGCTGGTCTACCACAAATCTGTGTGGGGGGAACTTGGACATGCTGGCCGCCTTGATGGCCTCGAAGGCCGCCGCCCTGCGCTCCGCGGCGTGGCCGTACTCCTGCTCCGCGGTGAGGTAGGGCATGCTCAGCCAGTAATGGTTCTCCGCCTCTATCTCCAGGCGACGGATCATGTTCTGCTTCGCCTGGGAAGACACGGTCCGCGGCCGCCGGTGCTTCCCAATCCACTGTCTGCCAGGAATGCGGTTGCGGCGGAGGAGGGCGGTCAGGAACATGGTACCTGCTGAGACGGCAGGAGCCGCACAAACGCTGACGACGCGTTTGGCCGCGGGAAGAAGCAAGGCGAGCGCAAAACCGGCTCTGTTGCCACTCGGCCAACCCCGACAACCACACCGCACCCCATACAAAGCGGGGACCCCAGCTAGGCGCGACAGGGAAAAGAAGGGGACTCGTGAAAGAACCAAATACGCCAGCCAACTCACCGGTTGCGACCCTCAGAAGGCCACACGGGACCTCCCGTCCTCCGCACGCTGGCGGACACGACCCCGGAAGCGCGCCCGTCCCTCGGAACGGCCTTGCCCCCTTCTCGCGAGACTTCAGCTCTCGCGAGAGAGGACTTGAGCGACTCCGCGGACACAGGGACGCTTCCGGCGCAAAGAGATTCAAACTAGTGGCGGGCGCAAGCGGAGTGGTGGCATCTCCCGGCGTCTAGTGTACCGCGGAGGAGTCCTTACCCATGGATCCGATCCGAAGCTTCCACGCGAAGCTACGGTCCCTGGCCATCACCCTAGACAGCGAGACGGCTCGGCTGCAGCGAGCACTGGACGGAGAGGAGAGCGGTGAGTGAAGTGGGCGGGCCTCGGGGAGATCGCAGCTACTACGACCCGCTCGGCCGCCCCAGCCGTCCAGGAGTGCGGCATTTGAAAAGGACCTTAAGGGGCGCCTGGGTGGCTCAGTGGGTTAAGCCGCTGCCTTCGGCTCAGGTCATGATCTCAGGGTCCTGGGAGCGAGTCCCGCATCGGGCTCTCTGCTCAGCAGGGAGCCTGCTTCCCTTCCTCTCTCTCTGCCTGCCTCTCTGCCTACTTGTGATCTCTATCAAATAAATAAACAAAATCTTTAAAAGAAAAAAAAAAAGAAAAGGACCTTAACAAGTGAAAACGCACACTCTTGCAGAAAGAGATACGGAATGGGGGGGTACACTTATAAAAATGCTCAATGTTTGTCGTTAGCAGAGTTCCGAGGTGACAAGTGTCACCTTTTCATTATTTATTCTTATGCGCCCCTCAAGTATGTTGTGGCTGTTTCCACTTTTATGTACGACTACGTTTGCTCTCCTCAAATAATGAAATAGCGCTATTACTGTATTGCGAAGAGAAACAGCATAGACTAAGAATGTAAATTGACAGATTGAGCTCATAATGCATACATGATGTGCTTTCAAGTCACATATAATGGGTATTTATCAATAAAAATACAATATAATAAAACAAAATGCATTTATTTAGCAGGGTCCTTTACATGCACAGTGACTTTGTCTCACCCAAATTGTCCACAGTTGCAGGAAATGCCCGTGTTTTTCCAGCAAGCAGTATTGCCAACGCAAACACTAGGACTGCTTTTTCCTTTCTCCCTCCCTTCCTCTACACCCAATGTGGGGCTCGAATTCAAGACCCAGAGATTGAGAGTCACATGCTCATGAGACTTAGCCAGCCAGGCACCCCTGATACTGATAAAGAATACTGCTCTTTAAAAAAATAAATACAGCAGAATTCTTCACCACTAATCTTTATGCTAGAAGTTTTAAAATTGTTTCATTCAGATTTTGAGATTATTTTATAAATGTCATAATTGTTATTTGCCTTAAAATATTGCACTCTGGGAGCGCCTGGGTGGCTCAGTGGGTTAAAGCCTCTGCCTTCCGCTCAGGTCATGATCCCAGGGTTCTGGGATTGAGCCCCGCATCAGGCTCTCTGCTCAGCGGGGAGCCTGCTTCCTCCTCTCTCTCTCTGCCTGCCTCTCTGCCTACTTGTAATCTCTGTCTGTCAAATAAATAAATATTTAAAAAAATATATTGGGGCACCTGGGTGGCTCAGTGGTTTAAGCTGCTGCCTTCGGCTCAGGTCATGATCTCAGGGTCCTGGGATCGAGTCCCATGTCCGGCTCTCTGCTCTGAAGGGAGCCTGCTTCCCTCTCACTCTCTCTGCCTGCCTCTCTGCCTACTTGTGATCTCTCTCTGTCAAATAAATAAATAAAATCTTTAAAAAAAAAAATAAAAAAAATATTGCACTCTGTAGACACAGACTCCTTTTACTTTAGTTATATTATGAATAGTGTTCCAGCTATTTAAAAATATTTGTTCTTTTGACTATAAAACAATACACGTACATGGCAAAAAATTTGAGATATATATGCAAAAGTAGAAAGAGGAAAATAAATATTTCCTATAATTCAACCACTTAAAGACACCACTATTAGTATTTTATTATTTTTTGTTTTCTCTCTCCTCTCTCTCTCTTTTTGTTGTTGTTGTTATTGTTATTGTTGTTGAGCTCTATGCCTGATGTGGGGCTTGAACTCATGACCCTGAGATCAAGAGTCACATACTCAAGGGTCTTGAGCCAGCTAGGTGACTTTTTGGATTCTTGAGATATAGCTGAATTGCTTTCCACAAAGCTTGTGCCAATTTACCCTCTTACCAGCATATTAACTGTGTACAGACATTTTGCATTTTCGTCTGGTTTTATAAGAAAAAGTTGGAATGATTTTTCTATTTGCAGCCAGCATGTATTACAGAAAATATGGAATTGTGATAGAGAAAATGATCACCAAAAACTCTCACCTATTATGATCACAGTGATGAGTCAGCATGGAGTCTGCTAGGGATTCTCTCTCACTCTGCTCCTTCCCTCTGCGCATGCTCTCTCTCTAAAATAAATCTTTAAAGAAATAAAAGGTACAATTCAATGGTATATACTCCCAGAGTTGTGCAACCATTATAGTAAGTTTAGATTTTCATCACCCTCAAAAGAAACTCTCTTGCTTGTTAATATCCACTCCCCATAGTCCCACGTCCACCTACCACACTAGCTTTATGCAAAAACTAATCTGTTTTCTGTCTGTATAAATTTGCCTATTCTGGATATTTCAGATAAAACAAATCATACAATTTGTGGGCTTTTGTGATTGACTTATTTTAGCATAATGTTGTAAGGTTTATTCATGTCATAAGCATGTATCAGTACCTCATTCCATTTTATTGCTGAATAATATTCCATTGTATGGCTATACCATCCCACTGTGTTTATTTATCAGTTCATGGACATTTGGGTTGTTTCCACTTTGTAGCTATTATGAATGTATGTAAACATCTATGAGTGAGTTTTTGGGTGAACACAATGTTTTCAGTTCTCTTTGCTATGTGATTCAAAGTAGAATTGCTGGGTCATATGATAACCCTATATTTATCTTTTTGAAGAGCTGCCAAATTGTTTTCCAAAGTGGATACATGATTGTACATTTCCACCAGAATGAAGGTTGCAGTTTCTCCACATCCTCATTTATTATTATTGGTCTTTTTGAATATAGTCATTCTAGTGGGTATGAAGTATTACCATTGTGTTGACTTGCACTTCTGAAATGAAAATTGGTCAGCTTTTAGCAATAAAGGGAGATCTTCAAAGGAGGTGTGTTTTAGAAAGAAAAATATAATTATTTTAAAAACTGCTTTTACATGATGTATATTATACATACTGCAACTGATTACTAAGGTGACAGTACTGGGTGAAGGATGTCTTTTCAGTAAATGGTGTCAGGCTAGTTGGACACTCATATGGAAAATAAGAATGGATCTTGATCCTTACCTCTTGCTATATAAAAAAATCAATTAGATTGTATTGTAGCTTGTAGCTACAGGTAGATTGTAGCTCTGAATGCAAAAGGCAAACAATAAAGTACTTAGAAGAAAATGTAAGTGTTGTCATTGGCAAAGATTTTAAAACTAGGAACCAGAAGGTTCTCACCATAGAAAAATTGCTAAGTCAGATTACATTTTCTCCTTCTCCCTCCCTTCTTCCCTTCTTCCTTCTTGATCTGAGTACTGATTATGTAGGGTATGTTTGCTTTCAAAATTCATGAAGCTATATACTTATGATTTTTGTACTTTATGTACGTTATAATTTCATAAATTTTAAAAGAAAGGCCTTAACATTTTTTTGGGGTAATTGACAGATAAATTATGAGTAAATATTGACAAGGATTTTATGATTCTGGGAAACAACACTAAATTATATTTTCTATTTTGCGCTTTTTCCTTTCTCGATTCATATTGAAGACTGTGAAGATTATCCAATGAGAATTTTATATGACCTTCATTCAGAAGTCCAGACTCTAAAGGTATAAATTCTGCAATATTAATGTATCATCTTTGTGTCATAATTTTAAAAATCTAAATAGACTTAGTCAAAAGACAGAAATTATCATGTACTTTTTTCCTTATAAAAGGATGATGTCAGTATTCTTCTTGATCAAGCAAGTTTGGAAAGTCAAGAAAGCATTGGTTTCATAAAGGCAACAAAAGTACTGATGAAAAAAAATTCAGTGGATATCATGAAAATAAGAGAGTTTTTCCAGAAGTATGGATATAATCCACGTGCCAAGAAAGATTCAGGTGTGGACAACTTGTATTTTACGGTATTTGTTTACTATTAAAGAAGGAAGCCTGCACGATTAAATATGACTACTCTGGGCTTGGCCATGCTTTCTGGTTCTAGTTCTGCCATTATGACCATCATGTATGATCATCATTTATTCATCACCGTGGTGGATGCAGTGCTGATTGGTGGTGTAAGACAAAGACAGTCCTTGCTCTCCTTCCCAAAGTCTAGGTAAAAGAAGAGTACAAGATATAAATCTACATGATTTTAGGATAGTTGGTTTCTAGTCAGCTTTGCCAGTAAATAGCTGAGAGACTAATCTTAAAGCATGCTATTTCCTTTTTCTTCTCAATTTTCTCTTCTGTAGAATGAGAAATTTGGGGCATTATAAATTGAAAAGGCCTTTTTAAGTTCTACAGTTTTAATGAAGGTTAGTATAGCATGGTGGTTTAGAATTTCACCCACAATCTGAATGCAAATCTCTATTTCCGTCATTTATTAGCTGTATTGTCTTTGACCAGTTACTGAGCGTCTCATCTGTAAAGTGGAGATGTTTAATAGTATCTACCTCTGAGGTTGTATAAGGATTGAATGAGATAAAATTTGTTTAGAACAGTACCTGGCGTGTTCATCACCCAGTGTTAAGTACTGTTAGGCCCATACCTATGAATGACAATTTCAGTATGCTTCATTGTCTTTGTTTCTGTGAAGAGAATGATCTTTGTACATAAGTAAACCATTAATTAAGTTCAGCGAATGTATACTGAGGATATGTGTGGAGGGTAAATCGAACAGTCTGCGTGGTACAGTGGAAGAAGTTAGTTGACTTACTTGTGAACGAGCTCTGGATTGAAGTACGGGCTCCACCAGTGACTACATGTGTGTGACCCTGGATAGTTTCTCTGAGTTGCTTTTTCCTTGCTTGCGAAGTGGGAATGATAATACCTCCCAAAAGGCACTGATATGGTGATGATTTTATTAATCTCATCAGTGATAACCTTGTGATAAATATAAGAATAGGTTTTTGGTAGCTTTTATAACATTTCTCCAAATTAACAGAAAGCACAATGCCTAAACAGAAAGTAAATCAGCAGCTCTTCAGGGGCCAAAAGTCAAGAAACCAAAGTCTGTAACTTTTTTTTTTTGCGGGGGGGGGGGGGGGGGGGGGCATGGTACATACTCCATATTTAACACATCCTTGTTTATCATGCATACAAAAATAGTACCCTATCCTAGTTCATTTCCTATTACCAGTCAAAACAAAGAAAATCCTATCTTTTTAAAGAAAAAAATGTGCTCCTCTTCACTTCCTCCAGTCTGTTGGATCTCTTAGCTGGACCAGGAAATGTATAGCCTAAATTTATCCCTTTTCTATTCCTTTGGATCCAAAGAATTCTGGGACGGATCTGTACCAATGTCTGAAAGACGCTGTTTTATTTTTATTTTTTTTAAGATTTTATTTATTTATTTGATAGGCAGAGATCACAAGTAGGCAGAGAGGCAGGCAGAGAGGGAGGGAGGAAGCAGGCTCCCTGCTGAGCAGAGAGCCTGATGCGGTGCTTGATCCCAGGACCCTGAGATCATGACCTGAGCCGAATGCAGAGGCTTTAAACCCACTGAGCCATCCAGGTGCCCCTGAAAGACCCCACTTTAACTACAGACATTCCTTTAAAAGATGAAGTGAAGAAAAACAAAAAGGTCATTATCAGATTTGCAAAAATATGTTCCAATTCATAACAAGAAAAGTACGAATACTTTATTCTTAAAAAGAATGCAACAGGGGTGCCTGGATAGCTCAGTTGGTTGAGCGGCTGCCTTTGGTTCAGATCATGATCCCAGGTCTGGGAACGAGCCCCGTATCGGTCTCCCTACTCCGAGGGAAGCCTGCTTCTCCCTCTCCCTGCTGCTCTGCCTACTTGTGCTGTCTATCTCTCTGTCAAATAAATAAATAAAATCTTTAAAAAAAAAATAAAAAGAATGCAACAAATTATGGAGAAACTTTTTCCCATTTCTTTCAATTTGTGCAGTTGTTACAATTCATATTTCCAATTTGGCAACCAAATGTTATCTATTCAAGGTCATCTAAAATAGATCTTTGTATGAACTCCCTACCTCCTTGTTCTTAAACAAATGGTAGTGTTTGGAATCAAAAGATGTGGGTTCAGGTCTTGCTCTTTAAATTTTTTTTTTTTTAAAGATTTATTTGACAGAGAGAGATCACGAGTAAGCAGAGAGGCAGGCAGAGACAAAGGAGGAAGCAGGCTCCCTGCTGAGCAGAGAGCCTGATGTGGGGCTCGATCCCAGGACCCTGAGATCATGACCTGAGCTCAAGGCAGAGGCTTAACCCACTGAGCCACCCAGGTGCCCCCTTGCTCTTTAAATTTTAATCAGCTGAGTGTTTTCCAGAATGTTGTGTTTTCCAGAACCTTTACCTATAAAAGCAAGGAAAAAGATCCTAAGATATTTCATGCTTGAAACAATTAATAAAAAAATTAAATGAAGGGGTGCCTGGGTGGCTCAGTGGGTTAAAGCCTCTGCCTTTGGCTCAGGTCATGATCCCAGGGTCCTGGGATCGAGCCCCACATTGGGCTCTCTGCTCAGCGGGGAGCCTGCTTCCCCTCCTCTCTCTCTGCCTGCCTCTCTGCCTACTTGTGATCTCTGTCAAATAAATAAATAAAATCTTTTAAATAAAAAAATTAAATGGAGTGAAACATTCAAACTTCAAACTCTTGTCCCGGCGGGGGTTGGGGGGATGTCTGAACACATTTTTATTTGTCTTCCTTCTTCTCAACTCCTCCATTTTTCTTCCTTTCTGGTACCCTTTCTAATTACTGGTTCATTTTCTTCTCCACTGCATGCTACACATTTTACATCTGTCCTGCCTTTTCTTACACCTGTCCCATTCTCCATACCTTGTTATCTCACTGAAGCCCTGTCCTTTTTTAAGTTAATCTCTGCCCAGATCCTGGCCAAATCCAGTTATCTTCTTTCTGGTTATCCTCTTTGACTTTCTGTTGTCTTGCCCTAAAACCTGTTATTTCTCCTTCTTAATCTTTCTTGGCATCATAGTGCTATCTCAGACCTTTTAACTGCCACTTGGGTCCCACACCAAATTCATTAACCATTAATGTGCGTGGGGCACCTGGGTGGCTCAGTGGGTTAAAGCCTCTGCCTTCGGTTCGGGTCATGATCTCGGGGTCCTGGGATCGAGCCCCGCATCGGGCTCCCTGCTCAGAGGGGAGCCTGCTTCCTCCCTCTCTCTCTGCCTGTCTCTCTGCCTACTTGTGATCTCTGTCTGTCAAGTAAATAAATAAAATCTTAAAAAAAAAACCAAAACCATTAATGTATGCAAGGAATTGCAAAGGACTGGGGAAAGGCGGAGTTGTTATTCGGTTCTTTAGTCTGAAATGCTCAGTATGGTGGTTAAGCATATGGGGTCTGGAGCCAGATATAACCTACTCAGGGTTGAGAAACTATATGTCTTTCTAATGCTCTCCTGTCTTTTTCCTCAACCAGACTTTTGTTACATGTGTTCCAGACTGAGGATAAAAATTTACCTTGGTGTAATAGTCTTTCCTTTTTAAGTTAGGCATCTATAAATGAAAAATCTAAAATAATACTATACTTCATGTTAAATCTAGATCACCGTTAATTCCACCATGTGCTTAATGTCATAAAATGGTAAAATGATTCTACAATCTATTAAGAGAGATGGGTAAATCACAGTAACTGAGAAAGTAAGGATATTGGACTTTTATTTGCATTGATTTTTCATCTTTTAACATTTTAGTTTACTTCTTAAATGTCCTCAAAATGGGATATGGCTACACAAGAGGTACATGTCAGAAATTTCCTAAAGGGACAATTGAAATAAAACTTTAGAGACTAAGGAGGGAATCAGGACCTTTGCTGATTTGGGACATTTCAAATAGAGCTGTTTTATATGGTTTTAGTACATGGAATTTTGTGGTTTGATGTTTGACCAAAATATGACCTCCTTGGTTCTTCCTCACAGTGGATGAACAAGAAATCATTGACTCTGAATCAGAGTCCACTAAGCATGAAAATTTTCAAATGCCTGATATGAAGGACAATCTATCTGATCCTGCTATTCCGAGAACTTCTGGTTCTGAGAAGTCTCCACGGAGTCCACAGCTTTCCGATTTTGGACTTGAACGGTACATGATATCCCAAGTTCCACCAAACCCTCCACGGGCAGTAAATGACCATGAGGAAGAGCCAAAAAATTTAACTCCATCTTCTAAACAGTCGCTAGTTAAGGTACTAAAAACTCCAAAATGTGCTCTGAAGATGGATGATTTTGAGTGTGTGACTCCTAAATTAGAACACTTTGGTATCTCTGACTGTACTGCCTGTTTAAATGAAGATTACACAATGGGACTTAAAAATGTGAAGGAGAATAAAAGGTAAGCCACTTTCCTAAGAGGCACATTTTATCTAACTTTCTAAAGCATTCGTATGATTGATTTTTCCTAGAAGAGATACGACATTTCCGACAGTAACTTTCCTTCAAATGCTTCTCAGAAACTTTACATTTCAAACTTCCCTGAATCACCAGTTCCGTGAGTAAAGTGTGAGCTCTTGGATTTCCAGTTAGATGCTATAGGAGTGATTGATAGGGTTTGGCATTTGGAGGGATAGAGATGAGGTAGAGTCAGTAAGAACCTGTGAATGATTTTGCATGGAGATGTGGGGAAAGACTTGGGGATCCAGGATAAATCACAGACTTTGGTTTTGTTACCTGTGATGATCTTGGGAAAACAATGAAGACAGGAAGAAAACCTGCAGCCTCGGTTAAAGGTGGATGTGTTTCCATGTTGATTTAGAGGTCCCTGTAGAGGTGTTCTTGAGTGTAGGTATTTTAATATGAATTGGAAGCTCAGTGACCCATTTTTGTGGAGTGAATAGTGTGGAAGTGGTACTTAAAGAGTTACAATGAAAATGGAAATGCCCCGTATTAAAGCAGCCAAGCAAGAGCTAAAGATAAATCCGGATCACTCGGAACAACGGTAATTATCACTCGGAGCGGTAATTATCACTCGGAACGGTAATTATCACTCGGAAAGGTAATTATCACTCGGAACGGTAATTATTAAAGAAGGCAAGTAAACGTTCAACCTAAGGAGTTAAATGAAAACCTCAAAAAACTTTGTTGTGGGACAAAGAGAAGGGAGTAAACACCAAAGATAAAATGTGATTATAAAAGATTTTTAGAAGAGTAGCATTGATAAATCTAAGAACTGGTTCATACTTAAATGTAAATGCAAATAGCAGAATTAGGAAGGAAGGGCTATATTTATTATTTTTTAATCTATTGGAAATACTATAGGGGATAGTATTGGGAAATTTGGAAAGTTCAGATAATTGAAAATTTTTTAAATACACAGTTATCAAAATCAGCTTGAAATAGAAAACCTGTACAGACCAAAAGAAAAGAAAACCAAAAAAGCTATCAGAGAACTCACTCCAAAAATCTCTGAGCACAGATGGTTTTCTGGATGAATCCTTTCATAATTTCATAGAATATATACATTTCATCTTACATAAAAAGTTACTTTCCTGAGGAGGGGATATACATTGTATTGTGGGTCCCAGCACCTCACCTGGACTCTCCAGATTCATAAAACCTCCATTTTCCATTTCCTCACTAGTAAAATGTATATAACCATGCCCATTGCTGCTTACCACACTGAGTCAGTGGAATAGAGTGGATAACAAAGTTATAAATTGCCTTAAGAATGAGATGCTATAAAAATAATTACCTTTAAGAGGAACTCATTATCAGAGGTCTACAAACTACTGCTGCAGGCCAAATCCAGCCTGCTGCCCATTTTTTGGTAAATAAAGTTTTATTGGAGCATAGACTAAAAAAAATTCTTTTTCTAAAAGTAGAATAAGACAGAAAAATGCTGCAGTTTAGTTTATGAGATTGACATACCCTTGATACTAACCCTGACAAAACACACAAAAGGAAAACATAGCCAATCTAATTTAGAATATGGATGTAAAATCCCAATTAAAATACTCACAAATTGATTTTAGCAGAATATTAGAAATGTAGTGAACAGCTTTCAAATTAAGCTTATCCTAGGAATGCAAAGATAGTTTAATACTTGGAAACTCATAAAATACATTATTTTAACGACTTTATAGAGAACGGATAATCTTAATAGATACCAATAAGGACTTTGACAAAATCTGACACTCATTCCTCATTTAAAATGCTTGGTCAAACTCAAAATAGAATACTTCATTAACATGATAGACTATGAGTATCTCAATAATGAAACTATCTGTCACCATCATTTAATGCCATTCTTGATATCTGGCCAGTAAGAAGTATGTTTAGGCCATGTTTTGTACCTGGGCTACTCAAGAAACTCATCTAAAATTTCAAGAAAGAGACTGATATATTTTATACAGTTATAACCGTGTAAAATAATGTGCTTTCCTTTATTTTATTAAAACATAATTTTGGGGGCACCTGGGTGGCTCAGTCTGTTAAGAGTCTGCCTTCAGCTCAGGTCATGATTCCAGAGTCCCTGGATTGAGCCCTACATCAGGACCCCTGCTCAGTGGGGAGTGTGTTTCTCCCTCTCTCTCTGCTTCTCCCCTGGGTCTTGCTCTCTCTCTCAAATAAATAAATAAAATCTTAAAAAAATTTCTAAACAAGGTGGAAAAACAAAATAAAATACCAACATCAGTGATAGGTAAAAAGGTCTATGTGATAAAAACTGTAAGACATTTCTGAATTATATAAAGGGGAAATTAGGGAATGTAGTGTTTTTCTTCATCTGAATAGATGGACTGAATATTGCTAAGATGTTTAATCACAACAAATTAACTTACTGATGTCATGCATTTACAACAAAGCCTCAATAGGATTTTTTAAGGAGAAAGGGATATTTGATAAAATGATTCTAAAATTTATGTGGAAGAATAGGGGCACCTGGGTGGCTCAGTTGTTAAGCAACTGCCTTCAGCTCAGGTCATGATCCCAGGGTCCTGGGATGGAGACCCACATTGGGCTCCCTACTTGGCGGGAGGCCTGCTTCTCCCTCTCCCACTCCTCCTGCTTGTGTTCCCTCTCTCACTCTCTCTAGCTCTGTCAAATAAATAAATAAAATCTTTTTAAAAAATTATTTGGAAGAATAGAAAGTAGGAGTAGCTTAAAAAAATAAAGAAAAATAAAAATAATGAGGGAATTTGACCTCCTAATATGAAAATATATAAAGCTATAATAAGTAAAACAGTATAAAACTGTCCCAGAATAGATATGTAACTAGAATAGAACAGCCCAGAAACCAACTCTAAATTTATGTAATTTATATAAGAAGGTGTTTTTGAATAAGAATGTTCAGTAAATTATGCTAGGACAGGGATGCCTGGGTGACTCAGTTAATTAAGTGTCTACCTTTGGCTGGTGGGGGAGTGTCGAGCCCTGCATTGGGCTCCTTGCTCAGTGGGGAACTTGCTTCTCCCTCTGACTGCTGCTTCCCAGCTTATTCTCTCTTTCTCTCTCTCTGACAAATAAAATCTTTAAAAAAAATTTTTGCTAGGACAATTGGTTAAGTGAACCAGCTTGTAATACTTGATGACACTCCTCTTTATAACTATACTTCAGACATCTGGGTAATTGACCGGAATACCCTTAGTAATACCTTAGTAACTAGATGACAGGATAAGTCTTTTTAGTCCAAAAAAATGAAAAGTTCTTAATCTATGTGTGGTTATGATTGCAAAATTCCACTTCATGGTTTTGAAACCATGAGCTATATAATTCCTATGTTTGAACTAATGAGTTAAACTTGTGGCTTGCCCTTAAGTCAGAGTTTCTTTTCTTTTTTTTTTAGATTTTATTTATTTATTTGACAGAGAGAAAGCACAAGTAGGCAGAGGGAGAAAGAGAACCAGGCACCTCACTGAGCAGGGAGTCTGATGCGGGACTCGATCATGACCTGGGATTATGATCTGAGCCCCTTAACCGACTGAGCCACCCAGGCATCCCAGGTCAGAGTTTCTTAACCTGCTTCTAAGTCACACCTGTCAATACAAAATGGTGTATAACCTTTTTTGACCCACGGGTATACATTAATTTAAAAAAAAAAAGATTAGTTCCATGGGACTTCTGTTCCGTAAAACAGAACTGAATGTTTGTCCATACTTGATGATATATAGTAAGATTGATTTTTTTCCCCAGAGGCTCAATATTAACTTTTTTTAAACTTATAATTTCCCTATGATTCACACCAGGGAAGAGGCCACAGAACCAGAACCAATGACCAGTGATAATTTCTTTGTCACTCCTGGCCTCCAGCAGTTGAAAAAAAATGGTAAGTATAACAATCACATTACTTCTCAGCTATCCTCTTTCTAGATTATGTTTGTGCAGAAATGGTTCTGTATCTGCATCTTTTCAGTTCATAACATTGAATTATGTAAAGTGTCATCCCATCAGGTGCAACATGATTTCATACTGTAGAAAGATAGAATTCTCTGGTGTGTTTTCATATTTTTCCTGATTATAGTCAGTATCTCAGCTTGTTGTTTTTAACAAGTTTACTAAAATAATATATTTTATAATTAAATAATATATTTAGTAAAATAATATTTTACTAAAATAATAATATATATATGTATATATATATATATATTCAGTCACCAAACTTTTGATACAGAGCCAATAGTACCTTTTTAAAAAATATTTTATTTATTTATTTTAGAGGGGAGGAGCAATAGGAGAGGGAGAGAAATTTAAGTAACTCCACGCAGAGTTCAAAGCGGGATTTGGGGCTTGATCTCACAACCCTGAGATCACAACCCAGTTATTATGACCTGAGCAAAACCAAGAGTCGGATGCTTAAGTGACTGCGCCATCCAGCTGCCCTCAGTAGTACCTTTTTAAAATTTAGCATCAGCCTAATGATTAGAATTCTACATTATTTTTCTTATATAAACCACACTCAGAATACATTAGCTACCATTTCAAATTCTGTTTGTTTTTTTTTTCCATTTTATTTATTTTTTCAGCGTAACAGTATTCATTGTTTTTGCACAACACCCAGTGCTCCATGCAATACGTGCCCTCCCCATTACCCACCACCTGTTCCCCCAAGCTCCCACCCCTGACCCTTCAAAACCCTCAGGTTGTTTTTCAGAGTCCATAGTCTCTTATGGTTCACCTCCCCTTCCAATTTATTATATGTTTATCAAATTCTGTTTTTTTAAAATACTACAAGATCTGAAAGAAAATTTTCATGTAGTGTTTTCGTATTTGTCCCACGAAACATGAAAACATTAGTTTTCACAAAAAATGTAAAAAATTCTAGAGTTTGTGATTTTTTTTTTATTTACAATTGTCTATATAAACTTATTGGCATATTTTTTGAAGTAACTTGTCTTCATCAGGTCTTTCCAAATTTATAAACATATTTTGAGAAAAATTCTCTTTTTGTACTAATTTCACTGACATGTTATTAAATTCAGTTAAATGTTATTAAATTATTAAATATGAAATGGTTATTACATATGTTATTAAATTATCAGGTACTTCTGGCATATACAGAAGTGAAAAAATACAAATGACTTCTAGTAAACTTAGACCTCAGCTTGTTGGAAAGAGCCTGCCTATACCAAAGAGAGGGAGAGAGTGGACCCCCACCTCGTACAGACCCAGAATTAATTCCCAGTGGAGGCAAACTTTTAGAAAATGATGAAGGAGGGGAATATCTGTGTAACTTCTGAAGTGGGATGGATTTTTAAAGAACAGCTTCCTGACTGAAAGTCTTCAGTAACCACAGGCAGTGTATTTTGTGAAAGGAATGGCAAGCTCGGGTTTATCCACTAGTACTTTGGTTAAGTGGAGGCTTGTTAAGAGAGTTTCTGTTGTATTTTTAGCTTGACCCTGTTCTTAGACCACAAAAGTACCATTATTGCAGTCCATACCTGGGAAAGTTTAGTAACTTGTTTACCATTTTCTTTACTTTTGCTTCTGGGTTTAGTTTTCTTCTTGTTAAAGCACATCCATCAGCACTTCTATCAGAGATGTTATTTCTAGTCTGCGAGAAGTCATCTCTGGTTTTGTGTCTGAAGACGTCTTTTTATTTTTCTTTCTCATTCATTCATTTTTTTAACAACAATTTAACTGGTTATAGACAATAGGTTGACAGCTGACTTTCTTCAATATTTTATAAAGAAATTATTTCATTGTCATCTGGTGTCCATTGCTGATAAGCAGAATGCTGTGGGTCTGATTCGCTTTTGTTTGTAGATTGTTGGTCTTTTCTTCCTGGTAGTAAGATTTTTGTCAATATCTTTGACATTCTACATTTCTCTATAATTTTAAAATACTTTTTTTAAAATCTATTATGCTTAGAATTTGGTATGATATTCGAACTAAGGACCCACGTCATTAATTTTGGAAAATACTCTGAGATTATCTCTTTTTTTTTTTAATTTTTATTTTATTTTTTTTTTTATTTATTTGACAGAGAGAAATCACAACTAGGCAGAGAGGCAGGCAGAGAGAGAGAGGAGGAAGCAGGCTCCCCGTGGAGCAGAGAGCCCGACATGGGGCTCGATCCCAGGACTCCGGGATCATGACCTGAGCCAAAGGCAGAGGCTTTAACCCACTGAGCCACTCAGGCGCCCCTGAGATTATCTCTTTAACAAAATTACTTCTCCCCTAATTCCTCAATTTTTTTTCTCCTGGGTTTCCTGTACACTGTATTTTAGAATGTTATTCTTCAGTCTCTTTGGTTTGTTAACTTCCCTTGGATATTTTACTTCCTTTTGTCTCTGCTACTTTGTGCTTTAGTTAGAACTTTCTTCCATTTTGCTATTTTTCTCTTACCCTGAGTCTAAATTATTATTTTAATCTACTGAATTTTTACTCTGGTGATATTTTCTGTTTTATACATTTTTCTTTCAAATGTGACTGTTCTTTTTCCGTTCCATAATACTGTTCTCTTGCCTCGTAATTTCTGTGCCTTCCCTTATCTCTTTGAATATTTTAAATCTATGTATCTGGAAGACTGTTTAAAGTGTTAATACTTCTCTTTATTGCTCTGTTCTTTCCTGTGAACTCCTCTTCAGGTGACACTGTTTTCAGTGGAAGTTCTGGGAGCCACAGGTTGTCCTGTGGAGCTGTTTCATGCTCACCCCAGCCACGGCCCCACGGTTTACCAGTTGCACACAGGTTATTAGGTGAACTGCTGGATTCAGGATGCCTGCACTGGACTCCTAGGGTGAACTTAGAACCCCACAATGCTGTGCTAGGGAGAGTTGGTATTCTGATTTTCAGACTTTTCTGAAGACTTAACCCTTAGCCTGGCTGACTTCATCCTGTTCCACTGGAGCTGGCGCCTGTGGGCAGGTATTTTCCAGTTTCTGCTTCACATACCTCACTGCTCTTCCAGGCTCTTGGCTTGATACACCATGCTCTGTTGCAGTGCCTCCTACGTTGGCGCCTGTGCCCTTAACTTCGGTCTGTGCTGGTCTTAGAATCCCAGGTGTTTGGGTGTGTACTTGGACATTTCAGATTAGGTAGATGTTAGCATCTTACTGAATTTGCTCCAGATCTTCATCTTCGTGTTATACCTAAAGCTAAATCCTCACTCTGTTACTCTCCTTCCCTTCCTACCCTAAAGTGATGATTATGTTTGAAAATTTCATTTAAGTTGCAGCATCCAGTTTGTGTTCTTCTGCCAAGTGCTCTTTTCACTCAATTCGTGAAATCCAGTTCATCCATTTTAATTGTTGACTGTTGTATGAATAAGCTGTATTTTATTTATTTACTTGCTTCTTAAGGAGTAGTTGTTTTTTACTATTACAGGCAGTGCTCTGACAAAATTGTGCTCTGTTGAAATTGTGCCTTGTACACGTGTATTACGCACGTTAGGAGTGGAGCCTCTAAATCAGATGGGATGCACACCTTCTCCTATTCTAGAAAATCCTAACTTGCCACTTGAGAGTGGCTGTCCTGATTCTCACCAGCAGTGTTTACATTTCTGTTTCTCCATCTTTTCCGGCATTTGATGATTTTTAGACTTCATAAATTTTTGCCAGTCTTGTCATTTTTCTAACATTTACTTTTTCTCTTTGATTTTTTTTAAAGGTTTATTCATTTATTTGAGAGAGAGAGAGACTGTGTGTTTGTGCAGGGGGAGGGGCAAAGGGAGAGAATATTGAAGCAGACTCCCCGCTAAGTGCAGAGCTTGATCTCACAACCCATGGATCATGACTTGAGCCAAACCAAGGGTTAACCAACTGAGCCACCCAGGGGCCCCTCATTGTTGTTGTTGTTTTTTTTTAAAGATTTCTTTCATGATACTATATATGGTAGAGGTATTAAATGTCTGTATACCCGTGATTCTGTTCCTGGGATCTCTCTAAAAGTTCTGAGTCAATTACTGCTTTAGAAAAACCCAGTTGAAATCTTAGAAGGCACATCTCCTTGCCCTCTTTCTCCTCCTTTTTCTTCTTCAGAAATTTTATTTTCTCCATAAAGATCATACAGATTTTAATAGAGTCACATGCAGGTGTTGTGTCTTCTTTGTTGTTGTAAAAAAAAATCTTAAGATTTTATTTATTTATTTGAGAGAGAGAGGGCGAGTGAGAGTGAGCACACAAGTAGTGGAAGAGAGAGAAGCAAGCTCTCCACTGAGCAGGGACCCCAATGCAGAGCTTGATGCCAGGACCCTGGGATCGTGACCTGACCTGAAGGCAGACATTTAACTGACTGAGCCACCCAGATGGTGGCTTTTCTCAAATTATATTTTTAGGGGCGCCTGGGTGGCTCAGTGGGTTAAAGCCTCTGCCTTTCACTCAGGTCATGATCCCAGGGTCCTAGGATCGAGCCCCCGTCGGGCTCTCTGCTTGGCAGGGAGCCTGCTTCCTCCTCTCTCTCTCTCTCCCTACTTATGATCTCTATCTGTCAAATAAATAAAATCTTTAAAAAAAAAAATTATATTTTTAATTGTTTGTTGCTCTTTTGCTAGAACTATTCATTTTTATGTATTACTCTTATACCTTGCAGCCTTGCTGAGGTTTTATTAGGGCTGATGATAACTAGATAAGCAAATAGGAAGTTTTGTTTCTTCCTGTCTAGTCAAGCACACACTATAGCTATTTCTTAAGTTATTAAGAATAAAGTGCACAAATTATATTGACTACGTTTATAACCTAAAGTTGAAATAAACATTTCAACTTTATTTTCACCAAATATATCTTTTCATGCCATTGTTTGTGTCTTTTAGATGCTGACTATACAGATTCTCCCTTAGCACCTACATTCTGCACTCCTGGTTTGAAAATTCCTCCTACAAAGAACAATACAGTTTTGGTATGGTTCCATAACCTTGAAAGCTCTAATCTATTTCCTGATGACTCCTATACACTACTGTTTCTAGACTCCAACAGTATGTTTTAAAAACTTAGATTATTGCATGTCAACTATACTTCACTTTTTTTTTTTTTTTTAAGATTTTATTTATTTATTTGACAGACAGAGATCACAAGTAGGCAGAGAGGCGGGCAGAGAGAGAGAGAGGAGGAAGCAGGCTCCCTGCGGAGCAGAGAGCCCGATGCGGGGCTCGATCCCAGGACCCTGAGATCATGACCTGAGCCGAAGGCAGCGGCTTAATCCACTGAGCCACTCAGGCGCCCCTATACTTCACTTTTAAAAAAAACACACGCTTAGATTAATGCAGGCTTTACGAGTATTTTTACTTATTTTTGGAGGGGAGTTTATTTATTTTTATTTTTTTTATTATTTTTTAAAGATTGTATTTATTTGACAGAGAGACACAGGGAGAGAGGGAACACAAGCAGGGGGAGTGGGTGAGGGAGGAGCAGGCTTCCTGCTGAGCAGAGAGCCTGGTGCAGGGCTCGATCCCAGGACCCTGGGATCATGACCTGAGCCGAAGGCAAACACTTAACAACTGAGCCACCCAGGCGCCCTGTCTGGAGGGGAATTTAGCAGTGTATAGCAAAAGCTTTAAAATATTTTCATACACTTTAACCATATCTCAGAATTTATTCTAAGGCACATTGGCATGAAGAATTATAATAATGAAGTTATAGAAGAAAGAACAGCATATTTATAAGAGCAAAGAATGGGAAAAATCTGGATGTCAAGTGGTAATGGAGAAGCGAAATACACTATATGTTTTAAAGAACAATAAGAACATATAAAGAATGTTTTCAAGAAATATTTAATGATGGAAAATGACATGCATATGTATGGATATACAAACGCACAATATACTTTAAGGATAAAGAATAAAAGAATGAAAACTATCAAAATGTGATTTACAGGTGATAGATTTACAGGTGATTTTTTAGGCTTTTTCCAAATATTTCTCAATGAACAAATTTACTCTAAGCATACCTCAACCCTTTTTTTTTTTTTTAATATTTTTTATTTATTTGACAGAGAGAAATCACAACTAGGCAGAGAGGCAGGCAGAGAGAGAGAGAGGAGGAAGCATGCTCCCTGCAGAGCAGAGAGCCCGATGTGGGGCTCGATCCCAGGACTCTGGGATCATGACCTGAGCCGAAGGCAGAGGCTTTAACCCACTGAGCCACCCAGGTGCCCCCTCAACCCTTTTTTAAAGTCGCTGTGAATACTTAAAAGACAGCCAGTGCAGAAGACTGCCCTGTCCAGAAAACTGTAGTGCTGTCCATAAAATGTGACCATACATCTGTGGAGCTAAGTTTTCATTTTTAAAAATTTGATGAATTTAAAATTAAATAGTCCCATGCGGCTTGTTGCTACTGTATTGGACAGTGTTGCTCTAGACCAACCAAATGCGATTCGTATCAGTCGAAGTACCTCTCGGGTTATTGCCTGCTAGCACTTGCCCTTTACAGTTAATCCACTCAAGTTCCAGTGTGGAAGGCGCCGTACTGATGTGACTCTCCCTCTTTATTAACTCTGACCCTAGGGGGATGAGGGGATCTACTGGATTGGTGAGTTTAGTGTAACTTCACGCTAAGCTCCGTCAGAAGGGCCTTCTTGGTCTTGGGAGTGAGGGTGTGTGGAACACTCGTGCTCATCGTGCTGTTACTCTCACCTGGCCCAACTTCGTGTTGCCCGAACTGGTGGGTGAATCAATCTAAATGTGGTTCAGTCAAGCCCGTTTAGTTTTCATATTAAGCTGTAACTCAGCCATTATTAGTAACAAAGGATGGTATTTTGTCCTCCCTATGCCATTTCTTTGTTTTCTCAATTTTCTTTAGTCGATGAAGAACAGGTCATTTTTGTGCTCACTTCTATGTCACTTTCGTGCAACAGAAGTAAAACTGACTCAATTTTTGTTCACTGTATTTTATACCATCATAATTTAATGACTTATTTGTGTTCATAGGGGTGCAGAGATTATCCACTACCAAAAACAAATAGTTTATCAAATGATTTGAAAATGAAAGACTGTACATCATTAGTTTTAAATTCAGACAAGTGTTTTGAGAGTTTTGCGGATCCCTCTTCTCCTGTAATTTCTTCTTATGAGAATCTGCTGAGAACACCTACACCTCCAGAAGTAACTTCCATTCCAGAAGATATTCTCCAGGTTGTTTTTCCATGCTATTTCTTTCTCTGACACATTCTTTTAAAACCTAGATATTTAAAGACCTGAAACTGTATATAAACTGTCTTATTTCTCAGTGGGCTAATGTGCTGTTTTGTGTACTGAGAAGATCTAAATTCTGTGCCCTTCTGAGAGCACCTGGCTGAAGCTCTTCTGAGCTAAGTACAAGCTCATGACTTCATCATACTTTTATGTCCTCACACTGTATTTTGTCTAACTTCATGTTCTGAAATGTATTCTTAGAATATTTTGTAATAATTGTTCAACTGCAGTTGCCATGCTGGCCATTGTTTCCATTGGAGGTATGGCTGGCAAAAATCAGAAATGTCATTTACCCTCCCGTTCTCCAGGGTAGGGTATCCTGAACCACTTAGATCAGTGTTTCTTGAACCCAAGACATCTTGGGCCTCAGTTTGAGAAACACTGATTAAATGTTAGAATATCTGATTCTTTAGCATATCATCATTTACCTCTAGTCCGCTCCTGGTCTGTATACCAGCTGCCAGCTCTGCTAAATAACCACCTGTCATTCCCCCTCCTAATGGAAGTACAGTGCTTGGTGGAATGGCTTAGGCAAGTGGAATTGTTAAGAACCATTCTAGCAACTGACCTAGTTTGGGAGAGCTGTGAGAAGGATGAAAGTACTTGGAAGAATACCTAAATGCCATTAGAGCAGACTCATCCTGCGACAATCAACAAAACAATCTGTTTTCCTGGGCATTATAAGAAGTAGGGTGGGCATCTTCTGTCTTTAAGGAGTTTGCTTGAGTTTCCACTTTACTGTGGTTGATCCTTCTCTTTTTATTTCTACATGGAAGAGGGGAAACCTTTTATTTAATGAAAAAAACCATAGGTGATATTTCAGACTCTTTATAATCTTTAAGAGCTGATGATCTTTTGAGCATGTATCTTGCCTTTTTCCTATATACATTTTCCCTAACAACTTTGTAGAGGCTTAATTTGCTCTGAGGGACGATTTGCTGCTTACTCCTATTAATCTTAGAGTACATTATAAAAGGCTTTAGAAATCAAGCCTCCAAATTCAGTTTCTCATAACTCCATCTTTTCTTTGCTGTTTAACGTCTGTCTGTGCTGCTGAAAAATTATTAGTTTCAAAACCCCGTATCCTTCAGTTTTCCTTGCTTTTCTTGAATGTTTTAAAAGACCTTCTAAATTTGTTTTAATCACTTGATAAAAAGGAGTATGTTTTGTTTCAGATTTTATCAAAATACAACTCAAACCTAGCAACTCCAGTAGCAGTGAAAGCCGTGCCACCCAGCAAAGGGCTCCCCACGAAACACGAAGGACCAAACATCCGAGATGTTGGCAACAAAGAAAACTGGTGAAGGTATGTTACCGTTCTAAAGAAATTACCTGTGTTATTTGAGGAGAACATTTAAAAAATCAACATTCATATGGGGGGGTAGTAAAAAAGTTTTGGCATTTCGCAGCTTAGGTTAACAGCCTCCTCTCTGATACAGAGCTTGTTAACCCTGGAATTCAGACTTCTTCACGAGCAGGTTGGATGACATCATTGGGAACCTATACCCAGTTATTTTATTATTGTTAAAGTATATAGCCACATTATTCTATCATTTGTTTTACTGGTGTCTATTAATTATGCTTGATTTTTTAAAAATTGCATCTTTTTGCAGAAGTTCTAGTGGATCCACCCAGCATAGAAACTGAACAGAAAGTTGAAAGCAGATTGGGACTTTGTTATTCACATTGCCCGACATTTTCCCCCTTCTTAAAAACCAACCCATATTAAAGATGATCATGGACACTGGTGTGATAACATGGTTTTTGTTTGTTTTTTAAGTAGGCTCCATGCCCGGTGTGGGGCTTGAACTCACAACCCTGAGAACAAGAACAGCATACTCTACTGCCTGAGCCAGCCAGGCGCCCCTGTCATGTTTTTTATTGAGATCTGCTTTAGTTTAACCTTGGTCTTAATCAGTTATTCACTTTTCAAAGATCCTTAGTATTTCACTGATTTCACATTTACCCTGCCTAATCTGACAGAATGGCTGAGTGCAAATGATTTAAAATTTTTCAATGTTTGTTACTCGAGCAGGGCCGCCCGGCTCTCACGGTGAGGTGGTGTTGCCGTCGGCTGGAGCTGGGCTTCTTCCCTGACTCTGGCTCTGCCCTTGTCCTGTCTCCTCTCACAACTGCCCCCAGAGCCTTTCACACCGTTTATTTCAGCAGTGCTTTTAAGACTCTCTTGTCTACAAACGACAGCTCAAATAACTTGAGCAAAAGGGAGGAATTTGCAGGTCTGGACAACTGTATAGCAGGTCTCAGAGAGTTGGAAACAGACTCACCTGTCGGGATGCGTGTTTTTTTGGTTTTTACTCCCAGCTATTTACTTCGTGTCAGTTTTATCCTCTCAGATCAGCTCTTTCTGTCACATGTCTGCTGACCTCTCTAAGCGCCCTCTCCAGCCTGGCTACCCAGCAAACCTTGAGCCTCTATCTGGAAGGTTCTGATGACTCATCCTGGGCTGGGTGCCCTTCTGTGGCTTGTTACCTGAGAGCCCAAGAGGCGGGAGACCCTTGCCTCTCGAGCTCTTTGATAGCTTCAGGCTGCCCTGTAGATCGAGCCCAGAATCTTTCCCATTTAAGTATGAGCAGGAAATAGTTCAAAGTTCATGTAAGTGTTATTGGCAAACTCCAGACTACAGCCAAAGGGAAAAGAAGGACCAGGTCTATTGCAGAGAGCAGTTAAAATGTTGAAAAGAAACAGTTTGCAAGTATTGTAACAAGGTGCTTCCAAGGCTTAGGTTTGGGAAATCTATTGCAGTGAAGACTACCCTCTTTTGGGACGCCTGGGTGGCTGTTGGTTAGGTGTCTATCTTCAGCTCAGGTCATGATCCCAGATTCCTGGGATCAAGTCCCATGTTGGGCTCCTCACCAGCAGGGAGCCTGTGTCCCCCCTCTGCCTACTCCTCCCCCTGCTTGTGCTCTGACCAATGAATACATAAAATCCTAAAAAGAAAGACTACCCTCTGTTATGATGCTACCTTGGAAGTTCAGTGTGAAAACCTGTCACATTGTGCTTTTCATCTTGTCAGAAAATCATCACTAAAACAAAACTTTGCTCTTTGTTTTAGGAATTCCTGTGTGGTTAGAATATCAAGTGTAGTGTAAAATAAATTATTTTCAAGGTAAAGCTCTGGTCAGCTTTATATACGACAGACTCCAAATTGCTGTCAAACTCTTGTTCGCTGTTTTCCATAGCTACATGCGCGGAGATCCACAGAGCAGACAAGATGGCTTGAGGAGGGAGGGGTAGATTCAAAGCAAACTCAGGACTGAACCCTGGAGTTCTCCTAACTTTGGAAGATGGAAAGAGGCAGAGCAGTCTAGCAAAGAGGATTGAGAAGAGGCCAGTGAAGCAGAAACAAAGTATTTCACAGAGAGTAATCAATTCTGTCCATATTGCTGACAATCTAAGTGGAAAAACAGAACTGAGCACTGGACGTGGTGAAACTGCTTGACAGCACTGATTAATTCTGAAGAGGACCTAGGACCAGAGGTCTGCAGTGGGCTGAAAAAAGGGGGTGGGATGAAGAGCAAAGGGTATTTTAAAATGAGAAATAAAGAATGCTGTAGTAAACATTTCTGGCTATCTGCTAGTATCCCCAAATTGTTTCGTGACAACCCCCCAAATTCCATTTGTCTAAAACTTTTCTTTCCCTGACGCTTCCCGCTTTTCTGCTATGATCCTAGTTTCTGTTATAACTATGATGCTTCCCCCTTATCGAGTTAGGGTCTTGCAAGCCTGTTTCTTGCTTAAGACCCTTGGAGTGTCTCCACATTGCTCTCAAAATGAAATCCAAGATCCTGTGTAATCTGACCTTTAGGTTACTTCTCCATGTTCTCTTGCACCTTGTGCTCAGCCCCGTAGGCCAACTTTCCTTTCCTTTCCTTCTTTTCTGCTTCGGGGCTTCAGGCACACTGCTACTTTTCCCTACCCACTCTGCTTAGCTAACACCCTCTCATCCATCTGCCCCCAGATGACTGAGGTTTGTCTGCCCACCACTACCAGCCCTTTAAAGGAAAACATATTTTCCTTGAAGAACTGACAGCCCACCTCCAGGCTCAACCAAGCAGTATCACGATCCCTGACTGGTGTGGTCAGTGATGAGCATATGACCCATTAAGTCAGTGAGAGCCAATTCTTGGACTTTGGGACCTGCTGGAAACCACCACTGGGAAACACTTCTTTTCTGGGGGCACAGAGACGCACACCTGGGGCCCCTGGCCACCATCTTCTCACCATGATGGGAATGGACCCCGAGCAGGAGAGAGCAAGAGTGAGCTGAGGTGTGACAACTTGGAGCCTTATCATCTAGCTGGGCCCACAGCCAGCTCTAACTAGCTGGAGACTTTGCAGTTAAATGCTTCATAAACCCTATACTATGCTAGCTGGAGTTTCCCTGTTACCGGAAAGGAGTTTCAGCTGATCTGTTTCAGGTCTCAGGTTAAATGTCACTTTGCTAACTTTCCCAGACCTGAAGGTCCTCCTGCTTAGTTCTGAGCTCCCTGTTACCCTTCACAGTACCTGGTAGAATTTGTTAGAAAATATCTTGTGTTTTAATTTTTTTCTCTACTACTGGACCATAAACTCAGTAAGGGCAAGGATCTTACTTGCTTTTTTTGTTCATTATGCAGATACTTAGCAACTTAAGCTCCTGAATGATTTCGTGGTAACATCAAACACTGAGATCACACTATGCTAGGCACAGTTCTAAATATATTAACCAATTCTTAGATCAACTCTTAGGAAGTAGCTACTATGGTCCCAACTTTTCGGATGAGTACATTGTGGCTTTAATGACTGACTTAACTTTTCTGTGCCCCATTTCCCACCCCAGATCTTGGCTACAGATCTTTTTGACGGCCTAAGATCTCTGGGACTTGTTCCCTCCCCCATTCCCTCTGCCACCACTGCAATTCTCACCTAGATTATTGCAGTAGCATCAGATATTCGTTTTTATCCTGAACTCTGGTCAAAACAGTACTTCAGTGCTCTAGGGACTGTTCCTTTTTCACATTCCTGCCTTTATTCATGCTAGATCTGTATCTGGAGTATAAATCCAACCCAACTTCTCTGAGGAGTTCAACAAGCTCAGATGCCATCTTCCGTAGCAACTGTCTTTGGCATGACCCTTTCCCCTCCACCTTTTATCGTATTTGTACTTCCATGGCTAGACTGTAAGACTTTCCAAGGAGGACCTGCATCTGGGTCAGATTTATGTGTACCACACCAGGCCCATAGCAGCTACTACCAGGGAAGCACTTTCTAAGTATATTTTATCCCCTGGTACAGTACTGGAAAGCGAGAGGAGTTAATCAGGAATCCTACAAATTCTGACAGTTCCCAATACACACGCTGCAGATTTTGAAAATGCCTCAGGAGGTTCAACTCATTCACAGTGGAAACTGCTTTAATCTCATCAACTCCTATCTGAAATTTTCTTAGGAGCTGCTAGCCTGGACAGGAAGTTCTGACAGCTGAAAGCACAAAACAAGGAAGCACCAAATGCTTTTTTTCTTCTTTGTAAATTGCTTTTCACTGAATATTCACCATCAGGCACACTCAACACCATTTCATCGGCTCCTCCCAACAAGCCTTTGTGGCTGGTACTAATGAGAAACCTTTCTACAGTAAATTATGCATAACATTCCCAGGTTCATTTTTGCTTAGGAAGATTCTTTTTTAGTATTAAGTATTAAAATTGCGTTTTAGTCAGCTTATTTGCTTGGTATAGAGAGGAAGAAAATCCATGAATAAACATACTTCCTTCAAGCTTGTTCCACTGCAGACTCCCAAGAAATTACAGCTGTTGGTAACACAACTCGATACAATAGAACACAACTCGAACACAGCCCTCTTTGGCAGCTCTGACCCTCCAACTAGAAGCAGGAATTGCATCATTTAAGACACACGTTCTGGTTTGTATAAAAACTGAAACCAGTCCATACTCAGGACAATGCACCTTGGCAGAACTCGGTTACAGAGGGTAACTTCCCTAAACAAACAGTAACCTGGGGGTGCGGGTGGAATCCAGGGTGCAGAGCTGAGGATCAAGTAAACTGTCAACGAACACCACTTTTGGAAATTTATTATTTCAGGATCTGTTCGGTACCTAGGTTCATGTGACCCACTTGTGACCTGTTAAAGCAGGCTTCAAACTCACCTCTAAATGGGAACTAGTCTTTGCAGCTTGGTTGGGAAGGTTCAATGAGGAGACACACAGTCAAGTTCCTCGTGCCCAGCACGGCACCACACTAACTGTAATTCTGATTAACTATTTTAGGGTATGGCCCCTTGAAGTCCGAGAAGTACTCAAGTCTGGAATTTGACTGAATAGAAAAAGGCAGGCTGAGTTCAGCTCTTTTTTTTTTTTTTCCTCATTTTATTTATTTTTTCAGTGTAACAGTATTCATTCTTTTTGCGTTCAGCTCTTTATTGAAGAGTAACAGTTTAAGTTTTAGAATTCTAAACCTAAGCTAACAGTGTAATAGCTCCTTCGCTCTCACACGCATGTGCGCACTCGCACACACGTGCACACGCCACCATCTCAAACATCACCTGAGCCAGCGATTACTGTGGGTGTAATGGTCCCACAGCCACGTTTTGTAAAATCCAAATATAAATGTAACAGCAAGGCTCCCTATTGAAGATCTCAAAACACCTACTGAAGATCACGTATACTGGGAGGAAACTCAAAAGATAGGCAAATTAGAGGCAACACATGAGGTAGAACACATACTCCAAAGGGAAAATTTCACTCCAGAAATACCTTATGAGCAAACAAGGCAGTCAGGTTACTAAGCACTGAGCACAGTGCTGTCACGGTGACCATTTATTTCTATTTTATATTTGAGGAAACAGCTCAGTTACTTACCCATAAGCCATACTTACCAAAGCCAGAGGTAAATAAGGACTAAGTACAAGTCGTCTGATTCTTAGCATTATGGTCAATAATAAATCCATCAGGTAGTCTTTAACTGTACTTTGGTAGAAGACTGAAATCTTTAAAGGAAAAATCCCATGTTGGAACCAGGCAAATAAACCACTTTAAAATTACTGGGAGAATAACCTGGAATTGCAGGAGAACCCTCACTGTAGTTCACGCCATATAAAAAACTGGCTTACAAAGGTTGTATATTTAGTTCCTGCCTTCTTCTCTGCATAGTAAATCAGTTTCTTCCCCACAAATAGGAAGATAACCATGGTTCCTCTTCTCAAAAAAAAAAAAAAAAACAGTTTAAATCACTTTTATGACTGACAGAACTCCAGTCTATCTAGTCTGAATGAATAAAAAAAAATCTAAGGGTTTGTGGTGAACTTCAGAGCAGGGGCACTAGATTCTAGTTTAGATCTAGGTTCTGGGTTGGTTCTCTGCCGCCTGGTGAAGGGCTTTGCAAAAGGGACAGCAATTCCACAGAAGCATTACATTTCAAAGGCTGCTTCTCTATGTGTAAGATAAAATGACTGGAATCTGACTGAAAATCACTGCTCGCACCGATTTGTTCATTTTGGGATATACGTTTTCCATTTCCTACTGTAACAGACTATGGTAATTTAGGCTCACTACACACTGGCCACACTCCAGAAACTTCAAGATGCAAATGTAATGGAGCCACAGAAGATTCGGCTCCAGCTTTGACTACTTTATGGCTACTAGCTAGTATTTACTGTTTCTTACAGGTCAAGCCTCTAGAAATATTTAATCGCCACAATCCCATGGGCTGTCCTCTCCATTTTACAAAAAAAACCCAAGAGATTCAAGTAACTGGTCCAAGGCTGCCAAGCTGCTGCTGCAAAAGTGTTTAGCCCAGCTGGTCTTAAGCACAACGCACGCTGACTCGCCAGACACTCAGATACAAGCCAATCCCCGGCACTGGTAACTCCAAGTGTCAACAGCCTCTGTTTACTCAACTTCACCAAATCCCTGGCTCTGCTCCCAGGTCTTGGGATTCCTCTTTTGTCCCTCCGTTTTCAGACCTTCGAAGTAAACCTTCCCAACTTACCCTAAGTGCTAACCCTTGTTTGTTCTATACTGGTTCCTGTCTTCAAAATGCCCTATTCTCCCCATTTTTCAAACATAAAAAGCCCTCACCATGGCACCCATTTTCCTCTTTTTACATCGCTGTACCTTGTTTTAGGCAGGCCCATCTCTTTGAGCAGACACAGCTTCAACTTGCGTCAGCTCATGCTATTCCAAAATGCCACCTCATCCTTGTTCTAACTGCAGGTAACGTCCAGGCCGCAAACTCGCCCTGATTCATCCCAAGGCTTTCTCAGTCTGCCCATTTGGGCTTAAACATCCCATCCTCCATTACTCAGCATAAACCCCAAATACTACATTAAACCCTGTTCCCGTGCCTTCATGAACTTTCACACTCCAGTTGATTGCACACATATATTTAACAATACAGTTTTACAAAGGATGCTAAGAGCACTTTTCTTTGTATTCTATGGAAGGACCAGAAACATACAGACTTTCTATTAATACCCATACCGTAGCACAGCCAAATCTAATTCCTAAATAGACGCATTACAATTTATTTAGACTCTAAAGGCTTAATGGCAATGATGAGGGGAGGAAAAAGAATTTATTTTACATTACTGAATGAAAAATAATTCAAGAAATAGTAAATAAAATTTAATATGGTCTCATGCGCCCTGAAGGTGGTGGTGCCCGATTTGGAGGTGTGATCGCTATGTCCAGATAGTCTCCTATTTGGAACTTCTGCGACTGCAGGGTCATCGAGTCATCAGTCCCCTTTCTCCCAGACATGGTGCTGCCAATCTCCTTTACTCTGCAGAAAAGGAGACCCAACTGTTAATGGATCACAAGTCAATGAGACTAAATATGCACTGCAAAGTAAACATGGGATTGGATCTGCTCAATATCCTATGGCACAATTAAAAATTAATTACTGCATTAAGCTAAACCAGAGTAATAGAATTTATATTCCCCCCCCAAACCAGAGACTTATTAAAAGGTGACGGGTTATCGCTATCTATTAACCAAAGAGATTATAGGAATTAAAAATTAAAAGTTACCTACCGATAGCCAGGTCTTTTAGGATCTGTAAAAACAATTGCAAAATTGAAGTGTGTGCCCTTCTTTCTAGCTTCTGGGTAGACTTCTTTTACTAAACTAGTCAGTTCTTTCAAAGTTGCATCCATCCTGAATTTTTAAAAGAAAACATTATATTTCATTAATCAATAATATAACAAGAATACTGATATACAATGAGTTAATTATGTGTGAATTGTGACCTGTTAGAATTACAGCTGTCAAGGTTTTATAGTTTAATTTTATTTTCTAAGAGTTTATTTTTAAGTAATCCGACACGTAACATGAAGCTCATACCACAACAGTGAGGTCGAGTCACATGCTCTACCTGAGCCAGCCAGGTGCCCCATGCTTGATTTTAAAGCAGCTAATAATCCTATCTGCCCCAATAAACTCCCCTTACCAGCCCCAATGATTGAAATGTTAATAAATTAAAGTCAGACTATTAGTGCTAAAAGGGAATGCAAGCTGGTGCAGCCACTATGGAAAACAGTATGAACATTCCTCAAAAAGCTGAAAATAGAGCTACCCTTGACCCAACAAGTGCCCTGTTAACCGCAAAGATAAAACCGTAGTGATCCAAAGAGGCACCTACACCCCAATGTTTGTTTTTTTTTTTTTCCTAAAGATTTATTTGACACAGAAAGATCACAAGTAGGCAGAAAGGCAGCTAGAGACAGGGGGAAGTGGGCTCCCTGCTGAGCACACAGCCCAATGCAGAGCTCTATCCCAAGACCCTGAGATCATGACCTGAGCCGAAGGCAGAGGCTTAACCCACTGAGCCACCCAGGCGCCCCGCACCCCAATGTTTACAGCAACAAGGACCACAACAGCCAAACTATGGAAAGAGCCCAGATGTCCATCGACAGATGAATGGATAAAGATCATGTGGTGTATATATACACAGCCATCAAAAGGGGGAAATCTTGCTATGTGTAATGACGTGGATAGAACTAGAGGGTATTATGCTAAGCAAAATACATCAGAGAAACAATTATCGTATGATCTCACAGACACGTGGAATTTAAGAAACAAGATCATAGGGGAAGAGAGGAAAAAAATGAAACAAGATGAAACCAGAGAGAGAGACAAATCATAAGAGACTCAATCTCAGGAAAGGTTGCTTGAGTATAGGGGGCTGGGACAGGGCTGCTGGGTGATGGTCACTGGGGAGGGGAATGTATTGTGGTGAGTCCTTGTGTTGTGTAAGACTGATGAATCACAGACCTGTACCCCTGAAACAAATACTACATTATATGTTAATAATAAAAAAGAAAAAGAAAAAAATAAATATACCTATCCAAAAAAAAAAAGGCACTTCAGGGATTATATTTGCTATCTTTTGTTGCTATATAACATCTTACTGGCATATTGATTTACTTTTTTAAGAGTAACTAGTCCAAAGTAATCCAATTAAGGTAATATATTTCCTTATCTCTAAAGCACGTACTTTTCCACATTTCACGTCTAAAGTAGGAATTCATCTTAGAATCAATGACAGGAAAGCATTTTCATTAAGATGTAGTATTTTTCCTTTCTAAGATGGAATCTTAAGAGTTTTACAGTAGATAGAGCCATAAAATTAATGAAACATGAAATTTTCTTTAGGACTAAGCATAGTTTCCTTTCACAATACATATTCTTGCTCTGCAAATATTTATTTGAACTCAGAACTTAAAAACAGTCCTTTCAGCTAATATGGCACAACCTGAAAAAAATCTTTCTAAATGTGAGCATCTTGGAAAAAGTTAACAAACTATAATAGTGTAAATTTTTATAGTTTTCTTTCATGACAACTGAAAGAATGAAATGGATGATGTGAAACTGAAACAACTTTGCCTATGGGGGCCATAAAATGAAAACAAGGGACACTAGATACTCTCCAAGAGTGTTCTCCCCAAAACATGCCCTGGCTCTCTCCTAGTACCATCAAAACTACCATCACTGGGGCATCTGAATGGCTCAGTTGCTTGAGCATCTGACTCTTGACCTCAGCTAGGGTCTTGAGTTCAAGCCCCACGTTGGGTTCCACAATGAGTGTGGAGCCTACTTAAAGAAAAATAACAAAAAAACCTCTATTATCACTCACGTCATTGCTCAGGCCATAAACCTGAAAGTTTTTCCCATCTCCATCCAGTTATTTCTACCTTCTAAATACAGAGCATATCATTTTCTCCATTTTCCACCATCACAGATTTCTAAACCTCATTATTTAACTGCCTTTGACTCATCTCCATCTCAGTTTTTTCAAGTTTCTGTGTAAAGCAGTTGTCACACGAGTGCCACCTGTTACCACCACCCGGGGAGGAGACCAACCACCTGGAGGATAGCAAAGAGCCCAAAAATGCCTTCCACCAGGAGCAGCAATCCCAGAGTATCAACCTACTGCATTAGCTTGCAGGTGCTGGGGTTGCCAAGACAGACACAACTCAGAGACAACAGAGGGAACAATGCTTTACTTGCACTGAGAAAAGACAGCAGAAGATCTGCTTCATGAAGTGTGGGTCCCCCATGGCCAGCAGGTCTCCCCCTGTAGCTGGTGCCCAGACAGTCTGCATGTACCCTTCTTGTGCTGCAGGTAAAGACCCCTGAGAACAGATACTGCAGGTCAGGTCCCACACAATGGCATACAGGCAGAACAAAGAACACATCAAACCCAGAATAGGGAAAGATACTCCCAAAGACATTTACCCAGCACAGTTGTGAGAGCTCTTTAATTCTCTGCAAAAAAAAACAAAAAAAACAAAAAAAAAAAACCAGGGGCGCCTGGGTGGCTCAGTGGACTGAGCCTCTGCCTTCGGCTCAGGTCATGATCTCAGGGTCCTGGGATCGAGTCCGGCTTCAGGCTCTCTGCTCAGCAGGGAGCCTGCTTCCCCCCTATCTCTCTCTGCCTGCCTCTCTACCTACTTGTGATCTCTATCAAATAAATAAACAAAATCTTTGAAAACAAAAACAAAAAACCAAATGAAAAAACCCTTCTGGGCCCCAGGTGACTCTTATGTGGCTGTGCAAAGAAGGGGTGAGAAGCTATGTATGACTGACTTTCTCCACTTGATGGATCTTCATGTTACTTGAAGAGGCAGGAAAGCCATATGCAAAAAGGTAGTAAATTATATCCCAAATTTCACCAACCAGAAATAACCAGTGATATTTAACATCACTTGCAGGCATCTTTTTTACATATAAACAATGCTACAGAAAAAAATCTTAAGATTATCAAGCATCTTATACATACTGGGATTATAATTGCAATCATTTATTATTAATAATAAATAATATAATTATTAATATAATTATTTTATATAATTATAAATGTAATTCATGCTTCAAATATTACATATATTTTTCATAAAACTCACATTTACTTGAGTTTAACAGAATAAAACACAAGTAAAATTGAAGGAATTATAAAATTTCAATAAAGATTCAGTTATCCCTATCACCACCTAATTTTGTAACTTATTTACTCTGTCAGAGTTCTACTCTGTTCTGCAACAATTCCCCTTGCTATTTTAGCTCTGTCTCCATGAAGTCTGAGGCAAGACTGATTTTTTAAAACCCGATCTTCTGAGGCTAATTACTCTGCATCAGCTATTCCCTGGTACACCTTATATGGTATGTACAAGAAAGGGTCCTTTCTTCCTTTCTAAAAACACTTCCATTTTGTCATCTTGTTCCTAGTGAACATGCGGAATTTGGTTTACATCTGTTATCAGTTCTGACAGTGAATCTCCTATAAGCTTCCAACCTGACGACCACCTCCCTAGACCAGTAGTTGGGAGTGCCAAGTATTGCTTTCTGACCACTGGTCCAAAGTTTGAGTACACAATGAGGAATACAAGAGCTCTCTTTGGGCTGAAGTCTTTGTGTTGCCAATGTGAGACTCAGTTTTGGGTCAGTCTGGCAAAGCTAAAACCTCAGTTAATCAATCACAATTACAAAGGTGTTACTAGATGGTATTTTGTGTATGTGGTCAAAGTCTGTAACCAGCTGGCTTTAAATTTAAATTATCCCAGTTAATCTGAGTAAGCCTCACTCAATCAATCAGAGTAGGCCTGATTCTATTAGTTGAAAAGGGCTTACGAGAGCAGAGGCTTCCCTGTAGAAGAAATTCAAGCTGCTATGGGGAGCCTTAGCTCTTGCTTAAGAGTTCCTGCCTAAAAAAAAGAGTTCCTGCCTGGGGGTGCCTGGGTGGCTAAACGCTGTTAAGCCTCTGCCTTTCGCTCAGGTCATGATCCCAGGGTCCTGGGATCAAGACCTGCACGGGCTCCCTGCTCGGCAGTAAGTCTGTTTCTCCCTCTCACACTCCCCTTGTGTTCCCTCTCTGTGTCTCTGTCAACTAAATAAAATCTTAAAGAAAAGTTCCTGCCTGGCCCTTCCTTAGAGCTCACCTCACAGATTGGGGACATAGAGTTATCTAGGTAGCCCTCGGAATCACGTAAGCTAATTCTCTGCAATAAATCACTTCATAGAGATCTCCTACTGGTTCCATTTTTCAAGCTGAACCCTGATAGAGCTACCTAGGTAATTCTCTTTCTATAACATGTTTAATGACCACCCAAGCACAGGAAATTGACCACTCCTGTGGTGTCTGGCTTGTTCCCCCAACTCCACACAGTGCCTTGAACTTTGGCAAACTCAACTTGGTTCTGTTAGGCTCCTCTGGACTTCACTCCTTTTTCTCTGACTTATCTTAGGACTGCCTATTTAGTCCCTCACTCTACTTCTCCAAACAGAGAATTCCTAAGATTTGTTGACTAATCTTCCTTCAGTACTCCTTCTGGAAAAGGGGGCAGGGCTCTGTGCTGTCACACCAACCACTCAATCTTTTAGAATCTTTGTCTTTGGCCATCATTTTGAGGTATAACATAAGGTTGCCTTTCCTTATTTGGTTGCAGTTTAGGGATAGGGCAATTTAGGGCAGAATTTCTCTGCATTTTTTTTTCCGGATTAGGAATGGAGGACCTCTAGAACAATCTCACTCCGCCATCTTCACCCTAAAGTTTTACCTAATTATTATTTATTCATCTGCTTTCTCAGTTAGACTGAGCTTACTGCAGGGAGAGGCAGTACCTTCTTTCCTTCATACCCTCAGAATCTAACCACAGCACCTAGCAAATAGGAACTCTTACTGCTGGAAGAAGTATACACTTTAATCTCCAAACAGAGATTTTCATCAATACATTAGTAACAGTTCTTCCTCGTAAGTTAAATCAACCTTTCTGGAACTTTATCCTGGAATGATGCTGAACTAAAATCATACTACATAAATTTAACAAGTACCTACAAAAGACAAATAGGGTCCCAATCTTTAAAAGAATCAAGTTTTACTATGCTGGGCTCACAGTTTAAAATTACACACCTTTCTGGGACTGTAAAATGGTGCAGCTCCTGTGAAAAAGCAGTTTGGCAGTTCCTCAGAAAGTTAAACATGTAATAACGGTATGATCCAGCAATCCCATTTCTAGGTCTATACCCAAAATAACTGAAATCAAGGACTCAAAACAGATACTTGGATACCCAGTTCATAGCAGTGTTATTCACAAAGCCAAAAAATTGAAACTCAGGTACCTATCAACAAAAAAGCGGATAGACAAAATGTGGTATGTTGATATACATTGAATATTCATCCATAAAAAAGAATGAAGCTGTGTTACATACTACAACATGGATGAACCCTGTAAACATTATACTAAGTGAAATAAGCCAGAGACAACAAATATTGTATGAGTCCACTACACAAGTGGACACAAATATCTAGAACAGACAAATTCATATAGACATAAACTAGATTAGAGTCTAACAGGGGGAAGAAAGGAAAGGGGAGTTATTTTTGCTTATTGGGTGCAAAACTTCTGCCAGGGGGTAAAAGGAAAAGTTTCGGTAATAGGTAATGGTTACACAAATGTGAATGTAATTCTACCACAAGACGTATTTTTAAACCTTATTAACCTCTCACTGTTACTAACAGCTATTATAATGTCAAACTCAGGAAATATATGCAGCTCTAAAGATACGCTTGTAATATGTAATGGCCCTAGACAGACTTGGGGGTATAGAAGGTACAGGTAAGAGATAAACTTTAAGGGGCAAGTCTTCAGGAAACACACATCAAAAGCTTTTCCATTAAGCACCAGATCAGAAATCAATTGGTTTTTTATTTTTTAATGCACCCAAGGCTTAATATTACACAGAAATGCTCTTGAAGATAAATATCCCATGGTTCCTCCTTACCACTTATTTATGAGCCCCTTCATGGCAGGTATTGCATTTTATTTATCTACATATTATATTTGTACCAGGCAGCCACAACAGTGACAGCAATCTTGGGTGTGTCAATTCTTCACAACCCAAAACTTTGAACATTAAACCTAACAGTATTACCAGATGGCGTGAATCCCCTTTTACCCAACAGCTAAAACTTCCCGAGAGCTGGGCCCAAAGACCCCGAGTGACAGAAAGCAAAGTCAAAAGGATATTTCTTCACTGGCACAGGGAATTACTTAACGTTACTGCCGGACCCTCCCAACCCCCAACGGCCGCGGCCCCGCGCCCCCACCACCCCCGCGCCCTCACCAGGTGTAGATCTGCAGCTCGCTGGACGGTACATTTCCGCGGGAAAACTCGTCCATTCGGTGGTGGCGGCCGTTATTGGTGGTGAAAACACGCAGCAACAGCGGGCACGTCTGAGAGCGAGAGGAGGAAAAGGAAGGGCAGAAGTTAAAGAAAGCGACTGTGAGTCCGGGGCTCCCTTTCCCTCCGGAGATGCCGGGGCCTCCGAACTGCCCGGGGAGCAAAACACCGCCGCCTTCCGCACACAGGCCGCGCTCGCCGCCCCGCCGGGCCCACCTCCACCTTTCCGGACCCCATACTTTCTCCCGATCGATGGGTTTCTCCGGCTCCTTCTTAATTTCCTCCTGGGTAACGCGCGACTCCACCGCCATCTTCCTCCTACGGCCCGCGAGACGCTCGCTCTGACCTCCGACCCCTGCAGCGAGCATGAGAACGAACTCTCTCGCGAGGAGAAACTCGAGGCTTTATAGAAGACCGGGGGAGGAGGGGAGGGGCGTTCGCCGGCGCAGGCGCAGTTCATTGTGCGGCGCCTGTGCCCGGGCCCGGCCGCGCTTGCGGGTTGCGTCCTCAGAAAAAGGCGGGCGTTGGCGTCCGCGGGGCGGAGCTTCTGAGGGATCCTTTCCTTGGTGGGACTTTGGTTGTCTGGGAAATGATCACCAGAGATGAGCACAAGCCACACGAGCTTGCGGAGGCATTTTTCCTACGCAGCGAATAAGTTAACCACTCTTAAGAGTGGTACAGGAGGTAAGTGAGTAAGCAAAAGCATGACTTTATTAGCAAAGTATCCAACTTTTTAATAAAGGAAAAACAGGCTCTGAAATGGACCCTTGTATGTGGACCCCTGAGTGAAGACAGAAGACGTCTGCAAAGCTGAGGGGAAGACAAAATGCCCTGCAGTAAGTGCTCATGAAATAATTAGTGATCTGTACTGGGGAAAGGTGAATTGGACTCTCCCCGCACCATAGTGGAGCAAAGACCGAAATGTGAACAGCAGAACTAGAAGTTTGTGGATGTAACATCATAAACTATCTTCATGATCAATGGATTGGAGCATCAAGAAAAAAAAATCAATAAAAAGCAAATCCCAAGGTTAAAAAAATAAAGGAACACATGCTATAAAAAGCACTAACCAGGAAAGACTGATAAATTTGACTAGATTTTTTTTTTTAGATTTTTTGTTTATTTATTTGACAGAGAGAGATCACAAGTAGGCACAGAGGCAGGCAGAGAGAGAGGGAGGAAGCAGGCTCCCTGCTGAGCAGAGAGCCCGATGTGGGGCTCGATCCGGGCTCAATTGCAGGACCCTGGGATCATGACCCGAGCCAAAGGCAGAGGCTTAACCCACTGAGCCACTGAGGCACCCCAATTTGACTAGATTTAAATTGAAAACACACACACAGACACACACACAACCTGACCTTCAAAATACAACAACCACAGACTGGGAAAAAATATCTATGATGCATGTGATTGACAAAAGCTAATGTCCAGGATATATGAGGAAAAGGACAAACATCCCAATAGAAAATGGGTAAGATAATTTAATAAGTGCTTCTAAAATTAAAAAATCCAAATGACCAATAAACATATAAGGTGCCCAAATCTCATTACCAACCAGGGAATGCATTAAAGCCATAGCGATTGGCTTTAATTGATCAGTTTGTAACAAACTATACTCACTAGCTTGGCAAAAATTGGAAACTGACAACATTTGTTGGTAGACTAATGAGAATTTTTTAATACTTGTGGTGAATGCAGGATCTGGTATACATACTTTGGGAAGTAGTTTAGGATTATTTAATAAAGTTGAAGATATGTATACGTTAGATCCAATAATCTCACTGCTTGGTATATACCCTAGAGATAGAAGATCTTGATCAAGGGCATCCAGAGACATTATAAGAATGTTCTTGGCCATTTCGTAAGACCAAAAAGCTCAAAACAACCCCAATTCCATCATGAGGACAATAATTCCAAGAATCGTGGTGTACTATACAGAAACAAAAGTACCAAACAGCAAAGGAATACTATACAGCAACAAAAATGAACAAACTACAGCTACATGAATCTACAACTATGTGAAACAGCGTGAATTGACTCTATGAATCCATTTTTATAACGTTCAAAAGCAGGCAATACTAAACTATCCTGTTCAGGAGGCATTCCCAGGTGATAAGTGTATAAAAAGAAAAGTAATGAAGTAATTGCCACAAAAGTCAGAATGGTAATTACCTCAGAGAAAAGATGGGGGTGAGGGTGGGGGAGCACAAAGGAGGTGTTGCTGGAGTGTTGGCAACATTCTTTTACCTCTGTGGTGGTTGCACAGTTTTTTATTTTAAATCATTCATTAAGCGGGGCGCCTGGGTGGCTCAGTGGTTAAAGCCGCTGCCTTCGGCTCAGGTCATGGTCTCGGGGTCCTGGGATCGAGTCCCGCATCGGACTCTCTGCTCAGCAGCAAGCCTGCTTCCCTCTCTCTCTGCCTGCCTCTCTGCCTACTTGTGATCTCTCTCTGTCAAATAAGTAAATAAAAAATCTTTAAAAAAAATATTTAAATCATTCATTAAGCAGTGTGTTTATGTTTTACACTCTCTGTATGAAAGCTGTATCTTGGTAAAAAAAAAAAAAAAAAAGTCCCCCTCAAGAATGCCTATCAGGGGGCGCCTGGGTGGCTCAGTGGTTTAAGCCGCTGCCTTCGGCTCAGGTCGTGATCTCGGGGTCCTGGGATCGAGTCCCGCATCGGGCTCTCTGCTCGGCGGGGAGCCTGCTTCCCTCTCTCTCTCTCTCTGCCTGCCTCTCTGCCTACTTGTGATCTCTCTCTGTCAAATAAATAAATAAAATCTTAAAAAAAAAAAAAGAATGCCTATCAGTTGATAAAAAAACATACAATCCAATAGAAAAGTGAGCACAAGTCGTGATAGGTATTTCATAGAAGAAAAAACACAAATTACATATAAACATATAAACATGAAAAGATGCCTGATCTCATGAATAATCATAGAAATGCACATTTAAGCCACAACAAGGTAACATTTCACTCAGATTCGTCAAAATGTAAAAAGCTAACAAGTATGGGCAAGGATATGGAGAAAATGGAATTGCCGTAGACCACTCTCATCCACTGTAGAAACGTTGGTGTTATCTAGAGAGGCTGGATGTGTGCACACCTGAGGACCCAGCTATTCCACTCGTATTTAAACACCCAGAGAAATTGTTACACATGAGTCCCAGGCAACAGGTTCAAACACTTATTCTTAATAACTAGAAAAAGATGAATGTCTACCAAGAATATATTCATAAAATGAAATTCCATAAAGATTTGAAAATATGAATCAAAATGCTTTCTTAAAAGGTAGACTAAAAAAAGCAAGTCACGGAACAATACGTACAATAGGATTCAATTTATGGAAAGTTAAAAAAATGGGAATTTTCTCTCTCTCTTCCCCCAAATACTGTTTAGGGAAACAAGCACTAAGTGGTAAAACTATAGAGAAACAAGGCAATAATCAACACTATATTCAGGATAGTGTTACCTCTGACAGTAAGCTAGGGCAATGCAATTTATGAAGGGCATCCAGAGAGCTTCTAGGGACTAATAAGTACTCTTTCTCACTAGAGGAGGTGTGGTTTTTCACTGGCTACATTGTAGCTATACATTATAAATACTGGTGTGTGTGATTTAGATCTCTGTTAAAAAAGATTTTTTTTAATTGCTTAGAAATGGGTCCTTGTATGTAGACAATATTCAGCTTTTTAAAAAGGTATTTAAATTTCTTCTCCAGTTCTATGATTCTATTTTTTAAATTAAATTTTATTTTTTTATTTAACTTTTTCTTTTAATTCCAGTTGACATACAATGAAATATTAGTTTCAGGTGTACAATATAGTAATTCAACACTTTCATACATCACCCTGTGCTCATCATAAGTGCATGCCTTACTCCTCATCACATTTCTCCCATCCCCCCACCCTCTATGATTCCAATACCAAACCTTTTTCAAAACTTTCATAGCATAAAAATACAGACACATGAGGGCACTCTAACCAATCAGTTAAAGGGACAACATTGAAACTGGGAAAATGAAGAGCTTCACAGTGTGTTATTGCTATTATTGGGGAGGTTTCGTTTCTTACACATCAGCTGTCCTTAGGAGCTTTACAAATGACAAGCCTTCATCAAAACAGTTTTCCAGTACCTTGAGGCAGTGGAACTGCACGTATAGTTAAGGTAGATCTTCAGCATCCCTCAGTCCATGTATTGGGCGTCTAGGTCCAGCCCTGAACACAAATTATAATATTTAAGTACATGTATCCTTTAGAATTTACACACGTGAATATTACACCTCTAGGTATATTCCCCAGAGAACTGAAAGCAGGGACTCCAACAGGTATTTGAACACCACTGTTCATATCAGCATTAGTCATAGTAGTCAAAAAGTGAAAACTACCAACTGTCTCTCAACTAGTGAATTGATATACCTATAACGAAATATTATTCAGACTTAAAAAAGAATGAAGTACCGATACACGCCAACAAGGACAAACCTTGAAAACATTCTGCCAAATGAAATAAGCCAGAGCAAACATTGTATGATTCCACTCATATGAGGCACTTATAATAGGCAAATTCAGAGAGACAGAAAGTAGAAAAGGGTGTGGGGGGGCTGGGTGGTTCAGTGGGTTAAACCTCTGCCTTCAGCTCAGGTCATGGTCTCAGGGTCCTGGGATCGAGCCCTGCATCCCTGCATCAGGCTCTCTGCTCGGCAGGGAGCCTACTTCTCCCTCACTCTCTGCCTGTCTCTCTGCCTACTTGCAATCTCTCTCTCTCTCTGTCAAATAAATAAATAAATTCTTAAAAAAAAAAAAAAAAAGAGAGAGATTACCTGGGCCTGGGGACAGAGAAAGGAATGCTGAATTATTGTTTCATGATACAGAGTTCCTGTCTGTGGCAATGAAAAAATTCTGGAGATGAACAATGGTAATGATTGCACAAACTGTGAATATACTTAATGTCCCTGAATTTTAAACTTAAGAATGGTTGAAATGATAAATTTCATGTTATACATATTTTACCACAATAAATATTTTTATTTATTTTTATTTATTATTTTTCAAATATTTTACTTACTTATTTGACAGAGAGAGAGAGAGAGATCACAAGCAGGCAGAAAGAGATGGGGGAAGCAGACTCCCCGTTGAGCAGAAAGCCTGATGCGGGGCTCCATCCCAGAACCCTGAGATCATGACCTGAGCTGAAGACAGAGGATTAACCCACTGAGCCACCCAGGCGCCCCCAATTTTTAATTTTTTTTAAAGATTTTTTATTATTTATTTGACAGAGATCACAAGCAGGCAGAGAGGCAGGCAGAGAGAGAGAGAGAGAGAGAGAGGAGGAAGCAGGCTCCCTGCTGAGCAGAGAGCCTGATGCGGGGCTCGATCCCAGAACCCTGAGATCATGACCTGAGCCGAAGGCAGAGGCTTTAGCCCACTGAGCCACCCAGGCGCCCCTATTTTTAATTTTTTTAAGGATATTTTAAATTTATTTATTAGAGAGAGAGAACAAGAGAGACCACACGTGAGGGGTAGGGAGGGGAAGAAGCAGGCTTCCCGCTGAGCAGGGAACCTGATGTGGGGCTGGATCCCAGGATCCTGGGATCATGACCTGCGCTGAAGACAGAGGCTTAACCGACTGAGCCATCCAAGTACCCCTTTAAACATTTTTAAAATGAATGAACATATGAGGTATGTGAACTCTGAAAATAACTCATCAAACTTTCTCTACCTGTGGTTTTCTCTCTCTTTTTTTAAGATGTTCTGGCATTTTGAATCACAGGGAAAGTAGATTGCCCTAATAAAAAATCAGAAATATGTAATGTGAAGTTTTACAGAATATGCCTCAGTCAGTCACTGCAAGTGCATTTTTTTTTCTGCTGAGATTCAGAAGGACAGCTTTCTCATGGCAAGAAAACATATTCATAAACATGTACAAACTGTGTTTCTGGAAAAGGTTTAATAGAATGTATTTTTTGAAGAATTTTATGATTCCTTTTACAAAAGTTGTGGGTTGTAAATTTGGATATTTTGGGAGGTTTCCAAACCTTTTCAAATTCTTTCAGATCTATCTGTGGGAGACTAGGTGTATAGCATTTATAAGCACAATATTTATGGGTTCTTTTTTCGGAAAGAAGTGTATGTAAATACTCTCGGTTAAGCATCTGCTTATTACCAAGAGTAGAAAAATGTGAATTTCCATAACCATTCCTAGAAAAGTTAAGCCTAGAGACAATATAATTACTACTTAGAAGATACATTGCTTTATATTACTGTAAGAACTGTATTTTTACAAGGGAGCATGCATGCCTGTTCGGCATGAGCACTGAAAGCAATGCTGCTGTGAGCCAATTCTGATGGTCCCAACTGGTCTCTTTGTGTTACCCCTTCCTCACACTATAGCCAGAGAAGCAATGTTTTTAAAGGCTGTTCCCACTAAAATGTTCTCTAAGTTACGGGTTCTGGGAATCCACTTTTTTTTTTAATTAAAGGTTTTTAAAGTAATCTCTGCACCCAGCGTGGGGTTTGAACTCACAACCTGGAGATCAAGAGTCACATGCTCCACTGACTGAGCCAGCCCGATGCCCCAGGAATCCACTTTTTAACCACCTTCTCGGGTAGTTCTGAGAACATCTCATTTACAGTACATTTTAAGCCATTGGAACAGAATGAGGGCACACTGGTTTTTCAGAGAGTCGAAATATCTCTCACTTTCAACCCCTCTTTTTATGCATTTAAATGATTAGATTGATAATAGTTTTTAAAGACATCCTCTTCTTCAAGAGCCTGCAGTGCCAACAACATACTCCCCAGAAGCAAGCTGTAGAGGGCAACTAAAAAGTTTAATAATAATGGTTGAAAAATAACGGTTGAAAAATCTTAGGCTTTGAATTTAGATAGATTTTAAATTTAAACTTTACCTTAGTCACTTGCTAGCTGGTTAATCTTGAATCACTTCACTGTTCTGAGCCACAGATTCCCGATCCATAAATGAGGATAATAAAATAGCAAACATCCCCTTATGAGGAATAAATGCATCTAAAACAGTTGGCACAGTGTCTGCTCAACGAATGTGAGCCACTTACAATCATCATCTCGGAGACTGCATCTCCTTTTGCAAGGAGGCAAGGGGGCAAATTAAGAGGCTAAATCCCTGTCAGTTTCCCTCAATTTTGAAGGATGGCAGATTCCATGAAATTTTCAATGAAAAAACAGCATTGCTGTCATGATTCCTTAATTATAAATCTTCGCCAACTCATTATCACGTACATTCAAATAGTTATGTACTAATCTTTGCTCGCTGCAAAACACTGAGAGCATGTTTATTCACCTGAACATAAAAAAGCAGCTATGGAAGTTATTTGGCTTAGGTGTTTAACTATCAAATCCGGAATGATTGATATTTTGGGAGACTTGCGGCGGCTCTTCTGGCCCTGATTCCAAGGTGGCACATAAAGAAGGATCTCCGATAACTTACTAGTTCTTTGAAATTAGGAAATGCATTTAATAGATGTCCTTGTGGGACTGAGACCATCATAGCATAAATAAAATGTAACTGTCCTCCTTTATATATGTCTAAGACTAAAATATGTATGATTAAATACATTGTAAAGTGCTTAGGTAACATCTCATTATCATATTATCACCTTTTAGATTCATAAGGTAATAATATCGGTTCATATCTGTTGCTCACTGTGTCAGTTACCTTTTTAGTGCTGTGTAACAACCACCTGAAAACAAAGAAGCTTAAGACAACATGCCTTTTAGGGGCGCCTGGGTGGCTCAGTGGGTTAAAGCCTCTGCCTTCGGCTCAGATCATGATCCTGGGGTCCTGGGATCGAGCCCTGCATCGGGCTCTCTGCTCCGCAGGGAGCCTGCTTCCTCCTCTCTCTCTCTGCCTGCCTCTCTGCCTAGTTGTGATTTCTTTCTGTCAAATAAATAAAGTATTAAAAAAAAGGATAACATGCCTTTTATTAGGGCTGAACTCAGCTGGGCAGTGTCTTGGGTCTCACCTGGCTTCCCTCGAGCAACTGTAGTTATCTGATCACTCAACTTGGAGGTAAGGGGTTAAGGTAAGGTGATGGTGCTGGCTGTTGGCTGGGTCATGTGTCTTTACCAGGCTAATCCAGGCTAATCATAGCCTCAAGATTCCAAAAGAGTGAGAGCAGAAGCTTCCAGCCATCTAGAAGAGTTGGCTTATGAGCTACACTACTTCGCTTTTGCCACATTCTCTTGGTCAAAGCAAGTCACATGGCTATGCCAAGAATGAAGGGAGTAGAGAAACAGACTTCACTTCTTGGTCAGAGTTGTGGCCGAGACACCCTACAAAGGGGCATGCACATAGGGATGTAAGGAATTCGTGGCAGTTTGTTTTTGTTTTTTACAATCTACATTGCTAGGCACTTTGCTACATATTTTGCATGCATTATTTTATTTCACAACATTCTTTGAAATGTGTATATTATGAAACCTATCTTACAAATGAGAAAACTGAAAACAGATATGTAATTTAACACTTATAATGAGGGAATTAGTGAGTAAAGTCATGCTAATAATGGAATGTTATGTTTAAAAGAATGACAGAATATTATAAAATAATTCCAATATATTTTTAAAAAACATGTACACACATGCAAGCATCCTGGAGGGCAATATTAACAAATATTAATAAAATTCTCTGAGTTAGAAGATAATGGATAACTGTGATTCCTATTTGTTGTATTTTCTACATTTTTCATAGTAAGTATATATTTACTTTTAGAAATTAAAAGTAATATTTTAAAAAGTAAATCTCTGGGGTGCCTGGGTGGCTCAGTTGGTTGGGCATCTGATTCTTGATTTTAACTTTGGTCATGATTGCAGGGTTGTCAGATCGAGCCCCACTTTGGGCTCCGTGCTCAGTGGGGAGTGTGCTTGAGAGTCTCTCTCTTTCCCTCTGTCCCTCTCACACCTCTTTCTCTCTCTCAGATAAAAAATCTTTAAAAAACTAAAAAATGAAAAAGATAAATCTAGCAAAACTCACACAAGAAGATATAAATTATCTAAATAGCCCTATATCTATCAAAGGAGTGGAGCCAGTAATTAATAACTTCTCAAAACAGAAGCAACAGGCCCACATGAATTTACTGGTGAATTCTACCAAACTTTTAAGGAAGAAATACCAAATCTCTACAATCTCTTCAAGAAAGTAGAAGCAGAGAGAAAACTTCTTAACTCACTCTCTGAGCCCAGCATTTCTCTAATATCCAAACCAGCCAAAGAAATTTCAAGAATTATAAACTACAAACTGATATTTCTCATGCATTAGATGTAAAAATTCTCAACAAATATTAGCAAATCAAATCCAGCAATGTATAAAAAGAGTTATAAACTATGATCAAGTGGGGTTTGTCCCAGGCAAACAAGGCTGGTTTAACATTTAAAAATTAACATTTAAAATTTTAATTAATGTAATCCATCACATCACAGGCTAAAGAAGAAAGATCATATGATCATATCAATAGATGCAGTAAAAGCATTTATCAAAATCCAATACCCATTTATGGTCATGACCCTTAAAAAGCTAGATTAGAGGGGAACTTCTGAATTCGATAAAGAACATCTACAATAAAACAGCTACTACTATACTGCGTGAGAAATATTATAAAGAGTATATTATAAGTATTATAATGGAGATAAAATCGAAGCTTTACTAAAAAAAAGCCACAATTGTTCCCTCTCACCACTCTTACTCAGTTTCACACTGGAAGTCCTAACTAATGCAACAAGACAAGAAAAGGAAGTTACAGACATGCAGATTGGGATGGAAGAAATAGAACTGTTCTAGTTCTTAGATGACATAATTTGTTATGTAGATAAATCCAAAATACTGACAACACCAAATGCTGACAAGGATGTGGAGCAATGAGAATGGTCATTCACTGCTGGTGGGAATGCAAAACAGTACAGCTACTTTGAAACACAGTTTGGAAGTCTCTCACAAAATGAAACATATTATTTACATAGGATCCAGTAATCATGCTCATAGGACCTAAGAACTTTTGTCCACACAAAAACCTACTCATGGATATTTACAACAGTTTTATTCATAATTGCCAAAACTTAGGAAAAAACATGATGTCCTTCAGTAGAAGAATGGGTAAATTCAGGCAATGAACTATTACTCATTGCTAGCTATCAAACCATGAAAAGCCATGGAGAAAACTTAAATGTATATTGCAAAGTGCAAGAAGCCAATTTGGAAAAGCTACATATCATATGATTTCACCTATATGAAATTCTAGAAAAGGCAAAACTAGGGAGGCAGGAAAAGGTCAATGGTTGTCAGGGATTGGGAGAAGGAAGTGATGAATAGGCACATCATAAAGGATATTTAGGATAGTGAGACTATTCTGTATGATGCTATAGGGTGGATATATTCTATTATAAATTTGTCTGAACCCATGGAATATACAACACCCAAGAGTGAACCCCCATGTAACCCACAGACTCTGGGTGATAATGTTATGTCAATGTAGGTTCATCAGTTGTAACAAATGTGCCACTCTGGTGGGGGATGTGGACAATGGAGGAGGTTATGCAGAGGTGGGGATGGGGGAAATAGGGATACTTTGTATTTTCTGCTCAATTGTGAAGTGAACCTAAAACTACTCTAAAAAATGAAGTCTATTAAAAAATGTTTAGTGGGGTGCCTGGGTGGCTCAGTGGTTTAAGTCTCTGCCTTCGGCTCAGGTCATGATCTCAGGGTCCTGGGATCAAGCCCCGCATCGGGCTCTCTGCTCAGTGGGGAGCCTGTTTCTCCCTCTCTGCCTGCCTCTCTGCCTACTTGTGACCTCTCTCTCTGTCAAATAAATAAATAAAATATTAAAAAAAAAAAGTTTAGTGAGATTTTCAAAGTTGTGACTCTCATCATTGGATGAAAAGTTAGTATTTACATTATTCCCTTCAAGTTGTATTTTCATTTATATGCTCATCATCGTGTATATCTGATAATTTTCGTATCTCACTATTTTTTCCATTTTTCACCTTTCTGATGTGGAACATCTCAGATCTTACCCTGATAATTTCACTAATGGTAAAGCAACCTGCAAACTGGTAAGGGCCCCTTGTAGGAAATTTTATATTTGGTCACTAATTGTTTCTTAAACTAATATAGTTATTGCACTCAGATAAAGAGTCCTCAACTCCCTGGAAAAAACCCAAAACCGATTAACAAAAATTATAACTACATTTTAAAAAGTAAATCTCTAATTTTTACTCTAGTTTTTTGTTCTACTTTCACAAAACCCTAAACTAAGTTCTACTTGATGTCTGACCTAGATCCTGGTAATTAGTTAGATGTCTAGGCAAACATCTCAATGTTTTAGCTTTATACAGTTTACTAATGGTTCCTAAATAGTCTCCAATAGCTCAAAGTAGTCATAGCACTAATTGCCCAATTCTCTCACGGAGAACCTCACGCTGGACCTCAAAGTCCAAAAAAGGCAGATTCAATATCATACCTTAAAATCACGTGATCAGGCAAACTACTGAATGCTTTTTCCTGGTAGGTTGACAAACCAAGAAACACAAAGTTATAAAATTAAGACTTGTGGCCAGAATTTGCAACTGGAATTCACTGATGTGGATTGTCATTCTCTCTATAAAACACACCTGTTTGAGTGTTGCAGCTATTTTTAGGTATTCCATGGACAACTCCAAGATCAAGAGTTGCATGCTGTACTGAGACTGCCAGGTTCCCCAAGGGCAGAAAATTTCTTAAGAAAATTCTTATGAAACATATACAAAATACTGAAACAGAAACTGCTCGTTTTATATCTTTCAAAGCAGTTCAATCTTATAAGGGGGAAGAAATCATAAACATTCAGGTTATTCACCAGTATATGTGCTGAATCAAATTTCTTTGCTAAATATTACATGAAGTATAATTTGTATTGTGAATTTCACTAAATAATTGTGAACTTTGGGGTACCTGGGTGGCTCAGGTGATTAAGCGGCTGCCTTCGGCTCAGGTCATGATCCCAGGGTCCTGGGATCCAGTGCAGCATCGGGCTCTCTGCTCAGTGGGGAGCCTGCTTCTCCCTCTCCCTCTGCTGCTCTGCCAGCTTGTGCTCTCTCTCTCTGTCAAATAAATAAATAAAATCTTTAATAATTAACTAATTAGTTAATTGTGAAATTTAACTGCTAGTACTTATCATGCCTTTTGGTTTTTAGACAAGAATTGTACAGTAAGAAAAGTTTTTTAAAAGATTTTATTTATTTATTTGACAGAGATCACAAGTAGGCACAGAGGCAGGCAGAGAGAGAGAGGGGGAAGCAGACTCCTGGATGAGCAGAGAGCCAGAGGCGGGCTCGATCCCAGGACTCCGGGACCATGACCTGAGCCGAAGGCAGAGGCCTTAACCCGCTGAGCCACCCAGGTGCCCCGAAAATTTTTACTGTTTACATGTTTACTGCATGTTTACTGTGACTTACATGTATTTTTTAAGATTTTTATTATTTATTTATTTATTTGACAGACAGAGATCACAAGTAGGCAGAGAGGCAGGCAGAGAGAGAGGAGGAAGCAGGCTCTCTGCGGAACAGAGAGCCCGATGCGGGGCTCGATCCCAGGACCCCGGGACCATGACCTGAGCCGAAGGCAGAGGCTTTAACCCACTGAGCCACCCAGGCGCCCCACTTACATGTATTTTTTAAATGCTACAAGCATCTCCAATTTTATTTTCTCTCCTATATGATCATAATGCAGTATAAGGACACTCAACTTAAAGTGAGGTCAATACTACCACCACCACTACAATCTGAAATCACTGGGCAAAAAATATTCCTTTGCTTTCATATAAAGCCTTCACTTCCTTGTTTTTGCAACTAAGCATTTGATAGGAGATCTCTTCCACACGGAAAGTATTAGGATCACAAAGGCAAGAGCTGAGAGTTTTGATGGTCTTCAGAACTTATCTGCTGTCATGAAAAAACAAACAAACAAAAACCAAGAATCCGTTAAGTCATGATTCAGACCAAAGTCCCAGTTACTGCCAAGGAGCAGGTACTAACTCTCCCTAGTCAGGACTGCCTGGATGCCTCCCTTTCATGTTTCATCTTCTGTGTGCAATGTGTCAGCAAGTCATGCTGGCCCTGCCCTTCATTTTCAAATCCCTTTACTTTCTTCCATATCTGCTGTCATTATTTTAATCTAATGAATGGGCAGGTCCCAAAACATATGGCTTATACAAGTGACATTGTTTTTATATACATTAGGATGAGTGCTTAGGTATTTTGCTAAGAAATTTCCATTTTGAAGGAAAAAGTAGTATCTTTTCACTGGGCCTTTTAAATGTTTGTAAAGTATGTTATGGTGTAAAGAAGATCAGATGTTTTCCATAGGGTATTTAAAAGTAATGAAATCTAAATTAAGAGCACAGTCGTTCCCCCTTTTTGTTGCTGATTGTAGCCAAGGCTCATGGTCTCCCTAAAAAATGGATACGCTAGGACACACATTTCCTTCACAGGATTATTGTGAAAATCAAATAAAAGTAATGGGACACTGGAAACCGATTCACTAATGCAAACAATCATCTACTGCGCACTCACTGCATGACACGCGTACCACTCTCCTAGGTGCTGAGCATATAGCGCTGAAGAAGGATGACTTCCCTGCCTTCTTGGACAGGGACCATAGTGTAGAGGAGACCGAAAATAAAGGAATACCAACAAACCCGCACATACATGCACTCACACACACACACATTCACAGAGGAATACATGGGATGGTGGGTTCTGGAGTTCTACTGATACAGGCAAAGGGAGCAGCGATATGCAGTTCTGGAAAATGGGGTTCCAGGCAGATGAGCTCAGGCATGTGGCTGAGAACAAAAAGCAGCCAGGATGGCTGGAGCAGGGAGGACAGAGCAGAGGAAGGAATCCGATGAGGCCGAGGAGGTGGGCAGGAGCCGAGTTACCTGTTGGAGGCCACTGCAAGAGTTTGAACTTTATTTTGATTGGAATGGGAAACTGCAGCGGTTGGGAGTCTTATGCAACTTAAAAAAAAAAAAAAAAGACTCCAGCCAACTGAAGAGAAGGAATTGACTGAAAAGAAGTTGGAAAACTCCCAGGGGGTGCCTGGGTGTCTCAGTGGGTTAAAGCCTCTGCCTTCCACTCAGATCATGATCCCAGCGTCCTGGGATGGAGCCCTGCTTCGGGCTCTCTGCTCAGCGGGGATCCTGCTTCCCTTCCTCTCTGCCTGCTTCTCTCCCTACTTGTGTTCTCTGTCTGTCAAATAAATAAATAAACTCTTAAAAAAGAAAAGAAAAGAAAACTCCCAGGACTACCAAGAAGCCTGGGGGCGCCTGGGTGGCTCAGTGGGTTAAAGCCTCTGCCTTTGGCTCAGGTCATGATCCCAGGGTCCTGGGATCGAGCCCCACATCGGGCTCTCTGCTCCGCTGAGAGCCTGCTTCCTCCTCTCTCTCTGCCTGCCTCTCTGCCTAGTTGTGATTTCTCTCTGTCAAATAAATAAAATATAAAAAAAAAAAAAGAAGCCTGATGAGTCAGGTTTGGAAAATGGGCAGCTGCTCAGTGAGGCGGGCAGGCGGGCAGAGTAGGCAGGACCATCTCCCAGCACTGGTGTGAGGGACCGCGGCTGCTGCTGCCGGAGTGGACCCAGCAGGCCTGCCTCCACACCACCTGCAGCCCCAGACCGGTGTCCACTGGTGTCCTCTAGCCCCTTTGGTAACCTGGCATGGAGGGAAATAGAGAAAGAGGCTCCAAACATAGGACTGCCAAAAATGTACTGTCTGCACGAATGTACCCCTGGGGCATTTTAAGCATTGACCCCAACTTCACGAGGCCAGGCATTACTCACTGACCCCCTGAGTTAATTATCCATTTCGCATTCTTCCTTCTGAACAAGAAAGAAAACAGCTTTGGGTGTTGTTGTTCATACCCATGTCACAAATATCACATGGTTGGTTATAACGTTGTCTTACTCCAAGACTAAATGTTAGGACATACTACAAAATATGAGATGTCCTGGATTGAGGCATAACACTCAAAATAGAAGCATTTGCTTACCTATTGCAATGGTAATGTTCTCTGTTAAAGGAAGTCATTGTGGAAGGAGCAAATTTTTTTTTTAAAGATTTTATTTATTTATTTGACAGAGAGAGATCACAAGTAGGCAGAGAAGCAGGCAGAGAGAGTGAGAGGGAAGCAGGCTCCCTGCCGAGCAGAGAGCCCGATGCGGGACTCGATCCCAGGACCCTGAGATCATGACCTGAGCCGAAGGCAGCGGCTTAAACCACTGAGCCACCCAGGTGCCCGGAAGGAGCAAATTTTTCCCCTCGCTGAGAATCCTTCTCATGGGGGGCGTGACTCACATTCTTGGCAACCGATTCAAGTTCCTGAGACTATATATTTTCGTCAGTTTCTTTCAAAATCCTGAATTCTGAACAAGGAAAAGAGAGAAAAGGCAAATGAGTAGGCTTGTCTTGTATGCAGAAGGCATTTCAAAATGGCTGGCCAAAAGAGAAGACAGGAATGAGTGTGTACACACGGCTTTGCCCAGGGAAAGTCACTGCCTTTCAGGAACAAGGATCAGCCATAATCCCGGGCTTCCGAAAGGAGGCAAGCAGGGAGTCAGTGACAGGCCAGGTGAAGAAAACTTTCCTTGGCATCCGTCCAGGATGATACCATTTTGGGTCAGGAAATAGCAGGATGTTTCTGGCTGTGCTGTAACAGTAGAGTAGTACCAGGAAAACAATTGAGACGTCTGGATCATTTCAACAATGGTGATGGGTGTGTTACACAGAGGTGGTATTTTTTTTTAAACCTCCAGATCGGAAGTTCCCAATCCTGGCTACACATTAGAGTCACTTGGGAAACTTAAACACACACACACACACACACACACACACACACACACACTGAAATCAAAATCTCCAGGGAAAGTCCTGGGTCTCAGCGCCTCTATGAGCTCCCAAGGGATTGCTATATACAGCCAGGACTGAGAACCACTACTCAGGCTTCATGCTTCTGACTTGGGAAGCAGGAGATTTGGAATTCAAGAGGCTGGAGAATTTCTTTGCAAGGCGACCAGTGTCTCAGATGCCTCTTCTTCATTATTTCTACAGTTCTAAATTCAAAGAACTTCTAAGACATCATCCCAGGTCTAATTTTTGCTTCATCTGCTTTGGTGGACAAGATAACTTGCCTCTGTTTTTTGTTGTTGTTATTGTTGTTGTTCTTTACGGACTTAAATTTTAATTGTCTGTGCTTAAAAAGGAAAATGGCTAAGTCTTGAGCATTTATAATGGTATATTTGTCTTTATATCCATCATCTTTAGAATTTTAATATCCATCTGGTTTGTAAGTCAGCCTAATTTTATTCTCTGCTAAGGTATAAAGTATGTAACTGTAAATTTATAATATCTACTGAGGATATGGGTTGGGTGAGATTGGGTAGCAACCGGAACCCTACAGGGGACTACTTGTCATTCTTCAGGACAAAGGGAACTTCCTGTTTTGTACTCAGACACATGCCCTGGGGATTACAGGGAGGCTGGGCCAATCTCGGATGACTCCAGGGCCTGTACTGTCCCCATCTGCTTCTGACAACACAAGCTGCCACTCTAGACAGAGCCCATGCCCACTCTGGGTAAGCTCTTGGGACCTGGACAGACACATGGTCAGTGAGTCCTGTGGACTTTTCAAAAGTTATAAACTCCCAAAGCCTTAGTTTCCCAGCTAGAAGGAACACAAAAGCCTCTCAGAGGGCAACACAGCCCCCTCCCCCCCGCCCCGCGTTAGCAGTAAATATACCTAAGGCTTCTAGAAAGTTCACTTCCAGGGAGTATGTCTTAGTAGGTTTGTGTGGGGCTCAAGGAGCTCGCTGGTTGACCTGAAGCAGTTGGCCTGTGGGTCAGTCATTGAGAAACAGTGGTCATGGGCCGAGCAGGAGCTTTCCACAGGAAGAGAGTCTAATTAAGAGAGCTGAATTCCTGATTATAAAAAGGGTTATTTTTACGGGGTATGCTAGCCGTAGTGAAGCTTTCTCTCCCTCTTTTTATCTTCAACCGTTGTTTATCACCAGCACCTTCCATGGAAGCCTGGGAACCAGACATCACAGAAACCCTAGCCTTCTGCATTCTAGGATTTATATTCTAACACAATAGGCACTCATGCACTACTTGAAAGGCAAAGGGACCCAGAAGCAGTGGGCTGATGTGTGGATCCTGACAGCCAAGGCTCTGCATGGCCACCAGGCTCCTTAGGGAGGCCCCCTCCTGCTGCGGCTAGGTCTCCAACCTCACTTTAGGTGGAGCTCCCTAATCAGGAAACAAACAGCGACAGATTCCCAAGTCTCTGCCCCACCGCTGACAGGATGAATCTGAAAACGAATGTCTGTTTCCCTTGACTTTTGCTCTCTTAGAATTTCCATCAGCTTTTTTAGTATGTGATTCCATAAATTAAATCCCATTCTGCTTAAAATACCTGTGATGGGGGCACCTGGGTAGCTCAGTTGATTAAACATCCGACTCTTGATTTTGGCTCGGGTCACAATCTCAGGTTGTGAGATGGAGCCCCACGTTGGACTCCATGCTCGGTAGAGAGTCTGCTTGAGAGTCTCTCCTTTTGCCTCTCCTCTGCTCCCACCCACCCCCCCATCCCCCCATCCCGCTGCTGGTATGTGCTCACTCTCTCTAAAAGAAATAAATAAATCTTTCAAAAAAGTATCTGGAATAGTTTCTGTTTTTTCGATAAAACACTGACTGATGAAGTATTTGGTGCCAGAGGTGGCTCCAGGAAGTGGCCCTCAAAGGTGGGGTCTGGGAGTCACTGTCCAAGCTGAATGGGTTGAAGGTGGTGATGGCCTCATTTCAGTGGTCATGGGTGCTCTGTACCTGCAGGGGTAATTCAGCCAATATCCATGGGTGTCGGGCATGAAGGTGATGCTCTGAGTGCCAGTGGCCCCTGAGAGAGGCACAGTGATGGGAATGGTGCTTTACAAGGGCTGCAGAGTGGCTGCGTGGAATGTTTATAAAAAGGAAACTTCAGGGGTGTCTGGGGGGCTCAGTCAGTTAAGCGTCTCCTTCAGCTCAGGTCATGATGCAGGGTCCTGGGATCGAGCCCCACATTGGTCTCCTTGCTCAGCAAGGAGCCTGCTTCTCCCTCTCCCTCTGCTGCTCCCCCTGCTTGTGCTCGCTCTCTCGCTATCTCTCTGTGTCAAATAAATATACAAAATCTTTTTTAAAAGAAGAAAAAAAAAATTTCAGGGGTTCTGAGGTGGCTCAGTCAGTCAGGTGACTCTTGATTTCGGCTCAGGTCATGGTCTCGGTTGTGGGATAGAACACCACGTCGGATTCTGTGCTCAGGGGGGAGTCTGCTTGAGATTTCCTTTCTCCCTCTTCTTCCTTTCTCTCTCTTTTTCTGAGATAAATAAATAAAACTTCAAATTTCTTGCTTAGGACTTGTCATTTTCAACTGAAGTCACAGTCAGGAAACCAGAGATTTTCAATAACCACTCTAACAGAAACTTGTTTTTTATGGCTGCAGGACCAGAAAACTACCCCCAAAAGCCCCAAAGGTCAAACCTGTGGATTTCAGAATTGCAACACACATTGAATCCACAACCATGGTCTATAAATTTGGGGGACTTGATGACCAAAGGGAAGTACCCTGTGCATTGTACTGAGGGCATGTGGGTGCATTTGGATGGATGTGAATGCTCTGAACCCATCAGCCCCACTGATGACTTCTTGCCAGGAGGAGCAGCCTTTCTTATATGTCTGAGGAGACTCACTCCACCTTGCTTGATGCCCTGAATAATCTCTTCTTGAGCTAATACATTTTAAGAGAGTGTAGATTCTCCTCGAGATCTAACCCATCTCATTTTTTTCCAGACTGTAATCAAAGTCAGCAGCCCCCAGGGATCACGTTCAAATCTCTAGGAGAGAGACGTAGTCACTGAGGGGACTGCAAGATGGTGGTGGGAACCTGGTACCACTTACAACCTCCCAAGTCTTTCCAGAGAACGTCTCCAACACTCCTGTGAGGAGGTCTGCTTGGCCAAGCATCACCAATAATCCTGACTGCCCGTAGGCCAATGATTAGGAAGGTTCCAGGCCAAGGTGTATCCTGCCCCAGACCCCCAAGTGCCACACCATAGTATAAGGGAATCCAGTCCCTCTTGTGTGCCAGTCGTCCCCTCATACTTGGAACACCCCCTTCATTTTTACTTCTTAGCCCCCATCCCCTGCTCACCGTTGAATTAAGAATGAGTCCAGGGCCAGCTCTCTGCTCCGCAGGGAGCCTGCTTCCTCCTCTCTCTCTGCCTGCCTCTCTGCCTACCTGTGATCTCTCTGTCAAATAAATAAATAAAATCTTAAAAAAAAAAAATGAGTCCAGGGCCATTGAGCTAAGAGTTAGCTGGGAGAGAGGGAAGAACTGCTTGCTCTGGTGACAATCTCACTCTCCTTAGGTGACCCAGACTTCCTTTAGCATTTCCTCAAACCCAAGACTTACCAGGTGTGAGGCACATTGTTATTCTATGGTCCACCAACAGGGAAAACATTGCCAACTGTAACTGTAAGATGCCAGCAATTGTAACGTCCTGATCCAGAGTGTTAAAATGAAAGAAAAGAAATATGCCTTAGAATGGGTGAAACATAGTAAAGTCAAGAAAACCTGGCTCCTCTCCTCAGAATTCCTTGTTTTGTTTTAAAGTTGTATTTATTTAAATAATCTCTATGCCCAAGGTGAAGCTCCAAATCACAACCCTGAGATCAAGAGTTGCACGCTCCACTGACTGAGCCAGCCAGGCCCCCCCAGGTTTCCTTGTTTCAAAGGAAGTTTCCTCTCTCTCATACATATCATCCAGCACATTTTTCTGGGTCAGAAGACATGCCCAGACATAGCGGATTTCAGCTTCTACCAACCGGGAGCCCTGATTTCGAAGGATTTTTTTAAAGATACGGGAAAACGTTTATGGTCATGGTAAGCTGGAAAAGTCTATAATGTAGTATGCAAAATATATTATCAATAGTGTAAGAAAATGCATAAAGAAAAGTACTCTAAGAAAATACTTAAAGCATATTGACAAAGGGCTAAGATCTTAACTATGTGAAGAACTCGTAAAAAAGGACAAAAATTCTGATAGAAAAAGAAGACAAAAATTAAGTTTATCAATAAACGTTAATGAACGCTTCTTGTGTTTCAGGCTCTGTGCAGGCTGAGTCTTCAATAAACCAGAAAAAAGAAAAAAAAAATCTGTTCCAGTCACTTTTATGGTCTTTTGAGGGAAGAACTGGTAACGAACAAGTAAAGATACGGGCAGCCCTCTGAGATACCACAGTTCAGTTCCAGACCACTGGAGTAAAGCACGTATCAACTGAGTCAACAGCTTTTTTGGCTTCCCAGTGCATATAAAAGTTATGTTTTTATTATACTGTAGTCTGTTAAGTGTGCAATAGCATTACGTCTAAAAATTACATACGTATCTTAATTTTAAAATACTGTACTGGTAAGAAACGCTAAGCGTCACCTGAGTTTTCAGGGAGCCCTGACGTTTTGGCGGCGGCGGGTCCTCCTCGTGTTGACGGCTGCGGACCGGCCGGGGCGCGGCTGCGGGAGGCCGGGGCGGCGGCGGCGGTTTCTTGAGGTCCGAGAGCCGGGAGGAGGGCCCCACCGATAGAATCTTCCTTTCGTGAACTATTTCTCTGTACATCAATCTCCCTTGGTAAAACTTCTTCCAAAATTGGAGTCCGGCCTCTCAAACTTGCTGCTGCTTTGTCACTACGGTGATGTAAGATTCTGCATCCTTTGTGGTCACTGCACCAGTCTTCACGGCATCTCCATCGGGAGCGGTTTGCAGCTCAGGAACCCACTTCCCTGGCTCGTCCGCGAGGAGCAGCTCCTCGTCCGTGCAGAGGATCGCGAGACGCAGCCGCGCGGCCCGTCTTCTCGCCGCCGCCCCCTGCGGTTCTCCGCTGTTTCCACAGCCTCCGCCGTGCCTGCCTCCGCGGCCGCCCTCAGCCCTCCAAGTCCTCGGGGACGGTGGGAACCAACCTCTCCCAAAGGCCTGTTAACAGGAATCCTTGGCCACTCAAGAAACTAATAAATCTGTAGGTAAACAAACAAAACAAGGCTCACGGAGTAAACTGAGACTCTACTTGAGATTTAGCTCAGCTGTTTGTCCTTTGTGTTCATAGTCACCTCACGCGTGAGAGATACCTGTGCGTCGGCGGGAAGAACAGTGGCAGAGCACACGGCCGAAGCACAAAGTGAGGAAGAGAACCGCGGGGGGCCTCAGCGGGTTAAGCCTCTGCCTTTAGCTCAGGTCGTGATCTCAGGGTCCTGGGATGGAGTCTCACTCACATCAGGGTGTCTGCTCAGCCTGCTTCTCCCTCTGCCCCTCCCCCTGCTCATGCTTTCTCTCTCTCTCTCTCTCTCACATAAGTAAATAAAAATCTTTTAACAATTAAAGAAAAGAAAAGAGAACCTATTGCCTATGTTTGCAGGTACCAGCGGATGCCTCCATCTGAAGGACACTTCATTCCCCCTTCCTCCTGCACCCACAGAATCTTAAGTCACAGAGGCTCTGGTTAGCCTCTCCAAGCCTCAAGTCCTCACTCTTATAATCTTACAAATTCTGTTTTAATTATTTGTTACCACATCTGTCTTTCCAACTCGGGAACACAGAGTTGACTCACACTTATCCAGTGTTATTTCTCTTCTTTCTTCCACCAAGACAGCAGGGTCTGTATTTTTCCCTTGTGTCCCAGGGCCCAGTTTGTGCCTGAGTTCCAACATTCAACAAACGTTGGTTGAAGCTATGTATGTATGAATGAGTGAGTGAGGACAAATTAGCCCTATCTAATACGTTTAAGAACATGCGGGAAAATAAATACAAAGCAAAGGTGGTTATTGTAGATGCATTTTGTACTAGGAGCAAAGTAGAAAATCCCCTGAATTTGGTCTACATTCCAAATTTCACATACACATGACCTGTCATTGCTAAGTCCAGGATGTCATCAGAACCTTAGAAATAGAATGACCTCCAATGGGAATCTTCAGGGGGTTCCACTCTAGGTTTGAATTTTCTATAAAAGATATGCTACTGCTTAAAAGGGTCGTTCAAGGGGCGCCTGGGTGGCTCAGTGGGTTAAAGCCTCTGCCTTCGGCTCAGGTCATGATCCTAGGACCCTGGGGGGGGTCTCTGCTCAGCAGGGAGTCTGCTTCCCTTCCTCTCTCTGCCTGCCTCTCTGCCTACTTGTGATCTGTCTGTCAAACAAATAAACTCTTAAAAAAAAAAAAAAAGGTAGTTCAAAGGGACAAGCAGTAATTACAGATATTCAGTAACATTTGACTCTGTCTTGACTTCAGTCCAGATTCACTCTGGTGGCCTGCCATGGAGTTAAAGCAAGGCTGGAATTCTCTCGCTGAAAATATGGGAGGGCTCAGCCCTGAGGAGCAGCTGCCAGGTGCAGGGGCTCTGAACAGGAAGTTCAGCCAATAATCTCCATTCCTAGGGTATGTGGTGGTCCCAGAAGGTCAGGGCTGAGTTTAGTGACATGGCAGTGACAGGAAATGCCGAATGTGGCATTTTTCAGATCTTTAGCCTGTGAATAAATATGGTGCCGATTTTCCATACTCTGTCTTCCAAATCCAGGTAATGCAAACATGAGATTCCCAGTCATTTTAATTTTGCTCCCATTCTTCCTTCTTTCAACATTATTTGCATTGACTTAAATAAACTTGAAAAAATGTATCAGCTTATGATCCCTATATCAAGATCATGATATTCACTATGCGGGAATGAAAAGAAATTCAGCAATGAGTGAAGTGGAAAGAAGAAAACGGTGACGACGGTTAAATAGCACCACGATTTCTGCCTTCGCTGTGAACATCAGGTCCCACCTTCACCCCTTCTCCCCCAGACATAAGGACACACGTGGAAGCCTTGGGAGTGGCATCTGGCGGCCCACTCAGGAGGCATCACTTCATCACGACTGCTCGTGTAAATCCGGCCAATTACCCGCCCTCTTCGAAACTAATCTTTCCCTCCTATATACTGGGATAATAAAACTCTCAAGATTATTGGGAAGATGAAAAGGAGCAACATGGTTCAACAGGAGCTGTCACAGAGCACGTCTTCCCTCGGGGGCTCTAAGCTCCAGCACTCAACCCTACCACATCCTGAAAGAGAAGACCCAAGCTGCGCTTCCTGTTTGGAACCTCTGCACAGTTCCATCTTGGCTGCTAGGTGTTCGTTGTATCATTTTCCTCTCGCCCCAGGTTCTGAATGTGATGCTTCAACTCTGTCCCACAGTTACCAGCCTTGTGAGATTGTCAAGAGGACTAAATTTAATGACTTGATATTGGTAAAGCACGTACAACAGTGCCTGCCACTTAGTGAGTGCTTGTACGTGATATGTATTTGGCATGAAGGTAGTGGGGGTCCAGTTTTGGGAGCTTGGTTTTGATTTTTTATCAGCTTTAATAACATGTTGTTGAATAGAAAAATCCACTGTCTGGTACGATGTCAGTCTGTCAAAATGGCAGGATTTGGGTGTTTGGGGATAATTAATTGCAGAGTCAAAGCTCTGCAGAGACAACATAAAACTGCTCAAAGTGGCACAAACCCAGCTCTGCACCCCTCCTCTGATCTCCGTGCTCCTGGTAATTGTCCCGAAATAGTACAGTGACTATGATGGTTTTCCTGCAGGGGGTGGTAAGGGATCTGGAGGAAGGCTCCCTTTCCTCCCATTGCGTAAAGGTGATTGACCAGCGAGGAGCCTTGGCTGTTGGGGCAGAAGCTCCAGGAACTATGGAGGGGCTGCTGGACGCAGTGTGCTGGCTTCCCAGGCTGTTGGATGTGAGCGCACCCGTGTGCTTGACCACCTGCTGGGGTGGCCCTGGCTGTCCTGGCCGACCACTCACATCTCTGCAGCCCGCCCATCACAGACCATGTCCTGCAGCATACTTTGGATAAATCAGGAAGTTGACAAGTATTGTAGACTCTCATGTGCTTTGTCACTCTGAGTACTCACAGACAAGCCCATTATGGCTGTTACCATACCCAAGTGTAATCTGAGGTCTGGTTGGTCTCACATACTTGGGCCTTATTACTTTTGTCAGCTTTCTTCTACAAGGACCCTTTCTTCAGGAAACGGACTAAAATGTATTCTCCTCATTCTGTACCTTGATAGGTCTGTAAGTGACTAGATCTGGGGCCTTTTACTGGTTTGCTTTTTTGTAACATGCAACCAGAAGGAGTCATGCCTAAACACCACATTTCTTTATGTTCTAAATCAAATTTGACCCATCACATTTTATAATTTCTAAATCATATTAAAGAATCACACATTTCTTTATTTTCTAGTTAAAAATATATCTTGAGAAATGTCCAGGATTGTAGTCAGAGAGAAATTTAGAGACTCGCTTGAGTTTGTTAGTAAACATTTTGCTGTACTTACCAAATTAGCAACAAAAGGAAGATTTCTTTTTTTTTTTTTAAGATTTTATTTTTGTATATGACAGAGAGAGACAGTGAGAGAGGGAACACAAAAAAGAGGAGTGGGAAGAAGCAGGCCTCCAGCTGAGCAGGGAGCCCAATGAGGGACTTGATACCAGGACCCTGGGATCATGACCTGAGCCAAAAGCAGATGCTTAATGGCTGAGCCACCCAGGCACCCCTATACTTCAATTAAAAAAAAAAAAAAATGAGTGAATTTATTGCCAGCAGACCTACCCTGAAAGAATGCCTAAACACTCTATGTATTCTGATTGAAGACTTTAGTCCATTTACATAAAATTTTTTGATAGGTATGTATTTCTTGCCATTTTGTTAATTGTTTTCTGACTGTTTTTGTAGTTCCTCTCTGGTCTTCTTTTGTTTTCTTACTTTGTGGCTCAATGATTTTTTTTTTAAGGTTTTATTTATTTCTTTGATAGAGAGAGCACAAGCAGGCAGAGCGTCAGGCAGAGGGAGAGAAAGAATCAGACTCCCCACTGAGCAGACATGGGGCTAAATCCCAGGACTCTGGGATTATGATCTGAGCCAAAGTCAGCCATTTAACCAACTGAGACACCCAGGTGCCCCTCAATGACTTTCTTTAGTGGTGTGTTTGGATTCCTTTCTCTTTATCTTTTGTGTGTTTACTATATGTTTTTACCTTGTGGTTATCATGAGGCTTATATAAGAACTTATATTTATAATAATTTAAGTTGATAACAACTTAAATTTGATCACATTCTAAAGCTCAACTTTTTTTTGTTAAATAAATAATGATACATTCTGTAACAGAATTTTACATATTCTCACCCATTTTTGTTAAAAAATCCATAATGCTAATGGAAAAGAAAAAGAATACATCCAAAATTGAAAATGAAATCCTCTTTGCCTTGTGGGATTATGTTTAGCCAATGTTTAGTTTCCTCTCTGGCTCTTTTACATTTTCTAATTTTTCCACAATGAAAATTTACCACTGTACAATCAAAATCTTATTTTTCAAATGTAGGACGCCTGGGTGGCTCAGTCAGTTGAGTGGCTGGCTCTTGGTTTAAGCTCAGGTCGTGATCTCAGGGTCATAAGATCAAGCCCCAAGTCATGTTCCACACTCAGTGTGGAATCTGCTTCAGATTCTCTCTCCCTCCTTTCTGCCCCTCCCCATTGTGTTCTCTCTCTCAAATAAATAAATAAATCTTAAGAAAAAATTTTAAGTGCACTCCTTTTCAGAAGTAAATCAACTTTTCATCTAAGATTCTGAGAGTCATTATGTTGAGCCCTGAATTCACACTCTCTGCTCTTTAGTTGCCCAGCCAAATCAAAATCTCTCAAGCTCAGTTTATCTTCTGAAATATGGGGATATCAGCTGTTGTTCTTTTTTTTTTTTAACACTTTATTTATTTATTTGTCAGAGAGAGAGAGAGAGAGAACACAGGCAGACAGAGTGGCAGGCAGAGGAAGAGGGAGAAGCAGGCTCCCTGCCCAGCAAGGAACCCGAGGTGGGACTCGATCCCAGGACACCGGGATCATGACCTGAGCCGAAGGCAGCCGCTTAACCAACTGAGCCACCCAGGCGTCCCTCAACTGTTGTTTTTGATACAGAAGTGCGATGAGGCACAAGTGGCAATGTCCACACACAAATATCTGACATACAGTAGGACATTCTGAGGGATTATTACTAGCGGGTCCTTTCTAGGACATTGGTGAACATTACAGAGTTTGTTCCCTTCTTGACAAAGACATTGGCATATCCCTGTTTCATTCCTAAGGGGTGATTCATGATGGAAATGTTAGGCACTTTAGAAGATGGATTACACCAGAGCTGAAAGTCTGCTTGATAAGGGTTCCTTTTGAGCAATTCCCATGTAAAAAGCTGGGTTGGAGAAATAGGGTCTTTCTAGCAGCTCACCTCCATCCATGCCACCTCTCCAAGGTGCTTTCAAGAGAAACACCTTTCCTTATGGGCTGCCAGAGCATCAGGGTGCCTGGTTGCTCAGTCGGTTAAGTGTCTGCCTTCCAGTTGGGTTGTGATCTCAGAGTTCCGGGCTTGAGCCACATGTCGGGCTCTCTGCTCAGTGGGGAGTCTGCTTTTCCCTCTGCCTTTGTTTGTGCTGTCACTCACTCACTCTCCCAAATAAATAAATAAAATCTCTAAATGGTCTCTCTGGAGGTTAAGAAGGCTGGACCATTTATTTGATGATTTTCCTTCCACAGTAGTTGACGGTTTGGCCTTGGGTGTTAAGATCTGACACCGTTCTCCTTGGTACCAGAGGAAGCCCTTGGGAAGAAAAGGGAGATGCAGGTGGAAACTGTTCCCAGCTGCAGGTGAGTCCAGGTGGACTGAGGGGGATACATGGTGTGGCATCAAGAGTTGCTGCAGTAGCATTATCCCAGAGTAGGCAACTCTGGGGTACAAGAAGTTGGTGACTATCCAGATATGCTATATTACAAAACTTGAGATGACAAATGGAAGGAACCTAGATACCTGAGTCACCAGATGCAGGAGAGCTTTTGCCAACCTGACACTTGGAAGCTGTCATGAGTCAGAACCTTCGGGGCTTTCCAAGCGGTCAATTTGGACATACTGTAGAGACACAAGGAAACTTCATTACAATACTTTGTGACCTTTTCCTAGGAAGCTCACCATAACATAACAAATTGGATCATGGGTCTATTATAAAAGTAGGTAACTCAGGAATAGCCAGATGGAAGAGATACATGGGGCAAGGTATGGGAAGAAGTCTCCAAACTTCCATGCCATCTCAAAGGGGACCATTTTCCACAAATATCCCTAAAGCTCAAAATTTTTACTCTATCTCTATCCATGTTTTGTGTTTTTAATGTCAGATTTTATCTCTTTTTATCTTGTGTATCCCGTAACTAGTTATTATAATCATACTTAGTTTTACTACTTCATTTTTTGACCTTCATCCTAGCTTTATATGTGATTAGTACACTACTTTATATATATTTACCTGTTCAGTGAGACTTATTCTTTCCTATGCTCTTGTTACTAACTATCATGTTTTCTATTCAGCTTAAAGAATTCTCTTTAACATTTCTTGTAAGGCTGATTTAGTCCTTTACCTTTTGGTTGTCTGTAAAATTATTTATTTCTCCCTCAATTCTAAATGATAAGTTTTCCAGGTAGGCTAAGTTGGAAGTTTTTTTGGTTGGAAGTGTTTTCTTTCAGCCCTTTGACTATATCATGCCAATCCCCTCTGCCTTCATGGTTTCTGCTCGAAAATCTGCTGATAGTCTTATCGGAGTTCCTTTGTATGTAACAATTTGTTTTTTTCTTTTGCTGCTTTTAGGATTCTCTCTTTTTCTTTAATTTTTGACATTTTGACATTTTAATTATAATGTGTCTTGGTGTGGGGCTTCTTGTTGGAATTCTTTAAGTGTCCTCATTCTGGATGTTTTTTTCCTCCACCAGGTTAGGAATGTTTTCAGCCACTATTTCTTCAGATAAAATTTCTTCCCACTTTTCTACTTCTTCTCCTTCTGGGAACCCTATAATACAAATTTAGTCTGTTTGATGTTGTCCCATAAGTTCCTTGGGCTATGTTCTTTTTTTTTTTTTTTTTTCCATCCTTTTTTCTACTTGCTACTCTGATCAGGTGAGTTTTACTGCCTTGTCTTTGCATTCACTGATCCTTTCTTCTGCCTCATCTAGTCTGCTGTTGAACCCCTCTAGTGTACTTTTCATTTCAGTTATTGTTTTTTTCAGCTCCGTGACCTCTCTTTGGCACTTTCTTATATTTTCATCTCTTTGTTGAAGTCCTCGCTGTTTTCATCTATTCTTCTCCCCATTTTGGTGAGCATCTTTATGACCATGACTCTGAAGTCTTTATCAGATAAATTATCTTTGTTTCATTAAGGTTTTTTTTTTTTCTTAAGTTTTCTTTGTATTTTTTTTTCACTTGGCACATATTCCTCTATTTTTTTCATTTTGCTTGACTCTCTGTATTGATTTCTATGGTATTGAGATTTCTGTCCCAGTCGTGAAGGAGTGCCCTTCTGCAGGAGATATACCTTGTGTTCAACCCTCCCCCAGGTCTTTTTTGTCTCTCAAACCTTTGTTTTTGTCCAAGCGGTCTATTATAGTTTTAGTAGTTCCATGTAGTTACATATGTGCACAGACTTGTCAGTATCCCAAAGGGGAAGATCTTAGCACCTATATTCAGGCTGATTGGAAGCAAGACCCTCAGCTATCAGCTTTTAAATGTGTATAAATATATACAGTCTTGAAGTTATCACAATCATAAGCCCCACTGGCCACCAGAGCCAGGAGATGTAGAGGTGTCCTCTGGGTTGCAATTACAAAATTGGGGCTCTGGGTGAGTGTATAACCTCTTTTTTGGGAGATACCAGAAGAGAAAGGTAGAAGAGAAGTGCCAAGATGGTGTCTATAGCCTATATTCCTTGAGAACAGCTCTGTAGGCCATTAGACACCTGCTAAGTCTGAAGTCTGCTCCTCAGGCTTTTCTGTTTTTGTTTTTGTTTATTTACTTATTTGTTAATAGTGACCATCTGAATAGATGTGAAGCTATACTTATTGTGGTTTTGGTTTGCATTTCCCTAATGATTAGCTATGTTGAGCATCTTTTAATGTGCTTTTTGGCCAGGCATCTGGTTTTAAACTATCATAGAGTGTCACATTGTAGCGGTTTTCAGCCAATCTGCATGCCATTTATAAAACTACATAACAAAGACATCCCCAAAACAAACAATCTGAAGATCAAAGAGCTTTTTAAGGTGACTCAGAAGTTAAGCACATGTCACTTCAGTTGGGTTCTGTTGGGTTGGAGATCTTCATTGTGTCTCCAAAGCACACAGCACTTCTAGCTCAGTCAATGTTTAAGTAAGCTGACGAATACTCACTTGGGAGGTTATAAAGACCTCTTAAAAGAGAAGTGATGTTTTTATTACATACAGTAAACTGTAGGTCTACTTGGCCTATATGGTTTCACCTGTGCATTCTTTCATCCATTTAAGGAAGAAGTAAGATCAACTCTAGATTAATTTTCCAACAAACAGAACACTTCCCAACTCATATTATGAAGCTGGCATTGTTCTGAAACCAACCAAAGCCAGACTATATCTATAAATACACATTTTATGTATATGTATTTATTTCTATGTATACATTTTCTGCACATATATCCATAAAATTCTATAAGCATCCTCCTTCTTCTTTTTACACTTCTTAATTATCCATTACAAGTCAAGGGGGAAAAATGGTCTTTTAATGGATTTCACATCTTTTACCTTGATGGTTGGAGGTGCCAAGAATGGAAACATAGTGTTAGTAGTGTAGGCTGCTCCTGGGTGCTCCCATACAAACTGCACCCCATGCTCAGAATCTTGGCCTTTTGAACTGACTGGCTACCTTCTGCAAAAAGAAAAAATTCTGTAAGCCAAAATGAATTGAAATATTGACATGCCTTAAAGGAGACCTATTAAGGATAAAAATATACCATTGGAGGTTCTTCTGATAAACAAAGTAAATAAAACCATGGAATAGACCCATTAGAAGATATTTGTGAGACACTCAGACTCTGAGAATTGATACTTTAATAAATTAGAAGGGCAGGGAAAGATTAGAAGGTTAGTTTCTAATTGAGCAGGGGTTTATTTACACAACTCTCTGAAGTCAGAGCCAACATATCTACCAGTATTGACTGTGTGCAATTTTCCTTTGGATTTGAGGAGTGGGCCGCACTGTCATAAAAGTGGGTTTTCCTGTACAGAGTGGAGAGTAATCTCATCCTTGAGTCCCACACAAGCCCAGTAGGTAGCCCTCCAGGCAAGAGTGGGATTCCATCAGTGGATGCTTTCCATCAGTGCATCAGGAGGAATGAAAGGGCTGTCCCTAGATGTGCAGTTTCCTAGGGATCACATTATAGTTCTCCGTCTGTTTTCCCACTGTGATGTTAACTATTCGATGGTAGGGGCATTGTTTTATTCAACTTTGTACTTCTTCATACCTGACCCAATGCCAGGCATCCAGTTTGTGCCCAGTAAATAGAGTATACTTAGTTGGGGCCCTTAAGAAAACTCTCAGTCCCCTGAGGCTTTCATCGCAGTCCCCTTAGGCTTTCATACCCACCTTGAGTGGGTATCTGTGAGCACCTGTGCTTTTCTCCTAAGCTCCCTGAGGCCCATTCACCATTCATTACTTAATAATTATTTGTCTTTTGAATTTAAAAGGGAGGCTCAAACTTGAGCAGTTTTCCACAGTGGCTCCCCCAATGTGGCTCAGCAAACCCATAGACACTTAGAAGGGTGGTCCCCATTTGATTGATTCTGGCCTCCAAGCCAGTTCTCAGCATTAGATTCTTCCTTCTGTTTCCTGGTTTCCCTGAGCTCTCAATGGAGGAACTCACCCCCTAGACTGTTTAGCAAAAGTCCAGGCTTTTGGCTGGGGGTCCAGGACTTTGGGAACTGAGAGATTAAAATTATTTAAGGGTACCATATCAGCAGGGAGCAGGGACTTCTATTCAACATGTCTAAACGAGTGTATTAATACCTACTGCTTTTTAGTACACAGGTCAGATTGCTCTAATGAAAAGATTTGGAAAAACAAAGCCCTAAATAATATAGAAGTTCCTTTCTTTCCATATAATAGTCCAGGTGTCGTGGTCCAGGCTTGTGGGACAGCTCTGCCATCCTATCTTTGGGAAAGGTTCTGGGGGTTGATGTTTTCCTACTAAAGAAAAGGAGAAAAGAGATAGGGGAAGTCCTCCTCTGATTTTTTTTTTTTTAAGATATTGTACATGGCCCACCCAATTACAGTCCAGTGTGAGAAACTAACACAGAGCCACAATGAGCCACCGGCAAGTCTCAGGCTGCACATCCAGAGCCTTGCTAAAATCCATGCTCCAGAGCCTGACCGTCCCATCCTCTCCCCTTCACACCAAGACACCTCCTACCCCTGTAAAACAAAATATTTGCGCTTGCCCCTAAAGGTAACATTTTGCCTTTTGTCTCTGTATTGTTGTACTTGTTCTCTCTGCTGGAAAACTCTCACTTTCCCTCCAAAGCCAACCCTTACTCATCCCTTTAGGTGGGAAGCTGCTGAAGTACCAAATCCGAGAGATATGGAGCCAGCACTGTACAAGGTGCTCCTCATATTCTGAAAAGCACGGTGTCTCTCCACCCACTGCTCCTGCCACAGCCCTGGGAGACAACATGCCTCATCCCTACATCTGACCCATCACCAAGCTTAATCAGTTCTATGTCCCAAAGAGCTCTCAAATCCCAGCTGGGTTCTCTCCAACTCAACTGCCATGGTTGGAGCCTCCAAACCAGGCTGTGTTTGAGAGTGAAAGGCACCCCAACAGATGGCAAGAGATGACAATAGTCACAAACTTCGGTAGGTTTTAGGCAAACCAGGGCCTGGGTAACAAGGCTCTAGGGTCACTCTAGTTTCTAGCCTGGTTTGGGTCTCTGGCCCTGCTGCCTGGTCTGCCTGTTTCCAGGTTGGACCCCTACATTCCATTCCCCACACAACAGCCCAAGTATGCTGTTTATTTTTTTTATAAACATTTTATTTATTTAAGAGAGAGAGAGAGAGATCATAGGCGGGGGGAGGGGTAGAGGGAAAAGCAGGAGCTTGATGGGAAACTTGATCCCAGGACCCCGGGGGTCATGACATGAGCTAGAGGCAGGTGCTTAACTGACTGAACTACCCAGGCACCACCAAGTACTCTGTTTATTTTATTTTTATTTTTTTTAAAGATTTTATTTATTTATTTGACAGAGAGAGATCACAAGTAGACAGAGAGGCAGGCAGAGAGAGAGAGGGGGAAGCAGGCTCACTGCTGAGCAGAGAGCCCGATGCGGGACTCGATCCCAGGACCCTGAGATCATGACCTGAGCCGAAGGCAGCGGCTTAACCCACTGAGCCACCCAGGCGCCCAAGTGCTCTGTTTAATACACAGAACTAAGGATAGCACTCCCTGCTACAAACCATTTGGTGCCTCTTAGTCATCATAAACTCTCAGTGACATCATTATTATCATATCCTAAATAGTTGATTGGTTTGGGGGTTTTAGTTTAAATGATGTGAGGCTCTTGCTTTAATAATAACTCATGGTGCAGTCTGTTCCTCACATTTTATAATTACTTTATATCTTACAGTTTTCATTAGCAAATGAGCTATAGATTTAGTTAATTAATAAAATGGGGAACTTCAAAAAAATAGATGATAAAAATAGATAGGTTATCTCCCAATGGCTCCCCAGTGTCTTCAGAACAAAATACAAATTGATTAATGTGGTGTTCTAGGTTCTTGGAAACTGGTTCCTTCTACCTACCAGTCGTAACTCGCTTCTCTAGCCAGGCTCCTAAATATTCTATCTCCTGTCTCTGAGCCTTTGTACTATGTTCACTCAGCTTGAAGACCATCCTACACACCTTGTACCCAGGAGATTTCTATTCCCTTTTAAAGTCTCAGTGTAGAGGCACCTGGGTGGCTCAGTTGTTAGGTGGCTGCCTTCGGCTCAGGTCTGGTCCCGGGGTCCTGGGATCGAGCCCCGCGTCGGACTTCTTGCTGGACTTCTTCCTCTGCCAATCCCCCTGCTTGTGTTCCTCTCTCACTGTCTCTTTCTCTCTGTCAAATGGACAAATACAATCTTCGAAAAAAATAACGTCTTCCATTTACTCTAGGAAACTGTACGTTCCAATACGTTACATTACATTCCCATGTAATAATTACCCAGCTATTTTGTGTCACCCATGGATGTCTGCAAGTTCTATGAAGGGAAGGCCTGTGTAAGTCTTGTTCACCATTCTATTCCTAGCCCTTAGCACAGATGGCCCTGGTCCCACGTGGTCTTTGGTCAAGTGTCCGTGTTTTTGGCGTCGTCCTTGTCGCTGTGTTAAGGCTTCTCTCAGCCAGCTCCACATTCTTTGCATGTGCCATGGTGTGCCGGACAACATGAGGCTATCCTCAGGCCATCTGCTCAGGAGCCTCACCCATCCAGGCCACTATACAACTCTCGTGACTCAAGAGGCCTGGGGTTTGGGGCTCTACAGAGAGCCTTATGGCTTCCCTGAGCTGTGGGATCCCCTCAGTGTTTTCCAGGGCTATTATTAGCTTTCATCCAGGCTGATTTTCAGAGACACCATCAAAGTGTGTCTCCATGGTTCTTATCTTCTTCTCTCTGAAGTTCATCCTCACCCCAGTGACCTTTAAACTCCTCTTGGGTAGAACAACTTGCTTTTACATCATCACCAAACTTTCCTGAATCATTTGTTTATGTCATAAACTTTGAAAGTTTGGTGCTCATACTACGTTTGGGTAACTCAGAAAGAATTTTCTTTCAAAGCTTCTGTCTTTGTCATGAGCATCAAAAGTCCATTTTGGTGACTCATTTCTTTATGAAATTAACTGATGACTCAGTACTTTCAACTCTTTTGAGTTGCAGCCCTCTCAAAGGCAGTAAGCATATCTCATCGTCTGGATTTAACGATGGAAGGGAATGTGGGATAAAAAGGAACCAATGAGAATGAGTTTATATGTCAAAATACTACCTCTATACAGACACAACAAATGCACAGACACTCTTTACAATGACATGAGGTTGCATGCACAGGAATCCCATTTCCAGGAATTTATCCTACAGAAATACTTACAACACAAAGTAAAAATGAATGCATAAAGATGTTTTACAGTGTTTTGTTGTTGTTGTTGTTTTTGGAGACAGAGAGAGTGGGGGTAGGTAGAGGGAGAGAGAGAGAGAGAATCTTAAGCAGGTCCCACGCTCAGTGCAGAGCCTGACATGGGGCTTGATCACATGACCCTGAGATCATAACCTGAACTGAAATCAAGAGTCAAATGCTTAACTGACTAAACCACTCAGGCTCCCCACAGCATTTTTTATAATACTGAAAAATCATAAAAACCTAAATGTCCATCAATAGGGACTGGTTAAAAGATGATGAATGGATAAAGAAGAGGTGGTACATATATAGATAAGTCTATCTATCTATCTATCTATCTATCTATCTATGAATATTACTTAGCCATATAAAAGAATGAAATCTTGCCATTTACAATGACATGGATGGAGCTAGAGAGTATTATGCAAAGAGAAATAAGTCAATCAGGGAAAGACTGATCATACCATATGATCCCATTCACATGTGAAATTTAAGAAACAAAAGAAATGAGAAAAGGAGCACAAAAGGAGAGACAGAGGCAAACTAAGACACAGACTCTTAACTATAGGGAACAAACTGATAGTTATCAGAGGGGAGGGGGGAGGAGGAGCTAGAGGATGGGGACAAAAGAACAAACTTATCATGATGAAAAAAAATAAAGTGATAAAAAAATTTTTTAAACTACCTTTATTATAAGCTGCTTTTATCATGTACAACATATTGTGAACATCTCCATTTGTAATGGAAGCACAGTATTACATCCCACAGAGACACCAAAACTATCAACTTTTCTGCACTTAGGTTTTCTCTAATTTTAAAAAACATTTTAAAAATGGGGCCCCTGGATGGCTCAGCTGGTTAAGTGTCTGCCTTCAGCTCAGGTCATGATCTCAGAGTCCTGGGATCAAGACCCACATTGGGCTCTGTGCTCAGCAGGAGGCCTGCTTCTCTCTCTCCCTCTGCCCACGCTCTCTCTTTGTCTCTCTCTGTCAAATAAAGAAATAAAATCTTTTAAAAAAAATTTTTAAACAAAGTTAGGTCAGTGTTCTTTTAAATATTTGCATACTTAAATACTGACTTTTAAAAGTTTTTATCATGAAATGTTCAAATATGCAAACACAGAATAGTGCAATGACTGTCCATGTATTGAACCAAATTCTGCAATTAGCATCCAGGAGCAGGTCTTGTTCCATTTATACCCCACCTACTTCCCCTCCCGATTATACTGAAGCAAATCCTAAAAATAATATCATTTCATCCATAAATATTTCAGTATGTGTCACTAAGAGATAAGATTCTTCTTTTAAAATATAACCGTAGGGGCGCCTGGGTGGCTCAGTGGGTTAAAGCCTCTGCCTTCCGCTCAGGTCATGATCCCAGGGTCCTGGGATCAAGCCCCACATCGGGCTCTCTGCTCCGCAGGGAGCTTGCTTCCTCCTCTCTCTCTGCCTAGTTGTGATTTCTTTCTGTCAAATAAATAAAATATTAAAAAAAAAATAGCCATAATACTAATATTACACCGAAAATCATTTTAAACATGAATTTCCTAACATTATCAGATGAACAGTGTTCAAATTCTTGATAATCTCACAGAACTTTAATTTTTTTGTGCAGTTTCTTCTTCAAATTAGGATCCAAATAAGATCTATATGTCTCTTGGCTGATAAACTTCTTAATTCATTTTTTAGAGCAGCTTGAGGTATAACTTGTACAATATAAAATTCACCAACCTATTTTTCTTTTCATCCATAAACTCCCCTTCCATCTCTTTTTCTTTTCGCAAATTTTTGGTGAAGAAAGCGGGTAGTGTTTCTCACTGCAGCCCCACGTAATGTCACTTAGCAAGTTTCCCCATTCCCCTATACTTCCGGAAAATTGGTGGTTAGATTTAGATGTGGGATCAGATTTAAGCTTACATTTTTGGCAAGAATACTTCACAGGTGTTGGTGTGTATTTTCACACTGTCTGCTTATCTTTCTGTGTATTTATCAGCCATTGACACTCTTGACTAGAGTCCATATAAGGGTCACACAGTGCTAATATTCTACCTTGTTTTCTTCATTTATTAGCTGGAATACTTTGTAAATAGAAGCTCCCCTTGTCCCTCTCTGGTTACCCAGTACGATAGTTCATACTGGAATGGAAAAGTAAATACTTAATTCCTTCTTTTATTTGCCAATCTTGACAATAAACTGTGGGTCCCTAGCTCTGAAGGTGACCAACGAGGGTGTTATCATTGCTGTTTTTAGTACCCTTTTGAATTTGTAGATGTAGACAGTTTTAAAGTGTTTCCATCCAATGCTGTAAGGTTCCTTGTTGTTACTCAAACCATCCTTTGGTTGATGGGAGCTTTCACTTCCACAGGGGACTTTTCTGACTTAACTGGAGAAGTCAAGTCAATTCTTCCTTCTCGTCTCAGGAAGACAATCCAGGTTCATTCACAGCCACTCACCTAGAACCTAATAAATCACAGACCAAGGAAGAAAGGAGGAAACAAATAAAAAGTGAACAAAGGCCCTCAGCTTAACTGGAAAAAGCCCTGGGGCGCGAGTCAGACTATCTGGGTTTAAGTCCTGACTCTGTAAATGGCAGAGTATTTCATTTGAGACAACTGGTCAACTCTAATTCTCTCCCTTTTAAATTTTTTCTCATTTGTCTATGAGGATAATAATACCAGGAACAACAATAGGAATGACAACGACAATGTGGCTTGCTTCACAAGTGTCTGTGTAAAGGCCTGTTCTCACTGTGGCTCCTTCAGCCTGCGTTCCCCCTCCGAAGAGCCCCTCCTCAAAGGAGGGTGGTGGTTTCTCTCCCTTCATCTGTCTAGCGGTCTCTTTGAAATGCTCTCTCTAAAGGGCTCTCAAACCTCCTTTCAAAAATATTAGTGAAGGGAAACCTGCGTGGCTTAGTCAGTTAAACATCTGCCTTCCACTCAGGTCATGATCCCAAAGTCCTGGGATGGAGTCCTGCGTCCTGCTCCCTGCTCAGCAGGGAGTCTGCTTCTCCCTCTGCTGTCCCCCCTGCTTGTGCTCAAATAAATAAATAAAATCTTTTTTTGAAAAAGTATGCATTCCGTTGATTCAGCAATCCTACCTCCTGGAGGGAATAGACAAATGAGATAAGATGTATTTGTGAGAATGGCCATTACAGGGTGATTTACAAAAGCCTAAAAATTGGAAAGAATCTAAATATTCCAGTAGTTATGGAAATGACGAAACATCCATTAAGTAAAACGGAATACCGTGCAAAAACTGAAAATAATTGTGAAGGTCTGTATTGACTGACCTGAGACATATTTGCGAACTCTTCCTAAACCTAAAACAAATCAAGACACAGAAGCTGGGTGGGGCTGGGTGAGGCACCCGGGAAGCCAGTGGGTGCTGGAAATGTTGAATGTTTTGGCCTGGATAGTGACTGCACCGGTGGACACGGAGGTAAACCCGCACTGAGCTACGTACTCAAGATTTAAGTACTTGACTGTGTGTACATTTCACTACTAAACAAGAAAAAGTAAAGAAGAAGGAGGAGAAGGAGAGGAAGAAGGGAAGGAAAGAAGGAAGGAAGGGAGGAAGGAAGGAAAAGAAAGAAAAGGAAAAGGAAGGCAAGGTCATCAGAAGCAAGGAAGCAGTCACCAAAAAAGTCATACCAGCCAAAACCCAAACCAAAGAAACCACATAACACAATCCTGCATATCTAGTAGGAACCCAAATTTTTGTTTCTAAAAAAGATAATTAAAATGATATATTTCTAGAAGACCATTTTTTTACCAAATATTAAGGGATAAGGGTGCCCCACTCTTCTAGCCTGATCATCCAGAGAGTGGGCAGTTGCAGCGCTGTGGGCGTCTCTTGTCGGTGCCGTCCTGCTGTGTCTCCTGGGGACCCCCTTTACCCTCCAGCCTGTTCTCCTCCAGCAGCCAGGGGGAGCCTTGGTAGCCACGACCCCTCAGTCCCTTCCTCACGTTTCAGTGACTTCCTGTCACAAATAGAACAGAATGTGACCCCACCTACCTCAGTGACCTCCCCTCTCTTCTTTCCAGGACAGGAGTTCTCGCTGTTTCTTGAACACGCCAAGGCAATCTTCACCCCTGATGCTTTTCTCTCAAAAACTCACATGGCTCGGGGCACCTGGGTGGCTCAGTCGTTAAGCATCTGCCTTTGGCTCAGGTCATGGTCCCAGGATCCTGGGATCAAGCCCCACATCTGGCTCCCTGCTCTGCGGGAAGCCTGCTTCTCCCTCTCCCACTCTCCCTGCTTGTGTTTCGTCTCCAGCTGTCTCTCTCTCTCTGTCAAATAAATAAATAAAATCTAAAAAAAAAAAAAAAAAACCACACACACACAAAACCTCACACAGCTCATCCTCTTCTTTCCTTCAAGTTTCCTCCCTCAAATGGCATTTCTTCAGAGAAACCTTTCCTGAACTCCCAAGCTAAAATGTTACTGCCGTAGCCGGTAATCTATTCCCACTCTTAGTTTATTTTTCCACACAACATCGACCACACCCTGGCTTTTTGCGGCATGTTTATCGATCGACTTCTCTGCTTGTTACTGGCTCTTGGAGCACAGGTCTTGCCTCACGCCTTTGCTCTGGGGTGTAGCCCCTCACCTGACTATCTCTGTGACGATTTGCTCCATGCAGACAGGAACACATCTCCCATGATAGGAGACTTGGTAATGGTCATTTTTCTCCCCTGGACTTTTTCTCATTTTCTGAAATGTTTTACAATGAGCGTACATTATCGTTACAACAACAAAAATTGAACGAAGCTGTATTGGTTTCCTAGGGCTGCAAGAACAAAGTATCACCCTCACAGACCATTGTCTTCTGGTTCTAGAGGCTGGAAGCCCAAGGTCAAGACAAGCAAGACTGGTTCCTTCTAAGGACCGTGAGGGAGGATCTGGGCCAGGCCTCTCCCCTAGCTTCTGGTGGTTTGCTGGCCGTCTTGGGCATTCTTTGGCTTGTAGATCCATCACCCCAATCTCCACCTTCATCTTCACGTGGCGTCCTCCTTGGTGCACGTCTGTGTCCAAATCTCCCCTTTTTATAGCAATACCAGTCATAGTGGATTTGCTACCCCCATGACCTCATTGAAACTTGATAACATCTGTAAAGGCCGTGTCTCCAGTTAAGGTCACATTCTGAGGTGCCAGGGGTTAGGACTTCATGATACCGTTTTTGGGGGAGAGCGTGCACAATTCAACCTAGAGCAGAACTGTTGCCTTAAAACAAGAAAAAAACAAATTTAAACGTCAGAAATGTGTGGAAACCTGTCTGTGAGGGGAGGATACTTCCCTGGAAACAGGACCTCTTAGATAAATTTTGCTTTCAGGTTAACGATTTCACTAATGTCTAAAGCTGCCGAAGTTTCTCTCAATCACAGTATTCTGGCTTGTGCCAACAGAGCACATCTTTCTATAAGATGCTGTTTCCTTCGCTTTAGTTCTCCACCACTGAAACTTTTCTGCATTAAGGGATTGGCCCTGCTTTCTCGGAGCAAAAGGCCTCTTGACTGAGCCAAGAAGAGCCAGCCGCCTCTCAGAAGGACCCTTCTCGCTCATGGTGGGGAATCCATCTTAGCCACCACTGTCTCCCCGCTCTGCAGTGACGAAGGGCTTCCCTTGGAAGCGGGGCTTGACCTCATTCATGCTTCTAGAGTGTCTTTTTTTTTTCTTCTTTAAAGTTTATTTTTGTATCCTGCTGGTAAATGAAATGCAACCTCCCTCTGTGCCGACTGGAAGGAATATTTACTTTTCTTTTTTCTTAAATCAGAAAACCTAGAATTTTTCTGCCAATTGTGCCATGACTGACATAGTTTAGTCACTTTCACACAGTTCTTTCCTTTTCTCTTTATGTTTGTTTTGTCATGAGGTAATTCCTATACATCAGCCGCGGTGGCCCTGTGAGGTTCCCATGTGCTTTATCTGCTCCCTTCGCTGTGGGAAGATAGTGGGGGTTCCTTTTCCTCTTCTCCTCAGCTCTGTTTGCCATTCACACACCACTGACTTTTCCACACCGTCTGCCAGATGGGGTGTAGGGCCACCTGTGAACATCAAAGCCCCTTTCCCACAATCTTTGATCCTGGCCTACAGGTGAGTCCTGCCCAGCAAGTGGGGGGTGATGCAAACTAGAGAGGGGAAGAGAAAGCTAAAATGAGTTGCTGTTAGAACCTGCTGGTAGGCTTTGCAAAATCAGCCCCCCAGGTTTGTGGGGAGCCCACTGAGAGAAGACGTGGGCTGGGAAAGGCATGGAATGAGACCAGAAGTTGTGGGCCAGCAATGCCCGCATGCTTTCCCCTCCCTGCCCCCTTAGGACCCGGTGGCTAGACAACCACAGGGCCTAGATCTTCTGGCAAAGTCAAGTCCTTTGATCAAACACTTCCTCTGTTTTATTCATTTATTCACTGATAACCTATTTTCGGCAGCAGCATTAACAACACCTTAATGGCACCGCTCCTGAGTCAAGTGTTACGCTCAGCACGTCACATGAATTATTTCATGTAAGGTTTGCAAAAACCTTGTGAACGAAATAGTGCTGTTCTTCCCACCTTTTTTTTTTTTTCTTTTTTTCAGATGAGGAGTTTCGGAGGCCTGACGGGGATACAGAGGGCAGTGTCCTGGCAGTGTCTTTCCAGGGCGCTCAGCTGAGGGCGTCTCCTGTTGGCTTCACTTGTGAACGCTTGATGAAGGGTCTCAGTTGGTCACAAAGTGCCCCAAAACCACACAAGCCAGACTCACACCCAACCCTACTGTGGTCTTCCCAGTATGCTAGGAACTACCCAGTGATACAGCCAGGTGGGACCCTTAGCAAAGGAAAGCCTGCCCAATGGAAGGCTGTGTGGGCACTTGCCAGAAGCCAGACAAGCCAAAACACTTTTGGTGGGGGGTATCTTTTTTTTTTTTTATATTTTATTTATTTGACAGGGAGAAATCACAACTAGGCAGAGAGGCAGGCAGAGAGAGAGGAGGAAGCAGGCTCCCCGCGGAGCAGAGAGCCCGATGTGGGGCTCGATTCCACGACCCTGGGATCATGACCTGAGCGGAAGGCAGAGGCTTTAACCCACTGAGACACCCAGGCGCCCCCTGATGGGGGGGTGTCTTTAAAAGATGCTTTCACTTTCTAGAAAATATATGCATTGCAAATATAAAATATATAAATGTAAAAATACATTCACATCCTCAGATGTCTCCTTTGAAATTGTCAATCAGTGCGCATTGACTCTATCCATCTTCAACAGAGGAAAAGCTTGGGTTGGGTGCAGTTCCATTTATTTACTAAGCCAGCAAGTGCTATTTTATAGTACCTCTTAGGTTTCAGATCTGCTTGGGACCCTCCGGTCCATCCCTGGGCTTTTATGTCCCATGAACTGGAGGCTATTCCCTGCCCTGCTCGTGTCCCTACAACCTGGAGCAGCAGCACCTTCCTCACCTCCGTCAGGTTCAGTGGCATCGAGACACAAGGTGCCTGGCACCTGTCAGTGCCCAGTGGACCGAATCTCCCTGAAGGAGTTTCCAGCCTAGAAGAAGACCTGACAGCTAACGTCTTCAGTTTTACGGTCATCATACAAGTATATGGAGCACAAATGGTATTCGTTTATATACCCAATGAGAAAACACAGAATTTTGTAAAAAGCTACCAAATGTATTATTTTCCTAAGACCTCATTTATATGATGAAATGACTACTGGTTGGGCTTATCTTTCAAGACTGATCTTTATCAGGTATTGCCTCAAATTGTTCATTATTTTTTACAAACACAGCACATGTTAATTGCACAAAATTCAGGGAAAAATCAAGGTAAAAGAAGAAAATTTAAGAATTCTCCATGAATCTGTCAGGGAGTAGTCAGTCCTGAGAATATTTTAGTGTGATTCATTCATTTTATTCAGCTACACATTTACATGTAAATATATATAAATAAATACATGCAGATAAGGCATGATGCTGTCACGTTTATTTGATAATTTTCTTTTCTATGAAACTTTTCATCGACATACGACATCCTACAGGAAAGCACACAAATCTAGTAACCTTTCTTAATGCAATGCATAACAAATAACGTATCATTCAATCTTCTATAGCATGTTTCATAAATCTAGTATTCCACTTTGTGAACATACCCCTTTCCTGGGATTCTTGAGTTGCTTGAGGTCAAATAACTTTCCGAAATGAATGTCAATTCCTAAGCAGGACTCTTATTTCAAGGTCCTATACATTCTTGCAGGCCATGGGCCATACGACTACCTCTCTCAGGATCCTGGGGCTCTTGATAAAAATGCAGATTCTTGCCTTACTGAATAAGAATGTCAGGGTTTGGGGACCAGGAATCTTCATTTAAGGTTAAGCTCATCTAAGAAACATTTATGAGCATTGAACTTTGAAAGCTACTGGCCTTACATCATTTTAATGTGAACATTCCCTCTTGGGGTGTCATTAGCCAGAATGAGTGAAGAAGTAACCTCACTTGCTTTCATGTCCCTCCGCGACAGTCAGATTGTAGGGTCTGCTTAATGGGAGCATGTCAGGCACGCCACTCTCACCTCTCAGAGCCTTAATTTTCTCATTGCAAAATGGTGATGGTGAAAATAATGATCTCTCAGGGTTGCTACAAAGACTGAATGAGATAATGTCTGAAGAAATCTCTGCAAACCAAAACCTCCTCTGAAATATTATTCTTACTATTATTATTATTATTATTATCCGGAGCTCAACTTTTTCCTGTCAGTCATAGGAGTCCTGGCTAATGGCTACTTCTACACCTATAATGTCTAATATGGCAGCCACTAGCTGCATGTGAATTTTGAACATTTAAAATGTAGCTAGTCTGAACTTCATTATAGACGTGCTGCAAGTTAAAATACATACCAAATTTGGAAGACTTAGTACAAAATACAGAACGTACATATCTCATTAATAAATTTTTAATGTTGATGGCATGTTACAATAATAATTTGGGTTAAGTAAAATATATTGTTAAAATTAATTTCCCTTTTGTCCTTTTCCTATTGTGGTTAACTAGAAAATATTTAACTGTATATGTGACCTGTATTATATATTTTTTTGGATAGTGCTATTCTAGAGACATTTTCAACAACAAAATACTTGAATTAAAATTCCCAAGTTAAAAAGAAGAATGTCAGCAATAAGAAAACAAATGATCCTATTAAAAAAGGGGTCAAAGACTGTAATACACATCTCACCAAAGAAGATATGGGGTCTGCAAATAAGCATACAAAATGATGCTCCACATTGTAAGTCATCAGGGAAGTACAAATCAAAACAACACTGAGATACCTCATGCACTTATGAGAATGGCCAAAATCCAGAGCACCGACAGCAACAAAGGCTGACAAGAATGTAAAGTAACAGGAATTCTTGTTCACTGCTAGTGGGAGTAAAAATGGTGCTGCCACTTGGGAAGATAGCTTGGCAGTTTCTCAAAAATGAAACATACTCTTGCCATCAGGTCCAGCAACTGCACTTCTTGGTGTTTATCTAAAGGAGTGGAAAACCTATATCCACACAAAAACCTGAATGTGGATATTTATAACAATTTTACTTATAATTGCCAAAACTCAGAAGCAACCAAGATCTCTCTCAGTGGGTGAATGGGTAAACAAACACTGATATGTCCAGACATCAGAATGTCATTCGGTACTTTAAAAAAAATGAGCTATCAAACCCCGAAAACGCATGGAGGAAACTTCAATGTACATTACTAAGTGAAAAAAGCCAATCTGAAATGACTACATACTGTGATTCTGACGATCTGACGTTCTGGAAAAATGCAAGACTATGGAGTAGTAAAACAATCAGGGATTGCCAGGAGTTGGTAGAGGCGGAAGGGGTGAATAGCAAAGCACAGGGGACTTTTAGGGCAGTGACAGTGTTCTGTACGACACTGGACTGGTGGGTCCATGTTATCATACGTGATCTAAACCCACAGAACATACAGCACAGAGCGAGCCATACAGACACCGTGGACTTTGGGGGGATTATGATGTATCCAGTGTAACCTCATCAGCTGTAGCAAATGTATCATTTTGGTGGGGGTGGTGATAGCAGGGAAGGCTGCACCTGCATAGGGTGGGGGGTATATGGGAAATCTCTGCACCTTTCTCTCCATTGTACTGTGAACCTTAAACTGCTTTTAAAAAATTAAGCCCTTAAAGAAAAAAGAGGGTTGTTTGCGTGTCTTAGTCGGTTAAGCATCTGCCTTTGTCTCAGGTCATAATCTCAGGGTCCTGGGATCAAGCTCAGCGGGGAGTCTGCTTCTCCGCCTCTCTCTGCCTCTCCCCTGCCCACCCCGCTAGTGCTCTCTCTCTCAAATGAATAAATAAAATCTTTTGAAACAGAAAAAAGAAGATAAAGAAGGTTGTATTGGCCTGAAGGAGAAACTGGCCTAAGAATAGGGGAATGTTATAATTATGTGGGGGTGGGGAGGAATCCAGATTTCACGCACCCAGCATTCCTGGTTGCCCAAGGAATCTTGGAGGACTCTTGTCCTAAGAGTTTCTAGGAGAAGGTTCATGGGAGGAAACAGAGCCCCAGACTTCATTAAGTCACTTTAAGGAAATCATGGGTTATAGAGTAGAGAATATCACTAAGGCCCAGGGAAGGTGAGGTGCAGAGCATTACAAAAGCCAGCATCCAGCACACAATGTTCTCATGAAGGCAGGTGTTTAGATATCTGTAATTTCCTTCCAAACACTTCAGTGCAATTGTGTGTGCCAATCAACTTCAAATTCAATTCGAAGACTATCCAGCCAACGGCATGCTTTTAGCAGTAAAGTACTGCTCAGAAATAAAAGGAATTACTAATAATAGGGTTGAATCTCAAATGTAGTATGCTAAGTGAAGAAGTCAGACAGAAAAGGCATCATGCTTTGTGATTCCGTTTCTATGACACTCCGGAAAAGGCAAAACTATCAAGGTAGAAAACAGATCAGTGGTTGCCAAGGGCTGGAGGTTGGGAAAGGTGTTTATCACATAGAGCTTGAAGAAACATTTTAAGATTTTATTTATTTATTTGACAGACAGATCACAAGTAGGGAGAGAGGCAGGCAGAGAGAGAGGAGGAAGCAGGCTCACTGCTGAGCAGAGAGCCCAATGCGGGGCCCGATCCCAGGACTCTGGGATCATGACCTGAGCCGAAGGCAGAGGCTTAACCCACTGAGCCACCCAGGCGCCCCGAAGAAACATCTTATATCAAGGTAAATGTTCTGTATCTTGACTGTGGTGCCTAACTGTAGATATTTGTCAAACTCATATACTATATAGTATATAACAACTGTATACCATAAAGAGCAAATTTTACTATGTGTAATTCTATTTCAATAAACTTGAGCAAGAAAAAGACTGCACAGTTCATATTTTGCTGTATGTAAATTTTACTTCAAAAAAAATCTATGAAGGGGCGCCTGGCTGGCTTTGCTGGTGGAGTACGTGACTTAGTCTCAGGGTCATGAGTTCGAGCTCCACACTGGACGTAAACTTAAAAAAAAGTCCAAGTACAAATACTGGAGTCTGGTTGATATGTATCTTCAAAGTGTTCAGGGATAACATGTATTGATTCCCGAAACTTGCTTTGGAGTGAATCAGAAAATTGGAAGGATATAGGGTGCCTGGGTGGCTCAGTTGCTTAAGTGTTCAGCTCTTGATTTCGGCTCAGGTCATGATCTCAAGTTTGTGGGGTTTAGCCCCGTGTTGGGATCCCCATGGAATCAGAAACTATGGGAGTGAGGCCCAACCATGTGTGTTTGAACAAGCCTTTGAGGTGATTCTGATGCACGCTAAAATTTGAGAACTCTTGATGCAGATTGTGGTATACTGGAGACCAGTGTACAATTCTTCGACGTTTTCCGTAAGTTCGAAAATTCTCCTGATAAAAAGTTGGGGCAGAGAGAAGAATGTGAGTCCAGGAGAGGTCAGCTAGCCTTACACCAGGAAGGAGCACCCTTCACAGCTGGCTATGGAAGTATCCTCCTTGATTAGGTTCATTAGAAGGAAATCTAATGATGTGATGTATACTGTGATCACTGCTAACATTCGATGCTAAGTCAAGCTTTTTATCAGGCTTCATGTGGGGGACATTTCGTGTACAGGATACTAGTTGAGGGTTCTTTTTTTTTTTTTAAGATTTTTATTTATTTATTTGACAGAGAGAGATCACAAGTAGATAGAGAGGCAGGCAGAGGCAGAGAGAGAGAGAGGGAAGCAGGCTCCCTGCTGAGCAGAGAGCCCGATGCGGGACTCGATCCCAGGACCCCGAGATCATGACCCGAGCCAAAGGCAGCGGCCCAACCCACTGAGCCACCCAGGCGCGAGGGTTCTTAACCTGAGATTCGGAGCCCCCAAAAAGTCTGTGGCTAGAGCTAAGGGGTTTATGAACTTGGAAAGGGAAAGTCACACTTTTATTTTCCCTAACTTCTAATTGAAATTAAGAAGTTCCTTCCCTTCTGAATGTACGCAGCATTCTCAGTAGCATTAGCAGAGCCTGTGACTTTGTCTCCAGTAGAAATTACAGATTTTTCTTATCACGTGACAACTGTAGTTATTCTCGAAATACCATTTATGGTCATTACTACTTCTGAATCACGGACGTTGTTACATCTGCCGTCAGATCTTAATGTACGGGTAAAGAAACCCACAGATGTTACTACATCATCAGATTTTTAAAGTATTTGATAATCTTATTTCAATAAAATTGGTTTCCTTTGTAATCATATGGTTTTTATTTCATGCATTAGAAAATATTCTGAGAAGGGATCCACTGGCTTCCCCAGACTGCTAAAGAGGTTCATTTCTTAAAAACAAAAAACAAAAAACCAAAACCCTGCTTAGCCAGACTGAGAGATAGTTGTTCCGCTGAAATTTATTTCTGAAACATGCAAGGGTTGGAACATCCCCCAAGCCCGGGGCTCTGCCAGCCAGATTCAACCATCACTCTGAATTCAAGGGAGCTAGAAGGAGGTGGGGGATGGCAAAGTGCAGGCTGACGGAAAACAACACTTGCTTAAGAATCCAGACCAGAAGAGGAGGCATCTGCCTCAGTTCCTCTCTGTTCCCTCCCGCCATGTTCCGCTGTCCGCCCATCTGGGCCTGGCGATTTGCTAGTATCTTGTCGTTACGGTGATAGCATTTGCTATTAAAAATAATACACTTCCAATTCCTCACTTTCGGTGTGAGCCTCGGTATTTGCAGTGGCACCAAAACAAAAGGAGATTTATTGCAAATGTATTGCATAGTTTTCAGTGAAGCTCAACCTTGGCCCACGGTACAGAAATGCATGATAAACGGCTCCTGCTTTGCCGGCTCTAAAAGTCAACTGGAAGCTGTTCCAAGCTCAGGATGAACACAGTGTGTTGAACAGAGAGGAGAAGGAGGAAGAGAAGGAAGAGGAGGAGGGGAGAAAGGTCCGTGTTAACTTTATTCAAGTCACTTGAGCCTGCTGGTTGATACCCTCTGGTTAGTTCTAATGGCAATGAGATTGCAGTCCACTTAGTATATTGTAAAAATGGATTTGGCTTTGAAACCTGGTTTAGCCACTTACTATGAGACGTTAGGCCGGTCAAGGCCTCTGAGCCTCCTTTTCCTCACTATGAGCTGGAGTTGCTCAGAGTAGCTGCCTGGAGGGCTGCTCTGAGGGTCCGATGAGAAAAATCCTGGAAGGAATTTACCTGGGGCTTGACACGCGGTGAGTGCCAGTCTCAATCCTGGTCCTCATGCTGGTTGCAGGGAGTGATCACGGGAGGTGTGTGTGTGAAGGGGATGTTTATTGTGGTAAAATACGCATAACATAACCTTTACCGTTTCACCCCTTGTAGGCGTACAATTCAGTGGCAATTAAGTATATTGACAAGGTTGTACAACCACCGTCCATCTCCAGAACTTCTTCCCAAACAGAAACTCCGTCCCCCTTAAACAATAACGCTCCCCTGGGAAGTTTCCAAATAATGTCTGGGCCCCACCCCAGACCCACTGAAGCAGGGCCTCTGGGGGAAGGGCCCCACAGCAGTATTTTTAAAAACTCGTACCCAAAATGTTGATCATTAAACAAAGAAAGTCCTACTCAGGTAGGTTTCCAGGTCCTCAACTTTTTTGGCCACCTCGACTCCCGGAACGTACTAAGAAGGCAGAGGATGAAGGGGATGGATCCTACAGTCATCAAATCTGGTACCTGGACACGGCTGCCAGCACCCCCAGAACCTCCGGCCTGAACCCTCGGCTCCTTTGGCACGTCCTTTTCCGTTTTCCCAAAAGGAGTTTATTGCTGTTGTTCTCTGATCACAGAGGCAACATTTGCTCTGGAGAGAAAAATCAGAAAATATAGGTAAGCAAAAAAGAAAAACTCAGTTTCCACTTTAAAAACATTCTTCTTGTACTTCCTGATTCCTTTAGCCCATTGAGCTCTTTCTGCCCGTTGGCTGCCATTGCCCATATGTCTTGAGGTTAGATTGATTTTATTTTATTTTTTCGTAGGAGTTATTTATTTGAGAGAGAGAGAGGAAGCACAGCCAGGGGGAGAGGGTATGGGAGAGGGGAGGCAGGACTTCATCCCAGGACCCTGAGATCATGACCTGCACAGAAACCAAGAGTTGGACGCTTAACTGACTGAGCCACACAGGCACCCCGCAGACCTGATTTTAGTTAAGAAAGTCCTATGTAGGGGCACCTGGGTGGCTCAGTGGGTTAAAGCCTCTGTCTTCGGTTCAGGTCATGATCTCAGGGTCCTGGGATCGAGCCCCACATTGGGCTCTCTGCTCAGCAGGAAGCCTGCTTCCTCCTCTCTCTGCCAGCCTCTCTGCCTACTTGTGATCTCCCTCTGTCAAAAATAAATAAATAAATAAATAAATAAATAACGTTAAAAAAAAAGAAAGTCCTATGTAACTTTTAGCCTATGTTCACTGTTTCTTGGAATGATTTTTGTAGAACTGGAGGGTTTCTTCCCCACTTCATTGAAGTCATCCATTGCACCTTATTTTTCTGTCTTTAATATTTAGTTTTCTGTGGGAAGGAAATTCAGTTCAGCAACGTGAATGTGGTGTCTGCATACCTACATGGGGAAAGGCACTGTCAACTTGAATCACATTATTATTTATCTGTTTTAGCAAAGTTTGATTTACTGAGATGTTTTTTATAATGAATGTACTTTCTTACAAAGGGCAGGTAAAAATCAGTAACAACCACAGATACTGAAGGAGTTTTGAGAACTGTGGGCGTACCTCCACTCAGTAGTGGTCGGATGTTGGGGAAGGTTGTTGTCTTTCAGGAAAACCAAGGCTCTGACTCCTCTTCTTGTGATGTAGGCTGAGGAAATGGAAGCAGAGCTGTACCTGGGCCTCAAAATACCTCCCCAAACTTCCTATCCACAGAAGAGTTCTTTGAGCCAACAAACTTCTGTTTTAAAATATGACCTCTTTCTTAACATTTTATCATTTTAACTCTTACATTCGGGTGGTGATGCATTTTGAGTTAAATTTTGGGTATGGTGTGAGGTAGGGATTTACCTGTGAATATCCCGATGTCTCAGCACCATTTGTTGAAAAGACTATTTTTCCTCCATTGAATTGCCTGGACAACCTTATCAAAAATCAATTGACCATAGATGTATGGGTTTGTTTCTAGAATCTTAGTTCTATTGACTTATATGACATTTATATGCCAATATCATACCTCTTTGGTTTCCATAGTTTTGTAGTAGGTTTTGAAACTGGGAAGTGTGAGTCTTCCAACTTTGTGTTTTCTTTTGAAGATTGTTTTATCTACTCTGGTCCATTGAAATTTAAGGTTGGCTTGTCCATTTCCTTGAAAAAACTTTTGGAATTCTGATAAGTATTACATTAAATCTGTAGATAAATTTCAACAGTATTAAATTGTCCAATCCATGAACACAGACACATTTCCATTTATTTAGGTCTTCTTTAACTTCTTTCAACAATATTTTGTGCTTCTTGGTTAAATTTATTCCTAAATATTTCTGTCCTTTTGATTCTATTATAAATGGATTTTTTCTTAATTTCATTTTCATATTATTTATTGCTAGTGTACAGAAATGAAATCGATTTTTTATATTGCTCTTGTATCCTTTTTCTTTGCTGAACTAATCTATTCAGACTAATAGTTTTATTCATATGTATTTTTAGGATATTTCTTCTGTATATGAAGATAATTTTATTTCTTCCTTTCTGATTTGGGTGTCTTTTATTATTTTTTTTAATGCCCTCATCTTTTAAAGATAAGCATTCTAATATTTATAGAAAAAATGATATCTGGGATTCACTTCAGAATAATACAGAGGAGGGATACAAGAAAATAAAAAAGATGTGTTGAAGCTGGGTGATGGATATGTGGGCGTTCATCATACTAATCTCTTTATTTTTTTAAATTTATTTATTTGACTGAGAGAGAGATCACAAGTAGGCAGAGAGACAGGCAGAGAGAGGGGGAAGAAGGTCCCCTGCCAAGCAGGGAGCCCAATGGGGCTCGATCCCAGGACCCTGAGACCATGACCTGAGCCAAAGGCAGAGGCCTACCCCACTGAGCCGCCCGACACCCCTAATCTCTTTATTTTTGTAAATACTTAGAAATTTCCATAATAAAAACCAAAATGAACATGCCTGGAGTCATCACTTTGGATGGACTTTTGGACTCCAAATGTCTGGGTAAGGAGTGAACTTTTTAAATAATCTCCCCAGACTATACCTATAGACAATATTGTTTGAGGGTTTCCATCCCAGTCTGTGAATTAAAAATGAAGAGAACTTTCTTTATTCTGGTCCAGGATCCCCTTCAGCTTTTCATCATCTTGGTGCTTTGCCAAACTCAGATCTGTGTTCGAGGAGCCATGATGAAAGATGCCTCTTTACTTTCACAAAAACCTGTGATTTAGCGGTGTAAATGATATGTTGACTTAGTGAATACTTCGGTTGCTTGAGAATGTTAAGTTTTGTTAAATTGTCACTCAATTAGGCCACCTCCACAGAAAAGGGGGGAGGGCTGTGAGGCCATGCATACATGGTTGAACCCAAGTTTTTAAAATAATATTCCACTTGTTTCCACCTTTCATTTATCACGATCAAGTACCACAAACTTAAGAATAAACTGCCTTCAAACCAAATGTCAGCGAACTGTGTAGCATCAAACAAACCAATTTTTTCCATTTTTTTTTATGAGAATAACTAAGCAATTCAATCGAAGTAGATTGTTTTATTTCAAAATTCAGTAAGAAAAAGATCTAATTCTGCCTTCTAGATTTTGAAGGTGAAATCGTAGCTCTCTGAGCCTCATCTTTGGGTACTATTTAAAAATTATGGGCACCCTGCGCAGAGGGGAAACTGCTTCTCCTTCTGACCTTTCCCCTCTCATGCTCTCTCATTCTCTCTTCCTTTCAAATAAATAAATAAAAATAAAATCTTAAAAAGAATCTCAAAAACAAAGTTATGTTTCCAAGTCCACATACCTGTGTTTAGACCACACAGGCGGCCCCCCAGAGCTCCCCTTCCGTACCTCGTTTGTTGCTTTCCTTAGGTGCACACATCTGAACTTCAGACTTCAACTGAGCTCTGAATTTTGGTTTGATACCCTCTGAGTACTCAAGCTCTTGCTTTGTTGGTATATTACCTTGAACTTTTTACCGCTCTGTTGCTGTATAAAAAGCATGCCGTCATTATTTCTCTTGTACGTGGGTCTCTCTCCATCAGTCCTTTCTGGTCCTTCTCTTCTCAGTTCTTGACACAGAAGTGCTCCATGGATGCTATTGGCTGACATCCAGTTCTATCCAGCCTTACTAAATAGCACACCTACAGAAACTAAACATTACGCCATTATGGGATCCTGGGCACTTGGAAGAATACTGTAACATGCGCTGCCCAGATTTATGTTTAACATTTAGCCGCGGAGCAATGAAGGCAACTGCAAATATGAAATTCATCTGCAGTTGAGCAGAGAAGTACTTGTTTTGCACACAAATGAAACTCCATACGTCCATGTCTTGCCAGTTGTACTTTTTTGTAGAACTTACATGTAATGATTGCATCTTAAATTAACGTCCAGCACTGCCAGGGAATTTTCAGGGCTGAGCCCCTCGTACTGATGTTTGTCCTCGTTCAGCCCATTTGGTGCTTGAGATAATGCCCAGTAGATAGGAGAACGGTTTCCTGGAAGTGTAAGAGCAAATTCCTCTGAGCATTCCTCACGGTGTCAGGAATTGCTTCTCTTGAGGAAGGAATTGAAATCATTTGACCGTCTCTCTTTACCCATAGTCTCAATTTCCTGACATTCAGAGTTTTTCAGTGACACATTCTGCTGGGCGTGTGAACTGACCCAACAGGGTGTGCCCTCACAGAACGTGCTGTGGTGAGCAGACTGACCTTCTGTTTCTAGCTGACATGGGGCCCGTGTTTGTGTGCGTGTGTGAGTGCGCATGTGTTAGCAAAAGATAGGGTTTGACTTTGATCAATTCAACTAACTTTGTGATGAACATAAAAACAAACCTTCAAAAAAACGTGGAGTGGCAACATAGGATTATAGGCTATCAACGTGTTTAAAGTCATCTTCTTTTTATTTCCAGTCTAACCTGTAAATCCTATGTTTCTTCTCTTTGTCTAACAGCACCAGAGGAAAACTTGGGTTATCCCCGAATCAGAACCCCGAGTTTCAGAGATCCACCATAACACACAGCTCTCTTCTTGCCAAACAAAATACTTGTCAGGCCTTAAAATGGCTTAGAATTAATTCCACAGCTGGCAGTTATGATATTCGACTTGTGGCGTTCCTTCCTAAGGTTAGGGAAATTCCATTCAAAGTCCCCAAATTCTTCGGGTTTTTTTTTTTTTCTCCCCAGCATGTACAGCATGTGGAGTTTAATACAGATAAATAGTTTTATAAAAAAAATTCAGTATCTACAGGATGTTGGTCACAACTGTGCCTTACTTCAAAATCATCATAAATGCCTTATTTAGGTTTTCTGTTCATGATTTCTAAGAAAGCACAGCTATGGGCTATAATTAGTAGCATATGGTGCTATTACTTTCTGTAGAAATACATTTCCCTCCCTAAATTTGATGTTAATAATTCATCAGACTGAAAACTCACCGAAAGATTGTTGGCTTTATCCTCCCTTCTAGGATGCTCTTTTCACTCTTTTGAGATTTGGTAAGCTCCAGCTCTTCAAAATTTTTCCTGGGATAAAAAGTTTATTTATTCAACAACCACCTATCATATTCCAGAGACTTCACATACATTGTATCATTTGATCCTATGATACCGTGAGACAGATATGAATTCCTGCTTTATAAATGAAGAAACCAAGGCTCTAAAAAGTTTTGATGAAATTGGTCAAGATCTCACAACTAACCAGATACGTTGGCTCCAAAGACTGGCTCTCCCCGGCACATTCAGCTGCCTCCTGGACCAGAGGTCCTTGCAATCCAGGATCAGGAAAGGTTTTGTGGAGGAGGTGGCAGGATGCGGAGCTCTTTTAAATCAGGGTGATGGAAGCTTGGAGAGCAACGAGTGGGGAAAAAATACTAAGGATCAAAACCAAGTGGAAAGGGGCACCTGGGTAGCGGCTCAGTGGGTTAAGCCTCTGCCTTCTACTCTGGTCATGATCTCAGGGTCCTGGGATCGAGCCCCACATCGGGCTCTCTGCTCAGTGGGGAGCCTGCTTCCTTCTCTCTCTCTGCCTGCCTCTCTGCCTACTTGTGATCTCTGTCTGTCAAATAAATAAATAAAATCTTAAAAAAAAAAAAAGTAATGCTTTCTTAAAAAAAAAAAAACAAGTGGAAAATAAATAGGTATGCAACATACACATGGCATTTCTGGGCACCTGAAATCACACCATTAGAAAGTAGTCACTTTCAATTGTTCTGTAACTTTTATGGATCACCTCCTAGGTGCCAGCCTTGTCCTAGGGTGCTGAGGATGAGCTAAGACTAAAATAATCCATCATCGGGCAGTTGACAGTTAGCAGGGTAAGGTTTCTCTTTCTTCTCCCCCTTCACCTAGTAATTCATTCATACCTTTCTTTTCTAGGAACTTCAGGAGTGCATCCAGGAGACAAGACTCGGAGAGAAGGCTGGGAGCAGTTTCTGGCTGGTGGAGCATCCCCGGGGCAGCAGAATTGCCCCCTGGGCGTCAGTTCCCCCAGAGAGTTTGTCTGTGTCCAGCCTGGGTCCCCTCTCAGACGGGTGGGAATTGCTACCAGGAAGGCAGAGGTGCAGGGAGGCTGTTGGGAACAACCCACTTACTCTGAATGGCATCCTGGTAAACCTCTCTGGGCCTTTGTTCAGAGTCTTGTTGCCTTGGTCCTCACTTCCAGTCTTCCTCACACACCTGCCTGCTGTGCTCTTCTCACCCAGAGATGAACCTGCCCCCAGTTTTGTCTCCCCTAGGAGAGGAGAACTCTTCATAGGCAAAGACAGGCTTAGTCTTCTCTCCCTTGGCTTCACACAGGCCATGGTGCAGGAAGGCTGAGTCAGGTTTGAGGGAGGGAGGGAAGGAGTGGTGGCCTGGGGAACAAAGGAGCTCAGAGGGGATGGTGGAAGGAGCTCCAAGTCTAAATGCTGAAGACCTTCAGGAGAGAAAGAAGGTGGGGGTGCGTGTGGTGTTGGTTACCGCCAGAGGTAGCCAGGCAAGTCTGGGATTTGACGGATGTGAGGCTCCTCCTTTCTCCCCGTAAGCCGAACTGGACTTTATGCATCAGCCTCCTAAGTCAAGTGGGAGTTGTGAACAGTAAATCAGCCTCCTAAGTCCTAAACTAAGTCCTAAACTTGGTTTCCGATGTGTCCTGTTTCACCAGCCTTGTATACTCACAAAAACTGACTTTGCAAACTTTTGTGTGAGGCATGCATCTCCCCACAGGCCCCCGTGTTCTTTATTTCTTACAGGGGTCCCAACACAGGGTCATTTTACTTACCTGCTTGGTCTGTAGGGGCTTTTGCATATCCTGAGCTCTACGGCAATATCTAGGGGAGGCACCCAAAGAGCAGGAGTTGCTGATACCCCCCTCTTTGTCAGTCTCCATGTAACACGGTGCCAAGTTTTGTCGATTTTGCCTCCTCACCAGCCCCTGGACCCGTCCAATTTTTCCATGCCCTCTGCTGTGGCTATGGGGTGACAGTTGGCAATCTTTCCCTGTAATAAGCCAGATGGCAAACATTTAGGCTTTCTGGGCCATATGGTATCTGTCACAACTACTCAACTCTAGTGCGGGGCAAAAGCAGCTATGGATAATACATAAATGAAAGAGTGTGGTAGAGTTCCAATAAAGTTTTATTCATGGACACTGAACTATAGATTCACAACATAGTCCTGAATCATGAAATCTTATTATTTTTCTGACTTTTCCCCCTATTTAAAGATATAAACACCATTCTTAGCTCAGGGGTCACTTAAAAACAGGTAGTGGCCATAGTTTGCTGACTCTTTGTTATGGGTTGAGTTGTATTCCTCCAAAATTCATATGTTAGAGTCCTAACCCCCAGTACCTCCAGGATGTGACCATATTCCAAGATAGAGTCGTTGTACTGGTAATCAAGTTGAAGTGAGGTGGTCAGGTTGGGCCCTAATCCAATACAATTATATGTCTTCATAAAAAGGGGGAAATTGGGGGCACCTGGGTGGTTCAGTGGGTTAAAGCCTCTGCCTTCGGCTCAGGTCATGATCTCAGGGTCCTGGGATAGAGCCCCGCATCAGGCTCTCTGCTAGGCAGGGAGTCTGCTTCCCCTTCTCTCTCTGCCTGCCTCTCTGCCTACTTGTGATCTCTGTCAAGTTAATAAATAAAATCTTTTTTAAAAAGGGAGAGGATTTGAACACAGACACATAGAGCAGAAGAACATGTGAGGACACAAGGAGAAAATGACTACCAACAAGACAAGAAACACCTGAAGCTACCAGGAGCTCGTAGGGAGGACTGGAACAGATTCTCCTTCATAGCCCTTGCTGGGTACCGACTCTGCTAACATCTTGATCTCGGATTTCTACCCTCCCCGGCCATGACAATACATTCCTGTTGTGCAAGCCCCCCCCCCCCCCCCCCCCCCCCCCCAGTTTGTGGTACTTTGTTAGGCAGCCTCAGCACACCCCTATTGCCCTGCTCCGAGGAAGAGACCTCATCTCTCACCTGTGTGAGCTCGGTGACTGCTTAAGCTCCTTCCTGACCAGCCCTCCCATCTGCTCTCTGCACTGTGGCCAGAGTGATCTTTTTACAATCACGTGAGTCCTCCGCTTAGACCTTCTCAGTGACTGCCCGTTGCTCCAAGGTAGATAAAGTCCCGCATCCTTACCTTTCCCAGAAGTCTGGCCCTGCCTGCCCTCCAAACCGTTCCTTTCTACTCCCCCACTTGCGTCCTTCTGCCACAGACACTTCCCATGGCTGTGGTGTGAAGACTGCTTTCCTGGGCCCCTGCCTCCATAAACATGAAAATTATGTTTGTGACTGTGTATAAAGGCAAATATAATTGATGACTGATACTATATTCATATTTTTCTTTTGATTTTAAAAGATGTTAAAATTAAAACATTTTTGTGGGCCTGATAGGGAGGTTGCCCTGGCAGTTCCGTCTGCTTCTTGGTGGGGTTGAAGGGGAACAGGAGAAGGACTTAGGTCATCAACATCTCCTTTAGCCCCTCCAAGTACACTTTCTGGCCCCTAAATCAGTATCATGTATCAGTATCACCAAGAGGGGGTTTGTTTATTGAAAAAAATAGGGTCCTTCCAGCAAGAGTAGACTGGCTACAATCTTCACAGGCCCTCGTTAGCACAGAACTCCCCTCCCCTTCCCTCCCTTTATAGAAATTCTCAAGCCCCCAGGCCTGGGATACTGTTGCCACCCCATCCCTACATACCCCTTTTTTAAAAAAAGAGTATAGGCAGAGAAGCAGGCAGAGAGAGAGGAGGAAGCAGGCTCCCCGCCAAGCAGAGAGCCAGATGTAGGGCTTGAACCCAGGACCCTGAGATCATGACCTGAGCCGGAGGCAGAGGCTTTAACACTGAGCCACCCAGGCGCCCCCCTATCTACCGTGTCTGGTTACCTTCCACTCATCCTTCAGGCCTCAGATGTCATTCTTTCAGGAAGGGCAGCCCTGACCACCTCCTGTGCCCAGCAAGTTAGAGGAATTTGACTATATGACACTTAATACTGTTTCTTATCACACATTTGTTTTTATGATGATGGATTTATAGCCTCCTCCTCTTCAGACCGGTCATTTCTATGATGAGAGGGTCTGTCTGAGTTTGCTCACCACCGTCATGATCTCAATGCCCAGCACTGTGCCTGGAATTCAATATACATGTGATAAAGGAATGAATGACAAAGTATTTCTAATTCTTGAGATTCCACCTAAAGAGATTCAGTCCTTTGAAACTTTAAGGCTTTACATCTCCTGGGTTCCCTTTAAAATGCAAATATTCAGTGGTTATTTGTTAGGGAGGAAATGCAGCATCAGAATGGGCTCAGACATGACAGCCACCCCGGCGACCAGCACTGTCCGGGGGCATGGTGATACAGCATTGTCCGGGAGATACTAACCAATGCTGGTTAGTGTCCATGAGGACTTCAAAGACTCTCCTCCCTTACTTTTGATCTCCTTTTTAGGACCCACTAATAAAAAGGACTGGTGGCTCAGTCGGTTATGCAGTTCAGAGTCTGCCTTCAGCTCAGGTCATAATCCTGGGATCCTGGGACCTAGCCCAGTGCTGGGCTCCCTGCTCAGCGAGAGCCTGCTTCTCCCTCTCCCGCTGCTCCTGCTTGTGTGCTCGCTCTCTCTCTCCCTCTCTGTTGAATAAATAAATAAAATCTTAAAAAAAAAAAAAGGACATGGGCTCAGGCAGTATTTCTAGTGCATTTAGTAATTAAAACTTACCTGTAGAGGAAAACTGAGAAATCTGCCAAGAATAATTCTACATTAATAGAATGGGCAACCACAATCGCACAGCCTTGTCTGTCGGAGAGCACCCATGTTCCTTGATTATTTTCCTACTGGGAGCTCAGCCCTTTCCTCTCCACGTGCTTTATCTCCTGAATGTGCTTTCTCTCAGCTTCTGCTCTAGTTGTACCGCTTGGCTTTTCCTTTTGTTTTCCTGTCACTTCTTCCCTGTGCTAGTCAGATTTTATCTAAAATTCCTCTAGATTTCCGTATCTAACTATGTTCAGTATTTGAGTAGTTGCGTGTTTGCTACAGAGATCTTCAATGCATATTCATTTTGAAAAATACGTAGTATACGATCTGCTAAATAGAGGCATACTGGGGGCTTAAAACCAGCGAGAACCTGGCCAAAACAAAATCCATCATTCTGATCTCTCAATGTAAAATTAATCTGTTAGGTGAGCTCTGAGCTATCATTTTTTTAGTATAGCTTCCACTGTCCAGAAAAATATTTACCTTTTGACTTCTTAGGTGTCTAGTTCTGGGATCTATTAAATTCATGAACCCATTGTCAAGGGAGCAATCATCTCTAATATCTAAATCTTGCTTTTTGCTTTTTTTTTTTTTTTAAAGATTTTATTTATTTATTTGACAGAGATCACAAGTAGGCAGAGAGGCAGGCCGAGAGAGATGGGGGGAAGCAGGCTCCCCACGGAGCAGAGAGCCCAATGCGGGGCTCAATCCCAGGACTCTGGGATCATGACCTGAGCTGAAGACAGAGGCTTTAACCCACTGAGCTACCCAGGCGCCCCTTGCTTTTTGCTTTTATAGTGATTATTTGAACACTGTAGCTTCGTATCTTGGGATTTTTAGTAGTCTATAAATGTTCTGTCTGCCCTGCTATTATCGTTATGGTGTTCGTTTGGTATATAGTTGGGCATGAACGTGTCCTTTAATCTGGGGAAACTTTTCTTTTTAAACACATTTTTCTCTTTCTAAGTTTAATTTATATTCAGTATTGTATTCTTCCCCCCCTCATAATTCCATCCTGGAAAAGAAACTTTAAAATGTAGACTTAGTCTTTCATAAGTAAACAAAATCCTGTTTGGTGTGAATACAGCTGATTATCATCAGCAATATTAAAAAAATTATACTTTCTTGTCAGCAGCCACTTACAGGTAAACACGTCTCTTTATCCAATCTCACTTTTTATCAGTTCCCTGAAGTTCCAAGGTCTGCTTCTGAGGAAAGGCATGAAATATAACTAATTGAAATTAATTATGGGAATAATATTTTCTGTTAACAGTCAATATTCAAATGGTTTGGGGCTACCAGTGATAGTAAAGGAATGGCTTCTAATTTCAAAGTTAAGATAATTATATCTGCGATGAATCTTGGAAACTGACAAAATAAAACTAAACGTTAAAAAGGTGATTATATCTAGCATGAGGGAAAAAACAAGAGGAAGGGCACAGTATGGGGATTTTGTGTCTGCTATCTCTATAGGGATTTCCATTTGTTCATTTATTTTGTAAAAACGAAACAAAGGAAAACAAAAACAATTTTTGAGCGGCTTCTAGGTACTAGGGCAAGGGGTTAAATACTGTGGTGAATACTGTGTGCACCGAAATCCTGAACACTCACTCCCCTCGGGGAGCTAGAAGTCTAACAGGAGAATTAGGACAAGTCTGCAAATCACCAGGATACCAGACCATTGCTCATCAGGAGAAAAGTCCCCCACAGTGCTGGTGGGTGTTCAAAAGAAAGGAAAGTGGTTATCTCTGACCAAGACCCTCAAGGACAGCTTCTTGGAGACAGTGCATTGGAAAGTGTCTAGGGAAGGAGAAACCCCATGAAGGAAGGTGGAGCAGCTTCCTTTTTCTTCCACAACAAATTCCACAAACTTAGTGGCTTAAAGCAAGAAAAATGTCTTCTTTTACAGTTCCGGAGGCCAGAAGTCCAACATGGAGCTCAATGACTAACGCCAAGATGTCGTCAGGGCTGAGTTCTTTCCTAGACATTCTAGGAGAGGGAGTCTATTTGCTGTTCATTTAGGTTGTTAGCAGAATTCAGTTTCCTGTGATTGTAGGACTGAGGTTTCTGGGTTTTTTGCTGGCTATAAATTGAGGGCTTTACAAAGTTTCTAGAGGCCACTGCATTCCTTGGATTGTGGCCCTTCCTCTGTCTCCAAAGCCATTTGCATGTCAAATCCCTCCCATATTGTAGCATCTAAACTTCCCTTCTGTTCTCTTCCACTTTAAAAAAAAAATTTTTATTTATTTATTTGACAGACAGAGATCACAAGTAGGCAGAGAGGCAGGCAAAGGGGTGGGGGGGGGTAGCAGGCTCCCCGCTGAGCAGAGAACCTGATGCAGGGTTTGATCCCAGGACCCTGAGATCATGACCTGAGCCAAAGGCAGAGGCTTAACTCATTGAGCCACCCAGGCACCCCTGTTCTTTCCCACTTTTAAGTACCCTTTTAATTACACCAGATCCCACCTGAATAATACAAAATAATCTCCCCATCTCAATGTCTATAACTTTTTTTAAAAGATTTTATTTATTTACTTTTTTTTTTTTTTAACGTTATTTACTTGAGAGCATGAGAGGGGAGAGAGTCAGAGGGAGAAGTAGACTCTCCGCTGAGCAGGGAGCCTGATGCAGAACTTGATCCTGGATCAATCCAGGATCATGACCTAAGCCAAAGGCGATCACTTAACCCACCGAGCCACCCAGGCATCCCTCGATGTCTATAACTTTAATCTCATCTGCAATGTCCCTTTTGCCATGTGGAGTAACACTCATGGGCCCCAGACATTAAGGCATGGCTGTTTGGGTGGGGAGACAGCATTCTGCTACCTACCACATGGGAATAGGATTTCAACCACGAGAGAAAGTGGGGAGCAAGATAGCCAAGCCTGGCAAGGCATGAGCAGGATATGGAGACAGATTCCAAGCAGGAAACAGCCATTTAGTTTGCATGGAGGTCTAGGGTACATGCACACACAGAGTCAAAGAGTGTAGGAGAAGCCTGGGAATACATTTTTTTCCACTTCATCACGGAAGGTTTGTCAACTGTTAAAGTGTCTAGGCTTTGTTTGGTAGGCAGTGGGGAGCTCCTGGAGGTTTTTGAGTAGGCTGCACGTTAGGAAAACTAATGTGGCTTCAGGCTGTGAAGAATGGATGGGAAAAAGAAGAATCTGAAAGACGGGGAACCCATTTAGGGAACCATATTGGTCTAAAGGTGAAAGGGAATGGTCTTAGGGTCTCCCATCCCACTCTTCACCTGTACTGCAGACCTACAAGGTGGTAAGGTAACAAATATGTGCTTCTCCCATTTAAAACAAGTTCTCCCTTTGAGCCTTCATTGTCCTCCAGCCACTTTCGTATCCTTGTTTCTTTGTCACCTTACTCATCACAAATGTTTCCTGCCTAATGTCTCCTCTCCTCAACCTCCCAAGAGAGAGCTCTATGCTAAGGTTCCAATGACTGCCAGGTCTTTAAATCCAACCGATGTTTTTCAGTTCACATTTTACCTTACTTTTGAGGAGTATGCATCTTTGTTGATCCCTTCTTCCCTGAAACACTCTTCCCTTTGTTTCTACAAAATCACATTGACTTCCAGCTCTCCGGTGGCTTGTTGGTTTCCTGTGCAGGCTCAGCCTGCTCTACTCACCATGGAATGTTGCACTTCCTCAACATTCAAGTCCCCTCCCCCTCTCCCTCTACACTGTCCCTGTGGGCAAATTCCTCGACAACTTCAGCTTTGGCGGCCACCTGCAGTATATGCAGGCAACTCCCAAGTTTGGCTCTCCTGATCCGATTTCTTCTGAGCTACGAATGGATGTCTACAAACTGCCTTCACAGCACCACTCCACTCCACCCAGAAAGAGAGCTCCAAAACCAATGCAGGATCTCAGGGCAATGGATGGCACTATAGCCCACCAGTTTGAGAAGTTAGAAACCTAGGGGCCACTTCCTTCTCCCTTGGTCCATACTGCTGATCCCACTGTTATTTCTCCATTTCACCTACTCTTTTCCTCATCCAAAGCTATCATCTTAGCCCAAGCTGTATCACTTCTTTCCTCAACTAGACTTTGCCTCCTTCCTCTCAGCTCCCACTCATCCTTCACTCAGCCCCCAGAGTGACCTTTTGGAAACACATCAGATCATGTCATTCCATCATGTCCCTTTCATGACCTCCCATTGTTCTAAGTATAAAGACTAAAATCCTTAAAATGTCACATAAGGCCCCATGTAGCCTGACCCTTGTGCACCTCTCTATCCTTACCTGTTATCTGCCACCCCCTACTTCTGCACACCAGTAAAATAGTCTCTTCTAGCATTTGAAGTTGTGCCTTATGTTCCTTCCCCCACAGGGCCTTTGCACAGGTAGTTCTTTCTGTTAGAATGCTTTTCCTGTCCATCTTTTAATTTCTTGGCATCTTTTACATTTCAGCTGAAGTGCTTCCTGATTTCTTCGACCAGATCACATCCCCTCTTTTATAAAATCTCATGGACAGTTGTGTCTCCTTTATAGTACTAGCCACAGTCCAAAATTTCTATGTTTGTGGCATTACCTCATTATTATTTACCTCTCCCACCAGACTTGTAAGCTCCGTGAGAATGCCTGTGTTCAGCATTTTGTCCCTGGTGCCTAGCACATCTGGATGCCCCACGTTGAACAAATTAGGTACTGCCGAAGAGGGTGACAAGACTGGCGAATTGTAAATGTACGACAAATATTTGAGTGAATATATGTGTTCCATTTTAGACCACTTTGACTTTGAAAGGTTGTCAAACTACACGTGTGAAAACGTCTAGTATTGGTTGGAAGTGTGGAAATGAACATGTGGGACTTTCAAATGCAAATTACAACTTTCTTACCCATGAACACACCCCAAATTCCCATGTATGCAAAATACCAGGGAGAAAAGGTAGGCAAACTCAAGATCGTGTAGGCAAAAACCTGGTTCTGTTCTTTAGTTGTGTGAATGCTGGGCACTGTGATGCTTTCCACCAGAGTGTTGTCCTGGCATCTCCTCTCTCTGCCTGAGCTCAGTTTAACTTTCTCTCACCCCCCGTGGTATCTCCCCAATATTCTTTCAGCTCCTCTCTCCTCCCCAAGTATTAATTTGACAGGACATAAGCACAGAGCGGTACCATCTGGTCTTCCCAACTTCTCTGTTTACTTCACGGCCTTATTTCTCTAACATTCTCCCTATTCTCTCCATTCTGTCCATTCTCCGCATGCCTGAAATACCAGGCTTTCCCATGACCTTGCTGCTGCCCTTCTCCCCTTCCAAGTATCTTTACTCAAACTTTAGTTCTTTCTCTACCTCTTCCTGAGGGGTATTAGCTCTGGGACATTTTTAAGTTTCAACCCAAACCAAGAAACTCTTTTTGTTCTGGAGTTGCCAGCTATCAAATACAATCTGCATGACTGCTTCCTGACTTTTACAGATTTCCCTTTGCTCTTTGAAATTTGGCAGCCTGTCTGTCACTGGCCTCCGTCCACTTCTGCATGTGAAATCACCTTATCGTCATCTCATCAGGGTTTTTATTATCAAAACCCATTTATCAAGCATCTGACCCGATTGGTTTTTTTTTTCAGATCTGATTAACAAAGCAAAATACATAGTCTTAAAAGCACTGTTCGAGAACAACCAAAACATTTAGTAGTTAATTTTAAAGTTAAAAATAGACCATGAAAATGTTTCTTTTACAATTACCCAATTAAATATTTATTGTCAATATGGATGAGCTCGGAAGTTTTCCTTTGAAAATGTTAATTTCGCTATTGAAACTGATTTTGTGGAGAGGAGAGTTTGAGCCTTAGACTGTTAGCTTTTCCTAAAGCAAGAATTACCAATGTTTACTGCAAAAGGTTAAATTAAAAAATTGAGGGATGCCTGGGTGGCTCAGTCGGTTAAATGTCTGCCTTTGGTTTAGATCATGATCCCAGGGTCCTGGGTTTGAGCCCCACATTAGGCTCCTTGCTCAGTAGGGAGTCTGCTTCTCCCTCTGTCTGCTGCTCCCCATGTCTGTGCATTCTCTCTCTCTCTCTGACAAGTAAATAAATAAAATCTTTTTTAAAAAGATAAATAAATAAATAATTTGAATGGAATGTTTTAGAACATACAGGAGCATATAGACCTTTTCAGTGGGACTTTTATTTCAGTTACAGACATAGCAACATGCCGTTCGTGTCTGCAAATAAAACAGAAATTGCACCCAACTATAAACGTAAGCTGGTGTTGCTGTCATAGCTCACTCAGCATAAAAAGTAAGCTAACGGAGGATGTGGTAAGAAAAGAAAATTTGTCTTAGCAATTCGTCTCTTAATAATGTAAAGTGTCAACATAAGAATTCTCTAAATGCAGAATGTGATTTTTATCTTGACAGTGTTTCTTTGAGGTCTTCTGGGAACAAATCTTCTTAAACTCTTGAGCAATTCTAACTTATGCAATCACATACTTTATTACTCATCTGGGAAGCAGAGCAGCTGTGTGGAGAATGAAGCTGTGCTCCGTGGTTTTGGAGGGCTGGAAAGGCAGGTCTTCAGACACTGGCCAGGTAGCCACCATGGAAGGCTTCTCCTAAACACGCCCCAGAGAATCTGACCAAGTTTTCCACGAGGTCCTGTTTTCCAAAATGGTGAAAGCAAATAGAAATAAACCAAAATCAGTGAAAATTTTGCTCTCCCATGATTTTAATATTAGAAAACACATGTAAGAATGAAAACTCAATACTGGGGATTTTCTCCTCTGGTATCAGAACTGTTTTCATTATTGTGAAACATAAGAGTTTGTACACTTAAAAATGGTTAAGATGGTAAATTGTAAGTTAGGTGTGTTTTTCCAAAATTGAAAAAAATTGGAAAGAAACCTTGAGGTGGAAACTATTAAATAGGTTCCTATTAAATAAAGGCTTTTTAAAAATTACAAAATATAAAACATTTCTGGTCACTCATCTGCTCTCTAGTAATCTATTACTCTCTTAAAAACAATAATAATCTATTTATCTCTAAGTCTGACTTTCTACAATTTATACCCTTCGGAAAATGTCCAGAACCTGAAGAAGTGAACGGCCTTTAACAGTTGAAATAACTATCACAAAGTTCTAGTTCTTCCTCGCAGAAGCAAGCCCTTTAGGAAGGAGAAGTTCTATTAGCTCTTAGTTTACATACAGTTTTGATAAGTTAAGTAATCTTTCTTACCCAAGAGCAGATTAAAAGCAGAAAATTAGTAAGGTATGGTATTTTACTAGAGACTGGAATCTTGATAGCATAGGGAGAAAAAAAAAAAAAAAGAAGTCAACTGCCTAACAGAAGCAAAACTAACTGCAAGGAAATCCCTCAAAAAAGCCCCCAAACAAACAAGAAGGTGAGGAGGAATGAGATTTGTTTAATGGGTAAGAGTCTCAGTTTGGGATGATGAAGTTCTGGAGATGGATGGTGGTGATGGTTGTGAACGTACTTAACGGCACTGAACTGTACACTTAAAATTAGTTAAAATGCTTAATTTTATATTTTATTTTATATTTTATCACAATTACCAAAAAAAAAAAAAAAGGTTTAAAAAAGAGTTCATCATTGAAACAGAGCCCCCAACTAATAGAACCAATATTGTTAACCTTTTCTCTGGATTCTTTTTTTTTTCTTTTCTTTTCTCTGGAAGTTGCTACAAGTTTGCAGAACCCAAAACTCACAACAACAACAAACCAGTAGATCTCTTTGGTGGACCCAGGGACATCGGTTTCAAGAAAAATGTGGTATTACATTTTGATATTTAAGATAGTTATTTTAAAGATTTTATTTATTTATTTGACAGAGAGAGAAATCACAAGTAGGCAGAGAGGCAGGCAGAGAGACAGGAGGAAGCAGGCTCCCTGCCGAGCAGAGAGCCTGATGTGGGGTTCGATCCCAGGACCCTGAGATCATGACCTGAGCCGAAGGCAGAGGCTTAACCCACTGAGCCACCCAGGCGTCCCGATATTTAAGATATTTAAGTGCATTCAGTATATTCAAATTAGCAGGTAAGAAGTTCTTTACATGTAGTCTTGGGGGAAGAATATGGTTCCTGTTCTTGCGGAGGTTATAATCTAATCAAGGAAACAAAATATACAGGTATAAAATTAAATCAGTGTAGCTCATCTTCTAGTTTTTTAGGGCTTTTAAGAGTGGAGCCTACTTTTCAGGCATCAACGTCTAAAAAGGCTGAGCCATAATGAGGCTTCTTGCACTGTAAGTTTGGGGGGCAGTGCAGGAAGGTTGTCTTAGGGCATACTCTTCAGGGGCCTCAGTGAGAGCTCATAAAACATCCTGGCCTCACATCTGGAGGGGACTGGCCAGGGAGGATCCACAGCTTCTCTCTGCTCTGGCTGATGCTGGAGACACATCTTTGAGTTCCCCTCTTCCTCACTGCACAAAGCCCATTCCTCCTCCCTCAGACAAAGCATAAGGGAGTTATTTGATTTCAGTTTCCTTATTTATAAATGCATTGTAATCATGATTCTTGAGGTCTGCGACTTCAAGCTTTGGCGTCAGATCATTCAAGGTTTGAATTCCAGCTCTTGGATCTTGGGGTTACTGGGGCTATCTGTGTTTAGGGTCTTTGTCCAGAAAAATGGGGTTAATAACATGGTTGTCTAGAGCATTAAGTGAGAACACACAGATTTAGGACAACAGCTGGTATAGAGTAAGGACACAAACACACATATATACACATACTATGTTAATTAATTTACACATTGTAACATTGCCACTGCTAGGCTTTGTGCTCAGCTGGACTTGTGTTCTTTCTTTTCTCCTCTTCTCAGCTGGATGCAGTGTTTGGATGTACTTATTTAGTTGATTAGTTAATTAGATATAATTTTTGCTGTTAATTTTTCTATTTAAAAGGATTAAGAACTATGAGACAAAAATCACCCAGAAGGGTGAAATATATGAAGGGGATTAAGAGTACACTTATCATGATGAGCACTGAGTAATATATATAATTGTTGAATCGCTATATTGTACACCTGAAACTAATGTAACACTGATGCTAACTATACTGGAATTGTAATTAAAAACTTAATTAAAAATCAAGTATATAGGGACACCTGGGTGGCTTGGTGGGTTAAAGCTTCTGCTTCGGCTCAGGTCATGATCCCAGGGTCCTGGGATGGAGCCCTGCATTGGGCTCTCTGCTCAGCAGGGAGCCTGCTTCCACCTCTCTCTCTGCCTACTTGTGATCTCTGTCTGTCAAATAAATAAATAAAAATCTTAAAAAAATAATCAATACATATAAAAAATAATAAAGAAATAAAACAAAAAATTACCCAGAATGACTACATCTAGAAACTACAACTTTTACCATTTGGCTGCATACTTTTCTGGACTTAAAAAAAAAAAAAAGATTTTATTTGTGAGAGAGAGCAGGGGAAAGGGCAGAGAGACAAGCAGACTCCCTGCTGAGTGTGGAACCAGAGGCAGGGCTGGATCCCATGACCCTGACAACATGACCTGAGCCAAAGTCAGCTGCTTAACCAACTGAGCCACCCAGCTGCCCCCTATATGTATACTTTTGAAAATTCTATATTATGTTACATACTTTTTGTATATATACTTTAAAATATAAACATATGTACTTACATTATTTTACAAAACTGGATACCACTCGCTTTTTTTCGAACATCTATAAGACTGTCAGCTCCAGCAGGGGGTAAATCGTGTGGTTTTGCTCTCTATGGTATCCCCAGTGCCTGGCTTAGCCCATGACCCCCAGCAGTACTCAAAAAATAAAAACAAAACAAGACAAAAAACCCTAAGGAATGAATGACTCCATATCAATAAACACATATCCAGAATAATAATAAACACGACCATTACTCATAATATTCTCCTGCATAGGTGTGCCAATTTGTCCAAGCAAGATTTTTAAAAATATTTTATTTATTTATTTGATAGAGAGCGAGAGAGCACACATGTACAAGCAGGACGAGTGGCAGGCAGAGGAAGAGGGAGAAGCAGGCTCCCTACTGAGCAGAAAGCCCAGTGTGGGGCTCATCCCAGAACCCTGGGATCATGACCTGAGCTGAAGGCAGACACTTAGCTAAGATACCCAGGCGCCCCTCCAAGCAAGCTTCTATTTAGAAATTTACTTATTTCCAATTTGTTTCATATATAGATATTTGAAAACTTTATTTTTTTTTTTTTAAAGATTTTATATATTTGACAGACAGGGATCACAAGTAGGCAGAGAGGCAGGCAGGGTGGGGCGGGCGGAGAAGGAAGCAGGCTCCCTGCTGAGCAGAGAGCCCTATGCAGGGCTCAATCCCAAGACCCTGAGATCATGACCTGAGCCAAAGGCAGAGGCTTTAACCCACTGAGCCACCCAGGCGCCCTGATATTTGAAAACTTTACAAAGATTTCTTTTTTAAAGGCACAAAGAATAACATAGCACAAATGATTGAACCTAATCACCCGGAATCAACAAATTTTAAGATGTTTTGCATTACTTTTTTAAATAAAAGAAATAATATATTGGAGGTAAAGTGGAAGTCCTCATTCTACTCTTCTCAGTCTATTTTCCCTCCTTCCTTCTACATAGGCAAGAGCCGTCATGAATTTGGTGCATCTTCTTGCAGTCTCCATGTCTATACTTATAAAAGTATTGTTAGTATAGGGACTGTGGCATTTTATTTATGAATATGGTATATATGGTGAATATGGTGGATATGTTGTTCTGCAACTGGCTTTTTTCCACTCTACAATTTGAATTCTATCATTTCTCGTATGAAAAGTATAGAACTAGTTCATTCACCTAGCTTTTTCATCACTTGAATATCTGTCTTTTATTTTCCTACTATTCCCTATTGCTGAATATTTTAGGTTCTTCTTGATTTCTCACTATTGCAAACAATGCTTTAATGGTCAGTATAATTACAAAATTTTATTAGGGGTTTATACATAATTTTTAAGTCACTAAATTCCTTTTATTTGCAATATTTCTTTGACAAAAAATGTTTTATTTAATTATGTTTACATCTTCGGATACAGCAAGGACAGGACCTTTAAACACATACAAGAAAGCCCCTGCAGTCCTGGGGCTGGGGAGGAGAGAGTAAGGTCATTGTATGAGTGAAAATGTACACAGGTGAGTGCAAGAGGGACTCAATTACAGAACATCCACTGGGGACTTATACTGTGCAAGATGCCTGGGTAGAGCACAGGAGAAGATTGAAAAATGAAATTGAACTCTAACTGCACAATAATTGGTTTAATTACCAGAGCTCAAAGAGGAGAGAAAAGAGGAGGGCAATCTAGGAAGATTCCTTGCCAGAGCTAAGACAGGACTGAAAGCCTGGGTAGGAATTAGAGGAATTAGAGGAAAGTGGACAGGATGGCAGACCAGAGGGACTGGGAAGGTTGTTAAAATGTCCAGAGATAATGACCTTCATTACCGTTTCTTTTCACATTAAAATTTAAGAACTTCACAAGAGTTTATTAGTTAAAAAGGAAATCGGACTGGCTTTTAAAACAAATTAGCCCTCACCATCACCTGCCACAGACTGTAAGTGGTAGGAAGTATGATGTCAGGAGAGTCCAGAAGTAGATTAAGGATTTGGCTTCCAGGTTACTACTGTTTCTACTGAAATCTCTGCACAATCCCTGCATATGCCCTTGTACTGCACTCATAGCCCACAAATGCAAATGCAAAACTCAGACTCTCACTTGTTGGTATACATTTCTATTTAGTTCTGCACATCATGAAACATTTCTCATAAACAATATATCCACAGTACTGGGGTTTGATTACATTTAAACTAATTTTGGGTATACAGTTTAACGTCTTTTATTACTTGATTCCGCGGACTAGGCTGTCTGTCCTCTTCTGCCTTTACTTTTAACAGCTGACACCTATTGGGTAACTTGGTGGCTCCTTCAGGCCTGTTAACTTACTTTCTTCGCCAGGGCCGGTGTGAGATGCTTAAGAAAACAGTAGCTTTAACGACAGTTACCAACTTTTATACCAGTGCAGTCCATGGGGCAATAACTGCAGCTGGGGGCGGGTGGCAGAGTGGCAAAAAGGTCCGCAACACTCGGCGGGGAGGCCGCGGGCAGGTGGCGGCGGGCGCGGGCGGCCGCGACCGGGAGGGAGGAAACGGCGGCGGGGCGGAGCGGGCCGGCCCCCGAGCAGCCAGGGCCGCAGGCGCCCCGCCCGGGCTGGTATGCGGCCGAGAGTGACGCGGGAGGCGGGGTCACGTGACGCCCGTGGAATGCCAACAATGTAGCGAATGTCCCACTTGGGTCTGCGCGCTGGAGCCTCGGCGTGAGCGCCCCGGGAAGATGGAGCAGCCGCCGCCCGCGCCGCCGCCGCCCGGGGCTCCCCCGTACCCGTGGGGCCAGCAGCAGCTCCAGCCACTGGCGCCCGGTCCCCCGGCGCGCGAGGCCCCGGAGCCACGGACGAGGACGCCCCGGAGGGTGTAGACCGCGCCCCAGGAGGTGAAGGGGCAGGGGCGGGGGGCGTGTGGCCAGGGGCCAAGGCGGGGCGGCTGGAAGTTTCCGCGGGCCGGCGGGGCCCCGGGGCTCCCCGCGCCCACCCTCGGGCCGCTGCGGGCCGCGGCTCCGGGAGGGGCGCCCGACTCGGCGGGGCGGCCCGGCCAAGGGGCGGGGAGCGGGGCGGCCGAGGAAGTTCGTCCCGAGCGGAGCCCTGCGCCCTGCCCCCACGGCCCCCGCCCGGCCCGCGCCGGGAGCCGCCTCCGCTGGCGGCGCGTCGTCTCGGGCCGTCCGGAGTCCGCCGAGCCGGGGAAGTTGGGAGCGAGCGCCCGGCCCGAGGGGTCCGCCGCTTTGTTGTGCGCCGGGCAGCCGCGGCCGGGCTCCGGGCGGGCTGGAGCGGCCGGGCCGGGGCGGCGAGAGGGGCGTCCCGGGAGGCCGTCCGCGCCAGGGGCATCCGGCCTCCGCGGGCTTTTACCCCGAGACCCGGCCGCGCGACGTTCCGGCTGGGGGCCGACAGCGTCCGGACCCAGCGGCCGCTGCACCGCCGTCCACCGAGGCCGTGCGGTCGTCCCCCCACAGGCCGCGGCTCGTGCCCCGCTGGTCTTGCGGCCGTTCCCGCGCCCGCCCCCGCGGCAGTGCAGCCCGCGGAGCCCCGGCGTTGCCAGGCCGGCGCTCGTTCCCGGCCCTCCCCAGTTGCCTCCCGGTCCTCGCGGGTCGCAGCCCGAGCTTCTGGGACACTTTCGCGGCCGCGAGAGCGGCGGCCGTTGCATAACACGCCTTTCCTGCGCCCCGGTTTAGGCGACTTTCTGGAGCTTGTCTTTTCGGATGCAACCGCACGTGCAGTTGGTTCCCTTGCCGACTCCGGGGACGCGAATTCTGAGTTAATTCGCGTCCTGCCGATCCTCCCTCCGCAAGCCCGCGTTCGGAACTTCGGGGAGAGCGTCTCTCAGGGTGAAGTCTGGCGCGCGGGGCTGGCGGGAGTGCAAGTCCGGAGCCTACCTGTGGTGGGTCGCTGGAGTCCCGGGTGCCCCAGCGGAAGGCGGGGAGGGGAGACCCCCCGAAGGGGTGAAACTCACCTGAAGGCTCGGGGGCCCGGGTGACCTAGGCTGCTGCCTGGATGTTCTGAGCCCTTCGGATGAGAAACTGTATTTTTTTTTTCTTGTCATAGTCGTGAAAGTTTATTTGTCGTTTTCTTTGTAGATTACGACAAAATCTTAAGAACTTTTACATTTTCATACGTATGTAGGATATAAGTGAGCGTGCTCTTAGGAGTAATCTAGACGTAAAAATTGTTTAATGGTACGCTTAAGCTAGAGGCTCTACATTTGGCAGATGAACGTTCAGTGGCCAAACAGATCTCTTCCCAAAGTATTAGGCAAATATGTTACATTTTTAAAGGAAAGTTTGCCTGCACTTTACTAAGAAACTTAAGCATACTGAAATTTGAATGGAAAGTCAAAAAACGTATGTTGTCTTTATACAGGCGTTGTGTTTAAACTTTAAATAAGTAGGTGAGGAGCCTTCCTTTAATAATGGAGAAAGCGACTCGTGGCTTATTTTTAGGAAATTTGTACTAAGTGGATCTTGCTCTATATAGTTAGTTGAATCTCAGCAGAAATCCCTCCATGATGGATCACCATTTTTGAGTGCTTAATCAAGAGACTAAGCTGCCTTGTATCTTTTACTTTTTCCTTTAGCAGCTGTTGTAATAAGGTAACAACAGAACAGTCTTCCAAAATAAGAATGCAGAGACTGTTTAAGAAAGTCTGTTTTAAATTATAATTAACAAGATACTATGTTATTCAGCCTATTATAAAATTTGGTCTCATTATCCAGGTATATAGAACACTGTTTAATGAGTACACCAGCATTCCTTTGAAATAAGAATTGCTTAACATTTAATAAATCTCAAAATGTAAAGCTATTTAAAATGGTATCTAAACAGAAGAGCTCATGCAAAAGCATTAAGGTGAATTACTAAAATCATGGAATTTTAGAACTGCAAAGATTCAGCTAGCCTCTCCATCTAGTTGGAAATAGTTTTGACCTGAGTGTAAATTGGAACTGTACATATTTCTTTCCTTAGCAAATCACAGGGTTGATGGGAGGGACTTTTCCTTTGGTGGGAGGGGAATGTTTTTACAATAAAATGCCTTGTTATTTTAAATGCTGTGTTGTAAATAGCCAGCCCTAAGCTTCTAAATCCCACTGTGTTTTGGGGGTGGGAGTGGGAGTGGGGGGGCAGGTGTTGAAGCTGATAAATTCACCATAAACACATAGGAAGGATTTGGGAAAGCTTTTGGAGGGGGAGGGGGTGTTCTGCTTTGTAGTAGGTAAACCATACCAACACAGTTTTGTTGAAAAGCTGCTTTTATATTTTATTTCATCATTATAATATGAAACTTCTAAACAATATTCCCCACTGACTTTTATTTTTTTATTTTTATTTATTTATTTTTAACGGCTCTGATTCTCTCTCTCTCTCTCTCTTTTTTTTTTTTTAAAGATTTTATTTATTTATTTGACAGACAGAGATCACAAGTAGGCAGAGAGGCAGGCAGAGAGAGAGGGGAAAGCAGGCTCCCCACCGAGCAGAGAGCCTGATGATGCAGGGCTGGATCCCAGGACCCTGAGATCATGACCTGAGCCGAAGGCAGATGCTTTAACCCACTGAGGCACCCAGGCACCCCCCCCCCCCACTGACTTTTAAAAAATGACTTGAAGAAATACAGAAGACAACTCAGTGCCTTTACTTTGTCTTAACTGTAAATCTGCTTTAAAAGGGAGCACAATATCCTGGTCAGCAGAATGAAGGGGTTGGGCTTAATAATCCCAAAAATGACTGACTTCTAGCTCAAAAAATTCTCTAAATCTCATTCTTTTTTTTTTTTTTTTCTTTTTTTAACAAAAGCCTATTGCTTAATTCCTCTGCACAGAACTGGGCCTCTGGCGCAAGTTCGGAGGTCACCGTTCCCATTTATGTGTTGTGTGGATGCTGCTGTATGAGCCAGGGCTTTATTACGCAGCACCTGTGAATGGCTCCTGGTGTTGGAAGGGAGCCCTCCTTGGGCCACCAGTTTCACCAAGTCAGCTGTTCTCTCAGTATTTTTAAAGCTAATATTATTTGATCTATCGTTTCATTTTTGAAGTGTTAATCAAACAAAGTAGTGTTGGAAATAAAGATAATGGTGATATTAAAATTAGGACAGAAATTTAACATTACTTAATGTTTACCGTTTACTATATGAAAACCTTATGTTGCTTACCATCTAGACCAAGTCAACTTAATTGTGACAAAAGGTTTCTTAAGTTAATTAAATAGTTTTTGCTCATGTACTAATCTTTAACATTCATAGGAATTTTTTGGAGGACAAGTGAAAAAAACCTCATATTTTGTAGCTGTGGTTTATAGTTATTGGTAACTAATCTTTGCTCTTTTGTGGCATAGCATAGATTCTGCAACCTCTAAATTAGTAAGGATGGTAAAGATCTTATGAGTATAAGCCTGCTCTTGAATGGAGTGGGCCTCTGGAGTATTGGCCTCCAGGCAGTTTTCCTGATCAGGAAAGCTAAGAACCAGCAGGTTTCATTCCTAATTAATGTCACCCTACCTCAGAGGTCTCACTCTTGTGTTTTCATTAAATGTACCAGACAATACCTGCCCCCTCCCCAACATTATCTGCCTATTCATTTTTCTCTTCTGTGTTTGAGCCTTTTCACAGGAAGTTCCAGACTCTAAGAATAGCTTCACACTTCCTTCATCAAATCATAGCCTTTTGCCTTTCTAGTTTTGCTGAAACAATCATTTCTCTAGTGGATTTTCTCCAAAATCTACATGTCCTGGATTTCTTTGGACAGTCACACTATTACCTCTGTCCATAGCAGGGACTCTCAAATGGGATAGGTGTTCTGACTCCCTCACTGGTGTGTGTCTGAAATTTGGAGGGGGAGGAAGCAATGCTTTCTTAAAGACTGAAAACCCAGGGCACCTGGGTGGCTCAGTGGGTTAAAGCCTCTGCCTTCTGCTCAGGTCATGATCCCAGGGTCCTGGGATTGAGCCCCATGTTGGGCTCTCTGCTCTGCAGGGAGCCTGCTTCCTCCTCTCTCTCTCTGCCTGCCTCTCTGCCTAGTTGTGATTTCTCTCTGTCAAATAAATAAAATATTAAAAAAAAAAAAAAGACTGAAAACCCGCACTGGGGTGTGGAGTTGAAGATAAGGAGACCCATCCCATACAGTTGCTTGCTGTTAGGAATGCTGCAAATAATGGGTCATAAATCTATCTATAACCTGATCATTCTGTGTGGTAATCTTGAGGGCAAACTTCTGTGGCTTCATTTTTTTATGCCGTTGTTCATCATGCATACGTTATGCATTATCCCACAGATATCAGGTACAGAGCTAATAGAGAACATGATGGTTTGCTTTTCCTGTAGATTGTAAGCTTATTTAGAGACGAGACCCTGTTCTTCCTGGGTGAGACCTCATAGTATCCAGCAGAGTATTTGGCATATAGCACTTCTAAACACACTGCAGCCTTGTGATTGCACTATTTATTGGTGAGTTTTCCGGGATCCCCAGAGGAATGTAAGCATTGATTTCCTCAAAGACCCACATTATGAGGGGGAGCCCCTGTCGTGGTTCCTAGCCTGGACGGTACTGAAGAGATCCGTCAGCATGGTAGTTTGTGTTTCTGACATTCAGCGTCTGGCTGGAAGCCTGACCTGTCTGCCTGACTTAGTTTCAACTTTGCTAGTTAATTATAGGAAGGATATGATTTAAATAATAACTGGAATCTTAGGTCCAAGAAATACAGTTTTTAAAAATGCCAGTGTTTGTCATTAGTGTGGGTCTCAAGAGACATGGGTTTGGTTGATTCTGCGGTTGGGGCTTGATGTGTGTTTAGCATCCAGTGTGGGTTCGTGAAGCACTAACAGAAATTAGAATGAAAGTTTATGAACATCTGATAGCACTTTCTAGGATTGGAATTGGGTTTGAGAGGGCCAGATTAAGGGATGCTTCAAATACTGCTCTCACATTTTTACATGAGCTACCTATTCTAAGTAGTCATTTCAGTTCCAGGTTTGGAAATGAGGTGTTTCTGTTTTGTGAGTTGTATTATAGTTTTAAAATTCTGGTGTCTTATAGTTTCTTTTAAAGTATATTTCAATTGATTGATGATGCCAAATGAATTTCCAAAATTAGACTTACTTTGCTTGATACTCTCTTTTTTTTAAAATCCACATTCATGAGGCCTTAGTGTCATATTTAGAAAATTCTTGATGAAAGAACTTATTAAAATGATATAATGGTGTGTCCGAGTACCTCATTTCCAGCTGCAATCTTTGGTGAGTATTCTCATGAAAAATTCTTTCATAAGTTCATAATTTGGCCATGAAACCTACTGTCTTCAAACTAAAACCTAAAATACAGCATCTCAAGCTGAGAAAATACTTACATTCTTTATGAGACTGAAGGAAAGTTTCATGCTTTCCAGATTGTTCAGGCTGGAACAGTTTGCCCAGAGCTGCTATTTTACACACGGGGCAATGCCTGTGGTGGTCGCAGGACCAGCACTTTCTGTTCAGTGAGGGTGGGAGATGAGAAGAACATGAGAAGAGTGGGTGGTGACCTCCCACTCCCGCTGCACGGAGGAGCTTCCCCAGCGGTGGGTTAATGGGGTGTCACGGAATCATTCTTTTGACTTTTCTGTATGTTTGAAAATTTTCATAATAAATTGTTGAGGGAGAAACAGAAGGAAAAGAAGCTGAGCCAGATTCCGTTTAAGGGCTCATCCACTTGGTATTTCTTGGCTTCTGTGTCAGTTCAGACATCAACACAGAAATGTCTGGTCTCACCTGTGCCGGCTGGCTTTATAGCTGGAATGTTTGTGGGACACATGAGTGCTTAAAACTCCCAAGAATCTCTGGGCCGCTGCTCTTGGGAAGCTGCTGCCTTGTGTGTTTCGGCCTCCTCGCTGTGGGGTGGCGCATGCGTGGGAGGGCGTATGCGGCACCTGGCAGGTTAGTCTGCACTCTGTGTGGGGACTTTGCCCCCCTGCCGGCACCCTGTCCCAAGGTTCGGTCTCTGCACGTGTCACTATGTGTAGCAAGGGAACCAGTCTTCAAACACCAACTAAATGTGAATAGTTAGACGATTCCCCCCCCTTTTTTTTTTAAAGATTTTATTTATTTATTTGACAGAGAGACCACAAGTAGGCAGAGAGGCAGGCAGAGAGAGAGGGAGAAGCAGGCTCCCTGCTGAGCAGAGAGCCTGATGCGGGACTCTATCCCAAGACCCTGAGATCATGACCTGAGCTGTAGGCAGCGGCTTAACCCACTGAGCCACCCAGGTGCCCCTCCCCCCATTTTTGTATGAGTGTTAAATATACATAGTATTTATCATTTTATTTTTTATTTTTTTATTTTTTTTTAAAGATTTTATTTATTTATTTGACAGACAGAGGTCACAAGTAGGCAGAGAGGCAGGCAGAGAGACAGGAGGAAGCAGGCTCCCCGCTGAGCAGAGAGCCCGATGCGGGGCTCGATCCCAGAACCCTGAGATCATGACCTGAGCTGAAGGCAGAGGCTTAACCCACTGAGCCACCCAGGTGCCCCGTATTTATCATTTTAACCATTCATAAGTGTACAGTTCAGCTGCATTAAGTACATTCACATTGTTACTGCCGTCATTGCCGTAATCTATACTCAGAGCTTTTTTATCATCTGAAAAGAAACTGTACGCAAGCTCCCCGTTCCCGTTCCCCTGGCCCGTGGCCGTCTCCATTCTGCTTTGCTCTCGCAAGTTGCATATCTTAGGCCCCCCATGGAAGCAGAATTGTGCAGTATTTGTCCCTCTATGTGGCTTACTTTGCTTAGCATAACATTTTCAAGGTCCATCCATGTTGTAGCCTGTGTCAAAGTTTCATTCCTTTTTCTGACGGAATAATCTACCGTGTTACGCAACTCTGTATAACAGTTACTTGTGAACATCGCTGCGGAACATTTCAGGTGGGCCCACGTCTTACACTTCAGAGAAAGAGCACTGCTGTTTATTGAGTGCCTTCCGTGTGCTCAGCCTTGTGCCAGGCACTCTTCCCTACCGTCTTTAGCCCACTGGCAGGGTTTATCACCGGGTTAGGATGGAGGGGACAGACCCAGAGTGCTAGGTGACTTCATGTATTCATTCAACAGATCTTCTCGGGCCTTTGTGCACGTCTGATAGGCGCGCTTCTGCCCCATAGACCCTGCAGTTGAAGTGACTCAGGATGGAAGCAGGCACATCAGTCATGTGTTATACACTGTGACAGGGCTGTTAGTGGACACCAGGGTTTCTGAGGTTGGGTGGGTGGGCAGGGAGGTCCTTCTGCAGAGGGGGTTTTTCAGCCGAGAATTGTAAGAGGCATAAGTGAACCAGACTGGGAGTGGTATTTGTTCCTCGCAGAGAGAATAGTCTTGCTAAGTTTCAGAGGTAAGGAAGAATTTGTTGCCTTTAACTTGCCCTAGGGCATCCAGGTTGAACCTGATGCTGGCTGGTTGGGAAGGAGTCAGCTTCTTGAAGCTCAGGTACTGCTCAAAACTGACCAACTCAGGCCCGGCTGTAGCCACATGTTTCAAACATTAAGTCTAATCACTTAAGTTTTTTCTCTCTTCGTGCTTTCTTTTTTAAAAAGGAAGCTACTTTAACTTTTCAAGCATTGCTATCAAGTAGTCATTTAAAGAGGAGTCACTCACCTACATTTCTACATTCAGTTTGGTTCCTTTCCCACTAAACCAATCTGGACTTTGCCCTGGTCTTGTCTCTTGACTTGATTAAAAGCTGTTTTTTGTCTTACTGATTCTGAGTCCTGAACTTCTTAGTAATTCTGATAATTGGCCAGTGTGTTGTGCATTACCGATGAGAATGATCTAACACGGAGTTTTACCTGTGATCTTCAGAGCAGCCCTGTCAAGTAGACAGAGAAAGGCTTGTTACCCCGCAGGAAACTGAAGCTCTGAGAGATGAAGTGCTTGCCCAGATCACATGGAGCTAAGTGCCAGAGCCGGGGGTGGAAGCCAGGCTTCTCACCTGCAGCTGCTTTTTCCTTTGCACTGAAACAGCCATCTTCTGAATCAGTGTCCCCAGACCTGTCCTTACCTCCTGATAAGTGCCCTTCTCCATCTCCACCAAGGCTTCTTTCTTCATGCTCATAGTCCAGGTGGTTGTCCTGGCCCAGAGAATGGTACTACCATCGGCTCTGGTTCCTAAATCAGAAATGTGGCCTCCCCTTTCAAACCAGTCCTGTAGTGAATATCATTGACCCTTATGTGTTCTACTTCTTAAGCTGTTGAATCACCCACCTTTTTCTGTTTTCCAGCTACTATTCTATTTTGGATCCCCTAATTCTTTGGGTAGACTTTTATTGTCATGTTATCTAAGTAATTGATCTTCTTGTCTGTCTCCCATCTTAAGCTGTGAACTTCTTCAAGTCAGAGACTGGTCATTATTTTCTGCTTCTCTAAGAGTTAGTAACAAGGCCACCTCGTATGGGTGTTTGAGCTGTGCACTGTTCAAGGGCCTTACGTGTAAAAGGGTGTACTTCACGTCATACGAATACTCACTTAAATAAGGGCATGAGTAGCCTATGTGGAGACTCTGGGCCACTCACAGAATACCTGTGCAGCAGTAGAGAGTCACCTCTACACATAAGTCACATGGCGTGCATGTTGTGCACCCATTCCAAAGAGTACACATGATCACTCCTCTGTAACCTGCCTCAGAGGTCCAGTTCCCACCCTCCTTGTGATTCAGACTTTACCTGCCCTTCTCCCTGGGAGGTGTATGGTGTGTGTGTGTGTGTGTGTGTGTGTGTGTGTGCACATTTGTGTGATAGATTGTGACAGTGTGATAGATTGTGACATGTGGCATCGGTATGTTTCAGAGTGTGCCAGGCCACTGTCCACAGAGCTCTGGAAAGCTCCCCAGGGCAGGAGTTGCCCATGTTGTACAATAATATAGTAACAGCTTACTTGAGGAAGGGGTACCTTTTTATAGTCCCACAAAGGTACCACGTGAACCACTAGGGCTCTGCCAATAACTACACAGCAAGTATTGGATGTGGTGGTAGAATCAGTGTCTCAGAGCCGACCACTCGCTCCTCAACCCCTCATAGCTCTGGGGCCGGAACCATGTGGACTCCGGCAGCCATACGGCAGCAGCACAATTTGCAAAAGCAAATTAGACTGGGAATAACCCAGATGTCCTTCAGTGGCAGAATGGATAAACAAGTATATTCATACAATGGAATATTACTCAGCCTTGAAGAATGGCAAACTCTTGCTACATATCACTGTACCGATAACCAGTGTCGACCAAAATAAGCTAGACATGAAGAGTACACCATGTCATTCCATGGATATAAAGTTCAAAAATCGGTCGGACTAATCCTTGGTGTTAGAAGTAGTGAAGGTGATCCCCCCTGGGGCATTGGTCTGTGGGGGGCCTGGGCCTTCTGGGTTGTAATGACACACTCCTTGATCTAGATAATATTACAAGGGTGTGTTCTTTGGGAACATTCATTGATCTTATTATGATTTGTGCACCTTAAGAAATATATGTTCAACTTAAATGAAAACAGCCCTCCCCCCAACCCCCCCCCCCCAAAAGACTGACTTCTTCCCCAGCTTTCAGTAACTTTGTGTTTCTACAGTAAATTCCAGAGAGCTTTCAAGCCTTGAACCCACCAGGGCCTCTTTCACCTGTGCCTGGCTCCCCTTCTCTCTGCTGGTGTGGCTGGGCAGAAGGGACACCCCCACATCTTGGATTGGGCATTCTCAAAGCTCTTTTTTCTTCAGTGTGGACTGTTTCCTGTGACTCTTGCCCGCCCTTAGCTGAGTGCAAAGCAGCTTTGTAGCTTCTCTTCAGTTTGCTAATATCACCTGACGGTAAAATGAGGCTTCTCTTCTGAGTCATGCCAGTTGGGAGGGATATGAGCTCTCCACTCACTTACCTAACCGCTCCTTCTCGAGGCTGAGCAGAGAGCTCCCTAGCTAGGCAAGTGTTCCCCTTGAGAGCTGGTGGCTCTCACTGATGTCTCTGAGGCTAGACTAAGCCCAGCGTGTCTGGCCAAGGTGTAACTAGCTCCTGAAACCCTCTCTCCTCCCTCCCTGGTACTGCTGCCCCTCACCCAGGCTTTCCTCACCCACCTGGTATGTTGCAGTTGTCCCTTGCAGTCCACCTTCCAGTTGGCTTCCAGACTCCTCTTTAAGGGCACTTTTGGCCACGTCACTCCTTAGCTTAACCACAGACAGTGACTTGCCACCATCTGCAAGGAGTCCAGACAATTAACATGGCCTTGAAGGTCCTGCTGGGTGGAGCCCTGTCCAGCACCCACACTTTCATCCCTCCTCCCTCCCGAACTCTCTGGGAAAAGCCTTTGCCACCCAGATGTAAATGTGAGGGGTGGGGCCTGTCCTCTGCGCCTTTGCATAGGCCTTTCCCCTTGGCTGGAATTCCATTGTTCCTACACTTAGATTCAGTTATCTCTACTTCGGGGCTTTTTCTGGCTTTCTCCTTTATTCTCCCACTTGTTAGATGATTTCCTCCCGTCCTCTTGGGCACCTCTTTTCCTTTGAAGCTGTTTATTTGGCTACCTCACCCTCCCCTTGCCGAAGGCTGGATTTTGGTTTTATTTGTACTAGCAGTTCCTGAGACTTAGTAGGCTTCTGATGAATGTTTGCAAGGTGGGTAGGTGGGTGGCTGGGGTGTAGATGAGTAGATGGTATAGGAAGGGTGGGTACCTGTTGATGCAAAGAAACCCTCCCTGATGATTTATTGTGAAGGTAGGATGATTTATGTCTTGTGTATTTCAGTTTTCAAAAAAAGGGGGGGGGAGAAGACCCTAGAGATTAGAAACAAAGTGATTTGTGTAAATTCCCACAGGAAAAGATAGAACTCTCCTGCCTGTTCTCAGACATAGCGAGTCACTCAGGATTCTTCATACGTGCTTGGCAGCTCCTTGAGAATCTCTGTATTTTTGCTGGAATGGGAATTCATGGTTTTAGAAATTCAGGTATTTCAAAACAGATGCTTAGACCACGAAGTCACTGAAAATGAGTGTGGTTGCAATACGCCCCATTTTACACCAATTAAGCAGAGCTCTGGGCTTCTGGCCCCCCGCCAACACTCTGGTCCAGGCCCCAGGGAAATCTCAGCAGTTCTTGGATCTAATTGTCCACTGTCTGCATAGTCTTAAAACAGTCATTTCGGTGACTTTACTGTGTTAGATGTTGTATATTAAAATAGGGATTTCATGTTGAAAAATGTATTTAGTCTGCTTCTTACTTTCTAAATAGAATCTTCCCTGTCATTGAGAATAGTTTGAACTTTTTAAGACCTTCCATCTTCCCACCTCTAAGAAAAGAATAGTAATTTTAATGTCATTTCTTCAGATTTACGGTCATATATGATTTGAAATAGATCTGTATAAGTAAACTCATATAGAGCGCTTAGAGCCTGGCACATAGTGGATACTGGACAAATATTAGCAACCATTTTTCCTTCTACATGATGAAGCCTGTGAAGCAGATTTCCATTTTACAGTTCTGAAATTCCTTACTGAAACAGAAAGTCCAGATCATCCCCTTCGCCCTGTGGTTTTAAAAGACTGCTCTTTTTTTAATTGGTTTTTCTTTGTTCATTAAAATACAAAATGCATCTCCTTTACAGTTTGCTCATTGTTCTGTGGGTAAAAAGGAGTGAAATGAGTGAGGGCAGAAGAGGAGAGACAGGGAGAGAGAGGGGCCCCTAGAGCTTCAGGTGTGAGCCCAGAGGCTTTGCTGCAGGTCTGTGCTTTTGCCACCACTGGGCATCTGACAGCTAATTACACAAATAATAGTAACACAAGTAGTAGAAAACATTGTTTACCAAAGAGTTCCAGGGGCTACTGAGCCGGTTCCATGCATGGTCTTACTCAGCTCACCATTGCCCTCCTCTCACTAAATGGTGTCATCTGTTTCACCCAGAGAGGGTGAGGGAAGTTAAAGGACTTGTCCCGGGTCACCCAGTCACCAAATGAGCTAGATCCTGCTTCCAGGAGCGCTGGCTGCTAAGGGCAGTATCGTGTTGGGCTCCATTTTGTTTTCTGATGCAAGAACAACAGAGTAGTCAGTGAATTGGGCCTGGGGTGGGTGTAATTCACTATCAAAAAATGGCTTTGTGGTCCTAGTTCTACATGCAGAAGTTGTTTCCATGCCAGAGTGGTAGGTGATCTCTATGAATGACTTACTGAAACAGCCCCTCGTTAGTATGGTCATCGCGTACCCTGAGAAAGAATCACCCACATGCTTTTCACAGTCCCCTTTCATGTAAGTATCAGTTTCTACAAGAAAGGTATTTAGGTCACAATGCTGATAAGAACTTGACCACTTTGTAATAAAACAAGGGAGTAGTTATCTTCAGAATCTCATAGCATGTTGTGTTAGAACTGCTTTCAGTTGCAATATTAGGATACCTTTAATGGGATAAGTTTTGTGGTATCTTCCAGGAGGTTTGGGAGGGCTTTCTGTGGAATAATTTCTTTCTTTTTTTTTTTTTTAAGATTTTATTTATTTATTTGACAGACAGAGATCACAGGTAGGCAGAGAGGCAGGCAAAGGGGTGGGAGAGATGAGCAGAGAGCCTAATGCAGGGCTTGATCCCAGGACCCTGAGATCATGACCTAAGGCGAAGGCAGAAGCTTAACTCACTGAGCCACCCAGGCGCCCTTCTAAGGAATAATTTCTAAAGACATGGAAGGACCACAGGTTTGGGGTGGGAGAGTAGGTTAATGAAATTATGGAGATAAGAGACAAAGGTGTGGCTCATGAGTTGAGTGGTTGGTTATTAGGAACAAGCCAGAAATCCAAGACCTCATATAGAAAGCTCACTCAAGCTGTGAATTTCAAAATGAAATTATATTATAGTGAATTATTTTAAATGAGCTATCAACTGTTAATACTACTGTCTGCTCTGGCCCGAGTTAAATATTTCTAAGTCAGTACGAGCTTGTGGAGATTTACTTTATTGCAGATTACATATTACAGGAAGCATCTTAGTGTCTAGATGTCATGTGTGCCAACCAAAGCTGAACAGTTTTTTTTTTTAATCATTTCTGAGAGGTGATATGTTCTTTCTTAATCCTTCCAAGTGGAACAAGTGGAATATTTTCAAGATCATTGTCTGTTTCTGAAAAGTATTGTTAACAGTATGTGAAAGCCACAAATGAGTATGTTCTTTCAATTTTCTTTTTCAGATAACGATGATCTTCAAAATGAAGACTCTGGAAAATTTTAGGTTCTCTATAGGAACTACAGAAATTGAAGGAAAGAAGATTTTCAAAAGGAAATTGTTTTGAAAGTATGTTTACAACTAACTGATACTGTTGACAGTTTTTTTTTTTAATAATAAAACACTTTAAGACGATTGTATTTATGGTAAAAGGAAACTGGACTAACAATGAGGCCAAAGACTTTTCCTGCCACAACTTATTCTGGAAATAGCCGCCAGCGACTGCAGGAGATTCGGGAGGGCTTAAAGCAGCCGTCCAAGTCTTCCGCTCAGGGGCTGCCTGTGGGACCAAACAGTGATGCTTCCCTGGCCACCAAAGTCGTGGGGGGCAAGGATGCTGCCAGGCAACAGCAGCAGATGAGAGCTACCCCAAAGTTCGGACCTTATCAGAAAGCTTTGAGAGAAATCAGATACTCCCTGTTGCCTTTTGCTAACGAATCCAGCACTTCCGCAGCGGCAGAAGTAAACCGACAGATGCTGCAGGAACTGGTGAACGCGGGATGTGACCAGGTGGGTGTGACCTTCCCAGGCTCCAGCCCTGGCAGTTAACAGTAAGTAGTCCCCCAGAGTGCAGGGGAGACAGCCAAGGATCCCGTGCTCGCCCTTGAAGGCTCTGAATTGCTTCCGAAGAGAAGTGTTTCTGGGTCAAAACCAGAGGCCCTTCTGGTGTGCCATTGCATTTTTTCCCATCTTCTCCCCAGAATGGTCTTTTTGGCCACTTTTCCTTTACAGGCAAAATCTAGACATTTCCGAACTCTACTGAAATTGTACCATGTGTCTTTTCTGTTCTGTCCTTGTGAAATTGAGAAGGGCTTTCACACTTAGCCCTTTCTTTGTTGTTTATTTGGGCTTATTCTGAGCTGTGATAGGAAAGATAGTGGCTTCCCTTGTTTTTAGTTTGTGCATTCGTTTTACTTAGTTAAGGGAAAGGTTGATTAACATGATTTGGCTCTTCTTAGACTCTTTTTTTCTCCTATTTTAAAAAACAGTATGTAGGGCGCCTGGGTGGCTCAGTGGGTTAAGCCGCTGCCTTCGGCTCAGGTCATGATCTCGGGGTCCTGGGATCGAGTCCCGCATCAGGCTCTCTGCTCAGCAGGGAGCCTGCTTCCCTCTCTCTCTCTGCCTGCCTCTCTGCCTACTTGTGATCTCTCTCTCTGTCAAATAAATAAATAAAATCTTAAAAAAAAAACAAAAACAAAAAACAGTATGTATACTGTTATAGGAGACGGAACTATGTTAAGGAAATGAGCAAGCAACGTAGTCTGACTTCTCAATTGCTTTCAAGAGTAAGGGACACATTAATGTAGGTGACAGTAATAATATATAAATACACAACCTTTCGCTCTACATTTGTGATGCTGTGGAGACGCACATAGCCACGTAAAACCCAGATTGAGGGGTTGCACAATGTAAAATGGAACTGGTATCCAACCACATAAAAATGCATTGAGTAAAATCTAACTGGTAAAAATGTAATTGTCTTACAAAAGGACTTCTGAAAGCTAATGCTCTGTTACCATCTGTCATCTTAAAAGTCTCAGTTGCATGAACATGGAAATAAGCTAGGTACTTTTGTTGCCTTGGAAAATTAGTAAGATTTCATGCTCAAAGCACATCAAGATGGCTTGAGCACTTGTAGTTTCTTAGAAAGAACCTAATTACCTACTCTTGGCCTCACAGTCACAGGAAAAGGCTAACAATACCCTCTTTGATTTTCAAAAGCTATCTCAACCTTCTTGTTGTAGTTGATTACCATAGAATTTAACTAGAGTATTTATATTTCTCAGATGATATGTTTGTGAAACTAATCGTGCTATTTTGCAGGGCACTGCCTTGACACTTTGGGATATACTGGGATTAACTTGTGTGAAGCAAGCATTGTTATGTTGAGAGTTGCTTTTCCAAAGCACAGGATCGTGAATAATGCGGTGCAGAGTGTTTTAGCAGTGGAAGCTGACAGCAGAGGCATGACCTTTCTCATTGTGAAAATATGAAGTTAAATACGCTGCCAAGTGCTATCCCTTGACAAACAGAACTTGATGGTTTTGAAAGTAGGAAGGAGCAGTCTGGGGGAAATTCTAGAGTAAGATTGCAGAGACTTGAAAACCAACAGCAAAGCCTAAAATCGTCTATAAATCACTTGCAAACAAAAGAGGTAATCAGAGCAGGGTGTTCTTTGCAATTGTGTTTCAGCTGTGATAAAAAGAAACAAGCGAAGCAAATAATCCAAAACACAGGTGGGATTTCATTATAGCAAAATCCATTAGTGATAATTACAGTGCAAGAAGTAATGAAGCTGCTGCTGTATCCAAGACAGTAAAATACAAATACAGTAGAATTAAGGATCATGACACCAATGACGTTCCCGTCAACATTTAATTTATGTTAATTGATGGCGGGAGGGACTTCATTTGTCATCCCTAATGCTCCTGAAGTGATTCAGCCACTTCGGTGTATAGCGTTATTCTATAAAGTAAAAACCTCTGCCTTCAGCCTGACCCTCCAGTTTGGGTCTGTATACAGGGTGCATTTGCTTTCAGAGAATCCTGGTCAGAACGTCATTATGAGAACCTGAATAACGGGAGTGGAGATAATAGTACCTCTAGTGTTGTGTGGGTCTTCAGTAAAGCAGATTATCAGATCCAGTATAAGAGGTACAGAGTGCCTAGTGTTGCAGCTTTTAAGTTTCCTTTGTCTCCTCCTCTGTTGCCTTTTAAATTTTTTTTATTTTTTATTTATTTATTTGACAGAGAGAGATCGCAAGTAGAGAGGCAGGCAGAGAGAGAGAGAGAGAGAGGGAAGCAGGCTCCCCGCTGAGCAGAGAGCCCGATGCGGGACTCGATCTCAGGACCCCGAGATCATGACCTGAGCCGAAGGGAGCGGCTTAACCCACTGAGCCACCCAGGTGCCCCTCTGTTGCCTTTTAATTTAGCTTCAGTTTTATTCTCTTGTACTTTGTCATTTTTTTTTAAGATTTTATTTATTTATTTGACAGAGAGAAATCACAAGTAGGCAGAGAGGCAGGCAGAGGGAGAGGGAGAAGCAGGCTCCCCGCTGAGCAGAGAGCCTGATGCGGGGCTCGATCCCAGGACCCTGAGATCACAACCTGGGCCGAAGGCAGAGGCTTTAACCCACTGAGCCACCCAGGCGCCTCATACTTTGTCATTCTTAACCCTAATACTGATCAGAATGGTAGTAAGCTCCATGTTTTCTCAAGGTCTTACTAGTGATACACACTTTTGTATGCCCTGTTTTATCCATTGCATATACATGTTTATACATTTTTTCCCACTTTATTTGATCTCAGGCTTACTGAAAATATTTACTTGAATGTTTATGAGTGTTTTCTTTTAAACTTTTTATAGAAGAAAATTTATATAAGAGGGCGCCTGGGTGGCTCAGTTGGTAGAGTGACTGCCTTCCGCTCAGGTCACGATCCTGGAGTCCCAGTATTGAGTCCTGCATCCAGCTCCCTGCTCTGCAGGGAGTCTGCTTCACCTTCTGATCCTCCCCCTCTCTCATGCTCTCTCTCTCTCAAATAATAAAAAAATCTAAATAAAATAAAATTTCCAGTGAACTTCACCCAGTGAATCACACCCATGTAACTAGCATGGACGGCTGTTTTGTTTTCTTTTTAAGATTTTATTTATTTATTTGACACACAGAGATCACAAGTAGGCAGAGAGGCAGGCAGAGAGAGGAAGGGAAGCAGGCTCCCTGCTGAGCAGAGAGCCCAAAGTGGGGCTTGATCCTAGGACTCTGGGATCACAACCTAAGCCAAAGGCAGAGGCTTAACCTGAGCCACCCAGGCTATTTTTTATGATGTTTTTTAATTTAAGTAATCTCTATACCCAACGTGGGGCTTGAACTCAACACTCTGAGATCAGGAGTTGCATGCCCTTCCAACTGAGCCAGCCAGGCACCCCTAGGGGGTTGTGTGTGTGTGTGTGTGTGTATGTTTTAAGATTTACTTATTTATTTTTAGACAGCATGTACATGAAAGAGAGCACGGAAGGGAGGGCAGATGTTGAGGGAGAGAATCTCCAGCGGACTCCCCACTGAGCGTGGAGCCAACTCAGGGCTCAGTCTCACAATCATGACCTGAGCTGAAACCAAGAGTATGGCGCTCACCTGACCGAACCAACCGGGCACTCCGGCCCCCACAGGGGTATATTTTTAATTAAAATATTTTTAATGTAAATTTCTAGGAAAAGTAAAAGACTAAGTATTTTCCGTGTAGTGATATAGTATAAATGTCAAATGATGCAGCGTCTAAAATGTTTTCGCACATACACTAAAGACTTAATGAAATTTTCCACAGGAAAAAAAGGCCAGTGGATTAATATTCCTTATGGAGGGAGCTATTCTTTAAAGGCAGATTAAAGGACTTGGGATGATAAGTGTTTTGGTTATGAGTGTCATATTTTTTATCATTTGGATACTTTTTCATACTGACATAGGTAATAATTTAAATTTAGCTTTTACTTTATCTTATAAAACTGAGTTTCACTTTTTCTCTTACTCTTAGTGGTTTCAAGTGATCATATTACCAGGTTTTCCCTCTTTTTTTTCCTGACAAAGTTTTAAAAACTACTAATTAGGGGTACGTGAGTAGCTTTTTTTGGTTAAGTGTTTGTCTTTGGTTCAGGTCATAATCTCAGAGTCCTGGGGTCAAGTCCTACATCAGGTTCCCTGCTCAGCAGGGAATCTGCTTCTCTCTTTCCTGCTCTCCCTGTTCATGCTCTCTCTGCCAAATAAATAAATAAACATGCTAAAACAAAAACATTAATTTGATTTTGCGATGACATTAATACATGTAACATGTCTGCTTCTTGAAAGTGTATGACTTGAGTCCTCTCACTGAATTGCAGTGGGTTACGAGGTGTAAGGGTGCTGTTGGGACAGGCTCACCGGACTTGGGGCTTCTCAGGGTGCAGGGCTGGCCGGCTGGCAGAGGGGTCGAGAGACGGCAAGGATCCTATGCAGCACTCCTACAGTCTTCGGAGTGGCTAAGCTTTTTGTCACTTGTGCCTCTTAGAGCCCGACTTAGGTGAGAACTGCCTTTCAGATGTGAGTACTGAGAAATGTTTTTTGCTTCTCTTGAGGAATTAGCATGTGCCCTTTCTCTTTGGACAACCCATATCCTGACCTTCATGAGGTTCCCTCATTGATCTGCTGTGAGAGGTGCCAAGTCTGTGGCAGCTTTAAGACTTCTTAGGGCTCTGGCCTGTCATAGCTACATTCTTTCAGCCCTGTGTTAGCATAATTTTCCTAATCCTGACTCAATCCAATTTTTCCTCACTTTATTGTGAATGTTTAAATGACTTAAATCATTATTGGAGTGAAGGTAGGAAGAAATGTAAACAAACAAATTGATTTATCACACCAAATTTGGCCTAAGGAAAAAGCTGATGGTCAGGATGTATATTCAGAGGCAGGCTTCCTGAGAATAGTGTCAGAACAACAAATAAATTTCAGGTAGTCTGGTTAATGGGAAAGGGAGTGAATTTCTTGGCATTCTCAAGCCAAAAAGTACAGAAAAATCAAGTTTCTCAACCCATCTTATAAGTTATTCTTCAACCCAGGTCCTTTTGCCAAAGGAAATAGCACTGCGGAGAGGTGAGGCCTGCTGGGGCCTGTGAGTCTCACAGAGAAGGGCGGACACTGGCGTTGGCAGCAACCTCCTGTACCGAGTACTCTTCGAATGAGCACTTGCCCCCGTAGCCTCATTATTGAAACTACACAGAAGGCATTTGAGATGGATTCCAGTCCTTACCCGAGTGTTGCAGGGAAAACTATGGCTTGGGTGGTCAGGCAGGTGACTCAAGCTCTCCTCTGCACGCCCCTTCCCCCAGCCCCCAGGTCTTGACCTTGCATCTTCAGTAAGGGTCGGTTAGACCTACTTGTTACGCACACTTGAGAGGAAAGACTTCAGTGCTCCCTTAATGTGGCCATGCAGAGCTTGTCTTTAACTTGCACTGTGTGGGTTGCTGGCCAGTTTCTGTGTTTGCTGATGTACACCCCATCCTGGTGGGATTTTCTTCTCTGTGAGTTGGTCCTCTCCTTTCCCTCATGTTCTCTCGCTTGCATGGGCGGGCGGCACTTGCTCAGCACTTCCAGTCCCCAGGTCCCCTCGCCACAGGCCCTGCCTGGTCCTTTCCAGGGGTGTCCCACCCACTCCTCCCCTGTGCACCTGTCCCAGATGCATGGCACAGCCTCCTCCTGCTCGCATCTCTGCTTCATGTGTTCTGCGGGCTTCTTCAAACATTATTCTGTTGGCTGGCGGTGTCGGCATCCATCTTCCCCGGCATGGATTTGGCACCTGTTATGGTTCGACTCCTTCTTTCTTACTCCAGGGTCTTGATTTTTCCACCTGAATTTGAACCGTTCTATTCAGCCTTCCATTGTTCCGTATGTCGGAACGCTTGAGGCCAGCCGTGTGTGGACAGGGGGTTGTGCTGTTGTCGTACTTGCCCCGTGGTGTGCAGGCCTCCGGGTGCTATGTCCACAGTGTGTCCAGGTGTGTCCTCGTGAGCGCAGGGCCCCAGGTGTGGCTCACCTGCTGTGTGCGCGGTGGGGATTTGCACACCCGCTGTGCGTGCCCCTGGAAAACTTTGCCCAGGTGGTTCCCTGCACTGGCCCGTGTACAAGCCATTGCTGATTTGTCAGACTTTAGGAGAGAGACAGCACGAAGCCTCTTTGTATGTTTAGCTCAAGCAACTGGCATCATCAGGAAAGCTCTAGACAGTGACCTAGAGAAATGTTAACGCTGAAGTGCTGTTCCTTTAGCCTGGTGTCAGGATCCGGCCTCAGGATTCATTCTCTGGAATACAGTTTGCTAATGAAAAAAAGTAGAAAAGGTTTAGATAACCAGTACATTTCCTCCTCCTCCCTTACTCTGGAAAGGGAACGACTTTTCAGTATTACCGAACACTGGGTATTGCCCTGAAATATTCATAAGAGAAGGAAAAAAGAAACACTTAAGTTTAGGAATGCCAGTAATGTAACAGGAAACTGTATTACAATGGCTTTTGGGTGTAGCAGTTCCTTGTCTCCCCCCACCCCCCACCTTTTTTTTTTTTAGCTTTTCAAATTAAATCTGGCCTTGCCAAAAGATAAACTGTATACTTTGTTCAAGTAGTGTATTTAAAATTGATTCGACAAGGCACAGTCACATCATACCTTTGTGTCATACCCTCCCCCCACCCTGCGGCTCCCTTCTAGTTATCAAATTATCAAAGGAATTATCAAAGGAATATGTGTTGTTCATTGTGTAAGTTTGCAAAGTAGAGAAATGTATAAAAAAATAAAAATTGCCCATAATTCTGTCAGCTCAAATGAGACCACTCTGAACTTCTGGTATAAAAGTGGCCAGATTTTTTTCTAATTAAAGGAATTAAGGAAAGTGAGGAGAGCTGTGCCAGGTAACAGGTAGAAAAGGCAGAATATGGGGTATGATCCCACCTCTTCCTCTATAAAAAATATACATATATAATATGGCCCTTCTCACTCTCCTTATCTAACATCAAGACCAATCAGTTGTCTTCCAGTATTTCCGAGTCCTAGTCCCCCCACCCGCCTTTCCTCTATCTTTGCTCACTGACACTGCCCTTCCTCCTGGCTCCTCTCCTATGTTCCCTGCATAGAACGTTCTGAGTGATCATTTTAAAAAGGAAAAGATCCTAGGGGCGCCTGGGTGGCTCAGTGGGTTACAGCCTCTGCCTTCGGCTCAGGTCATGCTCCCAGGGTCCTGGGATCAAGCCCCGCATTGGTCTCTCTGCCCAGCAGGGAGCCTGCTTCCTCCTCTCTCTCTGCCTGCCTCTCTGCCTGCCTCTCTGCCTGCTTGTGATCTCTGTCTGTCAAATAAATAAAATCTTTTAAAAAAAAAAAAAAAAGAAAGAAAAGATCCTGTCGTTTCCTTCTGGAAATCTTTCCGCTGCACTTGGATGAAGCTCCTGACCTGAAGGCCAGGCCCATCCCACAGCCTCAGGTGGCACCCCTTTTCCGGCAGTTGGTGCTCTGACCCTGCCCGCTTTACTGCCTTTCCTCTTCTCAGCACTGGCCCTTTCTTGCCTGGATAATGCCTACTCTTCTTGGAAGGCTTGTCTTGCTCTCCTGGATTCAGAAAAGCATTTTCTGACCCCCACCCCCCAGTCTAGACCAGATGCCTCTGTTTTATTCTCTCTCATAGACATTTCCTTTCAGGGGCGCCTGGGTGGCTCAGTGGGTTAAAGCCTCTGCCTTCAGCTCAGGTCATGATCCCAGGGTCCTGGGATCGAGCCCCACATTGGGCTCTCTGCTCAGCGGGGAGCCTGCTTCTCCCTCTCTCTGTCTGCCTGCCTCTCTGCCTACTGTGATCTCTGTCAAGTAAAAAAAAAAAAAAAGAAATTTCCTTTCATAGCATTTATCAGAATTTGTTGCTAAGTGTTTAGTTGTGTATTTTGTGTAATATCCATTTCTCTCTTTAGATTTAAACCCCATTAGGGCAGTGGCTTTGTTCTGGTCATCGTTCTCTAGTACATAAAACTTCGCAAATTCTCAAAAACATCTGAATATATGAAGGAATAAATGTTTTGCTATAAACATTTTCATTTTTAACGCCTATATTGTATTCCATTGTTCAAATAGTAGTTCTATAACTTATTATACATATTATATGTCACTGGCGTTAAGAGGTAAACTGAAGCACATTGTAAAGTTTAGCAGAGCAAAAATGATTCCAAACCAGAAGTGATTAGAAGCAGTCTACTGACAGTTGCTCAGGGAAAGACTTTCAGAGAGCAGAGGCAGAGGCAAAGCAAGAAAATGATTCCATTGTCTACACCTTAAGTGGTTGCCTTATTTGGGAAAGCCTGGGTAGCTGTTTATGGTTGGTTGTCCTTAGGTTTTGATTTTTAGCCTCCAGGCATTACAGATTTAGGTTTGGTTTGTGTACATGGGCATAAGATCTTAGAATCACCTCAGTCTGATGGCTTCCTTGTTTAATTAAATACTGTGATGAACATCCCTCTACATCTTTATAGATATCACTGATTTACTTAGAATAAATTTTAGAAATGGAATTACTAAAACAAATGATAGGAGCATTTTTACAGTTTTTATTTGCCAAGTTTCTTTCGAAAATTTTAAAATTGCCTCTATATTTCCAACCCTGCCAACAATGAATACTGCTACTATGAAACAACACATCTGTTTGTCAGTTTGGTAGTTTGTTCTGTATTCTTAATTGTGGCAATAAGTATGTGGTAGTAAAAAAGTGGTGATAGTTATTCAGTTTTAAGTAGCAGGAAACTCATATTTTGAGGGGAGCTCTAAGTGTCTGAGACTGGATCCATTTTCCTCTTAAAATGCAATGCAAAGTCTAGTACATCAAGACCAGAATGCATCTTCTGAGGAACGTCTTTTCTCTCCTCCCCGTGTAGTTTACATTTGTGCCTGGTACATCTCTGGGCCAACACAGGATTTGCAGTCCTAGAGGATTTGCAAGAGAGTCATTGGCAGACAGGTAGACAAGGCCTGCCCTCTGGGGAGGACAAGCCATAACAGCCCCAGGAGCAGCGCTGTCCGGACATTCAGCTTGCTTTTTTCCCCAGAATGTTTGGTGTGCAGAACAGAGCGCCCTGGCTGGTGTTTAGGAATGATGGGTTATGAGTTGCTAAGGCGTTGGTTCTGGCTGCCCTCAGGAAGCCAGCTCTGGCCTCCTCTTTGAGCAACCTTCTCCCTTATCCAAACATGCAGTACAACTATTGACATTTTCTGTATGTGCCATAATGTGGAAAATATTGGAGATCACAAATATTGTTTACTTAATACTTATTATTCACACTGAGCAGTTTTCTACCTAAATGATTATTTGCTCTTATATATACAGTTGTGGCCATTCGATGGCTCATGCCATCCTCATAGGTGATTAATGAACATTTTTAATATATTCTATAATGTAGTGCTTTCCCCCTTAGAAGTGCTGCATAGGCAGATACTTTAAGTGCTAGAGAAGGTTTTGGAATAATTATTTGGTCCTCCTTTTCTTGCACCAAATGATTTTCCAACCTGAGACGTGTTGGAAAAATACTGCCACTGAAGCCAGCACCAGCGATTGAATTCATTTGGAGAGGAGTGGGCCCTGGGTATGAGCTCTTCCTAACAGGTCCCGGATGGTGACTAAGGGGCAGTCAGGGACCTCAGCTCTGCATTGAACTTGATAGAGTCGGCCCTGAGAAGTGCCTCTAAGATCTGAGCCTTATGTTTGCCTACAGTCTCTTTCAGGGCTCCTTACACTGTTTCTGTCATTGCCAACCCATTTCTGGATGTAAAGAGAAGTGAAATACCCAGCAAGGATATTGAGGGGTTTTTTTTGGTCCTTTATTTATTTATTTTAAAATTTTATTTATTTATTTGAGTGAGAGCACACAAGCAGAGGGAGTGGTGGGCAGAGGGAGAAGCAGGCTCCCCGATGAGCAGGGAGCCCAACGTGAGGCTGATCTCAGGATTCTGGGATCCTGACCTGAGCCAAAGACAGACGCTCAACCAACTGAGCCACCCAGGTGTGCCTACCTTTTATGTCCTTTAACAACAATCTCTTTTAAGCTACTTGTAATACAGTTATTATAAATTTCAAACTTAACAACAAAAAAGCCACCTCCATTATCATAGTCACTACCCAGCTGCTTCTTATTTTGGCATTAAAATTCAGTTACCGGAAGCTCACGGTTCTCAAGGTTTTTTTTTGTTTGTTTGTTTGTTTTTTAAAGATTTTATTTATTTATTTGACAGAGAGAGATCACAAGTAGATGGAGAGGCAGGCAGGGGGGGGGGGGAAGCAGGCTCCCTGCTGAGCAGAGAGCCCAATGCGGGACTCGATCCCAGGACCCTGAGATCATGACCTGAGCTGAAGGCAGCGGCTTAACCCACTGAGCCACCCAGGCACCCCACGGTTCTCAAGTTTAATATAAAATGAGTTCATCATGCAATTTTTTATATTATGATTTACTCATCTTGGATTTCTTTATTGTTTTTTAAAAAAATTTATTTTACTTAAATTCAATTAATTAATAATATATAGTCTAAAGAACCTAGATGTCCATCAACAGATGAATGGATAAAGATGTGGTATATATATACAATGGAATACTGTGCAGCCATCAAAAGAAATGAAATCTTGCCATGTGCAACAACGTGGATGGAAGTAGAGGGTATTAGGCTGAGCGAAATAAGTCAATCAGAGAAAGACAATTATGTGAGCTGCCTGATAGGAGGAATTTGAGGGGCAAGGTGAGGTGTTTGGGGGGTGGGGAAGGAAAAAATGAAAAAAGATGAGGTCGGAGGGAGACAAACCATAAGAGAATCTCACAAAACAAACTGAGGGTTGCCAGGGGGAGGCGGGTAGGGAGAGGGTGGTTGGGTTATGGACACTGGGGAGGGTATGTGCTATGGTGAGTGCTGTGAAGTGTGTAAGCCTGACGATTCATAGACCTGTACCCCTGGGGCTAATAATATATGTTAATTTAAAAAATTAACATATAGTATATTACTAGTTTCAGAGGTAGAGTTCAGTTCATCAGTTGCAGATAACACCCAGTGCTCATCACATCACATGTTCTCCTAATGCCCATCACCCAGTTACCCCATCCCTCCACCCACCACTCCTCCAGAAACCCTCAGTTTGTTTCTTAGAGTTCAGAGTTTGTTATGGTTTGTCTCCCTCTCTGATTTCATCTTATTTTATCTTTCTCTCCCTTCCCCTGTGATCCTTTGTTTTGTTTCTTAAATTCTGCATGAGTGAAATCATATGATAATTGTCTTTCGCTGATTGACTTATTTCACTTAGCATAATACCCTCTAATTCCATTCACGTCACTGCAGATGGTAAGATTTCATTTTTTTGATGACTGAGTAATATTCCATTGTGTATGTATACCGCATTTTTTTTTAAAAGATTTTATTTATTTGAAAGAGAGACACAGCAAGGGAAGGAACACAAACAGGAGGAATACCACATCTTTATCCATTCATCTGCCAATGGACATCTGGGCTCTTTCCGTAGTTTGGCTATTGTGGACATTATTGCTATAAACATGGTTGTGCATGTGCCCCTTTGAATCACTCTGTTTGTATTCCTTGGGTAAATATCTAGTAGTGTAACTGCTGGGTTGTAGGGTAGCTCTATTTTTACTTTTTGAGAAACCTCCACCAGCAATTTAAGAGGGTTCCCCTTTGTCCACATTCTCACCAACATCTGTTGTTTCCTGACTTGTTAATTTTAGCCATTCTGACTGTTGTGAGGTGGTATCTCTTTGTGTTTCTTTGTTTTTGTTTTTTTAAGATTTTATTTTTTTATTTGACAGAGCGCGCGCACACAAGCAGGGAGAAGGGCAGAGAGAGGGAGAAGCAGGCTCCCTGCTGAGCAGGGAGACCGATGTGGGACTCAATCCCAACAGCCTTGGGTTCATGCCCTGAGCTGAAGGCACACGCTTAACCAACTGAGCCACCCAGGCGCCCTGTCATTGTGGTTTTGATTTGTATTTCCTCTTTCTTGTCTTTAGTCTTTGGAAAGGAGATATTTTTCATAATTGTATTTTTCAAATTTGTGTGATATAATTGACTTTCAGTGCCACAATTCGAATTTTTATAAGTGTACTTACTGTTTTTCCTGGAGTTGTGGGAAACCATAGGAAATTTCTCTTCCCTTTGTACCATTCTCCCATGTCCTCACCCTTACCCCGACCATCTAGCCTAGTCCTGAATAAAGAGTGAATGCTCAATAGATAGCCCCAGCAGTTAGAATCAGACGACTGTATTCCATTCTGACTGAAGTTGCTCTGAGTATGATTTGGGAATTGAATTAAGCTGCTGGTGACAGATTCCCGGCTACAGAGCTCAGTGTGCATAGGCGGCCTAACAAAGGAAGGCTGCAGTTGGGCAGGATGTGGCCGGCATGGTGGTTCGGCAGTGTCGGCAAGGCCCTGGGCTGCTCTTCTCTGTCAGTTCTGGCCTCCTTCATAAGAGGCTTCCGTTTCCAGGCGCCCAAGGTGGTACCTCTCTGAGAGCCAACAGTCTGTACAAGAAGCAGGAGTATGGCAGCAGAAATGCTTCTCTGCCTCACGGGCCCAAACGTCATCACTTAGTCACCAGAGGTTAAAGCAGAACTGTGTACTTTAGCTGCGCAGACGGCTGCCCCGTAGAACTGGCCTTCTGTTAGTAAAGAAGACCGGATTTCAGTAAGTCAGATAGTAGATTTCATTAAGGAGCCAGAGCGTGCCCACATGTTGTACTGGCTGTCACCATGGGCTAACAGCCTGCCTTTCTGAGCCCCACGATCCCTCATCTATACCCTGGGCGTAACAATTACTCCTACCCCATGGGTTGTGTTGCAGACCAGAAAGAATGTAAAGTGACCTGTCTTTGACTCTAATCTCTACTTCAGTTGTTATATTAAGGCGTACTTTCCCCGGTACCTATTTCTTCTCCTGCAGAGCTTTCACATCTCTGTATCTTTTCAGTGCTAACACCCTGCTCTGTACCTGGATTCTTCTAAGTAGTCTCCCTGACCCAGTATTTCTGCCAATGAATTTTTCCTGAAAGGTGACAGTCAGCCACTCCCTTGTATCTACTCCCCTCCTCTTCCTACCATGTGATCTCCACTAACCAAACTTGATTATTTCTCTCATTTCCAGCCCAGCCTGCTTGCTCCAGCTGTGTTTGCCTCTTTACACACCAGCCACTACCAAGCTGTGTGACTTTCTCCCACACTGGCTTTACTCATGCTGTTTACGCTACCTGGAATGCACTCCCCGCCAGCCCAGCCACGCTCTGCCCACTCAAGTCCCACTTCTTCCATGATTCATCTTTGTGGCCTTTTCCAGCTATTCATTCCTGCACATGTAGGGGTTCTCCCTTTCCTGAATTCCCATTTTTTATTGGTACCATCCAGAGTGCTCTGGTAGGTCTATATGGGGTCTTAGGGATTATCTAGGCCACATGGCTCTTTACACAGTTAAATTTACCGAGACCCAGAGAGGTGATGTTGTCAGTTTAAGACTGCGGCAAGTGAGGGACAGACCCAGAGCTACAAAGCCTCTCAGTTTCACCCACGAAACTTGAAAGACAAAGAAAGAGAAATAATCATCACCCTACCATTTATGAAAGTGAGATATTTCCATATAGTAGAATTGGTCCAGGGGCAATTATTGTTATTTGGCCATTTTTATTTACTTTTATTATTGCTTTGATTAACTTTTTATTTTGGAAAAAATTTAAAAGTACAATAGCATCTCTCTCTCCAGTAATTTTAGAATAAACATTTAATTCAAATATAACATCTAGAATTTTTTTTAAAGATTTTATTTATTTGACGAGAGAGAGAGATCACAAGTAGGCAGGGATGCAGGCAGAGAGAAAGGGGGATGCAGGCTCCCTGCCGAGCAGAGAGCCGGATGCGGGGTTCAATCCCAGGACCCTGAGATCACGACCCGAGCTGAAGGCAGAGGCTTAACCCACTGAGCCACCCAGGTGCCCCAACATCTAGAATATTTTTTTTTTTCCAACATCTAGAATATTTTGAAAACAAATACTAGACATCATTTCATTCATCATTCATATACTCATATATTTAAACGTATCTGTAAAAGACAGAAAAAAATAAAAACCACACAGAATAGGAACATAATCACAATACTGTTATCACACATTCAACAGAATAAACATTTTAAATTTAATATAATTTTTATGACTACATGGTTAATATTTTAGAATGCTTATTAATGAAATTAATATTTCTGAGAAATTACTATGTGAATATCACTTAATCCTCCCAACAAGCCCACAGCAAGATTCTATTATTGTCAACATTTACAGATGAAAAAACTGGATCACAGGTTAACTTAAACAAGGTAAATAATATGCCTACTAAGTAGGGAAACCAGGAATCAAAAATCCAGACCTGGCTGTTTCTTGTTTTATATCCTGAATTCTTTTCCCTCAACACTTACATACATAACATCTCTTCATATCAGTAAAAACATTAATCTAAAACATTTACATGCTATCATGGGAGTCTACCAGAATTTAATAATTTCTAGGTTTTTTTTTTAATGTTTTGGTGTTTTTTTTTTTAAGATTTTATATATTTCTTTGACAGAGAGAGACGACAAGAGAGGGAACACAAGCAGGGTGAGTAGGAGGGGGGAGAAGTAGGCTCCCCACCAAGGTAGGAGCCCAATGCGGGGCTCGATCCCAGGACCCCAAGATTGTGACTTGAGCCAAAGGCAGATGCTTAAGAATGGAGCCACCCATGTGCTCTAATTCCCCTGTTTTTGGACAATGAAATTGTTTCAGGTTTTTACTATTATAAATGATGCTACAGTGAGCATGTTTATTTGTAAATTTTAAAAGACATCTCTACTGCTTTCCTTAGGTTAGATTTTTTTAAAGTGAAATTACTCCAGGAGCTTTCTTATATAATTGTTTCATGCAAGTTAGTTTTGCCTAGAGGTTGAGTAAATTCAGTAGTAGTAAATGACTGGCAGAACCAGGAGTAAACCCACATGTTTGCAGCCCTTCTTTGAGTGCATGTTGCTTGAGTGTCTATAAGGTGTTATGCACAGAGTTTGCTTATCCCTCTCCTTCTGCCTCCTCCCCACCACATGTTTGTACACATGCTCTCTCTCTCTCTAGTAAATGAATAAAATCTTTTTAAAAAAGGGAAGAAGGGGCGCCTGGGTGGCTCAGTGGGTTAAAGCCTCTGCCTTCGGCTCAGGTCATGGTCCCAGGGTCCTGGGATCGAGCCCCGCATCAGGCTCTCTGCTCAGCAGGAAGCCTGCTTCCCCCTCTCTCTCTGCCTGCCTCTCTGCCTACTTGTGATCTCTCTCTGTCAAAATAAAAAATCTTTAAAAAAAAAAAAAAGGGAAGAAAAGGGGCGCCTGGATGGCTCAGTGGATTAAAACCTCTGCCTTCGGCTCGGGTCATGATCCCAGGGTCCTGGGATCGAGCCCCTCATTGGGCTCTCTGCTCTGCGAAGAGCCTGCTTCCTCCTCTCTCTCTGCCTGCCTGTCTGCCTACTTGTGATCTCTCTCTCTTTCAAATAAATAAGTAAAATCTTAAAAAAAAAAAAAATAAAGGGGGAAGAAAAAAGCACAGAGGAAACAGAGGACCTACTTCAGGAATGAATGGCTACTACTGTGGGTCCTAAAGACATTAAAAATTGTAAGGGAATATATAACCAATAAAATTTTTTTTAAAGATTTTATTCATTTACTTGACAGACAGAGATCACAGGTAGAGAGGCAGGCAGAGAGAGAGGAAGGGAAGCAGGGAAGCAGGCTCCATGCTGAGCAGAGAGCCCGATGCGGGGCTCAATCCCAGGACCCTGAGATCATGACTTGAGCTGAAGGCAGAGGCCTTAACCCACCGAGCCACCCAGGCGCCCCTATAACCAATAAATTCATGATCCAATAAATGTGACTTAGATGAAATGGATAGACAAATTTGTTGGAAGACAAAAAACTACCAAAATTAACACAAAGAAATAGAAAAATCTGAATAGCCCAATATCTATTCAATTCATAATCAAAATTCTTCCTACAAAGAGAGCTATAGGTTCACATGCTTCACCGTGCATTCTATTAAACAGTTAAAGAAGAAGTAATAGCGGGGCGCCTGGGTGGCTCAGTGGGTTAAGCCGCAGCCTTCGGCTCAGGTCATGATCTCAGGGTCCTGGGATCGAGTCCCACATCGGGCTCTCTGCTCAGCAGGGAGCCTGCTTCCCTCTCTCTCTCTCTCTCTCTGCCTGCCTCTCTATCTACTTGTGATCTCTCTCTGTCAAATAAATAAATAAAATCTTAAAAAAAAAAAAAAGAAGTAATAGCGATGCTAGTCAAACTCTTTCACAAAATAAAGGAGTAGGGAGTGGTTCCCAGCTAATTTCCTGAGACCAGTGTTGCTCTCGTATCAAGACTTGACAAAGCCATTATAAGAAAACTACAGATCAGTATTTCCAATATCTTTTGTAAATGCTATATAAAGGCAAACATCCTAACCAAAGTATTAGCAAATGCCATTCAGTAAAAATATATTAAGGACAAATGAGATTTATCCCAGACATGCAGGGGTGGTTTAACATTAGAAAATTAATGTAATTCACCATGTCAACAAAGTGAAGACAGGCCATGAGTAAAGCCATCTCTATAGATAGAAAAAAAGCCCGTCACAGAATCCAACAGCCATTCCTAAGAAAACTGTGCATAAAAGAGAACTACTCACATTACCGAAGGACACCTGTATGAAATCTACAGCTCGCATCATGTTTAATGGTGAAACTCTTCCTACTTACATTGCCTGTAAGATTGGTAATAAAGCATGGATGTTTGCTTTTCATCTTAATAGAGGTAAAAGTACACGGATTGGAAAATAACTAAAGCTGTCTTTATTTACATTGATGCGATCCTTTTATAGGAAATCATAAGGAATCTATTAAAAGGCTACCAGAAGTAAAAATTTCCTACATAATAATTTAGCATGGTTACAGGATAAGGTTAATATGCAAAAATCAGTAGTTTTCTGTATTCTAGCAATCAACACTGGGAAATTAAAATTTTAAGTGTGATTTCACGAGGCCCTTTGGTGGCTCAGTCAGTTAAATGTCCTGACTCTTTTTTTTTTTTTTTTAATATTTTATTTATTTGACAGAGAGAAATCACAACTAGGCAGAGAGGCAGGCAGAGAGAGAGGAGGAAGCAGGCTCCCTGCAGAGCAGAGAGCCCGATGCGGGGCCTGATCCCAGGACCCTGGGATCATGACCTAAGCCGAAGGCAGAGGCTTTAACCCACTGAGCCACCCAGGCTCCCCAAATGTCCTGACTCTTGATCTCAGCTTAGGCCTCCATCTCAGGGTTGTGAATTCAAACCCCCATGTTGGGCTCCATGCTGGGCATAGAGCCTACTTAAGAAAAAAAAACTGATTTCGTTTATATTAGCGTTTAGAAATATGAAATACTTAGGGATAAATTTAGCAAAATATGTATATGTACAAGACCTGTAAAAAAAACACAGAACAGTACTGCATGTGTTAAAGAAGATCAGAATAAATGGAGTGATACACCATGTTCATAGACTGGAAGACTTAATATTGTTAATATGGCAGTTCTCCTCAAACTTACCTGCAGATTCATCACAATTCTGATAAAGCCAGAGCAGGCTTTTTTTTTTTTTTTAATTGACAAACTGATTCCAAATTCATATGTTCCACAAAGGACCTGGAATAACAAAAGCTATATTAAAAAGAACATAGGTAGAATACTTAAACTATGTAATTTCAACTTAAACTTACTTAAACTTTATAATAGATTCTAGAGCTATACAATAAGACAGTCTGGTACTGTCACGAGGATAGATCCACAGATGAGAGAAACAGAATTCAGAGTCCAGGGGCACCTGGGTGGCTCAGTTGGTTAAGCTTCTGCATTTGGCTCAGGTCATGAACCCAGGGTCCTGGGGTCGAGTCCTACATCGGGCTCCCTCTTCAGTGGGGAGCCTGCTTCTCCCTGTGTCTCTGCTTGCTGCTCTGCCTACTTGTGCTCCTTCTCTTTCTGTGTCAAATAAATAAATCCTATTAAAAAATAATAAAGAATTCAGAGTGCAGAGATGAGCCCACCTTTTTATAGTCACAAGGATACCAAGAGAAAGAAGGAAAGGTTTTTTTTTTGTGTTTTCAGCAAATGGTCGTGGGATAAATGAATATCCTAGTGGACAAATACTAACACTTTTACGTCAGTCACAATAATTATAATTATTATAGACCTAAATACAAACTCTAAAAACTTTCGAAAGAGAACATAGGAGAAAATCTTTGCAATCTTAAAAAAAGCAAAGATTTTTTAGATCTAATATAAAAAGCATGGATCATAAAACAAAAATTGATAAATATGACTTTTCTGAAATTAAATTCTATGCTCTTCAGTAGACATCATTGAAACAACAAAAAGTCAATCCATGGGATAAGAAAAAATACTCCAAATACATATACTGGACAATAGATTTATTTCTGTAATTTGTAAAGAATCCTTACAATTCAGTAATAAAAAGACAAGCCCTTAAAAATGGGTAAAGATCAGGGGCACCTGGGTGACTCAGTTGGTTAAGCATCTGCTTTGGGCTCAGGTCATGATCTCAGGGTCCTGGGATCACATCAGGCTCTCTGCTCAGTGGGGAGTCTGCTTCTCCCCCTCCCTCTCCCTCTGTGCTCTCTCTCTCCATCTCGTTCTCTCTCAAATAAATAACTTGAAAAAAAAAATTTTTTTTAAAAAGGGCAAAGATTTGAGCAAACATTTCACAAGAGAATATGCAAGAATGGCTAATAAGCTCATGAAAAATACTCAGTTTTATTAGAGGTCAGGGAAATGCAAATGAAAACCACAATGAGATATCACAACATTAGAAAGGATAAAATTTTAAAGTCTGATAACACCAAGTGTTGATGGAATGTATAGCAGCTAGGATTTTCTTACGCTTCTAGTGGAAATGTAAAAATGTTTCTTAAGCATATACCAACCATACATCTCAGTCATTCCCTTAATAATTATTTCTCAAAGAGAAATGAAAACCTGTGTCTGCAAAAAGACTCGTGCATAAAAGTTCATAGCAGGTTTATTTGCAATAGCCAAAAACTATAAACGGCCCAAATGTCCATCAGCAGGTGAATGGATAATAAATCCTGGCATGTCCATACAATGGAATACTATTCAATTAAAAGAAACCTGTGGGACCACTTATATAAACAACAGCATGGACGAATTTCAAAATCACACTGCATGAAAGATGCTAAATACAAAATAGAATCATATAGGATTTTCTTTTTATAATATTTTAGAGAATATAAACTAATTTTAGTGACAGAAAGTAGATAGTGGTTAACTAGGGTTGGAGTGGAAGGAGGGAGTGCCAAGAAGGAGCACACAGAAAATTTTAGGAGTGATGAAAACATTCTGTATCTTTGTTGTGATGGTGGTTTTACTGTTGCGTATATCTTGTCACTCGTGGCTGTGCAGCCCCAGAGATGTAGCTTATCACAGTTGAGATATGTGAGTCTGTAATAGACACCCGATTTGGAAGACTTGATGAGAAAAGAGAATGTGAAATATCTCCATCTTTTTTTTTGTTTAAAGTTTTTTTTTATTTAATTGAAAGAGAATGAGAGCGAGCTTGAGCGGGGAAGGTCAGAGGGAGAAGCAGACCCCCTGCTGAGCAGGGAGCCCGAAAGGGGACTCAATCCTGGGACTTCAGGATCATGACCTGAGCTGAAGGCAGTCAATCAACAAACTGAGCCACCCAGGCGCCCTATCTCCATCTTTTTAATATTGGTTTCATGCTGAAAAGATTTATTGCGCTAGAGAACACATGTTAACATTAATTCCACTTTTATCTCTGATTTCTTAAGTGTGGCTGTGAGAAAATTAGAAATGACCGTGTGTGGATGGTTAGCTAGTCAGCGGCAACAGGGCGGTGAGGCCCTCTTCACTCACACCATTGCTCGGGGCAGCTCCCTGCACAGTACTGTTGCTTTGAACATTTCTCTGCCCAGAGAATTGTAACTGTCCTCACTAAAAGTTGAGGACTTAGAAGAGGCAACTGTTACAATTTTGTTGTGATCATTTTATCACCTCTATAATGGCCATCTGTGCTCATTGTAGAAAACTTTGGGCACTGTAGTGAAGAGAACAAAAGCTGTTGAAAACCTTACCTCCGAAAGTTAACCACTGATAAAATTAAAAATTTTAACATTAATATATTGATACGAATCGATCCTTCCAGTCTTTCTGGATGTTTGCATTTTACAAAACAACAAACTGGAATCACATTGGTTTGTAATCTTGGGTTATCATTTCATGAGCTGCTTCTCTCCGTATTCCCCTGCTTTTTCTTCTTGGGTTTAAACCCATGCATGTGGGGCGCCTGGGTGGCTCAGTGGGTTAGGCCTCTGCCTTTGGCTCAAGTCATGATCTCAGGGTCCTGGGATCAAGCTCCACATCAGGCTCAGCGGGAACCTGCTTCCCCAACCCCCACCTCTCTGCCTGCCTCTCTGCCTACTTGTGATCTCTCTCTCTCTCTCTGTCAAATGGGTAAATAAAATCTTAAAAAAAAAAAACACAAAAAAACCCATGCAAGCTCTTTTTCAAATTGATGTTTTATTTTTCACAAGTAAACATTTGACTTTTCTCTGTGAGGGTCTATAAATGTGCTGTGGGAGCACCTCCCTCACAAGATGCCGGGATGCCTGCTGTGTTTCCCCAAGTGCTCTGTTTTCTTTTAGCCAGTAGCACAAAATGTGTCATTAGTTGGATCTCCCTTCAGTACTTTTGGAATTTCAAGATCTTGTTTCGTTGTTGATCCTCAACTTCAGAAGATTTGGGAAGCAAACGTTCCATCAAGAGTGGCAGTTCACTACATAAGGCGCAGTGGTTGTGCCGTGCACATGGATTTTAGATGAATACGGGTTCACACCACATGGCGATGAATGCAGGTTCACACCACATGGAGATGAATGCAGGTTCACACCACATGGCGATGAATGCAGGTTCACACCACATGGCGATGAATGCAGGTTCACACCACATGGAGATGAATGCAGGTTCACACCACATGGAGATGAATGCAGGTTCACACCACATGGAGGCTGGTCAGTGCACTTGGCAGCTCCGCTTCCAGTCTGGATATAGGAGAGCTCACGGGCTGGAAGCCTAAGGATTTCTCTGTTTTCTTTTTTTATATTTTATTTATTTATTTGAGAGGGTGAGTGAGAGAGAGAACATGAGCAGGGGCAGAGGGAGAGGGGGAAAAACCAGACTCCATGCTGATCAGGGAGCCTGATGCAGGACCTGATACCAGGACTCTGGGGTCATGAACTGAGCCGAAGGCAGACCCTTAACCCTCTGAGCCACCCAGGCACCCCCAAGGAGCTCTTTCTTTAGCAGTAGTGTTTTTGTTCTACCTACACACAGTCTTACAGTTAAAAAAAAAAAAAAATCAGTTTCCAACTTGTAAAGTTGGAAAGTTGTAAAGTTGGAAAGTATGTTCTCATGGAACCTAAACCCCAAGCCCCCGAGCAGCTGCTCATGTGAGACGGGGCCTACTGGCCACTGATGTCTGTGAGCTGTCCTGCCTTGGGCCCTGGTGCCAGGGATTGCAGCAGCAGCTAGAGGAGCAGGCTAAGCTGAGCTGTCTTCCCCTCTGGTGACCCCCCACTCTCTCTAAGCGCCTGGAGGCTTAAAACATGCTGCTCCTTGGCTGCCTGTGTTTGCTCAAGAGGAGATCAAAATGCCTGGTGGGGGGAATAGAAAACACCAACCATTGGCAAAGCACCAGCTATAAAGAATAAGAAGGGAAAACGATTATTTTTTAATTTATGTATGATCAGGGTAATAGATGTGCCCCAGAAAAGGTGATTCTTTCTTATAAAGCCGTGGTATTGTGGCTCCTCCCAGCTCCCTGAAGAGTAGTTGGAAAATCCCTTTGTGAATATAACGAAGATCTTTATTCTCCGTCAGAGTGAATAACTCTTTGTATCAACTTAAGTTTCTCAAAAACATGTAAATGAAACTCTCCACCTTCATATCTAAATTGATTGTTTCTGTAATATCCCTCATCTCTGACCCCAGCTTGCTTGAATATTCAGTTTCTCTGATACAGGTGGTAAACAGGTGTCTGGAGGCACCTGACAATTAAATAAAAAGCTCAGTTTGACTTTGGTGTAGCCCACTTCGTCTCTTCGAACGCTTGGAAAGGGGACAAGATTTATTCTGTATGGTTTGAAGTAAGGCAGGTGAGAGCAAGGTCCGTGTGGTATATGCATGATATCAGGAGGAGCTCTCTAACGCTGCAGTCTGAGGGGCGGGTGTTGGAGAGGTTAGCTCCACCGCCAGTAGGAGAGAAAAGGTAAGGGGTATACTGGAGGAAGTCTAGCCCCAAGGTAAATGCGTGACCTGGAGTGACAGTTCTCAGTCCTGAGCAGTTAGGCTCCCTGAGGAGCTCTGGGAACACATGTGAGCATACACTCTTTCTCCCTCTCACACTTTCATTCATGCTCACACACCCGGAACGCCTGGGCCCCAACCCCAGAGGTTCTGATTTAATTGGTCTTGGATGGGTTTCTGGGCCTTGGTATTTTTAAAAACGCGGCAAGTGTGAGAACCCACTGGGCTAGTCTTCTCAGCTTCCGTCTTCCTTGGGCTCACTCCCATTTACCCCAGTCACCTTAGTGCCACAAACAATATTAGCTCTTCTGATTTGGGGACGTACAGATTTTTATTATTTCCGTTGGTGGGACTTAGAAGGTGCCGCTTTGTGACCTCGCTGGTTTCTGGGGTTCTGTGGAAGGCGCCCCTGAGCCCTGTCCGAGGCTGTTGCGCAGGAGTGTGCCAGGTGTGCGCGTGACCAGAGCAGGTGGTGCCCCCGCGTCAGGGGTCCTGTGACAGTTTTGGTTTTCTGTGTCAGCGCCTTTTCACCTCCTAGTAGTAAGTCCCTTCAGCATCATTGCAGAGCCCACACTTAACAAGTGTCCTACGTTCCGAATCAGGAAGAAACTTGCCTTTGTTTATCTCCATAAACTGTATTTCTCCAATAAATCTTTACTCTGTCATTGAATTCTAAGTATTTGACATGTGCCTGAGGGGATGTCCCAGGTTTTTTAGACCTTTCTGACCTGTGCGGTTGCAGAGCTGCTGAGCAACTAGCTGGTGCTGTCTGCTGAAGTGAAACTGAGCCTGAGGAGTAGGAGCGGACCGCCTGGCAACTTCGGCTTCCCCGTGGCAGCTTGAGTTGAGACAATATAAAGAGGATCATGGAACCTGACTGAAGGGATGGCATTTTGAGAAGTCTCACGTTACTAGAATGAAGAAATGAGTGATCCTTTTGGGGGAAGGTGGGTGGCTGCGGACAGCACCCCAGCATTTTCGGTCAAGTGTCTTTCAGACCGCAGGGCGAGATCCTTGGGTGGATCAAACAAGCGTTCTGTGGTCTGTGGATAAGAAGGCAGAGAGTCACATCACATGTAAATAAGGGTAAGTCGTTCTTATGAAATCGTGAGTCACGGTATAAACAAAACGACAAGACAGTGCTACGTAGAAAGTTAACTTTCACTGCATGGGAGGCTGAAGGGGCAGACTCTGTGCTGCTTCCCCTCTCGCTGCTGTGCAGGCGCCAGCACCTGCTGACGGTTGTTCTCATGGTCTGTCACGTCCTGCTCCGATGCTTCAGCTTCCTTAGAACTCTGAGAGACAAAGAAGCACTAACAGTGAGGACGAAATTTGTTTCTGGATTTGCCATATTCTGTGGAACGTGTTCTTTCCTCATGAGTAATTGGTCCCCTAACTAGTCTTCTGTCTGAGAGTAAATGTATGGCCCAGGGTTGGGCGTGGTGCTGTCCTTTGTCCCGGGGTCCCTCGTTTCAAGGACTTGGATTTCACAGGAAATGAGGGAGGCAGTCTTGGACCCTGTCCACAGTAGTTACTTACTTCAGGTTTCCTATGGGGTTTCATAAGCACGGTGCTATCTGGCCAATTCTCAGCTGTGAAATGCACAATCCAGTCAATTAATGTTGGTGTGAAGAAACACTTGTTTTTCCTCAAGGTCCAGGAGAGGCTGTGCTTAGTATCTCAGTATTTATGGTAGAGTGCTAATATTTCCTGATTGTAGGATAAGGGTGAAATGTGAAGAAATATATTTTTTTTTCATGGCCATTTTTAAAGGAATGAACTGGTATAAAAAGGCAAACTGTTGATTATAGAAAATGCTTTTTTAAAAAATTTTATTTTTAGGGGGGGCCTGGCTGGTTCAGCCGGTTATGCATCCACCTTTCACTCAGGTCATGATCCCAGGGTCCTGGGATCCGGTCCCCCATGGGGCTCCCTGCTCGGCGGGCAGTCTGCTTCTCCCTCTTGCTTGTGCTCTCTCTCTCTCAAAAATAAATAAATAATAATAATTTTAAAAATACTTTAATTTTACGTAATCCCCACACCCAACATGGGGCTTGAACTCACAACCCTGAGAGTAAGAGTTGCATACTGTACTGACTGAGCCAGCTGGCACCCCGAAAACTAATTTTTGACAGTGCCCTGAATTCTGTTTCTAACACCTACCTAGGAGAATTTTTAAAGTTGGGCGTTAATGAAGCCAAAGGTATTTTACTTGTCTTCTTACAGAAGTTTAAGAATAAGCTTTATTTGGGTTTTAGGTGAATTGATGTGTATAGTATGGATTACTGTGCAGTACTGTTAGATGTCTCTAAGTGTGGAAATTGTGCACTAGAGAGTAACGTGTTTCATCTCTGCCAGCGGCCAGGTCCTCGCTGTGTCTGAAACACAGGGCTTCTTCCAGGGCAGGATCCTGATGGTTGCAACAAACCAGCACAAAGTGAAACCCTGGCCAACACAAGCAGCAGCTGCACTCTGCCCCGGTCGGTCCTCTGGCTGGCTGTCCCTTTATTTCTACGGCTGATCGGGACCTCTGCTGCCAGCTGCTGAGTCTGAACTCCTCGGAGTGAGAGAGTCGATAGTGGGAGAAGAGTAGAGAAATGTATCACCAAACCATTCTTGCCCAAGTGCAGTACAGGCCCTTTCACAGTAATCTAAATATTACTGGGCCAAGTGAGTTGTACAGTTTTACCTAGACCACCATGCACTGGAAACGCAAAAGAAAACCCTAATGGCACTGACTCAGTGCACATTGTGGAGTGCTTGCTGTATGCCAGGCACTGTGTAAGACCCCACAGGTACTACAGCGAACATAGTAGACGGGTGGCCCCTCTTGGAGTTTATGACCAGCCAACAAATACATTTTCAATACCTTTTTCCAAACTAAATTGTCCTAAAACAGACAAGATCTTAGAATAGCTTTGATTGCCCAGCTGGATGAAGGATGTTGTGTTATTTGTAAACTTCTGAATTTCTGAGAAAGGAGTGTTCATGTGGTTGAGGCTCTAAAGTTAAACCATGCAACAAACTTTTCTTTTTAAGTATCATATTTATTCTTTCCTTGGGCCTGCGATGTTTATTTTTGTTGCTCAAGTTGGACTTTCAGGCTGATAGCAGCAGTGCTGGCTGCAGAAACAGATTTGTCAAGTTCAGTGAAATCAGAACTTGTGTTGGCGCATGGGCTGCTGGTGCCTTTCTGACTCGGTGGCTGAGGCGCGCATTGCCAGGAGGAGCGCTCCTTCACCACACCGTCTCGACGTCTCCATGCTATCTGAAAGAGTTCTTGTAGAACCTTCTGGCATATAATTTTTTAATACACATCAAGCATATACTTTTCATCCAAAAATACTTCCTTCATAGCAGTTCCTTAGCAAAGGTTATGCTTTTTTCATACTTCAGCATTGAGCTAAGCCAAACCGTACAGCAGGGCAAACTGGCTTTTTTGGTTTGTTTAACCTGACTCCGTTATTACTTTCTTTGGCTGGTGTGTTTCAGTTCTGGAATTTGTTTCAGATAGATCATCTGACCTGAGAGGATAGATGGTTGAATTGCTAATTGTCCTCTGTGGTTTGCTCTCATCTTTGAGAGAATTAGTAAGAAGGGAAGCTGCTGGATTCCCTGGCGCCACCCCTTCCCATCCAGGGCGTGGGGACTAGTGTCACAGAACTCATACTGTCCTGTTCTTGTTTTTTAGACTAATTCCCTTTCATCAGTTTGTTTCCCTTAAATTACTTAGCTTTTTAAATCTGCTTCCTTATTTCATTTTAAAGCGAGCTATACAAATTTAATGGGAGGACCAGGAAAAGGACATTTAAGAGAATGCATAAAAAGAACACTCCAATATAAATGTGAAAGGCAGACCATTAAAATGGAACTCTGTTCCAGGGCCTTGAAACAAAGGTCAGGACTTTGTATCATTTATAGACTTTCTGAGTGCAGCTTTTCAAACAACCTTATCTTTACCTTTCTTGCCGTTTTAGGTCTTGTCTGCAGAAACTTTGACTCTTTCCATGCATTTTGGAGTTAACACGCTGATTTTTGCTTTTATAAAGTATGATAATGAGTCTTGGCCCAAGCACATTGCTCACACCCTGAGGATGACCATATTACTCAGGCATCAACCCCGGACACCTGTTCAGGTCCCTCTGGGACTAACCTCAAGCTTCCATAACTCATAATCCTGAAAGCCCCGCTTTACCTGTCGCTACATCTGGTTGGCTTAACTGGCCTAAATGAGCAAGGAATGAGAATTTTTAGGTATAGAAACATACCCTACCACGAGAATGGAACTCACAGAAGCAGAGGGCCTTTGTTCTGTCACTGCTGCATCCCCAGTCCCTATAACAGGGCCCCTTACTATGTGGTGATTTAATAACAGTTTTGAATGAATGCAGTGTTCTAGCTGAGATCATGAAGTCATTGATGTGAACAAAATCTATACCTTAAACAGTCACTTTGGAATAGAAACAAGCTTCTCATCTTCTTAACACCGCTCCACCTGTGTTACCGTTGCTAATCGGTTGTAGTTGCAGTTTTTCCATCTTGGAAGCATGGCTGGTAAAGCTCATTTTCCAGGGTGGTTGTGGGATGGACAAGAAATGATCTAAGTAAAGAGCCTCGCACAGCACCTGGTCTTCGCTGGCATCGGCCCCTCGTGCTGCCCATTTCCTTCAAAAATCTACCAGCAGCTTACAGTTGTGGGCTGTGCCCAGTGGCATAAATGGCATTTCCTAGGTATTGAAAGGTGGGAATGCTCTTAGGTAGAAAATTTAATGAGAGGGGTGCCAGGCTGGCTCAGTCTGTACAGCGTGCAACTCTTAAAAATCCCAGTGTTGTGAGTTTAAGACCCCCGTTGGATGTAGAGATTACTTAAAAATAAAATCTTTTTTTAAAAGAAGAAAGAAAATTCCATTGGAAAATTTCCTAGTGAAGGTGCGGAAGCTTTTGGCAAACGTTGATAAAGATAGCATTCTATCATTTTTGGAAGTCTGTTAACTCCACATTCGCCAGCTGGTGTCTTGCCCCCAGATTGTGCTGTCCAGAGAGAAGCACAGCAGATTTCAGAAGGTCTGGACTCGGGCAGAGCCTCCTAGCAGGAGTGAGGACTCAGAGTAGTTTAATCATCTGCCACAGAGAGTCACTTGCCATACAAAATAGCCATTTTCTCAGAAAAAAATGTGATGCTCTTGAGGAGTTGTACATTTTCCGATTTTTTATTTATTGGCTCTCTGCCCCTTGTGGGTACGGTGGCCGGTTAAACACGCCATCCTTCACGCCATCCTTCCAGCAGTGAGCCGACCACCCCCAGCCACGCCTCCTGCAGCAGCGCCCATGTGCGCATTTGCTGAGTGCTGGGTGGAGAGGATGCGGAGAGCATGTATAGATTGTTTCTACCAGAAGCTGACACTCATTCCCCATCTTTTTTTTTTTTTTTTTTTTAGTTTTTGTGTTTTTTTTTTAAAGATTTTATTTAACTGAGAGAGAGAGATCATAAGTAGGCAGAGAGGGGAAGCAGGCTCTCTGCTGAGCAGAGAGCCCAATGGGGGCTCGATCCCAGGACCCTGAGACTTTGACCTGAGCTGAAGGCAGAGGCTTAACCCACTGAGCCACCCAGGTGCTCCTCACATTCACCATCTTTAGAAGTCCGTTTCAGTCTTTGAAGGAAGACAGATACTTCAGAAGAGTAGCCAAAGAAGAAGGGAGAGGAAGTAGGAAGGGTCATGGGTCCTGTTAGAAGGTATTTGGCATGCATTTCTGGAAAAACATGCTGCCACCACGACAGGTTAGCCACCGGTAGCCATTAATGTTGGTATATACGTGGGTTTTTAATGCAAGATCACGGTCCTGTTATGGGTACTGTTTGATTTGTGTTGACTTTCTGTTGGGAGACGTTCTTGAGTATCTAGTGATTTGGGGCTCTTCATATTTGGGGGCAGTGCGCTAAAATGCTGATTGGAAGGACTGTGGGGTGGGGCCTGTTGATGGGGGCTTCACTGTAGGGTGACTGGGGGGAGAGCCGGTCCCACAAATATCTATTTCTAGAGGCTTGTCTGAGGGGCCCTTGAGTTTTTCCAGGAGAGACCCTCAAGTCTGTGAGATGGCCAGTCGCTCTGGGAGGTCTGTTCTCAGGTTGGATCTCTGATGTGCCGGGCCATAATCAGTTCAGCAAGTTGGGCTCAATCTTCCCACTTTAATCCACTGCTTCCTGTCTGCCCCCTGCTGTGCTGCAGGCTCTGATTTGGGTGCTTCTGGTTCAGTGTCTCCTGCACAGCGTGGGAACCCCAGGACTCAGGTCCACTGTGGATGGACCTCCAGCAGAGCACCCTCTTTTCCACCCTCTCCTGCCCTGTGGGCTCCCATCACACACTTGGGTGTATGTGGAGTCCATGGTTTCCTCTCCATTTGGTTCTGAACTGAAATCCCTTCTTCACTGTGATTGTCACATAAGAGCTGTGATGGAAAACTAAGCAGAGTAAGTAAAGTTGTGGCTAATGCTCCAAGTACAAGGTGAAGTCCTATATATATTTTTGTTACCAATTTTTTGGTTTGTTTTCACATAACAATGTATTATAAACATTTTCCTATGTCATGAAATTTTACTCTCTAGCACTTTATTTTTTTTTTTTTTTAAGATTTCATTTATTTATTTGACAGGGAGAGAGACAGTAAGAGAGGGAACACAAGCAGGGGGAGTGGGAGAGGGAGAAGCAGGCTTCCTGTGGAGCAGGGAGCCTGACATGGGACTCAGTCCCACTGGGATCCTGACCCAAGCTGAAGGCAGACGCCTAACGACTGAGCCACCCAGGGGCCCCTCCAGCACTTTAAAAAAAAAGTGTTGTATTTCACTAAGTGGGTGATAGACATTAATTTATATGGGAGCACTCCATTCATTTGTAATTTTTCACCCTATTTGCAACACTCATGTGGATATACTTTTAATCAGCTATATCATTCCTAGACATGATTTGCTGGGCCAGTTGTCAACAGAGAATTTGTACCAATTTGCCAGAGGGATTTTCAGATAGTTGCCTGAGAGGAGAAGGGGAGGAAACAGGAGCAGGTGCAAAGGAAGTACGAGTTATTTGACGCTGTGTAAAGATCTTTGGGGCACTGAATCAGATGTGAAACGGTGCTTGTTCCTGCCTCCCGGGAGCTTGCAAGGTGGTAAGGAAACCAAGGCATGAAAGAGCTATGCTTTTCCACACTTATTCATTTGTTCATTACTTAACCAAACATTGAACAGTCCCTGTTTGCTAAGCACAGTGGGTACAAACATGAATATGACTCAGTTTTTGGCTCTGAGAGCATACAGGATAAGGAGGCAGGATTGTGAAGAAAGGCCGTGGGACAAAGAGAAGCTGGGTCTTGGTTTTATTGTTCAGTATGTTTGGTGATGATTGATGATGATGTAATCTTTCAAACATTCATAAAAGGAGAATAAGAGAGCATTTCTTCACATTTGTTTCCAAGACATTTTTTTAGGTTTTTATTTTAATTCCATTTAGTTAACATACATTGTGGTATTAGTATAGCAGTTCAACACCTCCGTACGTCACCTGGTGCTCATTATGAATGTGCCCTTCGTAATCCCCAGCACCTATTTCACCCACCCCCCACCCACTGCTCTTCTGGTAACCTTCAGTCTGTTCTTCATAATTCAGAGTTTGTTGATATGTCTCTCTCCCCTTTGCTTCTTTGTTTTGTTTCTTAAATTCCACATATGAGTTAAATGATATGATATTTGTCTTCCTCTGACTGATTTCACTTAGCATTGTATCCTCTAGCTCCATCCACGTCATTGCAAATGGCAAGGTTTCGTTCTTTTTTGTGGCTTAATAATATTCTGTGTATGTGTGTGTGTATCTCCTCTTCTTTATCCATTCATCCATTGATGGACACTTGGGCTGCTTCCATAATTTGGCTATTGTAAATAATGCTGCTGTAAACTTAGGGGAGCATGTATCCCTTGGAATTAGTTTTTTTTTTATTCTTTGAGTAAATAAGCAGTAGTGCAGTTACTGGATCACAGGGTAGTTCTGCTTCTAATTTTTTTTGAGGAACCTCTGTACTGTTTTCCACAGAAGCTGTAGCAATCTGCATTCCCACCAACAGTGCACAAGGGTTCCTTTTTCTCCATATCCTTGCCAACACTTGCTGTTTCTTGTGTTGTTGGTTTTAGTCACTCTGACAGGTGTGAGGTGGTAGGTCATTGTAGTTTTGATTTGCATTTCCCTGAGAGTAAGTAATGATGAGCATCTTTTCATGTGTCTGTTAGCTATCTTCTTTGCAGAAATATCTGTTTATATCTTCTGCCTATTTTCCGATTGGATTATTTATTTTTCAGTATTGAGTTTTGGAAGTACTTTATCTATTTTGGACAGCAGCCCTTTATCAGATACGTCACTTGCAAATATCTTCTCCCATTCAGTAGTTTGCCTTTTAATTTTGTTGATTGTCCCTTGCTTATGAGATGTATCTAGAAAAATGTTGTAATGGTTGATGTCAGAGACATTACTGCCTGAGCTCTCTTCTAGGATTTTTATGGTTTCAGGTCTCTGAAACTAAATTTCAGGTCTCTGAAATTTAGGTCTTTGATCCATTTTGAATTTCTGTTTGTGTGTTTCTTACAGAAAGTGGTCCGGTTTCATTCTTCTGCATGCGTGTAGCTGTCCAGTTTTCCAACACCTTTGGTGAAGAGACTTTTTCCTATTGTATATTCTTTCCTACTTTGTGGAAGGTTAATTGATCATGTAATTGTGGGTTTATTTCTGAGTTCTGTATTCCATTCCATTGATCTGTGTGTGTGTTTTCGTGCATACTGTACTGTTTTGATGACTACAGCTGTAATGTAACTTGAAGTCAGGAATCCTGGTGCTGCTTTAGAGACTTTTAAGGAAACACTGTATTTTACATACAGAGTGGGGCTTCTTGGGGCTCTTCCAGCCTTGATCTCTCCCCTCCCTCCCCAGCCTCTATTATACTGAGTTCATCTTTTTCCCATGCATACTGTAACCAATCCACAGGGCTGTTTTACAGATTTGAGAAAAAAGTTCTGTACAGTATGATTTTGCAACTTACTTTTTTCATGCAGCATGTTTTTGAGATTTATCCTTGTTGACAGAAGAGGCTCTAATTCATTAAAATTGCTCAGTTGTATTGCATTGTATAATTATATCATCACTTATCTATCCACTAGCCTGTTGATGGACATTCAGATTGTTTCCAATTTTCTTTTACCAACAGAAATGCAGTGAACATTCTTCTGTATGTTCTCTTGTAAACATGGCAATTTCCCTAGAGTATATACTTAGAAGTAGGATTTCAGGGTCACAGGATTTGATCATCTTTAACTTTCTTAGATATTGTCAAAGTATTCTCTGTGGTTATACCAATTCACACTCCTTTCCTTGGTTTATCAGGGCAGGTTTCCCTGTCCTTGCCAATAGCTGGTGGTGTCAGACATTTTGAATATGTCAACCCAAGAGGTGTGAAATAGTTTTTAAAAATGCAATTCTGGGGGGAAGCAAACCATAAGAGACTCTTAACTGTAGAGAATAGTTGCTGGAGGGGAAGTTGGTGGGGGGATGGGGTAATTGGGTGATGGGCATTAAGGAGGGCGCGTGATGTGATGAGTACTGGGTGTTATGTGCAGCTGATGAATCACTAAATTCTACCCCTGAAACTAATAAAATATACTATGTTAACTAAATTGAATTTAAATTAAAAATGCAGTTCTGGGTGCACGTGGGTGGCTCAGTCTCAGTTAGCATCTGACTCTTGATTTTTGGCTCAGGTCATGATCTCAGGGTTGTGAGACAGAGCCCTACATTGGGCTCTGTGCTGGGCGTGTAGTCTGCTTGAGATTTTCTCTCTTCCTCTCCCCATCTGCCTCCCCTGCCGCCACTTGCATGCTCTCTCTCTCTAAAAAAGAAAATGCAGTTCTCTGTTACTAATGACATTGTAGTTTTTTTGACTATTTGAGTTTGAACCACTGATGGCATGAACTTGCAGTATGATTACTCATTCCAAGCCTCATTTCCTGATTTTCATAAAATGTGAATACCGGTGTTTTGGAGTCATTCTGAAGATTGGAGACCATGTGCACAGTTTCTGACTCTGTTTCTGTCTGTCTCAAGTCTTTCTTCCAACAATACCCACTAGCCTGCCCCCCACACTGAGGAGATATCCCCCCCACCCAACCAAGGGTTGTGGTCTGCAGCAGCAGGAGCCAGTAACAGAGGCCCAGTTGGAGCTGAAAGGACCTTCCTGAGAGCCCAGCAGGAGTCCCAGGAAGGCCCTTACACGCAGTTGCTGTGCCACAGAGCTTGTAGGGTCAGTCAGGTCTGTCGTGTTAACTGATCTCCCTTCTCTCCCCTTGCACCGCGGCCTGAGCAATCCTTCTATTTATGATTTTTAAGATTTTATTTATTTATTTATTTATCAGAGCGGCAGAGAGCACAAGCAGGGAGTGTGGCAGGCAGAGGAGAAGGAGACTCCCTGCTGAGCGAGGAGCCCAGTGTAGGACTCAATCCCAGGACCCCGGGATCATGACCTGAGCCAAAGGCAGACGCTTAACCCACTGAGCCGCCCAGGCGTCCCCTGAGCAATCCTTTTTTTGTTTTTTTTTTTAAGATTTTATTTATTTATTTGCTAGAGATCACAAGTAGGCAGAGTGGCAAGAAGCGGAGGGGGCGGCGGAGCAGGCTTCCTGCTGAGCAGAGAGCCCGATGCGGGGCTCGATCCCAGGACCCTGAGATCATGATCTGAACCAAAGGCAGAGGCTTAACCCACTGAGCCACCCAGGCGGCCCCTGAGCAATCCTTTTAAAGCCAAAGGCAGATCTTGTGCTCTTGGGTGGCTTCTGGTCTCGCTCAGGGTGAAAGCCAAAGTCCTTCTCATGGCCTGTGCATGAGTTCCCACCCAGTGGTTTGTTGCCCATTTTCATCCTGAAGTGAATCTGCAGAATCGTGTCCAGCATTCCAAAGCCAGGAAGTAGAGGAGGGGTGGAAGAGTGCGGCACACAGCTGGTGTTGAATCACTTGGATCGGTCGGTGCATGTGTAATGAGTTTTTGTGTAAAATGGACTGCTTCCTGTGGCCATCGTCAAAGTAGCATCGAAGCCTTGGGAGTCTCAGTGGGATGGGCACGCAACCATCCTGGCCTTGCCTGCTGTGTTCCAGCCACACTGAGACTGCTTTTTTTTTGCTTTTTTCTTTTTTTAAGATTTTATTTATTTACTTGACAGAGAGACACAGCGAGAGAGGGAACACAGGCAGGGGGAATGGGAGAGGGAGAAGCAGGCTTCCCGCTGAGCAGGGAGCTCAGTGTGGGGCTCGATCCTAGGATACTTGGGATCGTAACCTGAGCCTAAGGCAGATGCCTAATGACTAAGCCACCTAGGTGCCCCATCCCCTTTTTCTACAACAATTAGTCCCTCTCTCCATCTCTCCCTCTCTCGCGCACCATCTGCACCCACATCCACTGCTCTGTATCCTCCCGAGGTGGCTGTCTAGGTGGCTGGGCTGGGCCTGGTCTGTCCCTTGTTCCCTGAGTAGGAGAGAGCTTTGTGGCACCGTAGCTAACAGCAAAGGCTCTTCAGGGGCCTGGGTTCACTCCTTGGTGCTCTAAGAAATGTCATTGATAATTTCTTCCTTCCTAGGAAACATTGGGGACTGAGAGACATGTTTGTCATCTGAACTTGGCAGAAGCTATCCTAGCCCTGTTGGGCACAACAAGAATTTAAATGTAGCATTCTACTTAGTATTATTTAATTAGTTTAATCTATTAATATATATATTTAATATTAAACATATTAAAATGTTGGGGGACCTTGGTGGCTCATTCGGTTAAGTGTCTGCCTTGGGCTCGGGTCATGATCTCAGGGTCTTGGGATCAATTCCCACAGTGGGCTCCCTGCTCAGCAGGAAGTCTGCTTCTCCTCTCCCTCTGCCCGTCCCACCCCCTAACCTGTGTAGGTGCTCTCTCTCTCTCAAATAAATAAAATCTTTAAAAAAATATATTAAAATGTTAAACACAGATTTTTTAAATGTATGATTGATATGTAACGTTAATTTAGGGTATATAACAGCGATTCAATATTAGTATATATTGCAAAGTGATTGTCACAGTGAATCTAGTTAACATCCATTACTATGCATAGTTACAAAATTTCCTTTCTTGATGGAAACTTTTAGGATCTACTCTCCTAGCAGCTTTCAAATATGCAATACAGTATGTATTATTAAGTAGTCACCCTGCTATGTATTACTTGCTCAGGACTTACTTATTTTATAACTGGAAATGTATACCTTTTGACCCCTTTACCCAATTCTCCCATTCCCCACACTTCACCTCTGAAAACTGCCTGTCTCTCTTCTGTAGCTATGAGCTTGCTTTTGGTTTTTTCTTTTTTCTTTTTTTTTTTTTTTTAAGATTCTACATATAAGTGAGATCATATGGTATTTGTCATTCTCTAGCTCTTTTTTTATGGCTGAATAATATTCGTGTGTGTGTGTGTAGATGTAGATATAGATACCACATTTTCTTTATCCATTCATCCATCAGTGGGCACTTAAGCTTCCGTGTCTTGGCTGTTGTAAATAATGCTGGAACAAACATGGGGATGGAAATATCTTTTCGAGATAGTATCTTTATTTCCTTTGGATAAATACCCAGAAGTAGAATTACTGGATCATATGGTATTCTTATTTTTAATTTTTTGAAGTAGCTCCATACTGTTTTCCAAAGTGGCTGTATTGCTTTACATTCCCACCAACAGTGCATGAGGGTTCCCTTTTCTCCAGATTCTTGCCAAACAGATATATTTTTTTAACATAAAATTTATACCACTGTTTGGCAATGTTTGTCCCCACTATTTTGGCAATGCAGTGTCTCACTGTCAGCAACATAGAATTAAGAAAAAATTATAACTGGCAGTCACAGCCAAGTCTGAAACAAAATGAGTGGATTTGAAAGCATTGATGGAGGAGAGTACCTGGCTGCCTTAGTCAGCAGAGCATGCAGTTCTTAATCTCAGGGTCGTGAGTTAATGCCCCACATTCGGTTTGAAGCCTACTTAAAATAAAAATAAAAATAAAGCATTGTTGGAAAATGAAGATTGTTACAGAGATTCCAAGTCTTTGGAGATGTGAATTAAAAGTTGACTCCCCAATATATATTCATCTCAAAGTTATACTGTAACTGTTTCTGAAAAATACATAAAAACTTAATAGTGAATCTCAGTTTTCACTACCATGTTTCATAACTAAGATATTTATACATTTTAATAAATTATACTGTAATATAGTACATGGTTATCTTTGAAGAGTTCTTACAAAAGTAGCAGATTACTGTCTTCTTTGACGAGTCTGTAGCTTTCTCGATATTCCCATTTACTTGATAACATAAAAAAAAAAAAATAACCACAGGGAAGAGAGCTCTGTGTACACTGCATCCAAACACCCCTTCCACTTGATATTTGTGGGCTGACCATCCCCAGCAAAGTGAGGCAGAGGTAGTACTGAGGGCCCAGAACACAGAAAAACAAAAACTAGTTACTCATTTAAAAAGCAAGGAGGGGCGCCTGGGTGGCTCAGTGGGTTAAAGCCTCTCTGATCATGGCTCAGGTCATGATCTCAGGGTCCTGGGATCGAGCCCCACATCGGGCTCTCTGCTCTCTCCCTCTCTGCCTGCCTCTCTGCCTACCTGTGATCTCTGTCTGTCAAATAAACAAATAAAATCTTTAAAAAAAAAAAAAAGGCAAGGAAAACAAACCAAATTCTGTGACAAAAGCATGGACTAGCGAAGTAGGTCCATGTGCTGTTTTCAGGTAAGCATTTCATAGACAAGGGCAGAATTTGACAGGCAGCATTTGTCCGGAAGTGAAGAGCAGCCAGTCTTCCCACATATTTGGTGGACTTAATTTCAAGAACCAGGATTGGCTTGGAGCCCAGTAGCAGAAATCTGTTTGTCCAGAATCATGTTTAAGCTTTTCATGCTTCAGCTTCAAGGACTCTGGTTTATCTTTTGGCTGGCTTAATGCCCAGTCCCAGCACAGGCTAGGCCTTCATAAACTCAAGCCCATCACAGTATGTATGCTTTGGTAGCAGACGGTTCTTCATAGAGTTGAACCTGTCATCTACTTGCCCTTTTCAAGGATGTATACAGTGGGTATTGGACAGGTACCAGTATCTTTGATAAAAGCATGCACATCTTGGGCACAAGTTTTCTTTTGCTCATTAATAACATCCCCATGCCTTGCTTACAGACCACTGGCCCCATCACTGTCTTGCTATGATTTTTCTTCCTCAGGCATCATGGGTTGAGGCAGACATTGAATCTTTTCCTTTATGGAGACTTTTTTCCTCTAAAGGTAGAATTTCCATCAAGAGTGTGAATTAAAACTCAATATTACCTCCTGTCCTAATTCTCTTTACCACTGGGTAATGCTCCTCTAGGCAGCCAAAGACAAATGGTAGGTGGCCTTTTGCTTACCTTGTCTTTAGTATTTATCTTACCAGTGTCCCTGTTAGACATGAGGAGAAGTTCAGAGTTAAGTTTGCAGTTGAACTCCCAAGCTTTGGCAAGCCCTTCTTTCTGGACTCTTGTCCTGACCTCTGAGCCTATCTTGAAAGGAAGAGAAAGCCACAGGAGAAAGCCTGAGGTTGGTGCCGTCCTGGCCAGCCTGAGCTCTCCCCAACAGAGGGAGCCGAGAAGGCTGGCTTTGGGTCTCTTAGCAGCTATTCAGTTATCCACTCTGTCAAGGTCAGGCTATGTTCTAAGTTTTCTCTGTATAATCTTGTCCTCTTAGCCAGAAACTTTGTTGATCGGTCTTCTGCCTGCGCTCAGCTCTACCCTCCCATCTGGCATTCTTCAGCTCATTCTTTAAAAGTGTATGCTCTTAGTGATAGGTTTTCTTTTGTGCTGGGAAAATATGGACCTCTATGTACTCAAGAAGTCAAACCCATGGCTGATGGTTACCAGCATTTTCCCTAGAATTCTGTCTTCTGTAGGGCTAACATTGCTTCCTGTGGATCACACCATTTCTGTGCTGCCAGAGGCTTCTTGCTTCCCTAAGCACTCAGAACGCTGGAAGTGATGATCTGCATTTCCTTCAGCAACAGAGGTTGTTTTAGAGACATGATAAAAGTGCGGCATATGATAACTCCCGTGTGCGTTGTGTGTATGCTTATTTTTTTGCTGAATTTTACCAGCCACATTTTAGAGTATCTGTTGTCCATCATAAGAGCAGGGATGTCTTGTTGTGTGGGGGAGGTGCTCTGGAAGGGGCCAGAGCCGATTCTGCCTTGTGAAGCTCTTGCTCAATCTCTGTTGGGCTTTGGCTCTTTGGATCAGGATGCTGCTGGATTATTCCCTGTGCTCCTGGAGCCAAAGGGCTTCCTGCCAGAGCACAGGGATGCCTTCAGATTGGAGACTGGGGCTGGGGAGCTCAGTACAGTGCTGATTTCCTAAGGCCAGACGGTGGGCTGTGTGCACATACAAGTGCATGCCTGTGCACACATGTGGTTGGATCCCAGGAGTTCTCCCTTGCAGGCATGACATTGAACAGCATGTGTGCTGCTAAAGATTCATTTGCCCAGGGGCCCCTGGCTGACTCGGTTGGTAGAGCGTGCAACTTTTGATCTCAGTGTTGTGAGTTTAAGCCCCATATTAGACATAGAGCTTACTTAAGGAAAAAAAAAAAAAAAGATTCATTTGCCTATTCTTTCCTGAAGCACTTTAAAGTGGTTTTGTATATTTATTTTTTTATTACTTTCATTACTGAAAAAAACAGTTTATTTTTCTCAACAAGAGATTGGGTTTAGTTACTGTAACAAGTCATACCCAAGGATTAGGTACTCCTTTAAGAGAACAAAAACATTTAGAGATAAAATAATAATTTTGTAGTCAAATATTAACCCAACCAAATATCTATTTGAGGGCCAACAGAGTTGCAAGACTGTGTAGAAAGGTAGTACTTACTGCTGAATATGCAGCCAAATTATGATAATGCAAAATTTAAGATAAATAGGTAATCATACTTTTTCCCCCAGATTATGTACTGCAGAAAAAGTTGAGTCAATTATCAATTGTCTGTTATTGTGTAACAAACCATCCCGGAACGTTTGGTGGCTGCAAAATCACAGTAATTTATTATTTGTGATGATCCTCTGGGTTGGCTGGCCTCTCCTGGACAGTTCTTCTGCTCCATGTGGCATCTGCTGGGGTTCTTTATGGCTCATTCCATTGGGAGCTCAACTGGGGGTTTAGCATCCAAGATGGCATCACCCACAAGCCAAAACTACAGCGGGGCAGGCTGGAACTGCTGAGGCCGGCTGGGTCTCTCTTAAGTCACACAGGGAGCCAAAGAGTAAAGATAGAAGCAGCCAGGCCTCTTGAAGGCTAGGCAAGGCGCGGAACAGGCACAGTTTCACTTGTGGTTCATTCCACTGGAGCAGATCCCAGGCCAGCCATGACTGAAAGGGCGGAGCGATAGACTCCACCTTCCTCTGGGAGCTGCAGCCTGTGTACAAGGGATGGAGGAGTTGGTGCTCATTTTTGGACACAGGCACACTTGAGTACAAAGAGAGGATCTGGGACCCCTGAAACCATATGTGTGTATGAAAACTAAGAGGGAATTTTGCTGTACTAAGTTTCCATGGAATGTGCATACCTCTCTCCACCTACCTTGACAGTGGTAAAAGTAAAAATCTTTAGCAGTTTAGCAAATACCCCTCAATATCATGGTATTTTAGAGGGATTACCTCTAAAGGTAATCCTTGTGAAATCTCGCTCTCTCACTGGACTCCACTGTGATCTGAAGAGTTTGTTACCTGCTCACCATGGTGATGCTAGATAATTCAGGTAGTTTTATTCTAATGGAATGTGGCATGTTCATCAGTAAGTACTCTTACTGTGTTACTGTCTTTAACAAAAAGACATCATGAGTAGTTCAACATAAAATCAAGTCAGATTCTTTTCTCATGTTCTAAATAAGCTCTTGTTCACAGATGATAATTAATTTGAACATAGTTAAAGATACATAATGTTTTGTGTGTAAGCATTTTTTGCATGTTGTTTACACCATTGCAAGTTGCATGTTTCGTTCACTACTGCATATTTAGTATTGAGAACAGTAGTGGGTGCTCAGTAGACTTTTGTCAAGGGAAATAATTGTGGCTATCAAAAGTATTTGTATGGCTGTATTAGTATGTTCTGGGCAATACATTAATTATAATGAACATAATCATTCTATCATTGGATATTTAAGCTCCTTCCAACTCCTGTCCCACCTCCTTCTATTTAAGGGGCTGATATATTATACCTAATTTGGATACCTCGTTGTACAAATTGATTTTTAAAATATTTTTTAAGTATTATTTTAAATTAGCCTGAAAGGGACACCTGGCTGGGCTCAGTCAGTAAAGCATGAGACTCTTTGTCTGTCAGGACCTTGTGTTTAAGCTTGATGTTGGTGGTAGAGATTTCTTTAAAAAAAAAAAAAAGCCTGAGAATAAATTTCAAGAAGTTAAATTATTTAATGGGGGTACAAGCAAATTTTATAACTATTGATACTTAATAACAAACACTCATCTTAAAGGAGTATGATAGTTTATATTGCCACCAAAAGTCTGGGACTGTTGAAGAGTTTCAACAACCCATTTGTCTTTTACTGTTTTATTTTATTTCGGTGCTAATACTGATTATAAAATATTATTTTATGGAGCGGCTGGGTGGCTCAGCGGGTTAAAGCCTCTGCCTTCAGCTCAGGTCATGATCCCAGGGTCCTGGGATCAAGCCCCACATCGGGCTCTCTGCTCAGCAGGGAGCCTGCTTCCCCCCCTCCCCCAATCTCTCTGCCTGCCTCTCTGCCTACTTGTGATCTCTCTGTCAAATAAATAAATAAAATATTTTAAAAATATATTATTTTATTGTTTCTTTGATCATTGGCAAGGTTGAAAATTTTCATGTTTAGTTTTAGGCCAGATTTATTCTTCATTCTCTCATCTACAGGTTACTCTAAGAAATGGTTTTTTCCCTCCAAAGTACTGGGCAGTTACTCTACCTACTCACTGCCACTTGGTGGGTAAATAAGGTGTAGGTCCAGTGGCTTCGTCCAGCAAACCTTTTGGAGGCCGCCACGAGGGGTTGAAGTTGCTGTGAGCCACTAACGTGCATTAGTAATTTTCTTTTCTTGCACACACCTTTAAAAGTCAGAGGTTGCTTCTGTTTGTCCAAGCCATTGTTGGAGCACACACACAAGGAAGTGCCTACAAGCCCACGTAGAGAGCTCTTCCTTCTGTCTGGGAACTGCGTGCAGGGCAGAGAATGGCAGGAGGCGGGTCTGCCGGGCTGCCTGGTGATTCACATCCATTCCACCCCAGGCCGGTGTTTCTGATTAAGGCTTGACAAACTGGCAGCAGGATGCACTGAAACACTGTGTTCCACTCTGTTTCCAAAAGAACTCCTGGAAGCATTTGGTTGAGGGAATGCAGGGCGGCAGCAGCTCTTGCGACAGTGTGTGGGCCGTGCGCTCCAGGGGCAGCTGTCTGGGCCGTAGCTTTCCATGCACCCGGGCACCTTTCCTCTCAGGGCTGCTGCTCACTGTGGGCTCCCTTCCCAAATACCCTGCTGTTTGTTTCTTTTCCATCTTGGTGTTCTCTTCAGGAAGTCTAGTCTTCTGGATCAGATTCCTTTTTAAGGTGAAGAAGAGGAATCCCGCCCAGTTTCAACGCTAGCTGTGCAGTCTTCCTTTTCCTTGACAGGCTGAGGGAGTGCCCATTGATTGGGGGATAGAAGGGAGGTGTTTGAGTCCCAGGACAGCAGTGCTCAGGTGGCTGGGGGTCTTGACCAGAGATGGGGTCTTCAGCAGGGGATGGCCAGAGACTCTTTTCCTCCATTCTGACTCCGAAATTAAGTTGATAGTGACTGAGACATAGGCCCACATGGACCCAACAAGACCCGAGTTCTACATTTCTCATTTTGCAGCCAAAATTTGTAACTGGAATGTTAAAATGTTGGGATATGCCTTTGCTAATATTTGAAAAATGCTTCCTTACCAGGAAGGGGTTGGGGGAAGGACGACCTCCATAGGAAATTCCTTCCTTCATACATAATAACTCTTCACTGAATTTCAGTTATCTTAATCCTGCGTCGATGCCCATAAAATAATCGAGCCTTATAGAGTGTGTGAACCCAGCTTTTGTCCTCTTAAAAGTTATGACTCAAAAACCGTAGGCGCATGACTAGGTTTGCTACAGCTCTGCACTGTAGGACCTGTGAGTGGTGGAGAAAATGTACCCATTTGAGGGTGATCATGTCAGGAGAGCAAAGGCAGGTGGGGCACATCCCTGGCCAGACCACAGCCTTTTCCCAGGCTGGGCGTTGTTGACACCAAGAGCCCTCGCACCTGGAGAAGTAGCATAGCTGATTGCTGGGCCTCCTTGTGCTGTTCGGTGGGCTTCCTGTCATGTGTGGGCTGCAGGGCTGGCAGGGCAGGTTCTGGGGGCCCTGCAGCAGCTGGCAGGGCTGCTGGGTAGGAGGCTTGCTGAGGGGCAGGATCCGGACTAGGCAGAGGGGATTGTTAGGTGGAATGGACCTACAGTGGATTCTTGACTGGTCCTGGTGGATGCTTTGAAATTGGGGTGTGGAGCGACTCAAGAGTCTGCCAGAACAGCAGGAAGGCAGTTTGGTTCCATGCCCTGCGCATCAGCCACTTGGCCATGTCGTTAAATGGCCTCACTGCAGTCCCTTTCATAGCAGACGAGATATGCAGTCCCTTTCATAGCAGAGGGATATGCAGTCCCTCTCGATAGCAGACGAGAAATGCCATCTTCCAGAATTAATTTTGACTAGAACCAGTTTTAAGTTCTCAACAGTTTATTAATAAAATATAAAAGGAGAAATCTCTTGGGAGAGATACCTAAGGTGGAAGGCCCTTGCCTTCAGAGCATCAAGCATCTTCTACTACTCTAGTCTGGGTAAAGCTGAGAAGAAGTGCTTCTAGATTGGATGTGGGATGTGAAGGAAATCTCAAAGTCAGGATGCTTCCAGGGTTGGGAGAACGGCACTGTTGTTTACTGAAGGGAAGACTGGACCAGGCGGGTGGGTCTGCACAGGTGGAGTCGTTGCCGTAGGTGGCACGGAGCAGTCGCCGAGGAGGCGCGTTTGAACCCTGGCGGCAGCTCGTACCAGACGAGCACACCTCGTGCAGCGGCTTCAAGCCAGCACGCTGGGCTGTGCGAGAGAGAAGGCTTATAGACGTGGTGCCTGAGTCCCCGTGGATAAGCCTAACTTCTGTATGCGCTCTTAAGCAATCCTAACTGAAGCTTTCTGGAGTGCTTTAGGAGAATGAGTTGTACATAATAGTTTCTTGGTGCATGTTGCTAGGTGGCATAAAGTTATCAGTCTTTTTTTTTTTTAAATTTTGTTTGTTTATTTGACACAGAGAGCTCACAAGTAGGCAGAGAGGCAGGCAGAGAGAGAGAGGCAGAAGCAGGCTCCCTGCTGAGCAGAGAGCCCGATGAGGGGCTCGATCCCAGGACCCTGAGATCATGACCTGGGCCAAAGGCAGAGGCTTAAGCCACTGAGCCACCCAGGCACCCCAAGTTATCAGTCTTTTCAACCCACTGTATTGCTCAGTTTTAGACTGCTGATAATTAGTAAATGGTAAGCAATATAGGAGACACATGGTAAGACAGCTCGAAGATTTTGTGAACTTCTATAGAAGAGGCTTTCCTGAAGAATGGCCCAGGTATGCAAATTAGTACTAGAGGAAAACTTGGGGAATAGTTTGATTTTTGTGTTCAGTGTGTGTTTTACTTTTCCTTTAGCCTGTGGTTGGGTACAGCCCTTGTTTGTTCTTCATCTCCACCTTGCCACACAGCGGGAGGCCACCGGCATGAGAACCCAGAGCACCTCCTCCCGTCTCCCCACTTCCTGGCCTCCCCAAGGGCCCCCTTTCCTCCTTTGTGGCTCTCCTGCCAGAGTCCCATTCAGTCATTCTGTCACTCAGCCAGCTCTTTCTGGTGTCAGATTCCTGATCATCCTTCTCGGGGCAGCTTGTTCACTTCAGGGCACGGCCATCTGAACTTGTTCCCATCTTAGCACCCACGGAAGGGAGTAATATTTATGGGGCAGCCCTAGGTGAACTGGAAGAGCTTGGAGGTGTCCGTTGAGACTTGGTGAAAAGAATTCATTACCGTTCCAGTTACAATTATGGTAAGAAAACGAAGGATAAAGTACTAGATGAAATACTGAATCTGTACCAGATCTGCAAACATAATCTTTATGTTCGTCACCAGAGACACTGGAAGTGCCTCTGTGAACTGTAAGAGCAAACCCTTAAATGGCGTTGAAACATGTCACGATCTCTTCTGATCTGCGGAGCGGCCCTCTTTGCTTCTTTCACGGGGAGGAAACGGATGCTCCAAGTAGGTGAGTGACCGGCTGAAGGTCGCACGGCTGCTGCGTGGCGGAGGGCAGGAGCGAAGCCAGGCCGCATGGCTCCGTGCGCAACGTCGAGGCTCTGAGGTGCTCTGCAGCCCTGCCGCCTGCTCGGGAGCAGGTCTTGTGCTCGGCCCTGTGCCGTTCCCGATCAGGACTTTGACCGATGGTGGGTGAGTGCTGGAGAAAGGAGCTCCTCAGCTCGGCTCTCGACCCTGATGCTGGGTATTAGCTTCATCCCCCTCCATCTCCTGGCGCCAGCGTCTTGCCATCCCCCCGTCTGTGCACTTGTCTTTTTGCCTGTGCACAGGCTTTTCGCCCAGTCAGAGGGCACCAGCCCCCTTCCCAGTTGTCCTTGTCCTGACATGGCTGTGAGCACCCTTGCCACTCTCTGCGCATGCCTGGCATGTGGTGTGCCGCCCATGGCTGTCACTAGTGAGCGCAGGAATGTGGCTTCTTTCCTCTCTCTCAGTCTCTCATCCCTGGGGCAGCTTGTCCAGAAGAGGTGTCGCCAAATTGCCCGTGAGCTTTTGCTCCTTGGGGCTGACTGGGAAGCTGTGCGTGAACGCTGAAGTGTTTCCAGGCCTTTGGTGGGATCTTTTCCAGGGAGCAGTCGCCTGTCTTGTCTCTGTCACCCTCTAGCCTTCTCTAATGGGAGGGAAACAATGTACCTTGGAGCCGAGCCAGCTGCACCACAAGATACAGTGTGTGGGGTCTGCGGAGAGCCTAGCAGACAGCAGTATGGGCTCCTGTGGGCAGCAGGTGGCAGGACAGCTTCCTCCGAGTTGGGGAGAATGTGGGAAATGAAGCTTCGGTGACTTTCTGGGACAGGCTTAATTAAGGTCATCATTTGTCAGCTCCCACATTAGGTTTCATTAGAAATTAGATAATTTACAGTTGTTTCCGTTTTTACTTTTATTTTCATCAAAACCAAGTAGTTTCCATTGAAATTTTACAGTGAAGATTGGATTCATGATTAGCTTTTGACCATATCAGCTCCTGCTCATTTTTGCTTCCATGCTGTGAGCGATGAGCAGCCACCGTTTGGCCATGTCCATATCTCTGAGCTTCCCAGGTTCGAATTTCGGATAGAAAGTCACCCTTCTGTGAAGTGCAAATCCCTGTAATAGGTACTTTTTTTTAACTGTTGTTAATTGCATCTTGGGGTGTATTTTTTTTTCCTCCCAGTCATTTTTATTATGAATTTGATAATGGGCTGATCAGTAGTTTCTCTTTCTCATCAGTCCATTGAAAACTGATGAGCAGTTTTGTGAAATGGGGATTTGAGATGAGACAGACAGGGATGGGATGGAAGGCGCCAATGGACAGACAGACAGAGTTGGGGTCCGGGGATGGATGTTGAAGTCTGGATCCCCTGACTGGTCTGGGGATTGGGAGCCCCTGTTCACTCCCGCTGCCATGGCAGCTGCCCCTGGTTGGGGGCACCTCTGCCCTCCCAGGGCCTGGATCCTCCCTCATTGTTTCCCTTGAACTCCACGGAAGCCCTGTCCTGCAGCAAAGGAGGGTGGGAGGGACAGGTGGCCCACCAGATCTCAGAGCCCAGATTCCTCTCAGATCTGCCTTGGAGGGCAAGGCTGCCCATGGAGCATTTCCATGGAAGGTATACACTGAAAAAAGCTCTGTGGGAAGAAGTGATTCTGTTAGTCAGGTCCAGGAATGGTTGGAAGACGATCACTTTGTTTTCACAGCTCCTGTGAATGAGGTGGTCCTTGGGGGGCGGGGGGTGCTTGTCACCGCCTGGGCCCCACACTTGCCACATCACTTTAACTTTGGCCTTATTAGGTCACCCCTTTTCTCCGTCGGTTTTCGTTTTGTTTTCCTTTTCTCTATTACAGTTGTGATAGGCCTTTTTAGTTTTATTCCAAAGATATTTATTACTGAAGGTACTAAGGAAATCAGAATTAGCGAGACATTGCCTCCGTGCTCGTTGGGCTTCTACACTTTAGATGCCCCGGGACAGATCAGTAATAGATGGGAGTACTAGGTACAGAGGAGCACACGTGTGTGGGTGGTGGGGGGTGCAGGGGTGGTACGGGGATGGGCAAGAGGTTGAGACAGTCCAGAGGCAGACAGGACATGGCTGTGTCCGTCTGCCGGAGAAAGGGGCAGGGGGACTGCACGTACTAGCCCGTGCCGCGTGCGTGTAGACATGCCAGTGTCCAAGCACAGACCGTCCAGGAAAAGGACCTAAGCTCTGGTACTTTTGGACGTCCTTGGGTACATTAGAAATACCGTGTATAATGACATGCTTGGCCCCACCATCACTGCTGACCTGTGCCAGGAGGGGCATCTGACCTTTGGGAGCGCCTGGATGCCCTGTGGGGATGCTGGAGGCAGTGGGTGCTGCCCTTCCTCTCTTGGCACCTCTCCCCAAGCAGGTTCCAAGTTAACTTCCTGGGGTGACAGTCCAAGCTGCCGGCTTGGTGTCTGAGAGCCAGAGTCGTGTGGGGCTTTAGCAAGGTCACACGCAGCAGCCGTGTCGGGAGCAGGGTGTGCTGTTGGAGGGCTTAGCACTGGCTGACGCCTGCTTGGGTCTGTGTGCAGTCCACGGCGGATGGGGCGGCTGGATGAGAGGCAGCGTGCGTGTTCCCGTGGATTTAGAAATGATCCTGGATTTCCTTCGGCGCAAAACCTAGCTGCACATGTGTGCATATAGCATCTCTGGGAGTTAACGTGTACAAACCACTTGTTTGCCATATGAGGGTGAGGAACACACAAGGACAAGACTCGCCTGACCTGGATTATTTGATGGTTTTTAATAAACAGGCTGCCTTGTTAGCGGTGGTTAGGTTTTATGATTTGAGGCATTGCTATGAACAGTCATTATTTGTGGTCTCCTGTTCATTTTTCTTGGTTAAGTTCCTAGATTCAAAGCACAATAAACGTATAAATCTCGAAGTCATGGGTACCCAGTAAACGGGGAGTTTGAGAATGTGGTGGTCCATCAGGGAGACAGCACTTTCTGCCGTTCGGCGGGTGCTGAGGGAGTGAGCGTGTCTGGCAGTTCACCCTGGAGAAAACAGGAGCTGGTGGTCAAGTTTCAGACAGAGCAGGCAGCTGTGGTTAGGGTCCGCCCCCTCGGGCACATATTTTAAATGGGTGCCAAAAGCTCCAGGGTGATCCTGATAAGATGCGGCTTTATACCGTGTTTTCCTCCGAGCTGTCGAGAGTTGTCTGCAGACATGACCTCATCGCATAACATAGCTGTGAAGTCGGGAGGTTGAAGCATTACCTCCCGTCTGCAGGTGAGGCATCGCCACGTTCACTTCTGGACTTCTCTCAACGGCCCCACCGGATTTGACACACTTGCCATTTCTGTCCGTGCAAGCTCTGCTTTCAAAACACAACTCTCTTCTTACTACCGTTTCTCCCTCTGCCTCATAAATGCCTCTCCATGCTCTTCCCACCTCCTGCCCCGCTCCCCACGCCCTGCCTCCTGCACCGACCATGTCCCCACCCGCCCATCTCAGGCCATCAGTGCCTGCCCCCTGCCCCACCCCCCATCATCTTGCCACATCTCTTGGTGTCACCAAGAATATAGACACAGGTTGCAGCCAGTGTGCTTTGTCCTGCCATGAAGCGGGGATATGGCCAGGAAAGGAAAACTGGATTTTCGTCTTACGTAATCAGAGGGCTATTAGGTGCTGAAGTTGTTCCAATTGCTGCATTAGGTGGGTGGATACAGCCACAAGTGAGGTGGAATTCAGGCCCCACCAGGTTCTCCCAGTCCCAGAGAAGGACACATGGACAGACAGATTGGTCTGATGAAGGTCATCGGTATGTGATGCCCTGTCCCAGGGCTGGCAGGAGCACAGTGGTCAGCTCTGAGTTAGCCTGGAAAAGCACTTGGTTGGGAAGCCAGGGAGACGGGTTCCTTCTCAGTGTCTGGGGTGAGTTCTGATTGTCCAGAGTGGCCCTTGGCTAGCACAGCCACTGTCTTTCTGCCCAGAACAGCCCTGAGCTGCCTTCTCGTCATCCTGGGATCTTCCTGCACCCTCACTCCTGTTCTCCTCCTCTCTGAGCCACGGGGTCTCCTTTGCATTGCTTTCCTACCCCTTATGCCTTCGGACCCTCTCTTGTCCCCCGTCACCACCCCTTCTGCCTTTTGTTGCTCCTCCCTGCTTGCCTGCCCCTCCACCTTCACAGTGCTCTGTGTTCCCTCCCACAGATTCCCCCTTTGCTGCCTCTGCCTGTTCCATCATTGTCTCGAGGAGGCCAGCCTCTGCCATCCTTCCTGTTCGCCCACAGCTCTTCTGAGCCAACCAACGGGCACCTTGTCCCTTCCTGTCTCCCTTCCGCTCTGGCCTGTGTGATCTCTCCGACCTCAGAATGCCTCCAGCTCTGAGTATCATCTCTCTACCCCAAAGTGATCTTCTCACTGCCCCAGGTCCCCTGGTGGAAAGCCTCCGTAACTGGTGCAGTCTGGCCCCAGCCTTGGCTCCCTCTCCGCTGTCTCTCATGTCCCTGTTTGCTGCCTGCCACTCAGCCCATCCTCTGTCCCCCGGCCTTTGCTCTGGCTGTTCCCCCTGCCAAGAATCCCCCCGGATTCTCCATCTGCCCCAATTCCATGTGTCCTTGGGGAGCTGGCTGTGCCTCCGTCTCCTCCACCAGCACTGTCTGGTGCCCCTCCCCACCAACGGGACGAATCCATCTCCTCTGACCCTGGTCCTTCATCCCTGACCTTTGTCCTCTGTATCTCCTGTGGTGGTCCCCGGCTTATTTCTCTTGTTCCCACAGGCCGTTTTAGGGGGCTTGTCCTATACTGGGCACTTCTCCGAGGGCTACTTTTAGGGCCTGGCTTCTCTTTCTCCCACTAGACCAGGAGCCCAAGTGCAAGTCCCCAGCTACCATAGCCAGCTCAGGGCATTCAGCAAGCTCTTTATAAATGACTCCGGTGACCCTCCTCTCCTCCTCTTTCTCCAAGTTAGCCTGGGGGTCAGAGGAGGTTTAAGCCAGGGTCTCTGACTTCAGCCATTCTTCACCGTAAGCTGTTCTAGTTTTAGGTTTGCCCACAAAGCAGAATCTATCAGTCCAATCACAGAAGTCTTCTACGGAGAAGCAGAACTTAAGATTCATTCAGGTCCACCATCAAAATTCCAGTGTGTTCGTGACATATCCTAAATAGCCTATGGTTTAGTGTGTGGAAGCTTTTGTCACAAGGTACCTGAGGACGTGGAGCCAGCTGTGCTCATTCTGAGACTTGTCTGCGGCACGTTGCAGTGCCCCAGCAGGCACACAGGGGCAGAGGTCACAACAGTCCTGAGCATGGCGGCAACGCAAGTCCTCGCGTGGTTTTGTTTTAAGATGACAGGCATTGACATCACCCACTGAAGCATCCTTGTGCTTTCCTCCCAGGAGATGGCAGGCAGGGCTCTGAAGCAGACCGGCAGCCGGAGCATCGAAGCCGCTCTGGAGTACATCAGCAAGATGGGCTACCTGGACCCGAGGAATGAGCAGATTGTACGAGTCATTAAGCAGACCTCGCCAGGTGAGCTCAGACCTGCAGCCCTGTGGGGGATAGAAAAACACAACTCCACTTACAAGAAGGGAGGTGCAGTATGGCCCCGGCCCTTTGCCTCACTGCACTTAGTGGTGAGCTGGGCCTGCCTTGCTCTGCCTTCGGGCCCTGTGAGGGGAGGCAGCAGGTGGCCAATCACAGGACTTACCTGGGTCCTGAAATAGCCTGCGGTACTTCTGGCGGGGGGCGGGGGGGATGCCTGTATACATGCTTTGTTCTGGGAAGATTGGAAAACCCACTGGATATTAAAGTTAGGCCACCCAGCAGAGTGAGTTCTAAAATGTTCTTTCTATTTTCTCTTAGGCTTATGAGGGAGTCTTTGAAAAGGGAGGTTTATTTCATTGATCTTAGAACACACCTTTGCTCACACTCTTGCCTCAGAGCAGGCTGGCAGGCAGCTCTCGGGGCTGGTGGCCGTAGCGATGGCGCTAGGACGGCCCCCGCGGTGCCCCCGGGAAGGGCCAGATGCACCTGCACCACATGGTCTGCCGCACTGGATCTCAGTGAGTGTTTCTCTCCGCGGACGGAGCAGATGAGACGTTTTGGGTAGCTGAGGTCCAGGGGAGTGGTGAGGGATTTTTGGATGTTTAGCAAAAAGAATTTTCCTTATTTTGTAGATCTTTGATAAAACCCACTTCATCTATTGAGTGGGAAGTTGTATCTCTTTTGTTAAGAGAACACAGACTCTTGTTTTCTTGTTGATAGAAGGTCCTTGAATGATTGCTGCTGGCTCTCCAAATCAAGATTCTTAGAGTCCCAGGGTCTGTCTTGGAGCACAGCTCCAAGGGCAAGTGCAGGCCCATGTCTGTAATGACTTTCTTCTACTTCTGCCTTTGACATGTATTCACTGATACATCTTCTTAGCCCAGGAAAAGTCATTGTTTGGCTGTGCTTCTGCCCTAGATGATGTCTGTAGAGGTTCTGGGCTCTGCCAGGTGTCCCTGTGAGGGGCCTCTGGTGGGTGGGGCAGAGCCTTTGACCCAGAAGGTCGTCCGGATCTGCCCACAGCAGAGTTTAGCCTCTGTCAGAGGGCCTTCCAGAGGGCCTGGGGTCATCGCAGAGCCTGCGCGGCAGTGTTGGCCCCAAGGACATGGCCGGTGCAAGGGGCCAGCCTGAAAGAGCCAGAGCCAACGGAGCAGGTTCTCCTCTAATGCCATGTCCCCATTCTTTCCTCTGCAGGAAAGGGCATCGCACCAGCCCCTGTGCCACGGAGGCCAAGCTTTGAAGGAACAGGCGAGCCTTTCTCACCCTACCACCAGATGAGTGGGGCGGCCTACGAGGGCAGCAGTGCGCTGGAGGAGGTGCCTCGTCAGTACATGGACTTTCTTTTCGCCGGAAGCACTCACAGCGTGCCTGGTGGCCATCAGCACCAGCCCAAAGGCTATGCCGCAAACATGGAGGCCGCAGGGATGAACTTCCCAGTGGCTGGCCCCGGGGGCCAACCCCTCCCACTGCAGGGCCCCCACTACAGGCCACACCTACTGGTACCTGGGGAGCCGCTGGGCTATGGCATCCAGCGTAGCCCCTCCTTCCAAAACAAGGAAGCAGGGGCGTACGCAAACCTTGCTGCCAAGGGCCCAGCCGTGCAGCCCGGGGCCGGCCATGCGTTTCCACCCACTGGAGCAGCCACGGGGCTGTACATGCCCCACCCGCACCACAAACAGGCCCACCAGATGCACATGATGGGCTCCCGGGGCCAGGTGTTCACAAGTGACAGCCCCCCACAGAGTCTGATCACACCCTCCAGAAACAGCCTCAACGTGGATCTTTATGACCTGAGCAGCCCTCCTGTCCAGCAGTGGCAGTCATCTACCCTGTCCCGCCGTGACTCTCTTCAGAAGCCGGGCCTGGAGGCACCTCCCCGCCAGCACGTGGCATTCCTGCCCGAAGGCCCCGTCCCCAGCAGAACCAACTCCTTCAACAACCACCAGCAGCCAGTGGCCGTGCCCATCCGGGCAGGAGTGCCCAGCAAGACGGAGCCTTCCATGCCCTCCCCCAACACCATCACGGCTGTAACGGCCGCCCACATCCTGCACCCAGTGAAGAGTGTGAGGGTGATGCGGCCTGAGCCCCAGACGGCTGTGGGGCCCTCCCACCCGGCCTGGGTGCCAGCACCCACCCCTGGGGTGGAGAGTCTGGACTCCAAGGATGAGCACCCTCTGCCCCTGGGGGGCGCCAACGCATACCCGCTGGACGTTGACTATGGCAGCCCAGACCTGAGGTGCCCGCCCCCACCGTACCCCAAGCATTTGTTGCTCCGGAGTAAGTCAGAGCAGTATGACATGGACAGCCTGTGTGTGGGCATGGAACAGAGCCTCCGAGGCGGCCAGGCTGCCGAGCCTGCTGAGAGGAGTGACAAGAGCCACAAAAACGCCAAAGGGGAGAAAGTGGGGAAGGATAAAAAGCAGATTCAGACCTCTCCTGTTCCCGTTCGGAAAAACAGCAGAGATGAAGAGAAGAGGGAATCTCGCATCAAGAGCTACTCGCCGTATGCGTTTAAGTTCTTCATGGAGCAGCACGTGGAAAATGTCATAAAAACCTACCAGCAGAAGGTCAACCGGAGGTTGCAGCTGGAACAGGAAATGGCAAAAGTAATTTCTAATTATGTTCTTATCATTTGACCCTGGCTCTTTCCTAAATTGGTAGTGGGAATTACAGCAGAATTCCTTTTTTGTTTCTGCTTTATGCATCTTCATTACAAATGATTCATCTCACAGGGCAATGATATGGTTACAGGGTGAACACCTTGGAGAAATGACACATATTTCAGGCTCCCTTGCCTGTTCACCCTGACTCTGCAGGGGAGCAGTGAAAACTTAGTGTGATGCAGCCAACAGGCAGATCACCAGATCGATTTTTATGGTGTGTACTTATTCCGTAACAAAATTTGTTAGTAACTGGTATTTAAACATTTTGAAAGAGGAGAAACAAAGTTTGAGGTTCTACAAATTGAAATTTGGGGATTTATAAGGGAAAATATATCTGGTAATAATCTTTGTATCCTTTAATTAGCAAATAATATATATTTTTAAAAGATTTTATTTATTTGAGAGAGAGGCAGAAAGAGCACAACCAAAGGGAGGGGCAGAGGCTAGAGGGAGAGGGACATCCCAGTCCCCTGCGATCATGACCTGAGCCGAAATCAGATGCTTAACTGACTCAGCCACCCAGGTGCCCCAGTAAATAATATTTTAAATGTACCTCAGTTGACACTAATCTGCTAGAGAAGGTAATTAATGAAATGATCTAAATTAAAATGTTACAGTAGGGGCGCCTGGGTGGCTCAGTGGGTAAAAGCCTCTGCCTTCGGCTCAGGTCGTGGTCCCAGCGTTCTGGGATCGAGCCCCACTCTGCTCAGCAGGGAGCCTGCTTCCACCTCTCTCTCTCTGCCTGCCTCTCTGCCTACTTGTGATCTCTGTCTGTCAAATAAATAAATAAATAATCTTTAACACAAATAAATAAAATGTTACAGTAAATTTAAATCACACAAAGCCAGTCATTCCAAATTCTAAAAATCAGATCTGTGTCCTTACTTTCTACTCTCCCATTTTCATTGACGTTTCCTTGTTCCCATTTTCCTTGAGCTATTAAATTATTAGATTGCTCTTAGAGTTCTAGGAACTTTGTGGTCCCTTTTTTTTTTTTTTTTTTTTTTTTGCAGATTTTTATTTATAGAAGTTTCCTGTGGAACCTAAAATCACCCGTTTTGTCTTCCTTTTAGATTCTAGACTTGTGTCTACATAAGCGTATAAAGAACAGAACCAGTTGTTGTCTTGCTTGTAGTATACTGGACCCATTCAGTGTTCTTGTTTCTATAAATTAAGTTAGGACCCTTGTATCTCCTGCCCCATCTGTTTCCTCCCACGGACTCCTCTAACATGACTTCCTTGTTTTCCTTCCCCACAGGCTGGACTCTGTGAAGCTGAGCAGGAACAGATGAGGAAGATCCTCTACCAGAAGGAGTCTAATTACAACAGACTGAAGAGGGCCAAAATGGACAAGTCCATGTTTGTGAAAATCAAAACCCTGGGGATCGGTGCCTTTGGAGAAGTATGCCTTGCTTGTAAGGTGGACACTCATGCCCTGTATGCCATGAAGACCCTGAGGAAGAAGGATGTCCTGAACCGAAATCAGGTGGCCCATGTCAAGGCTGAGAGGGACATCCTGGCCGAGGCGGACAACGAGTGGGTGGTCAAACTCTACTACTCCTTCCAAGACAAGGACAGCCTGTACTTTGTGATGGACTATATCCCAGGGGGAGACATGATGAGCCTGCTGATCCGGATGGAGGTCTTCCCTGAGCACCTGGCCCGCTTCTACATTGCCGAGTTGACTCTGGCCATTGAGAGTGTCCACAAGATGGGCTTTATCCACCGAGACATTAAGCCAGACAACATTTTGATAGATCTTGATGGTCACATCAAACTGACAGATTTTGGCCTCTGCACTGGGTTCAGGTGGACTCACAATTCCAAATACTACCAGAAAGGTATTGTCTTAGACGTGCCGCGTCCACCTTCTACATCTAGACATAACTAAACCATCTAAGGCAACTCTTTCCCATCTGCGTGGTTCCTGATCATTTGAAATGATCTGTTTTCTGTTATTTTATAATTTGGTATGACATCCTTTTCTGCCTGAAGCAGTAGTATGATATGTGGGGAAAAAAAGGTTTTTAAATTAATGGATTCAAGTTTTACTCTAGTATTTTTAGGACAATAGGCTATGGGGTATCATGGGACCTTTGTGGGAACCATCACTATGTCCTTATAAAATGAGCCTTAAAAAATAAGTTTCACAACCTCCCAAGAGTCCTCTCTCCTAGTTAATGTGAATCTCTCTATAGGTATCTGTAAGTACAGATATAGGTTAACTCCATCTTCTGTAGTTCTGCTAGCCATTAGCTTACTTATGACTCAGTTTCTTGAGATAGTTATTTTAATACCAAGGCTCAGTCATCTCTTTTCTTTTTTAAAGTAATCTTTACATGTAACGGGCTTGAACTCACAACCCCGAGATTAAGAGTTGCATGCTCTATCCATTGAGCCTCATGCATTTATTTTTTCACTCAAAACTAATCCTAAATCATTTAATCTTTCCCATTTTCTGGCATTAAAGGCACTTTTGTTTATACTTTTTAAATCATCTCATGCTTTTCCATGCTCATCTTGCAACGTGTCTTGTCAGACAGGTAGTAGGCTTTGGCCAGAGTGCTGTGTCTGATATTCCCATAGTTACCTGAGCTTTTCTCCTGGCACATCACGATGCTGTCATCTGCACAGCGCCCAGCTCCTCTCATTGCCTCATCCATCTTTCTTAGTGTTGGTTACCTCTTGGCTTGAAACTCACACCCAGGAATCATGGACCACCCCTGCAGAGCAGTTGGGGAGGATCCTTTCTTGTAATACGTCTGGAGCTGAACTGAATTACTTGGAAGTTGTGGATTTGTTGCATCATTGAATAGTGGAAATTCACTTTGTTTTTTATTCTCTTCTTTCACTGCCCCTGATTTCTGGGTGAAAGGGAGCCACATCAGACAGGACAGCATGGAACCCAGTGACCTCTGGGACGACGTGTCTAATTGTCGATGTGGAGATAGGCTGAAGACTCTGGAGCAGAGAGCCAGGAAGCAGCACCAGAGGTGTCTGGCGCACTCCCTGGTTGGGACCCCAAATTACATCGCGCCGGAAGTGCTCCTCCGAAAAGGTTTGTGCTTCCGGCCACAGGCAGCTGCCCAACTGGCAGCCATCTTGACTTCAAAACCTGTGGAGCCAGATGACCTCTGAGTCTCTCCAGCTCCAGCTTTCTAAGGCTGAATGTTCTCGTTGTATTTCTGTACTCGTGGAAGCCCGAGAGGAAATTATTTCCCTCACAGGCCTCCAGTGTGTCTCACATCTGTTTTGCAGCTGCTGTGGCTTCTGGGGTGAAAGAGGACACACACCATTAGACCTGCCTCACTAGCTTTGGCTGGGATAGATTGGGTGTAGGGTGTGAGCTTTCTGTCTAGAACCCAAGAGAATATCCACAACTGGTTTTAACAGAGACAACTCTGAGGGACAGGGACACTATTCGGTCTCCCTGAACCGTACATGCCCAGGTTCCTTGCTGCTTATAGCATATCCAGTTGGCTAGGAAGTATGACAGAACGTTAGTTTTATTTTCCTCCCTTTCTCCCCTGTTAGTCCAGAAGTGCTGGCAGGTGAGATTTGGGGACAGTGGTATGCGTGACATTACAAGCATTCAGTAAAATTGATCTGTGTGGATGTTCTATCAAATACTCATTTGACTGAGTACAAGAGGAACCTTTTCAGTGATAGCTGTGGGGCTCAGAGTGACAGTGCAGTAAATCCAAAGGTCGGTGATCTGTCTTTTTACATGTGTTGTTTCGAGTCTTTGAAGTCTGTTCAAGTCAGTTTTCTTTGTTAGCTGTGGAAATCCAAGGCAAATCACTTAACCACTCAGAGCCACAGGCATAACAATAACTACCTTGAGAGGTGGTTGTGAATACTGGCCTCACTTCCCCGGAAAGATGTAGTTCTCTCCTTCCTCTCGCGGTGGGAGGTGGGCCGTGTCTCTGGCATCCTGGCGCGTGCCGCAGTCCAGGCACCAGGGGTCGGTGTTACCCTGCCGCCTGCACTGCCACACCAGGCCGGCAGAGGTGGGGTCGGGGCAGGGTTAGAAAACACTGCCGGCAGGTCTCCAGGCCCAGTTCAGGCTTGGCAAGGATCAGGTGACATCAGGACTAGAGCATGGCTGGGACTGGGATACAGAGCTCTGAAGGAAAAGTGGGAGAAAATAAAAGAAAAACGGACCTGTTCTGCTGCCTTGATGAGGCCAGCCCCCCCTGCCCAAGCCACAGGGTGCCCCGCCTCAGCTCCTGTGTCTTGGGAGCTCCGTGAGGAAGGGCCTGGCTCCGTTGAGTGTGTCAGACCATGTCTTAGGAGACAGTTGTCTCCATTGCCAAAGGGCCCCCTTTCCCTCTTCTGCTCCGTATTCCTCAGCTTCTTCCAAAATCAACTTAGCCAGCCTCCCCAGAAAGCCCTTGAGGCTGGCAGGTGTAGCACTTGCTGTTTTTCAGTTGGTCCTATTTTAATTGACGTCTTTGTGTATTCTTTTTTTTTTTTTTAAGATTTTATTTACTTATTTGACAGAGATCACAAGTAGGCAGAGAAGCAGGCAGAGAGAGTGAGAGGGAAGCAGGCTCCCTGCCGAGCAGAGAGCCCGATGCGGGACTCGATCCCAGAATCCTGGGATCATGACCTGAGCCGAAGGCAGAGGCTTAAACCACTGAGCCACCCAGGCACCCTGTCTTTGTGTATTCTTTAAGGACTTAAAATCCTGGCTAGTAGTGTTGCTAACAATAACAATAGGCTTTTAAAATTAGAAAGTTCTATGACACAGGCATCCTGTGTTCATCACAGACTAATGGTAGAAAAGAAGAGAACACACGAAGACCCGCGCTGTCCCGGCAGGCGTCCCGTCCAGACTTCTCTTCTGAGCCACACGTGCAAGGAGGTGCATTTTGTGTAGGCTGGTTTTCTTTCACGTAACATGTATGCTGCTTGGACATGCTTTCCCCCTTAACAGTCAGCATTTGAGGATTTCACAGAATTCTTCTCTGAGAAGAATATATGCCTGTGCTGGAATTGAGTGAGACTCTGTCTTTCAGGATACACTCAGCTCTGTGACTGGTGGAGTGTTGGTGTGATTCTCTTCGAGATGCTGGTGGGGCAGCCGCCCTTTCTGGCCCCTACTCCCACAGAAACCCAACTGAAGGTAGGAATTAATGAGCCTATGCATCCGCTTGCTGCAAACACACGTCGTTTTCTGATGAACCTGTGAATCTCCAGTCAGCATTTGACCTTTCATTCTGAATAGTGTTGGATTGTCGGTTGTGTATTTTAAAGTATTATAATTATTATTACCTGTATAAAAATTTTTATTTTACTAATGCCACAAAGTTAGACCTGTGTTTTGATATATATATGTGTAGCTGAAGTTTTACTTGAACCAGTGGCCAGCCACCATCTTGAACCATGAACAGAGAGACGCTGTAAAGGTGCACTGTACATCATTCCCTGCTGCCGCCCAGGCCCGCCTTGCAAAAAACACTGAAAACTCTATGAACTAGACCTAAAGAAACCAGATTTTCTTTGGGTGTTATACTGCATTATACGCTATATTATCGTTTGCAGATTGTCAGCTGTGTGGTTGGGCTAGTTGTACATATTCCTAATATCAGTTGGAAAGAATATTTACTCTTTCAATCATTTAATACTAAATAACTAGTTTTAGAATGATAGCCATTATTCTCTGAAATAAATGATTTGATTACTTAAGGATTGAACAGAGAAGCTGATGAAATCTTTGAGACTTCCCTTAACAGTGCACTTAACCACCAGCATAGTGTTCACTGACAATTCTGTGAAGTATCCGTATGTCCCAGAGTCAATGTTGGGCCTTAAATTAATAATCCCTTACTTAGAAAAACCCTAAATGAAGGCTTAGTTTTCACTCAGGTAATAATAAAAATGCAATTTGACATTATCTATATCCTAATTGAATTGCTGAACCGTTCACTAATTTGCCTGCATGATAATAACCCAATGTTTTTATTGTGATAAAATTTGCCAATTTAACCATTTTTAATTTTACAGTTCATTGGCATTGAATGCATTCACAGTGTTGTACAACTGTAACCATTACCTGTTTTTAGCTATTTTTATCATCCCAAACAGAAACTGTACCCATTAAACCATAACTCCCCTTCCTCATTCCGCCAGACTCTATAACCTCTCCTCTTCTTCTGTGTCTGTGAAGTTGCCTAGTCTAGGTGCCTCGTGAAAGTGTAATAACCATACTTGTCTTTTCATGACTGGCTAAATTTGACTTACCATAATGTCTTTGGGGTCCATCCATGCTGTAGCACATATCAGAATTTCCTTTCTTTATAAGGCTGAAGAATATTCCAGTGTATGTGTACAGCACATTTATCTATCCATCATGTGGTGATGGGTCACTTGGGCTTGTTCTACATTGTGCTGGTTGAATAATGCTGCTGTCAACATGAGTGCATATACAAGTACTGCTTTCTTTTTGGGGGTTATATACCCAGAAGTGAGATGGTCAGATCATGTGGTCATTCTGTGTTTAACCTTCTGAGGAACCACCAAACTGTTGGCCCCAGTGGCTGTTTGATTTTACATTCCCATCATCCATGCACGAAGGGTCCAGTTTCTAAACATGCTCATCAACACTTACTTTACTTGTTGTTTTTTTAATCATAGTCATCCCAGTGGATATGAGGTGGTAACTCATTGTGGTTTTAATTTGTATTTCCCTGATGATAGTGAGTGAGCCTCTCTTTGTGTGCTTATTGGACATTTGTACATGTTTGGAGAATGTCTGTTCAAGTCTTTAGCTCTTTTTTAATCAGGTTACTGTTATTGTTGAATTGTAGGAGATCTATATATTCTGGACATTAATCCCCAATCAGATATATGCTTTGCAAATATATTCTCCCATTCTGGGAGTTACCTTTTCACTCTGTTAATAGTGTCCTTTGGTGCACAAAAGTTTTTAATTTTGATAAAGTCCATTTTAGGTATTTCTGTTTTGTTGCCTGTGCTTTTGGTATCATATCCAAGAAATTGTTGCCAAATCCAATGTCATGAAGATTTTCCCCTATGTTTTCTTCTTTGACTTTTATAATTTTAGCTTTATTAAAACAACTACTCAAGTTCAAACCAGCTCTCCCACCGATACACCCACCTGTCTCCATGCCTTACCAATGCCCTGTCACCCCAGCCTGTAGCCTGATAATTTGGCCTTGCTTTATCCTGATTCTAAGTATAAATAATAGCGACGTCCCTTAGGTTTTCTCTTCATAGTAGATGCACTTCATGACATGTATTTACTGAACGTCCTGATGGCTGGTTTGTGCAGTTGACCGTCACAAGCATGAGGCCAAGACCATAGGTTCTGTCATCTTTATTCTCCTAGGTGAGGTTGTCTTTTTTTTTTTTTTTAAACAAAATCCCAATGGACCATCTCTTGGCCAAAATAAGTACTGAATGCAAACCATGATGGTTCAATAGAAATCTCTTGCATAAGCTAAAGAAATGACTCCGGTGATCGGCCTCTTCATTTTTATGGAAGTCACAAAATTCTTTTGCTTAACGGCATTTCTGATAGAAGAAAGCCTGTCTATTATGATCTGCTTGGCTTACGCACCCCCCCACCTCAGGCTGTGAGCCTGCTACTTACCCATGTTGGCCTTTGATAGCGGCTCAACTTTGCACCTGCTGCTCCTCGATCTTTTCTAAATATCCTCCCATCGTCAAAGTCCAAATATTTGAAAGCCATGTCATCACATATTATCTCAGAACTGCCCTAAATGAGACTTAAAATGTGAAAAGAAAGGAAAACTTTAGTTTTGTTGTCTCTTCAGGTCATAAACTGGGAGAACACGCTCCACATTCCAGCCCAGGTCAAGCTGAGCCCCGAGGCCCGGGACCTCATCACCAAACTGTGCTGCGCAGCCGACCACCGGCTGGGGAGGAATGGGGCCGACGACCTGAAGGCCCATCCATTCTTCGGGGCCATTGATTTCTCGAGTGACATCCGGAAGCAGCCAGCCCCCTATGTCCCCAAGATCAGCCACCCTATGGACACCTCAAATTTTGACCCTGTAGATGAAGAAAGCCCTTGGAATGATGCTAGTGAAGATAGCACGAAGGCCTGGGACACACTCACCTCTCCAAATAACAAACACCCTGAGCATGCATTTTATGAGTTCACTTTCCGAAGGTTCTTTGATGACAATGGTTATCCCTTTAGGTGCCCAAAGCCTTCAGGAGCAGATGCTTCCCAGGCTGAGGACTCTGATTTGGAAAATTCTGATATGGTGGATCAGACTGAAGGTTGCCAGCCAGTGTACGTGTAGACAGTGACTTGGAATCCCTGCCACTCTGCTTTTTCAGACGTCCAGGGGGCCCAGAGCTGGTTTCCTAACAGGCCTGATGGAGAGTTGAGGTCAGCTTTGTTCAAGTTAGTCCATTGGTTACTTCACCTGAAGTTCTGGTCTTCATCAAAAACCCCGAAAACAAACAAAAAAGCTTTTTAAAAAAAGGATTCAAGTCTAGCAGATTCTGGTTGATGGGGGTGGGGGACAGGTGTCAGCATTGCCTTGAATTGAAATTGGCTTTTGAGGACCTTCACTGCATTAAAACAATATTTTTAAAAATTTAGTACAGTTTAGAAAGAGCACTTATTTTGTTTATAGCCATTTTTCTTACTAAATTATAGGGATTAACTTTTGACAAATCATGCTGCTGTTATTTTCTACATTTGTATTTTATCCATAGCACTTATTCACATTTAGGAAAAGACATAAAAACTGAAGAACATGTGATAAGAAATCTCTGTGCAATAATGTGTAAAAAAAAAAAAAAAGGTAACACTGTTCTGATATTACTGATACCATTTTATTCACACAGTGGTTTTTGTTTTTTATTTTTCCCACATTTCAAAATTGTGATATAATGTTAAAAGCTGCTTTTTCTTTTTTTTTTTTTTCTTTTTGCATATGATAGTATACTAGGAAGTGTGAGCAAGGTGATTATGTGGGTGTGATTTCAGATGTCTGGTGTGTAGAGAGTACTGCATGAGCAGGGTTTTTCTATTATAAAATTACCATATCTTGCCATTCACAGCAGGTTCTGTGAATAGTTTTTACTGAGTATCTTTAAATGAGATGTTCTAGACAGTTTGCTGATAACGTATCGTGTGGGTGACTTCTTTGCTATGATTGTATCCCTTATTGTTTTGTCAAAGAAATGCAGATGTGTAACTGCGAAGTGATTTTTGTGTGTGCGTCTTGGGTATGATTGGATTCTTTGGGGGGTAAACTTAAATATTTGTCACATACTAAACTTGTATACATCAAAAGGGATTAATTTAGCTATGCCAAAAAATATTAAGTTAATCATCGAACTCTGTCCATTTCGCTAGTCAGTATACTCTCATTGGCATAGCTGATATGTGGAACCCTGTGGCCACGGCCCGGCTGCCAGCACACTGCCCGCACTGAACGGTTTGCGTGATGTCATTCCTCCTGTCACTGTAGACAAGGGAGGTGTTATGACCATGATGAAATTTAATTCTTTTCACTTTTTTTTTTGGTGTGCTTTGAAGTATCAATCTTAACTTGGTTTTTAAAAATACACTTTTCTAATCTTTGTAAAACAGCAAGGATTATTCAAAGTGACATTGGAATAAAAAAATAATTAAGCCATACGTATTTTCTTAGAAGTGTAGGTGTATATATAACTACATAGATAAACACAAAATATTCCTTATTTCAAGTATGATTCCTATTTAAAGTGATTTATTTCTCAGTAAAAAGTTCAATTCTTTTTTGCTTTTTAAAAATCTGATGTGTCATATTTTTCATTATGTTATTCCACATATTTTTCCTTGAATTTTTTAGCATAATGTATCCATTATTTAGTATATATCTAGGCAACAACACTTACAAGTTTATCAGTGTCTAAACTAAGAAAAAACAAAAAAAATGACTGTGTACTGGTTTACATTTGTATGAATGGCAAATTCTGAAGTCTGCTGTGCTTGTATCGTGACTGTCAGTATTTTCGCTATTTTATAATAACGCCCTGTTATTTACAGCGCTCTGACATACTTTCATGTGGTAGGTTCTTTCTCAGGAACTCAATTTAACTATTATTTATTGATATATCATTGCCTTTGAAAAGCTTCTACTGGCACAATTTATTATTAAAAGTTTGAATCCAAATCCTTTGGTGTCATGTTGTACTGGAATCTGTAATTTCTTGCTGTTGTCAGTGTGTTTCTCAGTGATCCGCATGCAGCCAGGACTGCCAACTGCTGATGGAGGCACTGTCACGAGAGGGAGGGAGAAGAGCCTCCCCAGACAGGGTTCTGGCTCAGGAAGGAAGGGTCAGGTGTGGGAAAAATGAGTTTTCAGGTTATACACAGAAAGTCCAGGTCAGGGTATGGTTCTGTGACCTACCTTTTCTTCCGTAAAACGTTGACAAAATATACTTCACTAGGATCAGCAGGTGGATTAAGTGGGATATCAAATATGTATGGCAGGTGATAAAATAAATCCTGATCAGGAGCTGATTCCCCTTCGTGAGACGCTTAAACTAAGAGGACTACGGTAATTCCCTGAACTTTGGTTTAAAATGGTTGGTGGAATTTCAGAAAATATTATAGTTTGTATTCTTTCTGTTAATCTATTGAATAGTTATAATCACGTGGTTCAAAAATCAAAACGTGGACACCTGGGTAGCTCAGTCGGTTAAGTGACTGCCTTCCTGTCAGGTCATGATGCGGGTCCTGGGATCGAGCCCTGCATCAGGCTCCTTGTTCAGCGAAGAGCCTGCTTCTCCTTCTGCCCCTCACACTGTTTATGCTCTCTCTCTGTCTCTCTCTCTCTCAAATAAAATCTTTTAGAAATAAAATAAAATTAAATAAAATGGTTGGTGGAATTTCAGAAGATAGTTTGTTTTCTTTCAGTTACTCTTTTGAGTAGTTATAATCCTATAGTTTGAAAACCAAAACATGTAAAAGCATATACAAGAGAATGTCTCCTATTCCTTTTTCTAGCCATTCAATTCACCTCTCACAGTTATTGTGTGTCCTTAAAATGAAACCTTATGCATACACAGCACAAGAAAATGCATACATTTTACCTCTTTTACACAAATGGGAGAATGTTATACTTTCTGTATCTGTTTTCTTCACTTGGCAGTCCAAGTTATCACTCATCATGTTTTATTACACTATGTGATATTTCATCACGAAGGTGTATTGTAATCAATCAAGCAAAGTCCCATATCAACAGACATTTTGGTTTCTGAGCTTTTTCTATTATAAATAATGCTGGAATAAATAACCATCTGGGATAAAAAAAGCTGGAATAAAAAAGCCATCATTTTGTGCATGTACAAGTACATATATAGGATAGTTTCCTAGAGGTGGAATTGCTAGGTCAAAAGTTAAGTATATTTGTAATTTTTATTGCCAAATTGCCCAGCAGAGATCTTGGGAGAACTCTTCCATGGCTCTCTCCTATGCATTCTTGGGTATACCAAGAAGGCAAGAAGAAGGGATACTTGACCACTTTTCACATGGACTGTTTCTCAGGTTAGGGTTTGTAGCGAGGAACCCTGAGGGGGGAAGTAATGTCTCCCTCTAAAACAAAAAAACAAAACAAAGAAAAACAAGCTTGCTTATTCCTTGCTATAAAAGGGGTAGGTTCCTCGGGCTCAGTGTACCTCACCAGAATCCCTTTGGGTCTCCTGCGCTTCCCCTGTGGGACTTGGGGGCAGGGAGATCCGTGCAAACACACCAATGCTCATGCTGCTTAATGTTCAGTGAGTAATAAAGTCCTGTGTGTCTGATCCTGGAGTCCCTTGTCTTATTTCAGGATTCATGAAAGAGTGACAGGCTAACTCCTTAGCTTATAAGTAGGGTAAAATCGAATCTTAGACCTGACCACAGGTATTATGCCAATAGATACCCCCAAGAGAAACATATGGGAGTGTTCACTTACTGCTTTGCCGGCTGCACAGTGTAGTATCAACTTTTTTGATCTTCGTCCACCAACTAAGTTAAAATATGTGTGTGTGTTGATGTACTTTTGACATTCCTCTCATTTGGAAAGAGGTTGAGCATTTTTGTGTATGCTTAATATTCAAGTGCAAATCCTTAAAAAGCAATGGTTCTAATTTTATGCATCATTTGAGTGTGGGTGCTTAAGGGTATCCCAAAAGATTTCCATTCACTTCTTACTCTTGGTCTTCTCTTCCTGCTCAGCTCCAGTGAATTAACTGGGCTGAAGGCCAGATAACAGATTACTGAGAACAGACCCTTCAGTGTTTTGACAGATTCCATAGGAGGTGAATACACAGCTCAGAATGTTGCAAGGACACAGCCAGACCGAACTTCAGCATATCTGTGGTCATTGCTGGGTGTGACTGGAGTACGTACCGTTGAGGGAAAAAAATACATTCCTTCGAGGTTTCCTCCTTCACACTTGGAATGTTATGTGTCCTTTGATAAATCTGAAAGCAAATCTCAGAGAAAAACAGTAGCCAGCATGGCGGGCTTCCTCTGAACCTCCTATGGTCTGAACCATTATTCAGTTGCAAAAAAAAAACAAAAACAAAAACAACTTTCTAAAGATTTTTGTTTGCGAGAGAGAGAGAGCTTAAGTGGGGAGGAAAGGCATAGGATGAGGGAGAAGCAGACTCCCTGCTGAGCAGGGAGCCCGCTGTGGGACTGGATCCCAGGACCCTGAGATCATAACCTGAGCAGAGGGCAGATGCTTAACCAACCCAGGTGCCCTCAGTTGCAAATTTTTTAAATGCAGTTTATCAAATTCATAATACTTCCTCCAGATTCTACTTATGGACCAACTTTAAAGCCCAGTACTTAATATTTTATTTCCATTGGCAAAAATTCAACATAATAAAAGATCTTTGCTATTAAAGTGCGTATTTGTAAGTACTACTATGCTGGCATTATTAACCATTAATTATTTTCAATCAATAAAGAACTTTTCCTCAGCAAGTGAATTTTCCATTTCCGAAAGTGACAGCTTAATGGACAAGATGTGCTTATTCACTGTAGAAAGGTAGAAATATTTTATTGTTATTGAACACTAGGATGAAATACATATGGCCCACTGTTAAGAGGAGAAAACTAGCTTGAATGGCAACTTTGTTTTTCTTTTGCAACTCACATCAGTGTTCTAATTTTTGTTTCCACCATCAAATATACTTTAGAAAACTCAAGAGGAAAAGGAAAGCCTACTGTATTTGTGGATAGTTTTGCTCACCATCTTCTTTCTTCCTGTTATTGTTAGGATTTTTATCTTTTCCTATCTTTATAGAAAATGTCCTTTATCCATTCTTTTAGGAAAGGTCAACGGGTGACAAATTCTGTTAGGTTTCCCTCATCTGAGAATGTCTTCCTCTCCCCTTTTCCCCTGAAAGGTACTTTAGGTATACTTACTTTGGGTATAATCTCATTTGGGTGTAGGATTCTAGATTGATAGTTGTTCTTTCAGCACTTGGGAAATATGCCCCTTCCATCCAGCTTCCATGGTCTCTGATGAGAATCTATTATCATTCTATTTTTCCTTTATAGACAAGGTCATTGTCTTTCTCTGACTCCAAAATGTTCTTTAATTGCTTTTCAGAAGTTTAGTTATGTTGTGTGCTGGCTTGGATTTCTTTAGATTTACCCTGTTTGTGGTTCACTCAGATTCTCGACTATGTAGGTTCACATCTCTTGCCAAATTTGAGAAGTTTTCAGCCATTATTTCATTGAGCACTTTTTCATCCCTGCGCTGTTTCTCTTCTCCGTCCAGTACTCTGAAGATGCAAGTATTACATCTTTTGTTTGCCCTGAGGCTCTGCTCATCTCCTCCCCACCACTTCACCCATTTTCTCTGTGCTGCTCAGGCTGGGTAATTTCTGTTGTTCTTTTAGTTCACAGATTCTTTACTCTGCCCCCTCTCTTCTACTCTTGAGCCCATCCATGGAGCTTTGTATTTCAGTTATTATATTTTGGGGACCACAAAATAACATTTGATTCTTTATATCTTCTGCTTCTTTGCTGAAGCTTTCTACCCTTTTTTTTTTTTCAAGAACACAGTTGCTCTTTGAAGCATACATTGTGATATAAAATCTTAGGTAAGTCTAATACCTCGGCATTGTTGTCTACTGATTTCTTTCAAAGATCTTCCTGATTCTTGGTGTGATCCTCAGTTGTGAACCTGGACATTTTGCATTACATTCCGAGACTTTGGATCTTCTGTTTTAGCTGGCTGTCATGGGCATTGTTCTGGCAAGGAAAGAAGGACATAACTGCCTCATTATTGCCTAGTGCAGGCAGAAGTCAGCCGCTCAGCCTCTTTTTGATAACGCAGGGACAGGGACATTTCCTTGTTAACTGCTGAGCGGGGGTGATGTATCTGCTGTCCAAGTTGTGTCCACTGACATCTTGTTGGGGTGACCTCATTATCACTGAGCAGTCCCGACTTTGCACAAATCCTCCTCTGACACCATTCTAGTGATGGGGGAGAGAGATGCTTTATTATTTTCATGTATTAGACACCAAAGTCCAGGTTCCCCATATTTTTCACTTAGACTGCCAAGTTGGGAAAGGCATCACCAGCCAACGGGAATGAATATCCCAGCCTCCTACTTGGAGTTCTCTGAAATCACCCTAGCAGGAATGTTAAGGAACCTCATTTCAGCCTTGCAAGAGTAGAATTGTAGGCTTCCACTTTGCCTTTGCTGGCATGGCATTTTAGGGTGAGCGTGTGGTACCACAGTTTTCTCTGGCAGTTGGCTCGAGTAGAGAGCGATGACGATCTGAAAGCTGTCTTGCTAGTCTACCCCTTTCTTCCTCCACTAGCTAGAGAGAGCAGGCTTTTGTTGGGACTCTTTTTGCCTGTGCTTGTTGGCATTTCCAGGCTGCTGGCTTCCAGCTCCAAGTTTGGAACACTGAGGCAGAAAGAAAACCCAGAGAACTCACTACTTTGTCATTCCTTGGAGACTGAGGTCCCTAGCTGCTTGGTTTCCGCCTCTCTACCTTTCAATGTTTTTTGTTTTATGTGTAATGTCTAAGAGTTTTCGTTGTATTTAACAGGAGGGATAGGGAAAAGTATGTATACTCCATCTGAAAGTGGAAGAGGGTTTCAATTTCAACTTCAGTTTTAACTAATTAAAACTGAAAATTCCGTTCCTCAGTCATACCAGCCTCATTTCATGTGCTCAGTAGCTACACATGGTTAATGGCTACCATGCTGGATAGCTCAGATCTGAGACAGTAGTTCTCCAGTTTTGCATTAATCCTTGCACTGACAAACATCTTGCTGAATTTTTAAAAAGATTTTATTTATTTCAGAGACAGAGAGAATGGAAACAGGGGGAGGGGCAGAGGGAGAAGGAGAGAATCTCAAGCAGATTCCACCCTGAGCACAGAGCCCCAATGCGGGGCTTGATCTCATGACCCTGAGATCATGGGCTGAGCCGAAATCAAGAGGTTGGATGCCCAACTGACTGAGCCACCCAGGCACACTCTTGCTGAATTTTAAGATAAGGATAAGCTAGCCTTCATCTCTTATGCATCATTTACACTTGGGCAATGGAGAGACCACACTCTCTCTCAAGGAGCAGAGTCAACTGAAGATCTACGGTACATCCAAAACTACCTTTGGTTCAGCAGCATCATTGACTATTCCTGCTACACTGCTCTGACTACGTGGTGTTTCCTAAAATCACCAGTTTCCTTTTCTTTAAGCTGGTGACTAATGTCTCCAAAAGGATCACGATAGCTTATTGCAATAAGTCAAACTAGAAGACATGCAGCATGTCTACTACAGCAATCTCTCACTTGTCTTGCCAGACGTCGCCATTCGATCAAGAAACCCCTTCCAGCTGAACCCAAACCTGGCCTCAAAATCCAACTCAGTGCTTGGAGAAGTTCTTTTTGATTGATCAAACCAGGCATCAAGATAATACCTTGTTAACACTCTTAGCACAGCAATGCCAACCTCTTGAATTCCCCTCTTTCTCCTTTGACCCTATTACCTCTTACCTCCTGTGAAAGCCTCAATGCTCATTTATTCCTTCCACTGACCTCTAACTCTTACATCAATATGATCACAGGTGCCCACATTTTCCCTGTGCATAAAAATGAACTGGCTTCAATGATGCCTGTAGCTTGTGTTTTTAAATTCTTGAAGCAGGGCCGTATAAGAGGAAGAGTCCTTGGCAGGGAATCCAGGGCCTTGATTCTAAGCCCAGCTTTGTATAACTTTGGGTAAGTTAGAGCTTCTATCAGATTTACTAGTTACGCAGGTCAGAGAGAATCTGGCTTTTAAGTTATTCTTAAGAATTAGTGACTTCTAAGGGTTGTCTCCAAGGCTGCTAGGGCAAGAGGGCCCTGCCCTTTGCTTCTCTCATATACTAGTTGTGCTTGTATTTTGCATAGGTTTTCCAAAAAAAGCGTTCTAACCAAAACAAGTTTTAAGACCACCAGTTTACATGATTGGTAAAGTGTTTTCTTTGTTGTTAAAAGCCAATTTTAAGGTTTATAAACATAATAAATGTATATAGTTTTGAAGAGACTTCAAAAAAAGAAGTCTGTGTCCATCTCTTCCCATTTCCCGCTCCCCAAATACAACCAACTGTCATTTTTTGTTATTTCCTCTAGTATTTCCATTGTTGGTAATAAGCTTCTAATGGTATTTCTTGACTTACTTATTTCAAATATTTTTTATCAATAGCATATTATGGTCATTCTCTTATAGTCCCCTTCCCAACCTCTGTTTCCTAACAAAGTTCTACCACAATTTTTTGTTAAATCAATTGTCAGTGTAAATACTACTGATACTGTGCTATGTACTCTTTGAGCCAAATACTATATTGTGATTATGGTTTTCTTTCTTTTTTCTTTTCTTTTAAGACTTTATTTATTTATTTGACAGAGAGAGAGAGATCACAAGTAGGCAGAGAGGCAGGTAGAGAGAGAGGGGGAAGCAGGCTCCCTGCCAAGCAGAGAGCCCGATGTGGGACTCGATCCCAGGACCCTGGGATCATGACCTGAGCTGAAGGCAGAGGCTTTAACCCACTGAGCCACCCAGGCGCCCTGGTTTTCTTTTTATATAATTTTTTTCCTCTTGGACTTGATTGCCTCACTTTTTCATTTACTTTGTTTTCTTTGAGCCTGCAGGTGTTTTTGTCTGTCCATACATCCTTTCCTCCTCCCTCCCTGTCTTTCCCTCCCCCCTCCCTCCCTTCCTTCTGCCTGTCCTTCCGTCCTTGCCTGCCAGTTGTTGCAGTCGATCTATCAATGCCAGACTGCTTTCCGGGAGCACAAATGCTTTGTCCACCTCCTCCCAGTCTGGACTGGCCTCCCTCCAAACCTGACAAACAGCTCATCTTGGGGAGGAATTCTCTTTGTCACTTTCTTGTGTTGGATCCCATTTTTGCCAAAAGCTGTATCTTCCTTTTTCTTGATTTATACCTAGAAAAAGTTTGGAGTCCTAGTTTGTCTGAAAATGTCCCTTTTCTACTTGATTGAAAATAGGGGGAGGCATAAAATTCTACGATAAACATTCACATGCATTTGGAAGGCATTAATCCTTTGTTTACCTGCTTCTAGACTTACTGTCAGAAGTCTAATGCTATTCGGATCCTCACTCCTGTATAAGTGGAATTTTCCCCCCTCTTTCTCTCCAAGCATTTAGGATCATCTCTGCATGCCCAGTGTTGTACATTTCATGATGATGTTCCTTGATATACATTGTTTTTCGTGTATTATCCTGAAAACCATGTAGCTTTCAACCTAGAGACTTGAAACCTTCAGTTCTGGGAAATTTTCTTGCATTGCTTTGAACGTTATTTGCTCTGTTCTCTAACTGCTACACGTTGGATCTCCTCAATTGCTCCTCCAGTTTTCTTAAGTTTATATGCTATCATCCATGTCTTTTTTATTCCACTTTCTGGAAGATTTCATTGACTTTAGGTTTCATATTAAACTCTTCGAGGGCTGGCAAACAATATCTTCTTAATTCCCAAGAGCTCATTCTTACTCTCTAAACAATCTATTCTTGTTTTATGTCTTCAATATTTGTGTTTATTAGCCCTCTTATTATTTCAAGGTTTTTCTGTTGTTTGCCAGGTTGTCTCTGGGTATCTTTTTGCTATCATTTTTGCTACTTGTGTCTTTGTTTTATTCTTTCTCTTTCATGTTGGAAGCTTTCCTCAAATGACTCTGGCCATCTTTTTTTTCAAAAGTAGCTTTAGGGGTGCCTGGCTTCCTAGTTGGTGGAATGAGAGACTATTGATCTCAGCGTTGTGAGTTCAAGCCCCAAGCTGGGTGTAGAGATTACTTTAAAATAAAATCTTTTCTTTAAAAAGGTAGCTTTAGGGGTGCCTGAGTGGCTCAGTGGGTTAAAGCCTCTGCCTTCGGCTCAGGTCATGATCCCAGGGTCCTGGGATCCAGTTCCCCATAGGGCTCTCTGCTCAGTAGGGAGCCTGCTTCTCCATCTCTCTCTGCCTACTTGTGATCTCTGTCTGTCAAATAAATAAAATCTTAAAAATAAATAAATAATTAAATAAATAGGTAGCTTTAATGAAATATAATTGACACAAATACATAAAGTTCACCCATTTAAAGTGTAAAATTAAACAGTTTTTAGGATATTCAGAGTTGCACAAACATCCCAACAACTTCGTTTGATTTTTTAAAAGATTTTATTTATTTATCTGAGAGAGAGTATGCGAGAGAGAGAAAGAATGAGCAGGGGAACCGGGAGGGGCACAGGGAGAAAGAGAAGCAGACTCCCAAGAAGGAAGCCCAGCGTGGGGCTCGACTGCAGGACCCTGGGATCATGACCTGAGCCAAAAGCAGATGCTTAATCAACTAAACCACCCAGGTGCCCCCAAACATCATCACAATTTTAGAACATTTTAATTTTCACTCCAAGAGAAACTCTGTTCCCTTTGGTGATCACTCCCATTTTTTTTCACCACTACCCCCCCACCCCACCCCACCCCCCCGTTGCCAACCTGAGGCAATCACTAATCTAGTTCTTATCTCTATGGCTTTGCCTCTTCTGGACAGTTCACAGAGTCACACAATATATTGCTTTTGGTGACTGGCTTCTTTTACTTAACATAATGGTTTAAAGTTTCGTCCGTGTCGTAGCATATGTTAGTATATCGTTCCTTTTTACTGACAGATAATTTTGTGTAGATTTCCCCCGTTTTACTTATACTGTTTTTCCATCAGTTGATGAACATTTGGGTTATTTCTACTATTATGAATTCATGAGCATTCATTCATAAGCAATCATGAGCATGAATGCTATAAGCATTCATGAGCACATTTTTGTGGGGATGATAATTTCCAGTTCTCTTGGGTATTTGCCAGTAGTGGAATTGCTGGTTCAAATGATAACTCTAAATTTAACCTCAGGAGGAACTGCCAGGCTGTTTTCCAAAGCAACTGCATCATTTTTGCATTCCCACCAGCTAGTATGAGGGCCCCAGTTTCTCTACATCCTCATCAATGCTTGTTACTATCTGTCCTTTTTATTATAACCCTCCTAGTAGGGGTGAAGTGGTATCACTTTGGTTTTGATTTATATTTCCCTAAAGAATAATGATATCAGAGGGAGGAGTCAAGATGGCGGAGAAGTAGCAGGCTGAGACTACATCAGGTAGCAGGAGATCAGCTCGATAGCTTATCTAACCATTGCAAACACCTACAAATCCAACGGGAGATCGAAGAGAAGAAGAACAGCAACTCTAGAAACAGAAAATCAACCAGTTTCTGAAAGGTAGGACTGGCGGAGAAGTGAATCTAAAATGACGGGAAGATAGACCGCGAGGGGAGGGGCCGGCTCCCGGCAAGCGGCAGAGCAACGGAGCACAAAATCAGGACTTTTTAAAGTCTGTTCCACTGAGGGACATTGCTTCAGAGGCTAAACCAGGGTGAAGCCCACGCGGGGTCAGCGTGGCCCCAGGTCCCACAGGGTCACAGAAGGATCGGGGGTGTCGGAGTGTCGCAGAGCTCGCAGGTGTTAGAACGGAGAAGCCGGCTACAGAGACAGAGCCGAGGACTGAACTCTCAGCTCGGGGTTACCTTGAACTGGTCGCGGGCTGGGTGAGCTCGGAGCGCGGCTAGAGGCTGGGGATACGGGAGTGATTGGGTGCTGTCCTCTGGGGGCGCACTGAGGAGTGGGGCCCCAGGCTCTCGGCTCCTCCGGGCCGGAGACTGGGAGGCCGCCATTTTCATTCCCGTCCTCTGGAACTCTACGGAAAGCGTTCAGGGAACAGAAGCTCCCAAAAGCGAACCCGAGCCAATTACTTAGTCCGGCCCCGGTAAGGGCGGTGCAATCCCGCCTCCGGCAAAGACACCTGAGAGTCACTACAACAGGCCCCTCCCCCAGAAGATCAACAAACTATCCAACCAGGATGAAGTTCATCTATCAAGGAAAGCAGGTTCAATTCCTAAGACAGCAGCACAATTCCAGAGGAAGAGAAAGCAAAGCACGGAACTCATGGCTTTCTCCCCATGATTCTTTAGTCTTACGGCTAATTCAATTTTTTTTTCTTTTTTCAATTTTTTTTCTTTTTTTCTTTTTTCTTCTTCTGCTAAATTTTTTAAAACTTTTACCCTTTTCTTTTTTAACCTTTTTTTATTAGTTTATCTAAATATATATTTTTTTCTTTCTTTTATATTTTTTCTTTATTTGCTTTATTTTTTAAATTTTTTCCTTTTTTTTCTTCTGAACCTCTTTTTATCCCCTTTCTCCCCCCCCCACAATTTGGGGTCTCTTCTGATTTGGTTACAGCGCATTTTTCTGGGGTCTTTGCCACCCTTTTAGTATTTTATTTGATCCTTCATATCCTCTTATCTGGACAAAATGACAAGGCGGAAAAAATCACCACAAACAAAAGAACAAGAGACAATACCGAAGGCTAGGGACCTAATCAACACAGACATTGGTAATATGTCAGATCAAGAGTTCAGAATGACGATTCTGAACATTCTAGCTGGGCTCAAAAAAGGCATGGAAGATATTAGAGAAACCCTCTCTGGAGATATAAAAGCCCTTTCTGGAGAAATTAAAGAACTAAAATCTAACCAAGTAGAAATCAAAAAAGCTATTAATGAGGTACAATAAAAAATGGAGGCTCTCACTGCTAGGATCAATGAGGCAGAAGAAAGAATTAGTGATATAGAAGACCAAATGACAGAGAATAAAGAAGCCGAGCAAAAGAGGGACAAACAGCTATTGGACCACGAGGGGAGAATTCGAGAGATAAGTGACACCATAAGACGAAACAACATTAGAATAATTGGGATTCCAGAAGAAGAAGAAACAGAGAGGGGAGCAGAAGGTCTATTAGAATTATTGGAGAGAATTTCCCTAATATGGCAAAGGGAACAAGCATCAAAATCCAGGAGATGCAGAGAACCCCCCTCAAAGTCAACAAGAATAGGTCCACACCCCGTCACCTAATAGTAAAATTTACAAGTCTTAGTGACAAAGAGAAAATCCTGAAAGCAGCCCGGGAAAAGAAGTCTATAACATACAATGGTAAAAATATTAGATTGGCAGCAGACTTATCCACAGAGACCTGGCAGGCCAGAAAGAGCTGGCATGATATATTCAGAGCACTAAACGAGAAAAACATGCAGCCAAGAATACTCTATCCAGCTAGGCTATCATTGAAAATAGAAGGAGAGATAAAAAGCTTCCAGGACAAACAAAAACTGAAAGAATTTGCAAACACCAAACCAGCTCTACAGGAAATATTGAAAGGGGTCCTCTAAGCAAAGAGAGAGCCTAAAAATAGTAGATCAGAAAGGTACAGAGACAATATACAATAACAGTCATCTTAGGCTAATAATGGCACTAAATTCATATCTCTCAATAGTTACCCTGAATGTTAATGGGCTAAATGCCCCAATCAAAAGACACAGGGTATCAGTATGGATAAAAAAACAAAACCCATCAGTATGTTGCCTACAAGAAACTCATTTTAGACGCGAAGACAGCTCCAGATTTAAAGTGAGGGGGTGGAAAACAATTTACCATGCTAATGGGCATCAGAAGAAAGCTGGGGTGGCAATCCTTATATCAGATCAATTAGATTTTAAGCCAAAGACTATAATAAGAGATGAAGAAGGACACTATATCCTACTCAAAGGGTCTGTCCAACAAGAAGATCTAACAATTTTAAATATCTATGCCCCTAACGTGGGAGCAGCCAATTATATAAACCAATTAATAACAAAGTCAAAGAAACACATCAATAATAATACGATAATAGTAGGGGACTTTAACACTCCCCTCACTGAAATGGACAGATCATCCAAGCAAAAGATCAACAAGGAAATAAATGCCTTAAATGACACACTGGACCAGATGGACATCACAGATATATTCAGAACATTTCATCCCAAAGCAACAGAATACGCATTCTTCTCTAGTGCACATGGAACCTTCTCCAGAATAGATCACATCCTGGGTCACAAATCAGGTCTCAACCGGTATCAAAAGATTAGGATCATTCCCTGCATATTTTCAGACCATAATGCTTTGAAGCTAGAACTCAATCATAAGAGGAAAGCTGGAAAGAACCCAAATACATGGAGACTAAACAGCATCCTTCTAAAGAATGAATGGGTCAACCAGGAAATTAAAGAAGAATTGAAAAAATTCATGGAAACAAATGATAATGAAAACACAACGGTTCAAAATCTGTGGGACACAGCAAAGGCAGTCCTGAGAGGAAAATATATAGCGGTGCAAGCCTTTCTCAAGAAACAAGAAAGGTCTCAAGTACACAACCTAACCCTACACGTAAAGGAGCTGGAGAAAAAACAAGAAAGAAACCCTAAACCCAGCAGGAGAAGAGAAATCATAAAGATCAGAGCAGAAATCAATGAAATAGAAACCAAAAAAACAATAGAAAAAATCAATGAAACTAGGAGCTAGTTCTTCGAAAGAATCAATAAGATTGATAAACCCCTGGCCAGACTTATCAAAAAGAAAAGAGAAAGGACCCAAATAAATAAAATCATGAATGAAAGAGGAGAGATCACAACTAACACCAAAGAAATACAGACAATTATAAGAACATACTATGAGCAACTCTGCGCCAACAAATTCGACAATCTGGAAGAAATGGATGCATTCCTAGAGACATATAAACTACCACAACTGAACCAGGAAGAAATAGAAAACCTGAACAGGCCCATAACCAGTAAGGAGATTGAAACAGTCATCAAAAATCTCCAAACAAACCAAAGCCCAGGGCCAGACGGCTTCCCAGGGGAATTCTACCAAACATTTAAAGAAGAACTCATTCCTATTCTCCTGAAACTGTTCCAAAAAATAGAAATGGAAGGAAAACTTCCAAACTCATTTTATGAGGCCAGCATCACCTTGATCCCAAAACCAGACAATGATCCCACCAAAAAAGAGAACTACAGACCAATATCCTTGATGAACACAGACGCAAAAATTCTCGCCAAAATACTAGCCAATAGGATTCAACAGTACATTAAAAGGATTATTCACCACGACCAAGTGGGATTTATTCCAGGACTGCAGGGTTAGTTCAACATCCGCAAATCAATCAATGTGATAGAACACATTAATAAAAGAAAGAACAAGAACCATATGATACTCTCCATAGATGCTGAAAAAGCATTTGACAAAGTACAGCATCCCTTCCTGATCAAAACTCTTCAAAGTGTAGGGATAGAGGGCACATACCTCAATATTATCAAAGCCATCTATGAAAAACCCACCGCAAATATCATTCTCAATGGAGAAAAACTGAAAGCTTTTCTGCTAAGGTCAGGAACACGGCAGGGATGTCCATTATCACCACTGCTATTAAACATAGTACTAGAAGTCCTAGCCTCAGCAATCAGACAACAAAAAGAAATTAAAGGCATCCAAATCGGCAAAGAAGAAGTCAAACTATCACTCTTCGCAGATGATATGATACTATATGTGGAAAACCCAAAAGACTCCACTCCAAAACTGCTAGAACTTGTACAGGAATTCAGTAAAGTGTCAGGATATAAAATCAATGCACAGAAATCAGTTGCATTTCTGTACACCAACAACAAGACAGAAGAAAGAGAAATTAAGGAGTCAATCCCATTTACAACTGCACCCAAAACTATAAGATACCTAGGAATAAACCTAACCAAAGAGGCTAAGAACCTATACTCAGAAAACTATAAAGTATTCATGAAAGAAATTGAGGAAGACACAAAGAAATGGAAAAATGTTTCATGTTCCTGGATTGGAAGAATAAATATTGTGAAAATGTCCAGGCTACCTAAAGCAATCTACACATTTAATGCAATCCCTATCAAAATACCATCCATTTTTTTCAAAGAAATGGAACAAATCATCCTCAAATTTATATGGAACCAGAAAAGACCTCGAATAGCCAAAGGAATATTGAAAAAGAAAGCCAAAGTTGGTGGCATCACAATTCCGGACTTCAAGCTCTATTACAAAGTTGTCATCATCAAGACAGCATGGTACTGGCACAAAAACAGACACATAGATCAGTGGAACAGAATAGAGAGCCCAGAAATCGACCCTCAACTCTATGGTCAACTAATCTTCGACAAAGCAGGAAAGAATGTCCAATGGAAAAAAGACAGCCTCTTCAATAAATGGTGCTGGGAAAATTGGACAGCCACATGCAGAAAAATGAAATTGGACCAGTTCCTTACACCACACACGAAAATAGACCAAAATGGATGAAGGACCTCAATGTGAGAAAGGAATCCATCAAAATCCTTGAGGAGAACGCAGGCAGCAACCTCTTCGACCTCAGCCGCAGCAACATCTTCCTAGGAACAACGGCAAAGGCAAGGGAAGCAAGGGCAAAAATGAACTATTGGGATTTCATCAAGATCAAAAGCTTTTGCACAGCAAAGGAAACAGTTAACAAAACCAAAAGACAACTGACAGAATGGGAGAAGATATTTGCAAACAACATATCAGATAAAGGGCTAGTATCCAAAATCTATAAGGAACTTAGCAAACTCAACACCCAAAGAACAAACAATCCAATCAAGAAATGGGCAGAGGACATGAACAGACATTTCTGCAAAGAAGACATCCAGATGGCCAACAGATGAATGAAAAAGTGCTCCACGTCACTCGGCATCAGGGAAATACAAATCAAAACCACAATGAGATATCACCTCACACCAGTCAGAATGGCTAAAATTAACAAGTCAGGAAATGACAGATGCTGGCGAGGATGTGGAGAAAGGGGAACCCTCCTCCACTGTTGGTGGGAATGCAAGCTGGTGCAACCACTCTGGAAAACAGCATGGAGGTTCCTCAAAATGTTGAAAATAGAACTACCCTATGACCCAGCAATTGCACTACTGGGTATTTACCCTAAAGATACAAACATAGTGATCCAAAGGGGCACGTGTACCCGAATGTTTATAGCAGCAATGTCTACAATTGCCAAACTATGGAAAGAACCTAGATGTCCATCAACAGATGAATGGATAAAGAAGAGGTGGTATATATACACAATGGAATACTATGCAGCCATCAAAAGAAATGAAATCTTGCCATTTGTGATGACGTGGATGGAACTAGAGGGTATCATGCTTAGTGAAATAAGTCAATCGGAGAAAGACAACTATCATATGATCTCCCTGATATGAGGACATGGAGAAGCAACATGGGGGGTTAGGGGGATAGGAGAAGAATAAATGAAACAAGATGGGATTGGGAGGGAGACAAACCATAAATGACTCTTAATCTCACAAAACAAACTGGGGGTTGCTGGGGGGAGGTGGGGTTGGGAGAGGGGGAGGGGGTTATGGACATTGGGGAGGGTATGTGCTATCGTGATTGCTGTGAAGTGTGTAAACCTGGCGATTCACAGACCTGTACCCCTGGGGATAAAAATACATTACATGTGTATAAAAAAAAAAATTGGAAGGGGAGGCTAACCATAAGAGACTATGGACTCTGAAAAAGAACCTGAGGGTTTTGAAGGCTCAGGGGTGGGAGGTTGGGGGAACAGGTGGTGGGTAATAGGGAGGGCACGTTTTGCATGGAGCACTGGGTGTTGTGCAAAGACAATGAATACTGTTATGCTGAAAAAATAAATTAAAAAAAAAGAATAATGATATCAGTCCTTTGCCTGTGGTTATTAGCCATCTTTATATCTTCTTTGGAGAAATGTCTCTTCAAATTTTTTGCCAATTTTAAAATTTGATTTTTTTTAAATTATTGAGTTGTTAGAGTCCTTTATATATTCTAGATACAAGTGCCTTAACAGAAATATGGTTTGTGGGACGACTGGATGACTCAGTGGGTTAAAGCCTCTGCCTCTGCCTTCAGCTCAGGTCATGATCCCAGGGTACTGGGATCAAGCCCTGCATCCAGCTCTCTGCTTGGCAGTGAGCCTGCTTCCTCCTCTCTCTCTCTGCCTGCCTCTCTGCCTACTTGTGATCTCTGTCTGTCAAATAAATAAGTAAAAAAAAAAAGAAAAGAAAAGAAATATGGTTCGTAAATATCTTCCATTCTTGGAAGTGTGTTTTCTTTTCACTTTTTAAAAAAGGTATTCTTTGTTGTCCCTATATGTTTTAACGTTGATAAAGTCCAATTTCTTAATTATTTTGTTGGTTTTCTTTTTGGCATCATATCTAAGAAATCTTTGCCTGACCCAAAGTCATGAAAATTCACTCCTGTGTTTTCTTTAAAAATTTTTGAATTTAGCCCTTATACTTAGCTGTATGATTTATTTTTAGTTTATCTTTGTGAGTGGCAAGATGAAGGAGTATGATTTCATTAGTGTGCTTGTGAATATTGACCACTTGCTGAAAAGACTAACTATTCTTTTCCCAATGGATTGTCTTAACATTCTTGCCAAAAATTAACTGACCATAAATTTAAGGATTTATTTCTGGACTCTCCATTGTATTTAATTGAACTATGCATCTATGCTTTTGTTATCCATTCTTGTTTAAGGTATCAAACACTGACAGCTGAATAGGAGCCCCACCTGGCGGGGTTGGGGTGTGTTTTATTTATGACTCTGAGGTCTTTCTGTATTTGCAAGAAAGGCTGCACTTGCTGACTGGTGGTTATACATCCAACTGCAGGCATTCTGTGGACTTAGGACCCAGCAGAGATGGGCTCATAATGTGTACCTCTTTCTCTACCTTGAGATCTCTGCCTCTGTTGCTTATACATTGGCCGTGTTCTCCCTCCTGGGTCAGGAATCTTTTGCAGTGTGAGAAAGCCTACTTACTGCTTGAAATCTGCCTAAAAATGGTTCCCCATTACTCAGCAGCTGGCACTGCCAGGATATTTATGATTCCTAAATAAACCATTGGACCCTCTTTACTCAATACTCATTCCTTTGCTTTCAGTTCGCACCAGGAGCACTAATTATTTCCTCAGGACCAAAAGTAACCAGCTTCTTCTAGTGTTCTTCACCACCCATAGACTTTAACACACTACTCTATTTCAATGTATTATACTGATTTAGACATCTAAGATGTCTGGATGTATCTACATTTTCTCTCTCCCCTAATACAGGGGAGAGAGAAAATGTAGATACATTAAAATGACAGAAAAGAGATTTTTTTAATTAATAGATTTATCTTTTTAGGGTACCTTCAGGTTCACAGCAAAATGGAATGGAAAGTACAGAGGTTTCCCATGCACCCCTGCCTCTACACATGCATAGCCTCTCACATTCTCAACATCCCCCACCAGAGTCCATTTGTTACAATCGATGAATCCACACTGACACATCGGTATCATTCAAAGTCCGTAGTTTACAGTAAGATTTGACTTGGTGTTGTACGTTCTATGGGTTTTGACAAAGGAATAATGACAGGTATCCACTATTATGGTATACAGAATAGTTTCATGCCCTAAGAATCCTTCGCCTGACTGACTCATCCTCCCTCCCCATAACCTCTAGCAGCCACTGATTTTTTTTTTTTGCTGTCTCCACAGTTTTGTTTTTTCCAGAATGCCATATAGTTGGAATCATACACTATGTAGTCTTTTAAGATTAGTTTCTTTCCCTTACTAGTATGCATTTAAGGTTCCTTCTGGGCTTTTCATGGCTCATTCCTTTTTGGTACTGACTAATATTACATCGTCTGAATGTACCATGGTTTATTCATCTCCTCACCTACTGAAGGACATTTTGCTTGCCTCCAAGTGTGGGCAATTATTAATAAAACTGTTTTAAACACCCATGTATGGATTCTTGTGTGGACATACAGTAGTCTCCCCTTATCCATGGGGGATGTGCTCCAAGATCCCCAGTGGATGCCTGAAATCACAGGCAGTGTATGAGTCCTAGATACTCTATGTTCTTTCCTGTACATCCACAGCTGTGATCATGTTTAATTTATCAATGAGGCATTGTAAGAGATTAACAAAATAACTAACATTAAAATACAACAATCATAACAATACACTGTAATAAAAGTTATGTGAACATGGTCTCTTTCTCAAAATATCTTTGTGTACTATATTCACCCTCCTTGTGTTGGCGTGAGATGATAAATTGCCTGTATAATGAGACAAAGCGAGGTGAATGACGGAAGCATTCTGATAGAGAATTAGGTGGCCACTGATCCTCTGACAGTATGTCGGAAGGAGGATTGTCTGCTTCAAGACCATGGTTGATGGGGGGTAAGTGAAATCACAGATGAGGGTAGACCGCTGTACTTTCCAATTCTGGGTAAATTCCAAGGAGCACAATTGCTGAATCATATGCTGGGAGGATGTTTAGTTTTGCAAGAAACTACCAAACTGCCTTCCAACGTGGCTGTGTCACTTTGCATTCCCACCAGCAATGAATGAATTTCTGTTGCTCCACATTCTCACCAGCATTTGCTATTGTCAGTGTTTGGGATTTTGACCATTCTACTAAGTATGTAGTGTGGAATCTCAGTGTTTTAGTTAGCAATTCCCTGATGACATATAATATTGAACCTCTTTCTGTATGCTTACTGGCCATCTGTATATCTTATTTGGTGAGGCTTCTTTTCAGACTGCCTATTTTTAAATCAGATTGCTTGTTTTATTGTTGCTGAAATTTAAGCGCTCTTTGTGTATTATGAATAACAGTTCTTTATCAGATGTGTCTATTGCGAGTAATTTCTTCCAGTCTGTGGCTTATTGTCTCATTCTCTTGAGAGAATCTTATTGTCTTGCACAGTGAAGAAATTTTTAATTGTAACAAAGTTCCACTAACCAATTCTTTCTTCCATGGATCATGACTTCAATGTTCTATCTAAAATGTCATTGCCAGCCTGTGACCCCCACACCTCTGTGAACATGAGAACATGACTCTAGGAGCAGTGAGGAACATGGGGGCTGGGGTCCTCGGGGGGCGGAGAACCATCTGGACCAGCACCGTCTGGAAGCTGTGCACACGCTCCACGCTGATCTCTGTGCCTGCACTCACAGACAAACACGACTGGATGACGACAGAAAATGGTATTGGACCAGTGGGAATGGGCAACTTGTACAGGAAGCTTTGGAAGATGTTTATTGCAATCTGCCTGAAGTTGGACAAAATTGAGCAAACAAGATAAGCTTGGTGCTTTGGAAAGTGTGAATTAGTGAACTCTATTCTCCTCTGGTTAGAAGTAACTGAAATTAATGAAGCTCTTGCAGAAAATCCAAGGCTTGTCAACAAATCTTGTTAGGAAAATGGTTGGCTGATCAAGATAATACTCAGTAATCCTTCAGAACTGGGTGAATTAGTGAAAAAAAATATGGAAAATACATAAAATCTATTGAGGAGTGAAAATGGAACACCTAAATAAACTAGTATAAAGCATCTTAGTCTAGTATAGTTGTCTTGAATTAGTTGTGAATAGAGGTTTTAAAATAGGAACTTTTAACAATACTTGGAACAGTGCTCAAGGAGGAAACCACCCCTTGAATTTCTAATGATTGCAGATAAACACGATGTGCATCTTTTTTGCAACACCCTATGATTTTTAGGCTAGACTCCAGTTATAACATTCAGAATCCTGAAATTACCTGTGGTTAAAAACTAGTTATAAAAATTACATAATTCAAGAACAACATTGTAATCTTAAACCTTAGGGAATATAGTCACTTGCTTATATCCTGGGTTGCTTACCCCAGATTGAGGTGGAAATGCTCAAATTATCTTCCCATTAGAAATACTGGCACTAGAGAAAGGTTTGTGAGTTGTGGAGTGTCAGGTAAAGAGCAATACTGTCTTTCATTTTCAATATACCGCCCTTGCTGGTGCTGTTTTTATGCAACGAAGCAACAGGCTTGTAGGAAGATAAAGAGTTTAATAAGAAAACATTCAACTTCCTCATTAATCATGGTTTTTGTTTTGCTGTTACTATTTCTTTTTGGTGCTAGTATTTGTGAAAATGATAATCTTAACTTAGAGAAAGTTAATTTTGTTTTTGTTTTTTAAAGTAGGCTCCACACCCAGGGTGGAGCCCAACTCAGGGCTTGCACTCACGACCCTGAGATCAAGCCCTGAGCTGAGATCAAGAGTTAGACACTGAATCATCTGAGCCACCCAGGTGCCCCTGGAAAGTTATTTTTTAAGAAGAAATTTAAACCATAAAAGTGAAAATTTCCAAGGGAATATTTTTAAAAAGTAAATAAAATGTCACTGCCATACCCAAGCTCATCTAGGTTTTCTCCTGTTATATTCTATGACTTCCCTAATTTCATGTTTTATATTTAGGTTCATGATTTTTTTGGCAAAAAAATTTTTGTGTGTGAAGAGTGTAAGGTATCTAGATTTTTTTTTGTATGAAGATGTCCAATTGTTCCTGCACCACTTATTGAAAAGACTATCTTTGTTTGTTTCATCTTTGTCAAATATCAGTTGGTGGGCAATACATATGTGGGTTTATATCTGTGGTCTCTATCTTGTTACACTGATCTATTTGTCCATTCTTGTGCCAATAGGATACTGCTTTGATTACTGTAGCTTCATAGTAAGTCTTGAACTCAGGGAGTGTCCATCCTCCAACTTTGTTCTTCTCCTTCAGTATTGAGTTGGCTATTCTGGGTCTTTTGCCTCTCCACATCAACTTTAGAATCAGCTTATTAATATCTGTAAAATGACATGCTAGGATTTGGATTTGGATTTGGATTGTGTAGGATCTATGGAGTAAGTTGGGAAGAACTGACACCTTGACTACATTGTCCTATTCATGAATATGAAATATCTTTCCATGTATTAACTTCTTTGTTATTTTCATCAGATTTTGTAGTTTTCCTCTGTAGATCTTATATATGTTGTGTTAGACTTATACTGAAGTATTTCATAGTTTTGTACTTCTATTGTAAATAGCAATATATTTTTAAGTTACAAATTACAAGTTTCACATTATGCTTGTTCATTGCTGGTATATAAGAAAGCCATGGTTGTTTTGTGAGATATAATTGACATATATGCATATATATAATTGACATTTACACATTGTGTTCATTTTAGGTATACAACATAATGATTTGATAATGTATATACTGGGAAATGCTTATCACAATAAGTTTAACTAATATCCGTCACCACACATAGTTACAAGCTTTTTTCCTTGTGATGAGAACTTTGAAGATCTATTTTCTTAACGATTTTCAAATATGCAATACAGTATTGTTAACTATCATCATCATGAGATACATTACATCCCCAAGACTTATATATCTTACAACTGGGACATTTTTATATGTTGACCTCTTTTATCCCTTACTTTTGTATATTAACCTGGTATCCTGCAAACTTTATAATTGCTAGTGGTTCCAGGAGTATTTGTATAGATTTTTTTCAGATTTTCTACATAGACATATTATCTGTAAACAAAGACCAGTTTGATTTCCTTCTTCCCAATCAGTGTAAATGTATTTCTTTTTTTTTTTTTTAATTTTTTTTAAGATTTTATTTATTTATTTATTTGACAGAGACACAGCGAGAGGGAACACAAGCAGGGTGACTGGGCTTCCCACAGAGCAGGGAGCCTGATGCAGGGCTTGATCCCAGGACCCTGGGATCATGACCTGACCCGAAGGCAGATAGATGCTTAACAACTGAGCCACCCAGGTGCTCCAATGTATTTCTTTTTCTTATGTTAACTGAATTAGCTAGAACTTTCAGTATGACATTGATAAGCAATAGTGAGGGATATCCTTGACTTCTTCCTGATCTTAGAAGGAAAGCTTTGAGTTTCTTACCATTAATTATGATGTTAATTGTAGGTTTTTATAGATGTTCTTTATCAAGTTGAGGAAGTTCCCCTCTATTCCAATTTTTCTGACTTTAAAAAAATTTTTTTTAATTGTTATCATGGATGGGTCTGGGATTTTGTCAAGTGAGTTGTTTCTTTTTTGTATCTATTGATATGAGCATGTGATTTTTCTTAAGCCTGTTGATGTGATGGACTACCTTAATTAATTTTTGAATGTTGACCTAGCCTCACCTACCTGGGATAAGTCATACTTGGTTGTGATGTATAATTCTTTTTATACATTGTTGGATTTGATTTGCTAATATTTGTTGAGGATTTTTACATCTATGTTCATGAATGATATTGGTCTGTGTTTTCCTCTCTTGTAATGTCTTTGGTTTTGGTGTCAGGGTTATGCTGGCCTCATAGAATAAGTTAGGAAATATTCCCTTGGCTTCTATCTTTTGGAAGAGGTTGTAGAGAATTAGTATAATTTCTTCCTTAAATGTTTGGCAAAATGCACCAGTGAACTCCTGTGGCCTGGTGCTTTCTGTTTTGGAAGATTAACATTGATTTGATTTCTTTGATGGATATAGGCCTCTTCAGATTTCCAATTACTTCTTGTGTGAGTTCTGACAGACTGTGTCTTTCAAGGAAATGGTCCATTTCTACTAGACCAAATATATTCTTTTTCTAAAAAGATTTTATTTATTTATTTATTTGCTTATTTACTTATTTATTTAGAGGAGTATGTGGAGGGGCAAAGGGAGAGGGAGAGAATCTCAAGCAGACTTCCCACTCAGTGCAGAGCCCCCACAGGGCTTGATTCCACCACCCTGAGATTATGACCCAAGCCAAAATCAAGACCAACTGAGCCACCACCCAGGCACAACCCCCACAAAATGGATTCTTTTACTGTCCATGCTCTATTGATGTCTCTCTTGCATTTCTGATATTGGCAGCCTATGTTCACTCTTTTTTTTTTTCTTAATTAGTTTGGCTGGAAGCATACTGATTTTATCAATTTTTTCTATGAACCAGCTTTTGGTTTTGTTGATTTTCTCTTCTGATTTCCTATTTTAAATTTCATTGATTTCTACTCTAATATTATCATTCATTTTCCTCTTCTTCCTCCTTCCCCTTCCTCTCCTTCTCCTTCTCTTCCTCCTCCTCCTTTTTATTCCTCCCCTCCTCCTCCTTCCCTTCTCCTTCTTCTCCTCCTCATTCTCCTTCCTCTTCCTCTTCTTCTTCTTCCCCTCCTTCTCCTGTTTTCCTCCTCCTCCTCTTCTTCTCCTTCTGCTTCTCCTCCTCCTCCTCCTTCTTTCCTAAGGTAGAAGGTTAATGCTTTCAATACTATATATTTCCCTCTTATCACTGCTTTTGCTGCATCCCACAAATTTTGGTAAGTTGTATTTTCATTTTCATTGGCTTCAAATATGTTTATATTTCTACTGAGCTTCCTTCTTTGACCTATGTGTTATTTAGAAGTGAGTTGGTTAATCTCCAAGTATTTTGGCCTTTTCCAGCTCTTTCTGTTACTGATTTCTAATTTATTCTGTTTCTGTTCTTTTAAATGTATAAAAGTATGTTTTATGGCCTACATTATTGTCTATTCTGATGAATGTTTCATGCTAAAATAAAGAGGATTTGTCTGAAAGTTTGTAGGAGAAACTACTCAAATCATCTCCTCAACTGCCCTTCTCCCAACTGAAAAAGCCAGGAAATTATTCTCTGAGTGTGATAAACTAGAGGGCTGTGATGATACAAGGCATGGTTTCAGACAGAACTATAGGACTGTCCACAGTAGGATGAAATGGATGTATGCTCTGTTCTCACTGAATTTTCAGAATACTGGCCACAAGGCCATCATCCTCTGGGCAGGAGATTGGCGGTCTTCTCCAGGCCCTCTAAACGGTCTAGAATGGGCGACATGAAGATACTGATACTGAGATTCCCCAAGTAGGGGGTCAAGCCAGATTACTTTACACTGAAGCTTCACCACACACTCAGAGTTTTAGTTGGCATTTTAGTGTTTAGCTCTTGTGTATGAACCTTTGAAGAATAATGTGAACCTGAGGAAAGCTTCTAACTTGGAAGATGCAGACAAAAACACACAGAAAAAAAGCAACCAAAAAGAGAGAGAGAGAGATTGTGTTAGAAGAAATTTTCAACAAATTATCACTAATATTTTCAAAATGATAAGCTATTGCAACCCTGAAAAGGAACAGGAGGCTATATATTATTTTTTAAGATTTATTTACTTATCCTAAAGAGAGAAAGCTAGGGGATGGGGGGCAGAGAAAGAGAGAGAGAGAATCTCAAGCAGATACCCCACTGAATGCAGAGCCTGATCACATGATCCTGACATCATGACCTGAGCTGAAAACAAGAGTCATATGCTCAACTGATTGAGCCACCCAGGTGACCCCAGGATACTGTATATATGTTTTTTTTAATTTCAGAGAATAAAAGAGAGCTCTTTGATACTAATAAATAAATAAATAAACAAAACAAATAACAATCATAGCAAAAATGTATAACTCAGGAGAAAGTTTGAATAATAAAGTCAAGGAACTCTTCCACGAAAAAAAAGATCCCAAAGATGAAGAAATGGAAAATAAGATAATAAAATAAATAAATAAATAAATAATAAATTAATAAATTAAATAAATAAATAAATAAAATAAGAAGATATGCCCATGTCTAATTTCTGAATCATAGGAGTTCAGAAAGCAAAAAAAAAATTAATGGAGTTGAGGAAATCCTCAATGCCATAATTCAGAAAAATTCCCTAGAGCTAAACAATATGCTTCTAGATTTAAAGGAAATGAGGTGCCCAGAAAAACAGATAAAAAATAGGCCCATATACATGGGAAGCCTGGGTCACTCGGTTGAGCATCCGCCTTTAGCTCAGGTCATGATCACAGGGTCCTGGGATGGAGTCTCACATCAGACTCCTTGCTCAGTGGGGAGCCTGCTTCTCCCTCTGCCTGCAGCTTCCCCTGCTTATGCTCTCTCTGACAAATAAATTTAAAAAAAAAAGACCCATACAAATGTATATCATCACATTTAGAATATTTGGACCAAAGGAAATTCAACAAGCTTCTAGAGAGAGAGAAAACAGTTCGTATACAAAGGATCAAGAATCAGAATGGCTTTGAACTTAACACCAATTCTGGACATTAGAGAATAATGGAACAAGGTCTTCAAAATTTGTAAAAATGTTTTCAACTTTTTAAATATTTATTTATTTATTTATTTGAGGGGTGCCTGGGTGGGGCAGTCAGTTAAGCATTTGACTCTTAGATTCGGCTCAGGTCATGATCTCAGGGTCATGAGATGGAAGCCAACATCAGGCTCTGTGCTAGGCAGTGGAGCCTGTTTGGGATTCACTCTCTCTCTGTCTCCCTGCCCCCACAACCACCCCTGCTCTCTTTCTCTCAAAAACAAACAAAAAGACGTTTCAGATATTGGAAAATTCATAATATTTTCTTCCCATACACTCTTTCTCAGGAAGTTACTAGAAGGTGCACTCCACTGAGAGAAGAGATTAAACAAATCTAGAAGAGGACATACAGTCCAAGAAGTGGATCCAGTAGAGGGAAAGAGGAAAGGGGATAATTGGGATGATGTTAAAACAATCCAGAATGACAGCCATGCACCATGCGCAGATGACAAGCCATTCATGTGGGACAGGTCAGAAGGCTCTAGTACAGACTTCTCTGGGAAGAAGTTCTTTCACCCATCTGGAAAGGAGTTTGTGATACTTGTTGAACAGTACAGGATTGGATTTTGGTTAAGTATGTAGAAAAGCAAGCAAGTATTAATTCTAGGGAAAACTAAGGGTTGTGTATAAAAGTAAAAATACAGTGGTTCATTTGAAGATAATATTTACATAGATATAATAATGACATGTTAAATGTTGATTATGACAATACTGTATTAGGAAAATAGGGGAATGGGAAGAACATGTGTGCATAGCAGGAGAAAAGCATTTTTAAGGAGTTAAATTCTTATCTTCCATAATGGGAAATATTTGCATCATACCTAAGGTGGCAAAGAGATGCTGCCTTACAAGGATGCAATTTGGAAATAAGTCCTCTGTCAGATGTATGTATTGAGAATATTTTATCCTATTTTCTTCTTTTTTTTTTTAAAGATTTTTTATTTATTTATTTGACAGAGAGAGAGAGATCACAAGTAGACAGAGAGGCAGGCAGAGAGAGAGAGAGGGAAGCAGGCTTGCCGCTGAGCAGAAAGCCCGATGTGGGGCTCGATCCCAGGACCCTGAGATCATGACCCGAGCCGAAGGCAGCGGCTTAACCCACTGAGCCACCCAGGCACCCCTTTATCCTATTTTCTTAAAGGTATCTTTTAAAGAGCAGGTTTTAGTTTTGATGAAGCCAAATCTCTTATTTTTTTTTCTCTAATAATGCTTTTCTTGTTCTGTTTGAGAAATCTTTTCCTTGTCCAAGATCATTCACCTGTGCTAAAGATTTTATTTATTTACTTGACAGAAAGAGATCACAAGTAGGCAGAGAGGCAGGCAGAGAGAGAGAGGGAAGCAGGCCCCCTGCTGAGCAGAGAGCCCGATGCGGGACTCGATCCCAGGACCCCGAGATCATGACCTGAGCCAAAGGCAGAGGTTTAACCCACTGAGCCACCCAGGTGCCCTCACCTGTGCTTTCTTCTACAGGCTTTTAGCTTTAGCTTTAGCACTGGGATCTGTCAAAGTATTTTTTGTGTTTAGTGATTTTTTTAAATATTTTATTTATTTATATGAGAGAGAGTGTGCAGAGGGGAGAGACAGAGAGAGAGTAAGGGAGCACACATAGGGGTGAAGGGGCAGATGGAGAGGGACAAACAGACTCTCTACTGGGCAGGGAGCCTGATGTGTGCGGGACTCAATGTGGGGCTCAATCCTAGGATCCTGGGATCATGACCCAAGCCAAAAGCAGACACTTAACCAATTGAACCACCCAGGCATCCCGTGTCTAGTGATTTTTGTTAAAGTGAACATGTCTTCCTCCCCCATTGACTTCCTGTGCCTAGCACATAGTGGGCACTGATATTTTTTTGTTAAATTCACGTATTCATCTACAAGCTCTTTCAGAGCAGGTCCTGTATGTGACAGGGTTGATTGTTTTTTGTTGTTGTTTTTTTTCCCTCTCTCTGGTCCATCAATATCACCCAGTGCCTAACACAATATAACCCTCAATAAATAAGTACCTAAAGAAGCCAAGGGCAGAGACCATACCTGTGTTTCTCTTGTGTCTGTGAAGCCAGGGCGAGGCTCCTTTCTACCCCAGGACCTCACGATCCGGTATGTGTGTTTCCATAGATGAAGATAAGAGTCTTATCCTGGATACACTGCATGTGGCTGGAGCAATGAACATGGGGTGGAAGTTGGCCCTGGGGTCAGTCTTCTAGTCTTATCTTCCTGGAACTTCATATGCTGTTCAGATGCTCATTGCTGGTCTTTGGTTTGCATGCTCTGAATTTTAAGGACAGCTTAGCCTGTGAGCTGAGGCCATTTCTTTTCTCTCTGGAAAACTTTGATCTTGAACTTTATCTCCCAGTAGCTTGGAGTCTCCTTTCAAAATAAACACCACCTGGGAGTACACACAAAGTCAATATTAGTAAATCGTTAATGGCTGGACACAAATTTTTTACTTTCATCAGCCAAAATGCAAGGTAGAAAATCAACCATAATTATATGATACAGCCACCAGCTTCCTGCTAAGAAAAACTAAATCTCCACTGGCTCTAGTCACAGTCAAGCAAAGTCAGGAATACGAGGAATACTGAAGGTAGAACCAGGAAGACACAAGTTCTACCATCCCAGATTTCCTTGTGACACTTGGCAGCTTTGGATTCAAGCAGGGCTTCCAGACCACAGTATGTTCTTCGTTTTGTTTTCATGGAAGAAGGGATGATATGAGAAACCTAAGAAATGAGAGCTGTGGGAAGTCATCACTGTCAATCAGCAAGCCCAGGACTTGCTTTTTGCTGGTGGCTTATATTTGCCTATATTCTGCCTTCCTTCCCTCAGCGCATCTGTGTGGCCCTTCTTGGGGCCGTTGACCAGAAGTCAACTGCTTTTTAATTCCTTCTGCAAATAGTCCCAGTTTGACACCTTCCGATTTTGCATTGTCCAAAGATAAAATCCATCATTGGTCTAGCACCAGAGACCTTTAGAATCCCACTCCAGGTACTGCATTGTGGTGATGCAATGAAATCATCAGAAGCTTTGGCTTCAGGTGGACCTGAGTGTAAGTTGCTGGTGTGTCTGAAGCTGCATGATCCTGGGTGATTTTTTTAACCCGAGTTGCTTAACACTTCTGAGGCTCAATTTCCTTAATATAAAATAAAGATAATAGTACCAACAGGAGAATTAAATGAAAAGCATAAGCAAAGTGCCCAAGACATAACAGATGCCCCCTCACAAGGAGTCAGTCCCCCTTCCTTTCATCTCTGGACCCTCTTCCAGACACCTGTGCCATAACCATACCAAAATCTTTTATGAATCTTTAAGTACACATGTTCCTTCAGACTTCCATTATGTTTGCATACATTTCCTTTACCTGCAATGCTGTACTTTCTAAGTTTTCATTCTGAGAACTACTGCATGCACATGAACACCCATCTCAAGTTCTGTCCCCAAGATGAGGTCTTCCCCATGCACGCCTCCGATGTCTGTTCTCTTTTCAAGGACCTGTAGCAGTTGTGTTCCAAGTGGGAAGTTTATAGCAAGACAGGCCTACCTCAAGAAACAAGAAAAAAAAATCTCAAATAAATATTCTAACATTACACCTGAAGGGACTAGAAAAAGAAAAACAAAGCCTGAAGTTAGTAGAAGGAAGGAAATAATAAAGATCAGAACAGAAACCAATGAAATAGTGACTTAAAAAATTTCTAAAAAATGAAACTAAGAGCTATGTTCTTTGAAAAGACAAGCAAAATTGATAAACCTTTATCTAGACTCATCAAGAAAAAAGAGAGTAAGGACACAAATAAAGGAAATCAGAAATGACAACTGACACCACATAAATACAAAGGATTATAAGAGAATACTATGACAAATTATATGCCAACCCAGAGGAAATGGATAAATTCATAGAAACATATAGTTCTCCGAGACTGAAACAGGAAGAAATATAAAATCTGAATGGATCAGTTACTAGTAATGAAATTAACTCATTAATAAAGAAGAACTCCCAACAAAATTCCAGGACCAGATGGCTTCACAAGTGAATTCTACCCAACATTTAAGGATGAGTTAACACCTGTTCTTCTCAAACTGTTCCAAAAAATATAACAGGAAGGAATGCTTCCATATTCATTCTATATGGCCAACATTACCCTCATACCAAAATCAGACAAGGCTAGTACAAAAAATAAAATTACAGGCCAATAGCCCTGATGAATATAGAAACAAAAATTCTCAACAACATTAGCAAACTGAATTCAACAATAAATTAAAAGGATCATTCATCATGACCAAGTGGGGTTTAGTCCAAGGATTCAAGGATGGTTCAACATCCAAAAATCAATCAGCATTATACACCACGTTAAAAATCATACAATCGTCACAATAGATGCAGAGAATGCATTTGACAAAATTAAAAATCCATTCATGGTAAAAACTCTCAACAAAGTGGATATAGAGGGAACATATCTCAGCATAATAAAGACTATATGAAAAACTCACAGCTAATATTGTATTCAACGGTGAAAAGCCAAAAGCTCTTCCTCTAAGACCAGGATCAAGATAAGGATGCCCATTCTCACCACTATATTAAACATAGAACTGGAAGCTAGCCACCACAATCAGACAAGAAAAAGAAATAAAAGGCATTCAAATTGGTAAGGAAGAAGAGAAAACTCACTATTCACAGATGACATGATATTACATCAGAAAACCCTAAAGACTCCACTACTACTAGAACTGATAAATGAATTCAGTAAGGTTGCAGGATACAAAGTCAATATAGAGAAATCCATTGCATTTCTGTATACTAATAATGAAGAAGCAGAGGAGAAATTAAGAAACAATCCCATTTACAATTGCACCAAAAATAATAAATACCTAGGAATAAACTTAAACAAGGAGACCTGTCTGAAAACTGTAAGACATTGTAGAAAGAGATTGAAGATGACACGAATAAATGTAAAGATAAACCATGATCATGGATTGGAAGAATTAATATTGTTATAATGTCCATACTACCCAAAGCAATCCATGGATTCACTACAGTCCCTATCAAATTATCAGTAGCATTTTTCACAGAACTAGAATAAAGTATCCTAAAATTTGTATGGAATTACAAAAGACTTCAAATAGCCAAAACTGTCTTGAGAAAGAACGAATCTGGAGGCGTCACACCCCCAGATTTCAAACTGTACTACAAAGCTAGAGTAATCAAAGTAGTAAGGAACTGACAGAAAAATAGACATGTAGGTCAATAGAGAACAGAATAGAAAGCCCAGAAATAAACCTGCATGTACATAGTCAATCAATATATGACAAAGGAGGCAAGAATATACAATGTGGAAAAGACAGTCTCTTCAATAAATGGTGCTGGGAAAATTAGACAGCCATATGCAAAGGAATAAAACTTGACCACTTTAACACACCATATACAAAAATAAACTCAAAATGGATTCAAGACCTAAATGTAAAACCCAAAACCATAAAACTCCTAAAAGAAAACATTGGCAGTAACTTTTTTTTTCTTAAGATTTTATTTATTTATTTGACAGACAGAGATCACAAGTAGGCAGAGAGGCAGGTAGAGAGAGGGGGGGAATCAGACTCCCTGTCAAACAGAAAGCCCGATTTGGGGCTCGATCCCAGGACCTGGGATCACGACCTGAGTCAAAGGCAGAGGCCTTAACCCACTGAGCCACCCAGGCGGCCTGGCAATAACTCTTGAACATAGGTCTTAGCAATATTTTTTTGGCTCTGTCTCCTCAGGCCAGGACAATTAATGCAAAAATAAACAACTGGGACTACAGTAAATTAAAAAACTTTCACACAGCAAAGGAAACCATCAACAAAATGAAAAGGCAACATACTAAATAGGAAAGATATTTGCAAATGATATATCTGATAATGGGTTGATATCCAAAATACATATAAAGAACTCACATGACTCAACAACAAAAAACAAACAATCCAATTTTTTAAAAATGAGCAGAGGGACTATATAGACATTTCGCCAAAGAAGACATGCAGATGTCCAACAGATACAATGAAAGATGCTCAACATCACAAATCATCAGAGAAATCAAAATCACAACAAGATTGCACCTCACAGCTCTCAGAATGGCTTGTATCAAAAAGACAAAATGTAGGGACGCCTGGGTGGCTCAGTGGTTTAAAGCCTCTCAAGCCCCACATCGGGCTCTCTGCTCCGTCGGGAGCCTGCTTCCTCCTCTCTCTGCCTGCCTCTCTGCCGACTTGTGATCTCTGTCTGTCAAATAAATAAATAAAATCTTAAAAAAAAAAAAAAGACAAAATGTAGTAAGTGTTGACAAGGAGAGCGCCTGGGTAGCTCAGTCGGTTAAGCATCTGCCTTCGGCTGAATTCATGATCCCAGGGTCCTGGCACTGAGTCGCATGTCAGGCTCTCTGCTCAGTGGGGAGTCTGCTTCTCCCTCTCCCTCTGATGCTCCCCTTGCTTGCATTCCCTCACTCTCTTTCTCTGCCAAATAAATAAATAAAATCTTTTTTAAAAAAATGGAGGTAATCGATAGATTAATGAATGAAGAAGATGTAGTAGACTTATATAATGAAATATTACTCAGGCCATAAAAAGGAAAGAAATCTGATACATGCTATTAAACAAACGAAATTTGAACACATTATGCTAAATGAAATAAGCCAATCACAAAAAGACAATACTGTATGATTCCACTGATACGAGGTACCTACTGTAGTCAAAATCATGGAGACAGAAAGTAGAAGGGGTTGGTTGCCAGGAACTGGAGGGGAAATGGTGACCTGTCCCTTCCTGGGTACAGAGTTTCAGTTCAGGAAGATAAAAAGATAAAAAGATAAAAAGTTCTGAAGGTGGATGGTGAAAATCCTTAACAGGATTGAACTGTACACTTAAAAATAACTAAGGTGGTGAATTTTATAGCGTGTGTGTTTTACTACAATTAGAAATAAAATAAATCAATAATCCTCCAGGGACACAGGTGTGTGGAGGAGGAGTTGTGGTCACCTTCTTATGGGCCACAGTCATCATGAGCCTTCAGTGGGGTCAGATCAGCTACCCGGAATCCTGGGTCAGCGTCGCTGGTTTCTGGTGTCTGACACCGAAGGGCCAGGCCCCTTCGGAAGCTCAGACCACTTTTGTGCCAGAGCCGTACCTGGGAAGTGTCTTACGCCACTGTGCACGAGTGGAGACCCAGCTGCTGTGACCTCACAAGGCAAGAAAAGTGAGAGTGAGCAAACAGAATATGTGGATGGGCCAGAGGGTGCTTTTTTGTGGGCAGAGGGTATCTTAGTCTGTTTATCTTCTTGTCTCTTCTAATCAGACAATGCCTTTTCTGACTGTGCTGTTGGAAAAGTCTCCCCACCTGCTCACTATGATCTTAGAATCCAATTATTCAGCCATTGTTCCTCAGTCTCTCCTTGTGTCCTTTCCTCTTTCCTTGGGGTTGAGTCTGTGTTTAACTGTGTGTCCTGAGAGTCAATGATTAAGCCTGTACCTGTGTGAAGAAGGAAATGTTTTCCTTCTCTTGATAAAATTATCATGAAAGATTTTGGAACAAGGATATTTTGGTTCAAGTCTCAGATCTGCCACTTTTTAGTTCTGGGATACTGAGCAAGTCACCCCATTATCAAAATTCTGTCAGTATCTTTTTTCATTTTACTGGGTTTTGAATATCCTGTTAAGCATATTAGTGTTTTCGGTTCAGTTTAACAAGTGCTCAATGATCACCTACTATGCGACTGGATCATCCAAGGGAAGATGTCCTCCCTTGGTTTCTTCACTCATTTGATAAATATGTTCTTACACACCTTCTATGTGCCAGAAAGCATGCTATGTATTGAGGATACTCATGAAGAAGGGTGTTTCTTGCCTCCCACAACTCCCAGTGGAGTAAAGCATTTAGAAAATGATAATGCAACAGTCTAAAAAGTGTGCCAGGGAAGTTACAGGGTGCTGTTGGGAGCACCAGAGGTACCTGGCACCTGAGCCAGACTGGAGAAGTGAGAGAAGGCAGGCCAGCAGAAGTGATGTCTGCATCGAGATCTAATGACAACTAGGAGATGACCAGCTAAGGGGGTATGATGTGGGTTGGTGGTGTTACATCACATTATGGCTGGAGCTTTATAGGGCCAACAGAGATTTAAGGCCGATGACACAGGCAGGGGCCAGACCTTATGAATCTTGTTAAGGAAACTGAGCAGGGTTAGTCAATGTTGGTTTCTGTTGCAACTCAAGAACTCTACCAGATTCAAACTGAACCACAGATCCATACATCTCAATGCCAGCGAGCAGCTCCAGAGACCATTGATTTGGAACCAAGCCTTTGGGCAAGTAAAGTATTATGAGCCCTATTTATGAATGGAGTGGATCGCTCAGGCTGAAGAAGCATAAGAAACCCATCCAGTGTCTCCATGAGAGAAGACGAGAACTCGGGCCTCCAGTCTCAATGGAGTGCGTCACTCCACAGCCACCATTTAGTTATCCCCTGTGTTTTTCAGTGTAATACCTCGCTTTGACACAGAATCATTTTAGTAGAGATAGTAATACAGAATTTAAGCCTATGAGTTGAAAATAAGAGAAGAAAGCCACATTCACTGATAAGAGAGGGAAAGTGCCAAATCGTACTTCTTCCAAAATTTAGAACAACCCTTTGGAATTTTCTACATTACTCTCCCCACCTCCCCACCAGGTTAGAAAATAGTTCTCATCTTTCTTAAGAAACAAACAAAGGAGCATAGGGAAAGGGAAGGAAAAATAAGATAAGATAAAAACAGAAAAAAATGCAGTTCTGGAGGAAGACAACCATAAGAGACTCTTGACTGTAGGAAACGAACAAGGGTCGCCGGAAGGGAGGAGGGTGGAAGGATGGGGTAACTGGATGATGGGGATTAAGGAGGGCCTGTGATGTGATGAGCACGGTTGTTACATGCAACTGATGAATCACCGAACTCTACTCTGAAACTAGTAATATACTATATGTTAACTAAATTGAATTTAAATAAAAAATTAAAACGAAATAATTCTGATCTTTCGTAACTTCCCTTTTCTTACAATGAATTCTTCCTCATACCCAACAGATGCTTCTCTTGTGTTGAACCATCCAAAAAGAGTTACCCTCAGGGACTTCAGCAGCTTGAACCAGGAACCGAGGGCCCTGGGATGGGTGCTTCTAGAAAAGCCTGGGTTGGGAGCCACCTTGTGGTCAGGGCGCTGCAGAGCATGGCTATTTAATGAGGCAAATGCTTTGGTTTCAAAAAGGAACAGGCTGTATAGCTAAAACATTTCCCAAAGTGATAAAAATGTTCAGACGAGTTGTGTGGTTTATAGCAACTCCCAGGAAACTCTTTTTCAAACAGAATTTATCTCTGGTCTCTGTTGAAGGCAAAGAGTCTGGGTTTCTGCTAGAGCACTGTTCCTATGATTGAAAAAATCATGACTTAGGCCAGACTAACAGTTCTCAAAGTGTGGTCTGTGGGAGCACGGAGGCCCCGGAGGTCCCCTTTTCCAACTACATATCTGGGGGAGGCTGGACTTTTCCATCTACGTCAACCAAAACAACATAGCACAACAGATTGAGTGTGGGGGCAGAAATAAGAATCTAGCTGTTTTCTCTTAAACCAGATATTCAAGAGATTTGCAAAATATGAAACAATGATATTCACCACATCACCATTGTTTCATATTTTGCAAATCTCTTGAATATCTGGTTTAAGAGAAAACAGCTAGATTCTTATCTATGGAAAAGATAGGTATTTTGCAGAAAGCATGTTGTTTATGTTAACATGTAATGATTTTTTAACTTTTTCAATGAATATTTTTAAAAATTTCTAAGTTTTAATTTCTACATGATAAATATTGATAGATACAACGCTTTTGCACTCACTCGACCGCACACAAAGTTCTGCGGGGTCCTCGCTAATTTTTTAGAGTGCAAAGGGGTCCTGAGCACAAAAAGTGTGAGACCGGCTGGACTAGAGCGCCATCGTGTCATCCTGAGCGTTCAAAACACCACTGAACACGGAGGTTCCGAGTGAGTGGTTCTGCACTTTTCGAGGCCCTGGCCCAAAACCACGTAAACGTGGAGCATCGGGTTAATCTGCTGTGGTCTCTCCACCAACCTATGCTTTGAAGGCCCAACATCGGACGTTTGGGTTGTTCCCGTGTCCCTCCAGATGTTTGCCCCTCCTCGTCTCTGGCGCCGTCGGACACACGCTCCCCCTTCACCGCCCCAGGAGACCAGCCGTGTGTGGACTCCACGGCCGCACGTGGCACCGGTGGGCCTTGCCTCACACCAGCACCCTGGGACTTCCCGCCCCCACGCTGCACAACCCAGAACAGCAGGGAAGTCAAACGCCTGGAGGGAGGCCTCCGTCCAATGAGATTTAGGAGCAGGCAGACGCATTTCCTTCCTCCCTACCTGCGGTGGATGTGCTGAGTGAGGTACGAGCTGGAGTGGTGGGGTGCGGTGGGTGCCAGCGGTCCCAGCTCCTCCGCCACCACGGTCAAGGCTCCAAGGCTCCACTCAAAACTCTAGCTCTGTGAAGCCAGGCTGAGGCCGAGTTTACTCTTTCACATTCTCAACATTCTCCATGTCCACCAAATGCAAATGACCCGCAAAAGAGAGCAGCATTTTCCTTAGTTTGCCATTTTTTGACCCCAAGTGACAAAAATGAAAGCAGCAGCTTCTAACACTACTATCACCTGAGAACAAAGGTTTAAAGTTTCCCAAAGTGACATTCTTTTCTATTATGCAACATGTTACTGTTTACTGAGCTGGGTATTCAGGTTCTCTCAAAGCTCTCAAAATGGAATGTCTCTATCCTTAAAGGAATTTATTTTTTTTTTAAGATTTTATTTATTTATTTGAGAAAGAGAAGACGCACCACAGCAGGTGGGGGAGGGGCAGAGGAAGAGGGGGAAGCAGGCTCCCTGCTGAGCAGAGAGCCCAACTCCAGACTCAATCCCAGGACCCTGGGATCATGACCTGAGCTGAAGGCTGCCGCTTAACCTGAGCCACCCAGGAGCTCCAGGAATTCCCTCTTTTTAAAGTTTTTATTTATCCTATTTACATTTTTAAAAAAGATTTTATTTACTTATTTATTTGTCAGAGAGAGGGAGAACACAAGTAGGCAGAGTGGCAGGCAGAGGCAGAGAGAGAAGCAGGCTCCCCACTGAGGAAGGAGTCCGATATGGGACTCGATCCCAAGACCCCGGGATCACGACCCAAGCTGAAGGCAGTGACCTAACTGACTGAGCCACCCAGGCGTCCCCCATTTACATTTTTTTAAAACTTTGGGGTATAACATATAATTGTCATGTAACAAAAATTCACCCTCCAATATACCATTCACTGCTTTTAAGTAAGTTTTTCTAGTTGTGCAACCATTACCATAATCCAGCTTTAGAATATTTCCATTACCCTAATAAATTCCTTCACACCCATTCACCATCATCTAACACCTACCGCAATAGTTCTGTTCCATAGTTCACCCTTTCACTTTTTCTTCCTCCTCCCTTTCATGTCCAGGTCCCCTGTGTTCCAGTGAATGGTCAGTTCATATGAGCAGCAAGCATGGCTGCGGGGCTATGGCCACTGGCAGAGCAATCTCTCTAAATCACCTCCAGGTCTATGTCTCAGACACTCAACAGAGAGTCACAAGCCTACTCTCCTCTGTGGTTGAAGAGCCTTACTGATTGCCCATGGAGTAAAGTGCCCTTTCATCTGACTTGGGTCAGTCTCTCCTTGTCAAATTGCTCTTTGCCAGTCCATCCCCTTCAGTAACAGTGGATGCCCTGGTGGGCTCAGCTGTCCAAAGACTGCTTGCTAGACAGCGCTTGCTTCGTCCTCAAAAGGCCTACTTTTCCTTGGAAAACAATTCATTCCTTTCCCGCTTCTTCTTGCTCCTCGTCCTTCCTCTATTTTTCCTCCCTCTCTTTCCCCTCCCTACTTCCTTCCCTCCTTCAGCGAAGCTACACAGAGCACCCACTAATGCCAGGCCTGGTGCAGGAGACAAGAAAATGAAATAACTAAGGCACAGTCCTGCTATCAGGGAGCGCACACTGTAGGGAAAACAAACACATAGACAGTTACTTTTTAAAATTTTTTTAATTCTTTTTTTTAAGATTTTATTTATTTATTTGACAAAGAGAGAGAGAGAGAGAGAGCACAAGCAGGGGGAGCAATAGAGGGAGAGGGAGAGGCAGACTCCATGCTGGGCAGAGAGCCCAACACATGGCTTGACCTCAGGACCCCGAGATCATGACTGGAGATGAAGGCAGATGCTTAACTGACCGAGCCACCCAGGTGCCCTGACAGTTACTTTTTTTAATGTGATAAATTCTGGGATAAAAATAATCAGGGTATTATGGAGGTAATGAAAAACATTTTTAAAAACTTGTGATGTCCCTTTTAGTTTTTATTGGAGGAATAAATGAATAAATTTTTAATGTACAGAAATTTAAAAATTTTTATAAGTCAATTGAGATGTTTAAATATGTGTTCTCATCTGTCCAGAAATTAAATATTAATCTTTTTTTCACTTCAATGTTGCCTTATTTTCATGTTTACATTTAACTCATTGATTCATCTAAAACATATTCTTATGTATGATATGAGAAGACACTCCAACTTAATTTTTTTCTAAGAACTTACATGTTTAGTATACAATGAACAACTGCAAATTGACAAGAAAAACAACAGCATCCTGACATGAAAAATGGTGAAGAATATGAACAGGAAGTTCACAGAAGGAAAACAAGGCACTAATAAATACATGACAAATACTCAACCAAATTGTCTCCATTAATTGAACAAATGCAAATTCAAACACTAAGGTACCACTTTCCACCAATTGTTATGGCAAAGACTAAAAACAGTGGCTTTCAGATTCTAGCATGGTTATGTTGAATTGGACACTCCTGTCCTATTGATAAACATGGTTACAACTTTAATGGACACAGATTTGGTTATAATCCCAGGGTCCTGGGATGGAGCTCCGCATCAGTCTCCCCACTCAGCAGGAAGCCTGCTTCTCCCTCTCCCACTCCCCTGCTTGTGTTCCTTCTCTCGCTCTCTTTCTCTCTCTGTCAAATAAATAAATAAAAATCTTTAATAAAAAAAAATTCATGCACATGGTGGTTATTTTAACACTTCTTTAGCAGTATTTTTGAAAAGCAATTATATATCCAGTAATATGAGGACAACTGAAAATATTACGGTCTTCTGCCATATTGAAATTTCATGAATCTTTAGAAATCCTGTTTCCAAAGGGGTTTTAATGACAAGCTAAATAATCACTATATAATGTTAAGTTTTAAAAAGGCAGAATATGGGGCGCCAGGGTGGCTCAGTGGGTTAAGCCTCTGCCTTCGGCTCAGGTCATGACCCCAGGGTCCTGGGATTGAGCCCCGCATCGGGCTCTCTGCTCAACAGGGAGCCTGCTTCCACCCCTCTCTCTCTGCCTGCCTGTCTGCCTGCTTTTTATCTCTGTCTGTCAAACAAATAAATAAAATCTTTTTAAAAAATCCAGGATATAAAGTTATAGATGTATACCGTGATCTTAATAATGGCTTGTAGAGGAAAAAAGGAGGAAGAAATATATCAAATTTTTCAATGTTTGAAAAGAAATATGACAAAGTTAAAAAATGGTTGCCTCTTCGGGATGGTACAATTGTGGGTGTTTTTTTTTTTTTCTTTCTCCCTCCATCTTTACATTTTCTATCTATTTCTAGATTTTCTTTTTCTTTTAAGATATTATTAATTTAGGGGCACCTGGGTGGCTTAGTTGGTTAAGCAGCTGCCTTTGGCTCAGGTCGTGGTCTTGAGGTCCTGGGATCAAGCCCCATGTCTTGCTCCTGTTCGGTGGGAAGTATACTTCTCCCTATCCCTCTGTGCTCTCTCTCTTGCTCTCACTCTCATTTATTTGAGAGAGCAAGAAAGAGTGTGTGCATGCACAAGCCTGCTTCTCCCTGCTGAGCAGGGAGTTCCCTGAATACCAGGAGCCTGGAATCTGAGCCAGGCACCCGCAGGCACCCCACAGTACATTCTTATCACTAGGTTTTTTTGACCACCTCACTGATAATAGCAGAGTATATTGCGAATTTGCAGTGTTGTTTTGGCATATGCCATTGCCCGAGATTTCTAAATCTTGGACAAGAGTTCAACGTTGTCTGTCGAACCAAAGCACAAGGTTGTGATCTATGAAGTTTGTCAATGCTGCCAGAAGACTGACCCTCAAGACAGTAATACGAGGGCACCTGGGTGGCTCAGTGGGTTAAGCCACTGCCTTCGGCTCAGGTCATGATCTCAGGGTCCTGGGATCGAGTCCCGCATTGGGTTCTCTGCTCAGCAGGGAGCCTGCTTCCCTCTCACTCTCTCTGCCTGCCTCTCTATCTACTTGTGATCTCTCTCTGTCAAATAAATAAATAAAATCTTAAAAAAAAAAAGACAGTAATACGAGTAGAAGTTAATAAAATTTTACTTATAAATGTGACATTACCAGTAGTAATACAGTTAATGCAGTAATTAATCGTCCAAAAGGCATTTAGCCTTACTACATTATTATAAATATTGTAATAATTTCTTTAAGACAAAGAGATAAGCCCAGTCTACTCGGAATGATAAACAACTAGGTATGAACTAGAGCACTGGACTGTGTGAGAACATGTGTGTCACACCCAAATTCTTATCCTTTGTTCCTTCCTGGGGAGAAGGTGTACATGAGTAGGGAATGGAGTGTCTCACTTCTGGGCCTCCAGCCTGCTCAAGCGAGGGGTAGGAAGTCCCTCAGCTGGTGAGGGATCTCTTTGAGGCATAAGTTGGCCTGGGACAGATCACGTCTTCTGGCGGTCAGCTGCGGGGCAGACATTCATTTCTCTGAGTCACTGTGGGAAGAACTGGCTGAGGCCCCAGGCTGGCTCCTCAGAGTGACTCTTGCTTAAGTCAAAGCAGGGTATTTGGTCAGCTCCTGGTGGGCTTCAGATGCAAAGCCCTTCAGGTTCTTGAGTATTGTCCCTCTCTTTGCCCCCACATTCAAGACAGCAAGGACCCCTTCTGAAACAAACATCCTGGATCAGGTGCCAGACTTTGGTAGACCTAACCCAGAAGTTTCTGATTTGTTCCTCCTCTTTCTCCATCTGTCCCATCCTTTTTTACCCACAATGCAAAAGCCCCTTTCTTCGTCTTCTTTCCCAGAAGACTTTAGATGATCCCTTAAAACCAGAACCCAAATCTTTAACAACCTACACTGCCATGGGTTCCTCTCTCCTCATGAGCAAGGATGGCTCAGACTTGTGGGCACATCACTTCCTTTATGATAGGTTGGTACTTACTGCTACTCAACCCAGGGTCACAGACTTGTGTGAAAGCCTGGGTCCCCTCTGTGCCTGTCCAGGAGTTCCCTACTGAAGCCCACAGTGCTCAGCTTGCCACTGAAGTTTGGTCTGCAGCTCCCACTGCGAAGGCCACTGACAGGGTTGGAACAACCACTGAGTATCTTAAGCTGTTCTCTCACAGGCTCTTAAACAGAAAATAGAAATAAGGGTAACAGAAAATAGTTTCTAAAAAACAGAAAAAGTCATATCCTTGTACATAAATCCTTTTTCATATCTCTAATTATATCCTTAAGAACATTTTTTAAAAATATTTTATTTATTTGACAGAGAGAAATCACAACCAGGCAGAGAGGCAGGCAGAGAGAGAGGAGGAAGCAGGCTCCCCGCGGAGCAGAGAGCCTGATGTGGGGCTCGATCCCAGGACCCTGGGATCATGACCCGAGCCGAAGGCAGAGGCTTTAACCCACTGAGCCACCCAGGTGCCCCCCTTAAGAACATTTTTAAGGCTCTCATCACATATTTTCCAATTGATTTCCCAGAAGGGTGTGCCAATTTATATTCCCATGGAAGTGTTAATTTTAAAACATCTCTTGTAAATGCTGTCTTTATCTTACTCTTTAAATATTTCATTCCTGCATTTTGAGTAAATACACATGATATTTCATGTGGGTTTTTCTTTTCATTCTAGAATTGCAGCTGAGGCCCAAAGCCATGGGCAAAGGATGTTAAGAACTCCACATTCTATGTTCAGGGAGACTTCAAAACACCTCTGGACCTCCGAGAAGTGCCAGGAGGCAGTCCACCTCATCACTAGTCAGCTCTCCAAACCTTCTTACTTCCCCAGTCAGCATAAACCTTTCTGTTCTCCTGTCGGACTTCAGTTCAACCAGAGTTTTGCTCATCCGGAAACTGTGTCATCTAAGCAGAGCAGAACAATAAGGAAGAGATGAAGGGTGGAAGAGGGAAGGCAAGAAGCAATTCACAGTGATCACTTGGCTGGACTTCTCCCCTTCAGTGAAGTAAGACTTTGTCCGTTGAGTGGATGACAGCTGAACCCAAGACAGCCTAGTCAAGAAGCTGCCCACTGGACCAGGCATGGGAGGTGTGGAGGACCAAGGAGAGCAGAAACTTGTACAAGAAGTTCAAGCAGGAGCTGGACTTCCCATGTCAGAGGCTTGTGCAGATTCAGTCCTCCCAGGGTGTGAACCTCCTGCCACAGAACCCCTCCCGTGCACCCATGCAGCTCCAGGATTTGGAGGGCCACCTCGAAAAGCTCATGTCTATCAGCTTTGAGCAGAGAGACAGTGGTGACCACCAGAAGGGGGAACTTAGCCTGAGGTAATGAAGTGAAACCCAAGCACCCCTCACCTGAATGAGCCCATTTCAATTTTAGTACTCAAGGGTCTCCAACATTCATAAATGTTTATAAGCTTCAGCTCTGAGTCCTGGATCTGCACCTAACAGGCAGTCACAGAGGGAAACCTTTCTTTCTCCAACATCAGAGACGCCAGCAAAGAGAAAAGATGGGGCTAATGCCCCCTTTATCCATTGCCCATCTAGGGCACAGAGACATTTGGCAGCATGCATTGAAAGTAAAGAGTTTGACCAAAATGTCTTCAAGGGACTGGCTACCCGGGGTGAAAGGTCAAATTACTTGGGGGTGGGGGGGAGGCAGGCAATATACATATATTTTATGTTATGTTCTAATGGATTAAATCAACTAGATTGAAAAGTTATGAAAAGGTGGGGCACTTGGCTGGCTCAGTTGGTTAAGCTTCAGACTCTTGATTTTGGTTCAGGTCATGATCTCAGAGTTGTGAGAGAGACCCAGCATCAGGCTCCTCACTCAGCAACAGACTCTGCTTGGGATTCTCTCTCTCCCCACCCTCTGCCCCTCCCCCCACTCACACATGCATGCTCTCTCTCTCTCAAATAATAAATATGTAAAATCTTTTTTAAAAGTTATGAAATGGTATATAAACGTGGTTCTCAAACTGCGTATTGAGGTGCACAGTGCACAATCAACTCCCAGGGTCAGCAAGAGCTGTTCCAAAGTTTTCTCCTATTGAATTGACAAATTGATAGGAAAACAGAAGTGATGCCTGTTGGACACCACTCTACTAACTCAGGGTAGCTCATAGTTTGAATATTGGATCACACTACATTCCTTGCAATGACATATATCTTTGCAAAGCTGGGAATTTGGGGGGGGTGTCATGATGAAAAGCAAGTATCTTGTGAAGATCAGTGTGGATTGGGAAATAAGTGGCAGCAGCATCCGGTCTTTTTCCAAGACTTGAGGAATTGTGCAGTGCCCAACAAACACATACATCCATTGGCAATTGTGGTTACTTAAGGATAAAATAAAAATAGCATTTTTTCTTTCAATTTAAATGATTTTTTTTTTCAAATGGCTACTGGGTTTTTAGAATACAAATACCGAATTGCTTGGAACTAACTACATAATAAATGGCACTATTAGGTATTTCTTTTGGCAGGGGGGCACTGAGAAAATATCACTGAAACACTAGTGTACACACACTAGAAGGTACAGTAGTAAGTAGGTCTCTCTCCCACCAGAGCGGCAACCACAGATACGCATTTCTTGTATGTTCAAGAGATATTTAATACACATAATAATAGTTAACTTTTATTTAACTTTTACTTCATGTCAAGGACTCTTCTAAGTCTTGTATTTATTGATGAGTTTAATTTTCTATGATGCAGGTACTATTATTACTCCTATTTTAAGGACACAAACACTCAGAGAGGATAAGTAACTGCCCAAATCCCACACCCAAAAATGGCTTCAGGGTCAGAGCTCTTTGATCTACTCTATATTACCTTTGTGCCAAGTTTGGCTATTATCTTAAAGATTTTATTTTTAGGTAATCTCTACACCCAACCTGGGGCTAGAACTTACAACCCCAAGATGAAGAGTTGCATGCTCCACTAACTTAGCCAGCCAGACACCCATCCCATGGATATTGTCTTTTTTTTTTTTTTTTTAGATGTTATCTTTAAGAATATGTCAACTTGATAGGGAAAGAAAATACCAGTTGTTTGAGTATTTGTAAAGTTAAGCATTTTTTAAAATTTAACAACAGATTAAAAGAAATTAATTAATTTAATTTAATGTCCAACATGGAGCCCAATGTGGGGCATGAGGTCATGACCCTGTGGTCATGACCTCTGCTGAGATCAAAGGTCAGATGCTTAATCAACTGAGCTACCCAGGTGTCCCTTGAGCATTTTTTTTTCCATATGTTTACTGGTCATTTATATTTATTCTTTCCATGACTTGCCTTCTATGTGAGCATTTTTAAACTTTTAAAATGTCACCACTTTCTAGGGTGTCTGTAAAAACATTAATGTGCTAATTACTTTGAAGTGCCCAATCAGGCAGAAATGCCAACTATTGTGCTACCTGGAATCTTCTGCTCCTCTATATTTCAGTAAACCAAATTCATTTTTTTCAAATTAGAAGTTTATTTTCCAGGGGCACCTGGCTGGCTCAGTTGGCAGAATATACTACTCTTGACCTTGGGATTGTGAGTTTGAGCCCCACATCGGGTATAGAGATTACTTAAAAAATAATAAAATCTTAAAAAATGGTTTAAAGGAACAGTTACTGGGGTGCCTGGGTGGCTCAGTGGGTTAAAGCCTCTGCCTTCGGCTCAGGTCATGATCCCAGGGTCCTGGGATGGAGCCACCCAGCTTCCTCTTCTCTCTCTGCCTACTTGTGATCTCCTTCTGTCAAATAAATAAATAAATAATCTTAAAAAAAAAAAAAAAGGAACAGTTACTTTCCAGAGACAAAAATTAATCTTGAGATTTTCCTTTGTCACTTTTAATTTAAAATGGTTATTTGAGAAAAATAGAAGAATCTCCCTATTTCATAAAAGAAACCTTAAAACATTTGTCTCTGACAATCAAAGATTGTGAGTGCTGCAGGAATCACTTAAGGCTACTTGTTTTTCTAAGAAGTGATTTTTTTTTTTTTTCAAAGTCTGAGGAAGAAATCAATGTTATGTGATGTTTTCTTGTGTAAGTTTCATTGGTATTTAGAATTTATCTTTGCTGATTGCTCTTTATTTCTCTGTGTGGGAATCTTGTTTCCATGTCTTAGTTGAACTGAAATGGTTTTAAATTGGTACTGCTGAGGCACAGATCTATTTTTTTTAAGTTTATTTATTTATTTATTAAAACTTAGTCATTTATTTATGAGAGAGAGAGAAAGAGATTGGGGGGAGGAGTAGAAGGAGAGGGACAAAGAGACTCTGCACAAAGTGTGGAGCTTGATCTAAAGACCCTAAGATCATGACCTGAGCTGAAGGCAGATGCTTAAGCAACTGAGCAACCCAGGAGCCCCAGGTTTATTTATTTTAAGTGACCTCTACACTGGGCTCAAACTTACTTGCCTGGAGATCAAGAGTCACATGTTCTCCCAACTGAGCCAGCCAGGCACCCTGGATTGAGGCCTACATTTAGCAAATAGCAGCCCATCTGAGTTCCAGTAGAGAAAGCAAATGAGGACCTCAACAATTATTGATATATGTAAGGAATTGAGTCTTGAAGGTAAAAATAATTAAAATAAATTTTTTTCTAAATATTATTTTTAAACAATCTAAGAGACACCCCCCCTTTTTTTTAAAAAACAGTCTAATGGACATTTCCTTTTATTATGTTACTGATTGGCCCAATTAACTAACCTGTAGCACTAACAATCACATATCAGTTGTGATCTAGACTTTCAAGAAAAGATTGTTCCAGAAACGGGGGGGGGGGGGGAGGGAAGATTGTTACCATAGAGATTTTTCAGATAACTTTTTTTTTAATCCATCTGCTTTGTAAAAATATAAAAGATTCCTTTTTCCAAATAAACCTGTCTTTCCCAATTCAGTCTGTAGACTTTAGGAACCAGTAAAATAATGTAGGTGAGATCACCAGGTATATAAACACTAGGAAAGAAACTAAGAAACTATGATAATGCAGTTTATCGTTGATTCCATGAATTTTTAAAATTATCATTCTTTTTTTTTAAGATTTTATGTATTTGACAGAGAGAGGTCACAAATAGCAGAGAGGCAGGCAGAGAGAGAGAGAGAGAGAGAGAGAGAGGGAAGCAGGCTCCCTGCTGAGCAGAGAGCCCGATGTGGAACTCGATCCCAGGACCCTGAGATCATGACCTGAGCCGAAGGCAGCGGCCCAACCCACTGAGCCACCCAGGTGCCCCATCACTTATTTTTATTGAAAAGAAATAACTAGAACCCACCTGTGAGATTTCAAGAAGGCTTTAGTACTTAGAATGAGAAATACTTTAAGGCTAGGGAAAGAAAATAAAATTGTTGCCCCAAATATAACTGCAGGTTTTCTTCCTAGTTAAATTAGTTGCCTTTCCCCCCAGATTTTGAACTTAAAGAATTGCTGAACTAGAGATGAAGTTTCAATTAGAGGCAGCCTGGTGTTTACTTCCTCCAGCAGCCTGGGAGATATCTACGAAGATTGTTAATGTTTTGAATAAGTAGGGATTCAGAACCAAAGTCTTTAGAATGCCCTAAATGGCATTTGGTTGTTTTGCCCTGTACTCTTGGCAAATAATTTTTCCAGAGATCACCTGAATTTTGTTGGGTAGATTTTTTTGCTTGTTTCTTTTCTGGGCCATGGAGGTTTATACCAAATAAATACCTGTAAATAGAAACCTGTTATAAATCTTCTTTCTTCACAATAGGTTACATGATCACAGCTGAAACAAAAACAGAGATACTAATATAATAAGAATACTTGTAGAAATTCTTTTATGCAGATATATTTAGTGGTTTGATTTCCTTTATTCTAGAATATACAGATAAGTGATACCCTTGCCTACTATCCAGTAGGTAATTTATCCTGAATTCGATTTAGTATTTTAGTCCAGAAAGTACCATAGTTTCTCTGCGAGCCAAATCAAAGCAATAAACGGCAGAGGGAGCTGGTGAAGTGCCTTTGCAAGTAAGATCTGTGCTCACTCCAGGGATACACGAAATTTTTTGGCATGACGTTTTCATGGAGTGAAAATAGGAATTCTTTATTAAACCACCTGCAAATTGCAATATTTTCTTTTATATCTATATATTCTAAGAGGGTGCTATTGAACCTACATTGTCAGGAAAATACTGTGCAGATTTCTGTAACGTTAAGGCAAATCTGCATCATATCCCCCACCACCACCAAAAAAACTACACAATTGTTAAGGGACCTTTGAATGCCATGGCTTACTCTGTCCTTGAGCCATTATGGGCACCTAATGTTTGTTCATTTCAGAATGAATCAATAAAAACATACTGAGCAGTCTTATGTTCAATGTATGTATTGAGCATCACTTTGCACATACTGAATGCTTAAAACTGAAGCTTGAATATAAAATCCATGGGTGTCTCTACGTAAAGGTATCCTAAGTTTTTTCAGGACAACAGTATAAGGCAGGTAGGCTTATCTGATTCTGTTCATAAGCTCTATAGATCATTATTTTCATCAAAGTTGAAATTTGTAGGCGTGCCTGGCCAGCTCAGTCAGTAGAACACGTGGCTCTTGATCTCAAGGTTGTGAGTTCAAGCCCCATGTTGGGTGTAGAGATTACTTAAAATATTTTTTTAAGTTGAAATTTGTCATATTTGCCCTCCAGAATTAGATGAACTTAGAACTTTGGAGAGAGAATTACTTGGAGATTACAGAAAGAACACACTTTTACTTCAAATAGGACTCCTCCTTTTAGGTAAAAGTGTAGGGACTGAGTCAGGAGAGCTGGTTGGGGCCATCTTTGATAAGAGGTGGGCTTGAGCTCTGCTGGAATAAATAGAGTGAAAATCTTCACAGGAGGCAGAGAGGGTGTTACATGTGAGGGGAACAAGAGTCACAGGGTGGAGGCCCACATGCAAGTGGTGTGGCTGGTCTCTGGGACAGTGGGACGAGCCCGGCTGAGGTAGATCATGACTTCTGTAGTTCAAAACAAGCAAACGAGCTCTCGCCAAATACCACGTTCCCTCGCACTAGACTCATCTGAGATGTCTTCGCTAATGCAGCAGTCCTCAGAGGTTTTTTTTGGAATGCCTCCGCATTCTTAAAAAGGTATTCAAAAGGGTCCCCCTGAAAACCAAGAGACCCTGTCTCCACGGAAAACTTGGCTTACAAACTTTGTTGGCATCAGGCCCACAGTCATGAAACAGAGCTTTCCCCAGCGTATAAAACACCAGACTCAGAACCCCCTGCAGTGTGGAATCCACTCTCCCAGGAACCACTGAAAAAAGTTAATGAATGGGAGAAGAACAGAAGCAAAATGAGAGAAAACAGAAAATGTCAGGAGGTTGATAACAACTGCTTTGTCGTTCAAAAAACCTGGCCATGCTTGTAGGTCCTTCTCAGCGCCTATGTGACCCGGAGGCTTTAAAAGGACCAGAATATTTAGGGGCTGCTCGGCTATATATTTACATTTGCTGTGAATAGGGCACTTTCAGGCTCCAGAGTCTCTCGGTGCCGGCGTTTGTGCCACGTGCTTCCGGTGCGAAGATGCTCTCCGGCGCCAGGGGTGATGTTCGGTAGTGAGGCTGACGTACAGAAGCACCGGAGGTGGAGATTCGTACACCCGTGGGGCTCGTCATCACATTGTTTTTACATTTTTACAAGTTTCTTTAAGTCTGACTTAATAAAAAAGAACTACATTTTCATATGTGTCCCTATATTCAATGCACAGAGATACCACACACTCAGCCCTTGGAAAAGCTCACTGTTCACGCTGACAGAAAAAGAGTAAAAAAGGCAAAAATGTCTCAGTTTTATTATGAAAATAAATTTCTCCAATTATTTTGTTTAAGCAAAATCATCGAATTTCACATGAAAAATGGAATGTTTAGATTGATCTTCTAAAAAAGAAATTCAGGGGTGCCTGGGTGGCTCAGTCATTAGGCGTCTGTCTTTGGCTCAGATCATGATCCCAGGGTCCTGGGATCCAGCCCCACCTTGGGCTCCTTGCTCAGCAGGGAGCCTGCTTCTCCCTCTCCCTCTCCCCCTGCTTGTGTTCCCTCTCTCGCTGTCTCTCTCTCTGTCAAATAATAAATAAAATCTAAACAAATACATACATATATACGTACATACATAAAAAAGAAATTCAATTATGGTTAAAAAACCCTCAGGAACATAAAATTTACCATCTTAAGTATTCTAAGTATTCAGTTCAGTAGTGTTAAGTATGTACAGTGTTAACAGTGTTGTGCAACAGATCTCTAGAACTTTCTAGTCTTAAAAAACAAACTCTGTGCCCCCAACAATCAGGCAGCCGTCACTCTACTTTCTGTTTCTGTAAGTTGGGCTACTTTAGGTACCTCCTATAAGTGGAATCATACACTATTTGTTTTTTTCTTTTCTTTCTTTATTTACTTGATAGACAGAGAGCACAAGTAGGCAGAGAGGCAGGCAGAGAGAGAGGAGGAAACAGGCTCCCCGCGGAGCAGAGAGCCCGATGCGGCTCGATCCCAGGACCCTGGGATCATGACCCGAGCCGAAGGCAGAGGCTTTAACCCACTGAGCCACCCAGGCGCCCCTCTTTTCTTTATTTTTTTAAAGATTTTATTTATCTGTTTTAGAGAGAGAGAGACAGAGAGAAAGAGAGATACCATGAGCAGGAGGAGTGGCAGGGTAGGAGGGAGAGGGAGGAAATCTCAAGTCGACTTCATGGTGAGCGCAAAGATTGTGTGATCACGACCTCAGCTGAAACCAAGAGTCAGATGTTTAACTGACTGGGCTGCACAAGCACCTCAGTATTTGTCTTTTTCTAACTGGTTTATTTCACCTGACACAATGTCTTCAAGGTTCATCCATGTTATAGCATGTATCAGAATTTGCATCTGTTTGTTTGTTTGAGTTATGTATTTACTTCAGAGAGAGTGCATGAGTGGGGGTTGGAGGGAGAAGAAGAGAGGAAGCAGATTTCCCACTGAGGAAGGAGCCCTATAGGGGGCTAATCTCCAGACCCAGTGATTATGACCTGAGCCAAAACTAAGAGTCGGTGCTCAACCAACTGAGTCACCTAGGTGTGCACCAGAATTTTCATCCTTTTAAAGGAGGATTAATATTTTGTTATATGTCTGTACTACATTTTGTTTATCCATGCATACACTTTCTTTCAAGCGTTTTTACGCTTTTAGGTCTTCAATCCATTTTAAGTTAATTTTTGTATATGGTGTAATTCTTTTTTGTCCCCAGCTTTATTGAGGTATAATTGACTTATAAAATTGTGCAAGTTGAAGATGTATAACATGATGATTTTATATATATGTATGTTTAGATGTATACATATTTTGCAAAATGATTACTATAATAAAGTTACTTAACACGTCCATCCCTCACATATTTACAATTTGTGTGTGTGTGTGTGTGTGCATGTCAACTTCCTTTTTTTTTTTTTTGCACATTTTTCCATCCAGTTTACCCAACTCGGTTTGTTGAAAACACTGTCCTTTCCCCATTGAAGGATCTTGGCAGAAATCATTTGGGGCGCTTGGGTGGCTCGGTCAGTTGAGCACCCTACTCCTGGTTTTGGCTCAGGTCCTGATCTTAGGGTCATGAGCCTGAGCCGAGCATCAGGCTCTGGATCCTGCTTGGGATTCTCTTTCCCTCTCCCTCTGCCTCTCCCCCTCCACCTGCTTGCAGGCTCTCTCTCTGAAAAAAAAAAAAAAAAATCATTTGATCACATACATGAAGGTTCATTTCTGGGATCTCAACTCTATTGTGTTGATTTACATGTCTTTCTTTGTGCTCGTAGCACAGTGTTTTGATTATTACAGCCTTGTGATTAAGTTTTGAAATCAGGAATTGCTTTGCTCTTCTTTTTTCAAGACTGTTTTGGCTATTTGGGATCCCTTGTAATTCCAGGGGACTTTTAGAATGGGTTTTTCTATTTCTACAAAAAAAGTATTATTGGGATTTTGATAGGGATTACATTAAATCTGTACATCATTTGGGTATTACTGACAACTTAACAGTAATAGGACTTTCAACCCATGAACATTCCCATTTATCTGTGTCTTCTTTCTTTCAGCAGTGTTTTGTGGTTTTTAGTGTATAAATCTTTCACTTCCTTGGTTAAGTTTACTCCTAATTACCTTTTTCTTATTGATGTTATTATAAATAAGGCTATTTTCTTAATTTCCTTTTTAGATAGTTCATTGTTAGTACATAGCAATGCAACTGAGTTTTTATTGTTGACTTTATAGCCTGCAACTTTGCTGAATCTTTAGGGTTTTCCATATCTGACATCATGACATCTGCACACGGAGATAATTTTACTTCTTTCTCTCCAATTTGGGTGAAATCCCGGTTCTGCTATTTCTGAGGTAGGTAACTAAGGTGCTTTATGCCTCAATTTCCTCACCTGAAATTTGTGAAAATAATAGCATAATTATTATATCACAGAGTTATTGGGAGGATTGAATGAGTTAATAGATGAAAACGGCTAAAAAAATAGCTCAGTGTCCTTCATGTAGTAATTGTGTGTAAACATTAACCACCATTTTGTAATATTCTTTTTTTTTTAAAGATTTTATTTATTTATTTGACTGACAGAGATCACAAATAGGCAGAGAGGCAGGCAGAGAGAGGGGGAAGCAGACTCCCTGCTGAGCAGAGCGCCAGATGCGGGGCTCAATCCCAGGATCCTGGGACCATGAACTGAACCAATGGCAGAGGCTTTAACCCACTGAGCCACCCAGGCACCCCAACAATGTGCAAATTCTTATATATTTAAATAATCCATATGAGACACCAACTGTGTGTCCTACAATTCAATTCTTTTTAAAAAAGATTTTGAGACAGAGAGAGAGTGAGTGAGAGAGTGAGAGAGAGCATGAGTGAGCAGAGGGAGGAGAGGGAGAAGCAGGCTCCCCATCGAGGAGGGAAGCTGATGTGGGACTTGATCCTGGGACCCTAGGATCATGACCTGAGCCAAAGGTAGACGCTTAAGAACTGAGCCACCCAGGCACCCCTACAATTCTATTCTGATATTAACTATTCAGAATTAGTGAAGACCCCACAAATCAAGGATGCAATCCCATAAGACTGCCTCTACGTTAGATAGTGTATATCTTAGGAACAACCCATACTTTTCAAGTTTTAGTTTCATGTCTTAGGAACAACCCATACTTTTGACCCACTGGCTATAAACCAGGGATTCCCATAACCCTCTGCTCAGATTCAATCATTTGCTAGAATGGCTCACAGATCTCAGAAAAACACTTTACTTACATTTACCAGTTTATTATAAAGGATACAAGCGAATAGCCAGATGAAGAGGTACATAGGGCAAGGTCTGGAAGGTCTCCATCACAGGAGCCTCTGTCCCTGTGGAGATGGGGTGTGTCACTGCAGGTGGATATGTCTACCAACTTGGAAGCCCAGCAAATCTCATTGTTAAAGAAGTTTTTATAGTGTTCAATATCTAGCACCCCTTTTCTTCCCTGGAGGTTGAAGAGTAGGTCCAAAACCAAAAGAACCAAATGTTCCTACCCTTTGCTCCTTTAGGTGACCAGCCCCATCACGGGGCTATCTGGGGGCTCCACCCTTTCACCTCAGTAGCATAAACTCCGGTGTGCTTGGAGGAGGCTTGTTATGATTAAGGGAAGACATTCTGTCACTGAAGAAATCCAAGGGTTTTAGGAGCTTCTTGCCAGGAATGAGGAACAAAGCCCAAATGTATTCTTTATTGTACTACAGTTGGAAAGAAGTAAGAGAAAATGAATTAATTAATGGCTGTTATTTTAAATAACCTTATCTTAAACTTTTCAGAAGCAAAGACCATGACTTCAATTTTAATTGTCCTTTGGTATCAACCATTGTGGCAAACAAGTAATCAATTGATAATAGTAATACCTTGCATTCATGGAATGCTTCATAGCTTTACAAGTCATCTGAAATGCATTATTTTCTTTGACTCTCACACACTTGTAATGGTCAACATTTTACAGATGATCAAACTGAGGTCCTGAGATGTTAAGTTACTTAGCCAGTAAACATATCTTAGAAGAAGCAGAGATATAATACAAACTCAGTTCTTCTGATTTAAATTCCAGCCTTTGTTTACTTCACCACAAAAGATACTAAACTGTAAGATAGGTGACTTGTTCTACCTGGGTTGATCCAATTTCTCTGGATCTTATTTTCTTTATCTGAGAAATGATCATTAAAGGATTTTCATTTCCAAATCTTAAGATGATCATTTCTCAGATAAATTTTCTTCTGGTTTTAAAGTAACACTTAATATCATTTAAAATACCACAACAGTTGGTTTTTCCTTTGCACTGAAATGTCAACAGTGGAGATAATAACCGTATTTCCACTTTAGAAATATTCCTGGAAAGCCACTAATTTAGGAAAGACAACATTTAGTAACATTGGTAAATCCCACTCGTTTCCATTAAAAAAAAAAAAGCAAACACCAAACACCTGTATTTCTAAGAAAAAGTATGTAATATACTTTACTAATTAGTTTTGGTGAAGGATAAGAAGGGATAATTTTGACTCCCATGACATCATACTTGTTAAAGGAGTACTCTAAAAGTAGAGGGGATGTATTTTTGAAATATTCTTGACTTTAGGAACATTTCAACCAGAGATCTACTTCTTCTTAGACCATTAACATTTCTCTCTTAGAAATTATTTGAGTCTGCACAACATTCTTCTCTTTTTCTATTACAGGATATGAAAAGCTTGTGGTAGGCTGGAATACTACTTCTTAATTCTCCGCAAGAGAGCATTGTTATTGACTAAATAAAGAAATAACAAGAGCCAGGCATTCGAGGGGAGGTTAAGCTAGTAGGTAAATTCTACTGTTTTCCAACATTGAGATTCTACAATTTCATTTTTTACCCCACCCTAAATTTCATGGCTCCCAGTAATATGAGATGTCTACAATCCATTTTATAAAGCCTCTAAATTCAATATACTTATTTGAAAAGAAGCCTACTCATCTCCACATTTGATAAAATACTTTTTTCCCTCCTTTTAAAAAAGTGTCTTCATGCAAATTTCTTATGTAATTACATAAAACAAATGCTTTGGAACACAAGGCTCAATCTGAAGTATTATAGGCCTCAAACATTTACTGTCACAAACTATTCATTTGCCTACACTTTGCAGATAGATCACTGATCTACAGTAATTACTCTTACAGTGACATTCTGTTATCCTTTTTTGGACTTCTAATACTTAGTCAAATATTTATTGAATGCCTACTATATGTCATGCACTATGTTAATCATTTAGTTTCACACAATTCTTAAAATAAAAAAGTCCATTCACTGCATTTTGGTTAACTTTACCCTTTTGTAATGAAATAAAAGGTACTACCTTTATTTCTCAAGCAATAAAAACCTCATTAATTCACTTTCTCAACTCCCGAGTTGCAGATATCAAATACAAGAAATGTGTTGTTGTTTTTTTTAACAACCTGTTTTCCAATGGAGAAAATAATGCAATTCTGTTGTAGTGACATTAAAAACAAAACAAAACAAAACACAACACAGCACCCTGGGGTGCGGCTCCGTTGGGTAAACCTCTGCCATCTGCTTTTGGCTCAGGTCATGATCATAGGGTACTGGAGCCTGCTTCTTCCTCTGGCCCTCATTCATGCTTGCTCTTCCTCAAATAAATAAAATCTTAAAAACAAACAAAAATCTCAGGGCGCCTGGGTCGCTCAGTCCGTTAAGCGGCTGCCTTAAGCCCAGGTCATGATCCCAGGGTCCTGGGAAGGAACCCCACATCCGGCATCCTGCTCAGAGAGCTTCCTCTCCCTCCACCTGCCGCTCTCCCATTTGGGCGCTCTCTATCTCTCTGTCAAATAAATAAATAAAATCTTAAAAAAAAAAAGAATCTCAAAATTACGGGTTACTTATAACTAGGAAGAATAAATACAGAACGATTTCAACTGAGGAAAACTTACAAACACTGAAGTGAATTTGACTTTCTGCACAGTCCCAGGAAGCAGACCAGCACCAAAAGATCAGTCATAGGAAAGCAGATATCAGCTCAAAACAAAATAACCCCCTCTTCTGAACAACTTTTCTAATAGTTAAAGCTGGTTTGAATACTGAAATAGCTGCTCTCAGGACTACTTGCTTGGATGTTGTAAAGGAGACTGAAGCACTGGAGGGAAAGTTGAATTACTATGTAAAGTACCTGTCAACATGGATTCCGTAACTAACATTGCTATTACAACTTCCTTAAACCCGACAAAACGGGTGACGACGAGTTCTTTCTGAATTCAAGAAGCAGAGTATTCAAGGTTAGGATTTCTGCTATTTCACTTTCCCGTATGACATCGCAATGAGCTCCCGTCCAAATAAATGTGGAGGAATCTCCTGCAGGACCTCCCATTAGGAAAAACGAACCTTAGGAACCTTTCTATCCTGGAATGCTTCCCCCACTCCCACCCCCCCCCTTTTTTTTTTCCAAGAAGGGACAGAGAATTAGTACTCGGAGGACAGAGATGTTCTCTTAGGACTCTTAGGAGAGGAAGTGGGGAGAGCAATTCCAAGTGAGATCCTACACTGCGTGGAGCGTGGAGGGAAAGGAAGGGTCGGGATGAAAGGAGTGAAGGGTAGAGAACGGAGAGCGTGCCGCCGTTTCGTATAATGCCTGGTGACGGGGAGGGGGGTGTTCACGGTGGAGGGAACTCAGCCGCTCGCGGGCACAGGGGCTAGAAAAGCGGAGAGGTCGAGAGGCCCGGGTGCCGGACAGCACGCATGCGCGGGCCCGGAACCGCGGCCGTCACCGTCTGGGTCCACCGCCGGGTCTTGCCTGGTGCCGACCTGCGGGCGCCTTCCGCCCCAGCCAGGCAGCCGGGCACAGCCTCTTCTCTTTCCCGCCGTCCAGAACCCGACGGCCAGGCCAGGCCCACGGGGCCGCAACACTGGCGTCGACGGCGGCTGCGACGGCCTCTGGGGGCGCGTGAGGCTCCGGGGTCGCTGCGGCGATTGGCCCGCCGCGGCGCCCGCTCCCATAATGCAGCGCATGGCGCGTCATTGAAGAGAGACCATGATGGCGGCGGCGCTGGGGCCCCCAGAAGTGATCGCTCAGCTGGAGAACGCGGCCAAAGTTCTGATGGTGAGTACACCGCGACCTCCGCACCCCAGTATCTGCGAAACCCTGGCTGGCACTGCCTTGCCAGGGTTCCCGTCAGCCGGGCTGGCGACCGACAAGGGCCTCCAGGGAGCCCTGGAAGTGGAGGAGGTGGCGGTGGCGTGGCGCAGGATTCTCCATCCTACTTTCCTTCCCTCTTGGTTCCCCCTTCTTCCTGGGGCTGTCCATTTCCCCTAGGTGTTTAGCACTCGGGTCGGGCGACGGAATAGGGTGCTGAAGGAAGGAGGGTTTCCTGTGCCACGGTCTTCACGATATACCCTTCCCCGCAGACTGGGTCGACAGCGAGGCGCGGTAGGGAGGTCCGGGTCATCTCCGCAGGGCTTTGGTCGGGGGCAGTGTGTGCGCCGCTGAGGAGTTGCTGCCAGGAAGGAAGGAAGGGATGGCTCAGCCCAGGTGCTGTTAGCAACCCTTTTTTCCTTCGAGGATGTGGGTCCTCAAGCTCTTTCTTCGACCTGCACCCACCTCTGGGGTAACCGCAGCCGCCAGCACGTGGAAGAACCGGCAGGAGGGAGGGAGGGGAATCTTTGGGACCAAGGTCATTGGGGCAAAACTTTATTAAGTACCAAGCTTCCTGTGGGTCGCGCATTGAGAGATGAGTCTAAGGGGCTCCTTGACTTAGTTCTTAACACTATTCAGTGAACAGTTTGATGAGTATGTTATTTGCCCAGGAAGTTTAGGAAGGCTGAGTTAAAGGTTGAAAAAAGTATTCCACGCAGGGAGTAGAAGTAAGGATAAACTATATTCAGTTACTCAGTAAACTGTATTTTCTGGCTCAGTTTTGTTTTTGTAAATTTTGATTTCTGTGTTCGTAGATTTTCTTTTGGAAGTTTGGGGCTCGGTTGATTGCTTGAATTGATCTAGCTTTTCTGAGATCGAATATCGAATACAGCTAGCTTCGTTTTGTTTTATTGACTGATTAATTGAACTTTTTTTCCCCCTTTTGGTTTGGTGCTTGGATTATATGTTCGAGCATCACGTTTAAAAGTATTTGAACTAATTCTAGCATAGTATGTAGTTCCACTTACAGGTTTTGTTTTCACACACAACATCAGATAGCTTAGGAAATTTAACTAATGAAATTGAGAAGTCTAATACAAGCAGGGTTTGCTTGCTTCCTTATGAGCAAAGCTAAGTGAATCGTTTTGTAACAAAACTGAGTAAAGTTTTCAGACTCTTCCAAGTTAAGTCCAGAAAAAACTAGCTAGTGTTCTCCTTAATACAGGTTCTTAAAATCCCTGACGTGGTATTGCCTGAAATATCTGAAAAATTTCTGGGAGCCAGGGACCCTATTTTCATTAGACTCTGGAAGCAGTATGTGACCCCAAAAAACACTGCCTTTGTTCTTACATTAATAAGATAAAATTAGTGTCCTTCATTACTAGCCCGAGTATTAATTAGCACTTGAGTTTGCCAGTACCAGTACCGTCCCTCTTCCTTGGCAAAGCTGTTTTATCATCTGTAAGGGAGTAGCTGAGAAGAATAGCAATAAATTCTGTTTATTGAGTGCATACTACATCCAGATACTGTGTGTGATGGTTTTACATACTTTATTAATCCCTGCAACAGCTTTACAAGGTTGAAAGAGTTTACGTGGCCCATATTACATAATTACCAAGTGCCTGGCTCTAAAGCTGGGTCTGTTTCTACTGTACCTCACCACCTCTTCGATATGTTGTGTAGATATCCATTTACATTTTATTTAATCATTCCAGAGGGTAGTATTAAAAACAGTTATTAAAAGGAGGAAATTTGTTTTTAGAAGTTTCCACTTTATATTCACAAATGTGGACTACAAATGTGTAGGAGTAACAATTACTGCATTATTTCTGAGTATGAAAGCTGTATTCCAGTTTATTATTAGTAATAACAGCTCACATTTATTAAATGCGTACTGTGTGTGGAGCACTATGCCAGGTATTTTTACGTATGTTACCTTATTTAATTCTTACTAACTGTGAGGTGGTAATTTTTTTTTAAAGATTTTATTTATCTGCTTGACAGACAGAGATCACAAGTACACAGAGAGTCGGGGGTGGGGTGGGGGAGCAGGCTCCCTTCCGAGCAGAGAGCCGGACTCGGGGCTGGATTCCAGGACCCTCGGATCATGATGGGATCCTCATGATGGGATCCGAAGGCAGAGGCTTTAACCCACTGAGCCACCCAGCCGCCCCTGTGAGGTGGTAATTCTTAACTTTCATTTTCATTTTATAGACTAAGGGGCAAAGACATGTAAATGCTAAGTAATTTACCCAAATTTGCAAGCAAAGTGGTAGAGTGGGGACGCCAACTCAGATTTGTGTGTTACCAGTTTGTGGCTCTTAACCTAAAGGGTAGTAGGACTAGAAAGCAAATTAATTAATTAATTTGGGGATAGTTAGGATTGTTAAATCTTCAACTATTATGCATTAGGATATTTTTTAAAAGGTTGAATTATTTTAGCATTTATCCATCTGGCTCAGATGGATAGCCATCTGAGGAAATCTCATAGGAAGTTGCTATATATTTTAATTGTTAATGTGTTTTGGGATTCAAAGTAATTAATGATACCTTTCACAATCATTTTGCTCAGTTTTTCCATTTGGTATCCATATATTTCTTTTATGAAATTTGGCATAGAGTTTTAGTGTGCAGAATAAACTCAAGACATCTTTTAGTACAGAGGTCTTAGTCCACAATGGATATCAGAAGGAAATTGTAAGCAGATTTTTTGATGCAAGCATACATATTTGGAAATAGGGTTTATAGTTTTATCAGCATTTCTAGGGAAGTAGAGACCCTGAAAAATAAGAACCTAGTCTAAGCATTCTCCCTTCCATTCTACAGATGGGGAAACTGAGGTTCAAAGAGGTAGAAGTGACTTGCCGAAGGTAGGTCACAGAACAAATTAGTGAGAAGAGTGATCCAGAACCTAGATCACCAGACTCCTATTTCGGAACTTTAGAAAGTTTTTTACTCACCCATGTTGCTTCTCAACGTATATATATTATAATACTGTAAATGTTAAATTTTATTGCTTGATGGGAAATTTTGAAATGTGTTTTTGGATATTGCAGTTGCTTCATTATAAGTATCTATATTCAATCCTATTTAGGTTATTGGATAAGTTGCCAAATAGTGTATTAGACCTTTATAGTGAAAAGGATATTTATTGATTTTATAGATCTCAGCGTAAATAGTGATTATCCCCCCACCTCAAGTTGTAATAGGGAGTATTTTTTGTAGATGCTTGCAAATGCTGGTTAATCTTCTGATTCAAGACAGTGAGGATACATGCTAAAAAATAAATTTGAAGGTGAACAAGCTAGAATGAGGATGGACTTTTGTAGGTTAGCAGTTGTGCAAGTGAAGTTATCTATTTTGAAAACATTGTGCAGATGGAAAGTTATTTAAGTAGGTCCTGAACTTTTCTTCTGCAAAGAAGATTCCATTTATTGGCTTTTGGTTAAGACACCTAACCCTAAATTTTTGAGAGTATATTAGATAATATACTAGAGTAAGTAAAGTTGACCACAGTCAGTGCTAACAATCTTATCAGTGAGAGTCTTCTTTATGACTGCTTGAATTTAGTAGGTTACATTACAGACCTGAAAATTTGGTATTGTAGACACATATTCTGTTATTTAAAATTATAGCAGTAATACCGGAACATATTATTTTAAAATACAGTGACAGCACACAAATACACAGAATAAAAAGTGAATCTCTCTCTTCCTTTCCCCACTCTCAGTGCCCCCTCCCTGCGCAATCTGTATTAAGTTCAATATACCTTTTTTCCTGTGTTTTTATAATACACATTATATAGTTTTCTTTTTTTCACATGAATGAGAATACTATAAATATCCTTAATTTAGGAAATCTTGCAGATACCTTTCTGAATAGTAAGAAATTCAAGCTGTGCAGAAAGGTGTATAGGGGAAAGTAAAAGTTCCCTAAGCTCCCATTTGCTTTTCAGACATGACTGTTTCTTGAGTACACACATTAAAAATCTCTAGACAGGGTGCCTGGGGGGCACAGTTGGTTAAGTGTCCCACTCATGATTTCGGCTCAGGTCATGATCTCAGGATCGTGAGATCGAGCTCTGAGTTCATCTCCTTGTCCAGCGCAGAGTTGGCTTGAGATTCTCTCTCTCACCTCTGCCCCACATGTGTGTGTGTGTGTGTGTGCACGCGTGCTTGCTTGTGCCCTCTCAAATAAATAAATCTTGAAAAAAATCTCTAAGCATATAAGAGCATACATAACATTTTAATTTTTTATTTTATTTTTTCATTAATTGGGTTTCTTTTTATTTTATTTTTTCATTTGTTTAGTTTCTCTTTTTTTTTTTTTTAAAGATTTTATTTATTTATTTGACAGAGAGAGATCACAAGTAGACAGAGAGGCAGGCAGAGAGAGAGGGAGGGAAGCAGGCTCGCTGCTGAGCAGGGAGCCTGATGCGGGACTCCATCCCAGGACCCTGAGATCATGACCTGAGCTGAAGGCAGCGGCCTAACCCACTGAGCCACCCAGGCACCCTGTTTAGTTTCTCTTTGAGGATAATTATGAATCAATAGGACCAGCACAAAACTGACAGAGCCTCTACAATGCTGATAGCAATTTTACATTTATAAACACATCAACACAGAGAGTATGTAGGCTGGTAGGCTGACAAAATCATGTCTGAACCTCACAGAGATGGTCCTTCCCTCACAGCTGGCGCCAAAGGGTGACAGGGACTTTATTCTGAGGCTGCGTAACTGCCCCCGCCGCCAAGAAGTACACACATCATTTTTAAAATGTATTTTTTTACATCAATGAAATTGTATAAGCCGTATCTTCCTGTGCTCTTCTTTATTTATCTCCTTGTGGATGAATTGTAAATGGAGTTTGTTTCCTGTGTGTGTTTGTGTGTGTGAATATAAAATGTGGGATGTCTTTTGATTTTAGAGACATAATAGAAAAGTTTAGTGTCCTTTTAGTATTAATATCATATTTGAACAATAAACATGAAAAATGCTTTATTTTTTTCAGTTTCCTTGGTATTGTTTTCCTGGCTTGCTTGAGCTATTAGGAATTGTCCTTTGTGAGTGTGTGTGGTGCCAATATGTTGCAGAGTACATTTGTTAACTGATAACTTCAAAGAAAAATAATTTACTGTAGTTGTTTTAAAACTAAAATGGATTTAATACGTGTAAATGCAGCTTTAATGAGAGTGGTTTTATGATTGGTTTTCATGGTTTTTATTGTAGTGGAATCTGGTTACTATTTTGAAAGCATCTGTAAAGTTGTAGTGAGATAAAAAAAATTCCTATTTCATTCCCTCATCAATTCTGTGAAGTAAATAGAAGAGATATTAAATTTTATAAAGAAGTTCTAAGATTCAGAGAAGGTAAGTGATTTGCCTGTGGTCCCATAGCTGGTTTGGATTTGGAGTTAAGTCTAGTCATTCATTCATTCTAGAGCATTTCTTCCATATGTATTTGCTAGCCATAATGCTATGTACGCTACGGAGATAGGAGAAAGACCTTGTTTTGAGCATAATCTAATGGGGAAGAAAGGCAAAACTATTAGTTAGGTGGCATTATGGAATATACTAGTGCTCTGAGAGTACAGAGGAGGGACATCTATCTCAGACTGCGTTGGGGACGTAGAAAGGGCTTCTAGGTGATCCTTAAGGAACTGGTGATCTTTAAGCTGAGTAGTCAGTGAGGGACAAGTTGGAATTTTCCAGTTGGGTGAGGGGTGAGGGCAGAGGGATATATTTGTATAAAGGCCCAAGAGAATCAAATGCCATGCCTGAGGAATATTTGAGCATTTATATATTTGTTTATTTAAGATTTATTTATTTTAAGATTTTTTAAAAATTTTATTTATTTGACAGACAGAGATCACAAGTAGGCAGAGAGGCAGGCAGAGAGAGAGAGGAGGAAGCAGGCTCCCTGCTGAGCAGAGAGCCCGATGTGGGGCTCGATCCCAGGACCCTGGGATCATGACCTGAGCCGAAGGCAGAGGCTTCCACACAGGTGCCCCTAAGATTTATTTATTTTAGAGAGAGCATGAATAGGGGGAGGGGCAGAGGGGGAAGGAGAGAAGCATAGTCCTGGCTGCGTGCAGAGCCCAGTGAGGCAAGTCTGGATCCCAAGATCATGACCTGAGTTGAAACCAAGGGTTGGATGCTCAACTCCCAGGCACCCCTTGTGCATTTATTTAGTAGATATTTCCTGAGCCTTCCTATGTTTAAGGTACAATGCTTTTATTTTTTGTAACCAATCATGAACATGTCATAAATTTAAGAATTTTGATTGTAGCATTTACTTCTCTTATTGGAAAGATGCATTATATTGAGTAAGCATTTTTCTTTCTTTTTTTAAAAGATTTTATTTATTTGAGATAGAGATAGCAAGAGAGAGCACAAGCTGGGAGGAGAGGGAGAAGCAGGCTCTCTACTGAGCAGGGAGCCCAGTGCTGGGCTTGATGCCAGGACTACGGGATCATGACCTGAGTTGAAGGCTAACTACTTAAGCAACTGAGCCACCCAGGCACCCCCATTTTAATTTATTTCACTTTTGTCTTTTAGTTTCTGTTGTGGCACTAGTAATTTTTCCCAAAAATTAGTTAGTGGGGAATTTTTATTTAAAGTTCAATTAAATATGTATTTTACATTTGACTCATAACTCCACTAATTGAAACATGGCCAGTGATCCAGAGAAATGTGAAAAGACCTTTGAAAAAGGCAGTTGATAAAATTTAACAGCCTTGGGCGCCTGGGTGGCTCAGTGGGTTAAAGCCTTTGCCTTCCGCTCAGGTTATGATCCCAGGGTCCTGGGATCAAGCCCCGAATCAGGCTCTCTGCTCAGCGGGGAGCCTGCTTCCTCCTCTCTCTCTGCCTGCCTCTCTACCTACTTGTGATCTCTGTCAAAAAACATAAAAAATTAAAAATTAAAAAAAAATTTAACAGCCTTAAAATTTAACAGTCTTAAAAATTCAGTAAACTAGGAATTGACTTAAGGGGCACCTGGATGGCTCAGCGGGTTGGGCCTCTGCCTTCGGCTCAGGTCCTGATCTCAGGGTCCTGGGATCGAGCCCCCCATTGGGCTCTCTGCTCAGCGGGGAGCCTGCTTCCCCCTCTCTCTGCCTGCTGCTCTGCCTACTTGTGATTGCTCTCTGTCAAATAAATAAATAAAATCTTTAAAAAAAAAAATACAGTGGGGCGCCTGGGTGGCTCAGTGGGTTAAAGCCTCTGCCTTTAGCTCAGGTCATGATCACAGGGTCCTGGGGATCGAGCTCCGCATTGGGCTCTCTGCTCAGCAGGGAGCCTGCTTCCTCCTCTCTCTCTGCCTGCTGCTCTGCCTACTTGTGATTGCTCTCTGTCAAATAAATAAATAAAATCTTTAAAAAAAAAAAATACAGTGGGGCGCCTGGGTGGCTCAGTGGGTTAAAGCCTCTGCCTTTAGCTCAGGTCATGATCACAGGGTCCTGGGGATCGAGCTCCGCATTGGGCTCTCTGCTCAGCAGGGAGCCTGCTTCCTCCTCTCTCTCTGCCTGCCTCTCTGCCTACTTGTGATCTCTGTCAAATAAATAAATAAAATCTTAAACAAAACAAAACAAAACAATAAAGTTATTTCAGACCACTAGTAAATGGTGATATTCTTAAGAGTGAAATAGGGAGTTGTAATATAATTATTACTTAACACTTGGAGGGCCTAGCTGATACAGTAAGATAAAAAAAAAAGGAGTTAAGTGCAAATATTGGAAAGGAAAGTAAAAAAGATAGTTATTTGCAGGTGATATCCAGAAAAAGAAATCCAAGGAAATTAAACTATTAGAACTACTAGAGTATGGGGACGCCTGGTGGCTCAGTTCGTTAAGCAGCTGCCTTCAGCTCAGGTCATGATCCCAGGGTCCTGGGATCAGTCTCTCTTATCTGGCTACTTCCTCAGCAGGAAGCCTACTTCGCTCCCTCTGCTTGCACTGCCTGCCACTCCCCTTGCTTGTGCTCTCTTTCTCTAAGAAAGAAAGAGTATCTTAAAAAAAAAAAGAAACTCTAATAGTTGTTTGGTAATGTGACCAGATATAAGAGAAATAAACCAATTGTGAGATGTCTTTTATATCAACAATAATCAAGTTAAAATTGGAAAAAAAAGACCTCATTCCTTCACTTATAGAAACTGTGGTAATAAATTATAGGACACTATTAAACATTAAACACTCTTAAATATGCAACTTTTTATGAAGAAAACTAGTTTATTTGAAGAACACAAAAGGAAATCTGAATTAGATGAAGGCTGTGTTCATCATTTTAAAGTATTAATTTGGTGAGGTGGCAGTTCCTCCCTCGTTGATCTATCAGTTGAATGTAATGTCAATCAAAATCTTTGTTTCTTCTTCGCCCTTTTTTGAGGTGGGAGAAAAATGTGACTAATTAATTAGAAAATATATCTGGAAGAACAGTTGTATGAGAACAACATTTTTTAAAAAGGAAAATGAAGGGTTGGGGGGACTTGATGTACAGTTACTAAGATTTATTCAAAAGCTACAGTAATTGAGGGGCACCTGGCTGACTTAGTGGGTGGAACCTGTGACTCTTGATCTCTAGGTCGTGAGTTCAAGACCCATGTTAGGTATAGAGATTACTTAAAGTCTTTAAGAAAGTAAAGTAAATAAAATAAACAATTTTTAAAAAGTTACAGTAATTGAAACTTTGTAGTGCTAGCATGGGAAAAGAATAGAAAATTGAAAGACTCGTCTAAAAACAGAACTTTGATTAAAATGATGTAACATAAGAGAAAAACAAACTATGCTTTAATGCTAGCAGAGGTATAAAAAGCTACAACTTTTAGGGGCACCTGGGTGGCTCAGTGGGTTAAAGCCTCTGCCTTTGGCTCAGGTCATGATCTCAGGGTCCTGGGATCCAGCCCACATCAGGCTCTCTGCTCAGCAGGGAGCCTGCTTTCTCCTCGTTCGTTCCACCTATTTGTAATCTCTGTCAAATAAATAAATAAAATCTTAAAAAAAAAAGTTACAACTTTTTGGTAGATTGTTGACTCTCAAGAAATGTAGGTCTAATATATTGTAGTGTTACTTTTTTATAGAAAGATCAGAATGGACATGGAAAGAACGTCAAATTGGGGGTAAAAAATGGACGGAATATATGATCTTGTTTTTGCTTTCTAAATAAAATCTCTGCATATATTTGTATATGTATAGAAGCAGAATCGGAAGAGATATACTAAATTTTTAAGAATGGGGGTTTAGAGAATGGGATTGGAAGTGGGAAGAGTCCTTTCTGCATTTCAGTATAGTTTGAATTTTTTACAATATAAAACATCAGAGCACACATAATTAGTATGTCATTCTGATAAATTTGAATGTTGCATGTATTTTTAAAATTTGTGATTACTTTCTTGACTATTCTGTATTTATCTCAAAATTAAAAGCTGTCTCACAGCTGAAGCTGAATAGAAACCACATTTGTAAGTCAGGTCCCATTTCTGCAGTTTTCTTTTTTTTTTTAAGATTTTATTTATTTATTTGTCAGAGAGCGAGAGTGAGAGCAAGCACAGGCAGACAGAGTGGCAGGCAGAGACAGAGAGAGAAGCAGGCTCCCTGCCGAGCACGGAGCCTGATGTGGGACTCGAACCCAGGACGGTGGGATCATGACCTGAGCTGAAGGCATTCGCTTAACCAACTGAGCCGCCCAGGTGTCCCTCTGCAGTTTTCTTTAATCAGTGCTAGTTAAGGATAATCTTGCTAGCAAATAAAAGGAAAAAAAGGATTTTGAGAAAGAGCTATTAGAAAATCAATAAACTTTATTTTGGAGAAGGGATATGGATTTATTCTCACGCCAAGTTCTATTCACTTATAGTTGTGGGAAAAATTAGGCCCACTATAAAATGACAAAGAATATTCTAGAGTAGGGGCTTTCGAAGTTTAGAAGGTATATAACCATTCTTAGGGTGTTTTTTTTTTTTTTTTTTAAAGATTTTTATTTGATAAAGAGAGGGAACACAAGCAGGGGGAGTGGGAGAGGGAGAGGCAGGCTTCCTGCTGAGCAGGGAGCCCTGTGCGGGGTTCCATCCCAGGACTCTGGGATCATGAGCCGAGCTGAAGGTAGACGCTTAACCGACTGAGCCACCCAGGCACCCGTAGGTTTATTGTTAAAACTAGAATGCTGTCTTCTGTGTAAGGGTTCTGATTTACTAGGCTATGTCTCATTTCACTCTCCAGAGTGAATAGGTTTCTGAAAGCTCAGAACTTTCTGGTGGTTGGCCCCTGCCTCATCTTCCAGCAATAAGCCAGATCCTGTTTACTTTTTTTTGTTTCCCATCCAGGGCTGGCTACATAATTTGTGGGGCCTCATGTAAAATGAAAATGTGGGGCTCCTTGTTCAAAAGGCAGGGAAGAGGTGCCATTAGAGCCTCTAAAATATAGCGCTTTCATTTATATTTTATACTTACAAATGTAATAGAAGTAGTAATGCTTTCTGGGTAACAGCAAACTTATAAATTGTTAAAGTATTTTGGTTTAATTTTATGTGGAATTGTGATTGGTCATAAGATATTTTTGGCTTTTCTACAAATTTATTAGGTCATCAAAATTTTTACTTTTAGCCAGCTTATTTTCAGTTGCTATAATTGAAAGTGATGTCATTCGCTCTTGGCAAATGCAGGATTGTAATTTTTTAAAAATATATCTTATGTATTTATTTGACAGAGATCACAAGTAGTCAGAGAGGCAGGCAGAGAGAGAGAGAGGAGGAGGCAGGCTCCCCACAGAACAGAGAGCCCAATGTGGGGCTCGATCCCTGAACCCTGGGATCATCATGACTTGAGCTGAAGGCAGAGGCTTTAACCCACTGAGCCACCCAGGCACCCCAAGATTGTAAATTTTTGATAATTATTTTGAGTAGGATCTTTTTATTGTTGCAGCTGTTATTAAAGTTAAATTTTATAGGCTGTGACAACTTTGGGATACATTTCTGATTAATTATAAATACAAATTTTAGCTGATGATTCTTACAGAACTTTTTTTTTTTTAAGATTTTATTTATTTCTTTGACAGAGACACAGCAAGAGAAGGGTACACAAGCAGGGGGAGTGGGAGAGGGGGAACAGGCTTCCCGCTGAGCAGGGAGCCCGATGTGGGGCTCGATACCAGGACTGGGATCATGACCTGAGCCTAAGGCAGGTGCTTAACGACTGAGCCACCCAGGTGCCCCAGAACTTTTTTTTTAAAGACTTGGTACTGAATTTAGTTTTAGATGTACCTTTATACAATATTTTAATGTTTCTTTTGATAGTTCTTACTTTTAGAAGTCATAGAAGAAACCAAAAGTAGCTTGCTTAATGATTTATTTATGATTAAATTTATATATAATGAAAGATGTGTTTTTATGCATCCTGCCATAATATCCTTCAGTTATAAAAGAAAAATAAAATTGTCTTTCTGATTAATACATGGTCTGTCCAGAGCTTTATACTCAAAACAGTATCCTTTCTGTTGAATGCAATGATTTCTAAATTTAATTTTTATTTCCAGGCCTGGAGATGCTTGCTTTGCTGTAGAAATTTTGAAAACCAGAGACTCTAAACTCTGAAGGATTCTAACAACTCCCTGAAATGCTTTATTGCAGTGTCTGTTTGTATAATTTTCTTCTGTAATTTGCTGACAAAGTTTACTCCTTGAGTTGTTGTCAGTGCTTAGACTGGAAAGTTAATTGTTTGTGTAGGTATTTTAGGGACAGGGTTGGTCGTGAGCAGGCAAGTGACTTCCATGGTGGTAGGTCCTGGAGCTGCTGCTGGTTGGGCCCAGCTTTGTCCATAGCCAGTTGGGGCATGTGGCACTCCAGACTGTCTTGAGGCATGTGCATGTGTCCCAGGCCACTATCATGTCTTCACAGCTCCTACACTTGCTTTCTTGTCCCATTGGGCTTCACCTGCAAAACATAAGTTCAAAAATAAAGTTATTAAGAATTTCAAAATGGCAGCAGCAGAGTATCATGTTAAATGTAGGTCACACACTCTTGAAGCTGGCCTTAGGCTACAGCTTGCCAGGCATTTTGAGTTGCTCCCTCCTTCTGGAACCTTACATGTATGTATTCCCTTGTCTTGGAACATCTTTCTCCCCATTCTGCCTCATAAACGTTAACTTTACAGATCTTAATGTAGTCGTTTACTTTATCAAAGAAGCCTGACCACTCTTAGGTTAAATTGTTTTTTTCATAGCATTGTCTACTTTAGTAATACTTATTATACCTGCCATTTTATGGTATTTATTTGGTTGTATGACTGACTCATCTACTGGATTGTAAACTCCATGAGGACAGGGGTTCTATTTGTTTTTGCTTGTCATTGGCTCACTATTGTGTCTGAAGCATCTGGCACATTGCTTGGCATATAGTAGGCATTTGGTAGTATTTTATGGACTGAAATATAGGAACAGATTTCTATAGGGGAAGGCCTAGAGTATAGTGGTAGGTTTCAGAGACAGATGATGCAGGTTTGAATTGAGGTTTTATTGATACTTGGTTTTTGCAAGGCTTTGAGTAAGCTTTTATATTTCCAGCTTCTTAAAACCCTTCTTCCATTGCTTTTTTTCTGTCTCAGCCATACCAGCTCTCTTTTCAGTCTTTCATTTTCCTGTTCTTCATCCTGCCCCAGGACCTTTTATATACTTATTTCTCTGCTTAGAATGTTCTTCACTTTCACCTAATCCTTAAAGTCTTCCACAGTCACTTTGAGGAAAGCCTTTCTTAGCTTTCCTAAAAGGTGAGATTCAGCTGTCCTACACGTAGATAACTGTGTAGTTCTTTCATAACACCTACCATATTTGAAATTTTACATTTATTTGTGTGATTAAAACGAATAAATGTTGGTCTCCCTAGACTCTAATATGTATTAGTTCAAGGACCTTGTTTACACATAATAATTTGCTCAGTAGTATTTGTTGAGTGAAAAAAAAAATGCATGAATAAACGAGGGAGTACTATGAGATGAACCTGGAAAAATAGGCAGGGACTGGGTTATCATAGGCCCTTATTTGCCATAATAATTTATCTTGAAATCACCCAGTAGTGGTGACTTGACAGACCTCTGGTTTGATAATGTGAAAATCTGACTGAGGGAAGCAAGATAGGAGGTAGAAGGACCAGTTAGGAGGCTGTTGAAGTTATTCAGCAAAGACTTGATGAAATTCTGAACAAAGTTAGGGTATGGGGGGATAAATTCATATTTTAAAAAAAGTTCTAATGCCACAGTGGCTCTAATGGGAAAGGAGAATGCCTACATGTTTGGGAGAAGCAGGGAATACCTTACAATGGCTTGTAGAAGCTCAAAATTTCTCAACTTTTTTCTTAAAATGGTCAGTGGAAATTTCATTCTAATTTGTAATATATCCACATTTTAATATAAAATTATTTGACCCCAATCTTTGAATAAGATTAATAATGTTAAAAAGCTGGCCTATCTTTGTTCTTTGGTTTTGTGGCAGGGATTAGAGAAATAATTAAAAAACAGCAGTTGTATGGTAGTGAGCTACTCAGATGAGATATTAGAAAAATCACCCTGTTGTTTATGTTAGTAAGCACATATGGAAAATTATTGAAATTTAGAAATTGAAAGGCAGTATAACAAAGAGGTTGTAGAGCCAGACTACTTGGATTCTTCTTGGCTTCCGACCAGCTGTATGACATTTGGCCAGTTGATAACATTGCATCAAAGCACGTAAATCAAGGCAACCTTAGGGTAAGCACTTAATAAGTATTTGTTGAGTTAATTAAATTTCTTACAGAGTAGTGCTGATAGAACTTTCTGGTTGATGGAAATATTCTCTATCCAGACTTTCCAGTATAGTAGCTGGTAGCAACATGTTGACTGTTGAGCACTTGAAATGGGGTAGTGCAGTGGAGCCACTAAAATTTTAATTTTAATTAACTTAAATAGCCACATGTGGGTAGTGGCTGCCATATTGGGCAGCATAGATCTAGAGTGTGGCTGGTGTCTCTTTGCATTCAGCTTCTGATTGGTAAATATTGATTCCAGATTTCAAATAATTCTTGGAATCTGTCATTACTTCTGGTTGTTGCATTCCCACAAATGTACACGAATTTAGATATCAACTGCTGCATCTTCAGTAGATTTTACCTTGTGTCTGGGTGGCTCAGTCAGTTGATACTATTCAGTCAGTAGTATCAACAAATACTACTGATGATGACTCAGTCAGTCAGCCACTGAGGTGGCTCAGTCAGTTTGAGCCAAACTTGCCTTTGGTTCAAGTCATGATCCCAGGGTCTCAGGAGCCTGCTTCTCCCTCTCCCTCTGCCTGCAGCTCCCTTTGCTAGATGTGTGCATTCTCTCTCTGTGTGTCAAATAAAATAAAATCTTTAAAAAATATATAGATTTTACCTTGTTATCCTGATTCTTGCACTAGAATCATCAAAACACATACTTTTGGAAACATTAGTGGTATATAACATTGATGAAGAGAAATGGCCAAATTCTTTGCTTCATAGTTATAATTTTCCTCTTTAGGTTTATAAACAGCAATTAGAATGAGCAAAACAATGAATTTTTTCATCACCTTTATATACATACCTGCCTTTAAACATTTGTCCACTTATGAACTATATCTTTTTTTTTTTTTTTTACGCAGACCTCATAAAAGAGTAAGAATAAAAAATAGTGTCATATATATATCCACCTAGCAAAACAGGTTGATCCAGATTTTTGTTACAGAATATTGGGTAATGAGGTAGTTCTTGTGTAATGACTGGATGAGAATACCATCATTTTCTTTTGTCCTTGGAAGTATATGGTTCATTCACTGATTCTTATGTTTGGAACTAGGGCAAGGTTTCACATCCTTGCCATTATTGATATTATTGTGGTCTGACATGTGTGTCCTGGGAAGTTTGGCAGCATCTTTATCCTTGATCCATAGTTACCAGTAGCACTTCCCAGTTATGGCAACCAAAAATATCTCTATAGACACTGCCAGACAGCCCCTGGGGGATCAAAATTGCCTTAGTTGAGAGCCAGTGATGTAGAATATCATCATCTGTAGACTCAAGGTCTGAGATTATGTTTGTATGATCAATTTTATCATCATAGAGTCTATCCGTTAGAATTTTCTGCAGTGATAGGATTTGCTTTGCCTAATGAGCTAGCCACTAGCAACATTTGGCTATTAAGCACTTGAAATGTAGCTGGTGCAACTGAGGAAATAAATTTTTAATTTAAGTTAATTTAAACTAATTTAAACAACCACATGTGGCTAGTGGCTACTGTATTGGACAGTACACGCCTAGAGTGCTGTTCTTTTGTCTTTTCTGGTCTGTTGATGATGCTGTTCTGTGCATCATCTTCTGATTCACCTCATAATTGTGTCTTGTCTGTTTTTTTTCTCTTTCTTATTTTGGGTGGAAATTTAAAAATTCTGAATTCTCAGCACTATTGAATGTAATGTTAAAAAAAGACTTATGAGTATGGTGTTTCCATATTTCTTTTATATGTTCTTGAAAGGTCATGCTATATCTTGAGCAGTGTAGTAAAAGAAAAATTGAGGCTAATGTAGTAGGGTTGATTTGTTTTGCTATTGGATTACTTTTCTAGGTGATTTTATCATTTCTTGTTTTTTAATTTTGTTGTTAGGTTAGCCTTAGTATAGTTGGGAATAGTTGCCGAGTTCTGATGAAATAGTCAGAATGGTGAAATGGGGCACCTGGGTGCCTCAGTGGGTCAAAGCCTCTGCCTTTGGCTCAGATCATGATCTCAGGGTCCTGGGATCGAGTCCAGCATCGTGCTCTCTGCCCAGTGGGGAGCCTGCTTCTCTCTCTCTCTCTCTCTCTCTCTCTGCCTGCCTCTTTGCCTACTTGTGATCTCAATCTCTGTCAAATAAATAAATAAAATCTTAAAAAATAATAAATGGTGAAATGGTAAAATGTTTCAAGATCTAAGAAAATATTATTATTAAGATTCCATTATGAATCCTAGACTTATAAAAGGGTCTGGTGAGTTCATTAATGAGTTCAAATTAGAAGGAGTTTTATTCTGTTTTTTAAAAAGTAAATTTTCTCTTTAGTCTTTGAACTACCTCTAAAAAAAATAATAATAATCAGGGTGCCTGGGTAGCTCAGTCAGTTAAGTGTCAGTCTTTTGATTTCATGTCAGGTTATGATCTCAGGGTCCTAAGATCTAGCTTTTATTGGTCTTCTCACTGTTCATGGAGCCTGCTTGAGATTCTCTCTCTCTCTTTCCCTTTGCTCCTTCCCATCAGGCGTGCACTCACTCACTCTCTGTCTCTCTTGCTCTCTCTCCCCCTCTCTAAAAAAAAAGAGAGAGAGAGAGCAGAAATCACAAAATACCAAGCATTACAAATAGTTATTAAAAAAAAAAAAAAGACAAACTTGCTAATTAAGGAAAAAAAACTCCAAAAATTGAGTCCACGAGACCAATGGTATACCGACACTTATGGATAGTTTAAGGGAATGCCTTCATTGACTCAACATTATTGTGATGTTTGCTCTGTTTCTTGGGGAATTCTTTTTTTTTTTTTTAAATCTGATTAAGGAAGTTTCCATTCCTATTTTGCCAAAAGTTTAGTCATGGATCTTATTAAACATGTTTCTGCATTTTTTTAAATAAATACCTTTCTCCTTTAATATGTTAATGTGGTGAAAGACATTAGTTTTCTTTTGTTAACCCAACTTTGCAGTCCTGTGATAAACTAAGTTGGTCATAGTGTACCTTATTTTTTTAAAGATTTTATTTATTTATTTGTCAGAGAGAGAGGGAGAACACAAGCAGGCAGAGTGGCAGGCAGAGGCAGAGAGAGAAGTAGGCTCCTGCTGAGCAAGGAGCCCGATGGGGGACTTGATCCCAGGACCCTGGGATCATGACCTGAGCTGAAGGCAGCGGCTTAACCAACTGAGCCACCCAGGCGTCCCCATTATTTTTATTTTTAAAAAATCCATTGTTAAAAAAAAAATCCATTGTTGTATTTGGTATGTGAACTGTCTTAAGATTTTTTCCAACTCTGTTCATGAGTAAGGTTGGCCTGTAAGTTTCTTTTCTTTTCCTTTTTTTTTTTATAAAGTCTTTTTTTTTTTTTAAGATTTTATTTATTTATTTGACAGAGAGAGATCACAAGTAGACAGAGACACAGGCAGGGGGTGGGGGAAGCAGGCTCCCTGCTGAGCAGAGAGCCCGATGCGGGGCTCGATTCCAGGACCCTGAGATCATGACCTGAGCCGAAGGCAGTGGCTTAACCCACTGTGCCCCCCAGGCGCCCCATATCGCACATATTTGATATGAAGTATTTTGGGTCAGTGTTTTCTATTATTGTTTCTTCTTTCATCCTTAAGTTTTTCTTCTCTTTTTCCTTTTTTTTTTTTTTTTCTTTTAAGGTTTTTTTTATTTGAGAGGGAGGGGAATGGCTGCAGACTGAGAGGAGGAATCCTCAGACTCCAGGCTGAGTGGGGGCCTGATTGGGGCTTAATCCCAGGACTCTGAGATCATGACCTGAGCCGAAATCAAGAGTCATACACTTAACTGACTGGGTCACTAGGTACCCTGTCTTTGAATTTTTTTTAGTTTTCGTTTTTAGTTAGGTTCTAACTTAATGGCTTTGTGAGAATGTGTTACGTATGTTTCAGTTGTTTAAAATTAGTTTAAATATGCCTTATAGCCTAGTATGTTGCCAGTTTTTACTCAGCATGTATTTGAAAAGAAAATATGATATCCAGTTAAGGGCCAAGGTGTTTATGCCTCTTAAATTAAGCTTGTTAAATCTTTTTTTCTCCATAAGCTAGCAGTTACAGACAGAGATAAATTAATGGATTTGTTGGTAGTCCTCTCATTTTTGCTTTATATATATATTGGAGGCTGTGTATTTACATACCACTTCAGTTAACCCTTTAATGATTATTAGATGACTCACTTCTTTTTAGTAACATTTTACTTTAAATTGGTTTTTTTTCCTGTTGTTATCATAGTTATATCAGTTTCATTAACTTCTGATGATAATTTGCTTGGCATGTTTTTTTCCCCAGTCTTTTCTTTTCAGCCTTTTTATGCCCTTGGGTTTTTTGTATGCACGAAGTTGGATTTCCTTTTTATCTAGACTGAGAATCTCAGGGTTTTTTTTTAAATCTACAGTTTACTTATATTTATTTGTGATTACTGATAAGTTATATATTTTTGTTATCTTATTTTGTGTATGTGTATATGGTTCTTCCTTTTGCTTTCTTTTGGGGTTTGATAATCTTTTGTTTCTTATTCCATAGTTTGGGTATTGTAATGTATATATTTTCTATTTTCTTGACCATGGCAGGTATTTTAGTATGCATACTCAGTTTAAAGTTAATCTGTATATGTTGTCTCAGAACAGTGCAAGAACTTAGAACTACCTCTCCTGATTTATGTTCTGTATATTGTCCAAAATCTTAAGCACCTTTTTAAATTTCATAAATTAATCATTTTTAAAATATCAATATTGAGATTTATTCCCATAATTAATTTCTTTGTCCATAGTCCTTTGCATTTAAGGCTTTCCATCTGGGATTCTTTTCCTTCTTGGAGTATATCCTTTAGAATTTCCTAAAGGAGGAGTGTTTCCATAGTTGAGAGTTTTTATTTAGCTTTTATTTGCAGGAACATGTCTTCAATTACATCTTAATCTTTGAAAGATGTTTCCTGGATCTGCATTTCTAAGTTAGTAGTTACTTTTTGTTAGTACTCTGAAACTGTTACTCTGTTTTCTTTCTAGTCTGGTTTTTCCTTGCTTTAAGAAATCATTTTCAGTCTGTCACTTCTCTGAAGATAATCTATCTTTCTTCTTTGGCTGTCTTTCAGATCTTCTCTTTAATTTTTGGATTCTTCAGTTTCACTGTGGTATCAGTAATATGATTTTTTTTCTTTTTTATTCTGTTTGGATTCATTGGGCTTTCTTACTTTGAGTTTTAGTGTTTCTCGTAAATTTTGAAATTTACTTATCAATTTGGAATACTTCCTGCCATTATTTTTTTGAATCTTTATTTTTCTCATCCTTACTGGATGGTGTGTCAGTCAATATCCTGGCAAAGGAACACTAAAAGGAGTAATTGAAAAGAGTGAAGAGACTGTTGACAGTGTTGCATTGGGGTAAGGTCTGAGGGAACCACAGTGGATAGGGAAGCTTTTGTTGGGGCCTGAATGTGCAGGAGGGAAAGTGAAGAATTTGAGAGAGCTGCAGCTGTAGGAGAGAGCAGCCTGACTGGAGCTGTGGCTTTTGGTGAAGAAAAGGTGCCACACGCTGGGGCTAGGGGAAGAGGATGAGGAAGCCTAGATGATATGGTTTCGTGTAGGTTAGTTTCCTGGGGTTTTGTCCTTTACTTTGTCCTCCAAGGCTTTTAATATTTGTACCTCTCTGCATCTGAATAATTTTTTGTATCTGTTTTCAGTTTTCTCCTCAGTGTGTTTTACGTGAGTTTTATATATATATATTTTTTTTTTTTAAAAGATTTTATTTATTTATTTGATAGAGAGAGGTCACAAGTAGACAGAGAGGCAGGCAGAGAGAGAGAGGGAATCAGGCTCTCCACTGAGCAGAGAGCCTGATGCGGGCCTGGATCCCAGGACCCTGAGATCATGACCTGAGCCAAAGGCAGAGGCTTAACCCACTGAGCCACCCAGGCACCCTCTTACATGCCTTTTAATCTATCCATTGAGTTTTTAACATTTTTTGAGGCATATTAATACACAATAAAATTCACAAATCTTGGGTGTCTAGTTTGATGAGTTTGGGCTGTTGTATATACCCCCTGTAACTACCATCTAAGCAAGATATATGTTTATAAAATATTTAAATTTTTCTTGTTATGTTGTTCCTAAGAGATCTGTTGTGTTATCTTGCTCCTTACTCTTACCAGTTTTAAGTACTTTCGTATAGTTGTACAGCCTTCACCACTATTTCCAGAATTTTTCTGTTATCCCAAACTGAAACTCTACTCATTAAATAATAATTCCCCATTTTTTCCCCTCACCCAACCCCAGGCAAGCACTGTTCTACTTTTTTCTCTATGAGTTTAACTGTTTTAGATAACCTTATGTAAGTGGAATTATATGGCATTTTTCTTATTTCTTGCTTATTTCATGCAGCAGATTGTTTCCAAGATTCATTCCTGTTGTAGCATGTATCAAAAATTCATTCCTTTTTAAGGCTGAATATATGCCATTATATATGTATATATACTACCTTTTGTTTATTTATTGCTCCATCAGTGGACATGTGGTTGTTTCCACCTTTCGGCTTTTGGGAATAATACTGCTATGGACATTGGTATATGGTCTGTTTGAGCCCTGCTTTTAATTCTTTTGAGTATATACCTAGAGGTGGAATGCTGTTTTGTGTGCTAGTTCTGTGTTTAATTTTTGAGGAACTGCCATACTGTCTTTCATAGTAGCTACATAAAAAAAACTACATGTTGGGATTCCTGGGTGGCTCAGTCAGTTAAACATCTGCCTTCGGCTGAGGTCATGATCCCAGGGGTCTTGAGATCAAGCCCTGCATCCCGCTCCTTGCGCCACGGGGAGCCTCCTTCTCCCTCTGCCTGCCACTCCCCTTGCTTGGGCATGCTGACGCACACGCTCTCTCTTTCTCTCTCTGTCAAATACATAAATAAATAAAATCTTAAAACAAACAAACAAACCAAACCTACATGTTTTACATTCCCACCAGTAATGGACAAGGGTTCCGGTTTCTCCACATCTTTGTCAACAACTGTTCCTAGCTTTCCTTCCTTCCTTCCTTTCTGTCTCTCTGTCTTTCTTTGTCATTGTCCTAGATGTAAAGTACAATCTCATTGTAGTTTTTGATCTGCATTTCCCTAATGAGTTATGTTGGGAATCTTTTTATGTGCTTACTGGCCGTTTGTATGTCTTCTTTGGAGAAATGTATATTCCTGGTGTGCCTGGGTAGCTCCGTCAGTTAAGTATCTGCTTTCTGGTCAGGTCATGAGAGGTCTTCGAATTGAATCCCGCATCAGGCTCTCAGCTCAGCAGGGCATCTGCTTCTCCCTCTCCCTCCATGCTTTCTCTCCCTTTCTCATATTAAAAAAAAATCCCGAATAAAAAAGAAATATATATTCGAGTTCTTTGCTCATTTTTAAATTGAGTTCTTTGTTTCTCTGATGTTGAGTCTTAGGAATCCTTTATAGATTCTGGCTGTTACTCCCTTATCATATATATGATTGGTAAAAATTTTCCCATTCTCTGAATTGATTTTTTGTTCTGTTGATAGTATCATTTGATATGCAAAGGTTTTATTTTTGATTAGGTTGGCATCATATAGTTTTAAGTTCTTTTAAAAGAACTGTGTACTGTGTTTCTGACCGTTTCCAATATTTAAGAGTTTTGTTGGTTTGATTGCTTAATTTATTATTCTGCAGACTCATGGTGACATGTTTTCTCACGTGTTTAAAAGTTTTTGAGTATTAGTTCTTGGAGGTGTTTCTGGAAGAGTCTGAAACCTGGATTATAGTGCATGACCAACACAGGACTACTTTAAATTTCTTGGCTTGAAGTTTTTGGGCCACATGGGTCCTGTTGAAATGAAGCAGAAACTTGTTTGAAGGCTTGTTCATGGTTATCAGTTGTAGTAATTTTCTACTTTTACCTATCACTAAGATCCAGACTAGAAAGTTTCTTTCTCCCTCTCTTCTTCCTCCCTCTCTGTTTTTCTTTCTTCCTTTTTTTTTTTTTTTTGGTTTACCTGTACTCTGAGGATCCCAGTTTTATGTGGAGGGATGTCCTGTTAGTTCCTATCTTAGGAGGTTCCTGATTATATCTGTGTCTTTTTTACCTTTGGGCAACCATTAGAATGGAAACTCAAGGTCACCTGGGATTGGCAGATGTCTCTGGGGTAAATGCATAAGTGCCATCTTCAATCTTTGTATCCCTGCTTTGGTTTCCTTTTAGCTTCGGAGGATTTCTTAATTTGTTGTAAGCTCAGCAGTACGTTAAAAATGTAGAAATACTTCATCCACCATTTTCATTTGGTTTCAGCTGGAGAGGAGTTCAGAGTATCTTGAACCATTGGGAAAGGAAGGCTCCCTCATTTTAAAAATGCAGTGTTTCAAATAAATGGAGAAATATGGGCAATTTATCATAACCATGTACCCATCTCCTGGGTTAACAAATGTTAATATAGCCATTTTACATATAATCTTAAAAGTAATCTGTCACAGATATAATTGAAGTCTCCTTTGAATCCCTTTTAGATACTGTTCTCCAGCCTCTGCTTCTTCATCCCCAAAGATAACCATAATTTTAATTGTTTGTCCTTACCATCCATGTTTTCACACTTTGCCCACAAAGAAAAATTAAAACTACCATAATTTAGAGTTTCTGAAATTTTATATAGATGATATGTTATATATATTCTGTCATTTGCTTTCTTCATTCAGAGTAATTTTCAGATTTTATCCACTTTGGTAAATACAGTTCCAGTTCAGTCTTTAACTGCCATATAAACCGCTATATGACAGTACTATAATGTATTTCGGATTGATGTAATTCAAATTGTTACTCCTTTTTGTTTGTTATGATAGTGCTTATGTGTGTGGGAGAGGTTCTCTAGGGAATAAATGCCTGGGAACGAACTTTTGCATACCTTGCTGTTCAGGGCCACCAACTTTTTCTAGGTAATTCTAAATTCCAAATGAATGTTTCATTTTAGATTATCATAAGCTTATAACTGTGTACAGTACTCCAAAACTTCTAAGCTCTTGTTTTTGTACTATTTTTTTAAATCTGCATCATTTTACATTGATGTAGTAATATCATCAGAAATAATTGCTTATTGTTTTAATTTGCATTTCAGTGGTTTCTAGTGAGTTTGAGTATGTTTCATGTTCATTAACCATTTTTGCTTTTTTTCCTCTGTGAAATATCTGGCTTGTTCATTGGCCACTTTTCTGTTGCATTATGTAACTGTTTGGATTGGATTAGACAGCATGTAATATGAGCAGGAAGCGCAGAGGGAGAAGGAGAGAATCCCAAGCAGACTCCACACTGAGCATGGAGCCTGAGGTGGGGCTCAGTTACACATGACCTGAGCCAAAACCAAGAGTCGGACACCCAACCAACTGCGCCGCCCAGGCGCCCCTCTCCTATTGTTTCTTCTTGTGTTTTGTCATTAGTGTTTTAAAGTTTTGCTTTTCGTGTAAAAATCTTAAATCCTCCAAGAACTTATTACTGTGTATGAGGAAATACCTAATCTTTTGTTTTTGCTTGTAAGTAGCCAACTTTCCTGTGCCATTTCTTGTATAGTCTAGCCTTTCCTCACTAATTTGTCATATGTCATGGGTCTGTTTCTTGGAATTCTCTGCTCCCTTGTTTTTTTTCCTGTTCTACTATTTTAAAAAATTATTATAATGCCCTTATAGGTGTTCATTTTGGTTGTCCAAGACCCCCTTGTGTTTTTAAGTTTTTATTTAAATTCTGGTTAACATACAGTGTCATATTAATTTCTTGTGTACAGTTTAGTGATTTAGTACTTCATTCAACACCTCATGCTTATCAGAAGTGCACCTCTTGGGGCGCTTGGGTGGCTCAGTGGGTTAAGCCTCTGCCTTCGGCTCAGGTCATGATCTCAGAGTCCTGGGATCAAGCCCCGCATCCGGCTCTCTGCTCCGCAGGGAGCCTGCTTCCCCCCCTCTCTCCTACTTGTGCTCTCTCTGTGTCAAATAAATAAATTAAAAAAAAAAAAAAGTGCACCTCTTAGTCCCCATCACCTATTTCACCCATCCCCCCATCCTCCTATCTCAGTCTTCCCCCACATTTTAAATAGTCTTTTTGAACCTCAAAGTGTTACTTATTTATTATTACCTGTAATATTTTATTAGTTTCAGGTATACAGTATAATGACTTACTATTTCTATTGTGAAATTATAATTAATACATGTCACCATGCATAGCTACTAAATCTTTTTCTTAAGATGAGAACTTTTAAGATCTATTCTCTTAGTAACTTTCAAATATATGATATTATTAATTATAGTTACCATCCTATACATAGCATCCCCCATGGCTTACTTATTTTATAACTGGAAGTTTGTGCCTTTTCACCCCCTTCACCCATTTCATCCTCCTCTTCTCACAGCCACCAATCTGATCTCCGTACCTACAAAGAGCTGTTTTTTGTTAGAGACAACATATAAGTGAGATCTTTCTCTTCAAGTAAATATCTTTCTCTCTCACTTTACTTAGGCATACTGCTTTCAAGGTCCTTTTTCCTAGTTAATTTGACTCTTTTGGGCCTTTTTCTTACGTTTTGGGATCACCTTGTCATATTCTGAGATGAACCATAAGGTTCATTGGTATTGAAATTGGAATTGTATTAATTATTATAGGTTAATTTGAAGAGACTCATATGTGTATTTTTAACTGCAGTTCTCTTACCAATTATAAGATGAATTCATCAGCGTCATTAGATGGGAATCCTGACTTGCCTGGAGAGATCCTTGACTGGAAGTTTCCCAAATACTTGCTACAGAAACAGGATTAGAAACCTGGGGATTTTAAATCAGTATCCCATTCTTTTAATTAAAGGGGACTCTAAGATTGTTTAAAAGGATTTTTAAGGTAGGATAAACCTGTTTGTAAGCAGAAAGCATGGTGCCATTGCTTAGCATAACTAAGATAATAAGAGAGAAGAGAGGAGGTAGGAAATGAGGTGATAATATGTGAGCGGGGAGCCAGTAGGGCAGAAATGGGAGGAGGATTTAGATTTCAGAGAAAGTTGAGGGGGGAAGGAATATTTTGTTAGAAATTAGAGAAGGAGATAGGAGAACAGCCCTTTTGAAAAGGAAGATATATAAAGGAGCTAATCATACAGGAAGGCTTTCACTTTGGGAAAGAAAAAGATCATTTTCTGAGAGATTGGAGTACTGGATATCCTGAGATTAGAGGTTTGAGAGAAAAACAGATTTGAAAGGACAGTTTTTGGGAGTGTGCTAGGAAATCACAAGAGATTAATTAGGGCACATCTCTCAGATTTGTTTAGCTGGAAAGGTCCAGTATCTGGAATTTAGTCTTTGTGGAACACTGTGAAATATTGATACGATAATATCATGTGTTGTGGATTTAAATTTAGGTAAGAGCAATGGTAAGTTCCAAAGGTTTAAGGAAAGATTATAGATAGAAAACTAAAAATTGAACAAATTCTTAAAGTCTTCAGAGAATGAATGAAAAATTGCCAGTAAACATGTTTCTAGGTAGTACATCTGTGATTTTCTTTTTTTTTAGTGTATGTGCTGCCGAAGGGAGCACCATCTGTGATTTTCTAATTTGAACATTAAGCCATGCCCTCTCTCTAAAAAAAGAACAATTAGAGCTAAGAAAATTCTTATTATGAGCTCTGTGACATAACTTCCAGTTTTGTTTTCTACTTTTGTAGCTTGTTTCCTTTCTACAAGTTTTGCTTGATTTTTCGATCTGACTTTGACCATTTTTTTTACCATGGTCCTATAAATGTTGGTATTTATCTAGTAAGCCAAGAATATTATTCAGATTTCTTTAATAGTTATCTGATAGAAATTAGTCTCAACCATATCTCCTCATTAGTACTAAAAAAGAGTCAAATAATGGGTTTTGATATTACACAAATGTAAGGTGAAATTCTGGTTATGATATTTATTGTGATCTTGGGCATGTGATGATCTGCGAATCTAAGTTTCTCCATATGTAAAAGAGAGGAAATAATTTGTACAGGGATGTTGCTGTGATTAAATAAGAGTATATATATGTAACTTAGCAGTCTGCATGAGGAATAATTAATGCTTTTGTTGTTAACCGGAATAAAAGTTTACTGTAGCTGCCCAGGGAAAGAAAAATTCTGAAGGTCTCATAGGATTTAGCAAGTGGGAATTGTTGAGGATAGATTTAGCATGACGACAGAGAAACCAGAATGCAGTTAGTGGCAGAAGTGATAGACTGTCATAATTATTTGCGTGATTACTTGATCAATGTCTGTCTTTTCTAAGACTCAGAATTCTGTAAGGGCAGGGGTGATTTTCCCTGTTTGTACACCCTCAGCTTCTGGCATGGTGCTTGAAGTTTAGTTAGCCTCAGCAAATACTTTTGAACAGGAATTATTTAGGTACTTTGGTTCTCCCAACCCTCTCCCGTCAAACACCTCATATTAAATATGTCATTTAATCCATTTATTAGTGTATTTCAAGTTCTAGCTTCGGATGCCCTTGGCTGTGTGCTGCCAATGGTGTTTTCTCAGGTTTTTTTGTAAATTGAAGGTGGCCTGGATAGGCTAATGGAATGGTGCAGGCGGGGCGAGAAGCACCAGTATACTGAGTTAGGAATTTGTGAGCTTCAGGTTTCTTGCTACTGTGACTCCTTAGAAAAACCTCTCAATTTTTCCCTGACATTGACTTTGTTGTCCTGGAGAAACCCGGAATTGCTCCCCTCTTGTTTCCTCTTAACATTACTGTCCTCTGCTACCTCCTTCTGTTGCTTTCAGCGCCTCTGACTCATTTGACCACACCTCAGAAGTGTGAGCTTTTTAAAAGTCTTTACTATTTATTAGTGACAGTGAAAGAACATAAATAGACAATACAAAAAGACTCTTTTATTTTACTATTATTATTTCTTTACTGAAAGTTTACAAGCTATGTAAAACATTCTAATGCCTGCATTGGTTGCTAGAGGAGGACTTTTAGGGGGAATTACTTCCTTTCTATCTCCACGCTTTAAACACGGTTAAGTCTTTTTTAAATTTTTTAAATTTATTTTTTATATTTCTGTAAACATATAATGTATTATTAGCCCCAGGGGTACAGGTCTGTGAATCGCCAGGTTTACACACTTCACAGCACTCACCATAGCACACACCCTCCCCAATGTCCATCACCCCACCCCCCTCTCCCAGGCCCCCTCCCCCTAGCAACCCTCAGTTTGTTTTGTGATATTAAGAGTCACTTATGGTTTGTCTCCCTCCCGATCCCATCTTGTTTCATTTATTCTTCTCTTATCCCCCTAACCCCCCATGTTGCATCTCCACTTCCTCATATCAAGGAGATCATATGATAGTTCTTTCTCCGATTGACTTATTTCACTAAGCATGATACCCTCTAGTTTCATCCATGTCGTCCCAAATGGCAAGATTTCATTTCTTTTGGGGCGCCTGGGTTGCTCAGTGGATTAAGCCGCTGCCTTCGGCTCAGGTCATGATCTCAGGGTCCTGGGATCGAGCCCCGCATCAGGCTCTCTGCTCCACGGGGAGCCTGCTTCCTCCTCTCTCTCTGCCTGCCTCTCTGCCTACTTGTGATCTCTCTGTCTGTCAAATAAATAAATAAAATCTTTAAAAAAAAAAAAAGATTTCATTTCTTTTGATGGCTGCATAGTATTCCATTGTGTATATATACCACATCTTCTTTATCCACTCATCTGTGGATGGACATCTAGGTTCTTTCCATAGTTTGGCTATTGTAGACATTGCTGCTATAAACATTCGGGTGCACGTGCCCCTTCGGATCACTACATTTGTATCTTTAGGGTAAATACCCAGTAGTGCAATGGCTGGGTCATAGGGTAGTTCTATTTTCAACTTGTTGAGGAACCTCCATGCTGTTTTCCAGAGTGGTTGCACCAGCTTGCACTCCCACCAACAGTGTAGGAGGGTTCCCCTTTTCTCTGCATCCTCGCCAGCATCTGTCATTTCCTGATTTGTTAATTTTAGCCATTCTGACTGGTGTGAGGTGGTATCTCATTGTGGTTTTGATTTGTATTTCCCTGATGCCGAGTGATGTGGAGCACTTTTTCTTGTGTCTGTTGACCATCTGGATGTCTTCTTTGCAGAAATGTCTGTTCATGTCCTCTGCCCATCTCTTGATTGGATTATTTGTTCTTTGGGTGTTGAGTTTGCTAAGTTCTTCATAGATTTTGGACACTAGCCCTTTATCTGATATGTCGTTTGCAAATATCTTCTCCCATTCTGTCAGGTGTCTTTTGGTTTTGTTAACTGTTTCCATTGCCGAAACACGGTAAGTCTTACATGGTACTGAGGCACCTAAGTGTAGTTTCTGTTAAAGAGTTAGGGCACTAGGTTCAGTTTCCACTTCTGTTTCCTCTTTGACGGTGAGCAAATTGATTACTCCATTCCTCAGTTTTCTCATCTGTAAAATGGGGATAACGATAGTTCACACCTCATAAGGCTGTTATTAGGATTAATGAGATTATATATGTATGTTCCCATCCATCTATTTGGAAATAATGCTTTGCAATGCTGAGTACTCAGTCTTGTTGTGTTGCCTCTCCTTTTGGTATGTGCAGGGCTCATACCAAAATTTAGTTTTAGAGGTGAATTTAGAGATGAGTAATTTAGGAATTTAGAGATGAGTAAAATAAAGTTTCTGGTGTCAGGAAAGTAGGGGAAAAGGAAAGAGGGGTAAGCAAATACTTGGAATATGTTATGGTAAGTTGGGTAGTAGAGATACACCTGTAGTGTATCATATAAGGTGAGAGAGACACATCATTTGTGTTCAGGCTGACTAGGAAGAGGTCAGAAAAAGCTGATGAAGGAGAGACTGAAGCAGAATTTGAAGGATGAGTTCTGATTTCTTTTTTTTTTTTTTTTTAATTTTATTTTATTTTTTCAGTGTTCCAAGAGAGTTCCGATTTCTGAAGAGGAAGGAGTTTACAGGTGAAGGTTCTATAGGTCAGACTATCTAGGGACTTTGGAGGGAGAAATGCATATTTTTGGTTTAGGCTCCCTGCTGCTGAATGTTTAGGGGCTGGGAATCTGTTTTGTGTTTTGTTTTGAACAAAAAAGCTTTTCAGACTCAGCAATGCATATAACTTGCTATTTGGAAACCACTGCCAAGTCATTTTCAAAAAGAATTAAAAGTTTCGGTTTTGGGAAACTAAAGTGAATACCATATTGCCATTTAATGAATCAGTTGATGATTTTATTGTTTGTATGATAATGTTCAACCAGGTGGTTAAGATAAACCAACTTTTAGATTATACTTCACTACTTAGGAAATCTGATACTTTATAAATGAAATAGTTAAGTTATATTGAGACCTGTACTTTATTAGAGTGTGTAAAGGTCATTAGCCTTAGGAACTATTTTTGTTTGTAGGGTAACTGGCATGATTATTTTTGCAAAATTATATATGTACCACTTTTCAAGAGTGATGAGATGAACGTTTAAATCAGAATTACCTGGGCAATCCATAGTTGTTGATTTGTATTCATAGCAGTATAACATGTTGCAGTGATGTTTAATAATATGCCTGTGTTTCTGGGATATCGTCAGCAGATATTAATGAAAATATATCTTGCAAAAACACAAACTTGTTGAATTTAAAAAGATGGTGAGAATGAAGAATTTGCAAATGGAAGGACAAAAATATTTATATTTAGCATAGCTTTCATAGTATTTTATTAATAAAGCCTTTTTTCAAAAAACATATTAAGGAATTTAACACAATTCTTTAATGAAAATATTTTCATTTTTATTAGAGAGCTGTAGAGGGTGCTGTATCATTAGGAATAGTATCTGAACTCGTTTTAGCTAATTATAAGAATTCCTTTAGGCCAGACTATCAAAGTTGGTCAATTTCTCTTAGATACATATTTCTGCTCACTATTTTAACTAAAATTATAGTGACTAATGTTGCTATAGTTTATAATAATGATCTAACATACTTTGTTGCAAAATGTTTTTTATCTTCCAGATTATTTGAATATAGTTGAAATTTTGATCTCCCCATTTCGTATCGGTTACAGTAGCAAAGTTTTCTTTTCCTACCATCTACCCTGACTCTCCCCGCCCAAATTGAGAATTCTGGTATTTAATTGGTAGACTTATTTAAGCAATCTCTTCTCTTCAGATGGGTCCCAATGAGTCAAAGATAACCACACCATATAATGAGAATATATATATTTTAGGTTCAAAAGAATATTTATCTTTAGAGGAAAGAACAAAATGGAATTTTAGAACAAAATGGAACTTAAAAACCTGACAGACTGTAGAAGTGGTTTTTGTTAAGCCAGAATTCTGGCCTTTTTTGCTTAATTTATTATTCAGATAGGAGTTTTATACATTCTAACTTCACTGTTCCCTAATTTTTCTGGTTTAATGGTGATTTTAGAAAACTTAAGGTAGAATTATCTGGTAATAACTTTTATTTTAAAGGATTGCTGTTAGAAAACAAATTTTTAGTAACTTAAGATTCATTTTCACCAGTGCTGAAGAATTTAGAGATTATTTGAACTTGATGAAGTGATATATTTTGGAATAAAAAGCAGTAAGTTAGCTATGTTTAAAAGATAAGGAAAATGTTAGGTAAGTATCTGTCTTCTAAAATGTAGACAACTTTAAAGGGTTCTCATCCAAACTTTGCCAGGAATTTCTTCCTTTTTCCTGAAACCATATTTTAAATATTTATTAAGGAATTTTATACTATAGTTGCTTTAAAATAATAAGCAGGAATTTGTCCTTTCATTACCACCACCCCCCGCAAAGTGAAAATATTTTGTCTTGCTGTGGGTTAAAGGTTTGCTGTTGTTCAAGCTTTCTTATTAAACAAGTGTACTCTGTTTTTTTTTGTTTTGTTTTGCTTTTGTTTTTTTAACTCTCAAGGCACCACCTTCCATGGTTAATAATGAACAACGCCAGCATGCAGAGCACATATTCTTATCATTTAGGAAATCAAAATCACCATTTGCGGTTTGCAAGCATATTTTGGGTAAGTATTCATTTAAAAAATATTTTTGCAGAATCAGATCTCGTTTTTCTGTTTTGAATGTTTTTAAATTTTGAATTCCTTTTAAAACAAGCCGGTTTGTATAGTTACAAATTTCCATTAATAATGATTCTATTGAAGTGGCTTTAAAGATATTCCATAAAGCCAGACAGAGAAATTTGTTTTTACTTTGAATTTTCTTCCCCTGAATATCATATTCAGTAATTTATTATTCAATAATTTATTCAGTAATTTATTATTGACCATAACACGAAGGCTGTTAATGGTGGGGGGAAAAGTCTAACAGTTTTTCAGTTGTTCAAGCGTGCTATCACTTGTCATAGGAAATGTACTATAGTATAGATTACCCTAGTGTTTTAAAATTATGATTGTTTTGGAGGTTTCAACAGTTTTTCTTTTAGTTTTTTCCAGAAAAAATTTTTTTAACCATGTAGCTTTATACTCAGCTTTCTTAGCAAATATTAGTCAGTTCTGTGTAGGTTATCACTATATATTTTTAAATGAAGCATTTTTACAAGAGTAAAGTAAGGTAAAGTAAAGTAAGGGTACCTTTTCTCTGACATATGTACAGAAATGATCTCTTTCCTTTGAAAATAACCACAAAAGTTATAACTCTTGTCCAAAAATGGCATTTTCTAAAATATATACAGTTTTCTTCCTCTTACATGTTTTTCAAAAACAGTAAGAGAGAATTTCATTGGTTATTGTTATTTTATAACTTAATTATAGTTGGCTCTTTTTCTTAATTGGAGCTATTTTTTGTAACCCATATTTGAGGCTCTGAGTTACCCTTGACTACAAAGTTGATTAGTTGTGTATTAAGACCTAAAATTTATGACCTTTTATTCTTGTGCTTTTAGAAAGACTCATCTGTTAGCCACCAGCACTCTGGTTTCTAGATTGAAAGCCTATAATTAAAATTATGTTAATAATGCTTTACATAAAGGGCTTATAAATAAGTTGTCAGATTGGCGTAGGAAGAGTATTGCTATAGATATGGTGAGATCTGGATACCAGTGGTGCCTGCTGCGTGGTATCAACTTAAGGAAGTCATTTATCCCGTTTTTCATCTGTAAGAGGAGAGCATTGGTACCATTTTCCTTCATGGACTTGGTTGCCTTAAGCTGTTATGAGGTACAAATGTAGTAACATTTAAAACCGCTTTGTAAACAGTCACGTAAGTGACCCCATTACCTGATTTCAAAAGGCATTTAAAAAATACGATAACCTTAAAAAAGTGCTCTTTTCTCTTTTTGCAAGGAGCTAGCAATGGTGGTGAAGGTGGCTCTGTCTCATTCAGGAGTAGATCTTATCATTAGAGGGACAGTTTTAATAACCACCTTTTAAATTCTAAATGAGTTAGTTTTGATCTTTTTTTTTAATGGTCAGTTTTTATACTTTGGGGTGAATTTGTTTCTGGCACTAAGAAAATTTGTTACCATATGCTCATGGAGAATATTTGATTTCATGTTAAATTATAAGAAGCAAAACTAAACATCACTATTAAGAATTTAAGGGAGGCTTCATCTTTACTGCCTTGAGATTGTCCAGCATCTAGAAATTAGATTTAGAAAGCCATCGTATTAAACTAGTCACCTAAAATAATTTGAGTCTGGTTTTTATGGCATATGCCTTAACTACATTAATTAGGATTCCATCATTTTCATCTGACCTTCTATTGTAATTCAGTTGTCATTCTGTACTAGTTGGGAAATAGTTGATCTAAGTTTTAAGTATTTTATTAGAGTGTATTTGTTTATACAACTCTTTCCTTTTTAGAGTATGTATATTTTATGAAGTACTATTGCTTTGTTATGATTTGAGCTTGTTTTAGAATACTTTTGTTTTCCTGATAAAAGTTTCTAAAGAATAGTATTGCTAGTTCTGGCTGTGCTTTTAAAATCAGTTTGGGTTTTGAGACATTAACTATTTAAAAGGTTGAGTGCATGTATTATAAGCATAATCTAATCATTAATGTACTGCAAAGCCCTGTGTTACATTAATGTTTACATCTAAACTTCACAGAAAATCTTTCAACTCCTTACTCAGTTGCCACCAGCACAGAAGGGTTAATTCCTCTAAGAAGACTTCTCATACAAGTGGCAGTCAATCGCAATTCAGAATTTTCACATTCTTATTTAGGGATAATATGTCATTTTTATACAGTGGGTGATATTCTGATAAAGGGGAGACTTTCTCTTTGATGCTTCCCTTTTCTGGCCTCTTAAAATTCTTCCTTCCCACTTGACTTAAGTTTTATGTTGCTTGTTTTCCCCCATTTCTTTCTCTTCTACACTTTTATTTTTATTCCAGGTTTACTTTTCCACTCTTCTCTGTGTGTGTGTGTGCGCACGCGCATGTGCGTGTTCATGTTGCATGCCTGTGCATTTTGTCAGAAGACTTTTAGACTTCAGAAGTCTGGCACTTAAGGTTTTGCTAGTTTGGTCTGGTTGAATGTGCGTTCACAAATCCTGCGAGTTCTGTTCTTGTTTAAGAAATACCTCCAACCCGGGAGAGATTGGTTCAACGCTTCTGGGACTAACTTTGTAGCATTCTTCTCTCCTTCCCTCAGAGAGAAATGGATTTCTTTAATTTCTTATCTCAGAAGTGGTTGAAACAAAACAAAGTGAAACCTGAGACTTATTCTTGATTGGTGTGCCTGTGTATCATTAAGCAGACTCTGGAGCTTCTATTGCCTGTGCTTGAGATAGAAATCTTTAAGGCCAGAGGTAATTGTATATAGTAGCTGAATATCTTGGACTTGACTATTATGGTTTTAGTATTCCTCTGAAAATATTTTTGATCAGAATGTAGTGCTCTGCCTCTCATTATTTACTTCAATTTATTTCACCTCTCATTATTTAACTTTTGTCTTCATGGTTCTGTGTAGTTTCAGATGGCTGACATGATAGAAATTAATTTTGTTTACATAATTATTATTAAAGAAAGTTACTGTGGTGTGAAGTGAAAGTTTCCTGCCAAAGTGGCCCAAAATAATTTATTATCTAGACAGTGTCCTGGTCAGTGGAGAATCATCCTAAAAGTAGCAGAAATTCTAAGTAAATTGTGATTTCCTCATGAAGGCTTTGCAATTTCGAGCATCTTTAGAGCAGAGAGCAAGAATAAGAGCTTGTTTGTCCATGTGAAGTCCTAATCTTCGGCTGGTAGCTTCTGGAGTTCCATAGAGCGTCTTCTGCACGTTTATATTACATGTAAGTACAGTTTATGAAGGCTAATCATAAGTTTTACGAGAAGGTATAATTCGTTAGGTTAGGAAAATTTCTCCTTTTAAATTTGGAATTCAGCTTTCTTTTTTTCAGATCCTCCATTCTTAGAGACAGCTTCTTATGGGAGTAGTAATTTAGCTATGGCTATTTAATATCAAACAGAGGTATCTAAGAGTTATCTTGGAAACTTTTGAATGTCATTCACCTTCTGCAGTTATTTCCTCCCCCAACCCTTGCAAAAAAGGAGGAGGAGGCAGGAGAAATGGATTGGGTATTAGCACAAACAGAAATAAGCATGTTTCATTGCTTATGAAAACAAAGAAGGGGCTTGTTTGGTCTTCTCTTCATTGGCATATGCCTTTAGGAGCTGGTTAGTATTGCTCAAGGAACATTTACCAGCCATGCTTATTGAATTTCTTCTCTTAATCTCTTGGTTCATCAACACTTTCTTCAGCTGTAAAATGCAGAAAATGAATTAGATGATCTTTGGAGTTGTATTTCCAAAATTCTCTGAGTCTGTAAGATTTTGCTTCTTTGTTAAAACTCATAGTTAAGGATTTCAGGTTTCTTGTCCTTAAAATTTTTATTACCATTGCAATAGAAAATGAAATTAGGCCATCAATCATCAGTCAATTTCAGGAAGAGGTTTATAATAAGAGACTACTTAACTTACCTTTATGAAGCAGTACCATATTTCTCCTTAAGTGATCTAAATAGATATAGCTAGTTTCTGTTTCAAATCCTCTTTGAATAAAACATGGTTTTTTTTTTTTCCCCCTCCTGGAACTTTAAACATCCTTTTATAATAGGTTTACATTTTTGGAAGCTGTTGCTTTATTTATTGATAATTTTTTAAGGTTTCTAAATTTTTATGAGTTCTGATTATCATCTCAATTAGAATTCATGTTAAGATAGCATGGAATAATCAAACTTAAAAAGAAGAAAGTCCGAATTGTTTCCTCTTAATAGTTTTTATATGTTCAAAACTCACATGTAGTAGTCTAAATTGATAGGAATTTATGTAGGGTATACCTTTTCTCATGCATTTTTATAGCTTATTGTGTCAAGATCACTTACAAGATTTTTAAATGACCTAAGCTTGAGTAGGAGAGAAAATGATGTGCCTGACTATATCTTCATGCTCTTCTAATAAATTCTTGAAGGTGCCATTCTATGCCTAGAGTTAATTTCTCATGGCTTTCAGATACTCATGTCTAGTGATCTTGGCAAATAACCTGCAATCTAATCATAGACTTTTCATGGATTTCACATGATTGTTATTTTTTAGGACTTCACAAAATTTCTACTTTTTCTTGACTTCATTTTGACTGTTTCTCCCTTTTGATAATGCTGTTTGGAAACCGATTGTAGTGGTATTGTTGAATTAAAGAAAAAATAGAAGATTAAAATATTTCTTACGGATGTTGATTTTCTATTTTTTCTTTCCCTCCTGATTCAGTTTTTAGTTCAGAAACTATAACTTGCTAGTTAAGGCTGGGTTTTTCTAAGTTTAGCTTTGGAATTTTATTCAGTTTGAACAATATTGCAGTCAGAAAATTCAGAAGAACTTCTCACCTTGTGTAAATGTGACTCATTTTTCTTTTCTTTCTTTTTTTTTTTTTTAAACATTTTGAGAAAAGTAACCTGAACGTGATAGTATTTATTTCTGAACTTGCTATTGGAGATGGGCCATCCTGCTGAAAGCTCAGTCACTTAACAAATATTTTAACAGCATGGCTCATCACAAATAGTGATGTTCAAAGACTAGTTTAAGATATTTTGCAGATACAAAGCTCTATTTTGCACAGGGTGAGAATCTCTTAGGAAATTTTCTGATTGCTTTATATTTTTATTTTTATTTTTTTTAAAGCTGTGTTATTTTTTAGTTCTTCATGCTTTGGAAGTAACAGTTGAAGAGAGGTGAGGAAAGTTTGTGAAAATTGTGATCGGTGATTAGCTGCCACCTGCCTGGGGTGTCTTCTGAGAGGAACTAACCTCTTTGTGGTGCTAGAGCAAGGTCACTGGATTAAAAAAAGAACAGGTAACCATCTTATTCCTTGTCTGAAAAGTTCTGTTTTTAAATTAATAAATGCAAAATGTTCAAAGGAAGATGAACTGCTGTTCAAAGAAAGTTTCTAATTTTCTCCTCAGAAACAAGTAAAGTGGACTATGTCCTCTTTCAAGCTGCCACAGCCATAATGGAAGCTGTTGTCCGAGAGTGGATTCTCTTGGAAAAAGGTAGCATCGAGTCACTGCGAACATTCCTTTTAACATATGTCTTACAAAGGCCTAAGTAAGTATGTGGTGGAGGTACTGCTAAAATACTTGTGCTGTGGTTCTCTCTCTCTGGCTTTAATGATAGATGTTTATGGTTAAGCTCTGCTTGGAACTCATATTTTAAAACTCACACACATGATTGTGAGTTGTTTTTGGTGCCTAATGAAATACTACTTTTTCTTTAAGCTTACAGTACTATGTTTTGTTTCTTTGAAAAGATGATGCTGGATGTTAGGGATTTTTTTTTTTTTTTTTTAAGATTTTATTTATTCACTTGACAGAGAGAGACACAGCAAGAGAGGGAACACAAGCAGGGGAAGTGGGAGAGGGAGAAGCAGCAGGCTTCCTGCTGAGCAGGGAGCCTGATGTGGGGCCCAATCTCAGGCTCTGAGCCAAAGGCAGAACCTTAACGACTAAAATACCCAGGTGCCCCCGGTGTTAGGTTTTTTTTGGTGTTGGTTTAGTTCCAAAGATTTTGATTATAAATAAAAGTTGATCTTGGACTCAAATGAAAATACTTTGTACTTACTTGTTCTTTTGGTACTTGGTAAGTATTATAAGACATAGGTGAGTATCCTAAGACAGGTGAAGAGGGAACCATCTGTGTAATGTATATATGTACACAGAAATGCTTGTTAATGAGGCTGTAGAAGAGAACGCAACAAATTTTAATAGTTTCTTTTTGGAAAATGGATCAGTTTTAAGAAATGGGGTAAAAGTAAGTTTTCTTTTTGTGTCATATACATTCTGTCATTTGAATATTTTATAAGATTTGTACTTTCATTGCCTATATCATTTTTTTAATATGACGAAAATGGTTAGTCACACTATTTGGGGGAGAAAATCATTTACCAGGGTGCTTGGGGGGGCTGTTAGGTTAAGCGTCCGATTTGATTTCAGTTCAGGTTTTGATCTCAAGGTCATGAGTTCAAGGCCCGCATTGGGCTCCATGCTGGGCATCGAGCCTACTTAAAAAAAAAAAGAAGAAAAAAGAATTCATTTACTACTTACCTTTTTTTTTTTTAAGTCCCCCAAACACCAAGTCGTCTTTTAAGAAGAAGCAGTGCACATTGTATTATGCCATTTGCGTAGTTGGACAATTGAATTCGAGAAAAATGTTATGTAATCAGAAATGTTGGTAATTAGGAATTTTGATTAGTGGCATTAAACATACATAAAGCTTTAAAAGTAGAACATACGTTTGTTCCTACTGATTGTTCACCAGCAGTCTCTGAGTTCATAGTATTTAATAATAATTATTGGCACAAATTTAGCGCACAGTTAAATGCTGGTTGCTTTACATACGCAAGAATGCATGAGAGAAAAAAGGCAAGATTTACTTAACCTATAAACATTACAGGTGTAATGGGTAATGTTTTCTGTAGATGAGTGGATATAGATGTGTGTAAAGGAAGGGTTTGGCTTGTTTTTCCCAGTTTTAATAGCATAAGGAAAAATTGACCAGTTTTCAAACCTTTCTCTTCTTCTTCACACTGGTTTTCTTTATTTAAATTTTAATTTGTATGATAGGATGAGGCCATTTGGGTGTGATATGATATTGTCTTGCCTGGGGCTGCTCATTGAGCCCCCTCCCCACTTGGGAACCACTGAAATCTGGAGAGTTTGGTAAACTTTAATGTGTTGGTAGACTTAGAGACTCTGAGAGAGAGAGAGAGAGTGTGTGTGTGTGTATACACGTGCTCACATGTGATCTCTTGTATTATCTAAGAATAATCTCATTCTTATTTTTTTCAAAGGATTTTATTTATTTATTTGAGAGAGAGAGAGAGAACAAGCACAGAGGGAGAGGGAGAAGCAGACTGCCCGCTGAACTGAGAGCTCGTTGGAGGGCCTGATCTCAGAACCCTGAGATCATGACCTGAGCTGAAGGCAGACACTCAACTGACTGAGCCACCCAGGCAGCCCCCCAAAAATCTCATTCTTGAAATAATTTTCATTAGTTCAGAAGCTATTTTGGAGCTGATTGTAGGGTTCTACATTGAAATGGTTCACTTATATATTTTCTCCCAAACTGTTTAAAAACAAAACTCTCAGCAAAATTGTAAGAAGAGTATAGTAAACACACACATACTTTTTTCCTAGTGGGGATTCAGTCAACGTTTTGTCACATTTGATTTCTCTTCTATATGTGCATTCCCCGCCCCCAACCACCTGCAAGTATGCCACAGAAATCGTGATACTTAATCTTTAAATATTTGAGCATCTCTCCTGAGAGCATAATCTCAATACTCTTGATATAATTGACATATCTGTATTAATCTGATGTAATTCTGATTCTACGTTTTCATTTCCCCAGTTGTCTGAATAATGTTATTGATATCCGTTCTTCCTTTATGTTACTTGTTTGATCCAGAATTTAACCACAGATTATATGTTGTATTTAGTTGTCATGTCTCTTTAGTCTCTTTTAATCTGGAATAATTCTGCCCTTCTTTTGTTTCTCATGACACAGCCATTTTTGTCTCGTAGAATTTCCTACAGTATGGCCTCAAGTCAAATGAAAGCCGTTGGTATACTGCATAAGTAGAATACTATGAATACCGTGTTCATAATGTTACATACTTTTCATTTGATGCACAGAGTTTTTTCTGTTTTTTCCCTCCTAGTTGGGATAATATTTGCATAGAGTAAAATGGAAGGTACACTTGACAGTATAGCAGAGTGGTTCAGAAAGGGACTGATGTCCACTTCTGCCACTCTCTGTGCACTGGCAGATTACCCTCCTTGTGCATTTTTTTAATTGTTGTTGTTTAATTAACTATTAGAGTTAATACTATTTTACCCAAAAGATAGTTGCGAGGATTAAATGTATATATTTTTGTGAAGGTGGTTTATAGGAAGCCTTGACACTATAAGGATCAACAGACGTTAACCGTTATTATTTATTTTTCAAGTAACTTATAAATTTTGCCAATGGACTTCCTTAAAACTAGCTTTATGGGGGCTCCTGGGTTGCCCAGTTTGTTGAGCATCTGACTCTTGGTTTTGACTCAGCTCATTATCTCAGGGTTGTGGGATCAAGCCCTGCATCAGGGTCCCTGCTCAGTGGGGAGTTTGCTTGGAGATTCTTTCCCTCTGTCCCTCCCCGCAATTATGCACACATACATGCACCCTCTCTCTCTCAAATAAATAAGATCAGGAGTAATCAGTGTATTTGAAATTATTGTGTTGCCCCAAAAGCACAAAAGTTCACTTTGATCAATTCATATTCTTCCACATAGGATCTCTGCATTTATTTGTTTAATGAATGCTTCAAGTCTGTATTTTGAAGGAATGCTTTTCATTTCAGTCTTGACAGGGAGACATGTTTGTTTGTAAATGCCATTCATGTGTTGGGGGAACCCTCTTTAGTGATGGCCCACCATGTTCAGGGAATGTTTTTGGAGAAAGTGGTATCACAGTCTTGGCAGAGGACATAGACATTTAGAGGCCAGGAAGTGCATGTGCATTGTGCCAGGAACTAAAAGAAGCTCAGTATTTCTGCAGTTTGGAGTGTATATGAGTGGGTGGAGATTAGAGAGGGCAGCAGATACCTGACCATGAAGGGCCCCAATCGGGACACTTTCCAGGGTTAAAGAAAACACTATTCGTAAGTAATGATGTGAGACAACAGGTAAATTGGGAGTGTCCAAAGAAAGCTGGGTAGGATCCCACTGCTTGCACGCCATGTTAAGGAATTTGGAGTTTCTCCCAAGGGCACATGGTTGTCGTATGCTATGGCATTCTAGAGTCTGGATTACACAGTTCAGATTTCGTTTTCTGAACCTTACCTTTAAGAAGAGATTGCAGAAAGACAGATCTCTGTTTCCTTGTGGTCTAATAGACTTTGTAGAATGCCTCCACTTGTGATCAGTCAGTGCTTCTGCCATCACACTGAGGAGCACAGTTTTTTTTTTTTTTTAATTTTTATTTATTTATTTATTTTTTTTTAGGAGCACAGTTTAGATAGGAAATTTTAAAAAGTTTTAAAAAAATTTGTATGTGTCCGTAATATATCATGAGCAGCTATCATGTTGCCTTTTCACATTATAGGGAATGAATTTAAGATTATACTACTGGTTGGAGATGGATATAGATCATAATTTCTTTTAATTGACAGAATCATAAGCTGGCTCTTAGTGAACTGACTTGCATCTATTGAACACTGCCTAAAGCAGCTAACACTTATCTAGCACTTAGTATGCACTACACATAGTTTTAAGAACATTTAATCCTAGTGACAACCCTGTTCTGGTTTATCCCCTTTGAACAGATGAGAAAGCTTGAGGCTCTGAAGCTGTCTTGCTTAGGGTCCGTAAAATAATATATGCATAGCCCGTAAAATAATGGAGTGCAGATTCAAATCCAGACCTTTTGGCTTTGGACACTGTGCATAACCAGTAGGCTATACTACCCTCATATATAAGCAGTGTTATTAGTAGCTTCGGACATAGTGAGAAATTCGGGAGTATTTTTATAGTAGATTCACGTGAAGATTTTCACAATGATTTTTATGTTTTACAGCCTCCAAAAGTATGTTCGGGAACAGATTCTATTAGCAGTAGCAGTAATTGTAAAACGAGGATCCTTAGATAAATCAATTGACTGCAAAAGCATTTTTCATGAAGTCAGCCAATTGATAAGTAGTGGCAATCCCACTGTGGTAAGTACGCTATCTGTATTTATAAATATTTAAAATTTTTATTTTGTATGACACAAATAACAGAAATGAAATCTGCATTAAAGAACAAGTGCACAGTCTAAAAATCAAGCAATTTTCATTTGTTCATATTTTCTTTTAGTCTTTTATGTTTATATACTATTGATATAGTGTACTTTGCTTTTTCCTTTGACTCTTTTTCCGTTGGCATTGTTCATAATCATCATTTTAATGATATAAAATACTATAAGCCATTACACTGTAATATTCTTAAACATTTCTGTTGAGTGTTTTCCTCATTTAATAAACTGTTGACAACTACTAATGATAAGAGAAATGTTTGAATAAAATATAAAATGATATGTAATATAACAAAAATTATTTAAATGTTGCTGTACTAATGGATCGAGGTATGCTTTGACCACCAGGTGTTAATTGAACACATTTGAGAACCCTTTTTCTTGACTGAATTACTCTGGGGAACGTGTTTTTCTTCCCCTTTCAGTATTCTGTCTACCTTTTGAGAACTAGTCATGCCTAGAGAGTGACTGGTGGTAGCCTCCTGTCAGAGGCAGGAGGAGTTGGAGTTCGTGTTAGTGATCAGCTGTGATCTGCGGTTAGAACTTTTGACTATTATCAACTGAAGGATATTGTGGAGTTGGGTTTGGTAATACCTGGCTCTTCTGATTTCATGTGTAAATCTTGAAATCTTTTGGGTGGTTTTTCATTTTACCAATATCTTTAATCATTTGGAAGATACCTATGTGAGGCTATACACCTTAGAACTTCTTATGAATTACTTTACATATCCAATGGCCGTTCAGGGAGCAGTACAGTTTAATAATGTATTTGATGTATGAGGTTATGTTATAGGTACATTTTTGGAGGACTCTAACATTGTCACTTACTTTCCATAGTATCTTGGATCTCCTGCCCCTCACACCTCTTAGGATAAGCCGATGTACACCCTTCTCTTTGCTCTAGTCATCTGTTCCTCACTCTGGCTTGGATCGCCAGCCTGATATACCAGGGTCTCAACTGAAGGACTGCAAAAGGAAGTTGTCAGGACTTTGGAACTTCCTCTACATGCCCAAAGTATATTTTGTTTTTCCTTTGGAATACACCAGTGGTTGTCTATCTATTCTTTTTCCTTATCAACTTTATTGAGGAATAATTTACTTAATGTTACCTTATCCATTTAAAATGTACACTTCTGGGCGCCTGGGTGGCTCAGTGGGTTAAGCCGCTGCCTTCGGCTCAGGTCATGATCTCAGGGTCCTGGGATCGAGTCCCGCATCGGGCTTTCTGCTCAGCAGGGAGTCTGCCTGCCTCTCTATCTGCTTGTGATCTCTCGCTGTCAAATAAATAAATAAAATATTAAAAAAAATTTTTTTTTAAATGTACACTTCCATAGTTATGACAGTTGTGTATGAAGTACCATCACAGAACAGATGCAGAACAATTTTGGTTGTGTAGAGATCATGTTCTTTGCCATTTTTGCCGCAGATTTCTTAAAGTACTGCTCTCCAGTAGAACTTTCTGTGTTGATGCAAATGTTCTGGATCTCTACTCCAATATGTAGCCACTATAACAGACACATGTGGCTTTTGAGCATTTGAAATGTGGCTGGTGTGACTGAGGAACTGAATTTTTAATTTTTATTAATTGAAATTCAAATAGTTAAACAGATCTTGTGGCAACCATATTGGACAGTATAGTTCTAGAGACTTAGATAATCCGAAGGTCTAATTTTATGGTTTTTTTCCCCACTTAATCTTAGTAGAGGAAAGTTTAATTATTTACATAAAACTGACAACTTCAGGGCGTTAAAGCTGAGTGGGTTAGTGGCTCAGTGGGTGGCTCAGTGGGTTAAAGCCTCTGCCTTCGGCTCAGGCCATGATCCCAGGTCCTGGGATCAAGCCCCACATCGGGCTCTCTGCTCAGCAGGGAACCTGCTTCCTCCTCTCTGCCTGCTTCTCTACCTACTTGTGATCTCTGTCAGTCAAATAAATAAATAAAATCTTTTAAAAAAACAAACTGACAACTTCAGAAATGTGCATGTGTGAATTATTACATTTTATGAGTCATTTTGGCTTTGTTTTATGTAGTGCAAAGCTCTCTTGAAAATAGTCCTCAAGATTCTGTTTAAAATTTTTAGATAAAAATGATTGGGAAGCTACTTTTTCACTGTGTTAATCTTTATACTTTCAGAATCTCTGTTGGTAGACATAGTCTCCATTTTTGATGATGGGCTTTGCTCCTGTCATGCTGATGCCTCAGGGTTGCCTACATTAGTTGTATAATGGCAATCTTGTTATTCGCATGGGTTTTTGTTCACATTTGTTGCCTAACTAATGGCCATGTGTGCAATCCAGTGGTGGCAGTCATTGATAGCTGATGGGAAAGCAACTAGCCATAAGTAGTAGGGAAGGGGTATGTGCACTCCAATGTTTATAGCAGCATTATCGACAATAGCCAAACTATGGAAAGAGTCCAAATGTCCATCAACTGACAAATGGATTAAGATGGGGAGGATGTATGTGTTTTTGTGTGTGTGTGTACACACACACACAAAGGTATATTACTCAGCCATCAAAAAGAATGAAATCTTGTCGTTTGTAGTGACATAGATGAAGCTAGAGTATAATTATGCTAAGCAAACAAGTCAGAGAAAGATTTCCACTCATATGTGGAATTTAGGAAGCAAAACATGAATATTTGGAAAAAGAGAGGGAAGCAAACCATAAGAGATTCTTTTTTTTTTTTTATTTAAAGATTTTATTTATTTGAGAGAGAGACAGTGAGAGAGAGCTTGAGAGGGGAGAAGGTCAGAGGGAGCAGACTCCCCATGGAGCAGGAAGCCTGATGCCGGACTCAATCCCAGGATTCTGGGATCATGACCTGAGCCAAAGGCAGTCGCTTAACCAACTGAGCCACCCAGGTGCCCCCCATAAGAGACTCTTAATGATAGAGAATAAATAGGGTTGATGGAGGGAGGTGGGTGGGGGATGGGTTAAATGGGTGATGGGTATTAAGGAGGGCAGTTGTTATGATGAGCACTGGGTGTTAATGTAAGTGATGAATCACTGAATTCTCCCAAAACCAATATTATTACACTATATGTTAACTAGAATTTAAATAAAAATTTGGAAGGAAAAATAAAGTAGCAGGGAAAAGGTTTGGAACTAAAGCTACTGCTTAGAAATGTTATCCTAGACCCTGCTGCTCTGAATCAAGTTACTCTTCATATTTTTAGATTCTACTTGAGGATGTATTGTTTTATTTGCTAATCCGCGGTAAAGGAGTCCAGCTTATTGTGATTGACCAGGATTTAACCTTCAGGAAATTAACTAGTAATTCTGGGATCTATATGTTTATGACTAATGCTTTTTCCCTTGTTGATTTGGTGATCATGTTCGCTAGGATTTCAGTGTTAAGGTAGCATTCCTGTATTCTGTCCTCATCCCCCAGGAGTAGCTTCTGGCTCCGGATACTGAAGGCACAGGAATTGCATTCTCTTTCTTTCCCCTTGGGTAATTTGACCCACCACAAAAAGTAGTCCCAATGCAACCTGGCATTTGGATCTTTTTGAGCCACTGAAATAAATGATGTTCTAAGAATGATTGGAACAGATGTAACTGTTTAGTTAGAGAAGATTTTGCTCTGTTCACAGTGTGTGCACTCTGAGAATAGTGGGTAAATTTAATATCCTCATGAAATATTCCAAAACAAATTTATTGGTTTTTTTTTTTTTTAAGTTGAATTTCTACTAATAAGATTAAGAACTTATAGTAGTAGGGAGTGAGTAGTGGGAGGTAGAATTTTTTTTTTTTTTTTTTTTTTTTTTTTTTAAAGATTTTATTTATTTATTTGACAGAGAGAGATACAAGTAGGCAGAGAGGCAGGCAGAGAGAGTGTGAGGGAAGCAGGCTCCCCGCCGAGCAGAGAGCCCGATGTGGGACTCGATCCCAGGACCCTGAGATCATGACCTGAGCCGAAGGCAGCGGCTTAAACCACTGAGCCACCCAGGCGCCCCTGGGAGGTAGAATTTAATTTCAGGATTGCTGGATGAATTACTTCAGTGACCACACTGGAACATTAAACTAGAAAAGTACTCCTACAGTTACATGACAAGTTAAATGCCCGCCATGCCACCATGTGGCCATCCCGATTTGTCCTTGCCTGGTAGTTTAAAACTAGCTCATTTGGCAGGTCTATAAAAATGAGGTTAAGACCAGCACAACATTTTAATATATTTTCTTCTCTTTATTTTCTTCTGAGACTAAGAATTTATGGGAATGCTGTAAGAATTTACTTAACATTTTCTTAATCTCAGAGACACAATTATCAGTGGGAGGGAGGGTAAAGTAGAATGTTAAAATCAGAACACTGAAATTTTCTTCATAAGAGTAATTTTAAGAGTTATTTGAAAAGAAGAGCTAACTGACTGATGGTTTTCTATAGATAAAAGAGGAGATCTCATGAATTATTTACTTTACTAACTTTCCTATCATACCTTTTCTAGAATAATGTTCCCATCAACCTTCATTTGTCAGAAACTGCATGTAGTCTGGCTTTCACACGTCCCTTTTATATTTTTTGGTGGTCCATCCCCCTTACTAAAGTACATGTTCAAATAAGTTTTGGGGCAGTATAGTGTAATAGAACACTGATTCTGATTTTGGATTCACATTTAGGATAAATCACAGCTCTTGCATTTACTATCTTACCTACTTGTACAAATTATTTACCATCTCTAGGCCTTGATTTACTAATACTGTTTGTAAAATAAATGTGATAATGTCCATTTCTGGGACTCCCCAAACAAGGAAAGATGATGTTAAGTAAATTAGTAAGCATTCAACAAATGTATGTTTTATCTTCCTAGTGATCTGACACCTTTGCTTATAGAACTTTGGGACATATGCTCTAATAGATTATCTCTTTTAATGGAAATAATATTTTTTTTTAAAGATTTTATTTATTTATTTGACAGATAGAGATCACAAGTAGGGAGAGAGGCAGGCAGAGAGAGAGAGAGAGGAGGAAGCAGGCTCCCTGCCAAGCAGAGAGCCCGATGCGGGGCTCGATCCCAGAACCCTGGGATCATGACCTAAGCTAAAGGCAGAGGCTTTAACCTACTGAGCCACCCAGGCGCCCCGGAAATAATATTTTTTAAGTGTTGAAATTTTGTTCATGAGTGGAAACTAATTGTATATTTTTAAAAATTATATATTTTTTTAAAAACCAACGTAATAACTTTCCTTTAAATGCTTTTAGGAAGTTTCTTACAGTGTTCGTTCTTTACAGATGTAGTAAAGAGATTATATTTTTTAAATACAGTCCATTTTGCAGGTGTCATGATGTATTCCCAGAGTAACTGTGTTGGTACAATTATTAAATAATATGTTGTTTCCTGCATGTCTTTGTGGACAGGCTGTTTTCCTTCTGTGGTTATAAAGGTTGTCGTGGTTACTTCATCTTGGTTTGTAATTGTATCAGACTCACTCTACTAATTTGAAAGGGGTAGGCCTGGAGACTTTAGTTCCTAAGGAAATTAGCTTAATTTTTTTATTTTAAATTAATACTTAAGCTAAATATTTCATCTATTTAATGTTTATTTCCTTTGAAAGTAGTAAGCATATGTTAAATCACTTTTAAAGCTGTTTAATTTAGCATTTAAGCCTCCTGTCTTCCTCTTTGCCATGCTAGAGAGAAGTGGGTGAGAAATTTACTTGTCTACAGCAGTGCTGCCCCTGGATATGATAGCCAGCCTAATCTCTCTTATCACGAGTCTCATTGATGTTTGCTTAGAAGAGCAGCTGGAAGTCTGCTTTATGTATGGCAACCTTTCATAAAGTTTGTTCTTGGTAATAAATCTCCTGGGGTAAGAGCCAGGCTATTATAAGAGACAATCCTCTCTCTGAACAAGAGTATTTTATTTTGTCAGCTGGAGTTAGTATTTGAATATCTTGTGCTTATGACAGCAAGCTGGTGAGTAAGGCAAGCTGTCTCTGAAGGCTATTTTTACACCATCATGAAATTACTGGCTTTCACTGGAAATGAGAATGCTGGTGTAGGATTGTGATGTGAAGACAACAGTTAAGTTGTTAGTGAACTTAACTTGTGAATTTTTAGTAGTTCAGTGAAAGAAAACATACTAAAACTCATTTATAATGTTAAGACCTCATTGAATTTCTTCTGTTTGTTGTACATATTTAAATTTTCTTTTTGAAATTTATTAACTGCTAAAAAATGGTGAACACAACATGTATTTGTTTTCCACTTGCCTTTGGTTAATATGGTATTAGGTGTAGAAGCAAATGTTGATTCATCAGTTCAGCTAAGATTTACTGAGCATCTGCTATATTGCTTTAATGCTTTCGTTATAGCTTTCTTTTTTTAACCATTATCTGTAGTTTTAATTTGATGGAATGTACTTAATAATCAAGAAATGGAACAAAAAAAACCCAAAATAGGTGTTTTTATGATGATAAAAATACTGTTGTTTTACCTTATCAAATCATAAGCTGCTACATATACATAATACTTTTACATGCATTATCTAATTGGAACCTTTGGACAGTCATATGAATTAGACAGGGCAGAGGGTGTTAACCCCTTTTATAGATGAGAAAACTGAGGCTAAAATAGATGAAGCGATTTGCCCTCAAGTTACTTGAAGTGGTTAATCTTGGAGTGTTAAAACCCAGATTTTCTGATTTCTTTGTCAAAACAGGAAGATCCTTGTACTAGACTCCCTAAAGAGTCCAATAGAGTATTTTAATTTAGAGTTTATTTTAGACATAGTTTTAAAAAATTTTATTGTTTCGTTTCCATAGTCTGGCTATTGTAGACATTGCTGCTATAAACATTCGGGTACACGTTCCCCTTCGGATCACTATGTTTGTATCTTTAGGGTAAATACCCAGTAGTGCAATTGCTGGGTCATAGGGTAGTTCTATTTTCTAACTTGCTGAAAACAAAAATGATCAATTTAAGACTACGTGTTAGTGCTAGTCAAATTGCCAGCAGCAATGAGTGATAAGACACCAACAAAGGATGGTGGAGAAAAACTGGGGCAAACATGAATCAAATAGCATTGAGTCTGGTGTGACTTGGTCAAAGGATGTGTAAAACATCATATGTTTTAGTAGACTCCAAGTATTCTCTTTATTACAACATCTTATAATAATTGCCTTAGAAATAATTCATTTGGAAAAATTTATGTGAAGGAAGTTGCATTAAAAATGTTTGTTGGCTGCATTTGGAAAATTAACAGATACTAACTTAATTCTCTATGATCTTGGATAAATGAGGCATTACTGTATTAACCTCATGTTGCTAATATTTGTACAAGTGATATTTTATACTGGTCTAATCATTGCTAATTCTAGTTTGACAGTCTTACAGTATACTAATCAGTTCACTTTGATCTGATTTCATTGAAATTCACCACTTTAAATTATTTACAACAGCTTTTGTTTCTGACCTTCTTTTTTTTTTTTTTATATTTTATTTATTTGACAGAGAGAAATCACAACTAGGCAGAGAGGCAGGCAGAGAGAGAGGAGGAAGCAGGCTCCCTCTGGAGCAGAGAGCCCGATGTGGGGCTTGATCCCAGGACCCTGGGATCATGACCTGAGCCGACTGAGCCATCCAGGCGCCCCTGTTTCTGACCCTCTTAAATATCAGAGTATCTGTCTCTGGTACAGAAATAATATCTAGCCCTGACTGTGACTAAGGGCAGAGAGGCAGCACTTGAAGGTATTGGTCATTAGAGATGGGGTTAAGAAGTAATACCCTTGGGATGACCATTGAGACCTGAAAGTCTGAAACAGGCAGACAGGAATCATCTACACGTGTAAGAAAAGCAAAAACTCGTGATCTCTCAGAGGCAGATTTTATGCTTTCCCCCCTCCCTTCCTCTTTCTTTGTCCTGAGAAGGAGTTGTCCTCTTTTTCCCATAGGATATCACATTTGGCTTACTTCCCTAGTTATCTTCATAACAGTGTACTGCAACTGCTGTGAAGGTAACTTGATTTTAATGAGATTTAATTGATAATCAGATACCAAAAATGAGCAGTCATGTTAGGAAATGAGTCCTGGACACAATGTGATATGTGAGCTGTGACTAGGGAAAAATAATTGTTTTGATAATGTATAGAAGTGCTTTGCCTTCTTGCGCTACAATCAGCGCTTAATTATTCATTGTTCTTGAGAAATTTTTATTAATCTGGCACCTTTGAACCCTAGTGGTGTGGAATATTGAATGTTTATAATGTTAATCTCAAATCCTTACAGGGCTTCCAAATTAAGGAGCAATTAAACTGATATCTTTTAATGATGAGACTATCTTACTGAATTTTAGTCTTTGAAAACTGGTAATTTTAGGTAGGTTAACACCAGAATGTTTGGTTTCTGATAATACTTGTAACCATGCTGCATAATACATTTTTTATGTATTTCTTACATCTTTTATTAGTAATTTGAAAAGAACTTACTTTAAAAAATTTGCCTTTTTATTTCATAAGTATAAAGTGGAAAAAAGAAAACAATACATACAGCTGATGGTAATGATATATAAATGATGTGTACCTATGAATGAAAAAATTAGAAAACTGAACAGATGTTCAGAGTAGTAACCTCTCTATGGTAGGATTGTGAGCAGTTTTTCTTTGTGCTTTTCTGTACTTTCTAGTTTTTCTAAGATTAAGATACAGTATTTTTATAGGAAGAAGTAAAAAACAATATTATGTTCAGAGAATTGAGTCTATAAGACTCTGTATTGTTTTTAATTATCATTTGTTAAGAATGTACTTTTCTGGGTCACCTGGTTGGCTCAGTTGGTTATACATCTGCCTTTGGCTCAGGTCATGATTCTGGGGTCCTGGGATTAAGCCCAGTGCCCTGTGTTGAGCTCCCTGCTCGGCAGGGAGTCTGCTTCTGCCTCTCCCTCTGCTCCCCTCCCCCACCCCACTTGTCCTCTCTTTTGGCTCACTCACTCTCTCTCAAAACAACAACAACAAAAAAAACAAACCTTAAAAAAAAAATGCACTTTCCTTTATGGGTGAATTTTACTTCAGTAACATGAAAGTTTGCTCTTTTGGAGAGATAATCTTTATTGCTGCTTATGAAGCCATCCTATCCCCCTGTGGCTCCTTGTTTATCTGGTGATGTTTGTAGTTAAAGGAGACTTTTATTTTTTTAAAAATTCTCTTTGTGGCGCCTGGGTGGCTCAGTTGGTTAAGCATCTGACTCTTGATCTCAGCTCAGGTCTTGGCCCCAGGGTCATGGGTTCAGGCTCCTAGTTGGACTCCATGCTGAGCGTGGCACCTACTTTAAAAAATGATAAAAATTCCTTCCTTTTTCTAAGTAACATTAGCCTCATAAAGTCTTCAGCTTTCATTGTTTTACCTCTCTTCACTAATTTTTTCATATCTTTACTTCAGACACATGCATGTACTCTTAGGAAATGTTTATTTCACATAAAAATAAAGCTTCATTGTGAGTACAGGTTGTTTCATTAATTAGAGTTGTGTTACTGAGAATTTGAATGTGGAAATCGTTTTAAAATAAGCCATTTTGTGGTGAATAGAGGTTGACATTAATAGTTTGGGAATTTATAAATTACTGTGTATACTTTTATAGATAATAATTTAAGAATGATGAATTTGTGTTTAATGAGAGCTTCTGGGTTCATAATGTTCTATTCGCTGAAGTCTTATTTAGAAAGGATGAGGGGACGCTGGGTGGCTCAGTGGGTTAAAGCCTCTGCCTTTGGCTCAGGTCATGATCCTAGGGTCCTGGGATCGAGTCCTGCATCGGGCTCTCTGCTCGGCGGCGAGCCTGCTTCCCTCTCTCTCTCTCTCTGCCTGCCTCTCTGTCTACTTGTGATCTCTCTCTGTCAAATAAAAAAAAAAAAAAAATTTTTTTTTAGAAAGGATGAGAGAAAAACCAAGGTTAAAAGACATAAAATACAAGATGCTATAAAATGTTTACAGAATCAGAGGATCTTGTTGTCTTAGATCTCTGTGTGCTAACTTTTTGCTTTGAATTTTATTAATTTGAGCTTAATATCTACTTTCTCTACTAAAGCCTAGGTATAATAAAAACTATGTTCATAGTTGGTCCCATTGTTATTTAAATGTATCTGTGAGATTTGGGTTGCTGGCATTTTAATTATTTAACCATTTTAAAAGAAACCTATTTTTTAAAATACAATTTTCTTAACTGAAAAAAAAAATGACGGGATTGTACTAGTGAGTTTCCAAGAGTCTCTTAATGTGTAAAATGAATTGAGTATATAACAGACTGTTTTCTCTATGAGAGGTTTTTAGTGCTTCGTTTTTCAGACCAGGTTTCTTTCTCCATGTGCCTGGGGCAGTTAAGCTTACACAATTCTCTTGATGATTTGGGGACATTTTTATATTAAATGTGTATTTTAAAGTAAAATTAAAAAGTGCACGCGCGCGTGTGTGTGTGTGTGTGTGTGTTTAAACCAGGCATATTAAGAGTACTTTTACCATTGTTGAAGGCAGCTTGGTCTATACCCCCAGATTCCTGAAGGAATTTGCATGTATTCTTTATTGTTAGGGCTTCCTGGTGTGTAATAGTCTAAGAAACTGCTTGAACGGATGGGCTGGTGGTGCCATCCATAAATAGTAGTTACACAATCATGCTTATTTTAATTGAGATTAAGAGACAAATATGAATTTAATTCTTTTTTACAGTTTTTAGAAGAAAGTTTCAGACATATGCAAAATTAGACATATAGTATATTGGTCATCCGTGTAACCGTCATTGAGCTTCAGCAAATATCACTTCATGCCATTCTTTAGGAATTTAATTTTATGTATATTTGCTCAGATTTGCCAAGATAAGCATCTGTAAGGTCAAGGTACTGACATCAGAAGCATTTCTGAACAAAGATGTTGCAGTTGGTGGGTGGGTATGACTGTGTTCAGCTGTTGTATAAGCTTGCATAAATAGTATCATCTTGACTTTAATCTTTCGGTTGTTCAGAGGTAGTGTGCATATTTCTGCTTAACCCCTGGAAACTTGCCAAAATAATTTGTATCCTCTCCATCCTTGTTACCTTGACCCTAAATAGTTTATTAGTGAAAGCAGTAAGTTGATGTTAGGAGCCTATTGGACTAGAAGAGATTATGCTGAGTGAAATAAGTCAAGCAGAGAGAGTCAATTATCATATGGTTTCATTTACTTGTGGAGCATAAGGAATAACACGGAAGACATTGGGAGATGGAGAGGAGAAGTGAGTGGGGGGAAATCGGAGTGGGGAGACAAACCAAGAGAGACTCTGGACTCTGAGAAACAAACTGAGGGTTTTGGAGGGGAGAGGGGGTGGGAGGGTTGGGTGAGCCTGGTGGTGGATATTATGGAGGGCACGTATTGCAGTATTGCATGGAGCACTGGGTGTCGTGCATAAGCAATGAATTTTGGAACACTGAAAAAAATTAAATAAAAATGAAAAAAAAAATCACTAGAAACTTGTTTAGCGTACAGAGGAATAAAACTCTTACCAAAAAATTCTAATGTTTAAGTCCAAGTCACAAAAAGAGTTTTGGGAATTTGACCATGTTGTTCTACTATAGGGGATAAATACTTTGAGAAACTTCTGAGAGACCAAAAGTTCTCAGAAGCTAGCCCTTCCCGCACCCTGGTACACCATTGTTTCCTCCAACCAAATATTACACGTCTTGTGATGGCCTAAATTTTTGCAAAAACAAAACAAAAAAGGAACATCTTCATTTTCAATTTAAGAAACTTCCGAGAATTACCTCGTTCATGTTTTGGATGCTGTAAAATCTGTTTTGCTTTACAAACATGAGAACATAGACTCAGATAGACCTGAATTCAGATCTTGGCTGACCTTAATTGCTTTATACACTTTATAAATATGAGAACATAGACTCAGACAGACCTGAATTCAGATCTCAGCTGGCCTTAATTACCTAGCTTCTCCAAATCTCACTTGTTCAAATGTAAAATGGGGATATGGATTGTTGTGTGAAGTAAATGAAATAATACATTTAACTTTGGTTATCTTGAAGCGTAATTTGCTTTCTGGTTGAATAGATGTATGTTCTGAGTTAAGTCATGGATGGATTTGTATAGCTGAAATTGGGGAAGTATTGTTTATAATTACTAGGGTACTTACAAAGGAGAGCTATTTTTACTTTGTCATAACTAGTTTTCTGACTAGTAGGTGTAAGATTGAAAGATACAATAGAAGATCTAAAGATATAATGGAAGATCTAAAGATAGAAAATGTTCTCTGAACAAATACTGTATTGGAACAAAACATTGGAAAAAAAATATGCCTTATGGTTGTTTCTTACCAAATAATTACAGCAAACCCTGGCCTGTTCAATTCTAACTGCACTATTGAGTGAATTCTCAAGTTCAAGTAAAACTAGCAACATTGGACTCAGTATGGAATTCCATGGTAACTGCAAAAGAGTTTTTCAGGTATTGGTATTTTTATGTTTTATTCGATTGTTAATGTTTTACACCATCTGTTCCTAATGGAGTGAGAACATTTATTTTATCTAAGTGAATGGTGGCCTATACTTGAAGATTTGTGTTGTGATTTCATAGCATTTAGTAAAGGATAAAGATAGGATAGGGTAAAGATTTGGCAAACATATTTGACAATTTTAGATTTCTTGTTTAATTCTAGTCTTTAAACAAAAAGGAAATACCACTCCAAAGATCCTTAGATTATTTATGTTGTTCTTATTGCATTTAGATGTAACTAATTCAATTGGTAGGACTTTGCTGGCCTTAAAATAGGCCTGGCAGAATGCCAATGAGGGCCATGTATTTAAAATGTTATTGCAGATGGTGTGGGCTCTTTGTCTCATATGTATTGTTTGGCTCTGAAGTAAAGTTATGTGAAGGCATTGGCTTAAATCCGAGGGCTCTGCATTAAAGCAACTGACCCATCCAGCTCTGTAGTAGTTGTCAAAGACTGAGCTTCTTTATGGAGTAGCATTTATATTATAGTAGATGCATTCAAACGGGTGTCACTTGAAAGCATACTTGTGATATAAATTATGAGCAGGCCTAAAAATGGAAAATGTTCTTAAAGAGGTAGTGTTTTTCCTTGAAAACTTTAAGGTTTTTGTTTATTTCATTTTATGGTTCTTAAATGGGTATACATTTTGAATAAGCTTTTGATTGAAAAATATGTGTGATTTATTTATTATAGGAAGAAGACCTTCGTCAGATCTTCATGTTAACGGTTGAAGTTCTTCAGGAGTTCAGCAGGCGGGAAAACCTCAATGCTCAGATGTCTTCGGTATTTCAGCGTTACCTTGCACTCGCCAATCAAGTCTTGAGCTGGAACTTTCTTCCTCCAAATTATATCCTTTTCCCAACTGAAGAGTTTATTTGTGGTAATTTTCATAGATGACTTAATTTTGGCTAAAGGCATTTCATCTCTGCAGGTTTGTAAAGCATGTAGTTGAAAAAAGTGAGCTTTTTTAGAAATGGAATTAATTTTTTTTCCATTTTCCAATATACAATGCAGTGGACTACTTACAGGTTTTAAAATTTCATTTATAACTTTGTAGAAGAGAGTCAAATAAATGGAAGCATTTAGTGGATAAGGGGGTTATTGCCAACTAAGGAATAGCAGTGTTCCTTAGGAAGGAAAAAGAAGAAGGTGGGAAGCAAATTTTTGTCAAGAAACTGAATCATTTCCTCCATCTAACATGTGATTACATTGGATTTTTTTTGCCTGACTTTCCTTAAGATTATTTGGCATTCTCTAATTTGATCTTTATGGATGCAGATGTAAATATTAAGGTAGTGGTATGTTTCTTCTGTGAAGACCTTTTTTAGTGTAAAAATATTAAACTTATTTCTAGATAGTTATGAATAACACAAAATAAGTTTAAATGGGTTATGTTGTAGGTACATTTGTGTGCTTTTTAAAAAATCAGTTATTGAAGTTGAAAATTTTGTATTTCTTAGTTTAAGGTTTATGATTTGCTTTCTAGAACATTTGCCTCCTGTTGATAGATTGAAAGCAGTAATAGCTGGTGTCTCTTCATCTTTATCATAATTGAATCAGACAAATCTAGGTTCAGTTCTTAGTTGATGTTAAGCAAATTACTTAACATCACCAAGACTCGGTTTTTCCAGATATTAAATGGGGATATGGATTGTTGACTGAATTTAATGTAGCAATACACTTAAAACACTCAGGAGTTAGCTGCTATTTATTGAGCTTTTAATAGTTTACTTAAATGAAGAAGCTCATCAACTATCTGTGTTATGCTCCTTTTTCTTGACCTAATATATAAGAAATTTAATTTAACTTCTGCATGTCTTTAATCAGTCTTTTCTTGGGGGGCTGAGCTTGGGGGTTAGGGAATCTATTAAGAAGAAAAAGATGACAAGCATATAGGAAATACATATTCAGCCATATCAGAAATTTAAGATGAGACTCATCTTTATTCCAACAGAACCAATAGTTGCTACATTCATATACTAGAAATTACCTACTATTTTTGGCTGGTAAAATTGTGGGATTTTAAAGGGGCTGAGTGAGGTTAGGTACAACTTTATCTTCTATTTTCAAGTTAATACACTTCTGTAGAAAACTGTGGAATGCTGTATAGGGTATTGAGTCTCTGACTCAGACCTTGAGTTCTCCAGTTTTCTTTCCTCAAGGCAGACATGCTTTCCTCAAGGCTGTTCTGTGGGGCAGAGCTTACGGGATGTTAATCACTTTCTGCTTTTCTTTTTTTAAAGATTTTATTTATTTATTTAACAGACAGAGATCACAAGTAGACAGAGGCAGGCAGAGAGAGAGAGGAGGAAGCAGGCTCCGCACTGAGCAGAGAGCCCGATGCGGGGCTGGATCCCAGGACCCTAGGATCATGACCTGAGCTGAAGGCAGAGGCTTTAACCCACTGAGCCACCCAGGCGCCCCTCACTTTCTGCTTTTATCTGTGTTCTCTAATCATCTTTCTACTCATTATTAATTTTATATCTTCAGTATATTCTTTTTGGTTGTTAAAACCTGGATACAGGTTTGGTTTCTTGGGTTTGCTTTTTAAAAATTTTCCCTATGAGTGTTGCAATATAATTTTTGCTCCAGTTTTTGTTAGTAGAAAGAAAGATGTTGAAAAGCTTTGAGACAGATTTAAAAAGTAGCAGGCCATATGGAGCTATCAAAACATTAATTATATATGTAGGGAAAAATCAAAAAAAGTTACACTGCATATATTGGAGCCAATTTTAAAATCTCTGTTTTAGGGGGAAAAGTAGTTGGCTGAAGAGTGACTGTTTTGTAAAGGGAAACAGTGCTGTGGGAGTTTGGAAACAAAGTTTGTCTAAAGATGCACACATAAAATATTTTCATAAAGTATTTAGATAAAGCTTTGGAAAACCTGTCATCTGAAAATAATAAGCACAACTACAGTGTTCCCAAAGGAAATAATTCCTTGTTTAAAGAAAAATAGGTCTTGATCTTGACCTTCAGATATTCTACTTCATGACTTACAGACAAATTCATATCTGATCAGAAATGTTTGCATAGGGGCGCCTGGGTGGCTCAGTGGATTAAGCCGCTGCCTTCGGCTCGGGTCATGATCTCAGGGTCCTGGGATCGAGCCCCGCGTCGGGCTCTCTGCTCCGCGGGGAGCCTGCTTCCTCCTCTCTCTCTGCCTGCCTCTCTGCCTACTTATGATCTCTCTCTCTGTCAAATAAATAAATAAAATCTTTAAAAAAAAAAGAAATGTTTGCATAGTAGCCATTTGTTGGCCACTCTAGTCCAGTTGAACTCTAGTCCAGTATCCCTTCCTGTAAGTGGATTAGCTTTAAATGTAGGAGAAAGACACGGCAATGGAGTTAAACTAAGCTGCACTTTCAGCTAATTAAGGGATCAGTTTCAAGGAACCCAATTCTGATATAATTTCTAATTTTGGCATTTCCTTGGTAATCTATTTAATCATTGGGAAGGGACCTGGATAATTATTTAGCTTTGTACCTTGAAGAGGACCTACAGATCAAATTTAACTTAGTTAATATAAGGTGGTTGGCTTTTTAAAAACTGATTTTATCTTTTAAGGTAGAAGAATAGCTAGTAGACCTTGTAAAGTATGTATTGTATTTCGTATCAAATATATTCTATCATTTAGATAGAATGATAGGTATCATGTTAAATGAGGCTATGTTAAATTGCCAATATCAGTCTCTATTCATAATTTTTTGTAATGTGCTTTTCTCTTCTGCGTCTTTTTATTTTGATGTAATTCTAAACATACAGAGATACTACAAGAATAATTCAAAGAATTGGCCATGTGTCCTAATACCAAGATTCACCAGTTGAGAACATTTGTTCCTTTATTTTTCTTTTTATTTCTTTCTGTCTCTACATAAGCATAATTTTCTGTTGTAAGAATATACCGCATTTCTATGTATTCACGGATCAGTTGATTGCTAGTTGGGTTGTTTCAGCTTTTTGGTTATTATGAATAATGCTGCTGCTATGAACATTCATTATAAGTTCATGTTTGCACTTATATTTTCATTTCTCTGGGATATACCTGGAGGGTAGAATTGCTGGATCATATGGAAACTGTGTTTAATCTTTTTTTTTTTTTTTAAGATTTTATTTCTTTATTTAACAAACAGATCACAAGTAGGCAGAGAGGCAGGCAGAAAGAGAGAGGGGGAAGCAGGCTCCCCGTTGAGCAGAGAGCCCGATGCGTAGCTCGATCCCAGGACCCTGAGATCGTGACCTGAGCTGAAGGCAGAGGCTTAACCCATTGAGCCACCGAGGCGCCCCTCTGTTTAATCTTTTGAGGAGTTGCCAAGCTGTTTGCTAAAGTAGCTGTACCATTTTACATTCCCACTGACATTATATGAGGTTTCCAATTTCTCCACATCCTGGTCAACACTTGTTATTTGTCTGTTTATAGCCATCCTGTTTCATATGAAGTGGTATTTCATTGTGATTTTGATTTGCATTACCCTGATGGGTAATGTATGAAACATCTTTTTATGTGATTTTGGGCTGTTTGTGTATCTGCTTTGGAAAAAATGCCTATTGAAATCCTTGTCTATTTTTTAATTGGTTTATTTGTATGTTTAAATTTGAATTGTAATAGTTCTTTATATATTCTGGATACAGGTCCCTTAACAGATACATGATGTTCAAATATCTCCTCCATTTCTCCAAGCCGTATTTTACTTTTTACGATACGCTTTGAAACAGAGGTTTTGAATTTTGATGATGTCCAGTTTATTTATTTTTTCTTTTATTGTCATGTCTCTTAGCCCAATCCAAGGTCATGAAGATTTATACCTGTGTCTTCTTCTAAGACTGCCTTCTTACATACAGACTCTTCATATTGAAGACTTTGATCTGTTTTGAATTAAGTTTTATGTATGATGTGAGAAAGTGATCAGGCTTAATTCTTTTGCATGTGGATATCCAGTTATCCCAACAGATAATTGACCATTGATTAGAAAGATAGAAGAGTCTGGGGGAGTAGGAAGTACCTGAGATATGTCATGGTGGTGAGTGATTACTGTATCTATTAATATGTAACTTAATTGCCCTGAATTTTTAATTTGGAATGCCAAAAGGATTGATAGGAGAAATTAGTCATATGAATCTGTAAGGTTAAATATGCATGCTCAACCTCCAAATTTGTATTTACATAGATATTTGTTGATAAAGGAAATAATTGTAGACCAAAATATGTATTAGATTGCCTGGAAGGAAATTTTGTATAGTTGACTGCTGAAGCTTTTGGAAATTTCTTACAGAGAAGTACATAAATTATGACTATAAAAATGTTATCTTGAAAGCCACTTGAGGCTAACTCAGCAGTGGAGCTAGGATATTCAGAGAGGTATCAATGAAAAGAATACACTAATTGAATATTTAAATATTTATTCATATTTAAGAGTATATAATAATTTATTTTACAGTGATCTTAGGTCAAGATTAATGTACATACATAGAGTTCTACTGAAGAAATCATAACAGTATAGCAGTGGCTCTTAATTGGGGTGATACACTTGGGACATTTGGCAATGCCTGGAGATATATTTGGTCATCACTTCTAGGAGAGTGTTACTGGCAACTGGTGGGTAGAGACCAGGGTTACTGCTAGACATCTGCAATGCACAGGACAGCTCCCACAAGAAACAGTTATTGTGCTCAAAATGTGATCAGTAGTGATCCACACAAAACTTTTATGTGAATGTACTTAGCAGTATAATTTATAATAGGCAAAAAGTAGAAATGACCCAAGTCACCATCAACTGATGAATGGATACATGTGGCTTACCCACATTATAGACTACTATTTAACAACAAAAAAGGAATGCCGATACTGATACATGCAGCAGTGTGGATACAGCTTGGAAACATCATACATCTTAAATGAAGGAAGTCATTCACAAAAAACCACATGTGCAATTCCAGAGTAGGCAGACCTATGGAAACGAAAATTAGTGGTTACCTAGGGCTGGGACAGTTTGAAGGAAACAGGAGGTGGTGGCTTAAGTGGATGGGGCTTCTTTCTGGGTGATGAGAATGTTCTAAAATTATATCATGGTGATGGTTGCATAACTCTGAATATACTAAAAACCATTGAGTTGTACCATCAGTGAGTAAATTATATAGTACATGAATTAAGTCTCAAGGCTTTAAAATACCAGTCACGCCAAGGGTAGAAATCTTGCCATACAGGTTGACTGCCTACTGTTGTAGAATGTTATAGAGGGAGATTAATGATAAAGATAAAGTTTTGGGAGATACTCCTTTTACGGGACCATTAAAGGGAATGAGAACGATCATTCAGAGAGAAGCAGAGATCAATGGTAGAATCTTTGGGTACCATGGCAATAGTAAGAAACAGGAAGAAGCAAAAGAGATTGAGCAGGGCAGTTCAGACAAGCTAGGCGAGGGAGTCTGGGAAGCAAAGATAGATTAGTGTTTCAAAAAATAAAGGTTGTAGACATGCTCTGTTATTGATAAGGAAGATGTTGATTGGGTGTCAGGGCACAGGTAGTCATGAGGAGATCTGTTTATTTGAGTACCAGGCGGGTGGACTATTGCCCAAAAGCCATTTCAGTGATGTGACTAGTGATTGGTAATTGAGGTAGAAAGTGTAGGTATTGGGCGCCTGGGTGGCTCAGTGGGTTAAAGCCTCTGCCTTCAGCTCAGGTCATGATCTCAGGGTCCTGGGATTGAGTCCTGCATCAGGCTCTCTGCTCATCGGGGAGCCTGCTCTCCCCCTCCCCACCCCCCCTGCCACCTGCCTCTCTGCCTACTTGTGATCTCTGTCTTTCAAATAAATTTTTAAAATCTTTAAAAAAAAAAAAAAAGAAAGTGTAGATATTTCTAGGACCATGAAGTGTGAGAAATGGAGTGACAATTTGAGACAGTTGAAGGTTTGGTTTTGTTTTGTACTTGATGCTTTGGAGAGATGAACCTGTTTATTGCCCAAAGGGAAGAAATAAGAATTGAAGCAAGAAGATACCATGTCGGAGTGCTATCGAGGCCAATGATAGGGATGTTTAGATAGCCCAACCTGCAGTTGAGGTAGTGAGGCAGATAATAAGGTGGAGGATATATGGCATGCCTACCATCATGATCCGAAATTCTTAGCTATTAAATGCTGGTTTGCTCAGCTTTGTCCAGGTTTGCTCAAAAGTAGAGGAGTAAATGTGGTAGAAATCAGCATATGATGAAATTTTTAAGTGTGTGTGTGTCTGAAAAAAACGTATAAGCCATTGTCAAGTTTGTTCTTCGGTCCTTTTTTCTCTTTCTTTTTTTTTTTTTTTCCCTCAAACTATTTTCTGTTTATACCTGATGTTTTCACTGTAAAAGAAAGGTCATTCTGGCACACCTGGGTGGCTCAGTGGGTTAAAGCCTCTGTCTTCCTTTCAGGTCATGATCTCAGGGTCCTGGGATCGAGGCCCGAATCAGGCTCTCTGCTCAGCAGGGAGCCTGCCTCCCTCTCACTCTCTGCCTTGCCTCTCAGCCTACTTGTGATCTGTCTGCCAAATAAATAAATAAATAAATAAACTCTTAAAAAAAAAAAGAAAGAAAGGTCAGTCTGTAAAGTTATTAATCAGTGTGTGAAGTAGTTTATGTATTATCCTTCCAGGGGTATTTCTGCTTTACAAGGAACCTATCTGGGAGGAATCAGCAAGAATTTCTGACTTCAGGGTGTTGGAAGGGAAGGTTGAGAGTTGTCCCTCAGTCCTAAGTTATAATTGATTCTCCTGAATTACATATTAGCCTATACTATAATATTTTGAAAAATACTTAGTAGTTGAACTTACAAACTTGGTAGTTCTTATATGTCATTTGAGTTCTTTCCATTTATTTTATTATTTATTTATTTAAGATTTCATTTTTTTCATTTGATAGAGATAATGAGAGAGAGAGAGCATGAGCAGGGGGAAAGGAGGGAGAGGCAGACTCCCTGCTGAGCTGGGAGCCTGATGTGGGGGCTTGATCTCAGGGCCCCAGGATCATGACCCAAGCCGAAGGTAGATGCTTAACCAGCTTAGCCACCCGGGCACATCGGTTCTTTCCATTTTTTAAAAACCAATTTTCAGTATAGAATAATGCTGCTGTGAACATCTTTGTACAAGTTTTTCCGTACTTGCGGATTTGTGTTCCCATTTTTCTTGGGTGTATCTGTAGGAATGGATTGCTGAGTCAATATGGTAACTATATATTTAAAATTTTGAAGAACTGTCAGACTGTTTTCCACAGTACCCACAGTATTTTTGATTAACATTGTAGTATACAAGTATCCCATTTTGTTTGCATTCTCACCAACACTTACCTGGTTTTTCTTGTTGTTGTTTATAAACCATCCTGTTTCATACAAAGTGGTATCTCCCTGTGACTTAGATTTGCCTTACCCTAATGGTAAATGCTATTGAGCATCATTTAATGTGGTTACTGACCATTTTTGTATCTTCTTTAGAGAAATGACTGTGGAGGTCCCTTGTCCATTTTTATTTATTTGTTATTTATTATTTTAATTTTTTTAAAAAAACATTTCATCTATGTGAGAGAGAGAGCGCGTGAAAGAGCACAAGTGGGGTGGGGGAAAGGGTCAGAAGGAGAGGGAGAAGCAGACTCCCTCTGAGCAAGGAGCCCGACATAGGGCTTGATCCCAGGACCCGAGTGGAGGACAGAGGCTGAACTGACTTAGCTACCCAGGTACCCCTCCCTTGTCCATTATTAAATTGAGTTGTCTTTTTAAAATTTTGGGGTTGTAAGAGTCATGTATCTATTATAAATATATAAAACAAATCCCTTGTCAGATAAATGATTTTCAAATATTTTCTGCCATTATCTGAGTTGTCTTTTCACTTTACTGATAATGGCCTATGAAACATAGAAATTTTTAATTTTTTTCTTTTGTTTTTTTGTGCTTCTGATATATTTATAAGATTGTTTTGCATGACCCAAGGTCAGAAAGATTTTTTTTAAAACAGACTTTTTTAGAGCAATTTTAGATTCATAGGACTGTTGAGCAAAAGGTACAGAAATTTCCTGTATCCTCCCTTTCCCCACACATGCATAGTCTCCCATTATCAATATCCCCTTCAGAGTTGTGTATTTGTTATTATTGATGAACCTACAAGTAACACATCATTATGACTCGAAGTCCACGGTTTACATTAGAGTTCACTCTTGGTGTTCTGTGGATTTTGACTAATGTGTAATAACGTGTATCCACCAGTCCTTTTTTTTCCAACTGCTCATCCCTATCTCTCCCTAAACCCTTGTCAGCCACTGATTGTCTTACCGTCTCAGTAGTTTCTCCTTTTCTAGAATGTCATGTAATTGGAATCGTATAGTATGTGACCTTTTCAGATTGACTTTCACTTAGTAATACGCATTGAAGATTCCATGTCTCTTCATTGCTTGATAGCTTATTTCTTTATTACTAAATAATATTGTGTTGTCTGGATGACGGTTTACTTATCCATTCACCTACCAAAGGATATCTTGTTACTTCTAAGTTCTAACAGTTATATTATACAGCTGTGTGCAAGTTTTTGTGTTGACACAAATCCAGCTCCTTTAGGTAAATACCCAGGAGTATAATTGCTGGATCACATGGTAAGAGTAGGTTTAGTTTTTTAAGAAACTTCCAAACTGTCCTCCAAAATGGCTGCATTTTGCATTCCCACTAGCAGTGAATGCGTGTTCTTTCAGCTCCACATTCTTATTAGCATTTGGTGTTGTCAGTGTTCAGATTTTGGCCGATCTAGTACGTGTGTAGAGGTATCTTATTGTTTTGGTTTGCATTTCCTTGATGACATACGGTGTAGAGCATCTTTTCATGTGCTTACTGCCATCTGTGTATCTTTGGTGAGGTATCTGTTAAGGTCTTTGGCCCATTTTTTACCTGGGTTGTTTTGTTTTCTTATTGTGGAAATTTAAGAGTTCTTTGTATATTTTGGATAATAGTCTTTTACCAGAAACATCTTTTGCAAATTCATTCTACTGGTGTTTGTCTTATTTTGTTAATATTGTCCTTCACAGAGCAGAAGTTTTTTTTTTTTAATTTTAATGAAATTCAGCTTACCGTTTCATTCCATCATGGGTCATGGCTTTGGTATTACATCTGAAAAATCATTGTCGAATCTGTCGTCTAGAACATCTAGAACATCTAGATGTTCTTCTGTATTCTAGGAATTTTAGTTTTTTGCTTTACATTTAGATCTGTGGTCATTTTGAGTTAATTTTTGTTAGGGGTATAAAGTCTGTGTCTAGATTTTTTTTTTTTTGCATTGGATGTACAGTTGTTTAGGCACTATTTTTGGAAAGATTGTCTTTACTCTGTTGTATTACCTTTGCTCCTTAATCAAAGATTATTGGACTGCATTTATGTAGGTCTCTTTCTGATCTCTTTTATTTTGTTTCTTTGATCTAATTTGTCCATTTTTTTCTCCAGTACCACCCTGTCTGGATTATTGTGGAATCATAGTAAGTTAGCGTCAGTACTGTCACTTTGTTCTTGTTCTTAAGGCCACAAAGATTTAATTTTATATTTTATTCTGAGTTTTAGGTTTTTTAGCCCATATGGTTAGGTTGGTCATATATTAGGTCTATTATCATTTTAAGTTAGTTTTTGTATTTGGTATAAGGTGGAGAGCCAATTTCATTTTTTACATGTTGAATATCCTGTTGTTCCTAGGACATTTGTTGAAAAAGATATTTTCCAATTGAATTGTCTTGTCTCCACTACCCCCCATTCTGTTTAAAGTTACCCAACTGTAAATGTGACAGTGATTTTGACTTCTCAATTCTATTCCATTGGTTTCTATGTCTGTTCCTTTGCCAGTGCCAGGCTGTCTTGATTATTATTGTAGCTTTGTAGTAAGTTTTGAAATCAGGAAGTGTGTGTCTTTCAACTTTGTTCTTTTTTTTTTTGAAGATTATTTTGTCTTCTCTGTATCCCTTGTGTTTACATATGAAAAATAGAATTAGCTTATCAATTTCTGCAGAAAAGGCAGCTGGGATTTTGATAGATATTGTGTCGAATCTATAGATTAGTTTGGGGAGTATTGCCAGGTTTAGTAGTGTTAAATTTTCTGATCCATGAACATGGGATATCCTTCCATTTATTTAGATCTTTAATTTCTTCCCACAATGTTTTATAGTTTTCAGAGTAGAAGGTTTGGAATTCTCTTGTTAAATTTGTTCCTGATGTTTTATTCTTTTCAATTCAGTTGTAAATGGAGTTGATTTTAAAATTATTTTCATATTCATTGCTAGTATCTAGAAATACATTTTTTAAAGATTTTTTTATTTGAGAGAGAATGAGAGAGAGAGAGAGAAAGCATGAGAGGGGGAGGGTCAGAAGGAGAAGCAGACTCCCACCAAGCAGGGAGCCCAATGTGGGACTTGATCCCAGGACTCCAGGATCATGACCTGAGCCAAAGGCAGTTGCTTAACCGACTGAGCCATCCAGGTTCCCTGGAAATACATTTTTAATGTTAATCTTATACCATGTAATGTTGCTGAATTTGCCATGTAATGTTACTGAATTTACTGACATAAATAGTATTTTTAGTGCATTAAAATTTTTTTGTATACGTGATGTCATTTGCAAACCATTATCTTTATTAAGGACTTACTATATGTAGGTTTTATATGTGTAGAAAGTAATTCATAAAAGTATCCTCCACCTCAGACCTAGGTGGAGCAACATATACAGACAGCTCCTGGGATTTGGTAGATGTTAGAATCACTCCTCGGCGCAGTGCGCTACTTACTTACTGAATGTGCCCCAGTCTCACCTTGTTGAAGGAGACTGAGATGAAATCTAACTGCTTTCATTCTGCGTCAGATCACTGCTCTCTAAAGAAAGTGTCCCTGGTTTCATGATCCTCTGGTCATTTCATCATCCCAGTTTAAAAATGGCCTCTGTGGGATGCCTGGGTGGCTCAGTGGGTTAAGCCTCTGCCTTTGGCTCAGGGCGTGATCTCAGGGTCTTGGGATCGAGTCCCACATCCGGTTCTCTGCTCAGTGGGGAGCCTGCTTCCCCTCTCTCTTTGCCTGTCTTTCTGCCTGCTCGTGATCTCTCTCTCTGTCAAATAAATAAATAAAAATCTTAAAAAAAAAAAAAAAAAGGCCTCTGTGATCCTGCATGGTCTGATCTCTGCCTCTTCCTCAAAACTTTCTTGTGCTATTTTGTTTAGAGCTGCTCTCACAGGCTGTTTCCTTCTGCCTTGGCACTCTTCACATGGACTTTTCTCTGCCTGGACACCTTCTCCCCTTGCCTAATCACCACCTGATTGTGCCTGAGAGGGTACCCTAGATCAGGTTTCTTTTGCTATGCTTTCTCATATGTGTGTTATATGTGATTTTCTCCCACTTTGTTCACTTCTCATTTGTAAATTTTCATTTGTAGCTCATTTGAATAGATCCACTTACCGACTCATTTGGAAGTTCATGAAAGCATGGGTCATGTGTTTGTTCAATATGTTGTTTTAGCACCTTGCACAGTCTAGCATATAGTAATAGATGCTTAACAAATATATATCATTTAATTAGTGAGATAAGATGGTTTGATTCCAAAATACTATTTTAGTTCTTGGATGTTTGTTCATGCTGCTAAGATTATTTAGCCGGGAGTTCACCTGGTGTCCATAAATGCTTAAGGGTTTTGGCAATGCTAATCATAAATGACAGTATCATTTTGTAATAAGAATGTTTGGCAGGTATGTTTGGTATGTTGACTTTAATAATACTTCTTTTTTTAGTTTGATTACAGTGCATTTTATTGATATTCTATTTTTGTGGATCTGATTTGGTTTTAGTAAAAAAAAAAATTTCTACTCAGTCTCTTGGGGAAAGCTAACTGGATCATAAAATAGTAATGAGATATAGAAGCCTTCACCTAAATTAGGATTTCCAGTAAACCCACTGTTACTATTTGTAGGCAAGGCTTGGGAAAACATTCAGGTGAGGTCAGTTCTCCTTTATTTCAGAGGACTTTTGGTTACTTGGACTAAATGCTATCTGTGAGACTGGGCTCATTGGTTCTGTGTTGTGCCAGAAAGAGAAATAACAGTTTTTATTGTTAGAAAAATTCATAGTGACAGAGATTAAATGTTTAAGAAGAAAAACTTGGCTTTCCCTTTGCCTCTGAAACTTGGTTTTACTAATGAAGTAGTTTAAGAATATGGGATGATGGAGAAATTTAAGTTTTTATTACTTTTGTAAAACGTTCACTGTTGCTGTATTATCTTCCCATATCATAAAGTATAAGTATAAACTATGGTAATTTTCAAACTCTCTGTGTTTGTTTGAGGATGATTTGTAGTTACTGTGTAACTCATTTTCTTTTTACTGTCAGTTATTACCATGAAATGATACCCTTACTAAAGGTAAGGTGAACAAGTACTCATTTGCATTTGTAAGGGCCAGTGTATTTCTGAGGATGAATTTTCTCCCCTCATATTAAGACATACGTACTTACTGATAATACTGCTTGCTGTTTCAGACCTTAAGGACGGAAGACTTAGTAGGATTTATCCAATGACAATCAGTAGCAGGGTGCATTCAGTTCTGTCCTAGTGTGTTTCTCTCTGGTCATGCAGTTATAAAATAGGGCAGGTGGTACATTTATATAGAGTTTTTAGATGTTGCTGAGCTTTCCTAAACAGAGAATTTTAGAGCTAGATAGGATCATTGTGAAACAGACAGTAGATAATGGAGTTAATTATTCACTGTTCTGAGGTACAATTGAATTTATGTCTAGTTGCAGCTGATTTTCCAGAGGATTAAGATAGTGTTGCACTTAGAAGACTGCTTGGGTTTTTGCATCAAAGAATTTGAACCCTTGCTGGAACCCTTGCTAAGAAGGGAGTGGGCTTGTATTTGATACAGTGACAGAAATATTGTACTGCCACTTATATTTTTTGAATTTGGTGAAAATATGGGAAGGTAAAAGTAAGATTAGATGGGGATGACAGATTTTTAAAAAGACAGGATTATTAAAAGACAAAGCTCTGGATGGCTGTTTTACTGAATTTTTGTTCATTTGGGTACAGATGAATTTTCTTTCTTTCTTTTTTTTTTTTTTAGATTTTATTTATTTATTTGAAAGATAGAGATCACAAGTAGGGAGAGAGGCAGGCAGAGAGACAGAAAGGAGGAAGCAGGCTACCTGCCAAGCAGAGAGCCCGATGCGGGGCTTGATCCCAGGACCCTGGGATCATGACCTGAGCGAAAGGCAGAGGCTTTAACCCACTGAGCCACCCAGGCGCCCCCAGATGAATTTTCTGATACAAAATATAAATTCCTTGAGTGTAGTATTTATTATAGATAAATGTTTAAACCCAGAGGCCAAGGGGTGCCTGGGTGGCTCATTGGGTTAAAGCCTCTGCCTTCGGCTCAGGTCATGATCCCAGGGTGCTGGATCGAGCCCTGCATTGGGCTCTCTGCTTGGCAGGGAGCCTGCTTCCCCCCCCCACCCCCGCACCTTTGCCTGCCTCTCTGCCTACTTGTGATCTCTGTCAAATAAATAAAATCTTTAAAAAAACAAAAAACAAGGGGCACCTGGGTGGCTCAGTGGGTTAAGCCTCTGCCTTCAGCTCAGGTCATGATCTCAGGGTCCTGGGATCGAGCCCTACATCGGGCTCTCTGCTCAGCGGGGAGCCTGCTTCCTCCTCTCTCTCTGCCTGCCTCTCTGCTTACTCGTGATCTCTCTCTGTCAAATAAATAAATCTTTAAAAACAACAAAAAAAAAACCCAAAAAACAAAAAAAACCCAGAGGCCAAGAAAATCTGATTCAGCTTTTGGTAAATGCAGGCAATTTAACTAGTATCAACCAGTTGTAACTTGTAGGTCTCCTAAAGCCTGATAGGTGTATAATAAATGATTAATCAGTAAATAATCACTTCATTGTTAGACTTCTCTTTCATTGATAATACATTTGGATAAAAAAGATAAAGCAGTATAATGTGTAGATATTATGGCATGTTAATGTAGTAGTATAAATGAGAACTTTTTTTTTTCACTTAAAAATTTTTTTTTATTAACATATATCTGTTTTGGGGTACTGGTCTGTGATTCATCAGTCTTACACAGTTAACAGCACTCACCGTAGCATATACCCTCCCCAGTGTCCCATCACCCAGCCACCCCATCCCTCCCACCTAAATAAAAACTTTAAATCATTTTTTAAATGTTGTCTTAAGAACAGAAGTGCTAGAAGCACCTGGATGGCCCAGGCGGTTAAGCGTCCAACTCTTGGTTTTAGCTCAGGTCATGATCTTGTGGTCGTGGGAGCAAACCTTGCATCAGGCTCTGCTCATCACGGAGTCAGCGTGCCCATCTTCTTTCCCCTCTGTTCTTCCTCCTCTCTCTCTCAAATAAATAAATAAAATCTTTAAAAAAGTAGAAATGCTTGATTTCTGAATTTTAGAGGTGGTCTTTTTGCTTTGTTTTTAAAGTAATCTACACTTTGAATTATCTGGGAGAGAAATGATATTTTGGGGTGTCTTATACAAACATACAGAAACAGTCAATTGGCAATACCAAATCAAAAATTGAATTGTCCTAATTTTTTACATTTTGAATGTAGGGTTATGGTCCAGATCTATGTATGACTGTTCTATTCACATTGTGATATGCTTCTCACTGTTTTTTTTTTTTTTAATTGGAAAGTAATACTTGTACATTCATAGTAACAATATTTCAGGTAATACAGAAGAACCGGCATAGGTTTTTCCTTTCTTTTTTGAAGATTTTGTTTGTTTGTTTATTTATTTATTTATTTGAGAGAGAGAGAGAGAAAAAGAGAAAACAAAAGCAGAGGAGATAGGGAGAAGCAGACTCCCTGCTGAGCAGGAAGCCCAATTTGGGGCTGTATCCCAGGACTCTGGAACTATGACCTGAGCTGAAGGCAGACACTTATTAACTGATTGAGCCTCCCAGGGGCCCCCCACCCCTGCCATAGCCTCTTAGGAAGGCAACCACTTTAGCAGTTTCACAGCACAGTCTGCTAACTAAAACATGTATTTCTTGTCAGAATAACTTTGTTCTTATAAATTTGTTCCATTCACTATTACACCATTCCTTTTGTCTCCTTTAATGTTGAAGTTTTTGTTAAAATACTTTTGGAGTGGTTACACGTCCTTTCAATAGCAATATTATTTATAATTAAGTTACATGGTTTACATGGTTGTATCTTACTATACCAACAAGAGTATGTGTGCTTTTACTGTGCAAAAATGATGGTGGTGGTTGTGCTGGGCTGCTTTATAAGGAGAACGTAGTTAAATTTGCATTGTTACAGATTAATTCTTCAAAGAACAATTAAAGTAATCTCTGAGCAAAGTGTGTTATAAATGAGCTTTCTAGTAGAAGGCAAACATGTCAGAGACAAAAGTCCTTTCTAGGTTCAGAGTTGGAAAACAAAAAACTGACGTGAACTTTAGGATAATTACGGGATCAGGGTGCCTGGGTGACTTAGTCAGTTAAGCATCTGCCTTCAGCTCAGGTCATGTTCCTGGGGTCCTGGGATCAAGCCCTGCATCGGGCTCCCTACTTAGTGGGGAGTCTGCTTCTCCCACATCCTCTGCTGCTCCCGCTGCTTGTGTTCTCTCTCTGTGTCAAATAAATAAATAAAATCATTTAAAAAAAATAAAATAATTGGGGGAAAGTATTTTCTGATAGATGTCAGATACAGAACTCACAGATCTCCATGTGGTGTTAGCAAAATGTAAAGATTTAACATTTTAAAAATATGCTTGTCAGGTTTTAGAGGAAATTTGGCTGTGCATATTGGCACTAGGGGAAGTATATTTAAAACAGACCAGGATCAGGGAAGCTGAAACCAGAATTTTAAAAAATTAAAGGTTTTGGGCACCTGGGTAGCTCATTTGGTTAAGTGGCTGCCTTCTGCTCGGGTCATGATCCCAGAGTCCTGGGATCCAGCCCCACATCAGGCTCCCTGCTTAGCAGGGAGCCTGCTTCTCACCTGCCTGCTATTCTCCCTGCTTGTGCTTGCTTTTTGTCTCTCTCACTCTCTGTGTGTCAAATAAATAAATATAGTAATTTTAGAAAAATTAAAGATTTGAGGGTTATTTTTAATATGAAGTTTGCAATTAATTCATTTCCTATCTGGAAAAAAAGCCCTTTCCTAAAATTAGGTGTTTCCATTTTCTCTTAATACAAAGCATTGATATCCACAAGAATTTATGGAGCATACACTTTTTCGAAATACAAAAAGGGTAGAAAAGAAAAACAAGTATATTGGTTTAGATTTTGTTTCCGTTTGTAATACTTAACTAATCTTTGACATTATCACCGTCCACTCACTGAAGAATGTTGGCAACCTCTTGTTGAGTATAAGTAGCAGGCTTAGTTAGGATGCAGGAGATTCATCGCCTTCCCTTGAAATGAGATTTTCCATTTTTCCAAGACACAAGTATACTTTTGACAGTATTCTCCCAATATTCTTCCTCTTTGCTTGAATTGTGTAGGGTTCTTGGAGGTTTTAGATTTTAGCTTTCTCTTACAGGTACCAGCCCTGAAGTATTTGTCTTTCTTATTCTGAGAGAGAACTCTTGTGCTTGCTCACTGCCTGGATGGCTATATTAACAAGAAAATTGATAGATGGTCTGCTTTGAGATGAACCATTTTACTACAGTTATATGAATCTGTCTCATATCCCACCTAATTTAAAAATAAATTGATACCTTTTGTAAGCATATGAGGTAGTAATAAATTCTCTTATTTTTCTAGTTGAAGATATTTAGTTAAATTATACACATATATTTTGTTAGATCTGGATGGCCAACAAAATAACAGTTTGTTACCATTTTAATGTGATGTTGCAGACTTCCCTAAAAAATTGGAATGAGATTGTCATGTTTTTCTTTATGCATCTGCTCAACACAGTACTGAGCGTAAGTAATAAATATAAATGGGAAGTTGAAATTTGAGGAAAATAGAGCTGAAAAAAAAAAGTGGAATATTTTTTATGAAATACAAAGAATTTTTTGCCTTACTCTTGGGTACTTTATTTCATATGCTCAAGCCTTATTTTTTAATGCCCCAAACTTGTATTGTGGAAAATTTCAAAGATGTGCAAAAGTAAAATACTCAGCTTCATTAGCTCTAAGTCCTTGTTTTAAGCTATACTCTTCCATCCTCAGATTATTGTAAGGCAAATCCTAGACATCCTATGATTCCATCCACAGACACTTGTTTCTCTAAAAAATAAGCCGTCATTTTAGACAACATGTAAAAATACTAGTTTTCAATTGGTATATTCTGAATGCAGAAGACAGTGTTAACAACATAAGATCAAAATATGCGCCTGTTGAGAAAGTGGAATCATTTAAAAAACTATTAACCACTGAAAACTCTAATGGGGCGCCTCGGTGGCTCAGTGGGTTAAGCCTCTGCCTTCTGCTCAGGTCCTGGGATTGAGCAGTGCATCAGGCTCTCTGCTCAGCGGGGAGCCTGCTTCCCTTCTCTCTCTCTGCCTGCCTCTCTGGCTACTTGAGATCTCTGTCTGTCAAATTAAAAAAAAAACAAAAAACAAAAAACCCCTTAGTACTCTTGGGCTGATTTTTTTTTTTTCCCTTCAAAAAAAATCCAGGCTTACTTCGTTTTAACTGTTCGTTTTGTGTCTTTTGACTCTTTCTCTGCACCTCCACAAGGGGGCAGATAAAGGAAGAGAAAAGTGAAATTTAAGTCACTGACTTGAATTTCACTTTTATTCATCAATCAAATGGAGTTGCAGAACATTTTTGGAGAAATTTTTCAGAAATAAGCAGACTTCTCTTCTGAAACAACTCGTAGTCTCCTCGCTCTTCAGAGACAAAATGTTAGATATTTCAAAAGGGGGTTAAGTAATAATCTGTTAAAAAATGATTTCCAAAGCATTGCCATAGCCTTTAATGTTCTCTAATGATTTGGGCTTTAATGAAAATACAGCATTTGAACACAGGTCTAATTTTTGCAAGCTATAGTTTTGGATAACTATTTTTGAAATTTCTCATTGAGTGATGAAAATGTTGCCTAGTTAAGGTATTTAGCTGGACATCTAATTAGCAATGGAAGGGGCAGAACTACTGTCTTTATACCCAGACAGCTTTCTCTTTTCTTAAAAACCACAGTTTCTACATCAGTGTCATTGAGTGAATTATATTCATGGACACTTACAAATATATTATGATTACTTCATGTATGGCAAAGATAGTATTCTGTTTGAAGCTTGTTTAATATTGAAACACTTAAACACCATAAAAGTAGATTTTTAGTCTGTGAGAATTTTAAATGAATATCTGTATAGTTGTACATAAACTGATTATTTCTTTATCTGGAATTGGTATTTGCATAATCTAATGTGTGGGAGTTTTTCTGCCTCAGTATGATGTGTATTTATTTGCTCTTGTTCTTTTTTTGTTACCCAGTGAATATATTTCTTTGGGGAAAATACTATTTTTCCAAATAGTCTATTATGAGACTCACATCTTGTATATGTAGTTTTAGTTGTTATTAGTTGTTATAAGATATTGGGGGGAAATGTGGGATAAATATTTAGAAATTGATTTTTCCTTTTTTTGTATATATTTTGGCATCTATATATTTTGGCATCTGTTTTACATCACATATTTTCCTTCTGTTGCTACTGTTAAGATCTCTGATTATGAACATTTTTATATCCCTACAGCATGACATGGCATGTACTTCTGATGAAACTGTTCCTATATTCCTGTAGCGTGTTTTGTTTTGTTTTTAGCACTTAATGCCTTTTATTCCTTAGCTTCATTCATGAATTATGTAGCATATGTGAAGAGGCTTAAACTGTTTCCATTACATTCTTTCTGGATGGCTCCTGTTATATTTAGGATATACTTATACTTTAGACAAAGTAAGAATGTTGTTGTTGTTGACCTTGACACCAGATAACTGGGCAGACATTATATAGCTATGTTTGAATCCTCACAAAATGTGCTGTTAAAGCCAACAGAATCCTGGCGGGAGACTCTTCTGGATAGCAGAGTTATGGAGCTGTTCTTCACAGTAAGTCTTGCTTTTCATCTCTGGTGGTGAAGGCCAAGGGAGAGTGCCACTGAAAAGAGTACATGTTTTGTATTTTTCTTAAGTAAAACAGGACAGATTGCTTTCTCCTCTGAAGCCTTCTAATCAATACATCTGCTTAGATAGAAATTATATAGAAATATTCTTGCTAATGTATAAAAATGTTATGTAAGTATAAAGACTTGAATATCCTGAAGCTGAAGTTCTCAAACATTTTGGTCTCAGGACCGCTTTACATTCTTAAAAATTACTGACAACTCGAAATAGCTTTTGTTTATGAGGTTATAGCTATTACTATTTACTGTATTAAAAATTCAAACTGAAAACTTTAAAAAAAATTAGTAATTCATTTAAAAATAACAATTTTTGAGGGTGTGCCTGGCTAGCTCAGTCAGTGGAGCATGCATCTCTTGATCTGAGGGTTGTGGGTTGGAGCCCCATGTTGGGCGAAGAAATTAGTTAAAAGTAAAGTCTTTAAAATAGTGACACCAAACCGTTACATATTAACATAAATAACATTCTAGTGAACAAATAGCTATATTTTGGGGGGGGCAGTTTACTGAAAAGAGTGACATTGTTTTATATTTTTGCAAAACTCTAATATTAGGCTTAATAGAAGATCGATTCTCAGATCTGCTTCTGCATCCAGTTGGTTGGAATATTATAGGTTAAGTAACCTTGAGGAAACTTTACTGTGTACCTGTGTGAAAGTGACAATGGAAAGGGCAAATACTGTGTTAGTATTAGTATGAAAATAGTTTTGCCCTTATAGACATCCTGACATGGTCTTAGGAATGTCTCAGGATTCCTGGACCTCACTTGGAGATCCGCTTTAGTAGAGTAGTGTACTTTTTTATGTACTAATTTATCAGTCATGGATTAAGTTAGTGTTCTTGAATAGCAGTTTATTTCAATTATAACTTTAAATAGTCCTGTTTATTATTTGCTAAATATCAAGAAGTAGGCAGTATGTTCCTATGTTTGCACATGAGGATCCCCACTGTAATAGTCCAAAGCTGGTAAAAACGTGTATATGGAGTGGGGAGGGATGCTATTTGCTGTTAATAGTGCAGGCACACAAGTTAGTTAGATAAAATGACTGGGGTGAAAGTCCAAATAAAGACCAATTAAGAAGGAAAAAAGAAGCCCTTTTACTTAACCCTAGCCATTTTGGTTTCTTATCTTTCCATTTGTTAGAAAAACATTATTTACTATCCTTACAACTGCCTTCCTGTTCTGATCAAACCATTTAAAATATTGTAGTTTTGTGGTATATATTTTACAATACCTAGAATAAAGTTATTCATCCATGGTTATACATAAAAACGTTTTCAACAGAAATGTTTAGACTAAGTATTACCTTCCATTTTATTCTTTAAATCAGAGAAATGATAACTAAAAACACTATCAGTACCAAAGAGATGATTGTGACTAAATTAACAAATTCTGTTGCCTGCCACATCTGACAGAAATTATTTTGATACATATCCAAGTTCAAGTCTTTGTGTTATTCATTTGACTGAAAGAAGATCCCATTCCAGCAGTTTTTGAAAAGGTGAAAAACTTGCTGGCAGTACTGGAAACAACTCTCCCAAATCTGAACAGCTGTCTAGACAAACTAGACAGCTGCTTCTGTCAGCTGTGAACCACCACATGCAAATAGCTTCTGAATTTGAAAGTTTAACCCTTTTTACTGTGTTATTTTAACAGTTTTGTGCTTTGGGCCTATTGTTTTCATTTAAGAGGTTTATAAAAAGTTTTAATTTGTAGTTTGTTATAAAAATGACAGTGGGTAAGGGGCGCCAGGGTGGCTCAGTGGATTAAGCTGCTGCCTTCGGCTCAGGTCATGATCTCAGGGTCCTCAGGGTCCTGGGATCGAGCCCCGCATCGGGCTCGCTGCTCAGCAGGGAGCCTGCTTCCCCCTCCCTCTCTGCCTGCCTTTCTGCCTACTTGTGATCTCTCTCTCTGTCAAATAAGTAAATAAAATCTTTAAAAAAAAAAAAATGACAGTGGGTAATCTTTTTCATTCAGTTTTTGTTAAATTTATTTTCAAGTTATGTGAATGCATTACCTAATAGAAAGCATTTTTCTATTGGATATCCTTATTTCTCTAGAGATTTGCGTAGGTAGACATAAATATACTATTGCATGAATTTAAGACTTGAAATGTATTGGTCACATCTGAATTTAGGAATACTCTAGGTTTCATTCTGCCCCTCAAAAGCTTACAGATGTCTCAATTTTTCTTTATTCCATAAGATATTAGAAAAACCACTCTCGTTATTTTTTCCTCCTACCTTTTTGACTGATTCTCCTTGACCTAATTTATAGTCTCTTATTTTCTCTGCTTACTGAAAAAAATCATTAGTGTTCTATCTTAGTTTTCAGCTTTGCTGATTATAAACACGTTTCTTGCGCTGTCTCTTCCACACGCTGGACTTCAAGCACCACTTCTGCACGGATGACTCCTAAATCTATATTCAGCACAGGCTGCTCCAGAGTTCCAGAGCCTTATAATCCAAGTGCTTACTGGGTGTTTTAAATTGGATGGTGCACAGACATCTCAGATTCAGCATGTTCCAATAGAATTTATCTTACTAACTTGATTCTCTTTACTCCTTGTCATTCTTTGCCATTCACCTCCTTGGGTGTTCTGCTAGACTTTGCTTTTCCTTATCCCTCTGCTTTCCCTATTCAGGTGATGAATTCAGTTTTAAGGGCAAGAATCTGCTATATTACACAAGAATTCATTGGTTTATCATGAGTTTTATATGGTTCATATTTCAGAGAACATAAATTAAGTGTGAACAGTATTCCATGCAGGCTCTGAGGCATATCCTTATTTTTATTTCATTTTATTACATAATCAACATTAGCTGTTTTGGTCATCATATCTTTTGATTCCTCACTTCTCGCCCAGGAACAAGCAACCATTTAGCTCTATAGAAAAGAAACCCTCTATTGTCCAGGATTGCATTGTATTCATTGGCAGAATGTACCCCTGGATAACTTGCTTAAATGTTGATTAGGTTAAACGGTTTGACGACAGAAATTTAGTTTTCAGATAAGGAATTTAAGAATGAGTTGTGTTCAGAAGTTCTTGAATTGGACAATGTAGATGGATGAATTTGTGTATTATACTTTTAATTTACTATTTAAAACTTAAAATGTAATGGAATATATTTTGAGAAACATTTGTGTTATTCTAGACCAGGGATTGGCAGAGTTTTTCTGTAAAGGCCAGGTAGTAAATATTAGGCTTTGCAGGTCATATGTTCTCTGAGGCAGCTGTTTAGCTCTGCCGCTGTCATACAGAAGCAGCCATGGGTGACAACTAAACAAAAAAGCATTGTAGTGTTCCTGTAAAACTTTACTCACAGTTATTAAAATGTGAATTTTGTATAATTGTCTTATCTTTTGAAATATCATTTTTCTTTCATTTTGTTTACCTCAACCATAAAAAAATGTAAAAACCATCTGATAGGCCATACACAATAAGTAGGAGGCCAGATTTGGCCATAAGCTGTGGTTTGCCAACCCATATTCTAGACCAAAGAGGATGGAATATTTTAAACATGTCAGTAGATCAGTTTTGTGACTCTGTAGTATTCTAAATTTCTTAGAACCTTAAGAAGTTCAAGGTTTTAAAGAGTAATGAGATCAATCTGTGAATAAGGATTTGAGTATCTGTTCCCTGTGTCCCAAAAATGTACCTGTGAATACTTAAGAGAAATATGCTAATTTCAAGTAATTTATAAATGATTTGCAGAGTCAAAGTGAACATAACTTGAAGCAAATAGTGAACTAATGTTTAAAATTCTGTGACAGGGGCGCCTGGGTGACTCAGTGGGTTAAGCCTCTTCTTTCGGCTCAGGTCGTGATCCCAGGGTCCTGGGATCGAGCCCCGCATCTGGCTCTCTGCTCAGCAGGGAGCCTGCTTCCCACTCTCTCTCTCTGCCTGCCTCTCTGCCTACTTGTGATCTCTCTCTCTCTGTCAAATAAATAAATAAAATCTTTTTAAAAAAAAACAATTCTGTGACATTCAGAAAGCAAAGAGATTTGTGTAAGAAAAGAAGGGCTGGATAAGTCAAATGCTTGTGGAAAGTAGAAAATGGTTGCCATTAAATGTGGTTAGTGAATTAGGATAAAAAGTTACCTGCAATTTCTTTACGAAGTGTATTTTTCTTCGGCAGTTTAATTATGTCAGATCACAGAAATGAAGCATCTTTAAAATCTGAGAATATTAATAACACTGTAAAATGGTGATCAGTATTTCAGGAGCATTTCTTTTTGTACAGAATACCATGGACCAGGTGTTTCACATCAGTATTGCATCATTGAAATAAGATCCAGATGAGGTTTATAGTGAATGTAAATATAATTTAAATAAAATAAAAAATTTTAGCCATTATTAAAAGCAGTGGTATAGGATAAAATGAAATTCAAGCAAATTGTGGACAATCTCAGAGTAATGAAAGAGTATGCTTATATACTGGTTGAATTCTGAATGTCTAGGGCTTGAAAGGTATATTGGTTTTCTAAGTGTGCAACTGTTTACTTCTGCTAAAGCAGCATCTATATACTCTTGATTGAACTTGTCTGCTAACTTTAGCAAGAAGCTGTAGCTAGGCATAGTTAGCATAATACAGATGACTGTCGTTGTTGCTGTTTTTAGAAGAAGCAGTATGTCTGACTGGCTGGCATCTGTTTCTCTCTTTGTCATAACATGCTGGAGACAGTTCAATTTTCAAAATGTAGGTAGCCCACAGTTAAGAATTACTTGATAAGTTTAAAATCATGGCCTATAATGTAAAGTGGACTGAGGGACAATTTTCAAATTTAGTTAAGTTCAGGAATTAATTTTCTAGAAATAACCAGCTACAGTGAATTTTTCTCTTACCTCATTCGGCATGATAGACACGTGACCCTTACAAAAGAAGAATTTATTTTTATGGATTAGTAATTCTTTCTAACAGGTACATCGAAAAATCAGAGAAGATTCAGATATGGCACAAGATTCTCTTCAGTGCCTTGCCCAGTTAGCTTCTCTTCATGGACCCATCTTCCCCGATGAAGGATCACAAGTTGATTATCTAGCACACTTCATTGAGGGATTACTGAATACTATCAATGGGTAGGTATACTTGCCCTTTGTAACTGAAAAAGAACCTTCAGTTTTTTCTTGTTTAACATTAGAGGAGAAAAAGAAACTAGTGATTTTTTTCCCTGTTTATATTCTGAAGTATAGTTATATGGGTAATTAGAAATTAATACACAGAGACACGCCTTTAAAAATGAATGGATGATAATATTTGCATGTTTGGAAATGAGTTCTTGGGACTTTTCTTTTACTACCATTTAATAATACTCATTACTTGATTTGTAGAATTGAAATAGAAGATTCAGAAGCTGTGGGAATCTCCAGCATTATCAGCAACCTGATAACTGTGTTCCCTCGAAATGTTTTAACTGCCATTCCAAATGAACTTTTCTCGTCCTTTGTTAACTGCCTCACACACCTCACTTGTTCTTTTGGGCGAAGTGCTGCATTGGAAGAAGTGGTGAGTGCCTATTCTAAAATAAATCGTGTCCGATTTTTACAAGGAAATTTGTTGTGCCTTTGCAGCATTTGTCATGACAAATAAGGAAGCGCTAGCTGTTGCTAAGATTGCTTTTTTGTTATATGTGCAAACTATTTGTAATCTGTGTTTAGAAACATTATTTTTAAATCTTGTGGATTAAAATCACTTTAGTAGATTAAATTTATTGTTAAGATTTTGATTTTGAGATAATTAAATAGTAATGAAGTATCTGTATTAAGAATTACATTGCAAACCCATTTTAACAAAATTTTAAGTTTAAAAATTGCTAGTATGGTAATTTAATATTTTTTGAGGATTAAAAAATTTTGGACTTACCTGGAAATTATAGAAACATAACTTGTTTCAAATAATTATAATCATGCTGGTTTTAACTAGGCTGTCCTCTTTCATTTTTTTGGTGCTATGGTTTAATAGTATATTAGAATTTAGTTTTCTTTAAGATCAATGGCAGTACTAAAGATGTTTTTGGTACAAGTTTTCGAATGTATATTTTCCAAATATAAAATTTAATTTAAGAGATTAAAATTCCTTGACAACACAGCTGTGTTAATAAGAGTTACTATGAATAACTACATTAATCATGGTAAATAATTGATTTTTTCCTCTGTAGTGGTTCTTAAATTGTTGGAACTAATTTTTCTTTTTATGAATCAGAATGAGTTTTTTTTGAAAGATCATAATTAAAAAGAATATTTATAGTTATCTGTTTGAATTTTATGTTAAATCCCAACTGAGTTGTTTTGTTGCGAGTCTGGCAACATCTGTATGAGCTTTTGTATCCCTTTAAGGGTGTTCAGAAGATAGTGAACTCGAGAATGGTTTATGTACTTGGACGCTTTAGTGTTTTGATGAGTAAAGGAACCAGGTCAGGCAGATATTTGTGTGTTGGAAAAAAATGTAGGTAGTAGAAGAATAGAAGCATAAAGTCATCATATGTGAGATTTGAATTTCTCAGAGGGAAAAATTATGTACTGAGCATGGAAATATGGGGAAATTCTAAGTATTTAACTTGATTCAAACCCTTTTCAAATTATCACAAATTCTGAATCATTCAGGTTTCATTTAACATGATTTCATTGTGCTTTCCACCCCCCTTGGTTTGTTTGTTCTCTCTTCTAAACCAGGTGGATTAAACAGTATGTTGATCACATATTTAGAAACATAGCTATTTTTTAGTTTATGTTTGTGGGTTAAGGAAGTTCCTAAACATTTTATAGAAGAATTGCTAAAAGGTATATAACATTCTTAGTTTGCAGATTTTAAGTTTAGAATTCATTTATTTTGACCAGGAGGCTGACAACTTGGAAAATAATTTTCTGTCAAGTTGGATAGAGAAACTTTAGAATATGGAAAGCCTAGATACACTTTCAGAGTTGATGTATATTGTGCTTGTTTCACAAAAAGGTGTGCTGTAGATACTATATACCTCATAGATTTCATTTAAGAAAAGTGTTATTTCTTTTCATTTGTTTTAATTAATTTAATTGATCTGTTTATGGTGTTGGAAAATGATTTTAAAAATAATTGGTTGCCAGAGCACCGGGGTGGCTCAGTCGGTCAAGTGACTGCCTTCTGCTCAGGTCATGATCCCCAGGTCTTGGTATTGAGCCCCACATCAGGTTCCCTGCTCAGTGGGGAGCCTGCTGCTCCCCCTGCTTGTGCTCTCTCTCACTTTCTCTCCTTCTCTCTGTCAACTAAATAAACAAAATCCTACCAAAAAAAAAAAATTGGTTACCTGCCTCTGAAACTAATATACCATATGTTAATTAATTGGCTTTAAATTGAAAAAAATAATTGGTTACCTATATAAAAAGGCAGAGGGGAAAGATTTGCCTAAAGCTTTGTATTACTCAGAGGCAAGATTTGGTGAAGTGGAGGACTAAGAGGGAGGCCCCTCAGGATGAGTTGTCAGAGGACTAAACAAATCCTCCTAAATGTCATCTCAACCTCATGTGCTTTTCATTATATCTTGTGTGTGCCAGGGAGGGAGCCTGGGAAATGTGCAGCTAATACCAAAGTACATGAACAAATCTAGCCAAACCAGAGTGGAAGTTCTAGGATTGAGGTCCCATCATCTTTTGTTTCCTTAGGTACCCAGTAATTGTAGTACTAGTACATAATACCTAGCTGTCAACCTCAGATGAAAAAATGTATTTTAAAAATGATCTTTTAAGTAAAAATAGAAAAATTGGGACATATTATAAAAACTGCTTAGAGAGTCAGCATGATACAGAAAGATCATGAATGTTGGAAGGAGACAGTACTGTCATGAGCCAAGTAATTATAAACTACAGAACCTTGAACAAATTGCTTTACCTTTTTTGAGCATGTTGATACAGTTAGGATAATAATTCCTTCTGTTGTTCTGTGGGGTATTATATGGAAGTGCCTGAACACTAGGCACAATAAAATGTGGAATAATAATGTTAAAATTAACCTTCATAATGATAGCACTTATTGAGAGCATGTGTTGTGTATACGAGTAAGACGAGTTCTTGAGTTTTGTGCAAACTAATGGTTTTAATAGTACTTTTCTTCACAATTTTAATTTTGTGAAATGTTTTGTTTTGTTTTTCTTTAATAGTGAAGGAGGGTTTTTTGCTCCAATGGGAAAATAGACTCAGCATATACACTTTTGTGCTACTGTGAGAATATTTTTTCAAAACTATATTTTATTTAGGAATACATACAGATTGTCTCCTTTTAAGAAGTTTATGTCTCCAATGGTGATTATGTGGCTGTAGCAAGAAAAAAAAAATCTACATGGAGAGAGAAATTTTTGATACTAATAATGTGCATTTCATGAAACGTGTCTTTGCTTGGTGACTTTAGCCTGTGTGTGAAGACAGTTATTTATGACTGCTCTTCAACTTGCAATGAACTGAAAGTCTGTGCTGAAAAAGAGTAATTCCAGTCTTCAGCCAAGTAGTTTTCTTGGCTGTCAAAATTTCCTGGTATTACTTGAGGCTTCCTGAAGCCAAGAATTTTTTCATTGCACCCCAGAAATCAGATACTGACTATTCCTGGACTAAAGAAGTGAGAATGACTGTAGAGATGGAACCATTGCCTTAAAAGTTAATATTCTAACAAAATAATTGTTCCTATTATATCAGTTGTTTTATAAAATGATTATATTACTGGTATATCCATTTGAATCAATTCAGTGAAATTTGAAGAAGACTGTGACTTGAACTCTGTACTCTAGTTTGCTTCTTGGTTTCTTTTGTCAATAGAAAACTTTAAGTTCAGCTCCCAGTAGGTTCATCAGACTGGAGCCATGTAACTTGTTCAGTTAATTGAGCAGAGCAGCCAAGCATGATGCTTAAACCTTGAAGTGTATGTATGTATACATGTGTGTTTCAGAGTGGGTATGTAAAGGAGGTGGTGTTAGGTAAACTTTGTAAAGAAAAAAACTTTAATTGTAGTACACTGTACTACATCTTGTAGTACATCTGTAGCCTAAACTCAAGACCAGCAGGACAAGGTAGTAAAGAGAAAGATACTTGATGAAGTTGTTAGGAAGTTCATTATAGAATGTAACATGGTAAAGTAATGTTGCAGTTTGTTGGGTGAATGAGTGAATGTGAAGTTCAGCATTCTTCATTCAGAATCTATTTTCTCTGGCTCAGTGGATAATTACATTGTAGGGAGGAGATGTAGTGAAAAGGAAAGCATTGAAATCAGATTACAAATTGAAGTTGAAAAGTGGGAAGCATAAATTTGGGATATTTCAGTGATAAGAGGGAAAACTACTAACTCACTTTCTGGCGTGGTGATATCCATACAATAATACACGTATAGTTGGCGTTGCCCCTTAACTCACAAGAGGATGGGACTGTTTGAGAATCCATGCCAACCTCCCCACCCAGTGGTTCTGATGGCCAGAAAGAATAAATTGGTGATACTCTAGAGAGCAAGACAGCTGTCCAGCTTCATTATGTGCATTCATTTCATCTACTTGAAAGAGTTAAAAAAAAAAAAAAGAATTAGACGATGTACATGAGTATTTTTTAAACCTTGCACATTTTAAATATACTTCTTTTTAATACTAACAGTTTTACCTCTCTTAGGGTATTTGGAAGTAGATTGGCTATTACACCTTAAATAAAGATTCTTATTAAAACAAGTCTTTTAAAAATAATTACACTGTTTATTTAGTCCTGGTTGGATCATAATTTTATGAATGCAGTGTTTTCCTGACTTGTATATGAATCTCCTCCTTCAATTTGTTGTGCTAATCCTAGCACAGAACCAGTGTTTATGTTTTACAGAATTCTTGCACTTGAGGTGGGGTATAGTTGGTTGAGAATAAAGCTTACCTATTGTCATAACTGTTGTTCCATATAGTATCCTTTGTATTGTTTAAAACAGTATTATTAGCACTAGAAGCATAACCAGATCTAATGTGCCAGGGGTTTAAAAATGAACAGTGGAGTGAGGTAGAAAAAGGGGATTGCCCTTCTACCTCTTGTAAGCCAGGCAAGCCCCTGAGATGTTGGCACATGAGGATATTGCTGGATTAATTCAATTCCACAAATATTTATTGACACCTGCCATGTGCCAGGCATGGTGCTTGATGCATATACATTACTTAGCACTGAGAATTTGAAAATTCATGTGCATTTCTTAAAAGGAAGAAACTATTTTAAGGAATTTGTAATGTTTAAGTACTCTGAAAATTGCAGCTCAGACTCTTGGTGTTTTTATGGGGGCAGATTTTTTTCCCCCAGTGATCTATCTATAGGATTCTTCTAACAGCTGCAATACTTGTCCACTAAATCAATTTCTCTTGGGGTCTTTTAGAAGCCAGGAATACTGTCAGCTGCATAGGTATGCTGAAGTTAAATTAATTCTATGTCTTTGGGGCCAGCTAGAAGAAAAAAAATAAGAACGAATTAATTCCTTTTGCATTTAACATTCAAAGGCTTCTGAATTTTTAAATAGAGTTCAGGAAGTTTTATTTGTGACATTTCTGTAATTTTATCTGTGTTGTTGTATTTGCCTTAAATAATGCTACACCAGGAAAAGAATCTAAATTCTTCCAGCAGATGAATAACAGCATAAACTAGTAAGAGTTCTTTGAGTCTTTAATCATTCATTTTTCCTTTCTTATTAGTGTTTTACACTGTGCACTACATCATATATTATTTGATCTGTCATTGGACTTGGGGTTTGTCCCCCTATAAATTTTTAAATTATAGGGGGTTGTCCCCCTATAAATTTTAAACTTACTGTGAAATATTTCATTTATCCAAAGTAAAAATTTTCATACATATGTGTATGGGTATATATGTTATAAAAATAATAAAATGAGTAACTGTATACCAACCTCCAGATTAAGAAATAGTATATCAATAGAACTTTTTTTTTTTTTTTTTTTGATAGAACTTTTTTTTTACCCTTACATTTACCTGGAGTTTTCTTCCCTCCCCCCTTCTTTTATTGTAGGCATGTTTTTGTCTCATCAGTTAATTCTTCCAAATGATTTTTTCATCATGTTTGCAAAGGAACACTGCTAGCGAACTTTTCTGGTCAGTGTTCTTGGCATTTTTTTCTCCAGCTTCTACAATCTCTGATTGTTTAATTTGTTTTTACTCCCAAGTCCATGTAAAGAGTAATACAGTAACAGCAGCCTCAGGCCAGAAATATGGAACACAAAGTTAAACCAGGTCAAGGAATTTCTTAAAGAATATTCCTTAGCGGGCGCCTGGGTGGCTCAGTGGGTTAAAGCCTCTGCCTTCAGCTCAGGTCATGATCCCAGGATCCTGGGATCAAGAGCTTAGCAGGGAGCCTGCTTCCTCCTCTCTCTCTTCCTGCCTCTCTGCCTACTTGTGATCTCTGTCTGTCAAATAAATAAAATCTTAAAAAAAAAAAAAGAATATTCCTTAGAAATAAAATTTTCTGTGTGAGAATGATTTATCCATACCCATCTTCTTGTATCTTTTATGTCTGAATCATATGCTTCTTTTGACTAACTCATGTAATTTATGTTTACAAATGAGGAAAATACTGATGATCAGAGAATGAGCTTTTCAATTTCATGGACAATATTTGGAGTCTTCATGTTGGTTATTTGCTGTCCATAGAAAAAAGATCTATTGTAGTGGGATGGATCATAGTAAATATCTGATAGTAACCATAGTCCTATTATAGTTAGGGGTAGGTTTGTAGTTGTTTACAGCATAACAATCAAATTTAGAACTACTCTAGCATGAGATGTATTTTCAATGCAAGAGTTACCTTATGTACTTTTATAGTATCTCATATTAGGTATACATACACACACATACTTTATTATTTAGGACAATTTTAGATTCATAGCAAAATTGAATGAAAAAAATCAGAGTTCCCGTATCCACGCCCCCCCCCCCCCCCCCCCGCCCCTACAAATGCAAACAGCCTCCCCTACCATCAACATCCCCCACTAGGGGGCGCCTGGGTGGCTCAGTGGATTAAGCCGCTGCCTTCGGCTCAGGTCATGATCTCAGGGTCCTGGGATCGAGTCCCACATCGGGCTCTCTGCTCCGCAAGGAGCCTGCTTCCTCCTCTCTCTCTGCCTGCCTCTCTGCCTACTTGTGATCTCTCTGTCAAATGAATAAATAAAATCTTAAAAAAAAAAAAAAAACGTCCCCCACTAGTGTGGTAAACATTTGTTACAATCGATGAACCAGGACTGACACATCCTTATCCCCCAAAGTCCATAGTTTACATTAGAATTCACTCTTGGTGTTTTATGTTCTGTGGATTTTGACTAATGTGCAGTGATATGTAGTCACTATTATGGTATCATACAGGATGGTTTCAGGGCCTTAAAAGTCTTTTGTGCTCTACCTCTTCCCCTATCATTGGCAACCACTGATCTTTTTACTATCTCCATAGTTTTGGGGTTTTTTAAAAATATTTTTTTTAAGGTTTCATTTATTTATTTGACAGAGAGAGGGCACAGACGGGGAGCAGCAGAGGGAGAGGGGGAAGCATGGTCTCCACTGAGCAAGAAGTCTGACATGGGGCTGGATCCCAGGACCCTCAGATCATGGCCTGAGTCAAAGGCAGATGCATAACCAACTGAGCCATCTAGATGCCCCTAAAAACGTTTATTTTACAGAGGGAGAGCACAAGCAGTAGAAGTAGGCAGAGGGAGAAGGAGAAGCAAGCACCCACTGAGCAAGGAGCCTGACCCTTGATCCCAGGACCCTGGGATCATGAGCTGAGTTGAAGGCAGCTTCTTAACCAACTGAGCCACCCAGGTGCCCCTACTATCTCCAGAGTTTTTGCCTTTCCCAGAATGTCATATAGTTGGAATCAAACAATGCTGTTAGATTTAAATTTCTGAAATTCAAAGTCAAGGGGAGGGGCAGATTCACATATACATATTTATTTTTAGAAAGCCTCCTTTGGCAGCGTCTTCATAAATGAAATTAACCACTATTTTTTTTTTTTATATTCACATAGACGTAAAAACAGATACTTTTCTATGGCTGAAGGGCTCCAGATTCACTCCTCTGTACACTTCTAAGTTAATTATGAGCGTTGAAATGTAAGTGCTGTTATCATAGTTTGATTACCTTCTCCACCCTCCATTCCCAGATGGAGTAAAGTGGGGTCAAGTAGTCTCATAAGCTCTAAGCCCCTCTCCAAAGCCTTTCTGGCAGCAGGCCTGACAATACTTATGGCATGAGCACATAGTGTCTAGCTTGGACTCCTTCGTCATCTCTGTGCACGTGCTCTGGCTTGGCTGTTGGGTGTTGGCCAGTGTGGCCATGGAGCAGGGCCAAAGTATTATGAAAAAGCACTTGGTTAGGTTTCAATTCTCCATGATTAGACTGAAAGATTTAGTTGCCAATTGTCATCAACCAGATTTCTCACACTTTGCCTGATGAGTTACTTGTATTGGTATTTGGGAGGAACCAGAAGGCTGTTTAGAAGTTTTTAGTTCTTATTTTCTATCACCATCTAATGAATTGGGGCTCTAACAGGCTGTGATTTTCTGCTTTGTTTAGTATCAGGGATTATTGCTCTTTGAATAATAAAAAAACTTATAAGAGTTTTACATTTTACTTCTACTTTTCTATATATGAATAATTAAATTATGATAACATTAATTATATATGTACTAAAGAACAACAGAGATCGTTTTAAGAAAATGTCCTGCTTCCTTTTGAGATACCAGAGGTCAGAGGATGCTATTCCATAAGTTCCTCTTAAGATATGTTACCAGTCTGTTTGTTTTGGCAAGATAAACTGTTAAGACTTAACAAATGATGTCTGCAAAACACGTGCTTTGTTAAGTATATAAACAGGCCGCAGATGTTTCTTTGGGAAGAAACTATTTTATTCATCTCTGTATTCCAGTGCTTTGCTCTTAGCATTCAATATATTTTTATCAAAGAAATAAAACTACCCTTTTTTCCTGCTGCTGATAACACATTGAGCACTGTGCATGGCCATTGTAGCACTGTATTTGTTCATCTTAAAGATCTTTTCTCTTTAGTCCTCAAAACCATTGTAGATGATTTTATTATGTCATATTTGATACAAAAATAAAATGTTACTTTAAAACATAATCAGATCACCATAAGTGAACCCATGACCCAACCTAAGGGCATCACCAGTACTGTGGTCGGTGGTACCAGTGTGGTCATCCCAATCCTATGACCCTGGTTTCTCCCCCTGGAAACCCTGCAAGAGAAGTGACCACTGTTCTGAATGTTGTCATTCTCTTGCTTTAGAAATTCTCATCATTTCTATGTATAAGATACATCATTGTGTGAATGTTATACCAGATTTCCTCTGTTCTGCTGTAAATTAACTTTTGAGGTTCCTTTTCTGCCATTACAAACAGCATTACAGCAAACATTCTTCTATGTGTTTCCTAGCATTCATTCATGAGAGCTTTTGTAAGGTCTAAACCTAGAAATGGAGTTTTTGGATCATAAGATAATGCGAATGTTCAATTTTACAAGATAGTTTCAAATTGTTTGTTGAACTGATGGAACCAGTTACTTGTTCAGCAGTGATATGTGTGAGTTTTCATTGATCCATGTCTTCACCATCACAGTTTTGTTAAACTTGTAAGTACACGATATGGTCTTATATAATTAAGGTGCTAGTAATGGTGAGCATTTTTTCATATATATGATTCCTGTGGTTATTCCTTTGAATGGCTTGTTCAGTCCATTCCCCATTTCCATATCAGGTTGTCTTTTTTGTACTGCTTTGTAGAAATTCTTTATATATTCTGTACACTAGTTTTTTTGTCAGTTATTTGTTACAGATCTATCCTCCCAGTTCTGTGGCTCTTCTTTTCAGTTTATGATATCTTTCTTCTTGTAATTAATTTGGAATAATCTTAGATTTACAGAAAAGTTGCAAGGCAGTACCTTTTACCTAGTTTGCTCTAATTTTACCATGTTATATAACAATGGTACATTTGTCAAAGGTAAGAAATTAACATTGGATGAATTATTATTATTATTATTTTTAAGATTTTATTTATTTATTTGACAAACAGAGATCACAAGTAGGCAGAGAGGCAGGCAGAGAGAGAGGAAGAAGCAGGCTCCCTGCTGAGCAGAGAGCCCGATGCAGGGATCTATCCCAGGACCCTGGGATCATGACCCGAGCTGAAGACAGAGGCTTTAACCCACTGAGCCACCCAGGCGCCTCTGGATGAATTATTATTAACTAACTTTCATGCTTTATTTGGATTTCACTGATTTTCTGTCGGTCATTTTTCTGTTTTGGAATCCAATCCTGAATACCCTATTGCTTTTAAGCTCTATGGTGTCTTTTGATGAACAAATGTTCTTCATTTTAGTGTAGTTGAACTTACTGTCATTTCTTTTATAATTAACATTATTAGGAGTGCCTAGCTGGCTCAGTCAGTAAGAGCAGTGTGGCTCTTAATCTCAGGGTTGTGAGTTAGAACCTCATGTTGGGTGTAGAAATTACTTTTAAGGGGCGCCTGGGTGGCTCAGTGGGTTAAGCCGCTGCCTTCGGCTCAGGTCATGATCTCAGGGTCCTGGGATCGAGTCCCGCATCGGGCTCTCTGCTCAGCAGGGAGCCTGCTTCCCTCTCTCTCTCTCTCTGCCTGCCTCTCTGTCTACTTGTGATCTCTCTCTCTGTCAAATATATATATATATATAAAAAAAAAGAAACCATCTTTAAAAAAAAATTACTTTTAAAAAATGATTTGCAATATTAGTTCCTTGTTTCAGACAGCTACTCTTCCTGTGTTTTCTTCTAAATGTTAAAAGTTTACCTTACATGACTTTACCATCTTAGACTTCAGTTTTTAATATGGTGTCAAGTAGGGATCCAATTTCCCTTTTTTTCGTATGGATAACAAGTTTTTATTTATTTATATTTGTATTTTTCCCCATTTTTATTGAGAAATAATTGACATACATTGCTGTGTAAGTTTAAGGTGTACAGCATGAGCATGATGGCTTGATTTACACATGTGAAATGATCATCACAATAGGGTTATTAGTTAACATTCATCATATCATTGATACAACAAAAAGAAAAAATTTTTCTCCTTTTGATGAGAACTTTTAGGATCTACTCAAACAACATTCCTATATCTCACAGAGGAGTGTTAACTGCAGTCATCATATTTTACCTTACTTCCCCAGAATTACTTATAACGGAAAGTTTGTGCCTTTTGACCACCTTTCTCCAGTTCCTCCTCCTCACCCCTCCGGTGCAACAAATCTGATGTCTTTTTCTGAGTTTGGTGGGATTGTTGTGTTGTTCTTCTGGTGCCATATGTAAGTGAGATCAGTATTTGTCTTTCTCTGACTTATTTCACTTGGCATAATGCCTTCCATGTCCATCCGTGTTGTCACAAATGGTAAGTTTTCCTCATTTTTTTTTAACGAGGAATTTTCCAGTGTGTATATATACCACAGTTTCTTTATTCATCTGTCAGTGGACACTTAGGTTGTTTCCATGTCTCGGCTGTTGTATATAATGCTGCTGTGAATGTGGGGTTGCAGATTATCTTCTTGAGTTTTTATTCCCTTTGGATATATTCCCACAAGTAGAATTGCTGGATCAAATGGTAATTCTATTAATTTTTTGAGGGTCCTTCATAGTATTTTCCATAGTGGCTGCACCAATTTACAATCCCACCAACAATGCACAGGGGTTCCCTTTTCTCCTAATCCATGCCATTATTTATTAACTCTTGCCCTTTTGATGATGGCCATTCTCACAGCCATAAAGTGATAAACTCCTTTTGATTTTGATTTGCATTTCCCTAATGACTAGTGATATTGAGCATCTTTGATGTGCCTGTTGACCATTCTTATGTCTTCTTTGGAAACATGTCTTTTCAGGTCCTTTGTTCATTTTTAAGTTGGATTATTTGTGGGTTTTTTGCAGTGGAGTTACATAAATTCTTTATATTTTTTGGATATTAACCCCACATCACATTTATGCTATCATATATCTAGTTTTCACATAAAAGTGGTGGTTTTCAGAACTCTCTAATCACTTACATTGGTCATATTTCTATTTCTGCACCTATATTTTGCTTTATTCTGAGGGGATGTTTAGGTATTTGATAGGACATGCTCCCACCCTCATCCCCACTCCCTTCAAGTTCTTCAGAAGAGTCTTGGATATATTTGGCTCTTTATCTTCCATTTAAAATTTGTGAATTTGTTAAGTTGGATTGTGGTAGGGGTTATGGGGAATCTTTTTTTTTTTTTACGATTCCATTCATGATTTTGACAGAGAGTAGGAGAGAGAGAAGCAGACTTTCTGCTGAGCAGGGAGCCTGTCACAGGGCCCAATCCCAGAACCCTGGGATCATGACCCGAACCAAAGGCAGACACTTCTGAACCACCCAGGCGCCCCAACTGTGGGGAATCTTAAGTAAAGAATGGATATCTCTCGATATTAACTCTATCCATAAATGTGGTATTTCTCTGTACTGATTTAAGTCTAATTCATTGTGTCTAAATAAAGGAATACATTTTTTACTACCTTATATTTTTGTTACTGTTGTAAATAGTATCTTTTTAAACTTCATTTTTCACATTCCTGCTAGCATAGAAAAAAATGCAGTCAGTTTTTGTATATTGATCTGATATTTACTAACCCTTCTAAATTCTTACCGGTTCCAATTATTTGTCTTTAGAGTCTTTTTAGTCTTCTGTGACAATTATCATCTGTAAATAATGATAATGTTTTCAGACTTTATAGTCTGTGTTTCTTTTTTCTCATAGTGTAATACATTTCTTTTTCTTGTTGTACAGTATTGAATACAAATGGGAACAATTCATCTTTCCTGGTTCATCATTAGGAATAATGTCTGCTCTAGGTTTTTGAGCTGTTCTTTATCAGAATTGCTAATAGGTTTTTGTAAAACTTGACTGACTATTGGATATTATTAAATGAACTTCTGCTTAATAATTTAATGAACTGAATTGCTCTTACGGATATTTCTAATGGTAAAATTGCCCTTGCATTTCTGAGTTGAACCCAATTGGATAATCATGTATCATGACCTTTTATGAATGGCTGGATTTGTTTGTTGTCAGAATTACAACAACTCCACAGATCACTCTCTAATGCATTTTCTTCTCTTCACTGGATCTGTTTGTATAAGATTAGTTGTTTTTTGTTTTGCTGTTTTTTTGCTAGTTCACTAGATCTTACCTTTAAATCTGCCGAGCCTGGTATTTTCTTTTGGAGAAAAATTTAAACTAACTAAAAATTTTAAATGGTTAGTTGTGGGAATATTCAAGTTTTCTTTTTTTCCTTGGTCCAAAATCTGGGAGTGTGTCCATTTTTTTATCAGTTAAATTTTTACTTCTACTTTTTTCTTCACATTTATAATTTTAATTTTGTTACTAGTATCATTTCAGAATACAATTTTAATGTAAAAATGGAATGTGCTAATTGGTAAAAGTAACCCAAACGGTGCATAAAAATTAAAATTCTTCAAAAATCCCATTAATTACCCACTTTCTTGGCATCTCTACTCATATATAGGGTTATAAATACCTTTTCCCCTCCTCAAAGTATGAACATTTAATACTCAAAATTGCTTAAAAAATTTTTTGATTAATGAGAAGTAAACCAAATCACTTGTAGTTTCACCCTCTGAAACTTATTATTAATTTTTTAATGTATTTTTTCCAAATTTTAAGGCATACCAATTAGACTTAAATAAAAACAAAATCATTACTTTTTATTTATATCATTAGCATCTTTTCATGTCATTAAAGTAGTGCTAGAAATCATGATTAGGGAAATGGCTCATAAACTTGTTAGCATGAGTTTAAGTAATGCTGCACCAGACATTCTTACATGTAAATCACCATATGATTCTGCTGTTAAGTAGACATTCTTAAGTCAGTTTCATTTTCAGTTAACCCTTTGAATGTTGTCTTGTTCTACATTAGGCCACTCTTCACAGCTGCTCTTCCATTAAGCAGGCAGGCTATAGAATAGTGGCCATGTTCTAGAGGGAAAGAGGAAAGGTGTTAACATAGCAGTTGAAACTACATTAGAGATTATTTTATTTTTTCATTACATTCTTTGTTTCATAGAAGATTTCTGGTGGCATTTAAAATGAAATAATCTTTTAAAACTTTCAGAAAACAATCAGAAATAAGAGTAGAAAGTTAAGATTAGAGAAAAAAGAGCAATTGTGATATGCAAGCTAGAAGCTTACTTTGTATGTAATAATAAATTTGATTTTTTAGATTTGAATTTGAAGGACTTGAAATGGGATGGGAGGTAAGGTTCCTTAAGAGGATCTCCTGCAAAAAGAGGGAGCACACCTGCTCCTCAAAGGAATTCTTTCTCATACTAAGTAAAAATAAAGGTAGAAAAAGTTTCTTGCAAAGCTTTATATAGGAGGCAGTGAATGATGTGGAATCCTCCGCCCTATGACAGCAGATGATGCTTGAATATTTGGCTGTTTTTTACGACATTCTTTAACTCTCAGTATACCACCAGGGTCTAGATTTTCAGTTTCATTTAAGTTCTTTTTTGTTTGTTTGTTTGTCTTTATGTTTAATTGGATCCTGTTTGGAATTCAGAATTTTTCATTTTCTGCCCATAGTAACAAAGAGGAGGAAATTGCCAGAATAAGACTGTTTACGGTGATAAAACAGATTAGAAAATAGATATAAAGAGATGGCATGCTAAACTCCAATAATGATGATGAAATTGATAGTATAAGTGAAATCAAAGATTGAGTTTTAGTTGATATCCTAGGTAAATTTTTTTCAAATTCATCAACTTGTGAGAAAGCAATATATTTCCAAGGACAAATTTCCAAGGAAGGACAATAGGAAAATAAGGCATTCTTAACCAGTCAGTAATTCCACAGGAAAAACTGGAGTTTTGACTGGGTTGACAATATTCCTTTATTTCTTTTAATATTTTTGCTACAGAATTTACTTAATGCAGTTTATAATGGCATTAGTGCTGAATGCAGTATGTACAAAGGTGGAAATAATGGTGTAGAAAATAAATGATGTAGAAATGAAAAAAAAATTGGTTGACTTGATCATTTTCATAAGTATTTGTAAATCTAAATGAATATGTTCTCACATTTTTGGAACCAAGAATATGGATGGCTATCTTTCAAAAAACTGTGAGTTATGAAAGTTTTCAAAAATGTAATGCATTTTGATGATACCTGAGCAAGAAGAACCAGTGGTCCTCATTCATAAGTTCCGTGTTTACAGCAAATTCTCCCCCTTGCTAAAACTGTATTGTAACCCCAAAATCAGCACTCGTGGCACTCTCATAATTCGTAGACATGTACATGGAAAGATTTATGAAAAACAGGAATTGCGTGACATGCTTATGCCCAGCTGAGGTCAAACAAGGCAAATGCTCTGCCTTCCTGTTTTAGCCTCCATATTGTAAACAAATTTTCATGTTCTCTAGGGCTACATTTTTTGCATTTTTGTGTGAATTGGGGTTTTCTAAATTTTTGTCAAAAAATACTGAAGTTCTTCCTGTGCAGTGACTGCCAGGATAATTTCAGTATTTGAGATGGCCTCTGAGTGCTATGTTGAAGTGCTGCCTAGTGTTCCTGTGTGCAAGATGGCTGTGATGCCTTATGAAGCAGATACATGAATCAGATAAGTTTCATTCGAGCATGAGTTATAGTGTGTTGGTCACTAGTTCATTAATGATATATATTAAATAAGGTGTCCGTAAACAGAAGACATAAGAGAAACAGAAAGACATAAAACTAAGTTATGCATAAAACACAGTTATATATTGATCTGTTCACCTCGTGGTAGAAAATGTAGTGATTGGAGAAGGAACCTAACCTGTTTACTAACTCAGCATTTGTGGCATCGTTATAGAACATAAATACCACAGATAATAAGCATCGACTATTTATGAAATGAATAAGTTCCAGTTGGTTTCATTCAAAGAATTGCTCATTTTTGGCAAATATGCTTTTAGGGCCAGGTAAATATGTAGTAAAAATTTGGGTTTGCTCTGTTTAAATCCTTATTAAATGATCTAGTGACGTTCTTTTCATTTTTTCCTTTATTCTTATGTAAATTTTTCACAAAATGATTTAAAATTTGTATATATTTTAAAAGGTCCATTTTAAGGGTGCCTAGATGGCATTAATCGGTTAAAGCGTCCAACTCTTGGTTTCAGCTCAGGTCTGATCTCAGGGTCATGTGATGGAGCCCCATGTCAGGCTCTGCGCTCAGTGCAAAATCCACTTGAGTTTCTCTCTCCCTCTCTCTTTGCCCCCTCCCTCCACTTGCACGCACATCTGTATTCATCCTCTCTCTCAAATAAATGAATCTGTAAAAATAAGTAAAAGGTCCATTTTACCTAGAAAACGACTTGCTTTTTTGGTTTGTTTCTGTTTTGTTTTTAAATACACTGGGTTAATAAAAGCTGAAGGCATAAGAAAACACAGTTTATCTGAAGTAGTTCACATAGGTACTTAGGTACTATGATCTGGGGGCACAGGGTAATCTGGAATACTTGAAATAGATCTTCCATTACTTTCCTTTTTTGAGTCATTGGCAAATTGCTAGAATAACAGCTTGAGATGATTCTCTTTGGTGAAGGTTCCAGAGTTCTGTATTTGTAGGATGAAGGCCTGTTTGCTTTAGAACCCAGAAAAGCCAAGCTATAAATTAGACCTATTGACCTTCAGTATTCGTGGGTTCACTACCTAGTAACAAAACCCAGAAACCTAGTAACAAAATGTGAAAATCTTTTAAGTGAGTATATAGTTCAAAATTCTGTTCTTTTATTTATAACAAATTTCTTATGAGAGACGCCATTGTTAAAAACTGACCCTAAAATGTATGTTTATCTTTCTTGGCCTTTAGTGGTTTTTTTTGTTTGCTTTTTGCTCTTCCCCATTGGACTGAGTTTAAAAGCATTACAGGGCACGTTATTTATGTTTCTGCACTAACCAGTAGTTGGTTGACACTTAATGTTCCTTTCATTAAATAGTGCTAATCTAGTGAGTTTGTGGGTGAGGAAATCAATACATAGGTAAATTATGTACCCATATTAGTAATTGATGGCAAAATTAGGATTTGGATTCTTACTGAATGTGAAAAATTAAGTGATATGTTAAATGTTAAACACTTTGGGTCCTTAGAGGTATCCTTAATCTCTACATATAGACTTCCTCCTCAATATGACAGAACACTTTACTGTGAAGTTAATATCCAAGCCTGCATAATTGTTAGTACCATTCTACTCTACATTGCTTACTGTCTGTTTGGCTTTACCACTCACTTGTACTCACATACTTTGCGTTTTGTGAGTCCGCAGGCTTCTGGTGTTCCTCCCACCTCAGCATCCTCCCCGGATTTCTTCCTGTATAGGCCCTATCCTTGTTTTTCTTTTTTGTTCTAAAATGTTAGGGAACAGCTATGAAGTTCTCCCCACGTATTCTTAAATATGCTGATTAGGCCAGTCTGTTTTCATCATTGTTCACTTTTTCTAAAAGCGTTTAAAGGTGTGTAGTAAGTACACATTTAGTATTTTTATTCTAACAGTTCTCTTGACTACAGAAAAATGTTGTTATAATTTTTACTTGCAAAGCACATGTTCCACAAAGTACTGAGCAGCTAGTCTTCTAAAAAGCATTAATTCCTTTGTGCTTAAGAATTACTTAGATTAAGGGGTGCTTGGGTGGCTCAGTGGGTTAAAGCCTCTGCCTTCAGCTTGGGTCATGATCCCAAGGTCCTGGTATTGAGCTCTGCATCAGGCTCTCTGCTCAGCCGGGAGCCTGCTTCTTCCTCTCTCTCTGCCTGCCTCTCTGCCTACTTGTGATCTCTGTCTGTCAAGTAAATAAAATCTTTAAAAGAAAAAATTTTTTAAAAAATTTTAAAAAAGAATTACTTAGATTAAGTTATAAAGATTTTAGAAGGTTTAACAAAAAGCCTATACATTTTTACTGTAATGTTTGTTTAATTTTAAAATGGGCTCAATTAGCTCTAGATTATTAAATAATTGGGAACCTTTGCTAAAGGAAAAATTCGTAAAAGTATTTATACACGTAACTCTGTAACTCGTGTTATAATTCCCATCTTACTTCTCTGGCCCTTTGTCTTATGAGTGTTCTTTTCTCTTAGCTCGATAAAGATGACATGGTATACATGGAAGCGTATGACAAATTGCTAGAGTCCTGGCTAACTTTGGTTCAAGATGACAAACATTTCCATAAAGGCTTTTTCACCCAACATGCCGTTCAAGTTTTCAATTCCTATATTCAGTGCCACCTCGCTGCTCCAGATGGCACGAGGAATTTGGTAAGTTTCAAGCTAGATTGTAAGTAAAAATCCATTTCATCATAACTCTCTTTTGTCTATTTTATCCTATTATACATTGTAGAATACTAGAAATTTAGGAAGAGCTTCTTGAGAAGATTTGCTGAGAGCATTAGAGCAAAAGTTACCCCATTTTCTAAATGAGTTCACGTTTTGTGTGGTGCTGGTTGTAGTTACCCCATTTTTCTTCAGTTCTCACTGAAAACCTGTGTCTTCCACCTATGTCTTCCTAGTTGTCCAGTGATACTTTTTGTATATAAAGGACCTGGATCTTAAAAGTGTCAGATTTTCCAGTGACCGAAATTAAATTCTCTGGTGTGGGAGGTGGTTGTGATTGCATTTTGCTGTTTATACATGTGCACCATGGTGGGGTGATACCCTTCATTTCTTTCTCTTCTGTGTCTCCCTTCCCCCGTTCTTCTGTAACTGCTAGCATCATCGAGCATAGTTAGTTGGCTCTGTCCACCTCTCCTTTTCCTGTGATGTTGCTGAAGTACAACAGAAATGTATGATTCATTGAAATAAGCAGTGCAGTTCCTCACTCTCTATTTCTTTCTTCGATAATAGACTGCCAATGGTGTGGCCTCTCGTGAGGAAGAAGAAATAAGTGAACTTCAAGAGGATGATCGAGACCAGTTTTCAGATCAACTAGCCAGTGTAGGAATGCTAGGAAGAATTGCTGCAGAACACTGTATACCTCTTCTGACAAGGTACACACAGTCCAAAGAAACCCCATGGAGCAAATATTCTCTATTCACAATTCCCTGGAGAGCACTTAAAGTGTTTAAAGACTTTAAACACCCCCACCCCGTATCCCAGCACACTGGAACAAATGGACAGAAACATACTCATGATTGCATTCCTTGGCTTGTACATTTGGAGCCCAGGCCCTACAGCATAGATGGCAGAGAGATTGTGGAAAACATGGTATGAGAAACGATTTGACCCGTATCAATAAAAACTTGGAATAACCAGTTTTCAAATGCCTGTTGTAAACCTTGATTGTTTGTAAAGCAATGTTTTAATTCTATGTCATATACAATAAATCACAATTCCTATACTGCTATGAGAACAGTTGTGTACTATAATATTTTTATATATGTGTTTTTGTGCTAACATCTTAATTTATGTTGTCTAATAAATGGAAATTATGAGTTGTTCTAGATCTTTGTGTATTGAACTTTATGAAGCTTTGGGTTTTTTCCCCTCCTCTTTCAGTTTATTAGAAGAAAGAGTAACAAGGCTCCATGGTCAGTTACAACGACATCAGCAGCAATTACTTGCTTCACCTGGTTCAAGCACTATTGACAACAAAATGCTTGATGATCTGTATGAAGATATTCACTGGCTTATTTTAGTTACAGGTTGGTTGGTTGTTTCTTTTTAAAATGTAATTGCCAACTGAGCAGTTTAAACTTCATATGTTAGAAGAAGCTTCATATGTTAAAACAAATAAAAGTCCATACATAGTGTTGGATGAAATTTGAATACAGCTCCTGTATATCACAGAGCTGTGGATGCATTTTTTAAAAAATACTGGCTAACATGTATATTTAATGCCTTTTGCATACCCAATGACATGTGGAATTCATTGCAACTCACTGATTTAGTACTATTTTTTTTCTGTTTAGTTCTATTAGCAGGTTTTATTATTGTTACTGTACTGTTATTATCCCCATCTTATAAATGAAGAAACTGAGAGAGAGTTTTCAAAAACTAGCCCGTGGTCACACTGCTATTAATTTTTGGAGCCAGAATGCAAATCTAGGCAGTCTGACTTTTAGGGTCTTATTCTGTAACCATATTATCAGTGTTTTTGTATTTTAAATAATCAAGAAAAAAAGTCTTACTTTTTGAAAAGGCATTCCCAAATACTGATTTTGATAGAGATAATAGTAGAATTCCTATTATGTTTACAGATATATTACTGAAAATTATTAAAAGGCAGTAGATTAAAAAGCCTATATGTCAGTATGAATTATAAAATTGGTGAATAAAACATTTGTCCTTTGTATTTTGAGAGTTAATTATCTGAGAAATAGAAAATTTCTTCTCCTCAAACTTGAAATTAACATTTATAATTTACCTTCACATCAACTTAATATGATGTATGTAAATCAGATAAAACTGAAAACATTTATAGTGCGATTTGATAAATGTAGATTTGTTAAGTGTTCATTTTTAATTTTTTTTAAACTGAAGGCTACCTCTTAGCTGATGATACTCAGGGAGAGACTCCGCTAATACCTCCAGAAATAATGGAATATTCCATTAAGCATTCATCTGAAGTTGACATTAATACAACACTTCAAATTTTGGGATCTCCAGGAGAAAAGGCTTCTTCCATCCCAGGGTACAACAGAACAGATTCTGTGATTAGGTAATATGAACTCTATAGCTGTGCTCTTGTAATTTATACTGTTTTATAAATTCTGAGTTGATGGGTAGATGACTTGAGTGTTAGGCACGTTGTAAATCTGATACATGAAAGAAAACTTGGAGAAGCCTTGAAATAAACAAGGATGGCAAGTACTCAGTATATATAAGTAATGCCACTCTGGTGAGAATTGACAGCTATATCCTGTACTGAGGAAAACAAATGTAAAAGTATTCTGAATACAGTGAGACTTTGAAGGGACATTTGATCTAAAGTACTCTGAACGTATTCCATGTCCATCAGAAAGCAGTGCTAACACAGTACAGGCACCTTAAATGAATGAAACAAAGTATGTGAGATTCTTAGAAACCGGGGGAATATTAACAAGCATTTTTTTGTTGATAAAGCTAAAACTACATTTCCGTGGCTTTCTTAAGGAAAATTATGATTCTTACCTTATAAAACAGAAATATTTGTCCTGAATATGTGAAACTTGAGAGTCCTGTCAGGTGAAGTTAGAAGATAGTAGTGTGCCTCAGATGAGAATTGACTTTGATCTTCCTATTAGTAGTGGCAAAATTTTCATTAATTCTTAATGGTGAAATTAAGGCGGGATACACCTAGACAAATATTCTCCTAAAAGGGGATTTGAAAACAGCATTTTGGATTTCAGTATCTTTAAATTTAGGTTTCAGGCAGAAATATCAATAATGAAATAACACTGGTTTTGCCAGTTGCAAAATTAGTAACTCCAGCAGGGTGCTGTCCCCCTCATCTTTTTAATTTTAATGCAAAAATACATGGATATCATTTACACCTATGCAGTAGAAAGTGATTTTTTTTTAAATGAACTATTACGTTAATATCAAGGAAATGTTTGAGAATTTATTTCCTTTATTTTATTCTCTTGTTTGAAATAAAATATCAATGCTTTATGGAAAAAGTTTTATTCTTTATGGGATTACTATAGGCATTAGATTAGGTGCTTGTGAAAATCATCACTTTTGCTTTGACTTGATTCATGGTGAATGTTGATTTCAAAGGCAGTTCATTTCAGGGTGCTGTCATATTATATTCTTTGTCACATTTCTTGCCTCAGCAGTACCATCAGGAATGCTTTCCTTGTATTTTCAGTGCTTTTTCAATTTTTGCCAGTCTCAGGTATCAGTGTGGGAGCGAAACATTTTTGTATCTGAGAGCACAGACTATGGAGGGTTGAGATGAGGGTTGGAAACAAAAATTGTCTTTTTTTTTTCTTTCCAGTCCAAAAAGTTAATTTGAAATTGAAGGGTATATGAGAGAAACATTCCTAGTTTGACTTTAAAAAGTTCACATTTCTTGAAGAATTTATCCTTCAACAAATAATTATTGAGTACCTAATATGTACCAAGTACTGTTCTAGGCATTTGGGATACATCAATGACCAAAACAGACAAAAATCAATCCCCTTCTAAAGCTCTTTATAGGGGAAAGATAAATAAATAAATCATATGGTGTGTTAGAAGACCATAATACTGTGGATAAGAAACTGAGCAGGGTGAGGAGAATCAGCAGTGCCGATTTCAGAGATTTCTATAATTTTTAAATGTTGTGATCAGTATAGGCTTTATTTAGAAGGTGACTTGTGAGCAAGGACTTGAGGATGGTAAGGATGAGGCCATGATGTCCTGGGGAAGAGCATTCCAGGCAGAGTGAATGCAAAGGCCCGGTGGCATGCCTGGCATATTCAGGCAACAGTTGGAACTATCATTGTGGGTTGAGCAGAGTGAGATGGAATTTTGTCAGAAAATGGAGGTAGAAGAGAAAATAGAGGGAAATCAGATAAAGTCTTTAGCCTTCGCTCTGAATGAAGTGGGTGCTGTTGTAGGGTTTTGAACAGAGAATGTTAAAAAGGTTACTCTGCTACCTTGAGAGTAAACTATGAGTGACAAAAATGGAGGCAGGGAGACCAGTGAAGAGGTTAATTGAAGTAATCCAAGGGAAAGATGATGATGGTCCAAATCAGAGTAGATGTTGCAAGAAGTTAAAGAGAGCTTTCTTGGACTTATTTTGCTGACTTTTGGATTATAAAATGAAAAGTTAATCCAAGATTAATTTGTAAAGTATTGGGAAGTGTGAGTGCTGTCTGAAATACAAAGTATGTTTAGTTTAGATAGCATACTTAAGAAATTAAAGTAGGATTAGGAATTTAAACTATCAAGAATTAAAAAATATTTCAGTGTAACATTGTGTGTCCACTACACTTAAATGAAAAAAATGTGACATTTTCATCAGTTCAACTCCCCTATGTGCCACGGTCCGAGGATACAATAGAAGTCTGATAAGAGTGATAGAGGAGCACCGAGGTTTACCTAACCTGTTAGTAGGGGAAGAATTAAGGGGTGCTTTTGGGAAAGGTGGCATTTAACCTGATATGATAGTTGGGGGCTGAATAGGAGTGCAACATACAGCAGAAGGTGAACAGTATCCCAGGCAGTGACAGTAGCCTAGGCAGAGGCCTGGAAGTGAGAGTGTGGTGTGAAGCAGGAGGCAGTGTGTTGTTGCTTACGTGTCAGCATAGAGGGAAAAGGTCTTTGTGGAGATGGAGAAGTAGGGATGGTCTTTGTATTGGGTGAGAAAGAGTGAAAATAGGGAGGTGAAGTGATCACACCATAGTAGTAGGATAATACTGTGGAAAATGGATTTAAAGGATGACAAGGCAGGTTAGGCAGCATTTCCATTAGTAGGAGGGTGAAAGAGGCAGATGGTTCTTTCAGAAGTAACCCCATGGGGTACAGCAGTGCGGATATAGGAAGGGTCCCAGGGGAGCCTCAGCTTTATCTACCTGCAAACTGCCTGTGCTACTCTTCTTTACCTTGCTCCCCGCTTTACAAAAGAAAGGCAAAAACTCTTACTCATTCTGGATCTTATCATAATGGATAGGCAGGTGTGTAAAAATGTGCAGAGTGCCAAATAAAGGGACAGTTCCAAATGGTATGGTGTTGGGAGTGAGTGACTGAATAATAGAGAACCAGTAATTTTACAAGTCAGAAGGTTTTCAGTCCTTTGCATTAAATGACATTGAAGGAATCAGGTTGTCGGTTAACAGATTATTAAAAATAATTTTTGATGGTGGATTTCTGTGATTTTTGGCATATAACTTGGAAGAAGTTCAAATAATTAAGGAACCCTGTTATTTTAAAAATGTTTTCCATTTATGTGAATAGATTTTCCCAGTGTTTCTATTTTAATGAAGAAGGAATCAAATCAAATTATGTTCAGCTCTGTCTCATTCTAGCAAGAAGTAGTATTTTTTCAGATATATGAACTCATTTGGAAAAACAAAATCCTGCTACATTAATTTCAATCACAAATGCATAAAATTTTATTTTTACATTTAATAATTTGTTTAAATTTGTGTTGTACTTTGCTCAATTGTGTATTAGTATTGCAATGATAGATAATCCAAAAGATTATCCAAAAGATGTTTTAAAAATAGTCTTATGATCACTGAGAATATTTTTAAATTCTATTTCAGTAACCAGACATACTTGTTTCAGATAATTAAATGGTGTGAGCAGTAAATCAGTATAAAAATATATTAAAATAATCTGGGGAAATAAAGTTGAAATAAAAATTTAAGGAGAAAAAGAAACAATGTAAAGTTTCCAACTGTTAAAGAAAAATGTGTTTATTTTTCAAATGGATGATGGTGGGTATCAGAACACTGATAAATTCCTGTGTAAAAATTCAGAAAGTTACTGTAATTATTTAATTCAAATTCTGCTAGGCTGCAAGTTATATTATTTAAAACTATTGATTCTTATGAGAACAATCTGGTACATCAACTTAATTGTATTGTGAAGTCATGGGGTATTTTTGTTCATAGCCACCCTACAATAATTTTTGAAATTCTTGATATAGGGAGTGTGTAATATATAGGGAAAAAAGATGTTCTGGGGGTAGAAACTTAAAAACTCCCAGTTTGGTGCAAGGAAAGAAATTATTTCAAAAGGACAGAATGATAAACAGTAGCTAGTACTTTCGAGACATCCAGTTGGATAAAGGACTGAAGTGTAAGATTTCATTACAAGGAGATAATTTCAGTCATCTTGAAAGCAGTAAGGAAAAGTAGCAGAAACCCAACTTCAGGCTCTCAGAATCTCTGCTTTGGCACGGATAGCCATATAATGATTTTAAAATGGATTCTTTCAGTTACACCCTTTCCTTTGTGTTTAGCTAAAGTCAAGTTAAATATATATCACTTCTGATTATGTTCTCTCCTACTCCCTCCTCCAGAACGAAGACTTTCCAACTTGACTGCAGATCATGCTCTGTTATTGAAACCACATAACCATATGAATTATGTAGTGTAGGAGAGGACACTTTCTTAGAGCACATCATTACAGAGATAATTTTTTTTTTAGCAAGACTTTTATTTTAAAATACCATTAAGAATCAAGTTTTTTTTTAGGAAGTATTTAGGACTATGGGATTTAGAGACAAGATTCAGCATTCAAAGCGTTTTAGATACGTCGATTTCCAGTCGATGACAAATGTATAAAAACAGCACTAACCCATGGGTGGTTTGAGTAGTGATAAAGTGCTGAAGAATTTAGCATTTACTCTGAACTTTTAATTGTATGTATTTCTCCATTTTGAATGTGAAAAACATCTTTAGATGGTAACGCTGAGACTTGCACGTGCAGTACGACTGGCACAGGAGGTTGTCTCTATCCATGACTCTTTGCTTTGTCTTGTTTCCTGCTTCCTGAAAGGTCAGCAGTAAAATGGGGCCTTTGTGTACAACACAGTTGATGAAAATTTCAAGTGTAGCCTGGCCTAAATTCAGAGAGTTGAGAAACAGAAAAAGGACTTTTAAGAAAAAAAATAAGATTAGATAGTCAATAAATAAAAGAATAAATGACTTCTTTTTTATACCTACAGGCTGTTATCTGCTGTTCTGAGAGTTTCAGAAGTTGAATCTCGAGCAATAAGAGCAGATCTCACTCATCTACTAAGCCCTCAAATGGGCAAAGATATTGTTTGGTTTCTAAAACGCTGGGCAAAGACTTACCTCCTGGTGGATGAGAAACTATATGATCAGGTCAGAATGTAAAATGGACTTCATTTGGATTTATGATGATAACAGTTTTCTTGGTGATTTTCTCATCAACATATAACTAAGAGCTGAACATCTTCCACATTGAAGAGAACCATATGAATGGCATGCAATTTTAATAACTTTCTTAGAGCACATCATTTGATTCAGCTTATTTTAACTGTATTAATTTACAGATTACTATTGGGAATGGATTAATTTGTGTTCTTTGTATTTGGTGTAAATATCATTTTGGTATATTAATATGAAAGTAAAGTTGACGGGAAAATCACATTGGAAGATTAAGTGGGTTGAGCATGTCTTTTTTGGACTTAATAGAAATGAATACACTTAAAATTGATGTGAAGTAAGTAGTACTTCAGATTTAGATGCTAATTTTAGTTCGACTTTTCTGTGGATTTCTTTTGAAGATGATCTTTTTTCTGACTTTAAAATTTTTGTTTTCTCTCTTAAGATAAGTCTGCCATTCAGTACAGCATTTGGGGCAGATACCGAAGGTTCTCAGTGGATTATTGGCTACCTCTTACAAAAAGTCATCAGTAACCTCTCAGTGTGGAGTAGTGAGCAGGACCTTGCAAATGACACTGTGCAGCTCCTTGTCACTTTGGTGGAAAGAAGAGAAAGGTAAGCTGATTATAGGAGGAGGACTATGTGTCTGTTGTCTGTAGTCTTTCAAGTTGCAATTACCTGGTCCTAAAGTCCAGATAGACCTTGCATTTTGGAGCAGTGTACTTTATATATATATTTATCACATTATTGCTATAAATGCAAATACAGCTTGCGCATGTTACAGTTGAGGATTGTGTTGACTATTCAGGGATTTGGCGTTAAAGAATCTTATGAGAAACATGTTTAATTCAGTAATTTATAGTTTTAAAAAAACTAATACAGAATAATCTCATTTAATTTTTTCAGGTATCCTGTTCCATTTAAAGATGAGAAAAACTTGATAATTTAATGATTTTGCAAGTTAAGAGCTGTAGTGTTTTCTACAACTCTGGAAGAGTTTCTCATTTTTCTTACTACATAAGAATGTGATTATACTACTCCTGGCATTGACTAACTCTAACTTAATTGAGTTTTTTGTAATTTACTAGGTATTGTTCCAAGCATTTCAACTACAGTATTTTATTTAATTATAGTATCAGTCTCAACCATGAGAATTAGGTCTATTATTATTGTTATTCCTATTTCATAGATCTGGAAACTAAATAAGGAGAGTAAATAAATTTGACATTGTCAAATGACTAATGGGAAATGAGTGCAAAATTGTGTGACTCCAAAGTCTATACCAAGTTTATTATACTGGACTTCAAAAACTAATTAAATTTGGTTACCTTCCATTTTTGTTTGCTTATTATACATATGATGTAAGTAATGCGTCTTACGTTTTGTTCTTTCTGCCTGTAGGGCAAACTTAGTAATTCAGTGTGAAAACTGGTGGAACTTAGCTAAGCAGTTTGCAAGCCGGAGCCCACCTCTGAATTTCTTGTCAAGTCCTGTGCAGAGGACATTAATGAAGGCTCTTGTTCTGGGAGGTTTTGCACATATGGACACAGAAACCAAACAGCAGTATTGGACAGAGGTAACAGTTCCCTTTATTTTGATAGCATCCTCTTATACCTTTCCCTGTGTGTTGCTGTAAAATACTCTGTGGAGACATAAACATGGCAGTTATACCTTTTCTTGATACTTTTCCCTTATAATGAATAGGTTGAAGCTTATTTTCATAAATACCATTTTACAGTTTGTCCATATCTGCATACATGAAAACTTCGAATAGTACTAAGTATTTTGTGGTTTGGGCACATTTTTGCCCACAACTCAAATGAAAGCCTAAAGAATCAGTGAAATAGCCCCTTGTTTTGAATGTGGAGATGCAAGCTTTGCGCAGTGGCAGTATCGTAGCCAATGAGGTTTATCCGAGGCGCGATTATTGCTAATTGAATGTGGAGATGCAGATTAACCACATATTAGTTTGCTAGGACTGCCGCAACAAAATACCACAAATTTAGTGGTGTAAAAACAGAAATTTATTGTCTGTAGACCAGAAATTCAAGATCAAGGTGTTGGTAGGGTTGGTTCCTTTTGAAGGCTGTGAGGGAGAAGCTGTTCCAGGCCTCTCCCCAAATTTCTGGTGGTTTGCTGGCAGTCTTTGGCATTTCTTACGTTGTAGAAGCATGATCATAGTCTCTGTCTTCATCTTCACATGACATTTGCCATGTGTGCATGTCTGTGTAAAGATACCAGTCAGACTGAGTCAGAGGCCCACCCTAATGATCTCTTCTTAATTTACTTATATCTGCAACATCCCTGTTTCTAAATAAGGCCTCTTTCTGAGGTACTTGGGGTTTGGACTTCAACATGTCAGTTTGAGGGGGGGTACATAATTCAACCAATAACCACTGTGGACACATTGCCTTATGTAAATTAGCTTTAAATCAGGAACCAAGAGTTACCAGTTTATGTAGGTGGATGGCCCGTAGTCCTTGTGACTAGAGTGCTCTTAATGTCTGAGAAGGGACACAGTAACAGAATTAGACTTCAGACCAGAATTTAAATAATTGTGCTCTCATATATATAGCTTTAAATAGAATTAAGATATCTTCATAAATATACATTTTCACTCAGGGCAGGACTGATTATCTGAAGTTATGTTCTCTGCCAAGAGGACTTAGAAAAGAGAAAAACAGGCAAGAGGTGTATGTATGTTGGGTTTGACCCTGTAAAACAGAGATTGGCAAATTGGAACCCACAGACCAAATCTGGCCTGCTGTCGCTTTGTAAATAAAGTTTTTTTGAAACTCAGTCATGTTCAATTGTTTACATTTGTATCTCCGGCTACTTCTGTACTACAGTGCAATTGTAATTGGATAGTTGGGCCAGAGATGAACAGAGATGTTCTGCAAAGTCTGTATTTACTCTCTGGCCCTTTGGAGACTTAAATTTCATCGTTGGGGGTGGGGGCAGTTAACAAATTGGAAAGAGATGATCGTGACAGAATTCTGTGAATGGCATTGACTAAGTCATGTTCTGTGATTGGTGGTTTTTGGAACCTACATTACTTCAGGAAGTGGTTTGACTTACATATATTGTGAAGTGATTACCATAAGAAGTTTAGTCAACATCCACCATCTCATATAGATACAATAAAAAGAAAAAGCAAAAAAAATTTTTTTCTTGTGATGAGAACTCTTTTAAGCATTTTCATATATATCATACAGCATAATAATATGTATTAACTATAGTCATCATGTTGTACATTATGCTTCTAGTACTTACTTATTCTTACCTTTCAAGTACCTTCTTCCAATTCCCCAGTACCTCCACCTCTAGTAACCACAAGTGTGTTTCTTTTTTACAGAACATTTTTTTTTTAACAAATCTTTTTCTGAAAGTTGGAATTTTTTTGTTACTTTATTTTACTATTTTATTAAAATTCCTCATTGTAAGATCATATGGTATTTTTCTTTGTCTGAGTTACTTAAGATACACCCTCAAGGTTCATCCATATGGTTGCAAATGGTAGGATTTATCATCTTTTATGCTAAATATTCCGTTTCTTATGTACCACAACTCTTTATCCATTCATCCATTGACGGACACTCAGGTTGTTTCCATGTCTTGGGAATTGTAAATAATGCTACAGTGAACGTGGGGGTACAGATGTCCTCTCAAGTTGCTGTTTTTATTTCCTTTATATTCCTGGGAATATATCATTCTCAGAAGTGAAATTACTGGGTCATATGGTAATTCTGTTTTTAATTTTTTGAGGGTCCTCCATACTATTTGCCACAGTGGGCGACACCAGTTTACAATCCCCACCAGTAGTGCCCTGGAATCCCCTTTTCTCCACGTCCTTGCTGGCATTTATCTCTTATCCTTTTGATGATGGCCATTCTAAAATGAATGAGGTGATGTCATATTGTGGTTTTGATATCCATTTCCCTAATGACCAGTGCACTCTTATTTCTTTATGTAGGCCAGAAGTTATGATGACCCTCAAAATGGGGAATGTAGGGATCCCTGAGTGGCTTAGTCAGTTGAGTATCCATCTTCATTTTGGCTCAGGTCATGATTTCACGGTCGTGTGATGACGCCACGTGTTGGCCTCTGTGCTCAAGGTTCTCTCCCTCCCTTCCCCTACCCCTACTTGCACATGCACACATGCTCTCTTTCTCTGCAAAATAAATAAAATCTTTTAAATGGAGAATGTAACGTGGTACAGTTTGTAATGCTTTATAAAGTGAGTATTTATCCAAGTTGAGGAAATAAAGTTGAAATAAATGAAACATGTGAATTAAACTTTAGAAATTATGCTTTACTATCATTGATAGGTTCTTCAGCCACTGCAGCAGCGATTCTTAAGAGTGATAAATCAAGAAAACTTTCAGCAGATGTGTCAACAAGAGGAGGTCAAGCAGGAAATCACCGCCACACTGGAGGCCCTTTGTGGCATTGCTGAGGCTACCCAGATTGACAATGTAGCAATTCTTTTTAATTTTTTGATGGACTTCCTTACCAATTGCATTGGATTGATGGAAGTTTACAAAAATACCCCAGAGACTGTCAATCTCATAATAGAAGTTTTTGTTGAAGTTGCACATAAGCAGATATGCTATCTTGGAGAGGTAAGTGCTTTCTAATTTTATCCCTTTAGGATGAGAACTCCTTAAAGTATAACAAAATAAGAGATACTTTACTTTAAATTCAATGAATACTATCTGAAATATTTTTGTGCCTCCAAAAAAGTTTCCAAAAGGCTTCAGAATTTTCCAGAAGAACCTAGAATTCAGGGGAAGGCGTATTGAAGGAATATAAATTATTGACCTAATACTGTTAGTAATAAGTGAATTTTTTATATAATATGTTATTCTATCAAACTCATCCAAATGAGGAATATTTGAGAAGACAAATAATAGAAAAATTTAATCAGTTTCTGTCTGTTGAAACTCTAAAGCTTAAAATTTTAAGTGGCAGTTTGTGTCTTTGCTTTATAAATCAGATGGATATTTAGACACTGAATTCTTTTACGATCAGTAAGCAAAGGTGCATTTTTTAATCCTTCTTAGAAATTATTTAGAAAGCTGTTTTAAAACTGCCTTAAAGGAATATATTTGTAATTGTCTGCAGATTAGTATAAATCTTGTTTTAAACCATTTCATAATGGGTTCCTGATTTGTAAATTTTTTGTTAGATCAAAGGCACCTGCTCAAAAGTAAGATGTTATTTTATAAATATTACAAATGTAGTCATAGATGCATGACTGAGAGGGCGGGCCATTGCCATTTATTCTGATGTTTAAAACCACTATTTGGTACTCTCTGCTTTTGCAAGTTAAACAGTGTTAAATCTTAAAATAATAAATGTTATATAAAAATTGAAACAGCAAAAGGACAACAGTTCTGCTGCCAAAATATTATTATCTCTCTAGTATGTGTTATGAAATGAACAACAACAATAAAAAAGGATGTCAGATTTTGTTAGAAACTGCTAATTTTTAAAATACAACTGCAATCTTTAATATATGCTTTTTCATTTTTCTTAATGTTTTATAATAGTTTAAAACAAGTATTTGAGCTACTGTTGGGATTCAGAGTAAATTTATTAGATTATAGATTCTTTTAGGGCTTATATTTTTTCCCAACTAAGATCTTCTTAGTAGTGTAATTTATGCACATTCTCTTACAGTCCAAAGCTATGAACCTATATGAAGCCTGCCTTACTTTGCTGCAAGTATATTCTAAGAATAACTTAGGGCGACAAAGAATAGATGTTACAGCGGAGGAAGAGCAATACCAAGACCTGCTTCTCATTATGGAACTTCTTACTAACCTTCTATCAAAAGAATTCATAGATTTCAGTGATACAGGTAAGATGCAGTGTAATGGTTTTAAACTTTGTTTTTATTGTCTTTTTTTAAAGCAAAGGAATATTTTTAAGTGAAATTTTATGAGAAAATTCAGTTTATAAAATCATGAAAGTCAGTCTCTTTGGTTGAAGCAAAGGGGTAGGACCAACATCCCTTCCTGCTTGGCTCTTCCCTTATAAGAATAATAGTAATATCTTGTATTTATTAGGTTCTTAAAAATGCTAAGCACTGTTTATATCACAAAGGCAAGAAATAAGTATCATCGTTACACTCATTTTGTTGATGAGAAAACAGGCACAGAGAAAGTCATGTCATGTCTACGGCCATACCACCCTGAACGCGCCCGATCTCGTCTGATCTCGGAAGCTAAGCAGGGTCGGGCCTGGTTAGTACTTGGATGGGAGAAAGTCATGTCATTTGCCCGCATATCAATAGCTAGTAAGTTGCAGGACTGGGATTCACATCCTAGCATCTGAATGGGATGCCAGAGGCCAGTCTTTTCTGAGGTACGCTTTATTTATTTATTTTTTTTTTAAGATTTTATTTATTTGAGAGGGAGAGAGTGTGTGTGTGAGTGAACATGAGCAGGGGTGAAGGGGGTAGAGCTAGAAGATGACTCCCCACTGAGCAGGGAACCTGATGTGGGGCTTGATCCCAGAACCCTGGGATCATGATCTGAGCCGAAGACAGCTGCTTAACCGACTGAGCCACACCAGTATTCTGGAGTTACGTTTATTGACTAAATCACTCCCTTGTGTCTTCTGAGGTAGCTATCAGCCAAAACTGTAGCACTTTCCAGATTGCAGCTTGGTTTAGAATCCTTGTTGGGATGAGTAACACTGAATTCTGGAGCTGAGAGGCCGCATTTGGAAGACTTAACTTAGGGGCTCACAGACAGCCTGGCCTTGGGGAAGTCAATTAGCCCTCTTCATTTATTCTGCTAAAGTGGGTATGTAATAAATGCTTTTTGAAGTGTCTTCAAAAGCTACAAATTATCATGGTGCTTAGCATTGTTCCAGGCAACCAGAAGGTAAAAGAAAGTTGTTATTACAGGCAAGAACTTTATTACTAACTGAAACATCATTTATTTACATAGTTTTCCTTCACTTGCCTCTTAATCCACTGCCAACCTTGTCTTAAAACCCAAGAGATCTTTTCTTAGAGAATAATGAATCCTGTCTAGGGCCTTCTTTCATACTTTTTGCAGACATTCATCGTAGTGGACACTTCTGACATCCTTGTAAGATTCTCTTTCTGAGTTGGGTGCTGTGACATTCCACTTTAACCCAGTACTTGAGATTCTTCCTTCTCTGTTTCCTTTATCGATTTATTTTCCTTATTCCCTGAACAACAGTTTTTTGCGATGTCTGCCCCTACCCTAGGCACTACCAGTTTTAGTATATGTGCTGCCGAAGCGAGCACGGCACTACCAGTTTTACAGTCCAGAGGGTTTACTCTCCTTCGCAGTTAATAAGGGGTATCTAGGAAAGAAGCACCGTCCTGCACTTCCCCTCATTGAATTCTCTCTATACCAAAGCCTCAGCTGCCCCTCTGTTTCTAGGCAAGGCTCTCACCAAGCGTCTTCCCATGTTTTCGGATTTGTTCAGGTTGAAGCTACTCCATCCAAGGGTTCTTAACCTTTTCTAGAGCACATGTTCCTTTAAATCTGAAGTAGTTACTGAGCCTTTCCCTTAAAAAGTGTATGTTACATCAGCCTCAGAGCTTTACCCAAGGTTAATAGTTGGTTGTGAACTCTTAGGAACTCAGCTGTAGACTTTCCAGGGCTATAAAGACCTAGGTTAAGAACCCTGTGCTCTGGGGCGCCTGGGTGGTTCAGTGGGCTAAGGCCTCTGCCTTCGGCTCGGGTCGTGATCCCAGGGTCCTGGGATCGAGCCCCATATCAGGCTCTCTGCTCAGCAGGGAGCCTGCTTCCTTCCTCTCTCTCTCTCTCTGCCTACCTCTCTGCCCACTTGTGATCTCTCTCTGTCAAATAAATAAATAAAATCTTAAAAAAAAAAAAAAAAGAACCCTGTGCTCTGAGGAGTCTGACTCAAAGTTAAGTGCTTGTATTGAAAGGGATGGGGAGGGCTGTTAAAGGTTGTGGAGAGGGAAAAGGCATCCCAGTCATCAGTTTGTGGTGTAGTCTGCCATTCTAAGAACATATTATATAGATGAATGGCAGATTTTCACAATAAAAAGTCAAAAAGATTAAAAGAAACAGCACTAGCTGATAAAATAGGTGACAGAAAGGAAAGTGATACTTTAAGTAATTATTTTTAAAATAAATATAATTGAGGGGTGCCTGGGTGGCTCAGTGGGTTAAAGCCTCTGCCTTCGGCTCAGATCATGATCCCAGGGTCCTGGGATCGAGCCCCGCATCTGGCTCTCTGCTCCTCGGAGAGCCTGCTTCCTCCTCTCTCTGTCTGCCTCCCTGCCTACCTGTGATCTGTCTCTCTCTCTGTCAAATAAATAAAATCTTTTTTAAAAAATAAATATAATTGAGATAAAATAGAAAATACTTTAAGTATTATGAAATACAACTTATATTGTAAGTGGGAGATTAGAAGCGTAAGTGGAAATGGGCTTCTGCTCTATATTCTTGAATCCTTAGGAGAGCTTGTGGCTGGAGAGCCATGTCCCACCAAGCACAAGGGCAGGATGTTTTGTACAGTCCTGTGAGCCCTATGTTTTAGGAGCAAGCCCTGGGACTTGGGTGGGAGCTTGAGGATCAGCTTCCCAGGGCTCCAGAGCAGCGCACCTTTCCTGTTAGATGCATCGAGGTTCACCAGTGCCTGGCTTCAGAACATGCCATTTTTCCAACTGGAAAGGAGACTCCTGGGGAAGAAGGTGACAGGCTGGAAGAAGTCATTTTTAAGTAGAAATGCTTTTTTTTTTTTAACCTGACTTTACCTTTTTTGTTTGTTATACAAGTAATTTGCTCTTAGTAGAAAAATTTTGAAGTGCAGAGATAGAAAAATCACCCATTCTTTGACATAATCTAGAGTCAGATATAAATGGCATTGTGGTCATTGCCCTTTTAGTTATTTTGTACAGTTTTGTGATCATACTCTAAATACAATTTTATATTCTGCCTTTTTTGTTAATGTGTTGTTAGCCTTTTCCTTGTCATTGAGATTTTTCATGGCTTTTCATGGCTGCATGGTATTCCACATTTTGGAATTTAACCTGATTTCCCTAATACTGGACATTTAGAATATGTATGATTTTGCTCTTATAACAGGTAATGCAGCAATCGCTTCTGTGGACAAATCTCTTTCTGAATTTCTGATTATATCTTTAGTACATACAGTGCTCTATAGGCTCTCAATGAATTACTTTTGAGGGTAACTGTTATACTGTATCCTTACCAACATTTAAATGTGTTAACATTTAAAAGTCTTTTTTAATGAATCAGAAGTAGTATCTTTTAAAAATTTGCATTGTTTCATTAATGAGTAGAATGAACTGTTTTGTTTTTTTTTTAACTTTTTAAAAAGATTTTGTTTGAGAGAGTGTGAGTCTCAGAGCACAAGAAGGGGAGAGGGGTGGAGGGAGAGGGAGAAGCAGACTCCACCCTGGGCAGGGAGCCCAGTGTGGGGCTCTATCCCACGACCCTAGGATCACAACCTGAGCCAAAGATAGACACTTGTCCACTTGAGGCACCCAGGCACCCAAATGAACTATTTTTTTTTTAATATTTTATTTATTTGACAGAGAGAAATCACAACTAGGCAGAAAGGCAGGCAGAGAGAGAGGAGGAAGCAGGCTCCCTGCAGAGCAGAGAGCCCGATGTGGGGCTCGATCCCAGGACCCTGGGATCATGACCTGAGCCGAAGGCAGAGGCTTTAACCCACTGAGCCACCCAGGCGCCCCTGAACTATTTTTCACTGGGCCTCTGGTTTTGTTAGGTGTTTGTGGATTTTGCTTACTCACTTATTTAGGTCTTAGGAGGATTCTTAATTTATATGCATTTTTTTATAGATTAAGGATAATAACCCTTTTTCATATCAGTAGTTATTTTTGACTGCTTTTTTTTCATGTAACATTTTATTTCTTTGTTTTCCCCTGTAGCTTTATAGCATAGAAAAATTTCATACACCTAGGAAATAAAATAAGTATTACTGTAGAAATTGTTTAACTTACAGTATAGTGTGTCAGTGGAATAGGTTTTTACTTTTATCATTGTAGAATAATAACGTAAACACAGAATATCCGCATCAAGTACTCAGAGACCCTAAAAAGTAAAATATAAAAGAATGACCCAGGGCAAAAGTAGGATAGAATATATCTAATTCTATTGCTTATTGATGTTGCAATTCTAAGACAGCTTTTTTTTTTTTTCCCCCATAGATGAGGTGTTCAGAGGACATGAGCCAGGGCAAGCAGCAAACAGGTCTGTGTCTGCAGCTGATGTTGTTTTATATGGAGTGAACCTAATTCTGCCTCTGATGTCACAGGATCTTTTGAAGGTAATTGAAGACAGTGAATGTGAACATCCAAAGTGTGTATGTTTGGAGTTAAGATGTTTTAGACAAGAATACACCTGATTTAATGAAGAGTGTATAAGTACCTGCTTATCTATTAAGTACACATGAAAACGAGAATTTTAAGTTCCTATTTTGTGTCATTCACACTCCTGTATGCAGCTCAGTGCGCAGCTTATTTCTCATTTAATTGTGGCCCAGAGTCCTGCATTCACTGATGATTAGTGACAGAAAAAAATGGTTCTTTTAGAAACTTAGTTCGAATGTTGGCAGTTCTGATTCCCTCATCATTTGTCATTAGACAACTTAAGTTATATGTTTGGGTGTATTCCACTGATACTTTTAAACGTTATTCTCAGATGTGAGGGATTGAGCTATAGAAGGCCTTTTCTGTCTACCCCATGTAGAAGTGGGATGGTAAAAAACCAAGACTACCACAGTTTAAATTTGTGTACGTTCTGATAACCTCGTGTCTTGGTTTCCGCAGTCAGTATCGGTGGTGATGAGTCTACCTTTTCTTCTTCCTTTAAGTACCACAGGGGAGGAGAGTCTCTTTCGTGAGTTGCCATAGAGGGTGAGAGTGAGGACAAAGATGTGGATGGGAAGGAAGTGGGAACGGTGTGCGTGTGCGCATGTTTGGAGCTCACGCAAGGTGGAGTGGGAGAGGGTGAGAGAAGTCAGTCACGGAAAGGAAGAAGATAGAGGTTGAGCAGTGGTTGAAAGTTGGGGTTTAAGAATAGGAGGTTCTGCCAGATTCACGCAGAGTGGCCGGGGACCACATACTTCTTCCCTGGAGAATGTTTTTAGGAGAGCATTCTGAAGCCTGTTAGCCAAGTATTCATGTAGCTAGCAGTCGTAGGGGGACATTGAGTAAGCTCTGTATATTGCTTTTTTTAGGATTTTTGGTTTGGTTTTGAGAGTTTTTTCTCATCAAATAGACCGTTAAACAGTTAGATGTGTATTAAATGTACATTGCCTGCGTTTTACTTCAGTTTTCCACGACTGTCAGCCAACTTTTGGAAGTGCGAAGGAGTGAATATTCTGTTCTTAACAATTCATATTTCTCTAACATGCTGGGAGGTAAATAAACACATGTGCAAAAGGGTTTTAATCATAGGTCATTTCGTAATTTGAAATTTGGCTGTTTTGTCTACTTTTCAAGGTAAAGAGGCTATCTGCAGTTGGCTGTAGCTTTTCTTAACCGTCCAGAAGATAATTGTTCCTACTGTGTATTATTTCTGTATACTAAAATAGTCCCTTTATTATAACTTATTTTTACATTTAATTTGGTCTTCATGTTTTCTATATCTTGAGTATGTTTTCAAGACATCATTGTACTTTAAGTTTGTCGGTTATTAATTTATTTATTGCATTAATGAATATAGAAATTAGATATCAGTAAGCATCTAAATAATATTTCTTTTTCAGTTTCCAACCCTTTGTAATCAGTACTACAAATTAATCACATTTATCTGTGAGATTTTTCCTGAAAAAATACCACAGCTTCCTGAAGATCTTTTTAAAAGTCTGATGTACTCTTTAGAACTAGGAATGACATCATATCCTTTAATTGAGCATCATTATCATTTGTCACTTGGAGAAAAAGATCTTACCTAAAGAAGTTTTTTAAATTTGTGTTTTTTAAAAAATTTCTTTTGTGTTTTAGTTTTATTTCTTTAGAAAGCAGTCATCTCTCTAACTACCTTAGTTCTGTGTTTGTTAGTTTGCCTTACCTTGTTCTCCTTTCACAGATCCCAGAGGTGTTTGGTGCCTGATCCCGAAGTCACTCTTTTCGTTAAGAGCCCCAATTAGTAATGTCATATACTGTTGCTGAGTCTCTGATCTTAGCTACCTGATAGTAGAGAAAAATAAGGCTTTTTATCAATTGTGTCCTCTTGATCAGAAACACTAGAAATCTATAGTCCAGCTCCCTCTCAGAACCACTGGAAACCTTTTCTCACATAATGGTGTATAGACATATTGCACACTAACCTACTCCCTTACCTGTATTCAGTCCTAGAATTTGCTAATAGCTATAACTTTTTAATCTTTAATAAGTCAAATATATCTAGTCTGTTCCTTGACCTTCATGATCAGAATGAGTTCGGAGGTTTGCCAGCTTTGCCTGGAAGCTTTGACACCATTAGCTGAACAGTGTGCTAAAGCACAAGAAACAGATTCACCTCTTTTTTTAGCAACACGGCACTTTCTTAAGGTAAGATGTTTGGGTGGCCTGTCGTGAAACCGTCTGCTTTAATAATTATGGTCAGTGCATATAAATCTTCATTCAAATGAGGAAATGCTACATCATTCATAAAGCAGGAAATCATTATTTTTTGTTCACTGTGCTTTCTGGCTATAATTCCCTGAATACATTATTCTCTGCTTTTATTGTGTGTTCTTGAAAATCAGAGTGGTAAAAGTAACAGGGAATTTGGTCACTTGATGATTTCGTTTATCACAGCACGGGGTAACAACCCCTTATGGTTGGATTTTTAAAAAACTGTTTTTCTTTAATTTTCAGATTTATTTAATAAATAACAACTACAACCCCTCTTTTTCTTTTTTTGGAATGGGGAAGGGCTGGAAGACTGTATGATAATCATATATTTTTATTGAGATGTTTTATGTTGTGTATTTTCAGCTGGTTTTTGATATGCTGGTTTTGCAAAAGCACAACACAGAGATGACCACTGCAGCCGGTGAAGCTTTCTACACATTGGTGTGCTTGCATCAGGTACTGGACACAAGTGTGTTCATGGGACTCTGCTCATTTTTTTAGCAAGGAGATTATTCATACAGAGAGTGGGCCTTTAATACTTCTAGTTCTTAGAGAATCTGTGACTCATTGCTTCCATTCTGTTTCGGTGAGGCTGTATTTCTTTATTTCCTTGTCACTTGTGACTTTTTTGTTTATTTGACAGTCTTTCAGTTAGTAAGGACTTCTTTTCCTTTCTCCACTGTTGTGAATCATCCTTTGCATTGATTGCTGCCCTAAAGCTTTTCCTTAAACAAGTGCTAGAAACCAGGAATCAGCCTGAACGAATAGTAGTGATGTGGTTTTTGTTCTTGAGGAACTCACAGTACAAGGGAGACCAGATGAGAAGACCACAGACCCAGAGGAGTCTGCCTTAGGAAAGCATGGAAATTAGCAGTGTGTATTTTCTGTCATAGTATTCAAAGTGTATTACTTCATATTACGCTATGAAAAAGAGTGTATTTTTTCTTTTTTTGTTCAGTCTTTAAAGACTCTGAAGTACTCATTCAGTGGGGGTTAATATAATGGAAGAAAAGTTACACTAGCTCACCTGTCCCTTCCCTATTCCAGTATTTCAGTCCCTTCCCTAGTCCCTTCAGGTATATGAGAAAAACCATATTGGGTCATCAGCTGCCTTAGTTACCCAACACTCCTTTCCCCTTTTTTGCTGTCCCCACCCCCGCCACCAAGCACATGTAAATGTCCCTCATGACTAAGGGATTTACTTTTTTATTATTATTATTACAAAAAAGCTTTGGCTTTTTTTCCTTGTTTAGAGTCCATAGTATTTGCTGTGAGTGGCACTTGGAGTTTGATTTTATTTACCTGTTTAATAAAGATAGGATTTTGAGGCCTTTCATGTTACTTAAAGACTCCCTGTAGACTTGTGCCACCTGCACCCCAGGCTGAAGTTATTCTCGGACTTCAGGTCTTGCTGTGCTCTTTAGGTACTACTTTCTGCAGATGGTGCCCAACTCAGGTCTGTGGCCTTCTGCTGTCATCTTACTTCCTTATTGCTTACTAGGAGGATAGGTGTCTTTTCCCTGTAGATATAAGCCATTGCGTTTCAGTTGCCTTTAAAAAACAAAACAAAAAAACAGATTTACACATTGTAGAAAGGAGAGCAGGGCTTTAGGTTTAGCTCATATAAAATCTTGCTGGGTCTGGCCCTAGAGGGGCTATCATTTAGGGAAATGATTTGAGTTTATACTTACTCCTCTGTGAGAGGTTTGTTTCTTGGAGAGAGCATTTCGGGTGGCCATCGTGGTTTCATGCTTGTGGGTCAAGGATGGTGCCTTACTCTTCCTTTCCAGACGTCATTAACATTTCACTTCACCATTTGGTCTGTCACGATATCCCAAGGAGCTAATGAAAAGTACTGTCAGATCCACTTGTTTCCAAGAGCGCTCATCCTGAAAAGCTGTTTTGTTTGAATGTCCCTGAACCCCAAACCTACTCCTCTGTATAAGGCTTTATGATAGAGGGCATTAGAAACAGAATCTCTACACATGCACCCCCACCCCACTCCCATGTTCCTGTGTTTCTCCTGCCCTTCTCCCAGAGCCATTGGGTCCATTGCTGGTTCGGAGCTACATTTGCTCAGTGTTCTCCTTCCACCTTGAGAAAGGACTGAGATACAGTCCTCCCACTCTGCCTCCTCCTTCCAGACAACTCCTGTCTGCCTTTGTGTGACTCTGCTGTCCTCAGAACTGAGTCAACAGTATATCTATATAAACCTGGAAAACTGTTGAAAGTCAGGTTGCAGACTTAGAGTATATATAAAATGCAAAATAAATACGAAAAATGTGCTTGGAAAACAGAGAAGAGGAACACAACAACATTGGTAATTGCATAACTTCTGGAACCAAGCAGCCTGGATTCTTGCTGTAAAAGCAGTGCAATCAAAAAAAGGTGGGGGGGGGCGCCTGGGTGGCTCAGTGGATTAAGCCGCTGCCTTCGGCTCGGGTCATGGTCTCGGGGTCCTGGGATCGAGCCCCGCGTCGGGCTCTATGCTCCACAGAGAGCCTGCTTCCTCCTCTCTCTCTGCCTGCCTCTCTGCCTGCTTGTGATCTCTCTCTCCGTCAAATAAATAAATAAAATCTTTAAAAAAAAAAGGGGGGGGGATGCAGTGCAATCCTGGACGTATTATATCACTGTATATAAGAACTTCATCTGTGGGACAGAAGTATAAACAGTACCTACCTCATAGGATTGTTATAAAAAGTGAGTTACGAATGTAAATGACTAGAACAGTACTTGAAATATAAACTTCCAGTAAATCTTAACTGTTAAAAAGAGTTGTCATGATCATTTCACAATGTATTCAAATATGGAATTACTATGTACATGAACTAATATAATGTTATATGACAGTTATACTAGAGAAAAGACCTGTTATATCCTGCCTTTCAGAATCCCACAAGCCAGTACCTGATGTGATCTATTGTGTGACATTTAAGGAAGATAAATGTTCTTACGTGTACTTTATCTCTTCAATAGGCTGAATACTCTGAATTGGTTGAAACATTACTGTCAAGTCAACAAGACCCAGTTATTTACCAGAGATTAGCAGATGCCTTCAACAAACTCACTGCAAGCAGCACTCCTCCTACGCTGGATCGGAAGCAGAAGATGGCCTTCCTAAAGAGTTTAGAAGAATTTATGGCAAATGTTGGTGGTCTCCTTTGTGTAAAATAAACAACAAAACTTTATGCTTAATTTAGATCTTTCTGCAAAGTGCACTGAATTGCTAAAAGCTGACTTGAGTCTTGTCCTGTTCTTCAGTTCCTTGGTCGTTTTGGATTTCGGAGAGCCTGAAAGTTTGATATTTAATGCAGTGAAACAGGAGAGGTCACTTTGAATCAGCTTCTGCTGTTGGGTGTTAGCCACAACCTGTCAAATATGTCTTGTAGATTTTGAATGGTGATTTAGGATTTTCAGTTCCATATATGTGCAAACAGATATGGCACCATGAAATGCATATTCAGTGCCTTCCCCCCCTTATCAAAACATTAGGTGGCTAGACAAAGTTTAGAATTTTTGTTAAATTAAATATTAGATGGACATATGCTCCCTGTTATTTCTCAAAATGTTGTCCATAGATCACCTGCGTCACTCAAGGAGCTGGTTGAAAAGGTAGTTCTTGGGTCCAACTGTAGATCTTCAGAGTCATAATTTCTGTGTGTTGGGCCTTGGATTCTTCATCGTAATAAGCCCCTCCCCTCTGCCACCCCAAAAGTTTTGAATCAATGCAAAAGACATTGGAAACTCCTAAGCGGTTTTGTGCTTTCAGACTTTTCCTCCCTTCGATGATAAGGTTTATAATTGAGCAGGCTGAAGACACACCGGATGTTTGTTGGCTTCTCGTAGCACACGCTCTCGCTGTCTTTTGTGTAACACCCCTGGTGCCGCGGGTTTTGTGTAATGCGGGTCTCTAATCACACTCTGATGCCTCAACCTACGGAGGAGAATACATGTCTATTTTTGTTCCATAAAAAGAACTTTAGGAACTGTAGCCATTTCATTGCCTTAATTTTAAGAAGAAAATACAAAAAAGAGCAGATTTGTTTTAGTAAGAAATCAAGTCTTGATGCTTCAGAGTTGGTTTAGGGTGTTAGCTGCTATGAACCTGGTGCCCTTTTGATCGTGTATCTATGTGGCTTTATGAGTGAAATGAAAGGCTCATTCATTTGTAGTCTAACTTTTTGAGTATGTTATCTATGTATCTCTTCAGCCATGTAGCCATGGCTAATAATCTACTCTGAATGGCTTGCTTAAGCAATAACTATTTTAAAGGATGTGAATTACTGATTCATACAGACTATTATACATTGGGGCATTAGGGGCAATAATTATGCTAGAGTGGACATTCTCCTCATTTCACAGGAGCCATGTAAATTTAAGAGATTAAAAAATTCCTATTTAGATCCTCTAGTTTGACTTTTCTAATCAGGACTTTTGTACTGCTGCCATGCTCCACTTAATTCTGTGTGCCAGCTTAAATTATGGAAATGAAAGCTAATTTGTAAGCTGCAGGCATATGAAACTGCCCACTTCAGTGTCAGAAATCCCACAGCACAGTGACAGGACTGTGGTGCAGGCGCACTCTGCCGCTGTGCTTCCAGGGGGTGGCCTTTCTCCTTCTGTGTTCTGGAACACGCTCAACTGTCCTTCGAATGTAGTGTTGCTATCTGAATTGCATATGGTATATGCACCTTCACATGAGATGCTGTGCAAAACTTTGTATAACTCTGCTACTAACAGTTACAGTTAACAAAACTGGAGCATCGAAATTACACCCACCCTGTGCATGTGACGTTAGACGCGAGTGAATGCAAAGCCTGGGCCGTAACTTTGTAAAGAACATTACTCTTAATTCGATCACTGTTAAGTAACAACTGAGGTGGAGCAAAAATATCTTAAAAGACAGGTAGGAAAAAACTAATATCACTCTTCATGAAATATACATACTATATTTTTAAAAACACTTCAAACAAGTGCATTTATTTTTAGATTTCCTCTTCTTTTTTCCCCTTAACGTGAAGTCTGATGTGGCAGTGTTCTTGGTGTTTTACGTTTCCCAGCTCCCTAATACTTTCTCAGTAGTTGTGAGCTGTACGTCTCTGTGTGTTCAGTAATATAGTCCCTTTGCCAAAGGACGCTGAAATAACACAACTGACTGGGAGGGTCTGCTGGCCATGATGAAACTATAATCAGATTGTTAAAAGTAAAGATGAGTAGGAAACAAATGACTTGTTAAATAAAAAGGCATCAGTATTTAGTAACTTTTCTATAGACAGAAATGTATCTGCTGAATTGGCCCAGATGTTATTACAATACTGCAATTTATCAGTTTCAGTTAAAGTGAGATTTACTTCAGATTGGACCAAATGATGCTTCAGTATCACCAGCATGTTGATTAGTGGCAAAGGGGAAAACGGCCACCACCATTTTCTAGGTAATGGGGGTGCCACTTTAATTGCAATGGCTAAGACGTCTTTTCAGGGTGTTTGTGTATGTTTGCCTGGTTGAATATTTGCTTAGTTTGGGTCTTTTGTTTTACTTTGTCCAGTTTTGTCTTTGGCTGTTTACTGGCTCTTTGGTTTGGGGGGTTTTTGTTTTAATGCTCTTGGCCCAGTGCATGTAAAGAACACTGGCTTAATTCCAGTAAATTGGTTCCTACTATTAAACTAAGTTTTTAAAAGAGCTTTAAAAACAAAAACATTATTTTTGCCCCCGTTTTTATATGTTAAAGGGACACTGTCAAAGATATGATTTTTAGAATTTTGTGTTTTACAAAATTTCTGTTGTTCATATATAGTATCCTTTAACTTAACAGTTTTTCAGTTCATTCTTTATTTGACTTATTTCTGTTTTTATTTTCCTTGCCTGTTTGTTTCCCAAAGTCATAGTCTCTACAGAGTCCCACGGCACAATCACTAGGGACTTGGTCCTTTCACAATTTGTATCCATGTAACAGCACCTGTAACTGTATTCTTGTAGCTCTGTTAAAAGGATTAGTTTGTCTTTACAGTCCTTCTGGATAGGTGGCTGCCTGGGTAGCTAAACTATTTGACAGTGTCCTTCTCAACACATTTATCCTGGTCTTTCTGCCTTGCTGTCTCTTAATCTCTTGGAAGACAGGGGGAGCATGTTAACATCACTGCATTGAGGTTTTTTTTGTCTGGTATAAAGTATGACATGTAAAAAAAAAAAAAAATCTTTGCAATATTTTTCAAATTTTAAGAATTTAGTCTTATTTCATTGTAAACCATGTATCTAATTACATTACAGTGCTCTGTTCAGATATGATGGTTACACCTTTTTTTTTAGTTTTCACTTCACAACCAAGCATCTCTATTATTATAACTTACCCCCAGCCAGCAATATTTAACACTCCCCTTACAGTCTTTGATTGAATTTTCTCTTTTACCAAGACATCAAGTCTTTGTCTTTCTAATATCACCATATTTCCCATTTCAGTTAATACTTATATGAATCCCTCAAGTATTGAAGAGAACTAGCTTTCAGTTTCAAGGATTTCAGGTGTGAGTATCCTAGTATTCACTGTCAGTTGAACCCTTAAAACCCCTTTTAAAACAGTTTTACTTGTTTCTGTGTGCCACTTCCATCATTAGAGGTGGTTGTCATTAGACCTTATAAGTTAGCTGTCTCTGACAGATAATTATCATTATTGGTTCCTGAATAAAATATTAACTTAAAGCAGAAGGAACCTCAGAACTTCTTAGTGTTTGTGGGTTTTTTTTTAACAGAATAAGGAACTGATTTGACCTAAGTTTTTTAACATAATTTTCTATAAATTCTACAAAACAGCATAGCCGATTTGAGGATATAATAATGTTTTAAATTATTTTAAAATGCAAGTGGGTATTCTCTGATTTGGTAAAACACTATATTTAAGAATTCTTCAAAAATTGATTTTCTAAAATTAAAAAATGTCCAAAGTAGGTATGTTGCTGAGCTCAAATTAATTTGAAGTACCCTGGTGAAAGCTGAACTTTAAATACTTAAATTTAGATGTGAGAAATGTGAAATATTCCTCATTAATGATAATGGGAACCCATAACATACTTAACCAAAGAATATATTTGGTTCAGGTAAAGATACAAACCTAATAGTGGGCATCCATTCTTTTTTTAAAGAGGATGGATGAAGTAATGTGTTTCTGGCCTGTAACTCTCTCTACTTTGGATAGACTGAAATATTCCACGACCGCTTCAGTGGTGATTGGGAGGTGCAGCTGGCACATTAGACTTCTGAGACTCACCCCAAAAACCATCTTCATCCACCTCACCCACCGGGGTTTGTGCTTCACTTACTCCCAGGCCTTTCCACCAGTCGAGAGAATTTGTTGTCTCTCTTTCAATCCATATTCTTAGGCCTCTTAGCTATTAGGAGCTGTCAGAGTGTACTAATAGCATATTTTCCTCACCTGCAATCGAAAATACTGCATCCGCACCATGTACCTGATGGGGATCTGACCTCAAGTGTGTTCTGAGCCCGGGCTTCCTGGCGTGGTGTCTTTTTACCACCTAAGATTATGACAAATTGCAAATACTGGTATTACGATTTGGTTCTCTGTACAAAGAAAGAAGCTCCATGCAGTGAGTTTGTGGTTTAATGGTCACAAAATGTTAGCACTGCTACCATTCAGCACGTGTAAAATTTTTTAAATTTATAAATATTAAAATTTTAAACTTACACTAAGACTTTTCAGTTTTTTTAAGAAACCCAGGGATGAGTATACTGTTTAAATATTTACCTCTATTAACATTACTGAAGGTATAAAGTTGCATTTAATTTTTCAAAAGATGCTACAGTATGATTTTAGGAAATAAGGCTATGTATTGAGCCAATTACAAGCTGAATATCAAATTGATAAAATTTTATTTGTATTTTTAAAATCCATAAATGGGAGTTAAATGTGTCTTTTCACTAAATATTTTTATTACATTTTTGTTTTGACCATGTGTGATTTGTTCATGGGTATTTAGCTAGACTGTTTTATGAAGCGTACTGAAATGGTGCTAGTTCATTTGCCGTATAGGATGTTTGACACGGGACATTACACCGTCATAAGATAATTTTGAATAAAAAACATGAGACATATCTGTATAGATAAAATAGAGATTTGCATTACCTTTTGGGAAAACACCCCAACCCTAATAGAGTATTCAGAATTCAGAAAGAGAAAGGTTTGTTTATATTCTGTAATATTGAGCATATTTATTTTTTTATTTCACCTCACAGTCTTGCAAACATTTCCAGAGTTATTAGTCAAATCACTGGATTTGGGCATATTTGTAGTAAATATTATTAGTAGTTTGGGTCATTCTTTCTGGGCTTTTAGGGAAAATGGAGAATTACCATCCTGTTCTGTGTTAGACTTAACAGACTTTGACCCTTTCTTCAGTCTTAAGTCTTGTAAACATGTGCGGTGGAAAGTTAATTTTTTTTAAGAAAAGCAAATGCTTGAAATATATTTATTTTAAACTTGGTTTTGCTTTGAATATTCATTGATTTATTATGGTATTTCTTAGATTATGTTGAAATGTGATTCTATTCCAAGGGTAGATGAAGAAAAAGCAGGTTGTAGAGTACATGTTGAGTTTTTGTTTCACCCTCTTTCATTATTAAGGAGGGATGTTAGGCACAGACTAATCACCTGTCATTTGAAGAGAGCCATAGGTGATATTTAAGGTCCCACATATAAAAATTAGTTTTTTTAAAAATTCATCTTTAATGGTTCTCTCTAAAAATACAGTCATTTGTGAATAACGCCTCTGGTGCATTGATTAGATTATGTTACATTTTTGTTTGTGTTTTAAGCATAGCTTCCCAGATTGGGTCTTGTGCATTCTTTGTAATCTCAAATGGCGGTTCAGTTTGACTTTCTTTTAAAACTAAGTGGAAGCAAAGACAGGTTCAGTGAAACTAATGAGAAAATCTCAGCTCAGATATTCCATACAGTACTAATAGCAGCGTTATGTCTCATTATTTTTAACGACTAGCATGACTATGAACAGAGGTAAGTCACTGATGATTCCTGGAGTTGAAGAATGAAAAAACTGAAGTGAAGCATGCGTAAATAGGGATGTGCTATGTATTATTTCCACAGTAGTTAGTGGTTTTAAGTTTTGATGGTTTTCATGTCCATTTACTTTGCCAGGTGAATCTTCAAATATTCCTATTAGTAAGCCTAAGATCTTAGGCTGCAGTATTCATTTGTACACCTGCTTATAACTGTGTTGCCCTGGATGGTCCTTTCTGAGGACTCACCTGGTAAAACCTTTTGAACTGATACAGTACAGGGGAGAGGCAGAGAGACTTAAATTCAATTCCTAACTAAGCTATCTAGGTTTTATGTTAATTTCCATGGGCCTATCACTTACATCATAGGACTAAAAGTGTTGTTAATTCTTCCCGAAGGAAAAATTTTAAACATGGTAATGGATATAATAGTAGATGCTCAGCAGATTCCATTATATTTAAAGATTATTTCCAAGAACACATTTTGATCAATAAATGTGTCCTAATACAAAGTCTAATACCTGATTGTCATTAATTACTTTCAAATACTGTGACACCTACACATCAATAAAATGTAACCTTCTAGCCCTAGCCAAACCACCATGTTGATACTGGGATAGAGTTCACCATATTATTTACTGTTTCTTTTCTATATGGTAAAATCGATTAAGTCAAGTTGGTGGTTTCATTTCTGTTGAATGTTCCTACAACAATAACAATCCTAAAGTGATTCCTAAAGTAAGTTTCATGAATCACTAATTCTTTATAACTTAGTGTTATCAAATAAATTGGAGAAATAAAACAAGTGGGGGTTTGGGGGGTTGTTTTTTTTGTTTGTTTGTTTTTACTATGTGAAGCTAAAGCTTTACTACACTAATGCACATTGGAACCTCTAGAAGATCTTAATGAGATTTTCTTTACCTTATTTAATGGTTTCTTCTCAAAGCATCTTATGGGACTAGAATTCTAGCGAACATCCTTTCCAACATGCTTAGGTTGAATAATCTGGTGATACAGTACTTGACGAATGGAAGAAAAAGACTGTGTTCTTGTAATTATGGGTAATTACTAGGTATTTTTTAGAAAGGGAAAAACGAAGCTAAAGTTCATCTTACAAAACATTTTCAAAGTAATCTTCATGCTTTTTATGTACCATTGCAAGATGAACAAAAATAATTTCTGAATACACAAAGGAGTAATTCCTGGATTGAAACTGATTTGAAAGCATCTTTCAAGTCTAGTTTAACTTGACAGATAATCTTCACTTTACTTCAATAATAAATTGCCTTTGATGTTTTACATTTCTTCATGATTTTCAAAAACTGTTAAATTACAATGCAAACATTTCACCAAGAAAATTCTAATCTTCATGCAGTAGAGACGTGCTGTCTGGGCAGTCAGCACTCTTGGTGAAGGTACAATTATATGAACTTCCTGACATCTAGGTCACTTTATAAAAATAACACATAGCCGTACCCATCACATGAAGCTACCTTGTGTCTCGCATGTTATGAAAGCAATTGAAACTTTGAAAGTTAAAAAGATGTTTCTTTTTCTTTTTTTTTAAGATTTTATTTATTTATGACAGAGATAGCAAGAGAGAACACAAGCACGGGAGCTGGAGAGGAAGAAGCAGGCTCCCACTGATCAGAGCTTGATACGCCACTGGATCCCAGCACGCTCGGATCATGGCCTGAGTGGAGGTCACGTAATGACTGAGCCACCCAGGAGCCCCTAAAACGATGTTTCAAACCAAAAATAATTTGCTTTAGCATAAATTTTCTGGTAATTTACAAGTCAAGGCAGTCTCATATGTATGGACACTACCTCTGTAAAAATGTACTGCCGTAAAAGTTGGTTATTGTTTCTTGGTTCATGTTACTGATTTCTTTTAGTTCTATATATTTTTCTTTACAGCCTCTTTGCTAAGTTATATCTGGTTTTGAAATATTTAGTAGATTTGTCTTAAGTTCAAAGCATTCCAAGTAAATAAAGCATGTTATAGACCTGCAAATAGTACTTAAAATTATGGAACTCAACAAAGTTGTAAACCTCTTTTATGAACTATTGAATGTCATCATTTGACAGCTGAGCAATTCATGTATATCCTCATCCCCCCAAAAAAGCACTTAAAGCTATTCAGAAAATACATAACTTAGCAAGATCATAAAATTGATAAAGGAAGGTAGGAACATAACATTGATTGCCTTGGGGAATGGAAAAGTATCTCACTTGAGTTTCGGTGACAGTGAAGCTGGAAGGGAACCTCTCTTACACTATGTGTTATGTGGTAGGTACTGTATGCTAGATGTCTTACATATTGAAGGCACTTGACTCTGAAGGCTCTGAAGGACTCCTGGCAAGTCAGCTGACCAAAAAGTACCTATCATTTTCATGGATAATGTTGTTGCCTCATAATTGCATTATTTGCCAAATTAGTAGTGGGTCTTATTTCAGCATGTCATCGTTCACCAATCAGATCTTGAGCTCATTTATATCGCTTGCATTCTATAGCTAACTCCCAAATGAAAAATGCCTCTAATCCTGTCAATATTACAAAGCCTCAATTTAATGTCTTAATGCTTCTATTTTTTTTTTTAAGATTTTTTATTTACTTGACAGAGATCACAAGTAGGCAGAGAGGCAGGCGGGGGGATGGGGATGGGGGGAAGCAGGCTTCCCGCCAAGCAGAGAGCCCAATGCGGGGCTCATCCCAGGACCCTGAGATCATGACCTGAGCCGAAGGCAGAGGCTTTAGCCCACTGAGCCACCCAGGTGCCCTTAATGCCTCTATTTTTAAATTTTTTTTTTTAAATTCCTGTATTAAGACTGGGTAAACTAGACAGAGGTTTGAATTTAATATTTGTAAAACGGACATCTAGCTTTAAATGCAAAATAAGCTACCTGGAATACGTTTAATTTGAAGGGAAGCTAAATCTTAAATTTTGTCTATGCCATCATTCTTAGGTGTAATTTATAAGATAGAGAAAGGAGAGGAAACAGTTCCCATCAAGAGTCAGCATTTGGGGCGCCTGGGTGGCTCAGTGGTTTAAGCCGTTGCCTTCGGCTCAGGTCATGATCTCAGGGTCCTGGGATCGAGCCCCGCATCGGGCTCTCTGCTTGGCAGGGAGCCTGCTTCCCTCTCACTCTCTCTGCCTGCCTCTCCATCTACTTGTGATCTCTCTCTGTCAAATAAATAAATAAAAACCTTAAAAAAAAAAAAAGTCAGCATTTGCCGTCTATTAGAGCGGGACTTTGAAGGCCTGGAGGAAACCGCGTTGACCCGCCTTCCGGAAGCGCTCTCGGGCGGAGGCTGTGCGCATGCGCGAATGCAGCAAGTCCGCCCCCCCCCGCCCCCACTGTCCTATTATGGAGTGACTGCGCACGCGTGGCTTGTGAGTGGAAGATCCCGGGTGCCAAGGTGGGGTGGTTTCCGCGGTGCTCGGCGGCTTCGGAATCGATTGTGGTTCTTTTTCTCTTGTGACCCTTTCTCCAGTGCAGTGAAGGAGGAGGGGTTTCAATTAGTGGTGTCTGGGGATGGCTGCGGAGCCGAGAGGGGAACGTGGTTGCTGTTGTATGAGACCCGGCCTCATGGGCCCGGGCCGGGAAGGTCCGCACAGCTGTGCTCAGGCAGCCCAGATGCGGGGAATAGTCAACCCCCGGGCCAGGGCAGCACGAGAACTCCCCTCCGATCAGAAATGGAACTGGGGCTTACTGCCATTTACTTTTTGCCGCGGACGTTCAAGCCTCCACACCTGTCTCCTGGGGCCTTAGGAGGCAGGTCTTCTGCCGGGCGCAGGGCGTTAAGTGGCGTAGACCAGGCCCCAGCTCCCCAGGGCAGGCGGGGACACGGGAAACTTAGCGGTACTGAAGGGCAATAGCGTCTTGGTGGTGCAGGGATTATAGTAAGGGACCTGGCTGGGATGGGGGACACTTTCCAGGGGAAAGGGAGATGTATAACATCAGAAGGATATCTTGACAGGGATTGTGATTTCGTGGAGGTACACAAGGCAGTTTATTGTGTTGTACGTTTATGATCTGTATTAAACTGCAGGTAAATTTTACCTTTTTTAAAGTTATTTTTTTAAAATAACAGGATAAATAGAATTTTAGAAAATGAGGGGGAAGAAAGCATCTTAGGCAGGGTAACTACGTATACAGAGATGAAAATGAAAGATTCTGGCCCTTTTCTGACAGTAAATGGGATTAAGGATAGAGTCGTAGGGCAATATGCAAAACTATTTAGGAAACATCTAGGCCATTCTTACCCATTTTCAGAGGGAGCCTTACAGACTACCTCAGATTTCCCTTCCCTCCCTCCACACCCCCTACCCATTTGCTCAGGCTCTGAGATGAACGGTAATCCTAGGGGTTTTTCCTAGGGCACTTTCCACGCCTTGACTAAAATAACTTGTAGACAGCAATATGATACTGTGTGAATTTATACAGTGGGGGAAGGAGTGGCTTGCTTTAGTAAATGTAATATGGAAATTGAATTTTATGTATTTGAAGTGTAATTGAATTTACACATTACTTTTTAGGATTACATGAGTTATACCGAGTTAAATACTATTTAAAGAAATAGTAACCACAGTCCATTAGGAGCCTGCTAATCCCTACTGATGCTGTAAGTTAACGTGCCCAGCCCTTTGTTCATGCTGTTCCTTCGCAGTCCTCACTCTTCATCTTTTCTTCTCCCTCAAGGCCAAGTTAAAGTGCCACCTGCTGTTTCACTTCTCTTCGCCCACTCATGCTCTTCATTCGGATCCCATTGCATAATGGTGGTGAGTGGTGCTTTTCTAATAGAGGACTCACCATATTATCACAATTATTTGTCTGTTTCTCAGCCATGGCCCTGTAGACATTTGAGGTCAGATAGTTCCTTCTTGTGGAGGGTTGTCTTGTAAATACATGGTATTTGCCAGCATTCCTGGTCTCTACCCACTAGATACCAGTGTCACCCCCCCCACACACACACACACTTCTGACAACCAGAAATATCTCCAGACAGTGCCAAATATTCCCCTTCTGGGGCAGGCAGCGGGGGTGCAAAATCTATGAGAACCACCGATCTCATGTATGAGCCATATGAGGCTCAGCATCAGTTTAATAATATGACACAGCACTTCCCAACTTTTCTGGACTTGAAAATCTCTTTCACATCAATTTCATAAACCCACTTACAAACCATTGTTTTTAAACAATGCTAAAGATATGATAAAGTAGTGACTTAAGTAAAAAAGTGAGAATATTGAAACTAAAGTTTATTTCATTTAGTCTGTAGCAATGTTTATTACATAAGCAGATTTAAGTTTTTCCCACTTAACAAGTGATGCAATCTTGAACTCACTTTATTAAGGTAGAAAACAGTCTATGATTGCTAAAATTGCAGCCCCCTCCACTCTCCACAAGTTCCTCATTGATCTTACTATCATCCAACACATTTTATTCCTATTGCTTATAGTCTGTGCCTCACTGGAATATAAGCTCCAAGGGACTTTGATTTCCATCACTAAGAATAGTGATTAGTACAAAGCAGTACCTCAATAAATGATTACCAAATGAATGGATTTGATCAGCTTTAATGTAAAATTTTATTTTGGAACAGAATCCATACTAAACTATAGATTGGAGTATAAATTGCCTTTTACAGCATTGAAAGTAAACAGTTTTCTTAAACTGCTTTTTAGAATTTTTTTTTTTAAACATAAACTGGTTTCTTTTTATGGTTTTCAGGTTTTATTTCAAGCTGCAGTTTGAAAGCCTTTCTCCACAAATGGAGCTATGGAAAATGCTTAGTACTAGTAAATAAAAATTCAAATTTTCCTGTCTATATCAGGGTTATATGTAATACATGTTTCTGTACAATGTACATGGGTGTGCACACATACATATATGTATATATGTGTGTGTATACATACATTAACACACACATACTTTTTTTGTCCTTTACCTCTTCTAGACAGTAGTGTAGTGTAGCTTTGATCAGGAACTGGTTGTACACTTCAACTCTGCCAGGAGATGCTGGATTGTAATAGTTGCCCGATTCTTTTCCTGAGTGAAAGGAACTCTTAATCCTGAAACACCAAACCAAAATGAGACCTTTTAGTAGGTTGCGGATCAGTTTGCTATATTTTCTTAGTCTCTCTTGGTTCGGCATGCACAACACACTAATCTTTGGAATTTCCTCCTGGAAATTCTTCAGCCTGATAGCTCCTGGTATGCTTTCCTAAAAATTTATTCTGTGTGCTTTCTGCAGTAAACTAAAGTTACTCATTTAAAGTCTTCATACCATTGCTCAGTGGGACTGCTGCAGACCCCTCTGTGTTGATTTAAATTACTTTTATTCTAAATTATAACCTCAAAGGCAAATAATTCATCCTGCTGTCTGCATCATCTGTTCACCAGAGATTCTTCCACAACTACAGAACTTAACACATTTCTCAAATTAAATATAAACAAAACTATAAAACAAAAAAATTCAAATTAGTTCATTGTGAACATTGTTTTATTGCTGAATTAGTAGGCAGTTCTTTTGAGATTATTCCTAACTTACCTGAAACTGTAGAATGCATCAGTTCTTTTACCAGCCACTTGATGCGAAGGCTATGTCTTTACCTTCAGTGCTCTTTTTCCTTTCTTTGCCTACGGGAGAACTTATTCTTTAGATCGTAGTGTAAATATCCCTTCTTCACGGGAGCCTTTAATAACCAGAGTCATGACAGCCATATAATTTAATTACCTTACTTAACCATCCATTGATATCCATGCTAATAACATTTCCCTCAATATTTTTATTGTGATAATATACATGTAACATAAAATTTACCATCTTAACCATTTTTAAGTGTACAGTTCAGTAGTGTTAATATACTCAGCACTGTTGTGCAACAACTACCACCATCTGTTTCCAGAACTCTTCATCTTCTGTAAAACTGAAACTATACACATTAAACAACTTCCCATTCCTCCCATTCCCCAGCAACCACCATTCCACTTGCCGCCTTTATGAATTTGACAGTGGAATCATAGAGTATTTGTCTTTTTTGTGACAGACTTTTTTCACTTAGTATAATGTCCTTAAGGTTCATCTATATTGTAGCATGTGTTGAATTTATTTCCTTTTTAAGGCTGAATAATATTCCTTTGTATGTGTATCCATTCATCTGTTGATAGACACTTGGGTATTGGTCTCTTAGATCATGTAGAAAACAAAAAGTAGAGTCATAAATTGACATTACAATAAAAATAATAAAATTACTTTCATAATTGTCCATATATTTACCTTTATGAGATCTTTATTTCTTCTACATACAACTTCGAGTCACTGTCTAGTGTACTTTCTTTTTTCTTTTTTTTTTAAGATTTTTTTATTTCTTTATTTAACAGAGAGATCACAAGTAGGCAGAGAGGCAGGCAGAGAGGGAGGGGGAAGCAGGCTCCCCTCCAAGCAGAGAACCCGATGCGGGTCTTGATCCCAGGACCCTGAGATCATGACCTGAGCTGAAGGCAGCGGCTTAACCCACTGAGCCACCCAGGCGCCCTGTCTAGTGTACTTTCATTTTAACTAGAGGACTCACTGTACCAATTTTTGCAGGGGAAGTCTAGTGGTAACGAACTCCCTCAGCTATTGTTTATCTGTGAATGTCAGTTTCTCCCTCACTTTTTTTTTTTTTTAAGATTTTATTTATTTATTTGATAGACAGAAATCACAAGTAGTCAGAGAGGCAGGCAGAGAGAGAGGAGGAACCAGGCTCCTCACTGAGCAGAGAGCCCAATGCAGGGCTCAATCCCAGGACCTTGAGACCATGACCTGAGCCAAAGGCAAAAGCTTTAACCCACTGAGCCACCCAGGTGCCCCTCTCCCTCACTTTTGAAGGACATTTTCATCAGATAAGGGTTGTTGGTTGATTTTTTTTTCCTATTCATCACTTTTTAAGTATATCAGTCCACTCCTTTCTAGCCTCCAACATTTCTGATGAGAAACCTACTAATGATCCCTTTTGGTGATTCCTTTTATGTGACAGGTACCCTGTCTTGGTGCTTTCAAGATTCTGTTTTTGGCTTTCCGTAGTTATTTTTATAATGTGTGGGTGTTTTGAGTTTATTCTACTAAAGAGGTCATTAAGCTTCTTGGATGTTTATAGTTCTGTCTTTCACCTAATTTGGGAAGTTTTCAGCCATTATTTCTTCAAATAATTGCTTTGTCCCTTTTTCCTCTCTTTCTGAGACTCCCACAGTGTGTATTTTGGTCTACTTGGTATATGCCGTTAAGTTCTGTTCACTTTTCTTTACTCTTTTTTTTTTTCTTTCTTTCTTTTCCTCAAACTTAGTAGTTCTAAATATCTTATCTTCAGGTTTGCTGATTCTTCTGTCTAGTTTGCCTTTGAATTCCTCTAGTGAATTTTTCATTTCAGTAATTGTAACTCTTAGCTCTGGACCCTTTTAGTTTCTTTTTGTGTTTCCTATCTCTTTTGATATTCCCATTTTGTTCATACGTCATTTTCTTAGCTTTTCCCACATCTTCCTTTAGTTTCTTTAACATGTTTTAAAGTCTTTGTCTAGTAGGTCCACCATCTGATCTTTCTCAGCGATGGTTTCTCTTGATTTACTTTTTTCCTTTGAATGGCCTATACTTTCCAATTTCTTCATATGCCTTGTGATTTTTTGTTGTTGTTGTTGTTGAAAACTGGTAGTAATTCTGGAAATTAGATTCTTCCCCTTCTCAAGGATTTGCTGATTTTATTATTGTTCTGTTTATTGTTTTGGAGTTTTGATGTTGTAGGGCTGTCTGTGCTGAGTATCAGCCTGAGGTGTAAATTAAGGTCTTCTCAGGTTTTTGACTGAGCCTCTTCAGCTTCCTGGGAAGACTTTAAGTGACTTTCTAAATTCCCCTGTATATGTAGTTGCTTTTTATAATGATCTTGTCCTTAAATGTTTGGCTTCCCAGAGGAGAAAAAGAGAAAAATAAAGTGAAGAAAGAACCACTGGCCCTTTAAATGCTCTCAGAGTTTCTTCAGCTGGAGGTGGAAGTAATGACCACAGTGGGAGCCTTACCCTAATGGCCGCCTGACTCTGTGTCTGTGCCTCCGTATGCAGAAGCAGCTGTTAGTGATCAGAACACAGATCCCCAATATTTGAAGGACAGAGCCCTTATTCTCTACCTTGTTTCCCACAAATTGCATAGAAACTACTCCTGGGACTTTGTGTGCTCTTAAGCTTTGTATTTGTTTATTTGGCATCAGCTAGTTACAGGGCCAAACTAGTGGCCAGAGTTGTTTCCCTCTTCCCTGCAAACCAGTTTTCATGGGCACATCTAGGCCATATCACAAACCTCCCAACCACAAACTGTAGAATGTGTGTTTTTACTTTGTGCCCAACAGGATACATCCCCACCTAATTCCTTCCCACCCACCTGAACAGTAAAGATAAGAGTTCCAGGGGCACCTGGGTGGCTCAGTGGGTTAAAGCCTCTGCCTTCAGCTCAGGTCATGATCCCAGGGTCCTGGGATCCAGCCCCGCATCGGGCTCTCTGCTCAGGAGGGAGCCTGCTTCCTACTCTCTCTCTGCCTGCTTCTCTGCCTGCTTGTGATCTCTGTCTCTCAAATAAATAAATAAAATCTTTATTTTTTTTTTATTTGTTTATTTGACAGAGAGAGATCACAAGTAGAGAGGCAGGCAGAGAGAGAGAGAGAGGGAAGCAGGCTCCCTGCTGAGCAGAGAGCCCGACGCGGGACTCGATCCCAGGACCCCGAGATCATGACCCGAGCTGAAGGCAGTGGCCCAACCCACTGAGCCACCCAGGCGCCCCAATAAATAAAATCTTTAAAAAAAAAAAAAAAAGATAAGAGTTCCAGGTCTCTCTCTGCTTCCTTGTCCCCACATGTGACGAGTTTTGTATGGCCCTTTATGCCTCTCATTTCTAGGGAAACTGAATAATAAACACTTCTTGTAAGGACATTGATTTCTCCGTGCCTTCACTCAGTCACCTTTATATATTAGGACCAAACACAAAACAGAACCCTGTGCACAGCTTCCTGACACAGGAATGAGGAGTGGGGGATGGGTAACCACCGCTGAGCTAAGTGCCAAAAACTGAAATTAATCGTAACTTGAGCCTTCCTTTGGAAGTTGCAAGTCTTTAAATAAACTCTAGAGTTCTAAAATAGTTACATCAGACAGATTGTGCCAGTACAGCTGTCTAGGTATGGAGACAGTCTTCCCAGAATCCTCTAATAATCTTTATACACACCCTTTTTCACCATTCATTCCCATGGATACCACTTAGACATTGTCAACTCTCAGGACAATTTCATCTCTTTCTGACCACTTTATGTTGAGGATACAAAATGGTGGATCTGTTGCATGGATGATTCACTGTGTTGTCTACAGTTGTTACAGTGATAACTACATTTCATCAAATCTGAGATACCATGGATTATAAGAATACCGTCACTTTAAGAAAACATGCCCACAGTTAAATTTATACACCATCACTTTTTTAAAGTCATGTCCTGATTTTAAGTTGTTAGAATGAGAAAATAATAGGTGAAGGATACTTGGACCTCAGTGTATAAGTTTTGCCACTTCCTGTGAATTTAAACATTTTAAAATATAAAGTTTAGAAATGAGAATTGGGTCAGAAAGTAGGAATATCCTTAAATGCAGAATATCTAATTTTTTCCAAATAGAGCTCATGCCAACTTAAATTATTAACTAGCTTAGAGTACCAATATCCCTACATTCTCGTCAGCATTTCCATTCTTTCGATTTACTTGTTTCATCTGCCCAAGCTTATTTTGGCCATTTGTTTCTAATACTGAGGATATAGAAACTAATTGAAATATTGGTAAGTGGTTTAGTGCTGTGATTTGTCTGATGTTCATATAAACAAAGCTTTAATCCAAAAAAGAAAATGAAACTGTACACAGATGTTCATAGTATCTTATTCACAATAGCCAAAAACCAGAAGCAATCTTAATTTCCTTCAATGAATGAATGTTTAAATAAATTTTAGGACCAGTATATCAATTTCTATTTTAAACTCATAGGTGCACACACACACACATACACACACATGCCCTGCTGCTTGGATATTTTGAATGTATTGATAAATCTGGGGAGAATTTACACCTTAATGATACTAATTCTTCCAGTTCATGAGCATGGTGTGTCTCTCCTTTTACTTAGGTCTTCTCTAATTTTTTCAGCAGTGCTTTGGAATTTTCAGTATCGAGGACTTAGTCTTTACGTTAAATATACTCATAAGTATTTTTTATGCTATTCTATAGGAAATTGCTTTTAAGCTTAATTTCTATTTATTTGCTGCTAAAATACAGAAATGCAATTTACTTCTCTGTATTGATCTTATACTCTTAGACTTCGATAAACTCACTTATTAATTCTAGTAGTTTTTGTTGTTGGTTATGCTTCCTTAAAATTTTCTAAAAATAAACTTTGCCTTAGAATAGTTTTAAGCTTACAGAAAAATTGGGAAGATTGCAGTGAGTTCTTATATACCTTACCCAGTTTCCCCTATTATTAACATCTTCTACTAATAGGGTACGTTTGCCACAACTAATGAACAATATTGCTACATTATTAACCAAAGCTCATACTTTTTTCTGATGTCCTTAGGTAATACTTAGGCACTTCTTGGCAGTGACTGTTGTGTTTTTCTTGTTTTTGATGACTCTTAATCGGGGTTTGTCTGATTTTCGTTCATGCTTACACTGGGATTATGTGTTTTTTGGGGGGAAGACCATGAAGTACTGTTTTCATTACCATATATCAAGGCTACAGGCCACCGATAATGAATTATCACCATTGATGTTGACCTTGATCACCTGGATGAGAGTAACGTTCCCTTAGGATTTTCTCTGTAAATAATCATGTCTACAAATAGGGGCATCTCTTCCTTTCCAGTCTTTATGCTTGCTTGTTTCTGTTGTGTTTGTTTGCCTTCTGGAATTAACTGAAAAGCCAGGATAATGTTAAATCAAAGTGGTGGCAGTGAATATCCTTTCCCTTGTTCCTGAGCTTAGAGAGAAAGCATTTATTGTTTCACCACTAAGAAAACTATGAAGCTTATGTGTTTTGTAGGTGACGTTTATCAGGTTGAAGTTCCCTTTTATACCTAGTTTGCTCAGTTTTTAACATGAATGTATGTTGAATTTTGTCAAAAGCTTTTGTAGTATCCATGCAAATGATCATATGGCTTTTATCTTTTAAACTGTTAAACTAGGGGGATGCCTGGGTGGCTCAGTGGGTTAAAGCCTCTGCCTTCAGCTCAGGTCATGATCCCAGGGTCCTGGGATTGAGCCCTGCATCCAGCTCTCTGCTCAGCGGGGAACCTCAGCAGAGGAACCTCTCTCTCTGCCTGCTTCTCTGTCTACTTGTGATCTCCCTCTGTCAAATAAATAAATAAAATCTTTTAAAAAATAAAATAAAATAAAAATTAGGAGTCAGCACATTTTTTGTAAAAGACCAGGTAGTAAATATTAAAATATTTACTAAAATAATAGCTTATTCTAATAACTTATGATAATAACTTATCATAAAAACAACTGTAAGATTTAATCTGGGTTCATTAAACAATTGGGAAGTATTCTTTCTCTGTTTTCTGGATGATAAAATTATCAACATTTTTTTTTAAACGTTTGCTGGAACTCATCAGTGAATTTTCTCAGCCTCAAGTCTTCTCTTTGGGAAGGTTTGGTAACAAAATTAGTCTATCTTTGATAAATATAGGTTGATATGCTTCTTTAAATAGTTTAATTTTACTTGTTTTTGAACTTTCTATAAATCTGTCATAGTGTTTATACCTTTGCTTTGCTCCTTCTCTTCCTAGAGGCATAACTGCTTGTTTATAGAGGGCTTATTTATATTTCAAGATTATATTGTGTGACCGAATGTTTTATTAACAAGCTTTTACAGGTGAGTCTTTGATGAAGAAAGGAAAGAAGAAATCAACAAGCTATTTGTACTTCATGAAAATACATTGGTTTTTCCGTAGTTGGTACATAGAAGGTTTTTGGTTTGGGTGTTTTGTTTGTTTGTTTTGTTTTGTTCTGTTTTTTTGTTTTTTGGTTGTTGTTTTGGATCCTAGGTAGAATAGCTAGCTCTTTGATTTTGAAAAGGAGAACAAAAGCAGCATCTAGCAGGCATTTCTCATTAAATATATATATATATATTTATTTAAAGAGGGAGCATGAGTGGAGAGGCAGAGGGAGAGAGAGAATCTCAAGCAGACCCCATACTGAGCCTGACAGGGGGCTGGATCCCAGAACCCCAAGATCATGACCTGAACCAAAACCAGGAGTCAGAGGTTTAACTGACTGCACCACCCAGGCACCTTAGCATTTTTCATTTTAAGTGGCTGCTCAGCATCTCTTGAACCCTTTTCCTAAGCCTGGGGAATTTGCCAGGTTCGAATGCTATTTTACCAGCTGCCCTTGGTGGCGTAGGCAGGAGGCCAAGATTGTCAATCAGGTACACCCCCATAGGCCTTGGAGGAGGAAGGGAGCAATGTGACGAAGCTATTGAATAATCTTTGCTGATTTTCAGCAATCACTTGCTGTACACTTTGGGCATATTTTAAAAAGCAAATAGGATGCTGTTTTTATGCTCTTAGAAAAAAAAGTTATCTAACTTTTGGCTTAAAAATACATTTGGTACTGTGTAGTAAAGAATTTGACCTCAAAGAGAGGTTTGAGCTTTGCCAAGGCTCTTGGGAGGTAACCTGTAAAAACATAAACTTTCCCAGGTTGTGGGAAAGTCTTTGTTGCTTGTCAGGGCCATGAGGCCTTATCAACCCTACCTCCTGGTTGGGGCAGCTGGAAACTGACTTCATTCAGTCACTCATACCAACACAGTGAAGCCTTAATAATAATAGCTGGACACTGAAAATCTGCAGAGCTTCCCTGGTTGGCAGGACTCCATGCATATGGTCCCATACCTGTGCCAGGAGGGTGATGCATCCTGAGGGCGATGGGAGCTTCCTGTTTGGAGCTCTTCTTGACGCTGCCCTGTGCATCTCTTCCTTTGGCTGGCTCTGATTTGTATCTTTTCCCTGGAACTGTGAGTACAGTTGTTCTCAGTGAGTTCTGTGAATCCTTCTAAGAAATTACCGGACATGATGGTGGTTTTGGAAACCCCCCTGAACTTGGAGTGGTCAGGAGTCTTGGGAAGACTTTGCTGTCTGGACCAGAGCTGTCCTGAATCTCCCAGTCTAGCTAACTCCATTGGTACCACAAGGAGTGATCGGCCTGGCCATCAGTTCCTGCAAGACCCCTTCTTTTTCTCCCTCCCTGTGTTTGACTTCTTCCCCTTCTCCTTGCCATTCCTTTAAATTTCCATACCTCTTTCTATTCCCCTCCTTTATCTGTCCTTCACGTACCCTACCAATAACACCCGTGATCCTTAGATCACCTGAACAGTGACATTCAAACTTGGAATGATCTCTGATTCAGGGGATTTACTGTGAAGTGTCCAAATATGGCTGTTGGGGTGCCAGAAGAAAGCAAAATGTCTTTAGATATTTATAGTAAAAAATTTCATTCTGCTAGGAGTCTTAAAAATGCGAAAATCTCATTTGTAAAAACTGAATATGGGTAAAGGAAAAGCCTGCATTTGTTAAGCTGTATTTCAATAGGCGACCTCTGTAGATGTTTGATCTCAGAAATTTTAAATATGAGGTTCTCTTATAAAACCCACTTCCGGGGCGCCTGGGTGGCTCAGTGGGTTAAAGCCTCTGCCTTCGGCTCAGGTCATGATCCCAGGGTCCTGGGATCGAGCCCCACATCGGGCTCTCTGCTCCGCGGGGAGCCAGCTTCCTCCTCTCTCTCTACCTGCCTCTCTGCCTAGTTGTGATTTCTCTCTGTCAAATAAATAAAATATTTAAAAAAAAAAAAAAAAAAAACACCCACTTCCAGTTTGGGCCTTTGCTGTGAGATAAAAAATTTCTAAATTGTTATTTGATGGGAGAGGGGAAAATACCCCCATAGTACCTTTGCTTATTTATTTGCAGATCATAGACGATTTGTGAAATGAGTGACTCTGATGATGAAGATATCCCGCAGCTATCTTCCCACGCCTTCGCAGCCCTCCAGGAATTTTATGCTGAGCAGAAACAACGAAGCGACCCAGGCGGGGATGATAAATATAATATTGGAATAATAGAAGAGAACTGGGTAAGTAAATGCATTGCACATCCCTCCGGAAGTATGGGTACAACGCTGATTCCGTACTTGTCTGCACCTGTCCGACCTGCACTGTGTTTGTCTATATCCTACTTCATATCAGTGTCTGTCTCACTGCCCCTCAAAAGCTGATGCCCTGTCTGGGGAGCTGAGACAGAGTGCGGTCTATGATCGTCTAAGACAGCATAAATGCAGATTTTCCTGGTTCTGACCATCAGGCTAGTTGGTGGTCAGATGGGGACAGAATGTTCATTTGTGACCAACACAAACTTGTGCTTCCTTCTTGTACATGGATGGTTTCTCTTGGTTTTTGTGGAGCCAGCATCCTCGTCAAAGGGGTAAAATATATCCTTTCAGTAAATAGGGTCACTAAACTTAAGCATGCAATGAAAAAAGATGAGAGGGAGTTCTATAGAAGATACTAATAATTTCTGGTGCATAGAATGTACTTTAATTATATTTTTATGGTCTAAATAAAAATTGGAATTAAAAGAAAAGAAAAAGTGAGTTGAGGGAAACCAACCTAAGCTGGAGCCTGGCAATTTAAATTTTTGAGGGAGATAGTTGAGAAATAGATGAAGCTTGGATTTTCTCTCTGTGCACACCCCTCAGTAATGGATTTGTCTCTCTCTCTCTCTCTGTCACTTTGGAACTAGAAGGAAGGTTTTGTATACCTTTTTTTTAATAACCTTTTTATAGCCTTTACATTTTGTGTCAAGTTTGGATCTCTTAAGTTGTATAAAATTCTCCTATTTACCATCTGTTTGAAACTGACTAATAAAAATATTTCTACACTAAATTTTCTACCCACACAAAAGCCTCTTTCTCACAATTTCCCTTCTTTACATGTCTTTGTAAAGAATGAAGTACCTCATTCTTTTCTTTTCTCCCTGCTTAATGTTTGAAGCACTGTGTGTGTTTTTCTGATTCTAAAAATAATCCATGGTTATTGTAGAAAATATATAAAAATATGAACACAAAAATAAACTTATTTATTTAAGAAACTTGTTTATTCCTAGTCCCACTACTTAAGTATTTTTATAATTTTGACACTTTCTTTGGTTTGGTTTGTTTATGAAATTGAGAAAAATTTCTTAGGGACCAAAAAAAAAAAAAGAGAGAGAATGATGCAAGTATTGGAAAGAAAACATTATAAAACTAGAGAATAAATCCAAGAGGCTCAATATTAAACTAATTGGAGTTAGAAATAATGAACTGAAAACAAAGGGGAGAGGAAATCTTTAAAGATTAATATTAGAAAATTTTCCAGAACTTCAGATCCTTACTAAGACACATGGTTACATGACTGAAAATTCCGTATGCAGGTGACAAGATCTTAGAACCTTCCAGAGGAAAAGCAGGCCACCTACAAAGACTCAGGATGAGTCACATTGCACTTTTTGATAGCTTTGTTAGAAACTAGAAAAAAGTGGAGCAATGTCTTCAGTATTTGGAGTAAAATTTTGTTCAGCCTAGAATTCTGTACTCAGCTCAGCTATCAAACATGAAGATAAACTAAAAAACATTTTAGAAATGGCAAGTCTCGTGGCATTGACCACCCATGCACTGCTTCTCCAAGGCTGCCAGAGGATGCGGAAGAATTAGAAGTGAACTCAAAGAAACAAGCAAATGACAGATGTATTAAGGTATTAAGTCTAGGAAAAAGAAAAGGTAACGTACTAGAAGGAAATGGTAGCAAAATATGTTACTTGCCCCCACAGTAAACACTGAACGTGATTTTAACCAAAACAGGTTATAATTATATGGGGAGGTGAGGAGATAGGAGAGGGTGTGCGTGACAGAGTGAAATTCTCATCTGCCATAATGCAAAGTGAATTAATCAAGAGATAGCATTTAGAGACACCTGGCTGGCTCAGTCGGAAAAGCATGGGACTCCTGATCTTGGGGTTGTGAGTTTGAGTCCCACACTGAGTGCAGAGAGTACGTAAAAATAAATAAATAAATAAATAAACTTTAAAAAAATAAAAAAGGAGCATTTAAAGCATAGTATTTGGAAATGTGGGAACAAATGATAGAAAGCCAAGACTTCAACAGATGCTTTTGAGGAGTGGGGGCAGGAACTGTTGTTTTTCTTTGTAAGCCTAGTAGTGCTTTTGACTTTTAAAGCTATCTTCATGCAGCACACTGAATAAGAAAGACTTTTATTTTTTAGAAGGGTCTGAGGAGAGCCGAAACACAGCTGTGCTCTGACAATGCTGGAGTGAGAGAGAAGGGCAGCTTGGCAGCCACTGCCGGAAATAGTCACCCACCTCCCAGAGCAAGTCCAGCAGACCCCCTCCATATCCGGTGTGTTAGGGGCTTTCCTCTAGCTTCTTAAGCAAAGAGAGGTGGAGCTTGACATTTTCCTGCAGCTAAGAATGGTTAGACACAGACATAGTTCATATATATCCAAATCAATAAGTACATTCTGTCTTTGGAAACGTTTATGCACCTTGGGATTTTCTAGGTTAACAGTCACACAATGTGCAAATATTAGCAGTTTGACTTCCTTTTTGACTGTTACTCACTTATTTTCTTACAAATATTGTTTTCTTATGAATATAATGATATCCATTATATTCATTAGAATATATATAATTATATATTCATATTATATATGTATATTATAAATATACATTGTATATATAACATATATAATATTCATTAGAATATGTATATTCTAATTATATTCATTATACATTATATATATATTCTTTTTTTTTTAAGATTTTACTTATTTATTTGACAGACAGAGATCACAAGTAGGCAGAGCAGTAGGCAGAGGGGGTGGGGGACCAAGCTCCCTGCTGAGCAGAGAGCCCGATGCGGGGCTCGATCCCAGGACCCTGGGATCATGACCTGAGTTGAAGGCAGAGGCTTTAACCCACTGAGCCACCCAGTTGCCCCTATATATATATATATATATATTCTAATGAATATAATGCAATGGCTAGATCCTGCAGTAGAATGTTGAATAAGAAAATTGAAAGCAGGGGCGCCTGGGTGGCTTAGCAGGTTAAGTGCCTTCCTTCGGCTCAGGTCATGATCAGGTCATGATCAGGTCATGATCAGGTCATGATCAGGTCCTAGGATTGAGCCCCATGTTGAGATCCCTGCTCGGTGGAGAGTGCTTCTTGCTCTCTCTCTGCCCCTTCCCCCATCTGTGCTCTCTCTTCTGCATGCATGATCTCTCAAATAAATAAATAAAATCTTTAAAAAAAAAAAAAAAGGAATGTTGAAAGCAGACATTCTTGATTTCTTTCTTATCTTATGGGAAAAAAATAGATCTTTCATTTTTTTAAGGCTTTTGGTTTTTTTCTTAGACGCTCTTTATCAGTTTAAAGAAGTTCCCTACTATTCCTAATTTTCTAAGAGTTTTTATTTTTTTTAAGATTTTACTTAATTATTTGAGATAGGGAGCAAGAGAGAGCACAAGCAGGGGGAGAGGCAGGCAAAGGGAGAAGCAGACTCCCTGCTGACCAAGAAGCCTAACACGGGACTTGATCCCAGTACCTGACCTGAGCCGAAGTCAGGCGCTTAATCGACTAAGCCACCCAGGTGCCCCATGATGTTTGTGGGTTTTTTTTTTTTTAATTTTTTTTGTTTATTTTTTGTTTTTTACAGAGATAAAAGTAGGCAGAGAGGCAGGCAGAGAGAGAGAGAGGTAAGCAGGCTTCCTGCTGAGCAGAGAGCCCTACATGAGGCTCCAGGACCCTGGAATCATGACTTGAGACGAAGGCAGAGGCTTTAACCCACTGAGCCACCCAGGTGTTCTAAGGTTTTTTTCTTTTTGTTGCTAATCATGAAGCAGTGTTGAATTTTGTTAAATGTTTTTCTTTTTGGATTCGTTGAAATGATCATATGTTTTGGAGACGTTTTTAAAGCTGGATTTGCGAGCCATCAGGAATACTGGGAGCTCACTGTCTACTCCCACCACGTCCTCCCAGCCCTGCCATTCCAGGGGGAGGCCTACTGGGGATATGGGCCTTTTCCCACTGCAGAGGAATCTACTTTTTCCATTAAAATTTTACCGCTTCACGTATTAATTAAGTGGATAATCAAGGATCACTAGAAAGTTAAAAGCGAGTCGTCAATCAGCATGAAGACAAAGAGCAGGACGGCACGTACATTTCACCGGCTTCTCTCGTACATGTGAGCGGGGGTGTTTCTTTTGTGCTACACGGATAGTTGAAGGCTAATTAGCAGTATAACTAAACTCTAACTCTGGCAGTCTCCTTCAGACAAATAAGTTTATTGAAAGTATTCAGATGAATTAGGTACGTAGCAGGTCTTACTCTACAAATACGTGGCCATTTAGGGCTTTTTGTCTTATGAAACTGGGATTGAAAGGGTTGTGCTTCTGAGGAATGGTACAACGTGATGGTTCAAAGCATAGCATTTGGGGTTGATAGCCCCAAACTGGAACTCCAGCTCCAGCAATGTAGTGTTAACAATCTGAGCTTCCATTTCTTTTCTCTGAAAAAGGGGCATAATTTCTACTCTCATGCTTGTGTAAGACTGCACCAAAGAATGCTGAATAAATGACAGCTGTTGTAAAAAAAAAAAAAAAGAAAGAAAGAAAGACAAAGGGCAAGATGACAAACAACTTACCCCTTGAGGAAAAAACAGGTAACTCAGGAACCATTCATAAGGTAAAGACTGAGACCAGGCATGAGGGAAAAGGATCACAGACTGGGTTTTGCTATCCTCATCCCTGTGGTGCTGGTTAACATACGCTGCTAATTGGTAATTGAATCTAGAAGCTTAATCAGACTCCAGTTCAGTTTTTGGGCAAGAGTCACACAAAGGTGGAAATGTGGTCTTCCATCAGCAGAAACACTGATTGGTTGTCTCCTGTTGTGATGTCGGCAGCCCCTGATGCTCAGGGACTTAATTAGAGCCTTCTGTAAAATAATTTCAAAGAATAATTACTTTTTGAAAAGAAAAAGAGGGGCGCCTGGGTGGCTCAGTGGGTTGAGCCTCTGCCTTCCACTCAGGTCATGATCCCAGGGTCCTGGGATCGAGCCCCACATCGGGTTCTCTGCTCAGCAGGGAGCCTGCTTCACCCTCTCTCTCTCTGCCTGCCTCTCTGCCCACTTGTGATCTCTGTCTGTCAAATAAATAAATAAAATCTTAAAAAGAAAAAGAAAACAAACCTGAAAAAAATGTGCACACTGATACGGTGATATAAATTAAAGGACAGCATTTATGGTGGTTCTGAAATGACTTCGACTCATTGCTCTGGTCCAGCAGCTGAGCCAGTTTTGGTACAGTCAGGACACCGCCTTGCGCCTTGCGACAGAAGCCATTGCAGCTGCTGGAGAACGTGGCAGGTAAGATCCAGAGTTGTTCTCTCTTTTGCCTTCTGATCTAAAGTAATGTTTGAAATGGCCTTCCTCGTTGAGCAGTGGTTTGTAAGACATCTGAACCCTAATCTGCAAAAGGGGTAAGCTGTGGTTTGCAGAACATGACGAATTAAGAACTGCTCCAGGACTGAGTTTAGGGACACAGAAATCCACTCATAAGACCTCTGTTCTTTATTTCAGTGTTCTCTAACCTATTTCTTACATTTATACCCTAAAGTTTGCTTTAAAAGAAAAAAATAATCTTAATGTTTGACTTTTGAAGTTTTAAGAATACAGGTTTTCAGGGCGCCTGGCTGGTTCATTTGGTGGAGCACGCATCTTTTTTTTTTACGGTTTGTATTTTTTTTTTTTAAGATTTTGTTTATTTATTTGACAGAGATCACAAGGAGGCAGAGAGGCAGGCAGAGGCGGCGGGGGTGGGGGGGAAGCAGGCTCGTGCTGCGCAGAGAGCCGGAAACAGAGCTCGATCCCAGGACCCTGGGATCATGACCAGAACCAAAGGCAGAGGCTTTAACCCATTGAGCCACCCAGGCACCCCATATATTTTATTTTTTTTTTTTTTGCTTAGAATGGATATATTTATTATTTATTTATTTATTTATTAACATATAATGTATTATTAGCCCCAGGGGTACAGGTCTGTGAATCATCAGGCTTACACATTTCATAGCACTCACCATAGCACATACCCTCCCTGATGTCCATAATCCAGCCACCGTCTCCCTACCCCCTTCCCCCCAGTAGCCCTCAGTTTGTTTCGTGAGATTGTCTCTTATAGTTTGTTTCCCTCCCGATCCCATTTTGTTTCATTTTTTCCCTCCCTATCCCCTATGACCCCCCTTCCTGCCTCTGAAATTCCTCATATCAGAGAGATCATATGATAATTGTCTTTCTCTGATTGACTTATTTTGCTCAGCATAATACCCTCTAGTTGCATCTACATCATTGCAAGTGGCAAGAGTTCATTTTTGATGGCTGCATAGTATTCCACTGTGTATATATACCACATCTTCATCCATTCATCTGTTGATGGACATCTAGGTTCTTTCCATAGTTTGGCTATAGTGGACGTTGCTGCTATAAACATTCAGGTGCAGGTGCCTGAATGGGTATATACCCATTTGTATGGGTATAGGGTAAATACCCAGAGGTGTGATTGCTGGGTCATAGGGAAGCTCTATTTTCAACTTCTTGAGGATCCCCCGTGCTGTTTTCCTAAGTGGCCGCACCAGCTTGCATTCCCACCTAAAGTGTAGTAAGGTTCCCCTTTCTCTGTATCCTCGCCAGCATCTGTCATTTCCTGACTTGTTAATTTTAGCCATTCTGACTGGTGAGGTGATATCTCATTGTGGTTTTGATTCGTATTTCCCTGATGCCGAGAGATGTGGAGCACTTTTTCATGTGTCTGTTGGCCATCTGGATGTCTTCTTTACAGAAATGTTTGTTTATGTCCTCTGCCCATCTCTTGATTGGATTCTTTGGATGTTGAGTTTGATAAGTTCTTTATAGATTTTAGATACTAGCCCTTTATCTGATATGTCGTTTGCAAATATCTTCTCCCATTCCATTGTTTGTCTTTTGGTTTTGTTAACTGTTTCCTTTGCTGTGCAAAAGCTTTTGATCCTGATGAAGTCCCAATAGTTCATTTTTGCCCTTGCTTCCCTTGCCTTTGCCGATGTTCCTAGGAAGATGTTGCTGTGGCTGAGGTTGAAGAGGTTGCTGCCTGCATTCTCCTCAAGGATTTTGATGGATTCCTTTCTCACACTGAGGTCTTTCATCCATTTTGAGTCTCTTTTTATGTGTGGTATAAGGAAATAGTCCAGTTTCATTCTTCTGCATGTGGCTGTCCAGTTTTCCCAACACCATTTGTTGAAGAGACTTTTTTCCATTGGACATTCCTTCCTGCTTTGTCGAAGATTAGTTGACCATAGAGTTGAGGGTCCATTTCTGGGCTCTCTGTTCTGTTCCATTGATCTGTGTGTCTCTTTTGGTGCCAGTAGCATACTGTCTTGATGATGACAGCTTTGTCATAGAGCTTGAAGTCTGGAATTGTGATGCTGCCAAATTTGGTTTTCTGTTTCAACATTCCTCTGGCTATTCAGGGTCTTTTCTGGTTCCATATAAATTTTAGGATTATTTGTTCTATTTCTTTGAAAAATATTGATGGTGTTTTGATAGGGATTGCATTAAATGTGTAGATTGCTTTAGGTAGCATAGACAATTTTCACAATATTTCACAATATTTTCACAATATTTTTTCACAATATTTGTTCTTCCAATCCATGAGCATGGAACTTTTTTCCATTTCTTTGTGTCTTCCTCACTTTCATGAGTACTTTGTAGTTTCCTGAGTACAGATTCTTTGTCTCTTTGGTTAGGTTTATTCCTAGGTATCTTATAGTTTTGGGTGCAATTGTAAATGGGATCGACTCCTTAATTTCTCTCTCTTCTGTCTTGTTGTTGGTGTAGTGAAATGCAACTGTTTTCTGTGCATTGATTTTATATCCTGACACTTTACTGAATTTCTGTATGAGGTCTGGCAGTTTTGGAGTGGAGTCTTTTGGGTTTTCCACATCAAGTATCATCTGCAAAGAGTGAGAGTTTGACTTCTTCTTTGCCGTTTCAGATGCCTTTTATTTCTTTTTGTTGTCTGACTGCTGAGGCTAGGACTTCTAGTACCATGTAGAATAGCAGTGGTGCTAGTGGACAGCCCTGCCAGAGCATGCAGCTCCTGATCTCCGGGTTGTAAGTTGAAGCCCCGTGCTGGGTATAGAGATTACTTTTTAAAAAATTAAAAAGAAAAAGAATACACGTTTTCTGTTTTGTTATTTCAGCTTTTATTTTTATCAGAATTTTGTATGTATATAATTTCAAGTCAAATGGTGCTGCAAGCCTTGTTCAGAAAAAAAAAAAAAATCAATTGCTTATTGCCCCCTTGTGTGCTTCCCTTCCCTCTGCTCCCTTTCAGTGGCTGCACTGGCTGGTTACAGCCGGATTTCTCAATGCGTGTTCATACCGGCACTTCTTGATCTGTCACTTGCAGACATAGTTTCTTGACTTCTCACTATGGAGTGTGACGACTTAGCTCTCATACTCCGCACATATGCATGCTTTCTGTCTACATTCCTGATAGATTCATGTCTTAATTTTGGAGAGAACAGGGTTCATATTTTGCCACCACAAATGTTCCTTAAAGCTGAGCCTTACACTCCTCCTTTTCTGGTATGATTTTTCATTTTCCTGAAGACAGTAATTCTTAGATTTTATGTGTATCTATATTCATGTCATGAATTAATGTTCAAGCTCTCCTCCAGTTATGTGAACCTCCGATCCATTAATGCAGACATGTTTCAACTCCATGAAATAAGTCACTTCTGAGGCTGTACAAGCTGCTCTTACCGGGACTAGTTGATTTCTGGCTTTGCTGTCGGTCTTACCTTGGTGTCTCCGTTCACCAGAGCCCTTTTACTTCTCCTTCCTTCCGGGTTCCGGCTTCCTGTGCTCCGGTTCTTAGTGCACAGCCTTACCTTGGTCGGTACATCCTTCAATAGCTTCCGCCGCAAAGGTGCACCGGAGGGAAATGTGGAAACCTCTCATATATGGGAGCGCTTTTATTCTGTCCTTCCTCTTGACTGTGTTCATGTTTTTGGGTGTCTCTTCTAGGTTTTGAGGGCATTGTCTCACTGCATCTGGGTTTCTGTAGGTGCTGTGAGAAACCCACTTCCATTCTGATTTCTTGTAGGAAACCTGTGTTTTCCTATCCCTGCCCATGGCAAGCTTCAGGTTTTCTCTTAGTCCCGTCCTTGGTGCCTTGCTGTGGCGCTTTCATCTTCTGTACTTTTTATTTTCTTCTTTTCTTCTTTTTTTTATTTTCTTAACTCAGGCCCTTCAGTTTGGGGAAAGGTTTCTGCCACAGTTTTGGAGGCGTGGTTTGGGGAAGAGAATCCTGGGAACGAGTTTCTTCTTTATTAAATAGACTTCCAGTGACTCTTCCTGTTTTTAGCCCGGCCTTCTCCCTCCCGTCTTCCTTGAGCCTTTGGGGGTGCTCTGATGTAAGCCAGGATGCTTCTCAGCTTACCAGTTTAGGACTTGGTTTGTTGGGTCTGCTGAGCCAGATTCCACCCATCCATTTGCTTTTATGCTTCTAAAGGGGTTTTTGGTTGGTTGGTTGGTTGGTTGGTTGGTTGGTTTTTGTAGTTTTGGGGTCTTCTCTAAAGTTCTCTTTGCTCTTGGCAGTTTATGCTTAAGCAACAGGATGAACTTAAACTTGTGTTTTATTTTGTCGGCTTTAATGAAGGAGCAAATGTAAATGAGTGTGTCATATCTGGCATCTTTAACTGGAAGTCCTAAGTTTTTCATTTTGCTGCTCTTTTTCTTTTAAATTGTATGTAGATGCTTTTCAGGTTTTTCTTAATGACAGTGTTTTTACACATGCTTTCTTTTTCTCCATTAATGTATGGGCGTTGGAGGAAGTTTTTTATTTTCTCTGAAAGGCATCTTCAGTATTTTTAGGAACTGTGTCATAATATTCCATATTAATAATAACGGTAGCATTTATTGAGCCCCTACTGTGTGCCCTGTCCACTGTATACATGCTTTGCAGGGGGTCATCCCTTTTGACGCTCCATTATACTCTGCATTATAAAGAGAGACTCTGAGGCTTGCCGGATGGTGTCTCCTGCGGAAGGTCACCCACCAGCAAGTGGCAGAGCTGGGGCTGCTGCAGGATAAATGACATCGTCTCCCCCAAGTTTATCACCCTTCCGCTCTCAGTCCCTCTTGCGCCTCAGACCACTTTCCTTTAGCCCTAAGTACAGCTCTGAAATTCCATGTGGAGATCTGCTGGTGACAAACTCTCAGATTTCGTTTGTCTCAAACTGTCTGTCTCTCACCCTCTTTCTCAGAAGATACTTGCACTGCGTGTTTAAGCCAGGGCCACTGCGTGGTATCTTTGAGCACAATGAGGACATCATTCCATCCTCTGCCTCTCTCTGGCCCCCAGAGCTCCGGCAGCAGCCTGAGCTGGGGGTTCTGATGGCCCTTGTCTGTCTGGGCTGGGATATGCGTGTTTCTCACAGAAGTGTGTGACATCGACAGGGTGTATCACACACTTCAAGTGCACTGGAGCTGAGAAGCCCTTTTAGGGAACCAGTTGGTACATGGAACACGGGTCTCTGTTCAGAAATGCATTTCATGAGGTGCCTGGGTGGCTTAGTCAGTTAAGCGTCTCCCTTCAGCTCAGGTCATGATCCTGAAGCGCCATATTGGGATCCCAGCTCAGCGGGGAGTCTGCTTCTCCCTCTGCCCCTCACCCACTTGTGCTCTCTCTCTCACTCTGTCTCTCTCGAAAAATAAAGAAATAAAATGTTTTTTAAAAATGCATTTCACAGTTTTAAAGCTGTGTCTAATTTTTAAAAAGAGTACTTTTTGGAATGATAATATAAATGATGAAAATCTAAAAGTTACAAAGAGGATTGAGGAAAAAGTCAACCTCCAGGGCCCTGGTTCCCCTCCATGTGGGGAGGTGGGGAAACCACCTCCAGGGGTCTCTGGCTCTATGCATCTCCCAGAGACCACCAGAGCACCTGTGAGCAGATGTTCTTGTACCCATGGAAGCTGCACCAACTTTCTGCTAGACATCTCTCCAAAGGCGAGGGCAACAAAAGCAAACATGAACTATTGGGATTTCATCAAGACAAAAGGCTTTTGCACAGCAAAGGAAAGAGTCAACAAAACTAAAAGGCAATCTATTGAATGGGAGAAGATATTCGCAAATGACATATCAGATAAAGGGCTAGTATCCAAAATCTATAAGGAACTTAGCAAACTCAGCACCCAAAAAACAAAAATCCAGTCAAGAAATGGGCAGAGGACATGAACAGACATTTCTCCAAGAAAGACATCCAGATGGCCAACAGACACATAAAAAAATACTCAACATCACTCGGCTTCAGGGAAACAGATACTGGGAAGGATGTGGAGAAAGGGGAACCCTCTTATACTGTTGATGGGAATGCAAACTGGTGCAGTCACACTGGAAAACAGTATAAGGTTCCTCAAAAAGTTGAAAACAGAGCTACCCTATGACCCAGCAAGTAGGCATTCACCCAAAGGTGACTTTGGTCTGACTCAGGGCAAGATTCTGCTGTGCACAGGTGATCCAAAGGGGCACCTGCACCCCAATGTTTATAGAGCAATGTCCACAATAGCCAAACTATGGAAAGAGGCCAGATGCCCATTAACAGATGACATTCAAAAGAATGAATCTTGCCATTTGCAATGATGTGGATGGAATTAGAGAGTAGAATACTAAGCAAAATAAGTCAGAGAAATACAAATACCATGTGATTTCACTCATATGTGGAATTTAAAAAACAACAGCTGAACATAGGGGAAGAGTGGGAAAAATAAAATAAGATGAAAATTGAGAGGGAGACAACCCGTGAGGCCCTGCGCTCTAGGAAACAAACTGAGCGTTGCTGGAGGGAAAGTGGGTGGAGGGATGGGGTAACTGGGTGATGGGCATTAAGGAGGCATGTGATGGAATGAGCACTGGGTGTTCAATGCAACTGATGAATCACTAAATTCTACCTCTGAGACTAATAATAATAAAAGGAGTACACTTATTCCTTGAGTATCTTGCAGGGAATGATATATACCATTCCATTTTATTAAATGTACCACAGTCAACTCAGTAATTCAATATTTAGGTTACTTTTAACGTTTTGAGTAGTTGGTTTTATGTTTAAAGTTAAATGTTGGAGCACTACCCATTTGTAAACTAGGGACTGCTTATAATGAAACAAATTCTTTGATTTCCTTATATAAAAAAGAAGCAGAAATTCAAAGTAGCTTGTTGGCACTGAGGTTGAATTTTACGGTATCTTTGTGGAAAACAACATATTGAGGCCATCGTTTGGGGTTTTTCTCTCTAGATTATGAATATTACAAAGTAACTTCAAAATATTTAATTTTAGACTTAAAGTATTAGAAATAAATGTTAAAACAAGGACCAATGTGAAAATAACAAGCAAATTTAAGCCTTGGGCTATCTAACTTTCTTCCTAATGTGTTCCTAATGTTTTACATTTTTTACTATAAAAAAGCACAGTTATTCTTTCATACCTTAAAATTATGAGCTGCAGAATTTTTAAACACCAGATTCCTTAAAAGTGAGGTAGTATAGTTTTCTCTTGAAATTTACTGCCTTTACATTAGCTTGCACTCTGATTAAAATCTGAATGCAAGGACCTGTATTCTCTTAGAGAAGTAGTTGTTACTTAACACCGTAAGCTATCCGTTAAAGATCTTTCAGGAGTTTTTTCCTTTTCTTTTCTAGAATAGCGTGTGTGAGCGCCCCCAGTGTTTACCAGAAACTGAGAGCCCTACACAGAGAAGACATTTCTGTATACATCTTTGAATATGACAAAAGATTTGCCATATATGGAGAGGAGTATATCTTCTATGATTACAATAATCCATTGGATTTACCTGAAAAAATTGCCACACACAGTTTTGACATCGTAATAGCAGATCCCCCCTACCTTTCCAAGGAGTGTCTCAGAAAAACGTCAGAAACCATCAAATATCTGACTCAGGGCAAGATTCTGCTGTGCACAGGTAGGTGCATCTCAGTAACAACGACCGGATATTCCAGCCTTAGGTTTCAGGAGCTGGAAGAGATCTCAGAATTCAAAGACTGAATCCGCCTACTGTGTGACCCTACACAAGTTGCATAACCTCTCTGTGCCCGGGTTTCCTTCTCTGTACACTGGGACTGGTAATACATCCTGCCTTTCAGCATTGCTGGAATTAAGTGATATGACACATGTGAGATGGGTCTGGCACTTGGTGAGTGGACTATGTTTTTTTATTTCTTCTCATCAGGAATAGTAGCAGTATTTGATCCAGCCTCTCCACTTGCTGAAAGAGAAGCATGGAATCGATAACATTAAAATGAATTGCCTAGGGTTACAGAACTAGGCATCGGATTAGATTTATTTAATCAGCAGGAGATTTTCTTACTGATGAGAGTCATGCATGTACTTTCAGAGGGTCGGTGGAGAACTAGCATGTTAACTCCTGGTCAGTTACGTTGGGGGGCTGTTGTCCACACCCCGGGGTGCCCTTGGGCTGCCAGTGCCCCTCAGGCTGGGCAGGGAGCTGGAGCTGCAGGAAGTCTGTTTTCCATTGTGTTGGAGAATTGTCAAGAAGGTGACTTTTTCTCCCAGGTCATGTTTACTTAAGGCTTATTAATTCAGTAGTTGTTTGCTAGCCGTCTGTGTTGGCTGACAGGCTGGCGCTCTGACCTCATGGAGTGTACCTTTTAGTTTTAGGGGATAAGTTAAAAACTAGCAGAACAGACAGAAGAAATGAATGACCAATTCTGGTAAGTGTAGTGAAAGAATGAAAGAATCAGAGAAGGGTGGGGCGGGCACTGAGATTGACCAGTGCCCTTAGGATGGGGCCGGGAGAGAGCTCCTGGAGGAGCAGCGTTCCAGTGGAGATCTCAGGGGGCAACCCCCCCCCCGGGGTGGGGCAGGGAGGGAAGACGCCATAATTCCAGGAACCAGTGTCAGAGCCCCCCGGAGTTTTCCTCCAACCCCTGGTTCTTGGAGGGCTGCGGGGAGCACAACCCGGCACTGCGCAAGTGCAGGGAGCATCGCTGGAGCGGGGGGAGGGGCAAGAGGAGCCCTACAAGTGACGGACCCTGTTGGGGCTATCCTTTAAGGCGGCAGCCCCCAACGGACAGGACCCAGTTGGCCTAAAGGAATGTGCTTTCACTTTGTGCTGAAAGGGACTGAAGGGCAGAAGTAGAAGCAGGCTCCCCATTGAGGGTGTGTCCAGCAGAGAAAAGACGTGGTGGGGACAAGGTATGACAGTTGTAAGGAGGGCGGGGAATGGAGTAAAGATACACTTTGAGATCAAAATGGAAGAGCTCACTGTGCTCAAGATGTGGTGGGAAGGGAAGAATCTAGGATGAGTCCTGGGTCTCGGGCCTAGGCTGGCTGGAGAAGTACTTCCTGCAATGGGGTGTTCCGGGAGAGGTGCTCCGAGGTCCCCGGGGCATGTCCACAGCGGTGGCCACGTGCCAGCTAGCGGGTGAGACAGCGGAGCACTCAGCCAGAAGCTGGTGTGAATGTATTCCCGAGAGTTTGCAAGGTCGGGTATTACTGAGAAGGGGGGTTCTTGACTCAAAGTTGGAAAACACTTGTTCTTAGTAATTATTTTTACTTTCCTTATGTTATTTTGTGGAATATAACTTTATTTCTAAAGTTTTCTAAGTGTCTCAGTTTTGCAGAAATATGAAAAACATTTATTAAATGAAAAGGGGGGAAAGTAGGTAATTTGCAAATGTGTTAAAGTAAAAAGGGATATATCCAGAATTGACCTTCCCTGTATTTGCTGAGCGATACTGTCAACTTCACGTTTTCTAGTCAAGAATCCCTTCACTGCTGGCAGTGGCATTGTGGTTGGCATTTCAGACTTCGGATTCACTGGGTTTTTTACCTTCAGGTGCGGTCATGGAAGAAGAGGCAGCAAAACTTCTTGGCGTGAAGATGTGCAAGTTCATTCCAAAACACACCCGGACCTTGGGAAATGAGTTTCGCTGTTATGTGAATTATGATTCTGGGCTAGACCGTGAAATCTAAATGCAGGTAGTAATATAATATGGTAAAGGATCCTGTACGACATTTCTCTTTTATTATTTCCTTGGTAGATTGAAGTTATAACCTCCGCTCCTCCCCTGCGAAGTGGGGCTATCCCTGGCCTAATTTTCAAAATAAAGAATACAGCTTCTCACTATGACTTCCTGACTGCGGGTGCCTCTAGACCTCAGGATGCTTTTGCCAACTTGAATCCATGGAATTAGAGTGGGAGAAATCTTAGAACCCATCTAAAGTCTGCTCTCCTCTCCTATGAATAGGTAAAAAAGAAACCTGGGGTACAAACAGCTTAGTGGCTTGGCCAAGACCTGAATTAGGACCTAGGCCTCTGCCTCAGGTCATCTGCCCCCTTCAGATGGGCCCATTCTGACTCCACCCAACGGCCTGCCAGTCCTTCACAGCCGCTTTCCTGGGATGTCACAGGACTTGTGAAGGGGCCCATCATCTGCTCCAGCCCCTCAAGGAGGCACAACTTGTCTCCATGAGAGAAGTTGGTAATTCTTAGAACTAGTATCTGAAAGCCTCCTGGATGTTTGCTCCTCGCTCCGGTTCTCAGAGCGATAATGGGAATGTGGTCCAGGTGCCTTCTGGGTGCATAGCCCCTGCCCCCTCAGCAAAGCCACAGCAAATGCTCCAAGCCCCTGAGAAACAGAAACTGCCATCTGCGAAGCAGACGCTACAGCAGAAGGGGGTGAGGAGCATGCTAGACTGTTAGATTTCAGAAATGAGACATCATTCATCCCCACCACAGAACAGGAGTTACTGATACATGCAACTTGGATTTCAAGACCTTGTCCTGAGCGACAGAAGCCAGTCCCCAAAGGTTCCGTACTTTGTTTCCATCTATGTAACATTCTTGAATGGCGAGCAGATTGGTGGATGGCAGAGGTTAAGAGGCGGTCTGGGGAGAAGGATGGGTGGGCCCAGAAAAGGGAGAGCTTAGGGAAGCTGGAACACATCTGCATCTTGTTTGTGCAAGGCTTACACACAGCTCTACAGATGGCATTACATGGCACATGCGCTTGCACACACGTGTGAACTCTGAGTGAGGTCTTCAGGTGGTTTGCGGTGTCCAGCTCCTGGTAGTTATTCTGTGCTTGGTTAAGATGTTATTGTGGGCAAGTGGGTAAAAGACACACGAGACCTCTCTGTAGTGCTCTTGCAATTTCCTGTGAGTCTAGAATCATTTCAAAATAAAAACTTGAAAAAGGGGGGAGGAATAACACTTCCCTACCTCAGATGACTTGCTTTGCTAACAAAACATGAAAGGAAGTGCCAAGCAGAGCTTTTATTTCTGACATGACTGCCAACAATTTTCCACACACAAGTGCTCTGGCTGTCCAGGTGCTTGAGTGGACGGTGGGCCTGCAGCGGGCGTGGGGAGGGAGCAGAAAGTCTGCTCTTGAAAATCAGAGACCGTGGGATGGTTACTGCAGTGGAAACCCAGCCTGTCCTGGAGAGTCTGGTACCCTGGCACCTGTGCTCAGGAAGTGGGGGTGGGGGCAGCTGGCTTCCTGTCTGCTCTTTCTCAGCCCTCGATGGTCCTGCTTTGGGACTTTTCAGTTTACTTTAAAAATCACTTGGTATTTTTATGAGACATTTATATTTTATCAGTATATCAGCACCTGGCACATGTGAAGTATTCAATAAATGTTCTTTACAAAATACCCCCTTCCTTATTGTTTCTTCATGAAGTCAGTTCACTGAAAATTACTTAGGCCGGTAACAAATTTTAGTAACATGTATGGAAAGGTCATGTGTAACTTAGGAATTGTGGGCAAGTAGCATCCTAGAAACACAGAATTTTAGTTATCCTAGAAGTCTAGCGTTTAGATGAGGAGAAACCTTATTTCTTCATGGAGGGTGGGGGAGGGAAGGCCCAAGCTCAACTCATTAAATGTTTGTATAGTAATAAGCAGCCAACATGTGTTTTATTACTTTGGACCCCTTGTGATTTTAGCAAACCTGTGTTCACATGTGATCCACTTCTGGGTCTCATAAAAGGTCCGCCGCTCTGCCTCTGCAACCTTGAGGAACAGGAGTCAGGGCTGCGGGGCTGCCCAGCCGGCCCAGGGAAGGCAGGTGTGTGCTGCACGGCGTGCTTGACATAAGCTTCCTGACTTCTTAGGAGGCAGCCTACTCGACCAAACCACTTCAAAAACTCAAAAGAATATTCTAAGAAACACCTTTTTAAAGTCCTTGCTAATGCAGAGATTTCCAGAGACACAAAATAACCATAGCATGAGTGGAAAGAGAAAGGATAATAATTTCCACGTTGCTGACAATTCAGAAGTCCATACAATGACTTAGTGGGGTTGTTTGGGGGTCATGGAGAACGCTGATAGCTGAGCACATGAAATCCCCGAGTCTGTTGGAAACCCCATTTTCCATGGGAATGTCATGCTCTTCCACTCCCCTCTCAAATCAGAGCAGACTAGACAATGACCCCTTTCTCCCTTTGCCTTGCTAAGAGACCTGCAGCAAACAAGAAGTTTGGGTAACTGGACCCTGAACTCTTGGCATTTGTGATGTGTTTTGGTTGATATTCCCAAATGATTGTTTTTATCAAACAAACATACGGTAGACCTACTGTCAGCTGGCTGGAGAAACGTCTTCAGTAACCAGCAAGGGATGCCCATCTCCAGGGCTGCCTCAGAGCCCTCCAGGCAGAATTACTTGAAGGAAATGTTGGCAGCATGGCACTTCTTGAAGAGAAGGGAAGAAGCTGTGACGGTCCCACTAGCAAAGTGTGCTGCTCTGTGAAGCCTGGGACTGAAATAGTCTGGTCAGCGTGGTGCCACTCCATTCACTGTGGGTGCGGGGGAGCGGGGTCACTAAGACCCGCGCGGGAGGGGCTGATCCTCACCTCGGGGGGGTGTGGGTGGGCAGAATTGCTGTAGCCGGCACATTTTCCCAGATGTCTGATAAAACACAATAACTACCTCTCTCAGCTCTAAAACACCCCTTTAGCTTAACAAGGGAACAAAATTCTGTCCCAATAAATTCTTATTGTTCCCTGAAACAGTATCTCCCCGGACTATATCACCACCCTCTGCCTCCAACATATATTTTTTTAAGTTTTTATTTTAATTCCCGTTAACATTGACTCCAACATATTCTATCTGGTTGCTGCTCCCTAGTGATCGATTTTTTTAAACTTTTATACAAAAAGTCATGATGATCAAAGCAATAAACATGAAGAAAGAATAGCTTGATATTTATTTTTCAATGTAGCTTATAAATCACTGAGGCCAATATGTTCTCCTACCTCCTGTGTGCCAGGCACACCATGCATGTGTAAGTGAGGGAAATGCGGCTCCGACTCACGGGGCAGCACTTGTGAGGAGTGGCCCGCCAACGCCTGACTGCTCACCAGCCAGTGCGGGGTCTGCTTTTGGCTGAGGATGGAGGCTGCCAGCTTCACATGTGGTTCCCAGGGGCTTGGTGCCTGGGACAGGGAAAGTGCTCAATACATATTAAGTGCATGAATATTCCATTCAGAGAAAAAACACAAAGAAAGGTTGCCTGTCTGGTTCTGTAGAATGGAAAGCTAAATTTCTTCGCAGGGAATGTGCTAGCCTTTCACAAGCTAATTCGTTAAATAATAAAAATAAAACTGTGGTAGTTTCCCCAAATATCTACTCTCCTTAAGTCTAGTCTTCTGTGATGTTTGCACTATTAGTATTTGAGAAGCAGCTGGAAAATGTTACCCAACAGAGGCGATGACTGGAACGATTACCCAAGCCACTGGTTTAACAGCAGTTTTTCTTTTTAATTTATGGATTTGATGTTATTTTTGAGCTAGCAATGAAAGAATGCTCTGGACAGGAATGTATTCCAGATACACTACTGCTAGGGATAACTTCCCCCCCAACACACCACTCCCCCAGAGGTTGAATCAGAAGTAAAATTTCTCAGATTGTACAGAACTATGCATTGTACATAACTAGCACTTTCAATTCTGAATTTCTAAATTTTTGGAAAATTCTGGATTTGACTCAATAATGTACTTTTCATGTACAAACTTCCGTCAGTACAAGTTGAAAGTTCTCTCAGTGAACCCTCCATCTAGACCAAAGTAGGGCTGATACTTTGTAACTAGGGAGCTAAAGCCCTGTTACTGAGAGCTGAAGTTTGAGAGTGAAATACATATAAATAGGGTAGCCTCGGTGGCTCAGTCAGTTAGGCATCTGCCTTTGGCTGAGGTCATAATCCTGGGGTCCTGGGATCGAGTCCTGCACTAGACTCCTTGTTCTGCAGGGAGCCTGCTTCACCCTCTGCCTGCTGGTCCCCCTGCTTATGCACACTCTCTGACAAATTTTTTAAAATATTTCCTTTTTTTAAAGATTTACTTACTTACTTATCTGTCAATAAGAGACAGATTGAGAGAGACCACAAGCAGGGGGAGCAGCAGAGAGAGGAGGAGAAGCAGGCTCTCCACTGAGCAGGGCGACTGATGCAGGGCTTGATCCCAGGACCCTGGGATCATGACCTGAGCCAAAGGCTGACGTTTAATGACTGAGTCACACAGGTGCCCCTCAATTAAAAAAAAAAAAAAAAAAACATATAAAAAAGGGACACTTCTTGGCTTGGTTGGGGTATCACAAAAAAAGAGACACTGGGTGGCTTGGTGGGTTGGGGCCTCTGCCTTCCGCTCGGGTCGTGGTCCCGGGGTTCTGAGATCGGGCCCCGCATCGGGCTCTCTGCTCTGTGGACAGCCTGCCTCCTCCTCTCTCTGCCTGCCTCTCTGCCTGCTTGTGATCTCTGTCAGATACATAAATAAAATCTTAAAAAAAAAAAGAGAGACACTGGCTTTACAGGAGTAGTTGATCTTTCAAAGACCAAATCAGATCTTAAAGTTCAACCATAAACGTAAGATAAAATGAAGACTAAAATAGTTTCCTCTAAAACTAAGTCGAGTCCATCAAAGCTGAGTCCAACGTGCCCTTCACCTACAATTGCTTTAATGAAGTAAAGAACCTCTCACTTTTACAAATAATTGTGTTCAAGGACAAACTTTCAGAAGGGAGTACGGTTTTAGCTCGCATTGCAGGATGTAGACAAAGAGGCCCCGGTACTGACTTCTGGACACCGTCAACTGGCCGACTTCTCCTTTGTGGCTAGTTCCTGAAGCCCTTAAAACTAAGCTGAAACTTGGATTCTTCTGAGAATTGGCAAAGATAGCACATTGCACCTCTCCCCTTATCCCACCACCTCTTACTTGGCCCCACTTACTTTCAATAGTGAAAAAAATGTTTCATTATATGTATCTGTGGCCCTTTATAGTCATAAACAAACCACGTTTGAGGTTTCTGGAATCCCTGACTGGTCTGGGCGTGAGCTAAGCCTCCCGCGCTTCCATTTCGCTCCCGTAGCAGCCTGTGAAGATCTTCACTGGAGGTTACACTCAGCCCTGTTTTGTTAGGGTCAGCAACTGGTGACAGGCTGAATTCAGGGGCTCGGGCCCCAGTACCCGCTAAAAAGTTTATCTGAGGATTCCAGTTGTGCTTCTAAAAAATCTTGCCAGAAGGGAGAACAAAATGGTCATAAAATACGTTTATGTCACGTAAAAAAATTTTAATATTCGCAAATTTCCTAATATAAAAATAGTTCCTGCATCATTGAAAACATGGAGCAAAAAAGTAGATACATATTCTACTTAAAAATGTTTTCTTTGAGAAGCGCCCATCTACCACCGATCCGCGGAGGCTGGCACCGCTTCTGAGAGCGTCCCAACCGTGTGGCACTGTGGCGGGGGGGCGGGGGAGGGTCTGAGCACTGAGGACCACGGAGGGAGGACCACGGAGGGGGGCCACGGAGGGGGGCCACAAAGCCACTTCTCCGAACGCTAGGCTCGGGCTACCTGCGGCAGGCCCCGAAGCTACGCTCCCTACCGCGGCCATGTGCCCGGTAACTGGCGGCAGCCTTCACCGACCCCGCGCCTTTGCCTAGAAGAAAACCGGGTGACGCTGTGTGAGGGCAGGCCGGCGGCAGTCAGGTCCGAAGGGCTCTGCAGCTGGGCTGGGCTTCATTTACTCCTCTCCGTCCTCCAGTCCGCTCGGGCGAGGAGGCTGAAGCACTCCAGGAGGAGAGGCGCCTCGGCAGGCGGCAGCGCCTCAGGGCCGGCCCGGCTTGTCGCTGGGGCTGAGCAGGAGCTTGGCGGCCTGCTTGTCCATGCTGGAGTTGATGCTGTCCGCTTCCTTCTCCTGCTCGGGGACGCACGTGCAGCCCACCGGCACGGTGACGTACTCCTCGGCGTACACCGAGCGGCCGCCCGCGCACGCCGAGGTCCGCCGCAGGATGACGGTGGGCACGTACACCGGGGCGCTCCGGAAACGCAGGTCCTCCTCCCCGAACAGCCCGGTCAGGCAGCCCCTGCACAGGCAGTAGGCCTCGGGCAGGTACTTCGGGTACCTGGCGGGGTCGTAGGAAATTCTGCGGGGAAGAGGGCATGGCGTTAGTTCACGCCCTGTGGCAACCGCAGCGCACGGCGCGGAGAGAGGGCAGCCACAGGACTTCCGCTTCCGGGTCAGAAGGCGCGAGATCATTGATTAGTGGAGCAGGAAGAAAGGTGGCGCCGGACGGTTCGGCCCGCAGTTAGCGTCCACGCAAGATCCCCATCTTAAATCGACGCACCATGTGACTCTGCTGTACGTTAACTGGCGAAGACAGTTTCTAACAGTTAGTACAGTCCCTAAAAACGCTTTCCAGTCTGTGCCTGGGAGTTAGAGCCTGGCGGAGGCAGCTGTAACCTGGCAGCAGGTCGGCGACCGCGTGCGCACTGATAGGCGGCCACAGGGCCACCGGAGTGTGAGACGCCCTCCCTGCTTCGAGGAAACAACAGCCCTGAGCCCCAGAGCCCTGGTCCCTAAGGCCCCAGATCTGCCTCCCCTTCAGACACTAGGCTCTGCAGCCCCAGGGTACCACCCACACCCTTCCCCGGAAGGGGCCACCTCTGCAAGAAACTAGCTGGTCCAGGTGGCAGACCGTGCAGGCACCAGCCACACGGCCTCTGACACACCTATCAGCAAAGGCAGCTGCAAGACACGGGTCCAGAAGGTCACAAGGCGGGCCCTGTGTCTGTCGGGGTCTGCGTGCCCTCCTCTGTGAAGGGGCCAAAGCCATCCTGGGGAGGGCAAGCTGGACAGCCTGGGACATTTGAGAAGTTAATGCCGGTTTAAATGTGATCACTTCCACCCTCCTCCAAGGCTCTCTATTTTCTGGTCAGATGCCAAGAACGAATGTCAACACCTACAAAACAGCCCACTGCCACAATGCCAGGGGAATCTAGGGCTTGGCTGGGCCAAATGGCTCCCTGGGAGGGAAAAAAAAAAGCACATTCTGGCAGGACTCTGCCCTCTGCCACCATCCCCTGCAATGATCCAAGAGGTCAAAGCTGTGTTTGGTCACTAACAGAGACCCAGGGCTCCTCTGTAATGTCCCCTTGCACAGGGAAGGACTATCCCCATTCCTCATGGGATTGCCATGACCCCAAATTCTCATTTCCATGAATCTCCCCCACTTAAAACATGTGCAATCCTCTTACGAATGTTTCTCTTTCTTCTGGAACTGAGTCTTAGGGACCCTAAACTCTCAGAGTCAGAAGTCAGGACTTCTGGCCTCTCAAGCAACACACACACACTTGTAGACCCACAATGTGCCAAGCCCAAGAAGGCCCCCAAATTGCTTGCCAATGGGAGCTTATGATATAAATTTTTTAAAATAAGGCATTCCTAGAGGTCTTTACAGCCAAGAACCTGGGGTGTATATGGTTTCTCATCCAGGTTTCTGGACAGCAGAGTGTGGCTCCATGGAGAGGGACAGTGGCCCAGGCTGGCCTTCACCCTCCATGGCTTGCACAAGTTTTATATCCTTCAGCAGAAACCCCTCTTGACTAGTTTTCTTATATGTACCCCCTGCTAATGACTAAAGTTCATTCACAAAGTTAAGAAATTTCCAGTTAAGAAGTATGTTCAGACCATCCAGTTAATGGGGATTAGGGGGCTTTGGAAAGGTAAGGGACAGGTCAGCGAGCAGTGGAGTGTCCAACAACAGAGTTGAGGATTTGTTGCAGAGAGGAGCTGAAAGGTGGACAGACCAGTGGTGCTTACTGGGGCCAACTGGGGGCATCTCAAGGGTAGGGAGGCAGAAGCCTGAATAGATTCAAGCATGGGAGGGACAGGGTTGTTACACTGATTGGCCAAGAGACTTCTCCATTGAGGAGCTCATGTCAAGAAGAAGTGTTAACTCTCAATGGCAGGATAAGGGTGGGTGGTTCCAGATATGTAAGGAAAGTACACGGATTTCTTTTTCTGTTTGGATCCAACATCTTTAGACATTAGTGGACTGAAGCATGATTGGGTGGGGAAGAGTCTAGAAATTGTTATCTTCACACAGCACCAAATTTACTCACTGTCAACTACATGCCAGGGACCATGCCCCCCAGAGCCTGGAGCTGGGGGCCTACCCAGGCACAGCGGTGGGGGAGCTGGGTAACACCTGCTGCACATAGAAAGGAGGCCAGTGAGGCCAGGACCAACAGTTAAACTAGAGGACCCAGCCCAACCTGCCACTTGAGCATTCTAAAGCCAAGACGGACATCTGCAGTACTTGGCCACTGTCTGAATGTGGGGGATAAGGTCAGAGGAAAAGTCAGCAGTGATTCCACAGCTTCCTGTTGGGGTGACCGGAAGAATGGGAGTAGAAACATAGGGAGGGCGGGAGCTAGGAGGCCTCAGTCCTGGCCGTCCCTATTGGTGGTTGAATGCTGAGGCACAGAAACCTTCACCTCCCTTCTCACTGCTATAAGACAAGGGCAGAGTCAAGGTGAAGGCTAAGAAATCTGTTATGTGCAAACAGGAACAGGGAGGGGTGGGGACTGTCTACACAATGTAAGTCGTCTCTGAAGCCAAAACATTGAAATTTATCCTGATTTTGTCTATTCATCCTTCCCTCCAACATGAACACAAAAATAGTGGTTGAAAAATATTTTTTAAGCTTCTCATTACTACTTTTTCCTCAGATCTTCCATCAGGAGCTTCTGGAACAAATGAGCTTTATCCTTGCAAGGACTGATAAAGTTGACTACCCTTACCGTTCCAACTTCTCCAACCTCCTCTCTAAAGCCTTGTTCTTAGCCCTCATCTGTGGTATGCAGAGGCACAGCATGGGAGGACAAGTCAGGACAAATCCAAACCCTTCACAGGCCTCTGCAGCAGGGTCCCTACTCCATTCCTTTCCAGCATTGCCTCAAGGTCTCCTCCTTCACACATCCTAGCCTACAGTCATCCCAAAGTGGAATGCCCCCTTGCATATGCTACAGCTCAACTTTTACTCAAGATGCTCTCCCCCCAAAACCAGTATCAAATCTTGCCATATTTTAAGGTCCAATTCAAATCATTAAGAGTTTTCAAATTTCCTTAGCCAAATTCATTCTCTTCCTCCCCTAGGTCCTCACAATAATTGGTGCCTGTGAGACAAAGCTACACTTTTTCTACGTTTTCCCCTGGGAGGGAAGATTCAGGACTGTACTCTTACTCATCCTTGTCCCCTAACATGAGAGAAAGACTTTGGTAGATGGTGAGCTGCTGATGGTGAGTCTGGACTGCATAGCTCCCTGTCCTTCATACCCTTAGGTCCATATAAGGCCCTAACTTAAAGTTTGAAGAAAAATGAATTTATACTATCTCTGGTCACCTTCAATATTTATTCAGCAACATCTGAGTGCAAGTGATGTTTCAGGCAATGAGGATAGAGATGAAAGACAGATCTACTATCCAAGGACTCACCATTTCTGGGGATAAACACTTAGAGAGTTCATCCAGCTGTGGCAGCTGGGAAGGTAGCTCCTGGGTGGATTCATCCAGATGAGGACAGGAGAAAAGGACTTTAGGACAGAGGGCAGAGCCTAGAGCCCAGGGACCATGTCAGCATTAGGGAACTGTGGAACAGGAAGGGAAGTACAAGATGATGCTGGGGTAAGCTGTGGAGGCTGGGTCATTAGGGGCCTCAAATTCAGTGAGGAATTTGGATTGGACCTTGAAGGCAAAGGGGGAGGATGTTAAAAAGGGAAATGACCCAATCAGATGGAATTTTGACAGATCTTCCAGCCTACACAGTAGAAGATGGTCTGGACCCTAAGAGAGAGGTACTGGCTGAAGGTGGAGATTTTTTTTTTTAAGATTATTTATTTATTTATGTACTTGACAGAGACAGAGACAACGAGAGAGGGAGTATGAGCAGGGGGAGAGGGAGAGGGAGAAGCAGGCTTCCCATAGAGCCGGAAGCCTGATGCAGGGCTTGATCCTGGAATCATGACCAGAGCCAAAGGCAGATGCTTAATGACTGAGCCACCCAGGTGCTCCAAAGGTGGAGACTTTTAAATTATTAGCATATAGATGGTAGTTAAATAAGATCATTCAGGGAAGTATATGGAGAGACACAAAATGAAAGACAGGGAAAAGCAAGGGGAGAAGTAGAGGGAGAGGGGTAGAGATAGAATCTTAAGCAGACTCCCCACAGAGTGTGGAGTCCGATGGGGGCTCCATCCCACAACCCCAAGATCATGACCAGAGCTGAAATCAAAAGTCAGATGCGTGGGGGGCCTGGGTGGTTCAGTGGGTTAAAGCCTCTGCCTTCAGTTCAGGTCATGATCCCAGGGTCCTGGGATCGAGCCCCACATCGGGCTCTCTGCTCCGCGGGGAGCCTGCTTCCTCCTCTCTCTCTGCCTGCCTCTCTGCCTAGTTGTGATTTCTCTCTGTCAGATAAATAAAATATTAAAAAAAAAAAAAGTCAGATGCGTAACCAAATGAGCCACCCAGGCTTCTGGGAAAACCAATTTTTAAGAGAGAATATGTCTTACTGTGGAGACTGACAGAATCAGGAGTGTCAATCCCTGAGCCAAGGAAGGTGGACGCTAAAGAGGGGCTGGCCAAGAACTGGAACTGAGGGGGCCAGTTTACTGGAACTAGAGGGATGGAGGAACACGTTAAATGGCACTATGAGGATATGACCAACAGCATACAGAATGCTGGAAATTCAGCACATGTTTATTCCAAGGGAGAAAGGGAGGGAGGGAACCCCAAAGTGCACTGAGGAGAGTGACATAAATACAGGGGACATGGGGCATCGCTAACCTGCTTTACACCCACTGTCTCCATGCATTTGTGAATTGAGCAACTTTTTACTTATAAGTTTCTCCGTTTGGATGAAAACTTATGGTTGCTTAAAAAAAAAAAAAATCAGGGGCACCTGGGTGGCTCTGTGGTTAAAGCCTCTGCCTTTGGCTCAGGTCACGATCCCGGGGTCCTGGAATCAAGTCCCGCATTGGGCTCTCTCCTCAGCCAGAGGCCTGTTTCCCTTTCTTTCTCGCTGCCTGCCTCTCTGCCTACTTGTGATCTCTTGTCTGTCAAATAAATAAATAAAAATCTTAAAAAAAAATCAAACTGAAACTGAGGAACTTTCCAAAAAACAACTGACCAGTACTCTTCAAAGGTGTCACAGTCTCAAAAGACAAAGAACGAGAAACTGCTGTAGACTGAAGGCCACTAAAGGGCCTAACCACCAGAGGCTGTGTGTGAGCCCGGGTGAGGGCCTGGGGTAGACAAGGGGCATTAGTGGACTGGCTCTGAGTAAGGACTCTGGATTCTGAGATTGTTATCAAGCATTTTCTGATCTTGATAATTCTGAGTTTTGATGCTGCCATTTAGGGAATCTGGGTAAAGTGGGAATTCTTTGTACTAATTCTTTGTACTAATTTCAGAAAGGGTTTTGTTAGTTTGAAACTATTTCAAAATGTAGACTTAAATAATATAACAGAAAAAAAAAATTTTAAAGTTCTAAAAAACCACTAATAAGGTAATCAGGGAAATATGAACCTGACTGAATATTTGAAGCTATTTGGGAAGTATGAATTCCAGGTGTGTTAATGGTATTGTGTGGCTTTATTTAACAGAGTCCTTATCTTTTAGAGATGCACACCAGATACAAGAGTGTACACAGACACACATACACAAACAGTGCTAAATGCTTGCGAAGTTACCAAGTGCCCTGGGAATTGGCCAACTGGAAAGTAGTCATGATCATTAATTTAGCAGGATTTTCAAGATCTCAAGGTGGCCACTGGGCAAGGGTATGGCCCCTCCATGAACGTTCATGCCAGCCCATCAGGACAAAGCAACGCAAAGTGCACACAGACCACTGCGAGCACGTCGGCGCCTGCTCCAGGAAAGTCTGAGGCAGGTTTAGAAAAGGAGGGCTGAGCCGGACAAAGGAGGGCGAGGAAGTGCTGAGCAACCTACACCCAGGCAGGAAATCAGCGACCACAAGGGTAGGAAACTTCCAGCAGGTCACCGCGGCTGGAATGACATGAGTGCACGCTCATGCATACAGAGGGCGGAGATTTAGTAAGACGTGTAAGAAGTGGACAGGAACCTTGAAGACCAGCGCAAAAAGTCTGGATTTTATCTTCCACATCACCGGAAGCCACATGAGGACAGTAAGCACGTAGAAACCCGATCAGTGGACGTTTAGAAAGATCATTCTGATAGTGGCGTAGACCCAACTCCAGGCCAGATTGGGGGTTGGAGCAGGAAGGTCAGGCACAGCCTCTTCAGACTCAGTTTCCTTCAATGCTAGTGTGACCCAGGGACATCCAAGATCCCTTTCAATTCCAAGTAGTTGGGATTTATCTTTTCTATGCACTCCTGTATGCAGGTAACAATCTGGGTAACAATCCTCATACCATCTGTTAATGATAGGCAGAATGGACAGTCACTTAGATCCTGTGGTCGGCAGAAGGCTCATCATCTGACTAAAAATATCTGCTCCACCGCTACCAGGCGGCCCCCCGGACTAAAATGCCCACTGTCACACTGACACTTCTGGGCTAAGGCATTATGACAAAAAGAGACATTATGACAAAAGAGACATCTGCCTACCCCCACTTCTGCCCGGTACATGGAACATAATAACAAGGCATATACATTGGTGGGTTTCAAATTGTGGTTTATGATCAAGAGGTTTCTCTTAAAATAGAAATGTGCTACCTATGGGAGGGGTGCAGATACAATGCAAATCACATCCTGGTACCCAGTATGGTGGGTATCGATCCCAGCAGGTACCATGGGAGAGAGAAAGCACAAGATGGACATTCTGAAGGACACTAGTTGGGGGGAGGTGGGGAAGAGATCAGGAAGAAAGGTCTAGAAGCTTTGGAGACACAAAGTTAAAGCCTGTCACCCCAACCTCCTGGCTTAAGAGTCTGAGGAAATTATCAGCCTGGAGCGTTTTCTGGTTAAAGAAAGCTACCACGAAAACAAGACATCAAAAGAAACTCCAACACAGATCCTTTTCTCTTACCAAACATGGAAATGCAATCGAGTAAGAATCCTGCACGACTGTCTTGCCTCCTTGTGAGCAATAATTCTTTTGTCTTTACATTTTCTGCATGCTATACTGTGGAAGCTTGGCACCCGAACATACTTGAAACAAATCAGGTTTTCCCCTCTGATGGGATCCAAGTGTCCCTGGGGCCACGTGTGAAGCCTGGCTTGAGTGAGTGACAGCTGGCCTAGCTTAATCCAAGAACAAAGGACAAGTCCTCCAGGGATGATTAGAGGTGATGGAAACTGAGCTTGGAGAGGAATGTGAGTGACAGGGGAGACAGAAAGAGCACTGCCCCTGGGACCCTGAACTTGGTAGGAAACAATTCGAAGCCGTTCCCCAAAGACTGCCACCTGGAGAACAATGTGTACATTCCGGCAGACAGAACCGCAGCCACCCGACATGCTCTCCATCCCATGCCCAAGTATAGCTTGGTATTTACTGGCACAAACTCACCGGCATGGCTCACCTTCCCACTTTGCAAAACATAAAATTATTTTGATCTCAGTAGCAGCAGAGGCTAAGTAGGATTGTTTCACAGCCATTCCAAGATCCCAAACCAGTGGAACAAAGTTGGGGAAAATGCCTTCTCCCGTTCAGACTGGAGATCCACAAGGACTGAAATGGTCTAAGTGGAAAGAAAATTGTCTGAAAATTGTCTTGCCAGATCTTAAGGTCAATGTGTTCAACTCATTGTCAATTACTTTTTTAAAAAGAGCAGGATGAAAAAAAGGGGGTGGCCCAGGATGGAGTCATAAACCTAAAATTTCAGTCCTATTTAGTTACCGATATCATTGCCTCTTCCTGGTTCTTTGCGGCAGAGGGGATGGAGCTGATTACCAGGCTACTTCCTCCAGATTCCTGACGGCAGGACTGTTAATGTGGTATTTTTTAATCCAAGTTTTTTGCTTACAAAGAACAGCTGTCATCCACTGAGTTTCTGAGATTCCCTAAAATTTCCTAAATTTTAAACAAAATCCCAGTAGAGTTTTTGTAGAACTTGGCAAGCTGATCCTAAAATTCGTAGAAAGAGAAAAAGTCCAAGAATACACAAGACAATTTTGCAAAGGAAAGAGGGGGACTCACTTTACCAGAGATTAAGATCTTCTGAAACCATGGTAATACACAGATACCTGGCAGCCCTCTGCGGAAACTGAGGAGAACCAATTTCCCTTCCCAAGAGCTAAGATTCCTCTGCAGAATACCTGTCTTTTTGCCCCGCAGGTGGGCAATAACAAAAGGCATAAACAAGATTTCCAAACTGTGGTTTTCAGACCACCGGCATAAGAACCACATGGGAGTCAGTTAAAAACAGAGATTCTCACCCTTGACGCCCTGAGTTAGGAGCTCTGCATGCCAGCCAGCTGCGCATGTGACTGGTCTTGCTTACTTGAAGTGGGGAACCACTGACGGTCAGCAGGAGCCTGCTCCACAGCACAGCCGGCAGTTTCTTCAAAAGGTGGCCACATCTGTACTGACTGCAGTTGGTAGCAAGTAATTGGATGATTGCATTTTCCCCAATACACCCAGTTTTCACGATCCTACCCGTGTAGCACTCCCTACACTGAGAAACCTAACTAATGCAGAAGGTCAGTGTTTACCAAACCAGCAACTGGCATTGTAGAGAGGATGGTGTGCAGATCTTAACTGTGCTTCACTGGAGGCCCACAAACGAGCTTTCAAAAACTAGTGATCACTATTACCCCCACCCCAGAGATTCAGAATTCATGGTTCTGGCATGGGGCCAGGGTGTTGGGATTTTTTTAAAGCTCCCCAGATTATTCCAACATGCAACCCTGGTAGATGCTGGTAGGTCTCTAGATATGAGAGATAACGAGTCACTGAGATGGGGGTTTGTGTAACTTTCCAATCTTTTTCCCCCTTTGGAACAAGCCCTGAAGCTGGGAGGTTATGAGACTATGGGGGAAAGAATGGTGCATGACGAGGCTCAGAGCTGCTATGAGAGGGCTCTGTTCGCAGGCCAGGGAGTAGCCAGGGTCATGAGGACCACAGTTTCCCTCTGCTGGAAAGCTGCGGCCAGCAGCTCCAATGGTTCCACCCTCTCTCTATTCCCTAAGGCCCGAGAGAGCCAAGATCTTCAGTACATGCTGCCAAGGAGCTCTGAAAAAAGTTCTGGCCCCTGCAAGAAAACATCAGTTGTGCATTTCTCCTGAAAGAGGACATGGAAAAATCAGCCTGGGAGAGCAAAGTCGGAGCTGGCACAGATGCCCTGGAGTCAGAGCCCCAGCGGATTTCATCTGGCCCTCTTCACTGGCCAAGGAGAGCTAGGGGTCAGCCCAACCCCACTGTGGGGACTGAAGTTGACTTTGGTGTGATCCTGAACTTGGCATCAAGGTCAGCCCTGAAGCTGAGCCAGTGAGGCAGGCTCCAGAACTGACCAGGCTCTCCTGCCAACCAGGCTGGCTCTGGGCTACTGGGAACCTGGAAGGACTCACAGCCTGTCCGTCCTTTCCCTTTACTGAGAAGGAAACTGAGGCACTGATAAGGCGAGGGGCTTGTCCAAAGTCTTCCAGCTCACCTGGCTTCGTCCCATCCACTGCCCCACCCACACGCCACGGTTGGGGATATTCAGCTGGTAGCCAGATGCTTCGTAAGTGCTAAATCTACAAGCAGGAAATCCACTGATGCCATGTAAAAAATCTGTTTTCTGGAAGAGTAGGGAAGATGAGAGAAAGACTCATGGCTTGGAAAAGAATTTGGAAGATAATTTGGAAAAAAAAAGCTTTCCCAGAGGGAAAGAGAGAATGAGAAATTAGAATGAGGGCCAGAATTTCTCAAAGGGTTTTATTCTTTTGTCATGGCAAATGCCACACATTCATTGCAGCTGGGAAATATCTCTTCAAAGGAAAAACATAGCTCATGCCCAACTATCTTTCCAGGGGAAGCTGCAGAATTTGGGTTCAAAGCCATCTTTGATGTGTCCGTCCTTGGGGCAGGCGGGTGAAGTACCTCCGTGTATTAAGGGTGGAGCCCACCTTGATCTGAAATGAACCAGCTGTTGCCTTACAGTGTTCGGGAGGAATATTTCATATCAAAACATTAGCCTAGGCTATTTAATTCTGGAAGAGTCCTTGGTAGATTATTTTCTCTCTGACCTCATTACTCTGGTGAGCGACGCACTCATGACCATCCTGCAAAACCTTCCTGTGTCATTTCTGGAAGACACGCACCATAAGGAATTTCACTTCGTGGTATGTGTGTTCCTTCCAGGACTTGGCCCAGTTCTTCTGTTGGTATTAAGAGTACAAACATTCTATTCAGGTGAGGAAATTTGGAAGAGGTGACGATGGATGAAATTGTATCATCATCCCTGGTTACTCTAACAATGCCAAAGTAAAACCCAGGCAGTTGAAGAAAATAACTATCAAAGCAAAACGAACATATCTGTTTTCAGAAAGAGAGACTTTAATCCCATGACAATGCTCCATGACAATGCTCTTATTTTTACTCTGTGAAACAGTGATAGGTGCAGTAGAGCCCGCTATATTGAGTAGCTCAGAGAAAAAAATCCACACAGTACTTCGGCCAATTAAACGTCACTTATCCATAAAAAGTTTTCCAGTGTTGGGGCAAGGGGGGCCGGTGCTCTGTTGGTTAAGTGGTTAAACGTCTGCCTTTGGCTCAGGCCATGATCTCAAGGTCCTGGGATCTAGCACCGCCTCCCCGCCCCCTCCCCACAGTCAGGCTCCCTACTCAGTGGGGAGTCTGCTTCTCCCTCTCCCACTGCGTTCCCCACCCCCCAATAAATAAATAAGATCTTAAAAAAAAGAAAGTATTTGGGGGTGGGGTGTATCAACATTTCATAAACAAGCTGCCTGGAGCCATGAGTGTCTGCTTTTCTAGGACAATGGGTTTGGTGAGCGGTGTCCTCACCCTCCCTGCAAGCTGTAACTAGAGACATCCCCAGCGGGCAGCGGACACTGCTTCTGCTCCGTCCGCCCTCCCCTGTCCCTTTCCCCTGCCCTTCCTTTCCTGAACGCAGCGGCCCCACAGTGAGCGGGCACAGAAAGGGCACAGCGCCTGCGCCGCTACACCAGATACAGATGTTCCCTGAAGGCACGCACATTCCTAGTTTGTTCTTAAGCCGTTCGCAAAAGCTGTAGATTTGAATCAGGGAGTGAGGAAAAGTGCACTTGCTAAGGAGAATTATAAACAGGAAAGGACGCTTCTTTCCAAAGATCACAGGGCCCGGCCTCCCCCAGGAGGGAGGCAGGCAGGTCCGCCACGGCGGCGGTGGAGAAGGCGGGTTGGCGCAGTGCTGACCCCTGTCGGCCACAGTGGATGCAGCGACCCCATCGAGGCCCCCACCCCGGGAGGATTGGAGCGGGTGCAGCCCCGCAAGGCTTCGGAGTAAGGGAACCACTGTGCTTAGTGCTGGGACACAACCATGCAAGTGCGTCGGGCGAAGGGGGGCATTTAAAAGAAAATATTGTAAAAGGGGGCTAAGTGCAGTGGAGAGAACTTCAACATTATACTAACTCCTCTCACTTTCTCTGGTTAATGTTATATTAACATTTTACAAATTGTGTAAAACACAATTTTACAAATAACATGATGAGGGAAAAGTGATGTGATCGTTGCCCTGTGAATGTCCGAGGAAAGCGGCAGGTCTGCGTTCTGAGCACTGCCCTGGCTCGGGCAGTATGTGGGGAGTGGACGCAGCTCTTTCTGCAGTGGTAAAAGGGAGTAGGTGATGGACAGTCCCAGGGGAAACAGGATGTTTGGGTTAGCTGAACTGAAAGGTTAGAAGACGGTGAAGCACAAATACCCTTTTAATTTCAACCTTTCCTGACGAAAACCTTTCTAAAATGCAGTGTTGCTAAATATCCGATGATAGATTTATCATGAAGAACATGAAGTTCATCCCTGTAAATGGGCATCACTGCTCTGGCCCAGGGGACAGTGGTGACCTTGCCTGACTCACACATGAGCTGGAAGCTGTTGCTGTTGCTGTGCCTCTCTTCCCCAAAAAAGTCACCTGTTGAAAGTTCTGGTGATAGGGAGTGGTGCCAATTTGGGTTCTGCATGGGAAAATATCAGCCTATCCGATCTGGTGATCATACTATTGGACTCTCCTGCAGCCTGTCCCCCGGCTGAGACAGCTACTCCTCCCGGAAGGCGCCTCTGCCCCAGGGAGGATCTGCCCAGCTGTGGATGGTCTCACTGCCTCTTCCAACTCCCTGCTGGCATTTGCCTTTATTTTTAAGTCCCTCACCCTCCCCATGCCCTTTCCTCTTCTCTCTTCTCTGTCCTGTTACTTCTTCTTTCCATTTATTCCCTTGCTGTGTTTGCTACCCATGGAGTTCTTTATTGCAAAATAAATTTAGGTATATAGTCTCTTAAATTCACAGGAGGAAAAGAGTTATATAGAAAAGTAGCAAAATGGGGCGCCTGGGTGGCTCAGTGGTTAAAGCCTCTGCCTTCAGCTCAGGTCATGATCCCAGGGTCCTGGGATCGAGCCTCACATCAGGATCTCTGCTCCGCAGGGAGCCTGCTTCCTCCTCTCTATCTCTGCCTGCCTCTCTGTCTGCCTACTTGTGATCTCTGTCAAATAAATAAATAAAATCTTAAAAAAAAAAAAAAAGACACTGCCTTCAGCTCAGGTCATGATCCCAGGGTCCTGGGATCGAGCCCCGCATCTGACTCTCTGCTCAGCAGGGAGCCTGCTTCCCCCCCTCCCCCAATCTCTCTGCCTGCCTCTCTGCCTACTTGTGATTTCGCTCTCTGTCAAATAAATAAATAAAATCTTTAAAAAAACTTTGAAAAGTAGCAAAACCTAAAATTAAATTGTTGTGCATTAGTCATAACCTAGAGAAAAGTTATCTTTAGACCATGACCCCAAATTGAGAAATAAAAACAACTTAAAAATCAGAGTATTGGTAGGTGTTTATCTTTGGGGTTTCAACATAAATGAGTGATGTGTCCCTTTAAACCTTAATGAACCTCAGTGTTCTCACAATGTATTTCTTACTATGTCAGTTTGGCTTAAAAAACTTACTGCGCAATTACATTGATTTTATTTTTGGCATTTTGTTTCTAAAGCTTAAGAGAAACAAACATGATGCCACAAAGTAAATGAGAAAATATTTTTATATTCTGGAAGTTGAATGCTGCTTTTCTACTAGCACATTGGTCAGGAGCATGGCCAGATGGAATTAAAGATCCAGGATGAGGTCCTGGCTCTACCATTTAATGCATAAACTCTTGGCCCAATATCTTCATGTCTCCAGGCCAAGTTCCCCACCCGTGGCAGCTTAGCGGTGGGGGCACAAGCGGCCCCGAAAGCACAGTGTCTCTGCTGTCAGCCCTACGGGCTGTAAGAACAAACAGTGCTCTTCAGACTAATGCTCGGGCAAATCCAAGGCTAGAGTTACCTGCTCAGCTTTGTTTCTTCACTCTCTGCTTTTTCCTCATGGTTGGTGAATTTCCCTTTCTGCTCTCAATTTTAAAAGGAAGATGTTTTTGAAATCAATAATACATGCACATGGTAGAAAATTCAAAAAGATACGAAGGAGTGAAAAGTAAGTCTACTTCCTCCTCCATCCCCAGCCTTCCAGTTCCCCTCCTGACAGGCACCATGATAACCACGTTCCAAAGCTGCCCCTAAGTGTGTGTGGGTGGTGTGTGTGTGTACATTTAAAAATAACATATGTATGTGTTATATAATAGCTTCTCTTTAACACACAAATAAAGCTATTACATAGCTTCTCTCTAACATGACACTGTACTGTGCCTTGCCTTGTTGCCCTCTATGTTGGTGATGGACTGGTCTCTTTACGCAGGTTTACAGCTGCCCCATTCCTCTTTCTGGCTGTTTTATGACATTTTATTGACCTAGTTGCCTATTGGTGGGTGTTGGGATGGTTTCCAATGCCCTATTACCACCATGGACACGCTTATACATACATCATTTGCTACACAGACAGGTGTGGCTGGTACCTGAAGCTGCTGGGTCAAAGAGCAAGTATATTTAAAATGTGAATGGCTAATACGTGATTGTGCGGTTTCACACCCCCTGCTGTAATGAGACTGCCTTTTTCCTCACCCCTTTGCCAACAGAGCCAGGTTTCTCAGCCCTGCTTTAATATGCATTTCACTTTAGGATGCCTGAGTTTCACATAACTGACTTCTTTCCCAGGAACTACCCACGATCTTTGTTCCACCCTTTATTACATCTTTTTCTTTAAGATTAATCTTTTTTAAAGATTTTATTTATCTATTTGACAGAACAGAGATCACAGGCAGGCAGAGAGAGAGGGGGAAACAGGCTCCCTGCTGAGAAGAGAGCCCGATGTGGGGCTCAATCCCTGAGACCCTGAGATCATGACCTGAGCCAAAGGCAGAGGCTTAACCCACTGAGCCACCCAGGTGCCGCTAGTACATCTTTTTCTTATTGTTTTGTAGAACTCTTTAGGAAATAAGCCCTTTGTGACATGGATTGCAAGTATTTTCTACTAGTTTGTCCTTGTATTTTTCTAATTTTATTTTATTTTTTGTTTGTTTTTAAGATTTTTATTTATTTGACAGAGATCACAAGTAGGGTGGGGGGGAAGCAGGCTCCCAGCTGAGCAGAGAGCCCAATGTGGAACTCGATCCCAGGACCCTGGGATCATGACCTGAGCTGAAGGCAGAGGCTTTGACCCACTGAGCCAACACAGGTGCCCTTCTAATTTTATTTTATTGTTTATTTTGCCAAGAAGAAATGGCATGTAATTGTGTAGGTAAATTTATCAGTCTTGTCTTTTATGGCTTTGGGGGGAGGGGTCTGTAAGCTAATAAATTGGCCTCTCCACTCCAAGACTGTAAATATAATTGATTGTGTTTTTTATGGGTTTGTGGTTTTATTTTTACATTTAAATCTTTCAGTCATTTGTTATTTATTTGTATATAGAAGGGAGATACAATCGTGTTTTTCCAGTTTGTTACTCAATTGTCCCAACACCATTTTGAATGATCCATCTCTCCCTTAAAAGTATGAAAAGTCACCTTATAATCCAAATTTCTATTTTAAATCCTATCTTATCCACCTAAGTCATCCTTTCTGTGCCTTCCTGTATTTCTTACTGGCAGTTTATTTCCCCATCCTTCTTCCTTTGGTGTTCTCTCTGACTCGTTTTAGACTTACGTACTACTTCTAATTCCATACTTAGAGTTGCAGAGGCGAGCGTACTCTTCCCCCAGGCTACACAGGTCCCACAGTGACACCACTAAGAAACCAGTCCTGTCCTTCTAAACACTGCTTTAGAAGAGGTTTTGAGCTTCTATGAGAAATGCTTTTTTCCAGTCTTGCAGTGACTCAGGAGCAGTGAGAAGTGATCAGAGGTCAGGAGAGAAGAGAGGCCATCTCCTGGTGGGAGAAGGCAGGGCTTACTGTAGTACCCAGCAGTCTGGAGTCCTGGCCCAGTGCCCATCCCTAAAAGACTGTCCTTTGTTCAGAGAGTATAAGCCTCCATTTGCTCACAGGGGAGCAATGTCATCAGTATTGCTAAATAATAAGAAAAGTAATGCAGGTGATACCATCATCAGCCACCTGATACAGATATAGCTCCTGCTCCCAGGCTCCATACAGCACAACCTGGGCAGTAGACCCGGATTGCTCTATGCTCTGTGTTGTTCTTTTCCATGACCTCCCTTAGCCCCTCTCTCCTCCCTGCTGCTCTTAGATTTTTCCCAGGAGACACAGGTAAGGTAGTAAAGGCAACTCGACCGAACTTACTATGCGGAATTCTAGGGCTGACACCTCCTGATCTGTACTTCAGTCCCAATCTTTCTTCTGAGACCACATTTCCAAGTCAAGTTGGATATTTATACCTGTGTTCCTCTTTGGCACGTAAAACTCAACAGGTCTAGTACTGAATTTACTTTCACCCAAAAAACTCTCCTCATTCATTTTCTCCATTTTGCTTAAATACCGTCAACAACCCAAGCCAGAAACACAAGAGATGCCCAACAGGAGGTCTTGAAAGACTCTTCTGCCTTTCAGGCCACAGCCTAGCCTGGGAGACATCTACTTGCCAGGAGAGCTTAGAATTCATTAAAAATTCTCACTTTCCAACTTCTGCCTGGAGAAGACAAGCTGTTGTTTTGGGAGATCTTCCAAGCTTCTTTAATACTATTTAGCATATCAAGGGTGTAATATGAGGTTGGAGGAAAAGGGATAAAGTCCATCCTTTGGACTGTGGATATGATGAGAAGACAGAGGAAAAGCAAGAGAATGAAACCATCAAAACGAATGGTTCAATATGTGTGTCCGGAGGGCATCAGATGAAAGAAGAGTCAATGAAGGCAGGAGAAAGTTCTGGGCCTGACTTCGATGGCTGGGAGGGAGCTCAGCCACAAGTGACCCTGATCCTCAGCAGAGCGGCCAGGAGGAGGGAAGGCCCCTGACTAGCAGGTGGAGGCTTGGAGAAGCCTGGATTGGTTTCAGACAAAATCATTACATTCTGCATATCTTAATAGCAGTGTGGACTAAAGCCTCAAGCCATTACACATTTTACACTCTCTCCCTCTCCCTCACTCCCACGTACAATCATCATGCACCAAATCCTGCCACTTTAGCTTCTTTAATATCTTTCAAGCTGATCCTAGTCTCACTTTTTCCACTGCCACACTGCCTGAGTTCAGACCCTAACTACCTTTTGCCGGAAGTACTGCATTGCATCCCATATCTCCCCTCAGATCCATCCCTCATCGGGGTGCCTTACCAAAACACAAAGTGGTCACATGACTTCCTTCATCAAAAAACATCCTACAGGAGACATATCAAACTTGTAGCATTGCTTTTTAATTTTTTTAAATTAACACATAATGTATTATTTGTTTCAGGGGTACAGGTCTGTGATTCATTGGTCTTACACAATTCACAGCACTCACCATAGCACGTACCCTCCCCAATGTCGATCACCCAGCCATCCCATCCCTCCCCCCCCACACAGCATTGCTTCTAAGGCCAAATCTAGTTTCTGCTCCCCTCTGCAGCCTCCTCTCTTGCGACTCCCAGCCACAGAGAAACACACCTGTGCTTGCCATTCTTCCATCTCTTCCCCCTTGTCATAAGCACTCTTTCCCTGTGAACCACACCTGTCCTTGCTTTTTCACTGGGGGCTTTTCCAGGTCTGTGGCAGTGTGAGGGCTCCCTCGTTGTACAGCGAACTTTGAGCCCCTTGAGGACAGTGGTACTCAGCAGTTAACAGCAGGGAAGGGGACAGTCATAAATGTGTGCTGGGGACCCTCCCCCCACACTATTCCCTACACAAGCCCTAGAACACCCCAGCCTCACTACTTTGTATGCTATTCCTTTCTTCTGAGATGACCTCTTTACCAGGCCTATCTCAGAGTTACGCCCATTCTCCAAAACACATTTCAAAGGCCATTTTGATCCCCCTCACCACTTCACACTATCACACTTTTTTTTTAAAGATTTTATTTATTTATTTGACAGAGAGAAATCACAAGAGAGGCAGGCAGAGAGAGAGGAAGGGAAGCAGGCTCTCCGCTGATCCCAAGACCCTGAGACCATGACCTGAGCTGAAGGCAGCGGCTTAACCCACTGAGCCACCCAGGCGCCCCACACTATCACACTCTTAAGCTTTCCAGTCAAATAGCGTTCTGCCTTACTTCTCTCCCAATTATCTCCACTCCTCTCTTAGACTATAAGCTCAGATGAAGGGCTTCTTAGGGTTTAATGCACAACTGTGTCTGGATCACCGCCACAGGCACTCAAAAAATGTCTGTAGACTGCCACATTAGAACGTCACAGGTCTCCTGTACAAAATTCTATAAAAATTAATGAAGGAGCACTTGGGTTGGTCCCTTGCGGAATCCATTGAACTATATACCTGGCAAATAGGTACTCAAGAAACATCTGCTCCGTATTAAATAGTGAACGGGTAAATAACGGGAAGCAGGTTTCCCTGCAGCGAGAGGTGATGAGACCTTTGCGGGAATGAATTACCCCAGCCCAGTCTCTGCACTCGGTCCGCCCGCCCCCCCACCCTGCCCTGCCTCGCCTCGCCGTATCTGCCCATCCCGGTCCCTCTCCGCGACCCACCCGGCCACTCCCGACCGCCCCGCCCCGCCGCACCTGCCCTCGCCGCTAGCGCCCAGCCTGCCACGCCCGGCCCCGCCCTCCTCACCACCCACCGCACTTTCGCAGGCCCCACCCGCCGCATCCCACCTGCCTCGCCCAGCCCAGCCCTGGCCGCCCCACCACGGCTCCACGGCTCACCTGTAGGCCCACGGCGACACGCTGCGCAGGTTGGTGGGCGGCCGGAAGCGCCGGTCGCCCGGCCTGCCCCCTGCCGGGCAGCTCGCGTTACGCGCTTGCTCGCGCGGCCCCAGCTGCAGCGTGTGGTGGAAGGCGCTGAGCACGCCCGCCGCCAGCCGCCCGTACAGCTGCTCCAGGAGCTCCTCGGGCCGGTCGGCGCAGCCCCGCGGCCGCGCCGGGCGTCTGTTCGCCCTCAGGGCACCTGCGGCCCGGCCAGGCCCCAACGCCAGCAGGACGCCGACCACCAGCATCCAGACCTGCGAGACAGGCCGCGCTCAGCGTCCGCCCGCGGCGGAGGAGCCCGCGCCCGCCCGCGCCCGGCCCGCCGCGGTCTGGCAGCCGGTGGGCGCCCCCCGTCGCGCCGCGGACCGTGAGGCGGGCCAGGAGGATGGGTGCTGACCAAACGGGCCCCCGAGCGCCGCCCCCGCCAGCCCGCCGCCCTCGGGGGCCCCGGGACCCTGCCCTGCGCCGGCCCGCGCGCCCCGGGCCGCCGCCGCCGCCGCCGCCCCGAGCCGGGGGCCGCGGGGGAGACGGCTGCGGGGTGCGCGTGTGCGTGTGCCTGCCGGGCTGCTGCGCCCTGGGCTGCGAGTGCCTGTGACGGCCGTCCGCGCCACTTACCCCCGCGCGCGCCATCCCCCCGCGGCGGCGACCTCGACGCTCCGCTCGCAGCGCCTGGCCGGTCAGCGACGGAGCCTGCCGAGCCGGCGCCCGCGCCCGAGACGCCGGAGCCCGCCGCCCTCAGACTCACGCCCCCACACCCTCGTCATCCGCCCGCCTCCCTCCCGCGGGGGCTGCGCCGCCGAGGAGGGGCCGGCGCGGGGTCTCGGCGCGGACAGCCCTGGGTGCCGGCCGTCTTAGCACCGGACTTGGCTTGAGTGACTTCCCTCGGCCCTTTCCTCCTCTGCGTCCGCGGGCGCGCACCGACGAGCCGGGGCCACAAGGTCGTCGCCCGAGTTCTCAGGCACGAGCCGGGGCTGCGCCCTGTGCTTCTGGGACTGGAGCACAATCGCCCCCTGACGAAATGCACTCACCAGTAACCGCGGCCTCCCCCGGCTTATCGGCAGAGACCCGCACCGCCTGAGGGCTGGCCAGCCGCGTTGATTCGCACCCGACGGAAGTGGCGGCTTCCGAGGCCCCGGGAAGAGCGAGCTCGGAACTGCGTGCTGCGCGGCAGACGGGGAGGGCGCGCGAAGGTGCCGCGGCCCTGCGCGGGCCTCTCTGGCTGAAGAAGGCCTGGAGGGAACTGGGCAGATCTGCAGATCTCCAGAGCTCAAAAGTGGGGCCAACTTTGTGAAGTTAGGGGAGACAGATTCTGGCTCAGGGCAAAAAGATTCTTCTAGTAATTAAAGCTCTCCGAGAATAGAACAGGCCATGCGGAAAAAAGAGCAAAAACCTAGAAGATTCTGTTCTTAGGACGACTTCCTCTTCTGAGACTCCATGGTTCGAAGAAATCAATTTACTAGAGATTAAAACATTTCTTTTTAATAGGGTGAGAGGAGGTCGTTTCTCCTTTCCCCTCAACACTCATGAAACGAACCTTCTGTGCCTCTTCCAGCAACTCTAAAATCAAAGTACTAAAATCCCCCAACTTGTATTTTTATGTCTGTGAGTGGGCATCACTTGATCTATTACAGTGTTGGAGAATTCCTACTCCATGATACCTGTAAGTGCAAGCAGTCTTGTAAAATAATATTCTGTGAATAAATTAAAAATATATTTAAATTGGGGCACCTGGGTGGCTCAGTGGGTTAAAGCCTCTGCCATTGGCTCAGGTCATGATCCCAGAGTCCTGGGATCGAGCCCCACATCGGGCTCTCTGCTCCGCGGGGAACCTGCTTCTTCCTCTCTCTCTCTGCCTGCCTCTCTGCCTCCTTGTGATCTCTGTCAAATAAATAAATAAATATTTAAAAAAATATGTTTAAATGAAGGAACTCTATTATACTTCAAGAACACAAGAAAACGTGCTCATTTGTTCTACAAATTAATGCTTTTTAGATGGCAGGCTAAAGAATATGGCCATTTTACAGCAGTCATTCTTTGAAAATGAAAACAAGACTGATACCCTGAAAGTGTAGAAAATAGGTAATTTATGCTTCCCTGAATGGTTTGAAGCTTTGGTATTTGACTGCCTTGGTCGTCTACAAGGTATTGGTCTACCTGATTAAATGACATTTCAGTTGTGCTGTGTAGAAAAAGCAACACTTTTACATGCCTTGAACATTATGTAACTGAAGAATTTCAGAATTACTGCTAAAAATCCACTGAAATCTCCAATTTAAGCAATTTACAGCTCTTGGTGAGTAAACATTTGTTTTGAGGTTATAAAACACTTCTTTCTGACTAGTAGATAAATTGTTCATGTTCTTTGTTATCTTTCTGGTAAGATGGGAATAAAGATCAGTACTCTAAATACTGCTTATTCTGTATTTGATAAAGTGTGGGAGTCCTCTAGGAGAATGAGACTATCATCACAATAGTTTTCCTAGTAATGCTCAGTATGTCTCATTACAATATCCTTTCATATGCAAGGCGACACAACTTAATTGTGCCAGGCTGTTAATTCTGTATGTTTTTCAACAAAATACCTGTTGTCTGGTAGCAATTTCTCTCTTCTTTCTTGATTGGAAATAGAAAGTATTTCTCTTCTTTCTTGGTTGGAAATAGAAAGTATTTCCTTCCCAACAGTTTCACCTGAAAATGCTTACCTATTTGATAGAACATAAAATTCATCTTTGTGAGTCTAGACAGAGTTGAGAAAATTTCTTAGAAACAGATGCAAAGGGATGCCTGGGTGGCTCAGTTAGTTAAGCTTCTGCCTTCGGCTCAGATCATGATCCCAGGATCCTGGGATCCAGTCCCATATCAGGTTCCTTGTTCAGTTGGGAGCCTGCTTTTCCATCTGCCTGTTGCTTCCCTTGCTTTGTGCTATCTCTCTCTCTGACAAATAAATAAATAAAATCTTTTTTAAAAAGTGCAAAATGTTTTGTCTAATTTTTCATCAGTTATCCTCTGAACATATGTATGTTCATATGAATGAATTTCAACATGAAATAAACATGTTAATAATTAAATCCAAATTTAAGAAAAATGAGGAAAAAGGCAACCAACTTCCTCATGTTCCCTTAGAAAGTAATGCTTCTCTGGTGTTCTTTACTGATGTCACCATCCTTGTAGTTACAAAATCTTGATCTCAGGTCATCCTCAGTTCTTCCCTCTCAACACCTCATTCACTCAACCATTCCAGTATCAGGCACAACTTAAAACAGACCAAGCTGCTGGGAAAAATCTTTTAGGCACCATAACTCCGAAAGCCAGCATGAGGTTGATCACTCCCATAGTTAGCTTTGGGGTTACCCAAGCTTCCTTCCTTCCTTTAAAGGACTGTCACATTTTTCCACCAGTAGTGCTTTTTATTACTACCAGCTTCTTGGTAGTAATAGATCCTTGATGGACCTACCATCACTCTTGCTTATCATTCCTGGCACCTCTAATATCCACACACATAATTTATTCAAAATAATCTAAAGGACAACCTTCGCTCCAATTGTCTTTTCTTCCATTTTATCTCAACTATCAAATCATATGGTTGTACTCCAGATATTATCATTACCAATAACTGCACTACATGCAAATATAAGATTTCAAATAGCTACTCCCTGATACAATCACTATTCTTGGATCTCATCAGTTCTTCTAATCTTACCACTTTTCTACTAAGCACCCCATTCTTGAGTCCTTATTTCCTTCTTTGTCTACTTTAGAGTTCATGGTTCAGCACTATTACCACACCCTTGCAAACACTGTTAATCCCTTGTTCCTTTTTTCCTCTTAATATTTGCTTACAGTGATCCCAACTCCATTAAAATCATACAACTTGGTTGACTAGACTCCATTCTAATTTCTGACCACAAATCTCAGATTAGCATTCAATACACACATCTATTATATTTTCCCAGTTCTATTCCCTTTTACCAAGATCATTAATTTACATTTCCTCTCTATCAAATCTCTACTACTCATCTCCCTCCTCACCAAATGTTCCATACCCACAGATGAAAGCTATTTTTTTTCTACCACTGAATACTAACCTATTTGCATTCACTTTCATATATTCTGCCTTCTTTCCTGATACATTTGATAAACCCTTGACCCCAGTTCCTGCTCTAACAACCATCTAATTTCCTTACTTTTTTTTTTTTTAAAGATTTTATTTATTTATTTGACACAGAGAGAGAGAGCACAAGCAGGGGGGAGCAGCAGGCTGAAGGTGAAGGAGAAGAAGGATCCCCGCTGAGCAGAGCGCCAGACCAATGTGGGGTCCAATCCCAAGACCTTGGGATCAGGACCTGAGCCTAAGGCAGCCTCTTAACTGACTGAGCCACCCAGGTGCCCTAATTTGCTTCCTTTTATTAACAAGATGTTCTGAGTTGTGTCCCTTTTCTGGCTCCAAAACCTCATTTTTTACTTTCTGCTCAACCTATCCCAGTTGGCTATTTATATGCAACACTTCATTGCAATAACTTTTAACAAAGTTGAAGTGATATAATTGTTGCCAAAGTCAATTGTGTTTATCTAATTGTTAGATTTTTTTGCACACTTTCACATACTTAACCACTCCCTTAGTCCTTATTCCTTTTGATTAATGTTTGTACAGTGTATCTTTCCCCATCTTTTCATTTTCAACCTGTCTGTGCCCTTATGCTTAAAATGTCTCTTGGGATGCCTGGGTGGCTTAGTTGGTTAAGCATCTGACTCTTGATCTCAGTTCAGGTCTTGATCTCTAGGCCTTGAGTTCAAGTCCCACATTGGGCTCCTAACCCAGCATGGATGTGGACTTAAAAAAAAATGTGTCTCTTCTAAGTAACATACAGTTTGATTTATTTTTTAATCCAGTCTGATAAGCTTTGTCATTTAACTGGAATATTTAATCTTTTTACATTTACTGTATTTAATAATATAACACAATTATTAATACAATTAGTATTTACTAATTATATAATTATTTATATAACTTGGTTTACTTTTTTATACTTACTAATGTGTAAATACTAATTGGGTTTAAGTCCTACCATCCTGTTACTTGTTTTCTATTTGTCCATCTGTTCTTTTTTCCTTTGTTTTTCCTTTCCTGCCTTTTTTGGATGAATCAAGTACTTTTCTTATATTTTATCCTTCATTAGCTTAAAAAACTTCTATTCTGAAATAATTTCAGATTTATAGAAAGGTTGTAAGAATAGAACAAATAACTCTATTTGCCCTTCACACAAATCCATTAATTGTTAACATTTTTCCACGTTTATCATTGTATTTTTTTCTGACATCAGGATCCTTTGTTCCAAAATACTTTGGTAATGTATTACGGAAGGGCATTCAGTTATGTAACCACAATGTAATTATCAAAACTAGGAAATTTTACAGCTAATAGTCAGATTGTCTAATAGGCAGACCTATTCATATATAAAGTTGTCCCTATAATGTCCTTTAGAACAAATTTCCCCCAGTCCAGGATCTGAATGAGGATCATGCATTACATTTCATTGCCATGTCTCTTTTTCTCCTTTAATCTGGAGCATTTCCTCTGATATTTTTTGTCTTTCATGATCTTAACTTTTTTCTTAAGATTTTATTTATTTATTTTTGACATAGAGAGACACAGGAAGAGAGGGAACACAGGGGGAGTGGGAGAGGGAGAACAGGACTCCCACTGAGCAGGGAACCTGCTGTGGGGCCTGATCCCAGGACCCTGAAATCATGACCAGAACTGAAGGCAGATGCTTAACCCACTGAGTCACCCAGGCACCCCATGATCTTAACATTTTTGAAAAGTTCAGCCAGTAATTTTGTAGGATATTCCTCAATTTGGGATCCTTCTCATGAGTAGGGATTGGGTTAGGTGTTTTTGGCAGGAAGATCAACTAAGAAATCTTGGGCTCTCTCAGTGCATCACATCAGGAGGCACATGGTTTTAGTTTGTCCTATTATTGGTCATGGTAATTTTGGTCACAAATTAAGGTTGTGTCCACCAAATTAATCCAAAATTAGGATTTTCTCTCTTGTAATTAATAAGTAATTTGAGGGGAAATACTTTGAGGCTGTGTAAATATACTACTCTCATCAAACTTCCCTCCACTTGCTTTAGAATAAATGATTCTTGAATCAGTTACTGTTGTGGTGGTTGCAAGATGGTGATGTTCTCAGTCTTTTTGTGTTTGTTAGTTATTCTATTAGATTTTTAATCATATATTCTTTTATTTCAGTTGTTACTCTAGAGACTTCAATATGCATCTTTGACATTATGGTCTGCTACTATCTGAACAATATAGTAACCTTAGAGCAACTTAATACTTCCTCCCAGTCTTTGGGCTACTATTGTTAAATATTTTATTTCTATATATGTTAAAAACCCCACAAATCATTACTATTGTTGTTTTTAGTCACTATTCTTTTATATATCCCCCTACCTCTTTGGTGTTTTTCACCGTCTTTCATGGTTTCCAGGATAATTTTCCTTTAGCCTATAGAAATACTTTTAGTATTTTCTATAGAGCTAGTCTATGGTAATTCATTTTCTCAAATTTTATTTGTCTTAAAAGTCTTTAACCTTAAAGATATATTGAAACGATATAGTGAAAGATATATTCACTGGAATAGAATTCTAGGTTGGCAGTTTTTTTTTTTCTTTCAGCACTTTTTTTTTTTGGTAGTGCAAAATTTTTTAATTAAGCATTATGACAAAAATAGGTCCTCATAATTGTTAGAAACACGTAGAAAAATTATGAATTAGTCTCAAAAAAAAAAGGGCAATCAGAATCAATTTTACTCGATTTCTGTATTTAAGACTAGATCTGCCAGTCACCCCAGCATGCTCGATAACTGGCCACTGTATCATGGCTTTACCAGATACACAGAAGGATGGAGAGCCTCCTTAAAAACCTTTACTGAAACTTAATTCCTTGAGCCAGAGGAAGGTCCTTACTGTAGTTGATGGTACAAGTGGATCTTCTCATGTACTGTTTCCAGGCATCGCTACCAGACTCCCGGCCACCTCCAGTGTGCTCTTCTCCTCCAAATGCACCTCCAATCTCAGCCCCGCTTGTGGGGATGTTGACATTCACAATCCCACAGTCTGATCCTTTCAGTCCAAGCCAGCGGAAGATTCTGCCCAAATCCTTGGTAAAGATGCTACTGGAAAGTCCCTGTTTTACTTCGTTATTCCAGGCGAAGACTTCCTCTTCATTCTTGAATTTAAAGACATAAAGAATAGGAGCAAACGTCTCTGTGTGTGCAATGGACACGTTGTGCCCCAGACCTGTCACAATTGTTGGTTCTACGTAATTGCCAGGGCGATCCATGACCTTGCCACCATAGACCACGGTGCCACCTTCTTTCTTTGCTTCCTCCACTGCTCCCAGAAACATGCTCACAGCCTGTTTGGTGTGGAGTGGCCCATAGAGAACATTAGAGTCCCATGGGTTCCCCACACAGATCTGTGCGTAGGCCTTTTTAAGTCTATTTACAACTTCATCATGGATGCTTTCGTGTAAAAACAGGCGCCTCGCAGTGGTACACCTCTGGCCAGCTGTCCCCACAGCAGCAAAGAGGGCTGATGGAACGACTAAGCTGAGGTCTGCATCTTCAAAGGCAATAATGGCATTGTTTCCTCCAAGTTCTAACAAACTTCTTCCAAACCTCTCCTGCACCATAAGGGCCACCTGTTTTCCCACCTGTGTGCTCCCGGTGAAGGACAGCAGGTTTACCCGCTCATCTTTGGCCATTGCTGTGCCGATGTCCGCTCCACCACAGGTCAAAGAACAGATCACACCAGGCAGCTGGTTATCCTCCAGAACCTTGGCTATTATTTTTGTGACAGCTACACTAATGAGCGAAGTTGTTGGAGCTCCTTTCCAAAGGCAGACATTCCCACAGATCATTGAGATGGCATTGTTCCAACCATATACTGCCACAGGGAAGTTGAACGCAGTGATGATGCCAACCAGGCCTACAGGATTCCACTGTTCAATGAGTGCGTGGCCAGGTCTTTCAGAAGGCAAGATGGGTCCTCCAATCATCCGTGATAAGCCAACAGCATAATCACAAATATCCACGTACTCTTGAACTTCTCCCACACCTTCCACTAAGATCTTCCCCATCTCCAGTGACACCAAACTTCCTAGTATTTGGATCTTCTCCCGCAAAGCATCCCCAATCTGTCTTACTACTTCTCCTCGCTTCGGAGCAGGAACCTCTGCCCAGACTCTCCACGCTTCCCTCGCTTTCTTCACCGTTTCTTCATAGTCGGCCATGCTAGCCTGTCGGACTCTTGCTATCAGTTCATTGTTAGCAGGACAATAGGTGGTGATAACCTCTCTCCGGCCTCCCCAGCTTCCATTGTATACGCCCTCCGTTTTCCTCGCGGAGCCCAAGCTCCTTCAGCCAAGCGTACTGGGCCTGATTGATGAGCAAAGTGGACATGAAGGCGGCAGGCCTATTCCAAGGACCAGAGAGCCTGCTTCCCCTCGCAAAGTGCACGCACAGCTTCTTCTTTCAGCACTTTTAAAGATATTATTCTATTGTCTTCTGGTTCCATAATTTCTATGGAGAAGTCAATCCTAAGTAATATTATTGTTCCTCTGAAGGTACTGTGTCCTTTTTATTCTATTTTAAAGCAGTTCTTTGTCTTTGTTTTTCAACATTTAAACATATCTCTAGGGTGTAGTTTTCTTTGAATCTACTCTCATTGTGTTCACTGAGCTTCCTGCATCTGTGGGTTGATACCTTTCATCAATTTGGGATAATTTTAGACACTGTCTGTTCAAATGTTACTTTTACTCCATTCTCTTTCTTTTCTGAGAGCCCTATTATGTTTATTTAAATTTTATGCTTTTTAAAAACGATTTTATTCATTCATTTGAAAGAGAGAGAGAGAGAGAGAGAGAGCGTGCATGAGCAGGGGGTGGGGGAGAAGCAGACTCCCCTGCTGAGCAGGAAGCCAGAGGTGGGGCTCGATCTCAGGCTCTGGGATTATGACCTGAGCTGAAGGCAGATGCTTAATGGAGTGAGCCACTAAGGCATCCCTGCCTTTTTTTTTTTTTAAAGATTTTATTTATTTATTTGACACAGAGAGAGGGAGAGAGCTCAAGTGGAGAGGAGGTCTAGAGGGAGCTGGATGAGCATGGAGCACGATGGGTGGCTCAGTCCCAGGACCCAGAGATCATAACCTGAGCTGAAAACAGATGCTTAACCTCTAAGCCACCCAGCTTAAATAATGATGATAAAGCTTAAATAAGATGATAAAGCAGATGATTATCTTATCATCTGCTTTATTCTTTATTCTTATCATTTTTTAATTTTTTAATTCTTATCTGCTCTTACCATCTGCTTTATTCTTTTTTCTAATTTTATTTAATTCAATTAATTAACATATATTATTCGTTTCAGAGGTAGAGTTCAGTGATTTATCAGCTGCATATAACACCCAGTGCTCATTACATCACGTACCCTCCTTAATGCCCCTCACCTAGTTATCCCATCCTCCCATCTACCTACCCTCCAGCAACCCTATTTGTTTCCTGTAGTTAAGTCTCTTATGGTTTGTCTCCCTCTCTGATTTCATCTTATTTGTCCCTCCTTCCCCTATGATCTGCTGTTTTGTTTCTTAAATTACACATATGAGTGAAATCATATGATAATTGTCTTTCTCTGATTAACTTACCATAATACCCTCTAGTTCCATCAACATTGCAAAAGGTAAGATTTCATTTTTTTAATGGCTGAGTAATATTCCATTGTGTGTGTGTGTGTGTGTGTGTGTGTGTGTATCTATCACATCTTCTTTATCCATTCATCTCTCAATGGACATTTTAGCTCTTTCCATGGTTTGGCTATTGTGGACACTGCTGCTATACACATTGGGGTGCAGTTGTCCCTTTGGATCACTGCATTTGTATCTTTGGATAAATACCTAGCAGTGTAATTTCAGGGTCATAGGATAGCTCTATTTTTACTTTAACAGAACTTCCATACTGTTTTCCAGAGTGGCTGTACCAGCCTGCATTCCCACCAATAGTGTAAGAGGTTCCCCTTTCTCTGCATCCTTGCCAACATTTATTGTTTCCTGACTTGTTAATTTTAATCATTCTGACTGGTGTGAGGTGTTATCTCATTCTGGTTTTGATTTGTATTTCCCTAATGCACATGTGTTTGTTGGCCATTTTTTGTTTCCTTTGGAGAAATGTCTGTTCATGTCTTCTGCCCATTCCTTGACTGGATTATTTGTTCATCTACTTTATTCTTTCCATTCTTATTTCATTTGTGCTTCAATTTTGATGTTTTATAATGATGGCTTCACTAATTCTGACTTTAGCTGTGTCCAATACATTGTTAAATCCATCCAAATAAGTTAATTTCAAACGTTGTATCTTTCAGTTCTAGGTTATCCTTTTGATTCTTTTTCATAGATTCTAGTATCCTGATGAAATTCTCTTTCCATCCATTTTGTCCATCTTTCTCTATTTTATTTAATATAATAATCATATTGTAAAGCCTGTTAGATCTATTATCTGGATTATCTAAGGGTCTTCTTCTATTTATGTTTTCTTTTGTTTATTGGCTATTTTCTTACTCTTTATTTCTTACTGTATGCCTAAGGTTATATATATAAGAACCATGGGAACTACAAATTATATTGTTACCTGAGAAAGTTCTTCTTTCTTCTGCTAGTCAGAGATGACTTGGTACTAATGATGTTGGTCCAATCAGGGATTGAGGTGGGTTGGGGCTGGGTTGCAGTTTTTGTGTCAGTCCACCCCTGGTTCATGTCTATCCTTCTAGGCTTTTTATCAAGAACCTGGCAGATCTATCTCCTCAATTGTGAAAGACAGCAAGAGAGTCAAATCAGCCCCTGGGGTTTTGAATTTAGACCATTAGCCTCCTACCCCACACAGCTTACAAAATAGCAAATGTCTTGAGGGTAGACAAATTGTGTTATTTGTGGAAAGCCCTTCCCTATAGTGGAACTTTGTCCCCTAAGCACCCTAAGATTGTGGGAGATTTAACTTTAAATCTCTTTCTTAGACTTTTAAAACTTTAAAACCCTATAACTTCCAGTACAATCACAAAGCTCAGCAAATTTGGGACTTCTTGAAGTTTTTAGTGTGTTGTGCCAACCACAACCACATAACTACAAGTTCTGCTAGTTTCTTTTTTTCCTAGAAGACCCCTTTTCTGGCCAACTCCAATTTCAGCCCATGCTCAAAATTGACAAATGTCTCTAGAGATGAAGACAGCCAGATCATCAACTCACCTAGAATGGACTCTTTCCAGTCTGGAATTTTAGTTCAATCTTTTTGCTCCCACAGCTTTCCAGTGATTTCTTTTTAAGATTTTATTTATTTGACAGACAGAGATCACAAGTAGGCAGAGAGGCAGGCAGAGGTGGGGGGGAGGCAGGCTCCCTGCTGAGCAGATAGCCCGATGCGGGGCTCAATCCCAGGACCCTAGGATCATGACCTGAGGCGAAGGCAGAGGCTTAACCCACTGAGCCACCCAGGTGCCCCTTTCCAGTGATTTTTGCAACAATTTGTTGTTTTTCCCCTCCATTTGTTACAGTAGGACCATTGGCCTAGTATGACCTATTGCATCCTCCTTAGAACTGGAAGTCCCACTCCCCTCAAATGTGAAACTTCCTACATCACTTACTGCTCCTTTCAGTCCCCCCACTCCCCCAACACGTCCTCATCTTTCCTGACCTCCAGGGCTGGTTGCTTAGACTTCTCCATCCTCATTCTCTATGTGGCCTCATTCAGTGGCAGTGGTATTGAATACTATCCCTACACTGAGAGTTCCCCACCTTGCATCTCCAGCCCCTTACCTCTTCTAGTTTCCAAGTTTTGTAAATCTAACTGCACTGTTTGTATCTCCAGTTGGATGCTGAAGAGACATCTTGAATTTAGGATGGTTAAATCATGGCTGATGCCTCCCCCGCAACCCTCTCCACACCTCCTGGTTCCTCATAGTTGTTCATCCTTTCTTCTCTTTCCCATATCCCCATATTCAATTTATTAGTAAATATTTCTCATGTCTGCCTCCAAAATGGATGCTGAATTGACCAATTCTCATGTCTATTGCTAAAAACCTGGTCTCAGGGGTGCCTAGGTGGCTCATTTGGTTAAACATCTGCCTTCAGCTCAGGTCATGATCCCGCAGTCCCAGGATCGAGCCCTGCATAAGGCTCCCTGCTCAGCTGGGGAGTCCGCTTCTCCTTCACCCTCTCTCTCCCCATGTTTGTGCTCTTACCCTGTCAAATAAATAAAAATCTTTAAAAAAATAAAAAATAAAGGATGTCTGGGTGGCTCAGTCAGTTAACCATCTGCCTTTGGCAATAGTCATGATCCTAGGGTCCTGGGATTGAGTCCTGCATTGGGCTTCTTGCTCAGTAGAGAGCCTGCCTCTTCCTCTGCCTGCTGCTCCCCTGCTCGTGCCCGCTCTCGCTTGCGCGCTCTCTCTAATAAATAAATAAAATCTCTAAAAATAAAATAATAAAAATAAAAAAGTAAAACCTGGTTTCAGTCACCTTCATCTCTTGCCCAGGCTACTAGTAGTTCCAACCATTCCCTTCCCTTCCAACCTGCCTACCTGTTAATTCATCTTCAGGGCAACTGGTGTGATTGTCAGTTTCTAAAGTTTAATCAAATCCTATCACTCTCCTTCCTTGCACAAAACTTTCTAAGGGCTTCTCTATTATTATTAGAGTAAGACCCAAACTCTATAGGTTCTATGTGATCTGGCCCTTGCCTACCTCTTGGTCCTCACCTCCTTTCACTTTCTTGCTTATCTTGTATACACCACCCACCCTGGTGGGCCCCAAGCCCTCTAACTTACTATCACTCTAACTGAAATAACCTCTAACATAGACAAATCATTCCAATTTCGGTGTTCGTCATTTCATCGTTCTGGTGTTAATACAAATGCCACTTGCTTGAAAGGTCTTCCCTGACTTGTCCATCTAAATGAGCCCCTCCCTCTACCACCATCATTCCCTATTACATTATTCCATTTAATTAACTGCGCTTAGCAACATCTAAAGTCTTTTTAAAAAAATATATTTATTGTCTGTCTTCCTCACAGGATTTAAGCTCTTTGAGGGCAGAGTCTTGTTCTATCTTGTTCACGGCCATATCCACAGAATCTTGCACATAGTAGATGTTGAATGCCTCCCCCATTAGATCATAACCATCTTGGGAGCAGGGACTGTGATCTAATTTTGGTTTTCCTCTACCTGCACCTAACAGTATTGTGCACATTGTGGAGACAATGTTAAGTAAGATGGGTGGGACCACCCTCTAGTGAGGTGTTAAAAGATAAGCCTCTTCTGATTGCCCCATCATTGCAATTCCTCTGACCATTAATGATCAGCCAAACACATCGCTAAAGAAAAATGCAGACAGTCCTGGCCTCCATCCCATACCCCAAGTCATGAATGGGAAAAGCCTTCCTAGAGCTGTCATTGCTCAGTGCTATTGGTGCATGCCCCTGGACTGAAGGAAGAAAGGAAATGCAGAAAAGAGCAATAGGGTTATGGTTTGGTATTTTCTCTTACTATAGTATCCAAAACATAACAGTTTTAATGGTGTTATATTCCTGTGAGGCACACCTTTTAAAGTCTTAACAGTTTCTAAACTCTAAGTAATTAAGCTTAACTACAGATCCATCAATGGTATGTCCTAACACTGTGTTTTAAACAAGCTGTGAACCATAAAATCAATGTAGTGTTTTCATTGTTAAAACTTTGTTTTAATGAAATCACAGAAAATACCAGCATGCACTACAGTACTGTAGGGTAAATTTTTGTGAGCACACCCACATACTTATACATATGTTTAGGTACTGGTCAGTGCTACAAAATGTATTTCTTACTGTGGTCAATATTTTCAAGAGTAAGGAAGTCACTAACGTATTAGTTTCACAAATCTTTATTCCATACAAAACAAAACTTTAGACCCATCTCATAAAACAGAATACACTTATTTAAGGTTTTGACAGTATACAAAATTAAAATTGGGTGTTTAATCCAAAGTTTCACATAAGTATATCTTGTAAGGCAATTTCTTTCCATTAATAAGTAAAATTTATAGTGTATATTATTCAGGAAGCAAATCATCTCCTAATTCTTCATCAGCAAAATCATCCTCATCGATTCTTTTTTTGGCTGCAGTTTTTGGTCTTTCTGCTTGAGGGCCAAGTGGATCCACATAGGAGGCATCTAGGTTTCAAAACAGATTGTTGTATTAGAATAATAAGGAAAAACAACAAATGTGAAACCAATTTGTCTCATAAGCTAAACTGAACTGAGTGAACAGAAATGCTCTCCCAAGTCATTTAAAATTTTGTCTATAAATGAAAAATTCTTAATGCCCAATTATACATTTTTGCCATCTCATCAAATCTTCTCCAGACCTGTTATGCCTGTAGGAACTGGGTGGGGAATACCAGCACTTGCCTATTTCTTTGTTACTGCTACTTTCATAAGGTTCATTTGTCCCAGGTAAAGCTCTGAGTTTGGCACTTAGTCGTTCACCTTTACTACTGGCACTATAGTTCTGGCCACTATCTGAAAACACAAAGATAAAAATGCATTTGTTTAATACGTTGAGAAAACATAACAACACAATATGAATCTTAAAATATACTTATTTGCCAAGAAACAGGTTGTTTCATTTGGAAGCCAACTTCTGAGGGATATAATTCTTGTTTCCTGAAACTTCAAAGAAACCTCTTTTTGAGAATCTATAACATAGATAAAACGTCATTTGAAAGTAGTCTTTATATGTAGTCTGTCACATGTATGCTTAGTTATAGGTTTCAATTTTGTAGGCTCACTGGTGAGAAGTTAGAGACCATGTTCATGAGTATAACCTAGCAAAGAACAAAGAGCAACTAGAGAAACAAATAGGAAGTCATAAGACCAGTATGAGCTGTATCATCAGACTCATTAACAAGGCTGGTGAGTGGCCCTAAAATCAATCAAATGAAAAACAGCAGAAGAGGGTAGGAGAGGACACAGATCATATAATTACTGTCTTTACACATTTGGAAAATGTTCATGTAGGAGAGGATTAGATTTGCCCTCTATAGAATAGATTTTGGCTCAGTGTAAGGAAAAATTTTTAAAGGATTATAGCATCCAAATATGGACTGGCTGTCATGGGAAATATTGCAATCCATATCACTGAAGATTTTCAGACAGGGCTGAAGACTCACATCAGTAGGAAATATTAGTAGTGCTTCTCAACCTTAAATTTCCATTATATTTTTTTAAAGAAATACTCCTCTAACCCCACAGTTTTTAATTCATTCCCTTAAAATTCCCACAATGTCATTTTTTCCTATTATAGGAGCTTCACTTTTAATGAGAATTGTCTATCAACATTTACTGATCTTTTTTTTTTCTGAGTATACTTTATATTTTAGTTTATTGATAATGTCTCTAGGAATAAACCCAAACAAGATGGTCTTTAAAATGCCCACATTGTAATGGTGGCCAATTGTGTAAAAATTATAAGTCTTCTCTAAGTTCTTATAAAAAATTACCATTTTCCCCCAATGATATCCTAAGATTTAGGCTCTGAATGGGTCCATATATTTTGGTATATTTTTTATTATTTTGCTCCTCTCTAATTTTTTGTTACATTTAGGCCCATCTTTTCCATCTGTAAGTGTAAATGCATAGTTTTCAAGGGGCTTAAGTGAGCTCAGGTCAAAAAGTTTGAAAACCATTGCTCTAGGCAGTATTTCTTTTTTCACTTTTCATATAGATATGGGTTACCTATGTGAATAAAAGAAAACTCTGACATCTCCCTCAGGCAACCATAGCCCTTCTGAAATTCTAACATACCAAAGGATTCCACTCTTGTCGAACAAGCAAACTTCAAAAAATAAAAACCGACCTTCCTAGAAAAACTTCAAATGTCCAACTGAAAAGCCATGAATATAATTTTTAAACATTTTCTATTATAAACACCAGTGAAGGTATATTGTGAATATCCTCATTTAATCATTTTCAATCAACTTTCATGTAGTAACACTGCCATACATGGGCAGGTGTAAATGGATCAATAAGCATTTGTAAGTCTGGGTGGGTTTTATCCCTAAATGATGAAATAAGTTATTATATTCATTTCATTGCAACAACAAACAATAATTACTATTTTCTAGAGAAAAGTTAAAATATCAAGTAGCTTCTAAAATCAAGAATCTGGAGATCAATTTATTATCTGAATTATCAATCAATGAACAGTAAAACTTATAAATGATACCTTTATAAGAGAAAAATCTTAGAATCACAGAATTTATAGAGTAATAAGGATTCTTGAAACTTACTGATACCAGAAAAAACAGAATATCCCTATGAAATGGACAATGTTTATAGATAATTCCCAAAGTAAACAATGTAACTGGTCAATTAAATATATGAAAGTATTTAAACTTACTTAGCCTTATAGTAAGTGAAAAAAAGAACACTACATACTGAGTGATACCATTTAGAAAGCTTAAAAACAAGCAAGATTAAAAAACAGTGTTTGCATGCGTTGTATGTGAAAAGGCAAGAAACTAAAAAAATATAAACTTAAATATATATAAAACATACAAAAGAAATCTCACAGTGGTTACCTGTGAGGAAGGGAGGAGATGGGGTGGGAAAAACCACATAGGTAGACATAGCAGTAATGTTCTGGTTCTAATGTCTTATGATGTTTGTTTATGTTTTATGATAGCTTCATTAATTTGAATTTTATATGCTTTATAACTTAAGAGTGCTACACTGATTCTTTTGTAGGTATCAAGTATTACATAATTTAAACCTTCACATAATTCAACACTATTAAAATGGCCAAGATTTAAAAATACCAGGTTAGTAAGTGAAATGAACAAAATTTCTCAGATTAATATGGTAGTATATATCAACACTTAATTTTATGGTCACCAAGATAGCAGAATAGGAAACCCCAGATCTGTTTTTCCCCACAAAGACACCAACTTGACAATATACAGTCCAAAAAACCTTTATGAGAACTCCAGAAACCAGTTGGAAGTTGCAGAACCCCAGATAAGCTCAAATTGATGAACGATTGCACTGAAACATGTAAGAAAAGCCATTTGATTTCAACTGTGTCAGCCCCTATCACAAGCCAGAAGAACTCATGATTGGGAAAAAAAAAGCCCATGCAGATTTCTCCCTTGGGAATGAAAAAGAAGAGTGGAACATACATCCAACATTTTGGTTTTTCAGGGAACTGCGTGGAAGACTGGTTTGTCTTGCCTGACTTGGAGTGATAAGGAAACAAAATACCTGGTTGGTGGTTTGTTGCACTGCCAGAGTACTTTCCCTCACTGCACATAGTAGCTTCTATGTGATCAGAGGAAAGTATCTAGCTCATGGCTTCTTCCTGAGCAAGGGTGATGATTAGAGTGGAATGTGCATCCAATAGTTCAGCTTTTGGTGGTGGTGGTGGGGGTGGGGATTTCCAAGGGCCTGGTCTCACCTGACTCACAGCATTAATGGGGAACTAGCACATCTTGGATGCATGGGGTTGCCGAGAACAAAAGAGGGCTCAGTAGCCTTTGCAGTGCTGGAGATCCTGTAGCACCAAAGACATCAGAGGAAGCAAGAGATTACAAATCTAGAAACCTTTCTAATTAGGAAATTACATGTAGAAGCTGAGAGAAGATTCATACCAATAAAAACTCTTGAGAAATTCCCATAGTCTCTAGTGGGGCTGATTTGTGACAGTTTCTCTTGTACAAATCCAGCCCCCTAAAACCAGAGAAAAGTGGCTGTTTTTTCAAATGAAGAAATCACAAGAAACATGAAAACACGGCCCAATGACAGAAACAAAACAAATCTTCAGAAACTGATCCTGAGGAGGGGCACCTGGGTGGCTCAGTGGGTTAAAGCCTCTGCCTTCGGCTCAGGTCATGATCCCAGAGTCCTGGGATCGAGCCCCACGTCCGGCTCTCTGCTCTGCAGGGAGCCTGCCTCCTCCTCTCTCTCTGCCTGCCTCTCTGCCTAGTTGTGATTTCTCTCTGTCAAATAAATAAAAAAAAAAAAAAAAAAAAAGAAACTGATCCTGAGGAAACGGAGACTTATTGATTACCTGACAAAAAATTCAAAATAATTTTCTTAAATAAGTTCAATGTGCTACAAGAGATCACAGATAGACAATAAAATCAAGAAAATGAAGCATGAATAAAAGTAAACTATCAACAGAGATAGGAACTAAAAAAGGACCAAAGAGAAATTCTGAGGCCGAAGAATACCATAACAATAACTGGATTGAAAAATTCACTACAAGTATTCAAAAACAGATGTGATTAGGCAGAATAAAGGATCTGTGAACTCAGAGATAGGTCATTTGAAATTACTATATCAGAAGAACAAAAAGAAAACAGAATGAAGAAAAGTAAAGAAAGCCTAAGAGAATTATGAGACATAATTCAGATTTTGGGACTAAACATCAATATACATATTATAGGAATCTCAGAAGAGAGAAATAATGGATGAAAACTTCCCATATATGAGAAGGAAATGAATATCCAAACTTAACAACTCAAGGAATTCCAAATAGGATGGACCTAAAAAGATGCACATTGAGACACATTATAATCAAATTGAAAATTCAGACAAAGAATCTTAAAACAAGCAAGAAAAAAGCTAATTCATCATAGACAAGGGAGCTAGCACACAATGATGAACTTTAACAACAGAAACATTACAGGCTATAAGAGAGCAGGATAGTATCTTCAAAGTGCTAGAAGAAAACTCTGCCAACCAAGAACACTATATTTGGCAAAACTGTCCTTCAAAAAGGATGGAGAAGTAGACTTCCCTAGATAAACAAAAGCTGGGGGAGTTTATCACCACTAAAGGTACCCTACAAGAACTGCTAAATGGAATCCTTCAAGTTGAAACAAAAGGATACTATACTGTAAGAGAAAATCATATGAAAATATTAAGTGGGGTGCCTGGGTGGCCCAGGCATTAAGTGTCTGCCTTCGGCTCAGGTCATGATCCCAGGGTCCTGGGATCGAGCCCCACATTGGGCTCCCTGCTCAGCGGGAAGCCTGCTTCTCCCTCTCCCACTCCCCCTGCTTATGTTCCCTCTCTTGCTGTGTCTTTCTCTAATAAATAAATAAAAATCTTTAAAAAGAGAGAAAATATAAAGCTCTCTGTAAAGGCAAATATAGAGATAAACACAGAATCTAGTAATACTGTCATGGTAGTACATAAATCACTTTTAATTCAGATGTAGAATATAAAAGATAAAAGCTTAAAATATAACCATTAAATTATTTTAATGAATACAAATTATAAAAAGATGTAATTTGTAACATTGATAACATAGTTTTGGGGCAATGTAAAGAAGTGAAGTTTTTGTACATGATTTAAGTTATTATCAATTTAAGATAGATTGTTTTACCTATAGGATCTTTTATGTAATTCTCTCGGTAACCACAAAGAAAATGCACAGAAAATGAGAAAGGATTCAAAGTATGCTGTTACAAACCAAAAACAAACAAATGAAAAAAAGCAATGACACACAAAAGGCAGCAAGATAGGAAGAGGACAAAATAACTAAAGGCATACAAAATAATTAACAAAATGGCAATATTAAATACTTCCCTATTTGTAATTATTTTAAATATGAATGGATTAAAATCCCCAAGAAAAAGACCTAGAACAGCTGATGGGTTAAAAAAAAAAAAATCCAGCTATATGCTACCTAGGAGAGACTAACTTTAGATATAATGACATACACAGGGCTGAAAAGTGAAATGATGAAAAAAGATATTCCATGTAAATGGTAACAGAAAGAGAACAGGAATGTCCATACTCATTTCAAGCAAAATAGATTTTAAGTCAAAAACTGTCACAGAGACAAAGAAGGACATTATATAATGATCAAAGGACCAATTCACCAGGAAGACATAACAATTATATATGCACCTTAACAGCAAAGCATTCAATATATGAAGCAAATATTGACAGAACTAAAAGAAGAAAAGATAGTAACACAGTAATAGTAAGAGATTTCAGTATCTTACTTTCCACAATGGCTCAACCAGCCAGAAGATCAAAAGGAAACAGAGGACTTGAACAACACTATAGATCAATTAGACTGAATAGATATTCAGAACACATTATCCAACAACAAGGAAAACCCTGCTTTAGACAACTGTCCAATGGCAATTTTTAACACTGAGCTTGTGCTTAAAGCTTCTTATCAATATGACTGGTAAGTTTAAAAAGTCTCAAATCTTCATTTGTGCATCACTTTACAGATATTGGTCTGTAAGTATTTAACTGTCTGAAACGTTAATATTCAATGATTACCTATAATAATAATTACTTAGTCATAAATGTAGTTAATAATTAGATATAAAAACTATTATTTATACATTACTATAAATCTCTTAAAAAGATCAAGTTTTGATACACACAGAGAGAGAAAAAGAAATTGCTTAGAAAATTGCAGGAAGCCCCAAGAATTTCAGTATCAGTGAAAGCAGGTACAATAAAACCAGTTTCAGACATTCATTTTAGCCCTAAGAGTAGCTTAAAATGATCTCAGAATGAATAACTGATGATTGGTAAAATTAGTTTAAAATTACATTAAGTCCTAAGGCCCCAGTGTACATAAGAATTCTTTGGAAGAGTTTCATAGGAGTGAAAATGTTGCAAAGAAAAAAAGTAAAAATAAGTAATTAGGCAATGTGTTTTTAACCCTCATGCTGCAGCTGTGCTGTTGGAGCCAACCGTATGCTTCAATCTTTTTAATCCCTGTTGATTAGAAATCCTAGTCTACATCAACTGGTTAACACTGTTTTCAAACTGGCAGATCATACGAAAAACAGAAATGAATGGTAGTATCTTCAGAGATCAAGCATTATACAGCGAGAAGTGATTGATTTGATAAATGCCAGACCTCCCTCCTCTCTCCACACCTTTTCCAGAATAACCTAATTTCATTTCTTTTTCTTTTTTTAAAGATTTTATTTATTTATTTGACAGACGGAGATCACAGAGAAGCAGGCAGAGAGAGCCCCCTGCTGAACAGAGAGCCTGATGCGGGGCTCGATCCCAGGACCCTGGGATCATGACCTGAGCCGAAGGCAGAGGCTTTAACCCACTGAGCCACCCAGGCACCCCCTAATTTCATTTCTAATAAGATGCTCTGTCATCTCTGAACCAGTACCTTGTAATTACAGTGACCTCTATGGACAGAATTCCCCATTTCTGTGGTGTTGGCAAGTCTAGCGAAGGGCCACAGCTCTTTTTCTGAAGATCACTAAACTAGGCATTTCTTTTCTGGATTCATGTATGAATTCTTGTGAAAGGCCTCTGAAAACTCAGGGGGAGTTCTGTAAAGTTCCAATAATCCTGAAATTCCCTGGACAGTGAACATCTGTTTTAATGGCATTGACAGCATACTCTGGCATGTAGCTGCCACACCACACCTGGGCAAAGTTCAAGAATAGTGGTTTGTGATTTTGGTCAAGTCCAGGAAGTTATTTTTCTTCACCATTCTTTTTAACAACCATTCTTTTTAACATAATTTTGATAGGCTCTGAATGCTTGGCCAATACCTCCATTATCAGCAATATTTTCTCCCATGTATTAATTCCATTGAGATGCTGTCCACCTGCTAGGTCCCAGAGTTTCCATACTGGCACACCATGCATTGGGACTGGTCTTTAAAATTATTTACTGACTGTTGAGTCCACCAGTCAACAAGGTCTCCATCCTTGTTACAATTTCTGCCACTGTCATCGAAGCCATGGGTGATTTCATGTCCTATGACCATGCCAATACCTCCGTAGTTCAATGAGTTAGACTGCTGGGCACTGAAGAAGGGGAGCTGCAGGATGCCTGCTGAGAAGACTATCTGATCTCTGCCTGAAGAATAAAATGCATTGATTACAGCTGCTGTGCTTATCCACTCATCCTTGTCCACCTTTTCTCGGAGCTTCTTTAGTTGTTTATTTTGGCTGAACTTCAAATTTTGAATTATGTTCTCAAAGTATTCATCTTCCCTGTAGATCAACTTGAGGTATTAATTATTCCGTTATTACCATTTGAAATAATGTCATCAAGCTAGCTAATTCTTCCTTTAACGGCTAAGGCCTTTTCCTCAGCTTACTTTTCATTTCAACTTACTTTTTCATTTCAGTATCTACCCTAGTGAGGTCATCTAAAGTCTGTATAAAAAACGTCATGGGTCTGTGTAATCAAATCCTCAACCACATGTTTACTCTCTCCAGAAAATGCTGCATGTACAGCCTTTGCACAGCATTTTCCATATTCTCATTGACATTGCTCATGACAATGACATTTTCATGACATTGCTATTTCTGACGTTCTGCCATAAAGGGCCTTGTAGAAAGAATTTCTGGACTCCTTGTAGGTTCGGCTGAGGCTGCTTACAAGATCCATTATGAACTTTTGAAGTTGAGAGTTCATTGGAGAGAGCAATGTGATGCTTTACGGCGCTAGCAAAGGAATAGATTTGATCCGTTTCTCACACAGAAACCTCTTCCTTATACTACAAAGCATATGGGAGAAGATCACCCTGTCCCTGCCCCAGTTACCTGGAGTTATAATCAACATACAAAAAACAGCACATACTTAATGTGTAGATTGAGGAGTCTCATAAAACCGTCACTATAATCAGGAATATGATCAAATCTATCACCCTCCAAAGTTTCCTTTTTCCTTTTTTTTTTTTTAATTTTTTTAAAGATTTATTTATTTGACAGACAGAGATCACAAATAGGCAGAGAGGCAGGCAGAGAGAGAGGAGGAAACAGGCTCCCTGCCAAGCAGAGAGCCCGATGCGGGGCTCAATCCCAGGACCGTGGGATCATGACCCGAGCCGAAGGCAGAGGCTTAACCCACTGAGCCACCCAGGCGCCCCCCTTTTTTCTTTTTGAAACTCCTCATTCCCACAGTCTGACCCATTCATCCACCCCAATCTTCAGTTAACTACTGGTTTTCCATCACTATATTTTAGTATGTGCTTTTTAAAACAACAACAAAAACTGGCTTCTTTCACTGTTTTGGTGAAACACAGTGTCCTTCCATTTAATTGCTGAGTCATTGCATAGACATGCCACAGTTTATTCCCTTGTTGATAACTTTTTTTGTTGTTTCCAGTTTGGGGGCATTTGAAATAAAGCAGCTATGAATATTTTTGTACAAGTCTTTACATTGACACATACTATCATTTCTCTTGAATAAACCCCTAGGAGTAGAATAGCTAGGTTGTATGGTAAGTATATGTCTAACTTTAAAAGAAACTGTCAAACTACTTTCTTTTTTTTAAGATTCCTTATTTATTTATTGTCAGAGAGAAAGCACAAGCAGGCAGAGACACAGGCAGAGGCAGAGAGAGAAGCAGGCTCCCCGATGGACAAGGAGCCCGATGTGGGACTCCATCCCAGGACCCCGGGATCATGACCTGAGCCGAAGGCAGTGGCCCAACCGACTGAGCCAGCCAGGCATCCCTCAAACTACTTTCTAAAAGAGTTGTACCATTTTATATTCCCATCAACACTGAATGAGATTAACAATTGCTCCACATCCTCTCCATCACTTGGTATACTCAGTTTTTTTTTAGTCATTCTACTGGGTATCTAATTGTGGCTTTAATTTGCATTTCCCGAATGACTAATGAATGACCATATTTTCATGTGCTTTTCATTTGTACACCTTCTTCATTAAAAATTTTTGATGATTAATTTATTATTTTTGTTAAATTTTTTATTTATTTCTTATTTTTTAATAAACATATAATGTATTATTAGCCCCAGGGGTACAGGTCTGTGAATCGCCTGGTGTAAACAGTAAACGCCAGGTTTACACACTTCACAGCACTCACCATAGCACATACCCTCCCCAATGTCCATTACCCCCCTCCCCCTCCCCCCAGCAACCCTCAGTTTGTTTTGTGAGATTAAGAGTCATTTATGGTTTGTCTCCCTCCCAATCCCATCTTGTTTCATTTATTCTTCTCCTATCCCCCTAACCCCCCATGTTGCATCTCCACGTCCTCATATCAGGGAGATATGATAGTTGTTTTTCTCCGATTGACTTATTTCGCTAAGCATGATACCACCTAGTTCCATCCACATCATCGCAAATGGCAAGATTTCATTTCTTTTTATGGCTGCATAGTATTCCATTGTGTATATATACCACATCTTCTTTATCCATTCATTTGTTGATGGACATCTAGGTTCTTTCCATAGTTTGGCTATTTTAGACATTGCTGCTATAAACATTCAGGTGCACGTGCCCTTTGGATCACTACATTTGTATCTTTAGGGTAAAGTAGTGCAATTGCTGGGTCATAGAGTAGTTCTATTTTCAACATTTTGAGGAACCTCCATGCTGTTTTCCAGAGTGGTTGCACCAGCTTGCATTCCCACCAACAGTGGAGGAGGGTTCCCTTTTCTCCACATCCTCGCAAGCATCTGTCATTTCCTGACTTGTTAATTTTAGCTATTCTGACTGGTGTGAGGTGATATCTCATTGTGGTTTTGATTTGTATTTCCCTGATGCCGAGTGATGTGGAGCACTTTTTCATGTGTCTGCTGGCCATCTGGATGTCTTCTTTGCAGAAATGTCTGTTCATGTCCTCTGCCCATTTCTTGATTGGATTGTTTGTTCTTTGGGTGTTGACTTTGCTAAGTTCCTTATAGATTTTGGACACTAGCCCTTTATCTGATATGTCGTTTGCATATATCTTCTCCCATTCTGTCAGTTGTCTTTTGGTTTTGTTAACTGTTTCCTTTGCTGTGCAAAAGCTTTTGATCTTGATGAAATCCCAATAGTTCATTTTTGCCCTTGCTTCCCTTGCCTTTGCCGTTGTTCCTAGGAAGATGTTGCTGCGGCTGAGGTTGAAGAGGTTGCCGCCTGTGTTCTCCTCAAGGATTTTGATGGATTCCTTTCTCACATTGAGGTCCTTCATCCATTTTGAGTCTATTTTCGTGTGTGGTGTAAGGAAGTGGTCCAATTTCATTTTTCTGCATATGGCTGTCCAATTTTCCCAGCACCATTTATTGAAGAGGCTGTCTTTTTTCCATTGGACATTCTTTCCTGTTTTGTCGAAAATTAGTTGACCATAGAGTTGAGGGTCTATTTCTGGGCTCTCTATTCTGTTCCGTTGATCTATGTGTCTATATGTTGCCTACAAGAAACTCATTTTAGACGCGAAGACACCTCCAGATTTAAAGTGAGGGGGTGGAAAACAATTTACCATGCTAATGGGCATCTGAAGAAAGCTGGGGTGGCAATCCTTATATCAGATCAATTAGATTTTAAGCCAAAGAGTATAATAAGAGATGAGGAAGGACACTATATCATACTCAAAGGGTCTGTCCAACAAGAAGATCTAACAATTTTAAATATCTATGCCCCCTAATGTGGAGCAGCCAACTATATAAACCAATTAATAACAAAATCAAAGAAACACATCAATAATAATACAATAATAGTAGGGGACTTTAACACTCCCCTCACTGAAATGGAAAGATCATCCAAGCAAAAGATCAACAAGGAAATAAAGGCCTTAAATGACACACTGGATCAGATGGACATCACAGATATATTCAGAACATTTCATCCCAAAGCAACAGAATACACATTCTTCTCTAGTGCACATGGAACATTCTCCAGAATAGATCACATCCTGGGTCACAAATCAGGTCTCAACCGGTATCAAAAGATTAGGATCATTCCCTGCATATTTTCAGACCACAATGCTCTGAAGCTAGAACTCAATCACAAGAGGAAATTTGGAAAGAACCCAAATACATGGAGACTAAACAGCATCCTTCTAAAGAATGAATGGGTCAACCAGGAAATTAAAGAAGAATTGAAAAAATTCATGGAAACAAATGATAATGAAAACACAATGGTTCAAAATCTGTGGGACGCAACAAAGGCAGTCCTGAGAGGAAAATATATAGTGGTACAAGCCTTTCTTAAAGAAACAAGAAAGGTCTCAAGTACACAACCTAACCCTACACCTAAAGGAGCTGAGAAAGAACAAGAAAGAAACCCTAAATCCAGCAGGAGAAGAGAAATCATAAAGATCAGAGCAGAAATCAGTGAAATAGAAACAAACAAACAAAAAAAACCCCAATAGAACAAATCAACGAAACTAGGAGCTGGTTCTTTGAAAGAATTAATAAGATTGATAAACCCCTGGCCAGACTCATCAAAAAGAAAAGAGAAAGGACCCAAATAAATAAAATCATGAATGAAAGAGGAGAGATCACAACTAACATCAAAGAAATACAGACAATTATAAGAATATACTATGAGCAATTCTACGCCAACAAATTTGACAATCTGGAAGAAATGGAGGCATTCCTAGAGACATATAAACTACCACAACTGAACCAGGAAGAAATAGAAAACCTGAACAGGCCCATAACCAGTAAGGAGATTGAAACAGTCATCCAAAATCTCCAAACAAACCAAAGCCCAGGGCCAGACGGCTTCCCAGGGGAATTCTACCAAACATTTAAAAAAGAACTAATTCCTATTCTCCTGAAACTGTTCCAAAAAATAGAAATGGAAGGAAAACTTCCAAACTCATTTTATGAGGCCAGCATCACCTTGATCCCAAAACCAGACAAGGATCCCACCAAAAAAGAGAACTACAGACCAATATCCTTGATGAACACAGATGCAAAAATTCTCACCAAAATACTAGCCAATAGGATTCAACAGTACACTAAAAGGATTATTCACCACGACCAAGTGGGATTTATTCCAGGGCTGCAGGGTTGGTTCAACATCCGCAAATCAATCAATGTGATACAACACATTAATAAAAGAAGGAACAAGAACCATATGATACTCTCCATAGATGCTGAAAAAGCATTTGACAAAGTACAGCATCCCTTCCTGATCAAAACTCTTCAAAGTGTAGGGATAGAGGGCACATACCTCAATATTATCAAAGCCATCTATGAAAAACCCACCGCAAAAATCATTCTCAATGGAGAAAAACCTGAAAGCTTTTCCCCTAAGGTCAGGAACACGGCAGGGATGTCCATTAGCACCACTGCTATTCAACATAGTACTAGAAGTCCTAGCCTCAGCAATCAGACAACAAAAAGAAATTAAAGGCATCCAAATCGGTAAAGAAGAAGTCAAACTATCACTCTTCGCAGATGATATGATACTATATGTGGAAAACCCAAAAGACTCCACTCCAAAACTGCTAGAACTTGTACAGGAATTCAGTAAAGTGTCAGGATATAAAATCAATGCACAGAAATCAGTTGCATTTCTGTACACCAACAACAAGACAGAAGAAAGAGAAATTAAGGAGTCAATCCCATTTACAATTGCCCCCAAAACTATAAGATACCTAGGAATAAACCTAACCAAAGAGGCTAAGAATCTATACTCAGAAAACTATAAAGCAATCATGAAAGAAATTGAGGAAGACACAAAGAAATGGAAAAAATGTTCCATGCTCCTGGATTGGAAGAATAAATATTGTGAAAATGTCTATGCTACCTAAAGCAATTTACTATTTAATGCAATCCCTATCAAAATACCATCCATTTTTTTCAAAGAAATGGAGCAAATAATCCTAAAATTTATATGGAACCAGAAAAGACCTCGAATAGCCCAAGGAATATTGAAAAAGAAAGCCAAAGTTGGTGGCATCACAATTCCAGACTTCAAGCTCTATTACAAAGCTGTCATCAGCAAGACAGCATGGTACTGGCACAAAAAAAGATGACTTAGTTTATTTTAAGTAATATGGTGTATAGTTCCAAGAATGTAGAGGACACATGTTTACCTTTCCTAAATCCCTGTGAATAACAGTAAATCTTTATGAAATCTGTAGCAAAGCAGAGAAGGAGTGTATGTGTGCTGTAGTGGTAATGGCAGGGGAGAAACCAACATAATAGATTTGGGAGAATCACTCCCCCCCACAGCTTTACTGAGGTGTTAACCAACATATAGCATTGTGTAAGTTTATGGTGTACAGTATCATGACGTGATGCACATGCACATTACAATACGATTACTACCATAGCGCTAGTTAACACCTCCAGCATATCACATAATTACCTTTTTTTGGGGGGGGGGGATGAGAACATTTAAGTTCTTAGTAACTTTCAAGTATGTAAGAAAATATTTTTAACTATAATCACAATGCTGTACATTGGATCTCCAGAACTTGTTTACCTTCTTAACTTCAATCCTGGAAACCACAGTAACCATGATTCTACTCTCTGTTCCTACAAGTTTGGCTTTTTTATTTCCATATGTAAGTGATATCAAACAGTATTTGCCTTTTTCTGTCGGACTTATCTCATTTAGCACAATGCCCTCAAGACTCATTCACGTTGTTGCAAATGGCAGGATTTCTTTATTTCTCATGGCTGATTAATATTCTATTGCTGTTTTCCTACTTAGCATTGATGGTAGAGCTCTTCTTATATTTTAGATACAAGTCCTTTGTCAGATATGTGTTTTGCAAGTATTTTCTCCTATTTTGGCTTCCCTCTTCCCTTTGATAGGATTGTCTTTTGCGAAGTAAAAGTTAATTTTGATGAAGTTCAATTTATCCATATTTAAAAATTTTACAGATCATATGCTTTTAACGTCATAGCTAAGAAATCTCTGGCTAACCCAAAGTCACAAAGATTTTCTCCTGCAAGTTTATACTTGCAGTTTTATAGTTAGTAATATGATCCATTTGGGTTTTTTTCCCCCCAATTAATTAACATGTAGTGTATTAGTTTCAGAAGTAGAGTTCAATGATTCAACAGTCTTATATAATACTCAGTACTCATTATAACACATACCTTCCTTAATGATCCATTTTGAGTTAATTTTTTTTTAAGATTTTATTTACAGAGATCACAAGTAGGCAGAGAGGCAGGCAGAGAGAGAGAGGAAGGGAAGCAGGCTCCCTGCTGAGTGGAGAGCCCGATACAGGGCTCCATCCCAGGACCCTGAGATCATGACCTGAGCTGAAGGCAGAGGCATTAACCCAATGAGCCACCCAGGCGCCCCTTGAGTTAATTTTTAACATGGTGCATGGTGTAGATGAATATTAATTTTTTTGCATGTGGATTTCCAATTATTCCAGCACTGCTTGTTGAAAAGACTATCCTCTTTCTACACAATTGCTTTTTGCACTTTTGTTAAAGGTTAACTGACTATGTATGTTTGGGTCTATTTGTTATTCCATTGCTACATAAGTATCAAAAGAAAAACTTTTGATGTCCACCTTTCTGGAGTCACATATAACATCTGTTTTACCTGTTCATTTGAACATTTACCCTCTACTAGTTTGGAAGTTATACATCCCATTTCAATTATTTTTATATTTACTAGATATATTTAGGCATATTTTAATATGTACATTTAACAGAGTCTAAAATTAATCAGTATCTTCACCTTCTTCCCAAACAAATGAAGATCTTTGAATACTTTATTCTATTACAACTTACATCTCTGCCTTAAATGTTACTTCAGCCTAGGAATTTAGTTTTACCTTAATTTTGAAAAATTTGACAACATAGAGTATTGCCATTTTTTAAAATATTCAAAATGTAATTAGATTTAATAGCCTATTTGCCACCGTATTTGCTTTTTTATTTTCTTTTTTATACTTCTGGCTTTTCCCTCCTCCTCAGCCTGAAGTACCCTCTTTGCAATTTCTTTTTAATGAGAACCTATTGGTTAAAAACGCTCTAAAATGACTTTATATTGTGTTCATTCTTGAACTATAGACTCAATGGCATACAGTTATAGTTATTCTGTCTGCACACACTGACAATGTTCCAGGATTTCTGGTTTTCTTTTTAGACTGAGAAAACTGAAACAGTTTTTCTGCCTTTCATATACCGTAACTTGGCTATGATAAATGTATTATTTATCCCATTTGAGCATTATCTCACTTTGATAATTTGAGGATCTCATTAATTCTAGAAAATTCTCGGCCGTTATTTCCTTTTCCTCATTCTGTCTTTCTAACCCAATTATATGTAGGCTAGACCTTTTTTTCACTACATCCTTCATGTCCCTCAATCTCTATTTTCTATAACCATGACCCTCTGTCCTTCATTCTGGGTAACTCCTTCAGCTCTATCTTCCAGGTCATACATTCTCTCTTCATCTGATCTAATCGGGGATGAAGAGATTAGAGAGAATCATACATTCTCTCTAATCTAATCTAATCCATTCAGGGCCAGCAAACCTTTTCTGTAGAGGGCCAGAAAGTAAATACCTTAGGCTTTGTGTGCGATATGGTTTCTGTTGCAGCATGAAGGCAGACTGAGCATGGCTGTGCTCCAGGAAAACTTTACTGAAAAAAACAAGTGGTAGCTCAAGCCAGATCTGATCTGTAAACTGTAGTTTTCCAACCCTTTATTTAACCATAAATTTTCTAATAGGTGAGTTTCTAATTTCAATTCTATTTTTCATTTTTGGAAGTTGTATTTGGTTCTTTTCAACTTGCTCAGTAACTTTTATATTCTCTTATTCCTTTGTCATACTTAAAATACACAAGTATTGCCCACTATCTTTTTTTTTAATTTTATTTATTTTTTTTAAAGATTTTATTCATTTATTTGACAGAGAGAGAGAGATCACAAGTAGGCAAAGAGGCAGGCAGAGAGAGAGGAGGAAGCAGGCTCCCTGCGGAGCAGAGAGCCCGATGTGGAGCTCGATCCCAGGACCCTGAGATCATGACCTGAGCCGAAGGCAGCGGCTTAATCCACTGAGCCACCCAGGAGCCCCTATTGCCCACTATCTTGATCTGATTCCTGTGTGTCTACAGTGAGAATTGGACAGTGAGGGATTCTGTGCTATCTAATTCTTAAATTTTAGATAGCAAGTGTTTAAGAGCTCAGGTACCAAAGGATAACCACCACATTGTCAAAAAAATTTATCTGAATCTATTCAGTTCTTGAATTCAGATAACAAGAGATAATCTATATTCTTCTTTTTTTTTTTTTTTTAGAGATTTTAAAAATTTGTCAGAGAGAGAGGGAGAGTAGTACAAGGAGCAGCAAGCAGAGGGAGAAGCAAGCTCCCTGCTAAGTAGGGAGCCCAATGTAGGCTCATCCCAGGACCCTGGGATCATGACCTGAGCCGAAGGCAGGCACTTAACCAACTGAGCCACCCAGGCATCCCTCTGTACTCTTACTATCAAAATATATTTTTACATAATTAAAACATCTTCTTTTAAAATGGATTCTACAGTTTCTGTTGTTCATTCGTAGTGCTTTTTCCTCATGTGTTCAGACTTTTAAAAATTGTACATTCCTATTCTTTGTAACTTTATCTGAAGTATTTGAGTCTTATTTATAGTATATTCCTTCAGGATAGATTTAAACTTGTTTCTCCTAGGTACCTGGGAGCAGCACCAACTCACCTCTACTTTATGCCAAATTTTCAGTGTGGGGTTCCTTTAGGATCCATATTACACAGGGAATATATATTCTAGCTCCAAAACTCTGGGGTTTCATGGTTAGGAATTTTCCAGGGAGCTTTTCCTGTTTTTGTGTTTGTTTTTATATTCTAGTAGTACCAAGTTGGAAATCCATTCTTTGTGGGGGAGATCCTTTCCTAGTTGACCCACTACCAGTATTTCCTGTTAAGGATCCTGTCTTTTTAAAGGGATTCTTTGAACTGACCTCTGACTTTTTGGGGGCCCCCACTGTATTTCTTGTTCCCCATGAATGGTCTATAAACCTAGGCTCTAGGTCACCAGGGATTAGCTAGGACAAATGCCAGCTTCTGCACTTATTCCTTTAAACTTAATTTTTTTTAAAAGATTTTATTTATTTTTTGACACAGAGAGAGAGATCACAAGTAGCAGAGAGGCAGGCAGAGAGGAGGGGGAAGCAGGCTCCCTGCTGAGCACAGAGTCCAATGTGGGACTCCATCCCAGGACCCAGAGATCACGACCTGAGCTGAAGGCAGCGGCTTAACCCACTGAGCCACCCAGGAGCCCCAACTTAATTTTTTTTTTTTTTAAAGTAGGCTCCACACCCAGCCTGGATTCTAAATCAGGGATTGAACTCACAACCCTGAGATCAAGACCTGAGTGGAGATTAAGAGGTCAAATGCTTAATCAACTGGGCCACCCAAGTGCTCCCTCTACTCATTTTTAACCTCCAAAGAATCTCCCTTTTTCTTGCCAACTCAGCCATGCATTTAAAATTTTTTTTAATTTTCTTATTTTCTTTTTTCCTTCCTCTTTGCCCCTCCCCCAAGTATTCATCATTTTAGGGAATGCTATTCCTGGAGGCATTTCCCTGAACATTCTGTCCATCTTACTGTTAGAAATAGAAGTAATAATTTTGTAGTCAGCAGGAACATACATAAATGTTACTAAAAAGGTTAAGTCTAATCTCTTTATTTTTCAGGTGAGAAAACAGGCCTAAGAAGGTAAAGTCACTTGTTCAAGAGTTCACAGTGGTAAGGCCATCAGCAAAACTGAGGTTTCCTGATTGCCAATCTATTCCTTGCCCATTCTACAATTATGGCTTTTTGGCAAAGTGTGTAAAGTGTAAAGTGTGGTACTTTCCATACAGTTGTGAAAAGTTTATAGGAGTAAGTATGGCCTTATTCATATATACATTCCTACCATATGGTATTCCAGAATATGGCTGTCTTAATACTGATAAATACACAGACAAAGTAAATTCACAATCTCTTTTCATAGCCTTATGTTTTAGACCCTTTTCCGAACCCCAGAATAGCTTACACCTTCCTGTCTTTAAAGCCCCTTGCAATCTTGAGATTTGGGGGAAAATCTCATGATATTTCTGCTAGAGGAGAAACTACATCCTGCCTTGACCAATGTTTTTACAAGGCAACTCATACCAAGAAGACAAACTATTTGCAACATTTTACAAAGTTAAGGTTTTAAAATATGAGTTCTTTTTTTGGTGAGAAAGTGAGTTTTATAACATAGGCACTATTCATGGAACAAATTAAGTAAAGTTAAGAAGCTGACTACATAAATTTTCACTATTCTCTTCAAGTAAAAATGAGTACACTTTCCAAGGGAAGACAGTCTTTACTTTAGAAAGAGAACAGTTTGTTTCCTCTTCTCCACCTTCCTGCATCCCATATACTCCTTAAATCACTGGAATCCAGTTTTTGCCCAACAGTGTACTGAGACCACTTTCTTTAGGGTTACCATCATTATCTTAACTGAAAAATCTAATAGCCATTTTTAGTTTTCAAGGTCCAATTAACCAATATCTGATAATTCTCCAACATCCACTCCCCTTCCCTTAAGCTAGGATGCCTATCAACTGCCCCTGATTTCTTATTTTTTGAAAGTGCTATCTAAAGTGAAACCTTCTAAAAAATTCTTCCTATTCCTCTGAATATGTTACAAACACAGTGCCCCTTACTCTTTTCAATTTCTTTTTAAATGATTCTCTTTTGGTGAGCTGTAAACTCTGATTTCCATTATACATTAAAAAATATCTTTGATCTCTCTCCTCCCATCTCCAAGATGGCACCTACAAGATGCAATCACTATGGAAGATCTTCTCTCATTCAGTAAGTATAAATAAATTTTTTTTCTATCTAGAAATACTGAAGAACAAATCCACAGCACTTTTGAGACCTTCAGCATGAATCTACTATCCGATTTACATCTATGTACTTTGTAGCACGACTTGCAAATGATCTATTCTCTTGTTATGACAAGCTGATCTTCCTTTGCCTCTGTCACTTTTGAAAGTTAAGGGGCAGTGTATCATAGCTATGGATCCGAAGTACCCTTCCAACCCCTACTGTCTAAGAAAGTAATGGCATTATCAGCTCAGATGATATAATCCTTGTATAATTTTAGGAGGCCCATTGCTTGGACCTAGTTTTATTGTAAAAACTTCAGATCCTTTTTACATTGTTAAAGTTGCAATTCTCAGTTTAACTTCACCCTTTACTCCCTACTCCTATTGACCTAATTGTATTATTACCCAATAAAAATAGCTAACAGGGACATATCAAAATTGGAAAAGTTGACTGTGATAGCTACTATAATAGGCAGTACTCAGGTGAAGAAGCTGTGGAGGGAATCAGTAAAGATGTATGCAAAGTAGATAACTGATTTATCACATTTTTTAAAAGCTCATTTGGGCTGAGCATGGAGCTTAATGCAGGGCTTGAACTCTCATGACTGTGAGATCAAGACCTGAGAGGAGATCAAGAGTTGGACACTTAACCAACTGAGCCACCCAAGCACCCCAAATTATTGATTTTTGAGTTATATTTTGTATATCTTAAATGCTTAACTGAGTACCTGGTATATAAATGTATGGAAAAGGGAGAAGCTGAAAGGGAATTGGCACTTACTAAATACCTGCTATGGTCAGGACCTTGACAAATGCTTATTTATTGATAAACAGAAAGACATGAAAAGAAAAAAGAACTGATAGAATATGTGTGTATGTGTATATGTATGTGTGTGTGCTCATGTATATATAAAATGTGTACATATATTTTACAGATACATGTAATATACATGTGTTTTACATATTTCATCAGATTTAAATACATATATTACATATATCAGTAAAATGTCTAGATAGGATTTCCTGGGCTTTTTGTAATTTGCTTCTGATGGAAATACCAAAAGGGGAGTTTCACAAATGTTTTGACTAACAGCATTATTGGAATAAATATCCAGCTTTCCAAAGCAGTAACTTCAAAATACAATACTCATTTGCATATATAATTTCTAGAATTTTGTTTAAAAAAAAAAAAACCCTTTTACAAACTTTGTAGTCTGTAGTTAAGAGAGAGGTACGCTTGACGTTTACCTTTATGCATTGATAAATGTAACCCTGTGGTAGGAAAAACTCAGAGTAACAAACTCCAAGGTCATACATCCAGGAGAGCAAAGAACATGGACCCTCACTATACCCACATGTGGATACCAGAATTTCAGGTACTGCCCCCGTTCTCCTTGGTCAAACAGGAATCGCCCTTATCAGGTGCTTGCCTGTGTCAGACACTGTCTTAAGTGTTTTCTATGTACTAACCCATCTCCTCCTCTCAACAACCCTGTTAGGCAGGTCCTATTTTCACTCCCATTTGACTGACAAGGAATCTGTGACAAAGAGATAAAGTGACGTGCCCAAGGTCATGTACAATATGGTGACTTAGAAAAAGAGGTCCACAGATGTTGAATGAATACCAGGACTGAGAAATTAATTACAATGACCTCAAATGCAAGGCAATAAGCCAGGGGCCAAAGGAAAGGAGCATGTTCTGTTGAAGACACAAAACCTCACACACTCTGTTATTATGTGTACGACGTATGTGGAGATGGCCAGGATATAAACAGCTAAGACAGTTTGAAGAGGAAGAGGTCAGTGATAAAGAATCTTATTGCACAAGCTATGTGCATGGATTAGATAGCTGAAATCAGTGCTTCAAAAGAGGATAACCTGAAGGCCCCCACCCGTCGCACCCAGGAATATTTATGGAGAGCATGGCCTAGAGCAGGAATTAGCAAATTATAATCTGGGAGCCAAACCTGGCCTACCCCCTTTTTGAACATCTAGTGAGCTAAGAATGGTTCAGACATTTTTAAAGTTTGGGGGAAAAAAGCAAAAGGATAACAATATTTTGTGACACATGAAATTTATAGGCCATTCAAATTTCAGTGTCCAAACATGACGTTTCAGAGAGCCCAGCTGTAGCCACTTGCTTACATGCGGTCTGTGCCTGCCTTTGTGACACCACAAGTACGTGTATGGCCCTGGAGCCTCAACTGTCTACTACGTGGCTCTTTACATACAAGTGTGCTGACCCCCTGGCTTGGAGAACACTGTACCAGAATAACAGGTGACACGTTAGGAGATGAGACCAGCAAGACACAGACAAATTTCTTCAGAATCTGTGGCACAGAGTGGACTTTGGCGCCACAGTGAGTACCATCAATTCTCTTCTAATACTTTTTGCTAATAAAGTTCCCTTTTATATACTAGCTTCCAAATGCTTAGATACTAAGGGTATTCAGCACATTTAAACTTTGGCTTTCTGAGGTGAAGAGGGCACTTACCCTGGAACTGAAGCTGACGGGGTGACACTCTGGTGAAATGAGTCCTCAGTCCCTCTGGCCTTCTCCAGGCTTTTTTTTGCCCCATTCATACTCACTGCCTTTCTTCCTAGAGATCAGCTACATTTTATTGATCTGATTCTTTGAATTTAGATATATTTACATGTGCTTTTCCTACCCCACCTCCTTAGGCTGTAATCTTTTGTTTGTCCATAGGTGGTGGTCACTAAGCATGAGTTTTTCACTCTGCCTGGGACACCACTGAGGTCCCCCAAACTGTGAGAAGGTATTCTAGTTAAAAACAAAACAAAACAAAAAAACTTACAACAAAATACCAAATTTAAAAAACAAAACATGGTTACAATGCATTTTATGAAAGACACGTTCCTCAAAGAGTTGTCTATAAAGTTGATTTCTGCTCACTGAATCATATTACCCTACTCATTTTCATTATAAAATCATTTTAGTGTAAAACTAAGAGATACACTGTCACAGGAAAAGTCTGCAACCAAGACAGAATAAAAACTAAAAAAAGCAGCAAACTACTAAGTAGCACACAGAGAACAAAGCGATTTTAAAATGAAATCTTTGTAACACAGCACTCAAGTCACAAAATGCAACCATCATGCTAAAGCGTAAGATGTAAGATGTAAAGTGCTTTACTGAAAGCACTCTTGTTTCCTGAGGACAGATACCCATGAGAAGCAGATGTGTTCCGCAGATTTCTTGGTCTTTTAACCCAACGCAACACATGAGGCAGGAATATGACTACTCCTCTCACCTGGCTTATATGTGTAGACCATACACAGGCTGACTATGGAGACTTGGAACTTGCAGAATATAATGCTCTCCTTGTGGAAGCTGACTTTCAGTGTGACTTAACTTTTTTCTGAATTGTTTGATGTTTTTGCACAGAGCAGCTGAAACCTTAACCCCAAATGTGGCATTTAAAAGAGTCATGAGTTTCTACATCAACGAGTTAAAACAAGTTCATTTTAAGTTAATTCTACAAAAACAAACTAAAGTACTGAAAATCCTGGAATGGATAGTCAATATTCTTAACCTAACATTATTGCTTTTTAACACAGTTTGTATCAAGTTAATAATAGTAATAGCTACTCAGCATTGAGTGTGTGCCAGGCATTGCACTGAGCCCCCTTCCATGAATCAAGCATGTAATTTGAAGTTAGTTTCAAGCTCACACCACCTCCCAGGGTAACATACTCAGGAGGGACGGAGCTAGGGCATGAGGCCAGAGGCTGGATGACTGCTGCTACCGTGAATTTAAATTTGGTGGTAATAGTAGCAGCAACCTTTCTACACACACTATATCACATTTACTCTTGTAATATCTCATTTAAGATCTATCAGCATCAGCTGGGACCTTGTCAGAAATGCAAATTCCTGGGCATGGCCCAGACTGGTTCAGAAATGCTGGACTAGGGGTTCCGGGCTGGCTCAGTCAGTTAAACGTCTGCCTTGGGCTCAGGTCATCATCCTGGGTCTTGGGATCAAGCCCCACATCAGGCTCCCTGCTCAGCGGGAAGGCTGCTTCTCCCTCTCCCACTCCCCCTGCTTGTGCTAGCCCTCACTTGCTCTCTCTCTCTGTCAAATAAATGAATAAAATTTTTAAAAAATGCTAGACTAGGAGCTCAGCAGGCTGTTGTCACAAGCCTTCCAGGTGATTTTGCCACACGCTAAAATTGGGGAGACCTACTGAAGAGGATAGAAGCTGACGCTTATTAAATAAACTAAGCAAAAATAAGGCTGTAGTAGGACTAGACTGATCTACCAAAAAAAAAAAAAAAAAGGATGATTTTCAAGGGTCCTCAAGATTTCATTTTATATAAACTAGTAATTCTGATATTTAAGTTCCCTATGGTCCTCGCTCCTGGACAATACTCTAAAAATCTAGTTGTAGGCATTGCATTTATTTTAACAGCTTAAGTCTGGCCTCTTTTGGATGCATTGGGAAAATCAACCCTTTCCACTATCTGACCTGTGGATCTAATCCAGACAGAAGTGCCAAGTATTTCCACGTAAAGATGTAAATGTGCATCTCTAGGTTTCACAGGTAGAAGTGGACGATGGGTAAGATCAGGGCCTGTCGCATGTGGGTTTGTACTGGGAAGTCCTAGCTGAGGTATAATAAGGGGGCCAGGGGCCACTATGCAGACAGTGACTGGGGCTGGTGGAGTGGCAGCAAGACTGCTGGTGAGGAGGGCACACCCACAGTGTGCTGCAGGGTGCTCTGGGAGGGCCCCATGAGGTGAAAGGGAAGAGAAAGCGAGAGAGGCATCCACAGCATGGTTTATTCAGACTTCACAGCCAGGTCAGCCTGTCCTGTGGCCTGTGCCAAGAGCTGGAGAAAGAAAAGGCAAAAAATATGATTCTTGGGTGGAACCAGCAAGGTCACTGAAAGAGGCATTTCAGCTTGGGTTGCAGGAGGAAATGAAGAAGTCTGGAATGCTATGTAACTGAAGAGATCAGGAAATAAGGAACAAAAAGGCAAATGGTAGGAGAAAAAAAGAAAGCAAAGAACCCTGAAAAGGAAATAGCTAATGCTTTAAACTTGTGCCAAAAGAACCAAGCAACATGAAACCCAGCTTGTAAAAATGCCCTAATAACACAGAATTTCCACTCCAAAATTCCCTCCTGTGAGAATAAAGCTTATTTGTACACTAGAACTGATTGTGTTGGGCTGAAATGGACTGGATGAGAGAAAAGAAAATGTATTAAAAAGAGAAACCAGGACCAGGAGGTGTATTTGTAATAGAAAGGCCTCTCCTTCCCTGCATTCAGGTATCAGATCTGGAGCAGCCACACCTTTCTCCACTGTGAGTCTTTTCTTCACTGAACTAACCCTGACCAAGGTGGAGGTCCCAGGCCCAGGTGAGGTATTTCATTTTGTTCCGAGACACAGCATGATTTAGGGACTATTACAGAGAGGTCACCTTGGGGAGCGGGGGCTGAGCCACTCTGTGCTAAAGGATCTGGCACCTCAGTGGCCTCGGAAGCACACCTTGATCTTTCTGATGTTTCTAAGAGGCAGACATTAGTCTGTGGACCAGTGTCGTCTGGGCTCTGGCTCAGCACCAACCTATTCAAGGTTCTTAGAGCATGCCCTGGCCCTGATGTTTCTGAAGCAGATTTTCAAACATTCCAGACATCTGGGTAACTTAGGCTCAGGTTTAGGCGTTAACACTGGTGATATTTTGCAAGCTTACGAATTACCAGAGAAGGCTCTGCGAACTTAACAAGGCTGTTGGGGGTTGTTCTGGAAGGAACTGGTTGGAACTCAAGATTTTTAGAGGAAGTATAGAAAACTCAGAAGACGGTGACTTGGTCCTAGAATTTTGATAAATATGTAATATGTCCCTAGGGGTTACTCAAGATAATTATTTTTTGAAGGACATTCAATTTCAAAAAAGCTGGTATCACAAACTGCTTGCCTCCTAAAAGCAAGGACGAATAGGGAGCAGCAAGTTGGTCTGGTGAACCTAAGTTCCTCTTAACTAAGGTACAAAGCCTTGTGTGCTGACTACTTGCCCATTAGGGACATTTTTGGTACATACATGTCCCTGATCCCTCATCTACAATCTCAAATTCAAAAGCTCATGAAAGCTAAGTTTTTAGGTAGCAATAGGTAAACTTCATGGGCTTAAAGCCTGACTTGACCTGAAGTTATTTTTAACCATCATTTATCATAAATGTTAACCATCATTTATCATAAATGTTTTAACCATCATATATCATAAATGTTATGTTAACATTTATGTGTTAACATATTTTGCCAAATTAGTAATAGTTATATTTGACTAAGATGATCTCCATGGGTACTATATATGGCTAATGCACGATGATACTTCTCTAAACTTCAAAGAATGCTGGATTCCACAACATACTTGACACGACAGGCTTTGGATAACAAGTTGTAGGCCTGTAGCTCTCCAGCTTACCAGAACTGTTGGGAAGATCTCTCAGACCCAAGACTCAGTTAAGTTCAACCCCAGAGGGTTACGTGAACACAGGAAAGCAGGAATGGGGCCAGGTTAACAGAACTGAGGTGACATCTGAGGGTCAGGGGACACTATGGAGATGTCAACGCTCATCATGACCACGGAGGCCTGACCAGATAGTAAATGGTTACTCCCTGTTGTGGCAGACTGCTCTTGGCATTCCTGGGACTGAAGTTGAAAGCTGCTTCTACCAATTTCTGAAACTCTGAGTAAAGACTCCTGTGACCTAAGGGTAAAAAGGCGAGGACTCTGAGTTTCAGCTGGAGAAGCTGGACTGATCTTAGAGAATCAAATTGTCTTGCTAGAACTAGATGCTACTGGTGACTGTAAGTGCTTAAACCTATCTGACAAAGCAAAGCGTAGAACTCAGGAAAGAATCTTTGTCCCAGCTGCAGCTTCTATCCTCAGGGAATTTAGAATACACACGTGCATTTCTCCAGCACAGCAGCAGTCTCAGTAGCACCTGAAACTTGTGTGTCTTTCCAACTAGATGTTAATTTCCCTGGACTCAGGGACCATGTCTTACTCATCCGCATGTCCTCAGCACTTAGCACAGTATTTATCTGGCACCTGGTACGTACCCAATAAATGTTTGTGAATGAACGAAAGACCCACCTGAACTAAGGGTCCCCATTTGTCTTTTTCTTTGTCCTAACTCCTAGATCAACAGATGGAAGAATGAAGTTGAGCAGTGGCATGGACTTGGATCACTTATGCAAGAGAGTTCTGAGTATGGATATAAGAGAATATATGTGTATTTCTAGGTTCCAATTTCGCATTTACTTTTCTAATTAGTTTCTTTCAAAGCACCAAATTTCTATGAAGTTTAACTTTTACTACCCCCGATATAGACAGAGAAGGTAGATTTTGTTGATGAAGAAAGAGGAAAGGAAAACTTAACAATCTTCTTGTTAAATAATGGTGTGACAAGCAATCAAATTCAAGGAGCTGAGAGATGCAAACAAGTTTAGCAATCACTGAAGCCTCCAGCATTTACACGGCTGGTCCAAAGATAGAAGGCTGTAATGAACCATGTCTCCTAATTCCAAGTCTCGCACTATTTCTACAAGAAAAGTGTAAAGACTCAGGACTGCCAGTGTTCTTTAAGATCATTTTACTTCTCATGGTACTACCTTAAAATGTAAATTTAAAAAATATAATACAGTAAAACCTCATTAGTATGGACATCTGTGTTCATATATGCAGCATGAACTTATTTAATTATCACTTAGCAGAAACAGGTATGGTTAGTTAAGAAGTAAAATCTACTAACATTTACAGTCATTTACATAGCAGACTGCTTACAAAATTAATTACACTAAGAGAGTTTTTATTGTGTATAGAACAAGCAAAGGACACTTTTTTTTTTTTTTAATTCAAGATGTTCCTGTAGCCCATGTACTACCCACTTGTCAAATCCAGTATTTCAAGGAAATGGGAAATACTTACCGCTGCCGGCACTCCCCTCTCTTCTGCTGCGGGAGCCCCCACTGCTGTCTCTGCCAGACTTTATGCGCTAGAACAAGAAGATGAGTTTCAAACAATAAATGATAGTCCCTCAAAGTTGAATATAATTAAATGTTGCTTTTTAAATTAACGTTGCTGTGTTGCCCTTAAGATTCACTGCTCCTTCTTCCCTTAAAGCTGGGTTCGAATTGCTCCTTATTCAAGAGTGGACTTTATGGGAGAAAAGATGAGGCTGTTGTGTGAGTAAAGCGCTCATAGCCTGCCTGCTACCGGGTCCTCAGTCCTTATGAAATACTCAGGGAGCACTTCCACTTCCACGTGCAGTGTGACGTTGCTTACAAACCCAATATTCTCCTGAAATGAGAGTTCAGGTCTTAAACCAGGGGGGCTGGCAGAAGACAAGGGAACCCACAGAAGGGCTATTTCCTGAGCTAGTCCTACTCTATAATGGCCGCACCTGAACTGTTTTGGGGAAGGGAAAGATAAACTGGCTTTTGAAATTCAACTTCTACAATAAAAGCGCAACTAATATCTCACAAAACACCTAAGATCTGTTCAGTAGTCCACTTTCGTAGGTACAAGCTCACCCTTAGAACATAAGAAATAGGGGCGCCTGGGTGGCTCAGTGGGTTAAGCCGCTGCCTTTGGCTCAGGTCATGATCCCAGGGTCCTGGGATCAAGTCCCGCATCGGGCTCTCTGCTCAGCAGGGAGCCTGCTTCCCTCTCTCTCTCTCTCTCTCTGCCTGCCTCTCTATCTACTTGTGATCTCACTCTGTCAAATAAATAAATAATATCTTTAAAAAAAATAAGAAATATCTCCAAGCTATGACATTCTTGGGTTTCTTGAAGCAATTTACAGTTATTTTGTGTTCTGCTTATGTGTTAGACTTTTTGTATTGACACCAAATCCGCCTCAAGTCATTCTGCCAGATTCTCATATGTCTAATGCTGTGTTTAGACGGACAGGGCAGTCAGTGACCAGAATCAGACAGCTTTTAATAAATATTTACTCTGCAACTGACTTAAAAATTATAAACACAGGTTGGTATCTTTAGATTTTCAATAACATAAACTCAATTTCATATTTAATTCAAAAGACAAACCCTGACCCTGACAACTCCCCAGATGCTTATAAATCATCAGATCATGGATGCGGTTATTGACATAGTGGTCTGCTAGGAAGAAAAAAATTTCCTTTCAATAATTCAAGACTAATTTCTGTAAAATGGAACACTCTCTTAAAACTCAGGACTTCTAAATACATGTAAACATGCTCACATTTTTTCTGTTAAAAAAGAAACCTCCCTTGAAATCCCATCTCTCCCCCTTGCCCCTTCTCTTTTGAAAATCTAGAAATGATGATGTAACAAAATAAAAATTTTAATGTCTATAATCAGATTTTATTTTAAAACTTGTTTTAATCTCTCCACAGATTATTTCTAGCTTATCTAAAACACCTACAACACAATACTATAAAATAAACTTAAAAAGACAAATGCCCATGTAACTGGAAATTTTTTCAAATCAAATGTGAGACGAGATCTTGCACCCTGCTTTAGTAACCGTATGTTTATAGTAGGACAATTTAGAAAAGTGAGCACTTTCCACCATCACTACATTCTTCACCGCATTCCATCTACTCTTTGCTCTCATCTAGAATTTCCCAATCCTTTGGCTCTCAGCCATCTTTTCCTAATTAAGTCCCTTTAAACCTCACTTTATTTGCAGCCTACGATCACCCCACCACTTTAAGTATATCTCCATCAGGACCTCCAGGCTCCTTGTTCACCCACTTGTCTTTCTGCTCCACTCACCAAGAAACCTAAAACCTGGCTTGATTCAATGACTTCTCTTCTTCTTCTCCTATTCCCAGGACACCGTGTCCTGCTGGACACATATCACATAAGGACACGACAGTGCCAGCCTCCAGGGGCCTCCCCACTGCTGGCTCAGCCTCTGCTCCCAGGCCCCACAGAGCAAGCATGTTTTTAAAGTACTACATTCTGTCCTTTTCACCTTTTGAAACTGACTGCCCCTCCTACTTTGTGAGTAAAAGGCAGCCTGTACCCCTTGGTGCTTCCTCTTTCCATGGACCCTCTCTGTCTGCCACACTCTTTTTTATCTTCTTCCCAGCTCCCCACTCATCCCTTACGGCTCAGCTCCACTCTCATCTTGGGAAACTCCTGTGACCCAGGCGGCTGCTTATTCAGTGTGCATACCAGCACCTATGCCCTCCTTCCACTCACGGTACTGCCCTGCTTGTCTTTTTCCTTTACCACGCTCCTGTGGGCAGACAATGTGGGGTTGTGTTTTTTGTGCGCAGGGGGTGGGGGGAGGAGAGGGAGTGATTGGAGGGTTCAAGGGAAAATCTTAAGTGAGAGAGAATCTTAAGCAGGCTCCATGCTCAGTGTAGAGCAGGATACAGGGCTTAATCTCACAACCCTAAGCTCATAACCTGAGCCAAAATAAAGAGTCAGATACTTAACTGACTGAGGAACCCAGGTGTCCAGAGAATGAGGTTTTTTTTTAATTCCTTTCCAACTGAACACCTATTTGCTTCTGAAAATCAAATTTCACCATACTGAATCTTGTGTACTTTGTTCTCTAACCCTCTTTGGTATTTTGGCTGACATTTTTCACTTCCTTTTTATTTTACTTAGTCTTTATTTCTTGCTCTTCCCATTTTGTTCTTTTCCAGACTACAGTCAAGTTTGACAGAATGCCCTGCAGCTAACTTGTTTGTGTTCAGTGAAAAAATGTAAAACATCTCTTTAAAAAATGTTGTTAAATGGTGCCTGGGTGGTTCAGTCACTAAGCGTCTGCCTGGAGGAAGTTATTTAGTCATCATGGGTCTCAGTTTTCTCATCTACTAAAAAAATAATAAAGCCATACCCAACATCATAGGACTATTGTGATTATTAGTTAATACACATAAAGTACTTACTTAGAACAGTGTCTGTACCTATCACGCACTCAGTAAATGTTAGTTGTTGCTATTATTAGTGTCTAGTTAAACAGATGTAATTGAGTGGAATTAAAGGGAAAACTGTAACCAGAACCATGAAGAATGCTAACATCATTCATACATCCAACGCCTTCACTTCTTTTCCCTCCTGCTGCAGAACTTCCACTGTTATTAGTACTTCCAGAGGAGAAGAAAGGATAAAGACTGAGGGTCAACTTTGTATTCCTTTCAACAGCTTTAGGTAAGAGTTTGATGTGATTATCTATGATATCCCTGCTTTCAATTACATGGTCCATTTCACAAATGATCTCAAGTTCACAATATGGAAATGTTCTTCTTGGGCAAGAAACACCAAAATTTGACTGTAGAGTTACCAATTCTAAAAAAGATATTGACTATCTAACAGTGTGAAAACGCTTAAAGAAATCAAGACATATCTGTATAATAGCGTATTACACAGGCATTAACGATGATCACGTGGAGAAATTCTAATTACGTAGAAAAATGTTAAGTTTCTGCATTAGGACCGATTCTAAACAAGAAACACAGAGAAAAAGCAATAAGTTTTAAGTTCAAATTTAGAAAAGGAGAGTGTCCTTAATTCAGAAGTTTATTTATTATACTTTGTTTCATAACTAACAGTGCTTTATGAACTATGCAAGCCAGGAAATAGAATGTTCTGCCCCATGGGCTCACAATCTCAGAAACACAAACTGAAATGGGACATGCAACACTTAAAAGATAAATTAACTCTCAGATAGTGAAAATTCTTTCTCTTTGTCTCTTATTCCTAGGACCTTTCTTTTCCACTATTTTTTCTCCTCCACTTTCTATTTATAAGCAAAACATAAGTGAGAAAACATCAAGAACATGTTTCTTTTAAGATTTAATGCAGAGTACCAAAGAATAGCGAAATTGATTTTAAGGGCGCTGCAGAGAGAGTGCTTTGTGGATGAGGACTGTGACTCTAAAGAAAGATTAACCAGTAACAATTTGAGAGAAGATATTAAGGATAAACTATAATAAGAGAAGATATCAAAGTGACCTTAGGTTTTATACGGATTACAATGAGGGTAGAGATAAAATATCACCAAAAGAGGCACTGCTCAAGCACTGTAAGATGTTAATAATTGGAGTAAATAAGTAAGAGAAACACTGGATCTAATCTAAATGCATCAATGGTAACTTGCATGAGTTTACTGAAGTATTCTTAAGTAAGTCATTAGGGAATTATTTAAGCAAAGACAGTGGAAGGATGTCAGGTCTATGAGATAAACAGATAAAAACTGACTATAGTCAATGTATATGTAAGTATTTTGATGGAAGAAGAATCAAAAGGCTGAGTACTAACTAGAAAGGAAAAGCAGTCTCAATGACATTTACATATTCATTCTTTTTTGTTTTTTTGAGGCAAGAGAGAGCAACAGAGGGGTGAAGGGCAGAGCAAGAAGCAGACTGAGCAGGGAGCCCTGTACAGGGCTGGATCCCAGGACCCTGAGATCATGACCCGAGCTGAGGCAGATCGATAGATGCTCAACTGACTGAGCCACCCACGCTCGCCTACATACTCATTCTTAATAGTAAGATCCACAGTCCACAAGAATATTAGCTCACAGCAGTCAGCCAGACGAAGAGTTTAACACCACAGAGAGAGAATGCATAAAGGAAAGAAGATGAGGTAAGGAGACAGACAAAGGGAGAGAGGAAGCCTATGTAAAGATGAAGTACTGCAAAGACCAGAACCAGAGCACAGTGTATATAATGGCTCAAACTAAGCACAGGGAAATCAAGGAGTAAGAAAATTGTGCAAAAGCAACTCTGCATCTCTTTAAAGGGGGCATATTTGGTCTCTGCCCTTAAAGTTCATTTCCCAGGGACTCCTCAGAATCAGACTTCCTACAGCTAGAGTTATCAACCCTTGTTAGAAGGGCTTCTAGAAGGAAGTTAGAAGGGCTGCTACTTATTAATAACACTGAAGTCTACCAAATCAGAGACGGTAATGCGTATGCCAGTTTTCTTGTTTAAGGTGGTATGTTGGAAGAAGAGTATTATGCATGATCCATAATTTGTATTAGTTGTGTGTTTTCTGTTCAGTATAAACTTAAACTACTGATGATTAAACTTAGGAAGTCTTAAAGACTTTGACTATTTCCATGGTTCTATACTAAGTAACTTGACAGAACAACTGATTTTAAGCTCTAAATAATGTTCTTGGTTTGAAATATATACTTATTTTTGATTCTTCTTAATGAAACACATTTAATAGTGATTACGAGGATAATTATGATAACCTGAATTTTGATTTATACCCATTTAATTTGACAAAGCTTCCACATAGGTTACCTAATTTAGCAATTGATACATGGCAGTAAATTGGTCTTGGCAGCAAGTTTCAAACTATATAGCCTACCATGGCATTTTAATACCAATTTGATATTTTATAGGATTTTTAAGGTAAAAATTTATGTCATGCTCATAATCCTTAAACAACTGAGAATAAAACAACTAGATCACATCTCAAAGCAAAGCAAAGATAACCATACTTTGAAAGCATATATGGACTTTAGGTTTAATTATCAAAGATAATTAATTTCTTGAAAAAGTCTAGTCTTAAAGAATATATTTTCTTTCAAAGAAAGGCAGACACTCAAAAATCATGTTAAATTTTTAAATATCCAGTCTTAAACGTAGGAGAGATTATTCTCTTAAAGAAGTAAAGATAAGAACACGGTTATTCCACATATCGCAAGAAACACAGAAATAAAATGCTTCCATGTATATTAATATTATCCTCAGAGCCATGTTCTACTACATAATGAAAAAGCTTAAAGAGAAAGTACTATTATTATATAGTCTTTAGCTTGGCTTCCATGGGCCACAGGACACTCCAAATTAACTGCATAAATTAATCTGTAAGTTATTTTGTGTTGGGGAAAGTTACAGTGATTTGCCTATGAGCAATCATTCATGTATATTGACTCTGATGCACTTTCTCCTATTAAGAAGTGGTCCTTGATAGAATTTTATCCTCAAAGTAAAATTTTAGCTATTCTTCCTTTTGTGCCATAGCAGAAAAAAATTTCAACTTTATTTTATTGAGAGAAGCCCTCAGAATCAGTTGAGCTACAGAAGGCTGACATTTTGAAAATTAACAGACAGCAGTTTTCGGCCCATATGAGATACCTGTTCCCTTATTTCTTTCATTTTTTCCAATCTCTTGAGTTTTGTTGCATATTCTTGAACTTCTTTTAATCCAATATCTGTGCAGAGACGAACCAAGAAACGCAGACCTAAATTGTAAAAAATAGTTTTAGAAAAATATTTATGCACAATGTTGAAAATATAACAAATCGATGTCTCAATCTTTTGGGACACAACTCGGAATGATACTCACAGTGTTTGTTTCTATTAAAAATTAATTACAGTTTGTATTCTCTGGCCCTATGGAAATGGTCTTCCTTGAAAGAGGACCTAACGGGACAGACTCTCTCTACCTGCCCTGCTCTCAGGTGAGACCACACCATCTACTTAGAGGCCTTCCCATACTCTTTATGTCTTTATCTGCTTTTCCTTTACACCACTTATGACTACTGGCATATGTATTTGTTTATTGCCTTTCCCTTCACAGGAATTTTTCATCTGTTTTCTTTCTGCCATGCCCACAGTACTTGAACAGTGCTGTATACCAACACTGAAGCATCACTCCACAAGAATTTATAAATCAGCAATTCATGACCACTAACATACTGTAAAAGTAATGGTACCAAAATAATTTAAAATGTCACTATATAAATTGCCCATGTATACATCTATCTTAATAATTTATAATATGAACATAATTTACATATATTTTACAGATATACTTAACTATTTCTCTTATCTACCTATCCTTAGAAAGAGTAGCTTAGGAATATTTAATGTAAAATAAAAATCATTGTTTTTGGTAGATGTTCTCTGAAATTTAGTATGTCATCTAAACTCTCTAAAGCAGGTCAGTTTTTGCTAACTGAAGAATATATTTTAAAAATGAATTACCCTGTTGGGTTTATCAGAAAACTACTCTGCTCAAAACAAGGTATTACACAGTACAAATTTTTTTTCTATCACTATAGTTAAGAAGGTAGACAAATTATAATTTGTTTTGAAAATTATCCAGGCCAAAGTCATCTTGAACATTTCCTATGGCACAGATAATCATTCATTTAATTTTTAGAGTGAATCTTTTTTTACAAAGTATTTTATTTATAAGTCATCTCCACACCCACACGGGCTCAAACTCACACCCCTGAGATCGAGTCACATGCTCCACCCACTGAGCTGGCTAGGGGCGCCTTAATGTGAATCTTTTTTTTTTTTTTTTTTAATATTTTATTTATTTGACAGAGAGAAATCACAACTAGGCAGAGAGGCAGGTAGAGAGAGAGGAGGAAGCAGGCTCCCCGCGGAACAGAGAGCCCGATGTGAGGCTCGATCCCAGGACCCTGGGATCATGACCTGAGCCGAAGGCAGAGGCCTTAATGTGAATCTTAAACATTCAATAAAGAAAGACATTTAGACTTGCGTGCAGATTCTCCCTGTATTGGTCCAGTGCAGAGGTACTATAGCCACCGCGGGGGTTCTTCAGCAGCAGCAATTCTGTCAATGCAGTTTGGCAATGTCTGGGGACATTTCTGTTTTTGTAACAAGGGAGTGGAAGTGCTAGGAGCATCTGGTGGGTAGAGGCCAGGGATGCTGCTAAAACATTATACAAGCCGTAGGGTGGCTGCCCACAGTACAGAATCAGCTCATCCCAAATGTCAATGGTGCCAAGGTAGGGAAGTTTGCCTAGCAGACTTTTGGGTTGCTTCATTTTTACAAAAGATACTGCTACCACTCATTTAATCTCTGAATCACCAGTTTCCTAAAGTGACTGAGATTAAGAATCACATAAAAAACTTTAAAAAAAGACAGGAGGGTCATCTGGGTGGCTCAGTTGGTTAAGCATCTGACTTCTGGCTCAGATCATAATCTGGGGTCCTGGGATTGGGCCTGTATCAGGTTCCCCCACTTAGCCGCTCAGCCAGGGAGTCTGGTTCTCCCTCTCTCTGCCCCTCCCCTCCATTTGTATGCACTCTCTCTCTCCAATAAATAAATAAAAATTAAAAAAAAAAAGGAAATGAAAGATATCTGTGTCTACTGCAAACCTAAATGAGAATCTCTGCACGTTGAGCTAGAAATTTGTGCTTTTTAAAGTTTTACAAGTAATTCCCACAGAGCCTGTTTCCTGATGGCATTTGCAAACTATCCCTGTAAAAACAAATCAGCTTTTAATCAGCATTAGAAAAGTTCTTGCTCCTAAGATGCTACCAAAGGTCATAATTCTGAGCTCTCTGCTGTTGATCTTTCACAAAAGCCAAATGGAGAAAAAAATAAATGAAGAACATGCAGTACATCTCATTCCCAGATCAGGCTGGGCCACTGGAAAACTTGGCATGGAAAAGATTTATCTTACTAGACTGAAATGCATTGTTTAGTGTTCATTGTCACTGAAAGACAAAATGAAGAAGTCTTTCAAACATTTTATTTGCTGTGGGGATCTCACAAAAGCAAAGAGCTGCTGTAACTTTAACTGATCTTATCAAATATATCTCTGGGTTTCACAACATAAAGGAAGAGTTAGAAATGTTTTTGTCTTCCCAAGGAATTACTTGTTTCCTCATAAATAGAAAAGATTATATAATTTATTACATTTTTTCTCTTTCCTTTATCTGCAAAGCTATTCAGGGCGAAATACACAGTTTAACGGGAGTATGCAGCATGTGAATATGGATATTTTGTATTTTCTTGATCATGATTTTGTTGTTGGAACTCCTGTAATACTTCACATTATTACTTTAAGTTACATCAAACCCATTATGCAACAAGATGGGGAATAAATGAGTATTTTCTACAAAGCGAACTTCACAAAAGGGAAATAAGCCCAATACAAACAAAATGTTTTAAAGTAACGTTAAAATTCATTTGCTATCTGTATGAGCAAGATGATTGTTCTACTTTCATAAACTCTGAAAGTATTTTTCAACCTCAGAAAGTTGCATATTAAGTGGAGAGTTTAAAATGCCTTTTCTGGGGTACCTGGGTGGCTCAATCGGTGGGGTGTCTGCCTGTGGCTCAGGTTATGATCTGGAGACCCTGCAACCGAGCCCCACATTGGGCTCCCCAGGGCTGCTTTTCCCTCTCCCTATGTCCTCTCCCCTGCTCGCGCCCTCTCTCTCTCACACAAAAAAATAATTTTTTAAAAATATGTTTTCTATAAAACACATTTAAGTTTATGAACTTAAAAAAAAAACAAAATTTATTCTTCAAATTTCATAAAACCTGAAATACAGATGTTTACTACTAAAGAGAACCCAGTGGTATACTTAAATCCATCAAAAATTAAATTCTATACAATGTACCTGCATAGTCAAAATTTCTGATCATATAACCATATGTGTAATCATGTATCATAAATTATAGGCTGGTAGTTATATATGCAATTACTGTAGCAAATGTAGTTATCACACTTAATGACACAAAATGTGAGAACTTATAGCTTCAAAGTTACAAGATGTAAACTCACATTCAACATTTTCTGGAAATTTTCTGTGAATATCCTTATAAGTATCTAATGCTTTTTGGTAGTTACCTATAAATAAAAAAGGAGAAAAAACCACACTAGCACATTATAAAACTTAATAAGATTCAGCAAAGCAGTAATTTTAATTCAAGACACTGGCACCATTTATTGGTTTAATAAGAAGACTTTCATGTCTTCCACAAGCATATATAATCTATGATTAATATAACTTCTGAAAGAAAATGTACAGAGAAATTTGAAAAAGGGGTAAAGCAGAAGTAAAATGGTGATGACTGAAACTTAGTTTAGTCTTTGGGGCACCTGGGTGGCTCAGTCGGTTAAGTGGCTGCCTTTGGCTCAGGTCATGATCCCAGGGTCCTGGGATCAAGCCCCACATTGGCTCCCTGCTCAGTGGGGGACCTGCTTCTCCCTCTCCCATTCCCCTTCTCTGTGCTCTCCTGTTCTCTGTTAAATAAATAAATTAAAACCTTAAAAAAAAAAAAGGGGGTGCCTGGGGTGGCTCAGTTGTTAAGCATCTGCCTTTGGCTCGGGTCATGATCCATGGTCCTGGGATCGAGCCCCGTGTCAGGCTCTCTGCTCATCCGGACGTCTCCTTCTCCCTCTCCCACTCCCTCTACTTATGTTCCCTCTCTTGCTGTGTCTCTCCCTGTCAAATAAATAAATAAAATCTTTAAAAAAAAGGAGATAAAAAGCTTAAGAAGAGAAACTTAGTTATCTAAAAATTGAAACATTAAAAAGTTTAAAGAAAGCATTTTGTTTTAAAATACAATAAATTTAGCTTCATAGCAGCAAAGAATAGGAAAAAATGAATTTTTGATCTTTGCTAAAATCTCAGTAAACAATGAATCTCTCTGGGCCCCACTATACAAAAAGCCTAGCCATGCTGACCCTCCAAGAGCTGCGGTGAGAACTGGATGCAACAGAGACAGGAAGTACCCAGCATCTAGCAGCTCTCAATAAATATCAGCTTCTATTCTTCTAATCTGTAACTTCAGTAACACAAGGGAGATTCTGTCTTAAATCACTCAGAATACCTCATATGTATGTATATTTTACATAGGCCCGACACAGTAACGAACACTGGTAACTCAGAACTCACTCTGATATCAATAACATGTGCATACAGGACAATGATGTTATGGATCTCATAGGAAATACAGTAACAGCAAAGATCAATGATCTAGATGATTTGAGGACTCCTGCCATTCTGAAGGAGCTCACGGGGTAAAGAAAGAAACCTACAAAACAGGATGAGAACACTGTTAATACTGTCACATCTGTGCTCCCCTTGGATTGAGGAATTTATTTTCCTGGATCATTTGGCTCTATAAGAGGGATTACAAATCTATTAACATTTATCTCCTTACTTAATCTCTGCTGAAAGTCTTAATTATATCACTCACTTCCTGGTTAGTCCAACACTACTAATATTGCCATGCTCCATGCTTCAGGACAAGTGTAGCAGTACAGGATGGAATAAAAACAGTTCCTGAAAACACAAAGATACCTAGTGGTATTTGGTATAGAAACACTGCCCAGTTGTTCTGGTCTGGGGCCTTCTTTAGGCTCCTCTGGTGTGAGACAGTTTCGAAAGTTTGGCAGAGCATACAAGGATGTTCAGAATTAGGTGAAGAGAAAATGGAAGTGTAAACTAATGTGTACAGAATGTCTATTTTTCTGAGACAAAGATGTCAAAATGATTACATGTTAACTTTGAAAAATAATGAACCTGTTCTTTTTTTTCTTTTTAAAGATTTTATTTATTTATTTGTCAGAGATCACAAGTAGGCAGAGAGGCAGGCAGAGAGAGAGAGGAGGAAGCAGGCTCCCTGCAGAGCAGAGAGCCTGATGCAGGGCTCGATCCCAGGACTCTGGGATCATGACCTGAGCCAATGGCAGAGGCTTTAACCCACTGAGCCACCCAGGTGCCCCAATGAACCTGTTCTTAATAGTAGTGATGGATTATATGATTAAGATCCACTTTGTAAGCCTAACTTTTTTTTGTATGTCGTAATTATTATGTTTCTCAGATAATGGTTCAATATGTATAGTAATCAAAAGCTAATGTTTTAATAAACAAATATGCAGTTGGAAAACCATTAATGTGCATAATTACCTAAAAGATATAAATAAGTAAAGTATATAAAATGAATAAAATTAAAGCATTTACCACTTCTTCTAAAACAACTAGCTACCATCAGCTGCCATTTCACTTGTGTAGGCCTATAAAAGAAATAAATTATATGAAATCAGAGATGAAATAGAAATAATCTGTGATGATCAGTTTTATAAAGCTATACATCTATAGTATCTTTCAAGTTTTTTCAAATACTTTTTTGACCTTTGATTAGATCTTTATTATTGACAACAGCATATATATAATTTCTTTCATTATTACCTATCATACATATTAGAAAATTTAAATTTAAGAGTCCTTCAGTCTAGTTCAGGCCTTATTTAGATTTTATGTGAACCACTTAACCTGTGTGGCTAAAGACAACTGCATTCTATTTTAAACATTATCATATCTTTGCCATAATTTTATATTTTGGCTTAGTACCCTAAGGATTAGAAATTTAGGCTTGCAAATTTAGTACCCATGAAGCGATTTCTGACCTTGTGTGTGAATAATTAGGCTTCAGATAAAGACAGAGTAAAAAAGAATTGTATTCATCCTTTTTTTCCCTCTTAAATTTTTTTTCCTTCTCTCTTTCTTCTTTTTTTTGGTGATCCTGCTTTATTGTGCAAGGCTATAGGCTCTCAACCTTTTAAGATTCCATTATGCAGTATTTGAGGGTACTACCACATTATGTAATTCAACCAATACGTATCAGATGGAACATTTATACAAAATCTGGGGAATACAAAACCAAATAAGATAACCGGCCCCCCCAAATTTTATAAACTTTTCCTTTATAAGAAGTTTGTGTGTGTGTGTGTGTGTGTGCATGTGTTCCAAAATTCATTGTTTATGCACCTTACCCAGTGCTCCATGCAATACGTGCCCTCCTTAATACCCACTACCAGGCTCACCCAACCCCCTACCCCCTTCCCCTCCAAAACCCTTGGAGTTTGTTTCTCAGAGTCCACAGTTTCTCATGGTTTGTCTCCCCCTCTGATATCCCCCAACTCACTTCTCCTCCCCATCTCCCAATGTCTTTTTCTAAAATAAGTAATCATGACCAGGATTTCTAAAGACAGTTAACAAATATCTAAGAAAATGAGAAAACAAAATTTGAAGAAATGAAAGACTAAGAAATAACAATGTTTTTCTCATTTCTTTTTAGACTCTTCCTTCCATTTACCTGATGACTTCAAAGACAGCCTCACCCCTACTCAAATTGATGGCACAGCTACCAGCTTTGGAGTTAGATTAAATCAGGGTTGAAATCACAGTCCTACTACTTGGGCAAGTTACTTAACCTCAAATCCACTCCCTACACAGCCATCCCCTTTGATCTAAAGAAAACATGTATCTAATCACATTACTTCCCTCTTTAAAATGCATCACCTCCCTTCCAACCACATGTTAACTCCAAGGTCCCAATCCAGTTCATCCAGTTATCCATTTGCTGCCTCTCCAACTCCAATTCCGTGGTGCCCTGCCTAACATTTCATGCTACAAGTCCAAACAGGAGGACAGAGTCCCCTGCATTCACTGCATTTTCTAGACTCCTGGTCTTTCCACACACCATTACTTCTACTTGGAGGCTCATTCCAACCTCGCTTATGCTCTTCCATGCTTGAGAGGATTAGACATTTTAGGCACTCTTCTAACATCCTAGAATCTGTTTAGTACTGCATTTACTATACTGTATTATTATTAAGTTTTGAAATATCTTATTAAACTATAAATTCCTGAAGGAAGCAGAGTCTTTATGTTCCTAGGACCTAGCATGATGCCTGATATATACTGGGAGATCACTAATCATTAATTCCTTCTCATTTACATATTCAAGTATGTATCTTTATTATTTCCTTCAAGGTTGGGATTATGATTTTTAGTTTGGTAACCTTTTAATTCTGTGAACTTGATAAGTTATTTAAACTTCCATCTCTGTTTATTCATCTACAAAGTGGAGATAATAACAGTACCTACTTTGTAAAGTTGTTGTGAGGATTAAATAACACAATATATGTAAATAATAAACACTAGTTGTTATTATAACCACTTCTTTTCTCTTCTTCAGGAAAGCCTTATTTCATGAATGCCACCTACTGGGAAATTTAAAAAACACTAGAGCAGTAGTGTATGCATGGATACGTGTGCATCCTTATATGGAAAATGGATTAATTATTTTCAACCACTCAAGTAGCCCAGTGAAGAGAGGAAGAACAGAGTTCAGTGACTTAATGTTACTAAGGAGTAGATAACATTCTGGGTTATTAATTGTAGTAGATCATTACTGCAGATTATCTGTGATACTGCTCGCTTCCATTAGCACAGATAACTGGACACTGATTTAATGTACACGATCATCACAAGATTTTATGCATTACAATAGTTGATAAGCTGTCATGTATAATAAATGTAACAAAGTACAATTTAGGACATGAGATAGATGTATTTTATTAATCTTCAGAATTAAACTGCCATGCTCCTATTGTCACTTTTAGTAACTACAGAGAGCCCATATGCTATTAATATAGGTTAGGACAGTTTTGCCCAAAAGTAAATGAAAAAGCTAATTGTTTTGGCTTGTCTCATTTATCTTACCATCAGAACCTAGTTTATAAATAATAAGCCAAGTTTACTTCTTGAATGAATGCCTACTTCTCTCTCCAATCCTCAAAGTAAAGAAAAATGCTACTATTTTATAGACATAGCGATTTAAAATAACATCCCCTTGCCCCAGCACCCCCAGCAAACTGGTTATAAATTGTCGAGCACAGTATAATGAATAGAGGACCGTACTAAAAGTTTTAAGTATTTTAAATCTACAATGACTTAACTTTAAATTATAGAATTATGAAATTTTAGAAGTGGAAGTAGCTTCAGACAGCAATTCATTCTACCTGTTCATCTTCAAGGAGAAGGAAATGGAGATGCAGACAAGCTTGCCTAAGGTCATTGTCCCAACACTATTTACCAGGATAATCTCCCATATAAATCCCTTATGTCACACTTTCAGAAAGCAATGAGGGATAGACTCTGAGAATTACCACAGGGAAGAATTATGATCTCTGTATTTGGAATTAGTAAGCACCACTGGAAAGTCATAACTTCTGGATTTAAGATGGCAGAGTAAAAACCTTTTACTTTACAATGAGTTTCTGGAAATCAACCCCCAAAACAGGGAAGATAAGAAAGATGAGTTCAAATTCTGTCTCAGATGAAACTTTAAAACCATATACAAATGATGGATGATGGATAAAAAAAAGTGGAACCTGACTTTAGCAGGGCAAGGAAAGATAAAACTCAAGTGCTCACCAACAGCATACTGAAAAACAGGTGTTCAGATCTTCTCTGCAAACATAAGAAATGCTCAAGAATTGGAATCACCAGCTCTGAGGAAGAGGGGGTAGGTATGAAACTACAAAAAGGAAAACAGACTGGAAATGTGACTGAGAAGCAGTTGGACACCCCTTCTGTGTAGCCAGGGAATCCCTACCCCTAAGAGTTTCTCAGGAAGACTCCAGCCCAGGGTGCTGGACAGAAAACTGGAGGATGGGGCAAGGAGATCCTCAGTTCAGCCCCTTTCAGCTGCTGGAATAAGGACAGCCGGGCTTACATTCCTAAGGCACATATTTACCCATGAAGTTACCAGGATGCTCCTCTGAATACACTGAATGGCCCCAGAGAAAAGACTAGAGTTTTAAATGAACTCTCAGGAACAAAACCATACTATCAACATGTTCGCATTAGCAGTTATCAAACGTAGCATTTCGTGAAGGTGCTACTGGCATTTAGGGTGAGACAACTCACTGCACGGGTTCTCTGTACATTACTGAATGTTTACCATCCTTGGTGGCTGCTTACCTAATACCCACAGTGCTTCCCCATCATCATGACAATAAAAATGCCCTTCTCCCTACATTTCCCAAATGGCTCCCCCAGCCTGGGGCAATGTTGCCTTTAAAGAAAGGCACATTATCTTTTTTCTTTAGTTTTTAAATCTTTTATTGTGAAGTATAACACATATGGAAAAGTTCACAAAACATAATTACACAGCTCAATAAACCATCATAAAGTGAAGAGTCATGTAATTGCCCTGCAGTTCAAGAAATAGGATATTGCCAACACCCTACAAGCCTTTTTCACTCCCTTCCAACATTACTTCCTTCATCTACAAAGGCAACAACTATCCTGACTTTTTAACACTGATTTAGCATTTTTGAACTTTACATGAATGAAATAATATACTAGGTACCCTCTTTTTATAGCTTCATTGAAATACAATTCATGTAACATATAATTCACTCATTTAACATGTATAATTCAAAGGCTTTTGGTGTATCACATTAATTTTTAAAAATTATGATTAAAATATACATGACAAAAAATTTGCCATTTTAGGTCATTTTGGGGTGCACACTTCAATGGCATTAATTATATTCAGAATGTTGTACAATCACCACTACTGTCTTTTCAAAACCTTTCCATTGGCCAAATAGAAACCACACAACCACTAAGTACTCACCCTTCATTTCTCCTCCTAGACTCCAGTAACCTCTAATACACTGTCCCTTAGAATGTGCCCATTCTAGAGATTTTGTACAAGTGGGATCACACCATATTTGTCCTTCTGTGTTGGGCTTCTTTCGCTTAGCATGATGTTTTCCTGGTTGTAGCATGTGACATGGTGTAACATGTGCCAGAATGTCATTTCTTTTTATGGCTGAATAATACTCCATTGCATGTGTACAACCACATTTTGTTGTTTATCCATTCATCAGTGATGGCTACTTGGGTTGCTTCCACCATTTGGCCTTTGTGAAAAATGCTATAATTACGCATATATAAATACCTGTTTAAGTTCCAGCTTTCAATCCTTTGTATATATCTAGGAGTAGAATTGCTGAATCATATGGTAATTCTAAGATTAGCCTTCTGAGAAGCCACCAAGTGATTTTCCATAAAATACCACTTTACATTTCTATGTGCAATGTACAGGCTTATAATTTCTCCATGTAATTTTATTATTATTTTGTTTTTGTTGTTTTAAAATGTAACAGCTGCCCTAAAAGCTGTGAAGTGGTGTCTCCTTGTGATTTTGATTTGAATTTTCCTAATGACTAATGATGTTGAGAATACTTCTGTGTGCCTAATGATCATTTGTATACCACTTTGGGGAAATGTCTACTCAAATCCTTTGCCTATTTTTAAAATGTTTTCTTGTTCCTGTTGTTGTTGAATCACAGAAGTCCTTTATATAGCCTAGATATAGTCCCTTATCAGATATATGCTTGCAAATATGTGGGCTATCTTTTCATTCTGTTGATAGAGGCTTTTGATGCCCCAAAAGTTTTAAATTTTGATGAAGTCTAATGTATCTTTTTTTTCCTTTTATTGCCTGTGCTTTTGATGTCATCATATCTAAGAAATCATTGTCAAATCCAACAGGATAAATATCTTCCCCTCTGTTTTATTCTAAGAGTTTTATACTTTTAGGTCTTACATTTAGGTCTTTGATCTATTTTGAATTAAATTTTATATGGGGTAAGGTAAGAGTCCAACTTCATTCCTTGATATCCACGTGGAGATCAAGTTTTCTGAGGGCCTTTGATTGAAAAGATTGTCCTTTCCTCATTGAATGGTCTTGACACCTTTGCTGAAAATCAATTTACTATATACATGAGGACTTCTCCCTGAGTCCTAGATTCCATTCATCTCCATGTCTGTCTTTGAGTCAATACTGTTTTGATTACTGCAGTTCTGCACCAAATTTTGAAATCAGAAAGTGAGAACTCCAACTTTTTTCTTTTTCAAATTGTTCTGGCTGTTCGAGGTCCCTTGAGATTCTATGTGAATATTAGAGTGAGCCAGGCAATCTGCTTTACTCAGTCCATCCTTTCAAATGTTAGTCTCATCTGGAAACAACGATTAATCTGGGCACCCAGTGGCCAGTCAAGTTGACACATAACATCAATCATCTCAGTAGAATTCACCAGTGAAGCTACCTAGTCCAGGGATTTTTTTGTTGGAATACTTGATTACTTCATTCAATCTCCCTACTAGTTACAGGTCTATTCAGATTTTCTATTTCTTCTTGAATCAGTTTTAGGTGATTGTGTGTTTCCAGGAATTTGTCTGATTTATCTATATTATCTAACTTGTTGGCATACAACTGTTCATAGTATTCTTATAATCGTTTGGTTTCTACAAAATTGGTAGTAATGACCCTATGTGCACTTATAATTTTAGTAATTTAAGTATTCTATCTTTTCCTTCATCGATCTAAGCTAAAGATGTTAATCTTCTTAAAGAACCAAATTTTGGTTTTACTTATTTTTCTCTATTATTTTGCTATTCTCTGTTTTATTTATCTCTGATTCCATATTTATAAATTTTTCTGCTTGTTATTGGCTTATTCAGTATCTTGCAGACAGCTTACAGATGGATACTGATTTTATTTAATCTTTCAACATTTTTCTTTTACTGGAAGATTTTAATATATTTCTATTTAATGTTATTACTAATATGGGATGATTGCTTCTTCTTTTTAGATATCTGTTCTGTGTATTTCATGTTTTTAGTTCCTCCATTCCTTCATTACTGCCCTTTTTGGGTATTTTGTAGATTTTCTGTAGTGTACTATTTTGATTCTCATCATTCCTTTTCTGTGCATTCTTTTATGTTTGCCTTTTAAATTATACAGGGAAATGAAAGGTTATAAGCCAAACTAAAAATATAATACTGGCTTTTATTATTTACCTATGAAGTTACCTTTACAAGTATTCTTTAATATTTTCTTAGGTCTTGGGAGTTATTGTCTAGTGACTTTTCAATTCAGCCTGAAGGATACCCTTTAGCATTTCCTGTTGGGTCGGTGTACTGGTAATAAACTCCCTCAGCTTTTGTTTATCTGAACATGTCTTAATTTCTCCTTTGTTGTCTTCTTTTCACATGACACAAATACTCTTATTTTCTAAGCCATTTAACAAGGTATAAAACCAGTCTTAGCGGGGTGCCTGGGTGGCTCAATAAACTAACTACCTGCCTTTGGCTCAGGTCATGATCTTGAGGTTCTAGGATCAAGCCCTGAGTCAGGCTCTCTGCTCAGCAGGAAGTCTACTCCCTCTCCCTCTGCCCTTGCCCCCAATCACGTTCTCTTGCTCTCTCTCAGATAAATAAAATGCTTTTTAAAAAAATTGTTATTTATTTGTCCGAGAGAGAACACAAGTCAGGTGGAGAGGCAGAGAGAGACCACAAGCCAGGCAGAGAGGCAGAGGGAGAAGCAGGCTCCTTGTTGAACAGGGAGCCTGATGCGGGACTTGATCCCAGGACTCCAAGATCATGACCTAAATTGAAGGCAGATGCTTAATGGGCTGTGCCACCCATGAGTCCCTCAGATAAATAAAATATATTTTTTAAACAATGAATTCTGGAACACTGAAAAGAAATAAAATAAAATGAAAAAAAAAAGGTTTTAATTTTTTGACAGATAGAAACACATAGAGAGAGGGAACACAAGCAGGGGGAGTGGGGGAGGGAGAAGCAGGCTTCCCCCTGAGCAGAGCCTGATCGGGGCCCCGATGTGGGGCTGGATCCCAGGACCCTGGGATCGTGATCTAAGCCGAAGGCAGATGCTTAACAACTGAGCCACCCAGGCCCTAGATAAATAAAATCTTAAAAACAAAACAAACAAACAAACAAAAAGCAGCCTTAGCTCTCAAGCCATTAAAAAACAGGCAATCTGTAGTAGTGGGTAGTTGTTGACTTCTACTTTATTTTTAAAAATTTTAATGTTTTTATTTAAATTCTGGTTAATATTATATTAGTTTCACATATACAATATAATGATTCAACAATTCCATACATGACCTGGTGCTCCGCGTAAAAGTACACTCCTTAATCACCATCACCTATTTAACCCCCTGCCCCACCCACCTCCCCTCCGTAACCATCAGTTTGTTCTCTAAAAGTCTGTTTCTTGCTTTGCCTCTTTTTTTTCCTCCTTTGCACACTTGTTTTGTTTCTTAAATTCCACATGAGTGAAATCATATGTTATTAGTCTTTCTCTGACTGGCTTATTTTACTTACCATTATAGTCCTAGCTCCATCCATATCATTGCAAATGGCAAGATTTCATTCTTTTTTTATGGCTGAGTAATATTCCAGCACATGCGCACACGCACACACACATACAGACACAGAAACACACACATCTTCTCTATCCAGTCATTAGCTGATGGACATTTGGGTTGTTTCCATACTTTGGCTATTGTAAATAATGCTGCTATAAACATCAGGGTGAATGTCTCCTTTTGAATTAGTATTTTTGCATTCTTTCGGTAAATACCTAGTAGTAAAATTACTAGATCATAGGGTAGTTCCACTTTTAACTCTGAGGAACCTCCATACTATTTTCCACAGTGTTTGCATCAGTTTGCATTCCCACCAACAGTGCAAGAGGGTTCCCCTATCTCCACATCCTAGCCAACAGCTGTTGTTTCTTGTGTTGTTGATTTTAGACATTCTAACAGGTGTGAGGGGTACCTCATTGCAGTTTTGAGTTGTATTTCCCTGATTAAGTGATTATGAGCATCTTTTCACATGTCTTTTGGTCATCTGTATGTCTTCTCTGGAGAAATGTTTGTTCATGTCTTCTGCCCATTTTTTAATTGGATTTGTATTTTGGGTGTTGAGTTCTATAACTTCTTGATATATTTTAGATACTCACCTTTTATTGGATAGGCCATTTGGGAATATCTTCTCCCATTCTGTAGGTTGTCCTTTAATTCTGTTGACTGTTTACTTCACTGTGCAGAGGTCTTTTATTTGGATGTAGTCCTAATAGTTTATTTTTGCTTTGCTTTTCTTGCCTCAGGAGACATATCTAGTAAGAAATTGCTATGGTCGATGTCAAAGAGGTTACTGTCTGTGCTCTCTTCTAGGATTTTTATGGCCTCAGGTCTCAAATTTAGGTCTTTAATCCATTTTGAATTTATTTTCATGTATGGTAAAAGAGAATGGTCCAGTTTCCTTCTTTTGCATGTAGCTGTCCTGTTTTCCCAACACCATTTGTTGGGGAGACTATCTTTTTTCCATTAGATATTCTTTCCTGCTTTGTTGAAGATTAATTGACCATATAGTTCTGAGCTCATTTCTGGGTTTTCTATTCTGTTCCATTGATCTAATGTGTATGTTTTTGTGCCAGGACCATACTGTTTTGGTTACTACAGCTTTGTAATATAACTTAATGCCAGAGTTGTGGTGCCTTCCACCTTACTTTTTCAAAATTGCTTTGGCTATTTGGGGTCTTTTGTGGTTCCATACAAATTTTAGGATTAGTTCTAGTTTATGAAAAACACTATTGGTTATTTTGATAATGACTGAATTAAATGTGTAGATTGTTTTGGACAATATAGACATTTTAACAATATTTCCTCTTCTAATCCATGAGCATGGAATGTCTTTCAATTTCTTCATATCCTCCTCAGTTTTTTTCATCAGTGTTCTATAGTTTTCAGAATACAGATCTTTATGTCTTTGGTTAGGTTTATTCCTAATTATTTTTGGTGTGATTGTAAATGGGACTAATGGAACTAATTCCTTAATTTCTCTTTCTTCATACAGGTGTACAGAAATGCAACAGATTTCTGTATGTTGATTTTGTATTCTGCAACTTTGCTGAACTCATGTATCAGTTCTAGCAGTTTTTTTTTTTTTTAAGATTTTATTTATTTATTTGACAGAGAGCACAAGTACACAGAGCAGCAGGGAGAGAAAAAGGGAGAAGTAGGCTCTTGGCTGAGCAGGGAGTCCGATGTGGAGCTTGATCCCAGGACACTGAGATCATGACCTGAGCAGTAAGCAGCCGTTTAACCAACTGAGCCACCCAAGCACCCCTCTAGCAGTTTTTTTTGTAGTCTTTTGGGGTTTTTATACAGAGTATCATGTCATCTGCAAATAGTGATAGTTTCACTTCTTCCTTTCCAATTTGGATGACTTTTATTTCTTTTTGTTGTCTGATCACTGTGGCTAAGACTTCTACTACAATGCTGAATAAAAGTTGTGAGTGGACAAAAAGAAATAAAGTACAAACAAAGAAATAAGTGACATTATTCCTGACTGTAGAGGAAAAGTTCTCTGTTCTCACTATCCATTTAGGATAGTGTTGGCTGTGAGTTTTTCATATATGGCCTTTATTATTTTGAGGTATGTTGCCTCTAAACCTACTTTGTTAAGGGTTTGTTGTTGTTTTTTTTTTAAATCACAAATGGATGTTGTACTTTGTCAAATGCTTTTTCTGCATCTATTGAAATGATCACATGGTTTTGTCCTTTATCTTAATTATGTGATGTATCATGTTAACTGATTTGCAAATATTGAACCACCCTTGCAAACTAGGAATGAATCCCACTTGATTGTGATTTTTTTTTTTAATGTATTGTTGGATTCAGTTTGCTAGCATTTTTTTTGAGGACTTCTGCATCTATTTTCATCAGAGATACTGGCCCATAGTGCTTTTTTGGTGTTGCCTTTATCTGGTTTTAGTATCACGGTAATGCTGGCCTCATAGAATGAATTTGGAAGTTTTCTTTCCATTTCTATTTCTTTGGATAGTTTGAGAAAATAGGTATTTACTCTTCTTTAAATGTTTGGTAGAATTTTCTTGTGAAGCCATCTGTTCCTCAAGTTTTATTTATGGAAGTTTTTGATTATTGATTCAAATTCTTGGCTGGTTATTGGTCTCTTCAAATTTTCAACTTCTTCCTGTCTCAGTTTTGGTAACTTAATATATTTCTGGCAATTTACCCATCTCTTCTAGGTCATCCAATTTGTTGGTATATAGTTTTTCATAATAGTCTCATAACTATTTGTGTGGTGTTGGCTATTATTTCTCCTCTCTCATTTGTTACTTTACTGAATTGAGACCTTTCTCTTTTTTTCTTTATAAGCCTGGCTAGAGGTTTATCAATTTTTTCAAAGAACCAGCTCCTGGTGTCATGATCTGTCCTATTGTTTTTTTTTTTTTTTTTTTTTGAATTTCTGTATCATTTATTTCTGCTCTGATCTTTATTATTTCCTCCTTTCTGCTGGTTTTAGGTTTTATTTGTTGTTCTTTTTCTAGCTCCTTTAGGTATAAGGTTAGGTTGGTTGGTTGAGATTTTTTCTTGCTTCTTGAGGTTGGTCTGTATTGCTATATACTTCTCTCTCAGAACCACTTTTGCTTTATCCCAGAGGTTTCGGACCCTCATGTTTTCATTTCCATTCCTTTGCATGTACTTTTTAATTTCTTTTTTTTAATGTCCTTTTGATTCTTTCATTGTTTAGTTACATATTATTTAACCTCCATGTATTTGTGGTCTTTCCAGAGTTTTCCTTGTGGTTGACTCCTAGTTTCATTGTGTTGTGGTCAGAAAAGGTGCACGGTATGACTTCAGTTTTCTTGCACTGGTGTAGGCCTGTATTGTGCCTAATATAATCTATTTTGGAAAATGCTCTCTGCACACTTGAAAAGAATGTGCATTCTGCCGTTTTAGGATGGAATTTTCCAAATACATCTGTTAAATATATCATTCCAGAGTGTCATGCAGAGCCACTGTTTTATTTTTTGTTTAGATGATCTGTCCCTTTATGTAAATATGTTGCTCAAGTCCCCTATGTTATTGTATTACTAGTGATTGTATTATTATTGATTCCTTTATGTTTGTTTTTCTTTATGTATTTGGGTGCTCCCATTTTGGGTGCATAAATATTTACACAATTGTTTTATCTTCTTTTGGATTGTCCTCTTTATTATTAAATAGTGTTCTTCTTTGTCTCTTGTTAGTCTTTGTTTTAAAGTCTTGTTTGTCTAATAAAATATTGCTACTCTGGCTTTCTTTTGACATTCCCTTGCATCACAGATGTTCTCTATTCCCTCACTTTTGATCTGTAGGTATCTTTAGGTCTAAATTCAGTTTCTTCTAGGCAGCATATAGAGGGGTCTTGTTTGTTTGTTTTAAGCACCCTGACACCCTATGTGTGATGGAGCCTTTAATGACTTACATTTAACGTAATCATTGATAGATATATATTTATTGCTATTTTATTACTTGTTTTGTGGTTGTTTCTGGAGCTTTTCTCTGATCCTTTCTTTTCTTTCATGGTTTGCTGATTTTCTTTAGTAATATATTTAGATTTCTTTCCCTTTATTCTTTACATACTTAGTAGTTTTGATTTGTGGTTACCATTAGATGATACAGCATCTTCTGCATATAGTATTCTATATGAAGCTGATGGTTGTTTAAGTTTCAATCCATTCTTTAAATGTCTCCTTCCCATGTTTTAGGTATATGGTATCATAGTTTATATCCCTCTCTTTTGTGAGTTCTTTGACTGATTTCTTGTAGAAATATTCATTTTTACTGCTTTTGGGTCTCCTAGCTTCATACTGTTACTTTTAGTCTTTCTTTTCCATTCATAGAGTCCCCTTTAGTATTTCTTGCAGGAGTGGTTTAATGGTCATGAACTTTTTAAATTTTTGTCTGTGAAACTATTTCTCCTTCTACTTTAAATGTTAGCCTTGCCAGATAGAGTACTTGGTTGCAGATTTTTCCTATTCAGCACTATGAAGACATCATTCCACTCCCTTCTAGCTTGGAGAATTTCTGCTGAAAAAAATCTGCTGATAGCATTATGGGTTTTCCCTTACAACTAACTGTCCTCTTCTGTTGCTTTTAAGACTTAAAAAGATTTTATTTATTTGACAGAGATCACAAGTAGGCAGACAGGCAGGCAGAGAGAGAGGAGGAAGCAGGCTTCCTGCCGAGCAGAGAGCCCGATTCGGGGCTCGATCCCAGGACCCTGGGATCATAACCCAAGCTGAAGGCAGAGGCTTTAACTCACTGAGCCACCCAGGCTCCCCACTTTTAAGATTTTTATCACCATATTTTGCTAGTTTAATTCAAATATGTCTTGGTGTGGATCTGCTTTTGTTGATTTTGATGGGGATTCTTTGTGCCTCCTGAATCTGGATATGTTTCCTTCCTCATATTAGGGAAGTTTTCAGCTATTATAAAATATAATATAAAATTTCTACCTCCTTTTCTCTCTCTTCTTTGGACTCTCATAATATGAATGCTATTATGTCTGATGGGGACACTTCTCATTTTGCATAATTCTTCTTTCTCTCTTTTGTTCAGCTTCATTGTTTTTCATTACTTTGTCTTCTAGGTCACCACATTGTTCCTCTGCTTTTTCCAGCCTGTTGTTCATTGCATCAAGCATGTTTCTACTCTTATTTATTGCACTCTTTATCTCTGATTCTTTTCTAACTCTTTCATCTCTGTGTTATGGGTCTCACTGATGTTTTTTATTCTTTTCTCAAGTCCAGTGAGTATCCTTTTGATCACTACTTTAAATTCTCCATCATGTATGTTACTTGTATCTGTTTTACTTAGATCTCTGCCTATGGCCTTATCTCGTTCTTTCATTTGGGGTAATTCCTCTGTCTTCTCATTTTTTCTAAATCTCTGTGTGTTTCTGTGTATTAGAAAAAATAGTTATGTATCCTGCTCCTGAACATTATGACCTGATGAAGACGACTTCATGTAGTGCTCAGGGCCTGAGTCTTCAGGAAATGTCTCCAGCGTGTGCTGCGTGTGCTCTGGCTGCTCTGCCCTTCAAGTTAGTCATCTGCAGAGGCCCTCCTTGCCTAGCGTGGTCAGTGTTTGGTCCCTGGCCTGAATGTGGGTAAATTTTAACTAGGTGTGTTCCAGTCTAACCTGTGAAATAAGTTAGAGGTCACCTCTACCAAAACTGAGGCCCTGCAAAACTCTGGTTGGGAGATGTAGCGCGGGCATGGATTTGTGCTGGTTTTCTGGGGGAGAAGCCTGCCATGCCAGAACTGAGGTAAGCCTTATTTAAAAGAAGGGCATTTTCATCCCATCACCAAGGGGTCTTAGTGTAAACAAGTTAGGTCACCAGTGTTGGTGCTATACTGCTTCCTGCAGGAGGTCCTGTGCTTATACTGAAGGGAGGGAAATGTCAATGGTCAGCTCCTTTTTTCCTGGAGAGGCCTCTCCATGAATGCTGCCTTTCAGGGACATGCTCTGAGAAGGTAAATAATCTCCCTATTTTGTACCTCTGGTACTCTTCAGATCACTATTTCCATGCTGAATGTCCGTGGGTTGTTCCCCTGCCTTCTCTCCAAGAGCAGTCCAGCCCTCTTACACTTAAAACTTCAGCCTTTAAGCCTCTTGAGTTGCAAGAACTCATGAAATTCAACTTCTCTAACTTTCAAAGCCAGTAGCAATGGGGAAATGTTCCCCTTGTGCATTCCTGTGTGCTTCTTTCTTGCCCTTCTCTGCAACTATACTCCCTCCCCTCCACAGCAGCCAGGGTCCATTTCTTCCCTAAACCACATCGCTATACTTCTTACCTTTGTCAGTGTGGCCTCTTCACTACCCTCAGTTGTGCAGCATGTTCTGCCAGTCTTCAGATTGATTTCCAGGGATTATTTTGATAGTTATCTAGTTGTATTCACAGGATGAGGCAAACCTAGATCTCTTACTTTGCCACTATCTGGCCATCCCTTCATTCTGGAAGGATTGTTTTGCTAGATATAGAATTGTTGGGTTGATAGTTTTTTATTTTAGAATTTCGTATCATCCTACTGTTTTTTTGCCCTCCAAGATTTCTGAGAAATCTGATAATCTTACTAAGGACCCACTGTACTTTATGAGTAAGTTTTTCTTATTGCTTTCAAGAGTCTTTGTCTTTTGGCAGTTTTATTATAATGTGTCTTGATGTTAGTCTCTGGGTTTTCCCTATTTTAAATTCATTAAGTTTACTGGATTTGTAGAGACATGTCTTTCCTCAAATTCTGGAAGTTTCAGTTACTGTTTCTTGAATCTCTCTGCTTCTTTCTCTACCTCTTCTCCCTCTAGAACTCCTACAATGTGTACATTGGTCTGCTTGGTTGTATCCCATATTTATAATAATCAATATATCAATATAATAATCAATGATCAATATTAAGAAATAATCTCTAATGCAAAGAATTCTCTAATATGATATTACATTAGATGGACCAGTTATGACTAAGATTTCTTGATGTTTTAAGACATGATTTATGGATAAAAGAAAATAGGAACTAGTAGTATAGGTTTAACACAATTACCAAAAATATTACTAAGAACCATAAACATCTAAAAAATATAGCAAAGTGAGGAGTTTCTACTATAAAGGAACACCAATGACAGGTAATGTAGCTTAATTCAACTATGTGCCAACTACTCTGGAATATGTAAAGAACTATACGGCACAAGAACAAACACCTCTCCACTACCTCCAGAGAGCTTACATTTTTATTATAGAGGTAAAAATCACCTGACAATTAAAGATTTAGAATATAAAAAAAGGAGAAAAAGTGAAGATTAGATGTATGGTACAGAAAATAAATGCTCAGGAAAATGAATGCCCAAACTCATACTGAATGGCTCTGTCACATAGCAAGAAGCAAGTAAAAACAGGTGGGAATAGAAAGTAAATGTACAGGAAAGCAGGGAGAGGGGAATATTAAGGGAGTTCCTAGAAAAGACTTCTCTATTTCCTGGAAAATTTAAGTTTAAAATAGATTGAAGGGATTTGTGAGGAATAAAGGAAAGGCAGTTAGTTAGGAACACTTATGACTAATGAGGAGTGTTTACAAAATATAAATTTGTGTGACATCACTCCATCTAGTTATATAATTTATGTCCCATAGTCCTTCCAAGGCTGTATATGAATAGAATAAAATGGAATAAATGGTTGGATTAGCCCATGAACTGAAATGTATTGGGACAGATTGGGCAGGAAAGCAAGAGAGAAAAAGTAACCAAGTTAGCAAGAAAGGAAACAGATGTGATCACTTAAACAGCCTATAAAGGTCAGGCTCAGAAGTAAAGCCAGGAGACACTGAAACTGCAAGAGAAAGGAAGGTCAAGAGACTGGAGGTCTTATCAAAGAAAAGCATAATGGAAAGTAGGTTATGTGGAAGTTGGGAAGAGAGGTTATGTTCAGACAGGTGGATATTAATGAGCTTTTAGTGGTATAAATGTGCTGGGTGATAATTAGAATTGGGTAAGATCTAGGTGGCTGAACTGCAGAAGAGGTAAAGATGTCAATGAAGTTAGGGAGGTTAAATCTGTGAAACTAGACTATTGATAGCATAGAGAGAAAGAACATGAACTAGACAAGGTAAGAGAATGGCTATGAAGTCAACATTTAACATTCACAATTAGGAGTCAAAAATGGAACAGTGGTAGATGGAGCCTCAAATTAGGAAGAGTGTTATATGAGTTAATGGGCTAAGGCTAGGGTTAGTATTAAGTGTAATAAAAAGTGTAATACCTATGTAGCTTTAGTCTCAAGCATATGATTAAACAAAAACTATTCCCTTATGTTGGTGATTAGTTTTATAATTTTCAAAATATTTATGTGATTTAAGAGATTAAATGGGATCAAATTTTATGACATTAGCTAGTGAAGCTAACATCATAAAAATTAATTATCTTGGGGTACCTAGGTGGTTCAGTCAGTTAAAAGTCTGCCTTCAGCTCAGGTCATGATCTTGGGAGTCCCAAGACTGAGCCCTGCATTAGACTCCCAACTCAGCCCTCCCCTCACTCATGCTCTTTCTCTCTCAAATAAATAAAATCTTTTCTAAAACAATTGTCTAGGAGAAGAGTCTAAGATGGTGAAGGAGTAGGAGACCTTAACTTCATCTGGTCCCACGAATTCAGCTAGATAACTGCCAAACCATTCTGCACACTTGCGAACTCAACTGGAGATTGAAGAAAAGATTAGCTGCAACTCTACAAATAGAAAACTGACCAGTTTCTGCAAGGTACGATGTGCGGAGAAGCAAATCTGAGGTGATGTGGGAAGATAGACCACAGAGGAGAGAGCATTCCCAAGCCAGCTACTGGCTAGTGATATAGCAGTGCTTTTAGAAGTGTGCTCCAGTGAGGGACAATCCACCTGAAAGGCATGCAGGTGGCTAAGTGGGGGCAGAACCCTAGGTGGAATAGTGTAGTCTTAGGATTCCCCAGGATCACAGGAAGACTGTGGATGCCTGAGAGCAGCAGAGCTCCCAAAGCATTGGAGCAGGGTAGTTGGCTGCAATCAGCGAGCCCATGAGTGGGCTCTCAGTTTGGGGTTGCCATGTGAACCATGGCATAATCAGGTGACTGTTCCCAAGCAGGGGCCCAGTCAAGTGGCTGGACTGGTGAGAATCCCCTTCCTCCCCTAGGAGGAGTGGCGTGGGCGCATGCTGCAGGAGTCTTCAGGGTTTGGAGACTTGAAACGGGGTTGTGTGCCTGAGTTAGAAACACTCAGTCATAGGCTGGATGAGCATGGAGTGTGGCCGGAGACCAGGGAGACATGAGTGATTGACTGCTTTTCCTTGAGGGAACACTAAGGAGTGGGACCCCAAGGTTTTGGCTCTGGGCCTAGAGATTGGGAGGACACCATTTTCATTCTCATCCTCTAAAGCTGTGGGGAAAGCCTTCAGGGAACAAAAGCCACAGAGAGCAAACTGGAGCAGATTATTTATACTGGTCCCTTGGCAAAGGTGCTGCAATTCTTTTTTTTTTTTTAAGATTTTATTTATTTATTTGACAGATAGAGAGAGATCACAAGTAGGCAGAGAGGCAGGCAGAGAGAGAGGAGGAAGCAGGCTCCCTGCGGAGCAGAGAGCCCCATGCGGGGCTCGATCCCAGGACCCTGAGATCATGACCTGAGCAGAAGGCAGCGGCTTAATCCACTGAGCCACCCAGGCGCCACAGGTGCTGCAATTCTAACTGGGGCCAAAAATCTTGAAAATCAAAGCAACAGGCCCCTCCCCAAGAAGATCAGCAAGAACACCCAGCCAAGACCAAGTTTACTGAGCAATGAGAGCTGCAAAACTCCAGTGTTAGGGGAGCACAGCACACAAAATTCATGGCTTTTCCCCTAAGATTTTTTAGTCTTTCAAGTTTAATTTTTAAATTTTTTTCTTTCCTTTTTCTTCAACCAATTTCTTATTTTATCAACTCCTTTTTAAAATCTTTTTTTATTTTCATTTTTACAGTTACATTCTATCTCTTCATTGTATTTAATTTTATTTTTGTATATATATGTTTTTCTTTCTTTATAATTTTGGTATGCGATTTCCTCTAACAGACTAAAATACACCCAAAATCTAATGTATGGTTCTGTTCTATTGATCTGTCTGATCATATTCTTTCTTTTTCTTTCTTCTTTTTTTTTTTTCTAGCTCTGTGAAGTCTTTTTAAATTTTCATCTTTACAGTTACATTCTATCCTTTCAAGGTATTCAATTTTATTTTTGTATATATGTGTTTTTCTTTCCTTACAATTTTGAGATGTTGTTCCTATTAACAAACTGACCAAAATACACTCAGGATATAGGGTATTGCTCTTTTCTGTTCACCTGTTGATATGCCTTCCTTTTTGTTGTTGTTGCCATTCTCTCTCTTTTGTTTTTTCTTGTCTTTTAATTTTCATTTTTTACAGTTACATTGTATTCTTTCATTGTATTTAATTTTTTGCCCACATCTAAGTTCTTTCTTTATAATTTTGTGATCTAGATTTCTAACAGACCAAAATACATACAGGATCCAGGGTATTGTTTTATTCTGTTCACCTGCCTGATTATACCCTTTTTTCTATCTTTTAAAATTGTTTTGAATCTTCAAGATTTTTTTCAGTTTCAGGTTTCTTCTGATTCATTTAGTGTACATTTCTGTGGGGTTGTTGTTGCCACTTTGGTATTTTGTTCACTTGTTCATCTATTTGTCTCTGGAAAGAATGACAAGACAGAAAAACTCAACCTCAAAAAGGAAAAACAAGGGCAGTACTGCTAGCGACTTAATCAGTATGAACACAAGTAAGATGTTGGAACTACAGTTCAGAATAGTGATTATAAAGATACCAGCTGGATTTGACAAAAGCCTAGAAAATACAAGAGAATGCCTTTCTGGAGAAATGAAAGAACTAAAATCTAACCTAGTCTAAATCAAAAAAGCTATTAATGAGATGCATAAAAATGGAGGCTCTAACTGCTAGGATAAATAAGGAAGAAGAGAGAATTAAGGATATAGAAGACAAAACGATGGAGAATAAAGAAACTGAGAAAAAGAGAGATAAACAACTACTGGATCACCAGGGGAGAATTCGAGAGATAAGTGATACCATAAAGTGAAACAATATTAGAATAATCGGGATCCCAGAAGAGGAAAAAGAGAGGGGTGCAGAAGATATATTGGAGCAAATTATAGCAGAGAATTTCCCTAATCTGGGAAAGGAAACAGGTATCCAAGTCCAGGATGCACAGAGAATCCCCCTCAAAAATCAGTAAAAATAGGCCAACACCAAGACATAGGATAGTGAAACTTCCAAATCTCAGAGACAAAGAGAAATTCTGAAAGCAGCTTGGGACAAGAGGTCCATAACCCACAAGGGAAAAAACATTAGATTGGCAGAAGACCTACCCACAGATATCTAGCAAGCCAGAAAGAACTGGCATGATATATTTGGGATGCTAAGTGAGAAAAATATTCAGCCTTATTTTTCATTCAAAATAGGCATGATAAAAAGCTTCCACGACAAACAGAAACTAAAAGATGTGTTATCACCAAACCAGTCCTGTAAGAAATATTTAAAAGGATCCTTTAAGCCAAGTGAGAGCCCAAAGGTAACACAGACCAGAAAGGAACAGAGACTATAAAGCAAACATATGTAGTAACAGTCAAATTACAGGTAATACAATGGCACTAAATTCACATCTTTCAATAATTACTTTGAATGGAAATGGGCTAAATGTCCCAATCAAGACACAGGATATCAGACTGGATAAATAAGCAAGTTTTGATAAGATGACTGCAAGAGACTCATTTTAGACCCCAAAACACCTCCAGATTTAAAGTGAAGGGATGGAAAGCCATTTATCATGCTAATGGACATCAAAAGAAAGCTGGGATGTCAATCCTTTTATTAGGCAAATTAGATTTTAAACCAGACTGTAATAAGAGATGAGGAAGGACACTATATCATAATTAAAGGGTCTCTCCAACAAGAAGATCTAACAATTATAAATATTTATGCCCCTAACATGGGAACGGACAATTATATAAGCCAATTAATAACAAAATTCAAGAAATATATCGATAATAATACTAGGGGACTTTAACACCCTACTCACTGCAATGGACAGATCATCTAAGCAGAAGATCAACAAGGAAACAAAGGCTTTGAACAACACACTGGACCAGATGGACTTCACAGGTATATTCAGAACATTCCATCTGAAAGCAACAGAATATACATTCTTCTCGAGTGCACATGAAATATTCTCCAGAATAGATCACATGCTGGGTCACAAATCAGGTCTCAACTGGTACCAAAAAACTGGGATCATTCCCTGCATATTTTTGGACCATAATGCTTTGAAACTTAAACTCAATCACAGAAGGAAAGTTGGAAAGAACTCAAATACATGGAGGTTAAAGAGCATCCTACTAAAGAATGAATGGGTCAATCAGGAAATTAAAGAAGAATTTTAAAAATTCATGGAAACAAATGAAAATGAAAACACACTGTTCAAAATCTTTGGGATACAGCAAAGGCCCTAAAAGGAAAGTATATAGCAATACAAGCCTTTATCAAGAAACAAGAGAAAGGTCTCAAATACACAACCTAACCTTACACCTACAGGAGCTGGAGAAGGAACAGCAAAGAAAGCCTAAACCCAGTAGGAGAAGAGAAATAATAAAGATCAGAGCATAAATCAATGAAACAGAAACCAAACCACAGTAGAACAGATCAATGAAACTAGGAGCTGATTCTTTGAAAGAATTAATAAGACTGATAAACTCCTGGCCAGACTTTTTCAAAAAGAAAAGAGAAAGGACTCAAATTAATAAAATCATGAATGAAAGAGAGATCAAAACCAAACCAAAGAAATACAAACAATTATAAGAACATATTATGAACAACTATATACCAGCAAATTAGATAATCAAGAAGAAAGGGATGCATTCCTAGAGACATATAAACTACCAAAACCGAACCAGGAAGAAACAGAAAACTTGAACAAACCCATTACCAGTAAGGAAATTGAAGCAGTTATCAAAAATCTCCCAATTAACAAGAGTCCAGGGCTGGACGGCTTCCCAGGGGATTTCTTCCAAACATTTAAAGAGGAATTAATACGTATTCTTCTGAAGCTGTTTCAAAAAACAGAAATGGAAGAAAACTTCCAAACTTGATCTATGAGGCCAGCATTATCCTGATCCAAAAACCAGAAAAAGGCCTCCACCAAAAAGGAGAATTACAGACCAATATCCCTGATGAACATGGATGCAAAGATTCTCGCCAAAATACTAGCCAATAAGATACAACAGTACATTAAAAGGATTATTTGCCATCACCAAGTGGGATTTATTCCTCAGCTGCAAGGGTGGTTCAATAGCCACAAATCAATCTATGTGATACACTACGTAAATAAAAGAAAGGACAAGAACCATATGATCTTCTCAGTTGATGCAGAAAAAGCATTTGACAAAATATAGCATTCTTTCTTGATTAAAACTCTACACAATGTAGGAATAGAGGGAACATACCTCAATATCAAAATCATATCATATATGAAGAGCCCACAGCTCATTCTCAATGGGGAAAAACTGAGAGCTTTTCCCCTAAGGTCAGGAACATGACAGGGATGTTCACTATCACCACTGCTGTTCAACACAGTATCAGAAGTCCTAGCCTCAGCAACCAGACAAAAAAAAGAAATAAAAGGCATCTGAATCAGCAAAGAAGAAGTCAAACTCTCACTCTTTGCAGATGACATGATACTCTACGTGGAAGACCCAAAAGACTCCGCCCCAAAACTACCAGAACTCATACAGGAATTCAGCAAAGTGGCAGGATATAAAAATCAATGCACAGGAATCAGGTGCATTTCTATACACTAACGATGAGAGAGAAGAAAGAAAATTTAAAGAGTCAATCCCATTTACAATTGCCCCCAAAACTAAAAGATATGTAAGAATAAACCTAACCAAGGAGGCAAAGGATCTGTACTCAGAAAACTATACAACATTGATATTGAGAAAACACAAAGAAATGGAAAAATGTTCCATGTTCATGAATGGGAAGAACAAATATTGTTAAAATGTTTATGATACCTAGAGCAATCTGCACATTCAGTGCAATCCCTATCAAAATACCATCAACTTTTTTTCACAGAGCTGGAACAAATAATCCTAAAATTTGTATGGAACCAGAAAAGACCTCAAATAGCCAGAGGAATGTGAAAAAAGAAAACCAAAGCTGGTGGCATCACAATGCCAGACTTCAAGCTCTATTCCAAAGCTGTAGTCATCAAGAAAATATGGTACTGCCATAAAAACAGACACATAGATCAACAGAACAGAATAGAGAGCCCAAAAGCAGACCCTCAACTCTATCTTTGACAAAGCAGGAAACTAATCTTCGACAAAGCAGGAAAGAATGTCCAATGGAAAAGACAGTCTCTTCAACAAATGGTGTTGGGAAAATTGGACAGCCACATGCAGAAGAATGAAACCGGACCATTTCCTTACACCAAACACAAAAATAGACTCAAAATGGAAAAATACGTAAATGTGAGATAGGAATCCATCAAATTCCTAGAGGAGAACACAGGCAGAACCTCTCTGACCTGGGCTGCAGCAATTTCTTGCTAGACACGTCTCCAAAGGCCAAAGAAACAAAAATAAACATGAACTATTGGGACTTCATCAGGATAAAAAGCTTTTGCACAGCAAAGGAAACAGTTAACAAAACTAAAAGGCAACCTGTGGAATGGGAGAAGATGACATATCAGATAAAGGGCTAGTATCCATAATCTATAAAGAACTTATCAAATTCAACACCCAAAAAATAAAAACCCAGCCAAGAAATGGGCAGAAATGAACAGACATTTCTTCAGAAAAGACATTCAAATGACTAACAGACACATGAAAAATGCTCAACATCACCTGGATCAGGAAAATACAAATTAAAACCACAATGAAATCCCACCTCACACCAGTAAGAATGGCTAAAATTAACAAGACAGGGAACTACACATATTGGGGAAGATGTGGAGAAAGGGGCGCCTTCTTACACTGTTGGTGGGAATGCTGGTGCAATCATTCTGGAAAACAGTATGGAGGTTCCTCAAAAAGTTGAAAACTGAGCTACCCTATGATCTATCAATTGCACTACTGGTATTTACCCCAAAGATACAAATGTAGTGATCCAAAGGGTACCTGCACCCCAATATTCATAGCAGCAATGTCCACAACAGCCAAGCTATGAAAAGAGCCCGGGTGTCCATTAACAGATGAATGGATAAAGAAGGTGCGGCATATATATACATATACATACACACACACACACACACACATATATATATGAATAATACTCGGTCATCAAAAAAATGAGATCATGCCATTTACAATGACATGGATAGAACTAGAATGTATCATGCTAAGTGAAATAAGCCAATCAGAGAAAAACAATTATCATATGATTTCACTGGTATGAGGAATTTAAGAAACAAAACAGAGGATCATAGAGGGAGAGAGGAAAAAATAAAACAATATGAAGTCAGGGAGGGAGACAAACCATAAAAGACTTTTAATCATAGGAAACAAACTGAGGGCTGCTTGAGGGGAGGAGGTGAGGGCATGGGGTAACATGAGGGTGAGGGACATTAAGGAGGGCTTGTGATTAATGAGAACTGGGTGTTATATAAGACTGAGGAATCAGTGGACTCTACCTCTGAAACCAGTAATACATTATATGTTAATTAACTAAATTTAAATTTAAAAAATTTATTAAAAAAAAAACAAAAATTGCCTAACACAAATCCCACACAGATACCAATCAAATTATTAACCATTTCTTTATCATTCAAATGATTCGAAGTCACATTTAATGTTAAAATTCAGTTTGGCCAAGAACAAAACAGACCCAGAATTTTTCAATTATTTTTGAATCAGGTATGTACAAAACATTTGAATATGAACTTAAAGACAGCTTTAAAATTTTTAGTATACAATGTAAATTGATTACACATTGAAACCAGCACAACTTACTTCTATTAGGACTCTTTGAGAAATGAAACCTTGTCTTAGGACCAAGTCAATAATTTTTTAATTGATAATGAAATAATACTTACTTGCTGAGTATGAATAAAAAAATACATAATGAAAAGTACCTTAAGGAAATATTTTTTAAAATTTTTGCATAAAGGAATAATATACTTATCATAATAAAGACCAAGTAAAATGGAATATCATTCAAGAAAATGGAAATAATACATGAATGTTCATTAATATTTGCAATATGTTTATCAGATTCTAATTTTAGGGATAAAATCAAATCCCAAAACAAGGCATTTTAGTAAACATGAAATCAGTATAGTTACTTACTGTATAAGAGAAGCTCTTTCAAAGTATTGAATGGCTTTTTCACAAAACTGGGTGTCAATGTAATAAGCTCCAAGCCACTCAATGACTTCAATGTTAGAGGGGAAATACCTGTATGACTGGAAAGAATATGGAATGTGAGAATACAACATCAGTGACAACGTATAATTTACACCTCAACATTTTACCTACTAAATGGACTGTTATCCAATGTGAAGTTTCTTAGTAAAAAAGTGTGAGCTGTCATAAGTACTTTCTAAGTTTGGAAACTATAAGATTTAGAAAACTTAACATTTGTTTGATATATTTTTAAATTACCTATCAATAGCTTTTTGATGTACTGATAGATGATCTGAGTCAAATTAAATAACAGAATTAAAAAGAGATGAAAATAATGCTTCAAGGGAACAATTCTTACCTTTAATTTTCTTATTAAATTAATAAAGAACTAACTTTATATTCCACAAGTGCTTTATTTTATTTTAAATCACTCTTCATTTAAAACTGGCAAGCACTTCTAAATTTTAAAGATGAAAAGGACTGCTGACTGTTTTATAACAATTTGTAAAAAGCTAAGAAGTAGAAGGAAAGTAAGATTATACCTACCTCATAGTAATATTGAAATGCTTGGGATTTATCCCCTTCACTATCGTATAATTCTCCTAGTTTAGACAAAGCTCTAGAATCGGTTGGAACAACACTGATCAGCTGCATTAACCATTCAATAGCTTGATTGGGATCTTCCATTAATTCATACCTTGGAAATTTTTAGTTAAGGATAACACAATTTTTCAAAATTCATTGATCAGTAAGGAAACCGAAAAACAACATTACAATAAACATATTTCTTAGCCTATAGTAATGTGCTATTTCGTACTGGTTACTCTGAATTTCTTCAAGGATGGGGATGAAAAATGGAGCACTGTACACTCATGTTCATGTATACCTTTTTGTTTTTCCTTTTGCTTCATTACTATCGACTAAAACCAACTCCTAAATCTCTAGCAGAATTACCAGCTTACTCTTTTTTTTTTTTTTTTATTTACAGCATAACAGTGTTCATTGTTTTGGCATCACACCCAGTGCTCCATGCAGTACGTGCCCTCCCTATAACAGCTTACTCTTTTATCCAATAACAGCACTATCCAAAATTTGTCCTTAATAAAAATGCCTGCAAGTTGTGTTCAAATTATTCTACCTCTCTTAGTATGTCCAACATATCAAGGGAAGAGTTTCCCCTAATTAGTTTATAAACCCCAAATAGGAATTTCTTTTTTTTGAGTTTTTGTGCCTAGTAAATCCTCTGCATACACTGAAATAATTTATTCCCACCAATACTTATTGACTATTTATTTTTATATTAACTAACTATCTTAGTGAAATGAAAATATTCCAACACAAAATTTTACTTAAAAAGAAGAATCTTGAAATAAGTCAATCGGAGAAAGACAACTATCATATGATCTCCCTGCTATGAGGACATGGAGAAGCAACATGGGGGGGTAGGGGGATAGGAGAAGAATAAATGAAACAAGATGGGATTGGGAGGGAGACAAACCATAAATGACTCTTAATCTCACAAAACAAACTGGGGGTTGCTGGGGGGAGGTGGGATTGGGAGAGGGGGAGCGGGCTATGGACATTGGGGAGGGGAGGCGAACCATAAGAGACTATGGACTCTGAAAAACAACCAGAGGGTTTTGAAGGGTCAGGGGTGGGAGGTTGGGGGAACAGGTGGTGGGTAATGGGGAGGGCACGTTTTGCATGGAGCACTGGGTGTTGTGCAAAAAGAATGAATACTGTTACGCTGAAAAAATAAATAAAATGGAAAAAAAAAAAAAGTAAAAAAAAAAAATAAAAAAAGATTTTATTTATTTAAGAGGGAAAGAGAGAGAGAGAGCATGAGCAGGGGAAGAGGCAGAGGGAAAGAAGCAGACTTCCCATTGAGCTGGGAACCTAACATGGTGCTCAATCCCAGGACCCTGAGATCATCACCTAAGCCAAAGGCAGACACTTAACCAACTCAGCTACCCAGGTGCTCCAAACATCTTGTTTTTAATGATGACAAATGTAATATCATAAGAGAAACATAAAACCAAGAAAATGTATTCAAACAGCCTTAAACATAGCAATTCCTTAACTGAAGCCAAACTGATTCTTAACAGTGTAAGTATAAGATCATGATAGTGGCAGTTTCAGAGAGATCATATGGACAAAACAAAAAAGCTAAAAGGAATAAACATGAAACTAACTGCTCTAAAAATAATTTTTTCATTAAAAAATGTTTTATGTACTCTAACAAAAGTAGAGCAGATAGTATTTAAAATTATTAATGGTACACCTTATAACATACTTTTTTCTAATATATTTCTATAAAATTTATATCAAAATAATGCTATCTTAAACACCTACATAAGATTTTAAACTTGGGGTACCTGGGTAGCTCAGTCAGGCAACCATCTCTTGATTTCGGCTCAGGTCACGATCTCAGGGTCACAGGATCAAGCCCCATGTCGAGCTCCCCACGCAACAGGGAGTATGCTTCTCTCTCTCTTCCTCTGCCCAACCCCCTCTCTGAAGATAAATAGAATCTTTTTTTTAAAAAGAGAGGTTTTAACCTTTCCTGGAACACCCAGATTGCATGGTCAATTAAGTAATCGACCCTTGGTTTTGGCTCAGGTCATGATCTCTGGGTGGTGACACTGAGTCTTATGATGCATTCTGTGCTGAGTGTGGAGTCTGCTTGAGTTTCTCTCTCCCTCTCCCCATGCTCTTCCCCCCATTCATGCATGTACTCTCTCTCTCAAATAAATAAAATCTTTAAAAAAAGACTTTAACCCTTTCCAAATATTGTTGTGAAGGCTTATTATTTTTAAAATAGAGAAATTGAAATGTTTTTCAAATACTGTCAAAGGCATTAAAAATATTAACATATTTCTGCTTTTTCAACCAAAGGCAAGGGGAAAAAAAACCCCAAACGAAAGAAGGCCAGGAATTGTAGGAGAAACTGACATGGGAGGAATGTTTTCTATTTACATTCCCCGGAGTTCTAAACATAATACTGGCACATACAGCACACAGTCAATAAGTGACTATTGAATGAAGGGAATGAATGACTGAATTCATATAAACTACTGGCTACTTTTGTAGAGTAAAATCCTTTGAAGAGTTATACTCATTAAACGTATACATCAGCTAAAATAATTAAGACAACCAAATTCAACTGAAATTCAATAAATAGTACTAATAAGTAACAAACAATATTTTCCTTTTAAATAGTAAGTTACTTCTTCAAAAATACCCTATAAGACTCAAAGTTAATGCATTCTAAAGTATCTCATCTACAGTCAATGAATAGCTTATATGTATTAATAAACATGTTATACTCAATGATTTCAATTATTTCCAAAAATTAAGAAATAGTAGTTTTAACCTTTAAGTAATTCCTTTTACAATGCAAGTGATCTTTTAAAATAGGATCACCCAAAAAACAGACTCATAACTATAGAAAACAAACAGATTTCAATTATTATTTCCAAAAATTAAGAAATAGTAGTTTTAACCTTTAAGTAATTCCTTTTACAATGCAAGTGATCTTTTAAAATAGGATCACCCAAAAAACAGACTCATAACTATAGAAAACAAACAGATGGCTACCAGAGGGCAGGTGGGTGGGGGGAGTGGATGAAATAGGTGATGGGAATTAAAGAGGGCACTTATCATGATGAGCATTGAGTAATGTACAGAATCACTAACTCACTATGCCATACCTCTGGAACTAATTTAATACTTGTGTTATTAACACCAGTGTTAACTAAATTGGAAACAAAAAAAAAAAAAAACAACAAAACAGGACCACTCAAATATTTTTATCACATATTAATCTGATAGGTTTTAAAATATTATCCTTATCAATTATTTAATTGGCTAAGGTTATTTAATGATTGGTACTAAGTCACCAAATGAATTAACAACTGTCCTCAAGTTTTTCATATAAGATACACATTTGCTATCTGGTAAAGAACTTGGGCACTGTTTCTCAGGATTGCGTGAAGTTTCAGGAAACAATCCAAAGCTTCATCAAGCCGATTTAGCTTCTTATAGGTAAGGCCTTAGAAAGAAAAGAGAAAAAAGCTATAAGCATTATTGGTAGTCATTTTCTCAAAAGTCACAAAATAAATCCATATATATGTAATATTCATCCAGAAGAGAAAATAAAGATGAATAGATTTTTCTTAAAAAAAAAAAAAAAAAACAAGGTGAAGAAGGGGATTTCCATTAACATTTGGCAGACACCAAAACATGTTATAATGCTTTAATGATTGTTAAGTGTTTGAGGGGGACCAGGAATAGAGACATCAGCAGAATACAGAGTTTAGAAACTGACTCAGTTACAGAATTTAAAATCTGTGGGGATTAAGGGACTAGTAACAAAAGGTGCCAGGACAACTGACTACACATGAAACAAAAAAAATGTAGGTTCCTATTTTGAATACATTCAAAACTTATTTTAAAACTAAAAAGAAAAACAAAGATGTAGAAATATGAAAAGAAAATATAGGAAAATGATTTTATCATCTTGGGGAAAAGCAACAAACAAACGAAGCCACACATTTTCAAAAAGCAAAATTTGACTAGACAAATTATTTGACAAAAGAAATACAAAGTTAAAAAGTGAAGCAAAAACTTACAAAGAGAATAAGTAAATATATACCTAGGCAAGAAATCTCCTGCATTAAGGCTTTTACTATTCACTTTCCTTGGCCAGTAATGCTCTTTTCCCACTTACCCACATGGTCACACCCTCCCTTCCTTAATAATATGACTTTAAACTCTCCTTGACTCTGTCTAAAATGGCCAGTTCCTCCCTGCCTCCTCTCCAACCCAGCCAGGTCTTCTTTTTTCCTCTGGCAGGAGATTAAAGACTCTTCTGGGGGAGGAAGGATCCAATTGGCCAACAGGCAGCTCCCCAACTACACAGATCAGACAGATGGCCCTGTAGCAGGGTGCCAGTAAATCAATTTCGCTTGTGGCCTCGGAGATCCTACTCAGCTTTTAGCTGCAAACTCCTAAATGCAAGAAGACAGGCCAAGATCATCAGACAGCTGAGGAGAGTTCGTGACATGAAATATAGTGGATAAAACAAACAAGCAAACCAAAAAAAGTAAAACATACCTATGCAGGGAGAAGAACACTTCAAAAGAAACTTCATTAATATCCCAAGAGATAAGACACAGTATTGCATCAATGTGTTTGCCACACTACAAACTCATGAACAGGAAGAAATGATACCCATGTCAGGTGACCTCTGACAAGCAGGGAAGGGAATAAGACGGTGGTATGCCTCTAGGTCTTATAACATTTTGTTTAAAAACCATACGTGATGTGAATACGACAAAATGTTAAAATGCATTAAGTACAGTTGGTAGGGACATGGTTATTTATTTTTCTGTAAAATTTCTTTATGTTTGAAATTGATCATAATTAAAAAGGGAGAAAATGTTTTTTTTCCCACCTATCAGTTTGGCAAAAGTTAAATATCCAGTATTAACATGAATGTGGGAAATCAGTCTCATACACTATGGTGGTACATAAATTGGAAAAGTCTTTTTAGAGGGCAAGAGACAACATCTATCCAAATTTTACATGTGTATTATTTTGGAATTATTAGTTCCATTAAAAATAATCTACAATCCAAGAATATCCTTTTCAATTTTTTGTTACAAGGAAGTCAACTTTTCCATCTAATGAACTGGAGTTCTTTAAGCCAACTTAAGAAAAGAGAGAAAAAAAAAAAAAAAAGAAAAGAGAGAAAAAAAATTATAAAGGAGAAAACCAAAGAAAGCAATGTGGCCTGTTTTACTTACCAATATTGTAAAGTGCTTCAGTACAAGAAGAATCATTTCTTAGAGCCTCTTTATAGAATTCAGCTGCCTTCTCATAATCACCATTTGCAAAAACTGTATTCCCTTTATTAGTGAGAGCTGAGGGATTATATCTATCAGAGTTCACAGCTAAATCTGCATAGCTGCTGGCTTGTGCAAATTCATTTTCCTAAATAAAGTACAAAACATACACAAAATATTTGGAGTTTATCAAATATCTTTTCTCTCTGTTCTCGATTACAGACATGATAAACAGATTTTCTGAGATTATAAATATAATAAACAAATATTTTACATATCTTGGTCTTGACAGGCTTATTCTACAAAAGATTTTTAATCAGCAAGCTCCTTCAACTACCCAAGTTTCTTAGGACTGATTTCTTCAGAGACCCATGGTTTGAATAACAACACTAATTACATGTAAGTGGCTCCAGTCTGAATGCCCAAATTTCACATCGCAACTGCAATATTATGTTTCCCAAACCTAAAGCACTGAAAGAGCTAAAAAGGCATCATTCTCCTTTCTGCTCCTCAAATTGATTGTGTCACCTACTAGGATTTGCATTTCTAGCAAAAAATTGTCTTCTGTCTCCTCTGCCAAGTGTTCCATCAGGACCTTGCCTTCATTCACTTAAGCTGCAGGGACCTTTCAATTCTTAAATAGCACAGCATTTGTGCTGTGTCCACTTGCTTAAGGTAAGAACCAGATTTCCTAGAATCCTAGTAGCCCCTTCCCCCATGGTTCTTTTCTAGAGTCGGCTGTAGGAAACTTGTAGGACACGTGGAATGCAGCCATGAAGCAGTAGCTTTTACTCTCTGAAGGTCTTTTTCCGGTCATCGGTGGCAGGATTGTTGCCGAAATGCCTATGGGTTTCAGCCTGTCCTCATTCCTCATTAGACTCCACATCTGGCTCTTCTTCCCAACTGTGCTGTCCCTGCTGACCACAGTGACCCAGATCTCTGATGGGGCTTGGCTCTGGACCCAAAGAGGAGGCAATAGTGCAGAGGCAATTGCTTTCCATAGGGCTTTCCATGAAGGCCCCCTTTTGGTGGCTGCCGGACATGCTTGGCCACTAACTCACTGATGGGTGATCCCTGTTCAGATCCTCTGACTCTCCTTCCGCACCTTCACCGCCATAGCTCCTCCATCACTGTGTAAGTTCTGGTTCCCAGATCCCTTCTCCCTAAACACTCACAGTGACTGCTTCCCTGAGTGAGCTTTTAAAAAACTGAGATACAATTCACATTTCTAAAAATGTACACTTCTGTGGCATTTAATACATTCGCAAAAAGTTATACCACCATCATCAATATCTATTTTCAGAATATTTTTACACCCCCCCCCCCAAAGATGTCCTGCACCGATCAGCAGTCATTCCCCATTCCCCCTCCCATGCTGGCCCCTGGCAGACACTTACCTGCTTTCCATCTCCATGGATTTGCCTATTCTGGACATTTCGTAATAAATACAATCATATAATAGGTGGCTTTTTATGTCTGGCTTCCTTCACTTAGCAAAATGTTTCCAAGGTTCATCCATGTTATATTATGCATCAATGCTTCATCCCTGTATATAGCTCAATAACATCTCGTTGTATGGATAGGCCACATTTTGTCTATGCATTCATAGACACCTTGAGTTGTGCCCACCCACTTTTGTTTGCTATGAATAATGTTATGAACATCATGTATTTGATATAAAAATTGGTACCTAAAAGTGGGGTGCTGCTGTCATAAAAACTAAAACATATAACCTTGTCTTTTGGACTAGGCAGTAGGCAAAATTTAGAGAAGCATTAGAACCACATTAGTGGATGCTGGAGAGGCAGTAAGTATTGCTATCAGAGGCTGGGTAAACAGCAAGTCATATTTTGCAATCATAAAACAATTGGGAAAACTGGCATCTACATTGACTTGGAAGTTAGAAAGTGTACTTAGTAAGTGTGTGCACGTGGCCAAGGAGGTTTCCAGGCAGGAGGTTTAAAGTGCCAATTAACTTACATTTTTTTTTAAATGTCTAGGAATTTATTCCACAGAAGAAATCATGGTAGCATTCCAAGATTTATATATTAAATATTTTTTTTGATGTTTTAATTTATTTTTTTCAGCGTAACAGTATTCATTGTTTTTGTACAACACCCAGTGCTCCATGAAATACGTGCCCTCCCTATTACCCACCACCTGGTTCCCCCAACCTCAAACCCCCGACCCTTCAAAACCCTCAGGTTGTTTTTCAGAGTCCATAGTCTCTTATGGTTCGCCTCCCCTTCCAATCTTTTCTTTTTTTATAAACATATAATGTATTTTTATCCCCAGGGGTACAGGTCTGTGAATCGCCAGGTTTACACACTTCACAGCACTCACGATAGCACATACCCTCCCCAATGTCCATAACCCCCTCCCCCTCTCCCAACCCCACCTGCCCCCAGGAACCCCCAGTTTGTTTTGTGAGATTAAGAGTCATTTATGGTTTGTCTCCCTCCCAATCCCATCTTGTTTCATTTATTCTTCTCCTATCCCCCTAGCCCCCATGTTGCATCTCCATGTCCTCATATCAGGGAGATCATATGATAGTTGTCTTTCTCCGATTGACTTATTTCACTAAGCATGATACCCTCTAGTTCCATCCACATTGTCGCAAATGGCAAGATTTCATTTCTTTTGATGGCTGCATAGTATTCCATTGTGTATATATACCACATCTTCTTTTTCCATTCATCTGTTGATGGACATCTAGGTTCTTTCCATAGTTTGGCTATTGTAGACATTGCTGCTATAAACATTCAGATACACGTGCCCCTTCGGATCACTGCGTTTATATCTTTAGGGTAAATACCCAGTAGTACAATTGCTGGGTCATAGGGTAGTTCTATTTTCAACATTTTGAGGAACCTCCATGCTGTTTTCCAGAGTGGTTGCACCAGCTTGCATTCCTACCAACAGTGGAGGACGGTTCCCCTTTCTCTGCATCCTCGCAAGCATCTGTCATTTCCTAACTTGTTAATTTTAGCCATTCTGACTGGTGTGAGGTGATACCTCATTGTGGTTTGGATTTGTATTTCCCTGATGCCGAGTGACGTGGAGCACTTTTTCATGTGTCTGCTGGCCATCTGGATGTCTACTTTGCAGAAATGTCTGTTCACGTCCCCTGCCCATTTCTTGATTGGATTGTTTGTTCTTTGGGTGTTGACTTTGCTAAGTTCCTTATAGATTTTGGACACTAGCCCTTTATCTGATATGTCGTTTGTGAATATCTTCTCCCATTCTGTCAGTTGTCTTTTGGTTTTGTTAACTGTTTCCTTTGCTGTGCAAAAGCTTTTGATCTTGGTGAAATCCCAATAGTTCATTTTTGCCCTTGCTTCCCTTGCCTTTGCCGATGTTCCTAGGAAGATGTTCCTGCGGCTGAGGTCGAAGAGGTTGCTGCCTGTGTTCTCCTCAAGGATTTTGATGGATTCCTTTCTCACATTGAGGTCCTTCATCCATTTTGAGTCTATTTTCGTGTGTGGTGTAAGGAAGTGGTCCAATTTCATTTTTCTGCATGTGGCTGTCTAATTTTCCCAGCACCATTTATTGAAGAGGCTGTCTTTTTTCCATTGGACATTCTTTCCTGCTTTGTCGAAGATTCGTTGACCATAGAGTTGAGGGTCGATTTCTGGGCTCTCTATTCTGTTCCACTGATCTATGTGTCTGTTTTTGTGCCAGTACCATGCTGTCTTGATGATGACAGCTTTGTAATAGAGCTTGAAGTCCGGAATTGTGATGCCACCCACTTTGGCTTTCATTTTCAATATTCCTTTGGCTATTCGAGGTCTTTTCTGGTTCCATATAAATTTTAGGATTATTTGCTCCATTTCTTTGAAAAAAATGGATGGTATTTTGATAGGGATCGCATTAAATGTGTAGATTGCTTTAGGTAGCATAGACATTTTCACAATATTTATTCTTCCAATCCAGGAGCATGGAACATTTTTCTATTTCTTTGTGTCTTCCTCAATTTCTTTCATGAATACTTTATAGTTTTCTGAGTATAGGTTCTTAGCCTCTTTGGTTAGGTTTATTCCTAGGTATCTTATAGTTTTGGGTGCAATTGTAAATGGGATTGACTCCTTAATTTCTCTTTCTTCTGTCTTGTTGTTGGTGTACAGAAATGCAACTGATTTCTGTGCATTGATTTTATATCCTGACACTTTACTGAATTCCTGTACAAGTTCTAGCAGTTTTGGAGTGGAGTCTTTTGGGTTTTCCACATATAGTATCATATCATCTGCGAAGAATGATAGTTTGACTTCTTCTTTGCCGATTTGGATGCCTTTAATTTCTTTTTGTTGTCTGATTGCTGAGGCTAGGACTTCTAGTACTATGTTGAATAGCAGTGGTGATAATGGACATCCCTGCCATGTTCCTGACCTTAGCGGAAAAGCTTTCAGTTTTTCTCCATTGAGAATGATATTTGTGGTGGGTTTTTCATAGATGGCTTTGATAATATTGAGGTATGTGCCCTCTATCCCTACTCTCTGAAGAGCTTTGATCAGGAAGGGATGCTGTACTTTGTCAAATGCTTTTTCAGCATCTATGGAGAGTATCATATGGTTCTTGTTCTTTCTCTTATTAATGTGTTCTATCACATTGATTGATTTGCGGATGTTGACTCAACCTTGCAGCCCTGGAATAAATCCCACTTGATCGTGGTGAATAATCCTTTTAGTGTACTGTTGAATCCTATTGGCTAGTATTTTGGTGAGAATTTTTGCATCTGTGTTCATCAAGGATATTGGTCTGTAGTTCTCCTTTTTAGTGGGATCCTTGTCTGGTTTTGGGATCAAGGTGATGCTGGCCTCATAAAATGAGTTTGGAAGTTTTCCTTCCATTTCTATTTTTTGGAACAGTTTCAGGAGAATAGGAATTAGTTCTTCTTTAAATGTTTGGTAGAATTCCCCTGGGAAGCCGTCTGGCCCTGGGCTTTGGTTTGTTTGGAGATTTTGGATGACTGTTTCAATCTCCTTACTGGTTATGGGCCTGTTCAGGTTTTCTATTTCTTCCTGGTTCAGTTGTGGTAGTTTATATGTCTCTAGGAATGCCTCCATTTCTTCCAGATTGTCAAATTTGTTGCCGTGGAGTTGCTCATAGTATGTTCTTATAATTGTCTGTATTTCTTTGATGTTAGTTGTGATCTCTCCTCTTTCATTCATGATTTTATTTATTTGGGTCCTTTCTCTTTTCTTTTTGATGAGTCTGGCCAGGGGTTTATCAATCTTATTGATTCTTTCAAAGAACCAGCTCCTAGTTTCATTGAATTTTTCTATTGTTTTTTTGGTTTCTATTTCATTGATTTCTGCTCTGATCTTTATGATTTCTCTTCTCCTGCTGGATTTAGGGTTTCTTTCTTGTTCTTTCTCCAGCTCCTTTAGGTGTAGGGTTAGGTTGTGTACTTGAGACCTTTCTTGTTTCTTGAGAAAGGCTTGTACCGCTATATATTTTCCTCTCAGGACTGCCTTTGCTGTGTCCCACAGATTTTGAACTGTTGTGTTTTCATTATCATTTGTTTCCATGAATTTTTTCAATTCTTCTTTAATTTCCTGGTTGACCCATTCATTCTTTAGAAGGATGCTGTTTAGTCTCCATGTATTTGGGTTCTTTCCAGCTTTCCTCTTGTGATTGAGTTCTAGCTTCAGAGCATTGTGGTCTGAAAATATGCAGGGAATGATCCTAATCTTTTGATACCAGTTGAGACCTGATTTGTGACCCAGGATGTGATCTATTCTGGAGAAGGTTCCATGTGCACTAGAGAAGAATGTGTATTCTGTTGCTTTGGGATGAAATGTTCTGAATAGATCTGTGATGTCCATCTGGTCCAGTGTGTCATTTAAGGCCTTTATTTCCTTGTTGATCTTTTGCTTGGATGATCTGTCCATTTCAGTGAGGGGGGAGTTAAAGTCCCCTACTATTATTGTATTATTATTGATGTGTTTCTTTGATTTTGTTATTAATTGGTTTATATAGTTGGCTGCTCCCACGTTAGGGGTATAGATATTTAAAATTGTTAGATCTTCTTGTTGGACAGAAGCTTTGGGTATGATATAGTGTCCTTCTTCATCTCTTATTATACTCTTTGGCTTAAAATCTAATTGATCTGATATAAGGATTGCCACCCCAGCTTTTTTCTGATGCCCATTAGCATGGTAAATTGTTTTCCACCCCCTCACTTTCAATCTGGAGGTGTCTTTGCGTCTAAAATGAGTTTCTTGTAGGCAACATACTGATGGGTTTTGTTTTTTTATCCATTCTGATACCCTGTGTCTTTTGATTGGGGCATTTAGTCCATTAACATTCAGGGTAACTACTGACAGATATGAATTTAGTGCCATTATTAGCCTGTAAGGTGACTGTTACTGTGTATTGTCTCTGTACCTTTCTGATCTACTACTTTTAGGCTCTCTCTTTGCTTAGAGGACCCCTTTCAATATTTCCTGTAGAGCTGGTTTGGTGTTTGCAAATTCTTTCAGTTTTTGTTTGTCCTGGAAGCTTTTGATCTCTCCTTCTATTTTCAATGATAGCCTAGCTGGATAGAGTATTCTTGGCTGCATGTTTTTCTCGTTTAGTGCTCTGAATATATCATGCCAGCTCTTTCTGGCCTGCCAGGTCTCTGTGGATAAGTCTGCTGCCAATCTTATATTTTTACCATTGTATGTTACAGACTTCTTTTCCCTGGCTGCTTTCAGGATTTTCTCTTTGTCACTAAGACTTGTAAATTTTACTATTAGGTGACGGGGTGTGGACCTATTCTTGCTGACTTTGAGGGGGGTTCTCTGCATCTCCTGGATTTTGATGCTTGTTCCCTTTGCCATATTAGGGAAATTCTCTCCAATGATTCTCTCCAATAGACCTTCTGTTCCCCTCTCTGTTTCTTCTTCTTCTGGAATCCCAATTATTCTAATGTTGTTTCGTCTTATGGTGTCACTTATCTCTCGAATTCTCCCCTCGTGGTCCAGTAGCTGTTTGTCCCTCTTTTGCTCGGCTTCTTTATTCTCTGTCATTTGGTCTTCTATATCACTAATTCTCTCTTCTGCCTCATTGATCCTAGCAGTGAGAGCCTCCATTTTTTATTGCACCTCATTAATACCTTTTTAAATTTCAACTTGGTTAGATTTTAGTTCTTTAATTTCTCCAGAAAGGGCTTTTATATCTCCAGAGAGGGTTTCTCTAATATCTTCCATGCCTTTTTCAAGCCCGGCTAGAACATTCAGAATCGTCATTCTGAACTCTTGATCTGACATATTACCAATGTCTGTGTTGATTAGGTCCCTAGCCTTCGGTACTGCCTCTTGTTCTTTTGTTTGTGGTGATTTTTTCCCCCTTGTCATTTTGTCCAGATAAGACAAGGCGGAAAAAATCACCGGATTTTTTTCATATCAGAGGATATGAAGGATCAAATAAAATACTAAAAGGGTGGCAAAGACCCCAGAAAAATGCGCTGTAACCAAATCAGAAGAGACCCCAAATTGTGGGGGGGAGAAAGGGGATAAAAAGAGGTTCAGGAAAAAAAAAAGAAAAAAATTTAAAAAATAAAACAAATAAAGAAAAAATATAAAAAAGAAAGAAAAAATATATATATTTAGATAAACTAGTCAAAAACGTTAAAAAAGAAAAAGGTAAAAGTTTTAAAAAATTTAGCAGAAGAAGAAAAAAGAAAGAAAAAAAAATTGAAAAAAGAAAAAAAAAATTGAATTAACCGCAAGACTAAAGAATCATGGGGAGAAAGCCATGAGTTCCGTGCTTTGCTTTCTCCTCCTCTGGAATTCACTGCTGTCTTAGGAATTGAACCTGCTTTCCTTGATAGATGAACTTCGTTCTGGCTGGATATTTTGTTGATCTTCTGGGGGAGGGGCCTGTTGTAGTGACTCTCAAATGTCTTTGCCTGAGGCGGGATTGCACCGCCCTTACCTGCGGCCGGACTAAGTAATCTGCTTGGGTTCGCTTTAGGGAGCTTCTGTTCCCTGAACGCTTTCCGTAGAGTTCCGGAGGACAGGAATGAAAATGGCGGCCTCCCAGTCTCCGGCTCGGAGGAGCCGAAAGCCTGGGGCCCCACTCCTCAGTGCATCCCCAGAGGACAGTACCCAATCACTCCCGTATCCCCAGCCTCTAGCCGGGCTCCGAGCTCACCCAGCCCGCGACCAGTTCAAGGTAATCCCGAGCTGAGAGCTCAGTCCTCAGCTCTGTCTCTGTAGCCGGCTTCTCTGTTCTAATACCTGCGAGCTGTGGGACACTCCGACACCCCCGATCCTTCTGTGACCCTGCGGGACCTGGGGCCACGCTGACCCCACATGGGCTTCACCCTGGTTTAGCCTCTGGAGCAATGTCCCTCAGTGGAACAGACTTTTAAAAGTCCTGATTTTGTGCTCTGTTGCTCCGCCGCTTGCCGGGAGCCGGCCCCTCCCCCACGGTCTATCTTCCCGTCGTTTTAGATTCACTTCTCCGCCAGTCCTTTCAGAAAGTGGTTGATTTTCTGTTTCTAGAATTGCTGTTCTTCTTCTCTTCGATCTCCTGTTGGATTTGTAGGTGTTTGCAATGTTTAGATAAGCTATCGAGCTGATCTCCTGCTACCTGATGTAGTCTCAGCCTGCTACTTCGACATCTTGACTCCTCCTCCCCAATTAATTTACTTTAACTGGGCATGATAAAGTACACAGAGAGAAAGGAGCTTAAGAGAGAACTGTTCAGATTTTCCAACTTGAATTTAGAAGAAATATAGAAAAACCAGGACCTGTTGGGCTGGACAATAAAATTATTTCATATCTCTAGTTTCTCTTAGCAGCAAGAGTCTCAGAGTAAGAACTGGTTGCAGGGTAGAGATCACATCAAGGGTGTGGCTGTAATACCCTTTGGAACCCTCTCAGAAAGATTTAAGGTAGTGAGTAGCAAAGCTGACCCTCTCTCTCAGGTAGAAAAAAGCTTCCAAGTATCTTTGGGACTCTATTCCACAAAAGCCTTGTACACCTATGTGGAAAGGGAAGGGGTCTGCCTTGAAAAGAACTGTGGATGTGGCACCCCCAATAAGATTTATAGAAAACCTGCCAAGTTTTTAAGGGAACTGTACCAGCTGAAGTGTTGCCAGCTTGGATTAAAGGGACACAGTCCAAAATGAAAGAAGACCTGTGGGTCCCCAATTTTTCTGGGAAGCAAGCAAGCTAAGAAAGTTAATCAGCTGCAAGTATAGGTTATTATTATTATTATTATTTTTTTTTTGGTAAAAGGAAGGTGTCCTCTGAAAGCAGAGCCAAGAGCAACAGAGCCCAAAGGATTGGGGGTATCACTCCCAAGGATCAAAGATGGACCCTGATGAATATTCCCTTTTCCTACTTTAGGGGCACTGGCCCCATGTACTTAGTTAGATTTATGACCAATTTAGAACCAGTGTCTGCTAGGTACCTCCATCTTACCCCTTTTGAACAAGAGTATTTGTTACAGTTACCCTGTTCTTTTTGCACCACAGGATGTTAAGTCTTTGGAAGAGATGGCATATTTTTTTGTTCCCAGACCTTTGGATCAAGAGGCCCTGTGTCTGAGAAAGCCCCATCTCTATTTAGACCTGATGCTGTGAGTGGTGAGACTATGAGTGTCCTTGGAGGGGTAATCACTTGCATATGGAAAGGATGCACTGAATGCAGGCACGTGATAGATTGTTAAAATAAAGGTCCCAAAGAGTCACACCTCCCAGTATTCAGGCCCTTAGATGGTTCTCTCCCATGTTTGCTTTGCCCAAAAAGAATAACAACAAACTCAATGCACACAGGAGCCTGATAAGTACCCGAGTGCCCTGGGGTCTCATCCTACAGACCCTATCCCATGTAAGAAGTCTGGGCTCCCCTGCCAGAGAAGGAGGAGGAGGAATGAGTTGCTGGTCAGCAGCTCAGATGCTGATGTGAGGGAGGCACTGGAACCATGCAGCCTCAGTCAAGCCTCAGAATATGGCAGGAGGATGAGTGACCCCAGGCCAGACCAGCAGAAGGACCATCCAAGTGAACCCACATTTTCAGGTAGAATATGAGCTAATACACAGTTATTTTAAGCCACTATGTTTTGGGGCAGCTTATTACAGAACAATAGAAACTGATACAACTACACACTGGATACCAACAATACATATCCAATCATGTATCATGTATATAACTATGTACCAGACTCACAATTTTGCCCCAAAACAACTATTTTCCTCAGAACGATGTGCAACAAATTACTGATCAGATACTGTGATGACTCTCCTTGGTTGACTAAATTTAACTATTTTTCTTCTTTTTTAAAAAATCTTCTTAGTCTCTGCCCAAACATTCATCCAACTTTGGTCACTAATTTAACCATTCTGTCACTCTATGATAATAATGTCCATTTGGTCACTAATTTAACCATTTTCACAAAAATTACAAAGGATTTTCTAAATTCAAATGTAATGGCTGTAATGGAGACTGCGTTTCAGCCCCCCATACTTGCCTTCAGAAGTGCTGGGAATGTTGCTGGCCATCAGCCTCAGCTGTCAGCCCTCTCTGTGAATCACTCTAGCCCAAAGAGAAAGAGGCACCTTGCTCAAAGTCACACCCCCTTCCTGGTGAGCAGGCTGTAATCCAATGACTGGTTGATGCAGAGGTACAAAGGCCCACCCCAGCCATCCCAATTCAGAGGGTCCAGCAGGGTTGGCTAAGACTTGTAGTGACTATGTCACGGCCCAACTTCCTTCTCCACTCACTGCTGCTTCCAATCCTTCTCTCTTTCCAATCCTTCTCTCTGAGGTGCTGATCCAAAGAGATCTGCCCAGTAAACTTTATGAAAGCTCATATCCAATTCATGAGTTTGCTGTCTCACCAGCGAAAGTGGCCTTTTCATTCTTGTCTACTACCTCTCTGATTTCAATGTTATATACTTCCTCTTGGTGCCTGCCTTTACTTCAGACATCATACTGTAGTTCTTTTCTGGTCTTCTTGATCTGAGTCTTATTTTTGTGTCTTTAATGTATGTGAATCCCAAAGTTAGTTCTCAGTTCTGCACTACACTCTCACACCTGGAAATACTTTCTATTGTCTTAGTTCAGGCTGCTATAGCAAAATATTACAGATTGGCTTAAAGAGCAACATTTATTTCTCATAATTCTGGAGGCTGGGAGATCCAAGATCAAGGCGCCAGCAAATGTGGATTTGGTCAAAGTCACTTCCTGGTTTGCAGGTGGCTTCCTTGCTGTGTCCTCACATGGCAGAGAGAGGGCTCTGGTTCCTCCTTTTCTGGTAATGGTCCTAATCCCATCAGGGGACTCTCATAACTTCATCCGTCTCATGAGTTCATCTAACCCTAATTATCTTTCAAAGTCCTTATCTCCAAATACAGTCACATTGGGGGACTGGGCTTCAACCAACTGAGCCGCCCAGGTGTCTCTCCACTGAATTTCTGAAGCACTCATCACCTATATTAATTTATTGTTCCCTACTTTCAACCAAATTTCCTTCTTCCCTCCTAGGCTACCTGCATGCTTCTTTTTTTTTTTTTAAGATTTTATTTGTTTATTTGACAGACAGAGATTATAAGTAGGCAGAGAGGCAGGCGGTGGTGGGGAGGGAGAGGGAAACAGACTCCTCACTGAGCAGAGCCTGATGTGGGGCTCGATCCCAGGACCCTGGGATCATGACCCGAGCCGAAGGCAGAGGCTTTAACCCACTGAGCCACCCAGGTGCCCCCTGCATGCTTCCTTTGTTCCAAATTAAGAAAGTGCCCTTTTAGTGAGCTTCTAGGCTTTTGGTATCCCCAAGATTGGGATCCAGCAGATGCTCAAAGTGCGTTTTTTTTTTTTTTTTTTTAAAGATTTTATTTATTTATTTGACAGAGAGAGAGATCACAAGCAGGCAGAGAGGCAGGCAGAGAGAGAGGAGGAAGCAGGCTCCCCGCGGAGCACAGAGCCCGATGCGGGGCTCAATCCCAGGACCCTGAGATCATGACCTGAGCCAAAGGCAGCGGCTTAATCCACTGAGCCACCCAGGCGCCCCTCAAAGTGCGCTTCTTATGGATAACACTATATCTTACATAAATCATTTAACCTGAAACATCATTTTCTTTACTTTTTTTTTTTTTTAAGATTTTATTTATTTATTTGACAGACAGATCACAAGTAGGCAGAGAGGCAGGCAGAGAGAGAGAGAGGAGGAAGCAGGCTCCCCGCTGAGCAGAGAGTCAGACGCGGGGCTCGATCCCAGGACCCTGGGATCATGACCTGAGCCGAAGGCAGAGGTTTAACCCACTGAGCCACCAGGTGCCCCCAATTTCTTTACTTCTAACATGGTGTTGAAATAGGGAGTGCCTGGGTGGCTTAGTCAGTTAGGTGTCAGACTCTTGATTTTGGCTCGGCCATGATTTCAGTGTCATGACATCAGTCCCTGTGTTGGATTTCAAACTGGGTGGGGAGCCTGCTCAAGATTCTCTCTCTCCTTCTCTCCCTGCCCCTCCCACTTACCTTTCTATCTCCAAAAAAAAAAAAAAAAAAAAAATCTCTAGCTCATCTCCCAGATCTACATTCTATAATTCTCTGAGTGATACTTAGCACCATAATTTTTCTCCTTCCCTTCTATTTCTGAGATGGTCCTCTTGCTTATGTCCATAGACTTGGCCCCTGGCCCAGAATTTGTCATGACCAGATCCTCCAGACACCCAAACCTACTAACATTCTCCACTAATCTTCTTTGGAGCCTCTCTAGGCATGCTCTTCAGGCAGAAATTCAGCAACATAAAAATACCACATTACCAACTCTTAGTATAAAAAAAACAAAACTTACCAAATAATAAAGAAATGAGAGGTTGGTTGCAGCTGCACTTTTCACTCTACTGTCCTTTTTTTCAAACATTTTTAAGGTCTCTACAGCCTAGAAATGAAATATCTGGAAGTTACTACCATTGTAATATGACACTATTTAGTCTTAAGGTTGGGGTAAAGATCAATGTATCTAGAGTATAAGGCCAGGTTAGAACAGAAAGGGAGTGGATTAATATGTTTAAGAAAACAGATTACAAGATGAGAATTTCATTTGAGAATTAAAATTTATAAAAAAGGACTAAAAAACCCCTAAAAATAAAATAACTGAAATTAAGAACATAATAGATGGGCTTAATAGCAGATTAGATACAGCCGGAGAGAGTAGTAATTATTGGGCCTTCTGAGCCTTATGACACAGTTTAGTTTTTATCTTGCATAATGGGGCACAAATGAGGTTTTACCTAAGAGACACAATCAAATATGCTCTTTACAAAATAATTCTAGGATTTTTGCTTCTGGCTATCAAAGATCAGCCTATAGAAGACTATTCTATAGAGAACAATTAGAGAAGCTATATTAAAATATTATAAATATCTTTTGAAGGCATCAGAGAATTACTGAGGCAACCAGAATCTGAATGTCAAGATCCTAGAAAATGTTCAGACTAAATAAGCAAACCAAAACAAGATGCTAAGAATAGGTCTCAGGAAAAAACATAAGACATATAGGAACCCAGAGAAAAGGTCTAATAGCAATGTAACTGGAGTTCCAAAAAGGGAAGAAAGACTATTGGTTGATAATTTTCCAAAACTGATGACAGAAACTAATTCTGGAAATATTACAAAAAGTGATCTTAAGTAGATCTAAATATAATTATATTCTCAAGCCATGAGAATGAAAGTGCATTTTTAACCATTTGGCCAGTCTGAGACAATCCTAACCAAACAGGATATTTGGAATGGTCAAACACTTAGCATTCAACCTAGGAATGCCTGAGAAATAACGGGGAAAAAAAAAGTAGAGGAAGGCAATGAGTTTTCTTTCTTTCCTTCAAAATACATTTACTGAATAGAAAATGCTTGGCTTCTTGGCACCTTCTGCTCTTAGGGAGAGTTGAGTCCAACCAAAAATCCTACTTTAGCTTTTATGACGGTCAAGAACTGCCAAAATTGAAAATTTTGACAAATCTGTGTCATGCAAGTGTTCAAACTCATATGAAGTACCGTTAAGTGTACTGACTCAATTTTGTTAAGGATAAAAGATTTTAAAATATTAGATTCTACATATATTGGTTACAATATAGGTACTTATTCTTTTCAAGGTTTTTTGATTATTTTAAGGAAAACCACTGGAAGTTTCTAGGCTAGTAGTTTACAATTCTTCAAAGTAAACCCTGGAAGAAAAAAGACCCCAACATCATATGCTCACTTCTGAGATTCTCACTTACTTTCGTGGAAGGATCTTTGACAGAATTGCCAAGAAGTTCCTAAGATGCACCTCCGAAATTACTGCTGTTTACACTGTACATCCTGTAGAAGTTATCTCATTGACTCTTTACACAACCTCCATGGCTATTAATGTAAAAGTTACTGCTATTTTGAATCTCTAGGTTTTATAAGCTGTATTTCACTTTGAGTAAGAATTGACATGTTTTAATCTTTACCTTTAGAGTGTGTCACAATAAATATAATGTGTTGATTTAAAATAGAAGGCATATGAATAGGTTTAACTCAGATATCTATTAAATTCTCTGAAGTAAAATGTAGAGGAAAAAAACTGTTTTCTGATATTTATGATATCAATAAAGCAGATTATCAAAAGCAAACCAACAACAATTAAAAAAAAACAGTATGCTATATAGTTGTTTAAATCATTCCTTTTAGAAATAACTATTCATATTACAGTCAAGAAAATGTCTTAGATTTTTAAATTTTCATCTTTGTTACCTTGTGGCTCATTAGTAACAAGACATTAAGACTACACATAACAAATTATTCTCCTCTCAAAAGGTTCCTATGAATTCAAACAATATATAAAAAGCAACGTAATATTAAATCACTACTTAAAAGAAATAACAGAAGTATTTTGAACTTTACAACATTTGTTTAAAGACTTATTTATTTATTTGAGAGAGAGAGGGAGCGTGCAAGCACATGAATGTATGAGTGGGGAGAGGGGCAGAGGGAGGAGAGAGAAAAAAATCCTCAAGCAGACTCCACGCTGAGTGCTGAGACCGAGATCATGACCTAAGCCAAAACCAAAAATTGGCTACTCAAGTGAGTGAGACACCCAAGTGCCCCACACTTTACAACATTCATTAAAAAATATGAGAGAATAAAAAGATATTTCGTATTTTAAATTTCTAAACTATAAATCACTATAAAAAAGCTATAAAATTATTCTAATAAAGGGAACATTCCAGGATATTTAGCTTTGAAATGGGTTATTTTCATAACTGTTCTTTACATGTCAATAAATGCATAGCCAATATGTCTGTTTTTAAAAAGAAAATATTATACATCAATTCATTTACAAGTGAAACTGATAAAAGTACACCTAGTGAAATTAAATTTAGTTCTGAATAGCAAAACAAATAATGAAAATAAACACTGATAGTTTGCGTTATGTTCCCCCCCTCAAAATGATTAGGAAAATAGATACATCTCCATTTTGAGTTTCTTTTCTGAATGATGCCACCTACCTACTGGTTTCTGTATTCCACTGCATCTGTCCATACATTATCACTGGCCTTCAGGCCAAACTACTTCATTTCATCTACCTTCGGCTTTTTAGTGGATTCCTTCTCTATTACAAACATGACTACAAAACAGCACTATCATCACAAAGAACCATACTCTGAGATTTCAGCATCTTTACCTAACTATATAATTATAACCTCATATAAGAAGGCATACATTTTTCTCTTTTATTTTGAATTGTAAATAAAGTAGACCTCATCAAATGATCATTATGAGTTATGTCAACTCAATCCATTTTAAGCTAACAGGGTTCCTTTCAACCAAGGTTGTATTATACCCACCTCATCGTACTTACAATATACAAATAAAAGAAACACAAAGTCAAAGCAGCAATGTTGAAAAGAAAGCAGAGATTACATTTTTAAAACATACGTAAACTAATTAAAATCTTGAAAATGCAAATGGAGCATAAGGTATTTCAAAGGAGGATAGCTACGTAAGCGGCAAACAATATGATTTGCGTTAAGTGAATTCTAAAATGAAATTTTAAATGAAATTTAACATGAAGAAATTAGAGTTTATCCTTTAATGGACAATTTTAAAACAACAGTAATACATTGTTAAATCTTTCAAAAAGACCACTTAAAATGAAGTATCAAGAGAAAACTGGCAAATATGGTTTTCTCTACTTTGTCACCTGTAACAGTACTTTTCACACACATAAAAAATTATTTTTTTGGTGCACAGATGACTTTGGCAAGATAATAAAGACCAATTTGTGTGACTTCACTTTCACTGGAAAAGCATTACAACACTAATAGAGAGTTATTGCTGCATTTAAAAAAAATTATTTTATTTATTTGACGGAGAGAGAGCACAAGTAGGCAGAGTGGCAGACAGAGGGAGGGAGAGAGAAGCAGGCTCTCACCTGAGCAGGGAGCCAGATGTGGCGCTTGATCCCAGGACCCTGGGATCATGACCTGAGCTGAAGGTAGCCACTTAACCGACAGAGGCACCCAGGCACCCCAATCATCACTGGCATTTCTAATGACCGTGAGTGTGATGATCGAATGATACAAGAAACATAAAGGTACTTTGAAAGTCTTTTTGGTGCTTTACAAATGCCAAAAAAAGGTTAAGTATACTAAATGCATATATACAATGGAACCAGTCCATGGGACTGCATTATATTAATCATATAATGATTGCTTGAATCCTGGGGTTTATCTCCCCCCTTCTCTAGAAAGAAGTTAGTCATTCTGTTGTCTCCTACTAGACAAAAGGAAGGCCTTAGGTAGGAAGAAAAGCTGAAACACAGGCTTGGGACAGGATGCAGTAAAGATACTGTGGCTTCCTCTGGCCCTACCTCTCTGGGTCTAAACTTGGGAGGAGCTGAGTTTTCTAGTTATAGACACATTTGACACTAATCATTGGTTTTATGAACCAGGATATCAGGTTTCATTTTGTTCATTCTCTTCAGTTATCGTGACCCCCATCCTTCCTTTTTAAAGCTGTGTACTCTTCTAGGCCTTGTCACAACCAGGTCTCATTTGAGAGAGACCACTGAAGGTAGAGTACCCATTCCATCTTGACCTAAGGTAGCAAGGTAGCAGTGGTACCAGCAAGAGTTCCTGGGGCATTATGAAACTGTTTTTAGCAATGGGACCCTTTTATGTCCAATGCAATGTTAATAAGTAAACCAAATATACAAAATAGGTAACAAGAAAGCTACTCTGGTGAGCAAAGCAAATGGAAGTATCAGGTTACTAGTTGGGCTCCTGGCATTCCCTGATTCTAAAAAACCTTAAAGCTTTAGGAAACGGTTTGAAAACCGTTTTTCTAGTGGGGGAAGTTGATCTCTGGACTAGAATATGGTTTAATAATTTAGGACCTATGCTTTACATGAACAATATTTACACGGGGACAAACAAGACAAACACATCAAAATTAAAGTGATATTATATTTTTGGAAATGATGTTAAGACAAGTAAAAATATCACTCAACTTCAGAATAATCATAGATAACAATACTCTAGAAACAGCTCCACAAGATTATTGCTTTCACCAGTTAACATATAAAACTTCATCTACAACTTTTAAAAACTTACTTGATTAAAGTCCTTTTGTCTCAAGTACGTAATTGCTTTATTTATTTCCAGATCATTTGCTAACTCTACATACTGAGAAGCTTTCACAACTTCAACACACCTATAATGGAAAGCATAAAAAAAGTTATTTTGTTTTGGCATATTTATGTTGTTGGTGGGTTCCTTATGACTTTTCAAAATAATGTCTAAGTGTCCCTTGTGCTATCTAAGGCTAAGCACCCGATTTGTTGCGATGCAGGAGTAAGTTGCTGAATTGTTTAGTTTGTACACTAATCTTATCTAAATTTCCTTATTGTTACTTCTAATTATTTATGGTATTTTAAATAAAATTGGGTTGATATGTATATTCTCATTTTTCAATTAACTACTAAAACAATTTCAATCTGTAACAGGTTAAAAGTATTTCTATATATTTTTTATTTTAAATGTTCTGATGGTGAAAAAAATTCTATAGAACTTGTAGAATATGTTTTAAGTTTTGTCCAACTTGAACAGACTATCATAGATTTGTTCCCCAAAGCACACAGAACATTTGTTTTTAACTACATATCAGACACTGCAGATTCCTTTATAAGCATTATCACATTTAATCCTCACAACAACCCTGAAAGATAGGCATGATCTCTGTTTAGAGATACAAATATGGAAGATCTAAGATCACACATCTAGAAAACTGTCAAGTAAGAATTTGAGCCCAATTTTTATTGATACCAAAGCCACCACACCAAGCCTATTCTTCAAATTGAAGTCAACTGGAATCAGTTTAGTTGACCATGACCCTTATTAAAAAAAAACAAAAACCAGAATACATAAAATATCAAAGGGCATTGTACATAATAAGGAGAAGGACTGTTTCATGCAACTTATTTCAGTGAACAATGTAAAATAAATTTCTTACCAAGGTCTGGTTCAAAAATATTTCAAATCCAATAGACTGGACAAGAATTTTTCTTTAAAAGATTTATTTATTTATTTATTTGAAAGAGAGAGAGAGAGAGAGAGAGAAAGAGCATGAATATGGCGAGGCAAGGCAGAAGGAGAAAGAGAATCTCAAGCAGACTCCCCACTGACTGTGGAGCCCCATGTGGGGCTCAATCTCACTACCCTAAGCTCACTACCCTAAGATCATGACCTGAGCTGAAACCAAGAGTTGGACACTTAACTGACTGAGCCACTCAGGTACTCCTAGATTGGACAAATAATTTTAAAACATAATAGCAGAAGATCCCTTTCTTCAGGTAGAATCTTTTATTTTATCTTTGACTTATGAAAGAGCCTCTCTGCTTGCAGTGGGGATAGAGGACGTGAAGCCCTGCCTGCACAGTACCCCTTTGAATGACTCTCTGTTCCCAACCCCACCCCAACAAAGTAGCCTACTAAGACTTGCAAGGGCTCCAAGTGAATGATCTTGAAACCACTGATACATCACTGCATTCAGCAAACATTTGCTGCATGTCTACTAGATGTCAGACATTATATTTGGTTCAGGGACTAAAAGGGTAAACAAAATATGGTTCATGCCCTTGCAGGGGAAGCAGACCTGTAAATTTAGTTCTGTGTAAGAACTATAATAAAGGAATACAAGAATGCAGGGGTAGAGACTCTAAACCAGACTGCAGAAAGGTATTCCAGAGATATCTGCCACTCAGTTTGAATCTTAACTTTTTATTACTTAAAAGAGACACACCTTAAATTAGGAACATAGAATCATCAAAAGTAAAGTGAAAAAAAGAAATACCAGTAGCCAAAAGAAAACAAAAAATGCAAACTTTAAGGCAAGAAACATTATTAGAAGTAATAAAGGACACTGCTTAATTAAAAAGGGCTTATTAATCCAGCAACGATATACCCTATTCTAAATCTTCACACACCTAATAACATAACTTCAAAATAACATAAAACAAAAGTTAATACATCTAAAGAAATAAAGAAATCTATAGCTACAGTAAAAAGAAAAAAAGCTAAAGCTACAGTAAAAAAAAAATCTAAAGCTACAGTAAAAAAAACCTTTTTTAAAAAAGATTTTATTTATTTATTTGATAGAGAAAGAGACAGAACACAAGCAGGAGAGTGGGAGGGGGAGATGCAGGCTTCCCGCTGACCCAGGAGCCTGATGCAGGGCTTGATCCCAGTACCCTGGGATCATGACCTGAGCTGAAGGCAGTCACCCAACCAACTGAACCACCCAGGTGCCCCAGTAAAAAAAAAGAACTTTTAACACAACTCTCTCAATAGCTAAAAGAATAAGCAAACAAACTACTGGGTATTTACCCTAAAGATACAAATGTAGTGATCTGAAGGGACATGTGCACCCGAATGTTTACAGCAGCAATGTCCACAATAGCCAAACTATGGAAAGAACCTAGATGTCCATCAACAGATGAATGGATAAAGAAGATGTGGTATATATACACAATGGAATACTATGCAGCCATCAAAAGAAATGAAACCTTCCCATTTGCGATGATGTGGATGGAACTAGAGGGTATTATGCTTAGCGAAATAAGTCAATTGGAGAAAGAGAACTATCATATGATCTCCCTGATATGAGGAAGTTGAGAGGCAATGTGCGGGGTTTAGGGGGTAGGAAAAGAATAAATGAAACAAGATGGGATCAGGAGGGAGACAAACCATAAGAGACTCTTAATCTCACAAAACAAACTGAGGGTTGCCAGGGGGAGGTGGGTAAGGAGAGGGTGGTTGGGTTATGGCATTGGGGAAGGTATGTGCTATGAAGTGTGTAAACCTGGCAATTCACAGACCTGTACCCCTGGGGCTAATAATACATTATATATGTTAATAAAAAAATTTTAAATTATGAAAAAAAGAATAAGCTAACAAAAATCAATAAGGATAAAATACATCTTATCAAAAGTGACATGAGAAGAAACTTGGAGTCTTTTATTTATTAAAAAGGTAGGATCTGTTTAATAAAACTCTTCTTATAAAGAAAACTTCAAATGCAGATGGCTTTACTAGTGAATTCCTCCAATTGTTTAAAAAAAAAAAAAAAAAGCCAATCCCACAAACTCCTCTGGGGGGGAAATATCTGAACTTGTGGCGTAAAGACAGTTTACCTTTGTAACAAAATCAAAGACATTATTTTTTAAATTACAAACTTCAGGGGCACCTGGGTGGCTCTGTCAGCTGAGTGTCCAGCTCTTGATTTCAGCTCAGGTCATGATATTGGGGTAAGAGGATTAAGCCTCATATTGGGCTCAGTGGGGAATCAGCTTGATAGTCTCTTTCCCTCTCCCTCTGTCCGCACACTGGAACTTGCTCACTCTCTCTCTCAAATAATAAATTCTTAAAATTACAATCTTCATCTTTCTCACTAATGTGGGTGCAAAAATCCTCAGCTAAAGATCACCAAATCAAATCCAATGATATTTTAAAAGGATAATACATCACAATCAAGTAGAGTTCATTCAGATGATTTAACATTCAAAAATTGATCTTATGATTTTTTGAGAGATGGATTTTCATAAAAACTCTTAGCTAACCAGAAACAAAAGGAAACATTCCTTCATATGATAAAGAGTATCTATAAGAGTCCTATAGCAAGCATCATACTTAATGGCAAGTTATGGAAAGCTTTACCCTGTGAGATCAGGAACAAAACAAAAATGCCTATTTTATCACCACTTCAATTCAGCACTGAACTGGTATCAAAGCCAGTGCAATGAAGGAAGAAAACAAAAAGAAGCATAAAGATTGGGCAAAAAGAAATAAACTGTCATTATCTATGGATAGCAAAAGTGTTTATGTAGATAACCCAAAAACATCTAGAGAAAACTATCTGCATTTAATAAGTAAATGTATTAAGGTCAGTGGATAAAGATCAATATCTAGAGTCAACTATACATCTACATACTAGGAAAGCACAAGTAGAAAATGAAATTTTAAAACTATGCTCTATACCATCAAGAATCAAACATGTAGGAATAAATATAACAAAAGATATGCATCTCTCCAGACTTAAAACTAAAGAAAGTATTTAGGGGTGCCTGGGTGGCTCAGTAGATTAAAGCCTCTGCTTTTGGCTCAGGTCATGATCCCAGGTTCCTGGGACTGAGCCCTACATTGGGCTCTCTGCTTGGCAGGGAGCCTGCTTCCCCCCCTCTCTCTCTGCCTGCCTCTCTGCCTATTTATGATCTCTGTCTGTCAAATAAATAAATAAATAAATAAATAAATAAATAAAATCTTAAAAAAAAAAAACCCACAAAACTAAAAAGTATTTGAAAGAAATTACAGAGACCTAAGTGGAGAAACGTATTGTACTTACAAATTTCAAAAGTAAACATTTTAAAGATGCTCTCCAGCCTGATCTATAGATTTGAATGAAATACCAATTAATTTCCTGGTAGGTCAAAAGAAATGGAAGACAAGACACAGACTAGGAGAAAACATTTGAAAAGTAATGTCCAGACTTTCACTAAGCTACTGCGTAGTACTGCTGCCCCACCGTCCATCTCGTTTGGCCACGAGCTAAGCAGGGACCAAAAACGGACACTAGCCCCTAATGCAAATGCATGTTCCAGACAACAGCCTGCAGAGCCCAAGCAAATCTAGTTCCTGATATGTCTTCCACAAAAGTTTTGCGATCAAGAGTCTCCCCCATCACCCAGGGCCTTCTCCTTGTGTACCTCCTACATAAGATTCTCATGGAGCTTACCAAAGCTCCCTCTTTTTGGTTTGAATTGACCCATCTGGCCTTATCCCACGAGCCCAAAACATTCTACCCATGGACCTCACCATGGTACATACGGCATGTACCCCAGGTCCAGCCTTTCTTTCTGCCTGTACCCTGTCTTGACTTCCCTGTGTGGTGCCTCCAGTTGTACTTCTTCTAGGACCTGTGAGTAATAAACTTCTCTATCTCAATTTCTCATGGTCAAGAATAATATCCATTGCGGGGTGCCTGGGTGGCTCAGTGGGTTAAAGCCTCTGCCTTTGGCTCAGGTCATGATCCCAGGGTCCTGGGATCAAGCCCCACATCGGGCTCTCTGCTCAGCAGGGAGCCTGCTTCCTCCTCTCTCTCTCTGCCTGCCTCTGCCTACTTGTGATCTCTGTCTGTCAAATAAATAAATAAAATCTTTAAAAAAAAAAAGAATAATATCCATTGTACGGATGTACCACTACACAGCAACAAAGACGAACAAACCAGAGCTACATGCAACAACACGGACAACTGCCACACAGAGTAAAAGACACCACACACGAAAAAATATGCATAGCACGAGTCCACCTATATGAGGTTCAAAAAAATGCAAAACTAAAGGGATGACTGGTTAGGTGGTTAAAGTCTGTAGAAAAGCTAGGAAGTGATTACCATTTAAGTCAAGATATCCATCACCCATCAGAATGGGAGGGGCAGTGTCTGAGATGGGCACAGCAGAAATTCTAAGGTACTGACTATGTTCTATTCTTTAAATGCTATTAATCTAGATAGGGGTTACAAGGGTGTTTGCTTTGAGATAAATTATTGAGCTGATGTTATTGGTTCGTAATTCTCATGTGCTTTATATTTAACCACAAAAAGGTTAAAAATAATTTTAACCCTATACAAATGAGCTAATAAAAATATAGTGACAGAATAATTAATGATGAAAAATCCAAATAATGCCAGGACTGACTTTTTCCTTTTGGTTTTCAATAAACAGTTGTATTACAGTACATGAGTTTCCAAACCTGGCTGCCCATCAGAACCACATGGGAAACAATGAAAAAGTATAAATTCTTTTGTTCCATCTATCACCACTGAAAAATACAAATGCTTGCTCTCTACCTCAGAACCCTGAGATATATTGGGAGCGGGAGTGGAACTGAGTCACTTTCTTTTAATAAGTTCACAGTATCATTCCAATGAGTACACTGTTTAAGTCACTGGCATAGTAAATGCTCTGACCTTAACAAGTATTTGTCCTTAGTGAAGCTAATACATTTTTTACTACTCATTTCTCTCAGCTATAAAAAGGCAATGATTTCATGCTTATCTCATTGAGCAAAATATACAATAGTATTAAACAAGAATCCAAAGTGGCTGTCCTTGATAAATTGAAGCTAAAGTAAAAAAAAATTAGCCACAATTTAGGATGTGAATGATACTATACCAGGCCTGAGCTACACACACATTCAAAATTGCCCCAGAGAGAAGGAAACAAAAATTAATGATCCTGTCTTTAGTAAAAATATATAAAATTTCTGGATTTATAATTAACTTACTAATAATAGCTTTTAGAGCTAGATATTGGCATATTCCAGATTTCAAATAGGCTGAAATAGTCAACAGTGAACAAAACAACTAGCAACCACTTTTTTAAAACTGTCCCCTTAAACCATTAAAAATTTTTTTTTAAATGGAAATCAGCCTCAAAAATCTAGGTTTGGGGGCGCCTGGGTGGCTCAGTGGATTAAGCCGCGGCCTTCGGCCTTCGGCTCAGGTCATGATCTCAGGGTCCTGGGATTGGGCCCGCATCGGGCTCTCTGCTCCGCAGGGAGCCTGCTTCCTCCTCTCTCTCTGCCTGCCTCTCTGCCTACTTGTGATCTCTCTCTCTGTCAAATAAATAAATAAAAATCTTTAAAAAAAAAAAAAAGAAAGAAAAAGCTAGGTTTGAGTGAATACATACACACACACACACACACACACACATATATCTGCCAATAGGTATGTATGTGTATATATATATATGTGTGTATATATACATATACATATATATACATATATATATATATATATATATAACACTGCCAATATGACTAAGTGAAATAGAAGACTATATCGATTTGTCTTGATGAAGTCGTTTAAATATTATTGAAATGGAAGAGAAATCAGGTAAATTTAGTTTAAATGCTTTTTTGTTGTTTAATTTCAAGTCCTAAACATTCTCTAAACATTGAACCGATGTTATTTATATCTTATAAAATCCTCTTCTTTAATATTCTACAAAGAACAAGACATGAAGAAATTAGACACGGAGAATGTATGATGCCTATAAATAACTATTATGGAATGATATCCTGTATGTATTTTCTTTTTTTTTCAGATTTTATTTATTTGTCAGAGAAAGAGAGAGAGAGAACACAAGCAAGGGGGAGGAGCAGGCAGAGGGAGAACCAGGTTCTCCACTGAGCAAGGAGCCTGATGCAGGACTTGATCCCAGGACCCTGGGATCATGACCTGAGCTGAAGGCAGACGCTTACCTGACTGAGCCACCCAAGCATCCCGTAAGTATTTTCTAACCATAGCCAGAAGCTCTGATGTTGACTCTAAAGATCACTGTCCTCCGTTCAAAATATACATATATACATACAGAAGTATATAAATGCACATAGTTTTTTTGTATATAATCACATAAAATGTACACATATGCATATACGTTCTTAAGTATATACACATATATATTGCAGTTTCTGAAAAATATGTAAGCTTTACGAATATCAAACAATATGAATATATTGTTTATATATGTTCATATATATAAAATATATGAAGCTTTGAAGAAAGCTTCAAAGTTACTAGAAACATTGGCTTTCATGTAATCTGAGATCTGGCAAATATTCTTTAAAAACTGGCAAGTTCTATCTAGAGAAATAAATGCCTACTTAGTTAACACATAAAGAAATAAGACTTACTACATTTTAGTTTACAAATGAAATCTTAAAAATACCTATGAATTATAACATAGTTATGATATCACTATGCATATCACTATGCTCTTTGGCTAAAACTTTTAGGTAACATTAAAAATACTGTTGGAGGAGTGATGTCAGCAAAATGGTGGTATAGCAATTTCTAGTACTTGTACCCTCCCCAAAAGATCGATTTTAAGGACTATCCATGCATGAAAATATTTTCACAATAGCTAAGGATTCTAGGTGAGGGATTACAGTGCCTGGGTGAAGATCAGATGTAAGAAAAGACACACTGAGGAGGACAGACAGATTCACAGACCCCCTTCAGTTTTCCTCTGAGCCCAGACAGCCTGGCATGGAGAGAGAAAGCCTCTCTCCAAAAGAAGTTGAGTGAAGTAAGTTTCTGACTTAACTGCAGACTCCAGACTAGCCCATCCCAGTACCAGGATGACTCTCAATGCCCTTGGTGGCTCCCTAGCACACTCCTATGAACCCAGACTCCTGCCCATCCTGCTACCTGTAGGATTCTACATCCTCAGGTGGCTCCTAGGCATCAGGCTCCACAGATAGTACCTGTGAACCAAGGTTACCAGCTCACTCCAGTTCCTGTTGGCTCCAGTGGCCCCAGGTGGCTAATGCAAACTTGGGACCATGGCCCAACGGGCAAAGCAGGCTCCAGTGGTTCCAGACAACCTCCAGATTCCCAGAAAGCTCCCATGAATCCAGACTCCTGACACATCCTAGCATCAGCCAGCTCCCAGGCAACAACTTTGGCCCTACAACATAGACAGGATGACTGGGCCCAGAGACAGGATGACTACTGTACACCCAAGCTTTTGACCCACTTCAGCATCAGGATAGTTACTGTAGCCCCAAATCTCAAATACCAGGTCAGCCCCCAGGTTCAAAGCAAGCCCCCACGGACCCAGGTTCTTGGTCCACCCAAGTGCCATAATTACTTCTGCAAATCCAACCTCCATGCCGTCTCTTGAGGGCTGCAGGATACAGGCCAACTCCTGCAGCCCCAGACTCTAGGTTGGCTCTCACAAAACCAGGCTTCCAGCCTGTCTCAGTACCAAAACAGCCTCTGTGGACCTAGATGCTAGGCCCACCCCAGTGGTTCCCAATGCCTGGTTGGTGCCTGGACACCTAGGATCCAGGTCTGCCCACACAGACCAAGGTCCCAAGTCCATTACACAGATTCAAGCACCAAGCACACCCCAGGGAAACTAAGCTTCAGCTCCACCTTGTGACCTAGGCACCAGACTGGTCACCATGTACTCAAGTATAAGATCTGCCCACTACTAACCCAGGCAACAGACAACAGACCTGTCCACTCAAGTACTCTACCAGATGGTCCACCCAGAATTACTGGACAGGCTGATTTGTAAAGGGCTTTACCTCAAAAAGACTGTCTGTAAAGGCTAAAAGAAGTATCTACTTCCTCAAGTACACAGATCCCAACAAAAGGACATAAGGATCATGAATAATCAATAAAATATACAACCACCAAAGGAAACTAATAAAATTCTAAGGACTGACTAAAAAAATGGAAATCAATGAATTGTCTGACAAAGAATTTAGAACAATCCTCTTTAAAAAGTTTAGTCAATTTTAAGAAAACAGACAACTAAATGAAATTAGGAAAATAACACATGAATAAATTGAGACGTTCCACAAGGAAATAGAAACTATTAAAAAAAAAAAGCAGAAATCCAAGAATTGAAAAACACAATAACTAAACTGAAGAACTCATAAAAAGCTTCAACAACAGACATGACCAAGCAAAAGAAAGATATAATGAATTGTAAGACAGATCATTTGAAATTATCTAGTCAGAGGAACAGAAAAATAAAAGAATGAAGGAAGCCTATGTGAATTATGGGATATCATCGAAAGAAAAAAATCTACTCATTATTGGAGTCTAGGAGAAGAAAGAGAGAAAGGAACAGAAAGAAGAATAGTTGAGAATCCCAAATCTGGTGAGAAATTCAGACATCCAAGTTTATGAAGTTAATGGTAACCCCAAAATTTCAACAAACCTTCTCTAAGACACATAATAATAAACTGTCCAAAATAAAAGATAAAGACAATTTTAAAATCAGCAAGAAAAAAAAAGTTCCTCACATATAAAGGACACCCCCCATCAGACTATTAGCTGATTTCTTAGCAGAAACCTTGTAGGCCTGAGGAGAGTGCAATGATATATTGAAAGTACTCAAAGAAAAATGGTGCCAACCAAGAATATTTTACCTGCCAAAGTTTTCTTTCAGAAATGAAAGACAGAGACTTTCCCAAACAAACAAAAGCTGAGGGAATTCATTCCCACTAAACCTGTCTTACAAAAAATGGTGAAAGGAGTTTAAGACAAAATGAAAGAATACTAATTAGCAATATGAAAAAATATGGAAATACAAAACATATTGTTAAAGTTAAATAGCAAATTCAGAATACTGCAATATTACAATATGGAGCTATGTCAATCACATAACTCAAAAGTATAAAGGACAAAAGTATTAAAAATAACAACTATAATAATGTTAGTGGTTACACAATATTTAAAAAGGTAAATATACAATATAAAAGAAGGTAAAATTATGGGGAGTATAAAAGAGTAGAGGTTTTGTATGCAAAGTTCTCATTAGCTTGAGGCTATTATAACAATAATATATTTTATGTAAACAAAAATCTACAGTAGATGCACAAGAGGCAGAATGAAGAGAATCAAAGCATACCACTATGGAAATTATCAACTCACAAAGAAAAACAGTCAGAAAATAATAAGATGACATTAGTACCTATCAGTAATTATTAACTACTAAAATTAATTAATAATTACCTATCAATAGCCTTACCTAGCAATAATTAAGTATAATTGAATTAAATTCTCCAATTAAAGCACAGAGTGTCTGAATGCATTAAAAAGTCCCAACCACACAAGAGACTCAATTCAGCTTTATAGACACATATAGGCTCAAAGTGAAGGGACAGAAAAAGAGACTCTGTGAAACAAAAATACCAAGAGCTATACTTGTATCAGACAAAATAGACTTCAGGTCAAAACTGTAACAAAAGACAAAATGATGGGGTGCCTGGGTGGTTCAGTGGGTTAAAGCCTCTGCCTTTGGCTCAGGTCATGATCTCAGGGTCCTGGGATCAAGCCCCACATCAGGCTCTCTGCTCAGTGGGGAGCCTGCTTCCTCCTCTCTCTCTCTCTCTGCTTGCCTCTCTGCCTACTTGTGATCTCTGTCAAATAAACAAATAAAATCTTTAAAAAAAAAAAAAGACAAAATGGTCATTATGTAATGATAATTCTTTTCATCAAAAAAGAATAATTCTAAAAAAAAAGAATAATTCTAAATATACATACATTCAATATCACAGCATTTAAATATGTTAAGCAAATATTAACAGACCTGAGGGAAGAAGTAGACAGTAATACAATAATGGGGGATTTCAATAATGCATTGTTCACTTTTAACAATGCACAGATCATCCAAACAGAAAGCCAGTAAGAAAACATGGGATTTGAAATATATGTTAGACTAAATGGGTATACAAAACATTCTATCTAACAACAGCAGAATACACATCCTTCTTAAGCACACACAAAATATTCCCCATGATAGATCATACGATAGGTCACAAAACAAATGTAGCAAATGTAAGAATATTGAAATTATACTTAAGTATCTTTTCCAACAATAGTATGAAATTAGAAATAAGTAATAAGAGAAAAAACAGAAAATTCACAATATGAAGAGTTAAAAAAATTACACCCCTGAACAACCAGTGGTCAAATAAGATATCAAAAGGGAAATTTAAAAAATACCTTGAAACACATGGAAACAAAATATACTAAAACTTATGGTATACAGCAAAAACAGTTACAAGAGGGAAGCTTATAGTAATAAATACCTACATTAAGGAAAAAAATCATAGATAAACAACTTAATACCTCAAGGAACTAAAAAAAGAACTAAGTTCAAAATTAGTAGAATTAAAGAAGTAACAAAGATCAGAAATAAATGAAAGAGATTAGAAAAACAATAGAAAAGATAAACAGAACTAAGAGCTTAGTTTTTTTTAGACAGAAAAAAATGACAAATCTTTAGCCGGACTACCTAAGGAAAAAAGAAAGAAAGATGCAAATAAATAAATTCAGAAACGAAAACTGGTGAATTAGAAGAAAGTATAGGTGAAAACTTCCTTGACAAGGATCTTGGCATTGATTTTTGGCTATTACACCTAAAGCAGAAGCAATAAAATAAAAAAGAAACAAGTGGGACTACATCAAACTAAAAAGGTTCTATACAGCAAAAGAAACTACAAAAAAAAGAAAAGAAAAGAAAAGAAAAGAAAAGACAACTACAGAATGGAAGAAAATATTTGCAATTCACATATGGACATATCTTGGAGACACTGTGGGTTCAGTTCCAGACTGCTGCCAATAAAGTAAATATTGCAATAAAGCAAGTCAAATGAATTTTTTGGTTTCCTAGTGCATATAAAAGTTGTTTGTACTATACTGTAGTCTATGAGGTATGAAACAGCATTATGTCTTAAAAAAAAGCCAGTGTATATAACTTAATTAAAAATGCTTTGTTGCTAAAAAATGCTAATCATCATCTGAGCTTTCAGCAGGTTGTAATCACAGATCACAAATCACCATAATGAATATAACAATAATGTAGGACTTCCTGGGAAGATAGCAAAGTAGGAAGACCCTAGGCTCACATCCTTCCATGTATACATAACACTCCATCAGTGTAAATAACCCAGAAAGCTCAGAGTGTGTCACAAAGGGACATAAATCCCTGGGGAACTCCTCCAGGAATAAAGGAACTGACAGGCACCATTTCCCTCCCTTGCTCCTCTGCATAAACACATGCCCACCTATGGGACTTGATACGTAATTTGCCAGCCCTACTCGCCCCCCCCCCCACCCATGTTGTGCTTCTGCCAAACCACCCCTCTAGATAGCCCGCCTTAGTCTGGAACTATCAGGGCCCCTCCTGCAGAGGACCTGTAGTCAAAGCTTGACAGTATTGCAGCCCTACTGCTTTATGCCATCCTTTAGCAGATCTGCACTTTCCAACACACTCTTGGCCAGAGCCCATACAGGGAAGTGGCATAGGCCTAGCAGTGTGCAAACAGTCTCTACAGTGGCCAGCACCACTCCAAAGTGACTCCTGCCCCAAAGAGAGGAAAACATAAACAGATCAGTGAGATGGAGGCGCCAGCAGTGGGCAGGAGGCAGATAATTGCTCTGACCATAGGTCCTGCAAACCAATGGAAGCTTCTCAGTGGAAAACACAGGGAGAGCACCCTGTAGTTTGGTGCTACTACATCTCTGGCAAATGCCTGGCCTGACTCAACTGAAGCCAAGGCATCTGCAGACTGGCCCACTAAACCACAGGGAAAAAACTGCCCATAACGGGCAAAGAGAGCCCCTGCAGATGACTGGACTGAAGGAAAAAACTGGCTCAGCCACAACAGCAGGGTAAACATATCACACACAGGAGATAATCTCTGAAGTTCAGGTTCAGGTGAAAAGGGGATATTGCATGGCAAGACACGTAAGGCCGGTACTCTGAAGAGTAGGAGATGTAGCTGACTTTCCTTATACACAGAAACAGACACGAAGAGTTAGACAAACTGAGAAGACAGAAGAATATGTCCCAAAAGAAAGAACAGGGCAAAACCACAGCAAGAGCTAAGCGAAACAGAAATATGTAATATGCCCACTACAGAATTTAAAGTAATGATCATAAAGATCTTCATCAGACTTAAGAGAAGACTGGAGGACATAAGTGAGATAATAAACATGACATGAAAAACAACCAATCAGAGAGTAGAACACAATAAATGAAATCAAAAATATACTAGAGGGAATAAATAACAGACCAGAGGAACGAAAAGAACAAAGTGGCAAACTAGAGGACAGAGTAATTGGAAGTAACCAGGCTTAAAAGATGACATAGAAAAAGTTATGCAAAATTAGAAAAGACTTAAGAAATTCAATAACACCATCAAATGTAATAACACTGGCATTATAAGGATCCCAAAAGGACAAGAGAGAGAGAACAGGGGGCAGAAATTTATTTAAAGAAATAATGGTTGAAAACTTTCTGAATCTGGGGAAGGAAACAGAAATTCAGGCCCAAGAGGCACAAAGATGCCCCAACAAAATCAACTCAAGGAGGTCCACACCAAGGTACATAATAATTAAAATGGCAAAAAGTAGTAATATAGAAAAAATTTTAAAAGCAGCAAAAGAAGATAGTTATATACAAAGGAAACCCTATAAGGCTATAAGTTGATTTTTCAGCAGAAACTTAGCAGGCCAGAAGAGAGTGGCATGATTTGGTCAAAGTGCTGAAAGGAAAAAATCTGCAGACAAGCATATTCTATCCATCACGGTTGTCAATCAGAACAGGAGAGATAAGCGTTTCCTAAACAAACAAAAGTTAAAGGAATTTATGACCACTAACTAGCCCTACAAAAAATGTTAAAGGGGACTCTCTGAGTGAAAGACCATAAGCAAGAATAAGAAAAGTATGACTCAGAAAGCAGTAAAAATAAGTATATCTGTAAATACCACTCAAGGGATTCACAAATAAAGGGATGTAAAGTATGACACAATATACCTAAAACATGGGGAGGAGAGGAGTACATAATGGGTTCAGACTTAAGTGACCATCAGCATAATTTGTACTGCTGCATGCAGAAGAGGTTATACACAAACCTAACGGTAACCACAAATCAAAAACCAGTAATAGATACACAGAAAATAGAGAAAGGAATCCAAGTATATGACTAAAGAAAGCCAAGTAATCATGACAGAAGAAAGCAAAAGAAGAAAGGAATGCAGAAAAACTCTAAAAACAACCATAAAACAAGTAACAAAATGACAATACATACCTATCAATAGTTACTTCAAATGTAAATAGACTAAACATTCCACAATCAAAAGACATAAGAGTGACAGAATGGATAAAAAAACAAGACCTAGAAATAAGAAACTCATTTCAGACCTAAAGACACCTGCAGACTAAAAGTGATGTGATGGAGAAACATTTATCATTCAAAAGGATATGAAAAGAGTGTAAACCTGGTGATTCACAGACCTGTACCCCTGGGGATAAAAATACATTATATGTTTATAAAAAAAAAAAAGAAAAGAAAAGAAAGGATGAATATCCAACTTTTGTTGCAACATGGACAAGACTGGAAGTGATTATGCTGAGTGAAAGAAGTCAAGCAGAGAGAGTCAAGTATCATATGGTTTCACTTATTTGTGGAGCATAACAAATGACATGGAGGACATTGGGAGATGGAGAGGAGAAGAAAGTTGAGGGAAATTGGAAGGGGAGGCGAACCATAAGAGACTATGGACTCTGAAAAACAACCCGAGGGTTTTGAAGGGCGGGGGTGGGAGGTTGGGGGAACCAGGTGGTGGGTAATAGGGAGGGCACGTATTGCATGGAGCACTGGGTGTTGTGCAAAAACAATGAATACTGTTATGCTGAAAAAAAATTAATTAATTAAAAAAAATTATACAACATAGGTACTTTGCTTGTATTTTCAGCAGAATAAATCTAGAAGAAAAAAAAAAAAGGATATGAAAAGAAAGCCAGGTAGCAATGCTTCTATCAGACAAAACAGACTTTAAAACAAAGACTGTGATGAGACAAAGAAAGACACTATATAGTCATTAAGGAGACAATCCAACAAATAGATATAACAACTGTAAATATTTATGTACCCAACATAGGAGCACCTAATACTTAAAGTGGTCAATAACAAACATAAAGGAAATAATTGATAGTAATAACATAAAGGAAGTAACTGATAGATCAATGTATAGATCACCCAACCAGAAAATCAACAAGGAAACAAGGACTTTGAATGACACACTGGACTAGATGGAATAAACAGATATACTCAGAACATTCTATACTAAAACAGCAAAATACACATTCATTTCAAGTGACATGGACTGTTTTCCACAAGCGATCAGATATTAGGCCACAAAACAAGCCTCAAGAAATTAAAAAAGATCAGGGGCACCTGGGTGGCTCAGTGGGTTAAAGCCTCTGCCTGCCTTTGCCTCAGGTCATGATTCCAGGGTCCTGGGATCCAGCCCTGCATCGGGCTCTCTGCTCAGCAGGAAGCCTGCTTCCCTTCCTCTCTCTCTGCCTGCCTCTCTGCCTACTTGTGATCTTTGTCTGTCAAATAAATAAATAAAATCTTTAAAAAAATAAAGAAATAAAGATCAAAGTCATTCTATGCATTATTTCTGACCACAGCACTATGAAACTAGAAATCAACCACAGGAAAAAATCTGGAAAGACCACAAATACATGAAGACTAAATAACATGGTACTAAACAGTGAATGGGTCAGTCAAGAAATCAAAGAAGCAATAAAAAACACATGGAAACAAATAATAATGAAAATACAACGACCCAAAATCTTTGGGATGCAGCAAAAGTGGTTCTAAGAGGTAAGTTTATAGCAATCCAGGCCTACCTCAAGAAGCAGGAGAATCTCAAATCAACAATGTAACCTTACACCTAAAGAAGCTAGAAAAGAAGAATGAACAAAACCCAAAACCAGTAGTAGAAAGGAAATAATAAAGATTAGAGCAGAAATAAATGAAATAGAAACTAAAAAAAAAACTCAACAGAACAGTTCAATGAAACCAGGAGCTGGTTCTTTGAAAAGATCAATTAAATTGACAAACCTTTAGCCAGACTCATTTAAAAAAGTGCTCAAACAAAATTAGAAATGAAAGAGGAGAAACAACTGACACAAAGAAATACAAGGGATTACAAGAGAATATTATGAAAAATCATATGCCAACAAATTGGACAGCCTAGAAGAAATCAATAAATTTCTAGAAACATATAACTTCCCAAACTGAATCAGGAAGAAAAAGAAAATCTGAACAGCCAGGATCATATATATGGTTTCACTGGTCAATTCTAAGCCAATCCTTCTCAAACTCTCAAAAAAACCGAAGAAGAAAACTCCCAAACTCATTTTATGAGGCCAACACTACGCATTACCAAAACTAGGTAAGAACATTACAGCAAGAGAAAACTATAAGACAATATCCCTGATGAATATTTATATGCAAACATCATCAACAAAATATGAGCAAACTGAACTCAACAGCATATTAATAGGATTAAAAGCAAATGCTCTTATAAATACCAAGGTCAAATGAGATTTATCCCTGGAATGCAAAAATAGTTCAATATGTGCAAACCACTAACTGTGGAACATCACATTAACAGAATGAAAGATAAAAATCATATGATCATCTCAATAAATGCAAATTTAACAACCATTCATGAGAAAAAGCCTCAACAAAAAGAGAAGACATGAGTGTTAGAGAAAAAGGAACCCTTGTGTACTGTAGGTGAAAATGTAAACTGGTACAGTCACTATGGAAAACAGTATAGAAATTCCCCCCAAAATTAAAAAGAGAACTACCATAAGAACAAGCAATTCCACTTCTGGGTATATATTCACAGGAAATGAAATCTCTAACCCAAAGAGATATTTGTACCCCACATTCATTATAGCATTATTCATAAAAACCAAGAAAGGTAAACAATCTATATGTTCGGACAGATGAATAGATAAAGAAAATGTGACAGACAGAGACACATGCACACACACACAGGAATATTATTTAGCCATAAAACAAAGGAAATTTTGCCTTTTGAGACATGGATGGACTTCAAGGATATTATGCTATGTGAAATAAGTCAGACAGAGAAAGACACACACTGCATATTCTCACTCATATGTAGAACCTACAATAAAAATAAAGAGTAGAATGATGGTACTAGGGACTGGGAGGTGGGGTAGACAGGGAGACGTTGGTTAAAGGGCACAAATTTTCAGGAATAAGATAAAAAAGTTTTGGGATGTAATATACAAAATGGTAACTATAATTAACAATTCTTTATTATACACTTGAAAGTTGTTAAACAAGTAAATCTTAACTTTTATAAGCAGAATTTTAAAAAGGTAATTATGTGAGGGGATAGAGGTGTTAACTAACCTTACTGTAGTAATAGTTTTGTAATATAGATATCAAACACTGTATGCCTTAAATCTGCATATAGTATATGTCAATAATATCTCAATTAACCTGGAAAAAATAAAGGAGAAAAATTCCGAGTTTGGATAAAACAATATGTGAGGGTAAATCTGGAACCTCAGTAAAAGAATGGGTTTTCTTAGATTCTTTCTTTCATTATATCAGTATCCACACCAAAACTCTCTTGGAATCTATCTTTAACATACATGTGAATACATTCACTCTCATATTTCATGGGAGCTGTTTGTGAACATTTCTTAAGAGAACCTAACATTTTTCTAATATAAGGCTATCATTTAACAATAGAAACATATTCATGTAAAAATGTAAAAACACAGACTTAGGTAAAAGTAAAATGATACATGAGTAGAACCATCTAGTCAGGCTTGATCATAAGTTTCATATGACAAATGCAATGCCTTTTGATAAGTTAAAATGTTAATTTAGTAGAAAATGTCAGTCAAACTGGGTGGCATTGGATAAATGTTCAAAATTTCACTCAACTGCTAGGTTGCAAAGACATAGTTATAATCATATTTTTGAAAAGGTAAAAACATTAAAAATTAATATGTAGGGGTGCCTGAGTAGCTCAGTCATTAAGCGTCTGCCTTCAGCTCAGGTCATGATCCCAGAGTCCTGGAACTGAGCCCCACCTCGGGCTCCCTGCTTTGCAAGAAGCCTGCTTCTCCTTCTCCCACTCTCCCTGCCTGTGCTCCCTCTCTTGCTGTGTCTGTCTCTGTCAAATAAATAAATAAAATCCTTAAAAATATATGTATACCTCGTAAACTTTAAGAGAATTCAGGTTAGATTTAATAATAGTAAAACAAATAATATATACTATTCAGCATAATTAAAAACAAATAAATAGAGTTCATTTATTGTGAGGTGGTTGCCCCCCAGATCAAGGAAATCTTTGGTTACAACCACAGTTTGGTGCCCACAAAAAGGGATACAGTGATTCTGTTGTACTATAACACCATTCAAAACGCAAGTGGAGTACTGTGTACACATATAGGGACACATTTTCAGGGACTCATTTATAAACTAGGCAGGCAACTAGTCAGGTAGAAAACCAGTCATTCTAGAAAAACACACTATATCTGAAATGAGTAAAGATTCTGGAACTGTGTATCTGAAAAGAGAAAAAAACTATGAAGAAAGTCCTTTCATCACTATTGGCACTAACTGGCAAAACTTCTGATTCAAACATGAGCAAATACAACTTCTGGAAGAATGAGAAACTACTGGATTATAAAGAAGAAAAAAGAAAGTGACACTAAGAAAGCAGTAGCAGAGGACAGAGCTTCCTGCCCCTACTGAATCCAGGTGAGACTGGGGTTCAGGGATGGCAACTGAGGAGATGAGTTGAGAAGGTGGCTGAATCAGGGTGCCTGCGTGCAGGGCTCTTATGGAATCACTGAGCGTTCCATCTCTGTGTGAAGCAAAACCCGCAGACTCCCCTTAACCAGACAACCAGAGATAATGAAAATGCTCTTATAAATACAAAATAAAAATGCATGAACAAAATAATTAAATGGAAGAGCTGGATGAGAAAGTCAAGAAAGTCTCCCCAAAAGCAAAGCAAAGCTAGAGGATGGAAAGTATAAGAAAGATAAGTGACAAGAGAGTCTCAAACCCAATTGATAGAAATTTATAAGTAGAGAAGAAGGAAATAAATTATCAAGGAAATAATATAACACTATTTCCCCAAATTGAAAGGAAACAACAGACTACAAATTGAGGGGTCTGTTGAGCGCTTAGGAGGAAGACAGAAAAAAAGACAAACTTAAACATACCATTATGAAATTTCAGAATAACACAAGCTACAGAGGAAATTCTAAAAATCATCAGAAAGAAAACACAGGTCACCACAAATAACAAAGATGAGTCTAGTATTAGACATCTAATCTGCAACAATATTAGCTAACAATGAAGAAATGCTTTTTTAAACTTCTAAAACAAAGTTACAACTTAAAATTTAAAATGTTTTACCTCATAAAATAAATGATCAATCAGGATCATCCAATAGAATTGCACATTAACAGACATGCACAGAAAGATCTTAAAGGGGTTAATTAAGGATGAAATAAAGGAAAAAATAAAGTATTAAACAAGGAAAAAAAGATCTAAACCACGAGAAAAATGGCAGTAATACCCAAGACGATATTTAACACCAGGCCAAGACAGTAACCATCATATAGAAACTGAGGCAGAAAGAACGATTCTGTAAGAGAGAACTCCAAGAAAACCTGAGTCTGCAACAGAAACAAAAAATGCAAAAAAAGAGAGCCAGGAACTAGAAATACCAATAAAAACAAAACATCACGGATCAACTGTGAAGCCTCCAGTACAAATTAAACCAGGGAGACAAAGCATTCCAAGGAATAGAATGGACTTCAAGGAATCAACAGAATAGGTAAGCATCTGAAAGATGGCAATAATATGGTAAAGAAAACAAGTTATGTCTAGCAAGAAGAAACATGAAAGGTACTTAGAAAACAAGAAAACAAAACAAAGCCCAAGCTCATAGCTACAGAGAATGGACTGTTGGTTGCCAGCCATCGGGGTGGGGAGGGGATGAAATGGATGAAGGAGAACAAAAGGTACAAACTTAGAGTATAAAATAAATAAGACATGGGATGTAATGTACAGCATAGTGATCATGGTTACTAACACAGTACTGCATGTTTGAAAGCTGCTAAGATATCTTAAAAGTTCTCATCACAAGAAAAAAATCTGTAACTATGTATGGTGACAAATGTTAACTAGACTTCTTGTGGTCATTTGCAATATATATAAATACAGAATCATCATGTTGTATACCTGAAACTGATATAATGTATGTAAATTATATTTCAATTAAAAAGCAAGCAAGAAAGAATGAGTGAAAGAAAGAAAGAGAAGATAGTTAAATCTTCTGTACTTGGCTATGTAACTATGTACATGTATCTTGGATTTTTAAACCTCTGTAAGGTACCATACAGAAGAGGTCATAGACTCAGTCTATGTTTGCTTGAAAGATCACAGAAAAAAGTTCCACGAGGGGCAATTTTGGCTTCAATACAAAGATTTTTCTAACCCTTAAAGATGTTCAGAAATAAGCTGAATACCAGAAGACTCCAAGCAGAAGTTAAATGGCCACCTATATGGGATGCTACAAAGGGGATTCCTGTACTGGGTCGAAGAAAACAAATTCACTACTCATCCAACAAATAATCTAAGATTTTTCCAACTCTAACAAAACTCCTAACTTCTATTTAGGAAGTACATTACATCAGGAGACAACAGCCCCTTTAGGTGTGAGAGCTATTCCTCAGGGCAGAAAGTTTCAGTACTACTGACAAACTTCAGGTAGAAAAGGAAAAAAATGAGAAAAGGTACAGTAAAATGAAAGAGGATATAGGCTGGACTTGTACAGTGGAATTATGTATCCTTACACTGAATGGTAGCACACTTGACTTACTATTTAAGAAATGACATAAGTAATAATAAAAATACAGTAGAATTTTCGGAATGCCTTATATTGATTGTACCACATATTATTTTCCTGATAAGTAGAAATCAATATTCATAATTACTTTTCTAATAGAAGTTTAAATCAGTAAAAGTATAAATTATGAAAACATCATATCCATCCAGTTATACTGAATTTCTCTCTTACCAATCATAACCTACAGCAAAAGATGTTTCAATTACAGGAGCAATGAGTTTTGCGGCCGTCATGATGTATTTTTCTGCCATGGCTTTCCTACATCAAACAAACAAAAAAGTTTTATTGAGAGACTTGGTATAAAGAGTTTGGATGTTTTTTTAAGTATAAACATTACCTATCAAAGCTAACATACCATGAAAGTCTACTATATAGTGGACAGCTACACTAGAAATCTGTCCGTAAGTCAGGTTGACAACCATGGCTAGGAAATGGGATTAGCAAGCCATAAGTGCCCTCTGGATCAACATCTCATCTTTCTTTTCACTGCAGGCTGACAAATAGAAGAAATACTGGATGAACATAATAAAAAAAACCGATATTAAAACAAAACAAAAATCACTGCTTAATACAAGATGAATAATACTGCTTTCCCCCCCTAAGAATTTATAGTTCTGAGCTCTTACAGTTAGGTCTATGATCCATTTTGAAGTAATTTTTGTGTATGGTATGAGACACACCCAACTTCATTCTTTGCATGAGGATATCCAATTTTCCCAGCAGCATTTGTTGAAAAGACTATTTTTTCTCCATCAAACTATCCTGGCACTTTTATTAATTATAAATGTACAAGTTTATTTCTGGCCCTTCAATCCCATTCCAATGCTTTCTATGCCTATCTTTATGCTACTAGCATGAAGTACTACTACACTTGATTTGTGTTTTGGAGTATGAGCCCTACAATTTTGCTATTCTTTTGGAGTATGACCTTTCAATTTTGCTCCTTTTTTTAAAAAATTTAATTTAATTTAATTTTCAGTGTTCCAAAATTGTTTATGCACCAGTATTGTTTTGGCTACTTGGGATCCCTTAGATTTCCATATGAATTTTAGGATCAATTTGTCACTTTCTAAAAAAACCACTGATCAGATTTTGATATGGACAACACTGCATCTATAAAATAATTTGGGGAGCACTGTCATCTTAACATTAAGTACCTATCCATAAAAATGTGATGTCTTCCCATTTACTTAGCATATACTTCAGTAATGTTTTATACTTTTCAGAGTGTAAATTTTACACTTCACTTGATAAACTTATTCTTAATTATTTTTATGCTACTGTAAATGTAATTATGAATTTCATTTTGGCTAGTACATTGCTAGTATATATTTCTATAGTACTGATTCCTATATAATGATATCTTACTCTGCAAGCTTGCTGAGATTGTTTATTAGTTACAATTGCTTTTTAGTGGATTCTAAAACTTATGCAGGATATTCCACATATAACATCATGTAATCTGTAAACAGAGATAATTTTGCTTCTTCCTCTCCAATCTGGATGTCTCTTACTTCCTTTTTTGCCTAATTTCCATGGGTAGGACCCTGAGTGCAATGTTGAATTAGTGACAGGGAATATCCTTATATTATTCCTGTTCTAAGGGGCTAATCATTCAGTTTTTCACCATCAAGTATGTCAAACTGGGCTTTTCATAAACGTCCTTATCAGACTGAGGAAGATCCTTTCTATTGTTAATCTGTTGAGGTGTTTTGTTTCCATGAAAGCATATCGGATTTTGTAAAAAAAAAAAAAATTTCTTTATTGATATCGTCTATTATACTCATTGGTTTTTACAGAGTAAACCAATTTTGCATTCCTAGGATAAATTCCATTTGGTCATGGTGACAATTCCTTTTATATTTTGTTTGTATTTTTGGTTTACTAGTATTTTCTTTGAGATTTTTGCATCTATATTCATAAGATATTGATCTATTGTCTCCCCAACCCCCCCCCCCCCCCTTTTTGTACTGTCTTTGTCTTGTTTTGGTATCAGGGGAATGCCAGCCTCATAAAATGAATGATTTTCTGGAAGAAGTTGTGTAGAATTGATGTTAATTGTTTTTTAAGCATCTTTTAGATTTCTCTAGTAAAACCATATGAACCTGGAGATTTTTGGTGGGGGGGAGGTTTAAAAATACAGATTAAATATTTACAGGGCGATTCAAATGATCTATTTCATATCAGGTGAGTTGTGGACACTTGTGTTCTTCAAGAAAGTGGTCCATTTTGTGTAAGTTGTCAACTTTGTGGGTGTAGGGTTGTTTGTAGTGTTCCATTATTATCCTTCTGATGTATGCAGAGCCTGTAGTGATAGCTTCTGTTTTGTTCCTAATACTGGCAAGCTGTGATTTCTTTTTTGTCAGTTTTGCTATAAGTTTATTAATTTTATTCATCTATTCAAAAAATCAGCTCTTTGTTTTTCACTGATGTTTCTTTTTTTTCAATGTCAAAGATTTCTATTCTTTATTTTTTCTTCCTTTGGTTGATTTTGCTTTTCTTTTTCTAGTTTATTAATTCAGGAGCTTACGTTATTAGGACTTTTCCACTATCATTCTAATTGCTTTCCCTTAAGTGTTGTTTTTCACTGCCTCCTTTCAAGACTTTGTCCTTAATTTTCACAAGTTTAATGATGATGTATCTTCACATGGATTTCCTTGGGTTTATTCTCTTTGGTATTTATTCAGTTTCTTTAGCTAAATTTGGGGCTTACCAGCCATTATTTCTTTGTCCAATCTCGTTCTCCTAAGACATTGATGACAAAAATTGCAGATCTTTTGTTATAGTCCCAGATGTCACTTAGGCTCTGTTCATTTCTGTTTTTACTCTATCTTCTCTCTGTTGTTCAGATTGGGTAATTTCTATTTTCCATATTCCGGTTCACTGAATCTTTCCATATCTCCTTTATTCTCCATTGACCCCATTCACCAATGTTCATAATCACTTGTTGAAGCATTTTCATCATGGCTGATTTAAAATTTGTCAGATAATTCTGACATCTCTGTCGTGTCAGTGTTGGCATCTACTGATTCGATTTTTCATTTGGTTTGAAATGAAATGAATCCTGGTTCTTGGTATGACGAGTATTCTTGATCAAAACTTGGGACATTTCTGCACTATAATACTCCAAATTTTTATTTAAATTTTCTGTTTCAGCTGGCTTCTTTGACATGGTTCCAACACGGGAAGAGACACCACCTCATTATCATCAGTCTAGGTTACCAATACGACTTCCTTTGACAACGAACATGGGAAGAAGTCCTAGTCTGCTGGGTAGGGCAGGAGAGTTCCTGCTTCTACCATGGTCCCTGCTGACACCACAGTGGGGTGGCCTTGTTACCACTGAATGATGATGAAAATTCTGACCCCCTATTATTTTCTCTGACACCAAAAGAGAGGGCGAGTGCCTCACACTGCCACATGAAGTGGAATTCCAGGCTCCTGTGTGGTGTCTGTTGACACCACAGAGTGGTGGGACTCATTAAGGGCCTATCAGATTAAAGTCCTGGCTCCCTACTTGGACTTTTGGGGTATGGGTACCTCTTTATAGCCTTATCGGTGTAGAAAGCTAGGCTCCCACTTGACTTTTGCTGGCATGCATGGAAGTGGGGCTACAGTCTGTGTGCGTGTGTGGTATTTGTCTCAAAGTTTTCAGTCTTGCTAGCCTTCTTTGTCTCCCTTCCTTTTCTTTTGGCTAAAGAAAGCAGGTTTTTCTTGGGGTCTTTTTTTTTTTTTTTAATACAACCATTGTCATTTTCTGATTGCCAGCTTCTTCAGCTCCAAGTTTGGGAAACATGAGGGAAGTCACTGCCATGTTGTTCCTCAAGTCCTGAGCTCCCTTCCTAATCTAGCCTCTTCTCTTCACCTTTCTTGTATTTGTTTCAGGGTTTTTATTTGTACTTAGTGGGAAGAACGGGAGAAAACTATGTCTACTCCATCATCCCAGAAGATTTTTAATATTAAACTTTCTAAAAATTAAGGGCCTTCTATACATATAATGGAATATTATTTAGCTTTAAAAAGGAAGGAAATCCTGTTACATGCCACAACATGGATGATCCTTGAGGATCATTTGGATAAATGTAATAAGCCAGTCACAAATACTGTAATTCCATTTACATGAGGTAAATAAAGTCAATTCATAGCACAGAAAGTAGAATGGTGATTGCCAGGTGTTGGGGGCAGGGCCTAGAGAGCTTTCAATGGATAAAATTGCAGTTTGAGAAGATACAGAGTTCTGGGGTGAAACAGGTGAGAGGGATTAAGAGTAAACTTATCATGATGAGCACTGACTAATGTATAGGATTGTACATCTGAAATTAATATAACCTTAATGACACTGGAATTAAAAATGAATAAATAGAATTAGTATATGACCTAACACTTACACATACACATTCTGAAGACTGGTTATAAAACAATGTTAATGCACATAACATTACCAAACCAAGAAGTCTTATGTACCATAATTAAGATGGTAAATTTTATGTTATATGTTTTTTACCACAATTAAAATAATTAAGGTCCCCCTACCATGTGATATACTCCTAATACATATACAGTAAATATCAGAACTTTCAGACCATACTTGGCAAAGATGAGATACCATATTGAAGGAAGGAAAAAATAAACAAAATTTTGTCTTTGGGAGATGAAATTTAATTGGGAAGGTGGACAAAAATACATAAAAGTGGACAAAAATACATAAAAATATAATTTTTTAAATAAAAGTAATATGAGCAAAGTTCTAATATTACACCAAATGCAGAGAGAAAACAAATTATAAGAAAACAGTCAGCATTATTGAGTAAGAATAATTGGGGTCAGCCTGAGGACTATGATTATCTTGAAAGCAAAAAGAGAATCTAGTAATATATAGAAATGGTGAAACAATAGTCTTATTGGAGAAATATACTGAATATAACAAGTTTTGAGAGAAATAATCAGAATGTACATTCAATTCTTTTATAAAAATTGCTGGGGGGAGGTGGAGTTGGGAGAGGGGGAGGGGATTATGGACATTGGGGAGGGTATGTGCTATCGTGAGTGCTGTGAAGTGTGTAAACCTGGCGATTCACAGACTTGTACCCCTGGGGATAAAAATACATTATATGTTTATAAAAAAAAAAATTGGAAGGGGAGGCGAACCATAAGAGACTATGGACTCTGAAAAACAACCTGAGGGTTTTGAAGGGTCGGGGGTGGGAGGTTGGGAGAACAGGTGGTGGGTAATAGGGAGGGCACGTATTGCATGGAGCACTGGGTGTGGTGCAAAAACAATGAATACTGTTACGCTGAAAAAAAATAAATAAAAAAATTAAACCTATATTGGTAAGGCACAAAATATTACCTTTCACGTTCCATTTGCCTTAGATGATCATTTTTTATAGCTTCAATCACTAAGTTAGTGTGTGGGTCATCCTGGGAAAATAAAATTGGAAAAAAAAAATGATCACTTCAGAAGTAAATACCAAGAACTTGGATTTCTAATCAACCTTACACTAAGCAGTTACATAAAGTGGAAAGTAAATTAATCTTTCTAAGCTATTTTCCCTTGCATAAAGCAGAACTTTTCTTCTCATTTCTGATTATCAATTACATTCTCCTTGAACAGATTCTGAGCAACTGATAAAAGGTCAGATGGATAGAATAGGACCAAGTATACAGAAGCTGTGTGACATTATAAACTGTAAACCCAAATATAAATACTTTAATGATCATCAGATTCCTTAGTAATCAATATCTCTACTCTCTCCTAAGAATACAGATGATTTTTTGGTAAGATATTATTTTTTCTCAATATGAAAATAATATATAGTAGTTAATGTTTACTTAGCACTCACTATGTTCCAGGTACTCTTGTAACAGCATTTTATATACCTCATTTAATCCTCACAACCCCATACGGTCGGTTAGTATAATTAGTCTTCTATTATGAATAGAGAAGCTGAGGCATAAGAAGAGTAAGTTCTGAGTGATGGAGCCAACCACTATGTTGTAATACCTTTATAATCTATTAAAAAAATATGTTAAGTTCAATTTATGAAATTGACATTGTTATACCATTTTGATCTATAAATACAGGCATTTTCATATAGTTTGGCTTAATATAAAATAACATAGCAGCATACCAATACTTTATATGTAAAAACCTGAAAAATATTTTTAAAATATTAAGAAAAATTATCTGTCTAGAAACTATTTCTATTTTACTGTATTTCCTTTCAGTTTATGTCCATGTGTGGGTGTGTGTATATCTTTCTTTTTTCCCTTGGTTTTTCACTTAACATTGTATAGTATTTCCTCCTCAGGTCTTTGAAAATATGACTTTTGTATTTTGCTGCATCCTATGTGTAAGGATAAGGACTTCTTTTCATTTTTGATCTACTTAGTACACACAGTTTTAGTTTCCTTTGTTCAACAATGACTGAAAAAAACAGTACAAAAAATAAGGCTTTAGTGGTTCCTTTGTCAAGATACTATTCTTAAAAAATGGCATGTATCTTATATTTCGTAAGATTTTCTCTTTTTTCACTAAAATTGTAAAGTCAGTCTTCAATCATAGTCTCTAGCCCTATTTCAACAGAGTCCCACTGTCAACCTGATTTAAATAACAAGTAAAACTGGTAAAAGCACATTAATTAAATTTAATTAATTAAAACATATTAATATAGGGCAGAAGAAACCTAAAAGGTCACCCATTCCAACTTCTTCATTTCTAGAAACAGAGAAGCACAAATAACTGGTAGTTGGCTACACAGCAGTCTTCTTAATACTCACACTTGGTGAAATATATTTATCATCTTCATCAATTTCTAACGGAACAGCAATCAATTTTTGGAATGCCTTCTTCATTTTGTCTCGATCTCCAACAGCAAAGTAACTAAGAATTAGGTTGAAGCCTGCTTTCAGATTTGGTGCCATACTCATGATGTGCTCAAATGAATTAATGGCATCTGAATACTGACCAGTTTTTATAAATGTAACACCAATGTTCTGCATGATTTTAATCCTAAAGAAAAACAAACATAGATAAGCTTTAAAAATTTCAATTCTTTAGTATGGTTGTAAAGACATTCCACAGATAGGTTCTTTCTTTCCTTTCTCATTTTTTATTGTTTTGTTAAAGCTTTATTGAGGTTTAACTTACATATCATAAAATTCGCTTGTTTTTAGTATACAATTCAGTGAGCACTGCTAATATCTACACAGCTGTGAAACTATAACCACATTCCTATTTTAAGTCACCTCCATTACCCTAAAAAGAATATCTGTGCCCATTAGCAGTCACTCCCCATTCTCATATCCTGCCCTACGCAATCATTAACCTACTGTCTCTCTAGATTTGTTTCTTCTAGACATTGCATAAAAATAGAGTCATATATAATATTTTATATCTGGATCCTTTCAATTAGCATAATCTTTTGAGGGGTCCTCCATACTACAGTATATATCAGTACTCCATTCCTTTTATATTTCCAAATAGTATTCCACAGTATGAATATATCATATTTTATTTATTCATTGCCTATTTGACAGACATTGGATTGTTTCCACTTTGGGGCTATTATGAATAATGCTATGAACATTCGTACACAATCCTTTGTGATAGCATGTTTTAATTTCTCTTGGGTATATACCTGAGAGTGGAATTGCTGGCCCACTGGTAAATTTGTGTTTAACTTTTTAAAAAACTGCCATATTATTTTCCAAATTGGCTGTACCATTTTATATGCCCAGGGTATGAGGTTTCCAATTTTTCTACCTGCTCTTCAATAATTATTTTCAGTCATTTGATGATAGCCATTATAATAGATGTGATCCCATCTTATTTCTAACAACTCCTCAACATAATACTGTTTCAACTAAATTCATTTATTCATAATTCTCTGACCAGATCACAAATACTATTATTTCTTTGGCTCATCCCAATTTTCCCTTTGTCTGGAATATAACCCTTTCTGCCTTCATCACGTAGGTAACCTATTGCAAGTACACCTCCTTCATAAAGCCTTTCTTGACCATTCTTGTTCTTAAAGATCAGTCCCTCAACTTAGTTACTATAGCATCTCTTGATTACTGGTAATTAAACACTTGACAAACATTATTATCTTTTTCTACAGTGCTCAAAGTTTTGGACTTACCTGAGTTAAAAGTGCCTAAGAGCGTTGTGTCCTAGAAGCTAGATATTTCCCAATAATAATGATATATTATTAAAAACAAATGATCACTAAAGGTGGCATTCACAAATAAACTAGCTTTCATAGAAGAATTATACTAAGCCCAAGGAAAATTATAATCAGTAAATATCCTGGAAATCTTCTATGATATCAAGGTCACTACAAAACCATAAGGTAATTTGCTCTTTCTGCTCCTGAAATACTGTATGAATAGAAAATATTCCAGCTTCCTCCTCCTCTCCCCTCTTCTAAGATTCAAATGCAATCCCTTCCTAAACTATTTCGTTCTCAATCTACACAAGAATATAAGGTGGTCTTAATTTCTAGCCTACAGGAATTAAGGTATTCTGCAGTCTGTTATGTTCTAGAGGACCGCTGTTTTGATTTTATATTGGCAGTAACTTATATTTGCCATTAATGGCCTGCTAGGTTATCCCTTATACAGGCCAATTAGTTTTGTCTTATTTTAATTGATGACATATTTTATCTCTAACCTTTAACTAGTCATTATATAAATGTGTATAAGCAGTCAATAGGGGAACACACCAAAATACAACATAAATCTAATCCCCTAACATGTACAAACACCTGAAAACATTCAACCCACTGGTGACAGGTCAGAAGAGTTATCTTGTTTCTGAAAAACAACACTTCAATTTCACCAAGTTATCCCTATGTAAACTTACCTCATTTCTTTATGGACGCTTGGAATTTGATCTAGTGCCATTCGGTAGAATTTAATGGCTTTGGAATAATTTCTTTGCTTTAAATAAATATTTCCCATATTCACTTTCAATCTTCCTAATAAAAAAATAATGAATACATAATATTCTATTTTCTTCACTTCTTCTGTATTTTAAATGTCCTTAATTCATATTCTTTGAAGCTTTTCTCAAGTTAGGAAGCTTCAGTCACTACCTAAAAGTCTCACTTTTAAAGTTATACTATTTTCATGTATCTACACACTAATCTCCCATAAGGAAATGGAACTAAAGACAGATGGAAATATGAAGCCTGAAGATATGGCTAGAAAACAAGTGATTTTACATTATAAAACTGGAATTGTGCTTTTCTAAAAAAAAAAAAAGGATTTAAAAATTAGATTCAATAATGCTACACATATTTTAATGTATTAAAGAAAATGAAATTCTGATAAACTTTAATACTACTACCAAAAAATTACATAATATAAATGATACATATAAACTATAGTCTCTTGGGAATAAATTTACAAGGGAAAGCAATTTTTTAAAAGATTTTATTTACTTGAGAGAGAGAGAGGATGAGCAAGAGAGAGCATGAAAGAGGGGGAGGGGCACAGGAAAAGAGAGAAGCAGACTCCCCCCCTGAACAGGGAGTCCTAAACCAGGCCCAATCCCAGGACTCTGGGATCATGACCTGAGCCAAAGGTAGCTGCTTAACCAATTGAGCCACCCACGCGCCCTTTGGGAAAGCATGTTTGATGGGATTGCAATGGTTCATTCTACTTGTGATGACAGAATATATTTTTTGTTTACTGTTAGGCAATATACCTTATACCAAACAAACAATACATTTTTTGTTTACTGTTAGGCAATATACCTCACACTAACAAATGTTTCTTCATTTGTATTTATGTGGGTTTTCATATAAACAGTATCTTTAAGCAGGACACTTCCATATAAACATAAATTTGTTTAGAGCATAGATTATTTTAAGAAAACAAGGGGAAAAGTAAATTAACACTACAAAACAACTATACTCAGTCTGCCTGGCTGGCTCAGTCAGAAAAACATGCAACTCTTGATCTTGGGAGACTGTTGATCTTGAGATCATGAGTTTGAGACCCACACTGGTCGTAGAGATTACTTAAATACATAAACTTTAGAAGAAAAAAAAAGAATTATACTTACTGGGAAAATTGACTACATATACCCACCTGCATTGCTAAACATCTTATTTTTCACTATAACTTGATATGTGTTTAGTGCTTCAGCATACATTTCATTAGCTGAATATTGACTAGCCAAGTTGAAAAGAACCTAAGGAATAAACATTGCAAAAACACATGTAATGACCATTATAGGCCCCTTTTATCTATTCAGAGATTAAGCTCCTACAACAAAGCTAGATGCCTTGCTCAAGATACCCAACCAACTAGGAAGTGAAGCATGCACAGAAATATCTTGCATTCAAAATGAACCTGAACATTGAGACAAGTAGAGCTATCCTCTACACGGCACCTTAATTTCATAAGTATTCTTTCTAATTTATGTGGTATTTGCCATCCATTAATCTCAGAAAGACCTACAAAGAATAAACTTGTATTGTTAATGTTGCTGGTAATAAAAGGAGAAGGTAAGATAGTGGGCCAAATTTTCTTTGTAAATAAAAATTAAACATTATGTGGAAATACCTTAAGGATTCATTTGTGTACTTCTTTACATGCAAAACTGTAAAAAGTATTTCTCTGTATGCAACATTACAATTTAAGTCACTAAGTTATAGAAATTTACCTTCCTACAGATAAAAAAAAAAAAAATCACTAGAAATTATTCCCTAAAGATTCTATGGAATTTAAAGATACAAGCTACTAACAATGAACATCTACAAATTCCTATTCAAAGTTTCAAATGCCCTTTTTTCCCATTGGATGGCAGATGAACACTTTTCCCACTAAAAATACACCTTTTTAAAACACCAGTATAAACATCTAGTGTCTTTTCAGAATTAAAAAAAGTTCTGTAAGAAATTAGCTTTTGTTTTTTTTTCACTATCCTCACAGAACATTGTATTATTTATCTAATTGGAAGTTCTTAAAAATCACAGACCAAAAGTCCACATTAGAATCTCATTAAAATAACCACACTAAAAACAGAGCATAAATATTAGCAATCTTCCAGAAATAGTCATTGGGTGGTGGGTTTGCAGGTACTTCCTAAGTTATTAAAAACTAATTAACTAAATAAAAAAAGTCTCTGCACAGAACAAAGAGTGCCTCATGAACTTCATAAAGATGTCTATTAATTGAATTATGAACACCTAAGGTCCAATAATAATAGCTAACTGAATTTAAATAAAGTCTTTGTAAAAATTTAAAAAACAAAACAGAAAATAGGAAAAAAGAAAAAAAAAACTTTCAGAATCTACAAATCCTAGCAAAAATAATTTTACTCAACAGGTATTTTATACTTACTGAGTATGTTAAATCCAAATTGATATTTTCTGGAGTTGTAACTTGTTCTCGTTGTCTCACCAAGACTCTCTCTTTTCTTCCCGCATCTTTTGCCTTTTCTAAGGCCTGAAATCAAGTTCTTACTTTGTAAATTCCTTTAAGCATTCATTATGAGCATTTTATGCTTTTGAAAGATATTTGCATATGAAGCTTGGTTGGATTCCTTATACTTTCTTGGATTCCCAGTATGCCCTCCTATACTCTTACAATCAATTCCCCTTGAAAACAAAAGAACCCAGAGCATTTGTTTAAAGTGGAACTTACTATCATAAAATTGTCACGTGTTCTCCCCACTGCTCCCCAGAAGGAGGAAGTATGAGTGATAAAATGGAGAGTATATTAGCCCCAAGTCAAGTTTCTTTATCACCATACCTGCTATCACCATTTAGATTTGACTCTACATATTTTCTTCTTTTTTCCATCCAATCCTGAATCTTTGGGTATTTTAATTCCAACTTATATGATAAAAATTTAGATGGATTTGTTTGGTTTCTGGGATGCTCAAAACACAGAAAAATCAAAGGATAACTGCTATCCAATATTACAACAAATGTTTATTACTTAGTCTGGCTCCTATATCCCACTCAGAATGCCAAGATCCTTTTCCTGATTTCCACCAAGAGACTAACTACAGGCAGATTAATTTAACATAGGATTTTTTTTAGAGCTAGAGAAAAAAAGCACCAGTTCTGTGAGCAATAAAAGTAGCTTTTATACTGAACAATTCTAAAGGTATTCATTAATGTGATAACTAAGTCTTAGAAAGTACACTTATATGGTATGACAAAGTAATGAGGACAAAGCAAATAAAAAATATTTAATTAATTTATTAATATTCTATTTATTTGTGATCCGAAGGGACATGTGCACCCGAATGTTTATAGCAGCAATGTCTACAATAGCCAAACTATGGAAAGAACCTAGATGTCCATCAGCAAATGAATGGATAAAGAAGATGTGGTATATATATACACAATGGAATACTATGCAGCTATCAAAAGAAATGAAACCTTGCCATTTGCGATGACGTGGATGGAACTAGAGGGTATCATGCTTAGTGAAATAAGTCAATCGGAGAAAGACAACTCTCATATGATCTCCCTGATATGAGGAAGTGGAGGTGCAACATGGGGGGTTTAGGGGGATAGGAGAAGAATAAATGAAACAAGATGGGATTGGGAGGGAGACAAACCATAAGAGACTCTTAATCTCACAAAACAAACTGGGGGTTGCTGGGGGGAGGTTGGGAGAGGGGGAGTGGGGTTATGGACATTGGGGAGGGTATGTGCTATGGTGAGTGCTGTGAAGTGTGTAAACCTGGCGATTCACAGACCTGTCCTCTGGGAATAAAAATACATTATATGTTTATAAAAAAATAAAAAATAAATAAAAAATTTAAAAAAATACTAAAAAAAAAAATTCTATTTATTTATTTATTTGAGAGAATGAGAGATCACAGAGGGAGAGGGAGAAGCAGACTTGCCACTGAGTGGAGAGCCCTATGCAGGGCTCAATACCAGGACCCTGAGATCATGACCTGAGCTGAAAGCAGATGCTTAACCTACTGAGCCACCCAGGTGTCCCAAAAATATTTAATTAAAAAAAGAAAAGCAGAGGGATGCCTGAATGGCTCAGATGGTTAAGTGTCTGTCTTTGGCTCAGGTCATGATCTTGGGGTCCTAGAATGGAGTCCCGCAATGGGCACCTTGCTCAGCAGGGAGCCTGTTTCTCCTTCTTCCTGCCACTCCTCCTCCTTATGCTCTCTCTCTCTGACAAATAAATTAAAATCTTTCTTAAAAAAAGGCATGAAAAACCAGAGTTGGGGTACCAAAAAGCAAACTATGATTTTGCAGTTTACTTAGGAAAGAATATTTTAGGGTAGTGAGGCTTAAATAAGAAAGCAACACTTAGTACTGCATGTGGACCATGGTAGCTATGCCTTTCAGCAGGCTTTGAGTCTAATTCAATAGGCCACCAGGCTGCAAAATTTAATCAACTGTTCCACCAGAATTTGTTTTCCTACTGTATTAACCAATGTCAAAAAATTACAAATTCAATCAACTGTTTTGACCTGAGAGTTCTTATGAAGCAGCTGCCTATTGTTTTAAAAAAATTGCTTTAGTGAAAACTCTAAGGCCTATCAACAGCAAAAAACAAACAAACAAAAAACCCATGTGTATCTATTCAGGTATCCCTTACTTTTTCAAAGTTCATATAACGCCACTCTACTTTAACAAAAGACCTACATTAGCACCTGTTTTTTGCTAACTGAAAGAAATATGAAGAAGATTTCTGCTTTTACCCAAAAAAAAAAAAGGGAAAGAAATGAAATAGTGTGCAACCTCTGTTTTGTAGCAAACCCTTCCAGAGGCAGCGCACATCTCCAGTAGTGAGAGCAGCCTCACCACACAGCATCTCAGCATCAAGCCATCAGAGCTCTGGACTGCCTGTGAGCATCTGTGCTTTATTTTGATTTTTTTCTGTGCATCCACTAGCAAGATGTGTCCCAAGACATCAGAAAAGCTTAAGAGAGGTTGGTTTTGGGGTCTAGGAATGCTCAAAGATTTTTCAATATAAATTCATGATAATTGTTTGATGCTATTTGCTTATGAAAGATTTTGCTCTACTTCTGGATAGCAGGGAAAACCTGTACATATGTTTTTTATTTGTGCACATACATATGACATACACTTCACCATCTTGAATCCTAGAAGTTTATGAACTTACCAATTTTAAGTCTCCACAGCTGTTGGCAATACAGCTTTCTTCTACCAATTCATTTACTTTCTTCTCTAATTGTCTAATCTTTTCTTCTGGACTATTAAAGAAAAGGCACAGGTACTCTGATTCATTCAAGCACAAATAATACATATTAAAATTTAATTTACCTATAATGTATGTTATGTGCTTTTATAGGAATAGGTTACAGATAAGACAAATGTATAAATGGCATTAAAGAACAAATGCACTACTGTTTTTAATAATTATATAATTAATAGTAAAAATAACATCTTTGGTTAATAAAACTAAATAATTACTTGGCCACAAGTGTGATTTAATACTGAGCCAAATGCTTTACCCTAATTATGTCTTTTAATCCTCCCAATAACATCTGATATAAGTACTACTGTTATTATCATTTTACTGATGGAGAAACTGGTTTAGAAAGTTAATTTTTAAGCCCAAGATCACACAGCCAGTTAAGTTATAGTGCCAGTATTTAAACCTAAGTAAGGTAATTCAAGGACCCGTGCTATTACATTATCATTCCCAAAAGAAAGTAGATCCTTTCTTAGAGCCTATGACAAATGAAAACTTTACTTTATGGTGAAGAAAACTGAAGACCCCAAAAAAGAGATGAAAATTATTATTACTTAATATGAGATGGGTACTCTAGAGAGTATTTCCAACAATGCGAAGAAGTTAAAAAATCCTGATTCAATTAGTGGCAAACACAGTACTCCCAAATCAGTCACATTTCAAAAACAACATTAATGTCATTTTGCTACCACTTTCTTCCAGCAAAGTATCACAATGCTCTGAATGTACATCAGTGCCTAAATAAAATTTTACTACGAATATTTGAGAATACACAGTAGTTCTCTTAATTTTCTACAAATGGACTTATAAAAAATACAGGAATAAATTCAATAGTATAGCTTTGTCTATAGAATCATGTTTTTTGGTAGAATCTGACTAAAATTTAGTCAGGTGGGATACAAATTTTATTGGTTTACTAAAAATTTGCAAATTTCTTACTGAGCAATGAGCATAATAAATGCCATCTTATAAAGGTTACAACAAAGTACAGAATTCTATTTTATAGTCCAAACGCCCTAATAAATGTCTCAGATATTACTTACAGATAATTATTAAACCTAAAATACGAATACAAAATTTTAAAGTTATAAAAGTTATAAAGACACTAAAATTTTTAGTGTTTTTTAGTGTCTACTTTAGAGGGTAAAATAATTACCCTATCCCTATCAAATGCCAGGAAAATGAACTCTATATGCAGACACTGTTAAACACCTACCCACACAAGAACCTGCCACCACCTTTTCTCCTCACATACAAATCTAAACTAGTCAAGAGTCTCAGTCTCTTGCCAAATGTCTGGTTCAGTCATGCACATATGATGCACTTCTGGCCAGTGAGGAATTAAGACAGGTTTGCTCAGGGTAGAGGCTTCCTGGGCAGATTGTCTTTGCTCTATGAAAGGGACCAAAACTGGGAAATTTCTGGCTCTAGGATTTATTAATTACATGGGGATTTTGAACTCTCAGGGCTCTTTTGGCATGATAGGATGGCAAGCTCTTAAGAAAAGCCAAGAGAGCCACAGAGAAGCTGAACCAGGGATGATGTTATTGAGCAGTTAAATTAACCATCCCTAGAAGTGCCTTTCTGCCAGACCTCCTATTAAATAAGATAATAAATGTTCTTATTGTGTGTGTTTTCCTCATATTGGCAGCTGAAAGGATTCTAAATGACCTGGTACTTAAATAAAGTAACATACTTTTATTAGCAAACATGCTGTCATTAACTAGGACACAGAGAAAATAGATTTTCTGTAGAGGTTTGTTAGTGAAAAAGAGAAATTATGTAACTTATACAATAGCCCAAATAGTGGATTTAAGAACTACAATTTTTAAATCGCTATTATACAGAAGAAAAATAGTATTTAGTAACAAGAGGCTCTGTAAACAGCTTGGCTTCAAACTCAGTCCTGCCACTTATTAGAGATACTAAGTGAAGACGGCTGTGTTTACTTTCTCCCTCAATGAACTAATGATAAAAACATCTCAGTCTTCACTTACATATAGCCCTTGCACAGCAGCACACAGTGAATACTCCATAAACACTGGCTCCATAAACTCCATAAACCATTTCCATCAATGGTGCTTAGATCCCAGTAAGTACATATACCTGAATTTTTACCCGGCTTTTGGCTACTCTTTAGCTGCTAGCAAAAAACTAAGTTAATGCTCTAAAAAATTAAATTTCTCGGGGCGCCTGGGTGGCTCAGTGGTTAGGCCTCTGCCTTCGGTTCGGGTCATGGTCTCAGGGTCCTGGGATCAAGCCCCACATCGGGCTCTCTGCTCGGCGGGCAGCCTGCTTCCCCCTCTCTATCTGCCTACTTGTGATCTCTCTCTCTGTAAAATAAATAAAAATAAATGGGATTGGGAGGGAGACAAACCATAAATGACTCTTAATCTCACAAAACAAACTGGGGGTTGCTGGGGGGAGGTGGGATTGGGAGAGGGGGAGCGGGCTATGGACATTGGGGAGGGGAGGCGAACCATAAGAGACTATGGACTCTGAAAAACAACCTGAGGGTTTTGAAGGGTCAGGGGTGGGAGGTTGGGGGAACAGGTGGTGGGTAATGGGGAGGGCACGTTTTGCATGGAGCACTGGGTGTTGTGCAAAAAGAATGAATACTGTTACGCTGAAAAAATAAATAAAATGGAAAAAAATAAAAAATAAAAAATTAAAAATTAAAAAAAAATGTTAAAAAATTAAATTTCTCAATATTGATATGACTCTTCCTATATGTTCTCTTTTTTTTTTTTAAAGATTTTATTTATTTATTTGACAGAGAGAGATCACAAGTAGGCAGAGAGGCAAGCAGAGAGAGTGAGAGGGAAGCAGGCTCCCTGCCAAGCAGAGAGCCCGATGCGGGACTCGATCCCAGGACCCTGAGATCATGACCTGAGCCGAAGGCAGTGGCCCAAACCACTGAGCCACCCAGGCGCCCCCCTATATGTTCTCTTAATTTTTTCATTGAAATATTCTTTTAAAATAAGCATATCCTATTCCATTTTCAACTCCATTTGGTCTCTAAGAGAATCAATATTAGCATCTATAAACATTAGACTTATCTTCACAACAATATTAAAATAAAACTGCATAGAACACACATGGCTGTTTTTCTCAGACTTGATTCTTTTGCCTATTCCAAGAACCAGAGATGATGTTTTGATTACTATTCTGTTGACATGAACTTTTATTTTTGATTCATATGATTCATTTTTTAAAAAACTTTTTTAAAAAATATTTTTATTTATTTGACAGACAGAGAGAGACAATGAGAGGGATAACACAAACAAGGGGAGTGTGAGAGGGAGAAGCAGGCTTCCCACTGAGCAGGGAGCCCAATGTGGGGCTCTATCCCAGCACGCTGGGATCATGCCCTGAGCCAAAGGCAAACACTTAACTGACTGAGCTACCAAGGCACCCCCCAAAACTCTTTCTTTTAATCACCCAGTGCTCTTCATGACAAGTGTACTCCTTAATTCTCATCACCTACTCTCCCCATCCCCCATCTACCTCCACTCTGGTAACCATCAGTTTGTTTTCCATAGCGAAGACTCTCTTTCCTGATTTGTCTCTTTTTTTCCCTTTGCTCATTTGTTTCTTAAATTTCACATAGGAATGAAATCAGCTGGTATTTGTCTTTCTCTGGCTTATTTCACTTAGCATTGTACTATCTCCATCCATGTCCTTGCAAATGGCAGGGTTTCATTTTTTACGGCTGAATAACATTCCACCAAATATATATATATATATATACCACATCTTCTTTTTCCATTCCTTTATCTATGAACACCTAGGCCGCTTTCATAATTTGGCTATTATAAATAATGTTACTATAAACACAGGGGTGCACGTACCACTTTTAACTTTTTTTTTTATTTCTTGGGTAAATACTTAGTGGTGCTATCGCTAGAGTGAACGTTAGTTCCATTTTTAACTTTTTGAGGAAACTCCATACTGTTTTCCATAGTGGCTGCACCAACTCTCAAACCAACTGTGCATGAGAGCTCCCCTTTATCCACGTCCCAGCTAACACCTGTTGATTCTTGTGTTGTTGACTTTAGCCATTCTGACAGATGTGAGGGGTTAGCTCACTATAGTTTAGATTTGCATTTCCCTGATAGTAACTGATGATGAGCATCAGCTCATGTGTCTGTTGGCTGTCTGGATGTCTTCTTTTTTTTTTTTTTTTATTTTATTTATTTGACAGAGAGAGAGGTCACAAGTAGGCAGAGAGGCAGGCAGAGAGAGAGGGAGAAACAGGCTCCCCACTGAGCAGAGAGCGCGATATGGGGCTCGATCCCATGACCCTGAGATCATGACCTGAGCCGAAGGCAGAGGCTTAAACCACTGAGCCACCCAGGCGCCCCTGTCTGGATGTCTTCTTTAGAGAAATGTCTGCTCATGTCTTTTGCCCATTTTTTAACTGGATTTGTTTTTTGGGTGTTGAGTTTTATAAGTCCCTCCCCACTATATAGAATACTAACCTTTAACTGGATAGGTAATTTGCAAATATCGTCTCCCCTTCCATAGCTTGCCTTTTAGTTTTATTGGTTGTTTCCTTTGCTATGCAGAAAGATTTAGTTTGATGTAGTCCCAATATTTTACCTTTGGTTTTACTTCCCTTTTCTCAGGAGACATATCTAGAAAATATTGCTATGGCTGATGTCAGAGAAATTACTGCCTGTGTTCTTTCCTAAGATTTTTTATGGTTTCAGGTCTCACATTTAGGTCTTTAATCCATTTTGGATTTATTTTTGTGTATGGTGTAAGAAAGTACCCCAATTTCATTCTTCTGCACACAGAAGTTTTCTCAATACCACTTGTTGAAGAGACCGTCTTTTCCCCATCGGATATTCTTTCCTGTGTTCTCCAAGATTAATTGACCATATAGCTGCAGTTTATTTCTGGATATTCTATTCTGTTCCATTGAACTTTGTATCTATTTTTGTGCCAGAACCATACTGTTTTGTTCACTACAGCTCTGTAATATAACCTGAAGTCTGGAATTGTGATGCCTCCTTTGCTTTTCTTTACCAAGACTGCTTTGGCTATTTGGGCTCTTTTGTGTTTCTATACAAAGTCTGGGATTGTTTTAGTTCTGTGAGAAAGGCTATTGGTATTTTGGTAGGGACTGCATTAAACATGTAGATTGCTCTGGGTAATAGAGACATTTTAACAATTTATTTGTTCTTCCAACCCATGAGCATGGAATGTCTTTCCATTTCTTTGTGTTGTCTTCAACTTCTTTCATCAATATTTTATAGTTTTCAGAGTAAAGCTCTTCACCACTTTGGTTAGATTTATTCCTAGGTATCTTATTATATTTGGTGCAGTTATATCTGGAACTGTTTTTTTTTTTTTTTAAATTTCGCTTCCTGCTACTTCATTATTGGCATATAAAAATGCAACAGATTTCCGTAGTTTGATTTTGTATCCTGAAACTTCCCTGAATTTGTTTATCAGTTCTAGCAGTTTTTTGGCAAAGTCTTCCTGGTTTTCTATATATAGTATCATATCATCTGTAAATATTAAAAGTTTTAATTCCTTGCCCATTTGGATACATTTTATATCTTTCTGTTGCCTGATTTCTGTGGCTAGGACTTCCAGTACTATGTTGACTAAAAGTGGTGAGTGGATATCCCTATCTTGTTCCTGACCTTTAGGGGAAAAGGGCTCTTTTTCCCCATTTAGGATATGTGTTGGGGCTGTCTCATATATGCTGAGGTATGCTGCCTCTAAACTTACTTTGTTGGTTTTTATTATGAATGGATATCGTACTTTGTCAAATGCTTTTCCTGCATCTATCAAAATGATCCTGTGGTTATCTTTCCTCTTATTGATGTGATGTATCACATTGATAGATTTGCCAAATCTATCAAATCACTTTTGGAATGCAGGAATAAATCCCACTTAATCATGGTGAACAATTTTTTAAATTTATTGTTGGGTCCTGTTTCCTAGTATTTTGTTGAAGATTTTAGTATCTATGTTCATCAGAGATATTGGTCTGTAGTTCTCTGTTTTTGGTATCTTTATCTGGTTTTGGTATCAGGGTGATGCTGGTCTCAGAGAATGAATTGGAAAGTAATTCTTCCCTTTCTATTTTTTGGAATAGTTTGAAAAGAATAGGTCTTAACTTTTCTTTAAATGTTTGGTAGAATTTCCCTGTGAAGCCATCTGGTCCTGGACTTGAAAAGAATGTATATTCTGCTGTCTTAGGATGGAATGTTCTAAATCTATCTGTGAAACCCATCTGTTCCAGTGTATCATGCAAAGCTATTGTTTGTCGGTTTTCTATTTAGATGATCTGTCCATTGATGTAAGTAGGGTGTTACAGTTCATTACTAGCCATTATTTCCTTTATGTTTGTAATTGTTTCATGCATTTGGGTGCTCTCATGTTGGGTGCAGAAATATTTATAACTGTCATATCTCCTTGTTGGATTGTCTCCTCTATTATTATATAGTGTCCTTCTTTGTCTCTTGTTACAGTCTTTGCTTTAAAATCTAGTTTGTGTGATATAAGTACTGCTACTCTGGCTTTATTTTGACATCCCTTTGCATAATATTTTCTCCGTCCCCTCACTTTCAATCTGCAGGTGGCTTTAGGTCTAAAATAAGTCTCTTGTAGGCAGCATATAGATGGGCTTTGTTGGTTTGTTTTTTTTAAAGATTTTATTTATTTGACAGACAGAGATCACAAGTAGGCAGAAAGGCAGGCAGAGAGAGGGAGGGAAAGAGGCTCGCCACTGAGCAGAGAGCCCATGACCTGAGCTGAAGGAGAGGCTTAACCCACAGAGCCACCCAGGCCCCTCTGGGCTATTTTTTAATCCATTTTGTTACCCTGTGTTGTTTGACTGGAATGTTTAGTCCATTTACATGAAAAGTAATTATTGATATTATTTATTGTATTTTATTACTTGTTTTGTAGTTGTTTCTGAAGATTTTTCTCTGATCCCTTTTTTTTTTTTTTTTTGGTCTTTCTCTGTTTTATAGTTTTCTTTAGTGATATATTTGCATTTCTTTCTCTTTATTCTTTCCATATTCATTATTTTTTGGTTTGCAGTTACCATTAGGTTTGTATATAGCATCTTCTGCATATAGTCATCTATATTAAGTTGATGGCTGTTTGAGTTTGAACCCATTCTACACTCCTGTTATCCCCTCACGTTAGGTATATGATGTCATATTTTACATCCTTTTGAGTTCCTTGACTGATTTTTTAATAAAATATTTTTACTGCTTTTGTGTTTCCTACTTTCTCACTGTCACTTTTGGTCTTCCCTTTTTACTCAGAGAATCCCCTTTAAACATTTCTTGCAGAGCTGGTTTAGTGGTCATGAGCTCCTTTAGTTTTTGTTTGTCTGGGAAACTCTTTATCTCTCCTCCTATTCTGAAAGACAGCCTTTCTGGATAGAGTAATCTTGTCTGAAAATTTTTACCATTCAGCATTTTGAATATATCGTGTCACTCCCTTCTGGCTTGGAAAGTGTCTGCTGAAAAATCTCTGGTTAGCCTAATGGATTTTTCCTCATAAGTTACTGTCTTCTTTTATCTTGCTGCTTTTAACATTTTCTTCTTTATCACTATATTTTGCCATTTTAATTACAGTAGATCTTGGTACGGGTCTGCTTTTGTCGATTTTGATGGGTGTTCTGTGTGCCTCCTGGCTCTGGATATCTGTTTTCTTCCCCAGATTAGGGAAGCTTTCAGCTATTATTTCTTCAAATAAATTTTCTGCTCCCCCTCTTTTCTTTTCATGGACTTTTATAATATGGCTGTTATTACAATTAGTAGAGTCACTGAATTCCCTAAGTCTATTCTCACTTTGCGTAATTTTTTCCCTCTCTTTTCTTCAGCTTGATTACTCTCCACTACTCTTGACTTCTATGTCATTAATTTGTCCCTCTGCTTCTTCCAGACTGTTGTTCCTTCCACCATGCATGTTTCTCGTTTCATTTATTATACTTTTACTTCTGGTATACCTTGTATCTGTATTAAGGGTCTTAATGTCTTTCACTCTTTCCTCAAGTCCAGTGAACATCTTTATGATCACTACTTTAAATTCTCTCTCAGTCCTGTTATTTCTATGTGTTTCACTTAGATCTCCTGCTGTTGCCTTGTCCTCTGTTCTTTCATTTGGGACAAATTCCTCTGCCTTCTCATTCCAAGTCTTTGTGCAAACTTCTCTGTGTTAGGAAAGTCAGCTATGTCTCCTGTACTTGAGGATAATGGCCTTATACAGAAGTCGTCCTGAATTGCCCTGCCGTATAGCGTCCCTTGTTTCCCAGGGTCTGGTGCTTCCAGGGTGTCTCCAGTGCGTACTATGTGCACCTGCTGTTGTGCCCTGGCCACTTTATCCTTCGGGCCCGTCATCTGCAGAGGCTCTCTTTGCCTGTTGTGGACAGTTTTTGGTCCCTGGTCTGAATCTGGAAATTTTTAATGAAGTATTCTCTTACCTGTTTGTGAAATGAGACCTGTCACCACTGCCACTGGAACTGAGAGTCATCAAAATTCCCTCTTTGGGAGGTGCAGTGCTGGTAGGGGTTTGTTCTGGTCTTCTGAGGGAGGGATCTGTAGTACTGGGACTTACATAATCCTAACTGCAAAGTGCGTTTTCATTGGGGTATAGGGGATGGGGCTTGGTGTATGCAAGTTAGGTAGCAAATGTCTGCGCTGTGCTGGTTCCTGCAGGTGGTTCTATGCTTATGCTGAAGGGCAAGGGAGGGAAATAGCAACAGCCCATTTATTTGTTAATGGCAAGGTCTCTCCATGAACACTGTCTCTCTGGGACACCCTCTGACTTGAGCAAATAACCTCCCCACTGTGTGCCCCAGGCACTCCTCAGATCACTGTTTCCCTGCCTTGTGGCCATGGGTCATTTATCTGCCTTCTCTTCAAGAGTAATGCAATGGCTGCCAGGCCCTATCCTGGCCATGCCTGCTAATCTTTCAAACTCTAGGCTTTGGGGCGCCTGGGTAGCTCAGTGGGTTGAGCCTCTGCCTTTGGCTCGGGTCATGGTCCCGAGGTCCTGGGATCGAGCCCTTCATGGGGCTCTCTACTCAGCAGGGAGCCTGCTTCCCCCTCTCTCTCTGCCTGCCTCTCTGCCTACTTGTGATCTCTCTGTCAAATAAATAAATAAATAAATAAATAATTTTTTAAAAAACTCTAGGCTTTAAGTCCCACTGCTTGCCAGAATCCATGAAATTTGGCCCTTTTGGTTTTCCAAGCCAATTCTATGGAAGTCAGTTTTCCTTATGCACTCTCCTGTCAGTCTGTCTCTCACCCTTCCCCACTACCACAGCTCTCTGACCACTGCAGCAGCCATGTTTCTGTCCTAAACCCTGTCTCCGCACTTCCTACTTTCTTCAATGTGTCCTCTTCTCTATCTTTGGTTGTGGAGTTTGTTCTGCCAGTCTTCAGATTTCTGGAGTATTTAGGATGATTTTATAGTTATCTAGTTATATTTATGGGATGAGGTGAGCCTCATGAAGTGGGGGTAGTATCCTACTCTGCCATCTTCCCCTCCCTGTTTTCTTAAATTTTACATAGAGTAAAATCATATGGCATTTATCCTTCTCTAACTTATTTCACTTGGTAGTATACTCTCTAGTTCTTTCGATGTCACTGCAAATGACAAGACTTCATTCTTTTTAATGGCTGAATAATATTCCATATCTCTCTCTCTCTCTCTCTCTCTCACACACACACACACACACACACACAATCAATATATACACCACATCTTTATCCATTCATGAATTGATGGACACCTGGGCTGCTTCCATATCTTGGCTTATAAATAATGCTGCCATAAACATAGGGGTACTGCTGACATGACCTTTTAAAACACCTGAAAATTATGTATTTGGAAAATAAAAATTAAAAATACACAACACTAAAAGAACATGAGAACTTACATACCTATCTTCATTTTTCACTTCCAGAGGAGGAGCAGGGCCCCTTGACTGACCAAGGGGGTCAAATGCAGAGCCTGAGATACAATTCAAGAGCTCATATTGAACTTGTGATACAAATAAAGAAAACTTGCACAAGTTAAATTTACCTATTTATTAAATGGCTTAAATTACCTATTTATTAAATAGCCAGGACATTTATTATGTTTATAGAAACAGTTTATATATCAAGAAATTGATAAAATTTTAACATACATCAAATTTTATAAATAAAATGTGAAAACAAAAATGAGTATTCTCTCAGCGTTTACTTCTCCTCTACAGTAATCTATCCTAACTCTAGGAACTCTAAATTATCAATCATGCAAGTAATGACCAGGTATTGAGTTTTTAACTATTTTATTGGTATAATACTATTTTCACCTATAAATTTTTAATTAGGCTTTAATTTATATAAAATAAATTGCATTTTTTTTAAAAAAGGAACACATTTTTAATGAACAGGTCAGCACACTTTGACAAATTACATGCCAGTATAACTACCATTCCCACTGAGATGCAGAACGTTTTCACTGCCCCTTTCCTCTTTTATTTATTTTTATTAACATATAATGTATTATACCCCTTTCCTCTCTTAATGGTACCTAAAATAATGACATACCTTACCATCAACGGCATGTTAGATTTTATTTAAAATGGTAACATTTTACATTTACACGTAGAAATACAATAACAACATTAAAACATCTGAAAAAAATTATTAGAAGAGATAGTATAACAAACCTCTCAAAGCTGCTTTGGTAAAACCAGCTGCTCTCACTGCTGTCATTGGTCTAGTAACTCCATCCTTGGAAGAAAAAAAATCATTTAAAAGGTGTTCTTAAATTAAGATTTGCTTCTTATTTCTAGTTCTGGACATACATTAACATAGTCCCTTTTTTTTTAAGTCCCAATTTTTCTGATTTTTTAAAAACACCTATTCATTTATTTGAGAGAGAGAGAGAGAGAGAGAGAGAGAGCACGCACACGTGTGGTGGGGAGGGGCAGAGAGAAAGGAAGAGAGAAACTCTAAGCAGACTCTGAGCTGAGTGCAGAGCCTCATGCAGGGCTCAATCTCACAATTCGGAGATCATGATCTGAGCTGAAACCAAGAGTTGGGCGTTTATTCGACTGTGCCCCCAGACACTACTTTAACATTTATTTTTAATCACTCTCTGCTTTTTCCTTACCCCTGCCTCCTCATATGTCAGTTCTGTCTCTACTTTCCCTTCCCCCTATAAAATTTCAATTCCTCGCTTTAACTGATCTTACTCCTAGTTTGGAAAGAAAAACTCAAAAGATTTTTATATAGCACCTAATATAAGTTATATAGGTTATTAGCTGCCTACTTCTCTACTTTTTTGGTCTCCTATATGCCTATGAGAGAAACTACAGAAATTCTTGCAAGTGATAGCATAGGAAAAATGGGACCCAGAGTTCACTACACAAGCAAACTATCAGTTCTATGTTCACTCCCCAATGGGATTTCATTTGAGACCTGAGTAAATCCAATGAGATTTTACCTCCAAAGATTCTAAACAGTCCAAACTTCAGCCCACAATTTAAAGAATCAGTGTCTTTACATAAGAAACACCTTCTTTAACATTTTAAAATAATATAATAAAAAATGTCGGCAATAATACTCTAAGTCACAAGAGAGGCCCAAAATGAACAACCACATGACAGAGATACCTGAATAGCCCCTGTCATTGGTCTTCCCATCGAGGATGCCAGGGATGTCTTGGACTAGTAAACAGAAAACTAAATTAAAATGATTCCAAAAAAACCTACATTTAATTTTATAAAAACCAACTTATAAAAATTTTCGTAATAACTTTTTTCTTCATTCTATTGGCAAGTAAACCTAATTCTTTCCATTTATAACCTCAGGATATAAGATTAAACAATAAAACTCTAAAACAAGCCTCAGCAAACTACAACCGTCAGCCTCTGTCAATAACATTTTATTGGAGTACAGCCATACCCCACTGGTCTGCACACTATCTACAACAGCTTCTGTACTACAAATGCAGAGTTTGGTAGCTGCAACAGGGACTATGACCTGCAGAGCCTAAATTGCCTGGCTCTTCACAGAAAATGTTTGCTGTTTTCTATTCTGAAGCACCACCAAAAATCAAATTTATGAGTAATACAAGCTTCGGCTGATTATTAAAACCATGTTTCACTTAACACACAGTTACATTATGTGTATGACTAATTTCCTTATTCATATCAATAAATATGAAGTCAAGTGTCCTGGACTTCTAGGTACTAAAACCATTTTTCTGATCCCTATGGAATATTACAGTAAAGACTAGGAAATACTATTCTACTTCATTCTTCCATTTTTCTCCCATTCCCCTTTTATTTCATGTATGCTAAAGACATCCAAATTTGGGCAAGACTTCAAACTTTTCCTTTATGGATTTTTATATAGCATCTTTCCTCCAAATATCTCAAATAAAAGCAACACCCAAATATATGCCTCTGAAAATTTTCTCAAATTGTATAATTTTATTTTTCATGTATTAATTGGTAGGTTTTAAAATATAAACATTACTTTTACATAACATTTAACTTCACATAAAATATGAATGGAATACACATGAGACTTGGTAATATTACACAAAAAATGAAAGGAAGTCAATCAACAAACACAAGGTTTACAAATAGAAATGATAGTATTTTCTGATAAATTTATAATCAAAATGACTATAATATAAAAGCTATTAAATTAGACTTTTATAAGGTTTGTAACTATCTAAAATGAAAGATAATTCAAATTACTTAGAACTGCCTAAAGTGAACTTATGGATGAGAAAAAGCACCTTAGTATTTTTAGCTTAAGTAAACCTACCCCATATCCAGTAGCTACAGGTCTAGTAACTGCTGTGCTTGGTATTTTAGCAGTTATCTTGGGGAGGGAAAAAAAACATAGTTAATAGAATTCAAATTAAGCTATACAATAGAAAGCTAGAAAAGCAATGGGAAATATAGACTCATCAACAGAGAAATATTTATATAATATTTAGAATAAATTCTCTTAAATTACTCTAAATATTAAGGATCCTAGGTATTTTAAAGTATTAAGAAGGAGAGTTATTCTGGAATTCATTTTAAAGGAGAAAAGAAACTTGAGAATTATCTGAGGTACCAGTGAGAAAGATTAGTTTTCATGACTGCTTCAATCATTCATTATGTATACTGACTACTGCCAGCCGCTAGGCCAATAGACACAGGATATGGAATCAGGGAATCTGCATTTAAATTTCAGCTCTCCTTCTACCAGCTGTTTTTATTCATACTTTTTTGAACTTAAATTTTCTCATCTTTGAAATAAGGATATCCTGATGCCAAAATTGTAATTGGAATCAAACAGGACCATGTAGACGGAAATGTCCCATATGTTAGTTGTTAGGCATATTTGTTTGAAATATTTGATTAAAGCATCATTAGTACAAGAGCTCTACTTCTGGTTATGATGGACTGCTGTTTTAAACAACTTTAAATAACTTTCCCACTAAGAATAACTAAAAAAGCTGGGAACATTAAAAAAAAATTTTTTTTTAAGGATTCTCTCTCTCTCTCTCTCTCTCTTTTTTTTTTTTAAGGTTTTATGTATTCATTTGTCAGAGAGACACAGAGCAAGAGAGGGGACACAAGCAGGAGAGTGGGAGAGAGAGAAGCAAGCTTACTCCTAAGCAGAGAGCCCAATGCGTGGCTTGACCCAAGGACCCTGGAATCATGACCTGAGCTGAAGGCAGACGCTTAACAACTGAGGCACCCAGGCACCCCAAGACAAAAATATTTTTATAAAAAATCAATGTGAATATATTAGAGAACCAAAAAGGCAGTGAAGAATTAACAAGGTTTCAAGATAAGGAAAAGGGAAAGCTAGAGAGGTATGCCTGCACTTGAGCCTGCTTTTCTCCAAAAGGCATGGCTAAGAAGCTGAACACAGCTCTCTAAAGACTCTCTTAAGACATAAAATGTTGGAGTTGGGGGATGCTGTCACGGAGGCAGCCTTGGTAATCCTCTAGGCTTTGACTGTGATCTCAAAAGGCTATTATTCTACAACTGAAAGTAGATAAAAAGCATACTAGCCCTCATAAAAACTGAAGTCCAATTTAGAACCATCTCAAACTCAACCGGATTAAGGCTAGTCAGGACTTCTAATGTCTCTAGGACCATAAGCAAAAGTAAATTCTCTAGTGAAAGGTAAGATCATCTAGAATTGTGCTAACCAGTGGAACTTTTCTGCAGTGGTGAAAATGTTCTTTATCTGCCCTGTCTGGTAAGAGCTATTAGCCACATGTGGCTATTGAGCTTTTGAAATGTGAGTGATTGGTGTAATCTGAATTTTTTATATTTTACTTTATTATAAATAATTTTAATGTACATAGCCACATGTACCCAGTCATTATTATACTGACAACTCAGATATATACCCTTAAATTATCTCTAAAATTTTTCATTTACAGTGCCTGACATTGAATCAAAAACAACCTGACATATAGGAGGCAAGACTACCTAATGAAAAGGGAAGAGAAACGAAAGACTAGAAAGACATTCAGAAAAGGATACATATAATGGAAATGTCAGACACAGACTTCAACATAACTATGCTTAATATGATCAATGAATTAAAAGACAAGATTGACAACTTCAGCAGAGAACTGCAAGTATAAAAAAGAAATAAATAGAAATATAGAACCCAAAACCAGTTGAAAATGTACAATTCTGGCATTGTCGAGGAAGTACTAAAACACTAAGTAATACTAGACTTTAATAATTTAAAGATGAGTATTGTAAACTTTAGGAAAACACTAAGAGAATGGTTAAAGAATGTAAATGCACAAGATAACATTGGGAAGATATGGAATAATAAAAAAAGAAATAAAGGAAGGCAAGAAATAAGAGAAAATGATACATAAAAGAGTCAGAAAAAACAAAAAGCAAATAGTAAGACAAGTTAAAACCAAATCAGTTATTTCATTAAATGTAAATGAAGTTAATACTTCCGACCACATTTTAAGAAAAAACTCAGTTATATTCTGCTAATGAGAAATACATCTTTTTTTCTTTTTTTAAAATTTCTTTTCAGCGTAACAGTATTCATTGTTTTTGCACCACACCCAGTGCTCCATGCAATAAGTGCCCTCCCTATTACCCACCACGAGAAATACATCTTAAATATATGGATATGGAAAAGTTAGAAGTAAACAGATGGGAAAGACATATCATGCACACACTAGACAAAACAGAGCTTCTGTAGCCCCATGAATATATCAATATCTGACAAAATAGACAAACAGCATGACTACATATAGGACATTTCAAAAATAATAAAAGGCTCCATTTACACTGAAAATATAATAATTTGAAATAGTCCTTATTCCAAATATATAAAGCAAAACTCTAAAAAAAGAAATAAATCCACAGAGTAAATTTTTCTATCTTTCTAACAGAACTACTAGCCCCCCAGCCCAAAAAAATCAGTAAAAATATAGAATTCTTTTTTTTTTTTTTAAGATTTTATTTATTTATTTGACAGAGAGAGAGAGATCACAAGTAGGCAGAGAGGCAGGCAGAGAGAGAGGAAGGGAAGCAGGCTCCCCGCCAAGCAGAGAGCCTGATGCGGGACTCGATCCTAGGACTCTGGGATCATGACCTGAGCCGAAGGCAGAGGCTTAACCCACTGAGCCACCCAGGCGCCCCAAAATATAGAATTCTTGAACAAAACCATTAACAAACTTGATCTAACTGACAGATCTTAGAAAAAACTAAAAAGGAAGGATATGTGTCTCAGCAATTCTTCCATGACAACAAACTAAAGGAAAGAGACCATTATTCTTCTAAGTACTTACTAATGACTAAATTGGCTTTTCAGTTTTTTACTTTTAGCATGGGATTGATCTCCTCAGATAGAATGGATTCTATGCTGGCTCTTTATTTATTCACTTATATCCTCATCTGCAATACCTTTCTTCCCGTATCTCAAGTCAGTCTTAATTGTACATACCCTTTAAGATTCAACTGTAAATTTATCTTCTAAGCAGTGTTGCTGATTGTCCCAACTAGTGACAAATAACCTCTTTTTGTGGTCCCATAACAATTTGTACTCTTTTCTTTACAATACTTATTACATTATGCTTTGAATATATGTATCCATTTTATTTTCCTTCCTAAGATTATACAGTCCTTGGAACTAGCTAGAATTTTATCCCTTGAGTAAGCTTAGCACCTTTCACATAAAAGTTACATAATTTTTCCCTGATTAACATAATAAATAGGATATGAAGAAAATATTCAATATGGGGTCAACAGACTTAAGCTCTGCCCCAATTATGGATACCTGAGAGATCTGGCCTCTCTAGGCCTAAGTTTTCTCATCTATAAAATGAGGATCTCTAAAGTTGCTTCTGAGTATCACTGAAGGGCCGGCATGATAAAATGATCACCTGATGTCTGATACCTGAAATCACTAAAAATACCATCTACCATGATCAAGTGGGACTTATTCTTGGTTGCAAGAGTGGTTCAATATTTCAAATCAATCAATGTGGTTTGCTACATTAATAAGATAAAGGACAAAAACCAAGTGACCACTTCAATAGATGCAGAAAAAGCATCTCACAAAGTGCAACATCCATTCCTGATTAAAAAAAAACCCTCAACAAAGTAGGTTTAGAGGAAACATACCTCAGCATAATAAAGGCCATATATGAAAAACCCACAGCTAACATCATCCTAAATTGGGAAAAACAGAGAGCTTTTCATCTACAGCCAGGAATAAGACAGGGAGGGAGGAGCAACATGGCAGAGGAGCAGGAGACCTAAATTTCATCTGGTCCAAGGAATTCAGTTAGATAGTTATCAAACCATTCTGTATACCTATGAACTCCACAGGAGATTGAAGAAAAGAATAGCAGTAACTCTATGAACAGAAAAGCGACCACTTTCTGGAAGGTAGGACATATGCAGAAGTGAATCTGAGGTGATACATGGGAAGAGAGACCACAGGGGTAGGAAGTCTCCGTCAGCTGGCTCCCAGCAAGTGACAGAGCAAAGTCATTTCAAGCAGGGACCCCACAAGTGGCAGATGTGGGGAACAATCTTCTTCCTCCACTGGGAGGAGTGGCAAGGAGCACACTGCAGGAATCTACTGGATTTGGAGACTCTAAATGGGGTCGTGTGCCAGAGACAGAAATGGTTGGTCACAGGCCAAATAAGCACGGAACACGGCCAGGGACCAGGGAGATGGGAGTAACTGACTGCTTTCTCTGAGGCGGACTGAGGAATGGCGCCCCAAGGTTTCTCCTCCAGGGCTAGAGATTGGGAGGCAGCCATTTTCATTATCTTCCTCCAAAGCTGTACAGAATTCAGGGAATAAAAGCTACCTAGAACAAACCCAAACAGATTGCTTAGCCCGGCCCCTGGCAAGGGTGCTGCAATTCTACCTTAGGCAAAGACATTTGAGAATCACTGCAACAGATCCCTCCCATAGGTCAGCAAGAACATCCAGCCAAGACCAAGTTTATCAATCAATGAGAACTGCAAAACTCCAGCACTAGGGGAATACAGCACATAGAATTCATGACTTTTTTCCCATGATGCTTTAGTCTTTGTGTTAATTTTTAAAAATTTTTCTTTATTTTTTCTTTTTTTAATTTCTTTCTTTCCTTTTTCAACCAACATCTTATCATATCAATGCCTTATTAAAATCTTTTTTAATTTTCATTTTTACTGTCATACTCTATCCTTTCATTATATTTAACCTTATTCTTTTGGGTATACATAAGTTTTTCTTTCATTACAATTTTGAGATACGGTTTCTTCTAACAGACCAAAATATACTGTATATCTAGTATATGGCTTTTTAATTTTTTTTAAGATTTTATTTATTTATTTGACAGAAAGTTGGAGAGAGAGCACAAGTAGGCAGAGTGGCAAGCAAAGGGAGAGGGAGAAACAGGCTCTCCACTGAGCAGGGAGCCTGATGCAGGGCTCAATCCCAGAACCCTGGGATCATGACCTGAACTGAAGGCAGCTGCTTAATCGACTGAGCCACCCAGGAGCCCCTTATCAAGTCCATTTAAAAATATTTTAAAATTTTCATCTTTACAGTCATATTCTATCCCTTGCTTACTCCATTTTTGCATATATGTAAGTTTTTCTTTCTTTGAAATTTTGGGAGGCAGTTTCTTCTAAGAGACCAGAATACACCCAAAAACAACTGGGTGGCTCTTTTCTATTCACCAGCCTAATCAGATTCTTTTTTCTTTCTTTTTTTTTCCCTTTTTTTCCCCCCGGTTTTGGTCTTTTCTGATTTGTTCAGTGTATAGTTTTCTGGGGTCATTGTTACCCTTTTAGCATTTTGTTCTCTCATTCATCTATTTTTTGGTGGATAAAATGACAAGGCAGGAAACCTCACCTCAAAAAAGAATAATAGGCAGTACTGACTGACAGGGACCTAATCAATACAGACATTAGTAGGATGTTGGAACTAGAATTCAGAATGACAATTATAAAGATACTAGCTGGGCTTGAAAAAAGCATAGAAGATACTAGAGAATCCCTTTCTGGAGAAATAAAAGAACTAAAATCTAACAAAGTTGAAATAAAAAAGGCAATTAATGAGGTGCAATAAAAAATGGAGGCTCTAACTGCTAGGATAAATGAGGCAGAAGAGAGAATTAGTGATATAGAAGACCAAATGATGGAGAATAAAGAAGCTGAGAAAAAAGAGAGATAAACAACTATTGATCATGAGGGGAGAATTCAAGAGGTAAGTGATACCATAAGATGAAACAATATTAGGATAATTGGGATCCCAGAGGAAGAAGAAAGAGAGAAGAACAGAACATATATTGGAGCAAATTATACTGAAGAACTTCCCTAATTTGGGGAAGGAAACAGGCATCAAATGTAGGAGGGGCAGAGAAACCCCCCTCAAATCAATAAAAACAGGTCAACACCCCATCATCTCATAGTAAAACTTACAAGTCTCAGAGACAAAGAGAAAAGCAGCTTGGGACAAGAGCTCTGTAACCTACAAGGGTAGAAATATTAGACTGGCAGCAGAACTATATCCACAGAGACCTGGCAGGCCAGAAAGAGCTGGCATGATATATTCAGAGCAAAAAAATGAGACAAATATGCAGCCAACAATACTATATCCAGCTAGGCTGTCACTGAAAATAGGAGGAGAGATAAAAAGCTTCCAGGACAAGTGAAAACTAAAAGAATTTGCAAACACCAAACCAGCCCTACAGGAAATACTGAAAGGGGTCCTTTAAGCAAAGAGAGAGTCTAAAAGTAACATAGACCAGAAAGGAACAGAGACAATATACAGTAACAGTCACCTTACAGGCAATACAACGGCACAATATTCATATCTTTCAATAGTTACCCTGAATGTAAATGGGCTGAATGTACCAATCAAGACACAGGGTATCAGATTAGATAAAAAAAACAAGACCCATTGATATGCTGTCTGCAAAAGACTCATTTTTAGACCAAATGACACCTCCAGATTTAAAGTGAGGGGTGGAAAACCATTTGCCATGTTAATAGATATCAAAAGAAAGCTGGGGTGGCAATCCCTGTATCAGATAAATTAGATTTTAAACCAAAAACTATAATAAAAGATGAGGAAGAACACTATAACATACTTAAAGAGTCTATCCAACAAGAAGATCTAACATTTGCCAATCATTATGCCCCTAGCCTGGGAGTGGCTAATTATATATATATTAATAACAAAATCAAATAACAAATAACAAAAATCAAAGAAATACATCGACAATGATAGAATTATACTAGGGGACTTTAACACGCCCCTCACTGAAATGGACAGATAATCTAAGCAAAAGATCAACAGGATATAAGGGCTTTAAATGACATGCTGGATCTGATGGGCTTCACAGATATATTCAGAACATTCCATCCGAAAGCAAGAGAATACACGTTCTTTTCTAGTGTACATGGAACATTCTCCAGAATAGATCACATCCTGGGTCACAAATCAGGTCTCAACCGGTACCATAAGATTGGGATCATTCCCTGCTCATTTTTGGACCATAATGCTTTGAAACTTAAACTCAATCACAGAAGGAAAGTTGGAAAGAACTCAAATACATGGAGGCTAAAGAGCATCCTACTAAAGAATGAATGGGTCAACCAGGAAATTAAAGAATTTTAAAAATTCATGGAAACAAATGAAAATGAAAACACACTGTTCCAAATCTTTGGGATACAGCAAAGGTGGTCCTAAGAGGAAAGTATATAGCAATACAAGCCTTTATCAAGAAACAAGAGAAAGGTCTCAAATACACAACCTATCCTTACACCTACAGGAGCTGGAGAAAGAACAGCAAAGAAAGCTTAAGCCAGTAGAAGAGAAATAATAAAGATCAGAGCAGAAATCAATGAAGCAGAAACCAAAAAACAGTAGAACAGATCAATGAAACTAGGAGCTGATTCTTTGAAAGAATTAATAAGATTGATAAACTCCTGGCCAGACTTTTTCAAAAAGAAAAGAGAAAGGACCCAAATTAATAAAATCATGAATGAAAGAGAGATCAAAACCAAACCAAAGAAATACAATTATAAGAACATATTATGAACAACTATATGCCAGCAAATTAGATAATCAAGAAGAAAGGGATGCATTCGTAGACACATATAAACTACCAAAACCAAACCAGGAAGAAACAGAAAACCTGAACAAACCCATAACCATAGCCTAGGGGAATTCTACCAAACACTTAATGAAGAATTAATACTTGGGGCACCTGGGTGGCTCAGTGGATTAAAGCCTCTGCCTTCGGCTCAGGTCATGGTCCCAGGGTCCTGGGATCGAGCCCCACATCGGGCTCTCTGCTCTGCAGGGAGCCTGCTTCCTCCTCTCTCTCTGCCTGCTTCTCTGTCTAGTTGTGATTTCTCTCTGTCAAATAAATAAAATATTAAAAAAAAAAGAATTAATACCTATTCTCCTAAAACTGTTCCAAAAAATAGAAATGGAAGGAAAACTTCCAAACTTATTTTATGTGGCCAGTATTACCTTGATCCCAAAACCAGACAGAGACCCCAACAAAAAGGAGAATTACAGACCAATATCCCTGATGAACATGGATGTAAAAATCTCACCAAAATACTAGCCAATAGGATCCAACAGTACATTAAAAAGATTATTCACCGCAACCAAGCAGGATTTATTCCTGGGCTGCAAAGTTGGTTCAATATCTGCAAGTCAATCAATGTGATACAATACATTAATAAAACAAAGAACAAGAACCATATGATACTCTCAACAGATGCTAAAAAAGTATTTGACAAAGTACAGAATCCTTTCTTAATCAAAACTTTTCAAAGTGTAGGGATAAAGGGTACATACCTCCATATCATAAAAGCTATCTAGGAAAACCCCACAGCAAGTACCATTGTCAATGGGGAAAAACTGAGAGCTTTTCCCCTGAGGTCAGGAACACAGCAGGGATGTCCACTACCACTGCTGATATTCATAATAGTACTAGAAGTCCTAGCCTCAGCAATCAGACAACAAAAAGAAATTAAAGGCAACCGAATCAGCAAAGACATAGTCAAACCTTCATTCTTTGCAGATGATATGATTCTTCATGTGGAAAACCCAAAAGACTCCACCCCAAAACCACTAGAAGTCATACAGAAATTCAGTAAACTGTCAGGATATAAAATCAATGCATAGGGGCGCCTGGGTGGCTCAGTGGGTTAAAGCCTCTGCCTTCGGCTCAGGTCATGATCCCAGGGTGCTGGGATCGAGCCCCGCATCGGGCGCTCTGTTCCTCGGGGAGCCTGCTTCCTCCTCTCTCTCTGCCTGCCTCTCTGCCTAGTTGTGATTTCTCTCTGTCAAATAAATAAAATATTTAAAAAAAAAAAAAAAAAAAAAAAAAAAAAAAATCAATGCATAGAAATCAGTTGCATTTCTATACATGAACAAGACAGAAGAAAGAGAAGTTAAGAAGTCAATCCCATTTACAGTTGCACCCAAAACCATAAGATACCTATGAATAAATCTAACCAAAGAGGCAAAGAATCTGTACTCAGAAAAGTACAGAATACTCATGAAAGAAATTGATGAAGACACAAAGAAATAGAAAAACGTTCTAAGCTTATGGATTAGAAGAACAAATATTGTGAAAATGTCTATGCTACCTAGAACGACCTAAACATTTAATGCAATCCCTATCAAAATACCATCAACTTTTTTTCAAAGAAATGGAACAAATAATCCTAAAATTTGTATGGAACCAGAAAAGACCCCGAATAGCCAGAGGAATGTTGAAAAAGAAAGCCAAAGTTGGCAGCATCACAATGCCAGATTTTAAGCTCTATTACAAAGCTGTAATCATCAAGACAGTATTTTGTACTGGCATAAAAACAGACACATAGATCAATGGAACAGAACAGAGAGCCCAGAAATGGACCCTCAACTCTATGGTCAACTAATCTTCAACAAAGCAGGAAGGAATGTCCAACGGAAGGAAGAAAGTCTCTTCAACAAATGGTGTTGGGAAAACTGGACAGCCACATGCAGAAGAATGAAATTGGACCATTTCCTTACAGCACACACAAAAATAGACACAAAATGGATGAAAGACCTCAGTGTGAGACAGGAATCCATCAAAATCCTTGAGGAGACACAGGCAGCAACCTCTTTGACCTCAGCCATAGTGACTTCTTCCTAGAAATATCACCAAAGGCAAGGGAAGCAAGGGCAAAAATGAACTATTGGGACTTCATCAAGATCAAAAGCTTTTGCACAGCAAAAGAAACAGTCAACAAAACCAAAAGACAACCGATAGAATGGGAGAAGATATTCACAAATGACATATCAGATAAAGGGCTAGTATCCAAAATATATAAAGAACTTAACAAACTCAACACCCAAAGAACAAAAAATCCAATCAAGAAATGGGCAGAAGACATAAACAGACATTTCTGGAAAGACATCCAGATGGCCAACAGACACGTGAAAAAGTGCTCAGCATCACTCGGCATCAGGGAAATACAAATCAAAACCACAATGAGATACCACTTCACACCAGTCAGAAAAGCTAAAATTACCAAGTCAGGAAACAACAGATGTTGGCGAGGATGGGGGAAAGGGAAACCCACCTACACTGTTGATGGGAATGCAAGCTGGTGCAGCCCTCTGGAAAACAGTATGAGGGTTCCTCAAAAAGTTAAAAATAGAGCTACCCTACGACCCAGCAATTGCACTACTGGATATTTACCCCCAAGATATAAATGTAGTGATCTGAAGGGACACATGCACCCGAGTATTTGCAAAAGCAATGCCCACAATAGCCAAACTATGTTAAGAGCCTAGATGTCCATCAATGGGTAAATGGATAAAGAAGATGTGGTATATAAATATATACAATGGAATATTATGTAGCCATCAAAAAAATGAAATCTTGCCATTTGCAATGATATGGATGGACCTAGAAGGGATTATGCTAAGCAAAATAAGTCAAGCAGAGAAAGACAATTATTATATGATCTCACTGATATGAGGAATTTGAGAAACAAGACAAAGGATCATAGGGGAAGGGAGGGAAAAATGAAGTAAGATGAAACCAGAGAGGGAGACAAACCATAAAAGACTCTTAATCTCAGGAAACAAACCAAGGGTTGCTGGAAAGGAGGTGAGGAGGAGGGATTGGGTAACTGTGTGATGGACACTGGGGAGGGTATGTACTATGGTGAGTGCTGTGAATTGTGTAAGACTGATGAGTCATAGACCTGTACCCCTAAAACAAATAATACACTATATGCTAATAAAAAAATTAAATTAAAAATAAAAAAGGAAAAAAATAAACAAAAAAATAAAAAAGGAAAGGTGCTTGGGTGGCTCAGTGGGTTAAAGCCTCTGCCTTTGGCTCAGGTCATGATCCCAGGGTGCTAGGATGGAGCCCCGCATCGGGCTCTCTGCTCAGCAGGAAGCCTGCTTCCCCTCCACCTCTCTCTGCCTGTCTCTCTGCCTATTTGTGATCTCTGTTTGTCAAATAAATAAAATCTTTAAAAAAATTAAAAAGCAGTAAGACAGGGATGTCCACTTTCACAACTTTTATTAAACATGTACTGGAAGTCTTAGCCATAGCAATCAAACAACAAAAAGATACATAAGTCAAATCCAAATTGGCAAGGAAGAAATGAAACTTCCACTATTTGCACGTGACATGATATTCTATATAGAAAACCCAAGACACTCCACCAAAAAACTGGTAAAACTGATAAATGATTTCAGTAAAGTCACAGGACACAAAATCAACATACAGCAATTTGTTGTGTTTCTATAATGAAGCAGCAGAAAGAGAAATTAAGGAACCAATCCCATTTACAATGCTACCAAAAATAATAAGATACCTAGGAATAAACTTAACAGAAGTGGTGAAAGACCTGTATTCTGAAAACTGTCAAACACTGATGAAAGGAACTGCAGAAATCCAAAGACATTACGATTGGAAGAACAAATATTGTTAAAATGTTGATACTATCCGAAGCAATCTATACATTTAATGCAATTCCTATCAAAACTGAGAGCATTTTTCACAGAACAATTCCAAAATTCCAAAATTGTTCCAAAAGACCCCAAATCGCGACAACAATCTTGGAAAAGAAAAGCCAAGTTGGAGGCATCACAATTCCAGACTTCAGGTTATTTTACAGAGTGTAGTAAGCAAAACAGTATGGTCCTGGCACAAAAATAGACAAGTACATCAATGGAACAGAACAAAAACCCAGAAATGACCTCACAACTATATGGCCAATTAATTGTCAACAAAGCAGGAAAATACCTATTGGAAAAAGACAGCCTCTTCAATAAGTGGTGCTGGGAAAACTGGACAGCCACATGAAAAAGAATGAAACTAGACCATTCTCTTTTACCATAAACGAAATAAACTCAAAATGGATTAAAATCCTAAATGTGAGATCTGAAACCATAGAAGTCCTTGAAAAAAGCACAAGCAGTAATTTCTCTGGCATTGGCCACAGCAACTTTTTTCTAGATAGGTCTCCTGAGGCAAGGGAAATTAAAGCAAAAATAAACTACTGGGACTATATCAAAGTAAAAGGCTTCTGCACAGCAAAGGAAGCAATCTAAAAAACTAAAGGCAAACTATGGAAGGGGAGAAGATATTTGCAAATGACTTATCCAATAAAGTTACTATCCAAAATACATAAATAACTTATAAAATTCAAGTGATCATCATCACCTACCACCCGGGAAATGCAAATCAAAACTACAGTGAGCTACCACCTCACACCTGTTAGAGTGGCTAAAATCAACAACACCAGAAACAACAGGTGTTGGCGAGGATGTGGAGAAAAAGAAACATCCTTGCACTGTTAGTGGGAATGCAAACTGGTACAACCACTGTAGATAACAGTATGGAGGTATGTCAAAAAGTTAGTAATAGAACTACTATATGATCCAGCAATTGCACTACTGAGTATTTACCCAAAGAAAATAAAAACATTAATTCAAAGGGATTCATGCACCCCTATGTTTACAATAGCATCATTTACAACAGCCAAATTATGGAAGCAGCCTAAGTGTCCAACAATTGATGAATGGATAAAGAGATGGTATATATAAAATGGAAAATTATTCATCCATATAAAGGAATGAAATCTTGCCATTTGCAAGGAAATGGATGGAGCTAGGAAGCATAATGCTAAGCAGAATAAGACAGAGAAAGACAAATGTCATTTGATTTCACTCATATGTGGAATTTATGAAACAAAACAAACGAGCAAAGGGAAAAAAAGACAAATCAAGAAACAGACTCTTAGCAATAGAGAATAAACTGATGGTTACTAGGGGTGGGGGGGGTGTATGGGGAAGGGTGTGTGAAATAGGTGATGAGGATTAAGGGGGCACTTGATGTGATAAGCACGAGGTGATATATGGAAATGTTTATTCATTATATGCTACACCTGAAACTAATATAACACTATTAACAACTAGAATTTTAAAATAAAATAAAAAGTGGCTAAGATGGAAATTTTATGTTATGTGTTTTTTTATCACAACAACAACAACAAAATTTCACTTACTGGAGGTCTTCTGCCATGACTAGTTCTCACTGCTTGCTGAAAAGCTGTGTCATTCTCTAATTCCTAAAACAAATAAGCAAATTCAACAGTTTAACAACATGAAGTAAGAATTAAGAAAAATAAGTTTAATGTCTTCTTTGGTATTCATGATCCTCTGTAATTCATCTCACCCCATCTGTTGGTACCCAGATAGCAGCTCAAGGACTCTTGTCTTCAAAGCTCCCCCCTCAAGCTACCCTAATATCAAGGCTCCTTCCTTGTCTAGGAAGAGGAATACTGGTAATGTCAGTCAACTGTAAGGGTATCTTATCTTATTGGCCACGATTTAAATTTGTGGTATCATTATGCCCGGATAAAATATCAAGTACACAAGGATATGCCTTTATTCTTCGTCCTTCCAAAGAGCTAGAGCAGTAAGAGCAGAGAACCATCTCTTTCTCTTTCTCTCTCTCTGTCTGTCCTCTCTCCCTCCCTTCACTTTTTCCATATTCTGGGACCGTAGTTACTAGCAACACCTTGAAAAAGCCTTAGGACATTTCATTTCGCTGGAGAAGTAAAGTCTGGAATTCAGACTGGAGCTGAGCAAACAGAAGGCTCCACAGGGTCCAACCTGCTGTCCCATTTGGAGCCAAAGCCTCAGTTGAAATAAAATGTTATTATGCTTTGCTGATTCCTGCATGTATTCATATTCTTCATCAAGAAAGGTGAGGAAAGTAGTACCGGTCAAGAGCAAGATTGAAATGTTTCAAATTCTCTCAAAAGCACCCAGTTTTGCCAACCACCAACCTTCTAACCAGCCTTTACTTCCTACTCCTTCACCAACACAAACTCTGGCTCTAACTCTTCATACAGATGTTACAGGTAACTGTTAGACTTGCGTCTGATTTATTTCAGTCTACTTCCCACAAAAATGTACTTCTGATTGTTAAAAAAAATACAAATTAAAAAAGATAACAATCAATTAACTTTTAAAACCTCTGCAAACAAAGTAAAATGTTTATATACAGGATGTTAATAAGATGCACTTTATTTTTTCTATTTTTAAAAATTTTTTTCTTTTCAGTGTTAGAGAATAAAATGCACTTTAAATGTGCTTTTATTATATCCAAGTATTCTTTAATTTTTACCTTAAATAATCTTTGTAACCTCCATATCAACTACAGAAAATTAGTAAGCACACAATTTTCAGTTACTCATGGAAACTAAGCAACTTTTATATGAAGTATAAAGCCAAAAGCAACCTTCAGCACAATTGTTTATACTACTTTGGCAGATGCCTTAGGAAAAGGAAGCTTCTAATATTCCTAAACGATAAGTAAAATTTTATTAATGAACTTGGTGAACTTTAACTAAATGACAAACTAAAAAAAAAACTGTCAATAAACTCTCAACTTACAAATACCAAACTAACACAACTTTTGTAATTTTTTTTGCAATTTTATTAGCAATTTGCATAATCTTCAACATCTTAGAAACTGTTTCAATTCATTTACATATGGAACTTGTTATTATTCCAATTAATTAAGATATAAGAAAACTGTGAGTAAACCAAACGTCATTTTTATTTTACTATTTAATTAATTTTTGTGTCTGGCATTCTGAATATTCTCTTTGAATTAAACAATGAAGCTACACTGTGATGACCTAAGAAGTTAGGAAGTTTCGCTGGTGCTTCAGAAGCGGTCATATTCATGATCTATTAATTCCATTCTGGGACTCTAGCCAAGGAAATGTTTGCTCAAAATATAGAAAATCATTTATGCATAAAATTGTTCACTGCATAGTTATTTAGAACAGTAGAAAACTGGAAATAAATATCCTATGATCTGAAAAGAATTCTAATCATCTATACATATTTAGTAGAATGCAGCAATTAAAATTTTACAGTTGACCTTGAACAACACAGGTTTGAACTGCATTGGTCTAATTATACGTGGATTTTTCCCCAATAAGCATATTGGGAAATTTTGGGAGACTTGTGACAATTTGAAAAAACTTGCAAGCCATCCAGCCTAAAAATACTGAAAAAATTAAGAAAAAGATATTACTATAAGGATACAGTATATGATATATAAAACATACAAAATATATGTTAATTGATGATGTTATCATAAGGCCTCTGGTCAACAGTGGGCTATTAGTAGTTATGTTTTGGGGGGGTCAAAAGTTGTATGTAGATTTTTGATTGCATGGGGGGAATGAGGTGAGTCAGTGTCCCTAAACTCCATGTTGTTAAAGGGTCAACTGTATTTAAATTCTTAGTATCATGAGTTAGTGCTTCTGATGTAGTTAAATGTATAAAAGCAAACAGAAAAGTAAATGCTAGTTCAATTCCAAAGATGCTAAAGGAATACTGTACATGTATGCATGAAGGAAGGACAATGCAACAAAATATTAATAGTAGTTATTTTGGAGTGATGGGATTACAGATAATTTTGTTTTTAACACGGAGCGTGTACATTTTATACATGCAAATTTTAAAACTGGGAAAAAAGGTGAAGGGTTCAGTTGTTTTCAAAATCTATGCAAACTTAGTAAAACACCTATGTTTTAGTGTAAGTTTTTAAAAAGGAGTCCACATAATCATATCTACGTGTATACACAGTATACACAAGGAGGGAAACACTTGTGTATATTAAAAGACAGAATACAGCAAAATGTCAAGTGATTAATTATATCAATCTCTAAGTGATCTTTGGGTGATAGGATTTACATTGTTTTATTTCCCTCCAAACTTCTGTGTTTTTCAGATTATCTACAAATGATTATATCTCTTAGATTTTTATTTCATACAGAGTTAAGTGAATGGTTTCTATTTTCTTTCCTTGTTTTCTTTCCAGATCTCACATTCACAGACTACTTTTTCTCCAGAGGAAAAAACAATTGAAAAATTACTAAAGCAATATAAAACACTCTAGAATAAGATTTCCTAAATTCATATAAAGTTCTATAAATGCTAGTATTTGATTATTATATACTAGCAAAAAAATTAACAACCATATCCTTCACCCTTACTTTATTCACACACTAATTCAAGCTAACTTTATAAAAAAAGTTTTCTTTTGTTTTACAGTTTGGAAACTCTAACTCTCACAATGATATAAACATTTAAAATACTCAAATATTTTTTAAAAATTCAAGTATTTGTCTTAACAATTTCATCTTTTTTTAAAGTTTAAGTAGATATAGATGGATATAAATGAATGATTAATGATACCATTTTATCCAAAATATACAGAGATACACATAAATTTACATAGGGAAATGTTTGGTGAGATATGCATATGCTAGTTAACATTTATTTCTGGATGGTTACCATTCCTTTAATTTTAATTTTTCTTTACACTTATTTCTATTTCCTAAGTTTTCTATAATCATAATTTAATTAAAAGAAAAAAATCACTATACGACATTTCACACTTATAGCATTTAAAAAAAACTGGTTTTAGATGCCTCAAGCAACTCAAATCTTTTTACTTACACATTGAGATAGCTAGTGCTGGAAAACACAAGTATATAATTAATCCTAATTTATTTATATAACCTTTCTCATGATTTTCCCTTTTGCTGAAATTAATACTATTAGTAGAAGTTAGTACAGACTTCAGTAACAGCACTTTTCTAGGCTTTTAACCAGTTTATTTAAACTAAAGCAAAATAAAGCAGAACACTCAAACCCGAAGTTTTCATGAACCAGCTGGTTAGCAAAGACAAACATAAAATATTCTGTTTTGGTTGGTTTTTTTGTTTGTTTTTTTTTACCTCAGTATCATAGGTTGGATTGTAGTCATTATAACCAGAATAAAGATCATCTTCATCTGTCTCTGGGGCCAGGTGTACATTTTGCATCATTTGTACCTATGAAAAATTGGCAGTGTAAATATGTTCTTGTTATATGAAATAATTCTTAATTGAAACAAAATATAACTACTTAACAAACATTCTGGTCAAATTTACTGCTACATATTTTTATGACTTAAAATTTTTTTCATATCAAATTCTGAAAACCAGGTGTCCAAACATTCATCCATTGCTCTCATTTCAAATTTATTCCACACTTATTACATTAAAAGGACAGTGACAGGCACTCAAGAGAAGTACAGTTGGTTGCCCTTATTTTCAAAGAGCTTAGTATCAAATACAGAAGGTATGTCAATTACAACAGAATGCAGAAACCACTATACACCCACCACAACGGTTAAATTTAAAAAACCAAAACCAGAAAAGGTCAGCAGAGATGGAGTAATCTAAACAGTCATACATTGTTATCGGGGGTGTACTATAGTACAATTTTGGGGGGGGGGGAAGCCTGGCAGTTTCATAAACTTAACAGTTTTTTTTTTAAGATTTTATTTATTTATTTGACAGACAAAGATCACAAGTAGGCAGAGAAGCAGGCAGAGAGAGAGGGGGGAAGCAGGCTCCCTGCCAAGCAGAGAGCCCGATGCGGGGCTCGATCCCAGGACCCTGAGACCATGACCCGAGCTGAAGGCAGAGGCTTAACCCACTGAGCCACCCAGGCGCCCCATAAAATTAACATTTATTTCTTATTACTCAGCAACTCCACTCCAAGTATTTACCTGAGAGAAATGAAAACATTGATCTACAAAAGTGCCAAAAACTAGAAATGGAGCAGGTGCCTATCAACAGAATGGATAAGCAAATGTGCCATATTTATGCAACCAAGTATTATTCAGCAATAAAAAAGAGGGCACTAACGACACATATAATATGGAAGCATTATGCTGAGTGAAATAAGCCTCACAAAACTACCTTATGGGTTGTTTCATTGATTTAAAATTCTAGGACAGGCAAAACTATTTTGGAAAACAATCAGAAGAGTGGTTGATTTTTAGGTGTTGAGATTAGAGACTGAATGAAAAAGTGCATGACTACAGAATTTTCTAGGGTGACAAATATTCTATATCCTGACGGGTTTGGGTTATACTGGTACAGACACTTGTAAAAACTCCACAAATGCATACTTGAAATTTTTCTTTTCATTGTACATTTTTTCTTGAAAGAAAAAACTGTAAATAAAGGTCAAACTATAATTAATATGCCTACCTAAGAATTTAAGGGAAAGCTTAATATCTGTAATTTAGTTTGATGTGCATAAAAATGACATAGATAGGGGCGCCTGGGTGGCTCAGTCATTAACTGTCTGCCTTCTGCTCAGGTCATGATCCCAGGATTCTGGGGTCAAGCCCCACATTGGGCTCTCTGCTGGGAGGGAAGCCTGCTTCTCCCATTTCCCTGCTTGTGTTCCCTCTCTCACTGTCTCTTTCTCACTCTGTCAAACAAATAAAATCTTTAAAAAAATTTTTAAAAATAACATGGATAAATACATAGGTTTGTGATACAGCAAGTACAGAAAAATGGTAATTGTAGAATCTATGGAGCAGGTATGACATTCCCTGTAAAATTCTTTAATACCATACATTTAATACAATACATTTGAAAATATCTGTACTAAAATGTTGAGGAAAAAATGCAAGACAGAATAAAACAGATGTCAGAGAAAAGTAACATAAAAAGTGTGGGAAAAATATAATTACTGTATACATATACTCTAAGTAAATGCTGTAAATACTAGAGAATTTGGGAAGAATTCTTGGACAAGTAATCATTCAAACTGAGAAATATTTTAGACAGTTTGGGGGAGGGGGCAGGACAGTTACCCGAGAAATGTAGTACTGAACTACTTTACCTTAAGTTCCGTATTTTCTTTATAGCTTGTACCATTTTAAGTGTGCCAGTAAATTCTGACAAAAATTTCAGCTTAATCTTATTGCTCAGGATAATGCCAAACCTATGTGGCTACTTGTAACCTTTAAAAAAAGCTTTATGTGAAATATAAAATTATTAATTTTTTGTATAATTCACATACCACAAAATTTACTTTTAAGGTATACAATTCAGTGGTTTTTAGTATATTCACAAGGTTCTGCATCTACCATCACTATCTAATTCCAGAACACTCTCATCACTCTAAAAGAAATCTGGGACCCTTTTAGTAACTACTCTCCATTTAGTGACTACTCTCCATTCCTCCCTCCACTCAGCCTATGGCACTAATCTACTGTCTCTATGGATTTGCCAATTCTGGATATTTCATATGGAATCATCAAATATGTAGTCTTTTATGCCTGGCTTCTTTCACTTAATATAATGTTTTCAAGGTGTGTCTATGCCGTAGCACACACCAGTACTTGATTCCTTTTTGTGGATGAATAATATTTTATCTATTTATTAGTTAATGGGCATTTGGATTGTTTCCCTTTACAGTTATTATGAATAAAACTGCTATGAACATTTGTGTCAGTTTAGTGTGGACATAAATTTTCAATTCTATTGAGTGTATACCTAGGAATGGCATCATTGGGTCATGTGGCAACTCTACGTTTAATTCTTGGAGAAGCTGCTGGACTCCAAAGTGGCTGCACATTTTACATTCCACCAGCAATGAAATTATTATTATATATATATAATATATATATAATTTCCAATTTTTCCAAGTCCTAGACAACACTTGTTATTGCCCTTTTTGATTATTGCCATTCTAATGGATATATAATGTTATCTTTGTGGTTTTGATTTGCATTTCCTTGGAGACAAACGATGTTTAGCATCTTTTTGTACACTTATTGACACTTATTGACCATATCTTTTTGGAGAAGCTTTGCTCAGATGTTTTGCCCATTTTTAAAAATTGGGTTATCTGTCTTATCTGATTTACAAAAATCTTTTATATATTCTGGATACCAGACCTTATCAGATCGATTTGCAAATATTTTTATCCCATTCTATGTGCTGTCCTTTTATTTTCTTGATAGTACCCTTTGAATTGTCCTTTGAATTTTGATCATGTACAGCTTCTCCATTTTTTCCTTGGTTGCTTGTGCTTTTGGTGTTGCATCTAAAACAAACAAACAAACAGCAACAACAAAAAACCACTGCCTAATCCCAGATCAAGAAGATTTATACCTGTTTTATTTTAAGAGCTTTATGGTTTTAGCTCTTACACTTAGGTCTTTCTTTAGAGATGAAAACTATGAGAGAAAACGGCAATCAGATAGAAATGTTCATTCCAAACACCATCAAAAGTATTAAAAGTTGCCAGAATACAAACTCCCAGTAATAAAATAAGTCATGAGGATGTACATTACAGTATAGAGACCATAATATGGTAATAACTTTGGTGACAGATGGTAAACTACATTTATTGTGATCATTCTGTGATGTATATAAATTTCAAATCACTATGTTGCACAGCTGAAACGTGTATGTCAATTATATGTCAAGAAATAAAAATTTGAAAAATAAAAGTCATTGGTATAAGAGAAAATATTTTAACCTAGAAGCTTTAGCTCAGAGAACACTAAACCAGTGGTTCTCAAACTTTGGCATACATGGAAATCTAAGGGCTTGTTAAAATACAGATTGTTACTCCCTCACCAGCAGAGTTTACGTTTCATTAAGTCCTGGGTGGGAGTCATCACGACCCCCTCTATTCCTTACAGTGTGCATTTCTGATGCAAGCTCCCAAGTGTTGATGATGCTGATATGAGAACCACACTTTGAGAACTTTCTGATTATGAGTCCCATTTCGGTCAGTTCAGCTTACTTGCATGTCATGAAAAAAAACTTTTAGAACTAGAGAAATACCTTCTCGCTGGGTTGCAACCCCAATGTAATTAGCTTACATCTGGGACTTCTGCACAGACATCTAGTGAGCAAATTAATCTTAGAAATGTGGAAAGTGAGACCGGGAAAGGTGAAGTACGGGTGGCTGAGCAAATAGTAAAACTTCAGTTCTCTGGATTCCCCAAGGGTTCAAAAGCAGTTCATACACAAAACAACCCATTAGCGTTGAAGCAATCTGGGGATAACACTACTTCAACATAAATTAAATGCCAGTAACATCTTTTTTTAAAATGTGAAAGTTTGTTTATTTTTCTTTTAAGATTTTATTTATTTGACAAGCAGAGATCACAAGTAGGCAGAGAGGCTGACAGAGAGAGAGGGCAAAGCAGGCTTCTTGCTGAGCAGAGAGCCTGATGCAGGGCTCGATTCCAGGACTCTGGGATCATGACCCGAGCTGAAGTCAGAGGCTTTAATTCACTGAGCCACCCAGGTGCCCCAGCCTGTTTGTCTTTGAAAAACACACTCCCACTAGTCAGTGGGATAGTTGGATAGTCTACATCCAAAATGCCTATTGTAGTTCCTCAAAAGGTCACAAGCAGAAAATCCACTTGGTAAAAGGAAAAGTGGGATTTTAGCTCTAGAAAGAATCTTGGAAAAACAATCCTTCAAGTCTTTGGAAATGTCTTTCATCCTCGTGAGGCTAAGTACAGGCTTATGCCTTCTTTTGTGTCCTCTCCTACTTCACGTATTAAACATTTTATTAGAAGATTTCAAAAATTCTGGGGCGCCTAAGTGGCTCAGTGGGTTAAGCCTCTGCCTTCGGCTCTGATCATGGTCTCAGGGTCCTGGGATTGAGCCCCACATCAGGCTCTCTGCTCATTGGGGAGCCTGCCCCCCCCCACGCCTGCTGCTCTGCCTACTTGTGATCTCTCTCTATACACACAACAAATAAAATCTTTAAAAATTTTTTTAAAAGTTTTAAATAACACACAAAAATAAAGATGAATATTCAGTGTATCTCCTATGAAATTCCAGAGGTGGTGGAAAGGTCTAATCTGGGTTCGAATTTCCCGGTTGTAGGGTGACTGATTTGGTACCGCCGCCCGGTGCGGAGTAGCACCGCCCAACGCTGCTTAGAGGAGTAACAAACTCGGGGAAGCAACGCCCGCGCTTGAGAGTGACAGACGTGGGGCCTGCAGGCCGCGTCCAGCCGAAGGCGGGACAGAAGGAAGTGCCGGTGGGCAGCCTGGGCCCCTCCGCAAACCAAACCCCCGCCCCGAGCGGCGCGCCAGGGACCCGCGCGGGGGCGTGCCGCCAGGGGCCCAGCCTCGCGACCGCCATCCGCCGCGGGCCCGCCCGCGCCGGCTAGAGGCGCTCCTTGCCCCCGGACCCTTCTCCTACCTCCCGGCGAGGGGGAGCAGAGCGACCGCGAGTCTAGCAGGGTACGACGCGGCTTTTTCGAGAAATCTACCAAGAGCACGCGTAGGCCAGAGCGCGGCGCCCAAGTCGTTGCCACGCGCGGAATCCAAGGAAGCGGCTCCCACAGTCCTCCGCGCCAGAGCGGCGGGGGGGGGGCGAGGGGGAGAGGCTAGGCGAGAGGGGCGGGGTGGAGAGAAAGTGGGGGTGGGGCTGGAAAGGAGTGCGGCCGGGCGGGGGCGTGGCCGGCCCAGAGCTGGAAGCGAGTGGAGGCGGGGGCGGCCTGTGAGTGGTGGGAGCAGGATGGGGGTACCCAGTAAGCGGCTTCTTTTTAGAGTGCGAAGGGGAAGAACCCAACAGTTTATAAACCTTGATGAAATCAGTCAGGATTTCAGGATGATACTAGTTTACTCTAAAGTATCTCTTGTAGCCATCACACTGACGTGAGCTTGGAAGCCCCAGTTTTGTGAAATTACTGCCTCCCTTTGGTCACCCTGTGAAGTTGCTCAGATGTGACTGCTTCTTCCCTTCTTCCTCCTGTCTAGGTGTTCCCATGGCACCCTGGGTACAGCTTATCCAAGCTCTTGATGTATTCTCGTCTGGTGAGTGTCTTAAAGGGCAGGAACTGAAATTTTGTGTCCCAAGCACTTACAACCAGGCTCATACTAAAAATAAATGCACGTATGAATGAGAAATGCATAATTTCTGTTTAATGTTTAATGTTAACGGTTAATGTTTAATATTAAGGTTTGTTTTAGATTTTGAAGGTAAATTGGCATCGTGAGGGGAGGTCTAGACATCAGCAATTAATGAATTTCAAACATTAAGTACATGTTGGGAGACAGTTTTTTAAAATATGTTATATGTATGTCAATGTAATATTTTAATTATCGTATTAACAAGGCTATCTTTTTTTAAGATTATTTATTTATTTGATAGAGATCACAAGTAGGCAGACAGAGAGGCAGGCAGAGATAGAGAGGAGGAAGCAGGATCCCTGCGGAGCAGAGATCCGGATGGGGGGCTTGATCCTAGGACCCTGGGATCATGACCTGAGCTGAAGGCAGAGGCTTTAACCACTGAGCCACCCAGGCACCCCATTAACAAGGCTATCTTGACAGAAAAAATGATGCATAGTAAAGAGGGACAATTTTTTTATGAATCTCTGGACTAATGTGGTTAATTTAATGAGTCAGCTGGACTAGCCCACAGTACTTAGTTTTTTTGTCAAACACTACTACAGATGTTGCTGTGAGGATTTTTAAAGAGACAGTTAACAATAAGAACAGTAGACTTTGAATACAGACGATTACCCTCCATCATGTAGGTGGACCTCATCCAATCAGTTAAAAGACTTATGAGAAAAGACCGATGTCCCTGGAGGAAAAGAGAATTCTGCCTCCAGGCTGCCTTCAGACCCCAGCTGCCTCATCAACCCTTCCCTAGGTCTCCAGCCTGCTGTCCTGCCCTGCAGATTTTGGACTTGGCAGTCCCACAATCGTAGGAGCCAATTCTTTAAAATAAATCTCATTAAATATATTATTTTGGTTCTCTTTCCATGGAGAACTCTGACCAATATAGGGAACAGCTTTGGATGATTGGCATAGCTGTATCCCACCGTGCAAAAGGCAGGTTTGTTGCTATCCAGTGTTTAAAGATAACGTCTCCCTCTGAAGCAAAGCCTAGCCACTTTGGCCTGCAGTTCATTATAAAAGATTAAAGTTTCCTAAGTTCAGCGTTCTTCAGCTGTGACACAAACCCGTTGCACGTGCAGCATCCATCTGGCCTACCATCATGGGATTTGGGGAGGCAAGGAGAACTGAAAGGAAGCTCAGGCTGCTTGCTGTGCTCTGAAGAATAAAGTCCTCTGGCTCAGGTACTTTCTGGCAGCATTTATGAAACTGTGTTAGATTGTTAGCTTGGAAAGAGTGTAAACTCACACAGTTTTTGACAGTATCTAGCTACGATGCCTAGCTGAAAGCATATGTTTATTACATATTTGTTGGATTAGAGAACACCATACAGCTCTTCTCTCAAGTTCTTGCACTTCAATATATTAGACAATTTTTGTTATAATTTTAGGTCTCCAGGCCTACATTTCTATAAATTTCTAGCTCTACATTTCTAGCATTCTCAAAAAAAAAAAATTACTGGTGGGGCGCCTGGGTGCCTCAGTGGGTTAAGCCTCTGCCTTCGGCTCAGGTCATGATCTCAGGGTCCTGGGATTGAACCCCACATCAGGCTCTCTGTATGGCAGGGAGACTGCTTCCCCCTCTCTCTCTGCCTGATGCTCTGCTTACTTGTGATCTCTTTCTCTCTTTGTCAAATAAATCTTTAAAAAAAGTTACTGGAAACAAATTCAAGTTCCTTTATACTTGGTTGGTCTTTAAGCATGGTATGACCTAACCAGAGAGGGATCAATCATCTCCTTCACTTAAAATATTGTAATGTAGCTATCACTTACTGAACATACACTCATATTGCCAGACAAAATGTTGGGGTCACAAAGCTTGTATTTCTCAAATAAAAGCTCCATAGAAAGCAGAGGTTTTTATTTTTTGTTGTTGTAGACTATACCTTAGTGCCTAGGGAAGTGCCCGAAAATAGTTGACTCTCAATTATTTATTGAATAAATTGGCAGGGCTTGTAATTAATTACATAGAGAGGCAGGGGTGAATGAGACGCAGAAAGCATGAATCTTACATTTAGTGTAAACAAAGTGGGAAATGTTCTAGTGCCACTAATTAATATGGAGATTTGAGAGAAAAGAAGTTTAACGTTTTGAACATGAACATGTTGAGTTTCAGATGTCTGTAAGATGTGCAAATAGAGATGTTTGAGTAGGCAACCATATATAAAGATGTAAAGCTCAGAGAAGAGACTCCATCTGGAGATATACGTTTGGAATTCACAGTCTCTCAAAAATTGATGGAGTTGGAGCCTGGGAGTACATGAGGTTATTATTGGAGAGGAAGGTGTGGAGGTCTGAGAAAAGAAAGCCTAGAACTTGGTCTCAGAAATTCATGATTTAAAGACTTTGATCAACAATAGCCAAACTATGGAAAGAGCAGAAATGTCCATTGACTGAAAAACAGATCAAGAAGATGGGGTGTATATACATAATGGAATATTACTCAGCCATCAAAAAGAATGAAGTTTTGACATTTCCAACAACATGGATGGAGCTAGAGTGTATTATGCTAAGCAAAATAAGTCAGAGAAAGACAAATACCATATGATTTCACTCATATTTAGAATTTTTAAATGGTTTTATTTATTTATTTGACAGAGAGAGAGGTCACAAGTAGGCAGGCAGAGAGAGAAGGGGAAGCAGGCTCCCTGCAGAACTGGGGGAGCCCAATGTGGGGCCTGATCCCAGGACCCTGAAATCAAAGACCTGAGCCGAAGGCAGAGGCTTAACCCACTGAGCCACCCAGGTGCCCCACTCATATGTAGAATTTCAGAAACAAAACAGATGAATGTACGGGAAGGGGAAAAAAAAGAGAGAAAGAGAAAAAGAAACATAAGAGACTCTTAACAATAGAGAACGCACTGAGGGTTGAGAGAGGGAGGTGGGTGGGGAGTGGGATAAACGGGTAATGGGTATTAAGGAGGGCACTTGTACGATGAGCACTCTCGTGGTCCCATTTTCTCCACTGGATCTTCACTAAGTACAGACATAAGAAAGGCAATGGTAGTGCTCGCTTCAGCAGCACATATACTAAAAAAAAAAAAAAAAGGCAATGGTAGGATTCATCTGGGGTTAGAATTTGTTAGGCAATTGCAAAGAAAGGGCAGAGGGAAAAAATAAGTTTTAACGGTAGACATAAAGTTTGATATAAATAAAAGGGGAACTGAACTAAAGGGAGCTAATGAATAGGAGGAAAGTAGAGGAGTCCAGTTAGAGATGCTGATGAGGTCGGAGGAACAATTGCAGTAGGGTTACTTCAACAGACTGGAGAGTAGGCTTTCTGAATGAGTAATGATGGAAGCGGTGCGGTTTTGAAATGGTAACAAGGTCCAGGATTTGATGATAGGTGTAATCGGGAGGAAGACATTTGGGATTCAGAGTCCAGAATTGAGGTCACTGGAATAAAGTGTACTGAGTCAGGTGGCAAATAAATGAGGGAGAGCAAGAAGAAAGTCGGAAGAGGTTTGAAAAAAGGTATACCAGATGACATGAGATTCACAGCCACAGAAGGTTGCAAGAGGGTGGGGAATTGGTGGTCTGGAAGCCGTGTGGGGAAGCCAAGGAGAAGCTATTAACCCTGCTTCCTGACGCTGGGATCCCTGAGCAATGAGAGAGTAATCTGAGAGAGCTTCATGGGAAGCATTGTCCTCGGAGGACAGCCAGTTTTCCCCATAAAAGAGCAGAGAGGTGAGAGAACACCGGGAAAAGAGTTTGAAGATGTGGGGATACCACCAACACAGGACAAAGATTCCAGTGGACTTGGGGAAGAGCTGGGCCAGGGTGTGGCTGCTGACACGAATGACTTGCTCTCTCGGTAGTGATCAAGGAAAACAGGAATATGAGAGGGGATGGATGTAGACTGGACACTCTCTGGGAGGGGTTGGGCACATAGTCCTAACAGAATTGTGCTGAAACTGGAAGAGAGGTACAGTGTTCCCTTTCTTCATGGCCAGCTGTTGATGGGAGTGGCAGGTCATCAGGACTGGCGGGCACCCAGGAGCAACTGGGCGCCAGCCTTGTGGACATTGAGTCAGTGGAAAGTGGTTGAGGATGGGTATGTTCAGTCTGGTTTTTGGCATTGACTTGATGCTCTCACAATACTCCTAAAGGTCTCGGTTGTCTGTCAGCCATCAGTAATTCTGTCTGTCTACCCTGCTACATTTCTCTCCAGTCATTCCTCTTCTCTTCATCTCCCCAGTACCTAGGGGTTCTTGACAACCATCCTTTCTGGTCTGTCTGGTTACCATAACTTCCTAATTTTTCTCACTGCTTCCTCTTTACTCTTCTATATCGCTCTTGTTCAATTTATTGTCACACCGTAGCCAAAGTGATCATCCTTTGGTGAAAAGCTGATTATAGTATTCCCTGTTTAGAACCTACTGGTGCCCTCTCTCCGCACTCTGCCTTGACCTCTGGACAAAGTCTAAACTCATAACACGACTTATAAGGCCCTTCACCGTACTCAGGATTCTTTGTTGCAGCCAAGAAAAACCAATTCATGCTAACTTAAGCAGAAAAGGAATTTTTTAGGTAACTTACAGAATTGTTAGAGAGGCTAAGGAATAAGGCTTAGAAAAACAAAAGAAACCCAGGGAGGTAAGGCACAGACAAAATCAGATCAGAGGAGCAAGCTGCCTGATTTATAGACAGCAACCCCTGAAGTATGCTCAGGACTGAGGGAGTTCCCAGGATGTGGGGTTTTCAGTTATAAAATCAGGAAAATCCTGGGCAAACTAGGGAAAGTAGGTCACCTTACTTAGTCTGTTGCTGTAGGCATCTGTCATTTTTATTTTTTTTAAGAGATTTTATTTATTTGAGAGAGGGATAGTGAGCAAGAGAGAGGGCACAAGCCAGGGAGGAGAGGCAGAGGGAGAAGCAGAACCCCCTGCCAAGCAGGGAGCCTGATGTGGGGCTTGATACCAGGTCCCTGGGATCATGACCTGAGCCAAAGGCAGACGCTTAACCAACTGAGTCACCCAGGTGCCCTGGCATCTGTCATCTTGATACCTTAATACTTGCCCTCTACTTGATTCCTGCCATCTTGTTATTGGACACTCGATGTCATATAGCTATATTCTGTTGTTTCTGGCACGTTTTGCCATACCACTGGACATTGGGTTCTAGGCACCGTGAACCATTTCTGACCATCCTGCCCTTCATTTTCCTCCATCTGGAATCAAAGTCTCCGATGGGAACATGAGCTGACTGGCTTTAGGTCAGTATATCAGGTTCTGAGAGCTCAGAGACAGGGTATCTGCTCCCTCTGAGCTTCCTTCTGCTGATTTTGGGATTTTCCTAAAATGGGAAGGGTGTTTAGATCTTAGACAGCCAAAAGTGACTAATGTCCATGACACTTCCCTCTTTTTTGCCCTCCTGACTTGCATATTATGCTCCAGGCTATACTTAACTTCTTTCAAGCCACTGGAAAGTATCATGATCTCTCTCACCTCTAGGCCTCTACACAGCTGTTTTGTTTTTTTCTTTTTCTTTGTCTTTTTAAAAAAAAAACTTATTTATTTATCTGAGAGAGAGAAAAAGAGAGAGAGAGCATGAGCAAGGGTAAGGGCAGAGTAAGAGGGAGCAGCAGGGTCCTCACTGAGCAGGGAGCCAAACATGGGGCTTGATCCCAGGACCCTGAGTTCATGACTTGAGCTAAAGGCAGATATTTAACTGACTGAGCCATCCAGGCACCTGTTTTTGTTTTGTTTTATTTTGTTTTGTTTTCTAAAGTGGACTTTCTACAGTCCTCTTAACCCAAACCACCCCTTTCTCCAGGATGCCTTTCCTAATCCTTGGTGTATTCGTTTGCTAGGGCTGCCAAAACAAAATACCCCAGCCCAGGTGGTTCAAACAACAGAAATTTATTTTCTCAGAGTTCTGGATGTTGGAAGTCCATGATCAAGACGTCAGCAGGGTTGGTTTCTGCTGGGTCTCTCTCCTTCGTTTGCAGTAGCTGCCTCTTTGCTGCTGCTTCCCATGGTTGTCCCTCTGCACATGGCACCCCTGTGTGTCGTAATCCCTTTTTATAAGGACACCAGTCAGATTACCCAAGACCCATCTTAATGTACTCATTTTAATCTAATAACCCCCCCTTTTAAAAAAATATGGATCGATTCATGAATTTGCATGTCAACCTTGGGCAGGGGCCATGCTAATCTTCTCCGTATCATTCTGATTTTAGTATGTGCTGCTGAAGTGAGCACTAACCAAATACTGTCACATTCTGAGATACTAGGGGTCAGGGCTTCGACTTATGAATTTGGGGGGGACACAGTTCAGTCCCTGATAGCTGACTAATGTTAGGCCCTGTGTTTGCCTGTATGTTGATCTTCCACTATGAGTGCACATAACACAGTTTTATAGTTTGCTACTTATGTGTAAAAGTTTACCCAAGTCAACCTCATACAGTTGTGCACCCCTGGATTTCCACCCCAGTACAACAAAACTTGGTTTATCTGATAAACAACTGGGGCACTGTGGCAACCTTTCACCTATTCTTCCCAGAAAAATGAAATGAAATGCTGTCATTGCCTGTGAAATATTTAAAATTACCATGATTATTTTCTACCCTAAAAGTTATAAGCAAATTAGCCTGAAAATGCAGAGTAAAAATTTTTCCCTTCATTTTTCCAATAACAGACCAGTTCTTTCCTAAGGTTAATGACCTGACCAGTCAAACACATAATCCCTTTCAAATTTAGTAGGAAGATAATCACCAGTCAGTACTTCGAAAATATGATCATGGAAGTTCCAGACCCTGTTTATCTTTTGTTTGTGTGACACAGTGGCAAGCTATACTCCTACCTGGATGTTCTATCAGGCTCACTTTGTGTTGAAAAGTGTAAGAAAGAGTGAGTAGGCTTAATTTTACATATTCTACATCAAAGGTACTGCACTCTCTCCCTTTAGAGCCACTTAAATGAGATTCATGTTCCTTAATGTGAAAAACACCCCCCCCCTCCCCTAGCACCAATGGAGTCTGGAGAAATCATCCTCATGGACTTTGGGAAGGACCTTTAGATGCTAAATTGCAGATAGACCCTGCACTCACTGTTTAAATAGATATCACACTTTGTTCTGGGACTTGTAAGATTTCTTACTTGCGAGTTACAAATTAACTTTATCCTCCTGATAATTCAGATTTGTTCTAAAATAAATGGACATTGGACTGTAAATTACCAAAATGAAAGAGTCCCATTCCATTCACAGCTAAACACTGTAGTCATTAACAAGTTGAAATTAATATGTAATATACAAGAGGCAGGAGGTATTTCAAGTTGTACCCACACTATCACATGCCTCAAGGTTAGCATCTGAAATAAACAAAGCACAGTTTAACTCAAGATTCTAATTTATAACTAGGGAGTGCTCATTAAAGTTCAACCATTAATTTTATAGTGTATTATTTGCCAAAGAAGAATTAGCCCAATGACTGAACATTATCACGATTTATGACTTTTCAAGTTTGAAAAGGCAAGCTCTTGGCCTTCTAAAGGTAAAGTAACTCAACTCAAAGGCACATATAAAAATAACATTAACAAGGGGCACCTAGGTGGCTCAGTGGGTTAAGCATCTGCTTTCAGCTCAAGTCATGATTCCAGGGTCCTGGGATCATTGAGCCCAGGTCTAGCTCCCTGTTCAGTAAGAAATCCGCTTCTCCCTCTTCCTCTGCCCCTCTCCCCACTCTGCATGCCTGGTGCTCTTTCTTTCTCTCAAATAAATAAATAATAAATAACATCTTAAAAAAATAAAATTGATGACATTGGCTACATATCACTCAAGTATGCTAGTCATACAGGCAGTACAAAGCACTTGGTTGCTTTGGCCTCTTTCCCGTTTGATTTCCTCTCTCTCATCCTGGATCATTGTTTCTACTTTAAATCTAGCTCTAAAATCTTATTATACCCCAAATTCTTAATGTATACAACAAAAAAAGAGCCTAATAAGTGAGTTCATTGGTGTAAATCTTTAGAATTATCCACATTTTATCATAACTTTTAAATTTTCTTTTAGGATTTTTCATCCAAAATCGAGTTTTTCAGTTTAAAAAAAAGCATTACTTAACTGGAGATTTTAGAGGGATATCTAACAGTTGTGTCAAGTTTAACACTTTCTAGGTGTAAGCACAACCTCAGTTTCTTTTCTTATTAATTTTGCCATGATTTTGCAGGTATTTACTCCATCTGCAGTCAAACCCCTCCATTTCGTGGACCTCACCTGCCTTTCTAACCTTATTTTCTTCTGTTAAGGAGAAATAATGATTCTGGAAGCAAAGATGAAGTACTGAGGGAAGGTTTACTGTCAAACAAGGAACCTGATCAGATCAAAAGTTGGACACCAGGGATGAGACTCTGTGACCTGGGTCTCAGGAAAGCAGAATGTCTGAGGTCTGCAAATATCCAGGCTCATTGGTTAGACATTTAAAATTGAAAGCATATTTCTGTGTTTTGTCAGAAGGCAGTCTCTCCTATGGGTGGGAAGGGCTTGTATTAGGGTAGTGGGGCCTCAGTTGTCCTTGCTGATTCAGGATTATGGAATCCCAGCTGTCATTATAAAAGAAATCAAGTCTGCATTGCCTCCTACCCCTCAGGTGATATCATCATCATCATCATCACTGATAGTATGATTATAAGCTTCTGGCAATGGGGGCCATGTCTTGTATTTCTTGGCATTCTCCATGGATGTGTAGAATAAATTTTATTTTGGTCTTAGCTTTTTCAACTATAAAAAGAATACTGCAAGGTTTTTAGAAATACGCAAAAAATTTTTACTTGTAAGGGATTGCAGACAACTTCAATAAAATTTCTGGACCTGAACATTCTTTAAGCCAATCCATAAAGCTTGCTTATACTGAGTCCAAACTACACGTAGTAATTCAAGTTCAGTTATATTGATTATAATAGCTCTAGCCATAACATCAGTGATTTATAATTATTATATAATATTTGTTAATAATATAATTATGTGTAAGAATTACATAACCACATAGAATGGTTATATAATTATAATACCAATGATTTATATCATGTAATTTTATGATATAAAATTAACCAATTTAATAATTAAAGCATATTTATGCTTAGTCCAAATTACACTTAATAATTCAACATCTTTCCTCCAAGTTTATTCCCATCTTACCAGAAAGTCTACAACTCGGGGAATCTTTTTTTAGCATACAGTTGTGCCCATTCTTTTAATCACAAGGTTAAGAAAACAGAAGATAAAGACTATGACTTCTTTTCATAAGCAAAAATACTATTTTTTTTAAAGATTTTATTTATTTATTTGACAAAGAGATCACAAGTAGGCAGAGAGGCAGGCAGAGAGAGAGGGGGAAGCAGGCTCCCCGCCGAGTAGAGAGCCCGATACAGGGCCCGATCTCAGAACCCCGGGACCATGACCCAAGCTGAAGGCAGAGGCCCAACCAACTGAGCCACCCAGGTGCCCCCAAAATACTATTTTTAAGTTTAATTTGAAAGGGCAGTACCAAGAAAAGGTAAAGGTAATTCAGTATTTTTTCAGCTTACTGCTTGGTTTCTGCAAAGTTTCATGGACCATTGTCCTTCTCAAATACACTGTACTTCTCAAATACATTATGACAGGAGTATGCAGGAAAATGATGAATTTTTCTTAAGCATCAATTTTACTAGAATATGTTTTTGGGGGAAGTGTATATAATTGAAATTGGTAAAGAAATTCAAATATTTATTATTTTTATTGAGGTATAATTGCAAAATATTATATAGTTGGCCCTTAAACAACATGTGTTTGAACTGTGCAGGTCCACTCATAAGTGGATTTTTTTTCAATAAAGTACAATACAGTACCGTAAATGTATTTTCTCTTTCTTCTTATATTTTTTATTGGGGGGTAGGGGATAGAGGGAGAGGGAATCTTTTTTTTTTTTAAAGATTTTATTTATTTATTTGACAGAGATCACAAGTAGGCAGAGAGGCAGGCAGAGAGAGAGGAGGAAGCAGGCTCCCTGCGGAGCAGAGAGCCCGATGCGGGGCTCGATCCCAGGACCCTGAGATCAGGACCCTGAGATCAGGACCTGAGCTGAAGGCAGCGGCTTAATCCACTGAGCCACCCAGGCGCCCCGGGAGAGAGAGAATCTTAAGTAAGCTCTATGCCTGGCATGAAGCCCGATTCAGGGCTTGATTTAAACATTCTTGAGATCATGATCTGAGCCCAAATCAAGAATCAGACCCTTAACTGACTGAGTCACCCAAGGCACCCCTATTTTCCCTTATGATTTTCTTAATAGCATTTTCTTTTCTGTAGCTTATTATAAGAATATAGTAAATGATACATATGCTTTCCAAAATATGTAGCTAATTGACTTTATATTATTAGTATGCTTCCAGTCAACAGTAGGCTGTTCGTAGTAGGGAGCCTGCTTTAGGGCTCCATCCCAGGATCCCAGGATCAGGACCTGAACCTAAGGCAGAAGCCTAAACGACTGAGACACCCAGCAGCCCCAAAATCAGATTGTTTCTTTGCTATTGAGTTATATGATTTCTTTATATATTTTGGCTATTCACCCCTTCAGATATATCATTTACAAATATTTTCTCCCATTCAGGAGGTTGCCTTTTTATTTTGTTGATGTTTTCCTTTGTTGTGCAGAAACATTTTACTTTGATGTAGTTTCTTTTTGCCTTTCTTGTCTTTGTTTTTGGTGTCAAATCCGAAAGATCATCACCAAGACGTATGTCAAGGACCTTACGAGCTCTGTTTAGAATTTTAGAATTACTTGTTCTAGTTCTGTGAAAAAGGTCATTGGAATTTTGAAAAGAATTACGTTAAATCTGCCAATTGCTTTGGGTGGTATGGACATTTTAACAATGTTAATTTTTCCAATCCATGAACATGAAATATCTTTCCGTTTATCTGTGTCTTCTTAAATTTCTTTCATCAATGTCTTAAAGTTTTCAGTGTACAGGTTTTTCACCTCCCTGGTTAAGTTTATTCCTAAGTATTTTATTCTTTTTGGTGCAATGATAAATGGAATTGTTCTCTTAATTTCTCTTTCTGATAGTTTGTTATAACTGTACAGAAGCCCAACTGGTTTCTGTATAACTTGCAACTTTACTGAATTCTTTTATTTTATTAGTTCTAACATTTTTTTGACAGAGTCATTATGGTTTTCTATATATAGTATGAAGTCATCTGCAAATAGTGACAGGTTTACTTCTTCCTTCCAATTTGGATGCCTTTTTTTTTTCTTTTTCTTGCATCATTGCCCTGACTTTCCAATACTATATTGAATAAAAGCAACAAGAGTGGGCAAGCTTGTCTTGTTACTGATCTTAAGACAAAAAACTTTAAGCTTTTCACCATTAAGTATAATGTTATCTGTGGGTTTGTCACATATGGCCTTTATTATGTTAAAGTACTTTCCTACTATACCTGCTTTATTGAGAGTTTTTATTATAAATTGCTGGTAAGTTTTGTCAAATGCTTTTTCTGCAGCTGGTGAGATGGTCATATGATTTTTATGCTTCATTTTGTTATGTTGTATGGAATGTTGATTGATCGAATCATCTTTGCATCTCTGGAATAAATTCCACCTGATTATGTTGTATGGTCCTTTATATATATATTGTTGAATTTAGTTTGCTAATATTATTGAAGATTAGGGGATCCCTGTTCATGAGAAATACTGGCCTACAATTTTTCTTGTGGCATCCTTGTCTGGTTTTGGTATCAGGGCAATGTTATCTTTGTAAAATGATTTTGGGAGTGCTCTCCAATTTTTTTTTTTTGGAAGAGTTTGAAAAGGATTGGTTTTGGATGCCTGGTGGCTCAGTTGATTAAGCATCTGCCTTTGGCTCAGGTCACAATCCCAGGGTTCTGGGATCGAGTACTGTGTTGAGCTACCTGCTCAGTGAGGAGTCTGTTTCTCCCTCTCTCTCTGCCCCTCCGTCCGCTCATGCGTGCTCTCTCTCCAAAAAATAAATACAATCTTTTAAAAAATTTTAAAAACCCATAAAACAACAAAAAAAAGGGATTGGTTTTCAATCTTCTTTGATAGATGTTTTTGTTGTGGTTACCATAAGACTTATATTTAGCAACTTAAATATATATTTTTGTATATATGTATATATATATGAGTTTATTTTAAGTTGATAAGAACTTAATTTTGAATGCAATCTATAGCTCTGCATTTTATTCTCCTCTCTGCAATTTAAAAAAAATTATTTTTAAATAATCTCTGCACCTAAATTGAGGCTTGAACTCACAACCCTGAGATCAAGAGTCACAAGCTCTACTGAGTCAGCCAGCCACGCCTCTGCATTTTGTTTCTGATGTCACATTTTACATGTTTTTATCTTGTGTGTCCCTTAATTAATTATTATAGCTACAGTTATTTGTTACTATTTTTGTCTTTTAACCTTCATACTAACTTTATAGTTGAATAATCTACTACCTTTATGAATATTTGCCTTTACTTGTGAGAATTATACTTCCAAATGCTTTCTTATTACTTATTAGTGTTGTTTCTTTTCAGCTTAAAGAAGTCTCTTTAATATTTCTTATAAAGCCTGTTTAGTGTTGATTAACTCCTTTAGGCTTTGTATGTCTGGAAAAGTCTTTCTCTCTCCTTCAATTCTTTTTTTTTTTTTTAATATTTTATTTATTTGACAGAGAGAAATCACAACCAGGCAGAGAGGCAGGCAGAGAGAGAGGAGGAAGCAGGCTCCCCGCAGAGTGGAGACCCTGATGCGGGGCTCGATCCCAGGACCCTGAGATCATGACCCGAGCCGAAGGCAGAGACTTTAACCCACTGACCCACCCAGGCGCCCCTCTCTCTCCTTCAATTCTGAAAGATAATGTTTTCACATAGAGTATTCTTGTTGGGAAATTTTTTTCTTTTAGCACTCTGAACATATTGTGCCACTGTCTTCTGGCCTGCAAATTTCTGCTGAAAAATTTGCTGAAATTCTTATGGGGGCTCACTTGTGTTTAAGAAGTTTTTCTTTCCCTGCTTTCAAGACTCTCTCCTTGCCTTTAACTTCTGACATTTTAATTATATTGTGCCTTGGTGTGGGTCTCTTTGAGTTCCTCTTATTTAGAGTTATCTGGGCTTTTTAGATCTGAGTGTCCATTTCTTTCCCCAAGTAAGGAAGTTTTCAGCCATTATTTCTTTCAAGAAGTTTTATCCCCCTTTCTCTCTCCTCTGCTTCTGGAACTCCTACAATGTGAGTGTCGTCTGCTTGATGTCTCATTAGTCCCTTACACTATCTTTACTTTTTTTTCATTCTTTTTTCTTTTTGCTGCTCTGATTGGGTGGGACTTGAGTTACTGATCCTTTCTTCTACTGTTGAAGCCCCCTAGTGTATTTTTTTGGTTCTGCTACTATATTCTTCAGTTCTGCGACTTCCATTTGGAACTTTCTTCTATTTTCTTTCTCTTCAGTGTGAAGTTCTCACTGTAGTAGGACCATTATTTTGAACTCTTTATCAAGTAAAGTACTTGTCTCTTTTTTCGTTAATTTTTTTCCTGACATTTTATCTTGTTCTTCCTTTGGGACATATTTCTGTGTTTCTTCATTTTGCTTGACTTTATGCATTGGTTTCTATGAACTAGTTGAAACAACCACCTCTTTCAGTCTTGATTTTCTGGTTGGTTTTGTGTAGGAACTGAACCTTGTTCGATCCTGCCCTTTTTGATCTTGGTTGCCTCTCAAACCTTTGTGATTGCCCAAGAAGTCTATTATATTTTTAATAGCTCAGTACTTCAAGGTGTGCCGAGACCAGTCAGTGTCCCCACAGTGGTGGGGGATCCCAGCCAGCATATAGATTCAGGCTGATTGGATACCAGATGCTCAGGCAGCAGCTTTTAGAGAATACAAGTATATGTGGTTCTGTGGGACTGCACGCATAAGCCTGGCCGACTTTCAGAGCCAGATGATCTGGGGGTGTCTCCTGGGTGGCAGTTGCAAAAATTGGGACTCTGGAAGAATATATCGGCAATTTCCCGGGAGAATCAGTGAGCTGGCGTGAGACAGAGAGAGTGCAACAACGGTGCCCCTGGCCCATGTTCCCCACGAGAGCCTCTGTGGCCTCTAGATGTACACAACCTGAAACCTGCCCCTAAGTTCAAGTCCCCATGACTAGCAAGTAGTTTCTTTTTCACAGAAAGCCTGGGGTTATGTTTCGATTGCTGTCTATCCAGCTCCCTGGGGCAAGGCTGCCAAGAATTGCGTCTCTGATTGTTAAACACCCACGGGACTCAGGAAGGGAAATCCTCCTGGTCACCAGTGCCAGGCAATCGAGGTGTATCCCTGGGGTGGCAGCCACAAAAACTAGGGCACCAGGTATAAAAACTGGGCTACTGGTTGTGTATAAGAGATTCACTCTGAGAGATGCCGGGGCATGACATTGGGACATGAAGAAAGGGCCCACTCTCTAGGGTCTCAAGAAAGGTTACAGACAGCCCTTAAATGTGTGTTTAATTAGACGCCTACCCCTCAGCTTAGCAGGCCACTTTCACAGAAAGACGGAGCTCCTGGCTCTGTTTCTCACTGCCCTGGGGTGGAAGCTGTTTAAAATGTCTTTCCCTATGGGTTAAAGTGCTGTGGAACCTGATAGTATAAACCCACCAAAGCCTGGTGATATAACGTTGTCCCCTGGTTGCAGCTGTAAAAATCAGGGCACCAGACAACGGTACAGACTCTTTTCTGGAATGCCAGTGAGCTGAAGAGAGGCAGATGGAGAGTGCAAAGATTGTGTTCACTGGCCTTTCCTCCCCGAAAGCCCCTCTGTAGGACCCTGTAAGTGTGCCAAACCAAAAGCTTGCCCCGCAGGCCAAAGCTCCAGAAGAAGCAAATAGACCTCTTCCTCAGCAAACGTGGTATGTTTCTGTCTGTCATCTGTGAAGTGCCATGAACTGTTCCCCTAATTGCGGGACCCATGAACACAAGCCTCCCTTGGTCTCCAGAACCAGGCAATCAGGGGCTATCCCCTAGGTGGCAAGTATTAAAAACTAGGTCATCACATGTAAAGACAGGGGCCCCTGACATGTGTAGAAGCTCCACTCTGGGAGACTCTGGTGGTCTGGAGTGTGGCAAGGGAGACTGTTAGGATGGCACCTACTGAGAAAAGGGGGGAAAAGGAAAAAAAAAAGAGGAAGAAGAAGAAAGAGTAAAAAGAAAGAAAGTAAAGGTGCCTGCCAGCATTTGCAAAGCGGAGGGAGAATGTGCAAGACGGTGCCCACCAGCCTCCAGCCCTGGAGAGTAGCCCAGCAGACTGCTGTTCCTCAGACTGATGTTTTACAATGAAATAAGTCTCTTTCACATAGAATCTGGGCACTTTTCAAAGGATTGCTTTCGTGCTGGGCCCAGGGAGGGGGTGAGTCTGCAGGTGGGCTCTGTAAGAGCTGCACCTCTGGGGCGCCTGGGTGGCTCAGCTGATGAAGCAACTGCCTTCGGCTTAGTTTGTGATCCCCGAGTCCTAGGATCAAGTCCCTCATCAGGCTCCCAGCTCTGTGGGGAGTCTGCTTCTCCCTCTGACCTTCTACCCTCTCATGCTCTCTCTTACTCTTTCTCAAATAAATAAGTAAATAAAATCTTAAAAAAAAAAAAAAAGAGCTGTACCTCAGTTCCCACAGCCCTGTGGATCTCATGGGGAAAGGTCCCGTTTGTCTTCAAGGCCAGATGTTTTGGAAATTCATCCCTGAGGTGCTGGTTTTATTTTATTTATATTTTATTTTAATTTAATTCTACTTATTTTTATTTTGTTTTATTTTATATATTTACTTCTTCCAAATTTTTATTTAAATTCAAGTTAGTTAACCCATAGTGTAATATTGGTTTCAGGAGTAGAATTTAGTGATTCATCACTTACATTATAACACCCAGTGCTCATTACAAGTTCTCTCCTTAATGCCCATCACCTTTCTAGCCCATCCCCCCTCCTCGCCTCCAACAGCCCTGTTTATTCTCTATAGTTGAGTCTCTTATTGTTTTTGCCTCCTTCTCTGTTTTTATCTTATTTTTCCTTCCCTTTCCCTATGCTTATCTGTTTTTTTTTCTTAAATTCCACATACAAGTGAGATCATATGGTATTTGTCTTTCTCTGACTGACTTATTTCACATAGCATAATACCCTCTAGCTCCATCCACTTCATTGTAAATGGCAAGATTTCATACTTTTTAATGGCCAATATTCCATTGTATATATATACCATATCTTATTTATCTATTCATCAGTCAATGGACAGTTGGGCTCTTCCCATAATTCAGCTATTGTTGATAGTGCTGCTATAAACATTGGGGTGCATGTGCCCCTTAAAATCAGCATTTTTGTATCCTTTGGATAAGCATGTAGTAGTGCGATTGCTGGGTGGTAGGGGAGCTCTATTTTCAACTTTTTGAGGAACCTCCGTACTGTTTTCCAGAGTGACTGCCCCAGTTTGCATTCCCACCAACAATGTAGGAGGGCTCCCTTTTCTCTACATTCTGAGGTGCTGCTGGTTTTAAAAGTCAGGGTGCCCAATGTGGGATACAAACCGATCACTCCTCAGGGTAAAGCTCCAGGTTTTGCATTCCCTCTTAATCACAGGTTGCTGCATGGGGAGGGGCTTATGGCAGGGTAGTTCTCAGCCTTTCCTGTCCATTCAGTGTGATTTCTCTCTTGTTTACTTGATGTGAGGGGTCACTCCTCCAGTCTCTGGGGTTTTCTGGAAGGAAATTGTTCCATAGATAGCTGTAGATTCAGTACATCCATGGGAGGAGGTGAGTTCAGTGTACTCCCACCTCACCATCTTGAACCAGAACCTCAAATATTAGTTCAATATTAACACAAATATGGACATATTATAGAATAGAATATAAATTATTATACATTCTTTTTTTTAAAAAAGATTGTATTTATTTACTAGAGAGACAGAGATCACAAGTAGGCAGAGAAGCAGGCAGAGAGAGAGGAGGAAGCAGGCTCCCTGCTGAGCAGAGAGCCCGATGCGGGGCTCGATCCCAGGACCCTGGGATCATGACCTGAGCCAAAGGCAGAGGTTTTAACACACTGAGCCACCCAGGCGCCCCAAATTATTATACATTCTTAAGAAAACACTCCAAACTCCAATGAAACATTAAGTTTGGAGGAGGAGTTTTCTGTGACCCAAGGAAGAAAGTGTCTTCATTCTCTGCCATTGGGGTTCTTAGGTGGAAAAAACTGAGAAATGTTAGCCATAGAAAGCTGACCCTCTTGAGTTAGGGATTCTGGCTTCTATGTCCATGCATTGCTACTGAGTTGTTGTGTAATGCTTAGTAAGTCCTTTTCTTCTCTATGACTGCCTCTTTTCCCTCATGAAAGGAGGAGCTGACCTTGGCCTCATTCAGCTCTACTTCTGGACTCCAATCTTAGCTGACTTCTTTTCATATGTCACAAGTCTGACTGTAACTCAGCAATTATTGTCAGCTAATTGGACTGATGTTCACCTTGATAGGAATTTTAACTATTGTTAAAAGGAACTTCTTAAGTGGATAGGCATATCTTCCTTCAGGTTCAAAAGTAAAAACTTCCCTTTTATACAACTCTCTCACTTAAAAAAAATTTTTTTTAATTTTTAAATTTTTTAATAAACATATAATGTATTATTAGCCCCAGGGGTACAGGTCTGTGAATCGCCAGGTTTACACACTTCACAGCACTCACCATAGCACATACCCTCCCCAATGTCCATAACCCCACCCCCTCTCCCTACCCACCTCCCCCCAGAAACCCTCAGTTTGTTTTGTGAGATTAAGAGTCTCTTATGGTTTGTCTCCCTCCCGATCCCATCTCGTTTCATTCACTCTTTTCCTACCTCCCAACCCCCCCACGTTGTATCTCCACTTCCTCATATCAGGGAGATCATATCAAATCTCTCATTTTTAAGAACGAGTAGAGTGCCCTAGATTTAAGGTAGTAAATCTGTGTTCAGGGTGAGAGGTGATCACAGACTAAACAGGGGAGTGGGGCAAAGGGGAAAAAGTGGAAAAATACTGTAATAAATGTTGAAACAATTTCTATGGTTGGAAACTAGGAAAAGGTGGCCTGAAGTCCACTCTGCTGCCTATGTAGTCTCCCTTGTGTTTGGAGCAAAGGGGGATGGAATGGAAGGGTTTCTTTAGAAAGCAACACACTCCTGCCCTTTCATGAGTCCCAGACACTGCCCCGTTGTTGCAGCATGGCTTTCGTGCCACACCGAAACTGATTTCTGAAAGGCCCGTTGTGCAGGGTATGTGCAGAGTAAATTTCCATCACTTTGGCTTTCCTTTCTCTGTTGTCAGAAGAACTTGCTTATAAAAAGACTTCTTCCCTAGTATATAACGTGTCAACTTTTTTCTGCTTGCTTGAGTGGTAATTAAATCACTTTCATCATAACAGATGTGAATTTAGCTTTTCAGCTCAAAAGTAGGATCAGTGAAGACTGGAATATCTTTGGGGGGAAAAAAACCCCAATAACTCTTATATGATCCAAAGAAAACTCCCACTCATTCATCGTCCAAAATCACACACGCACACACACAAAAACAGGAACACTCAAATAACCAAACTCTTTTAGAATATTGTGCAAAGATGTTTGATGACCTGAAACAGTGAAATTAAGCGCATTACTCTGTCAGCATCAAATTTATTTATTTATATTTTTTGGTAAGGGATGGAGGAAGAGAGAGAGGGGAGGAGAGAGAATATGAGCTGAGCAGGGGAAGGGCAAAGGGAGGGGTGGGGAGAGAGAATCTCAAACAGGCTTCATGTGGAGCATGGAGCCTGACTCAGGGTGTGATCTCATGACCCTAAGATCATGACCTGAGCTGAAATCGAAAGTTGGATGCTTAACTGACAGAACCACACAGGCACCCCCAACATCAAATATTTTTATTGACCTGCATCAGCTATATACGGTATCTACCTATAACATGTCCATTCATTCATTCATAGGAGTTTCATAAATGGATAAGCCAGATATTAAGCATTCCTGGCAGAGGGAAGGGTATGTATAAGCTGCACTGTCTAATATGGTAACAGTTAGCCACAGGTAACTATTTAAGATGAAATTTAAACTAAACAAAATGAAATAAAAATAAAAATTCAGTTCTTTAGTCTCACCACACTTCAAGAGCTCAATAGTCACACATGGTTGGTGACTGCTGTGTTGGAGAGTACAGACTATTTCCATCATCACAGGAAGTTCAATAGCACTGGGATTAGAAAGAACAGTAAAATCACTTGATTGCACCATTTTAAAAACAATTTTGAATGAACTATCTTTACTTGTGAGCCCAAAGCATGGTCCAAAGAATATTAGTGACCTGATAGTGGTTTCTAAAGACGTGTGAGATAAATTCTCCTAAATACCTATAATATGGGGTGCCTGGGTGGCTCAGTATGTTAAGCATCTGCCTTTGATTCAGGTCATGATCCCAGGGTCCTGGGATCGAGGCCCCACGTCGGGCTTCCTGCTCAGCAGGAAGTCTGCTGCTCCCTCTCCCTCTCACCTCCTTGTGCTCTCACTCATTCTATCTCAAATAAATAAAATTTAAAAATACATAAATATCTATAATGTCACAATACAGAACATTGAGAATGGAATTAGTGCTTTATTGGCACATTTGCTTCAAAATGTTTCTCATGAAGAACTAGACGGCACTTCACTGACACATCGTTCGTCTTCCTGTTCATTTGGTTTGTGGTTCGCTGAGTTACATGCTATGGGAAAGTGAGAGTGGCTTGGGAAGTTGAGAGATTTTTGTCTTTTTGAGATGGCTTGTGTATGAAACTTTTGAACTGTGCCAAAAGGCAAGGAGAGTTGTTTTCATTGCATATGTGCCTCTATCCAGTAATGACCTTGACTCTGAAGCCCCAGCAAAGAAAATCAAAGATCACTCGGGCTGAAGATCTTAATTGTCTTGTGTGTTTAAGTCTACGTGCTTGTTGACTTGACTCTCATCTTCTATCTTGGCATGCTTCCAAACTGAGGATCTACACCACCTATTCTCTTATTCCTCTTCTTGCCACCTCAGAATTCTGAGACTGGACAAAAATACAGTCCATGAGTGACATCTTCTCTGAGTGAATTCAGAAATGATTTGGAAAGAAGCCACAGTAATTCCAACAGTGATGAAATCCTTAGTTTCTGACAAGGAGCTACCATCTCTTTGGACTTAGTTGTATTCAAGCACATTAATTTCCCTAGACAATATTATACTCATCACAACCTCTGTCACATAGGGTTGTATAGGTTATGCACTGCACAAGGGAGACACACCTAAGGAAGTGTTATCCACATTATAGATAGCATAGATTTGGTACTTATAACAATAATAAAAACAATTTTCCAGAAGATGGCAGTAAAGTATCTTGTTCTAAAAAATATCAATACAGTTTGACAATTTTTGGCAGATGGAAATGTAACTGTCTTGAGGAAGAAATGTTTTAAAATGCATACAAAGGCATGAATTTGATGGTCACTTGCTCTAGGTCCTGTATGAAATCAAATCTCTATTACTAGTGAAAGTGAATCCATGCAGTTTCATAGGTAAAGAAAAGGAAAAGGATTTATAAAAGATATATATTGAAATTCTAGCTTCCAAATGCTCTTTGTTAAAATTGTTCTTACTATCAATATATTATATGAGATACATAGTTTAAATAATAGAGTGTAACTCAAACTTCCCTGGGATCCATGGGAGTATAAGTACAAATGTGATTGATGTAAACAGAGGAGACTCCTTCAGTCTTAGGAACACCTTTCTGTTTCCCCAACACATGCAAACTGTCTTCTATCTTTTGTTTCCACAAAAGAAAATATATCAAAACTGTGACGTTGAGGAGGAAAAGGTTGTTGTACAGAAAAAAAATTCTTAATTCAGTTTGTGGCATGTTTAAATCATTTGGTTGTCACTCTGGTAACTGAGTGAATGATCATGAAAACCCTATTTCGCGTGGAACATTTTTAACACAGTAACGTTTCATTGTGTTTCATTAAACTTCGAACTTATCTTCCTTCCTTTCTTCTTTTCTGTCTCTCCCTTGTTCTTCTTAAGCAAAATAAATACAGGCAAGGAATGGATGATGAGAAAACATTTTGTAAAGGGCTATATCAATGCATGAGGTTACTTGTGATCTTTTAAAGGAGGTCAAGAAGTGGAAGGGAGGATAAGGACATGTAATCAAGGGTGTGTCTGCAGGGGCCAGGAAGAGCTGTAGGCAAAAATCTGTGTGCACATTTATTTTATGAAATAGTTTGCAGTGATGTTGCAATGCTTTTGAACATTTCTGGAGGCTATTCTTGAGTTTGTAAATTTCATACCTGAAATTCAAATTTTAAATCTTTTGAGAAACATTGTTCAAACTTAAAATTCATGGCATTTTCATTGGAAAGAAAAATTCTGATCCAAGATTTACTGCCCAAGTGGATTTCATTACCTTTGTTAGGCTCTGGAAGTCTCAGAGCACTCATCTGTGAAAGAATGAGCTAGAATCTGTTTTCCATGCTTTGCAAGGAGGTCCCTCGGAGGTGGTGGGCAGGGAGAATGGGTGTGTGGAAGAGCTGTCATGTTAGGCAGTGGTAGCCAAATAACTACCCAACACTTACTATGGGCCTGACACATTTTAAAATAACCACTCTGAGAGGAAACTATGACTGTTCTCTTAGAAACTGAGTTTGAAGGGTTTAATGAACTTGTTCAAGATCATACAACCAGTAAAAGAGGAATTTGCTATTGAAACCCTAGCAGTCTGACTCCAGGGCCCACATTTCTAACCACTATACTATTCTGCCTTTCTGATACTGACATGTATACTACTACCTATATAGTGTTGAAATAGATTTCCAGGCCCCAGATGGAGCCTGCGTCAGCAAACTGAAACATGGATAACTTTTGTGTCCCTGTATATACTTGGCTTGACCAAAAATGCAGTCTATCCATTCAGCCAATCCCCACATGCCAAGCCAACTCTGGGCCTTCTCAGCCCAAACAAGCCTGACTTCATGACTCCAGCCAATCTGATACTTACAATTTGCCTTTTCTTCTTTCTTTATTCTTTATCCTTTAAAGACTTCTTATCTTCCACCCCATTTTTCAGTTCTCCAAAGGGAGTCTGTTCGTTTGATGAATGTTAAATAAAGTTTGCTTGTATCACCTAATCATCTTCTGTCTAACTGTGGCAAGATGTTAAATTGGGGATTATGGCCAATGCTTGAAGACAACAAATGTTAGACAACAAATAAATTGCAGGCCCAAGGTGCATTTTTTCCAAAATAGGTTGTTGAACATGTTTTGGAAATTATAAACCCCTTACCAACATTGGGGTCAAGGGTGGACAGTTGGGATAGAAAGGAGAGGTTACAGAGATCTGGGGTTGGGGGAGCCATTGCCATGGTCTTCTATACCCTTAAGGGGGCTGGGTGGTGCCTTAAGCCAGAGACAGATGTAGACAGACTCCTCAGGGAATGCAGGTTAGAGAGATATGGGACTGGCATTTGACTGTTGCTGGGAGAATCTAAAGAACAGAACAACTGGAAGGTAAGACATGGGTTGATTGAGATTGGTGTTATACTGAGATTAGTCAAAACTCAGAATTTGTTTTTCATGGACACAGATGCAGCCCACATGGGAGATGGTGAGCTGTTGGAGACCTTTGACTTCAAAGCAAGTCAAACCTCTTTTAGTCCAAAGCAAGAGAATCATTTAGAGGCCAATGAGAAGGCCAATGGGACCTCCTTGCTCTCCAACCCTTGAGAGAGAAGTAGCGGCAGCTAGCAAATGGTGGCCCAGGTGAATGGGAAAAGAAGGAACTGCCAGTTCACCTTCAATGTTCACCTGCAACTGGTCCTAGCTGGCAAAGGGGAAATTTAACTACCCAATTAAGACTGCTCTATTTGCAACTGAAATTGCCCCTTAGCTTGAATTCCCTGAATGTAGCCAGAAAACTCAGGGCCTGATGGAATTTTCTTTAATTGAAGACCAAGGAAAACACTTTTACCACTGAGAGAGTTTGCAGGGGGAGAGAGACATAAAAAGTCGGGCTTTGATTACATCCCAGGAACTGTTCTTGCTCAATGGACCTCAATGTGCTAGACAGAGTTCTTTATATTACCTCAAGCAGCTCATTTCTATAACTAACTTTCGTAAATGAAAGTGTTTATTATTATAAAAAAAGAAACACTTTGCAAAGCTTCACATTTCTTTTACGATAACATAGTCCTGTCTAAATTTTACCCAATGTAAACAATTTTCCCCAATCATTGTTATAATGACATGGTATATTAAAGTGGCATAATATTTTGGCAATATGACCTATTTTTTGTGCCTACCAATTTTATGGTTGCTGGATCACTTCTAAAAGATCGTTGTCCAAAAACATTGAATAAAGCATTCTCCATGTTGAAGCAGGGATTTGTATTCCTCCTTTCTCTTTTGATCTCTTGTCAGAGAGTCAAGGATCCTTCTCCCTCCTTATGGCCAGAACTAATAAGACCTATGAAGGCTGCAGAACAATAAATGTGGTCATTGGTATGAAGCAGGGATTTGAAAGACGAATTCTTTTCATCAGTTTTTAAAGATTTTATTTTTAAGTAATCTCTACACCCAATATGGGGCTCAAACCTACAACCCCGAGATCAATAGTCATGTGCGCTACTGACTGAGGCAGTCAGGTGTCCTCATTTTTCCTTACTTTGAATTATATTTCTTCACAACTTCTGTTGGAATACAACTTTCTTTGCTCTTTTTCTGTATTTTAATCTTCCACCCCATATTCAGCTTTGAGGTTTATTGGCTTATTTTTGCATCCTATGGTGGGGAAGGGGTAAAACCAATCTAACACTTTCCGTTGAAGTTGGAATTCATGTCCCATATTCCATAGCATCACATCAAACTAAAAAAATAATGGAAAGAATGATGTGTTTTGGAAATAAGCAGAAGAAAGCTTTTAGAAGCAGAAGGAGCTCTTATGATGTGCTTAGTAAGGAAAAACTGGTGCATAGTCCTTAACCTTAAGACGTTTACAATTTACCAAAAGACTAAACATTAAGCATTTAACACAGTGGGTTGTACAATAAAAACCGGAGTGAATGAGTGACTCAGTGTACCATGCAGTGTTTACAGGGTACCATGCAGTGTTTACAGGAAGCTCAGGAGCTCAGAGAAAGGAGCAATCATCCATCACAGGGTGAAGCAGAGACGGCTTCAGAAGAAAGTGGGGTTTGGCAATGTAAAAGAAGAAATGTTATCTCGTCTGGATACTTTGGGAGGGTGTGTCTTATTCTGTCTTGCTCACCACTGTCTCCAATGTCTAGAACTGAGCCAACACAACAGCTACCAGATATATGTGGCTATTTAATGTAAGTTAGAATAAACTAAAATGAAATAAATATTGATTTCCTCAGCCGCATTAGCCTACTGGCAAGTAGCCAAGTGTAACCAGTGACTACCATATGGGACAGTGCAGATAGAGAACATTTCTACCACTGTAGAAATTTCTGTTGGGACCGTGCTGATTCAGAATAGTGACTGGCACATAGAAAGTACTCAGTAAATACTTAAAGAATGAGGGTAGATAAATGAACATTACTGAACTTGCCTCTTAGAGCCTCCTGTTTTCTCATCTTACAGATGAAGAAAACAATTAAAAGATTGGGAGGATCAAATGAGATAATGAGGTGAAATTATTTCAAGCACTAGAATGACACTAATGTGAATTAGTATAATTCAAGCTTCCTGGCACTGTGGGTTCCAGAAGGAACCCAGAGGACTTGGCAGCAGGCAAAATGTGTGAAGGGTGCCAAAAGGTACAAATATTCAGTTATAAAATAAATAAGTTCCCTCTGGGAAACACCATTCTGTTCTATAAAAATATGGACTGCTTCATGACAATTTTTTTGTCATCTTTGGGCAGGGGCCAACCTAATCTTTATATTGTGTCAATTCTTAATATATGTGCTGTCGAAAGGAGCACTTAATGATCTAATTCTTAAAGGTTAATTGAGGTCATTTAAGAGCAGATCGTTTGACCAGATAGTCCAAGTGAATTTTCTCATTGCTAATTACTGTGTAGGCTGAGTCTGAGCGCCCTTAGATGCCATCCCATTGATATTTGAAAGTTTTCTTGCCTCTGGGCCCACAGCTGTCCCAGGCCAACCTGGTAGCCCTCCTACTCTAAATATGGGTCAATAATTTCTCCAAGCGGTCCTGGTTCCTTGTAGTGAAGAAGGTAGAGATCAAGATTGGGGCATCTGGGTTTCAGGCCAGATTTGTGATACCAGGTGGTACTGATCTTACAGAGAAGTTCAGAGGACAGAGCTGGAAAACAACTTCATTCAGTCATTCTGTCTAGCTATCCCTCCATCCAACTATCTAACATTATAGGATTCCTTTTTAAATTCTTTTCTTTTTAATGATTTTTAAAAAGATTTTATTTAGTTATTTGTCAGAGAGAGAATGAGTCGAGCAGGAACAGCAGCAGGCAGAAGGAGAAGCAGGCTCTCTGCTGAGCAAGGAGCCTGATCTAGGACTCCATCCCAGGACCCTGAGATCATGACCTGAGCTGAAGGCAGACACTTAACCAACTGAGTAACCCAGGTGTCCCTCCTCTTTAAATTCTTTGTTTCTATGGTTATACCTTATTTTCACTCATCATGAAATCTTTTTTTTTAAATGGTGAAATCTTCATGCCAAACAAAACCAACACATATATTTGATTTATCCAAACAAAAAAATCTTAAAAATAGCAATATATTGGTATGAAAACTAAACCACCAAATGAAACTCAAGGTTTTTTGTTTGTTTGTTTTGCTTTGTAATTCTTTTTTTCCTTAGAGTATGTCCTAGTAAGTATGGTCTCTAGAGTCACTTGTAATTCCTATTTTGTATGGTTACGTAAGAACCAATTTCAATTTGAAGTGTTGATATTTAAAGAGCTATGAGTTCTTAAAAGCTAGCAACTTTGAACTTCTTGCCATTTCTCAGTGGTAACACTGAGCTGGTAAAAGAGCATAAAAATTAGTCCTAACTGACTTTATGAAATGAGTGGAAAACACAAGGATTTCAGCCTCTGGAGTCTGTGCCAAGTTCAATGTAGCCATCATCTGGCCAATTTTCAATGGCTGAATACTTGGCTAGATATGCAAGGGTTCTAATAAGAAAGTTTTGGCTGGGGGCGCCTGGGTGGCTCAGCGGGTTAAGCCTCTGCCTTCGGCTCAGGTCATGATCCCAGGGTCCTGGGATCGAGCCCCACATCGGGCTCTCTGCTCTGCAGGGAGCCTGCTTCCTCCTCTCTCTCTGTCTGCCTCTCTGCCTAGTTGTGATCTCTCTCTGTCAAATAAATAAAATAAAATAAAAAAAGAAAGTTTTGGCTGTACAAACCCATTCTGCCTAACAGTATTTCATTTCTAGCAGCATTAGAATCTGCATATTTTTATGTGCTTAATTCTATTTTAACTTTATTAAGTTTTCTTTAGTATTTTCCTCCAGTATTTGTGTCTCATACTATACAAATTCAACTTCCAGATACTAAGTAGAATTTCAGAAATATGTAATTGAGGTATGTCAAGATCAATTTCAATTAAGTTAAATAAAAGAAAGGAGAACATATCAGATATTACACATTTATACTTCAGCCAGGAGTTTACTGTGAAAACCTCTCGCCAGACTACCCAAATTCCATTAGAATCAATTTATAATCACCAGCTTTTAACATTTAGAGAGGTCCAAAGTCTAGTTTGGAAAGAAGAAACCACATTAGATATTGCAACAGAGAATTTAATATGGAGAATTAGTTCGATAGCTCTTGGAGGACTGAAAAGCAGTCAGAGAACACTGAGGTAACAGTAATATTAAGACATGGTTGTGCTCTTAAGATTCTAGGAATGCAGGGAAATTTGGGGAACTAGAAGGTTGGAGGAGAGGCCCGGTGGAATTGAGACTTAAACCCCTTGAGCAGTCGTCATGCCTCGGAGAGGGATGAAAGGCAGTGTCTAGGAGGGCCAAAAAAGCTGGAGATGGAAACAATAGGGGTCACTGATGCCATTGCTAGGATGACGCTAACAGGATCAGCAAATGAATATTCTCTCCTCCTTCTGCCTTCCATTTTTTCTCTAGTGCCCCAGTTGATAGAATTTCACAGGAAGCCAGCTTCAACATCATAATACAGAATATAGAAGGCTGGATTTGGGGTGGAGAAACAATTATTTAATAATTGGGTTTGGAGCAGATACACAATAGTCTAATAACCACTGGTACAATGCAAACACACTCTTCTACACATACTTGAATTTCTTTGCTGCAAGAGTAGAGACTGTTGGGATGCCTGGGTGGCTCGGTGGGTTAAAGCCTCTGCCTTCAGCTCGGGTCATGATCTCAGGGTCCTGGGATCGAGCCCCACATCGGGCTCTCTGCTCCGCAGGGAGCCTGCTTCCTCCTCTCTCTCAGCCTGCCTCTCCGCCTACTTGTGATCTCCCTCTGTGTCAAATAAATAAATAAAATCTTTAAAAAAATAGTAGAGACTGTTTTTTCCTGAGAAGATGCAACTTTCTTTCCCACAGAGATGCTCTTAATCTCTGTACAAAGAGTAGATAGAGTAAGTGCTAACAGTCACTGTATCCATCTCAGGGCAATAATTTCAGTATCTGTCTCTAATTCAGTCTAAGCTCACCTGAATTCTGTAAACTAAATTGTAAAGGTAAGCACTTACCAACAATCCTTACATAAAATAACAGGAGAAAAGGAGGAGAGGGGTAACAAAATTAGACAACAACCCAAACATATACAGATAAAATTAAGAAAAAATTGCATGGACTGTATGGCCTTCATTTCTGTTACTGGTCATGAATATAATATTTATTACTTCCTTTCCAAGTACTTGTCAAAAATTCACCTTTGTACTGCATCTCAGCTGATCAAGGTTTGTGTGGTGTGTGTGTGTGTTTTTCCACTAGGTGGGGGTGGGAGTGGGGTGAATCAAACACTTATTCTTGAAGGATGCAAATCATCCCAAATCCTACCTCATGGGATGCCTGGGTGACTCAGTTGGTTAACCGTGTGCCTTCGGCTAAGGTCATGATCCCAGGATCCTGGGATTGACCCTGTGTCCGGCTCTCTGCTCAGCGGGCAGCCTGCTTCTCCTTCTTTCTCCGCCTGCCCCTCCCCCTCTTATGCTCTTGTGCTCTCTCACTCTCTCTGACAAATAAATAAAATCTTAAAAAAAACCCCTCAACAAACGCCTACCTTAAAAAAATTTTATTGAGGTATAACATATATATAATATAATGCACTCATTTGAGTGTATATTGCCATGAGTTTTTAAAAAAGATTTTATTTATTCGAGAGAGAGAAAATAGGGGGAGGAACAGAGGGAGAAGCATACTCCGTGTTGAGCAGGAAACCCTAGAAATGTTTCAACCCCAGGAGCCTGAGATCATGACCTGAACCAAAGGCAGATGCTTAACCAACTGAGCCACCCAGGTGCCCTGTTTCAGTGAGTTTTGATAATATGTATACCTGTGTAACCACTATCCTAATCAAGATATAGAATACTTCTATCAATCCCTAATTTCTCTTGTGCCCCTACTGAGGCAATCCCCTCCAATCTCTAGCACAAGATATCCCTATGATCGGTCTTTTCTGGAGTCACATATAAATTGAATCATTTGGGGGGCCTGGGTGGCTCATTTGGGTGACTTTTGATTTTGGCTCAGGTCATGATCTCAGGGTTGTGAGATTGAGCCCTGAATTGGGCTCCATGCTGGGCATCGTGTCTGCTTAAGATTCTCTCCCTCTCCCCTTCCCCACTGCCAGTGCATGCACTTTTTTTCTCTCTCCCTAACAAAAAATTTTTAAAAAATTGAATCGTAGATATACTCTTCTGCATCTGACTTCTTTCTTTTGCTCAATAGAATGTTATTGGGAGTCATTCATGTTGTTGAATGCATAAGTAGGTTGTTCTATTTTTTTTTATTGCTGAGTGGTATTAAAGTGTATGAATATATCAAAATTTGTTATTCTATTCCCCCATTTAAGTTGTTTCTAGTTTTTGGCTATTACGAATGAAGCTGCTAAGAATATATTTTTACACATCTCTGTGTTGATCCTTTTTATTTTCCTTGAGTAATACCTAGGACTGGGATTGCTGAGTAGTGTGGTAAATATTTTTTACTTCACAAGAAATTTCCAGGTTGTTTTCCTAACTCGTTGTTCCATTTTGCATTCGCACCAGCAAACTGTGAGAATTGTATTTTCAGTGTTTTTGATTTTAGGCATTTTAGTGGGTGTGCAGTGGTATCTCATTGTGGCTTTAAATTGCTCTGATGACTTAGGATGTTTAGTATGTTTTCACTGCTTATTAACTATTAAATATATCTCCCTTAGAGAACTGTCTCTTCAAATCCTTTGCCCACTTTTTAATTGGGTCGTTTCTATTTATTTAATCATTTATTTGTTTCATTTAATACAGAATACTGTATTGATACAGTAACTGTACCATGACAAGTCCCCAGAGGAGCTGGTCCCTGCCTGGCTCTCTCATACTACTTTTTACCTCTTTGCCCACTGTGCTATAGCTATGTAGGCCTTCGGTTTGATTCTCACATCTGTCAAGCTCACTGCTGATCTTCATGTTACTGAATCCTTCTCATCAATTAGCCTGCAGCTAAAAAATCATATTCTCCGAGAAGATATCTATTCACTTTAAAGCAGCACCTCTGTGGTCTCCTTCTGGATGCTCACTATCCCATTACCTCTTTCCAGTTACTCAGCAGAGACTATCGAGCTCTGAAATTATCTTATCCATTTACTTGTTTCTTGCTGATTTCCACATATACACTCCATGAAAGCAGGATCTTGTCAAACTAATTCTTCTCACCTAGCAAAGTGACTGGCATAGGGCGGGGGCACAACGCAAGTATATATTGGCTGAATGAATGAAGTCAAAATTTCACTATTTGCAGATGACATGATACTCTATGTAGAAAACCCAAAACACTCCACCAAAAAAATTGCTAGAACTAATACACGAATTCAGCAAAGTCACACAATATAAAATCAATGTACAGAAATCTGTTCCATTCCTATATATCAATAACGAAATGGAGGAAAAAGAAATCAAGGAATTGATCCCATTTGCAGTTGCAAATTGAATTAATGGTTAGGAATAAACCTAACCAAAATGGTGAAAGAGCTGTACTCTGAAAATTGTCAAACACTGATGAAAGAAACTGAAGAGGATACAAAGAAATGGAAAGATATTCCATCCTATGGGATGGAAGAACAAATACTGTGAAAATATCTACACTACCCAAAACAATCTATACATTTAATGCAATCCCTATCAAAATACCAACAGCATTTTTTAAAATTTAAATTTATTTATTTATTTTTTCAGCGTAACAGTATTCATTGTTTTTGCACATCACCCAGTGCTCCATGCAATACGTGCCCTCCCTATTACCCACCACCTGGTTCCCCCAACCTCCCACCCCCGCCCCTTCAAAACCCTCAGGTTGTTTTTCAGAGTCCATAGTCTCTTATGGTTCGCCTCCCCTTCCAATTTCCCTCAACTTCCTTCTCCTCTCCATCTCCCAATGTCCTCCATGTCATTTGTTATGCTCCACAAATAAGTGAAACCAAATGATACTTGACTCTCTCTGCTTGACTTATTTCACTCAGCATAATCACTTCCAGTCCCATCCATGTTGCTACAAAAGTTGGGTATTCATCCTTTCTTTTTCTTTTTTTTTTTTTTTATAAACATATAATGTATTTTTATCCCCAGGGGTACAGGTCTGTGAATCACCAGGTTTACACACTTCACAGCACTCACGATGTCCATAACCTCCCCAATGTCCATAACCCCCTCCCCCTCTCCCAACCCCACCTCCCCCAGCAACCCCCAGTTTGTTTTGTGAGATTAAGCGTCATTTATGGTTTGTCTCCCTCCCAATCCCATCTTGTTTCATTTATTCTTCTCCTATCCCCCTAGCCCCCCACGTTGCATCTCCACGTCCTCATATCAGGGAGATCATATGATAGTTGTCTTTCCCTGTTTGACTTATTTCACTAAGCATGATACCCTCTAGTTCCATCCACGTCGTCACAAATGGCAAGATTTCATTTCTTTTGATGGCTGCATAGTATTCCATTGTGTATATATACCACATCTTCTTTATCCATTCATCTGTTGATGGACATCTAGGTTCTTTCCATAGTTTGGCTATTGTAGACATTGCTGCTATAAACATTCGGGTACACGTGCCCCTTCGGATCACTATGTTTGTATCTTTAGGGTAAATACCCAGTAGTGCAATTGCTGGGTCATAGGGTAGCTCTATTTTCAACATTTTGAGGAACCTCCATGCTGTTTTCCAGAGTGGTTGCACCAGCTTGCATTCCCACCAACAGTGGAGGAGGGTTCCCCTTTCTCCGCATCCTCGCCAGCATCTGTCATTTCCTGACTTGTTCATTTTAGCCATTCTGACTGGTGTGAGGTGATATCTCATTGTGGTTTTGATTTGTATTTCCCTGATGCCGAGTGATGTGGAGCACTTTTTCATGTGTCTGTTGGCCAACAGCATTTTTTACAGTACAAGAACAAACAATCCCAAAATTTGTATGGAAGCACAAAGGACTTCGAATAGCCAAAGCAATCCTGAGAAAGAGAAACAAAATGAGAGGCATTATGACTCTGAATTTCAAGCTGTATTACACAGTCATCAAGACAGCATGGTCCTGGCATAAAAACAGACACATAGATCAAGGAACAGAATAGAGAACCTAGAAAGGACCCACAACTTTTTGGTCAACTAATCTTCAACAAAGGAGGAAAGAACATCCAATGGAAAAAAAGAGAGTCTCTTCAACAAATGGTTTTGGGAAAACTAGACAGCCACATGCAGAAGACTGAAACTGGACCATTTCCTTACACCACACACAAAAATAAATTCAAAATGTAAGAAATACCTAAATGCAAGACAGGAAACCATCAAAATCCTAGGGGAGAACACAGGCAGTAACCTCTTTGACCTCGGTCATAGCAACTTCTTGCTAGACACATCTCCAAAGGCAAGGGAAACAAAAGCAAAAATGAACTATTGGGACTTCATCAAGATAAAAACCTTCTGTACAGTAATAGAAACAATCAACAGAACTAAAAGGAAGCCTATAGAATGGGAGAAGATATTTGCAAATGACATAACTGATAAAGGATTAGTTATCTAAAATCTATGAAGAACTTATCAAACTCAACACCCCCCCCAAAAAATTCCAGATAAGAAATGGGCAGAAGATATGAATAGACACTTTTCTAAAGAGAACATACAAATGGCTAACAGATGCATGAAAAGACGTTCAACATCACTCATTGTCAGGGAAATACAAATCAAAATCATACTGAGATACCATCTCACACTTTCAGAATGCCTAAAATTAATAACATCAGAACAACAGATGTTGGCAAGGATGTGGAGGGAGGGGAACACTCTTGCACTGTTGGTGGGAATGCATACTGGTGTCACTCTGGAATACAGTATGGAGATTCCTCGAACAGTTAAAAATAGAGCTACCCCACGATACAGCAATTGCATTACTAAGTATTAACCTAAAGGTTACAAAAAGGCAGATTTTAAGGAGTACATGCACCCTGATGTTTATAGCAGCACTATCAACAATAGCCAAACTACAGAGAGAGTCCAAATATCCATTGACTGATGAATGGATAAAGAAGATGTGATTATATATACATACATACATCCATACATGTATGTATACATACATATACAATACATACATGTATATATATATATTTCTCAGCCATCAGAAAGAGAGCAAGGGAAGCAAACCATAAAGAGATTCTTAACTCTAGCGAACAAACTGAAGGGTGATGGAGGGAGGAGGGTGAAGGATGGACTAGAGGGGTGATGGGTATTGAAGAGGGCACTTTTTTTAATGAATACTGGGTGTTGTATGTAACACTCAATTCTACTCCTGAATATTACAATAGTAATATTGTAAATACTCCTGAATAGTACAATATTGTACTGTATATTAACTAACTAGAATTTAAATAAAAATTTGAAAAAAATATATCTTTCGGCTATTTAAAAAGTTGTGATAATGTATATACAACATAAAACTTGTCACTGTTTTAAAAAAATAAATTTAAAAGCTGTTTTAAAAATTATTATTGAGTTTGAGAACTCTTTCTATATTTTGCAAACAAGGCCTATAATATATACCTAATTTGAAAATATTCCCTCCCTCCCCCAGTTTGTGACTTATCTTTTCATTTTCTTGATATTGTCTTGAAAGAGCATAAGTTCTTAATTTTGAGGAAGTCTAATTTATCAGCTTTTTATTTGCCTGTTAAACTTTTTGTGGTACAACTAAGAATCTCTGCCTAACTCAAGGTCACAAAGTTTTCTCCTATGTTTTCTTTTAGATGTTTGTGGTTTTAGTTTTCACATGAATGCATTTGGATGTTAGTGTTTTTATATATGGTAAGGGGCTATTATTATCATTACTTATGCATATCCAGTTGTTCCAGCATCATTTGTTAAAAAGATTATCCTTTGCCATTGAGTTGCCTCTATACCTTTGTTGAAAGCCAGTAGACTGTGTATATTTATGGATGGGATCACAATCCCAGACTCCCTCTTCTATAATATCTGAGGCCGTTTTTTCCCATATTGAGGGGGTGGTGGTGTTCTACTTGTTTAAGGCAGGACCGTAAGTCTGGTTTCTATTATTCCATCTGGACCAGAAGCAGAAGCCCTCTGTACCATAATCTTTAAAACTGTTTCTTATTGATAGATAGTCATCATGATTTCAATGTCTATTTTAACACTATATTAAGATTCTATGTATTTTAATATTTTTATTCTATTTTATTTCTATGCTGAAATAATCCATTTTGTCTATCTTCAAGTGCACTTGTATTTCTATATAACGGATCTCTAGGTCTGGAATTGCAAATCTAAAGTACATACTTTTAAAATTTTGGTATGTCAAGAACTATGAGGGGTCTGAGATTTTCATCTTGTTACAAACTAATGAATTAGCTTGCTGCAGTTTTGTGGAAGCTGACAGGAGACACGAGACTCCTGGATTAGAGATGAAAGACGGTATTACTCACAGCAAAAGCAATGACCAGAGTGTGAGCATATTTACCTCAGTTCTTGGAGCCCCAATTCCCACAGGGTTACACAGAGGGCCAGATGACTGAGCATTTGCAAGGGGCCAAGGGACTGGCACTTGTTTAGCTTAGAGCGGACACTGTAGTGAGCAGCAAACAAGCCAGTCCCCTTCTGCCCCAGGAGGGACCAGTTACAGGGCAGTCACTTTGTAGGAGCCTTGATCTATTTAGCTTCCTGAGTGCATAGCTACAGAAACTGCTAAGCATCAGGAGATGGACTGCAAGCAGTCTTGCAGTCTGCTCTACTCAGCAAGAAAGTGCAGGAATGCTCAGGACTCATGGCTGACTGCTCTTTCAACAGCCCTTTTTCTCCACAAAGGAGAATGTGCCAATATAAGCCTGCCTTCAGTTGTGTATTAAGGGGTTGTATGTCTGAAACATTTCATTCCCAATATGGCTATTTTATCAATCTTTGTAATTTTAGCTATTTTGGTAGGTGAAAGATGAGTTATCTATTTTGTATTACCTTTCATTTATCTTAAGTGAGTCGAGTTCTTTGTTTCAGATTCCATTGAAACTTTGTGAAATTGTTTTTTAAAGTCTACCCCTCCCTCTGACAATCCTCCTTCCATGTTCTGACTGGAAAAAACAAAGGAAGAGCTCCATTTGTCATCTGAGTAGGTTAGTGATACTCATGTTTTCAGCTTGAGCACTCTCTAATCCTCATGAATTGGATGACTGAGGTATTTCCCTTCAGCTTGTGCTGTGTGGACACAAAGTGTCATGAGATGTATGATGCTCTTTCCCCTTGGTCTGTTTATTTGTTCTTGGTATTTCCTTTCTGTCATACATAAACCTACTTGGCCTGGAAGAAGGAAGTACAGCTCAAATAATTCCCATTCCTCACAGTCCCCTTAGCACAGTATAGTGGGATCAAACACGTCTTCCAGTTTCACAGATACATACATTTAGAGCTTTCCTGCTTTCCCAAAGTTCTTGGGTCTCAGTTCTCATCTGTGGAGGATGGCAGCGAGGATCTTTCTAGAAACGAATTATGAGCGTAAACTCAGCAATAACCGCCCTCAATATAAAGACCCGAACTAGTATGTATCGAAGAGGTGCTAATATTTTCAAAGAGGAAGTTCTCCTGCTAGTTTCTTTGGGGTCCTTTAGCGGTCAAGCCTTGTGCCGGCCTGGAGGAGCCCCTCCGATGTACACTGATTTTAGGGTGCACAGCTGGAAACTAAAATATGAAAAAATGAATTGCGGGAGTCTGAAGGGTTGGGTCTTCGCGCTTTCCATCCAGCTTTCCCCCCAGGAGGTCCTCCCCCGGGTCAACTCCGCCTGCTTCCCTTTGCTGCGTGTTTTGTGCCTAGGCGTCCGGGTGGAGGCTCCGCCTGCCACGCACCCAATGGGGACTGAGGCTGCGGGCGGGCCCGCCCCGCCCCGCCCCGCCCCGCCCGGCCCCGGCCTTCCCGGAGCCTATCCGAGCCCTCGCGCCCGCCCCGGCTCGGGTGTCAAGCCAATAGGCACGGGTCACGCCCCGCCCGGCGCGGGGTTCTGGCGCGGCGTGCGGCGCCCGAGAGCCCTGTAGCCCACAGCTCTTCGCACTTGCGGTGCGGTCCCGGGCCAGTTTGGCGTCGGGCCATGGCGTCCCCAGCGGCCGGCGAGGTGGCGATCATTGGCAGGTAAACGGCCCCGACCCACCGACCCGCCGCGCTCTTGCCACGGCGCTGGAGGAGACCCGGGCCCATGGTGCGCCAGAACGTGGGGCCCGTGCGTCGCCGCCTCGGCTGGAGCGCCCAGGTCGCTGTCAGTTTTCAGAGGTGGAAACGGCATGGTGGAACGCCAGCCTTCAACCCTCGAGGGTTCCGTGTGCCCTTGCAGCCCTCTGTGAAAGTGTCCAGGCCTGTAGGAGCGCCCGGTGGCGGCGTGGCTTTGCAGGTGGAAGCACGCTGTAGAGTGCGGTTTTGTTTCACTTCGTGCTGTCTTACCAGAAAGGTTCAGAAAGCCGACTGCGGGCTGCGGTGGACATGCGGTTTGTGCAATTAGTTGAGTGATGCCAGGCCTACCAGCAAATACAAAAGACGTGCTAGGCGTTGGGTGAAAGGAAGTCTGGCAAAGATTCTGCAGAACCGTATTCTTAACTATTCCCACTTTATGGGTGAGAAAACAGATTAAGCAGTTTGCCCCTGGTCACAGTAAGTGGCTGCGATGGGGCTAAGCCAGTAATGAGGGTCTGTTGGCAATCCATGGACAGGGCTGCCTGCAGGGCGTGAGGATGTGTATGTTCTGTCCCCAGGGGTGTCTCTGGGTGGCAACAGGTGCTTGGAAAACACACGGGGGCAATCCTAATTCATTCCTGATTCGTGGAGAAGGTGCCGCTTCCGGAGGGGAACGCTGGAGCTCAGCATTTGCTAGGGTGTGTCGGTTTAGTAGACTAAATTCTGTCCAAATTTTTCTGGTTTGTTCCCCCACCTGGTCTTTTATAACTTCTGCTGTTTTCATTAAAGTAAAAAAAAAAAAAAAGGTATTTATGTGTACCTTTGCATTGATAGGCTAGCATAGCAATCTACAAACATAATTCTTGCTATTTTAGTTAGAAGCACCTTTTGGGGGGTGGCTTTGTGTCTCTTTATGCCACTGAGGCGTTGGCCTGCCTGACCTGCCCACCAGCGACAATTCCAGTGTCAGGATTTTCCCTTTAGAACCTATTGAAGAAAGGAATCAGGGTGCTTTTGTCAGCTTCCTTTTGGTCACAGAACAGTGCAATTAACGGAGCCTTTAACCTTTACAGGCACATGGATGTGTGTGGCTGCCTGGTGAAGGAATATAAAAGTATATTTTAAAAGCGTACTTTGTATTGGGCACAGTGACTATGCTTGACTTGCATTTCAGTTGTCCGGGGTCGAGGGTTGGAGTTTTGCATATCTCACACCATGTATTGGAGTGTTATTCTGCTTTCACCTAATAACTGTTAGGTGGAGTTTGGAATTGACTGTGCCTGTCTGGCTCTGGTTCTTTCAGGAGGAGTACAGTGTTTCAAGAGGGTACTGGGATTAGTGAGTCAGTTTATTTCTGATTCCCTTGAGGGAGGTTGATAAGGAATTAGATGAGGGCTTGCAAACTTTAATGACGGCAGGAACTGACACAGGGTAGAAAGCCCTTCCTCTCTATGCCATACCCTCAGCACCTTAGAAAACACCTGTCTCTGCTTCTGGAGTAGTGCTGCTCTCCTTCCCTTCATTCCTCTCCCTTTCCTCTCTGTTCTTCCTCCTCCACTCTCCCCTTACTCACTTTTCCTCTGTCTTCTGGCTCTTCACACCACCCTTTCTCTCTCTCTCTCTCTCTTCTGGCCTCATGGGTAATTGCAAGGAACATCGGTTTACAAAATGGGACTGCGGAGTGTAAATTAATTCCCTAAAACCTGGTTGAGTTTCATTTTTGGATTTCAACAGACCAAACATACGTATTCAATTTCAGGGACATATTGGACCATTGATTTTCCATCTTTTCCTAGTAATTACCAGATTCCCTCATAAAAGTACTTGCTAGAAATACAGTCTCTATTTAATTCTTTTCCATTGACTTTTTTCATAAAGAACACTCTTTTTTTTTTTAAAGTTATTATTATTTACATATTTGAGAGAGGGAGAAAACAAGAGCAGGGTAAGTGGAGGGCTCCCTGCACAGCAAGGAACCCTGCTTGGGGCTCAATTCCAGGACCCCGAGATCACGACTGAGACACCCAGGTACCCCCATAAAGGACACCCTTCATCATGGGCACTTAGCTTTCCTGTGAGCATCCAAGGCAAGTCCCTTCAGACTGGTGGGCTTGATAGAATAGGAGTGTTTGAAGAATTAAGAAAGAAGAGAAAAGCCTCTTGGCTGTGGAAACATGAAGAAAGGGGAAATATGGTAATGGCAACTTTAAAAAATGGGAGTAAAAGTGGGTTTCCTGAAGGCATTTGAGTGGTGCTGTATTTGAGTGGTGTTCTCAAGCTTTCATATCTCTTAGCCCTGGAAGTCTGCAGGGGAAATTACCTTCACATAATACTATATTTCTGAATAACTGAAGTATGAATTTTATATTCACATACGTACTGCATTGTGTTTACCCAAATTTTAGGCCTTGACCTAAAATAGGAACCAATCTGGGGGAGAAGACCAACATTGTCATGTTCCTGGGCCTCAAGTGTGCTTTTTCTCCCGTGCCTTTCTCTCTTTTCACTGAGCACACTTATTTAGGACTGAGCGCAGCGACCCATCTCCTTCTGGAAAAGTTCTGATTCCAGGGCCTTCCCCTTAGGATACAAACTATCATTACCAGCTGTGTATCCATCATGCCTAGTCCTATTAGACTGATGTTTGAGCTTTTATAACAGAGATTGCTTTTTTTTTTTTCTTTTCTGATATACAGTGTGAAGGGCTTGTTAGGATACTGGGCTTTTTCCCTGTTTTTTTTTTTTTTTTTTTTTTAATTGAGGTAAAATTGGTATATAACATTATATGTTTCAGGTATACAACATTATAATTTGGTATTTGTATACACTGCAAAGTGATCACCACAAATCTAGTGGTCATCATACAGCTGACCCCCTTTCCCAATTTTGCTCACCTGAATCCCCGGTTCTCTAAGAGTTCAGATTAGTTTAGTTTGTTTTGTTTTTTAGATTCCATGTATAAGTGAAATCATATAGTATTTATCTTTGTCCAGCTTGTTTCACTCAATATAATACCTTCAAGTTCTGTCCATGTTGTCACAGATGGCAAAATCTTCCTTTTTTATGGCTGAATAGTATACACGTGTGTGTGTGTGTGTGTGTGTGTGTGTGTGTGTGTGTACCATGTCTTCTTTATCGATTAATTCATAGGTAGACAGGTTTTTTTCAAATCTTGGCTATTGCAAGTAATGCGTCAGTGAACATAGGGGTGTATATATCTCTTCAAATTAGTGTTTTTGGTATTCTTTGGGTAAATAACCAAACCTTGAAATAGTTGGATTGTATGATATTTCTATTTTTAACTTTTTTTTTTTTAAGATTTTATTTATTTATTTGACAGAGAGAGAGATCACAAGTAGGCAGAGAGGCAGGCAGAGAGAGAGGAGGAAGCAGGCTCCCTGCGGAGCAGAGAGCCCCATGTGGGGCTCGATCCCAGGACCCTGAGATCATGACCTGAGCTGAAGGCAGAGGCTTAATCCACTGAGCCACCCAGGCGCACCTCTATTTTTAACTTTTTGAGTAATCTCCATACAGTTGTCTGGAGAGGCTGCACTAATTTATATTCCCACCAAAAGTGCAACATAAGTTCCCTTTTCTCCACATCCTTGCCAACACTTGATGTTTCTTGAGTTTTTGATTTTAGCCATTCTGACAGGTTTGAGGTGATATCTCATTGTGGGTTTAATTTGCATTTCCCTAGTAGTGATATTGAACATCTTCTCATGTGTCTGTTTTCTTTGGAAAATGTCTATTTAGATCCTCTGCCCATTTTTAATTGAGTTGTTTTTTGTTATTGAGTTGTAGATTTTTATATATTTTGGATATTCACCCCTTATTGGATATATCATTTGCAAGTGTCTTCTGACATTTGGTAGGTGTCTTGTCATTTTCTTGATGGTTTCCTTTGCTGTGCAGAATCTTTTTTAGTTTGATGTAGTCCCACTTGTTTCTTTTTGCTTTTGTTTCCCTTGCCTTTGGCTTCAGCTCCAAAAAAAGACATTGCTAAGACTATGTCAGGGAGCTTACCACCTAGGTTTTCTTCTAGGAATTTTATAGTTTCAGGTCTTAAATGCAAGTCTTTAATTCATTTTGAGATAATTTTTGTGTATGAGATAGTGGCCCATTTTCATTCTTTTGCATGTGGCTATCCATTTTCCCCAATGCTATTGAAGACACTGTCCTTTCCCAATTGTACATTCTTGACTCTGTTGTCATAAATTAATTGATCAGATATGTATGGGTTTATTTCTGGACTCTATTCTATTCTATTGACCTGCACGTCTTTTTTTTTTTTTTTTTTTTTTTTTTTTGCCAATACTGTAGTGTTTTGGTTACTGTAGCTTTGTACTATAGGATGAAACCAGGGAGCATGATATCTCTGGCTTTCTTCTTCTTTCTCAAGATCCCTTTAGCTTTTTTAGAATTATTGTTGTAGTTCTATGAAAAACCGCATTGGGATTTTGATAAGATTGCCTGGATTCATAGTTTGTTTTGGGTAGTGGGGACATTTTAACAAAGTTAATTCTTTCAATCCATGAGCGTGGAATATCTTTCCATTCATTTGTGTATTCTTTAATTTCTTTCATCACTGTCTTAAAGTTCTATTAAAGTGTATTGAAGTACACAGGTTTTTTACCACCTTGGTTAAATTTATTCCTAGGTATTTTATTCTTTTTTGTTGCGATTGTAAATGAGATTAAGAAAATAACTTCTCACAGCATCCAACCACCCTCTCTCTCCCTCCCTCCCCCCCCCCCCACTGGCAACCCTCAGTTTGTTTTGTGAGATTAAGAGTTTCTTATGGTTTGTCTTCCTCCCGATCCCATCTTGTTTTCATTTTTTTCCCTCCTCTACCTCCCAAACTCCCCACTTTGCCTCTCAACTACCTCATATCAGGGAGATCATATGACAATTGTCTTTCTCCAATTGACTTGTTTCATTCAGCATAATACCCTCTAGTTCCATCCACATCATCTCAAATGGCAAGATTTCATTTCTTTGGATGGCTGCATAGTATTCCATTGTGTATATATACCACATCTTCTTTATCCATTCGTCTGTTGATGGACATCTAGGTTCTTTCCAGAGTTTGGCTATCGTGGATATTGCTGCTGTAAACATTTGGATACACATGCCATTTTGGATCACTACATTTGTATCTTTAGGGTAAATACCCAGTAGTGTGATTGCTGGGTTGTAGGGTAGCTCTATTTTCAACTTTTTTTTTAAGATTTTTTTTTTGGACAGAGATCACAAATAGTCAGAGAGGCAGTCAGAGAGAGAAAGGGGGAAGCAGACTCCCTGCTGAGTAGAGAGCCCGATGCAGGGCTTGATCCCAGGATCCTTGGATCATGACCTGAGGCAAAGGCAGAGGCTTTAACCCACTGAACCACATAGGCGCCCCTATTTTCAACTTTTTTTAAAAATTTTATTTTTTTATAAACATATAATGTATTTTTATCTTCAGGGGTACAGGTATGTGAATCGCCAGGTTTACACACTCACAGTACTCATCATAGCACATACCCTCCCCAATGTCCATAACCCCACCCCCCTCTCCCGACCCCCCTCCCCCCAGCAACCCTCTGTTTTGTGAGATTAAGAGTCACTTATGGTTTGTCTCCCTCCCGATCCCATCTTGTTTCATTTATTCTTTTCCTACCCCCCCAAACCCCCCATGTTGCATCTCCACGTCCTCATATCAGGGAGCTCATATGATAGTTGTCTGTCTCCGATTGACTTATTTCACTAAGCATGATACTCTCTAGTTCCATCCACAAATGTTGCAATGGCAAGATTTCATTTCTTTTGATGGCTGCATAGTATTCCATTGTGTATATATACCATATCTTCTTTATCCATTCATCTGTTGATGGACATCTAGGTTCTTTCCATAGTTTGGCTATCATAGACATTGCTGCTATAAACATTTGGATGCACGTGTCCCTTTGAATCACTACATTTGTATCTTTAGGGTAAATACCCAGTAGTGTGATTGCTGGGCCATAGGGTAGCTCTATTTTCAACTTTTTGAGGAACCTCCATACTGTTTTCCAGAGTGGCTGCACCAACTTGCATTCCCACCAACAGTGTAGGAGGGTTCCCCTTTCTCCACATCCTTGCCAGCATCTGTCGTTTCCTGACTTGTTAATTTTAGCCATTCTGACTGGCATGAGTTGGTATCTCATTGTGGCTTTGATTTGTATTTCCCTGATACTGAGTGATGTGGAGCACTTTTTCATGTGTGTGTTGGCCATCTGGATGTCTTCTTTGCAGAAATGTCTGTTCATTTCTTCTTCCCGTTTCTTGATTGGATTATTTGTTCTTTGGGTGTTGAGTCTGATAAGTTCTTTATAGATTTTGGATACTAGCCCTTTATCTGCTGTGAAGTGTGTAAACCTGGCGACTCACAGACCTGTACGACTGGGGGTAATAATACATTTTATGTTAGTAAAAAATAAAAAATTTTAAAAAATGATCGATATTTCTGAGAAAAAAAAACCCTTCTCTTCTGATAGTTATTAGTGTGTAGGTGCAACAGATATGTGTATATAGATTTTGTATCCTGCAATTTTACTGACTTCATTTATTCTAACACTTTTTTGATGGACTCTTTAGGGTTTCTTTTTTTTTTTTTTTTTTTTAAGATTTTATTTATTTGACAGAGAGAGATCACAAGTAGGCAGAGAGGCAGGCAGAGAGAGAGGAGGAAGCAGGCTCCCTGTGGAGCAGAGAGCCCGATGCGGGGCTTGATCCCAGGACCCTGAGATCATGACCCGAGCCGAAGGCAGCGGCTTAATCCACTGAGCCACCCAGGCGCCCCTCTTTAGGGTTTCTTAAGTATGGTATCCTGTCATCTGCAAATAATGAGTTTTACTTCTTCCTTTCCAGTTTGGAGGTCTTTTAATTCTTTTTCTTGCCTAATTGCTCTGGCTAGGACTTCCAATACTATGCTGAATAAAGGTAGTGAGAGGGAACAAGGATCTTGATCTTATTCAAGATATTGTTCAATTATCTTGCCTATTCTGATCTTAGAGGAAAGTTTTCAGCTTTTCATAGGTGAGTATGATGTTAGTTGTGCATTTGTCGTAATTGGTCTTTACTATATTGAGGTATGTTTCCTCTATACTTTGTTGAGAGTTTTCATCATAAATGAATGTTGCGTTTTGTCAAATGCCTTTTCTGCATCTATTGAGATGATCATATGATTTTTGTCCTTTATTTTGTTAATATGGTGTTAACACACTGATTGGTTTGTGAGTATTGAACCATTCTCGCATCCCTGGAATAATCCCACTTGATCATGATGTATGATCCTTTTAATGTTTTGTTTAATTCAGTTTGCTAATATTTTATTGAGGATTTTTGCATCTATGTTTTGTCAGGGATATTGGCCTATAATTTTCTTTCTTTCTCTCTATCTCCCCCTTATCTTCTTCTTTTTTTTTGTAGTGTCCTTGTCTGGTTTTGGTATCAAGGTAATGCTGGCCTTGTAAAATGAGTTTGGAAGCATTTCCTTCTCTACAATTTTTTGGAAGAGCTTGAGAAGGATAGGTATTAAGCCTTGTTTGAATATTTGATAGAATTCACCAGTTAACTGTTTGGGCCTAGACTTTGGTTGGTCAGGAGGTTTTTTTAAAATTTAAATTAAAAAAATTTAATTAATTAATTATTAACATATACTATATTATTTGCCCCAGGGGTACAGGTTTGTGAATCATCAGGCTTACACATTTCACAGCACTCACCATAGCACATACCCTCCCCAATGTCCATAACCCAGCCACCCTACCCCTACCCCCCAACTCCCAGCAACCCTCAGTTTGTTTCGAGAGATTAAGAGTCTCTTTGTCTCCCTCCTGATCCCATCTTGTTTCATTTTTTTCCCTCTCTAGCCCCCACGCACCCCCACCCCCGGCTCTCAAATTCCTCATATCAGAGAGATCATATGATAATTGTCTTTCTCTGATTTATTTCACTCAGTATAGTACCCTCTAGTTCCATCCACGTTGTTGCAAATGGCAAGATTTCATTTCTTTTGATGGCTGCATAGTATTCCATTGTATATATATATACCACACCTTCATTATCCATTCATCTGTTGGTGGACATCTAGTTTGGCTATTGTGGACATTGCTGCTATAAACATTGGGGTGCACGTGCCCCTTTGGATCACTACATTTGTATCCTTAGCATAAATACCCAGCAGTGCAGTTGCTGGGTTGTAGGGTAGCTCTATTTTCAACTTTTTGAGGAATGTCCGTACTGTTTTCCAGGGTGGCTGCACCAGCTTGCATTGTTGGAAAGTTTTTAATGGCTTGATTGAATCTCCTTACTAGTAATCAGTCTATTCAGATGTTCTTAGAGGATTGTTTATAGGAATTTATCCATCTCTTCTAGGTTGTCCCATTTGTTGGCATATAATTGTTTTAGTAGTCCCTTATAATCCTTCATATTTCTGTGGTATTAGTTGTAACTATTCCTTTTTCATTTCTGAATGAAATGAAATGCGTGGAGGGCACGCATTGCATGGAGCACTGGGTGTGCTCCATGTGCTCCATTGTGCATAAACAATGAATGCTGGAACACTGAAAAGAAATTTAAAAAAAAATGGTGCTGGCCAGAGTTGACACCAACAAGGCAGAAGGAGAACACACTGGAAGAGGTTATGCTGAGTGAAATAAGTCAAGCGGAGAGAGTCAATTATCATATCATTTCACTTACTTGTGGAGCATAAGGAATAACACGGAGGACATTGGGAAATGGAGAGGAGAAGTGAATTGGGGGAAATTGGAGGGGGAGACAAACCACGAGAGACTGGACTCTGAGAAACAAACTGAGGGTTTTGGGGGTGGTGGTTGGGTGAGCCTGGTGGTGGGTATTATGGAGGGCACGCATTGCATGGAGCACTGGGTGTGCTCCATGTGCTCCATTGTGCATAAACAATGAATGCTGGAACACTGAAAAGAAATTAAAAAAAAAAAAAAAAGGACACAAAAATGGCACCCATTGATGCTTCTGTCTTCAGAGAGAGTCTCAACAAGTTCCTGCCTTTTCTCAGATGCTTTAAAACTAATAGGTGAGTCTCCTTTGCATATGCTAGGTGCCTTTATAACTGTTGCTTTTTTGCTGGGTCCCAGGGTCTGTGGGTCTGTGCACGAGCCCTTTAAGAGTGGATTTTTCATTCCATATAACCCTATGGTTCTCCTGGAAGTAAGCTCATTGGTGTTTGAGGCCCAGTACTCGGGGTGGGAGGGGAGCTTGTCTCTCTAGTATAGTTCTGTAGGATTCGGTTGCCTGATGTGCGAGCATAAATCCTTTGGTCCTTGGGAACAAGATTTGTATTATGATGAGGCTTGGGTGGGGTTTCTTATGAGACTATGTCTCTCCTATTCCACTCAATGTGGCCCTTCTATTTTTTATTGTGGAGGGGCTATTCAGCTGGCTTTTGGGTCCTTTTCAGAGGAAATTGTTCAATGTGTAGCTATAGATTTGTTGTGTTCCTGGGAAGAGGCGAGTTCAGGACCTTACAAGTTGCCATCTTGAACCTTGTCTAGTAGAATGTTATTTTATTTCAGGTAATGCATCCCTTATGCTAGTCTTAACTTTTTAATTCCAAAATTTTACTTTGGGGTGACTTATGTACATTTTTTATAAGAGACTTTCTGAGGTATGAATTTTTTTCGGAGTGCTACCCTAGGTATTATCCTGCTAATTTTTGCATTAAAACACGTAGGCATATGGCTATATACACAGACACACAGAGAGCAAAACCTACTGTGCTATGGTTGCTTCAGCTCAAACACTAAATGTGCCGTTCCTAGGAAATATTTAATAGCTCTTACTGACAAATATTTCATAGCCAACTTAGAATAACAGTGTAGAAACAGTTTTATTTCATCTTTTGCTCAGTAAATAAGTAACCATAGAATGGAAAGACACTTTAAAAAGTATCTAGTGTGGATTTTTTCAAAGCTAAATGCCATTAATAATAAAATTAGAATTGACGGGCATCTGGGTGGCTCAGTGGGTTCAAGCCTCTGCCTTCAGCTCAGGTCATGATCCCAGGGTCCTGGGATCGAGCCCCACATTGGGCTCTCTGCTTAGCAGGGTGCCTGCTTCTCTTCCTCTCTCTGCCTGCCTCTCTGCCTACTTGTGATCTCTGTCTGTCAAATAAATAAATAGTCTTTTTAAAAAATTAGAATTGAAACAATTTTTTAAAAAGATTTTATTCATTTGAGAGAGAGACAGAGTATGAGCTGGGGGAGGGACAGCTGTGGGGCTGGATCCCAGGACCCTGAGATCATGACCTGAGCAGAAGCCAGATGCTGAACTGACTGAGCCACTCAGGCGCCCCAGAATTGAATCAATTTTATTACTTAACTTTTTTCCCTGCTGCTTTGCTGCTATGTAACAGAATAATGTTCACCTGCAGTAGTTTAAAAAAATTTTTTTTATTTATTTGAGAGAGAGGGGGAGAGAGAGAAAGAGCACGAGAGAGAACACCAGAAGGGGGAGGGGGACAGTTGAGGGAGAGGGACAAGCAGACTCCCTGCTAAGCAGGGAGCCCAGCACTGACTCAACACGGGGTTCAACATGGGGCTCAATGGGGGCTCGATCCCATGACCCTGGCATCATGACCTGAGCTGAAGCCAGATGCTTAACGAACTAAGCCACCCAGGTGCCCCTTCACCTGCAGTAGTTTTTTGTAGTAGTAATTCAGATTTATGAATTTAGAAGCTTTAAAACATATGAGAATAGTTAGAATAGTAGGGACCCATTATATGGTCCCCAGGTATCTAGCGGTTCAGAAAAAGTTAATAAGATGTCACTGGCTCTGAGGGCAGGAAGCTAATTGTATTTGGGCCCAAGGTAAAGTAGTACTGGGAACAAGAAAGCTGACAGAACATTTACTCTGGGTTGTGCTGTCTGATCTTTGTACCTGGTTATATTAGTCTGTGCTATAGATTCCCCCTGCTTGTACTTGCTCATTTTTCCTCTCTCCTTTGCGTCTTTTTCTTGCACATTGCTGCCAACCCCAGCATTATAATCTTTCACTCCAGTGCCTATTACTGACTTAGAGTTTCCACATTTTAGGTCCAATCTACAGGAGAGGAAATCTGATTGGCTTGGCCCCTCTGTGCAAGCCAGGCTACAGGTCTAACAGGGTACTGGTAAGACAGTTGGCGAGTGCTTTGGGTCAGATGTCCATGTCATATTCATTCATCAGTGGCTGAGCATGTGTGAGGGAAAAGGGATGCCAGCGGCTTCCCAGCAGTTGGCTTTTTGCTCTTGGTTCCTCCTCTAGAGGATTATGGGCAATACAGGCTTTGAAAGTATTAAGAGAAGAAGAAATCAGCTTTGTCATTAATGCCTGTTATATGGAACATAACTAATTTCTCCCCAAATTTTTATAACAATTCTCAAATACACAGAAAAGTAGAAATTATGGAAAAAAAAAGAATACCCACATACCACTTTGCTAGTAACTAATTGTTAAAAATGTGCTCTATTTGCTTTATCTGTATATAATTTATTTAATTAATGCTTTATGTTATAGGATTAGTTTTTACTTTTTTGCTAATACAAATTCTACTGTGAATGATTGTCTGTGTGTTGCCCAGGTTAACCTAACCTAAGATCAGTTCTAGAAGTAAAGTTCCCAGGTCAAATATTAGAAATACTTAATTTTGATACAAGCTATGGGACTTCCTCCAGCTACTTTGCACGTCTTTTATTCTCCACAATGGCTTGTAAGTGCCCGTTTGCCCATAACTTCACCAACACTGAACATTGTCAGTTTTTTAAAATCTCTGCCTTTTGGATATATATTTTATATGCTATTATTAGACTAAAGCAGTAGAGTGTATTTTCAAGTTAGTTTGCTCACATACTTTATAGAGGTCCCCCCCTCTCTTGTGTTTGGTGTATTCATCTTTTATTTCTGGGTTTATAGGAATTTTTGTATATTTGTATGTTATACATATTATTTCTTTTTGGACATTTGTCTTATGTTGATTTTTTTGGTCATTAACAAAGTTATTAAGTTCAGTTAATTTATTTGGCAATCAGTATTCAAACATGAGGACGGTGGTGACTTGGATTATTATAAAAATGGCTCTGATTGAAAGGCTGAAAAGTGCTCTAGAGTGAATGCGCTCCACCCCTAGCTGCATTTGTAGACAAGGACTCCAGCTGTCTCGGACAAGTGATTGCAGCACACTTGCAGAGTGGGGGTGGTCACTCTTCAAGTGCTGAGCCGTGCCCTGTGGCTGTGAAATAGCTGCTGTGCCGGACAATGAAGGGTTAAGCACTGACGTGACCTTGGTGAATCAGGAAAGAGCGAGCTTCCTTCTCCCCTCTTGTTGTGCCTCCCCTGGTAGCGTGGGCTCATTTGAGAGGCACTTACAGGCATTTTGAAAAAGCAAGTCAAGTTGTGGGAGGAGGTTTACTTAATGAGATCCCTCTAGTGTGTTCTCCTTTGTGGAAAGTCTTTTCTGTACCAGCAGCCACAGTACTTTGGGCTTTGATAACAAGGCCAGCTGAAGCCTCTCACCCTTCTGTCTTGTATGGCCTGTGAGCCTTACCCGTGCCTGGCACTTAAGGGCCTTTTCTTTTGTGCCCATCCTCTCCGTTTCATTGTGTGGTGGACACAGGATGTGGGGGGACTGCTGCTAAGGCTGCTTTGGAGGCTCCATGGAGCTCTGGCCCCCGAGGGAGTCGGCTTGACATGCTGTCATGCCTGAGCAGCCTATGGGCAAAAGCTTTTACATGGAGAGAGGCGATGAGTCATTTTGGGGGAATGTGGTAATTTCTGAAACCACAGAGTGGGAAGGAAAAGAAGAGTCCATTTGAAAAATATTTCTATGCATTTTATTATACATACAGCAAAGTTCAGAAATCCTATGTACACTATTTAATGGTGATCATAGAGTGGACACAGCACTGTAAGACCTGCTGGGAAAGTATCCATTCTAGAATTGGGCTGTACGCTGGGCTCCTTTCACGGTTAGATCTATCCCCATACATGTCAAACATTGTGATACTAGCAGTGGGGAGAAGAACATTTGCAGTCAACAACTGCTCATTTGGGATGACCTGCACGAATATTAATTGGCCTTTTAACATAGTGGCTTGCAACTCTGGAGTGTGTGTGGAGGGGTGAGTGGGTGTTTGAGGAAGAGAACGAAGTCTTCAGGCAGGGGCTGTCTCTTTGAAACTCTGGCTTGTGGTCTGTAGGGTATTTTTCCTCACAGAGGCTAGAATAGCTTTATCAATAGAACTTTCTGCAAAGAGGGAAATATTCTGTATATGCCCTTGCTGTTCAGGTTGGTAGCCACTATCACATGTGACTATTGAATACTTGATCCATGTCTAGTACTATTGATGAACTGATTTTTAAAATTCATTAATTTTAATTAATTTAAATAACAGCATGTGGCCAGAGCCTACCATATTGGACAGTGCTAGGTCTAGAGCATTGAGAGTTTAATAAAAAATGTTACATGTAATTATATATATAATTATAAAATATCTATTATATAAATATTTATTATTTAATAAATATATACAAATATATAATATATGTAAATTATATGTAAGTTATATGCAACATGCACATGTATGTACATTATATATGTATTTATATTTAACATGTACATTATATATGTAATATGTAAATTTTGTGTTAATCATAAACAATCACCAAGCCGACACTGCAGGAAATATTAAGGGGGGTCCTATAAAAGAGAAAAAATCCTAAGAATATCATTGAACAGAAATATAGAAACAATCTACAGACAGAAAGACTTCAAAGGCAACACGATGTCAATAAAAACCTATCTCTCAATAATCACTCTCAATGTGAATGGCCTAAATGCGCCCATAAAACGACACAGGGTTGCAGATTGGATAAAACGACAGGACCCATCCATATGTTGTCTACAAGAGACCCATTTTGAACCTAAGGATACACCCAGACTGAAAGTGAAGGGATGGAGAAGCATCTTTCATGCCAATGGGCCTCAAAAGAAGGCTGGGGTAGCGATTCTCATATCAGATAAATTAGATTTTAAACTAAAGACTGTAGTCAGAGATACAGAAGGACACTCCATAATTCTTAAAGGGACTATCCGCCAAGATGATCTAACAATTGTGAATATCTATGCCCCCAATATGGGAGCACCCAATTACATAAGAAAACTATTAATCAAGATAAGGAGTCATATTGATATGAATACAATAATAGTAGGAGATCTTAATACACCTCTCTCAGAAATAGACAGATCATCGAAGCAGAAAATTAATAAAGAAATAAGAGCATTGAATGAAACATTGGACCAGATGGACCTCATCGACATATACAGAACATTCCACCCTAAAACAACAGAATACTCACTCTTCTCAAGTGCACATGGAACCTTCTCCAGAATAGACCACATACTGGGTCACAAAGCAGGACTCAACCGATACCAAAAGACTGACATTATTCCCTGCATATTCTCAGATCACAATGCTTTGAAACTGGAACTCAATCACAAGGAAAAGTTCAGAAGGAACTCAAACACCTGGAAGCTAAAGACCACCTTGCTTAAGAATGCTTGGATCAACCAGGAGATCAAAGATGAACTTAAACAATTCATGGAAACCAATGAGAATGAAGACACTTCGGTCCAAAACCTATGGGATACAGCAAAAGCGGTTCTAAGGGGGAAATACATAGCCATCCAAGCCTCCCTCAAAAACATTGAAAAATCCAGACTACACCAGCTGTCTCTACACCTTAAAGAACTGGAGAATCAACAACAAATCAAACCAACTCCACATGCAAGAAGGGAAATAATCAAGATTAGAGCAGAGATCAATGAGGTAGAAACCAGAGATACAGTAGAACGTATCAATGAAACTAGAAGCTGGTTTTTTGAAAGAATCAATAAGATCGATAAACCATTGGCCACACTAATCCAAAAGAAAAGAGAGAAAGCCCAAATTAATAAAATTATGAATGAAAAGGGAGAGATCACAACTAACACCAAGGAAATAGAAACAATCATCAGAAATTATTACCAACAGTTATATGCCAATAAGCTAAGCAACCTAGATGAAATGGATGCATTCCTGGAAAGCTACAAACTCCCAAAATTGAACCAGGAAGAAATTGACAACCTGAATAGACCGATATCTAGTAATGAGATTGAAGTAGTGATCAAAAACCTCCCAAAAAACAAGAGCCCAGGACCTGACGGATTCCCTGGGGAATTCTACAAAACTTTCAAAGAAGAAATAACACCAATTCTCCTGAAGCTGTTCCAAAAAATTGAAGCAGAAGGAAAACTTCCAGACTCTTTTTATGAAGCCAGCATTACTCTGATCCCCAAACCAGGCAAAGACCCTACCAAAAAGGAGAATTTCAGACCAATATCACTGATGAATATGGATGCAAAGATTCTCAACAAGATCCTAGCAAACAGGATCCAGCAGCACATTAAAAAGATTATCCACCATGACCAGGTGGGATTCATCCCTGGGTTGCAAGGTTGGTTCAACATTCGCAAATCAATCAATGTGATAGAACAAATCAATAAGAGAAGAGAGAAGAACCACATGGTCCTCTCAATTGATGCAGAAAAAGCATTTGACAAAATCCAGCATCCGTTCCTGATGAAAACGCTTCAAAGTATAGGGATAGAGGGAACATTCCTGAACTTCATAAAATCTATCTATGAAAGACCCACAGCAAATATCATCCTCAATGGGAAAAAGCTTGCAGCCTTCCCGTTGAGATCAGGAACACAACAAGGATGCCCACTCTCACCACTCTTGTTCAACATAGTATTAGAAGTTCTAGCAACGGCAATCAGACAACAAAGAGAAATAAAAGGTATCCAAATTGGCAAGGAAGAAGTCAAACTCTCTTCGCAGATGACATGATTCTTTATATGGAAAACCCCAAAGACTCCACCCCCAAACTACTAGAACTCATAGAGCAATTCAGTAACGTGGCAGGATACAAAGTCAATGTACAGAAATCAGTGGCTTTCTTATACACTAACAATGAAAATACAGAAAGGGAAATTAGAGAATCGATTCCATTTACTATAGCACCAAGAACCATAAGATACCTGGGAATAAACCTAACCAAAGAGGTAAAGGACCTGTACTCGAGGAACTACAGAACACTCATGAAAGAAATCGAAGAAGACACAAAAAGATGGAAGACTGTTCCATGCTCTTGGATTGGAAGAATAAACATTGTTAAAATGTCTATACTGCCTAGAGCAATCTATACTTTTAATGCCATTCCGATCAAAATTCCACCAGTATTTTTCAAAGAGCTGGAGCAAATAATCCCAAAATTTGTATGGAATCAGAAGAGACCCCGAATTGCTAAGGAAATGTTGAAAAACAAAAACAAAACTGGCGGCATCACGTTACCCGATTTCAAGCTTTACTACAAAGCTGTGATCACCAAGACAGCGTGGTACTGGCATAAAAACAGACACATAGACCAGTGGAATAAAGTGGAGAGCCCAGATATGGACCCTCAACTCTATGGTGAAATAATCTTCGACAAAACAGGAAAAAATATTCAATGGAAAAAAGACAGTCTCTTCAATAAATGGTGCTGGGAAAACTGGACAGCGATATGTAGAAGAATGAAACTCGACCATTCTCTTACACCGTACACAAAGATAAACTCGAAATGGATAAAAGACCTCAACGTGAGACAGGAATCTATCAGAATCCTAGAGGAGAACATAGGTAGTAACCTCTTCGACATCAGCCACAGCAACTTCTTTCAAGATATGTCTCCAAAGGCCAAGGAAACAAAAGCAAAAATGAACTTTTGGGACTTCATCAAGATCAAAAGTTTCTGCACAGCAAAGGAAACAGTCAACAAAACAAAAAGGCAACCCACGGAATGGGAGAAGATATTTGCAAATGACAGTACAGACAAAAGGTTGATATCCAGGATCTATAAAGAACTTCTCAAACTCAACACACACAAAACAGATAATCATATCAAAAAATGGGCAGAAGATATGAACAGACACTTCTCCAACGAAGACATACAAATGGCTATCAGACACATGAAAAAATGTTCATCATCACTAGCCATCAGGAAGATTCAAATTAAAACCACATTGAGATACCACCTGACACCAGTTAGAATGGCCAAAATTAGCAAGACAGGAAACAACGTGTGTTGGAGAGGATGTGGAGAAAGGGGAACCCTCTTCCACTGTTGGTGGGAATGCAAGGTAGTGCAGTCACTTTGGAGAACAGTGTGGAGACTCCTGAAGAAATTAAGAATAGAGCTTCCCTATGACCCTGCAATTGCACTGCTGGGTATTTACCCCAAAGATACAGATGTAGTGAAAAGAAGGGCCATCTGTACCCCAATGTTTATTGCAGCAATGGCTACGGTCGCCAAACTGTGGAAAGAACCAAGATGCCCTTCAACGGATGAATGGATAAGGAAGATGTGGTCCATATACACAATGGAGTATTATGCCTCCATCAGAAAGGATGAATACCCAACTTTTGTAGCAACATGGATGGGACTGGAAGAAATTATGCTGAGCGAAATAAGTCAAGCAGAGAGAGTCAAGTATCCTATGGTCTCACTTATTTGTGGAGCATAACAAAGAACATGGAGGACATGGGGAGATGGAAAGGAGAGGGAGTTGAGGGAAACTGGAAGGGAAGATGAACCATGAGAGACTATGGACTCTGAAAAACAACCAGAGGGTTTTGAAGGGGCAGAGGGGGGGCGGTGGGAGGTTGAGGAACCAGGTGGTGGGTAATAGGGAGGGCACGTACTGCATGGAGCACTGGGTGTGATGCCAAAACAATGAACACTGTTATGCTGTAAATAAACAAATAAATGAATAAAAAATGTTACATGTAATTATATATATAATTATAAAATATCTATTATATAAATATTTATTATTTAATAAATATATACAAATATATAATATATGTAAATTATATGTAAGTTATATGTAACATGTACATGTATGTACATTATATATGTATTTATATTTAACATGTACATTATATATGTAATATGTAAATTTTGTGTTAATCATAAACAATTTTAATATTGCAGAAGAATATGGAGTAAAACATTCTGTATAATCATGCTCCCTTTCCCAAAGTTGAGTAGAGGTGTTTTAGTTGTTTTCACTGTTTTTCCAACTAATGGCTTTGCATAAGATACCTTGTAACAAGATAATAGCCCCTCTCAGTAACCCCTTGTATGTATTAGAGGCTTAGCTCAAGTGAGGATTGTGTGAGAGCTTTGAGCTTGGATAGCACTTCTGTGGCATTAGCAGGATTTTCAGGTCAATAGGAGGCATGCCAAGCTCTTCCCTTCAGTTGCTTGGGCCCAAGCCTGACAGAAGAGGGGGCATTTTAACTGTGTGGAGTGCTTTCTGTGCTCAGAGCCTGAAAGATAGATTAGCTCAATCAGGAGAGGTTGGGAGAGGGGGGCAGAGTGGGGATAATAGTTCTTGGAGCCCATCCTTTGACTGCTATTCTAGCCACCACCACCCCTTCCTCAAAGCAGTGCATAGTTACTACAATGAAATAACACCACACCTGAGGCAAGCCTGTCCTGTGGAATGTTCTGTCTGCTTGTAAGCTAATAATTTAGTTTGTTACTATTTCCTGAATGGTGGCAGAGGACACGAGACTTGTGGGTCAGAGACAGAGAATGTTCTTAACCATAACAGAGCAGATAGCACGAGCATCCTATTAGTATTTCTCCTTTTGCCCTGAGTTCCATGGGGATATGTGAAGGGTCCGGGTAGAAACCTGCAGATTCAGTGTGCATCCAGGACAAGAACAAGGGCTTGGAGAAACCACTGTTTTTATAGTAAGAGGTAAGCAAGCTTGCTCTTTATCCTTGAGGAATATATTTCTGAAAAATAATTCTGACAGATGTCTGGGTGAAGAACCAGCAAGACATATGTGTGCTCCTGGAAAAGTTCCTCCCACCACTCAATGCCTGGCTTTGTCCACACACCCCTCTTGGCTCCTCTGAAACGGGAACTATGTTTCTCCTGACCTCTGGATCACATTTTGAAAAGCTTCCAATTCAGAGGAACCCTAGAGAGTGTTGTTGATTGGTCTTTGAATTGTACGAAGAGTACCAGGGCAATCTGTGGATCGGGTGCAACTCACTTTTGTTATTCCAAGTGGCATTGGAATAATCTCAAGATTGAGAGAAAAATGGAGCATAGTCCAATCACCTCTCCAATATTTGACAAGTGATTACCTACCTCTGTTCTTATACCTCCAGTTCCAAGGATTTTCCATCTGCTTGGCCTTTTCTTCAGTAACATCAAGCCTCAGGATGACCCAAGCAGTGGAATGAGGTGCAGTGCTGCGTGGTCTGCAGGGAATCAGCCCCACAGTGTGTAAATGTGGCTATTTCTTCCAGCCTCATAAAAATACCCCCTTGACCTCATTTCTCCTTCTAGTAACTGCCACATTTTTCTTCAGACCTTGATGAAATTGTCTGTATTCTGTCTCTACTTCCTTTCTTCCCATCCATATTCTTTAGTTTCAAATCATATCAAAGTTGAGAAAATAGTATAATGAAAACTTATGTACCCCTCCTACCCCCAGTTTCAACTGTTATTAACATGGGGCTAATCTAGTTTCATTATGTTCCCTTGTGTGGATTAATTTGAAACAAATCCCAGGCATTTGTGTCATTTCACTAACAAATATGTCAGCATATACCTAAAAACAAGGACTACAGTTGACCCTTGAAAGATGCAGAGGTTAGGGGTGCTGAACACCCCCATGGAGTTGAAAATCCATCTAGAACTTTGACTCCTCTCAAACTTAATTATTAATAGCCTACTCTTGACTGGAAGCCTTATTGATAACACCAATAGGCAACACATATTTTGCACGTTACCTGTATTAAATACTGTGTTCTTAAAGTAAGCTAGAGAAAAGATGTTAAGAAATCACAAGGAAGGGGCACCTGAGTGGCTCAGTAGTTAAGCATCTGTCTTTGGCTCAGGTCAGGATCCCAGATCCTGGGATCAAGGCCTTTGTCGGGCTCCCTGCTCCATGGGGAGTCTGCTTCTCCCTCTCCTTCTCCCCCTGCTTGAGTTCCCTCTCTTGCTGTCTCACTCTCTCTCAAATAAATAAATAAAATCTTTTAAAAAATCACAAGGAAGAGAAAATATATTTGTAGTACTATACTGTAAAAAATCTGCATATAAATGGACACATAGTTCAAACCCATGTTGTTCAAGGGTCAATTGTATTTTTAAAAATATATTACTACAATAGCATCATCAAGTATAAAACATGAACAAAATTCCTTAATATCATCGAATAGTATCTTTAAATATCCCATCAGTATTTAGAATTTCTATGACTACCTAAAAACTTTTTTACTGTTGGTTTGATTAATACAGGGTCCAAGTAAGGCCCACACATTATATTTAGTTGATCTGTTTCCTAGCTTTTTCAATCTATAGGTTTCCGCATATCTCTCTCTCTCTCACCCTCTCTTTAAAATTTTCTTACAGTTTATTTGTTGAAGAACACGGTCATTTTTTCTGTGAAATTTTCTAAATTCTGGATTTTGCCAAATATATTTATGTAGGTGTCATTCAATGTGTTCTTTCCCCTGTCCCTTCATTTCCTAAACTGGTAGTTAGATCTAGAGGGTCATTTGTCTTACACCCAGGCAGTGTTTCCTCCCTGCCAGTCTATCAGAACTACTCTTGTCACTGTCCCCACCCCCATTCGTCTTGCGAACCCCAGTGGTCAGTTTTGACCCAGATGGTCACTTTCTTCTCACTGGGATTCCCTTTCACTTCCCTGACCCCCTGCATCTGATTTTCCTCCCATCTCTCGTTCCGTATCCTTCAGTGAAGTTGGAGGAGTGTTCTAAGGCTCAGTTCTTTGACTTCCTTATTATTAGTCACTTCCTTAGTGATCTCATCAGGTTTCATGCTTGTACATACCATGTCTTTGCAGTAATCCCAAATTCATATCCTCAGCCTAGGTCTTGCCCATTAACCTCGAGACTTCTGTCCAGTTGTTTCCTAGATGTATGACTGGACATCTTTTTCAAACTTAAAGCATCCTGTATTGAATAATGCCTGATCTTCTCTCCCTAGATCTACTTCAGTTATGGTCCTCCCCACCAGAGTTAATGGCCTTCATGTCCTTTCTGCTGCTGTCCAAAAGAAACCTGGTGTCATCCCCAGTTCTTTTTCTCACACCTGCATGTGGTGCACAGCAACGCTTGTAGTCTGCCTGGCAAAAACTGTGTGTTCAGAACTCTGCTGACCGTCTCCGGCCTCCGCCTCTGCTTCTATCCTGCGGTAGCCTACTACCATATTTTGCAGTGGTCTCCTGACTTCTAGCTGGTTTGCTTACTTCCATCTTGGCCTGTCTTCAGTATATACTTACAATTTTTTAATTTTTTAAAATTTTATTTTTTAATTTTTTATAGAGAGAGCACACTTGAGGGAGGGCAGGGAGAGGGAGAGAATATTAAGCAGCCTCCATGCTGAGCAGGGATCCTGATGCAGAGTTTGATCTCACAACCCTAAGATCATGACTTGAGCTGAATCAAGAGCCGTACACTTAACTGACTGAGCCACCCAGGCACCCCGGTGTATTCTTATTAAAGCAGCCAGAACCTTATAAAACTGAAGTCAGAGCATGTCTTTCCTCTAAAACCTTTTATTATCTGCTCATCTCACTTGGAGTCAAAGTCAAAATCTCTCCGCAGCCTCTGAGGCATCCCTCCTGCCCTCTCTGACGTCCTCCTGCCATCCTCCCCCTTCCCTCTCTACTCCAGACATACCAGCCTTGTTGATTTGGACCATGCAACATATTCCCTCAGGTCTTTGCCCCTGTTCTTCCCTCTGCTGGGCATGCTCTTTTCCCAGATGCCTTCATGGCTTGCCCCCTCACGTCCTTCAGCCCTTGCCGATATGTCACCTTCCTGGCGAGACAGTCCCCGGCGTGCTTTTAGAATTTCTTTTCCTCCCAGTCTTACTTATCTGCTTAGTTTTTTTCCTGCCTGCCCACTGTAAGCTCCATGGGGCAAGAATTTTTGTTTTGTCACTGCTGCATCCCCAGTGCCTGGAACTGTGCCAAACACCCAGTAGGTCCTCTAAATATTTCTTCAGTGAACAACTGTGGCCTTCATATTAACCTCATAGGAAGAGGCTGTTACTGTTACATAGTATTTATCACTAGATAATCAGGTGGGGTGTTTTGTTGTTGTTGTTGTTGTGGTTTCTTTTCTTTGTTTTTTTCTTTTTCTTTTCTTTGTTTCTTTTGTTTTGTTTGTTTTTTGCCAACAGCTAACATTTATCAAGCCCCTGTAGTGTTCTAGGAACACAAAGGTGAGCGACATGGTTCCTGGTGCATAGAGCTTAGCCTGTTGAACAAACAAACAAAAATAAATTCATATTGCTGATAAATTCATACTGCTTTCTTTTAACATCACTGTGTAAAATTCACCATGTTTTTTATTAACATACTTAGATATTCATGACTAACAAAAAACAACAGATGTGTGCAACTTCTCCAGACCTAGAAATAAAGGTAGAAGCATTTGTCATTTGCTTCCTCTCCAGATTTATCCACACCGATGCAGGCATCTGCATACAAAATGGGTGCCAGGGGTAGAATTTTTCTAGGGTTGGTCCCAGAGGAAAGACTATCTTGAGAAGATAGACCTTAGGTGGGCCAAGATTACCTTTTGAGGTGCAGTCCCCAGAAGAACAAAGGGACAGACAGTAATACTTGGAGAGGGACCATGGGAGCTGAGATCTCAATGTTATTTACATTCTCCTCTAAGCCAGGGAGAAAGTGCTGGTTGTTCTCTGGTAGGGTAAGGAAGCTTTGCCCAAACCTAGAATCAACCTTCTGCACAATAAGTTCATTTAAACAGTTAAAAAAATTGTGGTGAGATGCACATAGCATTTGCCATCTTAAACATTTTCAAGTGTGTGGTGTAGTAGTGTTAAGTGTATTTACGTTGTGCAACCAATCTCCAGAATTTTTTTCTCTTGCAAAATTGCAACTCTGTCCCCATTAAATAAGTCCCCAAGCCTCCCTCCCCCCCCCCAAGTCCCTGGTGACCAACGTTCTATTCTCTGTCTGTATGGTTTTGACTACTCTGAGTACCTCATACAAGTGGAATCATGCAGTATTTGTCTTTTGGTGACTGAGTTAATTTTATTTTGCATTATGTCTTCAGCATTGATCCACGTTGTGGCATGTGTCCAGAATTTCCTTCCTTTTAGGTCTGTATAATTTAGTGGACATTTTTATTTTATTGTACTTTTAAAAACATTTTTAAATTAAAAATTTTTTTAAAAGATTTTATTTATTTATTTGATAGAGAGAGAGATCAAAAGTAGGCAGAGAGGCAGGCAGAGACAGAGGGTAAGCAGGCTCCCTGCTGAACAGAGAACCCGATGCGGGGCTCGATCCCAGGACCCTGAGATCATGACCTGGGCTGAAGGCAGAGGCTTAACCCACTGACCCACCCAGGCTCCCCTTAAATGTAAATTTTTAATATTTAAATTTAAATTAAATAAAGTTAATTAACATACAGTGTATTATTGGTTCGAGGTATAGGCCTATGATTCATTAGTCTTATATAACATCCAGTGCTTATTACATCACATACCCTCCTTAATGCCCATCACCCAGTTACCCCATCCCTCCAACCCCCTGCCTTCCAGCATCCCTCAGTTTGTTTCCTATGGTTAAGAGTCTCTTATGGTTTGTCTCTCTCTCTCTGGTTTTGTCTTGTTTTATTTTTTCCTCTCTTCCCCACGATCCTCTGTTTTGTTTCTTTAATTCCACATATCAGTGGGATCATATGATAATTGTCTTTCTCTGATTGCCTCACTTCACTTAACATAATACCCTCAAGTTCTATCCATGCAGTTGCAAATGGCAAGATTTCATTTTTTTTGATGGGTGTGTAATTAGTGGTCATTCCCCCCCCTTTTTTTAAAAAGATTTTATTTATTTATTTGACAGAGAGATGACAAGTAGGCAGAGAGGCAGGCAGAGTGAGAGGGGTGAAGCAGGCTCGCTGCCGAGCAGAGAGCCCGATGTGGGGCTCGATCCCGGAACCCCAGGATCATGACCTGAGCCGAAGGCAGAGGTTTTAACCCACTGAGCCACCCAGGCGCCCCGTATTAGTGGTCATTTTAAAAAACACAAGATGCTGAACACAGCTGTTCTTCGCACCCAGAGTTGGATTACTCAGCAGGCTGGGTGAATTCTCAATGGCTCCACCACTAGTTCTGCCCTTGTGGAGGGTTATCAAATGTATCTGTTAGCCTACGGGTCCCCTAAGGGGAAACTGTAGTATACCCTTTTGAATTGGTCAGCTTGGAATGTAATGAAACAACTCTGGAGTGTGGAATTATAGACAAGTTTAAGTGGATTTTGTTGCCTATTAGCTCTATAAACTACCTTCCTGTACATCACCTCGCCTGGAGAAATCCCTATATCTGAGCCTTAGATGTGTTGTGAGAGGACACGTTTCCCACTCACCTCTAATTGAACACTTACGTAGCAGGCAAGCACCTTTGGGGAAAGATTTTTAAAATTCTAATCCTGCTTCAAGGTAACCACCTACATTCTACCAAATGTGCAGTTCATTTCCTCTTTGCCCTTTCACTCAACCAAATTTAAGAGCTTACTAAGTATTATTGCTCTCCATTTGTGTGGCCAGAGTTGGTTTTCAAAGCATTTTCACATACATTCATTTTTTAATAACGGATTTGTTCAGATTCGTCTAGTACGCAGTTCACCCTTTTAGCACATTCACAGGGTTGTACAACTGTCACTACAGTCAATTTTAGAATATTCCCATCATCCCAAAAGAAACCCTTCACCCCTCAGCTGTCACTCCTGTTCCTTCCTCTCCAGCCCTGGGCAACCACAAATCCATTTTCTGTCTTTGTAGATTTGCCAGTTGTTAGAAGTGGAATCCTGCAATATGTAGACCTTACTAATTGACTTCTTTTGCTGAGAATTTTTAAGGTTCCATGGAGCATGTATCAGTACTTTATTCCTTTTTATGGCTGAATAACTTTTTATGGGTACACCACATTTTGTTTACCTGTTCATTAGCTATTGAACCTTTGGGTCATTTCCATTTAGCTGTTGTGAATAGTGCTCATAGAAACATGTACAGTGTAGTTTTTCTTGGGACATATGTTTCATTCCTGTTGGGTACATACTGGGGAGTGGAATTGCTCTTATAAACTTTCATTTTGCCAGTTTTCACCACTGTAAAGTCACTCTAAATTTTCCCTTTTTGTTACTGTACTCTTTGGAAGGAAGTCTTCCATATAACCCCTGCTTCAGTAGTGGGGAGTTAGGTTACAATTCTCTGAGTGCAGAGTGTCTGCATAAATTATTGGGCAATTCTTCTGCAAGGAAGATTTGGCTTCTCTCCCATTTATTTGTTTATTCAAACATTTATTGACGTCAGTGTGGACTCATGGATACTTGGTTTATACTTTGGATTATAATCCAGTGTTACTTTACTTTTTTGTCCAACTTCTTCCAACTTTGGCCCCTAGAACTCTTTCATTTGGCTCCTGTGATCTTTTGACATGTTCTGTCAGGATAGGCCGTCACAATTTTTTTTTTAATTTTAATTTTTTATTGGCACTGTGTACTTTCTGGCACTCCCAATTTCTCTGGGCTCATGTTGTGTATTTCCTGGCTCAGTCCTAGAATCAGCCATTTCTCCAAGGAGCTCTGGTTCCCTTTATAGGAGAAAGATATTAGAAACCCAAGATTTGGGCTCTAGGTGTGCTCCTTAACATTCATTTTTAACCTTTTGAACAACTTCATGTGAGTTTTTCATGTCTTTTTTATCTTTGCCTTTTCTGGTAGCACACTGAAATAGCATGGGAGAGATACCACTAGTTAGGATCCCAGGGTTTGGCTGTTTGGGTTCATCTCATAGCTCCAGCACGTTTAGCCTGCATATTCTTAACCCCTCTATGCCTCAATTTGCCCATATATAAAATGGGAAATAATAATAGCACCTGCCTAGTGGGGTTGTTGTAAAGATTGACAGAGGAACGATGTATAAGATGTTGAATCTTTCCTGGCACCCAAGATGTGCTCAAAAGCTGTGGTGGTAGCAACAATTGTTTAATTGAAGAGGGTGGGGAAAATACTATCTCTGTTCTTCACCTTAAGTGACTTGCCGACACAGTGGTCAAATGGGGGTTCACAGAGGAGTCTTTCACTTCCACCACACCCTACTGGCTCCCGACTGTAAGTTTTTGTTTCGGTGTGTGAACTAATGTTAACTACCTGACATCCAGCAGTGTGCCAGGCAGAATATTACTGCTGACTCTGGAGTCGAGGATTCAGGGGCTCCTGTATGGAAAGAGATAACATTATTTAATGAACATATAATGTATTATTTGCTTCGGGGTAGAGGTCTGTGAATCATCAGTCTTACTCAATTCACAGCACTCACCATAGCACATAACCCTCCCAATGTCCATCACCCAGCCACCCTATCCCTCCCTCCTGGTCCCCCAGCAGCCCTCAGTTTGTTTCCTGAGATTAAGAGTCTCTTATGGTTTGTCTCCCTCCCTGGTTCCATCTTGTTTCATTCTTTCCCTCTACCCCCACCACCCTCCACCCTGCCTCTCAAATTCCTCATATCAGAGAGATTATATGATAATTATCTTTAAGAGATAACACTTTAAATAAATACAGCTATACAAATGTATAATTTTAAGATATTAAGTGTTTTGCTATATAATTTTAAAAATTTCATTCTGGGTTAGGAATGAAAAACTGTTCCATTAAGTTAACTGGACACATTTCTTAATTTTCTTTCCCTTTAGTGGACTCATTGGACAAAGCTGGGCTATGTTGTTTGCCAGTGGAGGCTTCAAGGTGAAACTCTATGACATTGGGCAGCAGCAGGTAACAAATGCCTTGGAAAAGATCAGGTAAGTTGGCTGGCACCCTCCAGGAGGAATTGAAACGGCTCTGCTGCTCTCAGTGGGTCTTGTTTATCATACTCTCAAGGCTATAACTATCTGTGATTTTACTCTTCATTTGATGGCTGTTACAGTGCCTTTGAGCTGGTAAAGTCCAGGTCCACAGTGGGTGAGCCATAAAAAATTAAGACTGAAGAAGGGGCTCAGATTGTGAGGAGAGGACTGTTGATTGTAAAAGGTGTGATGGGAGTGGAGGAGCTGAACATCCCTCTTAGGCTTCTAGCCTGAGTGAGTAAGCTTCTGTCCCTATGTCACACCGGGCTGCAGGTCAGGGTTTCCCTGCGTTCCCTCTGGGCAGATGACCAGCTCTCAGCATGTGATAGCTTAGAGCTGCGTGGGCATTATATTTTAGGAACAGAGGGTCCTGAGGTTTGTTTTGACCTATTGATCTAATGTTGTCAGGACTCAAATGAACTGTGATAACTGTAATACTTAGAGGTGTCAGAGTTGATGAAGTTATGTGTACTGAGTGCTAAGCATGAGGAGGGGTAAGTTTTGGAATAATCACAGAGGGTAAGAAGGAAAATAGGAACCATGGAAAAGAGGCCAAGTATGGGGAGGTCAAAGACAGAAGTACCAAACTGATGTAATGTGCTGGAAGGCCAAAGGGCCCTAATTTATGACACATTCACCTAAAAGGACTATCGCTGAACACAGTTTTGACCATCTCAAATGTGGTATTGTATAGGTAGTTATTCTCCTTGGGGGAGATCCATGAATGTGTAACTTGAATTTACATTTTGTGTAACAGAAATATGCTGACTTTATTGTTCCTTTTTGAAAAGACTAATATATATGGTGTTACATCAGGCTGTAGACACCAAGAAATGATATACCTTAGTTCAGTTTTGTTGTGTAACAGATTAAGAACCCAAAACCTGGAGAAGTCAAGTTACTTCTTATTCTTACATGTAGTAACATATAGTCAATGCCAAGATGAAGTGCCAGTCTGAAAAGCGAACAAACAGGGGTGCCTGCCTGCCTGACTCAGTCGGTGGAGCATGTGACTCTTGATCTTGGGGTTGTAAGTTCAAGCCCCACATTGGGTGTAGGGATTACTTAAAAATAAAATCTTTAAAAATAAAAATAAAAATAAACCCAAAACGAAAAAAAATGAAAGAACAACTTTAAAACTAAACACACATACTCCTAACATTTTGTGCTGTGCTCTTATAGAAGAAACAGGAATTAGCATAATAAATATCTGCTATGTTCCAGGTATGTGCTCTCCACTAGGGATACATAGATGACTAAGAGAGATACAGTTCTATCCACCATGGAACTTACTAGTCTGGTAATCTTACCATATACATTCTCATAGTAAGCCCCATGAGGCAAATTATATTCATTATTTTAGGAGGAAACTTAGGTCTATGAATGGTCAGTAACCTGCTCAAAAAGACACATTAAGATAGAAGATTCAAACTCTGGTTCATCTGACACGTTAAGGGTGGGTCTGAGTGCCTTTAGCACCCATTTATACTCTTTGTTTTATAGAGATCCTGCAAACATTACTTTTAATATAATATTTAAAATGCACAGAGGAATAGATCATTTTTGTTAGTTTATGAAGAATACAATACAAGGAGCATTCATGAAACTACTGTCCATCTTGAGATCTAGGTATTGTCAATACCCTGTGTATACCTTTTGAAACTGATCTTGTGTCTTCCCAACAGAAGTAACTATACTGTTACCTTGCCTTAAAGAAGTTTTATTGTTGGTATGTACTCTAAACAATGTATGGTTTAGTTTTGCTTATTTTTATGCCTTATGAAATTTTTTTGAGATTCATCCATGTTATTGCTTATAGCTGTAGTACATCTATGTTTATTGTTATATAATTTTCTAGTGTGTGACTTTGCTATTATTTACTTCTGTTTTATCCTTCTGATGAACATTAAGCTATTTCCAGTTGGGGGCTATTGTAAACAATGTTGCCATTTGTATCCTTGCATATGTCGCCTGGTGCATAAGTACAAGAATATCTACAGTGTACATACCTAAGAGTGAGACTGCTGGGTTTATTTTTCCTTCTTGGATTCTGATTATATGTCTGTTGAGCCAATTCATTCTAGCCTTCACATCTGTTTTTTTTTTTTTTTAAGATTTTTTTTTTTTTAATTTATTTGACAGACAGAGATCACAAGTAGGCAGAGAGGCAGGCAGAGAGAGAGAGGAGGAAGCAGGCTCCCTGCAGAGCAGAGAGCCCGATGTGGGGCTCGATCCCAAGACACCAGGATCATGACCTGAGCTGAATAGCCTTCACATCTTTTAACCTCTCTTATATTTTCTGTCTCCCTGACTCCTTGGAATATATTTTGGATACATTCCTTAGATTTTTTTTCCAGTTCACTAATTCTAGTTTTAGCTGTGTTTTATCTATTGTTTAAGCCATCCACTGAATTTATTTCAATAATCAAATTTTCAGTTTAATAGTTCTATCTGCTTCTTTTCCAAATATACTCATTCATTTTTTAATAGCTTCTCATTGTTTTTGCTCATTCTTTGTGGTTACTTTTTTTTTTTTTTTTAAGATTTTATTTATTTATTTGTCAGAGAGAGAGAGAGAGAGAGACAGAGACCAAGGGCAAGCAGGCAGAGCAGCAGGCAGAGGGAGAAGCAGGCTCAACACGTAGCAAGGAGCCTGATGTGGGACTCGATCCCGGGACCCTGGGATCATGACCTGAGCCGAAGGCAGACACTTAACTGACCGAGCCACTCAGGTGTCCCTGTGGTTACAGTTTTTAAATTTTTGTGCACTTAACACATAATTGTTTTATATTATATATCTAATAATTCTAGTACCTGAGGCTGTCTTAGCTCAGGTTCCTCAAAATCAGATACTGAGATAGGGATTCTCAGGCCAGTGATTTATTAAAGAAGTGCCATAAGGAGAAACCCATGAGGGATTGATTGGTAGGGACAGGAAAAGGAAGACAAAGAGGCCAACTAAGGATATAATTTCAGAAGTGCCAGGATCAGCAAGATTCCTGGAGTCCTGGAGCAGAAAATATTGTGTCAAGTATGTCACCACTGAAGGCAAGAGCTGAGTTTCCATATTTTTGCATCAGTCACTGACTGAGGGGCATTCCTAGGGGCTTGGGTGGATGTGAACTCCCAGGCGCTTCTGTGTCTCTGCTCTGGGTCCTGGGATAGTACTTTGGGGGGTGGGGGCAGGTGTGAGCCATTAGCAGCAAAGATTCAAAAGTTGGGGGATGGGCACCCTGTGCTGGTCAAAGGGATTCAGAGAACTGGGTGGAGCACGGAAGGCTAGACTGCCAAACTGTCTTCCAAAGTGCGTGGGCCATTTTGCACTCCCACCAGCAGTAAGTCAGAGTTCTAGCAGCTTTTGGTGGTGTCAGTGTTCTGGGCTTGAGCCGTTCTGACTGGTAGGTAGTGGTAGTTCATTGTCATTTTACTTTGCATTTCCTTGATGACAAATCTGTGGAGCATCTTTTCATATGTTTATTTGCTATTTGTGTGTCTTCTTTGAGTTCTTTTTCTGTTTTTGCTCCTTTTGGTTAAAGGGAGAACCTTGTAATTTTTCCTGACTTGCTCTGCTTGCTGTGACTCCCTCACGCATAAAAATTATTCCTATGTGGGATCTTATGGTTTGTAACAGTCTCTTCAGAGGTTTTGGCCCACTATAGTGTTGGAAGTGCAAGTCTTCAAAAGTCTTTAAATCTTAAGCCTTACTAAAAAAAACTCAAAAGCCTTATGTTCCACTGTTGTAATGCAAAAGAAAATACACTTCTGGAGAGAATGATCATAAAAATGGAACCAACTTGGAAGTAAAAGATTTCTTCAAATTGAGTTAGAGTGTTTTAAAAGGGCATCAAGATAGGGAACACAGTCCTGAGGGTTTTAAAGGGGCAGGGGTGGGAGGTTGAGGGAACCAGGTGGTGGGTATTAGGGAGGGCACGTATTGCATGGAGCACTGGGTATTGTGCAAAAACAATGAATACTGTTACGCTGAAAAAATAAATAAATAAAAATTAAAAAAGAAAGAAGGAGAAAGAAAGAAAAAAAGATAGGGAACACAGTAGCACAAAGAACTTAATATTTGGTTTAATGGTGGTGATGTAGGGCGTAATGGGAAGTGATCTATTATTGATAATGAAAAACCATTAAGGGGGAATACCATTGTAAAGAAATTTACAGAATTTCTGGTATCCCTAAGTAAGTAAAATTATGTCTACTTTGTTAAATTTATCTTTTTTCCCCCTAGTAAGTGGCTTTCCTATGAAAGAACATAGCAAGCTCCAGTTTGGAAATGGTGGTTGATAACAATACTAGGCTTCATATATACTTGTGTGGAATACTGACCTTTCAGCATGCTTGGACTTTTATTTGGTTTTCTGTTGATGACGTAGGAAAGAATGTTAGGGTTCGAAGTCAACAGCCAAGAAAGAATTCTTGAGATGTCTTTGGTGCAGAAAGGTGATTTTATTAAAGCATGGGGATAGGACTCGTGGGCCGAAAGAACTGCACTGGGGTTGTGAGGGGTGGCCCATTACACACTTTCAGGTTTTGGGGGCGCGGTTAGGTATAGACTATTAAGTCTCTAAGGAATTTTGGAAGTAAGGTTTCCATGACCTTGAGCGGGTTAGCTGTTGTTGGGAAAATGTCTCTTACTACCGTCTGATAAAACCTTAGTCATGAGACCCTTCAGATGTATATCAGTGGGCCACATGCTTGGGGCATGATTGCAATATGTATCTTGGGGTGTTTAGAGACAAAGGAAGTTTCCAAAAGAATTTTTATATGTTAAAGTTGACTCACAGGGTCCTGGGGGTTAGGCTAAGATTGCCTTTTGTCATTAGCAAAGTATCAACATCGAGGCAATTAATCCCTAAAGGAAGGTCATTCTGCCTGTTTCCAGGACTTGTCAATGGTCTGTAGATAGTAAGGAAATTGAATAATTTTTCTTCTGCCTTTGTTCCCCACATCATTGACAGTATCTGTGGTTGGCGGATTTGGAGCCTAGAGATGTCAGCTTAGTGACGGGTCTAGTGTCGGAGGAGAGCACAGCCTCTGACCAAGTCAGGTATGAAGGCAGTTCTCCCTGCGTTCTAGGGGCTGGCCTTCTCTCTGTAAAGGCCAAGTAGGAAATGTTTTAGGCTTTGAAGGTCATACGGTTTCTATAGCAGCCACTCCTTGTAGAGTGAAGCAGCCACAGATAATATGTGAACAAATGGGCCCAGCTCTGTTCCAGTGAAACTTCATGAATTCACACCAAAATTTGGACTTCATATAACTTGCACATGTCACAAAGTATTCTTTTTACCCCAACTATTTAAAAAATGTAAAAGCCGTTTCACCTCACAGGCCCTATGAAAACAGGTGGTGGAGCAGCCTTGACCAGCAGCTGTAGTTTGCTGACTCTACTCTCCAGAATTCCCACTTCTCTTCCATTTCATCTTTTATTTTGTCAAGTTAATTCTACTCAGTCGGAACCAAGAGAAAAGTCTAAGATTCCTAATTGAAGAAAAGTTCTTTGTTCCATTTCTCTGGGTTCTGTATTTCAGGCCTTATTTTTTAGGTGTATCATTTTAGTGTACCACCCTTAAAGCACTTTCAGGCATCAGAGAGTATATGTGAAAACTGTGAGCAGGGTTTTTAATTTTTTAAATTAAAAAAATAAGAAAAAATGTTTGTTTGTTGGGGCACCTGGGTGGCTGAGTCAGTTGAGTGTCTGACACTTGGTTTCACCTCAGGTCATGATCTCAGGGTTTTGAGATTGAGCCCTGCTTCGGGCTCTGTGCTCAATGGGGAGTCTACTTGGGATTCTCTCCCCCTCTGCCCCTCTGCCTGCTCGTGCTTGCTCTTTCTCCTTCTCTCTCTAAAATAAATAAATAAATCTTTAAAAATATATTTCGTTGTTTATTTTTAAGGCCAGATAAAGGCTTTCCTATTATCCTACTGCTTTGCTTAAATTAGAGCTAATATTTCTTAATATAATTCGATTAGATTGAACTTTTAGACCTCAGTCTGTAAGAGTTTTGAACTAAAAAAAGAAAAATTATTGCTATTAGCAGCTTTATTAAAGAAAAGCAATTTATTGAATTCTTTTGTATCCAGTCTTTAAAAAGAGTATAGACAGGGGCGCCTGGGTGGCTCAGTGGGTTAAAGCCTCTGCCTTCGGCTCAGGTCATGATCCCAGGGTCCTGGGATCGAGCCCCACATCGGGCTCTCTGCTCCACAGGGAGCCTGCTTCCTCCTCTCTCTCTGCCTGCCTCTCTGCCTACTTGTGGTTTCTCTCTGTCAAATAAATAAAATATTAAAAAAAAAAAGAGTATAGACAGATCTTTTCTCAATAGCAGAAGCTTTATTTTTGTAATTCACCTACACATATGCTGAGTTAACTTAAATAAGCAGAACTGGTTATACTTCTTTGGCAGGAAGTGGAGATCTTAGGGTATCTTGTGACTGACTACCTCTTTCTTCTCGAATTATTGCTAGCAAATAGCAACAGGAAAATCAGGCTGAGTGGTGTCATATTGCTCTCCTAGGGAGGACTACATTCTTGGTCTTGTCATTTAAGGAAAACCACCTGTTTCCCTTTCTTAAATCACAAGATTTTCAGATGTTCCATTCCTGTACACAGAAACCAAATGAAGAAGATTGAGTGCAAACCTCATTTTTGTAAATACCTTGGTCAGTAAGAAGAATTCTGAGTTTCAGATTTTTTCAGTCAGGAAAGAATTGTTGCTGTTTCTTTCAGTAAGTAAACTGTGTCACGCTGCAGATGAACAGTGACTTTTAGCTCAAGTCAACAACATTGGGTTATTGGCTGTAGTCCTTAGATGTCCAGGAACCAAGACTACAAAGTCCCTGACCATGTATTAGGCATAAAGTATAAGGAGAATCAACTTTATCTTTTTTGTCAAGAAGTATAAACAATGTATCTTCTTCATTGGGTCAAAATAGTCTGTGCCCAACAGGCAGCATTTTAGAACACTGGCTTGTAGTCTTCAGTCATCACACTGGGTTGTGACCTCCATGAGGACAGAGACTGTGCATTATACTCTCAGTACCTCTCAGCATTGAAATGTTATGTGGTCTCTGTGATAGCCATTATGGCCAGAGAAAGAAGCAGCATGCATATCTCTTGTTTCCAGAAATAGGCACTAGCTCAGTAATTTCTTTTAACTGAGTCATGGGACCCTTGTCTAGAGTCTCAAAGATTAATTCTTCTTGCCATATTTTTCATAGCCTTTTTCCTGGCCATCTGTCCCACCTTGGCAGTTTGGCTCACTTCCCAAATTCAGATCCTTCTGAACATTTTATAGTAGAAAATATGTGGTTGAAATATTATTTCTTCTGCATGAAAATTCTATTTATGTTAGACCTATTAAACACTACATCTTAAATGAGTAGAAATAGTGTACCTCTTGTTTCTAAAATTGTAAAAATGAACTTAAACTAGGTGAAGTTGATTTTTAAAAATATTACATTAGAAGATTAGAGAAATTGGGGCGCCTGGGTGGCTCAGTGGGTTAAGCTGCTGCCTTTGGCTCAGGTCATGATCTCAGGGTCCTGGGATCGAGTCCCGCATCAGGCTCTCTGCCGAACAGAGAGCCTGCTGCCCTCTCTCTCTCTGCCTGCCTCTCTGTCTACTTGTGATCTCTCTCTGTCAAATAAATAAATTAAAAAAAAAATCTTGAAAAAAAAATTAAAAAAAAAAAAAGAAGATTAGAGAAATTATCACAACTCATACCATGCCAAGAGATCACAGGGAATTAAAAAAAAATTAAAAAGATGTCGTCCAAGACTAATCTTTTTCCAATGGAGCAGTAAAATGAGAAGCTTAAAACTTAACATATTTAAATCTCAAAATAGAAGGGTAGTTGGACTTTGGAAAACCTTATTAGCAGATGCTTTACTACTTGGTTTTGGTTTCCCATTGTATGCCTTATGCTGGGCACATGTTAGGTTTCAAGTAAGAATTTAAGACTGTGAATGTTTTTTAAAAATTTTTTATTATTTTTTTGAATTATTTTTACTAACATATAATGTATTATTTGCCCCAGGGGTATAGGCCTGTGAATCATCAGGCTTACACAGACGAATGTATTTTAAGAAGAAAAACAAGAGTCAAGTAAAAGGTATAATATGGACTCATAGATCAGGAACTGACTTTGTAGGATTTGGATCCAGCATCATTTCCACACAGTGACAGGGCCATCTTAGCCATCTGTGCTCCAGGGCCATCTGGCATGGACCATACTGATATCTCAGTGACTGCCTCTATTCTGAGGCAGGGAGCAAACCGCCTTGTTTTGCTTAGTCCCAATCTGAAATCACTGTATATTGGTAAACTTAACTCTTCTCAATTTCTCTATGGCCATCTCTTTACCACCTTTAGATGGCCATTCTGGTATGCAAATTCTCTAAACCAAATCAGCTTTCTAAGTAAATTAGAAATGAATAAGCCACCAGAACTGATCCCTGAAACCAGGTAGCTGTCCTATCCTCCTGTCTCCCAAGTGACTGAACTCCTTGTCCCTGAATTCAGGCATTTCCAGTAACTGGGCTTCTGCTGGGTATTTTTAACCTGCTACCCAGACCTCTGCACTTGCTTAAATATCTTGAATTCAGTTTTGATCTGGAGTCCTTTTGGGTTGATGGTTGATCTGTTCTGGTTTGAAAGGGACATTTATTAGTTTTCCTATATATCTTTGGCTAGAATAGCTGAGTGTAGTAGATCACAAAATGGCCACAAATTGCTTCCATTCCTCTCTGCACACCTCTTTGCAGTATGACTTTTTTTTTTTTTAGATTTTGTTTACTAATTTGACACAGAGAGAGAGCACAAGCAGAGGGAGGGGCGGAGGGGAAGGGAGAAGCAGACTCCCCACTGAGTAGGGGGCCCGACATAGGGCTGTATCCCAGGACCCTGGGATCATGACCTGAGCCAAAGGCAGATGCTTAATGACTGAGCTACCCAGGTGCTCATGGCTTTGCTTCTGGGAGAAGCCTGACTCTGGGCTTGGCACAGACTTGCACTGGTCAGTGGGACAGATAGCAGATGTGATGCAAGCAGAGGCCTGGAAAGCACCTGTGTTTTTTGAGAACGTACCATCACTTGCTGTTGGGAACCTTTCTGGCCATCCTTTATTCTTCGGTCAGTCCAGTCTGTCCATCCAGAGACATGTGGCCCAGCTACACTAGCCAGCACTAGCCAACACCAGCACCAGCTTCTAGATAAATGAGTGAAGCCATCCTCGACAAATAGTCCCTAGCTAACGTCATGTGACTGCGGCCTCATGAGTGAGCACAGCTGAGTTGCAGCCAAAATTACTAATTCTCAGGATTATGGCAATAGACTGGTAGATTACCAATATACCAAGTCCTGGTCAGGTTCCTATAGTTAGATTGCTACCTTTTACTGATTCTAGGTTCTGAGGGTTCCTGGTTTTGTCTTTCTACAGCTGTCCTCTACTTAGGGAATTCCACTTCTGTAGGAAGTGATGCAGAACTATCAGTCTCAGTCCCTGTCTTAAGGGAACAAACCATACATGAACTTTTTACAGAGACATAGCGTGCCCATTTGTTTCCATATTACCTATGTCTGTATTCACTCTACGATAAGTAGTTGCAACAGAGACCAAATGATCCACAAAGCCTAAAATATTTACTATCCCCCCACCCCCACCCATGGAAATAGATCAGCAGTGTATTTGTAATAATTAACATGTTATGACATTGCAGGAGAAGTTGAACAGGCCTAGCCAATCTGATAGCAATTGCTTTATTATCAGGTGAAATTCGAACATAGATTGTGTAGGTTAAACTCCAAGGCTGGGGAAAATGTATGTCAGGTAGGAAAAAAAAAAACCCAATTATATTTCTATACATTGGCAACACATGGTTAGGAAACAGTAAATTTTGCTACAGTTACCAAAAGTGTGAACAATCTAGGTATAAATAGAAAAAGAATGTATAACAAATCCATGGAGAAATTTAAAAAAATTTTTGAATGACAGGAAATAAAACTTCTGTAAATGGAGAGACATGTACCCTATTCATGAGCAGGAGCCTGTCTTTGGTGGTTTAATTAAAGCTCCCCTGAAGTGGGGTACAGGAAACGAGTTGACTAAACCTACCTGCACAGGAAAGTTCAGAAGGGATCTGAGATCCCGATACCAAAAGTTCACACCGACGGTCTATGGGTTCAGCGGGGTCATTCAACCTGACTTATCTATGTGTTCACAGATCATGCTGTCACTTGGCTGTCACTAGGGCAGTTCAAATGGTTGCTTCATTTCAGTTATTTATTTTTCTTCCCAAACAGAAATAGTATAGCTTTATCTGATTTGTAGAAGTTATGTTGCTAATTGTACATTCAGAAAATTGGGGAGGAATCAGAATACTTTGGCTGTCTCTGAATGGTGGGAATAAGAGGGACTGTTGAGCATTTTGAGGATACATGCTTCTGTCATGATCCGGTATGCTTTTGTGCGTGTGGACATGCACATATTAACAGTGAAAGTAGGGTTATGAGGCTTATGTGGTATGCGGTGTGGACTCAAGAATGTTATGAATTCTGCTTTGTCTGGTTTTGTCTCTCTGAGATTTCCAACAATGACAAACAAATGAAAGTACATGTATTAACTGGGCCAAGGCTTGATACTCATGTGTAAATGTTAGTGAAATTGAGAGACTTGAGGCTTGTGCAAGCCCTCTGCTCCCCTGACTATCTCCCTGCCTCCCAAGTCGCAGTGTCACCACCAGCCCGAGGGAAGAGAATTTCAGAGTGCCCAGGTGAGGAGGGGAGAAGCAGGGGCGGTCGGTGATGGCGGGGACCATTGGGGGCAATCAGATCCCCAGCAGTCCTGTGGGGCAAATGGAGAGAGTTCTTTTTCTTTCTACAGTACATTTAAATTTATATACTTCACTAAGAGGTTTTCAAATTCAGGTGAGTCAGGAGGCTGGGCTGGTAACCAGTGGAGGAGACAATGACGTAGGAAGAGGTGGAGCCCTTGGCAAATTGGACCTAGCCTTTGGTGGAAGGCATTTGAGACTTTAAAAACACTGTGCTGTCAAGCAAAAGAAGTCTGGGGCCACCCTTTAGTAAAAACTTTTGTATTCTATCCTTTTATCGCCACTTCAAAACCATCAGGAATGACTGGGAGGGTCTGCCTACTCTCCCGCTGTGGGAGATGGGCGGCACCGTTGTACATCTGTTGTCTGCTTTCATGCTGCGGCAGCTGAATTCAGGATTTTTGTGGCACTTCGAGTTAATCTGCCTGTATGCAGGTAGAGTGGTGGCTGGGGGTACTCGGAAAGTCCAGCATGGGGATACCAGGGCAGCGGAGCTAAGGTAAGGGACTGGAAACATCAGTGCTATCTCTAAGTATCTGTGTCTGCATGTCTCTTTTCTCTGACTCTTCAGTTTGTCCAGAAAAGAATCTGCCAGTCTCCATTTAGCATTGTTGTTGCTGACCAAAGGACAGTGCCTGGACGGGGGTGTGTGTGTGTGGGGGGGGGGGCTGTGGGTTTTGTTTTTTTTTTTTTTTTTAGATTTTATTTCTTTGAGAGAGAGAGCACACAGTGGGCAGGGGCAGAGGCAAAGGGAGAAACAGACTCCCCTTGGGCAGGAAACCTGATGTGGTGCTCGATCCCAAGACCCTGAGATCATGACCCGAACCAAAGGCAGTTGCTTAACCGACTGAGCCACCCAGGTGCCACAGGATTTCCTTCTTTTTAAAGGCTGAATAATATTCCATCTTGTGTATAGACCACATTTTGTTTATCCCTTCATCCACTGATGGACATTTGAGTTGCTTCTACCTTCTGGCTATTGTGAATAATGCTGCTATGAACACGAATGTATAAAGATCTCTTTAAGTCCCTGCTTTCGTTTCTTCTGAATATATATCTAGAAGCAGATTGCTGGGTCTTGTGGTAAGTCCATTTTTAATTTTTGGGGAACCACCGTACTGTTTTCCATAGCAGCTGCATGTGTTACAGTCCCAGTGGTAGTAGACAAGGATTCCAGTTTCTCCATTGTCTTTACCTTTTTAAAGTAATAAATGCTCCTTTTGAATAAAGCTTCAAAAATAGAAATATGAAAAAATTAAAACCACCCATATATTGTCCTACAGGGTTAATTCTTAACATTTTCTTTTCTCCAATTTTGAATAAAAATTTATAAATTCATTGAGGATGGAAATATTTTGACTTCTAGTGCTAGGCTGACCTCCAGAGGTAGGAATGGTAGGCCTGCAGCCACTGACTAATGTACCTTGAATGAGTACATTCTTGGCTCTTAAATGATGTAGACTGCAATGTTCTGGCATGTCTGAGGCTGCTGAAAACCCCACTAAGACCCCTTTCTTTTCCAGCTGTTTATGTGTTAAGTTCTTCCAAAATACTTAATGAAAAATATTGGAACTGGTCTAACTGGGATAAAACATGGCCAAATGGCTGGTTTTGATTTATGGGCACAGTTACTGAACTTGAGGGATTGCCTGAGTCTGTTTGAAAGCTCCTCCAAACGTTTCATCCGGTTTTCTCTTGGGATCCCTGCACAGTAGGGTTCTAGACATGCAGCCATGCAGCAGTCCAGTCGGTCAATATGTCACAGGTCTCTTCCCTCATGACCATGTCCTTTCCAGGGGCAGAGAGGGCCTTGAGGCCAAACTGCTTATACAGATTCTTTGCCTAGAGTCTAATCTGCATGAGGCCATTGGTGTGGTTATTATGGCTACGATCCTCTGTCTCTTTTTCCTTTCTTTCCCCATAGGGACAATCCCTGGGGAGTCTGTAGAACAGCATCTCATCAAAGAAACAGCCGCTTTTGTGGTCCCGTATATCTGACCTAATCTCATTCCCCACATTGGGAAGAAAGGCTAAAATTTGGTTTGGCTTACTAAAGTTTAAAGCAGGTGTTTTGAGCACATTAGCTACTCAAACATAATTCTCCCAAGGAGGAAATAGGTTATTATGTTTTCAGGCCGTGGCATTTAAAAACCCTGTCTGCACGAAAAAGTGCTTCACCTCACTCGGCATCAGGGAAATACAAATCAAAACCACAATGAGATATCACCTCACACCAGTCAGAATGGCTAAAATGAACAAGTCAGGAAATGACAGATGCTGGCAAGGATGCGGAGAAAGGGGAACCCTCCTACACTGTTGGTGGGAATGCAAGCTGGTGCAACCACTCTGGAAAACAGCACGGAGGTTCCTCAAAATGTTGAAAATAGAACTACCCTCAAAAAGTTTCAATACAGTTGAAAATAGAGTGTGATTTCTATCAGCAATCACACTACTTGGTATTTACCCTAAAGATACAAACATAGTGATCCAAAGGGGCACGTGCATCCGAATGTTTATAGCAGCAATGTCCACAATAGCCAAACTATGGAAAGAACCTAGATGTCCATCAACAGATGAATGGATAAAGAAGAAGTGGTGTATATACATAATGGAATACTATGCAGCCATCAAAAGAAATGAAATCTTGCCATTTGCGATGATGTGGATGGAACTAGAGGGTATTATGCTTAGCGAAATAAGTCAATTGGAGAAAGAGAACTATCACATGATCTCCCTGATATGAGGAAGTGGAGATGCAATGTGGGGGATTTGGGGGATAGGGAAAGAATAAATGAAACAAGATGGGATCGGGAGGGAGACAAACCATAAGAGACTCTTAATCTCACAAAACAAACTGAGGGTTGCCAGGAGGAGGGGGGTCGGAGAGGGTGGTGGAGTTATAGTCATTGGGGAGGGTATGTGCTCTGGTGAGTGCTATGAAGTGTGTAAACCTGGCGATTCACTGACCTGTACCCCTGGGGCTAATAATATATGTTTATAAAAAAATTTTAAAAATTATAAAAAAGAATAAATAAAAACCCTGTCTGAATTCAGTAGAAAATAGTTGTGTGAGGTTGGTGGCTAAAAAGAACTTTAATGTTCTGCTTATTTAAAAAAATGTCAAGAAGCACGTATGTCAATATTGGTGGTAGTTAGTTCTCAGTAGAAATATGGGGATGTTTATTATTCTTTCTACTTTATTTTTACTTTTTAAAAATAAATTATGAAAACAGAGTCTTTCCAGAAAAGGAACAGGGGCACCGTATTATATTTCTCACTTGTTCCTCTTTAACAACAAATACACTTAATTGAACAGAAATGATTTTTTGTTTGGTAGCTGTAAACCGTTCTTCAGTGATATGAATGCTTTTATTCTGGTTGTATTTATGGGCAATGTAGTTAACATTTACCAGTGTTATTGATCCCTAAACTTAGTTATTGCTACAGGTCTAATTTACATAAATCATATAGTTTAAAACCAAGCAGTTTAGATACGTTATAATTTCCTTCAGCCAATAGTTCCATCTAATTTCTGAACAAAGTAGATGCTGGGCCTATTCAGGTTATGAGGATAGAGGTTACCCAGATTACCTCTGTCAGTGGGGATTGATTGTGAGGCTCTTCAAGGAAGCAAGGGACACCAGAAGCTCTCCCTGCAGCTACATCACGGTTGCAGAAACGAGACATTGTTCAGCGACATCTGAGCTTCTGGTAGTTGGTCAAGAGCTCTGGGAACTTTCAGCAGTTCTGGGGAGGATGGTTTCCTAGCTGGACCTTTTCTGAAGTCCTGCCTTACTAAAGCCCACCATAGCAGTGACTGTACCACTGGGTGTATGTCTATGGCTCTACTGGCCCTTCACCAACCCACTTTGAGGGTCTTCATTTCATACTTACCATCGGGGACCAACTAATTGATGGGCCATGTACTACGAGGCACAGGCTCCCAGTAGGCCAAACTCTGTTGGTAATGAAGTCCTGAAAGGAGCTGGTGGGGGTGTTGTTAGGTACACCAGGGTTCTCCAGATGGAAAACAGGAGCCCTGTGGTCTAAGTTCAAACTCGACAGGCTGGGACTCTGGTGTTAGCAGCATTCATGAGGGAAGGAGTGGATGCAAACTCCTATTTTCTCCAGGAAACCGGCTACCTTGAATCTTTGGGTTTAAACCAATAAATTGTGCCAATTAGTCCTATAAGTAAGTCCCACCAGACAAGATTTTTTTTTTTAACATGAGAGAGCCATCGTGGTTTAGAAGGAAGAGTGGGGAAAAAGCGGTTCTTATTCAGTATGTTTAAGGGAAGGAGTCAGAAGACTGGTTTTCATCCCACACGTGGCTAACGCTTTATATCCTTGGGTGAGTTTGTAACCAGTTTGGGCCTCGATTTCTGAAGCAACAGAGTGAATAAGCTAGGTTATATAAAAAAAGAAGCAGTCTTTGTGTTTTGATGCATTTCAGAAATATATTGCTTTTAAGACTAAGTTTATTGGCTTCAGGTGAATTTAGGTATTATATATGTAAATATATATAATATTTATATAACACAATAATACATATAAATTTTATATATACATATGCAATATATATATAAAATTTCCAAGTGGGCAAAACTGGGAAACAGAAGAGTAAGGCCTTACCAGTGGTAGCTCTAAAAAGTTACCACTTTTTAAAAGAAAAAAGTGTGTGTGTGTTTTTTTTTTTGCTACACATATGAACAAGAACCATGTTCAGTCAATTAGCAATTGTATGTTATAAATTCATGTGCATAGTAGACATCATATTCACATTGAATAACTTATTACTAAAATGGATATATGGTGTAGTATTTCTCTTTTCTCATGAAATATAAAATACACATGATATTTAAGAATATTAGATTTTAAAGATACAGTCTAGAGTTTAGTTTCTGGCAATATGACAAAGTGAGTATCCTGAAAGCCCTTTCCACTTCAAAATACTTAAAAGTATTAAGTAAATGTATAGCTTATAATGCATAGTTGAGCTGGCAAGAAAGTAATGGAAATTCTGAGAGGTCAAATTTGGGAGCGCAGATCCCAAGAGATATGTGAACATCACAGCTGCTCTAAGATATTTGCCAATCTTGCTTTGGTTCTAACAGCAAACCTTAGTCTGTGCAAGATGGGGTATCCAACTGTAGACCCTCAAGTGAAGCTAGTATTCAGAGGGCAACATGGCTGGTGAAAGGAATAGTAGGACAAAATAACCAATCTGTATGTGGAGGCGTGTCTGTCTTGGCCTTGGTTCTGGGTGGTGGGGAGAAAGAGTTTCTCTGAGAATTTGCAACCATAAACCACCTTTCTAAGAGTTTTGGAGCCCAAATTCTATTTATTTATGTATTTATGTATTTATTTGTGTATTTATTTGATGGACAAAGATCACAAGTAGGCAGAGAGGCAGGCAGAGAGAGAGGAAGGGAAGCAGGCTCCCCGCTGAGCAGAGAGCCGGATGCGGGGCCCAATCCCAGGACCCTGAGATCATGACCTAGCCGAAGGCAGAGGCTTTAACCCACTGAGCCACCCAGGCGCCCCGGAACCCAAATTCTTATTACCTGTGTGGTCTTCAAACTGCTAATCCAAGAATTCAGATTGGTCCCTTTGTTAGAAGTGCCTGCAGTGCCTATCAGAAGGAAGGTGCATATCGTCTCCAGAATAATGTACCTTAAACCAGAGGCTCAAGGAATTCCCACAGAATTCAGTGAACATCAGTTCACCGCAAAAAATCCCCAAATACATGAGAGACAAGGTTTTATGAGCATAGTAAGCCGGAAGTCGGATCTGAAGATATTTAGCGTGGAATTCAGGAGATAAAGAGATGGAAAATATGGAAGAGTAGTTAAGAAATATGGAAGATACAGAGAGGATGCCCAACATATCCATTAGAGGTCTGAAATATTTAGAGAGAATAGGGAAGAACAATTTATGAAGATAAAATTATTGAGACTTCATTTCAGTTGAAGACATAGATCCTCATATTCTGAAAGAACAAAGTGTCCTAAGCAGGAGAAATAAAAAGGATAGCTGTATCTATATACATCACAGGCAAGCTACACAACACCAAGGGACATAAAAGTCTTAAAAGCAGTCAGAGAGAGAAAAGACAGACTACCTATAAAAGAATGACAAATTGACGACAAACTTCAACAGCTAGTGGAATTCAGAATATGGTGGAAAAATACCTGTAAAGTACAAAGAGCCAAACATAACCTAAGTATCTGATTTGAGGCAGCTTTAATAGATAAATCCTCTCTGTTCTGTAAGCACAATTTCGAACAGTAATTTTACAGGAATTCTATATACAGCACATATTCTATTTATTCTGAAAGTTTTTTGTTTTTTTTTAAAAGGGTGGTAAGCAGAACAATGATTCCCCAAAAGATGTCCATGTCCTCATTCCCAGAACCTGGGAATATGTTACCTTACATGGAAAAAGAGATCAGGTGTGATTAAGTTAGGAATATGAATATGGGAGTTTATCCAGATGGGCTCAATGTAATCACAAGGGTCCTTATCAGGGGAAGAGAGTCAGGAGAGCCAAAGAAGGAGGTGTGATGACAGCAGAGGTTGGACTGATGAGATTGTAGATTTCTCATCTGTTGCTAAGACACCACACAATACTCTAGACAACTAATACAGACTTCTTGATGAACTGGCTAAGAAACAGACCTTGTTTTATATGTTTTCAGTTACTAACTTTATAAACCTCTACTTCAAGGTATGTGTTATGTTTAAAAATACTTTCCAATGCTTGCTCACTGGGGGTAGTGATCAGGGGTACTCAGTTCCCAGCATTGACTTGTGCCAAGGAGGGACTTCTGCATATGTGTCCTTAGGTTCCTCCAAAGTAAGGGAGCCATTTTCTGGCCTGACTTTAAGGTATTTTTTTTTTTTTTAGCTAATATATTACAAATCTTCCAAATTATCTACATGACAACAATCTCAGATTCTTCCTTTCCTTTAAAAATTTTGGGTTCAAGTTCCATGTGTGATGATGACCTGCAATGGTGTTTTTTATCTCTGTTGACTCAGAAGCAGGGAAGACTTTGAATCTCCCTGATCATTTGTTGACTCATTATCTTTGCCATGGAGCTTCTTTTTGCTAAGTATAACCATCTGTTCGCATTTCAGCATATCTTTGTATTGTTTTTTTGAAGTAACGGTGGCAAGACGGTTTCTGTTTCTCAATTTGTAGCTAAAACAAAATATAAGATGCATAGTTTTAAGAAGGAGAAAAAACGAAAAAACAACAAAAGCAGAGCCGCAAACATCTGCAGCTGGCCCAGCACTCATGGCGAGGCCATGGGAGTCTCCTGTGGGACAGAAACAGTCTCAAGAACCCATCTCTGACAGAGTCACTCTTAGACCATGACAGAATGAGACAAAGCAAAACCACATTTTAAATTTGTCTAACCATAGACAAAAATGAGATCACTGTGCAACCCACAAAAACTGAGCAGCCTTCTCTTGGCTAAAATGAATGACTGCTACTTCTTCACCCATGACAGCTCTATCTTCAGTCTAGTCTGTCCTCCAAACATTTATGTTTATTGAGATACTCAGTGTTCACATTGCCTTCTCTTTTTACAGCATCCAATCCAGTGAACTCAGACCCTCCGATTGTCTTCCAAATCACGCAACCAAAGCTCAAATCCGGCTATAGGTTCCTCCTGACACTCTCTTACTAACACCCTACAATTCCCCCTACTGGGCATTCTCCCTCAATGCAGTGAGTAACAAACCTGACTTGTTCCACTGTAGGTATATTCCTGATAGTCTTTGGCTGAAGACATTGACAGCTTAAAGATTAAAACCGTGAAGATGAAATGATGTAAAAATTATTTGACTCACTGGCAGAAATCCACCGAATCTTTTGGAAAGCATAAATGTTGTGTTTGTATATGTTGAATGTGTTAGTATTGATTTACTATGTTATGAATTATAAGCAGGACTGACTACATAATTTGTGAGGCCAAATGCAAATGAAAATGTGGGGCCCTTTGCTTGATATTCATTAAGCATCTTGAGACCGTGACTGCAGAGCATTAAACCCAGTGAGACCGTGTGCTTCTGAGCACGGGTCTCTGTGACTGCGTGAGTGATGCCCTCTGAAGCCCCTGGTCCGGACTGTGAGATACTTTCCTTCAATCCTGTTCCCTTGGGATTGACGGAAGTAGGTGAAGAACTACTGCTTTCTAATCTCACCTCCTAATGGCCTTGCCTCATCTCTTCAAAAAAAAAAGAAAATCTAATTGTGGTAAAATACACACAACATCAAAGTTACTATCTTAATAATTTTGGGGCATACAGTTTAGTGATATCAATTGTATTCTCACTGTTGTACAACCATCTATCTCCAAAAAGTCATCTTGTGAAACTGAAACTGTCCCCATTAAACCACGAGTACCTTCCTCCAGCCCTGGCAGCCACCGTTCTACTTCCTGCCTCTGAATTTCGCTATTCTAGGTGCCTCATATAAGTGGAATCATACAGTATTTGTCTCTTTGTGACTGGCTGATTTCACTTGGTGTCATGTCCTTAGGGTTCATCCATGCTGCAGATTGTGACAGAATTTCCTGCCCCCCCCCTTTAAAAAAGATTATTTATTTTTTTATTTATTTGAGGTGGGGGAGAGAGTGCATGAGCAACGGGGAGGAACAGAGAGAGGGAGGAGCAGACTCCCTGCTGAGCAGAGAGCCCCTGATGCAGGACTCTATCTGAGGAACCTGAAATTATGACCTGAGCCCAAGGCAGATGCTTAACCAACTGAGCCTCCAAGGTATCCAATTTCCTGCCTTTTGAAGGCTGAATTCCATTCTATTGAATTCCATTGTATGTGCGTACCACATTTGTTTTCATCCATGTATGGACTTCTGGATTGTTTCTCTTTTGGCTGTTGTGAACAATGCTGCTATGAACATGAAGACACAAATGCCTGTTTGAGTATCTGCTTTCACGTTGGGGGGATATTGACAGAATTGGAATTGCTGGATCATATGGTAGTTAGTTCTCTTTTTGACTTTTTGAGAAACCATCAAACTGTTTGCTGCAGTGACTTCCCCTTTTACATTTCCACTAACACTGTACATCCTCATTAACTCTTGTTTTATTTTCTATTTTTTAAATTCTAGTGGGTATAAAGTGGTGTATCGTTGTGGTTTTGATTTGCATTTCCCTACTGATTTGCGTTTACCTTTGTTTTTAAATTTGCTTTAGAGTACTCACAGGGTCATTCTTCTTTCTAGAAAAGAGATGAAGTTTCTGGAGCAGTCAGGTTCTCTGAAAGGCTCCCTGGGTGCTGAAGAACAGCTGTCACTCATCAGTGGTTGTTTGAATATTCAAGAAGCAGTAGAGGGCGCCATGCACATTCAGGTGAGTTGATAGAACACTCAAGTCTAAGGACTTGAAGAGATTGTCTCCAACCTCCTTGGAAGAACACAGGGCTGGGGGCGGGGGGTGAGCTGGGGTGGGGGGAGAGATAAAAGACAGTTGCAAGGTGTGGGCATCTTGTACACTGAAGGTCAGGGTTGTGTTTTATGTGATAGGAAGCATTGTTTCAAAACATCTCCTATAACATCTCCTCATCAAACTACTGTGATTAGATACTGTTTTTCAGAGGTATTAGAATTTTGAACAGAAATAGGTTTTCTGGACAGCTAACACTTTCATTTTATGTTTCTGTTGAATGAGAAATTATATTCTTGTTCTCATATGTAATTGTAAAAACTTAAACCATCTGAAATACACACTTTCATTTCTGGTAACAATTGCATTTAACTTTTCCAACAACTTTACTTAAAAAAAGAACTCCTTGGGGCACTGTTTGCACAGCCGGGAAAGCTGCAGGCGGGCTCTCCAGGGCCTGTGCTGGCAGCTGGTTGCCTGCCCGCTCAGGACCTGTCCCTCTTGGAGCTCCTGCATCTATAGGCGGCTCTTGCCTCTATGTAAGAACCCAGACATATAAATTTGTCTTTTAAAAATATTGCACTTACTGCCAAAAGGTTTAAGTGGATTTACCAAAAATTGAAAGAAGCGTCACTCCTGATACCCTTCTTATATTTTGTGAGACTTTGCATTTCTGTTGACTCAGTGTTGCACATTTCATGTGGTTTCTGTGATTCTGTGATTCTATCATTCTCGCCAATGATCTAGGAGTAAACCCAAAAGACCGAGTGTGTTTTATGGTCAGCAGCTGCGCTGCGATTGAGGTCCAATACAGTTAATCAAGGTTCTCGGTCTTTGTAGCTCTGAAAGTTCTCTAGTCCATTTAACAAACACGTGTCCCACAGAACGTAAGAAGAGGACTGGATACATAAGATATGTCAATTCCATCTTTCTTTTGAGTATTTTCACCCCGTCTCTCATTTTGTGAAGGCTGTATATAACTGGGGAGTCTTACAAGGGATCAGAGGGCTCTTTTCCGGAGCTTTCCGGTGCTGTCTCTTCCCACCCTTGTGGTGCTACTGGGTGCTGTCAGGGAGGGACTCACTTCTGAGGAGCACAGAAGCCTTCCAGCTGTTCCAGCGTGAGCTCAGCAGAGAAGGTTCTTCACAGGCACTTTGTTTCTAAGGAAAGTTTGTGCTTCTTATGCTGCTCTTGCTGGAGGAAGGAAAAACAATTTGTTTTGTGGCTCCTGACATTAGAAAGGGCCTGTGGAAGCTTCCTGACATGGAGGTGGTGGTGAAGACACAGACTTTTAGTCAAGAGGACTTTGCACTGAGCAGCTGTGTGCCCTTGTGAGTTTCTTAAGTTTTAAGCCCCACTTCCTTATCTGGACATTGGGCATAATAAAGTACACGAGATGGTTGTGAAGAGAACCATCCAAGCTTACATCTAAGGTCACCCTCCTTGAAGGCAAGCTCCATTTTTCCAATGAGAAGATTAAAAAAATTCTTTTTGGGGTCAATTTGTTATATACTATTTATATGATACCTAATAAAATATAATCACATGATGTGATCTGAAATAAGAATATGTTACACATTACTGAAATATTTCTACTTTCCCATTTCACAAAGCACTTCTTTTTTAAAAAAATTAAAGTTTTATTTCTATATTTGAGAAAGAATGAGAGAGAGAGAGACAGAGCATGAGAAGGAGGAGGGGCAGAGGGAAAAGGCTAAGCACACTCCCCGCTGGGCGCAGAGCCAGATGGGGCCATGTGACTCACTGGGCACCAGCTCTATGTGGGGCTCCACGCAGGGCTTGATCCAGGATCCTGGCACCATGACATGATGACCGGAGCCGAAGTCAGATGCTTAACCAACTAAGCCACCCAGGCACTCCAAAGCACTTCTGTTCAAACTCTTAACAAGTGTCTCTGACTCTGGTGTCTTTGTCTTCAGTAGTGATCTTTTTGAGTCTCCTTTCTAGACAGAGTATTCCAGAGCACATCATTGTTGCTTTCCTGAGATGTTGCTGTGCAGAGCCTTTTTAACCCACACATGACGTGACATTAGAAGTTTTATTTCCAGCCTCAACTACTAATTCGCAAACCTTCAGGTATTTTTTTCTCTCTGCATTGGTGTACTTGTGGTTCCTCAACATAACAACTGGCTATGTTACTTTTTTTGTTTTAAAATGATCTTTATAAAGTTTTTTTTTGAATTTCCTAGCACTAGCAATTGTGAAATCATGCCCAGGGATAATTCAAATGTCTGTGTTAAATTTCTTTATCTCCTGGTCCCATTTGAAAAACTGGGTTTTATCAGATGATTTCTACGCTAGCATGATTGAATTAGTTCAGAAGAATGTGTCTTCCCCAAACAGTATATTATTTCTTGAAAAATGGAGATAGAACTTTATAAGGACTTTATACATAATGGAGATAGAACTTTATAAGGACTTTATACATAATAGAACTTTATAAGGACTTCAATATAAGGCAAGTCTTTTATGGGATGATTTTTGGGGAATATTTTAAGTTATGATGCATGAAAATGCTTAACCACAGCACTTGGCACAATAGAAAATGCCTAAAAAATTGATAAGTAATTTTGTAATGTGACCGTTTGTATACAAATTTGATAATAAATGATATGGGGTAATATATGTTGTTCTATGCAAAGTATTGAAAACTGCTCTTTAAGGTCTGTCTTTATTTTATAGATAGAATGTATTTACATGACGTTTACATGTTGAGCAGCATCTATTATGCAGAACAACACTAAGTGAGGCAGTGTAGGGGGAGGAATATAGAAAAGATGATGTAAACTCTACTATGTATATTTCCTATGAGAGATCACATTCTTCAGAAATTACTTGTACCTCTAGTCCCACAAAGAATAATGGAGAGGGGCGCAGATCTGACCAAAGGCCTTGGGAAGTTTTGATGAAGATAGGGTTTGAGCCTGCTTTGGCCTTTGACAAGTGGATTTTGGGAGCTGGGGAGGGGACAGTGTCTCAGAAAGAGATGAAAAGAGGATGAGAGGTGCCTGTGAGTATGTTTGAGGCAACCAGAGTAGAATGGTGAGGCCGAGTCACAGGAGAGGTGGAAAAAGGCTGGAAATAGAAGCTGAGTGGGGAATGCTTGGAATGCCAAACTGAAGACTTACTTAGATGAAATGAGTTAACCTTTATAAAATGCTTGGAGTAATGCATGGCACATAAGAGCCCTATTTAAGTGTTCTCTTAAAGAAATTAAAGAGTTTGGGTTTCATTCTATATCCTGATTAGAATCCTCCATGGAAGGTGTTCGGTAGAACAGTGAAATAGATCAGAAAGAAAAAAAAGTCAAGATTTCATTTTTGTCCGTTGTTTTGACTGATTTTTTTTGGACATGTTTACACATTTCTTTGTATGATATAGGGCAGATTTGATTTCCCAAATTTTACAACCAATACATATCAATTTCACCTTATGTTTATCAAAAAGTAAATAGACACTTCCAAATCAAAACCTGACTAACATTTTGTCATGTGTTTGTTAAATTACATTAGGTCTCTAACAACCTAAGAACGTTAAAAATATGTTTTGAAGAGTAAAGAGTGAAGAAAGTTTAAGAAAATGCTGTATAGGTCCATCATTCCAAAAATGTCTTAACATTTTAATATATTTGTATTTCTTTCCCTTTCTCCTCTTTATTTTTTGTCTTTCTCTAATACCCTTGACATTATACTGTAAACAGAATTTTATATCATGATTTTTGTTTAAAGTTTAGAGCACTACTTGCTGTGTGATTTGCCTAAGATTCTAGCAGATAGAAGTATGATTTTTGGACTTCAAATAATTGTTATGTTTATCATGTGATGTCCAACTTGAAAGAACCTTTCATCTAAGAATGACATTAAAGCTGATGTCCCAAAATGCTGTCTGCCAGGCAGCTACTCTACAAGGCCTCAAAGTCCTGCCTTATTTTAGTACCCAGAGACTTGCTAGCTGTACCCTTACCAGCTCGCATAATTCTCTTTTCCAATTTATAAAAGGAAACATTCACAATGTAGGAAAATTAATCTAAGCTATTTGGAGGCGTTTTTCTTACAAAGAGAAAATTAACATTACTTTTGGGAGTTTGTGAGTTAACAAATAGGCAAAGCCACGTTGCTTGCTGCACAGTTGTTCAACTACAAAAGTCCCACTGTAGGGTTTAATGAGTCCCCAAGGATCAAAGCCCCAGCAAGGTGAGTGTAACTCTCTGTGGTAGATTTGTCTTCTACCCAAACCCCAGACGGCAGGAACATGGATCAGAAAGTTCCTTAATTGACTGCTGAAATGTGGGAGCATACAAGAATGAAACCTGAATTTCTAGAACTTAGTGCAATTTGGAAATCAAATCTTGCCTAGCAAGAAAGTCGACTATGCTGGAAAAATAAGTTTATTCTGAAAAGCCTGTCTAAAGATTTGACTGACTCTGAAAGAGCATTAAGGCTCATTAGCCATGATACAGAGCTTTATCTGATCTCTGGAATTTAAGACTTGAGACTGAAGTAGCTGGTAGGAGCCGTGGGAATGGCTTATAGAATTAGGGAGTTTAAATGGACTTGCCTTATGCAAAATCAAGGACAACTACTAAAATCTGGAAGTAAGAATTAAATCATCTGTATGGATAAGGAGAATTTACATCTGAACTTCACCTTTAAAATTTAGAGGATGCTGATCATTTTTTAAAAAATTTTTTATTTCTTATTTTTTTTTATAAACATATAATGTATTTTTATACATTATATGTACAGGTCTGTGAATCGCCAGGTTTACACACTTCACAGCACTCACCATAGCACATACCCTCCCCAATGTCCATAACCCCCCTCCCCCTCTCCCAACCCCACGTCCCCCCAGCAACCCCCAGTTTGTTTTGTGAGATTAAGAGTCACTTATGGTTTGTCTCCCTCCCAATTCCATCTTGTTTCATTTATTCTTCTCCTATCCCCCTAACGCCCCATGTTGCATCTCCACGTCCTCATATCAGGGAGATCATATGATAGTTGTCTTTCTCCGATTGACTTATTTCACTAAGCATGATACCCTCTAGTTCCATCCACGTCGTCGCAAATGGCAAGATTTCATTTCTTTTGATGGCTGCATAGTATTCCATTGTGTATATATACCACATCTTCTTTATCCATTCATCTGTTGATGGACATCTAGGTTCTTTCCATAGTTTGGCTATTGTGGACATTGCTGCTATAAACATTCGGGTGCACGTGCCCCTTCGGATCACTATGTTTGTATCTTTAGGGTAAATACCCAGTAGTGCAATTGCTGGGTCATAGGGTAGTTCTATTTTCAACATTTTGAGGAACCTCCATGCTGTTTTCCAGAGTGGTTGCACCAGCTTGCATTCCCACCAACGGTGTAGGAGGGTTCCCCTTTCTCCGGAGGATGCTGGTCATTTTGATGAGGACTTTCAAACTCTGACAGTAATTATAGGACAGAGTATTCATAAACACTGAATTTACTTTTTCTTTTTAAAGATTTTATTCATTTATTTGACAGACAGAAATCACAAGTAGGCATAGAGGCAGGCAGAGAGAGAGAGGAGGAAGCAGGCTCCCTGCTGAGCAGAGAGCCCGATGCGGGGCTTGATCCCAGGACCCTGGGATCATGACCTGAGCCGAAGGCAGAGGCTTTAACCCACTGAGCCACCCAGGTGCCCCTGAATTTACTTTTTCTTAAAGGATGGGAGGTTGTTGGACTTTTGGTCTTGGTTCACCGAGGCTCAGAATAATCCTGTCAGTAGGCATGGGGGTGTGGGGTGCTCATGTAGCGAAGGGCTCATGGGGCAGCCAACATTGAGAACATACAGGAGTGTACATGGAAACTTGAATTTCATTTTTCCTGTTCCATGTGCTTTTAACATTTTATTTATTTATATTTAAAAGATTTTATTTCTTTATTTGACAGAGAGAGAGAGAGATCACAAGTAGCAGAGAGGCAGGCAGAGAAGGGTGGGGGAGCAGGCTCCCTGCCGAGCAGAGAACCCGATGCAGGACTTGATCCAGGGTCCTGAGATCACAACTCAAGCCAAAAGCAGAGGCTTAACCCACTGAGCCACCCAGGCGCCCCCCCCATGTGCTTTTTTTTTAAAGAAAAATTTATAAAATCAGATTTATTGAAGTACAGTTTACATATAATAAAACTCACCAGTTTCAGTGACCAGGTTTATGTGTTTTGACAAATGCATATGATGTAGCCACTATCACATTCAAACTTGAGAACATTTCCATTACTGCACAGAATGCCCTCCTTCTCCTTGTTGTCAGTCTCCTTTCCCCTTCAGGCCCTGGTAATCGGGCATCTGTTTTTTTGTCCCTACAGTTTTGCCTTTTCCATCATATTCCAGCTATATCCTAATTCCCTTAAGACCTCCACTTTCACTCATGGATTAATGAAAAGTGGGTTAACATACAGATCATCCTAGGTATCCAGATATATTTCTGTTATTATTTCTAGTCTAATTCCATTATGATCCCCAAACATACTTTATAAGATTCCTGTTCTATTTATTGAAGTGTGTTTTATGACCCAGCATATAGTCTCTTTTGGTGAATATCCCAAGTGAGGTAGAAAAAAATGTTTATTCTGCTGTTGGGTGGAGTGAACTATAAATATCAATCAGGTCAAGTTGCTTATAGTCTTAGTCACGTCTTTACCACCCTAATGGAATTTCCATCTACTTATTCTGTCATTGAGAGAAAAGTGTTGAAGTCTACACTCTAATATGGATTTATTTCTCAATGAATTCAAACTGAGCATATAGTTGAGTCTCACTTCTTTAATCGTATCTCACAGTCTATGTCTTTTAATTAGCATGTTTAGTCCATTAAATTTAATGTAATTATTGATGTGGGTGGACTAAAATTTCTACCTTATTGTTTTCCATTTGTTCTATTTATTTTTTTTAAGTTTTTCTTTAAATTCCAGTTAGTTAACTTACAGTGTAATACTAGTTTCAGGTGTACACTATAGTGATTCAACACTTCCATATATCAGCCAGTGCTCATCACAAGAAGTGCACTCCTCACTCCTCATCACCTATTTCACCCATCCTCCCACTCATATCTCCTCTGCTAACCATTAGTTCTTTAAAGTTCTCTATGGTTAAGAGTCTCTTTCTTGGTTTGCCTCTCTCTCTCTTTTTGTCCTTTGCTCATTTGTTTTGTTTCTCAAATTTCACATATAAGTGAAATCATATGGTATTTATTTTTCTCTGACTTAGTTGGCTTAACATAATATTCTCTAACTCCATCCATCTCATTGCAAATGGCAAGATTTCATTCTTTTTTATGGCTGAGTAATATTCCATTGTAGATATACAACATCTTTTTTTATCCATTCATCAGTTGATGGATACTTGGGCTTTTTCCATAATTGGCTATTGTAAATTATACTTCTCTTTTGGGGTTCCAATTATGTGTACATTAGAGTATTTCATATTGTTCCACAACTTTTAGATGCTCTGTTCTGCTTTCCCCCCCGCCCCAGCTTTTTTTCTCCTTATGTTTGGTTTGGGTAATTTTTACTGACATATTTTCATCTCATTGAATATTTTTTCATTACTATAGAGTCTCCTAATGAGACTCTCTGCATTAGTTATCTATTGTGTAACAAATTACCCCCAAACTAAGTAGCTTAAAATAACCATAAACCTATATTATCTTGGAAGTGCCTTGGCTGAATGATTCTTGCTTGGCGTTTATCTTGATGATTCAGTTAAGACTTTAGCTAGGGTTGGTATTATCTAAGACTTGGTAAGGCTGGAGCATTCATTTTCAAGATGGATCATTCACATGGCTTCCAAATTAATTGACAGGAAATTGTGGTTCCTCCCCCTATAGACCTCTCTGTAGGTATGCGTGGATTCCTAATTTTGTGGCATTTGGCTTCCCCAGGCAAGTGATCTCTGAGAGTACATGGTGAAAGCTGCAATAACTTTTATGACCTAACCTCAGAAGCCACATATGGTCATTTTTACAGTATCCTGTAGGTACACAGGTCAGGCCTATTCAGTATGGGTGGGAACTATATAAGGGCATGCATACCCGGAAACAAGGATCACTGGGGGCTGTCTTAGAGGCTGGCTACTATACTGTCAATGACAATTTTTATTTTTGTCACTGTCATTTTCATTTCTTGCATTCTGTTAGATTCTTTTTATATTTTTTGGCTCTCTGCTGAAAGTCATTTATTCACTTTGCCATTAGAGCACTTAACATACTGAATCGTAGTTACCTTAAATTCCCTGATAGTTCTAATATATGGGTTATCTTTGAGTGTAATTCTGCTAATTGCTTTGTCTCTTGACAAAGGGTAGTTTCCTTTGCCTTTTTGTGTTTCTCCTAATTTTTCACTGAGTATTGTGTGTAGAAAATGAGAAATTGAGGGGTGCCTGGTGGTTCAGTCAGTTAAGTATCTGACTCTGATGTCTGCTCAGGTCATGATCTTTGGGGCATGAGATCAGGACCTGCATCAGGCTCCAGGCTCTGTGGGGAGCCTGCTTGAGGTTTACTCTCCTCTCTCTCTGCCCCTCTCCCCACTTTCATATGTGCTTTTTCTCTCAAAATAACTAAATAAATCTTGAAAGAAGGAAAGGAGTGGGGGAGAAAGAAAGAAAGGGAGGAAAGAAGGAAGGAAATGAGACATTGAGATCAAGCAGCATATATGCCTGGAAATGGACATGCCTTTTTTCTGCTAAGTTATTGGTATGGGGAGTCTTGTCAATCTAGTGAAAAATCTAGTTGCAGTTAGATTTTATAATTTCGATGGTTACCTTCAGTGCAACCAGCTTCATGTTCCTCTAGCATTATCTTTGCTTTGGGGAGGCTGGGTCGCTGGAGAGTGGTTTGCAGTAGTTGGTCTTTCTTCTGCCCCTGCTCCACAGAGGGGATTTCTCATCATGCCCTCGTCCCTCCCCCAGAGCTGGACTGCTGTCAGTTGTTAGTTCAGCTTCAGTCTTAGGCAGGCTTTGTGTGCTTTGACTTCTGTGGTAGAGCTTTCTCAGTGATCCTACCCCTTCTCCATATGGCAACCAAATTCTACCTTGTATGTTGGGTGACTGTTATACAGAAGAGTTTTCTGCTCCTTCCTCAGCAGAACTTCTCAACCATGGTGCTATTAACATTTTGGCTGGATAATTCTTTGTTGTGGGGGCTGTTCTGCGCATCGCAGGATAGTTAACAGCGTCCCTGACCTTTACCCACTGGATGCTAGTGGCATCCTCCCTCCAGTTCTGATAACCAGAAATGTCTCTGAACTTTGTCAACCCCTGGATGGGGACCACTGTTCTAATAGCATGGGTATAGGATCCTTGACCTAGGGTACTTATTTACTCCTCCTTCAGGGTAAGAGTTTTTTCTTTCTACCAATTGTCCCCCAGTTACAATGGGTCTTTGTTTTTTTTTAAAAGATTTTATTTTATTTATTTAGTTGACAGACAGAGATCACAAGTAAGTAGAGAGGCAGGCAGAGAGAGAGGAAGGGAAGCAGGCTCCCTGCTGAGCAGAGAGTCCGATGTGGGGCTTGATCGCAGGACCCTGGGATCATGACCTGAGCCGAAGGCAGAGGCTTTAACCCACTGAACCAAACAGGCACCCCTGCAATGGGTCTTTAAAAGTTTGCTACCCCTCAACTAGTGGCTTAAGGCTTTTGTTCTATTCGGGAATCAGGGCTGGTGGGCTTTGTAGCTGCAGCAACGGCCACTTTCCCTTTCCAGGCTTGCACCACTGATGAAGGTTCTCTCAGCTCTCCTGCCTGTTGCCTGTCTTTCTTGGGATCATCTGATGTAGGATTGCAGTAGTGAAGAGCCTGTGAGTAGGAATGAACTCTGCTTTGGGTCTGTGTCTCCTACTGGTTTTTGTACCTTAATGCTAGCTCACACTTGGCTTTCAGTAATTTGTTAAACATTTGAGCTGACTTCTTACCTGTTTATATAGTACATGCTAAAACTTCCTCCCATGCTCTGCCACAGGTAACCTAACTTCCAGTCTCTCCTCGGAAGGACCAGTCTTTCCTTGGATTTCAAGACTTTTGATCAATTCGTAATCTCAACTCAGTTCAAGAAAAGTTATGATTTTGTAACTTATCTGGCTTTTTCTTGTTTTTAGGATGGGAACAAAGTTCTACCCCGCTTTTATATCCTAGGCAGAAGTGGAGTCCTATAGCTTCTTTATTACCCTTTTCCGTAACCTGAAACATGTTTTTATTTTAAAAAGGAAAAGCATTTATTCAGACATTTTACTGTTATCCTAAGAATTTCAAAAGTGGTTCATGCTTGTTGGAAAACAATTAGAATCATAAAGATGCATATAAAGTAGAAAGTGAAATTTCTTTTTCCTTCATTTTGTAATCCCTAGAAATAAACATTATGAGTTTGGAGTTTTTTATCCTCCAAGAATTCTTGTAATACTGTATTATAGACTTCATTTTAATAATAGGATTCCATTATAATTTAGTATTTTGTAACTTGATTTTTGTACTTAATAATATATTATGACATTTTTTTCTAGGTCCTTACATGCTGATCTACTTAACAATGTATTTTCTGTAGTTTGGGAAATCATTTGTGAGTACACCATTCAATTAATAGCTAAATAATATGTTTTCACAGTTGAACACTAATGCATAGGAAATAAAACTGTTCAACACATCGAAATTATAGTTTGAATTTTCCGAGTCTTCAGACTATACTAAAGAAGTGAGGGAGAAACATATATACTTAGTATTTTGTTGGCCTCTGAAAGTTTGTGTGCTAATAAAGCTAACTATAATACAAGGGTCAGCAAATTCTTTATACAAAAGGCCAGATAATAAATATTTTAGGCTCTCTATTGCATATTTTGTAGTTCTTCAAAATTTTAAAACCATCTTAGCTTGTGGGCCATGCAAAAATAAGCCATGGACTGAATTTGATCCAGGCAAGGGTTGTAGTTTCCTGACCCCTGCTCCAGTATGTTGGAAGTACTTTCTTTCTTCACCATTCTCTCCACTCTGCCTTGCCTTTCAGCACCCCTCCCTAATCCATCAATTTTAGTATAGCTTGGTTACCGAAACGTATAAGCTCTGAAATTCAGACCTCAGCTCTACCACTAAATAGTGACCTTTGGCAAGGAGCTAACTTCTCTGGCCTTCAGTTTTACCCCTTAAGAAATGAGGATGATAATGCCTGCCTCATTGTGAGAATTACACTGTTATTCACCAGATATGATCTTGAGAACTTATTATATGTCTGGCGCTATTTAGGAATAGCAAGTGCCTGGCCTCATGTAGTCTACAGGGGGATTCTGTGTTGATCAGGTTACTTTTGGTTGCAAGTGACAGAAAATTCAGTTCAAAATGGCTTAGGGAAAAAGTAGGTTTTCTTTTTTGTTTGTTGTTATTTTTTATTTGTTTTGTTTGGCTTATGTAACTGAAGATTACAGATTTAGGCCTGCCTTCAGCTGCACATGGATTCTAGTGCTGGTCTACCCAGAATCTCTTTCCATTTGGTGGTTCTGCTTCTCTTTTAGGGAGGCGTTCACCATGAGGCAGCTAAAATGCCATTGACAACTCCAAATCTTCATTCTCTTGGCTCATAAAGCCCATTATGGAGAGCTTTTCCTTCCAACATCCACATAAGAGTCCTGAGATTGACTATGTACTCTAATTTGTCTTGTGATCCCATCCCTGTAGCCCAAGGGATAGAAAAGTTTGGTTGGCCAGAATGAGCCTTATCCTCATCTCTGGGAATAGGTCATCCCCACGCAAACTACATAGACTACATTAGAAGAAGGGGAAGCTGGAACAATGGATAGGCAAAAACATTTCCACTAGAGACCTTAAATCACCATACAGCTGTATAATTATTAACTCCATAGTTGCAACAGAGGTAAAGTGCTATGATGGTGTTCCCTGGGATGGCCTGATCCTGCTGGGTTGTAGGCAAGGAAGGAGACTTTGGCCTGAGCTGAGAAGGAAGTGAAGCTATTTACTAGGCAGAAGGATTAGGGTGGGCATGTGTAGGACCAGGAGAAAAACAGGTGCGAAGGGCCCCTGGTGGGTAATTGGCATGAAAAATCTTATGTACTTAGAATCGAAAGAGAGAGAGGAAAGTTAAGAGAAGAACTGGGAGATGGTCAGGCCCTGACTTGCAGGACCTGAGAGGTGTGTTTAGGGGTTTGATCTTTGTCTGAAAGCCATATTAAATGGGATAGAAAGAGATAATTAATGGCAAGTACTTAGAACAGAGCTGAACCTGATAATGTGGTCTGTTAATAATCTTATTAACTAAATATCTACTAAAATACTATTGGCATAGATATTCCCCCTTCTTTTCTAAACATGTACTTAACATACATTTATTTATTTATTTACAAATATTTTTAAAAATTGAGATAAAATTCACATAACACAAAACCATTTAAAAGGTACAATTCAGTGGCATTTAGTACATTCATTCATCATGTTGTGCAACCATCATCTCTATCTAGTTCCAAAGCATTGTATCACTCCTAAAAGACTCCTGTATTCATTAGCAGTCATTCCTCATTGTCTCCTCCTTCCCAGCCCCTGGCAATCACAAGTCTGCTTTCTGACTCTGTGAATTTACTTACTCTGGATACTTCATTTAAACAGAATCTAATAATATGTGACCTTTGTGTCTGGCTTCTTAATTTTAGCTTAAAGTTTTTTGACTTCCATCCAAGTTGTAGCATGATTCAGTATTTCATTTCTTTTTATGGCTGAAAAATACTCCATTCTGTATGTATACTGCATTTTGTTTATCCATTTATCCATTGCTGGACACTTGGGTTGTCTCCACATTTTGGCTATTGTGAATAGTGCTACTATGAACATTCATGTAGTATTTGTTTGAATCTTGCTTTATTCAGTCCTTTTGGATATACTTGGGAATGGAATTGCTGGCTCATACGACAGTTCTGTTTAACTTTTTAAAGAACTGCCAACAATTTTTCACAGCAACTACACCATTTTACATTCCTACCAGCAATGTGTGAGGGTTTTAATATCTCCACATCCTTGCTGACACTTGTTATTTTCGATTTTTTAAAAAAAGATTTTATTTATTTATTTGACAGAGATCACAAGTAGGCAGAGAGGCAGGCAAAGAGAGAGGGAGAAGCAGGCTCCCTGCTGAGCAGAGAGCCTGATGCAGGGCTCGATCCCAGGACCCTGAGCCGAAGGCAGAGGCTTTAACCCGCTGAGCCACCCAGGCCCCCCTGTTATTTTCCATTTTTTAAACATTGTAGCCATCCTAGTGGGTATGAAGTGGTATCTCTTTGTGATTTTGATTTGAATTTCCCTAATGATTAGTGGTACTGAATGTTTACTCATGTGCTTGTTGGCCATTTGTGTATCTTTGGGGAACTGTCTATTCAGGATCTTTGTTCATTAAAAAATTTGGTTGTTTGTCTTTTTGTTGTTGAGTTGTAAGAGTTTTTATGTATTCTGTATATTAGATGCTTTTCATGTGTATATGATTTACAAATATTTTCTCCCATTTTGTGGGTTCCTTTTCATTTTCTTGACTGCTTTTTTGTTGCATAAAGTTTTTCATTTTGAAGAAGTCCAATTTATATATTTTTCTTCTGTTACCTTTGATGCTGCTATATTTAAGAATCCATAGCCAAATCCAAGGTTATGAAGATTTATACCTATGTTTTTTTCTAAGTGTTTTTATTTTTAGCTTTTATGTTTAGATCTTTGATCTATTTGGAGTTAATTTTTACATAAGGTGTGAGGTAGGGGTTTAACTTAACTTTTTCATATGTGGATATCCAGTTTCCCTCTTCTTCATTCATTGAACATCTTGTTGAGAATCAATTGACCATAGATGCATGAATGATATCCTCCTTTAAAATAAACTAACTATAAGGAAATAAACCTACAAAGTTAATTGTTGTGCAGTCATATTGGCTTGTTTCATAGGTCTGTAAACTGTAAGGGTAAGAACATTATTAGAGTTGAATATGTTGTGGTAAATCAGAAAATAGATTAGTAAGGAGGAAGGGCAAAGCACTTTAACCCCCGCCCCCCCGCCAGATCCTCAGTTTGCTTACTTTTATAATGGGGGTTTGGGACTTTGATGAGCTCCAGGATCTGTCCCAGCTGTTTTTCTTTAATAAATAATTTACTGCCTGAATTCTGGGTTAGGTATTGTACAAGAGGCTGGGGACACAGCTGTGAGCAAGACAGGTGAGGACTTGTGACCACTTGGAAGAACAACACCATGGTCTTTAGGCTTTGTCTCTACAAAATCAAATATTAGATCCCTAAATAAAGCTCGTGGATAAATCCGTGAAAAGAAAATGATTAGGGTTGCAGTCTGAAAACTTTGAACGTGGAACAGAGACGTCAGAGGGCTGTCACCTCCTGGGTCTGCTCACGTGCTGGGGTAAGGAGGGGCTGTGGGCTGATGGTAGAGAGCCTTGTGTCATATGGGACAGGCCAGCAAAGCATGCCTCATGTTCTGATCCTCATTTTTCTATTGGCCTAGTCATTGTCCTCATACTTGGATCGTACTCAGACCTATTCACTCGAGAGGTTCATTTTTGTAAAACATTTTAGGATGGATCTGTGGTATCTTTTAGCTTTAAGGGTTTCTTTATTATGTGTTAAATCCTATAATTTATAGGCCAGTGAATCTCAACCAGGGAATATTCAGAAATATGAGGCAACCCTTTTCTCTTCCGAATGACAGGTGGTGGTACATTATTGTCATTTAGTGAGGGAAGGGATAAGGATGGTCAATGTCCTGCACAAGAAAGAAATGTCCTGCACACAATGCTAGCAGCGCCTCTGTTGAAAAGCATCCTGTGGACAAAGGATATTCACCACCCTCCGGAGGAAAATATAATATGTTACATTATCATATATGATATCCACTATATAGCAGCATAAAGTAAATTGTTTTCTCATTGATATATGACACTGTTTCATAGCCATTTTTAAGGAATCATTGGTCTTGAAGGTTAAGAATACTTACATTTTGGCTACAGAATCCCTGCTTTAAGCCCATATCAAGTAAAAGGAGAGAAATGGTATCAGCAAACTAACTGTAAAACTTAAAATTTTCCTCTCTTTTGAAAGAATCTGAGGATAAGAAGCCAACTATGGAGTTCTTCATGGAAAAGGTTGAATTTTCATTGTAAAACTTTGCTCCGGTCAGTGTTTTGAGGAGGGACTAATGAAAAATACAAAAACTTGCATAAACATCTGACTCTTTAAAAAGGCTATTACATCCTGCAGGGAGTGGTTACTATGCCTAGAGATTAATTTTTCTTTCTTATTTTTAGACAGATAAATCTGTCTAAAAGGGAAGAAATCTGTCTAACAGGGAAGAAGAGAATCACCTTTCTGTAACATTACTGAATAATGTAATTTAGTTAGAACATCAAAACAAAGCACAAAATACCTTCCCACCCTAACCTCCTGAGTTCCTTAGGCTGAATTTTCATCCTATGAGATCATTTTGGTTACTAGTAAAGACTTAATTTCTAGCCACTGTCCTTTATCTGTTATTTTTAATAAGAAGGAGATAAATCACTTCTAAGACCCTCCTGAATTTTGTTCCCTCCAGGTTTAGAAATGAATAGTCAACTGGATGTCTGATTAACATAGACCTGAGTGAAACTGATGTTTGCAGAGTGTGTCCAGGGAGCAAGGAGTGTATTGGCCAGGTCAAATTGTGTGCAGAGGGCTATGGAGTTGGGACACCAACTTTTATAGGTAATGGATGTGAACTTTCCAAGGTATATCATAACAAAAGCTATTTTGGGGGAAGGTTCATTTATCTGTTGTGCATCATAGCTTTGAAAGTGAAGTAAGATCGTAGTACTTCGGGCCCGAGTTGTGGTTGTGGCAGTAGGGATGTAAGGGAGGGTGACAGTGGAAAGAGAACCATTCCTTGGCCATTCTTGGCTCTTCGAGCACTAGTGTCTCAGAACCTTGCCAGGTGCATGCCAGGGCTCAAGTGCTGGTTCCTAAGGAGTGTGTAATTCCCATGATTTAGGTACAAGCCTGCTTCCTGCCCCCGTGGGTCATTTGGAAGTATACTGCTTCAATGTTTTTACTTGCCAGGGCTGAAGAACATTCTGTTCTTCCGTACTTACTTCACAGCACAACTCTTAACTGTTCTCAAGGTTCACTCATATTTAGGTAGTGTGCCTGTAGGACTGTGCCTGAGTTCTTATTTTTTGTTTTAGTGTATCTGTGTTTATCTTTACTTATTTGCTTGTTTTTTTTCCCCTGTGTGGTATGAATAGCTTTGAAGATATAATATGAGCAAGGAATGGGAAATATTATCATACACATTTGAGAGTCAAGCAAGTTTTACCCATAGTCTGTAATTATGTCTTTACCTTCTTCTGATGACTAAGTAGGATTTGAGAAAGAGATTCATTAGACTATCAGAAGACTGAAGTAAATAAATCTTCATTGCATTCAGTCTGATTGTGGCAAGGACTACAAGTGACCAGCCTTATACACTGTAGTTCCCCACAGGGTATAAGGCTGGTGCATAGTGTATAAGGATTATGGTCCCCCATAGTGTTCAAGAAAGTCAGGGTTGGCACAGTTTATAGGTCCGCAGGCCCTGTGGTGGTGAGTGAGGCGGTGGCCTCAACTGTGCCCCAGACACCATGGGGCAGTTATAAAGGAAAAAATCATTGAGAAGATATTCCACAGTGATCTGTTACCTTGTGCCTTTAATTTCTGGACTTGAATATGAAGTTAAGTGTGCTGAGACAGAATGTGAAAAGGCTATGGGCTTTGATCTGAGCCACAAAGTGTGGCATTAGGTTAGTGTCACTCTGAATCTCCACTTTACCTTTTCATTTGGGGAGTTTTTCCTTTACACCAAACTGCAAATAGTATAGAGTGAACTCTTTTTCAGAGTTAACAATTGTCTTTTTTTCTGATGTCTTCAAGTCTGGAAGGCTGAGTCGAGCTGTGTTATAACTTTAAGTTAGGTCTAGGGTGTTCTTGCTGGTGTAGACCTGATTGGTAAGGAGTGGATGGTGAGGTAACCTATTTTTTCAGAGCAGTGTGGGAAGATACAGCTGTTGTTGATAGGTAGTTGTGGCCTTTGCCTTACTGATGAGCTAGGTGATGATGGAAAAAGCATGTAGTCTAGCATGACCCACTACTGTATCCAAGGGCAGCCCCAGCAGACCCTTGTCATTTCTGAAGAGAGTATCATAAGGGCGAGGTAGGCTGATGCTTGGACTGGAGTTGGTAGGGACAGGGCTGCAAATGGGATTGTGTGCTTCAAGTTCCACAACAAAGCTTTTGATGAGGAGGGACTGATGCTCTTGAAGGTTCTGCTCTGTTCTCAAGCCTGGGTGGTTTTCCTTCCAGGGTGCTTTAGCACATCAGCCATCCCTGTAAAAAGTGTAGAAAGGGGAAAACCTGACTAATTTAATTGTCCCAATACCCATTTGTTGTATTTTTGTGTTTACATTGGTCTTCTTTCATGTGTAATTTTTTGTAGGGTAATTATAGCGTGTGTGTGTGTGTGTGTATTTCTTATTCTACTTGTTTCATATCCTACTTATATTAATCAACATCTAACACTTTTCTGTTAGAGTCTACAGTTGTTCTTTTTCTTTTTTTTTTTAAATTTATTTTCAGCATAACAGTATTCATTGTTTTTTCACCACACCCAGTGCTCCGTGCAATACGTGCCCTCCCTATTACCCACCACCTGGTTCCCCCAACCTCCCACCTCCCGCCCCTTCAAAACCCTCAGGTTGTTTTTCAGAGTCCATAGTCTCTCATGGTTCATCCCCTCTTCCAATTTCCCTCAACTTCCTTCTCCTCTCCATCTCCCCATGTCCTCCATATTCTTTGTTATGCTCCACAAATAAGTGAAACCATATGATACTTGACCCTCTCTGCTTGATTTATTTCACTCAGCATAATCTCCTCCAGTCCCGTCCATGTTGATACAAAAGTTGGGTATTCATCCTTTCTGATGGAGGCATAATACTCCATTGTGTATATGGACCACATCTTCCTTATCCATTCATCCGTTGAAGGGCATCTTGGTTCTTTCCACAGTTTGGCAACCGTGGCCATTGCGAGTCTACAGTTTTTCTAGTGGCTGTGTAAGTTTATTGAGTGGGTACACCAACGAAATCAAGTATCATTTATCCATTTACATTAAGGTAATTACTGATGGGGAAAGACTTACTCTTCTTACTATGCTCTTTTGTTGTTTTCTATATTTTGTCCCTTTTCCCTCTCTTGCTGTCTTCCTTTTTTATTTCTTTGTTTTCACTTTGATTCCTTTCTCTTTTTCTTATGTGTATCTTTTATGTAGGTATTTTCTTTGTGGTTACCATGAGGATTACATAAAATATAGCAACTTATTTTAAACTGAACAGCTTACTTCAATTATATATAAAACTACTCTTTTACACCCCCACTTTATGTTATCAGTGTCACAAATGACCTATTTTTGTACTTTGTTTACATTAACATAGTTTTGCAGTTAACAGTTTTTTTATTCTTTCATCTTTTAAATTCTGTACCAGAATTGAAAATGATGTATGCACCCTCATTACATTCTGTATTTGTCTACATATTTACCTTTACCAGAAAGCTTTATATTTTCTTATGCATTCTTGCTCCTATCTATCATTTCAACTTGAAGGATTCCTTTTAGTGGTTCATAGTGTTAAAGTCCCTCAGCTTTTATTTACCTGAGAAGGTCTTACTTTCTCCTTCATTTTTTAAAAAAGATTTTATTTATTTGACAGAGCCACAGCTAGAGAGCTTCTCCCTCTCCCACTTCCCCACAGGGGGAAGCAGGGGGAGTGGGAGAGGGAGAAGCAGACTCCCCGCTGAGCAGGGAACCTGATGTGGGGCTTGATCCCAGAACCCTGGGACCATGGCCTGAGCCGAAGGCAGACGCTTAACAACTGAGCCACCCAGGCACTCCTTCTTCATTTTTGAAGGACAGTTCTGCCAGATACAATATCTCTTTGTCACCTTTTTCTTTTCAGCACTTTGAATATATTGCCCTACTATATTCTGATTTTTTTTTGATATTTTTGCTGAGAAATCTGCTGATAATTTTATGGGAGCTTCCCTTTATGTGACAAGTACTTTTCTCTTGCTGTGTTCAAGATTCTTTCTTTGTCTTTGAGTTGGCAGTTTGATTATGTGTCTTAGTGTAGGCCTCTTTGGGTTTGTCCTTGTTGGAGTCTTTTGACCTTTTTGAATTTGGATGTGTATTTCCTCCCTCAGAATTGGGAAGTTTCTGGCCATTATTTCTTCACATAAGCTCTCTACCCCATTCTTTCTCTGTTCTTCTGAGACTCCTAAAGTGCACATATTTTTGCTTTACTCAGTGATATATATCCCATAATCCCCTTAGCTTTCTTCACTTTTCTTCTTTTTTCTTTTTTATTCCTCTGAGTTAATAATTTCAAATGACTTGTCTTTGAGTTTGCTCATTCTTTCTTCTGATTGGTTGGTCACATCTGTTGCTGATCCACTTTAATAAATTTTTAAATTCAGTTATTATATTCTTCGGCTCCAGACTTTGTTTCTGTCTCTTTGTTGGCATTTTTATTTTGTTCATGCATTGTTTTCCTGGTTATATGTAGTTGTCTATGTTCTCTTGTAGCACACTGAGCTTCTTAAGATGGTTATTTTGAATTATTTGTAGGGTAATTCACAGATCTTTGTTTCTTTAGTGTTGGTTCCTAGAAATTTATTTTTTTCCTTTAATTTGTTCATATTTTTCTGTTTCTTTATGAGCTTTCTCTCTCTCTCTCTTTTTCCTGTGATTTGTGCATTTGAGAAAACAGCCACCTCTCCCAGTCTTTATAGACTGGGAAAGACTTTCACTAATCAACCTGGGTAGAGATTCTGAGAACCTCTGGGGATGCATCTTCTCCTCGCTTGTGTGTGTAATTTCCCAATTAGAGAGGTTTGTCAATTTTTTAAACCAGTTTTTCAGGAGCTTGTCATTTATTGCTCCTTCTGGAGTCTGTGTGCAATACTGCAGGTTCTGTGGCACGACATTACACCCTTGAGCTCCCTTTATTCTCCCTTTATTCTCTCACCCCTAAGCCCCCAGACATCTAAAGTATGCCAGTTCCCCATGTTTGTCTGAGCCAGATAAGACAGAAATCAGTCCCTCAGGCAGTCCCTACCCCCAAAAGCTAGAATTTCAGATATACATTCCATTTTTTCTCTTTCCCTCCCAAGCCAGAAGCTTTTCCCCCTGATTGCACTGAGCTGTGCTAGCATGGGGAAGGGCTATTTTAGATGAAATGCAGCGACTTTTCTTACCTATTTCAATTTGAATTTCAATACCTATTTCTTACCTATTTCAACCTATTGACCTTGTTCTTGGCTTTGTGCCGGAGGTACTGCAGCTTTCTAACTGGTTTGTGGAGTTGCCATAAAGGCTTTTTGGACTGTATATTGTCCAAATTGTCAAGTTTTTATCTCTGTGGGAGAACGGAGGATGGGACTTCTTATTACACCATCTTGTTGATGCCACCCTGTAAGGGTTTCATAACAAAAGAACCAGATCTTGATATCAGAGAGCATTCTGTTCCACAGCTCTAAATGAATCCATTTTTCCATGTTCATCTCTCTTTTTTTCCCCTGGAGAGGCTCCTGCAACAGTGGAATTCAGTCAATCTAAATTAAATGTCATTTAGAAAACAGTGATCTTATTTCTACTTGTACTTCGCTATTATAACTGAAACTTGGTCAATCATTTCTATAGATCATTCTTCCAGATTTTGAGTTACCTTTATAAGGGCACACTTACTAAAAATGGAAATCCTAGGTATAAGTCTCTTTCTGGCTCTTAAAATTTGTCTGAGTGGAAGTGTAAATACCCTTTACTCATTTAGGAGCACCCAATTAAGGGATGCCTTGGTGGCCTAGTCAATTACGCATCTGCTTTCAGCTCAGGTCATGATCGCAGGGTCCTGGGATCAAGTCCTGCACTGGGCTCCTTGCTTAACAGGGAGCTGCTTCTTCCTCTGCCTGCTGCTCTCCCTGCTTGTGCTCTTTCTCTCTGACAAATAAATAAATAAAAATCTTAAAAAAAATGCACTAATTAAGAATGTTTGATTTTAAGCTTGCCAATATTAGGTATGTTAACCTTTAAAATCCTTAGTAAAGGGGTGCCTGGGTGGCTCAGTGGGTTAAGCCTCTGCCTTCGGCTCAGGTCATGGTCAGGGTCCTGGGATCGAGTCCCACGATCGAGTCCTGCATCTGGCTCTCTGCTCAGCAGGGAGCCTGCTTCCCTCTCTCTCTCTCTGCCTCCCTCTCTGCCTACTTGTGATCTCTCTCTGTCAAATAAATAAATAAAATCTTAAAAAAAATAAATCCTTAGTAAATTGATAAATGAAAATTGAGACTTTATTATCCAAATTTGTAATAATAAACATGTCATTGTTCTAACATTGGCATTCTTAATTTGGTTTCTAAAGTAACTATAAAACCAAGTGAGCAACTGTCCTTTTCTCTAAACCTAAAAAAAAAATGGAAACCCAAATCTCTGTTTTAAAGGACACTGTAAAGTTCTTTTGGAAAGATGGGGATGATGCTTTAGTAAAAACTGGAGAGTTGAAGTAATATTGATTATATATTATATAGATATAAATTTAAACCTGGATATCTATCTAAACCTACCTCTCTGTAGATGGAAACTTAATTGTCCTTTATGCCTTAGAACTTGTAGGTTGTTAAGTTAAATTAATGCCCAAAGTAAAAATAAGCAAGTGTCTAGCATAAATGTTTTCATTTTGTGAAATCTGTTAAATGAAATATATAAATACCAACTAAGGAAGTAATATTTTTATTGAATCACTCAGTTGACAACATGATAAGTGCATTTGAAAGTAACCATGGCATGCATATTTAATGCTTGGAAGATAGTAAATACTTTTGCAGTTGTAATATTGGCTTCTAGTTTTTTTCACTTTGCCGATGAAAGTGGTCATTATTGGTGGGTGGTCATTATTTACCAAACATTAGATACCATGTACTCTACAGAACACATAGGGTCCTGTCTTTTTAAGAAGTATATTGTAAGGCATATGAGGGAATCTGGGAATTTAATATTAGTAAAAAATAAGGAACACCTGGGGCAACACTCCATGCTGGTAGAAGTCCAAGGGACCCCGGCATTTAGGAGGGGGTGCTGTGTAAGCATCCCAGGATTGTTTGTCTCGCCTCCCACTCTTGGGCTTCCTACTGCTTGCCTAGTGGCATAGGCACCCTGAGATTCATATCTGCTTACTCTGAACTGCCTCGGTTGTGTTTATTTTCATTGGAAAGTCAATATTCAAAGACTTGTTGCTCAGTATATCTGTTTGAACAACTGGGGAAAAAAATCAAAAGGTTTCTTTCAAGTTGGTGACTTTCACCTTTTGGGAGTTGGGTTGTGCTGTGTCAGTCCCTACTGCCCAGGGGAAATCTTCCTGTCATTCAGAAGCCCTGGTTATTAGCAAGCAGTGAATTGCACATTTGTGGGAGGGAATGTGTCTTGGATACTTGAGTAGCGTTACTGCTGTCTTGGTTGAGGAGGCAGCTGCTGCCTGTTCCCTCTGACTAATAAGAAAGATTATGCGTGAGGGTGGGAGAGGAGGAAAGATGTGCTGCCTTCTGCTTGCCCACTTTAGCATTCGCAGTGAGTGTGGTGCAGGTGACTCAGGGTGAGGCAGTGTGGCCTTCCTGGAGAATACCTTACACCTTTTCCTGCTGAGGAAATATACACAAGCCTTCCCTGAATAAAGAATCTTTTCCTGCTATTTATTAGTATGTTGCATGGACTTGTCTTGGGGACGTTTTACATTTCCTTGCTTTGCTTACAAGTTCAAATGAGCTACAGTGTCCCTTGCCACATAAGTTGGTAGGTGGGGGGTAGGACTCTTCTCCCTCCAAGGATCCTGGGTATCTCTCCATGACTCTGAGCATTGCCAGAGCAAGCCCTGCATTACTGGGGGACCCTCCCTACTCCCCATATACCCAGGGACTCCCAAGGCTGGCATGGCTCTTCTTTCATCTTGGCCAATGAGCCCCTGCTAATGGTGAGTACAGTATGTTGATCCCTTATCATTTACCAGTCTTGTGTCTTAGACTTTACACATAATCCCATTCAGCCTTCACAACAACCTTGTGAGGTGGGTATTATTATTATTTATTCTGTACCTGTCTCTCCCAACCCCACCCCATTTATTGTAATCTCCATACCTTGGGAACATTTTTTGCTGTTTCATGTATTGCTTGATCCCCAGCACCTAAAACAGTACATGGTAGGAACTTAATATTAACATTTGTTGATGACTCAGTGGATTGTCTGTTTACAAATGAGATATTAAAAACCTTATCCAAGAGCCCACAGATAGTAAGTGGTAGTGATACATTTGGATTCAGGTCCTCCATACTGTTAGGCTCTCTTGCCCCTTTTAGGGGAAGGTGGGACAGGCTTGGAAAGAGGGAGTGCAACAGGGCTTGAGAATGTGGAGAGAGCCTTTCCCCGGCGCTCCTGGGCAGTTCAGCCTCCTCTCTCTTCTTGTCTGGGTCTCTACCCCTTCCTCATACCTTAGTCCAACACTGGACATCCTGCAGGCTAGACAGAACTTTCTACTTTCTGTCCTTGGAAGGAGATACAGCGAGATGACTTTGCTTTATGCTGCCCCCTTTTTTTGTGTTTGTTGGAGAAGCAAGGTGAGCCCCAGGGCCAAGCAGGGCAGTGAATATCTGACTGACTGCGCCAGGGTCAAGACACTTGGCTGTTAGAAGCTGGAGAAGACAGACCAGGAGTTGGAGTCAGTTTGACCATGAGGCAAGGTGGCCTTATCCCTGGTCCTTTGGGAGCTGAAAAAAGAAAATCCCAAAGTTGAGAAGGACAAGGTTGCCAAGCTGCCCCCTTCCCTCTACTCAAAGTAAGCAGGCAGCTGGTAGGTGAGGGGGAAAGATGGGAAAGGATCTTTCCAGAAAATCCCCCTGGGCTGGGGTATTGGCTGTGAATGATGTGGGAGGGGAGAGGAAAGTGTCCCATGTGCCCTGTGGGTACAGCTGAGCCACAGGTACCCCTGTCGAAACAGCATGAAGCCCAGCAGCCTGGGGCCCCTGCCGCATCTGAGGGGCTGGGAGCACTTTATTTCTTCCCAAGTTTTTGATCATTCTCTCCTTTAGCTGACCCTTGAAACATTCTGTCTGGTTGTGGTAAAATATTACTAATGACAGTCAATTACATGATTGGAATTCCTATTCACATTGAGATATGGGCTGGGCTAGCTTTTGGTAAGTCTTTGATTGTAACACAAAGCTTCATGTGTTTTTAGCTTTATGAATTGGTTGCTTGTGGAATATGGCCCTCTCTTCATGACTTGGAAATTAGAGGGAAGACCACATCCTATCTCCTGTACCACCTGGACCAGGGGAGCAGGCAGGCGGGCACTGTGAGCCCCGTGCTGCTGGAACCAGTGCTGGACTGGAAGCACGCTCTCAGATAACTAGTAGGAATGTTATAACCACTATGAGCACTGGTCGAGTAAGAAAATCTAAAAAATATAGTATCACCACCTTAAAATTTCTACTACTATACCCTTAAATGGAGCAATTTTTAGTCGTTCTTAAGTCTTGATCTTACTGCTATTCTTTGTGGAATTTAGGACCAGGTAGGTATATGCTCTTCTGTTTGTACCCAGATATTTTTATTAAATGTCTGCTCTCTCCCCAGCCCCTAAGTAGGGAATCCCTTTCTTTAGAGATTGGTGAAAACTGATGCCTTTTATTAATAGCGTATGAGTAATCCACCGCTAAATTACCCTGTTATTTAGATCCAATTAGCTTAATGTTTTGGGTACTTTACTGAGATGTTGTTCTGAAATATTGTAATAGGTGAAAATCACTGTTTTATTATACAAATAAAGACAAAAATGAGAAATGAAAGTGAATTATCTTGAGTCCAGCTACCCTCACAAATTATCTTTTTTTTGTTTTTCCTGTTTTCTTTTGATCCTTACAAACTTTTTAAAAAGATTTTATTTATTTGACAGACAGAGATCACAGGTAGGCAGAGAGACAGAGAGAGAGAGGAGGAAGCAGGCTCCCTGCTGAGCAGAGAGCCCAATGCGGGGCTGGATCCCAGGACCCTGAGATCATGACCTGAGCTGAAGGCAGAGGCTTTAACCCAATGAGCTACCCAGGCGCCCCTGATCCTTACAGATTTTTTAAAAAAGGTTTTATTTATTTATTTGTCCGAGAGAAAACACAAGCGGGGGAGTGGCAGGTAGAGGGAGAAGCAGGCTCCCCACTGAGCAGGGAGGGTGACCTGGAACTCGATCCCAGGACCCTGAGATCATGACCTGAGCCGCAAGCAGCCGCTTGTTTTCATTCTGTGAAATGTTATATTGTGCTTCCCTGCCTCTGCCTTGACCAAGGGTGTTATCCTTCACTGTATTTGTTCTTCTGTAATAGAGCCCACATTATTTGTGGGGGGCTCTATATGTGTCGGGAAGCTGGGCTGTGTGGGCCACCTTGGGAGAGACCTTGGAATTGGCCGTGGTCTCTGTGCCATGTGTTCCCCCACCCGCTGTCACAGGCTTGGTCCTGTGAGTTAACTAGGACTCCTCCAGCTCTTCTAGTGTAGGGACAGTTCAGAGGCCGCAGGCTGGTACCCAAGGGCTGAATCTGGCCATCTGCAGTTTTAAAAATATTTTTTTTGTTTGGATGGCTCACTTGTGTTTAAAAGTCAGGGAATTTCTGCATAAAATGTAGATTTCTACCAGTTCTTCAGAATCCAGTTATCTGCTAGGATGCCTTCCTTTCCCCGCAGCAGCCCACCGTCCACATATGGTACTGGCTTCTTGGGAACTAGGAGACTCGGGAAGCGTTGCAGTAGACTTTCCCATGGAAGAACTTTAGCTTCTTTCTCCTCGCTGAGGCTCTGTCCTAGTGATCCTTTGCCATGAGTTGGAGGACCCTCACTTTGTCCCCAGCCCAATCAGAATTTTGCTTTGCCAGAGGTGAAAATAATGATAGGACAAAAAGCCACCCCCCCACTAGCCATCCTCTTGTCCCCACTAAGGAAGAATAATGCAGCCAACAATCGTACAGGAAGTTTAGAAAACAGGTTTGCTCATTTCTAACATGGAGATGAGCATAGAAACTACCTCATAAGGCTCTAGTGATTTGGAAATGGTTTAATACAAGTAAAGGGCTTACAGAGTACCTTGCATGTTGTGTTAGCTGTGGTTGTCATTATTACTGATGGGAGTGGAGGGAAGGAGCGTCTATAAATTTAGTTTCCTATATAAGCATTTCCGTCAGGATTTCTTTTGTGTTTTCCATGGACATGTTTTATCATAGTACATAGTTGTCATTACAGTGGGTGTGGAGGTCAAGTGACTTGCCCAGAATCACTTAACATTCATCAGGGGACTGGGAGTCACACTGGTTTTATGACTTCTGGTTCAGTGTTTTGTTTAGTTTTAAGCTATTTTGTGCTGTGAAACTGTTTATCTGACTTTTAGGTCACTTGTGGATATGCTTAGTGAAGATTTGGGATATTTAAAAGTCTGAATATCCCCTAATCTGTAGATGTGGTCCAGCCTTAAAATGTCTATAAAGGACTGCTAACAAAATTACATAGCTTTACATAAGCTATTGGGTTGTTGGTGTATCTCAGTAAAAGCAGGAGCAAATTGAATGTGAGAAGCACTTTCATTGTCTTTAATTGACTGAAGGAGTTGTATCAAGGGACTTCCTGGTCAGAAAGCATTATCAAGGTTGCTTTGAAAAAGGTGAAGAGTCTCCTCCTCCTCTCCTTTCCCCTCCTCTCCTCTCTCCCTTCCCTCCTTTTCTTTCTTTTTAGAGAGAAAGAGTAAGCCATGGGGGAGGGGCAGAGGGAGAATTTTTTTTTTTTTTAAAGATTTATTTATTTGACAGAGATCACAAGTAAGCAGAGAGGCAGGCAGAGAGAGAGGAGGAAGCAGGCTCCCCGCTGAGCAGAGAGCCCGATGGGGGCTCGATCCCAGGACCCTGAGATCATGACCTGAGCTGAAGGCAGAGGCTTAACCCACTGAGCCACCCAGGCGCCCCCAGAGGGAGAATCTTAAGCAGACCCCACGCCCAGTGCGGATCTGGCTGCAGTGCTCAATCTTAGGACCCTGAGATCATGACCCTGAGCTGAAGCCAAGAATCAGATGTTTAACAAACTGAGCTACCCAGGCACCCCAGCTAAAGAGGTTTTCTTTTCTAGGCTGTGGTGAAGGTGTCTGTGCACAGAACATTTTTGTCCATTTTGTCCATTTTGCCTGCTTCTCCCTCTACCTGCCACTCCCCCTGCTTGTGTTTTCTCTCGGACAAATAAATAAATAAAACCTTTTTAAAAAAAATCTGTAAGGATCAGGGGTTCCTGGGTAGCTCAGTGGGTTAAAGTCTCTGCCTTCAGCTCAGGACATTTTGTCCTGAAGGAGTGTTTTTATATTCTTAAAAGTTGTAACGGCTTTTCTAAGCATGAAATGGGATCGAATGCAGAAGTGACAGATCTCCTTTAGATTAAAACACTTCTTTGAGGCACATACAGTGAACAGATTCAGCACATGTAGAATGGGAGAACATTTACAGCAGTAAAAAAAATGTTTTTAAAAGGCTAATCTACAAAGTACTGCCACAAATCAAGAAAGATACAAGAAACCTTGTGGTAAATGATCAAATATGAATTGCTGATTTACACACAAAAATATAGAGAGAGGCAAGTAAACGTATGAAAATCTAAGTCTTTGTTCCCCCATCAAGTTGGAAAAATCAAAGATTGATGACAGTCTGGTGAGTATATTCTTATCTACTCGGGGTGGATTTGAGGGGATTAGGGATCATTTCCTAGGACAGCCATAGCAAATGACCACAAACTTGGTCACTTAAAACAGTGGGTTTAAAAAAAAACAAAAACCAAAACAAAACAGTGGGTTTATTTTCTCACAGTACTGGAGGCTAGCTGGCGGTGCTGAACACCCTCTGAAGGCTCTAGGGGAGCATCTGTCCTTGCCTCTTTCTTGCTTCTGGTGCTCGCTCGTATCCTTGGTGTTCCTCAACTGGCAGCTGCCTCACCCCAGTCTCTGCCTGTATTACCAGGTGGCTTTTTCCCCACTGGGTCTCTTCTGTGTCTCTGTGTCCATATCTCCCCTCTCTTTCTATTATAAAGACACCAGCCATTGGGTTTGGGGTCTTCACTAATCCAGTATGATCTTATCTTAACTCGGTTATGTCTGCACAGGTCCTATTTCCAGATAAGGTCACACTCACAGGGACCTGGGTAAGGACTTTTTTTTTTTTTGGTGGGGTTGTGTGCACAATTTAACCCACAATGCACTATTTATTTAAATAGGCATATGCTTCAATTTCATCCCTAGGATTCTGCCCTAGGAAAACAATCTCCATTTGCACGAAAGTATACATTCAAGGCTGTTTATCATAGCACTGTTTGCAATCATAGAAAACGTGAAACCACCCATCTTTCAAAAGGAGAGTAGAAAACCAGAGTTTTTTTTTTTTTTCAATATATAAAATCTGTTATATATTTATAGGCTAGAAATTAGCAATCCAAAAATGTAATAAACAAAACAATATCATTTACAATAACATCAAAAATAATAAAATATTTAAGAATATATTTATCAAAAATGCTGAAAACTACAAAACATCATTAGAAAGGATTAAATAAATGGAAAAACATCCATATTCATGGATTGGAACACTTAATATTGATTTATAGATTTAATGTAATACCTATGAAATTTCTACTTCCTCTTTTTGCAGAAATAGATGGGATGATTCTAAATCTCACGTGTAAGAATAGAAAAAATCATCTTTAAGAAGATGAACAAAGTTGTAGGATTCATACTTCCTAATTTCAAAACCTACTAAAAAGCTACCATAATCCAAAGTGTGGTGGTACTTGCATAAACATAGACATATTGATGAGTGGAGCAGAATTAAGATCTCAGAAATAAACTCATACATCTTTGGCCAATTAATTTTCACTAGAATGCCAAGACAATTAGAATTGTCTTTTCAATGGCTAGTGCTGGATATCCACATGTAAAAGAATGAATTTGAGCCCTTCACACCATACACAAAAATCAAGTCAAAACTGATCAAAGATCTAAATATAAGAGCTAAAAATAACATTCTTAGAAGAAAACGTATGTATAAATCCTCATGACCTTGAATTAGGCAGTGGAAAACCAGAGTTTTATGTAATGGCATATTACACAGCTTTGAAGAAGGAGGTAACTCCATCTATACTGATCTAGAAAGACATCCTTTTAAGGCCAGAGAGCAAAACTATAACTCCCCACCTCTCTCTTTGTGTCTGTCTACCTGGCCTTTTGCTGTTTGTAAGGATGGACTAACTACATGCCTATGTCCTTAAGATATGTCTGTGTTAACAAGCACAGAAAAAGTTATGGAGAAATCCCACTCGGGGGATTCATTGGCAGTAGTTCTCCAAAAATAGATGAAGAAATGAGGAGCATCTCCTTTCATAATGCAAATGGCTTTTTCTTACGATGTCCTTGACAGGCTTTGTATTGTTAGTTTGTTTTGTAGAATATATTGAGGAGTTAAAATTTTTTTTCTGCTTTGAAATATTGATATGATATGGAAATTATGTGTTCTTGAAGGTATATTAGTATTCATTCACAAACACTCTTACTTTCTCATCAATTATGAAAAAATTTTTAAAAACGGAACAGAGAACATATCACCCATTACTTTGAACTAACGAAGAATTTTTTTTTTTTTAATTTAAGGATTTATATTCATGGGTTACCTGGGTGCTCAGTTGGTTTTGTCTGCCTTCAGCTCTCGTAATGATTTCGGGGTCCTGGGATCGAGCCTGACTTCCAGCTCCCTGCTCAGCGGGAAGCCTGCTTCTCCTCACCCACTCCCCCTGCTTGTGTTTCCTCTCTCGCTGTGTCTCTCTCCGTCAAATAAATAAAATCTTAAAAAAGAGAATAAAGAGTTATATTCATTTATTTGAGAGAGAGAGAGAGAGAGCAAGAGAGAGCGCACATGCACGAGCAGGAGGCAGAGGAAGAAGCAGACTGCCCGCTGAGCAGGGAGCTGGAAGCCGGGCTGGATCCCAGGACCCTGAGATCATGACCAGAGCCGAAGGCAGACACTTAACCAACTGAGCCACCAGGCACCCAGGAAGTAAAAATCTTTTTAAGATGAATCTTTCTCTTATTTTCTTGAAAAAATAAAACGGTGTAAATATAATTGCAGTTTCCTGTGAACCCTTCCCTGATACTATTTCTCCTCATTCTTCCTTCCCTGAAGACAAAAATTACCACAAACTCGATGGGTATTATTTCTGTCTATACTTCTGTACTGTTCATACATATTTTTGACAATTAAATAAGTTTTGCATGCTTTAAAGTTTATTTAAATGTTACATGTAATTTTCATAATGCATATGTTCATATATACAGTAATATATGTTTCTTTAACTGCCTTTTTCACTTGTTTTATGATTTTTGAGATATGTTTTTATGAACATGTTAACTCCTTTTCTAACTATTTTTTATTGCAGTTAATATGAATATGTGACAGATTTTACCATTCGTTTGATGGATACTTAGGTTGTTTTAGCTTCTTGCCAGTAGATGTAATGTATCACGCAAAACTTTGTGTAGCCTCCTGATGGACATGTGAGAGAAGGAGTTCTTTGCATATCTACTCAGAGGTAACATTTCTGAATTGTAGGATTTGTGCATCTTCAGCTCTACTCGATAATGTCGTACCATCTGTCATGTTGTAATGTCCAAAGTGGTAGATCGTTTTACACATTTTCCAGCTGTATCGAGTCTTCATTTTTCCACACCCTCTTGGACACTTGGTGTCATCACAGCATTTAGTTTTTGCTAATCTGTTGAGTGTGAAACAATAAGTAGGTCATGGTTTTAATTTGCATTAAGTGCTATTAATTATTAACTGCCTGTTAGCACTAAAATTAAGCAACTTTTAATATGTCGTGTTGTTGGTGAATTGAGTTTTCCTGTTCATATCCTTCGGCCACTTTCCTATTGGATTATTCATTGTCTTCTTACTAATGAATGCTGTTTTAGAGATCTTGGTTTCTTTTCCACTAACACCCCTGCCTGATGGTTTTATATACATATATATTTCCCTCATGCTGATTTTGGTAACATTTTTTGTCTATTTTGGATAAACTTTAAAATTTTGGGCCTAAAGTTACACATAGTACAGAAACAATGTTCAAATCAGCAGTTGAACTCTCTTCATTTCCTGTGGCCAACAGTATGAACCATAACCTACCTCGCTCCACTGTTTTCCTTGATGTCTCCCCTCTATACATTTTCTTTTAGAGAGTGAAGATGTATGTACACTTAGGCACGCAGAGATCATTTTGGATAGTTTAAGTGTGTGGTATCCTTGTAGGCATGAAATTATGCTAAAAGATCCAAGGCAGCATTTCTCCTTTCAGTTGGATAGGATTCAGTCAGCAGCTAGTACTGAGGAATCTCTCAATGAGATCCAACTTTTGATTTCTGGACTGTAACTCTCATGTTGGGAGACTGTGGCCGAGTCACTCTGGAAACTTTCTAAGCTGCATCTCCTGTCTGAGCTAAATGACTTGGGACACAGAGGGAGCATATCTGCTCAAGTTGTCACCCATCCTTGTTCAAGGAAAGGGTAGGAAGGCCTCTCAGTTTGCAAGTACATGGGTCATGTTTGCCTTTGGGAAACCTCCACGTCCCCTGGAAGTAAGTGGGATTTGAAGTAAATGTAACACATAGCTCAGAAAGGGGATGGTAAAATTTCTCCAGCCTGTTGGAGGATGAGGGGAAAAACTCATAAGACACGTTACTGAGATCTTGATAATAGTTAGCTTCCCTCAGAGTGACATGCAAGCAGTCTTCTTACATTTTCTTCCTGAGTAAAATCAAGCACTGTGTCCCAACTAAACTTCACTTGGAGTGAGGTCTTCATGCTTCAGTGATGGGAATGTAGCAGATTGCAAACCAGTTTGCACAGTGCTCTGAATTTTTACTGAAAAATGCTGTGGGAAAAAACACAAGTGCCAATAATGATTATCTCTTGGAGATGGAGTCTGAATGATGTTTATCTTTTCCCTTCATATTTTTAAAAAGTTTTAACAATGAACACCTGTTACTTTTGGAAAAATAAATACATGCTGGTTTTTCAAAGGGCCTCACATGTGGGATCCTCTGGTAGATGCGAGGTGCACAGGTCACCACAGTGCTTGCTTCTTCTTCCCCCCCTTTTTTTTTTTTTTAAGATTTATTTATTTATTTTAGAGAGAGAGGAGAGAGAGAGAGAGGGAGCATGGGGTAGGGGCAGAGGGGGAGGGAGAGTCTTGAGCAGACTCCACACTCAGCACAGAGTCTGATGCAGGGCTCCATCTCACAACCCCAAGATCATGACCTGAGCCAAAATCAAGAGTTGGACACTTAACCGACTGTATTATCTGGGTGTCCCTGTGCTTGCTTCCATGTAGTAGTCAAGCCCTTAGTCGATTCACAGGGATGGGGGTCAGGTCCCATTCCTGTTCCCTGCTAGTTACATGAGATTTGGCATGTTAATTCACCTGTATGTGAGATAGATTTCCCTTTCATAGAACATAGATAATATTAATACATGATTGTCCTGAGGATTAAATAACAAGGTACAGAAAGTACTTACCACATACCAAGTACTATTTGAAATGCTGGTATAAGTTAGCATGATAATGACTTACTTTTAGAGTTTCTTTTGCCAACTTTTTTTTCTTCTCAGTATTTCTATTTTTGTTGTTTTAGCGAAGGACAAATAAGGCAGAATGGAAAATTGAATTCTCTAGAATGTAGTCCTGTATTTGTTTCTCAGAGTCCCAGTGACTATGAAGGGGTGATTACATTTTTTTCTTCTAGGTATTTCTTTTTTTATTTTAGCATATGACAAACAGGAAGGAAAAACAGGAAATGAATTGCCCAATAGTCCTGCGGTTCTGTTTCTCAAAGCCCTGGTATGGTGAATGACTTTTTTTATTGAGGTACAATGGATATACAACATTGTAAATATTATATTAGATTCAGCTGTACAACATAATGATTCAACATTTGTATGTATTGTGAAATGATCACCATAATAAGTCGAGTTAACACCTGTTATCAGAGTTACAGACTTTTTGTCTTGTGATGAGTACCTATGAGTTTTTACATCTGAGTTCAATTTAGGCAACTTTGGCTGTACTTCTCATTATGAAGGCTGTGTGAATGCCCATTTCCTGCAAGTATTAGAAAAACCATATCGGGGCGCCTGGGTGGCTCAGTGGATTAAGCCGCTGCCTTCGGCTCAGGTCATGATCTCAGGGTCCTGGGATCGAGCCCCGCATAAATCGGGCTCTCTGCTCAGCGGGGAGCCAGCTTCCTCCTCTCTCTCTGCCTTCCTCTCTGCCTACTTGTGATCTCTCTCTCTGTCAAATAAATGAATAAAATCTTAAAAAAAAAAAAGAAAGAAAAACCATATCATATGCCCATCACTTTAGGAAGGAATAAACTCAGTAGCCTCCTTGCCTGTAGTTAACCAGAATTAGGTGAACTGCCAAACCTGAGGCTTCACCCACCCCTCCCTGCAGAGAACCTTGGCTTTAGGCAGTAACCACAGGCCTGCACAAAGCCAAGTGGGTGAAACTTGTGATCTTTTTTTGAAAACGTGGCCAAGAGTGAAACAAGCACTTAGTTATTATTTTAAACATAGGCTGCAGAATGGCTTGCATTGCTATGTAATGGCATCCCAGGTAATGGAGGCTGCCAAGGAAACGTTCCCATTGCCAAGTCTGTGAGAATATCACTGTCTTCCTAAGAGGCTGGCTGGATTCCAGAGCCCTCTTTTGGGCAGTGCTCAAACCTGTCTTAGTTTATTTTGTTGTTTTGTTTTCAGGCAATAGATTTGGTCATTGCTTTTACTATGTAAGTGCTGAAATGGTATCCTAAATATCCACCTACTCCAAAGACAATCATCTGGATCCTGATTCTCTGGAGATTGCCGCAGGCACCACTGTCTACCCGTTCTCCCAAGCCAGAAGCCTGGGAGCATCCTCACCTCGTCCTCTTCCTGGCCTCCCACTTCCAGACCCCCCACATCTAACAGATCATTCCACTTCTTGTAACGCTTCTGGAATCCATCTCTCCTCTTTTGGCCCTTGCTTTATTTAGATTCTTTCTAAATGGTCATTCTAATCAGTCATTTAAAAGCCTTCAGTCATTTCCTACTGTCAACAGAATAGAAGCTGAGCTTCTTGGTGTGGTCTGCAAGCCTTCTGTGATGTGTTGCCTGCCTCATCTCTTGGTAAGGGAGATGACTACCAAACTGAACACTTCTGAGGGCTGTGAACACACCTGTGCTTTGCGAAAAGTCCTGTTCCACTTATGCAACTGACAAGGCTTTCTGTGGGCCGTCTTCAATAACTCTTCTCTTCCACTCCTCCCCTGCTCTCAGCAGAATCAATCAGGTTTTATGCCACCACTGAACCACCTACATGATTTTTTTATGGGATAAATCATGCTACATTGTGGCAGTTTATGTGGGTGTTTCTCTGTTTGGGTAAGAGCTACTTGAGGGCAAGACGATGTCAGCTTGATATTTGTAATGCCAGTGTTTGCCCTGGTGCTCAAGTCCATTGTCTAAAGAAAGATTGACCTGTGGAACTGCCATCTTTTTAATAAAGATACGCAAAATTTACATATACCACATATAAAAATAAACACATAAAAATAAACAGGAGATGGAGTAAATAAATTAGCATTTTTAAAAAATGCTAAAATGTTTTAGAAGTTAGTACAGGTCCTGTAACATTGGAATAAGAGGGACTTTCAAGTGTGATATGAAACCTATGGATTTAGAGGAATAAATGTAGGATTTGTAAAATTTCACCTCTGTTAGAGAAGAGATTCCGTGAATAAAATCAAAGGATAAGTAACAGACCAGGAAAAAATATTTACGGTGTTCAGATCATATTGAAAGAAATCTAAATAAATAAAGGACCAAGAACCCAATATTAAAATGGGCAAACAATAGGAATTAGGAAATTCACAAAAAGAAAAACCAAATGGTCAATAAATGTATGAAAAGATGATGGTATTCAGGAAAATGAAAAATAAAACAGCTGGCTATGGAAGTCAAGACAGTTACTACCCTTGAGGAGGCCCTCATGCAACAGGACAGGGGAGAACTTCAAGGCTACTAGAAAGGATTTGTGTGCTGGTTACCCAATATGTCCCCTTTGTGAAAACTCTTGTAGCCACACACTTTTTAATGTGTACATTTTCCTGTATGTATATTACTTTTCAATAGAGTGTTTACTTGCTGGACTCTCAGAAACGAGTAGCTGCCTCGTGGGCGCCTGGGTGGCTCAGTCGGTTGGTTAAGGGTCTGACTCTTGATCTCAGCTCAGGTCTTGATCTCAGAGCTGTGAGTACAAGCTCCACATTCAGCTCCACATAGGGAATGGAGCCTACTTAAAGAAAGAAAGACACAATTGCCTATTATTTTGCCTCTGAGATTGGCAAAGATGAAAAAGCATCCAGTGCTGATGAGGGAGGGGCTGGTGAACTGGGTTTTCTTCTCTATTGTCATTGGGAGTGGTACCACCGGTCCCCTGGTACTATCTTTTGGGAGGGAATATTTGTCAACTAGTTATTTAAAAATAAACTCACAGGGGCACCTGCGTAGCTCAGTTAAGTGTCCAACTCTTGATTTCAGCTCAGCTTATGATCTTAATGCTGTGAGATCTTAGGGTAAGATTGAACAACTTTTTTGAAAGTAGCTGGTGAAATGGATGCTGGTGACAACTTTGGCAACAGATTTGCAGTGAGCAGGAGGCCACTGCAAGAACTGGGCCCAAAGTTATACCATCCAGTACGGTCATGTGAACCCACGGGACTCTTGCATGCCTGCAACTCACTAGGGCTGGTGTTGGGATGTGTTGTGAAGGGTAAAATTCCTACTGGATTTCAAAGACTTACTATGGGAAAAAGAAAAGAATGTAATATATCTCAATAACTTTTAATATTGATTACGTGTTGAAATGACAATATTCACATCTATGGAGGAAAATAAAATATGTTATTAAAACTAAGTTCACAAAATTATTTTTACTTTTTAAAAAATGTGGCTGGGAGAATATTAAGAATTGCAGACATGGCTTCCATTCTATTTCTGTTGGATAGCTGGTCTATAGCTTGAGACTTCAGAGCTCTCCCTGGACTAGTCAGGACTGGTGCTAATCTCCTTGGGTGGGCCTGCCCTTTTGGTTATTGTTTACAGGGAAATACCACTCATGCTCCTTACCTTTGTACATTTGATCAGCCCAGAGTAGTGTACTGTTGTTCTGCTAGCACATTTGCTTTCAAACTGCTGAGGCTATATTTGAGTTGGAGGATCTGTGAATGTGCTGTATTAACATCATATCAAAAATGCTACTGATGGTAAGACATCTTCCAATTTCAGAAACATTAAGGAAAAAATGTGCAAATTAGATTAAAGGACATAAAGTATTTTTCTAAACCTTGACCTGTTTGATGCTAAGGGTTTCTTCCTCTGGTTAGTCAGTAAATGAATAAACCATATATTCCTGTAACTCTTGGCAAAGACCGTTAGGATTGATTGAATCCATATTTATAAAGTTGAAAGTCTGGCTGTGGGGGCAGACTGCCTGGCTCAGCTTTCACTTCTGCCCCTTGTTACCCCTGGTGGCCTGAGCCACCAGCTTGTACGACCTCTGTGTGCATAGATTTCACCCTGTGTACAGGGAGGATAATAACGGTGCCCATGACCATCCGGGGTTCAAGAGAATTGAGGAAATGTGTGGAAAATGAGCTCATTTGCGCAGCACTTGGAGGGGTGGCCTCACTTGCACGCTTTTGAACGGGGAGTATGTCATCCCCATTTTACAGACTGGGGAGCTGAGTTGACTGAGGTTATATATTTAGTTATATATACATCAGGATTTATCATATTCTCATATTTTTTTCCTGACTCTATGAGTAAATTTAAGATTTCTAGCTAAGTAAGTGCTCTAGGTCTAGTGAGGTATTTTTGCATCACTATCCTGGAATTGGATGGATGTTACATTTTGTCTGGACTCGTTACCACATTAGCTCTTCTCACAAATTTAGAGAGACCATTCAGATTCACCCAAAGTCTTGCAAATTGAGGTTTGAGAATTATTTTGGTGTGGCAGGGATTGTTTTAGGCCTGGGAGTTCTGTGAGCATGCCTAGTCCCTGTGTGTTAGTCAGAGCCATGCAAGGAGACAGAAACCACATCAGCATTTGACTAGGGACAGCCTAATAGAAGAAATTATTAACAAGTGATAGGGGATTACCTTCTAAAAGAAGATCAAAGAGAACACTAAGGAACACCCTTGGGCTGAGGGAGAATGCCAAGAAGGAGTCCCCAGCCCAGGGCTTAGGTGCAGTCTTGCTGGAGGTGTGGTTATGGCCCCGTGGATGAGACATGCTCTAATTCTCTGTGTCTCCTTGGTCTGTAGCTGTCTGAAGCTGTGGGCAGAGACTGGGCAGCAGGAAATCTTGAGCTGGGACTGGGAGCAGGAAACCTCCTGCCAGGGTTCTGATGATCTAAAGGGGCAAGCAGCCCTGGATATCGTGCATGCATCCTCCTGGCAGCCTGTGCTGAAGAGCCGGGAGAGGATGCCCTTCTCCCCACAGTGTTCCTACGGACAATGGCACGATCCCCTTTTCATCGGCCTGCCTTCTGCTGGCGCGGAGTTTCTTCCCCCCACATCTGGTTTTTCCGAGAGTCCCTTACCTACCTGTCTGTCCTCCATGGGAATGATTTTCCTGTCCTGGGTTACAGAAGAGTGTGGAGAAAGGTCATGGAGAGTATGGGGTGGGCAAAGGTGAACATAATAGGAGAGTAGCTGGCTAAGAAGAGAAGGAGAAACCTGGGGCAGGAAGGAAGGATATTCTGAGAGGTGAATACGTCTGCAGTGGGTGAATTTTGAAGGGAAGAGAGGGAATGAATGACATTGCGTCATGGGAGAGAAGACGAGAGGTGAAGGTAAGGTGAACAGGAAGTAACGTGTCATGACGTGTGGGTGGAGACGCGGCGGAAGATGAGGCGGCAGGTAAGTGGGACATGGAGACCTGGGAGGTGGATAGGCCGTGAGGTACAGAAATTTTACTTTTGTAAAAACAATACTCGTGTATATGTGAGAAGAGCTTCTGATTTTCATTAGATCTCTTCGGGATATTTTAAATCCTTTATACGGGTTGATTTGGACTCTCTTCAATATGAGTAACTGATTGATTCCATACACATTGGTCCCCTTTGCTTAGAACAGGGGTGGGAAACTCAAATCCTGCAGGGGCCTGGCTGGTCACATGAAGGGTAGCTTGGTTAGATTGAGCAGCAGTGAACTGGTATCTCTTCCAAAAGGGACAAGTGGCATTCATCCTCAGGAAGGACATCTGGTATTGGCTAGTTTTCACTTTAACCAATCAGGCAAGAGAGCACACTTTTTATTTCTGATTTTTAAATTGTGGTTCAGATTTTCTTCATCATATTGTGAGTACATGTGACCTCTGGTCACAGTGGTTTAAACAATCCTTTTTTGAGAGTTACAGTTCCCTTTGAGAACCTTTATGTCTCCTTAGCCACCTTTTAAAATTTTTATTTATTTATTTATTTATTATTATTATTTTTATTATTGTTAGGTTATTCACCATAACATACGTTAGTTTTTGATGCAGTGTTCCAAGATTCATTGTTTATGCACCACGCCCAGTGCTCCGTGTAATTCGTGTCCTCCTTAATATCCACCACCAGACTAACCCATCTACCTCCCCACCTCTCCTCTAAAACGCTCAGTTTGTTTCTCAGAGTCCACAGTCTCTCATGGTTTGTCTCCCCCTCCGATTTCCCCCAACTCACTTCTCTGCTCCATCTCCCAATGTCCTCTGTCTTATTCCTTATGCTCCACAAGTAAGTGAAACCATATGATAATTGACTTTCTCTGCTGGACTTATTTCACTCAACATAATCTCCTCCTTCAAAGACTGTTCCTCTGGGGCTAGTAACAGGTTGTTTTGCTATATCATCCACGTATCTATCCATCCATCCATCCATCCATCCATTGTTATTTTGACCATGATTTAGGGAATGTTAGTTTTTTTTTTTTTTTTAAAGATTGTATTTATTTATTTGACAGAGAGAGACACAGCAAGAGAGGGAACACAGCAGGAGAAGTGGGAGAGGGAGAAGCAGTCTTCCCGCCAAGTATGAAGCCCAATGTGGGGCTCGATCCCAGGACCCCAGGACCATGACCTGAGCCGAAGGCAGACGCTTAACGACTGAGCCATCCAGGTGCCCCGGGAATGTTAGTTTTATATCCAATCTTTATTACAAAAACACATTTTAGGTAGTAGGGGGAGGTATAAGAAAGAAGTGACAATTAAACACAACCCAGGACTGTCCAGAGAAAATGATGGCCCAGGATTTTGTTGTATCATATTCTAATCATTTTCCCAGATTTACATAATATGAAAAGTAATAAAAATGGAATCTCATTATATATATTGTAAACTGTAGAAAATGTTTAGTTTTAAATGAGAATATGCCTTGGGAAAAAGCATACACAGCAATGACATCTTAGGTGTTGATATTATGGGGCAGTGGTGTCTTGGGTAGTGGGATTATGGGCGTTTTATGTCCTTATTAATATGCCCTATCTAAGTCTTCTAACAATGGCCCTACAACATTCTTTTGAAAAAAATTAGAGAATTCATTTTACTATTTAAGTGTGGTTTGAGAAGCAAACTCTATTTTAAAGAGAATTTTTTTTCCTAAGATTTTATTTATTTAGAGAGATAGAGAGCACATGTGCATGTGCAAGTGGGGGGAAGGGCAGAGGGAGATGGAGAGAATCTCAAGCAGACTCCCTGCTGAACGTGGAGTCCAACTCAGGACTTGATTTCACAACCCTGAGATCATGACCTGAGCCCAAACCAAGAGTCAGTTAACCAGCTGAGTCACCTAGGCACCCTGAGGATGGTTTTTTTTCCTTTTTTTTGTGTGTGGATATATATTTTTTAATTAATTATTTGTATTAACATATAATGTATTATTTGCCCTAGGGGTACAGGTCTGTGAATCACCAGGCTTACACACTTCACAGCACTCACCATATCACATACCCTCCCCAATGTCCATCACCCAACCACCCTCTCCACACTCCCCCTCCCCCCAGAAACTCTCAGTCTATTTTGTAAGATTAAGAGTCTCTTATGGTTTGTTTCCCTCCCAGTCCCATCTTGTTTCACTGAAGACCAGCTTATCTATAACACAGAGGGAGGAAGCAAAGCCAGAGTGCCAGTGGGTCTGAATCAGGGGGACGAGGCTGCTGCAGGCCCTACTGATTCAGAAAGAAAGATCAGCCTACTCAGTGTGTCCATTGCTACCCTCCTTCTCAGTAGATAGAGCTAGGAAATATATGCATACTAACCCATATATATGCACATACCTATTTTTATTTCTGTAACTATCTAGTCATATATGTGTTAAAAAAAACAACAATCAGAAATCACAAGTTCATATGATCATGCCTCTGCCACCCGTCCAGCTCTACTAGTTCATCCTAGCCTCCCCCTTTCTTTATCTGTTCTTTGACAGTGAAATACTCACTCTCATTATCTACGATATATTTATTTCTTCAACCCTGTATGCATATACAGTTGTTTCACAACTGCTAACCCACACCTCTCTGAAAAACAGACTACCAACTCCAGCACAGTGTTCTGCACGGTTCTTGTCCTTTACTTTAAAGTAGTCAGGAAAAACACTGTTTCCCAAAGTTACTTAAGCCAGCTCCTTCCTTACCCATTTGTCTCAGGGCAATTATGAGGTTGATTTGTATAATAGATTCATTTGCCACAGCCTGAAATTCATTTTGGCTCCCCCATATCCTGGATGATTTTTTAAAAAAATTTGCATTCAAAAAATACATTTGTTGGTACATATAGTGCTGTGGGTTTTTTATTTATTTTTAAAAATTTTTTATAAACATATAATGTATTATTAGCCCCAGGGGTACAGGTCTGTGAATCACCAGGTTTACACACTTCACAGCACTCACCATAGCACATACCCTCCCCAATGTCCATAACCCCCTCCCCCTCTCCCAACCCCACCTCCCCCCAGCAACCCCCAGTTTGTTTTGTGAGATTAAGAGTCACTTATGGTTTGTCTCCTTCCCAATCCCATCTTGTTTCATTTATTCTTCTCCTATCCCCCTAACCCCCCATGTTGCATCTCCACGTCCTCATATCAGGGAGATCCTATGATAGTTGTCCTTCTCCGATTGACTTATTTCACTAAGTGCTGTGGGTTTTGACCAACATATAATTTTGTATCTTCCCATGGTTCCTTACAGAACAGTTCCATCACCCCCAAATGATGTCTCTTCTTAGTCTGTCTCTTCTTAGTCGAGGCCATAGCTGATCTGTTTTCTATCCCTATAATTTGCATGTCTCCTTTCCCCCTCCAAGGTTATGTAAATAGAGTCATATAATCTGTAGCCTTTTGGTTTTTAGCTTCTTTCCTTTAGCAGAAAGGGTTTAAATTTCATTCATGTTGCTGTGTTGATGAGCAGCTTATTTATTTTTGTTGGGGAGGAGTTGATCCTTTGAAAGGTTATATAGTTTCATTTACCCATTCATCAGTTGAAAAGCAGCTGATTTGTTTCCATTTTTGGATGATTTTTTAATAAAGATGCTGTAAACATCACATAGGCTCTTGTATGCACATAAGTTTTATTTCTATTAAGAGTGAGATTGTGCATTAGGTTTAACTTTATAAGAAACTGCAAAACTGTTTTCCAAAGTGACTGTGTGCAGACGATATGGAGAACAGCCTGCTAGTTATGTTTCATGAATCACGTTTTCTGCATTTGTGGGCTGCCTTGTTCCTTGTTGAGTTGTTGTGAGAGGTCCTAATTATGACATGCAGCAATGCCAATACCCCCCTGTGAATACAGATTATTTCAAGCTTTCGTCGGTGGCAACCACTTTAGGCAGCAACTGGTTTTGGAAATTTCCCTGATGTCCGTACCATCTGGATGTGGACCTTTGCTACCTATATTAATGCCAGTGGCCTCATTTGCTGTATCATTACAATTTGGCTTCTTATATTAATATGTTTGAAAAGGATTAAAGCAGGTATTCTAAGAACATGCCCTTCACTGGTTGTGTAAATAAAACTATAGAATGACACTTCAAAAAAAAAAAAAAACAAAAAAACAAAAAAACAAACCGCCAGCAGTGTAGAGGGTTCCAGTTGTTCTGCTTCCTTGTTAGCACTTGGTATTATCTTTTTTTCTTTTCCATTCTAATTTATTTTATTTATTTTTTTAAGATTTCATTTATTTGAGAGAGCGTGCACACTCATGGGCACAAGCGGGGGGCGGGGGGAGCAGAGGCAGAGGGAGAGGGAGAAGCAGACTCCCTACCGAGCAAGGAGCCCAATGTGGGGCTCAAGTCCAGGACCCCGGGAGCATCACCTGAGCCCAAGGCAAACACTTAACTGACTGAACCTCCCAGGTGCCCCTCTTTTCCATTCTAATCAAAACACAGCAGTATATCATTGTGGCTTTAATTTGCCTTGCCTAATCACTAGTGATGTTGAGGATCATTGCACATCCTTGTTTGTCATCCATGTCTTCTTTTATTAAGTATCTGTCTAGATCTTTTGCCCATTTTGAGAAAGATTAGATTGTTTTCTTATTGTCAAGATTTGGGAGGTCTTTATATATTCTGGATACAACTTCTTTCTCAGAAATATAATTTACAAATACCTCTCCTAGTCTGTAATTTGTTTCTTCATTTTTTTTGTAACAGTCCCAGAATAAAAGCTTTTAGTTTCAGTAAAGCCCAATTTATCAATTTTTTCCCTTCACATTTCTGATACTGGTATCTTATTCTAAAAATTCTTTGCCTAATGCAAGGCCACATAGATTTTCTTCTCTGTATTATTCTAGAACATCTGTAGTTTTAAAATTTACATTTTTGTCTATGATCCATTTTGAGTTAATTTTGTATAAGGTATAGAGGCCAAGGCTCATTTCTTTGCATAAGGAAAGTCCAGTCAGACCAGAACCATTTGTTGAACACCATTTGTTGTTTTCTCTGTTGACTTGCCTTTGCAACTTTGTGAAAAACCAGCCGTCTGTGCCTATGTGGATCTGTCGTCTCTGCGCTTTTCTATATTGTACTGACCCAGGTGTCAATGGAACAGTATGTGCCGATCCTACTTTCTCTAAATTACTGTAGTTTTATAGTAAGTTTTGAAATCAGAAAGTGTGTCATCTAATTCTGTTCTGTTTCAGAACTGTTTTGGCTATTCTGGTTCCCTTGCCTTAACATATAATATTTAGAAGCAGTTTGTTGATACCTACAAAACAACCTTCAGAATTTCTACTGGGATTTTGTTGAATCAGTAATCGGGTTGAGGAGAAGTAATGTATTAACACTGTTGAGTCTCTCAATTCATAAACATGGTATATCTATCCACTTTATTTATATCTTTAATTTATTTTATCAGCATTTTATAGCTTTCAGCATACAGATATGTAATGTATTTTGTTAGATTTATGCCTAAGTAATTCTTTGTGTGTGTGTGGTATTATAAATGGTACTTAATTTTTAAAAAAATTTCAGTTCTTCATTGCTGCATATAGACATATAGTTTTTTTAAGATTTTATTTATTTATTTGACAGACAGAGATCACAAGTAGGCAGAGAGGCAGGCAGAGAGAGAGGAGGAAGCAGGCTCCCTGCAGAGCAGAGAGTCTAATGTGAGGCTCAATCCCAGGACCCTGGGATCATGACCTGAGCTGAAGGCAGAGGCTTTAACCCACTGAGCCACCCAGGCACCCCTATAGTTGTTTTTCTGTTGACTTGATCTATAGCCTGCTATCTTGCTGAACTCATTTACTAGTTCTAGGAGTTTTTCGTAGATTCTTTGGGATCTTCCAGTTTCATTTCTTCTGTTTATTTGCCTTTTGTCTTTTTCTTGCCTTGTTACACTGGCTAGGCATTCCAGTATGATGTGAAATAGTGGCAAGACATTCTTGTCTTCTTGATCTTAACATAAAAGTTTTTGGTTTTTCACCATTAAGTATGTTGCTAGCATAAGATTTTGTAGTTTCCCTCTATCATATTAAAGGAGTTTTCTTGTATTCATAATTTGCTGGAGTTCTGTTTTAATTTTATTAATGGATGTTGAATTTTGTCAGATATTTTTTACGTCTTAGAGATGATCACATGAGTTTTCTTCTTCTGTTTTGGTGGTTTGTGTCTTTCAAGTAATTGGTCTATTTGATCTAAGTTTTAGGATTTCTTGGCATTAAGAATTGTTTATAATATTCTTTTATTTTTCTTTTAATGGCTATAGGACCAGTAGTGAGCTACCCTTTTTCATCCCTGTTATTATAAATTTATGTATTCTCTCTTTTTTTTAAATTTATTTATTTTTTCAGCATAACAGTATTCATTGTTTTTGCACAACACCCAGTGCTCCATGCAAAACGTGCCCTCCCTATTACCCACCACCTGTTCCCCCAACCTCCCACCCCTGACCCTTCAAAACCCTCAGGTTGTTTTTCAGAGTCCATAGTCTCTTATGGTTAGCCTCCCCTTCCAATTTTTTTTTTTTTTTATAAACATGTAATGTATTTTTATCCCCAGGGGTACAGGTCTGTGAATCGCCAGGTTTACACACTTCACAGCACTCACGATAGCACATACCCTCCCCAATGTCCATAACCCCCTCCCCCTCTCCCAACCCCACCTCCCCCCAGCAACCCCCAGTTTGTTTTGTGAGATTAAGAGTCATTTATGGTTTGTCTCCCTCCCAATCCCATCTTGTTTCATTTATTCTTCTCCTATCCCCCTAACCCCCCATGTTGCTTCTCCATGTCCTCATATCAGGGAGATCATATGATAGTTGTCTTTCTCCGATTGACTTATTTCACTAAGCATGATACGCTCTAGTTCCATCCACGTCGTCGCAAATGGCAAGATTTCATTTCTTTTGATGGCTGCATAGTATCCCATTTTGTATATATACCACATCTTCTTTATCCATTCATCTGTTGATGAACATCTAGGTTCTTTCCATAGTTTGGCAATTGTAGACATTGCTGCTATAAACATTCGGGTACACGTGCCCCTTCGGATCACTATGTCTGTATCTTTAGGGTAAATACCCAGTAGTGCAATTGCTGGGTCATAGGGTAGTTCTATTTTCAACATTTTGAGGAACCTCCATGCTGTTTTCCAGAGTGGTTGCACCAGCTTGCATTCCCACCAACAGTGTAGGAGGGTTCCCCTTTCTCCACATCCTCGCCAGCATCTGTCATTTCCTGACTTGTTCATTTTAGCCATTCTGACTGGTGTGAGGTGGTATCTCATTGTGGTTTTGATTTGTATTTCTGTGATGCCAAGTGACATGGAGCACTTTTTCATGGGTCTGTTGGCCATCTGGATGTCTTCTTTGCAGAAATGTCTGTTCATGTCCTCTGCCCATTTCTTGATTGGATTGTTTGTTCTTTGGGTGTTGAGTTTGCTAATTGACCAGTCAGCCTTAAATTTTATCAATTCTATTTCCCCCCCCAAATACACAACTTTGATTTCATTGTTTTTTCTCTGTCGTTTTTCTGTTTTCAATTTCATTGATTTCTCTTCCTATTTTTTGTATTTTTTTTAAAGATCTTATTTTTATTTATTTGACAGACAGAGATCACAAGCAGGCAGAGAGGCAGGCAGAGAGAGAGGAGGAAGCAGGCTCCCTGCTGAGCAGAGAGTCTGATGTGGGGCTCCATCCCAGGACCTGGGATTATGACCTGAGCCGAAGGCAGAGGCTTTAACCCACTGAGCCACCCAGGCACCCCCTTTTTTTGTATTTTTAATTCATTTTTTCAAATTTAAATTCCAGGTAGTTAACATTAATAGAGCATTATTTCTTTCAAGAGTAGAATTCAGTGATTCATCAGTTGCATACTCTTCCCCTATTTTTATTATTTCCTTCCTTCTGCTTTTTTTGGATTTAATTTGCTCTTGTTCTATTTTCTTAAGTAGAGGTGTATATTAAAGTTTTGAGACCTTTCTTTTTTATTAGTGTAAAAATTTAATGTTATAAGTTTCACTCACAGCTCTGTATTAGGTGAATCTAATGAATTTCAAATATTGTGTTTCCATTTTCATCAAATTCAAATATTTTCTAATTTCTCATGAGAATTCCACTTTGATATGTGGATTATTTAGAAGTGCTTGTTTAATTTCCAAACATTTGGGAGATTTCCCATATATTCTTCTGTTGTTGATTTCTACTTTACTTGCATTATGTCAGAGAACATATTTTGTATGATTACTCTCCTTTTAAATTTAACATTTGTTTCATGGCCCAGAACATGATCTGTCTTGGTGAATACTCTAGGTGCACCAGGAAAAAGTATGCATTTAGCTGTTGTTGGATGATTGGTCTATAAAAGTCAAGTAGATCAATTGATTGATAATGTTATTCAGATCTGCTAAAACCTTACTTATTTTCTGTCTACTTATTCTGAGAGCGAACTATTGAGGCTTCCCATAACAATTGTGCATTTGTCTATTTTTTTTTTTTTTTTCAGATTTTATTTATGTATTTGAGAGAGACACAGCAGGAGAGGGAACACAAGCAGGGGGAGCTGGAGAGGGAGAAGCAGGCTTCCTGCCCAGCATGCTCCCTAGCCTGATGCGGGCCTTGATCCCAGTGGGATCATGGCCTGAGCTTAAGGCAGACACTTAACAACTGTGCCACCCAAGGCGCCCGCATTTGTCTATTTTTCCTTTAAGTTTTTACTTTATGTATTTTGTAGCTCTGTTATTAGGTATATAAACATTTAAGATTATTATATCTTCTTGAAAAATTGACCCCTTTATCATTATAAAATGCCCATCTTTATTCCTGATGGTATTTCTTATTCTTAGATCTGCTTTTTGGATATTAATATAACAAATACCAGTTTCTTTCATTAGTGTTTGCTGGGAATACGTTTCTTCATTCTTTTACTTCTACTCTATCTAAGTCTATAGACTTAAAATAGATTCTAGATAGCTTAGAGTTGGATCTTGCTTTTTTATCCAATCTGACAATCTCTGACTTTAATTGGCTTGTTTATTTTCTTTTGTTTTGTTTTATTTAAAAGGTTGTATTTATTTTTTTGACAGAGACACAGTGAGAGAGGGAACACAAGCAAGGGGAGTGGAAGGGGAGAACAGGCTTCCCGTGGAGCCAGGAGCCCATATGGGCCTTGATCCAGGACCCTGGGATCATGACCTGAGCCGAAGGCAGGTGCTTAACTACTGAGCCCCTCAGGTGCCCCAGCTGCTGTGTTTAGACCATTCACATGTAATGTGATTGCTGATACAAATGACTTAAAAGATACCATTTTCTTAGCCATTTTCTTTTTCTTCCATTTATTATTTTTTTCCTGCTCTTGTATTGATTGTGTTAACTGAATATTTTTGGATGCTATTTTATCTCCATTATTGATTTATTACTTATAGGATTTAAGATATATATCTTTAATCAAAGGTTACGTTTTAATGTTATTATACGGCTTCACATTCCTGTGCAATTGTTGGTCTACCTTTACTTTTACATGCTCATTTACAATGCATTGCTAGGACTTCCAGGTTCCAGATCACATGTAAGGAGACTGGAAGTTGCCACTCCATCCTAACAACAAGAAAAAAGCTGAACAGACTGAAAAATCAACACTCTTCGTGTATACATAAGAGAAAGAAAAACAGGGAAAACTGCAGGATTGGAAAAACAGACAAATACAGAGTCACGGCTTAATGAAGCAGACACTCATGAGAGGAAACCACCATAGTAACCTTGCTGAAATGGGAAAACCTGACCATTTATTAGAACAGGTCATATGATTGGCCATAAAACACACTTTAACAAATGTAAAACAATAGAAATCATGAAATGTCTGCTGTCCTATCACAATGAAATTAAACTAGAAATGCGTAACAGAAAGATAACTGGAATACATTTCTAAATAACACATTGATCCAGGAAAAAATTTCAAGAGAAATTTTAAAATATTTTGAACTAAATAAAAATGAAATCACAGATTATTAAAATCTGTGGGTTGCAGTGAAAGTAATAATTAGAGGGAAATTTGTAGCATTTATTCCATTTCCAGTGTTCTTCGTTTCTTTGTGTAGATCCTGTTTTCACTCTGGTATCTTTTTTCCTTCTGTCTGTAAACTTTCCTTTAAAAATGATTATAGACTAGGTCTGATGGGAATGAATTCCCTGAGTTGTTTTTCCTCAGTAAAGTTTTTAAAATTTTTAATTCTTATTTTTAATTTTAATTTTATTTTTTTCAGTGTTCCAATACTCACTGTTTATGCACACACCCAGTGCACCATGCAATACATGCCCTCCTTAATATCCACCACCAGGCTCACTTAACCTCCTACCCCTCTCCCCTCCAAAACCCTCAGTTTATTTCTCAGAGTCTGCAAGTCTCTCATGGTTCGTCTCCCCCTCCAATTTAATTTCCCCCAATTCATTTTTCCCTTCCTTCTCCTAATATCCTCAGTAAAGTTTTTTTTTTTCCCTTCATTTTTGAAAGATAATTTTACTGGATATAGAACTCTGGGTTGACAGGTTTTTTTTTTTTTTCTTCCAGCACTTAAAGATGTTACTTCATTATTGTCTATCTTGAATGATCTCTCATAAAGTCTTTTGCAATTTTACCTTTGTTCTAGTATATATTATGTGACTTTTTTCTCTGACTTCCTTCAGTATTTCTCTTCATCTTCAGCAAGTTCAGCAATTTGAATATAAAATACCTACATCTGTGGGAGTCTAGGGGAAGAAGAATTATTTGTCCTGCAATGTATTCTCTGAGCTTCTTGGTCATATGATTTAGTGATTTTTATTAGTTTTTGGAATAGTCTCAACCATTATTTCTTTCATTTTTTTCCTGTCTCTTTCAGGATTCCAGTTGTACAAGTGCTTAATCATTTAATATTTTTCCTACAGGTCTTGGATGCTCTGTATGTTCTTCTAAGTCTTTTTGCTCTTTGTTACTTCATTTTGGATAATTCCCCTTGACTCATCTTTAAGTTCACAAATTCTTTCCTCAACTGTTCTGAGTCTGTCAGTGAACCAGTCAAAGGTCTTCTCTGTTACTCTTTCATTTTTAATATTCTCTTTGGTGCTTTTTTATTGTTTCCATTTCTCTGCTAAAAATTACCCATGTGATTTTGCACATCCATACTTTACACTAGAGTCTTTAACATATTAATTGTAGTTATTTTAAACTCACTGTCAGATATGACAGCATCTGAATCATATTGGAGTCTGGTCCCGATGATCACTTTGTCTCTGGGGTGTGCACTTTTTTGTACGCCTCACAAATCTTTGTTTTGGAAAGCCAGAAGTCTTGAGTAGGACAGTAGTGACTGAGGTAAACAGTTTTTATGCCCAGGATTTGACATGCTTTTGCTTCTTTGAGGTGTTTACTATGGGGATTTGAGTTAATCTGCTTAGGAGTTGGTCAGGGTTTAAGGTCTATAATTGCTATGGTCACCATTACACTACAGGTTTTAAATTCCTCAGTAATACCTTGTGTTTCAGATTAAGACTGGTTGGGGATGCCTGGGTGGCTCAGTCGGTTAAGCTGCTGCCTTCAGCTCGGGTCATGATCCCAGGGTCCTGGGATTGAGTCCCACATTGGGCTCCTTGCTCAGCAGGGAGCCTGCTTCTCTCTCTGCCTCTGCCTGCCACTTTGCCTGCTTATGCTCTCTCTCTCTCTCTGACAAATAAATAAAATCTTAAAAAAAAAAAAAAAGATTAAGACTGGTTGACCCAAGATTTTTTCCCAATTTCAGTATCTTCACTTTACCTTTTAGTCTTCCCTTTGCCCTGCCCTCGGAGAGGATCTTCTTCCATATTCTCATTCTGATCCTCTCCCAGAAGTATTCTCCTGTTACTTGTTACTTTACACTTGCTAGCCTGGTGATGGGGAATAGTGGGAGGGGCTTTTCTTGTGGTTCAGGTTAGGCCTTCATCTTAGGCAGGCATTATGTCTCTGGCACTTGGGAATATGGCTTCCTCAGTGCCCTTAGCTCTCTCTCTCAGCATCTGTGCCTGTTCATCCCCCAGGGATAAGGATGTTTATTTCTGTTTCCTACCCCCAACATAAAATGGGGTTTCTGCAATGGTCGTTTTCATACTATTGTCTCCAGTCAGTTAAGTGAATTACAATGTATTTATTCACATACTGAATAAGTCAAATGTTGAATCACAATTGTTTCCAATTATTTCTCTTAAAATTTTCCTGTGGACATTTGAACTTCGTAAACCTTATGTCTACTGGTTGTAGTCCTAAGGGAACTGGAAAGTTAGTGGGTCTCATCGTGCACTTGCAGGCTTGTCTGTCAGCTGTCCTGAACAGGAGGAAACCTGTCATTTTCTGTTCTTAACTCCAGAAGCTGTTGCAACATGGAACAGAAAATTTAAGTTGCTGGTTAAATCATTTTAGCATAAATATAGACTTGAGGAAGGACTTTTTTTTTTTTTTAAGTACTTAGTAAGCAATATTTAGCTGTCCTATCATAGGAGTAAGAAGGAATCTTCCTGACATTGTTTTTGGATTAAACAATGTATAGATGTGTGGACTTTATTATCTAGGTAGTTAGTCCTGTCTTTGAGCTGGCTTCCTAGAGGTCTTTAGCCAAAAATATTATCTAAGTGAGACACAAGAAGCTATAAGCTATGTTTCTTTGAAGCTATATGCAAGATTAGAATGACTGTTACTTTACTATTGTTTACACCAAAATGGTAAATCTTTTCCTTCAAATCCCTAGTGGACTAGTTTGAATGACATAGAGAGCTGAGTAAAATGAGGGAAAAGGACTCACTCTGCTTGGTACTCTCACTGTCCTTTCACACGTTTGAATGAAGAGGGGCTTCCTTCTTGAGAGAAGTGGCCTCCTTAGTGAGCAGAAAGGGTAAAACTAGCCAGACCAGTGAATCAACTGATGACCAAGAGGGTGACAAAAACTGCTGACAGCTCCTCCTTATGCCTAGGCTCTCGATTCTTAAAATAAGATTCATTCTCTCTCTCTCTCTTTTTTTTTAAAGATTTTATTTATTTATTTGACAGACAGAGATCACAAGTAGGCAGAGAGAGAGAGAGGGGGAAGCAGACTCCCCGCTGAGCAGAGAGTCTGATGTGGGGCTCGAACCCAGGAACCTGGGGTCATGACCTGAGTTGAAGACAGAGGCTTTAACCCCCTGACCACCCAGGTGCCCCAAGATTCATTCTCTTTTAATTTAAGGCTGTGACTCAGGGCTTCAGACTTTTTTCTTTTCAGATGGGGAAGGATTGCAACTTTGTTAATAAAGTCTCTGACTAAACATATACCTGTTGGTAGGGTGTGTGTTCTCATTAACTGTTTTACCAAGAAGAGTTTTGCATTGAGTAGAGTCTTTAATTTGGGGGTAGTTAGTGCTAGAGAAACCCTTCAAAATCTTCAGTGGGAGAGGAAATTTTCCTTTCTTACCTAGAGGTTTAGGACTACTATAGAATTTTAGATTATTGTTAAATTCATCCTTGGGCCAACACTTCTTATCATCTATTGTGAGATTCATTATCTTTTTTTCTTTTCAGTGCTCATGGGAAAAACAGACCCTTTTGTTCTGGACTAACTTTTCAGGGATGTTTGTATCATTAACAGTCTTGGAAGATAGAGTGTCTCCTTCTGGATCAAAGGGCAGTTTTGTTTGCTGTCACCTTCTGGGGCATTGGTCAGGTGGGTTTGCTTATGGTCAGTTGTGAGGGATTTGTGTTTCCTGATAAGCTCACAGTTCCTCAGTTGGGACACAAACCCAGATCCAGTTGGTTCCCTTCACAATACCTCCTTGGGACTTGGGGATAAGGAGGACTATTGTGAACATGAAGCTCATGCTGTTTGATAACCTGTAATATTGTCCTTTATCCCTGACCCAGGAGACCTATGTTTTCCGTGAGCATTTGTGAAACTATGGCAGGCAACCTTGTTAACTTCCATATAGGGTAAAAATCTCAGATTCTTTTTAATTCTTGATACTATCCTTAAACATTGTCTTGCCTTAAAGTTAATGTAAAAACTTGAAAAAATGGAGAAAAAAATCACTTTTTGATTGCTCTAAGATTATAATCTTGATAGTACATTTGTGTGCGTGTTTCTATTCTTTCCAAGTATATCTGGACATGTTTTTAATCTTATTATGATACAAAGTCATATCCTTTAACATTCTGCTGATTGTATAAGTAAATCATGGTAATTACAGAAAATTGGAAAATTTATAAAAGAATAAAGAAAATCATTAGTACTTATTGCCCAGAGATGGAGTCCCTATTACCATTTTGTATATTTCCTTCCAATTTTTTATGTACACTTATTTTATAGGTGTAGGGGAGACTAGTATATTCTTTATTCACCTAATGTGTCTTGTGTTCTTTACTATTTCATTCAATATTGAAAAGTAAGCTCCCTTGCTTTAATGGTTATAGTATCTCATTCTGTGAGTGTCCATATTGTCATAATCACTTTATTATAACTCTTAAATCAGTTTTGGAAATTGATTCTTTCTTTATATATTGCTTCTACCCCTACCCCCCCCTTTCTGTTTCAGTCTCTCTCTCCAACCCCATTTCTTTCTAGAACAGCATTTACCTGTAGGTTAGAACTCTTCAACATTTCCATGTGTTTTTCCTATGCTCTTTTCTATATTTCCCCTTCCAGTGTCTCTTCATGCTTCAGTCTGGATATTTTATCCTGATGTATCTTCCAAATTATTATTTCTTCAGCTAAGTCCATCTTTTAAAAGTTTTCATTGTATTTTTCAGTTGTTGAGTTTCTACTTGATTCTTTTTATAGTTACTAGTTACATGCTAAAATTTTTCAGTTATCTTTTAGTTCCTTAAACATATTAATAAGTTATATCAAAGTTCCTATCTGGTAACACCATTCTCTGGATATCCTATGGGTCTATTTCTAAAGTCTGTTTTCTCTCTTGGTTTTCAGTCGAGACTTCTCTGCTATCTCTTTTGTTTCTTTGTTTAAATATGAGACATTGCTTATGAAAAACCCAGGCTCTGGTTATGGTTTTGTTCTCCAGAGAAGCTAGGCTAGGAGCTTATCTCTTTAAATTAATCATGCATTGAGATGAGTGTAGGCTTGTGAAGATGGGTCACTGTTACTCCAAGGAAGAGCCCTTGAGGGTCCCAGCTGGAAGCCTAGAGCAGTTACCAGGCCCTGAGCTCCAGTTTTCCCTCAGCACTATGAGTCTGCCAAAAACCTTTCTTCTTATTTCAGCCATTTTGCCTCTGCTTTTGAAATAAGCAATTGCTTTGAGGATTAAAGAGGAGCCATATATAAGGCTTGTATCTCCAAGTGTCCCTATTACCTGAATCTTGGCCCTGCAGTTCTTTACTGTTTCCAACAGATTATTTTTTATAGGTTTTAAGCTTTTTTAGTTGTTCTCAGCAGGAGGATTGTCTAAAACAAGCTAGTGTACCATTATCAAAAGTAGAATGCTCTCTCCAAATAATTTGTTGAGAATAGCTCCTTCTGTCCCCAGTGGTAGGTGCTGGGGTATGGCTGGTAAGTAAGACCTTTGGGGGACCAAATAGAAATATTTTTATGTTCCTTCTGTTGTTACCAGTATGTGTTCCCCTACTCCCAATACCACTTAAGAGCAGTTTGTGATACTATGTTAGTATTCCTATTTTGACCAAGACTGTATAGTGTCTGTAATCCTCATGTTTGACCAGGAAAGTGTGACCTTCTGGCTTGGTGCCATATTGTTATTTTGTCTGCTTTTGTTAGAGTACATATTGTCTGCTCTATTATAGCTACTTGCATGGATGTCTGTTTTTGTATGTGCTTCTTAAAACATGTGGTTCTTGAAAAGCAGGGACTACACCTTCTTGTTCTGTTGAGTGGGAAAATTCCTTGCAGAGACTAGTTCCTCATCAGAAGTGTATTTGCACTCAGATGTTAATGCTAACAGTTAGAAGCTTGTCAGCCAGTTTCAGACTTCCATCTTTCTAAGGTCCCCTCAGTGGATTTACTTCATGTATTAGCTTTCTTCAAGATTCCAAAATACTGCTAGACTAGTATACAAATGCATATATGGAAAGAAGCTTCTGTAGGTTGTGGCATAATGCTATGATTTATACTGTAAACTAAATGGGAGTCATTGCATTAGATATAGGTGACAGAATTTTTTTCTATTAAAAAATACTGGAGGTTGTTTTTAGCGTGAATACTATCTGTGGGATTAACAGCGTGACTAGTAGCTGAATAATGGGAGGGGTGTTAGCAGTAGTCGCAGCGTCCTGCTGAGGTGGCGTGGAACAGATTGCAGTAGCTGAGTCCATCTATCACATATATACTGAAAGAAGACAGATCTGTTCACCCTCGGGGCTTCAGGCTGTTGCAGAATTTGGGGAAGAAGGAGAGACACAAATGCCTGGACTTGAATGGAGTATCTTCCTAAATCAGAACAAATCTTTAGTAAAAGAGAACAGAACTTTAGTCCATGGCAGATGGGACTCTATTTTGAATGTGTAGGTCTAGGAACAGGTATGATTGCAACATGGGCTGCCAGAAAGCAGGGAGGTGTCTTGTGTTTATTCTTTCAGCTGTCTTTAGACATTTTCTCTAAAACAATGTAATGATCAAGCAGAGTAAATATGTATTCAGTGAGCTTTGGGGCATTGTATAAAACTGACTACATCACAGAATTTTTCATTCATTCATTCATTCATTCATTCATTGATTAAACAAATGTTTACTGAATACCTTCTTTTTTTTTTTTGCCTTTTGAAAGAGTTTATTAGTACTTCAGAAAAAGAAATCTCATTTGCATCTGCACCCACTGACATTATGAATAAATCTGATTTTCTATTTTTCAGTCATTTGACACAGTCCTTTTGGGTTTCCCCAAAGTATCATTATATCATTATATTCCCAAAGTATCATTATGTTATTTTTTTTCTCAAAAGCACTAAATGGCTCCAATTTTCTGCTGAACACTTTCATCTTTTTTTTTAAATTCATTTATTTGTTTATTTACAGCATAACAGTGTTCATTGTTTTGGCATCACACCCAGTGCTCCATGCAGTATGTGCCCTCCCTATTACCCACCACCTGGTTCCTCAACCTCCCCCCCCCCCCCCGCCCCTTCAAAACCCTCTGGTTGTTTTTCAGAGTCCATAGTCTCTCATGGTTCATCTCCCCTTCCAGTTTCCCTCAACTCCCTCTCCTCTCCATCTCCCCATGTCCTCCGTGTTCTTTGTTATGCTCCACAAATAAGTGAGACCATATGATACTTGACTCTCTCTGCTTGACTTATTTTGCTCAGCATAATCTCTTCCAGTCCCGTCCATGTTGCTACAAAAGTTGGGTATTCATCCTTTCTGATGGAGGCATAATACTCCATTGTGTATATGGACCACATCTTCCTTATCCATTCATCCGTTGAAGGGCATCTTGGTTCTTTCCACAGTTTGGCGACCGTAGCCATTGCTGCAATAAACATTGGGGTACAGATGGCCCTTCTTTTCACTACATCTGTATCTTTGGGGGAAATACCCAGCAGTGCAATTGCAGGGTCATAGGGAAGCTCTATTCTTAATTTCTTCAGGAATCTCCACACTGTTCTCCAAAGTGGCTGCACTAACTTGCATTCCCACCAACAGTGTAAGAGGGTTCCCCTTTCTCCACATCCTCGCCAACACACGTTGTTTCCTGTCTTGCTAATTTTGGCCATTCTAACTGGTGTCAGATGGTATCTCAATGTGGTTTTAATTTGAATCTCCCTGATGGCTAGTGATGATGAACATTTTTTCATGTGTCTGATAGCCATTTGTATGTCTTCGTTGGAGAAGTGTCTGTTCATATCTTCTGCCCATTTTTTGATATGATTATCTGTTTTGTGTGTGTTGAGTTTGAGGAGTTCTTTATAAATCCTGGATATCAACCTTTTGTCTGTACTGTCATTTGCAAATATCTTCTCCATGGGTTGCCTTTTTGTTTTGTTGACTGTTTCCTTTGCTGTGCAGAAGCTTTTGATCTTGATAAAGTCCCAAAAGTTCATTTTCGCTTTTGTTTCCTTGGCCTTTGGAGACATATCTTGAAAGAAGTTGCTGTGGCTGATATCGAAGAGGTTACTGCCTATGTTCTCCTCTAGGATTCTGATAGATTCCTGTCTCACGTTGAGGTCTTTTATCCATTTCGAGTTTATCTCTGTGTACGGTGTAAGAGAATGGTCGAGTTTCATTCTTCTACATATTGCTGTCCAGTTTTCCCAGCACCATTTATTGAAGAGACTGTCTTTTTTCCATTGAATATTTTTTCCTTTTTTGTCGAAGATTATTTGACCATAGAGTTGAGGGTCCATATCTGGGCTCTCCACTCTGTTCCACTGGTCTATGTGTCTGTTTTTGTGCCAGTACCACGCTGTCTTATTCACCTTGAATTTAAAGATAGTCCTCACTAACACCCAAAGAACAAACAATCCAATCAAGAAATGGGCAGAGGACATGAACAGACATTTCTGCAAAGAAGACATCCAGATGGCCAACAGACACATGAAAAAGTGCTCCACGTCACTTGGCATCAGGGAAATACAAATCAAAACCACAATGAGATATCACCTCACACCAGTCAGAATGGCTAAAATTAACAAGTCAGGAAATGACAGATGCTGGCGAGGATGCGGAGAAAGGGGAACCCTCCTCCACTGTTGGTGGGAATGCAAGCTGGTGCAACCACTCTGGAAAACAGCATGGAGGTTCCTCAAAATGTTGAAAATAGAACTACCCTATGACCCAGCAATTGCACTACTGGGTATTTACCCTAAAGATACAGACGTAGTGATCCGAAGGGGCACGTGTACCCGAATGTTTATAGCAGCAATGTCTACAATAGCCAGACTATGGAAAGAACCTAGATGTCCATCAACAGATGAATGGATAAAGAAGATGTGGTATATATACATAATGGAATACTATGCAGCCATCAAAAGAAATGAAATCTTGCCATTTGCGACGACGTGGATGGAACTAGAGGGTATCATGCTTAGTGAAATAAGTCAATCGGAGAAAGACAACTATCATATGATCTCCCTGATATGAGGACATGGAGAAGCAACATGGGGGGTTAGGGGGATAGGAGAAGAATAAATGAAACAAGATGGGATTGGGAGGGAGACAAACCATAAATGACTCTTAATCTCACAAAACAAACTGGGGGTTGCTGGGGGGAGGTGGGATTGGGAGAGGGGGAGGGGGCTATGGACATTGGGGAGGTGAGGCGAACCATAAGAGACTATGGACTCTGAAAAACAACCTGAGGGTTTTGAAGGGTCAGGAGTGGGAGGTTGGGGGAACAGGTGGTGGGTAATGGGGAGGGCACGTTTTGCATGGAGCACTGGGTGTTGTGCAAAAACAATGAATACTGTTATGCTGAAAAAAATTAATAAAATGGGGGAAAAAAAAAAAGATAGTCCTCACTGGTAATAAGTGGTCTCAGAGATTGATATGATATCCTTCACATCAACTTATTTGTTTTTCATTTTTCTCCTTAAAAATTCATTCCTTGGGGCATCTGTGTGGCTCATTTAGGCATCTGATTTCAGCCCAGGTTATGATCTTGGGGTCCTGGGATTGCCCAGTTTTTGGCTCTGTGCCCAGGAAGGAGTCAGTTTATCCCTCTCCCTCTGCCCCTTCCCAGCTTGTGCTCTCTCTCTTTCTCTCAAATAAATAAAATCTAAAAAACAACAACAACACAAAAAACTTCATGCCTTACTATTTTATGTTTTATGCTATCCTCAATACTTCGTTAAGTAAAAATTTTGTATTAAAAATCCTGAGTCTTCCTCATGAGAAATAGTATTTAGAAATGTAGTAAAACTATATGCTGTTTGCAGGCTTAACTGAAATATTTTTAATTGTATTTTTTTCATGGCAAATATTTTAACCCAGTTCTAAATAAATGATTCCATATAAGGTACTAGAAATGACATCGGAATGAGGATGGGAATAGACTCCTCCTCAGGACAGCAGTTGATATAGGTGCCACTTCAGCTTTTTGTCCACCCGCTGTGGTCACCCACAGAAAGGACTGCTATTTAAAGCAAACAGCAATAATCCTGGTAACCTTAACACCCAATCCCCAGGAAGTAACGTTCCTAAATATGGTCTACACTGATTTTTTACCTTGGAAAGTTCTCTCTAGATTGGGTATAATTTGTTTTAGATTATTGTAAACTCTGTTTAGGGTTTGTAAGATGCTTTTAAAAACTCTATTTTGATGTTAAGGAAAATAATAAGCCTCTGGTTAGAGCACTGTACAGTTTAATGTCTGCAATAATGAAAATGTGAATAGATAAAAGGAGCGCTAACAGACGTCATAATCCATATTACTTCCATCTTCAGTTTGAGAATTTCCTTCTGCCATGATTGCAGTGGGTTTTAGCTCACCTTTCTTTTCTTGCCATGTCTTTCCCCATGTCTAATAGAATTGCTTTGCATGTAAAATACTTAAAGGATTGAGGTCTAGTTTTGTTTTATTTTCTTTCTGGAAAGCACATTGAAGATTGCTTCCAGATGTTTTGCATTAACAAATAGATTTTCTAGCAACAGGACACCTATCTAAAATGCCTGAATTGATTTTTTTTTTAAAAAAATCAATGAAATTTCATTTTCCCCATGAAAATATTTGTTTTGGAAAATGTGTATTGTTGCACAGCAAGTGAGTAAACTTCAGAAGAAAGTTCTTATAAACTTTGCCAGGGAATTATCCAGCACACTGACTCTCCATAGCCATGCTGCTTTTCTAGAACATTCTTAATGAGTTAAATGCCCTCGTGGGTAACTGACTAATAACAAAACACCAAAGTTTATAAATGATTTACCTTTCAAAGTATAAGTAAGTTAGAAGTAAAAGTTATCCGTATAATACCATCGTTCAGTTTCTTACTTTCAAGAAGGCAAGGGAAAAAGGAGTGTTTAACTTAGCCTTGCCTTTTCACTGTGTGATACTGCCTGAGATGGGTGAACGCCTTCTGATGTACCAGGTAGGGTTGCGTTGAGAAGGCGCTGGCTGGATTCTCACCTCATCACATTGCTGTAGTTCACAGAGAGTGAGGCTGCTTTGCATTTAGGTTCTCAGCTGTCTCAACGTTTGGTACCTTTCTCAGCCCTTCCTCCCAGCCTCTCTTAGCTTTGCAATCAACCACAAGTGATGAAGGTCCTGATTTAACAGCGTTTCAGACTTCATTTCTTAGACAAGGTGTATTAGCTCCCTAATGAATAGCAAGGAAATGAACTCAGGCTTGGCATGGACAGAGGCATTATAACCCTGGCCCACCAAACTGAACACAGTTGTTACTATCAACAACAACAACAAAACTTCAAGCAAATGTGCCATTAAAAAACCCTTACATAATTGTAGCAGGTTTGGGTTTCCTCTGGTTCAAGTTTTCTTGCCTCTTTGATAATCAAATGATCTGAAGAAAGGCGTAGAATTTCAGGGGGGAATCTGCATGACAGGCTCACAATAAGGCTATTCATGAGGACTCTTTTATTAGTTTAAACAGTATCTGCATCATTCTTAGTCTCTGGCTTTACTACAAGGCTCCATTTAAACTTAACCCAACTTGCAGACTTAACTGATCCAGGAATTACTCAGTACAACCAGCCAGCTACTGTAGCTTTTTTTCCCCTCCCCCTTTTGATAAGGGGATTTAATACAATGGCCTTTACAGTTCTTAAATGACTCCATTTTTTCCCCTGTCTTTGAGATGTGACGCTTGTACGACCTTTTGTTCTTAATAAAATTTCACATAGTTTGACTATATTTTTTTAAAAATATACAATTAAAAATACAATATTGACTCCCTACCCTCAGAGTAAAACTTTTTAAATCCTGTAGAGGATATACAAATGGAATTTGACATTAGATATTATTAAATCAAACTGGAATATATTTTCTTTATTTTTGAGGGGTGTTTCCCATATAATTCTAGGAATCCTTCAGCATTGCATGTTTCACTTTTACACACTTTTGGTTACCTGCTGGTGTTTATACCATTTCTCCTACCACAATGCTAACACACTACTCGGGACATCCTTGGTTGGTCCCTGAGTAGCTGGGGGGAGGAGGGTAGGACAGAACTCTGACATCAGAGAGAAGAGATTCTCAAGGATATATTTGGTACCATGTCACACTGCGAGTATAGGTGACCCACGCTTTGGATACACACCTCAGACTAGTGGGTCTCAAAGTTTAGTCAGAACAACAATCATCAGAGTATCTGATAGAAATACAGATATCTGGACCCCACCCTCAGGGACTGATTCAGCAGGTCTGGGACGAGGGCCTGAGAATCAGCATTTTTAACAAGCAGCCAGTTGGGTTTCTGATGCTGATGATTACCCGACCATACAAAGACCATTATCCTATAAATTCATGAAACCTCCCCTGCAAGGCCTCTTGCCTCCAGGTAAGCCGCGACCTATCTCGGGTAGGAATGACCGCTGTGTGGTTTCCCAGGGGAGTTGGTGGCAGGAGGGTAAGGATGCCTCTAGTATTTCTAGCTCTGGAGCAGCTTGAGTATCCTTCTCCCGCTCTGCTTCCTTCTGCAGCAGGGCAGTCCCCACCGCGTGTATCACATTCCCAGGAACAGGCCTCCCCTTTGGGCCCGCACTTGGGTGTTTGAGAATGTCATCTCCCCCTGCCCCAGCTCTGTGCGTGATTAGAATTTCAGAGCAGCGTTATCTGCAGCACTTAATCCAAATTTGCTCTTCTGTCCTCCTCCCGTGCCCCCATTAAAGTAATTTTAGATTTTTAGAAACAAAGGTCCTTTTCAAAAGGATTTCCCTTTAGAAATGGATGCTCAAGTCTTTTGGGAATTACGGACGTAACGTGTTCATTCCTTTCGTGAAGATAAGATTTTTCCTTGAAGATAAGTTGATCCATTGGTCAGGACAGATAGGAAAAATAAGTGGTGGTGACTGCTGTTGCTGTTTGTAGCATTTCGCCAAGTGCGCTGGCGTGTCCACCCCCATGGGCTTGGCAGATGGCCTTATGGGAATGCTCAGACCCATGCAAAAATGAGAAAATACAGCTCCCATATACACGTCACCCAGTTTCCAGAGTTACGGAGATTTGGCTGCGTTTTTCGGAGGCTTTTTGTTTTGTTCTTAAATATTGCTAGTAGTTTTCTGATTGGTTCATTTGGGAAATGAATCAGACATGACATACGCTTTGCTTGGGGCCCGAGCGCAGTATCATGAATCGTGATTTGAATATGTCCCTTCCAGGAATGTGTTCCAGAAAACCTGGAGCTGAAGAAGAAGATTTTCGCACAGTTAGATCAAATCGCCGACGATAAAGTTGTCTTGAGCAGCTCCACGTCCTGCCTCCTGCCTTCCAAGGTGTTCGCTGGCCTGGCGCATGTGAAGCAGTGCATTGTGGCCCACCCCGTGAGTGCCTTCAGCCTCAGGAACTGGTCGTGTCTCATGCTGGTTCTCAGGAGCAGTGCATTTGGGTTAATCTGCTAGTGCGTTTTAACTGCTTTATTGAGGTATTCAATGCCACACAATTAAAATTGTATAATTTGCTGTTTTTTTATAGAAATACAGAAAGTTGTACAATACCGGCATTTAAAAATTTTTTTCAAGATTTTATTTCTTTGACAGACAGAGATCACAAGTAGGCAGAGAGGCAGGCAGAGAGAGGAGGAAGCAGGCTCCCTGCCGAGCAGAGAGCCCGATATGGGGCCTGATCCCAGCACCCTGGGATCATGACCTGAGCGAAAGGCAGAGGCTTTAACCCACTGAGCCACCCAGGCGCCCCGATACCGGCATTTAAAAAAAGAATTTAATCCCCAAATGCCTTGAATTGTACCTGCTTACCTAATGCCTAATGGGGTAGAATGGGATAGAATGAGCAGTACTTACACACTTTCACCCTTATGTAACTCACCATCCAGCTAAAGACAGAGACTGCTAAACGCAGAATTCCACTGTTGGGGAAAAAGGTCCATTTAAAAAATGTATACGTTGAGTAAGATTTTGCAGCCATGTCTCTGCGCTGTGCAGTTTACTCAACACCATCCAGAGTAGGATCAGTGTTGCTGAAGTGCAGATCCTGGGTTCTGCTCCTGAGATTCTGGTTCAGTAGGTTGATGTTAACCCCCTACCCCTTTTTCTTGTTCCCTTACACACATCTGTTGGGCAGACCTATTCAGTGGGGGATCCATGGTGAGGTATATTGGACAGTGAGTTCCAAACTGATGTGCAGGCACATGGTAAATCTTTTTGAGGTGAATGTGGTAATGTGAGGAAAGAGGAATCAGAGAGGAGATCCAGGGATCACTTGGTGGGAGTTTGAGAACCAACTGAGCTCAGCGTGACCTTGGAGAACCAGGACAGCCTGTTAGGATAGAAAAGCTGACCTAGCCCAAGCCATAATAAATAGGATAGTGGATGACATGGCCTTACCCCCGGCACCAGCAGGTCGTTGGAGACTGATGGAGAAGCTGGGGCCAAGCTGGGCAGGATGGGGTTGGGCTGACAAGGGAGGAGAGAGTGGGAAAGATTGTAAACAAAGACCCCGGGCTAAGAGCAAGTGTGGGGTGTACAGAATTGTGAGGAGACCAGTCTGACTGGAAGGGCACACATACCTCACATACTTGGGGAGTAGGAAGAAAAAGCTGGAAGGCTTGGGAAGAAACAGTTGGGTTGTACAGAATCTTGAGAGTTGCTCTGAAAAGCTAGGAGTGGCTTAGGCACAGAGCAGCCTTGTGATGTGGTAAAAATGCTGTCTTTGGAGGGTAATTGGAAGGTTCTTTGTATGTTGAAGATGGCTGAGAGAGGGGAGCAGCTTCTTCACAGAATTGGGGCAGTATTCCAAGGATGGGTGACCAGGGCCCCAGTGAGGCTGAGAGTCCTAGACAAACAGCAGGGAAAATCCTCTTTTTGAGCAAAAGTGGTTTGGGGGAGGTGGGGGAACAGACTTGCTCTGGGAACTGAGGAAAAAGGGGGAGTCACAGATTCCTGCTGGATTCTCTGTGCTGAGAAGAGGAACTGCTTGGACCACTGTTCCCATGATTATAGAGTTCTGGATATCCGGATGTCCTCCTACTGAGATACCATGGGAATTAGAGATTGGTCATAAAATACAGAGGCTTAGACACACAGAACATGGAAGAAAACTGGTCACGTCTAGCTACCACACAGATACACAGATGCAAGAGGGACCTTAACTGAAGCATCCAAATACCAAGTGCAATGAAACATGTGCTATCTTTGCTTCTATGACATCTACATGTCTGTAAAAAGGACTCCCAGAAACTATAAACCCACTTATTAGATTGATTGTTGCTTCAGTGAAAGGTGTAAGCCTCTTGCTTGAAAACTTCCAATTTCTAACCAGAGATTTTACTTCTAAGTCAGGTAAAATAAAAGAAAAAAAAAAACAGCAAAGTCAAATTGTTTAGGAAATACCTCCTAAGTCCTTTAATAAGATTCCTTTATTTATTCCACCTTTCATAAGGTAGGAATCTTACTAATTTTAAACCACCTGATGGATGAGACTACACCTTACTCGCTTTCCTCTCACACCCAATGAGGACCTCCGACTAGCAGTTCAGCCAGTGACTGTCGAATAATGACAGTTCTCTTACATTCGAGGATTGTTCACTTTTACTTCTTTAATCAAAGGCAAACGGTGTAGCCAAAATAAGCTCAGACCTTATTTCAAAAATTAATCTCTTATTACTTTTGTAGATTATTTTATACCAAAGCCAACACTAACCAAGGCAGATGAAATCAGCCAGGCTGACTGTCTTCGGAATTTTATCCCTTCTTTTGTGCTGCTGCTGCCCATTACTTAATCATTGCATTGAGCTGGAGGAGAGTGGAGGAAAAAGTGTCTGTGAACAATTCAACCTAAGCTGAATGGACAGTCCCCGAGTAATCCAGAACCATTTATGGTCTTTGAGGAGCTGCAGTTTCCCTTTAGCCCTGCAGGCCAAGCAGGAGAAGCCCAGCGCGTCAGCTCACACGCCACCGCCTCAACTTTGTGCTCCTGTCATCCGCGACTCTGCCCAGACAGGAAATAGGGTAAAGGAAAAGGAAGCCCATTCATGCCTCTGAAAGGCAGGGGCCAAAGTGGAGAGTCAGCAGTTGTGAAAGATTGCTGCCTCCGCCCCTCCATGGCAGAACCAGCAGCCAAGGAGTTTCTACATCCCATGTTGTCTCTTGGGCACCTTTTCCCATTGTGGGGTGAGATTTCAGGTCAGTCCAGTACGGGTGGGTGAGTGTGTTCTCTCAGCATACAGGTAGTTTGAGAACTTTGAGTAGGCTTCGTAGACTAGAGCCAGGAAAGTGACAGGCTCAGGAAGAGGGGTATTCATGTGGCTCTTCTCTGTGTCCCTGCTGGTCTTCCTCTCAAATGTTTTTTATGTTGCCTTTGTTTGTCTGCCGCATCTCCTTCTGGCTGTGTGGAGGGGCTCAGGGATGGCCATTTGGTGGCTGATGATTATCTGAAGGTTGAATTGGGTTGCATGCTCTCTTGGTAAGTAGATCTGTACTAACAATCAATCAGAGCAGCAGTTTTCTACCGACAGTTTCAGCCACACTTTACAGCCTTTATTCCTTTGGGGACTGGTGGTCCCACAGAGCTGAACAGTGCTATTTTAGCCTATCAGATGCTCTTGGTACCACTCTTATGAATGTCGTGTAGATTTTGCTGCCTGGGAAGGACACATATCTGCTCAGGGATCCTAGTCTCGAATGGAAACAGTTCCTAACGCACAACTCTCACATAGGTTACTAGTCAGCCATGGAACTATAACACAGCCTGGAATCAAATCAGGCCCTATCCGTGTAAGGTGCCCCAAATGTTGCCATCTGAGCACTCCTTGCCCATGCTTGCACCTTTTCCAACTCACTCTCCCACCTGACCTGGGACCGTTTACCCTCATGTTGATGGTAACTTGAATGTTCATCTGTTTATGGAGAGCACATGTGTGTGTGTGTGCATGTGTGTGCAAGCAGTGCCTGTTTCACATGGCCAGCTGCTGCCTTCAGAGGGGCTGCCTTCCCCCCTCTGTTTATGGAGGGTGACTTCAAGAAGGGGGGTGGGGCTTATTACTAATGAAAGGACTTCACTACCTAAATTATCAAAATGGTGAGGGATTATATACCCTTCATTTTTACATTCCTCTTGTTAAGAGGAAGAGGAATTCACAGGGTCAGAAGTACCCCCTCCCCAGCAGGGCTGTGAGAATGAATTGCAAATAGCTGCACCTGTCTTCTGGGAAAAGGGACAGTCTGCTTTTCCTCTGTGAGTTTAACTCTGTTTAATCTGCTGCAGAGAAAATAAACGAAGCCTCTGTGTTGGGCGTGCTGTGCTATCGTCGTGATCACATGCCTTCCAGGCTCTGGTCCAGATTCTGGGCAGGCTTTTCATGAGGTGAATGGAGAACGCACCCCCTTGAACCTCCCGGCTCAACCTGAGCTCTCAAAGAGCCTCACGGCCAGCTGAGCCCAGGACCATCTCCTGTAACCTTTAAAAAGTTGCTTACTTTCCACCTTTGTTTGTTCTTCCCGTTTCTTGAGGGCATGTTTCTGAGTCTAACTCCCAGACTCCAGCCGCCAAAGGCCCAGGTCCTACCTTCCGTGTCAGAAACAGAATAGCAGGTGGGAAACAGCCATTCCTTTTCTGCTTAAGAGAGTTGCTTGGTGGGGGCACCTGTGGGCCTCAGTCTGTTGAGTGTCTGCCTTTGGCTCAGGTCGTGATCCCAGGGTCCTGGGATTGAGCCCCACATTGGGCTCTCTGCTCAGCTGGGAGGCTGCTTCTTCTCCTTCTGCCCCTCTCCCTGCTTATGCACTGTCTCTCTCTGTGTCTAATAAATAAAATCTTAAAAAAAAAAAGTCACCTGCTTTGCTTACTTCCTGTCCTCTCCTGATCCCACTCTCCTCTTCCACCATATTAAATTTAAAGGGTACCAGTCATTGCCACTGTTCATCTCTGAGCCTGTAGTAGGGATCAGGGTCCTTGTCCCAGGACTGAGGTACCACAGCAAGAATGACCCCATCCAGGCGCTCAGACTCCGGGAGTTCCTTTCTCAGAAGCTCATCGACTTGAGAGCAGGGACACAGAAGTGTGCCAACTGCACCCGTTTTAGGAAGCCAAAGGGCCAGATCACACAGTGGTATTTTAGTGGGTGGTGGGGAATCAGGATCCTGCAGGGTTTTGAGCTGCAGGTGGTATGATCAGCATCCTGTTTTTAGGGGCTTTTTCCTTAATTTTAATTGTGATAAAATACACATAAGGTTTGCTGTCTTAACCATGTTTAAGTATACATTCAGTGGCAGTGAGCACATTCACGCTGCTGTGTAGGCACCCCCACCATCCGTTCAGACTTCCTGTCTTCTGAAACTGAAACTCTGTCCCCATTAAACAGCAGCTCTCCATTCTGCTGCCCCCAGTCCTGGCAGCCTTGGGTTCTCCTGTCTCTGGATTTGACAGGCCCCTGCCGGACAGAGGATCCCCTTGGCAGTGACAGAGAGAATGAGCCTGGAGGGGGAGGCCAGTGAGGAGAGCGCCAAAATCTCAGTTGGAGGTGATGGCCTGAGCGAAGCGTGTGGTAGCAGGAATGGGTTTTTGGAGAGAGATGCCTAGAATTGACAGAATCACTGATGGGGAGTGGGGGAGGCGAGGGAGAGGTAGGTGCCAAGGATACTTCTTATGGTACTAACTTGGGTGTTGGCACCGTGATAGCGTTCCCATCAAGATGGAGCTAGGCGGAGGACTGGGGTTTAGGCTGGGTGAGACGGGGGTTTAATTTGTGACAGGTTGAATGTATGCTTGTTGTCTGTCCTAGGGATGTGTCCAGTGCACAATTACAAACGTGGGCCTGAAGTGGGAGGTGAGCTCTGTGTGAAATCTCAGCATGTTGGGGTGGGGAGGACGGCCTGGAGCTGCTGAGCTCTGCCCAGAGCCAGAGAGTGGGCACAGAGGGCCAGCGGTGGCAGCCTGGGAGCACCACCATTTAAGGAGAGTGTGGGCAGGAGGAAAGCCTCTGAGGAAGACTTGCCTGAGGAAACTAGCAAGTCGTGTATACCAATGCTTTTTAACTGTTGTCTCAGTCTGTGTCTTTGCTACCCATGAGGCTTGCAACATTGGAGGCCCAACATCTTAGTCTGACAGTAAGATAAAATTCATCGAAAATACACCTACTTTCCGTTCTTACAGTTCTGATATTTAAAAAGGCCAGAGGTAGACATTTTTATGAGTTCAGTATAGACAGGAGACAAGTGTGATTCAGTTGAGACGCTGATTTATAACTTACTTATGTGAAAAGAGGTGCTATCCTCTCTTGCTTTGTAAGAGGGCTGAGAGAGTGACCAGGGCAGGCTGAGAGCAGAAGGAATCTCTGAAGTAAGCTGTGTGTGGACCAGAGGCCTCTCCTAAGCAGTGTCCTAGGAGAAAGAAAATTTGTCTTTTCCTTTTCTGTAGAAGTCATTTAAAATAGATGCTTCCTTTTTTTTTTTTTTTAAGATTTAATTTATTTATTTGACAGAGGGATAGAGAGCCCAAGTAGGCAGAGCAGCAGGCAGAGGGAGAGGAAGAAGCAGGTTGTCTGCTCATTAGGGAGCTCAATGGGGGGCTTGATCCCAGGACCCTGACCTGAGCCGAAGGCAGATGCTTAACCGACTGAGCCACCCAGGGACCCATAAAATGGGTGCTTCTTGAAGTGACTATAAGATTCTATCAGTTTTTGTCCATGTATCAAGGAAAAATTATTTAGAAGGATCATTTGGGGAACAATTTATTGTAGTGCATTTGGCTTTTAATGGCAAGGCTAATCAGAAACCACTAAGCAGCATTTTCTTTGCACCGGGGATAATTCTCTTTGGGAATATTCAAGAACAGTTTCTCAAAATACACCAAAAAAACCAGAGCCCAAACTACAAGTGCTGGGCTAGGCAAGCATTTCCATTAGGACCTACTCACTGTGGACCAACCCTTCCCATCTCAGGGCGTATCATGATCTCGGGGCTGCGGTAGAGTTCCGGTGCTGTGTGATTTCTTGGTGAGATTTGATTTGGGTGGGGGGCAGACATTTGAGGCTTAACATGGAGGAGTAAGGAAATACCAAGTTTGAGAAGATGCTGTCAATGGTTTTTTAATACTGACACAGTAGAATAGCAAGAACCTGTGGCGATTCTTGTGGAGAGAGTGGCCCTGGAGGCTGGCTGGGGATAGGTAGAAGCCAACAGGTCTAAACAGCAGGTCGCTGAGGAATCCCATAGGGAGTTCAGGGTTTCGGGGATTAGCCCTGAATGTGTAGGATGGTCATCAGCACCTCCAAATTTCAACCCCATATGGTGGTACTGACTTTTCTATAAATAAAACCACAGAATTCTGTGCTCGGGTTTTTTCTTTCCCTCCTTTGTGGATTACTTTATATTTCAAGTTTCTTGTCATTGGATGCTAAATCTAAAAAGGCCTTTCTAAAGACAATCCGCCCCATCTGGCCATTCAAGCTAGGCAAACAGAGTCTGCCAGAACAGCACCCCAGCTCCAGGGCTGTCTTTTGACCCTCTCCCCTTCTGTCTCTCTGTAAGGTAAATCCACCATACTATGTGCCGTTGGTCGAGCTGGTCCCACACCCGGAGACGGCCCCTGCGACAGTGGACAGAACCTACGCCCTGATGCAGAAGATTGGACAGTCCCCAGTCAGAGTCATGAAGGAGATTGATGGCTTTGCCCTGAATCGCCTTCAGTATGCCGTCATCAGTGAGGCCTGGCGGCTCGTGGAGGTGCGTGGGCAGCTTCCAGCCTCCGACAGCTAGAGGGGAAGGTGGCCGCAGTGTCCTGGGGCCCCATGGGGGGCGGGTAGTGGGTGGGAAAGTCAGAAGCCCTTGGTCCTGCTTGCTCTGTTCTGGGGACTGAGGGCAAGCTCTTCTCTCGAGTTCAGTCAACAGGCAAGGAAAATAAAAGGTAAGAGAGCAATTCATTGTATGTTTCAGAGATTCCTCTGTTACAGTAAGTCATTTGATATTCACACCTGATGACAGACTTCTCTGTTTCCTGCCCTCTCATACCACTACCTCATAATTATCTCTGTGTGATACACTGCGTTTTCTCAGTCTCAGGTTTCCCCCCAGTTTTATAATTTTTTAAGAGGAGGAAAAAAATACATTTGAGTAACTTGTATCCTCTAAAGAAATCCAGTTTACTTCAAGAGCTTGAGGAAGAAACAATGCGTAAGCCTTAAACTTGTTAGCAATATGCTCTATGCTCATCTTATACATAAACAGGACATCACACACACACACACACACACACACACACACACACACACTCTTAACCTGTCCTTTCCTGGAAAGATTTTATACGTGACTTTAAAGATCACCTTGCTGCATACATTTGTATGAAGGACCTGGTGCTGGGCAGGATAGACAATGCGAGCAGCCACCAGATTTCAGTGAAGAGGCCAGGGGTCTCGGGCTCAGACCATCTGGTTTCTGTCCACTTGCTTGCTGATGCTTCCCCAGCTTCGGCATGGATAAGCAACACTGTCTGCCCACTCTCCTGCTGCAGAAACACGGTAGTGTGAGTGAGGGTCTGTCCGGGTACATAAGGCAGAGGGAACTGGAGCTCAGGCTGAATTGTCTGCTCCTGGAATAGGCCCACTCCTTGGCTTACTTCCTGTGGGAGCCTGCGAATCCCAGCCTGAGACAGGAACGAGGAGGCTGGCCTGTGGCCATTGTGTTTCAGCTTCCCAGTACATGATGTATGTGTTGCTCCCGCATCCTGGTTCTGGTGTTTTATCCCGTCCTTGTTAGATGCGTCATCTGCTCTGACTGCCATGTGCGTTTACCACATAAAGCTACAATTCTGTGTCCTCACTGTTTAAATCCACTTAGGGCTCCTATATCGTCAAGGCAGAGTCCTGGGATTTTCATTGTTAAGTTTGTAGTCTTAATTTTCTCAAATTGTGGAATGTCAGTCAGTAGTAGAGTATTTTAAAGAACACACTGAGCTGAAAACACCCCGTGGAACTGTATTAAAAATATTTCCACTTATCTAGAATAGGGGAACACTTTAACAGACCACAAGAAAATCTCAATATGACAGTTAAACACTGCGAGAGCTTTTAAGGCAGGTTTTTTGTTGGTAAGGTAGCTTGTGCCCTAAAGAGATAAAAGCCCTGAGGTAAATCTTGTTTTCTCCAATCAGAATGATGTGAGCCAACTCAACGGAAAAACTTGGAGGCTCTGGTATAATGGAATTAGGTGGGAGTCCTCCACAAGAATTCTCTCTGTGTTGACCACAAAGTGGAACTAGCTGTGGTTTGAGAGCTCCGGGTTTGGAAGAGCAGTGGAGGGAGAGCTAGAAGGGTTGTTGAATTTGTCTGCTCTGGGTGTTCTCATTGCCTTATTTTGCCCACCCTCCTTTTGATTGTCCTCTCTCCAGGGGCCGATAGTGGACTGAGTATATTCATGTTCCTGACTGGCAGGAATGTTCTCAGGGATGACATATCTGAGAATCCTGCTTGTTTCTCTATGTTGGCTGCTGTGGAACTCGTGTGCCTGGAGTCCCTGTAAGGCACCGAGCACTAAAATCCAGCAGGACACGGTTTCTGACAGACTGAGATGAGGCTACGGAAATGAGAAGATAAAGTGTGAATAGAACCTCAAGAATTTTTTTGGTGAATGTCTAGAAGACAACTCGCTTTTAAAAAATAAAGATGATCTACAGACAATTGAGGCAGATGTAGAACTTGCAGGCCCCTCTCTCCAGGGTGGTATGAGGCGGGAATGGAACGGCGGACATCCCTGAGCTCTGCTGAGACTAAGTGACAGGTGGAGTGTTTCAGCTGTGGGGCAGGGGCTCAGAGGGGGCACACGTGGAGGGGGTAGGGGCGCCCGTATTGCGGTCCGGGTGCTTCTGCCATCGCTGCGAGAGGCACCCGCTCTGTTGACCAATCAGACGTGGAAAGGCCACTAACACACTGGGCGTGCACCTGCTCCCAAAGTAGTTGCTTCTGAGGGCAGAGATGCTGCAGCTGTGGGCTGTGAACATCCATACAGCAGGCCCTGCTTTCCTCAGATCCTGGGGCTAGCAGAGCCCCAGAGAAATCTTCCCCGGCTCACCTAAGTGGCCATAGGCTCCTCCCTCTGAGTTCTCAACACTGCAGCCCATCAGACACACAAAAGACACGTTTTTCTTACCTCCCACCACCCTCCCCTTGGGACTGGTGGATCAATATTTCTGCCCATTAGGTGAGTTGGTTTAAGAAGTCTTGACTTTATCACTTGAATTTCTTGAAGGAAAACCTGTGCCGCTTGGGGTTGGTTTCCACTTAAGACATGGAAAATTAGGCAAGGTGAGAAAACCTCTCACAAGCCCCACCTTGCTCCGTGCGAATCTGCACGCACGTGCTGAGCCCCAGTCAGCACTGGGGTTGAATGACACCCTTTTGACTCACAATTTCAGAGCCAGTCGAACTTGAATTTAGATTTTAGGGTGTTCCAAGTTTACCTCAAAACATCTAGGAGCAACTTTAGTATAAAAAGGAGCTGAATTGGGGATGTTTTACAGTAAAAATTGAAGATTTTTATACTTCTTAATCTCAAAAGATACAAAGATATTACAGAGTTTATCTTTCTAAGACCGTCTCCTTCTGGGGTGGGTCTTGTGTGTGGGCCAACACACTAAGGCTCAGCCTGGATGTAGAAAACACCATGAGCTGAGATGAGCAGGGTTGCTCTCCTCAAGGACTCACTATGGGCGCTTCAGTCTCTCTCCTTTCTTGAGCATGTTGAAATTTGGCAGAACCTTTTCTCTTTGACCCAGACTAGGGCTGGTGTGTTTCCAGGTATGGAAGCTACAAGGTGACTTGGTTGCAGAGCAGTGGGAGACCTTGGGCAGAACATGGGGCTGCATGCCGCTGTCCAGGCTTCTCGGGTGTGCATCGGGGTGGATTGAGGAATCCTGTCCCACGTTGTCTGAGTGTAAACAGCCCTGCACAAATCAGCTCCAAGTGTGAATTTCTAGGGGTCCTACCCATGCGTTAGGGTATGAGCTGCAGTGGGACAGGCAGGGGGCCTGACCAGAATGATGGTTTGCGTTTCCACTCAGCCATGGTGATGTCTTACGCAGTTGTCAGAGGAGAAGAAGGACGCTGTTTGCCACTTGCTAATTTTGTTGATCTGGTAGGTTACATCAGTTAATTTTCCTGTGTTGATGCAGCCTTGCGCACCTGGAATAAATTCCACCAGGTGTGTAATTCTTTCTAGAGCTTGCTGGGGTCTGTTTGCTTATGTTCTGTTGAGAAGTTTTTTCTAAGTTCAGAAGAAATATTGGTTTTGTAGTTTCGTGGTATTTTTTTTTTTTACTGTCTTTATTTGATTTTGATATGAAGGTAACACTGCATTAGCCAACAAAGTAATAGTGCATAGTATGAATTGGGAAGTTTTGCCTCTTTATTTTCTGGGAGAGATTATAAAATTTTTGTTAATTCTTCTTTAAGTGGTAGAATTAATTCTCCAGTGAAGCCACCTGGGCGTGGGAGGGCTCTTTTCCAAGAGATTTTTAATTACAGGTTCAGCTTCTTTAATGGTTAAAAGAACCATTCAGGTTATCTGTTTCATCTTGGTTGGGTTTGGGGGGGCTGTGGTTTTTAAGAAATTGTTCCATTTCTTCTGAGTTATTGAATTCTAGAGCTTAAAGTTGTTGGCTTTATAACTTTTTGTAAAGTTGGCTATATAACTTTTTAACTCATATCCTCTTCGTATCTACAGGGTCTGTAGTGATATCCCTGGCTTCATTCCTGATGTGGGGGATTTGTGTCTGTTCTCTTTTTATTCCTGTCAGTCTTGCTAGAGCTTATCAATTTTATTGATTGTTTTGAAGAAACAACTTTTTGTTTCATTGATTTTCTTTATGGTGTTCCTGTTTTGAGTTTCATTCACCAGCTCTGAAGGGCCTATTGTAATACTTGCAGCCGAGCATGGGTGAGAAATTCTAAGGGTGGAGCAGGGAAAGGTAAGGGAGGTTCCTGTGAAGACCTGCCCATTCCAGAAGAGGAAGGTGAGCTGCAGACATCATTTCCTGGTCAGAAAGAGAAAGTGCTGAGAATAAGACACACCTTGTCTTAGTGGCAGTCTAGACCATGACACACTCTCTTGCCTCTTGCCATCAACTGTGATTTTGTCTGGCCCCACACAGCTGTGTAAACTCGGCAAAGACAAGGGCTATCTGGGAGCAAGATGGGCAGCCAGGTATCTGATGGAACAGGGTTTCTGGCTTTTGCTGTATTGTCTCACTGGTGCTCACCGCATGTGTTTCCTTCCAGTTTGGCTTCAGAATTGGGATGGAGCAGGCTTTGTAGGCTTGGAAATGCCAGATGGACAAGTCTGGCTACAGTCTAGTAGCCCAAGATTAGGTCACTAGGGGACAAGATCCTGTTGGCCAGGAATATGATTTTAAATCAATATTCTTTAAAAAAAATTTTTTTTTAATTAACATATAATGTATTATTAGCCCCAGGGGTTCAGGTCTGTGAATCGCCAGGTTTACACTTCACAGCACTCATTATAGCACATACCCTCCCCAATGTCCATAACCCAACCACCCTCTCCCTACCCTCCTACCCCCGGCAACCCTCAGTTTGTTTCCTGAGATTAAGAGTCTTTTATGGTTTGTCTCCCTCTCGATCCCATCTTGTTTCATTTATTCCTTTCCTACCCCCCAAACCCCCACATTGCCTCTCAACTTCCTCGTATCAGGGAGGTCATATAATTGTCTTTCTCTGTAAATCAATATTCTTAAGCTAATGAGCACAGTAAAGGAAGTTGTGCTGTGATAATAAACCCTTGCCCAGACAACAGCTGAGCTTGTACTGCCCATAAATTCTTGCCCCATCCAGGTAGGGTAGGTGGAGGTGAGCTGGAGTCAATCAGGAAGCCATGAGCAGATTCTCAGCCTGCTGGAATGTGTTGGTAATGAGCTTTGGTAATTGCTTATCTCAGCTTTTAGTCATCCTTCTGAGCAATATAATTGTGAGGCTAGATTTCTTTTCTTCCTGCCCTGAGCTGCAGAAATTCAGTTCTCGGTTTCTTGTCGGGCAGGTGTAGTTTATGGGATCTAGATCTCATTCCTTTTATGAAGAATGGTTTCAGTTAATAGAGTGTGTCTCAGAGATCATGTAGTAAAATTAACCGAGGAAACTTTCTATGATAAACTCGTTCAGGGGTTTCTGTTGAATATAATTATGAGACTGTCACAGAGGAATTAGGAGTCTTAGCACAGGGAACCCCCGAGGATCATCTCCTCATCAGTTAACTTCAGTTTGTGTAGTATTTAGAAGTTTACAAAGCACTTTCATTTATAGTTTTCATGATTTGCAGATATTTGCAGATCATCCCGTCTGAAAACCATGAGAGGGACATTGTTATTTTTGCCCTTACAGATGAAGACCCTGGCTTGAGAGGGTGAGTGGTTTGGTCCCCATTCTTTAATCCAGGAGGGACCCATGCCCGGGCCACTTCCGGCCCTTGGTGTCTGCACGCGTGAGCGGCGGCTCCAGTGGCTCTGTTTCTCCTTGGAAGGTGAAGAGGATGGGACAGTGTCATGTATGGAAAGGGCTGAGGACATGCCTGGCATAAAGTGGTTTTGTAAGTGTTATGGACTGTGGTCCTGGTAACGACGCCCGTGCTTTCTGAGTCGCCAAATGCCGTGTAACTTTTTGTATGCGACAGCTGCCACCAGTGTGTTAGCCCTGAGCTGAAGTGTTCCCATCCTGGCTACAAACGTGAGGCCAAACATGAGGCTTCTGGAAGGCAGCAGGGGCCTCACTGGGAGCTTGTGTGACATGCAGCCCCCGAGGGCCCACCCCCAGACCTGCAGAACCAGACTCTGCATTTTAATAAGCTCTGCAGGACATTCCTAGGCTCTGTGAAGCTAGAGGAGCCCTGGCTCTCTCCCCCATGAGACCCTGATCTCAAAGTTTTGATGTGTTGTATTTCATCTGTTTTAAGGTAAACTATTTTTTTTTAAACATTTTAGCATCTTAGTTTTATAGGCAGTATTCTTTTGCCTTAATAGAACATTAAATACTAATTTAACTTTCAATTGATCCAGGCTTAATTTCAGTGAGATAGAGTATATTCTACTGTCCTTTTTGTCTTTTCTCCTTCCATGTTCTTCTGTCCCCGTATGTCCCTTGTTTCTGACCCTCTCTGTGTGACTCAGGCTTACGACAGATAAACATGCAACTCTAACCAGCTTCTGCTTAGTGGAGAGACTGTTACCTGGTCACTTTATAAGCTATGATTTCCAGTTCTAGTTTTGTGACATTGAATACCTCGGGTTATCCCAAAAGTTATATGAAAATCAACTTTAAAAAAGGATTTACTTCACTTCAGTTAAAACACAAACACATGAGAACAAAAGAATGCTAGGTTGTAACTGCCCGGGAGATGTCAGTCATTATTCCAAATCAAAGCCGGCCTTCCGTGGGTCCTGTGGAACTGGTGGGAATGGGTGCCCAGACGGCGTCTTCCTTGTCATACCAGCCACGCACTTTGCATCAGCCACCCTCATTCAGCCTTTTGATTCCTGGAGTAGGGATGCAAATCATGGCCGGGTTTTCCTCTTATTAGTCATGGGCCTGTGTGAACACCAGTGGGTCCCTCCGGGGTGACAGCCGGGAATAAGCAGGCTTCTCATACTTGCAAATCCTGTGTGCCTGTGCAGCGTGCGCTTGGGCTCCTGTTGGCCAGATGAATGAGCTGCCTGCTTCCTCAGGAATTGCCACACTTAAATCAGATGTACAGCAAGCTCTCCTGCGGAATGGGAGGAGACACAAGGAACAGAAAGGGGCGAACGCATATTTTAGGGGCAGAGATGACCTGAAATCGTAATTTGACTACTGTAACCATCTCTTACATTTCTCTCACGTGTGCTGCGGCCATGTGGAGGTGATTTCTTCTCTCCTTTTCTAAGCCAGTATTAGTGCAGGTCCAGTTCTCCAAGTTCACAATAATGCTCAGGAAGTTTACTTCCCACATACTCAGCATTCGGAGAAGAAACCCATACCGGACAGTAGGCTACCTCTGTGGCCTGTGGTTTTCTGACAGCCTGGGGAGACCCAGCATTTCACTGACTGCTCTTTTCCATAAAATGTCCCCTTGAGTAGGTACCCTGTGACCGAGGGACTATGTTCCCTGCCAATCACTCAGCCTTCTCTCTGGAAGAGAAACAGTACAAGACAGGCCAATGAGGCTGAAAAGAAGAAAATGGGGCAGAATCAAGCTAGGGCACTTGTTTCACTGGCTTCGGGATCCGGGAAGGCAACAGTAGTCTTGTGGTTTGAGAGGCTTGACAAGAAAAAACATGTTCAAAGCAGTTGCTTACAGGCACTTGGAAGGTAGGGTTATGTTAGAAGCTTTTCTTTGCAGGGAAGGTGTTGGAAATGCTGTGGGCTGCTCCAGGCTATGGCTAACCTGGAATGTGTCCAGGGGGAAAAAGCTGAGGCTTGATTAAGCAAAATATTACGGTTCAGACGTTGGCGATGTCTGTCTGTGTACTTGGCAAGATGAGTCACGTAGGACAGTGGGTCATGTAAAGGGAGGCTAAAGGAGTCAAGAAAGACCCAAGCTCCTGCCCTCCACACTGTACCTTCAACTGTAGGATTTTCTACATTTTATATAAACTTAACAATTTAGTTGTTGTTTTTTTTTTTAATTAAAGAGATAATGTATAAAGTGTCTGACTGAACCTACTTGTGACTGAAAAGAACCAGCCTCCAGCAGCTCTGTTCCCTGAACTCTGGGATCTGGGAATCTCTTTACCCTGCTCTGAGCCTCACATTCTTCCAGAAGTGATGCCACCGCCATCCGCCCGTTTCTTTTCTTGAATATTTTATTTATTTATGTACAGAACAAGAGAGAGAGAGCACAAGCTGGGGGAGCAGCAGAGGGAGAGGGAGAAGCAGGCTCCCCGCCGAGCAGGGAGCCCGCTGCTGGACTTGATCCCAGGACCCTGGATCATGACTTGAGCCAAAGGCAGACAGTTAACTGACTGAGCTATCAGGTGCCCCAATTCTCTCTGCCTGTTTCATTCCTGGGCTGGGCTTCCCTTTGGGGGACCAGCCTTGCTTGGGCAGGTCTCCTGGCATCATATGGGGAAGGCATGTTTCCCCTCACTTCCTGTCCAGTGCCTTCCCTTGCCCTTGCCTGCCTCATGCTGTCTTTCCTTCTTTTGTGTCCATCTGCTCACTTCAGGTGTGGCGTACATGGAGTCCTCCAGCCTGCCATCTCCACTCTTCCCTATTCTGCTCTGCATTTCTTTTTTCTTTCTCACCAAGGCACAATTCACCCAGCACAACTCTTTCTTAAGATATTTTTCTGCCATTTCTACATTATTTGTTGTACCTCCTGAACATATAGCCCAGACATCAGTATGATGAGGGAAACTGTCTCCCACTCCTCCAGCACCTGAAGCACACCCACTTTTCCATCTTATTCACACGCCCTGGGTCCCCTGTCCCATGCCCACCTGGCCTCTGTCTTTCTTGCCTTCCAAAGCCTGGGGTCAGCCTCTCTGTTGCAGCAAGTTCATCACCACTTGAGGACACCAAAGAGTTCTCTTGGCTCTAATTCTTCAAGCTCTTTTACCCTGTGAAGGTTTCCCAGGGGCTGTCATGGACCCATCATGACTGTCCTTTTCCTCATCGCCACCCTGTTTCTCAGGGCAAGGACCCAGCTGGCTCACCGGTTGGGAGCACAGGGCCTTTGGAGCCGGTGTGTCATGTCCTCGACCAGGACCATCTTCCCAATTAGTCCTTTCACACTGGCTTTAAGCTCAGAGAGCTTCCTGTCCATGGCCTTCTGGTCAGAGATACCAAGAGAAGGCCATGCTTTTTGTCTGTAGGGCAGCCCTGAAAGGACACGGAGTATCTTGGCATCCTAAGAAGTCCCAGAACTGTAGCAGAGCCCAGAGCCATGGCTCAGCAAGTGTTTTGTGTCCAGCACTGACCCTGGGGGAGGAGGAAGTTAAGTAGACGCCATTCAGAGGCAAGCTATAGTGGCCGTCTGGTTGGACGGACTCAATCCACATAGCGCTCAAGGTGTGTTAAGATGCCTTGATGGGCTGCTGGGATTCTGGGCTGCAGGCTGGTGGCTTTGGGCACAAACAGCACCTGGCATGTTTGCCCAGCTCCTCCTGCTTCACACTGGAGCCGAGGTCTGCGTGCCACCTGTGCACAGGCTGGCCCCGTGTTCCTGGGCTTCCATCTGACTTGATGAGCAGCTAGACTTGGCTGTGGCACACACGGAAGAAATTTCTCCCCACAGCCATCCAAGGAAGATGGAAGCCCCTGAGGAAATGGCAGTTCTCTCTCTTCTGAAGGCCATAGTTGCTGGCTAGGAATCATCAGTTAACTAGAGTTCCTTCTAGTCCTGAGGGTCTGTAAGAAGTGATAGGATTTACTGTTTTATGGGAGGTTACTTTCCGAGCGGCCACACTGGCAGGCAACAGCGCCCTGTGGAAGGGAGAGCTCCTGCTGATTCAACATTTTGGAGACACCTCCAGACCCTGTTAATAGACAAATGTGAAGAAAATGTTAACCACTCAATTTTTTTTAAAACCTGCTTGGCATGCCTGGATTTCTTCAACTGTGTTTCAAGTAAAAACTTCAGCGCTAGTATTCTAACAACCCTTAAACAAAGCAAAATGAAAATGTTCTTACTCTAACTCCTGACTCCTTACCATCACCGACAGGTCATCCATCCATATAAATGATGGATTTCAGTTCCTCCAGGGTGAGTTGGAATGTTAACGGGCAGCAAGAATGGGCCCCTGAAACAGAGGAGGGAAGGAGGGAAGGGATCCCCAGAAGAAGAGGAGGAGAAGAGAGGCTACAAGTGAAACTGTGCGGCCTTGTCGCCTGGTCTCCTCTGCCTTCCATGAGATAGGCAGAAGCGGGCCAGCAGGACTGCTCGTGACCTGGGGCCACGAGGGCCGGAAGCTCTGCTAGAATTACAAAGGAGGGGCAGGCAGAGATGGGGCCGTGCTGTGCTTCTGGTTTTGGAGGGCGTGCTTATATTCCTGGTGCAAACCTCTTTGTGAAAACTTTGTCCCCAGAGGACCCCCCAGTGAAGGCCCCACTGCCCTGGTGGACCGCAGTAAACTTACATTTGCACAGAAGGGTGGATTCTTTCTGCTGTGTTTGTTTTCAGGTCAAGACTTTTCCTTTCTTCCCAGACTCTGTAATATATTGTTTTTCTCCCTGAAAGCATTGTTAAACCCATGGCACAGTAAGGAAAAAACATACCAGCCAGTTATTACCACCTGGGGCCTAAAGAGCTCTGGAGTGTCCCTTGTAGAGGGACAAAGTCTCTTCTCTCTTTTCCTTCCTGTTTTTAATTTGTTTCGATTTAAACAGCTTAATCAGAAGAATATTCAAAGGGAAAAAAGACCACCTGTGTTTCCCCCACCCTAAAGCAGTCAACAGCTTTTATTTTACTAGGTTCCTATCTTTTCTCTGTTAAGACGCTTTCCCTGAGAGGCATTTGTGTGTCTCAGTCAGCTGAGCATCTGACACTTGATGTCAATTCAGGTCTTGATCTCAGGGTCCAGGAATTGAGTTCCGAGTTCAGCGTGGAGTCTGCTTGGGACTCTCTCTCCCCCTGCCCCAACCTGTGCCCACAAGTGCTCACTCTCTTTCAAATCAATAAATCTTTTTTTTTTTTAAAGGAATACTTTCCTCAAGTTTCCATTTTTTAAAAATTTTTAAATTTTTTTATTAACATATATTATTAGCCCCAGGGGTACAGGTCAGTGAATCGCAAGGTTTACACACTTCATAGCACTCACCATAGCACATACCCTCCCCAATGTCCATAATCCCACCACCCTCTCCCGACCCCCCCCCCCCCAGCAACCCTCAGTTTGTTTTGTAAGATTAAGAGTCTCTTATGGTTTGTCTCCCTCGTGATCCCATCTTCCATTTATTCTTTTCCTACCCCGCAAACCCCCCACGTTGTATCTCCACTTCCTCATATCAGGGAGATCATATGATAGTTGTCTTTCTCCAACTGACTTATTTCGCTCAGCATAATACCCTCTAGTTCCATCCACGTCGTCACAAATGGCAAGATTTTATTTTATTTATTTATTTATTTATTTATTTTTTAAAAGATTTTATTTTTTATTTGTCAGAGAGAGAGAGAGAGGGAGGGAGAGAGGATCACAGGCAGACAGAGAGGCAGGCAGAGTCAGAGGGAGAAGCAGGCTCCCCGCTGAGCAAGGAGCCCGATGTGGGACTCGATCCTAGGATGCTGGGATCATGACCTGAGCCGAAGGCAGCTGCTTAACCAACTGAGCCACCCAGGCGTCCCAAGATTTGATTTCTTTTGATGGCACATAGTATTCCATTGTAGATATCTATACCACATCTTCTTTATCCATTCATCTGTTGATAGACATCTAGGTTCTTTCCATAGTTTGGCTATTGTGGACATTGCTGCTATAAACATTCGGGTGCACATGCCCCTTTGGATCACTACATTTGTATCTTTAGGGTAAATACCCAGTAGTGTGATTGCTGGGTCATACAGTAGCTCTATTTTCAACTTTTTGAGGAACCTCCATACTGTTTTCCAGAGTGGTTGCACCAGCTTGCATTCCCACCAACAGTGGAGGAGGGTTCCCCTTTCTCCGCATCCTCGCCAGCATCTGTCATTTCCTGACTTGTTCATTTTAGCCATTCTGACTGGTGTGAGGTGGTATTTCATTGTGGGTTTGATTTGTATTTCCCCGATGCTGGGTGATGTGGAGCACTTTTTCATGTGTCTGTTGGCCATCTGGATGTCTTCTTTGCAGAAATGTCTGTTTGTGTACTCTGCCCATTTCTTGATTGGATTATTTGTTTTTTGGATGTTGAGTTTGATAAATTCTTTATAGATTTTGGACACTAGCCCTTTATCTGATATGTCATTTGTGAATATCTTCTCCCATTCTGTCAGTTGTCTTCTGGTTTTGTTGACTGTGTCCTTCGCTGTGCAAAAGCTTTTGATCTTGATGAAATCCCAATAGTTCATTTTTGCCCTTGCTTTCCTTGCCTTTGGTGATGTTCCTAGGAAGAAGTTGCTGTGGCTGAGGTCGAAGAGGTTGCTGCCTGTGTTCTCCTCAAGGATTTTGATGGATTCCTTTCTCACATTGAGGTCCTTCATCCATTTTGAGTCTATTTTCATGTGTGGTGTAAGAAAATGGTCCAGTTTCATTTTTTCTGCATGTGGCTGTCCAATTTTCCAGCACCATTTGTTGAAGAGACTGTCTTTTTTCCATTGGACATTCTTTCCTGCTTTGTCAAAGATTGGTTGACCATAGAGTTGAGGATCTATTTCTGGGCTCTCTATTGTGTTCCATTGATCGGTGTGTCTGTTTTTGTGCCAGTACCATACTGTCCAAGTTTCCATTTTTAATGGGTTAATATTTCTTTTAGTTGATCTTTTTTTAAAAATCAAATTTTTCCCCTATTGTCAACTGTTCTAAGATAGTTCCAAGTTTTCTGTCACCCTAGTGCCTCCATGAACATCCTTGCCGGTAGTCTCTTCTTCTGGGGCTTTTCATAGCATAAATGCTGGCAGTGGGATCTCCCTGTCAGAGAGGAGCAATGTCTTGGCCACCTGACAGTCGTAGCAAAGACTCCTTCAGAGGAGTTAACCCATGTCTTTTGCCATCCATCGTACTCGTGGGCTCACCTCCCACCACCTCCCTTGTACAGTCCATCTTGTGTCCTTCTCATCTCCTTTCCCCTTGGCGCCCTCTCAGCAGTCTCTGGACAATGGGTGTTTTATGAATCAGTGTCCTGTTGCATCAGCCAATGTGGTGTTCAATCAGCTCTTCCACAAGTTAGCAAAATTTGCTTGAGTCATTCTGTAGGAATGTTTTTGCCTTGCTTCTAAGAAAACTTACAGGTTTTGGCAAGAAGCCGAAAAGCTCACCAACCTGACCACAAGCCTTTGAGTAGTAGTGGGGCTGCACTGAGCAGCGTTTTCTTTCCTTCTTATTAAAATCTTGCGTTTGCTTCACCTTCTCCCTGGAAGGTAGCGTGGGCGGGGGAGGGGTTGGAGCAGGTCTTTCCTCCTCTTGCTCTGGAGCCAGTTTCATGCAGTGTGGGGGAGAAGTAATGCTTGTCCAAGTGTATAGAAAACAAAACTATGTAATATGTAAATGGAGGGAACTAACTCATGGTTCTAGTTTGTTTCTCATGAGAAATGCTGTGAACCATCATGATAGTTCTTAATTTATACTTCAAAGTCTGTAACTCTGTTACTTTCTCTACCATTCACCAGGATTCCAGAGTTGGATATTCCTAAAAAAGAGTCCCAAACCCCTCTCTCATACTTGAGTTATTTCTACCTCAGTGATTATTCTTGTGTAGCTTATCCCTGAAACATCTTTGCAGGGGTGGTGGGGAGAGGGGAGCTCACTGAAGTTTAACTTTGTTCCGTCCTCACTCTAGAGATTGAGGTGGGCTCTCCCTGTATCTGCTGGTCCTTGGTCTCTGACCAGAGTGATACCCAAGACCAGGGGCGCCTTCGTGCCCTTGTTTGCTGCATTTCATTATCTGACATTTCCCGAAGATGAAACGGTTTCTGGGTCCCGTTTCTCAGTTGAGACAGGGCATTGAAGCTCAAACAGCTCTGGCTGGGGGCGGGGGGGTGGAAGGACTATAGCATGACCTACTACAGATTCCGGGTAGCAAGCCTGCATTCCTGGTGGCGATGGTGGAAGCCAAGTTAGAGCATTATTTGCACAAGAAAAACCAGAAAATTCAGGTTTGAGTGTGGTGAAAAATAGGGCAAAACCAAATAGAAGATCAAAAGCCGGGAAATAGTAAAAAAGAATTGGACAAGGAGGATGGCATGAAGAAAAATGAGGAAAGTAAGTGAAAATGAGGGCATGCAAAAAATACATAAACTGAATCAGAAAATTGGAAAAGAGAATGGGATGATCAGAGAGAAAGAAGAATAATTCTTTGTAGCTGGCAATCCGTAGGGGAAATAGTCCCAGGAGATTCATTCATCAATACTGTATCCCTAAATTTGCCAAACCCCCACCCCTTCTTCCGTGTCCTGACACCAAATCAACCTTTTGCCTGTTGTTGGCCATTTGATGTGTCTTCTCGCCTTCTCTCCCACAAATAAAGGGCTGGATCCAAGATACCTGAAAAGGAGGACAGTGCTCTGAACTTCTGTCCACTGTGAGGGTCTTGTTGGCTGGGACAGAGTGCCCAGATATTCAGTCAGACAGCCTAGATGTGGCTTTAAAGACAGTTGCTAAATGTGATTAGTTAACATCTACTCAGTTGACTTTAAGTACAGGAGCCTGGGCAGGCTTCATCCAATCAGTTGAAAGGCCTTAAGGGCAGAAGGGAGGTACCCACCATCCTCATTTCAGACTTGTTAATGCCCTCCATCACATAGGCCAATCTCTTGAAGTAAATCTCTTTATGTATATATAACTACTAACCCTCTCTATCTGGTAGGACCCCTCCTGATGCATCCCCAACATTTAATTATACTTCAAGCTTCTATCACAGGAGTTTGAGTACTTTATGAACTGTCTTGCATTGGCCCTTACTCATAGATGGCAGTCCTGCCCTCCCACCCCAGGATGGGCATGCATTCCCAGCAGGCAAGGTACCCAGTGTGTGTGCTGGTTGCTCCTAGGAAGTCTTAGGTTTTAGGTACGGGGACTAGGGAAAAGAAGGTTTCAATAAAGGGGATTCCTTACCACTCTGGCTGGACATGATGCTAACCAGGGTTTAAACTAACAGTGATCTAGTGTTTGTTGCGCTCTATGAGTTTTTGGAATCTCTTTTTTTTTAAAAAAAGATTTTATTTATTTATTTGACAGAGAGAGATCACAAGTAGGCAGAGAGAGAGAAGGAAGCAGGCTCCCCGCGGAGCAGAAAGCCCGACGTGGGGCTCGATCCCAGGACCCTGGGATCATGACCTGAGCCCAAGCCAGAGGCTTTAACCCACTGAGCCACCCAGAATCTTTTTAACCACTTGGGGCTTTTCTTTGTACGTGTGACTTGAGAATTAGGCCACAAAATGGAGGAAGTCCTAAAAGCTGTACTGCAAATGTTCACTGAACCAGAGACACACTGGAGTGGGTAGAGTTCCAGTCTTCAAACAAGCATGCAGTGTAGGATCTGTTTCCAGGGAATCGATGATCAGTGTGTTCAACTCCAGTGCCTGTTTCTACCTCTTACACCTGTGTGACCGTCGGTTGTGATTATTACTGATAATATCAGCACGAGGGCCACAGCTGTCACAGGATCCGGTGGACTGGAGCTTAGCGGCAAAATGAAGCTGCTGAGCTGCAGACTATCTTAATCATGAACCTTTGCCTCAGCACTGAGTGCCGCAGGGGTAAACTCAAAACCCAGACCGGCGAGCATCCTGGCTTCATTACTACTTAGGACCATTTCTTTTCTCTGCATGTACTTCTGGGCAAAACCTCAAGCCTAGAGAATCTACCTCAGAAAATCCAAATGGGGCAGAAAGAAGGAATTAGGAAGAAAAGATACTAAAACTTTTCCCTCTTCTCCCTTGTTCAGCTACTGAGTAGTAACCGATGAAACAGAGACAGTCACTTTGGTCATATTTGGGAACTGGAGGAAAGTGGGGCTCCTCCCCACATGCTGACAGAGGTAGAGAATCCTTCTAGGGCTTTATTTAGTCAGGGTCACTGTGAGCTTACATACTTCCAGATCCAAAGTTACTGCTCTTGGGTGGCTCACTTCTGGAGTATTTTGAAGTTTGCGGAAGTCAGCTCTAAACATACTGAACGCAATTAGAGAAGAAGAGAGCCAAGGCAAATAGCATTGCACATGTAGGATGCCTTCCGTATTTGCATCCTTTACAGTTTGAGCACCGTCTGGAAACTTCAGGCTGTTTGGGGTGTTGACTGGGAACCTTAGGGAGGGCCAGGGTGAGGACGGGTCTGCAGAGCCCCTGCCTGGCTGCCTTTCATGGCATTCCAGAGCTCACAGGGTTCAGGAATGCCACGGCAAATGCCTTTAGGCAGCCTGGAGAGACGACCAGAAGCCATCCTTCTGGCCCTAAGAGCTTGGTGAGGAGGGAGAGGAAGACAGGAATGCCTTCAACAATTACTTTCTTGATAGCTTTGGACACTACCATAGACTTTGTGTATACCATTTTCTCCTTGTTGCTGCCCCCTCGCCGCTTAAAAGCTTTGCTATCAGAAGTGAAGGGGGTAAAACCTGTCAGCATTTGAGTAAACAGAATAAATTAATTTGCTCTCCTTAGCAGTCCAAATGAACTTACAGTAGGATGATTTAAGAGAAGTAGGAAACCCAGCGAGACGTCATGAGAGCCTAGCAGACTAACCACACTTTGTGAGTGGGATGCCATCGAGCGTTGGAGCGGCTGGGGAGCTATGGGAGCTCACGTAGGCAGCTGGAGGCAGTGGGTGTGGGTGCGACCACTCTGGAAAGCATTTCGCATTAACCAGTAACATGGAAGCTGTTGTGCCCTAGGACAGCACTTCTCCTCTTGCATGTGTGCCCCAGGAGCCTGGAACAAGAACATTCCCAAATATTCATGAACTGTAGGATGGATAAGTAAACTATGATTTTATACCTCAACAAGAGCAGGCAGACTACAACTGCGCATAATGCGGGTGAATCTTAAACGCATAGAGTTGAGTGAAAGAAGCAAGTCACAAAAGAATGTGTGAGTCCATTTTGAAGAAGATAAAAATAGGCACAAAGTGAACTATGGTTTAGGAATGTAATCATAGATGGCAAATCTTAAAAGTAGAAAAATGGTCCTTAGAAAAATCTAGATGTTTGCCTTTGTGAAGGAGGAAGGAGGATACAGTTGGGAAGACAGGCATGGTGGTGTTGGTGGGTTGGGGGTGGGGTAGGCTTTTTAATTATCCTCTAAACCACTTATGTATAGTTTGTACTCATCTTTGTTTATCTCATACCCACAAAGATAGATGGAAGGTAGGCACTGACCATAGCACATACCCTCCCCAATGTGCATAACCCCACCCCCCTCTCCGACTCCCCTCCCCCCAGCAACCTTCAGTTTGTTTTGTGAGATTAAGAGTCTCTTATGGTTTGTCTTCCTCCCGATCCTATCTTGTTTCATTTATTCTTCTCCTACCCCCCTAAACCTCCCACGTTGCATCTCCACTTCCTCATATCAGGGAAATCATATGATAGTTGTCTTTCTCTGATTGACTTATTTTGCTCAGCATAATACCCTCTAGTTCCATCCACGTCATCACAAATGGCAAGATTTCATTTCTTTTGATGGCTGCATAGTATTCCATTGTGTATATATACCACATCTTCTTTATCCATTCATCTGTGTATGGACATCTAGGTTCTTTCCATAGTTTGGCTATTGTGGACATTGCTGCTATAAACAGTCAGGTGCACATGCCCAGATGGAAGGTAGTTCTCTCGAAATTTCTCAGTCACATGCTCTTCGTGGGTGGCTCTGTCTTCTTGGTTTTTTGGCTCCATCCCCTTTCTGGTCCCCACTCCAACATCACCATTGGTGGCCCAAACACCCCCTGGACCTGAGTGCTTGTGTTTTTTTCCCTCAGTAGCTGATGTAGGTGATCGAGTTAGAGGGTACAAATTCCCTTCCTTTCTCAACCTCGTGGGTGACTTTGAAATCTGGAAAGCGGAGATGTCACAGAGGCTCCAAGGAAGAGGAGGGACAGCAGGGGGAGCTCTAGCCTCCATTTCCTGAGCATGGAGGGCTTAGCCCAGACCTCCCCTGGGCCATCTGGAGGGCAGACTCAGCTCTCCCTGTTGGCCAGGGGGCCTGGTGAAGCCCTCTGCTGAAAGCTTTCCTCCACCACATAGACATATTCTCAAATAGGACAGCAGACAGCCCTTCCCAGGAAAGGTAGAGGACTGGCTCTGTAACCCAGAACAAGTGTGACAGAGTGGGGTGGGTCCTTTGTCCGAGCCTGTTCATGGTGCTGGCTGGATGCACTCCTGTGGGGAGGGCAGACCTGAGATTTCCACAGCAGAGCATTTCAGCCTCTACCCCGGGACTTTGGTAACTGGGGGCCGCCGAGGCTGCCAGCGGAGGAGGGATCAGCCAGAGCAGCCACACTCGGTGGCCTTTTCAGAAGGCAGACCTGGCCTAGCTGTCCGGCAGAAGCATCTCTCTCCTCACCATGCTGCTTGTGGAAGAAACCACTCAGAAAATAGGAACTGGAGACTTAGCAGTCATTCTAGTGGTGTGACCACTGCAGACTTGGGGGAAATCTGAAGGCTTCCCATGTGCCCTCTGACAGCTGCAATGCCCAAGGTGAACTTCGCCTCAGACCAAGAGGAGCTTGCCGTGGAGCGCCATGCACACCAATTTGTGCTGGTGCGTCCCTGCTCCTTCCACAGTGGTGCGAGGTCAAGGCCGTCTCAAAAACAGGCAACACAGAGGGCCGATTTGACCTCTAACCTGAACATAACAACAACTTGCCTCCTGCTTTGCCATTCACGTTTGCGGAAGGTTCCAGGGCCCCACCTTGCCAACAACACACAGTTCTAAGCTGCATTTCATCAAAGAATGTCATTTTTACAAACTCATTAAAAGCTGAACAAGGCTGGGCTTGTAGGCAGGCAAAGCCTGGAGAACGACTCTTTAGTTCTTTTGATGGCTCTGATCTTAGCGTCCAGATCTCAGGCAAATATGTAGAAAGGCCTTCTTGGCCATTTCTACCAATACCCTGCTCTGACTTCTTCCCCTTCCCTTCATCCTCTCCCCCTTCTCCAAAGCTGTGAGTGATAACACAGCTTAGAAGGTAGAGAAGGGAAGACAGGCAGGTTGATTGCAGCCATGGAAAAAGTGAGTTGCTGTTTGACCATTTCACAAAATATTCTCTTTTCAGGATCTGTTTATATGTTACAGTTTTGTCATGCTAAGTCTGCTGAAAATACTATTAGAGCACTTTGGAGAGTATTTTGGGATCGTAGTCTAAAGAAGTTAGTTTGAAAAGTGAAGGCAAGAAAATTTTCTTTCCAGAGGACTCATCTGTGTGCTGCCCCATTTTCCCCATTCAGGAAGGAATTGTTTCTCCGAGTGACCTTGACCTTGTCATGTCAGATGGCCTTGGCATGCGGTATGCGTTCATCGGACCCCTAGAAACTATGCATCTGAACGCAGAAGGTATGTTCTGCTTCCATCAGGGTGAAGATGCAAATTCTGTGCTGTTCAGTGGTCTTATGGGTTTTGTCAACGGTACAGCTTTGCCTTTTTTTTTTCTTTTTAAAAACAACTGAATAGAAACAGTATCATATGAAAGAGCTAGTGCCAGCCCTGGGAACTCATAGATAGGGGCCGTGTCCTGAGATGTCAGTGCACATGGAATCCAGGAACCTCAGAGCTCGGCAGGCAAACAGCACTCAGGTGGGAATGAAAAGACAGACAGGCGAGGGTGTTGTCATGGAGACTTTGCTCCATGGCATCCAGCCCGGCAGAAGATAAAGTTGGGTTTTCCTGAGAAAGGTGATGCAATTGTTTACAGAGGTAATATGGACAGATAAGGGAAGTGACCACCTCGGCTGTACATATCTTCTGCCTAAATATGAACAGCTTCTCTGTGTGACTTGCCTGTTTTAGGTCACGGGCAGCCATTCAGGGCAGGCCCATCCTTTACCCCAGAAGCCGACTTCAAAGGGCGCAGGGAGGTAGGTACAGGCCCGTGGTCTAGTGACTCTAACAGAAAGCTACATTGAGAAAGGGGAGAAAACCTTCAAGAATGAAATGATCAGCCACATCTTAAGTGTTTGAAAAGCAAGGACTCAAACCTACACCAAACTGAAACAAAATAAATTTTATCTTGGAATACTGAAAAAATAAAATGAAGTTAAAATTAAAAAAAATTTTAGTGCTCGCTTCGGCAGCACATATACTAAAAAAAAAATTTTAAAAGCTATGAATGAAAATCTAGGAAACTATCACCTAAATGTCATTACTACTTGCTATCTCTTGGTGTTGAAATTATAAGTAACTTTTACTACCTTTTTGCTTTTCTGTGTTATCATACTTTTCTACAATTATTGCCATATTATTTTAATAATTATATTATTAACATGTAAAACATATGTAGAAAGAGAAAAGGAACATTGTATTCAACTTCATGGTCCACATTTAATAAAAATGTTGAGAAACTGGAGCTTATCCAAGAGAAGGTGACCAGAGAACAGTGTGCGCATGTGTGTGTGTGCGCGCGTGTGTGTGCGCGTGCGCGCCTCTGTCTGTGTCTTACGTGAGGGTGGAACCAGATTGAAAGAGTGGCCGTGGCAGGCAGACAGATTTAGGCTCAGTACATGGCAGGAAGTTTCTAGTAACTGAAGCTGACATTGAGGGAGAGGGCTATGCTACGAGTGGGTGAATGGGCCAGGCGAGGGCCGTTGCTCACCTGTCAGGATGTTTCAATATCAGGCAGAGATACCTGTAATGAAGTGGGAAGTTGGGATAAGTGACCTCTGGGAGTCTGTTTGACTTAGATTTTATAATTCCATGATCTCTTGGTAATAGTTCAGTTTTTGCCACCAGAGTTAGTGAAGTATAACTGCCAGTGAATAAGTCAAGGCAGTTTTGCCAGTCGTAGTCTTGCAAGGCCACATGTGGTGGCTTGAGAGGACTGGTCTTGTGTATCAGGCCAATGTGCTTCAGTAACTGACTTGACTCTTCCTTAAAACTGAGCATGGCCAAGAGTCACTGGAGGAACAGGGGACTGTCTCCCAGCACGAGCATATTGCTTTTATAGTGCGATGACAGTTGAACACGGGAAGAAATGTAAAGAAAGAGGCCCTCATAAAAGTGAAACAAGAGTTTTGAAGTATCATGAAAATAAAGTCTTGGAGAATTTCAAATGCTTTTTCAGCCAGAACCTTAAAAGTGGCGAACATATTTAAACATTTTCTATCCATATAGACACTCTTTAGTAACCACCATGTTTTTCTCTTTTTAAAGTTTTTTTTTTTTTCCTTCAGAGAAATAAGGTCAGGTATCATGAGACATCAATAGGGAGACAACTGAGAGCAGCTTTGACTCTGAAACAAATAGAAACAGAAGCCAATGAAACCAGAAACTCAAGAACCAAATAGTGTGGCAGACAGGAAGGAGGCCTGTAACAATTTTTCAGACAAAGCAGATATGATAAGAAAACCTAATTGACTTGATATGATAATGGTGGACGGATGTAGTTTTCAACTTCAGAGCATTCCAAAGACCAGAGTTAGACTGTTATAAGATCTGGCTTGGAACCAATGGAAATGTTTATTACTCTTCACAGTGTCATCCAGAATATATCAAGATTGGGCGCGGTGTGGGGGGTGGGGAGTTCTTTTTTTTTGATGTTGTTTTCATAAAGCCAGCATCTCAGGTTTAGGCTAGTTATTAGTCTTAAAGCTACAGTTAATCTAGAAGTGGTAAAAATATTTTAGGATGTGTTTTTAATCGGATAGAATGGCACCCGAAAAGCTGGAGGCCAGCACGCCTACTTTGCCTTTTGGCTGCTTTCTAAAGGCAACCCCCTTGAAGTACAGGCTCTCAGAATGGGGAAGCTGGTCAGTGGAGCCGGTCAGCCTGGGTGCCCCCCTGCCTTCCAGCACAAAGCTTCTAGCTTTCTGCACGTGAGTTCCCTCACCTCGAAAGTGGGGACGGCAACCCCCCACCTCACAAGTGCGCCCTCACAAGGTGAGGTGCCCACCTCACAAGGGCGGTGTGAGAGTGAAGCCAGGAGGAAATGCTTGGACAGATGGCTGACACAGATGAAGTCCCTTGTTGTGTTCATACAGAGTTTGGTCTCGTTTTTTAATTCACTACTCCTACAATTTTGTCTTTTGACTCTCCCAAAAAGAAATACAGAATGAATACACAGTTAAGACATTTTTTACAATAGAACGGTGAAATCTCCAGACTTTAACAGTTTGGTTTGTTTCTTTGCTAAGCTTTTAGACCATTAGTTCAGCCAAGAGAATTGCCCCTGATCCTCCTGGCCGCATTCTGGGCGCTTCCTGGGTTTACTTCTGCGTGGGGAATGACTGTCTCAGAATCGGCAGCCTCTGGAAAACATCTCCCGTCCAAGCGGATGTTTACCATCCTGCCTCATAAAATTTCCTCCTGTATGTAAATGCTTTCTCTCTTTCCCTCTCTTTTTTATTAAAATTTTTTTATTTTTGGGGGCACCTGGGTGGCTCAGTGGGTTAAGCCGCTGCCTTCGGCTCGGGTCATGATCTCGGGGTCCTGGGATCGAGTCCTGCATCGGGCTCTCTGCTCAGCGGGGAGCCTGCTTCCCTCTCTCTCTCTGCCTGCCTCTCTGCCTCCTTGTGATCTCTCTCTGTCAAATAAATAAATAAAATCTTTAAAAAAAATTTTTTTTTATTTTTTCTTTAATCTTCCTAATTGACATGCCTACGTGGTGGGTTTGGCTTGCTTATGTGGAGCTGTTAGCCCTGGGACTTTCAGGAGTTAAGGGGCCCCGGGTAGGTTTCTGTCTCCACCCTCCTCGCCTCCCCGACCTCAGGTGAGGTCTCACTCACTCAGGTGGGAATTAGATAATGTTGCTCTGTGCTTTGGGGCCTTTTTGATCTTCCTTAATAAGTTCTACGAAATTCTGTCTCTTAAAAGCAGGTGAATTCACGTAGGTGTGGGTTAATACGCTGTGAGAAAACCAGACTCCTCTGGTGTGGGCAGCAGTTAGGGCTCCCCAAGAAACCGAACACCCAGAGTGTGCTTCTGCGGTCACAATGGGGCTGTGTGCCTGCTCCGTAAACACAAACCGAGGAAGGCTCTCTGCCTATCCACCCACCGTGAGCTGTGCTGAAAGTTCAAGAAAGCTCACTGCCTTGCCTTTGGGAGCTCACAACTAAAGAATTCCAAATTAGAAAGCAGCAAGATAAGCTAAGTCTAATCTCATGAGAATCAATTCTTTTTTTTTTTTTTTTAAGATTTTATTTGTTTATTTGATAGAGAGCACAAGCAAGGGGGAGCAGCAGGCAGAGGGAGAAGTAGGCTCCCCACTGAGCAAGACTCCCCGTGGAGCTGGGAGCCCAATGCAGGACTCAATCCCCGGACCCTGGGATCATGACCTGAGTCAGTGGCAGACACTTAACCAACTGAGCCACCCAGGTGTCCTGAGAATCAATTCTTTTCTCCATTTTTTCTTATTTCATATAAACATCTCTTAAGAAATTGGGTTCAGAGTCATCTAAAAAGCTAAGCTTTAGAGAATTTGGGGAAGTATATTGTTGAACAGGGGGACAGGGAGCAAGGAAGTGTAGAAGAAAAACTGTAGGGAAGATCAAATTTCATAGTAATATAAAGGAAGGATACGCTAGCCGGATAAAAAGTCAAGTGGTTGCTTCTTCTTGACATTTCCAGTGAAACTGATATTGTGGAATGATTGCCACTCGATTCTCTCATAGCATAAGGAAGCCAAAATTCTTGCTAGAGATGAAGTAAAACCCTCCTTTTACTACTTCTCTAATGGAAGAGGAAATTTTACAAGTAACAGTGACAGCAGTAAATGTCGTGGAACATTGTAAATAGCACAGCACAGTGCAGGTCTTGATTCTGAGTCACCATGAACTTGGGCAAGTGGGAGAGCCCTTCTAAGGGTGTCAGGCTTCCCCTGCAAATGAAGTGGGAGGGTCTGGACACACCTGCTCTGTTGGTTCCTTTGCTTCTTCATCCCAAACAAGGGGGCTCTTCATCCCAAGAGCCTGAGTGCATGTGATAGAAAGTGTCTTTGTATTAGTAAGAGTGAAAATATACAATTATATTTTTCCTGAACAATTATATATTTCCTGAACAAGACAGGAGAAGTTATGAAATGTATTTTGGATTTTTGCCATATCCTATTCAATTTTGAAGGAATAGATGCTCTTTTTTTTTAATTAAAGATTTTTATTTATTTATTTGACAGACAGAGATCACAAGTAGGCAGAGAGGCAGGCAGAGAGAGAGGGGGAAGCAGACTCCCCGCTGAGCAGAGAGCCCCATGTGGGGCACCGTCCCAGGACCCTGAGATCATGACCTGAGCGGAAGAGCCTTAACCCACTGAGCCACCCAGGTCCCCTGGAATAGATGACCCTTAAAACGATAAAATTTGGGGGTGCCTGGGTGGCTCAGTTGGTTAAGCATCTGCCTTCAGCACAGGTCATGATCCCGGAGTCCCGGGATTGAGTCCCGCTTTGGGCTCCCAGCTCCATAGGGAGTCAGCTTCTCCCTCTAACCTCTCCCCATCTCGTGCTCTCTTTCACACACACACACACACTCTCTCTCTCTCTCTCAAATAAATAAATAAAATCTTAAAAAAATAAATCTTAAAAAAAAACCCCCAAAACGATAAAATTTTATAAAAGGCAGTAGGGAAAAAAGTTCTCAAAAGTCCATGGGAGGTTAAAATGGACCTCCCAGGGATAGTGAAAGGTGAACACTCATTCAGAATACGTGAAGCCCTCCGGAAGGGACGTGCGGTACAGAATTGAACGCTGTGGTTTCCTGCTGCGCATGTGCAGGCAGGTGCAGTCGGTTCCCACGAGGGCCTCCAGGGAGCTTGTTTTCAGTGCGGGTGTGGGATTCATAGCCGCACCAATTCTTCCCTGGTTTCTTCTCATGTGATATCTTTACAACGTTCTGGATTCTTGTGTCTCTGCTCCTCCAAAAGGAATAAACGGCATTTATATCTAGATCTTATCACCTTTTGCTTGACTATATAAACAACTGGATAGACTGAAATGAATATTTAATTTCCAAAAGGAAATAAATGTACAGGTTGTTTTCTGGGTTCCAGAAATGCTAAGCTATTCAGGCTAACTGGCTAGGGCTGGAACAGTTAGGGAGACTTCCCAAATTCTGAGTTGTCAAGTTTTGCTTATGTTAAATGAAACGGAGCTTATTATTATTACTATTATTTTGAAATTCCTTATTTTAAAGAGAGTGTCCATCTCTTCATTGTAGGTGCTAACGTCGGAAACGTTGGTATGTTTGAAATGTTTACCCTTCAAAATGGTTTCTCTTCTAAAAGTGTTGAATATAATTTTAGCACACTTAAAGGGAAAGAAAATTATTTGAGCCAAATAAAACTGACACAGAGTGAATTTAGGCTTTCATATCAGTGTAGGTCCACCAAAACTAAACCCCGAAGAAGCTGTTTTTTATTTGGTTGGTTTTTGTTTTTGCCTTTTTAAAAAGAATATCCAGTGATGGTCATTTTTATTTTAAGTTAATCATACACAGTTCTCATGGGGTTGGTGAGAGCCAAGCTCTGGGAGCTCTGCAAATTCTATGGTTTCATTTGTTCCCTTGTTATCTTTTTAGCCTGACTGACTGACCGCCGAGTCTTTTTGGCTTTGAAAAATGTGGAAAATGGGCCAAAAGCAGAACGGCGGGTGTCTCAGCCCCCATCCCCAGCGGGCCCCAGGACTTGGAGACACCTCCTTCACGTACCTGGGCCTGGCTTCGGAGCTGACTCATGGCCAAGTGCAGGCCTGCACTGGCCCGGCCTTAGCTGCCTCCTGGGGCTGGGGGTAGGGGACAAGTGCAAGAGGAGCTCTGCAGTCTGCTGGGCAGAGCGGGTCGGGGCAGGCTTGCCTCATTGTTGGGAGGTGATGCAGCCTGATGGTGTTACTTCAGCACACATCTCAGATTCTAACAGAAAATAGCTTTGGCTTCTCACAGCCCACAGCTGCTTCTGAGCTACTGGGCTTCTCCCTCCCTCCCCGCTCCAGGACAAGCCTCCTTTTCAGGTGTTTCTCCATCAGAATCCTAGGGCCCTATCTCAGGATCCGAGACACTGGCCCCCCGAGGGCCCTGCAGCTGCAGAAGGTCTGTCGAGCAGTGTAGCCAGGGACAGATGTCCCCTGGCGTGGGTGATGGGGGAATGGTGTCATCCACTACCCAAAGCTGAGGCGCTCACCCGCAGCCCGCCTCTCCAAGTACAGCCTGGGTTGAGGAACCTGCTGCCTGGTAGACACCCAGTAAAGTGGTACTAGAACTTACAGAGTAAGAGTGAATGGGAGGCAGATTCGACTGAGATTTGACATCTCTGGTTCTTAGAAAATGCATGTAAGCCATTGACACAAGTAACCTTGTGGACACATTGTTGAAGGAGACATTTTTGGTGAAAATAGGACTTCTGTGGTATTCAGTCCATGAGTACAGGAACCCAGGCTCACGGGAGAGTCCATGAGAGGCGCTGGCGGAGGCCCCAGGGTCCCATTGTTTTTAGCATTTCAGGATCTGATGGAAAGCTTGAGTAGTGACGTTGGTGAGGTTGCTCAGACCCCAGTGCTGGCTGACTGAGGTGGATGGTACCCCTGTACCTTTCCTTGATCCGTAAGAGGGAAGGAATGCAGTAATCTGACCTCGGGTGAGACCCTCTGAACAGATTTCTTAGTTTGGAGTCATGCAGTGTTCTTGCTGATATTGTGGATTCTTGTTTTTGTGTGATTTCAGGTATGTTAAGCTATTGTGACAGATACAGTGAAGGCATGCAACATGTCCTAAAGACTTTTGGACCCATTCCAGACTTTTCCGGGGCCACAGTTGAAAAAGTTAATCAGGTATGTAGACTCCTTGGAGAGAGCTGTGCTGGCTGAGCCATGGGTGAGGTTCTGTTTGTAACCAGAGTCTTTGCCTTTCCTCAGTCCTAACTTTGCCTGTCCACTGTCCTATCATGGTCATAGAAGACCTTGGAGCAGTGTGATTAGTGAACGGATAGCTCATCTTGATTGTCTTAGGGGAGCTGTAGGCCTCTGGGGATTTGGAAAGTTAGTTAATTAGGGGTTTCCTAAGCTTTTGTCTTCGAAAGCAAATTCACAGTTCACATAAATAGGAACAAGTACTCTCCTGGTAAATGAGTTCCTCTTCATGCTCTGTTTTTTGTCTTTTTTTTTTCTTTCATTTCCTTTTCTTTTCTTTTCATTTCGTTTCCTCTTCCCAGGCCATGTGTGTGAAAGTTCCCGATGATCCAGAGCACTTAGCTGCCAGGAGGCAGTGGAGGGACGAGTGTCTTCTGAGACTTGCCAAGTTGAAAAGACAGATGCAGCCCCAGTAGCTACCATCCTTCTTCACTGGGAGTCCTTGGAGGTGGAATTACAAGCACTTAAATCCAGCTGCTCTGAAGCTGCGGGGATCCACATGGTCTTTATGCAGTTCCAGAGCTCGACCCCCCTGCTTTGCAGGCCACAGTGGTGGGGCTGAGGAGTCTTCTGGTCATGCCCTGGCCTTGGGTGTCACAGCTGCACTGGGTTCCAGGGGCTGTTGACTCCCTGCAACCTGGGCAAAGCAAGGGAGCAAATTGTCCGAAGATTTTTACTTTTTATTTTTAGTGTGATTCTGTATGGCTGAATTTTATAGCCAATGATTGTGGTTTCAAGTTTATTTTAATCTGCAAAGTAGTTTTGTAATTATTTTCTAATCTGCTTCTGAGTACCCTGTGGCCCGCATCTATGAGGCACCGACCTTCATTTTGTTAATGCCTACTCTGAATAAAAAATTTTGATTGCCTAAAGACGTCCTTTTTCTTCTGGTCTTTCTGAGAAAGACAGTGTTTGATTTTTATGATTGATATATTTCAGAGTGATCATGATGAGTGAATAAACAAAAACTTTCTTCTGGGTCCTTTGTCAGCCATTCAGTAAAAATCCTCCAGTTTAGGCTGGTGTTTCCCAAAGTGGATTCCACAGTGAGTGCCCTGGGGCTCTGTGGTCAGATGTGTTTGGGGAACTCCTGCCACTGCCCCAGTCCTGGGCACTCATGTGTCTATAGGAAATTAAAGATTCCAAAATTCTACAGGAAGTACATTTAACCCAACACCCTATTATCTTCTTTGACATGGAGTCTTGTCCTAGTGCTCGTTCCCCACATACTCTAGCAAATAGCAATACAAGGACCCCACCCCCTGTGAGGCCAGCGTGTCACAATAGCTCAGGTCACAGGATGCTACCACAGGACTCCCTGACAGCTCCCACCCCAGTGACACTCCAGCCTTTCCATTTCAGGTGACCAGCTTCCCAGCTTCACCCAGTAGGGAGAAAACTTTTCAAGGCTATGGTGGTGTGGGAACCAGTGTCCCCAGTGAGGAACTGTCATCATTCCGGCTCTGTGCACACACACACTCATTTAGGCAACGACACCTTTTGAGCAGCTGTGATGCCCCAGACATTGAGCATGTAGTCTCTACCTTTCAGAAGTTTACTCTAAGATAACTAAGTATTAGAATAAAATACGATAGTGCCCGGGAGGATCATATACACAGGAGATCCTAACTCCCCACCCCTGGGTGTGCCATGAAAGATCTCACAGGAGACAGCCTTTGAGCTGAGTCTTGAGTAGCGGGAGAGTCAGCAAGCCTTCCTGGCAGAGAAGCAGAGCGGAGAAGGACGCTGGGTACCCCCAGGAAGGTGGGGTGGTTCCCTGCAGCCAGAAAGAGCTCTGTGGAGGGTGGCTGGGACCAGATGCAGGTAGTGAAAAGTGCTGGGCTCACACCAACGTGTAGACCTCACCTAAAGCACTGGGGAACCTAAACGGTCTAGGTTGTGAGGGGCCCTGTCCTACTGGGACTTCAGAAAGTCCCTTCTGACAACAGAAGGGACTGCGCTGGAGGCTGTTGTGGTCCAGGCGGTGAATACTACAGTCCTCACTGACGACCTGAGAAAGGTGATACCAAAGCTTCCTAAGTTGGCATCTTGGGGGCCGATGCAGGTATTGATGCCTTTTAATAAAATGAGGAAATTAGGAAGAGGGGGCAGGAAATCTGAATGTCTCACATGTTAAACTTCACTGAAAAAGAAAATGGAGCAAAACATGTCGGAGGTTTTCAGCCTTGAAAGCTTCCTTCTCTTCATCTGATGGAGTTTTAGATGCTCTTAAACTCTGATGACTCATTCTCTGACTTGCCGGAAGGATTGCGAACTGAGCAAGTCAAGCCCTTGCTTTTCCTGATGGCTTCTGGCTCCTCCTTTCCCTTGACATAGTCTACCCACCCTCTTGTCTTCCCAGAATTGCCACACTCCTCTCAGGGCCTGCCTAATTCCTTCTCTTATGGACCCATGGAGGCCACCATAGTCTCTGGACCCAGGTTTGGGGTCCCTGAGAAGATGACTTCACTGGGGGATGTGGAGTGTTGGTGGATGTCAGACGTGGGCTGTTGGTTTCACAGCATCAACGAGCCATGGGAATTCCAGGAAAAGTGGCCAAGGGAGACCATTCGGCCTAATGCTGCAGACCTGTATGAGGGAACAAGGCAGGAGCATCCTGGTGTCCCTTCTGGTGGCGTAAGCAGGAAAGACAGAAGTGGGGGCGGTTTGGAGGCACATTCATTTATGTGTCTGAGTTCTGTTTTCCCACTTGTGCTGTCCTGAGATACATGCAGTAGAGGCACACGCAGGCTCTGCCTACAGCTGTCACAGTGTAAATGAGGAAGGGCCAACACAAGGGATTGGTCGGGACAGTGATGAGAGAACCAGTTCATTCACATCTGAGGGCTGAAAAAATTACCATTTTAAGTTTTGAGAGCAGCAGACAGCATGTTTGTGGCCTGGAAGGAAGGCAGGACGCAGCTCTGGAGATGGGGGACAGAGCCAGGAATTGGCCCGACAGGGAAGTGAAGGAGGCCAGGTATGTGGCACAGCCTCTCACAGGTCTCTCAGAGACACACTGTAGGTCTTCAAAACAAGCAGCTTCTGCTTTTCAGGTCGTCATCCCTAGCTTTCAAGGGGCTTGCTTGCTTTGCTGAGTTTAGCAAGCATATAATTCATGGACCATTTTTCCCATGAATGTCCTCTCTGTTCCAGCAGCCCATCCAAGATGCCACACTCGTTCAGTCCCCCTCTGGTCTGTGAGTTTCTCAGTCTGGCCTTGCCTTTCTTGATCCTGACAGAGCTCTGGCCAGGTTTTCTGCAGGATATCCCCCAGTCTGGGTTTGTCTGGTGTTTTTCTCATGTTCAGATTGGGATTAGGCTTCGGAAAGAATGCCCCAGAGGTGAAGGACCCTTCTTGTCCCATCCTATCAGGGACTACGTGATAGCCACATGGCGTCCATGGAGATGTTAGCCTTCACAGGATGGATTTGCCAGGTTTCTGCGTGGTGAGTTGCCACCATTAAGGAAGAAGAAATTACTTGGAAGGACTAGCCCAAGCAGCTATTGTCCTGAGTGGTTTCTGAATCATTTTCTCAGAATGGCAAAACTGTCAGTCTCCATTCATAGTGTGGTGTTTACACAGTTCCTTTCTCGTTGGTCTCTTCTTCCAGAAGCCTTCCTTCCCAAAGGCCCAGTCTGCCTCTGTGCACACAAGAATCCAAATGATGTTCTTGTTCCTCATGTTTCAGTAGCAGCTTAGCTCTCTTGCAAGACTTGGGGGGAGAAGGACAGCTGCCAAAGAACAGAGATTTATATATCGTTCCCATGCAAGTCAGAGAAACATGTCAGAGAGTGGGTTAGCCGTGAAGTCCCTGTAATTCGTGTCTGGTTCTTGCTCAGTTTGGAAGTACAGAAACTATGTTGTTAGAGCATGTGTAGTTGATGAATTATAAGATTATTTTTCTCATGCTAATAAGACTCACAAGAATGCCAGTTTCATTCATTTTTCAATTGATTCCTTGACTGAAGATTTAGTGAGCATCTACTTTGTGCCAGGTACTATTTCAAGAGCTGGGGAGGCACTAATAAAGGAAACAGGCAAACGGCGCCTACTGGTCTGGAGCTTATAGTGTAGTTCTAGTGGGAGAAAACAAACACAAACCCATCAATAGACAAACTATAGACTACATCAGAAGGGGACCAGTTATGTATCTGGAAACAAAGTAGAAGAGAGTGATAGGGAGTACAGGGAGTGCATGTCTGTGTGCACGTGGGTGTAAGTGTCCACGCAGTATTGGGAAGTAATCAAGGAGGGGTTGATGAGAAGATAGAAGAGCAGAGACCTAAAAGAAGCGAGGGCTAGAACCATGGAGCGAGCCAGAAAAGATGGACGCCCCAGGGAGAAGGAACAGAAGTGCAAAGGCCACGCAGTGGAAGGCACAGCCAGGGGAGCCACGTGGCTCAGTGCAGGAGGGAGGGAACAGCAAGAGATGAGGCACAGGGGCAAGGTGGGGCCTTGAAGGCCAATATGAAGACTGGCTTTTTCTTTGCACAAGGTGGAAAGCCAGAGAGTTTTTTTTTTTAAATTGTGGTAAGAATACTTTGTATCTTACTATGAGATCTACCTTCTTAAATTTTTAAGCGTACAGTATCGCATTGTTAAGTGTAGGCACAGTGTTGTAGAGCAGATCTCTAGAACTTAATCATCTTGCATAATTGAAACTTTACACTCATTGAATAGCAACTCCCCATTTCTCCTTCCTGCAGCCCCCGGCAACTGCCATTTTCTCTGCATCTGTGTGTTTGACTATTGTACATCCCTCACGTAAGTGGAATTATGACATTTTTGTCTTTGTGACTGGCTTATTTCACTGACCATAATGTCCTCAAGGTTAATCCACATTGTAGTATACAGATAGGATTTCTTTCTTTTTAAGGCTGAATAACATTCTGACATATGTAAATACCACATTTTCTTTCTATTCTCCGGTCAGTGGACATCTAGGTTATTTCCACAACTTGGCTATTATGAATAATGTCGCAATGAACACAGGAGTGCAAATATCTCTTTGAGATTCTGATTTCAATTCTTTAGATAAATACCCAGAAGTGGGTATTGCAGGATCATATGATAGTTCTGTTTTTAAATTTTGGGGGAAACTTTGTTGTTTTTCATAGTGGCTGCACCATTTTACATTCCCACCAATAGGGCACAAAAGTTCTAATTTCTCCACATTTTTGCCAATACTTGCCATTTTTTTTTCTTGATGAAAGCCATTCATCAGGAATGAGGTGATATCTGTATTTTTTTTTTATTTGTGTTTTTGGTTTTGATCTGTATTTCCCTAATGATGGGTGATGTTGAGCATCTTTTCATATACCTGTTGGCCTGTCTTTGGAGACATGTCTACTCAGTTCCCCTACCCATTTTTAAATCAGATTATTTGTTTTGTACTATTGAGTTGTATGAGTTTCTTACATTTTTAAATATGAATTCTTTAACAGATTTTGGTTTGCAAATATTTTCTTCCATTCTGCAGGTTACCTTTTCACTCTGTTGATTATTTCCTTTGTTGTGCAGACACTCCTAGTTTAATGTAGTCCCACTTGTCTATAGTTGTTTGTGCTTTGGCATCATATTCATGAAATCATTGCCAAGACCTACACTATGAAGCTTTTTCCCCTTGTTTTCCTGTAGGAGTTTTATAGTTCCAGGTCTTTTCAGAATACTTAAGTTCTCAATCCACTTCAAATTGATTTTTGTGGGGGTGTCTGGGTGGCTCAGTGGGTTAAAGCCTCTGCCTTTGGCTCAGGTCATGTTCCCGGGGTCCTGGGATCAAGCCCTACATCAGGATCTCTGCTCGGCAGAGAACCTGCTCCCCCCCATCCCTGCTACCTCTCTGCCTACTTGTGATCTCTGTCAAGTAAATAAATAAAGTCTTTTTTAAAAATTGATTTTTGTTTCATAAGTGTCTCATTTCATTCTTTTGAATGTGTATGTCCGTTTTTCCAATAGCATTTGTTGAAGGTGCTGTCCCTTCCCCATTGTGTGTTTTTGGCACCCTGACTGAAGATCAGTTGATCACATATATGTCATCTTATCTTTTTTTTTTCTTTATTTTGTTTCTTTATTTTGTTCCATTAGTCTTTATGTCTACCTTTATGCCAGTACTGTACTGTTTAAAATACTGTAGCTTTGTGATATATTTTGGAATCAAGAATTATGGTTCCCCAGCTCTATTCTTTTTTCTCAAGATTGTTTTGGCTTTCAGGGTGGGTTCTTTGTGGCTCCATAATAACTTTAGTTATTATTTTGTTATTATTATGGCTTATTATAAAAAAGCCACCCACAAAGACAAAAATTTTTTCTATTTCTCCAGAAAAAAATCCATTGAGATTTTGATAGAGAGTGCATTGAACCTGTATATTACTTTGGGTAGAATGGACATTTAACAATCATAAGTCTTCCAGTCCATGAACATAGGCTACCTTTTCATTTGTCTGTGTCTTCTTAAATTTCTTTCATCAATATTTTGTAGTTTTCAGTGCACAAGTCTTTCACTTCCTTTTTTTTTTTTTAAGATTTTATTTATTTATTTGACAGAGAGAGAGAGCACACGCAGGCAGAGAGAGACAGGGAAGCAGGCTACCCGCTGAGCAGAGAGCCCGATGCGGGGCTCGATCTCAGGACCCTGAGACCATGACCTGAGCTGAAGGCAGAGGCTTAAACCACTGAGCCACCCAGGCGCCCCAGTCTTTCACTTCCTTGATTAAGTTTATTCCTAAGTATATTATTCTTTCTGATGCTATTATAAAGGAGATTTTTATCTTAATTTTTTTGAGATAGTTCATTGTTAGTGTTTTGAAATACAGCTAATTTTGATATGTTGATTCTGTATCTTGCAACTTTATTGAACTTGCTTATTAGTTCTAACAGTTTTTTTTATGGAATCTTTAGGGTTTTTTTTTTTTTTTACATAGAAGGCCATGTCATCTGTATAAATTATGGTATTTAGTAAAAGCAGTTCTTTTTTTTTTTTTTAAAGATTTTATTTATTTATTTGAGAGAGAGAAAGAGAGCATGAGAAGCGGGAGGGTCAGAGAGAGAAGCAGATTCCCCATGGAGTTGAGATCCTGATGCGGGACTCGATCCCAGGACTCTGGGATCATGACCTGAGCTGAAGGCAGCCACTCAAACAACTGAGCCACCCAGACACCCCAGTAAAAGCAGTTCTAAGAAGGAAGTTTATAATAATAAATGCCACCATTAAAAAAAAGGAGAATGATATTCAAACTATCTTTACAGCTTAAGGAACTCAAAAAAAGAGCAAACTAAATCCAAAGTTAGCAGAAGGAGGGAAATAATAAAAACTAAACAAGTATACATGAAATAGAAACTAGAAAACCCTCTGGGGCAAATAATATACTATATGTTAATAAAAATAATTAATAATAAAAAATAAGTTAAAAAAAGAAAAACAATAGAAAAAGACCAACAAACTTAATAGTCAGTTTTCTGAAAAGATTAACAAAATTGATGACCTTTAGCTAGACTAAGGAAAAAAAGAGAAAACTCAAAATACTGAGCCTAAAGTTAGCAAAGGAAGGAAATTATAAAAGATTAGAACAAGAATCAATGAAACAGAGACTAGAAAAACAATAGAAAAAGACCAATGAAACTAAGAGTTGGTTTTCTGAAAAGATTAACAAAATTGATAAACCTTTAGCTAGAATAAGAAAAAAAGAGAGAAAACTCAAAATCAGAAACGAAAGAGGAGACAATCCAAGTCATGCTCATTCTGCAATGCCTGTAGAGAAGTGTTTAAAAACACTTGTAATAAAGATGTTTCCAAGAAAAGACAAAACAACAAGACCCACTGGCATCATAGAAAAGCAACGGGTCAAAAGAGACTACTGCTTATTTTTTTAGATTTTATTTCTTTATCTATTTGTCAGAGAGAGAGAGCACAAGAAGGGAACGTGGCAGGCAGAGGGAGAAGCAGAAACCTCGCTGAGCAGAGAGCCCAATGTGGGACTTGAGCCCAGGACACTGAGATCATGACCTGAGCCAAAGGCAGATACCTAACTGACTGAGCCACCCAGGCATTCCAAGACTACAATGTAATGTTTAACTGTGAACAATTATATGTCAACAAATTGGATGATCTAGAATAATTGAATAAATTCTCAGAAATATATAGCCTATCAAGACTAAATCATGATAAAATAGAAAATCTGAACAGATCTGTAAGTAGTAAGGAAATCAAATCAGTAATGAAAAAAGCTCCCAATAAAGAAAAGTCCAGGACCAGATGGCTTCATTGGTGATTTTTACCAAACATTTAAAAAATTAATACTAATTCTTTTTAAACTCTTCCCAAAAATTGAAGAGGAAGGGACATTTTCAAACTTGTTTTATGAGGCCAGCATTACTCTGATACTGAAAAACAAAGACACTACAAGAAAAGGAAACTACAGACCAATATCCCTGATGAATATAGATGCAAAAGTCCTCAACAAAATACTAGCAAATCAAATTCAGCATTAAAAGGATCATATACCATGACCAGGTGGGATTTGCCCCTGTGACACACAGATGCTTCAATATATGAAAGCCAATTGTGATACCCCACATTAATAAAACAAAGGATTAAAAGTCACATGATCATTTCATTAGATTCAGAAACAGGGTTTGACAAAATTTGGTACCTTTCATGATACAAACTCTCAATGAATTAGGAATAGAAGGCCCATACCTCAGCACAGTAAAGGCTGTATGTGAAAAGCCCGTAGCTAACATCATACCCGATGGTGAAAAACTGAAAACTTTCCCTCTAAGATCAGGAACAGGCAAAGGATGTCTGCTCTTGCTACTTACATTCAACATAGCACTGAAAGTCCTAGCTGAGCAATTAGGCAAGAAAAATAAATAAAAGGTATTCAACTTGCAAAGGGGCATTTGAGCAGAGTGGCACCATCTGACTTAGGTTTTTTGAAGCTCCATCTGGCTTGGGTGGAGAAGGAACTATCTGGCGGCAAGAGCAGAAACAGGGAGGGTCATCATGGTGTCCCTGCAATGGCTTTAGTCAGAGATGGTGGAGAGACTGGACGGAGGGAGTTGGCATGACAGCAGTGAGAAGCAGGCAGATTGCGGAGCATCTCGGAGGTGGGGCTAACAGGATGGGCTGACAGATTGGATATGGCTTATGAGAAAAAGAAACTGGTCAAGAATAATTCCAAGGTTTGTGTCTAGGGCAATGGGAAGGATGGAATTGTCACTCATTGGGATGGGAAAGATGGAGCAGGGGAGGAATAAATGATAACTAGAAAGTTGTCTGGTAGGTTGGAATCTGAGCAAGAGGATAGTGGGTGGTGCTAAGCTAAGATTGCCTTGTGTACCTACCCAGGTACATGGGTGGAAAGAAAATGTTTTACCCTGCACAGTGTTGGAGAAAGCTACATAAAGACTTGGTTCTTCTGTCCCCCTCTTTTCTCCTAAACTCCATTTTCCATTTTTTCTTCAGAGAAGAGAATATTCATTCTGCTGCAGTGTCCTGATTCAATAACTTTTTGGGGGAGCAACTACTGTATATTTAGGTGTTGTGTAGGGGTCTGAGGCTAGAGAAATGAATTTGCATTGATCATTACAAGTTCACAGCTTAGTGGAGAAGGTGGACCCTTGAAGAGAAAAGCATAAAGTTGTAAGTGCAATGAGAGAACTGTGCACAGAGTGTTATAAAATCACACAGGAAGGGCCCATAGCTAAGTCTAGTGTGGGGAACAAGAAGGCTACAGCTAGTATTCCCTAAGGTGGTGGTGTCTGATTTATGAATCTTGAGAAGTGGGAATAAATGAGCCTAGCAAAAGTTAATTTCTATCAGAATAGTATCAGGTACAACAGAAGACACTAAATAAATAATTATTGAAAGAAAGAATGAATGAAAGGGGGTTAGAGAGGGGAGCCACGGTGGGAGAATAGGAACACCTGGGCCCCCAGCCATGGCTTCTCACAACCAATCATCTTTGTACATTTGTTGAAGATGTCCTGCCCCACCAGGACTTGTAGAGTTGGTTGAACTTCATCGTGTGTTCACTTTATTGGCTTCATTCTGAAGGTAACCTTAACACTAAGATTAAGGGACAGTGATTAAATCCCCAAGCCATGTGACCATCAAACATTTTCTTGTTCTGTTGGCTTCCTCCTAACTTGGCTAACATCCAAAGAGTTTAGTATAGAGTGCGTCAGACTGAAAGAAGGGTGTAGTATTTGTCGACTCAGCATCTTCTCTTTAGATTTTTCTCTACACCATTTTGCTTCTATTGCAGTCATTTTTTAAAAAATGAAAGCTATTTGTGGAGCATAACAAATAACATGGAGGACATGGGGAGATGGAGAGGAGAAGGGAGTTGAGGGAAATTGGAAGGGGAGATGAACCATGAGAGACTGGACTCTGAAAAACAACCTGAGGGTTTTGAAGGGGCGGGGGGTGGGAGGTTGGGGGAACCAGGTGGTGGGTAATAGGGAGGGCACTTATTGCATGGAGCACTGGGTGTGGTGCAAAAACAATGAATACTGTTATGCTGAAAAAAAAAAAGCACTTTTCTCATCAGAAAAAAAAATAAATATATAATGATCATTTTTTGCTCAAAAAAAAATGAAAGCTACAAAATTCTGTAAAGATGGAACAAGATAATATCATTGCATGTAGCCAAGACATCTAGAGAAAACCAAGCCATGTAAATGCAGTGTTGCAGGACATTGAGCATCAGGCTTGAAAGCTGGCAGGCAATGGAGTACAGGAACTCTGCATTTTCTCTCCTTGAATCCCTGGCACTGAGCCCTGAACAGGGCTGGCTTGTGGCAGGCACTAAGCAGTGTTTGTGCATGAGGCCAGGTAAATAGTGAAGTCCCAGTGAGGGGGGCTTGGTATCCCTGTGCCAGTCTCAGTGGGCACAGAGGAGGAACCTGTGGCCCCTCCTCTGTGCCCAGGAAGCAAGAATGAGTGTGCTCAAACTGCATACTCCACATGGAGATCGTGTGGAAAGTGTTTTCTTAAATGGTGAGGGTTGATAACACCGGAGCTTCTTACTGAGGAAAGAGATGTCGTGCCAGTTTCTTGAAACCTTAGGTCAATTTAGTTCTTTCTAATATAGAAAGAGAGCCTTGATCTCTCAAGGAAGGAAAATAGGTCATTAGCTCACATAAGGATATTTACATAGAAAACACCCTAAGGGAAGTATACCAAAATGCCAAGCTTGGTTATTTGGGGATGGTTTCAAATTTCTTCTTTATGGTTTTCTTTATACTATGACTTTTAGTATACATACATGTTATTTCTACCTCAAAAAGCTCAAGGCTGAGGTGCCTGGGTGGCTCAGTCATTAAGTGTCTGCCTTTGGCTCAGGTCATAATCCCAGGGTCCCTGCTTGGGAGGGAGCATCAGGCTCCCTGCTTGGCAGGAAGTCTGCTTCTCCCGCTCCCACTCCCCCTGCTTGTGTTCCTTCTCTTGCTGTGTATGTTCTGTTAAATAAGTAAATAAAATCATATAAATAAATAAATAAAATAAAAAGCTCAATGCTATTAACATGAGTTGTCTGTTATGGGGCCATCAAAACCAGAGCATAGAAGAGAGACCTCTGGTGTCCTCCCATCTGGTGTCAAATGTGGATGGGCCCACATGTGGACACTTTCACATATGGACGGTGTTTGTAAATTATTGAATGGTCCCGCAGAGCCAGAGTTGGCTGTCCACCATGGAGAGGCCAAGCCCAGCGATGCATCGGGATGACTTCTCTTCATAGAGCCGTGTGGTCCCCCAAGACTTGGCTGCACACCTGCCAGCTCACTGTTGTCATCAACAGCTCTCAAGTTCTACTGTCCTACATCCTGGGGATACCTCATTTTTTTAAAAGATTTAAAAAAATTTTTTATTTATTTGACACAGAGAGAATGCATAAGCAGGGGGAACAGCAGAAGGAAAGGAAGAAGCAGGTTCTTCGCTGAGCAGGGAGCCTGATGTGGGGCTCGATCCCAGGACCCTGAGATCATGACCTGAGCCACCCAGGCGCCCCCTGGGGATACCTTTTGAAACAAGACTAGGTCCCTACTTTCATGGAGCTTATATTCTAAATGAAGGAGGCAGTAAAAAATGAGTAACTGAGTGGATAAACAAATGAAATGCCAGATAGTGGAAAGTGTTGATCAGAGAATGAAATCAAGTGATAGGATAGTGTTTGCCCAATGTCTGCTTTGTGCTGGATGTTTGGGAAGGCCTATCTAAGACCTGGACAACAAGGAGGACCTAGCACTGTTCCAATCTGAGAAGGAGCTGCAGGGGAGAAATCACAGTTGGAGCCCAGACCTGGAAGTGAAAGTCTAAGCAGGTAAGCAGGTGCAGGGGACTGAGGGCAGGCTGCTTGGTGGGGAGCACACATGGCGGGGTAGGGTCTAGATTAGGTCAGAGTTTAGTTTAAATGCAGTGGGAAGCCCTGGACCTGGTATAGTCTAGTTGATCTGCATTTTGAAAAGCCCTATGGAGTCAGAGGTCAACCAGCTTTTCCTGTACGGGTTTATACCATGCCTGTGGGAGTCTATTATTACTACTCCACACAGCCTTGTAGCCTAAAAGCAGCCACAGGTAAAAGGAAATGAATAAGTGTGGTTATAATCCAATAAAACGTGCTTATGTTGAGTGAAATAAGTCAACCAGAGAAAGACAATTATCATATGATCTCCCTTATATGAGGAATTTGAGAGGCAGAGTGGGGAGTTTGGGAGGTAGGGAAGGAAAAAATGAAACAAGATGGGATCGGGAGGGAGAAAAACCATAAGAGACTCATAATCTCACAAAACAAACTGAGGGTTGCTGGGCGGGTGGGGGGTAAGGAGAGGGTGGTTGGGTTATGGACATTGGGGAGGATATGTGATATGGTGAGTGCTGTGAAGCGTGTAAGCCTGAGGATTCACAGACCTGTACCCCTGGGACAAATAATACATCATATGTTAATAAAAATAATTAATTAATAAAAACTTGCTTATAGACATTTGACATTTAAAGTTCATGTGACTTTCATACATCAGGAGACCTTATTCTTTTGATTTTTTCCTACCATTTAAATATAAAGCCCATGCTTCGCTCACAGGATGTGCAAATTCTTTGGCAGATGGGATTAGACTCTGGGAGGGACTGGGGAAGGCAGGCCTGGTGCAAGGAGAAAGTTGGAGGCCTTGCAGCAACACAGGCTGGGCAGTGCTGGCAAGAGAGCATGGGAGGAAGGGGGAAAGACTTGGGCGTTTCTTTGGAGGTAGTCAACAGGGCTTGTTGGTGGTTGGGATGTGGAGTAGAAAGCCTTGTAGCATTTTTGCCAGCCAAGTTGCAGGTCAGACCTCTTTGGTGCCAATGGTTCAGGCTTTGGGAGAGCTGGATGTTGAAATTGCTATCTTGATCTTTATGACAAAAAAGAGCTTGGGGCCCATGGGAGATAGAATCCCAGGGCTTACCACAGGAACACTGAAGTAGGCAGGGCTGGGGCTGGTTGTGGGTGGAGAGTCTGCCTCAGTTCTGTGTCCCAGGCTGATGAAAGAACATGGCCCAGCAGTTACATTTCTCAGACCTAAGGGACAGAGCACCAATCATTCCACAAGGGTGCAAGAGACTCACCCCTCTGAACGTGGGGAGTGGCAGGCGGCAGGAAAACACAGTAGCAAGCCCACAATGACATGAGTTGAAAATAACTATTACCCAGTTTCCCAGTGGCTCAGTTGACTCTTTGAGAAGTCACAGAGCACAGGGATCAGGACCTCAGGCTCCATGGCCAGACAGCCTGAGTTCAGGTTGTGGTGCGGCTGCACGGAGCAGGGTAGACTCAGGCAAGGTACCATGCTTACACATCTGTGTCTCACTTGCCCCACGTGATGGGTTCTGTAGATATAGCACCTGATCGTGCTGTTTGAGACACTAGATAACATCTTTGCTGTAGAGTCTGGGCACATGATCAGCACTGGGTCACTAGCAGCTGTTGTTAGTGCATGAAAATAGCTAGACAGCCACAGACAGAGAAGCAGTGGGGGAGGGTGCCTGTGGAGACACGAGGGTTCTCTCCAACAGTTCTCCATGGCTTGAGAGTGGTGGATACTTACTCCCCATGACAAATGTCCTACAGTGCTCATCATGCACAACTTCCCTGCTCTCCGGTCTATTTTCCCGATGGCAGGAGCAAGGAGCACCTGCGATGCATTGTGTCCCTCATGGCTCAGTGCATGAGGGGCTAGAGAGTGGGGTGCTGTATTAGTCAGTGTTCTCCAGAGAAACAGAACCAATAAGATATGTAGATATATACAGATATAGTTACAGGACTTGGTTCATGTGACTGTGGAGACTGAGAAGTCCCTCAATCTGCTATCTGTGGGTTGCCCCAGGAGAACTGGTGTGCAATCCTGTCTGAGTCTCAAGGCCTGAGAGTCAGGAGAGCCAATGTCTACGGGCAGGAGAATCGGTTGTCCCAGCTCAGAAAGAAAACAAATTTGCTCTTTTTGTTCTAGTCAGGCCCTCAATGGATTGGATGAGGCCCAACTGTATTGATAGAATCATCTTTACTCAATCTGTGATTCAAATGCTATCTCTTCCTGAAACACCCTCATAGACAGACACATCCAGAAATAATGATTTACCAGCTGAGCATTAAGTTGATGCATAAAATTAACCATCACAGACACCTTCCTGGTCTCTGCATCGTGCCACCTGTAGAGAGCCTAACTCAGGGATAAAGGGAATCAAAAAAGAAAAAGAAATTATGATTGCTACTTTCACCTGTTGTATCAGTCTACTTTGGCTATCATAATATAATGCCATGGAATGAGTGGTTTGGAAAACGGGCATTTATTTCACACAGTTCTGGGGGCTGGAAGTCCAAGATCAGGCTGCCAGCATGGTCAGGTTCTGGTGAGAGCTCTCTTCCTGGCTTGCATATGGCTTACCTCTCACTGTATCCTCAATGGCCTTCCCTCCTCATGCCTGGAGAGAGTGAAATCTCTCTCTTCTTCTTTATGAGGTCACTGATCCTATTGGGTTAGGACCCTACCCTTTGGACCTCATTTAACCTTAGTTCGCTCCTTACAGGCCCTATTTCGAAATATAGTTACCCTGGTGGTTAAGAGTTCAACATATGAATTTGGGGGTGTGGAATGCAATTCGTTCCCTAGCATCTATCAAAGAGTATTATAGAGAATCCATGGCGATACTTCTCAAACCACTTCTATCCTGCCTGGTCACAGCTGCCTGGCCCCACTCATTCACCAGCCCTCCTGGATCTCTTCCTAAATATTCCCCTAGTTCCACCTTATTTACTTCTGGGTGATATCTTCCCAGGCAGGCGGGCAAGACTCTCACTCAGCAGAGACCCGGATCCCATACTCCCAGGTAAGCAGAGCAGTGAAAGGGCAGAAGGGCGGGGTGGGCACATTCGTATGTTGATGATCCTTCCTCACTGAATATGGACAAAATTCAGGCGGATCCTATGCATACTCTATCTTCTCATTTAATCCTCACACAGACCTTGAAGTAGGACACTGAGATGCTCACAGAGCCAGGAAGTGCTGGGGCCGGAATCTGAATTCAGGTCATCTGTATCCAGAGGTCACACTCCTTCATGCAATAGCGAGACAAGATTATAGGCCGGGAGGTCTCTGGGCCCCAAGCTCCTCTCTGATGGTATTGTGGAAGTTCAGTTGGGGCATGACTGGAGTTGGAAGAAGCTTGGGATTCTTGGAAAATTTTAGGTTGAAAATACACGAGGGGAGAGGCCTTAATGAAGCGCGTGGGAGAGTCCCAGACAGTGGAGCTCTGCACAGGGATGTTCTGTCACAATCGGAGTGCACGTGACTGTAGTGGGGCTTGGGTGTCCACATCTAGGTGGCTCGCTGTGCCCTGGCTGTCACGGAACACATGGCCATCAGAAACCAGCCACTATGTGGGTGCTGTGGGAGAGAAGATGCGTGCTGTGATAGCCTGGGTCACACAGCGCTTTGTTTACGGTCCCCTGTGTGTTTCTGTTGCAGCATGCTGTCAGGGATGCCTTCCCTCAGGAAATGCTGTTCGACCTGAGACAGGAAGACTAACTTGAAGCTTCCCAGGCTAACGGACCAAAGCTAGGAGAGAGTATTCCTATTTGCTCATCTGTAAAATTAAACTAATAATAGAACTTGCCTCAGTTAACTGTTGTGTGAGGCCTAAATCATGTGGCAATGCTTCGAGTGCCTGACTCGAATGGCCTGGTTCTGCCCCCACACCCCGGGATCTCACGTCTATATGCAGAAAGCCACATACTGGGAGTACCTGTTTTTGTAGGAAATGTTGGGGTTTGGAGCTGATGGCTAAGAAAGAATTCTTGAGATGTCTTTGGTGCAAAAGAGTAGTTTTATGAAAGCACAGAAACTGGACCTGTGGGCAGAGAGAGGCTCTGGGGTCATGAGGAGTGGCCCATTATATACTTTCAAGTTGGAAGGGGGTTAGGGATAGCGTAAGTCTCTAAGGAATTTTGGGAATAAAGTTTTTAGGACCTTGAGGGGGTTAGTTCTTGTTGGGAAAAGTCATTTATTATTGTCTAATAAAACCCCAGTCAGGAAACTCTTCATATGAATATCAGTGGGCCTGATATTAGGTTGATTAGAAGACGATTGCTAACATGTATCTTGGGGAGTAGAGATCAAGAAAGTTTCCAAAGGAATTTTTTTAAATTCAATTTATTTATTTTTTCAGCGTAACAGTATTCATTGTTTTTGCACAACACCCAGTGCTCCATGCAAAACGTGCCCTCCCCATTACCCACCACCTGTTCCCCCAACCTCCCACCCCTGACCCTTCAAAACCCTCAGGTTGTTTTCCAGAGCCCATAGTCTCTTATGGTTCGCCTCCCCTTCCATTTTTTTTTTATAAACATATAATGTATTTTTATCCCCAGGGGTACAGGTCTGTGAATCGCCAGGTTTACACATTTCACAGCACTCACGATAGCACATACCCTCCCCAATGTCCATAACCCCCTCCCCCTCTCCCAACCCCCCCCTCTCCCCAGCAACCCCCAGTTTGTTTTGTGAGATTAAGAGTCATTTATGGTTTGTCTCCCTCCCAATCCCATCTTGTTTCATTTATTCTTCTCCTATCCCCCTAACCCCCCATGTTGCTTCTCCATGTCCTCATATCAGGGAGATCATATGATAGTTGTCTTTCTCCGATTGACTTATTTCACTAAGCATGATACCCTCTAGTTCCATCCACGTCGTCGCAAATGGCAAGATTTCATTTCTTTTGATGGCTGCATAGTATTCCATTGTGTATATATACCACATCTTCTTTATCCATTCATCTGTTGATGGACATCTAGGTTCTTTCCATAGTTTGGCTATTGTGGACATTGCTGCTATAAACATTCGGGTGCACGTGCCCCTTCGGATCACTATGTTTGTATCTTTAGGGTAAATACCTAGTAGTGCAATTGCTGGGTCATAGGGTAGTTCTATTTTCAACATTTTGAGGAACCTCCATGCTGTTTTCCAGAGTGGTTGCACCAGCTTGCATTCCCACCAACAGTGGAGGAGGGTTCCCCTTTCTCCACATCCTCGCCAGCATCTGTCATTTCCTGACTTGTTAATTTTAGCCATTCTGACTGGTGTGAGGTGATATCTCATTGTGGTTTTGATTTGTATTTCCGTGATGCCAAGTGACGTGGAGCACTTTTTCATGTGTCTGTTGGCCATCTGGATGTCTTCTTTGCAGAAATGTCTGTTCATGTCCTCTGCCCATTTCTTGATTGGATTGTTTGTTCTTTGGGTGTTGAGTTTGCTAAGTTCCTTATAGATTTTGGATACTAGCCCTTTATCTGATGTGTCGTTTGCAAATATCTTCTCCCATTCTGTCAGTTGTCTTTTGGTTTTGTTAACTGTTTCCTTTGCTGTGCAAAAGCTTTTGATCTTGATGAAATCCCAATAGTTCATTTTTGCCCTTGCTTCCCTTGCCTTTGCTGTTGTTCCTAGGAAGATGTTGCTGTGGCTGAGGTCTAAGAGGTTGCTGCCTGTGTTCTCCTCAAGGATTTTGATGGATTCCTTTCTCACACTGAGGTCCTTCATCCATTTTGAGTCTATTTTCGTGTGTGGTGTAAGGAAGTGGTCCAATTTCATTTTCCTGCATGTGGCTGTCCAATTTTCCCAGCACCATTTATTGAAGAGGCTGTCTTTTTTCCATTGGACATTCGTTCCTGCTTTGTCGAAGATTAGTTGACCCTAGAGTTGAGGGTCTATTTCTGGGCTCTCTATTCTGTTCCATTGATCTATGTGTCTGTTTTTGTGCCAGTACCATGCTGTCTTGATGATGACAGCTTTGTAATAGAGCTTGAAGTCCGGAATTGTGATGCCACCAACTTTGGCTTTCTTTTTCAATATTCCTTTGGCTATTCGAGGTCTTTTCTGGTTCCATATAAATTTTAGGATTATTTGTTCCATTTCTTTGAAAAAAATGGATGGTATTTTGATAGGGATTGCATTAAATGTGTAGATTGCTTTAGGTAGCATAGACATTTTCACAATATTTATTCTTCCAATCCAGGAGCATGGAACATTTTTCCATTTCTTTGTGTCTTCCTCAATTTCTTTCATGAGTACTTTATAATTTTCTGCGTGTAGATTCTTAGCCTCTTTGGTTAGGTTTATTCCTACCAGAACCACAACTCAGATTTCAGAAGAACTCTCCACGTTGTCAATTCCTGGACTGTCTCAAAGAGCATCGGGCCCCTCTTTGCCCTGCTCTAAATTCTTGCAGCCCCCACTGCCACCCCAGGACAGGGACACAGATTCCATGCAGGCTGTGGCTGGTTTGATGCCATGCAGCCTGGCAATGCCCCTGCCCTGCCATCTCTGTACCCCCCTCTTCCTGCTCTGGGCCTGTGCAGACCACGAAGGAGATGGCCTGGGGGCCCCTTCAGCCCTTGTGCCCCACACTTCTGGAGCTGCCACTGACCAAAGGAGGGCTGGGACACATCGATTCGTGCTTCCTCCTTTCCTGCCCTGGGCCACCATTCTGAAACACCTCACAAGGCTCCTCAGAAGGTTCTTCTGTTAGAGCACAGGGTACCAATGGCTCTGGCTTCCAGCTCTTTCCTCTTTCATGATTTGGACCCTCACTCTTGCCTGGGTGATCACTCCCCAGCAAATTTCCACTTGGAAGTCTTGGGCCCCACTGAGAGTGAGAGCCTTCTTACTCTTGCTCCCTCTCAGCTCCTCTCCACACAGCAGCGAGGGTGACCTTTAATAACGCCCATCTAATACCATGCTGCTTAAAAACCTTCCAGCACCTTCTGCTTGTCACTGAACATAAAATCCAGACTCCTTACTTTGGCCTGTGAAATCCTACAGATCTGTCTCTGCTCACTTCCCTCTCCTGGCCCCTCAGGCTCTGTGCTGGTCTCTCTCTGCCTAGAACAGTTTTTTCCTGGCTGTTCACGTGGATGGTTCCTTATTATCCTTCTGGTCTCAGCTCAGATGTTCTTTCTCTAGAGAGGCTTTTTTCCTGATCCCCTGAGCTCCAGGGAGCTCACTTCATTCTCTATGATGATCCCTGTTTATTTTCTTCCTGGTGTTCATGAAACTCTTTAATGTGTGGTTCATGCATTCACTTTATTTTCTGACCCTCCTTATGGAAAATCAGCTCCCTGAAGGCAAGAAGCTCATCTGTTTTGTTTACTGTGGTATGCCCTTGCACATATTAAGATTACATAACATTAAGACATCCCTCAAAAATATACTTATCATGATGTATAGACTGTATAGAATTGTTGTAATGTATAGAATTGTTGAAGTTGAGGAAAAAAGAGATTGGCTACTAATAGCATATGAAAAAAGGATTGGAGAGATTAATGATACCATGAAACGTTCCATTGTCAGAATTATTGGGATCCCTGGGGGGGGGGGGTGGAGAGAGAGAGAGTGGGCCAGAAAGTATATTTGAAGAAATCATTGCTGATAACTTCCCTAATCTTGGGAAGGAAACAAGCATTTAAGTCTAAGAGGCAGTGAGGACCCCTCCCAAAATCAATAAAAAAAACAGATCAACACCCCAACATATAATAGTGAAGCTTGAAAATTTTACAGCCAAAAAAACTATCCTGAGAAAAGCCTGGGAGAGGAGGTTCCCTGCATATGGAGGAAGGAATATCAGAATATCAGACCTGTCCACAGAAACCTCGCAAGCAAGAAAGGCCCAGAAGGACATATTCAGGGTACTAAATGAAAAGAACACACAGCCAAGAATAGTTTATCCAGAAAGGCTGTAATTTAAAATGGATGGAGAGATAGAGAGTTTTCAGGACAGTCAAAAACTGAAAGAGTATGTGACTACCAAGATAGCTCTGCAAGGAATATTAAGGGAGATTTTTTAAAAAATGATTTTGCACAGACAATGTTTTTAGGACTCTGCTCTTGCATGTGTGGTGTGGGCTTTTCTTTTAAAAAAGATTTTATTTATTTATTTATTTGACAGAGACTTAGAGAGCACAAGTAGGCAGAGCAGCAGGCAGAAGGAGAGGGAGAAGCAGGCTCTCTGCTGAGAAGGGGGCCCCATGCAGCACTTAATCCCAGGACACTGGGATCATGACCTGAGCTGAAGGCAGACGCTTAACTGACTGAGCCACAGAGAGCAAAAAGAGACCCCAAGAATCACATAGACCAGAAAGAAACAGAGAAAATCTACAGAAACAGGGACTTTATAGGTAATACAATGGCCCTAAATTCATATCTTTCAATAGTTACTCTGAATGTAAATGGGCTAAATGCTCTGATAAAAAGACACAGCATTTCAGATTGGATTAAAAAGCAGGACCCATCCACATGCTGTCTACAAGAAACTCATTTTGAACCTAAATATTCATCTAGATTGAAAGTGAGGGGATAGAGAACAATTTACCATGCTAATGGACTGCAAAAGAAAGCTGGGGTAGCAATCCTCATATCAGACTAATTAGATTATAAACCAAAGACTGTAGACTGTAGTAAGAGATGTTGAGGGACACTATATCATACTTAAAGTGTCATCCAACAAGAAGATTTAACAATTGTAAATATCTATGTCCCCAACGTGGGAGCAGCCAATTATATAAACCAATTAATAACCAAAATAAACATATTGATAATAATACATTAATAGTAGGAGATCTCAACACTCCACTCACAGTAATGGACAGATCATACAAACAGAAGATAAACAAAGAAACAAGAGCTTTGGATGACACATTGGACAAGATGGACATGTATATATAGATATATACAGAACATTCCATGCTAAAACAACCAAATAAACATTCTTCTTGAGTGCACATGGAACATTTCCAGAATAGCTCACATACTGGGTCACAAATCAGGTCTCAACTCAAAAGATTGATATTATTTTCTGCATATTTTCAGACCACAATGTTTTGAAACTGGAACGCAATTAAAAGAAGAAATTTGGAAGGAATTCAAACATTTGGAAGTTAAAGAGCATCCTTCTAAAGAATGACTGGGTCAACCAGGAGATTAAAGAATAACTTAAACAATTCGTTGAAACTAAAGAGAATGAAAACACATTGGTTCAAAACCTGTGGAATACTGCAAAGACAGTCCTGAAACAGAAGTACATAGCCATCCAGGTCTCTCTCAGAAAGGTAGAAAAGTCCATCCCAAATGCACTAGCTAACTTTACACCTAAAGGGCCTGAAGAAAGAACAGCAAATAAAGCCTAAACCAAGCAAGAGAAGAGAAATAATGAAGATTAGAGCAGAGATCAATGAAATAGAAACCAGAAAAACAGCAGAACAGATCAACAAAACTCGGAGTTGGTTCTTTGAAAGAATTAATAAGATCTATAAACCCTTAATCAGACTTATCCAAAAGGAAAGAGAAAGGACCCAAATCAATAAAATCATGAACAAAAAGGGAGAGATAATGACTAACACCAAGGAAATAGAAACAATTATTAGAAATTATTACTAGCAACTATATGTCAACAAATAAGGAATCTGGAAGAAGTGGGTGCATTCCTGGACATTTATAAACTACTAAGACTGAAACAGGAAGAAATAGATAATCTGAACAGACCAATATCCAGTAAGGAAATTGAAGCAGTAATCAAAAACCTCCCAAAAAGTGAGAGTCCAGGGCCAGATGGATTCCCAGGGGAATTCTATCAAACATTTAAAGAAGAAATAATACCTATTCTTTTGAGGCTGTTTCAAAAAATAGAAATAGAAGGAAAACTTCCAAACTCATTCTATGATCCCCAAACCAGACAAAGACCTCACCAAAAAAAGGAGAATTACAGACCAATATCCCTGATGAACATGGATGTCAAAATACTCAACAAAATCCTAGCCAATAGGATGCAACAGTACATTAAAGGATTATTCATCATGACCAGGTGGGACTTATTCCTGAGATGCAACAGTGGTTCAACGTTTGCAAATCAATTAATGTGATACATAACGTTAATAAAAGAAAGGACAAGAATCATATCATCCTCTCAATTGATGAAGAAAAAGCATTTGTTAAAATACAGCATTATTTCTTGATGAAAACTCTTCACAGTGTAAGGATAGGGGGACCATACATCAATATTATAAAAGCCACCTATTGAAAGCCCACAGCAACTACCATTCTCCATGGGGAAACACTGAGAGCTTTTTTCCTAAGGTCAGGAACATGACAGGGATGTCCATTCTCACCACTGTTGTTCAACATAGTATTAGAAACCCTCGCCTCAGCAATCAGACAACAAAAAGAAATAAAAGACATTCAAATTGGCAAAGAAGTCAAACTCTCTCTCTCTTTGCAGAAGACATGACACTTTATGTGGAAAACCCAAAAGACTCCACCCCTAAGTTACTAGAACTCATACAGCAATTCAGCAACGTGGCAAGATACAAAATCAATGCACAGAAATCAGTTGCATTTCTACACACTAACAATGTAACTGAAGAAAGAGATATTAAGGAATTGATTCCATTTACAATAGCACCAAAAACCATAAGATATTTAGGAATAAACCTAACCAAAGAGGTAAAGGACCTATACTCTAGAAACTATAAACACTTATGAAAGAAATTGAGGAAGCCACAAAGAGATGTAAAAACAGTCCATGCTCATGGATTTGAGGAATAAATATTGTTAAAATGTCATGCTTCCTGGAGCAATCTACACTTTCAATGCAATCCCTATCAAAATACCAGTAACATTTTTCACAGAGCTGAAACAAACAATCCTAAAATTTGTATGGAACCAGAAAAGACCCTGAATTGCCAAGGAAGTGTTGAAAATGAAAACCAAATCTAGAGGGGTCACAATGCCAGACTTCAAGCTGTATACAAAGCTGTGATCATCAAAACCATATGGCACTGGCACAAAAACAGACACGTAGATCAATGGAAACAGACAAGAGAGCCCAGAAATGGACCCTCAACTCTATGGTCAACTAATCTTCAGTGAAGCAGGAAAGAATATCCAATGGAAAAAGGGCAGTCTTTTCAATAAATGGTGCTGGGAAAATTGGACAGCCACATGCAGAAGAATGAAACTAGACCATCCTCTTACACCCTACACAAATATAAACTCAAAATGGATGAAAGACCTCAATGTGAAACAGGAATCCATCAATATCCTAGAGGAAAACATAGGCAGTAACTTCTTCAACATCGGCCACAGCAATTTCTTTCAAGACAAGTCTCTAAAGGCAAGGGAAACAAAAGCAAAAACGAACTATTGGGACTTCTTCAAGATAAAAAGCTTCTGCATAGCAAAGGAAATATCTCCCATGGGATGGGAGAAGATATTTGCAAATGACATTACAGATAAAGAGCTGGTATCCAAGATCTATAAAGAACTTTTCAAACTCAACACCCTAAAAACAAATAATCCAATCAAGAAATGGGCAGAAGACATGCAGAGACACTTCTCCAAAGGAGACATACAAATGGCTTACAGACACATGAAAAAATGTTCAACATCACCAGTCATCAGGGAAATACAAATCAAAACCACAATGAGATACCACCTTACACCACCTTAGAATGGCAAAAATTAACAAGACAGGAAACAAAAAAATGTTGGAGAGGATGTGGAGAAAGGGAACCCTCTTTCACTGTTGGTGGGAATGCAAGCTGGTACAGCCACTCTGGAAAACAGTATGGAGGTTCCTCGAGACGTTAAAAATAGAGCTACCTTACAACCCGGTCAACTTTACTACTAGGTATTTATGCTAAATATACAGATGTAGTGAAAAGAAGGGGCATCTGCACCCCAGTGTTCATAACAGCAATGTCCACAATAGCTGAACTGTTGAAGGAGCCAAGATGCCCTCAACAGATGAATGGATAAAGAAGATGTGGTACATAAATACTATAAAATATTACTCAGCCATCAGAAAAGATGAATACCTACCATTTGCATTGACATGGATGGAACTGGAGGGGATTATGCTAAATGAAATAAGCCAGAGAGAGAAAGACAACTATCACAGGGTTTCATTCATATGTGGAACATTAGGAATAGCATGGAGGACTACAGGGGAAGGGAGGGAAAATTGAATGGAAAGAAATCAGAGAGGGAGAAAAATCATGAGAGACCCTGGACTCTGGGAAATAAACTGAGGGTTACAAAAGGAGGGGGGATGGTGTAACTGGGTGCTGGGTATTAAGGAACGCACATGCTGTGATGAGCACTGGATGTTACATGCAACTAATGAATCATTGAACACTACATCAAAAACTGATGTATTATATGTTGGCTAACTGAACATAATGATAAAAAATAAAATAAAAATGTTTAAATGTCCTCAGTGGGGGGTACTAGCCATGTTTGAAGTGCTCAACCATAAGTGGACTGTAGGTACATATTGGTTAGCATAGATCTAGAACATTTATATCATTGCAGAAGGTTTTATTGCTGACTTCGCTCAGATTCCTGAATGAACCAGTGACTCAACAACTCAATCCCAGCATCTTGGCACTGTACATTAACAGCCACCTGCTTGATTCATACTAGACTCTGGGCCAGGGATCCCAGCACATTTTCTAGAGTTCAATTTAACCAGTAAGTTTGCAAATGCTACATTGATGCTATAAAGCAAATGGAGAACTTATACATCCCTTACATTTCAACATTCACCTGTTCAGGAGACTCTGTCCAGGTAGGAACCCTAGACCTCAGTCACAAGCATACCTCGCACTCTGCCTGAAAGTCCCTCCGTTCTTTAAAGGGCTCAGGGTCACCAATCCAGCACCCAGGAGGTAGGGGGCTGCAGTGAGAGGAGAAAGGAGAAAGCTTGCTATTCTAAAGGAATCCTACAAGTTCTAGGTGGTGATCCTTTATTTCCTTCCTTGGAGGAAAACTTAGCCCCCTGAGGGAAAGGTGGTTTGTGTTAGCCTGAGACAAAGGCTCATTTTGTCCCTTTTCCTTTGGCCCAGGTGTCTCTGCATTTTTTAGATCTCTGGGCCCAGGAGTTTTGAGTCACTGCCCCTCCTCCTAACATACCCGCTCCGGATTCTTTTCTCCTGCTAGAGTTCCAGCTCCTTCTGCCCTTTCAGCACTTTCTGGCCCTGCAGCTCCCTCATGAGCTGGAACCACAGGCCACACAAAGTCAACATTGCCTTTCCTGGGGCCTCTATGCTCTGGGGCTCCTGTCCAGCCATCCCTGGGGGTGCTGAGGTTTCTGCCAAGTCTCATGTACAGGGCTAATGCTCTCTTTTCTTATTTCTGTGAAGATTTGAAATGATCCCATTGGGGAGGGTATGTGCTATAGTGAGTGTTGTGAATTGTGTAAGACTGATGATTCACACCTGTACCCCTGAAACAAATAATATGTTATATGTTAATTAAAAAAAAAAAAGAAATGATCTCTTTACCTTTTTGGAAAAACTGCCCTTTAATTTTGTGTCCTTAGATACACCGTGCTACTTTTTTTTTTCTTCTTTCTCTTCTTCTTCTTCTTTTGGTTCCCTTTGGTTTGGTTTTAACTTGGAAATTCCCAAACTAAGTTCACTTCCACTATTTCTTTCATTCCAAAAGTTGACTGTAGAAAAACATATACTACATCAAAGTTTGCTAATGAATCATTGAATACTACATCAAAAACTAATGATGTACTATGTTTGCTAACTGAACATAATAATAAAAAAGCAATCAATAAATCAAAGCTTGGCTCCTAATCCTCAGGCCTTTAGTGAGGATTAATATAGGAGGCTCTACACAGAAGTAATTGTGAACATAAAACTGTTTCTTCTGTTGCTCTTTGCATCTTTATGTAGAAGGTTGATTAGTCACACAAATGTTGAGATACTAGAATACAGGCCACCAGGTGAGGGCCCAGAATCCTTTCTTGGAGGGCATCTCAGGACAGGTCCTGTCCCAGGACAGGTCCAGCTGGGTGTTAAGGGGCTGCTGGTATATAACCCCTGAAAGTTCCCAACAGTGTCTGCTGAGCTGATGGATCAGCTGCAACTAAAGTGGAAAAGGCAATGTGTTCCCCCATTTCAGCATGTTCAGTCCTGCTCAAGCTTCCAGCTGCCACTTCTTCCTCCTTGAAGACCTTCTTGTCTATCTGCCAGCTCCCTCAAAATCTGCTTGAACTTACAGGTATCACTCCTTCATTCTGTGCAGCAGCCTTGATGCTCTGATTTCTGATTCCTTAGCCAACTGCAAATTCTTTCAGGGTAGAAAGTGTAGAAAGTGTGTCTGATTCGTCTACTTATTCCCCACAGCATCTAGTTATGTGGTAGGTTCTCAACAAATGCTGGTTAAATAAACAGATGAACTTGACATCTCGAGGTCAATCCACTTCTGGTAATGACTGGATGATTTTGAGGACAAACAAAAAACGAATATACAAAAATCTTCTTAAAAACAGGGAAGAACAAAAAACAAGATTGTCCTGGGCCATGATGTGAACAAAACAAAACAAACAGAGAAGGCATACTATTAAGCAAGGAAGCTCCCCAAACCACCACGTTAAAAACCACTCCAGAGCCAACAGCAAGGGGTCCTCACTCTCTGAATCAAAAAGAAAAATAATTACAATATATCAAAGCATAACTAATATGTCAAAATCTACGTGGTTCTAATGAAACTGACAAATAATATGATCTCATCAGTCACATTTGGAGCCAATACAGACAAACTCATTATTCTGAAAAAATGACAAATAAAAGAAAGGACTCAAACATATATCAACAGTCCCACCCTCAACTCAATTCTAAATTTCACATTTGACTGTGATAGTGACCTATACCCACCATGCTCAGATACATACGTATGGCACCACAAGCCCACTAGGAGCTGGGGTGCTCTAAGTGGTGGTGCGCTTGAACACAGAGCTCTCCTCTCTCTTCTCCAAATGCTTTCCTAGATGAATGGCTGGTAGCAGGGCTCTCCCCCTGACCACCTGGCAAATATGCAGGCTCATCAGTGAGTTAGAGCCAGTTCATCTCAGCCCATGTGTGTAACTGTGGGCATCTCTTTCCAGGTCTGTGTTCCAGGGGATGTCATATTGATAGGTTGAAATTGGTCGTGATGGACACTATAATGTGTATACACATATGGACATCCAGAATTTGGCAAGACTAAGAAATTAAGACCACTTATTTATTTATTTACTTTTGGTGGTGGCTTATCTGGTCTCACTGATAACTCAGATGGGCTTCCACTGTCCTGGATGACACCGTGCCTTTGAGATCAACCTATGTTGCTCATCCCTACCTGTTACTAATCACCCAGTCCAGACTTCAACACCCTCCAAAACTTTTTGCTGTTAGGAACAGAAAAGAAGAAATGTACAAACCAAGTGTTTGGAGCTACCAGAGAGTGAACTGGAGAGAGAGAGTGTGGGGAGGAGGGGTAGAGGGAGAGCCAGAGAATCTCAAGTGGATTCCCTGCTGAGTGCTGAACCCAATATGGGGCTCTATCTCACAACCTCGAGATCAGGACCTGAACTGAAATCAAGAGTCAGAACCAACTGAGCCAACCAGGCACCTCAGGGCAACTGTTGAAATTACGGATTCCTTATCTTCCAGAACTACAAAATCAAAATCTCTAGATGCAGGGCCCAGGAATTTGTATTTTAAACAGACACTCTGAATAATTTTAGTGACCAGCCAGCAAACACTCTTGTCCAACCACCCATCTGATACCTCTCCTGATATCTTGGCAGAGGTAAGCTCTTACCACCTCCCAGGGCACCTGTCTATTTGATCTTTGGATAATCTTGACTTAGGATGTTCTTTCTTATGTTGAGTCAGATCTGATTCCTGGAGCCTCTTAATCCTCGGTTCCCAGAGTTGGTCTTCCGGCCATGTCTGTGTCCTGTCGTGTCTTCTCTTCTCTCTGCCCTTCACAGTTTTCTTTATACAATGGACTTGAGGGTTTTCCTTGATCATGATTTTGTGATTTTCCTCTTGCAACTGGAAAGACAACTATGTTTCAAGAAATAGTACTTTCTACAAGGAAGAAAAAGGGAATTCTCCAAATATGTGGGATGTTAGGAAATTGAGCTCTTTTAAAAACATTGATTCCTGTCTTGTTAAATTTGCTCTGAAAACCGTATCAACCAGATCTGACTCAAAATTTGAATTTACAAAGTTCAGAGACCTTCCACTCTGGCAATATGACTTTAGGAGGAGATAGTGTAAAGAAGTATTTGGAAGATCTGGAAACCAGTGTCTATGTGCCATGCTGAGAAAATGGTTTTTGACAAAGTGAGGAAGTTCACTTTTCATAAGAAAAGCTTACATTTGAAAAAAAAAAAAAAGAAAAGAAAAGCTTACATTTGATACTAATTAACTTTTAATTCTTCTACAATACTAAGAATTGGGAAAACTGCTCCTGACACGTGAGAAAATCAAACCACCTGAACTAGGCATCTTTTCAAGCATTAGGGCCACTGTTATTATTTTGCTTAATACAATAAATCCTTTAGAAAAATGCTTATTCCACTCAAATATTTTCTACAGCTGAATAAACTACTCCTTGCTGAGCACTTTGATAAGATGATTAACTCTTTCAGACAGATGGTGACATTCAGTTTTATCAATTATATATATATAAAAAACATATTATTTGTCTATAGATATACCTCTATATATTTTATGTAACTATATATAACATTTTCTCTCTATATAAAATATATGCATATTTACCTCTTTATAAATATATATAAATATATATAACATTTTCTATATTATAATATTATGTCTCTATATATTATTATATAACTATATAAAAAACGCATTCTCTTTCTCTATGTGTATGTATATCAGGTCCTCTTTTTCCTCAACAGCATTAGAAGTAGAGCAGTAGAAACACTTTACCTTATTTAAAATCCATAATGGAGAAAGTTGCTTGCTTGTAATGAAGGGTGTTTGTCAGGTTGGAAAAGCATAATATTTTGATGGTGCTTAACGTTTTCTATAAGAAAATTTGGAGTTTTCAAAATAAGCAAGTAGATTATATCATATTACCAAAATCTAAGATAAATACTAGTTTTTCTAACTTAACAGAGTATTAGTTCCAGTATAGCACTAGCTTTGATCTTAAAGTATAGTGCTGTCTTATCTTTATCTACAATGGAAAACCCACTGGGATGTTAGAGAAGACATGGATCTCAACATTAAAGTTCTTACTTTGAAAATAATATCTGAATTGCCGTGGCAACAACTGAGCTCTTTTTGTCAAACCTTCTCACTCATTCTATACCACAGTACAGACAAGATAGCCCCTTCATAAGTTCATAAATTATAGACTGCTGGAGTCAGATGAAACTTCAAAGGTCAGAATAATACCTTATGGTGTATACTTCCATCAGTTTTATCATCTATAATCTAATATGTCTTTACCACTATTATTCCATCTTTACAGATGGAACTAAGGTATTGGATCACAGAGCTTGTATGTGGTAGAGATGGGTCTAATCTCTGGTTTCCTTGCCTCTAAATAATAATACATACCATTTTGCTGAGCACCTACAATATTCCTGATGCTAGTATGGGCATTTTATATTCATTATCTTTTATCCATAAAACAACTCTGGAAGGAAATATTTCCATTATCAACTGTCTGGTTTCAAAGCCTGTTCTTTCCCCCTGGCCATTTCCTGGATTTTTTTTTTTTTTTTTTACATGTTTCAATTATGCATACCCAGGCAATCTTGGTGGAGGCTAATGGCAAAGAGTTGGAGAGCCCCAGAATGGTGTCTGGTATTATCTTCCAAATGAACTAATCATAAGTTGGCTTTTCCTCTCTACCACTTGAAGCCCATATTTTTGTGAGGGAATTCTACTCCAGGAACAGACAACACCACAGCCTAATTCCCAGGAATTGTTCTTAGGAATTTAGCATCTCCTTTGCTGTAGCTGCAACTTTCTAGCCTGTGTTCCTAAAATCAAGTCTTGTTAAGTAGAAGACAGAGAGGAAGGGAAAGGTTGAATGAGGTAGTATGAAAATTTATTCCAATAAGGCTACTTCAAAGATTACTTGCTGATTTGTGTCTTCACTGTATAACTTTTTAAACAGTCACATTGGGGATAAATATTTGTGGAATTCATGTCCCTACTCTGGGAATTACCTCTTCCCTGTACTGCTAGGACCCTATACGTCGGTTCCCATTGAGGTATAGATTAATTTAAAAGACAACACTCTCAACATCCTGGGGATAATAGGAGGATGAGTTAGATCATAGATTACAAAACTGGAAAGCACAATTCGTCTTAAGATTATTAGCATCATAGCTTTCTTGGGGACTAGGGCTTCACTGTGACTGTAAGGATGAACAGTGTGACTTTGTGGGCAAAGCCTCAGAGAAAATTATCCCCATGGGTGGTACTGTTTGCATCTTACTCTAGGCAAAGTATCCCTGACAGTACTATGATTTACACAGTCCTGGGTATAATTACATATAATTCGTACTCAACCAAGTGAAAGTCTGGTAGGATAGTTTGAACTTGGAAGAGCAGTTCACCTTCCAAATTTGAGTCTTCCAGGGAGGCATGCATAACACTGGAAATGCATGTTCTGGTTCTGAATAACTTCATGTTTTGGGAAACGGAGCATCAGACAGATTCCTTGATGGGTTAGGTGAAGGGGTCAGAAGGAGAGAATGGTGGGGTTGACTCCTAGGGCTTTGGTACCTATCTCAGTTTCCAGGGTTGCTGCTCTAATAAATTACCACGAACTAGGTAGCATAAAGCGTCTCTCTCTAGTTTTGGAAAGTAGAAGTCCGAAATCAGAACACTGACAGGACCACACTCTCTTCCAAGTTCCCAGCGGAGACACCCTCCTTGCCTCTCCCAGCTTCTGGTAGTGCCTGGCATTGCTTGGCTTATGGCCACATCTGCACATGGCCTCTTCCCAGTGTCCCTGCTTGTCTCCCATCTCTCTAATTTTTCCTTTGCATTCACTCTCATACCTGCCATTGGATTTAGGGCCCACAAAATTAATCCAGGAAGACCTCATCTTGAGATCCTTAGCTTAATGATATCTACAAAGACTCTTTTTCCAAGTAAGGTTGCATTCCTGGGTTCTAGGGCTTAGGACATGATATGTTTTGGGGAGGCCATTACTTAAGTTACTACAGTTTCAGTAAATTGTGTAACTACTAAGTTACTAAATGTTATTATCCCCTCTATGTCTCAGTTTCCTCATATGTAAAATGGAGCTATGAATGTGAGTGGGATGCCTGGGTGGCTCACTTGGTTAAATGTCCAACTTTTGGTTTTGGGTGGTGGGACCAAGCCCCGCATTGAGCTCCACGTTCAGTGCAGAGTCTGTTTGTCCCTCTTCCTCTTCCCTCCTACAACTTGCACACTCCCCACCATAAATAAATAAGTAAGATCTTTTAAAAAATGGAGCTTTGGATGGCACCTGTCTCGTAGAACTGCATGAAGTACACATCAGATGATGCGCACAAGGCATTTGGCACGGTGTCTCGTGTGTGTTTTAGCAATTATTGCTATTATTACATGGTTCATGCATTATTTATATGTAAAAACATTTTATTTTAAAATTTTAATAAGTGAAATGGACTGATTGCCTATTAATTGGCAGGCACCTGGCAATTTATATGCATTTTCCCCTAACTGTCCTATCAATCTGTCAGAGTGTTCAACATTTTTCAGTGGGAAAGCTGAAGCTCAGAGAAAGGAAGTAATTTGTCAAAGTCTACAAAACAGGACGTTGGTATGTTCACTTTCTTTCTTTCTTTTTTTTTTAAAGATTTAATTTATTTATTTGGCAGACAGAGATCACAAGTAGGCAGAGAGACAGGCAGAGAGAGAGGAGGAAGCAGGCTCCCTGCTGAGCAGACAGCCCAATGTGGGGCTCAATCCCAGGACCCTGAGATCATGACCTGAGCCGAAGGCAGAGGCTTTAACCCACTGAGCCACCCAGGCGCCCCGGTATGTTCACTTTCAAGTCACCAGACTTGAAGCCAATGAGGAGACAAAGTCAGAAAATAAATTCTGAGGCTAAACTCATTCACACTTCCTTCCCCATGCTGGGGTGGGAACTGCACCAAGAAAGATCTCCATGGTGTGAGGAGAGTCTCTTCCACCTTCAAAGTACCTCACCCAGAGCTCCCTGTTATGGCCTCTGGATGATCCCAGCACAGATCTGGGGTATTAGATCTCTGCACAAAGAATAATGGGGACCAGGAAACCTGAATGGCTCAGTCATTAAGCATCTGCCTTTGGATCAGGTCATGATCCTGGGGTCCTGGAATCGAGGCCCACTCTGGGCTCCCTGCTCAGTAGGAAGCCTGCTTCTCCCTCACCCACTCCCTCTACTTTTTCCCTCTCTTGCTGGGTCTCTCTCTGTCAAATAAATAAACAAAATCTTACACACACACACACAAAAAGAATGAATGGGGCCCAAGGTCTTTGCTCCTGGTCTGGAGCAGATCAAAATTGGCCTGTGGGTATCAAGAGAAGACTTGGGGGGGGGGGTGGCGTCATGCTATTCAGACATCAAGTGAATGGACTACAGATAATTGGGAATTTTTTGCATAAAAATTTGATATTAATGTTTATTGTTTTTGTCTGATTCTATCCTCCATGTTCATTATAGAAAATTTGGGATTTTCTTTACATAAAAGGAAGTATGAAAAATATAAAGGAAAATAAAAATGAAAAAAGAATTGCTTACTCCTCTAAAATAACCAGTGTTTCTTTCAGGTCTTCGTGTGTGTGTGTGTGTGTGTGTGTGTGTAATACACACAGATACATATATGTTTTTCTTTTACAACACGAGTGCCCATTTTAGCACTTTTTAAAAAATTTTATTTATTTATTTGACAGAGAGAGAAAGATCACAAGTAGGCGGGGCTCTCTGCTGAGCAGAGAGCCCGATGTGGGGCTCGATCCCAGGACCCTGAGATCATGACCTAAGCTGAAGGCAGAGGCTTAATCCACCCAGGCACCCCTATATTTTTCTTTTAGAAACTAAAATAATGCTCTCTGTAAATTTGTTTTGGTAACAAGTATATTTGAGCATATTGTTTGGTGTGGTCACTCATTCATTCAACCATTCATTTATTTAACAAAATAGATACCATGCTTTTCTCATGTAGAGCTTGTCTAACACACTCAGAGGAGCGTGAACAGAGGAGCGTGAAGTACTTTATAGGGGACTCTGTTGGTAGGGAGAGACCACTAGGCCAGTGGCTAAACAATAGGCTGTGAGCTCATCTACCTCAGACATGAACAGGAGATGCCACAGAGCACACTGGGATGGGACCGAAACAGCACAAGACCAGGGCTCCTTCCCCTACAAGGATGCAAGTTTGTCAGCAACTACTCCACATTCCACAAGACATACCCAGAGAGAAACAGAATTCCAACAGATGAATCCACTTAACTGAGTCATCCAAGGAGAGACTGAGTCATCTAAGGAGGTGATTTAAATTATGGGCTTGGGATGAGGTTACTAGATGGACTAAAATAAAGGTCTTTTTCCAAACTCTTTCCATAGTTATGTAGAAGGCAGGCACTTGTGAGGAAGACCAGCTCAATTATAAAAAAGCAAATTGGCATTTTCTTTGCACATCTGAATTTATAATCCTTGGTAAATATTCATTCATTCAAATAAGTATTTAATAAATGTTATTCCAATAACTAATAATTGCTGCATACCAGGCAATGTGCTGGGAGTCTAAAGGCTAATAAAAGAGACACAGCTGTCCTCTCATGCAGCTTGCTCTGCAGTGTTGGTGATAGATATTAATCAAACAATGCCATGAATAAATATACAATTACATATTGATAAGTCCTCTGAAGAACAGAGTGCTGAGTAAATACTTGATGGGGGGGATTCAATCACCTTGAGGAAATCAGGAAAGATATCCCTGAAGAAGTGCATCTGAACAGAAATCTTACACGAGTCAGCTGTGTGATGGGGAGGGAAGGGGAAGAATGGTCCAGGCATTAGAAGCTTCATTAGCAGTGGCCTGGGGTAGGATGGAGTTGGGGAGGGGTTGAGTGGAGGCTTGGACTGAGACTAAAGAGTGGGACACAGGGAGTGCACGCATGACTTTGTGGCCATGTTCAGGAATTGGCACTTCAATATAAGGACCATGCAAGTGCTTGACAGGCTATAAGCCAAGGTGATCTCTGCATGTTTGGCTCAGTGGGTTAAGCCTCTGCCTTCAGCTCTGGTCATGATCTCAGGATCCTGCGATCAAGTCCTGCATCAGGCTCTCTGCTCGGTGGGGAGACTGCTTCCTCCTCCTTCTCTCTCTCTGCTTGCCTTTCTGCCTACTTGTGGTCTCTGTCAAATAAATAAATGAAATCTTTTTTTTTTTTTTAAAGGTGGTGAATCTGGGAAAGTCTTTAAAAAAATAAATGAAAGTTTACTTTGTCTACTGGTATCAAGAAGAGATTGCTCTGGGCAAGAATAACAGGAGCAGAGAGCTATGAAAAGTTCTAATGTTATGGCCAGGGGAAAGCAAGTGGTGCCTTGGATTTAGGGTGGTTGTGGAGACGGTCAGAAGTGGAAAATTAGAAAGATACTTCGAGGAATTATTTCTAGGACTTGGTCGATTAGATGAGCAGGGTGATGTGAAAGATGATGTCCAAGTGTCCACTCAGAGCATTTCTGAAGCTTCTGGTACAGTAGAATCATTTGGATGATATGGTACTAAACAAAAAATGGCATCAAATTTCTGTTTTGCCATTGAGCATAGGTATGGTCTTGTTAAAGTTACATTTTTCTGATTTAGTTTCGTTATCTGTAAGATAGATATATTGACCCCTACTTCTTTTATTTTCAATGTATAATTGAGATATTTTATTTTTTATTTTATTATTATTTTTATTTTTATCCCAGTGTAGTTGACATCCAGTGTTATATTAATTTCAGGTGTACAATATAGTGATTCACCAAGTCTATACATTACTCAGTGTTCATCATGATAAGGGTACTCTTAATCCCCTTCACCTCTTTCACTCATCTTGTCACCCGCCACCCCGCTGGTAAAAATCAGTTTGTTCTCTAGAGTTAAGAATCTGTCTTTTGGTGTTTCTCTTTTTTTTTTTCCTTTATTCATTTGTTTTTGTTTCTTAAATTCTGAATTCTGACTGGTTTATTTTGCTCACCATTATACTCTCTAGATGCATCCATGTTGTTGCAAATGACAAGATTTCATTCTTTTTTATGGTTGATTTATATTCCATCATATATCCATACCACATCTTTTTTACCCATTCATTTGTTGATGGACACTTGGGCTGCTTTCATAATTTGACTATTGTAAATAATGCTGCAATAAACATAGTGGTATATACATCCTTTCGAATTAATGTTTTCTTATTCTTTTTTTTAAAAGATCTTATTTATTTATTTGACAGAGATCACAAGTAGGCAGAGAGGCAGGCAGACAGAGAGAGGGGAAGCAGGCTCCCTGCTGAGCAGAGAGCCCGATGCGGGGCTCGATCCCTGGACCATGGGATCATGACCTGAGCCAAAGGCAGAGGCTTAACCCACTGAGCCACCCAGGCGCCCCAATGTTTTCTTATTCTTTAGGTAAATAGCTACTAGTGTGATTACTGGATAATACTGTAGTTCTATATTTAATTTTTTTGAGGAGTCTCCATAATGCCTTCCATAATGACTGGAGCAGTTTCATTCCCACCAACAGTGTACAAGGACTCCTTTTTCTTCACATCCTCGCCAAAACATATTGTTTCTTGTGTTGTTTGTCTTAGCCACCTGATAGGTGTGAGGTGATAGCTTATTGTGGTTTTGATTTGTATTTCCCTGATGATCAATGATGTTGAGCATCTTTTCATGTGTCTGCTGGTCATCTGTATATTTTCTTTGGGGAAATGTCTGTTCATGTCTTCTGCCCATTTTAAAATTGGGCTATTTGGGTTTTTTTGTTGAGTTGTATAATTTCTGTATTTCTACGTCTTCTGGTCTGCTTTTGAATCCTTTATTGTATTCTTCAGCTCTGTGCCTTCTCTTTGGTATCTTTTTCTTATGTTGTCTGTCTCTTTGTTGAAGTTCTTACTGTGTTCATCCATTCTTCTCTCAAGTTTGGTGAGCATTTTTATAACCAGTACTTGAACTCTTTATCAGGAAACTTATTTAATTCCATTTCACTAAGGTTTTTTCCTGAAGTTTTATCTTGTTCTTTCATTTGGAGCATATTCCTCTGTCTCCTCATTTTGTTTGACTTTCTGTGTTCGTTTCTAGGTATTAGGCAAAATTCTACCTCTCCCAGTCTGGAAGAAGTGGCTCTGTGTAAGAAACGAACCTTACCTTTCCATCTTGGCCTAGCTCTTGATTGTGTCTCAAATATTTGTGATTGTCTAAACAGATTTATTCTTGAGAGGATCCAGTTGTTGAGGATATGCCAAGTCCTGTGAGTGTTTCTGAGAGAGAGATCTCAGTCAGTCCCTAGTTTCAGGCTGGTCAGTAGCTAGACCCTCAGGTGTGAGCTTTTAAGGTATACAGACATATACAGTCCTGCAGGACCACAGTCAGAAACCTTGCTGGCCTCCAGACCAGGCAATCTGGAGATGTCCCTCTGGCAACATTTGCAGATTTCAGGGTACTAAACAAGTGTATGACCTCTCCTCTGGGAGGTACCAAAGAGCTGTTGTGAGGTCAAGGGAGAGAGAAAAGATGGTGCCACCATCTCCTCCCCACCCCCTCAGCCATATTCCCTGAGATCATAGCCTCTAGATATGTGGTAATCCTTAAGGCTGGGGATGTTTCTTAGTCTGCTGTCTGTGCAGTGTCCTGGAGGCAGTAGCTTGTCAAGAACTGTCTCTCTAAGTTCTTCAGACCTGTGGAGGCCAAAAATGCAATCCTCCCTGGCCACCAGAGCTAAGTGCTCAAGGAGCATCCCCTGTGTGGGCTGCATGCACATGCCAGTTGGCAGGGACACAGGGCAGTGTGGGTGTGGGGCACTTGACTGCCTGGCTCGGGCAGGGCCATATGGCAGTGCAGCAGTGGGGTGCAGCCACTACCACTAGTGGGTTCGAGGGAAAGTACAAAAAGGACACTGTCTAGCAGTGACAATAACAAAGCACAGGGAGAACACAAAATTGGCACCTTCTAGCCCTTCTGTCCCTGGAGAGAGTCCTTACAGTCTCCCGACCCTCTGGCAGATGCTTTAAGATTAGCAAATGAGACTCCTTCAGATATTGCCTAGGTGATTTTCAAACCACTGCTTTTGTGCTGGGTCTCAGGGCAAGAAAGCAGTGTGTGAGCCCCCTGAGGGTGATATCCTCATTCTCTTCACCTCTATGGTTGTTCCTACATATAATAAATCTTTTGGTTTTCAAAGCCAGATGTTTTGTGGACTTGTCTCTCTGTGCAGGTCCCAGGAGTTAAGGAGACTGATGAGCATAACGCCCTTGTTCCTTAGGGATAAATTCCATATTTGTGAGATCCTTCTTGATTGTGGGTTGCCTTACCAGAAGTGGGGTTTGGGACTGTGTTTCTGACTCTCCTACCCATTTCAGTGTGACCCTTTCATCCGTTGTTGTGGAGGAGCTGTTAAGTAGTCTTCAGGTGTTTTATTACAGGGAACTATTTCATATGCAGCTATAGATTTGTTGTATATAGGAGGAGGTGAGTTGAGAATATTTCCACATGCCATCTCCTCTGGTGGGAAAGTTTTTATCAAAAGTTCAGTTTATTTAATAGGAAAATAGCTATTCAGACTATTTACTTCTTCTTGTATTAGCTTTCACAGTTTGTGTCTTTTAAGGTATGTATTCATTCCAACTAATTTATCCAATTCTCTAAATGACATACAGTTTTTCATGAGATTTCCTTATTATTCTAGAAAGATCCCTAGAATCTCATTACTTCTCTAATTCCTGCTATTATACTAGGCATCTTCTCTCTTTTTTAATGGATTGTTCTAGCTAGAGGTTTATCAGTTTTTATGGACTTTATTAACTTCTGGTTTCATTGATTATTCTCTATAATTTTTCTGGGTTTTTTTTTAATGCCATTGATTTCCAGTTTAAGTTCTATTACTTCCTTTCTCCTACTTACTTTGGGTTTAGCTTGTTTTTTCTTTTTCTAGTGGAAGTAGGACATAGCAAGTTTTAAGGGCTATATTCCACTTTGTGACAGTCTCTCCCCTTGACAATCTCCCAGTCCTATGTAAGCTCTGAGAATTGTTCAGATTACAACTTCCTGTTCTTTCTCTGGTAATTTTTCTTTGCTTAGCCTTATTCATTTTAACATTCAGCCCAATATTAAGGTTTCCTCTGTGTAGATGTGTACATCTGAGTGCTTTCCTTGTCTTTGATTTGCTGTCTTAAAACTTACCTCTGGACTCCAGTCTGTCTTCTCAACTCAGTAAGACCACCACACTCTGCTTGGGTTTCCCATGCTTGCACAACATTCGGAAATGTGCTCTCAGGCAGAAGCCTGCCAAAATCTTGTTTGTTTTTCCCATCCCAGAGATCACAGTCTCTTGTGCTGTCACTCAATGTATAAAAGCAATTCTTATATGATTTTTCCAGTTTTCTCATTGTTTGAGCCAGGATGGCAAGATGAAAAAGTTATTCCATCATAGCTGGAAGCAAAAGTTCAGATAATTTACATTTCATAGAATTAATGATAGGGTTGAATTATGTCTACCTTCTATTTGTTCCCAGTTTGTCCTGTTTGTTTCACCTTTCCTGCCTTCTTTTGACTTACTTGAAAAGCGATTTTTAGTATTCTATTTCCTTAATTGACTTAAAATTATTCTTACTTTAAATATTTTTTTAAATTTAAATTCAATTTAATTAACATATAATGTATTATTTGTTTCAGAGATAGAATTTAGTGATTTACCAGTTGCATGCAACATCCAGTGCTCATTACTTCAAGTGCTCATCACCCAGTTACACCATCCCCCCATGCATCTCCTCTCCAGCAACCCTCAGTTTGTTTCCTACAGTTAAAAGTCTCTTATGGTTTGTCTCCCTTTCTGTTTTCATCTTGTTTTATTTTTCCTTCCTTTCCCTTATGTTCATCAGTTTTGTTTCTTAAATTCCACATAGGAGTGAAATCATACGGTATTTGTCTTTCTCTGACTGACTTATTTCGCTTAGCATAATACCCTAATTCCATCCACATCATAGCAAATGGCAAGATTTCATTCTTTTTGATGGCTGAGAAATATTCCACTATACATAATCCACATCTTTATCCATTCATCTGTCAATGTACATCTCAGCTCTTCTCATGGTTTGGCTATTGTGGACATTGCTGCTATGAACATTGGGGTGCAGGTACCCCTTCGAATTACTATGTTTGTATCCTTTGAGTAAATACCTAGTAGTGCAATTGCTGGGTCATAGGGTATCTCTATTTTTAACTTTTTGAGGGACCTCCATACTATTTTCCAGAGTGGCTGTACAGATTTCATTCCCACTAACTGTGTGGAGGGTTCCCTTTTCTCTGCATCCTTGTCAACATCTGCTGTTTCCTGATTTGTTAATCTTAACCATTCTCACTGGTGTGAGGTGGTATCTCATTGTGGTTTTGATTTGTATTTTTTTTTCTTTTTAAAATTTATTTATTTTTTCAGCGTAACAGTATTCATTGTTTTTGCACAACACCCAGTGCTCCATGCAATACATGCCCTCCCTATTACCCACCACCTGGTTCCCCCAACCTCCCACCCCTGCCCCTTCAAATCCCTCAGGTTGTTTTTCAGAGTCCATAGTCTCTTATGGTTCGCCTCCCCTTCCAATTTCCCTCAACTTCCTTCTCCTCTCCATCTCCCAATGTCCTCCATGTCATTTGTTATGCTCCACACTGATTTGTATTTTTTTGATGCCAAATGATGTGGAGTGTTTTTTTAATGTGTCAGTTAGCCATTTGTATGTCTTCTTTGGAGAAATGTCTGTTCATATCTTCTGCCCATTTCTTGACTGGATTTTTTTATTTTTGGGGTTTGAGTTTGGTAAGTTCCTTATAGATTTTGGATAACAGCCTTTTTTGTCTGATAAGACATTTGTAAGTATCTTCCATAGTCTCCCATTCCATAGGTTGCCTTTTAATTTTGTTTCTTTTGTGGTGCAAAAGATTTTTATCTTGATGAAGTCTCAATAGCTCATTTTTGCTTTTGTTTTCCTTTCCTATGGAGACTTGTCTTACAAGAAGTTGTTGTGGCAGAGGTCAAAGAGTTTGCTACCTGTGTTGTCCTCTAGGATTTTGTTGAATTCCTATCTCACATTTAGGTCTTTTGTCCATTTTGAGTTTATCTTTCTGTATGGTGTAACGACATGGTCTAGTTTCATTCTTGTACATGTGGCTGTCTAATTTTACCACACCATTTGTAGAAGAGACTGCCTTTTTTCCATTGGATATCCATTCCTGTTTTGTCAAAGAGTAGTTGACCATAGAGTTGAGGGTCCTTTTCTGGGCTCTCTATTCTGTTCCATTGATCTATGTGTCTGTTTTTGTGCCAGTACCACACTGTCTTGATGATGACAGCTTTGTAATAGAGCTTGAAGTCTGGAATTGTGATGCCACTAGCTTTGGTTTTCTTTTTTCAACATTACTTTGGCTATTTGGGTTTTCCTAGTTCCATACAAATTTTAGAATTATTGTTCCAGCTCTTTGAAAAATGCTGATGGTATTTCGATAGGGATTGCATTGAATATATACATTGCTTTGGGTAGCTAGACATTTTAACAATATTCAATTGACTTTAAAGTTAAATATGTTTGTTTAACATATCTTAGTGTTTGCTCTAGGGATTGTACTATGCATTCTCAATTTATCACAAATTTTAAATTAATATTATGCCACTTTGTGTACAATGCAAGAAACTTATTATAATTCTACTTATACCTCTAGCCATTTATGGCATTTGGTCATACATTTTACTTACATATTAATCAAACAATAAACACATCTTTATTATTTTGCATTTTATAGACAGTATACTTTTAAAGATCTTAAGAAAATAGCTTCTTATATGTACCCATGGATTTACTATTGTGGTGATTTTCATTCTTTCTTGTGGATTAGTTTTATATCTGGAATCATAGCTAGAAGACTGAAGAACTTCTTTTGGCATGTAATAAGTATTTGCCAACAATTAATTCTCTGTTTTTGAATATCTGAAAATGTATTTATTTTGCCTATATTTTCAAAAGAGATTTTTGCTGTACATAGATTTCTAGGTTGACCTTTTTTTTTTTCTTTCAGCAGTTGGAAAATGTTTTTCATCTGTCTTCTAAATTCTATTCCTCTGTTGAGATGTCCACCATCTTTATTTTTGTTACTTCTCTGAATGTAATGTGTCTTTTTCACTGGTTAGTTTTTTTTTTTAAGGACTTTCCTTTTTGTTTTCATTTTTCAAATATTTGACTATACTATACCCTTTGTATTTATTATGCTTGAGGACTGCTGAACTCCTTAGAATGTGGTTGTCTTACATCAGTTTTGGGGGGGAAATGACCATTATCTCATTAAGTATTTATTTTGCCCCACTCTCTCTGTCCTCTTCTTCTGGGTTCCAACTGCATATATGTTAGACAAATCATTTGCTATTCTTCCAGAGGACACTTTTTTGTCCTTATGCTATGGGAAGTGAATAATTTTTGTTGATTTCTTTTCTTTTTTTAAAAGATTTTATTTATTTGAGAGAGAAAGCAAGACAGAGCACAAGTGACAATTTTTGTCCTTATGCTATGGGAAGTGAATAATTTCTGTTGATTTCTTTTCTTTTAAAAGATCTTATTTATTTGAGAGAGAAAGCTAACACAGAGCACAAGCAGAGGGGGAGGGGCAGAAGGAGAGGGAGAAGCAGGATCCCTGCTGAGCAGGGAGCTTGATGTGGGGCTCCATCCCAGGACCCTGGGATCACGACCTGAGCTGAAGGCAGACACTTAACTGACTGAGCCACTCAGGCAACCCCCTCTTTTTTTTTTTTTTTTAAGATTTTATTTATTTATTTGACAGACAGAGATCACAAGGAGGCAGAGAGTCGGGCAGAGAGAGAGGAGGAAGCAGGCTCCATCTTAGGACCCTGAGATCATGACCTGAACTGAAGGCAGAGGCTTTAACCCACTGAGCCACCCAGGTGCCCCTGGCACCCCTCTCTTGATTTATTTTCAAGTTCATAATCCTTTCTTCAGCTATGTGGAATCTTTAGTGTAGCTTATCCAATGATTATCTAATTTCAGCACTGTATTTCTCAGTTCTATAGTTTTCATTTGTTTTCTTTTTGAAGAAAACATTTTTTTGCTAAGTTTTCTCTGCTGAGATTCTCTTTCTCTTTGCCCTTATTAGTTTCTTGTAAATCTTTTAACATATTTATAATAGCTGTTTTAAATTGTTCCTCTGTTAAATTCAATATGTAAGTAGTTATCTATAGGCCTATTTCTAATATCTTTTTTTTTTTAAGATTTTGTTTATTTATTTCACAGACAGAGATCACAAGTAGGTAGAGAGGCAGGCAGACAGAGAGAGAACAGGAAGCAGGTTCCCCGCTGAGCAGAGAGCCCAATGTGGGGCTCGATCCCAGGGCCCTGGGATCATGACCTGAGCCAAAGGCAGAGGCTTAACTCACTGAGCCACCCAGGTGCCCCCTATTTCTAATATCTTTATTTGGGCCACATTTTCTGGGTTTTGTTTGTCTTTTATGTCTTCTTAAAAAAATCATTATTGTTTGGGAATTACATGTTGTACAAACTCTGAATTATATCATCTTTCTCTAAAATGTGTTGGAGTTTTGATCTGGAAGACATTTAAATTACTAGTGGATCACCTCAATCCTGGTTTGGGGCTTTGTCATTAATCTAGAGCGTAGCCTTCAGTCTTTGGAGGTGGTTCTTACTCCTAAGGTGTGGTTCCTCTAGTTTCTCAGGAAAAGCCTGCTTCCAGAGCCCTATCTAAGTAAGTGGGACTTGAACTCAGAGCACTTAGCACTCAGAATCTGCTGAGATACAGCTCAAAACCTCTATGTTGTGCTTTCTGCTGGATTCCTGGGTGTCTCTTCAGGCACATCCCTAGTTTATAGGAGGATATCAGGATCTGAGGGGAACTTTACATGAATTTCATGAATCCCCCCTCTATTCATCCTGTTTTCTGGGACACTTCTCTTTAATGTCCAGCTCCTGTGGCAGCTCTGAACTGTGTCTCTTTGACCCAATACTATAGCTACACTCTGTTCCACTGCCTATTTTGCTGTGTATTTAGGCCAGTGAAAGATTCTGCCTGCTCTTGATCGGCTCTTGCTCCCATGCCCTCAAACTGTTGGTGTTTTAATTCTGGCCAGAGTTTGTAATTGTTGTTAGAAGGATAGATAATTCAATACAAGCTATTCTCCCATGACTAGATTCAGAAACCACCTGAGGATCTTTGAAAAATCTGAATGTTGAGTCTACATCACAACTACATCAGAATTTCTGAGTGTGGAACTCAAGGATCAGTATTTTTTAAGGTACTCCAGGTGACTTCTGTGACTTTTGTAAACTAAGTTACCAAATTGTGTACCAAGTTGCTAGAAACATTTATTAAGCTCTTGTTATTTACCAGTATTTAAAATTTTTCTTATTTTGATGGTAGCTTTATTATTTGTACACAAGAAAACTGATTCTTAGATAAATAAATACTCCAGGGTCACACAGAGTGTTCCAAAGCTGGGATTTGAATATAGCCTGTCTGTCTTCAGACATACAAATTTAACACTATGCTTTACTGCAGTGTACCAGGAAGGACAGGCTTAGAGGGGACTACCATAAGTTCAGTTTTGAATGAATAATATTCCATCATATTGCCATCATTTATTTTAGAATTTCCCCTATTGTAGGATAGTTAGAATATAGTCAATATTTTTACTATTATGAATTATTCTGCATAGACTATTTTATATGTAAAGCTAAGTACATGTCTAATTGTTTACTTAAACTATTAAAATAATAATTTAGTAGTCAATCAATAGGAAATTTTCAAAATCTTGGTACATGTTGACAAAGATCCCAACAATGTACATGAATGCTGGGTATACCATAGCTGTGAGTAAAATTTTTTTAAGATGTTATTTATTTATTTGAGACAGAGAGAGAGAGAGACAGAGATAGCAAGAGAGAGGACAGGTGGGGAGGAGAGGGTGAAGCAGGCTCCCACTGAGCAAGAAGCCAGGACTCTGGGATCATGACCTGGGCTGAAAGCTGTGGCTTAACAAACTGAGCCATCCAGGTGCCCCTCTGTGAGTAAAATTTTTACTTGGAAATAATGGGATTGTTTTTATTTTAATTCATCCATCTTGCTTGGATATTTGATTTCTACTATATCTTTCTTGTCAATGAGATTTATTTATTGAGCCTCACATCTGCCTATTGGAATGTGCATGGTCCATTTGCCTGATGGACTTCCTGGTAAGATGGAGATGCTACAGAAGAATGGAAGGGGGTGTCCCTGTCCAGTGTACACACATATCTGTTGTGAGTCAGGCAGGTAGTTCTACAACTGAGTCACAGCCACAGCCAGTTTTCTCTTCAGCCACCTAAGAATTTCCTTGCCATAGTTACCTTTTCATAATTACTTGCTATATTTATCTTTGGATTGATGGAGGGTTGATGAAGTAATAGGATGATACCAAAAAAAAAAAAAAACCATATTACACCCTTTCTGGGTTGACTACCTTCTTGTATAATGGTGAACGGGCAGGAAAAGGAAGGAGAACAGATGGCAGGATGTGCCTGAATCTCATTTGACCAGGACACGGCCAAGAGAATGATTGATATCTTTATTTTTTTCTTTTTGAAAAATACGTTTATGACAGACTGATAACACAGCATTTATACATATTTTTAAAGCATTGTTTCAAACAGAAAATATATCATAAATTTAGATAAAATTTCAGCACATACAACTCTATGAAGCAATGAATTAAATTTTTCTTTTTCTTTTCTTCTTTTTAATATGCCCTTTTCTGGAAAACTGTAATACAGAACCAGCAGTTCCTCCAAGGCATAATGAGTGTGCCAAAACCAGATTAAAAATAAGTCCTGTTCAATATTTGTATGAGGGTCACTAAATCTCAGAACCAATTTCTGTCATGTCCACATGAAAACTTGTCAACTTCAGAGGTAAAGCATTTCTCAGATTACTAATTCTGAAGATGCCTATTGTTGTTAATCAATTTTATGGAATCATAATTTGCATTCAATAAAGTACATTTTGAAAGTACAGCTTGGTGACTCTTAACAAATGTGTACATCCTTGTAATCACTATGCCAATCCAGATTTAGAACATATCTCCCGTCACATAAAGTTTCCTTATGCCCTTTGCCGTCAATTTTCCCTCTAATTCCCTACCACAGGCAACTACTTATGTGATTTCTGTCACTAGAGATTTGTTCTGCCAGTTGTGGAACTTCATATAAATGTATTCAAACACTGTGAACTCTTTGTGTTTGGCTTTTTTCCCCCTCTCAGTTTTTGAGTCATCCATGCTATTTGGGTGTCAGGGGTTCATTCCTTCAATTGCTGATAAAGTTTCCATTGTATGAACATACCATAGTTTGTCCATTCACCATAGCTGTCCACTCAACAACACCACCAAAATACTTCTTTTGTTGTTGCTATTGTTTTCCATGTTTTGGTTTTTAAGAATAAAGCTTCTATGAACATTTTTGTACAAGTCTTTTGTGGAAATGTTAGTTCTATTTCTAGAAATAGGATTGATGAATCATATTGTAAGCCTAAGCTTAACGTCATAAGAAATAGCCAATCTGCTTTTTGAGGAGGGCTATACCATTTACATTCCCACCAGCAATTTATGAGAGTTTCAGCTGTTCCACATCCTTGCTAACAATTCATAAAGATGGCCTTTTTCTTTTATTTTTTTTAAGATTTTATTTTTTTATTTGACAGAGAGAGAGAGAGTGAGCATAGGCAGGGGGAGGGGCAGAGAGAGAGAGAGAGAGAAGCAGACTCCCTGCTGAGCAAGGAGCCTGATGTGGGACTCCATCCCAGGACCCTGGGATCATGACCTGAGTCAAAGGCAGACACTTAACCAACTGAGCCACCCAGGTGCCCCAAGATGGTCTTGTCTTGTCTTTACTTTTCTTTTCTTTCTCTTTCTCTTCCCTTCCTTCCTTCCTTCTTCTTTCTTTCTTTTGAGATCAAGAGTCAGACACTCAACCAATGGAGTCACAGGTACCCCCTTAAAAGATGGTCTTTTAATTTTAGCCATTACAATGAGTGTGAATGCATTAATGTAGGTTTCATTTGAATTTCTCTGATGTTTATGATCTGTTCACACACACACACGCACACATACACACACACACACACACATGAATATATCATCTGTGAAATTCTATTGAAGTCATTCATTCTATTTTCAATGGCTTGTTATCTAGGGTTCCTTATGTATTTTAGAATGAAACTCTTCTGACCTGAGCCGAAGGCAGTGGCTTAACCCACTGAGCCACCCAGGCGCCCAGAATGAAACTCTTCTGAAGATAACATGTACTGAAAACCTTTCCCCCAGTCTGTGGCTAATTTCATCATTTTATTAATGGCTTCTGAAAGAGTCTTTCCCCCTCTCTTTCATAAAAATTTATTTACCCTTGGATTTTCTTTTCTTTGCTTGTCAGGTATGACAATGTCAGGACTTTTAAGAAGTATCATTCTTTCCGCAAAAAGCATATTATCCAGACAATCTTTGCTTTTTCTTATTACAATTTGCTATTTTAAAAAGTCAGTAGGGCTCAACACTGGATGTTGTGGATCATCTGTTTCATTATTTGAAGATCAGAGAAACAACTCCTTTCATGCTTTAAGGCAACTGAAGATTTATATCAACCCCCTGCTTTAAAGCTTGTGTCTTATCTGCAACTGTTTTACAAGTACCAACACTAAATAAAAAGTATAAAATCTATTTGCAGTGGTGAGGATTCAGTTGGGGAGGCAAAAAAGGATATGACCCAGATGAAAAATGAAAATGCACTTTAATGGAAAGCCATCAACTTTTTCCTCCATACCAAACTCTCCAGCCTGTAGAGAAGGCTGAAATTGCCACATGACCATTTTATGACTCAATAGTAATCTTTTTCAATACAAAACTGTCTGTGTTGGGCACCATATGTCCTAAAGTTCCATTAGCATCCACAGGCAGAAAATTTTCATATGGAACGTTTTTAAAAAATCTTTATTTATTTCAGAGAGAGAGAGAGAGAGAGAACAATAAAATGAGCATGAGTGGGGGAGGGAGGGGTAAAGAGAGATGGAGAGTGGAAGCAGACTCTCTACTGAGCACAGAGCCCAGCATGGGGCTTGATCTCATGACCAATGAGATCATGACCTGAGCCAAAACCAAGAGTCAGATGCTTACCCAACTGAGCCGCCGTTGTGCCCCATTTTTTAAAACCACCAAGCCCTGTGTATCCTTGAGGCTCATTCTTACATCTCAAGTCCGAGAACTGAGTGGATCCCTGAGCATCCCTTATCATTTCTCTAAAAAGTTGTCATCTTCTGAGCCAGACTTGTTTCTTGGAATGGCCATTCAAAAAATTGTTGATGACTACTTTCTGGTCACCGTCCTTTAAATTTTAATATTCAGAGTCACTAATATAGTCTTTCATAATATTTTGCTGCAATTCACCACACCTGGGTCCTAGAAAACAGTGGTGGCATTTCCTATGAATACGAATTTGCATAGAAAAAGCAGGAATGACCACGTAATAGAAACAGATTAAAGAAAAGTTGGGTGTTCTAGTTTAAATTCATGAGGAATCACAATTTTGTCCTAATAAATATAGATCAGTGATGGCAAAGGTGGAAAAAGGGCTTGTGGATTTGGTACATCACTTGTATTTAGGGTCTACATTCAGAACCCAGACTGAGGTACAAAATTATCTCAAACTTCAGTTATCTTATCAGATCCACTCTCAGTGTATCTGTGAGTTTTCATTCTACATATTTCAGTTGTACTGTCTTAAGCAACAATGTTTCAGCTTTTCTGAGGATAATAATTTATGTTGGAAAATGCAGAGCAGGTTTAAAGAATTTTAAGTGAATTAGGGTATATACTGGATATAGATATACAAAAATCACTGAAAATCAGTTTGCCTTCTTTTTCTTTTCATGGGGGCCAGGAGAGTAATCTAGGGAAACTACTGAAATTTCCCCATGTTTTCTCTTCTCTCCCATCTGAAGCCCATACCCAGCCCTTTTGTGAGGTGGAACTCCACACAACTCACCTGGAGTAACGGGGAGAGACCCAAGCCAGGTAAGTCCTGCTGCTTTCGTGTACAGTCAGGACTGTCTCCACCAAGACTGACCACCTTTGTGGCCTTTGTGCTGCATGGACCTCCCAGGAGAGGAAGAAAAGTGGAACTCAACTTCAAAGTCTCCAGGGATGGCCCTCTTACTCAACTCTATTTGTTTTGGTGAAGGATGAAAATGAGAAGTTTGCTTTTGTGCCAACTATAATTAGTGCCTGCAGTAAAGCCCAAACCACGTGTTAGGTGTCTCATCTTCTGTATTCACACCTCACTTGCTTCACTTTAGCTATTTTACCAGAGACACGCAGACTGGTCATGTCTCCACAGGGCAGAGAAGCACTGTAAGACCCAAGGCCCAAGCCTCATAAGCCAAGTTCTCAGACTTATTTTGCAATGTGATTTGGGAATAAGAGCAGATTCTGCTCAGCAGCAGTAATAGGAAAGGCCACAACAGTTTTTCCTGTATATTACCTCTTTTAATCTGAATCCAACAACACACACACACACACACACACGGAGAGACAGAGCTGGCATTATTAGCGCCTTTTTACAGTATAGTATACAAGACTTTTCAGAGGATGGGAGCTGAGTGGTTTTTGTGTTTTCAGCACTGAGCTACAAAACTGTTAGGAATATAAGAACAACAGACCTGGGCCAGTTCTTTCTATAAGAGGTCATTTAATTAGAGGTTTGCAATTATCATACAGGAAGCAATGACAGGGCAATCAGGGGCCTCATACATTAAGGTTCCATGTGTGCTCTGTGGTGTGAAGGATACTGTAGCACATAGTATCCTAGAGAGAGACCTCACAAGGACAGAGTAGTTGGAGAAGTCTTCATTGAAGACTTGAACTATATTTTGGAGGCTAGGTAAGACTTACATGGGTAAATAGACGTGGGAGGGAAACCAGGCTGGGTGCATGATAGGAACAAAATACAAATGTCCCATCATATAGCTCTTGTGAGATGGAGAGAAGACCAACCTGCTCAGACCAAATGCTGTGGAAGGAATCATGGTAAGATAGGATTTCCTTGCTTTCTGAGTATGGGAATGGGTCCAAGTGTCTATCCTTTTCCTGCCTCATGAAGGCCTCTGTGTGGAGACATGCCCCAATGTTTGGCATTCTTTTCAGTCTTTGCACTGTAGAAAATGAACATGAGATACTCCATTTCCAGCCTTGCTGCAGCTGAGGATCTAAGTCTGATTTGTGTTGAGTAGTCGAACACTCCCCAGTGGGCGCTGGAGCCTAAGGGATGTGGAGGTCTCACTCTGTTGCTCTGGCAGGCACAGCTGTGAGGGTGTTCATTCAGTGGAGGGTCCAGGACAAGCCAATAGCTAGGAAGAAGTCAAGAGGTGGGTCCTGGAGCATCCGTTTGCCACTGCAGATCACAGCAATATAATTTGGTCTGGAGCCAGGAGAGACGTTGTGACTTCTGGACCAGACCGAGGCAAAAGAGAGGTGTTCAAGGCAGGAAGCTTCCAGATCCAAGGAGAGGTAAGAGCTTCTTCAGTGGCCTGGTTCTGAGGTGTGGCTTTGGGAGTCATTTCTAAACCCTGAGTTTCTTTCTTCAAACTTTACATAATACTGTGAGCTGTTGAATATTCTATACTAACTCTCTTTCTGCTAAAACTAAGCTACATCGGATTTGTGCTTTGCAGCTGACCGCTCACTTATAACAGTCTAACCATTCCTTGTCTTACACATTGTGACGAACAGCATGTGTTTTCAGCAATGGAGAATAAACAAAGTCATACAGAAGCATGTTGCTCCCTCTGGAAGAGAGAAGGAAGTTATACTATGATAGCTCCAAACCCAACTCACTATGGGAGCCAAGACTTAATAATGCTTGGCCAGAACCACAGCATACCCAGACAGTCTCTCAGGTGTGTAACCAGGAACTTCTGTAGAATCAGCACAACCATCCTCCCACTCTTGGGTTCTTATGGCTGGTTTGGTGCCAGGACAATCACATGCTTCCCAGGAGGCATAGTCCTAGGAGAGAGAGTAAATGAAACTCTATGGGATAATAAATCATTATCTTGTGCATCTAATTTAATTACCAAAGAGATAAAGTTCTCCCACTCTTCTTCTCCTTCTTTCTCCTTCTTCTTTTAAATCACACTTGGGCTTATCTGTCTGGACCTCTGTGGAGAGCTTACAAATTCTGAACGTAAGTGGAGGTGACTTGTCCTCCTGCTGTGCAGCAAACGTGCCTCCTGCTGGGTGAGGGAGAAGGGAAGAGAATCCAGGTAGGGGTGGGGAAAGGCATTCGTGCCCCAGTCCCATCCCCGCAGGCCTTGAGCTTGGGCACGTGGTGTTCACACATCCCTGGCTCATGGTGTTATTACTGGGTGAGCGATGGGTCTGACAAGGAAATCGCACCACTTAAAGAACATTTTACAGCTCAGGGAACACGATTGATGTCTTCGGAGATCTACCAGGTTCTCTCCATGATGGCTCCTACTTTGCATATAGTGGGTTCTCAGTTTTTGCTGAACTGCATTACATGTTAAACTCCCTTGACCATGGGTGCTGCCCTAGCTGAGCCCTCATTATCAGCACTGTTGCCATGGCCCTTACTAACTCCAGCCTCCTGGCCTGCCATGTCCCAAGCATGGGGTTAATGATGCCACTCCTCTGCTCGTGGCCCAGAGGTGTTCCTCCAGATGACCCCGGCCCATTCTCTCCACACTCCTTCACTATTTCCTCCACCCACTGCAAACACCTGTACACCCTACTTGGACTGCTGATTCACCTTGTGCAGGTGCCTGCCCTCCACTTGCCTATGTGATAGGCTCACCACATTTAAGACCCGTTCAAGACCCAACTCAAGTATTCCTCCTCTCCAAAACCTCCTTGGTCCTCTCCAGGACAAATTAATTCCCTCCTTCAGTCTGATCCTTAGAATCCCCTTTCCACCTCCCTTGTAATGCTATTTCTGGCTGCTTTGTAGAATTGTTCATTGTTGACAGTCTGTCTCTGCCCTTAGGCTGCAAGCTTCCTAGAGTCAGGGACCATATCTTCCTTCAGTACTCCTGCAAAGTGCATCCTATGAAATAGGAGACTTGACAGAAGAAAAGTGAGCTGCAAAAGATAGGGTTGCTCCATGTCACTCCAGCTAGAGGGCCAGGAGCAAGGAGAGGAAACCAAGGGCAAATGTCATCCTAATTTTTAAAAACTCACTTTTTCCCTATTGATTTTTGTTTTGTTTGCCTGTTTTTTAAACAGTAGCACTCTGTAATGGAAAAATCATCCCACCAAATAGTGACTTCTCTGTTTTAGAGTTTGAGCAGTGACTGCCAGTCTGTCTGTCCTGATATTATGACAAAGCCCTCAACTTTGATCCTGTGATATCACAGTGGCTCCATGCTCTGAGGCTGCCACCTCCAGAGGCAGGCTACTGCCAGAGTCTTTTGTTCTGTGAGCTTAGCCGCCAGGCTTCCCAATCTTCTCTAAACATTTAGAAATCCCCTAAGGGACTTGAAAAACCTTTGAAGTCTCAGGGGTGGGAGCCAGACATCAGTACGTTTTAAGACCTCCAGGTGATTCTATTGTGCAGCAAAGCTCTAGGACCTTAGCATAATGGCAGAGGCTTCTCTGGGGTCACCTGTATGAAATCAGAAGTATGAACAGCTGGACCTGACTCAGGCACCCCTCTCTTGGTAATCAGCGTATTCAAGAGGTCAGATGACACCTATGCAGAGGGCCCTGGCACTGGAAGGGACAAACAGGTCTGTGTGCACTCTGGTCAGTGCAGGGAGGAGGTTTGAGGGATCACTGCAGGCAGAGGAGATCGCCATGAAAACAGACCTGACCGAGAGTGGGGGACCTCTGAATGTCCACCTTAGGTATCTGAGTGCGGCCATCTGTCAGCCGGTCAGGTTCCTTCTCTGTGAATTGGGATCATTCTACTTGCTGCTGGGAAAATTATCGAGCAGGCCAGAGTAGTGTGATTGCCCGATCTCTGCCTCTCAGGCTTAATTAAGATAATAAGTGGAAGCCAAACCTAAATTTTTTTTCAAGAACTGTGCCAGGGGGCGCCTGGGTGGCTCAGCGGGTTAAAGCCTCTGCCTTCAGCTCAGGTCATGATCCCGGGGTGCTGGGATCGAGCCCCGCATCGGGCTCTCTGCTTAGCTGGGAGCCTGCTTCCTTCCTCCTCTCTCTCTGCCTGCCTCTCTGCCTACTTGTAATCTCTATCTGTCAAATAAATAAATCTTTAAAAAAAAAAAAAAAACTGTGCCAGGAAAGAGTGATTCCAAAGTTAATAATCAGTAGTTAATGCCTTTGAGAATCTCTTAGATTAGTAGGGGAGAAGGAACATGTAAATAAGTAGTCATAAAATGTGATAATTCTATGGGAAAAATTAATATTTACATGCTCAAGTAGTAGTAGCTTCCTGAGATGAGCCCAGAACTTGCCACACACCTTACGCTCATATTATCTACTCCGAGTCCGGTGCCCCATGCAAATCCTGCAGGTAAGAAAGTGGTCCTCAAAGGTTATATAACTTGTTGAAACCCCACTATGGGTGAAAGGCCCAGGTGGAATTTGACTCCAGTTCCATCGGCTCCCCAAATTCCAGGGCTCATTTGCTGCTGTCCTGCTTCCTCTTGCAGTGGCTCTGAGCTGAGAGGGAGTGAGTCAGTTGAGGGTTCATAGATAGTTCCAGAAGGGATGTAGCTGGATGGATTAAGGAACAACTGGAAGCAGGATGCTCTCAGAAAGAAAGACAGTGAGGGTGGGGTGGTGTCTGTCTAGTTGACTGCAGACTCCTAGTGTCTGGCATGTAGTAGGGACTGCATGTGCAGTGGGTGCCTCAGTGGGAAAGATTCCATGAGGCACAGAACAGGGAGGAGTTGTCAAAGACCCACAAGAAGGTCCATGTAGGTGGGGTCAATGCCAGTGGACACTGGGTTCCAGATGCAGCTGGAAAAGCAGGAAAGAGCCTCATCACTGCTGACATGTGAACCTTAAGGTGTCCTGGATTTATCCTATAGGTGACCAACTCCATGAGGAGTTTAAAGTAGAGGGGTGACATAACCATATTAGCAAGACATCACTCTGATATCTGGATGGACTTTAGGGAAGCAAAATGGGGGTGGGTGATAGATTTCTGGAATGGCGTTGGCCTGAATGGAGGCAAGGACGGGGATGGGGGCATAGAACTGAAGTTGAGGGAAGTTGTCTTGCCTGAGAGTATGCCCCAAATCTGGCACATAGAAGGGGCTCAATAACAGTGTACAATCTGTCATTCCATTCAGAGCATGGAAGAGATCAGGAACATTTCCAGAATATTCAGTGATTATTCTCACTGACTATTATTGTCACCAAGCAAGTGACAAAATGTGATCTGTAGTTCTACTCTGAGGTACACCTAAGAGCACTGAAAACATACATTCAAATGAAAACTTGCACACAGATATTCATAGCAGCATATACATAACAGACAAGAAATGGAAACCACCTGAACATCCATCAGTGGACAAATGGACAAATAAATTATAGTACAGTTCTCGCTTATCTGAGGTTTTTGCTTTCATGTTTCCAGTTACCATTGGTCAACACTGGTCTGGAAACAGATGACCTTCCTTCTAACCTATCATCAGAAGGTCAATTTGTAAGTCTCTACGAATACATCCATTTCTTCCAGATTGCCTAATCTGTTGGCATATGTTTACTCATAATATATTCTTAAATTGTTTTTATTTCCTTGCTGTTGGTCATGGTCTCTCCTCTTTCATTCACAATTTTATAAATTTGGGTTCTTTCTCTTTCCTTTTTGATAAGTATGGGTAAGGGTTTATTGATCTCTTTAATTCTTTCTAAGAACCAGCTTCTAGTTTCATTGATCTGTTCTACTCTTCTTTGGTTTTTGATTTCATTGATTTCTGCTCTAATCCTTATTATTTCTCTTCTCTTGCTTGGATTAGGCTTTATCTGCTCTTCTTTCTCCAGTCCGTTAAGTGTAAGGTTAGCTTGTGCATTTGAGACTTCTCTAAATTTTTTTTAAGATTTTATTTATTTATTTGACAGACAGAGATCTCAAGTAGGCAGAGAGGCAGGCAGAGAGAGAGGAGGAAGCAGGCTCCCTGCTGAGCAGAGAGCCCGATGCGGGGCTCGATCCCAGGACCCTGGGATCATGACCTGAGCCGAAGGCAGAGGCTTTAACTCACTGAGCCACCCAGGCGCCCCGAGACTTTTCTATTTTTGAGAAAAGCTTGTATTGCTATGTACTGCCCTCTTAGGATAGCCTTTGATGAATCCCAAAATTTTGAACAGTTGTGTTTTCATTTTCATTTGTTTCTGTGATTTTTTAATATTTAATTTAATTTAATTTTTGTGTGTGTGTTCCAAAATTCATTGTTTATACACCACACCCAGTGCTCCATGAAATACATGCCCTCCTTAATACCTACCACCAGGCTCACCCAACTCCCCACTCCCCTCCCCCACAAAACCCTTAGTTTGTCTCGCAGAGTCCACAGTCTCTCATAGTTTGTCTCCCACTCTGATTTCCCCAAACTCACTTCTCCTCTCCATCTCCCTCCATGTTATTCCTTATGCTCCACAAGTAAGTGAGCCATATAATTGACTCTCTCTACTTGACTTATTTCACTCAGCATAATCTCTTCCAGTCTCATCCATGTTGATACAAAAGTTGGGTATTCATCCTTTCTGATGGAGGCATAACACTCCATCATATGTATGGACCATATCTTCTTTATCCATTCATCTGTTGAAGGGCATCTTGGTTCTTTCCACAGACATGTCCCCAAAGGCAAAGGAAACAAAAGTGAAAATGAACTTTTGGGACTCATCAAGATCAAAAGTTTCTGCACAGCAAAGGAAACAGTCAACATAACAAAGAGGCCACCCATGGAATGGGAGAAGATATTCACAAATGACACTATAAGCAAAGGACTGATATCTAAGATCTATAAAGAACTCCTCAAACTTGAGTTTGAGACAGATAATCATATCAAAAAAGGGGCAGAAGACATGAACAGACACTTCTCCAAAGAAGACATGCAAATAGCTAACAGACACATGAAAAAATGTTCATCATCATTAGCTATCAGGGAGATTCAAATCAAAATCACATTGAGATACCACCTTACACCAGTAAGAATGGCCAAAATCAACAAGACAGTAAACAAATGTTGGAGAGTATGTGGAGAAAGGGAAACCCTCTTACACTGTTGGTGGGAATGCAAGTTGGTGCAGCCACTTTGGAAAACAGTGTGGAGATTCCTTAAGAAAATAAAAATAGAACTACCCTATGACTCTGCAATTTCACTACTGGGTATTTACCCCAAAGATACAGATATTTCTGTGAATTTTAAAATTCTTCTTTAATTTCCTGGTTGACCCATTCATTCTTTAGTAAGGTGCTCTTTAACCTCCAAGTATTTGAGTTCCTTCCAAGTTTCTGCTTGTGATTCAATTTAAGTTTCAAACAAAGCACTGTGGTCTGAAAATATATGGGAAAGAATCCCAATATTTTGATACCAGTTGAGACCCCAGTATGTGAACTATTCTGGAGAATGTTCCATGTGCACTCTAGAAGAATGTGTATTCTGTTGCTTTAGGATGGAATGGTTTGTATATATCTGTGAAGTCCATCTGGTCCAATGTGTCATTCAAAGCCCTTGTTTCCTTATTGATGTTCTGCTTAGATGGTCTGACCATGCTGTGAGTGGGGTTTATTATTGTATTATTATTTATTATTGTATTATTATCAATGTGTTTCTTTAATTTTGTTATTAATTGGTTTATATAATTGCTCCCAAGTTAGGAGCATAAATATTTATAATGGTTAGATCTTCTTGTTGGATAGACTCTTTAAGTATAATACAATGTCCCTCTTCATCCCTTATTATAGTCTGGTTTAAAATCTAATTTGTCTGATACAAGAAGTGCTACCCCAACTTTCTTTTGAGGTCTATTAGCATGATAAATGGCTCTTCACCCCCCCCCCCACTTTTGATCTGGAGGTGACTTTGAGTCTAAAATGATAACATATTTATGGGTCTTGGTTTTTTGTTCAATCTGATACCCTGATTGGAACATTTAGCTCATTTATATTCATAGTAACTATTGAAAGATATGAATTTAGTGCCACTGCGTTACCTGTACATTTCCCATTTCTGTAGATTATCTCTGTTTCTTTCTGGTCTATGTTACTCTTGGGCTTTCTCTTTAATTATAGGATCCCCCTTAATATTTCTTGCAGGGCTGGTTTAGTGTCACATAATCTTTCACTTTTTGTCTATCCCGGAAGCTCTTTATCTCACCTTCCATTCTGAATAACAGCCTTGCTGGATAAAGTTTTCTTAGCTGCATGTTTTTCTCATGATGCCAGCCCTTCTGGCTTTATATCATGCCAGCCTTTCTGGCCTGTGGATTGGTCTGCTTCCAGTCTAATATTTCTACCCTTGCACATCAAGGACTTGAACGCCTCTTGTCTCAAATTGCTTTCCAGATTTTTCTCTTTATCTCTGAAATTTGCAAGCTTCACTATTATATCGTGGGGTGTTGATCTATTTGTATTGATTTTGAGGGGGGTTCTCTGTACCTCCTGGACTTGAATGCCTATTTCCTCTCATAAATTAGGAAAGCTCTCACCTATGATTTGTTCAAATATACTTTCTGTCCCTCTTTCCCTTTCTTCTTCCTCTGGGACCCCAATGATTCTAATATTGTTTTGCTTTATGGTATCACTGATTTCTCAAAGCCTCCCCTCATGGTCCATTAGTTGTTTTTCTCTCTTTTCCTCAGCTTCCTTCCTTTCCACCATTGTAAAACCAAAACAGAAAGAAATTAAAAAACTGAACAGACCCATAACAAGCAAGGAAATTGAAGAAATAATAATAAATTTCCCAGCAAACAAGAGTTCAGGGCCAGTTGGATTCTACTAAACATTTAAAGGAAAACTAATACCTCTTCTTCTGAACTCTTTCAAAAAATAGAAATGGAAGGGAAACTTCCAAACTTGTTCTATGAGGAGAGCATTACCTTGATCCAAAATCCAGACAAAAACCTCACCAAAAAAGGAGAATTACAGATCAATATCCCTGATGAATATGGGTGCAAAAATTCTCACTAAAAGCCTAGCCAATAGGATGCAACAGTACATTAAAGGATTATTCATCATGACCAGGTGGGACTTATTCCTGAGATGCAACAGTAGTTCAACGTGTGCAAATCAATTAATGTGATACATCACATTAATAAAAGAAAGGACAAGAACCATATCATCCTCTCAATTGATGAAGAAAAAGCATTTGTTAAAATATAGCATTATTTCTTGATGAAAACCCTTCACAGTGTAAGGATAGAAGGGACCATACATCAATATTATAAAAGCCACCTATTGAAAGCCCACAGCAACTATCATTCTTCATGTGGAAACACCAAGAGCTTTTCCCCTAAGGTCAGGAACATGACAGGGATGTCCATTCTCACCACTGTTGTTCAATATAGTACTAGAAGCCCTCGCCTCAGCAATCAGACAACAAACAGAAATAAAAGACATTCAAACTGTTAAAGAAGTAGTCAAACTCTCTCTCTTTGCAGAAGACATGACACTTTATGTGGAAAACCCAAAAGACTCTACCCCTAAGTTATTAGAACTTGTGCAGCAATTCAGCAAGGTGGCAAGATACAAAATCAATGTACAGAAATCAGTTGCATTTCTATACACTAATACTGAGAAAGAAGAAAGAGAAATTAGGGAATCAATCCCAGTCACAATTGCACCAAAAACCATAAGATACCTAGAAATTAACCTAACCAAAGATGTAAAGGATATGTACTCTAAACACTAGAGAAAACTTATGATAGAAATTGAGGAAGTCACAAAGAAATGTAAAAACATTCCATGCTAATGGATGGGAAGAACAAATATTGTGAAAATGTTGATGCTACACAGAGCAATCTACACATTCAAAGTAATCCCTATCAAAATACCATTAACATCTTGCACAGAGCTGGAAAAAATAATTCTAAAATTTGGAACCAGAAAAGACCCCAAACAGCCAGAGGAAGGTTAAAAAAGAAAACTGAAGCTAGTGGCATCGCAAAGCCAGACTTCAAGCTCTATTACAAGGCTGTAATCATTAAGACCCCATGGTACTGGCACAAAAATAGACACACAGATCAATTGAACAGAATAGAGAATCCAGAAATGGACCCTCAACTCTATGGTCAATCTTAGACAAAGCTGGAAAGAATATCCCGTGGAAAAAAGACAGTCTCTTCAACAAATTGTGTTGACAACAGGACAGCCACATATACAAGAATGAAACTGGAGCATTTTCTTACATCATACACTAAGATAAACTCAAAATGGATAAAAGACCTAAATGTGGGCCAGAAATCCATCAAAATCCTAGAGGAGAACCCAAAATAGACGCATGCCCTGCCCTCATGAAACTTTAAGTCTAGAGGGAGACGTAGGCAGTAATCGAAATACCACCAAAGCAAAGTAAACCTGCAATTCTAATAAGAAGTATGGCAGATGGACGGAGGAGTCAAGATGGCGGAGAAGTAGCAGGCTGAGACTACATCAGGTAGCAGGAGATCAGCTTGATAGCTTATCTAAACATTGCAAACACCTACAAATCCAACGGGAGATCGAAGAGAAGAACAGCAATTCTAGAAACAGAAAATCAACCACTTTCTGAAAGGTAGGACTGGCGGAGAAGTGAATCTAAAACGACGGGAAGATAGACCGCAGGGGGAGGGGCCGGCTCCCGGCAAGCGGCGGAGGAACGGAGCACAAAATCAGGACTTTTAAAAGTCTGTTCCACTGAGGGACATTGCTCCAGAGGCTAAACCAGGGTGAAGCCCACGCGGGGTCAACGTGGTCCCAGGTCCCGCAGGGTCACAGAAGGATCGGGGGTGTCGGAGTGTCACAGAGCTCGCAGGTATTAGAACAGAGAAGCCCGCTACAGAGACAGAGCCAAGGACTGAACTCTCAGCTCGGGGTTACCTTGAACTGGTCGCGGGCTGGGTGAGCTCGGAGCGCGGCTGGAGGCTGGGGATACGGGAGTGATTGGGTGCTGTCCTCTGGGGGCGCACTGAGGAGTGGGGCCCCAGGCTCTCGGCTCCTCCGGGCCGGAGACTAGGAGGCCGCCATTTTCATTCCCATCCTCCGGAACTCTACGGAAAGCATTCAGGGAACAGAAGCTCCCAAAAGCGAACCCGAGCCGATTACTTAGTCCGACCCCCGGTAAGGGCGGTGCAATCCCGCCTCCAGCAAAGACACTTGAGAGTCACTACAACAGGCCCCTCCCCCAGAAGATCAAAAAAATATCCAGTCAGGATGAAGTTCATCTATCAAGGAAAGCAGGTTCAATTCCTAAGACGGCAGCGCAATTCCAGAGGAGGAGAAAGCAAAGCACGGAACTCATGGCTTTCTCCCCATGATTCTTTAGTCTTGCAGCTAATTCAATTTTTTTTTCTTTTTTCAATTTTTTTTCTTTTTTTCTTTTTTCTTCTTCTGCTAAATTTTTTAAAACTTTTACCCGTTTCTTTTTTAATGTTTTTTGACTAGTTTATCTAAATATATATATTTTTTCTTTCTTTTTTATATTTTTTCTTTATTTGTTTTATTTTTTAAATTTTTTTCTTTTTTTTCTGAACCTCTTTTTATCCCCTTTCTCCACCCCACAATTTAGGGTCTCTTCTGATTTGGTTACAGCGCATTTTTCTGGGGTCTTTGCCACACTTTTAGTATTTTATTTGATCCTTCATATCCTCTTAGCTGGACAAAATGACAAGGCAGAAAAAATCACCACAAACAAAAGAACAAGAGACAGTACTGAAGGCTAGGGACCTAATCAACATAGACAATGGTAATATGTCAGATCAAGAGTTCAGAATGACAATTCTGAACGTTCTAGCCAGGCTCGAAAAAGGCATGGAAGATATTAGAGAAACCCTCTCTGGAGATATAAAAGCCCTTTCTGGAGAAATTAAAGAACTAAAATCTAACCAAGTAGAAATCAAAAAAGGTATTAATGAGGTGCAATCAAAAATGGAGGCTCTCACTGCTAGGATCAATGAGGCAGAAGAAAGAATTAGTGATATAGAAGACCAAATGACAGAGAATAAAGAAGCCGAGCAAAAGAGGGACAAACAGCTATTGGACCATGAGGGGAGAATTTGAGAGATAAGTGACACCATAAGACGAAACAACACTAGAATAATTGGGATTCCAGAAGAAGAAGAAACAGAGAGGGGAGCAGAAGGTCTATTGGAGAGAATTATTGGAGAGAATTTCCCTAATATGGCAAAGGGAACAAGCATCAAAATCCAGGAGATGCAGAGAACCCCCCTCAAAGTCAACAAGAATAGGTCCACACCCCGTCACCTAATAGTAAAATTAACAAGTCTTAGTGACAAAGAGAAAATCCTGAAAGCAGCCCGGGAAAAGAAGTCTATAACATACAATGGTAAAAATATTAGATTGGCAGCAGACTTATCCACAGAGACCTGGCAGGCCAGAAAGAGCTGGCATGATATATTCAGAACACTAAATGAGAAAAACATGCAGCCAAGAATACTCTATCCAGCTAGGCTATCATTGAAAATAGAAGGAGAGATAAAAAGCTTCCAGGACAAACAAAAACTGAAAGAATTTGCAAACACCAAACAAGCTCTACAGGAAATATTGAAAGGGGTCCTCTAAGCAAAGAGAGAGCCTAAAAGTAGTATATCAGAAAGGTACAGAGACAATATACAGTAACAGTCACCTTACAGGCTAATAATGGCACTAAATTCATATCTCTCAATAGTTACCCTGAATGTTAATGGGCTAAATGCCCCAATCAAAAGACACAGGGTATCAGAATGGATAAAAAAACAAAACCCATCAGTATGTTGCCTACAAGAAACTCATTTTAGACGCGAAGACACCTCCAGATTTAAAGTGAGGGGGTGGAAAACAATTTACCATGCTAATGGGCATCAGAAGAAAGCTGGGGTGGCAATCCTTATATCAGATCAATTAGATTTTAAGCCAAAGACTATAATAAGAGATGAGGAAGGACACTATATCCTACTCAAAGGGTCTGTCCAACAAGAAGATCTAACAATTTTAAATATCTATGCCCCTAACGTGGGAGCAGCCAACTATATCAACCAATTAATAACAAAATCAAAGAAACACATCAATAATAATACAATAATAGTAGGGGACTTTAACACTCCCCTCACTGAAATGGACAGATCATCCAAGCAAAAGATCAACAAGGAAATAAAGGCCTTAAATGACACACTGGACCAGATGGACATCACAGATATATTCAGAACATTTCATCCCAAAGCAACAGATTACACATTCTTCTCTAGTGCACATGGAACCTTCTCCAGAATAGATCACATCCTGGGTCACAAATCAGGTCTCAACCGGTATCAAAAGATTAGGATCATTCCCTGCATATTTTCAGACCACAATGCTCTGAAGCTAGAACTCAATCACAAGAGGAAAGCTGGAAAGAGCCCAAATACATGGAGACTAAACAGCATCCTTCTAAAGAATGAATGGGTCAACCAGGAAATTAAAGAAGAATTGAAAAAATTCATGGAAACAAATGATAATGAAAACACAACGGTTCAAAATCTGTGGGACACAGCAAAGGCAGTCCTGAGAGGAAAATATATAGCGGTGCAAGCCTTTCTCAAGAAACAAGAAAGGTCTCAATTACACAACCTAACCCTACACGTAAAGGAGCTGGAGAAAGAACAAGAAAGAAACCCTAAACCCAGCAGGAGAAGAGAAATCATAAAGATCAGAGCAGAAATCAATGAAATAGAAACCAAAAAACAATAGAAAAAATCAATGAAACTAGGAGTTGGTTCTTTGAAAGAATCAATAAGATTGATAAACCCCTGGCCAGACTCATCAAAAAGAAAAGAGAAAGGACCCAAATAAATAAAATCATGAATGAAAGAGGAGAGATCACAACTAACACCAAAGAAATACAGACAATTATAAGAACATACTATGAGCAACTCTACGCCAACAAATTTGACAATCTGGAAGAAATGGATGCATTCCTAGAGACATATAAACTACCACAACTGAACCAGGAAGAAATAGAAAACCTGAACAGGCCCATAACCAGTAAGGAGATTGAAACAGTCATCCAAAATCTCCAAACAAACAAAAGCCCAGGGCCAGATGGCTTCCCAGGGGAATTCTACCAAACATTTAAAGAAGAACTAATTCCTATTCTCCTGAAACTGTTCCAAAAAATACAAATGGAAGGAAAACTCCCAAACTCATTTTATGAGGCCAGCATCACCTTGATCCCAAAACCAGACAAGGATCCCACCAAAAAAGAGAACTACAGACCAATATCCTTGATGAACACAGATGCAAAAATTCTCGCCAAAATACTAGCCAATAAGATTCAACAGTACATTAAAAGGATTATTCACCACGATCAAGTGGGATTTATTCCAGGGCTGCAGGGTTGGTTCAACATCTGCAAATCAATCAATGTGATAGAACACATTAATAAAAGAAGGAACAAGAACCATATGATACTCTCAATAGATGCTGAAAAAGCATTTGACAAAGTACAGCATCCCTTCCTGATCAAAACTCTCCAAAGTGTAGGGATAGAGGCACATACCTCAATATTATCAAAGCCATCTATGAAAAACCCACCGCAAATATCATTCTCAATGGAGAAAAACTGAAAGCTTTTCCGTTAAGGTCAGGATCACGGCAGGGATGTCCATTATCACCACTGCTATTCAACATAGTACTAGAAGTCCTAGCCTCAGCAATCAGACAACAAAAAGAAATTAAAGGCATCCAAATTGGCAAATAAGAAGTCAAACTATCACTCTTCGCAGATGATATGATACGATATGTGGAAAACCCAAAAGACTCCACTCCAAAACTGCTAGAACTTGTACAGGAATTCAGTAAAGTGTCAGGATATAAAATCAATGCACAGAAATCAGTTGCATTTCTGTACACCAACAACAAGACAGAAGAAAGAGAAATTAAGGAGTCAATCCCATTTACAATTGCACCCAAAACTATAAGATACCTAGGAATAAACCTAACCAAAGAGGCTAAGAATCTATATGCAGAATATTATAAATTACTCATGAAAGAAATTGAGGAAGACACAAAGAAATGGAAAAATGTTCCATGCTCCTGGATTGGAAGAATAAATATTGTGAAAATGTCTATGCTACCTAAAGCAATCTACACATTTAATGCAATCCCTATCAAAATACCATCCATTTTTTTCAAAGAAATGGAACAAATAATCCTAAAATTTATATGGAACCAGAAAAGACCTCGAATAGCCAAAGGAATATTGAAAAAGAAAGCCAAAGTTGGTGGCATCACAATTCCGGACTTCAAGCTCTATTACAAAGCTGTCATCATCAAGACAGCATGGTACTGGCACAAAAACAGACACATAGATCAGTGGAACAGAATAGAGAGCCCAGAAATAGACCCTCAACTCTAGGGTCAACTAATCTTCGACAAAGCAGGAACGAATGTCCAATGGAAAAAAGACAGCCTCTTCAATAAATGGTGCTGGGAAAATTGGATGGCCACATGCAGAAAAATGAAATTGGACCACTTCCTTACACCACATACGAAAATAGACTCCAAATGGATGAAGGACCTCAATGTGAGAAAGGAATCCATCAAAATCCTTGAGGAGAATGCAGGCAGCAACCTCTTCGACCTCAGCCACAGCAACATCTTCCTAGGAACGGCGAAGGCAAGGGAAGCAAGGGCAAAAATGAACTATTGGGATTTCATCAAGATCAAAAGCTTTTGCACAGCAAAGGAAACAGTTAACAAAACCAAAAGACAACTGACAGAATGGGAGAAGATATTTGCAAACGACATATCAGATAAAGGGCTAGTATCCAAAATCTATAAGGAACTTAGCAAACTCAACACCCAAAGAACAAACAATCCAATCAAGAAATGGGCAGAGGACATGAACAGACATTTCTGCAAAGAAGACATCCAGATGGCCAACAGACACATGAAAAAGTGCTCCACGTCACTCGGCATCAGGGAAATACAAATCAAAACCACAATGAGATATCACCTCACACCAGTCAGAATGGCTAAAATTAACAAGTCAGGAAATGACAGATGCTGGCGAGGATGTGGAGAAAGGGGAACCCTCCTCCACTGTTGGTGGGAATGCAAGCTGGTGCAACCACTCTGGAAAACAGCATGGAGGTTCCTCAAAATGTTGAAAATAGAACTACCCTATGACCCAGCAATTGCACTACTGGGTATTTACCCTAAAGATACAATCATAGTGATCTGAAGGGGCACGTGTACCTGAATGTTTATAGCAGCAATGTCTACAATAGCCAAACTATGGAAAGAACCTAGATGTCCATCAACAGATGAATGGATAAAGAAGAGGTGGTATATATACAGAATGGAATACTATGCAGCCATCAAAAGAAATGAAATCTTGCCATTTGCGATGACGTGGATGGAACTAGAGGGTATCATGCTTAGTGAAATAAGTCAATCGGAGAAAGACAACTATCATATGATCTCCTTGATATGAGGACATGGAGAAGCAACATGGGGGGTTAGGGAGATAGGAGAAGAATAAATGAAACAAGATGGGATTGGGAGGGAGACAAACCATAAATGACTCTTAATCTCACAAAACAAACTGGGGGTTGCTGGGGGGAGGTGGGATTGGGAGAGGGGGAGGGTGCTATGGACATTGGGGAGGGTATGTGCTATCGTGAGTGCTGTGAAGTGTGTAAACCTGGCGATTCACAGACCTGTACCCCTGGAGTTAAAAATACATTATATGTTTATTAAAAAAAAAAAATTTGGAAGGGGAGTTGAACCATAAGAGACTATGGACTCTGAAAAACACCCTGAGGGTTTTGAAGGGTCAGGGGTGGGAGGTTGGGGGAACAGGTGGTTGGTAATAGGGAGGGCACGTTTTGCATGGAGCACTGGGTGTTGTGCAAAAACAATGAATACTGTTATGCTGAAAAAATAAATAAATTAAAGTCTGACTCACATGCAAAAAAAAAAAAAAAAAATCCTAGAGGAGAACACAGGCTGCAACCTTTTTGATCTGGACCATAGCAGCTTCTTGCTAGACATGTCTCCAAAGGCAAGTGAAACAAAAGTAAAAATGAAGTATTAGGACTTCAACATAAAAAACTTCTGCACAGCAAAGGGGATAGTCAAAAAAACTAAAAAGCAACCTATGGAATGGGAGAAGATATTTGCAAGTATCCTATCAAATAAAGGATGAGTATCCAAGATCTATAAAGAACTTATCAAACTCAAAACACAAAACCCCCAAAAATCCAGTCAAGAAATGGGCAGAAGTCATGAACAGACATTTCTCCAAAGAAAACATACAAATGGCCAACAGACACATGAAAAAATGCTCCACGTTATTTGGCATCAGGGAAATACAAATGAAAACCACAATGAGATACCACCTCACAGCAGTCAGAATGCCTAAAATTAACAACTCGGGAAACAACAAATGTTGATGAAGATATGTAGAAAGGGGAACCCCTCTTAAACTGCTGGTGGGAATGCAACCTCTGGAAAACAGTGTGGAAGTTCCTCAAGAAGTTAAAAATAGAGCTATCTTATGACCTAGCAATTGCACTACTAGGTATTTACACAAAAGATGCAAACCTTGTGATACAAAAGGGTACCTGCACCCCAATGTTTATAGAAGCAATGTCCACCATAGCTAAACTATGGAAAAAGCCCAGATGTCCATTGACAGATGAATGGATAAAGAAGATGTGGTATATATATATGCAATGGAATATTATTCAGCCATTGGAAAGGATGAATATTTACCATTTGCATAGACATGGATGGAGGGTATGGCGCTGAGTGAAATAAGTCAATTAGAGAAAGACAATTATCATGTGGTTTCACTCGTATGTGGAATATAAGACACAGGGCAGAGGACCATAGGGGAAGAGAGGGAAAACTGAATGGGAAGTCATCATAGAGGAAGAAAAACCATGTGAGACCTTAACTATAGGAAACAAACTGAGGGTTGCTGGAGTGGAGAGGGTGGGTGATGTGATGAGCACTGGATATTATATGCAACTGATGAATTATTGAACTCTACATCTGAAACTAATGGTGTACTATATACTTGCTAATTGAATTTAAGTAAAAAAAGAAGAAGAAGAAGAAAAAGAAGGAGAAGGTCATCAATAGCAGCCTCAAGCTCTGTCAAAATGCCCACATCATTCATTTGGCTTCATTTCATCACACAGACATTTTATCATCTCACAACAGAATGGGGTGATTGAGTATAGTATAATAAGATACTTTGACAGGAAGAGAGAGACCACATTCACATAGCTTTTATCACGGTATATTGTTATAATTGGCCTATTTTATTATTGTTAATCTCTTACTGTGCCTGCTACATAAATTAAAATTTATCGTAGGTAGGTATGCATAGAAAATATGCATATATATGCGTATGTGTGTAATACACACATAAGATTTTGTACTACCTCTGGTTTCAGCATTCACTGGGGGGTCTTGGAATATATCCCCCATGAATAAGGAGGAACTTCTGTATATCCATACAACAAAATATTACTCGTTTTAAAAAGAAAAGGTACTGTTACATGCTACAACATGGATGAACCTTTAAAACATCATACTAAGTGAAGGAAGGCAGGATACCAAAGGATACATAATGTATAATTCCATTTATATGAAATAATCCAGATAATAGAAACAAAAAGCAGTTTCGTGTTTGCTGGGGATGGGGGAGAAAGGAATGATGTGTACAGAGCTTCTTTTTGGAGCGATGAAAATGTTTTGAGGGCACCTGGGTGGCTCAGTGGGTTAAGCCACTGCCTTTGGCTCAGGTCATGATCTCAGGGTCCTGGGATCAAGCCCCACATTGGGCTCTCTGCTCAGCAGGAAGCCTGCTTCCTCCTCTCTCTCTCTCTCTCTGCCTGCCTCTCTGCCTACTTGAGATCTCTGTCTGTCAAATAAATAAAACCTTAAAAAAAAAAGAAAATGTTTTGAAATTAGATAGTAGTGTTGGTTTACTTTTCTGTGACTATACTAGAAATATGGAATTGTACACTTTAAAAGGGTGAGTTTTATGGAACAGAATTCATATATCAATAAAGTTGCTATTTGGAAAAAAGGTAAACACTTTATGATTAAAATAACATGAGGTGAATAACTTTGATGGTAGGTTAAAGAGATGTTCTCATTGACCTTCCTGTTACTTCAATGACATGGTCTTTAATTAGAGGCAGACAGTACAGAAGGCAAGGCCACTGTCTGCCTCTTCCTTCTGTCCAGGGCTACTGTGCCACCCCCAGAAGTGTGTCACAAGGCTGGGACAGGAGCAGATTGGGGGAAGGAAGGGTCCCAATAGCAAACTTCAGTCTTTGCTAGTGCCCCTTGCTCACAATTGGGAAGCACTTACTAAACACCTGATGTGCAAGACCTCAGATTTTCTCCAGTCCTTGTCCTCACTAGTTTCATTACAATGTGACATAAAGGATGTTGAGTGACTCCCAGCAAACGTGGAAACCACAGTTCTGTGAATTGTCCACTTCCCATGATGACATGGGAGATCCTATAAGATGCTTCTCAGCTCCTACTAAGCTACCCACAACTGCAAATCTGTGACTCCTCAGGCTGAAGATGACAGGAGTGGAGGACACAGCTGTGACAGTAGGAGGACAGACTGCAGAGACCCCCCCCCCCCCCAGCACTGGCTAGTAGAGCTGATTCAGGTTCGCTGTGCCCCTTCAGGCTCTTCTCAGAGTCCTGAGCCATCATCTGAACTAGGAGGTGTCCTTGGAGTCAGTGGATGCCATCTGCTATCTCTGTTGTCCGGGAAACAGCCCCCAGAAACTCTGGGGCCAAAGCCACAACAATGCCCAGGTGGGAGTCCTTGGAATCTGGCCCTGGGAGCACATTCTCACCAGGAATCCAGCCTTTGTCAGTGTCTTGGTGTTGGTTGGGCAGTGTATAACGTCAAGTTGCATTTCAGCAGGGAGATAGAGAGTAAATACTGAGGGATGGAGAATAATTTACGTCTTGTGGAGACCACAAATAGAATGAAATAGACAAGAAGCACTATTGTTCTGAAAAAATTCTCATGTTCCTTCCAGTTAATTTACTATTCTTTATGCAGAGTTTTTGTGTGTGTTTAAAAAATTAAGTGTACACACAAGTTTCAAAATATTTTGAGAATGGGGGCGCCTGGGTGGCTCAGTGGGTTAAGCCTCTGCCTTCGGCTCAGGTCATGATCTCAGCGTCCTGGGATCGAGCCCCACATCCGGTTCTCTGCTCAGCGGGGAGCCTGCTTCCCTTCCTCTCTCTCTGCCTGCCTCTGCCTACTTGTGATTTCTCTCTGTCAAATAAACAAATAAATAAAATCTTAAAAAAAATATTTTGAGAATGGAAACTTTATAAGTCACACCTTTTTGTCCTTGCTGATAGTTAATATCCACAGTGACCTCACAATCAAATATGGTCATTTTCTTTATCCAGAAACATAGGAAACTCATCAGTCCCCTGTAGTTTTGAATATAGAAATAGGTAAGAGGAGGCTGGATCCTGCAAATTACCTATTGGTAAAGACCAGAAGCAGAAACTGGTCAGTTAGCAGACGAAATGAAGCTACCTGCAAAATCCTTGTCAGAATATGTCCATCACTGCCTCTCAGAGGCCTTCTAGATTTCCCCGTTTCCCAGTCACATCCACTTAGGGTCTGACCTTTTACTCATCTACTTGCAGCTAGGTGTTTGGAGAAGTTATAGCTACTCCTTAAACTTGGGCCCCAGACCATGAGCTAGTTATGCAATTTTTTGAGAATGTGATTTATTAAATAAGACTCAGCTTAGCCTGCAGGCCAAGATGAGTTTTAATATAACCCCAGCACTGCGGGACCTCTTCTTTTCTGAAGCATGACTGTGATGGATGTGAGGACTGGAGGTGTTTCAAGGCAAACATATAGCAAGGGCCAAAGCATCTCTGGAATGTGGCCAAGCCCATGGCCAAGGGCTAAGTAAAATAAGGCTTCCAGGTGCCATTTATACCTATGTGTGCTGATAGCAATAAGAAGTGAAGTATGTCAAATTCAAAGATGAATCTAAACTTGTACTTTGAAACTAAAGACACTTATGCAAATAAGAAAATAAATGATGAAGTTAGTTTTGATCTTGTAAGGGCATCTGTTAAAATTAAAAATGCTCTTGGGTTGGGGAAGAAGAATGAATAGAAGGAACACAGAGGATCTTTAGGTCAGTGAAACTATTCTGTATTTTACAGTAATGGTGGATGCCAGTCATTATATATTTGTCAAAACCCACAGAATGCACACCCCAAAGAGAGCACCCTAGTGTAAACTGTGAACTTCAGTGAATAATGAGGTAGCAATGTAGGCTTATCAATCGTAACAAAGTTACCACACTAATGAATGATGTGAATGTGGAACCATGTGTAGGAGAGGAGGGGACGTAAAGGGGATCCATATATTCTCAATTTTTCTGTAAACCTAAACTCCTTTAAAATAAAGTCTATTAATTAAAAAATGATAACTTTGGCAAGATGTAGTGATTCAATTTTTTAAGAGAAATAATTAGCTATGCAGGATGGAGTCTTTTGTAAACAAAGATACTGAGAAAGAAGTCTGACATCCACCATATAGACAGGCTGGAGGAACCAGTCTTTCTGTAAGAGTTTGGCTTTGGTGGTAGTGACGTGCACTTGTATAGAACACCAGAAAAAAGAGCTGTGTTTCCCATACACTTACAAGTACAAGGAAATTCTCTTTGGACATTTGGGTATAGTTGGCAAACCTCTGCATTAGATGTAGTATGAATTAAGTAGTACAAATCCTGGGTCCCACCTGAAATCCACCAACCTGGGATTCAGTATCAGAAGTTGGCATTTTTAACCAATACTACAAGTAATTGTTATGTACATTAAAGTTGGAGAATGATGGAATGATGGCAGTATTATTTCCAGCACTGAGTACACTTTACATTTGGTGGTGCTCAATACAGAAATGAATTTATGGGAGAGGCATGGAACTCCAGGCCATTGAAGAGGATTATTAGACATGGTTGGACACTATGAAATTTCTTTATGATCTACAACTATGTATAGTTTATGCAAGTATGGAAGTAGGAAGGTGATGTGTACTTTATGAAAGCACACAGAGGAAAGCACCCACAGGAAAGCACGCAAAATTACCTAGAATTTTATAATCTGGTTAAATTTATTAGAGGAATCAGGGAAAATACTCAGGACTGGGCCAAATTTCTAGCACTCTTTAAGTGCTTCCCTCTAGAGTGAGACATTTAGGTTTCAGTTGCAAACCTGAAGTTTTCTCCAGTGCTTCAAGCCAAGCTAGACTTAGGTATGCTGGAAAAAGATACTGGCTATAAAATTTTCAAAGTTTCTAGGATTAATCACAGTGAGGAAATATTCATAAGAGAATAATGTGGACTTGACAACAAAGAGCTCAAAGAAAAAATCCAACAAGGGAGCGTTAACCACAGTTCATCATTTACAACTTACTTCATGTGTGTTTATTTATTCAACAAATGTTTATTGAGCACCTACTATGTCTCAGGCACTAGAGACACACCTGGAAATAACAGGTCAAATGAGATCTCTGTTCTTATGGATCTTATAGAAGGGAGATAGAAAATAAACAACAAATGAATTAGGTGACCGTGAATAGTGAAAAGTGCTCTGAAGAAAATGAAACAAGGATCATGATAACAAGTGGAAATGTTACTTAGATTAGGTGGTCAGAGTAGACCTCTTTGGGAAAGTAATATCTGAACTGAGATATGAATGACACAAAGAGCCAACCCTCTGAAGATGTAGAGCAGCAGCATCACTGGATCATATTCTAGAAACCGAAAGAAGGTCAATGTGATTGAAACGTAGGCAGGAAGGGAGAGGAGAATACAAAGGGAGTTTGGAGAAGTAGGAGTCAGGATTGTGTTCTAAGTGTAATGGGAAGCCATTAGAGATTTTAAGTAGAAAGTAACATGTGCAGATTTAATTTTTGTAAGAACAGTCTTCTAATTCTTCAGTTGGCTGATAGGTTCATGCCCCATTTTATTTTTGTAGTTTGTAAACTATAAAATATAATGTATATAACATTGATAGTATAGAATATCATAATTAAAATCACTCTGTCTTCTGTGTAGAGAGTAGTTTATAAAGAAGTAGGAGAGAGAAATCAGGAGATCTTCAGAGGGATCAGTTAGAGAAATTGTGGAGGGTTTTGACTGGGCTTGAATGGTAGCAATGAGCTGGAGAGAGATTAATAAGGTGGTTCGGAGGTAAAATGACAGGTCTCCATGGATATGGAGAAATGGTGAAAAAAATGAGAAGAACCAAGGAGGACTCTAGTTTTTGGCTTGAACAACTGAGTGGATGGTAAAGGTATTTACTCAGATAAGGAAGAATGAGATGGAGAAAAATTTGGAAATATATTTAGAGGAGGAATGAACATTTCTGTTTAAGTCTGAGATGCCTATTATTCTTCCAAAAGAAAATGTTTTATTTATTTATTTTTTTTAAGATTTTATCTATTTATTTGACAGAGAGAGAGATCACAAGTATGCAGAGAGGCAGGCAGAGAGAGAGGAGGAAGCAGGCTCCCTGAGGAGCAGAGAGCCCGATGCGGGGCTCGATCCCAGGACCCTGAGATCATGACCTGAGCTGAAGGCAGCAGCTTAATCCACTGAGCCACCCAGGTGCCCCCCAAAAGAAAATGTTAAGTAGGAACCTGGATATAGAAGTCTGTTACAAAGTTTTGGGATCAGGGCTAGAGACATAAATATGAAATATGATTGGAATATATATGGTAAATATGATTGGAATACATATGATAAGTGTACAGACTTAGAATCTCTGTTTTCTGAGTGCTAAGTTTAGTCCATTTCTATTTATTACTATTGCTGATACATTTGTATTTATTGCTACCTTCTTATTTTGAACTCTTTTTAATGCGCCTTTTCTCTTTTTCCTTTATTCTGCAGGATCATTTTACCCTTAAATTTAAACATGAATTTTTGACAAATCAAATCTGACCATAATCAATATTACTAAAGAAATTAAATTGTGACTTAGAGTATTTTTATTCAATTACCCTATTTTATCTTATTTTTATCCAGTTCATTAGCTTCACCTTGGTTTTACGCCCCTGATTAAAAATTGGTATTATTTTCTATCATTTCTTTACATTTACTCAAACTTGATATCTTCTTTGCTCACTATTGCTGGCTAAAGCATATTACTCTTTCCTTTTCCGTTCAATTGACTATCATTCCAGAATTTCAACTTCTTTATTTACATTCTTACTCATTTTATTGTTTTTTATTTCGTTATGTTAGTCACCATATTCATCATTCATAGTCATCATTAGTTTTTGATGTAGTGTTTCAAGATTCACTGTTTACGTACAACACCCAGTACTCCATGCAATACGTGCCGTCCTTAATACCCATCACTGGGCCAACCCAAGCCCCAGGCCCCTTCCCTCTAAAACCCTCGGTTTGTTTCTCAGAGTCCACAGTCTTTCATGGTTCACATCCCTCTCCAATTTCCCCCCATTCATTTTTCCCTCCCTTTTCCTAATGTCCTAACGCTATTCCTTATGTTCCACAAGTAAGTGAAACCATATAATTGACTTTCTCTGCTTAACTTATTTCACTCAGCATAATCTCCTCCAGTACCCTCCATGTTGATACCAATAGCTGTGTAATATTCCACCGTATATATGGACCATATCTTCATTATCCATTCATCTGTTGAAGAACATTTCTGCTCTTCATCATTTTAAACATACTTATTTTGAAGTCTTTCTGTCTCCCAGAATCCATTATCATCTTTCTTTGTGCATTTTTTTGTTTTTAAATGGACTTCATTAGATTTTTTAAAATTATGAAGTAATACATGTCTTTAATAAGTGAAGCAAGCCAAAGACAATAAAGAAAATGTTAATATTTCTGGACTTTATTTGGGTCCACTGTCTCTTAGCCTGTTCCTATAATCAGTATTAAAACTAAAACTCCTAGATACAACGAAACTTCACCTACCTCCCAGCCCCAACCAAATTAGCAAATTAAGTATAAATCATGAAGCCTTAGATAGGTCCAAGGACCAAACCCAGGGGTACTCCAGCATTTAGAGGCCCAGAAAGGGATGAAAGTAAAAAATGCCAAGACAGAGTGGTAAATAGAAAAGAAAACCAGGATAGTTTGATGTCACAGAAACAAAAAGAAAGAGTATATCGAGAAAGAGGGAGTGGTCAACTGTGCCAAATACTACTTAGAGGTCAAATAAAATGACAACAGAGAAATCATGACTGGATGCGGCAAGAATAGGAGGGGAGGAAGTGGAGGCGGTGATTACAGGCAGTTCTTTTTGGACTATCCATGAAGGGATCAGAAATATAAGATAGATAAGACAAAGGATTAGAATCAAGGGAGAGTCTAAAACTAAAGGATGTACTATATCCCAGAGCATATTTATATACTACTGGGGAAAATTCAGAGAAGACAGAATCTTACAATGTGAAAGAAAGAGAAGGATAAGTTTATTGCAGGCGTAAGCTCCTTGAGAATGTGAAAGAGGTGGACTCTCTGACTAGAGCCATGACATCCCACCTACCATAACAGGAAGAATGAAGAGTAGGGACAATATGGGGGAACTGACAGATTTGAGGTGAAGAAACAAGGAGTTCCCATCAACAAATGCAAGTGAAGGTCATTGGCCAAGAGTAGTGGCAGGCATGAAAGTCTTGGAATTGGGAGGAAAGGCCAGGTCTGAAGTGGTCATTCATAAAGGCAATATCAGAGGCCTTTAGTGACTCTCAGCATGAAATTAAAATTTTCTTTGTTTCCACCTGATTCCCAGTCTTAGAGAAGCATTGCTGTTTATATACATTGGCTTTTCTGAGGATTGGTTTTTTTTACTTGTTTTTCTGATTTTGCCTACAGATTATAGCTGCATCTTGGAGCCATCTTAAGCTGCATGCATTCAAGAGCTTGTTATAGCTCAGAATGTCAACTGTTCCTGGTGTGCCCAGTTGGCTATGGACTGAACATGAATGAACTAAGGTGAGGGCATCCCTATGCTTGATGTGAGGCCATTAGCCATTCTCTCTCATGTCCATTTGGCCCCCAAAGATAGGAATAGAATGGTGTAAAGTTCTGTAACCTCACACCCCTGACCATGGGTGACATCCTCATTTCTGATCAAGTCAGTAAGTCTGATATAATGTAAGATATTTATTTTTCCAGAACTAAGAAGTGGTTAAAAGAGGTGCCCCTTGAAACATTGAATGAGATTGTTTCATTTTATTTATTTTTTTAAAAGATTTTATTTTTATTTATTTGACAGATAGAGATCACAAGTAGGGAGAGAGGCAGGCAGAGAGGGAGAGAGGAGGAAGCAGGCTCCCTGCCAAGCAGAGAGTCTGATGCGGGGCTCGATCCCAGGACCCCGGGATCATGACCTGAATGAAAGGCAGAGGCTTTAACCCACTGAGCCACCCAGGCACCCCAGAATGAGATTGTTTTAAAATGGGTCTGTATATTTAACAAAACTATACAGTTTTTCTTTTTTTAAGCTTTGTTGAGATATAATTCACATACCATACAATTAGCTCATTTAAAGTGTAAACTTTAGTGTTTCTTAATATATTCACAAAGTAGTGCAACCATGACCACAATAAATTTTAGAACATCTCTATTACTGCATAAAGAAACCCCATAACCATTAGCAGCCATTCCTCATTTTCCCTGCTCCTTGCCTCAGCAAGCATTAATTTACTTTCTTTCTTTATGCATTTGCTTACTCTGGACATTGCATATAAATAGATAAAAAATATGTGGCTTTTTGTGCCTGACTTCTTTCACTTAGCATAATGTTTCCAAGGTTCACTCATGCTGTAGCATGTCTCAATACTTCATGTCCTTTTACAGACAAATAATATTCTATTGTATAAACACATCACATTTTATTTGTTTATTCATCAGTTGATGGCCATTTGGGTTGTTTCCACTTTTAGACGATAGCAGTTTTTAAAACAACTCAAAATATAATTTCTCAATTCACTGTTCTAGTGGGAAAAAGCACTCCAGATTCACTTTGGTTCAAACCTGAGTTCATGGCTAGTGCTGGCAGGCCCCTACCTTACCTGCTTCCTCTGTGACCTCAGGCCACAGCAGTGCTAATTATTAGGAATAATGTTCAATTAAGACTACACACTGAATTGAAAGTGAGCTTAACTTTTCTTGACATATTGTCAATTTAGCTTTAAGATCTACCCTGAGAAAATGACAATCAAACCAGACAGACAGGGCACAACCTAGCTTCAGTTGGATCTAGGTTTTTTGTTTTTTTGTTTTTTTAAGCCATGACTCAATGTTGCCCCATTGTGCAACATTTTCTAATTTGACAAATTGATCTTCCTTGTATGATCAGAGAATGACATGAAAAATATTGATTTTAGTTACAGGTTGTAATGGCATTGTAGAACCATCTTAATATCAGGTATAGGAAGTAAAATTTATTTAACATCAGTTTAGGGTAAATTCCCCTGAAGACATGATGAAGTTCATCAGCATTCCAGGGGTCCCTGTGGACCCTCAGTGTATTCTGTTTCTCTACTTTATCTCCTGTTCTTGGGGGTCAGGCAGAGAAGATCAATGGAAAGCAGACATTGTCCCATGATCAGCGGGCTTAAGCCCTGACTTTCCCAACCTTGGGCAATGTGAAGATAAAGTTACTGCCAGTGTTAAGCCTCACTCCACTGGAAAAAGAAAAACAGAAGTGATTGTGTTCTCTGGAAGGCAAGGCCCTAACTGCAGAGTATCTCATGTTTTCAAAGTAGGAAAGTGTCCACAGCTAATATTTGGTTGGGCCCATGGTGCATGTCTTTCTCACTCCAGCCTGGGCCTGTCCCATCAGAGACAAAGGGCCCTTGCTGTGCACCTGTGGAGAGGAGAGGTTCGATGAAGGGAGGCAGGGCCAGCCCCTTTATGCTCTTATTGTTTTAAGCAGAGTTTTGCAAAGGGAGCGGTTCTGGAAGTAAAGCAGGGCACGGAGTGCCTGAGCCTGGAGTGTTTTGAAATACATCTGCTCTAGAGACCCTCTGTCACCAGGCCTTCCATGGACGCTCATTCCCCACTTCTCCACCCAGGACTGCTGACTCTTCCATCCACTGCCAAGGACAACACTGGCCAGTGGAAATGAAGTATTTGCTGACCACCGCCTGTACCCGTACCCCCCAGCTCAGGTGACCTGGAGCTTTCACTAGTAGGGAAGGTGGGGGGGAGGGGGAAAAATAAGAAAACACATGAAATGGTAACCTCCTTAAAAGTTTCTCTTAAAAATACTCGGCTCAGGTCATCATGATCTCAGGGTCCTGGGATCGAGCCCTACATTGGGCCCTTTCTCAGCAGGGAGCCTGCTTCCCCCTCTCTCTCTGCCTTCCTGTCTACTTGTGATCATCTCTCTCTGTCAAATAAATAAATAAAATCTTAAAAGAAAAAAAAGTTTCTCTTAAAGCCTCCAGCCCAGGACAACAAACATTCACAATGGCATCAGGAATGTGCCATGCAGTGGGCATCTCTCAGAGAGTTCACAGAGAGCAGTGGGGTCAGAATGGAGCTGGAATCCAAAGTACATGCCACAAAGTTCAGAAATAGACATGAGCTCTGGGTGCAGGGGAATAAGGGAAGCACCAAAGTGATGACACCCGTTAGGTTTCTAAAGGACAAAAAAATCACCCTGAAGACAACATAGGGACAAGGAAGGGGATTAGAGGATGAATAAGTGTGTGCGGGTGTGTAAGCATGAGTGAGCATGCTTAATGATGTATTATTCATGATTATACAAATGATTTGGTGATCTGGTCTGCAAAGTCCTCTGGACATTTTCATCACATTTTATTAAAATTCTTTTTTTTTTTAAAGATTTTATTTATTTGTCAGAGAGAGCACAGCGGGGGGAGTGGGAGGGGAAGAAGCAGGTTTCCCACTGAACAGGGAGCCCGATGTGGGGGCTCACTCAATCCCAGGACCCTGGGATCATGACCTAAGCCAAAGGCAGATGCTTAATGACTGAGCCACCCAGGCACCCCTTATTAAAATTCATTTAAAAATGTTCAGACTTCTCACTATATTGTAAAAGTCATGTCTATCTTGATCACTCTTAAGAAGACCTTAATAAATGGAAAGCCATATTTCATGTTGCTAGTTGAAAAAATATAATTTTATAAAAATATAAACATTCCAGAGTAAACTATGAAATGTTTAATGTGATCCTAATCAAAATCTCAATGGGATGCTTTGGTAATGTGATTCCATATTTAAATTTCATTTGTATGAGTAAATACAAGAATATTCAAGCCAAAGTTTTAAATAACAAATCACATTTCAATCATATTTTAAAACTATGTAATAGTTTATTAGTTTAGTTTAATAATTAGTATAGTTTAATTAGTATAGTTTAATAGTTTATTAAACTCTTACATAGTTTAAACTATGTAATAGTTTAGTAATAATAAAGCAGAGGATGCTCATATAGAAATAAGCTAGATCAACAGAGGTCTGCTTCTCCCTCTGCTACTCCCCCTGCTTTTGCTCACTCTCTCTTTCTCTGTCAAATAAATACTTAAAAAAAAAAAAAAGAAGATGACAAAAAGGTTCAGAAGATGGACGGAGGTGATGACTGCACAAAAACTGGACATTAATGTCACTAAATGGTACACTTAAGATAGCTAGGATGGTAGCTTTTATCTGTGTATATTTTATCAAATTAAAAAAAAAAAAGGAACCAGGGGGAGAGAAGAAAGCAAGGGAAGCCGGGATGGTAGAGAGAAGCCTGGGCTCCTCTCTTCCAGGATGCACCCCTCTTCCATGTATTTTCAGTGGGCTGCCCTGGGCTGATGATTTCTATTCAAGACATCCCTGTTCCTGTCTGGTACCAGGACACAGCAGGTTCAAATCTATTCCTGTGTCAGGAATTCAGCTTAGGAAACATTTTTTTTTTTTTTTTTTTGCTTCTTTCTCTCTTAGGTTGCTACCCCAAGTGACTTGTTTGGGTCTCTGGAAAAGTATTCTTAGACAATGGACATCACCCGACAATGGGAATTTCTGTTCAGATATTTGTATAATAGTATCAGTCATCATTTATATCTACACTTGCTGGTGCCTTCGGTGGTGTAGGGGCTGCTGAAGGAAGTCCTAGAGTGGTAGAAGCAGGGACTTGAGAGATCCTCCCCAGTGGCATATGTGGTGTCTTTGGATGCTCTGTCCCCAGTGCTCATCATGGCATTAGAGCACAGGCTGTCACCTATCCTAGACATTTTCCCTTGGCTACCACTGGCTTGTCTCCACCTTCCATCTCATCCCCCCCACCTGCAACCTCTACTCTCCCCCCTCACTCTCATCCCCCCGCCTGGCCTGGTTTAGACACCTCTCTTCTGCACTCCTGTTTTCCACTGCCCTTCAGAGTGTGTATCTTATGTGAAAGTGCCTGAATCGTGACTCTGTCCCATTCAACTTGGAGCTCTTTGAGAGCAGAGACCAACTTGTGTTTTACTCCATACCCTCATCCCCACAGATGCCTCATCCAGAAAATACACTCAAATTCTTGCTGAGATAATAAGTGAAATCTGAACCTCTTCATTATACTCTTATTATTTCTGAGACTCAGAGTCCTTAAATAGCACATCCAAATCACAGGTAGGGAGTGATGGAATGAGGTCAAATGCACACCTGCTGACCTGTAGTCCAGGCTTCTTGCCCTTGATGCCCAGTAATGACACAGCTGGTCCCACAAGTCCAGATTACCTGCAAGCTGAAAGTGAGGGTGAAAGCCAGCCATGGTCTGGCAGACTTGTTTGGGGAGGCACCTCCAAGCAGGAAAAGTTGAGGATCTAGTTCTTCTTAACATTTCCACAGTCATCCATCCAATGCCCCTGTTCAGTCTTGTACCAGGATCTTAATAAGCCTTCAGAAAGGACCCAATTGACCATTTATGGGTCTGTGCACTTTCACCCACTCTACAAATCCTCCAGGAACAATGCAGAAATGGTGCCAAGACCCCTTGGACAGGTCCCAGAAATCCGCCTAGTGTCACTGTGGACCATGTCTCCCTGGAGTCCTATACAAAAATTAGGGTAGTAGGATACTTTGCTCCCTCAGACATTTTGGGGATTGGGGACACATGGGCCCTCCAGTGAGACCCACCAATGTACACTAGCAAAGAATACTACCAAAATGGGTTCTTTCTGTAAAATCTTCGTCAAAAGTTCTGTCATTTCTTTTGATAGATTCAGAAGGTGGACTCCCTGAATCAAAGTGTGAGAAGACATTACATCCTTGATGGACATACCAAACTGCTCTCCAGAGAACACCAACCTAATTTCCATCATCGAGCTATGGAAACACTTGCCTATAGCACCCTGGTAGGTGTGATCACTCATTACATTCTTTCTTAAACAAAGAAATGATTTTGTCTGTTGTCTGATGAGCTTCATCTTTTTCAGTTAGATGATCAGCTTTTGAGCAAAGCATGTATAATTGGGACATAAGGATTTTGACCCTAGCTTCTGACCCTTTAGCTTCCTCACCTTAAAACAGGACTAAGAGACTGGAAGCACCCAGCAGAAATGAGAGCAGAGGCAGATGGGAGGGATTCACACTCAAGGAACACCTCTGAGTCAACCAAATACACGCCCAGGACAGCTAACCCTCATCCCTGAACCAGGACAGACAGGCCTGCAGCAGAAAGGCAGCCTGACTCTTCAGAACTACCCTTCTGCTGGACTCAGGTGGTCACCCCAACACAAGGACTCCATTCTGTCTTCCTATTTCTGGAAACAACATTGCATGCTTTCCCTTGATGACACCTCAGTGCAGCATTTAAGCAGTTAAAAGACCTTCTAGTGCCACTGTGACCTGCATTGTTGACCATATGATTTGTGATGGCTTTTTTAAAATGGGTTTTCCTGTTTAGCGGTTGCCCTTTTGCCCTTCTCCCTGGTGTCCTGGCCAGATGCAAAGAACTCTGGAGGTGTGTTTATCAATACAGCTTGAAATGCTAACCACACACACACACACACACAACCCTACACACACACACACACACACACACACACACTATAATAAGTGCTCTGAGTATCTTTAACTTTGGCATTTTTTGGTGTGTGACATTGTGAAGTACTATTTTATGACATAATTTTCTTTTTGTAACAAAGGAGGAAACTAGCACTCACTGGAACCCTGTGATGTGCAGGTACTTTGTATAATTCTGTCCTTTATATCTCACAACCGTTCTTATTGTCCCCATTTTACTCCTGAGGAAACCAAGTCACATAGCTAATAAATAGTAACACCAAGATTGAAATTCAGATCTAAGCCTAGTGTGTTTTCTACTGTGTAATGTTGCTGCTTCCTGGAATGCTGTCTTGAAGCATTTGTACATTCTAAGGTGTGGTTCTGTTCCAGTTGACAAATCACTTTCCAGGACCATGGCATTGGTTTAATATTTAAAGTGGCTAATAATTACTTATTAGCATACGTAATAGATGTTTCCTCTGTTATGAGGAACATAACAGAGGAAACATCTATTACGTGTAAAGGAACACTGAGTGGAGAGAGTCAGGAGGTTGTTGGGTTTGATCTGCTAGGGCTCCTGTAAAAACAAGTTTGCCCAAGGTGAGAGGCATGATGGTGACAGAGGCACAGTGGGGGAACTAACAAGGCTTTCCAGGGAATGACAGCAATCCCATCACCACCACCAGGGTGAAGGGCTCACAAGGGATGGAGGAAAATAAGCAGGTGAGGTAAGAAGGCAGGGCTTGTCAGTACACTGAATTAGCTAGGACTTGTTTTGCCAGAAAAGAAGGCATGAGTGAGTTACATGACCTAAATATATGCATAGAACTACAAATGACCTAAGGCAGATAATTCTATCTTTCGTGACTCAGGTTCTGTCTTTATAAAATGGGAAAAATAAAACTCCTAAGTAACACACTCTTTTTTTTACTTCCTGGAGATGTTGGGGGGATTTCCAGAGAGAGTTCTTCACCTGTAACCCTGGTTACTCCCCAATATACAGTTCTATAATTCTTTATTCTTGTATTGCAGAACCCCAGGAAAGCCCTCCTGATATAAACAACAGAAATTATACAGAGCTACATATGTCAATTCCATAATTCAGTTTCTACCAAGTCCAGTACCCTTCCTGGTTATAGATTCACAAAACTCAAAGGTCTTAGAGATGACTCTGTGCAGTGAGGGCAAATGCCTGGCATGCTCATCTGCACAACCCTGCATGCAGCCCTCAGGTAAGACACTTTATCCCATCCGGACATCTGTCCCCCGAGTCTGACCACAGCCTCAGAATCCTTCTCAACCAGCACCTCCAGCAGCCACCATCAGCTGACTGCAACTAGCATTTGAATGGAAACCTGTCTCTGATCTAGTCCAACCCTTTCCTTTCAGAGAAAAAGAACTGGACACTTAGAGAGACTGAATGATGAATCCAGGATGAAACCAGTGTCTCACAGCTAATTACTGGCAGAGCCAGGAATGAAATCAAGGCCTCTGACTTCTAGCTCCACATCCATATTTTTTGATGACTTTGAGGCTAAAGAGACCTAATTCTAGTAAATAATTCTTTTACTCATTACATAGTTACTGAAACCTACTATGTACCAGGCATTATGCCCAGATAAATGAGTAATCCCTATTGGTCTAACTGGAGAGGAAGTCCATAAACAACAGACTTTTTTCACTCAGCATGAGTTGGATCAAAATTCAACTAGGTGGATGGATGGATAGATAGATGATAGATGATAGACGATAGACAGATAGGTAGATGATAGATAGAAAGGTAGCCATCACGTTTTCATGGACTTTAGAAATACCTGTCAAAAAGAAGTTCACAAAATTAATAATAATAAGATCATTAATGACTGTTGTCCATTACATCATTTTGTTTGTGTATTCTCTGTTTCTTCTGGTCATCTTTTTCTGGGCATTATGCTGTAAGAATCAATATAAGGAATATGACTATGTATAGTTTTGATGGAAAAACTATTGTAGGAAGAATTTAAGTACATTGCTCCAAGTCTTATATCAAGGTTTAGGAGAGAAAAAAAAGATGTCATCACTATAGGTCTTGGTTACATTTACATTATCAACCACAAGTAAAATGTCAGTTGAAGGTCAATTAAATTATGTTTCCTTTGATTATATTATAGGGAAGATATCATTGAACCAAGTATCAGAAGACCTGGACTAGTTTTCTTCCTCCCCACATATTTGTGACACTTGAATGAATCACTTCAATATCACGGAGACTCTCTCTTCATTTATAAAATGAGTTTGTGCCCTGCCTGCCTCAGAAGGTGGTTTTAGCATTAATAATAATAATAAAAGCTTCCACTGCTATTGTGATTTACCACTTGCAATACTCTTTCACAACAACCCTGAGAGGTGGGTAGGGCAGTTATAATTACCCACAATTAAAGATGAGAAACCCAAGGCTCAGAGAATTGAAGTAACTTTCTCAAGGTCACCCAGCTAGAAAGTGGTGCAGTGGGAGTGAGTTTTCTGCTTTCTTATGTGGGCACATTCCTCCCACCCCCCACCTCTGTGCTGCTTCTCCAAGGAAGGCAGGGTGACTAGAAGACTTTCCATATACACTGTTATATTGTTGGTGTATGGTGGGAGCTGGGTCTCTAGGCAGCTCTCAGGAGCTTGGAAATATCTAAGTGGCTCTTGGCAGGTTTTCTAGTTGTGGAAACTAGATGTTTGCAGTGAGAAGTTTCTCTACTGTGCTCACAGACTCCTTACCTGTTTGCTCCAGTCAGCCCCAGTTCTCTACCACATTAGTAGCTATCTCCATTTGTGTCCTTAGTCATTTCTTCTAAAAGACACAACACACACACACACACACACACACACACACATCTGTGCCACACATGTGTGCGCAAGCATGTGTCACTTAATTACAAACATAAATCAGTGGAATGGCCTTCTATCCAAATCCTTAGCATTGTAAACAACTTCTTAAAAAATTAGTTAAGTCATGTATTTTAAATGGGTTCTTGCTGTAAGAAAGAGAGGGAAAGGGAGAAGCAGACTCTCCACTGAACAGAGAGCCTGATGTAGGATTCAATCCCAGGGCCCTGAGATCAAGATGTGAGCTGAAGGCAGACACCCAACTGACTGAGCTACCCAGGTGCCCCTCCACTCTTGACTTTATTGGTAGACAGCAGCTCTAGAGCAGAGACTTTCAAACTTTAAAGGGGTGTGTGTGTGTGTGTGCATGTGTGTGTGTGTGTAAATCAAAAAACAATACCCTACATTTCATCCTGGCCTATTCTATTTTACATAAATGAAATGCTGTTTGCAACCCAACATGTTGATTTTATGACCTGCCAATAGATTATCACCCACTACACAAAGTGGCATCCTTCAAAGGGTGACCTACATACCAGAGGGCAAACTCCCATGGCCCTGGAGTGGAGACCATGTTAAGAGCAGTGAAATGATTGGCCCAAACACTATGTCCTAAGGCAGCGCCCAACTTCCATCTTCTTCCAGCCTCTTCTATCCATACCCTCCCACCAAATCCAGCCTCCTAACAAGCCTACCTGCGTCTAGATACGTTCTTCTCCATCTTATCCTCCACTACCATGAGAATGATTTTCTGAAATAGACATCTTCCCCTTTCATACCCTTCCGAAAACCTTCCCATGACTTCCCCCAGCCCTGTCCCCTAAAGGAGGAAGTCTAGGCTCCTCAGATTGTTGATGAGGCCCCTATGACCCCAGTCCTACCTCCCAAGTCTCAACCCCTACACTCTCTCTCTTTCCCTTCGTAGTCCCACTGCATCACAGCACTGTACTCACTGTACCCCCAGCACATGCTATTTCATGTCTCCATGCCTCTTCTCCCTCAGACCTGCAGTAGATAAAATAGTACCTCCTCCAGCAAGTAGATGCTGACCACCCAGGTTGCCTAGGCACCTACTTTGCATGATCTGTGGTCCTCTGGGCACACCTTGTGTGAGTACCTACTCTGGTATTGTCCCTCCTGAACAAGTATGTAGGTGGCAGGAGGGGTGGGACCCTGGGCAGGACAAAAGAGGCCATTGCTTGCTGAGGGAAGTGACTTGACAAGGAGCATGTTGGTGGAGAAAATGAAATCAAAACCAGAAAGACTGCCTAATTGAGTCATCAGTGCAACAGGGCTAGGTGAGAGAAGAGGCAATATGACTGGGGTTCCTGAAGGAACCCCAGTGACCAAGAAGGCTTAACATAGAAGATGAGCCATCAAGTGCACATCCTGGCCACTCAAATTGTGGTCCAGGGACCAGCAACCCCAGCGGTTTGTTACATATGCCCTAGCCTAGATCAGAGAAGCACTGGTCTGAAGGAGCTTCCCTGAGCCAGAAGAGTAAACGCTTCAACTTTCTAGATGCCTGGCTACACCCACTTCTCCCTGGGCTGTGCTGAAGTTTTCTATTTACAGGTCTCTCTGCCTGAAAACAAGGACTGCATCTTGTGTGTCTTTGTGTCCTTGGTGCCCAGTCTGCCCCCATTATATGATGTGGGAATATTAACATTGTCACATGCTCTGGGACAGAAATATTTTCCACAGATCTTCCAAATTGACAAGTAATAGAAGAAGCATCATTTTTGCTTCTTAAAGTTGTTATGAAAGGGAGACACGCTCATCATGGATGCCTTAGAAAATAAATAGAAATTAAAAACTGCATCTACACACTCACAATCCAGAGACAACTACTCCTACAATTTTATAGCATTTCTGTCTCTTTTTAAATCTCTGTGGATGTTTATTTTTCCTTCTAAGAAGTTCACATCAAGTTAATGCAACAGGTTTAAGTGTATCAGTGGTGACAGTGGCCCGAAGACGGTGACTCTGAGATTCCCACAGTCCACAGTAAGTACAGTTCTATAGCATCAAGTACATTCACACCATTGTGCGACTCTCATCGCCACCTATCTCCACAAGTCTTTTATCTTTCCCAACTGAAAGTCCATACCCATTAAACACTAACTCTCCTTTTCCCCTCCCTGTAACTCCTGGCAACTAACATTCTACCTATGTCTCATCATAGGTAGACTACTTTAGGAACGTCAAATAAGAGGAAACATACAATATCTGCCTGTTTATGGTGGGCTTATTTCATTCATCATAATACCTGCAAGTTTCACCCCTGTTGTACATATGACAGAATTTCCTATTATTTATTTTTTTTTTTATGGTATATCAAGTGTTCATATTTCTTTTTGTTAGTCACCTGCAGTGTATCATTAGTCTTTGATGTAGTGTTCCATGATCTCTTATTTGTGTATAACACCCAGTGCTCCCATGCAGTACGTGCCCTCCTTAATACTCATCACTGGGTTTACCCATCCCCCTTTCCCCCTTCCCTCTCCCTGCTAAAACCCTCAGTTTCCTGGAGTCCATAGTCTCTCATGGTTTGTCTCCTCACTGATTTTTCTGCCTTCATGCTTCCTTTCCTTCTCCTAATGTCCTCCATGCTATTCCTTATGTTTCACAAATAAGTGAAACCATATGATAACTGACTCTCTGTTTGACTTATTTTACTTAGCATAATTTCCTCCAGTTCCATCCATATTAATGCAAAAGTTGGGTATCCATTCCTTCTGATGGCTGAGTAATATTCTATTGTATATATGGACCACATCTTCTGTATTCATTCATCTGTTGAAGGGCATCTCAGCTCTTTCCACAGTTTGACTATTGTGGACATTGCTGCTATGAACATTGGGGTACAGGTTTGGGGTAAATGCCCAGTATTGCAATTGCTGGGTCATAGGGCAACTCTATTTTTAACTTTTTGAGGAACCTTCACACTGTTTTTCAAAATGGCTATATCAACTTGCATTCTCACCAACAGTATAAGGGGGTTCCCACTTCTCCACAACATTTCCAACATTTGTTGTTTTTCCCTTGTCAATTTTTGCCATTCTAACTGGTGTAGGGTGGTATCTCAATGTGGTTTTGAATTTCCCTAATGACTAATGGTGATGAACATTTTTTTCATGTGTCCGTTAGCCATCTTTATGTCTTCTTTGGAGAAGTGTCTGTTCATGTCTTTTTCAACATTTCCTTGGTGATTCAGGGTCTTTTCTGGTTCCGTACAAGTTTTACGATTGTTTGTTTCCGCTCTGTGAAAAATGTCACTGGTATTTTGATTGCATTAAAAGTGTAGATTGCTCCAGGAAGCATGCCATTTTAACAATATTTATTCTTCCAATCCATGAGCATGGAGTTTTTCCATCTTTGTGTCTTCCTCAATTTCTTTCATAAGTGTTCTGTAGTTTCTAGACTATAGATCCTTTGCCTCTTTGGTTAGGTTTATTCCTAAATATCTTATTGTATTTGGTGCTATTGTAAATGGAATTGATTCCCTAATTTCTCTTTCTACAGTTACACTGTTAGTGTCTAGAAAAGCAACTAATTTCTGTGCATTGATTTTGTATCCTGCCACATTACTGAACTGTTGTGTGAGTTCTAGTAATTTAGGGGCAGAGCCTTTGGGTTTTCCACATAAAGTATCATGTTATCTGCAAAGAGAGAGAGCTTAAGTTCTTCTTTGCTGATTTGAATACCTTTAATATCTTTTTGTTGTCTGATTGCTGTGGCTAGGGTTTCTAGTGCTATGTTGAACAATACTGGTAATAGTGGACATCCTTGTTGTGTGCTCCCAGCTTTTCCCATTGAGAATGATATTCACTGTGGGCATTTCATGAAATTGGGGAATGTTCCCTCTATCCCTATACTCTGAAGAGTTTTAATCAAGAAATGATGCTATATTTTGCCAAATGCCTTTTCTGCATCAGTTGAGAGGACCGTATAGTTCTTCTCACTCTTCTTATTAATGTTCTATCACATTGATTGATTTGTGAATGTTGAACCATCCTTGCATCCCAGGGATAAATACCACCTGGTCATGATGGACAATCCTTTTAACGTACTGTTGGATTCTATTAGCTAGGATCTTGTTGAGAATTTGTCATCCATATTCATAAGGAATATTTTTCTAAAATTCTCCTTTTTGATGGGGTCTTTGCCTGGTTTGGGGGTCAAGGTAATGTTGGCCTCATAGAATGAGTCTGGAAGTTTTCCTTCTCTTTCTGTTTTTTGAAACAGCTTCAGGAGAAAAACTATTATTTCTTCTTTGAATTTCATGAATTTCATGAATTTGAAGTCAGGTCCTGGACTCTTGTTTTTTTGGAGTTTTTAATCACTGCTTCAATCTTGTTACTGGCTATTGGTCTAGTCAGGTTATCAATTTCTTCCTGTTTCAGGAATTGGTAGTTTATAGGGTTCCAGGAAGGCATCCATTTCTTCCATGTTGCTTAATTTATTGGCATATAAGTGTTGATAATAATTTCTAATAATTGTTTCTTTTTCCCTGGTGTTAGTCATGATCTCTCGCCTTTCATTCACAATTTTATTAATTTGGGCCCTTTTTCTTTTCTTTTGGATAAGTCTGGCCAGTGGTTTGTCAATTTTACTAATTCTTTCAAAGAACCAGCTTCTAGTTTTGTTATCTGTTCTACTGTATTTTTTCTAGTTTCTGATGCATTGATCTCTGCTCTAATCTTAATTATTTCTCTTCTTGTGCATGGCTTATGCATTATTTGTTGTTTTTTTTCTCCAGTTCTTTAAGGTATAAAGTTAGTTGGTGAATTCAGGATTTTTCTTTTCTTTCTTTTTTTTTTTTTTTTTTTTTGAGTGAGGCTTGGGTGGCTAGGTATTTCCTCCTTAGGACCAACTTTGCAGTATCCTATAGGTTTTGGACCAATGTGTTTTCATTCCCATTGGTTTCCATGAACTGTTTAAGTTTTTCTTTGATTTCCTGATTGACCCAAACATTCTCAAGCAGGCTAGTCTTGAGCTTCCAAGCGTTTGAATTTCTTCCAATTTTTTTCTTGTGATTGAATTCCAGTTTCAAATCATTGTGGTCTGAGAATATGCAGGGAATAATCTCAGTCTTTTGGTATTGGTGGAGACCTGATTTGTGACCCAGTATGTGAGCTATTCTGGAGAAAGTCCCTTCTGCACTTGAGAAGAATGAGTATTCTGTTGTTTTAGGGTGGAATGTTCTGTATATATCTGTGAGGTCCAACTGGTCCAGTGTGTCATTCAAAGCTCTTGTTTCATTGTTGATTTTTCTGATTAGATGGTCTATTGCTGAGAGTGGAGTGTTGAAGTCTCTTACTATTAGTGTATTATTATCAATATGTCTATTTTGGTTAACATTTGGATTATGTAGTTGGCTGCTCCCAGGTTGGGGGCATAGATACTTACAATTGTTAGATCCTCTTGTTGGATAGACCCTTTAAGAATATATAGTTTCCTTATGTATCTCAAACTACAGTCTTTAGCTTAAAATCTAATTTGTCTGAAATAAGAATTGCTACCCCAGCTTTCTTTTGAGGTCCATTGCATGAGAAATGATTCTCCATCCCTTCACTTTCGGTCTGAATGTATATTTAAGTTCAAAATGAGTCTTGTGTAGACAGCATATGGATGAGTCCTGCCTTTTTATCCAATCTTCAACCCTGTGCCATTTCATGGGAGCATTTAGGCCATTCACATTGAGAGTGATTATTGAAAGAGATGATTTTATTGTCATCATGTTGCCTGTGACATCCTTGTTTCTATAGCTTGTCTCTGTAAATTTCTGTTCTATATCACTCTAGGGGTATTTCTCCTTTTATAGAACCACCCTTAATATTTCTTGCAGAGCCAGCTTAGTGGTCACATATTCATTCAGTTTCTGCTGGTCCTGGAAACTCTCTATCTCTCCATCCATTCTGAGTAACAGCCTAGCTGGATAAAGTATTCTTGGCTGCATATTATTCTCATTTAGTACCCTGAATATGTCTTGCCAGCCCTTTCTGGCTTGCCAGATCTCTGTGGACAGGTCTGATGTTATTCTCATGTTCCTCTCTCTGTATGTAAGGAATCTCTTCCCCCTAACTGCCCTTAAGATGGTTGCCTTGGTTCTGAGATTTGTGAGTTTTACAATTACATGTTAGGGGATGGTCTGTTCTCCTTGATCTTGGAAGGGGTCACCTCCACCTCTAGGACACAAATGCTTGTTTCATTCCCCAGATTAGGGAAGTTCTCAGCTACAATTTGCTCAATCTAGTCCTCTCTCTCTCCCCACCCCTGTTAGAGACTCAAGCTTACACTGCATTTCATTTATAGCATTTTTAAGTTCAGCCTTAGAGAGTCTATGTTGCCTTTAATGGTTTTCTCCAGCCTAGCTATTGTCTTCATAACTGTTACCCTGAAGTTTTTCTGACATCTTGCTTATATCCATATCCATTAGGTCTGTGGGAGAGGCCATTGTCTCTGGGTCTTTTTTCTCTGTTGGGATGTCCCCCTCCTAGTCATTCTATTGAGTTGTGGTTGAGGGGTGATACCCAAAAATATCAACCACAATCCCTGGGTAAGTTTAGAACAATTGGAAGCTACTACCAAACAAACAAACAAACCAAAAAATCAAAACCCCCACAACCCGGCCAAAATGAAACCCAAGAATAAGATTTATATAATACAAAAATGAAAACAAACAAAAAGACCCACATACCAAAAAAAAAGGGGACTGGGGTGGTGAATGGAAGTTGGCTATAATCCCTCAGTGCGGGCAAGTAGTGTGTTTCAGTTCTTCTTGGGTGTATTTTGTTCTCTTTGTTAGAGATACAGGGAAATTAAAATGGTATATATATATGAAGGTAGTATTGAATAAGGAAAAAAGGACTACATGGAAGCTTTATATATATATAAAGAAAAAGAAAAAAATATGTGTGAGAAAGTTCAAGTTAAAAAGTCACTATGGAATATGTTGTATTAAACACCTAGTTGAAATGATAAGTAGGTTAAAAAAAGAAGAAACATAAGAATCAAAAGAGAGAGAGAGAGAGATAAGTTGTATCCAAGAAATATACAGGCCGTGAGACAACACCAGGAGCTTAATACACTATTTTTCCCTGGTGTTGGGATTTTACAGTTCTTTGGGACCCTGGGTTTGTTGTCCTCTTGTTATTCTAGTTTGTCTTCTGGGGAGGAGCCTGCTGCAATGTTTTTCAGTCAATCCTGCTTGGGCAGAGTTGCCTCTTAACAAGGGGCTGGGCTCCATGGAAACCGGTTTTGGGGGCTTTTGTTCTCTGGTAGCTTTTGTTCTCTGGCAGCTTTTCATGCCTTTTCAGAGGGTCAGAGCAAAGTAAACTGTCCATATCCCAACCTTCACCTTAGAGAGAAGCCACAGCCCGCTCCTCTCTGAATCCTCCAGAGCACTCCTTCTCTGTAAGTGCTGCTGAACCACAGCCTCCCACAAGTAGTGTGTGCCCCTGCTATCTCTGTCCCGCTCCCCAAACCCATGCCACCAAAGCCTTGATCAATCCTGGTCTGGGCAGGCCGGGCCCTGACGGGTGGCCAGCCCTGGGTCTGCAGGCACAGGTCCCCACCAATTCCTCTCTGGCACAGGTACGGGCTCATATAGCCCCTCGGTCCATGGGCTCAGGTCTGCACCTGTGGCAGCTGGGTCCCAGAATTTGCCCCTTAAGTCCCTCTGTTCTCTTTGAGGGCTGTTGTCAGTTCCTGCCCAGCCTGCCACCACCACTCTCCAAGCTATTGTTGGTCCCCAGGTACAGGGCACATTTGCACTGAGGTATTACTTTCCAATGGCTGGCTTCTGGTGGCTTCCTCCCACTTCTGTTTATCCTCTGACATCTGTCCATGCAATCACAACACCATCCTTCATACCTCCTGACTGATGACCTTCTGCCCCCTTAGAGATCAGACATATAATCTTATATCTCAGACTGATTTCATGGGTGCTCAACATGGCTTGGTAGATATCTAGCTAAACGCAGGGGAGTTTCAACCAAAATGGAGTCCCCCACTCCTCCACCGTCTTGACTCCCTCCATCCCCTCCTTTTAAATACTGAATATTATTCCATTGTGTGCATGTATCACATTTTGTTTATTCATTCCTCTGTTGATGGACTCTTAAGTTTCTTCCACCTTGTAGCTATTGTGAATAATACTGCTGTGAACATGGGTATACAAATATCTGTTCTACTCTCTCTTTTCATTTCTTTTGGTGAAAGTGGAACTACTGAACTATATGGGAATTTAATGCTTAATTTTTAAAATTGCCATACCACTTTCCACAGAGGCTATTTTATTTTATATTCCTAGCAGCAATACACAGGGTTCCAATTTTTCCACATCCTCTTCAATACTTATTATTTTCTGATTGTATGATAACAGCACTTAATGTGTGTGAGTTGTTTCATACTGTAGTTTTGACTTCTATTTCTCTAAATTAGATTATTGATGTTGAGCATCTTTTCATGTGGTTATTGGCCATTTGTATATCTTCTTTGGAGAAATGTCTATTCAAGTCCTTTGCACATTTTTAATTAAGTTTTTGGTTTTTTGTTGAGTTGCTGTCTCAGAAATTTACTCAATAAAGTCAGGACCTATTCTCAGTTAAAAAGTTCAAAATATGTTGCCCTAGCATGAGGCTGTCATGAAGAAGCAGGAAGCCAAGAAGGTGGCAAATCCCCTGTTTGAGGAAAAGTTCCAAAATTTTACCACTGGACAGGGCATCCAGCCCAAAAGGGACTTCACTGACTTTATCATATGGCCCCACTACACCCAGTTGCAGAGGCAAAGGGCTATCCTTTATAAGCGGCTGGAAGTACTCCTGTGGTTAACTAGTTTACCCAGGCCTTGGACAATCAAATTGCTACTCAGCTGCTTAAGCTGGCCTGGAAGTACAGACCAGAGAAAGCAGAGATTATTGGCCTGGGTTGTGAAGAAAACAGCCTGGCAAAGGGAATGTCCTCACTGAGACCACTGTTTTACCACTGTCCTTTGAGTGAGGGTTAACACTGCCACCACCTTGGTGGAAAACAAGAAGTCCATACTGGTGGTGACTGTACATGTCATGGATCCCCTCAAGCTGGTTGCTTTCTTGCCTGCCCTTTGCCATAAGATGGGGGTCCCTACTGTATTTTCAAGGGGAAAGCCAATCTGGAGCATCTGGTCCACAGAGTTGCTGAACCACACAGGTCACCTGCACACAGGTTAACTCAGAAAATGAAGGGGTTCTGGCTAAGCTCCTGGAAGCTACCAGGAGACCAATTACAATGACAGATTTGATGAAATCCTTCACTGGGTCTGCAACATTGTGGGTCCAAAATCTGTGGCTCCCATTACCAAGCTGGAAAAGGTAAAGGCAAAAGAATTTGTCACCAAACTGGGTTAAATGTACATTGTTGAACTTTCTATATATACAAATAATAAAAATTGTCCTTCAAAAAAAGTCCAAAATTCCCTCAATTATTTTGCTTCCCCTTTTGCTTCTCCCTGGGGTGGTATCTAGGTGGAGATCTAGACCAAGGCAAGCAGCTACAATAAATTCACTCTATATATGCATGACTGAAGCTTACTTCTTGCTCAGAGCAAGCCCATTCTAGCTTGGCAGGGGTATTTTCCACAAGATAATTCAGGGAAGAAGGTTCTGCCTTTGTATAGGACCTTATTATCTCTATTTAACTCTATGTGAGTAGAACATGTATATGGCAGGGACACTTTCTTCTAAAAAGCCTTGATCTGGAAATGCAAATACCAGTGGTGTTCACATTCTAGTCACCTGCCAGCCACATCTAACTGGAAGGAAGTCCACGAACTATAGCCCTCACCGGAAGAGCAAGTGGTTTCTGGTAAACAGTTCAAATCCCCACCACTCATGGAGACTGGAAGGAGAGTTTTACAATGTGCCGCCCCAAATCATCTCTGGCCTTGTTGAGATGTCTCCATCCACTTGTCCCTGCTGGTCTCAGTCCCTGCTTCAGCCATTTTGACACAACTGTCCTGCCTGGCCTTTGGGCACCTGTCATTCAAATCATTCCCAGCATGGGCAAAATCCTGCAGTCTTTACCCTGTGCTCATTTCTCACACCCCCAGGACACCTCTGCCACTAAACACAGGGAGACTCTTCTTCCAAAAAAGTGTAAGCTGTGAGGAACTAGTGAGCACAGTCTCAAATTTCCCTCTGACTAGACATATACCTAACTGACCACCCCATATTGGGTGACAGGCCCTCACAAGGTGGTATCATTTCAGAGAAGTAATATTTTTCAAATAACAATCTTTTCCTAGGGGATTTTCATTCCTCTTCTCCCATTGTTTTCCCCCAAGGAGGAGGTAACAGTGAACAGTCCTTAAGCTCCTTTAAAACAACCAGGGGTAGCTCTGTTGGTTAAGAATCAGACTCTTGGTTTCACCTCAGGTTGTGATCTCATGGGTCGTGGAATGAAGCCTGCTCCACGCACAGTAGGGAGTCTGCCTGAAGCCTCTCTCCCTCTGCCCCTCACCCTACTCCTGCATCCTCTGTCTCAAGTAAATAATCTTTTTAAAAAATTAAATAAATAAATAAAATAAACAACCTCTCCCTTTTTCTCTCCAGAGTTCTCTCTTAAATCTCTAAAATAAAAAGCTCTTTGATTTCAGACTGTTGTGCTCATTACCAATTTAATCCATTCAGTGCTTCAAATGTCCTTATTTTAGGAGGCAGTATGTTCTTCCCTTCCTCCAATCTTTGAATGCCATTGAGCCAATGGGCAGAAAACAGATGGGCAAAAGAATAATTGTGAGAGAAAAATTCTGTTTCAAAGCCTCCTGATTTGTCCTACCACATTCACCTTCGAATCTAGCTTTTTTACCTAAAAATTATTCCATGAGACTTTTCCAAGGCCTATTGGGAATTATTTGAAAATGCAATTTTGTCACAACAAGAAACAAGCTGAACAAACAAAATCACAATTATTCCTTGAGCCATCAGAGAATTGAAGTCAGGCAAACTGTTCTGAAAATGTGAGAGAAAGATACAGAGGACCATATCTTACCAGCTGCAGAAGTCCACAGCTGGAGCTCACTAATTGGTAGGAACACTTAACTAAAACTGATGAACTCTGAAGGTTCAGTGTAGATCAAATACTTAAGGGTTAAAACTCTTAAGTACTTAAGAGTTAAAAACTCTGGGTCCAATCTTAGGGGATGCTCCACACTTTCATGGGTTTTATGTCCAGGAGCTCCATCAGGTTCTCAGGGTGCAGCTTGAAGGACAATCCCCTCAAACTTCCCACAGAGGGAGGATAAAAGTAACTATTTTGAGGGGCGCCTGGGTGGCTCAGTGGGTCAAACCCTCTGCCTTCGGCTCAGGTCAGGATCCCAGGGTGCTGGGATCGAGTCCCACATCAGGCTCTCTGCTCAGCAGAGAGCTTCCCTTAAAAAAAAAAAAAAAAAAAAAAAAAAGTAACTATTTTGAAATACATCTGCCTTCAAGGGAAACTTTCACCAGAGCCTAACCAACTTGGGTTATGGCACAGCTCAGCCAATGTGGGTGAAGGGAAATGCCAAACTCCAGCCCCCTTTAGCCTTTCTGTCTCACCTGTGGGAGGACAGAGCTGAAAAGCACCTGTGAAGGTCACAGCACAGGGCTCACTAACAGGCTGAGATCTAATCATAATACAATGAAGGACTTACCCTCCCCTACACCTCACCACCCTTACAGATAGAGCACCTGTATAATAATGAGGAATTATACCTGAAAAAGAAGCAGAGCTCAGATCCTATTTAAGAAGGATTCTATAGAAATCCAAAGATAACAGGGAAGACAGAAACAAGGATGTTAGAGGAAATTTAAGCCTCTGACCCCTATAGCTTCAGCAAACAGTAAATACAACTTAACTCCTAGACAGATAAACATAAAACCTTACACAAAAAACCTATTTACCTCAATTCCTATTACCTGGAACATCATTTCTAGCTTCAACAAAAAATTACAAGGCATACTCAAAGCCGAAAACAGTTTAAAGAGATAAAACAAGTATCAGAACCAGACTCATATGGCAGAGATGTTGGAATTATCAGACTGGGAATTTAAAATAACTATGAATAATGTAGTACGGGCTTTAATGGAAAAGTCGACAATATTTAAAAACACATGGATAAAGTAAACAAGGAGCTGGAAACACTAACAAAGTACAAAGGGAAATGCTAGAAATTAAAGAAAAAGCATTGTAATAGAAATTAAGAATGTCTTTGATGGTCTTATCAGTAGAGTAGGCATGGCTGAAGAAAGAATCAGTGAGTCTGAAGATATGTAAAAACAATTTCAATTGTTTTTTTATTTTGTACTAGCTATTTTTAATTCTTATTCTTTAAATTATTTGTTCTTCCTGTCCATTTAAACTCTGTGTCAAATCACTTCTCTTTTTTATATCAATATTTGATCCTGAGAGAAAAACTCACTAAAATACATGAGTATTGGGGGCGGTACCTGTTTACACAGGTAGACAGACACAGAAAAAGAATAATATGAGGAAAAACTAAAGAGAAAAATAACTGGAAATTAGACTAATAAAGTATAAGAAAATATACAAATCATTACTGAAGGAAAAAATAAATCAGAAATAAAAATAGACAAATAGATCTAAGGGCAGGGATGATACTGAAAAGAAACAACAGAGTCAGAATACCCATAAGTCACATAAATCAAATGAAAAATAGGATCATTAGAATTGATACTCAAGGATGCAGGGAAGTTCATGCAAATATACAGAGCAGGAGTTATAAAAAGTGTATCTGATATCCAGGATCTATACAGAACTCCTCAAACTCAACACACACAAAACAGATAATCATATCCAAAAATAGGCAGAAGATATGAACAGACACTTCTCCAATGAAGACATACAAATGGCTAATAGACACATGAAAAAATGTTCATCATCACTAGCCATCAGGGAGATTCAAATTAAAACCACATTGAGATACCACCTTACACAGTTAGAATAGCCAAATTATTAAGACAGGAAATAACATGTGTTGGAGAGGATGTGGAGAAAGGGGAACCCTCTTACACTGTTGGTAGGAATGCAAGTTGGTGCAGCCACTTTGGAGAACAGCGTGCAGATTCCTCAAGAAATTAAAAATAGAACTTCCCTATGACCCTGCAATTGCACTACTGGGTATTTCCCCCAAAGATACAGATGTAGTGAAAAGAAGGGCCATCTGTACCCCAATGTTCATAGCAGCAATGGCCACAGTCGCCAAACTGTGGAAAGAACCAAGATGCCCTTCAACGGATGAATGGTTAAGGAAGATGTGATCCATATACATGATGGAGTATTATGCCTCTATCAGAAAGTATGAATACCCAACTTTTGTAGCAACATGGATGGGACTGGAAGAGATTATGCTGAGTGAAATAAGTCAAGCAGAGAGAGTCAATTATCATATGGTTTCACTTATATGTGGAGCATAACAAATAACATGGAGGACATGGGGAGATGGAGAGGAGAAGGAAGTTGAGGGAAATTGGAAGGGGAGATGAACCATGAGAGACTATGGACTCTGAAAAACAGCCTGAGGGTCTTGAAGGGGCGGGGGGTGGGAGTTGGGGGAACAAGGTAGTGAGTATTAGGGAGGGCACGTGTTGCAGGGAGCACTGGGTGTGGTGAAAAACAATGAGTACTGTTAAAGCTGAAAAGAAATTTTTTAAAAAGTGCATCTGAAATTTTAATGAGGTGTGTAGATGGGCAGTATGATGTAGAGAGAAGAACAAGGCTTCTGAGTTAGACTGTTAAATAAATTAGGTCATTCCTTTCAGATGCATGAACTTTGTAGGGTAAATTAACTGCTGTGCCCATTTCCCCAACTCTCGAATGGGAATAATAGTAGGTACTTTTATTATAGTACCTACCTCAAACCATCATTGAGACTTACATGAGTTAGAGCATGTAGAGTACCTAAAAGAGTACCTGGAATGTAATAGTTTGCTTTCATTATTACTACATTATTGCTTTCATTATTATTACTACAATTGTTTAGAATGCAAGATTGTGGAAAATAGGAACCATATCTTTGTCATTTTTATATTCCACCCAGCAGATTGGCTGACACATGGTAAGTATTCATCACATGCACACTACTGAGTGAGAGAGGAATATAATCTTATCACTATCTCTATCACTATGACAATGGCTTTAGGGTCCCTAGTAGAACAAGAGCTGCTTCTCTTAAAGAAATGATTATAACCTTGGAGAAATTGTTCATGTAATTTTAGAATGTCCATTGTTCATTTTGCCCAGCCAAGGCAGGAAGGGATAAGTGGTTTGACATTTGCCTTAGTTGTAAAAAAGGCAGACTAATTTGATTTCAGCTGAGATACTAAAAGATGAGATATTTCTAAATGGTGCAAAAATACTAAAATACTTAATTCTTGCTACAACTGTAATTTATATGATTGAGGCTTAAAAAGAGAAATAAACACAATTATATATAACACTCTCTGATGAGGTGAGATTTTCAAGGCTCTTACCTATATAAGAGTGATGTGAAGTAATAGGTAGAATCTAAAATTATGGCTGCAAACAAACTAAAATACAATACAGAGGACAATAAAGGGCAATAAAATAAATCTTTTGCTTATTTCTTACTGTCACTTGTGGCTGGTGGTAGGATATTAATAGAAAGCATACAGAAAGTGAAATATATTATCTTCTAATATGAGTTCATCTCCTGTGTTAAGGAGAAATATTTTTAGACTGAAAGTACATAAAGAACTATGTAAGGAAAATAGAAACCTAATGTCGGTAAAGAGATTAGAAGAGATTTCATGAAATCACAAGAAAAATGGAGCTGCAGTGTTCTTAGAAAAGTTTTCACTACCTCAGCCGAGCTCTCTACCTATGCTCCCCTTTCCCTCAACTGGAAGAGTAGCTCAGCTCAGGAGAAGCTTGCAGGAGAGTAAAGTGTGTGCACCACACACCAGTTCACTGGGGGATGTTCTCTCCTGGTAACCAGGATGCTCCTGACCCCTATTCGTACTCTCGAGAGGCCAGCTTATTCCTGTGGTCAGACAGTTGCCTGATGGGCGTGTAATGAAAGTGACAGTAAATTTGTCCAGATGGAGGTGAGAGCTATTTCACTCAGGCTATGGTGAAGCCTGTTCCAGGAACTTCCATTGTCCTGGGTACAGTGTCTCTCTCCTCCAAAACACAGTTTATGGCTCCCTTCTTGTATGACCCATGCGCTCTGGTCACACATTTGCTCTCTGGATAGATTACTCTCAAGCTGCTTAGCTTTCTGCTTCCTAAACGACAGTCCGTCTATAGTACTGCTTCCCTGAGACTTTGGGATGTGGACCTATTCATTTTTCTCTTAAAGAACAGAATTATTTCTAAACAATTCTCCAGATATTACAGAAAGATTTTGCAAGATTAAGTACCATGGTTGTCCAAGGTTACACAGCTAGTAAGTGGAAGAACTAGAACTTGAGCCCCAGTTAGTATGTCCTTAAACTATGTTCTTTTCACTATGCAATGCTACACATACCAAAAGTTAGAAACAAAGAGACTATATTGAATAACAGAATTGGATTTTAAAAAACACCAAGATAAATTGGAACATTGTGCTGAACTATTAGGATGAAATTTATTAAGAACAAATGTAAGCCCCTGTACTTAGTTAATAACAAAGGTGCACAAGTACAAAGCACAGCATGTCAAGAAAAACAAAATTTTGTTTTGTTTTTATAAACTCCATTTGCGTCATGCCTATGACTTTACTCCACATTGTCCCTCCCCCAAACACTAAAGTTTGCTTACAGAAATTTAGCTTTTAGATTCCCAGGGCTCTCTGCCCTGCATCCCAGCTCCCCAGAGTGCAGCCTTGTGCTGGGAACCCAGCTTCAAGTAGCATACAGGTGGTACAGATTTGGGCAACCAGAATGACAAAGGGATTGATCTTTCTGGTATTTGAGGAATCTTGGAAGGTCTGGGGATTTAGCCTGGAGAAGAAGAAGAAAATTCACAGGAAAATGATACCTGAAGAGCTATCCAACAAGAGAACAGATTGTCACCAGAACCCAAAGAAGGAATCAAGGGACCCAGTTCTGTTCAATCTAACAACTGACTTCCTAGAGAAACAGCGGTTCATGAGGGTAGTTAGAAGTAACACTTCAGGGGCACCTAGGTGGCTCAGATCAGGTGACCTGATCAGCTCAGGTCATGATCCTGGAGTCCCAAGGATCTAGCCCCATGTGGGGCTCCCTGATCAGCAGGGAGTCTCCTTCTCCCTCTCCCTCTGCTTGTGCTCTCTTGCTCACTCACTCTCTCAAATAAAATCTTTAAAAAAAAAAGTGAGCCTTCAGACTCTAACATACCTACTGTTGAATCCCAGCTTCACCTCCACATTCTGAGCCCTGTATATCTCTTCACTGTGAAGGATGAAGCTAACAGCATCTTCTTGACGATTGCTAAGAATTAAATGAAATGGACCTAAGATGCTTAGCACAATGCCAGACAGAATTAAATTTCTCCATAACTGTCAGCTACAACTGTGTTATTATTTCCCTAACCTCCAAGCTGCCCAAGGAAGCAATGGAGGGATTCATGACTACTTTTCAGAGGACTCTTCTGAGGCCGAGGCCTTCATTTCTATTTGAGAGTTAAATCAGAAAGATTTACACAACCGAAAACACCACATAAAACAATAGTCTTATTAACAAGAATACGTTGACGGAAGTCTCTGGTAAAAGTACAATTTGCCAACAGTAAGAAGGGGCTAGAAGTGGGCAGCATTCTGTGGGGCACACGTTCAGCTGTGCTGGTCTGTGTCCAGCTCTGATTTGGTATCTAGAGGATCCATCCCAAGAGTAGGGGGCCAAACCAAAGCCTTAGTCACATTGTTAAAATAACTAACCACATCCCAGAGCTGGGCACTAGGGAAGGGTAAAGATTTTGTTTGTCTTTTTAAACTCTAGTCAACTACAGGTCAGAGTTTGGAAATGACTTTGTCAAGGCAGCCATTCTAGGAATACGCAAGTTGTGGCAGGAAACAAGAGATGGTCTAAGCTGAGGCTGGAGATGTGGAGAATATAGTCTGGCCCCAATCCAGAAAACCTAGGTACAGCAGGGCTTCACCCACCTCAAGTTATTCAATTAGATCAAATTAGGAACCAGGACTCACCACAAATTAGCAAAGCAGATGGGCGAAGGAAGGGCATTGCAGCCAGGGCTTATCATGGCAAGTTTTTACTTCTAGCGGAGACTTCCAATGTCACTCCATCAAGTCACTTCTTTAGAGTCAAGCCTGCAGTCTCTTAATATAGACGGAAAGCAAAAGAATTCATACCAGAGGCTCTCAGCTATACCTAAAAATGAATGGGGGTGCTGGTTAAAAATGCTACTGTTGAAGTCACCCCCAGAATTAAACCCTAGGAAATTCTGCTGCAGGTGGTATGCAAAGCACATTCTGATAAAGCAATTATTGGGATGAGGGCATGGATATGTGCCTGAACCCATGCCAAGATGCCATTGACTTTGACACAAACTCCTCACAGGTAGTCTCTTGTCTTTAGAGAAAATCACTTTTCTTTTGAGCACCTTAAGCTCTTTTATGGAAGAAGAGGTTATAAGGGACCTGCATTGCTTTCTATTGAAAAAAAAATTGGAAACTAATCTTGTTTTGCTTCAGGATGAAATGAAGAGTACTAATTGGACCTTTTGTTTTCTTTGTCCTGATATTTCATTTTTGTAAGAAAGTGAGTATCAAGCAAAATACAAATTGATGTAGAAAATTCTGCTTAACTCAGCAATATCTCCAAAAGTAAAAGCAGCTCTAGGAACAGAAAAATCCCCAAGGATACACACCATGCCTGCTTTGCACAATGGGGCCAACATGGAGCCACCACCCACCCTCACTCCCACCACACACCCAGGTAACACAGGTCATACCTTACAAAGCCCAGTAAGGACAAACTTTTGTTTTACCTAACCTCTTCTTTCACATCTTTTTTTCCTTTTAAACAACTTTAATTTATATTCCAAACAATTCACCTATTCAGTGGCTTTTGGAATATTATAAACTTTTAAAAATTGTGGTAAATATGTATGCAACATAAAAATTGCTATTTTAACTACTTTTAAGTGTATGATTCAGCAAGTGGCATTGAGTACAATCACAGTGTTGTACAACCATTACCACTATCTATTTCCAAAACATTTTCATCTCCCTGAACAGTAACCCAGTGACCATTAAACATTAACACTCTCTCCTCTCCCCACAACCCCTGGAAACCACCATTCTACTTACTGTTTCTATGAATTTGCCAGTCCTAAGTACTTCATAGAAGCTGAATCATATAACATTTGTCTTTTTGTGTCTGGATTCTTTCACTTGGTATATTTTCAAGGCTTATTCCTAGTAAAGTAAGTATCTGAATTTCATTCCTTATTATGGCTGAGTAATATACCATTGTTTAAACTACAGTTTATTGCTTCTTCTGTAATGGGCACTTGGGTTGTTTCCACCTCTTGGTAATTGTGAAAATGCTGCTTTGAATATTCATGTACAAGCATCTGCTTGAGCTCCTATTTTCAGTGCTTTTAGGTATATCCCTAGGAGTGGAATTGCTGGATGATGTGGTAAGTCTATGTTTAGCTTTTTGAGGAACTACCAAACTGTTTTCCAGAGTGGCTGCAACATTTTACATTCACACCAGCAACATAAAAGGCTTCCAATTTTCCATATCCTCCAAAAAAGACTGTAAGCATTTTAGTATATGTGAACTGGTATCTCTTGCGGTTTTGATCTGCATTTCTTTAATGACTGGTGATGTGGAACATGTTTTCATGTACTTATTGGACATTTGCACATCATCTTTGGAGAAATCTCCATTCAAGTTGTTTGCCCATTTTTGAATTGGTTAGTTTGTCTCTTGTTGAGGCATAGGGGATCTTTATATATTAAGCCCTTGCTAGATAGCCAATTTCCAAATATATTCTCCCATTTGGTAGATTGGGAGACTTTCATTTTCTTGATAATGTCCATTGATTAAGAAATGTTCATTTAAAATCTGTACATGTCAACCAGTAGCTCAGTAGATTCTTTATCACTATGAGATATCACAGAGAAACTATGAAAGGAAATATAGGATTGTTAAGATCTGGCTTTTTCCTAAATTACTGATGAATTTTATAAACCCCTCGATGGACAAGAAGTCTTGGGAGAACTATTTACATTTCTTACCAGTTTACTACTGCCGATGAGAGTGTTTCATCGGAATACACATTGTTTTTCTTTCATGTCCCAAATCTGATTCTCAGCCTTAACTTTGGGGGGTTCCCAAGCTAGTGTGATGGGGGCCCTATGATAAAGGAAGACAGTTTTTGATGTTTTAAAATGATAATTTAAGGGAAAAACGTGTTTTTAATGCTTGTATTGTTTTTTTCCTTGCTTTTTTGCACTTAGATTTTCCCTCCCACCTTGCTGGTGGCTTTTGTTTTCAGGTTTAATGCTTGATATTAAATGTAGAATTTTTCTTTGTTCCTAATTTTCTCTCCCTCTCTTTTTTTCCCCACTGGAATGTCCATTAAAGCTTATAAAAGTGATACTGTTTAAAAATATATATTCTGAGCCAAAAAACTCTGAAAAGAAATGATTTTCAGGTGACTTCTGGCTTTCAATAACAAAAAAAAGTTTGTAAACCACATTGTTTTAATTCACATTGGGAAAAACTTCAATGAACCAACTCTATTGATAATTTTGTAATAATGTGTTTACTCTATTAAACAACTTCTATATTATATCTTCAAATATATCTTAGGTATTTTCCCAACATGTAAGAGGCCAACATTCATATGTTGTAACTGCAGAAAATAAATCAATGTGAATAATTTGTTTTGCAGGGGTCATATAGCCAACTGGTCCAACAATAAACATGAAACTTGGGATTTAGAGCACCTCATCTTGTAATCATGCCCCACCCCAACTTATTAAAGTAATTAGGACACAAGCAGACCTTGAAGATGGGAACAGAATCCTCCTATCTTGGCTAACATCGAAATTGACTTCATCCTGAAGTCAGCAGCCGGGGGACAGGGTGGGGGTGGAGGAATGTGGGTGGAAGCTAATGGCTGGGTTATGATGACTTGTCTTAAGATTTTCCACCTCTCATGGAAGGTACCAAGATTGTTCTCTGACAAATAAGATGCTCTAAGTCTCTTGAACTCTTCAGCCAGCACTATGAGCTGTCTACCTTTTCAACACTCCCCCTTCATTCCTCTTATTTACTATGTGTAATAACACAGAAGCACTGCTTAAACCTTTACCCACTCATTCCTGACTTCTCAGGCAAATTTGAATAGTAATTGTGAAAGACAAAAGCAAAGCAGAAAAAAAATACGTGACTTGATAAAACGGGTATCCTGAAGAGAAGCAAAACCTGACATCCTGAGCCTGACAATCTTCTAATCATCTGTTAGCATTAACTTCTGTATTGTTTTCAACCTTTTTGACAATGATCTATAGTAAGAAATATGTTTTATATTGTGACCACACACACGTACACACATGTACACACAACTTTTATATAATTTTATATTTATATATTTATGTGGTTATATATTATATATTTATATGAAAATATATATTATATATATACATAATCAGTGCTTTGCAACATGCCATGCACTCTGATATTTTAACTTTGCTTTATTCTGATTATTGAGAAAATTCTGGTTGTGATTCACATAATTGATTTCAAAGCCTACTCCTGGACTACAGTAATTTAGAAATCACTAGGCTACTTTCACAAGGCAGTGAGTATGAGTGTTCTCCTCTTACTGCTAAAATCTTCAGTTTCCCTTTTGGGCTACTTCTTGGAAAGTCATTTGACTTCCTGGTAAAGAACATTTCTGATAGGCTACAGATCAGATGTAGAATGCACTCACACATGTGTTCTGTCAAGTTTCCCCAGTCTCTTTAGCTCAGGATACAAAGATTATGCAAACCTAGGTGGTCAATAGTGTTGGAGCAGGTGCAGAAAGCTCACTTGAAAGTCTGTCTTCCATTGCCAGTGGCACTGTGGAGGCTTGGCTTGAGCTGGCCATGGCCCTTTCATTCTGGGGCCTGCATACATTTTATTTTTTATTTTCATTTTTTCCAGAGGTGTAATTAACATATAACATCATATTAGTTTCAGGTACATAATATCATGATTCAGTTTTTGTATATATTATGAAACAATCACCACAAGTCTAATGAACATCCATCATCATACATAGTTACAAAATTTTCTTTCTTGTGATGAGAACTTTTTAGAACTGCTGTCTTAGCAACTTCCAGATATGCAATATGGTATTATTAACTACAGTCATTGTGATGTAATTACATCCTCAGGACTTAAAATAACTGGAAGTTTGTACCTTTTGACCCTTTTATCCATAATGCCTATAGCCTACCACCCACCTCTGACAACCATCAATCTCTTCTCTTTATTTATGAGTTTTTTTTCATTCTACATATAAATATGGTCATAAAACAAGGATGTCCTTGTCTTATTCATTTTTTTTTCCTTGTCTTATTCATGATCTCAGAGGAAAACCTTTCAGTTTTTCACCATTCTGACGTCAGCTGTGAGTTTTATTATTTTGAGATACATTACTTCTATACTGACTTCATTGAGAGTTTTTATCATAAATAAATTTTGAATTTTGTCAAATGCTTTTTCTGCATCTATTGAAATAATCATCAGATTTTTATGCTTGATTTTGTTAATATGTTGCGTCACATTGATTGAGTTTGTGGATGTTGAACCATCCTTGCATCCCTGCAATAAAAGCTATTTGATCGTGGTGTATGATCCCTTTAATGTATTATTGAATTTGATTTGTTAATATATTTGTTAAGGATTTTTGCATTTATGTTCATCAAGGATACTGATCTGGGATTTTCTATTCTTGTGGTACCCTTGAATAGTTTTTGTATCAGGGTAATACTGGCCTTATAAATTCCCTCTTCTACTTCCTTTGGAAGAGTTTGAGAAGTGTTGATATTAATTTTTCTTTGAATTTGTGGACTTTTGTTTGTAGGGAGATTTTTGATTATTGACTCAATCTCCTTATTAATAATGAGTCCGTTGAGTTTCTATTTCTTCATGATTCAGTCTTGGTGGGTTGTATATTTCTAAGAATTTATCCACTTTTTCTAGATTGTCAAATTTGTTGGTGCATAAATATTCCTAATATTCTCTTATGATTCCTTGTATTTTTGTGGTATCAGTTGTAATATCTCTTTTTTTATTTCTGACTTTTTTTTTTTCTGGCAAATCTAACTAGTTGATTTTGTTTATCTTTTCAAAGAGCCAGTTCTTAGTTTCATTGATCTTTTCTGTTGCCTTTTAAGTCTCTATTTCATTTATTTATGCTCTGATCTTTGTTGTTTCCTTCCTTCTACTAATTTTGGGCTTCATTTGTTCTTTTCTATTTCCTTGAGGTATAAAGGTTGTTTATTTGAGATTTTTAATCTTTCTCTTTTTTTGGTAAGATTTATTTATTTTAGAGAGAGAGAGCAGGAGCAACAGAGAGGGAGAGAGAATGTCAAGCAAATTCCACACTGAGCATGGAGACTGACGTGGGGCTCAATCTCACAACTCTGAGATCATGGCCTGAGCTGAAACCAAGAGTCATGTGCTTAACTGACTGTGCCACCTGGTTCTTTCTTGAAGTAGGCATTTATGCTATGAACTTCCCTCTTAGAACTGCTTTACTCCACTGTGTAAGTTTTGGTATGGCTGTATTTCCATTTTCTTTTTCTTTTCTTTTAATTCCATTATAATTGGCATACATTGTTATATTAGTTTCAGGTGTACAATATAGTGATTCAACAATTCTATATATTACTTAGTGCTCATGAAGATCAGTGTACTCTTAATCCCCACCACCATCCCCTTGACCACCTCTCCTCTGGTTAACTATCAGTTTGTTCTCTATAGTTAAGAGTTTCATTTTCTCCCTTTGTTTATTTGTTTTGTTTCTTAAATTTCATATATGAATGAAATCATATGGTATTTGTTTTTCTTTGACTGGCTTATTTCACTTAGTATTATACTCTCTAAATCCATTCATGTTGTTGCAAATGGCGATTTTTATTCTTCTTTATGGCTAAATAATATTCCATTATATATATATGTACCATCTCTTTTTTATCCATTCATGTACTGATGGATACTTGGGCTGCTTCCATAATTTGGCTATTGTAAATAATGCTGCTATAAATATAGGGGTGTGTATATCCTTTCAAATTAGCTTTTTTCATATTCTTTAAGTAAATACCCTGTAGTGGAATTACTGGATCATAGTTATATTTTTATTTTTTTTTAAGATTTTTATTAATTTATTTGACAGAGAGAGGTCACACACAAAGGATATACACACCCCATTTTTAATTAGATTATTTGGGGATTTCTTGCTGTTGAACAGTATAAGTTCTTTACATATTTTGGATACTAATCCTTTATCAAATATGTCATTTGCAAACATCTCCAATTCAGTACATTATCTTTTAGTTTTATTGGTTGTTTCCTTTGCTGTATAGAAACTTTTTATTTATATATATATAGATAGAAACTTTTATATATATATATATAGAAACTTTTTATTTCAAGGTAGTCCCACTGCTTTATTTTTGCTTTTATTCCCTTGTCTCAGGAAACAGATATAGAAAAATGTTGTTACAGTTAATGTCAGAACAATTACTGCCTGTGTTTTCTTCTAGGATTTTTATGGTTTCAATGTCTCATGTTTAGGTCCTTAATCCATTATATTTCCATTTTCATTTGTCTGAAGGTATTGCTTTCTCTTTTGATTTATGTGCTGATCCATTGGTTGTTCAGTAGCATGTTCTTAAATCTCCACATATTTGTTAATTTTCCTGCTTTTCTTCTTATAATTGATTTCTAGTTCTATATGATTTTGGTCAGAAAAGAAGCTTAAAATAATTTCAGTCTTCTTAAATTTATTAACACTTATTTTGTGGCCTACACTATGATCTCTCCTGGAGAATGTTCTATGTGCACTTGAGAAAAATGTGTTTTCTGTTACTTTGGATTATCTATATATCCATATATAGAGATAACAGATATCTAGATATCTGTTATGTATCTGTGAACTCCAACTGGTCTGTATAAATCTGTTAAGTCCATCTGTTCTAATGTGTTGCTTAAGGCAAATATATCCTTATTGGCTTTCTCTCTGGAGGATCCATCTACTGATGAAAGTGAGGTATTAAAGTGCCCTAATATTAATGTGTCACTACCTGTTTTCCTCTTTAGGTCTATCAATATTTGATTTATATATTTAGGCACTCCTATGTTGGGTACCTTAATATTTATAAATGTTATATCCCCTTGTTGAATTGACCCCTTTATCATTACATAGTGCCTTTCTTTGTCTCTTATTATAGTTATGTTACATTTTCATGGAATATCTCTTTCCATCACTTCACTTTCAGTCTATGTGTGTCCTTACATTGGAAATGAGTCTCTTATGGGAAACAAATAGATGGGTCTTGTTTTTTTTGTTGTTGTTGTTTTTTAAGTTCATTCAGTCACTCCCTGTCTTTGATTAAAGAATTTAGTCCATTTACTTTGAAAGTAATTATTGATAGGTGTGTTCTCATTGTCATTTTGTTAATTATTTTCTTACTTTTTAAAATTTTTCTCTCTGTTCCTTTCTTCTCTTGGTGTCTTTGTGGTTTGGTATTTTCTTTGGTGGTATGTTCTGATTCCTTTCTCTTTCTCTTTAGTATCTACTAGATGTTTTTGCTTTGTTGATACCATGAGGCTTACATATAGCAATATATATAAAAGTCTATCTTAAATTGTTAACTTAAGTTTGAATGTATTCCAAAGCTCTTCCTTTTTTATCTCTCCCCTCCTGTGTTTTATGTTTTTGTCACATTTCACATCTTTTTTGTCTTGCGTATTCCTTAATGAATTATTGTATAGTTTTTTTTATTATTTTTGTCTTTTAACCATGATACTAACTTTAGAGTGAATAATAAACAATCTTTACTATATATTTAATTCTACGAGTGAAATTTTTATTTTCATTTTTTCTTAGTATTTATTAATGGCCTTTCTTTTCAGGTTAAAGATGTTTCTTTAGCATATCTGTAGAGCCAATTTAGCATGGATTAGCAAATTTAGCTTTTGCTCCTCTGGAAATCTCCTTATGTCTCCTTCAGTTCTGAATGAAAACTGCTGGGTAGAGTATGATTGGGAGTTTGTGTTTTGTTTTGTTTTTTCCTCCGCACTTTGAATTTTTTTTTCTTAATTTTTATTTATTTATTTTTTCAGCGTAACAGTATTCATTGTTTTTGCACAACACCCAGTGCTCCATGCAACACGTCCCCTCCCTATTACCCACCACCTGGTTCCCCCAACCTCCCACCCCCCGCCCCTTCAAAACCGTTAGGTTGTTTTTCAGAGTCCATAGTCTCTCATGGTTCACCTCCCCTTTCAATTCCCCTCAACATCCTTCTCCTCTCCATCTCCCAATGTCCTCCATGTCATTTGTTATGCTCCATAAATAAGTGAAACCATATGATAATTGGCTCTCTCTGCTTGACTTATTTCACTCAGCATAATCTCTTCCAGTCCCATCCATGTTGATACAAAAGTTGGGTATTCATTCTTTCTGATGGAGGCATAATACTCCATCATGTATATGGACCACATCTTCCTTATCCATTCATCTGCTGAAGGGCATCTTGGTTCTTTCCACAGTTTGGCGACCATGGCCATTGCTGCTATAAACATTGGGGTACAGATGGCCCTTCTTTTCACTACATCTGTATCTTTGGGGGAAATACCCAGTAGTACAATTGCAGGGTCATAGGGAAGTTCTATTTTTAATTTCTTGAGGAATCTCCACACTGTTCTCCAAAGCAGCTACACTAACTTGCATTCCCACCAACAGTGTAAGAGGGCTCCCCTTTCTCCACATCCTCTCCAACACATGTTGTTTCCTGTCTTACTAATTTTGGCCATTCTAACTGGTGTAAGGTGGTATCTCAATGTGATTTTAATTTGAATCTCCCTAATGGCTAGTGATGATGAACATTTTTTCATGTGTCTGATAGACATTTACATGTCTTCATTGGAAAAGTGTTCATATCTTCTGCCCATTTTTTGATATGATTATCTGTTTTGTGTGTGTTGAGTTTGAGAAGTTCTTTATAGATCCTGGATATCAACCTTTTGTCTGTACTGTCATTTGCAAATATCTTCTCCCATTCTGTTGGTTGCCTTTTTGTTTTGTTGACTGTTGCCTTTGCTGTGCAGAAGCTTTTGATCTTGAAGTCCCCAAAGTTCATTTTCACTTTTGTTTCCTTTGCCTTTGGAGACATATCTTGAAAGAAGTTGCTGTGACTGATATCGAAGAGGTTACTGCCTATGTTATCCTCTAGGATTCTGATGGATTCCTGTTTCACATTGAGGTCTTTTATCCATTTTGAGTTTATCTTTGTGTATGGTGTAAGAGAATGGTCGAATTTCATTCTTCTACATATAGCTGTCCAGTTTTCCCAGCACCATTTATTGAAGAGACTGTCTTTTTTCCACTGTATATTTTTTCCTGTTTTGTCGAAGATTATTTGACCATAGTGTTGGGGGTCTGTATCTGGGCTCTCTACTCTATTCCACTGGTCTATGTGTCTGTTTTTATACCAGTACCATGCTGTCTTGGTGATCACAGCTTTGTAGTAAACCTTGAAATCAGGTAATGTGATACCACCAGTTTTGTTTTTGTTTTTCAACATTTCCTTAGCAATTCGAGGTCTCTTCTGATTCCATACAAATTTTAGGATTATTTGCTCCAGCTCTTTGAAAAATACCGGTGGAATTTTGATTGGAATGGCATTAAAAGTATATATTGCTCTAGGCAGTATGGACATTTTAACAATGTTTATTCTTCTGATATCCAGCAACGAGATTGAAGCAGTGATCAAAAACCTCCCAAAAAACAAGAGCCCAGGACCTGACGGATTCCCTGGGGAATTCTACAAAACTTTCAAAGAAGAAATAACACCTATTCTTCTGAAGCTGTTTCAAAAAATTGAAGCAGAAGGGAAACTTCATGACTCTTTTTATGAAGCCAGCATTACCCTGATCCCCAAACCAGGCAAAGACCCTACAAAAAGGGAGAATTTCAGAACAATATCACTGATGAATATGGATGCAAAGATTCTCAACAAGATCCTAGCAAACAGGATCCAGCAGCACATTAAAAAGATTATCCACCATGACCAGGTGGGATTCATCCCTGGGTTGCAAGGATGGCTCAACATTCGCAAATCAATCAATGTGATAGAACAAATCAATAAGAGAAGAGAGACCACATGGTCCTCTCAATTGATGCAGATAAAGCATTTGACAAAATCCAGCATCCGTTCCTGATTAAAACGCTTCAAAGTATAGGGATAGAGGGAACATTCCTGAACTTCATAAATTCTATCTACGAAAGACCCACAGCAAATATCATCCTCAATGGGAAAAAGCTTGCAGCCTTCCCATTGAGATCAGGAACACGACAAGGATGCCCACTCTCACCACTCTTGTTCAACATAGTATTAGAAGTCCTAGCAACAGCAATCAGGCAACAAAGAGAAATAAAAGGTATCCAGATTGGCAAGGAAGAAGTCAAACTCTCTCTCTTCGCCGATGACATGATTCTTTATATGGAAAACTCAAAGGACTCCACCCCCAAACTACTAGAACTCATACAGCAATTCAGTAACGTGGCAGGATACAAAGTCAATGTACAGAAATCAGTGGCTTTCTTATACACTAACAATGAAAATACAGAAAGGGAAGTTAGAGAATCAATTCCATTTACTATAGCACCAAGAACCATAAGATACCTGGGAATAAACCTAACCAAAGAGGTAAAAGATCTGTACTCGAGGAACTACAGACACTCATGAAAGAAACTGAAGAAGACACGAAAAGATGGAAGACCATTCCAGGACTTTGAATTTATCACACTACTTCCTGCCAAAAAATCTGCTGGCAATCTTATGGAGGTTCTCTTATACATAACACATTATTTGTCTTTTGCTGCTTTTAAGATTCTGTCCTTGTCTTTAACTTTTGATATTTTAATTATTATGTGCTTTGGTGTAGGTCTCTTAGAGTTTCTCTTATGTGTAACTCTATGAGATTCCTGCAACTGGATGTCTGTTTCCTTTCCCAGGTTATGGAAGTTTTCAGCCATTTTCTTCAATAAGTTTTTTTGCCCCTTTCTCTCTCTCTTCTCCTTTAGAGAACCCTATAATATGACTATGAGTTCATTTGTCCCATAAGTCCCTTAACCTAGAGTCACTTTTTAAAAATTATTTTTTTCTTTTTGCTACTCTTATTAGCTAAGTTCCACTACCCTGTCTTTGAGTTTGCTGATCCTTTCTTCTTCTTTATCTAGTCTGCTTTTGAATCTTTTAGTTTACAGTTTAGTTATTGTGTTCTTTAGCTCTATAACTTCTATTTAATGTTGTCTTATATTTTCTCTCTTTATTTGAGGTTCTCACAGTGTTCATCCATTGTCTCCCAAGTTAAATGAGCATCTTTATGACCTTTTATCAGGAAGATTATTTATCTCCATTTCATTAAGGTTTGTTTCTGATGTATTATCTTATTCTTTTATTTGGAACACAGTCCTCTATTTTTAAATTTTGCTTGTCTATGTGTTGTTTTCTAATTTCTAATTAGAGTAAGTAATAAATTTCTTATTTATATGAAATAACCACCTCCCCTAGTCTTGAATCAGTGTCCTACAAGGAGTCTAGGAAATGAATTTTATTGTTCAGCCCTGCCCTAGCACTTTGTCTCTCAAATCTTTGTTATTGACCAAGCAGCCTATTTATTTGTTTGTTTGTTTACTTATTTATTTTAGAAAGAGAGAGAGAGAGAGAGAGAGAGAGAGAGGTGGGGGGTGGGGAGGGACAGAAAGAGAGGGAGAGAGAGAATCTCACCATGGGGTTTGATCTAACCAGCTTGAGATCATGACCGGAACTGAAATCAAGTGTTGGATGCTTAACTAACTGAGCCACCCAGGCGCCCCATAATTTTTAATAGCTCCAAGTAGTTGAGGGTGTCCCATGATCTGTTGGTGTCCCAAAATGCAGGAGTTCAGTTGGCACCTAGAGTCAAGCTGACTGGAAGCTAGAGTCTCAGGCAGTAGCTTCTAAAGCATGCAATACATAGGGTCTGTGGAACCACAGTGTAATCCCTGCTGACTACCAGAGCCAGATGATCTGGAGATATGCCCTGGGTAGCAGTTGCAAAAATTGGGGCTCCAGGAATATATAGGCTCCTTTTGGGGAGATACTGGTGAGCTATGATGAGGCAGAGAGAGCACAAAGATGGCATTCAGCTGGCCTATATTCTTTGAGATTTCCTCTGTAGGCCTATAGATGTGTGCTGAACTTGACTTCAGGCTGAAGCTCTAGGACAAGCAAAGAGGTCTCTTTGACTCAGAAAGTCTGAGTAGTACCCTGGGGTGTTAGCCTGCCAAGAACTGTCTCTTCAATTGTTACAGTCCTGTGTGACTCATGAACACAGACCCTTGGCCACCGGAGCCAGGCAATCAGTGTGTTCTCTGGGTGGCAGCCACAGAAACTGGAAAAGCACATGCACGTAATCACTCCCTGCTGAGATATAGAGATGCTCTGGAACATGGCAGGGAGAAAGCACATTGATGGTGCTCATCTTCCAAGGTCTCTGGAAATGACTGCAGTCCTTAGATGTGTTTAGTTAGAAGCATGCCACCACTGCTGCCACCACTACCACCCCCACAGCCCCCCGCAGGCTGCATTTGTGATGATAAGCCAATAGACCTCTTTTACAGAAAGATAGAACTGTTGCCTCTTGCTGTGGCATGGGGTGGTAGCTGTTTAAGGACTCTTACTGTGGTTACAGTCCTATGGTACCCATAAGCAGAAGACTTGCTGGCCACCAAAGTCTAATTGTACAGAGGTGTCCACTGGTGACAGCCACAAAAACTGTCAAGTTAGATGCCTGCTCTTCAGGGTGACGTTTTAAAATTAGCAAATGGACCTCTTTCACATGAAATCAGTGCAACTGGCTGCTTCTATGCTTGGACTTAGGGTGAGGGAGTCTGAGCACGTGAACCCTTTAATGATGCTTGGTAGATCACTATAGCCACATGGGTCTCGCAGATGTGTTCCCCATTGGTTTTTAAATCTAGATGTTTTAAGTGGTTCATTTCTCACCAGGATGGGGTCTATGGTAAGACTGTGTCTCAGCTGATCCTACCTGCTTCAATGTGACTTTTTTTTTCTAATTCGTCCAATGTGTAGGAGTTCCTCTGCCAGTTTTTAGGTTTTACTTAGAGGAAATTCTTCCATATGTTGTTATAGAGTAAGTGTGTCTGGGGAGTAAGTGAGTTTATGATTTTCCTATGTGACCTTCTGGGACCAGAACCCAAAACCCACCAATTTAAATTTTAATCTCATCCAAAAACACCCTCACAGAAACATCCAGAATAAAGTTTGACCAAATATCTGGGCACGATGGCCCAGACAAGTAGATACATAAAATTAATCATCCCAAATCCATCCCTTGTCAATTTGGCACAGATACACATCTCCCAAAAGCATACTTAATCTCTGAATAAAGACATTATTAATGTTTTAGTTATATCTAACATGTTAGAATTATCCTGTGTACAACCAAAACATACTAAATCTTCCAGGAAAGGATGCAAAGTCCTTGGATGATATTTACTCTTCTCCTTGACATCATAACTTAAATACTATGATGTAAAGTTAATAATATTTAAGTACTATGATATAAAGTCAGTACATTTTATGTCACATGGTAAGAGGATAAGAGAAATAAGAAAACAGATATTGGCTTAATATTTACATAATTCATAACAAAATAAAGAAATATGACAATTAAAGTTCTCATTTCGGTAATTGGTCATATGGTTGTAGCTGATATTTACAACTATCTTCTTCTACTGTCCATTCTGTATTCCTTTTGACCCCAACAAGCACCTTAGCTGGTCATGCTTCTGTACCTGGAATATAGGAGATCCTTAGGACATCTCTTAGTAGTCTGTATTCCAGAAATACTCTTCATTACCTTCATTGTAGAGGACTAACCCAATTTCCTTATAGTAGTATAATCAATCACATTCATCAGCACAGTAACTCCCTACTTGGTTGATTCAAAAGCTTGAGAAGCCCAAAGTGCCCACATGACAGTCTTTACTTCCAGTTCAGTGGAATCATTGTTGTATCTCCTAGTGAAAACATTTCTTCCTTTGGAACTAAGATCTGTAGGCCAGCAGAGCATAAGTTCATAGGAACAGGAAACAAATATTGTGTCACCAGGTCACTAAGGGTAATAGTAAGTGGTACTACTCCCATTTCAACTCCTTGATTCCTGCATTTCTCCTGGTGTGGGAGAAACAACACTGTATATTGGATCCTGATTCACAGTCTGGAGTCTCCTGAAGATCTTTGCCCTAGGCCTGAAAGACATTGCCACATAGCTAGTACTATAACTGAGTCTTGTAAAGGCCACTCTTCTATCAAACTAGCTGCTTTAGGATGATGGGGCACATGGTATGGCCAGTGAATTCCATGAGCATGGGATCATTGAGTTACTTCATTTGCTATGAAGTGAGTTTCTTTATCCAAAACAATGCTATGTGGAATACTATGTGGTGGGTAAGGCATTCTATAAGTCCATGGATAGTAGTTTGGGCAGAAGCACTGTATGCAAGGAAGGCAAATCCATATGCACATCAAATGTCTTTTCCAGTAAGAACAAAATGCTACTCTTTCTGTGGTGGAAGCAGTCCAATGTAGTCAACCTGCCACCAGATAACTGGTTGATCACCCCAGGGAATGGTGCCATACCAGGGACTTGCAGATCTCAGCTGTTGGCAGATTGAGCACTCAGCAGTGGACAAAGTCAAGTTGACCTTGGTGAGTCTATGTTGTTGAGCCCATGCATAACCTTCATCCCCTCCAGGATGGGCTCTTTTTCATTAGCCCACTGGGTGATGACAGGGGTGGCTGAGGGAAGATACTGAATGGTATCTACAGAAAGGGTCATCTTATCTATATGATTATTTAAATCCTCCTCTTCTGAGCTCACCCTTTGCTGAGAATTTACATGGCACAGAGATACCTACTTGTTTTTGCCCATTCAGAGAGGTCTATCCACATACTGTTTCCCCAGACTTCTTTGGCACCAATTTTCCAGTCATGTTTCTTCCAAGTCCCTAACCATCCAGTCCAACCACTGGTGACAGTATATAATTACATATCAGGCCATTGCTTCTTTCAAGCAAGGTGAACAACCAGGTGCACTGCTTGATGTTAACCATCATGGGAATCTTAATACACCGGAGATTCACATTACTGAAGCATCTGCCACAGGATGCATCAGTCTATCCTATAACATGAAGTTGGGCTGAGGTCTTTGATATTTTAATATTTAGTAAGTAGTTATCAATATCTATTCCATTGTAGACCCAGGATACTGAATTCCTCCCCAGAATTTCTTCCCCAGAAGAAATGGTATTACTGTTGTATATCAATAGAATAGTCATCAGTCACATCTAAAGATATGTATAAAGAAAAGTGAGAAAATCCAAATATTTTGTTGGCCAGACATCATGAACATGGTAAACACACTAGGAAGAAAAATGCACATAAAGAAGAAATTTTACTGAATCTTATTAGAACTGAAAAGCTCCAGAATGGAAATATGGGAAGAGCTGGAAAACAAAGGTATTCATTACACAACGTTGCTTACATTTGCTTTTTATTTAACTATTTTTTTGCATTTGCTTTTTTAAAAATCATGTTTGTCTGATAACCTATTATGCATAAGCTAGATGGAGGGGAATTTAAACTTCTAGAAGTGAAAAAGCAATGTAACCAGAAGTCCTCAGAAGCCTCTTCCATTCATATTTAGGAATGAAGGCCTAAAAAAACCACCAGAATCAAGAAACAGATATCTTACTTATAATTTATATTGCACCTATTTGTAAAAAGCATTTGGTGTAACTTAAAACATTAAAAAGGATAGGTAAAAATAGCTAACAGTTATAAAAGGAAGATAATCAGTCAAGGGGAAAGAGACATCATTGTTCCAAGGAACTTGAGTCTGTAGGGATTTTTGCTTTTTTTCTAATCTGATGATGGAGTTAATAAATACTTTCCCAGACCTCTAAAAAAAATTGCCCACTTTTCTTCTTAAGCTCCTCTTTAACAGCTCTCCTTCCCTTCACCATTTTACATGCTCCTCTTGAAACTTGTCATCTACATCCATGAAATCAACAATTGACTGTGTACTGTTATCTCTCAAGCCTATTTCCTACATATATTAGGTACCTCAAACTCAGTACTGCCAAGACCGAACTCATCATCCCTCTTCTTCATCCCTGAAATGTCCCCATCACCCACCCATTTGCCCACAACAACCTGAATCGTACTTCCATTATTTCTGTATCTCATCAGTCACTAGGTTTTGTTCTAATAACACCCAAATAAATATACATCTTTCTCCACATTCTCACGCCACTCTCTTGGTTCAAATGCACATCTTCTGTCTTGGGACATTTCAAAAGCCTCCTAATTGGTCTCCGTAGCTCCAGGCTTCATTGACCTTTGTCCATTCCACAGAGATCTCCTGAAAATACAGATCTGATCATATGATTCCCAGGCTCAGGATTCTTCAACAACAGGATAACATAAGTTCTATAACATGGCATATGATATTCTTGTGCTGTGGCCCTATCTCAATATCTGGCCTCATTAAAGAATGAACTGTTCCACTTAAGCAAATTTTCAAGAGAATTCAAGTTTGTCTCTAAGTGCAATGATAATAATTGTATTCACATTGTTAAAAATATTTTTTAACATATTTCACATGAATCATGTCTTTCAAACAGATAGCTCTGGATATAATTCCACTTCTGGTGGCACAGGGTTACCATTATGGATTCCAATTCCTGGACTGTGTTGTAACAGACTGAGGTCCCTGGGAGTTCCTAAGCCATCCCAGGCTATTTAGGTCTTCACTCACATCCCAGAATTATATTTGGCAAATCTTCTGCTTTCACCATTTCTGTTTTCATAGCTGAACTGTTAAAGTCTACCAATACCTCCTGCACTCTTAATCTTCAGACTTTTGTACTCTATAGATATAAGCAATTGTGTTAAATCAGTAATTCAATTTTTGCATATAATTCTAAATCCATGGACTCCAATCTGAGCACTTTTCCTTTAAGTAGAAGTACAAAAACTTTCTAAGAGCCTGTTCCTCTCTGTTTGCTCTTCCACTTACTACTGTGTATATAATGGTTTTCTTGGGGATTTAAGTTTGACTGTATTAGCTTGGGTGGTGGTGGTTTATCATATTTAGAAGCTTAGTGAGCTGGCTTGGGAATTTATCTGTGCATTCATAAAAGAACAAGGGATAAACTCAGAAACCCCAATCCATGGCCTTGCTGCTTCCCTTTAATCATATACTCACTCTGAAGAAGTTCTCCTCAAACTTGAAGGCCATCCTTCCAGTGCACTCAGGGGCTCCTCTCCCATGCATTGAGTGATCACCACCACTGATGCACTGCTTGCTTGCCAGCACCAATATGGACAAGTTGCTTTAGTTCTAATTGCATGACGGATTGCCCCTGATCCTAAAAGACAGAGGATGGGTCAGATTTAGGGGTTGTATAAAGAAATCAAAACACTGGGGGGGAGGAGTCAAGATGGCGGAGAAGTAGCAGCCTGAGACTACATCAGGTAGCAGGAGATCAGCTCGATAGCTTATCTAAACATTGCAAACACCTACAAATCCAACGGGAGAGCGAAGAGAAGAAGAACAGCAACTCTAGAAACAGAAAATCAACCACTTTCTGAAAGGTAGCACTGGCGGAGAAGTGAATCTAAAACGACGGGAAGATAGACTGCCTGGGGAGGGGCCGGCTCCCGGCAAGTGGCGGAGGAACGGAGCACAAAATCAGGACTTTTAAAAGTCTGTTCCACTGAGGGACATTGCTCCAGAGGCTAAACCAGGGTGAAGCCCACGCGGGGTCAGCGTGGCCCCAGGCCCTGCAGGGTCACAGAAGGATCGGGGGTGTCAGAGTGTCGGAGAGCTCGCAGGTATTAGAACGGAGAAGCCGGCTGCAGAGACAGAGCCGAGGACTGAACTCTCAGCTCGGGGTTACCTTGAACTGGTCGCGGGCTGGGTGAGCTCGGAGCGCGGCTAGAGGCTGGGGATACGGGAGTGATTGGGTGCTGTCCTCTGGGGGCGCACTGAGGAGTGGGGCCCCAGGCTCTCGGCTCCTCCGGGCCAGAGACTAGGAGGCCGCCATTTTCATTCCCGTCCTCCGGAACTCTACAGAAAGCGTTCAGGGAACAGAAGCTCCCAAAAGCGAACCCGAGCCGATTACTTAGTCCGGCCGCCGGTAAGGGCGGTGCAATCCCGCCTCGGGCAAAGACACTTGAGAGTCACTACAACAGGCCCCTCCCCCAGAAGATCAACAAAATATCCAGCCAGGACGAAGTTCATCTATCAAGGAGAAAGCAGGTTCAATTCCGAAGACAGCAGAGCAATTCCAGAGGAGGAGAAAGCAAAGCACGGAACTCATGGCTTTCTCCCCATGATTCTTTAGTCTTGCGGCTACTTCAACTTTTTTTTCTTTTTTCAATTTTTTTTTCTTTTTTCAATTTTTTTTCTTTTTTTCTTCTTCTGCTAAAATTTTAAAACTTTTACCCTTTTCTTTTTTAACGTTTTTTGACTAGTTCATCTAAATATATATATTTTTTCTTTCTTTTTTATATTTTTTTATTTGTTTTATTTTTTAAATTTTTTTCTTTCTTTTTTTTTTTCTTTTTTTTTTCAGAACCTGTTTTTATCCCCTTTCTCCCCCCCACAATTTGGGGTCTCTTCTGATTTGGTTACAGCGCATTTTTCTGGGGTCTTTGCCACACTTTTAGTAGTTTATTTGTTCCTTCATATCCTCTTATCTGGACAAAATGACAAGGCAGAAAAAATCACCACAAACAAAAGAAAAAGAGACAGTACCGAAGGCTAGGGACCTAATCAACACAGACATTGGTAATATGTCAGATCAAGAGTTCAGAATGACGATTCTGAACATTCTAGCCGGGCTCGAAAAAGGCATGGAAGATATTAGAGAAACCCTCTCTGGAGATATTAAAGCCCTTTCTGGAGAAATTAAAGAACTAAAATCTAACCAAGTTGAAATCAAAAAAGCTATTAATGAGGTGCAATCAAAAATGGAGGCTCTCACTGCTAGGATCAATGAGGCAGAAGAAAGAATTAGTGATATAGAAGACCAAATGACAGAGAATAAGGAAGCCGAGCAAAAGAGGGACAAACAGCTACTGGACCATGAGGGGAGAATTCGAGAGATAAGTGACACCATAAGACGAAACAACATTAGAATAATTGGGATTCCAGAAGAAGAAGAAACAGAGAGGGGAGCAGAAGGTCTATTGGAGAGAATCATTGGAGAGAATTTCCCTAATATGGCAAAGGGAACAAGCATCAAAATCCAGGAGGGGCAGACAACCCCCCTCAAAATCAACAAGAATAGGTCCACACCCCGTCACCTAATAGTAAAATTTACAAGTCTTAGTGACAAAGAGAAAATCCTGAAAGCAGCCCGAGAAAAGAAGTCTGTAACATACAATGGTAAAAATATAAGATTGGCGGCAGACTTATCCACAGAGACCTGGCAGGCCAGAAAGAGCTGGCATGATATATTCAGAGCACTAAATGAGAAAAACATGCAGCCAAGAATACTCTATCCAGCTAGGCTATCATTGAAAATAGAAGGAGAGATAAAAAGCTTCCAGGACAAACAAAAACTGAAAGAATTTGCAAACACCAAACCAGCTCTACAGGAAATATTGAAAGGGGTCCTCTAAGCAAAGAGAGAGCCTAAAAGTAGTAGATCAGAAAGGTACAGAGACAATATACAGTAACAGTCACCTTACAGGCTAATAATGGCACTAAATTCATATCTCTCAATAGTTACCCTGAATGTTAATGGGCTAAATGCCCCAATCAAAAGACACAGGGTATCAGAATGGATAAAAAAACAAAACCCATCAGTATGTTGCCTACAAGAAACTCATTTTAGACGCGAAGACACCTCCAGATTGAAAGTGAGGGGGTGGAAAACAATTTACCATGCTAATGGGCATCAGAAGAAAGCTGGGGTGGCAATCCTTATATCAGATCAATTAGATTTTAAGCCAAAGACTATAATAAGAGATGAGGAAGGACACTATATCCTACTCAAAGGGTCTGTCCAACAAGAAGATCTAACAATTTTAAATATCTATGCCCCTAACGTGGGAGCAGCCAACTATATCAACCAATTATTAACAAAATCAAAGAAACACATCAATAATAATACAATAATAGTAGGGGACTTTAACACTCCCCTCACTGAAATGGACAGATCATCCAAGCAAAAGATCAACAAGGAAATAAAGGCCTTAAATGACACACTGGACCAGATGGACATCACAGATCTATTCAGAACATTTCATCCCAAAGCAACAGAATACACATTCTTCTCTAGTGCACATGGAACCTTCTCCAGAATAGATCACATCCTGGGTCACGAATCAGGTCTCAACCGGCATCAAAAGATTGGGATCATTCCCTGCATATTTTCAGACCACAATGCTCTGAAGCTAGAACTCAATCACAAGAGGAAAGCTGGAAAGAACCCAAATACATGGAGACTAAACAGCATCCTTCTAAAGAATGAATGGGTTAACCAGGAAATTAAAGAAGAATTGAAAAAATTCATGGAAACAAATGATAATGAAAACACAACAGTTCAAAATCTGTGGGACACAGCAAAGGCAGTCCTGAGAGGAAAATATATAGCGGTGCAAGCCTTTCTCAAGAAACAAGAAAGGTCTCAAGTACACAACCTAACCCTACGCGTAAAGGAGCTGGAGAAAGAACAAGAAAGAAACCCTAAACCCAGCAGGAGAAGAGAAATCATAAAGATCAGAGCAGAAATCAATGAAATAGAAACCAAAAAAACAATAGAAAAAATCAATGAAACTAGGAGCTGGTTCTTTGAAAGAATCAATAAGATTGATAAACCCCTGGCCAGACTCATCAAAAAGAAAAGAGAAAGGACCCAAATCAATAAAATCATGAATGAAAGAGGAGAGATCACAACTAACACCAAAGAAATACAGACAATTATAAGAACATACTATGAGCAACTCTACGCCAACAAATTGGACAATCTGGAAGAAATGGATGCATTCCTAGAGACATATAAACTATCACAACTGAACCAGGAAGAAATAGAAAACCTGAACAGGCCCATAACCAGTAAGGAGATTGAAACAGTCATCAAAAACCTCCAAACAAACAAAAGCCCAGGACCAGACGGCTTCCCAGGGGAATTCTACCAAACATTTAAAGAAGAACTAATTCCTATTCTCCTGAAACTGTTCCAAAAAATAGAAATGGAAGGAAAACTTCCAAACTCATTTTAGGAGGCCAGCATCACCTTGATCCCAAAACCAGACAAGGATCCCACCAAAAAAGAGAACTACAGACCAATATCCTTGATGAACACAGATGCAAAAATTCTCGCCAAAATACTAGCCAATAAGATTCAACAGTACACTAAAAGGATTATTCACCACGATCAAGTGGGATTTATTCCAGGGCTGCAGGGTTGGTTCAACATCCGCAAATCAATCAATGTGATAGAACACATTAATAAAAGAAAGAACAAGAACCATATGATACTCTCAATAGATGCTGAAAAAGCATTTGACAAAGTACAGCATCCCTTCCTGATCAAAACTCTTCAAAGTGTAGGGATAGAGGGCACATACCTCAATATTATCAAAGCCATCTATGAAAAACCCACCGCAAATATCATTCTCAATGGAGAAAAACTGAAAGCTTTTCCGTTAAGGTCAGGAACACGGCAGGGATGTCCATTATCACCACTGCTATTCAACATAGTACTAGAAGTCCTAGCCTCAGCAATCAGACAACAAAAAGAAATTAAAGGCATCCAAATCGGTAAAGAAGAAGTCAAACTATCACTCTTCGCAGATGATATGATACTATATGTGGAAAACCCAAAAGACTCCACTCCAAAACTGCTAGAACTGGTACAGGAATTCAGTAAAGTGTCAGGATATAAAATCAATGCACAGAAATCAGTTGCATTTCTCTACACCAACAACAAGACTGAAGAAAGAGAAATTAAGGAGTCAATCCCATTTACAATTGTACCCAAAACTATAAGATACCTAGGAATAAACCTAACCAAAGAGGCTAAGAATCTATACACAGAAAATTATAAATTACTCATGAAAGAAATTGAGGAAGACACAAAGAAATGGAAAAATGTTCCATGCTCCTGGATTGGAAAAATAAATATCGTGAAAATGTCTACGCTACCTAAAGCAATCTACACATTTAATGCAATCCCTATCAAAATACCATCCATTTTTTTTCAAAGAAATGGAACAAATAATCCTAAAATTTATATGGAACCAGAAAAGACCTCGAATAGCCAAAGGAATATTGAAAAAGAAAGCCAAAGTTTGTGGCATCACAATTCCAGACTTCAAGCTCTATTACAAAGCTGTCATCATCAAGACAGCATGGTACTGGCACAAAAACAGACACATAGATCAGTGGAACAGAATAGAGAGCCCAGAAATTGACCCTCAACTCTATGGTCAACTAATCTTCAACAAAGCAGGAAAGAATGTCCAATGGAAAAAAGACAGCCTCTTCAATAAATGGTGCTGGGAAAATTGGACAGCCACATGCAGAAAAATGAAATTGGACCACTTCCTTACACCACACACGAAAATAGACTCCAAATGGATGAAGGACCTCAATGTGAGAAAAGAATCCATCAAAATCCTTGAGGAGAAAGCAGGCAGCAACCTCTTCGACCTCAGCCGTAGCAACATCTTCCTAGGAACAACGGCAAAGGCAAGGGAAGCAAGGGCAAAAATGAACTATTGGGATTTCATCAAGATCAAAAGCTTTTGCACAGCAAAGGAAACAGTTAACAAAACCAAAAGACAACTGACAGAATGGGAGAAGATATTTGCAAACGACATATCAGATAAAGGGCTAGTATCCAAAATCTATAAGGAACTTAGCAAACTCAACACCCAAAGAACAAACAATCCAATCAAGAAATGGGCAGAGGACATGAACAGACATTTCTGCAAAGAAGACATCCAGATGGCCAACAGACACATGAAAAAGTGCTCCACGTCACTCGGCATCAGGGAGATACAAATCAAAACCACAATGAGATATCACCTCACACCAGTCAGAATGGCTAAAATTAACAAGTCAGGAAATGACAGATGCTGGCGAGGATGTGGAGAAAGGGGAACCCTCCTCCACTGTTGGTGGGAATGCAAGCTGGTGCAACCACTCTGGAAAACAGCATGGAGGTTCCTCAAAATGTTGAAAATAGAACTACCCTATGACCCAGCAATTGCACTACTGGGTATTTACCCTAAAGATACAAACATAGTGATCCGAAGGGGCACGTGTACCCGAATGTTTATAGCAGCAATGTCTACAATAGCCAGACTATGGAAAGAACCTAGATGTCCATCAACAGATGAATGGATAAAGAAGATGTGGTATATATACACAATGGAATACTATGCAGCCATCAAAAGAAATGAAATCTTGCCATTTGCGACGACGTGGATGGAACTAGAGCGTATCATGCTTAGTGAAATAAGTCAATCGGAGAAAGACAACTATCATATGATCTCCCTGATATGAGGACGTGGAGAAGCAACATGGGGGGGTAGGGGGATAGGAGAAGAATAAATGAAACAAGATGGGATTGGGAGGGAGACAAACCATAAATGACTCTTAATCTCACAAAACAAACTGGGGGTTGCTGGGGGGAGGTGGGATTGAGAGAGGGGGAGCGGGCTATGGACATTGGGGAGGGGAGGCGAACCATGAGAGACTATGGACTCTGAAAAACAACCTGAGGGTTTTGAAGGGTCAGGGGTGGGAGGTTGGGGCAACCTGAGGGTTTTGAAGGGTCAGGAGTGGGAGGTTGGGGGAACAGGTGGTGGGTAATGGGGAGGGCACGTTTTGCATGGAGCACTGGGTGTTGTGCAAAAAGAATGAATACTGTTATGCTGAAAAAATAAATAAAATGGAAAAAAAAAAGAAATCAAAACACTGCTCAAAAAAATTTAGGCAAGGGGCGCCTGGGTGGCTCAGTGGGTTAAAGCCTCTGCCTTCGGCTCAGGTCATGATCTCGGGGTCCTGGGATCGAGCCCCACATCGGGCTCTCTGCTCAACAGTGAGCCTGCTTCCCCCTCTCACTCTCTGCCTGCCTCTCTGCCTACTTGTGATCTCTGTCTGTCAAATAAATAAATGAAATCTTTTAAAAAATATTTAGGCAAGTATGGAGAAAACTAGCTCACTGTTGGCAGAAATATCTGAAGAGATAATACCTAGCATTTAGTTCACAGGTGTGTCACTATGGACATTGATTTTTTTTCCTCAAAGAGAATGAATAAGGAGGATATTCTTGACAGCATTGTAACTACAATAAGAAGCCATAGAACCACTCTGAGAGCATTTTGTCACATAGCCCATGTGGTCTGATATATATATATATCATATATCACACTTGTATGTATGTATGTATGTATGTATGTATGTATCTTCCACCTCCTAAGCTAAACCCTTTAAAGGTGTTTATTATCTCATAGTTCTTAATGTTATGTTTTAAATGTAAGACATGAACTCAATTTTTAAAAAGTTTTCTTTATTTATTTGAGAGAGAGAGAGAGAGAGCATAAGTGGGAGGACAGAGGAAGAGGGAGAAAGAATTTGAAGCAGGCTCTGTGCTGAGAGCAGAGTCTAATGCAGGGCTTGATCTCATGACCCTGAGATCATGACCTAAGCCAAAACCAAGAGTTTTGACTGTGCTACCCAGGCACCACTAACTTGATTTTTATTAACCATTTCTCAAAATATCTCAGTGACTTAAGTTATAGCCGATAAAATAAACCATTTGATTTGAAACATCCTCTTGGTGGTTTTATGTATAAAGTTAGAAGCACATGATATTTGTCTAGGAAAGAAAGTATTAATCAGAACTGCTGGAAAAGGCTGAAACCCTTCAACAAGCCATGTAGTTTTGCATGTCACATAAATTCTGGGTTCAGAATTAACTCAGAAGTCATCCACCCCACCTACTGAGTCACACAAACCTCCTGCAATAGCTGTGTTTTCTCAATCCTAGTCTTCCCGAACCAGATCCTCCCATGAGCATTTACAGCCAGCAGTGAAGAAATTTTTTAAATGGGGAACCAGGAGGTAGAAAGTTTAAATACCAACCCTGATGACAGAAGACAGGAACATAAACAAGGCCAAGGCTTGTGATGAGAGAGGGGGGGTAGTGGTTGATGTAGAAGGTTAGCATTAGTTCTCTAGAGAGGAGTGGCTTAGAGTCTGAGAGCTCTAATGCTATTCGAGTGACCAGGCAGGGAAAGAAGTTCATGCATCCAAAGAGGGTTAGTAAGTGGTGACTCAGCCCAAAGCAGAAGAAGCCATGAAGAACAAGGAGGCCAGTGTTCCCCTGATCAGATGATCCATGTGAGAGGCAAAAGTGACTACGGTCACTGACTCAAGGAGGGGTGTATCCTCCTCTGTGCTCACATCTTCTGGATTCATCTGCATAAGAGCAGACAAGTGTGGGGAGACAGGAGAGGAAAGTCTTCCAAGTGGTTACTACTAAGAGACAGGAAGTTTCATATTTTTTCCCCAACTCTTTTTATTTTGTCCCTTAAATTGCTACTCTTTTCCATCTGTGCTCTATCCTTACAGTTTTATCTTAATTCTACTGATTCTTAAAACTATATTTCCAGCCTAGCTCCCATCCTGGATTTCTTAATGTCTTCCATACATTTCTACTTATACGTATTGGTGTTGTATCAAACAGTAAATATATATAACAGAACTCATTGTTCTTTTCCCCTAATTTTCCCCACAAAAATAGTTCCTTCTCATATTTCAGTTTCCTAATCTCATCCAACAGAACCATGATTCTTCCACTCCTTCAAGACAGAACACTTGGGGGGCTCGTGGGTGGCTCAGTGGGTTAAAGCCTCTGCCTTCGGCTCAGGTCATGGTCTCAGGATCCTGGGAATGAGCCCCACATCAGGCTCTCTGCTCAGCGGGGAGCCTGCTTACCCCTCTCCCTCTGTCTGCCTCTCTGCCTACTTGTGATCTCTGTCAAATAAATAAACAAAATCTTTTTTAAAAGAAAAAAAGACAGAATGCTTGGAAACAGTTGAAACTCGTGTGTTCTCTTAATCCTGCACCTAGATTACTGTATCTTTCATCCCACCCAGGCACAAATCCTGTTGGTTCTTCCTCTAAAATCTCCCTCCCTTTTCTTCATTCCATCAAATTTAATCAAGCATCTTTTATCCTCTTGGGACCAAATCACTCTAGGTAATTTCCCTGATTCCCATCTCTCTCTGCTTTATTCTATCTTATATCCTACTTTCCAGCTATCCTTCCTAAATTGCTACTTTTCTAGAACTTCCTCCTTGTCAAGAACCCCAAGTGGTTTCATATACAAGTCCAATTTTGACACCAGACTGTGTCCTCTCAGTCTGGCTCACATTCTTATTCTCCCAAATTCCCCAATAGGTATCCTCTGGTCTCCCAATTTGGCTCTTCTCTGTCCTTTGCAGACATGTGCTCATAACTGGCTTCCATGCTTTGGTCAAGTTCTGCCATGGTCCCAAATGTCCTACCCTCTAATCTCTCCCTGCCTTTCTTTCAATGCTCAGTCTAAGTCTTACTCCTTACCCAAAGCCTATTATATTCGTCTGTCCTCCCAGTAGATACCAAAATGGGTTTGCACATAAAAGGATTTTATTAGGGGAAAGGTCTAATGAGAGAAAATAAGGAAGGATACTGCGGAGGCTGGGAGAACCTACAAATCTTACGCCAAGTGAAAGAGGGAAGGAAGTTTGGGTGGAAATGTACCAGATTGCTGCTCACACATTCACAGGCTCAGATCAGCCCATGGACAGATGGGCCTTAGTGTGAACTTCTCTACATTTCAGAGCACAGTAGCTTGGGCCCTTGGTCAATGACACACTTGTAGTTGAAGATCTGCAAGACACATAATCAAGGTCACCACCCTTGGTTTAATGCTTTGGGTCCACATGATCTCTTCATTCTGTGAATTCACACTGCATGTAGAATTAATACCACCTCTCTTGTTGTGTCTCTCTGTGTTAACTAAATAAATAAAATCTTAAAAAAAACCACAAAACTCTAATATATCTTAGAGATATAATAGAATAAAATATATCTGTATGTTCACATACATTATATGTATTATGTATAATATAAATATATATTTATTTACATATATATAAATAAAATATAAATAAATAATATTTATTTATAATATGTACACACACACACTTTTTTTCTCCTAAAGAACATGAGAGAAATATGTAGATCTTGACACTGTTTTCAAGTTCTACTATTATTTTCCATTTGAAGAAATTAATAAGTACCCTAGATTCGGTGCCAATAAAAATTAGTATAATTTGGTTGAATATAATACTTCATTTCATAATTAAGAGATTGAGACAGGATGGGAATACCTGTTATATAAAGTTGCTTGACTTCTGTAAGACTTAGTTTCCTGATCTGGAAAGGAAGGAAAGGAAGACGGGTGACCTCTTGGTCTAGATAAGGTCCCTCTCTATCACACACTCTGTGATACCCTGTGCTTTTCTTTCAGGCAAATTTTCATAATTGTAATTAAATGATGACTTTCATGAAGTCCATCTTACCTGTGTCAGGAAGTGAGGGACATATCTATCATGTTCTCCACTTGTTTAGTGCTTAGTGCAGCAGTATCTGGCATATGTAGATAAAAAATAGTTGTTAAAGAAGTGAAAGAATGACCCTAGGTCTAAAACATTGGATGAGTGTCATTTAAAATAAGCAGTTGTCTATGTAGCTAATATTAACCAAGATATCAGTTAAAAAAGAATTTTTTTAAAGATTTTATTTATTTATTTGACAGAGAGAGATCACAAGTAGGCAGAGAGGCAGGCAGAGAGAGAGAGAGAAGCAGGCTCCCCACCGAGCAGGGAGCCCAGTGTGGGGCTCCATCCCATGACCCTGAGATCATGACCTGAGCCAAAGACAGAGGTTTAACCCACTGAGCCACCCAGGTGCCCCCAAAATATATTTTTTAAAAAGTGAGTAACATGCTTAAAGGAAGTTTGCTTATGTACATTCCATTCTCTATGAACCACATTGTTCCTGTGAATTATTATAGTAGTATTGACATATTTTGAAGCCTTATAATAGTCAACTAATTCTAAAATTTATACAAGGATGTTCTCTGCCATAAAGCCCATCAGCAAGGCTAGAAAAAGCACCTAATATCAGAGGTCACATTATAGGGTTGACCCTGGCAAGATGTCTCAGACTGAGATCAGTGATAAAAACAACCAACCAACATGAAGTAGGCCCCTTAAAAGCAGTTTGGATCAATACCCTCCAGTACAGCTATCAATTCTTTTTCTTCCTTTCCTTTATTTATTTCACTTTTTTGCTCAAGTACAATTAACACACAGTGTTATATTAGTTTTAGGTGTACAGTGTAATGATTAAATTCTATACATTACTCAGTGCTCATCATGATAAGTGTACTCTTAAACCCTTCATATATTTTATTCATCCCCCCACCACCTCCCCTCTGACAACCACCAGTTTGTTACAACTACCAATTTTAAATGCATGTCTTTTAATTTTCTTCTCAGTAACATCCAATCTGCCCAGATAATGGTAGGCTTCTTCCTTAAGGGATATTTCCATTTGATGGATCAAGAATATAAAGAACATAAAAGGAAAATGTAGGTAAGAAAACAAAAGAACATCTGAAATTGACAAACAGGAGAGATTCACACTTTCTGAGTTTGTATCTGAAATAATTACAGCTTAGCTAAGGCCTTGAGGAAATCTGTTTACTAATCACACTGAAAACAACTTTCTCTCTTGTGTTTCTTGAGAGTTATTATAGCAAGCAAGAGGTGATGAGTGTTAAAGATGGAACACCCTGATTTGGAAATCACTTTGCTTTTATAAGGGGACAGCTTGATGCATCAGAAAGAACATGGGCTTTGGAGCCAGACAGATCCCAGTTCAGATGGCCTCTCCCAGCAGTTGGGATCTAGGCAAGTAATATACACTCTGAACCTCAGTTTCTTCATTGATAAAATGGGGATCCACCACCTACTCTACATGGTTAAGAATTTGAAGAAATATATGTAAAATACCTGGAATAATTTCTGGCACTTATTTCGCACTCAACAAATGATATTTTTGTGATTTCATTCTATTTCTGGGATCATGGTCTTTTTAAGCATATTCTAATATTGCTATATTGGATTAGACTATGGGGTAAATCAAGAGAAAAATAACTATTCCCCACTCCCTTTTTTCCAATGAGAGGTAAGTGGCCCATATCATGCACCAAAAAGGCAATTTTCAAGGTAGTTTTGAATGTCATAGGCTAGAGTTTGTTCAAAGCTTCTTTTTGGCTGAATAGATTGTTAAAAAGGGCACTGGGGTTTGCTTTCTGTTTCTACTATTAACTGACTTTGGAAAGGTCATTTAGCCTCTTTGAGCCTCATTTCTCTCATCTATAAAAAATGCATACATAGTAATATCTTTCCTGCCTATGTCAAAGTATTGTCATGAGACACAGGTGAGATAGTGCAGGTAGACAAGCTCTGTACCTGCAGGGTGGCATACAAATGAGAGTAAGTATTAATCTCCATCAGTCTCCCTTTTTTTCCCCTTGTGGCCCATGCTCTCAGCCTGCTACCAATCAATCCCTAATAAAGCACTAACCAGTCATTACAGTATTAGTGGATGTTAGCCTAATATGACCCCTCCCAGGGTTGTGTGAAGGTAAACCATGCTCAAGGGGGGAACCTCTCTCTTTTCCACCCTTCTTTCACTGGGCCATGTCTTCTGGGATGATTCCAGCTCATTCACAGAGATTTGTTCATAACTCTGAGTTATGAGTCCTGGGACATTAAGCACTATTCTAGGTGCTAGGGATGTTGCAGCAAACAAAAAAATCCCTGAACTTAACGATTTCATATTCTGGTGGAGGAAATCAGAGAAGCAAATAAACAAAATCCATAGTGTATCACACAGTGCTAAGCAGTATGCACAAACACAAAATAGGGAAATGGGTTGGAGTCACTGGTGGGGCCCTGGGTGAGATGCATGTGTTGGTGGCTAAATGGGGTGATTTTCCATGTTAAATAGGGTGGCCTGGGAAAGCTCCTTGACAAGGTGGTATTTGAGCAGAGATCTGCTGGTGGTGAAGGAATGAGTGAGGAATATCAGGGAACAATTTCAGCAGGTGAGAAGCCCCTGAGGCAGGGGCAAGTTTGGCATGAAATCAAGTAAGAGTAATGAGGCCATTTCATAAGAGACATGGCCAAGGAGACTATACAGAGCACGGCAGCCAGATCACAGCAGCTTGAGAGACCATTCATGAGGACCCAGGCTTTTTATTCCCAGTGAGATGGAAGGCCCTTTGAAGGTTTCTAGCAGATCCATGACATAATTGGACACAAAGCTGAGCAAGGAGCCTGATATTGGCCTCAATCCCAGGATCCTAGGATCATGACCTAAGCTGAAGGTAGACGCTTAACTAACTTGAGACAACCAGGAGCCCCTGAGGAGCTCTTAAAAAAAGACAAAGAACAGGGACAGTGGGTGGCTCAGTTGGTTAAATGTGCAACTCTTGATTTTGACTCTGGTCATGATCCCAAGGTTGTGAGATTGAGCCCTGCACCAGGCTCTGCACTGGGCATGGCACCAGCTTAAGATTCTCATGAAGAACATGAGAATCCCTCCCTCACATAAAGAACAAAACAAACTGAAAAATGGAAATCAGATGAAAGAAATTTCATGGAGTAAAAAAAAAAAAAAAATCTCCCAAATCTCTTACTATAATTAGTATTCTCATTGAGATTATAATCTCATTGAGATTATATCATTTTCATAAAATCAGAAATGTTATGAAAATGGAACATTTAGAGAATAAGATAAAATTTTAGGAAATCAAGAGTATGACAACAGAAATTTTTAAAATACAGGAATGACATCACATAAAATGGCAAAGTAAAGAAGTGGTCCCTCCACTGAAACAAGGAGAAATTAGCAAATATTGACAGAATCAACTTTTGTTTTGAACTCTAGAATCTAATCAGAAATTTATAACAAACAGGACACTTATAAATGAAAAAAAGGACAACCAAATTCAGTCAGAGGGTATTATGGCATTTTTGCTTGCTTGACTACCATCCCATTCCCCAGTACAGGGATAACAGCAGCTATGCAAATGAGGGTTCACATTCCTGGTGGAGTTTTCTTTTGCCTGGGGCTTAATATAGGCCTCTCATGGATTTGTAGGCTCTCTGATAGCAGAAAGTGAGGACTAAAACAAAGTTATAAGTGTCCTGTCTTATCATTGAAGGAATGCCCCAACTTGTAAGCAAGCTACAAAAACTGAGAGTGACTTTTTTCCCCTTTGATCCCAGGCGTTTAAGAAAATCTTTTGCAGGCACTGGCTGACCTGTGAAATAACAACAGAGATGTTAGTGACCACATATGACCAAGAATACAGACTACACACACAAAAAATATTTCTGGAAAAGTCACTAATAAAACTGAAAATTGAGGTCATCAAAAAACAACAAAAGCAAACCCTGAGGGAAATTAATTGTATTATGTAAAATATTTTTAAAACATCAAAATATTAACTGTAGGGGCACCTGGGTGGCTCAGTGAGTTAAAGCCTCTGCCTTCAGCTCAGGTCATGATCCCAGGGTCCTGGGATCAAGCCCCACATCAGGCTCTCTGCTCCGTGGGGAGCCTGCTTCCTCCTCTCTCTCTCTCTCTCTGCCTACTTGTGATCTCTCTCTGTCAAATAAATAAATAAAATCTTTGGGAAAAAATTAACTATAATATTAAAATGCCCATTTCAACAAAAGATTTGAAGATGTACAAAGAATCATGTAAGTATGACCCATTCAAAGCAAAAAAGTAAATCAACAGAAACCACCTCTGAATAAGTGCATTTATGCTAACTGGCACACAATATAGAATAATGTGATTTGCAGCAAAAATAATATAAAAAATAATATAAAGGGGAGCTGTAGAGTAACTGTATCAAAACAGAGTTACATAGGGTCAGAATTTCTGCACGTAATTGAGGCTAAGTTAGTATCAATTTAAACTGGATTGTTGTATTTAAGATGTTAATGGTGATCCTCAAGGTAAACGCTAAGAAAATACCTAAGAAGTATATACATAAAAGAAAATGAGAAGAGAGTTTAAAAAGTACACTACAAAAAATCAAACACAAAAGAAAGTAGTCATGGACGTTCTTTTTCACAGAGAAAAATATAGCAAAATGACAGATATAAGTCCTCCTTCATAAGTAATTACTTCAAAAGTAAGTGATTAAACTCCCCAATCAAGAGGCTGAGATTGGTAGAATAACATTTTTTTTCTTTAAAAAGATGCACATGGGGGTGCCTGGGTGGCTCAGCGGGTTAAAGCCTCTGCCTTCAGCTCCGGTCATGTTCCCAGAGTCCTGGGATTGAGCCCCGCATCGGGCTCTCTGCTTAGCTGGGAGCCTGCTTCCTCCTCTCTCTCTCTGCCTGCCTCTCTGCCTACTTGTAATCTCTATGTGTCAAATAAATAAATCTTTAAAAAAATAAAATAAAATAAAAAGATGCACATGATCCAATTCTGTGCTACCTACAAGAGATTTATTTGAGATCCAAGACAAATAAATTAAAAGTGAAAGGATGGAAAAATATAATTTCATACAAATAGTAACCAAAAGAGAGCTGGGTTGACTATACTAGTATCGGACAAAATAGACTTTAAGTTAAAAACTTACAAAAAACAAGAATGACATTATATGTTAATAAAAGGGTCAATATGCCAAGAAAATATAATAATTATAAATGTATAACCACCAAACAAAAGACCCCTAAAATATATGAAGCAAACATTGACAGAATTGAGAGGAGAGGAGAAACAGATAATTCAACAATAATACTATGAGACTTCAGCTCCCCACAGCTGGGTGAGTCTGGTGGTGGGTATTAAGGAGGGCACAAATTGCATGGAGCCCTGGGTGTGGTGCATATACAATGAGTTTTGGAACACTGAAAAACAATTTTTTTAAATAATAATGAAAAGAACACATAAACAGAAGATCAATAAGGAAATGAGGATTTACACAACATTATAAACCAATTAGACTTAACAGATATATACAGAATTCTCCACCCAACAACAGCAAACCATACATTTCTTTCGGATGCATGTGGAACATGCTCCAGAATAGATCATGTCAGGTCATATATACACACATACAAATCACAATAAATTTTTTTGAATATTTTATTTATTTATTTGACAGAGAGAGAAGTCACAAGTAGGCAGAGAGGCAGGCAGAGAGAGAGGGAGAAACAGGCTCCTCACTGAGCAGAGAGCCTGATGCAGGGCTTGATCCCAGGACGCTGAGATCATGACCTGAGCCGAAGGCAGAGGCTTAAACCATTGAGCCACCCAGGCGCTCCCACAATAAATTTTAATAGGTTGAAATAATACAAAGTATCTTCTCATACCACAAAGGAATGAAATTACTGAAGGTAAACTAGCAAATTCACAACTAAGTAGAAATTAAACATCACACTCTTAAACACCACTGGGCCAAATAATAAATCATGAGGGATATTTGAAAATACTTATAGATAAATGAAAATGAAAAACAATATCCCTAAACTTGTGGGATGTATTAAAGTTATGCTCAGAGGAAAAGTTACAGCAGTAAGAGCCTACATATTAATAAAGAAGAAAACTCTCAAATCAATAATCTAACTCTATTCACTAAAAACCATAAAAGAAGAGCAAACTAAACCCAAAGCTATCAAAGGAAGGAAATAAAAAAGATGATAGCAGAGATAAATAAAGTAAATAATAAAAAATTATTACCAACTTTATATAAATAAAAATAGTTACAAGAGAATACTATGAACAATGTGCACTAACAATTGGAATACCTAGATGGAATGGGCAGATTCCTAGAAACACACAATCTACCAAAATGAATTCAAGAAGGAATAAAAAGTCTGAATGAACATATAACAAATAAGAAGATTCAATCAGTAAATCAAAAGCCTCCCCACAAAAACACACCAAACATTTAAAAAATTAGCAATCTGGTAAAGCAAGATGGTGGAGGAGTAAGAGACTGAAGTATCATCAGGTCCCAGGAGTTCAGCTAGTCATCACACCACTCTGAACGCCTACAAACTCAACAGGAGATAGAAGAGAAGAGCAGCAATTATAGGAACAGAAAATCAACCACTTTTCAGAAGGTAGGATGTGCAGAGAAGTGAATCTGAAGTGAAGAGAAGATAGAACATGGTGGGAGGGGCCCGCTCCCAGCAAGTGAGAGAGCAGCAGAGCACAAAATCAGAACTTTTAGAAGTCTGCTCCACTGATAGATGTAGCTCCAGAAGCTAAGTGGTGGGAGGAGCCCTTGCAGGGACAGTGTAGTCTCAGGACCTGCGGGGTCACAGAAAGACTGGGGGTGTCTGCGTGTGGCAGAGCTGCCAGGTATCAGAGTGGGGAAGCTGGCAACAGAGACAGAGCTGAAGAGGGGGATCTCAGCTCAGGGTTACCTTAAACCATGACCCGAGGCATAGTCAGTGTACTGCTCTTTGAGCAGGCACCCCACAAGTGGCAGATCCAGAGAGTCCCCGTCTTTCCTCCTCTGGGAGGAGTGGCACAGGAGCACACAGGAGGAATCCGCTGGGTTTGGAGACTCCAAATGGGGCTGTGCACCAGAGATAGAAAAGATCAGTCACAGGTGGGGTGAGCTGGGAGAATGGCCAGAGACCTGGGAGACAGGAGGGATTGACTGCTTTTCTCTGAGCATGCACTGAGGAGTGGGGCTCTGAAATCTCAGCTTCTATGAGTTGGAGATTTGGAGGCCACCATCTCCATTCTCCTCCTCCAAAGCTGTATGGAAAGCATTCAGGGAACAAAAGCTACTGAGAGCAAACCCGAGCTGTTACTTAGCTGGGCCCCAGGCAAGGGAAGTACAATTCTGCCCCAGGCAAAGGCATTTGAGAATCACTGCAAGAGACCCCTCCCCTAGAAGATCAGCAAGAACATCCAGCCAAGACCAAGTTCACCAATCAATGAGAAGTGCAGAACTCAAGAGCTAGGGAAAAGCAACACATAAAACTCATGGCTTTTCCCCCATGATCCTTTAGTCTTTCAAAGTTAAATTTTATACATTTTATTTTTTTTCTTATTTATTTTTTAAACTTTTCCTCTTTCCTATTTTAACTTTTTTTAATATTTTATCTTCTCAATACCTTTAACAAAATCTTTTCAATTTTCATTGTTAAAGTACTATTTTATCCCTTCATTGTATTTAACCTTATTTTTTGTATACATATAGTTTTTCCTTTAAAATTTTGAGATGAAATTTCTTCTAATATAACAAAATATACCCTAAATCAAGCACAAGACTTTGTTCTAGGCTCCAGGCTGATCACAATCTCTCTTTTTTTTTCTTTTTCCAAACAACTTATCAATTCCCTTTTTTAGAATCTTTTAAAATTTTCATCTTTACAGTCATATTCCATTCCTTCACCATGTTTACCCTTCTTTTTGTATATATTTAAATTTTTCTTTCTTTAAAATTTTGGGAGATAGTTTCTTCTAAGAGACCAGATTACACCCAAAATCAAGTGGGTGGCTCTGTTCTATTCACCAGTCTAATACATACATACTTTTATTTTTTATTTTTCTCCCTTTCTTCTCCCCTCAGTTTTGGGTCTCTTCTGATTTGGTTAGTGTTAAGGGTCTTTGCCACCCTTTTAGTATTTTGTTCCCTCATTCAAATATTCTTATCTGGATAAAATGACAAGGTGGAAAAACTCACCACAAAAAAAGGAACAAGAGGCAGTACTGACTGCCAGGGACCTAATCAATACGGGCATTATTAATATGTCAGAACTACAGTTCAGAATGACGATTACCAAAGTGCTAGCTGGGCTCAATAAATGCATGGAAAATATTAGAGAATCCATTTCTGGGGATATAAGAGAACTAAAATCTAACCAAATTGAAATTAAAAAAGCTATTAATGAGGTGCAATAAAAAATGGACACTCTTACTGCTAGGATAAATGAGGCAGAAGAGAGAATTAGTGATATAGAAGACCAAATGATGGAGAATAAAGAAGCTGAGCAAAAGAGAGACAAACAACTACTGGACCATGAGGGGAGAATTCGAGAGATAAGTGATACCATAAGATGAAACAATATTAGAGTAATTGGGATTCCAGAAGAAGAAGAAAGAGAGAGGGGGCATTAGGTAAATTGGAGCAAATTATAGTGAGAATTTCCATAATATGGCAAAGGGAACAGTCATCAAAATCCAGGAGGCACAGAGAATCTCCCTCAAAATCAATAAAAATAGGTCCACCCCCGATCATCTAATAGTAAAACTTACAAATCTTAGTGACAAAGAGAAAATCCTGAAAGCAGCTCAGGATAAGAGGTCTGTAACATACAATGGTAGAACTATTAGATTGGCAGCAGACCTATCCACAGAGACCTGGCAGGCCAGGAAGAGCTGGCATGATATATTCAGAGCACTAACTGAGAAAAGCATGCAGCCAAGAATACTATATCAAGCTAGGCTGTCATTGAAAATAGAAGGAGAGATAAAAAGCTTCCAGGACAAATAAAAATTAAAATAATTTGCAAACACCAAATTAGCCCTATAGGAAATATTGAAAGGGGTCCTCTAAGCAAAGAGAGAGCCTAAAAGTAACAGGCCAGAAAGGAACAGAAACAATATACAGTAACAGTCACCTTACAGACAATACAATGGCACTAAATTCATATCTTTCAATAATTACCCTGAAGGTAAACAGTCTAAATACCCCAATCAAAAGACACAGGATATCAGGATGGATTAAAAAAAAAAAAACACAAGACCCATTGTCATACTGTCTACAGGAAAAATTAGAGGGGAGTTCTACTGGGAACTGGGAGAAGATATTCACAAACGACATATCAGATAAAGAGTTAGTATCCAAAATCTATAAAGAACTTATCAAACTCAACATCCAAAGAACAGATAATCCAATCAAGAAATGGGCAGAGGCCGCAAACAGACATTTCTGCAAAGAAGACATCCAGATGGCCAACAGACACATGAAAAAGTGCTCCACACCACTCGGCATCAGGGAAATACAAATTCAAACCACAATGAGACACTACCTCACACCAGTCAGGATGCCTAAAATTAACAAGTCAGGAAATGACAGATGCTGGTGAGGATGCGGAGAAAGGGGAACCCTCCTACACTGTTGGTGGGAATGCGAGTTGGTGCAGCCACACTGGAAAACAGCATGGAGCTTCCTGAAAAAGTTGAAAATAGAGCTACTGTATGACCCAGCAATCACACTACTGGGTATTTACCTTAAAGATACAAATGTAGGGATCCGAAGGGGCACATGCACCTGAATGTTTATAGCAGCAATGTCCACAATAGCCAAACTACGGAAAGAACCTAGATGTCCATCAACAGATGAATGGATAAAGAAGATGTGATTGCCATCAAAAGAAATGAAATCATTCCATTTGCAATGACATGGATGGAACTAGAGGGTATTATGTTTAGCGAAATAAGTCAATCAGAAAAAGACAATCATCATATTTTCTCTCTGATATAAGGAATTTGAGAGGCAGGACAGGAGGTGGTGGGGCATAGGGAAGGAAAAATTGAAACAAGGTGGGATCAGGAGGGAGACAAACCATAAGAGACTCTTTTTTTTTTAAGACTTTATTTATTTGACAGACAGAGATCACTAGTAGGCAGAGAGGCAGGCAGAGAGAGAAAGCAGGAAACCAGACTCCTGGTTGAGCAGAGAGCCTGATGCAGGGCTCGATCCCAGGACCCTGAGATCAAGACTTGAGCTGAAAGCAGAGACTTAACCCACTGAGCCACCCAGGTGCCCCCCATAAGAGACTCTTAATCTCATGAAACAAACTGACGGTTGCTGGGGGTGGGTAGGGATAGGGTGGCTGGGTATTGGACATTGGGGAGGGTATGTGCTATGGTGAGTGCTGTGAAATGTGTAAGCCTGATGAATCACAGACCTGTAACTCTGGGGCAAATAATACATTATATGTTAATGTTAATTTAAAAAATTAGCAATCCTCTTCAAACTCTTTCTAAAAATTGACAAAAAGAGAATAATTCCTAACTCATTATATAAGGCCAGCATTACTCTGATAGCAAATTCAGACAGACATTATAAGAAAAAAATAGGCCATATCCCTTATGAATATAGATGTGAAAATTCTCCACAAAATAGTAGCAGATCAAATTCAGCAACATATTAAAAAGATTGTATATCATGACCAAGTGGATTTTTCCCAGACTGGAAGAGTAGTTTACCATAAGAAAATCAATCAGTGTACTATACCACATTATTAGAAAGAAGAGAAAAACCCTGCATGCTCATCTGAATTGATGCAGAAAAAAATTTAACAAATTTCAACACTTTTTCATGATGAAAAGAAATATGCAGTAAACTAAGAATAGAAGGAAATTTCCTCAACATCATAATAACCATATATTTTTTAAAACCCATAACTAATGTCATACTTCACAATGAAAGACTGAAAGTGTTCTCCCTAATACCACAGACAAAACAGGATGCCCACCTTGCCTTTACTCAGTACAGTACATGAAGTTCTAGTCAGAGCAATTAGGTAAGAAAAGAAACAAAAGCCATCAATATTGGAATGGATGAAGTAAAACTATTTCATTAATGACATGAGTAGTTATTAAAAAATCCTAAAGAATCTACAAAATGAATTCAGTAAAGTTGCAGGACACAAAATCAACACACAAAAGAACATTTGTGTCTCTCTATATATTATCTGAAAAGAAAATTAAGAAAATAATTCCATTTGCAATAGCATCAAAAAGAATTTAAAAATTTAGGGATGAAATTTAACCAAGGAGATACAAGACCTATACAAAAGAAACTACATAATATTGCTAAAAGAAATTAAAGAAGACAGAAATAAATGGAAAGATAACCCATGCTCTTGGGTTGAAATATTTATTATTGTTAGAATGAAAATACTGCCCAAGGCAACACACAGATTTAATGCAATCCCTATCAAAATCCCAATGGTGCCTTCTTAAAGAAATGAAAAATCCATCCTAAATTTCATATGGAATTTCAAGGGACTCTAAGTAGCTAAAACATCTTGAAAGAGAAAAACAAATTTGGAGGACACAAATTTCAAAACTTACTTCCTGATTTTAAAACTTACTACAAGTCTACAGTAGTTACAACAGTGTGATACTGTCATAAGGATGGACATGTAAACCAATGCAACAGAACTGAGAAAGTTGTAAATCTGTAGGCAACTGATTTTCAACAAAGATGCCAGGAGCACTCAAGGAAAAAAGAATAAGTACTTAAACAAAAACTGCAGAGAAAATTGCATGTACACATGCAAAAGAATGGAATTGTACTTTTACCTTATACCATGTACAAAAATTAACTAAAATGGATCAAAGACTAAAGAACTATAGGAACTAAAATTTTAAAACTTGTAGAACAAGGAAAAATCTTTATGACCATGGGTTTAATGATGACTTAAATGTGACACAAAATAGATGAGTGGGTACACAAAATGTGATGTAATATATAAAACATATATACATATTGAATATTATTCACCCATGAAAAGGAGTGATGTTCTGAACATAACTACAACATGAAACCTGTAAGAAAGAATCAAATGGAAAAGTTAGAAATTTAAAAACATAATGTCAAATCAAAGAATTTTTTCAATGGCTGAATCAGCAAGCTGAACACAAGATGAGAAAAGATTCAGTGAATTTGATGGGAAATGAGTAGAATAACATCGGACTTGTCAACAGTCATATTAAAATCTGGAAGATAACAGTTACTACCTTCAACCACCAATCAGGAGTGAATTTAGAGATATTTTTATGGATGAAGAACTTCAAAAAATTTACCTTTCATGTACCTTTCTTTAGAAACTTCCTGGAATATGATCTTCACCAAAATGAGAGAGTAAACAAAGAGGAAGACATGGGTTCTTGAATCAGAAGGTCCAATAAAAGTGAAAGGCAAAGCAAGTCTCCAAGATGAGGGGGAGATGGCTGTGAAAAAAGTCCTGGAAGTAATAGGAGGACATGGAGGCAGAGGGCTTTAGGAAGAATATTGTCAAGAAATAAATGGAATTGGTGACTTATCTGAAGTACCACTGGGAGGAGTTTTACAATCTGTCTGAAAGACAGGTTGAATTAAAGTACACTAAAAAACCAACCAAGGAAGCAACAACAAAGGGCAATTATTTTCTCAAGAAAAGATTTAAATGTCATAAAAAAAAAAAAGAGTCAGAGATTGGAATGATGCAGCTCTGAGTCAAGGAACATCATGGATTGTTGGTCACCACCAGAAGCTAAGAAGAGGCAAGGAAGGATTCAATCCCAAGTCTCAGAGTGACCCAAACAACAACTTTATCTCAGACTTCTAACCTCCAGAATTGGGAGAAAATAAATTTATATTTTTTAAGCCACCCAATCCGTGGGACTTTATTAAAGAAATCATAAGAAGCTAATATACTTAACTCTTTTGATCAATAAAATGCATCCCTGAATAACTCTGATTATCTACTACTTAATTGTCCCTCTTTCCTAATTGGTCAAAATTTTCATGTTAGTGATCCACTTGACAAAGTGACTTATAACAGCCTGGCTTCCTCAACTTAACTGACCTCCAGCTTCACTCTGCCAGCAGAGTTGCACCTTGGACTTTGTTACCACACACACCCATTGAAAATGTTTTCTCAAGAAAGTGTATATCATGGTGATTAAGTGTACTCTATGTCATATTTCAGCCAGGCCCATTTAGCTGTAAAGGAGAACTTTTTTCCTTTACTTCTGGTTAATTTCCAGTTATACTTTACACTGCTCTAAACTGGTTTTCTGAATTTTCCTAGAGACCTCAATCATAACCATAGTTCCTAGGTCTTCTAAAATCTGTTTGTATTTGTTTGTTTGTTTGTTTGGTTGGTTGGTTGGTTTTTTTTTTTTTTTTTAGGCAACAAAGAAATCCTGCTGGGCTCTGCTTGGGCATCTAGGACTGTGGCAGGGTCCCTCAGGCCATACCTGCTGGCCTGGCTGTGAGTAGGAGGCAGTGACCACAGAGATAGGGGTTGGTTTCTGTCCACCCTTGCCTTCGATGAGCAAAACCAAACAAAATCTTAATTTAAAAATTCATATATATTTTTATTCATATTTAAAAACTCACATATAGGGGCGCCTGGGTGGCTCAGTGGGTTAAAGCCTCTGCCTTCGGCTAGGTCATGACCCCAGTGTCCTGGGATCGAGCCCCGCATCAGGCTCTCTGCTCCGCAGGGAGCCTGCTTCCTCCTCTCTCTCTGCCTGCCTCTCTGCCTACTTGTGATCTCTGTCTGTCAAATAAATAAATAAAATCTTTAAAAAATAATAATAAAATAAAAACATATATAAAAATATTATATATATTTATGTTTTATATATAAATATGTATAAAATATATAATAATATAAAATATAAATATATAAATATATAATCCCAACCAAGCTAAGTCCTCAGCATCTCCACAATATGGCAGCCAACTATCCGATCTACTTTATCTTCCTTATTGAGCTTATTCAGAAGCTGAGACCTGGTAAGGTTGGAAATTTCACAAAATGCTTCTTATTAGGAGAAGCAGTGTCATTTTTAAACCACTATTATAGCCTTTAGAGAATTTACATAGAGTGTTAGAAAGCTAATTGGCCCAAATAGCCACACTGGCAATCCATGTAACCAATTGCCTCACAAAGCTGACCTTCTCAACTCTACTGGCCTTCACCTCATTCCATCAGCCACCCACCAGCCATGTCACATCTTGGATCTTGGCATTGCTTAGACTTGTTCCACCTCCCGAATTTTCTTGTTGGAGGTGTTTTTCCTGGCAAGAACTTTCTTGACTTCTATCTCTCCCACACACTTAAAACTCCTTGAACCTGTTCTTCTTCATCATTATGAATTCCCATTCCTTAACCCCTCCCTATTCTCCCAGTCACCTGTGACCCTCCTTTGAGGTGATCATCTGTCTCGCTCCCCACTTAGAATTAGACACTATGGATTAAAGACATTGAGTTAATCATAATTTTATTTGATTATAATAGTAAAGAGTTAAACTTAACTTTGGAATTCAAGTAGTACAGTTTCTGTTATTTACAAGTCTCATAATTCTGTGCTACACAATGAATACTATAAATAAGCAAAAATGAACAGTATAAGCCAAAGGATCACTGACTACTAGTGCCATTTTCCATTAAGAAAGATTTTCACTGGAAAGGACTCAAAAGGAAGGGGTTAAGTGCCTGTTGGTTAATGAAGGAGTTCCAGGAGTTGGCTGAAAACCATACTCTCAAGACAAAACTCCAGAGAATCATCCAAATTAATGACAACTTCCAGAACTTGGCAGAAGTTCAAGTAAGCAAGACAAGAGTGGATTCTAATCATGAATGGGATTAAATGAGAAAAATTATCTCCTTAAAGAATACTCCAGATGAAATGAATTTGGAGAAGTTGGTACATCACAGATGGATATGAACTGCATTTGCCACTCCAGCTATGGCAGTGGTGCTCCAACTTCTATTTTTTTTAAGCAGTAGAACTCTTTCTTGAAATGGAAACAAAGGCAGAACTCTGATTAAAACTGAGGTCAGGGGTCTGGATCCCCATTACCCAGAAACTGACCTGGGAGATGATTCCAAAGTCCCTCTTCAAAACCATAAATATAGGGAATAGTTGGAAAACTACTGGCCTGGGAAATACTGGCTCCCCTAACCAACCACTATTGAGTACCACCATAACTGCCTATTAAGTACAAAAATACCTATTAAAATATTTGTGCTGGACTACCTGAATATGAGTGTGGAGTTAAAATATCTAATAAATAATGGATCTGAGCACACCTTTCTATTTGTGATTTTTGTTTTCTAGAAAACTCTCAAATCCTTGTATTTCAAAGTTACCATGTGCTGCTGATTTTATTTTTTCTTAATTTCAGCACCTAGACACCCAAGGTTAGAAGCTTCAATGTTACCTTCTTTAGTATCTTTTTAAATTATTTATTCATTAAATTTTAATAATCACTAATTACATATGTATGTTTGTATATGTATTATGATAGGCGATTGGGAAAAATTTAAATAAAGTATATCTGCCCCCACCTAAGCAGCTTAGAGACTAAAGCAGGAGATTAAAATCGCTGGATTAGAAGTATGCACAGAATATTATGGAAACCTAGAAATTAACCTGATGACGATGAGCCGAGGTCAAAGGACACTTCCCAGAGAAATGGTATTTGACCTGAATTAAAGGTAAGACAGGATTAAGACAAAATCAAGGGATTTTTCTAGAGATGGGCAAAGTCCAGACTGAAAAACCTGTGCTTTTTCCTCTTGTATTTATGTGACATTCACAAACAGATGAGACCTCAAGTGATGGAGATCAGATGAATAATTTCTGAGGGTTAGGGAAACAGTAAGTATAAAGGAATAACACAAGGAATCTAATTGGGGTGCTAGAACTATTTTGTATCCTGCCTGTGGTAGTGATTATGCAAATCTTTTTAATGTACTAAAATTGATAGAACTGTATAGATGCCCAAAGATCAAACTTACTATATGATAAAAAAAATATATATAAACAACCTTTCAAACAACATGCTATTGGACAACCAATAAATCATTAAATCAAAGAATAAATAAAAACTCCCTTGAGACAAATGAAAACAGAAATATGACATACCAAAATCTATTGGATGCTGTAAAAGTGGTTCTATGAAAGAGTTCATAACAACACATGATTACCTCATGAAACAAGAAAAATCTCAAACAAACAGTCTAACTCTATACCTAAAGGAACTAGGAGAATAAGAACAAACAAAACCAAAAGTTAGTAAAAGGAGGGAAATAATAAAGATCAGAGGAGAACTAAGTGAAATAGAGACTAAAAATACAAAAGAAAAGATCAGTGAAACGAAGAGCTGATTCTTTGAAAAGATAAATAAAATAAATAAACCCTTACCTAGATTAACTAAGAAAAAGAGAGGACTCAAATAAAATCAGAAATGACATAGGAGACTTTACAACTGATCACAGAAATACAAAGAGTCATAAGAGACCACTAAGAACAATGATATACCAACTAACTAGAAAACCTAAAAGAAACGTATAAATTCCTAGAATACACAACCCACAGAGACCAAATCAGGAAGAAATAGAAAATCTGAATAGACTGATGACTAGCAAAGGAAATGAAACAGTAATCAAAAACTTCCCAACAAACAAAAGTCCAGGAGCAGGTGACTTACTGGGGACTTCTACCAAATGTTCAAAGATTTAATACCTATCCTCAAACTCTTCCAAAAAAAAAAAGGGGGGGGGAAGTTTCCAAAGATATTTTAAGAGGCCAGCATTACCAATACCAAAGCCAGATGAGGACACGACAAAAATAGAAAATTACAGGCCAGTATCCTTAATGAACATAGATGTGTAAAATCCTCAGCAAAATATTAGCAAACCAAATCCAACAATATATGAAAACAATCAAGTGGACTTTATTCCAGGGATTCAAGAGCAGTTCAATATCAGCAAATCAATCAACAAAACACATCATTTTAACAAAATGAAAATTAACAATCATATGATCATGCCAATGGATGCAGAAAAAGTATTTGACAAACTTCAATATCCATTTAAGATAAAAACTCTAAAACTCTAAAAGTAGGTATAAAGGAAACATACCTCAACATAATAAAGATCATAGATGACAGTCCTATAGTTAACATTATAGTCAATGGTGAGGTATAAGACAAGGATGCCACTCTAGTCACTTCTATTCAATGTAGTTTTAGAAGTTTTAACCACAACAATTAGGCAAGTAAAAGAAATAAAAGGCATCCAAAGTAGAAAGGAAGAAGTAAAATTGTCACTATTTGCAGATGACACACTATATAGAGAAAACCCTAAAAATACCACCAAAAAACTGTTAGAACTAATCAGATTCAGAATAGTTGCATAGTAGAATATCAACATACATAAATCTTTGGTGTTTATATGCTTTAATAACCAAACACCAGAAAAAGAAATTAAGAAACCAGTCCCACTTACAATTCATCAAGAAGAATAAAATACCTAAGAAAAATTTAATTAAAGAGGTAAAAGACCTATACACTGAAAAACTATGAGACACTGATGAAAGAAATTGAAGAAGACATAAATAAATGGAAAGATATTCCATGCTCATGGATCAGAAGAATTAACATTGTTAAAATGTCCATACTACCCAAAGCAATCTATAGATGCAAAGCAATCCCTATCAAAATTCCAGTGGCATACTCCACAAAACTGAAAATACTAATTTTCAAATTTTATGAACCACAAAAGATCCTGGGTGGCTCAGTGGGTTAAGCCCCTGCCTTCAGTTCAGGTCATGATCACAGGGTCCTGGGATCGAGTTCCACGTCAGACTCTCGTTTGGTGGGAAGCCTGCTTCCTCCTCTCTCTCTCTCTCTCTCTGCCTGCCTCTCTGCCTACTTGATCTCTCTCTGTCAAATAAATTTTTTTTAAAATTATTTAAAAAAAAAAAGATTCTGAATAACCAAAGAGAAAGAACAAAGTCAGAGGTACCACAGTCTTTTATTTCAAAGTATACTACAAAGCTACTGTAATCAAAACAGTATGGTATTGGTACAAAAACAGATATACAAATGAATAGAACAGTATTGAGGACCTATAAATAAACCCACACATAAATGGACAGTTATTCTACAAGACAGGAGTCAACAACATACAATGGAGGAATGATAGTTTCTTCAATAAATAGTGTTAGGAAAACTGGATGGCAAAATGCAAAAGAATGAAACTAGACTGATATCTTACAACATACACAAAAATAAACTCAAAATGGATTAAAGACTTGAATGCAGGACGTGAAGCTATAAAATTCCTAGCAGAAAACATGGGTGGTAAACGCCTTAATGTTGACCTTAGAGATGTCTTTGTGGATCTGACTCCAAAGACAAGGGAAACAAAAGTAAAAATGAACAAATAGGGCTACTATTTGTATTTGTATTTATATTTGCAAAATCTAAATCTTCTGCACAACAAAGGAAACCATCATTAAAACAAAAGGCACCTACTAAACAGGACAAGACATTTCAAAACCATATATCTGATAAAGAGTTAATATCCAAACTATATAAGGAACTCATTATTTAAAATGTCAATTTTCTGAAGAGGACACAAAGAAATGGAAAAATATCCCAAGCTCATGGATTGGAAGAACAAACATCATTAAAATGCTTATACTACCCAAAGCAATCTACATGTTTAGTGCAATCCTTACCAAAATAATACCAGCATTTTCCACAGAACTAGGAAAAACAAGCCTAAAATTTTTATGGAACCACAAAAGAACTTGAATAGTCAAAGCAATCCTGAAAAAGAAAAGCAAAGCTGGAGGCATCATGATTCCAGATTTCAAGCGCTATTACAAAGCTGCCGTCATCAAGACAGTATGATACTAGCACAAAAACAGACATAAATCAATGGAACAGAATAGAAACTAAAAAATGGACCCACAAATCTATGGTCAACTACTCTTTGACAAAACAGGAGGGGGGTGCCTGGGGGGCTCAGTGGGTTAAGCCTCTGCCTTCGGCTCAGGTCAAGATCTCAGGGTCCTGGGATCGAGCCCCACATCGGGCTCTCTGCTCAGTGGGAAGCCCGCTTTCCCCCCTCTCTCTTTGTCTGCCCCTCTGCCTACTTGTGATCCCTCTCTGTCAAATAAAAAAAAAGAGAGAGAGAATATGCAATGGGAAAAAGACAAATTCTTCAAAAAATGGTGTTGGGGAAACAGGACAGCAACACGCATAAGAATGAAATTGGACCACATTCTTATACTATCACAAAAATAAACTCAAAATGGATGAAAGACATTCAAAATGACCTCACATTCTAAATGTAAGACATGGAAACATAAAAACCTTAAAGGAGAACACAGGCAGAAACCTCTTGACCTCAGCTATAGCAACTTCTTATTAGACATGTCACTGGAGGGAAGGGAAACAAAACCAAAAATGAACTATTGGGACTTCATCAAGATAAAAATCTTCAGCACAGTGAAGAAAACAATCAACAAAACTAAAAGGCAGCCTACAGAATGGGGAAGATATTTGCAAATGACATATCTGATAAAGGATTAGTATCCAAACATCTATAAAGAATTTATCAATCTCAACACCCAAAAAACAAATAATCCAGTTACAAAATGGGCACAGGATATGAACAAGCATTTTTCCAAAGAAGACATTCGGATGGCTAACAGACACATGAGGTACCACCTCACACCTGTCAGATGGCTAAAATCAACAATACAGGAAACAACAGATATTGGCAAGGATGCAGAGAAAGGGGAACCCCCTTACACTGTTGGGAATGCAAACTGGAGCAGACACTCTGAAAAATGGTACAGAGTTTCCCCCCAAAAAATTAAAAAGAGAACTATCCTATGACCCAATAATTGCACTACTAGGTATTTATCCAAAAGACACAAAAATACAGATTCAAAGGGGTACCCTGATATTTACAGCAGCATTATCAACAATAGCCAAACTATGGAAAGAGTCCAAATTGCCCATTGACTGATGAATAAATAAGGAAGATGTCTGTGTGTGTGTCTGTATGCACACATATATATACATACACACACACACACAATGTAATATTATTCAGCCATCAAAAAGAATGAAATTTTGCCATTTGCAAGGACATAGATGGAGCTAGAGTGAAAGAACTCAGCCAAGGAAAGATAAATACCATATTATTTCATTAATATGTGGAATTTAAGAAACCAAACAGATGAATATATGGGAAGGGGGAAAAAAGAGAGAGAGAAGCAAACCATAAGAGACTTTTAATGACAGAGAACAAACTGAGGACTGATGGAGGGAGATGGGTAATAGGTATTAAGGAGGGCACGTGTTATGATGAGAACTGGATGTCATATGTAAATGATGAATCACTAAATTCTACTCCTTTTTTTTTAAAGATTTTATTTATTTATTTGACAGAGAGATAGAGAACACAGTAGGCAGAGCAGCAGGCAGAGGAAGAGGGAGAAGCAGGCTCTCTGTTGAGCAGGTAGCCCAATGTGGAGCTTGTTCCCAGGAGTCAGGGATCATGACCTTAGCTGAAGGCAACTGCTTAACCAACTGAGCCACCCAGGTGCCCCTAAATTCTACTCATGAAACCAGTATTATATTATATGTTAAGTAACTAGAATTTAAATAAAAATTTGAAAAAGAAGTCAATTTTTTAAAACATATATCACTTTTTTTCTTTTCAGCATAACAGTGTTCATTGTTTTTACACCACACCCAGTGCTCCATGCAACACGTGTCCTCACTAATACCCACCACCTTGTTCCCCCAACCTCCCACCCCCCGCCCCTTCTAGACCCTCAGGTTGTTTTTCAGAATCCATAGTCTCTCATGGTTCATCCCCCCCTCCAATTTCCCTCAACTCCCTTCTCCTCTCCATCTCCCCATGTCCTCCATGTTCTTTGTTATGCTCCACAAATAAGTGAAGCCATACGATAATTGACTCTCTCTGCTTGACTTATTTCACTCAGCATAATCTCTTCCAGTCCCATCCATGTTGATACAAAAGTTGGGTATTCATATTTTCTTATAGAGGTATAATACTCAATAGTGTATATGGACCACATCTTCCTTATCCATTCATCCATCAAAGGGCATCTTGGTTCTTTCCACAGTTTGGCGACCGTGGCCATTGCTGCTATGAACATTGGGGTACAGATGGCCCTTCTTTTCACTACATCTGTATCCTTGGGGTAAATACCCAGTAGTGCAATTGCAGAGTCATAGGGAAGTTCTATTTTTAATTTCTTGAGGAATCTCCACACTGTTCTCCAAAGCGGCTGCACCAACTTGCATTCCCACCAACAGTGTAAGAGGGTTCCCCTTTCTCCACATCCTCTCCAACACATGTTGTTTCCTGTCTTGCTAATTTTGGCCATTCTAACTGGTGTCAGATGGTATCTCAATGTGGTTTTAATTTGAATCTCCCTGATGGCTAGTGATGATGAACATTTTTTCATGTGTCTGATAGACATTTGTATGTCTTCATTGGAAAACTGTCTGTTCATATCTTCTGCCCATTTTTTGATATGATTATCTGTTTTGTGTGTGTTGAGTTTGAGGAGTTCTTTATAAATCCTGGATATCAACCTTTTGTCTGTACTGTCATTTGCAAATATCTTCTCCCATTCTGTTGGTTGCCTTTTTGTTTTGTTAACTGTTTCCTTTGCTGTGCAGAATTGATCTTGATGAAGTCCCAAAAGTTTATTTTCGCTTTTGTTTCCTTTGCTTGTGGAGACATATCTTGGAAGAAGTTGCTGTGGCTGATATTGAAGAGGTTACTGCCTATGTTCTCTTCTAGGATTCTGATGGATTCCTGTCTCACATTGAGGTCTTTTATCCATTTTGAATTTATCTTTGTGTATGCTGTAAGAGAATGGTCGAGTTTCATTCTTCTACATATAGCTGTCCAGTTTTCCCAGCACCATTTATTGAAGAGACTGTCTTTTTTCCATTGTATATTTTTTCCTGTTTTGTCGAAGATTATTTGACCATAGAGTTGAGGGTCCATATCTGGGCTCTCTACTCTGTTCCACTGGTCAATGTGTCTATTTTTATGCCAGTACCACGCTGTCTTGGTGATCACAGCTTTGTAGTAAAGCTTGAAATCAGGTAACGTGATGCCGCCAGTTTTGTTTTTGTTTTTCAACATTTCCTTAGCAATTCGGGGTCTCTTCTGATTCCATACAAATTTTAGGATTATTTGCTCTAGCTCTTTGAAAAATACCAGTGGAGTTTTGATTGGAATGGCATTAAAAGTGTAGATTGCCCTAGGCAGTATAGATTTTAACAATGTTTATTCTTCCAATCCAAGAGCATGGAATGGTCTTCCATCTTTTCGTGTCTTCTTCAATTTCTTTCATGAGTGTCTGTAGTTCCTCGAGTACAGATCCTTTACCTCTTTGGTTAGGTTTATTCCCAGGTATCTTATAGTTCTTTGTGCTATAGTAAATGGAATCAATTCTCTAATTTCCCTTTCTGTATTTTCATTGTTAGTGTATAAGAAAGCCACTGATTTCTGTGCATTGACTTTGTATCCTGCCACGTTACTGAATTGCTGTATGAGTTCTAGTAGATTGGGGGTGGAATCTTTTGGGTTTTCCATATAAAGAATCATGTCATCAGTGAAGAGAGAGAGTTTGATTTCTTCCTTGCCAATTTGGATACATTTTATTTCTCCTTGTTCTCTGATTGCTGTTGCTAGGACTTCTAGTACTATGTTGAACAAAGTGGTGAGAGTGGGCATCCTTGTTGTGTTCCTGATCTCTATGGGAAGGCTTCAAGCTTTTTCCCATTGAGGATGATATTTGCTGTGGGTCTTTCATAGATAGATTTTATGAAGTTCAGGAATGTTCCCTCTATCCCTATACTTTGAAGCGTTTTCATCAGGAACGGATGCTGGATTTTGTCAAATGCTTTTTCTGCATCAATTGAGAGGACCATGTGGTTCTTCTCTCTTCTCTTATTGATTTGTTCTATCACATTGATTGATTTGCGAATGTTGAACCATTCTTGTAACCCAGGGATGAAAGAAGTCAATTTTTTAAAAGGAACAGAATGCAATCCACATATTTTTTCTTTTTTTAAATTTAGTTTCAGCGTAACAGTATTCATTGTTTTTGCACAACACCCAGTGCTCCATGCAATATGTGCCCTCCCTATTACCTACCACCTGGTTCCCCCAACCTCCCACCGCCTGCCCCTTCAAAACCCTCAGGTTGTTTTTCAGAGTCCATAGTCTCTCATGGTTCAACTCCCCTTCCAATTTCCCTCAACTCCCTTACTTTTAATGAAAATTGAAAAGCTGATTCTAAATTATTCAGCTGGGGCGCCTGGGTGGCTCAGTGGGTTAAGCCGCTGCCTTCGGCTCAGGTCATGATCTCGGGGTCCTGGGATCAAGTCCCACATAGGGCTCTCTGCTCAGAAGGGAGCCTGCTTCCCTCTCTCTCTCTCTCTGCCTGCCTCTCTATCTACTTGTGATCTGTCTCTGTCAAATAAATGTTTTTAAAAAAAAAAGAGTTGTTTAAATTATTCAGCTGTAAAAAGAATTAAATCTTGTCATTTGCAACACAGGTGGATCTAGAGAATATGATCCTAAGTAAAATAAATCAGTTAGAGAAAGAAATTACCATATGATTTCACTCATATGTGGAATTTAAGAAACAAAGCAAATGAACAAAGAAAAACAGATAAACTAAAAACCAGAGAACAAAGATGGTTACCAGAGTGGGTGTGGTGGGGAATGAGTGAAATAGGTGATGGGGATTGAAGAGTACACTTATTACGATAAGAACTGAGTAATGTATAGAATTGCTGAATTCTATACATTGTATTCAATTGTATGCCTGAAACTAACATAACACTGTGTGTTAACCATACTGGAATTAAAATTTTCTAATTGAAAATCTGATTCTAAAATTTATATGAAAATGCAAAGGGCCAAAAATATCCAAGCACTCTTGAAGAAGAATAACCTGGGAGGACTTGATTTACCAGTCATGATATTAGTACAAGCACAGGTAAATTGCCCAATAGAATATAACCAGAAAGACATAAGTCATATATGGATGCTAGACTTATGACTAGCAAACAAAAAAGGCAGTTAGGAAATAATTTCTTTTTGAGAAATGATAATCAATTAGCAGTCCATGTGGAAGGAATGAACCTTGACTTCTACTTTGCACCATAAGCAAAATCATTCCAGTTTAATTTTACATATCTTCCTCAATTTACAGTGATGTTCTGTGCTAATAAACCCACCATAAGTTGAAAACATTGTTAGTCAAAATGCATTTAATACAACTATTTCTACCAAACATCATGGCTTAGCTTAGCCTACCTTAAATGTGCTCAGAACACTTACATTAGCCAACAATTGGGCAAAATCATGAAGCTATTTTACAACAAAGTATTGACTATGTCATGTGATTTACTGAACACTGTACTCAAAGTGAAAAACAGAATGGTTGTATTAGTACAAATGGTTGTAAGTGTGTCAGTTGTTGACCCTTCTGATCACATGGCTGACTGGGAGCTGCAGCCATTGCCCAGCATCACAAGAGTATTATTGCACATATCACTAGCCTGGGAAAAGATCAAAATGCAAAATTCAAAGCACTGTTTTCACTAAATGCTTATCACTTTTATACCATCATAAAGTCAAAAAAACCATTAAGTTGGGGTGCCTGGGTGGCTCAGTGGGTTAAAGCCTCTGCCTTCGGCTCAGGTCATGATCCCAGGGTCCTGGGATCGAGCCCCGCATCGGGCTCTCTGTTCCGCGGGGAGCCTGCTTCCTCCTCTCTCTCTGCCTGCCTAGTTGTGATTTCTCTCTGTCAGATAAATAAAATATAAAAAAAAAAACAAAAACAAAAAAAACCATAAGTCAAACCCCAGTGCTCAGAGCATGAAAGTTCTCTGCTGTCTTTGGAACTTTGTCTGCAAACAGCTCAAAGGAGACATGGCCCAAGGGTTCACTGTCCATGGTGTTGTAGAAGAACATCATGGGGCTGACCATGGCTAGGTAGCATGGGTGGGTCCAGGAAGGTGGTCTCTCTAAGGCCTGATTGATGATTTTTTAAAAACTGGCTCCCGTAATTATAGAGGCTAGCAAACCTCAAATCTACAGGATGGCCCAGCAAGCTGGAGACGTCAGGGATATGCATACATAGGGGAAAGGTCATGTGATGACAGAGAGAAGATGGCCACCTATAAGCCAAGGAACCAACCTTGCCAACATCTTGATGTTGGACATTCAGCCTCCAGAAATGTGAAGAATAAATTCCCATTGTTTAAAACACCCACACTGTGGAAATAGCCCAAGTGATTATCAACTGAAAATTGCACTGGATAAATTAAAACTTGACTTCATTTTATATGCAGTCTAAAAAGACAAAATTAGACTTTTTAGCTTTGAGAAACATGTCTAGGTGCATACGTTATAAAGAAAACCAAGAAAGTGGTTACCTGTAAAGTCAGGATATGATTATCTTTTTGAGTGGGAATTTGGTAGTAATGGGGAAAGAGCATGCATATTGGGAGCTCCTGAATGTGCTGGGGAAGATTTTGTTTCTCAATCATATTGTTGGTTACATGAATATTTGCCTGAATTTGTACATCTTTGGTTTGTACCCTTTTCTCTTACATATGTTATGTACCTTTAACATTTTAAAGGTTAAAAATTGTGAAGACCAGTCTTTCCCAAAATAGTGGTAGGACTGGAGTAATGCCCTTCTTTTCCTTGTTTCTAGTTTTAAGAGAAATGATTCTTTATTAAGAATAAGACTGACTAGGGGCATCAGGGTGGCTCAGTTGGTTAAGTGTCTGTCATTATCCCAGGGTCCTGAGATCAAGTGCTGTATTGGGCTCCCTGTTCAGTGGGGAGTCTACTTCACCCCCTCCCTTCACCCCTACTCCCACTCATGCTCTCTCTCTCTTATTCACTCTCTCTCAAATAAATAAATAAAATCTTTTAAAAAGAGAGAGAGAAGATTGACTATCCATTTAGAAGAAAAATGAAGCCTGACTTTCAGCAACCATCCACTAAAACAAATTATAGATGCATTAATGTTCTAACCACAAAAATAAACAGTGAAAACCAACATTATGATCTTATTAGTAAAAACCAGGAGTATGTCTATGTAACTTTGGGGTTTAAATAGCTTTGTTAGCTTGACATCAGGACAAGACCCCATAAAGGTAAGACAGATTTTATTATATTAAAGTTTAAAACTTCTAGATGGATAAAAACCCCAGCATATATTAACTCAAAATGCACTTGGAGCAAAGTGAAATAGTTCATTCCATATATGTCAGTTAGTACTATTTTTCTTTCTTCTTTTTTTTTTTTTTTTTTAAGTAGACTCCACACCCAGTGTGGAGTCCAACACAGGGCTTGAGCTCATGACCCTGAGATCGAGAACTGAAACTGAGATCAAGAGTCAGACGTTTAACAAGTTGAGCTACCTAGGCACCCCTCGGTTCGTATTTTTAATACATAAAGAGCTTCCACATATAAAAAAGAAAGGAATGAAAATGAAAAAGTAATAAGGAAACAAATAGACAATACAGATGGTCGATAAACATTAGGAAAAGGGCCAATCTTATTAGAGTTCAAAAGATAAAAATTAAACAAAATATTGCTGATATTTAAAAGCCAATAACAATAGCCAGTTTCAGGGATGTTCTGAGAAAAAGAGCTAATAATAATAATAATAATAAGTTTAGAGGTGAGTCTGAGAAGATAGAAATAAGTACTTCCACTCAGAAGAACCAGTGAAAATATCCATCCACATTCCTACTTCTAGACATTTATCCTTTGAAAATATAAACTCTTACAAAGCTGCAGAAAGATATATGTGTATGTTTACATGTGTCTGGACAACTCCCAACTCATTATTTATAATGGGAAAAAATAGAAACAGCTTAAATGGCTATTAATATGGAATGATTTCCAAAAATGTATGGCACATCCATAGAATGACAAATTGTCTAGCAATAAAAAGAATGGGAATATGAGAACAATCTAGCATGTGACCAAGTAAGTTATCACAAGTATAAGATGTAGAGTATGTCTCCGGTATTGAAAAAACAAAACAAGAAATAATAGATTTGTGTATATATAGATATCTATATTCTATCGATAGATATATAGATATCTATCTATAGATATCTGTATATAAAAATATGGATCTATAGATCTATATAAATCTATCTATATATCTATCTATAGATATCTGTATATAAATATATGGATCTATAGATCTATATAGATCTATATATCTATCGATAGAATATAGATATCTATATATACACAAATCTATTATTATCTATTATCTATAGATATCTGTATATAAATATATGGATCTATAGATTTTTATTATATTATATATTATATAAAATATAAATATTTTATATAATATATAAATTATATATATTTATATATAAATAAATATATATAAATAAATAAAATGAAAATATCATATATTTTTATTATATATTATTATATATTAAATTATAGAATTTTATCTATAGATATCTATATATAGAATAAAATTCTGGAAGACTATAAACTAGTTAAGTATGGTTTTATCTTTGGGCCAGTTGAGATTATAGGACACAGTTACTTTTCAGTTTATTTGTGTAAAGGATTGTTTCATTTGTAACGCATATGCATGTATTATTTCTCCCAGGGAAATATTTTCCAAAGTTAAAATTTTAAATTAAAAATTAAATTAAAATGCATATGCCTAAAAGGCCCTTTAAACCTGAAATGGAAAAAAAAAGTCAAACTAGTAATTTTATAAAAGTATTGAAACTATCCAAAGAAGTATGAGCAAGAAACAAGTTATAGCAGAATGCACAGTCAGAGCTGTAGAAAGTTCATCATTTCCAGCACCTGAATCACAGCTGTACACCCACACAGATGATAGACAGCAAGGGTGAGGCAAAATCAAGGACAATAATAATGGAAAACAAGAGGAAGTTAAAAAGGCCAAAAATAAGAAAGATTAATGATTCAAAAATATTTTCCCCAACTGAAAGCATCACAGCAAAGATTTTTAAAGGGGACAGAATTTTCCCTCAGGAACACCCTCCAAAGAATCCACAAATACTTCACTGTCGATTTTTTTAGCTACAAAGAGAAAGACAGGCTCTTACAAGTCAGTGAGATGAAAGGGGTGACTGCGGCTAATGATGACACACTAGAAGTGATTTCAGACCTTGCCTTTGGGAAAAATCCCTGCAAACTGTCAGGCTGGGTTTCTCTTTTAAGGCAAGATAGAACAATTCTGAAGCAGAGACCCTAATATGATCTCTCCATAAAACCCTACAACTGCAAAAAGCAAAAAAGATCTAAGAGTAAGCAGTATACTTATGAGGCAAATTAAGACAGTTTTATGAAGAAAATGACAATAAAATCACCTAGTGAGTTCCAGAAAGGCACAGTGGAAACACAACATCACAGGATGTCTTACATGAGGGTAGAGGGTAGAGGCACTACCCTTTGGGATACAAGAGCTAAACTTAATGAAATGTGTAGATGAAAATAGTTGGGTTACAATATATTGATGTTAAAAGCAGAAATATATGTCAATTGGCCAAGACTGTCTTTAGCATGGTTAAAAGCAGTGGTCCTCAACCTGAGCCATGTGTCAAAATCACCTGGGGAGCTTCTATAAAAATGTCTTGCCTTACTACACTCTGGTCAAATTATTCTGAACTTAAAACAAGTTCAGGACAGAAAATACTGAAAACAAAAGAAGAAAAAGAATATTATAAATGTTAGTATAACAATATTAAGTAAAATAGGTGGAAAACTACAAAAAAAAAGAGAGACAGACAGACAGAATGTTTGTAATATATATTACAAGGTGTTGATACTATGATTTATAAAATCCCACACCCAGATTTCTGGATTTACAAATAGGCAAAGGATATCAACAGCAATTTGCAAAAGAACAAGGCAAGTGGCCAATAAAAAATGGGAAGAAAAATAGTGTCTCCCATGGAAATTAAAGAAAGGCAAGTTAAAATGGGTTACCATGGCATTTAACCTGGCAAAGAGTTTTAAAAATTATAATTCTCAGAGTTAGTGAGGGATTAATGAAATAGAAATTTCTCAACATGTAACAGGAAGTCTTATACTAATGATCTCTATTGACCTGGAAAATCTCCTTTTGAATATCCATATTGGAGAAATAAACATAAATGTGCATAAATGTGTCTGTGCCAGGAAAGCACTGCATTTACTTATAACACTGAGATACTGAAAGCAGTCAGTAGGCCTAAAATTAGGGGAATGGCTAAACAAATGGTGCCATTGTCATAAAATTCTATGCCATTTGGCCACTAAAAACTATTTAAAAATATTTCACAATATAAAAATATGCTCACATTATAATGTTAAATTTAAAAGGCAAGACTAATGAACAATAACTTCAGTGTAGTTCCTGATATACCCAGAAACAAGACTGGGAAGAAGCAGAATGCCACCATGGACCGACAGTGCACAGGCCCACACATGAGTGAAATTTCTTATAAAAAGCTGTTAATACCCCTGCACCTCAATTTCCTCTCTTTTAAAAAGGGAATAACCTTTTTGTTGTAAGGATTACATGGCAGAATGTGTGTAAAGCAATTTATAACGCCTTACATAACAGTATCTCTACCCAACCTGTTTAAAATAATAGTAACGATACTAGTAATTGACATTTATTAAATAGTTATTCAGGTTCAAACACTGTGTTTTGAATATTATCTCATTTTATCTTCAAAACCATCCTATGAAGTCAGGAACTACTATCTCCATTTTACAGAAACTGAAGAGCAGAGAATTAAAGTAACTAGGTCAAGCCCAACAGAATAGGTAACAAAAACTATAGAGACGTAGAATTACGCAGAGGTAAATCTAATTACACACTTCACCATTATCTCATCAGAACTCCATGGTCTTTAAGGTCCACTGAGCAAGGACAGACTACTGGGTTGGAGTCTCAAATCTGCCATAAGTTCATGCCACAGGATTGGGAGAACTTTGCCCATCACTTGGCTTTCTTGTCTAAAATGAAGTGGTTCAAGTGCCAAAGACTGCAAGCTGCTTCCTCCCTCCCCCCCTCCTCTTCTCCCTCTTAGGCACACAGTATGTTTGTCTGTGTGTGCACCTGTATTTGTGTGTTGTGTGTTACCCATCTAGCCCTGACATCCTTGTCTCTGAGATAAAATTAACATATGAAGGAAATATACAAGAAAGATAAGGTAATAATAGATTTGATCCTTAAGAATCTATGATTAAAACCAAAGGGTGGGGGCATCTGGGTGGCTCAGTTGGTGAAGCATCTGCTTTTGATTCAGGTCATGATCTCAGGGTCCTGGGATGGAGCCCCACATTGGGCTCCCTACTCAGCAGGGAGTCTATTTCTCCTTCTCCCTCTGTCCCTCCCCCTCACAACCCCTGCTGGTACTCTCTCGCTCGCTCACTCTCAAATAAATAAAATCTTAAAAAGAAAATAAAATAAAACCAAAGGGTGTTTAGTCCCTGTGGTCTCATGGAAGAATTTCTTGTTCTTGTTTTTCAAATTGTGGTAAGAAAAAAACCACATAAAATTTGCCATCTTAACCATTTTAATGGTTTTTAACCATTTAACACTACTAAATTAGTGTTAAATATATTCATACTGTTGTCAACCAATCTTTGGAACTACTTAATCTTACAAAACTGAAATTCTATATCCATTAAACAACAGCTCACTCCACACACTCCTCCCCAGCCCCTCCTAACTACCGTTCTACTCTCTGTCACTATGAATTTTGGTACTTTAGATACCTCACATTGGTAGAATCAAGAAGACAATATTTGCTGGCCCTCCCCCACTTTCAAGAGTTAGAGGCTACTTGCTGACAACCAGAAAGATGAACAAGATCTCCAAAACCAAAGTGGACTAGCCCAGTTTTCAACTGGAGGAAGCAGAAAATTAGTCCCTAAAAAAAAGAAAGATTAAGACTTCAATTTACTTATTTGAGAAAAAAATATCTTGAACAAGAATTAATTGGGTGAATAAAGTGTCCTGTCAACCAACAATTCTTGACAACCTTGCACCTTACATTTAAAACATTAAAATTTTACTTGGGCTGTTTATTTCCATTCCTTTCTATTACCCTTTAGGATCTCATTGAGGGTTTAACTATGGATAATTTTCTGGGGAAATGACAGTTGTTCCACATGATCTGCAGAATTTGAAGACATAGCCACACTACCCCCTGTCTTCTTATTTCTGTTTTCCAGTGTACTCACTTCCACTGGTCTTACAAGACCAATCTTATGATTTCAGGGAAAACTCCTGTTCATCTCCTCCTGAGTGCCCCCTTCATCTGTTCCATATGCCACTTTTGGATGCCCACTCTGTGCCAGGCTTTGAGCTTAAGGGTTATGAGTGAGAATGTAAACAAGATACCACTGTGAGTTTCCAGGGGCTCACCATCCGGTGGAGAATACACATGTTCAGTAAATAGTTATACTCAATGTAATAGTGAGTGTGCATACGAGTCATTAGCAAGCACCCACAAACAAAATGTGGCTATTCAGAGGTTTCATAGAGAGGAGCATATTCAGGCAAGATATTAGAGGATGAATATAATTTTCCACTAGAGAGGGAAAGGGTATTCAAGACAAGAATAAAAGCATATCAAGACAGAAGACATCAGAATGATAACAAAATGGTGGATAGGTACTTCCAAGCTCTTGCCCTCATATAGAAATATCAACAAACAAGCAGAAATTGTTAAAACCAATTTTGTCAGAACTCTACAGAACAGTCAAAGGCTTACAGCAACCAGGCAAATGCTGAATCAAGAAAAAGCAACTTCAGAATGACAGGAAATCTTTGTTTCCTTGCTTACCCTATCCCCAGCACTTCAGTGGTCTTCAAAAAGAAAAAGGCAGTATTTGTTTTTGTTTTTCTGGGTTGGTTTGTTTGTCTGTTTGTCTGTTTGGTTTTTGTGACTGGCTTATTTCATTTAGCATAGTATCTTCCTGGTTCATCCATGCTGTATCATGGATCAGAATTTCCTTCCTTTTTAAGACCCAATAATATTTAATTATATGCACAAACCACATTTTGTGTTTCTCTTTATCCAACAATGGACATTTTGCTTGCCTCCATCTCTTGATTATTATGAATAATGCTCTATGAACATGAGTAGTCTTAGAAATCTTGCCTTCCCTTCTTTTGGATATATACCCCACAGTAGGATTGTTGGATCATATGATAATCCTATTTTTAATTTTTTCAGGAACCTCCATACTGCTCCCCATAGTGGTTGCAGCATTTTACAATCCTAACCAACAGTGCACAAGAGCTTTATAAGCTTTAAAAAAAAAAAAAAAGTCTTTGGCTACATTAACTGTTTCAAAGTATACAAAAAGAAGTGTTAAATTTCTTTCCAAGGCAAATATAATTTGATCTTCAGATTTGTTAAGTACTCCAAATAGGCCAACTTGCTTAAATTTAAATGAAATATAAATACATAAGACATAAGGACACACTAAAAGATTGGTTTATTCTAGAAATGAAAAATTATTATGACACTGGGAAAATAAAACACTACTTATCTTATTAATAAAAGAAAAATCATTGCTATATCAAATAACTATTACTATTACTTCAAAATCTATTCTTGATTAGCATATTTTAAAATGGTGATACAATATTATATGTAATAGTAGCTCATTTTTCTTAAAAATCAAAAGACATATAATCTATAATCTTACCTTTTCTATTGATTTAGATTTCTAGAAATGTTGTGAGGTTTTTTAATAATTTAAAAATATATAGACCTACTTGTTGTCTTAGTTGTGCATACATGACTGTATGGAAAGAGAATCCAGGGGCATTGACTGAAAACACTCTAGAAGTAATAAATGTATTTGATAAAATAGCAGCATAAGTTAAACTACGAATGCTGCATTCCTGAGACCTTTAATTAGAAAATACAGTAAAATTCTTTTTGTGGTATAATTGAAAAAAAAAAAACAAAAATAACCCGCCAAATATCTGGGTATTCATTTACCTGGGCAGACAAGAAATTCGTATGTTGGGGCTTAGTTAATTCCATTTTTTAATAGAAAACAGTGGCGCATTCATAATGGCACACGGGTTGTGATCTTACATCGGAAAAAAAAAAAAAGATTAGCTGCATCCACATACAACACGGATGTAAGTTACAGAAAGGGCCGGAGAAAGGCACCGTAAATGGGGTTGGGGGTGGTGTTACCAGAGAACTGTCACTTATTACTTATATACTTTCCTATCACTTGAAATTTCACTAACATATATTCATGTACTGTCTATGTTACTTTTTTAAACAGTAAAGAGAAGAAAAGTGTGGCCCAGACTGGGAGCTCACTTGCCAGAAGTCAGTGTGGCAGGGTGAGACCTAGACCTAATACGTGATAGCCAGATAGGGCTGTGGCAGATTTGGGAGAACAGAAAGGGCCGGAGTGGGAGGACACCATGTCGCTCTGCTGTGCTAGGTGCTGTGCAGGCTCAAACCCAGCAGACTCACTCCACAGCTCAGCCGGCCAGACAAGGCAGGCTCCCCAGAGGAGGTAGATACCACCCAGAGGAGGTAGCCTCCCAGCTAGGTCTCGCATAGTAGGAGCCAGCCATGCGGAGGAAAGTGCGGACCATGCTCTACGAAGAAGAACTGATACCAACAGATTGCTACCATACAAACCACAAGAGGAATGCCTTTGGAACAAATAATCAGTCTATGTCAAATGCCAGAGGAAGGTAAAAAAATTAAGGGGGGCAAAAATTCCGCTGGATTCGGGTGGAAGATGGGTTATAAACTTCAAGAGCAGTTTCCACAGAGTTATGGGGTAGGAGGTCAGATTGCAACAGGTCAAAAAGTAAGTGAGAAGCAAGAAGAAAATAAATGCAAACTACTCTTTCAAGAGAAATGAGACTAAGAGAAAAGAGGCTGTGTGACCACTCATAGGCTGCTGGATGAGGGATGCAGGTGGTCACTGGCCTGAGGAAGGTTGTAGAGGTTTAGGGAGGAAAAATGGAGGGGGGCCAACATGGCACATAAGAAAGAGCTGTGGGGAGCATGAGTTTGATTGCGTTAAACTGCAGGACCCTATGAAGTTTTTCTCCTATAACCCTCAGTAGCCTGTGTGTAGGATGAGAAATGGGATTTGGCTAAATCAGTCCAAGGCTAGCTGAAGTTTAGCAGAGGAGGTTCAGTAGGTACAACAGTGGTGTTGGTGCTGTTGCTGGTTGGAGAGAGCTGCTAAAATGGGGACTCACAGGACCTGGAGTGTAGGGAAAAAAGGGAGGGCACCGGGGTCACAGAAGTGGAGAAAATGGAGGGGTGGAAAAACGAGTGCAGTGGAGTTCAGGAGGGGACGAGGGGAAAGAGATGTGGTCAGAAAATGGAAAATTAAAATGTAATAGCATCCTGATAAGATAAATAGGCCCTAGATCTTAAATTAATTTAAATTTGTTTCACCTGCATATAACAGAAAACTCACCCCAAATAAATTTATCTTTTCTCACTTAAATGAAGTCCAGGAAAAGGTAATACACAATTCTCTTGCGGCTCTGCAGTTATAAGTGGCCCAGGCCCATCTATTTTCCTGCTCTGCCATCCCTAGTACATGGCTTCTATCCTCAACGTTACTTCATGTTCTAAAATGACCACTGTGCACCAGCCATCACAACCATTACAAGGAAAAAGGAAAAAAGCAACAAGTATACCTGCCAGTCCTCTTTAAAGAGCCTTCCAAGAAGTGCACCCAACATACTCACTTTCATCTTTTTGGGGCAAAACATCACCATATCCAGCAGCAAGGAAAGCTGGGAAAAGTCATTTTTAATTCAAGGTTAGATCAGAGTTTTGTCACTGAGGAAGGAGCAAATGCCGCATAGCAGGTGAGTAGCTGCAGTCTGGCACAGAGCCCTAAGCCAGTTCTGATATAAAGGCAGGACACTGCATCCCAAGGATTACAGGAAAATAAAATCCTCTGTCTCTAGCTTTCTCATGGAAGCTGCTCTCCCAGGTACAAAGAGAATTTTCCAAGCCCACAGAGTTCCACCAGTGAGTTAGGGGAGGAAGCCCTCACTGTGATTTTCAGTGCAGTCATCCAGAATAGTCTTTAGCTGCCTAAAAAAAAAGGCACCACGCCATCATTCTTTCAGTCTGGTTTTAGGCTGGAGTGAATATTGAATGAATAGTCTTTGAAAATTCTGAGTCAGGGCAAAGAGGTCACAATGAAAACTCAGTGCCTTCCTCATGAATGCTTCACTGTCGGCCACTTCCGCCCACCATTCATATCACCCAGGTTAGACAATGGAGTGGATTCTTCCACTGTGTCTCTGTCCCTCTGCCCACACGGCTCCCTCTGAAGTTTCATCTGTCACTAAACCAATGAGGAGAAATGCATCGAAGAGTGGATCCCAAGAATCCACAGAATGGAAAATGCTGTCAATCCCTTCCTTCTCTGCTAACATATCTTTGCACGGTACATTCATGTAATGCTTTCAGGGATTTGAGTAAGGGCCTCTCCAACCCTTTTCTCCCACTACCACTTCCTACCCTGAGCCCTTCAGAGGAAACCGGGTGCTTAGCCATAGACTTCATGAAAGTGGGGGAGACTAACCTGTTCTAGACCCCTCTCATGTTTAAGAGCTAAATGCTTTTTGGTGTCCAAACCTAGCCATTTTTCTGTTTTCCTAATGGAAGGATATTTTTTCTTTAGCCTAAGCACTAGACTCAGAATAGCAATAATTTGCCCTTGAAACTTGAGGTGTAATCAGTGATTGATACAGTCATAAAGTAAAGCAATTAGAAATTGATCCTCTTTAATAACTTAATAACATTTACTAAATAAAATTTAAAAATAAAATGTATTAAACAAAATTTTAGAAAACAGATCAATTGAAAATTGGCAGTTATGGCAACTAGTAAAAATCACTTTGCACTATGTTATTTTATACCTCATCTTTCTACCTGATATTTTATTCTGAAAAAATTAAAAAAAACCATGTTCCCCCCCATATATATATATATATATATGAAGAATTCTATATGAATAGGAATTATAGGAATTCATAATTGTGCCACTGGCACCTTTTTAATGAATTAATGACTGGGGTACCAGGGTTGCTCAGTGGGCTAAGCCTCTGCCTTCCGCCAAGGTCATGATCCCAGAGGTCTGGGATGAAGCCCCACATCCAGATCCCTGCTCAGCTGGAGTTTGCTTCTGCCTCTCCCTCTGCCTGTCGCTCCTTCATTCCCCCTCCACTCCTGCTCTGTGACTTACTTTCTCTCTCTCTCTCAAATAAATAAATAAAATCTTAAAAAGAAATTAATGACAAAACTCCCATATAGCAGTTTATTCTCAGTGCTCTGATGCTTCTAAGGCATGCCCACACCCTGGAAAGATTCGCAATTAAGTTTAAAGAGTCAAGGTGAATTCATGTTTCTCAAACTCACATAAAGGTCTGCATCTTAGTTGGTGCATTGGCGCTTCAGAAACACGACTCAAGCCTCCCTGGGCAATTTCCAGCATGGATTGCACACAAGGCCTGTCCCCGCGGGGGCCGCTATGGCTGCGTGTGTGGTTCTGTTGGACTTGGGTCCTTTACAGTCCTTCCTAATCATAGACTCCTCCTTCGCATTACCGTATGGAAAGCGGTCGACATGCGGCCAATTAGAGTGTGATCAGGAACAAATCTAGGGAAAATATCCTTTAGGTTTGGTCAACAGTTAATGAGGGTTTTCACTTCACAGAGGAGAGGAAGCCCACAACCCTGCCTGTCTTGGCACTGGCGGTGTGGCACAGAGTGATGCAGACGCTGCACCTGGGGCCACCCAGGCCGTCGCAAGTGTTGCAATCCCCCACCCAAGCAGAGCACCTGCCGCAGCGCGCAGGCTGCTGTTTACTGTCTGCTCTGCGTTAGTAGGTACCAAGTTGAACTTTGTCGACTTTTTGTAATGAAAAGAAACGGAACTGGTGGTGGAAAGGGGCAATAGCCCAAATTAATATAAACTTACTGACGGGCAATACTATTTTCGCCTTCTACTTTCCCAGGGCACCCTTACTTTTTAAAATACTTGTCTTTTCCAGAAGGAGCCCATAAATACAGAGAACAGACTGATGGTTGCCAGGGGAAAGGGGGAGCAGGGCAAAATGCGTGAAGGAGAGCAGGAGAAACAGGCTTCCAGTTATGGAATAAATAAATCACCAGGATGAAAGGTGCAACATAGGGAATATAGTCAGGATATTATAATGGCGGCATATGGTGACAGAAGGGAACTACACTTGTGAGCACAGCATAACATAAACACTTGTCTAATCACTGAGTTGTACACCAGAAACTAACGTAACCTTGTGTGTAACTATACTTCAATTTTTATAAATGATGAAAAAATTAGTTAGTTGTCTTTTCTAACTGTGGAACTTGGTGCTTGATAGTCTAAGTGATCTGGACAGCTCTGTCTAGTACAGTTTTCTGTGCAGACGGCAATGTGCTGTGTCTGTGCTATACAATATAGTAACCACTAGCCACTTGCAGGTGTTGGGTACTTGCAATGTGGCAAGGGTGACTAGGACTGGATTTTTTATTTTATTTAACTTTAATTAACTTAAATTTAAATTTAAATAGTCACATATGCAAATGGCCACCAAATTAGAATAGATCTAGAAAATCAAAATATTTTTTGTTCAGCTAGGAAATATGACTATTTCCCGCAGCAGCTCCTAAAACTTGGTTTCCTCATCCACACTGATGCAGACCCATGAACTCAGATGTGCAACAGAAGCCTGTGACTTCCTGGTTTCCACCTAAAAAGAGGATTTTTTTGCAGTTCCTTAGAAATGTTGCTGATTCAAATGTTGCTCTTCCAAGTGAACCAGTCTCTCAAAAAATTCAGAAAAGAGTAAAAGAGAAAAAAGATCCATTTTAAATAAATCAATTTTTAAATAAGATATTTAAAGACAGGACTATATTTATCAACAACTAAATGGAATCACACACTCTCCTAAAGAATTATTTTGGGGGCACCTGGGTGGCTCAGTCGTTAAGTGTCTGTCTTTGGTTCAGGTCATGATCCCAGGGTCCTGGGATGAGTCCCACATCTATTAGGGACCCTGCTCAGCAGGGAAACTACTTCTCCCTCTGCCTGCCACTCCCCCTGCTTGTGTGAGCTCGCGCTCTCTCTCTCTCTCTGAACAAATAAAATCTTTTTTTAAATAATTATTTTGAAATTTTTATATGTAAGCAATGAGAATGATACTTTCTTCATCAAGCTATCCATGACATGAATTCTACGAATAATGGGAACCCACAAATGTGTGTCTTACCAGGAAGACTGTATAATAGTTTAAAATGCAAATTTTGTTAGAATTTTACTTAAATAATGGCTCCTAAACTTATTTAGTCATCTGACCATGGGCAAGTTAATTAACCACCCTAATCCACAGTTTGTTTATTGTAAAATAGATAATGATAGTACCTACTACTTCACAGGACTGTTGTGAGGATTAGAGACAAGATAATGATTAACAAGGCTTTAGCCCTCACATGTAAGCATTCATGAGTAAATAAATAAATAGTGACTACTATTATTTTATTTTACTCCTCCACAAAGTGAAGACTAGTAATCATGTAGAGAGGTCCAGAGGTTTTTTCCATGTATTAATCACACATCAATAATCTTCATTTAGATACCCAGATATGGCTAAACCAGCCTTGCTGATACTTCCAATTGTCCACTCATGATATTTTATCCACACTGTGTGCTCTGGAAGAGTCTCTGCATATTTAAGACACGGGCCATTGTTCAGCAGACAGGGTATGTCACTTGGAGGCAAAGAATCACAGAGTTTAAGGAGTAAATTTCTGGATAAAGTATTAACATTGTCCTAAATGCCAAGGCTTTTGAGGATTTGCCAGTCTTTACGAAAATAGAATAAATACTATGTATGTACTCTCCTTTAAGGCTAATACCAAAAACTGAACCTTTACCTACTAAAATACTAAACCCCAAACTTGTTTTTTAAAGACCAAGTCAGTGTTTACATTAAGTTTCCCTGTCGGAACTACCATGTGATGATTATGGTGGGAAGAGATAGACTGGTCATCAGTGTGAGTTAAACGTATCTTGGGATACATTGCTGTACATCTGTATTTCATAAGAAAAACTCTAATCTGGACCTGGCAATTTAAAAATATCTATGCATATATATGTGTATATATATATATATATATATATATATATGCATAGATATATATATATACATACATACACACGCACATGTTCACATGGCCTTACCTGTTTTGAATGTTAGAGGCAGGGAATATAGGGGAGATAGCAAGTAAAATTATATCCAACTATGCAACCTTAATGAAAATTTCCAATCTGATTTTCTTTCGAGCCATCTGGTTTTAGCAATTTCTTGCTTCCTAAATAAAGCCTTTTGAAAGGGCTTTCCCAATGTGCCCCATGAGCAAATCACATGAGTGGTAGAGTCTTCCGGTACCTTGCACCCTTTATGACCCTCTTTTTGTGAACAATGGAAAACATTGAAATAGTTTTTTAAAAGTTGTTTCATACCGTTTCTTAGCGTTGGGATGTAAAAGTCAAAAAAAGAACAACTTGCTTTTCCACAAAATGAAATGAAATGTTTTGCCATCTTCCACTGAAACAGCCACTGTGATGAGCTGGATTTTCAGCGCACTGGCATGATCCCAGCACCATTTCCCTCTGTGACTCCCTTCTAAGAACCATTCACTAGGAGGACCCTGCACTGCTAACTGTGGGGGGGAACCGGGAAAGAACCACTGAGGGCCAGTGAGAGCTGGAATTCTACTCTTGAGCACTGAAAATCCAGAAACAAGCCCCTGAAGCAAAGCAGAGACTTTCTCAAGCACTCTGACCCTTTTCCTGTCCCTCCTTTTCCCTTCCCTCCCCTCGTCATCTCAGTCACCATTGAGTGCGCAGAGTTCTGGATGCTAGATGGAGAGATAAAAAGTTGAATAGGCCATAGACCCTGCCCTTCTGGAAATCACAATCTGATTAGGGAAAGAGATAAATAAAATTCATACACGCCCAACCAGAATAGAAACCAGCTTATGATTACAGGGCTGTGCAGCAAGTGAGCTCCTGGTATTGGAGTGGGACCCAAACCTCACTGGGGCTCCCAGTGTGAGGAACTTCTCCATTCTTATCTTTTCTTCCCAGAATGTTGATCGCAGCACATTCTTCCTGGTCTACCAGAGGACGGCCTTTGTGCCACTGCTGCTGGCCGCATTTTTGTTTTTTTTAAAGATTTTATTTTTATTTATTTGACACAGAGAGAGAGATCACAAGTAGGCAGAAAGGCAGGCAGAGAGGTGAGGGGGGAAGCAGGCTCCCCGCTGAGCAGAGAGCCCGACGACGCGGGGCTCCATCCCAGGACCCTGAGACCATGACCTGAGCCAAAGGCTTAACCCTCTGAGCTACCAAGGCGCCCCTGGCCTCATTTTAAATAGACTCCAGCCTCCCACAGGGCATCGATCCCTGCTTGGCACTTGGCTAGGAAGCTGAAGAACATGACCCTGCCCCCAAGCAGCCCACTGGTTAGTGGAAAACAATCTAATCACCAATAAGCATAGTAATAATAATCAAGAGCAAGATATTCTGAAAGCAAAGAGAAGGCAAGTGGATGAATCACATACAGAGAGAATGGGGAAACAGCACATCTGACATTGCCCATTAGACCCCAGAAAAGTAGACTAGATGAGGGGACCCCAAAAATGCTTATTTTAATTTGAATCCCTCTGTCAGAAAGAAAACATATCAATAGCAAAAATAATCAGATACATGCTGTATCTACTATACTATTGAAACTTGAAATTTTAAGTAGAATCTAACAGAAACCAAAAGCATCTTAATTCTCAGAAGCAACTGTAAGAAAATTGTGAGTTTGTGAGTTTTGTTGTGTTGAAGGGGTCATTTTTTGCTTGTTTGACTTTCTTAGAATAGTGAGTTAACAGTTGGCAAGAAAAAAAGTGTCAGTGCTAGTCTGCCACAGCAGTTGAGTTCTCAAATAATCTTCAGGAGCCTCAAAAACAGAACACAAAAAATACCTTCACTGGGGAGAAGAAGCGAGGGAAAGAAAGAACAACAACCACCACTGCGCCTCTACATTTTTGCAAAAGTCCAGCATTCAGAAGAAGCTTCCTTGCTTGGCCTACATCGGCCAATTGGGAATTTGTAATTCAGGTTAGAATCAAAACAGAAGTGGGCATTGTTCTGATGCTTGCCCTGATAACATCCCAAGAAAACTGGAGAGCTGGCAAGAGAGAAAAACAGATAATGGTCAATGCTGTCATCTGAGTTTAAAAAGTACTGTGATTTTTCTTTTAAAGGAACATCTTCAGTTTCCAAGACCATACACATGGTTTCCATTGGGCTCCCTCCTGAGAACAAACACTGCTCAGTGGAGAGTGTGTGGTACCAGTGCATTTCCCAGCTTCCCTGCAGGACACTCTGCAGAACCAAGTGCCAGCTACACCCCACACTGGAAGCTTAGACCTTAGCAAGCAGAGGTTTGCTTTATCCATCAGTCTTCCACTCCCCCATAAGAACTATTTTCTGTATCCCCTTTGCCTTGAAAATAAAAGGAATTCCTTAGACTGGCATTTCAGGCTTTTTTAAATCATAATGGATCCTTGTAGGCTGATCAGAATGATTTTTAATATTTGTTAAGTGCTTTAAAATTAACAAACTGAACATTTGCATATATCCTTTACTACTCCAAATGGCGCTTCAAAGAAACTGTTATCATCCCCACGAAGGAAACATTCTTAAAGAAGTAACTTGCCTAAGGTCCGTTAGGGGAAAACGGTGGATCTTGCCCACACCCAGGCCTCAGACTTTCACCCTGTCTCCCTTCATCTTGTAGTTGCATCTGCCACAGAAGTGCTACCCGCTGTTCCCCAGCGCTGCTGGCACCGTGCACCTGCTTCCATGACTCTGCCTGGCATGACACTTCCCACTTCTTCACCTCTTCCTCAATGCCCATTCCAGTCACCCTGGCAACCTTCCAGAGCTAATCCACATGGAGTGACATGCGGTCATGGTCTCTGGGGCTTTGGTTTTCAGTGCCAATGGGCTGAAAGGGAAAAGTCTTTGATTCAGATTTCATTTCAAATCTCCATTCTTGGGGAAGGAGTCACGATGGCGGAGAAGTAGCAGGCTGAGACGACATCAGGTAGCAGGAGATCAGCTCGATAGCTTATCTAAACATTGCAAACACCTACAAATCCAACGGGAGAGCGAAGAGAAGAAGAACAGCAATTCTAGAAACAGAAAATCAACCACTTTCTGAAAGGTAGGACCGGCGGAGAAGTGAATCCAAAGCGAAGGGAAGATGGACCGCGGGGGGAGGGGCCGGCTCCCGGCTAGCAGCGGAACAATGGAGCACAAAATCAAGACTTTAAAAACTCTGCTCACTGAGGGACATTGCTCCAGAGGCTAAACCGGGGTGAAGCCCACGCGGGGTCAGCGTGGCCCCAGGTCCCGCAGGGTCACAGAAGGATCCGGGGTGTCGGAGTGTCGCAGAGCTCGCAGGTATTAGAGCAGGGAAGCCGGCTACACAGACAGAGCCGAGGACTGAACTCTCAGCTCGGGGTTACCGTGAACTGGTCGCGGGCTGGGTGAGCTCGGAGCGCGGCTAGAGGCGGGGGAGACAGGAATGATTGAGCGCTATTCTCTGAGGGCGCACTGAGGAGTGGGGTTGCGAACTCTCGGCTCCTCTGGGCCAGAGATTGGGAGGCCACCATCTTCACTCCAGTCCTCCAGAGCTCTACGGAATGCGTTCAGGGAACAAAAACTCCTGAAAGCGAACCGGAGCGGATTACTTAGCCGGGTCCCCGGTAAGGGCGGTGCATTTCTGCCTCCGGCAAAGACACTTAAGAATCACTACAACAGGCCCCTCCCCCAGAAGATCAACAAGAAATCCAGCCAAGACCAAGTTCACTTACCAATGAGAGCCCCGGAATTCTAGAGGAGGAGAAAGCAAAGCACGGAACTCATGGCTTTCTCCCCATGATTCTTTAGTCTTGCAGTTAATTTAATTTTTTTAAATTTTTTTTTCTTCTGCTAAATTTTTCTTAACTTTTACGCTTTTCTTTTTTAACGTTTTTAACTAGTTTATCTTAACAATACCTTTCATAAAAAAAAATCTTTTTTGAACCTTCATTATTATAGTCATATTTTATCCTTCATTGTGTTTAACTTTATTTTTTGTATACACATAGGGTTTTTTCTTCTAAAAAATTTGGGGTACAACTTCTTCTAATAGATCAAAATATACCCTAAATCTAGCTCCGGGCTTGTTCTAGTCTCCAGCACGAGAAAATTCTCTCCACTTTCTTTTTCTTTATTCTCCCAACCAACTTACTTTATCAACTCCTTTTTTAGACCCTAAAGATACAAACATAGTGATCCGAAGGGGCACGTGTACCCGAATGTTTATAGCAGCAATGTCTACAATAGCCAGACTATGGAAAGAACCTAGATGTCCATCAACAGATGAATGGATAAAGAAGATGTGGTATATATACACAATGGAATACTATGCAGCCATCAAAAGAAATGAAATCTTGCCATTTGCGATGACGTGGATGGAACTAGAGCGTATCATGCTTAGTGAAATAAGTCAATCGGAGAAAGACAACTATCATATGATCTCCCTGATATGAGGACGTGGAGAAGGAACATGGGGGGGTAGGGGGATAGGAGAAGAATAAATGAAACAAGATGGGATTGGGAGGGAGACAAACCATAAATGACTCTTAATCTCACAAAACAAACTGGGGGTTGCTGGAGGGAGGTGGGATTGGGAGAGGGGGAGCGGGCTATGGACATTGGGGAGGGGAGGCGAACCATAAGAGACTATGGACTCTGAAAAACAACCTGAGGGTTTTGAAGGGTCAGGGGTGGGAGGTTGGGGCAACCTGAGGGTTTTGAAGGGTCAGGGGTGGGAGGTTGGGGAACAGGTGGTGGGTAATGGGGAGGGCACGTTTTGCATGGAGCACTGGGTGTTGTGCAAAAAGAATGAATACTGTTACGCTGAAAAAATAAATAAAATGGAAAAAAAAAGAAATTAAAAAAAATTTTTTTTCATCTTTATTGGCATATTCCATCCCTTCATTGTGTTTACCCTTAAATACATAAATTTTGGGAGGTATTTTCTTCTAAGAGAACAAAATACTCCCAAAATTAAGTGGGTGACCCTGTTCTAGTCACCAGTGTAATATATATATTTTTTCTCTTTATATTTTTTCTTTATTTGTTTTCTTTTTTTAATTTTTTCCCCCTGAACTTCTTTTTATCCCCTTTCTCCCCCCCACGATTTGGGGGGAGAAAGGGGATAAAATCAGAAGAGTCTGATTTGGTTAAAGCACATTTTCCTGGGGTCCTTGCCACCCTTTTAGTATTTTATTTACTCCTTCATATACTCTTATCGGGACAAAATGACAAGGTGGAAAAACTCACCACAAAAAAAAGAACAAGAGATAGTACCGAAGGCTAGGGACCTAATCAATACAGACATCAGTAATATGACAGATCTAGATTTCAGAATGATGATTCCCAAGGTTCTAGCCAGGCTCGAAAAAGGCATGGAAGATATTAGAGAAACCCTCTCTGGAGATATAAAAGTCCTTTATGGAGAAATAAAAGAACTAAAATCTAACCAAGTTGAAATCAAAAAAGCTATTAATGAGGTGCAATCAAAAATGGAGGCTCTCACTGCTAGGATAAATGAGGCAGAAGAAAGAATTACCAAAGAAAACCAAATGACAGTGAAAAAAGAAGCTGAGAAAAAGAGGGACAAGCAGCTACTGGACCATGAGGGGAGAATTTGAGAGATAAGTGACACCATAAGACAAAACAATATTAGAATAATTGGGATCCCAGAAGAAGAAGAAAGAGAGAGGGGGGCAGAAGGTATATTGGAGAGAATTATTGACGATTCTGAATGTTCTAGCCGGGCTTGAAAGAGGCATGGAAGATATTAGAGAAACCCTCTCTGGAGATATAAAAGCCCTTTCTGGAGAAATTAAAGAACTAAAATCTAACCAAGTTGAAATTAAAAAAGCTATTAATGAGGTGCAATAAAAAATGGAGGCTCTCACTGCTAGGATCAATGAGGCAGAAGAAAGAATTAGTGATATAGAAGACCAAATGACAGAGAATAAAGAAGCCGAGCAAAAGAGGGACAAACAGCTACTGGACCACGAGGGGAGAATTCGAGAGATAAGTGACACCATAAGACGAAACAACATTAGAATAATTGGGATTCCAGAAGAAGAAGAAACAGAGAGGGGAGCAGAAGGTCTATTGGAGAGAATCATTGGAGAGAATTTCCCTAATATGGCAAAGGGAACAAGCATCAAAATCCAGGAGGGGCAGACAACCCCCCTCAAAATCAACAAGAATAGGTCCACACCCCGTCACCTAATAGTAAAATTTAAAAGTCATAGTGACAAAGAGAAAATCCTGAAAGCAGCCCAGGAAAAGAAGTCTGTAACATACAATGGTAAATATATTATATTGGCAACAGACTTATCCACAGAGTCCTGGCAGGCCAGAGGGAACTGGCATGATATATTCAGAGCACTAAAGGAGAAAAACATGCAGCCAAAAATACTCTATCCAGCTAGGCTATCATTGAAAATAGAAGGAGAGATAAAAAGCTTCCAGGACAAACAAAAACTGAAAGAATTTGCAAACATCAAACCACCCTTACAGGAAATAATGAAAGGGGTCCTCTAAGCAAAGAGAGAGCCTAAAAGTAGTAGATCAGAAAGGAACAGAGAATATATGGTAACAGTCACCTTACAGGCTAATATAGGCACTAAATTCATATCTCTCAATAGTTACCCTGAATGTTAATGGGCTAAATGCCCCAATCAAAAGACACAGGGTATCAGAATGGATAAAAAAACAAAACCCATCAATATGTTGCGTACAAGAAACTCATTTTAGACATCTCCAGATTTAAAGTGAGGGGGTGGAAAACAATTTATCATGCTAATGGACATCAGAAGAAAGCTGGGGTGGCAATCCTTATATCAGATCAGTTAGATTTTAAGCCAAAGACTATAATAAGAGATGAGGAAGGACACTATATCATACTCAAAGGGTCTGTCCAACAAGGAGATCTAGCAATTTTAAATATCTATGCCCCTAATGTGGGAGCAGCCAACTATATAAGCCAATTAATAACAAAATCAAAGAAACACATCAACAATAATACAATAATAGTAGGGGACTTTAACACTCCCCTCACTGAAATGGACAGATCATCCAAGCAAAAGATCAACAAGGAAATAAAGGCCTTAAATGACACACTGGACCAGATGGACATCACAGATATATTCAGAACATTTCATCCCAAAGCAACAGAATACGCATTCTTCTCTAGTGCACATGGAACATTCTCCAGAATAGATCACATCCTGGGTCACGAATCAGGTCTCAACTGGCATCAAAAGATTGGGATCATTCCCTGCATATTTTCAGACCACAATGCTCTGAAGCTAGAACTCAATCACAAGAGGAAAGCTGGAAAGAACCCAAATACATGGAGACTAAACAGCATCCTTCTAAAGAATGAATGGGTCAACCAGGAAATTAAAGAAGAATTGAAAAAAAATTCATGAAAACAAATGATAATGAAAACACAACAGTTCAAAATCTGTGGGACACAGCAAAGGCAGTCTTGAGAGGAAAATATATAGCGGTGCAAGCCTTTCTCAAGAAATAAGAAAGGTCTCAAATATACAACCTAGCCCTACACCTAAAGGAGCTGGAGAAAGAACAAGAAAGAAACCCTAAACCCAGCAGGAGAAGAGAAATCATAAAGATCAGAGCAGAAATCAATGAAATAGAAACAACAACAACAACAACAAAAAAAAAAAAACAATAGAAAAAAGCAATGAAAGTAAGAGCTGGTTCTTTGAAAGAATCAATAAGATTGATAAACCCCTGGCCAGACTTATCAAGAAGAAAAGAGAAAGGACCCAAATAAATAAAATCATGAATTAAAGAGGAGAGATCACAACTAACACCAAAGAAATACAGACAATTATAAGAACATACTATGAGCAACTCTACGCCAATAAATTTGACAATCTGGAAGAAATGGATGCATTCCTAGAGACATATAAACTACCACAACTGAACCAGGAAGAAATAGAAAACCTGAACAGAAAAAAAAAAAAAGAAAGAAAACCTGAACAGGCCCATAACCAGTAAGGAGATTGAAACAGTCATCCAAAATCTCCAAACAAACAAAAGCCCAGGGCCAGACGACTTCCCAAGAGAATTCCACCAAACATTTAAAGAGCTAATTCCTATTCTCCTGAAACTGTTCCAAAAAATAAAAATGGAAGGAAAACTTCCAAACTCATTTTATGAGGCCAGCATCACCTTGATCCCAAAACCAGACAAGGATCCCACCAAAAAAGAAAACTACAGACCAATATCCTTGATGAACACAGATGCAAAAATTCTCACCAAAATACTAGCCAATAGGATTCAACAGTACACTAAAAGGATTATTCACCACGATCAAGTGGGATTTATTCCAGGGCTGCAGGGTTGGTTCAACATCCGCAAATCAATCAATGTGATAGAACACATTAATAAAAGAAAGAACAAGAACCATATGATACTCTCAATAGATGCTGAAAAAGCATTTGACAAAGTACAGCATCCCTTCCTGATCAAAACTCTTCAAAGTGTAGGGATAGAGGGCACATACTTCAATATTATCAAATGATATGAAAAACCCACCACAAATATCATTCTCAATGGAGAAAAACTGAAAGCTTTTCCGTTAAGGTCAGGAACACGGCAGGGATGTCCATTATCACCACTGCTATTCAACATAGTACTAGAAGTCCTAGCCTCAGCAATCAGACAACAAAAAGAAATTAAAGGCATCCAAATCGGCAAAGAAGAAGTCAAACTATCACTCTTCGCAGATGATATGATACTATATGTGGAAAACCCAAAAGACTCCACTCCAAAACTGCTAGAACTGGTACAGGAATTCAGTGAAGTGCCAGGATATAAAATCAATGCACAGAAATCAGTTGCATTTCTGTACACCAACAACAAGACTGAAGAAAGAGAAATTAAGGAGTCAATCCCATTTACAATTGCACCCAAAACTATAAGATACCTAGGAATAAACCTAACCAAAGAGGCTAAGAATCTATATGCAGAAAACTATAAAGTACTCATGAAAGAAATTGAGGAAGACACAAAGAAATGGAAAAATGTTCCATGCTCCTGGATTGAAAGAATAAATATTGTGAAAATGTCTATGCTACCTAAAGCAATCTACATATTTAATGCAATCCCTATCAAAATACCATCCATTTTTTTTCAAAGAAATGGAACAAATAATCCTAAAATTTATATGGAACCAGAAAAGACCTCAAATAGCCAAAGGAATATTGAAAAAGAAAGCCAAAGTTGGTGGCATCACAATTCCGGGCTTCAAGCTCTATTACAAAGCTGTCATCATCAAGACAGCATGGTACTGGCACAAAAATAGACACATAGATCAATGGAACAGAATAGAGAGCCCAGAAATAGACCCGCAACTCTATGGTCAACTAATCTTTGACAAAGCAGGAAAGAATGTCCAATGGAAAAAAGACAGCCTCTTCAATAAATGGTGCTGGGAAAATTGGACAGCCACATGCAGAAAAATGAAATTGGACCACTTCCTTACACCACACATGAAAATAGACTCCAAATGGATGGAGGACCTCAATGTGAGAAAGGAATCCATCAAAATCCTTGAGGAAAACACAGGCAGCAACCTCTTTGACCTCAGCTGCAGCAACATCTTCCTAGGAACATCGGCAAAGGCAAGGGAAGCAAGGGCAAAAATGAACTACTGGGATTTCATCAAGATCAAAAGCTTTTGCACAGCAAAGGAAACAGTTAACAAAACCAAAAGACAACTGACAGAATGGGAGAAGATATTTGCAAATGACATATCAGATAAAGGGCTAGTATCCAAAATCTATAAGGAACTTAGCAAAGTCTACACCCAAAGAACAAACAATCCAATCAAGAAATGGGCAGAGGACATGAACAGACATTTCTGCAAAGAAGACATCCAGATGGCCAACAGACACATGAAAAAGTGCACCACATCACTCGGCACAAGGGAAATACAAATCAAACCCACAATGAGATATCACCTCACACCAGTCAGAACGGCTAAAATTAACAAGTCAGGAAATGACAGATGCTGGCGAGGATGTGGAGAAAGTGGAACCCTCCTCCACTGTTGGTGGGAATGCAAGCTGGTGCAACCATTCTGGAAAACAGCATGGAGGTTCCTCAAAATGTTGAAAATAGAACTACCCTATGACCCAGCAATTGTACTACTGGGTATTTACCCTAAAGATATAAACACAGTGATCCGAAGGGGCACATGTATCTGAATGTTTATTGCAGCAATGTCTACAATAGCCAAACTATGGAAAGAACCTAGATGTCCATCAACAGATGAATGGATAAAAAAGATGTGGTATATATACACAACGGAATACTATGCAGCCATCAAAAGAAATGAAATCTTGCTATTTGCGACAACGTGGATGGAACTAGAGGGTATCATGCTTAGTGAAATAAGTCAATCGGAGAAAGACAACTATCATATGATCTCCCTGATATGAGGACATGGAGATGCAACATGGGGGTTTAGGGAGATAAGAGAAGAATAAATGAAACAAGATGGGATTGGGAGGGAGACAAACCATAAATGACTCTTAATCTCACAAAACAAATTGAGGGTTGCTGGAGGGAGGTGGGGTTGGGAGAGGGGGAGGGGGTTATGGACATTGGGGAGGGTATGTGCTATGGTGAGTGCTGTGAAGTGTGTAAACCTGATGATTCACAGACCTGTACCCCTTGGGATAAAAATACATTATGTTTATAAAAAAAAAAAAAAGGATGAATACCCAACTTTTGTAGCAACATGGACGGGACTGGAGGTGATTGTGCTGAGTGAAATAAGTCAAGCAGAGAGAGTCAAGTATCATATGGTTTCACTTATTTGTGGAGCATAACAAATGACATGGAGGACATTGGGAGATGGAGAGGAGAAGGAAGTTTGGGGAAATGGAAGGGGAGGTGAACCATGAGAGACTATGAACTCTGAGAAACAACCTGGGGGTTTTGAAGGGGCAGGGGTGGGAGATTGGGGGAACCAGGTGGTGGGTAATAGGGAGGGCATGTATTGCATAGAGCACTGGGTGTTGTGCAAAAACAATGAATACTGTTATGCTGAAAAAAAAATAAATTATAAAAAAAATAAGTTATAAAAAAGAATATAATTAAAACCTGTTTTTACAAATTTAAATAATGGTATGTGATGTTACCAGTATGACCAGCAAGTATTTGATCTTCAGTAAGACAGACTGGTAAACAGAACCTGTACGCTCAAAAGACCCATGGACATCACCTGTGATGATCCTAGAAAAATGTTATTCCTGCTGATAGCATCTTATGACCCCTGTTGACCCTGGAGACTTAATAATGGATTTGAAATGCAAGACCTCTGAAGACTTAAAATCTTATCTATCAAGTTTTCACAATAGAGAAGAATTTAAGAAAACTTAAGAGGAAGGAAAGATTTATGACCTGAAATACATAGGCAAGCTGTCTAAAGTGATCTAAGCCATTTGCCCATTTTTCCCTTTTAAGTGCACTTATAAAACATGTGGCTTTGGGAAAGTCAGAAAGGTTTCTGTACTAAGTTCTCTTTGTTTATAAAAACTGAGATAATCAGCTTCTCCAGGATTGCAATATATCCTTATTAGCATCCTAGAATCCTGATCCATGCTCGTATAGAACTGAACAAGATTTAAGACTTTGAACCCCACCCAAGAGCATATGGCTATTATGAAGACCCCAAAAGGACCTACCTTATGGGTGATTTCAATTGTGAAAGAAAATTCCATAATACATTGCCCAAGGGTCAAGTGGTACCCACATGTCCAGTATGGTTACATGTACTGAGTGGAGAAATACATAGAAAAAATAATTCTTGTCTCTAAAGGACTTATAATCAGACAAAGGATATGTGAAATACAAAGCTACTGCAGAATGGACTGTTTGAGATAAATGCAAGCCCACACTAGCAACTCATCCCAATATGGAGTAAAGACTTCAACACCCTGTTGGTGCTGACTGTCCCCTCGCTGTTCCATCACCTGCTGTCACCATGTCATCATCTGTTGTACAATAAGAAGAAAGAATGTCTAGGGGTGCCTGGGTGACTCCATTGGTCAAGGGCCTGATGTTTGATTTCAGCTCAGGTCATGATCTCAGGTTGTAAGTTGAATCCCACATTGGGCTCTGAGCTGGGCATGGAGCCTGCTTAAGATTCTCTCTTTCTCTCTCCTTCTGCTCCTTCCCTCAGCTCTCTCCCTTCCCAACAAAAAAAGAGGAGAGTATTTCTAAGTTGAAGTGGAGGTCATGATAAAGCATTCTTTGCCTGCTCACTTAAAACACCATTATTTAACTTAGCTGCTGAATCTTAAGCCAAATGGCCCTTCATTATCTCCCCATTCCTGGCATTCCCAGCAATTTGTTGCATTTGATTGTCTGAAATTGTCATCCCTGGTTATGGCTCCTAACACCACCTTAAAGTTGATAACACTGATATGTACATCAGAGCCCACAAAATGGAGAGCTTGAAATCAAGCAATGGCCACTTCCAATGGCCAGTGTGAAGTCACATATCTAAACCTAAGACAGCCTGCATTTGATAAACACCTGTCACCAATCACACCAAGCACAATCCTCCAGCCCAGTGTAACTAGCTACCCTACACTAGAAAATAGGACCTGCTAGACTTCTAAGAAAACCTCTAACCTCCTAGACAACAGTGCCATCATCCACATTGCCTCTTCTAAACTCATTCTTGCTCAAAACCTCGCAGGAAGATTGCAGAGTGCTCCCCTGCTTGTGAGGCACTGTGCTCTTCCAATCCATAGATTGTTTTTACTTTGAATAGAGAACATCAAACTCATTACTAAATTGTTTTCACTCGTTGGTTGACAAAGCAGCTTTTGACCATGTCTTCACTATTGTCAGAAAATTCTGAGAAATCACAAGATTTCAGGCCGTGGCTACTTGCCATATCAGAATACAAATCACTAAGTTCCATGGGACTCATCTATCTTGTCAACATTATAAACCCAATGCGTGGGTCACAGGAGAAACTTGATAAATCTTTGCTGAGTAGATGAATAATTGGTCAGCACACACAGTAAAAAATTCTCTGGTGATCATTTTGCAGTGTACACGAATATCAAAAAATGTTCTACAACTGAAACTACTGTTATATGTCAGTTATATCTCAATTTTAAAAAAATATCCACAGTAAGAAATGACAAACTGTCTAATCATATAACAACTTTTATGCTGTGAAAAATGCAGAGAATATTTTGAGACTCCTAGGAAATGTTTTTTAAAAAACTGATCTGCCAGTTTTGTTTTTCTTTTTCAACATTTCCTTAGCAATTCAGGGTCTCTTCTGATTCCATACAAATTTTAGAATTGTTTGCTCCAGCTCTTTGAAAAATACGGTGAAATTTTGATCAGAATGGCATTAAAAGCATAGATTGCTCTAGGCAGTGTAGACATTTTAACAATGTTTATTCTGATCCATGAGCATGGAATGGTCTTCCGTCTTTTGTGTCTTCTTCGATTTCTTTCATAAGTGTTCTGTAGTTCCTCAAGTACAGATCCTTTACCTCTTCAGTTAGGTTTAGTTGCAGGTGTCTTATGGTTCTTGGTGCTATAGTAAATGGAATCGATTCTCTAATTTCCCTTTCTTTATTTTCATTGTTAGTGTATAAGAAAGCAACTGATTTCTGTACATTGACTTGTACCCTGTCACAGTACTGAATTGCTGTATGAGTTCTAGTAATTTGGGGGTGGAGTCTTTTGGATTTTCCATATAAAGTATCATGTCATCTATGAAAAGAAAGAGTTTGACTTCTTCACTGCCAATTTGGATACCTTTTATTTCTCTTTTTTGTCTGATTGCTGCTGCTAGGATTTCTAATACTATGTTGAACAAGAGTGGTGAGAGTGGGAATCCTTGTCATGTTCCTGATCTCAACGGGAAGACTGTGTGCTTTTTCCAATTTAGGATGATATTTTCTGTGGGTTTTTCATAGATAGATTTTATGAAGTTCAGGAATGTTCCCTCTATCCCTATACTTTGAAGCATTTTAATCAGGAATGGATGCATCGCATTGCTTGATTTCAAGCTCTACTACAAAGCTGTGATCACCACAACAGCATGGTACTGGCATAAAAGCAGACACATAGACCAGTGGAACAGAGTAGAGAGCCCAGATATGGACGCTCAACTCTATGGTCAAATAATTTTTGACAAAGCAGGAAAAAATATCCAGTGGAAAAAAGACAGTCTCTTCAAGAAATGGTGCTGGGCAAATTGGACAGCTCTATGTAGAAGAATGAAGTTCGACCATTCTCTTACACCATACACAAAGATAAACTCAAAATGGATAAAGACCTCAATGTGAAACAGGAATCCATCAGAATCCTAGAGGATAACATAGGCAGTAACCTCTTTGATATCAGACACAGCAACTTCTTTCAAGATATGTCTCCAAAGGCAAAGGAAACAAAAGCAAAAATGAATTTTTGGGACTTCATCAAGATCAAAAGTTTCCGCACAGCAAAGGAAACAGTCAACAAAACAAAGAGGCAACCCACGGAATGGGAGAAGATATTTGCAAATGACAGTACAGACAAAAGGCTGATATCCAGGATCTATAAAGAACTTCTCAAACTCAACACACACAAAACAGATAATCACATCAAAAAATGGGCAGAAGACATGAACAGACCCTTCTCCAATGAAGACACAAATGGCTATCAGACACATGAAAAAATGTTCATCATCACTAGCCATCAGGGAGATTCAAATTAAAACCACATTGAGATACCACCTGACACCAGTTAGAATGGCCAAAATTAGCAAGACAGGAAACAACATGTGTTGGAGAGGATGTGGAGAAAGGGGAACCCTCTTCCACTGTTGGTGGGAATGCAAGTTGGTGCAGCCACTTTGGAGAACAGTGTGGAGATTCCTTAAGAAATTAAAAATAGAGCTTTCCTATGACCTTGCAATTGCACTACTGGGTATTTACCCCAAAGATACAGATGCAGTGAAACGAAGGGCCATCTGTACCCCAATGTTTATAGCAGCAATGGCCATGGTTGCCAAACTGTGGAAAGAACCAAGATGCCCTTCAATGGATGAATGAATAAGGAAGATGTGGGCCATATATACAATGGAGTATTATGCCTCCATCAGAAAGGATGAATACCCAACTTTTGTATCAACATGGATGGGACTGGAAGAGATTATGCTGAGTGAAATAAGTCAAGCAGAGAGAGTCAATTACCATATGGTTTCACTTATTTGTGGAGCATAACAAATAACATGGAGGACATGGGGAGATGGAGAGGAGAATGAGGGAGGGAGATTGGGGGGGGGGGGGTGAACCATGAGAGACTATGGACTCTGAAAAACAATCTGAGGGTTTTGAAGGGGCGGGGAGTGGGAAGTTGTGTGAGCCTGGTGGTGGGTATTAAGGAGGGCACGTATTGCACGGAGCACTGGGTGTGGTGCATAAACAATGAATTCTGGTACACTGAAAAGAAATTTAAAAAATAAAAAAATGTAATTAAAAAAAAGCTGATCCTGTAAAGGTGAGGGGCTGAAATCAGCCTCATGAAAGAATTGTTATCACAAGAATGACTGTAGAACTATGTGCATGAAATAAAAGGGAGGAAAATAATGAATACATTGAGAGAAAGCAGTTCTTCAACCCTGTGAAAGCCATGGAAATGGAAATTATTTATAAGTGGATCACATATAAGGAAATGCTTTGCTTCTATTGTGGAGATGACAGAGGGTAACTTAGAAGAGCCAGGCACCAAAGGAAATACAGAAATGAAAGAAAAAACTGGTAAGACTTGTTTAGGGAGAAAATTTTGAAAGATAAAAGGCTTTAATTTCAAATCTTCCTTCTTTCCCAGCATTCTCCTGAAGTTGAGCTTGAAAAGGAAGCAAATCAACCTACTGTCCACAGAATCTACCAATGCAAAACAAACAAACAAAAAAAAAGTAAAAAAAATAAAAATAAAAACAAGGACAAGAACCTACCAACGCAGAGCTGGAAATTACTTTCCAGCAATACCAGCCAAACTGGTTGGACAGCCCCTCAACAACCCCAGAAAGCCACCAGGGCCAACCTCCAGACACATTGTACTCAGAAGGGTGACATGTATCAGAGAAGTGGCCTGGACACCTCCATTGGACATTCCCTGTGGGAACAACATTCATACCCCATATATGCTCAGGAGGCACTTGTGAATCATGGAAGGAAAATAAGTAACATGGTCTCCTTTCATACTGGACCAAAATAGTAAACCAACCCTGATACATAACAACTTTCAGATGTTTCCAGAAATCAAGTCCACTTCAGCTGGATGAAGCTTTGTTGAAGAGCTGCATCTGTAGCACATGGAGCCCAGGGACCAGGAAACATGTTCTGGCTCCACCTCTCCCTACTAATGGGATGTAGGGCAAGTTCTGTTCCTACCTGAGATGTGGTTTTCTTAGGTATGAAGATTACAAGTGCTCTGCAGATCAGGTCAGATAATTGGTGTAAACATGCTTTATAAACTGTAAATAAGCATTAGCACGTGTTCCCAAAATAGACAATGGGGATGGACTAGACATGAGGCCATGTCCCCCCTGCTTGAATGCAGGCCATCCTCGGGACTTGCTTAGATCAATAGAATACAGCAGAACAGACCTAGGCTGCTCCAGGCATACACTTTGGAATCCATCATCGTCAAAACTCTGTACATTCTAAATGGTTGGCTCTGCCGAAGACAGTCATCACTGAGTGTCTCACTACACCTTTGGGTTTATGTTAACAAATCGTTTTTTTTCCTTAGAGGTGGAAAGAGGGAAGGGAAGGGAACTAACAGCTGATAACCTAAAAATCATCGGGGATTAGTTAGATCTACTAGCTGAGCTAACTTTTCCCAATTCTTCCCCCAAGTTCTGCAAACACTTGACTTATAAATGTAAACTCAGATTTTTTACTCTTTTCCATTTCTCTCTTTAAATATTCATATTATCAATTGAAATGTCACCTAATATACTACAGAAAAGGAGAGAGAATAGCTCTGGAGATCTGAACTAGACTATATCAACCCCAAAGCAGCTGGTGACCTATTGTGCCCAATGCCATTTGCCCTATGCTCTGTCCAGGGCTACCATGCATCCTGCCTGGATTACAAGCTGGCTTAGAAAGGATAAGTCATTTCTCTGCCCTAAGTCATCCTCAGACTTTCTATGAAACTGTTACTCTCCCACAATTGGCCACCCATCTTGTGTTTTCCACCCATCTCAAGCAATCAGCTCCTAGACATCATGTGCTGATGAAACCTTAGAGCAATTATACTTGTGCCATGGAATGTCAGGATAGTTTTTAAGTACTCGATGCCCAGACAGGGGCAAGACAGAGCTAGTTCTCTATGAACAGCACAAGAAGGCAGCTGCGAGTTAGGGTTGCCACAGAGACAGACAGTGTTTTTTTATTTGCACACAGTACATTTTAGGAAGTATAATAAAGTGTCAACTTTCCCAGTAGAGGAGATACTATTTCCAAATATAAAAATACTTCAAGTATTACAACCTTTCTGACTACAGTCCTTACTGTCAAACTTTATGCTCCCTTCATCTGTGTCTTGGTCCACACACTATATCGCAGATGACAGAGACCTAAAAAAGGATCATAATTAGAAACGTTTTGTAATCAGTGTCATAGTAGTCAACTCTATGCAGAACAAGTCACATAATAAACGGAAACCTGACACAACATTTCAGAGATATTGTAAAGGCCAGAGGTTTAAACTGGAAGGAGTGCTCTTCTCTATGAATACAATACCTGGGAGAAGACACAGAACTGAATTATGGCAGTGGGCATCATTATACACTACTGTGTCTCCAAAGCTATGGATCTCTTAGAGAAGTTAATCAATGCTACAAACACTTACTCTAGAAAAATGCGTGAGCATATGCATATAAACTTTTGTTTGTTTGTTTTTTGTGTTTTTTTTTAAGATTTTATTTATTTTTTGACAGAGAGAGAGAGAGAGAGATCACAAGTAGGCAGAGAGGCAGGCAGAGAGGAGGGGGAAGCAGGCTCCCTGCTGAGCAGAGAGTCTGATGTGGGACTCGATCCCAGGACCCTGAGATCATGACCTGAGCCGAAGGCAGCGGCTTAACGCACTGAGCCACCCAGGCGCCCTGCATATAAACTTTTGTATGCAGACCAGGGTATGAAAATTCAAGTCCTAACTAATTCTGCCACTTACTAGCTGTGTGTCTTGAATACACCAATTAACCCATGTGCTTTGGTCACCCTCAATATGGGGATTACAACTCTTATATTTTAAGGATTGCTGTGAAGCTTAAAATCTAACTGAGAAGACTCACTTGATAGCACATTATTTTTACCAAAAAAAAAAAGTGCAAAAAGGATGGCTAAGAAAGCATTGTCTTAAGTGCTAACTAAGAAAGCATTGTCTTAAGTCCTAAGAAAGCATTGAGTGAAGCTAAAGGAGTACAATATTTATATCAGTCACTTTTAACCACAGGCCATCACATCTATAAGTAAATCAAACAGAGATGGTAATACCTGGGAGAATCAGGCTCCAGGGACCACGCCAGCAGTGACTTCTCCCCAATTCTGCTGGGATGGTGGTAAAGAACAGAAAGAAAATATAAGTAGGTGGTCCTGATGTCTTTCAGGTGACTCTTGACTGCAAGGGTGAAATGAAATGATGTTATTCATAAGCTGTACCCAAAATAGAGGTGCCAAAGATAACCTGATTTTGCAAAACAACAACAACAAACTGGAAAAAATGGATAAGCCCATAACTGGGATATTTCATATGGGCTTTTGCAAAATGGCAAATGACATATATTTGATATCCTTGTGTTCTTTCCTCCAAACCCTATAAATACCCTCTCTCACTCCAATTCACTGTATCACATTTTTGCTTTTTGTATATTTCATCTGCTTCAGGAAGCCATAACTCACTATTTACCCCATATCCTCCCGCTGCAAAGTGCTATTACATTCCACCTAATGACTTTTGCTGATGCATATGTTGATTGTTTTGACATCCTTGTCTTCCCAAATTAAAATGTAATGCTCTTGAGGGTGGAATGTATGTCTAATCTTTAATACATAGCATTGTGTCCAGTGGCAATGGCAGACTGTCTCCATACAACTGGTACTTGTGGGATCTTTATCTCCAAATGTTGTAATTTTAAGTTATGTAAGAAGCTACTCTGGTACAACTGGCTGTCCCCATCTTAAAAAGCCTAAAGATCTAAATCACACTGATGTCATAAGGTATCAGCACCAGAATAAACAACCTAAACTAGCTATGAAAAGCTCAAAGTCACAATAAAGTAACTTATGTGTTCCTAATCAATCACTAAAAGCTAAAGAAAAAAAATAAACTGGTAAAACTAATGTGACATGAGGAAGGAGCCTGGCAGCCTCTTACCCATGGGGGCCCATTCAGACTAAATTCCATGTCCACAAAATCACCTATGATTAGATAGTCTCAAAGAAGTCCTCATTTCTTGCTTCCTCTTATTTCATTCTGCTAGTAGGCCTGCTTGAAAATAGTGTGTCCTTCCTATATTCTGCCCTAGTGTTTTGTTTGTGTCTCTTTTTTGGCATTTTTCATTCTGTGCATCATATTATGATCATGGGCCTTTTCTCTTCTACTCTTTTCTCCCAACATGACTCTTCCCTGAACAACAATTCACAGCACAATGCTTTCCAAGATGTGTGAGGAAACAGGAAAAGATGAAATGCAGGCCCTCCATCTGCTTAAAAGAATGAGTTCTGGAATGCACTGCCTCTCTGTCCAAGCAGCAACTATGTACCTGGAAGTCATCAAATTTTACCAGGCCCAGTGCTGACTTATCCTGAACATCACTGACACTAGAAATGAGGCCACAGTGCCTGGACCTTAAGGTCCATTTCAAGCCAGCTTTCAGAGAGCAGAATAAATGTAGATAGTTATAAGATAACATAAATTAGCTGAGGCACAGGCAGGAGAAATCTACAGTTTAAATAGGTCTATGAAATCAAGGTTCAATCACATTTGTGCCAAAAATGTAGATAAACAGACTACAATCCAGATTTAATTTAATTTGTTTTAAAAGGAAAAATTAATAAGTGTAACTCTGTCTACACTCCCTGCTTATACCTTCTCATTTGCTCTTCAAACCACTTCATCTCCACTCTTCCATCACCAAGACCACAAGTTATTGCCTCATTATATAGGAATATTAGTGAAGTGCTTACTATAGTATAGTTTTCCTTAAACTATGGCCTACAACATTCTACATAATAATGACCTGGGGGTGTTGTGAAAAATGAAGGTTTCTGAGTCCCAAACCCAGAAAAAATTAAAACTCATCAACCTAGAAAAAGTATCTTAAACATCTTCTAAAAATGAATGCAGAGTAAAAACATTTTCAGGTAAACAAAAACTGAGAGAATTCATTATAAATAAACATGGTCTTCAAGAAACATTAAGGCAAGTTCTTCAGGCTGAAAAGAAATGATACCAGATGATAAATAGGGTCTCCAGGAAATAGAAACCTCAACTGGGAATGGCAAATATGTGGTAAATATAAGAGAGTCTGTATTTTCTTTTCTTCTCTTGATTTCATTAAAAAGCAAATGGCTATTTTTTAAAAAAGCATAAGACTATTTAGTGCAAAAAGAAAAAGGATGTATTGTGGGTTTTCTAAAACATATAGATAGAAAATCTATGACAACAACAGCACAAAGGATTTGGCTGACAGGTAGCTGAAAGTATACTGTTGCAAGTTTCCTATCTTTTATATTTCACATGATGTAACACAATACTAACTCTCAGTAGAATGTAAAATGTCAAAGGTGCAGATTTTAATTCCTAGAACAGTATTCTTGAAGGGTGTTCCCCTGACCAGAAGCACTGGTGTTATCTAGGAACTTGTTAGAAATGCACAGTCTAGGATCCCACTCTCACACGCTGAACCAGAAATTCTGGGGCGGGGCCCAATGAACTGTGTTTTAACAAGGCCTCCAAATGATTCAGGTGGATGCAAAGTTTAAGAATCACTTTTCTAGAGCTACCTGTTAAAAAATAATGCAAAAGACATAGTGACATAAGATAATTAATAAAATAAATAGAGTAAGTAAAATAAATAGAACTAAAAAATAATTTACTCGAGAAAGCAAAAGATGAAGAATAGAGTAGGAGAAAGAAAGCAAGAAAGAGAAATAGGAAATGAATAGCAAAATGGCAGAATTAATCCAACAATATCAGTAATTTCATTAAGTATAAGTGGACTAGAAGCTGCAATTAAAGGCAAAGATGGTTGGGGAACCAGGTGGAGGGTAATAGAGAGGGCACGTATTGCATGGAGCACTGGGTGTGGTGCAAAAACAATGAGTCCTGTTACGCTGAAAATAAATTAATTAATTTAAAAGAGAGAGAGAGATCACCAGGCCCAAAAAAAAAAAATTAGCAGACTAGGGGAAAAAAGCAAGATCCAACTATATTCTGTTTATAAAAAAACTTAAATACAAAGGTACAAATAGGCTGAAAGTAAATGGACAGAAAAAGATATGCTATGCAAACACTATATATACAAAAGCTGAAGAGGCTATACCAATATATAACAAAACAGACCTCAAGATAAGGAGTCCTCTATAAATTAAGTGGTAGGAATGTTATAATGATGGAAGGTTAAACATCACAAATACTTAACAATTATATCTGTATGTGCCTATCCATAGTTCAAAAATGCATGAACAAAAACTGTTAGAAATAAAGAGAAAAATAGACAAACATGGCTAGATAACACTTCTCTCTTGTTAATTGGCAGAACAACACAGCACAAAAAAATTAGTAGGGAGATGAAAGATCTGAGTGACACCACCAACCTCCCTGCGCTAGTTAACATTCATAGAACACTGCGCCCAACAATTGTAGAATACACATTTTTTCAACAGCACATGTGGCCTCAGGGCAAACCATATGCTGGGCCATAAGCAATTCTCCATAAATTTCAAGAGATTAAATCTTAGAGAGTCTCTTCAACAAATGGTGTTGGAATAACTGGACATCCATATGCAAAATAAATAAATAAATAACTCTAGACACAGAGTTTGTACTGTTCATTAAAAATGGATCATAAAGGGGCGCCTGGGTGGCTGAGTGGGTTAAAGCCTCTGCCTTCGGGTCAGGTCATGATCCCGGGGTCCTGGGATCGAGCCCCACATTGGGCTCTCTGCTCAGCAGGGAGCCTGCTTCCCCTCCTTTCTCTCTGCCTGCCTCTCTGCCTACTTGTGATCTCTCTCTGTCAAATAAATAAATAAAACCTTTAAAAAAAAGGATCATAGACCTAAAAGTAAAATACAAAACTATAAAACTCCTAGAAGATAACATAAAAGAGAGTTTAGAGGATCTTGAATGTAGTGGTGCCTTTTTAAATACAACACCAAAGATATAATCCAAGACAAAAAATTGATAAGCTGGACTTCGTTAAAATTAAAAATGTCTACTCTACAAAACTCAGTATCAAGAAGTTAGAAGACAAGGCATAACCTCTGCAAAAGAAACATGTGATAAATGACTGCTATACAAATATACAAGGAACTCTTAAAACTCAACAATAAAAAAATATACAACACAATTCAAAAATAAGCCAAAGACTGTGACACCTCACAAAAAATATACAGAGGCAAAAAAAAATATATGAAAAGGTGCTCCACATTGTATGCCATCAGGAATATAAAAATTAAAACAAAAATGAGATACCACTATACATCTATTAGAACAGTCAAAATGTGGAACTGACAACACTGTATGCTGGCAAAGATGTAGAACAAACAGGAAGTCTCTTTTATTGTCAGTGGCAATGCAAAATGGTACAGCCATGTTGGAAGACATTTGGTGTTTTTTTAGAAAATTAAATATGCTGTTGCGGTAAGACTCAGAAATGGTACTCCTTAATATCTATCCAAAGGAGTTGAAAGCTTATGTCCACACAGAAGTGAATTATAGCACTTTTGCTCCTAATTGCCAAAACTTGGAAGCTATCAATATATTCTCAGTAGGTGAGTGGTAAATACACTGTAGTGCATTAGAGCATTTAAGTATTACCCAGCAATAAAAGAAATGAGCTATCAGATCATGAAGAGATATAGAAAAACTTTAAATGTATGCTACTAAATAAGAGAAGCCAATCTGAAAAGGTTATATAGTGTATGATTCCAACCATATGACATTCCAGAAAAAGCAAAAACTTATGGGGACAATAAAAAGATCAGGAGTTGCCTCAAGGGAAGAGATGAATAGGCAGAGCATAGAGCATTTTTAGGGCAGTGAAAATACTTTTTATGATATTATAGTGGTTGTATATCATTATACATTTCAAAACCCATAGAATGTACAACACCAAGAGTGAACCCAAAGGTGAACTATGGATTTGGAGTGATTACAATGTGTCAATGTAGATTCATCTTTGATTTTTAAAAATGTAACATTCTAATGAGTAATGTTGATAATGGGGAGGCTCTGCATTTGTAGGGACAGAGGGTATGTGGGAAATTTCTATACCTTTCTTTCAATTTTGTTGCCAATGTAAAATTGCCCTTAAGAAAGAGTCTTTTTCCAAATCTTACAGAGGTTATTTTCTAACCAAAACCAAATTAAACTGAAAATCAATTAACACCATAACCAACAAGGAAATTGAGACAATAATCAAAAAATTCCCAACAAACAAGAGTCCAGTCCTGGATGGCTTCCCAGGGGAATTCTACCAATACCTATTCTTCTGGAGCTGTTTCAAAAAATAGAAATGGAAAGAAAACCTCCAAACTCATTCTACGAAGCCAGCATTACCTTGATCCCAAAACCAGAAAAGACCACACTAAAAAGGAGATTTATAGACAAATATCCCTGATGAACATGGATGTTAAAATACTCACCAAAATCTTAGATAGTGGGATCCAATAGTACATTAGAAAGATTATTCACCACAGCCAAATGGGATTTATTCCTGGGATGCAAGGGTGGTTCAACATTTGTGAATCAATCAAACATCACATCAATAAAAGAAAGGACAAGAACCATATGATCTAGAAAAGGAATTTGACAAAATATAGCATCCTTTCTTCATGAAAACTCTTCAAAATATAGGGATAGGGAAAACATACCTCAATATCATGAAAGCCATCTACAAAAAGCCCACAGCAAATATCATTCTCAATGGGGAAAAGCTCTCAGCTTTTCCCCTAAGGTCAGAAACACAACAGGGATGTCCACTCTCACCACTGTTGTTCAGCATAGTACTAGAAGTCCTCAACATAGCAATCAAACAACAAAAAGAAATAAAAGGCATTTGAATTGACAAAGAAGTCAAACACTCACTCTTCACAGATGACATGATACGTTATGTGGAAAACCCAAAAGACTCCACCCCCAAATTCCTAGATTTCATACAGAAATTCAGCAACATGACAGGTTATAAAATCAATGCACAGAAATCAGTTGCATTTCTATACATTAGCAATGAGACAGAAGACGTAGAAATTAAGGAATGTATCCCAGTCACAATTGCACCCACCCCAAACCATAAAATACCTAGGAATAAATTTAAACAAAAAAAAAAGGATATAAAAACCACAGAACACTTACAAAAGAAATTGGTAATTGTCTTTCTTTGCTTGGTTTACTTGACTTAGCATAATCCCTTCCAGTTCATATGGGAATAGCAGGGAGGACATTAGGGTAAGGAAGAGAAAATTGAAGGGAGGGGAAGCAGAGGGGGAGACAAACCACGAGAGACTATGGACCCTGGAAACAAACTGAGGGTTTCAGAGGAGAGGGGATATGGCAATGGGGTATCCAGGTGATGAGTACTAATGAGGCACGTGTTGTAATGAGCACTGGGTGTTATACACAACTAAGGAGTCACTGAATACTACATCAAGAAAAAAAAAGTGAGGGAAGAGGAAGCAAGATGGTAGAAGAGTAGGAGACTGAAATAGCATTAGGTCCCAGGAGTTCAGCTAGATAATTATCAAACTATTCTGAACACCTACAAACTCAACAGGCGATAGAAGAGAAGAAGAGCAGAAGTTCCTGTTTCCAGGAACAGGAAATCTACCACTTTCTGGAAGATAGGATGTGTGGAGAAGTGAATCCAAAGTGACAGGAAGATAGACCACGGGGAGAGTGGCCGGCTCCCGGCAAGTGGTGGAACAGTGGAGCAAAAAATCAGAACTTTTAGAAGTCTGCTTCACTGAGGGACATCACTCCAGAGGTTAAGCAGGGAGTGGAGCCCTCACAGTGTGGTCTCAGGATCGATGGGGTCACAGAAAGACTGAGAATGTCTGAGTGTGGCAGACCTGCTAGGTATCAGAGAGGCTACAGAGATGGAGCCAAGCACTGAGCTCTCAGCTTGGGGTTACCTTAAACCATGATCCAAGGCACAATCGGGCCACTGCTCTTTGAGCAGGGACCCCACAAGTGGCAAATCAGGATAGACCCATTCCTTCTTTCTCCAGTAGGAGCAGTGCAGCAGTGTACAGCAGGAATCTGCTGGGTTTGGAGACTCCAAATGGGGCCATGCACCAGAGATAGGAACGCTCAGTCACAGGCCAGGTGAGCACAGAGTGTGGCCAAAGACCAGATAGACGGGAGAGATGGACTGCTTTTCCCCAAGGGTGCACTGAGGAGTGGGGCCCCAAACTCTCAGCTACTACTGGCTGGAGATTTGGAGACTGCCATTTTCATTCCTGACCTCTGAAGCTCTACAGAAAGCATTCAGGGAACAAAAGCTACCGAGAGCAATCCTGAGCCGATTACTTAGCCAGGCCCCTGGCAAGGGCAGTGCAATTTTGCCTCAGCAAAGACATTTGAGAATCATTGCAAGAGGTCCCTCCCCCAGAAGATCAGCATGAATATCCAGCCAAAACCAAGTTCACCAATCAATGGGAATTGAGGAACTCCAGAGCTAGGGGAAAGCAGCATATAGAATCCATGGCTTTTTTCCCATGATCCTTTAGTCTTGCAAAGTTAAATTTTTAAAATTTTTTTCTAATTCTATTTTTTTAACTTTTCCTCTTTCTTATTTTAACACTTTTTAACTATTTTATCTTATCAATAACTTTTTTAAAAAAAAAAACCTTTTGGATTTTCATTGTTAAAGTAATACTTTATCCCTTCATTTTATTTAACCTGATTTTTTGTATACATACAGGATTTTTTTCTTTAAAATTTTGGGATACAATTTCTTCCAAGATCAATATACACCCTAAATCTAATTCCAGCCTGATTACATTCTCTCCTCTTTTTTTTTCTTTTTCCAACCAACTTATCAATTCCTTTTTTAGAATCTTTTTAAATTTTTTAAAAATTTTTATATATTTTTCAATTTCTTTTCAATGTTCCAGAATTCATTGTTTATGCACCATACCCAGTGCTCCATGCAATATGCGCCCTCCATAATACCCACCACCAGGCTCACCCAACCTCCCACCCCCCACCTCTCCAAAACTCTCAGTTTGTTTCTCAGAATCTTTCTTAATTTTCATCTTTACAGTCATCTTTACAGTCATATTCCATCCTTTCACCATGTTTACCCTCATTTATATATATATATATGTAAATATATGTGTATATATATATACACACATATAAAACATATATACACATACATATATATGTACATATATATACACATACATATATATGTATACACATATATGTATATATACACATATATATGTATGTGTATATATATACATATATATACATATATATGTATGTATATATATATATGTATATATATATGTATGTATATATATATATGTATATATATATATAAGTTTTTCTTTCTTTAAAATTCCGGGAGGTAGTTTCTTCTAAGAGACCAGACTACACCCAAAATCAAGTGGGTGGCTCTGTTCTATTCACCAGTCTAAAATATACATATTTTTATTTTTTCCCCTTTCTTCTCCCCTTGGTTTCAGGTCTCTTCTGATTTGGTTGGCATATATTTTTCTGGGGTCTTTGCCACCCTTTTAGTATTTTACTGTCTCATTCATATATTTTTATCTGGATAAAATGACAAGGTGGAAAAACCACAAAAGCAGGGAGGGGCAGTCCTGATCCTGATGACTAGGTACATAATCAATATGGACATTGGTAATATGTCAGAACTAGAGTTCAGAATGATGATCACCAAGGTGCTAGCTGGGCTCAGTAAATGCATCAAAGATATGAGAGAATCCCTCACTGCTATTCAACATAGTATTAGAAGTCCTAGCCTCGTCAATCAGACAACAAAATAAATTAAAGGCATCCAAATTGGCAAAGAAGAAGTCAAACTCTCACTCTTTGCAGATGATATACTTTATGTGAAAAACCCAAAAGACTCCACTCTAAAACTGCTAAAACTCATACAGGAATTCAGTAAAGTGTCAAGATATAAAATCAATGCTCAGAAATCAGTTGCATTTCTATACACCAACAGCAAGACAGAATAAAAAAGAGTTAAAGAGTTGATCCCATTTACAATTGTACCCAAAACCATAAGACACTTAGGAATAAACCTAACCAAAGAGGCAAAGAATCTGTACTCAGAAAACTATAAAGTACCCATGAAAGAAATTGAGGAAGACACAAAGAAATGGAAAAATGTCCCATGTTCATGGATTGAAAGAACAAATATTGTGAAAATGTCTATGCTACCTATTTTAATGCAATCTCTATCAAAATACCATCAATTTTTTTTGAAGAAATGGAACAAATAATCCTAAAATTTAAATGGAATCAGAAGAGGCCCCAAATAGCCAGAGGAATGTTGAAAAAGAAAGCCAAAGTTGGTGGCATCACAATGCCAGGCTTCAAGCTCTATTACAAAGCTGTAATCCTCAAAACAGTATGGTACTGGCACAAAAACAGACACATAGATCAATGGAACAAAATAGAGAGCCCGGAAATAGATCCTCAACTCTATGCTCAACTAATCTTCAACAAAGCAGGAAAGAATGTCCAATGGAAAAAAAGACAGTCTCTTCAACAAATGGTGTTGGGAAAATTGGACAGCTACATGCAGAAACATGAAACTGGACCATTTCCTTCACCACACACAAAAATAGACTCAAAATGGATGAAAGACCTCAATGTGAGAAAGGAATCCATCAAGATCTTTGAGAAGAACATAGGCCTTTTTGACCTCAGCCTCAACAACTTCTTCCTAGAAACACCGCCAAAGGCAAGGGAAGCAAGGGCAAAAATGAACTACTGGGACTTCATCAAGATCAAAAGCTTTTGCACACCGAAAGACACAGTCAACAAAACCAGAAGACAACTGACAGAATGGGAGAAGATGTTCACAAATGACATATCAGATAAAGGGCTAGTATCCAAAATCTATAAAGAACTTATCAAACTCAACATCCAAAGAACAAATAATCCAATCAAGAAATGGGCAGAGGACATGAATGGACATTTCTGTAAAGAAGACATCCAGATGGCCAACAAACATATGAAAAAGTGCTTCACATCACTTGGCATCAGGGAAATACAAATCAAAACCATGATGAGATACCACCCTCACACCAGTCAGAATGCCTAAAATTAACAAGTCAGGAAATGACAGATGTTGGCAAGGATACAGAGAAAGTGGAACCCTCCATGTTGGTGGGAATGGAAGCTGGTGTAGCCATTCTGGAAAACAGCATGGAGGTTCCTCAAAAAGTTGAAAATAGAGCTACCCTACAACCTGGCAATCGCACTACTGGGTATTTATCCTAAAGATACAAATATAGTGATCTGAAGGGGTACATGCACCCAAATGTTTATAGCAGCAATGTCCACAATAGCTGAGCTATGGAAATAACCTAGATGTCCATCAACAGATGAATGGTTGGTATATATACACAGTAGAATACTATGCAGCCATCAAAAGAAATGAAATCTTGCCATTTGCAACGATGTGGGTGGAACTAGAGGGTATCATGCTGAGTGAAATGAGAAAATCAGAGAAAGACAATTATCATATGCTCTCTCCAATATGAGGAATTTGAGAGGTGGGGCAAGGGGTTGTGGGAGTAGAGAAGGGATAAATGAAGGGAGATGGGATTGGGAAGGAGACAAAACATAAGAGACTCAATCTCACAAAACAAACTGAAGATTGCTGGGGGTGGTGGGGTAGGGAGTTGGTGGCTGGGTTATGGACATTGGGGAGCCTATGTGCTATGGTGAGTGCTATGAAATGGTGATTTATAGACCTGTACCTCTGGGGCAAATACTACATTATATGTTAATAAAAATAATTTAAGAAAAAGAAGGGAAAAAAAGAAGAAAAAGTGAGGAAGTCACAAAGAAATGGAAAAGCATTCCATGTTCATGAATGGGAAGATAAATATTACTAAAATATCTATGCCATCCAGAACAGTCCACACATTCAGTGCAACCCCTATCAAAACACCACCATCAACAGTTTTCACAGAGCTGGAACAAATAATCCTAAATTTTTATGGAACCAGAAAGGACCCCAAATAGCCCAATGAATGCTAAAAAAGAAAACCAAAGCTGGTGGCTTCAAATGCTGGACTTCAAGCTCTATTACAAAGCTGTAACCATCAAGACAGTATGGTACAAAAATAGACACATAGTACAATGGAGCAGAATAGAGAATCCAGAAATGGACCCTCAACTCTATGGTCAACTAATCTTTGACAAAGCAGGAAAGAATATCCAATGACAAAAAGGCAGTCTCTTCAACAAATGGTGTTGGGAAAATTGGTCAGCCACATGTAAAGAATGAAACTGGACCACATTGTTACACCATACATGAAGATAAACTCAAAATGGATGAAAGACCTAAATGTGAGAGAGGAATCCATCAAAATCCTAAAGGAGAATACAGGCAGCAACCTCTTCAACATCAGTCACAGCAACTTCTTGCTAGACACGTCCCCAGAGGCAAGGGAAACAAAACAAAAATGAACTATTGGGACTTCATCAAGATAAAAAGCTTTTGCACAGCAAAGCAAACAGTTGACAAAACCAAAAGACAACCTACAGAATGGGAAAAGATATTTGCAAATGTCCTTTCAGAAAAAGGACTAGTATCCAAGAACAATAAAGAACTTATCAAACTCAACACACATAAAAAAACAAATTATCAAGTCAAGAAATGGACAGAGGACATGAGCAGACATTTTTCCAAAGAAGACATACAAGTGGCTAAGAGACACATGAAAAAATGCTTTGCCCCCTCTTTTGTTATCCTACCCTCTGCTGAGACACCTTTTAGGAAACAGTGCAACAGCTTTTACTTTAGAGGGATGCGGGTGACAGAAACCAAGCATCTACACAACCCTGCTGCAGCCATCTGGCAACTCCTAGAAGTCACCTCAAAGACCTGGTGCATAGAACTAAAGCCATTGCTGACACCTGCCCCACAGTCTCCTGGACTACAGTCAAGTCCTCTGCTAGTGTGGTTTCTCTCACTTACTGAAATAAAGGTACTGGTTGGCCAGGAGACGCAGTCAGGGAGATGAACAGCTCAGTCTACTCAGAAGCAAACAGGTGAACACAGACAAGAAGACATGTAGAAGTGGATAAGGGAGGGGCGCCTGGGTGGCTCAGTGGATTAAGCCGCTGCCTTCGGCTCAGGTCATGATCTCAGGGTCCTGGGATCGAGCCCCGCATCAGGCTCTCTGCTCCGCGGGGAGCCTGCTTCCTCCTCTCTCTCTCTGCCTGCCTCTCTGCCTACTTGTGATCTCTCTCTGTCAAATAAATAAATAAAATCTTTAAAAAAAAAAGTGGATAAGGGAGATCAGGGGTCCCAAACAAGACATTAGATGAAATAGATTGTAGCCAAATGCACTGATCCACTCTCCCAGCCACTCCCACCACTACCCTACTGAGAAGAAAGGGCAATGCTAGAATCAGTTGTACCTGTTAATTAGTTATAACTTAACAGTGTTTGTGTATGCTGCAGGTAGCTGTCTGATAACTACACGGTTCCATTCTTCTCATTGATCCTTATATAGACTTGAGTTATAATCAGGCAGTGCTAAAGATTAAAGACCAGGGTAAACCCAACCAGAGTTTTCAATTTGTACCTGCTTGCTAAACTTGAGTAAGTGCAGGCAAGCAGCATCTTTTCTGGATGTGCTCCTCTGACACAGGCATGCCATCATCAAACTGATCGGCAATACACTCTCTGTCAACTCTGCAGAACTACATGTATACTCTTGCAAGACAAGTGTGTAAGTCTATACCAGCAGCAGTAACTCAGGAATGATGGACAATGCTTCCCATAAAAACACAGCAGAGAGTCCCGTCATTACTTGGCACCTCTGTGTCATCAAGCACTATTGTTTACATCAATCTGAAGAAAACAGGTTTTATCTTGGGGATATGGGCAATACCTCCTAAGTCAAACTTAAACAATAACTGGATGGTAAAAATCATATCAATGTCCTGAACTTTCCTTTGAAATGGTTCAACTGCCTTTATATGTCCTTGTAATATTGCTGACATCTGAAGAAAAGAAGGTAAATGATAATATTCAGGTCTGGATGAGGATGCGGACAAAAGATTAACAAAATCCTTCCCTTCTGTATAAGAATTCGACCTGTGGTTAACTTCTGGACTCTGTTATCTTGGAAACAGATAAAGATAAAATATGTGGGATGCCTAAATGGCTCAGTCAGTTAAGCATCTGTCTCTTGATCTCAGCCTTGGTCTTGATCTCAGGGTCATGAGTTCAAGCCCTACACTGGGCTCCATGCCGGACATAAAGCCTACTTTAAAAAGAAAATAAAAGATGGAATATGTAGCTATCACTAAACAGCATTACAGATGGTAGAAACAACCTGATTTATAACTGCATCAGGAGTTGGAACATGTGAACACCTGACGGGAAGCCATATCCTTAGGCTTCCCTCAGTGCAATAATCTTGCTGGTGCATGCCTTTGTGGGAACCCTGAAAGATACATGAATGGCTCCTATGAAGAATAAGACTCCAGAGTTGGGACACCCCCACACCTGCCAATGAGGTTTGTCTTTTTGCACCTGAGCCATTACTTGGGGCAGAAAGACTAGCTCCTTTTGGTCACTGGGCAGACCTCTGGCCACCCATCAAGACAAGGGTCTGAAATTACCCAGCAAGCAACCTCTGTCTCTTGCACTATGCACTTCTGAGCAGGCTAATCTTTGCAAGTCTTAGTGTTTATTTGGCTCCATGAAGACACCCTGGTGGTTTTGTATCAAGGCACTGAAGTATTCAGTTTATACCAAGCAAGAATTCACATAGACATTGTGGTAGTTTCCAAGTTGTCTATCCATTTTATTTTTTTTTAAGATTTTGTGTATTTATTTGACAGACAGAGATCACAAGGAGGCAGAGAGGCAGGCAGAGAGAGAGGAGAAGCAAGCTCCCCGCTGAGCAGAAAGCCCAATGTGGGGCTCAATCCCATGACCCTGGGATCATGACCTGAGCTGAAGGCAGAGGCCTTAACCCACTGAGCCACCCAGGCACCCATGTCTGTCCATTTTAAAAGCAACTGTCCAGTGAACATAGATCAAAAACATCTAAGCAACTAAGTTCCCAAGTAGGTGTCTAGGCATGACTGCACAAAAAAAATTCAGCTCAAATATTCCATGGGATCATGCTGAAGATTCAACATGTTCCAGGAGCTTCAAAGGATACTCCAAAGCAGAAAAGTCAGCCTCTTTATTTGAGGCTCAACATTCAATCCAAGTGGAGAAACCAGGTATGAAATATATCCCAGATACGTCATCTCCAACACCTAGAAATTGCAGAATTGAGTTATTCTGGCCCACTCCCTACATTTCATTTCTGCTGATGTTTCATTTTAGTCACATGAGGTGGTAGAAATAGCTTGGATGAGAAATCAGAAGACCTGCCCCAGCAAGCACCTTACATTAGGTGTCTGGCAGAACCACATCCAATAAATACTCGCTAAATGAAGAAATGAACAAGCCTTTCTGAACCCTCAGTTCCTTCCTCCGTAAAATGAAAATATCTACCTCATCTATTTTGGAAAATTGTTTTCAAATGAGATAATGTATATGAAAGCGCTTCATAAACTGTAGAGCACTGAACAATTAATAGTATAAAGACATTTTGAACTGCCTCCTTTCATCACTGAGTAATGCACGAAAGGTGAATCTTGAGACACTAACAACCCACGTAGTTCTCTGGTGGGAAAGAGGTAATGCACAAGCACAGTGGAGATCTGGTCTTCATAGAAATGGACTCTTTGCCTTATTGCCATGCCTACTGAGTTCATGAAACTTGAGTAGGTTTATGTTTCACCTTCATCTTCCAAATTACATCTGTGATACCTCTACAAGGCTTCACCTTGCTCACTCAGCACAAATTTAGAAAATATCTCAGTGTCACTCCTTACAACACACTAAATTACATGGACTAATAGGATATTAATTTTTAATTACATGCAAAAAATTTTTACAGCAATGTCATATGCATATGGTTGTAATTTTCTAGAGATTTCTTAATAAAGAAGAGTCTTCTTTCAAATCATTAGTTGGGTTAGGGAAATGAGTGCCCATTCAATTTAACAAAAATTTACTGAAAACTATCTGTGTATATGGCACTTTCCTGAGTTTTGGGTGCCGGTGCTGGGTGCTGCTGCTAGGTAGCAGATGCTGGTGCTGTACTAGGTGCCAGAAGCTGGTGCTGGGTGCTAGGTACTGGTACTGGTACTGGGTACTAGAAAAGGCAACAATGATGTTTCTATCCTCAAGAACCTTTCACCCTAAAAATATTCAAATAACCTATCAATATGACATCTGGCAGAATGATGTTGATAAAAAGTAATTGTATGAATAACACAGAATGGTGAGGGAAAACCACTACTATTAATGAGAATCAAGGAAAGCTACCTCTTAGCTGAGAATAAATTTTCAAGATGAAGAAAATAAGACCCAAAAGAAACAACACCCACAAAGACTTGGGGATATAAAAGGACACCTTGTGCTAGTGAAACCATGTGTGATAATAATATAAACTCTGTATCAGAATGTGTGGGAGGTAAAGGTAGAAAGTGAGTTTACAGTTTGGGTAACATGCTAAGAGGTGTGGAGTGTTCTGTTGACAACAGAAGCACTGTGGAACGTCAAGAGTGGAAGAACACGGCAGAGTTAAGTTGGAACTCCAGTCTATTCATCAGACTCTTCCTGACTATCTTCACAATTCAAAGCCCTTCCTTTCAGGTTTCACTGAAACATCACAGCCTCAATGTGGTCCTTGAACCCTACGGCCTGGTTTACTTGCTGTTCGCCCACTTTCAGACCTTCCTTGTGATTGTGTGTTCAGTATCTCTCTTCTCTGCCAGGATCCCGTGCTACAGCAGCCATATCGGGCATGTCTCTGGAGCCTCACACATCTATCTGCAAATGTTTGTTGAGTGAATGCAATGAATGAGTCATCCAATGAAAAGGTGAAAGGGGCCTGAATAAAGCATTGAAAAGACAGAGAACAGGAGAGAAATCAGAAGAAAGAATCAAGATAATGGCTGATGCGGGTTGGTAGGTCTGCCTAAAGATAATGAGGTTTCAAGCCAGTGACTAGAAGATTGTCTGGGCCATTAGCCGAAAGAGAGAACTCAAAAAGAAGGGTGGAAGGGGGCAGTTTTTGGACATTTCTTACAGTATTTACTCATCACCATGCCTTTTCTTTTCTCCCTTCCCCCCTTTCCTTGCTATGTAATGAAATTTATCATTATAAATAATACTTCCTTATTCCCTACTTTACTGGAAAACTAGCACATGAGGGACAGACTGAGTCAAACCCTTTGTTATCCATTTGTCACAGGATATTATTTCCTCTGTTCAAATAAGCAAATGATGGCTTCCAAGCTTGTAATGACCTGTTAGAAAGGATATTACACTTTGATGCCAGCCAAATACAAGGGTGTTAGTTACGGGTGATTGATGCTAAGCTGTTTTTCTGACACTAGCTGGGACAGAAACAGGTCAAAGACATAATCCGTGTCACCTCCCTTAAGACTAAGAGGGATGTTGATCCTTCTAGTCGAGTAAGTAAGATTATGTGGTTGATTCTGGTAACTGTGTCTTGTTAAAAATTAAAAAGAGAAATAGTGGGACACTATCTTGTTTCATCAATTAAGATAGAGGATTCCTTCTGCCTGGATAATCAGCTATGGAGCTTTGACACAGGTGCTTACAAAGATAAAATAGCTTAGACTTTGGGTCAAAGTTTGACCACTAGACACAGGGCCAGTCCATTGAACCAAAGGCTAAAGGTAGGTTAGATTCTACAAATAACATGGCTTGGCTCTCACCTCTTTTCTTGAATAAGGGTATAACTGCTTAGTAGATGAATAACTGTGTCCAAGTCCTCTTTGGTCCTCATAAAAATAATGCTTTGAGAAACCTACATTCAGATGTGGAGAATGAGAGCTGAGAGAGAAGTTCTAAAATGAACTCTCCAGGGTCCACTTGGTTCCCATAAAAATATGAAACCCTGGGGTGCCTAGGTGGCTCAGTAGGTTAAGTGTCTGTCTTCAGCTAAGGTCATGATCCCAGGGTCCTGGGATGGAGCACTGCATCGGACTCCTTTTCAGTGGGGAGCCTGCTTCTCTCTCTGCCTGCAGCTCTCCCTGCTTGTGCGCTCTTGCTCGCTGTGTGTGTGTGTGTGTGTGTGTGTGTGTGTGTCAAATAAATAAAATCTTTTAAAAATATATGAAACTCCTAAGCCTTCTACCTGACAACAACATAGAAATTATAAGTGACTAACCCTGTTTGTGGAAGACAGAACAGCTTTTGATGTAAACATAAGTAGATCAAACAAAGATGAGGGAGGCCAAAAGTCAAAGAGCTACAGCTTAATGTATTCCAGCAGGGCTGGTTCCATCCACTCACCCACTCACTTATTTATGCACTATGGCCCAGGTACCATATCAGGTCCAGAACACAGTGAATGTTCATTTATTTGTTGAATGAATGAAAAAGAAAATTACTAAGGAAACAATGTAATAAAGAACACATTTATGAAGATAATTAAGTATTTAAATATTTAATGTTTTATTTGTATGTAAATGTTATTAATTACAGAATATGATTCTGTGAGTTAATGTAAGATCTTAAGCTAAAGAAACAAAGGGTTTTTAAAAAAATTAATAGAGCCCTTTTTTAGGGCAGTTTTAGGTTTACAGAAAAATTGAGCAGAAAGTAGAATCTCCATATGCCCCCTGACTATATATAGTTTCTTTTATTATTAACATCTTGCTTTAGTATGGTATGTTGGTTAAAATCAGAGAAGCTAAACTGACATATCATTATCACCCAAAGTCCACAGTTTACATTAGGTTTCACTCTTGGTATTGTACATTGGGTGGGTTTTGACAAATATGTAATGACATGTATTCACCATTATAGTATCATACAGAATAATTTCATTGCCCTAAAAACCCCTAGGCTTTACCTGTTTGCCCTTTCCTTTTCTCAAACTCCTGGAAACCACTGACCTTTTTACTGTCTCCATAGTTTTGTCTTTTCCAAAATGTCATTTAGTTAAGAATCATACAGTATGTAACCTTTTCAAATTGACTTCTTTCACTTTGTAATATGCATTTAAGCTTCCTCCATGTCTTTTAATGACATTTCGTCTATTTTAGCACTAAATAATATTCCCTTGTCTGGAGACATCATGTTTGTTTATTCATTCACCTACTGAAAGACATCTTGGTTGCTTCCAAGTTTTGGCACTTATGAATAAAAATGCTATAAACATCTGCACATAGGTTTTTGTGTGGACATAAGTTTTTAGCTCTTTTGGATAAATACTAAGGAGTGCAATTGCTAGATCATATGATAATACAATGTTTAGTTCTGTAAACCTGCCACACTGTCTTCCAAAGTGGCTGCACCATTCTGCACTCCCATCAGTGAGGAGTGTTCCTATAGCCCTATATCCTTGCCAGTGTTTGGTCCTTTCATTATTGTGGATTTTAGCCATTTTAGTAAGTGGATAGTGGTACCTCGTTTTAATTTGCATTTCCTGATGACACATGGTGTGGAGCATTGTTTTGTATGCTTATTTGCCATGTATATATCTTCTTTGGTGAGATGTAATGTTCAGATCTTTTGCCCATTTTAAAAATTGAGTTATTTTCTTATTGTTGAGTTTTAAGAATCTGTACATGTTTTGTGTACCAGTCCTTTATCAGATAGATATGTGCCTTGCAAATATTTTCTTCCAATCGTGGCCTTTCAGTTTTTTATTTTAATGATACTCAACTTACCAATTTTTTTTCTTTCATGGATTGTGCTTTCAGGATTGTATCTAAAAAGTCATCATCAAACCCCAGATTTTGTCTAGATAATCTCCTATGTTATCTTATTTTTTTGATTAATCTTTACACCCAATGCAGGTCTCAAACTCACAATGCCAAGATTAAGAGTCACATGCTTTTACTGAGCCAGCCAAGCATCCCCAAAAGTAAGTAGGTTTTGTATATTTTTATCCACTCTGATAGTCTCTGTCTTTTAATTGTTCTATTTAGACCACTCACATTCAAGTTGATATTGGTATAGCAGATTTAATATAAAATATTTGTAACTGTTTCTATTTATTGCCTTTTGTTGTTGTGGTTTTTTTTTTTTTTTGATCGTCCACTCTTCTCTGGTTTTGATTGAGTATTTTATATGATTGCACTTTTTCTCTTCAGCATATAATTATACTTTTTTTTGGTTTTATTTAGTGATTGCTCTTAGATGTGCAAATTTTCAACTTCTATAAGTAAACCTTCAAATAACCATTTCAACCATCTACTTCATGGATAGTTCACATACCTCGTATCAGAGTATTACACATCATCAGATCATCATATCACAGGGTTGTTTTACATTTCACTTATATATAACTGAAAATTTTGCAATTATTATTTTGAACAAACTCTTTAGTTAGCTCAATTAAGAGTAATAAAAATAAAAGATCATATTGTACCCTCATTTTTGCCTTTTACCCTCATTTATGTCTTCTGTAATGCTCTTCCATTCTTTTCTTTTTAAAAAAAAATTTGTTTATTTATTTGACAGACAGAGATCACAAGTAGGCAGAGAGGCAGGCAGAGAGAGGGAGAGAGAGGAGGAAGCAGTCTCCCCACTGAGCAGAGAGCCCCATGCTGGGCTCGATTCCAGGACCCTGGGATCATGACCTGAGCCGAAGGCAGAGGCTTGTAACCCACTGAGCCACCCAGGTGCCTCTGCTCTTTCATTCTTTATGTAGATCCAGGTTTTGGTCTATATCATCTTCCTTCTCTGTGAAGAATTTCTTTTAATATTTCTTGCAAGGAAAATCTACTGTTGACAAATTCTCTCAATTTTTGTTTGTCTGAGGAAGCTTTTATTTTATTTTGTTTTTGTTCTTTAAAATATTTTTCCTCCACTTTAAAATATTTTTATTTTTATAATAAATTATACATGATATAAATATACATTTATACAGTGATATACATATACATGATATGAAATTTATAATTTAAGCATTTTAAGTGTACATTTCAGTAGCATTGAGTATATTCATATTGTAGCTCAGTCATTCTCTTCTCCCCATCCATATTCATAAATCATATCATCTTCCCAAACTGAAACTCCCATACCCATTAAATAATAACTCCCCAGTCTTCCTCCACCCACCTCCTGACAACCACCATTCCACTTTCTATCTCTATTAATCTGACTATTCTAGGTGCCTCATAAAATGGAATCAGAAAGTATTTGTATTTTTCCTTTGCTTTTGCAGAATTTCACTGATAGAGAATCACAGTTTGGTCAGGTTTTTTCTTTCAACACTTTATTTCATTGCATCCACTCTCTTCTTGCCTGCATAGTTTCACAAGAGATGTCTGATGTAATTCTTATCCTTGTTCCTCTATAAATGAAGAGGGTATATTTCCTCTTACTTCAGTAAAGATTTTCTCTTTTCATTGATTTTCTGCAATTTGAATACAATATGCCTAGATGTAGATTTTTAAATACTTATCCTGCTTTGTATTCGCTAAGGTTCCTACATCTGTGGTTTAGTCTCTATCATTAATTTTGAGAAATTCTCAGTTATTATTACTTCAAATATTTCTTCTTTTCCTTTCTCTTTCTTCTCCTTCTAGCATTCCAATTACACAGATGGTACAATTTTTGTAATTATTCTATAGCTATTGAGTATTCTGTTCTTTCCTTTAAGTTTCTTTTTTTCTCCTTGTTTTTTTTTTTTTTTTTTTTTTTTTTTTAGTTTAGGACGTTTCTACTGACGTATTTTTAAGATTCCTAATTTCTTCCTGAGCCATGAATTAGAGCCAGTCTAATTATGCACCCATCAAAGGCACTCTCCATTTCTCTTGCAGTGCTTTTGATCTCTAGAATTGTACTTTATTTCTTTTTTTTTCTTTTTCCATTTTATTTATTTTTTCAGCTTAACAGTATTCATTCTTTTTGTACAACACCCAGTGCTCCATGCAAAACGTGCCCTCCCCATTACCCACCACCTGTTCCCCCAACCTCCCACCCCTGACCCTTCAAAACCCTCAGGTTGTTTTTCAGAGTCCATAGTCTCTTATGGTTTGCCTCCCCTTCCAAATTTTTTTTTAAATAAACATATAATGTATTTTTATCCCCAGGGGTACAGGTCTGTGAATCGCCAGATTGACACACTTCACAGCACTCACGACAGTAGTATTTTATTTCTTTTATAGAGTTTCCATTTCTTTGCTCACATTACCCATCTGTTCTTGCATGTTATCCACTTTCCAGCAGAACCCTTAGCATATTAGTCAGTTATTTTAAATTCTTAGTTGGATAATTCCAAATCTCTGCCATATCTGAGTCTGGTTCTGATAGATATTTTGAATCTAAGATTTTCTTTTGTGCCTTTTAGCATACCTTACAATTTTTTGTTGAAAAGCAGACATGATGTATTGAGTAAAAGGAACAGTATTGGCTCTAGCTGCAAACTTTTGCTCTCGGAAAGCTATGATTCTCTGTGTCTGCTTCTCTCTCCAGTTTGGGAGCAGTGGTTTCTCTGTGACCTCAACTCTCTGATGGATCTAAGAGGAGTTGTTGATTTTCAGTTTGTTTAACATTTTTCTTTTTGTCAGAACAAGAGTGATGACTTCCAAGATCTCTACATGTTGGACCAGAAACCAGAAGTCTTCAAAGGACTTTTAGACAGTATAGACATTTTAACAATGTTTATTCTTCTGATCCATGAGCATGGAATGCTTTTCCATATTTTTGTGTCTTCTTCAATTTATTTCATGAGTGTTCTGTAGTTCCTAAGTACAGATCCTTTACCTCTTTGGTTAGGTATAGTACCAGGTGTCTTATGGTTTTTAGTGCTATAGTAAATGGAATTGATTCTCTAATTTCCCTTTCTGTATTTTTGTTGTTAGTGTATAAGAAAGCAACTGATTTCTGTACATTGACTTTGTATCCTGCCACGTTACTGAATTGCTATATGAGTTCTAGTAGTTTGGGGATGGAGTCTTGTGGGTTTTCCATATAAAGTAGCATGTCATCTGCAAAGAGAGAGAGTTTGACTTCTTCACTGTCAATTTGAATACCCTTTATTTCTCTTTGTTGTCTGAGTGCTATTACTAGGACTCTAATACTATGTTGAACAAGAGTGGCGAGAGCGAGAAGAATGAAACTTGACCATTCTCTTACACCGTACACAAAGATAAACTCGAAATGGATAAAAGACCTCAACGTGAGACAGGAATCTATCAGAATCCTAGAGGAGAACATAGGCAGTAACCTCTTCGATATCAGCCACAGCAACTTCTTTCAAGATATGTCTCCAAAGGCCAAGGAAACAAAAGCGAAAATGAACTTTTGGGACTTCATCAAGATCAAAAGTTTCTGCACAGCAAAGGAAACAGTCAACAAAACAAAAAGGCAACCCACAGAATGGGAGAAGATATTTGCAAATGACAGTACAGACAAAAGGTTGATATCCAGGATCTATAAAGAACTTCTCAAACTCAACACACACAAAACAGATAATCATATCGAAAAATGGGCAGAAGATATGAACAGAGACTTCTCCAATGAAGACATACAAATGGCTATCAGACACATGAAAAAATGTTCATCATCACTAGCCATCAGGGAGATTCAAATTAAAACCACATTGAGATATCACCTGACACCAGTTAGAATGGCCAAAATTAGCAAGACAGGAAACAACATGTGTTGGAGAGGATGTGGAGAAAGGGGAACCCTCTTCCACTGTTGGTGGGAATGCAAGTTAGTGCAGCCACTTTGGAGAACAGTGTGGAGACTCCTGAAGAAATTAAGAATAGAGCTTCCCCATGACCCTGCAATTGCACTGCTGGGTATTTACCCCAAAGATACAGATGTAGTGAAAAGAAGGGCCATCTGTACCCCAGTGTTTATTGCAGCAATGGCTACGGTCGCCAAACTGTGGAAAGAACCAAGATGCCCTTCAACGGATGAATGGATAAGGAAGATGTGGTCCATATACACAATGGAGTATTATGCCTCCATCAGAAAGGATGAATAGCCAACTTTTGTAGCAACATGGACGGGACTGGAAGAAATTATGCTGAGCGAAATAAGTCAAGCAGAGAGAGTCAAGTATCCTATGCTCTCACTTATTTGTGGAGCATAACAAATAACATGGAGGACATGGGGAGATGGAGAGGAGAGGGAGTTGAGGGAAACTGGAAGGGGAGATGAACCATGAGAGACTATGGACTCTGAAAAACAACCAGAGGATTTTGAAGGGGGGGGGTGCGAGGTTGAGGAACCAGGTGGTGGGTAATAGGGAGGGCACGTACTGCATGGAGCACTGGGTGTGATGCCAAAACAATGAACACTGTTATGCTGTAAATAAACAAATAAACGAATAAAAAAAAAAAGTGGCGAGAGCGGGCATCCTTGTGTTCCTGATCTCAAAGGGAAGGCTGTCAGCTTCTCCCCATTGAGGATGATATTCACTGTGGGTTTTTCATAAATAGATTTTATGAAGTTGAGGAATGTTCCCTCTGTCCCTATACTTTGAATCATTTTAACCAGAAACGGATGCTGTATCCTGTCAAATGCTTTTTCTACAACAATTGAGAGGACCATGTGGTTTTTCTCTCTTCTCTTATTGATTTGTTCTATCACATTGATTGATTTGTGAATGTTGAACCACCCCTGCATCCCATGGATAAACCCCACCTGGTTATGGTGGATAATCTCTAAAGTATTATTGGATCCTATTAGCTAGGATCTTGTTGAGAATCTTAGCATCCATATTCATCAGAGATATTGGTCTGAAATTCTTTCTGGTGGGGTCTTTGCCTGGTTTGGGGATCGGGGTAATGCCGGCTTCATAAAAAGAGTCTGGAAGTTTTCCTTCTGCTTCAATTTTTTGAAACAGCTTCAGGATAATAGGTATTATTTCTTCTTTGAATATTTGGTAGAATTCCCCAGGGAATCCATCAGATCCTGGGCTCTTGTTTTTTGGGAGGTTTTTGATCATTGCTTCAATCTCATTACTACATATTGGTCTATTCAGGTTGTTAGTTTCTTCCTGATTCAGTTTTGGAAGTTTATAAGTTTCCAGGAATGCATCCATTTCGTCTTGATTGCTTAACTTGTTGGCATATAACTGTTGATAATAATTTCTGATGATTGTTTCTACTTCCTTTGTATTAGTTGTGAACTCTCCCTTTTCATTCATAATTTTATTAATTTGAGTCTTTTGGAATGCCATTGAAATTTTTATATATTTCATACATTCAATGAACATTTATGAAGCACTATGGGGTGAGATACTATACCCAACCTGCACCCCATACCAAAATGTCCAGCCTCTTCTGGACACCCAGGAGATTTGCCCACGTGAGACCTCCAATTTCTAGAGACCAGGTACATGAGAGTGGTAGGAAAGGAGAAAACAGAAGGAAGAGCTTTTACTATTGAAGAGAATCAACACTATTTAAGGTTTTAGCCTAATCCTTTCATAAAATTATAGCCAACCTCATGGTTATGGAAAACTGGCTATCCAATAATAAAACTTTTCCAGCTTCCTTGAATCTTACTCTTCCCAAAGTTTATTCTTCCTAACTTTCCCACAGAGAAAAAAAAAGAGATGCAACATCCTGTGAGTCTGTACTTGTTTTAATGTTCTAAATTTAGTGCTAAGTCAGAAGATTTTCTTTCCTGGTAGTTGTGTCTGAGAAGAAAGGGATGAGCTACTGACCAGACCCAAGAAGAGGTGTAGTCCCACGGCCTGAGTTGGAAAGACAGTTCGATGCTGCACAACATCAGACACAAAAGTATTGTCACCTCTCAGTTATTAGCACGAATGGAAGAACGTACATATTAACAGAATAGAATACAAAATAATGGGTCATCCAGTGCAGAGATGGGACACAAGCTGTGGGAAGAAACTTTGCACTGATTGAGGATAATTTAACTCATAGAGATTCAAAATTAATTAAAATTTTACTTTTTCACTACTTTAGGGAAGAGACTTGCTAATAAATTAACAGTATAAAACTTCTCTTTGGAAAAGTGTTAAACTAGAGAACAAACCTAAAATCTTTTAAAAGCATCCATGTGCATAAAAATGATGGTGATATAAATGTTTGCATCAATTCCCTAATAATTTCTATTAGGCAATACATTTTTGTTTAGTCCTGTTTCTCAATATATTCTTTTTTTATAAGATATTCTTTTTTTAAGATTTTATTTATTTATTTAACAGAGAGAGATCACAAGTAGGCAGAGAGGCATGCAGAGAGAGAGAGAGGGAAGCAGGCTCCCTGCTGAGCAGAGAGCCTGATGCGGGACTCGATCCCAGGACCCTGAGATCATGGCCTGAGCCGAAGGCAGCGGCCTAACCCACTGAGCCACCCACGTGCCCCTCAATATATTCTTAAAAGCAATGGCTGTTTCTCTTTCTAAGTACTTTAGAAACTTTCAAATAATTCAGGATGGGAAGAAAGAGATTAGGGTCAATTGGTGAAGCTTTTCTATATATTGACATTAGGAAATAAGGGTCATTTATAAGAATTTATATTATTTCCAAATAAATAAAATGATACAGCAAAGACCCAACCAAGTAAGAGTGGACCAACTTTCTACCTTACTTCCACCTGGGAGCTGCCCCTTTATTCTTCATTTTCCCTAAAAGCTGCTTTACTCTTTTCACATTTCATTTCTCAAATTGATTTATTTCATCCTAAGTGGTAGAAGTAATTAGGAACAAAATGGGATGAGCTAGGCATGATTAACTGTGACAGGAGAAGTTCTCCAGAATACTAAACCACCTAAATCTTTACAGTGACAGATATGCAGTTTTAAATCAGCCAAATCTAAATGAAATAGAAGGAATACAGAGATTCTGAGAAATATGTTTCAATAAATGAGAGCAAAATAAACCCATGGAGCAGCTTTGAGCCACAAGTTTCCCCCCAGCTTTTCTTCAAATCCTCCTCTGGGCATTCTAAAGTCTCCCTGCAATGTCTTCAGGTTCAAACAGACAACTTATGAGACACTTATGAGAACAAGAGGCAAGAGCACCCCCAGAAAGCCAATTCCAAAGAGCCAAGGCACTAACTGACACAACAGGGAGCCCAGAAACAAATGGGGCCGCCAAACCTCAAATAAGCACCATCCCAGCTGAGATTAGAAGCTGTTTCCCCAAACTCACATTGTAACAACACCATCAAATTACAACCTGGCAAGACAAGAGAGAACCAGGCAAGGGTGGGGGAATGTGACACGAAAGCAGATTGTCAATTGTTGACATTTTTTTTGTTGAGTAAGAAATGTTGTATCGAAATGGTGTGGGGCAAAAATTGAGATGTTATTATATTTCAGGCACTGTGCTTGTCCTTTCATACACATGGTCTCATTTAAGATCCCAACAATACTGAGACGCAAAAATATCCCCACTCCACTGAGGAAAGAGTAAGAATAAGACAGAGAAGGAGAAGAGAGGAAGGGGAGAAATCGCTTTCAGTGAGCACCTGTCCAGGTCCCACGTCCTGTCAGGAAGGTTCACCTGTTACCACATTTCATCTTCGCATTTTTAAGACGGCAAGTTCTCTTGTCCAGGATTCATTAACAAGTAAAAGCTGGGGTTGGAGCTGTAATTAAGTCTTCCAAAGCTAGAATAGCATAGAGAGCACTCAGAAGCCTGATTAGCCAGCTGACATCTCACCCCACAGCTATGCACCGAAAAGAAGAAGGGTAGGGAAAATCACCATTGGAGTAGTAGTGAAATATAGCATTGAGGGAGAGGTATAATTAGAGGCAAGAGAGAGCAGATGAGTGGAGGCTAAGGGGAGCTTCCAGGAGGGCACATTCAAAGGTAGCAGACTGTAGGGAACGATTATATAGTTGGAGACTGAAAGATACTCAGTCTGAATCTTAATTCTGGCACCTCCCAGCTAGGTGGGAGTATTCAGACAAGTGCCTCCCTAGGGACAGTATTACGGCTTTGTGGAACTATTGGAAGGTAGAGATAATGCCTGTTCCATGGTATTTATTAACAAGTGACAAAACATTATTATATCATCCTTGGAGTATGGCTGCACTTGACTGGGAAGCAGAAAGAGGGACCACATTGCTATTGCTGGAACTTTTAGGATGCAGGAAAGCAGAGGGATCATGGGGCCTTCTTTCCCATCCTCTTGCATTTCTTCTAATCCCAACTAGGACTCAGAATATCTTCACTGAAGAAATACTCAAGCTCAGCTGAAAATGTGTTCCGATTTACTGCGAGCTGAGTTAGGAACCCCAGAGTCAGGTGCTTCTGTCCCCAAGTGATGAAACCCGTGTAGACAAACCACACTACAAAAACTTGAGATCTCAAGTGCCTTTCGCAGAGAAGGCTCACTGACCTTGATCATCTGCCAGAGAAGTTAGAAAGACTGTTATTGAAAAAGCCCACTTGGAAACTACTAAGTAGAGTTGGGAGTAGACCTAAATTGTCTGCTTTTATTTCACTATCACGGTTAATGTGAATTTACTCGTGTTGCCTTCTAATATTCCATGGTAAATTCCCTAACTCCTATCTCATGCCTTCAATTAAAAAAAACTGTTGGTGTGCTATGTTCACCTCAGAAACCCGGCCAGAAACCTTCAGCTGGTAACACACCTGGACTGCAATGGTTATGTGTCCTGTCGGGAGACAGATTTTTGCAGAATGGTCGTGGAAAAAAAGCAAACAAACAAAGCTCCATATAAGAAGTTCATTGCTCCTGAAGGATATATTTGTAATTAATTCAACACCTTATCAGCAGGCGATTTCTTCTTTCCCAAAGGGAATATTCCTAGAAAAATGTCTCCAATATAGTATTCATTATTTTTACAGCAAGAAGGAAGAAAGGCATACCCTCCGATATCTCTAGTCCCTTCTAGTTTATTTTTTAATCTTTATTTTTCTTACTATCAATATACCACATATTCATTGGGGGGGATTAATATTATTTGTAAAATCACCTCAGACAGGATAACAAATAATTGTGAACTTTTTGTGGTGGTTTCTTTTGACTTGCATGGCAGACATTAAATTAAGGTCTTAACAAGTCTCCTCTGTATTCAGAAGCCTCTGCTTTGCTCCCATGGTCTTGTCCTGTTTATGATGCTTGTTGCCTTTGACCACTCTTATCACAGCCCTCGGTGCTGTACTTCACTTGCTTGTCTACTGGCTGGCTCCTCAGCTCCACTGTTAATCCCTGAAGGAGAAGAAGTAACCTTGTCTGTTGTGGTGGCCCTAAAGCTTTGCTCCCTTTGGTAGGATTCATCTGCTGGGAGGAAGACTGAACCACCTGTGTTGGTTAATTTTATCCATCAGCTGGGCAAGATTACAGAGCCCAGGTATTTGGGCAAACATGAATCTAAATTTTGTTTTTGTTTTTGTTTTTCAAGACTGTATTTATCTATTAGAGAGAGAGAGAGAGCACAAGCAAGGGGAGGAGCAGAGGGACAAGCAGATTTCCTGCTGAACAAGGAGCCTGACACAGGGCTCCATCCCAGGATCCTGAAATCATGACCTGAGCCGAAATCAGATGCTTAACTGACTGAGCCAATGAGCTGCCCCAAACATGAATTTAAATGTTCTGTTAACATATTTTTTAGATGTGATTAACAGTTAAACCATAGACTGAGTAAACCAGATTACCCTCCATAATGTGGCTGGGTCTCCTAATCCAATCGGTTGAAGGTCTTCTTAAAAAGACCAGTGTCCCCCAAAGAAGAGAGAAATCTGCCTCCAGACTGTCTTCAGACTCAAGTTGCAATATTAACTCTACCCTGGGTTTCCACCCTGCTGGATTGCCTTGAAGATTTTGGACTTGCCAGTCCCCACAGTCATGTAAAACAATTCCTAAAATAAATTTATGTGTGTGTATATATATACACACACACACACATATATACATATATATACACTATTGGTTCTGTTTCCTTGGAGAATACTGATTAATACAATGCCTCCTGAATACTCTGTCCCCACCCAGTCAGCCATACTACTGCACTCTTCCCCTCCTCGGGCTAGCCTTCTGCCTCTATATTTCCGTATTTTCTCTCCTGTTACTGGCTCCAATTCCTCTTTCCTGCAGTCTCAATGTTTACACCTCCACCTTCTCTCCCACCCAACTCCTTCTATAGAATTCAATCTTTCAAGCGGTGATCATATACTGACTCAATTCCACTTTAATGCGATTGATTTATTCCAATCAATTATAGAGAGGCAGCAGATATGGTTTGTGCCTTAAGTGGGGGGTACCAAGGGTGGGGAAGGGGCAATGAAACAAAGATCAGTAAGGCATGGATTCTGTCCCGAACTGTGCGAACAGTTAAGGAAATCATTGCCCGAGAGGTAACGAGTGCATATACAACTACAGCAGAAGGACGGCTGCACAAGGAGCATGGGTGCAGGGCTAAGGGGCTGGGGAGAGTCCATGAGGGGAGATCCCTGTCCAGGAGTAAATGGGGAGAATCAAGGTTCAAAGACTAGAACCTAGAAAAACGGAAAAGCAAGTGCATGGAAGATGGATAGGATTTTAATCTCAGTTGGGAAAAGTGCAGGACAGTTTGGAAAATACTGGGTAGACAGGAGTGAATGGTAAGCAGGTAAGATCTAGGGTTTCACTCCTGACATTCAGCCACACTTCCCCAATAATGTTTCACCAACACCCCACAGTTAGCCTCACCAGACCTCACTCACTCCCATTACATCACTCACAAAGGCAGCTTCCTTTGCCAATATCTCTTTTTGTCAATGGAAGAGAAGTATGATTCTCTAGATCATTGACGCTCCAAACTGAACCTCTGGACTCAGCTTTTTTTCCTCCCCAATGATGACTATGTTACCAATGTTTCTCTACTTAGCAGACCTCCAGTATGTCCCCCATCCAGATGGCACCTGGCTAAGAGTACTTTGGCCTCTGGTTGACTTCTCCCCTAATAGAAACCCACTGCCTGCCCATTCTGTTTAGTTCATAAATGTCCCCTGTAAAGAAATGTGTCAACTCCCACTGGGTGAGATCAACAGCTTAGCAAAGAGGGAAGAAGCATCCACCTCACTGAGACACCAAACTCGTATTGATGGGGCCCAAAACTACAATGGCTGTTGGGCAGTCACATAGCACTAACTCATGACGAATGCGCACTTTGTTGAAATTGCCAGATTCAGTTCACTCCAAGTGGCATTGTGCTCCTTCCTCATTTCATAGCTAGTTTAAATTCTTCTTCCTGACTGATATCCCCTGGCATACACTTTGGCCCTGTCTGATCACGTATTCCCAACACAAGCACTCCACTCCACCCAGGCCAGCCAGTCCCTGACCCCCACCTGCCATCACATGAACCACACCACATTCATCCCTGCTGCCACACACTCATGCCAGCCTGCAGACTGTCCCAAGTGCTCTGTGCCCCACCACCCCACCCAGGCCATGAAATTCAGGGAGGGTGTGTGGTAACTCTCTGTACTATCTTTGGAATTTTTCTATAAATCCAAAACTGTTTTAAAATACAAGGTTTATTATAAAAAAAAAAAAGGACCAAAACCACAAGGAGCCCTTTCAATTCATCTACTTGAAGGGCAACATGGAAGACTAGAAAACAACTGCAGAGTAGTAACCTGTATTTCAGGCAAGCTGCAGAGCTTCTGATGCAGACAGCCAGAAAGAGTAATGGCAGGTAGGCATTCTTTTTGATGACTGCTTCAGGGTGAGACCATTGCTGCACCCCTTCGCAATTTCACTAGCCATCACAGGCATATATTTTATCTTCCAAAAAAACCAAAAAACAAAAAAACACACCTTGCCTCATCACAGCAAAATCCACAGGGAACACAGAACAGCCAGAGTTGGGCAACAACCTACATTTTGCACATCATAGGAACTCTGTATTTGCTGAGATCTTATCTGGAAATCACGTTGTCACATCACAATATCCATAATTGAACAGACATTTCTCCAATGATATACAAATAGCCAACAAGCACATGAAAGGATGCTCAGTGTCATTAGACATCAAAGAAAAGGAAGGCAAAACCACAATGAGATAAACCCATAATACGCATAAGCTGTCTGTAACAAAAAAAGAAAAAGGAAAATAACAGGTGTGGGTGAGGATGTGGAGAAAGTGAAACCCTCGGACACTGGTGTTGGGATTGTAAAATGGTGCAGCTGCAATGGGAAATGGGCAGTTTCTCAATAAGTTAAACATAGAATGACCGCATGACCCAGAGGTCCCTCTTGTTTTTCAGCTTATGCTCAAAAGAATTGAAAATAAGTGTTCATGCAAAAATTTGCTCATGAACGTTCACAGCAGCTTTATTCGCAATAATCAAAAGGTATAAACACCTGTCAACAAATGAACAGGTAAATAAAATGTGGTATCTATACCCATTAAAAAGAATGAAGGACTGACACATGGATGGACTTTGAAAACATTAACATAAATGAAAGAAGCCAGACATACACAAAAAACATATACTGTATAACCCCCTTTACATGAAATATCCAGAATAGGCAAATCCATAGAGACAGAAGAAAGTAGATTAGTAGTTAACCAGGGGCTGGGAAATGGGGAATGACTGTTCAGTGGGTACTGGGTTTCCTTTTGGGTGATGAAAATATTCTAGAACTAAACAGTGGTGATGGTTGCACAACATTGTGAATGAACTACATGTCTCCATGCATTGTACAATTAAGGATGGTTAAAATGGTGAATTTATATGTATTTTACCATAATTAAAAACCACAAGTGCCTTCCCTGATCCCATCACCTATTTTACTCATCCGCCTATTTACTCACTCTCCTCTGGTATCCAGCAGTTTGTTCTCTGTAGTTAAGAGTCTGTTTTTAGGGGTGCCTGGGTGGCTCAGTCTGTGAAGGGTCTGACTCTCAATTTTGGCTGAGGTTATGATGTCAGGGTCATGAGATCAAGCCCCGTGTCTAGCCCGACCGCAGGCTCTGTGCTCAGCAGGGAGACTGCTTGCCCCTCTCCCTCACCCCTACTTTCATTCTCTCTCTCTCTCTCTCTCTCAAATAAATAAAAAAGAGTCTGTTTCTAGGTTTGATGCATAAACGTGTTGAATCACCATATTGTATACCTGAAACTAATATAACACTGTATATTAACTATATTGGAATTGAAATGAAATGAAATGAAATGAAAAGAAATACAAGGGAAAAAATTAAAACACTGATATCTTTCAAAAATATCAAAAGGTAAAGAAGATCCATAACTAGTATGTTTCCAAGTATGGCTCTCAGACCACCTCTATCAGCAGTACTCAAGATAATCGATAAAAACGAAAGTTCCTGGGCTCACCCAAGACCCACAAAAGTAGATTCCCAGAAAGCTGTAAAGTATCATATTATCCTTTTAACAGCTTTTACATGATTTCTGCACATGCATTTGAAAAATCAAACTAGAAAACTCTTAAGACGGAAACTCCATGTCCTCTGCCTAATATAGGCCGGCTCAATATAGGCTTTTGTTCATTTTTATTTAAAGAGAGCACACAGTTCTCCCCCTTCCAGGTGTCTGGGACTGTGTCAGTTACAAAGAAGAGTCCCTGTGCTGTATTTCCACCTTAGACTGTTAGTCTGCACCAGCGGCCAAAAGAGAGGAATATGGGGTGGGGGGCACTGGTGGGGAGTGGGGGCTGGAGTCTCCCTTGTTCTCTATGTAAAGGCAAGAGAGGTCACCCAGAGAATTTAGAGATTTTCAAGAGACTACCTCACCATCATCCTTTCAAACCTCTTGGTATTACAAAGGAAGATGCACACTCCACATATTCTGTGTGGATTAAATTTATGGCCTCGGGAAATCATCATGAAGATGCAGAGGGAAGATATCAATCAAATGAGTTTCATATCACTGATTACAACCAGAACTCCAAAAACCTTGCCTTCAGAATTGTGATACTGTTAAGTGAACAGTAGGGTTGCAATCAGGTCACAAATTTTTTCCATGTTTGTCACACAGGTCAACAAACCAGTCAACACTCTAGGTGCCTTTCTCATTAGTATAAAATCCTTAACTTGCAGTTTTCAAGAAACATCTCAACAAGTCTGTACATTTATATAATCCATATTAAATTTCTACTGCAACAGGATCATGTGATAAGTGAAAATTGGATGGGATTAAACATTAAAAGGCAAAGTGAAAAGCCATAGATAAACCGAATAGGAAAAGAGATACTTTTGCAGTGTTGAGATAGTTCCCTTTTGGGGCACCCAAGCAAATCTAACACATTCTTTGTGACTACTTCAGTTCAAAAGTTCTTTCCTGGAAGGGTCATGGTACAACTTCCCTTGGTCCAGAAGATAAGTGTTCAAACACAATGCTACACAGAAGCAGCTCTAAGGAGTGGGAATGTAGGCAGTCATGCCTTAGGAACAAAAGCCATTTCTAGGATTATCTGCCATGTTGCTGGGGCTTTGCCAGTTAATATGCATATACTCACGGATGGAGCAGCATCTACTATGTGCAAAGTACTTTAGTGTAGTGGGAATGCAAAAAAGGCTTAAACTGTAATTCCCAAAGAGGTTTACAGTGTGCTTTTATAATTGAGTTATGTTACTATGCACACAGATGTGCCCTGCTGGTGCATTTGTTTGGGGGGAATGACGGAGAGACTAGAAAGGAGGGCAGGAGAGAACCAGCCAAACCCTTAAGGCTGAGGGACCATTCAAGGCACAGTGTACATTAAGAAAGAAAGTCTGTCTAATGAAAAAGCCTAAAGCAGGTTTTTGTGTGTCGCCAACCTTATGTTCAAGGACATTCCAGGGCCCACCCCCAAAGTGTTTTAAACTTATCTGAGGCAGAGCAATTCTGTGAGAATCTTGTTCTCCTCAAAATATTTCGGGGGGTGCCTGGGTGGCTCAATGGGTTAAAGCCTCTGCCTTCAGCTCAAGTCATGATCCCAGGGTCCTGGGATAGAGCCCCACATCGGGCTCTCTGCTGAGCAGGGAGCCTGCTTCCCCCCCACCCCCACCTCTCTGCCTGCCTCTCTGCCTACTTGTGATCTCTGTCAAATAAATAAATAAAATCTTAAAAAATATATATATTTTGGGAGGTAGACCTTAATAGCCTTGGTTCATTTTTCAGGACCTTAAAGAGGCATCTTAAGAACCATCACTAGTCCTGTTGTGTGAGAGATGACCCAACAACTAGTGTATGGTTAGGTGCGGACATTTAATTACCAACCAATTTTGTGAAATAAGCAAGTCATACACCTCTTGTCTGATGCAGAACAAGTTTGAACCTGTGAAGCCGGGTCCCTAAACAGCTCCCAACATTTCCATCCCAGAAGTCCCTGCACCAGACCCTGTGCCTACCCTGGGCCTTCTCAGCCCTGTCTGTGAAAGGAGGGCGTCAGCGGGGTCCTTACGTGGAACGCGAGGTTAGCAGAGGAAGCGGGCTCTGCTGCTCCTGGAGGAGGTGTCCAAGGATGGAGGTAACTCATAAAAAGAACCTCTTCAACTTCTGTAAATGGTCATTAATTAATAAAGAACAGTAGTCACTGTGCCTCCAGGCTGCTCTCTAGGAGAAGGCGCTGCACGGGTGCCTGGACGGCCATAAGAGAGTGCAAGTGTCCAGGGGCAAAAGGAGGACGTGTCCTGGCAAAAACACAACCTGTCCCTAACACTGATACCAGCTCGTCCTCCTCCTTCGAAAACCTCGCTAAGGGCTGCAGACCCAATCGCCCAGTCCTTTTCCCTAGGGCGCCTGGCCAGTACAACCTGGCTTTCGGGCCTAGTGGCCTCCCACCCGGAGCACGGGCTCTGCCAGCGACCCCCTGATCAGCCAGGAGACGCGAGCCGCCCCCACCCTTTCAAGACCTGGTCGGGCCAGCCCCCAGAGCCCGGCGCCCCCGAGGGAGGTCCGGTCCTGCACCCCATGCCCCCCGCTCCCCGCACCCAACCCTAGCTCTCCGCGCCCCGAGGGAGGGCCCGCCTTGCCCCCGGCGCCCCGGGGCGGGCAGGCGCGCGTCGCAACTCCGCGCTCTCGCGCCTCGCAGCCCGCCGGGAAGCGTCAGGGCAGAGGCGGGTGGGGCGACGTTAAAAGGCGCTGCAGGTGGGAGCCTGGCCTGCACCCGAAGCCGCGCGGGAGCGCCGACTGCGCATTCCCGACACCGGCCGAAGAGTCCGCGGCGCCCCAACCGGACCTGCTGCCGGGTTGCGGCGGACGGCGCCGCCCTGCGCGGAGAACCCCGCGCCCCCGGATCCTGGACCCCGGCCTCGGTCCCGCCAGGCAGGTAAGCGGGAGCCAGGCACGCTGCGACGGGGGACGACGCCCCCTGAATGCTGGCGGCCGGCTTGGGGGCGAGGTGAGGGAGGCGGCGGGCGTGCGGCGCCATCTCGGCCCTTCGCCCGCAGAAGTTGCCCCGGAGAACCCCGAGCAGGTGAGGTAGGCAGCTCTGTCACCTCTCTGGCGATCTTGGGGGCGATCGCTCCATGGTGGACCCTGTGGCCGCAGGGCAGAGGTGCCCTCCGATCGCTGGGCGGCGGGCAGGGGTGGGTGTCCGCGTGTTGAGGTTGCCCCGGGCAACCTTATCTGCTGTGGATCCGCATCATCCGGCGTCTGCTGGGGCCCCGACCGGATTCCTGGAGTCCTCTGCGCACCCGGAGGAACGAGGGTGGCCGGGTTTGACTTTTACCCTAGATGGTCCCCCTTCGACCTGCACAACAGGTTTGATAAATACACTACCTCGTGTGTGTCAGTGGCCAGGGTGTGGACCCGTGCCCCTTTCCCCCACTTCCTTTGTTGCATTTTGGGTTTTCTTTGCTTTCATGCAACCCTGACGAAGTCCTGCTTGGATCTGGGGAAAAGGAAAGCCGGTTCGACCGGGCTAGTGGATAAGTCCCAGGTAGAACTGACCCGTTTGGCTGCATGATGTACGCCCAAGGAACTTGGGAAACGCAGATGACAATAATGTAGTTACTGGACAATTACTGGACAACAATCATTAAGAGTCACTGGTGACACATGTCAGTTAAAAGGTGGAGGCACCAGGAGGTACTTCCGGTCTAGTGACGGAGAGCAGTCCCAGCTGTCCCCTTGCATCGTGCGCTTCGACGGGCCTGGCCTCCCTTTCTGGATTGAACTTCAGGTGAGTGTGGCCTGAATGCAGTTAGGAAGGCTTGTAGGGGTACAGGCGTGCGGCCACTGCAGGGCCCCCTGGTGCAGCAGTGACCGCAGTGTCCCCTAAGTGTAATCTCCCTGTCAGTGTAGTGCCGGGACTGAGTGTTACCGTGTATCCTTGTTCTTTCCCTTCAGTAGACTTTATGCCATAGAAGTACTTTCTTGCCCCAGTTCTAGTAGAATCTAACCAGAATCTAACCAGTGTTCTGGAAGAAAATGTCCTGCCCCAATGCAGTTTCCTTAGAATTGCAGGATGCTGCTCAAAACTGCTCCTGTGGAGAGCTTTGTCTGTTGTTTGGATCAGGCGGAGTCTTTGGGGGTGTTGTTTGAACCCTGCCAAAGAGGAGAGAAGGAAGTTATGAAGAGAGAACATCAACACTCTCTAGCCTGTGACATAACTGGGGTGGGGGTTGGGACCCCCACTGGGCCTGTGGGGACAGTGACCCTAACTGGGAAGACACGAATCAGTCCAGCAGCTTCACTCACGTTTTTATTTTAAAACCAATTCTGGTACTGGTAACATTGACTTCGTTTTCTTTTTCTTACTTTTTATGTTCTGAATTATAACAGCTTTAAGAAAGAAAAGAACTGCAAAAGTCTGACTAAACAATTGAGTAGAGTGAAAGGAAAATTCTTACTTGCAGACCCTCACCATGCATCTTTGATTCAATCTGAATAATCCAGGAGTTATGAGTGGTTAAAGTGTTAAATAGAATAAAATTGTGGGAAAATCATTTTCAATACAAGCGTCTTGGCCATGAGGCCATAATTTCCAGCGGCTGCATTATAATTTATTAAGATTTCTGTTTTACTTGCTTGAACCGTGAGAATAGAACTGAGTCCACGGAGGGCGTTTCCTTTTTTTATTTTCGTGGTCATTCAACTCAAGCTAGACTTAAATCTTTGGAAAGGACACAGTTTGCTTGAATGAACAGAGATAGCTTAATGGAAAATGTTTTAACTCTTGGACTTCTCAAATGGATTAAGAAACATATGTAATTTTATGAATTGTCCATGTTTATATTTAGACTCCATACACAGAAAAAGTTATTTCCTTCTTATTGAGTTAATTTTGAAGAAGTACATAGATCTTAAATCCATTTTATCACTAGCTGTTACTCTAAAAGGACAGCTGATGAAATTTTGAGTCATTAAATTTAAAAATCAGAGATAAGGTTGTCCCTTGGATGACCTGAGCTTTTAAGAGACAACAGACGTAGATTCTTCTTGATTAAAAAGAGAATTTGAGATTTTTTTTTTTTGGATTGCTGATTTGGGGGATAAATAAGCATATCCAATTTCTCAAACTCCCTTACTCTTTTTCTCAATCGCTCAGGGAATGGGCTTGAGGTTTGGGATTGGGCATTATTACTATTTTGATAGGGAAAAGAATCTACACTAAAGATTTTATTTTTATTTTATTGATATTCAAAGTATAAAGCCTCAGGAAACTGGCAGTCTCTAGACTTTCCTCATAACAGTTCTAGGGATAAAGAAAAACTACCCACAAAGGTCATGCAATAGACACACGGGAAGTAGTTAAAGAAATATGGCCATATCTATGATTTTTCCCTCCACAGGTGACATCGTCACTGAATTGAAACTGTGCAAAGATTTATATTCATATCATTACTGTGCAACATTGGCTTTTAGCCAATCAAATGGTGTAGAAGAAAGCCTGAAGCCCTTGAGGAGGGATCCTTATCTAATTCTTCTCCAGGCCAATAAGCTGTGAGTCCTTGGAAGTAAGGCCCAGATGTGCTTGTTATGTTTTGACATTTGTTATTGTTTTTTATCAATATAAAACCCCTCAAGTACCCAAAGCTAATGTGGAAATCGTGAGAAATGTGTTCTGTTCTCAGGTCTATTAAATATTTAATGAATAACTTTGAAAAGGTCATCCAAAGGGAAATAGAACTTTCTAGAAAGACACTTTCCACCTCTTGGTGTCTGCTAAGTGGTAAGACTATAATTTTAAAGCTTTAGTTTTGGTTCTGTCATCAGTGAAACTAAAATAGCATTTGTTAAGCAAACTGGTTATGATTAAATTCTTAAGTTTTAAAACAATCAAGAAATTTTTTACTTAAATTATTTGAATTGTAAAAGGGAAAGAACCATCTATCTTCATAATGTTGTGTGTGTTATCAGAGTTAATATTAATGGTTTACTTATTCTTAGAACTAAGAATCCAGACTGGAGCTTTAGTATCAAGAATGCAACATGGAGTTTATTCACTGTGATTAGATATACTACGAAACCAAAGACAGTTTATCTTTGTAATTTGAAGTGTAACCACATTTTTTTTGAGACAGAGAAAAAGAGAGAGTACATAAGCAGGGGAGGGGCAGAAGGTGAAGAAGAGAGAGAATCTTAAGCAGGCTCCCAGATCAGTAGCACAGACCAGACGTGGGGGCTGGAAGCAGGGTCCCAGCTCAGGACTCAGATCGTGAGCCTGAGATCATGACCTGAGCCAAAATCCAGTTGCGCACTTAACCCACTGAGCCACCCAGGCACCATGAAGTATAACCACAGTCTTGTACGGAGACAAGACTAGGGAAGCTAGACAGATGTATTCTTTCCTTGAAAGAGAGAGGCAGGGCGCCTGGGTGGCTCAGTGGGTTAAGCTGCTGCCTTTGGTTCAGGTCATGATCTCAGGGTCCTGGGATCGAGTCCTGCGTCTGGCTCTCTGCTCAGCAGGGGGCCTGTTTCCTCCTCTCTCTCTGCCTGCCTCTCTGCCTACTTGTGATCTCTTTCTGTCAAGTAAATAAATAAAATCTTAAAAAAAAAAAAGAAAGAGAGAAGCACCAGTTAAGATAAACTTCTCTGTTCACCAAAAGTTAATATTTTACTTTTTATTGAAAAGGCTCCTCCCATTGGCTGCAGCCATCTAAAGCATGAAAGGAAGGAGGTGTTTTGTTTACTAATACTAATTGCAAAGGGTTCCAACAGGTGCAGCTATTTTGGAAAGTAATTTTCAAAGAGCGTTCAGCCTTCAAATTTTCTACAACCCACATGTTGATGGAAAGCTGCCCCAGGAGTTGTGTTTTTACAGGGAGAGGCAGTGGAGGGTTGGGCCCAGTGGGCAGTCTCCTCCCCACCAAGCCAGAAGTGGCTTCAACCCACTGAGAGCTCGGGTCAGGAGGAAGAGTGGAGCTGAATCTTCTAGTCAGCTTCTTCCTCTCCTGGGCTTCTCCAGTGAGAAGAGTGTCCTGGGGGTAGCCAGGCATTTCCTGTGACTGCAGCAAAGCATCAGGAAGTTTGGGGCAGACTGGCTCCTGACAGTTGTGAGGCAAGCTGTCCTTCTGCTCTTAGCACACGAACAATGATACACAGGACCCAGATACACAAGACCCTCAGGAATGATATGGACTAGACAGAAGAATGAAAGAGAAGTTCTCACCGTAGAAAACATGGGGTCCATTCACTGAATGGCTTCTGGGCAGCTCACTTAGAGCAAGGGAGGGACAGAGAATATGGAGAGCAGCACTTCCTGTCATTTCTACTGTGAGGAGTAATAGGGCCTTTGTTGCTCCTACAGGAAGATACTGCAGATCGGGAGGTTTGTCTTTAGCCTGATCGTCTTGAGGGACCAGCAGGCTAGACACACTTGCATTTGGGCATAGTCACTCATTTTTCTTAGTGACCTAGGCATCTCTTTTTCTCCCTTTAAAGGCCCGGGGAAATTACTGATTTTTAGTGGAAGTCAAAAGTATTATAAAATAGATTATTTTCTGTTCAGCTTTGCTACTTGGATAGAACTTCAGAATGTGTAATTTGGGCACCCAGAAAAGCCAAAAGAAATAAAACTACTGTCATAATTGTCCCTGTTTTTTTAAGAAGGAGAAGCCCTAAGGCATGGATGCCAAGGATCCTGCTTCTAGAAAGCTGGGACCATATTCTTCTGAAGAAATTCTGACCTCCTGACCTCTCCCATGGCTTCAGCCTCTCCAGATTCATTCAGACTGAGTTGTCCTTTTGCACCTTGATTGGTTTACTTGCTAGAAGGGCAGGTAATGGGTGGCCGCAGGTGTGCTGTTGTTCACAAGCCTGTTGATAAAGAACTCAGGGAAAAACAGCATTCTTACCTGTGGAGGAATTTAAATTCTCTGCACTTTGGAGGGTGTAAGAAAATGTGAACTTTTATTTGATAAATCAAAAACTTGTTGATTGGGCCCTTAATTAAACCAAATTGCAATGGGGGATGTTTATTGGTTAATTACAGAACATCTTCATTTTATTAACAAATAGGATAGGTGAATAGTTCGATGTTTAAACATCAAAATGTGTTTCTACTTCCTGAAATGTGTCCAGGATAGAAAACAATTAGCAACAATTAGGAAAATTTATTATAATGACTTTCATTATACACTAAAAATTAATTTTATAATTCATATTATCCAAGATGAGTTTTTAGTTTTTTAAACATTTTAAAGATTTATTTATTTATTTGAGAGAGAGAGAGAGTGTGGGGGCTGGGGTGCAGGGGAAGAGGGAGAGAGAAACTCAAGAAGACTCTGTGGCAAGCTTGATATCACGACTCTGAGATCAGATCTGAGCCAAAACCAAGAGTCAGTCGCTTAATATACTATGCCACCCACATGTCCCCAAAGATGAGTTTTTAAGATCAAAGATATATTTACTGTGGACATTGAAAATCTCTTTTTCAGAAGGTAGGTACTAGCTCCACACCTCTCCTGTTTCATGTTTTTAGAAATAATTATTTAAATAATTTCTCTTTGATAAAGTAGGGAATAGTCTGCATTTTCTCTTTTATCAGGTAAAATTTTGCCTTGTGCTCTATTGTTCCAACCCCTTTCTATTCTTTTGGCTCAAGTATCTTATTTTTCTTTCTTTTTCATGTTTTTTTTTTATTTTACTCTTTTTTTAGGCTCAATCACTTATTAAATTTTTTGACATTGTTGTTACAAGTCTGGGCCCCTCCACTTGTGTATAGTGGTCTGGGTTGTCTTCCATCTTATTGTTGCTTGAAAATCTGAGCTCCTCAGCACTGCTGGAAGGTTCTCCGTCCCTTAGCTGACTCCCTCAGAACTGTAGGACACACTAATGGATTCTTGTCTGCACCCTACCCCAGCCCCAACATCCCTTTTCAGGTCTTTAGCTGTGGAATTCTGCCTGTCTTTTCATTTTCATTGAAAAAATTAATATGCCTCCCTAAAGTCTAGGCTAAGTTAAAACCATAATTTGCATTTTCTCATTTCTGCCACAATGTAAGCGTTTGGCTCAATTTTAGTTTGGACTTAAGAATTTAAATGTTCTTTTCATATTCTGTGTTAAAACTTTTCCTACTCTATGGCATATGAACAAGTTTTAAGATCTATAAGTATTTCAAAGTCCTTTACTGCTTTCTGGCTGGTGAAGTTGGAATAGATTGGTATGCACTAAATCCTTCAAAACTATTTCTCTGGTTCCTTCTTCCCGGCTCCACTTCCTTGGCTTTGGTGTCGGCCTGCAGCATCTGGGAGCCCTGAATAGTCTGAGGGTGCTGGTTTGTTAAGTGCATTCCCTACCAGAAAACCTACTAGCAACCTAGGAGGTTGAAGTTATGAAATATCACAGCATACTTTTTTAAAAGACTTTATTTTAGAGAGAAAGAGAGAAGCAGGAATGGGGTGGTGGGGATTAGAGGGAGAGGGAGTAGCAGACTCCCCGCTGAGCAGGGAGCCCTTCACGGGGCTCCATCCCAGGACCCTGGGATCATGACCTGAGCTGAAGGCAGATGCTTAACCAATTAACTTACTAAGCCACCCAAGTGCCCACCGCAGCATACTTTAAGAGAAATTTGTTCCTTCTCTAATATAACTATACTATTTTATAAAATGAAAGGAACTTTCCATTAATTAACCTTGGCTAATTTTTGTCTGTTTAGGAATAAGCCCCAACGATGGACTGGGGTACCCTACACACTTTCATCGGGGGTGTAAACAAACATTCTACCAGCATCGGGAAGGTATGGATCACCGTCATCTTCATCTTCCGTGTCATGATCCTTGTAGTGGCTGCTCAAGAAGTGTGGGGTGATGAGCAGGAAGATTTTGTTTGCAACACTCTGCAACCAGGATGCAAAAATGTATGCTATGACCACTTTTTTCCTGTGTCCCACATCCGGCTGTGGGCCCTGCAACTCATCTTTGTCTCCACCCCGGCCCTGTTGGTAGCGATGCATGTTGCCTACTACAGACACGAGGCCGCCCGCAAATTTAGGCGAGGAGAGAAAAGAAATGAATTCAAAGACTTAGAAGACATTAAAAAGCAGAAGGTTCGGATAGAGGGGTCCCTGTGGTGGACGTACACCAGCAGTATCTTCTTCCGAATCATCTTTGAAGCATCCTTTATGTACGTGTTTTACTTCCTTTACAATGGGTACCATCTGCCTTGGGTGTTGAAATGTGGGATTGACCCTTGCCCCAACCTGGTCGACTGCTTTATCTCTAGACCTACGGAGAAAACCGTGTTTACCATTTTTATGATTTCTGCGTCTGTGATTTGCATGCTGCTTAATGTGGCCGAGTTGTGTTACCTACTGCTGAAAGTCTGTTTTAGGAGATCAAAAAGAACACAAACACAAAGAAATCATCCCAACCACGCCCTAAAAGAGAGTAAGCAAAATGAAATGAACGAGCTGATTTCAGATAGTGGTCAAAATGCCATCACAGGCTTTCCCAATTAAACATTTCAAAGCACAACGTAGCTCACTCATAACAAAAGTGGTGCCTTCTCCTGAAGGCAATGCCTATCTAAAAATCCCTCCCAGAGGCTGAAGACTTTGTCTTTATAAATGCTTTCGTAATACATAGATACTTGAGTTAACATTTTGTAGAATAATTGTTCCATTAACATGCAGCAAAATCAAATATGTGGTCTATCTCTGAAAACTAAGAAAGGATTACAACTGTGCCTTGAAATAACTTTAACATGTTATGTGGGCTGTCCGACATACTAGGTATTTCCTGAAAATTTAAATGTGTAACTGTTGTTGATAAAAAAATTTACATAGAAATTGATACTTTGATTAGTAAAAGATATTTTTATAGGATTGAATGTTTTAGTTCTGACTTTGAATTTATATAAAGTATTTTTATAATGACTGGTCTTTCTTACATGGGAAAACATATGATGTTAGTTTTAGAATTATGCCATAAGTATCTAAAATTTGAACTTACAAAGAGTCTATCTTGTTGTAAATAGTGTTTTGCATTGTCTGTTGACAAACTTATGAACTATCATGATACTCTTAGGGTGGAAATTGTTCATTGTATAAAATATTTTTATTGCTTCCTGAATGTAGACAGAACTGTACGGAGGTAGGAAGTTTTTTAAAAGTAGACAATCTGCAATCATTGTGAACAGCTGACATGAATGTGCTAACCTCAATAAAGATTAGCCCCATTGCTTATGCCTTCATCTGCATTATGGGTTTCTGTTCAGTCTTGGCCTCAATGTGGTCATTCCTCCCGTGGTAATATGAGTTGGTTGAGTTAATTTTGGTGGGCAGGCTGCTGGTTGTGTGGGTAGAGTTGCCCAGGAGTTCAACCCCGATTCTTCTATCCTCATCAAATGAGCAGAAGCTGAGCTTAGCAGCCCACCCAGTTCTTAGCTTGGAGAGGATTTGTCTGCTTTAGGACAGCGGGTCAGTTCAGCCCTTATTGAGAGGAGGTTAAGGAAGTCAGATGCAGCTCTCACACAAAGCTTGCCTCAAAGGATTCATTCATTACCTGAATCCTTCAGACCATGATGACTGAGATAAGTACACAGAGCTTCACACCCACAGATGAGGAAACCTTTCTCTCCAGGGATTTCCAGATTGAACACAGATGCCTGGATGGTGGGTGCTGGTGAGTCAGACTGGTAACTCTGGAGTGGTAAGACACATACACACAAACACACACATGAAACCGCCACGTAAAGGGGCAACATTGGCATGCCATACTCTGCATGAGGAAGCCTAATGAATAATAAGTGTCCACAAGAGCTTATTGACACATGTCAACATGGCTCTGTGATTCCAAAACATCTCTCCAGAAAAACAAAGTATTCTCATTTTCTTCAGACTCCAAAGCAAATTCTCTATGAAGACATATCACTTCACTCATAAATGTCTCAATATCAATCTATAAAAACCAAAGATTAACTTTTCAAAATAAAACTATAATCCTACCATCCTATTAAAAAATCTAGTTAGGAGTCATAATTCCCAATGTCCTATAATGTTCTTTACTTTTTAAATATCTAATCAAATGAGAATCAAATGAAGGACAAGGTGAAATACCAGGGGCACATTAAATAACCTTAGTAGCAATACCAATCTGTATCAGAAAAGAACTGCCTTCCCACCATGATCTTGGGACTCCTGTTACCCCTCATGACAAACCACCTAATTGGTCCCTCCTTTCTTATTTTCTAACTCTTTCTCTTCAGCTGTTTTCTGCTCCTTAAAGCCCCTAATGCTCCTGCCCTCTGGAACTTTCTCTCCAAACCATTGCACCAAGGTCAGGAATGGTGGGCCATACTTTCTTTCCCCATCCACTGCTCAGCATCTTCTGTGCTCATTCTCACCACCGAACCCAAGCCACTGTCAGCACCATGACTTGCTGAACACCAAATCTCATGGCTCTTTATCAGTTTTCATCTTCTTAAAACTCTTTTTGAGACCTTTTTTTTTTGGATCCCAAGGCACAAGAAACTGCCCAACCTAAACTTGGGTCTCCACCTCCAACAGCTCCTCTATTTCCTGCATTGACTTCCCTCCATCTTTCCTTTGAGAGAAGACCTTTCTTTTTCTCACCCTATCTTTGGCAATCTCATCTATCTGTCCAGTTATCCTGAGATAGTATCCCATTTTACAGAGAGGTTAAATAACTTGCCCAAAGTGACAGAGGTAATGTGTAGCAGAACCAAAGTTTGAACCAAGTCCAACTGTCTCTAAAGGCAGTGGCTTAACCACCAAGTTGCACTGGTTCCCACAGCTCCATGTTGGATGACCACATATAACATGGTAAAAAATCCCACGCACTTCTCACCTAGCTTCAACAATGATCTATTCATGCTTTTTCACTTTCCCAGGAGACTCTCATCTCCTTATTCCCCACTCTGGATTGCTCTGAAGCAAATTCCAGACACATCATTTCATCAGTAGATACTTCAATATGTGTCTTATAAGAGTAGACCAATCTTTTAAAACTAAAACATAATGCCACCATCACATTACAAAATCCAGTCATGGCTCATAATTCCCCAGTTGTCCTATACAGACTCCTCTCTTCTTTTCTTGTTATTTTGAGATAATTGTAGAATCACCTGTAAGCATAACAAATAATGAGGAGGACCATGTTAACCTCGCACAGTTTCTCTCAATAGTAATATCTTGCAAAACTATATTACAGGATCTCAACCACTGCATTGACTGATACAGTAAAGACACAAAATATTTCCATCACCACAAGGATCCCCCGTGTGGTCCTTTTATACCTACACCCAATCCTTTCCTATCCCATCTCCACCTACCACATGCCTTTCTGATTTCTGGCAACCACTCATCTGCTCATTATTTCTATAGTTTTTTCAAGAATGTTTTTATAAAAGAAATCATATAGTATGCAACCTTTTGAGATTGGATTTTTTCCCCTCAGTGTAATTCTCTGAAGACTCATCTGGGTCATTGTGTGCACCAATAGTCTTTTTTTATTTTTACTGCTACGTAATGTTCCATGGTATGGATATGCACAATTCATTTAACCATTCACTCACTGAAGGATATCTGGGCTGTTTCCAGTCTCGGGCTTATATGAAAAATATGAACTTTCATATACAGGTTTTTCTGTGAACACATTTTCATTTCTTGTGACAAATATTCAAGAGTCTAATTGCTGGGTATATGGTAGTTGCACATTTCATTTTTTAAGAAACTACCAAACTGTTTTCCAGAGTAGGTGCACCATTATACATTCTCACCAGCAATGTGTGGGTGATCCAGTTCTTCCTCATCCTTGTCAGCATTTGGTGGTGTCACTATTTTTTATTTTAGCCATTCTGATAGATGTGTTTAATTTGCATTTCTGTAATGGCTAATGAAGTTGAACACCTTCTCATGTGATTATTAGTGATCTCTAAATCATTTTCATTTTCTAACTAGATTTTTTTTTCTAACTATTGAGCTTTGAAAGTTCTTTATATATGTAGATACTAGGCTTTGGACAGATAGTAATTCATCATTTTTTTTTCCACTCCAGCTTTTCTTTTCATTTTCTTTTTTTTTTTTTCTTTTCATTTTCTTAACAGGGTCTTTTGCAGAGCAATAGTTTTTCATTTTAATGACATCCAATTTACCAATTTTTTTTCTTGTATGGATTGTAGTTTTGGTGTCAAGTCTAAGAAGTCTTTGCCTAATCCAAAATCTCAAATATTTTCTATTTTTTTTTCCTACAAGCTGTGTAGTTTTACACTTTACATTTACGTTTGTGGTCCATTATGTGTTAAGTTTTATATAAGGTCTGAGACTTAAGTTGAGGTTCATTTATTTGCCTGTAGACAGATGTCCAGTTGCTCCAGCATCCTGTGCTGAAAATGCTATCTTTTGTCTATTGAGCCGTTTTTGTATTTTTGTTAAAAATCAATTAAGCATATTGGTGTGGAGCTATTTCTAGATTCTCTGTTCTGTTCCATAGATCTGAATGTCTATCCTTCCACTAATACCAGATAGTCTTTATTATTATACTATATAAATAACCCTTGAAACCTGCTAAAGAGACTCCTTTCACTTTGTTCTTCCTTTTCAAATTGCTTATGGCTACTCTAATTCCTTTGTCTTTTCACATAAATTTTAGAATTATCATGTCTATGTTTACAAATGTTTACAAAAATGTTGCTGGATTTTTGGTAGAAATAGCATTAAACCTGTATATCAATTTGGGGTGAATCGACATCTTCACTATGTCAAATCTTCCTATCCATATACACAGTATGTCTCACTATGTATATCTTCTTTGATTTCTTTCATCAGCATTGTGTAGTTTTCAGCACATGAGTCATGTAAATGTTTTGTTAGACTTACTTTTAAGTATTTCATTTTCTTTGATTGTAAATAATTTTTAATTTTAATTTCAAAGTCCACCTGTTCACTGCTAGTATAAAGAAATGACATGATACTTTATATGGAAAACACAAAAGACTCCACCCCCAATCTACTAGAACTCCTACAGCAATTCGGTAATGTGGCAGGATACAAATTCAATCGACAGAAATCAGTTGCTTTCTTATACACTAACAAGGAAAATATAGAAAGGGAAATTAGAGAATAGATTCCATTTACTATAGCCCAAAAAACCATAAGACACCTGGGAATAAACCTAACCAAAGAGGTAAAGGATCTGTACTTGAGGAACTACAGAACACTCATGAAAGAAATTGAAGAAGACACAAAAAGATGGAAAAGTATTCCATGCTTATGGATCAGAAGAATAAACATTGTTAAAATGTCTATACTGTCCAGAGAAATCTATACTTTCAATGCCATCCCAATCAAAATTCCACTGGCATTTTTCAAAGTGCTGGAACAAACAATCCTAAAGTTTCTATGAACCAGAAAAGACCCTGAATTACTAAGGAAATGTTGAAAAAGAAAAACAAAACTGGGGGCATCATGTTACCTGATTTCAAGCTTTACTACAAAGCTATGATCACTAAGACAGCATGGTACTGGCACAAAAACAGACACATAGACAAGTGGAACAGAGTAGAGAGCCCAGATAGGGACCTGCAACTCTATGGTCAAATAATCTTCAATACAGCAGGAAAAAATATCCAGTAGAAAAAAGATAGTCTCTTCAATAAATGGTGCTGGGAAAATTGTATATCTATGTATAGAAGAATGAAGCTTGACCATTCTCTTACACCATACACAAAGATAAACTCAAAATGCATGAAAGACCTCAACGTGAGGCAGGAATCTATCAAAATCCTAGAAGAGGAGAAAGGCAATAACCTCTTCAACATCAGCCATAGCAACTTCTTTCAAGACATGTCTCCCAGGGCAAAGGAAACAAAAGCGAAAATGAACTCTTGGGACTTCATCAAGATCAAAAACTTCTGCAGAGCAAAGGAACAGTCAACAAAACAAAGAGGCAACCCACGGAATGGGAGAAGATATTCGCAAATGACACTACAGACAAAGGGCTGATATCCAAGATCTATAAAGAATTCCTCAAACTCAACACACACAAAACAGATAATCACACCAAAAAATGGGCAGAAGACATGAACAGACACTTCTCCAAAGAAGACATACAAATGGCTGACAGATATATGAAAAAATGTTCATCATCATTAGCCATCAGGGAGATTCAAATCAAAACCACATTGAGATACCACCTTACACCAGTTAGAATGGCCAAAATCAACAAGAAAGTAAACAACAAATATTGGAGAGGATGTGGAGAAAGGGGAACCCTCTTACACTGTTGGTGGGAATGCAAGTTGGTGCAGCCACTTTAGAAAACAGTGTGGAGATTCCTTGAGAATTTAAAAAGAGAGCTACCATATGACCCTGCAATTGCACTACTGGGTATTTACCCCAAAGATACAGATGTAGTGAAAAGAAGGGCCATCTCTACCCCAGTGTTCATAGCAGCAATGGCAACAGTCCCAAACTGTGGAAAGAACCAAGATGTTCTTCAACAGATGAATGGATAAAGAAGATATAATCCCTAAATACAATGGAGTATTATGCCTCCATCAGAAAAGATGAAAACCCAACTTTCGCATCAACAGGGACAGGTCTGGAGGAGATTATACTGAGTGAAATAAGTCAAGCAGAGAAAGTCAATTAGCATATGGTTTCACTTACTTGTGGAGCATAATAGATAACATGGAGGACATTGGAGAAGGAAGGGAAAAGTGAATTGGGGGAAATCGGAGGGGGAGATGAACCATGAGAGACCGTGGACTCTAAGAAACAGACTGAGGGTTTTGGAAGGGAGGGGTGTGGGGGGTTGGATGAGCCTAATGGTGGGTATTAAGGAGGGCACGTATTGCATGGAGAACTGGGTGTGGTGCATAAACAATGAATCTTGGAACACCGAAAAAATAAAATTTTATAAAAAGAAATAAATGGTTTGAGTTTGGAGGTTTGGTTTTGGTTTTTGTATTTTGTGATCTTGCTGAACTCATTTATTTTTTTTATTTTTTTTTTAAGATTTTATTTATTTATTTGACAGAGAGAGAGAGAGAGATCACAAGTAGGCAGAGAGGCAGGCAGAGAAAGAGGAGGAAGCAGGCTCCCTGCAGAGCAGAGAGCCCGATGCGGGGCTCGATCCCAGGACCCTGAGATCATGACCTGAGCCAAAGGCAGCGGCTTAATCCACTGAGCCACCCAGGTGCCCCTTGCTGAACTCATTTATTAGTTCTAGAAGATTTCTTGGGATTTTCTGCATAGACAACCATATCATCTGCAAATAAGGATAATTTTATGTCTTCCTTTCTGTTCTATGTGTTTTTTATTTCCTTTTCTTGCCATACTGCGCTGCCTAGAACTTCCAATCCTATGTTGAATCTGAATGATAGAAACATAAATCCTTATCTTTTTCCCAATCTTAAGGAGCGGGGGGAAATTCAATCTTTTACCACTGCATGTAATATTAACTGTAGGTTTTTATAAACGGTCTTTATGAAATTGAGGAAGTTTCCCCTCTATTTTTATTTTTCTGAGAGTTTTTATCATGAATAGATGTTACATTTTGTGGGGAAAAAAGCTTTGCATTAAGTGATATAATCATGTGATTTCTCTTTATAAGCCAGTTAATATGGTGGATTATATTAACTGATTTTCAAATATGGAATCAGTCTTTCATCCCTGGAATGAACCTCACTTCATCACAATATGTAATTCCTTTATATATTACTAACTCCATTTGCTAATATTTTATTTAAAATGTTTATATCTACAAAGGAAACAAAAGCAAAAAAGAACAATTGGGATTTCATCAAGATAAAAATCTTCTGCACAGTGAAGGAAACAATTAAACTAAAAAGCAACCTGCAAAATGGGAAAAGATATTTGCAAATGATATACCTAATAAGGGGTTATTGTCCAAAATCTATAAAGAACTTATAAACTCAAAACCCCAAAAACAATCCAGTTAATGAAATGGGCAGAAGACATGGATAGACATTTTTCCAAAGAAGACATCCAGATGGCTAATGGACATGGAAAGATGCTCAACATCACTCATCATCCGGAAAATACAAATTAAAACTATGCTGAGATTCCACCTCACTTGAGATTCCACCTGTCAGAATGGCTGAAATTAACAACATGGGAAACAATAAATATTGGCAAATATGCAGAGAAAGGCCAACCCTCTTACACTGTTGGTGGGAATGCAAACTGATGCAGCCACTCTGGAAAACAGTATGGAGTTTCCTCAAAAAAATCAAAAATAAAACTACCTTGTGATCCCACAACTACACTACTAGGTATTTACCTAAAAGATACAAAATACAAATTTGAAGGGGTACATGCACCCCAGTATCTATAGCAGCATTAGCCATTACAATAGCCAAACTATGGAAAGAGCCTAAATGTCCATTGGGCTTCAGCAATAGCCAAATTATAGTAAGAGCCTAAATGTTCATTGGCTGATAAATGGATAAAGAAGATGTGGTATACACACACACACACACACACACACACACACACACACACACACACACACACGAGAGGAATATTACTCAGCCATCAAAAAGAATGAAATTTTGCCATTTGCAATGATGTAGATGGAAATAGAATATATTATTCTAAGCTATTTAAGTCAGAGAAAAACAAATACCATGATTTCACTCGTATGTGGATGAATATAGGAGACAGGAAAAAAAAAGAGAGAGGGAAGCAAACCATAAGAAACTATTAACTATAGAGAACAAACTGTGGGTTGTTTAAGAGATGGGAGGAGGATGGGCTAAATGGGTGATGGGTATTAAGAAGGGCACTTATTGTGATGAACACTGGGTGTTATATGTGAGTGATGAATCACTAAATTCTACCCCTGAAACCAATATTACACTATATGTTAACTAACTAGAATTTAAATAAAAACTTGAAACCAAAATAAATAAATAAATAAATAAATAAACAATGCCGGGAAAAAAAGAATTTTTACATCTATATTCCTGGGGATGTTGGTTCTTTGTTGTTTTGTTGGTTTGGGGGGGCTTGTTTTGTTTGTTTTATTTTGTTAGTATTGTCTTTGTCTGGTTTTGGTATCAGGTTAATACTTGCATCACAAAGTTGATTGGGAAGTGTTTTTGCCTCTTTTAGTCTCTAGAAGAGATCATGTAGAATAGGAGGTAATCCTTCTTTAAATGTTTTGTAGAATTCCCTACTGAAATTATCTGGACATTTCTTCAGGGTTTTTGTTTTTTGTTTTTTACAAATTCAATTTCCTTAACAGTTATAAGGCTTTTCAAAGTATCTGTTTCATATTGGATGAATGTCAGTAGTTTGCATTTTTTGAGGAAGTGATCCCTTTTGTCTAAGTTGTAAAATTTATAAGTATAGAATTGTTCATAGTATTCTCTTATTATCCTTTTGATGTCTATAGGTGATATACCCTGTTGGATTCTGGTATTGGTAATTTTTGTCCTCTCTCTTTTTACCCCTTTGTTAGTCTTGCTAGAATTTTTGTCAATTTTATTGATCTTTTCAAAGAACAAGCTCTTTGTTTAGTTAATTTCTTCAATTCTTTTTCTGTTTTCAATTTAATCGATTTCTGATCTTACTTTATTATTTCTTTCTTTCTGTTTGCTTTGGGTTTATTTCACATTTCCTTTTCTAGATTCCTGAAGGGGGAGCTTAGGTTATCAATTTGAGTCTCTTCTTTTCATATATGCATTCAGTGCTATACTAGTCCCTCTCATCACACTTTTAGCTATGTTTCACATATTTTGATATGTTGTATTTTTTAATGACGTCTTTTTATTGAGTTTTGAGTACTGTTTTGAAGTTGCAATATTTTCTTCTCTTTTTTAGTTTTTAATTTCAGTATAATTAACATATAGCATTATTTTAGTTTCAGACGTACTGCAAACTGGTGCAACCACTGTGGAAAACAGTACAAATTTCCTCAAAAAATTAAAAATAGAATTACCATAATATCCAGTAATCCCACTATTGGGTATCTACCCAAAGAATATGAAAACACTAACTTGAAAAAATATATGCACTCCTATGTTTATTGTACCATTATTTACAATACTCAAGATGTGGAAGCAACCCAAGAGTCCATCAATAGATGAATGGGTAAGGAAGATGTGGTGTATATATATATATATATATATCGATATATATATATATACAATAGAATATTACTAGATCATAAAAAATAAGAAAATCTTGCCATTTGCAACAACATGGATGAATCTAGAGGTTAATAAGTCAGTCAGAGAAAATTCCACATATGACTTCACTCATATGTGGAATTTAAGATATGCTGTGTTTTTTTATTTTCATTCAATACAATGTATTAACCCATCATTTATTTAGAAGTATGTTTTAGTTTCCAAGTGTTTGGAGATTTTCCTGTTATCTTTCTGTCATTGATTTCTACTTTGATTCCAATATGATAAGAGAATATTCTCTTTATTATTTCAACTATTTTAAATGTATTGAGGTTTGTTTTATGGCCCATTTATTAAGAATGTCTTTTTATTCTGATGTTTTGACATTTGTGGCCTTACTAACTCTGGGAAGACTGCCCCTCCCATAGCCAGCTAATTCCTAAAGATAGCAAACAACTCCCTGTGAGTGCATCTTTCATAATCAAACAAACCAATCTAAAACCAATAACCTCAACTACGTTTTTTAGCAGGCTTTCAAAGGGCTGGGCCACTATCCACCTGCTCTAATCACCCCAGGGCCAGATACCAGACAACTGGCTGAAATTTTTCAAACTAGCCAATCCTAAGACTATTTACCCTGCCTTGCCTTTCCCACAGAAACAATACTGAAGAGTTTTGCCCATATTTTCTTTGCACCCCCACTGTCTCCTGACTGACACTGCTGTTTCCCCATGTGGCCCTGCATGGCATGCTGCACCTCCTGTTTCTAGAGAGCTGTGAGTTAACACTTCTTCCTTCATGCCAGTCATTTCCAAGTCTGTATGTCTTAGCTTACCTGATGAAAAGAAATCCTGCATACACTTAAAAATAACATGGTCTCTTTTGGCATATGTTCCAAGAGCACTTGAAAAAAATGTATATTCTCTTCTCCAGTGAAATGTCAATTAGAACCTATTGGCTGATGGCAGTGTTGAGTTTTTCTATATCCTTGCTAGTTTTCTGTATAGTTGTTGTATCAGTTGTTGAGAGGTATTGTAGTTTCCAACTTTAATTGTGGATATGTCTATTTCTCCTTTCAGCCCTCTCAGTTTTAGCTTTGTATATTATTCAGTTCTGTGTTTAGTGCATATATATTAGGATTGTTATGTCTTCCTAGTCGGTTGACATTTTTATCATTTTATGCTGCTCCTCTGTGTCTGATGACATTTTTTTGCTCCAAAGCCTACTGTATCTGATATTAATATAGCCATTACTGCTCTCCTTTGATTGTTTGCATATGTCTTTTTCCATCCTTTTATTTTCAGCCTACCTATGTCATTATATTTGAAATAAATTTCTTGTAGACAGGATCTGGTTGGATCATGTTTTATGATTCTTTCTGTCAATCTGTATCTTAATTAGTGTAGTTAAACCTTTTACATTTAATTTAATTGCTGGTAGTTTAAAGCTTAAGTCCACCACTTAAGCCACTTATTTTTTGTTTTCTGTTTCTTTTTTTTTTAAGATTTTATTTATTCATTTGACAGATAGAGATCACAAGCAGGCAGAGAGGCAGGCAGAGAGAGAGGAGGAAGCAGGCTCCCTGCCGAACAGAGAGCCCAATGCGGGGCTCGATGCCAGGTCCTGGGATCATGACCCGAGCCGAAGGCAGAGGCTTTAACCCACTGAGCCACCCAGGTGCCCCTGTTTTCTGTTTCTAATGCCTATTTTCTATTTTGCTTTTCTTTTTCCTGACTTCCTGTGGTTTGCTAAAATGTTTCTTAGAATTCCATATTTAGGGGCACCTGTGTGGCTCAATTGTTAAGCATCTGCCTTAGGCTCAGATCATGATCTCAGGGTCCTGGGATCAAGCCCTGCATCAGGCTCCCTGCTCAGCAGGAAGCCTGCTCTTCCCTCTCCCATTCCCCCTGCTTGTGTTCCCTCTCTCACTGTGTCTCTCTGTGTCAAATAAATAAGTAAAATCTTTAAAAAAAATTTCCATATTTATTTACCTAGTGGTTTTGCATGCATCTTCATATAACTTTTTTAGTAGCTGCTATAAGTATTGCCTTACATATAGATAACATCACAGTCTGCTTGCATCATTCTACCAGTTTAAGTGAAATATAGAAAAGTTACTTCCCTTCCCATTTCTTTACCCTTCTCCATCTATAATTGTCTTAATTATTTCCTCTGCATACATACATCCAGAATCACATCAGACAGTGTTATAGTTTTTGTTTCAACTGTTAAATTTTAAAAACCCGAGGTGCCTGGATGGCTCAGTTGTTGAGCATCTGCCTTCGGCTCGGGTCGTGATCCCGGGGTCCTGGGATCGGCCCCACACTGGGCTTCCTGCTCAGTCGAAGGCCGGCTTCTCCCTCTCCCACTCCTGCTGTATTCCCTCTCTTGCTCTGTCTCTCTCTGTCAAATAAATATATATAGTCTTTTAAAAATTAAAAATAAAAATACCCAAGACGGGGGCGCCTGGGTGGCTCAGTCGGTGTGCCTGACTCTAGGTTTTGGCTCAGGTCTTGATGTCATGGGTCATGGGATCAAGTGCCATACAGAGCTCCATGCTCAGTGGGGGGTCTGCTTGAGGCTTCTCTCCCTCTGCCCCTCCTCCCACCCACATGCACTCTTTCTCTCTCTTAAATAAATAAATCTTAATAAAAAAAGAAAACAAAAACTCAGGAGAATGAAATCCTATTGTATTTACCCATATTTTTGCTTATTCTATTCTTTCTTCCTTCCTGATGTTCTCAAGTTCCTTCTTTTATTTCTTTTCTATATAAAGAACTTCCTTTAGCTGTTCTCTTGGATACCTCTGTTGGTGACAAATTTTATGAATGTTCTTTCATCTGTGGATGCCTGGATTTCCTCTTTATTCATGAAGAATTTTTTTTACTTGTATTAGAATTTTTGGTTGGCTTTTAAAATATTGTGTCAGAAAAAAAATATTATGTCAGTTTATTCTGGCATCCATGATTTCTGGTGATAAATCCTCTATAAGGATGCCTGAGTGGCTCAGACAGTTAAGTGGCTGCCTTCAGTTCAAGCCATGATCCCAGGATCCTGGGACTGAGTCCTACATTGGGCTCCTTGCTAAGTAGGGAGACTGCTTTTTTCTTTACCTTCTGCTCCCCCAGCTTGTGCTTGTGCACTCTCTCTGACAAATAAATAAATAAAATCATTTTTTAAATCTTCTATAATTTGGATTGTTTTTCCTTATAGTAATAGGTATTATTTTTCTCCAGCTGCTTTCAAGATTTTTTCTTTGTCTTTGAGTTTTCAGAAGTTTAATTATGACGTGTTCTGCCATGACTTCTTTGGATTTATCCTGTTTAGGACTAACATCTTGAATCTGTGGGTTTATGTCTCTTGCTAAATTTGGTAAGTTTTCTGCCATCATTTCTTTGAGCAGTGTTTTAAGTCCTGCCCTCATTCTCCTCTTCTCTGGTACTCCAATGACACAAATGTTAGGGCTTTTCTTATAGTGATACAGATCTCTGAGACTCCATTCATTTTTTTTTTCATTCTGTATTATCGATCATATTCTGATCAAGTGATTTTTATTATTTTGGCTCACTGATTCTTTTCTGTTTTCGATCCCTCTGCTATTGAGGTCACCCACTGAGCTTTTTATTTTGGTTATTATGTTTTTTAGTTCTAAAATTTCCATTTGGTTCTTCTTTATGTCTTTTTTTATTTTAATGAGGTCTATTCTTGCTGAGGCATTCTACTTTTTTGCTTGTTTCTAACATGTTTGTTATTGCCTGTTGGAGTATTTTTATCATGACTGCTTTAAAAGTTTTTATCAGATATTCTAGCATTTCTGTCATCTTGGCTTCTGCATCTATTGATTTTTTTCAGTCAGTTTAGATCTTGTTGGTATGATAAGGGACTTTGCTGATTGAAGTATTTAGTATGTTCTTCTATCTTTTGTATTTTCTATAAACTGATACTTAGATTTAAAGGCTTTAGCAGACTTTTTTTTTTTTGCAAGAGTGTTCGATAGTTGATGTTGTATATTCCCACCAGGAGACACATAATGTCTGGTTGTCTCTTTATGGTGCTGTCAGCCATTCATGGCCATAGCTTAGGTCCTCTAATTTTTTACAGGTTGTAAAAGGGACTATTCTAATAGTTTCAAACTATCACTTGTACTAAGAGGCTCCTAGGACTCAGGTCCTTTGTTGAGTGTCAGGGGACAGACTGAGACTAAGATATCTTTACTCTCTATAGTTTAGTGGAGGAGCTGGAGCTACAAACAGAAAATTCTAAAATAATGTGACAGTGCAACAATAGTGATAGCGATAAACCAGGAGTGATTGGAATTTGCTGGGTGGGGGACTGCCAATACATCCGGCCAATGTCCTGAAGAGGGTGAATCTTTAAAGGATAATTAGAAGTTAGGCAGGAGAAAGGGAATGGATATTTCTGACAGGCAGGTAGGAAACAACATAGCATACACAGGGAGTAGCAAATTAGTGTGGTTAACCCCTGAACTGCCAGGGAGAAAACAGTGACAACTGAATCTGAAAGTGGGAAAGGTTATCACTGAAAACAAAGTAAAATCCCAAATCCTCTCCCATCAGCATGTACTTCCAACTTTCTCTTGCTGATGTCTCAGTGCTCCCCATCCTCAGGCTGCCCAAGTGTCCACTGTTTCCTGAAGACTGCTTATTTATCCTCACCTATGGGCATCACATCAACTTTCTCCTGCCTAGAATGTCCTCCTGCCTGTCCCTTCCTCCAGCCTTTCCTTCTAAACTAGTTCAAAGTCTTCATTCCCAAGATTCTCCCTTCATCCCCCCATGCAGAACCACTCCCTCCTTACCCTCCTCCCCAGGGTCAGCCTGGGGTATTTGTACTCCTGTGTTCTCCTTGCTTCTCCTCTTGGGTGGGGACTTCTGGAAGGAGGAGAACATATTCACTTTATCCCCAAATCTTGTCCCTTCAAATAGTGAGTGCCACTAAATGTATTGAATTAATTGGGGGCTTGACTACTAATACCTCTTCTCTGGGCTTTGTGGCATAGCCATTGGGAAGGAAAGAAAGCTCATTAGCTTGCCATCCTGAGGGAGACCCAACAGTAGCTTTCTGAAGCCCTAAAAACAACTTCTGCAACTGCCAGAACTGCCGTTGCTATGGTTTCTCCCACCCACTAAGAGTACTTAGGTGAATGCTGATTGAAGAACAGAGCAAGGCTGGCCAAGGCCTTTTCAGATCATTTAGGAGGGAAAAAAAATGGCAAAATAACAATGCCTTGAAATCATTCAGATATCAGAGTGCAGTGAGAAAAATTCACCAAAGTGAGAAATTAAATTAATTGTGAAACCACAGCCAACAACATTAACCAACCTTAGAAATGTGAAGATACTTGTTAACCTAAATTATTCTGGGTATAATTCATTAGACAGACAAGAAAATGATTTATTTTTACCTTTTCTACTAACATAAATTTTCAATTTATGGATTCATGGTCAATGTGGTATTTCAGATTATAAGGGGTCTTTTTATTTATTCATTTAAGAGTGAGAGAGAGTGAGAGCACAAGTAGGGGGAGGAGCTGGAGGACAGGAAGAAGAAGACATCCCACTGAGTGGATCCCAATGCAGAACTGGACCCCAGGACCCCAGGATCATAACCTGAGCTGAAAGCAGACACTTAACTGACTGAGCCATGCAGGCATCCCAGTATTTTAGATTATAATTAGTACTCAGCTATGAGTAATTGTTTCTTTGTATATCATGTTTCTCTTATTTATCTCTTATTAACTAAGAGATTAGTTTCCTATTCAGAACATATTAATACAAGACAGTGTATACAAGACTGAGACAGTCCCTTTTTACTGGTAATCAGTATCTAAATCTTCAATGTTCAGAAAATAAAAGGCATAAGTTGAGAGAAGAATAAATCATTTCAGGTTAAACTTTAGCCATAAAAGAGACCTATAAGTGGTCTTCTAGATTCTGCTCAGAGAAGGGGAATGCCCAACATTCATCAGGAGCAAATATTTAGGATCAGTACTAGTACCAAAGAGATGTTCGTCATTCAAAATGTGTCTCAATCTCCAATTTACTTACAAGATGTTTGGGATTTGAAATTTTAAATTGTGCCTCCTCCCCAAACATGACTGTTCTAACACAAACAGAAGATGGATATATCCTCATCAGTTGGAGCTATCATTTATAGGGTCAAGGTCTTAAGTTTCCCCTGAAGCACATCTGTCAAAATAGTGCAAAGTCAAGTTACAAAATCATAAGGGCCAAATTAATATAGGCTACAAACCATGGGTCCTCAAACACACAGCCCAGGAATCTGTATTTTTAACAAATCTCTGAGTTGCTTTTTATACAGGCAGCCTCAGTCCAGGTTCCCATGGAGCAGACAAATCTTTCAAATGCTGGTGGGCCCAAGAATTGCCTGACGTCATTTAGAATATTTGTCCACAGAGTCTAATTTAGTCAGCCTGGGGAAGTAGGGGGATCAATATTCTAAGTTTTCTTTGGTTTTCCTCATACGAGTGGTCTTCAGAAACATGGACACACAGCATTTCAAACGGGCTTTTTGAAAATAGCTCTCCCTGAAATACTTTCACTTTGGAAATGCATCTGTAAAAAGTGTGCTGTGTTCAGGCACCTGGGTGGCTTAGTAGGTTAAGCCCCTGCCTTCAGCTCAGGTCATGATCTCAGGGTCCTGGGATTGAGCCCTGCATCAAGCACTCTGCTCAGCAGGGAGCCTGCTCCCTCCCCCCCCCCCCATCCCCGCCCCCGCCCCCGCCTGCCTCTCTGCCTACTTGTGATCTCTCTGTAACTAAATAAATAAAATCTTTAAAAAAAAAATGTGTGCTGTGTTCAGCCACAGGATGATTAAAACTGTTTTATAAATACTATAGATTGATTTGCTCCTTTTTGGCCCCTATGGACACAAAACATGAGCTTGTCTGTTCAGCAACTTGTTCCATACAGGGAAGGGAAAAAGCTCAGGCATTCACCCCTGTGTCAGCAGTTGTCTTGCTCTGTCCAGGTGTGTCAGCAATTGTTCTGCTCTGTCCAGCCCTGAGCCGCAGCTTTTTAGTGGAAATGTCCTCCATGGTCAGTCAGTCTATTCTCCAGGCTACTAAGCAGCTCTCTCAAATACCCTGTGGCCGCCCATCATTCTCCTCACAAATAAAACCACATTAAAGACTTCTGATAAATTCTTTTCAGGATCTACTTTCTGTCTTTATCCTACTTAACTTTCTGCTTCTTTTGGTGCCACAGGCCTCGCTTCTTTTTCTGCCAGCTCCTTTGCTTTGTCTACCTGTGGCTATCTTCTTTCTCCTCTCTTTCAAACTGTTCTCCCTTATCTTCTCTGATATAGACAAAAGGGCAGAAGCCAAGCCCATCACAAGTTGAGAGCCCAGTGTCCCAGTTTGCTCTGTGTCAGAGTGGCCATACCTCTTGGCTTTGCAGATGCCTTGGATATAGATACCAGACAAACCTGAGGCAGAGTGCAATTATTTCAATGAAGGTAGTTGCTCAGAACATAGTCCCTCTAATGATAGAAGTAGGTAGACTTCTGGCTCCAGTTGTTTCTTCTTCAACTCTTACTTCCTCCTTGATGCAAATGAATCTCTTTAAATTGGAGATCCTAATTTCTCAAGTGTCTACTGCAAGCCAGGCACTGCACTGGGCATTGTACAAGATGGGATGTAAATTTTCATCTTACAGAGAGGAAATAGGCTCAGAGGGCTGAGGCATTTCACCTCAAGCCATGAAATTGATACAGGAAAAGGCAAAGACTCAAACCTGGGTGTCTTTGACCCCTTCCTCCATCCCACTGCTGGGAGTGATGGAGAAACTAAGACAGACTGGACACCAAACCTCAATTCTTCCTGAAGACATTTCCAAGACCCTATCTGCCCTCACACACTATACATCCCAGGGCAAAGACCTTGTGGGAGGAAGGTGCACAATAGCAAGACTGAAAGTGACCTGCATAGTTTGACAATAGCAATGACTTTTTAGTAACATAACCACTGGATAAAAATAATGCTCAAAAGACATTATCACTAAAAATAGAATATACAATCTTGTATTTTATCAAAATAGCAATTATTTCTTTTAAAGCTTATGATTTATGGGGGGTAGGAATAGGGTGGTTGGATTATGGATATTGGGGAAGGTATGTGCTATGGTGAGTGCTGCGAAATGTGTAAGCCCGGTGATTCATAGACCTGTACCCCTGCGGCAAATAATACTTTATATGTTAATAAAAATAATTTTTAAAAAAGAAAACCTATACTCTTTAATGACTATCACAAATAAGTTTAACATAACAGATCATTTGAAGTAATAAAAATTTCTAAAATTTTATCAAATGATATTTATAAAAAAATTTTTTTTAAAAGTGTGATCCAGATTTTTTAACATTATCTATTATATAGTTTCAAATAATCAAGCAAGTTATTTCTGGCTCAAGTAATGGTGGATTAATTTATCCAAGACAAACCTTACTGCTGAGAACACATAGAGAAGTTGAACAATGTGAGAAAACACGTATGAAAACCTCAGAGAGCTACCAGGGTAGCAAAGACTTGAAGGGCCAAGATCCTGGCCAGAAAAGATGAGCTGGGAAATGAACCATTTTATCCACAAGGCATTTGCCAATTTGAAAAAAAAAAAAAAAGAGAGAGAGAGAGAGAGTGCAAAATCAAAGTTCAAAGACAAAGACTGAACAGAATTTCTGGCAATTGCATGGGGTGAGAGAAAGAAAATTGAATTTGGGGGCCCACCAGAGGACAGGTTCTAGTAAATATCCCACCCTTTCAGTCTGGACCTCCAAAGGGCTTACTAGGAGTAAGAGCAACCTGAAATCAGACAACTCACCATGACTAAAGCCAAGTTTGAATCAATTCAGTCTTTGAGTAGATTGATGGTTGCACCTACCATAACTGCTTTTCAGAAGCAAAAATAAATGCTCTCCAGATGAATTAACATCAGTCTGAGGTTCTAAATTCTGCATTCAGATTTATCTTCTTATCTGCCATCATAGGTTCACTTACTACTCACAGTGCTGCTCTTGAACCCTCTCTTCATTTCTGGCACCTTGGAACCTCTATGTCTTCATTTCTTTCACTTAGTTATTTATCACAATTTTTAAATAACATATTGCTGAGAATTATTACGTCTGAAAGGGGAAGAGGAACCTTCTAGAATAGGTCCTACTGACATGTTGCCCGAAGTCCAAATCCCCTGGAAAAATCTTTTGCCTCAGTTACCAAATCTCTTTAACTCAAAATACATAATTTCTTAAAAAGTCTTCCCTAAATACTGAAGAGATATCTATCAAATACATCCTTATCTCTTCTTCTTTCCTTTTTTCTATGTTATTTCTTAATATTTCTATGATACGTGAAATAAAACTCAAAACTACCAATTTTTCTACTTGTTACAAGGTTTTAGAAAACATCTAGAGGAAGGGATTGGTACTGAGTTCTAACCTAGGTTTCAAGAAAATTCCTGCTACTCCACCATGTACTTCTTTCTCCTGACTTCATACGCCCACCCTTCTGTGACACCTTAATTTGTATTTTGGACCAGTAATTCACAAGAAAAACATAAAGGACAAAGAGAATTAGAGAGGATAGAACACATTTTCTAAAAATAAATGTCTTAGGAATTGATCAATGAGAAAAATCCTCCATCAGTCAATTCACTTAGCATGTTTAATGTAACTTTTATGAATCCAAAACGCAACCATGCTGGCACCCTGATCTTGGACTTTCAGCTTCCATAGTTTCAAAACTGTGAGAAAAAATATTTTTTAAGTTATTCAGTCTATGCTATTTTGTTATGGCAGTCCAAACTAATAAAGATAAGGAGTTTATCTATTTTGTTAATAGTTTCAAAAAACTAAACTTTAGCTTTGTTTTATTTTCTCTATTACTTGTTTTCTTTTTTTTAAAGATCTTATTTATTGGCCTGAAAGTGAGAGAGAGCACAGAGGGAAAGAAAGAGACAGACTCTCCACTGAGCCAAGAGTTCGACTCTGCCCTCAATCCCAGGACCCCGGAGACCACGACCTGAGCTGAAGGCAGATGACCAACTGACTGAGCCACTGAGGTTTCCCTCTATTATTTGTTTCCTAATCATTGATTTCTTATTATTTTTCCTTCCTCTTCTTACATTGTTTCATTTTTTTCTTTTTTTTCAAGCTTCTTAAAGTAGAAATGTAGATAATCAATTTTAAACTTCTCTTCATTTTCTAATATATACTCTTAAAGTAAAAATTTATCTCATCACTGCTTCAGGTGCATCCTGCAAATGTTGATGTTTCTCATTTTCATTCATTTTATTTGAAAGGTCTCTTATGATTCCTCCTTTTACCTATTTATGTATTGTTTAGTTTCCAAATACTTGGCATAGTAAATACCAAATATGTATAGGTGGGTAGCTAGCTAAGTAGGTAGATAGATATAGAGATAGAGAGATGGTAGATAGATAACTAATTCTGTAAAGGTCAGAAAATATACTCTGTGTGATTTCTATTCTTCCACATTTATTGAGACATGTTTCATAGTTCAGTATGTTTTTTCTCAGCAAACATTCATGTGCACTTTTAAAAAATGCATATTATGCAATTGCTGGACTTACTGTTCTATAAAGGTAAATGAGGTAAGTTGGTTGATTGTATTGTTCTGATCATCCATATCCTTGCTGATTTTTGTATAATGTTCTATCAAGTGCTCAGTTATTCTATTAATATGGATTTGATCATTTCTCTCTTTGGTGCTTTCAATTTTGCCTTATGTATTTTAGAGCTCTGTTATTTAGTGCATACACATTTAGGATTGATGTCTTCTTTGTTTGTTATTATTTATTTGACAGAAAGAGACACAACGAGAGAGGGAGCACAAGCAGGGGGAGTGGGAGAAGGAGAAGCAGGCTTACTGTGGAACAGGGAGCCTAATGCGGAGCTTGATCCTGAGACCCTGGGATCATGATCTGAGCAGAAGGAAGATGCTTAACGACTAAGCCACCCAGGTGCCCCAGGATTGATGTCTTCTTGATGAAATGATCCCTTTGCCATTTGTCTCTTTAATTCTGGTAATCTCCTTGTTTTGAGGTATATGCTGCATGGTATAGTCACTCTAGCTTCCCTACAATTTGGGTCCGCTTTTTATATATTTTTCCCAATGCTTTAACATTCAACCTACTTGTGAGTCTGCTTCTATTGACTGTTATTTTTTTTCTCCTGATTATGGGTCTCATTATCCTGTTTCTTCACATGCCTTGTAATATTTCATTCAATGTAGATTTTTCATATAAAAGAATTTCCAGGGATGTTTTGTTTTTGTTTTTCCAGTTGAGTGCAAGTCTTTTTCTCTGACAGATGACCAGAATGAGGATTTGATCATTCAGATCTCATCAAGAGTCAAACTGATCTAGGGCTGAGCTGTAGTGTTAATTACATTGACTGTACCTCTGATATCTGATGGAAACAAAAACATTTCACTTTGCCATTTAGTCCAACCTCAGTTTCCTACACATCCACTGTGGAGTGCTAGTCTCTTCTATTTTGTCATTGTTTGAACTATGACACCTGTTGAGACACAGGTGTGATATAGCCTTGGCTCATTTTGAAATTCAAACACTGAAATTGTGTAATTCTTCTTTTTTCCAGCCTTGCCTACACTGACAATTTTACTGTTTAACACTGGTGTAGGGGGTGGGGATGGGGGAAGTTGATTGTTAAGCCAAGCCATTTGTTTGCATTTGAGGCACTTCTAAATTCCAGTCTATCTGGAAACCCATACTGTTATTAGTGTCTTGATTGTTTTTCCTCAAGTCTATAAAGTCTCTTCATCTATGAGAGACCTGCTTCACCATAAACCAGGAGCTTTCCTCCCGATATGAAAGCAGTTGCAGCTCTCTGCTCACCATCACTTCCTATAAGTCAGTTCAATAAAGTTTAATCTGCCCACTGTTCTTCCACAATTGCCAAAGACTTTCATTTTAGCAGGTTTTTTGTTATTTTTACCATAGGATTAATGGTATTGTGTATGCTATATTTTTTTTTAAGATTTTATTTATTTATTTGACAGACAGAGATCACAAGTAGGCAGAGAGGCAGACAGAGAGAGAGGAAAAGAAGCAGACTCTCTGCTGGGCAGAGAGCCCGATGTGGGGCTTGATCCCAGGACCCTGAGATCATGACCTGAGCCGAAGGCAGAGGCTTTAGCCCACTGAGCCACCCAGGCGCCCCTGTATGCTATATTTTAATTAGAAGCAGAAGTCGTAATGTTGTTTGTAATAACAGAAAATTGGAAACAATTCAAATGGCTATTATTAAATGATTTTTAATTAAATTATTATGTAATCACCAAAAGAACACTATGAAGCTATGTGAAAGCATGAGGAAACTCTTTATTTGTATAATAATATTCCCATGGTATATTAAGTGAAAAAATCAAAGTGTAAAATAGGGTATACAATGCTCTACCTTTTGTATAAAAGAGGGAAGAAAAGCCATCTATATTCATATAGATTTAAGGCACGTATACATTCATTTCATCTTCATATATATAAATTCTGAAAAGATACAAAAGAAATGAGTAAAAATGTTTACCTCATTGTATTTTGAATGTCTTAATTCTTAAGACTCAGTTTTCACATCTGTAGAATGAGATTAAAAATACTCTCCTCAAAGAGTTATGCAATAAAATAAACATAAAACATTTGGCTTACTTCAGGATATCAGGTTCTGGATAAATGATTAACACAATGACCTTTGTATTGGCTTATTCCCAGAGAGTCTTTCATTTATGTTTATGTGTTTTTGTGTGTCAATTACACACTCTAAATTAGTCACTCAAATATGTTACATTTGCAACAGCCTATTTTTTTCCTTTGGTGGATTATAAACAGCGACTGTCTTTCCAAGGCCTATCCACCTAATAACCTAGTATGCAATATCATATAGCCTATAAGAAAAAAAATGAATGTTTCCCATCACATGGTGATTGAGATGATGATATCAAGAACCTCCAAATCGACCAATACCATCTCTGCTAATGGTACAGAGTATACACAGGAGCCTGCATATCGCTAAAGAGAAGAGCCTAGTACTCTAAATTCCTCACCATCACTGATTTATTTCAAAGACAGTAAAGAAATCATAAAAGACAAAATGTTTATTGCCTCCTCTTTCCCAAAGCAGAATAGTTCAATAGTACTTTTGACATTAAAAGGCTCCATCTGGGGCACCTGGGTGGCTCAGTGGGTTAAAGCCTCTGCCTTCAGCTCAGGTCATGATCCCAGGATCCTGGGATCGAGCCCCAAATCGGGCTCTCTGCTCGGCAGGGAGCCTGCTTCCTCCTCTCTCTGCCTGCCTCTCTGCCTACTTGTGATCTCTCTCTCTGTCTGTCAAATAAATAAATAAAAATTTTTTTAAAAGGCTCCATCTGGTTCTTTAAATACATAATCCATTAAAAAGACTAATCCCATGGGGCACCTGGGTGGCTCAGTCGGTTAAGCATCAGACTCTTGGTTTCAGCTCAGGTCATGATCTTAGGGTCATGAGATGAGGCTCCCCACTAAGCAGGGAGCCTGGTTCCCTTCTCTTTCTTTCTCTCTAAAATAAATAAATCTTTTTTTAAAGGCTGATCCATGACTTTTGAGCATACTAGACATTAAAACACACACACACATATATACACACTCAGATTAGAGAGGGGCCTTAACACAGCATACTCAGATAGGGAAGAGAGCACTATAGAAACAAGTCTAATGGAAGGAGGTCATTAACCAGCTTGAACTAAAGTTCTCAAGCAACCCAACTGCCAGTAACTCTCAGCTTGGAGTTTCTGGGACCACTGGGCTATGAGTTCAAATAAGGCACCGCAGAGCTAGGAGGCTGCTCTTAGGGCTTAGATATCGCTCCTCTCAGTACCAACACTTCACCTAGGCCACAGTGATTTCTTTGTTGCCTGGAGAGGGAATAGAACAAAAAATTTCCAACTGGTGACAGGGATCTACAGCAAGAAGTACATTTTACATTGAGTCCAGTACACACATGACTATGTGAGTATCAAAACACGGGAAATATTTTGTGAAACATTTCATAGAATGTTATTTAACCCTTACTAAGAGCAATTCATTCTGATATTTTCTATTCTGTTCTATTTCATTTAATTTGGGGGGGAGGGAGAGGAAAGAAATTTCTTTCCAGGACAAATAACACTAGCCTAGAAGAAAAGATTATCCATTTTTCTCCCACTGTCTTCCAAGTATGTGCATTTAAAAAAAACTTCCGGGCAAGTCTTCCCAGTGCCATCTACTGTACCCTCTGGGTATTGCAAATGACTTTTTTTTTTTCCTGGCACAGAAATTTTTTTAAGCATGAGATTAAATCAGACAACTCTACATACCAATATGTGTTTCTTTGCCCAAAGTAGAAATGGCTCTGAAACAGTTTAAGAAGTTTAGATTAATAGCTAACATGCAAATCCAGCTTTGAATTCTAAGACACAAAGACTTCATCTCCAATTCCAGAGGATGGGCTTTCCAAGTCAGAGAACATCCATATGATGGGACCTCAGGAGCACAACTGACCGTGCAATCAGTGGCTTTGAGAGTGACAAACTTAAATTCAGGACATTCTAGACTAGCATTTCACAGAAAGTCGCTGTGGTCTATCAAATACAATATAAGCAAGGAATCTCTCTATAGTCCCTTGTCAAACCTATGCCTGTATTTTTTTTTTAAACTAAAGCAACTCGTGAGTGTTTACTGTACCCTAAATATTCCAAATGCTCTTTAAAATTATATATGACGCAATGTTGTTGTAATGCAAACTAAAATGTAGAAATCTCTTCTATTTCTTTGGAATGATGCAGAATTTTCATTTTGACAAGTCACCATAGTTTATAGAGTACAATTTTTATATTCACTATATGTAAATTTCCTCTACCACTTTGCTTAGGGAGTTATAGCTTTCAATTCATTTCTGACCAACATGTGCTTTTGATACGAATAACCTTTGGAAGTGTCTTTGTGATTGCTCCACTGTCTGCTTAAATAATCATGAAAGAGGCTACGCTGATATTTTTGCAAATAAGAGCATATGTCCATCCAGTAAAACCACTGCTTTGCCACTGAGACACATCCAACAACATGAAATTTCTCCCAAATATTTTACATGTGAATATAGGAATAGAATGAGGAAAATGGAAGGGTTTATAACAGTTTTAGTCACAACTCAAAAGCTGGAATTTTTATGAGATGCCTTTAATTTGAAAGTGAAGAGAAAAATTATCGAAGCCTGAGATCTTTCCTCTTTTTTTTAGCTCTTTGGATGTAAACAACTGATTTTTTTTCCCTAAGTGATTTGACATAACCTATTTTCAGAGTACATAATGAGGGCATGGGTCAATGACGCAGAGAAATCATAATGAAGTGGTATTCTCCTGTAATAATTATTCACAAAAATTCAAAAGGCTCACACTGGGACCACTCCTTCTTTTAAATTATATTATCATATGTAAGTTGTTATTACCCCGATATGCCAAGGGTTCATTACATCTTCAGTTTCCAACTGCAATTTTGAGGGAGGCTGAACTTTCTGGATTTTTTGTCAATTATTAATATGATTAATATTTCAACAGCAAAGTCAAGAAAGTAAGTGTAGACTTACTTATTAGTTATTAGAACAATGGTTCTAATAACTAACAGCTAAGAGACATTCAATGATTCTAACTTGCTCTAAAACTGCCAAGGGTTAGGACAGGGGCTCCATTCTTTCACAAGACTCTTCTTGTCCCGAAATATTTTCTGCTCTATCTTACATATGATTTGTGAGTCAGAAATTTAACTGAGACATTTCTATGTAGATTCAGATCATCCTTCCCAAAGGGAATCCAAGGGGCAGCTGGCAAGTAATCATCCATTAAAATATGTAAAGAAATGACATTTTTCTCACACTGATTTCTTACAGAGGAGCAACTTTTTTCTTTCTGGTTTATTTAAAACAGATGTCAAATTAAAATGCCAAATAGCTTTAAATATTAGCATTTTACCTTATAACCTGACAACTGCATCACTTTAAATACCTGCCAAAAAAGCTCAACTCAGTTATAAACACCTGGGATTCGCCTGCTTGCTCCTAAGCATGTACACAAAAATATTCGTCATATGTATCTGTGACACTCCAAAGTGACAAGGTGTGGCTGTAACAACTCTTCATCAGGGAACTGCCAATAGCTACTTGATAAGTGCCTGCTTCTTCCTGGGAATTGCTTCATTTGAGTTCAATTATTCCTGGGAATCGTTTCATTCAAGACCAATTTTTCCTGGGAATTGCATCTTTCAAGACCAATTCAGGAGACACCAGAGTCTTTTCCACAAGGCCAAGTAAAAAAATATTCCCTGTGGGGCGCCTGGGTGGCTCAGGTCATGATCTCAGGGTCCTGGGATCGAGCCCCGCATCGAGCCCCGCATCAGGCTCTCTGCTCCGCAGGGAGCCTGCTTCCTCCTCTCTCTGCCTGCCTCTCTGCCTACTTGTGATCTCTCTCTCTGTCAAATAAATAAATAAAATCTTTAAAAAAAAATATTCCCTGTATTGCTCAGTGCCTATAAATTAATAAGACAAAGGTAGGCCAATCAAGCAGCAGACTCACCCTGATCCTCTGCCTTGTTCTGTGGTGCTGGGAAGAGGGCAGAGCTTTCTCTAAGGACTGGCATGTTCAAAGATGAAGATATGTGAAAACAGGGCAATGCTTTAATAAAATTATGCTTTTTACCAAAAAGAAAAAAGTCAGCAATAGATTATGCTATTCACAAAATGATTATAGGATTTACAAAAACACTAATTTGTGCTTTGATTTGCTAATTGTATATATGTCTAAGCTCGTGTGGAAATGACTTCAAATATCCAAACTTGAGATTCTTCATCTATCTTACTTCTTCTTTTCCTCCTGAACTCTGGAGGACACAGAAACATATATTTAAGATTTTCTGTCTTAGAGGAACCCAAGTCTGGTAAGGAAGAAAACACCAACACACAGAAAAACAACACAAATCACACAAAACAGAACAAATTCAGGTCACAACTTAAGAGCTATAGGAAGTCGAGCTATATAGCCCCAAATAGGAGTGGCTCTGATATACAATTAGCCACATACTAATTATGCAAATAGGAAGAATAAGTCTGGGAAAACACGGAAAAGGAAGTTGAACAACAACCTGTAATCAGGAGACAAACACTAAAACCTAGGTGAAATTTTTCAGTGTGGGAAAGTGAGTCAACTTTCAATCTCCAAACTGTCTTTACCAGCAAGTTTACAGTGGTTCTAGACCCTTCCTTCATTCCAGTCCAGAGTTCTAGACAGCACTGCCCCTGCTGCGCCCCCCCCACGGGGGGGGGGGGGGGGGAGGGAATGAAGGGAGGGCCTACCCACCAGCTCCTCACAGTCCCAAGACACCTCCCATCTCAACTCTGATGTGTGCTCAAACCCAGGAGGTTCCTCTACTCCACCCATCTTCGCCTTGTAATTTCTAAAAAGCCGATTCAGCACATCTCTCAGATGGACCATGTACGGGCTTTTGTCAGATCTTGGGGCTTTGTCTCTTCATGAACAGACACTCCCTCATAGACTAAGACTTAAGAGCTGGAAGGTGGGGTAGTAACTGCGGGAAAGAAATCACGTTCGCCCATAGAAGAATGGCCTAAATTGGCCCATGGCAATGGCACACTAATTTTATAAGGAAAAGTCAATGCTTTCACGCTAATGGTGGCAATCATGGGAAATCCATTTCTGAGGCTAGATCTCCTCTGTCAGGATGAATCATCATCTTTGCTTCACATAAAACTCACCTAAGGAAAGATGAGCATGAGAGCAAGCATGCCTGCAGTTCCACACTGGCTGCTCTTCGCAGGAATCATGAACCAAGTTACCTGAGCAGGTAACAGCTACTGAGGCTTGACGCTCCTTTCCCAACATGGACGGGCCTGCTCTGGCAGTTTTAATTCTCCATCCACTGCATCTCCAGATATCACAATACCCAACGAAACGTGGACAGTGAGACCTCATAAGCCGAGATCAAGCTTCCAAAAGAATTGAGCAGCCCGGGATCTTCTCCAAAAAGCCTATTCGTGGTCCCCTTTCATGGTGTGTGTGCACGGGGAAAGGGGGGGGGGGGGCGCTGTAGACTTCATTCATACTCTTTCTTTCTGAATAATCTGGGTCTCTCCCACCCCAAATTGAGTAACTGCCTTGTGATTTCCCACCTGTGGAAGAGAGGAAGAAGCGGGCAGAGCCCAGGTGCCTCACCCTTTGCCGCGGTGCAGATGGCTGGACACCCACATCCAGGGCCCTCGGAGAAGCCCCAGGCAGCCTTGGCAAGAGCAAAATTTGTCTCCCCCACCACCTCCAACCGTAGCCCTTGGTTGAAAATGGTCGATTCAGAAAGGGAATTCAAGGAGGCGTTGGCTGAGTTTGCCTTTGCGGGAAGAAAGAAGCAGGAACTTGACCAGTCCCAGTGGCCCCACCTGCTCGCCCTCTCTGAACCCAAATTCCAAGGAGGAAACAGGCCCTGCGCCACCCTGCTGCCCCGGAAAGCCTCGCAAGGAACTGGAATCTCCACGGCCTGAAGTAAAATCTTCAAATCGTTGGGAACGTCTGTTTTTCTGATAATTAAAGTACATATATATATATGTATACATATATATATATATATGCACAGATGTATACATACATACATACATACAATAGTACTGTCGAACTAGTCCAAGTAGAAATCACAATAGCGGCAAAAACAATCCTTTAACCCCACTCATCCCCAGAACTCAGGGAGCCGAGGCCTGAGGCTTTGCATCCTGTTCAGGTCACCAGGCTCAGCTTCCCCCAGCTCTGACCCCGCGCGGAAGCGTTAGGGTGGCGACGGGGGGCCCCGGGCGTTTGGGGACCGAGGGGATTCCAGGCGCTCCGGTGTGCTTGGGGCACTGCGGAGCCCAGGATCTCCAGTACCTGGGGGGCGGCGGGGCGCGATCGAGGGAACCGGGTCCCAGGGAAGTTCTGGCTACCGGGGAGGCCCCGCGCGCCCCGCCCGCAGCACTGGGGGCGGCCGGACAGCGAGGAGCCGCCCCCTCCGTAACTTTCTCAGTAGCTTCAGGGAAGAGGCGGAGTGTGGCGTGCAGTTAAAAGGCGTCGCAGGGCAGGCAGGTGTGGAAGACCCGACTCGCCCGGCGCGCTCCGCTCCCCGGACTCTCAGCCAGTCGGCGGCGCCGCAGCGCACAGCGAGCGCCGAGGCAGCCCCCGCCAGCACCAGCCCAGACTCCGCGGGAGCGCCGCGACCTCGAGCGCGCCCTCCCGCACAGGTGAGGCCGCGACACCGGCTCCCAACCCGCAGCGCCTCGGGACGGCCTGGGCTGGGGGACCCCGCTTCGGGAGGGACCGCGGGACGGCCTGGGCTGGGGGACCCGGCGCCGGGAGGGACCCCGGGACGGCCATCTGGGGGACCTGGACGCGGCCGGGGAACCCGGATCCCCCCAACTAGACCCGGCGTGCGCTGAGGTCTCCGCATCGTCCTTGTCCCAGGCAGTCGCGACAGCGGACCTGGGGCGGAGGGCAGGGGGCGAGTGCGAACTTGGGGAAAGGAAGTTCCTTCAGCCGAGCTCTGAAATCTGAATCGGGCTGTTCAGGCGGGATTGCAGCGGCGCGCCGGGGAGGGGGACGTGGTCACAGAACCCCAGAGGCGCGCGAGCGGGGGGAGGGGAAGCCAGCCAGTCGGGGACAGGTCGACCTCGGCGTGATTGATTGTGGATAATATTCCTCCGAGGAAATTCTCGCACAGCCGCCGGGTGGCTCTAACTGCAGCCACCACGAGTTTTTAATTGGCTGAAGGCTTAGTTCATGAAGAAAAATCAATTTCGTTTGCGAAGCAGGAAGCCTTCCCAGGAGGAAACTGACCTTTACCTCCTCACACTGCCTTTGCAAAGAAAATCCCTCAGGTCGAGGTCCGGCAGAGATTGCCTAGAACTCCTGCCTCTGTGAGCCCAGAGACCCAGACCGCAGCCTAAATCTGAGTTAAGAGTTTGGTTGCTTCTCTTTCTCCTAAACAATCAAGAACGTTTATCTCCAGGTGGCTTTTCCAGCTGGAAGGAAAGCTTTAGGACAGTCGTTTACAAATGAGGTAGTGTGCCGCTGAGAAACGTACTCTTTAGGATGGCTGCTTTGACCTTTCAGTGTTCCCTCAGTGAAGGGGGGAAATAAGCCTAAATGGTGTGTGTCTTTCAGTTTTCTGACAGCCGGACCCATATGACCATGACCATTTACTTGTGACTCTGTCTTGAAATGTTTGGTGACAGCCATGTCCCCATTAGCCCTTTGAGCCTCTTTCAAAACTAGCGTGCTCAGTCAGGCGCAATTACAGACACCTGTGAGGGGGTGGGGGCGCTCTGTGGGGAGGTCAACCATCCAGAAAGTAAGGATTGAGAAGTGAAGGGGTAAAGAATTCCTTTTGCCTTTTCTGCAACCTGGTGATTCACCCAGTGCCTTCTCTGAAGAACAGAACCAGCTCCTCAACTCACTGCTGGCAGAACTCCAAACAATTACAGGGTGGTGTGGGCCAGATAGGAGCCTGCCCATGACCCATCTGCCAGGTCAAGAAAGGCAAGAGAGCAGCTCCCTGGATGATTTGAATATTGAGAACAATTCCATCTTGAGCCCTAACCTCTCTCTCATTTGGGGAGCACATTTTAATTTGCTCCTCTTCCTAAAAGGATCTTTAAAACAGGCAGTTGCAACTCAACCAAGAACTTTAAAAAACAACAATCATACAGGGTGTGCTTCGAACTAAATTTTTCTCAGCCGATGATGATTGGACTGGTTTACAGAAGAGGGTGTGATCTTCGGTACTCTGGAAGAGGCAAAGGCATAAGCCCCACCCATAGGTTTTTGGCCAGATGTATTGAATTAAACCATGGACAGTTTAGTTCAGTGAGTGTTCTGCTTTCCAGTAGGTAAGTGCCAGAGAAGAACTGGATTGTCTAAATTTCATAAAACTGTTTGGTTAAAAGATGAATTTTGGTTCACCTAAGGACCTCCCAGACAGTCTGTGTCTGAAGAGTCAGGGCTGAACTGGGCACTAAACCCTGGTTTCTTCCAGTTGATGTGTCTCTTGTGGAGCTGAGTAGGGCTAAATGTTTCTCGAGCACATTTCAATTGTACATAGTTTTCCTGGCTGTGACTCTTCTCCACCTCTCTCCTGCCTCCTCTGGGCAAGGTCGCTTTGGATGGCTTCAGCCAGACCTTGATGCCCCACTGTTGAGACCAAGATGAGGCACAGTGATGAGAGGTATTCATTCCATGCCTGCTTAGGAAGTCCATCAGGAAACAGGACCCAACTTGCTCAAAATGAGGAGAGCATTTAACATAAGAGAAGAAGGAGGATTTACTATCAGCTTAGAAGGGGTGGAAAACAGATCACTCACCAGAATTGTAAAGAGGTGGAATCCTGTTTACAAGAGGGGTTGATTGAGACAGACGGGGTGTAACTATGAATAAACGAAGACACCTCCTATCCTGGGCTGAAGAGAAGGCCTCTGTCTCATGAAACATTGATCCACAGGCTTCTCCAAATCCCTTTTCAATGAGTAATACATTACCCCAGCTGGCTTTGGTTCTGCACTTTGATACAGTGACTCACCCTGTAGGGCCAGTGATGGGGGGGACCACTGAGTTAAATATTCTGTCATTTTTCTTAATGTGCCTCTTTAGAAACTCTTCTAAATTAAAACCAAAACCCACAATAAAAATGTACAGTTACAACAATTACCAAACAGGTATCTATCAGTACTGACCGAGCAATCAGTCCCAGCATGGCAGTGAGGACCACCAATCCATACAAAAAGTTTGCCAAAATCCATGCAGAGTAACTTCGCTCCACAGATAGACTGATTCTAACCTGTTCCTTTCTATGTAGAAAAAGGAAGTGAAGCCTTTTGTGAAATTTTAACTTGGGAGTGCCTTAAATATAAACTTACCGTTGGTACCAGTCATTTCATTACTGCACCCCAAGTCCATGAAAGTGAACTGAAATTTTTTTTTTATATTTTATTTATTTATTTGACAGAGAGAGAGATCACAAGTAGGCAGAGAGGCAGGCAGAGAGAGAGGGAGAAACAGGCTCCTCACTGAGCAGAGAGCCTGATGCGGGGCTCGATCCCAGGACCCTGAGATCATGACCTGAGCCGAAGGCAGAGGCTTAAACCACTGAGCCACCCAGTCGCCCCGAACTGAAATATTTTTAAGAAAAGTGGCACAAGGGCTCCTGGGTGGATCAGTTGGTTAAGCATCTGCCTTCGGCTCAGGTCATGATCCCAGGGTCCTGGGATTGAGGCCCCTATCAGGCTCCCTGGAGAGCCTGCTTCCTTCACTCCCTCTGCCTATTTGTGCTCTTTCTCTCTGTCAGATAAATAAATAAAATCTAAAAAGAAAAAAGAGAGAGAGGAAGGAAGGGAGAGTGGGAGGGAGGGAAGGAAGGAAGGAGGGAGGGAGGAAGGGAAGGAGGGAGAGAGGAAAGAACTCTGCAAGAAGATGTCCCCCTGGCCTTTAAGGAAAGGCTGGCCTCAGCTATTATCAGTCCCCATGGTACCATCCAAAACTTGGGGCTAGCAGGCAGATGCAACAGCTAAGTGCTGATGGAGTGCTGAGTAATTCAAGCAGGATCTGCAGAGAGCTGGGTCAGCACTAATTAGTACCTTTAAGTTAGTGAGTACTTTTGCGTGTAGTGCTCCTCCCCGAACCCCCAAATCTTTATTATGTGCTAAACATCTGGTGAATTATTCAGGTGAATAAGCTACTCTTTATTAGAGAACACATACAAACATGTTTCGGGTGATTTGAGAACTACACATCTAATCCTACGGCAAACTAGGTTGGTTTTGTTTTGACCTTTTTTGGTGAGGTTGTGCAAGAGTTGGTGTTTGCTCAAGAAGAGATTTAAGACTGATGCCTTACCTGGGACCCAAAGAAGTCTCCCAAATTCTGTCCTGACTAGTCACTCCTATATTGTGTTCACTTTGTCTTTTCCAGTGCAGACCACCCGGAGGAGAAGATGGATTGGAGCACACTACAGACTATTCTGGGGGGTGTCAATAAACACTCCACCAGTATTGGGAAGATCTGGCTCACAGTCCTCTTCATTTTTCGCATTATGATCTTGGTAGTAGCCGCAAAGGAAGTGTGGGGAGATGAGCAAGCCGATTTTGTCTGCAACACTCTACAACCTGGGTGCAAAAATGTGTGCTATGATCACTATTTCCCCATCTCTCACATCCGACTCTGGGCCCTTCAGCTGATCTTCGTGTCCACACCAGCTCTCTTGGTGGCCATGCACGTTGCCTACCGGAGACATGAGAAGAAAAGGAAGTTCATTAAGGGAGAGATAAAGAGCGAATTTAAAGACATTGAAGAGATCAAAAGCCAGAAGGTCCGCATTGAAGGGTCCCTGTGGTGGACCTACACCAGCAGCATCTTCTTCCGGGTCATCTTTGAAGCGGTCTTCATGTATGTCTTCTATATCATGTATGACGGGTTCTCCATGCAGCGTTTGGTGAAATGCAACGCGTGGCCTTGTCCCAATACAGTGGACTGCTTTGTTTCCAGGCCCACGGAAAAGACTGTCTTCACGGTTTTTATGATTGCAGTGTCTGGAATTTGCATACTGTTAAATGTCACTGAATTGTGTTATTTGCTAATTAGATATTGTTCTGGAAAGTCAAAAAAACCAGTTTAACACATGACCCAGCCAGCAGATAAAAGAGAGGGAGGAAAGGATGAGGCACAGGTGCTTTGCTGTCTAGGCACGGTCACCAGCATTTCCCAAGATCAAGATTCTTATCTTAAAGGCAACCATTTGCAACGGCTCTAGATCTCAGTGAAACTCCAGATGCCTCCAGCAGAGCTTTACTCTCCTGAAGCTTGAAAACAAAGGCATAATTCTATGCCTATACTATTTGTACTACAATTAGTTCCAGTAAAACCCCATGCTGGAAGGGGTTGTGGGTGTAGGTACTCTCAAATTTTAAATAAAGGACATCAGCATTTGTTTCTCTATCTTTGAGGAAAGGAGAGAAACTCTGAGTTCTAAAGAGGTTGCTGAGAAGTTTGGGTTTCTTCCCTTAGGGCTCCCTTTGCCATATTCCCTGAATTAAAGGTGAACATAGAGATCGTTGATTCTTTTATTCGCTTGGAAAGTTTTAGTCTCTAACAATGGGCAGGCTTATCTAATGCTTCAAACTCTGTCATGCTTTTTTTTTTAAGTGAAAACTTTAAAATGGGTATGTTTTTTTGATCTGCAAGATGTTATGAAGCCGTTAGATGTTCTTCATATTTCAAAGGCTCAGATTATGATATGTGTGCAACTAGACACTATCACTGAATTTAAAATATGGCCTTTCAGTTTTGAAAAACTTGCAATGCCTGAGAAGCTGTTTGCTCTATTGTGGTATGTAGCACATGAAAGCATTTCAGCCTCTCACACGTGAAACCACCTAGAAGTACTTAGTGATGGCTTATAATAGCAAAAGGCCTCGTTTCCAAAATTTAGGTGTAATTCTGCATGAGAAATGTGGACTGGAAGGACCACCAACCACCCCCAACTACAGGCTGGCGCAAGACACCCTCTTTCCTTTACAGTGTTTGCCTTTTCCATTACTGTAGTAAATGGTAGGAACACTGATTTAAAGAGGTTGCTTGGGAATATTGTATTGCCACTGTACAATTTAATGGTGCGGAACAAAATGGAGCTCCAGAGGAGTAGTTACTATATTTTAAAGAACAGATGAAAAGACTAGACTCTAAATTCTGATGATTAAAAATGACTTTCATCTACTTCAAAAGTTTGTTTGCTTCCCATTTCAGTTTTCTTAAGTGAAAATAGAATTGATAGACCTTTATTTTTAAATAGAAACTAGAGTTTAGAAAAATACTTAGCTGTTCTATAGGACAAATTGAACCCTAAAATTATCATTGTGCTTGACGTGGTTTCCAAAACATGGTACTTGACGTATTTTAATGAGGGTAAACATTTTCCTGTTGCCAAGAATAGCATTGTAAAAACATTTTGTAATAATAAATAACAGCTTTCATTACATGCTTGTAACTAAAATAATTTTGTAATGTCTCAAATGTCACTTAAAATATTAAAATATAATTAATTCATAGAATAGCTATTTAAAATCAATTATAGTTTTTAATAGAAGAGCAAATTTTAAATTTTATCTATAGCCTGTTTTGTATGTTAATATTTTCTCTTTTGTAACCCCAGATGGTTAAGTTACCAGGGTATCCGTCTACCACTCTGGGATTCTTCTACCCACTTACAGAAAAGTCTCTGTTACAGAAAACTTGACCGGGTAGGGAGAAGGAGAGATTATTTTGGTCTCACCACATGCTCCCCTCAAACAGGTTTTTGACAAACACACATGCAGTGTGATGTGTGGACTGGCTTTGTAAACTGGAGAATGCCAAGATGGGTTTAGGTGACCCGTTTCGCTCCTAGAAGAATCATGAAAGCTGACGCTTAAAAACGTGATTCATGGTAAAGTTTGGCCAAGGCATGAGAAAAATTCTATAAGGTGTCTTTTCTAAGGGATTTTATTTCTGTATATTTGTATGTAATCAAAGCTGGTCTTGTGAAACTGCTTTTTCTTCCTTAGTGCCCTCTTCTATGGGAAATAAGCCCGACAGATCAGCCTGTCCCTGTGTGTGTGTGTGAGTGCCTGCTGGAAGGCCTGCCTGGCCCTCAAGTGTTCTCCCCCATCAGCCAACAATGCTTCCATCCTTTCAGTAGAATGAACCTTCAGCCCAAGGACCTCAAAGTGTTTTACACATTAATACTTAAGAATATTTTTATGGAGAACCACACACCATACACTTTTTTAATGGATTTAAGAGGACAAAAAAACAGGGGTGCCTAGGTGGCTCAGTCAGTTGAGCAGCCAACTCTTGATTTGGGCTCAGGTCATGGTCTTGGGTCATGGGATGGAGCCCTGCATCCGGCTCTGTGCTCAGGGGCGAGGTCTGATTGAGATTCTCTCCCTCTCCCTTTCCCTCTACCCCGCCCCCACTATCTCTTTCTCTCTCTTTAAAATAAATAAATCTTAAAAAAAAAAAAAAGACAAAAAACAGCCAACTTTCATCCTAGTAATAGAAAGGGGATAAAAAATGTCCCTGGCCATCTTCCACAGTGCTCTGCATGCAGCCTGTTAAAACAGCACATGATTTTTTAAATAGATGTGTTCACTCTTGAAAGCTATGAAGATTATTACTCTCAAGGTTTTAAAAAACTGGGTCAAAGTAATTACAGATTACTGCTGACCACTTTTAAGAACTTAAAGAGAGGTCCAGCCACATGCCTGAAAATTAAAGTTTGAACTCTGAACTTGAATTTAATCCTCAATATATATCTCAAATTCATCATTCGTGCTAGGTAAGAGAAAGCTTTGCCCGTTGGTCCTTCTGTGTCTGGTTGGCTGCATCAAGGCCAGAGCCTCACTCGCCTCACACAAGCCAGCCTCCAGGAGGGCCTCGGCACCTGCAGAACCTCAAGGTATGTGACCTTGGGAGCTTATGAAGCCCCAGGTGCAGTCCAGCTGCTACTTCTACCTGCAGTAGACTAGCACTGGTGGTCTCAACTCTTCTGTAAATATCCAACTGTCAAAGGTGAATTGCAAGTAGTATGAGTGAATCAGGGCCAACTTCAGAGGACAAAGTTACTATTCCCAGGGCGGTCTGGCCTGAGCTGCCCAGCGCTGCTATCACTGACCTCAGCGGTCAAGTAGACAGCAACAGGCAACATGCTGAGAAGGGTTGATGGTGGGTAGACTGGAGCTCACTTATTTTCTCTGGACCTCAGTTTTCTCGTCTTAAAATGGGCTTACTGAATACTTCCCAAGTTTACTGGCAACCAAATTTGATAAGTGACATAAAAGCTTGCTATGTCGTAAAATGCTAAGTAAAATACTGCCATCTCTTTTCCATAAGATAGATCCCAAGCTGGAAAGATGATCGGTGGTATTTTAGATAGAAATGACTCCTGCAAAGCTTGATAAACTGGCTGGGTGCGAATTCACAGCACAAAAAGGGTGGTAACAGCAATGCTGCTCTACTGAAAGAAAAGTCCACAGGGCCATAAAGTTTCCATTCATCTAGAGTCTCTATAGCCAAATGTTTTATGCATATGATCTCATTTTGCCAGCTGCCCTGCCACAACAGTCTTTCATTCTTTTGAATGGACAGGAACAGCACCCCTCTGGGAGGTAACATCCTACTCAAAGGCCAAGAGCAGACAGTCCTATCACACAAAGAGTGTGGTGGGTTGAACTACTAGAATTCTCCCAATGGGCTTAATTCCAGAAGCTAGTTGCCAAAACCATAGGGACTCCCCATCTTCCCCAGTGTTGATAGGGTTAAGAAGGAGTCCTGAAGTCTTGAGGCGCTCCATTCCATTTCTGTGCATCTTGAATTATTCATTTACTCAGCCAATATTTACGGAGTACCAACTGAGTGCCAGGAACTACTGGGCACCGGGACTGCAAACAAAAGAAAATCTCTGCCTTCATGTTGAAGGAGGCAGACTACAAACAAATCCCTGTCCATTATATATGCTGCAGATAAGTGCAACAGCGGAAAAACAAAAGTGCATAACGGAAATAGGAAGGGCCAGAGGCAATGAGAATCGCTGTTCAGTATAGGGTGGTCAGGGAATGCCTCTCTGCTAAGAGCCTAGAATAAATGGAGAAGAAAGCCGAACGGGTATCTCAGGGAAGAGTCATCCAGGGAGAGAAAGGCCGGTACACCAGAGTCAGGGACAGAATGGGAAGAGATGAGGCCAAATAAGGCGGAGGAGTGGGAGGGGGGTGGTTTGCTGATAGTACAGACCGCCTGGGGCTGGAGGTCATCAGAAGAATTCCTCATTGTGCTCAAATCTGCCTGTTTATAACACCAGCTCACCAGCATCTGTTCTGCCCTCTGGTGGACCCAAAGTAAGTCTATTTTCCACTTAATAACCTTAAATAGCTGAGAACAGATCCCAGTTCAACCCCAACCTGATTTTCCAGCTCCACATTTCCCTGTTGGTCATACATTCGTTCATCAGTATTAAGCAACTACTGTGTACCAACCTACTAGGTACCAGTAAATAAGAAAGAAAAAAAAACAGGGGCACCTGGGTGGTTCAGCTGGTTAAGCGTCTGCCTTCAGCTCAGGTCATGATCTCAGGGTCCTAGGGTTGAACCCCACATCGGGCTCCCTGCCCAGCGGGAGTCTGCTTTTCTCTCTTCCTCTGCCTCTCCCCTCCACTCATGCTCTGTCTCTCACTTTCTCTCTCTTAAATAAATAAAACATGTTCTCTAACCTCTGGTGGTCAAGCAGTGGTAACAGTACCAGGAGTTTGCAAGCTCCTCCTCAGGACAGGGGGTATATTCTTCAGTACACCAATGTCCTCCAGAAGGGAGATGCGGCCCTCCAGCATGGCCCAGCACTGGGGTGACTCTTCTAGACACATTGACTCAAGTGAGCTTTTTGAACGCTCATCACCTTTTCCTCACTTTCAGTTACAAGACCACCAAGGTGATTTATGTAATTACAGAATTAATATATAAATATATTTGCACTGAAAATTAAATGCAGAAGTAAATAAACTCAAATGTGAAGGTCTCATTTCACAGCGCTGCTTAGAAGTACTAACTTCTCCATGTAAACGCATCCAGTCTTTTCGCTACGTGATTGCAGTTACTTCTGTACAGATACACATGCACATACATAACCACTTAGCATATCCTGCATATTTTTTTCTGTGATAGCCTCTCACCTGGTAATATGCTTTGGAAATCTTTCCACGTCAGTATGTATAAATCTAACTTGTTCTTTTTAACAGATATACAGTATTCTGTAGAATGACTGGGTCATAAATTGTTGAACCATAGCCTTGTTCATGAACAATGCACTGGTTCCAAGTTTTCAGACTACTCCCTCTCCCCTTTCCTTCCCGCTGCCCTGCCCCCACCTCCTACCAAACTTTGTACATGAGCATTTTTCCAACCTAAACGCAGGCCTCTACATTTTCCCTGTTGAATTTCATTTTGCTGATTTTGGCTCATCCCTCTAGCCCATCCAGATCTTTCTGAGCCCTGTATTCAGATTATTGGCAATTCCTTCCAACTTTATGTCATCTGTCAGTTTAATTAGCCTGCTTTCTCTATAGTTATTTAAGCCAATAAAAATATTTCCTTCCAGCTCAACGTCAGTTCATCTTATCAGCATGATTTGAGTTTGGAGTTTTAAGGATAAATGTACTTAGCTGCATCTAATTCACAAGTTTTTATCTTAATAGTAAGGATATTATGACAGACTTTGAGTATCTTACAAAAATACTTAAGAATAGTTATCATTTCATTATCCATTTTAAAAACACATTTATTAGCTCCTCCTATGTGCAGAGCATTGTTCTAAGCCCCTGGTGAGTGCAAAGATGATTTTAAAGGGTCACAATGCAGAAAGAAGATGTGTATGACATGGTTCTTTTACAAAACAGTACAGTATGGAACCAGCTGGATGTGGCAGGCACACCAAAGCACCACAGAAAGAGTTCAGGGTGTGAAATAGTTTCTTTTAGGGACCCACATAAACAAAAAGCTAAATCATGAAAGATGGCAGACTTTTGCCATAAAAAGACCTGAGACTAGTAGTTAGTTTGACTGCTTCCATTTCCTTGAGAAGCTAAATAACTTACCAAAGACTTTTTCTACCACTCCATGTTTCTCAGAAGCCCTTAGTCCAGACTAGAATAGAACCCCCAGAGATGTGGAAAGCCTCTCTCTGCTGCCATCTGCTGCCAACCAGGGTAACTACAGGGCGGGGCTTCCCTCCGGAATGGCGATGGCTATGGCTGGGGCGGGGGCGGTGGAAAGATTAGCCCAGGGCTCCCGCCAACAGCAGTTTTCTTTAAAAACCCCTACACCATTTGTATGTCTTCTTTGGAGAAGTGTCTATTCATGTCTTCTGCCCATTTTTTGATGTGATTATGTTTTTGGAGTGTTGAGTTTGAGGAGTTCTTTATAGATCTTGGGTTAATCATCATTAGCCATCAGGGAGATTCAAATCAAAACCACATTGAGATATCACCTTACACCAGTTAGTGTGGCCAAATTTAACAAGACAGTAAACAACAAATGTTGTGAGAATGCAAGCTGGTACAGCCACTCTGGAAAACAGGATGGAGGTTCTTTAAGAAATTAAAAATGCCTTATTGTATGGTGTAAGAGAATGGTCAAGTTTCAATCTTTTATACATAGCTGTCCAATTTTCCCAGTACTGTTTATTGAAGAGAATGTCTTTTTTCCACTGTATATTTTTTTCCTGCTTTGTCGAAGATTATTTGACCACAGAGTTGAGGGTCCATATCTGGGCTCTCTACTCTGTTCCACTGGTCTATGTGTCTGTTTTTATGCCAGTACCACGCTGTCTTGGTGATCACAGCTTTGTAGTAAAGCTTGAAATCAGGTAACGTGATGCCCCCAGTTTTGTTTTTTCTTTTTCAATATTTCCTTAGCAATTCAGGGTCTCTTCTGGTTCCATACAAATTTTAGGATTCTTTGTTCCAGCTCTTTAAAAAATACCGGTGGAATTTTGATCGGGATGGCATTGAAAGTACAGATTGCTCTAGGCAGTATAGACATTTTAACAATGTTTATGGATAAAAGACCTCAATGTGAGGCAGGGATCTATCAAAATCCTAGAGGAGAACATACGCAGTAACCTCTTCAACATCGGCTACAGGAACTTCTTTCAAGATATGTCCCCAGAGGCAAAGGAAACAAAAGTGAAAATGAACTTTGGGGACTTCATCAAGATCAAAAGCTTCTGCACAGCAAAGGAAACAGTCAACAAAACAAAGAGGCAACCCACAGAATGGGAGAAGATATTCGCAAATGACACCACAGACAAAGGGCTGATATCCAAGATCTATAAAGAACTCCTCAAACTCAACACACACAAAACAGATAATCACGTCAAAAAAACGGGCAGAAGACATGAACAGACACTTCTCCAAAGAAGACATACAAATGGCTGATAGACATACGAAAAAATGTTCATCATCATTAGCCATCAGGGAGATTCAAGTCAAAACCACATTGAGAGACAAACAAAAGCCCAGGGCAAGACGGCTTCCCAGAGGAATTCTACCAAACATTTAAAGAAGAACTAATTCCTATTCTCCTGAAACCATTCCAAAAAATAGAAATGGAAGGAAAACTTCCAAACTCATTTTATGAGGCCAGCATCACCTTGATCCCAAAACCAGACAAGGATCCCACCAAAAAAGAGAACTACAGACCAATATCCTTGATGAACACAGATGCAAAAATTCTCACCAAAATACTAGCCAATAGGATTCAACAGTACACTAAAAGGATTATTCACCACGATCAAGTGGGATTTATTCCAGGGCTGCAGGGTTGGTTCAACATCCGCAAATCAATCAATGTGATAGAACACATAAATAAAAGAAAGAACAAGAACCATATGATACTCTCCATAGATGCTGAAAAAGCATTTGACAAAGTACAGCATCCCTTCCTGATCAAAACTCTTCAAAGTGTAGGGATAGAGGGCACATACCTCAATATTATCAAAGCCATCTATGAAAAACCCACCGCAAATATCATTCTCAATGGAGAAAAACTGAAAGCTTTCCCTCTAAGGTCAGGAACACGGCAGGGATGTCCATTATCACCACTGCTATTCAACATAGTACTAGAAGTCCTAGCCTCAGCAATCAGACAACAAAAAGAAATTAAAGGCATCCAAATCGGCAAAGAAGAAGTCAAACTATCATTCTTTGCAGATGATATGATACTATATGTGGAAAACCCAAAAGACTCCACTCCAAAACTGCTAGAACTTGTACAGGAATTCAGTAAAGTGTCAGGATATAAAATCAATGCACAGAAATTAGTTGCATTTCTCTACACCAACAACAAGACAGAAGAAAGAGAAATTAAGGAGTCAATCCCATTTACAATTGCACCCAAAACTATAAGATACCTAGGAATAAACCTAACCAAAGAGGCTAAGAATCTATACGCAGAAAACTATAAAGTACTCATGAAAGAAATTGAGGAAGACACAAAGAAATGGAAAAATGTTCCATGCTCCTGGATTGGAAGAATAAATATTGTGAAAATGTCTATGCTACCTAAAACAATCTACACATTTAATGCAATCCCTATCAAAATACCATCCATTTTTTTCAAAGAAATGGAACAAATAATCCTAAAATTTATATGGAACCAGAAAAGACCTCGAATAGCCAGAGGAATATTGAAAAAGAAAGCCAAAGTGGGTGGCATCACAATTCCGGACTTCAAGCTCTATTACAAAGCTGTCATCATCAAGACAGCATGGTACTGGCACAAAAACAGACACATAGATCAATGGAACAGAATCGAGAGCCCAGAAATAGACCCTCAACTCTATGGTCAACTAATCTTCGACAAAGCAGGAAAGAATGTCCAATGGAAAAAAGACAGCCTCTTCAATAAATGGTGCTGGGAAAATTGGACAGCCACATGCAGAAAAATGAAATTGGACCACTTCCTTACACCACACACGAAAATAGACTCCAAATGGATGAAGGACCTCAATGTGAGAAAGGAATCCATCAAAATCCTTGAGGAAAACACAGGCAGCAACCTCTTTGACCTCAGCCGCAGCAACATCTTCCTAGGAACATCAGCAAAGGCAAGGGAAGCAAGGGCAAAAATGAACTACTGGGATTTCATCAAGATCAAAAGCTTTTGCACAGCAAAGGCAACAGTTAACTAAACCAAAAGACAACTGACAGAATGGGAGAAGATATTTGCAAACGACATATCAGATAAAGGGCTAGTATCCAAAATCTATAAGGAACTTAGCAAAGTCAACACCCAAAGAACAAACAATCCAATCAAGAAATGGGCAGAGGACATGAACAGACATTTCTGCAAAGAAGACATCCAGATGGCCAACAGACACATGAAAAAGTGCTCCACGTCACTCGGCATCAGGGAGATACAAATCAAAACCACAATGAGATATCACCTCACACCAGTCAGAATGGCTAAAATTAACAAGTCAGGAAATGACAGATGCTGGCGAGGATGCGGAGAAAGGGGAACCCTCCTCCACTGTTGGTGGGAATGCAAGCTGGTGCAACCACTCTGGAAAACAGCATGGAGGTTCCTCAAAATGTTGGAAATAGAACTACCCTAGGACCCAGCAATTGCACTACTGGGTATTTTCCCTAAAGATACAAACGCAGTGATCCGAAGGGGCACATGTACCCGAATGTTTATAGCAGCAATGTCCACAATAGCCAAACTATGGAAAGAACTTAGATGTCCATCAACAGATGAATGGATAAAGAAGATGTGGTATATATACACAATGGAATACTATGCAGCCATCAAAAGAAATGAAATCTTGCCATTTGTGACGACATGGATGGAACTAGAGGGTATCATCCTTAGTGAAATAAGTCAATTGGAGAAAGACAACTATCATATGATCTCCCTGATATGAGGATGTAGAGATGCAACATGGGGGGTCGGGGGATAGGAGAAGAATAAATGAAACAAGATGGGATTGGGAGGGAGACAAACCATAAATGACTCTTAATCTCACAAAACAAACTGGGGGTTGCCGGCGGGAGATGGGGTTTGGAGAGGGGGAGGGAGTTATGGACATTGGGGAAGGTATGTGCTATCGTGAATGCTGTGAATTGTGTAAACCTGGTGATTCACAGACCTGTACCCCTGGGGATAAAAATACATTATATGTTTATTAAAAAAGAAAAAAAAAAAAGAAAGGATGAATACCCAACTTTTGTAGCAACATGGATGGGACTGGAAGTGATTATGCTGAGTGAAAGAAGTCAAGCAGAGAGAGTCAAGTATCATATGGTTTCACTTATTTGTGGAGCATAACAAATGATATGGAAGACATTGGGAGATGGAGAGGAGAAGGAAGTTGAGGGAAATTGGAAGGGGACGCGAACCATAAGAGACTATAGACTCTGAAAGACAACCTGAGGGTTTTGAAGGGGCGGGGGTGGGAGGTTGGGGGAACCAGGTGGTGGGTAATAGGAAGGGCACGTATTGCATGGAGCACTGGGTGTTGTGCAAAAACAATGAATACTGTTATGCTGAAAAAAAAAATAAATAAATTTAATTTAAAAAAACCACATTGAGATACAAGCTTCCACCAGTTGGAACGGTCAAAATTAACAAGACAGGAAACAACGTGTGTTGGAGAGGATATGGAGAAAGGGGAACCCTCTTACACTGTTGGTGGGAAAGCAAGTTGGTGCAGCCACTTTAGAAAACAGTGTGGAGATTCCTTAAGAAATTAAAAAGAGAGCTACCCTATGACCCTGCAATTGCACTACTGGGTATTTACCCCAAAGATACAGATGTAGTGAAAAGAAGGGCCATCTCTACCCCAGTGTTCATAGCAGCAATGACGACAGTCCCAAACTGTGGAAAGAACCAAGATGTTCTTCAACAGATGAATGGATAAAGAAGATATGGTCCCTAAATACAATGGAGTATTATGCCTCCATCAGAAAAGATGAAAACCCAACTTTTGCATCAACAGGAACAGGTCTGGAGGAGATTATACTGAGTGAAATAAGCCAAGCAGAGAAAGTCAATTAGCATATGGTTTCACTTACTTGTGGAGCATAATGGATAACATGAAGGACACTGGAGAAGGAAGGGAAAAGTGAATTGGGGGAAATCGGAGGGGGGATGAACCATGAGAGACTGTGAACTCTGAGAAACAAACTGACGGTTTTGGAAGGAAAGGGGGTAGGGAGTTGAATGAGCCTGGTGGTGGGTATTAAGGAGGGCACATATTGCATGGAGCACCGGGTGTGGTGCATAAACAATGAATCTTGGAACACTGAAAAAACAAAATTAAATTAAAAAATAAGGGGCACCTGGGTGGCTCAGTGGGTTAAGCCTCTGCCTTCGGCTCAGGTCATGATCTCAGGGTCCTGGGATGGAGCCCCACATCGGGCTCCTTGCTCAGGGGGGAGCCTGCTTCCCCTCCTCTCTCTCTGCCTGCCTCTCTGCCTACTTGTAATCTCTCTGTCAAATAAATAAATAAAATCTTTTAAAAAAAATTAAAAAACAAAAAATAAAAACCCCTACACCTAAACAGCCACATTTACCCTTCATAAAAACCTCATTGCTTTCATTGCTCTGAGTTTTTATTTCCAATTTGTAGATATTCAGCCATTGTTGTTTTGTTAGGGTAACCATAAAAAATTCACACATAAACATAAAATGGTTAATATGGTAAATTTTATGGTACATATATTTTACTAACTTTTTTTTTTAAAGACTCTATTTATTCAACAGAGCCACAAGCAGGCAGAGAGGCAGGCAGAGAGAGAGAAGAAGGGAAGCAGGCTCCCCGCTGAGTGGAGAGCCCTATGCGGGGCTCGATCCCAGGACTCTGAGATCATGACCTGAGCTGAAGGCAGAGGCCCCAACCCACTAAGCCACCCAGGCGCCCCTTACCATAACTTTTTAAAGTGAAAAAGAAAGATCTCTTTTCTCAACACAAGAGACAATGGATGGTATCCATGGAAAAACACCAATTGTGATCACTGTGTGTTTAGAAGTATTTTGAACTCAGATGCACATCACATACTGCTCATGTCTTTATCCTATTTTATTAGTGCTATAATGCCCCAGAACAAATTCCTAAGCCTATAGATATTAACCATAAACATTAATAGGACAAGTCTGAACACATAGCTGAGACCTTCCCTGCCCTATGAAAAACAATCGTGTTCAAGTCTGATCAAGTCATTTAGGAAAGAAGTACCAGAAAATTACTCTGCCTCAAATTCAAGTGACATGATGGAAGTGAACTTTCCCAGTCTCAAAAATATGTAAAGTGCTCTCTGTAGAGAATATTATCAATATTCTCTCTGTAGAAAATATTATGAATTAAAAACTATTATTGTCAGGAATAGTGATAAAAATGGTTGGGGTGAGGGGAACCTCCCATGGTACGCTCTTAAAGACTCAACTTTCTCTAAGTTCCTCTGTTGTTGTTAATTCCCCTAGCAACATATTTCCTTAAGCTGGTATGAATTAGAACTCATTATATTAATCTGGTCTAGTTTTCATGTCTATCCCAAACAGAAGCAGAATTTTTAAAAATATTTGATTTATTTTTATTTGACAGAGAGAGAGAGATCACAAGTAGGCAGAGAAGCAGGCAGAGAGAGTGGGAGAAGCAGGCTCCCTGCTGAGCAGAGAGTCCAATGTGGGGCTTGATCCCAGGACCCTGGAATCATGACCTGAGCCGAAGGCAGAGGCTTTAACCCACTGAGCCACCCAGGTGCCCCCAGAAGAAGAAATTTTAATAGTAATCATATCCTCTATATCCACAAGCATATGGGGAATTGGAAGAATTTGCTTCCAATAGCCAGCAAACTTCCAGCTGTATAAATGGTACAACAATTTTAATATTTTTCATAGGATTTTCATTCTTAAGTCTTTTACCACCTCTGAGGGGCACCTATTGGTTAAGTGTCCAACCCTTGGTTTCAGCTAATGTCATGATCTCATGGTTGTGAGATTGAGCCTGGAGTTAGGCCCTGCACTGGGCGTGGAGCCTGCTTAAGATTCTCTCTCTCCCTCTCTCTCTGCCCCTCCCCCAACTCCTTCTCTCAAAAAAAAAGGCTTTTACCACCTTTGGGTTTCCAAAACCATACTCCAGTGCTGTAGGAAGTAGCAACGTCAACGTCTTTACGAAACACAGGGAATGAACACCTGTTGTTGTCTGCTTGTTTGTTTTTAGTGATTTCCTTTCGGCTCTTTCTGCTTTGTAATGAAGGTTTTGTTTATCGGCCTGGAAGATCGTCACGGGTTTAGCTAAACTACTGCAGGGTGCTGCTGCCTCAGCGTCTACTCTGTCTGGCCAAGTGGCCTGTGGGAGCCTTAAGCTGACCCTAGCCCCTCACGCAAGCCCATGCTCTCAACAGCAGCTGCGGAGCCACAAGTAAATCGAACTAAGTTCCCGACATGACCTTCCCAGCCTTGTATTAAACAGTCTCCCTCCTCCCAGGGTCTTCCCCTTTTGTGTGCCCTACATCGGAGGGCACATAGAGCTTACCAAAACCTGGCTCTTTTTGGTTTGAATTGACCAATCCAAACTTAGCCCGGGATTCCCAAAACACTCTACTCATGGACCCTAATAAAGGCATGTGCCCCAGGTCCTGCCTCTCTCTCTGCCTGTACCTCGCCTCGACTTCCCCGTGTTGCTCCTCAAGGTACGCTGAGTACAGGCCTCACAATCTGTGGGTAATAAGCTTCTCTCTCTCAATTTTTCTTGTGGTCTGTGGTTGATTGCCGCTCACCCTCTGGCATAAGTGTTAATTTAACAAAGTCAGAGCAGAGTTAAGATGTGGTCCTGTCAAAAAGAGGGGGAACAGACTAGAATTGGCAAATGGCCTGCACTTTTGATTTTATGAGTCACTTATGCATGTGCATAGTACAGGAAAGCCCCACAGGCTCATGAGAAAACCCAGTTAACTCCAAGGATGAACTAAGTGAAAGAACACCAAATACTTCTAGATTCAACAACTCGGTCACAGCAAGGTTCTGCAGAAGATTTAAAAGACCGGTAACACTCAGTCCTGGGCTGTGAGACCTTGCAGAGGACGATGAGAACAGAAGAAGCGGAATAGTCATATTCCCTGTGAGGTGGGGTGAGATGGAAATAGGGGGAACACATTTCACGTAAAGGAAGGACATGAGCAAATGTGCAAAGGGGAAAGAAAAAAGCTTGAGTGTTTAGTAGAGGGTGCTGGAGGAGGATGGGAAGGTGTCTGGGGCTGGGCGGTGGAGCGAAGAGGTAAAGAGGACGGAGTTTGTTCTACAGACAGTGGGAAACCACTGAACGTTGCTGAGCTGAGGAAGCACGTGATCCAAGCAGGACTCCAGAAACGTAACTGACTCCAAGATGGTTGTAGAAGAAAGACTGAAGGGAGACAGGCACATTGTTTGGAAAGATACTGGAATAGTCAGATATAATAATATGTGGCCAAATTAATTTAGTGAAAGGCAGAAATATATATTAAATAAGGGACACCTGGGTGGTTCGGTAGGTTAAGCGTCTGTCTTCAGCTCAGGTCATGGTCCCCAGGGTCCTGGATCGAGCCCCACATCAAGATCCTTGCTCAGCGGGAAGCCTGCTTCTCCCTCTCCCTCTATCCCTTCCCCTCGCTCATGCTCTCCTTCTCTCAAATAACTAAAATCTTAAAAATAAAAAAGAAATATATATTAAATAATCTATTAATAATCATGACTTGCCAACAGATGAATTTGGAGAGCGAGAGAGTAAGACCCAACGTGACTAACTTTCATGCCTGAACAGTAGAAATTAGAAGTAAGAAATTGGGCAGAGACTCTGATACCCTCTAGGTAGGAATGTACAATTTCTTGAGCTGATTTCATGTGATACAAATGATTCACTGTAGAACAAAGTACAAGAACGGCTACCTCAGTTTCTTTCATGACCACTAGGATTCTTAAGTTAAAAGATCTCAAAGCATGTGTCTAAAAACAAAACACAAAAACCATGAAAAACTCTCCTGCTTATTTTCAGAGAAAAAGAGCTCCACCCCCAAAACTGGGAATGGCAGCCCCAGGGGCTGACCAGCACTGTTGGTTTGGGCTCTGAGCTACTTTTAAAACTGATGGTGTGATCTAATCAGAAGGTATATTTAAAGTCTGGGTTAGATAAAAGGATACATAGCTATTCTGCCACACTGTCATTGACTACACCACCACCCAGATTGGAAACATATACCCCTTTAGGAAGGCTACCAAAGCCGTTCACAAGCAGCTTTTTAAGGGTTTGTCATCAACATCAATAATACTAGCTAATACACAAGCTGCTTTATAAGTTTTAACTAACACATTTACTTCTATAAATCCATGTGAGTCTTACACATCCTTCGAGTTTGGTGGTATTATTCTAGATTCACAGGTAAAGAAATTAAGTTCAGGGAGATTAACAGACTTCTCACACAGTTATACAACTTATAATGATTACCAACATTTACATTGACTTTTTAAGTATTCAGACTAATTTTTTAAAAAAGTATCAGTATGAGAAAGCTCTTGGCAAGGTAGCTGGCACATAGTAGGTCTCCATAAAGCTAGTTTCTCGTTCTCCATGCCTGCATTTTTCTTCTACGCTGCTATTACCTCAGGAGGACCCCACATTACAGACGAGCAAACTATGCTTCGAAGTAAGAGCCGGCAAGGGGCCACATTGGGATGGGAAAGACTTCAGCCTTTTGTGACCTTCAAAGGTATAATTCAATTGGAATATATGCCCAGAAAAGCTTTTATGTGACAGGTGAATTATTTTAAGCTTCCCTAGTATTTCAACAACTGACACTCAACGTTAAGTACATTACCTGTTGTTTAAAACGGAGTAACACCAATGACTAAAACAGGTTTGGGAGGGAAATACGCTTTTCAAAAAACCCCGCCATTACAAGGTCAAGAGTATGTGTGTTTGAATTCTGAAATATTTACGCCAAGACAAATAGAAGAAAGCTGATCTTAGATCAATCCGTACACTCTCGCTTCCTCCTGTCTGGGGGAGGCAGCCACACTGGCAGGAGGAGGACGGCAGGAAGGGCCTGTGCTCTGGAGCCCCAATAAAGTGCAAACCAAGTTGTGCTTATTAAATAACTCCCTGCACCTGGGGCGCACCCTAATTTCAGATCTCGGGCTGGAATGATTCAACATGGGGAAGGGAGGCCTTAATTAATGAAAATGCTAGGCTGTTATAGGAAGTGCTGGTGATTCAGCAAGCCTTTTTACTTCTGAGTCAGTCTCAATCATAGGCATGACTGGGTTAGGATGTTTTTTTTTTAAAGGGCATAAGGCCTCATCTTCAACAACCAAAGAAGAAGTAGCAAAGTCCTCCATGAGGAAGGAATAATAACAGGTTGGTGCCTTTAACTAGGTGTAGAAGTTACAGGGGAAGCGGCAGGGATGGTGTCCAGGCCCGCAAGCCCTACGCACCATCCAGATGACAGGCAGGCATTAACAAATACTTGTCAATGTGTGTTGTGGTAGACCAGCTACCAGGCACTGAGCCTAGAGGGTCCACGAGATAACCAAGGTCCAGGCCACAGAGAACTTGGTCAGCGATAGACCTGACAAGGAGGCCAGGGCCTTGATATCTCTGGGAAATGAGCAAATGATGTCAACCATGCTACTGCTGTGCCCTAAGGATGCAGCGGAGCACCTTAGGTGCTTCACCCCAAGCCCAAGCAACTGGAGAATATGAGATCCAGGAGTTCCCAACCTAAATTCTGGAAAGAGGTGTTCCTCTCTCCTTCCCAGTCCACTCACTCAAACGATGCCTACAAAGAATTAACATGTGTTGATTGTCCTCTTAAATGCTGAAGTGCAAAGGTGAATAAGGCAGCCTGTACTGCTGGCAAGTCTTCCACTGAAATTGAAAAAAATAACCCAGAAAGACAACTATCACACAACGTAAGACATGCTCCAAGTGGGACTCCATCCCAGCACTCCTGTCTCCACGAGGGTGCTCCTGACTGAACAGCATCACAAGTGTTCTCTCCCTCTCTCATCTGTCATCCATGTCTCTCCATAAGAGGAGAGACTTAACTTAGTGCCCTCTGTAGTCTCTGTAAGCCAAGGGGTGCATTCTGGCCTGCTCTGTGCTGTGGGGTAAGCTGGCCTGGCAGGCTTGGTAGTCTGCTTGAGATTCTCTCCCTCTTCCTCTGTCCCTCTCCCCACCCTACCATCTTTCAGTAAACAGATAAATAAAATCCTTAAAAAAAAAGAAAGAAAGAAAGAAAGAAACAGTCACGTGAGGCACCTAGAATAGCAAATTCACAGAGACAGAACTTGTAATTGTGGTTGTCACGGGTTGGAAAGGGGGAATGAGAAGATGACTCTCCTGGTTTTTCAGCTCTCTGATGGCCAGGTTTCAACCTCTGACTTTCAACAATGTCAAAGGACTGAGGGGACTGTAGGGCCCCCACAGCTTCCTCCTCAACCCATTCAGGAGGCCAAGTGCTATGGATACCATCCAGTCAATGGTGTGTCCCCCTCCTCCAGCTCAACACTGAAAATGTTGACATTCAGTTATCATGTCCCACGTCTGTGGGCTTGAAGAGGTGAGCATTCTTCACCCTCTGACCAAGATATTCCAAGTGTGAGATTTGCAACCTTTCTCAGCACAGGAGGTAAAGCATTAGCCAAAAAGAACACTCCAACCTGTTCTGTTCCCTTGTTGTAACCTATACAGGGTATCCTCTGGGAATTGAATGGTCTAATCCATACCCTTTCAGCCTCTCCTAATAGCACACCACCATGTTCAACGTCACATGGCAGATGCCCCAGAAAGTCCAAGAGTTGGTACCTCAGCTTCCACAGTTGCCATTCCTTTGGATCTTCTTCTCAAGAGCCTCCCAGTCCTCCCTGCCTACAACCCTTCCTAACTTTGTACCTGACCACACAGACCCTATCACCAACACCACATCCCCTCGACTCACTGACCTTAAGACATGCTCAGCATGGTGATCCCCAGCAATGAAGTGACTCACCAAGCATTCTCTCTACAACCTGTTCCAGCTGAGGAAAATTGCACAACTGCACTTGTTACCTTCAGATCAACCTTCACTGCCAGTCTCTGTGTGACCTGGTTTTGTATAGCAGTCCGTTTACTCATTCCCAGCAGGTCTCACTCTTGTAATGACCAGTCTCTTGGTCCTGGCTCTTTCTGGGAAGATGAATTAATTCCATCTCTTCACTTTAGGGTCCACATGCATGGGTGGGGAGTGGGGGAGGATCCTCCCAGGATTTCCGGATTTCCTGTTGCTTGAAAGATAAAGTCCTGCCTTACTGGTTTGTCATCCAAGGGCCTTTTGCATCTGATGCCTCCAAACTCATATTTTCTTCCTTCATTTATGAAGTCCTTCACGCCAGCCCAAATGATCTCTTCTTGGACCTGTGGACATGCCCCATTATCTTTTTTATCAATTGTATTAAAATACACACAACATGTCATTTACTATTTTTAAGTGTATAGTTCAGCGACATTGAGTACATTCATATTGCTGTGCAGCCATCAGCACCATTCATCTCCAAAACTCTTTTCATCTTACAAAACTGAAACGTCCCTAATAAACAGCTCTCCATCTGCTCCCCCCAACCCCTGCAACCACTATTCTGTTTTCTGTCTCTATGAATTTAATCATTTGAGGTACCTCATATAACTGGGATCATATAGTATTGGTCTTTTTGTGGTTGGCTTATTTCTTAATATAACTTACTATAACTCCTTCAGAGTTCATCCATGTTGTAGCATATTGCAGAATTTCCTTCCTTTTTAAGGTGAGTTCATTATAGTTCCTTGTATGTATATACCACAGTTTGCCTAACCATTCATCTGTCAATGGATGCTGAGCTGCTTCCATGTGTCATCTATTGTAACTAATGCTGCTATTACATGGGAGTACAAATATCTCTTTGAGACCCTGCTTTTAATTCTTTTGGGTATGTACCCAGAAGTGGAATTGTTGGATCATATGGTAATTCCATTTTTTTAAATTTATTTCCACGACGTCTATATCCTTTCACATTCCCACAATAGTGCACAAGGATTCCAATTTCTCCACATCCTTGCCAGCACTTTTTATTTCCCGGCGTTTTTGTTGTTGTTGTTGTTTTTAATTAGTCATCCTAATGGGTGAGAGGTGGTATCTCATTTCTGTTTTTGAATTTCCCTGTTAGGTGATATTGAACATCTTTCCATGCTTATTGGCCATTTGTATGTCTTCATGGAGAAATGTCTGTTCAAGTCCTTCAAATTCGTTTTGCTTTTCATTGTTGAGTTTTAAGAGTTCTCTATATGTTCTGGATATTAATCCCTTATCAGATACATGACTAACAAATCTTTTCTCCCATTCTGTGGGTTTCCTTTTCACTCTGTTGGTCATGTCCTTTAACGAACAAAGTTTTTATTTATCATGAACTCCATTTGTCTGGGTTTTTTTCCTTGTGTTTCCTGGGCCTTTGGTGTCGTAGACAGGAAATCACTGTCACATCCAATGTCATGAAGCTTTAGCCCTATGTTTTGTTCTAAAAGTAACAGTTTTAGTGTCATATCTTTGATGCATTTTGAGCTAATTTTTATGTATGATATTAGGTAAGGATATAACTTCATTCCTTTCATGTAGGTATCCAGTTTTCTAAGCACCATTTGTTAAAGAAACTGTCCTTTCCTTGATTAATTATCTTAACACTCATCAAAAATGATTTGGCCATATTTGCAAGGATTTATTTCTGGGCTCTCTAATCTATTCCTTTGGTATATATATGCCAATATCATGTTGTTTTAACTACTTTAAGTTTCCAGTAAGTGTTGAAATCAGGAAATATGAGTCCTCCAACTTTGTCCTTCCCTTTCAAATTTGTTTTTCTTTTCTTTCTTTCTTTTTTTTTTTTTTTTTTTTTTGTTGAGTTCCTTGAGCTTCCATATGAATTTTAGGATGGATTTTTTTTACTTAACATCTTTTGCTCTTTGCCTTTGCTACTTTTGTATCCTTTGTCTTGGACTTCCTTTCCATCTACCATTGAAATCATTCAAAATCCAGCTCAACTCCTACCTGACTATTCCCACTCAAATTGATTTGTCCCTCCTCTGCACTCCTACTTTACTCATTTCCTGTATCACCCATTCAAGACAGCATCTGACTCTTCTCACAATCCCTTATCCCTTGATTCTCAACTCAACTGTCATCCAATCTAAAGTAGGCCTTTCTTAATAGAAACACCATGTGGTTTTTTTTCCTTCTAAAGCACTCATCATGATTAACAGTTAATTAATTTCTAAGTTAATTCTCATACATGCAGAGCCTAAGACAAATAATTCTATCAATTTTAGCATCTCTGAAATAGAGCTTTGCGTCTTAAACAGATGACATCTTACCATTATAATCATAGCTTTTATTTTGGTAGAAGTAAGTAATGGTATGTTTTATAATCAATGGTACTTTCGATTTGATGAAATGCAGGATATGTCTGCTTGTGTATTTACCTGTTTAATGATTATTTCATTAGACTGCAGTAATTCCAAGAAAAAGTTACCTGGTGGCCCAGTCAGTTAAATGTCTAACTCTTGATTTCAACTCAGGTCATGATCCCACATCGGGTTCTGGGCTCAGCAGGGAGTCTACTTGAGATTCTCTCTCTCCATCTCTCTCTACCCCTCCCAATTCTCTCTCTCTCTCTCTCTATCTCTATCTCTAAAATAAATAAATAAATCTTTAAAAAGGAAAAAGTTCCAAGAAAGCAGTGGTCAGCTCCACTCACCATGGCACCCCTAGACCTTGCTCAGTCTCTTTGACCCAGCTGTTTGGTAAATTGACAAATTATAAGTTCTTCAAGGCATCTAGTAAATACATTGGCTTCCCCAGAAGTCCCACAACTCCTAGAACAGCACTACCTGTACTCAGACAATTGCTAAGTGAACAATTTTCAAGCTAGAGAGCATCTGCTTTACTGGTCTGTGCTGTCTGACAGAAATAAAAGGATTAAACATACCTCATTCTCTTAGAGGAAAAAGCAAGGTAAGACCTGTCAACAGAACTCAATGGTTTATGCTTTCTTTTCCTTGGTAAACACTGACCTGGCCTTGGTAAGCAGAATGCTGTTTCTTAAATTTCTGCACACACATAACCTTTCATTTTGCCTTTGTGGCAACACACTTTTCCTTGGGGACGTTACAAGTCAATCATTTAAAAGTAATATCATTTTTTTTTCTCAAGAGGGTTAATGATATTATCCATTAAGAAAATGACACACACTTCTATACTCTTGGTAGCTGTTAACTATTTATAAATACATTGTCCATTCATAGCAAATAAACAAAATCCTGAATAAGCAGGAATGCAGGAAATTACATTTGTCCTCTTGTGAGGGGTCAGTGAATCCGGGTCTAGGTTCATCAAGTGTGAATACAGAGAGGCGGAGTTTGGGTCAGAGAAGCACAGACAAATTCTCCAAAACTGCCCTACTAACAAAAGGGAACTTAAAGAAGGGCAAAAGGAAGAGAGGAACAGAGATTCCTTTAACAGAAGCAAGGCTTTTTCATTTCTACCTGTTTATTCTCTGCCCAAAGTGAAATATGAGGTTATGTTTTGCAGCTGATTCTTTCAACGCTGGAAGAATTCACTAATTATGTAAACACCTCTATTCAGCGTAAGCAGCTTTTGCAAAGAAGAGGAAATAATGACATCTAAACCAGTGCTTCTCAAACTATCTGTAGTGAAAGGTTATTTTTTTCCTAATCTCTTGAAGACTGATACTTTTGTAGATTTTAATATAAATGTCACAGCAATGACAAATTGCTACAAAAGTTTCCAAGTAATAATAATGAGTGTCGTTTTTTGAGAATCATCTTCAAAACAATCCTATGTGGGTAATCTCCAATTTGTACCAATTTGGGCATATGAAGCTTGCCCAGTGCTAAAGAGCTGATGAGGGGCAGACGAGTGATTTGAACTCAGACATTCTCTTAGTTATTCTGAAAAATATATTTGTGTGATAACTGCCATGATGGCAAGGAATTTGTCAGCAGGGTTTAACTGGAAAAGTTTGCCCAGCACGGTCTCTGCTCATTCCCAACACAGTTGACAAGGGGTGGGGGAGAAGTTCTCAAAGTGAAGGCAGGGGCAGAAGACTAATCAGTGATGAGGAACTAGGTGAGGGAACTAGGACTAGGTGAGGGAAAGAAGAAATTACACATTAGGCAAAAGGAAAATTAAAAAGAGGATTGCAAAAGGGCAAGTGAGAAGAAAATGTAACCAGTAGAGACCAAAAAGAAAAAGACTAGAAAAGGAATCAAAAAGGTAATCTGTGAACAAAACCCATTTATGCGACACTGTGAAGAGCAGCACCTCCAAACTTCAGTTCCAGAAGTTTTATGGTGCTATCACGTTCTGTCCTTCCTCTAAGAGCTAAGGTTATTTTAAGGAGATGGATCAGGAAGTTCAGGACGCACCCATTCCTCTTCCGTCTCAGTCTCACTCAATGCCTGCTGGGCAGAGTCAAGTCTCAGGAACCTCCGGCCTCCCAGGGGATGACTCAAAGGCACACCCTGCTCCTCCTCCCGCACCTTACGCAAGAAGGTTCAGGCGTTCTTTTGACAAATTTCCAAAATCAACTGGGTCAGCAAATGGGTTTCATGTAATGCTTTTACACACTGTGCTAAGATAGTCTTTATTAGATCTGGATTCATCCCTTCCTTCCAGGAGGCTATCTCCCACCAGCCTTGCACAGATGCATTCCCTGACCAGGTTTTCAAAGGCATAGCTCCCACTCAAACACTCCAACTACCTCTACCACCTTACCCTGCTGGGTTTCCAGCAGCACAGACCATTACATCCTGAGGTCAGCCACTTCCTGGCAATGCCAGCAGGGCATCTGTAATGGATTGAAGCAAAAGCCATTCTCCAGTAACTTGTCCTAGGTCATAGTTGTCCCTTTGGAGGGCACACAAAACAAGCCTAAACTTTCTGGGACACACACACACACACTACTGTTTAAGAGCAAAGGTTTGAGAACCAGCAGACTCATATTAATATCTTTGCTTTGCCACTTATTATCTGTGTGACTTTGGGCAAGTTAATTAAACCTTCTGAGCCTCCATTTCTTTACTGGAAAGCTGGGGACCCTGTGAACCTCACTGGGTTCCTGTGAGGATTTCTTTTACTGGGGTATAATTGACATTACATTATATTAGTTTCAGGTATACAATGTAATGATTCGATATTTGTATATATTGCAAAATGATCACCACTATAAATCCAGTTAACATCCATTGCTCTACGTAGTTACAAAATTGTTTCTGTTGTGATAAGCACTTTCAAGATCCATTCTCCTAGCTACTTTCAAATATGCTATACAGTACTATTAACTATAGTCACCATGCTGTACATTATCTCCCCATGGCTTAATTCATTCTATAGCTAGAAAGTTGCATCTTGGACCTCCTTCACGCATTTTGTTCACCCTTTACCTTCTACCTCAGCATTAACTGTGTTGATGGGGGTGGTGAAGGTTTTACGTGTCTTTTCCTTTTTTGGATTCCACACGTAAATGAGATCGTGTAGTACTTATCTTTTTCTGTCTGACTTATTTCACTTAGCACAATGCCTCAAGGTTCATCCATATTGTCATAAATGGCAAGATAATTTATTCCTTATATGGCTTAATAATATTCCTCTGTGTGCCTATGCACGTGCCATATTTTCTTTTCCATTCATCCATTCCATGGACATACTGTGAGGATTAAATAAGCTAATATAAGGGGCGTAGGGTGGCTCAGTCTGTTAACCTTTTGACTCTTGATTTCAGTTCAGGTCATGATCTCAGGGTCATGAGATCAAGCCCCATGCTGGGCTAAGCATAGAGCCTGCTTAAGATTCTCTCTCTCTCCCTCTCCCTCTGTCCCCCATCCCCCTGCTTGTTCATGTGCTCTCTCTCTCTTAAAAAAATGAGCTCATATATGTAAACTTCTTAGCCCTGTCCCTGGCACATAGCAAGTACTCATCAAATGGACTAAGAATCTCCTCTGAGTCCTTTTTCTTAGCAAAATGTCCCTCGTCCCTTCAACTATTCCTCATACTTTGTGGTTTTCAGTCCCTGCTGCATCTTTTTAAATGGGTCAGCCACCTTTTAAATGGACAATGTCCCATTTAAACAACCCTTTGATTGGACTGTGTCCAAAACTAACTACACTCCTTGAAATATGGTCCCAATAGCAGAGGGCAGAAAGACCACACCTCCTTGTTCTGGATACTGGTTTCTAGTAAGTCTACCTCTGCTGGCACAAGACGTTTTCCAGCAACACCATCCTATTAACGCAATGGACAGGTGCTGCTATTTGCCTTGATTCATTATCTAGGAAAAAAAATTTATAACATAAAAGAGGAACTTACACTTATACCTCCTAAAAGGCATCTTTCTTTGTGCTTCAATGACCATCCTAAATGGAAGGAAATCTGAGCCACCTCAGAGGACATCAGGAATTAGGATAGAGTGAAAGATTTCAGACAAGTAACCAGGCAGGAACGTTGATGTGGGCTCCAACACTTGAGACCCACGGGTGTGGGAAAAGGAGTGGCTGCCCTTTCTTGACTCAGCTGCAAGCTATGCCCCAGGAGACTGGGTTTCATAGAGGCAAATAGCTAGGAAGGTCTTATGTACAGTGGGTTACAGAACACTCAGGAAGGGGCTTGTTACAGGTGTGGTAACAACCTGTGGGAAGGGGAAATGCTAGCAGGGAGGAAGTGTTGCTCTATGTGCAGGTGAAAATGAATGATCCTTGGGCTTTTCCAAAGGGGTCTCAGCTACAAAGCTGTAGCCTCAGCTGTGAAAATCCCATTTTCCAGGTGGCCAGGGGAGAAGTGACTGGCTGGCACGAAATGCCTTTTGATGACACCTGCAGTTGTTCCCAGTAGTTTGGAGGGGACAGACCCCTTTCCACTTATAACTTTGAAAACCCCTCATGTTAAACTCAGTCCTGAGGGAGCTAGGCTGAGTAAGAAGGCTTGACCGGGGCAGCCCATTTGCCAGAAACTATCCAGGTTCACATGCAATGAGGCTCTTTTGGCATACCAAATGCAGCGCATGCCTGAGCAAACTGCATGAAATACCCCCCACATGCTATAACCAGGAAGGGCAGAGGAACCAAAGCAGAAAATAACTCCATAACAATAAATCTCTTCTGAGGCAAATTCCAAGGTTTTCACCTTCATTGTACAGATCGCTGTCCTGTTTCTTCTGTCTTTAAGACTTGGATCCGAGACATATAATCCATTTTCCACTGAAGAACTTTGTCCTCTTGAAAAGTCATTTATCCTTTCTCTGTCTTGGTTTCCCTAATTTTCACACAGGCAAAAATCGTCCTAGAACCACAACCTGACAACTTAACAGTGCTAATAGTTCCAGATGTTACCAAAACTCTTCCTAATTTATAAATGACTAAGTTCATTCTTAGCCAAGCTCAGAAGTCTCACAAGTGTTAAATACTAGATTTAGGATCCAAAGATGTAGGCTCGTAAGCTACTTGCCAGCAGTGGGAAATGTTTGCAAACCATTTCAGCTCCACAGCTCCATTTCTTCCTCTGTAAAATGGGAAATGATCTCTATGCTTCTTTCCTCACACTTCTCTTGTGAGGCTCAAGAAAGATCAAGCACCTTGAAAACAAAGCAACAAATGTAAATGGCTATATTTTTATGTCCAGAAATAAGCCCATTCTCAACCAAGAGCAACTTTATTTCTGAAGGGCCTCAAGCACCAATGCTTCCTGACTAACCCAGCAGGCAAGACCTCCTACACACTTGCCCGTCTACAGTTCATCAACCCTTTTCCCACTTGCTTCAGAAATCATGCTCTCTTCAACCTGAAAAGATGAAACTCAGTCCCTGTCCAAGCTCCCTGTCATAACTGCTCCCCCCGCCGTAACCATTCCTTTCACAGTTTTGGGGGTCATATAGAAAGTGTGGGGGTCTTTTTCACTTTTTAAAAAATTGTGGTAAAATATGCATCACATAAAATGTACTGTTGTGAAACCATTTCCAGGTATACAGTTCAGGGTCATTAAGCACATTCAGACTGTTGTGCAATCATCACCATTATTGACCCACAGAATTCCTCTCATCTTGCAAAACTGAAACTCTGTCCCCATTAAACACTAACTTCTGATTCTCCCCTCCCCAGCCCCTGGCCACCCCCTTCCACTTTCTGTGTCTACGAGTTTGATATTCTAGGTACCTCTTATAAGTGGGATCATACAGTATTTGCCCTTCTGACTGGCTTATTTCCCTTAGCATTAATCCTTCAAATCTCATCCGTGTTGTAGCATATTGCAGAATTTCCTTCCTTTTTAAGGTTATTTCATTGTAGTTCATTGAATGTATATACCACAGTTTGCCTAACCATTCATCTGTCAATTAACTTTGGGTTGCTTCCATTTGTCAGCTATCGTGACTAAAGCGCTATGAACATGGGTACAAATACGTCTTTGAGACCCTGCTTTCGATTCTTTTGGGTATGTACCCATAAGTGGAATTGCTGGATCAGATGGTGGCTGTACCCTTTCACGTTCCTACAATAGTGTACAAGGTTTCCAGTTTCTCTACGTGCTTGTCAACACTTTCATTCCTATCTTTTTGTTAGTAGTCATCATAATGGGTGTGAGGTGGTTTCTCATTGTAGTTTTGATTTGCATTTCCCTGATGATGAGTGATGTTGAACATCTTTTCATGTGGTTATTGGCCATTTGCATGTCTTCATTGGAAAAATGTCTATTCAAATCCTTTGCCTATTTTTGAATCAGGTTATTTTTTAATTACTTATTTTTAAGACTTCTCTACTTACTCTAGATATTAATCCCCTATCCGTTTTATAATTTGCAAATATGTTCTTCCATTCTGTAGATTGTCTTTTTACTCTGTGGATAGGGTCTTTTGATGCATAAAATTTTTTAATTTTCATAAAGTCCAATTTGCCTGTTTTTCTTTTATCCCTTTACCTTCGGTGTCATATCCAGGAAATCATTGCCAGATCCAATCTCTTGTACTTTTTGTCCTATATTTTCTCTTAAGAGTTTTATTGTTTTAACTCTTACATTCGGGTCTTTCATGAACTTCGAGTTAATTTTTCATACAATGTTAGGTAAGGGTATAACTTCATTCTTTTGCATGTGACTCTCCAGTTTTCTCAGCACCATTTGTTGCAGACTGTCTTTTCCTCCAATGAATGGTTGTGGCACTCTTGTTGAAAATCATTTGACCATATGTGTGAGGGTTTATTTCTGAGCTCCGTATCCCATTCCATTGCTCTGTAAGTCTGTCTTTATGCCACTACCACTGTGGCTTTGTAGTAAGTGTTGAAATCAGGAAGCGTTTGTCCAGTCTTATTCTTTTTCAAGGTTTTTTTTTGTTGTTGTTGTTGTTCTTTGTTTTTTTGGGTTCTCCAGATTTCCTTGAGATTCCATATAAATCTTAGACTGTGCTTTTCTATTTTTGAAAAAAAATTGGGTTTTTGATAGGGATTGCAGTGAAACTGCAGATTACTTTGGGTAGCATGGACATTTTAATAATACTAAGTCTTCCAACCCCTGAAAAATAGGATGTGTTCACATATTTTTTTATGTCTTCTTTAATATCTTCTGCAATGTTTTCTAGTGTTCATTGTACAAGTCTTCACCTCCTTGGTTAATTCCCAAGTATTTTTTTGATGCTACTGTAAATTAAATTTTTAAAAAGGTATTTTTTGATGCTACTGTAAATTAAATTAATTTAAAAATTAAATTAATTACAGTAAATTAAATAGTTTTTGTAATTTTCTTCTCAGATTGTTCATTGTGTATAGAAAAGCAACCATTGGGGCACCTGGGTGGCTCAGTGGGTTAAAGCCTCTGTTTTCGGCTCAGATCATGGTCCCAGGGTCCTGGGATGGAGCCCCACATTGGGGTCTCTGCTCATCAGGGAGACTGCTTCCCTCTTCTCTGCCTGCCTCTCTGCCTACGTGTGATCTCTGTCAAATAAATAAAATCTTTTTTTAAAAAAGGAAAAGAAAAGAAAAGCAACTATTTTGTGTGTGTTGAGTTTGTGTCCTGCTATTTTGCTGAATTCATTTACTAGTTCAAATAGTTCGTGTGAGTGTATGGAATTCCTCGGATTTTCTCATATAAGACCACACAGATAACTTCTTCCTTTACAATTTGAATACTTTTTCTTTTTCTTTCCTAAATGCTCTGGCTGAAGTTTCAGTACTATATTGAAGAAAAGTGGTGAAAGTGGGTATCTTGGCCTTGTTCCTGACCTTAGAGGAAATGCTTTCAGTTTTTCAACATTGGGTATGATGTTTGCTGTGGGTTTTTTATATATGACTTTTAGTATGTTGAAGTAGTTTGTATTCCCAATTTGTTGAATGTTTTTATCATGAAAGGGTGTTGAATTTATCAAATGATTTTTCTGTGTCAATTGAGATGATCATGTGTTTTTTTTCCTTCATTCTTTGATGTGGTGCATTGCACTGATTGACTTGCATATGTTAAGTCATTCTTGCACTTCTGGAATTAATTCCACTTGGTCAATGCTGTATAATCCCCTTAGTATGCTGCTCAATTCTCTTTGCTAGTATTTTGTTGAAGATTTTCACATCAGTGTTCGTAAGACACATTCATCTATGGTTTTACTTTCTTGTAGCATCTTTGTCTGGCTTTGGTATCAGAGGAATGTTGGCCTTATATAATGAGTTAGGAAGTGTTTCCTCCTCTTCAATTTTTTGGAAAAGTTTGAGAAGGATTGGTACTAGTTCTTCTTTAAATGTTTGGCAGAATTCACCAGTAAAACCACTGGGTCCAGGGCTCTTTTAAATTAGATTTTGATTACTGTTTCAATCTCCTTAATGTATAGGTTTATTCAGATTTTCTTTCTTCATGATTTAGTCTTAGTAGTTTTTGTTTCTAGGAATTTGTCCATCTTGTCTAGGTTATCCAACTTATTGGCATACATTTTTCATAGTATTCTCTCAAAATCCTTTTTATTTCTGTTGATTTGGTAGTAATGCCCCACCTTCATTCTTATTTTAGTAATTTTAGTCTTCTTTTTTTTCCTTAGTCAGGGTAGCTAAAGGCTTGTCATTTTATAGATCTTTTCAAACACTCAACTTTTGGTTTCATTGATTTTCTCCATTCTTTTTCTATTTTCTATTTCACTCATCTCTCCTCTCATGTTTATTTCCTTCTTTGTGCTAGCTTTGAGTTTAGTTCTTCTTTTTCTAGTTCCTCCTCCATGCACATTTGTGCACAGCTCCCACAAAGCCCACTGTTCCTCCACCGCGTGTTGCTCCTTTTGCCTTTTCTGGGCATTTTGCCAGTATGGTTTTCCCAGTCCTACCTCATCCTGACTAGCCAAGCTAGGGATTGTAGAAATTTGGAAAATAAACAACAGAAGAAATGAAAGAATGGCTACAAATGAACTTCCCAGCAGATTAATCTAAAATTTCTGCATCGTGGGCACCCCACACAAACTTCACCAAAGAGAATTCAGTTAATACACTTTATATCCTTCTACTAGTTGGATATAATCATTTGTGTAAGAATAATGTAATTCTGAAAGTATTCATGAAACTGTATGCTTCAGTAATAAGATTGTAGTCGAGTCCAATTCATTTGCTTTATTGTCACTATGATTACAAAGCAAACTCCCATAGGAGATGGAATCTCAATTAGATTTAACTCTGTGCAGGAAACAAAAAAAGATTCTTTAAAATGTGTGTTATGCTGGGGTGCCTGGGTGGCTGAGTTGATTAAGCCTTCAGCTCAGGTCATGATCCCGGAGTCCTGGGATCCAGCCCTGTGTTGGGCTCCCTGCTCAGCAGGAAACCTGCTTCTCCTTTTCCCTCTGCCCCCCCCCCCCCCACTGCTTGTGCTCTCTCTTAAATGAATAAATAAAATCTCTTAAAAAAAGAAATTATTTCATAGATTCTCATACTCTTGCAAGAATTGAAAGAGAAAACGGATGCTTAGGAAACTGAAGAACTATCTCCTAGCAAAACAGGCACATAAGGTTACTGGATCACTAAGCTGGGCCATCTGGTTTGAGGGGGACTCATGAGGACTGACACTTCATGGCCTCAGACAAGTTTAGTGCTAAATTCAGAAGCAGAAACTCACTTTCTGCAGTGTAACCTGTGCTAGGAATACTCACCAGGGATGGGAACTATAGATTTCTAAACCATTTTCAGGAAAGCAAGTTCTAGTCCCTCCCCTACCCCACACTCAACTTCAGTCATGCAGCGAGAAATTAATGAGCCAGACCAGCCGAGCTGGGGTCTGCAGAGCAGAGAGGTGGAGGATATGGAGGCCAAAGGCAGAAAAAGATCAACATTATGACCTCACACTGGTTTGAAAAACCTTAAGATGAGAGTTTATTCAAGACATTCATCCCATATATTATGAATTGCTAAGATTTTGGCTGTCTTAAGAAATCCTCAAGAGGGTGCCTGGATGGCTCAGTGGGTTGAGCCTCTACCTTTGGCTCAGGTCATGGTCTCAGGGCCCTGGGATCGAGGCCTGCATCAGGCTCTCTGCTCAGTCTGCCTCTCTGCCTACTTGTGATCTCTCTCTCTCAAATAAATAAATAAATCTTTAAAAAGAAATCCTCAAGAAATATTAAAATACCAGCAATAATGCTATGTATTAAATACAGACATTGTAACTTCCCAAGTAGCCTCATAGTGTTTGGAAAGCAGTGGAGAGGGCTCCAAGGTGATTGATAGTAACGTTTCTGCAGGCGGTGGGCTCCTAAATGTGCCCTTGGGGAAATACTGGTCTGGGGAGAATTTAAGTAAGTGACACTGACTGTAAACTTTTCACTTAATCAATGTAGGGCAGTTTTCAAAAACGGAAGTGCCCTAAAATCAGGGAATTAAACTCTGTTGTTGAAAAATTCAGCAGAGGGGTGCCTGGATCGCTCAGTCAGTTAGGTATCTGCCTTCGGCTCCGGTCATGATCCAAGGGTCCTGGAATCAAGCCCCACAACAGGCTCCCTGCTCAGCAAGGAGCCTGCTTCTCCCTCTCCCTCTGCCTGCCACTCCCCCTGTTTGCGCTTGCTCTCTGTCTCTCTGTCAAATACATAAATAAAATCTTTTTTTAAAAAGAGAAAGAAATTCAGCAGACTCACACAGAAGAGTCCTGCTCCTAATTGCCCAAAGGATACTTAACTTGCCTCCACCACATATGTGTCTGATTACATCTCTTAAGAAATGTGCACAGAACATTTAAAATTGTGCCAGAAGCTATTTAAATTATTATGCTTTTTTATTCACTACTATTCACTATTATTGCCTTCATATGAAGTAAATATGTTTCAAGTGTTTATTTGTGAATCAACACTTTGTAATTCAGAACAGATTATAAATTCCTCCAGGGGACAGACTGGCACAGAGACAGTGAATTCTTTGGGTGGAGAAAGTTTTCACCTCCCTCCAGCCTGTGGTCTCATATGAACAGAAGTTTAATAAATAGTAGTTGAATTAATTTACAAAAATACTATAAAACATGTATATTTCATAAAGTACATAAAACACTATGCATTGCCAAGTGGTATAAGTAGGTAATGAATGATACCATCTATACTAGTAATTTTAAACTAAAAGAAAAAAGTCAAATTACAGGGTTTTTTTTTTAAATCCATCTTAAACTTGGGTGATTAAAGAAAAACACTATTAAATTCTGCTCTCACATGATCACAGACAAGATAACTGTGTTACTCTGGGCTGCCACCTTTAGGGAGGGCTTAAATATTCAACAAATATTTGTTAAACTTTCTTTAACATGTACAAAGCACAAAGATTTATGCAGATTCAATTCAGACTCGGAAAAGTAATTCCAGCCCCGACTGCCAGGGGGCACCCTAAGCAAGCACATCTGAGTGGCTGGTAGAAGGGAAAAGAGGGCCAGATGCTGCCTCTCCAACATCCCTGCGTGAAATGTTCCTAGCTCAAAGAGCAACAGTGCAGTCAAGCCTCTCTCCACTGTATGCCTTTTTTGCTAGAAATATTACTAGAATGTGGAAATGGGACCTGTCAAATGAGAATTCAGCTTTAATCAGTTTGGCATACATGGGTATGTACATATACACGGACACTTTACCCTGAAACTATTCTAAACACAACCTTTCTTGAAACTAAGTGAGAAGTAAACAATCTTTAAAATAAAAAGCATATCATATGATTAAGATCTTAGTTGTCTCCCTAGAAAATATACAATGTGACAGGTGTAGTAAAGAAATCATTGTTTTCTTAATTCTGCTTGTCTTTACACACTATCGTTTTTAATATTTTTATTGTAGTAAAAATACATAATATTTAAGATTTTAACCATTTTAATTGCACAGTTCTATGGTATTAAGTACATTTACAATGCTCTACAACCACTATCACCGTCTATCAGCACAACTTTTCATTTCCCAAACTGAGACTCTGTTCCCACTAAACACAAAATCCCCATTCTCTCTTCCCCCAGCCCCCGACAACCACCATTTTTTTGTCTCTATGATTTTGACTATTCTAGGTACCTGACATAAGCAGAATAATGCAGTACTTGTCTTTTTTGTGATTGGCTTATTTCACTTACGAACTTCCAGTTACAAAATAAACCAGTCACAAGGATGAAAAGCACTGCATAATGTATTATAGCCAAGAATACTGCAATACTTTGTATGGTGACAGATGATAACTACATGTATTGCTATGACCATTTCATAATGCATATAATTGTCAAATCACTATGTTATATACATGAAACTAATATTCATATTTTATAGCAACTACAGTTCAATTCAAAATAAAAATAGAGGGATGCCTGGGTGTCTCAGTCCTTAGGCTTCTGACTCAACTCCGGCTCAGGTCATAGTCTCTGGTGGTGGGATCCAGCCCTGCATAAGGTTCCCTACTCACTGGGGAGTCTGCTTGAGATTCTCTCCCTCTCCCTTTGACTCACACACTTTCTCCCCTTCTCTCTAAAAATGAACAAATAAATCTTTAATAATGAATAAATAAATAGAGAAAAAAATCTGAGGGCCTTATAGAACAGTATTTCTCAATTAAAAAAAAGAAAAATTAAGTCTACATGACCACCACGTACTACGTACATACACCTTCAAGTTCTACAAGGAAGTAGGTATTTTAGATTTGCCTTTAGAAGCTTACTTTTCTTTCATCCGTGGGATAACCTTCAGTTCAGATCAGAACTGAATAAGTAAATTCCCTAGGACAAGCACATTGCTAATCAGAACAGATCTAAATTCTAATGAGGGTAACCAATGGAAGCTGTTCCATGGAAATTTGAAAACAATGTAAGATTCTAATCTTGCCACATTCTTGCAGTAAATCCACCACTCATAAAGGTAATTCTGCGATCATTTTCAGTTTCTAGAATGGCCAGCAAAATTCAGCCAGCTAATATTTATTAACTATCTTGTCCAGGCCAAGCCCCACGCTAAACCCTGAGTATGCAAAAGCAAACCCCGAGGCGGGGAGGGAACTCAAGAGTCCACCGAAACGGAGCGGAGACAGTAACAGGCAGGGACTCGATTCCTTCCTTGCTCCAAAAGGTGGCCTTTTGGAGTTGGCTTTCCTTTGAAGTGTGGGCAGTACCAACTCTGGGGAGGAAAGAAGATGTTAAAACCTTCACCCCAGTCTGGGCAAGCAGGCTAACCTTTGCCCTAGCATCTGGTCACTACTACCAATAAGAAGGAGTGACTTGCAGGAACACCTTCCCCGTCACCTCGGGCAGGGCCAAGTCTCAAGTGCATGGGAGCAAGGTCTTTAAAAGAACACACACGCGCACACACACAAAAGAATCCCCGTGTCCGCCGGCTAAATTAAGTGTGTTTGACGGGAACCAGGCTCGCGGCCACTATTTATAGCTCCTCGGCTCCTTTCCCGGGAAGCGCTCCAGCCTTTGCTCGGGCGCGGCCCTCGACAGCATCCACGCTGCGGCCCTGGCTCTTCCTTGGTCGATGAGGCCAGGTTACGTGGGAACCCCCTTTTCAGTGGCCCCAGCCCAGCGCTGGCTGTCTAGAATCGCGTCCCCCCGGCAGCGAAACTCGGGGATGGGGGGACGGCAAGACGCCCCAACTCCCACGCGCGAACCCCCACCCCCACCCCGCTCAGAAGAGCCCCCAGCGCTGGGGCTCGGTCCTGAGAGGGCAGGCGGGAGCTGGATTGCCCGGGCGACGCACGTGCGCGCGAGGGGCACCCCCGGGGCCCGCAGGGCCTGAACCAGTGCGCCCTTCGCTCGCCCTCGCCCTCCTCCCTTGCCGGCCTCGTGCTTTCAGTGGAGACAGACACGAGGCCCGCGGGAGCCCGGCAGGAAGGAGCCCCAGGCTGCACATCCCGAGCAGGAGGGCGCTCCCGTGGGTGGGGCGCGGGATGCAGGTGCGGGTGGGAAAGCCGGACAGTTGCAGGGTGATGGGTGCAAGTTCAAGTGGGAATGAGTTTATAGTTGCGAGGCGAGGGGTGCAGGCGTGGCGTGACGGTGTGTGTGGTGTGGGGCAGGTGCAGGCTGGCGGGAGGCGATGGGTATCTGCGGGTGTGAGGTGGGAAGCGGCTGCAGCTGGGTGTGCAGGATGGGAGACGAGCGGCGGTATGCGGGTGCGGGATGAGAATGCGGGGCGCCGTACGGCGGCGGGGCGGGGGCCCTGCGCTGCGCCCTGGCACCGCCCCTGCGGGGCCCCCAGGCTGAGGTGGAGGCGGCGGGGGCGTGGCACGGCGGCCCCGGCTGCTGCTTGGGGGCGCCGAGCGCTGGGCGCACTGGGGCCGCGGGGACGGCCGCCGGGGCGGGGAGGCCGGGCCCTTGCGCGGGGCGCACGCGTTAAGTTGCACCGCACGTGTAAGAGAAATTCTCCTTTTCAGAGCGGCCGGGAGCCCTGCTCGAGAAGGAGAGCGCCCGGGTCGCCGCCGCGGCAGAGCGGGGTAAGCGCAGAGCCGGGCGCCGCAGAGGTCCAGGCGCCGGCGGCCGGGGGGCAGCCCAGGGCGGAAGGACTGGCGGGACGCCGGCGCCTCCGACCTCCCCAGGCGGGCTCGGGCGGCCCGGGGCGGAGCGAGCTGGAGCCAGAGCCCCGCTGCCTGTGTGTGGCTGCCGGCCTCTCGGAATTCTTTCGGGAATCTTTGGGAAAGCGGTGGGAGCGACAGGGCTAGAGAGAGGGGCTCAGGAAACTTTCTGGAGAACTTTGGGAATAACTGATCTTTTTTTGCTCCTGGAGAGCTCTGGGAGCGCCAGTTCTCTGCTGCGTAATGGTTTTCCGTGGTGGATGACGGAGGGCTGGGTTGAAAATGTTTTCTTGATGGTGTTTTCCCCCTTGAGTGGGGAAGCTGGAGTGGCTCTAGAACTTCAGAGCTAAGGGATCTTGAGGACTGCTTAAATACTTGAACACTCTGAACAGAGACCACAGCCGCAAGCCACGGAGTTCAGCTGCTGGCGTTTAGCGTCGCCACGCTTTCTGCGGAGTTGTGTTGGTGTCTTTTAGGAGATGTTGGCTCGCCTACTTCTTTAAGGAAACTTTTCTCTCTTTTTTTTTTCTTTTAAGAAACGCTTTAGTTGTAAGCACCACGATCCAATTCCTTGACCTATATGCTTGTTATGGTGTGTTTAAGTATAAAGAATTTACAGAAGAGTGGGAAAACACTTATCTGCATTCTACAGTAATCCCTTCTTTTAGGGGCTGTTACGACAGTAAATTGCAGCGACGCGGGTGTATTTGCCTTGCAGTCTCCTCCACACTCTAGTGAGCAGAATTCATCCCAGTTCACAGAGCTCTAAGTTCATGAATATCTGTTACTGGGACTTTAGGGACAAGTGGAGTTCCCCAGTTTTTACTTCACCAAGATACCGCCAAAACATGTCACTTAAAAATGGTTGTATAGAAACAGCTGAGACGTGAATTGTGCTTTGGTTTATATTACTCAAGAATTCAAATTGATGATTTATGATATGTACATCACTTCACTGACGGTCCATCAATGTCCTGTGAAATATGTTGCAAAACAAAAATTAAAAGATTAAAGCGGGAAAGGGGAGACTTATTTTCCAAGGGTCACTGTGTTCAAAGTAAACAGCAGCTCATTTGGCACACATTCCACTGGCTCAGCAGTTTGATTCATGTTGAGATAAGCATCTCACAAGGGCAATGCACGTGTTACTGTAGTGTAGAGTAATTCACAAAAACTTCGCTACTATAACAAACTAAACAACCTATTTAAGTTAACCAGTTGATGTTAACAGGCTTAAAGCCGTCTTAAGATAATCAAATGTAACAATTTGTAACTGTTTGCAAATAAGAAAAACAATAATGACAGTTTCCTTGAATGTTACTCACATTTTAAGTTGTGTTCGTTTTCTTAACAAAAATAACTTTTACTATACATTTGAGCCTTTAAAGTAATTGTGTATGTATCGCAGCCATTTTGTGAAGTCTCATGTATGTAAAGAATTTAAACTATAATTAGTCTTCAGATGTTACCATTACTTGAACATGCCTAACACTGAATAAATAGAATATATGTATTTTTAGGATTTTACCCCCGTATCGCCCATAAATACATGAGTAAACACATGGTTTTTGTACTGTACCAAATTACCAGAACATTCTAGACAGCAGAAAGGCCTTTGAGAAGTATTTCACCTTGTACAGACAGCATGGTTCTCTGTATTAAGAAACAGCCAAACTCATGATTAACATATAGTGGCCTTCTCTCTTCTGCTCCACTGTGTTGTGGCCATCACCAAGACTGTATAACGCTTGTCTTACCATATTTTGATTCATTTTGTTATAAGTCTGCCTCGCCCATAGATTGTGAATGAAACTCCTGAGCGTACTGACCATCTCTTAATTAGTAGCACCGTGCCCCACACATGATAGGTGTTTGATAAGTGCTTACTAAGTTGACATTTAGTAAAAACGTCTAATACATGTGATCATTAACAGCATACCTGTGTCTCTAAGAAGAGTATGTTTTTGCCATTTCGATATAATGCATAAAGAGAATAAAATGGTGATAAAGTTTAATTATAATTTTCATTCCACGCTGGTGGAAAATTCTTCATCATGATAATTAGGTTAGTACTCTACTGCTTTTTTAAAATCTTTGGTCTTCAGAAGTATGACTTCATGATAGTTGATGTAAACAGTTTCTGCACTCTGATCTTTTCTTTAATTTGAATTAGTGGTTTGCTTTAAATTTACTGTTGACAGGGGCACCTGGGTGGCTCAGTGGATTAAAGCCTCTGCCTTCAGCTCAGGTCATGATCCCAGGGTCCTGGGATCGAGCCCCGCATCGGGCTCTCTGCTCCGCAGGGAGCCTGCTTCCCTTCCTCTCTCCGTCTGCCTCTCTGCCTACCTGTGGTCTCTGTCTGTCAAATAAATAAATAAAACCTTAAAAAAAATAAAATAAAAAAAATAAATTTACTGTTGACAAACTAATGATACTAAACATAAAAATCACATTTTTTCATTCACACCACCTGATTATCTCCACGAATTAACACTCATTCTACTCATGAAATTCCATTTCATATTAGCCTTATAATGAATCTTTTAATCTAGAACATAGAAGAGATTTCTGTGTTGTATACTTTAAAAAGTGGGTTTGAATAAGAAAAGTGAAATTAATTTATACTATAGAAATTATTATTGCAAAAATAGAAAACATTTTGACAGATGTAATTTGTGTCAGTAATACAAATGGAAAAATAAAATATAATTATAAGGCTGTGAGGTTTTGTTCACTAAAACAGGAGTAAAGATAATAGCTGAATTTGCTTTAAAATGACATTGCCACTTTATATGATGGAGTAACAGGACTGTTCTTAGCATGTCAATAATATTTAACAATTTTAGCCACTTTGGAATGGAAGAAAAAGAGCAAAAGCTTAAAATGGACTCTAACCCATGTTTCTAAACATACATTTTAAAGTGTGGTAGAACAATATAACTAAAAAGGCAGCTGTTGTCATCTCAACATTCGGCCTGGTGCATAATCCCGTGAAGTCACGCGGAAGGGGAAGGTACGCTGGACCAAGAGTAAAAAGTCAGGAGTTTTCGAGCTGGCTTCAGCACTGTGGGCTTTGTAGCCTTCGGCAAATCACACTACCCTCTTGGGGCCTCCATATTCCCATATCCCCATCTGTAAAATGAAGAGGATAAACCAGACCACTTCGGTCTGAGGTTCTTTGAGCTCTAAAATGTTGTGATTCCATATTTCCTCCATGGATGAGCAAGTTCTTGAAGGATGCAATTTGGATTTATAGGGGGAAATTACCTTTTAACTGACCAGACTATATGGAGTCAGCGCTTGGTAATTTGATTCCCACTGCCTGGTCAGTGTTCTAGTCAAGATCCTGTTCAGAGCACTAATATGGGGAAGTACCCCTATAATTTTCTTTATTGTTCTTTACCCTTACCCCAAGCCACCTTTCAGGAAGTATTGGTAAATTGAATTTTACTTCAAGAGTAGTGACCTTTTTTTTCATTATTCAATTACTAAAATTTTGAGGACTAATGTTGAAACACATTAAAATCATTGCTAAATTACACCAAAAGGTGTAAGTAAAATGTTTAAATAAGTGAAAACTTCATGTGGTATTCTTAAGTCTTTCACAAAAGTTATTTTTAAAACTTTTAACGCCATTTAATAATTGGCAGGAGGAACTGGAGGACTCCACAAGGTAATGGAACAGGGAACACATTTGGAGGGTTTTAAAAGGAAGCCCAGTATGGCATGAATAGTATTGAAAGTCAGTCATGTTTCTAATTATACTCCAGACTATTTACATTTTTCTGTCAATTGAAGTGAAGCTCAACCAGCTGTTAATTTTCTAGCTTAATATTAGAACTCTAATTGTAGAAATGGTGACTTAATACTAATTTCTGGTAGGAATATTTATTTTATTCAAGTATTTCAAGGAGAAATACTGTGGATAAGAAGTTAAGGATATTTTAAATTTTGTCATTCTTAAATATAAAAATTGAAAAAAAATTGAAGACATGTGTTTTAAACTAATACAGTTGTTTAAGCTGCTTCCAACGCAAAATTAGCTCTTAGCTTTTCAGTTACAGAATGTCAAAAACAATAGAAAAACTGAGTTTTTCCTTTGGCTAAAGATGAAGAGTGTTAACGATATTTACCTTAGCCAAGTAAAGATTTAAAGAGCACATGACTTTTTATAAACAATTTAAAATCCAACCCCCCCAAAGAAAATTAAAATTCCCACATGAGGGGCGCCTGGGTGGCTCAGTGGGTTAAAGCCTCTGCCTTCGGCTCAGGTCATGGTCTCAGGGTCCTGGGATCGAGCCCTGCATCTGTCTCTCTGCTCAGCAAGAAGCCTGCTTCTCCTTCTCCCTCTGCCTGCCTCTCTGCCTACTTGTGATCTCTGTCTGTCAAATAAACAAATAAATTCTAAAAAAAAAAAAAAAAAAAACCCCACATGAAAGAGAAAATAGAGGGATAATAATAACACATGGATGGCAAGTGATTTCTATCCATTCTTATTTAGTAAGTAAAATAAGTAGAATAAAAGTATAATTTAAGGTACACTTGGCTGACTCAGTCGGTGGAGTATGCAACTCTTGATCTTGGGGTTTTAAGTTTGGAGACCATGTTGGGTGTAGAGATAACTTGAAAAATAAAATCTAAAAAATATATATAATTTAAAACAATTTCATGTTTCTGGAGATTTGTTCTCTGACAAAAAATATATGATTCTAACAGTGCTTTAAAATTATTGATTAAAAAAGTTAGAAAATTAGTGTTTTATAATTTCATTAAATCAGTTCATCTCTCTGAGAGACATCATCTATATGAGAGTTATGTCTCCTGCCAAAGCATGAGATTATTGAAAAGCTAACTAATAGAAACCCTGTGCTTTTCCATTTAAAATAAGGGATCCAGGGTGCCTGGGTGGCTCAGTGGGTTAAGCCTCTGCCTTCGGCTCAGGTCATGATCTCAGGGACCTGGGATCTAGCCCCGTGTTGGGCTCTCTGCTTAGCGGGGAGCCTGCTTCCCCTTCTCTCTCTGCCTGCTTCTCTGCCTATTGTCATCTCTCTCTCTGTCAAATAAATAAAATCTTTAAAAAAATAAAAAATAATAATAATAAAATAAGGATCCCTTGAAACTGTACAGTAATAAACAATTTTACACTGAGATAAAGAATACCCTTAAATTATATATGCGTATTTTAGAGTAGTACTAGCAAATACTAAAATCACATTATCTATTTAAAAGACCCATGGAGGGGGCACGTGGGTGGCTCAGTGGGTTAAGCGTCTGCCTTTGGCTTAGGTCATGATCCCAGGGTCCTGGGTTCAAGCCCCATGTTGGGCTCCTAGCTCAGTAGGGAGCCTGCTTCTCCCTTTCCCTCTGCCCCTTCCCCTTGCTCATGCCCGCTCTCACTATTTCTGTCTCAAATAAATAAATAAAATCCTCAAAAAATTAAAAAAAAATAAAGATCCATAGGGACTTTCTGTAGATTTATTCTGTATACTATAAATACAGCATATGTGAAAAGACGTTGGAAAAAATAACAAAATAAACTTTCATTCTTTTTCAAGCATGTCAAAACTGGTTCTTTAGCTAAAGAAAACTAACAAGACTAATATTTTAAAAGCCTCAAATAAGATTTGGAACCAAACAAAAGATCCATTGTTGCTTTTTCTTTTGAGATTTTATTTATTTATTTGACACAGAGAGAGATCACAAGTAGGCAGAGAGGCAGGCAGAGAGAGAGGAGGAAGCAGGCTCCCCGCTGAGCAGAGAGCCCGATGCGGGGCTCAATCCCAGGAGCCTGATATCATGACCTGAGCTGAAGGCAGAGGCCCAACCCACTGAGCCACCCAGGTGCCCCCCAAATAAAGGATTCTAAGTACAAATACCATACAAAATCATAAGAAAATAACATAATTAATTTTCTGCCAGTAAATTTGAAACTTAGAAATGGAAAATTTTCTAAAATACATGAACTATCAAAATTCACTTAAATAGAAACCTAACTAATGCAAATAACAGTTAATGAAATTGAATTTTTAATCTAGTCTGGCTCCCTCAAAAAGACATTAATCCCAAACTCTTATAGCAAAATCTTACACAAGCTTATTCAGAGAATTTTTAATTTTTCAGGCTAAAATAGCTTTCTCACCAAAATCCAACGGCAATGGTAGTACAAAAAATTGAGACCAATCTTGGGTATGAACAAACAATCCAAAATAAAGTAGTGGCAAATTGAATGTGATAGAATATTAAAAATAAAATCAGGACGAATAGGTTACTTCACCATCTAAAAATCACAATAACGGGAAAAAAGTAATTTACTAAATCCAATATTCACTCATGACTTAGAAAACAACAACCAACAAACCATTAACAAAGATTGGAAGAAAACTTCCTGACCTAGTAAAATTTACAACATCATGCTTAATGATAAAACTTCAGAAGCATTCATGTTAAAGACAAAAATGAGAGAAGATATCACCAACTCTACATTGTGCTAGGAGTCCTGGCCGGTTAAGAAGACAAGAAAAAAAAATAACAGGAATAAGAACAAGGGGAGGAAGAAACAAATCTGTCCTTAACAGCAGATGATATGATTATGTGTTACTTGGAAAATCCAAAGGGATCTCCTAACTATATGAACAAGTAAGGCTTTCTAACAGATTGCTGGATACAAAGATCGATATATTAAAACAATGTTCCTAAGTACCAGTAATAATCAAAAGTTATAATGAAAAAAACTATTTGGAACAAAAAAAAAACCAGAACAAGTATAAATTAGGAATCTATCTAACAAAAAATGTGTACATCTTTTAGGAACATTATCCTAAAGCACTACTGAAAGGCATAAAGAAGGTCCACATCAGTGGCTCAGTTGTGTTTATTGGTGGGGAAACTAGATTGTAAAGAGCTAAATTTGATTCATCTATAAATTTCATGCAATTCCAATTAAAATCAAGTCTCAGATTTTTGTGGAACTTGACAAGCGCTACCTAAATTTCATATGGAAAAAACGAAAGGCCAGAAATTGTCTAGACAATATAAAGAAATATAAATAGGGGGACTTGTCCCACCAGATACCAAGTATATCTAGAACTGTTGCCATTAGGTGTCCTGCTGGTTTGTGTGATCAGTCGTTGTCTTCTGGAGATGGAAAACAATGTCACGTGTTGTTTAATCTGAAACTTCAGAGGTTCAGTTTTTTTCCTCTTTCATGCATGTCTATGTGGTTGAACTTTTCCCAGTGCTGTGCTTCTGCATTGTTAAGTGACATTGGGCCAGGTTTTAAAAGTCTAGTTCCCATCTTGCTCTTCAGTTTTAGAAGCTCAGACAAAGCTAAACATTGGAGTTGATGTTGCAGAGTAAAAGAAGAAAGGGTCTTTGGTTATTGTGGTGTTTTTTTTTTCTGATTTCTGATTCCTTTTTAAAGAGTCAGACCAAAATTATGGAAAAAGTGTGGTAAGTACATAATACCATGGGCTAGGTCCCGTGGCATCTGGAACTTACTGTCTTAAATGGGAGCACTTGAAAGAGGCAGGTAAGATGTAAAAGAAGCTAATGGAAAACAGCTTTCCACCTGCGAAGAAGATAACTAGATAAGACCTTTTTCATTATATCATATTTGTGAGTAGCTCAGCCTACCGTGTTCTTTTAATATTTGTGCCAAGTCAGGAATGGCAAAAAATAAATAAATAAAATAAAATAAAATTAGCATTTGAGCTATGCTGCATCATCCCAAACCCCAGCAGACATTACTAATGGAACATAGAACTCTTTCTGGCTAAGCCTATATGTGACTCAAAATCCTACTCAACAATGTTCGAAGCAATCACAAACAGGCAAAAAATTAGTTTGCCTAGCCATATTCCAAGTTGTATTACCTCTAATTTACTGACCAAGTAACAATGTTTTCAGTGTCAAAATGCTGGTGCAAAAGAGAATCAAGCAGAATACAAATGATACATTTTGGGTGTTACTCCAAACTAAGAGTTAACATTTCCTAATAAGCAGATCTTTTGGAAGTTTCTCCTTCTGTATTCAACCTGCAGATGCTGGAGTGCCTCAGGGCGTGGTCTTCAGCCTCCTTGTCCTTCTCCCCTGCCCTTAGATAATCTGTCCACTCTCAGGGTTTGATGATGACTCCCAAATGTTTATCTCTAGCTTTAACAGTTACACATCTAATAGGTGTCTCAAACTTAACATTTTCGGAATAGAACTCATGATTCCCATGCCTTTCTCAAACCTGTACCTCCTCTGGTTTCCCCGTCTTGGTAAATGGCAGTTCCCTTCCTCCTGTTCAGGACAGAAACCTTGGCGTCTCCTGAGCGCTACCCCAACCCTTGACCTGTCAGCACATCGTGCTGGACCTACCTTCAGAATCTGTGCAGACTCGACTATTTGTCATCACTGTCACTTTTCTGGATTATAGTACAGTGTCCTCACCAGACCCTATGCTTTTACCCTTGCCCACAGCCCCCTTTACCCCATGCCTGTTCGCAACACAACAACCAGAGGGAATCTGAGGATGTAAGTCAGATTATGTCACTCTTCTGTTCCAGCCCTCCAGTACATTCTTATCTCACTTGGAGTATAAGCCAAAGTCTGTCTGCTGTGATCTGTGCACCTCCCCACTTCCTCTTTGACCTGCTCGTCTGTCTGTCTGCTCCTGGCTGGCTTTGCTTCCCCCATACTGTCCTCACCTTCCGCAGCACACCAGGTCTGCTCCCTGCTGGAAGCCTTGCTCTGCCTGGAATGTTTGTCCCTCCTTTCTGAGGCCCAGCTCTTCACTCGGATGTCACCCTCTCAGGGAGGCCCCCAGTCCTCAGCAGCCCCTGTACTTCCCTCTGTGCTGCCCCGCAGCACTCTGTCTGCCCACAGCACTCAGCATCTGACATCTCTTACTTCTCTTCTGTCCACTGTCTTTCCCAGACCAGACAGCACTCCTCTGCTTTGCTCGGCGCTGAACGCCTCCCACGTAGTAGCTTTCACTCAGTCCTCACTGCATGGCCACAACTTGTACAGAGATAGGTGTGGCTGGGCAAGGAATTCGGGGAGCCCAGTCCCTTTCTCATCCTCTCTGTTCCCTAGTTATCAAATCTTTTTTCTTCTTCGGAGCTCAAGTACTGCCCTGGCCTGAGAAGACGACCTCTGGCTTGACCTCACTGAGAAGAGTCTTGTCATCACTTTAGAGGGCGCTCCTCCTACACCTGCCTTCTCAGCCCCTCTCCCGCCCTTTTGCCTCTTTCTGGAGCGGGGCAGGCTGACTGTCCCTCCACCCTCCTGTCCCCATGACTCCACCACTTTGATGCCGAACATCCACAGCCCTCCTTATCTCAGAAATGCCTCCTCTGAGCCTTATTCCCCCACTTTTGACCCGTTTTGCATCTCTCCTTCCTTTAAGTTCTAGACTTATTGAACAAATGCTCTCCGTACCATGTCTCCATTTCTCTCCCACATTCTACCTCTTTAACCACAGGCCTGGGCTTTTGTTTCTGCCCCAGAGCTCCCACTGGACTGAGCATTTAAAGACCATCAGTGGCTTCCTTGGGAGATCAAAGGACCTTTTCTTTATGTCCATCCATCTGAACACGCCAAAGAATGTTGACACTGTTAGTCACCTTCTTCTTCAAAGCCCTCCTTTGGCTTCCTCACTTCTGTGTTGCCCTAGTTCTCCAGTCTTGTTGGCCGCTCTCAGAGAATATGCCTTCTGGTGTGAACAGTATTCCCAGCAGGTGAGGGGGATTCTGCTGCTTCTTGGGCAAAGTAAGATGTAAAAATTCAATCTTAGTAGCTCAAGCAAAGCTAATGTTGGGGTCAATTCCATAAAGAAGAAAGGGTCTTCTCTTTTGATATTATTTGATATTATTTTGATAACAAAATAAATACAGCCCAAACAATGTGAGCCTGTCTGGCCCCCCTGAGGAATGCCCCTTCCCTCCACACTACCTGGGGGTTGCTGCTGTCTGTCATTGCTTGGTCTTGGGCTCTTACTCACTTGGTCAGTCCTGCCATCCTTCACCAAAGCACCGGCTGACACACTGTGCGCAGTGAGTCTTTTCCTGCACTGCTCTTCCTCTGTTTCGCTGGATTTTCCATGAATTCTGTCCTTAATGCTTTCTCTGCTCTATCATTTTCACTCAGGAGAGGTGGAGATGCACTGTGGACCCTCTGCCCAGCCTTCTCTACTTCCACGTCTCCAGCTTCCTCCTGGACAGTTCCACTCATGTGTCCCACCGCTATTTTTGATTCATACAGTCACAAAACCAGAGTATTCATCTTTTCTTCCAATCCCATATTAACATGCCTCCCAAATGTTTTTCTCTTCCAATGGCCCCCTGGTTTTCCCACTCAGGCTCAGAAATAGGAGGCTTGTTTTTAATTCATGCCTCTCTCTTTCAATCTCTGACTAGGCAGACTCTACATTCTGCTTTATTTTTGTCTCCAGACTGCGTCTCCTTTCTGTCCTTCCTTTTTCCATTCGCCCCTGCTGTAATCTAGCTGGGGCCTTCAGCACTCACTCAGAGATTACCACTCTTCCTGAGTCCTTGTTAGAGAGACCCTTTCTTTTCTGAACAGCACTTTCAGCATATCTCTCTGCTCTTGATGTCTTTTCATTCATTTGTCCCACCAGTGTTTATTGAGCGCCTGTTATGTTCAGAGTGCAGCCCGTCTAGCTCTTTTGGGCAGAAGCAGCCATTTAAACTCACTGCTCTAATTACAAGGCCCCTGTTTCAGTCATGCCAGATCACACTGCCATGGGAATGCCATTCTGGCCTTGAAATTCACTCCCATCCCTCTTCCCCTATCGAAAACCCCTCTCCCAAACCCAGCTCAAATGTCACCCTTCCCTGGCTGGCTTTCCCTGGCTACATGTTCTGGTGTTAATATCTCTTTTCTCTGGAATCCCTCTGCACCCACATAGCTCCCCATTTTCCTGAAGTTTCGCATCTCCACAAATAGGTTTCAAGATAGAGGCCAGGTTTTTACCTCCACTCTGTTCAACAGAAGGTGCAGCCCAGAGTTGAGCACAAGATTGTAACTAGACAAATAGCCATTGATGGATCTGAAGGGACACTCGGCATATCCTGAAGGCCAAGGGGAAACTGCGTAACTTTGAGAGGGAAAGTATAACTCTCAGAAGAACATAGAAGCAGCCACATAAACTATACAATGTAAGATCTTGTTTTGCAGTAATGTCGGAATCTAAGTTTTCATTGAAACCAAAGTAAAACCAGTTAAATGTCATCTCGTGGAGATTTATAGAGCATCCAAGTAACATAGAATCCCACTACCACTGAGGTAGAACAGTTCTCTAAAAAGTGCCCCCATGTCGTAGCTGTGATGCTCTGTAAGTAGATCGCATGCACGTGACAAGTTAAGCACTCTCAGTGTGAGCTTTTAGGAACTGCTCGAGTTTTGTCCTGAAATGACCCCGTACATTGACAATAAGAATAAACCCATTTTTCTCTTCCAAGCAGAAGGGTACTTCATTCAGTCCCCGTGTTTGTCTCACGTGATGTCAGCCCAAAGTGGGTCACGGGGTCCCCTGTGTTGTCTGTTGTTTGTACTTAGCCAGCAGAGCTTTGCTGTTCTGGGTGAGCTTCACTCTTCCCCGATCATTTTCTCACTGAATTGGTCTTAGGGATATGATTAAAAAGTGAGATTGATAAAACATCTTAAGAACATCTGCGTGGTGTCTGGAGCAGACTTGGATGGCTATGAAGAGAGGTGCATGTCGCTTCTGCTTTGGAGGCTCTGATTTTGATCTGATCTCGACCCATACTGCTAGCCTTCCCATCGATGGTTCAGTCCTCTGGTTAATTTTTTTCTTCATTCTTTCATACATTTCCAAAACAAAACCCACACTGTGGGGTGCCTGGCTGGCTCTGTTGGTTAAGCTGGGTCGTGATCCCAGGGTCCTGGGATGGAGCTCTATCCAGCCTGCTTCTCCCTCTGCCTCTGCCTGCTGCTCCCCCTCCTTGTGTACTCTCTCTCCCTCTTTCTATCAAATAAAAAAAGAAAATCTTTTTAAAAAAATAATAAGCCCAAAGTGTGAAGTGTAGTAGTAATAAGACTCAGCAGTGAGTGACGGGATACTTGCTCTGGGAGAAACTGGCAGACTGCCGTGGCAGGAGAACCCAAGTTATGCTCTGTGCCATCAGTGCTAACCATTGTCAGGGTTCGTGTTGCATCTCAGAGATCCCAGGACCATTCTCCTCTAGCACTGGGCTAATAATGTTACATGCACTGTATTTGTCTTTTGTGTGCTTATCAAGAGGTCTTTGGAGTAATTAAGGAATAATGAGAAGAATCAGACTTTTTCAAAAACTAGAACTTTGAAACATGAAAGTCATGGTCATTAATCCTTTATGATGATAAACATGATGAAAATGCAAAGGAATAGGAAAAGAAATGAAAATCATCCAGTTCTAAAAACACTATGGTTAACATTTCGGTATCATTCGTGCTCTTCCTTTTGAACAGATGAATGTGTAAAATGTGTGGTATCACACTAGAGTTTTGTATTAGGCTTTTGTCATTTATCATTACAGCATGAATATCTCTTCATGTCGTTGACGATCTTAAAAATTATATCCAGTGAATACCTTGTATTTCAGTGGTTATGAACGTTTTCATTTATGCCTGGCTTTATTGTATAAAAACTAAAGGGAGTGTATCAGTTAGGAATTCTTTGTCTATAGGCCATAGAAAACCTAACTTGAACAAATAGAGTTTTTCCCTTCACATAAATCTGGAGATTGCTATTGGGGGTGATCCAGCAGGTCCATAATGTCACAACAGGTGCCTTGGACTTTCTTGACCATTCCCTCACACTTATGGACACATGCTTGCAAGGGGACTGCCCAGCTCCAGGCATCACATCTGTACTCACTATGGGAAGAAGGGGGAAGGGACAGCAAAGGTAGCATCTGCCCTTTTATTAGGAAACCAAAATCTTTCCCAGAAGCTCCCCAAGCCAACTTCTTACACCTCATGGATGTAACAGAAAGAAGTAGGAAAGCAAGCATTTCCCTTCCCAAGCACATTGGAGGCAGGCAAGGGAGAGGAAGACTGGGAGTAGGATCTGGGTTAAGCCAGATTCTGGTGTCAGCCTTGGGCGCTTTTATGTATTTAACTTGTCGTCCTTTAGTGGACACTTCTGTTTCCAATTATTCCTTCTTATAAGTAATTCCCAGTAACTATCCATGTTCATGCATTCATCAAAATCTCTGATTATTTCCTTGGTATGATGTCACAGGTAATTGTAGAATTACAGGTTCGAGGTATCATGGCTTTTATAGCTCTTCATACACATTACTAAGCTCCTTTCCAAGAAAGGTCTTCCAGTGCATGCTACCACACAGAGCACGAGCCATGGCCATCCCCATTTCGGACACACTCTTAGTCATCCCATCTTTAGGACTTACTGAGTCTCAGCAACTACCAGAGTACCAGCTAAGTATGTGGATGGTAACACATCGTGTTTCTGTAGGTTGCGATCAGAGGTCATGATGGAAACTGAAGGGTATCTATCTGAAAGTGTTTTGCAGCACCCAGACCTAAAGAACCTAAAGAACTCTGGAGAGGCTGAGCCAGCAAAGAAAAGTAGCAAGATGCCACAGGCAGCTGCCCTACCCTCCTCATCTGATTTACTAGTTGTATACTTACCTAGCCCCATGTTTCTCAACAGGTGAAGAATGGGTGTTTGGAGAGGGCTGGGTCTTTACTGTGAAGCATTTCCTTTTTTGCCTCCCTGGCCCTGCAGGGAAATGGCAGCAACACTTTCAGCCTCTGTGACAAGCTGACCCTCCTCATGGTGTTATGGGCTACCAGGCTTGTGGGGAGAACCTACCAGGCATGTTGCTTTGACTCCTTTTCAGCACATTGTGCTGTGCTCGACAAGACTGGGAAGGTAGCAGGAAGAAGTATTAAGTATTTCCCCCACACCGATCTTTTCTTAGAGATTTCCAGAAATACACATTGCTCAACTGTTCTGCCTGCAGACATCAAGGAGGAAAGGCTACACATGCAAACCCCAAGCTCAAAACTAGAGTAAAGGAGAAAGTCTACAAGAAGTGAAGGTGGTTAAAGGTGGTTTTCTGTAGAAACTCAGAGGGCTGTGGTTGTCTAGGGACAGCAAGGAGCGAGGATGTTAGAAGGTGTGGGAGGATGGAAAGAACCTCCTGGAATGTAAAGGGGGCAAGAGCCATTAAGCCAGGGCCATGATAAGGGGGAAGAGAAAACACAGGGCCCCCGTGTTAGCCTGAGTTGGCCGCTCTTGAAGGGAGAGTGGAGGTAAGTGACAGGTCAATAGGCCAGTCCCTGGATGGGGGCCAAGCTTAAAGTTGAAGAGCTAGCGCGTGCAAAGAAAGGCCTCACCGCAGAGTCCCAGGGACCACCGGAAGACTGGTTTCACCAGAGTGTTGGTTCAGGGACTGATGGGTGGTCCACACTATGCGAGCCTTTTGTCTTACGCCCCAAAGGAACAACCTCCAGCAGGCTGAAGGGAGGGGCTGGGGCTAGGGGCAGAGATGCCAGTTAGGGACCCCATGGCTGTCTGAGGAGGAGCTGCGTTGAGGAGAGGCAGGATGTAACACCTGACGTCCTTCATGGAAGAGTGCGCTGTTTCACGTTCGTAATTAAGCTTCTCAATTAAAATATTTTACCTGCCAGGAACATGCCAGATAGATCAGATACGAGTCACAATAAAGGACAAGGAGGCTTGTGGGGTATGTGAATGGAATGTTTTCCTAAAGGCCTCAAATGACCGAAACAAAGGCTTGAAAGTGTATTCTAGGAGAGGGTTAACACTTGTCTTTTCTTTAGATCATGATGAGTAAAGTTTTGTTTTGTTTATCTACCTTTGAGCCAATTCATAAAAGTTAGGATTTTTAAACATTTTAAAATTCAAAGAGAAGCGTGTTCTGTGAGGCTGCGGGAACTTGTACAGACGCTTTCCTGAGCGAAGAATGAGAGAGCAGAGCTCTTTGGCTTTAGCTGGAAGCATGTGGCCTGTTTGAGCGGTAGCCACGGGGAGGACGCCTTGTAACCTCGGTCCGCTGTAGCTGCGGACCCTCTGCCCACCTGGGAAGCAGCTCGCCGCACCAACCAAACGACCGTCGCCCCATCTTGCAGGCCGAGACGCGGGCTCCTGCCTGGCGACGTGCAGCGAGTCAACCGTGTATGGAACATCTGCCAAGTGAGAAAAGAAAGTAAATAATGGTGGCAGGTTAATGTGTGGTAAAGTTATGAAGCCGCCGGGGGAGAGAGGTGCTGTAATCTCACAGGAACAGAAAGGGCGAGGTCAGTAAAGGACCCAAGTGTGAACCCCACAGCACCAGAGCTGCCTTGGAGACTGGGCCCTGGAGGACAGCAGGATGGGGAGTTAGAAGCCAGGGGAGGGTTACTTTCCCCTCAGGCAAGTCACCTCCCTTTGGGGCTCTAGTTCCCTCATCGCTGAAGTGGGGGCTTAAGTCGCTCTTGGGCATCTCCTTGGCGTCGCCGCTTGCGTCCTGGAACAGTAGTTCCGTGTTATACGGACACTGAGGGCGTTTATGTAACCCCGCTCAGCGCCGTGGTGGAAGCACGCGCACGCGCACGCGCACGCGCCCACGCACACTCGTGCTGGAGAGCGCTCTGCAGCGCCCCCCTCGTTTGGGAGTGGAACTACAGCTCCCCCAGCAGCGATATTCCCGCGGCGTCTGCCGAGGCCCGCCCCTCGGGGGTGTTTGGACCCTACAGCTTGGCCAACCCTAGGCTTCCTATTAACCAGCGATGTTCCCTTGCAGGCTAGCACTCTGAAGCAATGGGCGACTGGAGCTTTCTGGGGAGACTATTAGAGAACGCACAGGAGCACTCCACGGTCATTGGCAAGGTTTGGCTGACGGTCCTGTTCATCTTCAGGATCCTGGTACTGGGCGCCGCAGCCGAGGAGGTGTGGGGAGACGAGCAGTCGGACTTCATGTGCAACACGCAGCAGCCCGGCTGCGAGAACGTCTGCTACGACAAAGCCTTCCCCATCTCCCACATCCGCTTCTGGGTGCTGCAGATCATCTTTGTGTCCACGCCCACCCTCATCTACCTGGGCCATGTGCTGCACATCGTGCGCATGGAGGAGAAGAAGAAAGAGCGGGAGGAAGAGCTGCTGAAGGGCGACGGGCCAGCTGCACGCTGTGGGTCGGGCGGCCACGGCCAGAAGGACAAGCCACCGGTGCGGGATGACCGGGGCAAGATCCGAATCGCCGGGGCCTTGCTCCGGACCTACGTCTTCAACATCATCTTTAAGACGCTGTTCGAAGTGGGCTTCATCGCTGGGCAGTACTTTCTGTACGGCTTTGAGCTGAAGCCGCTGTACCGCTGTGACCGGTGGCCCTGCCCCAACACGGTGGACTGCTTCATCTCCAGGCCCACGGAGAAGACCATATTCATCATCTTCATGCTGGCAGTGGCCTGCGTGTCCCTCTTACTCAACATGCTGGAGATCTACCACCTGGGCTGGAAGAAGCTTAAACAAGGAATGACCAACTATCGCTCAGACACCCCTGAGTCCAGGGTGGGGGCCACAAAACCTGGGGGTGTGAGCCCACTCATTCTCCCCTCCCAGTCGGCCCCGCCCACGGTTACCATCGGATTCCCGCCTTACTATGCTCATTCTGCCTCTTCTCTAGGACAGGCCACGGGGGCGGGCTACCCCGGGGCCCCTCCACCAGCAGCAGACTTTGACATGGCAGCCGTGTCCGAGGCCCCTGGGAAGGACCACCCTGCCAAGTTCTACAACGGCAACCACCACCTGCTCATGACAGAACAGAACTGGGCCAACCAGGAGGCTGAGCAGCAGACTTCTGCCAGGAAGGCCTCCCTTCCAGCTTCGGTTGCTGCATCCCTGAGCCCTACAGGCAGCACCAAGGAGCTCCCTCAGGAGGGTGGCGCCGGAAGCAGCGCACCTGGCCTGTTGGAGAATGGGAAGGGCAGCAGCTTGGGAGAGAGCCAATTGGAAGTGACTCCCGAAGACGGGGAGGAGCAGCCAGTGACCACCGCAGCAGAGATGCACGCGCCTGCCTTGCTCCCGGCAGACCCTGGACGATCAAGCAAGGCTAGTAAGTCCAGTGGCAGTCGGGCCAGACCCAATGACTTGGCCATCTAGTGGTGGTCTCTCCAGACAGCTTTATAATAACCTCTTTTCTAGCAACCAAAAACCAAAGTGCAGTTCCAGTCTGCAGGTAGAGAAAGCCTGGAGTGAGTGGAGGAAGGGAAGATCAAGCAGAAGAGAGCAGGTTTTTGTGTGTCCATGCTTGCTGTTCTTAACACTGTGAGGTAGAGTGGGGAGAACGTCCACGTTTGCTGAGATGGGGAGGTAGGGGCAAGGGGGTGCAGGGGCTGTTGACCTTTAACGATATTCCCAACAACCCAAGAGTCCAGCAACCTGGGCCACCTTTGCAGGTGCTGCTGCCCAGCCTTGGGCTCCTGCTGTCTCTGTGGGTAACTGTTCTGCTGTGGTAAAGCAACAGGTGTCTGCAGTCACTTCAGCTCAGGGCAATTAGGTTTTCCATTCCTACGCTCTCCAGAGCCTCTGGGCTGCCCAGAAAGTCATAGACACACTTAGCACTATCTCTGTTTGATACCTTGAACTTAGAGTCAAATTTCATTTGGGATATGTGCCAAACGGCACTAAAAAAAGATTTAGAGCAAGTCCATATAGTGTCATTTGAGTTTCTGAAATTGCCTGTGAAGCCCAGGATATCAAACTGTACGCTTCGTGACAAGTGACAATGAGCAGCTACCCTCCAGAGACAGAGTCAGTGCAGGCGAGAGCCACAGAGGTCGCTGGTAAGAAAGCAGGGAGAAATGCAGCGACATTTGAGATAATTTTTAAACAGCTGAGGAAATCGAAATGAAAGTGTGGCGGGTATGCCTTAGGTATTTATTTTTTAAGTAATATTTTGTGCTTTGATCTGAATTGTACAGGGATGCCTATCTTCCCCCACTTTCTTTCAGGAGAAATGAAAGAAAAATAGTACTATTAAAATGAATATTGACCAAAGGACTGCTAATTTGTCCCATTACGTACTAGTAAAAATTTAAACCTTTTTTTAAAGAAATTCTTTGACCTTATGAGTCAGCTAATTGCTATGCAAATGTACCATTAAAAAAATAATAAAGGCAGGGTAAATTTAAGTGCATTTCAAATACTTGAAGTTGTGAAGTTTTTGAATGGAAGGTTAAAAGTTAACTACTCTTGCCAGAAAAATTATTTATACAGATGAATCAATGACCTACATTTTTTTTTAACAGTACAAAATAAAACTCTTTGAGTTTTCTAACCATTCTTTGTGGGCAGCCTGTTTGCTTTCTAAAGTGTAAATAAAAGTATCTGGGTTTTACTTCCTGTGTAAGTGCATGTGCTGATTTCGGACGTGTGCCCATTTGTCACCCACGCGGATTGCTGCACTGACAGCGAAGGCTCTTTCTCTACATGGGTGTGGCTGGAACGTGGCAGAATTTTCTGTACTGAGCACCCTGCTGTTGTGTCTGAGTGGCTGTTTGTTTAAAAACCGATGAACAGTGGTAATGCTGAGCCCGGTCCTTCTCACACTCCAGCTTCCACTGAGTGCTGTCAGCCCTTATTCAGCAAAACACCAAACACTTGCCAATTTGATTCATTCCTTTGTGTAAATCAACACCAATGTCCCGATGATTTATCTGGGGTTACACTCCAAAGCACACTTTGTGTTTTATAAGGTAAAGAGTGACCCACTAGCAACCTGATGAGAAGACTGCAATTCCCATTCTCAGATAAATGTGTGCAACTAGTTCATTAGAGCCTTATGCTTGCTGCAGAATGAACGTAGATAATCTCCTCCGTTTGAAAGATGCCAGCTTCCCGTAAATATCTTTTAGGCTTTTCTCAAACAGATTTGAGCATCACAGAAAATTATTTGAGTGGCTACTTTCTCAGTTCCCCCCAGGCTAGGACATAACTCATGCCGCTGTAGGCTGCAGAGGAGAGGAGACTGATCATCACCTACAGTGTGTGCCTTAGGCTTCATGCAGTAGGACCTAGTTCTCCCGGGTGAGAAGGGCCGCCAACAAATCTTAGTTTGAAAAGCGTTCTAATTTAAAAAAAAAAAAAAAATAGCGTTGGTCACAATTCAGTTAACAGACAGCCAAAGTGGATGTGAACACAGATTCTTTAGGTTCTCCCATGATAAATACTAATAGTAAGCTTCTGATTTACTCACGATTTGATTTTGACTGGGGTTGGAGATGAGTGTGAGAGCTATAATTATATTTAGTTTTTATATTTTAAAATTGGATTTTATCCACCACATGTTGATGAAGACGCCAATATTGTGAATTGACCATAGTCTAGTTGGCCCATGGGTAGGAGGGTGAAATTTGATTCACCTCCTTGAAAACCACTCATTTATAAAGAAGTAAAATTCTGTGATAAAACAGTGCCTGTAGCATTTTTTCAGAGTAGTGTTCTGATTTCAATTCATGTAAAAAATGAAAGCAGGTGTTCCACTGTGTTGCTATTTGAGGTATCCATGACTCTGAAGTCTAGGGTCCTTCTCCCTCACAGGGATGTGGGAGTGTGAAAGGGTGCTATTTAGCCAGTCACTGTAAGCATTAGGATGTGCAACAAAAGTGGACATCACCTCTCCCTATGGTCAAGATTCTAGATATGTTTTTTCTTTAGCCTGCTAATTATTTGAAAATCTCACTGAAATTATTTTTATTTGATTTAATGGAAAAAATTTTAATTCCATAAGTTTCTTTTAAAACTCAAATGCTCTAATATATTTATGCATATTATCTTTTAATCTGCAGCATGCAAGACAATTACTCTCTTGCATCTGTATTTGCAGAAGCTCAATTACCCTGTTGGCACTACATAATCCATGATAACGATAAAATGTCAAGCATTATTAATCCATCTTCAAATCCACTTATTAAAATTCCAAAACATTTCTTAATCATTCACTTTCTCCTTTTTAAATTTTATTTTACAGAATAATTTTTCCCATGAAATTAACAGAAAAGATACCTTAAGTTTCAAAAGAAAATAGAAAGGGGAAAAGAGCCAGCCAGAATATTTCTGACCCATCCTGACTTTCCATGTTTATTAAATAGCTAGATCATAGATTTCTTACACAAGAACACCTGGAATTAGAATTATAAATAGAATTCAAACATTCTTTAAAAAGATTAAATTCATGAGATTTAATTCTCTTTTCAATATAGGCTTTTTTTCCTACTAACACTTTCTTTAGTATTTTTGAAAAAAAAGTCCTTTTGCTGAATATTTTTCTTTTGAACCTTTCCTTTTGGTATTTGTAACATTGATTTGTGGCTCTCCACCAAATAAATTATTTTACAAATTATTGCATGATTTAAAAAGATAAATGTTTTTGTAAAGTTCAGTAGATTCCTGCCACCGCCCCACCCCCACCTCCCTGGAGTTCAGGATATCCTCTAAATAACTTTTAAATACCCTCTAACAGGAAGGCATTGTACATTAAAGTCTGAAAATGTATTTCTCATTCTAATTTTATATCATTACACTGCAGAGCTGAAGTTTATGCATTCTAAGATTTCTTATTGTCCCTAATGTTTTTTTCTCTTTGCATTATAGAATGTCCTAGCAAGACTTTTTATGGTCAGCTAGAAATTCAAATAACACTAAGAGCAGTGAACTGTTTCTAGTATTATATTTGAAGGCGTTGGGTATGTAAATGTAACTTAGATCATAATATTTACAAAACTCTTACTAAAACCTTATTTTTTGTGTTAGAATCTTTCCTCAACTAAATTGTAACTGAAAATAAGCATTTTATAAGCTAAGTAATAAAAAGTGACCTTAAATGTAAATCACCAGCTCTATAGTTGCTGTTTTTATCCATAGAATCCTTGAGCAGGTTTTCAAAGTAAAAATTTTCATCTAGATAGAAATGTTTCCTACAAAACTTTCCTACAAAAGAAGTTTGAGAAATTTCTGCAGCGGCTGTCCTGTCTTTTCACAGGTACTTAGAAACTTCAAGTAGCCCCTTCTGACGGTTCCCGCAGCATTGCTACTCTTGCTGTGTGCTCTCCAGAAGAAATAACGTGCACGTTAACCTTGTCCGGCCCCTTACCTCCTCCTTCGCGCACGACCCTGCTGAGCGGCACTGGGCTTCCCAGAGCTGAGAGATCACTTTGTCTCGCCAGGCTGGAGTTGACCGTTCTCGGCGACGACTTTTCCGTCTATAATTGCAAGCGATTGCGTGGTTGTCATCTTTGCTTTGACGACACTTGGCAATGTCTGTAACGTGTCCGACTCCGTAATAGACATGCAATCCGCGTCCCTGCTTTCGATTTGCGGGATGATTTCCAGGGACGCGGTGTAACAAAAAGAGACCCGCCTGGCTGTTTTGAAGGCTCTAAGGCAACGCAGCATGCAAAATTCAACCCCGCCAAACACGAATTGGTGAAAATTCCCCCATTTCCGACCATAAGGACCAAAGCCTGTTCTGACGGAGGTTTTGGCAAAAAGCTGCGCCCTCGAGTGCAGGGCCCCCGCGTGGCGGCCCCGGGAAGGTGGCCCGACCGGACGGCAACGCCCTCGAGGAAACGGGAGGGGAGGCGGCGACGGTACCCCGGGGACCCCCCGGAGGGCGACGACGGGAAGGGCGAGCAGAGTGGGGTTGGGGCGGTCGCTGTCCCCAGGCCATTGTGGGGCGGTCTTCTGCAGACGCGCAGCGCGGAGTGGCACCCGCTGCACAGTCAGCCCCACGCCCTGCTGCTGCAGGCCACGGAGACAGGAACACGACTCTGCGGGCCCAGCGCGGCCAGCACCGGGGCGCACACCCGAGGGCTTCATTCCGCACAATGGAAGCTAGGCTGGCAGATCGCCTGTCAGTGCTCTTGGAACGTTTGGACTTCCGTGATGCTTTATAAGGGACATGCCCCTTAGCAGGCATCCTCTCACTGGGGACACATAAACTTCCTGCAGGGTAGGCTGTGCCATACTCTAGGCCCGGCGGCCTCCAAGGTCACAGACAAGGGTCGGAACCCTGCACTGCTCCTTTGCAGCCATGGGATCTCAGGGAAGTTATTTAACCTCTGACTTTGCTGATGGGTTTTCGCAACTGAAAAATGGAAATAAGTGAGGAACAAGTGAGAATGGATAGAACATACTGTGCATAGTGCCTGACCTACAGTAGCACTCCATAAAGCCTCAGTGAAAACACATGAAAGTAACCCTGAGCAAAATTTCCTGAGGCCCACACAGTTGTACTTTTAAAATTTAATTTAAACCAAGGCAGTTCTATTCATACAATGAAATATTATTCGGCCCTAAAAAGGAAGGAAATCTTGTCACAGGCTACAACTTGGATGAAACTTGAGGACGTTATGCTAAGTGAAATATGCCAGTCACAGAAAGACAAATACTTGATGATTCCACTTCTTTCATCTACCTAGAATTTCATCTTTCATCTACCTAGAATTTCATCTTTCATCTACCTAGAATTTCATCTTTCATCTATCTAGAATAGATAACATCACGGAGACAGAAAGCACGGTGGGGAGGGAAAAGGGGGAGTTGTGCAGCTGGAGGAGGTGACAGAGTTCTGGAGATGGATGGTAGCTACGGGACACAGCAATTTGAATGTATTTAATAGGACTGACTGAAAAATGGTTAAGATGATAAATGTTATGTTATGTGTATTTTGCCATAATTAGAACTTTATATATATTTTCTCAAAAACTAAAAAATGTTTTAAATTGAACTAAGATATACACATACAGGACACAACACCCGAGTATACAAGACAACCCATGCATTTAAACACACTGAGGGAACACACCCAGAGCAGGAAACAGATCATTTCTTCATTCCACAAGTCTCTTTTTTCTTTGCTACATCATCCCTGCCCACCCTTTTTCTGTCATTATTTACTCTAAAATTATTTCTTATGGGGCACCTGGGTGGCTCAGTGGGTTAAGCCTCTGCCTTCGGCTCAGGTCATGATCCCAGGGTCCTGGGATCGAGCCCCACATCGGGCTCTCTGCTCAGCGGGGAGCCTACTTCCCCCCCCCACCCCCGCCTGCCTCTCTGCCTACTTGTGACCTCTGTCAAATAAATAAACAAAATCTTTAAAAATAAATAAATAAATAAATAAAGTAAAATTATTCCTTATGGATTAATTATGGAAATGAAGGAGACCATGGGAGGAAGAAGGAAGGAAAACAGCAGAAGGAAGCAGGTCGCTAAGGTGTGACTAATGCAGCTGGCCGTATCCTGTCACACTTGGCTCAAAGCCTTCTTGTGGAGTTTTGGGTAATAAAAAGTGAACCTGCCCAGAACCCTACTGTGGTCCCTCATTTGGAACCTGCCCAGAACCCTACTGTGGTTCCTTCTTTGAGCCATTTTCTGAGTTTTCATTACCTTTTCAGTGGGAAAAACAAAAGAGGTTGTAGTTTTTTAAATGACTTAAGAGTTTTAATTGAGTAAGTTGTCAATAAATATGTGCTAAATATTGAACAGATGAATAAGAATGCCTCCTTCGCTGCACATCATGGGAGCCAAACCCATCCAGGCTGTTGGATCAAAACTTACAACTTCTGCAAGTCTAAACAGTCTAAACAGTTTAAACAGTCCCTCAACGAAGGCTATAGACACCACTTTCCCGGGAAAAGTTGACTCTGACCCGTCTATCTGTGTGCAGCATTAATGTGTGTGTGATGCAGTCAAACATAAAGCTAGACGTGTTCCATTTCCCCACAGAACTGCAGGGAATGTTGTCCATAATGTCCATAATGTTGCCCTCCCCAGTTACGTAGCCTCCAAGAGCTTCCACTGGACATGAGTTTCCAAATATAGAACTAGATACTTTTTTGTAGAATATGAGCTGTCCTTCATTCTGATTTCCCCCTGAAAGTGTAAAACAAACCAAATGAGAAAAAAATCATCCTCAAAACGCAGTCCTGTCTTGAAAGAGCTCAGAAGAAGTATATACATTTTTATAATAAACTTTCAGGAAACTCTTCCTCCCTACCACAGCCCACGTGGACAGGAGGAGGCAGGCAGCCAAGACAAGGGTGGACAGGAAACAAATGCCACCGAACAGAGCAGAATGAGAGCACAGCCCCCTAAGTCCCGGGGCTCCCAACCTTGCAACTCATCATCCCTAGCTTACCGTGTCTGCGGCGGGATAAATGGGATGCTGATTATCAAAACATGTGCAGCGGGGTCCCCTGCACAGAACAAAGAATGGTCTTAAAAACATCTGAGTTAAGAATTGTATTTCCAAGATCCTCAAAAGACATTCAGAAAGCACATTATCCCCCATCTGCATTTTAGCATTTATCTAAATGTGTGTACGCATGTGTGCCCCATTGTGTGAGATTGTCCGACTTGGAGGCCGCAGAGACAAGACTCTGCCTAAACCAAGTGTGGACTCTGTTCTCCATCCTTACACTTTCACGTTTGTTCTTACAATATTTAGGACCTGAGCCAGACAGAGTAAGAGGCAGATACAAAACCAAATCTCTTTGCACGCCATTTGCAGAGGTGGGAGCTATGGCAAGGATGCGGGCCATAGAAAACAGATTGAGCTTCTGTTTCTCTTGCTCAAGGTACTATGAAAACCCTTACCTACCCTAGGGCATCCATCAGCTGGTAGGGGAATTAGTGCACCACGCCACGAACCAGGAACAGAACGTTCAGAGAGAAGGCAGTGGGGTCTGGAAAGGAAGAATTTTTTTTCTTCTCTTAAGGAAAATCCAGCACCACGGCACCTGGGTGGCTCAGTCGGTTAGGCAGCTGCCTTTGGTTGAGGTCATGACCTCAAGATCCTGGGATGGAATCCCACGACAGCCTCTGTGCTCAGCAGGGAGTCTGCTTCTCCGTCTCCCTCTACTCCTCCCCCTTCTCTCTTTCTCTCTCTCAAATAAATAAGTTAACTAATTAAATATTTTTCTAAAATCCAGTACTAATATCAGAGATCCAAACACAAGTATAAAGGTTTCCCTTCCAATGTTCACTCAAGTTTAACTTTGAGACCCACCCAGTTATCACTCTAATGATGTCATCAGGAGGCAAGCTCCTTCACCCCCAAACCCCTGTCCCCACTTCTGCAGTCTGTGAGAGCAACTGCTCTGTGAAAGAAACGTGAAGGCCTATAGTCAAGGATTCATGATCAAGTGTGTGACACTGTACAAACTAAAGGAGGAAGACTGAGTATGTGTGTGTTTGGGTTTGTTCGTGTGTGTTGTCATGAGCAAGGGAGACTTTAATGCACAGAAAGGATTTGACAACCACTTAAGTTCCAAATTGATATTTCATTATTATAGTTCAAGTTAAAAAAATAAAGTTCAAATTCAAAACCTTGTTTTCCTTTAGCCTTGATATTTATTGTACAAATACTGTTATACTATGTATAAATCTGGTAAACTTTAAATAAAATAAGAATAATCACCTTTGGTAAACCAATTAATTAGTTGAACCAATTAAACTCTTATAATCATTTAACTCTTCTCAACATTTTGTTGAGAAGATATAACATTTATATATATAAACACACACACATATATAATTTATAAAATAAATTTATAAATTTAATATACTTGTTTCATTCTTAACTCTTTCAAATGCCTGAATAGCTCAACCTACACCTTGAACTCACAAAACTTTACATCCTCAAGTAACTCTTTAAAAATTGAATAAATCAAAGTAATAAATATAGGAACTTCAAAATTCTTGTACATATTCCAATATCATTCACACAGTCAAATGCTCTTAAACTTTTTAACTTAAAAATGAGTCTAGGGGCACCTGGTGGCTCAGTCAGTTAAGCTTCTGCCTTAGGCTCAGGTCATGATCGCAGGGTCCTGGGACTGAGCCCCACACCAGGCTCCCTGCTCAGCAGGGAAGTCAGCCTCTTCCCCTCCCTCTGCCTCTGCCCCGCTGCTTGTGCTCTCTCTCTTGCTCTCCCTCTCTCAGATAAATAAATAAAATCTTAAAACAATTTTGAGTCTATAATTATTATGTGTTTCACATAGAAATCACAAACCAATTTGGTCAGATTCCCTCATATGCCAGCTTGTCCCAAAGATTACAAACATATTAAATACGCAATATACCAGGATGTTATGCTGACAGAAGTAGATCAGTAATTGTCTAAGATCAGGGGTTAGGAAGGCCTGACTGTAAGAGATGTATGGAAACTTTCTGGCGGAATGAAATGTCCTCTATTTTAACTATGGTGGTGGTTACACAAATACATTTTTCAAAATTCATTAAACTACACCCTTAAAACAGGTTCATTTTACTGTATATTACTTATATGCCAACAAAGTTGATCTAAGAGAAAATATGTGTATGTATATATTCATACATGTGTATATAACTCAATGAATACAAACCCTAAGATTGACACCAAAGTACTGAATCTTAAGTTTGATTTATTTATCATCTCTAAGTTTAATTCTAAATAATTTCTAATTATGAAGATGAGATCTGAGAGACCAGGGATGAGGGAATACCAAGCCATGGAAGCAGCCACAGCCATCTGTGGTTCTTCATCAAGGGTAAAAGGCAGAAGCAAGAAGTAAGACTTCCCTTGAACTTCAGTCAGTTTGGGACCAGCTGCCGCAAGACATGCTGGTGGACTAGTCAGAGAATAAGACCGCACACACCTGCATGCCTGGGGGACTGTCACTGAGTAGCCAGAGTGAGTATATTCGTCTCCTGGGGCTGCTGTGACATATTACCACAAATTTAGTGGCTTAAAACAACACAGATTTCTCTTCACTCTGTTCTGGAGGCCAGAGGTCTAAGACCAATTTCACTGAGGTGAAGTCAAGCTGTTGACAAGGCTGGTTCCTTCCTGAGGCTTCAGCGGAGAACCCACCACTTGTCTTTTCCACTTCATTCATTCATTCATTTCATTTCATTTCACTTAGAGAGAGAGAGAGAGAGAGAGAGAGAGCACAAGCAAGGGGAGTGTCTGGCAGGGGGAGAGGGAGAAGCAGTCTCCCCAAAGAGCAGGGAGCCTGCTGAAGGGCTTGATCCCAGGACTCTGGGACCATGACCTGAGCCAAAGGCAGACGCTCAACCGACTGAGCCACCCAGGCGCTCCTCGTCTCTTCCACTTCTAAAGGCTATGGCATTCCCTGGCTCCTGACTGCCTCACTGCAACCTGTATCTGCTTCCATGAACACACCACCTTCATGCACCTCTGCGGCTATCAAATTTCCCTCTGTTGCTGCCCTCTTACAAAGACACTGATAATTCCACTTAGGAACACTCCGATCATCCATGACTATCTCCCTATCTCAAGACCCTTAATTTAGTCACATCTGCAAGGTCTCTTTTCCTTTTAAGGTAATGTTCTCAAATTCTGGAGATTGGGGAACCATTAGTCAGCCCATCAAAGAAGTCAGTGTTTGGGAGTAGATAGACACTTTTTTTAAAAACTTTATTTTATTATTTTAATTCTATTTCTTATTTATTTTTTAAGCTTTTATTTATTTATTTATTTGTTTGTTTGTTTGTTTGTTTATTTATTTTACAGACAGAGATAGCGAGAGAGAGCACAAGTAGGCAGAGCAACAGGCAGAGGGAGAGGGAGAAGCAGGCTCTCCACAGAGCAGGGAGCCTGATCTGGGGCTTGATCTCAGGACCCCAGGATCAGACGCTCAACCAACTGAGTCACCTAGGTGTCCCGAGAGACACTTTTCATGCCCTGCCTGAAATGTAGTATGCCCAGCCCATCCTTCTTCAACACTTGTACCATGAAATGATGAAGATACAAAAAGTGTGTTCACTAAACAGTTAGGTAATAGGACAGAAGGAACTTGCTGAAGGGTATACACAGAGTCCCCCAATACCTCGTCATCCCGGACTGCTGGGCTATATCCAACTCAATGAATCTACGTAGAGATCAAGGTAAGAACCTGTATTTTGGTCCAAAATCCAGCTCCACAAGTGAGAGATAGCCCTGGCAGGAGCACGTGTGAGAAACTACGACCCAGCTCCAGTGAGCCAACAGTGTGACTTGCATGGGAAGATCGGCAACAGCCCCCAGCCCAGTCAGGAACGCAGGCCCTCCCACTTCTCTTCTGCCCTAGATAGCAGTGAGACTGAGGGGCGACATTTTGCCAGTGTTGAAAATGCCAGAACTACTCTAGAGAGATCTGGAATACCAGATAGGAAATTGATGAAGGAGCTGAGTTGTTAGGCTGAAGAGGAAAAATTATCGCTATGCTGTGTACGGTCACATTGGAAGGACTGGCATGTAAGATTACACTCAGCTATTTGACCCCAAATGGGGGAAAACTTCAGGAAGTCAGAAAGGTCTGTGTAACAGGGACAGCTGTCCGAAGAGAAAACTTGCCTGTTGGAAAGTTGTCTGTTCCCTGCTCAGCTGGGGCTGCTTTGCTGGTCGCCTGTGCGCGCTCCACGCACACAGGTGCCCTCACTGTTGAAGCCACCCCACTCAGCCCCCAAACTGGCCCCGGTGGCAGGTCAGCAGACCCCACTGCCTAGTCAGGGACACATCTGAGGGCAACAGCCCCACTCAGCACGTGGGACCCTGACTCAGCCTCCAGCCATGTCTTGTCAGCCGTTTCACACAGACCCTGCAAATGGATTCCTGACCCTTGAAACCAAACGCAGGGCTGCTTTACGGAGCCTGAAGCCCTGATCTCCTTATCTAGTTCTTTACATTCTCACACCCTTTGGGTGCCCGTAACTTAAAGGTGACTTCTTTATATTTGCCTCTGTTTTCTTTTTTTTTTTTTTTTAAGATTTTTTAGTCTATTTATTTGACAGACAGAGATCACAAGTAGGCAGAGAGGCAGGCAGAGAGGGAGAAGCAAGCTCCCCACTGAGCAGAGAGTCCGATGTGGGGCTTGATCCTAGGACCCTAGGATCATGACCTGAGCTGAAGGCAGAGGCTTTAACCCACTGAGCCACTCAGGTGCCCCTTGCCTCTGTTTTCTGATGTTTCTCAATTTTATGTTGCTTTCATAATTTTTAAAAGGCTATTTTCATTTTTTAACATGAACTTCAACTCTAAGAGAAATTTATTTTGAGGTCACATTTAAAAACAGAAAAACCCAAATCTAGATACAAGGTTTTTTTTAAGTTTTTAATGGCTTTAGTAGATTTGTGCGTGCGTATGACACTTCAATAAAAAGTTTACTTAAAAAAAAGGCAGAGATCACAAACTGAAGGCTCATGGGCCAAATCCACCCTCAGAGGGCTTGCTTTGGCCATTCTGAATTAGTGGCCAATATTAACATTTCAAATCTGGGGCAGGATAGTGCCTGTGTTCCACTCATGTCACCTGAATGGTCCCTGCCCTTTCCTTCCAGGTTTGGTTCGCCCTGTCCTTGCAAGAGAGAAAGCCTGTGTCCAGGCAGCAATGGCCGTGGAGGAAACTGGGTCTCCAGTTTGCTGCAGCATTTGGCCACCAGGCCTCATGGGCTTTGGAATTTGATGCCCTCTCTACCAGGCATCAGCTTAGCTTTCTGGTGAAATGTACCCACTGCAGTGATCAATGCCAAGCTCTACAACTGTGCTACCCCCTCAGTTCAGAAACCCCCTCTCCTGGGAAGCCCTGTCTGGCCTTCAGCCCTGCAGCTGTCTGCTGGGAGGTGTGCTCTTCTAGAAGGTCCTGCCTTAGCTCACATGGGGTTGTGCTCCTGCCCCACGGGTTTGCAGCGCAAATCTAGGAAGGCCTGAATGCAATAGAGTTGTTTATAAATTATACACCTTAAAGAAAGACTAGGAGGAACTAACAATGATTGTTTCTGGCGTTACAGATCAATTTTATTTTACTCTTCTATAGTTTTTATAATAAACTAAATACTTTTAAAATCAGATATAAAGAGGCAGATACTAATACACACATTTGTAATACAAAAGTCAGTGGCCAGGAGGGAACATCCTGTGAGAAAAGAGTGTGATGTTAATTCATGGATGTTGTGATGTATGTTATGGGGGACCTCAGGGGCAATAACCTCTTCAAACCTCTGGGACCTTCAAGTCATTATTATTATATTTAATCCTTATAATTAATTAGTCATATATATTTTTATATAATTATAATTAATTATGGCATCCAATTATTATTTTTCCCTTTTCATGAGAAGTAGGTAGGTTAACAGAGGTAACCTCATCCATGGTTCTTAAAAAAGGCAACTACAGGGCTCTAGGCCCATATAAAAAAAGATGTGTTGCAGACTCACATTATTGTAGAACTTCTAACATTGCAAATCTCCGGCTTATATTTGCTTTGTTTAGAAAGCCTGCTTCCTTTCATGTATTTTCATATATTCTCACATATATGTATATATAAGAATTTTCTACCCCCCCCAAAATAATACATTACAATTGTTCATCTCCAAGGGACCCAAGGGAGTAATGGAGTCAGAACAGCCTCCCACCACCACCTCCCACCCCACTTCCTGCCATCCTCTAAGAGAAGGGTTTGTCTTGAAGCTAATTGAATATATACCTCAGACCTGTCACGCCTGGATTCCCTCCAAGGCCTTCCAAAGGCTGTAGAAATCTGTTTACATATTCGGATGTTTCGTAAAATTTGAGGAAGTATTTACCACAGTTCGCTCAACCCGCATCTCTCTTCCCACTCCGACACACCTCCCTTCCCAATGTACGGAGTGCTGGAGGGCATGCTAAAGAGGCACTCCTCGCTGAATTCATTTCTGAATCAATATTTTCACACCTAACTTCCTATTTGCACTTTCACAAATACAAATGGGTAGTCAAGAGAACCAACTCTGAAGCTAGATCCACACTGGAGTCCTGGCTCTGTGAACCTGGACAAACGACTTAACCATCTGTGCCTAGCCCCTATCTGTAAATGGAAGTAACAATGGACCCCACCTCCGGGGACTGTTGTAAGGGACTCACGGCAGTGATGGTGTTAGTAGTAATATCTCTACGTGGGTCTAATTTGCAGCTTCTTTCTCTGTGCAATGGCCATGATTCTATCTTTCTTGCATGGCTGTGAGAATTGAAATGATTCACGCAAAGTGCCTGACACGTTCAAATGAAAGTTACTTATTGGGAAGTTTATAGCTAAGTATGTAATTAGAAAAATAATTAATTTGGGGTGATTCTTTTAAACCTAAAATTATGTATTATTTCCCCATTTTCTATTTGGATGCAGTCCATTTACATATTCTCTTGAATATCAGTCTCACCACAATCCTGTGAAGGAAGGATCCCTGTTTCACTGAAGGAAGGGAAGCTTGGGATGTTTAAATAACTTGGCAATATTCCTGTTATAAAAGAAAGGCCAAGTAAAATTTGGGGGTTCTGAAAAATATTCTTCCCATTGCCACCTGTATGTGTTTTCTGTTGCTGCTGCAACAAGTGACCACAAATTTAGTGGCTTAAAACAACACAAATTTATTATAGTCCTGGAGATTAGAAGTCCAAAGTGAGTCTCACTGGCAGGACTGGTTCCTTCTGGAAGCTCTGGGGGAGAATTGTCCCCTTGCCTTTTCCAGATTCTTCAGCTGCCCAAATACTTTGGCCTGTGGCCTTCCACCATGTTGAAAGCCAGCAATTGTTGAGTCCGTCTGAGACCGGATCCTTCAGACCTTCTCTCCTGTCTCCTTCTTCCACTTTTAAGAACCCTTGTGATTCTACTGGGGTCACAAGATAACTTTCCTATCTTAAAGTCAGCTTACTAGAAACCTTATTTGCATCCGCATACCTAATTCTCCCTTTGTTATGTCACCTAACATATCCAAAAGTTCTGGGGGTTGTTCACATCCATCTTGGGGGCACATTTTTCTACCTGCCCCACCATCCAAAGAACCAAAGAAAGGGCAGGCTCGGAGAGGGGGTAAGGGATAGCCTTAATTTCTGTATACCAAATACAATGTAACTTCTCAGAAAGTTGGCTTTTCATTTTATTATATTTTGTTTTGCTTTGCTTCAGTGTGATTTTCATTGTGTTCTGGATTATTAGCTGTCACACAAGCCATCTCCAGGTGTATGAAGTATCATCATCATAATGATGGATAATAAGTATGGATGCAGAATACTCCTTTCTAAAAAAATCCAGTACAGTTAACATACAGTGTTATATTATACACCAATTAATATATATTAATTGGTGTATAAAGGGTGTATAATATAACAGCACATTATGTGAGCACTGAGTAATGTATAGAACTGTTGAGTCACTATATTATATACCAATTAATATATATTAATATATATTAATATATATTAATATATTATTATATTAATATATATTATATATTAATTACTGTTATAATATTTAATTAATATTAATATTAATTTATTAATTATTAAATATTTAATTAATTATTTAAATTAAATAATTTTTAATAAATTATAAATAAAATATTTTATTTTTTATTTATTTATATATATATTTATATAAAAAATATAAAAATAAATTATAAATAAAAATAAATAATTAATTATTAAATATTTAAAAAATATTAATAAATTAATATTAATATTAATTTAATAATTAATACTGTATAATAATTAATTAATATATATTATATATATTATATATAATATATAATATATATAATATATATATAATATATATAATAATATATTAATATATTAATATATATTAATTGGTATATAATATAGTGACTCAACAGTTCTATACATTACTCAGTGAGCATAATATATTAATATATTAATTGGTATATAATATAGTGACTCAACAGTTCTATACATTACTCAGTGCTCACATAAATGTGCTCTTAATCTCCTTATTTTGCCCATCCCCCACCCATCTCCCCTCTGGTAACTATCAGTTTGTTCTCTATAGTTAAGAGTCTGTTTCTTGGGGTGCCTGGGTGGCTCAGTGGGTTAAGCCTCTGCCTTCGGCTCAGGTCATGATCTCAGGGTCTCAGGATTGAGCCCCCCATTGGGCTCTCTGCTCACCGGGGAACCTGCTTTCCTCTCTCCCTGCCTGCCTCTCTGCCTACTTATGATCTCTCTGTCAAATAAATAAGATCTTAAAAAAAAAGTCTGTTCTTTGGTTGGTGTCAATCTCTCTCTCTCTCACTTTTCTTTTTCTTTTGCTTGTTTGTTTTGTTTTATATGAGTGAAATCATGTAATATTTTCTTTTTTCTGACCGACTCATTTCACTTAACATATTTTCTAGATCCATCCATGTTGTTGAAAAATAGCAAGATTTCTTTCTTTTTTATGACCATTATGTGTGTGTGTGTGTGTGTGTGTGTGTGTATACACACATACCACTTCATCATCATCCATTCATCTATGATGGATACTTGGGCTGCTTTCATAATTTGGCTATTGTAAATAATGCTGCAATAAACATAGGGGAACACACATCCTTTCAAATTAGTGTTTTTCTATTCTTTGGGTAAATGCCCAGTAGTGCAATTACTGACTCATGTGGTAGTTTCTACTTTTAATTTTTTGAGGAACCTCAATATTGTCTTCCAGAGTGGCTGCACCAATTTGTATCCCCATAAATAGTGCACAAGCTTACCTTTTTCTCCACACCATCACCAACACTTGTTGATTATTAATTCTACGATATTTCCCTTTTAATGAGTTCTCAATTCTGGGAGGCAATTTTAACATCAGTGAAAGCATTGTTAAGAAACTGAATCTTTAACTACAATAGCAAGATCACTATCAAATGTTGGCTGCAAAACTATATCCTTTATTACTGCCTTTATTAGACAGAGACGTGACCGGTTCATGTAAGACACAAAGCAGCTGACAAGAAAACTAACATTTTGGAATTTATCCATTTGGCAAATCCAGCTAAGACTGAAAATAGTTGTTTCTTATTCATTTGTATTCAATACCTTATGAAATTTGTTTTTAAATGCCCTTTATAAAAACTGTCTTGATACAGGGCCCCTGGGTGGCTCAGTCAGTTAAGTAAGGACTCTTGATCTTGGATCAGGTCTTGATATCACGGTCAGGAGTTTGGCACCCCCATCAGGCTCCATGCTGGGCATGGAGCCTACTTAACGGGGGAAAAAGAAAGCCCTGTCTTGGGAAACACTTTCTAAATTAAAAATAACTGGCAGATTCAGTTGCTTTTCTAGGTATAAACCTACTTGTACACACTGAAACAGTGGCCTCCAGAGTTTACGTTAAATATGGAAAACAAGCTCAATTCAGACATTCAGGCAATTGTATGTGTGTTAAGTATGACATCGGCTGGTAGAAGAACAAAAGCTAATAATATGCCAAGTTCTTTTTTTTTTAAGATTTTATTTATTTATTTCACAGAGATCACAAGTAGGCAGAGAGGCAGGCAGAGAGAGGGGGAAGCAGGCTCCTTGCTGAGCAGAGAGCCCTGATGTGGGGCTTGATCGCAGGACCCTGGGATCATGACCTGAGCTGAAGGCAGAGACTGTAACCCACTGAGCCACACAGGCTCCCCAATATGCCAAGTTATAATACCAGCCCAACCTCCAACTTACTATTCACCTCTAGAATGAGTCATTTAGGAGGTTAGGAACTTTGGGTATTATAGCCTAGAAGTGGATAGAGGACCCAGTAAGGATTGCTCCTCATTGTCCCTCTCTGCTTTAGATGGGCTGGGACCGTATCTGCCTGGACCATGGTTTGGCACACAGTAGGCCCTTAACAGTGACCCAATGAGTGAATAACTAAATGGATGAAAAACGTGGATTCTGCTTCACTATCTAAACTTCATCTGACAGACTAGAGCATCAAAGAATATCATATCAGAAAAGCTTATTCTCTTGCCAGGGCTGAATAATTCTTTCTAGAAATTCAACTTTAGGACAGCTGGGTGGCTCAGTTGGTTAAGCCACCGCCTTCAGCTCAGATCATGATCCCGGGGTTCTGGGATCGAGTCCTGTGTCAGGCTCAAGATCCCGGAAGAGCCAATGTTTTTGGTTTGAGTCTAAAGGCGGGAAAAAATAGCAATGTGCCAGTGAAAGGCTGTCAGGTAGGAGAATTCTATCTTACTCACAAGAGGGTAAGCTTTTTTGTTCTATTTAAGGCTTCAACTGGTTGAATGAAGATCACCCACATTGGGAAGGGCAATCTGCTTTACTCAGTCTACCAATTTAAATGTTAATCTCATCCAAAAACACTCTCATAGAGACATTCAGAACAATGTTTGACCAGATATCTGGGCACACTGTGGCCCGGTCAAGTTGACATATAAAATTAACCATCACAAATGGTTCATTTTTAACCCAGTTTGAACTGAGTTTGGGACTATTACGAGCATTTGTATACAAGTCTTTATGGGCAATGGCTGGGCTGTATGGTGAGTGTACATTTAACTCTTTAAAGAGACTATAAAGTGTTCACCAAAGTGGTTGTACAATTTTATATCTCCACCCACAGGGAAGGAGGGTTTCAAGTAGAGCTGCCTAATTCTTGGCAAATTAACATGGAAGATAAATATTTTCATTGAAAATAGAGGAATCATGAAAAATATACAAATAGATCTCGGATTTTTCATATGCTTTTTTAATAGCACGACTCCGTGGACTATATCTTTGGCAGTTATTTCAGTGGAAGAGGGAAATCCAGAGTTACCTTTTAGGAACCTGGGTGTGTCCGTTCTTTCTTCCCACAATAATGCCGCTTAACTGACAGCAATGTGCGACCAAAACAACCGTTTCGTTTGTGAGACGGCAGGGTCACTCTCCCGGGCTGGACTTCTGCTGTCAGAACTATGACCACCCGCAGGTTAGCCGGGAAGCCAGGCAGCTTTTTGATCTCAGCTGGAGCCACCCAGAAGGTTGACAGTTGCTGGCTGTCCGCTGACAGAGGACACGTTCATTGGCAGAAACTTGGGTGGCTCTGCTCTGTTCCGCCTGCCCCATCTCCCAGGAGACTGACAGAGGCATGCCCTTGAGGGCACGTGAAGAGTCAGGGTGGGAATGCAGACACGCAAGCGCTTTTTCAAGCCTCTCTTGCGTCACATCAGCTGACTTCCGGTGGCCAAAGCAAGTCACACAGCCAAACTCAGAATCAAGGGATGGGGAAACCATACCTTCTCTTAGGGAAACCATATCCTCGGACTCACATGATAAAGAACACAGATGCAAGCAGGGTCATTCATGCAATCAGTCTTTCACACCCAGCGTATCACATTTACTACAATGATAGTAAAGAATCAAAAGCCCTTCCTCAAGAGGCCAGGTACTGGATGCAGAAGGAGGGCCTCTCCCCCAGTGTCATTGATTTCAGTGCAGCTGGTTGCAACAAGAACTAGATCAGCAGTTCTAGAATGCTGGCCTGCACTAGAGTCCCTGGAGATGTTTCTTTTTTTTCCCCTCCGTATTTATATTGCCAAATGTTTTACACACAGAGAAGAGTATATATAAGCTCTATCTATCCAATGTAAAGAATAATAAAAGCTGAATATCCACCCTGCAGATTAAGAAATACAATATTACTAAAACCCATGAAGCTCCCATTTGCCTCTTTGCAATCACAATGCCTCCCCTCCCCACAAGAGGTAACTTCTATCCTAAAATTTCATGATAGTATTTCCCTTGATTTTCTTTATGGTTTTACAACATTTGTACATATCCCTAAACTATAAATATTTTTTAGTTTTCCTTTTATTTTGGGCAATATGTAAATGGAATCAGTGCACATATATTTCTTTGAAACATGTTTTTTGTTCCTTAAAATTATGATTCTGAGATTTATCCACATTGTTTGTCCATCAAGCTATGGTGTGCTCATTTTAGTGGCTGGATATTGTATTGCTATATCCACGGTATTTATTATCTAACTACTGTTGGTGTGCATTCAGGTTGTTTTCTGCTTTAAGCTAATTTAAGCAATGATGCTATGAACATACTTATACATGTCTCTTGAGCTCAAGTGCAAGAGTATGTCTAATTTATATATCTGAGAGTAAAACTGGCATTTACATGTTTCACTTCATTAGGCAATACCAAATTGTTCTACAAAATGACACAATCTGCAAATAAACAACATTAGTAATAAAGATTAAAAACTAAGAGAATATGATGAATAGCTGCATGCCAATAAATTTAAGAAATTAGGTAAAATTTTAAAATTCCTGGAAAAATATAGATTACTAAAACTGATTCCAGAAGAAAAAGAAAACCTGACTGCTCCCATAACTATTGAAAAAAATTGAACCAGTGGTCAAAACCATGCTGCAAAGAAAACACTAGTTTTCTAGTTAGTTTCATAGGATAGTTTCACAGGATTCTACCAAATATTCATGAAAGAGATTATCTTAACCTTATATTAACATTTTGGATTAATCATATTTATCATTTCTTTGCCAACCATTCTTTCTTGCATCTCAGACCTTTTCCTGCTTCCTGAAGGAAGCCTTGAAATTCCTTTAGTGAAGACTTAATGCCAGTAAACTCTCAGTTTTTACTTATCTGAAATATCTTCATTTCCCCCTTTATAATTTAAAGACAGTTTCAATGTATATGCTTCTTTTTTTAGGCAGATAGTCCTTTTGAAAATGTCATTCGACTGTCTTTTGACCTCCATTATTGTGGTTAAAAGTTAGTGCTCAATGTTAAGTGTAATTGTTATTCCACTGAATTTCACCTTTCTTTAAAACATTTCTAAGAATTGTTTTCTCTTCCCAGTGCAGTTCCAGGCAGTTAAAAAAAAAAAAAAGCCACTTTTTTTGTGCTATACAAAATTTTTAAGTAAACTTCTTACCTCGTGTCTCCAAGAATCCCCTTGAAACCCACTCTGAGGAAACTGTACACTTTGGCAGGTAAGCACCAGACCATTCTTTAGTGTTTATACAGAGAAGTTATGGAAATTTTCCCATTATGTGTATCTAAGTGGGATGTGAATGCCACTTGAAGCGAATTGTAATTTGGGGGGAGTTAAGCACAAGGTCATTCTCTATATTTGAAAGGAGGCTTTTAAGAACACCTCTCACTGCATATACTTTTTTTTTAAAAGAGAGACTTTTCTCTTTTCTTTGGTGTTCAGCATTTTTATTATAATGAATGGATTTCCTTTTAGGATTTCTGCTTCCTGAGTGTGGATTGCTGTCCCTTGTTGACTTTGGAAAATTCTTAGCCATTATCTCTTCAAACATTGCCTCTTCACTTCTAGAACTCCAATAAATTTACATCAGACTTTTTCTTTGTAATTTCTTGTCTTATTCTCATCTCTTTGCCTCTGTCAATGGCTTTCTGCATAGTCTCCTCCAGTTCATTTTTAGCTGTGCCTAATCTGCTCTTTAACCCATCCACTGAGTTTTAACTTCTATCATTGTGATTTTCAGTCCTAAAAGTTCTTTTTTATTCATTTTTAGTCTCATAAGTCCTTTTTTATTGCCATATATTAATCTCTTTTATTTCTTTAAATAGTCATTTTATGCTTTCGTATGATAATTCCGGTATCTTCAGTTTTCATGCTGCTTCTGTAATTTAATTCTGCTGAGTATCACTCTTTGTGTTCTGGGCATTTAGTGATATGCATTTCTGAGCTTTTGTTCCTTAGAACTTTTTCTGTTGGAATTCTTTGAGGCCTAGTTTTGAGTTCTGGTGTCATTATTAACTCAGGAACACTTTGTTATATTTTTTGGCTTAGGTTTTCTCAAACCACACAAATAGTGTAAATTTTGAGCACACACCATGTGATTGAGAGTATGTGGAGAGTTTGCATTTCTCAGGAAAGAATTATTCTTGCCCTCATGAAGCAGTTTGTGTTCTAGTAGGGTGAGATGAGTAATAAAAAATAAACACAAAAAATGAGAAAATGACAATACTTAGAACCTGATGCAAAGAAAAGAAAAAGTACAGCAGAGTAAAGGAATTAGAAGTCCAGTGGGGTGGGAAACTTCGCAATATTTAGTAGATTCAACAGGGTAGGCCTCACTGGAAGAGTGGCATTTGAGAAAAGCCTTAAAGGAGCTGAGGAATATCTGAGTCAAGAGTGAGTTTGCATGGCCAAGGAAATGCCAGAGGGGTCGTGTGGCTTGAACAACATGAGTGAGGGGACAGTGGTAGTTAATGAGGTTGGAGAGGTAAGATGTCTAATAGGGCATTATAAAAAGTTTGTTTTGCTCTAAGTGAAATGAGAAATTCAGGGTTTGGAGCAGAGAAGTAAAATGATCTGACCTATAAAAGGGCCACTCTTGCTGCTGTATTGAGAACAGACTGATAGAATGCAAGGGCAGAAGCAGGAAGATTGGGTAACCTATGCTAGAGATGAGAGTGGCTCAGACCAGAGGTAAGAGTTGAGGTGCTGTGAAGTGGTAAGATTCTAGTTATAATTAAAGTTAAAACCATTATGATATCCCGTCAGATTCACTGTGCAAAATGGTGAGAGAGAAAGGGGTCAAGGATTAACTTAAGCCTCAGTTTCCATGTGGGAAATGCTTCCTAATGGGAAGCACTAGGGTTAAGGCTAAAGTCCATTCAAGGAATCTAATAGGTACCCAAAAACCTGGCACCCCAAAAGACTACACACTCAGCTTAAGAATTAGAAGGAAAAAAAAGAATTAGAAAACCCTCCCTCTCCAAGGACCACAAGAAACTTTGCCTGCTTTAATCCTTGGTGCTAAGTGGATAAGGGGCATGGTGCCTCAGATAACTTGTAGCCATAGCTAGTTCTCATGCAGGTTTGTAGCCTGAATTCACACTGCCAATTTGACATAAACTCTTCATACAGAGGCGGGTTTAAGGTGTCTCCAAACTGGGAAAAACACCTGCAAATACTTTCTAGAGGAATCTATCTTCATTCTACATCTCAAAGAAACTCACAAGTGATTTTCCAGTGAATAGCTAAAGGAGAAGTAATAATTTCTTTCCCTTTCATCAGCAAAAGAATTCATTTTTTAATTTACTCTTACACAGCCACAGATAAAACTCATTACATGTCCAAAGAAATGTGGCTTGGTAAGTGACAATAAATAAGCACAACAGATGGCAGAAATAGACCTCCAAAGACTTCAGATTTTATAATTACCAGACACATAATATAAAATAATTATATTTATAATTTTAAAGAACTAAAAGACAAGATAAAATATGTGCAGAGAATAAGAAATCATAAATAATGACCAAATAGAAGTTCTAGAAATTAAAAATACAATAATAATAATTGAAATTTAAAACTCAGTAGATAGATTTAACACACAGCTGAAGAAAGAATTGCTGATCTGAACAATATGGATATAGCTGAAGAAATTATCCAGTATGCTACATGGTGACTCAAAGAAATGGGAAGTATGAAAAGAAGGTTCAGAGACAGGAAAAATAGGGAAGGTCTCATATATATCTAACCAATATACTAGAAGGAATAGAAATGGAGGAGGAGCAAAGACAATATTTCAAAAGATTACAGCTAAGAATTTGCCAGGGTTAATGAAAGATCCAATCCATAGATTCAAAATCCCAATAAATCTCAAATCCAAAAGAAAAAAAATCTACACATTATACTGAAAGTACAAACACCAAAGCATTAAGAAAAATATAAAAGACATTTAAAATCTCACTACCTAGAGATACACTTTACTAACACTTTTTCTTTTTGGTATTTTCTAAATGTATACCTGTACAAAATTAGTATCATACTATACATTCATTGATACTTTTTTCTTAATATATTATGAACATTTCTCCATGTTAATACCTTTTCTTCAAAATCCTAATTTTAAAGGCTCCATGACATTCTATCATATAAATGCATGGCAATTTGTCTAAGCAAAATGCAACTGTTAGACATTTATTTTCCAATTTTTTATTATTTTAAATAATGCATTGTATATGTAAATATCTTCTACATCCCTATTTCTTTAAGACAAATTCCTAGAAGTGGAATTGCTGGGTTGATGGATATAAATTTTCTTATGACTTTTTAATTCAAAGAAGACATTCAGATGGCCAACAGACACACGAAAAATGGTCAACATCACTCATCATCAGGGAAGTGCAAATCAAAACTACAATGAGATAGCACATCATACCTGTCAGAATGGCAAAATAAAAAACACAAAAAACAACAGGTGTTGGCAACGATGTGGAGAAAAAGGAACCCTCCTGCACTGTTGGTGGGAATGCAAACTGGGCAGTCACTCTGAAAAACAGTATGGAGCCTCCTCAAAAAATTAAAAATAGGACTACCCTATGATCCAGTAATCACACTACTGTGTATTTACCTAAAAAAATACAAAAAACTAATTCAAAGGGATACACGCACACCGCTGTTTGTTGCAGTATTATCTATAAGAGCTAAATTATGGGAGCAGCTGACTGTCCATCAATAGATGAATGGATAAAGAAGAGGTGGCGTATGTACATAATGGAATGTTATTCAGCCATAAAAAAGAATGAAATCTTTTTTTTAAGATTTTATTTATTTATTTGAGAGAGTACACACATGCAACAGAGGGAGACAGGAAGAGCAAGAAGCAGACTCCCTGCTGAGCAGGGAGGCTTGTGTGCAGCTCCATCCCAGGACCCTGAGATCATGACCTGAGCCAAAGGCACATGCTTAACCCACTGAGTCACCCAGGTGTCCCCCAAAAAGAATAAAATATTGCCATTTGCAACAACATGAATCGATCTAGAGAGTATAATGCTATGAGAAGTCAGTCAGAAAAAGGCAAATACCATGCTTTCATTCATATGTTGAATTTAAGAAACAAAACAAATGAGCAAAGGAAAGAGAGAAAGAGGGAGATAAACCAAGAAACAGACTCTTAACTATAGAGAATAAACTGATGGTTACCAGAGGGGAGGTGAGTAGAAGATGGCGGAAATAGGGGATGGGATTAAAGAGTACACTTGTCATGATGAAAAAAATAATGATCATAAAATAAAATGATTAAAAATTATAAAATTAATATGTGATCATCAAATATTACTTGTTTGAAGTATTAAAAAAAAGACTTCTTGATTCATATTGTCAAACTGCTCCCCCAAAAAGCACTGTACTGAGTTATTGCCTTATCTATAGCCCAGGAGCACGTGTCTCACCACATGGGAGGACTTCTCCCCTAACCTTACTCAAGTAAATTCAGGATAGTTTGGGGAACCTACTCTCCAAATGTCAACTGCTTTCATTTATGCATCCATCCCCAAACAGAAGACCTTGATGCTTATGAACTAGTGAAGAGTATCATTTCCCATGCCTCTTAAGAACTAAAATAACCAAAGTCCCCAAGAACACAAAAAAATGAACATTTGAAAACATTTTCAGCTATTTTAAAACTTTCCTTCCCTGTTTTCCAAAATGACTATTCATTTACTTGAACAAAACGTTTTAAAATGCAGTTGTCATCTATTCTATGCCTCCAAGTGCTGGGCAGTTTGTTTTATAATAAATGGTGGCCTTAGTTTGTACCATGTGATTGAAGGGCATTCAGCACACGTTGGAGCCTCTAATCACAGCCTATAATCTCGTTTTCACATTTCTCTCTGGTATATCCTACTTGACCCTGCTTATTGAAGCACTTTTATTGTGCTGGTTAAAAAGACAAGGGATTGAGCAGAAACAAAAGTGAGGTCTGAGAATTGTTTTTATGTCATGTACCCAGTCCAGCTCTATTGCTAAATGAATAGAAACTATCTGGAATCCAGCCAAAGCTACTTGATGGAAAACTCTGACTTCCAAAAAGTATTCCTGATGTTTTTAAAAGCATCACAATTTGCCCAGGTTGAAAAAGAAAGGTTTGTCTCTTCACAATAAAAGCACAGCTAGCTAGGTAGCCAGCCATATAATCCAGGTTTCGTCAAACTTTCTGTAAAGAGCTAAACAGTAAATATTTTAGATTTGTGAGCCAGACTGTCACTGATGCAACTAACTCAATTCTGCCACTATTGCAAGAAAGCATCTATAGATGATATGTGGCTCACTGGGTGTGGCTGTATACCAATACAAATTTACCTAAAAGGGCCATGCCAGGATTTGGCCTCCAGGCAGTGGTTTACAACCTCATGGTTATCTCTAAGTTCCCTTCCAACTCTGAAATTCTTTGAATCTATCACCAGGCTTGGACTTCTGGGACATGTGGTATTTTGGAGTTAGGATGTCCAATATTGACTGGTGTTTAGGATGAGGGTGGAGAGAAAGGAAGTTCTGCTAATCTCCAGACACAAATAGATTCAGGATATTAGCCAATAAAAACCACCAGTTGAAGGAGGTTAAACACAGGGTTCTCTCCCTTTCTCTTTTGGCTCAGATGTTAACATAGAATTTTTTTAAAAACTCAATTCCTATTCCATTTCTTCAATCTGGTGCGTCTTCCAGTTCTTCAGATGTACTGAATCTGTTCCTAGACTGTGTTGTGATGAGAGGAAGCCAATGGAACCTTCAACTCTTCAGAGGACAGGCATAAGACAAAACTGCACCAATAGCTGAGAAATGGTGGACTGAAGTCCAGCCCCACCTCCCGGACTCTTTTACAAGGGAATATGAGTTAGGATGAATCACCCTCTGACAACTGAAGTGCCTATTTCCAGGACAGCCTCAAAAGGGAAATTGAGCTCTTATTTCTCCTCCTTTTCACCAACAAAATTCTCAGAAGACAGCAAGTTTACTTTCTCAAGTTCCTAGTCTGTGTTTTTAACTCAACATCTGTGTTTGCCCTGGTGCTTCTGACATCCTAGACATCCCCATCTTTTCTAAGCCTCACCGCTCTCCCACAGCAATGTATTTATTGGCTGTCAAGCTGCTGGTTGTGCCCTATAGTCTCTTCTTTCTATTCTCCTTTAATGTAGTCATTCCCCAAATTTCTGTCCTTTGTTCTTTTCCTTGTAAAGTTTCCCTTTTGAGATCTCATTCATTTCTAGGTCTGTATTTCTTTGTGATCAATCCCAGTCTCTTCCCACCTTTCCCTTGAGCTTCAGTATTCAGTTGGATCCCAAACTCAACACATCCAAAGCTGGATTTAGGAACTGCCTCAAATTGAGTACTCCTCCTATGGGTCCTCTTTCAGTTTGTGGCATCTCTCACCCTCCCAAACTCAATACCTCAGAATAATCATTCACTTCTCCCTTTTCTTCAATCAAAATTGCATTGATTCTTCTGTCCCAACTCCTCTGCCTGGCAACCCTTATTTTCTATTTCTGCCACCCACATCCTGGCCATTTAATTGTCTTCTCCACCTGCAGACTGGCCCCTATTCAGCCCATCTTGAGCAAAACAATTGAGATTCACATTTTAAAGCTCCATTTTGAAGTCATTCACCTATTTAAAAACAATTTGTGGCCTCCCATTTAAATAAAGCTTTGAGATCCTTCATCATCCAACTCCACCCTGTTGTTGGCTTTTCCAGCACCATTTTCCCACATGAACTTTGCACTTGAATGAAGGTGGACCACTCATTATTCTTCTAACATGCCTAGTGGGTCCCTTCTTCTTCTTTTTTTTTTTTTAAAGATTTTATTTATTTATTTGACAGAGAGAGAGAGATCACAAGTAGGCAAACAGGCAGACAGAGAGAGGGGGAAGCAGGCTCCCCGCTGAGCAGAGAGCCTGATGCGGGGCTCGATCCCAGGACACTGGGATCATGACCCGAGCTGAAGGCAGAGGCTTTAACCCACTGAGCCACCCAGGCGCCTCATAGTGGGTCCCTTCTTTAGTGACTGATTTTATTTATCTCTGATAATAAAATATCTTCTGCCTTTCACTGTAACCCAAAACAGTTCCATTATCTTCTATATGCCGTGACACTTAATTTGTACCCCTCCCATCCCATGTATCTTTTTTTTTTTTTTTTTGAGTGAAAGAGCGAGTGGGCAGCGGCGATGGGTGGAGGAGGAGTTAGAGGAAGAGGGAGAGAGAGAATCCCAAGCAGGCTCTATGGCCACGCAGGGCTCCATCTCACAACCCTGAGATCATGACCTGAGCCGAAATCAAGAGTTGGACACTTAACCAACTGTGCCACCCAGGTACCACTCATCCCATGTATCTTAAGTGGCATGAGAAATGATACTCTTTCACTAATTCATAGCATCAATGTCTTCTGCTTGGGGATGGATGCATAAATGAAAGCAGTTGACATTTGGGGAGTAGGTTTCCCAAACTATTCTGAATTTACTTGAGTAAGGTTAGGGGAGAAGTCCTCCCATGTGGTGAGACACGTGCTCCTGGGCTATAGATAAGGCAATAACTCAGTACAGTGCTTTTTGGGGGAGCAGTTTGACAATATGAATCAAGAAGTCTTTTTTTTAATACTTCAAACAAGTAATATTTGATGATCACATATTAATTTTATAATTTTTAATCATTTTATTTTATGATCATTATTTTTTTCATCATGACAAGTGTACTCTTTAATCCCATCCCCTATTTCCGCCATCTTCTACTCACCTCCCCTCTGGTAACCATCAGTTTGTTCTCTATAGTTAAGAGTCTGTTTCTTGGTTTATCTCCCTCTCTCTCTCTCTCTCTTTCCTTTGTTCATTTGTTTTGTTTCTTAAAATCAACATATGGGTGAAACCATGGTGTTTGAGAAACATCATTATAGGACAGTGGGGTACCTCTACTGTAGATGATGAGCTTGCTGAGGGCAGAAACTCCCTGTCCTATAATTATGTTTCTCACATAATTATGTTTCTCACAGCCCATTGTCTGTATCCTGTTACTATTGATCAAATAAATAAGCATAACTGAAAGAATATTCCTGGAGTTAAGATCCACAAAAGCCATTTGGAGATTGGATTTTTTGAGTCTTTTAACCCATTTCAAAGACTAGCACAGACATGAATTTCATTGGTGGGTCTCAATAAATATAAAATTAATCTTAACAGCTATGAGTAAAACAGAATGGCTGCCTATTCCCAATGACCTTATGCATAAAAACGTTTCTAAGGGTGACATAGTAAACTACAGAAATATTTTATATAATCAAAAATCCTTAAAAGAACTATATAAATACACATGATATTTTTATACATGATATTTTAATGAAAAGGTGGAATATAAACATAATTATATTGATATACAAGTAATATGAACATATGGACAAGGATAAGATGGGGGAAATATTAATATGCTAAGAAAGTGAAATTTCAGATCTATTTGTTGTGTTAAAATGTTTCCCCCGATGCTTACAATTTAATATTCTTTGCTGCTCTTACAAAATCATCTGACCTCCAAAATTAAAAAAATGTAAAGCAGAATATTTCACCAAGAAGAATGAGAACTATCCAGAAAGTTGTTATTTGAAAATCCTAACTCCAAAAAGTAATTCATCATTTTCTACTATCTCTGATACAAAAACTCTTTAATATCTATTCTGCTTCATGTCCTCGATTTCCTGCCACTCACTAGAATGTGTTTCCATCAGCCTTTCATTACACAGTGTCAATATGTGGCCACAGTTCTTTTTTGTGTATTAACTGAGAGCTTGCCCACATGACTGTCTCAGATATTTAATTCAATAGGAGAAGCTTCTGGTCAACATCATCAGACTAGGGAGAGAGAAGAAGAAGAAGAATGAGAATTTAAACAATTACCTCTTATTTCAGAAGGCTTGTTTTCTCGTAGAAAAGTCTTTGAGTTAAACTCATCTATGTCTTGAGGGTTTCTACAAAGCTACAGTGAGATTTCGGTTATAAAATAAACTCATTTCTTTCTTTGGTGATGCTCCTCCACATCACTAGCTGGAATGTCCCTCAAACAAAGCAATCCAACACACACTGCCAAAGAGAAAAACTCTCCTTCATGTACACACTGAAGGAAAAAAAATAGTTGTCAATACATACAAGTCGTTCAAAATGTGAGAATATGAAGCTGCTTGAATTACCCACTAACTTAAGTCAACACATACTATTTTCTTACCCAAAGGATCAAATTCAAGTATATCCAGTGGGGCTTAAGTGACACAGATAATACTTAAAATATAGAGCCTCTTCCTTTAGTTTCCAAAAAAAAGGACATAGTTTTACTTTTGCTTTTCAAAATTCTCAAGAATTTTGTCAGCTTAGTCAACTTCCAATAGCAACATTTGATAATAACAACACTTGCTCTTACTAAGGACTTACCATGTGCCAGACATGGTAGCCTGCTGTACAGCCAGTGATCACACTAGAACTGGAGACAAGGGGTAGGCCAGGCAGCCAGTTGTCAGGCTGCCAGTCCGAAAGAGGGCACTAAAACATAACCGAAATGTAACTGTTACCTGGAACTGTGCTTGCTTCTTGGTGGGTGTCAGGCCAAAAGACACAACCAAGGCAAAGAATAGGAAAACAAAGGGTGATACTTGCCACAAGGAGAACACCAGGGATTTTCCCAAAGCAGTGTCTCCTCAAACAATAAAACTAGGGAAGTTTTAAGCTAAGGGAGCATCTATTCATGAAGGGGGTTGTGCAGCGAGGCATACAGCAAGGAAATGGGGCAAAAGTCATCTTAAGGTGAGAGAGTCCAGGTCAAAGTCAGGAGAGCCAACCAGGGTCAACATCAACAAGTCTCTGGCTCCAGCTGGTCCAATATCTGAGTGCTCGAAGGGGTTTAGATCCTGCAAAGATAACTCAAGAGTGTGTGTCAGGTCAGTCTTCACTTTTGAATCAGCACTAGGAGTTTTCCCACTGCTTTATTGTGCCTGATACGATTAGGTTATCTCTCGGCCTGACAGTGGCTATTTTGTTCTTAGATTCTTCCACAAGGTGCTGGAAGATGCCTAAAATGACTTTTCTTATATCAAAAAAAAAAAAGAAAGAAAGAAAGAAAGAAAGAAAAGCTGTGTCTTTCTTTTGGGGGCTCCCCTAACTCTCTCTGCTTACATACCACACAGAGAAAACTGGAATTTGCAGAACCCCTCTCAGCAAGAGCAGCATGCGTGTTGGGAAGATGTGCTTTGGTCAGCCATCTGGGGAGAAAATGAGATCCCCTGAGGGCATAACCAACCATAACAGGTTGCCTCCCCAACCAAAGCCTCCTCTGGAGGGTGCATCTAGTTGACCGCATTATCTGCAGAGTGGGGTGTGCAAATTAGAGGCCAGAGCAGACTTCTGGCGGACCTCTGGGGAGAGGCTTAGTCCTTCCTCCTGGCCTCCTTTTTACCCACCACCACTCCCAGGTCAGTGTCTCTATTTAATAAAAATTAGGCAAATGTTTAAAGAATGTTGTTTTAAAGTGGTGCCAAATAATGAAGCCAACCAGCAACCAGTGTGGCTGGAGCCAGCCTTGCTCACTCTCTCTGCAAGGGTTCCATTTCCCATTTCTCAGGGCCAGGTGAGCACGACAACCCTCCAGCACAACAGCCCACCATGCTGGTCTCTACTGGGGGCAGCCACAGGCCCAGCTGGCAGGTGGGAGAACCAGCACCTGCTCCATCTCCTTCTCAGCTACAATTGCCACCATCAGGGGGAGCATGAGCCTAAATCTACCCGTGGCCATGACTCCCTTCCTTCATTTCCCTGACACACATGCCCTCCAGCACCTGTGACATCTTGCCCCTCTTGGCTAAGTTTCCACTAATGGGTTTAATCTCCCTGATGACCTTGCGACTGTTTTGAAAACTTACTGAGACATATTTGTTGGGTGCTTCCAACAGCCTCTAGCATGGTAATGAGCCTCAGAGTAAAAATTTCACACATCCCTTAAGTTAAACAGCGTAGATTAGAAACACAATTTAGGGATCAGCTAGTCCATTGGTCATGACAGATAGGGAAGCAAGAGTAAAGGAACAGGGCTCGGAAGATGTTGGTCAGTCCTAGACATGACATGGGCCACTTCACCCTTGTTGCCGTGACCACAAGACAAACTCTCATTCACCTTGGAAGACCATTTCCAGCTCTCTGGGATGCTTTCCCTGGCCTCCTCTCACATTATGTCACTGGCTCTTTTTTCTCTTTGTTCTGTTATATTGGGAGGAATATTTTGAGGAAGTACTATTCATCTTTGTTTACCCAACGTCGAGCAGACCTGATACCATAGTAGGTCTGTAAATACTCCTCGAATGAGGTAGAAATGTCCTTTCAGCAAGTCATGGAATGCCATATTGAAAACTGCTCTTTGATATAAATGCATGTTTTTCTCTGCAGTGAAATGATGACAGATATAAAAGCAGCAAGACAGTGGCCACTTAACCCATAAGACAAAGACAAGATAGGTAAATTTAGCATGGTAAATGATAAAATACCCAAAATATCATTCTCAAGCTGATGCATAATTATTCACTCAGAGATGTTAATATTTCAAGCCATCAGGTGTGAATTAATGTTTTTTCTATCAGAGACTCATATCTTGAATGCACCAATTTTATTAAGTTTAAATTTTCTTCATGTGATAAAATAGATATGACAAAGTTTACTGCTTCAACCATTTTTTAAATGCACAGTTCAGTGGCATTAAGTGCATTCGCATAAATATGCAACCACCACCTCCGTCCATCTCCAGAACTTTATCTGTCCAAACTGAATTTCTGTACCCCTTAAACAATAATGCCCTAGTCCCCTCTCCCCCAAGCCCCTGGCAACCACCATTCTACTGTCTCTATGAATTTGCCTATTCTAGGAACTTCATGTAAGTGGCATCATATTATTCTCATCCTTCTGTGTCTGGCTTATTTCACTAAAATATTCTCAAGTTTTATCCATGTTATAGCATGTGTCAGTTCTTTTCAGGTTCCACAGTTTGTTTATCTAGTCATCTGATAGACCTTTTGACTATTGTGAATAAATTTAAGATGTTTAAGTAATACATTTAAATAATTTAAAAATAAAGCAGTACTAAGAGGCATATAATGAAAACTAGCAGTCTCCTCTTTGCTGTCCTGTTGATCCCCAAAGGCTATAACTTTCATATTATTTAGCTCTTTTCTTTTGGTCATTTCAGCCATATTTTTTTAAAGATTTTATTTATTTGACAGACAGAGATCACAAACAGGCAGAGAGGCAGGCAGAGAGAGAGGAAGGGAAGCAGGCTCCCTGACGAGCAGAGAGCCCAATGCAGGGTTCGATCTCAAGACCCCGGGATCGTGACCTGGGCTGAAGGCAGAGGCTTTAACCCACTGAGCCACCCAGGCGCCCCTCCCCTCTACTACTGTTGCAATACAACTGCATCCACATTGTGATAAAATACATTTCAGTGTTTATTGTATTGAGTGTGTCAACCGGGGTCTAGCCAGGAGACAGAAACCATCCGGTAATACGATGAGAGAAAAAAATTTTTTTTGAAAGATTTTATTTATTTGACAGAGAGAGATCACAAGTAGACAGAGAGGCAGGCAGAGAGAGAGAGAGGGAAGCAGGCTCCCTGCTGAGCAGAGAGCCCCATGCGGGACTTGATCCCAGGACCCTGAGATCATGACCTGAGCCGAAGGCAGCGGCTTAACCCACTGAGCCCCGATGAGAGAAAATTTAACAGGAAGAATTATTAGCAATTAGGAAAATGACTGAAAGAAGAGTAGAGATACCAGGTGTACAGAGAAGTTAGTATTTCCAGGATGGATGAGAATGCCCAGGGAAGGGCCAGTTCGGAAGAGCCCTCTCCCCAAGGTGGAGAGGGTATGGCTGTGGCAGAGAAGTACGAAGAGGCGCAGAGGCTGGGCCAATACCCAGCTACCCGCCGCTGACGTGCCAGTGAATCTCACTGGGAAGCTGCCCACTGAGAATCTATTGGCAGCCTTATGGTGAAAATGAGAAAACCAAGTTCTGAAAACCAAGAGCAGCCCCTTCCTCTTACAGCGTCCATCAGTGCCCTTTACTGACAAGGCTTAACATTGTGACATCAGCAAAGGAAATGTTTATATAGAGTTCAGCTCCAGTATCACAAAGCAGGGCAAAGAGGGGTGAAAATGGAGCTGAGAGACCATACAATGACAAACAGCACACAACGTTTATGAAACAGTTATCCGAAACCCCCTTCACCACCCTTCATTGTCTTAACGTCTGGGTTGAATCGTCTATTTCCTGGATCCATATCTTCCTCTTCATTTATAATCTCATTTTGGTACAAGTGTCACTTCTTGACAAAGTTACCTAAGAGGTAAACTTTCTGAGAATATGCACTCTGAAAATGTCCTTACTCTACCTGATAGTTTGGCTAGCTATAGATTTCTAAACTCATTTTCCCTCAGAATTTTAAAGGCATTGCACCATTATTTTCTAATGTCCAGCACTGCTATTAAAAATTCTGATGACATTTTGATTCCTGATCTTTTGTATGTGATCTGTTTTCTACATTTTTTTTCCTCTGTGGAAGACTTTATTATCTTTTCTTCCTACCCAGATTTTTGAAATTTCACAATGGTGAGTCTTGTTCTGAGTTTTTAAAGTTTTTAAGTACTCTTAGCACTCTGTGCTCTTTCAATCTGGACAATCCTGTTCTGTAGTTCTGGGAATTTTCCCCGTGTTACATCTCTACCATTTTCTACCCTTGTGACTTTCTCCATTCTCTTTCTGGAACTTACAGTTTTGATGTTAGATCTCCTGGACTGAATCTTTGGGAAGCTGCCCACTAAGGATCTGCTGACCCTCTTGCACTGAAAACAAGAAAACCAAAGCCTGAAATCCAAAAGGAAGCCCCTTCCTCTTGCAATGTCCTCCAGCGCCCTCTACTGATAAGGCTTGACATTGTGACATCAGCAAAGGAAGTTTTTATGGAGTCCAGCTCCAATATTACAAAGCAAGGAGAGGAGTGAATGCAGATCTGAGAGGCAATGTTTTCCTCTCTCATACTTTGCCCCTTTTCATCTTTTTTCTTTGATTTATGCAATTTTTCTCAACCTTGTTATCCAGTTTTTCTGGAATATTTTGTTTCTGCTACTGTATTTTTAATTTTTCAGTCTCATTTAATATCCCTTTTTCATAGCCCGATTGCTTCTTGTATGTGTTTGTCTTTCCCTGTGCACTTTTAAATTTTTAAAGTTTTTTTTTCTTCATACACTGTGGCTTTCCTTCCACCTCCTTTTTTATTCTGATCTCCATCTTTCATTAAAGATTTCCTCAAATGTTTAGTCCATTTTTCTTAAAAGTGTGAAACACCCAAAAGGGAGCCCTGTGGGTATGGGTAGGTTTCCTGACTAATAGTCATGGAGTTCAGCCTAAATTCACTGTGCAGATTGTAGCTGTAGATATGTCTTTTTTCTTGGGCTGGTTGTTTCCTAAGAGGAATCTTCAAATCTGCCAGATGGGCTAGAAGCCTGGCCTCAAGCATCCTGGGCACCACGGGGCAGGACTCTCACTTTCAATCCTCCTGCTTCCAGAAAAGTCTTTCACTCCTCCCTCAGTTTTATGCCTGGTTTCTGAGTTCCAGCCGTTTCTGTCTGACTCTCCCTTAAGCCTCCAGACTTCTATAGGTACAAGAAGGGAAAGGCTGCATAGATTGAGGAGAGGGCTAAATGGCTTTTTAGACTTTATTTATTTGTTATTTATATTTTTAGTCATTTCTACACCTACAAAGGAGCTCGAAATCACAACCCCAAGACCAAGAGTTACATGCTCTTCTGATTGACCTAGCCAGGAGCCCCTCTTTTGTAGTCTTTCAAATAATCTGTATCTTATCTTCAGAGTATCTGGTGCCTCCAAGTCTTGAGACTTTTGGACGTTCTGGGCATAAATCACTAGCTTTTTGTTAGCTTATCTTTTTGAAGACACACATTCACTTTCTAGACACTACAGTGAATAAGCACACAGTGCCCGGAGCCATGATTGCTTATTGGAACCCCGGTTTCATCACTTACCAAATGGTGAGCTTGGGGAAGTTGTTTAGCCTTTGTACCTCAGTTTCTCCATCTGTAAAATGGGGATGATACAACTACACTATAATAGCTTAGAGCAAAGGTAATAAGCTACAATCCACAAGCCAAATCTGGCCCACAGTCTGTGTTTATGTGACCTGTGAACTAAGAATGGTTTTATATTTTTAAGGGGTTCCAAAAAAGAAAAAAAAAAAACAAATTCACAGAACATGCGACAAACATTAAAAGGAGCACAAATCCTAAAATACTCTTTGGTCTTTTACAGAAAAAGTTTTCTGTCCTCTGGTTTATAGAATAGTGTACTAACTGAATTAATGCATTTAAAGCACTAGAACAAAATGAAGTCATTCATTTATTCCCCAGATTGAAGATACATATTTCATACATGTAATGGAGTTTTCAGTGTATCAGTGGCACTTAACGTCATTGAGACCACATTAGCACCCCAAAGGATTAAGTTAGATAAAAGAAGCCCAAGAACTGACCTCTGGGCACCCCAACTTTAAGAGATCAAATAATAAGGAGGATAGTAGCAAAAAACACCGAGGAAGAGGAACTGTATTAAATCAGAAAAATCAGAATGTAGAATACTGGAAACTAAGTTTTAAACATGGTTCAAAAAGGAGGAAGTGATCTGCAGTTTGAAATGCTTGTCACAGGGTAAGTAATATGACTAAGAATTGGCCAATGGATTTAACAGAGAGATCATGGGTGACATTAGTAAGCATGATTAATGGAATGATGGGGGGGGAGAGAAATTAAAGACCATAAGAATAGAAAATGATTTTGAGGAATTCTGCTACAAAGGGAAGCACAGAAATGAGGTGGAGGTGGAGGGAAGTAGTTAAGAGGGTTTTTCCATTTTTTTTTTTTTTTAAAGATGGGCTCAACAAGAGATTGTGTACTAATAGAAAGAATCCATACACCTTTGGTGGGTAAATGTGATGATGGGATGGGTAGAAGTCTCTTGATTGCTTTAACACTGCATTAAACTAGGAATTTTCATTGAACTAGGAATCAAGAGAAGCAACTTAAGCAGGGGTTGGCAAATTTGCAGACTTTTTTCCTATCCAGACTTGCAGGCCAAATCTTACCCACAGCCTGTTTTTGCATGGCACATTAAGAATGGGTTTTATATTTTTAAATGGCTGGGCAATTAATTTTAAAGCATTTTGTGACACATGAAAACTACATGAAATTAAAATTTAAGTGTCCACAAATAAAATTTTATTGCCATACAGTCATGCTTTTTCATCTACATATTGTTATGGCTGCTTCTGCACCACCAGGGCACCGTTCAGTTCAACAGAGTAGTATGTGTTTTCCTAGGTTCAGAGTGCTCTTCAGTGACTTAGTTACAACATGACAGTGTCTCAAGGGCCATGTGTATTGCCATACATCAACATTTTTTTTTTTTACCAGTGCAAGCCCATGTCAAAACAAAATGTTTCTGACTGTCACACTCCCAAAGCATAGTGGGGCATGCATCATTATGAAATTAGATGGCACTCCCTTTTTATGCAACGACACTATAGCTGTGCTAAAAGAATGCAATAGCCATAGACATTACCAGATTGAGCATTCATCACAGTATTTCCAACTCAGAGGAAAGCAATGGCCAGAAAAATAAGAAAAATTAAAATGGAATAGCTTAGTCCCACCAACTTTCCTCACAAAAATGAAAATATTCACATAAGGCTGCAACCAAAATAAGTTTCCAAGTGGCTCAATTGTTAACCAAGCAAGCCATTTACCAATGGTAAATTAAATCACATCTGATTGCAGTAACCAAAGAAATGTATGCAGATAAGCTTAGCCTTTAAGTCATTTAAAAACTTAAAAACAAGTTAAATGATTTTAAGTGGTTTTTCTTAGTTCCTGAGGAGTCAAAATATTTTTAACCAGTACTGCTGTCTTCAAGGAGTCAGTATCAACTTTGAAGTGACTGAAGAATTAGCCTCTACAGTCTGTAGGTAATTACAGGCAAGAATATTTTCAATGAAGCTGAGAAAACACTAATTCAGTAAAACATGGAAAAGTAATCTGCTAGGATGTGTGCAACAAATGTGGCAAAAATATGTATGGAGTATAAAAAGTCTTGGTTGAAATGTGAATGTTTAAAGCCTATAGTTGTTCATGGCATTGTTCTTCAGCAGGTACTTTATTTGAATCTGTCATGTGTTTATGAACCCACAATATCAAGAGTGAACTTCATTCTTGTGGACTTCATCATCATCAGTGCTGTGAATAGGTCAGGTAAGAAGCTGAGTATCCTGACTTGTCCTACCACAATAGCAGTACTAAGGTAGCATTGTAAGGTTTGAGTTCAGGGTCACTAACATTGAATGAGAAGAACCATACTCTACCACATTATTGAACACCGAGTAACTTTGGAAATTGGCTTCTGTTGTAGGCTTGATAACGGGTTCTTAATAAACTCAACCTAAAATTACAAGGCAAAACAGTGCTTATGTAAAGAACATATTGCAATAATTTCCAATAACTAATGTTCCTTGAATCACAAGTAACATCAAGCTGCTTACACTTCTCATGCTGTCAGAAGCTGAAAGCAGCTTCTCTATTCCCATTATGTATTTAGATAGATCTCCCAAACTCAAACTATAGTTCCACCAGTATGTTACAAAGATCAATGCAACTGTAATGGCAATCTCCATATTTCAAAAATCATTTACTGTGCAATTAAGGAGATCCCATCCAATTTTCAGTTACTAATAATTAAACTTCAATACAATGACATGTTAAAAGAAATCTAGTTGCATAAATGCCTTCCATGTGATGAATATGCTTGATCAAAATCATACGGTCATGGGTTGATGTCAGTATTCGGCAGTATTTATGCTTGAAAAGACACATTCAATGAAATGCACAGAATCTAACAGATTTGCAGCTGATTTGATCAACATTTGCAGTTGATTTTGATGATAGCAAATTAAATTTGAATCCCAATTAAAATAGTTCTTTCCCAAAGAGCATTCCATCCTTCTCAATAGATCTATATTAGAAAAAGTTGTACTCAATTATTATGAGTTTTATCAATAAATGAATTTGTGGAAATTTAAATATCTACATAACCACCATGTTGCCCAAAATACGGACTCTCTGGTACTTTACAGGAAGTTTGCTGACTCCTAAGCTTAAGGATGGGCAAGTGTTAGAGATTTGAAAAGACAGGACAAGGCATGAAATAGTAAACTAGGAGAGTGAGACAATAAATGGACTAGAGCAGCATGGGTCATGGTTATCTGTGTCTCTCTCAGGCATACCCTGTTGCAGATGTGCAGTTGAGGGCAGGCAGAGTTAAGTGTTCTAGGTATGGCTATTATTGGCTCTGCTAAGTCCATCTCCATTTAGCCATCTGCTATCTTCCAAAATTTTGCTGTATGCTCACCTATTAACTTTTGTCTTGGCATATGCTTACTAAAATCTGTTGTATCATTGAAAAGCTGTTCGTGGATACCTGGGATTGATTGAAAGTATTACCTACTTTCATGTCTGTCAAGAGTAAATGGACAGCGAAAAGGTTAAGGGGGGGCACATGAACTTTCCCATATAAAGGTGCTCCAGCACTGTTTATGTGGCCCTAGGCTTTACTGATCTTTGAACTGGAGAGAAATCCAACAAATCTCATGGGTTATCACACAAAAAGCACTCCAGTAACTATTGATCTTACTCCCTCTATTTAAAAAAAAAAAAGCGCCTGAAATTTATAGAAAACAGGCAGAGAAACAGGTTTATCTCAGATAATCCACATTAGTTTTAACTAGCCACTTACTTATGGCAAAATGAAAAGCATGAGTCTTCATAGCTTACAACTCTCTGGAGCTCAATGTGGATAAAATGGAGTGGTATTTGAACACAAAATGGGAGGCTCAAATTATCAATAAATCTTCCACGAACGGGGAGCTTCCCTTACTGTGTCCTAGAGGAGGGCTTTCAAAGTTTTGACTAGAAAGCATAAGAAATATGTATGTCATCCAATACCCAAATATAAACAAGTCTCATGAGGAAAACACCTTGTGTTCTATTCCACTAAATTCTATTTTTTAAAATGTGTGGGGGCCAATTTTTTGACTGTTTGGTCTTTGGGTTTTTAAGCCAGGCATTAAAAATGCAGCTGTGACCCACCGTAAATCTTACTAAATCTATCTCCAGGGAATAGGTCAGAAATAGCATTTTAACAAACTTCACAAGCCATTTTTAAGTGTCTATATTTTGAACACTACTATAAATCAATACATATATCCCATTCCCCTTGCCCTCATAAATGGAAGTTTATAGAAACTCATTGTATACAGAGTAAACTGAAGACATACCCACAGAAACACAACGAAGTGTTTAAAGGCATACCAAAATTAGGTGTGACTTCATGGATCATAGGTCCTATTTAGTTCCTTTATTTCAAAAGTTACTAAATTTCAAAGTATTTATAGTCATTAATTCATTCAACAGTTATTAACTAGTATATACCACCAACTTTGCTAAGCACTTGGGATACAGCAGGGAATAAAAAACCTCCCTACCTTCATGAGCTTACATTCTAATGAAATATATTCTGCTGTTGTTGTATGGTGATTAAAAACTGAACTGAAAACACTAATAACCTTGAACAACCTTCGGTATGGTTAAGATATTCACTGTTTTCCAATTTGCATCTATCTTGCACCCTAAAAGCAGCTGGCACCTCTCCCTTTCCAGAATGGGAAATAGATTGGTATAATACAGAAATCTGGAAGAGTAGTCAGGAATGTAAAAGATGAGCTAAGAGTATGATATTGATAAATAACTTGACTGAATAGGAGTTTGCTTTCTAATACAAGTGATTGTTCTCAGTAAGGCCTGAGACCCTATCTTATTCTTTCATCTCTTCCCCAGCTAGAACAAGTCTTTGAGAGGAGGGGCTGGGTGCTATGCTGTATTGTGTTCTCAGCATCAGGTTTAATGCGCCTGAAAAAAAAAATCATTTAAGTATTTGTTGAATGAATAAATGACTGGCTCCATGATATGACTGTAGCTATTCATAAAGGCATTTCATATCTATACAGAATAACTATGCTACAAATATGGATGCAAAATGGAAAGCAACAGTACGTTATTTTTAAGTTTCAGAATTCAAATAATGGTTCTAGAAATGATTTATGCCTAAGCATTCCTTGCAGTTTTTCTTTAAATCTAATATGCAAATTTTATAAAGAGCCTTTAATTACCTCTATCACAACTAAGCAAGAGAAAAAATACTAGGTACTTTATTAGAAGGAAAATACTAGATAGGACATCAGTTTTACTATAGGTCTGCAGTTCCTGCTACCAATTCTGAGATCCAGAAGTCTGAAAATCTAGTTTTTCCTGTTTGTGACAAAACTGACCTGAACTACGTAAAGCTTTCTATAGCTGTACAGTTTATTCCAGTTACTGTGATATCTGATCTACTGCTGCATAAACACTGATTATGGAGCACTGCCCCAAGCCCCATTTGTGAGGGTGTTATGTAGTCTATAAGCATATATTATTTTGAAGATTCTGAATTCCAAATCTCCCATGAGTTTCTGATCAAAGATCATCATTTACGAAAGTGGCATTAACAAAGAAAAAAGGCAATTGAAACTCCGTGCTGTATACTATTGCCATCTGCTGACATCAATTTAGAACTACAAATATGTAATCAAAATGGAAAGGTTTTATCTTGTTTATAGTGTTAAGAATAGTACACCCATGACTCAGAAATATTTCAGAGGTTCTATCTTCAAAAGCGTTCACTATGAAAAAAATCCGTAGTGTATTAAGTTTAAAAAATTTCCTTAATATATTGTACCTTGTATGTTCCATCTGTACTACATAACCTAGTTGAATTACTCACCTTGATTCATGCCTTTTAGAATCCTCTGATGCATAAGGAGAGTACTCTAAGCTACCTCTTTAGGTGCATTTTTTTTAAGATTTTATTTGAGAGAGACAGACAGAGATAGGGAGAGCAAGCAAGCATGAAGAGGGAGAAGCAGGTTCCCTATTGGACGCAGGGCTCAATCCCAGGTCCCCTGAATCATGACCTGAGCCAAAGGTCACACTTGACCACTGAGCCACTAAGGTGCCCCTCTTTGTGTGCTATTTTTAACTACTCTTGTAATAAGTTGGTCTGAAAGCCAGAGATGAAGACTGATGCCATCAAAACAGAGCCATCAAAATAGTCAAATTGAGCCACTCACCGTTTTTTAACAGAGCTAAAAGCACTATCCAGCAGGTTACAGGAATCTCATGTTCTATGTAATCACAGGTGGTGACAATTCTATGAAACCTACTCTAGACCATAGAAGCCTTTTAGGGTTATTTCTGAGTATACACCATCATCTTTGCTGTAAACTATCATGAATATATTCTGTTCCCTAGGAGTTAAATGCACCTGTACAGTGTATCTCTTTTATAACCCACAACTGCAACATTAATGTCTTCTTAATCTTTTCTCTTCCTCCTTAACTACCACAGTTAGCAACAGTTCTTTGGCACAGAGGAAATATGTAAGAAAGATCTGCTATTTAAGTTTTATAATAATAAGTTCTCATGTGCTGAATTTACTTCTGAGGAGTTATTTGAATAGGACTTAGAAAAATCAGGACCAACACTCCCCGTGTTAAGGCTATTTTAGGAAAGATCTTTCCCCTCTCCAAGAAAAGGTGTGTCTTAATAATCATAAGGCTTCACACAAAAATCTGAAAGATTTACTACTCAAACCTAAAATCAACTGTGCTTAATTTGAGAATCAGAAATCTAGGCAATATCTTCATTTTACAGATAAAGAAACTGAGGCTAAAATAAAGTATGTAGTTGAAAGTCCCAGAAGGGGCTGTAACTGCTCTTTCCATTGCACTACACAGAAAATAAAATATGCTCAGTTAGCATTTACACCTGCTTTCCTTCAAAGTTACAAAGACCTCCAATGGTAGACCCAAATGATCTGTGACCTTCTCTTTGGTTCTATTCTTAATTCTTATTTACAGATTAAATCTCAGTTTCTCTTTGGTTCTTTTTATCTCAAAAGGCCTAAATTCATGAACTTATTTAACTCAATAATTAATTAGGACACTATCTGCCCAGATTTTAAGGAACAACTTTCTTTTGTCCAGTTCATTATAAGGCAAGGGATCACAGCACCTTATTTCAGGAATCCCTCTAATCATCTAGCTCCTAAGAAAAAAAAAAAAAAGTACAAATTGAGACACCACTTTAGATGTCTCTACTCTCAGACTCAGACTGATACAGTTAACCTGTTCTGGGTATCAACTTCTAAATGTGTAAGATTTTGTTAATATCATTTTCAAGTATGACAAACCCCAAAACAACAAAAGTACTTAATATGGGAAAACAGCGTTAGAAATAGTCCACTCCTAAAAACAAAGTAAAATGGACTAACAAATTCAAAGAACTTCTCTAAAAATCAGTAAGGGGCTTATTAAGGGGGGAAATCCAAAAGTATTATAATTTAAAGAAATTTATTCTTTAAAAATATTTTCATGTACACTTTCATGACTATTTTGTTTGAGGGGAACAAGGACATTACCCTACAGTCAGTGTTAGAACATAAGTGACATATGTATAACAATACATTTTGGAAGTAACTGGTAAAATAAAAGTGTTAATTTTATACTGATTTAAGACTGCAAGATATTTAAGATCTCAGATTAAATGAACCCACAGTAGAGTAGTACAAATCAAGAATTTGCAATTTTATGACTTTGTCATTACTGTAATCCATAATACTATGCATAAGCAAGTTACCCACATCCAAATTACTCCATAAATGATTTACCCCTTTCCAAACTGGCCGGGACATAGGGAAATTCCATTAGAAAAACAGTGACAAAAGTCTGAATGCACAGTACAATATGCATCTTCTTCCTATCTCAATTATGCTTAACACACTGGTAACAACTCTGTGTAATAAAAGTATTTTTATGGCCAAAAAAGAAAAAAAAAGTTGAGCTTCTTGCCTAGAAAAATCCTTTAATGTCTTATATTGCCCAATACAGTTTATAAACTAAAAATTATGTTAATGAAGATTCAATTTGCATGGGAAAGTCAACCTTATCAGTATGAATAAAAACTTTTGATTCATTTAAAATGGCAAAATCTTCTGAACAAAAAAATATAGCATCTCCAATAGATATCTAAAGACAATAAGTTATATTTACAGGATGCTATAATCAGAAATCACTTAAAAGCAAAAAGAAACTGCTACCATTTCACTGTTTTTTTTCTCAGCAGTCAGCTATGACCACACAAACTAAGGACATCCAGGAACCGATGAAATGTATTCTAGGTCAAATAGGTTTCACAGAACAGACAATTCTTATAAAGTTTTTTTTTTTTCCTTTTCCCCCTGAGAGTCAAGTTAATCAATCCTTAGATTGCATTCAAGACAAAAACAAGAGCTCTAAATCCTCAATCATGTTAAGATCAAAATTATGTAGACATTCTGTTTAGGAAAGCTAAAATGTACAATAAAGGAAGTGTAAATAGCAAGACAAGGTGCTTAATAGTAGTACCATGGCAGAAATGTATGGTATTTGGTAGAATTAATGTTAAATGACATTTGGGGCAAACATTATTGCTTGATGGAATATAGCACCACTTTGAAGAATAAAAGATGGTTAGGATTAACCACCTTTTAATCAACAATATGCATTTATAGGAAAAGTGCTTGAAGTACTTCTGGAAAAAGGTTTAGGTATGAGGAAATTTTTGTAGTATATATTTTAAATATGTTACCCACTTTTCTTCATTAAACAGACAATGAGCAATCTTTTTAGTAAAGTAGTATCAGATTGCTACTGTCAGTCTGATTATCAAATCAAGAAATATAAAATTAAGGGACAGAAATGTTATTCAAACTTATAAAACAAATTAGAGCATTATAAAGTGATTTTATGCCAAAAACATTTCTGATACTTATTGCTTAAATATACAGTGATTACAAGTGTGAAATTTTCCATATCATGATTGCGAAAACTTTTTCTGAATGCTAACATTTATTCTAAGCAAGAGAGAAATATCTAAGGGACATGTAGACATTGCCTAACCACTGTGGAAAATAGCCCAAATTCCCCCCAATAATTTTAAAAAACTAATGTCACTGTGGTGAGTCAGGAATCAGAAACAAGACAATATGATTAACACACATGCTCTATGAAGTCAGCCAAACGATTTCTTTACAGTAATTTGCAGCTAGCATTTTGCTCAGTCTTTATAAAGTAGGATTTTAAGTAAACTTCCTTGTTCTAAAAGAAAAAGTCTGAACGGATAAACTGCTATGCAGAAGCACAAAGTTTTTTAATGCAATCTTCTATAAGAAGTAATTAAATTTTAAAAGCCAAACAATCTAACATCGAATGTGATTTCCCTCGAGATATAGTTTATCTCATCCATTAGTTTCTCTGTTCTTTAATCATCTGAAATATCAGAATTACTACACTGGTAATCTTTATAGTAAAATGTGATACTATCTTATTTAAACTAGCTTGACTTTCTATAACAACTATTTTGGGAGTGGCATTTCTAAAAATAATTTTATCCAACATATGCATTGGTCATATTTGAAGGCAATACAAAAATTCTAATAAAATTGGTTAAATTTTAGAGTACTACTCAGATACTGCAACATGATCTGTATCTCTGGGGGGTGGGGAGAGAAAAAAAATCAAAGTTCTATAAATGAATGGGATTTTAAATACTTAAGTTTGGCATAGAAAACAGAATTCTGTACTTTCATTGGACATTTTTACAAAGAAAATGTCTCAATGATCATGTTTTCAACATCATATATATATATATATATACACACATATATATACAAATACACATATATACATATATATATATATTTTTAATTATTGACTGGGGTGATGCAGAAAGCCACAAATGAGAAAAGGACACTAAGGTTTTAATAAGGGGAACAAAAAGTTGTTTTCACCAGTATAGATTCACATTACAGTACACCAATATTGACAGCATTCTCTTGTCTATTTTTGGTACAGAAGATGGCATCTCTCTACATAACCTTGTAAGGCTTCAGTAACTGAAATATAAAGAAAACAAAACAAACAAAACCCCCCAAAAACAAAACAAAAAACCCAGCCTATTAGTTTACAGTTTATTTTAAAAATTCTGAAAGACACTGCAAGTTCTAAACTTTTAGTAGTGCTACCCATACACAACCATCTGGTCAAGAACCCAGTAAAAGAGCCTCCTTTCAAGGAAGCCTTGCAACAGTAGAGTTGTGCAATATGGATGTTTCTTACTACAAGAAAAAAATTATACATGGCACATTCTCATTCGTATTTTGTAATGTAAAAAGTTACAAACATACCTAATCAAATAAATAATAATAAAAAAAAGAATTTGAATGTATTTGTTAAGTATCCTAAAACCACTACATAGAATAATGGCAACTTTCACTCACAGATTATTTACATGGTAATACCCAGTGTGGGTACACTGCTACAAAACTCAAAACAGAAGGAGTAAACTTGAAATGTTTCCATAATAAAGATCTAGCAGCATGACTATCTAATGCTGTTTTATCCCGATTGCTTCTGAAACGTTCCTTTTTAGTCTGTGTCTTCATCCAGTTCATAATTGTCTTTATCATAAATATCTTTTACTAAAAGAACCCGTACAAGCATATTTTCCAAGGTGTTTCGGTCCAGTGAAGTAGATGTGTACCAGACAGGACTATCTGTAGAACTAGAGCATTCTGGTTGCAAATAAAAAACATCCATTCTCTGATTAAGATTCTGTGGACTTTGGGAGAAAGGAGAAAGTCAATTTCACAGTATATATACAAAATTCCCCACAACTTTCTTTTCTTCTTCCAAGAATAATTCCATGACTACAATATTATGTGGTCCAACCACAGCTCATTACTTACATTAAATATTCTATCATTAAGATATTTTGGAAAGTTAATTTCTGTGATGAAAGATTATCTTCCCATCATATTTTAAAGTCTATATTTCACTGAATTCAAAACACCATCAACAGAAACAATATTTTTAATCATTATTTTAATACTGCCATTAAACAAGTAAAATGCTGCACTGCAGTTATAATTCTCAGATGTATTAATCATTAACATGCATCCCAGCTTCAGAGATAGTGAAATCTGAAAAATGTCTTAAAAGTCAATGAAATGTGGTAGCTTATAAAATTACCTAACAGCATTATACAATAGGAATTTTAATTTTTAAAATACCAACAAGATAATTGTAAGATAGGGATTTCCAACTAATAATAGTAAATAATTTCCAACTAATTTCCAACTAATAATAATTACTTACAACTAATTGTAAGATAGGGATTTCCAACTACCACTGGAAGATAGGACACTGCTGCTGCCGAACAGGGCCACCCCAAACCACTGTCAGAAATATTACTATTATCTATAAATGACACCACTGCTTTCGTGAGTTCTTAAGAACTAACCGGGGGGCTTAATTATAATTTATAAAACTTTACATAAGACAATATACTTGGTTCATACTAACCCTCTGAAAATTAAAGGGTTCATATACAAAGCAATAGACAAACTTAAAATTTATGATCTCTAAACATTTCACTGGTTTAAAATTTTCTAAAATGTCTTTGGTTTTAGGCTGACAGGAAAAAGTAGTAGTACTACTGAAAAGTAATGTACTTGTAGAACACTGTATCTTTTAGACCTTCTTAAAGGAACATTTTTGCTAAGTATGCCATTTTCATCTCCACCTATCCATTCTACCTTTCAACATACCTTTTCACCAGGGGGGTGGTCAAGTTATAGCTTGTCACTTGTTTGTGTCAAGTTTTATACTGCTAAACTATACACTATAAATAAATAAATACTACGTAACCATTTATTTATATATAGTATATGGCTGCTTTCTGGCTGTAAAGACAGAATGGAGTAGCTGCAGAAAAGGCTCTATAGCCCAGAAAAGCCTAAAATATTTACCATCTGATCCTTTACAAAAAAAGTTTGTGTTCTATGTATGCTTTATATAATCACTGGGATTGCTGATTTAAAGATGACAATAATAGTAGTAATTTCATTAGTAGACAACAATATCTTAACATATGCTTGAATCCTAAAGTATGAAGTATAAGCTGGGTATTTTATAATAATGAGACTACAAACATTAGCTGTGAGAACAGAGAGAAAAGTCTAAAAAAGATCAATGAAAAAAGTCACCTCTTGGTAAGTTAAATTCAAAGCAACTAACCTACACTACCATTTAAAAAATTAAATATCATTAACACTTACCTTTTAGACAAGTAGCATTCAAACATTTTCACAGGACATCTAGAAGGATTGGCTGTATTTTCAATTTGTTCAAATACTGGCTCATCATCTTCATGTTTTCTTTTTCCAGTAGTAATTTTATCTAAAAAAATAAAAGTTATATAAATTTCTTAAGACCAATCGTTGAAGAAAGATAGTACTATTCATTCCTAGTATCTATTGTACCAAATATGTGGCTTCCGGTAATTCACAATTTTTCAAACAAAATGAACTATGACATTTTAAGAATATATAAGTTGTCTTACTTTATGAAAATGGCAGTCCTTAGATTCTTAACAAGCAACCCAACACAGTCTTCATTAAGAAAAAGTTTGGCTATCCCTCCCACAGACTATCCAAAAATTAAAATGTCACACTACCTTCATTATCTGTTCCACATAAGGAAGACACTTGGTATCGAAGACATGCTTTGTTTTCCATTGTTAGAGGATTTTTTTTCCAGTGCCTAAATACAGTGCCAAAGGAAAGTCTTAAGTGTTGTTCCACTGTTTTCAGGCCAAAATACTTAGTGTTAAAGTAGAACAGGGTATTCAGAAGAGCTACTGGAGAGTGTGATCCTAGTTGTTTTATCCTCCAGAGATAATCTTCTTCAACTCGAGAAAATATTGACCCTTAAATAAAAGTATTTTTAAAGAATTACAATAAATAAAACAATTTTCATTTAGAAATTTAAAACCCATAGAAAAAATAAAGTTAATTCAAGAACAAACCTATTTCAATCCTCTATTCACACCAGGTTAAAACTGGAATGAATTTCAGAATTACCTATGCAGCTCTTTAACAAAAGAGGCTAGGGAGCACATGAGACTATGGAACTAACATCTCTGGAGTAAGGGACTAAATGTTTGCTTCTGTTCTTCTGTAGGACAAGCACACAATGGTCAGAAAGGAATTTAAATCTGCAGAATTCCTGAAAAAAATAGGTGATTTCTATTCACAAACAAGTTTTCTCCACACATCTAAAACAGATTTCTTAGAGAAATTTGTATCACAATATCCCCTGGAGGGCTTAAGAAATAAACATCCAGTGTCTTACTCCAGAGAAAGTTGGTCATATTCATTACAAATTTCTTCATAAACAGTAGTTATCAAATATATTCATTTCTAATTCAACAAAAGATGAACAGATGAGTTCATGAATAAGTACACTGAAAAATATGCTATCTAATGTAAATTATTTCTTAATTATTTTTAATATACTATCTGTAAAAATAAAAATACCAGTAGCAAGGCAACACTTTTATTTACAAGGCATTACCCAGGACCTGAGTGGCTCAGTTGGTTAAGCATCCAACTCTTGATTTTAGCTTAGGTCATGATCACATGAGGGTTCATGAGATGGAGTCCTGCATCAGGCTCCACACTTAGTGGATAGTCTGCTTAAGATTCTCTTTCCCTCTCTCTCTACCCTTCTTCCCCCCGCCCAGCCCCTGCTCACATGCACACATGCACACGCACTCACTCTCTCTAAAATAAATTAATAAATCTTCTAAAAAAATAAAAGAGCATTACCATCTGGAAGTATGCTGGGTTGCCAACTTCGGAGTATTTTATTCAATTCTTGCTCAAATGTTTGGTATCCTGGATCAATAAATATGTTGTCCTTTCGATTACTACCACACAAGTACTACAATTAAAAAAAAAGTTTCTTGAAGGAAAACCAGCTAATTTTAAATAGTGAACATATTACTTATATTCTGTATGTCTTAAGAAAGAAAGAAATCTTATGTTTAGGGTAAATAAAACAGGCACACTAACACAACAAGGGAGATTACTGGCTTTATCTATATATCTAGAAATCATAAGCAATCAAAATTACCAATTACTCTGTTGCCTAAAAAACCCATAGCCAAAATACACATCCAAGAATCCAGAATGTAAGAATTGGGAGAAATCTTCAGTATGTCAGATAAAAACAGTATCTGGCTCCAATGTTCATTATACAGCACATGGAGAAAACAAAATTAGACTTTCTGATAAGAGTAATTAAATTATTGATGAAAGAAAAATTCTGAATGGTACAGATGGGATGAAATACTATTCTGTAGCTGCCTGAGGATCTCTTCTAGCACTCTTCGGTAAGCGAATACTTGTTTACTTATTGCCTCTCTTTAATTCCTGTGAGCCATACAAATTTATGACTGATAAGTTACTACGATAAATCTTACCAGTGAGGGTTATTAAAGAATGATTTAAACACTAAAGTCCATCTACAATGTAATCTAAAAATAAGGCAAAAGTAAAATGTATGACAATACTACTAGCACAAAGAATGGGAGGCGGGAGTTGGGAAACTTACTTATAGTATATGTGTATGGGATGTGTATGTATATACTTACAGTATATGTGTATGGAAACATACATATATACTATTGTAAGGCTCATACATTATACATAAAGTACAATCATTTTTGAGATTATAATGAATTGAAATGCATATTATAAATCCTACGGCAATCACTACAAAAAACTTAAGAGGCATAAATAAACCAATAATGGAGAAAAACAGAATCAGAAAAATAACTAATTCAAAAAAAAAAAAAAAAAAAAAAAAAAAGCAGAGAAAGAAAAAGGAAACAAAACAAAAAACCCGAAACCCAAAAAGAACATATATAACAACTATAAAACAACCAGGACAGATTTTCATCCAATGTTAGCTGTGACTACATTGAGTATAAAAGGTCTAAACCAGGTGGCAAACGAGAGTCTTTGAGCCAAATCTGGTGGACTGCCTATTTCTGTCAATAAAGTTTTCTTGAAACATGGACACAACCGATATTTGCATACTGCCCCAGTCTGCATACTACAGTGGCAGAGTTGAACAGGTGTATGACACAGACCAGTGTGGCCCACAAAGACCAAATAAAACATTTACTGTCTTTTATTAAAAGGAAAAAAAAGTTTGTTGGTCTGAACAAAAGAAGAAAAGATTGGTCAACTGGATTAAAATTTAAGAAGAAAAAAAAAAAAAAAAAAAAAAGCCAGGCCCAACAATACACTGTCTTCAAGACACCTACTTAATTTTTCTTAAGTTTATTTTTTTTTTTAAGTAGTTGCTACACCCAACAGGGGACTTCAACTCACAAGCCCGAGATGAAGAGCTGCTTACTCTTCCAACTAAGCCAGTGAGGAGCCCCAAGACACCTACTTTAAATATGTAAACACAGGTAAATGAAAAGTAAAAGGATGAAAAAATATATACAATGTACTTGGGGGCTTGGGTGGCTCAGCCCATGTAGGGACTCCCTGCTCAGTGGGGAATCTGCTTCTCCCTCTCCCTCTGTCCTTCCCCCCACTTAACGCTTTCTTTCTCCAATAAATAAAATCTTTAAATAGGCCAACAGACACATGAAAGAATGCTCCATATCACCTGGCATCAGGGAAATACAAATCAAAACCACAATGAGATATCACCTCCCACCAGTCAGAATGGCTAAAATGAACAAGTCAGGAAATGACAGATGCTGGCGAGGATGTGGAAAAAGGGGAACCCTCCTACACTGTTGGTGGGAATGCAAGCTGGTACAACCACTCTGGAAAACATCATGGAGAGTTGAAAATAGAGCTACCCTATGACCCAGCAATCACTCTACTGGGTATTTACCCTAAAGATACAAATGTAGTGATCCGAAGGGGCATGGGCACCCGAATGTTTACAGCAACAATATCCACAATAGCCAAACTATGGAAAGAACCTAGATGTCCATCAACAGATGAATGGATAAAGAAGATGTGGTGTGTGTGTGTGTATACACACACACAGGAATACTATGGAATAGTACTGGAATACTATGGAATACTATGCAGCCATCAAAAGAAATCAAATCTTGCCATTTGCTACGACGTGGATGGAACTAGAGGGTATTATGCTTAGCACAATAAGTCAATCGGAGAAAGACAACTATCATATGATCTCCCTGATATGAGGAAGTGGAGATGCAACATGGGGGGTTTGGGGGGTAGGAAAAGAATAAATGAAACAAGATGGGATCGGGAGGGAGACAAACCGTAAGAAATTCTTAATCTCATAAAATAAACTGAGGGTTGCTGCGGGGAGAGGGGTTGGGAGAGGGAGAGTGGGGTTATGGACATTGGGGAGGGTATGTGCCATGGTGAGTGCTGTGAAGTGTGTAAACCTGGTGATTCACAGACCTGTACCCCTGGGGACTAAAAATACATTATATGTTTATTAAAAATTTTTTTTAAAAATTTAAAAAAAATTTTTGAAGTCTCTTAAAATGTATATATACATATGTATATACACATATACATACACACATACACATACCATGTACTAATCAAAAATCAGACTAGCATATTATTCATCTGAACTGATCTAACATTAGTCCTTCTAGTCAGAAGGAAGATTAACCAGCATAATTTCAAAATGGCAGAACAAAAATTCCTAACTAATGCCTTTCAATTAGGATGCAAAAATTCCTAACTAATTCCTTTCAGTTAGGATGCAAATCAAACGCCTGGCAATCAATGAAGTAACAATGTCAGATCCCTCCCCTGCTTTTGGGTTAGTCAGAGAACAGGATTTCTACCATTTCCTAATCTAGAAATTCTCAATGTTATAATTGCAGCATTAATTTCAAATATAGTATCACAATTCAACCTATTTAATGGGATTATAAATAGTTGTTGGGTGTTGTTGTTGTTTTAATTTTACTGTTGTTTTTTAAGTAGACTCCGAACCTAGCCGGGAGCTCAATTCGCGGCTTGAATTCACCAGCCTGAGATCAAGACCTGAGCTGAGATCAAGAGTTTTAGACTTAATCAACTGAGCCACTCAGGCAAATAGTTTTTTTTAAGTGCAGTTCCTAGATATTTTTAAAATGTAAACTTAGTACACATTATATAAAACAATCACTAAAATGATATCCCCATGTTTGAAACAGCAATTTATATCTTCTGTTCTTAACATAAAGCAGCATACATAATAAAAAAAAAAAAAAAATGAGGGAAGTGATCCTGAAATAATTTTCAGCTATAAATCAAGCAACAAGGGGAAAGCACTTTCTATGTACACTCAGAACCTTAAAAATAACAAGCCAAAAATTAGGCTCTCAGCTCAGCTCTTCTACAAGTAGTTCCTAAATGATGTGCCAACACTCAGTCCTTCTGAAGAGGCTTCTCTGGCAATCCCTGAGGAATTAAAAGATTTGGTGTTCTTATTGGTACAGAAGGAATGACAATAAGCTTTATGAGTCACTGCTGTAGTATGGGAAGGGATACTAACTACGTTATGGTTGTTTTTTCCATTAAAGGCAGTCCCAATTTACAAATACCTAATTGCACATAATTTATGAACACCTAATCTGTCCCAACACCAAAGGCCAATAACTTCTGCTTTTCAGAGATGAAGGAGAAGCCATCAAAGACAGCAGCACCTTCTAGAAAGTAACCCTGAAGAAAATGCCCTGATGGGCCAGGCCTGTCTAAAGAGTAGCAATCTTTTTTTTTTTTTTTTTTTAATATTTTATTTATTTGACAGAGAGGAATCACAACTAGGCAGAGAGGCAGGCAGAGAGAGAGGAAGAAGCAGGCTCTCCGCGGAGCAGAGAGCCTGATGCGGGGCTCGATCCCAGGACCCTGGGATCATGACCCGAGCCGAAGGCAGAGGCTTTAACCCACTGAGCCACCCAGGCGCCCCAAGAGTAGCAATCTTAATCAAAAAATTATCCTCACAGGGGGTACACCTGGGTGGCTGTCAATTAAGTGTCCAACTCTTGGTTTTGGTTCAGGTCATGATCTCAGGGTCCTGAGATGGAATGCTACCCTGGGCTCTGCCCTCAGTGTAAAGTCTGCTTGAGATTCTCTCTACCTCTCCTCTGCCACCCTCCTGCACTCACACACATGTACACTCCAAAATAAATCTTTAAACATAACCCATAGTTAATTTAGCTATAAATGAGCAGCCCTAGTATTTCAATATTATTCCAACCCTCAGCTGCAAGAAAAAATACTTCCAAGAAAAAAATATTAGGTACAATCTTTAAAAATGCTTAAAATCTTTTCATGTTTCACACCCTGGATAAAATATGAAGTCTAAACATTTTATAAATGAATATGGGCCCTTTGCTATATGACTCTTACCTACTTCATACTCCACCCCAGCCCCAAACCTCTTTATACTTCACATTCTACATGCTAGCCATGCCAAGTAGTTCCTGGAAAACTGTACCCTGGTATATATTTTTCTGTCTTCTTGGAATGCCACTGTTCTTCCTTCATCCTTCCTGCCTAGAATTTCTATATCTACTTCAAAGCTCAGTTTAAAGGTCTTCAACACTGTTCTATTTTCACAGATTACATCCTTAGAATCAATTAGTCCCACTTCTGTGCCACCAACATACCATACCATGAGAACAACGCTGTTTAAATACCATTTGTTTCTGTATTTCAAATCCCTGAGCAGAGCATATTATGGCTTTCAAGTCAACCTGCTTACCAGATTGAAAACATGGAAGCTATATAACCTTGGGTAAGCTACTTCCCTACATTCACCAAAAACCGGTAAGAATAATAGTAAGGTTGTTCAGAGGATTAAATGACATGTTAAGCAGTTAGCACTATGCACAGAAAGCAGTAAATAGTCAAAATAAGTCATCTCCAATATCGATTCCAATATTCAGAAGTCAGCATACAATAAGCACTTAATAGTTCCCGGAAGAAACCAATGAAATAAGGATTACCAAAACTCTGAATGTATTACACCACTGCTATGAAATGTAAGGCAAATTCTTAAGGCCCTTCTGAATCAAAGAAAGATTAAATATGTTTTAAAAAATGTTGTACATATTTTAATACAATTTAACTATCAATAAAAGCATTTATATTGAACTCAAATTAACAAGACCTAAGTGAGTTTACTGTTTTTTAATTGAGTAAATAGAGTGCTAACACTTCTTTTAAAGAAAAAAAAAAAAAAAAGAGGGGTGACTGGGTGGCTCAGTGGGTTGAAGCCTCTGTCTTTAGCTCAGGTCATGATCCCAGGGTCCTGCGATCGAGCCCCAGAGGCTCTCTGCTCAACAGGTAGCCTGCTTCCCCCCTTTCTCTCTGCCTGCCTCTCTGCTTACTTGTGATCTCTGTCTGTCAAATAAATAAATAAAATCTTTAAAAAAAAAAAATGAGCATCAAATACCAAAAGCAAATAAATATGAATTTTGGAAAAGTATTACTGCATAAATCAAAGTAAATCTTCTTTTCAAGAATATTTGTGTCTTACTTAAAAAAAAAAAGAAAAATAATAATCCCTCCAAATAAGAAATCTTGGCAAAATTTTTAGAAAATGAGAATATCTAGAATAAACAAGGAATTCTCACAAATGGAGTTAAACAACCGAACAATAAAGGGGAAATTCACATAAAAGCAAGTTCAAATGGCCAAAAAGATCCTTGTCCTTTTGGAAAGCAATCTGGTTATATCTTTCAAAAATAAATAACACACTTTAATGATCCAATAAAATACCCTTTCAGAAATCATATCTCATAGAAATACAAGCACCAGTTCTTTAGGATAATTATTTTTGGGAATACGTGTCATTGTTGAAAGGTTTAAATTAAATGTGGCATGAAATATAACACAGTTAAGCCTGTTCAACATACTAGGAAACTACGGTATAAAGTGATTAATACGGTTCCATGTTCTTAGTTGACAAACTAGTATCTTTTGCCACGTTCATTAAAAAAAACAAACACACACAAAGAAGCATACACATCTAGCTAACTGTAATGAGGTGAGGAGGATTCAGGAAAAGAGTATCCACAATTCCACTGACAATACATTTGGAGTGAGGGGCATGAGTTTACTTGTGTAAGGTAGTCGATAAAAGAATAATCATGACTGTGGGATTTCATATACTTTTTGTTTTTAAAAATAATCATTATTTCTTAGGCAGTCTACGGGAAAATCAGTTATTTTATGAGGGAGGGAAAAAAATGCTATGCTCCCCTTTTATACAGTACCCAGTTAAACATCTGTCATTATATTTAACTCCTCAGTATACAATGCAGAAGTGGCTACACATTTACCTATGTATATTCATAAGCCTTAGTCCTCACAAATAATGATGCTATTCCTTCTATAATCTTAAAAAAAAAAAATCATACATCTTCAACATTATTGTCAGATGTGAACAAAATTAATAAATGCAACAGTTAAATATGCAAATCCTTGCAAAAATAGCTTCTACTTCTGTACACGTCCTTGAAGTAACATTAAACAGCAATGATTTCCAGAAAGTGTATTTTACCTTTACACTGAGTTTAAGGATTATTTTTAAAGCTGCTCATAAATACTATGCAGTCTTTCATAAAATTAAATCAAGTCTGTGAAAATATGTCTAATGATGAGACTACTAAAAAAAAAAATTTTTTTTCAATTATACTAAAAAAAACACAAAAATCTATCATTAACCATTTTTAAAGTGAAGAGTTCAGCAGTTAAAAATTTTTTTGAGTTAACATTCTTAGTTCATATACAGAACCTGTTTTTAAAAAGGAGGGAATTCTGAAATATACTACAAAATGGATAAACTTTGAGGGTATTATGCTATGTGCAATAAACCAGTCACAAAAAGAGTAAAACTCTATGATGTCACTTATACAAGATACCTAGAGTACTCAACGTTACAGAGACAGAAAATGGAATGGTGTTTGCCAGGGGCTGAAAGAGAGGAGAAATGAGGAGTTATTGTCTAATGGGTAAAAAGTTTCAGTTTTGCAAGATGAAGAGTTATCTGGATGAATGGTGGTAATGTTCACAAAGAATTACAAATGTACTTAATACCACTGACTTGTACACTTAGAAACAAGACAGTTAAGTTTTATGCTACATTTTTTTACCACAATAAAAAATTTTTGGAAAAAAAAACCCCAAATGATTTATAAGCATTCATTAACAATCCATTTAGCTCTAAGACCTCTAACAGTAATTGGAGTTCTAATATTTACATAATCCAGTCAGTAAGAACAATCCAGAGATTCAACTTCCTGTATAGGGTTGTAAGGAAGCCAGCCGCTTCTCTTTAAGGAAGGAATACCAATTCCCACAAATTCTTTCAGAAAATAGGAGGAACACTTCCCCATTCATTTAATGAGGCCAATGGTATTATCCCAATACCAAAGCCAGGGAAAGACATGGACTAGTACCCTCAATGCACTTCTGCAATGTCATTAAACAATAAAAAGCAAGTCTAATCAGCCATATATAAAAAGAATGATATATCATTATCAAATGGAAACTCTCAGAAATTCAAGGTTGATTTCATATCTGAAAACTAACCAATATGCGATCATTAACAGAGTAAGGGAGAAAAACCGTATTATTGTCTCAGCAGATGCAGAAAAAGCAGCTGACAAAATTCAACAACGATTTATGATAAAAACTCTCAACAGTATTAACTAACTAGAACTTAAATAAAAATTTGGAAGGAAAAAAAATAAAAACCTAAGCAACAAAATAAAAACCTAAGAAGAATTTTCAGCCAGCTAGCAACAAAAGAGAACTTCCTTGACAGGCAACATCATACTTAATAGTGGAGGACCTTCCCCCAAGAATGAGAAACAAGGTAAAGGTTTCTACTCTCACGACTAGCATTTAAGTGTTGGGAGGAGGCCTGAGATCCCTAATCGATGTAATAAGACAAGAAAAAGAAAACATGCAGATAAGAAAGAAAGAGGTAAAACTGTCTCTATTCATAGACAACATGATTATACATGTAGAGATTTCTAAGAAAAAAAAAAACCAGCATGTACTAGAACAGTGAATTGATATATACAGAATATTAGATTAATATACAAAAATCAATTGTATTTCTACATGCAAGTTATGTCAGAGGAAACAACTAACAGAGGAAAGACTATCTGACTTTAGGGAGGTGAACTAGGAGGAACAGAGAAAGGTAGGACAGAGGACCCCCCCCATCTTGTTATCTTTTATTACATTGAAATTTAAAGTTATATTATCTGATACTGGTTTTTAAGCTGAATTTCTAGCAGAAGCCATTTTTAAATGAAACTGTAAAGAGAACCCTAAAACACACCAAAAAGTAGAGCTGAATTAAAACAAATAAAAGGAGTTCAGATGGCAGAGAAACTAGGGGACCCTAGGCTTTCCTTGTCCCTCGAACACAGCTGTATTGAGGTGAGATCAATCACTGGAACACCCAGGAAATCAATCTGAAGATTGGAAGAAGGACCTCCATGGTTGGAGTGAGATAACATAACATACCTTGGAGGTGCAAGGTACGTGGAAGTAAACTGGGGGAGAGAAAAGTTGCCACGCCCTGGAGAGAAGGGAACACTTTCCTCAAGGAGAGAAAAGGGAGAGACAGAGAGTGGTTGAGAGTTCAGACCACAGACTGGGGAACCAGGGAAACTGAGTGATGCAGGTTTTTTGCCAATAGTGAATGGACCTCAAGCTCTGAGGTTTCTCCACTCCTGGAGAAAATGAAGGTTCTGGCCTGGGAGAACGCAAAAGTTGTGTAGGGATCTCCTGCTGCATTAGGAGAGAGCATTCCCCTTCATGGAGTATATCTGGAAGAGGGATTACTGCTTCTCCAAGGACAAAAGACCCCACAGGCACCAGCAAATGGCTTTTCACTAGCAGGGGACAGGGTGGGCACAAAGGATGGGTAACCTAGTTGTTGCTTTTCACAGTGACATACCACAGATTCCGCACACTGTGCAGGTAGGGGATTGTTTTTCTGGGACAAAGGGCATTAGAGCACAGCGAGGCTTTAATCTGGAGGAGGGAGCGGATCTGAGCGGTACCAGCTCCTTTAAGATGTGGAGTTACGCATCTGCCTTCAGCTCAGGTCATGATCCCAGGGTCCTGGGATTGAGTACTGACTACATGGGCTCCTTGCTCAGCAGGAAGCCTGCTTCTCCCTCTGCCTACTGCTCCCCCTGTTTCTCTCTCTCTCTCTCTCTGACAAATAAATAAAAAATCTTAATTAAAAAAAAAAAAAAAAAACTTGGGAGTTTTGAACCCCAGCCACATGCCAAATATAAAATGGAGGAGATTTAGAGTTTTGAATCCCAGCTGCACCAAAGATAAAAAGCAGGAGAGCTGGGCGCCAAATTCACTGAGGGTCCTCACTTTTCTGTGAGGGCTTCCCGAACAGCAGGGGGTATGAGATTCTCTGTCTGGGACAAGAGAGTGGGGTGGCATTTTAGCCTTCCTACCAACATGTTCAGACATCAGAGAGCAACACAGTGGCCCCCAGTGGAAGTGGGAGCCAATGACATCCAATCCTGCCCCCATGTGCCTGGCACACACATTTTTTAATGGAGCAAGACTGACTCCAAGCCAGCACAGGGGGATCTCCCCCAAAAGAGCAACACAGGCAGCTCACATGCACCAAGTCTACTGATCATAGCGTGCTTCAAAGCATCCCCTTTGTCTGTGGTGGAAATAGGATCAGGCTGTATTTTTTTCTGCCACCAGAATCAGGCTTACAGTTTTTTGCTTATTACTCTGTTTTTTCATTTCCTTCTCTCTCTCTCTTTGGATCAGGCATCTTTCTTTCCTTTTTTTTTTTTCCTGTTCTTTTTCTTTGAAATCAGGCTTACAGTAATTTTTTTGATTGTTTGGGTTTTTTTTTTTCATTCCTTTTCTTTTTCTCTTTTTTGTGAAGCAGGCTTTTCTGTTATTTTCCTTTCTCTTTCCTCTTTTCCATGCTTTTTTCAACAAAGAAATCAAAGCACACCTAGATAAAGGTCCAAATACTCCCCACTGCAAGAAAGGAGGAACTCTGCAGAGAAATGACCAGTGAAAAGAGAAGCCAAAATCCAACAGCTGAGTGCACACACCATACACCAGAAACACTTCCTAAAGTATCAGGCCCTGGACAGTGTATACCTCTTTTTTTAATACAGCATTACTCTCAGGTGCAGGAGAGAGACAAAACAAGCTTTCATAACACAGAAGATAGAAAGAAGATAGAAGATAGAAGAAGATAGAAGATAGAAACTTAGCCAAAATAAGATGAAGGAATTCTCCACAAAAGAAAGATCAGGAAGATGTCACAGCCAGGGACCTCAAAACAGATACAAGCAATGTATCTGAACAAGAATTTAGATCAACAGTCACAAGACTACTAGCTGGACTTGAAAAAAGCACAGAAGACATCAGAGAAACCATGGCTCCAGAAATAAAGGACCTAAAAACTAGTCAGACCTAAATAAACAAACAAACAAATAAATAAATGTGTGTGTGTATGCATGCATGCTTTAACTAAGACACAAACAGACTGGAGAGAGAACCATTTAACATGTTAATGGACATCAAAAAAAAGCTGGAGTAGCCATTCCTATATCCCTATATGTCAGACAAACTAGATTTTAAACCATAAGAGATGAAAAAAGACACTATAGCATAATAAAGGGGTTTATTCGACAAGAAGATCTAACCACTGCAAATATGTATGCCCCCAACTTGGGAGCAGCTGAATATATGAAACAATTAATAACAGGGCGCCTGGGTAGCTCAATGGGTTAAACCTCAACCTTCAGCTCAGGTCATGGTCTCAGGGTCCCGGGATTGAGCCCCACATCAGGCTTTCTGCTTAGCAGAGAGCCTGCTTTCCCCGTTCTCTCTCTGCCTGCCTCTTGCCTACTTGATCTCTCTGTCAAATAAATAAATAAAATGTTAAAAAACATTATTAAAAAACTAATTAATAAAGAACTCAACAATAGTAATATAATAACAGTAGGAGACTTTAACACCCCACTCAACAGCAATGGACAGATAACCTAAGCAGACCAGTGGGAAACAAGGGCTTTAAATGACTAAATAGACCAGATGGACTTTACAGATATATTCATAACATTTCATCCTAGAGAAGGAGAATACACATTCTTCTTGAGTGTACATGGAACATTCTCCAGAAGAGATCACACCATGCATACTTTCAGACCATAATGCTATGGAACTTGAAGTCAATTACAAGAAAATATTTCTAAAGAGCACAAATACATGGAAATTAAAGAATTTCCTATTAAAGAATGGAAACATTCCATACACCAGGAAATTAAAGAACAATTTAAAAAAAAAAAGAAAGCAAATGAAACTGAAAACACCACAGTTCAAAACCTTTGGGATGCAGCAAAGGTGGTCCTAAGAGGGAAGGAGATAGCAATACAGGCCTTTCTCAAGAAGCAAGAAAAGTCTCAAATACACAACCTCCTAACCTTATACCTAAAGGAGTTAGAAAAAGAACAGCAAATAAAACCTAAATCCAGCAGAAGGGGAAATAATAAAGATCAGAGCAGAAATAAATGACAAGTAATCAAAAGAAAAGTAGAACAGATGAACGACTGGGGCACCTGGGTGGTTCAGTAGGTTAAAGCCTCTGCCTTCGGCTCAGGTCATGATCCCCGAGCCCCGCATAGGGCTCTCCCCACTCGGCGGGGAGCCTGCTTGTCCCTCTCCCTCTGCCTACTTGTGATCTCTGTCTGTCAAATAAAGAAAGAAAATCTTTAAAAAAAAAAAAAAAAAAAAAAAAAAGGAAATCTTGCCATTTGCAACAATGTGGTTGGACCTAGAGTAATATTATGCTAAGTGAAATAAGTTAGTCAGAGAAAGACAAATACCGCTATGATTTCACTCATATGTGGAATTTAAGAAACAAAACAGATGACACAGAAGATGGGAAGGAAAAATAAAATAAGATCAAAACAGAGGGAAGCAAACCATAAGGGACTCAAATATAGGCAACAAACAGAGTTGCTGGAGGCAAGCTACATGGGGTTATGGGGTAATTGGGTGATGGGCATTAAGGAGGAGATTGTCTTTTTTGACGTAATGAGCAGTGGATGTTATATACAACTAATGAATCACTAAATTCTATCCCTGAACCTAATAATACATTATATGTGAACTAATTTGAATTTTAAAAGTTTTAAGAAAAAAAACACCACTAATAAGAGCCTAGAACTCAACCTCTTTCCTTCCTGCTGAATTAATCTGGCAGAACCCCAGTATGCTCTTCAACATTTTTATAAATGATTGATCTAGACAACAGAACATTTCTAAGATGACGATACAAACATTTATTTTAAAAGAAGGTTGTTCCACCATCTTAACTAAGTACACACAGTAAAAAGCAATGAAAAACTGGATAGATAGGTCTATTGTGTACTAGTAATTGACAATTATACAGGTCAATGAGTGCCTACCATATGGATAGCATGATACAAGATACAAAGAGTAAGACCCAGATCCTATTTCTCTGAAGAGGATTTACATGTAATAAATAACTTATTCTGATGCTTACTGAGATGTTTTCATCTACACCTACCACCTGCTATTTTTACTCTTTTTTACTATGAGGTTTAATAAAAAAGGGGAAACATACATAGGTCTACAGATGCTGAGTTAGAACCAGGGAGTCCAAATGTTTTAGAATTGTTAATTTTTTGGATTTTACAGAGGAATGTATATACTTACATTATAATCCTAGAGTATTCTAAGGAAGTACACTGTATTTGTTTAGAAACATTAGAAATCCTTTAGTGAATTAGATAGTTAATATTCTATGGATAATCAAACAAAGTGTAATAAAAAGTAACTTCACAACGCTTCAAGTTATGTTTTACTGTCAAATTAGTTTTTGTGAAAAGCTAAAGGGTAAAATCTTTAGTTTTCAGGAGTTTGGGGATTTGGAATGGTATCGCCATCTAAACATGAGGCTCAAGGTATATATAAATCTATAAAGAATTTTAAAAAAGTAAAATCTACTATATATTTAGGTTGTTACTGTAAAGTACGTGATGGCCTTTGAACAGATAGTAATTTATAGCTCTGTGTTATTTCCCCACTATCACTTATATAATCTTAGGCAAATTTCTATCCTAAAGAAAACAGAAGTAAAATACAATTAAGACAATTTTAATTTTCTGAGTAATCTATTTCATTTTCTACCAACTGTTAGCAGTACAACATTAAATTCTGGGCCGATAAACAAAACTCTACATTAAGAGGAAAAAAAAAAAAACACACCAAAAAAACCCTCTACCTTCTATCATCAACCACAGCAAAAAATACACAGGATGTCAAGCAAGATCCTGGGCTCAAACCCAAACAATTTGTTCAGAATTACAAGTTGATCTTTATGTTTATTATGGAAAATAGGCTCACTCATGATTCACAGACACATGGTTTACATTATCTAAAAACCCAAAGAATGATCTCCTTTTATACAAGGAGTCAGAAGAATTAATGAGTAAATACCCTATTTAACAATTTAAAAACATAAGAAGTATGAAATTCAAACAGGAACCCATTTGCAAAGGATCCCAGTTTTCTGTCTACACATATATCAGCATGGATCTATATATACATATATGGATCATGCCCCAGGAGGTTAATTCATTTATTTGCAATTTTAAGAAGGAAATAAAGCCATCCTAATTATTATATATGTGGTAACAAATATACAGCTTCATTAGATCCATTACAAAAGATGTAGGAGTTTCAAGTCATCTGACCATAACTCCATTTTTCACATAAATTCTTTTGGTTATGGTACAATAGTTTTGGAGAACTTGAGGATTTTTAGGAACACACATCATTATAACAGAAAGACCTATATACAACGTAGCTACGAAAATCCTTTATAATACCCTAGTATTTGCAAATACAATAAATTCTTTCATGCCTTAGCAAGCCAAGATATCGTTATGTTCCATAAAGCTGCCCTTGCTATTCTTGAAACATTAACATTTTTCTTTTCCAAACTATTACAACAACTGATTATAGCCAAACATAGCCATCAAATTACTAACCTCCTGTATTCCAAGGCAAAGATAATAGATGCTGTCAGGTGCATAACTCTCTCCATTTGGCCGACGGATCTCATTGACAAAATGGGCTAACCCATAGTTAAGCTCTGCTGTGGTGTGAGAGAGCAGATCCTCTTTTAACTTTACTGATTTAGCTAAAAAGAGAGGAAAAAAATAGTAATTATTATTTACTCTTAAGATTAAGAAACTTTCTGAAATTTATTTATACTACATAAGAACTATATAAGAATATAAGAATACTATATAATTTATACTATATAAGAACTATATACTATAAAAATACTTTAAAGTAAAATGAAAGCTACTCAAATGTACTTAAAATATTGTAAGCTACATTCATTTTTTTTAAAGTAAAGGTAGTTAATAACAAAAATCTTGATTTGAAATACAACGTAGAAGAAACAAAATCAGAACACTTACGAGATTTTGGCTCATCTAATACCAGAAGATCTTCATCAAGTTGCCTAGTTTTGACCCAGTGTTTCCATGCGTTTACACCATACGTATATTTGAAAGGGAAGGTGCATTCTGAATTGTCAGAACTATCATCATGAGACTGGTATCCTGATACAGCTTTTCTTTTGGCTCCCTATTAGTAAAACACCACTGTAAAATCTTTTTGTAAAAAAACCTGTATTATTTCATGACTTTAAGAAGGCCATCTCTCAACAAATGTAAATCAAGAGAAATATATTTATATGCTTAGAATTGACTGGTATTCCAGAATCTGAGAATAGTTACTTAAAATATACCTCCAGGAATGCCATATTTCTACATAAACCATCTTGTATAACAAAATCATTTTAACTTCTGCTGTGAGAGTCACTGATAAGGAAATAATTAAATATAAGACAAAATTAGTAAATAATCTGAAAAGGATTCTAAATATTAATGTAAGGAGGAACTGAACTTTCCAGTAATTCCAACATATGGGGAATGACCACTCAAGCTCCTTATGCTGTCATGATGGCATTATTTACTGCATAAAAGTTTTAAATTTTGATGTAGTACACCTAATTCACCTATTTTTTCCTGCTACTTCTTGTACTTTTGGTGTCATATCGAAGAACTATGCCTAACCATAGGTAAAATGATTTGGGTCTATGTTTTAAGAGTTTCGGAATTAGTTCTTAAATTTAGGTCTATGACCCACATTTTGAGTTAATTTTTGTATGGCGTCAAACAGGAAACCAACTTCATCGTACTGCAAGTACTCACTCCTTTTTCAGTTTTTTTCTTTCTTTGTGGGGAAATTTGTGAAAGTCACACTTTTTCTTTAGATCCTGCTTTAGATTGCAAATAATAGCAGAAAAAAACAGATCACTAGAAAATAGCCTTAGTTCTTGTCAAAGATTGAGTTTACTTTCTAAGTAACAATGTCAACCTTTCTCAGGATAAAATTATAAAGGAAAATTAAATGGCAAAAATATTCAGTCTTCTATAAAGTTGCAAGTAAATCTGAGACATTTTTTATTACTTAGAAATGAAGTAATAAAGAGTAACTCTTAAAACCTTTTTAAATCTAGGGGAAAAAGTCTTTCCATAGCCTCAGGCACAACTCTGGATCACTATATCCTTGCTCTATCCCCGAAGAGCTAACACTACATGGGGCACATGGGTGGCTCATGTAGCCTCATGAAGCCTCTGCCTTCAGCTCAGGTCATGATCCCAGGATCCCGGGATCGAGTTCCGCATCGGGCTCTCTGCTCAGCGGGGGGGAGCCTGCTTCCCCCTCTCTCTGTCTCTGCCTGCCTCTCTGCCTACTTGTGATCTCTCTCTCTCTCTGTGAAATAAATAAATAAAATCTTTTTAAAAAAAAATACTATTAATTTATACCTTTTTTTTAGATCGAGGTCTAGGCTGTTCCTCATATTCTTCTCCAAAAACAGGCGGTAATAAAAATTCATTTTCCATATCAAGCTCTTCAGCAGCTGGCAATCAAATGAGAAGAATTTTTATTTACAAATATAACAGCACAGGTTTACAGTACATAAACACAGCCAACAAAGAACTAATCACAGAATATAAACAAGTACCTATATATGGGGATAACCTATGCTGCAGGGAGAGTGAAAAGAAAAGGTCTATGAGTTCTGATAAACCCTATTTAGACCCTTAAAGAAAACATACGTATAATGAATAACATGAAATTTTCATGGAAATGTATAAATATCAGAAAAACTACTACAACCTGAAATTCAATTTTAAGATCTAAATGGTCTCAGTACAAATCTGTTTCAACGTATCAAATCTTTCTCAAAATAAAATGCTTTACGTTCTACTGGGTGTGCTTATTAGCCATAAATCCATTAAGAAAATACTGAAAACTAGAACACGTTTCTTTTATAACAAAAGACCTGCAAATAATTTTTTCCTTTGAAGGTGAACTTAATTTTTTAAAAAGTCTTATGGCGCCTGAGTGGCTCAGTGGATTGGGCCGCTGCCTTCAGCTTGGGTCGTGGTCTCGGGGTCCTGGGATCGAGCCCCACATCGGGCTCTCCGCTCCGCGGGGACCCTGCTTCCTTCTCTCTCTGCCTGCCTCTCTGCCTACTTGTGATCTCTCTCTCTGTAAAATAAATAAATAAAATCTTTAAAAAAAAAAAAAAAGTCTTAGGAAAAATACTATCAACATTTTATTTAATTTTTTAACAAAGAAACAACCACTTCTTTATCCCTTTCTCTATCTACAAAGTTTTCTATAATGAATTACTTTGAGAAAGTATCTTTTTAGGCTCTAAGAAATTCTCTTTAAGTCACTTCAATTCAATCCTATGCCTCATTTCAGAAATGTTGAGTTTTGAGTTAAAAAAAAAAAAAGATAAATATAAGCAGTAAAGGCAAGAACATGAACATTAAATGATTAATGATCATAACTAAATTCCATAATTGTAGTGCACACTTAAAGAATAAAATAGCATTTTGAGTACCTCTGGGGAAATCTATTTCAATATCCAAATCTGGTTCATATGGTACATCAGGCATATTAGACTGTGTCTCTGGGTCAGAGTTCTTCAAGAGATCAGAACCAATTATGTCTGTTTCAATAATTACACCTGTAATCAATTCACAGTATCATTAGAAATCAAAATAGAAGAACCTTAACAGTACCTATATTTAATCTGGCAAAGGAAGTCATTTATGTAAACATAAAATATTAATATGTCACAAAAAGAAAAGGTATATAGCCATCTTGAAATGTAAAACTCTTGTAAATTTTATAATTGTTAGATAATCATGAAGACACAGAAACTTAATCCTTTAGGTTTCTGACTGCCCTTTTTCAAAAGTTAGTAGGCATGCTTTGATAGTAAACCAACTCTGATCGGCAGAGTATTTCTAAAAGCAATTTCTTGTCAAAAATAAACTAATGAGGGTGGATTTTCAATACTCTGAATTGTGATGTAGGTTTTCTATATCATTCAATTACAACTGCTTTCTAATGTTCTGATCAGTTGTTTTCAAACATTTTTATATGTAACACACAGTAAGATATGCATTTTATCCATTTCAAGGTGGTGACAGGCTACAGAAAGACAAACAGACACAGACACAAGAAACAAAAGTTTGACAAAACAGTATCCTTTTGATGAGATTCACACTAACATTTCCCACTTCACTTCATTAAACAACAAATAAAACCACTGGTTGCAACCTACTATATTAATTTGTAACAAAGGCCTCCACAAACACTGTCACATTATGAAATACATAGAATTTGTTATGTTTCTGTTATCCTCTAGGGTGATGGCAGGGGTGAAAAAGGACCCTACGTGTGACCAGAGGAGTAAGGGTAGGAATAACACTCTTTTAAGAGAATCATCTACAACTTACCTACGCTATGCCATTTGGCAAACATGCCTTAACAGAAGATAGGATAAATCCTAGTAGATCATGCAAATTATTAAGTATAACCAACAAAACAAAACTGGGGCTAACCATTACAAAATAAGTGTTCAGATCATTATTAACGATAATAAGTTATTTTTGTGTCTGAGCTAATACATGAAACAGGAATAACTCTGAGTTGATCTTATAAGTCAAATCCGGTCACAATTAAAAGCGGAACCATACAAATTGTACAAATTCCTGCTTAAAACTGGGCATGGCATTAAAAGAGCATGTGGCTAATAGAGTATTGATCTCTTAATACAAAAATACATTTCTGTTGCAATGCTCCCCCCCACAACTCCCATATCAAGCTGAAACATGATATGTCCATGCAACATACTATAATAATTATAACATTTAAAGGAAAACCAGTGATACACTTATTGACAGAGTGAAATATACTGCAACTCACTGTTGATGTTGGCAGCTTCTGTTTTCCCCTCATCTTCAGTCATCATATCTGTCATTGTAAGCAGCTCTGTATCAAGAGGATCTGAAGAAACTTTGCTTTTAAGGTCCTCAGCCACTGCAGGGATCTTCTCACTGCTATCCAATGAGGCAGGCAGAAAAACAGGAACCGGCACCTATTAACCAAAGTATTTACTGTTAGGTTTACTCAACATTAGAAGATAATTTTCCAGGGGTGCCTGTCTGGTGCAGTCAGTGGAGTGTGGGATTTTTTTTTTTTTTTAAGATTTTTTTTTTTAATATTTTTATTTATTTGACAGAGAGAAACCACAACTAAGCAGAGAGGCAGGCAGAGAGAGAGGAGGAAGCAGGCTCCCTGCAGAGCAGAAAGCCCGATGCAGGGCTCGATCCCAGGACTCTGGGGTCATGACCCGAGCCGAAGGCAGAGGCTCTAACCCACTGAGCCACCCAGGCGCCCCAGATTTTATTTATTTATTTGAAGAGAGAAATCACTAGAGAGGCAGGCAGAGAGAGAGGAAGGGAAGCAGTCTCTCCGCTAAACAGAGAGCCTGATGTGGGACTCGATCCCAAGACCCTGAGATCATGACCTGAGCTGAAGGCAGCGGCTTAACCCAAGCGCCTGGAGTGTGGGACTCTTGATCTTTAAATTTAAGTTGGAGCATCATGTTGGGTGTGGAGACCTCTCAAAAATTGAATCTCAAAAAGGGGGTGGGGGGTAGTGCTTGGGTGGCTCAGTTGGTTGAACATCTGCCTCAGCTCAGGCCATGGTCCCAGTGTCCTGGAATCCAGCCCCATATTGGGCTCTCTGCTCAGCAAGGAGCCTCCTTCTCCCTCTCCTTCTGCCCTTCTCCCCTTCCCTCCTGCTCTTCCTTCCGCTCTCTCCCATAAATAAATAAATAAATAAATAGATAAATAACTGTAATTGCCAGATTAAAAATTATTCTAACACATGATCTTCTTTATAATACCACACTGGATAAAAGCTTTGGAAAAAACACATACCAAAACTAAATTGTCAACTGTAACAAAGAAAACCCAGAATATAAGCAGCTTCTTTTTGAAATAAAAATTAAAGAAAAATAATTTTTGAGATACATTTATCCCCCAAGGGACTATGATAGTTAAGCCCTGGTACAGTGTGTTTACTGCAAGTGATTTAGGACAAAATAATGTAATGATAATTCATATGAAATTCTATTCTGTGTTTCAGTTTTAAACCTTACAACTTCACCAATGTTTTTCTCTAAAATGAACTCAAACATAAAACACTATATATATGCATAAAGCAGACACAGACATTTGCCAAACTTCACCTTTAAAGATAAACATACACTTATTAAACACAAAGCAAACATTGACAGATTCAACCAAACTTAAGTTCACTGGTGAAGGCAAAGATGATCCTGTTCTACTACATCACTTAGGTAGGAATTACAATATTCTTCTCTCACCTACTGCCTGATAAACTTCAAAATGGGGGAAAAAAAAAAAAGTTAAAATCTGACTTACAGGAACAGGAACTGTAGTAGGAACAGGAATATTCTGACTGTACATGTGCATAGGTACTGGGATATACACAGGCACAGGGATAGGCACTGGAACATATTCTGTCTTCCAATTATCATCTGAAAATACAAAATGTGTTAAGGAGCAATGTTAGGTAACACACATAGTTACTCAATGTTAAAACAATTTGGTAACAAAAAAATTTAAGTGCCTCATTTGCCTCATTTCCCTTTTAAAAGAAATTTCTGGTTTTCACAAAATCAGGTAAGGTAAAAACAAAACTAAATACAGTAACTGTTTAAATGAAGAGAGAAAAACAGAATTTAGGCCTTTTTCTTAATACAAAGAAAATGTCCCTTAGAAACACTATACAGTTCCAGATAGCCTATCATATTCCCCTCATATTCCCTGTAAAAAGATTTATCTAATCAAAGAATTAGAATACACTTAAATCTCATAAAAATATATAATTGAATGATACCATCTCATTCTGACAAGGAAACAGAATTGTTAACACAACAGGTCACATTTACAGAGACAATTTTTCAGAGATTACCGTAACTTTAGGGATCTCAGCCCCAAGGAAATTTTGGATAGAGAGCTTTTTCATTTATGACATAATTTATACTCTGAGTCTTTAACAAAGATTGGTTTTCATTAATTATTTTAAATAATATGCTGTATTCTCATGGTAATGTCTAAACTTAGATAAGCAAAATCAACAGAAAATGACAAAGTGACCAAATACATTCCATAGCTTATTATTTGAGAAAAGCATGTGTTTTCAGTAAGAGAGGTATTAAGTACAGTGAAGCATGTAAGTCAAATTTTCCTAAATTACCTGTCTGACAAGATTTGGTCTGCATATGAGGTTTACAGTAAGTAGCTTTTGTCATTGTTAAAGGTTTGCAAAGAACGGCTTTGTTCTTCATTTCTTTGTTAGGTGTTGGAGAGGGAGGTGGTGCTGAACCCTACAGAGGAAACAAAAAGAAACATTTTATTCTTTTCTCTAATTTTTATTACTTCCTGGTGTTAATGAATATCTGGTATCTAGGTCATGTGGAGCGAACACACAAAAGTTTAGGAGTATAAACAAATTATGTTATTATCATTATGTTTACTATAGTCTTAATCTGAAAGGATTAAAGTGAATCTGTCCTAACTACTGACAAAGCAGGAGAAATTATTCATTCTTTAGAACTGTGTGACCTTCAATGGATATTTTTTTAAAAATAAGACAATTTTCACTTTTAAGTAAAAAATGCAATGTTAGCTTTTTTTTTTTAAATAATTAGGTTCTTTAAATTTATTTAAGAAAGACAAAGTTCTTAGTTATGGCCAACACACCAGTTCCCTCTACTGGATTAACACCTTATATATGTTACTAAATTTTAAAAGATAATAAAAAAAAAGATGAAAAGAATTACCATCAATACTATCAAACTTCAAACTATTTTTTATAACCCAACAACTGCAATTTCAGAAACCTGTCCTAGATCATAGTCTCTAATATGTTTTCACCACATACACTGTAGCATTATTTGCAGCTAAGAACACCGACCAACCCCACACCCGTGGGGCAATACACAATCAATCTAAAATAAGCTAAAGATCTATAAGGGACTAAATATAGGGGTTTCTCTGTACCACCTACTGATATTGGAAAAAAGGTACAGAATATAGAATATTTGGGGTACTTAACGTCTAGACAGTCACCATGAACACTTCAGTGAATACAGAACCATTACTCCCAAAGGAAGTAAAAGGTTAGGTTCCTACAAGTCTTGGGTCACAACACTTTCATCAACAGATCAATAACAGTATTTCTGTTGAAACACTTGATTTCATATATATTTGTCAGAAATAATTATGCTCAGTGTTTGTAACACATGATTACAGCATTTTTGTGTACGATAGTGTACTAGGATTATTAACTCTTTCACTCAGATGTGTACAATACTATACGGTACTCATACTCAGTCCTGTTAACACATACTGTATATTGCACACTAATGTAAATAAAGTCCTGGGGAGAAAACAGAGTAAACATTGTACATTTTATAAAATATTAACATCTTACTCTTAGTGGACATGCAGGATGTACAATGGGGCAGTGCACTGTGTGGTTAAACCTCTCAACCTTTGGCATGCCCATAAAAACCAAGGGAAAGGTTGATGGCAATTATTCTGCAGAAGAGGAAGAAGTCAGTGACTTGGTGAGAGAAGAAGAGGGGGACATGGTGACATCTGGCAGTTCTACCTCAAGAGTTTGGCTTTTATGATTTGTTGAGTATGTCAGTGCTTTTGCCTCCTAAACTGGCTTCAAAAAAAGAAGTCAGCCTTGTCTGCTTGGCTTTTCACCTCAAATCTTTTAAGCGTCTTTTTACAAAAGAGGTAACCACAGTGGTACTCAAATTGGAGGCTTTGTTCAAGCATAGGGTCATATCCTTCTACGTCACTGATAATTCTTCCCAAGGCAGAATTCCATTTCAATATTTTGAATATTGGAATATTCCATTCCAGTATTCCAATATTTTGGCCATTGTTAGGAGTCTTGGGCTGCCTTTCATCACTGAATCTGATGCCTTCTTTGGCCATCTAGCCAAGGTCTTCATCGGTGGGCTCTACTGCCTTCTCTACCAAAAACTTCTTCCACATCTTCCTACACAGCCCCAAAGCCTTCTTCACTTACTTGGTGCAGTACACATTACGTTTTTTACACTTTTTTTTTTAAATTTTCTGTGACACCTTCAAAAATTTGAAATTTTTCATATAGCCTGGTCAAATATTTTCTCAACAATTACTCAGGGTAGCCTGCTTAATGCTGTCCTAAATAATGTTACAGATGATGACTAACTTCCAATAATCTATCAGGGTGGGGTTTTTTTGTTGTTGTTGATGCTGAGAGCCTCAAAATCTTTCTCATGAAGTAGGTCTTAAAAGCTTTAATGACGCCCTGATTGAGGGGTTGGATGAGAGAGAGAGTGTTTGGGGGGCATAAAGGGAACTACACTGAGACAGGCATTTTTGAGTTATTCAAGGCAATAGATATTAACCAGTAATAAAAACTTCAAATGCAAGGTTTTCATGGTGGAGACAATGTTCAACTTCTAGGATGAAGCAATTGGAGAACCAATCACAGAATATTTTAGATACCATTCATGCTTTTTTGTTCCACCTCCAGTGGACTGGCATATACTTCAGTTTTTTCCCTGGAGTTTTCATAGATTTGGGGCTCTATGTACCAGGCAGGGGGGAGGGGAGAGGTGGGGAGGGGAGTTGGAAGTTATCCTTGGCACTGGCACAAAATACCAAGGTTGCATGGTTTCTAAATGATTTAAAATCAGGGGCTTTGGAGACCACTTGTATCCTATACATTCATTTGCCACTGATCGTGTGAAAGCAAGCCAGTCTCAATAGCACTGAAACCCTTCTTGACTGTGTATCTTTTTGACTGTGCTAACACTTAGCTGGTATTCTTCCAAAGCATCCTGATCCTGATCAGCAGAACCCACCTAGCATCCAAGTTTAATATTTTTCATACCATTTTGCTTGAAATGTGTGAGCTAGCCAGCAGAAGGCAAGAAAAGTTTAACATTTTCCTGATCCTATATACATGTTGTATATAAGCTGAAAACTTCGTAAAGAGGTGTTTCACTTTTTTTTTTTTAAATTAGTCCTAAGCCCATAAATCCATAAATATAATCACTCTTCCTTCTTTTCCATAGCTTCACCATGTACTACAGATTTTACTTCAATACTCAGGAGTTGCCTCATCTGCAGACTGGTTAATTTCTTATTCCTTTTTCTAAGTGTACCATATATTGTTGATTCACAAACATTAAACTCACTGCCAACTGAATGAAGCTTACCTAATATGCATTATTTCCTCCATAAGACACAGAGCAGCCTTCCTGTGTTTAGGAACATCAGATAGGGCTTTTTAATACTATGCATTAATAATGGATTTTTATAAAGCAATCACCAAAAAAAAAAAAAAAAAGAGAGAGAGAGAGAGACAAAATATGCAAAAGGTGGTACTAATTGACTATGAAAAGGACACCTGCTTATAGGATGAGGGAAAAAAAAAGGGAAAGCCTTGCCTTGTTCCAACTCAACAAGAAGATGTTGCTATGCCTCAGGAGACTCACATTTTTCACCACTCTGCACATGTCTGCAAATTTCTTTGAAAGTGCCATGGGTACTGACTTAGGGGTTACAATTTTAGAGAATAGGTAAAAATTTGCAAATATGAATGATGACCAACTGTACTAAAGGCACTTACTGTTTAATAAATTTATCTGTGCATATTTAAAGGTGCAGAAAGATACAAATTTTTTAGAAGACTGTTTCAGGTAGATATCTCATTTGTATATTATTTGTATAATGTATATGGCAAAGGGGACGGTACTATTCTAGATTCATCAGGATTTCAAACTATATTATTAATCAGCTTAGTAAAAGAGCTATGAACAAGGAGCTAGAGAACTTAGTCCTAAAACTATTGCTGTGTAACATCAGGCAAGTGACTCAGTCACTTCTGTCTCAATTTCAACTGTAAAATGGGAAGAATAATTTAACAAATCGGAATTGAGTATCTACTATATACTAAGACGAGGTAAACTTGGTCCAAGTTGGAAAATACCCTAGAATCCCCACATATGAAAAAGGGGTCTAAAATCATATATATCATAGATTACTCGATGTTTTACCTCCTGTCATTTAGAAACATTACATCGTGTCAGTTAAACTATGCCACCTGGTGAAGACCTACACTTGATAATACTTCTTACTTTTTTGCTTGTCAACAAGCAAGATCTCCTATTTATAATGAATACTGAAGGAGGGACCAAAATAAAATTATAATGACAAAAGCTACCATCTGTTCAGTACTTGCTTCATGCCAGAGACTATGTGCTACAATGTGTACCCCTCAAAATTTGTATGTTGAAATCTAATACTCAATGTGATGGTATCTGAAGGTGTGGCCAATACATGGAGATTATATCATGAGAGCAGAAGCCTCATAAATGGGATTAATACCCTCATAAAAGAAATCCTAGAGATGCTCACCCCTTTCCACCATGTGAAGACAATGAAAAGATGACTATTTATAAAATTGGAAGCAAGCCCTCACCAGACACTGTTAACTGCTAGCAACTTGATTTTAGACTTCCTAGCCTCCAAACTGTGAGATATAATTTATAAGCCACCTCAACTATGGTATTACTATAGCAGCTCAAATGGACTAAGACATTACATGAAGCACCAAATTTACATAACTCATGAAATGAGTTAATTCTCCTAACACTACAAGAGGTAAGCCTTTTAATCACTCCTACTTTACAGATGAGAAAACTAAGGCTCAGAAGTTACACAACCCGGGGGCACCTGGGTGGCTCAGTTGGTTAGGCAACTGCCTTCAGCTCAGGTCATAATCCTGGAGTCCCGGGATAGAGTCCCGCTTGGGGCTCCCAGCTCCATGGGGAGTCTGCTTCTCCCTCCGACCTCTCCCCCTCATGCTCACTCTCAAATAAAGAAAATCTTAAAAAAAAAAAAAAAAAAGAAGAAGAAGTTACACAACCCAGGAAAGACGATAAAGCTAAAAGTTCTAAGGTCAGGATTCAAGTAAATTCACCTAACATCAAAGCCTATGTTCTAAACTACAATACATACTGCCTTTACGAGGTCTGGAACATAGCAGCTACTATGCGTTTAATACTTACTATGTGATAACACTGAAATACGCACTATCTTCACCCCATTTTACAAATAAGAAATTCACACAAAGAACTTGTGTAAAGGGACTTGTCCAAAATTATACAGCTAAGCTTTCACCCTTTGAAGTTTATAGGCTGGAATTAAAAGATTTCAAAGGCTTACAAGGAAAAGATGAGAGAAGGCTTTTATAAGACAAAAGGCAGTAATTGCAGTGGCACACTGACTTACCCCTCCCTAGACCCTTCTGTCTGTCAAACAATGTGGTTCAAGTGCTATGTGAGGAAAAAAGATTTGATATTATACTCACAGGAGGTAGGCCTTAAAGCCTTGGTCAAAAGCTTACATATCTGAAACAAGGTTGTAAGTTGCCTTACAGCTACACAAAGTTAACGAAATACGGAGTGACCATCTTTATATTTTTCAGTCATGGATAAAAGTGGTATTAAAATGAGATGATTCAGCTGAATACTTTAAAGTATTTCTGAATTATCCGATTTTAAATACATTTCCATAAGGAGGGTATGACACATAGGGGAGGAAAGCAAAGGAGAAAGCACTATTACTTACCTAGGATTCTTAACTATTAAGATCAAAAGCAAAAACTGAACAGAATAATGTAGATCACCAATTGTTCACCTATGTCAATGATTCTAAATTGTGGTTACATATAAAATCATCTGAAGAACTTTCCAAAAACACAGAATTTCTGAGTTGGAGCTTAGGCATTGGAAATTTCTGAAAACTCCCCCGGTGACTGAAATGTGTAGCCAGACCTAAGAACCACTGATTTAGTCTTTCTTACCAGGATAAAAACTAGCTCAGAGACTTAATATAATGCCAATAAATGACTCCTATAAAGCTTCCCTTGGTAAGGATGCCAGAAATACCAGTATTCCAACACTGGTGATTATTGTTACTCGGCATACAAGAGGACAGGCTCACTGTGCCTCAAAATGTACCAAAACGTTGCTGCTTTTCTTTATTCATTACAGATAAAGGGACATTTTCAACCTATAAAAATTTTTCAAATGCTAACATAAAAGCAGAATGTGATGTATTACACCGAAGACTAAAGAATAAAACCCACAGGACACATTACAGAATTATTACTCATATTTAAAAACTTGTAAATCCTGGCCCCCAACATAGACCTTCAGATACCTATTTGAGAAACATAAATTCAAAGCCATTAATAATCTGGCCCAGACTATCCTTTTACCTCATTTTCCATGATTCCACCATAGGTGCTCAAGTTTGGCCCTACTGAATAGTTATGCAGGCTGTTAGCACATTCCTTCTACTTTTCATCAGTGTCTATCTGGCAACCTTCTACTCAACTGTTCTGAAGCTTTTTCACAGTCACCAGGAACAGATAAAATGAGCCCTATGTGGCTTGTATCTCTACTCCTCCCCCCGACTCGTGCTCACGCTCAATCTCTCTCTCAAATGAATGAATAATATCTTTTAAAAAAAAAAAAAGGTGATGGGAACGTCAATTCAAATACAATTTATATGTCTATCTCCTATTCACCTTTATATTCCTTAGCATATATCAAAGTATCTGTTTTAATACTAGATAATTCACCTAAATACTTCAACTGTCCAAATGGAAAAAAGTAAAAATCTTTTATTATGATCAAACTGGACTGTTAATTTATGCCCACATTACAAAAATCAATACAACACTTTACTTAAGCAATACTTACTGTCATTTTGGTTCGTGACGTCTGACAACCCTGATCTAAAAACAAACAAATTTAAAATAAGACAAGTATCACTTTCTTCAGAATGTTCTAAATCTATATTTCTCATTAAATATTACTGATTTTTTAAAACAGTTAATGAAGAAAACATTGTAAGCTATTTTAAGTAAAGAATATCAAATTTGAGAGCTGAAATACAAAGCTAAATAAGTGGAACTCTTTTCCCATTTTGTCCTCAGAAAATACTCATTGTTTGCGGGTCAATACTATGTTCTTATGCTTAACTCTTAAATTAAGTCACAACTCCTAAAGGGTTTTCACTGTTACTCCCAACTACTCCCAGCACATACCATTTCCTAAAATGGTCTTCATTTAAAATTGCCCTTTTTTTCAACTAGCACTAAATTTTTAAAAAAGAGAATAAAAAACAATCCACCTACAGAAACATCATATATGGGGCACTTCCACCCAAACTATGGAAGTTGCCTTTAAACTATATCCAAAATCAACTATTCACTATCATGAATAAAATTCAGATCTAAGAAAATAAACACTGCTATACAGGTTTTTCAAGTTACTACCTAAATTATTACGTACCATAATGTAAGTTTTCAGGTCCTTTCTGAGTTGTCATGTTGGGCTCATTTTGCTGACAGTAGAAACGGAGTAAGCAGTGTTGATCACAGAAATGTTTCATTTCTCCACGCCACTGCACTCTCTCTTTAAGTGTTCCTTGAGATTTACAACAGTCACACCTTGCAGCCTTAATAAAAAAAGGAAGTCATCAGACATTTCAAATTAGAAAATTTTAAAAGTCAGACATGTACTTTAAAAGATTTCTAAAAGTTTATCAGTGATTATTGCCAAACGTGATAAAAGTTTCTGACAAAAATAAAATCATAAACATAAAGTAAAAATCCACAATAAAAGTGAAAAAAAATGTAGCAATTTAGTAATTGTCAAAATCCCTTTCTATACTTACCAGCAGTTAAAGACCAGCATTACAAAGATGGGATAACCAAAAAAAGTGAACACTGGTAGACCAAACTGGTACAATACATTTTAATATTTTTAAATAATTTTGAGGACCCTAATGATATACTGGTACAAGTTTCCTACCATCAGATTACACTGAAAATCTCTAATTAATAAACAGATTTCCTGTGTTCAACTGATAGCTCAAGATAAAATCAATTTAAAGACGTTGTAAAAGACCAGGGGTGCATGGGTGGCTCAGTGGGTTAAGCCTCTGCCTTTGGCTCAGGTCATGATCCCAGGGTCCTGGGATCGAGCCCCACATAGGGCTCTCTGCTCAGCAGGGAGCCTGCTTCCCCCTGCAACAACTCCCCACCCCCCGGCCCGATCTCTCTGTCTGCCTCTCTGCCTACTTGTGATCTCTGTCAAATAAATAAATAAAATCTTTTAAAAAAAAGAAGAAGAAGAAGAAGTTGTATAAGACCAGAAAAATTTTGAAGCAAGCTCTTATGAGAAAATCATGGAAGCTGAAGTATTTTCAACAGTTTAATAAATTTAAAGAGCTTTATTAAATATGTAGATTTAACTATTAACAAGAACTTTAAGTTCATGTTTTAAAATACTCATCTTTAATTAATTAAAAAAGTTGTATTTTAAGTCAACTATCAGCCCCAACTAGTAAAATTCATACGTAAAACAGTAAAACTTATGGTGGTGAATCCATAATGCAGGTACAGATTTTCATTTTTTAGTGAACCCATGTCCCCTCGATTTTACCCATTTTCACTATTTCTTAACAATTTGATCAATGTGTGGACCAAATCATATAAATGATTAATTCCAAATATAGTTCTTTTCATAATTAAGTGTTTGATCCAGTTAGAGAAGAAATAAGTTACTATATTTTTTAAATTACCCTTTCATTTAACAACTTAGAAGTTCTGATAAAGCAATATATATTAAATGCATAATAATCATGTAGCCTAATTACCTAATTACCTAAATAATCTATAGTTCTATACTGTGGGTTTTGAAATCTCTCACTTTATTTCTCAATAGGAGTTCTATGAATAAATACTATGTCAAAATTCCTAGTCAGGAATATTAACAAATGATTGTGTTGATAAACAGGTCTTATATAACAAACATACCCCAAGGTTAGAACACAGGCTCTTTTTTTTCTCCAGGTCAGGTATTTCTCCTGCTGAATAAATGTTAAATGAATGAAGATTTGTAATATAGATTATGACTATTAAGTGATGCCAATATCACATCTCTTGTCCAAAAACTGTGAGCTCAAATTTTATACTGCTGCTAATATTATGTGGTAACTTCAGTAACATTAGCACTTATTATCAAGCAGGTCATATTTTACTCAATAATGAAAAAGGTTCTGGTCACCACCCAAAAAGTGTTCTTTAAAATAACCTTCAAGTATTCAAAGTTTCAATGTCTGGTTCCCTTTTTATACTTTATACTCAAAGACAAAGCACAAAGGAAGAAATCAAAAGCTTAACATTCTAATTATTGAGTCTAAACAGTGCAAGAATATAGTAAAAGTGAAGTTGTAGCCCAGTTACCTCTCATTCATTGAGAACCTGAAAAATAAAAGCCCAGCATGTTATATCTACTCTCTATAATCCTACCATAATACTGGAAACAAAGTGACTTCTCTAAGGTCAAACATTAAAAATGCAGAGACAGGATTCCAAGCAGACAATCCCAAATAAAAAACTGGGCTTTATTTAGTTTATCAAGTTATAAAGACAATGGAAAGCCAAATGAGTTAATATAAATAACTAGAGAATAAAAATCCCAATAGAAGTAAAATGCTGCAAGAAGGTTCTCAATGTAACATCTAAAACCAAAATCAATTTGTATAAAATGTATTCAAATCACTACATATACTATTCTAATTCTTAAAATACTTCCATTTATACAATAAATTAGAAGGCCAAAGACATGAAGCCAAGTACATTCTACTCAAAGAATCTGAACAATGAAATCACTTCATTATTTTATAATTATAGACATTTGGATTTTGTAGTAACAATATATGAAGCTTTCTTCCAGAAGGTTCAAAACAAATATAGATGATTTCTCTGTACCCGAGGAGCAAAAGTAATGCCAATTAGCAAATGGAAATAAAATACATATATATTTTTTCAAATGGAAGGTTGTAACAGTACTCAATACTAACTCCAAGTTCAATGCCATAATCAACGTTTTAGAAGTTGTGAACCTCTTTTCCATTTGTTTTTTTCTTTTATAGCAACTCATGCAAATTCTGGGTAAAGTGTTTGGAATTGAGCTTAAAATACAATGGATAATTGGAAAACATCATTAAAAATGACCATGATTCCTTACCAAAATCACTTCCACCCAACCACAGGAGAGAACTCTTAGAAAAGCTTAACATTTCTACAGCATAACCACCAAAGCATAGGATGCATGGGTGGCTCAGTCAGATGCGCATTCAGCTGTCAGAGTCCCCAGATGGACTCTGGTTGGGCAGAGCCTCCTGGAGATTCTCTCCCTCTGCTCCTACCTCCCCACCCTGACCACCCCAAGTAGAAGATACATACTCTCTTGCTCACTCTCCTAAATAAATCTAAAAAAAAAAAAAAAAAATGTATGCCTGAAGTTGCTGGTTTAAAAACTACTACTTCACCATCTACTTAGTGGTCTTATCACTATGGAAAACCAGGGATTGTCTGTTATTGGAGGGGTGGGGTGGAGTAGATAGCAGTCACCAGTTCAAAAAACCTAAATAATATGCAGGTACTAATTCTTGATTCAAAAATCTTAATGCAGCATCTCAGCTAATACAGGAAATCTCTCCTTCAATAATTTATAATAGGTTATTCAGCCTATACTGATGTAGTTCCTTATTATTTGGCAGTTTCAAATTCTCACTTTTGGTTGAGAGAGAGAGAGATATATATATCCTTGTAACCTGCCCATCTACTTGTTTGCCATTTCACCAATCAGATCTAATTTTGAGGAGAGGAATCCATGAATATGAATGAAACAGAGGATTTTACAGTCATTTAAAAATTAATTATTTATAACTTCCTACTATCTAAGTATAGTTATTCACTTAAGAAAAATGCACTGAAAAGATTAGGTGATTATAGGCAAAGCATTCAACTGATAGGAATTCTTCTGTTACCCAAAAAGCACATTTAAAGCAAGAATATTAGACATTCCCCTTCTAAAATTATTTCAGAAACAAAGAATTTTTAAAATCACTATTTCTAGCAATTTTTTACAAAAAATGAGAAAATTTAAATGCCCAGTATTTTTTATTCATCTATCCTTTAATGACTAAGATTTACTAAAACATCAGTATTAATTTGATTAAACCCCATAAATCATACTTTTATACTATTATAGGCATTTACATTAAAGAATGCTGCCTACAATTCACTATTGGTTTGTAGAGCAAATCAAAACCCATGTTAAAAAAACTGTAATTTGGGACGCCTGGGTGGCTCAGTTGGTTAAGCAGCTGCCTTTGGCTCAAGTCATGATCCCAGCATCCCACATCGGGCTCCTTGCTCAGCAGGGAGTCTGCTTCTCCCTCTGCCTCTGCCTGCCACTCTGTCTGCCTGTGCTCACTCTCTCTGGCAAATAAATAAATAAATTCTTTAAAAAACAAACAAACAAAATTATAATTTGAAGTAATAACGTTCAAGAAAAGATTATTATTAGTTCTATGAAGAATTACTATGAAGTATTCTGGAGAAACAGGTCTTTTGAATTAACATCACATTATTAAATGCCTAGCTATTATTCCATTACAATACTAACCCCTTTTCCTCCTAAAATTTCAAACTTACAGAGATCAAAAGAACTATCCTCCCACATGGTTTCACATTATGCCTGGAAACATTTATTTTGAGGAATAGTAAAATCTACTTCTTTCTAAAGAACAATTTGGGAAAAGAAAAAAACATTAAATTTATTCTCAACATTTTCTGGTTTGCATTTATTTCAACAGATTCTGTATTCCAATTTAGAAGAGACAGTATTTAATAAACCTCTAGTTCAATCCAAATGCAAACCATTATACAAACCAAAAAACACAGATCATTCAAAACATCTTGTCAAGTAAAAGAAATAAAAGCTAAAAATGTTGAAGTACAATTATAAATATTTAAATTTAATTTAAATAAATAAAAATGTAAAGTTACTTATACTACAGTTAGTCTCTGAAATTGAGGCACAAAGATAGGAGTGTAGAAAAAATGTATGTGCTCCTCTGGTTAGGAAGCAAAAGCTCATGACTAAAGGTGAAATTAACAACTGACTACCTGTTGTTTTTAAAGTTTCCCTGATGAGGCACTGTTTTAAAAAATTATTTTTCTAGGGTGGCTCAGTGGGTTAAGCCGCTGCCTTCGGCTCAGGTCATGATCTCAGGGTCCTAGGATCGAGTCCCGCATCAGGCTCTCTGCTCAGCAGCGAGCCTGCTTCCCTCTCTCTCTACTTGTGATCTCTCTCTGTCAAATAAATAAAATCTTTAAAAAAATATATTATTTTTCTGGGATGCCTGGGTGGTTCAGTCAGTTAAGCATCTGCCTTCGCTCAGATCATGATCCCAGAATTCTGGGATCACTCCCACATCTGGCTCCTGCTCAGCCCGGAGCCTGCTTCTCCCTCTGCCTGCTACCCCCAGGTTTGCATGGGCGCTCGCCCGTCCGCCAAGCCTGCCCTACCTGCCCGCCCACCCACGCGCACTTTCTCTCTCTAGTACAAATAAATAAACAAATAAATCTTAAAAAAAAAAAAAAAAAAAAAAAAAAAAGACATGTGGTGCTGGCAAACACTTCAGTGGAACAGAATAGAAAGCCCAGAAAGAGACCTACACAAATACAGTCAACTGATCTCTGACAAAAGAGCAGAAGCAACAGAAGATAAAGACAGACTTTTCAATAAATGGTGCTGGGACAAATGGACATCCACATGCAAAAAAAAAAAAAAGAGAGAGAGAGAGAAAGAGAAAAAGAAAAGAAAAAGAATTTAGACACTGACCTTATACCCTTTCTAAAATTAACCCTTCACGAAAATTAAAATGAGTCATAAACTTAATTATAAAATGCAAATTTAGGAAGATTATTTTTCTAATAAAAGCTGGACTGACTGTTAAAGGTCACATTTATAATGAACTGAAATCTACAACTTTTGAGTTCTTAAATTTATAAAAAGTACAAGAGGAAAGGTCCCAAAAAATCATAATTTGGTTTGGGACAGAAGTTACTATATTTTCAAGATGATGACAGGATGGTAACAGTGAACCGAAGAGACTGACGAGAGGTATAAGAATATGCAATTTGTGATCTCTGTCAAGTAAATAAATAAAATCTTAAAAAAAAAAAAAAAGGAATATACAATTTGGGGCGCCTGAGTGGCTCAGTGGTAAGCCTCTGCCTTCGGCTCAGGTCATGATCTCAGGGTCCTGGGATTGAGCCCCACATCAGGTTCTCTGCTCAGCAGGGAATCTGCATCCCCATCCCCAACCACTGCCTGCTGCTCTGCCTACTTATGATCTCTCTCTGCGTCAAATAAATAAAATCTTTAAAAAAAAAAAAAGAAAGAAAGAAAGAAAAGAATATAGGATTTGACTCAAGTAGAAAGCACACAGAACAAAGTTATTCCTTGATTATAAATCGTGTTGGTTGCCACCACAGAGAAGCCCATGATGAATAAGGAGGGTCAACTCTTCATCCCAAAGGTGGTATTCCTATTGCTCATAGAAAAATCATCATTACTTGCTTTATAAGTTCCTACCATTATGATAAAAAGGCTCTTACTTTTACTCCTCATAGTATAGTATGTAATAATGCTATTGTGTGTATTATACAAACATTTGTTGGGTTTAAAATAAGGAATAATAATAAAAATGTGTTTAGTGTATAAAACATTGACTTTAAACCAACACATAATTACAACTGGTTATTTAAGTAACATGTTGGTATACATTTCTGAAATGCACTGCCTCATCAAAATTTCATCATTAAATACTGCATAAATAAAAACATTAGACACAAGTATCCTTTACAAAAAAAAATACCAAAATGGAACAAAATGGCAACATCTAGAATAATGTGGTCTTTTGCCAAAGAACACTTCTATGCTTCTCCAAAAAAGAATAAACAAACAAACAAAAAAACCCAAAAGACCTATTTAAGTAATATAAAAGAAGATAAGAAGAATTCATTCAAAGAAAGAGAAGTACATTCAATGTTCTGTGGAAAAAAAAACAAAATCGTCCAAAAAGGTTTTTAAAATATTAAAGGTTTGGAGTCACAATTACATAATGAGGCATAAATTTGCACAATAAAATGACAGGAAAGTCATACTTATCCTTTGGTTAACAAGTTTTGTCTTTCAAACTATAAAATAAATGATCAAAAGGGTAACCGATAGTAAGACTAAAATGGAATTTTCCCATCTTTATAATGTAGCCACTAAATACCTTAACTGTTTTGAATCCAAAACAAATGTTCAAAAATAAAACTCCCCAACAGGGGAGAATGTATATGTTAAACAAACTGAGCTTTTAAAGCTATCCAAGTACATTTTGAATGATTTCCCGAAATTGTTACTGTCTTCAATAGAACAAAAGGTTGGATTAGACTAAAACAAATGCATGTTAGAGGGTGTTAGTACATTTGTCCTGTGTGTTTCTAATTTGAACCTCAATTTTAACATTTTTTTTAACTTTTTGAATTTATTTTAGAGACAGAGAGCTTGAGCAGGGGAGGCGCAGAACGAGATATAAAGAATCTCAAGCTCACTCCAGTGCTGAGCTTGGAGCCTCATGACACTGAGATCCTGACCTGAGCTGAAATAAAGAGCTGGATGCTTAACCAACTGAGCCACCCAGGTGCCCCTAATGGTAAAGACAAATTAGTCAGAATCAACAGTAAAATAATGGAAGTAATTTTAGAACTGCACCAAAACTCTTAGCCTCTACAACCTCCTTAAACTTGGAAAGCATCTTCCTTTTAATTTAAAAAATGTTACCTGATATGTGGAGCTGTAGACATTCAAGAACTACACCAAGAATTCTCATAATTCTCGTAAATAATATTAACACTAGTCACTTTCATTAAGTGAACTAATATTCTACATATTTCAACCATTTTACCCTTTTGTTTCATTTTAGCAACATTTCAATTTTAAAGTTAGGACGATGTCATCTTCACATGCTTTAGAAGTACAAGCATAATGAAGTTTTAACATTGAAATGGTTTTCCATGTTATGAGCATATGAACTAATAATTTTTTTTGGGTAATATCTCACCAAACAAAGCCCAAATTTACACTAATTTTTCTTATCTAAAAAAAAAAAACCAACCAATGCAATGGACAAAACAGTGTTTCTTTTTTCTAAAAGTAGATTATAATAAGAAACATAAACACACACGTATTTAGTTTCAAATTAAATATTTTTGGTCTCTATCCATAAAGTGTTTTCAATTTGAAACTCTCCAAAGATCCATAATTATAAAGATAAAAAAGAACACAGTGTTTTAAAACAGATCCCAAGTGTCTAAAACAATTACCTGTTAAAATGTTCAACACTGATAAAGTGGTCTATTTCTATTTGGTGAAATAAATACATAAACTTTAGAAAAATAATCCATTTTGTTAAACTATATTGCTGAAAATAAGATATACCCAGTTTTGGGTAACAGCTAAGTTATAAAACAAGTAAAAATACTACTTCAAGTTGTACAGAAAAACTTCCGAAATGACAAAAATTTTAATAAATTCTATAATCTGGGCAGGGCTTAATGTATGTACATTTTTAAAATAAGTAAGTTACCATATTTATAATGATAGTAACTATAATATTTTATTAAAGACTGGATAAATCAGTTGCTATAATAAAAAATTTTAGTTACTCGCCTTGTAATACCAATCCTGAAATTTCTTACAGCAGTCTTCACTACAGAAATCTCTCACGACACCATCAAGTTCTTTAGTTGCTCCCTTCTTACAGAGTTGAGAGCAATAGTTGCAAGTAACACATCTCAATCCTAAACGTCGTGCAAAATCCTGTTTATACAACAGCTTGCAGCCTGAAAAATACAAGGTTTTAATATTAAAACAAAAATATCAAAAACTATCTTTGAAGTGAGAAACAGCTTATAAAAGTCAAATGAATCATCAGCTTTATGAAGTGTCTCTAAGTTCACATATAAAGTCCTCTTCTTCTGATCAAAACTAAAATCTACTATAATCAGCAACCTGTAAATACTGGAACAGAACATGGAATATTTTATTAGATCTCATGTGTGTTCAAATAATGTTCTAAGACTTTCAAATCTAGTAACGTAACTATTTTGTTTGCTCTATTTAAATATAATCTTGCCAAAGTATCACACAGTAAACACACCACAAATAAAGATTAGAGAAATGAAACAGTGTAGACTGTTGAGAAGTACTAAGTAAAACTTGAAGATGTTCTCAAATAAGTAGGCATTTTAGCCAAATTTTCTAGCCTTATCTTTCTCTGTCACCCTACATGGACCTTCAGGGAAGTAAAACTTGTTTATTGGGTTTACTGACTTGTTCAGAAAAAATGTTTTGTTATTCTTTTAATAAAATATTTATTTTATCTACTATAATGAATGCATTAAGTGTTTTTACGTATCAACCTTAATCGCTACAATATCTCTATGAATAAGCTTCTATACTTTTTACTCATGCTGTGCCACATAAGAATGACCTTGCACTCGTATCTACTGCAATCCTACCCACTCATTAATGAGTTCAAATTATACCTCCTCTGCAAACCCTACTGAACCTAGTTTTAAATAACCTTTCCTATCTGTGAACTCAAATTGCAACTGTTTTCTATCACTTTTTTGGCAATTATTTAAGTACTGTCCTCTGACTTCTTTTCTGTTATCATGAAATATATTTAAAAACCTTTTTAATATTTTACCTTTATTAAGGCTTTTTCTTTCTAATTAGATTTTGGTAGTAGTCCTAGGTATTACATATTTTGTTATTTCTGCCAGTTCCAGGAGAGAACCAGGTACAGTTAGAGAAAACACAAAATATATTACTAAACAGGAAAAAGACATACATCCTTTTTAAGCTTTTACTGCCTCAAGATTTAAGTCCCTCCAACTGAAAATTATTCTTTTATATATCAATTCTCTATTTGCTGCTACTTGTCTATTCATTTTGGTAAAATCCATATAATCTAAATGGTGCAAGATCATGGATAGGTATGTCAGCCATCAACACCAATACTTTCAGTCTTATGAATCACAAAGATTCTCACTGCATAAAAATTCAGGTGTGGAGTTAAATTACTGAGAATCAATCTTTTCAATGAAACACTATGTCATTTTTCATCACAGCTATGACCTTAACAGGAAGCATGGTTATCTTTCGCATCAGGTGAAATGTACTCAATTAACCCTATAAAAAGAGGAATGCCTTGTTTTATAAGCAGTACCCTCTCATATACATAACCTTATATGTGTAATGTATAATGTATTAGACAAAGGCATTAACTGAATGGACTGATAATCTTGAGTTTTCGGTCATTCAATATTGCCGGCATTTAGGATTTTTCAACCTTTTTCTTGCCCCTAACCAGCAGCAGAAATCCATATAAAAAGTGAATGGTGGGGTGGGGGGGTGGGGGGGGCGGGGACTAACAGGAAAACAATGGATGAGAATAGTGAGAGAGAAAAGCTGGGAGAGTTCAGTGCCTGAACTGAAATAGAAACTGAAAGTCAGCTTGGACCAAGAATGTGACAGTTGGGGAAAAGTAATCACAACAAGAGCCCCAGACCCATAGTTACAATCCTGGTACCTATCTCTGGAGAATTAGAATAAGAACAGCCGTTCATTTCTATATCAGCTGCCTAGTACCAGAGCAGCAAAAGTATAGATGAAAAGATGTAAAGAATTCTTGAATATACAATAACAAGAGCCAGTGTTTGCCTGGCATCCCAAATTACAAATCTAAATGTATCTTCCCATTGTAGTAATGCCACACTTATGATTTTCTTTCTGGTATACTGCTAACCTTGGTAGGCTAGGCACAGAGCTGGGCAGGGAAATGAACCCAGTGGAAAATAATTCTAATCCACTTGGAAAATCAACTTTCAGATAACAATCTCTATGTTTAGAAATGACATATTATAATGCTTTTATTTTCAAACCTTCCTTTTAATGGGAAAAAAGATTATTGAATTTTTAGAGATAAAATACCTTGAGGCCCAGAGGTTTACAAATTAAAATAACAAAACAAGTCAGGAAAGAAATCAAATTCTATTCTTTTTTGGTTTGGCTACACTAAAATTGTACAGCTACTCTGGACATATGTAGTTATGTATTTTGAAAATATTTTGGCAAAAAATTAACATTAAATATTAATAAAAATTATGAACAACACTGTATATACACTTGCCTTCACTACAGAAAGGTCTCTTAACGCCAGAGAAATTTACTGTTTCATGAAGAGTCTTCTCCTCTTGACAGTATTCGCAATATGTAACTATGCAATGCAACTTCTTATAGTCATCTGAACAAGTTTTGCTGCAGAACTGATGCACTTTGTTCTAAATGCACAATGGGAACCTTGGTAAGTATATGACAACCACCTCAAGAACAAATTTAAGAAATAAACAAGCCACTTTTACAGAAACAAAGTTAAATCATTTACCTAGTTAATGTGATTGACAGTCCTTGGGGATACATTTTCTATAGGCCATAAACAGCGAATTTAACTAATTCACTGCTATATTTAGAAAGAACTCCACAAAATTCAATACCATTAACTACCCCAAAATTACTCAGTGAAATTGTAAAAGTATCACTAGAACAGGATGGCTTTCTGGTGTTGCTAAGGGAACTGGAGACAAGGGAAAAAAACAGTGGAAGATACAACATGGGTAAACTACAAAAAGATGAGAAATATGACATTAACATCAGTTTCACTCAAAAAGAGATATTCTTTGTTGAGTATCATCAAGGAGACTCAATCACATTCCTAATGCCACTAACAGTAACAGACTTATTATGGATAAAGTATTCAATTTGGGACCATTGTACAGTGTGCTGCTAAACTTTAGACTGAATTGGTTCCCTTGAATGGAGCCAGGTTAGGATTATTCAGTCATTTCTCCTGGCCCCAAACCTACAATAGACAGAGCTACTTTTCAGAAACCCGCCAAACACAAACAGTTATAATTCCCAGGAGAGCACCTTTTCCCCTCTGTTACTACGGAGGATACAGACTGGGTCTAATCCATCTATCTAACATGTGGCAAAGATAGCTGAAGACCAAGAAAAGGAAGGTGAAACAATCTAGGAAGCAACTCAAGTAATAAGGCAATCAACGGAAAATTGCCCCATCGTGGACATATAACTTACAAGAGGAAAAACAGCAACAAAGAAAACACAGCTACTAACCATGGAATGAGAAGAAAGAGGCCCCAGAATTCTCAATCACCTAAGTGACATGCTCTACTCTCATTCAGTTTGATAGACAGTGTTTCTTAACTCCTTCCAACACTTAACCTCCATGTAAATAAAAGCAACACCAAGACTACAAAAGCCAGGTAGCACTAACGTGGAGAGGGTAGAAAGGAACTCAATTTTATCTAGTATTATAAAAATCCAATCTAGGCAGGATCTTTATTCCCTATGTAACTTTATTCTCTATACTTGGTTATGGATTTCTTTCCTCATTCCCTATCATTTCATTATTCCTACTAGGCCTTCAACATTTTTCCTACCATGATTTAAGGAGGGAGTTAGTCACTAAAAATCATCACTTGGCGCCAAGAGGTCTCCGAGAATAACCAGTTTAAATACTCTTGAGAAAGCACCAAACAAAATAGCAGACTAAATTTTCTAGGGACCAAAGTGTTAAAATAATGAAATTTCAGATTTACTTTAGAAATCATTAGTCAGGTTCTGGTCATCACCTTTCTTCTAGGACTCAGCTACTGAGTGACTTACCAATAGCCACTAACAAGATTTATTTCAAGAGCAATCTACTATTAGTAGTACGTCTTATACACCATTTTATTAGATATTCCATGCCCTCAAAAAAGGTGAAAAGAAAGAATGGCCAAAGATGAATACTGATCAAGAAAGCAATGTTCAGCCAGGTCCACCTGTCTGTCCATCCACCCATCCGTCCATGCATTCATCCATCACTGCTCCCTTATTTAAACAAAAAATAATGATCAGGTGTTGCTGATGACAAAAATATATGACAAAGTAAATTAATAAACTTATGAAGGCAAGAGTAATGAGAAAGGGAAGATAAAATAAATTTATATTAGAATTCTTAAAACAATTATAAAATGTTAAATGACAACACTATAAAAGACCAAAAAAAATCTAATTTGTACAGGTAGCAGACAATACAAAATATTATAGTTCAAATAATATTTATAAGGATGGGGGTAAAATGGAAAAACAGTATAAACAGATGTTCTAAGTATGTAGCTAAACAAAGTAACATCCTATACACTATTACAAATATAATGTAAAGAGAATATGACTTCAATAAACAGATCCTTTGTTGATGCTCTTCCCACAAAAGTAAATAATTTGATCATCACAAAATCTGAAGAACTAATCCTTATCCACTAAGAAATAGGTCTTCAAATGGAAACACCATTATTATTTTACTAGACTCTCATTTAAGCAAGATAACATACATAACAAAACAGGACTTGCCTCCCATTCCAGGATTTCTGGCTTTGAACAAAAGGAATTTTTGCAATAGTTGCATTTCAACTGTATATCACTTGGAGCTACAAACTGACCATTTGAAGACGACTGCATACTTAGAGCCTAAAACAAAGAACAAAACATAGAGTCTGATAAAGATTTTAGAATTTTTATTTGTAACTACTGTTAAATATTAGGTCTAGAAAATAGTATGTTTCTTGCTTAAATATTTCCTTAACACATAAAGTTGTATTTCTGAATTTTGCCTTTAAAAATTACTAGTAAACTAAGTTTTACAAAATTGAAATTCATTTTTTATTCAGGATTACTACTACTTACTTTAATAACATGAAAAAGGAAAAAAATCATACAGCTCAAATATGATTTTTTTAATCTTTAAAAAAACTTAAGTAAATAATACTTAAGGTTACCTGGCTTCTGAACTAGTATTTAAATATTTTTTAAAAACCTGGCTCCTAGTTCTCTCCAATAGCTATATATTTTTTTTTAACATCTTAAATTTTTAATCCTTTCTTTACAGGTTACCTAGACCACTTTTGATTAAGAAAACTGTAGAAAGTTAGTAACTGCCACAAGCAAACGCCAGGCGGCGGCACGTGTCAATTTTCCTCAGAGTCCTGCTTTGCGGGGTGTCTGAATGTGCAGCTCAGGGTCTCCGCTCACACTCGCTGGAATCAGTCGCGGCAGAGTTTAGTCCACAGGTCACTTCTCCCCGTATTTCTTTGTAAACTCTTCAGCGTTCTTACAGAATTTTTTACGGTCCTTAGAGTATTCTTCAGCTAGGTCAGCCCGAAGTGGGTGCTGGGGCTGGGGGTCGTTCACCAGTGCTATGAGGGACTGGATTACTTGGTCGGTTTTGGTTGCTGGCTTCCAGTTTTCAGCACTAATTACTGGCAGACAGACCTGCCCCTTTTCATCGATGTTCGGGTGATAGATCTTTGTTTTTAAATGTGATCTTCGGTGGTTTGAATGGGTACTCTGCTGGAAAGCTGATTTCGATTCTGAAGGCCCCCTTATCATATGGAGGGTTGTCAGGAACAATAAGCCCTTGCCAAGTCAATAAATTAGCTTCCTCAACCTGGATGTTACGGAAGTTTTTCATTCCACATTTGCAGATTTCTTCAAGCTCCTTCATCAGCCTCTTGCTGGCCGCCATCTTGGATCTGGTGCTGCTCTCCAATAGCTATTTTAAGTAGTAATTTGTCCCATGTGCAATATTGCAATCATTTTAATTCCAAGTCCATCAGTGAAAACAGCCTATACTTTTTAAAACTGGTATTTTATAAAGTTAGCAGAAAAAAAATTTACAGACTGGAATGGATACCAATAATCTTGGTTTTATTACATTTTAAAAAGTTAAAACAATTTGCAGAATAGGAAAAGATATAAGCATATATGGACTTAAAAAGTTTTGTTCTAAGGGCACCTGGGTGGCTCAGTTGAGCATCCAACTCTTGGATTCTGCTCAGGTCATGATCTCAGAGTTGTGGGATTGAGCTTCCCACAGCACTCTGCCTCAGCAGGGAGTCGGCTTGAGAGTCTCTCTTTCCCTATCCCTCTGCCCGCACTCCCCCCAACACATATGCACACACATCCATGCACCCCCAGCCTCCCTGCCTGGTGTGCTATCTCTCTCGCTAAAATAAATCTATCTTTTAAAAAAACGTTTTGTTCTCATTTCTAACCTGAGTGGTGAGTATACTGATATTTAATTATCATTCTCTAATATATATTAAACATTACATATAATTTTCTGAATGTATAAAAGTTTAAAATTTTTTCAGGGTGGCAATGAAGACTGGAAAAAATCTTTATACAAAAAAAAAACCACTTATCATTTTTTAAAATTTCTGCATACATCATGCAACGCAATTAAAATTTGTTAAAGAAAATATGCAGATTTAAGATAATAACTATTAGGGGAATAAACTTATTTTTTTTAAGATTTTATTTATTTATTTGACAGACTGAGATCACAAGTAGGCAGAGATGCAAGCAGAGAAAGAGAGAGGGGTAAGGAAGGCTCCCTCCCTGCTGAGCAGAGAGCCGGATTCGGGGCTCGATCCCAGGACCCTGGAATCATGACCCGAGCTGAAGTCAGAGGCCTTAACCCACTGAGCCACCCAGGCACCCCGGGGAATAAACTTTTTACATAAAAACCAGCAACTGTGGGGCACCTGGGTGGCTCAGGTCATGGTCTCAGGGTCCTGGGATCAAGCCCCACAAGTCTCTCTGCTCAGCAGGGAGCCCGCTTCCTCCTCTCTCTCTGCCTGCCTCTCTGCCTACTTGTGATCTGTCTGTCAAATAAATAAATAAAATCTTAAATTAAAAATAAAAAACAAAACCAGCAACTGTGCCCTTGATGTTTAAAAAAAAAAAAAAAAAAAAAAAAAAAAACAGTGTAAGTCCATTGAATACTATCCTATTACCTTATTTTGAAATGGGAACATCATCTAATGAAAACATGAAGTTCAAAATCTATGGTGCACTTTAAGATAAAGAGAAAGGAAAAAAATGCTGCTTTTCTATTCTTTGTATCATTTTTATGCAGAGTTACAGTGATGAGGCTGCCAACACTTATCTGGATATATTCCCCAGAGATAAGAGTGTATATTAAGTCTTTCTTTAAAATATACAATGTACATATACAAATTGCCTCTTCAAATCATGGGCAATACGAGTTTCAGTTAAATTTTAAAAAATAGTTAAAACGTTTTCTATTAATATTTCAGTTTACCAACATCAAAAATAAAGTTGAAATCTGAGAAGCAGCATGCCAAAGACACTGTTTTTCTCTCATCTAATTAATCCTTACTCCTTAACTTCTGGTTTAAGAAAAGCCAACAAGTCAGAAGCAGTATTTACCACTCTAAGGATGTATTCAACGGCCATGATCCCAACTTCCAAAATAAAAGTTTAGGCTTGAAAATGGCTTATTACCTAAACTCAGTCAAGAATATAACTTATTAATAAAAACAACATTCACCCAGCTGAATTAAAAACCACCTCAATTTAAAGGCTATGGTTGTAACTACTCTAACATACTTAACAGACTGCATTTTCAATTTAAATAACACAGAACACAGTGTCTGCAGCATTATAGAATTGCTGGAAGATTATCATGAAGCATCGCTTTTGTACCGGTTTGAAACAGATTACCTCAAAATATTCACCTACAGCAAGGTAAACCTACCCACTTGTACCACTTGTACCCACTTGTACCACTTAACTAAATTCCCTTTTCAACTATTCCTTACAAGTAGACAGTGAGTTTACATTTGAACACTTCCCATTAATACTACCTTCTGAGATTATCCATAATCCAACTTTGAAGAACTATGCCAGAAAGTTCTTAACATTTACAAAAATTGAAAAATGTCTCCCTAAACCGATCTTCTATTAAATTAGGGTCCACTATAACAAGTCCCATCCCCATTTTATATGGTATATTTCTAATATATGAAGAAAACATTTATGCTCATCACTTCCAGGCTAAATAAACCCATGTCCTTCAACTATTTATCATAAAACAGAATTCCCCTTAAAAGTCATGTTATTAAAACCATCACCTAAGAAAATAGTAAACATCAGGCACTGAGCTTAATTATACTAAAATTTATTTTACTTCAAGTTTCTAGCACAAATAACAATTAAAAAGCTAATTAGATTATCCATGCTAAGTGGTAAACTGCTGCAGCTATGTCTACTACTATGACTCTATAATCTCTATGCTGCAATCTGACCTTCAACAAACGACATACAAGTTATAGCACATTTAAGAGATAAAGCATATTACACTGTTTATTTTCTATGTGTTTTTTATTGGAAGTGAAAGTTATCCAAAATAAATAACAAACCTGAAATTTAGCCACACAACTGGAATTGCAGAAGTTATACAGTTTCCCATCAGGCATTGTGGCTTGATACTGAGGTAAAGAGTTTCGCTTACAAAAATGGCAAATAATTCCCAAACCTAGGAGAGGAAAGGTACATATCTGATTTCTTTATAAAGTGATTAAAAGTCTAGAACAAAATTTTAATTGACCTGAGAATAATTTTTAACAGAAGCTTCTGTAAACTATTCTTTTATTAATTTCCAAGATTATTTGCCCCTTAAAAAGTATTATGAAGAGTCTGACATCATGTCTCTAAAACAAACATGGATACATGAAACAATCTCAATTTTAGATCTTGGGAAGGAAAAACAATTTTAGCTAAGAATGGAGACAGGGACAGAACTTCACCAATAACTTAAAATTAAAGAAAATCAAAGAAATATGGAATGGTCAAAACTACTAGAAGAAGTCTGCAGTAAGAAAGTTTAATGTGATAAAATTGTTTATGCAGTTAAAAACAAAGTTAAGGGGAAAGAGTAGTTAAGAAATTAGTCATGTTATGAAGGTTTTTTAACTTTCCAAATACCTGAAACTTACTTTGTGATTTTGCATATTTTGTCTTGTGACTGTTCATGCAAGCAGTTGAACAATATGGCTCCATATATCCATTAGGACCTATACACTGAGTCATATCAAAAAACCTGCACTGTGTTCGGCAACCAGTACAAGTGGTCAGTTTTCCATATTTCTAAAATTTGAAACATAAAAAGATAATTAAGAAAACTACAATTTAATTAGAAAAAAATTATATTTTTCATTTTCAGTACACCTTTTCTCTCTGCAAAACAATTCTGTTAATCTCTACTCAGGTTTAGTGGGTCAGAAATTGTCATTTGGATGCAAACTGTTAACTACAATGCAGCTAAATCAGGTTCAAACAAATTAACAATCTCAGCTAAGTCTCCTTCAAAAAATAGGGTTTTTCTCTATTAATTAGTTTAAGAGAATCCCCAACCTATAGGTAAAGTATAAACTGAAAAACAAAGGCACATGTTTTCTGTTCACCTGTTTTCTGTTCTGACTTCTTTGTCATCTGACAGAAGAAATTAAATGAACCTACAAGTAAGTATAAGCCTTACTTAATAATCAAATGACTACAGTCCTTCAGAGGAAAAAATTGATATTAAATATTTTTTCCATTGAGCTGTGCTGTTGTCTCAACTTTTAGAACTTCTCTTAAAACCAATTAACCAACTATGTATAGTACATTTACAACCTCATTCAACCACAATAATACACCACTTATAAATTTTATCAAACTAAAAAAATGTCACTTAAAAGGATTTTGGATTAGTAACTAAAGCTAATCACTAGTCAACAGATAAGAACAGTCAATACTCTGACAAGAGTAAATATTTGCCAATACATAATTCAAGGAAACAAGATAAAATATATAATAAGATCAAAGGAGGTACATTTTGAAAATTACTAGACAAAAGCAATATTGCTGAAATATACAGTCTTATAAAAATACAAATACAGCAGATGAACTGGTGTATTTGTATTAAAAACATGATAGTCACAATTAGAAATCAAACAAAGGAAACCAAGTGTTTAGGAAGTGCAACTTGTATTTGATCTCTCTTCTGAGTAGTTGTAAAATTATCAAAAGCTACTAAATCAATATCAAATGTCATATTGCAAAACTGTGTCCATCTTTCCACATGATGTTGAGATTATTTTATTCATCGTCATACCCAACAGCATCTAGTACAATATAATATTAAAAAGCCTCAAAATGTTCCATGGATGGATGACTAATAGATGTCAGGGAAGATGATAATCAGGCCAAAAATAAAATGGGTAAACTGCATGGACAAATTTCATGAGCGCCACAGGATTTTAGAAAATAAACGTAATAAATTAAAGGTAAAATAACCAAAAACAAATAACTACCATCAACATCAAAAAAAAGAAAAAAAAAAAAACTTTTTCAGCCTACAACAAATAGAGGAGTAACTAAAAAACATAACTGGTACCATAAAAAACAAGCAATCTGCCTATTCCTCATTTACTTAAATACCACTTCATGGAAGTCCTAAATTTTACTTTTCAAAGTGGAAATCAACCCATTCTTCAATCTCTCATAGACTGCAGATAGAAATACTGATCAACAATAAAAGAATGGTAACAAGGAACAGAAAAGAATAACTGCAAACCTATGAAGTCTAATTATAACTTTCCCAGTGTTACAAAGACAATAGAGGAGAGAATGCTGTTTTTCTGCTTACAATAATTCAAACTTTTATAATGGAAAAAGAGTCAAAGAAAACACAACAATATAACAATAAAAGAAAAAAAGAATTTTTAAAATCTGGCACGACAGTACAAATTAGGAATACTAAAAATATCAGGACACTTGCCATTAGATCACAAAGAGAAAAAAGCAATCAACTCTCTTTAGATGTTTGTACAAGACCTGCATGTAGCAGCACCCATCAAGAATTCTTTTATCAATATAAATGAAGTCCAACCATCTAATCTAATCCTGGATTAGATTTTTTTTTTAACTTATTAGAAACATCCTTCAAGTTGACAATAATTTTATTGGCAGAATGGTTAAGTAATTAGTAAGTTTTAAGACGTACCAATAAAAAGTAGACCAGTTGAATTGGGTCAAGTAAACAAGGAGCTAAGCAACTGGTCCACACTGACAAATACTTTTATCTGAAGAGAATGAGAAAGTACTATCAGAAAGATAGAATCATTAATATTGAATATTTTAACAACAGCCACTTTCACAGCCACCACTTCTTCAAAAATAAAAGGACCCATTTAATGAAAGAACATTAGTAAAAAACAAAAAAAAAGAAGTATCTGTTCATGCCATGTTTTCAGTTACATGTGTAAACAATCAAAATATTTAAATTTCATTCATCCTATAAATATACATTGAGTTTTTAAAAAATGAAATTAATTGTAACAAATTCACAATTATTATATTCTCCATGCAGACATGGGAGAAAATAAACCCAGTTACAAATTCGGTGAAAAAGAATAAGGTAGAACTAATTAAAGTAAGATATTGGTGAGGTAAAGGTAAATATAATGGCGAATTTATGGCAAATTGGCTCATTTTCAGTCTATTCATTGAAAAATGGTACCTTATATATAAATTTTACCCAATTCCATATGAATATCAAAATTAATCATCACATGATTTTAAATAAAACTTCCCCCTAATTTATTCTTTTACATTGTATGTAATACATCCCTTTTACTACATTTTGACCAAATGAGTGAAGCACATGGGAAGGTACTCAAGAGATAAAAGCTTGATGTACTTGAAATTAAGGGGCACTCTACTAAATGTCCTGTAGTATTCAAAAATGTTAAAAAGTCATTAAGGACAAAGACTAGGAACTATTTCAAATTAAAGCAGACAGGACTTCCAACCTCAGCCATGGTAGAGTACAGAGACTAGATTTAACCTCCCACTTTTAAAAATCAGAAACTACACAAAAGATATAAAACAATGGCTTTTAAACATTCCACAAAACATAACTCATTATATAGAAATTTTAAAAAATCAAGCTGTGGAAACAAGATCTAGAAATGACATCTAAGAAAATAGTAGGCAAAAATGTTAAAAGAGCTATGATAAATATGCTGATGTATTCAAGAAAGCAGTTGAGGAAAACATGAACATAATGAGGCAAGGAATAGAAGATATAAAAAAGACCCAGAAAGAACGTCTAGAGATGAGAAATAACAAGATCTGAGACATAAAATATACCATATGGGACTAACAGTGTATGAGAGATTAGTAAAATTAAAGATACAACAGCACTCTCCAAAATGAACAAAATTAAAAGACCAAAAGGAAAAAAAAAAGAAAAGAAAGAAAACCAATAAATAATAGAGTCACAGGGACCATGGGACAAAAGCAAGAAATCTAATACATCTGGAATTGGGGTCTCAGAAGAAGGGGACTGGGGAGACAAACATTTTTAAAGAAATAATGGCCTATAATCCAGGACTGGATCCTAAACAAGAAATAATTTTTTTTTCATTTGCTATAAGGGACACTAATTTTTTTTTTTTTTTTAAGATTTTATTTATTTATTTGACAGAGAGATCACAAGTAGACAGAGAGGCAGGCAGAGAGAGAGGGGAAAGCAGGCTCCCTGCCGAGCAGAGAGCCCGATGCGGAACTCGATCCCAGGACCCTGAGATCATGACCTGGGCCATAGGCAGCGGCTTAACCCACTGAGCCACCCAGGCGCCCAGGGACACTAATGTTTTAAAATGTGAATAAGGCATACAGATTAATCATATAGCAGTAGTATGTCAATATTAATTCCTGTACTACAGTTACAATTATTAATTGTATACATTTATTATTCACATATTTATGTAGTATTCATCTGGATTAAGGAATATGAATTTGGAAATTTTTACAAAGTAAAGGGTTTTTAGTATCTTTCAGGTAGGCACAAAAGAGAGGGCCTTTTATATCCTAGGTAAATGCCTACTGTATACAAGGTACTTTGAATAAATTTTTTATTTGAAAATAACTGTTAATAAAAATACCTAAAAGCAAATGAACATATCACAATAGATATAAAATTTAGTGAAATAACTTTTGCCTATAACATAAGAAAACAATCATCTGATATACTTTAAGTTCATAAATTTTAATATACTTCAAAATGCACATAATTTTTCAGTTACATATTACAGTAGCAGTACATGAAGTTGTTAAGGGCTTAAGCACCACTATAGTCCTCCTTACCTCAGGCTGCATTAAGAAAGAGTCCTGCATGTGGTCTCGAACCTCCTTCAGGAAGCTTGGATGGCTACCTACCTAAAAAAAATATTTTAAAAGACTTCAAAAAAAATTTTTTTAAAGGCTGCTTAATTGAAAGGTAAATAGACAATCTGTAAAAGTTGGTTCTTAATTGTCTGTGTCTTACAAACTCATTCCAACTTTTAAAAATGCCTATCTGTCCTATCCCCAGTGCCATTATTATTTCAATTATTCCATAGGAAAAAAAATCATTTAATGCTATAAAAATAACAGGTAACAAATTATAAACAGACCCCTTAAACTTACTTGACTTGCCTCTAAGTAAACCTAGCCAAGAAAACATTATTTCTCAGATGACAATGTATTCTAAGATCTCATTATAGCCTAGGGTACCTCAAAGCATTCTAAATTAAGTGATTTGAAGATTATGCAGTTAGTTTTCATTACTGGCAAATGGGTTGCTTTGAAAACTCTTTTTAGAACACATGACAGCTTACAGCACATTCGAATTTACATATTTACTCCTTGCAGAAAACATACTGCTTTCCATTAAAGTCAAAATGGAAAACAAAATACTGAAAGAGAAGTGTTAAGTATTATACAGTCTCCACTGCCAGGACCTAGATTACTAATTACCTGAATCAGTATATTCCAGAAATTAATTCAGCAATGGGAATATAAACAATGGCAGCCAAGTTAAATGTTAGAGACAAATGTTAAAAAGGGAGGGGAGGGCAAGGGTTAAGAAAAGATCACCATAGAGTTTTAATTCCCCCAGACTACAGGAAAAGACAGTCAATATAGCATCTTCTGTAGTGGTCTCCAAACATGTCTGATTGTGTCCCCTTGTCAAGTAATAATGTATGCATGATTTCAATTTATTTGCTTGTAAATTATAAGCATGCAATATATGAATTAAACATGAAAATATTTTACAGAATAAAAAAAGAAATACTTTTTAAAATAATTTTTATTCTATTTAATGATAGTACAAAGAATATTTTCTAAATCCACTAGAATGGAATCATTTGGTGTCAGTGGAGGCTATGCGGGGAGCAGTAAAGAGGTAATCCTACTCCTCCCAGGTAGGGTAGATAAGCCAAAGAAAGCCCGGAGGGGATCCAGAATTCCTATCCTCACCCAGCACTAACACAGAGCTCCTCCCACCTCAATGGGTGTCAACAGAGACCAAATGGACAGCCTGGATCTCAACCTGCACCTGTCAGTACTGAGGTTAGGCCTTCCCACCCCTACCATGGAAGTGTCAAATAAAGCCAGCTAAAGCAGAAGGTTTAAATAAGATCCGGAATATAATAACATAATACCCAAAATTTCCAGGCTTTGATAAAAAAAAAAAAAAATCATATATCCTATCAAAAATATCAAAAACCAGAAAAACCACAATTTAAATGGAAAAAGATGGGTGACTAGGTGGCTCAGCTGGTTAAGCATCTGCCTTCAGTTCAGGTCATGATCCCAGAGCCCCAGGATCAAGTCCCACATTGGGCTCCCTGCTCATTGAGGAGTCTGTTTCTCCCTCTGCCCTTCACCCTTTTGTTGCTCTCTCTCAAATAAATAAATAAAATCCTAAAAAAAAAAAATAATAAAATAAAGAAATGGAAAAAACAATCAGTAGATGCTAACAATGAAAGAACAGAGATGTTAGAGTTACGACAGATTTTTAAAGCAGCCATGATAAAAATGTTTCAACCAAGAATAAAGATATACTTAACAATGAAAAAATACAAATTCATATTAAAAAAAAAAAAAAAAACAGGAGATATAAAGGTGAACCAAATGGAAATTCAAGGACTAAAGTAATAGAAACTTTAAAAATCAATGGATGGGATATGTCAAAAGAACACAGGAGCCATGTGAAAGTGCTCCCAAGCTCCCAAGCCAAAGCTAGAAAATTTTGACCAAGAAAATAAAACTGTATTTTATTATAGCCCAAAATTATAAAAGATCCACGAGTCCCTACTAATATTAGTGTCTGAATAAATGAAAAAATGAAGGACAAAAGATAAATCTCTTATGCAGAAAAATTCCAATTAGCTATATACTCCACCCTAAAGGAGATAATGACTTCATTCTCAAGAATACAACAAGGGGAAAGTCTGCGTGACTCAGTCGGTTAAGGGCTGACTCTTGATTTCAGCTTTGGTCCTGACCTCAGGCCCCGCCTCAAGCTTAGCACAGGGCATGGAGCCTGCCTGAGATTCTCTCTCCACCTCACACTTTGCTCCTCTCCCCTACTGGGCATACACACTCTCACTCTCCGCAAAAAAAAGGAAAGAAAAAAGGAGTACAACATGGAAATGGGGTGGAGATTTTACAATGGAGAACCTTGACAAACGCTACTGCAGCAAAGTGCAACATCAACTTCAACAGTCATTTTAAATCATGTTGCTAGATGTACTCTTGTGATGTAATGAAAATGGCAGTGTAAAAAGTAAACCCCTCTGTGACATTCCTCCTAAAAACCTATAGCCCCAATCTATCTAATGATGAGAAAACTTCAAACAAATTCCAATAGAGGGGCATCTTACAATATACCTAAATCCTAAAACCTATCAAGGTCATCGAAAACACTAAAAAGTCTGAGAAAATGTCATAACCAAGACTAGCCTAATGTAACATGATTACTGGATATAATGTGGTATACTAGATGGAATCCAGGATCAGAAAGTGTACATTATATAAAAGATAAGGAAATCTGAATAAAGTAATGACTTCACATAATAACAAATACATTAATGCCAGTTCATTAATGGCAACAAATGTTATCCTAATGATTTAAGGTATCAATAAAAGACCATCAAAGAGAACTCTATACTATCTGCTTAATTTTTCTGTAACATTAAAACCACTGTAACTCTTTACTATAGGAAACAAACTGAGGGTTGCTGGAGGGTGGGGGATGGAGTAACTGGGTAACAGGCCTTAAGAAGGGCACTTGACGTAATGAGTATTGCGTGTTATATGTAACTGATGAATCACTAAACTTTACCTCTGAAACTAAAAACAAAACAAAACAAAAACCCCAAAAACAACAAAATACCATTCTAAAAAAATTATTCGCAAACAAGAGAAAACCCCAACCAATAGCAGAATGGTAAGACAGAGGAAAGAATCATTGAAGAGAGAGGAAAGAATCACTGAAGGGAAATAGAGAAATAATCCAAACCGAACTGAAAGAAAACAGACTTGGATGGGAAAAATAAAAAACAGAGCCTCAGGGATCTGTAGGACTGTAAAAAATATACAAAAGTTCAGGCTCCCTATCTGGCCTCTTTCAACAAAGAATAAGTCACTATAATCCTGAAGGGAGAGGAAACATTACAAATTAGGCAGAAGATAAAAGAAGCTGAGCAAACCCCAGAGAGGATAAACTGAAAGAATCATATTACCACAGTCAAATTCCTGAAAATTTTAAATAAAATTAAAATTTGAATAAAAATAAAGACAAAGAAAAAAACCTTGAAGCCAGCAACAGAAAATGACACAGCTATAGGAGAAATACAACTGGCACAGAAAGAAAACTTTTAGTCAATAGCCCCTCTACTCGATCCAACCACCACAGGAACAATGTGGCACTAACTCCACCCACACAAGAAAAGGACAAGAAGAGAGCTTCAACTCTACTTTGGCCTAGCTGCAGCGAAGTGCCCCGCTGCAGCACAACTAGGATGATGTGAGAAAAGGCCAAATAGGGAGCCTGAACTTCGATCCTATCAGGAAGTAACAAGGTACCCTGTCACCTACCTATTCAAGATGAGAACTGGTACAGTCAGGATTTCCAACAGCAGTAACAAGGCCCAAACTGAAACTACACTTTGAAGAGCAGGAAAAAAAAAAAAAAAAAAAAAAAAACAAGTAAAGTGAACAAAGCCTAAGGAACCTATTAGGACAGATCAAGCAGACGAACATTTGCATTATGAGAGGCCCAGACGAACAGAAAGCAAAGAATGATTATTTCAAGATATAATGGCTTGAGGGCACCTGGGTGCTTCAGTCGGTTGAGTGTCTGCCTTCAACTCAGGTCATGATCCCAGCGTCCTGGGATGGATTCCAGCACAGGGCTCCCTGCTCAACAGGGAATCTGCAGCTCCCTCTCCCTCTGTTCCTCCCCCTGGTCCTGCTCTCTCTCTGGCTCTCTTTTTCTTTCAAATAAATAAATAAAGTCTTTAAAAAAGAAAAGAGAATGACGGAAAGCTTCGTAAATTTGATGATGGGAAACAAATCTAGAAAGCAGAAAAGCACAACAACTTGTAAGTAAGATTAAACTCAAAAGACACACAAGAGGACAAATTATAATCAAAATGCTGAAAGACACAGAGATTCTTGAGTAGCTAAAGAAAAGCTATTCATCAAGTTACAAAGAATCCTCAGTAAGATTTTCCACCATTTTCTCATCAGAGACCATGGAAACCAAAAGGCAGTAAGATGACATATATTAAATGTTGAAAGAAAAAAAATTTTTCAAAAAAAATACTACATCTGGCAAAGCTTTATTCCAAACATGAATAAAGACATACCCAAATAAAAAACTGAAAGAATTTGTTACCACCAGATCTACTCTACAAGAAATGCTAAAGAGAGTCAAAGACTTATGCCAATATGAAAAGGAAACGAGAAAGTAACTCCAGCAGAATGAAGAAATAAGGATCTTGGAATAAGTAACTACATGGGCAAATATAAAAAGTAATACTGCTATATTTTTGGTTTATAAGTCCAAATGCACAAAACACAACTGTAAATCTGTTACTGTGCAAACAATACCTAAGATGTAACTTATTACAACATTAATAAGGGAAGAGATAATACAGGAGCAGAGTTCTTAAATGCCAATTAATTATCACCTCAAATTAGTTATAAAATTTAGAATGTTGGGGCGCCTGGGTGGCTCAGTGGATTAAGCCGCTGCCTTCGGCTCAGGTCATGATCTCAGGGTCCTGGGATCGAGTCCCACATCGGGCTCTCTGCTCCGCGGGGACCCTGCTTCCTCCTCTCTCTCTCTGCCTGCCTTTCTGCCTACTTGTGATCTCTCTGTGTCAAATAAATAAATAAAATCTTTAAAAGAAAAAAAAAAAAAATTTAGAATGTTAAATGTTAACCATATTCAGCAGCATACTGAAAGTATTACATCCCACAAACAAGAGTGGTTCAATAGAAGGTAATGAATATAATAAAACACATGAATACAATGATGGTAAAAAACACATCATAATCTCAAATGGTAAAGTTTGACAAAATCCAACACATGTTTATGGTTTAAAAAAAAAAACTCAACAAACTAAGAATAAAACTACCTCAACATAATAAATGCCATATATGAACAAACCACAGCTAACATCAGACTCAACAAAGACACAGGTTATTCCTTCTTAAGATCAGAAACAAAACATGGCTGCGCAATTTCACCACTTCTTCTAGTCTACAAAATGGTGAATATTCTAGCCTGAACAGTGAGGAAAAAGAAATAAAAGGCATCCAAATTGGAAAGGAAGAGATAACTACTGCTATTTGCAGATGACATGACTCTATATGGAGAAAATTCCAAGAGATCCACAATAAAGCTACTAGAGCTAATAAATTCAACAAAGTTGCAGGTACAAGATCAACACTTAACTATCAGTTGTGTTTCTAAATACTAGCAATGTATACTTTGAAAAGGAAATTCATAAAGCAATTCTATTAACAATAGCGTTCAAAAGAATAAAATACTTATAAATATACTGAAGGAGGTGAAGACTTGTACACTGAAAAGTACAAACTGCTGAGAGAAGTTACGAAAGTTCTAAATGAAGGATGACAATCCCATATTCACAAACAGGAAGATTTAACATTGTTGAAATGTCAATACTACCCAAAACAATCTAGAGAATCAGTGCAATCACCATCCAAATACTAATCATCTTTACTAGAGAAATGGAAAAGCCGATCCTCAAATTCACATAACATTGGAATGGGTCTAAATACGCAATCTTTAAAGAACAAAGTTCAGGGGCGCCTGGGTGGCTCAGTGGGTTAAGCCGCTGCCTTCGGCTCAGGTCATGATCTCAGGGTCCTGGGATGGAGCCCCGCATCGGGCTCTCTGCTCAGCAGGAAGCCTGCTTCCTCCGCTCGCGCTCTCTCTCTGCCTGCCTCTCTGCCTACTTGTGATCTTTCTCTGTGTGTCAAATAAATAAAATCTTAAAAAAAAAAAAAAAAAAAAAGCTAACCTGAATGTTTAAAAAAAAAAAAAAAGAACAAAGTTCAAAGGTCAAGAACAAAGAACTAATTTCAAAACTTACTACAAAAACACAGTTATCTTAACAATGTGGTACCTGCACTAGAACGGAGGTGTAAACCAATGGAATATAAAATGAGAGTCCAGAAATAAACCTACCCACCTATGGCCAAATAATATTTGACAAGTATGACGAGTTCATTCCATGGGAACAACACTCTCTTCAACAGATGATGCTGGGACAACTCGATTTCCATATACAAAAGAATTAAGCTGGCTGCCTATCTCACATCATAAACAAAAATTTAATTCAAAATGGACCAAAGACCTAAATGTGAGAGTTAAAACCATAAAGCTGACAGGAATAAGTCATCTTAACCCTTGATTTGGCAACAAATTCTTAGATATGGCACCAAAAACATAATCAACAAAGGAAAAAAGGTTAACTGGACTTTAACATTAAAATTTTGTACATCAAATGACATCAATAAAAGCAACCAATAAATGGGAAACATTATCTTCAACCATAAATCAAATAAGGAATTAGGGGCATCTGGGTGGCACAGTAGGGGAAGCAGCCAGCCAGCTCTTGGTTTTGGCTCAGGTGGTGATCTCCAGGTCCTGAAATTCAGCCCCACAAGGGGCTTCAAGCTCTGCATTCAGTGATGTTTGCCTGGGACTCCCTCTCCCTCTCTCTGCCTCTCTGCCCCATGCTCCAGCGCTCTTATTCTCACACTCTCTCAAATGAATAAATAAATCTTTAAAAAAAAAAAAGGAAAGAAAGAAGCAAGGGTTAATATTCAGATTTAAAAAAAAAAAACAAAAACCTCCTAAGGGCGCCTGGGTAGCTCAGTCGGCTAAGCATTTGCCTTCAGCTCAGGTCCTGGGATGGAGCCTATCGGACGGATTCCCTGCTCAATGGGGAACCTGTTTTTTCTCCCTCCCTCTACCCCCCACCAGCTCACACTCTTTCTCTTGCTCACTCTACCTCAAATAAATAAATAAAATCTTAAAAAAAAAAAAAACTCCTACAATTGAAAAACAAAAGGAAAAATCAATGCAATTTAAAATGGGCAAAGAATTTCAATACTTCCCCAGAGAAGATATACAAATCACCCATAAGCACAAAAAACACATCAACATCATTAGTAATCAGAGAAATGCAAATCAAAACCATAAATACCACCTCACATAAAATAAAAAAAAAACAAATGTTAAAAAGCAAAAAGTAATTAAGTGCTGGGAAGAGGTACAGAAAATGGAAACCTCATGTACTGCGAAAATGGAAACCTCATGTACTGCTATTAGGAATGTAAAATTATCAATACAGTTGTTTCAGAAAATAGTTTTACATTTCCTAAGAGAGCTAAACTAGCCTATGACCAACCAAATCGACCTTAGGTATATACCCAGAAGATCTATAAACCACGACTCAAACTGATACTTGCACGCCAATGCTCACTGCAGCATGATTCACACTAGCCAAAAGGCTGGAAACAACCAAAACACCCTGCAACAAATGAATGGATAAACAAAATGTGATCTATATATGAATATTATTCAGAAGTAAAAAATAATGCTACAACATGGATGAAACCAAAAACATTATCCTAAGTGAAATAAACCAGACACAAAAGGATAAAATATGACTTCAAGTATATGAAATATCTATTATAGGCAAATTCATAAAGACACAAAGTAGATTAGAGATTACCAAGCACCAGGGAGGTAAGAGAAAATGAGGAGTTCCTGGCTTGTCAGTTTGTTTCAGTCATTAAAAAGTTCTAAAAATAGAGACAATGACTGCACATTATGAATGTATTTCATAGGACACTCAACTGTATACTTAAAAATATTTCAAAACAATTGGAAATTTGTTTTATAAATATTTATCACAACTTGTTTTTTTAAAAAAGTGAGTTATATTTTCTTCCCATTTTATGCTCTGGAATGGTTTAAAATAGCACTGAGATTACTGTTTAAATCTGATGGAATTTCCCTATGAAATGAGCAGGTAGTCCTGGGTGGCTCAGTCAGTTAAGAGTTAGCCTTCACCTCAGGTCAGATCCCAGGGTCTTGGGATCCAGCCCAAAGTCAAGCTCCCGGCTCAGTGGGAAGTCTGCTTCTCCCTCCCCCTCTTCTCCTCCCTTTCTGCTAGTGCTTTCTCTAATAAATAAAATCTTAAAAAAAAAAAAAAAGAAGAAGAAGAAAGAAATGAAACATTGGAGTCTGTTTCTTTTTGTGGGGTAGTTCACTGATAAATATCTCTATTCCATGGAAATTTCTCAGCCTTATTTTATCTGCTCTGGAGTCAATTTAGGTAAATTATATACGTACCTAAATTGACTATATATGTAGTTGTTGTTGGTTTTTTTTTGACAGAGATCACAAGCAGGCAGAGAGAGAGAGGGAGGAGGAAGCAGGCTTCCCGCTGAGTAGAGAGCCTGATGCGGGGCTCAATCCCAGGACCCTGGGATCATGACCTGAGCCGAAGGCAGAAGCTTTAACCCACTGAGGCACCCAGGGGCCCAGGAAATTCTATTTTCATATAAACAAAAATTATATTTTCATGGAAAATTACTCAATCTACATTTTCAACATTTTTTATATAAAGTTGTATACAAAGTAGTCCCTTTTAAATAATTTTCTTCCATTGCCACTGTTTTTAAACCTTTCCCTGATTAATGATCAGTTGGTCTAGTTTTTCACAGAACTTATTTATCATAAAGGCAGCATTCTGGGTTATTATGGTACTGTTTTTATTTCTTAACTTACTAACTCCTGCTTTTATTTTTATTTCTTTTCTTCTCAGTTTCTTTTTACAACTTTTTAAGTTAAATATTTAATTTCTTTTCATTATTATTGCTTTAAGCATGAAAAGATAAGAATTTTGTTCTTAAGCATTTTTTTAAAGAATTTTTTTTTAATTTATTTATTTGACAGACAGAGATCACAAGTAGGCAGAGAGGCAGGCAGAGAGGGAGGAGGAAGCAGGCTTCCCGCTGAGTAGAGAGCCTGATGCGGGGCTCAATCCCAGGACCCTGGGATCATGACCGGAGCTGAAGGTAGAGGCTTTAACCCACTGAGCCACCCAGGTGCCCCCGCTCTTAAGCATTTTTTAAAGCAAATAAAATACTGGCATCTTAAAAAAGGCACTCAAAAAGTGAAATTAAAGACCAATGTCACTTATGAATACCAATGGGAAAGTACTAAATATAAACAATGACCTGGTATGGTTTATTCTAGTGATGCAAGAATGGTTAGATGGGTTGTAAAACTCATTAAAATAATTCATGTATGAAAATTAAAAGGAGAGAAAAAATGATATAATCACCTCCACAAACACTGAAGATCTTCAAAACTCAATATTAATTTTTGATAAAATACTTCAGAAAACAAAATTCAATGGGTGCTTCTTTAATATGGTAAAACTTATTTACCTTAACCCTAAAGCCAGCATCTAATTTAATAAGGAAACACCAAAGAAATTCCCACTGGAAAAACAAAGACGTTTACTACTTCCACTATTCAAAACTATACTGGAGTTATTAGAAAATACCATCAGGCAAGACAAAATAATAATGGGAATTAGAAATGTAAAGAAAGATCTAAACTTTCTATTTGCAGATGGTATAATGGTTTAGTTAAAAATCCAAGAAAATTAACCAATAATGATGATTTAGACAGCAGGCATTTAAAATCAATTAAAAACATATGTGCATGTTAAAAAAAACATAAGAAAACAATGGGGGGAGCCTGGGTGGCTCAGTGGGTTGAGCCGCTGCCTTCGGCTCGGGTCGTGATCTCGGGGTCCTGGGATCGAGTCCCGCGTCGGGCTCTCTGCTCAGCGGAGAGCCTGCTTCCCTTCCTCTCTCTCTGCCTGCCTCTCTTGTGGTTTCTCTCTGTCAAATAAATAAATCTTTTTAAAAAAAAAAAAAAGAAAAAAGAAAACAATGGGAAAGAAAACCTCATTTGAGGGGCGCCTGGGTGGCTCAGTGGGTTAAAGCCTCTGCCTTCGGCTCAGGTCATGATCCCAGGGTCCTGGGATCGAGGCTCTCTGCTCCACGGGGAGCCTGCTTCCTCCTCTCTCTCTGCCTGACTCTCTGCCTACTTGTGATCTCTGTCTGTCAATTAAATAAATAAAATCTTTAAAAAAAAAAAAAAGAAAAGAAAAGAAAACCTCATTTGAAATAGCCATCAGGGGCACTTGGGTGGCTCAGTCAGTTAAGTCCTACTCAGGACATGAATCTCAGGGTTGTGAGATAGAGTCCAGGGACAGTCAGCGCTCAGTGTGGAATGTGCTAGGGATTCTCCCTCCATGTTTGCTATTCCCCCTGCTTTTGCCCAAGTCTCTAAGCGCTCACTCAATCTCTCAAATAAACAAAATCCTTAAAATAAAATAGCAACAAGAAGATAAAATACTTATGAATTTATTTTTTTCCTTTTTTTTTAAGATTTTATTTATTTATTTGTGTGACAGAGAGAGTTTACACAAGCACCACTGAGCAGGGAACCCTATGAGGCAAACGCTTAACCGACTGAGCCACCCAAGATGTCCCAAAATATTTATGAATTTAACAGGAACATATTGATACAACGAATAGAATGAAATCCCTTGTTCTTTGATAGGACATTTTGACATCACTTAGATGCTGATTCTCAAGGACAGTAATTTGGACGCAGATAATATTTGACCCATAATTCAATAATATACCAAATTCCATTAAATGCATTCAAGATTTAAAGAATTAAAATGAAGCCTTGCAAACAGAAGGAAAATATGAAAAGCATTCCTTTATAGTCTGGGAGTGAGGAAAAGTATATTAAACAAAATCCAGAAGCAATAAAAGAAAAACTGTTAAATTTGACAATAAAATTTAAAATTTTACATGACAAAAAATTTATATAAACATCCAATCACTATTACACATAACATGGCAGAGTATCATTACATATTAATGCCACTTACATAACTTTATAAAAAATCCAATCATGTTAGAAGTCAAAGACAGTGTGTATTTTTTAGGAGGTAGAAGGGGATAGTAATTGGCAGAGAACAAAAAGGGACAGATGGAGAATTGGTAATGTTCAGTTTCTTTACATAGGATCTTAAAAATCAAGAAGAAAGGCTCAGATTTCATTTTTAATAACACAATAAGACAGGGATTGCTATTCCACAACTTTACACACGGTGAAATGAGGCAAGACACAAAGGTTAAATATTTTGCTCATGACACAGATGGGTGATTGGTGGGTCTAGGATTTTAACCCACACCAACTTAAAGCCAGCACTCTCAACCAAACCTTCTACGTATCAGAAGATAACAAATGCAACATAATCATCAAACATTGAACACTATAATGAGGTCTTGAAAATTATTATTAGTCTGGTCCTTCCAATCTCCATATAGCTTTCCTAACACAAAAGAATTTGAAGTATGCCACACCAATACAAATCCTACAAAAGCAGGAACTATGTCTACTTTACTTCCCACAGGCACTATTCCCAGCAACTAAGACAGTACTTGCAGTACATGGCAGAAGTTAAGTAACTGTTTGTAAACAAATTACAAATGCATTTTGCTCATTAAAATAAATAGTTCTATTTATTTTTAAAGTGGGCTCCACACCCAGTGTTGAGCCCAATAAGGGGCCTGAACTCACAACCAGGAGATCAATACCTGAGCTGAGATCAACAGTCAGAGGCCCGGGTACCCCAAAATAAATGTTCAATTTATGGAAAAGCTGAGAAGATCAAAACCCAAACAAAAAATGGGTAAAATGGGTAAACAGTCACAAAAAAGGAGAAAATTAGTTCTGAAATAAAAGAAAACTGCTCATCATCACTCCTAATAAAAGGAATACAAATTACAATAATATTAACATATTTTTAATTTTAATTTTTAATTTTAACATTTTTACTAATCAGAATGATATGCTGATATTCTGAGCTAGAGAGGCAACGGGGAAACTGGCACTTCCACATACATTACTGAGAAAAATGCAAACTGGTACAATTGTAACAGAGGGGAATTTAATAATATCTAACAAACTAACATATGGATTCCTTAGACAAGCAATTCAGCTTCTAGGAATCTACCGTGATGCCATACCTCCACAGAGTAAAGTATATACCAAGTTATTCATCATCTATTACTTATAATAGCAAAAAAACTGGAAATAACCCTAATACCATCCAAAAGCAAAGTGATCAAATAAACTACCATATACACCAGTGCTGTCCGGGATATGATTAACCACTAGCTCTTCAGAGATTAAGGGAGAAATCACGATTTGCACATTTTGCAATTTCACTGGCCATGAAAATACTACCAATAAGGCTAGTTTCACGCTACAAAATGAAACTAAACATAAAACTGGGAAGGGATGCACAAAAGCACACCATTGTGTAATATTTCCATTATATAAACACAAAAGAAACAAATAATCTTAAAAATACAGATATTAAGATACAGTAATTAGGAAATAATAGATTTTGAGTATTTATTTTGTTTTCAATATTGGTACGGTCTGAATTATGCCCCCCCCCCCCAAATTCGTACACTGAAGCCCTACTCCTAGTGAGATTATATTTGGAATTGGGCGTATAAGGCGACAGTTAAGGTTAAATGAGTACTGACAGTGTGGTCCTTACCAGACAAGACTAAGGTCCTCCTTGTAAGAGGGAAGAGATACCTGAGATCCCCTCTCCTCTCCTCCCCCCACCACCCTTTTGCAAAGAGGAAAGACCAGGTAAGGATATCTCAAGGAGGAGGCTATCTGCAAGGCTCCAAAGAGCACCCTCACCAGAAACCAACCAAGAAAGGCACCTTCATCTTAGACTTGTAGCCTCAGAACTATAAGAAAACAAATTTGTTGTTTGAGCCCTCTAGTCTGGTATTTTGTTATGGCAGCCCTAGCAGACTAATATAAATTATTATTATGTTTATTACTAATATAATTATTACATATTATTAATTTAATTAATTTTTATAGTGTTTTTAATAACCAGCTCACAAATTTCCTGAAAATTTAACTTGAGCAGCCATTAAAAAAGAGAAAAGTTCATCTATCGTTGATATACAACAATTTCCAAGGTATAATATGAAGTGAAAAACAGAAGATAGAATATACAGTATGCTCTTTTCTATAGAAAAAAATAGAAACTAGGAATGAATTATATATTATCTTAATTTTTCAAAAAGAACAGAACATATAAAATATTAAGAACTGAAAAGCTAATACCTACAAAAGATGAACAGGAACCAAAAGGCAAAGATAGAAACAGGAGCTGGTCTTCTCTGGATATATTTTTTTATGTACATTTTATTTTTGAACCATATGTATACATTCAAAAACAAACTAAATCAAAAGACCTTAACAGGGGCACCTGGGTGGCTCCGTGGGTTAAAGCCTCTGCCTTTGGCTCAGGTCATGATCCCAGGATCCTAGAATCAAGTCCTGCATCAGGCTCTCTGCTCAGCAGGGAGCCTGCTTCCCTCTCACTCTCTGCCTGCCTCTCTATCTACTTTTGATCTCTGTCAAATAAATAAATAAAATCTTTAAAAAATAATTTCAATGATAGAAGCTTTATTCTTAGGGATGGTCATTAAAACAGCAAAGAGCTGTTTTTGAATTGTGTTCTAGCCAAGTCTCATTGATTTTTAATAGGCTAACATTTTTCTTTGTGTAGATTTCAATAATTTCTTTAAAAGAAATTTATATATTTTATATTTATTTTTATAGATATCCTTTTACTTCTAACTTCTTTAAAATTTGTAAAATTTTGGGACGCCTGGGTGGCTCAGTGGGTCAAAGCCTCCGCCTTCGGCTCAGGTCATGATCCCAGGCTGCTGGGATGGAGCTCCACACCGGGCTCTCTGCTTGGCAGGGAGCCTGCTTCCCCCTCTCTCTCTGCCTGCCTCTCTGCCTACTTGTGATTTCTGTCTGTCAAATAAATAAATAAAATCTTTTAATTAAAAACAAAAGACCTTAACACTGAAATATAAGACAATCATTGCTAAGCTTTGAAAAAAATCACTATTTGCAACCCCTCTCTTCTACACATAAACAAATATTTCAAAAGAGGAATCATTCTACATTTACCATTATATGTAAAATCACACAATGCCCAATAATTTACATGTTATCAGTATTCATTTGGAATAGGTTATCTCCAAGAGATGAAGACAATAATGGAATTAAATGAGATTACAAGATAAACCTACTTAATAAACGCTACTAAAGTAAAACTATTACAATTTAAAACATATTCAAGAGAATGGCCAATTTTTATTGGATCATGAATTACCTGTTTGTATTCACTGACACAACTTTGACAGCAAAATCTTTTCTGCTGACCATCAATCACCAGGACATTATTTCCAGCACCTTTGCTGGGCAGGTATTCTCCACACTGTTCACAGCAATTCATTATTAAACCATTGGCCATTCTGTATCTATTAAAGCAGTGGTCACTGCACAGCTTATGAGTCATATTTTTAAAGCTAACTTCATGGCGAATCTAAAAACAAGCAAACAAACAAATGAGTATCACAAGTAACTAAGTAACAAGGTGCTCCAAAAGAAAAAAAAAAAAAAAAAACTTCAATGATTCTTCTGTGGAAGGTAAAGAGAAAATAAAAATATCTTTCATTTTTCTTTGAACTATTTTTATACACACAAGAAATACATGTATGGCACAGGGGGAACCACTACTGACATCACTACAAACTTCTCTAGAAATACCTCAAAATGACAGGAAACAACCCAGTTTGGATAGTGTTAATATAAAATTCTAAAACAGACTGGAAATCTTTAGACAAACCCAAAAGGAACTAAAATTTAAGTACATAATTCAAATGAGGTATATATAGCACACAGGTTACTTTTCTTCAAATTCAAAACCTTTAATACCATTTAATAATGTGAAGTTATCAAAAAATATTCCCTCCATTTGCTCTCCTTCTTAAGCATTCTAGTTTGTTGTCTGTCTTTGGTAGTCAGCCTATGTTTTGTCTCTACATGTTCCAAACCTCAAGAAAAGAGTCAATTAATATTATATTTTAATATTTCCTAAGTAATTCTCCCCATGGGAGAACGGGATTACATAATGGGATATTTATAACATAAATTTTATGTATCCACAGTTTTAAGGAAATATACACAGATGGAACAGTTTATCGTAACTATTAAATAAAGAATATTCCCATTAGTTAGAATTAAAGAGAAAAGGCACAAAAATACAAACCTCTGTTAGTTTACCACAAATTGTACATCTTGATTTATTTAGAGCTCCTTTAGTAGGATTTTGTTTGTCCTCATAGAGAGACAAACAAGATGTACTACAGAATTCCTGGAAGGATTCACTAGAATCCACTTGAGCAACAATGGTTCCTTTCATTGTAGTTATATCTCTGAAAAATAAACAGAACAACTTAAAGTAAAATTCTATTTTAAAAGAAATCAAATATAAGAGTAGTAACTAACATTTCTAATTTCCATAAACTGAACCCTGGGAATCAAACACCGTTTTTAGGTCCACTAAGTCACTTTTACCATTTAAAACCTCTTGGAAGGGGCGCCTGGGTGACTCAGTGGATTAAAGCCTCTGCCTTCGGCTCAGGTCATGATCCCTGGGACCAGGTCCTGGGGTCAAGCCCTGCATCGGGCTCTCTGCCTGGCCGGGAGCCTGCTTCCCTTCCTCTCTCTCTGCCTGTCTCTCTGCCTACTTGTGATCTCTGTCAAATAAATAAATGAAATTTAAAAAATAAAATAAAAAATAAAACCTCTTGGAAATAAAATATGAACACAAAAGAACCTAAAGTATTTTATACTATTAAATCTTTGCCAGTACTCAATCTCCAAACTCCTTAACAAGGCTTTCAGATATTGGAAACACTTTTTTTTTTTAAATTGTTATTATTTACATGGAGTTTAATGCCCAGGCCTAACCTGAGGTATAAATTTATAATACCTAGTCAATTCTTTCCTATGGGTAAGTAGAAAGCTTGAAAGATCAAGATCACAGAAATATGACATATATTTTAGAGAGGATAATTGAACTTAAGTACACCCCCATACCCATAACCCCAAATAACCCCACCTACCATTCTATACATTCTCTACAGCTCTCCAAATGGGGCACCTGAGTGGTTCAGTCAATTAAGTGTCTGCCTTTGCCTCAGGTCATAATCCCAGGGTCCTGGGATTGAGCCCCACATCCAGCTCCCTGCTTAAGCAAGGAGTCTGCTTCTCCCTCTCCCTCCTCCCCTCAGCTTGCTATCTCTCCTGCTTGCTCTCTCTCAAATAAATAAACAAAATGGTAAAAAAAAAAAAAAAAAAAGATCTATGAAGTTTTCCTTTAACAAAATTCTGAATTTCAAGGTCCTATATCACAGTATGTAAAAGACTCCTACTATAAAGCAGTCAAAAAACTAGATAACTGTTCCAATATTAAGCTTGTGCAGAACACTAAGCCTTTTTCAAACTTCTAAGAACTAAAAATATCCTCACAAACATGGCCTTCACCAAGAGATGGTACAGAAAAAGAATCTATACCTGGTTTGACCACATACATAATATACCATATCCCTTTTTTTTTTTTAAGTAGACTCAGCAAGGAGTCCAACACAAAACTTAAACTCACAGCCCTGAGATCAAGACCCAAGCTGAGATCAAGAGTTGGACACTTAACCAACCGAGCCACCAGGTACCCCAATATTCCACTTATTTCTAACTAGTTGAAGTCAGACCTAAAAACTGGCAGAAAAGAGAAGTGTCTCTCTCCAAGGCTATCAAAAAACTGGTACCTGAATCTTAATGATTATTCTAACGAATTAATGTACAAAACAAGCATAAAAACATAAAATCCAAAGACTTGCTAATTTAAAATAATACGAAGACAGTACAAAATTTGACCTATTTTTATACAGAACTAAATTCTAAGTAATGCAAATAAACACATATGTCTTTTAACAAATTCAAGGAGTATAATGGAGATTACAGACAAAATTACAAGGGCCTAGTACTTAAATCAACCCCAGGGGCACCTGGGTAGCTTAGCTGGCTAGGCATCCAACTCTTGATTTTGCCTAGGTTCGAGGTCTAAGGGATCAAGCCCCACGTCTCGCTCCATGCTCAGCGTGGAATCGGCTTGGGATTCTCTGCTTGGGATGCGCTCGCTCACTCTCAATAAATCAGTAAATCTTTTATAAATAAATAAATAAACAAACCCCAAAACTTATCCAAATAGGAAGTCTTTTATTCATAAGCCACCAGGTGGTAGAGAATCCTCCAAAGCCACCACACAGGGACGCCTGGGTGGCTCAGTTGGTTGGGCAGCTCCTTTGGCTGGGGTCATGTTCCCAGGGGTCCTGGGATCAAGTCCCACACTGGGCTCCTTGCTTGGCAGGAGCCTGCTTCTCCCTCTACCTGCAGCTCGCCCTACTTGTGCGCTTTCTCTCTCTCTCTCTCTCTCTCTCTCTCTGACAAATAAATAAAAATCTTCAAAGACATCACACATTTCATTTTGGCTTTAACATCCAAACAACTAGCTTACCAATATTTCAAACACCATAATTCACCTCTAAGACTCTTACAATCACTTCTCAGCCTTTTGGCTAAGATCAAGTCTAAGACTCTTAAAATTTCCCTAAAATTACATACCACCAATATTCAATCATATGGAATTATACTGGAAGGTAAATCTTACCTACACTTGTGATGAGCAAAGCATAACCTAGAGACTTGTCAAGTCACAATGTTGTATACCTGAAACTAATGTAATACCATGTGTCAACTGTACTTCAATTAAAAAAGAAAAGAAAAAAGAAAGGTAAATCTTACTTTTTACACATAACACAAAGTTTCTTTGGAGCCGGCTTGTGAGAGAAGGAAGAAAGGCAGGTGGTAGAACAAAAGAGATGAGCTGATCCTTTTCGTTGATAAGCTGTCTGTCCCTTCTGTAAAGGTTTTTTGCAGTTTGCACAAGTGACTTTAACTGGTTTAGTGGGTTGTTGTTGTTGTTGTTGTGCAGAAGGCTGGAAAATTTGTTTAGGAAGTGAGGCCACTGGTGATAAAGAATCCACCCCTGGTTGTTTCTGATTACGAGGAAATGAAGCTGACTGAGAAATCCAGGAATCTTAAAAACAAAACGCACAAGGAAAAGTAATGAAACAGATATTTATACACACTGACAATGCTATTACATGAACAGTTTTAACAGTCCATCTTCTACAAGTTTAAGAAATTAATAAGGGAGCAGTATAGCAGAGATGTAAAAACCAAAGTTTTGGAGTTAGAATGCCTGGTTGACATTTAGACTCCACCGATTAGACTGGAAAGTTACTTAAACTCTGTGCCTAACTCTTCTCTAAACTGGAAATTGTACCAACCTCATATGAATGGTAACATTAAATGATAATACATGCAATAAACCACAGTGACTAGCCTAGAGGAAGCACTAAAAAATATTAGCCATTATTTATTAGACAGGAAGAACTAATTTACAGAATATCCCTTTAAGTAAGGAATACATACATCAACATAAAAACGTAATAAAATCTTGACCAATCAGAACCTTTGACAAATTTAGTACAGATCTCATAAAGCTTATCTCATAAAGCTCCACTGAGGGTGGAGTCCAACACGGTATTTGAACCCACAACCAAGATCAAGACCCAGAGATCAAGAGTTGGACACTTAACCACCTGAGCCACCCAGACACCCCTTAAAACATGTTTTTAAAAACAGCTTTTTTCATATTTAGTTCTATGGACTCTAGACCACATAATCTCAAAGAAATTAGAGTTTGACACAGAAATGACAAGCCAACTTAAACTGACCAACATCACATTACTCTCTCCTTCAAACAGTATCAGTATCGCACAGAATTAAAAGATGTGTAACATTAACTCTGGATTGCAGAGTAATTTATCTTTTCTCTCTTTATAGAAAGCTTCCTTAGTGCTTAACAGGAAGTGCCCAGCTTACTACACTAGTTACTATTCCACAAACCTAGCTACACTGACAATACCATAACCATTTTCCCTTCTGAAACTTTACAGACCACCATTCTGATTGTCTCTAGTAATTTTTTTTCCTTTCTAGGCTCTTCCAAATTTTGAACTTCCATATATAAAAAGTTCCCCTTCTATTAAAAAAAAATTTCTTTCCTTCAACAGGAAGTACAAATATATCTGGAGCTCAGGAAAACTTCTCTACTATCAAAACCTTAAGGAGGGTGATTTCCTGGTTCCAATCCAATCCAACAACCTAACGATTTCAAGGGGCTACGTAACACTGCTACTCAAATTTTACCTTACTCCACAATATCCCTCACCACAAAAGTTGTATTTTATACACAGAGTAAACTGAGTGCATTCTAGGATCCTGCCATCCTGTTATCCTGCTATTATGAAGGTAATGGACCAGTTATAATAAACAGGTAAAAATATTAAAGAATATGAAGAAAATACAGTTGGCCCTTGAACAACATGGGCTTGAACTGTATGAATCCTCTTATATACAGATTTTTTTATGATAGTTATTTTCCGTTCCTTGGGATTTTCTTAGTAACATTCTTTTCTCTACCTTAGTTTATGGTAAAAATACAGTATATATAATACATACCGTACAAAATATGTGTTGACTATTTATCATTAAAGCTTCCAGTCAACAGTAGGCTACTGGCAAAACAAAACAAACAGTAGGCTACTAGTAGTTAAATTTGGGGGGAGTCAAAGTTATACATTAATTTTCAAGTGTATGGTAAGGGATGGGGTGTTAGCACCCCTTATCCCTACAGTGTTTGAGAATCAATTGTAGTTACTAACTAAAAATTTCACCTTATGAAGTGCCTCCAATCGAAAATTATATTTGAACATATATGCCAGAAGAAATAGTTTCTTGCAACACAATTACTGGTTCCTTAGAATTTCTTATTTTGTAGGTTTGTCATTTGAATACATACTTAAAGAAACTATTTAAACTTGATTTTGAAAAAATAGCAAGATTTTTCCACAATTTAATTTTAGACCCTGTATAAATGTCACCCGTAATCTATTTTTCAGCTCTTATATTTCTCCTACTTTCAAATTTTCACATCCTCCAACATCAAAATACTTTTAGGAAGAGAAGTTTTGTCTAAACCCTCTATTTTATACAAAGGACATCAGGGGTAACAGTTTAATTTGCCCAAGTCACAATTAGTCTTAGAGCCAGTATAAATAGCCAAGATTTTATAACTCCCTATTACAAATAAAAGCAGCACAAAAAAAAAACAAAAGCTAATTCATAAAACAAAGGAGCAAAAGGTCTATCTGTTTAGTTTTTCTGATAAGTAATATACAGTCCCTTGTATGAGTTTCAGTAAACAGGAACACAATTCTTTTTTTGATTTTTAAATATTTTTAAAATAATCTCTACACCCAACAGGGGCTCGAACCCACACAACAAGATCAAGAGTCACATGCTCTACCATCTGAGCCAGCCAGGCATCCCCCAGGAATACACTGTTACAATATGCCCCCTTGACTCAGCAATATTCCTAAAGAAATAACAACCTAAGATACATGCATAAGAATATTCTTAAGAATTATATAAACAGTAAAAACTGGAACTCGGCTAAATAGAGAATAAAAGCAAACATATAGACTTGATATGAACAAAAGTTCAAGATCTACTGTTAGGTATTGAAAGGGATGGTGGGAGGAAAGAGTTTACAAAACTATACCTAAACTATGATCTCAGGTTAGAATTAAACGTACTATTTCGATGGTAAGATTAATTATTTTCCTCTGTATACCCTAATGTTTTAAACATATTTATAATTACAATAAAGACAAAATGACTATTTTGCAATTGATTTGAACATTATCATTTCTCAAACTTTTATGAGAGCCAGAAGGTTACAATGAAAGAAACTAATTATATACAGCTAATAGTATAAACTGTTAAGACCTTTCCGGAAGGCAGTATGACAGTATTATTTCTACAACTTTAAAATGCTCATACAAACTCACACATACATCCTCCCCCAACCCAGATCTACCTACGAATATATATTTACACATAGAGGGAAAGGGTCTTGGAAGGTAGGAGAAATTTTCCAAATCAAATAATAACAAACCTATTTCTTTCAAAATGACTATAAACCAAACAGATTTTTTTTCAACCAAAAATCTCTGGAAGGAGGTGATATCCTTTGGCCTAGTAATTTCACTTCTAGGAATATACTCTAAAGAAATGAGAAGTTTAAACAATGATGTTCAACATAAACCTCTAATAGCAAAATATGAAAATATGGGAAACAGTATAAATACCAAATACAGGAATGATATATCCATATCTACTGTGCAGCCATTAAAACTTTTGTGTATAAATGTTAATGGTATGAGAAAATACAATGTAAAGTGGAAAACAAACAGGAAGCAATATTATTCACAGTCACGTTTCAACAAAGTTAAAATAAATGGAAAAAGCCTGAAAGATAACCACTCAAAGCACTGACAGTGGTAATCTTCAGTTAATAATACTATGGGGGCGAGGCGGGGGGTGGGGAGACACCTGAGTGGCTCAGCGGGTTAAAGACTCTGCCTTCTGCTCAGGTTGTGATCCTAGGGTCCTAGGATCCAGACCCGTGTCAGGCTCTCTGCTCAGCAGGGAGCCTGCTTCCTCCTCGCTCTCTCTGCCTGCCTCTCTGCCTACTTGTGATCTCTATCTGTCAAATAAAATAAATATAATCTTTTAAAATAATAGTAATAATACTACCGGGGATTTTTTTCCCTCATTTCTTAATTACAGATTTTCCAAAAAATTCTTCTATAGTTAAACATTACTCTCATAAACAAAAATATAACAAGAAAAAAGGAAAAATTACTAGCATTTTATACCATCCTACTCTACCTAAGTGTAGTGTAATGATTGCGGAGAATCATTCCTTATTATTCTCCACAAGTTCTAGGCCGGTAAGATTGCTAATGGGCCTAAAATGGAGAGAAACAAAGAAGGATATATAAGAGAGACTGACATACAAAAGTTTGGGGGAGAGGTGAAAGAGAAAGGGACATAAAGTCATGGCCATCAAAAACCCAGAGTTCTTAAAACTTGTTAATGTTTTCACAGAGCAAAGCTACCTGAAGAAAAATTATTCAGTCGAGAAATTAAAAACCTTCAAACATTAAAGAAATAATAAAATGCTAATAAGAAAAAGTTAAAATTAGATTAAGTGATCAAAATTGCTTTAAAAGTAAAAACAAATCTAAATGCACCTATGATACAATACTATATTGTTCCTTAAGTATGCTGCTTATCTCTTTTCACTATTTATACATCACTAGTAAATACTAAAAATATATAAGATGCCAAACTGTTAGACTCCAGTGGTAGTGAATGTAAAGAGTATTCATTCCAATCCCTTAAACATAGATTTCTGTGATGAATTTTCCAATGATCTGCAAAGAAATACATGGCTTTACATCTCCTATTAGTTAAAAATTTCCAACTGCTAAAAGTCAATGGAATTAACTTCTCTTACATGAATAAACTAACCAAGGTAGTACCAATTACTACAATGAAGAGAGAATCGGACAATTTTACACAGGGTAGATCACTTGATGCTTACCAGGATTATGATGAGTTGCAGATTCTCCATTCTGAAATACGTCTCCTGCCACATTCATTCTACCAGGATTAAAAGGTCCTACTCCAGTCTTGGTCTGTGAAGTTAAAGATGGGGTGTATGTTTGTATATTAACACCAAAATTACTTGACTGCAGTCCGTTAGAGACATCTCCCAAGTTGGTATTCTGCAGTGATGTTACATGTGTAATCATTAAGTTCATATCTCGCCCGTCAGTATTTTCTAATTGGCCATCATTCACAGAGCTTACACCTGTTTCTAAGGTTGTAACATTAGCAATCTGAATTTCAGAGTCTGGTTCTGTGGTGATACCACTATTACCCATTCCTGCATTTACCTTACTTCTTGAAAAACTGGAAGTGGAGAAATCCACATCATTGGTTCTGTTTTTAGTCTCAGGAGGTCTCCGTTCAATAAAATTAGAGGAATTTTTTTCTTGCCCTTGATTTGTTTCCATGTCCTCTTCATCATCAATGACAATTGTCTCACTTACACTGCCCTTCTGAGAAGCCAACTCTTTTGAAGAAGGAAGAATTTTGGAATCATTTCCTTGTAGTTCTTCATTTTTTGATGATGAAAATGTTACGGTTCTTTGATCAGTTACCACTGGTGCAGAAGGTGGGGGAGGTTGTACAGGTTCAATAAAAACAACGTCATCATCATCTTCCACTGACGAGTTCTGAAATTTATTAGATCTAGCGACTAAAGGATTGGGTGGACCACTAAATGAATTTCCTACATTGGTGAGACTAGTTGCCATGGCCGTACTCCCTAATAAAACAGGAGTCTGATCAGTCAATTCTAATCCTCCCACTGAACCTGTGTCCATGCCAAAAAACCTGAAAAGGAGATGGAAAAAAGAAAACAAGTGTCAATATAATCTTTTGCTCTTCTAACTGAAATAATTTTTAAAGTACTTTTTTTATTCTAAATGGTAATAATTCTTATCTAATAAAGGAAAAATCTGGTATCCAATCTATGATCTCATTCACTAATCATTTTACATACTTTACACATGAATCTCCTGAATATAAAAAGAAATGTAGTTAAACAATTTTCAGTAATAATATGTAGTATATTTCTACCTCCACCACCTCCTTTCTACCATACTATTTAAGTTATAAACCTTAATACTGAAAACACAGATAAATCCTTCAATATGTATTTAAATAGGAAAATAACCAAAATCTGACAATAAAAATCCCTTCTCTTTTATCCCATTTATCCACTGTATTAAATAAAACAATACAATCTAATCCCTAATTTCCCCTACCTCTTTTTTAATTCCTTTTTCTCATGTTCCCTGGCTCCCTTGTAACTATATAATTAAATCCTTGTGAGACTCTGTAATCTTTCTCGACCCTATCCAGAAAGCTTATACCTCTAACCTCTATTTGTCAGGAACTATGCTGTGTGCTTTATAGCCACGTATCAAGCTCAATAATGGCTCCCATAGATATCAGATCCTAATCCCTAGAACCTGTAAAGGTTATTTTATATGGGAAAAAGGTCTTTGCAGATATGATTAAGATTGAGGATTTAAAAACAGATTAGCCGGGTAGACCCTAAATGCACAAGTTTGCAAAGGGAGGTGGAAGGAGATTACAGGCATAAGAGAAGGCAATGTGACCACAGAGACAGACGAGATCAGAGACTGAAGTAACGCAGCCAAGATATATTGGCAGTCATCAGAATGTAGAAGAGTCAAGGAATGGATTCTCTCCTAGAGCCTCCAGAGGAAGGACGGCCTTACTGACACCTTGATTTGAGCCCTGTATCATTGACTTCCAACTTCTGATCTCCAGAATCATAAGAAAAAGTTTGTTGTTTTAAGCCACCAAACTTATGGTTATTTGTTAAAACAGCCATAAAAAATTTATACATTCCACTTCTTAGTTACATTTTCAAAACAACCCTTGATATAGTTATAATTTTTGTTCCATTTTAATGAGTAAGAAATTACAGCTTAGAGAAGCTAACCTGCCCAAGTCACATACTATGCATGCTCAGGTCTTTCTAACTCAATAGTCCAAACTCTTCATTACTCTACTATATTCAACCAATATCTTTTGAGCACCTGATATGTATGCAGGACTGTGCTAAAGCCAAAGAGACAACAGAGAGTTAACAGTGAAGAGCCAGAAAAGAAAATAAGTTCTTGAGCAGATGGAGAGGATGAGGTCATGGACACAGGTGGTAGTAGAACTAATTCTTAACACGAGTCAGAGAATTTCAGAGGAAAAAGACAGGGAAGAAAAGAAAATGAAAAAAAAAATAGAAGGGGGGGCAAAATGAAGGGTGGGTATAGATTGATTGTAGGTTACTCTGTAGATGGAGTGGGTTGGAATTTGACATGGGAATTTGAAGTGGTTGATACATGGTTGCCTAATTTTCAGAGTTAAGTCATCCGAAAAGGTGAGGATGCAGTGGCTGTACAAGTCTTAAAGACTGGTTTAAGAGTCCCAAGGCCAACTCTTATATCTTTTGTAATCCTCTTTCTCTAATAAAGCCACTTAGCCCAGTTTAAAAAAATAAAACAAAAACAAAAAAGAACGTTTAAGAACGTTTACTATTTCATATATATTGCTATTTGCTTATTTTGCTATAAGGAGTGTTTGGGACAACAAAGATGATACTAATATACATAATATACATAAATACCACTTTGGCAGATAGGTGACAGAGAAATTGTTCATTGTATATTTTGCTGTATTTTAACTTCAGAACATAATTTGTCACTTGTTTTTAAAACAAAAATTAGTTTATTTTATTTTATTTTTAATTAGAGTTTTTATAAAAACAAAGTGGTAATAGAGTGATCAGAGAAGACCTCTTTGAGCAGGTGACATTTACAGTGAAATTTGAACAAGAAAGATCCAATTGTGGGAAAATTGTAGAAAGGGCATTCCAGATCCTGCAAAAGCCTGAGGGAATGAAGCTGGTAAATTCAAGCAACAGAATAAAGATCAATGTTGCTAAACAAGTTGGTAGGGAAGAATTATATAGGAGATATAAAAACATGCACAAAACAACCCACCAAGGCCAACAAGTTAATTCATTAACTGCATTCAATAAAGATTTACAAAGCACCTAACCTAGTATGTACAAGACACTGATGAGGACACCTGAGAGAGGAAAAAAAAAAAAAATCAATAAACAATACAAGTAAATATCCCTGAAATTAGAAATCATGAATTCTAAATGCCAAGTCTGGATTTTACTGTAAAAGGAAACATTGTAGAGTCTTCACTAAAAGGTTAATATGGCTTGTATTTTTAATACATTGTTTGGGCTGCTATTTGGGAGATTATAAGAAGGCAGGACTAGAAGCAAAGAATACCTGAAACAAAGGTGATGACAGGAGATGGAAAAAAGTGAACAGATTAGGGATTTTTCAAAAGCAGATCTTACTAATATGAAAAGGCTAGTAAGATTACTCTTGACTGGAAAAAAAGTCACAGAACACAGAATTATTATTACTACAATATTACACGTTCTCCAAAAACTTATATACACACATACGCACACTATGTTTTTCCTAAAGTACATATACTTTTATGTAAAATCATAAAAAAAACCTCTGAAAAAGGATCAGATTATACTGATACACATAGTTTATGAGGAGGAACAGGGAGTCTGAGTAGGAGAGGTGATCAACAAGTTGCAACATTAATCTAAAAAGAATTTCAGGGAGCTAAGAACCTGAAAGAATAATGGGGAAAACAGAAGTCAACAAAAGAAGACAGTATAAAATTGATAAAGCATTAGTTAAAGAGCAATGGATTATCAATCTCCAGAAACAAAAATGATACAGAATAAGCACTTTTCACAGACATTAAAAAGGAGTATAACAACCATATTGTGAAAACACCAGATAGACTATAACTAATCTGCTCTTCTCACTCAATGTCTAGAACCTAAAACAGGACCTAGGCACAGAATATATACTCAGTTGTCCCAAATATTTGTGGAAGGGTCAGAAGGCAAAAATCCATATGTTCATTTTGACTACCAGAGTTATTTTTAAGTAACATAATTATATAATTACAACCTGGTCCTTTATTTTATACATAATCTAGTCCTTTATTTTAGATATACAATCTAGTCCTTTATTCTATATATACTATTCTATTCTCTGACCTTAAGTTTAGTTTCCAGAGAGCACCAAATCCTATTCAACCAACGTAGTAATGAAAATGAAATATTTTCAATAACAAGTAGTATTTTATAGGAAAAGCCTTATTGTATTTTCACTTACCTGTGACAAAACCTGACTGAATTAACTAAAACAGATGTTGACTTTTCTATGATAAAATCATAGCTCAGACACAGTAAAACTGCTCAATTCTAAAACCAGTCTCCAAATCACTCTAAGATCAAGTCTCTGTCAGTATGAAAGACATGTTAATACCGGGAAATGGCAGAAGACACATTTACATCTACTTTAAAGAAACCAGATTGATTCTATTTAAAAGTTTAAGAGGTGGGGTGCCTGGGTGGCTCAGTGGGTTAAGCCTCTGCCTTCGGCTCAGGTCATGATCCCAGGGTCCTGGAATCGAGCCCCGCATCGGGCTCTGTTCAGCAGGGAGCCTGCTTTCTCCTCTCTCTCTGCCTGCCTCTCTGCCTACTTAAGATCTGTGAAATAAATAAATAAAATTTAAAAAAAAAAAAAGTTTAAGGGGTGTCAACTTTGATTTAATCAAAGATCTACAAAATTACCATTCCATACTCTAAGACACTTCAAATATTTTCCAAAATTAAAGTATACACACCAGGAGCACCTGGGTGGCTCAGCTGGTTAAGCACCCACTCTTGATTTCCACTAAGTTCATGATCTCACAGCTGGAGGATGGAGCTCCCAGTCGGGTTCTTTACTTAGTGGAGGAAGTCTGCATCTGTCCCTCTCTCTCTACTTGTGTCTCTCTACATCTGCATCGCTTCTGCCCCTCTACCTACTTGTGTGTGCTCTCTTTCTCTAAAATAAATAAATCTTTAAAAATAATAATAATAAAATATATACACCATTATTCTAAAACAGCTCCTCACGAAGACTTCTTCATGGTAAATCAGTAAATCTGCTAGGGGAAACACTCATATAAGGCCTTCAAGTAATTTAAAGTAAACATTAAAAAAAAAAAATGTTTACTATTACCACTACAGAAAGCATTAAAAGTTGAAATATGTTGAGTAACAGTGATTCAAAATTTTATAACTCAAATAAATGTTTTAAAAAATAAAAGAGTATCCAACCAGTAACAGTTAACATTTGTCTGATGCTTGTTTTAAGTCGAATAGTCATGCGAGTTAAACATTAAAGCAAATCCATGAAGGAAATCACTTTTCTCTTTTTCTACACCCATTTAAAAACAAGGGGCATGTGGCTGGCTCAGTCGATTGAGCATGTGACTCTTCATCTCAAGGTAGTGAGTTCAAGCCCCACACTGGCCCTAGAGTTTATTTTAAAAATCATCATCATCGTCATCTTCTTCAAAGCTAAGCTGTCCATGACCACAGCCAATAAGCTGGATATTAGGATTTGAATATTCATACTGATATGTAACACGTAATTAAGTACTGAACAATAAAATAATACAGCACGGCTCTTGTTTAGTAAAAAATTCAATACGGGTGCCTGGGCAGGTCAGTCGTCAAGCGTCTGCCTCCAGCTCAGGTCCCGATCCCAGGATCCTGGGATCGAGCCCTGCATCGCTTCTCCCTCTTCCACTCCCTCTGCTGTGTTCCCTCTCAGTCAAATAAATCTTAAAAAAAAATTTTTTTTCAACAAAACAATAACCAAATCAATACTCAAACTACACAAGTACCAAATGGAAGAAATGAAGTTGAAATATCCTCATCAACATAACAATTTTCAGAGGAATAAGGAAGGCAAATACACAGATTATTATGAAATGCATAGGCTTCTAATGCATGAGTTCTCTGGATCCTTTCTATGGTTTTAGTACACCTAAAATAGAAGACAACAATTTCTAAGACAGAAAAGCTAGAACTGACTTCATAATGCCCTCTGGTGGCAGATTGTTAGGTATCAATCAGAAGAAAACAGCAAAGCTCAAAATAGGACTCTCTTTACCAGTTAGCTCTCTGCAGTAATCAACTTCTCAAAACAGAGTAACTACCCAACTATAATAACTATTTTCAAATCCTATAGTATAAATGTATTTGGCCACTTCTAAACATCATAAGAATATGTTTCAATCAACACTCAATTTACTCCATTTATGTGATTACAAGTTGACCTAATTAAATGTGACTGAAAGTTAACCACTTCTACATTCTGCATCAAGTCCATTCTAATTAGCTATTTCACACTGAGCAAATTCCTTTACTTCTCTGACCTTCAATTTTCTCTAGAGTAAATGGTATAAAAATAGTTCTTAGGATTTTTCTTAGAATTCAAAAGATATCCAGATGTGAAAATCAATTAGCATACTGTTCACTCCTAAACAATTATAAGGCAATTTTTGCCTATACCCAAGATTTCAGTAAGTTTCTAGTACTGATATTTCATTGATACTCCATCAATGTCACAGACTGAATGTTTGTGCCCCCCACCCACCCAATTTATAAGTTGAGATGATATTAGGAGGGAAAGCCTTTGAGAGGTGATTAGGTCACAAAGGTAGAGACTTCATAAATGCGATTAGTGCCCTTTTTATTAAAAAAAAAAAAACACCCCAGAGGGTGCCTGGGTGGCTCAGTTGGTTAAAACACTGCCATCAGCTCAGGTCATGATCCTAGAGTCCCAGGATAGGGTCCCGCCTATGGATCCCTGCTCTGCAGGGAGTCTGCTTCTTCCTCTTATTCCCGACCCCACCCCTCCCCATGCGCTCTCTCTCAAATTAATAATAAAATCTTAAAAAAAAAAAAATCCCAGAGAGCTCCCTTCCCTCTTCCACCTATGAAGACACAGTGAGAAGACAGTAATCCATCTAGTAACCAGGAAGCTGTCCCAGACAAGACAGCAAATCTGCCAGAGCCTTGATCTTAAGACTTCCCAGCCTTTAGAACCATGAGGAATAAATGTTTGTTGTCTTTGGTCATTCAGTATAGCAGCCCAAATGAACTAAGATGTTCAACATAAATCATGAATGCTTTATAGTGTTATTTGTTCTTTATTTTGATCCAAAACAACCAATTAATAAAATACTTAATGTTCTCATGGAAAAAAAAAAAAAAAAAAAAGAAAATGTGGTAGTTAAAATATAAATGTTAACATTCCTAGTAATAAAGTTATGAGCACTTGCTGAAAAAAGCTTATAAATATTCAGAGAAAATCACAAAGAAAGCATTTCAGGGACACCTAGGTGGCTCAGTCAGTTAAGCATCTGCTTTCAGCTCAAGTCATGATCCCATGGTCCTGTGATCGAGTCCCATATCGAGCCTTGCTCAGCAGGGAAAGTGCTTTTCCTTCTGCCTGTTCTGCCTGCCACTCCCCCTGCTTATACTCTCTCTGTGACAAATAAAATCTTTAAAAAAAAAAAACAAGTAAATAAAGAAAGCAAGCATTTCAAAGTGATTCAAGGAAAACAAATTATCATTTTCTCACTGGTAAGCCTACCTAAGAGCTTTCTAGGTACCATTCAGCTAAGGTGAATTATTCTCTATAGCAACACTTAGTTAATATGTGATCATGCGTACTTTTAAAAGTTCTGAGTCAAATTGGCAAACTTTAAATTTTAAGAATAAAAATTCTTGGGATGCCTGGTTGGCTGAGTCAGTTAAGTTTCTGCCTTCAGCTCAGGTCATGATCCAGGGGTCCTAGGATCAAACCCCACCCAGCAGGGAGCCTGCTTCTCCCTCTTCTGCTGCTCTCCCTGCTTGTGCTCTCTGGCTCTGCCAAATAAATGAAATCTTAAAAAAAAGAGGGAATAAAAATTCTTAACCAAATAGGAATAAGGGCACCTGGGTGGCTTAGTCCATTAAGTGCCAACTCGATTTTGGCTCAGGTTTCATGATATTGAGTGTCATGTCAGGCTCCAGGCACAGCATAGAGTCTGCTTGAGATTCAACCCCTCTCCACCCCCAACCTGCATGCACATACACATGCATGCACACGTTCTCTAGTAAATAAATCTTCAAAAAAAATAGGAATAGATGTATTTATAAATACATATATAAAATACCAACCAAGGGATGTCACCAAATTTAATGTGAAATATTAAAAGCATTCTTATTAGAGTTAAGAATAAGATAAGGATATTCTTTACTATTACCACATAGCACTGTTCCATAAGTATCAGCCAATACAATTTTAATAAGAAGAAAAGATATAAAATCTGAGAGGAGAGGTGCCTACATGGCACAGTTGGTTAAATGTCAAACTCTTGATTTAGGCTCAGACTCAGGTCAGGATCTCAGGGTGATGAGATTGAGCCCTGCAATGGTCTCCATGCTCAGTGGGGTGTTTGCCTGAGATTCTCTCTCCCCCTCTCCCTGTCCCTCCCACTCGTGCACTCTCTCAAATAAATAAATAAATCTGAAAAAAAAGTTCTGAAAGAAAAAAAAAATCGCTATATTCAAATTAGGTTAATTTTTACCTCAAAGACCAAAAATATTTACATGAAAAATTACAGCAGTGAGATAACTTAATCACTGGATACAAAGATAACATGAAGAATATTAAATTAATTGTATGGGGAGTACCTGAGTGGCTCAGTTGGTCGATTGAGCTTCCAACTCTTGATTTTAACTCAGGTCATGATCTCAGGGTCATGAGATCAAGCCCAGGGTCAGGCTCCACACCCAGTGGGGAATCTGTTTCTTTCCCTCTGCCCCAACCCCTGCTCACACGCTCACTTTCTCTTTCCCCCTCTCTCTAAAATAAATAAATAAATAAATAAATAAATAAATCTCTTTTAAAAATTAACTGGATGGTCAATTGGAGACAGATACAAAACTCTGCTTCCATCCAAAAACCAACTAACTACAGAGATTAAAAAAAAAAAAAGGCAAACCTACAAAGACAAGTAGAACACAGGAGAACTCAACAGCATCAGAAATGTTAGAAGGAAAAGAGAAGAGCATGGATTCGCTGCAACTCACTTAGAAGACCTCAAAAAGGTAAAACTTGAAACACCTAGTAAAGTTTTGAAATGACTGGATTACAACTGAAGTTAAAACCAGTAGTCAACACTCACTTGTCAAAAACAAAAAGTACCCTAATGGGCACAACATTTCACAAGAACAAGGTAACTGGTCCTATCAACAAGATAGCAGAGTTGGAAGTTCTAGATATGGATCCTTCCAAACAAGTAACCATTGAGTTAGACAGACTCACTAGAACTAACTACTTTAGATCCCTGGAACCCTAATGAACACTCATAACAACCAGAGGAGTGCTTCATGAAGAAGTTACTAATCATTCATAAGTGAGCAAAATGCATGGACCAGCAATCATTCCCCATTCCTCATTCCAACTTAGCTATGGGGATAGCATCCTACATTCCTGGAGAGTCTGGCTGGTCAGAGGATTTGCAGTGAGGAACATCTAAGAACTTTGGAATTGTATTTAGGGTGGTCTGAAGCAGATGTTTCTCTCGGTTTCAGTCTCTGGGCAGTAACAGCTTTCCCAGCAGCATCTATCAGATTTAAGGAGACACGAGCCTTTATTCTGGGTTTTCTTTTTTTCACCCAAACACTTTAGAAAATTTTTGTCAGGTCACTAGTTCACCAAAGGAATAATGAAACAGATCTTCACAACACACAAAGAAACAGAAAAGTAGGTCCTAATCGCAGAAATAGAAGAATTTGACAGAAACCATTCCTGGGAAATCCCAAATTTTGAAATAACTAGTCAAGACATTAAATCAACTATCTTAAATATGCAGAGTGAGCTAAAGGAAAGAACTGACAGAACTAAAGGAAATCAGAAAACAAGGCATAATCAAAATGAAAATACCAACACACACAAATTATTAAAAAGTAAACAAAAATTCTGGAGATGAAAAATATGATGACAAAAGAAAAATTCACTAGAGAGGATCAACAGCAGATTTGGACAGGTAGAAGAATCAATAATCTGGAAGACAGAGCAACTGAAAATACCCAATATAAGGAGTGGGTGGGGGGGGAATGAAGAGAGCCAAAAGGATTTATAAAACATAACCAAGCATAGCAACATATATGTATCATAAAGAGAACAAAAGGGACAGGAATAATAACTTAAAGAAATGACTGAAAACTTCCTAAATACAATACACATCCAACAAGCTTAGCAAACTCCAAATCAGATAAACTCAAAGATATCCACAAGACACATAATGGTCAACAAAGATTGAGAATTTTAAGAGAGAAGTCAGCATGCATGATAAATGCTCAAAATAACATTTAGATTATCAGCTTATTTCTCATTAGAAACCATGGAAGCCAGAAACTAGTGGGACAACATTTAAAGTGATCAACAACAAAAAATGTCAACTAAGAATTCTATATCCAGCAAAAAACTCCTCAAAAATTAGGGAGAAACTGGGGTGCCTGGGTGGCTTAGTGGGTTAAAGCCTCTGCCTTCAGCTCAGGTCATGATCTCAGGGTCCTGGGATCAGGCCCCGCATCGGGCTCTCTGCTCAGCGAGGAACCTGCTTCTTCCTCTCTCTTCTCCCTCTCTCTCTGTCTGCCTCTCTGCCTACTTGTGATCTCTATCTGTCAAATAAATAAATAAAATCTTTAAAAACAAATTAAGGAAAAACTAAGACATTTCTAGAGCAACAAAAGTAGAGGGAGTTCATACCTGCATGAAATGCTATCCTTCAGACAAAAAAAACACATTACAGAGTAAATTGAACCCATAAGAAATGAAGAACCTAAGTGAAATTACCTATATAAATCAAGAGAAAGCCAGTATTACTGTACATTTAGTTTATAATTACTTTTTTCCCTATGATTTACAAGACAAATAGATAAAACAACAATTGCCAGTATATGTTAATAAATACACATATAAATATATGAGAAAAATAAGGGGAAGAACAGAAATATCTAACTGTTGAGTGCACACTGCTGAAACTAAGTTGGTATTATTTCCAGTAAGTTGTAAATTTAAAATGATTCTAGGGGCGCCTGGGTGGCTCAGTGCGTTAAAGCCTCTGCTTCGGCTCAGGTCATGATCCCAAGGTCCTGGGATCCAGCCCCGCATTGGGCTCTCTGCTCAGCGGGGAGCCTGCTTCCCCTTCTCTCCCTGCCTGCCTCTCTGCCTACTTGTGATCTCTCTGTTAAATAAATAAATAAAATCTTTAAAAAATAATAAATAAAATGATTCTAATCTTTAAGGTAACCCCTGAAAAAAAAAATTTCAAACTACACAGTAAAGGCAATCAAAAGGGTACACTAGAATCAAGTTAACCAAACACAACAAAAGAAGGCAGTAAAGAAGAAATGGCGGGGAGAAGGGGAGAACGGGACATAAGACATACAGAAAACAAATAGCAAAATGGCAGAGGTGAATCCTTCCTTATTCATAATTATTTTAAATGTAAATAGGTTAAATTATATTACAAGACAAAGACTGGCAGATTAGATTAAAATAAAACGGGATCTATGCATATGCTGTGTAGAAGAGACTCACTTTAGGTACAAAGACACAAAGAGACTGAAAGTAGATAAATAGAAAATACACTCTGGGCAAACAGTAACCAGAGCAGTCAATACAGTAGATATTCAGGATCAGTAGACAGTCAGTAGATAATATCAGCAGGTATTCAGAAAGCAGGATCTCAGACAAAATAAACATTAAGTCAAAAAAGGTTATAAGATAAAGGAAGCCACTATATACTGATAAAAGATACAACCTATTAGGAAGATATAAAAATAATATATATCTATCTAACAAAAGAGTGCTCAGAATATATGAAGTAAAACTGCCAAAATTAAAAATAGTAGAAACAAAACCAGAAAATCAGAAATAGTTAGAAATTAAACACAAACAATAAAATAAAATACAAATAGAACTACAATGAGCAAGGAAATTAAATCAGTCATCAAAAATCTCCCAACAAAGAAATGTCCAGGAACAGATGGCTTCACTGATAAAATCTACCAAACATTTGATGAAGAATTAACATTGATCCTTCTCAAACTGGTCCCCCAAAACTGAAGAGAACACTTCCAAATTCATTCTACAAGGCCAGCATCACTCTGATACCAAATCCAGACAAAGACATTACAAGAAAACTACAGGCAAACATTCCTTATGAATATAGACGTAAAACTCAACAAAACAGTAGCAAATCAAAACCAGGAACATATTAAAAAGAATATATATCATGACTATGTGGGATTTACCCAGAACACAAGGTTAATTCAACTTAAGGAAATTTCTGACATGACAAAAGCCATATATAGAAAAATACATCACACTCAATGGTAAAAGATGGAACGCTTTTCTTCTAAGATTAGAACACATGAACAAATGCCTACTTTCATTACTTTAATTCAACATAGTATAGGAAGTTCTGGCCAGAGCAATTAGGCGAGAAATAAAAGGCATCCAAAGAGGAAAAGGAAAAAGAATGATTTCTGCAACAGACATTAATTTTTTTTTGTTTTTTTCCCTTTTTTTTTTAAGGGGCAATGGTGGGTAAGAGGGAGAAGGAGAAAGAGACTCTACACTGGGTCTGGAGCCGGACCTGGGGATCAATCTCACAACCCTGAGATCATGACCTGAACCAAAAACAAGAGTCAGATGCCTAACCAACTGAGGCATCCAGGCAGCCTGACATGACCTTAACTTAAGCAAAGTTTCAGAACACAAAATCAACATGAAAAGTAAGTTGCATTTCTACACACTAACAGGAGTAAGCCAAAAAGGAAATTAAGAAAACAATTCAATTTACAATAACATCAAAAAGAATAAAATACATAGAAATAAATTTCACAAAAGAGACTGAAAGACTTGTATTATGAAAACTACAAATCACTGCTGAATTAAAATTAAAGACACAAATAAGCGAAAAGATGTCTCATGTTCTTGGACTGGAAGATTAACATTAAGATAACAATACTGTGGGGCACCTGGGTGGCTCAGTGGGTTAAGCCTCTGCCTTTGGCTCAGGTTATGATCTCAGGGTCCTGGGATCAAACCCCACATCGGGCTCTCTGCTCAGCAGGGAGCCTGCTTCCCTCTCTCTCTGCCTGCCTCTCTGCCTACTTGTAATCTGTCAAATAAAATCTTTTTTAAAAAATGACAATACTGGGGCGCCTGGGTGGCTCAGTGGATTGGGCCGCTGCCTTCGGCTCGGGTCGTGGTCTCGGGGTCCTGGGATCGAGCCCCGCATCGGGCTCTCTGCTCTGCGGGGAGCCTGCTTCCTCCTCTCTCTCTGCCTGCCTCTCTGCCTACTTGTGATCTCTCTCTCTCTGTCAAATAAATAAATAAAATCTTTAAAAAAAAAAAAAAAAAAAAAAAAAAAATGACAATACTAGGGCGCCTGGGTGGCTCAGTGGGTTAAAGCCTCTGCCTTCGGCTCAGGTCATGATTCCGGAGTCCCTGGGTCGAGCCCCGCATCGGGCTCTCTGCTCTGCAGGGAGCCTGCTTCCTCCTCTCTCTCTCTGCCTGCCTCTCTGCCTAGTTGTGATTTCTCTCTGTCAAATGAATAAAAAAATATAAAATAAATAAATAAATAAATAAATAAATAAATAAATAAAAAATAAAAAATGACAATACTATACCTAAAGCAACCTACAGATTTAATGCAATCCCTATCTTTGATCCACATGGATCTCAAGGGATGAGAATCTTGAGAAAGAAAAACAAAACTAGAGAGGTCTCATACTACCAGATTTCAAAACTTATTATAAAGTTACAGTACATTAAAACGGCTTGCTGCTGACATAAAGACAAATATATAGACCAATAGCATAAAATAGAGAGCCCAGAAAGAAATCTCCAGATATTTGGTCCAATGATTTGACAAGGATGCCAAGACCATTCAATGATGAAGGACAGTTTAAAAAAAAAAAAAAGAAAAGAAAAGAAAACGCAAAAAACAAACAAAAAAAAACCAGACTAGAACCCTTACCTTATACCACATATAAAAATTAACTCAAAATGGATCAAATACCTATATTTAAAGAACTAAAACTATAGAACTCTTAAAACAGAGAGAAAGCTTCATGACTTTGGATTTGTCAATGATTTCCTGGATACAAGACATTAAAAACACAGGCAATAAGAGAAAAACTAGACAAACTGGACTTCATCAAAATTAAAAATTTTTTTTTTAATTTTATTTATTTATTTGACAGACAGAGATCACAAGTAGGCAGAGAGGCAGGCAGAGAGACAGGAGGAAGCAGGCTCCCTGCTGAGCAGAGAGCCCGATGTGGGGCTCGATCCCAGGACGCCGGGATCATGACCTGAGCCGAAGGCAGAGGCTCTAACCCACTGAGCCACCCAGGCGCCCCAAAATTAAAAATTTTTGTCCTTAAAGAAAAATACTGACATTCAAGATTACCCTACCCAGCAACGTTTTCCATCAGGACTGAAGGAGATAAAGAATTTTCCGGACAGTGGCACCTGGGTGGCTCACTTGGTCAAGCCTCTGCCTTTGGCTCAGGTCATGATCCCAGGATCCCAGGACAAAGTAAGAATTTTCCAAATAAACAGAAGCTGATGGAGTTCATCATCACTAGCCTGACCTTAAAGAAACATTAAAGAGAGTTCTCAAGCAAAAACAAAAGGACACTAATTATAACAGGAAAACATACGAAAATATAATTCACTGGTGAAGCTGAAAAAAATTTAGAATTTTTGTGCAAAAAACACCATCTAGAGAATAAAAACACAACTCACAGAATGGGAGAAAATATTTGCAAATCTCATATCTGATATAGGATTTATATCCAGAAAATATTAAGAATTCATACAACTCGGGGCACCTGGGTGGCTCAGTGGGTTAAGCCCCTGCCTTCGGCTCAGGTCATGATCTCAGGGTCCTGGGATCGAGTCCTGCATCAGGCTCTCTGCTCAACAGGGGGCCTGCTTCCCTCTCTTTCTCTCTGCCTGCCTCTCTGCCTACTTGTGATCTCTTTCTGTCAAGTAAATAAATAAAATCTTTAAAAAAAAAAAGAAAAAGAATTCATACAACTCAACAAAAGTAAGTAGAGACATTCCCCACCCCCAAAGAAAATGTACAAACAACTGATACACGCATGAAAAGATGCTCAACAAGCATTAGTTAGGAAAATGCAGATCAAAACCAAAAGATACCACCTCATATCCACAAGGATGGCTACTATCAAAATAAACAAACCATATGATACAGCAATCCCACTTCTGGGTACATGTCTAAAAGAAATGAAAGCAGTATCTCCAAGAGATATTTGCATATTTACATTCCTAGCGGTATGATTCAAAAATAGCCAAGAACTGGCAACCAAAAGTCCATGGGCAGATTATTATTGATAAATAAAATGTGATAGATACATACAATGATTATTATTCAGCCTTAAAAAGGAAAACCTATTACATGCTACAACGTGGGTGAATCTTGAGGACATTATACTAACTGAAAAAAGGTAAATACTGTATGATCACACTTACAAGAAGTATCTAAAGTCAATTCACACAAACACAAAGTAGGTTGGTGGTGACACCCACCACCAAAACAGAGTTTCAGTTTTTCAAGATGAAAAAGGTTGGGGGATTTGCTGCACTAAATGTTAATATACTTAACACTACAGAGCTATACACTTAAAAATGGTTGATACTAAATTTCATGATGTGTTTTTTGCAATTAAAAAATTTTTAAAAAGGAAGAAAACCACAATGACAACCACACTTCACTGCAATTAGGATGGATTTCTTTTTATAAAGAATAACAAGGTGAGTGGCTGGGTGGCTCAGTTAAGTGTCTGCCTTCAGCTCATGTCATGATCCCAGGACCTGGGATAGAGCTCTGCATCAGGCTCCCCCACTGCTTACGCTCTGTCAAATAAATAAAACCTAAAAGAGTAAGAATAACAAGACGAAAATATACAAAAATCAGAACACTCTGAAAGAAAAACTTTGAACACTTCTGCACTGCTGCTCAGAGCCATGTGAAATGGGGTACAGCCACTATGGAAAAGTTTGGGGGTTCCTCAAAAAGTTATACATAAAATCAACACATGATCAGTCAATTCCACTTCCTGGCAGATATCTAAAAAAAATGAACGCTAGGACTTAAATGAATACCTGTGAACCAATGTTCACACCAGCATTATTCACAATGGTCAAAAGGTAGAAACAGCCTGGGTGGCTCAGTGGGTTAAGCCGCTGCCTTCGGCTCAGGTCATGATCTCAGGGTCCTGGAATCGAGTCCCGCATCGGGCTCTCTGCTCAGCGGAGAACCTGCTTCCCTTCCTCTCTCTCTGCCTGCCTCTCTTGGGATTTCTCTCTGTCAAATAAACAAAATCTTAAAAAAAAAAAAAAAAAGTCTATTAACAAATGAATGAGACAAGCAAGATGTAAATACAAGAGATTATTATTCAGCCCTAAAAGGAAAAAAAAAAAAAAAAAGCCTGATACATGCTACAACATAGAAATCCTTAAAACCTTGAAAACATTATGATAAGTAAACTAATTCAGACTCAAAAGGGCAAAATTTTTCTGGTTCTACTTATTTGAGGTACCTAGAATAGGCAAACAAAAAAAGAGACAAAAGGTAGAACAGAAGTGACCAGGAGCTGGAGGAAAGGGGTACTGGGCACTATTGTTTAGTAAGTACAGGGATTGTTTGGATGATGAAAGTTCTAGAAATGGATAATGGTGATTAAAAAAAAAATTTGTGAATATACTTAATGCCAATGAACTGTACACATACAATTAGAAAAAAATGGGGATGCCCGGGTGGCTCAGTCAGTTGAGCATCTGCCTTCGGCTTGGGTCGTGATCCCGGAGTCCTGGGATCGGGTCCTGAATCAGGGACCCTACTTGGTGGGAGCCTGCTTCTCCCTCTCCTCCCTGCTTGTGCTCTCGCTCACTGTCTCTGTCACTATCTGCCTCTCTCTCTCAAATAAATAAATAAATAAAATCTTTAAAAAAATAAGAAAAAATGGAAAACTTTATGTTAGTGTATTTTATCAGATATTTATATGGGGAGAAAAAAACACAAATAAACACAATGATGAACTACCAAGAAAATATTTGCAACACACATCCAGGGGAAAAAAAAAAAAATCAAGGCAAAGAGATCCTATAGTCAGTAAGATAAACAAACCACCAAAGAATAAAGGCCAGGGCACCTGGGCGGCTCAGTGGGTTAAGCCTCTGCTTTCACCTCAGGTCATGAACTCAGGGTCCTGGGATCAAGCCCCGCTAGGAGTCTGCTCCCTCTTCTTTCTCTCTGTCTGCCTCTCTGCCTACTTGTGATCTCTTCTCTGTCAAATAAATAAATAAAATCTGAAAAAAAAAATAAATAAAGGCAAAAAAAAGGTAGTTTACTAGAAAAGTACAAATGGCTCTTGAATTTATGAACTATTAAGAAGAAATGTAAATTTAAATTCTAAAGGGACACCACTTTTTGCTTACACTGACAAAGATCAAAAGGTTCCTCCAAAATGTTAAAAACAGAACTACCCTACAATCCAGTAATCACACTAGGTATTTACCCAAACACAAAAATACTAATTCAAAAGCATATATGCACCCCAATGTTTATATAGCAACATTATCTATAAGAGCCAAATTTTCAAACAGCCCAAGTGTCCATCAACTAATGAATGGATAAAGAAGATGTGCTATATATATGTATGCACACCCACATGTGCACACAGGTATACATACACACACACTGGAATATCAGTCATAAAAAGGAATGAAATCTTGCCATTTGCAATAACGTGGATGAAGATAGAGTATATTATGCTAAGCAAAGTCAGTCAGAGAAAGACAAATACCACATGAGTTCACTCATATGTGGAATTTAAGAAACAAAGCAAATGAACAAAGGGAAAAAATAAAGAGAAGCAAACCAAGAAACAGGCTCTTAACTACCGAGAACAAACTGATGGTTACCAGAGGGGAGGGCTGTGGAGGGATGGGTTAAATAGGTGATGTGAATTAAGGAGTACACTTATGATAAGCACCAGGTGTTGTACAGTAGTGTTGAGTCACTATATTGTACACCTGAAACTAATATTACACTGTATGTTAACCAACTAGAATTTAAATAAAAACATAAGAAAAAAAGGATTAATAATACAGAAAGAGTCTCATACTACAAGCAGTATAAATTGGTACAACTTCTATGGAGGGCAACTCAAAAAAATATTTCTTTAACCAAGCAATTCCACTTCTAGGCATCCTTCCTATAGACATACTATCCGATGTTTTGAAGAACAAAACATAAAGGATATTTACTGAAAAGTAAAATGATTCAAACACCCTAAATTTCTCTCAATACACCACTGATAAACTGAATGATGATGGAGACGACACAATGAAATACACTGCAGTCCTGGAAACAAGGCAGCTCTAAATGTACTTACATACTAATACAGAACAACCTCTCATAAAAATTAAGTACAAACAAGGTACAGAACAATGGATAAACACAAACACCATACACACATAGAGAAGCACATACATACATACACACATGCATGTATAGATTATCTCTAGATAAATTTTTAAGAAAATGGGATGCCTGGAGGTGCCTGGGTGGCTCAGTGGGTTAAAGCCTCTGCCTTCAGCTCAGGTCGTGATCTCAGGGTCCTGGGATCGAGCCCCGGGTCGGGCTCTCTGCTAAGCGGGGAGCCTGCTTCCTCCTCTTTCTCTCTCTCTCTGCCTGCCTCTCTGCCTACTTGTGATATTTCTCTCTGTCAAATAAATAAATAAATAAATCTTTAAAAAAAAAAAAGAAAGAAAAAGGAAATGGGATGCCTGGGTGGCTCATTCAGTTAATGAAATGAAAAATATATGTACTATATATACATATGTATCTGTAACAAATAAAACAAAGAATTGATATCCATACTTTAGAAAGATCACAAACTGACAAAAATTGGGGGCACCTGGGTGGCTCAGTCAGTTAAGCATTCAGCTCAGGTCATGATCTCAGGGTTGTGAGATGGAACCTTGAGTCCGGCTCTGTGCTCAGTGGGGGAAACTGCTTGGGATTCTTTCCCTCTTCCTCTCCCACCCCCTTTGCCACCCCACCCCACATGAACTCTCTGTCTAAAATAAATACATTCTTTCTTAAAACTTAAAAATAAGGAGGCAAAAATTTAATTAATTTAATTTAATACGCAGTGTTCACACGAATGTGGAGAAACTAGAGGAAATGCAGTGAATATAGTAGGCCAGTGGAACATAATTTGACAGTTATTAGAACATACATGCACATATTCTGACTCAGCAATTCCTATTCTTACACCTGTTCTCAGAATTTCCCCCTAGGAAAAACAAGCATGAACCCAGAGAAAACTACTACACATATATTCTGTGTAGCATTATAATAAAACATTGCAAAAAGACTAAATGTTCAACAGAATGTCTAAACTACATTAAATCTATCACATGAAATATCACACCAGTTAAAAAAAAGATGTAACTCTTTATGTACTAACTCAAAAGATACCTAAGGCATACCACTAAGTGAAAAAAGCAAGCTGGAGAAAGATAGGTATAGTATACATGATTTTAAAAATGCACACGATATTACTATATAATTCTCATGGATACATATTAGTTTGTACACAGAAAAAAGTGTGAAGTAATCAACACTACATTGATAATACTACTACTAATCACTGGGGAAGTAAAGGAAGGGGCCCTTGACCAATGACTGATGACTTAACAGATAGATAATGGCCTCACAATGCTTACAATCTCACTACAAAAGTTTTGTTGTTGTTGTTTTTTTAAGATTTTATTTTATTTTTGTGATCTCTGTCTGTCAAATAAATAAATCTTTTTTTTTAAGATTTTATTTATTTATTTGACAAAGATCACAAGTAGGCAGAGAGGCAGGCAGAGAGAGAGAGGAGGAAGCAGGCTCCCCGCTGAGCAGAGCGCCCGACGTGGGGCTCAATTCCAGGACTCTGGGCTCATGACCTGAGCCGAAGGCAGAGGCTTTAACCCACTGAGCCACCCAGGCGCCCCCAAAAGTTTCTTTTTAACACACTGTCATCAGTTATCTAAAATAATGCTATGCTGGCTTTAAAACTGATAAAAATCGTTCATTAATATACTAAAAATCCACTCAAGGGTTATGAGAGAGTCTAAACAAAAATCCCTTACGGGGCGCCTGGGTGGCTCAGTGGATTAAGCCGCTGCCTTCGGCTCAGGTCATGATCTCAGGGTCCTGGGATCGAGCCCCGCATCGGGCTCTCTGCTCTGCGGGGAGCCTGCTTCCTCCTCTCTCTCTGCCTGCCTCTCTGCCTACTTGTGACCTCTCTCTCTGTCAAATAAATAAATAAAATCTTAAAAAAAAAAAAAAATCCCTGAAACAAAATCTAATAAATAAATCAATTACCTCATTCAGGTTATCTCTAGGGCACAGAATTTCTAGCTGTATGGAATAACTTATTTCCCACAGGACCACAATTTAACTGGAAGGTATTTCCAAGTAATTTTAACTTTCATTGTGGATCTCATCCATTCCTTTGATTTTAAATATTTTTTTTAAAGATTTTATTTATTTATTTGACAGAGATCACAAGTAGGCAGAGATGCAGGCGTGGGGGGGGGGGGGGAGGAGCAGGCTCCCTGCTGAGCTGAGAGCCTGCTCGATCCCAGGACTCTGGGATCACGACCCAAGCTGAAGGCAGAGGCTTTAACCCACTGAGCCACCCAGGTGCCCTTGATTTTAAATATTACCAATCCCCTAATCTCCTTAAGTTATCTCAATCAAGATGTTTCAAAGTCCTAAACTGCCTACTTCCTGTATCTAGTACTTTTAACTTGCTCTTTCGCTCATATCCGCACATTCCCCAGTCTGCCATTTAACAAAGCTATGTGTCTTGCTACTCATACCAGAAACCTGCGGGTCATTTTTAATTTCTTCTTTCTTTACTTACAACTATATCATCCCCAAGTCCTATCCTACTTCCAAAATAAATATTGAAACTGTCCACTTTGATCCGTCTCTTCTAATATACCTCTAGTCCTAAAAATTCACCATCATTTTTCTGCAGGACTGACATTACCTACCACATTCCCCAGAACACACTTTTACATGGCTTAGGAAAAAAAGTAAGATTTTTCCCTCTTCACCTGTAAGGTTCCTGCCAGATTTGATCCTGCCTACATGCTAAGCTTAATTTCAGCACTATTCTTCCCTGCCTTGCTCATTAGGCTTCTGCTAAACTAAGCCTTCTTTTAGTTCGTGGAGGTCCAAGACCCTCCTTGTCCCAAGGGGTCCTATGCACACAGTCTTCCTCTATCTGAAACAATCTCTTCAAACTTTTCAGTCTCAGTATAAACTTCACTTCCTCATCTTCTAAGGCAAGGGAAACAAAATCAAAAATAAACTATTGAGGGGCAACTGGCTGACTCAGTTGGCAGAACATACAACTCTTGATGTTGAGGTTGTGAGTTCAAGCCTCACAATGGGTTTAGGGCTTACTTAAAAAAAAAAAATTAAACTGAATGCAGGGACTACATCAAAATAGAAAGTTTCTGCACAGCAAAGGAAAAAACCAACACTAAAAGGCAGCCTTTGGAACGGCAGACAATATTTGCAAATGACAATTCTGATAAAGACTTAGTATCCAAAATATATAAAGAACTTATAAAACTCAACATCCAAGAAAGCAAATAAACCAATTAAAAAATGGGCAGAAAACATGAACAGACATTTAAAGACAAACACATGGCCAAAAGACCCATGTAAAGATGCTCAACATCCCTTATCATCAGGGAAATGCAAATCAAAACTATATCACTCTACACCTGACAGAATGGCTATCAATAACACAAGAAACAACAGGTATTAGTGAGGATGTGGAAAAAGGGAACCTCCTTGCAGTGTTGGTGGGACTGCAAGTGGTGCAGCCACTCTAGGAAACAGTACCGAGTTTTCTAAAAAGTAAAAAATGGAACTACCCTGGGGCTCCTGGTTTGCTCAGTATGTTAAGCATCTGACTTGGTTCAGGCTCACATCATGATCTCAAGGATGTGGGATCACGCCCCATGTCAAGCTCCTTGCTCAGCACAGTCTTCCTATAGATGATCTCCCTCTCCCTTTGCTTCTCCCCACAGTCATGCACGCCCTCTCTCTAATGTAACACTTTTTTTTTTTTAAGATTTTATTTATTTGACAGAGAGAGTGACAGCGCACAAGTAGGGGGAGCGGCAGAGGGAGGGGGAGAAGCAGGCTCCCTGCTAAGTGGGGAACCTGGCCCAATGTGAGGCTCGATTTCATGATCTGGGCCAAATGCAGCCTCTTAACTGAGCCACCCAGGCGCCCCAATATAACACCTTTAAAGAAAAAAAAAAATAGAACTACTCTATGACCCAGCAATCATGCTACTAGGTATTTACTCAAAGAATACAAAATACTAATTCAAAAGCACCCCGATGTTTATAGCAACACTATCTATAATAGCCAAATTAGGAAAACAGCCCGTGTCCACAGACTGACAAACGGAGAAAGATATGGTGTTTATGTATGTGTGTTACACACACACACACACACACACACACAGTATTACTCAGCCATAAAAAAAGAATGAAATCTTGCCATGCGCAATGACGTGGATGGAGCTAGAGAGTGTTATGCTAAATGTAATAAGTCAGTCAAAGAATGACAAATACCATATGATTTCACTCATATGTGGAATTTAAGAAACAAAGCAAACCAACAAAGGGAAACAATAAAGAGAGGCAAACCAAAGAAGAGACTCTTAACTACAGAGAACAAACTGATAGTTACCAGAAGGGAGATGGATGGGTTAAATAGATTAATGGGGGGTTGGGAGGGCCAGGGTGGTTCAGTCAGTTAAGTGTCTGCTTCAACTCAGGTGATGATCCCAGGCTCCTTGGGATCAAGTCCCACATCCCTCTCTCCCAATCCCCCTGCTTGTACTCTGTCAAATAAAAAATAAAATCTTTTAAAAAGTAAAACAGGTAATGGGGGTTAAGGAGTGTACTTGTTGTGATGAGCACCAGGTGATATAGAAAAGTGCTCAATCACTGTATTATAGACCTGAAACTAATATTGCACTGTATGTTAACTGGAATTTACATATAAACTTTACAAAATGAAAACAAATGTCACTCTCTCAAGAGCCTTCCCTATCAAACACTTCATTAACCATCTCTGGTCTAAGTAAGTTCTCCCTTATTATACTCACGTCATCACATACATTTCCTCAGCTGAAGTTATCCAGTCTGTAATTTTGTTTACTTGCAATCTGTATTCCCCATTAGACTGTGTGTTCCATGAGGGAAAAGACCTACGGTTTTATCGTCTACCACTGTATCCTCTGTAGTTAACATAATGCCTGAATAATTACTGAATGAATATTTTTCTCTAATAAAAGGAGGTAACAAATAACCTCTGTGAATTATTCTTTGGTTTTTTTACTGCAACCCCCCAAAACTTCCCCACAACTGAATTCTAGCTCTATCTCTCCCTCCCTTCCTGTGATCCACAGAACAATCATTTCACCCTTGAGCTTCAGTTTACCCATTATAAAACAGTAAATTAAAATAATGTTCTCAAAAGATGAAACAATAAAAATCTCTGCCCTGTGTCTTTCATCATGACTTTTTATTACCTCCAATTTCAATCTACATAATTAGTAACACGGCTTAATCTTAGATCCTAATAAAAAGTTATCATGCCCTATCCCTTTTTAATCCTTAACCAAAACAGCTAAATAAACCACTTCCTTCTCCAAACATAGTTTAAAATCTACAGTAACACAAGTAAACTTCAACCATGTATGTTAATTTGGAAACATTTATTTATTCTTAGAACACTTGGTATTTCAAATCTACGATCTAGCAAATGACTGTCTTTGATAACGAAATTTTCCCAGTGTTTTTAACATGACAGAATGAAGGGCTTTACAAAGAATACTTTGTTTATATGAGTTCAAAAGTCCCATGATTAAGACCCATCCAACCTAATGAAACAGTAAAACCTGCATCAATAAGCAAATGAGATCAATAATAACATATTTTAGGTTCATATCAAGATAACATATCAAGATTCAAAAAGGCTTCAGGTACTAAGAATCTATTTCTCCAATACAGATTTTTACTAAAGAAAAATCTACTCCCTTTGTTGCTGAGGACTCGAAACTCATGACAATTTTTTTTTTTCCTGAAAAGCACAAATTCACAAATTATGGGAGGAGGTTCACAGGGAGAGGAAAAAGCAGACTCCCCACTCAGCAGGGAGCCCAATCAGGGCTGAAGCCCAACACAGGCCTCTATCCCAGGTCCCCAGGATTATGACCTGCACCAAAGGCAGAGGCTTAACCAACTGAGCCAGTCAGGCACCCTCCTGACAATTTTTACCAGCATCCTCTCCCACAGGTATGGTCTTCAGATGTTCGTTGGTCTTAAAATGAAAGGAATACAAAGAAAACACAGGAGTATACCAAAGAAAACCTGCATTTTCTCCCCTTTGGTGGACAAATTACAGAAAATAAATAGACACTCCTACCCATCATATACAATTCAATGTCGGGTTTTTTTTTTTAAATATCTAGTAAATATGTACAACTCTGAAGCAAAGGCACGCAGTCTTATTTTAGTTTAACCCTTTTATTCAGCCTCTTCATGACTAGAGTTCTTTTTTTGTCTCTGAATTTTAACACATATCTAATAAAATAACAGTAACAGCTACCGTTTATAAAAGACACATTTGGTAGCATGATCGCAACTACCATAAAATTTACCTTATAATAGATACCTAAAATATGTTATTATCGCTAATACCCCAATTTGCAGATGCATAAAACTATTCTGTCAGCAGGTAGCTTTCCTATGTTCCGTCGCTGTTAGGTGTTAAACCAGAGTCTGTGCCCTAAGTCCACACATTATACCACACTATACCTCAATCCCTCAAACTGAGACTTACGAATTTTTCTAATTATATATTCTAATTACAATTATTCTAATAATTATATCTAATTATTCTAATACAACAAAAATATTCTAATACAACAACCACAAACGTTAATTAACTTAAGATTTTTTGCAACATAAGGATAGGGAAAGAATTACAAGAATGTCAGACTTGTGTAGAAAATGTCAGTTAATGATAATATACATGCAAAATATTAGTATGATGAATGGGCAAAAATTTTAAGAATACACATTTAAAAATGTAAACATCTCAAATAAAATGGGATTGGGGGAGCTTCCATTTTCAACATCACATTTCCTTAGTACTTTAAGATTTGAAGGGCATGTTTTATTTTTATAACCAAAATATTAAGAACTGCCCTGACATGCATGTAACTACTAATGTCTGTATATTACCTGTTATGCTTCATTGTTTATACTCATTCATTTATATGAATGTAAAATGAACACTGAGAACCTATTAAAAATCACATGTAACACATTTCCTAATTGATTTATTCTTTTTAAGGGTTTGCAAGCTTAGTTCCTATTTTGTTTCACAAGCCAACAAGAATCTCTCAAATTTTTACAAAGTGAGTAATGTGATCAGACAGGGCTTTATGAAAAATTAATCTGTCTGTAGACTGGAGTAAGGAATAGGATGAAAATTCCCTTGTAAACATAATTCCCTATTATTGAACACAATGGACTACGGTCAATGTATGAAACAAAACTATAAAGAGCTGAGGGCCTTAGGACGTAAAAACACTTAAAGGTCTCAACATTTGAGTCAAATGAGGGGAAATAAAGGAGATAGTCAGAAGTATAAGACCACATTAAGCGCACAGTCCCAGAAATCAAGAGTTTCATGAAATATTAAATTTCAAATGCTAGAGAATAAAGATGAAAAAGAAGCACTTTAGGATTTGACAAATCACTAGCAACCTCAAAAATACAGATTTGGCACAGTGTTGTGAGCACAAATCAGCAAAATTTCTTCTGAAAAATAAGGGGGAAACAAAGAAGTTAGGAGGAGTGGAAAGATTCTGCCGAGATTCTGAAGGATAGAACACGTTAGCATACTTACAGACTAACAAAGGAGCAGACAGAGAAAAATCGGTGAAGGGAAAAAATTCCTTCCCTCTACAATCTGATGAGCATTCAGATTGAGTCTATTTTACCAGTGGTGGCAAAAAAATTTCATGGTTGTTTGGTCAACTCAGTCAGATTAAGAATCTTAGCAGCTATTAACTAATCACCTATTGGCCAGTCACATACTCTGTATGATTTTTAATTTTTATCTCATAGCAATCACAGAAAAGCAGGCATTATTACACTCATTTGTCACTCATTTGTCAGATGAGTAAACCAAGGCTCAGAGATTAACTTACTATAGATCACAAATTGGTAAATAAATGATAAAGCAAAACTGGTTTTAACAATTTTATAGGGGCATAATTTTCATACAATAAAAACTTACTTATTTAGGGTTGCCTAATTCGGTTAGGCAAGCATCTCTTGATTTTGCTCTGGTCATTATCTCAGGGTCCTGAGAGCGAGCCCTGCAACAGGGAGTCTGCTTACGTTTCTCTCTCTCCCTTTCCCTCTGCCCCTCCCCTTCACTAGTTGGTTTCAGTACTCCTCTCTCTCTCTAAAATAAATTTTAAAATCTTTGTATTTATTCATTTTAAGTGAAAAGCCTAACAATTCTTTGTAAATTTATACACTTATGCAGTTATCACAATCTAGTTTAAGAAAATTTTTATCATCCAAAACTTCCCTCATAAGCAAGGGCAGATTTGAACCCGAATCTCTCTGGCTCTAAACTCATGTCACACCACAAAGGCCCTAGCAACATCAAGTAACAAAAATAATTTTTTAGGCAGAAAAAACTCAAATTAATTCCCATTAGCTCCCTGTCCATGTGAGGCACCAACATACCATTAGAACCACACCCACATTCCATGATCTCAGCAAATTCAAAAGTTTACTAAAATCTGGATATGCCTCATGCAAGTAGAGCAAAAAAAAAAAGTACAGATACTATGTGCTAAAACCAGCTGAGCAAGGACATAGGATGGAAAAATGTAATCTGTGGATGAAGAAAAAGAAAATAATAGAAACCAGGAGTTTGGGTCATGGAAGACAAAGACTTGAACAGAAGCTTTTCTTTGATAATGCAACATAAAACTGTTCAGATATAGAACGAAATGACTTACTAAGCAGAAATTAAAACTTATTTAAGAAATAAAACTATACAATATTAAGCGAGTCAAACAAAAACACACACACAAAAATAGAAACACGAAGTGAAACAACATTCATAGTAATTAAAGTTGTAAAGTTAAGGGGTGCCTGGGTGGCTCCGTCAGTCAACTAACTGCTGTTGGCTCAGGTCATGATCCCAGGGTCCTGGTACCAAGTCGCAAGTCTGGCTCCCTACTCAGCAATTACTAGCAGAACATAATTTTTATGATTACTTGATATTAATAAACATTACAATACATAAATTATCGAATAAATGATTTCTGCAATGCCCTGATTACCCTGAACTATTCTCAGTCTGGCCCAGCAGGCTCAATAGTCCAAAAAATACTACACTTTCTAGTCAAAAGACATGCCTTTTAGAAATGATTATAAAACTGTTCCATGATTACAAAAAAATGTCTCTAAGTTATGAAACCATAATTTCAGCTCCAAACTCTTACAATAATAAATCAGATAATATATCTATCTAGGTGAGTACAGCAAAAGTACTGGCATTGCCATAAAGTAAAAAAACTAAAGAATTTGTCTCATTGTATGTCACATTTTGTGAACTTTCTTCTGTCTGAAATCTGTAACTAAGCACCATAATCTTACTTAAAATTGCCATTTAAGTATTTTTCTTAACCAACCTAAATGTAGTTAGAAAGAAATGTTTAATCTAAGAATTGTAACATCTTTCCCAATTTTTTAATGAGGTTACAACAATTAATTCTACTAGTAAATTACAATTACTATTACATTACAATTTAATACTAATTTTAAATGAGAACCATATTAAAATATTTAATTTAAGAATAAAATATTTAGAACCTTTTTTAATGAAGCTATAGTTGGCATATAACATTGTATTAGTTTAAGTGTATTTCTTTCTAAGCTTTAAATCTGAAATTCACGTAACAAATTCGACCTTCAAATTTACTAGGAACACCAGGGGGAAAAAATCTAGTACACTCTGGAAAAGTAGGAGAAACCTGATCCTTGGCAGTCTATTGAGATTAAAAAGCATGGTTAAAACGGTAATGTAATTCTTCAAATACAAACAAAAACTAGACAACATGTAATAATGAAATACTCAAATCTTTTTTCTTATTATTACCTACTTACCCTAATATCCAAAGTTTACTCTCAAATCATTTCTTGTAATAGTAAGTATAAATACTTACAAGATAGTAATCAAATCAATAAAAATAAAATCCCAAAAGTCATATACTTCTTTCAATTTAAGGACCATGAATTTTTCTTAAATTTTGTTACTTCTAACTTTCAATGAACTGCTATTAAATTAAAAATAAAATAGGGGGCACCAATGAATTAAGATTCTGCCTTTGGCTCAGGTCATGATCTCAGGGTCCTGGGACTGAGCCCTGCATTGGGCTCTCTGCTCAGTAGGGAGCCTGCTCCCCACCCCCACCCCCCGCCACTGTCTGCCTCTCTGCCTACTTGTGATCTCTCTTGTCAAATTAATAAATAAAATCTTTAAAAAAAATAGTACTAAGAACAAATTCCAAACAAGTCATGTGCCCAAGTGATTTCATAAACCTTCCTAAAACATCTTTTTTAAACTCCACAACCGATTTTCCCATTGGTTTACAAAAAAATATTTTGCAGTTCCAAAGTGTTATATTAACACTTGATGCAAAAAATTAATTTTAAAATATACAATAAAACAACAGATATGCTCACAATCCAAATTTTAACACATTTAAGATGACCAATTTATCTTGTTACCAAGTTTGTGTCTGGTGCTGGCCCTTATAATTTCCTTACCATTTCTATTTTAATAATAGAAACCTAAGATTCCAAACTGACTTGTTTATAAAACAGGTTGCAGATTAAAAAAAAAAAAAATGTGCAACTCCAACTATGTAAAACAGAATTTTCTTGCTGGTATATAACCAAAATAAAAAATAAAATACAATGTTACCCAGAATCCCAAAGTTAAAAATTATGGATTTATCCAACAGCAGTTTTTTCCACTGACAACCTTATAGGTCTTACATATTAGAGTTGTGCATAAGAACTTTTAGATTTGAATAGTTCAAAGTCCTATTAAAGACTAAAATCCTAATTCCACTGTGACAGGAATAGAAGAAAATTAAACAAATGAAATTAAGAAATGGAAAATGCATGGAGTCAAAGTAACTTAAAATGCCCTACACAAACACTATTTGAGAATCCAGTGGGAGAAAACATTTGCATTTGGGCTCATCTAAAAATATACACACAAATTGAGTATGTCAAAGTCTTCTTAAAATAAATGTTATTCAATATAACATATATATTAATAGGTAATGGGGCAGAGACATATTAATGTCTAGAAGAAAAAAATATAAAATTTCTAATTATACCACACCTTTTCACAACATAGAGCACCCAATATTTCATACATACTCTTTCCATCACAGTAATACTACAGCATCTGATTTTAAGACTCATTTCATCTCAAATGCATTGTTTATGTACTTTTGTACCTCAAAGGCAAAACAGAATAATCTTTAAGAGAAGAACACTGCTGGAGTGGCTGGGAGGCTCAGTCAGTTAAGTGTCGGACTCTTGATTTCAGCGAGAATCATGAACGTGGGGTTGTGAGATCCAGTCCTACAATCAGACTCTGCACTGAGAGTGGAACCTGCTTAAGATACTCTCCCTCCCTCCCCCTCTTAATAAAAAACAAAACAAAACCAAAAAACCACTGTTGTAAAAAGACAATACGTCAAGTTCTATATCCATGCAAAATTCTGAAATATTTACATGTCAGCATCTGTGTGGTATCTGAGTGATTCAGGGTTGTCTCACCACATGAGGTATAAAAAATTCTGCCCCATGAGATTATGTAACATTGAAAAGTAGAAATCACCCTGTATCTTTTCCCCAAGTGTTTAATAAGAGGACAGGTAGGGAGCGCCTGGGTGGCTCAGTCTGTTAAGCATGGGACTCTTGGGTTTTGGCTCAGGTCATGATCTCAGGGACATGAGATCAAGTCCCAAGTGGGGTTCTGCAATTAGCTCAGAGTCTGCTTGAGATTCTCTCCCTCTGCCTCAACCCCCACTTGTGCACACATGCACTCTTAAGCATTAAAATAACTTTTTTTAAATCTTTAAAAATGACAGCGTGGGGCGCCTGGGTGGCTCAGTCGTTAAGCGTCTGCCTTTGCCTGAGGTCATGATCCCAGGGTCCTGGATGCCCACTGGGCACCTTACTTGGTGGGAAGCCTGCTTCTCCCTCTTCCACTCCCCCTGCTTGTGTTCCTCTCACTTGTGCCTCTCTCAAGTAAGTAAATAAAATCCTTAAAAATAGTAATAAAATGTCAGGCAGGAGAAGGGGGATACATACTATAAGGATGCACTAAAGAAAGACGCTATAAATATAAAAGAGTACTTTTATCTGCTGGAACACTTCATATATACACATAAAAGCACCTAACTCACACTAAGTGCCCAATAATAAGTATAACAAAGAACTTATTTATTTAGTCAAGGTCAATTAAATCATCAGGTTATCTTCATCTTACTGTCTGGCATGCTAAAGCACCATTAGTTGGTCTTTTTAAACAAAAGAATTTTAAATTCTGAGCTAAATCATTAAGCATAACAAGGACCACATTTTAGTATTATCAAAAAGAACCATGGCTTTCAAAATTATATTTGTGTTGACATTACATATAGTCCTGGTTATACATTTTGTATGTCCTCATCTCCAAATGTCTATTAAATATAACCAATTACCAACCTTTCCCCTATCAACATCACAATTAAGAACAAAGAAAAAAATCTGAGAAAGTTAAATTTTTTGTGCAAATACGTGGTGATAAAATAAGTATTGCCCATCTATGTGGAAGATCTGATCCTTGATCCATTACATCAATGACTTAATCCCTGAAGAGCCTTAAATTCATCAGACAATATATTCATTCAAGTTGCAGTATTTAAGAGAGACTCTGTACACAGACTTACTCAAAAGAATATATTACTTCTGATACAAATAGTTTTTTTAAGATTTTATTTTTGTGAGTGAGCGCGGGCATGCACACACACACCAGCAGTGGGAGGAGGGAGAAGCAGACTTCCTGCCCGATGTGGGGCTCAATCCCAGGACCCTAGGTCATGACCTCAGCCGAAAGCAGATGCTTACCCAACTGAGCCACCCCGTCGCCCCTCAAATAGATAGTTTTTAAATAAGGCATAACTGCAGTTCTATAATTTTTTTTAAAAGGTACTCAGTAAGATTCAAACATTTGCTATCTATCTACCTGTTCTCTAGGAGAAGATAAGCTGAAAGGATTCTAACCTTGGCTTTTTCATTGTTTCAATTTCCAAACGTATAAAGCCAGTACATACTTTAAAACAGGACAGCTTAGTTGCTGAACTCAGGCCCCTTAATCAAACTGCTTGTTTGACACTACTATTACTACCAGATACCTCCCTATGCCTCTGTTTTCCCCTCTACAAATTAGAAATAAAAACGGTACATGTATCACTAGTCTCTCTAACAATATCACACTACCACAGAGTACTTTTTTGTGAGGATTATATTACTTAATTCATTTAAAAGTCAGTCTGGATATGTGTTGATAATTATAAAATGTAAATGACCGAAACACAAAGGTTCAGAATGTTGTCCTCACTCATTAAATTTAACTTTCCATAATAAACTTTTTTTTAAACTTAGAATTGTACTGGCATACAATGAGGGCTCAACATGTGCCACTTTTATTTGTCTGCAGGCTACTTGCTAAAACTAAAGGAAATATTACATGAAAGTGCCTAGAATGTTGTGTGTTAAAATTTAAGTTGCCGTCCTCACATCATATTTCAGATCAGTATTCAGCAAAATATTCATCATCTATTAATTATCTTTTGATCCATTTGGGACTTAATATTTAAGCATAAGCTACTATATTTATGACTCACCTCTGACAAAGAGCTACAAGTTACAAGGTACAACTGTCAATGAGATACAATGTGTCCAGAGCTCAGGAAATACACTGTGTCCAGAGTGCTAGCTTCACCGGTATTTTGTAACTAATCTCAACTGACAGAAATTTTGACTGGTTTTGTTTATTTTATTGTCTAGCATATTATAAGGCTGCTCCTCAAAACCAACAAATTACAAGCATTAAACAATAACTCAGGTGACAGAAGTCATTCAAGAATGACTCAAGTGAAGACTAATCAACACAGAAGATGGACGACCAAGAGATTATCTGGAGCAGTGGAGTGGTGTAATCTGCATAGTAGCTAGTTACCTAGTTGGATAAACTAAAGTACTAGAAGAGTTGATTTCATGCCCTTTCCTAAACAAAGTCATGAAAGAGATCTACCAACTATGAACCCTAAGAGTCTTTTAAATCAGACACAAACGGAAAGTCAAATGATTGTATTTTTCCAATACCTACAATCAATTATCCATTGTAAAGGAAGAAAAAGTGTTAAAGATGGTTGCATGCATAGCATTTAAAACGAAATAACTTCAATTCCCACTTTGGAACTCTAGAGGGCACCAGAAATATGCCCTCCTTGCACCACCCCTCCTCCCGGGTAACGTGAGCAGCTGCAGGAGCCCGTCGTCTGGTTGCTGAGGTTGGTATTGCAGCAGCAGGAGAGATGTCTGCAGCGGTGGAAACAGCAGCGCCCACTCCCAGCTGCCTCACCAGCCATTACCCAGGCTTCACCCCGGGGGCAGCTGCCACCCAAGGGAAAGCTCCTCCCCCTCAAAACAACGGGGACAGACAAGTCCCATGGCTGAACCCCTACAACCTGACAACGTCCTCTAAGAACAACACATTAGGGGCGAAGGACTCACAATGGGGGTGTTTTCCTCACTTTCTGCCAAAGATGCACCAACTGGGGTTGAAGGCGATTCGTGGTCCTGGGGTAAGAGGAAAAATGAAAAATGGATCAAGAACATCAACCATGTGGGAAAACCGAGCCCTTTCCACCAGGAGGAAGACGATAAGGGAGTAAGAGGTCAAGGAGGTTTGGCCCTTCTATTATTACTCCCCAGCCCGCAACCAGCAATCCCCTCCTACGTAAAGTAGAGGAAAACCACGCAAAATATATATCTGGGAACAAAACCCACGTGAAAAGCAAAATCTGGAGGGAGGAAGCTGGAGGGCACCAAGCCTGCTACTGGGAAGGGGCGGGGGGGGGTGGGGGGAGAGGGGGGAAGGGCAAACGTTGCCTCGACGCCAGCAAGGGAATTGTATTCCCTCCTAAATTTGCCCACCCAGCGTTATCCCCGTCACTCTCCGCACCAATTCGGAGGTAAGGGGCGGCTCACGTCACCGTCGGGGTGCTATCTCCCATATTTGCCCCAAGCAGTTGCCCTGGGCCCAAGACTTGCCCCCCCACCCCCCAGCTTGCAGTCGGCGACCGGCAGCGCTGCCTCCCCGTCCGCCATTAGAGACCCAGCCAAACAATACGTGAGGAGCAAGAGCCGCGCAACGCAGCCCAGGGAAAAGAAGAGCGACAGAGGGGACCGGGTGGGGAAAGAGGCAGCACCCGCGCCCCGAAAAACTTGGGGACCTCAGACTACCGCGGAGACGGTGGGAGCGCAGCCCGGAGAGCGGGAGAACGAACTGAAGCGCCCCTCCCCCCACCCTTCCACCACCACCACCACCACCACCACCCCCCCCCGCAAGAAAGAAAGGAAAAATACCCCGCGACCTCCCACAGCCCCGACCCGGGCAGCCCCCGCCACCCGAGCGACCCCCGCCTCTGGCGTCCTCCTCACCCAGCCCTCCCGGCCTCGCCCTCACTCTCGCAGCCCTTCGGGCCGCACGCGAAGACGCCTGTGACATGAGCGGAGCCCGGAGCAGCCCCCGAGGCCCCGACGCGGCAGCGGCAACCGCGGCCGCGCCGCGGGGTATTAATCCCGGGTCGGTGGGAGGCTCCGGAGGCTGCCCTCACCCATCTCCGCCTCCCCAGTCGCCTCCGCCTCCGCCTCCTCCTCCCAAGGCTGAGCTGCTCCCAGCCACCCCCACTATCGGCGGACCTGGACTGGAAAGACATCGGGGATAAGCCTCACCCGGTTCTGGCTGCGGCTCCGCGGAACGAACCTCCCCTCCCCCGGCCCACCCCCCCTTCGGCAACACGCACAACTCCGCTCGGTCCAGTCCCGGGTTTAGCGCTGGTGAGGAGGAGGCGGCGGAGGAGGCGGCGGCGCGGCCGAGCCCGGGAAGGCCCCGCCCTCCGCACACTTATTGGCTGGCTGGAAGGGCGGGCCGGGACGTCTCGGGGACGTCCATTGGCTACATCTGCCTTCCTTCAGGACCCCCCCACGAGGGGGTGGTCCGGAAGGCCGTCCATCAGGCGCAGACCACACCCCCCGGCCTTGCCATTCCACTCCCTCCTCCGCCGGCTCTCTGCCCTCGGCCGCGTCCCCTCCCCTCCTTTCCCCCGCCTCCCACCCCGCCCCCACCCCCAGGTCCGTCAGGGTCAGGCAGCCCGAGTTTTGCTGCCCGCTGCACCGGCCACCGGCTGGGTATCTGGGGGCCCAGGGTGCTCTCCAGAGCCCCGCACAGCCCGAGGGACGGAGGCCGTGGCCAACGCCTGCCCTAGCTCGGGCCTGGGCGCCCAGGCCTCTGGAGCCGCTCCCAACGACCCTGCCCGAGGAGCGACGCGGCCTCGATGTCCCCAACGCCCTCCCTGTCCAATGCCTGAAGCCCCCCGTGAGGGGCGAGCCCGGGCAGGGGCTAGAGCGAGGCAAAGTGGGAGGTCGGGCAGCCCGTGAAGTGGAGTTCCCGAATGTGCCGAGGGGAGTGGGAACACTTCCACCCTCGCCTCACCCCCGTGGGGAATTGTCCCCCCACCTCCCGTCATGGCTGCAGGAGGAGACGACGTCCTCCATTTTGTCGGGACTGCTGTGGGAACTTGGGACCAATTCAAAACCAAACCCCGTGGGGCTGGGAAACTTGGCCCCGCGAAGCCCCAACTGGGCTCCGCCATTCGTCCGAGGGGATAGCCCTTGATTCCAGCGTCTGCGCCTGAGGGGCCCTTGGGGGACGGGTGCCACGGTGGAGAGACCCAGACGCCGCTCCCCGCCTCCATCAACCAAGATGGAGGAAACTGCTGGCTCCCCTGGAGCTGGGCTCCCGCCTGTTGGAGGGGCTGGAGCCTCCCCTCGGTGTGTCCTGCGGCGCTGCCGTCGTCCTCTCCGCAGCCTCTTTCGGTTGCCCTCCCCCAGCCTCTACCCAGCCTCTCCACTGCCTTCCACCACCTCCTGGTCCTCAACGGTTGATGGAGACTCCACTCCACAGTCAGCTCAATCGCTTCGCCCAACCAGGGCCCGCCCGATTGCGGGGAGCGAGCGAAGGTGCGGAGTGTTGCGGCGCGGCCCGGGGCGGGCGTGCCGGGGAAAGCCACATCGACGATGGGGCTTCTCTTTTGTTCATCGTCTACACCTACGTCTTTGGCGCACGTCATGGTGCTGTGCAATTTCCAAGATTCCATGTAAAGATGAAAGTGAGGCTTCTCTCGTCTCACCCTAGCGGTTGTTAGTGGCATTACACTTGATGGTGTTGGGGAAAGAAATGGATGGATAAATGAGACCTCTCAATTCCACGGTTATCTAACACCGCTGCCTATTAATAAATAGACGTGTGAGGTTACAACTTAAAGTTTTACACGATGACGATGAACATGAGGTTTTTAATGAATTAATCTACTCAGTAAAAACTGATGTTGAACGGTTTTAGATGCCGCTTACACAATGTAATCCAGTAGAAATTGAGATTCATTCATTCACTATGACTTAAAAAAATCAATCCTAACACCTAGAGCTAAATGCAATAAATAAACTACTCTTTGTTTAAGTTGAAGAATATCCAACATGTATTTCAATGAGCTTTCTCAGAATGGTATTTTATTTTTCAGTAGATATTTTATTTCACAACAAAATTTGTCAGTATTCTAATACAATATCCTTGTAAGACTTTGTATTACACAGTAATGGTTGGGGTTTGTTTGGGGTTTTTTTGGATTTTATTTATTCATCTGAGAGAGAAAGCACAATCGGGGGAGCCCGGAAGGAGCGGGAGACTGAGCAGGAAACCTGACTCAGGGTTCCATCCCAGGACTCTGAGATCATGATCTGAGCCAAAGGTAGTCACTTAACTGAATGAGCCATCCAGATGCCCCTTACATTGACATTTTTGATGTCACTATCTTCACAACAGAAATCTCCTCTATTACCAAATACAGGGCAACATTGTAATAATTCTGTGAAAACTTGGACCATCCCTTTTTTCAACTTAGACCACAGCAGTAAGTACTGCACCTTAAATTGATAGTTGGAAGGCTTGAATAGAGAAACTTCCCAATAAGCTCTGTCATGGACTTAAATGCTAAATCAGATTTCCACATGTTCAGTTTGAGGAAGTTTTACGCTGCTATCAATTCCCTGGCATTACTGCCATTTTATAATCAACAAGAATAATATTTACGGTAAAATATATTATTCACATTTCGTATCCCTTCATTTAAGTCTTTTTCCAGGAAAATGTCCACTGGGTTCCCTGCCTAATACCAGGGAGAAATCTAGTTGAGAGGTAAGAATGGGTAAAAAAACAAGTCATATTTTTGTCATAATTTAAATAAAAATTATACTTTATACAAAAGTACTTTAAAAAATAAATATTTGAATATTTATACCAGTATTATTCATAATTTCCATAAAGGTGTGAACAACCCAAATGTCCATTAACTGATGAATGTATAAACCAAAAGTGGTATATCTATACAATGAAATATTTTTTATTATTCATCCATAACAAGGAATGAAGTTCTGGTCCATACCATAACATGGATGAAACTTGTAGGCATTATTCCAAGAGAAGTAATCACAAAAGACTATTTTTTGATAACTGATTATGTGAATTGTCCAGGCTAAGCAAATGTATAGAGACAGAAAGTCGATTATTGGTTGCCTAGGCCTAGGGAAGTGGGAAGAGAATGGAGAAATAAAAATGTCTAATATTGGCTGTAGTGATGGTTGGACAACTCTGAATACAATCAAAACATTGAATTGTTCACTTTAAGTGGGAGAACTGTATGGTACGGAATTATAACTCAATAAAGCTGTTATTAAAAATGTGTGTCTGGGGGCGCCTGGGTGGCTCAGTGGGTTAAAGCCTCTGCCTTCGGCTCAGGTCATGATCCCAGGGTTCTGGGATCGAGCCCCACGTCAGGCTCTCTGCCCCGCGGAGAACCTGCTTCCTCCTCTCTCTCCCTGCCTGCCTCTCTGCCTACTTGTGATCTCTGTCTGTCAAATAAATAAATAAAATCTTTTTAAAAAAATGTTAGAAGTTGCTAGAACAGTATATCTTGAAAGTTCTCATCACAAGAAAAACAAATGTGTAACTGTGTGGTCATGATATTAACTAGACTTATGATCATTTCTCTCTCTCTCTACATATAAATAAAATCATACAATCTATCTATCTATCTGTCTATCTATCTATGGAAACCAAGAGCTCACCAGTAATTAAGGTGCAATATAATAGCTCTTCGGAGCACAGCTTAGGAGCCGTAATGTCAAAGTTTGAATTCTGGCTTTTTCCACAACTAGCTGGGTGATTTTAGAGATGTTTTAACTTTCTAAGCCCGAGACACCTGCGTGGCTCAATCTGTTAAGTGTCAGCCTTTGGCTCAGGTCATGATTGCAGGGTCCTGGGATGGAGTCCCAGATCAGGCTTCCCGCTCAGAAGGGAGTCTACTTCTCCCTCTGCTCCTCCCTGCTGCTTGTGCTCAATAAATAAAATCTTTAAAAAAAAAAAAAAAACTTTCTACACCTAAGTTTTAACATGTATAAAATGTAAGTGTAATTTCACTCTCACAGAGTTTTGGGGCGGGGAGATTCAATAGGCATACACATCCGAAGCTTGCACCTCACGCTTATAAGGACCTCAAAAATATTAGCTATTTTTTATTATTGATAACTGACTTAGTGGAATATTTTTTAAATTCTTTATAATATTTTGTGAGGAAGAGAAACATAATTATATCTCTATCATCAATACTATGCTAGTGTATAATCCAAAAAAACATGATCATAATAATCATTATCATCATTGCAAAGCTTGGAAGAAATGTACTTTAAATCAAAGTCTTTTATTTTTCTTGGAAAGGAGTTTAGTATAATCTCATAGTACATCTCATGTTCCTGCTATGGATAGTAGGATATTAGAAGTCCAGAAAAAAGAATTGTTTTGGGGTTGGGAATTGGAGAGCTAATGTAGACTAACATTTTAACTTTCACCATTGAAAAGGGAGAAAGAAAGCAATAGTTTAATCATTGAAGCACTGAAGAAAATTTTCTGTGGGAAAAGGAACAAAAACTGAGAGAAGCTCAACATGGCTAATTGCTATATAAAATGTATGCCTGGGTAGAGTGCTTCTAACGTAATTAAACAAAAATAATATTAAATAAAAATTGTTAGTTTTAGCATGTTTGACTTTTAATAATTTGCTTATACTGAATGATATTTGATATAGCAATCAAAAATCTTAATAATGTTGTTCTGCCACTGTGAGAAAAGGTGAAGTCCTGATAAATTAAAATAAGTCAATTATACAATTTTACTTAACAAATTGCTTGTGTAGTATTTATAGTGCCAGGAATTGTCTGTGTTCATTGTTAATAATAACATATTATCTCTTAAAAACTCTATGAAGTAGTTAATATTACCATCCCACTTTTACAGATGAGAAAACTGAAGTAAAAGAAGGTTAGGGAGGCAAGGCACCTGGCTGGCTCTGTCCATAGAGTGTGCGACTCTTAATTTTGGGGTTGTGAGTTCAAGCCCCACGTTGGGTGTAGAGCTTACTTTAAAAAAATAAATAAAATGAATAATAAAAAAAAAAAACGTTGAGGAAATTATTCAAGGTCACGTAGCTACAAAGTGATGGAGAGAGACTCACAGCCCTAGGATTCTTGGCTCCATAGTCTGTACTCTTAACTACCTCATCCTGCTGCCTCACCAGGAGAGTCCACTCCTAATTCATCTCTTAAATATGTCATCTTAGATAATTTAAAACACAGCACAAAATAATACATTCTGGAGCAGTGGCTTATAAACCTTTTTGACCATGACAATAACTGTTATATGTGTTATAGATGGAGACCAAGTACAAACCCACCTATATTCATTACTAGATAACTGAAGTTACATAGAAGAATTATGTCCTTTTTAACCTCAGATGGATTTCAATATTTTCTATTCTAGTCCATTTAAATCTAGTCTATACTGTTTTCTTCCCTTTTTAAAAAAATAAACAGTGGTTTCAACCCTCCAAATTGATTTCATGGTTTCCAAGCTGTGGTTTGAAAAACACTATTCTAAAGAAAGCAAATCATGGATAAAATCAAGTTCTAAAACAGAAGTAAAAGCACAAGATGATATCAGAAACTGAGTAATCTGGAATGAACTATAAGTTGAAAAACTCATTTTTAAAAATAGACATTTAAGCTGCCATTCTTCCTAAATATATGAGTTCCTTATTCCTTCCCAACAACATGCTTTACACTTCATAAAACTGTAATGCAGCCAATTAACAAATGTCTCTGGAAAAGCAATGTGATGATTTAGAAAAGAATGAAGAGCTGGAGTGGATACTGATTCCACCATTCCTTACCTTTGTGACCCTAGACCTTTCTGAGCATCAGTTTCTTCTTCAGTCAAATGAGGGAATTGTACATAATATGCCAGTGAAGGAAAATCCACTTTTCTTTCCTTATCGTCTTCTCATTCCCTAGAATCCCAACACCTCCAACCAATACTTTCTTACTTGTCCAGCTCATTATGAACATTCTCGTCCCCTCATCTCAGTTCCCATGGCTATTTTATTAAACAATAAAATATGTTCACCCCTATATTCTTAAAAAAAATTGCTCCTCGCGCCTCCTTAGCTCATTCACACTGGAGTGTGGGGACCCATCATGTTCCTCATTTTATCTCCCAATAAGCCTTGCCAACTCAAGTGCCTTTGAAACTTTATAGAGGTACTCACTGGAAAATAGAAGAAAATTTTAAAAGAAAATATTATAAATATTACATTAGATGATTATGGAGGTCCTTTCCAGCAACTCAATTCTACGCTCTTACAAGATCATAAGCTGAAAATAATGATTTAAAGCTTAATTTTTACCCATTATGGATTCCTCCTATTAACAACTATTATTTTTTTTAATATTTTATTAATTTATTTTACAGACAGAGGTCCCAAGTAGGCAGAGAGACAGGCAGAGAGAGAGAGAGAGGGAAGTAGGCTCCCTGCTGAGCAGAGAGCCCAATGCGGGGCTCGATCCCAGGACCCCGAGATCATGACCCAAGCTGAAGGCAGAGGCTTTAACACACTGAGCCACCCAGGTGCCCCAACAACTATTATTTTTTTTAAATATTTTATTTATTTATTTGACAGGCAGAGATCACAAGTAGGCAATGAGAGAGAGAGAGAGAGGTAGAAGGTAGAAGCAGGCTCCTCGCTGAGCAGAGAGCCCAACGCAGGGCTGGATCCCAGGACCCTGAGACCATGACCCGAGCTGAAGGCAGAGGCTTAACCCACTGAGCCACCCAGGCACCGCAACAACTATTATTTTTTAAGTTTATATACAAGGTAGTAATTCTGCAAGACGTTAAAACCTAAAATTAATTGGATTTAATGTATTTATTACGTTTTGAATTTATTACCATTTTGAATTTAACATATTTATACTTTTAATTTTTTTCCTGTTTCCATGGACAAGAAATACACTCGGTGGAAAAAAACAAACAAATAAAAGTTGAAAAACCTGAAAAATTCAAAGGAAAAAAATTCCAGTAATCCATACACCCAAGGATAGTTATTGTTTTTAAGATTTTATTTTTAAGTAATCTGTACACCCAAGATGGGGCTCAAACTCACAACCCCAACATCAAGAGTCACGCACTCTACTGACTGAGCCAGGCAGGCGGCCCAAACCCTCCTTTGCTATTACTGTTTTTAGGATTTTATTTTTAAGTAGTCTCTGCACCTAAGCTGGGGCTCAAACTCACAGGCCTGAGAAGGCTAACTATCATTAACGTTTTATTCAACAAGCCTTATTTTTTTTTAAGATTTTATTTATTTATTTGACAGACAGAGATCACAAGTAGGCAGGGGGGTGGGGGAAGCAGGTTCTCCGCCAAGCAGAGAGCCTGATGTGTGGGTTGATCCCAGGACCCTGGGATCATGACCTGAGCTGAAGGCAGAGGCTTTAACCCACTGAGCCACCCAGGCGCCCCAACATACCTTATTTTTTAAAGCAGCTTTCGATTCACAACAAAACTGAGCAGAAAGTGCAAAGAATTCCCATAACCCTCCAGTCCCCACACATGCATAGCCTCCACCACTCAAAACATTCCACACCAGAGTGGTACATTTGTTACACTGGATGAAACTACACTGACGTATGGTACTCACTCAAAGTTCATAGAGTTCACTGAGTTCATTCTTGTGTTGCACATTCTATGTTTTGCTAAATGTATCATGACATATATCTACCATTATAGTATCATTTAGAATAGTTTCATTATGCTAAAAACCGCCTGTGCTCCACCTTCTTATCCCTCCCTGCACCTTAACTCATGGCAACTTCTCACCTTTTTATTGTGTCCATAGTTTTGTATTTCCCAGAATATTGTATGGTTGGAATCATACATTACTATAGTCTTTTCTAATTGGCTTCTTTCACTTAACCTAAACATTTAATGTTTTTCCATTTTTGTTTTTGTTTTTTCTTCTGACTTGATAACTCATTTCCTTTTAGCACCGAATAACATCCCATTGTCTGGATAGACCACAATTTATCCATTCACCTACTGAAGCACATCTTGGTTGCTCCCAAGGTTTGGTAATTAAGAATACAGCAGCTGTAAAGTCCATGTTCAGGTCTTTATGTGGACATCGGTTTCCAATTCATTGGATAAATACCAAGGAATGGGATTGCTGCATATTATAGTAAGTTTAATTTTATAAGAATCTGCCAAAAGACCTTGAAAATTTGCACTTCCACCAGTAATGAATGAGAATTCTTGTTCTATAACCTTACCAACAATTGGTGTTGTCAACACTTTGGACTTTCACCACTCTCATTTTACATTGTTCTACAATGTTTTACATTGTTAACATTTAGATATATCAATATTTTCTACTTTATTTTTTCACAGAAAGTTTTAAAACATTTATATCAGGGGCACCTGCGTGTCTCAGTGGGTTAAAGCCTCTGCCTTCAGCTCAGGTCATGATCCCAGAGTCCTGGGATGGAGCCCTGCATGGGGCTCTCTGCTCAGCAGGGAGCCCGCTTCCTCCTCTCTCTCTGCCTGCTTCTCTGCCTACTTGTGATCTCCGTCTGTTAAATAAATAAAATCCTAAAAAAAAAAAACTTATATCACTCACAGAAACTATCTCTTGGCAATTTGTTTTTAAAGATTTTATTTATTTATTTGACAGAGAGAGATCACAAGTAGACAGAGAGGCAGGCAGAGAGAGAGAGAAGGAAGCAGAGAGCCCGATGCGGGACTCGATCCCAGGACCCTGAGATCATGACCTGAGCCGAAGGCAGAGGCTTAACCCACTGAGCCACCCAGGCGCCCCTATCTCTTGGTAATTTTTTTATTACGTGCCACAGACATGAAGAAGAGATTCTGTAAAGAGCTAATGATATCAGAGGAATAAAATTGTCTTTGAGAATAGGGTCATCATCTTCATTTTGTTTTTGTCAGATAGGTAAAAAGATGTTAAGAAAGATGCATAGAGGGGTGCCTGAGTGGCTCAGTCCATTAAGCGTCTTTCTTAAACTCAGGTCATTATCTCAGGGTCACCATCTCAGGGGCCTGGGACCAAAGTCCAGAGTTGGGCTCCCTGCTCAGCGGGAAGTCTGCTTCTCCCTCTGCCCCTTCCCCTGCTTGTTGCCCTCCCCCTGCTCTTGTACTCTCTTTCTTAAATCAGTAAAATCTTTTAAAAAAAAGAGGGGGGGGCAACTGGGTGGCTCAGTGGGTTAAAGCCTCTGCCTTCCGCTCAGGTCATGATCTCAGGGTCCTGGGATCAAGCCCCATATCAGGCTCTCTGCTCAGCGGGGAGCCTGCTTCCCTTCCTCTCTCTCACTCTCTCTCTCTCTGCCTGCCTCTCTGCCTACTTGTGATCTCTGTCAAATAAATAAAATCTTTTAAAAAAAAGAGAGAGAGAGAGAGAGAGAGAGAGAAGAGATGCATAGACACTAATATATAGCTAGGAAGAGAATTGCACTTTGGCTTCCTTCTACTAGCAAAATATGAAATCAAGCTCAAGAATCCACCCATTAAAAAAGGACACTTTGGGATAGGCTGAATATTCATAATAGGTAGCAAGATGAAAAACACTAGACATACTTATTTACTATACGATGTGATATAAAATGGTTTATGGAAAATGTTTTTGAGACACTATGTCTATGGTGGTAAGGAAAAATTTTGGATTTAATCATCATTTTTTCAATGTAATAAGGAGGGGCACCTGGGTGGCTCAGTTGGTTGAGTGTCTGCCTTTGGTTCAGGTCATGATCCCAGGGTCCTGGGATCAAGGGACCCCATACCCTACACCCTACCCTGAGCCAGAGCATCAGGCTCCCCACTCAGTGGGGAGTCTGCTTGTCCCTCTACCCCTTCCCCTACTTGTGCTTATACACTCTCTCTCTCTCTCTCTCTCCTCTCTCTCAAATCGTAAAAATAAAATCTTTAAATGTAATAAGGAAAAAAGAATTATAATCGATATTAGAATTATCAAACTTGATATGACAGAAAACTTTTATCAACTAATGTTTAGTGGTGGTAATAAAAATTAGCCATTGTTACTCACTGACTATGGAACTTTTAAGATCTTTGTTCATTCATTCCACAAATACTGAGTGTCTATGTTTTGCCAGATACTATGATAAATGCTAGGGATATAATGGTGAATAAGATAGATGTAATTCCTACCCTCCTGGAATGTACAGCCTAGGCCAGAGAGAGCTAAAAAAATATGGAATCACCAAAATAAATAAAACAATTACAGTTGAGTGTTGGGAAGGAAATAAACAGAACTTCTTTTTTTTTTTTTTTTAAGATTTTATTCACTTGGGGCGCCTGTGTGGCTCAGTGGGTTAGGGCCTCTGCCTTCGGCTGGGCGTCGTGATCCCAGGGTCTGGGATTGAGCCCCACATCGGGCTTTCTACTTAGCGGGGAGCCAGCTTCCTCCTCTCTCTCTGTCTGCCTCTCTGCCTACTTGTGATCTCTGTCTGTGAGATAAATAAGTAAAATCTTAAAAAAAAAAAAAAGATTTTATTCACTTATTTGACACACTGAGAGAGAGAGGGAGAAAGCACAAGCAGAAGGAGTAGCAGAGGGGGAGGGAGAAGCAGGGTCTCCACTGAGCAGGGAGCCCAATGAGAGGCTGGATCCCAGGACTCTGGGACCACAACCCCAGCCAAAGGCAGGTGCTCAACCCACTGAGCCATCCAGGCACCCCTAAACAGAACTTCTTTATAGAGAATAACATTGCAGACCTATATTCATGATTATGGAAGATCTCTCTGAGGCAGTAACATTTAAACAGATCTGCCAAAGGAGAATCCATTAAAATAACCAAGGGAATATTGTTCTAACCAACAGGAAAGGGGCTCCTGGGTGGCTCAGTAGGTTAAGCCTCTGCCTTCAGCTCAGGTCATGATCTCAGGGTCCTGGGATCAAGCCCCGCATCAGACTCTCACCTTGGCGGGGAGCCTGCTTCCCCCTCTCCCTGCCTCTCTTCTTACTTGTGATCTCTCTCTTTCTCAAAAAACAAAAAACAAAAAACAAAACCCCCCAAAAAAACAAACTTAAAAATAAATAAATAAATAACAGGAAAAACAAGAATTAAACTCATCCTAGGAACTGGAAGATCAATAGGGTGGAGAGTAATAGATCAAGGGAAAGAGTGACCAAAGACAAGTGTGAAGAGCTTTTAAATGATCAAAAGAGAAGTAGTAAAGAAAGATCTGATGGGTGTCTGGTGGCTCTGTCCGTTAAGCGTCAGACTCCTGGTTTCCACTCAGGTCACAATCTCAGGGTCATAGGATCGAACACCATGGGGCTTTGAGCTGGGCATAAAAGCCTGCTTAGGATTCTCTCTCTCCTTTTTCCTCTACCCCTACCTGCCTCACTCACATGTGCTCACTCTCTCTCTCTCCTCCCTCCTCCCTCCCTTTAATAAAAAAATCTGAGCCTTCCAAAGCTGCCTAAAGGATATAAAATGCAAATTTCTTTTCATGACCATAAATACTTCACAATTCTGTCCACTAATCCAGCCTCATCTCTCCTCTGGTTCCTCTCAAACAACTGACACTTTAGGCACCTTGGATGACTTACTCTTCCCCAACCATTCTGCACACTTTTCATAGACCCTGACTTTGTGCTATATCTCAAACTAGTAAAAACTTGCCTTCCATTCAGTCTAGCAAGCTATTTCTTCTTTAAGGAAGAAACGTCACATTTGGGTACACATACCTCTGGGATTCACAAACACCTTCCAAACAGTGCAGAAGCAAGGACAGTTTCAGAGTAATCAATTTCCAGGTTCTCAAGTTCAGTTGTACTCTTTCCTAAGATTGACCTGCCTGGGAATTCCTTAAGGTAAAGTGGTGCTTTCACATCCACCTTCTCCCACTTTTGTGGGATGGGAGAAACAGGGGCGGTGGGGGGCCATGTGGGGAGGGGGAAAGGGCTAGAGAGAAATCTTAGGCAGACTCCACACAGAGCATGAACCCCGATGTGGGGCTCGATCTCACAATCCTGAGATCATGACCTGAGCCAAAATCAAGAGTCCGACACTGAACTAACTAAGCCATCCAGGAGCCCCTACTTTCTCCCACTTTAAAACAAAAGGCAGACATGGTACCCAATTAAAAGATGATTTGAAATACTGCTGTAAGTTTTCATGTAAATTAGTGATTCTTATGGCTGAATAACAGCTTTTTAAAAATTCTTTATTTCCAACAAAACTGAGGGAAGACCCACTTAGGATGTCAGTTGATAAGTCCTTAAAATAACTTTTGATAACAGATGGTGTTTTGAGCTGAATTTTGTCCCTCCCTCCTAAAGATATGCAGATATATTAACATCCAATACCTTACATGTGACTTTCTTTGGAAATAGGGCCTTTCCAGAGAACCAGAAGACATATAGGGAGAAGATAGCCATGTGACTGGTATGACGCATCTACAAGGCAAGGAGCGCCAAGGATTACCAGCAAACCACAAAAGCTAGAAAAGGCAGGACTCCTCTAGAGTCCTCCAAGAGCTTGGCTCAGCCAACAACTTGATTTCAGATTTTCAGCCTCCAAAACTATAAGAGAAAAAAATTGTGTTGTTTTATGCCACCCAATTTTAAGTACTTTCTTACAGCACCCCTAGGAAAAGAATACAGATTTCTATATATAGCTTTTAGCATATAATTTCCAAAGAGTTCAAAATAGTTGAGAGACAGTATTAAAAAAAACTCCTACTTTCATCTACTTATTTATGTTAACCAATTTTTTCATCACATCCATGAAACTAAAAAAGAGGGAAATAGGATTTGGCCCTTTGTAACAAAAAATAATGTTCATCCAAAGATTCATAGCTACTTTTAAAATTCCTTCCTATGCCATTAAATGAGATATTTCTAAGAAAGTCTACTTTATAAAAATTATTAATTAAAATGTATAATGCATTATGTTGGTATAGTAACTTATTAATAATAATTTATCAATTTATTAATCATTTATTTCCTATTTCACTGATAAGAAATGTTTAATATTTAGTTTTATGGCCCTAGAAAATTTTTAATTTCAATTATTTATTTACATATCTTTGTTGCAGGGCAATATAATAAGATGATCCCTACAAGACTTTTAAGAATAAATATATATGGGGGCACCTGGGTGGCTTGGTCAATTGAACATCTGCTTTCGACTCAGGTCATGATCCCAGGGTCCTGGGACAGAGTCTCCATCAGGCTCCCTGCTCCGTGGGGAGTCTGCTTCTCTCTCTCCCTCTGCCCCTCCACTTGTTCATGCTCTCTTCCACTCTCTCGCGTTCTCTCTCAAATAAATAAATAAATAAAATCTTTTTTTAAAAAGAATACATATATATGACATGAGGTTAAAATTTGTGGGGGAGATGAAGTCCAAATGAGGAGAATCATTTAAATTTCCTACTCCTAAAGAATTTCTTATTATTATACTTCTTTTTTTAAAGATTTTATTTATTTGACAGACAGAGATCGCAAGCAGGCAAAGAGGCAGGCAGAGAAAGGGGGTGAAGCAGGCTCCCTGCTGAGCAGAGAGCCCGATGCGATGCGGGGCTGGATCCCAGGACTCCGGGATCATGACCCGAGCCGAAGGCAGAGGCTCAACCCACTGAGCCACCCAGGCGCCCTTGTACTTTTTAAAAGAAAGATAGAAAATGCCAAATCAATATATTATTTAGATGTGACTGAATACATTAGTAAAAGTGATTTAAGATTTTTATTTTTAAATGCATATGTTAGCACTATCTGGAAATTCTATTAGATGTTACTTTATACTATGTAAAAAAGTTTATATTAATAAAAATTTTCCTGGAAAGTACGTGAGCCAAAGAAGTTTGAAGACCTTTGTTTTTATTTAAGTAGGCTTCATGCCCAGTGTGGAGCCAAAGTCAGGGCTTCAACTGACCACCCTGAGATCAAGACCTTGATTGAGATCAAGGGTCAGATGCTCAGCTCACTAATCCACCCATGTGCCTCTTGAAGACCCTTATTTTAAGGTCCAACTGAAGCACTATTTCCTCTGAAAAGTCTCCCCTGTCCTTCCTTTCTCTTCTTCCTCAGAACTCATTTGCAGTTTGCTACAGCATATAAAATACTGTAATATAGGTTTAAAGGTAAGTTGTTTACCCCTTCTCCCTATTCTCTTGGAGGGCTGGAACAATATGTTATTTATCTTTGCGTTCTCATGCCTGCCATAACTATAAGTGCAGAATACATATTTACTAATTTATTTGAATTTATAAAGTTCATAAAATTTTCCTGATATATCTCATGTCCTAGAGTTTACAGTGGGAATAGGTTATAGAATTTTTCTAGAAGAATATACATTTTAATCCCAAGTGCACTGAGAAAATGTCTGGTTCTACCTAGAGAAAATGAACTGAAGCCATGTAAATGGCCCTAAGCCATTTGATACATATAGTCTAGTGGGTATCTCCTACAGAAACACCAGGAAAGCTAAGTAAAAATGTTAGAGAGTGATTTGGGACTAACTGATTAAAGAAACAAAATCTTTTGCTCTTTTCAGGAAAAAAAAGAAAAAAGACCAAACCTGTAGGCTAGTACTACAAGTAGAGAATAGTGAGGAAGTTGGTGTGATAGTTAACAATTCGTAGTGCAGTAAATATCAGATCACCTAATAAACACCAAGTTTGGGAAAGACTTAGTGATTTCTTTAAATAAACTAAGGAGGTAAGTTTGCTTTGAATGTTGCCAATTTAAATTCTGAGAAGATTAATAACACTACTCTGCATCTAGGTGGATGAAAATAACTGTTTTAACACATTGTCCAGCTCCTATTTTGGCTCACCATTAAGGATTAACTCTATTTCAAATTTCTTTACTTTTTTTCTTCTTCCTCCTCTTCTTTCTTTCTTTCTTTCTTCTTTCTTTCTTCCTTCCTTTCTTTTAAAATTATGTATCAAAACATCAATTGGGACCCTCTTCATAAGTCTTCCAAATCCAAATTATTAAAGGAATATTATTCTATACATGATTATATCCTTACACAGATATGTTTATATAAACATTTATATTCTTAAAAATGTAACATGGAATTGAGCTAATCAGGATCACTCTCACATTTGGATTTTTCCATTAAGAGTATGTTATAGAGGGGCGCCTGGGTGGCTCAGTGGGTTAAAGCCTCTGCCTTTGGCTCAGGTCATGATCCCAGGGTCCTGCGATCGAGCCCTGCATTGGGGCTCTCTGCTCAGCAAGGAACCTGCTTCCCCCTCTTTCTCTGCCTGCCTCTCTGCCTACTTGTGTTCTCTGTCTGTCAAGTAAATAAATAAAATTCTCAAAAAAATAAAAAGAGTATGTTATATTGTTCCAAATCAATACAAATAGGTCCACTTAACTCATTTTTTTAAAAGATTTTATTTATTTATTTGAAAGACAGAGAGAACCTCCCTTCCTTGACTACCCATCAATTCTTAGTTTTTTTCCTTTTCTTTTGAAAAAAATTGTATACCTTTTCCTGACTTAGAAAATCCTCCATCTATAAAAATGAGCTTCTAAATATGAGTAATATTCACAGTTTAAAAAGAAGACAAGAATAAAATATTTTATGAAATAGACCCTCAAAATATGCTTTCTAAGGTCCATGCTATTAGGTTATTTAATGGGAAAAATTACAGACAACATAATCCTTTAATTCTGGAAAAGTCTGAAACAAACCCTCCTCATGATAAAGTGTACTCTTTAGAAAATAGTGTTACTATTTTCTATGAAGTATAGAACATATAACATATGAAGTTCTTCTATTCATATGTTATATCTTTTACATATTGGGCTTGAAGTATTAATTAAAGGCCTAGAAAAGATGAAGATTTTCAAAAACCTTATTGTTGCCAGCTAGAGAGTCCCTTATTCCACCTAACAAGTATAAATCATGCTCAGAATTTTAAAGACTCTTGAAATTCTCCTTGTAATGTTTTTTGCTTACTAACATAGAAGTTGAAAAGGGTTATGGGGAGCTTAAAACTCTTGCAGTTCACACAGCTAATTGGTGTTTACTGATAGAGTCAATTTTTTTTTATTTCCGTAAGAAAGAACTCTAGGACAGATAGCCTAGACTTCTACATTATTTGATAACTCTTCCTAGGATGATAGTTTATATCCTGTATCAGGCAAAGTGGCTGCAGATTATTGAGTACTGACTCTGACTCAGAGGAATGGTGTGGAAAATCTCAGTCTAGCAGTCATTATTTTTTTTAAAGATCTATTTATTTATTTTAGAGAGTAAGCACAAGCAGGGGGAGGGGCAGAGGCAATCAGAGAATGAAAGAGAGAAGCAGACTCCCAGATGAACACAGAGCCCAACACATAGGGTTCTATATCACACCCCAAGATCACAACCAAAGCTGAAATCAAGAGCCAGGTGCTTGACTCACTGAGCTTTTTTTTTTTTTTTTAAGAGTATCTCTGGATTATTTATTTATTTATTTATCTGAGAGAGAGAGAGAGAGAGAGAGAGAGAGAGCGCACAAGAGCAGAGTGAGGGGCAAAGGGAGAAGCACACTCCCTGCTCAGCAGGGAGCCCAATGCAAGACTTGATCTCTGGGATCATGACCCGAGCAGAAGGCAGATGCCCAACCAACTGAGCTACCTAGGTGCCCGTGAAAGTATCTCTAAATGGACAAAAATAATTTGTATTACGGATGATAAGCACTTGAAGAATCCAAAAATGCTTGCACTTGAACTTGATGCTTTCTTGATGCTAAGCAGCTGGAGAAAGACAACAAATCTTACATGGGTTTCTCTTAAGATGGTAAACTAGTAGAGGATGCTGGCTTCCCTTACCACTATAATCAGTTTTGGAAGTATTTTAAGACACAGAATTTATTATTGGGATCATTTTTGCACCCTTATAAATCATTTGACAGTATATCAGTGGTTTATTCCTGGCTGTGTATTTTATTCCATTAGTTTATGTCTGTATGCCAGTGCCCCACTGTTTTAATTACTGTAATCTTACAATGAGTTTTGAAACCAACAAGTGTGAGGTCCCTAGTTTTCTTCTTTTTTGATTGTTATGGCTATTTGGGGTCCCTTGAGATTGCATATAAATATTTTTTAAGATTTTATTTATTTATTTGACAGATAGAGATCACGAGTAGGCAGAGAGGCAGGCAGAGAGAGGGGGGACCAGGCTCCCTGCTCAGCAGAGAGCCTCATGTGGGGCTTGATCCCAGGACCCTGGGATCATGACCTGAGCTGAAGGCAGAGGCTTTAACCCACTGAGCGACCCAGGCGCCCCATAGATAGCATATAAATTTAAGATGGATTTTCCTGTTTCTTCACAAATCCTGTTAGTGTTTCATTGGGGACTGCATTGAGTCGGTAGATTATTTTGCGTGGTATAGTCATCTTAACAATATTAAGTCTTCCAATCCATGAACATCAGATGTCTTTTCATTTATTCATATGCTCTTTAATTAATTTCAGTGATGTTTTATAGTTTTCACTGTAAAATTCTTTCATGTCCTTGATTGGGTTAATTCTTAATTCCTTAGTATCATATTTTTATTGATGCTATCATAGAGAGAAAGAAGAGAGAGAGAGAATCTTAAGCAGGTTCCACACCCACTGGACCCCAATGTGGGGCTTGATCTCTCAACCTTGAGATCATGACCTGTGCAAAAATCAAGAGTCAGACACCTTACCAACTGAGCCACCCAGATTCCCAGACTGTTGATGCTATTATAAATAAAACTGTTTCTTAATTTCCTTTTTTTACTGTTCATGTTGTTGTATAGAAACATAACTGATTTTTGCATGTGATTTTATATTCAACTATTTTCCTGAATTTGTTCCTGATTGGAGAGGAAAAATTTTGAAACTTTCACCATTAAGTGTGATGTTAGCTGTGGGTTTTTCATAAGTGACTTTTATTATGTTGAGATAGTTTCCTTCTGTTCCTAATTTATTGAGCACTTTTGTCGTAAAGAGGTGCTGAATTTTGTCAAATTTTTTTTTGCTATATCAATTAAGATGGTGGATTTTTCCCCCCTTCATTCTTTTAGTGGGATTTATGGCATTGATTGATTTTTATATGTTGAACCATTCTTGGTTTCAGAGATAAAAATCCCAGTTGGTAATTTGTTTAAGCTTTTTTTTTTTTTAGATTTTATTTATTTGACAGAGAAAGACACAGCAAGAGGGGGAACACAAGCAGGAGGAATGGGAGAGGGAGAAGCAGTCTTCCCACCAAGCAGGAAGCCAAATGCGGGGCTCCAACCCAGGATGCTAGGATCATGACCCAAGTCCAAGGCAGAGGCTCAATGACTGGACCACCCAGGCGCCCCTGTTTAAGCTTTTCAATATCTGTTGAATTCAGGTTGCTAGTATTTTGTTGAGTGCATCAATATTCATAAAGAATATCATATCAATCTTTGTTTTTCTTTTCTTGTAGTGTCTTTGTTTGGCTATAGTATCAGGTTATGGTAGCCTTATTGAATGAATAAATTAGGAAGTGTTTCCTCCTCTTCAATTTTTTGGAAGAGTTTCGTGTTAGTTCATCTTTGAATGTTTGGTGGAATTCACCAGTGAAACTAGGATAGGATCAAGAAAGACATCGGAGTCTCAGGATTTAATTATATAGTTACAAGGGAGCCAAGTGAATTACTTTCACTAATTCTTGCAATTCTTATAGAAATGCAATATTGCTTTTAAATTATAATTTTTTTCTAGATAGTGGTTCTTTCCCTTGTGTTTTCCCACCAAAATATCTCTCACTGCATAGCTCAGAGACTCAATAAGGGGGATTCAGCCAGTTACTGAATATGTTATTCCAATTATGCATTATGGAACTAAAGGAAAAACATAAGACGTATTTGGAAAGTCACTGAGCCTACAGTGTGACAGACCTGAAGTAAAAGTCTATTGATCATCTGACTTCCATAAGCTTCTACTCTGACTGGTCGACTACAGTGACATACTGAGTTTCTCAGAATTAGTGTCAGAGCCAGTGTGCGGTAGTCCCTGAAACGTCTGATTATTTCCTTTTCTCCAAAATACAGTTTCCTGATAAAAAGTCATTGGTTCCCTTGATGAAGGCTGAAAGATTAACAGTATAAATTTTTGGCAGTATACTAAAGTCTTTCCTCACAAAGATCTGGCATCTCCCTTTCTTAAGAGGTTTGGGGAATTAAGGGGCTCTGACTCTCTGATTTTATGATTCAGCTTAGACTTTTATGTAACTGACCTAGAAATTTTCCAGTTATACAAGTCAAGTAATAATTTAGTAGGTTTTCCACCTATCTCATTTTTTAAAAAAGATTTTTATTTATTTATTTGACAGACAGAGATCACAAGTAGGCAGAGAGGCAGGCAGAGAGAGAAGAGGAAGTAGGCTCCCGGTTGAGCAGGGAGCCGGATGAAGGACTCGATCCCAGGACCCTGAGATCATGACCTGAGCCAAAGGCAGAGGCTTAACCCACTGAGCCACCCAGGTGCCCCCCCACCTATCTCATTTTTAAAAACACCATGTCTGGTAGCCAATTCCATAGATCTGCTGAGTTAGACTATTCTGATTGTTGCTTTGATTTGGTGGTCCATTACAGTAACCATGCTCATCTTGCCTTTGGCAGTTGAAAGTCACCACCTGGCCCCTCCCTGCCTGAACCAACATGATGTTCTTTGCACAATTTTCCCCCATGCTTAGTATCCATTCTCACATTTTCCCACCAGATTTCTGTCTACATATATTATATAGAAAACTCAGGTAGTTCTTTTGGAGTGCAGTGCACCTATTCATAGGTCATGATTTTTACCTCATCTTTAGGCACCTGCTAGGACTTCAGTCTACTTATAGGCCTAGAAGCAACGAATGGCCGTGGGGGTGGGTCCTAAAAGAAGCATCACCAGCTTGCTTAGCCACTGTCTCAGGGGATGCCATTACAGTTTCCTCAGGCAATACAGATCTAATTCTCTCAGAAAGGGGTGAAGAATCCAATTCTACTGTAGGTAAGGAGACTACATCCATTGGGTGTGTAAGGTCTCCATCTGCCAAAAAAGACTCATCATCACGTCCCCACCTTCATCAGGGTTTTCCCACACATCCCTATTCCAACTTGCGGTGTCCCATTCTTCCACAGCAGTTTCCTCATTTTAACAGCAGACACACTGCAAGGTTGTCAGTTCAACTTGCATTGTAACTCAACCAGTCACAGGATGAGATTGTACATTTGATTTTCAGTAATCTCAATCCTGTGGCTAAGAGATAAGGGTCTCCTTGGGGGCACACATAGAAGCCTTCAGGTTACTGTACAGCTCATGAGCTGGGGATATGAATCCCCAAACTCATCAATTTCTTTCACCACTTTGTCCAGTAACATTAGAAGCAATTAATCAAATCTCATTTTATTCATCGGTTTTTCAAAAATGCTCAAAGATATCATATATACAGTGATCTACCTTTTTGCTTCTTATAAACAATTCATTATTTAGAGCATCCAGTAGAGATATTTTATGTATCTGTATTGGCAGATCATATCATGGACTTCGAGTAAGCTCTGTAGTCATTAGCATCTTTATATCTAATTAGATGGGAGAGCCAATTTCAGAAATCCTAGAACCAATTCAGAAAACTCACCCATAGCACTCTGTTTCACTACAACCACTCTTAGTATCAAAATCTGTATTAATCAGGGTTCTCCAGAGAAATAAAACCAATGGAATATGTGAATAGAAAGTTTAAGGAAGGGCTGATGTGACTGTGAAGGCTGTTAAAAAACAAAATTCAAAGGAGTAAATTTGAAGACCTAATAGGCTTTATTCAATGACTCATATATTGGGCAGCATCCCACCCAGCAAGTATAAGGGACCTCCAAGGAGATGTACAAAATGGAAGGATTTTATAGGCGGAAATAGGGCAAGATAAGGTTAATCTGCAAAAGAAAAGATTGTTTCATGCAAGGTCATCTTCTTTTAGGGGTCTTATCATGCAGATTACCTCACTAGTACTGATCAGAGTATTCCAGATTGATGGGTTTAAAACCCCACGCTTGAGAGAAAATGAAACTTTAAGTATCAAGCCTTGTGGGACTTTGCAAAAGACTCCATTTTGGGCCTGTTGTTTCTTTAAGAAGGCTGAGAATTTCCAAGATCTGCAGTAGGCATTCTGGCAATGCAGGAGAGCCCATAGCATTGTTTCTCTGTAAGACTGAAGGCCTAAGCAGCAGGAGAGACCGCTGTGAAAGTCTAGTCCAAATCCTAGGACTGGAGAACAGGAAGAGCTGATGGTGTGCATTCCAATCAGAGTTCTAGTCCAAAGACAGGTGAAGACCAAGAACTCAGCTTGAAGATAGCAGGTGGATCAAATTCTCCCTTACTTAGCCTTTTTATTTTATTCAGGCCTTCAGTGGATTGGAGGGACTCACCCACACTGGGGAGAGCAATCTGCTTTACTCAGTCCACTGGTTCAAATATCAATCTCATCCTAAAATAACCTTAATGCCACACTTAAAATAATGTCTAACCAAATATCTGGGCAACCCTATGGCCCAGGTAAGTTCATACATTCAGTTAGCCATCATATGCTAATTTCCACTCCTCCAACCCTTCCAAAGGCATTCAAAGCATTTAATCCTTTGTACTGAATCTTGTATCAGTGAGGGTCCTGATAAGAAACATGGCACATTGAAATTTCATAATTGGGGGACATTTAATAAAGGTCATATTTTAACAGATGAAAGGAAACTGCAAGGTAGAGGGAAACAAGAAGGGAGAGTGTAATAAAAAGAGTTAGAGATAATGTGTGTCCTGAAGAGGCTAAGACCCAAGCTAGACCCAAGACCTCACCGTTACTGCTCACCGGCTTATAGTCACTAACCTTTGTCTTACATTTTTCCTTAAGCTCTCCTTTCCAGCTTATTTTAGCTTATCCAAGGCAAATGACCTTATGGGCATAATATCCCGATAAAAACTGAAACTACTCTGTAAGCAATGACTGCTCCAAGGAAGAGCTCCAGGGGCCCAGACCCAGAGCAATTTGGGCTTAAACCCTAGTTTGTGTCTGTGCAGATGGACCACAGAGTAACCTCTGGAATAACCTCTGGAATGACCAACAATTATCTTTACTTCGTTTTAACTCTAAAATCTCCACCCAAGAAGTAGTACAAGGTTCATTCACATAAGATACAAAGTATGTATAGGCATGTTTCCTAAGGGGCACGAGCGACCTTATGCCTGCCTCTACATATGATGACAAGGCTGTCCTATCTAAATATTCATCCTAATCCTAAATAAAAGGGCTGCTCAGGCAGTCACGGTTTTGGAAGTTATTCCCTGTGATCTCCTTATTGGCTACAAATAAAGTTTACTTTGCTCAACAATGCCTGGAATTGTCTATTTGTGACTCCCCAAGAAGTGAATTCATGTTAATTGGGTTACCAAAACCCTAAGAAAGAAAACTGAATGGAAAAGCTCATATGGTAGAACAAAGAGCATTGGTTAAAGGACACAGCCACACCACAGTGACCCTACAGAGATATTCCCACTTCACTTTCCTTTCTCTCTAGAGTTGTCAGATTTAGCAAATAAAAATACAAAAATTCTTCATTAATTTTGAGTTTCAAATTAAACAACAAATCATCCTTTAGCTTAAGTGTTTCTCAAACTGGGTGCCTGGGTGGTTCTGTTGGTTAAGCTTCTGCCTTCTGCTCAGGTCATGATCCTGGAGTCCCCGGATCGAGCCCCACATTGGACTCCTTGCTTGGTGCGGAGTCTACTTCTCCCTCTGCCCCTCACTCCGTTCTCCTACTCTCTCTCACTCTCAAATAATTAAATGAAATCTTAAAAAAAAAAAAAGTGTGTCCCAAATTTTGTCTGGGTCATATCTACATCAAAAAAATTAGTTGTTTATCTGAAATTCACATTTAACCAGATATTTTATTTTTTAAATTTTTTATTTGTTTTTTTTTAAGATTTTATTTATTTATTTGACAGAGAGACAGTGAGAGAGGGAACACAAGCAGAGAGAGTGGGAGAGGGAGATACAGGCTCCCTGCTGAGCAGGGAGCCCAATGTGGGGGTCAATCCCAGGACCCTGGGATCATGACCTGAGCCAAAGGCAGATGCCTAATGACTGAACCACCCAGCCACCCCTTAACCAGATATTTTATCTGGCATCATTATTCTTCCCTCCAATTTCCTTTCAAACTCAACTCCAGGTTAGAGGGCATGGGAGACTGTATAAGGCATTCCATGTAGGTTCACCTACCCAGATCATAGAGCAGGACGGAAAAAATTGGAGAATGGAAGTTGAGAGACAAATACATGTATAGCACAATCTTTTCCTGCCTAGAATTCCTAGAAGTGTACCTGTTACCTTCATTAAACCCTGAATAATAAACCCTTTATTATGTTACAAAACTTCCCTTTTTTTAAGCCTTTATTTTTTCAGTTTCAGATTCACAACAAAATTAGGTGAAGGAACAAAGATTTCCTATATATTTTCTGTCCCCTCTCATATATATTATCTACTATCAACATCTCTCATTAGAGTGGTACATTTATTATAATTGATGAACCTATATTGACAGATATTATTACCCCAGATCCATTATTTACTTAAGGTTCACTCTTGGTTTGAATATCCTATGGGTTTGGGAAAATATATAATTATACTATCATACAGAGTATTTTCACTGACCTAAAATTCTTTGCTCTGGCTATTTATCACTCTCCCACCTGAATCCTGGCAACCACTGATCTTTTTACTGTCTCCATAGTTTGGCCTTTTCGAAAATGTCACATAGTTGGAATCATACAGCATATAATTTCTCAGATTAGCTTCTTTCACTTTGTAATATGTTTAAGTTTCCTCCATGTCCTTTCATGGCTTTATAGCTCATTTACTTTTAGCACTGAATAATATTCCATTGTCTGGATGTACCAAAGTTTGTTTATTTACTCACTAAAGGACATCTTGGTTGTTTCCAAGTTTGACAATTATGAATGAAACTACTATAAACATCTGTATGCAGGTTTTTTTGTGAACATATGTTTTCAACTCATTTGGGTAAATATCAAAGAGCATGATTGCTGAATCTTATGGTAAGAGCCTGTTTAGTTTTATAAGAAACTGCCAAACTGTCTTCCAAAACAATGAATGGAAAATCCTATTACCTCACATTCTTGCCAGATTTGGTGTTGTTAGTGTTCCAGATTTTGGCCATTCTAATAGGGGTGTAGGGATAGCTCATTGACTTTACTTGTATTTTTTTTTTAAGATTTTATTTATTTATTTGACAAACAGAGATCACAAGTAGACAGAGAGGCAGGCATAGAGAGAGGAAAGGAAGCAGGCTTCACGCTGAGCAGAAAGCCTGATGCAGGGCTCGCCCCCAGGACCCTGGGATCATGACCTGAGCCAAAGGCAGAGGCTTTAACCCACCAAGCCACCTAGCTGCCCCAATTTTACTTGTATTTTTATAACGACATGATGTAGAACATCTTTTCATATGGTTATTTTCCACCTATATATCTTTTTGTGAAGCATCCATTAAGGTCTTTGACCTATTTGTTAACCAAATTGTGTGTTTTCTTATTGTTGTGTTTTAACAATACTTTGTCTATTTTGGATAACATTCCTTTATCAGCAAACCTTTTGCAAATATTTTCTGCCTATCTGTGGCCTATTGTTCTCATTCCCTGAGATTGTCTCTCCTAGAACAAATGTTTTTAATTTTAATGGAGTTCATCTTACTCATTATTTCTTTCCTACATTATGCCTTTGGTATTATATCTAAAATGTCATCTCTATACCCAAGATCATCAAGTTTTTCTGTTCTGTTATCTTCTTAGAGTTTTATAATTTTGCATTTTACACAAGTCTGTGATCCATTTTTACTTAATTTTTGTGAAGGCTGTGAGGTATTTGTACAGCTTTTTAAATTTTTATTTATTTACTTATTTATTCACATTGAATTCCCAGTTGTTTTAGCACCATTTGTGTTCCTCCATTGCACTGCCTTTGCTTTTTGCTGAGTTAGTTGATTTCTATTCATCAAGGTCAATTTCCTTTTTTTAAAATATTTTATTTTTGAGTAATCTCTGAACCCAACACGGGGCTCAAACTTACAACCTCAAGACCAAGAATCACATACTCTACAGACTGAGCCATTCAGGTGCCCCTATTCATGAAGGTCAATTTCTGGGTTCTCTATTGTGTTCCATTGATCTCTTTGTTTTGTCACTAACATCACATTGTTTAGATTACTGTGGTTTTGTAAGTGTTGAAGTGAGTTAGTAGCATCAGTTCAACTTTGTTCTCTTTCAGTATTATGTTAGCTATTCTGAACCTTTTTCCCTTTCCATACAAATTTGAGAATCAATCTGGTCATATGTACAAAATAACTTGAGGAGATTTTGATGGGGATTGCATTGAATCTATAGATCGCATTGGGAAAAATTAGGATTTTGACAATATTAGTTTTCCTATTCATGAATATTGACTATCTTTCCATTTATTTCATTCTTTGATTTTATTCATCAGAGATTTGTGGTTTTCCTCATACAGATCTTGTACATATTCTGTTAAATTTATGCAGAAGTATTTATTTTGGGGTTGTGCTAATGTAAATTGTATTGTGTTTCTAATTTAATTTCCACTTATTTATTGCTGCCATATAGGAAAGCATCTCACATTTGTATATTAACCTTTTATCCTACAACCTTTCTATAATAGCTTATTGGTTTCAGGAGTTAGAAACTTCCTTATTATTGTACATTTCTGGGATTTTGATAATTATGGCAATTTTTCAAAATACTTATTTTGAATCTATTGAAATAATTATGGGGTTTTTTTCCTACTAAATTTATTCAATTTACTGATTGTGTTAGGGCTTTCTAGGGGCTTGGAATGTACTAATAAGCAAAACATAAAAATTCTAGCCTTTCTTCATCCTTTGGATGAAGTCCAAAGAGAGGACTCTTTCTTTTCCTCCCCAGCTTAGGGACCATGGGAAGACTATGGTAGGCCACATGGCTTCTGCTGGCCATTCTGGTGATCACATTTATCAAGCAAAGAAGAAAACCTGTATGAGTGTCAAAGAAATGATTGCAACAAAGATCAATGTGACTATCATCATGCTATTTGTGATCAACAAGTTCAACAGAGAAAGTAATAACAAGTACAACTTCCATATGGTCCAAGTCTTGGAGCTACAGAAGCAGACTGCTGATTATATGTAATATTACATTTATACTGAGATATAATGGTCCACCTTTCAAAAGCTGGAGACTACTAACTATGTCTTTCAGGAAGGATAACTTTACAAGAAAATCGAGTGCTACTTTTCAGTGTTATCTTGGCTTGAAAAGTACAAAATTCTGAACAAAAACTACACAGTGGGTAGCTGTCCTTGACCACACAGCTGTGGTTACTGTTTGAGAGTGTCCTACAACAGTAATTCTCAATATAATTTATACATGTGCATCAACGTGTTAAAAAAAAAAACTTGCCCTCCAAATATATAGGCATAAAGCAGAATAGTGATTCATTACAAGGAGCTGGAGGTGGTAGGAATAGGGAATTACCGCCTGATAAGTATGGTTTCTCTCTGAGATGAAGAAGTTCCGGAGGTAGAGTGTAACAATCCTGTGGATGTACAGTCCGTTAATAATGTAGTGATAACGTGGATGTACTTCATACTACTGAAGTGTGCACATTAAAGTGATTAAAATGTTAAATCTTATGTATATTTTACCACAATAAAAATATAATAAAAATCAACAGAAATAAAAAATTCCTGCCTTCAAAGTATTCATGTTCCATTGAAGAAACTTCAGATTTAACCCTTAGAGCAATGAAAAACCATTTCTTTGTTCTGAGCCTTTAGATTACAAAACCTGATTTTAAAAATATACTATTTACTTATTTATCATTCAGGCCATTTTGTAAAAAACTGTAAGGGAGCAAGAGTTGAAGGAGGATAGAGATAAATGTGGCTTTACCTAGCAGGTCAATAGTGATGTACAAAGAGGGTATATTGGGATATATTGGGTAATTTTAGGTAAATGGGGTGGATCTGCATTATTCTCGGGCAGAAAAAAACTTGAAGATGTACAGTTAAAGGATAAAAACAAGGTGCAGAATATTACGAAGTTTGAGTTAGTTATGGCCAAAAGAAAAAGTTATGCCCAAAAGAAACATATAGTACTAAAGGTTTCATATATGTACATATACATATATATATAATGCACAGGAAATGATTTGGTGTTATAGAAAAAATACATAAATATCGGGTAGGAGTTAGATAGGTGTTGAAAGGTATTTTATCTTTTTGTATGAAAGGGGTTTTTTTACAAAGAAAATATATTCTTATTTAATGTGTAAGCAAATATTAACTTTGAGGAAACTTTAGAAGGACTTTTGGGGCACCGGTGCTAATGGTGATGTACAGTTTTACTCTATCTCTATCCCCCTTAAAACCACACAGGCTATTCAAGAGAATGAGAAGACAGGACATAGACTTGGAGCAAATATTTGCAAAAGATGTACATCATATAGGACTGTTATCCAAATTATGCAAAGAACTCTTTTATTTCCCAGTTTCAATACAAAGAACTCTTAAAACCAAATTTAAAAATAAGCAAACCAATTAAAAATGGACAAAAGCCCTAAAAAAAAACACTGAAGAAAATATATGCAGATAGCAATTAAACATTTGAAAAGGTGCTCACCATCATCTCAACATTGTATGTCATTAGGGAATTGCAAATTAAAACAACAATGACATCTATTAGAATGGTCAAAATTCAAAACACTGATAACATTATATGCTGATGAGGATATGAAAGGGCAGGAATTCTTACTCATTGCTTGTCAGAATGCAAACTGGTACAACCACTTAGGAAGATATTTTGGCAATTGTCAGTCTTTTTCAGGCTGTCACAACAAAATGAAATAGAGTAGGAGGCTTGTAAACACAGAATTTTTTTTTTTCTTCTCAGTTTTTAAGGCTGAAAAATCCAAGATCAAAGTATTGCCAGGCATGTTGTCTGGGGAGGGCCCTTCCTGATTCATTGCCAGCCGTCTTCTCACTCTGCCCTTAGCAGAATGAGTGAGTGGGTGAGGGTCCTCTCTGGAGTCTCTTCTATAAGGACACTCCATTCAGGAGTACTTCACCTTTCAAAGGCACCATTTCCTAATATTACTGCATTGGAGTTTGGGATATTACAAGAATTTTGGGGGATACAAACTTTCAGTTTTGGCAGGAGTGTCTTATCAAACTAAACAAACACTCTCTCTCTCTCTCTCTCTTTTTTTTTTTTAAGATTGTATTTTTAAGTAATCTCTACACTCAATGTTGGGCTTGGACTCACAATCCCAAGATCAAGAGTCACAAGCTCCATTGACTGAGCCAGCCAGGGACCCCAGAAAAAAACACACTCTTATCGTAGAATCCAACAGTCACCCTCCTTGGTATTTACCCAAATAAGATAAAACTTTATATACACACAAAAATCTGTACACTGACATTTCAAGCAGCTTTATTCATAACTGCCAAAACTTGGAAACTTGTCCCTCCTTAGATGATAAATAAACTATGCCACATCTAGACTATGGAATGTTATTCAGTGCTAAAAACAAATGACCCCTGAAGTCATGAAAAGACAGAGCAACCTTAAGTACATATTGCTAAGTGAAAGAAAGGAATCAGGAAAACTACGTGTTTTATAATTCCAACTATATGACATTCTGGAAAAGACAAAGCAATGAAGACAGAAGAATTTAAAAAGTAGCCACCAGGGGTTGGGAGGAGGAAGAGGTGAATAGGAAGATTTTTAGGTCCGTGAATCTATCCTGTGTGATACTATAATGGTATGTATATGTCTAACTTTACACATTTATCGAAACCATAGAATATGCAACACCAAAAATGAACCCTAGCAGGATAAATTATGGACTTTGGGTGATGAGGATCAGGTTTGTTGAGTGTAACAAATATTCCACTTTGGTTCATGATATTGATAGTGCCAAAGAGTGTGTGTGTGTGTTTGTGTGTGTGTGTGTGTGTGTGTGTGTGTGCATATGCATGTTCCTATGTGTTGGGGCAGGGAGCAGATGAGAAATGCTTATAGTTTCCATTCAATTTTGCTGTAAACCTAAAACTGCTCTAGAAAGTAAAGTCTATTTTTTTGAAATGGAGTTTCCTCAAAAAGCTAAACATAGAATTACCATATGGCCCAGTCATTACCTTTTTCTGTATATATCCAAAAGAACTGAAAACAGGATTCAAACCTATACTTGTACACCGATGTTAATAGTAGAGTTATAGGAGCGCCTGGGTGGCTCAGTGGGTTAAAGCCTGTGCCTTCGGCTCAGGTCATGATCTCAGGGTCCTGGGATTGAGCCCCACATTTGGCTCTCTGCTCAGCAGGGAGCCTCCTTCCTCATTTCTCTCTCTCTGCCTGCCTCTCTGCCTACTTGTGATCTCTATTTGTCAAATAAATTAAAAATCTTAAAAAAAAATTGTAGAGTTCTTCACAAATGTCAAAAGATGGAAACCACCCTAATGTCCATCAACAGAAAAATAAATAAACAAAATGTGGTATATGAAATATTATTCATCCACAAAAAGAAATGAAGTTCTTGTTACATGCTACAACACGCATGAACCTTGAAAATATGTTATGTGAAATAAGCCAGACACAAAAAGAACAAATATTTTATGAATTCACTTATATGAACTATCTAGAAGTGGCAATTTGTAGAGACAGAAAGTAGAATAGAGGTAACCAAAGGACTGTGAGAAGAACAAAACTGAGAATTTTTGCTAACTGACTATTATTTGGGATAATGAAAAATGTGGAGATGGATTGTGATGATGGTTTTGAAACATTATGAAAGTCATTAATGCCACTCAACTGTACACTTTAAAAAGATTCAAATGGTGGGGTGCCTGGGTGGCTCAGTCTGTTAAACTTCGCCTTTGGCTCAGGTCATGATCCCAGAGTCCTGGGATCCCGTTCCACTTCAAGTTTTGCATCAGGCTCCCTGCTTGGTGGGAAACCTGCTTCTCCCTCTCTCACTCTCCGTGCTTGTGTTCCCTCTCTCACTTTGTGTCTCTCTGCCAAATAAATAAATAAAATCTTTTTTAAAAAGATTAAAATGGCAAATTTTAAGATTTTATTTATTTATTTGACAGAGAGAGAGAGATCACAAGTAGGCAGAGCTGCAGGTAGAGAGAGAGGAGGAAGCAGGCTCCCTGCTGAGCAGAGAGCCTGATGTGGGGCTCGATCCCAGGACCCTGGGATCATGACCTGAGTCGAAGGCAGAAGCTTTAACCCACTGAGCCACCCAGGCTCCCCAAAATGGCAAATTTTAAGTTAAATATATTTTACCACCATTTAAAACGATGTATTTATTTATTTATTCATTTATTTAAGAGAGAGAGCAATAGGGAGAAGGAGAAGTAGGCTTCTCACTGAGGGAGCCCAACACAGAGCTCAATCTCAGAACTCTGGAATCGTGACCTGAGCCAAAGGCAGCCAGCCGCCGAACTGATTGAACCACCCAGGCACCCAACCACCATTTTTTAAAAGGATAAAAACCCACTATTTCACAACTTAGTGAAAACAAAATTCCCACACAGATAGTACTGAGTACATGTCAAAAATTTATCTGAATTATTAATGGGGAAACCAGCAGAATGACAACACTGATTTACTTCAGTACTTAAAAGAAGTGTTTAGGGGCGCCTGGGTGGCTTGGTAGCTTAAAGCCTTTGCTTCCATTCAGGTCATGATCTCAGGGTCCTGGGATCAAGCCCCGCATTGGGCTCTCCGCTCAGCAGGGAGCCTGCTTCCCCTTCTCTCTCTGCCTGCCTCTCTGCCTACTTGTGATCTCACTCTGTCAAATAAGTAAATAAAATCTTTTTAAAAATTAGTAAATAAATAAAAAATAAAAGAAGCTTTTAAGTGATCTCTACACCCCATGAGGGGCTCAAACTCACAACCTCAAGATCAAGAATCTCATGCTGTACCAACTGAACCAGCAAGGCACCCCAACACTGATTCACTTCAAATGTGAGAAACCTGGATTTGTATAAACAGTGATACAAAGAATGCTGCAGTGTAACTGCTAGATTAAAAACAGTTGACCCTTGACCAGCATGGGGGGTTAAGGGTGTTAACCACCCACACAGCTGAAAATCCATGTATAATTTTGACTCCCCCAAAAGTAAACTACTAATAACCTACTGTCAACTGGGAGTCATAATGATAATATAAACAGTCAATTAACACATATTTTATGTTATATGTATTACATCGTCTATTCTTATAACAAAGTAAGCTAGAGAAAAGAAAATGTTATTAAGAAAATCATAAAGAAGAGAAAATACAACTATAGTACTATACAGAATTTATCAACCCCCCCCCCCACACGCACACAATCCCTGTATATAAGTGGACCTGTGCAGTTCAACTCATGTTGTTCAGGGGTCAATTTTGTAAAATTGATCAATATCCTATAGCAAAATAAAATCATAACCTTTGGGGTTATAATCTCTGGTAAACAGAAAACAATTATCACACTGTGTTATTATTCAGCTCAGGTTATCAAAACAGAATACAACAGACAAGGTAGCCTAAACAACGGAAATTTATTTTGTTTATAGTCTGAAGTTTGGAAGTCAAAGATCAAAGAGCCCCTAGGATCCTTATCTGCCGAGGTCTCTCTTCCCGGCTTGCAGGCAGCCATCTTCTCAGTGTCCTTGTATTACCTTCTTTCCGTGCATGCAATTGTCAGGGAAGCTCTCATGTCTTTTGCTCTTTTTATAAAGACACTAGTTCTGGGGCACTTTGATGACTAAGTCAGTTAAGTAACCAGCTCTTGATTTCATGGTCTCAGGGTTGTGAGATCAAGCCCTGGGTCAGCTCCAATTGAGGGTGGAGTCGGCTTAAGATTCTCTCTCCGGATGTGAGGGCGATCTGGCTGCGACATCTGTCACCCTATTGATCATCAGGGTTGATTCGGCTCATCTGGCTGGCTAGGCGGGTGTCCCCTTCCTCCCTCACCGCTCCGTATGCGTCCCTCCCGAATGCGCGCTCAGTGGAAGAGGACGGCCTTCCCGGATAGAGGAGAGGACCATTCTTCCGTCAAGGGTATACGAGTAGCTGCGCTCCCCTGCTAGAACCTCCAAACAAGCTCTCAAGAGTCTCTCTTTCCGTCTTCCTCTGCCCCTCTACTTTCCGTCCCTCTCTCTCTAAAAAAAAAAAAAGAAAGAAAAAAAAAAAAGACACCAGTTCTGCTGGACTAGGGCCCCACCTGATGACTTCATGTAACTTTTCCTCTTATTATTTTTTAAAGATTTATGTATTTACAATAGAGAGAAAGTGAGCATAAGTGGGAGGGACACAGAAAATGTCAAGTAGACTCCATTCTGAATGGGCTTGATCCTCACAATCCTGAGATCATGACTTGAGCCAAACAAAAAAATCAGATGCTTAACCAACTGAGCCGCCCAGGTGCCCCTGACTTCACTTAACTCTCATTCCCCTGGATAGGTTCTATCTCCAAATACAGTCACATTGGGTGTTAGGATTTCAACATATGAATTTAGTATGGGGACACAATTCAGTCCATAACACAACTTATTAGTGTTCTACAAGTTAACTTCTAACTTTATAATGTTGTAAAATGGCTGGGCCCTAATCATTTGTGAACAGTAAGTCAAGTCAAGTTACATTTCCAGAAGAAATAGAAAGTGGTACAGCAGGATATTCAATCATGTAATCATTTTTTATTGCTTCCAAATGTTGGAAAATATTCCTAAAACAAAATAGATTATGGATCTCCCTCAGGTTAATTGACATGACTCTAATTCATTAAAATAGCAACGTAATCAGTCCATAGTGTAAATGTTCTAGATAGATTCCCCAATACTGGGGGGATTCTCCCCTACTTTTTACCAGTACAAACAATACTGTTTTTATATCCTTGTATATATGATAATTTTATTCCTATAAGATATAGTCACAAAGCAGGGATATCTAAAACAAAGGAAATAGATAATCTAATTTAAATGTTATTGCCATGCCCTTTAATGTATATTCCAATCTAGTTGGGTCAAAACAATCCTAACAGGATTGCAAATACTGATATCCTCTTGTTAGCTGTTGACATTCCATGAAAAGATGATGAGTGTATTGCATGCCAAGATCTTAATGACAAAGACTGCTCAAAACCTGAATGTAAAAAAATATAACAAAAAATAGTATCTTTATTGGTTCAGAGAAAAGGTTAATATTTTTCTAGTAAAAAAGAAAAAAGCCCACACAGAACTAGAATAAAACACACACACACACAAATTCTTGAAAAATATCTTCAATAAAATCAGGTGATAAAGCAATCCCATGAACTCCAAAACATAGGCAGAAAGTAAGAAACCACCAAATACTGGTAGAGATAAATAGTATCAATATCTGTGCAAGAGGAAACAGGGAAGAAACAGAGTACCAGAGAGAACTAAAATCCTCGATTACTACTAGGCACTCATTGGGCAGCTTCCATGAGCCAATTTGAGAATAAAATCTGAAACTCCAGCATTTTGTACAAGGTGTCTTCAGAAAGATAAAAAGGTAATGAGAGAGATAGTCTCATAAACTCTCAAAAATAACCAGCTAAATTTCTCTTTGTAAGAGTGTTAAGATTTAAGAAGTTCGTGGACAAAGAACACAAGGTAAAAGAGGACACAGATAAAACAAGATAGAATGTAGAGACAGGATCAGAGTATCTCAGAAAGCTAGCTGCCATGTATTTTAGCTTTTCATAAAAACAACAGAAGATGGCACTAAAGAGCTGTAAAATTAGCAAAACAAATTAAAATTTTACCTCTTAAAGTTTCGGGAACTAATTTAAAGTAAAAATAAATAACAGAAACAGATTCATGTTAAATCTTACACAAAGTTAATGTACTTTGTTAGAATAGAGATTAAGAAACAGGTAAGTTCCTAAAAGAATATAAAAAGACATCAAGAACATATGCTTGTAAAATAGATGGAAACAACAGCCTAATATTTCAGAACTAGTTAAAAGCGGGAAGCCTGGATGACCAGTGAGTTAAGGGTCTGCCTTCTGCTCAGATCATGAACCCAAGGTTCTGGGATAAAGTTCTGCATTGGGTCCCTTGCTCAGTGGGGAGCCTTTTTCTCCTCCTGCCTGCAGATCCCTCTACTTGTGTTCCCTCTCTCTGTCTCTCTCTCAAATAAATAAAGTCTTTAAAAAGAAAACTAGTTAAAATACATTAAGAATTATAGAGAATTGAAAGAACAACATGGGAACCAGAAAAAAACAGAAATGAGGTAACAAAATTCAGAAAAGAATTGCTTCAGAAACGAAGAAAAAAATAGAAGAAACACAAAAATGTTTAAGCACTGTAAAGTGTCCTTAAAAAAAAAAGAAGAAGAAGAAGAAGAAGAAGAAGAAGAAGAAGAAAAAAAGGAGAAAAATCAAACAGAAATGCAGAAAGAGAGTTAGAGAGTCTAGGATGGTGGAGGAGTAGGAGACCTTAATTTCTTCCGGTCGCAGGGATTCGGATCGACGGCTGCCAAATCATTCACGACACCTGCAAACTCACCTGGGGATCAAAGAAAAAACTAGCTGCAGATCTACAATAGAAAAGTGACCATGTTCTCCAAGGTAGGATGTGTGGAGAAATGAATCTGAGGTGATGTATGGGAAAATAAACCACAGGGTCAGGGAGCTTACCTAAGGGTGCTACCCGGAAGTGATAGAGCAGCAGAACACAAAATCAGAACTTTTAAAAGTCCATTCCAGGGAAGGACTGAAAGGCACCCAGGTGATGAAGCAGGCAGAATCCTAGGTGGGACAGTGCGGTCTCTAGACCCTGAGGTCACAGAAAGAGCAGGGGTGTCTGAGTACAGTCAAGTTCCAGGCATCGGAGTGGGGAAGCTGGCTATAATCAGTGAACCCAGGAATGGCGTCTCAGCTCGGGGTTGCCATAAATCTTGAACCACAGCATGAGCAGGGGGCCAGCAAGCAGCAGAAACAGTGAGACCACCATTCATACCCCAGAAAGAGCAACAGAGGTGTGCACCACAGGAGTCTGCAAGGTTTGTAGATGCAAAATCTTAAAATCTTAAAAAAAAAAAAAAAAAAGGCTCTAACAGCCAGGATAAATGGGGCAGAAGAGAGAATTAGAGATATAGAAGACAAAATGGGGGCGCCTGGGTGGGTCAGTGGGTTAAATCTTCTGCCTTCGGCTCAGGTCATGGTCCCAGGGTCCTGGGATCGAGCCCCCATCAGGCTCTCTGCTTGGCAGGGGGCCTGCTTCCTCCTCTCTCTCTGCCTGCCTCTCTGCCTACTTGTGATCTCTGTCTGTCAAATAAATTTTTTAAAAAAATTATTTAAAAAAAAGACAAAATGATGGCAAATAAAGAAGCTGAGAAAAAGAGAGATAAACAACTACTGGATCACAAGGGGAGAATTCAAGAGGTAACTGATACCATAAAGTGAAACAATATTAGAATAATTGGGGTCCCAGAAGAAGAGGAAAGAGAGAGGGCGCAGAACATACATTGGAGCAAATTATAGTGGAGAACTTCTCTCACTTGGGAAAGGAAACAGGCATCCAAGTCCAAGAGGCACAGAGAGTTCCCCTCAAAAATCAGTAAAAATGGGTCCATTATATGTCAGGTCCATACCCTGACATATAATAGTGAAACATGCAAATCTCAGAGACAAAGTGAAAATCCTAAAAGCAGCTTGGTACAAGAGGTCTGTAACCTACAAGGGTAAAAACATTACACTGGCAGGAAACCTATCCACAGAGACCTGGCAGGCCAGAAAGGACTGGCATGATATACTCAGGGTGCTAAATGAGAAAAATGTGCAGCCAAGAATACTTTATCCAGGTAGGATGTCATTCAAAATGGAAGGAAAAATAAAAAGCCTCCAGGACAAACAGAAACTTAAAAGAATCTGTGATCACCAAAGTAGACTTACAGGAAATATTAAGAGGGATCCTTTAAACAAAGAGAGAACCCCAAAATAACATATACCAGAAAGCAACAAAGACAATATACAGAAACAGTGACTTTCAGGTAATACAATGGCACTACATCCATGTCTTTCAATAGTTATTCTGAATGTAAATGGGCTAAATGCCCCCAATTAAAAGACACAGGGTATCACGTTGGATAAAAAACCAAGACCCATCAATATGCTGTCTGCAAGAGACTCATTTTAGATCCAAAGACACCTTCGGATTTAAAGTAAAGGGGTGGAAAAACATTTATCAGGCTAATAGCCATCAAAAAAAAGCTGAGGTGGCTATCCTTATATCAGACAAATGAGATTTTAAACCAAAGACTGTAGTAAGAGATGAGGAAGGACCCTTTATCATACTTAAAGGGTCTATCCAACAAGAAGATCTAACAATTGTAAATATTTATGCTCTTAACATGGGAGCAGCCAATTATATTAACCTATTAATAACAAAATTAAAAAACACATTGAAAATAATACAATAGTACTAAAATATAGAGGACTTAAACACCCGACACACTGCAATGGACAGATCATCTAAGCAGAAGATCAACCAGGAAACAACGGCTTTGAATGACACATTGGACCAGATATATTCACAAATATATTCAGAGCATTCCATCCTAAAGCAACAGAATACACATTCTTCTCACATGCACATGGAACATTCTCCAGAATAGATCACATCATGGGTCACAGATAAAGTCTCAACTAGTACAAGAAGACTGGGATCATTCCCTGTATATTTACAGACAACAAAGCTTTGAAATTGGAACTCAATCACAACGGAATATAGTATGGGAGAATATATTTGCAAATGTCTTATCAGATAAAGGACTAGTATCTAAAAATCTATAAAGAACTTGCCATACTCAACACCCAAAGAACCAAAAAAATCCAATCAAGAAATGGGCAGAAGGGACGCCTGGGTGGCTCAGTTGGTTAAGCATCTGCCTTTGGCTCAGGTCATGATCCCAGGTCCTGGGATCCAGTCCTGCATCAGTCTCTCTGTTCAGCAGGGAACTTGCTTCTCCCTCTGCCTGCCTTTCTCATTACTTGTGCTTACATGCTCTCTCTCTCTCTGTGACAAATAAATAAATAAAATCTTAAAAAAGAAAAAAAAAGAAATCGGCAGAAGACACTAACAGACATTTCTCCAATGAAGACATACAGATAGCCAATAGACACATGAAAAAGTACTCAGCATCAAAAAAAATAAAAAAAAAAAATACTCAGCACCATTCCACATCAGGGAAAGACAAATCAAAACCACAATGAGAGGGGTTCCTGGGTGGCTCAGTGGGTTAAAGCCTCTGCCTTCCACTCAGGTCATGATCTCAGAGTCCTGGGATCGAGCCCCACATCGGGCTCTCTGCTAAGCAGTGAGTCTGCTTCCCCTTCTCTCTCTCTGCCTGCCTCTCTGCCTACTTGTGATCTCTGTCTTTCAAATAAATAAATAAATGAGATTTTAAAAAAGATTTTATTTATTTATTTGACAGACAGCACAAGTAGGCAGAGAGGCAAGCAAAGAGAGAGGGGGAAGCAGGCTACCCACCGAGCATAGAGCCCGATGTGGGGCTCGATCCCAGAACCCTGGGATCATGACCTGATCCAGAGGCAGAGGCTTTAACCCACTGAGCCACCCAGGCACCCCTCAAATAAATAAATAAAATCATTTTTTTAAATAAATAAAATCTTAAAAAGAAAAACAGTGAGATACCTCCTCACACCAATCAGAATGGCTAAAATTAACATGCCAGGAAATGACAGATATTGACAAGGATGTGAAGATAGGGGAACACTTTTACACTCTTTGTGGGAATCCAAGCTGGTGCAACCACTCTGGGACAAGTATGGAAGTTCCTCAAGAAGTTAAAAATAGAGTTACCCTCCGACCCAGCAATTGCACTACTGGGTATTTATCCCAAAGATAAAAATGTAGTGATCTGAAGGAGCGCATGCCCTCAAATGTTTATAGCAGCAATGTCTACAATAGCCAAACTATGGAAAGAGCCCAGATGTTCATCAACACATGAATGTCTAAAGAAGATGTGGTATATATATATACTATGGAATATTATGCAGCCATCAAAAGAAATGAAATCTTGCCATTTGCAATGGCATGGATGGAACTAGAGGGTATTATGCTGAGCAAAATAAGCCAATCAGAGAAAGACAATTATCATATGTTCTCTCTGATATGAGGAATTTGAGAGGCAGGGCAGGGGCGTTGTGGAGGGTAGGGAAAGAAAGAAATGAAACAAGATGGGATCAGGAGGGAGACAAACCATAAGAGACTCTTAATCTCACAAACAAACTGAGGGTTGCTGGGGGTAGGGAAGTAGGGATAGGGTGGTTGGGTTATGGACACTGGGAGGGTATGTGCAATAGTGAATGCTGTGAAATGTGTAAGCCTGATGATTCACAGACCTGTAGTCCTGGGGCAAATAATACATTATATGCTAATAAAAATAATTTAAAAAAACAAAATCTTGTCACTTGCAACGACATGGATGGAACTAGAGGGGATTATGCTAAACAAAATAAGTCAATCAGAGAAAGACAATTTTTAAAAAAAGATTTTATTTATTTGACAGACAGAGATCACAAGTAGGCAGAGAGGCAGGCAGAGAGAGAGGGGGAAGAAGACTCCCCATTGAGCAGAGAGCCCGATGCAGGGCTTGATCCCAGAACCCTGAGATCATGACCTGAGCCGAAGGCAGAGGCTTAACCCACTGAGCCAGCCAGGTGCCCCAGAGAAAGACATTTATTATATGATCTCACTTGTATATGAAATTTAAAAAATAAAACAGAGGATCATAGGGGAAGACAGGAAAAAATTAAACAAGACTAAATCACAGAGGTAGACAATCCCTAAGAGACTCTTTATCATAGGAAATAAACTGAGGGTTGCAGTAGGGAACAGGAGTAGGGAAATGGGGTAACTGGGTGCTGGACATAAAGGACAGCATGTGATGTAATGAACACTGGGTATTATATAAGACTGATGAATCACTGACATCTGTGTCTGAAACCAACAATACATTATATGTTAATTAATTGAATTTAAATTTAAAAAACAATCAAAAGAAGAAATGAGGGGCACCTGGGTGGCTCAGTGGGTTAAGCCTCTGCCTTTGGCTCAGGTCATGATCCCAGAGTCCTGGGATCGAGCCCCGCATTGGGCTCTCTGATCCGCAGAGAGTCTGCTTCCTCCTCTCTCTCTGCCTGCCTCTCTGCCTACTTGTGATCTCTCTGTCAAATAAATTAATAAAATCTTTATAAAAAAAAAGAAATGAAGAGATGAAATATTCAAGGGAAAGGGCAAATATAAAAGACAGGCAAAGAGGATTTTATATATATAAATATAAGACAATAAAGCAGTATACAAGTATTATAAAATAATAAATTATAATTATATATAATGTATAGTATAATAATACTTTAATATATATCTCATAAGAGTTATGAAAGAAAAGATCAAAACAAGGGAAAAGGATAGTTTAAAGTATAATTCAAGAAAACATTTTGTAGATTTTATTTATTCATTTTAGAGAGAGAGAGAGAGACAGCACTAAGCAGGGGGGAGGAACAGAGGGAGAGGGAGTGGGAGATAATCTCCTGCAGACTCTACTCTGAGAGCAGAATGGAATGTGGTGCTTGAATCCATGATCCTAAGATCGTGACCAGAACCAAAACGAAAACTTGGATGCTCAACCAACTGAACCACCCAGACACCCACATCTGGGAAAACTGACCCTGAATGATAAATACTGAAACATATTTTTAAAAATTATTGGAATTTAGGGGTGCCTGTCTGGCTCAGTCAGTAGAGTATGCAACTAATTCTTGATCTCGGGGTTATGAGTTTAAGCCCCACATTGATTGTGGATCCTGCTTTAAAAAATTTATTAGACTCTTTAAGAAAAAGAAAATAGTCTTTGAAAATCTAAAGCACAAGTGATAAAAGGAAATTTATTCATTAAGATTATTTATTTATTTGACAGAGAGAGACACAGCAAGAGAGGGAACACAAGCAGGGGGAGTGGGAGGAGAAGCAGGCTTCCTGCTGAGCAGGGAGCACAATGAGGGGTTTCATCTCAGGACCCTGGGATCATGACCTGAGCCGAAGGTTGATGTTTAACGACTGAGCCATCCAGGCGTCCCAAAAGAAAATTTATTGTCACCAGACATTCTTGATAGCAATACTTTATGCCAATAGACAAATATATTTACAATAGTCACAGAAAAGAATGTGATCCCAGAATTTTATAACCAGCAAGTTTAATTTTCAAATGTGAAGGATATAGAGAAATTATCAACAACTTGCCGGAAAAAAACTCAGAGAATATTGTTGCTATGATCCCTCACCTCCAAATCTACCAGAGAATGATCTTTGTACAACCATAATGGCTGAAATGACATTAATTGGCATAAAGAGGAATGGTGAGCATCGAATTTAATGTAGGACTAAGAAAATATTTGGGATGTAAGGAAGAGAGTATAGTATTTAATGAATATGTGCTCTAAAAATTTAATACAACAAAATGTAGAAACAATGGTTAAAGGAAGCATAGGCAAACACATTTTAAAACTGTTTTCAATAATTATGTTGTTATTTTTCATTGTGAGTCTGTTTTATGCTAATATGGGATACAGCACATGAAGTATTACACTATGTTCTATTACTCCTAATGTCCTTGAGAATAATTACTTTCAGGGTGAGAAAAAGAAGACACAGATCTAAGACAGGGTAGTTACATAAATAACTTTAGTCCTAAATTTGAATTGATAGTATAGTTTGAACTCATTGAATACTTCATATTTGCAAGGGTGGGAGTATGGATAGGGATACAGATTTCCTAGCTCTGTTTTTTGAAGACAGAGGACTAGATGGCTGATTTCAGGCTTGGACAGGAAATGTGCAACATCTTGTTACCCAAAATAATGAGGACACAATCCAACACTACTGGAGTTATGTTTAAACTACTTGAAAGCCAAATTGAAGAGGCTTTCTCTTGACAAAGATAAGGCAATCTGAGCAATAAATAAAATAATCCCAGTAGACTGAAATGTATTGGATGTATTTAGGACAATGAGGTCATTATGACATTTCTTATAAAAAGAATTTGATACAAGAGCCTTTTATTTGTTGAGTTATAAGAGTTCTTCATATATTATGGATAATAGACCTTCTTAGATATATGATTTGCCAATATTTTCTCCCATTTGGTAGGTTGTCTTTATACTTCCTTGATAATTCCCTTTGATACACAAAGACCTTTGCTTTGGTTAAAGATCTTATTTATTTGAGAGAGAGTGAGTGAGCATGAGTGCAGGAAGGAGCAGAGGGAAAGAGAGAAGCCGACTGCCCATTGAGTAGGAAGCCCAATGAGGGGCTTGATCCCAGGACTCCAGGATCATGACCTGAGCTGAAGGCAGAGGCTTAACCAACTGAGCTACCCAGGAGCCATAAGGTTTTTAATTTTGAAGAAGTGCAAATTATAATCTTTTTTAAAGTTTATTAATTTATTTAAGTAATCTGTAAACCCAATGGCAGGTTCAAACTCATGACCCTGAGATCAAGAGTCACAAGTTCCTCCAACTGAGGAACTTGAACTGAAGGAGCAGGGGCTCCTTGCAGTATAATCTTTCATTGTTCAGGTGTTGTTGTTGTACCTCTTTTTTTTTTAGATTTTATTTATTTATTAGAGAAAGAGTGAGAGAGAACATGAACTAGGGGAGAGGCAGATGGAGAAGGTGACGCAGACTCCCCACTGAGCAGGGAGCCCAACACAGGCCTCAATGCCAGGGCCCCGGGATCATGAGCTGAGCCAAAGGCAGATGCTTAACCTACTGAGCCACCCAGGTGCCCCCTTGGGGTTGTATTTTTTTTTCAATCAACGTATTTTTTGAGTACGTTTTGGTGTTATATCTAAGAAACCAATGGAAAATCCAAGGCCATGGAGTTTTGCCCTGTGTTTTCTTCTAAGAGTTTTATAGTTTTCGTTCTTTTGTTTAGGTCATTAATCCATTTTGAGTAAATTTATATATGTAAATCGTTTGTAAAAATGTACAAATTTCTTTTTTCCATTTAGATATCCAGTTGTCCCAGAGACACTTGTTGAAGAAACTGTTCTTTCCCCCAATTTGCCAGAGAAATTAGGCTAGAAAAAGCGTGAGAAATAAAGCATGGATGAACCTTGTGGACATTATGCTAGTAAAACAAGCCAGTCACAAAAAGGCAAATACTGTATAATTCCACTCATATGTCAAAATCATAAAGACAGACAGGAGAATGGTGGTTGCTAGGAGTTGGGGGAAGAGGGAAATAAGGAGTTATTGTTTAATCTGTATGGAATTTCAGTTTTACAAAATGAAATATGAGGATGAATGGTAGTGATGGTTCACAATAATGTAATCTTTTGAATGCCTCTGAACTATACACTTAAAAATGAAAAGTAGGGGGCGCCTGGGTGGCTCAGTGGATTAAGCCGCTGCCTTCGGCTCAGGTCATGATCTCAGGGTCCTGGGATTGAGCCCCGCATCGGGCTCTCTGCTCAGCAGAGAGCCTGCTTCCCCCTCAATTTCTGCCTGGCTCTCTGCCTACTTGTGATCTCTCTCTCTGTGTCAAATAAATAAATAAAATCTTTAAAAAAAAAATGAAAAGTAGGTATCTTGTATTTTATGTATTTTACCACGAATAGAAAAAAAGAAAGAAAAAAGAGAGAATTTTAAAGACGTGTCCATCAGAAGTTCCAAAAGGAAACATTAGACAGAATTAGGGTGAGGAAATATTTTTTAAAAATAACAGTGGAGGGGGAGTAACAGTGGAGATATTTCCAGTGTTTAAAAAAGAAAGATATGCATCTCCAGAATGAAAAAGCATACTTAATTCTGAACAAGATAATTAAAAACAAATCTTTACCTAGACAATCAGGGGAAATGGCAGAACACATAAGACAACAGAAAAAAAAACTTGAGAGAAATTAAAATGTTTCTACAAAAAGTCAAATTAGAAAATATAAGCTTCTCATTACGCACATTCGATATCTGAATATTATGCAATAGCATATAATGCTGAGGAAAATAATTGCCCATTTAGAATCCTATACTTGCTTATTTAAACAATCCATCAAGAGTGAAACAAATAAACACTTTTTATGGCAGAGACTGAGGGAGTTTACTTCTCACAGACTCTATAAATGAGATATTTCAATAAGAAGGAATTTTTTTTAAGATTTTATTTTCTTAAGTAATCTCTATACCCAATATGGGGCTCAGACTTCCAACCCAAAGATCAAGAGTTGTTTGCTCTACTGAGCCAGCCAGGCACCCCAATAAGCAGAATTTTAAACAAAAATCAGAGTGGCATTTAGGAAGTAATGGCAAAAAAAGAATATGTGTAGGAAAATATAATAGATGTGTATGATATAAATAATAGAATAATAAGTATCATGGTAAGTTGGAGGAAAGTTAAAATTAATGTAACCCCTTTTGAAATAAAGGACCTAGGCAGTTTGGCACCAGTGGATGATAAAGTCATGATAGGATGAGCCCAATTATTAACTCAGGGATTGAAACATATAAAATAGGTTTTTTTTCAAATATAATAGTTTTAATCCACTGTAGTTATTTGCTGATGGTCATAAAATGTAATCCTCGGTCATTTCAACTTTTGATATGCTCTAAGTCATTTCTCGTATTTCCTTGCATTCTGCTATGACAAGATTTTCCAGGATCATCTTATACATTAAATGTCCCACACCTGATTCAGTCATTTTTCCAAGGAAGTTTCATTTTTTTTTAATGGCAAATAGTAATTAGGGACAATAATCTGGGGGAACTACCAGTGTTCATTACTTAGTTGCTCATTGTTCATATGCTTTCCAGTACATAGCTAAGAAGGAATATATTATGTCATGTTATATTATTGTTATGTTGTTTTGTTATGTTATGTTAGGAACATAACATGAGTTCTTACTGAATGACTGAAAAACCAAGGTTTTTACTTAAACTCATTGATCTTACATCAGTATTTTCTTTGCTCATCAAAAATCCTGGTTCATGAAGACACAAACATAATTCTTATTTGTTTCATCCCATACATTGACACAATTATCACAGAACAACAATACACAGACTATCACCCATAAAACAATTACAGAAAATAGCTTAAAATTAGTGTGAAGTTATTTTTCTCTTAGGGAAAACTCAACTTAGCATTAAACTAATCGTGTAAAGTCACTTTGTGTTCCTTGCTAAATGGCTACATTGCCAACTGAACATACAAGCTTTACTTGTTTCATTTTACTTTCACTTTTTAGAGATTGCTTTTTTAAATTTTATTGTGTTTTATAATTTATAAAATATTAATATGGAGTATATGAAAAAAGAAATTAGGGTTAAAATATTCAGAAGTTCTGGGCGCCTGGGTGGCTCAGTGGGTTAAAGCCTCTGCCTTCGGCTCAGGTCATGATCCCAGGGTCCTGGGATCGAGCCCCACATCGGGCTCTCTGCTCCATGGGGAGCCTGCTTCCTCCTCTCTGCCTGCCTCTCTGCCTGCCTCTCTGCCTACTTGTGATCGCTGTCTGCCAAACAAATAAATAAAATCTTTAAAAAAAAAAAAAAAAATATTCAGAAGTTCTTATATTTTTCAAGAGAGGCATACATATAATTTAACTAGATATTTCTAAATCAAGTATGTATTTTTAAAAATGTAAGAATAGCTACTAAAGGAACACAAAAATAAATGTTAATAAGACTAAGGAAAACTTGATCAAACAAAAGCCAGTATATTAGCTACTCTTAGTGTATAAGAAATTACCCCAAAACTTAGTAGCTTCACAACAAATATTTATTATCTCCCAGTTTCTGTGACTTAGCAATTCAGAAGAAGTTCAGCTGCATCTGACTCAGGGTGTCTCATGATGTTGCCGTCCAAATGCAGGCCGGTACTACAGTCATCTCAAGGTTTGGCTGGGGCTGACCGATCTGCTCCAAGGCCCAGTCATGTGGCCGTTAGCATGAGGCCTCCGTTCTTCACTATCTCCACTAATTTGCACACCATCATTTCCACTTTATTTGAGTCATCAAAAGCAAACAGCTAAGTTCGGTCCATACTTAAGGAGAGAAAAATGAGGTACCACCAATTAAATGGAAGAGTATCAGGAATTTGTGGACATATGTTAAAACCGTTACAGGTAGAAAGAAAGAAAATACATAAGCAAAGAAAAACTTCGTAAATAAGAAACATAAAATAAAATATAAAAATAGGTACAAAATAATGAGTAATTTCAGTGAATATGAATAGATTTATTATGTTCGCCTATTAAAAGAGAAATACCAGGGCACCTGGGTATCTCAGTTAGTTAAGTGGCTGCCCTTGGCTAAGGTAATGATCCCAGAGCCCTGGGATCCAGCCCCACATCTGGGTCCCTGCTCTGGAGGGGAGCCTGCTCCTCCCTCTCCCTCAGCCTGCCACTCCCCTTGTTTGTGCTCTCTCTCTCTGTCAAATAAAATTTTCAAAAAAAAGAGAAAGAGATAGAGAAATACCTAAAGCAGCTCTCTAGCAGTTTTCAATCTCAGATGGAACATTTGCCAAAACTGACCACCAATTAGGTCAGAAGAGACTTATTTATGAATATATTTTTTAAAGATTTTTATTTACTTATTTGAAAGAAAGAGAGAGTGAGAGAGAGAACATGAGCAGGGTGAGGGGCAGAGGGAAAAGCAGACTCACTGCTGAGCAGGAAACCTGATGTGGGATTCCATCCTGGAACTCTGAGATCATGACTTGAGCCAAGGACAGATGCTTAACCAACTGCGCCATCCAGGTGCCCCAGAGACTTATTTACAAATATTTAAGAATAGGTCTTATGCCAACTGTAGTGCACACAAATGAGAACTTAATCAAAAACAGAATAATAACTGGGGAGCAGTTGGGTGTCTCAATCAGTTGAGGGACCAAGTCATGGTTTCAACTGGGTTGTGAGATAGAGCCCTACTTCATTCTCTGCACTCAGCGGGGAGTCTTTTTGAAATTCTCTCCCTCTGCCCCTCCCCCCACTCCCTCTCCCTCTCCTTCTCTAAAATAAATAAATAAATCTTTGAAAAAAATAATAAAATAGAAAATAGAGTAATACTTAAATTTTTAAATGTTTATGTATATTAAATCATAGATGCAATCATGCATTTATAACTTTTTCAATTGCACTTCAAAACAGTTCATGGTCAAAGAAGAAATTATTAATGAAAATTATAAAAATTTAGAACAGAATTTAGCAGCGTCACCCAGCCGACTCAGTCAGTAGAGCATGGGACTCCTGATCTCTGGGTCATGAGTTGGAGCCCCACGTTGGGCTAGCAATTACTTAAAAAAGAAAAAAGAAGTTGAACAGAATGAAAATTAAAATATTGTATTTTAAAATTTGTAATATGAAGCTAAAGCATCCCATGTTGAGAAATGTAAACATTACTGCCCTTCCTGGATAAAAAGTAAAACAGAAAATTAATGAATTACATATCAGACTCAATTGGAAAAGGAACAACATAACAAATCCCCCCCCAAAAAAAGGAAGAGGAAAATATAAAGATCAGAGAAATAATTAACACATTCAAAGGCAAACATATACAAACAGAATAAAAGTAACTAAAATCTTTTTTGAAAAGTTTAATAAAGAAAACAAGTCACTGGCAATCTCAGTCATGACACCGTAAAGACTATATGTAAAAACGGTAGCAGGAATTTCAAATAAACTGACTGTAACACAGTTTCATATTTTAAAAAGCACTCTGAACAATTTTATGCCAATAAATTTCAAATATTAGGTAAAATGGACTATTGCCAAAATTGGATTGTTAAAATCAATCCAAGAAGAAATGGGAATTTTTTTAAGATTTTATTTTTATTTAAAGATTATTTTTATTTATTTTTAAGGTTTTATTTATTTATTTGTCAGAGAGAGAAAGAGAGCAAAAGCAGGGGGAGAAGCAAAAAGAGGGAGAAGCAGTTTCCCAGCTGAGCAAGGAGCCTGATGCAGGACTCAATCCCAAGACCCTGTGATCATGACCTGAGCCAAAGGAAGACTCTTAATCAACTGAGCCACCCAGGCATCCCAAGATTTTATTTTATTTTATTTTATTTTTTTTATTTTATTTTTTTTTATTTTTTATTTTTTTTTTTAAAGATTTTATTTATTTATTTGACAGAGAGAGATCACAAGTAGGCAGAGAGGCAGGCAGAGAGAGAGAGAGAGGAGGAAGCGGGCTCCCTGCGGAGCACAGAGCCCGATGTGGGGCTCGATCCCAGGACTCTGGGATCATGACCTGAGCCGAAGGCAGAGGCCTTAACCCACTGAGCCACCCAGGCGCCCCCCAAGATTTTATTTTTAAGGAATGCCTGGGGAGCTCAGTTGGTTAAGCATCTGACTCTTGATTTCAGCTCAGGTCATGATCTCAGGGTTGTGAGATTGAGCCCTACATCGAGCTCTATGCTTAGCACAGAGTATGATAGACATTCTCTCTCTCCTGCCCCTGCCCCTGCCCCTGCTCACACACTCGCTCTCTCTCTCTTACTCTCTCACTCTTTCCTTCCCCTTAAAAATAAATAAATAAATCTAAAAAGATATTTTATTTTTTAAGTAATCTCCATACCTAATGTTTTGCTTGAACTTACATCCCTATTAAGCCAGCCAGACACCTTGAAAATAGGGATATTTTTCTTTAAAGAAATTAAATCTTTAAAGAAATAAAGAATCTTTAATCTTTAAAGAAATTAAAACTATAACCAAAAGTTTCCAAAAAGTAACAGATCCAGATATTCTTTTTTTTTTTTTTTGGCTTTCTATTTTATTTATTTTTTCAGCGTAACAGTATTCATTGTTTTTGCACAACACCCAGTGCTTCATGCAAAACGTGCCCTCCCTATTACCCACCACCTGTTCCCCCAACCTCCCACCCCTGACCCTTCAAAACCCTCAGGTTGATTTTCAGAGTCCATAGTCTCTTATGGTTCACCTCCCCTTCCATTTTTTTTTTAAATAAACATATAATGTATTTTTATCCCCAGGGGTACAGGTCTGTGAATCGCCAGGTTTACACACTTCACAGCACTCACGATAGCACATACCGTCCCCAATGTCCATAGCCCCCTCCCCCTCTCCAAATCCCACCTCCCCCCAGCAACCCCCAGTTTGTTTTGTGAGATTAAGAGTCATTTATGGTTTGTCTCCCTCCCAATCCCATCTTGTTTCATTTATTCTTCTCCTATCCCCCTAACCCCCCATGTTGCTTCTCCATGTCCTCATATCAGGGAGATCATATGATAGTTGTCTTTTTCCGATTGACTTATTTCACTAAGCATGATACGCTCTAGTTCCATCCACGTCGTCGCAATTGGCAAGATTTCATTTCTTTTGATGGCTGCATAGTATTCCATTGTGTATATATACCACATCTTCTTTATCCATTCATCTGTTGATGGACATCTAGGTTCTTTCCATAGTTTGACTATTGTAGACATTGCTGCTATAAACATTCGGATACATGTGCCCCTTCGGCGGATCCAGATATTCTTAAGATAATTTTTTTTATGGGGCGCCTGGGTGGCTCAGTGGATTAAGCTGCTGCCTTCGGCTCAGGTCATGATCTCAGGGTCCTGGAATCAAGCCCCGCATCGGGCTCTCTGTTCCGCAGGGAGCCTGCTTCCTCCTCTCTCTCTGCCTGCCTCTCTGCCTAATTGTGATCTCTCTCTCTGTCAAATAAATAAATAAAATCTTTAAAAAAAAGATAATTTTTTTTATTTTGAAATAATTTCAAACCTATAAAGAGTTGTATTTTTACAAAAATTTCCTGCATACTTTTCTGCTCATATTCACTGATAGCTAACATTTTGCAACATCTGCTTTGTTCCTTTCTTTCTTTCTATATATACACATGTTTGGTTTTTTCCCAGAATGATTTGAGTTAGTTCCAGATATGATGTTGCTTTGTCCTTAAATGCTTCAGCATGTGCTAAATTACAAGGATTTTCTCTTTCATAAATATAAAGGAAGTATCAAAGACATAGAGATGGCCCACAGACACATAAAAAGATGCTCCTCATCAGGGAAAGGCAAATCAAAATTACAATGAGATATCACCTCACACGTCTCAGAATAACTAAAATCAAAACACAAGAAACAACAACTACTGGCAAATATGTGGAGAAAAAGGAATCCTCGTGCACTGTTGGTGGGAATGCAAACAGGTATAGCCACTGTGGAAAACAGTATGGAGGTTCCTCAAAAAAATTAAAAATAGTCATGATAAGCACAAGGTGATGTATAGAAATGTTGAATTATAATATAATATACCTGAAACTAATGCAACACTTTATATTAACTAACTGGAATTAAAATAAAACTTAAAAAAATTAAAACAAGAATTACCATATGGTCCAGGAATTCCGCTACTGGTATTTACACAAAGAATATAAAAACATTAATTCAAAAAGATATATGCACCCTTATGTTTATTGCAGCATTATTTACAACACCAAGTAATGGAAGCAACCCAAGTATCTCTTGATAGATGAATGGATAAAGAAGATGTGAAGATGTGAGATACACACACACACACACACACACACACATACACACACAATGGGATATTACTGAGCCATAAAAAATGAAATCTTGCCATTTGCAACAACATGGACAGAACTAGGGGATATAATACTAAGTGAGATAGGTCAGTCAGAGAAAGACAAATACCATATGATTTCACTTATATGTGGAATTTAAGAAACAAATGACCAAAGAAAAGAGAGAAACAAAAAAAACCAGGCTCTTAGCTATAGAGAACAAACTAAAGTTCACCAGAGGAGAAGGGATTGGGGATGGGTGAAATAAGTGAAGGGGACTAAGAGTATACTTATCATGATGAGCACTGAATAATGTATAAAATTTCAAATAACCATATTGTATATCTGAAACTAATATAATGTATGTTAACTAACAAATTAAAAACTTAAAAATAGGGGCGCCTGGGTGGCTCAGTGGATTAAGCCGCTGCCTTCGGCTCCGGTCATGATCTCAGGGTCCTGGGATCGGGCTCTCTGCTCCGCGGGGAGCCTGCTTCCTCCTCTCTCTCTGCCTGCCTCTCTGCCTACTTGTGACCTCTCTCTCTGTCAAATAAATAAATAAAAATCTTTAAAAAAAAAAAACTTAAAAATAAATTAGCTAAAAAAAATAATAAAAATGTGGGTGCCTGGTGGCTCAGTCAGTTGAGTGTCCCAATCTTGATTTCAGCTCGAGTCATGATCTCATGATCCGGGGATGTAGTCTGGCATCGGGTTCAGTGCTCAGCAGGGAGCCTGTTTGAGGATTCTCTCTCTTCCTCTCACTCTGCCCCTCCCCCAACTCAAGTTCTCCTGTCTCTCTTTCTCTCTCTCAAATAAATAAATAAATGTTTTTTAAAATAAAAATAAACAAATAAATAAAATAATAATAATAAAAGAAATTTTCTCAACCTTCAAATATAAACTAAGAAGTATACAATCTTGTGCTATCACAGTTTTCATGAGGTCACTATTCAGCTAATAAATCAGTCTCTAAAAAATATATATATATACGAGATATCAAATTTCACTGACAGAATATTATTATCAAGTATTCAAATTTTACCAATTGTTCTAATATTTTCCATTATGGCAAGTCTCCCTGCCTACGTCTCCCTCCAGGATCTGGTCCAGGAACAACTGCTGTATTTATTTGCCACATCTCTTTTCTCCTGCAATTTGTGAAGGACCCTTGGCCTTTTTGTCTTTCAAAACCTTGACAGTTTTGAAGAGCCCAAGCTAGTGATTTTGCAGACAGACAAAGAATTTTAAAGAGGTTACCCTGGTGATTCTCATGCCCTCTGTAATTTGAGACCCACTAACTCAAAGGGTTTTTTTCTGGCAAAGCTGTACATTCCTCCCCAGCCACACAGATGCCATGGATCCTGTTGTTCTCAAGGAGATACAAAGGTATTCCTGGGTCCACATTTTACTTATCTGTGTCACTCACACTAGGCTCAATACCTGGCACCCTATAGGGACTTAATGAAAACTGGACTTGGGAGCTGCATACACCGGGGCTTCCAGCCTGTCTGTATCAGTGACTGACCTGTACAATGACTTAACCTCTCCAGATCATGTTTCCCATCTGTCAACCCAGTTGGGGGGTTGAGGGTAGGTTGTTCTCTTAGGGCTCCTGCAAATGTAAACCTTGGTTGTTTACCCTCATGGTTTAGCCCAGGACACCTATTCTTACCTCTAGGAGCTATACTGGAAATCACAGGTCTCCAAAGTCAGTCACTCATTCTTTCATCCTATACCTATGGATCATCTCTGAGGGAGAACCTGTGACTTGAGTCTTAACAGTAGAATATGGTAAAGGTGATGGGATGTTATTCTCCTGCTTAGGTTGCGTTATATAAGGATCCCTCCTAGCAGATTGGAGAGAGATACTCTTTGCTGGCTCGATAAGTAGCCATTCTGAGGAAGTCCACATGGCAAGGACAGTGGGAAAAATCCAGGATTTTCAGTCAGCTTTCAACAGACAGCCATCAAAAAGCTGGAGTGCTCCATCACACAGACTCAAGGAAATGAATTCTGTAAACACCTGAATGATCTTTGAAGTAGATTCATTCCCAGTCAAGCCTACAGGTGAGAATTCAGCCTGGCCAATACCTTTTTTTTTTTTTAACATTTTTATTTATTTGACAGAGATCACAAGCAGGCAGAGAGGCAGGCAGAGAGAGAGAGAGAGAGAGAGAGAGAGAGAGGAAGGAAAGCAGGCTCCCCGCTGAGCAAAGAGCCCGACCCGGGGCTCGATCCCAGGACCCTGAGATCATGACCTGAGCTGAAGGCAGAGGCTTTAACCCACTGAGCCACCCAGGCGCCCCAAGCCTGGACAATACCTTAACTGCAGGTTTGTGAGACCCTGAAGCAGAGGACCCAGCTAAGCCATGCCTGCATATCTAGCCCGCGGAAACTGGGGAATAAAAATTACATTAAAAATAGCAAAAAAAGAAATTAATTCTTTCACCACTCTGAAGGACAGAATTCAAAAGTCAGGTTAACTGGCCAAAGCAAGGTGTTAGGGGGGCTGTACTCCCTCCAGAGGCTCTAGCAAAAAATACATTCCTTACTATTTCCAGCTTCTGATGGCTATGACATGTCTTAATTTGTAGTGATATCATTCCAACATTAACCTCTATGGCCACATTGCTTTCTCCTCTTCTGTGTGTCAAATCTTCCAAAGACCCCTTATAAGGATACATGCGAATGCATTTAGGGCCCGCACTAATTATCCCATACTGTCCTTATCTCAAGATCCTAAATTTAATCACATTTGCAAATCTTTGCCATATAGGAAACATTTACAGATTTCAGGTATTTGGTTATTTAGGATATAACTATGTTTACTAGGTTTCTTTTACACTATTTAAATTGCCTGTTCTTCTTCTATGAGTTTTGGCGGATTGTGTCTTTTGAGGACTTTGTCCATTTCACCTAGGTTATCAAAATAGTAGGCATAGCCATTCATAATATTCCTTCACTATCGTTTTGATGTCCATAGGATCTGTAATAAGTCCCTTTTTTATTTCTGGTGTTAGTAATTTCTGTCCTGTCTTTTTTCTTGGTTTGCCCGACTAGGGTTCATCAATTTCATTGAGCTTTTCAAAGAGCTGGCTTTTAATTTCATTTATTTTCCATATTGATTTGTTTTCAACTTAATTGATGTCTGCTCTGATCATTACTATTTATTTTTTCTGCTTACTTTATGTTTAATTTGCCTTTTTTTTTCTAGTTTCCTAAGATGGAAACTTAGATGATTAATTTTAGGTCTTATTTCTTTTCTAATATATTAATTCAGTGCTATAAATCTCCCTCTAGGTATGTTTTCACTGTATCCCACAAATTTTGGTAAGTTGTATTTTCATTTTCCTTTTGTTCATAATATTTTTAGTTTCTCCTGAGAGTTCTTCTTTGACCCATATGTTTGGAAGTGTGTTTTTTAATCTCCATGTGTTTTTGGATTTTCTAGTTTTCTTTCTGTTATTTAATTCTGGCTTGTTTATACTGGGGTCTGAGATAAGACACTGTATAATTTCTATTCTTTTCAATCTGATAAATTGTGTTTTCTTTTTAGTAATTTATTAATTTATTTTTATTATTTAAATAAAGATTTTATTTATTTATTTGACAGAGAGAGGTCACAAGTAGGCAGAGAGGCAGGCAGAGAGAGAGAGACAGAGAGAGGAGGAAGCAGGCTCCCTGCTGAGCAGAGAGCCAAATGTGGGGTTCCATCCCAGGACTCTGGGATCATGACCTGAGCCGAAGGCAGAGGCTTTAACCCACTGCACCCAGAGCCCCTAAAGTGTGTTTTTATGATGGAGAATGTGATCTATCGTGGTGAATGATTCATGTGAGCTTGAGAAGAATACACCTTCGGCTCTTGTTGAAGTAGACTATTGATGTCCAGTTGAGTGATAGTGTTGATAGTGTTGTTGAGTTAAACTATGTCCTTAGAGATTCTCTGCTGCTAGATCTGTCCTTTTTTTTTTTTTTTTTTAGAGAGTTGAGTTGTAGAGGGAGAGGGAGAAAGAATCCTAAGCAGGTTCTCTGCCCAGCATATAGCTGGACGTACGGCTCAATCTCACAACCCTGAGATCTTGACCTCAGCTGAAATGAAGAGTCAGATGCTTAACCGACTGAACCACCCAGGCACCCCTGGATCTGTTCATTTGTGATAGAAGAATGTTGAAACCTTCAACTATGATACTGGATTTATCTATTTCTTTTTGCAGTTCTATCAGTTTTTGCCTCATAGTTTGGTGCTCTGCTTTTTTTTTTTTTTTAATTTTATTTATTTGACAGAGAGAGAGATCACAAGTAGGCAGAGAAGCAGGCAGAGAGAGGAGGAAGCAGGCTCCCTGCGGAGCAGAGAGCCCGATGCGGGGCTCGATCCCAGGACCCTGAGATCATGACCGGAGCCGAAGGCAGCGGCTTAATCCACTGAGCCACCCAGGCGCCCCCGGTGTTCTGCTTTTAAGCTCATACATGCTAAGGATTATTTAGTCTTCTCAGACAACTGACTCCTTTATCAATATGTAATACTTCTCTTTATCCCTGATAATTTTTTTTCTTTGAAGTTTGCCCTGCCTGAAATTAATATAGCTATTCTCACTTTCTTTTGATTAGTGTTAGCATGGTATATTTTCCCCCATCCATTTACCTTTTTATTTTATTTTATTTTATTTGTTAGAGAGAGAGCATAAGCAGAGGGAGAAGGAGAAGGAGGTTCCCCACTGAGCAAGGGCCCCAACGTGAGACTCCATCCCAGGACCCCAGGATCATGACCTGACCCGAAAGCAGATGCTTGATTGACTGAACCACTCGGGCATCCCATCCATTCCATTTTTTTTTTTAAGTTTTTATTTTAGGGATATCTGGTTGGTTTAGTCAGTTAACTGTCTGTCTCAGCTAAGGTCATGATTCTGGGGTCCTAGGACGAAGCCCCACATTGGGCTCCCTGCTTCACAGGGAGATTGCTTCTCCCTCTCTATCCATCCTTCCCCCTGCTAGTGCTCTCTCTCTCTCTCTCTCTCTCTCTCTGTGCTCTCATTCAAATAAATAAATAAAATCTTTTAAAAAAATTTTTTCTCTTTAAGATAAAAAGTCTTTACTTTAATTCCAGTATAGTTAACATACAGTGTAATATTAGTTTCAGGAGTACAATATAGTGAGACAACACTTCCATACAACACCCAGTGCTCATCACAGATGAAGAAGTACTGACAACATTTTTTTTTAAGTAAGCTCTATATCCAACACGGGGCTTGAATTCATGACCTCAAGATCAACAATATTCACATGCTCTACTGACTGAGCCAGCCAGGCTTCCCCATTTACTTTCAATCTATATGTGCTTTTACACTTAAAATGGGTTTCTTAAACACAGCATGTAGTTGAGTTTTGTTTTCTGATCCTATCTGACAACTTCTCTTTTAATTGGTACAATTAGACCATTAACATTCAAAGTGATTATTGACGTATTTGGATTAATGTCTACCAAATTTGTCATTGTTTTCTATTTGTTGCCCTTGTTGTTTGTTCTTATTTTTGTTTTCAACTCTTCTGGTTTTTTTTGTGTGTTTTTTTTTAAAGATTTTATTTATTTATTTGACAGAGAGAGAGAGAGAGAGAGACAAATAGGCAGAGGGGGAGGGGGGAATTGGCTTCCTGCTGAGCAGAGAGCCCGATACTGGGCTCAATCCCAGGACTCTGAGACCATGACCTGAGCCAAAGGCAAAGGTTTTAACCCACTGAGCCACCCAGGCACCCCAAGATTTCATTCTTTTGGTGGCTGAGTAATGTTCCATTGTCTATATGCCACATCTTCTTCTTCTTCTTTTTTTAAAATTTTATTTATTTGTCAGAGAGAAAGAGCACAAGCAGGCAGAGAAGCAGACAGAGACAGAGGAGAAGCAGGCTCTCCACTGAGCAAGAAGCCTGATGCAGGACTTGATCCCAGGACCCTGGGATTATGACCTGAGCTGAAGGCAGCAGCTTAACCCACTGAGCCACCCAGGTGCCCCAGAAGTCTTTGGACAGTTTTATTATTTTATTTTTATTTTAAAGATTTTTTTTTTTTTGACAGAAAGAGACACAGTGAGAGAGAGAACACAAGCAGGAGGAGTGGGAGAGAGAAGCAGGCTCCCTGCTGAGCAGGGAGCCCAATGCTAGGCTTGATCCTGAGATCACGACCTGAGCCAAAGGCAGACGCTTAAAAACTGAGCCACCCAGGAGCCCCTTGTTTTTTGTGGTTTTAATTGAATATTTTGTATGATCCCTTTCTTTCTTTTTTTCTTTCTTTCTAAGAACAGATCTTATCAAATGTCCTGAGCAAAACTGCACACATTGCTTGTTCTCCCTCTGCCCAACACAGGGAGTTTGACCTGTTCTATGCAAGCCTTGACTGGGTCCCCCTTGCTTTAGACCACGTCGTATCCCCCAGGAGCACCATGTTGGTGCCACACTTGGTGCAGATGTCTACGTTACAAAGTGACATATTTCCCAGTCCCTCAACAGCCATGGTCATGACCTCAGCCTTTCAGGGAGCTGAAATTACAGGCTTGCACCCCTGTGGCCTGGCTCTCATTTCTTAGCAAGTCAATTACACTTTTTTTTTCAATTACACTTTTTGTTTCAGGATTTATTTATTTATTTTAAAGGTGGGATGCCAGAGGGAGAGGGAAAGAGAGATTCTCCAGCAGACTTCCCACTAACCATGGAGCCCAGGTGGTACACCATCTCATGCTACATGAGACCAAGAACTGAGGCAAAATTATGCTTAACCAACTGAGCCACCCAGATGCCCCAATTACACTTTTTTTTAAAGATTTTATTTATTTATTTGACAGAGAGAGATCACAAGTAGACAGAGAGGCAGACAGAGAGAGAGGGGAAAGCAGGCTCCCTGCCAAGCAGAGAGCCTGATGCGGGACTCGATCCCAGGACCCTGAGATCATGACCTGAGCCGAAGGCAGCAGCTCAACCCACTGAGCCACCCAGGCGCCCCCCCAATTACACTTTTTAAAAATGCTTTTTTAAAAAAAAGATTTTACTGGGGCTCCTTCTGCCTTCGGTTCAGGTCATGATCTCAGCGTCCTGGGATCGAGTCCCGCATCAGGCTCTCTGCTCAGCGGGGAGCCTGCTACCTCCTCTCTCTGCCTGCCTCTCTGCCTACTTGCTCTCTGTCTATCAAATAAGTCAATAAAATCTTTAAAAAAATTAAAAATAAAAAAGATTTTATTTATTTGAGATAGAGAGAAAGAGCATCAGTAGGAGGCAGAGTAAGAGAGAGAAGCAAGCTCCCTGGGATCCTGACCTGAGCTGATGGCAGGCACTTAACTGACTGAGCCACACAGATACCTCTAAATACTTCTTTGAAAACTTTTTTTAGTGGTTACTCTAGAGTTTGCAGTGTACATTTTCAAGTAATCCAAGCCCACTTTCATACAACATTATATCACTTCAGGGGTAGTGTGAATACCTTGTAAAACAATATAATCCAAATTCCTCTTTCTTATCTCTTGTGTCATTGCTGTCATTCATTTCACTTATATGTAAGCATGCAAAAGCATATTTTATATAGCTATATACACACACATATACATACGTATATGTACATGTACAAAGATATTTTCATAAGCATACATCATGAAATAAGCTTTCATTATTATTGTTTTGAAAGTTTGAAATTCTGTGAGAATTATCAAAATGGGCGACTGGTTGGCTCAGTCGGTTAAGCATCTGACTCTTAATTTCAGGTCAGGTTGTCATCTCAGGGTCATGAGATCAAGACCTGAGCTGGGCTCTGGGTTCAGTGGGGAGTCTGCTTGAGATTCTTTCCCTCTTTCCCTCTCCCTGCTCATGCACACACACACACACACACACACACTCTCTCTCTCTCTCTCTCACAAATATGTCTTAAAAAAAAAAAGTGACACAGAGACATCAAGTAAGCACATGCTGTTGGAAAAATAGCATTAATAGACTAGCTAGACTAAGAGTTGCCACAGATCTTTACTTTGTAAAAAGCAGTATCTGTGAAGTGAAAGCAAATCACAATAAAATGAGATATGCCTCTAAATGATTTAAACATCATAGTACAAACATAATCCTGTCTTTCTCCCTTTCCTCAAACATCTAGATTCCCTGAGTTGCAACAAAATTGAAATTAGGCCAGTTAATAACCCTAGAATGGCCTCTAAGGGTTCAAATGAAAGGAAGAGTCAAACATCTCACTTTAAAGTAAAAGCTAGCAGTGATTGGGGCACCTGGGTGGCTCAGTCATTGAGCATCTGCCTTCCCCTCAGGTCATGTTTCCAGGGGCCTGGGATTGAGCCCTGCATAAAGCCCCGCATCTGGCTTCCTGCTCCACGGGAACCCTGCTTCTCCCTCTTCCACTTCCCCTGCTTGTGTTCCCTCTCTGGCTGTCTCTGTCAAATAAATAAATAAAATCTTAAAAAAAAAATGCGGGGCGCCTGGGTGGCTCAGTGGATTAATCCGCTGCCTTTGGCTGGGGTCATGATCTCAGGGTCCTGGGATCGAGCCCCGCATCCGGCTCTCTGCTCCGTGGGGAGTCTGCTTCCTCCTCTCTCTGCCTACTTGTGATCTCTCTCTCTGTCAAATAAATAAATAAAATCTTTAAAAAAAATGCTACCAATGATTAAGCTTACTGAAGAAGGCATGTTGAAAGCCAAGGTAGGTTGAAAGTTAGGTCTCTTGTGCCAAACAATTACCCAAATTGTGAATGTAAAGGAGAAGTTCTTAAAGCCAGTTAAAATTGCTCCTCCAGTGAACACAGAGATAATAAGAAAGCAAAACAGCCTGATTTTTGCTGATATGGAGAACATTTCAATGGTCTGAATAGTAGATCAAATCAGACACAATATTCCCTTCTAAAGCCTAATCCAGAGCAAGCCCTAACTGTCTTCAATTCTGTGAAGGCTAAGAGAGGTGAGAAAGCTACAGATAAATGAGGAGATCCGCTCCTCAGGTTTAAGGAAAGAAGATATTTCCATAACAAATGGGCAAGGTAAATCAGCAAGTCTAGCTTAGATAATAAAGGTGGCTACACTGAACAACAGATTTTCATTTTATACAAAACAACTTTCTACTCGAAGAAGATGCCAACTAGCATTTTTCATAGTTAGGAGAAAGCTTCAGAGCTTCAAAGGACAGGCTGTCTTTTTAGTTGCTAACACAGCTGGTGTCTTTAAGTTGAAGCCAATGCTCATTGACCATTCTGAAAATTGTAGGGCCCTTAAGAATTATGCTGAATCTACACTGTCTGTGCCCTATAGATGGAACAAGGCCTGGATGACAGATATTTTAAGTGAACTATTGAGAGGGAAAAAAATGTTTCCTTTCAAAATACTACTGCTCATTAATGATGCACTGGGTCATCTAAGAGCTCTCTGTTGGAGATGTACATTAAGATTAAGGCCTTCTTGCCTGCTGGCGCAATATCCATCCTGCAGCCCATGGGTCAAGAAGTAATTTTGAATTTCAACATCCAGTCTGTAGTCCATGGACCAAGGAGTAACTTTGACTTTCAAGCCTTATTTCAGAAATACATTTGGTAAAGGTCAAAGCTGCCAAAGATAGAGAATCTTCTGATAGATCAGGGCAAAGCAAATTAAAAACTTTCTGGAAAAGATGTACCATTTTAAATGCCATTAGGAATATTTGTGAGGGCTCCTGGGTGGCTCAATTGGTTAAGCATCTGCCTTCAATGCAGATTGTATTTTTAAACTATTTTTAAATTGAGCTTGCGTTGTTTTTTAGGCATGCTATTGCACAATTAATAGTCTGCCGTATAGTGTAAATATAACTTTTATATGCACTGGTAAGTCAAAAAAATTAATTTGACTCATTTTGTTGCAATATTTGCTTTATTGCAGTGTTCTGGAACCAAGTCAAGAATATCTCCAAGATATGCCTATATTTCTCTACTTACTTTTGTTCAGGTGTTCTGTACATTAATGTGAGTAGTGTATTGAGGTCTCCAACTACTATTGTGCAACTGTCTATTTTTCCCTACCATTTTGTCAGTTTTTCCTTCACATAGTTTGATGGACAGTCATTGGATACATAAATATTGATAACTGTTGAATCTTGTTGCTGTACTGAACCTCATATTTATATATAACATCCTTTTTTTTTTGGTCTTCTGTAAACTTTTGATTTCCAGTCTACTTTGATAAAAGTTTAGCCATTCCTTCTCTCTTTTGGTTACCACCTGCATGGAATATCCTTTTGCATCCTTTTACTTTCAACCTGTTTGTGTCTTTGAACCTAAAATGAGCCTGTTGTAGAAAGCTTATCACGTGTTTTTATCCATTCTGCCAATCTGTGTCTTTTGAATGGTGAGTTTACATATACATTTAAAGTAATTACTGATGAAGAGGGACTAAATTCTGTCATTGTACTATTTGTTTTCTATTTACCCTATAACATTTTTGTCCCTCGTTTTCTGTATTACCGTCTTTTTTGTTTAACTAATATTTAAATTCATTTCTCATTTTTTTGCTGTATATTCTATAGTTTTCTTTGTAGTTTTCAAGAACATTACATTAACATTCTAACACTTTAATTTGAATTTATACTAACTTAACTTCAATAACTTACAAAAACCTCTCCCTTACATCCACACCCTTTTCAGTTACTGATGTGACAAAATTACCTTTCTACATTGTGTGCCCCAAAACATAAACTGATTGTTTAAAATGCATCAGTCTCCTAAATTATTTTTTGAGCTTTATTTAAATTCCAGGGATGCCTGGGTGGCTCAGCCGGTTGAGCTTCTGCCTTTGCTCAGGTCATGATCCCAGGACCCTAGGATAGAGTCCCATGTCGGGCTCCTTACTGGGTGGGGAGTATGCTTCTCCCTCTGCCTGCACTTTCCCTGCTTGTATGCTTCCTCTCTCTGGCAAATAAATAAATAAAATCTTCTATAAAAATGGGAGCCTGGGTGACTCAATGGGTTAAGGCCTCCCTCTGCCTTCGGCTCAGGTCATGATTCCAGGGTCCTGGAATAGAGTCCTGCATCGGGCTCTCTGCTCAGTGGGGAGCCTGCTTCTCTGTCTCTCTCTGCCTGCCTCTCTGCCTACCTGTGATCTCTGTCTGTCAAATAAATAAATAAAATCTTTAAAAAAAATAAAGGGATATAGAGGGGACACATGGGTGGCTCAGTTGGTTAAGCCGCTGCCTTTGGCTCAGGTCATGATCCCAGGGTCCTAGGAGTGAGTCCCGCATGGGGCTCCTTGCTCAGCAGGGAGCCTGCTTCTTTCTCTGCCTCTGCCTGCCACTCTGCCTGCTTGTGCACTCGCTCGCTCTCTTTGAGAAATAAACTAATAAATAAAATCTTTTTAAGAAGGGGGGGTGTAGATATCAAAATTATCTTTTTAAAAAAAAAGAGTGTTTCTTGGTTTGCCTCTTTCTCCCCCCTTTGTTTATTTCTTTTGTTTTTTAAATTTCACATATGAGTGAAATCGTATGGTATTTGTCTTTCTCTGACTGTTTTGCTTAGCATAATGCTCTCTAGCTCCATCCATGTCATGGAAAGGTTTAATTTTTTTTATGACTGAGTAATACTACATTGTATATTTATACAACATCTTTTTTCTCCATTTGTCAATCAGTGGACACTGAGGCTGTTTCCATAATTTGGCTATTGTAGATAAAGCTGCTAAAAACATCGGGCTGCATGTATCCTTCGAATCAGTATCTTTTTATTCTTTGGGTAAATACCCAGTAGTGTTATTGCTGGATTGTAGGGTAGTCCCATTTTTAACTTTTTAAGGTAGCTCCATACTGTTTTCCATAGTGATTGTACCAGTTTGCATTCCCACCAACAGTGCAAGAGGGTTCCCCTTTCTCCACATCCTCAGTAACACCTGTTGTTTCTTTTGTTGTTGGTTTTAACTATTCTGACAGGTGTGAGGTGGTAGCTCACCATAGTTTTGCTCTGCATTTCCCTGATGATGAGTGATTTTAAGCATCTTTTCATATATCTGTTGCCTGTCTGGATGTCTTCTTTGGAGAAATGTCTGTTCATGACTTATGCCCATTTTTTTACTTGGATTATTCGTTTTTGGATGCTCAGTTTTATAAGTACTTTACATAATTTGGATACCAACCCTTTATCTAATATGTCATTTGCAAATATCATTTCCCATTCCATAGGCTGCCTTTTAGTTTTGTTGATTGTTTCCTTTGCTGTGCAGAGCTTTTTATTTTGGTGCAGTTCTAATAGTTTATTTTTGCTTTTGTTTTGCTTACCTTAGGAGATATATCCAGAAAGAAATTGCTACAGCCAATGTCTAAGAGGTTACTGTCTGTGTTTTTCTCTAGGATTTTTGTGGTTCCAGGTCTCTCATTTAAGTTTTTAATCCATTTTGAGTCTATTTTTGTGGATGGTGTAAGGAAATGGTCCAGTTTAATTCTTTTGCATATTGCTGTTGAGTTTTCCCAAAACATTTGTTGAAAAGACAGTCTTATTCCCATTGGGTATTTTTTCTGACTTTGGCGAAGATTAATTGCATATGGTTGTGGGTTCATTTCTGAGCTTCCTATTCTCTTCTATTGATCCATGTGTCTATTTCTGTGTCAATACCATACTATTTTGATTATTACATCTTTGTAAGTAACTTGAAGTCTGCAATTATGCTACCTCCAGCTTTGCTGTTCTTTTTCAAGATTCCTTTGGCTATTCATGGGTCTTTTTGATTCCATACAAATTTTAGGATTGTTTGTTTTAGATCTGTAAAAAAAATGTTGTTGGTATTTTGATAGGGATTGCATTAAATATGTAGATTGTTTTGGGTAGTATGGACATTTTAACAATATTTGTTCTTTTAGTCTATGTGAATGGAATGTATTTCCATAGTCCCCTAAATTATTTAGAAAACTACATTTAAAGTTACAGACCAAAATTCTAGTGATACCAGCATTTGCACTTGTAATTATTTATTTTCCTTGAAATTTATTAGTCTTTTAAATCATGTAGAAAACAAAACCATGGTTTGTATACAATAATACTAGCCTTTAAATCATCCATGTATGATCTTTTTTGAGAGCTTTATTTCTCCATACAGGTGTGAGTTATAGCCTAGTGCCTGCTTATTTCACAGTGAAGGACTCTGTTGAGCATTTCTTCCATGGCAGGTCTAGTGGTCATGAACTCTCAACTTTTGTTTATCTGGGACTTTCTTGATTTCTTTCTCACTTTTGAATGAATGTTTTTCCTGATATAGGATTCATGGTTGGCAGTTTTTTTTGTTTTTGCACTTTGACCATATCAGCCTACTTTTTTCTGGCTTCCAAAGATCCCACATATATGATGATATGCTTCTTGGCTGCTGCTTTCAGGAATCTTGTTCTGTGTTTGACTTTTAAAAGCTTAATTATAATGTGTCTCAGTTTAGGCCACTTTGAGTTCATTTCAGTTGTAGTTCATTGAACTTCTTTTCTATATTCATGCCTTCATCAAATTTGAGAAGCTCTCAGGCATTTTTTCTTCAAATACTTTCTCTGCCCCTTTCTTTCTTTTCCTTCTGGAACTCCCACAATGCATATGTCAGTATTTGATGATGTCCTATAGGTCCTTTAGGCTCTATTTGCTTTTTCTTAACCTTTCCTCTGTTTCTCAGCAGAATTCCATTGTCCTATCTTCAAGTTCACGGATTCTCCTCCAGCCTGCTCAGATTTGCCTTTGAATCCCTCTAGTGAAATTTTCAATTCCATTACTAAACATTTTATCTCCAGAATTTCTTTTGCTTTCTATTGAGATTGTGTCTTTATCAATATTTATATTATTGTTCACACAGTATTTTGTTGACTTTATGTCTTCCTTTAGTTTCTTGACCATCCTTAACATGATTGTTTTGAAGTTTTGTCTATGTAGCTGCTGTTATATCAACAGTTAATATTGACTTTTTTTTTCCTTTGGTCTATACTTTCCTCTTTCTTTGTATGCTTTGTAATTTTTTGTTGTACACTGGACATTTCAATCCAACCATGTGATAACTCTGGAAATCAGAGTCTCGCCCTTTGTGAGACTCAGGGTTCAGGTTCAGGGTTTACTGATTTTGTTATTGTTATTGCTTTTTATTTTTGTAGTCTGTCTGTGTGCCAAGAATCAACCTGAGGTGTACACTTAAGGTATTTTCATATTTTTTCTGAGCCTTCCCCTGGGCGTACATGGTCACTCTCTAAGTTTTTCAGATAAGCAGTTGTTTTTTAATATCTTAGTCTTTAATATCTAGTTTCTAAAAGAGTAGAAAGTGAAAAATGAATGGGTAGGGGAGAGTATGCTTGGATGTAACATAATTTTAAAAACTTGTTCCCTGTTCATTGAGATTTGGTTATTACCTTTTATTACTATTATTGTTGTTACTATTATTAACATATAACGTATTATTTGTTTTAGGGGTACAGGTCTGTGGTTTATCAGTCTTACACAACATGGCATTTACCATAACACATACCCTCCCCAATGTCCATCACTGAGCCCCTATCCCCCCACCCCCCCACCTCTAGCTACCCTCAGTGTTTCCTGAGATTAAGAGTCTCTTATGGTTTGTCTCCCTCTCTGGTTTCATCTTTTGTCATTTTTCCCTCCCTTCCCCTATGATCCTCTGCCTTGTTTCTTAAAGTCCACATATCAGTGAGATCATATGATAATTCTTTCTCTGATTGACTTATTTTGTCTAACATGATATTCTCTGGTTCCATCCACATCGTTGCAAATGGCAAGATTTCAAGTTTTTTTTTAAATATTTTATTTATTTGACAGAGAGAAATCACAACTAGGCAGAGAGGCAGGCAGAGAGAGAGGAGGAAGCGGGCTCTCTGCTCCACAGATGTGGGGCTCAATCCCAGGACCCTGGGATCATGACCTGAGCCGAAGGCAGAGGCTTTAACCCACTGAGCCACCCAGGCGCCCCAGCTTTTAATTATTATTAATTCAGATTATTAATTCCCAACTGGCTCAGTGGTACATGAAGAAAAAAATTCTTCATAAAATTAGATTTAATACAAAATTAATGCATATTATTGTAATACAAAAAATTATGATAACACAAAAAGAAAATATCTAGGGCACCTGGGTGGTACAGTCCATTAAACAAACAACTCTTGGTTTCAGTTCAGTCTCACAGTTGTGAGATCAAGTCCCAGGTGGGCTCCCTGCTCAGGGAAGAGTCTGCTTAAGGCTCTCCCTCTCTGTCTGCCCCAACCCCACACTTTCTCTCTTAAATAAAATCATAAATCTTTTCTTTAAAAAAGATTTAATGCTTGGAATCAGTACATAAAATGAAGAAGCTGGGAGAAAATACACTTGAAACCAAAATTTACTTTTGGAAAGTGGCTTAGTATTCTAAAATCATGATCCAACTATTACACAGTATATCATAACCACAGATTAAAACATTTGTAGGGGTGGAGGACCAGTGAGAAAAGAGACGGAGGGAATTAATGCTTATCTTAATAAACTATTTACAACAAAACAAAAATGTGTATTAGGCAATAAAATGAGGGAAACTGGGAAAGAAGGAAGAAAGATCGAAAAGCTTAAATGGCTGATTGGTTTTTCAGTCTTTTTCTCCACTCTCCTAATAATATTCAAGATGAATGCTGTGATTTCCTATAGAACTTTTTGTCATGAAATATTTTGTTATCTATGCTGTCCAATACAGCAGCTATTAAAACAGTTTAAGGAACTTATTGATAACGATAAAGGTTCAAAGACAGGCAATCTGGCTCCAGAAAACATACTCTTGGTCACAATGTCTATCTGCCTTTCCATGAGCAGTAGGTCTTTAATTATCAAAATATCCATAAGTAACATTGTCTTGTTATTTATCAGTGTCGCTATTTTAATTTGGACCTTACAACATCCTAAATTATTTAATTACAAAATAGCAAGTGAGGTTGAAATGAGGATTAGAATGAATCTCAATTTCTACTGGATTACATTGTGTAAGCGGCATCTAAAACCGTTCAACATCAGTTTTTACTGAGTAGATTAATTCATTAAAAACCTCATGTTCATCGTCATCGTGTAAAACTTTAAGTTGTAACCTCACACGTCTATTTATTAATAGGCAGCGGTGTTAGATAACCGTGGAATTGAGAGGTCTCATTTATCCATCCATTTCTTTCCCCAACACCATCAAGTGTAATGCCACTAACAACCGCTAGGGTGAGACGAGAGAAGCCTCACTTTCATCTTTACATGGAATCTTGGAAATTGCACAGCACCATGACGTGCGCCAAAGACGTAGGTGTAGACGATGAACAAAAGAGAAGCCCCATCGTCGATGTGGCTTTCCCCGGCACGCCCGCCCCGGGCCGCGCCGCAACACTCCGCACCTTCGCTCGCTCCCCGCAATCGGGCGGGCCCTGGTTGGGCGAAGCGATTGAGCTGACTGTGGAGTGGAGTCTCCATCAACCGTTGAGGACCAGGAGGTGGTGGAAGGCAGTGGAGAGGCTGGGTAGAGGCTGGGGGAGGGCAACCGAAAGAGGCTGCGGAGAGGACGACGGCAGCGCCGCAGGACACACCGAGGGGAGGCTCCAGCCCCTCCAACAGGCGGGAGCCCAGCTCCAGGGGAGCCAGCAGTTTCCTCCATCTTGGTTGATGGAGGCGGGGAGCGGCGTCTGGGTCTCTCCACCGTGGCACCCGTCCCCCAAGGGCCCCTCAGGCGCAGACGCTGGAATCAAGGGCTATCCCCTCGGACGAATGGCGGAGCCCAGTTGGGGCTTCGCGGGGCCAAGTTTCCCAGCCCCACGGGGTTTGGTTTTGAATTGGTCCCAAGTTCCCACAGCAGTCCCGACAAAATGGAGGACGTCGTCTCCTCCTGCAGCCATGACGGGAGGTGGGGGGACAATTCCCCACGGGGGTGAGGCGAGGGTGGAAGTGTTCCCACTCCCCTCGGCACATTCGGGAACTCCACTTCACGGGCTGCCCGACCTCCCACTTTGCCTCGCTCTAGCCCCTGCCCGGGCTCGCCCCTCACGGGGGGCTTCAGGCATTGGACAGGGAGGGCGTTGGGGACATCGAGGCCGCGTCGCTCCTCGGGCAGGGTCGTTGGGAGCGGCTCCAGAGGCCTGGGCGCCCAGGCCCGAGCTAGGGCAGGCGTTGGCCACGGCCTCCGTCCCTCGGGCTGTGCGGGGCTCTGGAGAGCACCCTGGGACCCCCAGATACCCAGCCGGTGGCCGGTGCAGCGGGCAGCAAAACTCGGGCTGCCTGACCCTGACGGACCTGGGGGTGAGGGCGGGGTGGGAGGCGGGGGAAAGGAGGGGAGGGGACGCGGCCAAAGGCCCAGAGCCGGCCGAGGGCGTTAGCGGAACGGTAATGTCGGGGGGTGTGGTCTGCGCCTGATGGACGGCCCTCCGGACCACCCCCTCGTGGGGGTTTCCTGAAAGAAGGCAGACGTAACAATGGACGTCCCCGAGGAGCCCCCGCCCGCCCTTCCAGCCAGCCAATGAGTGCGCGGAGGGCGGGGCCTTCCCCGGCTGGGCCGCACCACCTTCTCCACCGCCTCCTCCGTCTCCTCCTCCTCACCGGCGCTAAACCCGGGACTGGACCGAGCGGAGTTGTGCGTGTTGCCGGAGGAGGGGGTGCGCCGGGGGAGGGGAGGTTCGTTCCGCGGAGCCGCAGCCAGAACCGGGTGAGGCTTATCCCCGCTGTCTTTCCAGTCCAGGTCCGCCGATAGTGGGGGTGGCTGGGAGCAGCAAAGCCTCGGGAGGAGGAGGCGGAGGCGGAGGCGACTGGGGAGGCGGAGATGGGTGAGGGCAGCCTCCGGAGCCTCCCACCGACCCGGGATTAATACCCCGCGGCGCGGCCGCCGTTGCCGCTGCCGCGTCGGGGCCTCGGGGGCTGCTCCGGGCTCCGCTCATGTCACAGGCGTCTTCGCGTGCGGCCCGAAGGGCTGCGAGAGTGAGTGCGAGGCCGGGAGGGCTGGGTGAGGCGGACGCCAGAGGCGGGCGTCTCTCGGGTGGCGGGGGCTGCCCTGGCTGGGGCGCTGGGAGGTCGCGGGGTATTTTTCCTTTCTTTCTTGCCCCGGGGGGAGGGGGGTGGCGGCGGCGGCGGTGGTGGAAAGTGGGGGGAGGGGAGCTTCAGTTTGTTCTCCCGCTCTCGGGGCTGCGCTCCCACCGAGTCCGCGGTAGCCTGAGGTCCCCAGGGTTTTCCGGTCGCGGGTGCTGCGTCTTCCCCACCCGGTCCCCTCCGTCGCTCTTCCTTTCGTGGCATTTCGTGTCTAAATCGGGCAAGTTTCTAATGGCGGACGAGCTCGTAAGTCTCGGAGTCGTAGCAACTGCTTGGGACAATTGTAGAGATAGCCCGGCGGAGACTTGAGCTTTCCCCCATCTCTGAATTGGTGCGGGGAGGGACGGGAACGACGCTGGGTGTGCAAAGTTAGGAGTGAATTCAGTTCCCTTTTTGGCGTCAAGGTAACATTTGCCCTCCAACCACCCCGCGTGGCTCTTCTCTAGTTCAAGCTTGCTGCCCTCCGCTTTCCGTTTTGTAATTTGAAGAACGAGATGTAGCTTTGTGTAGTCGTTGAGGTCCTTATAGTTTTTTTGATTTTTTTTTTAACGTCGTCTCCCCACAGCATTGTGGGGTGGGGGAGGGTGGAGGAGCACGGAATACTCCTTGATTTCTTACTCTTTACTTCCTCCCTCTGGTAGTTAGGAGTTGGTGCTGCTTCCAAATTGGCTGTAACTAAATCATTTCTCATCCTTCTCTCCTGTCGTTCTAGGATCAGGAATCACCTTCAGACTTACCTGGTGAAACGTTGCCGGATATCAAGAGAAAACATACTCTTTGTGAGTAATGGTACCCTGATTTTTTACTTAATACACTTAGTGCTGCAGTTATGCGATTTATCTTTGCTATGTTGAAGGCAAAAAGCTAATTGCTTAGGTGGACCCTGTCCTCAGAGCCAAACCTGGGTAATCCCCAGGGAAAGCGCTGGTAATGCTTGCTGATAAAAACCACTGGCGTTTTCTAGAGTTCCAAAATTGGAGTTAAGTTCGTTTCATTTTTAATACTTTGAATTTAACTTTTTGTTCTTTCACAATGGATAAAACTGTTTTTTTTTTCTTTGCTGTTGGATTAAAGAAAAATGTACTGAATCTTATGTTGTATTAAGGTTGACAGAGAGTATTTTTTGTGTTTGTCTTACACTCGAGGAAGATTTAAGTACCCTAAGTGTCTTCCCAGTAAAAGTACATCAGGAACTATATAATGTAGTAGTTACACTAATGGGGTTCTAAGATTGATCACTGAACTGGTAGTGACAGCCTGAAGTTAATGCATCTTTTCCTTGTACCAGAAAGTAATCTATGTGATGTTTCATTTTGGTATAATAAAATGTCCAATTCTCTGTCAAATATTCAGTTAATGGTTTCTGAACACCAGTCCTTGTCTGAATAATGATTTTTGGGGGAGTCTGAATAAAAATTTTATCGGGAATCTGAAGATGGTGATTTGGAAAAATAAATCACTGATTTTATATCTGTTACCTGAGATTCAGTACAGTGTTAGATCCTGCCTATTTTGTCCTTTAAAGCTGATCCAACAATTTACAGTTGGTCATTGAAAAGAAACTTGAGATTAGAAGAACTCACATTATAGTATTCCTGCCTTCCCCTTGGCCTTGTTGCTCCTTACCAAACTTGACATTGCACTTAACTCTATTCTTCACAGTACACCATTTTAGTTAGTTAGACCTAGGACATGTGGTGTCACAATGTAGATCGCTATACCTAGCTTTTGGGAATGGAAGTTGTTTCAGTTAGGTAATTTTCTTAGGATCCTTGAAGTGCTGCTATTTCACATTCTATGGAGTTTTGTGAGCTGGTGGGATGTAGGTATGGTTCTAGAGCTGTGCTGGGCATTCACACAGAAAGGGAACTAGTGGGGACTAAGATTGGCAAGGTAACAAGTCACTGACTCAGTTATTATCACCTAGAAAAGCCATTTTTCTCAGAGTATTCTGAGGTATTTGCAGCATGATGTAGTACAAAAAAAACTAGGTTTTCGTATCAGCCAGAACGATGTTCAAATGTCTGCTATGTTGGGGCGCCTGGCCGGCTCAGTTGATACAGCATGCTACTCTTGACCTAGACATTTTTAATGATCTTTTACTCATCACCCGTCTAGAGTACTGATAATTTTGTGGTTTTTCATTTTATTGTTTTGTTGGATTATCTACTTGTTTTCTTTTTTCCTTCCTTGTAATTATCACTAGAAGCTTTCATCAGATGTTTATTAATTTTTGACTGGTCTTCTTGTCATTATGAATTTGGAAGTAGAAAGCAGGTTAGAAAAATGTGTGGGGCTTTCAATTTGTGAGCTTCCCTGTAGGATGATTTTTTTCACCAAGTGGTGGGTCATCTCTTAAGTCAATATCTTTAGGTCTTTCCTTTTTTGATGGTTCCTAATTCCACAGAGAAGAGTGTTTCTGAGAAAAAAGTTTTCCAGGGAAGAGGTACATGCCTAGAAGATCGTGATCTGGTTGCCAGCTGTATGGGAATCAAGTGGGAGGAGACATTTCACACACATGATATTGAACCATTTACCTATGCTTGGTGAACCCCAGACAGAAATCTTATGTTCAATCCAAAGAATAAAAGTCTAGAACTTGTGCCAGGGTAGGAAAAAACCTGTCATCCTCAACCTGGAGGGAAAGACTGGATCTGGGATCTCACAAACTCATTTTAGCTCCTCTTTCCCCTGTTTCAGGGATATCTGGAGCTACTGGTTTCTGAGCCTGTTGAAAATTCTACAGCATGAATCAGGATGTTCTCTCAGCTTTTCCACTCACTCTTTTAGAGTTGCTTTATCTCAGATAGGCTGAGATCTAACTACTCATTCATCCATTCACTATTAAGCTTGTAAAATTTTGTTGCTTTGTTTCTTTTTGTTGCTTCTTTCTTGTGCTTTCTTTCCCTGGGAGTAGGAACTTTACCTTTGTTTATGCCTGTTAAAAGGAAATGAAGGAAGGAAATGAAGTTAGTTATTTGTGATCGTTCTATCAACTTAATCCCTTCAAGCTATTGATTTCTAGATAGTAATTTTATTTCTGATTAAATGGGAATGATGCTTGTGGCAGATACTCACTAAATAGGAACTAAACATGAAGTTGGCTTTTGCGTTGAGATTATTTTCATGTAAATATGTAAATATTTTTATAGTAAGAAAGACCTGTCTGACAGTATAAGTCTGCAGAGATACAACAGGACTTATTTTAGGACTAATTAGTGATTAACAACAGTTTTTGTAACCTACCTCTTGATTATTTTTTATAGAGCTTACAGTTAGAAGTGCCCAAAAAATGACCGTTTAAAACAATCATTTTTTTATGGTGTGATTTTTTTTTTTTTAAGATTTTATTTTTAAGTAATCTATGCCCAACGTGGGCCTCAGACTCAAAACCCCAAGATCAAGTCACATGTTCTAGCAACTGAGCTAGCCAGGTACCTCAATAATTAAATATTTCTAAGTACTTTCCTGTTGGTTTTTAATTTTTGAAGGTTCATAAAGTAAGTTAGTTTACCTTTCTCATCATGTGCTAATCTTGTCATAATCTAAACATTTCTATTTGAGCTAATTTTTTTTTTAACAACAGGTTCTTGGGGTGCCTTGATGGCTCAGTTGGTTGAGCATCTGACTCTTGGTTTGGGCTCAGGTCATGATCTCAGTGTCCTGAGATCAAGCTGTCCCCCTCCCTGCCAGTTGGGCTTAGCACTCTGCGGAGAGTCTGCTTGAGATTCTCTCTCCCCTTGTGCCCCTCAGTGGCACAAATGCATGCATATGTGTGTGCGGGAGCGTGCTCCCTCTCTCTCTAAATCTTTTTTTAAACATCTAACAGATTTTTTTTCTAAATGTAGATTCTATATAATTGTATATGTAAACATAATTGAATATTGAATGGCTGATGAATTATTCAACTAATAAGTATTTAGCCAGAGGGGCACCTGGGTGGCTCAGTGGGTTAAGCCTCTGCCTTCAGCTCAGGTCATGGTCTCAGGGTCCTGGGATCAAGCCCTCCATTGCAGGAAGCCTGCTTCCCCCGCCCCCTCTGCCTGCTTCTCTGCCTACTTGTGATCTCTCTGTGTCAAATAAATAAATAAAACCTTAAAAAAAAAAAAAAGAGTTTAGCCAGAAACTTTTGCAAATTTTAAAAAACATATTCTCAGGGTGCCAGGGTGACTCAATCTGTTAACTGCCTTTGGCTTAGGTCATGATCTCAGGTCCTAGGATCAAGTCCTGCTTAGTGGGGAGTCTGCTTCTCCCTCTCTGGCCTCCCCCCTTGCTTATGCTCACTCTTTCTCTCAAATAAATAGATAAAACCTTCTTTAAAAATTTTTAAAAACTGACATTGAAAGTAGACTTAAAAATGGTTAAAATGGTAAGTTTTATGTTATATGTATTATGCCACAAATTTTTTTTTTTCAAGTAGGTTCCACACCCATTGTGGAGCCCAGTGTGCAGCTTGAACCCATGACTCTGAGGTTAAGACCTGAGCTGTAATCAAGAGTCAGCACTTGGGGTGCCTGGGTGGCTCAGTGGATTAAGCATCTGCCTTCAGCCCAGGTCATATCTCAGGGTCCTGGGATTGAGCCCCACATCAGGCTCTCTGCTCAGCGGGAAATCTGCTTCTCCCTCTCACTTTTCCCTCTGTGCTCTCTCTTAAATGGATGAGTGAAATATTTAAAAAAGAAAAAAAAAAGCACTTATCTGACTGAGATACCCAGACACCCCTATTTTGCCACAGTTTTTTAAAAAGATAAATATATCGGGGCTCCTGGGTGGCTCAGTGGGTTAAAGCCGCTGCCTTCGGCTCAGGTCATGATCCCAGGGTCCGGGGATCCAGCCCTGCATCGGGGCTCTCTGCTCAGCAGGGAACCTGCTTCCCTTTCTCTCTCTTTGCCTGCCTCTCTGCCTACTTGTGATCTCTGTCTGTCAAATAAATAAATAAAATAAAATTTAAAAAATACTAGTGAAATAAGGATTAGACTATATCATAGTTATTTTAGTAGATAAAAGTATAGTAATTATAGCTTGGAACCAGGATTATTGGTATTTGATAGGATTGTTTTGTTACTAATTCAAAGGAAGACTTGTTTTGTTTTTGTTTTTTTTATTGTAAAGGATAAGTAGGTTAAATTGAGTACTATGAGTAAATTTTTAAAGGACTACCACAAATTGGATGATCAATTTCCATCAAATTCTGAGGTAAGCATTAAATGGTTAGTGGGAGAGAAAAAACAAAATAAGTAATAATTTTTTTCCCTAAAAGTTAGGTAAAAGTCACGAGAATTTAAAATTTTCTTTGTGTTATTTCATTGTAATAAAACTCAGTACTCATACTAGTACTTTTTTTTTTTTTTAACTATTCTCTGTTTCCTACAGGTTCTTTGGCATGGATAAATGTTCAGTAAGAGGATTAGACTTGGATGAACAGACTCCTGTTTTATTAGAGCATAAAGCCATGGCAGCTAGTCTCATGGATATAGGAAATTCATTTGGTAACCCAGCTAGTCCTTTAGTTAACAGATGTAGAAATTCATCAGTAGAAGATGATGATGATGATGTCGTATTTATTGAATCTATACAACCTCCTTCGACTTCTACTCCAGCAATAGCTGATCAAAGAAATTTTATATTTGCTTCATCAAGAAATGAAAGGCTACAAGGAAACTATTCCATGATTCTTCCTTCCTCAAGAGATTTGCCTTCTCAGAAGGGAAATGTAAGTGAGACAATTGTTATCGATGATGAAGAGGACATAGAAATGAATGGAGGGGAAAAGAAAAATTCTTCCAATTTTATTGAATGGGGACTTCCTGGAACTAAAAATAGAACCAAAGATTTGGATTTCTCCACTTCCAGTCTTTCAAGAAGTAAGGTAAATGCAGGAATGGGTAATAATGTTATCCTACAGAATCGACTCTGAAATTCCTATTACTAATGTTACAACCTTAGAAACAGGTATAAGCTCTGTGAATGCTGGGCGAGATACGAACTTAATGATTACACATATAACATCACTATAAAATACCAACTTGGGAGATGTCGCTAAAGGACTTCAGTCAAGTAATTTTGGTGTTAATATACAAACATACACCCCATCTTTGACTTCACAGACCAAGACTGCAGTAGGACCTTTTAATCCTGGTAGAATGAATGTGGCAGGAGATGAATTTCAGAATGGAGGATACGCAACTCATCATAGTCCTGGTAAGAAGTAAGAGATTTTATTTACCTTCTATATATGAAATACTTTATTTCTCTTGACTTCCATATTAAGGATAAAATATATATATAAAATATTTTATACTTGCAATCTGCTTGGTCCCTGATTTTTCAGAAATTAAGTCTATTTTACCCAATGTGTTACACATCTGAAGTGTTTTGTTTTTTTTTAATAAAGATTTTATTTATTTATTTGACAGAGATCACAAGTAGGCAGAGAGGCAGGCAGAGAGAGAGGAAGGGAAGCAGGCTCCCTGCTACTAAGAGAGCCCGATGCGGGGCTGGATTCAAGGACCCTGGGATCATGACCTGAGCCGAAGGCAGAGGCTTTAACCCACTGAGCCACCCAGGCGCCCCAGAATTTTGGGAAATTCTAAAAAGTAGCTAAACATGAGAACCTCATTTACTCTTTTAATGGAATGCTAGAATTTTTTTCTTTCCTTTGTAAAATTAATCGTTTTCTGTAGTTATGAGAATACTATCTGATTATTACAGAACATTTGTAAGAAACATGGGTAGAAATAAGAAAATGGGGGCATCTGGCTGGCTCAGTGGGTTAAGCCTCTGCCTTTGGCTCAGGTCATGATCTCAGGGTCCTGGGATCGAGCCCCGCACTTTCTGCTCAGCAGGGTGCCTACTCCCCCCCCCCCCACTTTGTCTGCCTCTCTGCCTACTTGTGACTTCTCTCTCTGTCAAATAAATAAATAAAAAATCTTAAAAAAAAAAAAAAAAGAAAGAAAATGTTGGTCACTATATCCCACTAACTAGCAGGGACTACTGGTAAAATTTTGGTTTCTTTGCTTGAATACAGTTTTTGCCTTTGTGGTTCTAAAAAATAAATTCAGAGCATATTATATATAGTTTTGTATTCTGTTGGTTTACCTAATCTAAATTTTAATATGTCATTTTAGAAATAGAAGTTTCTGTGGGACGCCTGGGTGGCACAGTTGATTAGGTGTCCCACTCTTGGTTTCTGCTCAGGTCATGATCTTAGGTCTATTAGGTTGAGCCCCACCACTCAATCCATAATCAGCTCTGAGTCTGCTTGGGATGCTCTCTCCCTCTGCCCCTCCCACTCAATGCTCACACAGGTGCTCTCGAGCGCGTTCTCTCTCTCTCTCTCTCTCTCTCTCTGTCAAAAATAGAAAAGTAGGGGCATCTCGGTGGCTCAGTCAGTTAAGTGGCTGCCTTCGGCACAGATCAGGATCCCACAGTCCTGGATCAAGCCCTTTATCGGGCTTCCTGCTCAGTGGAGAGCCTGCTTCACCCTCTCTCCCTCTGCCTGCCACTCTGCCTACTTGGTGCTCTCTCTCTATCTCTCTGTCAAATAAATAAATAAAATCTTCAGAAAAAATTAAAAAAATAAATCTTTAAAAAACAGAAGTTTCTGTGTCTATAAAATACTTCTGTCTGAGATACCCATTCCTCTACTTTTTTTTTTTTTTTGGATTTGTTTTGGATTTGTTTGATTTCCCTTCCCCTCTCCGCCCCCCCCCCCCCAAGATTTATTCATTTGAAAGAGCATGAGTGACTGGGAGGGGCAGAGGGAGAAGCAGATCCCCTCTGAGCAGGGAGCCTGATGGGGGCTCAATTCCACAACCTTGAGTTCATGACCTGAGCCAAAGGCAGATGCTTAACCAGCTGAGCCACCTGGGTGTTCTGCGGTTTCCCATTTTTTACTGTTGAAACTGTACACTAAACTGTAATGAAATTACTTTCAAAATTTAGTGAACCGTGGCATTGTTTTACATTTCTGCAAATCTCTTTAAAGTCTGATCTTATAGAAGACAGCAAGTATATGGTATCTTCTCACATCTGTTTCTACATTGAATCTGTGCTATATCTTGTTTTAAGTGTAAAACAAAAATCTTCCCTCACATAGACATTTGGTTGTAGAAGAGAGCACTGTTCCAGATAATTATGGATAGTTGTGAGGTTTTTTGACACAGCACCAAAACTTGACAAGCAGCAGTTTCTTAAAATTTCTTAACAGTGTAGAATTTGAAACCATCTAGTGAGGTTTTCATACTTTATTATATTAAGATTCATTGATCTGTGAATGAATCTTTTACCTTTATATGTTTGGTAACATTGTGCTTTAGTCAATTAAAAAATGCATATATTTGGAAAATATTGATGCACTGAACTTATGAATGTTGACACCTTATTTTAAATGTTGATACTTTAGAAAGCTGTCAAGCTGACAGTAGTGGATACAGTTTTCAAAGACGCTAATTTTCACTTGAAAGCTCAAATTTTCTCAGCAACTAATACTGTCATTTTTCTTGAAGTGAGTTTTTCTTGATTTGTTTTCAAGAAAATGTCAATAGCCAGTTTGTCATTCTTTCAAGTAAAAATGGTATTTCATGAAAAAGTAGTTCAGCTTGCAATGTAACTATTTTACACATACTTTTCCATTTTTCCTTCAGACAGCCATTGTACTTTGGTATGAAACAGAGGTGGTTTATGTAAGCCTCCCTGCTTATACATGTTTCTCTGTCGTACAAAATATTAACATATAGTCGAAAGCTTAAACTTAGTAAAATTAATAATAATTTTTACTATTTCATCACAGACATGTATTGTATAATACATAAGTTTACTGGGTTTTGTGTCCTTAGTTCTTAGGAGAAAGACTAAATCCGTGGAATTTCCCTAGTATTGGGATTATGTTTTCTATTTATGAGCCCTTTGGATTACACTTGAATTTGGGCTAAGACTTAGGTGAAATGACGGAGGCTGAGGGAGGGTCACCAGAAAGACCAACCATATGATTATAGAGTGTTGGAGGTTTTAGCCAGCCAACCTCAAGGGAGGAGAGGGATGCTGGACATTGAGTTCAGTAACATGCAGTGAGGCACCAAAAAAACTGTAGACACCAAAGCTCAATGCAGCCTACTGGTTGGTGTATTCATCAATGTGCCAGGTGGGAAATGCTCCCTGATTCCATACAGAGTAGGCACAGAATCTCTGCATTTGGGGGCTTCTAGACCTTACCCTCCTTTGTCTCTTCATTTGGTTGGTCCTGATTTGAATCCTTAATATTAAAACTGTGATTGTAAGTATAGAGCTCTCCTAAGGTCCCCTCCGGGGGTGGGGGGAGGGGGTCTTGGGAACCTCCCAGATTTATAGCTAGTTGGCCAGAAGTGTGGGTGGCATCTGAAGTGACTGGCAGTCTTTTGGGGGATTATGCCTTTAAACCTGTGGGGTCCAATGTTAATTCCAAGTTAGTATCAGAATTGTATTCACCAGTTGGTGTTGCTGTAACAACCATAAGTACAGGTGACACTTTTTCTTTTCTGTAGGTGTGTGATAGTGAAGAAATACAATTTGGTTCAACTCCCAGCAGTTTTACCTGTCACTGCTTTTGCACCATTATTGTAAATGCCAACACAGTGAAAAATGCAAAGAATCTTAGTATTATCTTGGAAATAGTTTGGCCTCACAGATCCCTGTTTATTTCTTTTTCTAATACAGTATTGAATAGAACTGGTAAGAAGAGTATAAAAAGCCTTGCCTTGTTTTTGACCTGGAGTGAGGGAAGAGGAGTATTTGACATTTCATCATATTAGCTCTTGTCAAATAGAATTATCTTTTTTATATTTATATAATCATTTAATAGTTATTTGAAGTTGTTTCTAGTCTTGGCGATTATAAAGAGGTTTTTCATGAATATTTCTGCAAACTGGCACACTTTTCTTACTTTCTTGAAGAAAGTTTCTATAGGTGGAATTGCTAGGTCAGAGTGTCAACATGTTAAAAAAAGATAGTGTCAACATTTTTTTTAAAAGATTTTATGTATTTATTTTAGAGCACATGTGTGCATGCACGTGTGAGGAGGAAGAAGGAAAGGGAGAGGAGAGAATCCCAAGCAGATTCTGCACTGAGTGCAGACCCGGTCTTGGGGCTTGATCCCATGGCCCTAAGATCATGACTTGAGCCAAAACTAGGAGTGAGATGCCCAACTGACTGAGCCTGCCATACACCCCATGTCAACACATTTTTAAAACTTTAGATCGTCAATGCAAAATTACCCCCCACCAAAAAATGGTATTACTTTCCTTACAGCATTAATTTTTCTGTATTGTAAGTTTGAGGATAGGAGTATTATTTAATGTTTGCTAAACTGGTCCTTGGAAGGTGGTGCCATCTTAATTTAATTTACACATCACTGAAGTTTTAAAAATTTATTTGCAAACTTTCTGTTCATGTTTGTCATCTATTTATTACTATGTACATCTTTCATTTATTGAGTAAGAATTAAATCTGAGAAATCATGTCATAAAAACTTGTGATCTCTGTAACAAAGGGTGTGTGTTAAACTTAAAAGCAATTGAAGACTTGAAATAATGTCTGTTGACACTGTCCTTTTGGGGACGCCTAAGTGGCTCATTCAGGCTCTGGTCATGATCTCAGGGTCCTGGGATTGAGTCCCCCATCGGGCTCCTTGCTCAGTGGGGAACCTGCTTCTTCCTCTGCCTGCCGCTCTCTTGCTTTCTCTCTCTGGCAAATAAATAAAATCTTAAATTGTAGATGTTTACTTGTGTAAGCATGAATTCCATCTTTTGTACACATCAACTCTGGACTTAAAACCAGAAACTTTGCCACCTGTTTCTTAATGTTTGCTTTCACCATTTTTCACCTTCTAGAATAAGTTGATGAAGTTGTGAATTTATTGAAAAATGTGTATAAATAAGATGCTTTTCTTTTTTAAAGATTTTGTTTATTTGACAGAGTGAACACTGGGGGAGTGGGAGGGAGAGGAACAAGGGCGCTCCTGCTAAGCAGAGAGCCCGACATGGGGCTCGATCCCAGAACCCTGGGATTATGAATCTGAGCTGAAGGCAGACGCTTAACAGACTGAGTCACTCAGACACCCCAGAGATGATTTTCAGTGTAAAGCATAGCATGGGGGACTCATGCTCACAGGACGCCTGGGTGGCTCAGTCACTTGGGCATTTGACTCATGAGTTCAAGCCCTGCGTTGGGCTCCATGGAGCCTACTTTAAAAATAAGTAAATAAATAAAAGTATAGCATAGACTGATACTATGGAAAAGCATACTGTAGTTAGATGCTGTACTATCATTTCACTCAAATTGTGGGTGTAAATGAAACTTGAAAATGGTATTTAGAAGTAGTTTTGATTATTTTTGCCTTGATAACTCTCTATCTCACTAATTCAGAAGTGTATTTTACATTTCTATATTTTCTTATAATGTGAAGTATCAGTGATTTTTAAAATGTAACAGAAAAGAAGCACAGAATAGCTCCCTTGACATTCATCTAAATGGAGACATTTAAACTATTTTGTTTGATTCATGGCAACAAATTCCTATTATTTATGAAGTATGCATGAATTTACAACATTCCTGAGTTCTCTAAAATTCTATTTTGGGGGGCAAAAGTTACAGAAGTATATCCTTTAAATAATAACACTTAGTATGGAATTCTACAAAGAATGTTTACCAAGTTGTCAGGTGAAAAGTGATGCTGAAGTTCTTTTTAAAGCTTTCTTAAATGTTAAGTCAGCTATCAAAAGGACAGTCTCTGTCATTGTTGCTGATTTTCTCTAACTTCAATGTAGGGTAGTAAAAGCTATCTAATTTTAGTATTGGCCCTAGGTTTTATTTTTGCTTGCTGTTAGCATTAGTAAAACTAAATTCTCCCAGACTTGTAGAAGAAGATGGCACCAATTTTATTATTATTATTTTGTTACTTTGAGTCAGAGTGTCTAGTTTCTTTTTTTTTTTTTTTGTGGGTTTCTTATTTATTTAAATTCAATTAAGTAACATATAGTGTATTATTAGTTTCAGAGGTGGAGTTCAGCGATTCATCAGTTGCATAGAACACCCAGTGCTCATTCCATCAAGTGCCCCCCCTTAATGCCTGTCCCCCAGGTACCACATCCTCCCACCTACCTCCCTTCCAGCAGCCCACGGTTTGTTTCCTATGATTAAGAGTCTCTTACGGTTTGTCTCCCTCTCTGATTTCATCCTGTTTTATTTTTCCTGGGTTTGTTTCTTTTAGTAATTAGCCTCATGCTGTATGTGTTCTTTGATTGCCTGTTGGAGGTGTTCTCAGCCTGGTACAATCTTTTTATCCATGACATACGCCACAGAATTAGTGTCACTGTGTGGTATGCTTCATTCTGCTGTTATAATTATGCCCACTTTTGCACACAAACTTGAGCACAGGGGCTGAAATTTGAGGAGAAGAGTGTCAGTTTGAGTCCTCGTCAATCTGTGGTGAAGGTGTATTGACTTGGCAGGTGGCAGGCTGTGGCACGCCCACTCGGTCAGGAGGGCAGCTGGACTGTGAATTTAGGACCCACAGGCGGATGGCATCCTGGATGACAGGGACATCACTGGTTTTGCTTTTAACTTTTTTTTTTCTGGGAAACTCTACCTCTCCTTCTATTCTAAATGAAAGCCTTGCTGGATAGAGTATTCTTGGCTCTAGATTTTTTCCTTTTAGCCGTTGGAATTTATCATGCCACTTTCTTCTGACCTGCAGAGTTCCTGCTGAAAAAGCCACTGATAGCTGTTTGGGATTTCTCTTGTATGTCACTGCTTTCCTTTCTCTTGCTGCTTTTAAAATTCTCTCTTTATCACTACTTTTGACCATCTTAACTACTTTGTGTCTTGTTGCAGACCTCTTTGGGTTGATTTTGTTGGGGGGCTCTCTCTGCCTCCTGGATCTGGATTTCTCTTTCCTTCCCCAGATTCAGGAAGTTGTTAGCTATTCTTTCTTCAGACAAATCTGCCCCCTTTTCTTGCTCTTCTCCTTCTGGGATCCTTGTCATGCGACTGTTACATTTGACGGTGTCGCTGAGTTCCCTGGGTCTATTCTCATTTTGTGTATTTTTTTTTCCCCCTCTCATCTGCTCAGCTTGATTATTTTCCATAACTCTGTCCTCCAGGTGGCTGATCCATTCTTCTACTTCTTCTTGTTTGCTATTTATTCCAGGTGGTCTATTTTTATTTCTGACCAGTAGCTCTGATTCGTTTTTTAAGGCTGCTGTCTCGGTGGAGGGTCTCATGGAGGTTCTGCACTCCTTTCTCAATTCCAGCGATGATCTTTATGTATTTAAATTCAGTATCAGACATGTTTCTTTCGTTTTGGGGGTTTCTTTTCTTTTCTTTTTTTTTTTTTTTTTCAATTTTTATTTACTTATTTGACAGAGAGAGATCACAAGTAGGCAGAGAGGCAGGCGGGGGGCGTGGGGGAAGCAGGCTTCCCGTTGAGCAGAGAGCCAGATGTGGGGCTCGATCCCGGGACCCTGGGATCATGACCTGAGCCAAGGCAGAGGATTAACCCACTGAGCCACTCAGGTGTCCCTCAGACATATTTCTTATCTCCATTTTGCTTAGTTCTCTTGCTCATTTATTTCTGTTCTTTCATCTGGGACATATTCCTCTGTATCCTCATTCTGTCTATTGCTGTGTCTGTTTCTCAGTGTTAGGAAAGTGATGTCTCCCACACTTGAAATTAGTGGCTTTATGACAAAGAGGTCCCACAGGGCAATGTCCGCCGTTCCCAGAACCTGGTACTTCAGGGGTGTCTCCTGCGTGTGTTGCCCCAGGGGTGTCTTACTGTTGTGGTGGAGCTGTGTTTGCCTTTAGTGCTGCCTGTGATGGCTCTCTGCCTGTTGTGGGCACAGTCTGGTCCCCGTGGTGTTAGTGGGCCAGTCAGGGGCCGCCTTGGGCTTGAGTTGAGTCAGACCAGTTGTCCACCAGAGATGAAGTAGCCCCAACTGCAGGCACTTTCCCTGTGTTGTCCCCTGAGAAGCTTTTGGTGGTCGGAGGGGCCTGTAGGCAGATTGGCGTGTAGTTGTCCTCCACTCTCCTGGGGCAGGACTCTCTCTGGAGTTGTGCTGGCCCTCCTCTGGGGTGCTCACAAACTGTCAGGCTTGTGGCAGTGCTTTGATGGATCTTGCTGAGAGCAATCAGAGAGGGTGGATCTGTTTTGCTGTGGCCTCTTGTCTATGTCAGGCTGTGGAAAGTCCATTCTTCCCCCTTACTTTAGTTTCTATGTGCTTTCTACTTCTATAAGTAGAAGGATTTCCAAAACAGGGGGAAAAAAAATAAGAAAATGAAGGTTTCTGGAGTTGAATTACAAATAAATCTAGGGCTTACAGGTTCAAATTTCATCATACAGAATTATGGCTCTGCATAAAATACACATAAACCTTTGCATTTCATCTTATGAAAATAGGATGATATCCATTAGAATGGACCTTTGAGTTATTTAATCCTTTCATTAACTTCTAGCGTTGACTTTTTCAGCAGAAGTTTTCTACTCATCACAAATCTTTATATAAACAACAAAAAACTCATCACAGAAAATACCTTTATGTAGAAATCACTCTTGCATCTGTTTTATTTTTATTGTATTATAGTCATTTCTGGCTATTATTCTGATTCTAGGGCATTCTATTTCTGATAATAAAAGACTAAGTAATTCCAATCCCTCTTGCAGAAAGTTATTGGGGAGGAGGGGCAAAATATATAAAATATGCATCAAAAACATCACAGAGCATAAATACAGTGGGAAAATGAATATCCTAAGATCTAAGAGAAGGAGTCCCAGAGAAGTAATCTGTCATTTGAAGCCGCTTTTCTCTTACGGGTGCACAATTCTAGAAAAAACACAGAGAAAGGCTGTAAGAACTTTCAACAGATTCACGGGGATACTAGTAGAAAAAACAAACAACCCCCCCCCCCAAACCTACTTCCAACCTCTGGCTTGGGTTGCTTACATAATACAGAGCCTCAGCTTTTCATGTAAGCACAATAAAAAGCAATCAGGAACATTAGAAGACAAGGCCATATCACAGAAAATGAAATGGAAAAGACCTTAGAGGTGAACCTACAAGGGATCCAGATAATAGGATTATTAGATAAAGATTATAAGCAACTATGTTTTAACTGCAGGTTGGGCATAGCCGAAGAAGAGTTTAAGTGAATTGGAAGAAATAAGAAAAAGTCCAGATTGAATCATAGAAAGGTGGAAAACCAGAAAAGAATGTAAGATGTCTATAATTAATAAAAAGCCCCATGTGTTTAATGTTCCAGGAGGAGGAGGAGAGAAAAGAGACAGAAGAGGTACAATTGAGAATTTTCTAAAATGGCAAAAAAACACATTAGCCTACAAATTCAAGAACATTTACAAACCCCATGCAGGATAAATACCTTAAGAAACCATTAAAAGACGTGTATAGAAATCATAGTCAAAATTTGAACAATCAGATGTCCATCAACAGTAGGATTGATAAATAGTTCTAGCCACACAGTAGAATACTACTGCACGTAATGTGACTGAACCTTACAGACAAGATGTTAAGGGAATCAGCCACAAAATTTTACATACTGTATGATTTTTTTTAGTGTATCTGAATTTCAAAATAAGAGAAAACTAATCATTGAAGTCTTAATAGGGATGGCTTACAGGAAAAGAAGGAAATTATTGAGAAAAGACAAGGCTTCTGGGATATTGGACTTTTTCTGTTTGTTGATCTGGGTGGTGGTCAAGCAGATATATTCACTGTAAAAAGTTTAATTGAGCCGTGTGTCTGGGTGGCTCATTTGCTGAGCATCCAACTCTTGATATGGGTTTAGGTCAGGATCTCAGTCGAGATTGAGCCCGGTGTCAGGCTCTGCATTGGGTGTGGAGCCTGCTTCACCTTCTCTCTTTCCCTTTCCCCAGCTCTCTCTCTCAAAAAAAAAAAAAAAAAAAAAAAGACTTTAAAAAATTTAATTGAGCTCCACACATAAAGATTTATATACTTTTATGTATACATTATTCTTTAACAGTCAAAAAAAAAAAAAAAAAAAAAACGCCAAAAGTGGGTTTGGTGTCTCTTTATGGGAGACACCAAAAGAACTTTTCTCATTATAGCAGACCATTTCTACAATAGTAGAAATGCTGAAATATTTTTAAGCAGAAGGGTTTAGATGTGAGAACAAATTAATAACGTCTAAAAGTCAGTAGGGCTTTGGATAAATCATGTAACTTCTAGGGCTCAATTTTCCTTGTATATAACCAGGATTTGGACTAAGTAACCTACTAGGGTCCTTCTCCTCTTAAAACATTCTTACGCTAGGACATGGAAGAATTTGATAAAAAGGTTAAGTTTAAGCTGGAGATAAAAATTCCAAAAATAAAATGAAATTTAAAAATTGATGAAATAAGAAAATTTGAAATTTGGAGAAATAAAACAGTTGTGCTATGAACAAAGGAAACATTTGTTTTATTTATATAGTCACAGCTGCTGTGAAAAAGAAATTTCAGAATCTTGGGGCACCTGGCTGGCTTAGTTTGAAGAGCATTTGACTCTTAATCTCAGGGTTGTGAACTCAAACCCCATGTTAGATGTAGATTTTTAAAAATAAAATATTAAAAAAAATTTTCAGGGGGCGCCTGGGTGGCTCAGTCGTTAAACGTCTGCCTTCGGTTCAGGTCATGATCCCAGGGTCTTGGGATCAAGCCCCGCATCAGGCTCCCTGCTCAGCAGGAAGCCTGCTTCTCCCTCTCCCACTCCTCCTGCTTGTGTTCCCTCTCTCCCTCAGTCTTCTATCAAATAAATAAAGTCTTAAAAAATTTTTTTCAAAATCTAATTATTGTCCTAAGCTGTTTCACATTCCATAATTATATATATATGTAAAAATATGCTGCCTTTATGGATATGTCCACAAAATTTAAAAGCCCAGTATTTTTGCTTAGAGTTTTTATTTCTCCCGTATTTTTAAAAGATTTGTTTATTTTTATATTTTTAATATTTTTTTAAAGATTATTTATTTATTTATTTGACAGAGAGAGAGAGAGCACACAACAGGGGGAGTGACAGGCATAAGGAGAGGGAGAAGCAGGCTTTCTGTTGAGTGGGGAACCCTATGTGGGGCTTGATCCCAGGACCCTGGGATCATGACCTGAGCTGAAGGCAGCCGCTTAACTGACTGAGCTACCCAGGAGCACCTATTTATTTATTTTTAGAGAGAGAGGATGTGCACATGGGGGAAGGGCAGAGAGAATTTTTTTTTTCTTTAAGATTTTATTTATTTGAGAGAGAGAATGGGACAGAAAGAGGGCAAGAGTGGGGGGAGGGGCAGAGGGAGAAGCATACTCCCTACTGAGAAGGATCATGACCTGAGCCAGGCAGCTAGTTAACCATCTGAGTCACCCAGGCACCCCTAGTTCTCCCAGTTTAATGCTAATGACAAATCTTGTAATTGTTGCTATTTTTTATTCCTGTTATTTATTCAATCTAGTGTGGCATCTGGATGATATATAAAAAAGTGGTCCTAGAGTGCAACCTATGTTTGTTCTATAGATGAATCTGTAATTTTATTTTCTTTAGAGTGGTTCAGAAGTAGGAAAGTTCATCAGTAATGAAACTTAGCTCTAGGTGATTAAAAAAAAACTTTATTATACTACATTCCATACTTGCCAGCTTGTCATTCTATAGAATGAAAGAATTGTATTTGTTATCTGTTTTATTTTTGCTTGTAAGATGGCAGTAACTTGAGCACCTGGGTGGCTCAGTCGGTTAAGCATCTGCCTTTGGGGGGCACCTGGGTGGCTCAGTGGATTAAAGCCTCTACCTTCCGCTCAGGTCATGATCCCAGGGTTGTGGGATGGAGCCTCGAATCAGGCTCTCTGCTCACCGGGGGGCCTGCCTCTCTGCTTGCTTGTGATCTCTGTCAAATAAATAAGTAAAATCTTAAAAAAAAAAAAAAAAAAGGCATCTGCCTTTGGTTCACGTCATGATCCCAATGTCCTGAGATCAAGTCCTGTACCAGGCTCCCTGCTCAGCAGGGACTGGTGCACACACACTCTCTCTTGTCTCTCTCTTGCAAAAATAAATAAATCTTTTTAAAAAGATAAAGGTATCTTGAAATAGGACAAAGAAAATTAGAAGCAGTAGGTAGGAATTTAGGAATGAAAATAAAGTTCTCAGTATTATACTGTGAAAGGCCTTTGGGGGCAATAGATCTCTCACTAATGACAAAAGCTTTTTTTTTTTTCTTTTCTTCTTTTTTTTTAAGATTTATTTTTTATTTTAGAGAGTGCCTGATGGAGGGTGGATGGGGGCCGGAGGAGGGGAAGAGGCAGAGAACTTCCAAGCAAACTCCCAGCAGAGCTCAGAGCCTGACCTGGGGCTAGATCCTACCATGAGATCACAACCTGAGCTGAAATCAAGAGTTGGATGCTCAACCAACTGAACCACTGAGGCCCTCCTACAAAAACTGTTTTTGAAGATAGTGATAGAATAATTCAGTTCTCTGGGGCCTCAAAGCTTCACCATCATGCAGGAGTTAGAAATGGAGAACTTTACACCCTTCCCTAGACCTGTTGATTTTGAATGAATGGATTTATATTTATATAGATGTATGTGTATGAATATACATGTATATATGTGTGTGTATAAATGCATATTATATATATGATTTTATTTCTGAGTAATCTCTACATCCATCTTGGGGCTCAAGTTCACAAACCCAAGATCAAAAGTCACGTGCTCTACCAACAGACAGTCAGGCAACCCTAGAATCTCTGTTTAAAAAAGATTCCCAAGTGATCTCATGCATGTTAAGGTTTGAGAAACACTGTTACCTTTACATAATACTGTACCATTTTGAAGCTAACAATAATATATGATGGAGGAGTCCCTGTCGTGAAGTTAGGAAAACTGAGTCTTCCCAGATTAACCTATCACCCTTATTAATGATTATGGAATAATATTTAAAGGCTGAGAAGGAATTGTAGAAATAGTTGCTTTAAAAAGTGTTTGGAGTGGGGAGTGCCTGGATGGCTCAGTTGGTTAAACATCTGCCTTCAGCTTAGATCCTGGGGAATTGAACCCTGCATCAGGCTCCCTGCTCAGCAGGAAGCCTGCTTTTCCCTCTCCCACTCCCCCTGCCTGTGTTCCCTCTCCTGCTGTGTCTCTCTTTAAAAAAAAAAAAGAGAGAGATGCATTTTGAATTTGGGGTCTCTGACTTAAGTGATGATTACCGCATTACCTGATTCAAGGGTCAACACATACTACATTTTTCACAGTAGAGTATCATTCATTGTGGATACAAAGTGGAGGGGTACCTCCATGGCTCAGACGGTTAAGCATCCACTCTTGATTTTGGCTCGGGTCATGATATCAGGATCATGAGATCGAGTGTCCCATATCCATCCTCACCCCCATCAGGCTCCTCGCTGGGCTTGGAGCCTACTTAAGATTCTCTCTCACCAAAAATAAAAAAAAAGACCAAAGTGAAGCATTCCCCTGGGATTGTGCAACAGGGCTGCCTTGCTTATAGGGCTTGCTTATAGGGCTTCGTCATTATTCTGTTGAACTTGCACAAAATGAAAATTTAACATATTTTTCTGATGTGAATTTTGACTTGTTCTATGACTTTTTCTTGTGTGTTTTGTTTTTAAGATTCTTGGATCTCCCAGTCAGCATCATTTCCCCGTAATCAGAAACAGCCAGGTGTGGATTCTTTAGCACCAGTGGCCTCCCTTCCTAAACAGATTTTCCAGTCTTCAGTCCAACAGCAACTTACAAAACCAGCTAAAATCACTTGTGCACACTGCAGAAAACCTTTACAGAAGGGACAGACAGCTTATCAACGAAAAGGATCAGCTCACCTCTTTTGTTCTACCACCTGCCTTTCTGCTTTCTCTCATAAACGTACTCCAAAGAAACGCAATGTTATAAGTAAAAAGTAAGCTGTACTTTTCAACATGGCTTCATATAGTTGAATTCTGGCAGTATAGATGTATGTTGATTGTAATTGGAGAGCTGTACAAATTCATGGATACAATTGTTGCAAAGGTATCTTCAGGTACCTTTTGAGCTTGAGTTATCCTAAGGTGTATCAGAGCTATGGGTTCATTTGTACTGTCCTTATTCTTGGCAGGAAATGGAATGTAGATATAGAAATAAATTGACCCTCCCTGCCACTGTCTTTGCCTCATCCCTTCCCCATCTTTTACCTTACTTCTACCAAGTTGTTGCCACCCTTTTTGAATGCTTCAAAAAGTCATAGTAACCTGTGATAAGGTTCTTTGTTACAAAATATTTTTACCTCCAAATCATCTCTTGCCATATTAATTAGGAACGCTTGACAATGAAACCAAAAAAGTAGGTTTTATTAGATCCAAAAATTATAGTTGATTCCTAGGATTAAATCGTGAAAAAACAAAAAATGTTTATTGTTCATGTATTTGACTTTTATTAAAGTGCAGTATTCTTAGATTATGTCTGTATCTTTGGTTTCAGAGATGTACCTACAAAAAAGGCTACTGCTGTTCCTCAAGTTGAGTCAAGAGACTCCTCTCAAGAATTTTGTAGTACGTCTTTGCCTCCCTATGAAGACAACCAGAATCTTAGAAAAAGAATTAATAAATCAAGATGTATAATCTGTAGTAAACTAACAGAGGTCTGGATTTTTATATCTTATTTCAGTTATTATCTAGGTTAACAGGGATAATTTTAACTTTTCAGTGTTATTATATGCTCTGCCATCTACATAATAATGCCCTGGATGTTAAGGGGAAGGATAAGGATATGTTAGAACTAACTCCGTTAGGAACAGATACCCTATTTGTGTGCTATGGAAAGTACACTGCTGTTTCCATGAAATTGAATATGCTCCTAAACAAAGCAATAGTTCTGTGGTGAATTTTGTTCTTACTAGTCACTCTAAATAAAAGTATAGGTTCAGGATGTGAACGATGCAACCAGTCCTTGTACAAGAACATGTAGAACAAGTGGAGTGTAGGTGTGTTGATACCCTCACATTTCTTAAGTGGTATTGCCATCTTTCCAGTTGCTGAAAGAAGAAATAGTTACACAGGCAGTCTTCACTTAACACAGTCCTTGGTGACTAAATTTGGTGTTTCCCAGAGCCTTGCAAATTGAGGACACGATTTTATCTTAGTTACCACAGAACTGAGCAAAGCAAGAACCACCTTGCTTATGTATATACAGATACCATCCTGAATATGGTATGAATATTATTTCTTTAGCCCCTCCCATAAATTTTCTAGGGCAATGAAGTTTAATACCAGAAATTCCTAATCCATTTCTTTGAAGAAGGTCATATCAAAGTCTTCTAAACCAGTTCATTTCTTCTAGTTCTTAAGTGTCTTTGGAGAAGTTATTACTGATTTTATAGGTTTTTTTTGTTGTTGTTCTATGAATCTTTTTCTTTTGTAAAATCAGTTTTACAAAGAAATCAGAGATAAAAATGAAAGAATGACAAAATGTGCTTTTCAGTCTTTTCCCTGAATATTTCTTCCACTGAGAAATTACTAGAGGTTGGTTTTTTTGTTTTGAGGGTTTTTTTTGGAGTGGTGTGGGGGGGGGTTATTTTTGTCTCTGCTTACTGTGTTAATCTGACTCATTTATTTAATAAATTCTGGCTTTTCTTTTAGATTCGCCATGAAGTCAGCGTTAATAATGTAGTACATAAACTGTGCAGTAACCAGTGCTTTAATAAGTACAGGTTGGCCAATGGTCTGATAATGAATTGCTGTGAACAGTGTGGAGAGTACTTGCCCAGTAAAAGTGCTGGAAACAATGTCCTGATCATTGAAGGTCAGCAGATAAGATTTTGCTGCCAAGGTTGTGTCAATGAATATAAACAGGTAATTCTTTTCAGTGCATTTTAAATGATCAAGTATACAGTAGCTTCTTCCTGTTAGCTTACATTAACCAAATTTATCTTAGAATCTCATTTAGTTCCATTTTTGTCGATCTGTCATTCAGCTCCCATCTTGAATGAGTTTTGAAATCTGTTGGTTATTCTAAGGTAGTTTTCCTTCTCTTCTTAGAGAATAGGTATTAACTTTTCTTCTTTCTCTCTCTCTCTCTCTTTTTTTTTTTTTTTTTTGGTATTAACTTTTCTTAAATGTTTGGTAGAATTCACTTATGAAGCCATTCCTGGACTTTTGTTCAGAGTTTTTTGAATATTGGTTGAGTTTTGGAAGATTATATATTTCTAGGAATTTACCCATTTCTTCTAGGTTGTCTGTATGTTGGCATATAATTTTTTGTAATATCCTCTTAAAATCTTTTGTGTTTCTGTAGTGTCATTATTCTCCATTTCTGATTTTATTTGAGTTTTCTTTTTTTCTTGATAAGTGGCTCAGGCCTTATCAATTATTCTATTTTATCTTTTCAAATGGTCTTTTCTATTGTGTTTTTAATCTCTGAATTTATTTTTACTCGTTATTTTCTTCATTTTACTGGCTTTGGACTTGCTTTGTTCCTTTTTCTAGCTCTTTTAAGTTTATGATAGATTGTTCGAGATTTGTTTTGCTTTTTTTTTTTTTTAACATGTATCTTTATTTTTTTTTTTTTTTTTAAGATTTTATTTATTTATTTGACAGACAGCACAGGTAGGCAGAGAGGCAGGCAGCAAGAGAGAAGGGAAGCAGACTCCCTGCTGAGCAGAGAGCCTGATGCGGGGCTCCATTCCAGGACCCTGGGATCATGACCTGAGCCGAAGGCAGAGGCTTTAACCCACTGAGCCACCCAGGCACCCCTGTTTTGCTTTTTTAAAGTAGACCTGTGTTGCTATAAACCTTCCTCTTCCCAAAACTTTGGACCATCTTCATTTATAATTTTCATTTATCTCCACTTTCATTTATCTCCATATTTATTTTTATTTTCTCTTCATATCTTCATTGACCCATTCATTGATTTTTTAGTAGAATGTTTTTTAGCTTCTGTGTATTTGGTTTTTTCCCATTTTTTCTTACAATTGACATGTAGTTTCATACTCTTGTTCTCAGGAAAGATGCTTGATATGATTTCAGTCTTAAATTTATTGAGACTTATTTTGTGGCCTAACATGATCTGTCCAAGCAAGTGTTTTCTTGTGTACTTAAAAATAATGTATTCTGCTGATTGGGGATAGAATGTTCTGTATATGCCTGTTTCACCCATCCAGTCTAATGTGTTATTCAAAGCCATAGTTTCCTTGTTGATTTGTAGTCTAGATGATTTATCCATTGATGCAACTGAGGTGTTAATGTCCCCTCTAGTACTCTATTACTATCAATTTCTCTTTTATTTCTGTTAACGCTTATTTTATGTATTTATGTATCCTGTGTTTGGTGCATTGATATTTACAGTTGTATGTCCTTTCTTGCTGTCTTACCTTATGATTTGATGGATTTCCTTAATGTTATGCTTGAATTCCTTTCTCTTTATTTTTTGTGTATGACAAGTTTTTGATTTGTGGTTACCATTCAGTTCATATTTAACATCTTAAATGTATAGCAGTCTCTGTTAAGTTGATGGTTGCATTATTTCAAACACATTCTGAAGGCACTACATTTTTACTTCCTTTCCACATTTTATGTATATAATGTCATATTTTACTTACATCCTTTTATTTTGCATATTCCTGAACTAATTTTTGTAGATGCAATAGATTTTACTACTTTTGTGTTTTAACCTCCATACTGGCTTTATAAGTGATTAATCTACTACCTTTACTATATATTAGCTTATACCTGTGAATTTTTTTCTTTTCCTAATTTTCTGCAACTTATGACCTTTTCTTTCCAGTTAAAGAATTCCCTTTAACATTTATTGTGGGGCCCCTGGGTGGATTAGTCAGTTAAGTATCTGACTCTTGGTTTTGGCTCAGGTTGTGATCTCAGGGTCTTGGGATTGAGTTCTGCATCGGGCTCCATGCTCAACCAAGAGTCTGCTTCCCCTCTCTCTTTCCCTCTCCCCCTGCATTCCCCCAACATATACTCTCTAAAATAAATAAATCTTTAAAAGAAAGAATTCCTGGAGTGCTTGGGTGGCTCAGGCACTTAAGCTTTTACCTTTGGCTTAGGTCATGATCCCAGGGTCCTGGAATGGAGCCCCATGGGCAGTCTGCTTCTCCCTCTCCCTCTGCCCCTCCTCTCCACTCTTATGCTTTCTCTCTCGCTTGCTCTCTTTCTCTCAAAGAAATAAATAAAATCTTTATTTAAAAATTCCCTTTAGCATTTCTTGTAAGACTGGTTTAGTGGTGATGAACTCTAACTGTTGTATGTCTGGGAAACTCTCCTGTTTGAATGATGATCTTGTTGGGTGTAAAGTAGTCTTCGTTATAGGTTTCTTCTTTCAGCACTTTGAATATATCATACCACTTTCTTTTGGTCTGCAAAGTTTCTGATGAAAAATCAGCTGATAGCCTTAGGTTTCCCTTTTCTGTAACTATTTTCTTTTCTTTAAAAATTCTGTATTTATTATTACTTTTTGCCATTTTCATTATGTGTCTTGGCATGGACCTTCTCGGGTTCATCTTGTTAGGGGTTCTCTGTGCTTCCTAAACCTTTTTACTTCCCCAGATTAGGGAGGTTTTCAGCTATTGTTTTTGAAATAAGTTTCTTTCTGGCATCCTTACATTGCAAATGTTGTTATGCTTAATGATGTTACTAACCTTTTCTTGTTATTTTTTCTTTTTTCTTTCTGCTCTTTAGCTTGAATGATTGCCAGTACTCTTTCAGATTGCTGCTCTGTTCTTCTGCTTCTTCTAATCTGTTTCAGTTACTGAATTCTTAAGCTCTGACTGGTTCTTTTTTGGTATTTTCTGTCCCTTTGTTGAAGTTCTTACTGAGTTCATCTACTCTTTTCTCAAGTCCAGTGAGTATCTTTGTGAGCATTACTTTGACTTCTTTGTCAGACATATTGCTTATCTCCATTTCATTTAGCTTTTTTATTGTAATTTTGTCTGTTCTTTCATTTGGGCCATATTCCTCTGTCTCATTTTATCTAATTTTCTGTGTTTCTCCATACTAAGAAGGCCAGCTACATATCCTCGTCTTGAAAATGGTGGTGTTATGTAGAAGTCCTGTGGTGCCCTATAACAATTTCTCCTAGTCACCAGAACCAAATGCTCCAGGGGTGTCCCTTGTGTGGGCTGTGTGTACCCTCCTGTTGTAACTGAGCCACAATTGCCTTTAGTCCAACCACCTATAATGACCCACTTTATTTGCTGTGGGTGCACTGGGCAGGGTTTGCTCTGGGTGCTCTTGAGGAACCTGTCATGGCTGCTTCAGGCATCTATTGTGGTCTCATTGATGGGTGGGGCAGCCATCAGCCTAGCAGTCTGCAGTTTCCCTTTCTGTCACAGCTATAAGTGCATTAAAGGGCAGGTCTTGCTCCCTGTGCTGCCAGCTAAGATTCCCAGCTAGAAGAATTGTAGGCATGGTGGATGGGCTTATTTCCCCCAACTTTCCCAGGGTGGGAATAGCTTTAGAGTGGTGTCAGTCCCCGCCGAGGCTGCGTGGTTGGATGGGGCAGGGCACACCGTGCTAGCAAGGTAAATGGAGAATATTTGTGTTGGCCCTTGCAAATGACCAGTTATCTAAGTTAGGGGTGGGAGGGAATGGTACCCACCAGCACTTTTCTTTTTTTTTTTTTTTTTAAAGATTTTATTTATTTATTTGACAGAGAGAGAGATCACAAGTAGGCAGAGAGGCAGGCAGAGAGGAGGAAGCAGGCTCCCTGCAGAGCAGAGAGCCCGATGCGGGGCTCGATCCCAGGACCCTGAGATCATGACCTGAGCCGAAGGCAGCGGCTTAATCCACTGAGCCACCCAGGCGCCCCCACCAGCACTTTTCTTAGAGTAATCTGTAGATCCTGCCCCTCTGGCACACCTTCTCAGACAAGTCAGTAAATCTTCATGTGTACCTCAGATGCCTTTCAAACTGTTACTTCTCTTCTGTGTCTCAGGTCATTATTTGGTATGCTGCCTCTTTAAAGGTGGGGACTTAGTTTCCTATCACCCTCCAGCTGTCTGGAGTTAAGCCCACTGATTTTTTTAAAGCTTCCAGAGTTAAGCCGCACTGATTTATTTTTTCTTTTAAGGCAAAAGCATTACTTTTTTTCAAGCAGAGATGAGCCAGACACAACATGGTAGGAATATAGGGGGTCAGGGTCAGGATATAGGAGCACACCTTCACTCTGGCCAGACATCCCAAGAGGGTGCAGAGGGGGGATAGGGCTAATGAGCCCTAGCACAAAGACCACCACAGTCCCCTCCCCTGGGAGGAGTCTCTCCTAGGAGTCTCTCCCTACTCCTGTAGTGGTAGAGGGTGGAGTGCAAGGAAAGGGGCCTGTTCCTAAAGTGGTTCATATAAGCGCCACTGATTTTTAAAGCTTCTGGAGTTAACCCTGCTGGTTTTCAAAGCTATACATTACAGCAACTCATCTTCCCAGTGCAGATTCCCAGTGCCAAGGGTGCCCTGTGTGGGGTCTAAGCCTTTCTTCTCCACACTTGTGATGTCCCTCCTAGTTGTGGTTAGTTACACCAGGTATTGGGTTCCCAAGTACATCTCTTTTCAATGTGGGCTTCTGTGATGAGCCATGGAAGATGTGTTCTGCCAGTCTTTAGGTCATTTCCAGTTAGTTGTGTTGGGTATAGCTGTTCTCTTGTTGCATCCATGGAACAAGGTGAGCCCAAAACCCTCCTGCTCTGCTATCTTCCATCAATTGGTACCATATAATTTTAATGGGAAAAGTAAGATCTTTTTAACAAGGTTGGATGCATTTTTGGTTATTTGGAAATAAATGAGCTTTGACCCCATTTTTTTTCCCCATACAAAAAAAAATTTATTCAAGATGGGTCATAAATGTAAAACCAGGAATATTCGTAACCTGTATTTCACCGGATGAGGATATTAGTGGTTAGTTTAAGAGAAAAGTAACTCTGAAGTGGGCAAGACTTATTATAGAAGAAACAATAGGTGTCTGTAATTAACTTTTAAATTTTTAAAGGAAGACTTCTATATGTTGTTACCTTTATTATTTTCTTTATATATACCGTACCTCATTTTCAGTAAGGCTTTTGGATGTGGCTTATAGAAGAGAACAATGAACAGTTTAAAATAAGCAAAAATGGGGCACCTGGGTGGCTCAGATGGTTAAACGTCTGCTTTCGGGCTAGGTCGTGATCCCGGGATCCTGGGATCAAGTCCCGCATTGGGCTCCCTGCTCCTTGGAGAGCCTGCTTCTCCCTCTGTCTCTCTCTGTCTGTCTGTCATGAATGAATAAAAATCTTTAAAAACAAAATAGGCAAAAACGATTTAGCATAGATGTTATCTTTTCAGAAGAGTACATGGCAGGGCGCCTGGGTGGCTCAGTGAGTTAAAGCCTCTGCCTTCGGCTCCAGTCATGATCCCAGGATCGTGGGATCCAGCCCCACATCGGGCTCTCTGCTCACCGGGGAGCTGGCTTCCCACTCTCTCTCTCTCTGCCTACTTGTGATCTCTCTGTCTCTCTCAAATAAATAAATAAAATTTAAAAACAACGACAACAACAAAGGAGTGCATGGCAAAAATACAGTAAACTAATTTGGTAGTGAACCGGTATTTTTATAAGGTCATATATTTTTTACAAGTATTTTTTTAATGGATGATTTGCTTATATCTGCTTAGACCATGACTTTTTGTTAAAGGCAATGAGCTCATAAACTTTACACACATGTAATGTGTATCATCTGAAGAGCATGAAGCTTGCACATAGATGACCCACTTTTTACTCCTAAATGAAAACCAAAGGAAGTAAAAACAAGAAAATACACATAGTCAAAATAGGCAGCAATTATATATCCAGACTTTCTTGAATTACTATATTGTCTGCCACTCCCATCCCCAAGAGAAAGTCTCTCCATTCTGCTATGTATATCTCAGTGATGCAAAATACCTCATAAACAGTTGGCAAATACAAGAATATTTCCATAAAATATAGATGTTTTATAAATGATGTACCCCCCACCACATTAATGGTTAGTGACAGGCCTTTTCACAATAAAAAGTCTTAGTAATAGAAGAACACTTTAAGGAAAAACTGAAATCCTGCAGTCAGTGGTTTATCTGAGAATAGCATACACAGTTATGAATGTAAAGATTGAATCTTGATTTTACCAAATGACTTAACCAGGGGTCATTTTTTTCCCCTAAGAACATTTGGCAACATCTAAATATTTTTCACTATCCTAGTTGGCGTCCACTGGGTGGGGGTCAGGGATGCTGCTAAACATCCTGCAATGCACAGGACAGACCCTCACAATAAAGAATTTTCTGGCTCTAGTTGTCAATAGCATGACAGTTAAGAAATCCTGCAACAGAGGATAAATAGGTGGCTGGATGGTACACATGGTAAATACACTGAGGAAGAGGAAAACTAAATTTCTATCTTCCCCGTTGAAAAGCCAATTTGTGATGCCTGAAACTGAGAGGAAAAGCCAGTAAATAGTGATAAAACATATTACTTTGAGATTTGGACAAAAACACCAAGTGAATCAGCTAATAGTGGTAAAAATGATTAACTTCTGGGAAAGCAGAAATGGATAAAGGTGGAAGGGAAGAGCTGCTTAATTAACCAGATATAGCTAGGTGTTGATTTATATTAAATGTATATTCAGTTTTGATTGAATAAAACTTTTACAGTATGTTAAAGACACTGAAGTTCAGAGAAAGTATCTTACCCCAAGTAAGATTTGACTTCAGTCCAAAACCTTAGTTTGCTCTATTGCACCTGACGTGAATATTTAATTATACATGTGCCTTAATTGCCCTTAATAAGCGGTAGGTTCCCTGAAGCCAGGATCTATATCTCATTCAATTTAGTAATCTTCAGAATTAGTATACTGCCTTATATGTGGGGTGACTTAACCACCTAACTGCTGGGACACTTCTGAGAGTGAAGAGAGATTCTGTCAATAAATACAGTGCTCTTCATCTTGGTACCTTTCTTTTCAGTGTTTTAGTTAAACTGGTGCCTGCTCACCTGTTTTTACTTAGCCTCAGTTTTCATTCAGGTCATCAGTAAAAATTTTGGTTGTGAGAGATGTAGTACTGCACTAGGGTATTTTTGAACTTCACTTTCAGAGAATTTCAGTTGAATGTCTCCAGAAAGATGCCTGAAGACACAGATAGGAAAAGATGTAACCAATTTAATCTTGGAACCTAGAATAAGCAGAATACCCGTGAGAGTTTAGATGAGCCACCTTTGTCTTCTTATTATCAGTTCTTGATATTAGACCATATTCAGTAATTACAAAATGATCACAGGTATCATTGCTCGCGTTCATGCCAGTAATAACAGCTAACATAATTTTACTGTTGTGCCAGATACAGTTTTACATGTATTTCTGCATTTGATCATCTAAACAGTCTCCCTAGTTAGGTGCAATTGATGCCTTCATTTTATTGCCAAAGAAACTGAACCTTCATTGGTCAAGTAACTTGCCCAAGGTCAGACAGTTGGGACATCGCCCATCCATTGAGAATTACAGCTATAACAAGTTGAATATCTGTTCATTACTGGGAAACTCAGGAAGGAGAAACGACTAAACTTGAGTTTGGTTATATAAAAGATAACGCTAACTATAGTAATTGGCCTTCTTTTGGCCTTTTTATATGCCTTTTCAATACAGTTTCATCCAATCCCATAATTCAATGAATAGATTTTGGTGACTTCCAAAATATATCTGTAGGTGGTATTTCCTTTTTTCCTTTTTTTATTTTAATTTTTTCCATTTGTGTGTAGATAGATCTTTTTTCAATTATAGACTAATACATCCATCTGTAATCTCCATTTGAATGTTCCACAAATACCTCAAATTCCTTGTCTAAAACTGAAACTCCAGACCTGTTTTCGCTCTGTTTCCTCTATCAGTAAATGATCCCACCATTCAATCAGATGCCCAGGCAGAAACTTAGGGTCATTCTTTACTCCTTCCTCTTCCTTAGCCTCCAGAGCCACTCAGTTACCAATAATCCAGATATCTCTCAACTCTATCCTGTCTCTGTTCCTACAGCCCTAGATGTATAGCTACCATCATCTCTTGCCAGAATTAAACTACCATAGCTTCTGATTGTCTCTGTATCCTTGGTCTTCCTTACAGTTAGAAATCCATAGTATGGGCATCTGGGTGGCTCAGTCGATTAAGTGTCTGCTTTCGGCTTGGGTCATGATCCCAGGGTCCTGGGACTGAGCCCCCACATCGGGCTCCTTGCTCAGTGGAGGGCCTGCTACTCCGTTTCCTCCCCGCTTTTGCGCGCTCTCTCTCTCTCTGTCACTGTCTCTCTCAAATAAATAAATAAAATCTTCAAAAAAAAACAACCCAGGGGCGCCTGGGTGGCTCAATGGGTTAAGCCTCTGCCTTTGGCTCAGGTCATGATCTCAGGGTCCTGGGATCGAGCCCTGCATCGGGCTCTCTGCTCAGTAGGGAGCCTGCTTCCCTCTCTCTCTCTGCCTGCCTCTCTGGCTACTTGTGATCTCTGTCAAATAAATAAACAAAATCTTTAAAAAAAAAAAAATCCATAATACAATCAGAGCAACCTTTCTAAGTATGAATTTGATTATGTTGCTTCTGCTTTTTTTACTTCATGCTGCCAGTGTTGCTTTCAGGGTCAAATCAAAACAAAGCTTTTAGTTGGTTTGGTTTGTTTATAGAATTTATTTATTTTAGAGGTAGGAGGGGTAGATAGAATTTAAGCAGACTCTGCCCTGAGAACAAAGCCCGATGTGGGACTTGATCTTATAATCCTGAGATCATGACCTGAGCCAAAATCAAGAGTTGGACACTTAACCGACTGAGCCACCCAGGTACCCCCAAGGTTCTTAGTTTTTTAAACATTATCAAGTGCAGTGTTCAAGTTGTGCTGTATACAAAAATATTACAGCTAATAGGGTGCCATTCATGTTCCATACATTTTTGTTATTTTGATTTTTTTTAGATTTTATTGACTCTAAAATAAATTATGTGTTTTTATTAAATGGAATCACACAATATGTGATACTTTGTGACTGGCTTTTACATATCATACTGTCTTCAAGGGTCATCCATGTTGTAGCATATAACTTATTTTTATCACCAAATAGTATTCCATTGCATGGATAACACCCACATTTTGTATTTATCTATCAGTAATGGACATTTGAATTATTCCTACTTTTTGGCTATTATGATAATGTTGCTATGAATAATTTGTACAAATCTTTGTAGACCCGCATTTTCATTCTGGTATTGGTGGGTCATATGGTAACTAATTAAGAAATTGCCAGGAGGGGGCACCTGGGCGGCTCAGTGGGTTAAAGCCTCTGCCTTCAGCTCAGGTCTTGATTTTAGGGTCCTGAGATCTAGCGTCTCATTGGGCTCTCTGCTCAGTGGGGAGCCTGCTTCCCCCTCTCTCTGCCTGCCTCTCTGCGTACTTGTGATCTCTCTCTCTCAAATAAATAAATAAAATCTTTAAAAAAAAAAAATTGCCAGGCTATTTTACAAGGCACATGTACCATTCTACATCTGCACTAGGAAGGTTTCAGTTTTTTCACATCTTTTCCAGCACTTGTCATTATATATCCTTTTATTATAGCCGTCATAGTGGTTGTGAAGTGGTATGTGGTGGTTTCGATTGTAGTTCTTTGATGACAAATGATTAGCTTTTCATGTGCTTATTTGGCATTTGTGTATACATTAATTTTAAAGATCTTTTTATTTATTTATTTTGAGAGAGAAAGCGTAAGTGGAGGGGAGGGGCAAAGGGAGAAGCAGGCTCCCTTCTGGGAACCCAACGGGGTTCGATTTTAGGACTCTGAGATCATGACCTGAGCTGAGGGCAGATGCTTTACTGACTGAGTCACCCAGGTGTCCCTCCTTTCAACAAATCTAAGATAAAATTGTAATCTATTTCTCCCCAGATGATGGAAACAAAATCAAAAAATTTGTCAGCATCAGAAAGCAGAAAACGGAATGCTGTCCGAGAAGAAAATGAAAGAAAATTATATGGGCCATTGAATACTGTTTTAGAAAAAAAAGAGGGAATACCGAATAAAAAGGAAAAGACTCCAGAGCTACAGGTTCTGGCAGAATATAGCACAGATACATCACTGATCAAACAGAGTGTGAATTTAACTTCTTCAGTGTTAACCATAGCTGATAAATTTCAAGAGCCACTGGAAGAGAAAAAACCAGAAGACTGCATTGTATCAGTTGTACTTTCTACAGACCCAGGTACATGGCCCCGAGTTTTAAATACTAAACAACGGGACATTCTTGTTGAAAATGATCCTCCTCAAGTAAGAAACTTTAACTTTCCAAAAGACAGTACAGGGAGGAAATTTTCAGAAACTTACTACACACGAATTCTTCCAAATGGTGATAAAACCACTAGGTCCTGGTTACTTTATTCTACTTCAAAAGATTCTGTGTTTTGTTTGTATTGCAAACTTTTTGGGGAAGGGAAAAATCAACTGAAGAATGAGAATGGGTGCAAAGATTGGCAGCATTTATCACATATTCTTAGCAAACATGAGGAAAGTGAAATGCACATCAACAATAGTGTTAAGTATTCAAAATTAAAATCTGATTTGAAAAAAAATAAAACTGTGGAATCTGCAGGACATGGATTACATGAGAATGAGAAAAATGATGGTGTGCTGTTGTTGTACACATAATATACCTGATGTGGTTCTTGACGTAGTAGGGTCTTAAATTTCTTCAGAAAAGATCCGTACCCTAATGGTCAGTACCATTTTTGTTGGGAGGATCCTAGAACTCAGCAGTTTGTTAGCAATAAGTATAATAGCAAATAGTAAAGAGTGTTTCTGTTCCAAATTCTAAAACTAATTGGATTCAGTAGTAGTTAACGCAGATATGAATAAAGTCAGTTATTTTTTCATTCTGTCAATTCATACCTTTTAAAATTGGCATTTGAAGACTGACATTTAACATGTTTGGTTAATTTTCTGTTCTGATTACTTTGTAAGGAGAAAAAGGCTTCAATTTATCAGTACTAGTTTGAACAAGATACTGTGTGACTGTTCTCTTCATTATTATAGTAAAAACTTTCAGAAACAGTTTGAAAGTAGAATGGAGTCTGAAACTGCAGCTTTTTGCTATTAAACCAAATATCTGTGATTTATTTCTTTTGGGCAAAACATTTTTTTATTATTTGAGCAAAACAGCATTATTTGTTACATTATATGTTAAGGTGATTAGTCTGTATTTTATTGGTCTTAATTTATAAATGTCTTAGCTTCTATTGTATGAGAACTATTAAGAATAAAGAGTATATACTATTTTTATGTTAGTACAAATCTGAGAAATATTAAAAATAATATTAAGTCAACCTTTAGGTATTGTGGCAATTTTTTTTCCCTCTGAAGGAGACTACATGTTTTAATTTGAGAAATACACTAATGAAAATTAAGGATCCCTGGTTTTTTTTTTTTGTTTTTTTTTTCCAAAGAACACTGTTCCCATCACTATATTTAGTAATTCTCCCTTTGTATCTGATTTCGGATACCAGCTTTATCATATATTTAATTCTTACATACACTTGGGTTTTGTCTCAAAGCTGTGGAATAAAATGGCAGATGAGCAACGACTAGAGCAGAACAGGGTGCATTCTTTTCGTTGGGGTCACACTAGGAGTCCCTGTAGACTCTCTGTGACGGCAGTGGGTAAAATTAACTTTACCTAGGAAAATCATTCTCATTAATTTAGAACCATTTTGGTTTTTGATACTGGACCGTTTCAGTCTTTCAGAGTTGGATTTGAATGAAGCTTTGGGATGTTGCCAAAAATCCAGTTTACTCTTGGAGGCCTAAGAGGATACTCTAGAGAATGTAATATAACACAAGTTTTGAAGTTCCTTTCCTAATGATTAATGGGCTCATTATTTCATTAAAACTTAACAGTTAATTGAATGACATTATATTAGAAAGACCCTTGGTATCGGTGGTTATCTGAGTAAACTAAACTAATGAAATCAACTAGTGGCTACTTAAGATAGTTTGCTTAAAACGTTGAATTTATGCATCGAGAAAACAAATCATCTCCTTTTAATTCTCTCATTTCTGGGGCACCTGGGGTGCCTCAGGCAGCGAAGCATCTTCCTTCAGCTTGGGTCATGATTCCAGCCAGGGTCCTGGGGGCTCCAGTCCTGCATATCATGCTCCTTGCTCAGCGGGGAACCTGCTTCTCCCTCTGCCTGCTGCTCCCCCTACTTCTGCGTATGCACCCATGCTCTCTGACAAATTAATAAAATCTTTAAAAAATTGTTTCTTCAACATACTGCATACCTATAAGGCACAATAAGCTCTTCATATTGTAATGAAGTAAATATGAAAAATTCAAAAGATGTAGATGCTGGGTTTATCCATGTTCCCCATAAATTTAATTCAACTCTTTCGTATGTGAAATTTTTCATTATAAAATGTTGAGGGAAAAAAATAACTAAATTCAGAACATAATAAGAATATCTCTAGGGAGGGGAATAATGTTTTTTTCCATTATCATGTTTTTTAAATTATAAAATTACTATGTTGTTACTATAGAAGGAAGGAAGAAAACAGTTCAGTCTTGTTTATCATCTGCTTCCCCTGCTGAAGGACTTGTCATCAGTGATCTGGACTGCACGCAGGGTTTATTTTCATCTTTCTAATTTCATTGAGAAAAGGCATTAGGAAACATCTGCCATTAATTTAATATGAGAAATTAGGAAGTACAATTCAGAAAAACAGTCCCTAAGTAATGGCAGTTTATTGGTTTTCTCTTTTCACAGAGGACAAGTGAAATTCATAAATTTTTTATATGGACAATGTACCACTTGCTACATAGAATGTAAAAGTAAATAAGTGAAGTAAAGAGCTCAAGTTCTGTAGAAAAAAATAATGCTTTATCATTTCAGGTCATGTCACTCTTCTGATTCAAAGTTTTGAAGTTCCCCTTTGCTTTTAGTTTAAAACTCCCAACTCGGGGTGCCTGGGTGACTCAGGGGGTTAAGCATCTGCCTTTAGCTTAGGTCATGATCTCTGGGTTCTGGGATTGAGTCCCACATAGTGCTCCCAGCTCAGCAGAGAGTCTGCTGCTCACTCTTCCTCTGCCGCTCCCCTTGCTTGTGTTCTCTCTGTCTCTCTCTCTCAAATGAATAAATAAAATCTTTTTAAAAACTTCCCAACTCCTTGGCACATAAGTATCTGCAATCATGAGTGGCAGATAATAGGGAAAGAGTTTGTAGACAAAGATGACATGAAGTACAAAATTGTAGACGTGAATAGTGCTCTATAATTTTGAATTCTAAAGTGTGACCATGTTAGAATGAGATTAAGAATCTGAGAATTTAGGGGCGCCTTGGTGGCTCAACAGGTTGAGCATCTGCCTTTGGCTCAAGTCATGATCCCAGGTCCTGGGGTAGATCTTCACTGCAGGCTCCCTGCTCAGTGGGGACCCTGCGTCTCCCTTTCCCTTTGCCCTTCCCCTGCTCATGCTCACTCTTGAATAGATAACATCTTTTAAAAAATAATTTGAGAATTTAAGCTGAAAGAAAAGACAAAGCTAGTTAAGGAAAATAGTGTTGTAGTATTGTGGACAAGGTTTTCAGAAGCTAGTGATTTTAAATGTAGAGAGTAGATGATTATGAATAATGTTCTGTAAGTCACATCTAGAATGAAGAGCAGTTAATCAGTTTTTTTCTACACGTGAATAAAGCAAGGGGAAACCTAAAACCTGGGAAATCAGACTAACAGCCCACACATACGGACATTAAAAAGACTTTCATGGGGCTCTTGGCTGACTCGTGATTTCATGATTTTGCGTTCAAACTCCCTGTTTCAAGCTGACTTAAAAAAAAGACTTTCAGGGGCGCCTGGGTGGCTCAGTGGGTTAAAGCCTCTGCCTTCAGCTCAGGTCATGATCCCAGGGCCCAGGATCGAGCTCCACATTGGGCTCTCTGCTCAGCAGGGAGCCTGCTTCCCTTCCTCTCTCTCTGCCTGCTTCTCTGCCTCTCTGCCTACTTGTGATCTCTGTCAAATAAATAAATAAATAATCTAAAAAATAATAAAATAAAATTTTAAAAGGCTCATAAATTATATGCTTATAAATTAATAAAAAATCTAATAAATCCCTAGTAAAACAGATCAAGGAATTTTTTTTTTTAAGATTTTATTTATTTATTTGTCAGAGAGAGAGCGAGAGTGAGCACAGGCAGACAGAGTGGCAGGCAGAGACAGAGAAGCAGGCTCCCCGCTGGGCACGGAGCCGGATGTGGGACTTGATCCCAGGACGCTGGGATCATGACCTGAGCTGAAGGCAGCCGCTTAACCAACTGAGCCACCCAGGCGTACCCAGATCAAGGAAGTTTTAAAAATAACCAGTATCTAAAGAATTACTGGAGGGATCCCTGGCTGGCTGTCAGTAAGGCATGCGATGCTTGATCTCAGGGTGGTGATTTGAGCCCCATGTTGGATGTGGAAATTACTTCAAAAAAACAAAAAAACTGGAGATCCTATGGACATTAAAAACAAAAGGTTATGAACACCTTAGGTCAAAGAATTTGACAAATTTGACAAATTTGAGGTAGTACACAAATCCTTTGAAAACACAACTTACCAAATCTGTGCCAAGGGGGGCACCTGGCTGGCTCAGTCAGTTAGTTGTGTGTCCAATTTTTTTTTTTTTAAAAGATTTTATTTATTTATTTGACAGAAATCACAAGCAGACAGAGAGGCAGGCAGAGAGAGAGGAGGAAGCAGGCTCCCTGCCAAGCAGAGAGCCCGACGTGGGACTCGATCCCAGGACCCTGAGATCATGACCTGGGCAGAGGCTTAACCCACTGAGACACCCAGGTGCCCTGTGTGTCCAATTCTTGATCTGGACTTGAGTCTCTGATCTGGACTTGAGTCTCAGATCTCAGGGTCATGAGTTCAAGTCCTGTACTGGGCTCCACAGTCTCTGCACTGGGTGTGGAGCCTACTTCTAAAAAAAAAATCTGTCCCAAGGAAAAACAGAAAATCTCAATAGCCCTGTCTTTATTAAACAAATTGATTCCAGAGGCGCCTGGGTGGCTCAGTGAGTTAAAGCCTCTTCCCTCCGCTCAGGTCATGATCTCAGGGTCCTGGGATCAAAACCTGCATTGGACTCTCTGCTCAGCGGGGAGCCTGCTCCCCGCCCCCCCCACCCCCTTCTCTGCCTGCCTCTGCCTACTTGTGATCTCTGTCAAATTAAAGAAAAAAAAATTTGAAATTACAAGCTTTTCCACAAAGAAAACTGTAGGGTCAGATTCTATTTTCTGATGAAATCTTCCTTAAGGAAGAAATAATACCAATCTTAAAAATATACACTCCCAGAGAATATAAGGAAAGGGTATTTCCCAACTTGTCTTATAAGGCCAGAAATACCCTGATAAAAAAACCTGACAAGAATAATATAAGAAAAAAAAATTATAGACCATCACTTTTATACTACTGTCCTAACCAAAATATTCGAAATTGATTCCAGTAATAAAAGGGATGAAACATCGTAACTAAGTAGGGTTATTTCAGAAATAAAAGGCTAGTTTAACATTTAAAATAATTGATGCAATTTACCATACAGTAAGAGGAAAACAATACAAGCCATCTTGACAGTAAAAAAACATTTGATAAAACTCAACAGCCATTCATAGTAAAAACTCAGCAAACTTAAGAATAGAGGGAAATATTAGGAAAAGGGGACCCTCAAAAAACCTCTGCATTTAACATAATAGTGCAATAACAATTTTCTAAGTCAAGGGACAAGACCAAAATGTACACTATTACCACTTCTACTCAACGTTGCTTGAAGTTCTAGTCAGTTTAATAAGTCAGTTTAATAAGGCAACGTTGCTTGAAGTTCTAGTCAATTTAATAAATAAAGGTATAAAAATTGGAAAGGAAGAATAAAACTCATTTGCATTTGACATGCCTATCTATGGAGAAGGACTAAAAGAACCTGGCAAACTATTAGAGTTAATAAGAATTTAATAAGGAAATTAGTTGCAATGTCAATTTTTTTTTAAGATTTTATTTATTTATTTGACAGAGATCACAAGCAGGCAAAGAGGCAGGCAGAGAGAGAGGAAGGGAAGCAGGCTCCCTGCTGAGCAGAGAGCCTGATGTGGGGGGCTCGATGCGGGGCTCGATCCCAGGACCTTGGGATCATGACCTGAGCCGAAGGCAGAGGCTTCAACCCAATGAGCCACCCAGGCGCCCCACAATGTCAATATGTTTTTTAAACTGTACTTCTGAGGTGCCTGACAAGTTCAGTCAGTGGAGTATGCGAATCTTGATCTCAGGGTTATGAGTTCAAGCCCCAGATTGGGTGCAGAGCTTACTTGAAAAAAAATTTTAAATTTTTAAAATTAATCGTAGTCCTATATATTAACAATAAATGGTTAGAAAATAAACTAAGTGCTGTTTATAATAGCATCAAAAAATTACATACATGGAAATGTTATTATAAAATAGATGTATAAACTCCACACATTAGCCTATAAAACACTGAAGAAAACATGAATAACCATTTTCCTAGATTGGAAGACTTACATAAAATATGTCAGTTCTCCCAATGCTGATCTAGATTCATTACTGTCCCAGTCAAAATCTCAGTTTTTGTGGTTTGGTGGAAATTGATTAACTGATTCTAATGTTTATAGGAAATAAAAAGTCTTAGAATAAGAGCAAAAATATGGGTGTCCAGCTGGCTTGGTCAGTAGAGCATGTGACTCTTGATCTCAGGATGTAAGTTCAACCCCCACATTGGGTGTGGAGATTACCAAATAAAATCTAAAAAAAAAAAAAAAAAGCCCAAACATTCTCAAAACAAATTTGTGTAGGATCTACCTATCCTGCCCTATCAATATGTATTATAAAACTACTTAAGTCTGATTTTGTGGAAAGGACAGCAAATAGATCCATTAAGTACAGTGGAATAGAGAGCCCAGAAACAAAACTACACATGTATAAACACCTGGTCTACCCTTACAGTAAAGGTACTACTGCAATTCAATGAAGAAAGGATAATTGATGGTTTTGTCAAGAAATAGTGCTAGATAAATTGGATAGCCATATGAAAAAGTAAACCTTATCTCCTATCCACACCATGCACTAAATGTATTCAAGATTGATCACAGACTTGGGGCACCTGGGTGGCTCAGTGGGTTAAAGACCTCTGCCTTCGGCTCAGGTCATGATCCCAGGGTCCTGGGATCTAGCCCCGCATCGGGCTCTCTGCTCCACGGGGAGCCTGCTTCCTCCTCTCTTTCTGCCTGCCTCTCTGCCTGGTTGTGATTTCTCTCTGTCAAATAAATTAAAAAAAAAAAAAAGATTGATCACAGACTTAAATATGAAAAGTAAAACAATAAACATCTATAAGAAAACAGAGGAAAATATTTTCATGACCTCGGAAGACACAAATTTTTAATAAAGATTTTATTTATTTGACAGAGAGAGAGACAGAACGAGTCGGGGGAGGGACAAAGAGAGAAGCAGGCTCCTTGCTCTGCAGGGAGCATGGACTCCATCCTAGGCCCATGGGGTGGTAACCTGAGCCAAAGGCAGACCTTTGACTGATTGAGCCACCCAGGGGCCCAAGACACAAATTTCTTAAACAGTACTCAAAATGCAATGAGCATAAAAATAATGCCTGGGTGGCTCAGTCAGTTGAGTGTTGCCTTCACCCCGGGGTCATGATCTCAGGGTCCTGGAATAAAGCCCCACATCAGCCTCCCTGCTCAGTGGGAAGCCTGCTTTTCCCTCTCCCACTTCCTCTGCTTGTGTTCCTGCTCTCGCTATCTCTCTCTCTCTCTCTGACAAATGAATAAAATTAAAAAAAAAAAAGGCACGGATCACCTTTACAAATAAATAAAATAAAAACAGATTGGCAAATTGGTCTTCATTCAGAATTAAGATCTAAGAGATGGCAGCAGCCGTGGCAACGTAGTTTTTGGATTATCCCTAATCACCAGTAAAAACAGATAGCAAAACCAAAACCCCTTAAAATAAAACCATTTTTACTACAATAGATGACAGGGTGGTCTCACAAACGGGTGCCAGCCCTCTGAATGAGGAAAAGCAAAGCAAGAGGCATTTGATAGATCTGAGAATAGAAGAGCCTCAAGAGAGGCAACAAGTGTTAACTGGAAGATACAGCAGGCCGGTCCGAGAACTGACAATGGAGGGGGTTTTCCTGATTCAGTAACTGATGCATGTAAGGAGTCCATAGGAAGACCACATAAATTCCGGAAACTGAACAGTTAAGGGTCCCTCCAAGGACAAGGTCCCACACAGAGAAATCAAAATTAAGCAGATTAGGACCAATAGAGCCCAAGCAAAGAGAAGTCTGGGTGAAAGTGTAAAATGGGAACAGAGTCAAGTAATCCGAGAAAGCAGGCTGAAATCGTGTTTTTTTGTTTGTTTGTGTTTGTTTTTGTTTTGTTTTTTTATAAATTTATTTATTTTTTCAGCGTAACAGTATTCATTGTTTTTGCACAACACCCAGTGCTCCATGCAATACGTGCCCTCCCTATTACCCACCACCTGGTTCCCCCAACCTCCCACCCTCGCCCCTTCAAAACCCTCAGGTTGTTTTTGAAATCGTGTTTTAACACTGCACAAGGACAATAGATGAAAGCTCTCTGAAGTACAAAAGCTATCCTGAACTACATTTCCTAATAATTCGGGAAAACTAAATTCAACCTACAAAAAAACAACAAAAATATCAAAGCCAAACCCTAATAAAATTACTATAAAAGAGAATAAGGAACAGAAATCCGAAGAGATAATGAAAATATGCTAGAAATACATGCTCAGAAAACATCAAAACTGCAACATATTACTTAAAAACAAGATTCAAAAAGGAAGAAAATGAATTTGATAGAACCTTAATCAGAGAAAATCAGAGAAATCAGAGAAATGAAGGCACAGATGTCAAGAAAAAATTGGAAATAAAAGATGTCAGACATAAAGACTAAGATAGATGGAACACAAGAATGAACAAACACAACATATAGTGCATTAAAAGAGAAAGTGAAATCGAATTTTTAAAAATTTTTATTATTTTTAATTTTTTTTAAAGACTTTATTTGAGAGAGAGAAACTGTGAGTGAGAAGGAGCAAAGGGAAAGGGACAAGCAGACTCTGTGCTGAGCATGGAGCCTGACTTGGAGCTGAATCCCAGGACCCCAAGACCATTATCTGAGCTGAAATCAAGAGTTGGATGCTTAACAGACTGAGTCACCCAAGAACCCCTTATTTATTTTACTTTTAATTACGCTTTACACTGTTAAACTTGAACTCACAGCCCCAAGATCAAGAGTTTCATGCTTTACTGACTGAGCCAGCCAGGTGTCCCTAAATGGGGGATATTTTTAAGAATAAAAAAGAAATGCAGATCACACCCAGTGGCCCATCAACCCCATGCCCATGACTCATGAAGATAAAAGATTTTCCCACCCTTGGAGCCATGGTGGACCCATGGAGACACCCAGGGTATAGCTGCTATGAGAAACTACCTGAATAATGGAAGTTGAGGTGTGTTGAATCAGAATTTTGATTTGTCCCCAGGCTTCATATCCACTGATTCCTCACGACTGAGTGGGGGATGTACCCTCTTGCAACAGTGTTGAACCTTCAGATTTTGGGAACTAGTGTATCTTTGATATATATCAAGAACATTCTATTGTGGATCCAGAGGTAAAGAACATGGAATTAAAAAAAAAAAAAAAGCCATGCACACACACTCACAAATTCAGTGTCAGTTAATAAAAGGTGAGTATATGTTCCTCATCTAGAGAATCTTGGAATGACCATGCCGATACAAGAAGCTTTCATTACTGGGAAAGGAATTAGCGTACGGAGGCATATGGAAAAATTTAAAGACAAACACTATGTCATCCGGTGTGAAGAACGGCCAAGGTGCCTTGGAAGGGGTGACCAGCAGACCTAACTGCAGAGCAGGAGGACCTTGAGAGTCTATGAAACAGAACATGTTCAAAGGACCAAGAACATGGAAAACACAGAAGTTAAGAAACACAGTGTCGGGGCGCCTGGGTGGCTCAGTGGATTAAGCCGCTGCCTTCGGCTCGGGTCATGATCTCAGGGTCCTGGGATCAAGCCCTACATCGGGCCGCGGAGCCTGCTTCCTCCTCTCTCTCTGCCTGCCTCTCTGCCTACTTGTGATCTCTCTCTGTCAAATAAATAAATTAATTAAAAAAAGAAAAAGAAACACAGTGTCTACCACCTTAATTCTACATTTGGTCAGGAAACAAACAAACAAAAACCCAACAACAAAACAAACATGCCTGTAGAGAAACTGAGTTTATTCAGGAAAGGAATACTAGAACAAGGAATGAATTAGTTTATAGCTTGACCTTTTTTTTCTTTTTTGGGGGGGCGAGTAGGAAGAACTCTTTTCATTCCAAGAAACATCTTTTCTTTACTAAACAATAAATGAGGTTATATCTTTTATATTCCTTCCTAAAATCTCACAGTATTAAAGTGAAAACCATGACTTTCTTAGACTCTACAATCTCAGAACATTCAAATGAGTTTCTTGTGGGTTATCATCCTTAATTTGCTCTGACTAGAGACAAATATTTTCTATGGGTTTCTCAGAAAAACAGTTGTCTTCAGAGATTTGGAGAAGAGTTGTTAAACTTTAGGAAAGCTAAGAAAAACCTGGGAGCTTCTTTAAACTGCAAATGTCTGATGTGAGGCCCTGGGGCCTCTACTTTTACCATTCTGCAGGGCATTTTGGTGGAAGCTGCCACTGGGTCACACTTGAAGAAACTGGGCCGGGGGAACCGATTACTTGCAGCCGAATTTGGCATATATGTGCTTCCTCTTTTCTGTTTTTGCAGCTCCTTGTGACAACAAAATGCTACCTGCCACTTCTGTTTTTGTGTTCTACAAATGGCATAGCCGTTTTTCAACTAGGTCTGATTTATATACTGTGTTTTATTACATTCCACTCTCTGTAGGCTTTAAATTTAACTTAGGAGATGGATTTTTTTTTTTTTTTTAAGAGAGAACTAGCAGGACAGCAGAGGGAAAGGAAGAAGCAAACTCCCCACTGAGCAGGGAGCCTGACACCAGGCTCAGTCCTAGGACCCTGAGATGATGACTTGAGCCAATAGCAGATGCTTAACAGACTGAGCCACCAAGGTGCCCCAGGAGATAATTTTAATTAATGTATTTAACAAGTAACACAACCTATCCCTATTTCATTTTAGTTTCTGAATAGGAAGTGGAATGTATTTTTTTCCTAATTTATGTTGTAATCAAACTAACCAGTTTAGTTGTTTCAAAGGAGACCCGGTGTTTTATAGTTTTCAATGTACAAGTCTTTTGTCTCACCAATTAAGTTTACTCATATGTATTTCATAATTTTTGATGCTGGGATTGTCTTTTAAAAACAAATGTTTGTTTTTTTAAAGATTTATTTTGTCAGAGAGTACACACAAGCAGGGGAGCTGCAGGCAGAAGGAGAAGCAGGCTCTCCACTGAGCAGGGAGCCTCAAGCAGGACTCAATCCCAGGACCCTGGGATCATGACCTGAGCCTAAGGCAGGTAGGTGTTCAAGTACTGAGCCACCCAGGCATCATTAAAAACAAATGTTTATTATTGAGCTCCAATGTGCCAATGCCTTGAGCCAAACATTTTCATAATCTTGACTCAAAGTCCTAAAGCTAATAGGGTTGATTTAGTTCAGATGTCTGCTGGTTTATCCTTCAGTCTAATATGCCTCGGCTGCCTCTGTTCTAATTTTAATCCTAATTAAAATATTCAATGTATGCAGTTGACACTCTGTTGTTTTGCTCAATTTCTTGGCTTTTTTTTTTTTTTAAAGATTTTTATTTATTTGACAGAGAAACAGCAAGGGAGGAAACATAAGCAAGGGGAGTGGGAGAGGGAGAAACAGGCTTCCCGCTGAGCAGGGAGCTCAATGTGGGGTTCATATGTGGGGCTCTATCCTGGGACTCTGGGATCATGACCTGAGCCAAAGGCAGACGCCTAACCGACTAAGCCACCCAGGTGCCCCTGCCTATGTTTTCTTATAGAATATTTATACTTTCGAGTCTTTCATTTAGGTCCTTAATCCATTCTGAGTTTTTGCGTACAGCTGTCCAGTTTTTCCAACATCATGTATTAACACCATGTTCCCTATTATTTATTCTTGCCTCCTTTATTATAGGTTGATTGAACACATAACTGTGGATTTGTTTCGGGGCTCTGCCTTTTGTTCTATTGATCTGTGCATCTATTTTTGTGCCAGTACCATATTGTTTTGATTACTATAGCTTTGTAGTATAGTTTGAAATCTGTGAGTGTGATACATCCAGCTTTGTTGTTCTTTCAAAAGATTACTTTGGGTATTTGGAGTCTTTTTGGTTCCAAACAACTTTTAGGATTATTTGTTCTTGTTTTGTGTTTACTAGCATTGGTATTTTGATAGAGATTCCATAGAATCTATAGATTGCTTTGGGTAGTATGTACATATTAACAATTTTAATTCTTCCAGTCTGTGAGCATGGTACACCTCTCCATTTATTTGTGTCATCTTTAATATTTTTCATTAATGTCTTACAGTTTTCAAAGTATAGGTCTTTCACCCATCTAGTTAAATTTATTCCTAGGTATTTTACTCTTTTTGAGCAATTTTAAGTGGGATTATTTCCTTAATTTTTCTTTTTGCTAGTTCATTATTAATGTATAGAAACACGACAGATTTCTATATATTAATTTTGTATCCTACAAATATACTGAACTCATTTATTAGTTTTTGTATTTATTTATTTTTTTCAAAGATTTTATTTATTTGACAAACAGAGATAGTAGGCAGTATCACCTACATCTTGCAAGTAGGCAGAGAGGCAGGCAGAGAAAGGGGAGCAGAAGCAGGCTCCCTGCCAAGCAGAAAGCTGGATGCAGGACTCGATCCCAAGAGCGGAAGGCAGAGGCTTTAACCTACTGAGTCACCCAGGCACCCCTAGTTTTTGTATTTAAAAAAAATATTTAGGGTTCGTCCTTCCTTCCTTCCTTCCTTCCTTCCTTCCTTCCTTCTTTCCTTCTTCCCTCTGAGAGAGACAGAGAGCACTCATGTACATGAGCAGAGGGGGAGAGGAAGAGAGAGAATCTTAAGCAGGCTTCACTCCCAGTGTAGAGCCTAAGGTGGGACTTAATCTTATGACCCTGAGATCATGACCTGAGCTGAGATCCAGAGTCAGTTGCTTAACCGACTGAGCCACCCAGGTGTCCCTAAATATTTAGGATTTTCTGTATATAGAATGTCATCTTCAGATAGTGGCAGTTTTACTTCTTCCTTACCAATTTGGAATCTTTTTCTTCTCTGATACTTTGTCTAGGTCTTTCAGAGCTATCTTTAATAAAAGTGAGGAGAGTGAGGGGCACCTGGATGGCTTAGTCAGTTAAGCATCTGCCTTTGGATCAGGTCGTGATCCTAGAGTCCTGGGATTGAGCCCCGCATTGGGGTCCGTGCTCAGCAGGTAGCCTGCTTCTCCGTCTGCCTCCTGCTCCCCCTGCTTGTGCTCTCTCTGTCAAATGGATAAATAAAATCTTTAAAAAAAAAAAAAGAGTGATGAGAGTGAGCTTCCTTCTCTTATTCCCTAATCTTAGAGGAAATACTTTCACCTTTTCTCTGCTGAGTGTGTCAGCTTGGGTTTATTATATATGGCTGCAATTTTTTAAATATTTATTTGAGAGAGAGAGAACACAAGTGGGTAGAGGAACAGAGGGACGAGCCGACTCCCCACTGACTGAGGAACTTGATTCAGGGCTTAATCCTAGGGCTCTGAGATCATGACCTGACTCAAAGGCATTTGATTAACTGACTGAGCCATCTAGGTGCCCTTCATATATGGCCTCTATTATGTTGTGGTATGTTCCCTCTACATTCACTTTGTTGAGAATTTTTATCATGAATGGATGTTGAAATTTGTCAAATGCTTTTTTTCACCTGCTAAGATGATCATATGATTTTTTTATACTTCATTTTGTTTATATAATGAGTAACATTGACTGATTTTCTGATATTGACCCATGCTTGCATCCCTGGAATAAATTCCACCTGATCATGAGGAATGACCCTTTTCATGTATAGTTGAATTTGGTTTACTAATATTTTAGCATGTATTGTTGAGGATTTTTACATTTGTGTTCATCAGAGATACTGGCCTGTCGTTTTCTTTTTTGTAGAGTCTTTGTCTGGTTTTGGTATCAGAGTAAATCTTGTCTTGTAGAGTGGATTTGGAGGCATTCTTTCTTCTTCAATTTTTTGGAATAGTTTGAGAAGGATAGGTATCAACTCTTCTTTAAATGTTTGATAGAGTTCACCTAGGAAGCATTTATCTCTGGGCTTTTGCTGGTTGGGAGTTTTTTGATTACTGATTCAATTACACTACTAGTAATCAATCTGTTCAGATTTTGTATTTCTTTCAGATTCTTAGAAGACTGTATGTTTTTAGATATTTGTCTAATTTTTTTGTAGTTGTCTCCTATAATCCTTTGTATTTTCATGATGTTGGTTGTAACTCCTCTCTCATGTCTGATTATATTTATTTAGGCCCTTTATCTTTTTCTCTTGATGAGTTTGGCTAAAGGTTTATCAATTGTGTTTAGCTTTACAAAGAGCCAATTCTTAATTTTTTAAAAGATTTTATATATTTCTTTAAAAGAGAGAGAGAGAGCATGAGAGGGGAGAAGGTCAGAGGGAGAAGCAGACTCCCCATGGAGCTGGAGTGTGATTTGGGACTCGATCCTAGGACTCTAGGATCATGACCTGAGCTGAAGGCCTTTGCCCAACCAACTGAGCCACCCAGGCAACCCACAGTTCTTAATTTCTTTGAACTTTTCTATTTTTTTACTTTTATTCTTTATGTGATTTTTTTTCCAGTGTGATCTTCAGTATGCCTTCCTTATACTTTGGGCTTTGTTCTTCTTTATCTAGTTCCTGTAGGTGTAAGAATACATTATTTATTTGAGTTTCTCTTGTATCTTGAGGTAAACCTGTATTGCAATAAACTTTCCTCTTAGAACTACTTTTGCTGCATCTCGAAGATTTCTTGTTTTCCTGCATCCCAAAGATTTTGAAATGTGTTTCCATTGTCCTTTGTTTCCATGTATTTTTTACTACTTTGATTTCTTTGTTACTCCATTGGTTGTTTAGTAGCATGATGTTTTGCCTCCAAATGTTTGGGTTTTTTTCCCCATTTTTTTCTAGTTTTATATCATTTTGGTCAGAAAAGATGCTTGATATTATTTCAATCTTGTTAAATTTATTGAGACTAATTTTGTGGCCAACATATAGTCTATCCTGGAGAATGTTCCTTATGCACATCAAAAGAATAGTGTATATTGCTGGTTTGGGATGGAATGTTCCATATATATCTAAGTCCATATGGCCTAATATTCAAAGACATTGTTTCCTTATTTTTTGTCTGGCTGATCCATTGATGTAGGTGGGGTGTTAAAGTTCCCTACCATCATATTACTGTTGATTTGTACTTTTATGTCTGTTTATATTTATTTTATGTATTTAGGTGCTTTCACGTTCTGTTTATAGGAGGTTACACACAAAGAAAGACACAAAATTCTCTTATTGGATTGTATTCTCCTATTGGATTGATTCCTTTATCATTATACAATGCCCTTCTTTTTCTGTTGTTGTAGTCTTTGTTTTTTGTTTGTTTGTTTTTTTTTCTTTTTCAAATTTTTATTTAAATCCTAGTTAGTTAACATATAATGTAATATTGGTTTCAGGAGTAGAATTTAGTGATTCATCCCTTACATATAAGACCCAGTGCTCAACACAAGTGCCCTCCTTAATACCCATTACTCATTTGGACCATCCCCTGTCCACCTCCCCTCCATCAACGCTCAGTTTGTTCTCTACAGTTAAGAGTCTCTTATGTTGTGGTCCCTCTCTTTTTTTCCCCTTCCCATATGTTCATTTATTTTGTTTCTTAAATTCCATATATGAATGAAATCATATGGTATTTGTCTTTATCTTATTTTACTTAGCATAATACACTCTAGCTCCATCCATGTCATTCCAGATGGCAAGATTTCATTATATATATCTATATCTCTATATATATATCTCTCACATCTTCTTTATCCAGTCATTAGTCAGTGGACATTTGGGCTCATTCCATAATTTGGCTATTGTTGATAATGCTGCTATAAACGTATAAACATTGGGGGGCATGTGCTCCTTCAAATCAGTATTTTTGTATTCTTTGGGTAAAAACCTCATAGTGAAATTGCGGGATTGTAGGGTAGTTCTACTTTTAACTTTTTGAGAATCCTCCATACTGTTTTCCAGAGTGGCTACACCAGTTTGCATTTCTACCAACAATGTAAGAAGATTCCCCCTTCCCCACATCCTCGCCAGCCTCTATTGTTTCCTGTAGTGTTAATTTTAGCCATTCTGACAGATGTGAAGTGGTATCTCATCATGGTTTTGATTTGTATTTCCCGATGATGAGTGATGTTGAGCCTCTTTTCATGTGTCTGTCGGCCATCTGGATGTCTTATTTGGAAAAATGTCTATTCATGTCTTCTGCTCATTTCTTAAAAGGATTATTTGGTTTTTAAATGATGAGTTTGATACTTTTTTTTAAAAGATTTTATTTATTCATTTGACAGAGAGAAATCACAAGTAGGCAGAGAGGCAGGCAGAGAGAGAGAGGAGGAAGCAGGCTCCTGCCAAGCAGAGAGCCCAATGCGGGACTTGATCCCAAGATCCTGAGATCATGACCTGAGCTGAAGGCAGAGGCTTAACCCACTGAGCCACTCACGTCCCTTGATACTTTTTTAAAATAGATTTTGGGTACTAACCCTTTATCAGATATGTCATTTGCAAATATCTTCTCCCATTCCGTAGACTGCGTTTTGTTTTGTTGATTTTTTTTTTTCCTTCTCAGGATAGAAGCTTTTTGTCTTGATGAAGTCCCAATAGTTCATATTTGCTTTTGTTTCCCTTGCCTCCGGTGACGTGTCTACTGGGAAGTTGCTACAGCCAAGGTCAAAGAGGTTGCTGCCTGTATCGCTCTCTAAAATTTTGATGTATTTCTGTCTCACATTTAGGTCTTCCATTCATTTCGAATTTATTTTTGCATATGGTGTAAGAAAGTGGTCCAGTTTTTTTCTTCTGATGCCCAGTTGTTGCTGTCCAATTTTCCCAACACCATTTGTTGAAGAGACTGTTTTTTTTTCCATTGAATATTCTTTCCTGCTTTGTCAAAGATTAGTTGACCGTATAGTTGAGGGTCCATTTCTGGGTTTTCTGTTCCATTGATCTATGTGCCTGTTTTTGTGCCATTACCATACCATCTTGATGACTACACCTTTGTAATATAGCTTGAAGTCCAGAATTGTGATGCCTCCAGCTTCGTTTTTCTTTTTCAAAGTTGCTTTGGCTTTTGTGGTTCTATACAACTTTTAGAATTGTTTGTTTTGGTTCTTTCTGTGAAAAATACTGTTGGTGTTTTGATAAGGATTACATTAAAAGTGTAGGTTGCGTGCTCGCTTCGGCAGCACATATACTAAAAAAGTGTAGGTTGCTTTGGGTAGGATAAACATTTTAACAATGCTTGTTCGGCCAATCCATGAGTAGGGAATGTTTTCCCATTTCTTTGTGTCCTTTTCAATTTCTTTCATAAGTTTTCTATAGTTTTCGGAATACAGTTCATTTACCTCTTTGATTAGATTTCTTCCAAGGTATCTTACGGTTTTTTGATGCAATTATAAATGGAATTGATTCTTTGTTTTCTTTTTCTGTGGCTTCATTATTGCTGTATAGAAATGCAACAGATTTCTGTATATTGATTTTATATCCTGCGACTTTGCTAAATGCATGTATTAGTTCTAGCAAATTTTTGATAGAGTCTTTCTGGTTTTCTACATAGAGTATCATGTCATCTGCAAATAGTGAAAGTTTGACTTCTTCCTTGCTGATTTGGATGGCTTTTATTTTGATTGTTGAGGCTATAACTTCCAGTATTACGTTAAATAGCAATGGACGTCTTTGTTTTGTTCCTGACAGTGGAAGGAAAACTCTCAGTTTTTTCCCCATTGAGGATATTAGCTGTGGGTCTTTTATATATGACATTTATGACATTGAGGTATGGCCCTTCTATCCTTACTTTGTTGAGGGTTTTTGTCAACAATGGATGCTGTACTTGGTCAAATGCTTTTTCTGCATCTATTGAGAGAATCATATGGCTCTTTATTTTATTAATGTGGTATATCACATTGATTGATTTACAGATATTGAACCACCCCCACAGTCCAGGAATAAATCCCACTTGATCATGATGAATAATTCTTTAAATGTACTGTTGGATTCATTTTGCTAGTATCTTTTTGAGAATTTTTGCATCCATGTTCATCATGGATATTGGCCTATAATTCTTTTTAGTGGGGTCACCTTCTGGTTTTGGAATTAAGATAACGCTGGCCTCCTAGAAAGAGTTTGAAGTTTTCATTCCATTTCTATTTTTTGGAACAGTTTGATAAGAATAAGTATTTTTTTAAGATTTTATTTGTCAGAGAGAGAGAGCACAAGCAGGCAGAGTGGCAGGCAGAGGCAGAGAGAGAAGCAGACTCCCTGCTGGACAAGGAGCCCAATGTGGGACTTGATCCCAGGACGCCGGAATCATGACCTGAGCTGAAGGCAGAGACTTAACCCACTGAGCCACCCAGGCACCCTGGAACATATTTCTCTGTCTCCTCTTTTTGTATGACTCTGTGTTTGTTTCTGTGTATTAAGTAGGTCAACTATGTCTCCTGATCTTGAAAGTAGTGGCCTTATGTAGAAGGTACAATTTCCCCTGGCTACTAGAACCAGGCACTCCAGTGATGTTCCCTGTATGAGTTGCATGTACCCTAGTATTGTGATTGGGCCATAACTACAGCAGATGCAGTGGTCGGCAGGACTGACTGTGAGGTCTGGCCATGACTGGCATGGGTGTGCTGTTGGGCCAGGGTGGCCTTCCTTCTGTGAGAGCAGGAATTGCTTTGGAGGGGTGGTGTTCCCTGGTCATATGCTCACTGGGTGTGGCAAAGCAAAAACTGTTTTTTGAGGGGTGATCAGTGTTAGTATGTTAGACGTAACGTGTCAGAACTGGTGTTCATCAGCTTGAAGTCAAGTAGGCTGAAAGAGAGCAAGAAAAATGGCACCCATAAGCTTTCTGTTCCCAGAGAAAATTTCTACAGATCTCTGTGCCAGTGGCACATGCCCTAAAATTAGTTAATAAGTCTTCACTTTTGGCCCAGGCCCTTTTCACACTACTGCCTCTGTGTTGGGTCTTGGAGGGGGTGAGATTGTGTGCAAGACCTTTAAGAGTAGAGTCTTGGTTTCCTCTAGGCCTCTGGCTCTCCTGGAGTTGAGCCCTGTTCATTTTCATCGCCAGACATTATGGGAATTCATCTACCTGGTTCAGATCCCCCAGGGCAGGGAGTACCCAAAGTGAAGCTTGAACTCTCACTCCTCAGGGAGTACCCTTGTGCCAGTGACATACCTCCTGCTTATGGGTGCTATGTCAGAGTTTTGGTTCTTGATTAGACAGTGTGTTTGCCCCTCCAATGCTGTGTTTTTTCTTTATATCAGCTGTGGAAGAACTGTTCTGCTAGTTTTCAGGTTGTTCCCAGAGAGAGTTTCACTATATAGAGTCACAGCCCTGCTGTGTCCATGGGAGGAGGTGACCTCAGGATCTTACTACTCTGCCACCTCCCATTTTTCTTGGAATTCCATATTTATAAAGGGGTCATTTGCCCCAAGAAGACATAACAATCTTTAACTTTTAATATGCCTAACAACAGAGCATCAAAATACATGATGGATAGAACTCCATGGAGAACTGGATGAACCCGCAATTACAGTTGGAAATTTCAACAATTTATCAGGAGTGGATTTATCAGAAGTGGATGGATCCATGAGACAGAAAATCAATAAGGATGTAGTTGAACTTAATAATACCATCATTCACTGGATATAATTGACATCAGTAGACTACTCCATCCAACAATAGCAGAATATACATTCTTCTCAAGATCACATGGACTGTGGGGTGCCTAGGTGGCTCAAGTCAGTTGAGTATCCGACTCTTAATTTCAGTTCAGGTCATGATCTCAGGGTTGTGAGATCAAGCCATGTGTCAGGCTCTGTGCTAGGGGTGGAGCCTGTTTGGGATTCTTTTTCTCCCTCTTCTTCGTCCCTACCCCTTTCTGAAAAAAAAAAAGATCACATGAACCATTCACCAATATTGATCACATTGTTGGCCATAAAATATACTTAACAAATTTAAAAGAATAAAAGTTGTAGAGCCAGGCAGAGAGAGAGGAAGGGAAGCAGGCTCCCTGCTGAGCAGAGTGACCTGAGCCGAAGGCAGAGGCTTTAAGCCACTGAGCCACACAGGCACCCCTAAATTGTATACTTCTAAATAACACATGTGTGAAAGAAGAAATCTCAAGAGAAATTTAAAAATATTTTGAACTAAGGGAAAATGAAAATGCAACTTACCAAAATTTCTGGAATACAGTAAAAACAGTGCTTAGAGAAACATTTATAGTGTTGAACGCATAAATTTTAAAAATCTAAAATCAATCATCTAAGTTTCCATGTTAGAAAACTAGAAAGACAAAAGCAAATTAAATCCAAAGTTAGCAGAAGAAAAGAAATAAGAATTAGAGTAGAAATCAATTAAATTGAAAAGCAGGTATTAGAGAAAATGAATAAAACAAAAAATTAGTTCATTGAGAAGTTAAATCAAATCAATAAGCCTCTAGCTAAGCTAACTAAGAAAAAAGAGAAAGGACACAAATTACTAATATCACAAATGAAAGAGGGGACATCTTTACAGATCCTATGGATACTAAAAGGATAATGAAGATACACTGTGAACCCCTCTATGCCCACATATTTGATAGCCCAGATGAAATGAACTAATTCCTGGAAAGACACAGTCTGCCAAAAATCACAGAAACACTACTAGACAATCTGAATAGCCCTGTATCTTTTAAAAGAAATTTGATCATTAGTTAATAACCTTCCAAAACAAAGAGCACTGATCCCAGTTAGGTTCAGTGGTGAATTCTGCGATATATTTAAGGAATAAGTTACCTCAATTCTCTACAGTCTCTTTCAGAGAGTAGAAGCAGAGGAATTCTTCCTGACTCATTCTATGAGGCCTGCATTACCTTAATTCCCAAACTAGACAAAGACATTGCAAGGAGAAAAAAAAAAACACTACAAATCAATAATTCACAGGAACATAGCTGCAAACTTTCTCAACAAAATATAATCAAATTTAATCTAACAATATGTAAAGCAAGTGACACCGCAATCAAGTGGGTTTATTTCTTTTCAAGATTTTATTTATTTATTTATTTGACAGAGGGAGAGAGAGCATAAGCAGGGGGAGCAGCAGAGAGAGAAGCAGATTCCCTGCTGAGCAGGAAGCTACATGCCGGGCTCCATCCCACCCCTGGGACCACCACCCAAGCCAAAGGCAGATGCCCAACTGACTGAGCCACCCAGATGCCTGAATCAAGGGGGTTTATCTTAGGTATGCATGGTTGGGTAATATTCAAAAATCAATTAATGTAATTGATCACATCAAAAGTCCAAAGAAGAAAAATCACATGGTCTTATCAATAGATGCAGAAAAAGCTATTTGACAAAATCCAACACTCATTTATTATAAAAACTCTCAGTAAACTAGTAATTGATGGTAACCTCCTCATTATGATAAAAATATAAGAAACCTACAGCTAACATCATACTTTATGGTAAGAATCTCAAAGCTTTCCTAGTAAGGTCAGGAACAAGACAAGGATATCCTTTCTCTCCACTGCCATTCAACATTGTTCTAGAAGTCCTAAATAATGCAATAAGTTAGGAAAAGTAAATGCAAGATATGGAGATTGGGAAAGAAGAGATCAAACTGTCTTTGTATGCAGATAAAATGATTGTGTATGTAGAATATCTGAAAGAATTGACAAAAAACTAATAAATAATCATAGCAAGGTTGTAGGATATAAGGCTAACTTTCAAAAGCCCATTACTTTTTTATGTACCAGAATGATGAAGTGGAATTTGAAATAAAAAATACAATACTGGGAGCCTGGGTGGCTCAGTCAGTTGTGTGTCTGCCTTCGGATCAGCTTGTGGTTCTGGGGTCCTGGGATCAAGCCTCAAGTTGGGGGGGGGGACTGCTCAGAGGGGAATCTGCTTGTCTTCTCCCTCTGTCCTCCCTTGCCCCATTCATGCTCACTCTCCCTTTCTCACATGCTCGCACTCTCAGATAAATAAAATCTTTTAAAAAAATACAATACCAACAGCAAAGGCAGTCCTAAGGGGGAAATACATAGCCATCCAAGCCTCCCTCAAAAAAACTGAAAAATCCAGAATACACTGTCTGTCTTTACACCTTAAAGAACCGGAGAATCAACAACAAATTAAGCCAACTCCACACACAAAAAGGGAAATAATCAAGATTATAGCAGAGATCAGTGAGATAGAAACTAGAGATACAGTAGAACCCATCAATGAAACTAGAAGCTGGTTTTTTGAAAGAATCAGTAAGATCGATAAACCATTGGCCAAACTAATTCAAAAGAAAAGAGAGAAGACCCAAATTTATAAAATTATGAATGAAAAGGGAGAGATCACAACTAACACTAAGGAAATAGACACAATCATCAGAAATTATTATCAACAGTTATATGCCAATAAGTTAAGCAACCTAGATGAAATGGATGCATTCCTGGAAAACTATAAACTCCCAAAATTGAACCAGGAAGAAACTGACAACCTGAATAGACCAATATCTAGTAATGAGATTGAAGCAGTGATCAAAAACCTCCCAAAAAACAAAGAGCCCAGGACCTGATGGATTCCCTGGGGAATTCTACCAAACTTTCAAAGAAGAAATAACACCTATTCTCCTGAAGCTGTTTCAAAAAATTGAAGCAAAAGGAAAACTTCCAGACTCTTTTTATGAAGCCAGCATTACCCTGATCCTCAAACCAGGCAAAGACCCTACCAAAAAGGAGAATTTCTGACCAATATCCTGATGAATATGGATGCTAAGATTCTCAACAAGATCCTAGCTAATAGGATCCAACAATACATTAAAAAGATTATCCACCATGATCCAGGTGGGAATTATACCTGGGTTGCAAGGGTGGTTCAACATTCGAAAATCAATCAATGTGATAGGACAGATCAATAAGGGAAGAGAGAAGAACCACAGGGTCCTCTCGATTCATGCAGAAAAAACATTTGACAAAATCCAGCATCCGTTCCTGATTAAAACGCTTCCAAATATAGGGATAGGGGGAACATTCCTCAACTTCATCAAATCTATCTAGGAGAAATGCACAGCAAATATCATCCTCAATGGGAAAAAGCTGACAGCCTTCCCTTTGAGATCAGGAACACGACAAGGATGCCCACTCTCACCACTCTTGTTCAACATAGTAATAGAAGTCCTAACGACAGCAGTCAGACAACAAAGAGAAATAAAAGATATTCAAATTGTCAAAGAAGAAGTCAAACTCTCTCTCTTCGCAGATGACATGATACTTTATATGGAAACCTCAAAACACTCCACCCCGAAACTACTGGAACTCATACAGCGATTCAGTAATGTGGCAGGATACAAAATCAATGTACAGAAATCAGTGGCTTTCTTATACACTAACAATGAAAATACAGAAAGGGAAATTAGAGAATCGATTCTATTTACTATAGCTCCAAGAAGCATAAGATACCTGGGAATAAACCTAACCAAAGAGGTAAAGGATCTCTACTTGAGGAACTACAGAACACTCATGAAAGAAATCGAGGAAGACACAAAAAGATGGAAGACCATCCCATGCTCATGGATCAGAAGAAAAAACATTGTTAAAATGTCTATACTGCCTAGAGCAATCTGTACTTTTAATGCCATTCCGATCAAAATTCCACCAGCATTTTTCAAAGAGCTGGAGCAAACAATCCTAAAATTTGTATGGAATCAGAAGAGACCCCGAATTGTTAAGGAAATGTTGAAAAAGAAAAACAAAACTAGGGGCATCATGTTGCCTGATTTCAAGCTTTACTACAAAGCTGTGATCACCAAGACAGCATGGTACTGGCATCAAAACAGACCGTAGACCAGTGGAACAGAGTGGAGAGCCCTGATATGGACCCTCAACTCTATGGTCAAATAATCTTTGACAAAACAGGAAAAAATATACAGTGGAAAAAAGACAGTCTCTTCAATAAATAGTGTATTTTTGATATGTACAAACTGCTTCTTAAGTTTATAAGGAGAGAAAGAAGACCCAGAATAGCCAATACAATATTGAAGGAAAAGAACAAAGTTGGAGGACTAATGGTACCCAATTTTAAGACTTACTATAAAGTCACACTAATCAAAACAATACTGTATTAGAGAAAGAGTAGACAAATAGATCAATGAAACAGAATAGAGAGTCCAGAAATAGCCATCATAAATAAAGATCAACCGATCTTTGGCAAAGAACAAAGGCAATATATGGAACAAGACTGTCTTTTCAATAATGGTGCTGGAACAACTGGTCATTCACGTATTAAAAAGGAGGGAGAGAGAGAAGCTATACACCATACTTACAACCTTCATAGAAATTAACTCAAAATGGATCATACACCTAAATGTAAAACACAAAACTTTAAAAATCCTAGAACAAAAATTGAAGAAAATTTAAATGGCTTTTGGTTTGGTGATGACTTTTTATTATTTATTTTTAAAGATTTTATGTATTCATTTGATGGAGAGAGAGAGCAAGCACAAGCAAAGGGAGTGGCAGAGGGAGAGGGAGAACCAGGCTCCCTACCAACTAGGGAGCTTGATGTGAGACTTGACTCCAGGACTCTGGGATCATGTCCTGTGCCAAAGGCAGATGCTGAGTTGGCTGCGGCACCCAGGCAACCCATGGTGATGACTTCTTATATATAACACCATAGATATGATTTATGAGAGAAAGGACTGATAAGCTGAACTTCATTAAAATGAAAAACTTCTGCTCTGCAAAATACACTGTCATGAGAATAAAAAGACAAGCTCATAGGTTGCAAGAAAATATTTGCCAAAGACATCTGATAGAGGACTGTTACCAAAGTATACAAGCAACTCTTAAAACTCAACAATAACAATCTGATTAAGAAATGGGCCAATAGCTTTAACAGACACCTCAGAAAAGACATATAAATGGCAAATGAGCTTAAGAAAAGATGTTCCATATGGTATATTATCTGCAAGATGCAAACTAAAAAATGAGGTACCACTATACCCGTAACAGAATGGTCAGAATCTAGAACAGTGACAACTTCAAATGCTGGCAAATGTGTAGAGCAACAGAAACACTCATTCATTGCTGGTGGGAATACAGAGTGGTATAGCCACTTTGGAAGACAATTTGTCAGCTTCTTAAATGCTAAACACAATCTTACTGTAAAATCCAGCTATCTCGCTGCTAGCTATCTACCCAAAGGAGTTGAAAACTTGTATCCACACAAAACCCTGCACACAAATGTTTATAGCAGTTTCATTCATAACTGCCAAACTTGGAAACAACCAAGATGTCCTTCAGTAAGTGAATGGATAAATTGACTGTGGTACATCCAGACAATGGAATATTATTCAATATTACAAAGAAATGAGCTACTGAGCCATAAAAAGACAGAGGAATCTTAAATGCATGTTACTAAGTGAAAGAAGCAGTCTAAAAACGCTACACAATGTATGATTCCAATTATATGACATTCTAGAAAAGGTAAAACTACGGAGACAATAAAAACTTCAGTGATCTCCAGAGGTTGGTTAGGGAGAGGTATGAACAGGAGGTGCACAGAAGAGTTTTAGGGCAATGAAAGTACTTTCTATGGGGCGCCTGGGTGGCTCAGTCAGTTAAGTGTATGACTTTGTTCAGGTCATGATCTCAGGGTTCTGGTGTTGAGCCCTGACTGGGCTCCCTGCTCAGAGGGGAGTCTGCTTTCTCTCTTCTTCTCCCTTTGCCCCTCCCCCTGGTCCTGCTCTCTCTGTCTCTTCCAAATCAATTAAGAGAAAGCACTCTGTGCAATACTGTAATGGTGGATACGCATCTCCATAAATTTTTCCAGACCCATAGAATACACACTACTGAGTGAAACCTATTGGACTCTGTGTGATCATGATGTGTCAATATAGGTTCATCAGCTGTAACAGATGTATCATTTTTGTGGGTTATGTATATAATGGGGAAAACTGTGCATATGTAGGAGCAGGAAGTATATGGGAAATCTCTGTACCTTTTACTTTTGCTGTGAATCTAAAACTGCTCTAAAAAATGAAGTTTAGGGGCACCTGGGTGGCTCAGTGGGTTAAAGCCTCTACCTTTGGCTCAGGTCATGATCCCAGGGTCCTGGGATCGAGCCCACATCGAGCATCAGGCTCTCTGCTAGCCTGTTCCCCAACCCCCCCACTCCCCGTCTGCCTGCCTCTCTGTCTACTTGTGATCCCTGTCTGTCAAATAAATAAAATCTTTTAAAAAAAGTAAAAAATGAAGTTTAAAAGTGACAACAGTAGGGACTCCTGGGTAGCTCAGTCAGTTAGGATCTGTATTAGACTCAGGTCATGATCCCAGGGTCCTGGGATTGAATCCCAAGGAGTTCTCATCCGGCTCCTTGCTCAGTAGGGAGCCTGCTTTTCCCTTTGACTGCTTCCCCCTACCCTGCCCCCCCGCACAAGTAACTGTGCTCTCTCTCCGCCCTCTCTCTGACAGATAAATAAAATCTTAAAAAAATAAAAATAAAAGTGACAACAATAAGAAGATACTGTTATGAAGATTAATGAGTTAATAAGTGTAACACAATTGAAATAATGCCTGTCAGGTTTTGCTTTGTCACAGCTGGGAGTGGGGTGCTACGGGCATCTAGGTGGTGGAGCCAGTCACGCTTCTAAACATCCCCTCACAACAAATAATTATTTGGTACAAAATGCAAATAGTGTTGAGCTTTAGAAAAGATGCTCTAATGCTTCTGAGGTACCATGATGTGGATGGCCTGACCTAGGGAATGAATATAGCTAAAGAAAAGAGAAGGACTTCAAATTGTGGCTCTCTAACATACTAAAGATTCCTAAGGAGTCAGGATTGCCTGAGGAGTGGCCAGTGAGGTGTAAGAACACGAGGAGAATATGATAGTACAGAAGACAGAACAGTGGTTCTGGAAAGTATGAGAAAAGTGACCAATAACACTTAAGGTATCAGAATATTTTCCAAAGATTATACTGTAATTCATTTACTATGCACAATAACTCTGTTAAGTAGGTATTATTACCAAATTATACATGGTGAAACTCAGGCACGGGTCTACAATGTCAAATGCTGCTGAGAAGTCTGAGATTTGATGTTGCAACTGGTAAAGTAGAGGCTGTCACCATTGTGCCAAGAGAGATTTCAGAGGACTGGAATGTGGGACAGACATCTGATTAATGTGGCTTAAGGAGATATCAAATTAGCAAATAGTGACAAAATATAGACAATTCTTCTGCTTTCTCCGTTTCTTTCTAGTAAAGAAATAGCTAAAGGATAACATAGGTCTAGAAAGGGGTTTTTCGTTCCTTTTTTTTTTTAAGGTGACAGTTTTATCAGCAGTTTGTTTTATTTTGCAGATGGACACAGTTGAATACAGATCAAGTGACTGGTTACTTGGGAAGGTGACTAGATAACTGCAGAAGCAAAGTGCTTGGAAAGAAGATGCTATCCCATGGGTTGGCCTTCCAGGGGATCACTGGCAATTCATTCTTGTTGCAGGAAGGAAGGCTACGTATGAAATTAGGTTAGTTGATTTGGTGCTGATCGCGTGAGGCAATTTTATTCTGATTGTGCCTTTTTCTTCAGCAAAGTTAATAAAAATTGACAATATTGGCTATGCATTCATATGCATTCCTACCTCACATTTGTGGTTGTAAATTTAAAGAGTGGTGAAAGTTATTATGGGGGGGAAGGGGGAGTAAAGAAGAGGGAGAGCGGGAGAGGGAGCATAAGCTATGTTTATGTTGCCATGAGAATTTTGGAGCTGGGATTTTTGCTGAAGGAGAGGGGATATGTTCTCCAGCTTGCAAGGGATCATTGAGAATGTGCTTCATCCTTAAGTCTAGTGACACATGGGAGGTAGGAAAAAGGTACACTTTTAGGGAGGGCTGCTTGGGAAGCAATCTTCAGAGGAAAAACATATTCCAGTTAAAGCAGGAAGGTGAAGATGTTCAGAGAAAAAAATAAAAAATGGGGGATTTTCCTGATTACAGAGTGAGTTTCCAAGCACTCAATAGGTGGCTTTGGAGCAACTGAGAGGGGTATGGGGAATTGAGTCAGACTCAGGAATTTATAGACCTACACGGGGATTGGAGTCTGGGTGATTAGAATTTGGATGGTAACTAAGGTAAATAGGGATTAGTCTCGATGGTATTCTATTTTTAAATTTTTGAATAGTTAAAAATTTTTAAGGCATAATTTACATACAGTAATACTGACCCTTTTACTTTACCAAGTTTTGACAAACACATACAATTGTGTAGCCCCCACCTCATTCAGAATATAGTTTCATCATTCCAAAAATTTCCCTGTGTCCCTGTGTAATCACCCCCTACCTCCAGCTCCTGGCAACCACTGATCTGTGTTCTGTAGTGCATTCCTTTTTATTGCTGAGCATATTCCATTATATGAATGTCACGCTGTTTACCTATCACTAGTTTGGACATTTGGATTGTTTCAGTTCTTGTTGATTACAAATAAAGCCCCTATAAACAGTTGCATGTAGTTTTTTGTGTGAATACAATTTTCATTTCACTTGGATAATTAGGAGTGGGATTGCTCTTCTTAAGTGAGCATATGTTTAACCTCATGAGAAACTACTGAAATGTTTTGCAGAGAGTGAATTCATTTTTTTTTTTTTAACACTCACTGGAGTGCCTGCCCATGTCCCAGGAGATTTACTGAGCGGAACTGGGTAGTTTGGCAGACACTGCATGGCTCACAAATCTTAAAATATTTGCAGTCTGACCCTTTACAGAAAATATTTGCTGGCCCTTGTTATGGAGTATGGTCTATAGGAATTCAGAATTTCATAAACAATTTCATAGAGTCCTCCTCTGAGGCGAATAATCAATAATCAACTATCCGTTCTATAAAATAATTATTTTATAGAACAGATAGTTTTATCAGTAAATATAATAAAAATCTTGCTGTTGACGGACAGAAATAAATGTTTTGAGGTGTTTCAATCACCGAGAAATATCTTCTTATTCAATGCCATGCGTAAAATTTGCAAGTTTTTGTTTTTCCATAGTCATTGAGAATTGAGCTGGATATCTAAAAGAATATGGATATTCCCCAAATCATTGTGTTTTCACACACTGGTGCACATATAACAAGTTTTCTCATAAGTGCAACCCAACAGTCAGCTAATTTAGAAGGGTGGGAAACCGCATTTAGCGTAGCCTAGGAGGTGGTTTGGATCTGTAGCTCATTTAATATTGCGCTCCTGCGCATGTTGGTTATCATGCCGTTGGCGCCAATAATGCGCAGGCGCGTTGGCTCCGGCGCCGGCCTTTGCGGAGGGGCGGGACTTACAGCCGGCGTCTCTTCTTGTAACTGCGGCTGGTGGCAGCGCCATTTTGAACGTGCAGCTCCCGCGGCTGTGAGCCTGACCGGGCAGGGCAGCGCGCTAAGCGACCTGGTCGTCTTCTCTGACTTTTTCCTTCTATATTCCGTATTTGTAGGTATATATAGAGATACAGCTATAGCTCTAGGATTATATCCGGTCTCTGAATTGAACTCACTAAGATGATGTTAAGAGGAAACCTGAAGCAAGTACGCATTGAGAAAAACCCGGCCCGCCTTCGAGCTCTTGAGTCCGCCGCAGGCGAGAGCGAGCCATCGGCCGCCATGGCCCTCGCGCTGGCGGGGGAGCCGGCGCCACCTGCCCCGGGGCCTCCGGAGGACCACCCCGATGAAGAGATGGGATTCACCATTGACATCAAGAGCTTCCTCAAGCCGGGCGAAAAGACGTACACGCAGCGCTGCCGCCTCTTCGTGGGGAACCTGCCCACAGATATCACGGAAGAGGACTTCAAGAGGCTCTTCGAGCGCTACGGCGAGCCCAGCGAGGTCTTCATCAACCGGGACCGTGGCTTCGGCTTCATCCGTTTGGTGAGTGTAGTGCCTGGCTGGCCGGGGTGTGAGGGGAAGGGGGCGTGAAGGGAGGCCCCTATGAGGAGCTGGGCGCCGCGGGCAGACGTCCACGTTCTTCAGCCGCGGTGTCTGAGAAAGCTCTTGTCCTAGCTGCGGCCTTTGCTATGGCCTGTGAAAATCGCGGCACCTCGCGTCCTGTTTTTCCCGCGGCGCTGGATTGTCCTCTCACCCAGGGCAGCGTTTTAGCCTGGAATTTCCGATTAGTGGGCTTGGTTTGCCGTCGTTTCTTGGTTGCTGTTGCCAACGTTTTCTGCTCTGCGCGCGTCCGGCTTCGCTTGCCCGCGCTACGTAGGCTGCGGCTGACCCGGCCCAGTTTGGGGTTCTAGTTCTCTGATTCCCACAAGGGCCAGGAACGTTTTGGGGGGAGACTTCTTCCAGGCAGAATTGTGTTGTAAGCGAAATAGATAATGAATTTGGAACGGAAGCTTCGGTCTTAACCAGAAATTTCATTGGGCATGGAGGACCAACCAGCGGACTAGCTTCTTAAAAAAATTCCAAATCATTTACTTGGTTGCAACCAGACTTGGATGCGTTTAACGGTAAACCATGTTCTCACCTGACCTCAACGCAGCCCACCTTTGACTGCCTCGTTCTTAAACTCTGGAATATTGGGATGGTGTTGAATTGTTAACGTACCTAATGTAGGGTGCTCTCTTCCCAAACATTCTGGACGTTTCCACGTCTTGGTGGGGGGGTATAAATTATATACTATTTTATGTTTTACGTGCACATTTTAATGCTAAAAGAGCATGCATTTTACTTTATAGTTTAAGCCTTAAAACTTTTCCAATAACATGCAAAATTTGTGCCTCCCTTAGATTTTTTTTTTTTTTTTTTTTTTTTTTTTTTGGTAAACTCAGAGAGAGGGGCGTTTACTTTTGCAGGTCAAAATATCTACTTTATTTGGCTTTCCCATGTGCTTTGTGGTGAATTCCATCAGTGTCAGTTAAATAGCGTTACAGTAATTCGTATTTAGATGCTGGATTTTTTTTCCAACGAAATATTTTTCTTGGAGACATTTTTACACAAAGACTTCTTATGTTGTGTTGCCTTTCTAGTTTGACCCTCAAATTTTATGTGCATGGCAGTTTGTGGAAGCTTTATTACTGGAGTTTTAACATTGAAAATCGGGTTCTCTTCGGATTGGCAAAGTTTTAACATGTAGATAGAATTGATAGTAATTTAATGACATTGTATTTTTTAGGGAGAACATTTGAACTTTTTTTTTTTTTAAAGATTTTATTTATTTGTTTGACAGAGAGCTAGAGAGCACAAGTAGGCAGAGGGAGAGGGAGAAGCAGTCTCTCCGCTGCACAGGAAGTGCGAGCAGTTGAGCTGGAGCCCAGGACCCTGGGATCATGACCTGAGCCTAAAGCAGCTGCTTAACCGACTGAGCCACCCAGGTGCCCCTGAACATTTAAAATCTAAATGGCTTCAAGAGAAGGGTACATCTTCACAGGGCATTATTAATAAGACTGGGAAATTTACTTAAAATTGAAGCTAAGTAATCAGTGCATTTTAAGCATGAAATTATAAATAATTATCTTTTGGATATTAGAGAAACTGTCATTTGGTAAAATTATTTTTGATACAGTTACAAAAGTTATCTTAAAGGAATTTAGGTTTCTACAATGAAATATTTTAGGCAATTTTTAGTAAACTTTCCAAAAAGATGTTACTTAACATTTTCATAGTCTATTTAGCCTTTGGCACCCTGTTGGTCTGTTTTAAAGTTGACATTCTGGAGAAAGAACGGTAGGCCTGTATTTTGTTTTGGAAGCCTTACACTTAAAAAATAAGCCAGTTAGTAAACATTTTGACATGAAAAAATCTTCTGTCTTCAAAGCTACTAATAATCCTTTTTTTCCTTTAGTGTATTAGCCCTGTCGGATAGAACTATTGCAGTAATGAAATGCTACGTGTATGTGCTGTCCAATGTAGTAGTTACTAGCCACATGTGACTGTTGAGCACTTGAAATGTGGCAGTTGGGCTGGAGAATTTAAACTTTAAATTTTATTTATTCTTAAATAGCCCCATGTGGCTAATGGTTATTTGCTTTCAGTTTCTTTAAAAAGAATAAAAAGTCTATAGGATTATGCAATGGGGAGGTGAGGACTGCTCTTGCCTGCTCCTTTGGGATACGCTCCTCCAAACGTATCATGCGGTATTTTTGGTGTAGGCATGTTAAAAATAAGTCATTGGGAAATGAGAATTTAGCTTACAAGGTTTGACTTTATGAACTTTACTGTTTAATCTGAGCTTTATGATTAACAGGTACATTTAAAAGCCTTAAACATTTCTGAGCGATTATGTATCTTTTTCTACTTAGGGAAATCATAGTGTATACCTGATTTGAATGTAAGTAATGGTGTAGTGGCTCTAGTGTGTGGTGGTGGTGTAGTGGCCCTGTAATAGTGGTGTAATTTTATTTGATTTATATTTTTAGGTATACTTTTTTACTTGTTCAGCAATTAATCTTTAAAATTAAATAAATTTTCTTACATTGGTCGTTGTAGTTTTTTGGTTAGTTGATGAGGTGAGACAATATTTTGGAGATGGTGCAGGGTCAGCTTTGCTAGAATGTAACGGTGAGGAAAAAGAATTGAAGTGGCATTTCCTCATAAGGTCCTAATCCATATTATGAATCTATGGTACATTACGGTTGAAATTGTTTATTTTAGATACATTTTGTGGAATTTTAGACCCCAAAACTTCTTTTTTAGGATTTAACTGGTTATTGACATTAGATTGGCTAAACTAACTGAGAAGTTGTAGTGCATTTTAAAAAAAAATATGTTTATTTAAATGATCTCTACACCCAGTGAGGGGTTCGAACTGAGGACCCTGACTGAGATTAAGAGGCACATGGTTCTCAGACTGGCTCTGCCAGGAGTCCCAGTGGTGCATTTTATTTTATTTTTTTTTTAATTTTTTTTTAAAAGATTTTATTTATTTATTTGACAGAGAGAGAGAGATCACAAGTAGGCAGAGAGGCAGGCAGAGAGAGAGGAGGAAGCAGGCTCCCCGCGGAGCAGAGAGCCCGATGTGGGGCTCGATCCCAGGACCCCGAGATCATGACCCGAGCCGAAGGCAGAGGCTTTAACCTACTGAGCCACCCAGGCGCCCCCCCAGTGGTGCATTTTAAAGATAGTTTAATGTAGTTAAAACTGGTTATTAGTTTGACCTGAACTCTGTTTCTGCTTTTATCTCCTCCCTCCCCTACTTTTAGTTTAGTACTAAAACCAGATTTCTGGAGTGGTGATTCACAAAAGTGTGGGTCCTTTCCGGCAGATTCATCTCTCTCTCTAGTGCACTTACATTATTTTCCCTATCATTCATGCTAGCAATGCTGACCTTAGACCATCTCAAAAATCGTTAACTGGGATTTGTTAGAAATGAAAATTCTGAGACCCTACCCTAGATTAGATCTACTGAATCAAGTTGTGGGGTTGGGACCCAACAATCTTGTTTTTGTTTTCCTTTTAAATATTTTATTTATTTATTTATATGACAGAGATCACAAGTAGGCAGAGAGGCAGGCAGAGAGAGGGGGAAGCAGGCTCCCTGCTGAGCAGAGAGCCTGATGGGGGGATAAGGGGATGTATGGGTCTCTGTGGGTCTCAATCCCAAGACCCTGAGATCATGAACTGAGCTGAAGGCGAAGGCTTAATCCACTGAGCCACCCAGGTGCCCCAACAGTCTTGCGTTTTAACTAGCCCTCCATGTTATTCTTATGCTTGCTAAGATTTGGGAACCACTACTGTAAATAAAGAGTTAAAAATCTACTGAATTTACATTAATTTAACCACTGGGGACTAAACCCTCTCCCCTTGGGTTTTTTGTTTTTAATAATGAAATGCTGTGTGCATTTTACAGAATGTCAAATACTAGAGAAGATGTTGTAGAATCTCCTTAGTGGCCTGTCCAGCATATAATTTCAAGTGCTATTTTAGTTCAGGGAAGTTTTCTTATTACAGTTTCAATTCTAGTGAAAGGTTGTCCCCTAACACGTTAAATGTAATCACTGTTAAACTTTTTTATGATTTTTCCATATCAAACCATACTGTACACATTTTGTTGTGATTTGAGGTTTTCTTTCCTTTTTTTTTTTTTTAAAGATTTTATTTATTTGACAGAGAGATCACAAGTAGGCCGAGAGGCAGGCAGAGAGAGAGGGGGAAGCAGGCTTCCTGCTGAGCAGAGAGCCCGATGCGGGGCTCTATCCCATTACCCTGGGATCATGACCGGAGTCAAAGGCAGAGGCCTAAGCCACTGAGCCACCTAGGTGCCCCGATTTGAGGTTTTCATTTACTATCTCTTTGACATCTTCTCGTATCATTAGATTGATTTTTAATGACCATATTGTATTTCACAGTATGAGTGGACTGCCAGTTACCCAGCCAACTTTCTGTTGATTGACTTGAAGGCTGTTTCCATTTTGCATCAGTCGATTTCCTTGTACTTATTAATTTAGTACTGTTGCCAGTGGTCAATTTTAATCACTAGCAAACAATAAAAAGGTCTGGTGCTTTGCACAGAGCTTTTTGAAAGTGTCCAATGGACATCATGAGATCCTAATTCAAGCAATCTCTATCTTGGGGTAGTGAGTTTCTTGTTATTTTTTATATTCCTTTTAAGTTGAAAACCTGTAGTTTTACTTTTTATGCAGAGTGATGCAGGGACATTAGCTGGAAGGAGGAATTTATAGTGTATTGGTAGTATGAATTATGTATAGATCTGGGAGTGAGTTACTTCAACCTGTCTAGGCTTATTTCCCCATATGTGAAGAGGGGATATTAATGCACTTTGTAAGGTTGTTGATGAGCATAATGGAAGCTAATTGTGTGTGTGTATTTATATACATATATATGTATATTTATATGAAATAATGGCTAGCATATAGTACCTCCTTAGTAAAATTTACCTTGCTATCATTATTCTGCGGTATGAAGTAAAGAAATCTTTGGTTTCATTTCAAACACGTAATTTTAATTGATTTTACAGATAACTTTAGTACACATTTATAGCAGTGGTTCTTAAATGGGGTGGTTTTGTTTCCCGGGGGACATTTGACAGTGTCTGGAGACATTTTTCATTGTCAAAAGTGGGGGTTGTTCTGCTGGCTTAAACCTCCTGTAATGTACAGGACAGCTCCCCACAACAAGAATTATCTTGCCCATAATGTCAAGAGTGCTGAAGCTGAGAAATCCTGATGTAGAATTATTTAATGAAAAGTATAAATTTTGAAGAAGGATTATGGCTTTGAAAATTCATGACAGCATAAACATTTTATTTGGCCCAAAAGTAATTGAATTCATTGCTAACTGTAAAAAAAAATTACTTGATTTAACATAAAAATGGGGACTTCCTGCTTCTCTTGGGGAAATAATATATGAATATACTTGACTGAATATGAGCAGGAGATGCCCTCTGGAAGCACTTTTCAGTTTTATTTATTTCATTTATTTATTATTTTCTTCAGATTTTAAGTAATCTCTCCTCCCAGTGAGGGGGTTGAATTCACAATCCCAAGATCCAGAGTGACATACTCTACCAGCTGAGGCAGCCAGGTGCCCACCACTGTTCAGTTTTAGAAAGTCCTCATCAGGTTCTCTTTATCCTCCTATCCTTTAACATTTTATTATGAAAAAATTTCAAATATATAGTAATGAACATCCATTTATTCACCATCTAGATTCTCTAAGTTTTGTTATATATTTTTTTTTCACTTACCTATTCATCTTTCTGTACCCATCAGTTCTTTTTTTTTTTTTTTTTTTTTTTAAGATTTTATTTATTTGACAGGCAGAGATTATAAGTAGGCAGAGAGAGAGAGGTAGAAGCAGGCTCCTCGCTGAGCAGAGAGCCCGATGCGGGACCCTGAGACCATGACCTGAGCTGAAGGCAGAGGCGTAACCCACTGAGCCACCCAGGCGCCCCTACCCATCAGTTCTTGACTCTTTGAACACTCTAGCATGCTTATCATTAACTAGAGTCCAGTATTGTTTTTTTGAGGTATTTGAAACCTGCATACAGCGAAATGCACAAATTTTAAGTGTACAATTCAAACTCCTATCAAGATAGAGAACTTATCATCCATAAAATTTCCTCATGCCTCTTGCCATTCCCAATCATACTCAACAGTATTTTAAAATCTACCTCTTAAGAGTTGTTGGATTTTATGACATATTAGGTACAAAGTACCTATCCCTTGTTAGATATTTATGGAATGGTTGTTGGTACCTTTTTTTTTTTTTTTTAAGATTTTATTTTTTATTTTCAGAGGGAGATACAGTGAGAGGGAAAAACAAGTGGAGTGGGAGGGGGAGAAGCAGGCTTCCCGCTGAGCAGAGAGCCTGATGCTGGGCTCCACTGTAGGACTCTGGGATCATGACCTGTGCCAAAGGCAGATGCATAATGACTGAGCCACCCAGGTGCCCCTGTTTGTTGGTACTTTTAAGAGTAATTTAAATTAAAAAAAATTTTTAAGAGTAATTTCTATTTATTACTTTTGAAATTTTATTTATTTACTTTTTAATTATTTTTTTAAGTTTTTATTTATTTATTTGAGAGAGTAGTGGGGAGAGGAGCAGAGGGAGAGGGAGAAGCAGGCTGCCCACTGAGCAGGGAGCCTGTTGCTGGGCTTGATCCCAGGACATTGGGATCATGACTTGAGCCGAAGGCAGATTCTTAACTGACTGAGCCATCCAGGTGCCCCTGAAATTTTATTTTTAAGTAATCTCTATACCCAAGGTGGGGCTTGAACTTAAAACCTGGAGATCAAGTCACATGCCCTAGTGACTTAGCTGGTTAGGCCCCCCAAGAGTAATTTTTAGAAATAGCTATTTTGGAAATCTGTAAAAAGTTTAGATTCATTTGTCTTTGTAAAATTAGTTCTGTAGATAGATTTTTGCATAAATGCAATAATTTAAAGCTGTCATTAATATTTTCGGTATTGGATAAGGATCTATTGTGACGTTAAGACTTTTTTCACAAGACAATATATTTGTTCTCTTACAGATGCATTTAAAACTTCTTTTAGTTCTCTCTGGAGAGTTCTCACAACACAAAGAAAAAGAACGTACCTATACTGAACTTCCAGTTTGTTGATTATGTTTAGATGTCTATATTCTATACCAGCTTTGAATTCTTCAAGAAGGAAGTTCCCTAGAGGTTTCAGCAATGAATGTATTTTCTAGTTTATAAATGCATGTGCACTTGATTTTTCTCGATAATGGGGAGAACACATGGCCCATGAATGTGCGTGTTTGCTTCTCTCAATATAATGGAGAAATGTGTAGTCCATGAAAGTATTTCAGAGGTGATTATTAACATCTGATATGAGTTTTCATAGATGATATAAGAAAGAAAAAGGAAAGGGGATTTTCTGGCATTGGAGGGATGAGATGTTTTATTAAGATGTAAATACAAAAACATGGAGTGTGTGGGAAATTATTCTGTTTTCAGTAATAGCTTCCAGTAACTGGTGCTTGGTCTCAAAAAGTAATTATTTTCTTTTAATATATGTAGGAGATTTAAAAAAGATTGCTTCAAATATTTAATAGCTGGTAATTCTGAATCGATAATCTTTTAGTGATGACTTGGGACATTGGGGTATTTAAACATACTTATTTTTGAATAATTAGTACAATGCATGTGATACCAAAATCGAATGACACAAAAACAAAGTGACCCTATCCGCCATTTCCAAAAGCTACTCAGCTCTTCTCCCTAGAAACCGCTATTTAAAATTATTTGTGTTACTATCATCTTTAAAAAGTGATTTTTCCTCCTAAAAAGGAATCCAGAACACTGGCTGAAATTGCAAAAGCAGAGCTGGATGGCACCATTTTGAAGAGCAGACCTCTCCGAATTCGTTTTGCTACACATGGAGCAGCCCTAACTGTCAAGAACCTTTCGCCGGTTGTTTCCAATGAGCTGCTAGAGCAAGCATTTTCCCAGTTTGGTCCTGTAGAGAAAGCCGTTGTGGTTGTGGATGATCGTGGTAGAGCTACAGGAAAAGGTTTTGTAGAATTTGCAGCAAAACCTCCTGCACGAAAGGCTCTGGAAAGATGTGGTGATGGGGCGTTCTTGCTAACAACGTAAGTTTTAAACATCTCATCATCCTTCTGTGCAGTTGCAAATGGGCTTCTCTCTGTTCTGAACTTCTGTCTTTCCTTGTACAGTTCATACTGTTTTGGCATATGGGTAAGTAGGTATTGAATAAATATTCACTGAATATAAATAAGGAATTTTTGTGTATCTCCAGGAGGCAGGAGTCATACTTCAGACTTCAGTGTATTGATTCATACTTGAATCTTAGAAAAGTTTTCTATTACAATTTTTATTTAGCTGACTATGTCTATTATATGCAAAGGAAAATTTTATATTTAAATAATGGATGAATGACATTATAATCAACTTTTTAAGTGCTTTTTTTTTTTTAAGTTTTAGCGGAACTGTATTTGTTATGTATTATTAGGTTGTTTACAGAATTTTTGGAAATTCATGAGAATCGAGCTTTGATGCTATGCTTTCAGCAGAAATACACCTGAAAGTAATGCCCAGCCTCCTCATGAGATTGATAAATGCATAATTTCATGAATTAAAATGCACCCAATTTCATGTTATTTTATTATTTTTTTAAGACTTTATTTGACAGAGAGAACACAAGTAGGCAGAGGGGCAGGCAGAGGGAGAGGGAGAAGCAGGCTCTCTGCAGAGCAGGGAGCCTGACGTGGGGCTCGATCCCAGGATCCTGGGATCATGACCTGAGCTGAAGGCAGCTGTTTAACTGACTGAGCCACCCAGATGCCCCTGAATGCACCCAAAGATTTTATTTATTTATTAGGCAGAGAGACAGGCAGAGAGAGAGGAGGAGGCAGGCTCCCTGCTGAGCAGAGAGCCGGATGCGGGGCTCGATCCCAGGACCCTGGGATCATGACCTGAGCTGAAGGCAGAGGCTTGACCCACTGAGCCACCCAGGCGCCCCTGCACCCAATTTTAAATATAAAACGCAATGAGTTTCAACAAGTGAATGTACTGTGTAACTTAGAATCACAGTCAAATAGAGAACATTTTCATCATCCAAAAAAGTTCCTTTGTGTTCTTTTGCAGTTATTCTCCACCCCTTAACCCTGTCCTAGATAGCTACTCATGTTTCTGCACTCCTGTAAATTAGTTTTGTCTTTTCTAGTTATTTCATATAAATGAAATAGTACATATTCTTTTGTGTTCCTTCCTTCCTTCCTTTCTTTTTTTAAGATTTTATTTATTTATTTGGGAGAGAGAGCATGAGCAGGGCAAAAGGAGAGGGACAGGCAGACTCCTAGCTGAGCAGGTAGCCTGACTTGGGACTTGATCCCAGAACTCTGGGATCATGACCTGAGCTGAAGGCAGACACTTAATTGACTGAGCCACCAAGGCGCCACCTGTTTGATTTCTTTTGCTTAGCATAATATTTACGCGATTTCATCCATACTATTGCATCAGTATTTTGTTCCTTTTTATGGCTGAGTTTTATTCCATTATTTATTCCATTATGGACATGATCATAGTTTGGCCAGTGATCTAAGGGTTAGTCAATAATCAAGTTGTTTCTAACTGTTGGCAATTTTGAATAAAGGTTTACACAAATGAGCATTTGTGTAAAGGCTTCTTGTAAACATTATGTTTTCATGTGGCTTGGGTAATAATTAGGGGTAAATGGCTGAATTTTCAGCTTTATAAGAAACTGCCAAATTATGTTCCAAAATGGTTGTACCGTTTCACATTCCTATCAGCAATGAGAGGGAGAGAGTTCTAGGTTAGTTCCATACCTTCACCAACACTTGATATTTTTAGTCTTTTGGATATTCTAGTGAGTATGGGAACTTCTCATGGTTAGTTTAAACTTTTATTTTACTAACTACTAATGATTAGCAACTTTTCATGTGCTTTTAGGCTATTATATCTGTTATGAAGTGTCTGTTGAAATTTTTTGCCTATTTTTTAATTGGGAGGTTTCTCTTACTGAATTAAAACATCTGGATACAGGTCTGTTTTATTTATTTATTTATTTATTTGACAGATTGAGATCACAAGTAGGCAGAGAGGGGTTGGGAGGAAGCAGGCTCCCTGCTGAGCAGAGAGCCTGATGCGGGGCTTGATCCCAGGACCCTGCGATCATGACCTGAGCTGCTTAGCCTGAGCCACCCAAGCACCCCTACAGGTCTGTTTTATGATGATTTCTCCCATTCTGTGACTTGCTTTTAAATTTTCTTAATAGTGTTCTTCAGAAAGCAGAAGTGAAGTATAACTTATCATTTTTTTTTTTCTTTTCTGACTTGTGCTTTTTGGATCCTTATATGAAATTTCTGCCTCTCCCAAAGTAGCAAGTTTTTCTTGTGTTTTCTTGAGACATTTTATAGTTTCTTTTTAAAATTTATACCTGTGGTCCATTTTGAGTATGATATGAGATAACAATTCATTTTTTTTCCATACCCATTTGTTTAAGCACAAGTAATTGAAAAGATGATTTCTCCTTTTTTAATCTTTTATCTTTTTTTTTTTTTTAAGATTTATTTATTTATTTATTTGACAGACAGAGATCACAAGTAGGCAGAGAGGCAGGTAGAGAGAGAGAGGAGGAAGCAGGCTCCCCGCTGAGTGCCCGATGTGGGGCTCGATCCCAGGACCCTGGGATCATGACCTGAGCCGAAGGCAGAGGCTTTAACCCACTGAGCCACTTTATCAAAGATCTTGGGGGAAAAAATCTGCACTATTTTTTGTTTCATTGATCTGTGTGTCCATTATACCAGTACCTTTTTTTTTTTTTTAAGATTTTATTTTATTTTATTTTGGATTTTATTTATTAGAGAGAGTGAGCATATGAGAGCACGGTTGGGGGAGCTACTGAATAGAGAAGGAAAAGCAATCTCTTGGCTCATCAGGAAGCCCCTGAACCAAAGACAGATGCATAACTGACTGGGCTGCCCAGGCGCCCCTTAAAGATTTTATTTTTAAGTAATCTCTATACCCAACATTGGGCTTAAATTTATAACCCTGAGATCAAGAATTGCCTGCTCTACTGACTGAGCCAATCAGGTGTGCCCCACACCAATGCTCTACTTTCTTAATTACTTTGTGCTCGCTTCGGCAGCACATATACTTTCTTAATTACTTTATGCTAAAGTTTGAAATTAGGTAGTATCACCTAACTGGTTTCTTTTTTTTTTTAATTGTTCTGGGTATTGTTGTCTTGTATATCCTTATTTATTTTATCTATCCATCCGTTTATTTCTCAATTTTAGTATAGTAAATGTACAATGTTATATTAGTTTCAGATTATTTTTACTGATTTTAAAATCGACTTGTCAGTAAAAAAATAATTCTGCTGGGCTTTCGATTGAAATTGCCTTGAGTGTACAGGTCATTGGGGGGAATATTGACATCTTCACAATACTGACTTTTCTATTTCATGAATGTGGTATATCTCTCCATTTACTTAAAAATACTTGTCAATAATAGTCATGAAACCTCTTGCCATATTAACATGCTATTCCTTTCAGTTTTCCCACAGCAAAGTTCTTGATGTTCATCCTTAGTCTTTACACTGGATTTGTTTATAAGTTCCTTAGTTGATTATTGTATTGATTTCTTTTATCTCTGTTAGTAATAAAGTGTGTCCATTTACTGTATTATTGGTTGGGATCATGGAAATATTTTAGGGTTTGGGGAACTGGCTACAAAGACAATTTAAAACATTTGTTTTGGGCTCCACAGCTTAGTTGTGTATTTTTTTTTTTTTAAGATTTTTTAAGATTTTACGTCTTGTTCTATTTTATTCACCTTTTGCTAAGATGTTATCTTCTCAGAGAAGTAGTTTCTTCTTTTTTTCCCAAAGATTTTATTTATTTATTTGACAGAGATCACAAGTAAGCAGAGAGGCAGGCAGGGTGCGGGGGAAGCAGGCTCCCTGACAAGCAGAGAGCGCGATGGAGGGCTGGATCCCAGGACCCCAGGATCATGAGCAGAGGCTTAACCCACTGAGCCACCCTGGTGCCCCTCAGAGAAGTAGTTTTATCTTGATACAGTTATCCCCTCTGCAACATCATTTATAGTCTCTCTCAATTTATTTTTTTTTCATAGCATTTACTGTTTTTAATTTGTAGGTTTTTCTCTGCAGTAGAATTTGTAAGTTCCGTGAGGGCAGGGGTTTGTCTTGTTCAACATTATGTAATCCTAGCACCTATGTTTTTCTTTTTTTAAATTACATTTACTTTAATTCCAGTGTAGTTAACATACAGTGTTTTGTGTGTGCAGTATAGTCATTCAACAGTTGTGTATCTTACTCAGTGGTCATAAAAATAAGTGTGCTCTTACTAATCCCCTTCACCTATTTCACCCATTCATACCCCCCTCTCAATCATCTGTTTTCTGTAGTTAGAGTCTGTTTTTTGGTTTGTCTCTTTTTTTCCCTTTGTTTTTCTTAAATTCTGCATATGAGTGAAATCATATGGTATTTGTCTTTCTCTGATTTATTTTGCTTAGCATTACACTGTCTTAGCACCTGTAGTGTCATAATTCCTGGCCACAAATTAAGCTAATAATAGTTATTTAATGAAGGTAGGAAGGAAGGACCTAAAGCAATAGGCAAGGCATAAGATTAGTATTTCTTCCACTGCAGGCTTTGATTAATTGGTATTTTAAAGGTACATCCAGGCATTGGGAAATATTTAACTGTTTTTTACAGGTAGCTTTTGGAATCAGTTAAAAACAGTTTTGAGGGAATGGACAAATTGTTGAACACTGTACTGTCTGTCATATTTCATAATCATGATCATAGTCATAAGCATTTGGATTCGCATAGCACTATTATTCCATTTTTCAGGTGAGAAAACTGGCCAAGAGATGTTAAGTAATTTGGGTAAGATTGCACAACTGATAAATGGAGGATTTTAGCCTGACACTGTATCCCTTGCTTTTCATTTTGTGCTATAAGTGGAATTTTTTAAAAAAAGATTTTATTTATTTATTTGAGAGAGAGCACAAGAGGGGAGAAGGTTAGAGGGAGAAGCAGACTCCTTGCTGAGCAGGGAGACCGATGTGGGACTCGATCCTGGGTCTCCGGGATCATGACCTGAGCTGAAGGCAGTAGCCCAACCAACTGAGCCACCCAGGTGCCCTACAAGCAGAATTTTTTATAATCTATCCTTGCTGAGAACGTTGTTAGTTAAACCTTCTAAAGGAATTCGGGATGCTCTTTTCCCTGTTTGAGTGGCTAGAATCAACTGAAATGTAACCTCATGTAATTTTCTCACTGCCTTATCTAAAGTGGGCTCTCTATTAATTCTTTCTTGACAGCATTGTGTTTTTCCTTCTTAACTCTTAAAATTATTTGTTTACTCATTCCTTTTTGTTTTGGTTTCTTTTTCTTTTTTTTTTTTTTTAAAGATTTTATTTATTTATTTGACAGAGACATCACAAGTAGGCAGAGAGAGAGGAGGAAGCAGGCTCCCTGCAGAGCAGAGAGCCCCATGTGGGGCTTGATCCCAGGACCCTGAGATCATGACCCGAGCCAAAGGCAGCGGCGTAATCCACTGAGCCACCCAGGCGCCCCTTGTTTTGGTTTCTTAGAACACTTCAGGGATTGTATTATTTACCCTGATTCTCTAGCCAAGGTAGGGTTGTCTTGGTACATTTTTGGGTAATCAAGTATTTATTGACAGACTGACTCTCAGATGTCAAGAATAATACAAGTGATTTATAAGAGTGGTATCATAGGGATTTAATTTGTAAGTGTAGACTTCTTGTGTAATCAAAATTTCTAATTCTCTTGAAAATACTTTTATCTCTCTTTTTAAAAATTTATTCATTTGAGAGACAAAGAGAAAAGGGGGAGGGATAGAGGAAGAGGGACAAGCAGACTCTCCACTAAGTGCAAGCCTGATGCAGAGCTTGATTCCAGGACCCCCAAGAACATGACTTGAGCTGAAACCAAGAGTCGGATGCTTAACCTGTGGAGCTACCTAGGTGCCCTGAAATACTTTTAAATTGTTATAAGGTGCTGTATACTATATGCAGTTTTAGGTAAACAGTCTTGTACAGTATATGTAATGACCAATGCATATTATGCAAGCATATGTGTTAATTAAATATTTATGCTATTTTGAAATTACAAAAAAGATAGATGGCAGGAAAAAAAGAATTTAAAACCTTCATCCAGGGGCACCTGGGTGGCTCAGTGGGTTAAAGCCTCAGCCTTCAGCTCAGGTCATGATCCCAGGGTCCTGGGATTGAGCCCCGCATGGGGCTTTCTGCTCAGCGGGGAGCCTCCTTCCCTTCCTCTTTCTCTGCCTGCTTCTGCCTACTTGTGATCTGTCTGTCTGTCAAATAAATAAATAAAATCTTAAAAAAATAAATAAAACTTTCATCCATGATAATAATGGTGTGTTTATATCTTTAAACATTAGAATCACACTTAGAGCAGAGTTGCTCAGGCCCTAGAGCTACATAGGAATTGAGTAGGCATGATGCTAGCTGCTCATTAAAATTTCTCTCTTGGGGTGCCTGGGTGGCTCAGTGGGTTAAAGCCTCTGCCATTGGCTCAGGTCATGATCTCAGGGTCCTGGGATTGGGCCCTGCGTCGGGCTCTCTGCTCTGCAGGGAGCCTGCTTCTCCCCCTCTCTCTGCCTACTTGTGATCTCTGTCTGTCAAATAAATAAAATTTAAAAAAATACAATTTCTCTCTCTAGCTTTTGTTTTTGGTTTTTTTTCTTTAAAGATTTTTTTGTTTTTAATTATTTGACATGGGTTGTGGGGGGAAGAAGTCAAGTAGGGTGAGCAGCAGGCAGAGGGAAAAGCAGGCTCCCTGCTGAGCAAGGAGCCTAATATGGGGCTTGATCTCAGCATCCTGGGACCACGACCTGAGCTGAAGGCAGATCCCTAACCCAGTGAGCCACCCAGGTGCCCCTGTTCCATATTTTTTCCCCTTATGGACCATTACAGGTTAAATTAAATCAACATACAGTGTTGTTTTTACAACTTGCTAACTGATATCCTAAAAATGATGTTGTAGTTGTTCCCGTAGAAGCACTTGCTGCTTCACCCTGTATTTTTATATTGTAGAGATGGCTTCTTTTCTTAAACCTGATGACCTAGCCTTGGCTAGTTTCACACTTTTATTCTGCAGCTTCCTCACCTCTCTTAGGCTTTATAGAGTTGAAGAGAGTTAAGCACTTGCTCTAGGTTTTGGTGTAAGGGAATGTTGTGGCTAGCTAGTTTGATCTGTCAAGACCACTGAAACATCATATCAGCAGTAATTAGTAATTTTTTTAAAAAGATTTTATTTATTTATTTATTTGAGAGAGCGCAGGAGAGGGGGTAGAGCTAGAACCAGGTTTCCTGTCGAAGGGGAGCTCAGTCCCAGGACCCAAGGATCCTGACCTGAGCCAGACGCTTAACTGCTGAGCTACCTAGGCGCTCCTGTAATGTTTTGTTTCCATATTCATGTGTTCACTAGAATAGCACTTAAAGGACTTTTTCCTTTGCAGTCACAATGTGGCTCATGTTCTGTGCAAGAGGCCCTAGCTTTCATTCTGTCTGAGCTTTTGGCATACCTTCCTCACTACGTTTAATCATTAATTGCTTTTTATTTATAGTGAGAGGTACAAGTTTATCTTTGACTTGAACACTTAGAAGCCATTGAAGGGTAGTTTATTGGCCTAATTTCAATATTGTTGTGTCTCAGGGAGTAGGGGGACACCCATAGAGAGGGAAAGATAGGAGAACATCTGGTCATTGGAGCAGTCAGAACACACATAACATTTACTGGGTAAGTTTGCAGTCTTTTATGGGTGTGGTTCATGTCACACCTTAAAGAATTACAATATTGACATCAAAGATCACTGATAATGGATGACCATAACAAATGTAATGATGAAAAAATTTGATACTGTGACAATTATTAAGATGTGACACAGAGACATAAAGTGAGCAAATGCTATTGAAAAAAAATGATGCCAATAGACTTGCTCGATGCAGGGTTGCAAAAACCCCTGTATTTGTAAGAAATGCAGTATCTGTAAAACCCAGTAAAGCAAAGCACAATGAAGTGTGGTATATGTTACCTAATATACAGTCTATATTGAAATTTCTCCTGTTCCTTAGTAGTGTCCTTTATAACTTTGTAATCTATTCAGTCACTGATTGCACATTGAATTTGGTTTTTACAGCTGTAATTTCCTTTTATCTTAAGTTTCCAAATGACAAAAATGTCAGTGTCGTGATACTGACATTTTTGAAGAGTTTTTCAGAATTGCTTCATTTTGGATTTGTTTTCCTCTTAGACTTTTGAGGGTTTATACTGCTAAACTCTTACCTTTTCCGAGCAGATTCCAAGACATTTTATTTTAGACTCTTGCCTTTATATCACTAACCTACTTTGGGATTTATTTATTTATGATAAATGCAAGAATTTCTCCTGATTAGTAAGCATCTTTTTTTTTTTCTATGAAGTTTTCCTGACTCTTATATTTGAGTCTTTTTGATATTAAAAATGCACGGGGCACCTGGGTGGCTCAGTGGGTTAAATAAAGCCTCTGTCTTCGGCTCAGGTCATGATCCCAGGTCCTAGGATTGAGCCCGGCATCTAGCCCCGTAGCCCAGAATTGGGCTCTCTGCACAGCTGGAAGCCTGCTTCCTCCTCTGTCTCTGCCTGCCTCTCTGCCTGCTTGTGATCTCTGTCTGTCAAATAAATAAATAAAATCTTGGAAAAAAAAATGCATAGGAGCGCCTGGGTGGCTCAGTGGGTTAAAGCCTCTGCCTTCGGCTCAGGTCATGATTCCAGGGCCCTGGGATCGAGCCCCACATTGGGCACTCTGCTCCACAGGGAGCCTGCTTCCTCCTCTCTCTCTGTCTACCTCTCTGCCTACTACTTGTGATCTCTGTCTGTGAAATAAATAAAATCTTTTTAAAAATGCATAGCATTTCATTATAGCTATGCCAGACTTAATTACTCCTTTTTGGACACTAGACATTCCATTATTAGACATTTAGGTTGTTTTCCTTTTTTGCTGTAATAACTAACCTGTGGCAAACATTATGGACCATAGATGTTTGGTTGCTCTTTGTTTCGTGGGTACAGTTGTTTTTTTTTAAAGATTTTATTTATTCATTTGACAGAGATAGTAGAAGCAGGGGGAGCAGCAGGTAGAGGGAGAAGCAGGCTCTGTACCAAGCATGGAGCTGGATTTGGGACTCGATTCCAGGACCCCTGGATCATGACCTCAGTGGGAGGCAGACGCTTAAGTGGCTGAGCCACCCAGGCACCCTAGATTTTTTTCTTAAGTTTTGAAAAAAAATTTTAAGTAGTCTCTGGACTCAGTGTGGAGCTTGAACTCAGAACCCTGAAATCAAGAGTTGCATGCTCCATTGACTGAGCCAGTTAGGTGCCCCTTCTGGGTTTAGACTTCTATGGTGCAAATGTAGTCTGGAATTTCCATGGAAAAAGCTTAAGTAAATAGCTTAGTTTTTTTTTTTTTTAAAGTTTTATTTATTTAAGTGATCTCAGTATCCATCATGGCGATCGAACTCAAAGCCCCAAGTCTGAGAGTTATATTGTCCTCCAACTGATCCAGCCAAGTGTCTCTTAAATGGTTCCTTTTAAACCAGTTGAACTTGGTAACCCAAACTTTAATAGAAAATCAAAGATTCATGTGGGTAAGATTAATTGTAGAGAGTAACTTTGAAGGAAACCTCTTAATCTGTGTTATATGATGTAGCTGAAATCCTTGCTTTGTGTAGCATTACTTTATTTGCTATTTGTTGCTTTTATTTTTCTTTTTGAAAGGAAAAAAATGTTTTGCTTCCTATACCACTTCTCTTAAGAATCTCAAGTTACAGTTCTATGCTTTCTTTTTACTCATGAGGGAGACATTTTTTAGGGCTGACAGCTAGATATTTAAATAATCTTTTGTTGGTAATCAGAGACAAACTAAATCTTTTTACTTTATTATTATTATTTTTAATGTATTGACAAAGATTTAAAAATACCCAGTGAGTGAAAGTGAAGTTACATTGAGTATTTTATAACTCCTGGTACTGATGAAAATTGGTTACTCTGTTTCTGGGAGGGATTTAGTTACTGAGTAAAAAAACCTTAAGATTCTTTGACTGTTGGAGGTATATGTTAAGTAAATATTTTGACTCAAAGATTTGGTATATCACTTTACATGAGGTTTATCACTTTATTTCTAATAACAAAATATTGACTAAATCTGCATTTCTTAATAGAGAATTAAGTAGATCATATTTATAGTGGATTAATATATAGTTATTTTGTGAATATTTCATGACACCAGGAAATGCAACACTCCTGAAAAGAATATCTTTATTATAATTTTTTTTTAAGATTTAATTTATTTATTTGACAGAGATCACAAGTAGGCAGAGAGGCAGGCAGAGCGAGATGGGGGGAAGCAGGCTCCCTGCTGAGCGAGAGCCCGATGTGGGGCTGGATCCCAGGACCCTGGGATCATGACCAGAGTGGAAGACAGAGGCTTTAGCCCACTGAGCCACCCAGGTGCACCTATTATAATTTTTGAAATAGTTTTTATGGGGCTCCAACTCATGACCCTGAGGTCAAGAGTCATGTGCTCAAATGACTGAGTCAGTTACGCTCCCTGAAAAAAAGTTTTTAAAGGGCTTATATACCACAGTGGCAGTAGACTAGTAGTTGCCAGAGGTTCAGGGAAATGGGGAATTGATAGCAAATGAGTTTAGGGTTTCTTTCTGGGGTAATGAAAATGTTCTGGCGTTAGATCATAGTGATGGTCATATATACTAAAGCCCTCTGAACTCTACATTTTAAAATGGTGAATTCTATGGTGTGTGAATTATATTTCAATAAAAATACAGACTAAATTGCAAATCCCCTATTAATGGCAGAGCATTTGGCTATGCATCTATGCTGTGTAACAGCTGCTCAAAAATCTGTAAATAAATTCAGCATAGAAATAAATGTGTATATTTATTTTCTATAAATAAAATAGTGTAGCAAATTGTTACAAAACTCTTGTTACTTCCAGGAGTCATTTTCCAGTTGAGTAGCACAGGACTTGTCTTAATTCCTCCAGCAATTAGTTGAACCAGTGTTATCTACTAAGTAAAGTTTAATTGACCCAGTGGTGTGTGCAGAGGGTTGGTGGGATAGATGGTAAGAGTGTCAGTTTTGTAAGTTTCCTCTACCTGGCAAATACCAGAATCTAGGACTCCATGAAGGAAATAAACTTAGATGATTTATATTCAACATAAACCACATAGTTTTCACAGTTTTGATATAGAAAATCAGCTTTATCTTTTAGGGTGGTGGGATAGCTGTTTCAGGCCTGTTTTGTTAACTCTTTCTCTGCATACAGGGGATTGTTCCATTAATAATTTTTTAATACCTTTTCTGTTTTATACTCCTATTTCAAAAAAATTACTTTTCCATCATTTTATTTGCTTCATCACATCTTTCCATTAAATGGGATATAGATTCAGAAGAAATATTTCTTAATAAAAACAATATTATAGTACTGCTTTTGCTTATATAATAGGAAACACAAGTTACCAAGGCATACTTGCTGGTGGCACAAGTATAAATTGCCCCTTACCTTTCCAGAAAAGCACCCGTAAGCCTTATTATACTGTGTCAACTGGATCCAGTTTTAGTTTATACATTCTTTTTTGAAAAGTCTTAATTATTTGTAAAGATCAATATTTTATTATTTCTTAGAGGTCTTCATAAGAACAAAAAGAGTATTTAAACTTTTCTTTTTCCTTAAAATTTACTTTAAGGGTCCGCTGGTTCATTTTATAATCTAAGATAATATCCGGTCTAGTTGTTCTATTTTTCCTCTATCATAAAACAACTTATTTCAGGGGCGCCTGGGTGGCTCAGTGGTTTAAGCCGCTGCCTTCAGCTCAGGTCATGATCTCAGGGTCCTGGGATCGAGTCCCACGTCGGGCTCTCTGCACTGAAGGGAGCCTGCTTCCCTCTCACTCTCTCTGCCTGCCTCTCTGCCTACTTGTGATCTCTCTCTGTCAAATAAATAAATAAAATCTTTAAAAAAAAAAAAACATTTAAAACAACTTATTTCATCTTTCTAGGAATTATTTTATCATTATTCTCCAATTCGCAACTATATTAAAGACTAAAATTGAAAAAAATCCTGCAAAATGGTATATATCTACAAGGATTATTTAGTAGTGAAACAAGTTGTTATCCTTACACAATCACTTTTTAATTCCATACACAAAATGTTGCATCATCTTTTAAGCCATTATGGTTTTAGTACTTTATATATAACACCTTGTTCCCACCATTTTGCTTCTAAAGAGATATTTGAACAAGTGAGGAAAGATCAGTCACAAATATGTTAATCAGTATGTACCATTTCAGAAAACATGGAAACCTTAAATGTCCAGCAGTATATATGGTTAAAAAATTATGGTGCATGCATACATCTGAAATTGTGCCGTTTTTTATTGAGTGATAAAGGATGTCTGAGGAAAGCATGGATAGGTGATGCATTTTGTGTAAAATTATGTATATCTAGCAGAAAGGAAAATCTAAAGAGATGTTTATGAAACATCAGAGGTCCCTTCCAAATGATAGGATTTCACAGGACTGATTGATTTTATATAAAACTTGTTACGGACAGGTATTAGTATTACAACCAAATTAATGATTAGTTAATTTGGGGGCAAGGTGTGGAGAAGAAAACGTCTATAGATAACAACTCCAGATTTAACATTAATGGTTGACCACTTTGATTTGCTTACTTTTAGTCTTGTGTTCTATGAAATATTTTCCTGCATTTATAGAAAGAGTAACTGTATCTATACACAGAATTTAAGTTCGGTTGTAAAAATTATTTTTTTTTTAAATGTTTTATTTGACAGAGAGAAATCACAACTAGGCAGAGAGGCAGGCAGAGAGAGAGGAGGAAGCAGGCTCCCCGCTGAGCAGAGAGCCCAATGCGGGGCTCGATCCCAGGACTCTGGGATCATGACCCGAGCCGAAGGCAGAGGCCCCAACCCACTGAGCCACCCAGGCGCCCTCGGTTGTAAAAATTATTTTAGGGACACGTGGGTGGCTCAGTTGGTTAAGCATCCAACTCTTGATATCAGTTTAGGTCATGACTTCATGGGTTGTGAGACTGAGCCCTGCGTTGGGCTCCAGCTCCAAGCCCACTGGGGAGTCTGCTTGAGATTCTTTCTCTCTCCTTCTGCCCCTCCCTCACTCGCATTCGCTGTCTTTCTCAGATAAATAAATCTTAAAAAAAAAACAAACCCTTTTTTTTAAACACCAGAAAATCAAAGTGAAATAAACAAGATGTGTGAGATAATGGACAAGGGGGAGTTTTTACAGGGAGTAGTGCATACTGTGAAATCATAAATGTTCACATTGCTTTTGTTTATGTAAATAGGAAAACAAGAGTTACCTAGGCATACCTGCTGGTGGTGGAAGTATAAATTACTATATTCACATTTTAGCTTATAACCCAACAAAATAAATAAGAGAGTCCCTTAAGGACTTCTCTTGAACACTACATGTAGTCATTTTGTTTTACATAATATGAATGTGGTTGTGACTGATGGATCTTTGCTTACTTATTCATGTATCTCTTTAGAAATGGAATTCCAGGAACAAGGTATAAATACATACTTCGGTCAAGTTTTGTCTCAGAGGGCTGTATTCACCCCCATGTATTAGTGTGTCTGGTGGTCTTTATTCATATGTTGAAAATCGAAAAATTTATGGTTTAAAAACTCAACATTATTTGAGAGTATAGTAGAGATCTCATTATATTTTCTAATTTTGTTCATATTTCCTTGACTTCATAAAATTAATCTTATCAATTCTAAGTAATTCTCTCATGTTCTGAGTGTGAATGATTTGCTTAGTATGTTTTCCTTCTTGAGTCTCCTGATTTTTCTCTTGGGGGGTAGTGGCCTTCTGGTATTGAAGTGGGGTGGGGGTGAGTTTGTCTTTGTTGGCTTCTGCTGAAGTGTAGTTCTTACCTGGGTCTATTATTCTGATGTTTGTGGTCCTGCAATGGCTTCCAGTGGGTAAGTAGTCAATATAATGCATCTTCTTTTATTTGTCCTTAGGCCTCATTGGGTCCTCTTAGAAGTACCATGTCCTTCCATGGGTGTACGAACTCTTAGCTATTTTCTTCTACGTGATTGGGTTGCATGTGATCTTTGAGGCTGTATTTACTCATTCTTTATCACACTTCAATTTTTTACATGTTGTACCAATTGAGGCCTTTTTTTGGGGGTTTCTGCTCAGTTTATCTGAGGTTTCTATAATCCCATTGCGTCCATCACTCCAAGGTATTCCACATCTGCTTCTATTTCCTTTTCTCTCTAAAATGTCTTTACTAGCGGGGCACCTGGGTGACTCAGTCAGTCTGGGATCAAGCCCTCCGTCAGGCTCCATGCTCAGCTTTTCCTTTTTCCTCTGCCATTCACTCCATTTGTGCTCTCTGGCTCTCTCTTTCTGTCAAATTTAAAAAAAAAAATTTTTTTTTTAAATGTCTTTACTAGTCTAGGAGTCATTTTTTTTTTTTTTTTAAGATTTTATTTATTTGACACAGAGAGATCACCAGTAGGCAGAGAGGCAGGCAGGGAGAGAGAGGAGGAAGCAGGTTTCCTGCTGAGCCCCGATGTGGGGCTCGAACCCAGGACCCCGAGACCATGACCTGAGCCGAAGGCAGAGGCTTAACCCACTGAGCCACCCAGGCGCCCCTAGGAGTCATTTTTTAAAAATAAGTATTTTATTTTTAAGTAACCTCTATACCCAACATGGAGCTCATACTCAAAACCCTGAGATCAAGAGTTGCGTGCTATACCAACTGAGCCAGCCAGGTGCCCCCCAAGGAATCATTTTTTTTTTAAAGATTTTATTTATTTATTTGACAGAGATCACAAGTAGGCAGAGAGGCAGGCAGAGGGAGAGGGGGGGAAAAGCAGGCTCCCTGCAGAGCAGAGAGCCCAACACGGGGCTCGACCCCAGGATCATGACCAGAGTGGAAGGCAGAGGCTTTAACCCACCGAGCCACCCAGGTGCCCAGGAATCATTTTTTTTTTTTTTTTAAGATTTTATTTATTTATTTGACAGACAGAGATCACAAGCAGGCAGAGAGGCAGACAGAGAGAGAGGAGGAAGCAGGCTCCCTGCCAAGCAGAGAGCCCGATGCGGGGCTCGAACCCAGGATCCTGGGATCATGACCTGAGCTGAAGGCAGAGGCTTTAACCCACTGAGCCACCCAGGCGCCCCCCCCAGGAATCATTTTTAATGGCCACTTTTTTCCCCCTTTCTCTCTCTTTTTAAAAAAATATTTTATTTTATTAATTTGAGAGGGTGAGAGAACACGGGCAAGCAGGGAGGAGGAGCAGAGAAAGGAAGTAAGCATACTCCACGCTGAGCATGGAGCCTGTCATGGGATTCAGTCCCATGACCCCGAGGTTTTGACCTGAGCTGAATTCAAGAGTCCGATGCTTAGCTCACTGAGCCACCCAGGTGCCCCAGTAATCATATTTAGTGACAGTTTAGGATTTAAAATCTCTGCTATTCTTAGGATCTTCATTTATTTGTAAAGGGAAGCTTTTGGAATCTAGAAAACCCCTTCACCTCTTAGCCCTTGGGTTAATCCACAGATTTACTACTGCAATAAATTTACAGTTATTTTCATGGTAAGAGACTGGTAGCAAGGAAAAAAAAACTTTTAACATTGGCAAAGATCCTTTATTTTTGGTTAGCCTTACATAGTTTTAAAAAGTAGACAAAATTAACAAAACAACTGTTAGGAGGTGGTGCTCTGGTATCAGTAGAAGGCCCTAACCATAAGAAAGCTTGATGTGGATCTTCATACAGATGCCATTTTGAACCTTTCAAATGAATAAGCTGTATTCTGAGTGTGACAGTTGGGAGGCAGGAGCAAGAAGAACCAAAGCCTCTTCTAGACTGGATTAGGCAGCCATGCCCTCCAGGGGTATTACAGATGATGCGAAGATGATTGTGATGATAGCAATGACAACAATCCCAGCTATTACAATGAGGGTGTTATCACTAATAGTTTGACAGGATCTGTAAATCTTTAGGGTGCTTCTTTCTCATCCAGCTGATCATCCCTGACTCATTCTTTGGACAGGGCACAAAATCCTCTCACAAAAACTGAATCCAGTGCATTCTTTTATCACTGAAGACACACCAGTCCTAGTATTTGCTAATTTGAAAAAAAACGTTAAAAATATTTTTGCATCATTTTGGAAATGAGTCGAACCTAAGCTACAAGGGAGTATTATTAGAAAACACAACATGGATACTGTATTCAGTAGTTGTGGTTTTAAAATCCTGTGCTTGGCTATAAAAGCCTTATAAGCAAAGTTAATGAGTAATAGTGCGAAAATTTTAAAATAAGCATATCATCTGTTGATATCTATTTCATTTTCCTGTTTTGTCTTCCTCGGTGAGTTTTCCCATCCTTTTGTTTTACTTGGGAAAGTAGCAAAGAAGGAGGATTTTTAAGTCATATCTTTCATCATCCCACTGTTGCTTCCCCCTGTCCCCAGCCTCCACCTTGAACATGTCTGTGTCTTCTGGCTTCCCTCCTTCCCTTTTGCTTGCTGCTTGGCTCATGTATTTTAGATGTCACTTTAGGTTTTATTTTCATTTTTATTATTTTTAATATTTTATTTATTACCAGAGAGCACACACAAGCAGGGAGCAGGAGAAGCAGGCTCCTTGCTGAGCAGGGACCCCGATGTGTTTCTCAATCTCAGGACCCTGGGATTATGACCTAAGCTGAAGGCAGATGCTCAACCAACTGAGCTATCCAGGCATCCCTCATTTTAGGTTTTAGAAAGGCTTTTCTGAATAAGACTTGGTTAGGCACAGGGAGGCTGGGATTTGGGAATTTGAGGTGGTAGGATATGGGAGTGATGATTCCATAGAAAACATGAATTAGGTACTCATTCTTTTCTACCATAATTTGTAAAAGTTAACTGTAATGATTATGCAGGTTCAGAGATGTTGATTTACTCCTCTGTCTTGAGTGGGGTATGCTCTATAAAACATTCATCTTTGTCTGACTTAGATGTTTATTTGTATCTTTTTTTTTTTTTTCTTTTTTTTAAAGATTTATTTATTTGACAGATAGAGATTACAAGTAGGCAGAGAGGCAGGCAGAGAGAGAGAGAGGAGGAAGCAGGCTCCCAGCCAAGCAGAGAGCCCGATGCGGGGCTCGATCCCAGGACCCTGGGATCATGACCTGAGCTGAAGGCAGAGGCTTTAACCCGCTGAGCCACCCAGGCGCCCCTGTTTATTTGTATCTTGATGCTACTGATTTTAAGAGTATGTGACATTTTTCATAAGAGAGAAATTTCCCACATATATATTTTAGAATTATTATAAAGAATTTCTAGGGGGATGTTCATTCCAGACGCCGTATTAACTCTTACACTTTTACCTACCCAGGACCCCTCGTCCAGTCATTGTGGAGCCTATGGAGCAGTTTGATGATGAAGATGGCTTGCCAGAGAAGCTAATGCAGAAAACCCAACAATATCATAAGTAAGATTTTATTAATAAAGATATTTTATATATTTGCCATCAAAGATATTTATTACATCACATCTGTTATCAAGTATTGTTGGATTATAAGGTGTTCTCTTCAGTCATATAATCTAGTTAGTAGAGTGTCCTGGTCTACTAGGGATTTTATTCTTCTTTTGTATGTGGGTAGAACATTAACTTAGAAAAGTCTACTTTTATAATTGAGGCAGGTGTGGGTAGGTAGATGGAGGCTATCACTAATTATATCAGGGAAACTATATAATTTAGACACTTCTTTAATTAGTATATTTTTAAAATATTTTTAAATTAGTATATTTTAGGTGTACTGTTTCTTTAATTGGTATATTTAGGTATACTGTAAGTTAAAGGGAGACTTTTGGTGGGGGTAAAGCCTGGGAGATCCTAGTTATTTACCTAGGGTAAGCCCATGGTAAGCAAAAAGAAAAGTAGCCTTTTTTTGGAATGTGCATTATTCTTTTACCAGTTGCTTTTTGCTCAGTAATTGAGAAATATTTTTTATAAAATGCCATATTTTGTTGTTTTAACCAGTTACGTGTTCATTATGCTAAATAAAACTAATATATTTGCATGCACGAATTCAACAAATACTGGAGAGCTTTTGTGCTAGGCACTGATCCACGTGCTGTCTCTGCAACTTTGAACTGTTTTTTGCCTTCCTGATGCTTATATTTCTGGTGGTGGAGATACAAGAAATAGGAACCAAAAATTATAAAACTTGTATTAAATTGTGAGAATTACTATTTAAAAAACTAAGGTGTAAAAACAAAGTGTGTGTATATTTAAAGTTGATTAATACTGGCAAATGGTTTTCCAGAAATATACCAATTTTTTTCTCTCCTTGGTGTATGTATAAAGGTATTTTTCTTCATTATGATAAAAAGATGAATGTATGATTTTAAGATTGATGGCGGATGTTCAAAATGATATTTTATGTACATTATTTTAATTAGCATTTTTTTTTAGTGCAGTTGAATGTTTATCTTTGTAGTTGATTTAAATGAGTAATATGAATGCTTGTTATATGCCTGGTGCAGGAGATGTATCAGTGAACAAAATAGGCCAAAAATTCATGCTGTTTGGGGGTGGTAAGGAGGGTAAAGAATAAAATTAGTAAAACAGATATGGCAGAAAGATGGGAATGTGGATTCTGTGGAGCAGAGTAGTGTGCTGCTTTGTATGGGTGGTTGGGGAAGCCCACCTGAGAGGGTAACCTTTGATTAGGATCTTGAAGGAGTGGGGAGGAAGAAGCCAGCTATGTAGGGTCAGAAGTGGGATGAAGTAGAATGGTGATCTCAGCGGAGGAAATAACTATAAAGGCCTTGAGGGAGGACTCTGGCAAGTTCTAGGAACAGTAGGAAGGCCAGTTTAGCTGGATAATAGTGATTAAGGAGGGGAAATAGTAGGGAGGAGGTAGAGATATGATCTTGAGAAGAGTGCATATTGTTGTGCCTTACTGACTTGTATTTTATGAGAAAGGAAGGAACAGTGTAGTGACAATCTTAACAGTAGCTTTTTGGGCTCCGTTTTAAGAATAGATTTGTAAAGAACTAAGAGTGGAATTGGGATGGTAAATTAGGAGCCTGCTGAAATGGGAGGTTATAGGGGTGATGGTGAAAAGTGGTCAGAATCTAGATATAGTTTGAAAATAGACTTTGGATTTTGCTGATGAATGTGGGAGAAAGAGAGTTAAAAGCATGATTACATGGTTTTTGGCAGAAGAACCAGGAATATGGAAATTGCTAATGATTGATCTAGAGAATCTTGTAGAAGAAGCAGTTTTGGGGGAGGAAGTTCAGGAACCTTGTTTTAGACATGGAAAGTTTGACATGGTTTCCAACACCCAAATGGAGATGTCCAGTAAGTAGTTGGATTTGCATCTGGAATTTAGATGAGCTTTCTGAGGTACAGTTACCGCATGTGATATGTAACTATGTCAAAGGATTGAGCCCTGGAATACTCCAGTATATAGAAGTTGGGAAGCATAAAAGGAATTAGCAAAGAAAAGAGTGGGAACAGTCATTGCTGTAGAGGAAAATCAACCAGCAGTGTGTCCTGGAAGCAAGGGAAGAAAATATTTTAGGGGAGAAGGATCAGTAGTATAATCATTAATAATTCAGAACCATTTTAATATCTCATATAACGCTGTTTTTCAAAGACTTACTATGATTTCCTAGTCACTTGACTTTTTTTCTGGTTATAGTTTACCATTACAAATTTGAACTAGAGCACACTTTGGGATTCAAGAATCAGAAAACTGGAATTATAAGGGTGTTACAGAAAGTGGAATTTATATGCATATAGGAATATTTATTTATATAATGATTTAATTACCCAGCAAACCTTACAAGATCTCATTATATTTCCAGTTTTGCTACTAAAGAGTTACGCTCAGAAGGGAATGTTCACAAAGCCCAAGCAACATGATTCAAAATTTAATTCTAAATCCTCAAATCCATATTGGAGAAAATTAAGATTTTTTAATATTTGTGATTATAGTCAAAGTCTGATTTAGGAACTACTGACAGATAATTCTTTGAGAAAAATTAGTAAATGGTTGATCCCCCACCCCCTATTCCTTTGCCTTTTCCAGTCAGTGTTTTCTAAGGAAAAAGTCCAAGTCGGTTTCAATACCAGGTCACGGTTAACTTAGATTTTCCTTATGTGCCTCTGAAAATCTTTAAAGCTGTTTCTTGTTATTATATCTTTTCTTCTGTGACAGCCTCTCTTTTTATCTCCCAAATTTGTCTCGCCTACACATTTTCCCCAAAATAGAAGTTAAAATTTAGGATTATAAGGCATCTATACTTTTACTGGTGGGATAGGGATTATGTTTTTATTAATATTTCTTAATAGAAGCTGTGATAGGCAAGAATAATTAAAAATTCTTTGAATTTCAGGTACCTTCATAAATCTTTTTTTTCTTAATTTTTGGTCATTTCTTTGCTGATCTTTTTTATTCGTTCAAGAAATAAATGTTAATTGTATATAATGTGCCAGATACTGTGTTAAAGTTAATTGAGGTACAACAATTAACAGACATATTTATAAGTGAAGCCTTTATTTTTTGGCATTGCCTATTAATCTAGCATGTAATACTCAACCATCTGCTTTTATTACTATTCCTAAAAGCTAATACTTCTAGAAAAAAAATTTGATCTAGACTATTCAGGGCATATTTGTTTCATGTGTTGCAGATTGCCTTATGTAAAATTATTTGTTGATTGAAAATCAGAAAGCCTTATTAAAGGTGATAATTAGGGGAGTGCAGCTTGTAGTATCAGATTGCGTAGGTTTGAGTCCTGGTTCTCTTCTTATTAGCTGCGTTCTTGGGCAGTTTCTTAAACTCATGGTTGTTAAAACATGTATTATAGTATTGACCATGAGGTAAATCATGTAGAGTACTTACTTGCCTGACACAGTGCCATGAACATTATAACTGCTTAGTGAATGGTAGTCCTTATTATTCTTACTTGTTTTGTAAACTTAGGGAAAGAGAACAGCCACCACGTTTTGCTCAACCTGGAACCTTTGAATTCGAGTATGCATCTCGATGGAAGGCTCTTGATGAAATGGAAAAGCAGCAGCGTGAGCAGGTTGATAGAAACATCAGAGAAGCCAAAGAGAAACTGGAAGCAGAAATGGAAGCAGCTAGGCACGAACACCAATTAATGTTAATGAGGCAAGGTAAAAATGGGTTTTCATGTAGATATGGTATGATTTTTTTTTTAAGGCTTGTTTATATTTCCCAGGGATACCTGTTATTTAAGTTGCCTGTTATGAGTTTTGAGCTAGTTGGAACTTCCACTGTGTTAGAAACAAAAGTCTCCCTTTTCCAAGAGAACTTCCTTTACAAAAAAAAACAGAAAAGCAAAAGTATCTTATTAAAATAAGTTTTTGGGTGCCTGGGTGGCCCGGTTGGTTAAGTATCTGATTCTTTTTTGTTTGTTTGTTTTCTTTTTAAAAGATTTTATTTATTTGACAGAGAGAGAGAGAGAACACACAAGCAGGGAGTGGGAGAGGGAGAAGCAGGCTTCCCACTGAGCAGGGAGCCCGATGTGGGGCTTGATCCCAGGACCCCGGGATCATGACCTGAGCTGAAAGCAGATGTCCAATGACTGAGCCACCTAGGCGCCCCACAGTGTCTTAATGTTGTTCTCAACTCAGGTCTTGATCACAGGGTTGTGAGTTCAAGCCCCGTGTTTAAAAAGAAAAAGGGCACCTCAGGGTGTGTAGATTTGGCATAAAGTCACATATCAAGATTTTATTTTCGTGTATACCTGACACTAATTTAACACTGTATGTTAACTAACTGGAATTAAAAAGCTTAAAAATTAAGATTTTGTTTATTGGAAAGAAGAATTATGACAAATCTGGCTATTTAAGATTGTACTGTGGGTCAGAAGATTACAGATGGATATTCTTTGGCAGGGGTGAAAAAGATTCATGTGTGCTGATAAATATGGGGATTCATGCAGACTGAATTCTTTGTAGTTGGCAAGAATATTTGAAATATTTGAAACAGAGCTCCCTGAACCTTTAAGAGCAGTCTTACTGGGTGATCCTCTGTTCTCATATTCACTGGTCAAATATCTAACATGACAAGCTGCTTAAATGTATCTAGAAGCTCACTTATCCCCTGTCTTCTTGGTGGTTTCTATGCCTATCTTTCTTTATTGTTTATCTCTTCTCTTCTTTTCTGTTCTTTAGTTCTCCAAATAATTTCTTCTGGTTATTCCTGTCACTCATTTTTCAACTATCCATAATAGGTTTTATATTTCTTAAAATAAGCATTTGATTGCTATTTGGCTGTTAATTTTTTTTTTTTAAATTTAGCATTTCAGTGTACCTACTTTCTCTTGGCTACCCGTAGAGATAAAGGCACCAGGATGCCTAGATTTATTTAGTAACCTTCTTACTAGACTGTCATTTAATCCTGGTCTCCTCTGAACTATTCTTTATACTAGAGCCAGTATTTCTTTAAAAGGTGAAAAATACAATCATTCATCTTTCAGTCCTTTTGTAAGATTCTTGTTTCCTAAAATTCTGGGGTTTATTTATTTTTTTTCTGATCAGTAAATATTTATTGAATATATGATCAACTCACTCAATAACTGCTGAAACTATAGAAACTAGTCAGACATTTCTGGTTTCACTTGGATGCTAAACTTAGCAGTTCTGTAAGTTAACCCTTGTAAGAAAATTGAACTCATTTATATTACATAAGTCTCTTATCTAGCAGAAAATTTTAAATTGTTTTATAAGGTTACAGAATCATTGACTGCTTAGAGATGGAAGAGAGATCTTCAAGGTTATCTGGTCTGGTGGTTTTGTGGTTTTAAAATTTGGTTATACATCACAATCAACTGGGAAATTTTTAAAAATTTAATTTCCTGAGCCCCATGATTACTCTAGTACTTCTGTTCAATATGAATTGTTTTCTACTCATAGCCTGCTGGGCACTTTGCCACTATCTAAGGTCATGTTACAGTTAGGACATAACATTGATTAATTATGGAAGCATTTGTACTATAAGATATTTGTTGCTTGATGATGACAGACAATATTGTAATAGTCATTACTTCACATATTTTTTAATATCAGTTGTAGAAGACAGTGAGATATTTGAGGATATAGTGATGACAAAGAGCCTCATAAAGGCTCCTTTTGGCCTCATAAAGCTCTTCTGAGCTCTTAGATTTGCCTCATCCCTAAGGCTTAACTTTTGAAGCAGAATAATTTTGCAGAGTTATTTTCCGTGAACTTTTCTTTTTTCCATTGCTTTTTGTGTGTTTCTTTATAACCCCTGTTAACAGTATTTTGGTTTACAGTATTAGAAAAGCACATTGTGTAGTGTAGCCTACTCCTTCTGGGTTTACTTCTGCTGAAGTACATCTTGTATTTTGGCAAAAGTCTGCAGGTGATAAATTTTAGTGTTTGTGTAAAATTTTAAAAAAAATTTATACTTTTGTTCTACAATTTTATATTTCATACAGCATTTCTAAGGATTTGTTCAGGTTGAGGAGGAACTTTAGGTAATCGTTCTGTTGCTGTGCAGAAACAGAAACAGCTCTTTAGTTCACCTATCATGAAATAGGAAACTCAAATAGTATAGAAAAAGTGTCTCCTCCCCTTCCTTCCTCCACTTTCTACTTTCTTGTAGGAATCATAGATTCTTTTGTACTTTGCAGTTTCTTTTGTATATCCCTTAATGAAAACTTGAGTATGTCAGTAGATATGTATATGTATTTATAACCAAAAAAATCCCCTATTTGTCTTTTTCTGTACCTTGCTATTGTACTTTCTACAGAAGATCTGCTTCATTTTTTAAATGGGTGCATGATACTGTTAAATGGATATAATTAATTTAACTCATCCTCTGTTGATTGATACCTGGTTCTTTTTCCAGTTAGTAAAAACAGTGCTTCAGTGGATATTTATGTATGGACCTTAGCAAAATTTTATAAAATTTTTTTTTTAATTTTGTAAATCTTAATTCTTAATAGATACACCAATATGTTTTAATAATTGTACTTTTGTACCTTGCTGACGTTTGTTTAATCCTTTCTAGATCTAAATTCCATTATACTATTATAGGTTATTTTTTTCCTTCTCCCTGTTTTTGATTATCAGCATAGGAAGCATTTCAAGTTTTCTTCATGGTTATTTTTGTATTATCTTTGTTCCTATAGTTTATAAACTTTCAGTAGATGAGATTAACTGCCATACATTTGTTATTACTCTCTCCTCTTCCACCACTGGAATTTTAGGATTGTATTATCGCTGTTAATGTATGCCCTCGTACTGATAAATCAAGTAGAGGCAGTAAATTGCCTTTAAGTGTCTTTTGATCCTAATTACTGAAGGGAAAAAAAACCAAGGAAATACACAGAATTTATTTCTCCTTCATTTTCTTTTCCTCTCAAATTTTATTTTGCATCTGATTTGTCTACATTTATGACATTGTTTTTTCTTTTTATTTTTTATTTTTTTAAGATTTTATTTATTTATTTGACAGAGATCACAAGTAGGCAGAGAGGCAGGCAGAAAGTGAGAGGGAAGCAGGCTCCCCGCTGAGCAGAGTGCCCGACGCGGGGCTCAATCCCAGGACCCCGGGATCATGACCTGAGTCGAAAGCAGAGGCTTTAAACCCACTGAGCCACCCAGGCACCCCAAGTTTTTTCTTTTTAGTGTAAAAGCTGATTTTGTTTATTTTTCTGGTGTTGCAGAACATTCAGTTTTTACTTAGTAGTTTTCAATTACACAATACAGTATTATCAACTGTAGTCACTACATTGTATGTTGCATTTGCAGGCCTTATTATTACAGGTGAAAGTTTTTACCTTTATATCAACCTTTCCCTATTTACCCCACTTTCCAGCCTTTGACAGCCACTTTTTTACTTCTTTGTTTCTGTGAGTTTTTCAGATTCCATATGTAAGTTCTCGGCAATATTTGTTTTTCTTTGGCATATTTCACTGAGCTGTAATGCCCTCAGGGTTCATCCATGTTTTTGGAAACGTAGGGTTTCATTTTTCTTGTGGCTGAATAATACTCCGTTCTGTGTGTGTGTGTGTATGTATATTGTGTGTATGTACATATGTATATTATACATATGTATGTACGTATACACACCACATCTCTATCCATTAACTCGTTGATGGACATTTAGGTTGTTTCCATACATTCACTGCTGTGGATAATGCTAGAGGGAACAGGGAAGTGCACATAACTCTTCAATATCCTGTTTTCATTTCAGCTTAATGTTCTTTCATGATAATCCTCACATGTTGAAATCTTTTTTTTTTTTTTTTTTTTTTAAAGATTTTATTTATTTATTTGACAGACAGAGATCACAAGTAGGCAGAGAGGCAGGCAGAGAGAGAGGAGGAAGCAGGCTCCCCACGGAGCAGAGAGCCTGATGCGGGGCTCGATCCCAGGACCCTGAGATCATGACCTGAGCCGAAGGCAGCGGCTTAATCCACTGAGCCACCCAGGCGCCCCCACATGTTGAAATCTTAACCCTACTTTAAATAGATGAGCCCTGACTTTTCTGTTCATTTGATTGAGGTTTATCCTTGTGATTTAAGGAAGGGTTCATAAAAACAACATTTCCTTGTAGTCTGTGTCTTCTAAAATATTATCTATGATCCTTATATTTTAAACTGGTGCTTGAAACTCATGGATCTTTTTCTCTCTTCCTTTCTTAAGTACTTGATAGCATGTTTCATTATCTTCTAACATTGAATGTTTCTGTGGGGATGTTTCTCTGAAGTAAGCCTGAATTTTTTTCTGTCTCATAAGTGACTTGATCTGGATTCTTCTTTTTATATTTTATTTTTTATTTCTTATTATTTATTTTGTTCTTTATCGACATATAATACATTATTTGTTTCAGGGGTGCATGTCTGTAATTCATCAGTATTACACAATTCACAGCGCTCACCACAGCACAGACCCTCCCCAGCATCTATCACCCAGCACCCCCATCCCTCCCACCATCCTCCACTCCAGCAGCCCTCAGTTTGTTTCCTGAGATTAAGAGTCTCTTACGGTTTGTCTCCCTCTTTGGTTTTGTCTTTTTTCATTTTTCCCTCCCTTCCCCTATGATCCTCTGTCTTGTTTCTCAAATTCCTCATATCAGTGAGAGCATGTGATAATTGTCTTTCTCTGACTTATTTCACTTAGCATAATATCCTCTAGTTCCATGTCATTGCAAATGGCAAGATTTCTTTTTTTTGATGACTTGATAATATTTCATTGAGTGTGTGTGTGTATATTATATATATATATATATATATCTCCCCATCTTCTTTATCCATTCAAGTGTTGATGGACATCTAGGTTCTTTCCATAGTTTGGCTATTGTGGACATTGCTGCTATAAACATTGGGGTGTACGTGTGGATTCCTTCTTAAGTCCAGTAATTTAACCCAGGATATGTTCCCTGCCCCCCACACTGCCCCTGACATTTTGTTAATTTTTTTTCCTTTTCTTTTTTTCTTTTTAAGTAAGCTCCACATCCAGAATGGATGGAGCCCAACACAGGGCCTGAACTCAAAACCCCAAGATCAAGACTTGAGCCAAGATCAGGAGTCAAATGCTTAACTGAGCCACCCAGGCATCCCTTGTTAAGAGAAATTTTAAACATAATGTTGAAGGAATTTTAAGGTGTTTACTACTTAGATTTTGTTGCTAACATTTTATTATACTTTATTATATTTTTCCGTCTTTTCATTCTAGTAATTAAGATACATCTTGTTGTAATAGCATAGAAAAGTTTCAGCTTTTCTTTGGGACTAAATACGCCCTTAAAATCTATAGATTCAGTGCCTATATTTCTGGAAAATAGACTCTTAGATCAGAGAGTATATATGAGTTGAGAAAACCCAGTCCAGATCAAACTTTAAATTTGTCTTTATTTCCGTATATTCCTATATATTTATTATATTGAAATTATAGATGTAATTTTATGTTGTCATTAAATTAGGAAAGCATTTTCACATATATTTTGGCCTAGTAATAAGTAGTGCTGCAGCTGATGTCTTTATGTGTATGGATGGATGCCTTTGGATTTTTTTTTTTTTTTTTTTAAGAAAAATCCTCATGACTGTGATTTACTGCATCAAAGATTGAAAACACCTCAGCTATATATGTGTGTGTGTGTATATATATTTTTTTTTTTTTGGTAACTTATTCCCCCATTTGGCACTGTACAAATATGTAAGCTTTATTGAAATTTCAGGAACTTCAGATATTAGCAACTTAAAAGAAATAATTTACTAAATGTAAATGGTAGTTTTGCTTTAAGTTGATAGTGCTCTTAAATTGGATAATGTGCTTTTATGAAAACTTTATTCTTGGATTCTTTGAGGTATATTATATCAGTATTAACGGATGAGGAAATACTACCTGAGAGGTTAAAGCAGTTTTCTCAACTGGCATAGCTTAGAAGAAAGTCCAGTTGTCAGAAAACAAATGTTTATGTTTTTTTCTTACTCCTGGAAGAAACTGTAATGCATATTTTTACATTATTATATATGGTAATTTGTCCCTGATTTAAGAGCAGCTAACCTGCAGAACCATGACAAAATTGTTAACAGGATATACTGGATAGGCTTTTCTTTGATAATTAATGAACATAGTATACTTTCTGCCTTTTGGCTTATTGGAGCATTTCCCCTTAGGAATATAAGCAGATTATATATTTTTGGTGTCTACTAGCTTTCTCCAGCTAAAGCAATTATCTAATAGTTTTATGGTTCTCAATGTTTGTACAGTGGAGTCAGCTCTGGTCCTTCAAAAAAAACACTGATGTCTCCATCACAAGAGACTGATTTAACTGGTCTGGTTAAAAGGTACTTAGATAGTTCTAATAAGCAATTAAGGTTGACAACTAATGGTCTCAATGTTTGAAATCATTGTCGTAGTTTTTGATGGTTTTTAAGGTAGCTAAGTGTTTTGAGGCATCTTGTTGGAATCCCCTGGTCACTACCTTACCCTAGCTGGATGGTTATAATACATTGATAAATCTGTATCTTTTTTCTTTGACATAAGTAATATATAATTCAGTCTGTTTTCAGTCATTAAAATGGGGAAGATAATGTTTACCTTGTTAGGGTTATGATGTCTGCTTTGTTATGGTTATATTATTAGGGCTATTGGCACGTAGAATAACTAACTGTTAGTATTTTGTTATAGAAATTTTTGATATAGTGATTTATTAAAAAATGCTTAATTGAGGTAATTTATGTTCACATTAGAAATTTCAGATAATGTGATAAGAGGAAAGGGAAGTAAAAGCAACCAATAATTGTGCCACCCAGAGTATTTCAATATTTTTTATCCATGTGTGTATGCACACATAGTTTGGTAAGATATTCCAAAGATTTTTAGCACATGGGCAAAACAAATGTACTTTTTCTAATCTTACACTACTCTGGAACCCCTGTTCTTGATGATATGGCAGGGATTGGTGACTGGGGGAATGTTCATCTTGTTTATTTAAAAATTTTTTTTTTTAAAGATTTTATTTATTTATTTGACAGAGAGATCACAAGTAGGCAGAGAGGCAGGCAGAGAGAGAGGGAGAATCAGGCTTCCCGCTGAGCAGAGAGCCTGATGGGGGGCTTGATCCCAAGATCCTGGGGTCATGACCTGAGCCAAAGGCAGAGGCTTTTTTTTTTTAAAGATTTTATTTATTTATTTGACAGAGAGAAATCACAAGTAGGCAGAGAGGCAGGCAGAGAGAGAGAGGGGGAAGCAGGCTCCCCGCCGAGCAGAGAGCTGGATGCGGGGCTCGATCCCAGGACGCTGAGATCATGACCTGAGCCGAAGGCAGAGGTTTAAACCACTGAGCCACCCAGGTGCCCCAAAGGCAGAGGCTTTAACGCACTGAGCTATCCAGGTGTCCCTGTTCATCTTGTTTAAAATAATCTTGTTAATATCAGAATTCAGCCCTTCCCCACTTATAAGAATTCTCTCATTGCCTTTTTTCATAAGAAATTGACTTCGTGTGGGAGGAATCTTATGCTAATTTTATTGGCAGAGATACTCTTTGGAAGTTAAACAGTATCCCATTATTCTTACTGTTTGTTCTTAGGTGCCCTCTGCTCATGTCTCCCAAGGCATCTTTTTGGGCCCTATATTCGCAGCTGAATATATGAAAATATAGCTACCATTTATTCTGTTTTTAGTATGTTCCAGGCTTTACATTAAAACAGTTACTACCCATTTTAATTTCTTCACATAAGGATAAATTTTATTGTTTTTATACATATGAAGAAACAGCTCCAGAAGAGATACTTATTTGATTAATTACACAGCTTATAATCTTCCATTATAAAATAATATACAAAAAAGCTAGGTGTATGAGTATGAATAAGTTACTAAATGTATTGCCAGCAATAGAGAATCTGTGTGATTACTGATTTAAAAAATATAGAAAGGGAAGGTAAAAATATTAATGTGTAATCAATATTTTATAGATCTCATGAGGCGTCAGGAAGAACTCAGACGCTTGGAAGAACTCAGAAACCAAGAGTTACAAAAACGGAAGCAAATACAACTGAGGTAAGAGAACATCATTGTAATATATATGTGAATATATGTAGTTTTCATTGTGTTTTTAATAAAATTCCCTACTGCTTACTATAAACAAGTTGTACAAGTTGGAAAATACAGAAAAAAATAACAAAATGTGTCTATATTTTGACTGTACCCTGGGAATCACTCTATAAATTAGCATAATTTTTTGGTACTATGATTTTTTTAAGCTGGTTGTGGACATTTGATTGCATTCACTGTGAACTTACATAAGGGGCTTAGATATTGCATATAATTTGTTGTAAGAATGTACTGTGATTTACTGGATCATTTTTCTAGAGATGGACATTTTAGTTTCAGTTTCTGGTTTTTCCATGTGTATAATACTGTTGTGAATGCTTTTATATATCTTTGTGCTTCTGATAATTTGCTTAAGAAAAGATTTGTGGGAGTGGAATACATGATAAGGGATATGGGTATTTAAAGTCTCAGTGTAAAATGGGCAACTGTGATGGTCAATTTAAAATCTTCTAGGTTAAATAAGGACTTTGAGGAATGGTTGATTCAAGATGTATAAAAAAAATTAACAGCTTTGCTTGTACTAGCAGTATTTAAGTGTGGAATATGATGAGTTAAATGTTACTCTTAAAAGTAACTCTTTTTTAAGTTACTCTTAAAAATCAAAATAGTTAGGAAATGTTATGAACAGAGCTATGATAGATTAAAGAAAACTTAAAGTTTTGTTTTTTTGTTTAAACGAACTTTTTTATTTCTAAAGATTTTATTTATTTATTTGACAGAGAGAGAGATCACAAGTAGGCAGAGAAGCAGGCAGAGACAGAGAGGGAAGCAGGCTCCCCGCTGAGCAGAGGGCCAGTGTGGGGCTCGATCCCACGACCCTGAGATCATGACCTGAGCCGAAGGCAAAGGCTTAACCCACTGAGCCACTCAGGTGCTCCTTAAAAAAACTTTTAAAAAGTATTTATTTGACAGAGAGAGAGAGGGAACACAAGCAGGGGGTGTTGGAGAGGGAGGAGCAGGCTCCCTGTTGAGCAGGGAGCGTGATATGGGCTCAGTCCCAGAATTCTGGGATCATGACCTGAGTTGAAGGCAGATGCTTAACTGACTGAGCCACCCAGGCACCCATAAGACTTTTTAAAAAATAATTTTAGAGAGAGAGAAAGAGCAAGTGTGGGGTGGAGGGTCAGAGGGAGAGAAGGAATCTCAAGCAGACTCCCCTCTGAGTATGGAGCCTGACATAGGGCCGAATCTCAGGACCCAGAGGTCATGACCTGGCTGAAACCAACAGTCGGATGTTCAACTAACTGTTCCACCTGGATGCCCCAGAGTTTTTTGTGCTTTATTTTATTTATTTATTTTTATAATTTTTATTTATTTGATAGAAAACACAAGCAGGAGAAGTAGCAGGCAGAGGGAGAGGGACAGAGAAGCAGACTCTCCGCTGAGCAGAGAGCCAGATGTGGGCCTCCATCCCAGAACCCTGGTGGGAACATGACCCGAGCCGAAGGCACTCGCTTAACCATCTGAGCCATCTAGGCACCCTTGTTTTATTTTTTAAAGATTTTATTTATTCATTTGAGGCAGAGAGAAAGAGCATGAACAGGGAGAGAGGCAGAGGAAGAGGGAAAGACAGACCCCCTCTGAGCTGGGAGCCTGGCTTAACCATCTGATCTGCCCAGGTACCCCTCAAAGTTTAGTTTTTTAAAGTGTTATAAAAGTAGTAAGTGCTTGTGGTAGAAAGTAAGATGCTTATGGCAAATAAATAAAAAAGAATGCAAAGAGCCTTGAATAGATGTCAAGTGTCTTTATGGTCTGGAGATAGGTAGTATTCAGTATATTTTAATGTATTTTTTCTAATTTTGTACCTGCTTTTATCAGTGTATATATGTTTCTGTCTTGCGGTTACTCTGCTCTTTACTCTAAATTACTTATTCTCAAATTATGATATTTAGGCAGACAATGTCAGCATTCTGATTATAAGCCCCCACATACCCCAGCTTGTGAATCAGAAATTGTAAGGGTAGAGCCCCACCACCTGTGCTTAGTATTCCAGGTGATTGGTGTGCATCATTAAGTTTAAGGACCGCTATTATATAAAATTCCCCATATAGTCTTCTTACACAAGGGACATGTTTCCAATTTCTTCATCTTTTTTTTTCCTTTTTATGTTAAAAGTTGTAAGTATGTTATGTAAGTATGTTAAAGTGTGTTCTACTTGTACAAAGGAAAAGAAGCCTTCCCTTCCAAATAGAAAACTCTGACTCCATATTTCCCTTATATTTATATTTGACAATCAGGCTTTTAGAATTAATAATCTTAACCCTTCACTTGCCAAAAAAAAATTATTTAACCAGACAATGAGGGAGAATCATAAGAAGCCATTAAAACAATCCACACAAATGGGGGTACCTGGTTAGCTCAGTCAGTAGGGCATGCAACTCAGTCTTGGAGTCAGTTTGAGCCCCACATTGCGTGTAGAGATTACTTAAAAATAAAGTCTTTAAAAAACAAACAAACGAATAATTGCAATTGCAAGTAAATAATATTGCATTGCAAATAAATAACATTAACACTCTGAAAAGGGTTGGGGAAGATAAGAAACCTCCATAACTTTTGAAAACACTATCTTGACTGGACACTATAGGCCAATTAGAAGAAAAGCAATATATTTGGTAATCTGGTTAATGTGTTTCTCACAGGAATATGGGTTAGCAGTTCTGAAACTATTTTTTGTATGTACTTTTTTCCCACTTTGATCAGGTCTTTAGTGAAAAGAAAGTATATACTTTTTTTTTTTAATATTTTATTTTATTTTGACAGAGAGAAACCACAAGTAGGCAGAGAGGCAGGCAGAGAGAGAGGAGGAAGCAGGCTCCCTGTGGAGCAGAGAGCCCGATGTGGGGCTCGATCCCAGGACCCTGAGATCATGACCTGAGCCGAAGGCAGAGGCTTTAACCCACTGAGCCACCCAGGCACCCCAAGAAAGTATATACTTTTTTGAGCGAACAGATCAGTAAATATAGATAAGGAAACATAGGTTTCTCATTGTTGGAGAAAGAAAAAAGAGAGAAAGGCTAAAACTAAAATGAATCCTGTGATGTTGAATTGGGATCAAGGTTATCAGTAGAACTCAGTGGTATTTAACTTGGAGAAGTACAGATGTGTGTATATATATAGTTTCACATACATGCATACATAAATACATATATACATTCCATAACTCCTGTCTACCTAGAAGCAATGATGGGATGCCTCAGTAACAGCACACATAGAGGGCCCAGATTCTTGTTCCAAACACGGTTCTCTAATAAAAGGAGCTAGGGTTTTGTGGAGAAGTAGTTGATTGTTGGACTAAAAAGTCCAGCATCAGCCTGGAATGTTGTACCCGGTAATAAGGGAGTACAGGTGTACCTCTCATATACTGCAGGTTCAGTACCAGACCACTGGAGTAAAGCAAATATTGCAGTAAGGTATATCAAATGCATTTTTTTGCCTTCCCAGTGAATGTAAAAGTTATGTTTACACTATACTGTAGTGTAACAAGTGTGTAAAAGCATTAGGTCTAAAAAAATATACACACCTTAATGAAAAAACACTTTAATTGATAAAATGTGCTGTCATCTGAGCTTTCAGTGAATTGTAATCTTTTTGATGGTGGAAGGTCTTTCCTTGATGTTGATGGGCTTCTGCCTGATGAGGGTGGTGGTTGCTGAAGGTTGGGAAGGCTATGGTGGTTTTTGACTTTATTCCACAAACGATTTCTCTAGTGTGTGATGCTGTTTCATAGCATTTTACCCACAGTACAACGTCTTTCAGAATAGGAATCCTCTCAAACCTCTCTTATAGACATACCTTGGAGATAACTGCGGATTCAGCTCTAGACCAGTGCTGTAGAGTGAATATCACAATGAAGTGTGTCACATGAATTCTTTGGTTTCCCAGCACGTTAATATGTACACCTATAAACTGTAGTTTATGAAGTGTGAAACAGCATTATGTTTTTAAAAAGTGCATGCCTTAATTAAAATACTAATCAGGTTGGTGAAGGTTGGGTGGTTTGGTAATTTCTTAAAATAAGATGATATTGAAATTTGCTTCATGAATAGTCTTCCTTTCAGAAAGGATTTTTCTGTAGCATGTGTTGCTGTTTAGTACCATTTTATCCACGGTAGAACTTCTTTCAAAATCAGGAGTCCGTCCTCTCAAACCCTGTTGATGGGTTTTACTACATTTATGTAATGTGCTTAAGTTCTTTGTTGTCATTTCAACAGTCTTCACGGCATCTTCATCAGGAGTAGATTCCATCTCAAGAAACCACTTTCTTTGCACATCCATAGAAGCAGCTCCTCATTTGTTTAAAGTTTTATCATGTGATCGCGGCAATGTGCTCCCATCTTCAGGCCCCACTTCTAGTTTGCTTGCTATTTCCACCACATCTGCAGTTACTTCCCTCACTGATGTCTTGAACCCCTCAGCGTGAAAGGCATCCAGAGGGTTAGGTTGGAATGAGTTTCTTCCAAACTCTTGTATGTTGATAGACTTCTTCCTGTGAAACACAGATGTTCTTAATGGCATCTAGAATGGTGAATCCTTTCTAGAAGTTTCTCATTTTACTTTGCCCAGGTCCATCAGAGGAATCATTGTCTACGGCAGCTATAGCCTTATGAAATGTATTTATTAAATGTATTTATACATTTATAATATGTATTTATTAAATAATAAAACTTGAAAGTTGCATTTGCTTCTTGATCTGTGGGCTGCAGAATGGATGTTGTGTCAGCAGGCATGAAACCAGCATTAATCTTGTAGTCTATCACCATCAGACCTCTTGGGTGACCAGGCTCATTGTCAGTGAGCAGCAGTATTTTGAAAAGGATCTTTTTTTCCTGATCAGTAGATGTCAGCGGTGGGCTTAAAATATCCAGTAAACCACGTTGTAAGTAGATGTGCTGTCATCCAGGCTTCGTTGTTCTATGTATAGAGCACAGGCAGAGTGGATTGAGCGTAATTCTTAAGGGCCCTAGGATTTTCAGAATGGTGGGTGGGCATTGGCTTCATCTTCAGGTCACCAAGCAGTGTTAAGACAATCAGCCTATCTTTTGAATCCAGGCATTGACTTCTCCTCTATGGCTATGAACATCCTAGATGGCATCTTCTTCTAGTATAAGGTTATTTAATCTATACTGAAAATCGTTGTTTAGTGTACCCACTTTCATTAATTATCTAAGCTAGGGGCGCCTGGGTGGCTCAGTGGGTTAAGCCGCTGCCTTCGGCTCAGGTCATGATCTCAGGGTCCTGGGATCGAGTCCCGCATCGGGCTCTCTGCTCAGCAGGGAGCCTGCTTCCCTCCCTCTCTCTCTCTCTCTCTGCCTGCCTCTCTATCTACTTGTGATCTCTGTCTGTCAAATAAATAAATAAAATCTTTAAAAAAAAAAAAAATTATCTAAGCTAGATCTTCTGGATAACTTGATGGCAGCTTCTGGATCTCTGCTAGCTTCAGACTTTTTTCCTGCAGCTTCCTCACTTTTTTCACCTTTTTACAATTGAATAGCATTAGGGCCTTGGTCTGGATTAAGTCTTGGCTTAAGGAATTATTGTGGCTGGTTTGATCTTCTGTGCAGCTACTTAGAAGTCCTCCATTTCAACAAAAAGGCTGTTTTGTTTTCTTATCCTTTGTATGTTCACTGGAGTGGCACTTTCAGTTTCTCTGAAGAACTTTGCATTTGCATTCACAGCTTAGCTGTTTGCTGTAGGAGACCCAGCTTTTGGCCTTTCTCGGCTTTGGGCAAGACTTCTTCACTAAGCTTAACCGTTTCTGGCTTTTGATTTAAAGTGAGAGACATGCAGCTCTTTACTTGAACACTCAGACCATTCTAGGTCTAGGCATCAGCCTTATTTCCATATTGTTGTGTCTCAGAGAGTAGGGAGGCCCACAGAGAAGGAGACAGATGAGAGGGAGAGAGATGGGGGAACGGCTTGTTAATGGAGCAGTTAGAACACATGTAGTATTTATTGATAATGTTTGGTCTTATATGGGTATAGTTTGTGGTGTCTCAAAACAATTACAGTAGTAAACAACTTCAAAGATCACACATCACCATTACAAATATAATTATAATAATGAAATATTGTGATAATTACCTACCAAAATGTGATACAGAGACCCACAAAGTGAACAAATGCTTTTGGAAAAAATGGGGCCAGTAGACTTGCTTGATGTAGAGTTGCCCCAAACCTTCAATTTGTAAAACAACAACAACAACAACAACAAAAACAGAAGAAAAACCTCACCGTATCTGTAGTGCACAGTAAAGCAAAATTGAATAAAATGAATAAATTGAATAAAATGAAGTAGGCCTGATAAAACATGGGGCATATTGAAACTACACAGGAGGCAAACTGAAGGTACTCCTAAATGGCCAAAATTGGAACAGTTTCAGCAACAAAATAAAAAATTGTAGTAGTAGATTTTAAACTGTAGAATAAAGCATATAACCATGAATCCATACTGATAGAAGTAAATAATTAAATGAATAAATAAATGTAAGAGAATGAACAACTCTTTTTATAGTAGAATTCCAGTTAATCAGGATGGAAAGAATGAGAGAAAAACCAGCAGTGGGACAAACACTGTAATAATAATTAGAGACATAAATAATAAAAAATTACAGACAAGCTTTATTGACCAATGTTCAAGTTTCTCCTGAAACTTGAGAAACACAACTTTGTACTTAATACTCATTTGTATTAGGTACAAATGGAAAAACAGTAAATGTAAAGTGGAGAAGCGATAGACAGCACCATTACCATGTGTTAAGGTTCATATCACCTGCAGTAAGACATCAATACCAGGAACTGCTTGATATGATTAGTCAGAGAGATACATTGTCATTTCTGTGGGAGTTTTTGGCAAAAAATTTATAACCTCAGGCTAGTCCATGAGGAAATATAACATGAATCCAGATTAATGACATTGTGCAAAATTATCAGTTCTCTTTAAAAAAGTGTCAAGTTCACTCTGAGGCGAGTGGGGAGGAAGGTGTTTTGCGCACCCAGGCTGGAGACCGTGGCCTGGCTCTGTGTACATGGTAGACTTCTCCTGCAAGGCTAGGAAGTCAGGGTGGCAAGTGCTAGACACCTGACTATGGCACCACCTGGGTGGACTTCAGCCTCAGCTGGGGCATGGTACACCCTGAGAAACTGCTGCCTTACAGGTCCAGTACAAGTTCTAATAGTCAGTGACAGAGCAGGGCTCCCATGGCCCAAGTACCCCTAACAGCGTCATGCCTGCATTCCTGGAATGCCCCCAAGCTTTGCAGTGCCATCGCCTGGGTTTTGCAATGGCACATGATGGAGCTAGGAATGTGGTCTGCTGTGGATGAGGATCCTGTTCTAACCCAGCCCAGCTCAATGAAACCTCACTGCCACTAGAGAAAAAAAAAAAAAAAAAGTCAAGTTCATGAAAGACCAAGAAAGTTCAAGAAAGACCAAGTAAGTCTAGGAACTTACACTAATAATTGTCAGATATATCCTGTACTTGTAAGACAAAGCAAATAAAATTATAGCAGTTAAACTGAAGAAATCTAGCTGAATGAGGCTACTGCTGTACAAGACTGCTTTAATTGTTAACAAGCCAGGAGTGTGGACTCTCCTTTTTTGTTTGACCTTAGAACATTGACAAAACTGGCTTAAGAAAGTATATTTTGAGAGAAATAATTTATTTGGAGTATGCAGTTTTCCTCTCAGTGCTACAAATAAATTACTAGGTTTCTCATAGGTCACTTAATTTTTCAGAGGCCGTGGCAGTGAAGGAATACTAGGACAAGGGATGATGAGCTAGTTCAAGCTGTGGCTTGACCACTTAATAGTTCATTTATTTCTTCATTCTCTTACCACCCTTCTGCTCATTTATGCCATTTGTTATAAGTATCTTCTGTACTGAGTCCTTGAATAGGTGTGGAGAGCATAGTGCTAAAACAAAGAGGAGCAGGACATTGTTGTCCATTAGTTATATCATAGCTTACTTTCTAGATCAAAATCCTAGAAAAATATATGAGACGTGAAAATAATTAGTGGGTTCAAATTAAATTGTAAAATTGAGGTTTTATCTATTTCCAATTAGTTAAAACATGAAGGATGTTAAAATTTGTCATACTTTTTTAGTTCCATTTGTGAATGTTATCTAGGAAGTTATCTATCCTTCACCTGAAGAGACATTAAATATACATATAAAATATTAATTAAAGCATTTGTGAAATAGAAAAAATAAAAATGTGTATGTGTATATATATAAGGAATATGTGAATATTATCTGTAAGTTCTGATTATAGAATTGTTAGTGTGGCATCAACTTATCTCAAAACAAAATAGAAATTCTTGAATTTATGGACAGAGGACTGGAAGGAAAAAAATAACTGTTTTAATTGATTTTACCTTTTTACTCCTGATTTGTAAATCTGTTTTCACGTTTTATCAGAAAAAAGTTGCTTTAACAATGGGAGAAGTACATTACAAATTTTGTTTAAAATGCTTCATTTTTTAAAATTTCATGGAAATACATATATAAAACAAAACTCAGTGATATATATGTAAAGTAAATGGTCCTGTTTCTCAGATTATTCCCAGTATGATGTAAACTTTTTCTACCTCTCTCTGTGCTCATAGAAGTGATTTTTAAAATCAGTAATAGGAGTGCTGTTTTTTTATTTACGTTTTTCTGTGACAGCTATATTTTAGATACTGTTTTGTTTCAGTAAATGCAAATGTGCCTTTGTAACAGTTATTTTGTGTTCCTTGGCATCAATGAGCCATACTTGTTTCCCATTTATAATTGATCATGTCTTCAACTTCTTGCTTTAATGCCACAGTGTATATCTATGTGTACATATATTCTTGCACGTTTATGTAGATAGTTCTTTTTAGTTTATTGGAAATGGACTTGCCCATTTAAAATTCTAATACATGTCTTAAGTTATCCCTGAATAAGTTTGTTGTTGTAATTCTGAAACCAAAAAAACTTTGAAAACTAAAAAGCTTTTTCATGTATTATTTAGTGGCAGGATCTGATAGGAGGACCTGCATTTATGTTGGGGTCTTGCCAGACCTTTATTATTTTCAGAAAAGTGAATGTTCAGATTGCTGGGTCCTGTCCCAGATCCTGTTAGTAATATAATAATTGTATATGGACCCTTTTTGAAATCAGAAAAAAACAGTTTCAAAACATATGTAGTAGTGGCATTTGGGGATGGCGGATTTTTACCTCTACCTATGCATGTTTTTAGCTGTGTGAATATGAAAATATTTCTTTACCATAAAATTTATGAGTGTGTTAATGTCTAAGAAGTAGATTACCCACTTTATTTGAAATTCAGTTTACCTGAATAGAAATGTGTATTGGGGACTTAGAGAAAAATCCCAAAATAGTCTAGATTTTGTTTAAAATCCCTTAGGAACATTTTTGCTTTGTGGTCTGACCCAAACTCCTCTAACAGCTGGGTTTTCTGTTGTCTGTGGGAAATACCACTTTTTTTTTTTTTAAAGTTCATGGACTTGGTTTTGGGGACACATTCTACAGGAAACAACAGTATCTTGAAATTCGAGTCTTAGTGTAGGAAGGTACTTACAAAAGCAATGTAGAAAATGAGACAATGAGAGGACATCAGTATTATATAGTCTTTCACTCTTGAAATTGTTTTTTGAGTAGAGGGTATATATACTTGTATTTGCATTGACATAAATGCCAATATAATGTGAGTCTATTCGGTATTATTTTGTAGGTTTTTTCTCAGTCATAACTAATTACTGACTTATTTATAATTCTGAACATATATAGTTCAATATTTTTTTCTTCCACATACCTCTAAGGCTGAGGTTGGCATCCTTTTTCTGGGAAAGGGCTAAGGGCTAAATAGTAAATATTTTAGGTTTTGCAGGTCATACAGTCTTTGTCTCAACTACTCAGCACGGCTCTGGCCCAAAGGTAGTTATAGACGTTAAGTAAATGATTGTCTTCTAAAACTTAATTTATAACAACAGATGGTAGGCTGACACCTGTTCCAGAAGTTTTCCTCAGTGGGTTGATAAAATGGGGGAGAGAGGGTTTGTTAAGGGTTCCTTTGACACACACAGATTTTTTTGACTAGGCAGTTTTATTCTTTGTAGTGGTCTCTATCAGGATTGGTTCTGAGTGCCGTTAAGAACTCTATTATGCCAGCAATAGATTGCAGGCTTTTCGCTTTATACAGTAATAGAATACATGTTTGAGCTCTTGGACTCCTGATTTCTTGACTATAAATATATTAACCATCTTAGTTACATGTTATTACTCTGTTTTTTGATTTATCCTAGTTATTTTATTTCTTTGGGTTATTTGATTTAAAAGGTTTAGAGCAAACTAGAAGAAGGAAAGTAAATATAAAGTGAATATAGCAAGTCAATCATCATTTACAGATTTTGTATCAAGTAACTTGTATAAATGATTTTGTTTTACCTGGAATAAAATACCTGATCATAGCTTACATGTCAGCTCTGCTGAAATTTTTATTTGAAAATCTTTCAGACATGAGGAAGAGCATCGACGCCGTGAGGAAGAAATGATCCGACACAGAGAACAGGAGGAACTGAGGCGACAACAAGAGGGCTTTAAGCCAAATTATATGGAAAATGTAAGTAAAATACTAGTTAACTGAAATTATTTTATATTGTCAGGTGAACAAGGCATATTTAGAATTCTTTGGATATTGGTTTATATATTTTTAAATCTTTACGAATTTGTCATGTTTATATTAAACTAATGATTTTCTTAACCTCTTACAGGCAATAGCTTAAAAGTTTCTGAAGATATTTTATAAAAAAGATGTTAAATTTTTCTCAATTTTTATCTTTTTTTAATATATGGTTCTAATATGGTTCTATATTAGAACTCTTGGTAAATCTATCATCTCTACTTGATTGAATTTCAATATTCATTGATAATTCTTTTGGGGCACTTGGCTGGCTCAGTCAGAAGAGCATGAAGCTCTTGGTCTTGGGGTCCTGAGTTCAAACCCCATATTGGGTGTAGAGATGATTTAAATAAATAAACTTAATGGAATGACATAAATAAAAATTCCTTATATTGGAAGATACTAGACAAATACAAATGTAGGCCAGTATGTTCTCATCACCCAACCATGGCAGTTATCGCTACATAGCTGATCTTTTCATCTACCCACCCTTCCTGAATTATTTTTTATTAAATCCCTGACTTTATATGGTTTTGTTAATGTGTGTTTCAGTGTGTATCCCTAGAAAATAAGGACTCTTTTTAAAAATATCTTTGTCATATCTTAAAAATTGTCACTTCTTTAATATTAGCTAGTAAAAGCCCACATTTGCCCAGGTTTTATAAAGGTTTTTATCTTGTTTACAACTGGTTCAAGTTGGCTGACAAATCCAGTGTTTTTAGTCTGTAGGTGTTCTCTTCACCTTTTAAATTTTTTCCTTAATTTTTTAAGAAACCAGACCCTTGTTGTTTCTCACATCCTGGATTTTGTCGAATTTATCCTTGCAGTGATGTTTAACAAGTTTCTCTATCCCTGAATTTCTTTTAAATTGAGCTCTGAGGATTTGGTCTGACTCAAGTTTTTTTGGGAAGGCAAAATGGTAGGGCAAACAAGGATACTTCAGATATGTTAAAATCCCCATGTTCTTAATGTGAACTAACAAGAAGTCTTACTATTCACCTTAGATGAATGCCATTTTAACAGTCATTGTTCTGAAAACTATTTACTGGCGTTTTCTTCCCTAGCTATTCAAAAGTCATGTTTCTTTAATAAAGTTTCTGAGGCTAAAAGTATTAATTCAAGTCACTGACTCTTTTACAGACCTTCTGCCCCCATTCTTCTGTCCCTAGAAAATTTTAAACTTCTTTTCTAAAAAAGAATACACACAGTAAAATACATGCTAACTTGTAACAACCTAACAACAGGAAATTTTTATCTTGGTTACATCAGGTAAATATCCTTTGACTAAAAATTACGTGGCATTTAAATTCAATTAGAGGAGTTTTGTACTATTTATAAATTATACTAAAGGTTTAATTTAATTGATTTTTAAATTCCATTACCAAGTTAGTTGAGTTTTCAAGCATCGCACATTTTCTAATTTCTAGCATTTCCAGCGTCATTTTGCAGTTCTCTTTTTCCTACTTGGATACATAGTCTTTGCTTATGATGTATTTTAAATGTGGTCTTAGGTCTTTTGGTTGTTAAATGGGAACATAAATCTGTTGGATTTATCAATGTGAGGATATTTAATGATGTTATAAAAAGTATGTGGAATTAAAATTTTTTGGTCCATATTTTGAAAACTAGTGACTAAGTTTTTATTTTCAAATTTAATCAAGATATAAACCACATATAATACATTTCCTAGGAAAACTTTATTTTGTTCCATTGAGGATTAGGAAATTCTTCCTTGTCCTTTTATGTACCTGAACATTTCTTTTCCTAAAGTGCTTGCTTATAGTCAGATTTGGTGGAATTATCTTTCTTACTTTTTTTTTGGCATAAATTTTGCATTCTTGCAGCATATGTGTAGCTATTTGTAATGTCATATACATAAATAATTTTAGGGGACTAAAAGTAAATGATTAAGTAAAATGTATTCTCCTGTTACATTTAAGTTGGCTATATCATAAATTTGTTTGTAGACTCTTGATTCTTTGAAATTATTTCATAATTTTTTAAAAACATACCAGTGTTTTTTATATTTGTTCAGTGGCATTTAATATAGGTATAATTAATGAAGGACAGATTTAATTTTACTTTTCTATTCAAAAATTATTTGGAAATGTTGCTATAATTTAAAATTGAAATACTGCAAATTCTTGTTTTAATTTTAAAACATTTGTATGTTTAAAATTAATTTTTTGGTGGGTAGAATTTTACAAATTACCGATGAACTTTGAGACTAGATGAATTACATATTTAAAATATTCATGGTGGGTTTATTAAAGCATTTCAAAAATAGATCATTTATTGTTTCACCAGATTATACTCTTAGAAAATGTAGATGATATATTTTAATATTAAGATATCTTTGTTTTCAGGTAGTTAAAGTATAAGTTGTATATTTGAAGCATTGTAAGATTAATTTGGCTGGAGCAGAAGTCAGCAAACTATAGCCTAGGACCAGTGCCCAGTTTCTACCACTCTACCACAGAGCTAAGAATGGTGTTTACATTTTAGAGAGTGATGGATAAGGAAAATAAGACAATATTAGATTATCTGTGACTCAAAAACCCCAAGGTACTTACTCTTTGACCCTGTACAGAAGAAGCTTGCTAAACCCTGGGCTGGAGAGTTGGTGCTAGGTTTTTTTGTTTTGTTTGTGTTTCTGTTTTTAATTAATATTCTTATTAGGCCACAAAGTTACTATATTCTTAATTTTCTGAAGAGGAACCATACTTAAAATAGTATGTAACAAAGGAATTAAATTTTTAGGGGAAATATAGTCTTTGCCAGATTTTGATTTTTTGATATTAGAAATTATGGATAGACTAAAGTTTTTCATCATTTTGGTATCAGTTTTATTTGGTTCCTAGCTTCATAATGCTTGTTACTATAAGCTAATGAAGCACTATAGAAATGTTAACAAAAGTTCTTTATAGGTCTTGACCGTTTTGTGTTAATAGAAGAAACATTGAGGTAATTGTTGTATCAGTTATTCTTTATTTACTTTGAAAACTGTCTTTGCAAAAAATTGTTAAATTTAATGTTTGTTTTTGTTTCTAAAAGCTTTGAAATTAGGCCTTCTTATGTGCTTTCTCTTTTTTCACTGTTCAGTTTAAAGGGAGGAATCAAATGGTAAGTGTTCAGCTTGCCCAGGTAGTAAGAGTAATTAGTATAAAGCAGATTTACTTGGTTTAAGATGCCACCTCTCATTTCTTTCTAATATTCCTATTAGGAATATTCCAACAAAATAATAGTATGGACTTTGAAGTAGAAAATAAGAACTGATTTCCATATTTTGTGTCTTGAAAAGTAATTTTTTTAAATGTAATAAAATATGAAGGAAAACATACATCATGTCTGCTCATGGTTTTCTTTGTTAGCCTTCAACTTTATCATAATTTAATGACATGGATATATTTTTAAGTGTTTTAAGGATATGTCAGCACCGCATCAACTAGAAGTCATTTTATTTCATACCTTATTTCTTAGAAGTCAAGCTCTTTGATAGCTCTGGTAATTATAAATAAAACATGTTAATTTTCACTTGTAGCATAATGTGTTTTTGACAGCCATAACAATGTATATATTTTTATGCTGTGTCTTAAATACATTTAAGTTTATCTTTACTTTTACCATACTGTAGAGTGTAATATTGAACCATTTTCTTGATAGTACTTATTGGGTTGAAATTTTCTATTTACCGCAATTTTAAAGCTTTTGGACACATCACAGTAAGTTACAGTGTTAGTGTAAAAATGTATGAGATTATCTCTTATGAATGTTTGTGATTTTTTTATTAAGTTGCTCCACTTACTCTAGATGAAGTAGTTTAAACATTTTAGTGCTGCAGTATACCAGTCTTTCTGTGGATTCAGTTTGCATTGGAGTAAAGTGGAGATTTTAATTTTTTTTAAAGCAGTTTCTTAGAGTAAGCTTTGCTTTCTTGGGAAAAATGATGATTTTATAACAACATCTAAATCTCATTCTAGCTTTAGCAGTTGCATCGAGTAGTTATAAAATACTTTGTTTAGGTAAATTGGGGCAGTGTTTATATGGGATGCTGTTTTATTTTAAAATTTCAGGAGTTTCCTTTTTTTTTTTTAGAAGTTTGAATTTGATAATGTTTGCTTTTTAGTGAATAAAAGAATAGCCCTTCAGATCTGTTTCAAAACATATACATGAATTGATACTGAAGAATTTTTACTTTTGTTTGAGTAGGTGGGAATAGCCCTGGATGCTTAAACACATGTGCATAATAAACCTGGAAATAAATGTATATTATATGCTAGGGCAGTAATTTGATTCAGTTATGTTTCTTTGTCAGAGTAGTTCCATTGTAGCTATCCAGTATATTATATAGTGAGGCCAAGACCATTAAGGCGAAGCAGCCAGAGGCTAAGGGTGTAATGCCTCTTCCAAGGTAGTGTTTTTCAAATAGTGCATAATAAACCCTCAGGGAGGTTTTTAAAAACATAGGTTGTTCACCTGAGGTCTCCAACCTACAAACTGATTCATTTCATGATTACAGGAGAATCTGATACATTCTCCATTGATCACATTTTTGGCTAAATTTAGTAATTTTCAACCTGTGTAGCACATCTTTTTGAACTTGAAAAATGTCTGAGTTCAATTCATCAAATATTTTTGATGCAGTGGTTCTGAGTTGGAGCCATAGAATCTGCATTTTTTTTTTTTAATTAAAGATTTTATTTTTTTGTCAGAGAGAGAGCGAGAGGTAGCACAGGCAGACAGAGAGGCAGGCAGAGACAGAGAGAGAAGCAGGCTCCCTGCCAAGCACGGAGCCCGATGTGGGACTCGATCCCAGGACACTGGGATCATGACCTGAGCCGAAGGCATCCGCTTAACCAACTGAGCCACCCAGGCGTCCCTAGAATCTGCATTTTAAGCAACTCTTCAGTCTTGTTATTTTCATTAGCAAAATAGAAGACAATTGGCTGTATCTTGAAATGAGACATAGTTGAAATCTTGAAATAAGAATATTAATAGTTGAATTTTTTATGGAACCTGGGAGTTTGAAGGGAGGGCTCAGAGCCAGTCAACATGGAGGATAGGATTCATACACTTAATGGAAGTACCCCAACATTTTATGTGAATAGTGCTGTGTGGGATTTTGGTGTGACAACTTTTAGTTCAGCTTTCAGCCTATATGTGGAGGAGGTATTGTCTCAAATGATGGATTAACTTTTTGTTTTTTAAGTATTTCATCTAGACTGGGGGTTGACGGACCAGGATAAGCCAGGCCAAATCTGAACGTTGCCTGTTTTTGGAAAGTTTTATTGGAACACAGTTGTGTTTTGTTTTGATTATGGCTGCTTTGTCCAAAAGTGGTAGATTGACTAGTCATGACACAACTGTATGAGACTATATCAAGACTCTTTGGCCTGCTAAGCCTGAAATACATACTCCGTTTCTTTGCCAAAAAAGTTTGCCCACCCCTGGTCTAGGTCCAGTCTGAGAGTTGGGAGTAATCTATAAAAAGTGACTCATGTTAACCAAACTCCAAAGAGTTTGTGAATTAAAATGCAAATTTATTGATTAATATGTTTTTTTTCCAGTGTTTTTAGAAGGCTTATTGAACAGAGCACCTCATATCCTAGAATCAAGGTCCCTGAAGAATCCAAATTAGTGTCCTGAAGGTTTATTGGTAGTCGTGGTTATAAATCAGAGCAAAAGTTAATGGAAGAACTGATAAAGCATCACTGCCCCATAGCTGATTATCTTAAGAGTTTTCAGATATTTTCTTAGTAGAGACATAAAGCATTGTTCTTTCATTTGTTACCCTTTCTTAATCAGTACTGCCAAATTTGGCCTGTTTAATCAGTCTTTTCTTTGTTAGTCTTCTTTCCTGCTTCTTGAGTGGGCATTGTTTCTTTTCTCTGGTTTGATTATAACCCAGTTTTCCCTGATGTGCCATGTACAAAACTCAAAACAGAAACTCTAGGCAGTAATAAAATTTCATTAATAGGTGCTGACACAGAGAACTAACCATAATCATTAATTACTATCGAGTAGGTACAAATATATTTTCTGAAATGATTTTTGAATTTTTGAGAGAAGTTGCCATTTTGTGGTTTCCACCTGGCGATTACTCCTCTTTATATAAATTATTTAGTTCTAACAAATGATTTGATTGTATTGCAGAAGAAGATTGTTTTTTGGAAGTCTAAACACCTGAAGCATTCAAACAAAAGACATACTTCACAAGGAGTTTTTATGGCATCTTTATTATTCTGTGGATATAACCAAAGAATTATTTGCTTTAGGGTTTGGTGTCAGATTTAGGTTTGACTTGCTGGGTAGCTGAGTATACCTCTTGCTGTTCATAATTCTGATATAACCAGAATTGATTATATCAGTTATATTGCAGTGAGTTCCCATATAATGCTCTAGTTGTAACCAGGTTTTTATTAATGTTTTCATTTATTTATTTACTAAAATAATTTAATGTGTTTCTTACAGTGAGCCAGGAACTTTTCTGGATATTTGGGATGGAGCATAATTGGAATTAGACTTGTAGTCAAGTGAGAACAAAAATCTGTAGATGCTTACATTTGTAATGTTTAAATGTACTTTGGAAGTGATCTTTAGGGATTTTGACAACTGAGAGTATTTGAATTGAAGATATGTATCGATTTTAACCAGCTATGGAAATCTTTGATCCTTTCATTTCACTTTGAAACTTCTCAGGACTTTTTTTTTTAAAGACTTTATTTGTTTATTAGAGATCACAAGTAGGCAGAGAGGCAGGCAGAGAGAGAGGAGGAAGCAGGCTCCCCGCAGAGCAGAGAGCCTGATGCGGGGCTTGATCCCTGGATGCTGGGATCATGACCTGAGAGAAGGCAGAGGCTTAACCCACTGAGCCACCCAGGCGCCCTTTCTCAGGATTTTTTAATAGGATTTTTTAATAGGGGAAAACACAATTTTTATTCAGATTGGGACAACTGAATATGGGTACTATTTAAATATGAGCACAATAAATTGCCCAACTATGAATCATACGTAAAAGGTAGTAATAATGTAGCAACTAAATATTGATTTAATCAACTGTGGAAGAACTACACTCAGAAGATGGAAAGAGAAAAATGGGGAGTGGGTGCATATAAGAGAGCTAATTTCTTCAGCTAAATATTTAGATATCTAAAGTAAAAATGTTTTATAAGAACAGTAAAATTGTATCATTTAAAATATGGAAACAAAGTCTATAAAGAGCAGAAAGTATTTTCCTCTGGGAGAAGGAATCAGGAGTAGATGGGAGTGTGACTGAGGACAGATTTTTTTAAAATTACATCTTAACTTTTAAACTATGAGTGTGTGCCTATAAAATTTTAATTAGTTTAGTTACCTTTTTTTTTTATAGCAGGCAGAAAAATGGGCTGGCTCAGGCAAAGCAGGATGGATGGTTGTCCCAATCATATTATAGATAATAGTTTTTTCATTCATATTTAGAAGATTTCCAAATAATTCCAAAGGCAAATGCTTATTGAGCCTGCCTTAAACTCTATACACACTTTATGAGAAGTCACTTTATTGTACTTAATTATTTCTGTGTCCAGTTAATGATTAGTGTCCTTTTTTGTCTTACCTTCCATTAGACTTTCAGAGAGGCTTATAATCAGAAAAATTTCTGTATCTCTTTCCTCCTGGAGAATGTACTCAGTGTATGCATAACCTTCTCTGACTACACACCTCAGCTGTATCATTTTCAGTATTCTTTTTTAATGCTTACAACATTTCATTATAATTATTTTCTGACTTTGTTATCAACTAATTTGCCTCTTTTAATTTTTTGAGTTTTAGAGTCCTGTATTTGTCATATTGTAGTTACTTAGACACAAATAGGGAGAATTAAATAGTTGTTCGATGTCCTGTTTTTCAAATACCAGTCCTGCTCAGTCATATGATTTTCACTCTTTTTTTGGGTCACCGTACTTTGGTATTTATTGAATACTAATGTCTCAGATATTAAGCCTTTGTAGTTTTGAAACATAGGTGGTGTTAAGACTATTGATATTTTTGTAGACTTCATAATGGAATCACGTAACAGTAAATTTTTCAAAAATGGTCAAATAACAATTTTTTTGTTTGGTTTTCAGCACACCTAACTTCATTATTTGGATCCCACTTGAATATCCCATAAGAGTGTTAGACTTACAGGAAGATTTAGAGGTTTCCATTTAGTAAGAAAATTTGGTCACTGTTTTAGTGTTTCGGAACAGAGTGCTGGGTACCTTGGAGGATATAGAAATGAATCAAGCTCAGGGTCAGGTCTTTGAGGATTAGGTGCAGAGTATCTATGTAAAGTATACAGAGATACAGCTATAAAATTTTGAGAGTTTAGAGAAAGATTATCTGCTAGGGAATGTGAAGAGTGCATTGAGTAGCCTCGGCACTGTTGTAGAACTTATTTTGGATTTTTTTTTTTAAAATATGAATGGTTTATTATTCCACTGTGTTGTAGGTATACATCATGTCTTTTCGTTTGAAATGGTAAGTTTTTCTAATCTTTGTTCAGAATGATAAGATCTTTCAGCTCATGTTTACCTTTCTGGAGGGGTTGAGAAGAGGAAAGTCAAGATTGGCAAATAGGAATGTTCAACTAAAGTAAACACTTTTTGAGATGTCATATATAAATGTGATATACATAATGTGAATTTTTAGGTATTAAATTGAATTAAAAAGATTGTAGGAAGACATAAAAATTCAACGTGTTATTTCTGCTTTGTGAATTAACATTATATTTAGAGCCACCCTGAAACAGGAGTTGTTCTATAAGGTGATGATGTAAAAAAAATTTTTTTTAGGTCAGCCTCCATCTAGTATCTTTTGAACTTTGTATTGAGGACATAAAGTTCTGTAGTATCACCTGAAATGCCAGAGTTTTATATCAAATCTGACTAAATAAATGTGAATGTTAATATCTCTCTGTAGTTATTATCTAACTATTAGTGATGGGGTAGGAACTTGGGTTTGTGAGCATGCTCTGCTGATGAAATGTTTTTCTGTTTAAAATTTCAAGCAGTTGAAAGTATATGGGTAAGTCTGCCTATACTTTGTCTTATGATATCCTGCACTATATTGTACATCTTGTTTCATGTTCTCTGTTATCTGGTTGTAAATTTACCAGGTTTCTCACAAAGTAACTTCTTCATTTGGCCAATTGCTTCTTCTTAAAATTCTGCTTTTAAAAATTGATATGCTTATTATAGTAGTTTCTCATAATTGTGTATCTTAAATACTTGGATTTTATTTAGTTACCACTTAAATATTTTTAGAATTATTATAAATGTACCTGTAGCTTTGAGATATCTACTTAGGAAAAACATATAATTTGTTAAAATTTCAAAGTTTCTGGCATACTGCTAAAATAATGTAATACCTAATGTCATTAACAGAAAGATTCCCCATTAAATATATACTTTAATTCTTTATACATCAGAACACATGTGCTTTTGTTTGCTCCTTCCACTGCTTTCTTCTGTTGATGGGGCTAATTTGGCATTTCTTCTTATACAGTTTATATTAGTCCTTTTGTTTCATCTTTCATATCTTAGTCTGACCAGTCATGATAGTTGTTTTGACTTTGGTAAGGAAATGTACTGGTTAAGAGGTTATGGGTGAAGAAATGCAAACCAGTTACCAGTATTATGTGAGCTTTTTGATAGGGTACTATTTAAAATACTGTGTTTGTGGCTGTAGCTAATACCATCGTGGCTGATTTCTTTAAGAGTTTAGGATAAAATAAGTAAATCTGAATAAATATTTCTAATCAGCTTCAATTTTTAAAAGCATCTCTTTAAAGTTTGCCATAACAATTGAAAAGTGATGGTGATAATGATAATTTTGAAAATGTCCCTTGGGTATATGATTAAAAATACTCTTAGTTGAATATGAATTTGTTTAAAAAATTAATTTATTTATTCCCTTCTGTCTCTTGATACATGGTGATTATATATAATTATATTTAATGAATCTTCAGTTAGAAAACCACCCTAGTTACTAAAAAGCTGCAGTTGACAGTGACACCAGCATAATCTTTTAAAGGTACCCAAGCCAGGCTTTAAAAATACATTGAGTGAATATAGATTAAGAGCTACTTGTCTTGAGGTTAATGAATATAGTGAGCTAAGATGTACGTCTCCCTACTTACATTTGTTTCCTCTTACTTCTCATTTTAAATTTAACAAGTAACAAATCTTTATTATTTGTGACTAAAAGAAACATTAAAAATTTTTAATAGGATGCCTGGATGACTCAGTTGGTTTAGCATCTGCCTTCGTCTCAGGTCATGATCCCAGGGTCCTGGGATCGAGTTCCACGTTGGGCTCTGTGCTCACCGCGGAGCCTGCTTCTCCCTCTGCCTGCTGCTCCTCCTGCTTGTGCATGCGCGTGCTCTCTGTCTCTCTCTCTGACAGATAAATAAAATTCTTAATAGACTAATTTTTAGTTTTAGATTCATAGCAGAATTGAGCCGAAGATAGAGATTTCCTATATACCTCCTTCCGCCAACATGTATCCAGAGTCCTTCACTATCAGAATGGCACATCATTATCACCAGAAGAAAACAGTTTATGTTAGGGTTCACTCTTGGTATTGGTCAATCAGTGGACTTTCGACAAATGTATCATGACATGTACCCGTTGTTATAGTATACACAGTAGTTTCACTGCCTTAAAAATCCTCTGCCCTCTGTCTCTTCATCCCTCTTTCCTTCCTAATCCTGGGCAACCACTGATTTCTGCTACTTTCGTTATAGTTTTGCCTTTTCCAGAATGTCTTGTAGTTGGAATCCTATGACACCTGAGGAGAAGCAGGGACACCAAGGGATGGTGAGGATTTCAGCCCTTCCCTCTGTCTCCCCTGTTTAAAGCTGCTGGGATGCTGTGGGTCCAGGAGTTCTGATACAACATTCTGCTTCTCCTGCTTTTTAGGTTTGCATCTGATAAGCAGGGTCGGGCCTGGTTAGTACTTGGATGGGAGGTTTGCATCTGATTGTCACAGACAACTGTGTAAGGGGGCTTCAACCCTGCAAGAAACTCCCAAAGGGAGGCCCGGGGCTCTGCCTTTCAGAATCAGCCTGCATCTGTGCAGGATTCCTGTTAAGTCCCCCCTTCAGTATATATTAGTAGGGACAGACCTGAATTGCTCCACAATCTTCTGTCAGAAATACCTCTAGCTTCATCGGAGCCCCTACCATACAAGCAGAGTTTATTTCTTATGATGGACAGCTACAAGGTAGCACTAGCTTGAGCAGATGAGGGGCATTTATTGTAATGATAAAAGGATGTCTCCACAAATGTGAATCCCACTGGGTCCTAGGAAGGGTCTTGAGGTGGGAGCTGGAAAACCTTCAGGATTTCTCTATGACTCTATAATATATAGCTTTTTCATACCGACTTTTTGGTAATAAGCATTTTAAGGTTACTCTCTGTCTTTTCATGGCTTGGTAGCTTGTTTATTTTTAGTGCTAAATAATGTCTCATTGTCTGGATGTACCAGTTTGTTTATCCATTCACCTACTGAAGGACGTCTTGATTGTTTCCAAGTTTTGGCAATTATGAAAAAGCTGCAGTAAACATCCATGTGCAGGTTTTTGTGTGGTCATAAGTTTTCAACTCCTTTGTGTAAATACCAAGGAGTATAGTTGCTGGATTGTATGTATGTAAGAGTATCTTTAGTTTTGTAAGAAACTGTTAAATTGTCTTCCAAAATGAATATGCCATTTATAATTCCTATCATCAGTGAATGAGAATTCGTATTTCTCTACATCCTTGTCAGCACTATGTGTTGTCAGTGTTTAGGATTTTGGTCATTCTAATTGGTGTGTTGTGGTATCTCATTGTTATCTTAATTTGCAATTCCCTAATGATACATGGTGTAAAATTTCATTTTAACAGTTATAAAACTGAGGAACATTTCCCCAGTACTCAAGGGTGCAGATATCATGGAATGTATATATTCAAATTGAGGGTAAAAAAACCATTACAGATTGTATTTATTGAAAGATTGTCTTAGGTTGCTTAAAACATATTCCCCCCTGCCCTGAGATCTAGTAGTGAATAGTACGTTTTGGAAATTGTTCTTTTTAATTACTTGAAGTAAAAATGTTAAGCATTTTTGCTTAACATTCTCAAGCATTCTCTGTTGATTATGTTTGAAAGTTTGCATGCTATTATTTGTATTAGTGGGAACATGTCTTCCCTTTTTAGTGTAAAATTACTTCATTTCTGTTAAGAAAAGATTACTTTGTTGATGCATATACCCTTCATTATTAGAACTTTTTAAATGAGTGAATAATTTCTTGGCAAAGAGGCCTACCTTTTATTTTGAATTTTTTTCTTTATACCCATTTTCTTAATATTTCATGTAATTGATTTTCTTTCATTTTTTACTCCCAAATACCCTGTTTGTTAGATAGTATTTCAGCTGCTAATTAATTTCTCTCTTGAAAGTTAGATTAGCTATCTAATAATCTTTATTCTTTTATGTAAACTTTTCTAGTGAAGGAAAGATATATTTTCAGGTACTAAATATAATTTATTTTTAGAAATTCTTAATTATAAAAAGGTTGAGTCTTGTTACTTCCCAGAACTTAAAACATTTCTTTAGAATTATACTTCCCTTAGTAGATTTAAATGTTCTCTATCAGTGTTTTTATATCAGGAATTTTGGCATTTTCTTTATCAAGACACTGAACCTAGATGGTATGTGGTGATCCTTTAACAATCCCTTGGAGGCTTTTTCAGAAATGTATGTGAAAGATCTTTACAAATTAAAGAATATAATGATCATGGTCATTAAGACTGCATTCATTCAAACAGGAATTTACATTACTCAGTGTCAGATGAATATATCTTTATCATTGATTGCAAAATGTTTCAGTTGATATGTTAAATCATTATGTAGTGCACTTTTCTAAACCTTAGGCATTCATATTATACTTTATTTTAGACTCACCTTTGTGTGTACCATGTGAATCCTTTAAATTTGGTTATCTAAAAAAAAGAAACTACAGTATCTTTAAGTTCACAGGTTGATATTTTGAGTATGATACTAGTATTAAAGGAAAATAACCTATTCTACACAAAATAATGTGAAGTTCTTCGCTGGTTTAGTTACTTTACATTAGTGCAGATTTTCTGCTTTTATTTCCATGAATGAATACTGACTAGAACTTAAAAGCATTGGTTCTTGAACTTCTTGGTTTTGAAATTTTTTTACACTATTAAAAATTATTGAAGACCTCTTAAGAGCTTTTGTTTTGTTTTGTTACACCAGTATTTACCTTATTAGATAAGAGAGAAAGTTGAAAGAAAATGGGTAGTAGTGGGAACACTGGCTTCACTTTACATGTTTGCAGATTTCCATGACGTTCCATTTTAACGTAGTGGGAAGAGTGGTATTGCTTTGTTGTTTTGTAAATTTGCTTAATGTTTGGCTTTATAGAAATGGCTGGCTTCCCATATTTGCTTTTGCATTCCATCTTTTGCAGAATGCTCTTTTGATTAAGGTGCATGAAGAAAAACCAGCTTTACTTAGATAAGTAATTAGTAAAATGGAGACGAGTATCTTTTGACCTTTTCAGAGAATTGTACCTATTTTTGTCTTCATTGCATTACAATCTCTTGTGCTACCTTGAATGGATTTTTTTTTTACCCATATACGATTTTTGTGATGTCATATACCAAACATTAGAAAAATACTGATCCATCGAGTTATGTGCATCTTCTAAATTTTAATATAGTTTATTACACAGTATTAAAAACAAATCACATTTCTTAATATCAGCCACTAATCTTGTCAGAAAATGTCTGCCAAATGCTGTCCCAAAGTGTAACATTCCTCTGATACCTTTTGTAAGCCAAAATGGCATAAAATGAAGAAACAACTACCGTTAATGTTCATGTGAAAAAATTTTGGAGAGTTTCTAAACCCAAATTACAACTCTTAGACCTCTCTGATAGCTTAGTATACATCTTGCTACTGATCCACAAAATAAATCTAGATAAAGCACATATGTTCACACACAGTTCAAAGCTATGACAGCTTGATGATGAGAGGCTAAGTATAGTTCCCAGGGAAGGTGCTTGGTAGCACTTTTTGCTGCTCTAGATTTGTGCTGCCTCTAAAATTGCTTGCTACAAAACACACTGAACTTTATATGTTCACTTTTTGCCTTTTTCCATAGAAGAAAGAATCCCTTTTTGGTTTGCAAAAGCAGGTACTACAAATGTAGGTCTTTCATAAAAGCCAAGTGGCATGATACACCTTTAGAAAAACAAGGGATACCTGTACACAAGTCAGTAATCATAGTTTGTCAGATGCTGTCTTACTTAGTTTACAACCCAATCATATGAATGTTTTTCTTGAAGAACCATTCTTGAAGAATGGAGCAGAAGTGATTTATGTATATATCCTGTTTTGCATAGATTATTAAAAAGACATGTAGGGATTCAATAAAAATAATTCTAACTGCTTCATCTACATATTCTAGTTGAAATTTTAAAATTAGTTCTTTGGGCAGACAACCTCTGCTGTCCCGCCCGCTGCTCCCTTGCAACAATGATAGTTACTAGTAAAAATTGAATATAAGTGCCTTAATTTTTGCTCAAATACCAAGATTTTTGCCTCCCAGTTGCTTGTACACCATCCCTACATATGTTGATAGACTGAAAAGCCCAATTAGATCATAATTTTATAATTGTGTTCTAATGTTTAGTAAGACATGAAACAGTTTTGAATTTGTGCACTTCCCGAAAGGGTCTTGTGGACTCAGTACTCTGCCAGCCACACTCTGAGATCCATTGTTTTAATGAAATGCTGCTTTGATATGTGGTTCTGGAAATCAGTCATACTTTCATTGCTTTTTTGGTCAGGTGTGAATTGAAGCATACTTCAGTGACAAGCTGAGGAATACATATATATAATTCTTTTAATGGAAAGGCACAAGTTGTGAATGAAAATAACTAAAAACCTTGCCTTTTGTTAGGTTTTGTTAGAATCCTTGAAAAAAATGAAGGTGTTTTGTGAAGGTAAAAACTTAAATGAACTCTATTTTGGCAGAATTTTTATGTCAGTTCAACCTTGAGTAAGTTATTTAACAGTGCTTGTACCTCAGTTTTATGATCTCTAAAATAGGGTAACAGAAGACCTACTTTATAGAGTTGCTGTGAAGAATAATTGAATTAATTGAATCATTTAAACCAAGTTTTCAGTTTTAATCATAGCTTTGTTATCTTATTGCAGTGTAGTCTTATCAAGATTTTGTTTACATTTAAGTTGTTTCATGTCAAATCGTGACTCTTAATATTTGGTAAAGTAGTAAAGCATTAAAATTCGTATTCCAAAAATACCATGTATTTTATGCACCAGTTCTAATTTCAGATATTAGAATTCATTGAAGTGAGGGTCTTGTATAATGCCGTGTATTGCTTTTTGGGTGGGTACACAGTTAATAGTGAACTTTCTCCTTACCATTTCTCCTAACTGATACTTGATAAATAAAGTTAAATGAGAAGTACTGTCTTAATTTTCATTGCTAACCAGTACCATTAAATATAATCTCTGACCTTTGCATTTTACTAGAAGTATGTAGCAGTGGATTTTTAGAAAATGACAGTAATCTTAAGATACAGCTAGAAAGTTGAAAAATTCTTTTGCTCCTTCTAAAATAGTTTTAAAAAATCTATCATCTAATTATACCATCTCTTTTTCTTAATCTTAATGTGTGAAGCTATATAAAACAGTACTCAGTAATTTTCTTTAAGGAAACATCAGTATTAAAGAAATTGAGCGTATATGTATCTAATGAAAAATGCTGTATTATATAATATGTGTTTTAATGCAGTGATGTGGTACATTAGCATGGATTTTGTAAGACATTCTGATTATTTCATTTAAAGACATTTTAGAACTGGAAAACCAGTTGTTTCTTTTTTTAAGATTTTTATTTTTAAGTGATTTCTACACCCAACGTGGGGCTCAAACCCACAACCCCGAGATGCAAGAGATGCATGCTCTTCTGATGCCCCTGGAACCAGTTTCTAATAGAGCTTCAGAAAGGAAATGTAATGGCCATTGTTGAATAGTCGATTTAAAAAACCTAAGTCTTGGGGTGCCTGACCGGCTCAGTCAGTAGAGCATGTGACTTTTGATCTTGGGGTCATAAGTTAGAGCCCCATGCTGGGTGTAGAGATTACTTAATAAATAAAAGCTTTTAAAAAAAAAATCCATAAATGTATTTGGCATATTAATCTCTTCAGAATTCTATTAATGAAGAAAATAGAGTAATAGAATAGTTTCTTTTTTAAAGTACTAAACTTCGTGAATAATAAAGCTAAACATTGTTATTCTGGAAAATTGTAGGTGCAGATGAAATTATCAGGAGATAATAAAAACATCAGATCCCTTTTTGTTCCTACCAGTGAATCACAGGCATGCATCCATCTCCTTTCTTTGTTCCCAGCAGTGAATCCCAGGCATCCAGTTAGGATGTCAGAATATTTAAGGGGGATTTGAAAATTGAAGTCTCAATTGAAAACTGAAGTCTCAAACAATAAGATTATCATAATTACCTTTTGTTAGTGGTTAGATACTGCATCCTTCTTTCATTGTTAAGGCAAATCCAAAAGTAAAAGTTAAACCCTTGTTTACCATGGTCGAAAAATCGTGTATTTTACTGTGGTGCTGAAATGGAACCAGCTTTTCCATAACAAGTATCTGCTATAAATAATACCTGGAAGGTTTTGGACATGCTGAAGCAGTCTGCATTTTATCAGGTACTGGTGATGAGGAAATGACAGCTTGGTTTGATTTATTGATGGTAGTGTCAAGTTTGATGATAAAATAGTATTTTCCATATGACTTTATCAGAAATCCATCCTATGAAATAGTCTAGTTGTTTTGCTAGTTAGTATCCATCACTAACCAAATGTTTTATGAGAAGAGACAAATTTTAGTTTTAGGAAAGTTTAAAAAAAATAGCTTTGAGAAAATTTGGTATTTATGTTTTTTACATAATTGACAAACATTTCTTCCTGATGTTATGTGATTTATTTATTTTTTTTAACCACAGCTTCATTAAAGGTTACATTTTGAGGCATGCCCATTAGCTTAGATATGGGCAGTAGATATGGGTTTAGTGGCATTTATCTACCATATACCATAGACTTCTACTTCCTCTTTTTCCCAGTGTTTTACACTGGTATTTTATATTCTTAAGTGGAATTTTAAGCACATTTTAATAAAATTGCTTTCAAAAGAAAAATACCTTTTTAAGATTTAGACATTTCTACTTTGTGTCAAAATGTGTTTTATGATTGCTGCGTTTAACACACTGGTCTGATAATGGAAGAGATCATAAAAGTGCAAGTTTGAATTACAGAATGTGGGGTAATTTCACCTAGAGATTTCATTGAAGTCAATTCTGTATAACTACTGTTAATAAATGAGTTTTTAGAAGGAGTTGAATTTTACTGAAATTTAAAAGTTTGTCATTTGCATGACCTTTTGTATCACAGTTAACCTCAAGAGCATTTTGTTTCAGAACTTGCTGACTGTAATAACACTTTTATTTAGATTTCAAAGTAAAACCCTTGTTCAAATAAAGGAAGCAGTGTTATGTTGAACTTTTAATAATTGTGTGTTGTGGAGACTTTTCATGGCAAATCTTTAGGTCCTGGGTGAAAAACAGTGCTCAAGTATTTGAATAAAAATGCAAAGGTGGTGCTCGCTTTGGCAGCACATATACTAAAAAAATATGCAAAGGTGTATTAACAGTGAAAATTGTCTATATAACTTTATTTTTGGCATACTACCCCATAGCTGTTTGTTTTGGATGTTTGAATACATTTGAATGTAAAAGGGGTAGTGGTCATTTTTGTTTTAAGACAAAATTTCCTCGTGGAAGGAAAAAAATAATTGGCCCTGGTGGTTATTAATACTAGATTTTTCCTTTTTGGAGTCTAAGCATATGTCTTTGCTCTATTGAATATTAAACACATTCTGTGGTAGATTTTATGTAATTTGACACATTGATAATCTAGTAGTATAAACTGAGTGCTCTAAGCACTGTGGCATATCAGACCTGGAAGACTGAAGTTTCTTTTCAGTGTTCTTACTAAGTAAGTCATGTTGGAAAATTTTAATTTTTTAATGGAAAGTGATGTCCCAATTTATTCTTTTCTTTTTGATTTTTTAGATGGGAAATGTAAAGTCATAAGATCGATAGGTTGACTGTGACAACTATGCTTACTTACAGAGAGAACAGGAAATGAGAATGGGTGATATGGGTCCCCGTGGAGCAATAAACATGGGAGGTAGGGATTTGAAGCAAAAGCCTTCTGTAACTTGTAATTCTTTGGGGAATTGTACATGCTGTTTGTGGTATCTGCATATCAGTAACAAACTAAAATTTGGAACCAACACTTGTAATGATGAAATTTCTTAAATTAAGTTGAAAAAATACAAGTATATTGAAAATAATATGCTAAGGAAGAATTTTGTTTCATTGAAGGCTAAAAGGTATATTATGTTTTAATAGACTTAATGAAAGGAACCTGTAACCAGGTTTTGATAAAACCTGAAACCTGTTCAGTCATTCCATGGTGTAATGCATCTATTTTGCATTTTTAAAAAATCAAATTTCATGCTTTCAAATTGGCTCTTTTTACCTTTCTTAGAAATTTTGATAGTTTCTGAATTTGTAGGGGTTTTAAACTTCTTGAGAGTATTTTACAAATTTTTATTGCTAAGGTAACGTTTTGTGTAATTAGTTATTTTTATTTATTTTACTGAATGTTTAGCTTATTTTGCCCTCACCTACCATATTGTGCACAAAAGTGCACTGTTGGGAGGCATCTATGACATGTCAAGAAAATTAGATGCGTCTTATGCATCTGGGCTAATGCATATCTTTAGAGTTTATGTAAAGTTTTGAAGAAAGTACCTACATTAGCTTCTCCTCTATTGAGGGAAACAGTAAATTTGAAATGTCATACACTTAAAAATTAGATAAATTTTTAAAATATTTGTTCCATATTGTCCCACAGAAGCTGTCACAAAATTGAAATCTTTACATAACTCAAAGTGTACGTATTGTAAAGATTACATTACCATTAGCATGTAGTACTTGGAATATATAGTGTATGGAGTAAAAAAAAGTAATATGTGGGATGAACATTTTCTGTGATCTACCTTTTTTCCTCCAATTTCTCATGCAATTTATTTGCTACTTCCAATCAGATCATCTAAAATTGTTTATTGCCATTTATTTTGTCATTTTTCTTACCTGCCAGTTAATAAGCATCTCTGGTATACAAAGGAAGCATGATACATGACCCTTACCTATAAAGATCTTAATTTGAAATTAGTTATGGATACATAAATTAATTGGTGAACAAAGAATACATAAGTTCTGTAGGTACAGTTGTAGGACATAGGTTATAGAGACACAGTTGAATATATGTTAATGTACAAGTACTTCAGTTTTATTATGTCTTTTAAAAATAAGTTGTAGAATAGTGTATAATATACAGATGGTTTATTTAAGCGTTATAAATGTGAGGTTATGGATTGTAGGTACTTTGAAATGCCATTATAATTATTAGATTGTCATTAACATTAGAAGCAGATGAAATATTTCTGATGTTGCCGAGACCTTGGAAACATTCTAACTGACTTTTAGTTAGCAACTTTATCAGAAGAATAATGAGAGTATACCTTTAGGTTTCTTAATTAGTTAGGAATTTAAGAGAACTAAAAATTTTTATGGCATTTTATTTCATCAGAGAACCATATTACAATTGAGCACTTTCTCAACTCACCTTAAGTCCAGTCCATTTAATTTTCTCCAATATACATTTTATTCAATCCGAGACCTTGTCCTGATGGCTTGCTAGAGTTATGAATCATTACCATGCAGTTGAATGCCACTGTTGAATCAGTAAATTGTCATATTCTATCAAGTTACATTGCTAGAATGTGGCAGTAGATCTTCTGGTGTATCACCAGTGTACTGCCGAGTAAAACATAGATTATAAAACTGTTTGCAGGGGGCCAGATAATTCTAACATTTCTTAGATCTTTAAATTTAGTTTAATTATAGCTGTGTGATAGAAATCTTAAATTACTAGAAATAAGACTCTACTGATAGTTGGAAATGTTATTTTGATTTATTATACCCATATTTGTATAGTTAAATTTGAATCTTGCAAGTGTAAAAATTATATTTTATTAAAAAGAGAAGAAAAGCCTAATCCTTGATCTGTTCTTTTTAGGGAAAGTTAAGATTCCTTATTGATAGTGTCTCCGTTCTTCCTCATTTCCATGTGGGACATGTCATGGAATTCTAGTAAAAAGTTTTATTTATAGCTATGCTAAGGGAATGAAATATTCTTCGATAGTTACAATGTTCAGTTTGTTAGCAAGAACATTTTGGGGTTAAGGGAAATACTTTCTTCCCATGAAGTGGCTAAATTCCCGAGGATTGGGCTGAGAAAGTATGGTAGGCTGTATATTGCCAGGGACTGGTAGGGCAGTAAGACTTTTTCCTCCCAGTTGTTCCCTGGGTCTTATGGGTCAGTCTTATGTAGAAGTCAGCTGCATTTGGTACTGTATAGAGTTCTGAGTTTGAATGAAATTATCATCTCCTGTTATAATGTGTTTTTGAGAAAATGAGTTCTGAGGGTTATAAAATTGACCTATAGAATGAAACACTAGAAGAGAACTCTTAAGTTGGAGTTTGTCTGTTACGAATTTTTAATGAAATAAAGTATGAGTATTTTAAAAATAAAAAAAGTTCAAAGAAGATTCGTTAAAATGTTGTATTTGAAGTCATTATAAATACAATATTTCAGTTCAAACGTTATTGGAATTAACATGAGGTTGGGTGGATATCTTTGATGAAAAAATTTGAAGTAAATATGATTATCCCCATTTCTAGAATTTTTACTATGTCGAAAAAATTCAGATAGCTCTGTTAATGTTTATATTTGCTTTTAAAAAATAAGCTTTGTCATGATGGCTCTTTTCAGTTGTTCTGCTTAGATTGCCTATTGCTGTAATGTTTCAAGTTAAAAAATAGTACCTCCTACAATTTTGGAGTATGTTCAGTAACTTACATTAAAGTCAAGAGGTTAGTTTTAGTGAACTTTATATACATACTTATAGTTTCCAAGTGCTAATCCTTTGCTGTTAATTTAAGCTGGTAGAATATAGTTACCATTGTAAGAGAGTAGTTTGTTAAAAAGCAGACTATAGCAAATAATACTCATGTTTTAAAAAAACTTTGAAGCTTTGACAGTCTCTCATATCCTACAATAACTGACAGTTCTCTCATTTGTTTTATATACATTTGGTTTGGGGTTGAAAATTCTATAGTGTAGGTAATGCTCTATTATGGAGTAGATAAAATTAGGTGCCCTGCTCTCAAAGAAGGAAGTGATTTTGATAATAGTCTTGTTATATAGTTTGCATAAGTATTGTTAAGTTTTTAATGTTTACTAAACTAAGATAGGACAGCTCTAAGTATAGATTGTTTTGCGTAGATGCATTTAGCCCAGCACCTGCTGGTAACCAAGGTCCTCCTCCAATGATGGGTATGAATATGAACAACAGAGGAACTATACCTGGCCCACCAATGGGTCCTGGTCCTGCCATGGGACCAGAAGGAGCTGCAAATATGGGAACTCCAATGATGCCAGATAATGGAGCAGTGGTAATGTATCATAAACATTATTTTGATTATATTCAGTAATATATACTTTTCTGCCCCAAAGGTAACTTCACACTTAACATAATTTGGCATCATTTGTTTTGGCAGTAAAGGTCAATATGCAGTGAAGAAAACGTAATTTTGTGAAGTTATATATTGACTTATGAGAGGCAATTTTTATGTATAACAAGAGTTAATTTACCATTCATGGTGTGCTTTTGTACTCAAGTATATGGCAGATACATATTAATTACAGTTATTTTTATATTGCTTTTAGTGTGTATCCACCTCTTAGTATTCACTGTAAAGGCCAAGTATTTTAAGATTGTGTTCTTTTCCTGTGTGGACTCCTTACCTTTGGTGGGGAATGAAACTCCAGAATGTGTGAAAACAGGTTTTAATAAACACTTTTAATGAAAAGATCACTTATGATTAATTTCAGGGAACTTTTTTTTAACTATAAAATGTACATTAAAATTTTAACGTGTATTTTCAGTTTACATTTTGCAGTCTTACAGAATTACTCATTTTATATTTGTTACAAAATTTAAAAGCATACAGTTTATGTTGTCTTGGTTTGACAGTGTGAAGATATCTTTGTGTGGGTTAAATAATTATAAAAGCAAAATTTGTCAGTACTTATTTTTTTTGAATATCAGTTGCAAGACTGGTAACTTCTCTCATTTTCCTTGAAGTCTATCACTATTTAAATGAGGCTCTTGGCAGAACATTTTCTCATTTGGTTTTTGTTAATGGTTGTTCTAAATAATATTTAGAAAAGGAAGATTGGTTATTTGTATGTTTTGAAAAGGCAGTTTAGTTTTGGAATTACCACAACAGGTGTTAAGGCGCCATTGCTGCTAAGAAAGAAAAAGCACTGCCAATTAAATTCAGACATGCCATGAACTATAAATCCATACTGTTTCAGAGGTGTTAAAAGTGAATGTGCATCTTAGAATTGATACAGTGTTTCATCATTTTAAAAGTTATTTACTTTAATGTAGTCTTTTTTAAAAATTTGGAAAAATTAGACATGGCAGCAGTTTTTTTTTTTTTTAAATCAGTGTTTGTGTACAGAGATAAAAAGGCAGTGCCATAGTATCTACTATGATTAGATGGCACATGATATAATTAGTGTACTTGTTTCCTTCTTTGGAGGCTTTATTTTATAGTAAAATGTCTGAAAGCTAAGTAAAAACTTTTACTACTTTGGTTAAGTTTTTCTGTAGCATATAATCAATTATCTGTAGTAACTTAAGAGTAATATTATCTGGCCCATTTTCCCACACCTCCCCCTGAAATTGTAACCTTTATTTGAATATCACTCTTGGTCTTTTTCACAGTGACATTTTACTACTGCATGTAGGGAGTTCTGGTCATCCTTTGAGATTAACATATGTTGTTATTGTAAAGTTTTCCAAAGGATAAGTTTCAGATATTTATTTAATTGTGCTATTAGTAGTACATATTAGTAAACTGTCAGTTTTTAAAAACTGTATCCGTTTTCCCATTAATAGTCTTTCTGGAAAAACACCTCAATGGTTTTAATGCTGAAATTTAACTTTTTGTACTAGTACTTTTTTTGTTACAAGCATTACTGTTGAAATTTTTAAAATGTTTATTTTTTCAATGTGATGCTGCTCCCCAGTTTTACCTCTTTGATTTTCAAAAAAAATATTCTTTATTACACAGCACAGTATAATCTTTTAAAAAGAGAGATCAGAACAGTATTGTAATACTGATTAGGTTTAAATGGCACTCGCTTACTTCTTAAAATCAGTCCTTTTTTTCATGAAATTGGGGCATAGCATTAGCAATTGTAACTCTTCAGATGCTTTTTTTTTTTTTTTAAACGTAGTAACTAATTAAATTGCTCCTTTCTTCCTTCTATGTGTGATCCTGATTCTGCTGGACTTTCTGCTGAACTTCATGACACCACCACTTGGGATTTTGCCAATTTTTCTTGTCACTTACATTTGGCGTGTTCCAAATGGACTTCGTATTTATTATGTGATATTATAGCACAATGATAGATTTCCTCAAGGACCATCATCTCAGATGGGATCACCTATGGGGAGTAGAACAGGTTCTGAAACCCCTCAAGCACCAATGAGTGGTGTAGGTCCTGTTAGTGGTGGTCCTGGTGGTTTTGGTAGAGGAAGCCAAGGGGGCAACTTTGAAGGCCCTAATAAGCGTCGTAGATATTAAACATTATTTCATTCCTGGCTACTAAGAGAAAGAAAAACCTCAGTGGTATGCCTTTACACTTTTACTTGTTACCTGGAAGAAATGGTTTTATTGTTAATGTATGTAGACTTTAAAGTTTTTCTTTTGTAAAACTTGAGGTTTTTGTATTTTTCTTTATTCATACATAAGCTTTGTAGATTAGAATGGTAATGATGATGCTCATCATTGTGAATGTTAAAATGTGTTTGTGACTTTAGCTAAATATAAGTATGCCATAGAACTGTGAAGTCTATGTAGTTACTTAATCTCAATAAAGAAATCATTTTGGATAATTTACAAATGTTATTAGTAGTATTCTCTCATAGTTTTACTAAACTTCGCTGTAACGGTAATCCTTTGGTTGCTTTAATTAATCCCAACGATTTAAAAATGAAAATGATTTTCTGCGTTTTAGTTTTTGCAAGTAGCACTGAAGATAGAAGCTTAGTGAAAGCTAATGTCAGTAAGGGGTGGATAAAAATAGTACATTGGGGAGGGATGTGGGAATGGGTTTACATTTGTATAAAACCATGATGTTCTTTCTGTGAAATCATTTGCTGTCTACATTTCATATAGATTCTGAATATTCAAATATTCTGAGAAGGAATACTAAGGATATCTTTGTCCTGTGCTGATTTTTTCAAATAAACCTTTTGAATCTTGGAAAAAAATGTTTGGAGGCACATCTCTTTTGCTTTTAAAATTATGTCTATTTTTAATCTTACCTGCCATTATTTGGTGTCAGTATCTAGATCTTACCCTTTTAATTTTCTTTTAAAATCAAAAAATACTGTTAGGTTGGACGTTAAAAGAGGATTTGGTGCGATTTAGAATTGGGTATTTCTTGAGAATATTTACAGAAGTATTAAAGATGGATTAACTTTGTAGTGTTGTAAATGTCTTCCTATAGTTAGGTAAGTCCAGTAAACTTGTCTGACAGGCTAGTTGTGTTTGTTTCCAAGGAATACAGTTCAAGTGGTGATTTAAAAAAAAAAATTAATTTGAGAATGGCTAAGGTCATTGGAATCAGATTAGTTCCTTCTGCTGTCAAATACATATTTTGAAGTTTGATTTTCAGTACTAGGAATAAACTGATTTTTATCTCATTATAATTGTTATTCTAAAACAAAGTCCTTGCTATATTTAAATTTTTGTATGTTAGCCATGTTTAATTTAAAATTATGTTTAAGGAACTATATATTTACATTAAGCCACAAATCTGATGCATCAGCTATTAATCATAACATAGTTATTTCTCACATTTCAGTGTGTTACTGTATCATGCTTTTAGCATTTTCATGAAAACTATTCTGTTTTGAAATGAACAGTATGTAAAAATTAACTTGTTTTTGCATGGTATTTGTTCATGCTGGAAGGCATACTTTGTAAAAAAAAGAAATTCAGTTAATTTAAAATCTTGCATAAAAGCAGTTGTAAAGCAAAATTGAGATGCATTCTTTTGTAACATTTTTCTTTTGTACTGTTTCACATATTTTTTAGACAGCTGTATGGATAGAATTATTTTCTAAAATTTGCAGTATTCATAGGCTTTTGTTTTTTGGTAAATACTTGAAAACATGATTTGGAAGTTGTAACTAATAGTCAAAAAAGATTGTTCTCATCACATTTTCCACATGTATGATGAGTTGGCAGGGAGTGGAATTTAATTAATTGCGGCATAGGGAGTTTTAACATTATAATTTTTAAATGATAGCTGTTGCACCTAAATACACCTTTCCTATCATCTATATTTTTATTCATATAATCCCAGGTAATTGCTAGCATTGTATTCATTGCCTTCAAAACTGAATTAAGACTGGGAAAAACTTGATCCTTTGATGTTAATACCAACCTGTCTTTGGCCAAGGCTGTGAAATTCTGTAACATTGATTCAAGAACATTTGAAAGCCAGTACACAAAGAGATGTCCTAATCTCCTGAAGGTTCTAGTGTCCGGCTCAACTCTGGCTCCAAGAATAGAATTCTACACAGCTTTTTCCCTGCATCAAGAAAATCTTTGTTCCAGTACTTACCAAGTTTACCCTGGGAACAGTCAGCTTCTGAGTGACAGTCAAGTGGAGCATCTGTGAACCCCCAGTTACTCAGTTTTTAGTGTTTTTGTATGAACAACTTTGTGGCTGGTTCAGCCAGTATTTTTTCTTGTGAATTAGTATACAAACTGAGGAAGATATTTGAATGTCATTTGCTTAAAAACAGTAGATATAAAAATAAATAATAGTATTAGCTTTTCTAAATAAGTGTGAACTTGTCATATGCTACCATAATTTTCCATAAAAAGGTAATATGAATCAATCTTAGAATTTCACAATATCATGTTTCTTTTTGTGTCATAATTTACTGAATTGAAAGTCTGTAGGATTTAGATTTCATATGCTATTATTATGTAATTAATGTATATAGAATAAAGAAACACCCATTTTCCTAATTATTTTGTCAAAATTTACCCGTTTTTGTTTGTTTTGAAGATAAATAAATTTTCTTCCTGCCAGATCTAGTTTTTTGTTTTGTTTGTTTTTTTACAGACCTAGTTTTTAAAGAACTTTTGGTTCATCCAAATTTCAGAAAACCCAATTTGTTATTCCTTGAAATTTTGGATTTTTCTTTTTAAAATGAGTACTGAGCACTCAGTGAAAGAAATTAAATATTTATTTAACCCAACATTATCCATAATATTAGAGGAAGAAATAACCTGTTTTCACCAGAATTGCCATTTAATATAAGAAATAGAAATTATCAATAAGGACATTAATGGAATGTTGGATCTTGTTTCTCAAGTACTAATTGAAGTTATATCTTTACATTTTTTTCAAAACATACTTGTTGAATATTTCAGTAACTTGGTATTTAAAAGTAAAGTCTATAATAATTACTAAGTATTAGTGTGAATGATCAATGGTCACTAATTAATATTTGGGGGTTTGGTTGCTAATTACAGCCTAGATTCTGAATTAGAAAAAGATACGTGTGTGATTGAATTAACTGTGTGATTGAAAAAAAAAAGTCCTGTGAATGTGATGTTTATGTTTAAACCTTTTTTAAAAGTTTTGAAATTTAGTGTCAAATGGGACTATCAGAAATAAAAGGGATACATTATTTTGCAAAAAAAGAGGAAATTTTCTGGGGAATATTGTATTTAAATGTTTTGTGTGTGTTGTGTTACAATATCTCATAATATGTTAAAATATGTTCCTGAAATATAAGAAAGTGCTAATGATTTGAAAGTCAAGACTATTTTCAAAAATAAGTTAGTGAACACCCACATATCTGACTCCTAAATTAAGCAGTTGTAAATCTGTTCCTGTGCTTACTTCATGGATAGATGCTTGTAGACATGGACTTATTTGGGACGGGGTGGAGGGAAGAGGTGGAAACTACTTCAAAGTAAGTAGCAAGTCCATCACTTAAGTTGAATAGACCCGTGTGGGTTTATTTCATCCTAAATAAATGATGATTAAATACATCGAGAGTAGTGTCATCCTTTCAAGAGCATTATTGCCTTTCCTGCACCCTTCAGAACTAAATTTCTAAAAATAGGAAACAATTTTTATGTGCTCACTTTACATAATTGTTGCTCACAGTTGTGTAAAATGAAACACACAAAGCTTCCTAGTTGAGTGTGGACTAGTAATTTTTAGAACATCACTCTGGGGAAATAGTGAAGAATTTTCATTATTTTTCTAGTATCTGATCTTAAATTTTTTTAATAGTGTCTGATTGAAGTCTGTTTATGTATTACATATTGTATTTTTATTTGTCAAAGGCACTGTCTTCTACATGTAGAAAAGCCATCTTAAAATTTTGTTTTCTTGATTACTGAAAAACAGTATTAATAGTCAAAGTTTGAATCTTAAAGGTTTGAATCTTAAAATCTTTAACATATTTAAAGGCAGAACCAGAATGCTGTTACCTTGGGAATACTAATTCTTGCCTTTTTCTATAAAACCATGTTTAGATTATAACTAACTTCAGGGATTCCTTTTGGTTGAAACTTATTATTTGATTCTTATTTTTTTTTATTTACCTGATGGGATCAGTGGAAAATACTTTGTTTTATGATGTACATTTTCCCTTTTCAATAAGAGAAGCCTATATTTTCTAGATGGAGTATAGTGCATTTCTTAAAGTAATCTTGCCAGTTTGTAGTTCACATTTTTTAAAAATTGTTTTTCAAATACATTGTTTTATGGTTTGAATCACTGTTACTCTTACCAGTTCTTCCCTCTGCAGTAGATACTAGATTTTGTTGACTGTGTTGATATAAAAATCTTAAGTTAGAATTAATGTTTGTCTTCTGAGTTAAAGAAATGGATTTTTAAAGGTGGTATTCTGCATATGTGTATATGTAAAATTTCAGTTCTGTTTTCTACAATGTAATCACCCAAATTTCATGCAAGGCACTTCTATCTCATAAAGACTAATTAGTATGATTAGGTAGAATTAAGAAGTGTACTTAGTAGGAATACATACTTTTTTAATTTTCAACTTATTTTTTTTTTTTAAGTATCAATTGGGACACCTAGGTGGCTCAGTCAGTTAAGCATCTGCCTTCTGCTCATGTCATGATCCCAGGTTCCTGGGATTGAGCCCCACATTGGGCTCTCTGCTCAGCGGGAGTCTGCTTCTCTCTCTCCCTCTGTTCCCCTTCCCCAGCTCGTGCTCCCTCTCTCTCTCACACTATCTCAAATAAATAAAATCTTTTAAAAATAAGAGTATTGTCAATTAATAAGAAATGGTTTTTATTAATTAAAAGCAAGGGTTCTGCATTGCATCAGTAGTAATGTGTGGACTTGAGTAGTGATGTAATGGACCCAGAGTTTCTTAAATTCTCTGTGTAAGTGTGTTGTTTGCAGCATCGAAGACTTCAGAATTGATACTTATATCTAAAATTTGTTTATAGCTCTGAAATTATTTCAGATATTTAAGGTAGGAAATAGATGGGTGTAAGTATCAAAACGTAAAGGAGTAGCCACACTAGTCCATTATGTTTCATGTTATATCTGTGACTGGATCTCTTAAGACATATTCATCCTTGTTTCATCTTCTTTATGCAGAATGTCATCCTACCAAACATTTGTGAATGTGAATGAGGGTTTATGTATGTTTGGGGGGTTTAGAAGAACTATGTAAATATAATCCTATCACAATTAACTTTGCCAAGTTTGGCCTATGAGTTACTCTCATTTTTATATGCTTATTTAATTTCTGCAAATTATTTATATTATTGTACATTTTGCCAGAATAATGGTAGTTAATTTTTCGTCAGGGTATTTTCAGATTATTAGGTAACATTAAATCAGCATCAAATGTGACACATTGCTTAGATTTACAAATGTTGCGTGGTGTTTTAAGTAATGAGAAAAAGTAAACAATCTCACACATAGTGATTGTCTTAATTTCTGACCTTCTTAAAAGTGTTGGAGGCAGTAGTAACTTGCTCAGTGGTTACTTAGTCTATAATGCTAATTCTTAAAATTGCTTAGAATATATGTTCATGGACTGGTTAGAATATTTTAAACATTAGGAATCAGCAGTTCAACAAAGTTGAACATGAAAATCAGAGTAATTGTCCACAAAATGATACTTTTGCAGTCATACAGAGTTTATGGGGGAGCCATGTCATTCATAATTGCACTATATCCATGTATCTATTGTACCAGTATGTATTGAGGGGTCCTTTTGTATACTGTACCCTTTCCTAAGGCGGAGATACAGGAGTGGAAAAAACAAAATCCCTACTCTTAATTAAAAACCAGCATCCATGTGAATATCCTTTCAGATTGGTAGTTCTCACACTTCAGTGTGCATTAGAGTCACCTGGAGGGTTCATTAAAACAGATTTCTGGGCTCTACCTCACAGTTTCTGATTCAGCAGGTCTCAGGTAGGGCTAAGTAATGTGCATTTCTAACAAGTTCCCTGATGAAGATAATGTTGGGTTTGGGGACTCTTTTGAGAATCTCTGTTCTGAAGAATCACAGTAACTTTTTTGGTTAGTTGGTTTTTTTGGTGGTGGCGTAGGTGATTGGCCTGGTACATGACATGTTATTGAGGATCTCTGGCCAGTCACTGAGACCATTTACAACTCCCCGATGTTTCCAGTTACTGCCAACTGACAAGTACTTTAATTTTAAGTAGGCTATTGAGTGCTAAGTCTTACACATAACTTTTTGAACTAGGATTTTTTGTGTGTCACAAGCCTAGTGAATTCAAGTGAAAAGAGAATACAGAAAAGTACAATTTGAAAATTTTGTAAAGGTTTCTCACTTAACTGATTTTCAATTACCTATACAGTATGAGAAATGGAACCCTGTAACAATGTTTTTGTATAAGTATATTTCAAGATGCCTGGGGTGCCTGGCCAGCTGTAGGACTCATGCTTGATCTTGCTGGGGTCATGAGTTTGAGCCCCATTTTGGGTGTCATGGTTATTTAAAAAAAAAAAAGAAAGAAAGAAAAGAAAAATCTTGAAGTGGTTGTGCCTGACAGATGAAGGTTTTAGAAAACACTCCCGGTCTTTGCTTACCATCTTGGTAAATATGAATATAGTGACACTATTTTGATGAATTAAAATGATGCCTCAACCCTTTTGTGAACTGGTCTTTTAGTTTACTAGATTGAAGGTACAGATTTGATAAATGCATTTTCCAAGACAATATATTTATTAAAATAATTTTCTCTTGGTTTGTAGCTTTAATTCTCATTACTTGTTTTAGAAAGTAATGCCACCAAGGAGTTCAGTAAATGGAAATTGTTAAGCAATTTTATGGTAAAGTTATAGCCTAGCTTATGAGACCTTACAAAGATTTAAGCTGCATATATGTATTATTCAAAGTCCCAATACATTAAATGCAGTACATTAAAACAATTAAATTGGGGCATCTGGGTGGCTCAGTGGGTTAAAGCCTCTGCCTTCGACTCAAGTCATGATCCCAGGGTCCTGGGATCGAGCCCCGCATGGGGCTCTCTGCTCAGCTAGGAGCCTGCTTCTCCCTCTCTCTCTCTGCCTCTCTGCCTACTTGTGATCTCTGTCTCTCAAATAAATAAATAAAAATCTTTTTAAAAAAAAGATTTAAAACAGTTAAATTGATCCATAATGAGAGCATATGGTTGTGATACTGATTACAGTTACTTTCAAAAATTTTGACTATATTAGTGCAAAGAAACAATCACCTGGTTTATAGCCTTTTAAATATTTTAACACGTAGTTTCTAGAACCTTGTGTATGTCTGCTAAAATCTGTGTATAGGAAACAGAGAGACTTGTTTGTTATTTCGATGTCACCTGGGTGCCTCTCTCTCTTGCTTCCCAAAGATTGCCATACTGTAATGTCCTCTCAGTTTTAGCAGGAAATCCACGTTGACCAAGCATTTTGTGGTTTTGTGAACTAGAAATGGGATTGACTCTGAGTGGTTACATACCTGTCCTCAAGGAAATCAACTCGTCTACCTTTTATCTTTCAACTTTGCATTAACCTAGCCCCCTCCTTTTTTTTTTTTTTTTTTTTTAAATTAAGAAGTCAGATTCCTTGCTCCATAGGAACCCAGAGCCCAATTCAAAGAGACTACTAGGTTTCTTCCCCAACATGGCTTATTAACCTATTTTCCTACTGCGAAATTCTCATGTAGTTTATTGAGAGTAAAAGTTTCTTGAATCTGTTTTTTAGAAATTACATGGATAGGTTTCTTACACATTTATTTTTCCTCTTCAGTTATTTATTACTAGTTTTCTTCAATCAATAAATGATTAACTCCTGTGGCAGTACTTGGACACTACAGTGAATTATATTTCTACAAGTCAGTGCTTTATTTTTAGGAACACAAATGCAGAAAAAAGGTAAAATTAGAAAAAGCAAGCTGTTGATCTACACCGAAGTTTTCTCTCTCTTTCCTTCCTTTCTTTTTCTTTCTTTCTTTTTTATTTTTTTTTTAAAGATTTTGCTTATTTATTTGACAGCACAAGTAGGCAGAGTGGCAGTCGGAGAGGGAGAAGCAGGGAGCCCCATGCGGGGCTCAATCCCAGGACCTGAGCCTAAGGCAGCTGCTTAACTGAGTGAGCCACCCAGGTGCCCCTATACTGAAGGTTTCTTTTTTTTTTTTTTTTTAAGATTTTATTTATTTATTTGATAGAAATCACAAGAGAGGCAGGCAGAGAGAGAGGAAGGGAAGCAGGCTCTCCACTGAGCAGAGAGCCCGATGCGGGACTCGATCCCAGGACCCTGAGATCATGACCTGAGCTGAAGGCAGCGGCTTAACCCACTGAGCCACCCAGGCGCCCCTACTGAAGGTTTCTGATTCATGTTATGGTTTCCCTATATAGCAATGTCCCCTTATCTGAGGAGAAAACATTCCAAGACCCCCAGTGGAAAAGCACAGAGTACCAAACCCTGTACATATCTTTTTCCCCTAATTAACAGGCATTTCTGCAGTAAATTTTAATTTATAAATTAGGCACAATAGTAGGAGATTAACAATGTCTAATCAAAAATACAATTATACTATAAATAAAAGTTATGTGAATGTGGCCTCTGTCTCAGAATATTGTACTGTATTCAATGCCTTTGATGTGAGATGATAGAATGCATTTGTGACGAGATAAAGTGAGGTGAATGTCATAGGCATTGTGATGTAGCATTACATCACAGAAGGTCATACTAGTGACCTGACTGTATGTCTGAAGAGTATTGTCTGCTTCCAGACTCTGGGTAACTGAAATGGTGGAAAGCAAACCCACAGATAAGGAAGACCTCTGTATTCCCTGCACACCTGATGCCATATTTAACTGCCCCAATTATTATCCTACTAGGCAGGTATAAAAACTTTAGATTTATACTGGCTCTGTTGATACTATTAGAATAACACATGATGATTAATTAGGGTACATTGACGTTGACCTGGAGCCATTAAATCTTTTAAAATATTAGAGGAGATCAGAAGGTTTTAGAAAACGACATGCTCCAAATTTGGGGGGATAGGAACTATAATATAGAAAACAAGTATTCAGATTGTTAATTTCTCCCTTACTATATAATATGCTTATATTTTTAGGAGGAATTCATTTATGTCCCAGTATTTGTGCCACAGTGTCAGAGCTGAGGTAAACTAAGATATAGTTAGGTTCATATTATGATCTTTTAGACCTCTGAATGGACAAGATATTCCCTAGGTTGACTGAAATTATAGATCTTAAAATTTAAATTATTTTGCAGCTATTTTAACCATATGGAAGACTGTCAGAGCAGTTTCTAGTCATTTTTTTTTTAGATCACATAAGTATGATGTACATGTTAAATAACTTAGCATTTAAAACATTCAGTACTGGTTTTCTACTGTTGCCATATTGACGGTTTCTTGCAGCTTGGGCACTGCAGATAATAGCTGTACGCAGAGTAGAACAACCCTCAGCTCCCATGGCACTAGTGTTCTAGACCTAGAGGAACAAACAGTTGAAATAATTTATGAGATCTTAAAGGGAGAGAAAGTGACAGCTGTTTTAGATAAGAGGACTAGAAAATGTCTGTCTCAGGAGAAAAGGGGACAACATTGTTTAATTTGGTCTGTGCTGATAAAAGACAACATTGTTGTGGGTCAGGTGGGTCCTTTAAATCTACTGTTGGAGCTGTGGTGTTCAATGTGGCCATAAGTGGGCTGTTGAATCTTTAGAATGGGACTAGTGAGACCGTAAGATTTTTAATTTTATTTTAATTACATTCAATTTTTCGGTACAGTGTTTAGCATATTTGGAAAAACTTGGGTATTCAAATCTTTTGCATCTTAAGTAATGAAATATACATACACATAAATATTGGAGAGAATTTGCCAGTTGAATTAGATGTGTAAAGTACAGAATTGGAAAGATTTGATAGAAGAAAAGAATGTAAACTATCTCAATTTTTAATATGGCCATATGTTGAAATGATAAAGTTTGTATATATTGGGTTAAATAAAATGTACTATTTAGCTAATTTCAACTGTTGCTTTTTTTCTCTTTAATGTACTTAGAAATTTAAAATTCCTTACATTGCATTATTTTTCTTCTGGTTAGTGCTGGTCTTGAACAGTAAGTTTGTCAAATTTCTCTTTTCCTTACATGGATATAATCCCAGAATCTCATTACATGGTGTAATTATGCAGTTATTTTTCTCTTTTAATAAATGAACAATTTGAGGTTGAACTTTAGAGTTTATGTATTCACCATTAGGTGTTAGATTGATTTCCTGGTAGTATAATTGCTTGGTATTTTTGCAGGAGTGCAAGAAAGAAATTTGAATACCAGATTTTAGGAAATAAATTGTACACATTAAGTTTACAGTTACTTCTTTCACTTTTGTTATTTTTTCTTTTGTGTTTATTATTTACTTGGTACTCCATAAAATTTTAAGTCCCCAAATTTTATTGTCCTACCGTATTTCTCTTAAAATCTTTGTGTGAATATTTTGTGTTCATTTATTTGTTTACTTGATTCTGTCCAGAGTGTCAGCTCTAGGAGAGTAGGGATCTTATCATTTAGTGATTTGTCTTCATTTTATATTACATCCTCATTAAACATTTGTTTAGTGAATGAATGACACCAACTGAGGGCAACACATGGTTGTTGACATGAGAATATACAACGAATAAAATATGGTCCTTGCCCTCTTGGGATTTAGAGTTCAGTGGTTTTACAGAAGCAAAGTGTTAAGACCAGTTGGTAGTAAGGAAGGGTATAGGAAATGTTCTGAAAACCTAGAAGCAAGTATTCACTTACACTGGGAAGACTGGGAAGAATTCGCTAAGATGATAACTTTTGAGCAGGTCATAAAGGTGAGTAAATACTTGCTAGCTGTAGGGTTTTTGGATGTAGAGGATAGGGAGGGTTGTGGGAAGATGGAATGGTGTCAGAAGGGCTAATAAGTGAACAGAGATCCTGAGCAGTTAGTAAGGAGCTGTCTAGGGGAGGAGGTAAGAGTAGAGAAGGTAAGAACTAATATTTAGATAAAACCAATCTAAGTAGAGTTTTGATCTTTGCCTTTTAGGTGACTGGGTGTTAGGACAAGAAGTAAATGGATCAGAAAATAGACCACTTAGATCATTGGTGCACTCTCTTATTCTCCGTCCCCCACATGATATTTGAAAGGATCTTTAGTGTCCATGATGATTGTTCCGATTCCTGATGGTAATTCAGAAGTAGAGTGAATTTAACAGACTAGTGTGTTGGTGGGAGAGGAGGAGATGAAAAGTGATCTAGGAGTTTTCTAGTTTGAATGATGGGTGATGATGGTGATAACCATTAACTGAAACACAGAAGGTAAGTGTGTTCAGGATCAGGGGTGGGGAGAGGAAGGTTTTGGATTTTTTAAATGTTTCAGTTTTGAGTATCTATGGTGGATTGTTGGGATTTTAAAACTCTACTGGTAAATATGTTCTCAAGGCACTGTCACTTGTTAACTTGTCATGCTTTTCTTTTGTTCTTGTAACTTAGTTTCCACATCATATCTAGTGCATCCTTTTAAAATGTGAATTAGATCATTGTAGGTCTCCTTTTTCAGATGCAATAGCTTTTCATTTTAATTGAAACCCAACTATAAGGGTACCTGGGCGCCTCAGTCGGTTGTACATCAGACTCTTGGTTTCGGCTTAGGTTGTGATTTTAGGCTTGTGGGATAGAGCCTGGCTCGTGCTCTCTCTGTCTCTTTCTCTGTCTCTCAAAAATAAAAACAAACAAAAAACCAACTATATATATATGTATTTTTAAAGTAATCTCTACGCCCAGCATGGGGTTCAAACCCACAACCACAAGATCAAGAGTTGCATACTCTACCAACTAAGCCAGCCAGGTGCCTCTAGGTCACAGGGCTTTTTATGATATGTTCTCAGTCTACCTTTCTAACCTCATCTACTTTCCACCCCTTGTGTACTAAACACTAAAATTGTTCCTCTGTCTCCTCAGATATTTTTGTAGGTTTCTTAAGAGTCTTATAGAATTTTCAGTCCCGTCACTTTGTCAGTATATCATGTTTACTTACTTGCTTGTGCTTGCATTTTATTCATCTCTTATTCGTGTTCCCCATATCATAGCACATTTGACATTCAGTATTTTTTGAACCAGTCTCAGGGAACATCATGGAGTAATGGCATAGATTTAAGTGTAGTTTTCAGAACCAACTAAAGTGTGTGGGTGAGAATCCCAGATTGCTTATTCATTTCCTAAACAGTTATTGAACATTTTTGTCTCAGCTCATTTGTATAATAGTGAAGAAAAGTCCAGTGGGTGGCAAGAGAAATCATGGGAAGAAATGATAAATTCTTAAATGATTTCATCATTGTATTGAGCATCAGAGAAAGAGCCAGTAGAGTGTATGAGTGAATAGTCCAGTTTTTAATAGAATTTAGGAAAATATGTACCCTTACATATGTCCATATAGAAATCTATCTAAAAAGAAGTACTAAGAGCAAGTGACAGGACATGTGAAGGTAGTAATGTGAAATGGATGGATGGAAGTCACACCTTAACTGAGGCTGGAGAGTTGTTGAGGTTGATGGCATGGAAGAAAGCAAATTTTTAACTCCTGGAACAATAAGGGTTCTTAAATTTTTCAATTAAAAAAGTCCCCCCCCCCAAAAAAAAAAAGTTCCCAAGTATATGTTTTGTGTATTGGGTGTCTCAAGTACAGTGGTGTTTTGGTGTTGGTGGAATCCTAAGCATTAAGGAGACCACAGGAATTGGAAGGAAATAGAAAAGCCTTCCTGAAGTGTCAGGGTCACCTGGGTGGCTCAGTCAGTTATGGGTCCAGCTCTTGATCAATTCTTGATTTTGGCTCAGGTCATAATCTCAGGGTTGTAAGACCAAGCCTGTGTCAGCCTCTGTGCTGTGCATGGAACCTGCTTAAGATTCTCTCCCTCCCGCTCTTGAAATAAATTGCCTCTTAAAGTGTCCAAATCCAATTTCTATTTCCAGAAAAAGAAGATCTGTTTTTCTAATTAGGTATAAAATGAAGGCTGTTGATTGTAAGTTTACATATTTGTTTCTCTGTTGCACCTTTTCTAATCATTGGTATATGTTGAAGAGAAGATTTGAAGCAGGAAAAGTAGGACCGATTGGCTGCAAAGAGCAACTCCACGGGAAATACTCAGAAGGGTCTCCTATTATGTGTAGCAACTTCAGCTCATTGTTGCTGTGATTATCCATATACACTTTTTAAAAATGTGATCATCAGATATATGTCTACAGACACTGAAGGTCTGATTATGGTAATTCTCTAGTAATTGAACTTTAAAATGACAGAGTGGTTAAGATTTATTTCCAGAGAACTCATTCAGTAAAACTTGGATGTTATGAAGGGAACGCCTAGTCCTCCTAGGAGATTTGAAAAATAACTTGGGTATTATATGAAAAAGAGCTTGAAAAACTATTCTGTACAAATACTGGGAGAGAAAAGCATATAATACAGAGTTTGAAGAAACTTTATTTCACTTGGTCTTTTATTAACAGTTCCTATTTAAGAGTGGGTAATTATTCCAATACCCTAAAGGGTTTCTTCAGGGCTACCGATTCCCTTCCATTCCTTTATCATTGTCTTTGAGTTAACGTTCATTACTGTTCATTTGGATGGATTATAGGGATTTTTAAAATGACCTGTAAAAGAGGCATTATTTGTTTTTCTGAATTGCCTTTATAATATGATTTGAAATATTTCTAAGAAGATTAACATTTGTTTCAAATAGTAGACATTACTAAGTTCCTGGATTTAGGTTTTTATCTTTCATGTGTTTTATAGTAAATACAAATTAATATAAGTTAGGAAGAAAGGGAATGCCACTTAGTTGGGACATAAACAAAACAATTTTCTGTTTTGCCATTTTTTTTTCCTCCTTGACAGCTATAAAGAGCTGTTGAGAAATTGGGAGATAAATGTCCAAGTGCAGTGTTTGTGAATGTTTTTTAAAATTTCCAGTTTACATTATGGTACAACTTTAGGTAATAATCAACATGTTAACAGTGGTACATGTCATCTAACATCTGCATGGAGGACAAATAAATTGAGTCAACTCAGGTTAGCCAAAGTTCTAATGTAATTTTTTCTTTATAGTTAATATGTACTATATGAAATAGAAGCGTGTGTGTGTATGTTTTTTGGTTTGGATTTTTTTTTAAAGCCCTGAGATCAATTCCTGAGCTGAGATCTAGAGTCATATTTTAACTGACTGAGCCACCCAGGCACCCTTAAGTGTATTTTAATATTTATTTGAACCATAGTTAAATTTTCTACATTTCAGTAGTGTGGAAAGAGAATTGGTTTAAGAACACTAATTGTGGGGCGCCTGGGTGGCTCAGTGGGTTAAGCCTCTGCCTTTGGCTCAGGTCATGATCCCAGGGTTCTGGGATCGAGCCCTGCATGGGGCTCTCTCTGCTCGGCAGGGAGCCTGCTTCCCTTCTCTCTCTCTCTGCCTACTTGTGATCTCTGTCCATCAATCAATAAATAAAATCTTAAAAAAAAAAAAGACCACTAATTGCTGTTTGAACTAATTTGTATAAGTTTTTCATAAAATTTTTCCCCCAGCATTCAGTATCTGTACCATTTCATTAATTTCCCATGCTCATCATCCTACTTCTAGTTCCCCTCCTCATCCCAGGATTCTTCCCCTGGAGGCTCACTTTTTTCTGCTCCAGTCTGAGCTGTTGCTGTATGGAACAGCTGCAGCAAAACGATACCTGGTAGAGTCTCAGTGCTTTTCGGGATTGTATGTGCTTTTGGTTGGATCATTATTAAATGAAAGCAACTGTTCCTTTCCTGTTTGTTCTTTAATAGTTCTTTTCTTTGGGGTAGTGCTTGAAAATACGCATACACAATAGCATGGGTGCTAGTACTACGATGACTTTTTTGTTTTCCAGAATTTTAATCACATCGTTAAAAATAACAGGTATTAGAATGCTGATTTCATGTATGTGCACTGTTGCTGTCATAATTGGATACATGCATGCATTTGGTCAATAAAAATGACTTTTTTTTTTTTAAATGGATAGGGCCTATGAATGAATTGTGAAGAATTATATCATTGTTATATTTGGAAAGAGCATAGGTGAGTATAAAATAGAAGTGGTCATTGATCATGAATCACTGATTCTATAGTAGGTACTGTTGACATGGAATATCAGTTTTATTTAAGTATTTGCTACATTTAAGACTTAGGGCAGCCAATATGGGGTAAATACAAGGTGCTCCTATTGTTGAGCAGTTGCAAACCCTGGTGGCAGAGGTTGAAAGGTAGTACAATAGTTACTATACAGTGGTGAAGAAAAGGCCTAAGGGAAAACAAGAGGATGGTAAACATAGTAGGGGCAGCACCTTTGAATAATTTGAGACTTGCATTACATTTACATGACTTGGGAGGCAGGGAGAAGAAAGGAAAAATTTAAGAAAGCACTTGTGAATATAAAATAAGTCTTAGAATCATCAATAAAAGTGTGTTTTGTAGTGTTTGACTTGGAGCATCATGTGCAATAGGTTATCACATTCCATTATCCACTGGGAAAAAAATAGTATGCTGTGTATTCAGCTCAGTGGCAGTGCTCAGTATATTAGGGTGACTTCACTTACTACATATGAGATCTCTTTGTCCAAAATTAAGTGTTACAGAGGAGAGAGAATTAATGAGTATATCCAAGGAATTGGGAAGGTAGAAGTGCCTGAGTATCATTTTCAAGATGAGTTATAGCTTGTCTTTGAGAGCAGGTATAATCAAAGAAGACCCATTATGAGCAAAGCCTGGGAGCTGATAGATGTGCACAAAGCTGGTAGTAATCCAAAAGGAGAATAGAAAACTAATGAGATCTTATTCCATGGCAAGATATATTGCAAGTTTTTGGCCAGAGAATGATGGTGGTCAGGTTTGTATTCGTAGAGTTAACTACATTTTGGGAAGGGTACATTTGTAGGAACTCAGACTGCAGGCAAGGAAACCAGTTTTTATGTTATTTGGATTGGAAAGGAAGAGTAGTCAAGACCCTAATTAACTATGAAATGGTCAGGGCTTAGTGGTTAATTGGATGTGGGGGGCCATCATGTGGGAAAACAAAGATGACTAGTTGTTAACCAAATGGCAGGTGACTTTGGTGCTACCAACTTTGAAGAATAGAGCAGCAGTCCGGATGGAAGGCTTCAGGTTCTTGTGACATCTACTAAGTGTTTTCAGCATGAAAAATTGTGATGCTTAGGAAAACGTCTTGGCTCAAGAATTTTGTTGTCAACAAAGTCAGCAATAATTAATAAAGAATGAGACCAATAGTTCATCAGTGCAAAACTTAGATAGATTAGGGGCTATGATACCTTCTAACCATCCATTTGGATGGGGTTTAGGTAGGTTTTAAAGGGCTTGGTGAACTACATTGATTCTGAAGGGCTTGAACTGAGTCTTATACTGGAGTACGTTTAATCCATGAATACTGTAGTTGTGTGCATTAGTTATAGAAATAAACTTGTTAAAGGAATGGACATTTACTCAAGATTCATTTCATTCATATTTGGTCAGTGGTCAGCACAAGGAAATACGGAAACCAGAGGTGGACTAACACCTGTTGCCTGACTCTTCAAACTTGTTTGGATTACCTGAGTAAGCCCTATAGTACAGCCATCATTCAAATACTTGTTTGAGATCTAGAAATAATCCTTAGCACACTGTTGTACTTTAGAAAGCATTAACACCCAATAAAAATCAACTAGCCTTCAAATACTATTGATACATAAACTACCCTATATTTTTTAATTACTTGAATAATAATATGCATCTGGTATGCAAACGTGAAAATACAATACACTATGTAGTGAAAGTAAATTTCTCTATGTCGTGTCTACCAGTTGCCCAGCTTCTCTGTCCAGGTGTATTCATTGTTACTAATTTCTTGTGTATCCTTCCAGAAGTTTCTGTGTACTCATAGAATATTTGTATTCTATATTTGTATACATTCTTAATATATATGACACTTTTGCCATTTACTTATTTCCTCACAATATTCTGTTTTGGAGGTTGTTTCAAGTAAATGCACATGTGAGAGGGAGAGAGATCCCTTGTTTTTACATCTTCTGCTTGGTCATTATTAGTTATGTTACGGATCTTTTTTGGCTGGTGATTAATGTATGTTCCCTCCTTCCTCCCAACCCAGCCCCCCACCGCCTTTCCCCTTTGTATGCTCTAAAGTATGTATTTGGGCATGTATTATGAAGCATGTATGTGGATGTATATACAGGATAAAATTTCTACCAGTTCAATTGTTTGGTCACTGGGTATGTATATTTTTAAAGGTTTTTTTTTTTTTTTTGGATGTTCCCTATCCTAACTAAAGACAGTGAGAATTTAACTTTATTCCCTGCAGTCCCCAACCAAATGTATAAAGTCAGTAAAGATCAGAAATTAATAAAAATTGATGGGACTGTTGCAGGTAATAGGTAGAAGTTTTAGAATAGAAGTTATGTGATTGAACTTGGAAGAGCTTTAAAGTCTAAAGTTGGCTAATAAGAATTCTGGGAATTAGAGACCTGCTAAAGTCTTGTGCTTTAAATATTTGATTACATTAAGTAGTTGCCTGTTTAATTAAACTATTAATGTCTTTAAGAGAGTTATCAATAGATTAGATTTTTTTTTTAAGTTTATTTTAGAGGGAGAGTGAGAGAGTGGTGTGAGGTGGGGAAGGGAAGTAAGGGCAGAAGGGGAGAGAGAATCTCAAGCAGATACCTTGCTGAACATGGAACCCAATATTGGGCTTAATCTCACAACCCTGAGATCATGACCTGAGCCCAGACTGAAAGTTGGATGAGCCACCCAGGTGCCCAGTGTGTTAGATTTTTTAAAATGACATGGTGAACATTAACAGTTTGCCTTGTGAGAGATATTACAGTGAATATAATAATGACTTTGTTTTTTTGTGATAGAGAAGGGGAGGACATTAGACTTGAATTCAGAAATTTTTCACTTAAAAAAATTTCTACGGTTCTCCAGTGATGGGAATGGGCATAAAGTTTTGGTGCTCAAATCCTGAACTTGGATTTCATTTCTTAAGTACCAAAAATAGGAAGAACCATAAACTTTTCTAGAAGAATTCCCATCTTTGGTGTTCATACTACAATATCACTTCGAATTTCAGATCTTGTATTATTTCGAAGTACTAGAGGGAGGTAGACACGTCATTCATAAACCAAAAAGGATGGAGGCTGTAAGCTGAATTTTAGATGAGCTCTACCTAGAATTAATAAAAAAAATTCAAAGACACTTGTATACATTCCCAAGGAACTGTGGTTTTCAAAATGAAATGATTTTTTTAATTAAAAAATTATATCTTCAGATAGTAACTTTAAACAGTTATGTATATTGTTTGCTCAAGGGCAGAACTGAAACCTCCTTGGTCAGAGGTCATTTATTCCAGCATTCATCATAATCGTGAAGTATTATCTTCCCAAGGTATGACTGGAGGATAAACATTATTTTGTTTCACCACATACTGTAGTTATTAGACTTCTTAAGAAATATTTATTGAGCACATACTGTAACAGTACTTAGGGCTATTCTGACTGACCTTTCTAATAAAACCTAGGGAATACAGCTGGGCTAGGGAAACAGATGTGTCCATTTTAGTTAGGATGGTCGGGGAGGTGTCTTTGAGGAGATGCTTGAGCTTAATGATATCTGAATAAGAAGGAAGGGACTTGCAGTGTTGGAGGTGTTGAAGGTGAACCCAGTTCAAACTGAGGAGTTTATCATTTAGAGCTTGGAATAGGAAAATGTCTTTTGTGGTGGGCATTAAGCGAACAAGGCAAGGGTGTTTCTTAACCTTTTTTTCCCCCCTAATTGCCACCCCATGGCCCTCATGAAATTTGACTCCCTCATGAAATTTTAACTCAGCTGTTTATGTACTATAAATATATCTGTTATATCTATGCTTTTATACATTAAAAGAAATTTTTGCCTTTCCCTAGTCCTACCTTCAACAACTTTTCTCCCTCTTGGGGGCAGTACTGCCCCATTGAGAAAGCAGGATGTACACCAGTGTATGCCCTAGTAAATAGTTGAGATTTTTTTCTTTTTCTTTTTCTTTTAAAAGATTTTATTTATTGGGGCGCCTGGGTGGCTCAGTGGGTTAAGCCTCTGCCTTCCGCTCAGGTCATGAGCTCAGGGTCCTGGGATCGAGCCCCACATCGGGCTCTCTGCTCTGCAGGGAGCCTGCTTCCCCCTCTCTCTCTGCCTGCCTCTGCCTACTTGTGATCTCTCTCTGTGTCAAATAAATAAATAAAATCTTAATAAAAAAGATTTTATTTATTTATCAGAGAGAGAGCACGTACAAGCAGGCAGAAGCGGAGAGAGAAGCACGCTCCCTGTCGAGCAAGGAGCCAGATTCGGGACTCGATCCCAGGACCCTGGAATCACGGCCTGAGCCCAAGGCAGCAGCTTAACCGACTGAGCCACCCAGGCATCCCGAGATTTTTTTTCTTGATGAGAAATCATCATGAAGGCTTGGGCCAGGTAGTGACATGATCTAGTTTATGTATTAGAAAAGAATTTTAGCAGGCGCCTGGGTGGCTCAGCAGGTTAGCCTCTGCCTTCGGCTCAGGTCATGATCACAGGGTCCTGGGATCGAGTCCTGCATGAGTCTTTCTGCTCAGCAGGGGGCCTGCTTCCCCTCTGTCTCTCTCTGCCTGCCTCTCTGCCTACTTGTGATCTCTCTCTGTCAAATAAATAAATAGATAAAAAGAATTTTAGCTACTCATGGAGACTTGACTGAAAGAACCAGAATAAAAAGCAGGCAAGCCAATTAGACCTGTAAGGAGAGGTGAAAGGTAACCGTGGCTTGGTCTTTAAAGATTATTGATAATATAAAGAGATAAGGAAGAGTAGAGAGAGCAAAAGAGGGGCGAGAGAATAAATGGGTGTAGCATTAATAGTCATAAAGTATGTCTACATGTGATGTTGATGAAAGCTTGGGGACCAGTGTGCCCTCCTAGTTACAAACCCACTGAAATGAAAGAAGGAAATGACCCTTGGGAAATGAGAAACTTGTCTGGTTTTTAACCTTGTTATCATTTGAAATTTATTTTTCATTAGAATATCACACAATTTAGAATGATAACTCCATTTTTTTTTTGAACTCCACATTTATTTCAACTTTGTTTTTTGCTTTTTTTGTCTTTTTTTTTTCTCAATAGGAATGCGCCCCCTATTTTGTGCCTTCCATTCCAGAATTTTTATTGGGAAGTCTCTTTAAAAGCCTGCTTATTCTTTTGTATTCTGCTACAGTAGTGGTGGTTATTAGTATGTGAACATTTTCATTTAAAATTTCTGTTAGAATTCAATGATTCTTACGTAACAGACAATTCTTGGGCCCTCTGACTTATGAGGGGTAGACTGTGAATCCTCCAAGGCCAAAGGACTCACACCACAGGTGCTTACTGCAGTTTGCTGAATCAGTGAGGAGGCTGTTTTTCCAAGTTCATACTGGAAGTTATTAGCAAAATCCAAGTAAGATTTTATGGCACACAGTTTTGTCTCAAAATTGAGTGTAACGAATGCAAAATTACTGGAAATGTTTAACAAAGCCTGGTGGTGACTGAAAATGGGAAATAGCGTAAGTAGCATTAATGGTTTTAAAAAGGGACTGCGGGGGGCGCCCTGAGTGGCTCAGTCAGTTTAAGCATCTGCCTTCAGCTCCGATCATGATCTGAGGGTCCTGGGATCGAGAGCCCTACATCTAGCTCCCTGCTTGGTGGGGAGTCCGCTTCTGCCTCTGCCTCTCCCCACTGCTTGTGCTTGCTTTCTCTCTCCGATTAATTAATTAAAAAATAAAAAGGACGTCAGGGAGGTCTGAGGTTCACACCATTCAGATCCTGCAACTCCTTGCCACGGGAAGGCATGAAGTCCTCTTGGGCTCTGATGAGATACAGTGCAGTCATCTGGAGCTTTTGCTGATTGGGAGTATGTTGCATTTACAAATGATGTGGAGGTGTAAAACATTTGAGAAGTGAGATTTATAACTTTTTTTTTAATGCTTTGTTTTTATGTTTTCTGTTGTTTCTACAATCTAATTTTCCAAATCCAATGGTAGTCAAACAGGAAATTTTTCACATTTTTAAAATGTGACCAAAAATTTTTTAAAGATTTTATTTATTCATTTAGTTAGAGAGTGTGCACGAATGGGGGCATGGGTGGAGGGAGAGGAAGAGACTCTCCAGCAGACTCTGCGCTGATCCTGACACAGGGCTCAATCTAGGACTCTGACATCATGACCTGAGCTGAAACCAAGAGTCAGAGGCTCAACCCACTGAGCCCCACAGTGACCAAAATATTTAACTCAAGACTTTTAGACTTTTCAATCCCTTTTGGCATCTTGTATCCAGGACAAAGTATTTTCATCACTGATTTAGTTTAGCACCTGTTTTCTACCCTATATTTAAATAAATGTAAATAGATAATCAACAGATAATATTGAGGATTATACTTGCATGATGCTTAATTTCTCCCTGATAATAACATTTCATAATATTTACTGCATGTGAACACATGCAGTGGATTCTTTTATATATATGTATATATACATATATATATATATATACACACACAGATTTTTAAAATTAGCATATAATGTATTATTTGTTTCAGGGGTACAGGTCTGTGATTTATCAGTCTTACGCAACACCCAGCAGGCACCACAGCACATACCTCCCCAGTGTCCATCACCCGGCCACCCCATCACTCCCACGCCCCTTCACTCCAGCAACCCTCAGTTTGTTTCCTAAGAGTCTCTTATGGTTTGTCTCCCTCTCTGGTTTCATCTTGTTTCATTTTTCCCTCCGTTCCCCTATGATCCTCTTCCTTGTTTCTTAAATTCCACATATCAGTGAGATCATTTGATAATTATCTTTCTCTGATTCACTTATTTCGCTTTGCGTAATACCCTCTAGTTCCATCCATGTCATTGCAAATGGCAAGATTCCATTTTTTTGATGGCTGAGTAATATTCCATTGTATATCTACACCACATCTTTGTCCGTTCATCTGTCAGTAGACATCTGGGCTCTTTCCATAGTTTGGCTCTTGTAGACATTTGGGGTACAGGTGCCCCTTCAGATCACTACGTTTGTAAGGATCACCTTACTCCATGCAGTGGATTCTGCAAGAAGTGTTTTTATTAAGTTGATTCATTTGTTCTCTTCAAAGTAGGGTAACAGTAGTTGTTATTTTAATGTGCTTCTTAAGTATATGGGGAAAAGTAAACTGTTCATTTCCAATGCTTTTTTCATTATATATGAACATGATTGATACATTAAATAATAATAATAATACTTGAAGTATTGAAGTTTTAAAGAAACTAGTAGTGGAAGCCATACAGGTAAGTTTTTTATAACGATCTTTTATCTTGAACCAAAAATGCAATTTATTGTTACTGTACTCCACCTTGTTTTAAAAATCTTAACCCTGGGGCACCTCAGACTCTTGGTCTTGGGTCATGAGTTCAGGTTCCACATTAGGCATAGAGGTTACGTTAAAAAAAAAAACAACAGCAACATAAAAAACTTAACCCTGATTAGGCAATGATCAAGAATATGTTTTCTTTGGCTTTTGGGGGAGGGGTGCTTGAGAAATCTTAGGTGATCACAAGAGGATAATGCTGCTGCTTTTTTTTTTCTTCCTTCCTTCCTTCCTTCCAAATGTCTTTGTTGGAATTGGGGACAAAATTAAGTTTGAAATTTTTCAGTGGTGTCTTTCAGTCACAAGCCATTGTTGACCTCATCACAATTGGCTTGCAAAATTGGGCCCCCCCGCAGTCCCTTTTTAAAACCATTAATGCTACTTACGCTATTTCCCATTTTCAGTCACCACCAGACTTTGTTAAACATTTCCAGTAATTTTGAATTCGTTACACTCAATTTTGAGACAAAACTGTGTGCCATAAAATCTTACTTGGATTTTGCTAATAACTTCCAGTATGAACTTGGAAAAACAGCCTCCTCACTGATTCAGCAAACTGCAGCAAGCACCTGTGGTGTGAGTCCTTTGGCCTTGGAGGATTCACAGTCTACCCCTCATAAGTCAGAGGGCCCAAGACTTGTCTGTTACGTAAGAATCATTGAATTCTACAAACAGGTCTGGGACCTTGAAATTGAGTTAGGTCTAACTTTTCTTAGAAGTCACTATTGATGTATCATATAAGTCATCAATTTGTACTTCATGAGATTTCATATGAGTGTTTGACCTTTGGAGAAAAAAAGACAGTATGTGTGTGTGTGTGTATTTATATGTACATCATATATATCAGTAAACTTTTCCTGAAAAACCTGGTTGTCATCAATAAAGCTGAAAAACCTAAATCTTTACTTTTTCTTTAGTATTTTCCAGATTTCAGTGTTATTTAATAGTATTTATAAATGATTCTTACCTATTTACTCAAACGAGACCTTATTTTATGTACTTAATTTTGAGTTGATCTTTCTCTGATTCTTGAATCTAATAAAACTTAAAATCCCGGGGTGCCTGGCTGGCTCTGTCTGGAATATGAGATTCTTGAACTCAGGGTCCTGAGTTTCGGCCCCATGGTGGGTGTAGAGCTGACTTAAATAATCTTGGGGGAAAATTAACCTTAACAATCCTGCTTTTTAAAATTTTGGAATAGGGGTGCCTGGGTGGCTCAGTGGGTTAGGGCCTCTGCCTTCGGCTCGGGTCATGATCCCAGGGTCCTGGGATCGAGCCCCGCATCAGGCTCTCTGCTCCATGGAGAGCCTGCTTCCTCCTCTCTCTCTGCCTGCCTCTCTGCCTACTTGTGGTCTCTGTCTGTCAAGTAAATAAATAAAATCTTTAAAAAAAATTTTTTTTGGAATAGCCTGTCACTTAAATTTGTGAGTTTTGTTTGGTTTGACAGCCTCATTTTTCATAAACCACCTATCTGAGGGGCTCCTTTCCAGTCAGTACATCCTGTATCAAAGCAACCTTTGTATTATTTTGGTCACCACAGATTAGTTTTGCCTGTTTTTGAAAAATGTGAATGGAATCATAGAATGTATACTCTTTGCCTCTGGCTTCTTTCATTCAACGTAGTGTTTTCGAGATTCATCTGTGTTGTTGCATGTCAGCAGTTGGTTCTCTCTTGTTGCTGCATAGTGTACCATTAAGTGAATATGCAACATTTTTTTTCCAGTGTCCTACTGATGTATTCTTGGGGTAGATTCCAATTTAGGGTTATTATGATTAAGCTGCTATGAACATTCTTGTATAAGTCATTCACACATTTCATTTTTCTTGGGGGAAAATATCTGGGAGTGAGATTGCTGAGTATAGGGGATATGTATGTTTCTCAGAAACTGCCAATTTTCCAAAATGTGTGTCCTACTTTATACTCCCATGAGCAGTGTACATGATTTCTCTTTTGCTCTGCATCCTTCCCAGCACTCAGTACTGTCAAGTCATTTTGTTTTCGCTGTTGTAATGAGTGTGTAGAGGTGTATCATTGTGGGTTTTAATACACATTTCCATAGTCACTTTTCATACACTTAGTGGCTCTTCGGATACCTTTTTATGTGAAGTATATTTGCCTTTCATACCCTCCTTGCTAGTCCTGCCCCCCCTTACCTGAGGGGGACACTTTGGAGAACCCTAGTGGATGCCTGAGCTGTGGATAGTACCAAACCTTATAAATATGTTTTTTCCTGCATGTACATAAATATGATAAACTTTAATTTATAAATTAGGCACAGGAGGAGATTAGTAGCAATAACTAACTATAGAACAATTATAACAGCATACAGTAATAAAAGTTATGTGAGTGTGGTGTCTCTCAAAATGTCTTACTGTTCTGTTACCTTTCTGGTGATATGCCTATGTGATAAAGTGTGATGAAGTGAGGTAAGCAATGTAGGCATGGTAAAGTAGCATTAGGCTATTATTGACCTGAGAAAGCATCAGAAGAGGATCTTCTGCCTCTGGACCACTGTTGACTGTGGGTAACTGAAACTACAGAAAGTGAAACCGTGGGTAAACGGGGGACAACTATCACTAACTAGGTTGTGTGGTTTCACTGCTAGCCATTGTAAAACTTACTTATCTGTGTATAACCTATTGATGTAAAAAAACATGGGTATCTTGATTTGAATTTTGGAAAGCCAGATGATGTTGGGAATGCAGAATTGAATGTTCATATTACGGACTTTTGCTTTTTGTAAAATATCAGCTAGAAAATAGAAATTATGTAATTGAACTTTTATTGTGATGTCTGGCATGCTAATGTGGGTAGAAGATACATGGGTTTGATTAAAAACATCAAAGCCCAGTTTGCTGTATTTAACTGACAGTTTGTTTTAAAGATTTTATTTATTTGAGAGAGAGAGCACAAGTCGGAGAAGAGTAGAGTGAGAGAGACAGACTCCACACTGAGCACAGAGCCCAATTCAGGGCTTCATCCTACAACCCTGAGATTATAACCCCAGCTGAAACCAAGAGTCAGACACCCAACAGACTGATCCACCCAGGTGCCCCTTATTGCCTATTTTTAATCCAAAAGAGGTGAAAACTTAAAATGTTGAATTTTTTTTATGTTTTTCTAACTTCCAACTAACTGGTCACTTAACTGGAAATGTAATCTGTTACACTGTCTTCAGTTGAAAATGCATTACATCAAAAAGAATGAACTTGGGGCGCCTGGGTGGCTCAGTGGGTTAAAGCCTCTGCCTTCAGCTCAGGTCATGTTCCCAGGGTCCTGGGATCGAGCCCCGCATCGGGCTCTCTGCTCCACAGGGAGCCTGCTTCCTCCTCTCTCTCTCTCTCTCTCTCTCTCTCTCTCTGCCTGCCACTTTGCCTACTTGTGATCTCTGTCAAATAAATAAATAAAATCTTAAAAAAAAAAAAAAAGAATGAACTTGTAGTATTGTCCATTGTTTTAGAGATCTGCTGCTTTCATGGGTGTTTACGCATTTCCTTGGGAGATGATGACTTTTGAATTTTTGGCCTAATTTCTTTGGATATATCATTCACTTAATCAGACACTATTTCCTTATACTCTTTGAAGATGTATTTTAATTTTTTAAAGATTTATTTTAGAGCAAGAGAGTGTGTGTTTTCACAAGCCAGGGGAAGGGCAGAGGGAGAGGGAGAGAATGCTCAAGCAGGCTTCCCTCTGAGAGAGCAGCCCAGTGTAGGGCTCCATCCCAGGACCCGGAGATCATGACCTGAGCTGAAATCAAGAGCTGGATGCCTAACTGACTGAGCCATCCAGACACCCCAAAGATATATTCTTTGTTGCTTAAAGAGAATCTTTAGTTAACATTGAAATAAAATTACTTCACTAAGGAGTGTGTTACATATTTTCACTGTTGTGAATTCCCTGTAATAATAGTGTTCGGTTTATTCATTGCTTTAGCGGTCGGTAGTGTGGTCTTTGCCTTTGTCATGAAATCAAAGGATCATATTAGATTGTGAGCTCTATTCTATATATGGTGTCTCTGATGGTAATGTTTGATAATATGGATATCCTCCCACCTCAAAGTTCAGAACATATGCTCCTCAGAAGGTAAACCCCACTGCAGAGCATGCCAATAGAAGAATGTGGCTCCTTTATGGTTTGATATCATCGTAATCTACTTCAGAAGAAATATAATCTTTTACATTGATTTCCGGCAAAGCCTTTTCAGCATGAGCCATTGCTAAATTCCTGTTTCATAGATATTTACAATTTATTTTAAACAAATTTTTGTAAATTACTGTAAAACTAATTTGAACACCTTTATAGACTATTTTGAGCCTCCTTGCTTGCTCAAGTATCTATATTTTATACATTCCTTTCTTAGAATGTACTTCTATTGTAATTAAATATAATTTATATACTTCTATTGTAATTTATATATTGTAACTTATTATATATTATGTAATACAAATTATGTGTAATGTAAGGATTGTGTACTCGGTGGAAAAGGATACCTTCTCTAACTCAAAGAGGGGAGAATGTTAGGTGCATTGTTAGTAATTGTTAAGAATGGCCTTCCATGGGGGCCTGGGTGGCTCAGTTGGTTGAGGAACAACCTTCGGCTCAGGTCGTGATCCCGGACTTCTGGGATCAAGTCCCACATCGGGCTCCCAGCTCTTAGGGAGTCTGCTTCTCCCTCTGACCTTCTCCTCTCTCATGCTCTCTCTCATGCATTCTCCCTCAAATAAATAAATAAAATCTTTAAAAAAAAAAAGAATGGCCTTCCATATCTTCAATGTTTTGTTTTAAGAAAAGTCATTAGAAAATATATGTTTCTGACAAGTAGGGTACGGTTAGTCATTTTTCACTCTTAACAATTCATATGTTTTGGCATGGGAAGGTAAAATCAAACATGAACTTGCATGCAACATTTATTGAGCCAGTTTTATCGTAAAATTAAAAAATGGACCAATTTCTTTTTTTTTAAATGATTTTATTTATTTGACACAGAGAGACAGAGGGATCACAAGTAGGCAGAGTGGCAGGCAGAGAGAGAGAGAGAGAGAGAGGAGGAAGCAGGCTCCCCGCTAAGCAGAGAGCCTGATGTGGGGCTTGATCCCAGAACCCTGGGAACATGACCTGAGCCAAAGGTAGAGGCTTTAACCCACTGAGCCACCCAGGCGCCCCAAAATGGACCAGTTTCATCCAAAGTGCTATCATAGTCTTGTTACAGTTGTGCTTTAAGATTTAAGAATTTTTTTTTTAAGATTTTATTTATTTATTTGACAGATCACAAGTAGGCAGAGAGGCAGGCAGAGAGTGAGGGGGAAGCAGTCTCCCTGCTGAGCAGAGAGCCGGATGCGGGACTCGATCCCAGGACCCTGAGATCATGACTTGAGCCAAAGGCAGTGGCTTAATCCACTGAGCCGCCCAGGCGCCCCAAGATTTAAGAATTTTTTAAATGTAATTATTGGCTGGTGTCCCCTGCACCCAGTATTTAACAGTATCACTTTATAGAAGCAGCTGTTCTTCATCATCAGCTGTCTTTGTGTATCAACTTGCTAGGACTTCACAGACTTTAAATCCAAATTAGGAGTACCGTGGAATGGGTGTTCATGTGCAGTAGCTCACTGTAGTTGTTAGTGGTGATGACAGTGCAGTGTACCATAACCTCGTCACTTCTTTGTAAGACCACTTCAAACAATGCTAGTGATTTTGAGTGTTCATATATTAAGCCTCCCTTTTAAAGACTAAATATTGGCAACTAAACTTGGATAACTCTAGAGATTACCTAGGTTTCAATATAGGTAATGAATGCTTTGTCAATTGTGGGTTCACATTTTTGAAAAGTTGAGAAGATAGTATTTTGAATAGTTCAGTTGTGCAGTTTGGTTTATGCGTTCTTTTCTTCGTGTCTGCGGTAACTTTACTAAAAATGGTAAAATTCCAGGAGTACAAATATGTACTAAACCAACTTAAGAATGCCTTCATGACTTTACTGACAGATACCTAACAAGGATCCTGCGTAGTAGAATGCTGCTTGCGGGTGGAAATATAGAAAAGATAACTTTTTGTTGATTTTTGGCATGCCTTGTTTGAAAATATTAAAGTTTTATAACTGGGACCATGGGTCCTGTTGGATCACTTGGAATCCCCTTAAATTACATGTAGAATTTTGTGTTCATATTTTTTTACGTACAAATTTGGGGGAGGGGACTGTTCATACTCCATCCAATTTTCAGGTGTATTTGAGATCCAGATGGGTTTTGGAAACAATACTAATTTAGGGTAGTTGTTTCTAGTATTTGGGGGTCAAGTAAGTCTTTTTCTGATGGAATACAGGAAATGTATTTGTGTGCCCTGCCCTGGTACAAGTATAATAAAATGTTCCAGATTAGAGTAGGGATCAGGATCCTATGTAGAATTTTGGATTATAAGATTTCAAGCAGTGGTGTGCTGAGGCATCAGCAATGCAGAAAAGATGACCCGCCTATGGAAATAAAAACTAAGGATTTAGCAAAATAGGCTCTTAATATTTTAAAATTATTAGCAGACTTGGGAGACTCAACTTTTAGGATTTAGTGGTGTTTAAGCCAAAACATAAAATTGAACTGAATTTTAAGTCTGTTGATATTCTCCGAGAAAATGAATGCAAAGGAAAATCTTTCCTGAATGAAAACTGATTACTATTAAGAACTTTAATACTTCTGCCATTTTATTTATTGTGGAAACTGGCTAAATTTGACTTTTTTGTATTCATAGGAGGGTGAAAGAAAACATGGATGAAGCTTCCTGAATTTCAGCTTCTGGGATGAGTCAAGTTCAGAGACGAGGAATTGCTGGTGTGTCCGCATTTCCTCTCAGGTTAGTCAGTGTCTGTTAAAACATTGTTCCTTCCTTCTGTTTCCTTAACCATACGTCCCGATCCTGGCACTGCCGATTTCATGAATATATGTAGTAATGGTCCCCATGCTTTGAATTAGTGGAATGTTAGTGAAGAGTTTATAGTGGAAGCTGAAACCTCTGCTTCTCTGCCCCTATTCAGGGATACCCAGGGTCACTGCCCTTCTCCCTGAGCCAAGTTGGAGGCTATTTTTAGCTCCAGGTTGCCCTCATCTTTCCTTAGTTAGTATTTCTCCTCAGATAAAAATGAACTGAGAGTAAAAATGACCTATCAAACAGGTCTTTACTAAGAAAAGAAATTCCCTCTTGGTTTTTAGTAATCCCAAGCCTAGAAGCCTTTAGTTCCTTGGAAAGTGTATAATCTTAAAAATGGTTTCATGTCATAAATTCAGATCGATACTAGGGATACTAGTCCATGTCTTCCTCGCTGCTTTCTCCCTTTTGTAAAGGTAACAATTTTCCTATTATCTTGTTGTTAGATATAAACTTTTATAGGAACATTTACACGGTGCCCTTCATGACAGAATTCCCAGTGATGGGATATGGTCATCCTTATAGAACCACAAAGTATTATTTTAATACTTTATCTTGTAATGATTTACCATCTCTTCTGTTCTTGCTTCTACAAGTATGGTCCCAGGAACCAGGAGAATCAGCCTTTGGGGCTTTTGGCAGTGTACAATCTCAGAACACAGCTGACCAAATGAATCTGAACGCTCATTTTAACACAATCCCAGGGGATTTGAATAATGCGCATTGTGTTGAGAATCACTGACAAGAGAAATTTCACCTTTTTTCTTTTTTTTAAAGATTTTATTTATTTATTTGACAAAGATCGCAAGTAGGCAGGCAGGCAGAGAGAGAGGAAGGGAAGCAGGCTCCCTGCCGAGCAGAGAACCCGATGCGGGGCTCGATCCCAGGACCCTGGGATCATGACCTGAGCCGAAGGCAGAGGCTTTAACCCACTGAGCCACCCAGACTCCCCGAAATTTCACCCTTTTAAAGTATCTGATGCCAGTGCAGCACAATAACGTGAGAACTCTATTTTGTGTTCTATTATCCAGCTCTAGAAAATTAACTTTGGGTAGTAATTCTCAAAGCTGGTTCCTAGACCATCTAGGAGCTTAAGAATGCACATTCTCAGGTCCAGCTACTGAACAGAAACGTGGGGGTGGGATCCAGCAATGCACTATTTTATTTTTAAAAGGCCTCCAGGTAGGGGTGCCAGGCTGGCCCAGTCAGTAGAGCATGTGACTCTTGGTTTCTGGGTCAGGAGTTTAAGCCCCACATTGGGTTATAGAGGTTACTTGGCAGGGCGGTGGCTGGTGAGCGGCTCAGTCAGCTGAGTGTCCGAATCTTGACCTCAGCTCGGGTCTTGACCTCATGCTCACTGAGTTGGACCCCTGCATTTTTCATCTTAAAAAAGATAAAAAATAAAAGCTGTCCAGGTAAACTATTTCTGTTGGAGAGCCACCAACCTAGGGAATTAACTAAAAAATTAGAATTGCCTTTTGAAATTAGAAAATTACTTTGTAAATATTCTGTAGACCTTTTGTTGAATTTTCAAATTGCTTTATTTGTAAATCCTTTATTAAATAAAATTTGAAAAAATAATCTCAAAGTATGTGGGTAAGGGGAAACAAATTTAATGTGCATAGGCTAACTGCACCACAGATCAAAGCTGTAGCATTCATTATGTGGTTATCAGAGAGATCTTATAAGCTTGTCAAGTGGATCAGTCATTGGAACTTTAGGATTTTTAAGTTAATTTGGTAAGAGATGAATAGTATTTATTTAAAATAATTGCTTTTCATTATAGATTTTCTAGTCAATTGAAAAAGTCATTTCAGGAAGATACTTTTATTAAGTTTATAGCTGTTAATAAAGTGTAGAAGTCTTATTAAAAATAGCGTTTCCTCAGGTTATCCTTTGAAACAATGGTTCTCACATTTTCAAGGGGCAGCAGAACCCCCTCGAGGCTTGTTAGAACAAACACTGCAGATCCACCGTGTCTGATATAGAAGGCGTGAGAGGTCTCATTTCTAACAGCTGGTGTTGCTCTGGCGTGAGGACTGTATTTGTAGAACCACTGCTGTGTTTTGTTTTTTTTTCCTCAGCATTAACGTATTTAACTCTCCAGGCACTTAATCTCTATACGAGCTCACAACAAAATACTAATTACAGAGGTGGATTACTAAGAAAATTTTATAAATCCAGCGTATTAATTCAGTTCTTGAATATTTTTTAGGTCTGTTGCTCAGTGACTGTAGCCCGGCAAATTATTTCCTTTTAACTGAAACTTCTGTGTTTCCAATAGAAGATACCCAATAGATACTAATTTCTGTTTGCTAACGAATTTATCTTTTTTTCAGGTCATTTTGTGGGCGAAGTGCTTTTAAAGACATAGGAGAAACAGGCCAGAAAACAAACTCATTTCATTTGTGAATTTATTACTCCATATAAACAACTTAAGAATGTATGAGTAAACAACTTAAGGATGTATGAGTAACCCTAACATTTGACATTATGCCTCATGGAGTTTTCTTTGGTTAAAATAATCTGGGATAATGTAGACTTCCATTTTCATTCAGGTGGTTTTGTTGTTGTTGTTTATTAAGATGTATACCTACCCCTTCATGTGGTCTTGCTGAAATGTAGTGTGATGTAGTAACGCACAAATACAGAATAACCAACGTATTTCCTTTCAGCTCCCTATAAATGGGAACCATTAGAGGGATTTTTTTTTACCACCCCATGTGGCCTGCAATTTTGGGTCAGTCCCCAAGATAAGGAGCTCTTCATGGAGTTTGGCATTGTCTTGAGAAAGATCACGTTTTACTAAAGCCATATATTATATTTTTTAGCCCAAAGAAAGCAAAGAATGGCGGATATGAGCAAGGCAGAGTGTGTTGTACAGTAATGGAAAACTACTTTCTTCCAAGTTAAACTGATGCCCAGTATTAGGGTTAGGATTCCAGCTGGGATCCTGGGGAGCTCTGGGTGTTGGCAGAGGACTATTTCCCGATTTTAATTTGGACCTTATTTGATCGTTTACTCATTGTAATTACAATTTTCTACCTTACTAGTATTGCTCTTCTGTACTTAGAGGGAGATGTAAGGCGTAGAAATCCCAGATCTGGTCTTAAAGGAGCATTATCTGCAAGTCAGCACTGGATGGAGGAAAGCAGTGTGGGTTCTAATCAGTGGTTCTCTGCATTTACTTACCAACCAACTTGGTAACCAACTTTACTTACTTACCAACTTACTTTACTTACTTACTTACAAACACTTGGACCAATAAAACTTTAAAAACTGAAAACAATTTTAAGGGCTTATATAGTTTTAGGCTATGAAAATTAACTGCATAAAATATTAAGATTTTCCAAATTCTTATTTCATAAATCACTTTTTGATAGTGCTGGTGTGATATCCTCCTTTTCCTTGGTCTTTGCTTATCATCCTCCTTGCTTTAAAGACATTAGACTTGCATGGTAAATGCTTTATCGGGTCTTTTCATTAATATTCTGGATGCTAAGCCTTTTTCCACCACTAGTATTTTCTTACTTTGAAAGCTATCAGTGTAACACTGAGTCAATTCTAAAAACACCTGAGTTTCAAACTGCAGCCTCCTGACATTTCACTGAATAAGACAGGAATGAGTTGGGAAGACAGTATACACAAATGACCTCTTCTCAGAGCTAAACTGAACTCCCTAACTGAACCTGTTCAACATTTGAGTAGTTTGGATACTGGATGTTGCTCTTTGGTACTATTGCAATAAAAAAGCATGTATGGGGCGCCTGGGTGGCTCAGAGAGTTAAGCCTCTGCCTTCAGCTTAGGTCATGTTCTCAGGGTCCTGGGATTGAGCCCTGCATCGGGCTCTTTGCTCAGCAGGGAGCCTGCTTTCCCTCCGTCCCTCTGCCTGACTCTGCGTATTTGTGATCTCTCTCCATCAAATAAATAGAATCTTTAAAAAAAAAATGTATAATGTGCTTTCTACTACAGCCATACTCATTAGAGTGGACCAGATCTGAATGATATAGAACTTAAATTAATTTAATAACCCAGTTATGTTGTCCTTACTGCCATATGCACTGGAAAGGATTTTTTTTTTTTTTTTAATTTATTTGAGAGTGAGCGAGCAAGCGGTGGGTGGGGAGGGTTAGAGGGAGAGGGACAAGCAGACTCCCCCACCGTGAGCAGGGAGTCCTGCGTGGGGCTCAAACCCAGGAGCTTGAGATCACAACCTGAGCCAAAGGCAGATGCTTAACGAACTGAACCATCCAGGTGCTCCTGATTTTTTTTTTTAAGTCAATATAAAATTGAAATAAAAATGTGTACTATTTGGTTTTCTCTGAGTCTGGCTGAACAATGAATGATGCATCCTAGTTTTGACGATCTGCTTAATAAGACTGCCCATGGCCCAGATATAAAGCTCAGTTACATATTCTGTAATTTTTAATTTTCTAAGAAGACTGCTTTGGTTTTTTTTTTTTTTAAAGATTTTATTTATTTGATAGAGATCACAAGTAGATAGAGAGGCAAGTAGAGAGAGAGGGGGAAGCAGGCTCCCTGCTGAGCAGAGAGCCCCATGTGGGGCTCGATCCCAGGACCCTGAGATCATGACCTGAGCCGAAGGCAGAGGCTTAACCCACTGAGCCACCCAGGCGCCCCTGCTTGGTTTTGACCTATAGTATTAAGCAAATCTGTAAATCATCTGGTAAGGTGCTACTTGAGAAATGGAAGAAATCATGACTCACACTTTGTACAAATTTTATTTAAATGTCAAAGTAGCAGCATTATCAGTATATATGATATATACAGTATGATGGAATTAGCTGCCTAGTCAGAGAACCAACAAGAAACCACTCAAGTGTGGGTCTCTAAACGATTCAAGTCTTCTCCATCCTTAAGAAACCAGAACTTTCAGAGTGGACAGGTATGGTTTTCATCTGGCTATAGAGAAGGTATAGTTTAGAACAAAAGGTACTAAATTCTGTGGCTCTATTTTTCTATTCCTAGTAGATATAACTGTTTACATAACTTACTGCCACATGTGGCATAAATAAAACTGGTAGAAGTTGAGACGGACAACTCAAAGGTTGTGTTACCTCAGATAATCTCACACTTTTGTCTTCCTTCCCTGACCCTGCTTCTGTCAAAATTAACTTGCTCAGGGGCACCTGGGTGGCTCAGTGGGTTAAGCCTCTGCCTTTGGCTCAGGTCATGATCTCAGGGTCCTGTGATTGAGCCCCGCTTCGGGCTCTCTGCTCAGCGGGGAGCCTGCTTCTCTGTCTCTCTCTACGCCTGCCTCTCTTCCTACTTGTGATCTCTCTCTGTCAAATAAATAAATAAAATCTTTAAAAAAAAATTAACTTGCTCAGTTATTTTCTTCATGTTACACGTTTTTGATTTTTAAAGATTTTATTTATTTAATAAAGTTAAGGATTTTTATTTATTTATTTGACAGAGAGATCGTGAGAGAGGGAACAGAAGCAGGGTTCCCACAGAGCAGGGAGCCTGATGTGGGGCTCTGTCATGACCTGAGCCCAAGGCAGATGCTTAATGACTGAACCATCCAGGTGCCCCTGCTTTGGTTTTTTTGTTTTTTAATCCTTGCTGACTTCCCAGCTTTCATACTTCTGAACCTAAACTCCTAAGGAAATTATTCATCAGATTTCCTACTTTATTTCTATCCTGGGCTTGCCTCTTGCATTAACTTGCCTCTTGTAAAGCTAATACTATCTGAAGCATGATTCTGAGACATCTTTAAAAACCCATTTCTCCCTGACTGTTCCTGACCCATCCCACTGCTAACTCAAATCTCACAACTTTTTTCCTAGAAAGCTGTGAAGTCAGATACAGTGCTAGTCATACATGACTCAATGTAGATGAAAAAATTCCAATCCCAGCTGTCATTTAGCTAAAAAAATTACATTAGTATCCCCCTGGTTTTGAAGTCCTGAGACTTGAGATTGAAAGAAAATAGACCAACATTTGGTGTTTTATTGAGAACATTGTAGGAAAAGGCAGTATGTAAAGTAAAAATGGCTCTCTGAAATGTCCATTCAATGTATGTGGTCTGCTATATGACATTCTGAAAATTTTTAATTAAAATTATAAGACCAATCATGAACTAAATAATTTTATAATCTCCCAAGTCCAGACTAAGTTTGACTTTTTAGTTAGCCAAATATTTCTTAAGAGACTATGAGGGATCTGTGGGGAATCTCTAGAAGCAGTAACTCTTCACATGAGGCACAGTATGGCAAATAAACCTTGGCTGACCCTCCCAGTGTTTGTAATAAGGGCACAGGATCCAGCTTTTGAAAATTACTTGACAGATGAAAGAACAAGGATAAAAGTCCCCAAGTACTATGTTCTTTACGCCCCATAGTGTCCCGGCTTACATTTTTTTTTTCTTTTTTTTTTTTCCTGTGTCTTAGATTCTGATTTATCATCTTTTCAAAGAATAGAGGAAAACTGCAAATACACAAAGTTGTCACCACCAATTCAGGATCTGTGGCAACTGCATATTACAAACAGCTCAGACTTCCTCCCTCAAATCTGCCTACCAAGTAGGAAAGTCATCCTTTAAGGGGAGCAAACTGATCTTATTTAGTGCTTCAGTGACTTGAATATCACATCCGCACTTAATTGTTTTTAATGCAGAAATTCACCAGGGCTAGTAGAAAATTTCAAGTTAGAAAAAAGACGTTTAATTTTCTTAAATAATCCTCCCATGTACCTTTCCACATTGTGGAAACACTGAATTATGCAGTCTGGAGACAACATCAAAATTTCAGAACACTGGTACAAATATTGACATCTATATTTTATAATATATTAGAACTGCCATGTCCTGTGTTAGCGCCCGTAACAGGTAACAGGCCTGAAACTGCAAGAGGTTTACAGATGAAACTTCAACTCTGGAGGCGTTAGCTGTGCCAGAGTCCTGAAACAGGTCTGGAAACAACTCCATCCCAGCTCTCCGTTGCGTCACTGCAGCTGGACTCTGTACGCACCTATTAGCAGTTTAACCTTTTGAAAGAAAACAGGCGTAAGTATCAGTACAGATACCTCTATCAAGTTCTCTTTCTTCAAAGAGGGAAAACACACTCACAACCAAGATTTGTCTTATTTGGCATTGTTCTCAAATTGGTTATCAATTCAGGGTGTTAGGTTACCACTTTTAATAAAAAATCCAAGTGCTCATAACTTGATTTTTAGATTATTATAATAAATAACTGTACTATTTGTTACATAGACTTTTGGTCCAGCTTCAGTGTTCAGTGAACAGCCTACGGACGGACATACATAAAATGTTACACATTAAATAACAAAGGCAAGAACTACAGCTTCCACTGCTCAATACTGGAGAGATGCATCCTTACCATCAGTCCCTTTTTTTTTTTTTTTTAAGATTTTATTTATTTATTTGACGGAGAGAGATCACAAGTAGGCAGAGAGTCAGGCAGAGAGAGAGGGGAAGCAGGGTCCCAGCTGAGCAGAGAGCCCGATGCGGGGCTCGATCCCATGACCCTGGGACCATGACCCGAGCTAAAGGCAGAGGCCTTAACCCACTGAGCCACCCAGGTGCCCCTCTTTTTTTTTTTTAAGATTTTATTTATTTATTTGGCAGAGAGGCAGGCAGATAGAGAGGAGGAAGCAGGCTCCCTGCTGAGCAGAGAGCCTGATGCGGAATTCGATCCCAGGACCTGAGCCGAAGGCAGAGGCTTAACCCACTGAACCACCCAGGTGCCCCATCAGTCCCTTTCTTGACACACAATTTATGACTAACACATCTGTAGATTCTGGTGCACTGCTATCCCAGAAAGCACTGGTCTCCAGGACAGGCACACCAGCTACACAGCATTCTTGGAATTTTATTCTGCCGATAAAGTAATCTGAAGTAGCAGTATGAGGAGCCGCACTAAATGTAAGGGAAGGGTTTTCACCTTAGCAGAAGGCGCTTCCGTCAACCTTATGAAGAGTTTATTGAGGCCTGCAGCAGGGCTGAACGAGTAAACAAAATGACTGTCCTAGGGAGAGAGACCAACCAGTCAGTGTTCTCTCAAACTTCTACATCGAAGGACATCATTGTATCTTAAAACATTTCAGAATCCAAAGATGTAAAAGAGAACACAAATTTTATACTTTAGATCGATTTGCTGATTACTTTTCTCTTGATTTATTAAAAAAGATACAAATGACAAAAAGCTTGTAAGATTTATCCGCAAAAACAGCAACCAGATAAATCTTTAGGTTTGGATTAGCATGTATAATGTGTATGGATGTACAGCAAGTGTTAAAAATCTTCATAAACAGTTGATTTTGCTTAAGTTAGCCTACGGAAAGAATTCGAAGTATAGAAAAGGAAACATACAGGTTATTCAAGACCATTTTTTGGTTAAAATTATATAGGTGCTAGTATTTTATTATAAACCAAAATTACAGTATAATGGTTACCTAAAGCTACACACATTAAAACTAAGCATAAATACACCCATGTTCTAGGTATTTGAATCACAGAATGGGTATATTTTTAAAATTCTCTAATTTCCTTTAAAATTCTCTAAAATTCTCTAAATTCTCTAAATTTCCTGAGTGTTTGTAATTATAATGGTGGGGAAAGGCAGAATATTTTTAAAAATCAGACAGTATGTTTCTTATACCTTATATTCAGAATGTTCTAAGACAGTATGATAAATATAACTTAAGGCATATATATCAAACATGAGAAATCCAGACTCTTACAAAATTTAGGAAAATTTTACCTTATAATTATGGGTTATTATCTTATTTTCAGTTCGCTTAGTTGTATTAGCATATTTTATTAAAACACACCATTAAAAGTTACCTGTGCTTCTGGATTAGAAGAATGTATATTTTTCAGTAATGAACTACAGAAAATCTTACCAGAAAAACTGGAAGTTGAAATTTATCATTTAAAACTACAGCTTGTACACTACATGGTCCACAGAGCCGAGCAATAACTTCTTTACCCAAAAAGTTGGCATGGAAAATAAACAGCAGGATGCCAGAGCCTGAATAAGGGGGATGTAAACATAGATTTTAGTATCAACCCAACCATGGCCATCTTTCAACTGAAGAAGGCGCACCTGTACAAGTTGGGAGCGGACCCATCAGTAAGCCTGCTGGAACACACCCTGCCTGATGCCCACTCATACCGGACAGTCTGAGTCCCAATTTCAAAACTTGGTGTTACCTAGCATTTTTCAAACCACAGACCCTTTCTATTTTTTGTCCAAGTGATCCCTACTGACAGCTCAGGGAACAAGTTTTTTAAAATATGCTTTCTACATTAATTCTGGTCTTAAAGGGTATTTAAAAGTTGCTACTGAATATGTAAAATGTCCATGGATGTAAACTTCTGTGACGGTTTCTCTGGGTTTGGGTTTGAGTGACTGTCCATTTCCTTCTACACAGTATTTTGCTTTTTCCAAATTTTCTGATTAATACCAAACCTTATTTTGGTGGGGTAGGGTGGGGACTGTGAGATTTGAAGCTTTCACTGAATATCCAAAATATTCTGCATGACTCATTTTTCTGAACAAAGCTATACTTTTACTATAACAGAAAATAGATACATGAACTCTGTGACCTTTCTGATAAGCCGTTTTTTAAGATGAAAAAACACTGATCCAGCCCAATTATAAACAAGAGGAGACTTCATAAAAAAGACCCCCAAGGAACCATTGGCTTTATTTGTTCTGGTCCCAGGGAAAGGAGGACACATTGATTGACCCCTAGCTCGCTCTCTTCCCCTTTCGAAGCTATTTAAGGTTTGTCATACTGATTACTTAAAAAGCTATACCCACCCCACACCCGCCCCCAAAGTGCTGACGTTCAAAAGAAAAGGCCTACACGCAATATAGGGACTGTTTCTTCTCTTTTTCCCCCCAGCTCCACTATGAATGAGCATCTGATCTGGGACAGAGGTTGAATTGAGTATTTGTTACTCTCTCTACAGAGGAGAGTGGTGGTAACTCTTCAAAATGACCTGAATGGGAACTAGTGGTCTACAGTGGAAATCCCATTTGAAAATCCTTCATTCAGGTGCTGTTTACTCTAACCAAAAAGTTAGATCTAAGGAAGTTGTGTTCATTAGCTCTACTCTGACAAATACTTGAATTTCACAGACCTACTATGACATGAGGAACCCTAATTAATTTGCTAGCAATTGTTTCATGCTATCAGTATAAACGTTTTCTCCAGCCAAACTAGGTGTTAAACACAATCACAATCCCCTCAAGGAACCAAGGTCAGTGCTTCTCCAACTTGAGTGTGTTCATAAATCACCTGAGATGTTACCAAGCTGTCAACTGAGAGTCAGGTCTGGGAGGGCCCAAGAGTCTGCATCTCAGAGCAGTCTGAGACCACACTGACTAGCAAGGGTCAGGAAAACCTATCAGGATCTTGTATCAGGATGACAAGGCATCTTTGGTAAGATTTCAGACAGAGAAGATTTCTGTTAGCCACACTGTGTATGTGCAGAAAAAAAAAAATCTAGTAACCTTAAGACAGTCCAGATGCACTGAAGCCCGTAAGTTGTGAATGCTGGGAGACTGGCCCAGATCAGCTCAGCAACCCCTACCCTCTCTTCCCCAACCTTGTGCTCACTACCCAGCAATGCAAACTATCCACTTGGACCGTTGAAACCACAAATGATTCTTCAATGTTAAGTTCACTAAACACAGGTGTTATGTAATAGCTGTCTTTAAATTTTCATTAATGAATACATACATACATACATATATAAAAGATTTATTTGAGAGAGAATGAACCAAGGGCTGGTGGCCAGAGTCAGAGTGAAAAGGAGAAGCAGACTCCCTGCTAAAGCGCAGAGGCAGGACTCGATCCCAGGACCCTGAGATCATGACCTGAGCCAAAGGCAGAGGCTTAATCAACTGGGCCACCCAAGTACCCAATACATATTTTTTTAAATGGATGTTTTTGCTTAACAAAAAAGCCAGAACCCAGTCTCCTACTTTCATGAATGCAGTTTTCTTTCCACTTAAACAGTTTATGCTGTGTCCCCGTCCTAGAGAAGGGCCATGCCTGTGTCATGGTCTTGCCTGCAGAGCAGCTGTGAGGCAGCGGCTAAGGAACCAGAACTAAAGTTTCCACCTCCTCCTCTTCAACTTTCCTATGGGTCAAGACACTGGCTTTTTCTTTTAATAAAACTCAAGTTTAACAAAAGGTAGTACAATTATTAAGATCCAACTTCCATAACTTTTTTTTTCCTGGTGCAAAAAAGGTGTTTTTTGTTTTTGTTTTTGTTTTTTTTAATATTTATTTGACAGAGAGAAATCACAACCAGGCAGAGAGGCAGGCAGAGAGAGAGGAGGAAGCAGGCTCCCTGCTGAGCAGAGAGCCTGATGTGGGGCTCGATCCTAGGACCCTGGGATCATGACCTGAGCCGAAGGCAGAGGCTTTAACCCACTGAGCCACCCAGGTGCCCCGAAAAGGTGGTTTTATTAAAGCATAGGAGACAAGACCCAAGGCAGGAAGAACAGTTCCAACTTCCATGCTTTTTCATTTTTTAAAAAAAATTTAAGATTTATTTGAGGGGGGTGGAAGGACAGAGAGGAAAATCTCAAGCAGACTCCCTGCTGTGCACAGAGCCCAACTAGGCCTCAATCTCATGACTCTCGAGATCATGACCTGACCCAAAATGAGGAGTTGGATGCTGAGCCACGTAGGCACCCCTATGGTTTTTAAACAAGTGCTCACAGAGCTCCGTGGGTCCCTCAATGTCACCTGGCTTGGCAGGTATCAGCTGGGTCACCTTCTTCTGCCAGAGTAGCTCTGCTGTTAATTATTTTACATAATTATTATACATAATGGGATTCTGTGAAGATATGTTCACAGAGTTCTATTTAAAAATCCGCTGACAGTCTATGGCCATACCACCCTGAACACACCCACTCTCATCTGATTAGAAAATCAGCTGATATTTACAGTGTCACTTTTCAAACAAAAACATAGGCTTACCTTCTGGTATGTTCTGTGGGGGTTTGTAATTGAAGTCTGTTGAAAAATCTGGCCCCTCACAGAGACGATGACATGCTATTGGGAAAATTGGTTCTAATAGAGCAAGACGTGCTTCAAAGTAATCCCTTATTGTTTCTTCTGCTACTCTTGAAAGTCTAGGCAAAAAGTATAGTCAGAGTTGTTAATATTAATGTAGAAAATAACCATGAGTCATATTATCAAACTGCTGAATACATGAGGCCTTCCCAAATCAACCTTTAAAATAAATATAACTTCCTACTCATCCTGCTTCCCTGGTGTATTTTTCTTTAGCACTTAGCATGACACACTGTCTTACTGTCTATGTTGTCACAGGGAATTTCGGCTCTAAGAGGGCCAGTCTTTTCCCCGCCGCTCAATCTTCCCAGTCTTCTGAATAGTTCCTGGCATACAGGCAGCACTCAATACTTATTTGTCTAATGAAAATGAAAATTCTACTGACAATAAATTTGAGAGGTGCCCCCCTCACACACACTTTATAGTACTTAGTTTAGAAGACAGTTAAATAAAATGCTAATGCAGATTAGTGCTAATTCAGAAAATATTTTTAAACTATCTTGCTAGGAAGGTAACCAGCTCATTTGGTTTTCCCAAGATATTCAGGTTTTAGGAGTGGAAATTCACTGTGTTGGGTCATGGACACAGAGAAATTACGGGTTGGGTAAAGCTCCCAGCAAAGGCTGGACAGACTCACAACGTACATGCCATTTTGGTTTGTTTTTTGTCTCTTGTCTGAAATTTACCTTACTTTCTGCCTAGAATATAGATCCTGGAATTGGAGTAACTATCATGCAGGCATGAAGATCTAAGTCATACCTCTAAACTCCCAGTTATTTTGAACAATAAACATCTTACTCGTGTTAACTACTGTTTGTGATGTTTCTGTTACGTGTTGTCAAAATAATTTTTTAAAAATTAGTTTCAGAGGCAGAATTTAGTGTTTCATCAGTCGCATATAACACCCAGTGCTCATTCCATCAAGTGCCCTCCTTCATGCCTGTCACCTGATTGTCCCCCCACCCCCAGAGACCCATCTCCCTTCCAGCAACCCTCAGTTTGTTTCCTAGAGTTCAGCCTCTCTGGTAGTTTGCCTCCCTCTCAATATTCATCTTATTTTTTCCTTCCTTTTCCCTAAGTTCATCTGTTTTGTTTCTTAAATTCCACGAGTGAAATCATGTGTCTTTCTCTGACTGACTTATTTTGCTTAGCGTAATACCCTCTAGTTCCATCCACATCGTTGCAAATGGCAAGATTTCATTCTTTTTGATGGCAGAGTAAGCCAGAATAATTCTTAAGGAAAAAGCTGTTACTTGTGTGATTTTCAATTAAAATAAAATGATTTAGAATTCATCTAAAAAAGAATGAACTTGAACGGAAAAACTGTGGTACATCCAGACAATGGAATATTGTTCAGCATTAGAAATAAGCTAAGCCATGAAGACGTGGTGGACCACTATGTTTATACAGTATTATTTACAACAGCCAAATTACGGAAGCAGCCAAGTGTCCACCGATGGATGATAAATGGATAAAGAAGAGGTAGTATGTAAATTATTCAGCCATAAAAAATGAAATCTTGTCATTTGCAACAACATGGATGGATCAAGAGAATATAATATTAAGTGAAATAAGTCAGAGACAAAAACCATATGATTTCACTCATATGTGGAATTTAAGAAACAAATGAACAAAGGAAAAATAAAGAGACAAATCAAAAAACCAGACAACTATGGAGAATAAACTGATGGTTCCCACAGGGTAGGTGGGTGGGAGAATGGGGGATATCAGTGAAGGGGATTAAGAGTGATGAGCACTGAGTAATATAGAGAGTAGCTGAATCACTATATTGTACACCTGAAATATAACACTATGTTAACCAACTGGAATTAAAGCAAACAAAAATTAAAAAAAAAAAAAAAAAAGACATGGGGGAATCTTCAATGTATATTACTAAGTGAAAGATGCCAATCTGAAAAGGGCAAGTACTATGATTCCAGCTGCATGACATTCTAGAAGAAGCAAAACGATGGAGACAGCAAAAAGATCAGTGATTGCCATGGGTCAGGGTGGGCAGGGGCCGGAAGGGATGAACAGGCAGAGCACAGAGGATTTTTAGGGCAGTGCTATTCTGTACAACACTAATGGTGGGGACATGTCATTTTACCTTTGTCAAAACTCCAAAATGCGCAACACCAAGGTGAACCCTAATGTAAACCCATGGACTCTGGATGGCAACTGTCAACGCAGGTTCACTGTTTTAGCAAATGCACCACTCCGGTGGACAGATGTCAGCAGGGGAGGTTGTGCATGTACGGAAGCAGAGCATCTGCAGCAACTCTGTACTTTTAGCTCAACTGCACCGTGAACCTAAAACTGCTTGAAAAACTCATGTCTATTAAAAAAACCTACAGATTTGTTTTAAGAAAGCATGAGTCAAATTATGAGCATAATTAAAATTTTTAAGGAGATACTCCTATCTAGGAGTGTCATTATTAAATTTTAAAGTTTGAGACCTCAATAACTGTCAGAAAAATAATTCATATACCATTTATTAAATTTGTGATATTTTGAGAACAGAAACCTGTCATGACTTCCACTTAACAATCTTCATCTGAGCAATTATACACGTGATGTGTCCACACAGACTGTGACTGAGCCATGGCACACTCACTCACACTTACGTCTCTAAATGATTCTTCAGCAAGTCGTACACCAACACGTTGTTACACTGCTTTGCAAAATGCAGCGCGCTGTTTTGGTGCTTTGACAAAATATTGCAGTCAGCTCCGCATTCGATCACAAGTCGCACAATATCAGAATTTCCTCTTTTACAGGCCTACGACGGGGGAAAAAAGGAACGGTAATTACTTAGCTGTAAGATGAGTTAACTACCAATCTGTTTGCCCCTTTCTCCACACATGAGCTTGGGAATTTCTGTGAAGAGAAGGACGAGAATGTTGGAGAGGGGAAAAAAACTTGGCACAGGGTCTCACCAAGAGTTACAAACTGTTAAGTAAACAAACAGTGGTATGCCCCTTTTACTCAGTGAACAGTACCGAAATCTATGCTACAGTTTCATCCCTGACTCCTGGGGAAATGAGCAACTCTAAAAAAGATACTTCTGTTCCAAGATAGAAAAACACTAGGCCTTCCTAAGCTCTAGCATGCTCCATTCTTCAGATCAAGTCTCCCAGCACCACAAAGTAGTTTGAACATTTCCCTAGAAGACTGCTTTAAAGGAGACTAATTAAGCATAGATACAAATTTGAATTCAGCAAATTTAAGATGGACCTGGACACGGTTCAAAGACCATTTCCAGAGTAAAAAGACCTACATCTATGTTCTCTCCTGTCTGTTATTTACCGGCTAAGGGACGTCAAGTAAGTCCCTAATTCTGAGTCTCACTGTTTCCATTTGTTGAAAAGGGATCGTAGTACTTCCGCCTCACAACACTGAGGCTGAATTTAAATAACATATTGTAAAGGACCAGGGCAAGCCAGTAAGCTTTCCTACAAACACAAGGCCATCTGGTATGCTACCACTCCGGACAGTACTTCTACAGAGGAGGTTTTTAAGCTGCGCAAGTGCTAGGTCAAAGGGCATGCATCTCACGGAATAGCTGACAAGCCCTTCAAAAGGATGTAACTCAGTGGTTCCCACTGGGGTGGTTTTGCCCCCCAGGGGCACTCAGGCAAGGCATGGAGACATTTCTGGTTGTTACAGGGTGGGTACTTACGGCATCTGGTGCAGAAGTTAGGGGTGCTGTTATACGTGCTACAAATGATCTGGCCCCCAATGCCAGGAAGGAGAAGGTTGAGAAGCCCTGCTGAAACCATTATATGTCCCATATCGGTGGGTGAGAATGTGGTTTCTCCACACCTTCACACTCTGGTAACGACCATTTTATATATTATTTCTGAGATGAAAGGCTTTTTAAATTTTGTTTCAAAAATTTCTGAAAATCTCTCCCTGTGTTTATTTCTTCTAATTCTAAAAACCAATTTAATATACTAAATCCTTAAAGCTTAAGAAACCAGTACCAAAAAAACCCCAATACAAACAAAAACCAGACCGAAACCAAAAACAAAAACAAAATTTAAATACAGTTATAGGCAGTCTTATTTAGACAGCAGTTAAATATGCTTTAAGCACTTCTCTAGGAAGAAGGAACAAACAGTCCCTCGGTCCCTTCCCTTCTGGACGCTGCCTTCCTCCTTGTCAGATGAACTAAGTGCCTGGTACATCCAAGATCCACCTCCTCACCCTGTGCAAGCCCACACCCCTCAGAGCCAACAAATGAGGGCACCAACACCCTCTCCAGTGCAACTTCCCAATGAACTTCCAGCCTCTTTCTCTGGCATCTCTGCCTCGGCAGATGCTGCAGGCTTCCTTGAAACGCTCAGGATACTTCTCTCTCCTGATCTTCCTCCTCCTCCTCTGGTCTTCCCTATGTGGCTGCCTTCCATCTCTGGCTTTTCTTTCCCTTCCAACTCTCAGCAGTGACCTCGCTCTCACCACTGTGCTGTCTCCAGTGATGAACCGGAATCCGAACCTCCAGCCAGCCCCTCTCTCTCGAGCTAAAGAACACATGTGAAACATCATCTGAGCATTGCTAGCTCAAATGCAACGCCACTCTCATTGTATACTGCCTGAGTTCCCGAAATTAACAAACAGGATTACCAAGCATCACCTTCAATTACCAAATCCTGTGAGTTCTATCTTCTTAAACCACTGGTCAGTCTACCCAGTTTTATCTCCACGTCACTACCTAGGTACAGACTCTTATTTCACTTAATTTAATTTTATTTATTTTATTAGAGACTTTTTTTAAAAGATTTTATTTGTTTGACAGAGATCACAAATGGGGAGAGAGGCAGGCAGAGAGAGGAGGAAGCAGGCTCCCCGCCGAGCAGAGAGCCTGATGCAGGGCTCGATCCCAGGACCCTGGGATCATGACCTGAGCTGAAGGCTGAGGCTTTAACCCACTGAGCCACCCAGGCATCCCTATTTCACTTAATTTTTTTTTTAAAGATTTTATTTATTTGGGAGAGAGAGAGAATGAGACAGAGAGAGAGCATGAGTGGAGAAAGGTCACCAGGAGAAGCAGACTCCCCACCGAGCAGGGAGCCCGATGTGGGACTCGATCCTGGAACTCCAGGATTGTGATCCCAGCCGAAGGCAGTAGCTTAACCAACTAAGCCACCCAAAAGCCCTATTTCACTTAATTTTAAAAACATCCCTGTAAGTCTGCAAACTGTTTTTTTTTTCCAAACTGTTTTTTTTTTTAAGATTTTATTTATTTTACAAAGAAAGAGTAGGCAGAGAGGCAGGCGGAGAGAGAGAAAGGAGGAAGCAGGTTCCCTGCTGAGCAAAGAGCCTGATGTGCGCCTTGATCCCAGGACCCTGCGATCATGACCTGAGCAGAGGGCAGAGGCTTTAACACAATGAACCACCCAGGTGCCCCACTGCTTGTCTTTTTAACCAATTCGTTCCCCCTACTGAACTAAGTAAGGGACAACCACCTTTATTCTGATTATGTCTTTCTCTAGCTTAAGCTTTTTAGCAGCTCCCAACTACTCTCAGGACCAAGTTATCCTAATTCCTTGTTCCAGATGTAGACCATGTCCATGCTCACTGCCCTATGTGCACACCTTTATGCACCAGACTACTTAAGTATTTACTGTTTAGAATGTACCTGGTGATTTCTCAATAAGACAAAATTTTAATTCATATTTGATGTGCCAATTCTTCTCTAAGCATATGGCAACAGAAGACACAAAGGAAAATTAAAACTCAAAAGTAGGGCTCCTGAACAAAATAAGCATTTCCATAAACCAAAAATGATACGGCAACACAAGCAGTGAGCAAGGTCCACATCTTGGGCATGGAAGCAGGTTGAGGGGATAAGTGAACCGGGCTTGCTCTCTTACTGACTCAGGAAAGACGGCTGAAAAATAGGTACTATAGACAAACACCCACTTGAGTCAATTTCTTGCACAAAACTACATCTACAAACGCAGCAGTAAGACAGAGCCTCCATGCCAGGAACTAATGCACGGCTCGGTGTCAGGACCTGCTTTGTCCTAATGGCATTTTAGGCCAGGAACCTAAACTACCACGGTAGTTAGACTGGGGTTGGCCCCAGGAGAAGCAAAAACAAAACTGCTAAACAGGGAGAGGTCATTAAAGGAATAGTCATGGGGGAGGCTTTAACAACCTTCCACTCAAAATGGTCAGCAAACCACAATTCCAAATACGCATGAAGAAACTGGAGGCTGAGGAGATGAATTCACCAATGTAAAATAATAATGAAAGTACATCATGTTCTTTTCCACTCCCAGCTCTCTGCATATCCTATTCGAGTTCCTGCTTACACAGTTCATCCCTGCCAGCTTATGTATCATTTGTAGGATGCAGCTCAGCCAACCACCCTTTTTTTTTTTTTTAAAGTAATCTTTATGCTGAACATGGGGCTCAAAACTTATGACTCCAAGATCAAGAGTCATATGCTCTATCGACTGAGCCAGCCAGATGTTCTACCCTATCCCACCTTGAATCCACACTGCTCAGCCTGGTATCAACTTTTATGTAATCCCATGGCTCTCTGGGATATCACATGGCTCACATCAACTCTTAATTTTCCTGACCTGTTTCTCCTACACATTTGTGTCCTGTTCCCCATCATATTCCCAGCCCCCAGCGGAGTGCCTGGCAATCAGGGTACCAATAGGAACACCTGTCAAGACCGAAGTGAAATATTTACCTTCATTAGAGCAGTCTCACCATTGCTCTGCTGGACATTAACATAAGCTCCTGCTTCCAAAAGAATAGCCACTGTAGTTAAAAAGTTCTAGTAAAAAAAAAAAAAGGCAAATTTAATTCCCAGAATTCTTTAAAAGATAGTTTTTGATGACTTGAAATTTTTAGCCATCCAGAAAAATACTCAGATTCTATCCCAAGCAGGTCAGTGAACATGGGGGTCTTCACTGTGCCCCACCATTCAGGCCCCATGCATAGCCATACACAATCTGACAGCAACTTCAACCTGAAGTTTAACTACAGGTTTCAACATAAGAAACTCTGTATATCAATCCTTTAAAAAGATAATATGTGGAAACATTTTAATTACGTTCTTAATCAAAAGGAACACTTAATTTCAACTGGGAAAGATTTTTAAGATTTTTTTTAAAGGGTATTGTTCATGTTATTTTCTCTTTTTTTAAAGATTTTATTTGACAAAGAGAGAGATCACAAGTAGACAGAGAGGCAGGCAGAGAGAGAAGGGGAAGCAGGCTCCCCACTGAGCAGAGAGCCAGATGCAGAGCTTGATCCCAGGACCCTGAGATCATGACCTGAGCTGAAGGCAGAGGCTTAACCCACTGAGCCACCCAGGTGCCCCAGTTTTAAGAGTTTAAAAAAAATTTTTTATTTGACAGAGAGAGACACAGCCAGAGAGGGAACACAAGCATGGGGAGAGGGAGAAGCAGGTCTCCCGCCGAGCAGGGAGCCCGACACGGCTTGATTCCAGGACCCCGGGACCATGACTTGAGCCAAAGGCAGACACTTAACGATGAGCCACCCAGGTGCCCCAAATTGGAAAAGATTTTTAAAAGATTTAAGATTGAAACCAGAGACAAACCATAAATGACTCTTAATCTCACAAAACAAACAGGGGGTTGCTGGGGGGAGGTGGGATTGGGAGAGGGGGAGCGGGCTATGGACATTGGGGAGGGGAGGCGAACCATAAGAGACTATGGACTCTGAAAAACAACCTGAGGGTTTTGAAGGGTCAGGGGTGGGAGGTTGGGGCAACCTGAGGGTTTTGAAGGGTCAGGGGTGGGAGATTGGGGGAACAGGTGGTGGGTAATGGGGAGGGCACGTTTTGCATGGAGCACTGGGTGTTGTGCAAAAAGAATGAATACTGTTATGCTGAAAAAATAAATAAAATGGAAAAAAAAAAAAAAAAGATTGAAACCAGCATTAGTATATTAATCAGAGGCCCTTTTTCTTTTCTTTTTTTTTTTTAAGTACTTCTATGCCCAGTATGAATTCATAACCCTGAGATCAAGAGTCACATGCTCTACAGATTAAGCCAACCAGGTGCCCCTATGGTCCTTTTTCAATACGAATCACTTCCCACTAGATAAATCACATTTTGAAAATGCAATTATAAAGTACTACTATTGACAAAAAAAAAATCTATTCATGGTAAGTCCTAGATGAATTGAAATATGAGATTCTAAAGTTACATGACCAATGAGTTATATATCCCTACAGAAACAGACTCTGTTTTGGTCCACAGGCAGGAATTCCTACAGATTAAGAAACTGATGTCTTTTGGGACGCCTGGGTGGCTCAGTTGGTTAAGCGGCTGCCTTCGGCTCAGGTCATGATCCCAGCGTCCTGGGATCGAGTCTCACATCGGGCTCCGTGCTTGGCAGGGAGCCTGCTTCTCTCTCTGTCTCTGCCTGCCACTCTGCCTGTGCTCACTCTCGCTCTCTCTCTGATAAATAAATAAAAAAATCTTTAAAAAAAAAAAAGAAAGAAACTGATGTCTTTTGAGTTCCCAACCTTCTCAGCGGCATGAATGAGGGCAGTGGTCCCATTCTTCTGTCTGCCATTCACCTTAGCCCCCTTCTTGATGAGGAGCCTCAGCAGGTCGTCTTGCCCTCCCGCTGCAGCAAGCATCACCAGAGTCATCCCGCTTGAATCCTTCATTGGTTTTGTTGAGGAAAAAAACATGTCAGTGTCCATCAGAAAAATTTTAGAGCTAAGTCTTTTCATCTATGATGTTTCAATGTGAAATCACTTAAATACACGGATTTAAGCAGCTACTTAAGGTTTTTATGAAAATATCCTTACAATAATCAGAAATATCACAATTTCAGATGTAAATATAAAATTTTATAACTTCCATGTTTGTTTGTTTTTTCAAGATTTTATTTATTTATTTGAGAGAGAAAGAGAATGAGAGAGACCGAGCATGAGAAGGGGAAGGTCAGAGTTCTCCCCTGCTCAGCAGGAAGCCTGATGTGGGACTCCATCCAGGACTCCAGGATCATGACCTGAGCTGAAGGCAGTCGATCAATCAACTGAGCCACCCAGATGCCCTACAACTTCCATGTTTCAAAGGCCTATCATATCAACACTTGGCACGACATATGATGAACAGTATTTGTATCTTGATGCTATAAAAATGGCAAAGTATTTATTTATCACACATTTCAGACACAAAAATCTCCTTGTGTTCTAGGTAAAACAGGTGAAACTTACACATTCTTGATACTCACTTAGTTGGCCGAAAGACCTAAGGCTCAAAATGACTACTAGAAGTAACCTAAGTCCACTCTGTTGATGACGGGCTAAATGAATGCTGTCACCACAAACGGTGACCTATATGAATATAACTGTTGGGAAGTGACGGTTTGGCTACTCGAAGGATAAAGAAGAAAATTCAGAAGGAGGAAACTGATACGACTGGATTCTAAGATGCTATGACAACATAGAGAAATTAAAGTACTTTAAAGAGATAAAACTACATAAAGTTGACAAAAAATAAAAAGGTAATAGCTAAAATATTTTCAATCATTAACTGAAACAAACATTTATTAAATACCATTTGCTAAAACAAAGTTCTAATAGTTACTTTGTAGTTAATTGGCTATAATCTGAAAGCTCAACAAATTCACTTATATGAGCAATCTGAAGGAATACAAAAGTCTTCTGAAGTAAGAAAGTGCACTTCCTCTTATTTGTAAAGTATCCTATTACTACAAAACATGTTAAAGGGGAAAAAAACCTTCTTCTAATTTATTCATAAAGACCAAGCTACGTTAGTATTAAAGTAGGGGAAAAAAATCTGATAAAACTCAGCATCCATCCATCCCTGATTAAAAACTTAAGCAGGTAAACAAAGGAAGTCTAGAAAGAGAAAGACTACTGTCCACAAGAAACCCACGACAGTACAATAGAATGAGAAGCTTCACACACAGCCTAAGGGGAAATCCCCACTCAGATCAGAGGCAGAACATGATCACTTCCACTACTACTATTCTTCAAAATGTTACCAAGTTCACAACACCAGAAAAAGAAATATTACTGGGAAAAAAGGAAACAAAATAGTTACTTTTTAATAGATGATCATATTCTCTGCACAGAGAATCCCAGGCAAGTGACTTAAAAATTATTACAGTAAGAGAATTTCACAGTGATGGGAGACCACATGTGTGCACATGTGTGTACACGTGCACACACACACACACACACATCAATAGCTTCACCAAACATACAGAATAACCAGTTAGAAGACAAAATGTGGAAGGAAAAAGATCCTAATGATCACACTGAGATAATTTAAAAATTATCAAATATGTAGGAATACAACCAAAATAAATGTGCAAGAACCTTACAAAGGAAAAAAATTTTATAAAACTTTAAGAATAAATGAAGAGCTGAATGAATGTAGAGTTACCATGTCCTTATTTGGAGGACTAAAAATGTAAAAATGTCAATTCTCAGCCAAATTAATCTATAGAGTTCATGCAATTTTACCCAAAATCTCAGTAATTTTTTTGAACTGTAACTCCTAAGGAGTAAGCTTAAAAAAAAATCCACTACTAATGCAAAAATACTAAATAAGTATAAAAAACCTTTTGTAAACAAGACACCCAAAAGCCATAAAGGAAAGGATCGACAGATACGACTATCTAAAAATAAAAATCCTCTAAACAATAAAACACTCAAAAAAGAAAAACTAAAAACTAGGAAGAAAGGGTTAATGTGCTTTCATTAAAAGAAGAAACAACCCGGGGCACCTGGGTGGCTCAGTGGATTAAGCCACTGCCTTCGGCTCAGGTCCTGATCTCAGGGTCCTGGGATCGAGCCCCACGTCAGGCTCTCTGCTCCGCAGGGAGCCTGCTTCCTCCTCTCTCTCTGCCTGCCTCTCTGCCTAGTTGTGATTTCTCTCTGTTAAATAAATAAAATATTAAAAAAAAAAAAAAAAAAAAGAAGAAACAACCCTCCCCTATAAATCAAAATGAAAAACCTGCAGCAACAGAACCATGGGCAATTGCTGTGAAGAGGAGACTACGACCAAAGCACCAACAGAGACAAGGACACAGGAGTCATTTTATGCCTCTCAGAGCAGCAGAGGTTCAACAACACAAAAACCAGACAGGCCACAGCTAAACCAAATGGTAGCTCTTGGGGCTGGAATTACAAGGTCTATAATTTTCTACATTATACATTCCTACTGTGTTTTCAGTTTATAAAATGAACATTACTTTTTAAATTTTTAAAAAATGAAAAATAAAATAGAATTATATTAAAAGAGCTACTTTCTATCTTTATTTCATGAGATTTTACTAATTACCTCTTGGTCCAGGTTATAGTCTTCATTTGAATTAAGAGCAACTTTTACAGCAATATAATCCCCATTTTTCACAGCGTCCCTCAATAAATCTACAATGAAAGAATTAAGAAAAATTAGGCTTCACATATCTAGATACATGAAAAGGACCTCCAAAATTCCTTAACTACTCACTACTTGGAATTGCATTTGCTGTGGTAAAGTTCTCATCTTCCCCATCAAGATGCTTTTGAAAATCTTCTAGTTTCATCCATTCTAACTGCAAGTCCATGCCCAAACTCAAAATATGTTGTCTGCCATCTGGAACACAAAAGAGCCTTATAAATACACATTTTATTTTCCTGTAACAATACTGCTTTATTAACTTTTGGTGTCTTAACCAAAGTTTCATATACACTTGTAATATATTTCATTATGTAATTGAGTCTTTAATTAAATTTCTGCTTTTCTTGGTCAAGTAATACCAACTACCCACATTCAGATGTCACGGTACTTCAAAAGCATAAATACAAGATTAAGTAGCTCAAACAAAGAGAGATAAATCACAGGGATTCAGTAAGAGGAATCTCTTAACATTTTTATCTTTGGCCATTCTTCTTGGATATGCATTGCTTAACAATCATTTATGCAAGGAAAGCCATTCTAAATGTGTAAACCAGGGGCACCTGGGTGGCTCAATCATTCAGCATCTGCCTTTGGCTCAGATCATGATCCCAGGGTCCAGTGATTGAACCCCACATTGGGCTCCCTGCTTTGTGGGAAGCCTGCTTCTCCCTCTCTCAATCCCCCTGCTTGTATTCCCTCTCTATCTCTTTCTCTGTGTCAAATAAATTTTTAAAAATCTTTAAATGCGTAAATTAGACCTGTATGTAAGTAAGTCACTGATCTTTCAGACTCAGCTCCAGCTTCTCCTCTTGGAAGTCCTCTGTGCTTCCTCCTACCCACAAAGCAAGTACTAGTTTCCTCCCTCATCTGTCTGACCCAGGAGCTTTCCTAACATTAGGAAAGGACATGTTCATTCACTACTGGCAGTGCAACAAATAAGATTTGAGCATAACTTATTGGGGGAGTATTCAAAACAACTGTCTTATTTTATTTTTAAATATTTTATTTATGTATTTATTTGTGGGGGGCAGAGACGGGCAGTCTCCACACCCAGCACAGAGCCTGATGTAGAGCTTGATTCCGTGATTCTGAAATCATGACCTGACCTGAAACAAGAGTTGAGTGCCCAACTAACTGAACCACCCATCCAGACGCCCTTCAAAGTGCTATTTTTTTTTTAAAGATTTTATTTATTTATTTGACAGACAGAGATCACAAGTAGGCAGAGAGGCAGGCAGAGAGAGAGAGAGGAAGGGAAGCAGGCACCCTGTTGAGCAGAGAGCCCGATGTGGGGCTTGATCCCAGGACCCTGAGATCATGATCTGAGCTGAAGGCAGAGGCTTTAACCCACTGAGCCACCCAGGCACCCCTGTTTTTTTTAACCTTTTTAAATGGGAACTTTGATGAATACAACTGCTCTGCAACCAACTTTTTTTTTTAAAGATTTTTATTTATTTGACAGAGATCACAAGTAGGCAGAGAGGCAGGCAGAGAGAGAGGAGGAAGCAGGCTCCCCGCTGAGCAGAGAGCCCAAAGAGGGGGTGGATCCCAGGACCCTGAGATCATGACCTGAGCCAAAGGCAGAGGCCCCAAGCCACTGAGCCACCCAGGCGTCCCGCTTTGCAAACAACGTTATCACTCTTTTCTTTTATGGTACTTTTTTGTCTTGTTTCATAAATCCTTCCCTATCTTAAAGATACGATCCTTTGTCTTCCAAATATCTAATATCTAGCTGTCCTCTTTATATTTAAGGCCTTAATCCATCAGAATTTGGTTTTTGTGTATAGTTTCTTCCACGGATAACCAAGTATCCTCACACCATCTTTAAAGAGCTTATCTTTCCTCAGGGATCTGTTGCCACTTACCATCTATCCAGTTTCCACATCTGCAAGGGTCCTAGTCTGAAGACTACTCAATTAACTAATTTAACCCTCCCTGTGCCAAGTAAATATTGTATCTATACAATACAGCAGGTCTGGATTACTACTGGGATAACTGGTTTTGGCTTTTGGTTAGTCTTCCACATAAATTTTAGAATCGGTATTTATAAATTCCATATGTTGGGAAGCTGACTGGAACCAGAGTGACATTACAGACCAACTTAAAATATCAAATTTATATTGTTTATTAATAAAATGGTTTTAATTTTAATAACTTTCAAAAAGTTTTTATAATTTTCTCCATATAGGTCTTACGGATCTTCATACACAATATTCTTCGCAATCTTTTAAGTGTATTGCTATTGAAAATTAATTTTCTCATCCCCCTACCTTTTTTAATTGAAGTATCGTTGATACACAATGTTACACTAGTTTCAGGTGTACAACATAGTGATTCAACAACTCTATACCTTGTGCTATGTTCACCAGAAGTGGAGCTATCATCTGTCACCATACAATACTATTACATTATCACTGACTATATTCCCTTTCCTGTGTCTGTGTAGGCTCCATCATCATGTTGAATTTTGTCAACACTATAACTTCTTCAGGGACTTCTTAGATTAATATTCTCTCTATTATGGATGAATGCAGGTTGGATTCTTATGCGGAAATGGCTCAAAAACAGTGTTTCAGATCTTTGCATTTGTGACTAAATAGAATACTGTGTTTTATATTTGAAAAAAAAATATCCTTTTATCCTGGTAACTTATTCATTCCATAACTAGAAGCCTGTACCCACTCCCCTTCACCCATTTTTCCCTTTCTTCTTTTCCCTATCCTCTGGTAACCATCAGTTTGTTCCCTATATTTATGGATCTGTTTCTGCTTTTTGTTTATTCATGTTTTATTTTTTAGTTTCCACATATAAGTGGTATCAGATGAGGGGCTATTTGTCTTTCTTTGACTTATTTCACTTCGTATAATACCCTGTAGGTCCATCCATGCTGTTGCAAATCTCATTTTTTTTTAATGGTCGAGTAATATTCCACTGAGTGTGTAGGTATATGTATGTACACACACCCCACAGCTTCTTTATCCAGTCATCCATTGATGGGACGCTTGGGTTGCTTCCGTATCTTAGTATTATGAATAATGTTGCAATAAACAGAGATGTATATATCTTTTCGAATTCATGTTTTCCTTTTCTTTGGATATACTCAGCAGTGGAATTATGAGTCATATGGTATCTTTTTTGAGGAACTTCCATGCGGTTTTGACAGAGGCTGTACCAATTCACATTCCCCCAACAGTTCACAAAGGTTCCTTTTCCTCTACATCCTCTTGTTATTTTTTGATGAAAATTAACTTTTTATGATTACATTATTTACACAGAAATGTATGCAGAAATGTACACTGTATAGAAATAGAGAACTGTCACTAACTTTTGTATATTGGTTTTATATCCATCCAGTCACCTTTCTAAACATTAAACATTTCTAAATATTTGTGAATTGAGTTTTTCATATATATAACATCTGATAATGAAAATCTTCGCAGGGGGAGGCTTCCTTCCCAATACTTGTATCTTTTTGTTTCTTACTGTCTTACTCTACTGGGTAGACCTTAGAACACTGTTGAAAAACAGGGGTGACAGATGTCTGCCAAAGTTTTAATGTTCTTTATTAATTTGAGAAAGCTTCCTTTTATTCATAGTCTGCTAGGTTTTGTTTTTTAAAAATCAAGAATGTTCTTGGATCAGTTTCTCCCTTACACAGTGAATTCCTAGGGAACACCTAACTTGATCATAAGAGGCTTTTATATACAGCTAGATTCAATTTGCTAATGTTTTGTTTGGGATATTTACTTGGCCTGTCATTTTCCTTACTAATGAAGTTTTCGTCTCATTTTGTTTCTGAAATTATGATGGCCCATAGAATGAGTCAGCATTCTTTATTTTTAGGAAGGCCTTTTTATAAGTTTGGTAAGCTCTTGCATATGAAAACTATCTGTGCCTGGTGTTAAATTTTTAAGGTTACTTTAAATTACTATTTCACATTCTTTAACAGTTATAAAACTATTCAATTTTTGTATTTCTTCTTGGTTCAGTTTTGTTAAACTATATTTTTCCTTTTTTTTTTTTTAACTATATTTTTCCAAGAATTTTCCCATTCTGTTTTCAGATTTATTGGTAAAAAACTGCTCAAGAGAATTGTCTTTTTAATCTGGACCCAATCTATAATCATGTCTCTTTTTTCATTGGAAATATTGTTTAAGCATCCTTTATTCTCCCTAATCAATGTTGCTAGAAGCTTGTCTATTACTCTTACAATGAACCAACCTCTGGCTTTACTGATGCTTTTTACTATTGGAGGTCATCGAGAGGATGTGACTTTGGGTTGACCCACAGGCTGGACCTGAGCAACTGGAGGTTTCTCCTTAGAATGTACATGATACCCACCATTCCCATACTAGGAGCTATTTCAAGGACATAGCCTTGAGAATATAAGGTATTACTGAGACCATCTGGACTAAGTATGTGACTGAACCCAGTTAAAGCCTCTGTATAAACTTCTAAGATTCAGGAGGAGGGGTGTGTGTGTGTGTGCACATGCACAGACTGATCTACTCATCTTGTGGCCAACCAAGGTGAACCTCGTATATAAGTTCCCTTGCTTATTAAACTTGCCATCTGTCAATCTGGAATGGCTAGCTTCTTCCTTTGGTCATTTCCCACACTTCCCATACCCATGCTGGTTTCAGATCTCATCCAGGAAATTCTGAGTTTGCAAACCAATACCTACTATCTGTTCTTTGTTTAATATCCCAACAGGAGTGCTGCTTTTTGGCATTTGCCCTGTGGGTAATCTCTTTCCTCCCTCTTACCTACTCCTCTTAGACAGTGTATCAATTTCCTGCAAGCTCAGTAATGTATCAAAAACACTGTTTTTACACAGTGTTCAGAATCTAGTTGTTCTGCAGTATGGGAGCCACCCAGAGAATCTAGCCTGCCATATATTTGAAATATTTTAAAAATTCTCTTCAATTATTTTTCAAGATTCACAAGTAACAGTTTTATCAGGTTAACCTCTTTTGTTTATTCCATCCTAGTTTTACACACACAACTCTCTTTATTACTCTTCCCTATAGCTATTGTACTCTGTATTCCATATGATTCTACCCTCCTTGGCAGCCAATTCCAACATCCCCAGAATAGCATTTATAATACAGTCTTATTTACCAAGTGTTACTGCAAAGTTAAAAAGGCAGAATACAAGTAAGTCTGTATTTGATAATTTTCTGAAAAAAATCTAGTAAGATATAGAAACAGACTGCTTGGCAAGAGTAGGTAATGTAGAAAGCCGAAATCTTTCCAATTTCTAAATGTGTTGAGCACAGTACAGGAACTCAGAAAATATTTGTTTAATGAATTTAGAAATCATAGAAAGACTTAAGTCTTCAATATAAAAGTATAGTAAAAATGTCAGGAGATTCACTAAAATCTATGCCATTATTTTCTGATCAGAATTACACTGGAAGAGAAGAGTAAGGAGAACGAAATAATATGGTGCATTTACCCTGAAAAAATACTGCAAAATGACCACACACATACCAGAATTTTCATCTGCTTGGCACATACTGTCTAGAACCTCTTGATCACCTTCTGCAGCTATATATGCCCAAGTATCAGTTTCATCTCTTGTATTTCTCCTTTCTTTAAGTAACTGCTTGTTTTCCTTGGTTTTGTGATCTTCTGTGATTTTACAATCTAGTGATATTTCTTCTCTTTTCCGATTATTCTCAGGAAAATCATTTTTTTCTTCTGGAGTTAATTTAAATAAATCAAATGCATTTCTGATTTCCTTAAAGGCTGGTGAAAAAATAAAATTGAGAATAAATATGAGTCACAAATTTCTGTTGTAATCAAAAGAAAATCTGGGTGTTAAACAGTTATTTTTAAAATTTTTACTAATACTTGCCTTGGTTATAAAGCACGATCAAATTTACCATTCAAAGCCATGAAGTTATTTCAACTGGCCTTTCTGCTGGCTGCTCAATATTTAGAAAGGGTTTCTAAAGTGAATATCTGTTAAGTGTTTAGAATTACTCCCAGTTTTGACAAAAGCTTACTAAAGATGGTGAGTCTCAAAATAATCCTAGTCATGCCACCACCGTCCTGCTAAAACAACTGCCTACAACTGTATCTTGAGGTTAACCTTACACAAAAATGATTCCTGGTGGTGAATGGGAGAAACGGGTGCCAGCACACTGACCATGCACGAGTAAAATTATACCTGATGTCTGTGAAAACCCACTCAGCTTTTAGCTAAAGATAAAAGTGGAAAGAATAGGGGTGCTTGGGTGGCTCAGTGGGTTGAAGCCTCTCCCTTCAGCTCTGGTCATGATTCCAGGGTCCTGGGATAGAGCCCTGTGTCGGGCTCTCTGCTCAGCAGGGAGCCTGCTTCCTCCTCTCTCTCTGCCTGCCTCTCTGCCTACTTGTAATCTCTGTCTATCAAATAAATAAATAAATAAAATCTTAAAAAAAAAAAAGTGTAAAGAATATTGGCAAAACACTAGCTGTGAGAATATGACCTCTAAAAAGGGCAGAACAGAACAAAATTAGGAAGAACTCCATTATAAACTCTGGGTACATACCAGATAGGTTTTATTAGCAGGGATGTTGAGAACTGGACTCCCCAGTAAGTACCATTATAAATGGGATGAACAGCAGTTTAAGACTATATGTTGAAGGTAAAAGTGTATCAGAAATAGACAAATAAAGATACTAGGAGGAAGAAAAAAATTATCCAGCTTCAATTTCACAGTATTTTGAATCTCTACTTTTTGAAGAATAATGCATGTTTAAAACTACAGTACTCTGATAGCCTTTAAATTGTAATTACTTTATGCATAATCCATCAAAACAAGTGCTCCTTCCCAATACCTTCCAATACCCTACTAACTTACTACTAAATCACAGCTTAGGCTTATAACCAAAATCTACTTTGACTATTACCCTCAGCTTTTGAGAGAAAAACCAGGGGAAATTATCTATCTCTTAGAATCACCACTTCATTAGAACGTGTGTTCCAAGTACTTTTGGTACATGAACTAAAATATCCATTGGGGTTTTATTCAAATACTACAATGGTGAATGTTTTATAAAGTACTTGATTATATACTGACACGTCATGGATTCTCAATATGTTGTATCTTTCTGATCCGAAATTTATACTCAATATTTTATTTACACAAATGACTCATAGAACTCATACAACACATGTATTAACAGCAGTTTGTCTCATTCAGCATCCACTATAAACAGAGACATTGACTCTTCTGCCACAACTAATTTGTCTCTGTGATTCTAGTGTACTTCATCAAAAAGAGAAAAAACAAAGTAAACAGAAGAGAAAAAATTATAGAAACAATATGAACCGTTATATAATAAACTAAAGTAACTGTTTAAATAAAAGTAGCATAAAGTGCTAAATTTTCCAGCGAAATTTTCTAGTTCTATGACATTGCAGGTTAGAAATGAGAGACTGTCTTCACACTAAATTGAATTCTTTGTATAAAAGATGACAATGGTAAACGACAAAATGTTAGTATTCACACTCACTCTTTAATCCCTTTGGCTCTTTACGGCCTTTTTCTTCCTTGTCCAAATCATGCCTTTTCTGGTTTTTTTCTTTGGCTTCATTTTTTTTAGTCTCTTTCTCCTGAAAGAGACTTATGAAAGACTCAAAACAGGAAGAGAGGAAGAACTGATATTATATATTTGAAAACTGGAAAACACAGGTTCCTCGCATCAGTGGCTGCATTTTGGGTACTATGGCACATAACCTCTAATTATTAAATCTTTTTTCACATCAACTGCTTCCTCAGTCAGGATTATCTCTCCACCACCATGATTTACAAAATATCAAATTTGAAACCCAACACCTCACTTTAAATATTTTTCATTATTAAAAATTCAAGAAAAATTCTCCTGTAGTCCTACTAACAAAACATCACTATTTTTATTTCTCCATTCTCCCTTCTGATCTTTGTAAATTTACATAGATAATTTTGTTGTTTAAAATTCATTTTCCTTTATTTATACTGCATAGATATTTTTATGACTGAGTGTACATTTATAATTCTCTTCAGCGTAATATTTTACAAACTTTTCTATTTTTGCTACATTGACCTCATAATTAGTATTTCAATGGAGAGATAGCAGTCCCAAAGTTGATTCAACAAATTTTCTTAATCATTTCCCTCATGACCAGACAGTTAATTGGACTGGTATTAGGTTTAGTAAAACTACACTGCCATGAATATGTTTGTCTATCTAGCTTTTCCCTGAGTTAAAATGATCTCCTTAAGATAAATCCACAAAGAATAATGAATGAAAAAAAGATATTTTTGTACCTCTTGGTAAATACTGCATATATGAATACTTTCATAATGAGGAAAATACTTACATTTTGAAAAACCATACAAAATAACTTTTATAATAATGGGATAAAATCCTATTAAGCATTTTTTTAAGATTTAAAAGGCTTGTAAGTATTTGTGCATATTATTTAAGTAAAAAACAGTATAGTGAGACAGAAGGGATAAAATATCAAGCAAGGAAAAGCTAAGCTGAGGAAGCCTATTTTCAGCGTTAATACACAATGCCACATACCACCTGAGTACCCCTAAAAAAAATCCTTTTGTTCCCAAATTAGTCCTCAATTTTCTAGTTGTAATCTAAAAGAACCAAGTTTTAAGACTAAGAGATAAGCTTGGAAGGTCCAAAAGCTAGATGATCTTCAGTGTTTATAAGCGCTTTTTCTAGTCACATAGTAAGTAACTCAACCACTGAAAAACTATTCTTATAGTTTTGTTTCACGGTTTCCTCTGTTTTTGTGAAATTTATTGATCACTCAAAAAGAATGGCAGCTTGATCTGAATATTTCTGTATTCTGTAAGATTTTGACTGCCCTTCAGCCAATCCCCAGAGTACTTACCTCTCCATTGAAGTCAGGGGACCAGAGGCCTTTCTCTTCCACACCTGCTCTTGAACTCTTTTGTGTCTGGACAGGTAAAGGCGGCAGCTTATCTAGCTCTGTGGTGCTTCTGCCCTTGTCCTGATTCCTTTGCTTCTTATATATAGTTTTCTTCTCTAGGAAAAGATTACTGTTTTCTACTGTTTTGCTCTCTTTAAGTTCCTCGGTCTTTCTCAGTTTCTTTCTTTTTCTCTTTGCTCTGACATCTGCATCCTCATCAGCACTCACAGAATCATCTGGCTGTTTATCAAAATCGTCTTGAATTGCATCTTGCCCTGCTTTATCTTTTACACTTTTAATCTTCTGCTTCTCTTCTCTGTTGTCAGAATGTAAATCTTCACTGTCATCTTCTTGAAAAGGGGAGTCATTAAGTATACTTGATTCAGAATCCAACTGAGAGTCAACACATTTCTCTTTTTTTGTTTTTCTGTTTTCTCTGGAATCTTCTCTTAATTTATTCTTTAAATCTCTTATTTCACCCTTTTTAACTTTCTTTAATTCCTTTGTTTCTTTTGTATCCTCTTTCTTGGGCTTTTTGGATTCCTTTAATTCTTCTTTGGCTTCTGAAATTCTTTTCTTTGTTCTTAAATCAAAAACAAAACTTTCAGAGGAGCTTTCCAGGTCTGGTTTGGATTTATCTTTGAGTTTCCCAGTCTTTGCTTTTTTCTTTTTCATATCATCTGGGCTTTTCTCTTCTCTGTACCTTAATTTTTTCTTTTTCTTCTTTGGAGAAGTATCTTCTTTTGTCTCACTTTGCTGATCGCTATCAGAATTTGCCTCAAATATGTCATTATTTAAGGACAGTCTCTATAAAATATAAAAAGACTTAACTAGTCATTAACATAGCAATTTAAAGATTTTGAAAAGTAGTACTAATGAAATCTGGTAGAAATGTTTTTATTTTCAAGCAGTTTCTCAACTTCTTAAAATTATTTATCTAAATTGAAGTTGTATATTACTTATGTCTCTGATTTAGCAAATAGGTCTTGGTGATGATAGTGAGTCTCATTTTAAAAAAGCAGATAAACACAGTGCTAAAAAAAATGTTGGTGTCGCTGAAGGTCCCAAACTAAACTAAAACAGAAATGAACAATAAAAGCATTCAAATTTTCCTAAAACACCAAGAAAGTAATTTGTATAGACTTTCTTGGCTGACAAAAAAGTAGTTACCAATCTAAATGCAAGGTTTTTAAAGACTAGATCCTAGATATCTTTAAAGGTGCTGTTGCATTTCACAGTTACATATGGAATGGGCAAGACTGCACACAAATCTTACTTCTCCAATTGATCTGTGTTGGAACCTGAAATACCTCCTATGAAAAATAAATGTTTCACCGCTAAAAAAAAAACCAAAACCAAAACCAAAACCAAAAAAACAAAAACAAAACAAAAAACAAAACCAACCAAACAAAAAACCCCATACCTTAAAAATATTCATGATAGGCACAAAAACACTGCAAAGTATTTTCAGTTCTCATTCCCCAAAGTCTTTTCTTCTAAATGATGTGCAGATGGAAAGGGAGGGAAGATAGGTACACTTTAAAAACATTTTCCTGGGCACCTGGGTGGCTCAGTTGGTTAAGCATCTGCCTTCTGCTCAGGTCATGATCCCAGGATCCTGGGATCAAGACCCACACTGGGCTACTTGCTTAGCGGGAAGCCCGTTTCTCCCTCACCTTCTTGCCTGCTGCTCCCCCTGCTTCTGCTGTCTCTCACGAGCTCTCTCTGTCAAATACATAAAATCTTTAAATTAAAAAAATTTAAAAACCCACATTTTTCCTATAGTGTCTAAGAAATGAACATCATTGAGGTTAACAAGACAGTGATAGTATGGTGGAACTGGCATAACTTTTTGAATCTCCCTGAACTGCTTCATAAAAAGACAGAGCTGGGGCGCCTGGGTGGCTCAGTGGGTTAAAGCCTCTGTCTTCGGCTCAAGTCATGATCCCAGGGTCCTGGGATCGAGCCCCACATTGAGCCCTGCAGAGAACCCACATTGGGCTCTCTGCTCTGCAGGAAGCCTGCTTCCCTTCTTCTCTCTGCCTGCCTCTCTGCCTACTTGTGATCTCTGTCTGTCAAATAAATACATAAAATCTTAAAAAAAAAAAAAAAAAAAAAAGACTGACAGGTCAATCCGAGAGGAGTGGAAGGAAGGGGCAGAAGCTGTACATGTATAGGGTGATTGCAGGTGTCTATGGATATGTGAAGGGCTGGCCCAGGCCAGGTCCTGTGAACTCTCAAAAGTATTGTCAGTGGTCTCTTCCAGGACTTCCATGACAAAACCCCCAAATGAGGAGAAACTGCTGAGATTAGATTCCAAATAAAGTAGGACAGGAAAAACAGAGACAAAGAAAAGAGAAGATTCAGATTTTGGCAGGGGGAAGGTGAGATAGGGTAAAACCAAAGCCAGGAAAAAAATATCTCATTAAGTCTAAAACTAACCCTTCATAAAAATAATAAAGGACACGGCTCAGGAGCCCTTAAGTTAAAAAAAAAAAATCATCTTGTCCTCGTCTTTTGTTTTCCAAAACATCAGAAAAAGTAATCTCATATCAATATAAATAGCAGATAATTAGGGTAAAATATTTTACTGAGTTGTTATATGAAAAAAACAGACCAAGGAAGAGCGTACTCTAAAACAATAAAAGCATGCCAGAAAGACGTGCCTACAAAACAGTAGAGAAAATAAACAAAAATTTTGAGGCATCACACAAAAAAACCAAGTCACTCAGAAGAGAAGGAAATTCAGATTCATCTTTTTTTAAAAAAAGATTTTATCTATTTATCTGACAGACAGAGATCACAAGTAGGCAGAGAGGCAGGCAGAGAGAGAGAGAGAGAGGGAAGCAGGCTCCCTGCTTAGCAGAGAGCCGGTGAGGCTCCACCCCAGGACCCCGGGATCATGACCTGAGTCGAAGGCAGAGGCTTTAACCCACTGAGCCACTGTGGCGCCCCAGATTCATATTTAGAGAACAGTGTTTTACTCCAGATAACAATAGAATAACACATTAAGATATTCAACAAAAGAAACTGTGAGCCAAGGAATTTATATCTTGTCAAACTGGCTTTCAGATCTAAAGACTGCAAACAACTATTATGAAATACAAGAACTCTAGGAATATTTTTGTCATGAGCCCTTCCACCATGAGGTGGTTCTAAAACCTGAGCATGCATCAGAATACTGGAGGGCTTATCAAAACGCAGACATGGGGTGCCTGTGTGCTCAGTCACTTAAGCATACAACTCTTGATTCTGGCTCAGGCTGTGATCTCAGGGTCATAGGATGAGCCCTGTGTTGAGCTCTGTGCTCTCCTTCCCTCTACTCTCTCTTTCAATCTCTAAAATTAAATCTTAAAAAAAAAAAAACCAAAACACAACCCCAACCAAGAAACCCCAAAAACACGGGCAGCCAGTCCCTATCCAACAATGTGCAGCCCAGAGACTGCATTTTTAACACATTCCCAGATGAGGATAACTGATACTTCCAGCCTGGAGTCCACATTTTGAGAACCACTATGCTAAAGAATGAGCTTCAGATAACCAATAATTACTGGTTAGACATCAAAATAAAGACAGGTAAAAACTATTAAGTAGATAATTGCTTTTAGAATTAAGACTGAATGAGGGCTATAAGAGAGTACAGTATGTAACAGTAACTAAATACTCTTGAGTAGAGCAGTTATCAAAATAATGGGGAGAGAATGGTGAGAAAATATTAAACATAGTATTCTTGCTGACTGCCTTATAGTTCTAACCCAAGAGTAAAGGGACAGTCCTTCAAATCAGATATGGAGGTAGAGGGAACACAATAACAACCAAATGAAACTTGTTTATCAAATTGGTAACATAACCATCAGAAAGAAAAAAAATCGATCCAAAGAACTTTTTTTTTAAGAAAGATTTTATTTATTTTATAGAGACAGAGACATTATTTATTTGACAGAGACAGAGAGAATGGAACACAAGCTAGGGGCGGGGGGGGGGGCAGGCTCCCCAACGAGCAGGGAGCCTGAGGAGGGGGCTCAGGGTCTAAATCCCAGGACCCGGGAATCAAGACCAGAGCTGATGGGAAATGCTTAAGGACTGAGCCAGCCAGGCATCCCCAAAGAACTTTTGAATACTAAACATCCTCAGTGAATATGCTTATGTAGGGACAAAAAGAACTGCAAATAAATTTGGGAGTTTTACAACAGAATGGATGTAGTAACATCCATTTGTAGAACTGAGTAAATGAGTAATGTTGGTGGGAACCAGAGTTCTCTCAGTAGGAAAAGGGAAACAGACTATGGCCAGGCAGAATGAGTGGAAGACCCTGAGGTCATGGACTGAAATTACAGATACCAATAGAAATTTATGACTTAAACAAAATGACATGTATTTTTTCCTTTAGCTCTGTCTACTTAAAGGGCCTAGAAATAATTGTACCCCAGTAGTAATAAGTAGGTCCTTGTTTTTAATCCTATTCTCCTCTACAAAGAATCAGGACTCCTTAGAGAAATGATTGATACCAGGGATGGAATAAGAAAGTACATGGTAACACTGGAACAACTTGTCAGAAGCAACAACATGCTCAAAACAGAAAGGGAAATATCAAAAGGACACAGGAGCTGCCTTGAAGGGGCTCCTACTACCCAAATTTGGGACCATTTTAGCATCAACATGAGCAACAACAGCAAGGGAAGACTGATGAATAAAAAGATTCCATGAGTGTGTACTGATACTAAAAAATTTTCAGGGGGCGCCTGGGTGGCTCAGTGGGTTAAGGCCTCTGCCTTTCGCTCAGGTCATGATCCCAGGGTCCTGGGATCGAGTCCCGCATCGGGCTCTCTGCTTGGCAGGGAGCCTGCTTCCTCCTCTCTCTCTCTCTGCCTGCCTCTCTCCCTACTTGTGATCTCTATCTGTAAAATACATAAATAAAATCTTTAAAAAAAAAAAAATTTCAGGGAGGGAGGAGCTGTTCTTTATAAAATACAAACAAAAAATATACTATAACAGCATTAGAAAAATCAGTATTTTTAACCAACAAAGGAATAACTAATTGAGGCAAGAAGCATCAAGGTATTTTAAAATCATGGGGTGAGAGGCTGTGGGGGAACAGGAGATTCTCAGTCTCAAAGACTACTCATTATTACGTTATTATTATGTTATTATTTTAAAAGGAAAAGGGTACCTCTAAAAAGAAAAGGGAAAAAAATGGGCCTCACTTTGTCATACAGTTGTAATTTTTTTTTTTTTTAATTTACTTGACAGACAGAGATCACAAGTAGGCAGAGAGGCAGGCAGAGAGAGAGAGGGGGGAAGAGAAGCAGACCCCCCCCGCTGCGCAGAGAGCCCGATGCGGGGCTCGATCCCAGAACCCTGGGATCATGACCTGAGCCGAAAGCAGAGGCTTTAACCCACTGAGCGACCCAGGTGCCCCTATACAGTTGTAATTTAACACCAGCAATAATTGGGATAATTGACGTATCATATATTTCTTGCCATAATGTAATTACCTATATAACGCATTTGTCAGAATGTTCACACTGAATCTAATCATCAGGAAACAAACCATCTAATTCCAACTTAGAAAAAAACACTATTTGTGACTTAACACTAATTAGCATTCATCTAATACCAATGTGAAGAACTTCCTATGAAACAACTAGTCTGGATTTTATTTTATTTTATTATTTATCAGAGAGAGCACAAGCTGGGGGAGTGGCAGGCAGAGGGAGAAGCAGACTCTCCGCTGCGGAGGGGGCAGGATGTGGAGCTCCACCCCAGGATCCCGGGATCACAACCTCAGCTGAAAGCAGATGCTTAACTGAGCCACGCAGGTACCCCGAACTGGTTTGGATTCTTAAAGAAAGATCCACATCATGAAAGACGAAAAACGGAAAACAGCTTATGGAATTGTTCTAGATGAAAGGAAACCAGAAAGACATGAAACTAAATGCACTGCATGACAGAAAGCAACGAAGGACATCCCAAGACCAATGGGGAAAGCAGATGAATGTAGACGCATCTTAGCTGCACATTAGGTTAACATTACTGAGGTACTGCTACTGATGGGGCACACTGATAAATTTAAAGTTCCCTGACTGTTAACAGTGCAGGAGAATGTCTTTGTTGTCACTAAATACGAAACATACACAAAATACGAATATGCACTGAGGACTTAAAAAAGTCTGCAACCTGCTCTCAAGTACATCAGTTGTCATGCTCTCAGCCAAAAGCTACCCTTTGCTTCAAGCAATTTCTGTGAAAGAGTATTTAATGACTTGTAATATTTCAACTTTCCCTCCATCCTAAAAAGTTTACAACCGACTTCCTTCATCTTAAAAATAATTTTGCCTTATTTCACTTAGCATAATCCTCTCCAGTTCCATCCATGCCAATGCAAATCGTATGAGTAAAATAAGTCAAGCAAAGAAAGACAATTATCATATGGTTTCACTCATACGTGGAACATAAGGAATAGTGCAGAGGACCACAGGGGAAGGAAGGGAAAACTGAAGAAGAAATCAGAGAGAAAGACAAACCATGACAGACTCTGGGAAACAAACTGGGGGTTATGGGGGGGGGAAGAATGGGGGGATGGAGTAGCCAGGTGATGGGTATTAAGGAGAGCACATGTGGTGATGAGCACTGGGTATTACATACAACTAATGAGTCACTAAACACTGTATCAAAACTGAACAAAATTAAAAAAAAAAAAAGAACAGCAGATTTTAAAATAATTTTGATCCAAAATTAAATAAACACATTCACCTATTATTTAAAAAAAAAAAAAAGAAAGAAAAAAGAAAATCATTTTGCCAAAGATTGGTGTTGACCTCATTTCTAAACTACACAGCCTGTTTTTATTGAACTGTCCCTACTGATAAAAGGGAAAAAGGTGCAGGGTGTGGTATGGGGGTGAAGAGGAAGAACAAATTTCATTTTGCTAGGTATATGACTAACATTACTTCAAAAAAATTTCAAACAATTATTTTTTCAAAATACTTACAATCATATTATTACTTGGAACACGGGAATAAACATATCCTGTATTCTTCACAAATCACCAAATCTATACCTCCAGCCCAAATCTTTCTCTTCAACTCAGACCAGTATTTCCAATGAGAAACTGGACATCTTCACTTGGATGACAAATAACTAACTAAAATCTAAAGTGTTCAAAACTGCATCTGTTCCCTAAGTAATAACATCATTTGTCTGGGTCCCCAAATGAGTAACCTTAGTTATCTCTGACTCCACTTTCCCCTAGATCAGATCAGTTACTGAATCCTATGGAATGTACCATCAGTTCTCCCAACTATGCTACCTTAATTCAGTTTTCACCTCTCCCTGCCAGCAGTGTCTCCCCATCTCAGAACCGTGACCACAATATCTCCAGAACTCCTGTTAATAAACGCACAGGGATGAATGACAGAATTAGAAAATCACTATTTTCCACCCTCTAATGAGAGAATGGTCCTAGGCAATGAGCAATGGGCTCCTAAAACCTACACATGCAAAGTTGGGAGTTTTCTAATGAAGGATCAGACTGAAAACACCTAATTTCAAAAATCATATTAACCCCACTGTAAGGGAGTCAACTAAAGGAGTCAACTAAACATCATGTGCTTTTTTTTTTTCTTAATTTATTTATTTTTTTCAGCATAATAGTATTCATTGTTTTTGCACAACACCCCATCATGTGCTTTCTGATGTGCAGGAGGTGAACACCACTTACAACTATCCTTGCAAAAAAACCCAATTAAACCTGAATGTAAATATAATCATGCTTCCACATCTAGCTACCAGTTTACAAAAATATGGGGCTAGAGGAACGTGTTAAACACCACCATGCACTCAGCCAAACCCTACATATGAGAAATTCTACAGAAAATGATGTGATTTCTTCGTCAAATAAACAACATGGAGAAGGAACTGCTTAGAGTAAGATTATTAATGATACATGTTGTGTAGACCTTTTTCAAATCTCAATTTGCTTGAAAAGATTCTAGCAAATAGGGGTACCTGGGTGACTCGTTGGTTAAGCGTCCGACTCTTGATTTCAGCTCAGGTCATGATTTCGGGGTCATGGGCTTGAGCCCCACATCAGGTTCCATGGTTGTCTTGGAGCTTGCTTGGGATTCTCTCTCTCCCTCTAGTCCTCCCCCCAACCTCCTTCTCTCTCTAAAAAAAATAAATAAATAAAAAATAAATAAAATAAATAAAAAAACAATCCTAGCGAACAAAAAGGGAGAGAGGGAGCAGTGGACAGAAAAAGGAAGAATGGTGAAATACTGGTAACAACTGACAATGGTGACAAATGAGTCTCATGACACTGCCCTTTCCAGGTTTTGTGTGTTCAAATTTTCCATAATTGAATTCTTTAAAAATAAGAATCTGGACGGTATCAGACACTGTATTTATTAAAAATGCTATCCCTAAATAAAAGACTCAGAAAGGTATAAATAGTAAAGTGCTGATGAAGCAGAACAATGGTTCCCTTACTTGTAGATTATCTGTCCATTAAAAACAAAGGGCTAGACCATATCACACATATGTACGTTAAATACCACCTCAATTTTTAGTTTAAAATACTTGATGGTCAACAAAAAGATAAAAAGGGAACCATATGTTAAATGATGAAAAGTATTTTAATGAACAAATAACATTTCTACGTCATGTATATTTTCTAATTAATAGCATTAACCACAATTTTGGGGGATTATTTTATTTATTTAAAAACATGTATTTATTTTAGAGAGAGAAAGCAAGCATGAGCAGGAGGGACAGAGGGAAAGGGAGAATCTCAAGCAGACTCCTAGCTGTGCGCAGAGCCTGATGCAGGGCTTGATTTCAAAACCCTGAAATCATGAACTGAGCTGAAACCAAGAATCAGACACTTAATTGACAGCGCCATCCAGGTGCTCTTTTTTGGGTTATTTTAGAAAACCATTTCTAATTTCTGTGATGCTTACTAAGTCCTAAGCAAACAATGCTCTGAGATTTAAGCAGAAAAAATGACAAATCAAATATTCTTACAGATACTACTGTGGTGAAACCCCTACATAAGACAAAAATTTTGGTTACTGGGATAGATCACAATTTTCACAGACAACACATATTTGTTGCTTGCATGAACATGGACGATGAGATGAACAAAGCAATTTTCTCCTATATACTATTTCTATATCTACAGTGAAAAGAATCAAGAAAGCTTATCAATGGCAAAACTATTTTGCTAAAGAGGAAAAAGATCAATGACTAGTTGTATTTTTGCCATATTCCTATCCACTGATCTTACCTGAAAGAGTCACAGCAATATACTGAATACTTAACAAATGAGAGAATTCATGAGAAAGCTGCCCTCATATAGGAAATAGAAGTTTCAGTCTTTAAAATGTAAATTTTGAATTTTTGAATTTCAGATTCAAAATGTACCTAAAATTTTAAATTTTTTAAAAAATATTTTATTTATTTATTACAGAGAGAGAAACAGAGAGAGAGAGAGAGAGATCACCAGCAGGGTGGGGGCAGAGGTCGAAGCAAACTCCCCAATGAGCAGGGAGCCTGACACTCAATTCCAGGACCCTGGGATCATGACCTGAGCTGAAGGCAGACCCTTAATCAACTAAGCCACGCAGGCACTCCTAGAATTTTAAATTATTTATAAAATAGTAAGGAGAGCTTAGAAAAAAATACTTTTTACAAGTGGAGAACTGTATTCTTTTTTTTTTTTTTTAACACTATTTTTAAGTAATCTTTACACCCAATGTAGGGCTCATACTCACAACCCCAAGATCAAGTGTTGCATACTCTACTGACTGAGCCAGATAGACACCCCTCAGGTGGAGAAATATCTTTCTAAAATTAAGACAGGAGGGGCGCCTGGGTGGCTCAGTGGGTTAAAGCCTCTGCCTTCAGCTCAGGTCATGATCCCAGGGTCCTGGGATAGAGCCCCATATTGGGCTCTCTGCTCAGCGGGGAGCCTGCTTACTCCTCTCTCTCTGCCTGCCTCTCTGCCTACTTGTGATCTCTGTCTGTCAAATAAATAAATAAAATCTTAAAAAAAATAAAATAAAATTAAGACAGGATTCATAAATTTAAGAATACACCTTAAACACACCAGTCTATCAGGAATCATTCTCATTCAGACCATTATCAGTAATTCTAAATCAAGAAACAGAGCTGCGAGTAGGGTTTAACCAGAGGCTTGGTAAAGTAAAAGATACAATAAAGCTAGTATTCTGTAAGAAAACAACTTCTTGGGTAAGTTTTAGCAAACTTATCTTATTGCAGGAAATGTAGGAAAATGAGAAATACACTTCAGCAAGAATTCAATCAAAAAGTCTAATTTTTTTGAGTAATGAGAACATATCACTTAATAAAACAAGTTTATTTGTGTTTGTGGCAGTGTTTTTAGGGAAAGAAATAGGGAAGGAAACAAAAGGCACCCATTCCATAAGCGTGAAGTGTAAGTATAGCAAAAAAATTTGAGGAAAAGTCTTTACTTTAATGTGAACTCTTTTTGTAAAAGGTTTCCTTTTAAAAAAATTTAAAAGTAACGCAAATTTTGCTTAGTAATTTAAAAACTGTATTTATTAAAGACCTTGCCACTATAACGAAAATTTAAAAACCAGGTAAGTCCACTACTCTGAATGGATTTCAAGCGATAGCCCAAACTGGTTAAGAATACAGCTGCCTGGCTCTATCATTACTAACTGGTTAACTTGAGCTAAAGTTACTTATCTAAACCTCGGTTTCTCCTCTTAATCCACATAAAGTGGTGACCCAATGTTTGGCACATACACAGTATAAGTGTTCAGTAAATACAAGCTGCCTTGTTACAGCTATTATTATTAACAACCACTATATTCAGTCAAAATTGGTTCCTAATATTGTTTTGGTTGAAACTCCAATTGTATGAAAAGAAGATAAATATTCAGTCCTTAAAATCTAGGCTTCAGTAAAGTTAGAATCTATTTCTTGTGAAAAATTTTCACCATATAGTTCTAAGTCCAAGAAGCTCTGCCAGTATTCTAAAAAAATTACAATAATTTCTTTTTTTTTAAATTACAATAATTTCTAATGAAAAAGAAAACTAAAAGCAAGAAGTTGAGTAAGAGTTGGTTCAATTTGTAAACAGAAGCTATAAAGGAAATTTACATGAAAAAGTACAATGGGAATTGTACAAGAATGGAATTCTTACAAGAATTTATAAATAAGATAAAAATAAATAAATAAGATAAATAAGAATGGGAATATATAAGAATGGGAATTCTTACAAGATTTATAAATAAATCCAATTCAATTATTTGTGGAATAAGAGGACCAAAGATAAAACAATAGACAAATCCACAGAAGGAAACCCTTACTCCAAGTTTTTGCTTCTGTTTTAATAATATCCCACTCTCACCCATCATGAAATCTTTTTCCAAACTGCTGATGATAGAAGTTTTACTTATCTGGGGCACCTGGGTGGCCCAATCAGTTAAGCATCAGACACTTTTTTTTTTTTTTAAAGATTCTTTTATTTTTTATTTGACAGGCAGAGAGGTAGGCAGAGAGAGAAGGGGAAGCAGGCTCCCCGCTGAGCAGACAGCCTGATGCGGGGGCTCAATCCCAGGACCCTGGAATCATTACCTGAGCCGAAGGCAGAGGCTTTAACCCACTGAGCCACCCAGGCACCCCAAGCCTCAGACTCTTGATTTCAGTTCAAGTCACAATGCCAGGGTCGAGAGATGAAGCTGTGTCAATTTATTGTGCACATGGAGCCTGCTTGGGATTATCTGTCTTCCTTTCCTTTTGCCCCTCCCCCACTAGCACTCTCTCTAAGACAAATAAATAAATCTTAAAAAAAAAAAAAGTTTAAATTATCTGAGCTCCTTGACCTCTAAATCCTTCCTTACCATCAGCAAGAGTTTACTAAAAAGCAACATAGCTAAAAACCAAAATGGGAATAGAAAAGAAAAATAAAAATCAGATCTGTGAATAATCTCTAATAGATTAAAATTTATAGCTTTATAAAATGATTTAAGATTTATTTTAATTAGGAGAAAAATCAGACATAATACATTGATAATGCAGATAAAACATACAAATATGTACTATATCTATAGTAACAACATGAATAGTACAAAAAATATTCCTAAGGTACACAAAAACAAGATGCTCATACCATGGATGAACAAAGATTTTTTTTTTTTTTAAAGATTTTATTTATTTATTTGACAGAGAGAGATCACAAGTAGACAGAGAGGCAGGCAGAGAGAGAGAGAGGGAAGCAGGCTCGCCACTGAGCAGAAAGCCCGATGCGGGACTCGATCCCAGGACCCTGAGATCATGACCTGAGCCGAAGGCAGCGGCTTAACCCACTGAGCCACCCAGGCGCCCTGAACAAAGATTTTTGACCTATTTTTAATCTTCCCACTCTCACCTTACTCTTAACTAAAAGAACAATATTAATCGGCATGTACAAACTGTATTTATTTGTCAACTGTGATCATGGGTTGACTACAGAAGGAAGAGTTTGGCAAAATCAATTTAAACATTCTGTGAGAATCAATCGGCTATACAGAATTTATAATACATGGAACACTATATATTTTATTATTATTTGTAATTTTTAAAAAAGACTTTGAGAGAGCAAGAAAGAGAGAGAGCACAAGTAGGGGGTGAGGTGCGGGGAGGGACAAAGGGAGAGGGAGAAAGCTCCCCAGTGAGCAGGGAGCCAATGTGAGGCTGAATCCCAGGACACTGGGATCATGACCTGAGCCAAAGGCAAATACTTAAAAGACTGAGCCACCCAGGCACCCTATTTATAAATTCTTTACTGCACATTCCTTATGTTAGTAAAAATTATAGTAAGTTTATTATTCTGAAAAGAAGAAATATGAAATAAAACATGATACCTGAATATCCTTCTTAACTGGCTTAGCTTTGTTCTCCACAACTTTCTTCCTAAATTCAAGAAGAACTTCTTTACAGTCCTCAAGATGAATCTCAGGCTCCCAGGTATCATCATCTGATGTGTATCCTTTCCATCGAACTTTGTAAAGGATTTTACCCTGTTACAGAATTTAAAACAGCCAAATAAAGAACATTAAATTTGATAATTTAAATGATTAAATACATACATACATACAATCCTGAGAATATATGAATGAACTTGAAATGGAAATTAATATCATTATAAAGTATGTTCATCTCCTGAAGCAAGTGCATTTAAGAAAAAGTGTCACACCAAAAGTAAACAAATGAAACTCTATCAAATTAAAAAACTTCTTTACTACAAAGGAAACCAACAAAATTGAAAAAGCAACCTACTGTGCTGGAAAATATTTCCAAATCACGTATCTGATAATGAATTAATAATATCCAAAACACAGAAAGAACTCATACAATTCAGTAACAACAACAAAAAAATCTGATTAAAAAATGGGCAGATCGGGGTACCTGGGTGGCTCAGCTGGTTAAGCAACTGCCTTTGGCTCAGGTCTTAATCCTAGAGTCCTGGGATCAAGCCCCACATCAGGCTCCCAGCTCCATGGGGAGTCTGTTTTTCCCCTTGACCTTCTCCCCTCTCATGCTCTCTCTCACTGTCTCTCTCTCAAATAAATAAATAAATGGGCAGATCTTATTGGATATTTTTCCAAAGACAAACAAATGGCCAACATATATATGAAAAGATGTTCAGCATCACTCATCAGGGAAAGAAAATCAAAACCACAATGAGATCTTACCTCATACCTGTTATTAATGAAAAGAAATAACAGGTATTAGCAAGGACTAGGAAAAAAGGAAAACACCTGTGCACCACTGGTGAGAATGTAAACTACTGTAGCCACTACACAAAAACAGCAAAAAGCTTCCTCAGAAAATTAAAAACAAAAAAATCTACCAATGATCCAGCAATTCCACTTCTAGGTGTTTACCTGAAAAAAATAAAAACATTCACTCAAAAAGATATATGTACCCACATGTTCTGCATCATCACTTCAATAGCCAAAAAGTAGAAATAGCCCAAGTATCCTCAACAGATGAATGAAGAAAATGCACACACACACACACACACACACACACACACATTATTTGGCCATTAAAAAAAATGGAATCATGACACTGGCAACATGTTGGACCTCAAGAACATTACACTAAGTAAAGAAAGCAAGAGAGAGAAAGACAAATACTGCATGATCTCAATTATGTATGGAAGGAAACAAAATAAAACAAAAACCCAAGCTCACAGAAAAACAGAAAAGACTGGAAGTTGCCAGAGGCAAGGGTTTAGGGCAGAGGAAATGGATGAAGGGGGTCAAAAGTTACACATTTCCAATCATAAAATAAGTCATGGTGATATAATGTACAGCATGGTGACTACAGTTCATAATACTGTACTGCATACTGAGAAGTTGCTAAGAAAGCAGATCTTAAAAGTTTTCATAACAAGAAAAAAATTTTATAACTATGTAAGGTGATGGATATTAACTAGACTTATTGTTACGATTTTGCAATGCATAAAAATATCGAATCATTATGCTATATACCTGAAACTAATACTAATGGTATATGTCAATTATACCTCAATTTTTGAGAAAATAAATACACAATATTACAGATCTACTTTTCATAAATTGAAGATTGAGGTCTTTTCTCTGATTACATAAGCAATGTGTAATTTTGAAAATCAATAAAAAGCAGGAAAAAACAAAAATCACCCACAGGTGATAGAAGGAAGATACCCCAGTATCATAAAAGCCATATACAAAAAACCCAAAGCAAATATCATCCTCAACAGGGAAAAACTGAGATCTTTTCTCCAAAGATTGAGAACACAAGAGGGATGTCCACTCTCACCACTGTTGATCAACACAGTACAGCAGACAACAAAAAGAAATAAAAGGCATCCAAATCGGCAAAGACGAAATCAAGCTTTCACTCTTCTCAGATGACGTGATATTATACATTGAAAATCCAAAAGATTCCACCCCCAAAACTGCTAGAACTCATACAGCAATTCAACAAAGTGGTAGGATATAAAATCAATGCACAGAAGTCAGCTGCATTTCTATATACTAACAATGAGACAGAAGAGAAATCAAAGAATTGATCCCATTTACAACTGCACCAAAAACCATAAGATACCTAGGAATAAACCTAACCAACAAGGTAAAAGATCTGTATTCTGAAAACTTCCATAAGAACACTTATGAAAGAAACTTAGGAAGACAGGGAGAAATGGAAAAACATTCCGTGCTTATCGACTGGAAGAAAAATATTATTAAAATGTCTATGCTACCCAAAGCAATCTGCACATTCAATGCAATCCCTATCAAAATACCATCAACATCTTTCACAGAGCTGGAACAAACAATCCTAAAATTAACTAGAAAAGACCCCAAATCACCAGGGAATGTTGAAAAAAAAAAAACAAACAAACAATGCTAAGGGCATCACAATTCTGGCCATCAAGCTGTATTACAAAGCTGTAATCATCAAAACAGTTTTGTACTGATACAAAAACAGACACATAGAATCAATGGAATAGAATAGAGAACCCAGAAATGGACCCTCAACTCTATGGTCAACTAACCTTTGACAAAGCAGGAAACAATATCCAATTTAAAAAAAAATAAAATTAAAAAACAAAACAAAACAGTCTCTTCAGCAAATGGTGTTGGGAAACTGGACAGCCACATGCAGAAGAATGAAACTGGACCACATCTTCCACCATACACAAACAAAAATCTGAAATGGGTGAAAGATCTAAATGTGAGACAGGAATCCATCAGAATCCTAGAGGAGAACACAGACAGCAACCTCTCTGACCTCAGGTGCAGAAACTTCTTACTAGAGATGTCTCCAGAGGCAAGGGAAACAAAAGCAAAAATGAATTATCGGGACTTATTGGGACTTCATCAAATAAAAAACTTTCCTTTTGTAGAGCAAAGGAAACAATCAACAAAACTAAAAGCCTACAGAATGGGAGAATGTATCTGCAAATGTCTTATCAGATAAGGGGCTATAAAAATCTGTAAATACTTATCAAACTCACACCCAAAAAACAAATAATCCAATCAAGAAATGAGCAGAAGAGGCGAACAAACACTCCTCCAAAGAAGACATACAAATGGCCAACAGACACATGAAAAAATGCTCCACATCACTCAGCATCAGGGAAATACAAATCAAAATCACACTGAGATACCACCTCACACCAGTCAGAATGGCTAAAATTAACAGCTCAGGAAACAACAGATGTTGGCAAGGATGCAGAGAAAGGGGAACCCTCTTACATTTTTGGTGGGAATGCAAACTGGTGCAACTACTCTGGAAAACAGTATGAAACTTCCTCAAAAAGTTAAAAATAGAACTACCATATGACCCAGCAACTGCACTACTAGGCATTTACCCAAAGGATACAAACAGTGATTCAAAGGGGTCACCTGCACCCCAATGTTTATAGCAGCACTGTCCACAATAGCCAAACCATGGAAAGAGCCCAGGTGCCCATCAACAGATGAATGGATCACAAAGATAGATCTCTCTCTCTCTCTCACACACACACACACACACACACACACACCGACTATTAGTCAGTCATCAAAAAGAATGAAATCTTGCCATTTGCAATGATGTAAGGGAACTACAGGGTATTACGCTAAGTGAAATAAGTCAGTCAGAGAAAGACAATTATCATACAATTTTACTCATATATAGAATTTGACAGATGAACATAAGGGCAGGGAGGGAAAAATAAAGTAAGACAAAATCAGAGAGGGAGACAAATCATGAGAGGTTCTTAACAACAGGAAACAAACCAAGGGTTACTGGAGGGGACAGGATGTAGGTAGGCGGATGGGACAACTGGGTAATAGGCATTAAGGCGGGCACTTGATGTAATGAGCACTGGGTGTTCTATGTAACTGCTGAATCACTAAACTCTACCTCTAAAACTAATAATATACTATACGTTAAACTGATTTTAAATAAAATTTTTTAAAAAGTATAAAATTTTAAAAAGCTACCCACAGACATTGATAACAATTTGATCTACTTCCTTCACCTTTACATTTACAAATGTAATGACAAATATGTATTTTACATATATTGTTTAAAACACTGGTATAATACTATTATTTTACCTTGTTGTCTTCACTTAGATATGAAACAATTGTTTTAGTATTTTTCAAAAACATGATTTTTACTGATGATTCTAAATACAATAAAAAATACAATAAAAACTGTCCCTTGGAAACCAAAGATTGTTTTGTTTCTGATTTTTGTTTTCATAACCAAAGCTGTTACATACTTGTGCATCTTTGATCAGATTGCTAGAATAAATTCCCCAAAGAGAGATCAATGAGATCAAATAATAAAGCCACCTAAACACTGTTAAAACACACTGCCAGAAAACACATTTCCAGAAAAGATGCTCTAATTTATATTTCCTCCAGATAAAAGACCTCATCTCTGTGTATCAGAGGCCAGCCAACTATAGCAGGGCCTGCCACCTATTTTGGTTTGGTCATCCTGTGAGCTAAAAATGCTTTTACATTTGTAATTGGTGGAAAACAAATCAAAAGAATTATATTTGCATCAAGCGCTTTATAATGTCATGCATGGATTAAATCTTGGCAGTTATTAGCCCCTTTAATCTTTACAACAACCCGTGGAGTACTAATACTCATTGTATAAAGAAGGAAACTGAAGCTTCTAGATAAAGTAACTAGTAAAAATTATACAACTAAAGCGTAATTCAGCTGAAAGTAAAACCCAAGGGCACTTACCCAGCTTCTGCATATATGCAACACTGTGAGGACAGTGTGTAAAATGTCAAAGGTGGATGCAGGAGCCCCAGGAAGGAGTCCCACCCACATCAGGCTCCCTGCTCAGTGGGGAGTCTGCTTCTCCCTCTGACCTTCCCCCTTCTCATGCTCTCTCCTGCTCTTTCTCTCAAATAAATAAATAAAATCTTTTAAAATATAAAAAGTTAAGAATCTAAGTCCACTCTTCCCATTATTTCTTAGTTTCCAATCCTACTAGGTGCTGATGTTGGTCTTTCTATAAGTGACAGAATGATTGAAAGGCAGTATAGGCATGTTGAAGGGTAAAAGCGGAGGGAGTAGTGACTGGCTTTGGTTTGGAAAGTTACTGACTCAGTGGTTGTATGAATAAAATCAGGTAGGTGTTAAAGTATAAGCTAGAATGGTGCTCTGCAGTTTATGTGGAAAATTATTTCATATATTCTTGCTTCTCAGTCAGATTGGGTATTGAGCAGAAAACATAAACAAGAAATTTGGAGAAGCAAAAATGTGGAATATGTATGATTAAGATTTGATAGCCATAAAACATTAAAAAGAAAAATTCTTATAAATGAAAATGAGCAAAAGATAAATAGGTAATTTAAAAACTGTGTTTATTGTAGACTCATGTTTTTTGGTGTATGTATCTTGAATCTACCATTTTAACCATTTTTAAGGGTAAATTCATAGAGACAGAAATGACATTAAGTACATTCACAGAGACATGCAGTTATCATGACTGTCTATCTGTAGAACTTTTTCATCTTTCCAAATTGACTCTGTCCCTATTAAACAATAATTCCCCTTCCCCTGGACCCCCGTACATCATTCTACTTTCTGTCTCTGTGAATTTACTTATTCCGTGTACTTTATGTTAAGTGGACTCATATAATATATGTTTTTCTGCTTCTGGCTTATTTCATCTATCAGAATGTTTTCAGGGTTCATCCATGTTCTAAAATGTGTTAGAATTTCCTTCCCTTTTAAGACTGAAAAACATCTCATTGTGTATATACACCACATTTGTTTATCCATTCACCTGTTGATAAACACTTAGGTTGTTTCCATTTATTGGCTACTGTGAACAATGCTCTATTGGACATGGTTGAACAAATAACTGTTTGAATTCCTGTTTTCAGTTCTTTTGGGTATATATCAAACAAAGGCATGGAACTGCTGCACCATCAGGTAATTCTGTTGGACTTTTTGAAGAATAGTCAACTGCACAGTATCTTTACCATTTTACATTCCCGCCAGCGTAAGAAGGATCTACTCTCTCCACATTTTCAAAAACGCTTGTTTTCCATGTTTTTGTTTGTTTTATTATAGCCATCTAGTAACTGGTGTGAGGTAGTATCTCATGGTTTTGAGGTGCATTTCCCTAAGAACTAAGGATGTGGAGCATCTTTTCATACGCTTATTGGCCATTTGTGTATCTTTAGAGAAATTTTTAACAAATCCTTTGACCATTTTTAAGTAGGTTGTCTTGTTTTCGAATTATAGGGATTATTAATATATTATGGATATTAAACCCTGTCAGATGTGATTTGCAACATTTTCTTCAGTTCTGCGGGTTACCTTTTCACTATGCTGATACTGTTCTTCGATGCACAAAGTTTTTTACTTCGATGAAGCCCTTTTACCTATTTTGTGTGTGTGTGTGTTTCTGGAATTATATCCAAGGTTGCATTGTCAAATCCAAGGTCCTGAAAGATCTACCCGTTTCCTTCTAAAAATTTTACGGTTCTACCTCTTAAATTTAGGTCTTTCATTCAATTTCAGCTAATCTTTGTATAAGATGTGAGATGGGTCCAGATTTTCTTTTTTGCATGTGGAAATTCAGTCATTTCAGCACAATTTGTTTCACTATTGACTGGACTTGATACCCATTATGAAAAACCAACAGGCCATAGATGTTTGGATTCATTTTTGGATTTTCTATGTCTGTCCTTATGTCAGTACCATATTGCTTTGATTACTGAAACTTTGTAGTAAGTTTGCAAGTCTTTTACCCTATTGGTTAAATTTATTCTTAAGTATTTTGTTCTTTTAGGGGTATCTGGGTGGCTCAGTCAGTGAAGCATCTGCTTTCAGCTTTGGTCATGATCTCAGGGTTGTAGGATTGAGCCCCATGTCAGGCTCCCTCCTTAGTGGCAAGTCTGCTTCTCCCTCTCCCTCTGTGATCTCACTCTCTCTCAAATGAATAAATAAAATCTTTTTTCTTAAAGATTTTATTTATTTATTAGAGAGATAGAAAGCACAAATAGGCAGACCTAGGGAACTTAGGGACTCTATTAATCAACATTCATATTATAGGAGTCTCAGATAAAGAGAAAGAAAAAGGGGCAGAAAATTTATTTAATGAAATAATGTCTGAAAACTTCCCTGGTATGGAAAGGAAACTGATATCTAGATCAAGAAGGCACAAGGAATTCCAATCAAAATCAACAAAACAGATGCACAGCAAGACATATTGTAATTAAATCTGCAAAATACAGTGATAAAGAAAAAAAATCATAAAAGCAGCAAAACTTAAAAGGGAAAGCCCATAAGCCTAACGGGAGATTTTTCAGCAGAAACTTGGCAAGGAAAAGGAAAAGGAAAGGAGTAGCATGATATATTCAGTGTGCTGAATGGGAAAAATCTGCAGCCAAGAATACTCTATCCAACAAGGCTATCAATCAGAATAAACGGAGAGAAAGAGTTTCCCAGACAAACAAAAAATAAAGGCATTTGTGATCCTTAAACTAGCCCTGCAAGAAATATAAAAGAGGGAATCTTGGAGTAGAAAGGAGAGACCAAAAATGACAGTATAAAGGTATGAAATACAAAAGCAGTAAAAATGAATATTTCTGTAAAAAATCAGCTGGGGAAGTCACACACACACACACACACACACATAAAGGATATAAATATGCTAACATATACCTAAAAATGTGGAGAGAAGAATGGGTGCAAACTTAAACAACTACCACCTTAATACAGACTGCCATATGCAGAAGAGGCTATATATAAACCTAATGGCAAGTTAAAAACAGAACTTTCTTATGATCTAGCAATCACACTACAGGGTGCTTACCCAAAGAATACAAGAACGCTAATTCAAAGGGATGCATGCACCCCAATGTTTGCAGACTGCTGTGTCCATCAACTGAAGAATGGATAAAGAAGATGTGGCCTATATATGCAATGACGTATTATTCAGCCATATAGAGAATGAAATCTTGCCATTTGTGATGACACAGATGGAGTCAGAGAGAATAATGCTAAGCAAAATAAATTACAGAAAACAACTATCATCTGACTTCACCCATATGCAGAATTTAACAAAGAAAGCAAACAAGCAAAGGGAAAAAAATAAAAGAGAGAGATTGAGACAAATCAAGAAAGAGACTATTACAGAGAACAAACTGCTGATTACCAGAGGGGAGAATGGTGGGGGGACAGATTAAATAGGTGATAGGCATTAAGGAATGTACTGGTGATGAGCACAGTGAGGTGTATGGAAGTGTTAAATAACTATACTGTATGCCTGAAACAATATCAGACTGTATGCTGGAATTAAAATTAAAACTGGAGGGGAAAAAAGTCCTTTTTGGATTGTGCATTACATGTATATAGAAACACAACCTTTTCTTATGTTATTCTTGTACCCTTGAAGTTTGCTGAATTCATTTATTACATCTGGTCATTTTCTTGTGATTCTTTGGGATTTTCTATATAGAGAATCATGTCATCTGTGAATATAGTTTTACTTCTTCCTTTCTAACTTGAATGTGCTTTACATCTTTTTATCTAATTGCTCTGTCTAGAACTTACAGTACAGTACAGCGTTGAATAGCAGTGGTGAAACTGGGTGCATTACAGGTAATTTTTTAAAGAAAAAGTGTGAATGGCTTAATAATAATTCTGTAAGTGGTTACAGAGCCAAAGTCAGCAGACTTTGGTAAACTGCCATATAGCAAATATTTTTTTTTTTTTTTTTTTTTTTTTTTAAAGATTTTATTTATTTGACGGAGAGAGAGATCACAAGCAGGCAGAGAGGCAGGCAGAGAGAGAGGAGGAAGCAGGCTCCCTGTGGAGCAGAGAGCCCGATGCAGGGCTCGATCCCAGGACCCTGAGATCATGACCTGAGCCGAAGGCAGCGGCCTAATCCACTGAGCCACCCAGGCGCCCCTAGCAAATATTTTTATACTTCGTCAGTGGAGAGGCAAAATTAGGTTTCAAAGTTCATCCTAAAAGTCCTTCCTCTCTCAATGACAGTGATCTTCCCTCTTCCCCCACTTGGGGCCTGAATTCATGACCCTGAGATCAAGACCTGAGCTGAGATCCAGAGTCCAACTGCTTAACTGACTGGGCCACCCAGGCTTTAGTGTTGCTTTAAAAATTGACAGAGGTGCCTGGGTGGCTTAGTCAGTTAAGCATCTGCCTTCAGCTCAGGTCATGATCTCAGAGTCCTGGGATGAAGTCCCATCAGCTCCCTTCTCAGCAGGGAATCAGCTTCTCCCTCTCCCTCCGTACTCTCTCTAGCTCTCTCTCAAGTCAATAAATAAAATCTTTAAAAATAAATAAATTTAAAAATAAAATTGTCAAGGAACACATCATAAAAAATGCCGGTTACAATGATCAGTAATAGGGGTGCCTGGGTGGCGCAGTCATTAACCATCTGCCTTTGGCTCAGGTCATGATCCCAGAGTGCTGGGCTCAAGCCCCCCATCAGGCTCTCTGCTCAGCAGGAAGCCTGCTTATCCCTCTCCCACTCCCTCTGCTTGTGTTCCCTCTCTTGCTGTATCTCTCTCTGTCAAATAATAAATAAAATTTTTAAAAAAATCTAAAAACAGGGGGCCTGGGTGGCTCAGTGGGTTAAAGCCTCTGCCTTCGGTTCAGGTCATGATCCCAGGGTCCTAGGATTGAGTCCTCCATCAGGCTCTCTGCTCAGCGGGGAGCCTGCTTCCCCCTCTCTGCCTACCTCTCTGCCTACTTGTGATCTCTGTCTGTCAAATAAATAAATAAAATCTTAAAAAAAAAAAAACAAAAAAAACAATAATCCATAATATTAGGAGTATGAAATTGAGAACAGCTCATGCATGGAAATTATTCTCAAATTAGTTTCCCATATTTCCAGTTTCAACTTCCTAAGTAATGGCTGATTTGCTTGTTGGCAACTATATTATAGATTTTAAATAACTCAATTATTCAAACAAATATTCAGTGTGAAACAATATATGAATCATGTCAGTTTAAATAAAAAATTCTTTTAAAGCACATGAAATATTTACTAATATTCTCAATGTTTGGAAATTAAGCAATATATTTGCACATAATTTATAGAAATTGGAAAATATTTTTACCTGAATGAAAACACAGTATAAACATAATGTATGAGCTCTAGCTAACCTAAGATTAGAGGTATATGATTTGAGGGTGCCTGGCTGGCTCAGCTGGTGGAACAGTTGGTGGAACAGTAAAACTCCTGATCTCAGGATTTTAAGTTTAAACCCCAAGATGAATGCGGGAATTACTAAAAAAGAAGAAGAAGAAGAAGAGGAGGAGGAGGAAGAAAAGGAAAAAAAACCAGGCTGAAAACAACTATGCATCCACCTCAAGATGTTGGAAAAAGGCACACAAAGATTAAAGAAAGAAAACAAAGAAAAAGCCAAAATTGATTAAAAAAACAAGTATAAACATTAAAAAAGTAACATCACAACCAACTCTTGTTTATTCTGTGAACACAAAATTGATTTGACTTTAGAAAATCAATATAATTTACCACATTAATGGAATAAAAGAGAAAAATTACGTGATCATCTTGATGCAGAAAAAAATTTTAATAAAATTCAACATCTATTCAAAAAAGTATTTAGCAACTAGAATGCCTGGAAGGCTCAACTGGTTAAGTGTCCAACTCTTGATTTCGTCTCAGGTCATGATCACAGGGTGGTGAGATCAAGCCCTGTGTATGTATGGCTCCCCACTCAGCGTGGCATCTGCTTGTGAATCTCTCTTCCTATGCCTCTCCTCCCACCCTCCTACATCCCAGGACTCACTCTCCCTCTCTAAAATAATAAATAAATAAATCTTTTTAAAAAAATCTGACAAAAATATTGTTGAGGGGAAAAAAGCACACGCACAAAAAACAAATATTGTGAGACTCCGTTTGAACGAAAGAAAAAAATCTGGTAAGAAAGTTGAATCAAAAGAGGTTTCCAAGGGAGCTTGGGTGGCTCAGTGGGTTAAAGCCTCTATATCAGCTCAGGTCATGATCTCAGTGTCCCGGGATGGAACCCCACATCGGGCTCTCTGCTCAGCAGGGAGCCTGCTTCCCGACCCCCTGCCTCTCTGCCTACTTGTGATCTCTGACAAATAAATAAATAAAATCTTTAAAAACAAAACAAAACAAAAAACAAAAGAGGTTTCCAGGGCTGGCAGTCTAATATTTCCTGACTTGGATGGAGGTTACACAGGTGTTGGCTTTGTGATAATTTACTAAGTTTTATAATTAAAATATTTATTTGTACCCTTAAAAAAAGTCAAATCAAATTCCCATAAATAGTAAAAGTACTAGCTTTTTATTATGTAAAAATGACTCCAATTCAAAATTGAAGCCAAAACTTCAAGATCTGTCAGATTCATTTAATTGTTCTGAAAACATACAAAAAAAATATATTTAGCAATAAACCGAAAGAAAGAGCATGGCTAATATATAAATTTAGAATTAATGCTATTCTTCCAAGCCAACACTCATCATTATGATTATCTTAGTCAATAAGAGAATACCACAGTCTGGTGGCTTATGAACAACAGAAATACCAAAGACTTTAAGACTACAAGGAGGCCAAACAACCTCTATAAGACCCTTAAGTTTTTCAACTGGCTAGCTCATTTAGCAGTACTTAAAAAGTAACCGATATAGTTCTGTTCTGCTAAGCTAATACCTTTCATCTTATAAATCACTCATTCTCAAGAGCACCTAAAAATACAAGGCCCTGAGAACTAGAATTTTCACCCAACTTCACATCACTGAAGTGATATAAATAACCCTCCTTTATTGCTTTAAACACTTAAGCTTCATAGTTTTATCCGCTTTTGACTAGAACATATGAGACTTTGGGTACAGCGCCTACAATTTTTGGGACGAGGAATATTAAATATTGTATGAATTTAACTACATTGGAATTAAAATAAATTTATAAAAAAAAGTATACCAATAGATGAATCATCTTAATTCTAAACATATTACTCCTCTAACCAAATATTTTTCTAAATATTTTCTATGTGCCAAGCACTGTGTTAACTGCAGAGAATACAAAACAGTCCAAGATTGGCTCCACTCTCATCTCAAGATGTTTTTGTAATATATTTGGGAAAATTACACCAAATAAAGTTCCTATCTTTGCTGAATTGCAACAAATAATAATATTAATAGCCCTAGATTTCAATTATTTATTCCCCATAGACAGACTCTTCAGTATGAGCAACTGTGTAATGCTACAATTCATCTATATGCTCAGGACCTAACACTGCACATAGCACACAGCATGTGATTAAAACAAACAAAAAAAAGTTTGTTAAATAGACAAAAACATTAACACAAGGTAGCACATGACAAACAGAAAACAACAGACAATAAAAAGAATACAGAGGGGCACCTGGGTGGTTCAGTGGGTTAAGCATCTGCCTTCCGCTCAGATCACGATCTCAGGGTCCTGGGATCGAGTCCTCCATCAGGCTCTCTGCTCAGCGGGGAGCCTGCTTCCCTCTCTCTGCCCACCTCTCTGCCTACTTGTGATCTCTCTGTCAAATAAATAAAATCTTTACAAAAAAAATAAATAAAAAATAAACAAAACCCAAAACCCGAAAAAAGAATACAGAGATCTGCCTACCACGTGAGACCTTTGGTTATATCACACTTACCTACTGAAACAAAGTGTTTCCCTACTGTCCATCCTTCCACCCATTCTCCTTCACCCCAGCTTGCAGTCCATGATTCATTCACTCATTTAATAGTTTGATATACACAAACCACTTACTACATACTAGGCACTGGATTGCAAACCAGTGATACAAAAATTCATAAAGATATTCCCTTTATTACAGGAGCCTACAACCTAGCAGGGGAGACAAATATTTAAAGAATAGCGCTGGAAGTGCTGAAACAGAGGTGAACAAAGTGTTAACTAGGGTCTAGTTGAAGAAGCACCTCACTCTGCAGGGATCAGGGTCAAAAAAGGATTTCACTGAGAAACTGACGCTCAGAGAATAAAACCTGAAAGACTGCGAAAAGGAAGAGAGGAGTAAGCGCCAAGACAGTGTGAGGAAGAATTTCAAGTATTACCGTGTGGTTTCAATCCCATAGTAAACAAGAAGGGAAGATAATGGTCAGGTTTTTAAGACCTTTAAAAGCCACCCTCTTGGGCGAGGTTCTGAAGACGAAGAGGAATTCCAAAAGATTTTAAACCAGAAAATTGATCATGGCTTTGAAAAACACTGAAACGATGGCATGGTCGCTGGACTATGAAGAGAAGCACGATGTCAGAGTCACTCCTTTCTAACACGGAGCAGTGGCCCCAGTCAGGTACGTCAACATCGAAGACCATGACAAACCCTTCACCAACTGTCTGCACCCCTGACATTCACATGCCGCAACCGACACTGCTTCCTCTCCCGGCCACACAACCCTTTCAAACTTCTTGGAACGGACCCTCATAGCCACAGCCCAAGAGTCCGCTGAGGAACGTCAATGCACTGCTCCCATGATTCGCAGGCTTGCGGCGCCGCTGGCTGTCACGTTCCTTTCCCCCGCCTACGTCGTGTGTCTGCACAAGCTGGTCTTTTCCAGCTTGTGAATTCTGGGAGGGCTTTGCGTCCTCGCGCGGCAACCCTCCACAGACGTCCAACAGCTCCCCGCTTCACCACGTCAGGCCCTGCAGGCCCAGCCTCGCCTCCCCCGGCGCACACGTACCCCCTCGGTCTTCATGTCCAGGATCTTTTCCACCTCAAACACATCTTCTCCGTCCTCCTCGCTGTCTCCCACTGCCTCCGCTCCTTTCGTGGCGGCGTCCTTCTCTTCGCCCACTGCTCCAACATCTTCTTCGATTTCAGGAGGTTCACCATTGCTGTCGGCACCTGCAACAGGAACTGCACTCACGCTCTCTCCCTCGGCAGCGGCCGCCGCCGCCGCCACCACCTCCGCCATAATAGGAGACCCGCTAACCGCCGAGGGAGAGCGGCTGCGACACACACCCCGACAGTTCCTCGCGCTCCGCGCTTGGCCCTAATCCACTCTGGCAGCGTGACGCTGCGAGGGAAACTCGCCAATGGCGGGCTCACGACTCTAGAGCGACACACACTGAAACCAATCACTTCGAGGCTGGCGCGCTGGAGCCCCGCGAAGCCTACGGGAAGCGGGTGGGCGGGCCGAGGGGCGCCCCGGCGGAAGGGCGGGGCGGACGGGGCCGTGAGAGAGTGGTGGTGGGTTGTTTCTCGCGCTGGCGGTTGGAGGGCTAGGGCTGCTTTTGAGCCCTGGGGTTTGGGGCGGGAACGGCCAGTGGGGAGGGGAGGGGCTTGTCTGGGCGCGGGGGAGGAGGGAGTGAGGTTGACTGGGTTCCCCGGAGAGATTGGGCTTCGGCGCTGAGTGGTGAACGGGCCGCGGAGGCGGACTCGGCGCTTTCCGAGTTGGGACGAGGCGGCGGAAGAACCCCAGAGGCGCGGGAGTTCGACTGGAAGAGAAGCTCAAGCTCCTGAGGGAACCGGACGATGCGCGAGGTCTCTTCCTTCTTCCAGTTGCGCCTCACGGCCAAGGCGGGGGCCTCTGTAGGAATGCGCCCACCTCCTGCCAAGACCTGAGCGGGCCCGAACGGAAGGCCGGGCCGTCCGTGCAAGTGTGATTTTGATTCGTTTAATGCGTGGAGCGACACAATCAAACATAACTCATAGTGCTATTATATCTTAGTATATCGTATTGTTTAAGGTTAGGGGAAAATTTTTTTTAAGTAACAGGCCAAAACCAATTTTTATAAGTTCTTCGGATTTATTTTTCCCCATTGAAAATGTCAGAGGTTGTGATAATTTTGTCCACGATTGACAAAGCTAGTCATCCAAAGTTGCTAGGATAATCCACTTAATGGTAAAATATTTTTCTCGCTTTGAATCGTAAATAAAATATTGTAGGGAACTTTGAATTTTTAAAATTTCTTCTAAAGTTTGATTTATTTAAGTAATCTCTACACCCAGCATGGGGCTCAAACTCACCCTGGAGATCAAGAGTCACAAGCCTTTCTGACTGTGCAAACGAGGCGCGCCAAGGCGCAGTTTCTTTGAATGGTGGACTTAATTTATAAGATTAGCTCTTTTAAATTAACTCTGAGGTTAACTAAAGAATCATCTGTGATCCACCAGATCCATTTGGATGATGGAGGAAAGACATTAGGTTTCAAAGCATACAGCCAAGAAAGAATTTCTGAGACATCTTTGGTGCAAAAAGTCCGTTTTATTAAAGCATGGGGACGGGACCTGTGGACAGAGAGCTGCGCTGGGGTCATTATATACTTTCAAAAAGTTGGAAGGTGCTTGGGGATAGCTAGGTTTCTCACAAATTTAGAAGCAAGGTTTCCAGGACCCTGAGGGGGCTAGCTATTGTTGGGAAACGGTAATTTATTACTCTCTGGTAAAACCCCAGTCATGAGACCCTTCAGATGTATTTTGCAGGAATAGAGATGAAGTTTCCAAAGGAATTTTTATATGTCAAAGTAGACTTAAAGGATACTGGAGGGTCAGGCTAAGATTGCCTTTTGCCCTTAGCAAAGTATCAACATCAAGGCAGTTGAATCCCTAGAGGAATGTCACTCTGCCTGTTTCAGAGACTTGTCAATGGACTGTTAAGTAGTAGGAAATTTAATAATTTTTCTTTTACCTTTGTTTCCCACATCATGGGAGAGGCACATCAGATCTTGAGTGGGCTCATTGATTTATTATTTTTTTAGCTTACTAAATGCGTCCTGTGTACCATGACCGTACTAAGTATTAAAAACACAAAGAGCAATAGAGCATAGGATTAAAATTCAGCTGACTAAATCTGAAGATCTTACTGACTTTATTCAACAGTTGGGGCAGCATCCCATCTAGCAAATAGGAGCTCCAAAGAAATGCAGAAAAGGACAGGTTTTTCATGACAGAAAGGGGATAGGGCAAGGAAGTCATAAACAAAAAAGGATTATTTCAGGCAAATTCACTGTCCTTTGGGGAAGGCTGGAGTCTATTAAGAGGATTACCTCACTAGGACTAACGGGATATTCCAGACTACTAGTTAAGATTATATTCCTAGAAGAGCCTGAAACTGCAGTTAGGTTGGGTATCGAGTCTTGCTTTGCTGATGTGGGTGTTGACATAGATAACTCCGTTTTGGGCCTGTTGTCTCAACAGTCTCTGCCCTCCACAGACTCTTAGTCTATAAAGGAAGACACACAATTCTAATAATTAGATATCTTTTTAAAGTAAGTTTTAAAAAATACTATAATCAAATAACATTAGTTGATGGGGAAAGCTCTTTTTTTTTTTCAGAAGAATTTTGGTTAACAAGCATAGAAGAAAACATAGAGAATCATAATATTTCATGAAAATAATTCAGGCAACAAAACCATTAGATGAAAGATTGATGAGGAACTGGCTGCCAAAGTATCTCTTCAGACTGTTGGTTGGTTGTAGGAGAAACAAAACTTCACATTGGAAAACCCAGTGATCAATGTTAGCATTACTAGAAGTAGAACAACCAAACTATATGCCTCCTATTGATAGAAATATTGATCGTTAACCTATTCAGGGCCTTAGAATTTCCAGTTTACAAGAAATATGGGGAAAGAAAAAAATGGAAACAATTGGACAAATCCAGAATGTAGGACATTGTTTCTTTAATAAGTCAATAGCAAAAGAAGAGGGACGAGAAGACTATTCTAAATTTATAAAAACTTGGCAAAATATTTTAAATGATGGACTGTATGCTCATAATACTATTTTCTCTACTTTTACGTATTTTTTGAAATAAAGTATTTATATATATGTTAACTGTAAAAATTTTTAATTCAAATATATGAGATAGAAATAAAGTTCCTCTTCCTCAAAGGTAACGTTTAGAATATGACATGACAGACTTTTATCTCATACAAGTATAAATACCCATTTATATAATTTTTAAATGAGCTCTATTCCACTCCATGAGCTCTATTCCAGCTCCATTGTTCTGCAACTGTAATATATATATACACATATATATGCATACATAACACATGGATGTGCATGTGTCCATATTTTTGCAAGATGAATTACTAGAAGCAGAATTCCTACGAGTGAAATTTATACTTCAAGGAGGATAGTATTTTAAATTTGGATAAATGCTGCAAAACTTTGTTTTACTAGTATATAGTTCCAGTAACAACATAAGGAAGTCTGTTTACCCTCACACACTCTGCTACTAGGTATTATCAATTGCTGATCCCTTAATCTGATAAAACAAGAAAAGAGTTATTTTCTGTGATTATGTCAAACAAGCAGACAAGTTCAAGGGCAAGATATGATTGATTTAGCCAGTAAAAACATAACAAGCTATTTTAGATTTAGATGGGTTATTATTTATATAAACACCAAGAGGAAGAGTAGTCAAAGATGCCATCTCCTCTTGGTCCTTATCCTACACACCAAGAGGAGCTAGATAATTGCAATGTGAGTTGTGGGACACATGACTGTTGAGGAGCCAATTGTAGATGCAGCTAGGAAGATTTTTAGTCTGCAGCAGTATTTGGAGTTTATATTGCCTCAGAACTGGGAGGTGATGAGAAATAGTTTTATGTCTGCCTCTCAGGGGGATAGGCAGATGGGAAAAAGCCTCATGGTAGCTCCTCCCAAGCGTCCCATCCTTTGAGTATCACAAGATGTTCTGCCAAGACTCAATTATAGCTGTGGTTCAAGTCCAGGGAATTAGGAGGGGTCACACATCAGGATAATGGAAGTTACTCAAGACGTTACTCAAGGCAGGACGGGCAGTAAAAAGGGAAATCCTGAGCCATACATGAAGGAGGGTGGGTACTGGGCATTTGGCAGATCACAGTAATGAGGACAGGCTGGAGGATAGCTAAAAGACTTCATGAATCTCAAAGAAATTTGTTGTGATGAGCATTGTGTTGGCTAATTGAATTTTTTTTAAAGATTTTATTTATTTATTGACAGAGAGAGATCACAAGTAGGCAGAGAGGCAGGCAGAGGGAGAGGGGGGAAGCAGGCCCACCGCTGAGCAGAGAGCCCAATGCAGGGCTCCATCCCAGGACCCTGAGATCATGACCCGAGCTGAAGGCAGAGGCTTAATCCACTGACCCACCCAGGCGCCCCAGCTAATTGAATTTAAATTAAAAAAAAAAAAAAGTAAAAACAAAGAAACCAAGGTTTTTTTTTTTTTAAGATTTTATTTATTTGACAGAGATCACAAGTAGACAGAGGCAGGCAGAGAGAGAGAGGGAAGCAGGCTCCCTGCTGAGCAGAGAGCCCGATGCGGGACTCGATTCCAGGACCCTGAGATCATGACCTGAGCTGAAGGCAGCGGCTTAACCCACTGAGCCACCCAGGCACCCCGAAACCAAGGTTTTTACATAAAGGTAGAGAGGTAATGGTCTGGAAGTGGTAATGTGGAGGAAGGTAGATAGCGACCTTACAGCTTTCATGAAAAATAACTCAAAATGGATCACAAACCAAAATGTAAAGTGCAAAATTTATAAAACTTCTGTAAGATAACATAGGAAGAAACCTAGATGACTTAAGGATTATAGAGGCAACACCAAAAGCAAGGTCCATGAAAGACTTGCTTGGGATACCTAGTTTCTCTAAGTGACAAAAAATGTATCAAGGAATCTATAGACTAGGAACCACACCAGGGAGCATGCATAAACGAGGCAAAAGTCTGGATACTCAGGGCCCTGGAAACAGGCTTGCATGCCATGAACACTGACATCTTCCAGACCTTGTTTCTCCCCAGCTTACTAAGTCCAGCTGGGCCAGTTCTCCACTAGAGTCCCTAAAGGGGAGAAGGAAATGAGCCTCTAGGACCAGCCAGATGTGTCTTTTATCACCTCAAAATATTTAAACCCAAATCTGTAATATGCAATATTTTGTTCACTTGCTAGTTCATTAAAATAATCAATTCTGTTTCTCATTATTTTAAGTGAGTGCTAAACTGAATGAAATAATTAAACTTCATTATGGGTATCTATTGATATCTTACTATTTTATACGTGGAAGCATGAAAAGTGTTTAAAATACAACTTCAGTTGATTGAGCTTGACTGTAATTAAGAACTCTGTGAAGAGGAGGTGTGGGTAGTTTGGATCCCCAGTAGCTGTTTAGTGGCAGAGTCCCAATCTTGACCCAGTTCAAGCCGTTGGCAGATAGATGGATATTGTCCTTCAGTTCTTCTTACCCATTCACTTGCTTTCTTTATTTCTTCAAAAGCCCAGGGAATATTTCTAGATTAGAAATAAATGGTTCCATCAACATCAGAACATAATTATATATGAAATATAATATGATACCAAATCCAGCACATCATATCAGACAAGATAATTCTGTCAAAAATTGAGCTATGTAGGGGTATATGGGTGGCTCAACCATTAAGCTTCTGCCTTTGGCTCAGGTCATGATCCCGGCCTCCTGGGATCAACCCCCACATCAGGGTCCCTGCTCCGCGGGAAGCCTGTTCTCCCTCTCCCACTCCCCTCTGCTTGTGTTCCCTCTCTCACTGTCAAATAAATAAAATCTTTTTTAAAAATTGAGCTATGTAATAAAAGCAATTCTTTCTGACATTTTATGCAAGTTCTATCAGACTGAATCAACACATTTTAAAATATATTATTATACCCATCAAGTTCCAGCTTCCAATTGCTTCACAGACTTCCTTGCTGCCTCCAGGACAACTCAAGCTTTCTCTAGCCTTTATATATTGGGTTTTGTTTTTTTTTTGTCACCCCTTTCCATTCTTCTTGATCTAAATCCATCCATTCTTCAAGCAGAAACTCAATACTATTTTACAAATCAGGTTTCTATTTTTCTTTCCTGTTTACTGTACCAGGAATTCTTAATTTGATTAGTTAACAAAATACTTAACACTTGAAAGACCCGCGGATCCCCTTACCCAAGAATTCAACACTGCCACAGGATGCAAATATCAAGAGGATCTTTATTGTAACGCGGGCGCCTGCGGGTGGTCAGCAGCTCCTGCCAGCTGAGCACACCAGGCTGGAGTGGTGCAGGGTTTTTATAGACAGGTACAAACAAGTTTTGGATGAGACGGAGCTGATTGGCTGACAATTTGAACATTTGAAAAAGGCATACTTGGTGTATACGGATTGGCTTTGGGAGACCCGCGCGCGCAAAGAGAAAGGCGGGAAAGGGAAACAAAGAAGGGAGTTTAGGCCTTAGGATTCAGCAGAAAAGTATCCTATCTACGTGACTATGCGGCCCCCTGCCTACGTGATCAGGTATTAGGCCATATCTTACGAGAAAGCTGTTTGCACGGAGTGCCCTATCTTGCTAAGAAACAGCTGTTATGAGGAGAAAGCTGTTTGCAGGGAGTGCCCTATCTTGCTAAGAAACAGCTGTTATGAGGTTACCAACTAACATTGTATTGAGGGAGCCAAGCGGTTACAGAAAAGCAAAAGAGCAGTTAGTTAGGTACATCCTAAAAGCCAGGCAGTTACAGAAAAGCAAAAGAGCAGTTACATTGAATTCAACCCTGGGGGAAGGGTCTTTGCAGGCAGGGGTACTCTTCACATAACAAAGGAACTAATTAACTGCTCCTTTGCTATGCAAAGAGCACTCTTTCACACTCACCCATGAAACTGCCATGTATTCTGTCACACAAATCAGGAACGACACAGTACTAAACTGTGCATAACATAAAAACTTCAAGTTTGTGTACATAAAATGACATCAAGCATTCAGGACTGTCAATATTCAAAAGTCTATTCAAGATTCAGAAAAATTCCAAGATTTTTCATTAATATTAGTTAACTACTTCCTCATTTATCTTGTCACCTGCTAGTATTTATTAGCAAGCAAGTGGGAACATACTAAAATTAAAAAAAAATTCTATGGGAGGGGACTAAAAATTTGGAAAATTCTCTCCATCTTCCTGATTTTTTTCCCTGTAAACTGGGAAATGGCCATCAGTATAGTGTGGTGGCTAAGAGCTAGGTTCAAATCCTGACTCTGAAATTACACAATGTTGGTTGTGTGATATGGTGCTGAAAGACCCCCCGTCGCCAACTAATTAACTGCTCCTTTGTTGTGTAAAGAGTACCCCTGCCTGCAAAGACCCTTCCCCCAGGGTTGAATTCAATGTAACTGCTTCCCCCAGGGTTGAATTCAATCTAAGTGCTCTTTTGCCTTTCTGTAACTGCCTGGCTTTTAGGATGTAACTAACTAACTGCTCTTTTGCTTTTCTGTAACCGCTTGGCTCCCTCAATACAATGTTAGTTGGTAACTTCATAATAGCTGTTTCTTAGCAAGATAGGGCACTCCCTGCAAACAGCTTTCTCGTAAGATATGGCCTAATACCTGACCACATAGGCAGGGGGCCGCATAGTCACGTAGGCAGGGGGCTGCATAGTCACGTAGATAGGATACTTTTCGGCTGAATCACAAGGCCTAACTTCCCCTCTTTGTTTCCCTTTCCCGCCTTTTTCTTTGCGCGCGCGGGTCTCCCAAAGCCAATCCGTAAACACCAAGTATGCCTTTTTCAAATGTTCAAATTGTCAGCCAATCAGCTCCGTCTCATCCAAAATTTGTTTGTACCTGTCTATAAAAACCCTGCACCACTCCAGCCTGGTGTGCTCAGCTGGCAGGAGCTGCTGACTACCCGCAGGCACCCGCGCTGCAATAAAGAACCTCTTACTGTTTGCATCCTGTGGCAGTGTTGAATTCTTGGGTAAGGGGATCCGCGGGTCTTTCAGTGCATCTTTCATTCAACACTGGAAGTCTCCATTTCCTCAATTATGATAATATGAGATCCTTAGGGTTTGCTGTCGGGATTAGCAAAACACATAGATTTTACAGGCTTAACAGTTCCTGTCACAGAGTAGGTAATCAATAAATGTTAGCTGAATAATATGATGACACAAACATACTAAATAGGGAGCATGTCCAAAGTGGTTAAAAGACCTGTTTCCCAGTAATCATTAGTCCACTTGTAGTTATGAACTACTACAAGCAACGAAACTAGTTTTAAATATTTTCACTAATTCCATTGGTTTTCCTCTAGCTGACCTCTAAACTTTTGACTGACCTTCTCACTAGTGTGAAGGTTTTGTTCATATACCTTGATGCAATGTGCTACTGTAGTAATGTTATGTGCATCACGAAGCAGAAAAAGACAAAGAAAAGTTATAAATTATACATGCAATAAGCAGGAAATAAAAATTACTTAAAAGTTTGACTTTAATAAGTCAAATTTATTACTTACAAACCTTTTTGCTCTCACAATAACTCATACAGTAAGAGCAAGGTGATGGAATATACTTCATTATTTTTGAAAATCTTGGTAAAATACTTTGTGATATTGCAATTAAAAGTAGGTTCAAGTTATTAATATTTGTTTTAATGGCTATCATAGTTGTGATGCCAGACAGGCCAAGAGGGAAGGCTTTATGCCCCTCACCAAGACGGTTCTTGGCTCTTTGAGAGAAAGAATTTAAGAGCAAGCCATGTAGAGAAAGGGACAAGGATTTATTATGTATACAAGTAAGAAAGGAGCTACTTCACAGATAAAGTACTCATCTGGTCTTTATCATGCAAAATATTTACGTAGTTTTAAAGTTAAAAAAGTAAAAAGTAAAACAAAGTACATTAAACCTTGTCTCCTCTTCCTCCCCTATAAATAGTTTTTATTAGTTTTGCTAGTGTTCTCACTTATCTTGCCTTTTTGAAAAAACCATAAGCTAATTATATAGGTATGTATGTATACGTACATATATGTATATTGTGTGTATTTGCACACACATAAGGGGTGACAATTTGCATGAGGTATGGATGGAGTTTTTGTAAGTAAGGAGGGTATTCACATGTGCCTCAAGGCCTCTTATGTGCCAGAGGTCAGCTCAAGGACTAGGAGCCAGGGCCCCAGAACTGCCTCTCTCTACACTGTCACATTATGACATCAAAATTCAAGTGGTCACAGAATTCTAAATTTGAACCTGGTCTTCAAGAAGTTGTATTTGTCCAGGCAGGACTTTAAATGTGTTTATTTAAGTTTGTTAGTTTGATTTGTAACTTTTAAATGCTTAAGACATATAGTATGTGTGTTTCCATCTATATTCTTGTGCCAGGCCCTGCAATTTATTGGGAACAGACCTGGTCCTAACAATCACATTGTGGATTTTCCAAAAGCACACAGAATCAATATGCCATAGTGAAAAGAATACTAAACCGGGAGCCAAAGATCTGAGTTCCGGTGTAAGCTACACTTAAACACTCTGAGCCCTGATTTTTCACTGAACCAAGAGGCATAAATATTGTGTCTGCCCTGCCTGTGACATAAGAACATAGGTAAGATATTCCCTGTGAATAAATTATCTTTGTTCTTACAATTCCATGCTGCTTCTTACAAATTTTAATTAAGAAATGGTCAGAAATGTGAGTTGCTTAATACTATAATTAAAGCTACCTGGAAATGGAAGCATCATCCAATTTCATTAGTGATTTGAAGACTATTCCCTTTTGTTCCAACTTGGTGCGAAGAAACTGTAGTACCAGAAATGTGGCGATCAGGTCCAGGAGACGCTCTCTTCCTTTTATTCCTAAAAGTGGAAAACCCTTTTATATTTGTTGGAAACTCTGCATCTCAAACTGTGCCCATTTATAAAAATTCTATTAAAGAATTTCCATACTATTAAACCATAATACATTAGCAGATCATAAAACTCCATAATTCTCTTCAAGATCCTTACCTACCTTGTTATTTAAATAAAAAATGAGGACGGGGGCACCTGGGTGGCTCAGCGGGTTAAGGCCTCTGCCTTCGGCTCAGGTCATGATCCCAGGGTTCTGGGATCGAGCCCCACATCGGGCTCTCTGCTTAGCAGGGAGTCTGCTTCCCTCTCTGTCTCTGCCTGCCTCTCTGCGTACTTGTGATCTCTGTCTGTCAAATAAATAAATAAATAAAATCTAAAAAAAAAAAAATGAGGACAAATGAAACAAGTGCCATAGCACCCTGATGGTTGTTAGGAAGGAATACATCCACAGCTTCATTTCTTTGCCCTCTTTAATAAACAGATGCATGAAATTTGTGAAAGAAATTCAGTTTCTAGGCTCCCGCTACAAATAGCTTTGAGGAGTAAACCTAAATGTACAACAGATAAACAACTCAAACAGCTGGGTAGCTCAGCATAGCAAATTATTTCTAGCGATTTGTGCCATCAGAATAAATTTCTAGGCCCAGGACGCAGCCGCTACTACCTAGGGTGCCGTGTCAGCAAACCAAGACCCAGATGACTTTTATGTCCCTATAAATACTTTACCTGGTCAGAAACACCATGTATCCAGTCGGCCAATCCTCCAAAACCAAGCCAGCTCTGGGTGCTATACTCACTTCCCTGTTCCTTGACCTTTCTAAATACGGTCAGATATGCAACCCCAGCCACTGAACATAAACCAAGTACTTCTTCCTTGTTTCCTGCTTGCCTCTTTCTATAAGAGCTTGCAGCCCTGTCCCCTTACCTTGCAGTTCTTTGGACTCTTGAGGATCAACTAAATTGTCTTACTATTTTTAACAGTACCTACAGGTAACCAGTGTTATACACCTAAACCAAGATAAGATATTTTACTATATTATAAAATACCAAAATTGAAAATGAATGTTTATATATATATTGAGCCAGAAATTAACACAATTTAATTTTCTTAAATGAAAGTATGTATTTGAAATCACATCATATAAAAAATTAGACTTCAAGTATTGTTATTTTTCCAATCTCACACTTCATGAAACAAAACTTTTAACATCCATCTTTTTTTTTTTTTTAAGATTTTATTTATTTGTCAGAGAGAGCGAGCGAGGGTGAGCACAAGCAGGGAGAGCACCAGGCAGAGAGAGAGAGAAAAGCAAGCTTCCCACTGAGCAGAGAGCCCAGTGCGATCTGGGGCTCGATCCCACGAACCTAATCTGAGCTGAAGGGAGCCACTTAACTGACTGAGCCACCCAGGTGCCCCTTTTAACATCTATCTTAAGTGGATTAAGCCACCCAGAACATGCCACTTTCATTTTGAACTGAAGGCAATCAGGACCCAGAGGACTCATGAAAAGCATTTTACCTCTCCCTTAACTGTTTAAAAGAAATTAGAAAGGTGGCTTGTATTAGGAAGAGAACTATTACCAGAGATAACTTTTTCACCTGAGAAATATATCTGCATGGGAAGACAACATCCATTTACCAAGCATTTCCTCCACTCACCTTCCTGTGAATCGCCCCTGCCCCACCTCCACTTGAAGCCACAGACCTCTCTCCCTTTCCTTAGCTCAGTTGCCCAACTGCCCTTTGAGTCTCATATTTGGGGGGTTCCCTACAGTACAGGTATATATGTGTGTACAGAATTAAAATGGTTTGTTTTTCTATTGTTAATCTGTCTTTAATTATAGGGTGTCTCAGCCAAGAAACTAGAAGGGGGGGAAGGAAAATTACTTTCCTCCCCTGCAATCTTCATCATTGAGTCACAGAGAGTTGTCTGCTAGTTTCCCATGTAAATTATCTTTATTTCCATCTTAGATGTTTGATACATAGCATGGTTAGTATCACTACAACATAGCCATTTAGTGGGGTTTTTTTTTATTATGAAATATTATTAAGCACACAGAAAAGAAAAAATATGATAGCTGGTCATTTTTTAACATTCCCCTCATCTGCTTCAAATCTTTTTTATTGATTGATTGAAATTCCTCTCTTCTTTAGAAGAAACAATATATTGTAAAGTTGAAGCCATCTTGTATATGTCCTCTGATTCCCACCCCATCTCCCCAGCTTTTCCAAGGTAAACACCATCTGGATTTTGCAATTTACATTCCCATGATGTACTTTGCTTTTGTTTTTGTTTTGTAAGACATGTCCCACTCTTTTCCAGAGTTAGTCTCTACATGTCATGTGTTCTCCCTTGCTTAATCAATTAAATGTATTTTTCCTCTTTTCTATATACCTTACATATACATATTTTGTCCCTTTCTCTGTCTACATTTTTTAAAAAGTTTTTAATTCCAATTAGTTAACATACAATGTTGTATTAGTTTCAGGTATACAATATTGTGATTCAACACTTCCATGTAACACCTGGTTCTCCTCACAAGTACACTCCTTAATCCCCATGACCTATTTCCCCTATCCCCCCACCCACTTCCCCTCCGGTAACCAATAGTTTGTTCTCCATAATTAAGAGTCTGTTTCTAGGTTTCTCTCTCTCTCTGTTTTTTTCCCTTTGCCTGTTTGTTTTGTTTCTTAAATTCCACAAATGAGTGAAATCATATGGTATTTGTCTTTCTCTGACTTATTTCACTTAGCATTAATTGTTCCAGCTCCATACATGTCATTGCAAATGGCAAGATTTCATTCTTTTTTAATGGCTGAATAATATTCCATTGTGTTTATATATATCACATCTTCTTTATCTATTCATGTATGTTGCTTTTGAAAGTGATCTTCCATAGGCTCATTAAACAACATTTCAGTGCTTATAATTTTCTTTTTTTTTTTAAAGAGCAGCTTTTTTTTTTTTTAATTTATTTGACAAAGAGAGAGAGAGATCACAGTTAGGCAGAGAGAGAGAGGAGGAAGCAGGCCCCCCGCCGAGCAGAGAGCCCGATGTGGGGCTCGATCCCAGGACCCTGGGATCACGACCTGAGTGAGCCGAAGGCAGAGGCTTAACCCACTGAGCCACCCAGGTGCCCCGAGTGCTTATAATTTTCAATTCATATTCCAAGAAATAATTAATAAACCTGTGTTAAATTTCTTTTATTTACTTTTTAAGGATTTCTCTCAGGTAATTTCTCTAAGTATTTGAAATAAATACTAAGGCTATTTCAAGCTGAGTGCTCTCCTCAATTGATACTTTCTCTTTAAAAATAAAGTAATTTAGAGAACATAAAATATTTGTAAAGACTCAAATACACCTCTTTTTCTGGGAGACAATGGTTTTGGGGAAAAAAAAAAACCCACCAAAACCTTGCCTTGTAATAATACACAATTTTGTTTTATAAATACAAAAGGATCTGTGCATAATATTTATATATATATCTGCACACAAAGCATTCATTTTAGATCACTGAGATAGTCAAAACTACTTAAAAAATGACATCATTTTAGGGGTACCTGGGTGATTCAGTCAGTTAACCATCCAACTCTTGATTTTGGTTCAGGTCATGATCTCAGGGTCGTGAGATCAAACCCTGCATTGGGGTCTACGCTGGGTGTGGAGCCTGCTTAAGATTCTCCCTCCTTCTTTGTCCCTCCTACCACAACCCCACACCGCTGTGCGCTTTCTCTCTCAAAGAAAAAAAAAAGACATCATTTTCTTAATACAGGAAAAAAGAGTTAAATAAAATTTTAAAACGAAACGACGAAACCAATCCCTTATCCCACAAAGAAAATCAAAAGAGACAAAAGAAAATATGGGGACTATTTAATTTAATGGGTTCTTCTTCTTCTTCTTTTAGTATTGGATATAAAATCTTAGAGTAACTGGGGCACCTGGATGCCTCAGTGGGTTAAAGCCTCTGCCTTTGGCTCAGGTCATGATCCCAGGGTCCTGGGATCAAGCCCCACATCGGGCTCTCTGATCAGTGGGGGGTCTGCTTCTCCTTCTCCCTCTGCCTGCCTCTCTGCCTAGTTGTGATCTCTGTCAAATAAATAAAATCTTTAAAAAAAAAAAAATCTTAGGGGCGCCTGGGTGGCTCAGCGGGTTAAAGCCTCTGCATTCGGCTCAGGTCATGATCCCAGGGTCCTGGGATCAAGCCCCGCATCGGGCTCTCTGCTTGGCTGGGAGCCTGCTTCCTCCTCTCTCTCTCTCTCTGCCTGCCTCTCTGCCTACTTGTAATCTCTATCTGTCAAAAAAATAAATCTTTAAAAAAAAAAATCTTAGAGTAACTTTTAAATAATAAGCAACACACAATTCTGTTAAAAACAATATAAAAATAGAATTATAAAATGCCTAAATAGTGTATTAGAGTCACTTAAGAAGTCAGTTGACTGGGTTAGGAACATTGGGGAGGACATGCGCTATGGTGAGTGCTGCGAAGTATGTAAACCTGGCGATTCACAGACCTGTACCCCTCGGGCTAATAATACATTATATGTTAATAAAAAATAAAAAAACTAAAAAAGAAGTAAACTGAGAAGTGGAAGGAAAGATAAAAGGGAAATCGAGAAAAGGATAAAAGAGAAAATTGGGTAGAGAGATATAAAAATAAATCGGGGAGAAAATCAGACATCTTGCAACTTCAAGTAGAGGAAAATGGCAGAAAACGCACATACAGAAAAATAACATGGATAATATGGAGATATACAGAGCAGTATAGAGAAAATCCATGGGAAAGGCATATCCATAAAAAAAGCTCACCTGTTGGCACCTGTGATGCCGTACTCCCTAGCTTTCCTCTTATTTCTCTGGCCATTCCTTAAGTCTTTGCTGGCTCCTGCTCTGTCTAACCACTAAATATTGGCATGCCCAAGAATGGCCCTAAGCCCTCTTCTCTGTTTTGGCTACATTCTTTATTTAGGAGTTGTCATACATGCCCATAGTCCATGGCATTAAATAATGATAGTTCTCCCAAATCTTTCAATTCTGACCTCTTTCTGAGCTCTAGCCTCATAGAACCAACTAGGTATTTCTTTCCAATATCTGCTAGGAATCTCAAACTTTAAAGTCCAAAGCATAACACAGTTAGTATGTTTATAGGCTCAGTCTACCGTTGTTTTCCCTTCTCACGCTTAATGCTGAAAATTCCCCTTCTTCTTCGACTGCCCACATCTAATTCATCACCAAAGCCTGATGTTTCTTAAGAATGAATCTCAAGGGGCGCGTGGGTGGCTCAGTGGATTAAAGCCTCTGCCTTCAGCTTGGGTCATGATCCCAGGGTCCTGGGATTGAGCCCCGCATCAGGCTCTCTGCTTGGCGGGGAGCCTGCTTCCCCCTCTCTCTCTGCCTGCCTCTCTGCCTACTTGTGATCTCTCTCTGTCAAATAAATAAATATCTTTTTTAAAAAAAGAATGAATCTCAAATCTTCCCACGCATATACTTAAATTTTTTAAAAAATTAAATATTGAGTAGATTCAACAGACAACAATGTATCTGTAGGGTATAAATAATATAACAAACACCCAAGTATGAACAACCCACTACGTATTATTTTTGTTTTAAAGCCTATAGTAAAATACACATAAAACTGATCATTTTAACCATTTCAAAGTATACGGTTCAGTGCTAGTAAGTACATTCACATTGTTGTGCTCCTGCCACCGCCATCTGTCTCTGGAACCCTTTTCGTTTTGTTAAACAGAAACTCTGTCCCCATTACATACCAACTCCTACATTCCCCACTCCTCTCAGACCCAGGCAAAAACTATTCTACTTTCTGTCTCTATGAAATTGCCTGTTCTTGGTATCTCATAAAAGTGAAATCAAGCAGTATTTGTCTTTTTGTGACTGACTAGTTTCACTTAGCATCATGTTTTTGAGGCTCACCCATGTTGTGGTATGAATCATACTGAATGAATACTTCCATTTTAAGACTGAATAATACCAATTGTACGTATATATCACATTTTTAAAATATATTTTTTTAAATTTATTTATTTATTTGAGAGAGATAGAGAGATATACACAAGCCAGAGGAGGGGCAAAGGGAAAGGGAGAAGCAGACTCCCCGCTGAGCAGGGAGCTGGACGCAGGACTCAATCCCAGGACCCTGGAATCATGAAACGAGCTGAAGGCAAATGCTTAATCAACTGAGTCACCCAGGTGTCTTATATCATATTTTCTTTCTTTCTTTTTTCTCCTTTTAAAAGAGAGGGTTTTTTTTAAGGTTATTCATTTATTTATTTGACACAGAGAGAGAGAGAGAGAAAGCATAAAAAAGAGGAGCAGTTGGTAGAGGGAGAGGGAGAAGCAGGCTCCTCAGGGAGCAGGGAGCTTGACACGGAGCTTGATCCCAGGACCCCGGGGTCATGACCTGAGCCAAAGGCAGTTGCTTAACCAACTGAACCGCCCAGGTGCCCTATATCTCATTTTCTTTATTCATTCATCCAATAATGAACATTTGAGTTGCCTCCACTTTTTTACTACTTTTTGAATAATCCTGCTATGAACATGTATATACAAATATCTCCGAGTCCCTACTTTTAATTCTTTTGGTATTATACCCAGAAATGGAATTGCTGAGTTATATGGTAATCCTGTTTTTAATTTTTTTTAAAGATTTTATTTATTTATTTGACAGACAGACAGAGATCACAAGTAGGCAGAGAGGCAGGCTCCCCACTGAGCAGAGAGCCCGATGCGGGGCTCGATCCCAAGACCCTGGGATCATGACCTGAGCCAAAGGCAGAGGCTTTAACCCACTGAGCCACCCAGGCGCCCCTATTTTTAATTTTTTGATGAACCACTCTATTAATAGTTCTCCATAGCAGCTACCATTTTACATTGCCACCAACAGTGAACAGGGTTCCAATTTCTCCACATTCTCCCCAATACTTATTTTCTATTTTTTAAAAATATTTTATTTATTTATTTGACAGACAGAGATCACAAGTAGGCAGAGAGGCAGGCAGAGAGAGACAGAGAAGCAGGCTCCCCGCTGAGCAGAGAGCCCAATGTGGGACTCTATCCTAGGACCTGGGATCACGACCCGAGCCGAAGGCAGAGGCTTTAAACCACTGAGCCACCCAGGCGCCCTATTTTCTATTTTTTTTAATAGTAGTCATCCTAATGTGTATGAGGTGGTATCCAACTATCCATTTTAAGAAACAGAGTATGATCATTAGCTTGAAAGTGTCTGTGAGCTGTGTCCCAATTATATTCTTTCCTGCTCCCTTTTATTTATTTTTTGAATAAGCCTATTTATTTCTATTTTCTTATTTGAGTATAGATGATCCACAATGTTACATTAGTTTCAGCTACAAAACTTAGTGATTTGACAAATTTACATATTATGCTATGTACACCACAGATGTAGCTACCATCTGTCCTACTACATCGCTATTATAATATCATTGACTGTATTCCTTATGTTCTGTTTTTTTATTCCCATGACTTACTCTTTCTGTAAGTGAAGAGCTATATCTCCCCCTCCCCTTCATCCATTTTACTCAGCCCCACCCCTCCTTTGGTAACTATCGGTTTGTTTGTATTTGTAGGTCTCATTCTGCTTTTCTTTTATTCATTTTTAGGTTCCATATAAGTGGAATCATATGATATTTGACTAACATAACATAATAAAAAAAATAATAAAATAGACAAATGGATAAGGAGAAAGTAGAACACAACGGAATATTACACAGCCATTAAAAGATGAGATTGGGCCATTTAAGACAATATGAGTGGACCTAGAGAGTATTACGCTCCCTTTTAGAAACTACCACCATGCTGACTTTTGTGTTCATCACTCAGTTCTTCCACAAGTTTTGTACTTTGTTTATTTATTGTTTATATGTGCCTTTATCCTAGTATCCTTATAGTAGATCTTTTTCACATTTTATATTTTATTTATTTTTAATGAAGAAATATTGCTGATGTTGTGTATTTATCTTTTCCTTTATGACTTGTGCTTTTCTTGCATTAAGAAATTCCTCTCTGATAAATCAAATACTTCAAAATGTTAACATCTTTTAGGTACAGAATATATGAGAATTCTTTGTACAGTATTTGCAACTTTTCTGCAAGTATAAAATTACTTCAAAATAAGAAGTAAAGGGGGCGCCTGAGTGGCTCAGTGGGTTAAAGCCTCTGCCTTCAGCTCAGGTCATGATCCCAGGGTCCTGGGATCGAGCCCTGCATCGGGCTCTCTGCTCTGCGGGGGAGCCTGCTTCCTCCTCTCTCTCTGCCTTCCTCTCTGCCTAGTTATGATTTCTCTCTGTCAAATAAATAAAATATTTTTTTAAAAAATTAATTAATTAAAAAAAAGGTAAAAACAAACAAAATCTTTCTCATCCTAAAATCATAAAGATTTTTTCCAGTATTTTCTTCCAAAAGCGTTATTTTTGTCTTTCACACTTAAGTCTTCAATTTTTGAAGTATGGTATGAGGGAAAGGTTCAAACTGTACTTTTTCCCTTATTGTCTGATTGTCCTATCATCACTGACTGAAAAGTCTATCTTTTCACCATCATTTTTTAATCATCACTGATTGAAAACTCTATTTTTTCACCATTTTTAAAAAATTATAACCACCCTAATGGGTATGAAGTAGTACATCACTATTCCTAGTTCCTTGCAGTGTAAGGTTAGGTTATTTAGTGGAGATCTTTCGTTTATTGCTATAAACTTCCTCCTTTGAGTTACTTCTGCCACAGCCCATGTTTTGGTATACTATATTTCCATTTTCATTCACTCAAGTATTTTTTTAATTTCTCTTTTGATTTCTTCTTTGTTCAGTAACATGTTGTTTAACCTCCACATATTTGTAAATTTTCCAGTTTTCTTATATCCTCTAGGAGTATTATAGTTCTACATTTAGGTCTATGTTCCATCTCAAATTAATTTTTAAAAAATATTTTATTTGTTTATTTGACAGAGAGAGAGAGAGAAAGAGGGAGAGAGAGAGAACAAGCGGGGGGAGCAGCAGACAGAGGGAGAAGGAGAAGCAGGCCCCTCGCTGAGCAGGGAGCCTGACTTGGCGCTTGATTCCAGGACCCTGGGATCATGACCTGAGCTGAAGGTAGATGCTTAACTAAATAAGCCACCCAGGTGCCCCTCAAATGAATTTTTGAGTATGGCATGAAGGAAGGGTTGAGGTTCTTTTCCTTCCATTTGAAAATCCAATTTTTCTAAGATCAGTTTTGAAAAGTCTTCCTTTCCCATTAATTTCATTGGTTTCTTTGAAGAAAATCAATGGACTAAATATGCAGGTCTCTATCTGGACTTTCTATTGGGTTCCATTAGTCTACTTATCTATTTTTATGTCAATATCATACTGGCTAGTCTTACATTTGTGCACTTCTACTGTCTTCTTCTACCACAAGATTATCTTGATAATTCTAAGGGTTTTGCATTTTCATATAAATTCTAAAATCAGTTTGTCAGTTTGTATAAAAATGTCCCCTAGAATCGCAGTGAATCTCCTTCTGGGCTCTTCTGTCCCTTTGACCTATTTGTCTATATTGTTATCAATACCACACTCTCTTGATTACTGTAACTTTATAGTAAGTCTTGAAGTTGTGGGCGCCTGTGTGGCTCAGTTGGTTAAGCGACTGCCTTAAGCTCAGGTCATGATCCTGGAGTCCTGGGATTGAGTCCCACATCAGGCTTCCCGGCAGGAAGTCTGCTTCTCCTGCTGACCTCTCTCCTCTCAAGCTCTCTCTCAATCTCAAATAATAAATAAATAAATAAATAAAATCTTTAAAAAAAAAATCTTGAAGTTGCATAGCATCAGTCCTCCAACTTTCTTCTTCCATATTGTTTTGGCTAGTTGAGGTCATTTGCCTCTCCATAAAATTTGGGAATCAATTTGTCCATATCTATAAAATAACTTGCTGGGATTTTGATTGGTATTCCATTGAATCTGTAGCTCAATCTTGACAATACTGAGTTTTCCTATTTATGCACATGGAACATCAATCCATTTATTTAGCTTTTCTTTGATCAGATTTGTTGTTTTCTTCATATGGCTCTTATACATATTTTGTTATATTTACACCTACGTGTTTCATTTTTGAGAGTGCTAATATAAAGAATATTGTGTTTTTAATTTCAAATTCCATTTGTTCCTTGTTAGAATATAGGAAAGCAATTGGCTTTTTTATATTAACCTGTATCCTGTAACCTTGGTATAATTGTTCACTAGTTTCAAGAATTTTTTCTTTTACTTCATCTGCAAATCTTATTAAAACCTTTTTAAAGTTTTTATTTTAATTTCAGTTAAGTTTGAAGGGTTTTTTGTTGATTCTTTTGAATTTTCAACATAGACATTTATATCATCTCTAAACAAAGAAAATTTTAATTTCTTCCTTCCTGGTCTATATATCTTTTACTTCCTTTTCTTGCCTTACTGCATTAGCAAGGACTTCCAGTACAATATTAAAAATGAGTGGAGAGAGGGGCAATCTTTGCCTTGTACCTGATCTTCATGTAAAAGCTTCTAGTTTCTCACCAGTAAGTATAATATTAGCTATAGTTTTTTTTAATAGTCTTTATTAAGTTGAAGAGATTCTCCTCTATTCATTGTTTACTGAGAGTTTTTAGCATGTATGAGTGTTGGATCTTCGCAAATGCTTTTTTCTTAATCTATTGATATGATCATGTGATTTTTCATTCTTAGTTTGTTGATATACTGGATCACATTAATTGATTTCCTAATGTTGAACCAGACTTGTATACCTGTGATAAATCCCACTTGGTCGTGATGTATGGTCTTTTTATACTTTTTTGGATTCAAGTTCCTAATATTTTGTTGAGGATTTTTGCGTCTATGTTATGAGGGATAATGGTTCGTAGTTTTCTTCTCTTGTAATGACTTTGTCTGGTTTTGGTATTAGGGTAATGTTGCCCTTATAGAATGAGTTAGGAATTATTCTCTCTGCTTCTCTACTTCTGAAAGACATTATAGAGCTTTGGTATAATTCCTTCCTTAAATGTTTGGTAGAATTCACCAGTGAACTCACTGGGCCTGATGTTTTATGTTTTGGAAGTTTATTAACTATTGATTCAATTTCTTTAATAGATACAGGTCTATTCTTTTGTGAGTTTTGGCAGATACTGTCTTTCAAGGAATTGGTCCATTTTATCTAGATTATCAAATTTGTGGGCATGTATTCACAACACTGAATCTATAGATCAACTGGGGAGAACCAACATCTTCACATTTTTAGTTTTCTAAACCCATTACCTTAAAAATCTTCTCCATTTATTTTGATCTTTTAAGAATTCTCTCATTTGGGGTACCTGGGTGGCTCAGTTGGTTAAGCATCTGTCCTCGGCTCAGGTCATGATCCTAGGACTCCAGGATTACCACCTGAGCTGAAGGCAGATGCTTAATTGACTGAGCCGTGCAGGCATCCCTCTCCTTTATTTTTAAAGGCTCTTTTCTGCTGAATATAGAGTTCTTAGTTTGTAGGGCTTTTTTCTTTCATCACTTTAAATATATTATTCCATTATCTTTTAGCTTCCATTCTTTCTTCCTTTTTTTTTTTTTTAAAGATTTTATTATTTATTTGAGAGAGAGAGAGGGGGAAAAGCAGGTGGAGCAGGGCAGAGGGAGAGGAAGAAGCAGGCTCCTTGCTGAGCAGAGAGCTGGACATGGGGCTCTATCCCAGGAACCTGAGCTGAAGGTAGCCACTCAACCAACTGAGCCAGCTGGGTACTCCTAGCTTCCATTATTTCTGATGTGGGATAATTTAAAATTCTTATAGATGTTCTCCTGACTCTAATGTGTCCTTGTTTTCCGTTTGTTTTAAGATTTATCTGTGATTTTCAGCAGTTTGATTCTGGTTTACTTAAATGTGGTTCTAATTGTATTTATCCTTCCTGAAGTTCTGCTGAGTGTCTCAGATCTAGACGTTGATGTCTTTCAACAATTTAAGAAAAAATTCAGTTATTATTTATTCAAACATTTTCCTATCTACTCTCATTCCTTCTGGGATCCCAATTATACAAATGTAAATCTTTTGGTATCACTCCACATGTCCTGGTTCTCTTCTTTTTTCATTCTATTTTTTTTCTATGCTTCAGTTTGGATAATTTTTATTACCACTTTATATTATTATAATTTAAGTTACACGATTTCTTTGTTTTGTACATTCTGCTACTAAGCCCATCCAATGACGCTTCCATTGAAGATATTGTAATTTCCAGTTCTAGGGTTTTCATTTGATTTTTACAGTTTCCATCTATTTGCTGAGCTCCTCCCATTTGTTCACCCCTTCTGTTCTTCTTTTCTGATAAATCCTTTACTGTATTTTTAATAGCAGTTTTAAATCCTGTCTGCTAATTTCAACACAAGGGGCATCTGTAGGTCAGCATCTTTAGGCCATTTCCCCTAGATTTTAAGTCATATTTTTTTGCTTCTTTGTATATTATTAAATTTTCATTCTAGATTGTACCTTGAAAATTGTGGAGACTCTGGATTATACTATCTTATTCTAAAACGTGCTGAGTTTTGTTTTGGTATATCCTTTGAAAGCTTTGTTTTAGGTTTTGTTAGAGCCTATTTTGTATTTTTCCTTCATCCTGTGGAAGTCTTTGATCATGATTTATGGTCCTTTTGATATTGTTTGGGTTTTAGTGGAAAACTTGAGATTTTTATAAATTCTAATTTGCTATAATTCAAATGCCAAACTCTGTCTCCCCAACACTTGGCAGCAGCTGAAATCTCTGCTCTACACGTTTCCTTTCTATTTGTTGCTTTTTTCTGGATTCCTTAAAGTCACACCCTCGGTGTATATATGGGTTAGGGAGAACCAAGATGTGAGGGAATTTGTATACAGATTTCAGAGGTCCCTGCTCCATGGCTCACTCCTTTCTAGGATTTGCACCCTTAATTTCCAGCCACTCTGGCAGCCTTGAACTCTGATGCCAATATCATTATCCCATTAAGACTTTCTGTTTCAGTTCAACCTCTCCTGTGCCTCATGAACTGAGAAGTACTTTTGGGCAAAACAACAGCTGGATAAATGTGGAGCTCATTTCATTTTCTTCCACTTTTCAGGGATTTTGTATCCTTTGGTTTCTGCCTGTCTTTTATTGTATTCTAGGCCTTAAAAGAGTGGTTTTAAAATATTTTGTCTGGGGTTAAAAAGTGTTTTTGGTAGGAGAGTTAGTCTGATACAATCCCCTTTATCATTCCAGGAACTAGAATTCTCCTTATGCAGATATTCATCATTTCTTTTTAGTGTAGTGCAGGTCAAACAGACAAAGAACTGCTAACCATGGAATAAGCCTGAGTATGAAAACCCTGACATTTTGTGGGTAGTTAGACCTTGCTGTTCAATGAATACTGACTAGTTGTTTAATAATGTTTATTTTATTTAAAAAATCTCTTAACTTAGAGCCAGCATTTGACCTTTTATTTATTTATTTAATAAATAGATCACAAGTAGAGAGAGATCACAAGTAGGCAGAGAGGCAGGCAGAGAGGGAGGGGGAAGCAGGCTCCCTGCTGAGCAGAGAGCCCGACATGGGGCTCGATCCCAGGACCCTGAGATCATGACCTGAGCTGAAGGCAGAGGCTTAACCCACTGAGCCACCCAGGCGCTCCTAGCATTTCACCTTTAAACCAATTGCTCATCTATCCTCTTCATTATCATGACAAGAAACAGGTCCACAGAGGGTGAACTTGCTCTGGCAGAGACTGACTAAATGCTCATTAAAGCTGTTTTCTTTTAACACAAAGCTAAAGTACATTTCCCAGCCTTCTTGTATCTGGGTGGAGTTCTGTGACTTGATCCTGCCACATTTTCTCTTTCTCCTATCTACCAGGTAGGTGATGCCAGAGCAATTTTCTTCTTTTCTTTTCACTAGAGTAATTTTAAAGACACTTTTGATAATGGTAGAGCCACAATATGGAAGGAGCCTGGGTCCCTAAATGACAACCTGGAGGGGAATTTCCTGCTGACCACTATTTGACTGTGATATGGGCAAGAAAATAATCTTTATGTTAAGCTACTGAAATTTTGTAGTTTTTAAAACAGAAGTTACTGCTACTTATGCTAATTAATTAGGCAAAGCCTAATTAATGGTGAAGATATGACTAGAAACTAGTCCTCTGTTTTCTTTGATGGTTAACAAACATAATTCCAATCATATGTAACATATAATTATCATAATAGTACACTAGTTTACAACAAAATTTAACAATTAAGAGCATGCCATTTAATTAATAGAAAAATGGTGACTTACCCAGAGAGCGAATGCCTTTTTGTTCAAGAAAGCTGTTTAAAATAATTGTATTAAGGTTTAATATAAATCCCAGTTCTGGTGTAAGTTTCCAGAAGCCATCCTATGAAATAAAAAAAACAAATTTAAGCCACAGTACTAAAACTGATTCACATACATAAGAATGTAATATAATAAATAATATGTTTCCAATTATTTCAATTCAGTTTAAGACATTTCTAAAATTTTTATTATCAAAATTTTTAAATTACTATTTTTATTATTCTTAAAATTGAAATTCTTCATGTACTAGTGACACAGTATTGTTGGGAATCTCAAAAATACTATGGATGTTATGTACCAGGTGGCACTTATAAAAATTCTGGAAAGCAGGGCGCCTGGGTGGCTCAGGGGTTAAGCCTCTGCCTTCGACTCAGGTCATGATCCCAGGGTCCTGGGATCGAGTCCCACATCGGGCTCTCTGCTCAGTGGGGAGCCTGCTTACCTTCTCTCTCTGCTGTCTCTCTACCTGTCTCTCTACCTACTTGTGATCTCTCTCTCTCTGTCAAATAAATAAATAAAAATCTTAAAAAAAAAGTATGGAAAGCGGCTCATGTGTAAGAATTTTAAAAAATGGCGTTATGCATTTTTTTCTTCTAGTAATGCTTTGAACTGATGTTTCTCAAACTTTTCTTTTTCATGGTAACAAAACTTTAATTAAAATGCCAAGTGCAAAAGGACAGGATTTGGCTGACATATGTAAATGCAAATAAAAGACTGTAGGGAAAGTGAGACTTCATTGAAGGTGACATGATTGCAGAAAGAAGATGTGCTGAGCAAGCACCTCAGCAGAACAGGCAGTTTGGGGCAGTGCCATAAGCTACAGGCATTTCAGAAAAAATACACTGAAAATGTAATTGTGATGTTTCTCAGACTTTTAAGTAGCATGATTCCTTTTGATCAACATTAAAAATGTGTCTTTATGATGTCTAATGTGAAAACGACATTTTTTAAACTAAATATAAAATTGTTATCGTGAATATGTGCTTTAAAACTATCTTACTTATTCTCACTGTCCTCTGCCCACCTCAGCTAACTTTTAGGGCAGATGTTTCTTACATATTATGAGGTAGTTGTAAACCTGAACATGGGGATCTTGAACTTGAAGTAGATCAACTCCAGGTCTCAGGGGTACTAATCCAGGGAGCAGAAAGGAGGCTGAGGTCATAGGCAGATGCACAGACTCGACAGCAATAATTTGAAAAAAATAACAGCAATGATATATGCTAACTAGTGATGAACTAGTTCTAGGTGCCAGTTGTTGTTTTTTTTAATCTGTTTAGCCACTTGTCTGGAGGCTATTACTATACCTTTTGCAGATGAGAACTACTTTTCAGATGAGAATACTTGAGGCACAGAGAAGTTAAGCAACTTGTTCAAAGTCACACAGCTAATAAGCAGCAGAGGCACAATTTAAGTCCCGATAGTCTGGCTCCAGGGCCCATAAATGGCAGTATCTGCTATACTGTTTCCAACACTGTTTTCATGTACGTTCTTTCAGGTTTAAAAAAAAAAAAAAGCTGGACAGCTCTTATTATCTCATTTAAACCCAAAGCCACTCTAAGAGGCAGACACTATTATTATCCCCAGTATATGGGTGAAGAAACTAAGACTCAGAAAGGTTATTTGACTTGCGTTAAATCACAAAGAAGTAGGACTAAGGCTCAAATTTAGTCTCACACTAAATCAAATTACTTTTCTGCTTCACTAAACTACTTTACATTAAAACATATAATTATACATGTGTGACTGGGTCTTAGTACCAGTGAAGGAACTATATTTATTGAGTGTTTACTAGCTTCACAAATGGAATGATAAGCTCTAACACAGTCTAACATGTTGAGTAATATTCCCAAGACCATATGTGAAAACCATCAGAGTATACTTACAACACTTGTTCTTTACTTCACAAGGGAAGTTTACATAATTGTAATTCATCTATCTGTTCTAGAAACTAGCAAATCAAGGTGTTACCCCATGACCCACTCAGGGATACTAATTTTCAGCTGAGGAATATTAACATTCACGTGCATGACATTCTGGCCTAACAATTAAAAATAGATAAATACCATCATCAAGCACACTATATTATTCAATGACTTCTTTTAAGCAAGATTTTCTCAATGAAGGAAGCAGTGTGTTGATTTACATTCTTCTACTAGTTACTTTCCTCCCTAATGCACTGGTAAGTATTTCAACGAGCAGCTACTTTGAGTAGCTCTGTTCTGAACTATGAAGCTAATTAACCATAGACCTAAGGGTAAATAAGACTAATACCTCAGTTTGTAGACTGAAGAGTTCAGTCCAAGGCACAATATTCATCCAGCTCTGTTCATCTTTTTGTGCCTGGAAGCTTGCACTAAAATCACTTCCTGTTATCTCAGATATTGTCACTTCTTTTTTTTTTTTTTTAGATATTGTCACTTCTTGAAGAAAATAATTTGCCAGAAATTCTGGTGTTCCATTATTTTCTGTTTCAGAAAAACTTCCATTACTTGAAGCAGATAATGAAGTTCGGCCAGAAAGAGCTGTACAGAAAGAAGCCTCCAGTTCAGTGTTAGCAAACAGATCTGCTGGTGGCTTGTAACTGGCGCTGAAAGGAACTGCAGAATTTTGAAAATAAAGAGGAGAACAAGAAAGGGAATGAACTGCAAGCCCTCTGGATGGACCAGCAAAATTAAGTCCACGAGGAGACAAATGAATATTTGGCTGCACAGGAGAGTCCAACTCAGAGAAAATGTTAGAATTGTCGGTCTTATGGCCTTGGTAAGTTTCAGGTAGATTAACTTCACTGGAGTTAAATGAGACACCTTCACGAGCACAAAAAGCAAAGGATTTAAGACGTGGGGGAGGTAGTGTGTAAGGGGTATATGACAGAGGGGTAATGTCACCCAAATGGTCAGCTTGAAGGTCTTGGTCATTCTTAGATGGACCAAACTCTTTGAGACTCCTAGCAAACGTCTTAGGTTGTAAGTGGGGACGATGGAGGACACAAGCACCTTCAAAGGGCTCATCTCCCAAAAGTGCTGAACCAGGGGCAGCAGAAATGCTGCAACTAACCAGGTTTGGGAAAGGGGCATCTCTACATACTGGTTGTTTAAATAAATCCATCTGACTTAAACCCAATAGCTTTTCCACATCTTCACATTCAAAATTGAGTGTTAAAAGTTTTTCTGATAGTTGGGAACTATCTTCAAAATCTTCAGAATCTTCAGAATCTTCCAGATGATATAATCTAAACTTTCTGTTAGTCAAATGTGGTTGTTGCAGTTCTTCATTCCACTCAAAGAATGCTGAAAGAGGCTGTCGAAGAGGGAAAAATATAAAGTAAGGGAAAACACAAAATAAAATGAACAATCAAACATACTTCCTAGAATTGACTTCAGAGTAGACAAGAAATTGCTTATCGTAGAGCATTGAAAAAATTGGAGATATACAAGATAATTTAAATACAATGCCCTTGTTATATAGATACAAATCTGAGTTTGGAGAGAACAGCAGTAATAAACACATCAAAGTTCTTAGTTTCTCTTTGTTTTTAGCATTTGAAACTTCTAATAGCCCTCATTTGATACAAGAGGAAACGCAGGACCATAGAAGTGTCCTGTTCCAAATTTTATAATTAGCAGTATCATAGTGTGTAAATTAGCCCCAAAATAAGCTGATAATTTGAAATAAATTATTCTAGTCTTTTATTCTGCTTTACAGCAATATTAAGGAAATGTGACTACTGATAAAAAATTTCAAAAGCTTGGGGCGCCTGGGTGTCTCAGTGGGTTAAAGCCTCTGCCTTTGGCTCAGGTCATGATCCCAGGGTCCTGGGATCGAGCCCCACATCAGGCTCCATGCTCAGTGGGGAGCCTTCTTCCCCCCCTCTCTCTGCCTGCCTCTCTGCCTACTCGTCATCTCTGTTTGTCAAATAAATAAATAAAAAAAAAATTTCAAAAGCTTTATCTTAAAAAGTTGCAAGTAAATAAATGCAAAATTAAACTAATCTGATTATAAAAAAAAAAGTAAATAAAATCCAGTTTTATATGAATTACAAGTCTTTGAGATATTTTGGAAGTAAGCAGCCTGACAGCACCTGGCTGGCTGAGTGGGTAGAGTATGTGACTCTTGATCACAGAGTTATAAATCTGAGCCCTATGTTGGGAGCATAGACAGCTTAAAAGTAAAATCTTTTAAAAAAATAATTAGGGGCGCCTGGGTGGCTCAGTGGGTTAAAGCCTCTGCCTTTTGGCTCAGGTCATGATCTCAGGGTCCTGGGATCAAGCCCCACATCAGGCTCTCTGCTCAGCGGGGCACCTGCTTCCCTCTCTCTCTCTCTCTTCCTGCCTCTCTGCCTACTTGTGATTTGTCTGTCAAATAAATAAATAAAATCTTTTAAAAAATTAAAAAAATAATTAGCCTATAATTTTACCAATGTAAATCAGGTTTTTATTTTATTATTATTATTATTTTAAAGATTAACTTATTTGACAGAGAGATCACAAGCAGGCAGGGAGGCAGGCAGAGAGAGAGGAGGAAGCAGGCTCCCTGCTGAGCAGAGAGCCCGACGCAGGGCTCGATCCCAGGACCCTGAGATCATGACCTGAGCTGAAGGCAGAGGCTTAACCCACTGAGCCACCCAGGTGCCCCTCTTTTATTATTATTTTTTAAAATCAGCTATTTTAAAAAAAAGAGTAGTTCTTTCCCAACTCAGTCATTTCCAGTATACATTTAAATAATTACACTGCAGAACATATTACAAAACACATATTTGAAAATAATATTTAAAAACAATGTTTTTCTGGGTAAGTTTCTCTTAATTAGATAAGCAAACAGAAAAAGAAAATAATAGTGATATACTAGACCTATTAGTTATTAAAGTATTTTATAAAATTGCAATAATTAGACACATCAATGGAACAGAATAGATGGTCCAGCAATAGATCCTAAAATACATGGGAATTTAGTAGATGACAAAGATGACATTTTAAGTCAATGGGAGGAAAAAGAATTATCCAATAACTGGTGTTGGGGAAAGTGGGTAGCTATCTGGAAAAGAATAAAGTTAGTCCCATACTTCCTATCTTATACCAGGATAGATTCCAATTGGATCAAAAATTAAAGGTAAACAAGAAACCATAAAACTATTTAAAAAAATAAGAAAAAACCTTTAGGAAGCATAGCCTCTGAATAGGAAAGATATTTCTAAGAATGATAATAAAATAAAACAATATAAAACAAAAACGAGAAACCCAAAGATCAAAAAATTTGCCTGAATTAAGAAATCTGCATGACAAAAAGATGATGAATGACATCAAAATACAAATAGCAAACTGGATACAAATCTGTGCAGCTCAAAGTAAAAACAGCTAATTTCCCTAGTATGTATTTTTCCTGAAATAAATAAGAAAATGACTAGGGTGCCTGGGAGGCTCAGTTGGTTAAGCGACTGCCTTTGGCTAAGGTCATGATCCCAGGGTCCTGGGATGGAGCCACACATCAGGCTCCCTGCTCTGCAGAGAAGCCTATTTCTCCCTCTCCTTCTCCCTCTCCCTGCCACTCCCCCTGCTTGTGCTCTCTCTCTCTCTCTCTGTCAAATAAATAAAATCTGTTAAGAAGGGAAAAGAAAAAAATGACTAACATCACAATAATAAAGGTAAAAAAACATTAATAGATAACACATAGAAGATACTTAGAGCTCTCAAGAATATGAAAACATGCTATCTTCATTCACAAAGAAATGAAAATTAAAATATCTGCCCAATTTGCAAAGATCAAACATTTGAATGATAAACTGGGTTAAACACGGACAGAGTAAGACTCTCACATGCTACCGATGGGAGTGTAATTGACATAACCTACAAAGAGGGCAGTTTGGCTAGAGTTAATTAAAATTTTCAGAATAGATTTTCTTAGGTATAATTGATGTGCAATAAATTGCACATTTTAAGTGCATAATTTGAGGGTCACCTAGTTGGCTCAGTCAGTACAGCATGTGATTTCTGATCTCAGGGTTGTGGTGGAGCCCTACACTGGAGGTAGAGTTTAATTTAAAAAATAAGAAGGGGAACCTAGGTGGCTCACTTGGCTAAGCAGCTGCCTTTGGTTCAGCTCATGATCCTGGGGTCTTGGGATCAAGCCCCACATGGGGCTCCTTGCTCAGCAGAGAGCCTGCTTCTCCTTCCTCTGCCTGCTGCTCTGCCTACTTGTCCTCTTTCTGTCAAATAAATAAATAAAATCTTAAAAAAAATAAAGTGTATAATTTGGTGAGTTCTGACATAAGTATACATCATGAAGCCATTATCATAGTGAAGAGAATGAACATAACCATCACTCTCAAGATATTCCTGTGCCCTTTGTAATTCATCTCATTCTTCCCCTCACAGTTCCCAGCCAACCAGTTATTTATTTATTGAAATAAATATTTATTTCAATAAATAAATATTTATTTATTGAAATAAATAACCAGTTATTTATTTCAATAACTATATATTGATTTACAAGTGTTTTGTATCAATCAATATTTATTTATTGAAATAAATAACCAGTTATTTATTTCAATAACTATATATTGATTTACAAGTGTTTTGTATCAATGGAATCAAACAATTTCTATTCTTCTTTGTTTCACTTCTTCTACTCAGCATAACTGGTCTGATACATGAGCTTGCATGTATCCATCATAGGGCTCTATCAAGGTTTGCTTATTCATCTCCTGATGGTTGTTTCCAACTTCTGGCTACTACAAATAAAAGCCACAATGAGGGGGCACCTGGGTGGCTCAGTGGGTTAAAGCCTCTGCCTTCAGCTCAGGTCATGATCTCAGGGTCCTGGGATCAAGCCCCACATTGGGCTCTCTGCTCAGCAGGGAGCCTGCTTCCCCCTCTCTCTCTCTGCCTGCTTCCCTGTCTACTTGTGATCTCTCTCTCTATGTCAAATAAATAAATAAAATTTAAAAAAAAAGCCACAATGAATACTCATGCAGAAATCTTTGAACATACACCTTCATTTCATTTGGCTGAGTCAAATGGTAGGTGTATATTTTTAAAGAAACTGTCAAAAAGTTTCTAAAATGGTTGTGCCATTTTGCACTTCTACCAGCAGTGCATGAGAGTAACCGTTGTTCCACATCCTCACCACATGTAGTACTCTCAGTCCCCTTTACGCCATTCTAGTGGCTGTGTGAAAGTATCTCACTGGGCCTCCAATTTGCATATTCTCATGTGACTGATGATTTTGAGCATCTTTCCTGTATAACTTCTTTGGTGAAGTGTCTTTTCTCAAATCTGCTCATTATTTTATTGGATTTTCTCATTACTGAATTGTAAGATTGTTTTATATATTTTAGATGACTTTGTCAGATATGTTTTATGAATATTTTCTCACAAATGTGGCTGGTGCATTCATTTGTTTAATGGTGTCTTCTAAAGAGCAAAAGTTTTTGGAATTAATGAAGTCCAATTCATCAATTTTTTAAAAAGATTTATTTATTTGACAGAGAGAGAGCGATCACAAGTAGGCAGAGAGGCAGGCAGAGAGGGAGGGGGAAGCAGACTCCCCACTGAGCAGAGAGCACGATGTGGGGCTTGATCCCAAGACTCTGGGATCATGACCTGAGCCAAAGGTGAAGGCCCAACCCACTGAGCCACCCAGGCGACCCCAATTTATCAATTTTTTAAGATTTTATTTATTTATTTGAGAGAGAGAGAGGGAGAGTAAGAACAAGCACCAGCAGAGGGAGTGGGACAGAGAAGCAGACTCCCTCCAACGCAGAGCAGGGAGCCCGATGTGGGGCTCAATCCCAGGACCCTGAGACCATTACCTGAGCCAAAGGCAGCCACCTAATGACTGAGCCACCCAAGCGCCCCTCATCAATTTTTTATGGTTTTTTTAATTTAAAAAACCTCTGTCAACCCAAATTCATTAACATTTTCTCCTATGTTTTCTTCCAGATATTCTAGTTTCAGTTGTTATATTCAAGTCTATATTCCCAATCAATCTTTGCACATGGTGTGAGCTAAGGACAGAGGTTCATTTTTGTTTATTTGTTTGGCAAATGGCCATCCAATTGCTCCAGAACCATTTGTTGAAAAGATCATCCTTTCCACAATGAATTGCCTTGACACCTCTGTAGAAAAACCATTGACCCTGTATATGTGGATATATTTCTAGACTTTCTACTCTATTCCAACTGTTACATGTTTCAGTGGTGTTCTCATGGTGCAGATGTCTATTTTACACAACTATCACACTCTCCTAATTACTGTAGCCTTATATAAAGTCTTAAAATCAGACAGTGTAAGACCTCCAAACTTTTCTTCTTTTTCAAAGTTGTTTTGGCTAACATATACAATTTAGAATCAGTGTGTCAATTTCTAAACAAAAAACTTGCTGGGACTTTGAGTTGGATTGAACTGAATCTACAGATTAATCTGAGGAGAATCAGATTAAACGACTTTAATCCAAGAACATTTATTTAGGTCTTCTTCAATTGCAATTTTCTCAGCAATATTGTGTAATTTTCAGTGTACAGGTCCTGCTTATTTTGTCAAATTTGATTCTACATATTTTGTATTTTCTATGGTATTATAAGTGGTATTGTTTTTTAAATACCAATTTTTAATTGTTGCCAGCATACAGAAATTAAGTTGATTTCTTACATTTTTTAAAAGGATTTATTTATTTGACACAGAGAGAGCGCGCACGCGCGCGAGAGAGATCACAAGTAGGCAGAAAGGCAGGCAGAGAGAGAGGGAGAAGGAGGATCCCCGCTGAGCAAGGAGCCTGATATGGAGCTCAATCCCTGGACTCTGAGATCATGACCTAAGCCAAAGGCAGAGGCCCAACCCACTGAGCCATCCAGGTGCCCCTGGTTTCTTACATTGACCTTGCATCCTATAACCTTGTCAAATGCACTTACTTACTAATTCTACTAGTCCTTCCATAGAATCTTTAAGATTTTCTACAGCACCTGGGTGGCTCAGTGGGTTAAAGCCTCTGCCTTCAGCTCAGGTCATGATCCCAGGGTCCTGGGATCGAGCACCACATGGGGCTCTATGCCCAGCAGGGAGCCTGCTTCCATTCCTCTCTCTCTGCCTGCCTCTCTGCTTACTTGTGATCTTTGTCTGTCAAATAAATAAATAAAAAATCTTAAAAAAGATTTTCTACAGAGACAATTAGGTTGCTTATGAGTAAAGAAAGCTCTACTTCTTCTTTCCCAGTATGTATACTTTATATGTATTTACGTGTGTGTGTGTATATACATATTTTTAATTTTTTTAAATTTTCTTCTTCTTACAATTTTTTTTTTTTTTTTTTGCTTTAGGTACCAGTCTTCCATGCAACATTGAACAGAAGTGGTAAGGACAGACATCCTTTTTTTCTTTTTCAAATATATCTGTTAAATTATATTATAACCATTAACACAAATATGTCTCAATAATTTCATTCTGGTAATAAAAAATAATGGTATAATGATGGTTTAAAGCTGGCTCAATTGCAATTATAGAGGCTTAATTATCAAAAGTGAAAATAGAAGATTATTAAAATAGCTAAAAAAATAACGTCATGGTGTTAAATATTTCTATAACTATTGGTAAGGCTTACATCTAAATTTGATACAGAATTCCTTTTTAAAAATTTTTTATTTAAATTTAATTTAGTTAACATATATGATATTATTAGTTTCAGGGGTAGAATTTAGTGATTCATCATTTGCATATAACTCCCAGTGTTCATTACATCAAGTGCTCTCCTTAATGCCCATCACCCAATTATACTACCCCTCCCCCACCCATCTCCCCTCCAGCAACCCTCAATTTGTTTCCTAGAGTTCAGTATCTCTTACAGCTTGCCTCCCTCTTTATTTTTATCTTACTTTATTTTTCCTTCCCATCCCCTATGTTCATTTGTTTTGTTTCTTAAATTCCACATATGAGTGAAATCATATGGTATTTGTCTTTCTCTGACTGACTTATTTCATTTAGCGTAATACCCTCTAGTCCCATCCATGTCATTGCAAATGGCAAGATTTTATTCTTTTTGATGGCAGAGTAATATTCCTTTGTATGTGTGTGTGTGTGATCTTTGTGATCTATTCATCTGTCAATGGACATCTGGGCTCTTTTCATAGTTTGGTTATTGTGGACATTGCTGCTATAAACATTGGGGTGCAGGTGCCCCCTTCAAATCATTGTTTGTATCCTTTGCATAAATACCTAGTAGTGCAGTTGCTGGGTCATTGAGTAGTTCTATTTTTAACTTTTTGAGGCAGCTTCATACTGTTTTCCAGAGTAGTTGCACCAGTTTGCATTCCCATCAACAATGTAAGAGGGTTCCCCTTTCTCTGCATCCTTGCCAACACCTGTTGTTTCCTGAGCTGTTAATTTTAGCCATTCTGACTGGTATGAGGTGGTATCTCATCGTGGTTTTGATTTGTGTTTCCCTGATGCTAAGTTATGTGGAGCATTTTTTCATGTGTCTGTTTTATGTCTTCTTTGGAGAAATGTCTGTTCATGTCTTCTGCCCACTTCTTGGTTGGATTATTTGCTTTTTGGGTATTGAGTTTGATAAGGTGTTTTTTTTTTTTTTTTCTTATAGATTTTGGACATTAGCCCTTTACCTGATAAGACATTTGCAAATATATCCTCCCATTCTGTAGGCTTTTAGTTTTGTTGATTGTTTCCTTTGCTGTGCAAAAGGAAAGCTCTTTATCTTGATGAAGTCCCAATAATTAATTTTTGCTTTTGTTTCTCTTGCCTCTGGAGACATCTCTAGTAAGAAGTTTCTGCACCTGAGGTCAAAGAGGTTGCTGTCTGTGTTCTCCTCTAGGATTTTGATGGATTTCTCTCATATTTCTCCCTCATTTCACCCATTTCAAATTTTTTTTGTGTGTATGGTGTAAGATGTGGTCCAGTTTCATTCTTCTACATGTGGCTGTCCAGTTTTCCCAACACCATTTGTTGAAAAGACTGTTTTTTTTTCTCTTTTTTTAAATTGGATATTGTTTCCTGCTTTGTCAAAGGTTAGTTGACCATAGATTTGAGGGTACATTTCTGGGCTCTCTATTCTGTTCCATTGATCTATGTGTCTATTTTTGTGCCAGTACCATTCTGTCTTGATGATTATAGCTTTGTAATACAGCTTGAACTCCGGAGTTGTGATGCCTCCAGCTTTGGTTTTCTTTTTCAACATTACTTCAGCTATTTGGGGTCTTTTCTGATTCCATACAAATTTAGGATTGTTTGTTCCAGCTCTGTGAAAAATGCCGTGGTAGTTTTTTTATATTATTATTTGATTTTTTTTAAGTTTTATTCATTTACTTTGTAAGAGAGAGAGAGAGCATGACTGGAGGGGAGAGGAAGAGGAAGAAGCACATCCCTCACTGAGCAGGAGCCTGATGCAGGATTTGATCCCAGGACCCCGGGATCATGACCTGAGTTGAAGGCGGACGCTCAACTGACAGAGCCACCCAGGCATCCCTTTTAATTCAATGTAATTAGCATATAGTGTATTATCAGTTTCAGAGCTAATTTAGTGATTTATCAGTTTCATACAACACCCAGTGCTCACTACATCGAGGGGCCTCCTTAATGCCCATCACTCAGTTACCTCATCCCCCCATCCACCTCCTGTTGGTGGTAGTTTGATAGGGATTGCATTGAATGTGCAGATTGCTTTGGGTAGTATAGACATTTTAACAATATTTGTTCTTCCAATCCATGAACATGGAATGTTTTTTCCATTTCTTTGTGTTTTCCTCAATTTGTCTCATTAGTGTTCTACAGTTTTCAGAGTACAGATCTTCTACCTCTTTTGTTAGGTTTTTTTTTTTTTTTTTAAAGATTTTATTTATTTATTTGACAGAGAGAGATCACAAGTAGACAGAGAGGCAGGCAGAGAGAGAGAGAGGGAAGCAGGCTCACTGCTGAGCAGAGAGCCTGATGCAGGACTCGATCCCAGGACCCTGAGATCATGACCTGAGCCGAAGGCAGCGGCTTAACCCACTGAGCCACCCAGGCGCCCTTGGTTAGGTTTTTTTCCCCCAGGTATCTTATGGTTTTTTTTTTTTTTTTTTTTTTTAAAGTGCATGTGTGAACATGAGCCGGTGGAGAAGGGCAGAGGGAGAGAGAGAATCTTTTTTTTTTTTTTTAATTTTATTTATTTGACAGACAGAGATCACAAGCAGGCAGAGAGAGAGGAGAAAGCAGGCTTCCCGCGAAACAGAGAGCCCGATGTGGGGCTCGATCCCAAGACCCTGGGATCATGACCTGAGCTGAAGGCAGAGGCTTTAAACCACTGAGCCACCCAGGCGCCCTTATCTTATGGTTTTTGATGCAATTGTAAATGGAACCGATTCCTTGATTTCTCTTTCTGATACTTCATTATTGGTGTATAGAAATGCAATAGACTTCTGTGTGTTGATTTTATATCTTGCAACTTTGTTGAATTCCTGTATCAGCTCTAGCAATTTTTTGGTAGAGTCTTTCTGGTTGTTACTCTTTCCCTCAAATAAATAAATAAATAAATAAATAAATAAATAAAATCTTTAAAAAAAATAAATGTTTGGTAGAATTCCCCTGGGAAGCCATCTGACCCTGGACCCTTGTTTGTTGGGAGACTTTTGAGTCCTAATTCCATTTCTTTGCTGGTTTTGGGTCTGTTCAGACTTTCTATTTCTTCCTGTTTCAGATTTGGTAGTTTATATGTTTCTAGGAATTTATTCATTTCTTCCAGATTGCCTTATATGTTGGTATGTAATTGCTTATAATATTCTCTTATAATTGTTTGTATTTCTATGGTGTTGGTTATAACCTGTTTTTTTCATTCTTGGTTTTATTTATTTGGGTTCTTTTTCTTTCTTTTTTTTTTTGTTTTTTTGATAAGTCTGGCTGGGGGTTTGTCAATGTTGTTAACTCTTTCAAAGAACCAGCTCCTAGTTTTGTTGATTTGGGTTTTTTTAAATTTCTACATCATTTATTTCTGCTCTAATCTTTATTATTTCCCTTTTCCTGTTGGATTTAGGCTGTGTTTGCTCTTCCATTCCCAGCTCCTTTAGGTGTAAGTTTAGGTTGTGTATTTGAGATTTTCTTCCTTCTTGAGGAAGACCAATGTCTACTCAAGTCATGTGCCCTATTTTTAAAAATGTTTTTTTTTTAAAGATTTTATTTATTTATTTGACAGAGATCACAAGTAGACAGAGAGGCAGGCAGAGAAAGAGGAGGAAGCTGGCTCTCTGCTCTGCAGAGAGCCAGACATGGGGCTCGATCCCAGGACCTTGAGATCATGACCTGAGCCGAAGTCAGAGGCTTTAACGCACTGAGGCACCCAGGTGCCCCTTAAAAATGTTTTTAAAGATTTATTTATTGGGGCGCCTGGGTGGCTCAGTGGGTTAAAAGCCTCTGTCTTCAGCTCAGGTCATGATATCAGGGTCCTGGAATCAAGCCCCGCATCGGGCTCTCTGCTCAGCAGGGAGCCTGCTTCAGCCTTTCTCTCTCTGCCTGACTCTCTGCCTACTGGTGATCTGCCTACTTGTGATCTCTGTCTGTCAAATAAAAATAAAATAATATCTTTAAAAAAAAGACTTATTTATTCATTTAAGAGAGACAAAGAGAGAGTGAGGAAGAGGCAGAGGGAAAGAATCTTCAAGTGGACTCCCTGCTGAGCATGGAGCCTGACATAGGATTTGATCTCACAACACATGAGATCATGACCTGAGCCAAAACCAAGAGTCAGACGCCCAACTGATTGAGCCTACCCGCTACACTATTTTTGAATTGGGTTGCTTTGTTGTTATTGAGTTTTAGGAGTTGTATATGTTCTGGATATTAATCCCGTATCAGGTATATCTCTGTCAAAAATTTTCTCCCATTCTGTGGGTTATCTTTTTATTCTGTGGATAGTATCTTTTTTTTTTTTTTTAGTGTCTTTTGACGTACAAAATTTTCCTAAATTTTTATGAAGTCTGATTCCTCTATTTTTTTTTCTTTTGTTACTTCTGCCTTTGGTATCACATCCTGACAGATTACTGTTAAACCCAAAGGGTAAAGATTTGTCCTATGTTTCTTTTAGGAGTTATATTGTTTTAGGCCTTATATATAGGTCATAGATTCATTTTGAGTTAATTTCTGTATATGATAATAGGTAAGGATACAACATCATTCTTTTGCATGTGGATCTTCAGTATTTCCAGCACCATTTATGCTTTCCCCAATGAATAATCTTGGTACGTTTGTCAAAAATCACTTGACCATATATGCTAGGGTTTATTTCTGGACTCACTATTCTATTCTATTGGTTTATAAAAGTCTGTCTTTATACAAGTATCACACTGCTTTGATTACTTATCATTGGAGTAAATTTTGAAATCAGTAAGTGTGAGCCCTCCAATTCTTTTTCAAAATTGTTTTGGCTATTTTGGAGTACCTTGAGATTCCATATGAATTCCATGGTGGATTTTTCCATTTCTTTTTTTTTTTTAAGATTTTATTTATTTATTTGACAGAGACACAGCGAGAGAGGGAACACAAGCAGGGGGAATGCGAGAGGGAGAAGCAGGCTCCCTGCTGAGCAGGGAGCCCAATGTGGGGCTCGATCCCAGGATTCTGGGACCACGACCTGGGCTGAAGGCAGACACTTAACGACCAAGCCACCCAGGTGCCCTGATTTTTCTATTTCTGCAATAACATTGCTGAACTTTTGATAGAGATTGCATTGAATCTACAGATTGCTTTGGGTAATACTGACACTTTAATAATAATACTGACACTTGAAGAAGCAGAAGTCCAAGTTCATTGCTTCTTTCTTCTGCCTGCTCAAATCTGCCTTTGAATCCCTCTAGTGAATTTTTCATTTCAGGTATTGTACTTTTTAGCTCCAGAATTTCTTTTTGGTTTCTTTTTAACTCTTCTGTCTCTTCACAGATATTTCCATTTCATCTATTCATCATTTTCTTGACTTTCTCCTCATCTTCCTCTAGTTCTCTGAGCACCTTTTAGATCACTGTTTTAAAGTCTTTGTCTAATATATCTGCCACTTTGTCTTTTTCAGGGACAGTTTCTGGTTGTTTCATTTTGGGGGGGATCATACTTTCCTGTTTTTTTTGTATGCCTTGTGATTCTTTTCCCTTGAACACTAGGTATCTGAATCTAATAAATGTGGTAAATCTGGATATGAGATTCTCTCTCTTCCCCAGTGTTTGTTGTATTTTTGTTAATCTTTTTTCTTTCTTAATTGTTGCAGGCTGTCTCTGGGTGAGGATCAGCCTGAAGTATAAATTTAATGTCCTCTTATATCTTTTCTGAGGCTTTCCTTGGGTATGGGCCATAACTTTTTAATTACCCCCATATATGAGTTGTTTTGGAATGTTCTAGTCTTCAATGGCTGACTCCCAAAAGGGGAAGAGTGAAAAATGAGCAGGGAGAGTAAAGGTGCAGCTCTTTATATCCCCTGGAATTTGCTTCAGCCAAAAGAGGAGGGGCTTGAAACAACAGGGGAGGTGCACCAAAGGCTGCCTACCTCTTTATCTGCCAGCTGGGACACAGTCATTTTCCCAGCCCTGCCACTACCCATCTGTTCTGTGGAGGCTACAATTTCTCTTCTCTCTAGTGTGACCTACGTGACTAGAGAAGTGAACTCAGAAAAAGAGTAAAAACAGGATTTTCAAGTTATTATCCCTCTCTCCTTTCTTTAAAGACAACTGTAAGATAAAACAAACAAAAATTCTGAATGAAGGATTTGAGGAAACATTTATGGTTTTGTTTGGTTGTTGCCGTGTTGTTATTTACCATCTCAGATCATGATTTTTGAACAAAGTAAGCAAAGGATATCTAATGTGTTTTTATATTCTTAATTGACACAGTAACTTCAAAGTGGATCCAAGGAAATAAATGTTGCATATATTAAATTTTCCCAAAATTCCTCTCAAAATTATTCCTTAGATTCTAAATTTCTTAATTTTGGCAATTTTATTCTGCTAACCCAGATACCTAAGGGTTTTATTAGCACTGTTTTGTTCCTTTGGTTTTGAATATGCCTTTCAGTTTCTATGGGAATCACATTTTCCAATTCTATTTCTGGTCACAAAGGCCACAATATAACGTGTTACAAATTTTAAGAATTATTAGTGGTGAATTTAGATGATCAGATAGGACTTTTCTCACTACTTTCATGATGAACCTATTAATTACTTAGAGTAAGTGACTTTAGTTTCTTGTATGACAGTTTATTTGTCTATGAATGAAGTAAAATCACAGTTATTCCCCTTTGGTATTTTACAGCTACATTTATGTATGGTGACTCTCTTAGTCATATAACAGCTTTTTTATAAATGTGCAAATATTTTCCATTTTGAGGGCGACAATAGTTTCTGCAAATTCAAGCAGTAAGTGTGCTATTTGAAGCAAAGGGCTCCCCTCACAATCATACAAATATGAAAACATAATATTAATTTATTTGGTAATTAACATTTACCTGTGCCGCACTGGTATCTGGTTGCTCCTCCTGCCAGCTCATGTATGGTAGAAAATCAACATCTTCTTTGGCAATAATTTCCCAAATAATAGGAATATTAGGAGAAGGTAACTCCTTACCATCCTATATGGAATTAAAATTAGGTAAAAACAAAACAGACATTATCAAATTAAATGATTACTATTCATTCGAAAGCCTGGTGAATCCTTAGTTTGAAATATGTATGGGTGTCAGATTAGATTGTCCTGGGCCACATGGGAGGGAGAAAGAGTCTAAAAAGAAAATTATGCTCAGTTGAGTGGCTTTCCTCTTTATTGAGCTGAGTGTGGATGTAAGTGCCTTCTGTGGTCTTTTCCTCTTTTCCTCTTAAACTTACGAAAAAGAAAAGGCCTCGCAGAGGATGAGGGAAGCTCAAGCCTTTTCTGTTTTTTGAGGGTCTTGCATTAATAAAAGATGAGAAATGCCCAAATGTAGTAAAATTATAGTGTATCTCATAAATACACATATAACTAAGTAATAACTTATAACATCAAAAACATAACATATGTGACTCATTTAGAGAGATAATAATGAGCCCTTCATGAATGTGAGGCTCTGGTTTAATGGTCCTCCCTGCCTCTCCCCTCCCTGCTCTTCATAAGCCATGAATGTGGATATTGTCAGTAACAGAGCAAGAGTAATTTTCTTAATATGTAAACAGAAATGAAATAACCACAAATTAACAATACATACCCTCTTCTCAACTGCAACAAAACTTGTAAACTGCGTTATGAGACAGTTTTCTTTACTGAGTTTAATAATCAGAGATTTTAAGATTTGCTTCTTCATCTAAAAGAGAATCAAATGAAGTCAGGTCTTATTTTATTTTTCACTGTTTAGCTATGTGACCAAAAAAACAGGTATTAAACAAGTATTAAATAACAAACAAATGTATTTTTCTACAAAATAAACCATTTTATAATTAGTATTTCAAATTAAATTGAGTCAATGGCCCTGTCTAAATATCTAGAGTAGATGACTTAACATTCTCTGAAAAATAGGATCAAGTGACTGGTTAAGTCATAGAAAAATAATTCATATTTATATAGTTCTTTATGATTACAAAGAACTCTCACTCTCAAGTGTGGGGGGTTTCTGCATTCTTTTACAGACAGTCTCTTCCTCCCATTTTAAAGATGGGGAATCCAAGGTGTGGAGATGTGGAGTGACTTTTTCTTTTCTTTTTTTTTTTTCTTTTTTATATTTTATTTATTTGACAGAGAGAAATCACAACTAGGCAGAGAGGCAGGCAGAGAGAGAGGAGGAAGCAGGCTCCCTGCAGAGCAGAGAGCCCGATGTGGGGCTCGATCCCTGGACTCTGGGATCATGACCTGAGCCGAAGGCAGAGGCTTTCACCCACTGAGCCACCCAGGCACCCCCTGGAGTGACTTTTTCAAGACTATTTGGTGGAAGGGCTGGTCAGTTGCCCCCACAGATAAAAAGGCCTTAAGGAGGGCACCTGGGTGCCTCAATTGATTAAGAGTCTTGGCTTCAGCCCAGGTCATGGATCCAGGGTCCTGGGTTTGAGTCCCACATCAGGCTCCCTGCTTGGCATGGTGTCTGCTTCTCCCTCTACCCTTCCTCCTGTTCGTGATCTCTCTCTCTCTCTCTCTTCCTAAAATAAGTAAATAAAATCTAAAAAACAAAACAAAACGCAAAAAGGTCTTAAGTAAAACAGAACACAAGGCTGCTAATCCAAGGGTAGCAAGGGAGTACAGTGAAAACACAAGGCCATCTATTACCTGCCATGACTGCATTAACAGCCAGGGGAGGCCCTCTGGTTCCTTCTTTTTGGGAGGGCATTGAGCACCACTTCTCCTAAGCTCATTTAAGTTCACAGCTACCAAGGGACCAGGTCATCAGGTGGGCTGGCTGAGTGGTACCACCTGCTGGGGGCTTCATCAGGTCAGTGAAGAAGGCACAGGGTGGGCTTTGGCTCCGCTGTGTGTCTTTAGGCTGGTCACCTTTAGGCTGCTTCATCACTAAGATGAGAATACCAACGCCTACAGTATATGAGCTCTTAGGTGATATTTATGACAGGAGCTCAGCAAACATTCTCTGAGCCCTCCTCTGGCCTCTTCCTGATGAGGAAAATGACCAGAGAATTCTTAGGAAACCAATGACATCCGTTCTTTCATTAATTCATTCAACAACATTTACTGAGTGCCCTGCACCCCAGGTGCAGAAAATAGAGATACAATGATGAGTGCCCCCATACCACATGTCTCTCCATTCAGCTATCCTCGCTTTACAGTTCCAGGGATAGATCAATTTAAGAAGGATGGAGAAATCCATAGAACAATAAAAAGAGCAAACCTCATGGTTCGTTTCATTTTCGTGGAGAATGCCGTCTTCGTAATCTTGGATCAGAGCTCGTGCTGTCAGCTTGTGGATCATCTGTGTTTAAGCAGCAAAGGGGAAAAAAACATTCAGACAGCTTCTCACTAGAGTCTTTGTTTTTTTTTAAAGATTTTATTTATTTATTTGACAGACAGAGATCACAAGTAGGCAGAGAGGCAGCAGAGACAGAGAGGGGAGCAGGCTCCCTGCTGAGCAGAGAGCCCCATATGGGGCTCTATCCCAAGACGCTGAGACCATGACCCGAGCTGAAGGCAGAGGCTTAACCCACTGAGCCACCCAGGTGCCCCTCTCACTAGAGTCTTAACTTAGAAAACCACTTTTAAAATTGAGGTATAATAGTACATACAATAAAATTCACCCCTTTTAAGGGTACAGTTTGATGAGTTGTAACAAATGTATATAGTTGTGTGACTACCACTGAAAAAAAGATACAGAGTAGTTCCTTCAATTTCAAAAGTGAAGGGCACTCCTCATGGCCCTTGCTGTCCCCTCAAGACCCTGGCACCCACTCATCTGTTTTCTATGCCTACAGTTTTGTCTTTTCTATAAAAGGGCATTTTGCTAATTCAATTTATTTCTAAAATTTTAAACTGTTCTTCTACTGTAGGAAGAAGTCCGCTTAGAGCTATGATGCCTAACTGTGAATGTGACCTCCACTCTGAAGAGCAGGGGTGGCAAAACGTGCCCTGGGAAGTGCAAGGTGAAGGACTGCCCCCTTCCTTTCCAATAACTAAGAAACACAGCTGATTTTAATAGTAATGTCTGCTTACAATGATAATTCCAACTCTCGTAATTTTGTTATCAATAAGACCATAATTCACAAAGTACAACTATAAAAACTTCAATTTTATGGAAAGTGACCTCTTTCCAGGTAAAACCCTTTTAATTATTAATTCCCCCCTTATATTCAATTTTTTAAAACAATAGGGAGATTCCCTTAAGTTCTATATGTATATCACTGGCAAATAGTAAGTTATAATAATTGATTCAGGGCCAAAAAGTAAGCTATATTCTATTTTTTTTAAAGATTTTTTTAAAAAGATTTTATTTATTTATTTGACAGACAGAGATCTCAAGTAGGCAGAGAGGCAGGCAGAGAGAGAGGAGGAAGTAGGCTCCCCGCTGAGCCGAGAGCCCGATGCGGGGCTCAATCCCAGGACCCTGGGATCATGACCTGAGCCGAAGGCAGAGGATCTAACCCACTGAGCCACCCAGGCGCCCCTATTCTATTTTTTAAAAAAGACAAAATATCTGCAATGTCTTGGAAGTAGTTTACCTGGCTAGGCAAATAAATACTCCTATGAATAAAGCTACATATATATAGTATATATAGGTTAGGGATTTTCCAGGTCTGACTCTAATAGATTAAGTACTATGCAAATACTACAAACTCTCTGGTGATAATTCATTTGCTTTTAATCTGAAAGTAGAAAAAACAAACACATTTTCAATATATGTTTACTCTCAGTCCAGTACTGTTACACTTCATATTTCAAAAGAACACAGGTTGATCTGTGGTACTTAATTTTTATCATGTCATGAACAACTTCGAGAACCTCCTTAAAAAGTGTTCCTGTATAAAATACCAAATTTAATTGCAGTTAGTCATATCCACTGATGCCCATATGGATATACCTAGACTCAAGAACCCCAGAAAAAGAACTGCTGCATCAGGAACTGAAGGAAAGTGTCCTTGTTTGTACAGACAACGGTTCCCCATATCATACTGTGCACTGAAGGGTCAGAATAGAAAAACAAGAACAACAAGGGAAGTACATGGAGCATTAGGTATGAAAATATAAATCTATTACAACTTTCAAAGAGTGAGTTCATAGTTAAAGTTTTTAATCTTACAGTTCCAGTTGTCTTCTGAAGTTCACTAGTTGATACTATTGTAGAAAATTCTTTCTCTTGAATCAATGCACATAGAGTTGCCTGAAATGGGGGAGGAGAGTGGAATCCCTTATTAATTTTTCACTCCGTAGAGTCTCAGTTTCACCATGATTTCCTCTTTCCTTTTAATGGAAATTAAAAGGCTCCCCAGTACCCCTAGTTAACTACCCATTAGGTTTCCAGAAGGAGAAAATTTGCCAGCATGTTATGATACAAGGAGGGGGAAGAAGAAAAGAAAAAGAAAATTGTTGGCAACATACGTTGCTCTTCCCATAGTAGAATGAGCTGTGTGCTTCCTTACCTGTGTACAATGAGGAATAAATCCATAGACAAGGAGTCGCTCGTTGTGGAACAAGGACGGCACCTGGGCTGGAGCCTGCAGAGGCTCAGGCGCATCTGTACTTAGCTGCTGCCACTTGATGGAGACAGAGTGACAACTTGGAGAATGTAACCTAGCCATTTGGTCTTCTATCTATTTAGAAGAGATGAATTATTTCTCTTTCAATGTTACATCCAGAAAATAGTTACTTATCACTTAAAATGATTTTACATTCTCTCTTTCGGGATTTGTACTACTTTGGTTTTGTTTTTCTCCTTCCTGATCAGGGTACATTTTCAAAAAGATTTTCAATAGAATTCTTAATAATAGCATTAGCACATAATTTAAGTACGCAAGACATTCCCAAATTATTTCATTAGTTAATTACTAATATACAACTCTGGCAGGGAGTAGTTGCTAGTTATAAAAATTAATCCTACAAAGGACTTGAATAGACATTTCTCCAAAGAAAATATGGCCATTTAACACATGAAAAGATAGTCAATATTACTAGTTATTAGGAAAATGCAACTCCGAACCCCAATGGGATACAATGTCACACCCTAGGATGGTTAAAACAAAATCAAAACCAGGGGCCCTGGGTGGCTCAGTGGGTTAAAGCCTCTGCCTTAGGCTCAGGTCATGATACCAGGGTCCTGGGATTGAGCCCCACAGCAGGGAGCCCCTCAGCAGGGAGCCTGCTTCCCCCCACTCTCTCTGTCTGCCTCTCTGCCTACTTGTGATCTCTATCTGTCAAATAAAATCTTAAAAAAAAAAAAAACCAGAAAACAACAAGTGCTATCAATTATGTAGAAAAATTGGAATCCTAGTACATTATTCATGGGAATGTAAAATGGTGCAGCCACTGTGAGCAATAGTATAACAATTCCTAAAAAACAAAACACAGAATTACCATATGGTCCAGAAATTAACTTCTGTTATATACCTAAAATAACTGAAATCAGACCTGAACACTTGCTTATACGGCAATACTCAAAGCAGCATAATTCACAACCACTAAAAGGTAGAAACAACCCAAATATCTATCAACAAACAAATGGATAAACAAAATGTGGTATGTGAACACAATGAAATATTATTTAGCCTTTAAAGATAAAGAAAATTCTGACACTTGCCACACATGGATAGACCTTGAAAACATTATACCAAATGAAACAAGACAGGCACAAAAGGACACGTATTGTATGATTCTGCTTTCATGAATTATCTAAAGTAGTCAAAATCATAGAGACAGAAAGTAGAATGGTAGTTACCAGGGACTGGGGGAGGGTGGAATGGGGAGTGGTTTAATGAGTAGAGTTTCTGTCTGGGATGATGAAAAGTTCTGGAGATGGATGGTGGTGATGGCTGCACAACATTGTGAATGTGCCTTTAGAAAGGTTTTATTCATTTACTTGAGACAGGGAGAGAGAGTGGGAGAGAGAGCACAAGCAGGAGGCAGGAGCAGAGGGAGAGAGAGAAGCAGACTCCCCACCAAGCAGGGAACCCAATACAGGGCTCGATCCCAGGACCCTGGGATCCTGAGATCCCAGCCAAAGGCAGACATCAAACTGACTGAGCCACCCAGGCACCCCTAGTGTAACTTAATGCCACTGAATGCCACTTATGAATGGTTAAAATGGTGAAGTTTATGTACATTTTGCCAAAATAGCATATTAACTCTAGCAAAACATGTATAATACTTCGCTTTTGACAAAAACACCTCCATGACACTTTGTAAAGAAGATATCAAGCTATTAGCTAGGAGAATGAGCCAATTAAGGAGAATGCGTTCCTGCTAGGTGTCAGACCGACAGTAACTAAGTAATTGCTTTCAGTAACTTTGTCATTTTCCTAAGTCCCCTTTCCACGAATGAAAACACAGAAGTTACTGTCACTAGATTTACAAGATGATAATATTTCCATATGTTTAAGCATAAAACTAGAAATAAGATGTTTGAAAAACGTACCTGTTTTTTCCAACTATGTTTGGATTTTGAGTTAAAATACTCAAATACTCCAGCACCGTACTGGGACAAAGTCCTTAAGATATGGCGATTTGCTGTTGAACTGATCACATTTTACATGTTTTAATTTTCAAGAAATTTTAGACACATTTTGAATTTCATGTAATTAACAATGTTGACATAGCTCGAAACTCAGTAGAAGAGATATTGCATGCAGAAGAATTAGTCTCTGTAGTTGAGGTTAAAGAGATAAAACTCAGGACGGACAGTAGGAACATCTGAAGGTTTGGGTAACTTAAGCTCCCACATATCAGAGAACTTACTTCTTTTCCACAATAGGAAAAAAAAAAAAGAACAGAAATTCTTGACTCCTGGTTTACCAAAGAAGGGAGTAGATGATTCTGAAAAACCTTCAAAAAGTTATCAGAATACTAACAAAAACATCAGCCTCCTTTCAATAAATGTCAGTTACCTAAATTTGATCTCAAAGTCCAAGGACTGGAAGCATTAATAAAGTCTACATCTTAAAATATGAGGTGTATCTAGATAGCAAAAGGGATAAAGAAGTCTCTTTCTAGCAAAGATAAGCTTTGCTACTTCAATGGCAGCGTCCTATTGAATTTCTCTCAATAATAATTCCAAAACTATTAACCTTAGGGAGGTTCCTCCTGAAATAGTAAAGACACAATTACTTTTCAGGAGAAGAGCTTAAAAAAATTATTTCTGAAATATTTCTTAGCCTATTGATTGGATTTGTCTTTAGTCTTCAAAATTGGTGGTGATTACAACACCAATTAGATAATTCCCCTAAGCTGTAGTTTATTTGTATTTTATCGAATTCATAGCTACTGAAGCTTCTTGGAATCTTTTTTTGCTCCTGTTGTGTGGAGCTCAGAGGACAGTTTGTGACAACATGCAGGATGGAGAGTCTCTACTGGAGAGCTCAACATAATGCTAGAGTTTGTGAATACAAATGAGCATGTATAAAATGAGGCAGAAACATTTAGAAAGATCCTAAAACCTGACAGAAAATCAGTAAAAATTCCAGCTCCCTCAGACTGGGTCGTGTCAAAGCACACATCATTTCCCAAAAAGGTTCATGCCCACTTTCCCCATCACAGCAGCCCCTCCTTATTTCCTTCCTGGCACTTAGGAAAATCCATCTCCCCTTTCAGCTTATTGGATTACTTGCTGCTTATCTCCCTATACACAGCACTGTGGTCCAGCACCAAGGAGTGTCTGTCTCATGACTAGCTCTCAGCAAAGGAATCAACAGGGTCCAGTATCTTCTGCAATGAGCTCTGAGACATAACCCTGGCATAGCCTCTGATACCTGGTCAGGGGAGAAAGGGGGTGTTGCTGTGTCCGGGAAGATAGAACAGGGCACTGACTCAAGCAGGGAGGGGGACATGTCCCTGTAGCAGGGTAGGGCCAGCCACCTCATATCCACAAGTTAATCAGATAAAACCTATTTAGGAGCAATTCCTGGGGAGTCCACTGGTGGGGTGGATAAGTTTCCTGGTTGTTCTGCTCCTCAGATTAGAGAAGACTATTTGCTGTGACTGAGGAGGGGCAGAAAGAGAAAAAGAGTCCTCTGGGCAGACAGGTCTGGCTTGGGTACAGCAGGGAGGGCCCTGAAGGGGTGTGGATGGTCCCAGTTCCTGTAGCTCATAGCTGAGGCCTGAGGAGGACTCCATCCTAGGACAGCACAGTGGCTCCAGGAAACACCAACAGCCACCACTCCCACCTCCACCCCTACCCCCACGTTGAGGAGCAGTCCTGCTCCATGCACTGCCTCAGAATAGGGAGGCCTGGTTATCACTTGCCAGGCTGGTGACTATGTGGGGGAAAGTCCAGGGAGATGAGGGTGCAGGCATGCTCTTTACAAACATCAGTCTGGCCCCTTCTGTTTGGTGCTTTCCTTATGTTTACACCATATGCCTTGGTTCAATCCAAAAAAAGCTAACAATAACTGGGGAGGGGGTTCATTCCAACAATCATGAGGCCTAGTCTCCCAAGAGAAAGATCCTATTTCCATCACAGGGTTTGTAAATGCAGATGTGCCCAGCCACCAGAAAGGTGTGAAGGAGCAAAGAGTCTGGGTGGGGGCTTGCCCAAAGCAGTGGCCGTCAGCCCTGGTCAGGAACTGCCAGGGGAGGGTGTGCACCTGGCATTGCCAGGTCTTCAGGCTTCTCAGGATAGGTTGGAAATCTGGATTTTTATACAAAACAAAACAAAACTAACATTGACTTGGTGCTTGCCAGGTGTTCATAAGTACTTTTTTTTCCCCCAAGCAGTGCCAGCGTGTGGGTCTTCCTTACACCACATTTTTCTCACCCCACTGGAGGGCTGGGACGTAACTACTTTTTATATATGAGCTCATTAAATTCTCAGAGCAAACCTATTAAACCTATGACATTTTCACTATCATCTTCATTTTACAGATAAGAAGTTAAACAACTTGCCCAGAGCTCTGCAACTCTATGCTAAACTGCTTCCATATACTGTTAGCAACTTCAAAACCTCTAAAAATCATGTGCAGGCGAACAGAGAAAACCTACCCACAGGCTGCCTTTTCCCCCCAGTGCTCACTGTGTGACTAGATCTCTTGCACTTACCCGATACCACAGGAGAACAGCCTCGTGTGCTGGACATTTTTTTTCACAAGCTGCAATGTCAGACTCTCATTCTGGAGGTGCCCATCCGATATAAGGAGAATGCTCCGTAAGCCTTGAGAAGGGTACAGTAGATTTAAATATCGTAGTGTTTTCCAGAAGTCTGTATTTCCCATGGTAGGTGTAGCAGACTGGAGGAGAGGAAGTGAAAGGTTACTCATTCCACCATTAACTGTAATCATTTACTGAGGCATGTCTCAAAGATGGTTTGGAGATATCATCACTGAAAAGATATTTTTTTAAATTATACATTTGTGGAACAACTATGCTTATATCCTGTTAATTTATTTCGTATCACACAGTAACTACAATATTATTGGTTGACTTCTTTGATTTTGTTTTTATGGTTTTCCTGGGTTTGCTGGCCTGGACTGAGGTGGCAAGCAACTAGTCATTCTCAGCTTGTGTCATTTTAAGAAAAAGAAAAAAAAAAGGAATAGAGGAAAACATTCTAACACTGTTAATGCTGGTTATATTTAGGTGGTAGAACTGTGGGTGATTTTTTTTTCTTTCTACCTTTCTTAATTTCTAATTTTTTAAATGAGTCCATCTCATTAATATTATATTAATATTATAGTAACGCTCATATTATGTATTAATATATAATGTTAATTATATATTAATCACTATACAATATTATATTATTATTACTATAATAATAATAAAAGAGCCCCACTGACATACAAAAACTGAAGGACTAGGGGTGTTCTCTTATTGGTCTTGGAGGGAATAAGTCAAGATAGCACCATTAAAACTTGATAGGAAAAGACCCAAGAGATGAAGGACAGTTCTTTTACTTACCATAATGAACTCTGTTGGCATATTATTGCTTGTGATGGACTTAGGATATGAAAATAATTCCTTGTAACCTGTGTGATAAGATTGGCATTGAGGTTCACTATTAAATACTCACTTTACTGACCACGAAAAATCATGTTTGATAGTTTAACATATAAAAAAAATTCAAAAAAATAAAAAAAATTCACCACAGTATTCCTTCAAATAATTAACTCTACTGCGTTGAAACTATGCACTTTACTGTGTAAAATGTTCTGAGTAAAATCACATGTGTAGACCTCTGTTCTGTACAAGATGGCTCATGCAAAGAAAGATGTGGGGCATCCCAACAGCATAGGCCACCTGGCCGCGCCAGAGGGACACATTCTCCTTCCAGGCCCTCCTGCCCCAGCCTTACTTGATCTCTGGCCCCAGCAATAACAGATGCTAGCTCCTTCATAAAAGGGCTCAGTCTTCTCCTGAATGGCACAGAAGAATCAATAGGACATGGCTATCCCCTCACTCCACTCTGTGTTCCTTCTCTCTTTCCTAAAATACCTTCTTTTTTGGCTGAGATGTCCTCGGGCCCCCACCTGGAGGATGGTGTTACTTTTCCTCTAAAAGGGCTGATCTGATGCTTCCTGAAAGAGAGCTAGATTTTTCTGCTACTATGCTGACTTTAAGTGTTCTATCCATATCCTTGGGACCCTCATACATGTCAAACCAAGGGTCTTGCATTTGGTTCAGCTGGTGGTAACCTAGTAATATTTATACAGTGCTTGCTCTGTAACAGGAATTGTTTTAAATCCTTTACGTGCATCAGCTCAGTCCTTACAACAACATGCTTAAGCAGGAACTATTACTCTTATATTACAGATGAGGAAAAGTTCAAGTAATTTGCCCAAGGTGACATCTAGAGCTAGTAAGTGATAGAGCTGGAATCTGAATCTAGGGACCTAGCTCGAGTGTTCTGGTTCTTGAACTCCATGCTAGGCTACCTCTTACTCCACAGATGAGGTCAGGTACCAATAGCCAACAGCTCGCTCATGTCAATATTCGGGAGGAAGCACACTTTGACGGGGGCCAAAGAGCACTCACCTGTGCCAAACTTGACAATGTTTATCTTTTGCTTCTTACCCATCAAGGACAGTGCATATAAGGCAATTTGCTTGGCTTGCAAGAATGTTGCACCTTCCATAGAATTGGAACAATCAAGACAAATAATCACTTCACTGTTTTCAGCTAGGTCAGGGACTGTGATACTGAGATCTGGTTGAAAAACAAGCATGCAGGCCTAAAAAAAAAGAAAAAAGGTGCTGGGTTGATGTTTATCATAACTTAAACTGGTCTGGCTTGTTTATATTGGTATAGGCATGCCTAAGATACTGCCAGTTCAGTTCCAGACCACCAGAGTAGAACAAATATCATTAAAAAAAAGTGAGTTAAATAATTTTGGATTCCCAAAACAATAAAAGTTACGTTTAGGAGGAGTCAAGATGGCAGAGAAGTAGCAGGCTGAGATGACATCTGGTAGCCAGAGCTCAGCTAGATAGCTTATCAAACTGTTGCGAACACCTACAAATCCAACAGGAGATCGAAGAGAAGAAGAGCAACAATTCTAGAAACAGAAAATCGACCACTTTCTGAAAGGTAGGACCAGTGGAGAAGTGAATCCAAAGCGACGGGAAGATAGACCGCGTGGGGAGGGGCCGGCTCCCGGCTAGCAGCGGAACAATGGAGCACAAAATCAAGACTTTAAAAACTCTGCTCACTGAGGGACATCACTCCAGAGGCTAAACCAGGGTGAAGCCCACACGGGGTCAGCGTGGCCCCAGGTCCCGCAGGGTCACAGAAGGATCGGTGGTGTCGGAGTGTCACAGAGCTCGCAGGTATTAGAGTGGGGATATGGCTACAGAGACAAAGCTGAGGAGTGAGCTCTCAACTCGGGGTTACCTTGAACCATAATCTGTGGCACAGGCCACTGCTCTGTGAGTGAGGTCCCCACAAGATCCAGGGAGGCATCCCTGGGGGAGCTCAGGAATCTGCGGGGTTCGGAGACTCCAAGTGGAGCTGTGTGCCAGAGATAGAGACGCTTGGTCACAGGCTGGGTGAGCTCGGAGCACGCCGGAGGCCAGGGAGACGCGAGTGAGTGAGCGCTTTTCTCCCAGTGCGGCCAGAGGTCAGGGGGACGGGAGGGAGTGAGCACTTTTCTCTGAGGGGGCACTGAGGAGTGGGGCCCCGAGATCTCAGGTCCTCCGGGCCAGAGATTGGGAGGCTGCCATTTTCATTCCCGTCCTCCGGAACTCTACGGAAAGCGTTCAGGAAACAAAAGCTCCTGAAAGCGAACCCGAGCCGATTACTTAGTCTGGCCCCTGGTAAGGGCGGTGCAATTCCGCCTCGGGCAAAGACACTTGAGAATCACTACAACAGGCCCCTCCCCCAGAAGATCAACAAGAAATCCAGCCAAGCCCAAGTTCACTTATAAAGGAGAAGAGCAGAATTCCAGAGGAGGAGAAAGCAAAGAGAAGGCAAAGCATGGAATTCATGGTTTCTCCCATGATTCTTTAGACTTGCAGTTAATTTTTTTTAATTTTATATTTTATTCTTCTGCTAAATTTTAAAAATTTTATATTTTTTCTTCTGTTAAATTTTTTTAACTTTTACCCTTTGCTCTTTTAACGTTTTGTAACTAGTTTATCTTAACAATACCTTTCATTAAAATAATAATAATAATAATCTTTTTTGAACCATCATTATTATAGTCACATTTTATCCTTCATTGTATCTAACTTTACTTTTTGTATATACCGAGGGTTTTTTCTTCTAAAAAATTTGGGGTACAACTTCTAATAAATCAAAATATACCCTAAATCTAGCTTCAGGCTTGTTCTAGTCTCCAGCCTGAGAAAATTCTCTCCACTTTCTTTTTCTTTATTCTCCCAACCAACTTACTTTAGCAACTCCTTTTTAGAAATTAAAAAAATATATATTTTCATCTTTATAGGCATATTCCATCCCTTCATTGTGTTTACCCTTATATGTTTTTCATTCTTTAAAATTTTGGGAGGTAGTTTCTTCTAAGAGACCAAAATACTCCAAAAATTAAGTGGGTGACCCTGTTCTAGTCACCAATATATGTATATATATATTTTTTTCTTTTTATATTTTTTCTTTATTTGTTTTCTTTTTCTATTTTTTTTTCTTTTTCTGAACTTCTTTTTCTCCCCTTTCTCCCCCCACAATTTGGGGTCTCACTTTTTTTTTTTTAAGATTTTATTTATTTATTTGACAGAGATCACAAGTAGGCAGAGAGGCAGGCAGAGAGAGAAAGGAGGGGAAGCAGGTTCCCTGCTGAGCAGAGAGCCCGATGTGGGGTTCGATCCCAGGACCCTGGGATCATGACCTGAGCCAAAGGCAGAGGCTTTAACCCACTGAGCCACCCAGGCAAGGGGTCTCTTTTGATTTGGTTAAAGAACATTTTCCTGGGGTGTTTGCCACCTTTTTAGTATTTTATTTGCTCGTTCATATATTCTTATCTGGATAAAATGACAAGGTGGAAAAACTCACCACGTAAAAAAGAACAAGAGGCAGTACTGAAGACTAGGGACCTAATCAATATGGACATTGGTAATATGTCAGATCTAGAGTTCAGAAGGACCATCCTCAAGGTTCTAGCCAGAACCTTGAAAAAGACATGGAAGATATTAGATTCTCTACTAACCCTCTCCAGAGAGATAAAAGCCCTTTCTGGAGAAATGAAAAAACTAAAATCTAATCAAGTTGAAATCAAAAAAGCTATTAATGAGGTGCAATAAAAAATGGAGGCTCTTACTGCTAGGATAAATGAGGCAGAAGAAAGAATTAGTGATATAGAAGACCAAATGACAGAGAATAAAGAAGCTGAGCAAAAGAAAAACAAACAAATACTGGACGATGAGGGGAGAATTCGAGAGATAAGTGACACCATAAGATGAAACAATGTTAGAATAATTGGGATTCCAGAAAAAGAAGAAAGAGAGAGGGGAGCAGAAGGTATATTGGAGAGAATTATTGTAGAGAATTTCCCTAATATGGCAAAGAGAACAAGCATCAGAATCCAGGAGGTGCAGAGAATCCCCCTCAAAATCAAAATCAATAAGAATAGATCCACACCCCATCACCTAACAGTAAAATTTACAAGTCTTAGCGACAAAGAGAAAATCCTGAAAGCAGCCCAGGAAAAGAAGTCCGTAACATACAATGGTAAAAATATTAGAGCAGCAGTGGACTTATCTACAGAGACCTTGCAGGCCAGAAAGAACTGGCATGATATATTCAGAGCACTAAACAAGAAAAACATGCAGCCAAGAATACTATATCCAGCTAGGCTATCATTGAAAATAGAAGGAGAGATAAAAAGCTTCCAGGACAAACAAAAACTAAAAGAATTTGCAAACACCAAACCAGCTCTACAGGAAACATCGAAAGGGGTCCTCTAAGCAAAGAGAGACCCTAAAAGTAGTAGATCAGAAAGGAACAGAGACAATATACAGTAATAGTCACCTTACAGGCAATACAATGGCAGTAAATTCATATCTCTCAGTAGTTACCCTGAATGTAAATGGGTTAAATGCCCCAATCAAAAGACACAGGATATCAGAATGGATAAAAAAACAAAACCCAGGGCACCTGGGTGGCTCAGTGGGTTAAAGCCTCTGCCTTCTCTCAGGTCATGATTCCAGGGTCCTGGGATCGAGCCCAGCATGGGGCTCTCTGCTCGGCGGGGAGCCTGCTTCCTCCTCTCTCTCTGCCTGCCTCTCTGCCTACTTGTGATCTCTGTCAAATAAATAAATAAAATATTTTAAAAAAACCCATCAATATGCTGCCTACAAGAAACTCATTTTAGATCCGAAGACACCTCCAGATTTAAAGTGAGGGGGTAGAAAACAATTTACCATGCTAATGGACATCAGAAGAAAGCTGGGGTGGCAATCCTTGTATCAGATAAAGTAGATTTTAAGCCAAAGACTATAATAAGAGATGAGGAAGGACACTATATTATACTCAGAGGGTCTGTCCAACAAGAAGATCTAACAATTTTAAATATCTATGGCCCTAACATGGGAGCGGCCAACTATATAAACCAATTAATAACAAAATCAAAGAAACACATCAACAATAATATAAGAATAGTAGGGGACTTTCACACTCCCCTCACTGAAATGGACAGATCATCCAAGCAAAAGATCAACAAGGAAATAAAGGCCTTAAATGATACACTGGACCAGATGGACATCACAGATATATTCAGAACATTCCATCCCAAAGCAACAGAATACACATTCTTCTCTAGTGCACATGGAACATTCTCCAGAATAGATCCCATCCTGGGTCATAAATCAGGTCTCAACCGGTATCAAAAGATTGGGATCATTCCCTGCATATTTTCAGACCACAATGCCAATAGGATCCAACAGTACATTAAAAGGATTATTCACCACGACCAAGTGGGATTTACTCCAGGACTGCAAGGTTGGTTCAGCATCTGCAAATCAATGTTATTCAATACATTAATAAAAGAAAGAAAAAGAACCATATGATACTCTCAATAGATGCTGAAAAAGCATTTGACAAAGTACAGCATCCCTTCCTGATCAAAACTCTTCAAAGTGTAGGGATAGAGGGCACATACTTCAATATTATCAAAGCCATCTATGAAAAACCCACCGCAAATATCATTCTCAATGGAGAGAAACTGAAAGCTTTTCCGTTAAGGTCAGGAACACAGCAGGGATGTCCTTTATCACCACTGCTATTCAACATAGTACTAGAAGCCCTAGCCTCAGCAATCGGACAATAAAAAGAAATTGAAGGCATCCAAATTGGCAAAGAAGAAGTCAAACTATCACTCTTCGCAGATGATATGATACGATATGTGGAAAACCCAAAAGACTCCACTCCAAATCTGCTAGAACTGGTACAGGAATTCAGTAAAGTGTCAGGATATAAAATCAATGTGCAGAAATCAGTTGCATTTCTGTACACCAACAACAAGGCAGAAGAAAGAGAAATTAAGGAGTCAATCTCATTTACAATTGTACCCAAAACTATAAGATACCTAGGAATAAACCTAACCAAAGAGGCAAAGAATCTATACTCAGAAAGCTAAAAAGTACTCATGAAAGAAATTGAGGAAGACACAAAGAAACGGAAAAATGTTCCATGCTCATGGATTGGAAGAACAAATTTTGTGAAAATGTCTATGCTACCTAAAGCAATCTACACATTTAATGCAATCCCTATCAAAATACCATCCATTTTTTCAATGAAATGGAACAAATAATCCTAAAATTTATATGGAACCAGAAAAGGCCTCAAATAGCCAGAGGACTGTTGAAAAAGAAAGCCAAAGTTGGTGGCATCACAATTCCGGACTTCAAGCTCTATGACAAAGCTGTCATCATCAAGACAGTGGTACTGGCACAAAAACAGACACATAGATTAATGGAACAGAATAGAGAGTCCAGAAATAGACCCTCAACTCTGTGGTCAACTAATCTTCGATAAAGCAGGAAAGAATGTCCACTGGAAAAAAGACAGTCTCTTCAACAAATGGTGTTGGGAAAATTGGACAGCCACATGCAGAAATATGAAACTGCACCATTTCCTTACACCACACATGAAAATAGACTCCAAATGGATGAAGGACCTCAACGTGAGAAAGGAATCCATCAAAATCCTTGAGGAGAACATGGGCAGCAACCTCTTCGACCTCAGCCACAGCAACTTCTTCCTAGGAACATCGCCAAAACATGGGAAGCAAGGGCAAAAATGAACTATTGGGACTTCATCAAGATCAAAAGCTTTTGCACAGCAAAGGAAACAGTTAACAAAACCAAAAGACAACTGACAGAATGGGAGAAGATATTTGCAAATGACATATCAGATAAAGGGCTAGTATCCAAAATCTATAAAGAGCTTAGCAAACTCAACACCCAAAGAACAAACAATCCAATCAAGAGATGAGCAGAGGACATGAATGGACATTTCTGCAAAGAAGACATCCAGATGGCCAACAGACACATGAAAAAGTGCTCCACATCACTTGGCATCAGGAAAATACAAATCAAAACCACAATAAGATACCACCTCACACCAGTCAGAATGGCTAAAATTAACAAGTCAGGAAATGACAGATGCTGGTGAGAATGCAGAGAAAGGGGAACACTCCTACACTGTTGGTGGGAATGCAAGCTGGTGCAACCACTCTGGAAAACAGCATGGAGGTTCCTCAAAAAGTTGAAAATAGAGCTACCCTATGACCCAGCAATTGCACTACTGGGTATTTACCCTAAGTATACAAACGCAGTGATCTGAAGGGGCACGTGCAACCAAACGTTTATAGCGGCAATGTCCACAATAGCCAAACTATGGAACAGATGAATGGATAAAGAAGATGCGGTGTATATATACAATGGAATACTATGCAGCCATCAAAAGAAATGAAATCTTGCCATTCACGATGACGTGGGTTGAACTAGAGGGTATTATGCTTAGTGAAATAAGTCAATCGGAGAAATACAACTATCATATGATCTCCCTGATATGAAGAAGTGCAGATGCAATGTGGGGGGGTTGGGGTGTAGGAAAAGAATAAATGAAACGGAGACCTGGGTGGCTCAGTGGGTTAAAGCCTCTGCCTTTTGCTCAGGTCATGATCCCAGGGTCCTGGGATTGAGCCCCGCATCAGACTCTCTGCTCCGTGGGGAGCCTCCTTCCTCCTCTCTCTCTCTCTACCTGCCTCTCTCCCTACTTGTGATCTCTATCTGTCAAATAAATAAATAAAATCTTAAAAAAAAAGAATAAATGAAACAAGATGGGATCGGGAGGGAGACAAACCATAAGAGACTCTTAATCTCACAGAACAAACTGAGGGTTGCTGGGGGGAGAGGAGAGGATGGTGAGGTTATGGACATTGGGGGGTGGTGCTGTGTGCTGTGGTGAGTGCTGTGAAGTGTGTAAACCTGGCGATTCATAGACCTGTACCCCTGGGGAAAAAGAATACATTATATGTTTATAAAAAAATAAATTACTGTAGTTTAGTATATGTGCAATAGTATTATATCTTAAAAAACATTCATAGTTTAATTGAAAAAAAAACTATAGAAATGATCCCTGAAAGTATAGTCTTCATACTTTAATTTAAAAATACCTTATTGCTAAAAAAAAAATGCTAACCACCACCTGAACTTTCAGTAAGTCATAATTTTTTTTTCTGGTGGAGGGTCCTGCCTTGATGTTGGCTGCTGACTGACCAGAGTGGTGGTTGCTAAAGGCTGGGGTGGCTGTGGCAATTTCTTAAAATAACTATGCTGAAGTCTGCCACATCGACTGGCTCTTCCTTTCATGAACAATTTCTCTATAGCATGTGATGCTGTTTGATAGCACTTCACCCACAGTAGAGCTTCTTTCAAAATTGAAGTTGCTCCTCTCAAACCCTGCTGCTGCTTTGCCAAGTAAGTTTATGTAGCAGTCTTTAACAATCCTCTGTTGCCATTTCAATGGTCTTCACTTCACCAGGAGTAGATTCCATCTCAAGAAACCACTTTCTTTGCTCATCCTTAAGAAGCAACTCCTCATCTGTTCAAGTTTTATCATAAAACTGGAGCATTTCAAATATGATAATAATTAAAAAGTTTGAAATATTGAGAGAATTACCAAAACGGGACAGAGAGGCATGAAGTGACAAAATGCTGTTGGAAAAATGGCACCAAAGGACTTGCTCCACCAACTTTCAATTTGTTATAAAAATAGTATCTGTAAAGAATGAGACAGCACAGCATGATAAAACAAGGTATGCCTGTACTACTTTATGTGCCAAGAGACAACAGAATTTCAATCCAAAACCCCACCACACAACCTTTCTAAATGATGGACATGTAATTGGGCTAGATTAACAGAGAATAAAGAGTGACCCACTAAAAACTGGTGAAGCACCCCCCTGGCGAATATGTATGTGTGTTTCATTTAAAGTACACCCAATATATAAAAACCCGTGTTTACAGAAAAGATTAATTAAATCTTCTTTTTCCTGTTACTAAACGATCCATCAATTTACCACACTCTTTTATATGCCACGTTTATCTGTGGCATTTAAAAGGAGATATAGGTTATCTACAACTAAAATTACAGGCATCCCTGCAACGGATAGATAAACATATACACAGAGGTAAGATTTTCAGAGTTTGGCATAAATATATAATTTTTCTTGGAAAAGACCTCCTCGTAAAATTCAATTTTCTAGCCAGGTAATTTTATAAAGACAAAAAGAATAAGACTTATTCAACAATGAAAGGTCTGTAAGGGATCAAATAAAAACTAGAATGTCAGAGTTGGGGTTTCCAATGTGTAGGCTATAAACACCTGAGAGGTCCAAATTTAATACAGGATTAGTATCTGAAAATTCATATGGTATCAACAGTCTGAAGAATAATAGGTCTCTGTTTCTCACATATACACACACACTATTCTAAAAGGAATATAGATGCTATTGTGATGACTAAAATATGCAACCTTATCTTTTTAATCAACTAATACTTAAAGTATAACTACCATCATATAAGTTTCAATTTAAAAAATTTCCTCAGCTTTGAGATACAATTGATCTATTAACATTGTATAAATTTTAGGTGTACAATGTCACGATGTGATATTGGAAGTGATTACCACCATAGGGTTAATAGCACATTCATCACCTCACATAACTTCTAGTTTTGTTTTTATAGTGAGAACATTTAAAATTTACTCTTTGCACATTTCAAGTGCATCATACAGTATTGTTTGCTGTCGTCATCATGCAATACATTAGATCCCCCCAAATTATTGTCTTATGACTGGAAGTCAGTACTCTTTGACCAATAACTATCTGTCTATCACATGTTCTATAGCCATTCATACATTAGTGGACACTTAGGTTTTCTCATGTCTCCATTATTGTGAATAATGTTGCAATTAATACATTGGTGCAGATATCTATTTGAAAGAGTGATTTCATCTGTTTTGAATATATACTCAGAAGTGGGACCTGTTGGATTACATGGTAGTTCTATTTTTAATTTTTGGGGGAACCTCTGTATTCTTTGTCTATAGTGGTTGCACAATCTATAATCCCATCAACAGTGCACAAGTATTCCTTTTTTTCCACAATCGTGTCAATGCTTGTTATCTCTTGTCTTTTTTTTTTTTTTAAAGATTTTGTTTATTTATTTGACAAACAGAGGGAGATTCCAAGTAGGCAGAGAGGCAGGCAGAGAGAGAGGAGGAAGCAGGCTTCCTGCTGAGAGAGAGCCCAACGTGGGACTTGATCCCAGGACCCTGAGATCATGACCTGAGCGGAAGGCAGAGGCTTAACCCACTGAGCCACCCAGGCACCCATCTCTTGTCTTTTTGATAACAGCCATCCCAGTAGGTGTGAGGTGATACCTCACTATGATTCACATTTCCCTAATAGTGAGTGATATTGAGCAACTTTTCATGTACCTGTTGGATACCTGGGTGTCTTCTTTAGAAAAATGTTTAGGGGCGCCTGGGTGGCGCAGTGGGTTAAAGCCTCTGCCTTCAGCTCAGGACATAATCCCAGGGTCCTGGGATTGAGCCTCGCATCAGGCTCTCTGCTCCGCAGGGAGCCTGCTTCCTCCTCTCTCTCTGCCTGCCTCTCTGCCTAGTTGTGATTTCTCTCTGTCAAATAAAATATTAAAAACATGTCTATTCTGTTCCTCTGCCCATTTTTTCTACAGACTTTTGTTGTTGTTATTGAGCTACATGTTGTTTTTTTTTTTTTAAGATTTTATTTGTTTGAGAGAGAGAGACAGAATGAGCTAGGCAAGGAGGATCAGACAGCGAGGCAGGCTCCCTATTAAGCAGGAAGTCCCACATGGGGTTGATCCCAGGACCCTGAGATCATGACCTGACCTGAAGGCAGACACTTAACCAACTCAGTCACCCAGGCACCCCAAGTTACATGAGTTCTTTATATATTTGGCATATTAACCTCTTCTCTGATATATGGTTTGCAGAAGTTTTTTTTTTTTCAATTCCATAGGTTGCTTTTCCATTTTGTTTATGGTTTCCTATGTTATATAGAGGCTTTTAAGTTTGATGTAGTCCCACTTATTAATTTTGGCCTTTTGTTGCTTGTGCTTTTGGTGTCATATCCAAAAAACCACTGCCAAGGTCTATGTCAAGAAGGTTTTCCTCTGTTTTCTTCCATGAGTTTTATGGTTTCAAGTCTTAGACTTAAGTCTTTAACTCATTTTGAGTTAATTTTTATGAGCGGTTCAAGAGAGGGGCCTAATTTCATTTGTTTGCATGTAGGTATCCAGTTTCCCCAGCACCATTTTTAAAGGACCATCCTGCCCCATTGAATATTCTTCGCTCCCTTGTCAAATACTAGTTGACCATATACACATGGGTTAACTTTTGGGCTCCCAATCTGTTCCATGGGTCTGTGTGTCTGCCTTTATGACAGTACCACACTGTTTTCATTACTATAGTTTTGTACTATAGTTTGAAAAGAGGAAGTGTGATGCATCCAGATTTGTTCTTATTTCTCGAGATTGCCTTGGCTATTCAGGTTTTTTTGTGGTTCCATCATAAGATATCTTTCCATTCGTTTGTGTCTTCTTCAATTTCTTTCATCCGTGTCTTACAGTTTTCAATGTGTATATCTTTTACCTCTTTTGGTTGAATTTATTCCTAAGTATTTTATTTTATTTTCTGGTCCTATTATAAATGGGATTGTTTTTGCTTTTCTTTTCTTTTTTTTAAAAGATTTTAAAAATTTAGTAGAGAGAGAGAGAGAGAAGAGTAGAAGCAGGTGAGCAGCAGAGGAGAGAGAGACACAGACTCCCCACTGAGCAGGGAGCCTGATGCAGGGCTTAATGCCAGGCTCCTGGGATCATGACCTGACCTGAAGGCAAGCACTTAACCTAATGAGTGACCCGGGTGCCTGGGATTGTTTTTTTAATTTCTTTTTCAAACAATTTGTTGTTAGCTCATAGAAATGTAATTGATTTTTGTATGTTGATATTGATCATGGTGTGTGATCCTTTTGATGTGCTACTGAAATCAGTTTGCTATTATTATGTTAAGAATTTTTGCACCTATGTGAACCAGGAATATTGGCCTATAGTTTTCTTATAGTATCCTACAACTTGCCTAAATTTGTTTATTAGTTCTAACAGTTTTTTAGTGGAGACTCAGGGTTTTCTTTTCTTTCTTTTTTTTTTTTTAAGATTTTATTTATTTATTTGACAGACAGAGATCACAAGTAGGCAGAGAGAGAGGGGGAGGCAGGCTCCCCGCCGAGCAGAGAGCCCGATGTGGGGCTCAATCCGAGGACCCCGGGATCACAATCCCAGCCGAAGGCAGAGGCCCAATCCACTGAGCCACCCAGGTGCCCCGAGAATTAGGGTTTTCTATAGATGAAATGTTATCCACAAACGGAGATGATTTTACTTCTTCCTTTCCATTTGTATGCCTTTCCTTTCTTTCTCTTGCTTAATTGTTCTAGCTAGGCCTTCCAGTACTACAATGAATAGGAATGGTGAGAGTGGGTACTCTTATTTCTGATTTTAGAGAAAAAGCTCTATTTTTCACCACTGAGCATGACGTTAGCTATGGCTTTGTCATATATGGTCTTTATTATTTTGAGGTACGTTCCCTCTATACTTAGTTTGTTCAGAGTTTTCATCATGAAAGGGTTTTTTTTGTTTGTTTGTTTTTTGTTTTTTCAAGATTTTACCTATTTATTTGACCAAAAGAGACACAACGAGAGAGAAAACACATGCAGGGGGAAGGGGAGTGGAAGAGGAAGAAGCAGGCTTCCTGCTAAGCAGGCAGCCCAATATGGGGCTTGATCCCAGGACCCCAGGATCATAACCCAAGCTGAACGCAGATGCTTAATGACTAAGCCACCCAGGTGCCCCAAAGGTGTTGAAATTTTCAAACACTTTTTCTGCCTCTATTGATAGGATATTTTATTTTATTTTATTTTTTACTAATGTATACTTGACATACAATGTTATGTTAGTTTCCTGTGTACAGCATGGCAATTTGACAAGTTTGTTACGCTGTGCTCATCACAAGTATAGCTACATTCTGTCACCACATGCTATTACAATAGCATTGACTATACTCTCATGCTATACATTTTATTCCCATGGCTTATTCATTCCATAACTAGAAGCTTGTGTTTCTCTAGCGTTCTTTCATTTCAACAACTCCCTTTACCATTTCTCATAAGGCAATACCAGTGGTGATGAATTCCCTTAGTTTTTGTTTGGGAATGTGTCTCTCCTTAATTTCTGAAGGGTAGTTTTGCTAGGTTTATGTTATATTGTGATTTATAAGAAATATTTGATCAACTCATATATATTTGGTCTTTGTCCACTGTTCCTGCCTCACATCTTCCCAAACCCTTGGAATTTCCTAAGTGATGAGAGTGATAAAGGTATCTCTAAAAAGAGACACCTCATGTTAATGAGGCAACTTTTGGACCCCACCTAAGAAGGGGGGCCGGTTGCCAGGAAAATCAACCATGTGACCAGAGATTTAGAACTTTCAGTTCTACCCCCAGACTTCTGGAAGGGGAGTGAGGCTGGAGACTGAATCAATTGACAATGGCCAATGATTTTAATCAATCATGCCTGTGTAATGGAGTCATCATAAAAACCCCAAATCATGGGTTTTTAGAGAGCTTCCACACTGGTGAACACATGGAGATGTGGAAGAATGATGTGCCTGAGGAGGGAATGGAAGCTCTGCACCCTTTCCTCAGACTTTGTCCTATGCATCTCTTCCACCTGGCTATGCCTGAGCTATATGCTTTAGTAATAAGTTGGTAATCTAGTAAGTAAAATGTTTCGCTGAGTTCTATGGGCTGCTCTAGCAAGTTAATCAAAACTGAGGAGAGGCTTGTGGGAATCTGATTTATAGCTAGTTGGTCAGAAGTATGGTAACATCCTGGACTTCCGTGGTGGTGTGTAGGGTAACCCCCCAACTCCCCTTGGAATTGGTCCAGGAACCCATAAGAATAGTATTCTTGGTTGGCAGTTTTTCTTTTCAGCACTTTGAATAGATCATCCCACTCCCTCCTGACCTCATGGTTTCTGCAGAAAAATCTGCAGTTAGCCGTATTGGGGGGGGGGTTCCCTTATATGTGATGAGCCATTCTTCTCCTGCTGCTTTCAAGATTCTCTCCTTGTCCTTGATTTTTAATTTTTTTTAAAGATTTTTTTTATTTATTTGATAGACAGAGATCACAAGTAGGCAGAAAGGCAAGCAGAGAGAGAGGGGGAAGCAGGCTCCCCGCCGAGCAGAGCGCCCTGGGATCACGACCCGAGCCAAAAGCAGAAGCTTTAACCCAATGAGCCACCCCGGCGCCCTAATTTTTTGATGATAATGAGTTTTAGAGTAATCTTTCAACTGATTGTTTGAACTGCCTAGACCTGGATGTACATCTCTCTCTCAAGATTTTGGAAGATTTTAGCTATTATTTCTTTAAATAATCCTTAAATAATCCTTTTCTTTCCTTTCCTGGGATGCCTGTGATACAAATGCTCATCTGCTTAATGGTGCTCCATAATTCATGTAGGCTTTCTTCACTCTTTTTCATTCTTTTTCTTTTTGTTCCTCTAATTTCAAATGATTGGTCTTCAAGTTCATTGATTCTTCTGCATGATCAAGTCAGTTGCTCTGACAGTTGACCAAGTCAAGAAGCTCTGTCTTGAATTTTTCAGTCTGTCATTGTATTCTTTAGCTCCAGACCTTGTTTCATTCTGTTTTATGGTTTGTATTTATTTATTAAGCTTCTCATTTTGTTCACGTGTTGTTCTCCCGATTTCATTTAGTTGTTTATCTGTGTCCTCTTGTATTATATTGAGTTTCCTTAAAATGACTATTTTTTAATTTGTTGTCAGGCAAATCATAGCTCTCCATTTCTTGAGGATCCGTTACAGGAGTTTTATTAGTTTTCTTTGGTGGTGTCATGTTTGCCTAATTCTTCATGATCCACATAAACCTTGCATTGTTTTCTGTGCATCTCAAGGAGTAAAAACCTCTGTTTTTACAGACTAGTTTGGCAGGCTCCCTGGCTGATGGCATTACCTCTGACACTACAGTTATGCAGGACTGGAGTCAATTTCAAGGCTGTTGCTCAGTATATGGTGTGGTCTGCAGTTGACATTCTTGTTACCAGGGAGTCAGGTGTGGATTATGTCTGGTCCCTGGATGGCTGAGATAGCTCAGTACCTTGTTCGGTAGAGTAGCCTGGGACAAGAGGTCACTTTACAGTCCACAGCTCCTCAGTCAGCAGACCTATTACCAGGTGTGTGGATGGGTATAGCTTCCACTAGGTCCCTGGGAAGGCTCCTCCTTAGTTGCTGGATGAACCCCTGGGAGGGCAAGACTGACCCTGGACTACAGTTGAGAGGAGCTGGAACAAAGTCCCGGAACTGTTTCAGGTTTCACGGCCACAACTGAGATCTGCAGACCTGCCTCTGAAGGTGCAGGTGGATGTCTCCCATGAGGTCTCTGGGTAGGTTGACTGGTCCCTGATCAACCACTGGAGGGGCTGAAGCAGAATGTAGGGCCCTTTCTGATCTCCTAAAGTGCAGAAATGAGCATCCACCAGGTCCTATGGGACTACTCGTGGACTGTAGCTAGGAGGGCTAGAACTGAGAATAGGGCACTTTCAGAATCTTCAGGGTTGTAGATTAAAGTGCTTTCTGCTGAGTCCCTGGAAAATGTCTGAAGGCATATTTTGGTTTTGGTGGGTATTAAAGCAAAAACTACAGTCATAGAGAAACATACCACATGAGGGATTTGGTTGAAACCTTAGAAGTTTGTCAAGCCTGATTTCATAAATGTAAGGGCCTACTTAGCCAGAGGGAGCCATTTTGTTGTTTATGCAGTAAACTTAGATTGATTGACCCTGCCCCTCCCAGAGGAACTTACTTAAAAGCAAGTCCAGGAAACCAGTCCCAGGTAGCAAAGCTCAGATACAAGGGCGGGTCAGGCCAGGTGGAGACATCCAATCAGTGGGGTGTGCATACTGTCTCCCTAGCTACCAAGGAGAGTGGGGCCCACCTTTTGGGCGCCAATTCTGACCAAGGTGATAGGCTAGCTCAAATATCTACTACGGTAAATTGAAATTCAATTGGCCACCCGTGTGTGACCTAGCATGACTGTGCAGTTTTCTCTGTGTGTTGCGATCTCATTGGCCACCTGTGTGTGGCCAGGCTCAACCACATGGTCTTTGCTCTATAAAAGTTAGTCTATGAGACTGGGAGGGGTTGCCTCTTTGTAAGAGACGGCCCCAACCAGTCGGTTTGATTCTAGATGCTTGGCGCGAAATAAACCTTTGCTTGACCTTCGCTTTGTATCAGCCTCGCTCCTTTGATCATGGACCCATTATTGGGGGACCTATCAATAAGTATTTTCAGTTGTAAAATCTTGGGGTGGTGAGAGCACATTTTGTAATGCTAGTTTTTCAGGACTATCAGTAACTTCCAAATTTAAATAATCTATTCTGAAATATTTTTTCAATAGTGTCTCCCATTTTTAAGTAAGAAGGACTATACCTCACTTTCTTTTTCTGGATGTTTCTCAACCCACATTCTTGGGAGATATGCATCAGACAAACCAATGTGAAGAGAGAATCCATCAATGTCTAAGGAGCTACCTTCCATGGTGCTAATTACAGCTTTGCAGTCTGTGCGCTACAAAACAAACAACAAAGACAACAAAGTAAATATTTGAATAATAACATATGATAAATTTGCAGTTACCCATCAAGTGGCAAACCCTTGCATAATTTATCTAACTCCATCAAGAATCAACAAGGTAGGGGTGCCTGGGTGGCTCAGTGGGTTAAAGCCTCTGCCTTCGGCTCAGGTCATGATCTCAGGGTCCTAGGATCAAGCCCCGCATCGGGCTCTCTGCTTGGCAGGGAGCCTGCTTCCCCTTCTCTCTCTCTTCCTGCCTCTCTGCCTACTTGTGCTGTCTGTCAAATAAATAAAATCTTAAAAAAAAAAAAGAATCAACAAGGTAGTAATAAATTCCAAAATTATGAAATTTTTAGAAGTCCTGACCATTACTGTAAAAGTTACCCTCCTGAAATTCTTTTTTTTTTTTTTAAAGATTTTATTTATTTATTTGACGGAGAGAGAGATCACAAGCAGGCAGAGAGGCAGGCAGAGAGAGAGGAGGAAGCAGGCTCCCTGTGGAGCAGAGAGCCTGATGCGGGGCTCGATCCCAGGACCCTGAGATCATGACCTGAGCCGAAGGCAGCGGCTTAATCCACTGAGCCACCCAGGCGCCCCACCCTCCTGAAATTCTAAGGTTGATGTACACAGTCAAATTGAGAAGTCTGAGACAGTCCAAATCCTGGATCCAAAGATTACAGACCTATGTATTTAGGTAGAACTATATCTATATAGCATTATAGCATATAGTAGTACACTAGAACTCAGAATAGTAAAAATAGAAAATTCAACAGAAATCTTGTAATTATGCCTTATTTTTAAATTACATTTTCATAAATATAAAATAACTTTTGAAAATGTGGATGATGAGCTTTAAAACAATAAAGGCAATGGAATAGATTGTAAAATGGCCACAAAGTCTTTCCATTCCTGTGTGCTTGTTCCTTGTTCTCTTCCTATCAGAAGGTAACACCTATTTCTCTGCCCTTGAATCCAAAGTTGGACAATGTGACTTGCTTTCATGTGATGCAAGAGGCTTGGAAAACATTGGTGTAATGGGGCTTGCCTTCCTCTGTTGCTACTGAGAACTCTTCCACTAACTATATGAATGAACCTGAGGTAACCTGTTGGATAAAGAGAGACATGGTCATCACCCCAACTGACACCAGGCCGACTGCCAGGTATTAGAATAAGCCCATTCTAGACTATCCTGTCCCAGGCAAGCCAGTGCAGCCCATTAGAACTGCCCAGCCAATTCACAAAACTGTGAGAAATAACAAATGTTATTATTTTAAACCATAAGGTTTTGAGATTGTTACACAGCAGAAGCTATCTGATGCAGAGGGTTTCTTGTTCAGGATAAACTAAATATATATGTTTACCTCCATTCCTAGCAAAATCCTAAAATTCTCTACCATAAAAAGGAACCAATTAAAGGGTTTAAACCCGAAAAGATATTGAGGATAGGAACAAAGACAAGAGCAGCTGAGAAATGTCAAAAAATTTTTTAAAAAATGGAAAGTTGATAGAGGTATGGTAAGTGAATCAGCTAGAGTGGAGATAGCAACTACCTGGGTCTGGTGGGGGACTACAGCAACCTGGTAAGGCTCATACCCTGGTGGTACTGCAGAAAACAGTGGTAACTAGCAAGTAGACTATGCACGAAGTTCTTTTTTTTTTATATATATATTTATTTATTTAATTGACAGACCATAAGTAGGCAGAGAGGCAGGCAGAGAGGAAGGGAAGCAGGCTCCCTGCTGAGCAGGACCCTGGGATCAGGACCCGAGCCGAAAGCAGAGGCTTTAACCCACTGAGGTACCCAGGTGCCCTGCACTAAGTTCTTAATACAGGCCCCCTCCCTGTCCAAAGTAACCAAGCAGCTAGCACCAATAGCTAGTACTCTGTTCTCTCATTAAAGAAAACTGAAGATTCATTTCTTAGAAAAATTCAAGCAAACAGCATCCACATTGGGGAATTTTAGGCATAAAAAAGCAAAGGAATATAGGGCAGCAAACTGGGGAATGAAGTAAAAGTTGGCATCCTAATTTGTGGGCCCCTCAGTCACTCTCCCTAGTCATACTTGATGAGTAAGATAGAGGTGTTCTGAATAACCACAGAAGGGCTAAACCACCACCACGAGACTCACCACCCAACAGCCGACCAGTTGCCAGGGCCGCTAGTGCAGGATCTTTGGTCCACTAGCTCCACCCACCTCAGAGCACCTGACTAGCTTTCTTGTGTCTCAGTTACAGTTGAACACAGAGAGGTCACCCAGGCATTTGAGGAAAAGCCTCTAACCCAGAATATGGAAACCAAAAAAAGAAAAAGCCAGAAAAAGAAAAAGGAAACTTAAAAAAAAAAAATACAACCCAGGGAAGAGAAAGAAATATATATCATGTTTTTTTTTTAAAGATTTTATTCATTTATTTGAGAGAGAGAGAGATCACAAGTAGGCAGAGAAGCAGGCAGAGAGAGAGGGGGAAGCAGACTCCCCGCTGAGCAGAGAGCCCGATGTGGGGCTCGATCCCAGGACCCTGAGATCATGAACTGAGCCGAAGGCAGAGGCTTAACCCACTGAGCCACCCAGGCACCCCTATATATCATGTTTTCAGAGAAACAAGAAAGAGAAGATAATGTACCCATGAAACACAAAAGATGCTATAAAAACAAGTACTTATAGAACAGAAAAGAGTTCTTACAAATTAAAAATGAGAAGTTTTTAAACACAAATTTCAGTAGAATGGAATTTAAAATTGAGAATATCAGCCAGAAAATAGAACAAGGAAACAATACAAAGGTCAAAGGAGAGAAAAAGAAAGAAAACAAGAGGCTCAATCCAGGGGACAGCTGACTTAAAGGCAATGCAAAAGCTGAAGGAAAGAGGAACAATTTATTGTAAAAAAATGTAACAAAATTTCCCAGCACTAAAGTCTATGCATTACATACAATAAATGACTATCACATTCTTATGAAATTTCAGAATACCAGGGATAAAAAGAAGATCTGAAACTCTTATAAAATTTAAAACAAAACAAAACAGACTACATACAAAGAATGGGGGTAAGAAGAGTATTTAACTTCTCAAAAGTTAACACTGGAAGCTATAAGATAATGTTTTCAATATTCTGAGGAAGATGATTTTCAACCCAGGATTAAACATCTCAGCAAATGATCAGCATTCACAATGGATTAATGCTAGCGGCAGACATTGCTGCCCACATGCTGAGGAAATTAACAGAGGCTGTGCTCTGCCAAATGGAGGGGAAAAAAACAAGAAAGAGGATAAAGAGGAAAAGCCCTACCAAGGAGAATCATAAAGAAAGGCCCTGGGACAACAGATGTCCTGTGGTAACCAAGCTGCCTTGGGAGTGGAGAGACAGAAGGGAGGAAGGTCTCGGGGGAAAAACATTATCTGAATTATTAGGAGCATTCAACAGTGACCAATAGTATTCTGAAGAGTTTCAATCTATGTGTGAGTGAGGTTAGTGGAGAGATAAGAGAAGGACATTTTCATGTACCACAACAGGAAATCAAAAAAGAATTTTGAATCAGATGAATCAAGAACAAGCAGTTAAAAAAAAAGGAGCATTTATAATTTCGGAGGGCACCAGAAAGGAGGTAAAATATTTAAAGTGGTTCACTCTCTCTGGACGCTGGTCTGGAAGATGAAGGGCAGAACCAGGCTGCTGCTGCTGCTTCTTTTTTTTTTTTTTTTTTTTTAAGATTTATTTATTTAACAGACAGATTACAAGTAGGCAGAGAGGCAGGCAGACTGAGAGAGGAGGAAGCAGGCTCCCCGCCGAGCAGAGAACTCGATGTGGGGCTCGATCCTAGGACCCTGGGATCATGACCTGAGCCGAAGGCAGAGGCTTTAACCCCTGAGCCACCCAGGCGCCCCAGGCTGCTGCTTCTTGTGAGAAGTCATTGTTAGCATTATTTTCTTCTTAAGATTTTATTTTTTAAGTAATCTCTACACCCAACGTGGGGCTTGAACTGAAAACCCCAAGGTCAAGAGTTGTGTGCTCCACCGACTGAACGAGCCAGGCACCCCTGTTATTTAGCATTATTTTTTTAAATTTTTAAACCACTTGAATGAATTGCCTTTATAAAATAAAACTGATGCTAAAATAAAAGCTCCTAAAAAATAAAACAAAGATTTACTAACCTTTTGTCTCAGTTTATGTGTATCACTAGAAATGGATTCAATCACATATGGCATCTCAATGGACATACTTAAAGAGAAGCTACAAAAAAGAAGAAAAAGTCTATGATCTTAAATATTAAACAAATACTTGTCATTTTACAGAATTTTAAGTAATATTTGAAACCATAAAACTAATATCAATTGAATGTCTAAAGAGGTTTTAAATTTTTGGTACTAACCTTTGTTTTGTTCCTATTTTCTCTATATAAATCTTCTCTACTGTATCCTGTTAAAAGAAAAAAATATATGTATAACTAAGTATCTACTAAGTTTCACAATGAGAACTCTAAGCTGAATGTAATGTTACCAAGACTACAATCTATAGCAGCAACAAGACAACAGTCTCACTTCCCAGTACTGAGACACAGAACATTTGATCATGGAATGATAGTAACTTCTAAAATGCAACTGATATCAGGGATAATTTATTAACCAATTTAACAGAGATTTTCAACTATACATATGTCTATATGTCTGTACACACACACACACATATATACATCATACCTCTATATGCATACACACACACACACACACACACACAAACACAAAATTTATATAAATACACACAAAGTAGAAACAAACTGTTACCAGGTAGTTTTGTTCTACAATCTCTGGCAATGGAATTAAGGATTGTTGAAATTTTCCTCTTTGGTTTATTTGCATTCTTTATGCTTATCTAAATTCCTCATAATGAACATGTAGTACAGACACAAAATTTTTTTAATTGACTGAACAGAATAAAAATATTACACCTATTGAGCATAACTGTGTCTTTATTCTTTTCATTTTACAAACATCACATGTATCTAAATGCATAAATGGCATTAAATTGACTTCATGCCAGAAAGATTAGATTTTTTTCATGTATTATTATTACTATTTCTTTTTTTAGAGAGGGGGAGAGAGAGAGAGAAGCATGGGAGGAGCGAATGAGGGAAAGAGAGAATCTTAAGCAGGCTCCACACCCTGCATGGAGCCCAACTCAGGGCTTGATCTCACAACCCTGAGATCATGGACCTGGGCCCAAATCAAGAGTAAGATGCTTAACCAACTAAGCCACGCAGGTACCCCTGGAAAGATTAGCTTATTTTAGATATTTTTAAATTCCCTATCAATAAATGACCAAAAAAACTTCTTTAAAACTTTCTAAGCATACGAACCTGAATGTTTTCATTCAAAACTTTGTCCTGTTGCCAGGGTGCCACAGCAGCAGGCATGAAGAAGACAGCCCTGTTGCCTTGGATGCTGAGTTCTGTGATGTAGGTAACTTTGATAAGGACCTTAGCCTTAGGGGGTAGATTTCCAACACTAACAGTAAAAACATCCTGAAATAGAAACACATGACTCATCTTTCTCCTCAAAAGGACAACCATTCTAGGCTAGTTAATCCCTCCTATTACATGAGCCACTTAAATTATAATCTACCAGACCCTTCCTCAGAAAATAAGCATAGACCCTACAAGACGAATGGGCATGGGCAGCGCTAAAGGAGAATCCTGGAGCGGGTCAGCAGGGGTGGGGATGGCATGACGTCTACAGGGAGGTAGAAGGAAAGGAGGCCCTTTGGGAGCAGGACCTTGCCCTGACTGGTGAGTGTCACATCTGTCCTCTACACCAGAGGCCCTGCATGCAGGGCTCTGCTGCACAGACCGCCTCCACATAGCCCCTTCTTGAAGAAGCTGTAGCCTCTCTGACCTCCACAGCATCTAGCAGCAATTCTACCAGTGACTGTAAAGCTAGAACAGTTTCACTAACTTGTTCCTCACTTTATTCCTTTGCCCTGCAGTTTGTGTATCATTTTATCTTTTTTTTTTTTTTAAAGATTTTATTTGTTTATTTGACAGACAGAGATCATGAGTAAGCAGAGAGGCAGGAAGAGAGAGAGAGGGGGAAGCTGGCTCTCCAATGAGCAGAGAGCCCGATGCGGGTCTCGATCCCAGGACCCTGAGATCATGACCTGAGCCAAAGGCAGAGGCTTTAACCCACTGAGCCACCCAGGTGCCCCAATTATTTTATCTTTTAGAAAAAGTATTTCACTTCCTTTTAAAGAGGAATTATAAGCACTACATATAGGGATAAGCTCATGACTGGCTAGGGCAGAAAAAAAGAGAGGCTAGATCTATTTTTTCTGATACCTACACAGAGAAACTCTTAACACCCCATGCATATCTTCCTATCCAGTTGGCTGCAATGCCATGAAATTTAGTATGTTTGGGAACATATAATACAAATGATTAATTTAGATTTCAGGCATAAATGATTACTTTTGACATCAAGGACATCCATTTGCAAGAAGATCCAATAAAGAAATGGATTCCAGTGAAGGGATAAACAGTGAAGAGGTAATTATTGAATAGTTCACAGTGCTTGTCCTTATAAGAAGTGCATAATAGCCTGGGTCTTATTTGAGACACTGACACATAATAGTGTGGATTTGCAGTTCCATTTCTGTGTAGGACACAGATGCAAGATGTCACTTCTGTTCAAGCCGGATAATTCACAAAACTGTAACTTGCTTGACCTGCCAGAAAGCTGAGTTGCAAGGCAGCCAAGCGAACTCAATTCCAAAGGGTTAACAAGCCCCTCTGAGGAGAGGTGAGGCATAGGAGCTGTGGGGATTCCCCTATGGGCTCCCAGGGGGCTAGCATCTTGGCGCATATGTGGGGACTCATGTAGGTGAAGAGTGTGGGAAGCACCATTTGGTGCAAGACACTTTGTCCTCCTTTGTGATATAATGCGGTTTGAAACGTTAGGTGTCCCTACATAATTTTCAAACACAAATCATTTTCACCTCAGTCCCTTGGATGTCTAAAGCCACTTTGCTAGTCTTCTGAGAGTTGGGAACATCATATATATAATATATGTAACATATATACATTACATATATTATAAATTATAACAGTAATATACATTATGTTTTATATGCACAAAAATATAATGTTCCCAAGTATAGAATAATATTATTTTATATGTATATATATGAGTATGTGTGTGCATATATATATAAAATGTTCCCAACTATTAGAAGTCTAGCAAGTAGAGAATATATATTTATATATTAAATATATAACACATATGTAACAATATATAATATCTGTAATACATTATATAATTACATTATTAATATAATATATTTTAGAGTGAGGACATTATAGTTGCTGGATCGCAAAATACATTCTGGGGTACCTAAAGGCATTGGTTAGCAATGGTTCTGACCAGACTTTATCCACAGGTAATATCCTTTGTGAAGACTGTTTTCCTGTGGATCTTTTTCTTAGGGAAATATTATCAAGGAGGAAATATGCCAACCAATTCTTTTATGACGATAACCTCACACTGTTAAGTGTCAGCCTATGAAATAAACCTCAGACTTTTAAATATACACTTTGGCCAGGAGTAGCATTATTAACTGTTTAACAAGGACCTCTTCCTTGCTTACTTCCATTTTATCTTATATGTAAAAAGCAATCATTTGTCCTTTAACTCTGTATTAATCTTTCATAACCCCCCCCCAACATTAAGTTTTCACAATGCTATGGCAATGTGGCATTCTCAGAGGTAGTATCTGAGGCACGTGGACCTGTTCTCAAAAACAACTAAATGTCTATGCTGGAGACAATGATTACAAACAGCACACAATCTAGTATCTGCCAAAGGCATATTTAAAGCATCTTATATTTAAGAAAAGAAATCTAGTGGACATGATAGCTGTCCCTTCTTTCAGATTTTCCGTATTTTATCCCTATGAAAGCAATTAATCAGAAAGAAACGAATCTGGACCTACCTCAGGACCCTGTAGAAAACTCTTCCTGGGATATGACTTGGTGAAAACTGGATAAATTGTTAGTTAAGCCTAGTCCTAGGACAAATGTATATGTAGTGCACCCTTGAATGAGGTTGCTGATACCTGTGCAGCCAAAAATCCACTTATAACTTTTGACTCCCTAAAAATTTAACTATTAATAGCCTACTATTGACTGGATGCCTTACTGATAACATAAACAGTCAATTACCAATTACTTTTTATGTTAGATGTTATATACTAAAATCTTACAATGAAGTAAACAGGAGAAAAGAAAATCATAAGAAAGACAAAATACATTTACAGTGCTATATTGTATATTTAACAACAACAAAAAATCCCCTACAAGTGGATCTATGCAGTTCAAAACTGTGTTGCTCAAGGGTCAACTGTATATTATACTCTCTTATCAGAAGATGAAGATTAGGGGCACCTGGGTGGCTCAGTGGGTTAAAGCCTCTGCCTTCGGCTCAGGTCGTGATCCCAGGGTCCTGGGATTGAGCCCCACATTGGGCTCTCTGCTCTGCGGGGAGCCTGCTTCCTCCTCTCTCACTGCCTGCCTCTCTGCCTAGTTGTGATTTCTCTCTGTCAAATAAATAAAATATTAAAAAAAAAAAAGAAGATGAAGATTATGTACCCCCAAATGTTTTCTTTTTGTTGTCACTTCTGGGAAACTCAGTTCCCAAGGTCAGAAGTAGGTCTTCTTATTTGTTTGGCAATACCGACACCATTTCCTCCTACCTTTAGCTAAGTTGGATGGTTCTGACCAGGTAGACCTCTGCTTGCTAATAGTAAGTTAAACTCTAGGTCTAAAATAGCAGAAATTATCCAAGTTTCTACTGTGGACTTCATGTTTCAAGTCGTATTCCAACTCCTCCTCCCTACTGATAAGTGTGCTAGACTAAGGGATAAATCAAGCCATACAGGTGCATCCTGATCCATCAAGTACGCGCCATGGCCCTGAGTGATGGCTTCTCTGTATTCATGGTGGGCGGCTTCCTTCTCTTTAACCTGGAAAAGATTATTTTTATACCAGTCGTGGTATGAATAATGATTTCAGACTTTAACAAGAAAAACTGCAGCAATGTTTATTAAAACCTAGGTAAAACCCAGAAAACTAAGAGCCTAAGGTGAATGGAAACTTACATAAAGTATATTAAAATGTACTCATCTAGTAAGAATTTGAAACAGAAAAGGCCAACTAAAGAGAAATCTCTTTAATTTGTTGGGACCATATTTCAGAGTCAATAGTGAAAAAAAAAAAGTTTGATTGGGACTTTATGTTGAACAAAAATAGTAAGTTAAGTTTACCTTACATTTAACAAAATGCGTTATTATTGCAACTGTAGGCTAATCCTTAGAATAAACAAAGAATGTATCACTTGTTATTTCTTTTGGTACAAGTTTTCTTAAAAAGTTAACAATAGTAGTCATCGCATCAATTTGGCTGTTACAACAGGATGCAAAGGATCAGTTTTTTGCAAAATTATAGAAAGTCTTCACCAATTTTCCATGGTGCCTCTCTTAAACTTTTGATATTGAAATTGTTCTGTTTCAAAGTGCTAGGCAAAGAATTTAAAAGGCATTGACTGATGAACACTGGACAGGTAGGGACAGAAAATGGTTAATCAGGGAGGGATGTTTAAATGGAACCCAACTGTATAAATGCTTGGTTCTTCAAAGACTATTTCTGTTTTATGATAAGGCTGCTATTCAACCTTATAGCTATGGGAATTCAGGTGAGGAAGATCTGGTAAATGGGAAACTGACCTGAAACCAAAGAGCAGTCACAGTGCATTTTCTCCCCTTACCTCTCCTACTATGTGCTTCCCATTGATGAATGCTTCAAAGCCACACACAGCTGCCTTCTCATCCAAAGGAAAAATATATCTTGCCTCAATAGGCACAGAACTTTGATTGGTATATGTCTGAAAAACAATGACCTGAAGAAGAAAAAAAAAACACCATATACTTGATGAAACCATATGGAACAACATTTGTAAGAACAACTATTAATGAACATTATTATGCATATTTTCTTTAAATTCCTTGAATTTTTATCATGTCTCTCAAATTCCCAACCCTTAGGACTTAGAGCATTCTTTGACTGGTATGTAGAGTCCATGTCACATTATAAAGTGTACCAGCTACAGTTTCAGGTAATTCATACACCCTTGGCTGGAATAAAAGTCACTAGTATTACAATATTACAAACATTCCCTTAACAGAAGCAATGCAGCTTTCGTTAAGATGACAACAAGAAAGCCTCTTTATGTGTGGTCTTGAGCCCTCCTTGGTGTCACGTGACCGAACATTATTCCAGAATAGTTCTTTTTTTTTTTTAACATTTTATTTATTTATTTGACAGACAGAGACCACAACTAGGAAGAGAGACAAGCAGAGAGAGAGGAGGAAGCAGGCTCCCTGCGGACCAGAGAGCCCAATGTGGGGCTCGATCCCAGGACCATGGAATCATGACCTGAACTGAAGGCAGAGGCTTTAACCCAATGAGCCACCTAGGCACCCCCAGAATAGTTCTTTTTTTTTTTTTTAAAGATTTTATTTATTTATTTATGTGACAGAGAGAAATCACAAGCAGGCAGAGAGAGAAGGGGAAGCAGGCTCCCTGCCAAGCAGAGAGCCCAATGCAGGACTCCACCCCAGGACCCTGAGATCATGACCTGAGCCGAAGGCAGCAGCTTAACCCACTGAGCCCTCCAGGAGCCGCCCAGAATAGTTCTTATACCTGTTCTGTTTTCAGGTCTTGGCATTTCCCTCCTTTACCTCTCTGTATGTAGCCCTCCACAGCTCTTTCCATCTATCCTCACCTCTTCCTGTCTAGTCGGCTCCTGAATCAACTCTTTTCCACTCCTACCTGTTGTCTCTGTTCTTATCAGATTCATTTTACTAATGGACTGTGTTTATCACATCACTCACTTCCGTAAGAAAAGTCCAGTCTTTAAACAATTGAAAATTACAGGGGGAGGAGTCAAGATGGTGGAGAAGTAGCAGGCTGAGACTACATCAGGTAGCAGGAGATCATCTTGATAGCTTATCTAAACATTGTAAACACCTACAAATCCAACAGGAGAAGAAGAACAGCAATTCTAGAAACAGAAAATCAACCACTTTCTGAAAGGTAGGACTGGTAGAGAAGTGACTCTAAAACGACGAGAAGATAGACCGCGGGGGAGGGACCGGCTCCCGGCAAGCGGCGGAGCTACGGAGTGCAAAATCAGGACTTTTAAAAGTCTGTTCCACTGAGGGACATTGCTCCAGAGGCTAAACCGGGGTGAAGCCCACGCGGGGTCAGCGTGGCCCCAGGTCCCACAGGGTCACAGAAGGATCGGGGGTATCGGAGTGTCGCAGAGCTCGCAGAGCTCGCAGGTGTTAGAACGGAGAAGCAGGCTACAGAGACTGAACTCTCAGCTCGGTGTTACCTTGAACTGGTCGCGGGCTGGGTGAGCTCGGAGCGCGGCTGGAGGCTGGGGATATGGGAGTGATTGGGTGCTGTCCTCTGGGGGTGCAATGAGGAGTAGGGCCCCCGGCTCTCGGCTCCTCCGGGCCAGAGACTAGGAGGCCGCCATTTTCATTCCCGTCCTCCGGAACTCTACGGAAAGCGTTCAGGGAACAGAAGCTCCCAAAAGCAAACCCGAATGGATTACATAGTCCGGCCCCCGGTAAGGGCGGGGCAAAGACACTTGAGAGTCACTACAACAGGCCCCTCCCCCAGAAGATCAACAAAATATCCAGCAAGGATGAAGTTCATCTATCAAGGAAAGCAGGTTCAATACCTAAGACAGCAGCGGAATTCCAGAGGAGGAGAAAGCAAAGCACAAAACTCATGGCTTTCTCCCCATGATTCTTTAGTCTTTTTTTCAATTTTTTTTCTTTCTTTTTACTACTCCTGCTAAATTTTTAAAAACTTTTACCCTTTTCTTTTTTAACATTTTTTGACTATCTAAAATATATATTTTTTCTTTCTTTTTTATATTCTTTCTTGATTTGTTTTATTTTTTAAATTTTTTTCTTTTTTTTTTCTGAACCTCTTTTTATCCCCTTTCTCCCCCCCCCCAACAATTTGGGGTCTCTTCTGATTTGGTTACAGCACATTTTTCTGCGGTCTTTGCCACCCTTTTAGTATTTTATTTGATCCTTCATATCCTCTTATCTGGACAAAATGACAAAGCGGAAAAAATCACCGCAAACAAAAGAACAAGAGGCAATACCGAAGGCTAGGGACCTAATCAACACAGACATTGGTAATATGTCAGATCAAGAGTTCAGAATGACAATTCTGAACGTTCTAGCCAGGCTCGAAAAAGGCATGGAAGATATTAGAGAAACCCTCTCTGGAGATATAAAAGCCCTTTCTGGAGAAATTAAAGAACTAAAATCTAACCAAGTTGAAATCAAAAAAGCTATTAATGAGGTGCAATCAAAAATGGAGGCTCTCACTGCTAGGATCAATGAGGCAGAAGAAAGAATTAGTGATATAGAAGACCAAATGACAGAGAATAAAGAAGCCGAGCAAAAGAGGGACAAACAGCTACTGGACCACGAGGGGAGAATTCGAGAGATAAGTGACACCATAAGATGAAACAACATTAGAATAATTGGGATTCCAGAAGAAGAAGAGAGAGGGGAGCAGAAGGTCTATTGGAGAGAATTATTGGAGAGAATTTCCCTAATATGGCAAAGGGAACAAGCATCAAAATCCAGGAGATGCAGAGAACCCCCCTCAAAGTCAACAAGAATAGGGCCACACCCCGTCACCTAATAGTAAAATTTACAAGTCTTAGTGACAAAGAGAAAATCCTGAAAGCAGCCTGGGAAAAGAAGTCTATAACATACAATGGTAAAAATATTAGATTGGCAGCAGACTTATCCACAGAGACCTGGCAGGCCAGAAAGAGCTGGCATGATATATTCAGAGCACTAAATGAGAAAAACATGCAGCCAAGAATACTCTATCCAGCTAGGCTATCATTGAAAATAGAAGGAGAGATAAAAAGCTTCCAGGACAAACAAAAACTGAAAGAATTTGCAAACACCAAACCAGCTCTACAGGAAATATTGAAAGGGGTCCTCTAAGCAAAGAGAGAGCCTAAAAGTAGTAGCTCAGAAAGGAACAGAGACAATATACAGTAATAGTCACCTTACAAGCTAATAATGGCACTAAATTCATATTTCTTAATAGTTACCCTGAATGTTAATGGGCTAAATGCCCCAATCAAAAGACACAGGGTATCAGAATGGATGAAAAAACAAAACCCATCTATAATTTGCCTACAAGAAACTCATTTTAGATGCGAAGACACCTCCAGATTTAAAGTGAGGGGTGCAAAACAATTTACCATACTAATGGGCATCAGAAGAAAGCTGGGGTGGCAATCCTTATATCAGATCAATTAGATTTTAAGCCAAAGACTATAATAAGAGAGGAGGAAGGACACTATATCATACTCAAAGGGTCTGTCCAAAAAGAAGATCTAACAATTTTAAATATCTATGCCCCTAACATGGGAGCAGCCAACTATATAAACCAATTAATAACAAAATCAAAGAAACACATCAATAATAATACAATAATAGTAGGGGACTTTAACACTCCCGTCACTGAAATGGACAGATCATCCAAGCAAAAGATCAACAAGGAAATAAAGGTCTTAAATGACACACTGGACTAGATGGACATCACAGATATATTCAGAACATTTCATCCCAAAGCAATAGAATACACATTCTTCTCTAGTGCACATGGAACATTCTCCAGAATAGATCACATCCTGGGTCACAAATCAGGTCTCAATCGGTATCAAAAGATTGGGATCATTCCCTGCATATTTTCAGACCACAACGCTCTGAAGCTAGAACTCAATCACAAGAGGAAAGCTGGAAAGAACCCAAATACATGGAGACTAAACAGCATCCTTCTAAAGAATGAATGGGTCAACCAGGAAATTAAAGAAGAATTGAAAAAATTCATGGAAACAAATGATAATGAAAACACAACGGTTCAAAATCTGTGGGACACAGTAAAGGCAGTCCTGAGAGGAAAATATATAGCGGTACAAGACTTTCTCAAGAAAGAAGAAAGGTCTCAAGTACACAACCTAACCCTACACCTAAAGGAGCTGGAGAAAGAACAAGAAAGAAACTCTAAACCCAGCAGGAGAAGAGAAATCATAAAGATCAGAGCAGAAATCAATGAAATAGAAACCAAAAAAACAATAGAAAAAAGCAATGAAACTAGGAGCTGGTTCTTTGAAAGAATCAATATGATTGATAAACCCCTGGCCAGACCTCTCAAAAAGAAAAGAGAAAGGACCCAAATAAATTAAATCATGAATGAAAGAGGAGAGATCACAACTAACACCAAAGAAATACAGACAATTATAAGAACATACTATGAGCAACTCTACGCCAACAAATTGGACAATCTGGAAGAAATGGATGCATTCCTAGAGACATATAAACTACCACAACTGAACCAGGAAGAAATAGAAAACCTGAACAGGCCCATAACCAGTAAGGAGATTGAAACAGTCATCAAAAATCTCCAAACAAACAAAAGCCCAGGGCCAGACGGCTTCCCAGGGGAATTCTACCAAACATTTAAAGAAGAACTAATTCCTATTCTCCTGAAACTGTTCCAAAAAATAGAAATGGAAGGAAAACTTCCAAACTCATTTTATGAGGCCAGCATCACCTTGATCCCAAAACCAGACAAGGATCCCACCAAAAAAGAGAACTACAGACCAATATCCTTGATGAACACAGATGCAAAAATTCTCACCAAAATACTAGCCAATAGGATTCAACAGTACATTAAAAGGATTATTCACCACAATCAAGTGGGATTTATTCCAGGGCTGCAGGGTTGGTTCAACATCCGCAAATCAATCAATGTGATGGAACACATTAATAAAAGCAAGAACAAGAACCATATGATACTCTCAATAGATGCTGAAAAAGCATTTGACAAAGTACAGCATCTCTTCCTGATCAAAACTCTTCAAAGTGTAGGAATAGAGGGCACATACCTCAATATTATCAAAGCCATCTATGAAAAACCCACCGCAAATATCATTCTCAATGGAGAAAAACTGAAAGCTTTTCCTCTAAGGTCAGGAACACGGCAGGGATGTCCATTATCATCACTGCTATTCAAAATAGTACTAGAAGTCCTAGCCTCAGCAATCAGACAACAAAAAGAAATTAAAGGCATCTAAATTGGCAAATAAGTAGTCAAACTATCACTCTTCGCAGATGATATGATACGATATGTGGAAAACCCAAAAGACTCCACTCCAAAACTGCTAGAACTGGTACAGGAATTCAGTAAAGTGTCAGGATATAAAATCAATGCACAGAAATCAGTTGCATTTCTGTACACCAACAACAAGACAGAAGAAAGAGAAATTAAGGAGTCAATCCCATTTACAATTGCACCCAAAACTATAAGATACCTAGGAATAAACCTAACCAAAGAGGCTAAGAATCTATACGCAGAAAACTATAAAGTACTCATGAAAGAAACTGAGGAAGACACAAAGAAATGGAAAAATGTTCCATGCTCCTGGATTGGAAGAATAAATATTGTGAAAATGTCTATGCTACCTAAAGCAATCTACACATTTAATGCAATCCCTATCAAAATACCATCCATTTTTTTCAAAGAAATGGAACAAATAATCCTCAAATTTATATGGAACCAGAAGAGACCTCGAATTGCCAAAGGAGTATTGAAAAAGAAAGCCAAGGTTGGTGGCATCACAATTCCGGACTTCAAGCTCTATGACAAAGCTGTCATCATCAAGACAGCATGGTACTGGCACAAAAACAGACACATAGATCAATGGAACAGAATAGAGAGCCCAGAAATAGACCCTCAACTCTATGGTCAACTAATCTTCGACAAAGCAGGAAAGAATGTCCAATGGAAAAAAGACAGCCTCTTCAATAAATGGTGCTGGGAAAATTGGACAGCCACATGCAGAAAAATGAAATTGGACCACTTCCTTACACCACACATGAAAATAGACTCCAAATGGATGAAGGACCTCAATGTGAGAAAGGAATCCATCAAAATCCTTGAGGAGAACATGGGCAGCAACCTCTTCGACCTCAGCCACAGCAACTTCTTCCTAGGAACATCGCCAAAACATGGGAAGCAAGGGCAAAAATGAACTATTGGGACTTCATCAAGATCAAAAGCTTTTGCACAGCAAAGGAAACAGTTAACTAAACCAAAAGACAACTGACAGAATGGGAGAAGATATTTGCAAATGATATATCAGATAAAGGGCTAGTATCCAAAATTTATAAGGAACTTAGCAAGCTCAACACCCAAAGAACAAACAATCCAATCAAGAAATGGGCAGAGGACATGAACAGACATTTCTGCAAAGAAGACATCCAAATGGCCAACAGACACATGAAAAAGTGCTCCACGTCACTCAGCATCAGGGAAATACAAATCAAAACCACAATGAGATGTCACCTCACACCAGTCAGAATGGCTAAAATTAACAAGTCAGCAAATGACAGATGCTGGCGAGGATGCGGAGAAAGGGGAACCCTCCTCCACTGTTGGTGGGAATGCAAGCTGGTGCAACCATTCTGGAAAACAGTATGGAGGTTCCTCAAAGTGTTGAAAATAGAACTACCCTATGACCCAGCAATTGCACTACTGGGTATTTACCCTAAAGATACAGACGTAGTGATCCGAAGGGGCACGTGTACCCGAATGTTTATAGCAGCAATGTCTACAATAGCCAAACTATGGAAAGAACCTAGATGTCCATCAACAGATGAATGGATAAAGAAGATGTGGTATATATATACAATGGAATACTATGCAGCCATCAAAAGAAATGAAATCTTGCCATTTGCGACAACGTGGATGGAACTAGAGGGTATCATGCTTAGTGAAATAAGTCAATCGGAGAAAGACAACTATTATATGATCTCCCTGATATGAGGACCTGGAGATGCAACAAGGGGGGTTAGGGGGATAGGAGAAGAATAAATGAAACAAGATGGGATTGGGAGGGAGACAAACCATAAATGACTCTTAATCTCACAAAACAAACTGGGGGTTGCTGGGGGGAGGTGGGGTTGGGAGAGGGGGAGGGGGTTATGGACATTGGGGACGGTATGTGCTATCGTGAGTGCTGTGAAGTGTGTAAACCTGGCGATTCACAGACTTGTACCCCTGGGAATAAAAATACATTATATGTTTATTAAAAAAAAAATTGGAAGTGGAGGCGAACCATAAGAGACTATGGACTCTGAAGAACAACCTGAGGGTTTTGAAGGTGCGGGGGTGGGAGTTTGGGGGAACCAGGTGGTGGGTAATAGGGAGGGCACGTATTGCATGGAGCACTGGTGTTGTGCAAAAACAATGAATACTGTTACGCTGAAAAAAATAAATAAATGTATAAAAAAAAACAATTGAAAATTACAAAAAACCCCCACAAAAATGCAGGACATATAATAAACAATAACATTTTAAACATGTGGCACTAATAAGGAAAAAAAATTAGCTATTTGTCATCAATAATCTCTGGGAAGAGCCTGAAATGAAAAACAAAAGCTATAAAGAAAACAAACTTATTCCATAATGCTGTCTACAACTGGATTTATAGTAAGCTGCGTTGCCCTTAGTGTATGTGCTGCACCAGAGGAAAAAATTTTAAGGGGCATATATTTAAACAACTTGACTCTCTTCAAATCAGCAGGTCAGGGGCGCCTGGGTGGCTCAGTTGGTTAATCGACTGCCTTCAGCTCAGGTCATGATCCCAGAGTCCTGGGATTGAGTCCCGCATCGGGCTCCCTGCTCCTTGGAGAGTCTGCTTCTCCATCTGACTTTCTCCCGTCTCATGCTCTCTCTCAAATAAGTAAAAAATTAAAAAAAAAAAAAAAATCAGCAGGTCAGCACCTTTCAGGGGATCAAATCTCTCATAGTTCTGCAAACAAAGGCCTCATTGGCTGGTGCAGCCACCCACTCACCAGACTCACCCTGAAACTGGAGGCTGGCCATGGCCCTGAATTGATCCTGTAGGATCTTAGAGTTTCTTGGGTGTCTGGGTGATATGAGCCATCATAAAAGGTCAGAGAGCAACAGGCAAAGAGCCATGCAGATTGCTGACTAGGAGGATATCACGCATGTTCCCCGTGCATAGAACTCCCTTCATTTCTCTCTTGGATATTCAATTTTACCAAACCCCTCAAGGGCACGTATGCTTGACCTGTAACAGCCAGGTAGGGTCACTGTCTAATTGTCCTTTGGTTTGGGTTCATGTTTTCATTCTGCCCTGTGGATGCCCTGCCTACATCTAGTTAGCAGGTCTGTCTTTGCACAGGAGTTCCCAGGGGTCCGGTCTATGTCAGCTTCACTCTTTCTGTATATCACATGGTATGACTGGGCACTCAGAAAGCAAGACATTTTAGGTAATGATGATAGAAGTATTTTTATTAGAACTTAGAAGAGAAGCTAATATACTGTACTAATTTTGGATGTCTTTATTTTCCACCCTCAGATGAAACCACTATTTTAGTTTAGTTATTAAACTAAAAACACTAAACTCATTCCAAGAAAAGTCTAGTATGTGAGCTATGAATATACAAGTCCTTGTTGCTGGGCCTCTGTTTGGATTCTCAATGACAATCTCCAAGCCAGCTGTCTAATCACAAATTAGTGAAAAATTCACTGCTAAATCATGAGTTATTTTTCCAGAAAAGTTACCAATAGAAAAAGCTTCATCAGGTTTAAAATATCAAATGATGCAAGTTATCTAATCCAAAGTAATATACAGAGGATGTATGCTTCTCTTTGCAACACACTCATTCGTTTTTTATCTATATCTGTGAAAAAACGCCCTACATCATTTACATTCATTGTATTTAATAGCCACATGCTAACCGGCAGATATTATTGTTTCCATTTTACATTTAAGGAAACTGAGGCACAAAGAAGTTAAATGCTTTTTCCGAGGTCGCCGAGCTAGAAAAAAATGAGCAAGAATTCAAAGCTAAGCCTCCAAACTCTAAATTCTCTGCCTTATACAATGCATCCCAGGTTGCACTACTGCACAGTAGTTAAAGAGGCTGGACTTGAGAATCAGAATGATCAGGGTTCAAATCTCTGCTTTATCATGTTGTTCAATGTCCCCATACATCAGCTTCCTCATCTAAACAACGGGCATAATCACAGCATTCACCTCATAGGGTTTTAGGAGAATTAAATATAGCATGTGAAAAACTCAATCCATGGCCTGATTCATAAGAAGTGGTAACCGCTATGGTCACAGTTCCTAGGTGGCTCCAAAGAGATTAGCATGGGTTGAACATTTACTATGAGTCCACATAAGGGTCTTCCCAAAGTCTATGTTGTCTCCCTGAGCTATTCAGTGATGTGGGTATGGATCAGAGTGGGCCCGGAAGTGCAAACAGAGTGGGCCATATGCAAACTGATCAGATATCATGGCATGCCCTGTCCCACCCAGGATACCCCATTTCCCCAGTTCAAGGTGACCACTACAATTAATCTGATTTCCCTCTGAAGAGGGAGGAATATCACAATACTGGACTCAGATGTTCTTATTTTTCTAAGAGGTCTTTATAGTTGGTCATTGCAGTCTTCAGTGTTTAGGAACGAAAGATGAGGTTAAATCTTAGAAAACAGAGAGCCTTTACAGTACACTGGCAGCCTGCCTGCATGTGTGTCCATGAACTCTACTTTCTGTTCTGTGACCACAGCTGCACCAGCTGCATGCTTCTGGCTGAGGCCAAGCACTGCACTTGAGTATTGGCTCTCCCCATCTCCCCCTCACAGAACAGTGCATCTCAAGCAAGTCCCCTCTGTGATACTGTGATTTACAATAAATATTTATTTTGGTCTTTGCACCTGTTTCTGGCACAGAGCTCCCCAAACCCTCAGAATTTCCTAAGTGATAAGAACAATGTAGATTTCTTGGTGTTCATAACAGACCCCTTTCAACCATACCTGAGTTTATGTCAAAGAGGTGACTTTGACAAGTACCTAGGGATGGGGACTGGTTGCCACGGGGATTAAAGGTTGGAACTGCCAGCCCCTCCCTCAGACCTCAGAGGAAGGGAGAGAGGCTGGAGATTGAGTTCAATCACTGATGGCCAATGATTTAATAATCAACCATGCCTGTATTAACCCAAAAAGACAGGCTTCAGAGAGGTCCAGGCTGGTGAACACATGGAGAGTCAGGGCGAGTGGCATGCCTGAATCAGGCAGGGAAGCTCTGTGCCCCTTTCCACACACTTTGCCCTACACATTTCTTCAGGTGGCTTTTCCTCAGGTGTATTCTTCTGTAATAACTATTAATGTTGCAAATAAAATGTTTCCCTGAGTTCTTTGAGCCACTCCAGCAAATCAGTCTAACATGAGGAAGGGGTCTTTGGAACCTCCGATCTACAGTTAGTCAGCCAGAGCCCCTGCCACTGGCTTCTGAAGTGGTAGCAGGAAAGAAGAGGAGACAAAACCCCTGACCTCTAGGATCAGACACTATCTCCAGGTGGACAGTGTCAGAATTAGTTACCACTTCATGGTATGAACACACCCACTACCCATTCCCTCTACTGAATCCTGTTTTTCCCTCTTGTACTGGCTCACACACATGCTATGATTTCTTTCGTCTTAAAAGAAAAAAGAAATCTGATCCCACTTCTCTTCAGCTACTGCCTCATTTTCTCTCCTCTTTCCTCCCATTTTCTCTTGAACTTACTCTAATCAAACTTTTAACCCCACCACTGCATCAAAGTGGTAACCGTCAAGTCACCAGTGATCTCATTGCCAAATCCAATGGTCAGGTCTCTTATTTTATTCTACTTGATCTATCAGATGTCTTCAACAGAGTTATTCCTTCCAGAGACCCTGGCTTCCCGTGTGTGTCTCACTGCTGTAGCCACAGTGGCCTTCTTGATGTCCCTGACCATATCAGGCTTGCTCCACAGGCCTTTGCACATGCTGTTTTCTCCATCTGGAATAAGTGACACCTAGATTTAGTCTCCCTCTCCATCTCCTTCGCTGACCCAGCCTCCTTTGCCTGACCATTACATGTTGGCCTTGTCTTCTCTCTCTGCAAAATTCTCTTGGTGTTTCACAATTAAAGTTTCACACAACTTTAAATAATATCTAAGTGCTGGCAACTCCCCCATTTATGACTCCCATAAGGAGTTAACTCTTCCCTGGACTCTAGACTCAAATGCCTAATTGCCCACTTGGCTTTTGCTTCTGGACATCAGCATCTCACAAGATAGGGCCAAAGATGACCTCCTGATAGTCCTCCCAACCTAGCCCTCCTACCACTTCCCCATTCCAGGATGTGCAAACTTGATTGATTGTTCTAGATGCTCAGGCCAAAAACCTTGGTGTCATCCTTGATTCCTGATTTTCTCTTATGTTCCATATCCATCAGCAAATATTATTGATTTTACCTTCAATCCTTTGCCAGACCCAATCATTTCTTTCCACTCCCACTGCTAACATTTTGGTCCAAGTCACCATCATCCTTGACAGAATTACTTCAATAGTCATGTACATTTGGTGCTATACCATGCTCCCAGATGTCCTTTCAGGACCAAGGCTGCTGAGAGTGTCATCTGCTGAGTCTTTCCCCAGACTGTCCTTAGAAAAAGATGGACCACCTCACTCAAGGTTATGACCTCCCCCCACCCGAGGCAGTCACATCCAGTGACTGGTCCCTCCATAGACACAAAGCCTTGTGCCCTGGCCTCAAGTAAGAACATCTCTGAAGGGCCAGCCCAGCTTCAGAGCTCCTTCTGAGATCATCTCAGGACTCATATGCATCATATGTTAGATGTGTCATAGTTCAATCTCTCCTTTTGCCAGGTCCTGACTCCCTTGTTCTTATAGGTGTTGTTCCTGAGAGCAGTTCCCAACAAGCTTCCTAAAAGCAAATTTCCACCTAGAGTCTGTTTTCCAGACTTGACTTAAGATGTCTCCTAACTGATCCTCTTCAGACTGTTCTTGACATGGTGGCTGGTGTGATCCTGTTAAAACAGGTGAGATCATACCACTTCTCTGCCAAACATCTTCTAGAGGCTTCCATTTCACTCAGAATATAGGACAGTACGTCCCATGTCCTGATGTGAGTTGACCCCCAAACCATCTCTTTGATCTAATATCCTGCCATGCCTCTCCCTTCTATTCTGCTGTAGCCACAGTGGCCTTCTTGATGTCCCTGACCATATCAGGCTTGTTTCACAGGCCTTTGCAGATGCTGTTTTCTCCATCTAGAATAAGTGACACCTAAATTTAGTCTCCACTATTTCCTACGTATCTGTACTCAGATGTCACCTTTCAGTGAGGCCTTTTTGGCCGTCCTATTTAAAAGTTCAAACCCTTCCCCTTCTGTAAAGCTCCTTTCCTGCCTACTTAGATTTTCTTCTTTAGGACCTATCACCATCTAACATATGATACATTTCATTTAGTTATCATGTTTTTTGCCTAGTCCCTCAATAAAATGTATGTTCCATAAGGCAGGTTTTCTTTTGTTCATTGCTAAATGCCTAGAGCATAGAACAGTCCCTGGTATGTAGGAGGTGCTCAATGAATAAACAAATTTTAGAAATGCTATTTTGGGGACACCTGGGTGGCTCCGTGGGTTAAGCCTCTGCTTTTGGCTCAGATCATGATCTCAGGGTCCTGGGATCGAGCCCCGCATCAGGCCCTCTGCTCGGTGGGGAGCCTGCTTCCCCCACTCTCTCTGTCTGCCTGCTTGTGATCTCTCTCTGTCAAATAAATAAATAAAATCTTTAAAAATAAATAAATAAATAAATAAATAAATAAATAAATAAAATCTTAAAAAAAAAAGAAATGCATATTTTATTTAATTCATGCAACTATAATCAGATTGTCATGTATCTGTTCAAAGTATCGTAAAACCACAAAGAACATACCTGGGCTACGAAGTCTATTATTTTCCCCTTGATGTGAACATCCTCAAGGGGAACTGAATTGCCAGAGACATCCTGCAGACCAGACTTGATGTTACTGGAAGGTTTGGTGTCTGTTAACTGATAATCTACACATTAAAAAATTATAATGTTAGCTTTTAAAACCATCCCTGCACTGTTTTTGTTATCTTGTTATTCCTTCTCCTTTCCTTCATACATTATATTTTAGGAAAAATGGACAAGCAGCATTTTATGATTTTCAATAGCCAATGCTGTAAAGTAAGTGAACCCACGTGAGAAAAATGGGGGTAGCCTTCATAATAGACACTCTGCCTTTTTAATCTAGAGACTCTGAGGACTCATCTTGAAACTTTAGAGTTACACAATTACTTGAAAGACATACATTTAAGCATATGCATAAGTTCACACAAGTCTTTAAGAATTTATAAGTGTAGTTTATTCAAGAATCTAGATATCTCCATTCCCTGGCCTGTGATTTTGATTGGTCAGTCACTATTATTTATTGTGCCACAAAAGCATGTCAGACCAATATGAGATCCCTTAGACTTTCAGTCCAACGAACACTAAATCAAACTTCTAATACAGCATATCAAAAAAAAAGTTCCCCCTCTATACCAGGTGGTAGAAAATACACATATAATTAGATATGTAAATATATACTCTCTAGCCAGACATTTCATTTAATGCTCCCAGAGGAAAAAAAGGAGTCATTTTCTTATACATGAAAGTCATACATTTCTGACAAAAAATAATTTGATCACAGTTAAAAATGTTTATGTCTTTTTACAAGGCTATTTATATTTAATATTTATTTAATATTTAATAAATATTATTCATACTATTAAATATTAAACTATTTTAATATTTATCAAATACTATTTAATATTTAATAAATATTAAAATAGTTTGGGCTTACAATTTTCTGAGAATCTATCATCCTCTCATATATTTCTACTTACATATAAGCTGCATATTACAGTTTTGGGAGTATCTTTGCTTAATGCAGATACTGATCTCATTGGCAACACAGAGTAACTAAGGCCCAAAAAGCTTATGCAGTTTGTTTCATATTGCACAGCCTAGTAAGTGGCGAGTTGATACTCGAACCCGAGCTTCCTGATTCTAAAGCTGGGTCCTCTGTCCACTTCACCAATCCCCATTACACTTTTTGTGCTTTGACATCTTAAATTGCTTCAGTAGGTCTTAGCATCGGCTGTCCAGAGGGGCACGAGCTCAACTTAGGCATGTTAACAAAGTAATATGTGATTTTTGAGATCACTGAACCTCTCTCAAGTATCCTAGTTTTTATTTTTACAAAATAAAGAAGGGAATGGAATATCTATATATGAAGTCATAGATACAGTTCCTGAACATGAACATAAATTCATCTAAAAATAAAACGTTTGAGTTCTATAAATATCACATAAAATAGCATTCAAGAAAACTGTCTTACCTTCAACGTTTGAAAAATTTGAAAACTCAGGTCTGTATTCCTCCAATTCAGTAGTGTTACAAGGATGAAAGTCCTTTATTTCATCTCCAAATACACAAAATTTAATAATATATTTCATTTTAATCTGATTGGTTTTATATACAACAAATTCGTCATCCTAGAGCCAACAGAAATGAATAGGTGGGGGGGGGACCTTTATTGGCAAATGTTCTCATAAAAGCAGAATTGCAGGTTTGCTAATTTAGAAAATACTGAATTCAGAGAGTCACAGATATGCAATAATTACTTCAACTTCAGCATATTCAATAAAAACAGGAGCCTCTCTGCCTGTTTCCTGAAATCAATACCTCAAAGTCTGTGGTGACAGTGGCTGTTGCTCGCACCCCATGCACACTGTCATAACCTGGTGGTGCTTCTGACAAGGAGAAGTCTTTTTTGTTCAAGTCCATGCACTTCCCAAGGGCTACATCACAGACGACCAAGAGCCTTGTGCCATCTGTCTCTCCTGCGTGGGAGTACTTAATACTCGTGCTGCATTGGGAAAGGAAGGAATGTGTTTGTAATTTATGGTCATGGCAACAATATTTTATTACCTTTTATCCATCTCTATATGTGAAATACTGTCTAAATGACTGCACTGGCAGAATGTTCCAAATTTTACTGCTATTGAAATGTCTCTGAAGATTCAATTTAGAACTTTATTGCTTACTTATTTGTTTAAAACTTTAATGTGAAAAACACTTATGTTTCCCTTCTGTTGTGGTAGGCAGTGCTCAAAGTACTTTCTTCCAGAGAGGGATGAATTCTACTGTTTCCCCAAAACTTTATTAATTTCTAAAATACAAACATTTTGGTATGGTAAACACCAAAGTGATGAAAGAGACGGAAAATCCCCCACCTTTTTAATTAAGAAGAAGTAGATTACTTCTCTGCACTGAAGCTCAGAGAGAACATGATATACCAGGTAAACAAGAACTGCTCAAAGGGAAAGATGGGCACTGTATTCTCACAAAGGCTTCTGAATCCAAAAGGAGAAACAAAAATTTCAAATTTTCTCAAGAGGGCTTATCAGTTTAACACTACTACCAATACTGTCTGAGAATTCAGACTGTTCTAGAGACTTACCAAATACTTTTACATTTGGGTCTTGATATTTGGAAAAATAGAGATCTATCCCCCAAATGTTGTTCCCATCGATGTGCTAGCCTATGCTCCTTAATTGCAAAAGATGCTTTTTTAAAGCTGCTGAGTCCTGAAGAAAGTCAAAACAAAATCTCTCAAGGAGAGATTTTTTTTTTTTTTTGCTGACAGGTATAAAGTGTTATACTATAGTTTAATTTACATGTTGTTGATTACCAATCTTTTCAAATGTCATTGTCTATACCGTGATCAAAGGAAGGAGACTGATGCAAAGTGAAAGTCAAGCCAAGCTTTATTTCGCGCCAAGCATCAGAAACCAAACCGACCAGTAGGAGCCGTCTCTTATGAAGAGGTGATGACGACCACCCCGACAAGGCCACTCCCAACGAGGCTGCTTGCCAATGAGGCCACTCCCCAGACGAGGCTGCTCTGGATGAGGCCACATACCAATGAGGCCGCTCCCCGGAATGCCGCTCCCTGGAATGCTGCTCCCTGGAATGACACCGCTCCCGGTGAGGCCGCTCTGGTGGGGCCGCGGCTCGGGGCAGCGAGGCCGCTCGTGGCGGGGTTACAGCTCGGAGCAGTGAGGCTGTTTGTGGCGGTGTCCCGGCTCTGGGCAGTGAGGCCATTCGCGGCGGCGCTGCTCCCGAGGACTATTCCTCCGACTACCCTAACCGCTCCCAACGACTATCACTCCACTCATCCAGAGCGGCCTTGTCTTGGGTCTCTGAAGCTTGGCGTGAAATAAAGCTTTGCTTGACTTTCGCTTTTCATCAGTCTCATTCCTTTGATCATGGACCCTAACACTGGGGGCTCATCCAGAATCAAACGACGAGAACTGAGCCAGCATCAGAATTTCTGGAAAAAGCCTTTGGAGGTATTGGGATCTTGTCTGTCTGTCTGGTTGCAGAGCTCCAGGGAATAGCCCACCAGGGAGAAGCTGGACGCGGCCATGCTCCCCAGGGCTGGAGTGGATGCGGGGATGCCCCATCCCTCTGCTGGTAGATCGACAGGGGGTTCGAGTCCCCCTGGGCAGTTGGGGGGGACTGAGTTCCCCTAGACAGTGGGGGGTTTGAGTCCCGCTGGGCGGTCAGGGGGTTCAAGTCCCCCTGGGCGGTCGGGGGTTTCGAGTCCCCCTAGGCGGTCAGGGGATAAAGAAAGCCCCACCCGTGGCAGGTTCTGGGTAAGAATCGTTGGGCCTACAGTTGTCTTTGCCTGGTCCTTTTGTTGTCTGTTGTGTGGTTTGTTGTGTTTGCAGACCAAGAAAGTCCCTACCAGCAGCAGGCTCTGGATGGGGATCGCTGGGCCTGTGGTTGTCTTTGTCTTGTTTTTTTTTGTTGTCTGTTGTGTTGTTTGTTGTATTTGGAGAAATGGGACAAGCAGGGAGTAAGGGACCTGTGATACCCCTAGGTCTTGTTCTCAAACATTTCAAGGATTTTCAAGGTAAAGCCACCCAGTCGGGTGACAAGGTTTACCCGGGAAAACTAAAAACACTCTGCCAATTAGAGTGGCCCACCTTCTCCATAGGGTGGCCGCTGGAAGGAATGTTTGCCTTGGCTCAGATCTATTCTACTCTGAGTGAGGTCTTTGATCTACATCGAGACCAAATACCGTACATTGTGGCATGGCGATACCTTCCCCCTGCTAATGAAACCATCTCTCTCCCTCTAACACAGGTCAGAGCACCAAAACCAGAACAGACAGATGAGGGAGAACCAGGGAAGAAGACCATCATACCTCCATCAGATGTGGAGGATGTGGAATTCCCCCCTCCTTATCTGTCCCCTAAATCTGACTCTCAGTCCCAAGACGCCATTACCAGTCCACCTCATACGTGGTTGGGGTCCACCTATGGGACCACCAAGCAGAGAGACCACCCTGATCCTTCCCCTTTCCTCTATCCCTCTCTGCCTCCTTTTACCTCACCATTACTGTCCACGCCAATGCTGCCTCTCCGTGAGGTTGCTCTACCAGATGGGAAAGGGCGCCCCCATCTAAGCTATATCCCTTTCTCCTCTTCCGACATCTATAACTGGAAGACCCAACATAAATCCTTTTCTGCCTACCCTCAGGATTTAATTAGTCTCTTGGAGACTGTCTTTCTTACCCACCAACCTACCTGGGTGGATATTCAACAGCTCCTTATGGCTCTCTTTAACAGGGAAGAGAGGGATCCGTCATGCAAGAAACCCATAAGGTGATAAGCGAGAGACTTGGCAGGGACCTCAATCCCCACCAAATGGAGGGCTACTGCCCGAGGGAACCCCCAACTGGGATCCAAACTCCGATGAAGGTAAGGAGAGCTTACATTTCTACTGCCAGGCTCTACTGGGAGGCCTCCATGCAGCTGTAAGGAGACCCATAAATTTATCCAAAATTAGTACGGTGACTCAAGGTAAGAATGAGTCTCCAGGAGCTTTCCTAGAAAGGCTAATTGAAGCCTATAAAATGTATAGCCCGATCGACCCTGAGGCACCCAAAAATCAGAGAGCAATGAATTTTGCGTTTGTCAGTCAGTCCGCCCCAGATATAAGGAGGAAACTTCAGAAAATCGAAGGATTTGAAGGGAAGAATCTGACTGAATTAGTGGGAATAGCAGAAAAGGTGTTTAACAACAGGGATGCACAAGAGGATGAAAAACAAAGAAACTGGTTAAGGTTTTGGCATTACATGAGGTGGGGAGGAGACAGGTAGGGGATAGTAAATGGAAGGAAAAGCCTAAGCACAGAGAAGGCAGGCGGGAAGACTTAGATTCACATCAGTGCACTTACTGTAAGGAAAAAGGACATTGGGCCAGGGAGTGCCCCAAAAGGAAGACAGCAGTGCTCGCCACCAGAGACTGAAGGGGCCATGGTTCAGAGCCCCTCCCCGAACCTTGGGTAAAAATTGAAGTGGAGGGGAAATCAGCTGATTTTTTTGGTGGACACGGGAGCCCAATTTTCATCATTATTTAAACCTATGGGAAAACTATCTGGAGAGGAAGTCTGGGTACAAGGAGCAAATGGCACAGAGAGACATAAATGGACAACAGAAAGGACTTTAAATTTGGCCTTGGGAGTAGTTAAACATCGATTTTTGGTTCTCCCTAATGCCCCATATAACTTGATGGGAAGAGATCTCCTCCACAAGTTAAGAGCTGGCTTTCAGTTCTCGGAAGGAGACATGACTGTAACCTTGAGACAACCTACTCTACAGGTGCTTATGGCAGCAGTAGATGAATACCTCCTTTATGAGCCAGTTTCAAAACCAGAGGAGACAAAGGGGGGGAGCCTTCTCCAAATCCTATAGGTCAAGTTTCCCGAGGTCTGGGCAGAAGGGAAGCCCCCTGGCTTGGCCAAGGAACAACCTCCAGTGGTGGTACAATTAAAGGTGACAGCTATGGCTGTTCGCGTTCGGCAGCACCCCCTTCCCCGGGAAGCAAAGGAAGGGATCAGAAAACACATTAACCGCCTCCAAGGAGACGGGATCCTAGTTCCTTGCAAATCTCCATGGAAAACACCTTTGCTGCCCGTCAAAAAGGCCAAGACTGGGGAGTACCGACCCGTTCAGGACTTGCGGGAAGTTAATAAATGGGTTGAAGATATCCACCTGACGGTGCCTAACCCCTATACCCTACTCTCCCTCCTAGGCCCCAAAAGAACCGTCTTAGATCTCAAGGATGCATTTTTCTGCATATCTTTAGCAAGGGAGTCTCAGCCCCTTTTTGCTTTTGAGTGGTCCGACCCACAGGAAGGGTTCCAAGGCCAGCTCACCTGGACAAGACTTCCCCAAGGATTCAAGAATTCACCCACCATCTTTGACAAGGCCCTACATGAGGATTTGCGTGAGTATAGAACCTCCAACCCAGGAGTCACTCTGTTACAGTATGTTGACTTGCTGATAGCCACTGAGGACTATGAGTCATGCTTGCGGGGGACAAGAGCTCTCTTACAGACTCTGCAGGAAAAAGGGTATCAGGTGTCAGCAAGAAAAGCACAGCTCTGTCAGAGCCATGCCACTTATCTAGGCTTTCATCTCCACGAGGGAGTGCGTTCACTGTCTGAGTCTAGGAAACAGGTGATCACCTGATACCCCCGCCCCCCCAGGTCCTGACAAGTGAGGGAGTTTCTTGGGACGGTGGGCTACTGTAGGCTGTGGATACTGTGGTTTGCAGAGATTGCCCAACCTCTCTACGAACTGGCAAAAGGGGGGCTCACTATGATAGAGTGGACAGCTGAGGCCGAAGGAGCATTTCGGGAATTACAGCCTTACTGAGTCATCCCAGATGTTACCATCCCCTTCCACTTGTATGTGGATGAAAAAGTAGGGTGGCCAAAGGAGTTTTAAATCAGACTCTGGGGCCTTGGCAAAGGCCAGTAGCCTATCTTAGCAAGAAACTAGATTCTGTAGCAGCTGGCTTCCCCCCTTGCCTCTGCATAATTGCTGCCACGGCCCTCCTGGTCAAGGATGCAAGTAAATTGACTTTGGGTCAAAATCTCATCATAACCACTACACACGCTATCGAGGGCCTTCTCCGGACTCTACCAGACCGATGGATGATGAACGCCCGAGTGACGGGGTATCAGGCCCTCCTCCTCAATGAACCAAGAGTGACCTTCTGGCCCCGGCGGTGCTAAATCCAGCCACGCTGCTGCGAGAGGAGCTGGCTGACCACCCACATGACTGCCGGGAGGTCCTAACCCAAGTCGCAGGAATAAGGCCAGATCTCAGAGACATTCCCCTCCCGGATGCCGAGATAACTCTGTTGACAGATGGGAGTAGCTACATGGTCACGGATGGGAGTAGCTACATGGCCAATGGAAAGAAGTATGCGGGGGCTGCGGTGGTTTCTCCTGAGCAGAAACTCTGGACAGCAGCCTTGCCACATGGAACTTCGGCACAAAAAGCGGAGCTGATTGCACTCACTAAGGCACTGCAGATGGCCAAAGGTAAAACCGCCAACATCTATACGGACAGCAGGTACGCCTTTGCTACTCTCCATATACATGGGGCTATTTATAAAGAAAGGGGCCTATTAACAGCAGAAGAAAAAGGAATTAAAAAGAGAGGAGAAATATTGGCTCTCCTCCAGGCTATTTGGGACCCAAAAGAGGTGGCCCTTATGCATTGCCCGGGACACCAAAAGGGGACTGATCTGATTTCAAAAGGAAACTAATTACCACATCAAGCCACAAAGCAAGCAGCCGAGAAACAGTACAAGAACTGGTTACACTCCTGGCTCCAGCCCTACCAGAAAAACTGAACTATTCAGAAGATTTAAAGTATTTACAGAAATGTGTTAAATTGGACTATGAAAGGGACTGGGCTAAGACTAAAGCAGGAAAAATAATTCTTCCTCAAAGACTAGGTAAGAAGTTAGTAGACCAGATACATCAGGGTACTCATTTGGGGATACACAAACTCAAGGAGCTTATAGGCAAGCAGTTCCAGGAAGCCACAGCCCTGCCACAAGCAGCCTCGCTGCCCTGAGCTGTGGCCCCGCCACAAGCGGCCTCGTCTGGAGCAGCGGAGTAGCCTCGTCTTGGGAGTGGCCTCGTCGGTGTGTGGCCTCGTCCAGGGAGCGGCCTTGTCTGGGGAGCGGCCTCGTAGGGAGCGGCCTAGTCGGGAGCAGCCTTGTCAGGTAGTCAGCCTTGTCGTCTCTTGATAAGAGACAGCCCCTACCGGTAGGTTTGGTTTCTGATGCTTGGCACAAAATAAAGCTTGGCTTGACTTTCGCTTTGCATCAGTCTTGTTCCTTTGATCATGGACCCTAACATATACCTGTTTTGTCTTAGTTCCTATTCATGTCTTTTGTCCATTTGATTAGAACTCTTTATCTTTTTCTTATTGATTTGTAGGTGTTAGGGCCTGGTTGGCCAGAGGGAGTCATTCTGTGTTTATGTAGTGAACTTAGATTGATCCCACCCTTCCCAGAGGAACTTACTTGCAAAGCCTAGATAGAAGGGTGAGTCAGGCCAGGTGAAGACATCCAATCAGTGGGGAGCACATATATCTACTAGGGTAAATTGAAATTCAATTGGCCACCTCTGTGTTACCTAGCAGTTTTTTTCTGTGTGTGGCAGAACTAGCATGACTGTGCAGTTTCCTCTGTGTATTGCAATCCCATTGGCCACCTGTGTGTGGGCAGGGCTCAACCACCTCTATAAAAGCTGGTCTGTGAGGCTGCAGAGATATATAGTAGGAGGAGTCAGAGTAGCCTGTAGGGGAGCCATTGGGAGCAGCCTCATCAGCCTCACCGCCTCGAGGAGCAGCAGCAGCAGCAGCAGCAGCAGCAGCAGCAGCAGCAGCAGCAGCACCAGCAGCAGCAGCAGCGCTGCCGGGAGCAGCCCCGCCACCCCAAGCAGCAGCAGCACCAGCAGCAGCAGCGCCGCCACGAGCGGCCCCACCACCCTGAGCAGCAGCACGAGCAGCAGCAGCAGCAGCAGCAGCGCCGCCGTGAGCGGCCCCGCCGCCCCGCGCAGCAGCAGCAGCAGCAGCAGCAGCAGCAGCGCCGCAGCGCCGCAGCGAGCGGCCTCGCCACCTCGAGCAGTGCTGCCACTGGGACCAGCTTCTCAGGAGCCAGCGGTGCACCCTCGTCATCGGGAGTGGCCTCTCTGGGAGCAGCACTGCCCGAGCGTCATGAGCGTCGCCAGGCAGTGGCCTCACCAGCCAGGCAGTGGCCTCGCCAGGGAGCAACACTGCTGGAGTGTCATCATCGGGAAGCGGGAGTCGTCGGGTAGCGGGAGTCATTGGGTAAGGGAAGTAATCAGGGTCGGTGTCCTGGTCGTCGTCGCCTCTTTGTAAGAGACGGCCCGACTGGTTGATTTGATTTTAGATGCTTGGCATTGCTGGGAGCCTCACTGGCTGCAGCCTCGTCCAGGGAGCGGCCTGTGGAACAGTGAGGGTGGGGCAGGGAGCCTCCAGGAAGGACCCCAGGCCAGGGAGGCGGTGGCCCCCAGCAAGGCTCAGGCACCTATCGGTCAGTTTGGTTTCTAATGCATGGGGCTCGGGCACCTATCGGTTAGTTTAGTTTCTTTCTTTTTTTTTTTTTTAAAGATTTTATTTATTTATTTGACAGACAGAGATCACAAGTAGGCAGAGAGGCAGGCAGAGAGAGAGGAAGGGAAGCAGGCTCTCCACTGAGCAGAGAGCCAGATGCGGGGCTCGATCCCAGGACGCTGGGATCATGACCTGAGCCGAAGGCAGAGGCTTTAACCCACTGAGCCACCCAGGTGCCCCCGGTCAGTTTGGTTTCTAATGCATGGGGCTCGGGCACTTACCGGTCATTTAGTTTCTAATGCATGGGGCCCGGGCACCTATCAGTCAGTTTGGTTTCTAATGCATGGGGCTTGGGCACCTATTGGTCAGTTTGGTTTCTGATGCATGGCGCAAAATAAAACTTTGCTTGATTTTCGCTTTGTGTCAGTCTCGTTCCTTTGATCACGGACCCTAACAGTAGGAATTCTTTAAATATCCTGGATAATTATCTTTTGTCCTGGGCCCGAACCCAGGCTCCATCCTATAACTAGCTCTGTGACCTTATGCAAATTACTTAACTTCCATCAGTCTGTTCCCTTTTCAGAAAATGATGTCACAATATCACTTGTGAGGTTTATAGACAATGCACCTGAAGCACTTAGCCTGGTGCCTCATAGAGGGTGGGTGTTCAATATCTTTTTTCCTTGAAGATTTTACCTATTCACTTGTTAGAGAGAGAAAGAGAGAGAGACAGCACAAGTGACAGCACAAGCGGGGGGAGAAGCAGGCAGAGGGAGAAGCAGACTTCCCACTGAGCAAGGAGCCTGACACAGGACTCGATCCCAAGACCCAGGGAACAAGACCTGAGCCGAAGGCAGACGCCCAACTGACTGAGCCACCCAGGTGTCCCAAGGTGTTAAATACCTTGTGGCTATTATGAAAACAGATTTAAATATTAATAAGAATATTAAATATGAAATATTATGCTAGGCCTACAGAGTTTATTCACAATAGAGAAGTTGTTTGAGAAGAGGTCCTGTGCTGTAGAAATTAAGATCGCTCATCCCAGAGAAAGACAAAATGTTGTCTGATCTTAGTCAGGATATCCTCAGTGTCACTCAGTACTCTTTGTGATAGTGATAATAACAGAACTGACGTGAGAGGGTTGTTGTAAGGATTAAGTGGGTAAAAAAAATATAAAGACTCTCAGGATAGTAAAATCACTAAGATAATTTAAAATACAATTTTCCCAAATCTCTACCATAAAAGAAATGTTCCTATAGTATACTGAGAAAACCAGTTGCTTTCAATGATCTGTTTCTTGTGTGAGAAATCCCTCACAAAGGAAAGATGGAGGAAACCACTTGTAGTAAACCCTTCATGATAGGAGTAACAGGATTAAGGATAAAACATATAGTATAATACATAGTATATATAATACACTAACCTGATTGAATCACTGAAATATATTCCATTCCCAAGATTTCCAATGTCTGTTCTCTTTGTGCCACGATCTTCAACTACTTTGGGTAAAAGCAGCCCACTAAAAACGAAAAAGACATTACAATGATTTACTAGAAGAAAGGTATCTTTTATTATAGCCTCGTAATTCTAGCAGACATAGGTGCTACTTAAGGACATGCTCAGTGAAAAAAGCCAGGCACAGAAACGCAACTACTGCATGACCTCATATATATGTGGAATCTAGCAAAGTCCAACTCACATAACCAGAGTGCAGAATGGTGGTTTCTAGGACTGGGGGTTGGGGAAAATGGGGAGATGTTGGTTAAAGGGTATACAAACTTTCAATTTTAAGATAATATTATTTGCCAAGAGTAGATCTTATGTCCTTACCACAAGAAAAAAAAAAAAAAAAGATTAACTCTGTAGTGATAGATGTGTTAATTATCTTACTTGTGGGAATCATTTCAGAATGTACACATACATTAAATCATCACATTATACATCTTTAAAAAATCACCTGTACAACCTAAATATATATAATTCTTATTTGTTAATCATATCTTAATAAAGCTGGAAAAAATATACCAATTAGAAGACAATAAGTAAATAAAGAGCATGAAATGAAAAGCAAAATGTATTTCAGAGTACTCCCACAGGAGGGATTCCAGGTGCTGTTCAAATGTACCAAGCTATGGCTAGTTTCTCATTGCTATCTTGGTCAGCCCTGAGATGCTGATCATTTTTCTTACCTCAGGGCTCTGCCTCCTACCTGTTGAGGCTTCCAGCACACAGCAGAACCATATGTAAGCGCAGTGCTCACTGCATTTCTTCCTGGCTCAAGAACTTAAGCAGGTTTCCATTGGCCTTCTAGCACTGTTAAGAACTCTTTACAATCAAAGTTAAACCATGGTTATCTCTGGGAAGGTGGGTAAAGGGAGAATTCTGCCTTTATTACATAAACATCTACTGTTTGAATTTTGCATTATGAAATGTGATTAATTTTATAAAATGGTTTTTGGATTTTATTCCTACTTAAAATTTATTTAAAACAATTTTTTAAATTAAAACTATTTTTTGGGGCACCTGGGTGGCTCAGTGGGTTAAAGCCTCTATCTTCGGCTCAGGTTATGATCCCGGAGTCCTGGGATCGAGCCCCACACCAGGCTCTCTGCTTGGCGGGGAGCCTGTTCCCCCTCTCTCTGCCTGCCTCCTCTGCCTGCTTGTGATCTCTGTCTGTCAAATAAATAAATAAAATCTTTAAAAAAATAAAATAAAAAATAAATTATTTTTCTTTTTTTTCTTTTTTTTTTTAAAGATTTTATTTATTTATTTGACAGAGAGAGATCACAAGTAGATAGAGAGGCAGGCAGAGAGAGAGAGGGGGAAGCAGGCTCCCTGCTGAGCAGAGAGCCCGATGCGGGACTCGATCCCAGGACCCTGAGATCATGACCTGAGCCGAAGGCAGCGGCTTAACCCACTGAGCCACCCAGGCGCCCCAAAATAAATTATTTTTCAATGTTAGTACGTATAATTCTAGATTTTTAAAAAAGATTTATTTACTTATTTATTTTCTATGGGGTAAGGAGCAGAGGGAAGAGGACAAGCAGATTCCTTCCCCACCAAGCTCAGAGCCTGCTGTTTGTTGACCCTATCCCTGAAATTATGATGTGAGCTGAAATCAAGAGTTGGATGCTTAACTGACTGAGCCATCCAGGCATTCCTAGTTTTAAATGTTTAAATCTTTGTTCCATGTGGAGTTTATTTAAGTGTGAGGAATGAGGTAAGGGTCCAACTTTGTATTTTTTCCAGGTAGTAATCTCTCCTAATATATAATATTAAATTATCTTCCACAGAAATAAGAACTACTTTTATCATATATTAAACCCTCTATATCTTTACATTTGCTTTTGGATTCTTTATTCTGTGACTCATCTGTTCGGGTACAACCTCACTGTTTTAATTAACATAGCTTTATAAAATGTTTTTAGTGTCTGGTTAATTCTCCTTCATTAATTGTCTTTTTCTTAATTACCCTGGTAAAATCCAATTAAAAAATATGTACAGTAGTATCAGCTTTTTATTTAAAAAAATCTTGTTAGCACTTTTATTGTGATAGCTCTAAATTTATAGGTTAACTCAAGTAAAACTGGCATCCTTCTGATTAGTGCAATTATCTTTTGGGTCCTTCAATAGGAGTTTAAAATTTTTTCCAGCTGGATCTTGTATACTTCTGTTTCTTCTCAGGTATTTTTTCCTTAGGTATTTAAGTAAGGATCCAGATGTAATCATATCCTCTCAGGCTCCTTGTGACTGCAGTTCAGCTCTAACATTAAGTGGCTATTCGAAGCAATAGAAAATTAGTTATGTTTTATACAGGTAACTAACAGTATCTAGATACTCTAATTTCTAGATCTTTCTTCTTCTTTTTTTTTTTTAAGATTTTATTTATTTATTTGGCAGAGAGAGATCACAAGTAGGCAGAGAAGCAGGCAGAGAGAGAGAGAGAGAGAGAGAGGGAAGCAGGCTCCCTGCTGAGCAGAGAGCCCGACGCGGGACTCGATCCCAGGACCCCGAGCCCATGACCTGAGCCGAAGGCAGCGGCTTAACCCACTGAGCCACCCAGGCGCCCCTAGATCTTTCTTCTTAAGTATTAGATATTCCCTAAATTAGATACACATAGAAGAGCCATGAAATAGAGAATCCCCTTTCTGCATGAGATACAGTTTTCAAGAAGCAATTCACACCCATGTACTACACTCTAAAAATATGTAATAATAAGTACATAATTTAACTTATTACAATTTAAAGTGTTCAGTTTTGGGGCACCTGGGTGGCTCAGTGGGTTAAAGCCTCTGCCTTTGGCTCAGGTCATGATCCCAGGGTCCTGGGATTGAGCCCCGTATCGGGCTCTCTGCTCAGTGGGGAGCCTGCTTCCTCCTCTCTCTCTGCCTGCCTCTCTGCCTACTTGTGATCTCTGTCTATCAAATAAATAAATAAAATCTTTAAAAAAATAAAATAATGTGTTCAGTTTTCTCTGGAATACAATAAGCCGATTTTAACTAAAGAGGCCCGGGGAGCCTGGGTGGCTCAGTGGTTTAGGCCTCTGCCTTCGGCTCGGGTCATGATCTCAGGGTCCTGGGATCGGGCCCCGCGTCGGGCTCTCTGCTCAGCGGGGAGTCTGTTTCTCCCTCTCTCTCTGCCTGCCTCTCTGACTACTTGTGACCTCTCTCTCTGTCAAATAAATAAATAAAATATTAAAAAAAAAAAAGAAATCTAACTGAAGACGCCCATGTAGTATAGAAAAAAAAAATTAGGAAACCAAGGCAAAATACTTCATGTTCATGAGGCTGAAACATTTAGAAAATAAACATGGTATCCTCTTACCGTGACAGGATCCCAACAAAGCTTTGTACAGGCGATCCATGTAGTAAGGACTTCACATTGCCAAGTTTGTTCAAAAACTCTGTGGCTTCATTCACTCTGCCAACTCTAAATATCTGCAAGATATCCAATGGAACTTTGCTGTGAAAAGTAGAAGAAAAATCTTGAGATTGCATAATCAAAAGCAAAATAAAAAATCATTATCAGCAGAAAGCCCAAAATAGCCCAAATGGCCATTATTACGGAATTGATTCAGTGAATCACAACATAACATTTCTTAGAAATATTATGTAGTCATTAAAAAAATCATACTCCACATCACTCGGCATCAGGGAAATACAAATCAAAACCACAATGAGATATCACCTCACACCAGTCAGAATGGCTAAAATTAACAAGTCAGGAAATGACAGATGCTGGCGAGGATGTGGAGAAAGGGGAACCCTCCTCCACTGTTGGTGGGAATGCAAGCTGGTGCAACCACTCTGGAAAACAGCATGGAGGTTCCTCAAAATGTTGAAAATAGAACTACCCTATGACCCAGCAATTGCACTACTGGGTATTTACCCTAAAGATACAGACGTAGTGATCCGAAGGGGCACGTGTACCCGAATGTTTATAGCAGCAATGTCTACAATAGCCAAACTATGGAAAGAACCTAGATGTCCATCAACAGATGAATGGATAAAGAAGATGTGGTATATATACACAATGGAATACTATGCAGCCATCAAAAGAAATGAAATCTTGCCATTTGCGACGACATGGATGGAACTAGAGGGTATCATGCTTAGTGAAATAAGTCAATTGGAGAAAGACAACTATCATATGATCTCCCTGATATGAGGACATGGAGAAGCAACATGGGGGGTTAGGGGGATAGGAGAAGAATAAATGAAACAAGATGGGATTGGGAGGGAGACAAACCATAAATGACTCTTAATCTCACAAAACAAACTGGGGGTTGCTGGGGGGAGGTGGGATTGGGAGAGGGGAGGGGGCTATGGACATTGGGGAGAGGAGGCGAACCATAAGAGACTATGGACTCTGAAAAACAACCTGAGGGTTTTGAAGGGTCAGGGGTGGGAGGTTGGGGGAACAGGTGGTGGGTAATAGGGAGGGCACGTTTTGCATGGAGCACTGGGTGTTGTGCAAAAACAATGAATACTGTTATGCTGAAAAAAATAAATAAAATGGGAAAAAAATTAAGGATATGAAGTAAAATGTAGTAAAATAAATTTTAAAAATGTTATAAAACTTTATGCACAGCATGATCTCAAATTTTGTCAAATACATAATATATATAATACATATAATATATAGATGGAATTCATTCATGTATTTATTCATTCATTCAACAAATACACTCTGGGAGTGCCTGGGTGGCTCAGTTGGTTAAGCACCGGACTCTTGATTTCACTGGGGTCATGAGATCAAGCCCTGGGTCAGGCGACACACCAGGCATGGAGCCTGGTTGGGATTCTCTCTCTGCTCATCCCCACTTTCCGCTCCCACGTGCCTGTGCTTGTGCTCTGTTTCTCTCTCTCTAAAACAAACAAACAAACAAACAAACAAACAAACTATGTGCTGAGTATTCTGCTAGGCCCTGGAAGTGAGATAATATGGTCTCTGGCTTCACGGGGCTTGTATCCTAATGGAGAGAGACAAAAATTAAAAGTTAACAAATAACTGATTTTACATTCTACTCAGCAAGCTAACCAGGTTCAGAGAGAGGATGGTGAAGAAAGGCCTATCTTTGAAAGTGACATTGCAACATGACATAATACAGTATATATTTTAAGACCTAACTGGTTGTTTGGGGAAAATAAATTGGCTGGGGCAGAAGCAGAAAGAATGTCAGGAAGTAGGTGAGACAGCGGTATCTGGATTAAATGTGGCAGCAGTGTGAATGAAAGAAGCCAATGGGGGGGTGCTTGGGTGGCTCAGTGGGTTAAAGCCTCTGCCTTCGGCTCAGGTCATGATCCCAGAGTCCTGGGATCAAGCCCCACATCGGGCTCTCTGCTTAGTGGGGAGCCTGCTTCCTCCTCTCTCTGCCTGCCTCTCTGCCTACTTGTGATCTCTGTCAAATAAATAAAATCTTAAAACAAAAAAAAAGAAAGAAAGAAGCCAATGGATTAGAGACATTCTGGAGACAGAACTGACAGGGCACAGTGACATGGGGATGAAGGAGAGTTGACAATGGCTCTGGGTGGGTGACTAGGATGAGGAAGCATGGGAAAAGACTGGGGGACTATGGAGGAACAGCGTTGGGGGGTAGAAAATGTAAGAGAGCCTATCCAGCATGTCTCCCCAACTCCCCATTCTCTGGTGTCACACTGGTAGCTTAAAAGTAGCTATAGTAGGAGTATTTATATCACAGAAGCCAACAGTTATTATAAGTCAGGACTTCTATTTTAGGGAGCTGGCTTGCCAGCATACCAATAGATATGTAAAGAATCAATAATTGAGTTTGGGTTATATTCTTTTATTTTTAATATTTTATTTATTTATTTGACAGAGAGAGAGATCACAAGTAGGCAGAGAGGCAGGCAGAGAGAGAGAGAAGAGGAAGCAGGCTCCCTGCTGAGCAGAGAGCCCAATGCGGAACTCGATCCCAGGACCGTGAGATCACGACTCGAGCCAAAAGCAGAGGCTTAACCCACTGAGCCACCCAGGTGCCCCAGAGTTTGGGATATATTCTACACCAACAAGTAACAGTGGTCATATTATCTCTGGGTTATCTCTGGGTAGTGAGATTTAGGTGATCTTCAGTTTTCATCATGCTTTTACACATTGTCTAAACTTTCAGCAAAGAATATGAATTTTATAACTAGAAAAAATTAATATGAAAATCATCACTAGTGAAACAAAATGAAGAAAATCTAATTCTTCACAGCAGCAGAATCTCTCCATAGGGAAAGGTCCACTTTTGTCATATGAACAGTTCAACCTCATTTGGGTGTGAGGTGAGATCTCCAAGGACTTCATGAGTTATATTAGATGACTAAAAATGTACAACTGGCCTATGCAGTTGGTTCAAGGGGCTGCAGTTCACCACCTTTAGCTCTAAGTGTGTAAGGCTTATGATTAAAGTTAACCTGGCTCTTTATTACCTAATGAGAGCCAAGATGCCCGAAAGGTCCAGAAGAAAGACTTCAGGCAGAGGAGTGCTAGGAGTTTACATTAGTGGGAAGAATGACCAAACCGAGGAAGACAGTCACCCTTGAGAATAACCCATCAAATTAGTTTCTGAACCTTGAAGCTGGGTCCAGGCTTGTCAGAGCGGCTGATCCACATATGTCTGTTGTTACTGCTGCTGCCCTGTGTTGTAGAACACACAAGGGCACAAGAAACAGGGACTCTCACAGTCAATGAGGAAACAAATGTGACTGACCTTTAGGGGTGTCATATCTCTTGAAGTATTTTCCAGATTTTCAACTGAGTGTTTCCATGCCATGGAGTGGCCATTTTATTTTATTTTTTTTAAAGATTTTATTTATTTATTTAATTTATTTGACAGAGATCACAACTAGGCAGAGAGGCAGGCAGAAAGAGGAAGGAGGCTCCCCGCTGAGCAGATAGCCCGAAGCGAGGCCTGATCCCAGGACCCCGGGACCACGACCCAAGACAATGGCAGAGGCCCCAACCCACTGAGCCACCCCCTGGATGTGGCCATTTTAGAAGCTGCCACCCACATAGTCCTGCATCTTAAAAATCGTTTTTTTTTTTTTAAAGATTTTATTTATTTATTTGATAGAGAGAGATCACAAGTAGGCAGAGAGGTAGGCAGAGAGAGAGGAGGAAGCAGGCTCCTCGCGGAGCAGAGAGCCCGATGCGGGGCCCGATCCCAGGACCCTGACATCATGACCTGAGCCGAAGGCAGCGGCTTAATCCACTGAGCCACCCAGGCGCCCCTTAAAAATCTTAATTTAAGCAGATTTTGCTACATAATATCCTTCAAAACACAAAAATACCTTCTGATTTCAAGTTTTTAAATTTAATTCTCAGCAAGATTAGATAAACTTGAAATTTGAGTGGAATAGTAGGAAGTGTTTTCAAGCACAGAATACTGTCCCAAATCTATTATATACAGATATATATAGATATACTTAATATATCATATATATATATAATATACATACAAAGATATTATATATAGATATATAATATATATACACATATATAAATATATATACACATATATAAATATAAATATATACATTTTTTTAAAAGTAGGGTTTTTAAAGTAGATTCCATGTCCAGGATGGAACCCAATGTGGGACTTGAACTTAGGACCCTGAGATCAAGACCTGGGCTAAAATCAAGAGTTGAACACTTAACCCACTGAGCCACCCAGGCATCCCCCAAGTCCCATTATAAGCACAGAAGAAAGTAATCTGTCATCATAACATAGCTACCTTGTTATAGAGGATTAAATTACACAGGTAATTATGGAGACTAGCTCTTTAACAGAATCTGAAACAGTATTACATAATAACAGCTCCTAAGACATTTCCTTTATACATACCTATAATTATTCTGTAAAACCTCTTCTTTAACTCTGAAAAATTCTTCAGTGTTCTGTTCAACATGCTCAATTTTGCATCTCAAAGCTTGGTATTTGGCAAGAGATGGTGGGTTGGGTTTGAACAAATTAGTTTCACAGACATTAACCATGTCTCTTATTAGCTGTAGATAAAAATAATAAGAGTTGTCAGAATCACTCTGTATCAAAATATTTATAGCTCATTACACTTTCTCAAAAAGATTGGAAAAATAAGGGTTTTTCTTCCTAAAGTTTTTTTTTTAAAGGTTTTATTTATTTTTTTTATTTGTTTATTTACAGCATAACAGTGTTCATTGTTTTGGCATCACACCCAGTGCTCCATGGAGTACGTGCCCTCCCTATTACCCACCACCTGGTTCCTCAACCTCCCACCCCCCCCCCCCCCGCCCCTTCAAAACCCTCTGGTTGTTTTTCAGAGTTCATAGTCTCTCATGGTTCATCTCCCCTTCCAGTTTCCCTCAACTCCCTCTCCTCTCCATCTCCCCATGTCCTCCATGTTCTTTGTTATGCTCCACAAATAAGTGAGACCATATGATACTTGACTCTCTCTGTTTGACTTATTTCGCTCAGCATAATCTCTTCCAGTCCCGTCCATGTTGCTACAAAAGTTGGGTATTCATCCTTTCTGATGGAGGCATAATACTCCATTGTGTATATGGACCACATCTTCCTTATCCATTCATCCGTTGAAGGGCATCTTGGTTCTTTCCACAGTTTGGCGACCGTGGCCATTGCTGCAATAAACATTGGGGTACAGATGGCCCTTCTTTTCACTACATCTGTATCTTTGGGGTAAATACCCAGCAGTGCAATTGCAGGGTCATAGGGAAGCTCTAGTCTTAATTTCTTCAGGAATCTCCACACTGTTCTCCAAAGTGGCTGCACTAACTTGCATTCCCACCAACAGTGTAAGAAGGTTCCCCTTTCTCCACATCCTCTCCAACACACGTTGTTTCCTGTCTTGCTAATTTTGGCCATTCTAACTGGTGTCAGGTGGTATCTCAATGTAGTTTTAATTTGAATCTCCCTGATGGCTAGTGATGATGAACATTTTTTCATATGTCTGATAGCCATTTGTATGTCTTCATTGAAGAAGTGTCTGTTCATATCTTCTGCCCATTTTTTGATATGATTATCTGTTTTGTGTGTGTTGAGTTTGAGAAGTTCTTTATAGATCCTGGATATCAACCTTTTGTCTGTACTGTCATTTGCAAATATCTTCTCCCATTCCATGGGTAGCCTTTTTGTTTTGTTGACTGTTTCCTTTGCTGTGCAGAAGCTTTGGATCTTAATGAAGTCCCAAAAGTTCATTTTTGCTTTTGTTTCCTTGGCCTTTGGAGACATATCTTGAAAGAAGTTGCTGTGGCTGATATCGAAGAGGTTACTGCCTATGTTCTCCTCTAGGATTCTGATAGATTCCTGTCTCACGTTGAGGTCTTATATCCATTTCGAGTTTATCTTTGTGTACGGTGTAAGAGAATGGTCGAGTTTCATTCTTCTACATATTGCTGTCCAGTTTTCCCAGCACCATTTATTGAAGAGACTGTCTTTTTTCCATTGAATATTTTTTCCTATTTTGTCGAAGATTATTTAACCATAGAGTTGAGGGTCCATATCTGGGCTCTCCACTCTGTTCCACTGGTCTATGTGTCTGTTTTTATGCCAGTACCACGCTGTCTTGGTGATCACAGCTTTGTAGTAAAGCTTGAAATCGGGTAACGTGATGCCGCCAGTTTTGTTTTTGTTTTTCAACATTTCCTTAGCAATTCGGGGTCTCTTCTGATTCCATACAAATTTTAGGATTATTTGCTCCAGCTCTTTGAAAAATATTGGTGGAGTTTTGATTGGAATGGCATTAAAAGTATAGATTGCTCTAGGCAGTATAGACATTTTAACAATGTTTATTCTTCCAATCCAAGAGCATGGAACAGTCTTCCATCTTTTTGTGTCTTCTTCAATTTCTTTCATGAGCGTTCTGTAGTTCATCGAGTACAGGTCCTTTACCTCTTTGGTTAGGTTTATTCCCAGGTATCTTATGGTTCTTGGTGCTATAGTAAATGGAATCGATTCTCTAATTTCCCTTTCTGTATTTTCATTGTTGGTGTATAAGAAAGCCACTGATTTCTGTACATTGACTTTGTATCCTGCCACATTACTGAATTGCTGTATGAGTTCTAGTAGTTTGGGGGTGGAGTCTTTGGGGTTTTCCATATAAAGAATCATGTCATCTGCGAAGAGAGAGAGTTTGACTTCTTCCTTGCCAATTTGGATAACTTTTATTCCTCTTTGTTGTCTGATTGCCATTGCTAGAACTTCTAATACTATGTTGAACAAGAGTGGTGAGAGTGGGCATCCTTGTCGTGTTCCTGATCTCAACGGGAAGGCTGCAAGCTTTTTCCCATTGAGGATGATATTTGCTGTGGGTCTTTCATAGATAGATTTTATGAGTTCAGGAATGTTCCCTCTATCCCTATACTTTGAAGCGTTTTCATCAGGAACGGATGCTGGATTTTGTCAAATGCTTTTTCTGCATCAATTGAGAGGACCGTGTGGTTCTTCTCTCTTCTCTTATTGATTTGTTCTATCACATTGATTGATTTGCGAATGTTGAACCAACCTTGCAACCCAAGGATGAATCCCACCTGGTCATGGTGGATAATCTTTTGAATGTGCTGCTGGATCCTGTTTGCTAGGATCTTGTTGAGAATCTTTGCATCCATATTCATCAGTGATATTGGTCTGAAATTCTCCTTTTTGGTAGGGTCTTTGCCTGGTTTGGGGATCAGGGTAATGCTGGCTTCATAAAAAGAGTCTGGAAGTTTTCCTTCTGCTTCAATTTTTTGGAACAGCTTCAGGAGAATTGGTGTTATTTCTTCTTTGAAAGTTTGGTAGAATTCCCCAGGGAATCCGTCAGGTCCTGGGCTCTTGTTTTTTGGGAGGTTTTTGATCACTGCTTCAATCTCATTACTAGATATCGGTCTATTCAGGTTGTCAATTTCTTCCTGGTTCAATTTTGGGAGTTTGTAGCTTTCCAGGAATGCATCCATTTCATTAGGTTGCTTAGCTTATTGGCATATAACTGTTGGTAATAATTTCTGATGATTGTTTCTATTTTCTTGGTGTTAGTTGTGATCTCCCTTTTCATTCATAATTTTATTAATTTGGGCTTTCTCTCTTTTCTTTTGGATTAGTGTGGCCAATGGTTTATCGATCTTATTGATTCTTTCAAAAACCCAGCTTCTAGTTTCATTGATACATTCTACTGTATCTCTGGTTTCTCCCTCATTGATCTCTGCTCTAATCTTGATTATTTCCCTTCTTGCGTGTGGAGTTGGTTTGATTTGTTGTTGATTCTCCAGTTCTTTAAGGTGTAGAGACAGCTGGTGTATTCTGGATTTTTCAATGTTTTTGAGGGAGGCTTGGATGGCTATGTATTTCCCCCTTAGAACCGCCTTTGCTGTATCCCATAGGTTTTGGACCAAAGTGTCTTCATTCTCATTGGTTTCCATGAATTGTTTAAGTTCATCTTTGATCTCCTGGTTGATCCAAGCATTCTTAAGCAAGGTGGTCTTTAGCTTCCAGGTGTTTGAGTTCCTTCTGAACTTTTCCTTGTGATTGAGTTCCAGTTTCAAAGCATTGTGATCAGAGAATATGCAGGGAATAATGTCAGTCTTTTGGTATCAGTTGAGTCCTGCTTTGTGTCTGAGTATGTGGTCTATTCTGGAGAAGGTTCCATGTGCACTTGAGAAGAATGAGTATTCTGTTGTTTTAGGGTAGAATGTTCTGTATATGTTGATGAGGTCCATCTGGTCCAATGTTTCATTCAATGCTCTTATTTCTTTATTAATTTTCTGCTTCAATGATCTGTCTATTTCTGAGAGAGGCGTATTAAGATCTCCTACTATTCTTGTATTCATATCAATATGACTCTTTATCTTGATTAATAGTTTTCTTATGTAATTGGGTGCTCCCATATTGGGGGCATAGATATTCACAATTGTTAGATCATCTTGGCGGATAGTCCCTTTAAGAATTATGTAGTGTCCTTCTGTATCTCTGACTACAGTCTTTAGTTTAAAATCTAATTTATCTGATATGAGAATCGCTACACCGGCCTTCTTTTGAGGCCCATTGGCATGAAAGATGTTTCTCCATCCCTTCACTTTCAGTCTGGGTGTATCCTTAGGTTCAAAATGGGTCTCTTGTAGACAACATATGGGTGGGTCCTGTCGTTTTATCCAATCTGCAACCCTGTGTCGTTTTATGGGCGCATTTAGGCCATTCACATTGATAGTGATTATTCAGAGATAGGTTTTTATTAACATCGTGTTGCCTTTGAAGTCTTTCTGTCTGTAGATTGTTTCTATATTTCTGTTCAATGATATTCTTAGGATTTTTTCTCTTTTATAGGACCCCCGTTAATATTTCCTGCAGTGTCGACTTGGTGGTTGCATAGTCTTTTAAGCCTTGCTGGTCTTGGAAACTCTTTATCTCTCCATCCATTTTAAATGTCAGTCTTGCTGGATAGAGTATTCTTGGTTGCATGTTCTTCTCATTTAGTACTCTGAATATATTTTGCCAGCCCTTCCTGGCTTGCCAGGTCTCTGTGGAAAGGTCTGACGTTATTCTAATGGGTTTTCCTCTGTATGTAAGGAGCCTCTTTGTCCTAGCTGCTTTTAAGAGGGTCTCTCTTGAAACATAATTCCTCATTCTAACTATAAGGTGTTGTGAGGACTTTCGAGAATCTAAAATCTTGGGAGGAAATCTTTCTGCCTCTAGTACATGAACGTTGTTTCCATTTGTGAGATTGGGAAAATTTTCATAGACAACTTCTTCCACTATATCTTCTAGACTTCTTTCTTTTTCCTCCCCTTCAGGGATTCCAATAATTCTGACGTTGGAACGTTTCATGGCATCGTTTATTTCCCTGATTCTATTTTCGTGGCTTCTGAGCTGTTTGTTCCAGGCTTCCTCCTGATTCTTTCTCTCTATCTATTTGTCCTCCAGATCACTAATTCTATCTTCTGTCTCAGTTACCCTAGCTTTTAGAGAATTTAGATTGGATTGGAACTCATTGAGAGCATTTTGAACATCATCCCTGGTGGCTTTCAGTTCTGCCCTAACATTGTGAACATCATCCCTGGTGGCTTTCAGTTCTGCCCTAATCAATTCTGTTTGGTCATCCATGGCTTTCTCCAACTTAGCTATTGCCTGGATAATTGTTAGTCTGAATTCCTTTTCTGACATATTGTCTATGTCCATAGCCATTAGCTCTGTTGCAGAAGGCCCATCCTCTGTATTTTTCTTCTGTTGGGTATTCCTCCTCCTAGTCATTTTGGTAAGAGATGACTGAACAGATGCAGCTGGACTTCTCGATTGTGGTGTAGTCAATGTGCACCCTGGAATGCTTTTGTGCAATCAGGATTCCCCACCCAAATGAGAGAAAAAAGAAAAGAAAAAGAAATAGAGAAGAAAGAAAAAAAGGGGAAAGAAAAAAGGAAAAAAAAAAGAGAGAGAGAGATAGGAAAAAAAGGGAAGATAAAAGAGAAGGCTCAGCTCAAATGGGCCACAAGGTATGATTTGTGAAGTATACAAACAAAAGCAGACAAACAAAAAGAGTGATAAAAGTATATGACAAGAGAAAAAAATATGTATATATAAGCAAAAAAAAAAAAAAAAAAGGGAAGAACCTCATCAGAAAGAACCCCAAGTATAAGATTTATATATTATCAGGACAAACACAAATTCACAGAAACACTGACAGAAGGAAAAATTGGGAGAGTGGTTATCGATTCTCAGTGTGGGTGAGGAAGGTTATTTTGATTCTTCCTGAAGGTATCTTGATGTTTTTGTTAAGGGACTCAACTTTCCTAAGTTACAGGGGGATTAGAAACTGGTTTGCCTATAGGGGTAGCATTGATTGGGGAAAGGGGATTACCTTGAAGTTTAACTCTATATGTATAGTAGAAAATAAAAATTAAAAAAGAATAAACTAGACTAAACTAAGTTAAAATTAAAAAAGAATTAAAAAAATAGAAAAGCAAAAGAAAAACATGGGTGTATGTATCAAAAAGTTCAGGTTAGAAGGTTATTAAAGAATTTGATGTACTGGACATCTCAGTGTGATGGTAAATAGGTTAAAAAATTATCTGTATGTATAAAAAAAAAGAACCAGAATATTGGTAACGAGTTAAAAATAAAAGTTGTATTTATGAAGTAGTGGTGGTTGTTCTCTTGTAGTCTTTTTTTTTTTTTTTTCTTCCTTCCTGGTTGGTTTTCTGGGGGAGGGGCCTGCCACGTGGGTTTTCAGACAATGATGTTCCCTGAGTTAGGTCCTCCTGCTCCCCTCAAGGGGGTGAGCTCTGAGGAAACTGTTTTTTTCAGCCTTTTGTTCTCTGGGGGTTTTTATGTTCTTTCATCTGCTTTCTCTCGCCTTGACAGCTTTTGATGGTTTTTGGAGGTTTAGAGGAGAGCAAACTGCACCCCGACCTCCCTCTCAGAGAGAAGCCTCAGAATGTTTTGCAAAAGCTGCTGGCAGAGTCAGTTCTGAGTCACTGTCCCTGGGGATGCAGGAGCTCCTCGTTGTACCCAAAACCAGGGCAGCGGGGGCTGTCTAGGCAGCTCCAGACCGCCAGAGAGGTTCTGAGCAGAGATCGCATACTGAGATTTTCCCACTGTCCCGGGCTGGGAATGTCTGGTTTTTCCGGATGCCAGAGCTCCAGGCTAGTGCCTATGAGCACCTATCCCAAGGGAGGGTGTGGGACCCGCGCGTTTCAGGATTGCCCTCTGGCCAGGCTCCCAGCCCCTCACGGGAGCCAGACCCCACTCGTTCTTGGGCGAGCTGGTGTTCAGGCGCACTAGCGGCTCAGGGACAGAGACCTGATTTCTCTGCCGCACTCTCTCTGGCTCAGTGCCAGGGGAGGCTGTCCTGGGTCCGGGGACTTAGGTCCCTGACCCTAACCGCCCAGGTTCCCACTATTACCCCCCCCCCCACGATCCTTTGCTCTTTGTTTTTTGAGTGCTTTCAACCAGACTCCAAGATAATGCTGGTCCCCAGACGCAGAGCACTCTCGTGTTGGGGTATTACTTTCCAATCGGTCACCTCTGGTGGCTCCCTCCCTCTTTTGTTTATCTTCCGATATCAGTCCGACGTTCCCAGTCTGCTTTACCTGCCACTGGCGTCTTCTGCTCCTATAGAGATCCAGACATGTATAATTCTGATCTCAGGCTGATTTCATGGGTGGTCGGAGTTCTTTGGTAGGTAATCAGCTCACTTTAGGGTACAGGTTGAAACGGTGCCTCCTCCTACTTCCCCGCCATCTTGACTCCCCCCCTAAGGGTTTTATTTTTAAGTAATCTCTACACCCAATGTGGGACTTAAACTCACAACCCTGAGATCAAGAGTTGCATGCTCCACTGAAGGAGCCAGCCAGCACCCCTTCCCCAAAGCTTTTGATCAAAATGTAAGTTGCACATTAAAGGCAATACTCTTATTATATATTGTACCCTCAGTGATAGCATAATATACAGTAATAATAATAGTAAACATCAGGATAGCACATCATTGTTTATAAAGTGTTTCAGGTACATCATTCCTCTAATCCACACTATAGTACTGGTCTTATTAGATCTTATTATCCTCATTGTATAGATGGGGAAAGTGAGGCCCCGAGGAGCTGAAATAATTGCTCAAGATTCCACAGCAAAGAGGGGGAAATGACTAAATAGGAACTCAGATCATCAGAATTCAAGTCCAATTCAGTTAGCAAAACTTCATTAAGCATGTTCTGTATGCCAAGCATTGTATCAGGTTTGAAAGATACAAAAATGAGTAAGACATGGTTGTCTTCCCTGAGAGGGAACCTAAGTATACTTAGTATACTCATAGGTCATGGAGCTTGGAGGAAGGAACATAGCTCCTACATAATCTGAATTATGTTTATTTTAAGGATACCATCTTTTACATGAAAGAGACATTGACAGGGGGGCCCTATCTTGCCCTGCCACACATCTTTATGACCTCAATATAGGGATAGGCTAACTGTAACTAAATACAGCAGCCATAAAAGAAAAGATTGATACATTTTTCTTTATAAAAGTAAAAATTTTCTGTATGGTAAAATAGAAAAAGCCAACCAATGACCCACCACAAGCAAAGTAAAACAAAACAAAGCAAAACTAATAAACTAAAGAAAATATCTATAACTCATATCCCAGGCTAGGCTCCCTAACTTAAGAGGTCATAACAATCATGAAGAAAAATAGAAAGATCCAAAAGAAAAAGGGCCAAAGGAGATGAATAGACAGTTCAGAGGAAAAAAAAAAAAAAACCCGCATAAACTAAATATAAATCCTGTAACTGAGAGGTCATTTCTCATCCATAAAATTGGTAAAGTCTGAAAGTTTAACAAATATACTTTTGGTAAAACTATAGGAAATAGAAACTCTCATTCACTGATAGTGGGAGGGCAAATAGTAGAACATATATGAGGGAATAAGACAAAATCTATCACAATTACAGATGCACTGACCCCATAAGCCAGCACTTCTACTTCTGGGATAAATCTCAGAGACACTCCTGTGCAGTTATGAAATGACAAATACACAAGCATATTCACTTTGGCATTGTTTGTAGTAACAAAGTCTGGAAACAGTCCAAATGTCTGACATTAGGGGATGCCCATATAATGTGGGGAATGAGGACACTCTCTTTAAGTGGGAAAAATGGGTGTGGAACAGCAAAGATGGCATACAACTTTTTATGTAAAAGAATGGGAGAGGAATAAGTTTATAGGAGCCACAGAGATGAAAAGAAGTTGGGTCTTCATTGATAATTCTCCCTCTGAGGGACTGGACCAGCAGCCACTCTATAGCTGGCTTCTTGTTATACAGGGTAATAAGTATCTTCATTATTCAAGTCAATGCCAGCTTTCTGTTTCTTTTGCAAAAAGAATCATAACTCCTCTCCTTGAGACAGGGAAACTGAAGGACTCCATAAAAATCTGCTTTTGTTCCTTTTCCTGTTTCTATTCCTGCTAGACCTCTACTTCACACATGCCTATGAAGCAAATAGCATTATGTCCTCTAGATTTCTTGAGAACAGATAACATCTAAGGAAAGACCAGGTGAGAACAACCTGACGAAGTTATCTGACGAGCATTCCAGGCCACCAGAACCAGACATCTTCACAACAAGATGCACTGGCTCCAAGGAATAACACCTGGGCCCTGTCTTTATTCTAACCAGGTCCTGGGTGCCAGACCATGATCCTCAATAACAACCCCAGACCCCAAGCAAAGATAAGACCCCCTCCTTTCCTTCCCGAGTCTGTACCTGCTCTCTTTCTCTACCTTCAATATACTCTGCTTTTGCCTCCTGCTGGCCCACATTCCATATCTATCTTGTGAGTAGTCACGGATCCTCTCGGCTGGTCCTGCGGGACTCCCTCCGGGTCCTCAGGCCTGGCCTGCCAGCATCATCCTGATATAGAAAATTACTTAACAGTGTAGCAATTTTAAATATATCTGCCTTTGTATACTATTCCAACACATTCGTGTTTGGGAACATGCTTCAGGTAATCTCCATAAGAATCCAAAGCATTCTAAATTGGCTCAACATTCATTTTCAAGCCACCTTCTGTGATTCAGTGCTACCTTATTTTTTTTTTAAAGATTTTATTTATTTGACAGAGATCACAAGTAGGCAGAGAGGCAGGCAGAGAGAGAGAGGAAGGGAAGCAGCCTCCCCGCTGAGTGGAGAGCCCGATACGGGGCTCGATCCCAGGACTCTGAGATCATGACCTGAGCTGAAGGCAGAGGCTTTAACCCACTGAGCACCCTCAGTGCTACCTTATTAATCAGATTTGAAAAGACCCTTCCCCAACATATTTTAAATTAAATTCTGTATTTCAGAGATTTACCTGGCAGAGGTCCTCTTTCTTAGCTAATAGTCTCAGGTTCACTTTTTCAGTTGTTGTGCCTTTGTGAGGTATTAATCTGTAGAACTCAGTCATCATTTTTTGCAGTTGTTCTTCTGTTTCTCCATTTTTCAATGCGGCCTTTACTAGAAGGAGAACTCCCTCTGCCTTGCTCACCTTCAAATGGAGAATATATGCATCTTAAAGTTGAATCTTTACCATCAGAGAAAAGGTGAAGGAACATGCATAAAAGCATCTAAAATGGTTGTTAGTTATGTCACAACTAACGGTTTTCTATTGGACACCAGCCATAAAACAGGTGCCATGTTTACAGGAGATGTATATCAGTTGTGACGATGATGCCATGAGACATCTCCCAAAACCAGGCTCAGCTTAACTAGAGGAAAAAACCACAGCCTTAAATATCTATAGTGTGTATCTATATCTATATCTACATCTACGTCCGTATCTCTATTCACAACTGCATCTCCATCTCTTTCTATATCCGCAAGAGAGGAATACTAATGCGACCACAGGAGACTTGCTTTTCACACAAGAAGTTTAGAAAGATGTCAGAATCCCACTAGGCACAAAATCCAGCAGAACATGTTTCTAATTACACAAGTACTGTTTGGACTTTGACCCAGAAAACCTTTTTCTCCCTGAAATAAATTAGTTTAGTTCCACAGAGGGAAACTGTATTATTTTACTATGACAATGCAGTTGCACAAGTTGTACCATTGGGAATATTTTCTTTCATTTGCTTTTTCAATCACATAAAATTAAAAAGAGCATTTTTCTGGAGGACTGGGAGCATTCCTGCCTTTCCCTAAAATGGTCACAATTTATAAGACTGGGAAGCAGTGGCTCTGAAGTGGACGAAGGTCTGAGTGTCTAAGGACCAAGTGCAACCCTGTCCCTCAGGCCTGCTAAACACCTTGCAACATAAAGGAGCAGGCCTCCCAACGAGACGGCACCAAAAAGTGAAGCTTGGAGCAGCTCTTGGGTCTGATATCTTATAAAGATAAGAACATCTAGTTTTCTTCGAAGGTTGTTTTCCCCTCAGTGCTCTCAGTGTTCCCTTTTTCCAAGGTAAGAAAAAGCACATCAGGAATGCATCCAGAAACAGCTGGACCAGCACCAAACACACATAGTATTATTTAAGCTAGTAAACCAGAAAGCAGAAATTGTTATGATTGAGGTTCTCCTTCAAGGGCACACGTGACTCACGTCATTGAGACTAATCCTGTTCACAGGCTTGAGAAGCATGTGCTCCAGGTGGCCAAGAGCTTCCGCCCAAACCATTTCCACCAAATCGCTCACTTCTTTGCTCAGAGTGCTTGAATTTATTACCTCCTCCAAAAGCAACTGCAACAATAAAGTAAAAAACAAAAAACAAAAACCCCGCCAACAAAAGGTTTCATTAGTGGGCTGATTTAAGACAGAGACAAGAGAAGAAATCATCACAGCCAAGGAGAGAGTCATAGGCAGCCAAATGACTGAGAATTCTGTGTGCCTCCACTTCCTTCCTACACTTTCTATATTTCCCCTTTCTATCTTTTACTCCCACTTTATGTTTCCTTTTGCCTTTTCCTTCATTCTGTAAGCTTTAGGCCTGCCAGTGACATCAAAGTTTAAGTGGCATTAAGGGTTAAGGACCCCTGATTCTTGGCCTAGATTATAATGAAGTTTTTTGAAAGCCATGGGGGTTTGTTGCTGAAGCAAGCAAGAAGTTTTGTGGTTCATCCTAGAACTCACTTCTCACCTGGCTTCCACACTTGTCTATGAGTTTACTTTTCTTGTTCTTAACTCTGACTCCTTTCTCTTACCAGGTTTTTATTTGTTGTAAAGAAAATGTTTCTATTAAAAATATTCAACCACTCACACAAAATAGTACATAGAAATCAATCTTACTGCTTGCAGTTTTTCAGATGCTAACTGGGTTGCTTCGGGTGTAAAATGTTCTCTTAGCAGAAATCCTTTTTTCTTCAGCTCTTCAATGTAATTTTCATAGTATTCACTTGCATCTGCAGAGGTTTTCTTTACAGAGAACTTTCTAGTCTGTGAATTATAGTGTGGAGCAAAATGTTAGGATGTGAGGATACAGTCACTTATTAACCTATGATCTTTACTGAACACCTCCTATGCACCATGGGAAAATGGAATGTAAATAAGGCATTGGATCCGCACCATGAAGGTGTTAATTAGTTTTTTTCAAAGAATTACTTAAATCTTCAATTCTTCACAAAACTGCCTAACACCTGAAAGTAAAGGGAGAAAAGCCTGAGCAGTCACAACAGGCAGAAGGGATGCATATGATTCACAGGAGAGTCACTCAAACGTCTGTTCAAAGACTACATACTCTTACTTCACATACTAGTCTAATGAGCTTTGAAGTCTGGCATTCAAGCTTTTTGGAAATGAGCAAAATAGATCGGGGAGGGGCAGAAAAGAAAAAATACCTCAGAAATGAGGTACTATTAGGGAAAGCACATGGTCAAAATGAAATGATAGCTACCAGCAAGGAGAAAGCAGGAAAGCTCTTAGTCATGCAAATAATGTTAAAGGCATGGAGCAAGGTGTCTTCTGGATAGGCACAAACTGCCTGCTTCCTTCCAACCTGCCCATGGATGTGGCATTTGTCAGCTTTTCCTGGGAGTCCTTGCTCCTGTAGTGAGCGGTTGTCCCAAACTTATTAACCTCAGAGAACGTGGAATTCTAGCCCCAGCTGGGGCCTGTGGGTGTTGCCTAAGCCCCTGGCTCTGGAGTGTGTGCCCCCAGGGGAAGGGGGAGCCAGACCACCCATGACACCATAAACCACTCTCCTGAATTTGTGGCTAAAGGGCGCCTCCAAAACATGTAGAAAAGAAACATATCATGTTCGAGTTACCCCATTTAAGAAGATACAGTTTAACATAATTTTGGAATATGTCCACAAAATGTTTTTGTATGAGAGACAGGCAAGTTAGAAAAGTCTCTTCTAAAGAACAGCTCTTTGAGTGTTGGTTAAGCGAGGATAATTTCTATCGAAGTGAACAGACTCACCCAAGGAGCCCTCTACTTGCATCCTCAGACTTAGGTTTGCCGAGGGAGGAAGGCACCCAGGAAGAGCTCTCGGGATAGTAAGCAGGAGGGGACAGTGGCCTATTCAGCCTTATCATTTTCTTCTTCAGTAAAGAAAAACAATTATAATATGTTCTATCATAGTTTTCAACTTGATGTTTCCTTACTTTTTATCCATACAACTAAACCCGCCACAAAATACAGCACACATTTTTGGGTAAAAGGATAACAAAAGCCTTTCTCCTACTTAGACATATTTGAATTGGATTGGCTTTTTTTTATCTATTCCCATGGAAATCTGATATGGCAAAATTGCATGTGTAACAGTCACTGCTCATGAATAAATTACATCAGGACTGGGAGCTCAATGAACTAACCATAAATGGTGGGTGGGAAACCTGACCCTTGGGCTTCCCTGAGAGCAGCGACATAAGTAACGAGTGCCTCCCTTAAAGACATCTTGAACTTAGGCACATGTCATGACAGGTATGGGCTACTGTGGGTGGGCTTCTAAGTCAGGTGGATCCCGTACTGACCTGAGGTGAGTCTCCCTCCTGGCACCAGAGCTGACACCTCCGGTGGGGGCAAAGCCAGAAGCATCCAGAGCCTGAGTGCAATGCTGTGAGGACCACTCCCACTGAGGTAAGCCTGTGTGCCCTGAGAGTGCTATGTTTCCTGTCTGTAAATCTGTCTAGACAGAAGACACCCTGATAGTGTAGCAGCATTTGCTTTGAATTTTAGGTGTTAGTTCTGAATTTATTTTTGTTTCATAATTGTTTCAGGTTGGAACCATGCCCTTGATTTGACTGTGACCTAATGTAAAGGTCTGGGCCTCTGCAAAGCTCTCCTTGCCATTTCTGAGCCTATAATACTTTCTATCACATTTTAGTACCAGTTCTGTCCCAGTGGATTATAATCATCAATGTGTAGTTTCATCCCTGGCAGTGATCTCTGAGGGGCAGGGTTTGAAGTAATTTTTATCTTTGGGCTCCAGTAGATTGGTTGGTATGTAGTAGGTACTTAACTAAGTGCGTGAATGGATTGCTTTTAGCAGAGTATACATTAGTAAAGTTGCCATAAGTAATTCAGCATAGGCCTACACGCCCTGCACCCAGTGAATATTTCCCTCTGACAAGAAAGAACCCTGTACTGTTCTAGTCAGAGCACTTCTCTCACCTTCCTCCCCTCACCTGCCATATTCCAATGGAGAACATGTTTCTACCTTTCAAAATTATTTATCAGATAAAAAGTTAACAGTTTGGCTGGTTCATTGACCAATGTTAAGGAAAGTAGGTATGAACAGAGCAGATAAACAAACACACAGGATCAACATAAAGATCATTACCTTGTGGTGCCTGGGAGGCACAGCTGGTTAAGGGCCTGACTCTTGGTTTTGGCTCAGGTCATGATCTCAGGGTGGTGAGATCCAGCTCAGCATTAGGCTCTGCGCTCAGTGCAGAGTCTACTTAAGACTCCCTCTCTCCCTGCCCCTGACGCTTTCTCTATAAATTAATAAATAAATCTTAAAAAAAAAAAAGATCATTACCTTGAGGCCATTGGCCAAGAGGAAGTGTGCAGATATGAGAAAGGCAGGATCCCTGGGGTCCTGGGAGCTCTGTAGCTCTACCACTGCCACCTCCTTTCCTCCCTCTGCCCCGATCTGGAAAATAGGTCGTTCTTTCAGAAGCTGCATCCATTCAATAACAAGCCACACACACCATTTAAAAATTCTGATTATAAAACTAATACCAGTCATTTGGAGATATAATTTGGAAAATACAGAAAGTATGAAGAAAAAATAAAAATTACCTGAACTCATACTATAGATATAGAATTACTATTTATATTTTGGTATGTTTCTTACTACATGTGTTTAAACTATATATACAGTTTACAGGGGAGCAGTCAAGATGGCAGAGGAGTAGCAGGCTGAGACGACATCAGGTTGCAGGAGCTCAGCTAGATAGTTATCAAACCATTCCAAACACCTACAAATCCAACAGGAGATCGAAGAGAAGAGCAGCAATTCTAGAAACAAAATCGACCACTTTCTGAAAGGTAGGACGTGTGGAGAAGTAAATCTGAAGCAACAGGAAGATAGACTGCAGGGGGAGGGGCCGGCTCCCAGCAAGCAGCGGAGCAACGGAGCCAAAATCAGAACTTTTAAAGGTCTGCTCCACTGAGGGACATCGCTCCAGAGGCTAAGCCGGGGTGGAGCCCTCACGGCAACAGCGTGGTCTCAGGTCACGTGGGGTCACAGAAGGATCGGGGGTGTCTGAGTGTAGCAGAACTCACAGGTATTAGAGCGGGGAAACCAGATGTAGAGACAGAGCCGAAGAGTGAGCTCTCAGCTCGGGGTTATCCTAAACTGTGATCTGTGGCACAGTCAGAACACTGCTCTTTGAGCAGGGACCCCAAAAATGGCAGATCTGGGGAGTACCCCTGGAAGAGCAGAAATCTGCTGGATTTGGAATCCCCAAACAGGGCTGTGTGCCAGAGACAGAAACGCTTGGTCACAGGCCAGGTAAGCTTGGAGTACGGCTGGAGACCAGAGAGACGGGAGTGATTGAGCACTTTTCTCCAAGAGTGCACTGAGGAGTGGTTCCCCGAGATCTTGGCTCCTCCGGGCTGGAGACTGGGAGGCCACCATTTTCATTCCTGTCCTCCAGAACTCTATGGAAAGCAATCACGGAACAAAAGATCTCAAGAGCGAACCCAAGCAGATTACTTAGCCTGGCCCCTAGCAAGGGCAGCATATGAGCTCACTGATCAAGGAGAAGAGCGGAATTCCAGAGGAGGGGAAAGCAAAGCATGGAATTCATGGCTTCTTCCCCATTATTCTTTAGTCTTACAAAGTTAATTAAATTTTTTTAATTTTATTTTTTTCTTATTCTAATTTATTTTAAATTTTACTCTTTCCTCTTTTAACATTTTTAAACTAGCTTATCTTAACACTAACTTTCTTTAAAAACTTTTTTTCAATCTTCATTATTATAATCAAATTTTATCCTTCATTGTACCTAACTTTATCTTTTGTATACATATAGGGTTTTTTCTTCTAAAAAAATTTTGGAATACTTCTTCTAATAGATCAAAATACACCCTAAATCTAGCACAGGGCTTTCCAGTCTCCAGCCTGAGCAAATTCTCCACATTTTCTTTTTCTTTCTTTTCCCAACCAACTTATCCTTTTTAAGAATTTTTTTTAATCTTCATCTTTACAGTCATATTTCATCCCTTCATCGTGTTTACTCTTATTTTTGTATATATATAAGTTTTCCTTTCCTTAAAATTTTGGAAAGTAGTTTCTTCTAAGAGACCAAAATACACCCAAAATCAAGTGGGTGGCTCTATTCTATTCACCAGACTAATATATATATATATATATTTTTTTAACTTATTTGTACCCCTTTCTTCTCCCCACAATTTGGGGTCTCTTCTGATTTGGTTAATGGACATTGTTCTGGGGTCTTTGCCACCCTTTTAGTATTTTATTCTCTCCTCCATATATTCTTATCTGGATAAAATGACAAGGTGGAAAAACACACCACTAAAAAAAGAACAAGAGGCAGTACCAAAGGCTAGGGACCCAATCAATATGGACATTGGTAGTATGTCAGATCTGAAGTTCAGAATGATGATTCTCAGGGTGCTAGCTAGGCTCGAAAAAGGCATGGAAGATATCAGAGAAACCTGTCTGGAGAAATAAAAGCCCTTTATGGAGAAATAAAAGAAATAAAATCTAACCAAAGCTGAAATCAAAAAAGCTATTAATGAGGTGCAATAAAAAATGGAGGCTCTTACTGCTAGGATAAATGAGGCAGAAGAGAGAATTGGTGATATAGATGACCAAATGATGGAGAATAATGAAGCTGAGCAAAAGAGAGACAACTACTGGACCACTAGGGGAGAATTCAAGAGATAAGTGATAGCGTAAGACAAAACAGTATTAGAATAATTGGGATTCCAGAAGAAGAAAGAAAGAGGGGGGCAGAAGGTATATTGAAGCGAATTACTGTAGAGAATTTCCCTAATATGGCAAAGGGAACAAGCATCAAAATCGAGGAGGCACAGAGAAACCCCCTCAAAATCAATAAGAATAGGTCCACACCCCGTCATCTAGTAGTAAAACTTATAAGTCTTAGTGAAAGCAGCCTGGGACAAGAAGCCTGTAACATACAATGGTAAAAATAGTAGATTGGCAGCGGACTTATCCACAGAGAACTGGCAGGCCAGAAAGAACTGGCATGATATACTCAGAGCACTAAATGAGAAAAACATGCAGCCAAGAATACTATATCCAGCTAGGCTATCACTGAAAATAGAAGGAGAGAGAAAAAGCTTCTAAGACAAACAAAAACTAAAAGAATTTGTAAACACCAAAGCAGCTCTACAGGAAATACTAAAAGGGGTCCTCTAAACAAAAAAAGAACCTAAAAGTAGTAGACCAGAGGAACAGAGACAATATACAGTAACAGTCACCTTACAGGCAATACAATGGCACTAAATTCATATCTCTCAATAGTTACCCTGAATGTAAATGGGCTAAATGCCCCAATCAAAAGACACAGGGTATCAGAATGGATAAAAAAACAAAACCCATCATTATGCTGTCTACAAGAAACTCATTTTAGACCCAACGACACCTCCAGATTTAAAAGAGGAGGTGGAAAACAATTTACCATGCTAATGGACAGCAAAAGAAAGCTGGGGCAGCAATCCTTATATCAGAAAAATTAGATTTTAAGCCTAAGACTATAATGAGAGGTGAGAAAGGACACTATATCATACTCAAAGATCTGTCCAACAAGAAGATCTAACCATTTTAAATATCTGTGCTCCTAAAATGGGAGCAGAAAACTACATAAACAAATTAAAAACAAAATCAAGGAAACACATCGACAATAATACAATAATAGTAGGTGACTTTAACACCCCCCTCACTGAAATGGACAGACCATCCAAGCAAAAGATCAACAAAGAAATAAAGGCCTTAAATGATACACTGGAACAGATGGACATCATAGATATATTCAGAACATTCCATCCCAAAGCAAGAGAATACACATACTTCTCTAGTGCACATAGAACATTCTCCAGAATAGATCACATCTTGGGTCACAAATCAGGTCTCAACCTGTACCAAAATATTGGGATCATTCCCTGCATATTTTCAGACCACAATTCTCTGAAGCTAGAACTCAATCACAAGAGGAAATTTGGAAGGAACTCAAATATATGGAGCCTAAAGTACATTTTACTAAAGAAAGAATGGGTCAACCAGGAAATTAAAAAAGAATTGAAAAAATTCATGGAAGCAAATGAAAATGAAAACACAATGGTTCAAAATCTGTGGGACACAGCAAAGGCAGTCCTGAGAGGAAAATATATAGCGATACAGGCCTTTCTCAAGAAACAAGAAAGGTCTCAAATACACAACCTAATCCTACACCTAAAGGAGCTGGAGAAAGAACAGCAAAGACAGCCTAAACCCAGCAGAAGAGAAATAATAAAGATCAGAGCAGAAATCAATGAAATAGAGAAAAAAAACAAACAAACCAAAACCAATAGAACAAATGAAAAAAACTAGGAGCTTGTTCTTTGAATGAATTAATAAGATTGATAAACCTCTGACCAGACTTATCAAAAAGAAAAAAAGACCAAAATTAATAAAATCATGAATGAAAGAGGACAGACCACAACCAACACCACAGAAATACAATTATAAGAACATATTATGAGCATCTATATGCTAGAAAATTTGACAATCTGGAAGAAATGGATGCATTCCTAGAGACATATAAACTAACAAAACCTAAGCGGGAAGAAACAGAAAACCTGAACAGACCCACAACCAGCAAGGAGATTGAAACAGTCATCAAAAATCTCTCAACAAACAAGAGCCCAGGGCCAGACAGCTTCCCAGGGGAATGCTACCAAACCAATTCTTTAAAGAAGAATTAACACTTATTCTCCTGAAACTATTCTAAAAAATATAAATGGAAGGAAAACTGCCAGACTCATTTTATGAGGCCAGCATTACCTTGATCCCATAACCAGACACAGACCCAATCAAAAAAGAGAATTACATACCAATATTCTTGTGAACACAGATGCGAATATTCTCACCAAAACACTAGCCAATAGGATCCAACAGTACAAATTAAAAGGATTATTCACCATGACCAAGTGTGATTTATTCCAGGGCTACAAGATTGGTTCAACATCCGTAAACCAATCAATGTGATACAATACATCAATAAAAGGAAGAACAAGAACCATATGATACTCTCAATAGATGCTGAAAAAGCATTTGACAAAGTACAGCATCCTTTCTTGATCAAAACTCTTCAAAGTGTAGGGATACAGGGTACGTACCTCAATATCATCAAAGCCATTTATGAAAAACCCACAGCGAATACCATTCTCAATGGAGAAAAACTGAGAGCTTTTCCACTAAGGTCAGGAACACTGCAGGGATGTCCTTTATCACCACTGCTATTCAACATAGTACTAGAAGTCCTAGCCTCGGCAATCAGACAACAAAAAGAAATTAAAGGCATCCAAATCAGCAAAGAAGAAGTCAAACTATCACTCTTTGCAAATGATACGATACTATATGTGGAAAACCCAAAAGACTCCACTCCAAATCTGCTAGAACTTGTACAGGAATTCAGTAAAGTGTCAGGATATAAAATCAATGCACAGAAATCGGTTGCATTTCTTTACACCAACAACAAGACAGAAGAAAGAAATTAAAGAGTCAATCCCATTTACAATTGCACCCAAAACCGTAAGATACCTAGGAATAAACCTAACCAAAGAGGCAAAGAATCTGTACTCAGAAAACTATAAGTACTCATGAAAGAGACTGAGGAAGACACAAAGAAATAGAAAAATGTTCCATGCTCATGGATTGGAAGAACATATATTGTGAAAATGTCTAGGCTACCTAAAGCAATCTACACGTTTAATGCAATCCCTGTCAAAATACCATCCATTTTTTTTTTTCCTCGAAGAAATGGAATAGATAATCCTAAAATTTGTATGGAACCAGAAAAGACCTCGAATACCCAGAAGAATGTTGAAAAAGAAAGCCAAAGTTGGTGGCATCACAATTCCAGACTTCAAGCTCTATGACAAAGCAGTCATCCTCAAGACAGTATGCTACTGGCACAAAACAGACATATGGAACAGAATAGGAAGCCCAGAAATAGACCCTCAACTCTATGGTCAACTAATCTTCGACAAAGCAGGAAAGAATGTCCAGTGGAAAACAGACAGTCTCTTCAACAAATGGTGTTGGGAAAATTGGACAGCCGCAGGCAGAAAAATGAAACTGGACCATTTCCTTATGCCGCACACAAAAACAGAATCAAAATGGATGAAGGCCCTCAATGTGAGAAAGGAATCCATCAAAATCCTTGAGGAGAACACAGGCAGCAACCTCTTCGACCTCAGCCGCAGCAACTTCTTCCTAGGAACATCGCCAAAGGCAAGGGAAGCAAGGGCAAAAATGAACTACTGGGATTTCATCAAGATCAAAAGCTTTTGCACAGCAAAGGAGACAGTCAACAAAACCAAAAGACAACTGACAGAATGGGAGAAGAGATTCACAAATGACACATGAGATAAAGGGCTAGTATGCAAAATCTATAAAGAACTCATCAAACTCAACACCAAAGAACAAATAATCCAATCAAGAAATGGGCAGAAGACATGAACGGATATTTCTGCAAAGAAGACATCCAGATGGCCAACAGACACATGAAAAGTGCTCCACATCACTTGGCTTCAGGGAAATACGAATCAAAACCACAATGAGATACCACCTCACACCAGTCAGAATGGCTAAAATTAACAAGTCAGGAAAGGACAGATGCTGGTGAGAATGCAGAGAAAGGGGAACCCTCCTCCACTGTTGGTGGGAATGCAAGTTGGTGCAACCACTCTGGAAAACAGCATGGAGGTTCCTCAAAAAGTTGAAAATAGAGCTACCCTATGACCCAGCAATTGCACTACTGGGTATTTACCCCGAAGATACAATTGTAGTGATCCAAAGGGGCACATGTATCCAAATGTTTATATCAACAATGTCCACAATAGCCAAACTATGGAACAAACCTAGATGTCCATCAAGAGATGAATGGATAAAGAAGATGTGGTATATATATACAATGGAATACTATGCAGCCATCAAAAGAAATGAAATCTTGCCATTTGTGATGACGTGGATGGAACTAGTGGGTATTATGCTGAGCGAAATAAGTCAATTAGAGAAAGATAATTATCATATGATCTCCCTAATATGAGGAATTTGAGAGGCAACATGGGGGGGGATGGGTGATAGGGAATGAAAAAATGAAAGAAGATGGGATCGGGAGGGAGACAAACCGTAAGAGACTCTTAATATCATAAAACAAACTAAGGGTTGCTGGGGTGGGGGCGGGTAGGGAGAGGGTGGTTAGGTTATGGACATTGGGGAGAGTATGTGCTATGGTGAGTGCTGTGAAGTTTATAAACCTGGCGATTCACTGATCTGTACCCCTGGGGCTAATAATACATTATATGTTAATAAAAAATTTAAAAATTTAGAAAAAACTATTTATATAGTTTATAGCTATATCTGTATATGTTTAAACTGTACCACATTTTATATTTTCTTTATCAGAGAGGAAATGTTATTTTCAAGTTATATTTTATTAAAGTATCTAAAATATGTAAATCAGCATCATTTTGAATGCTAGGGTTTTCACTTATATGATATTGGAGAAATAATTTCCTCTTTTTCTTTTTAATGAATAGTCATGGAAATTCAACATAATGTAAATACTTGGTGTCAAATCTACTCTTAAAAAAAAAAAAAAAGAGGGGTGCCTGGGTGGCTCAGTCATTAAGTGGCTGCCTTCCGCTCAGGTCATGATCCTGGTGTCCTGGGATCAAGGTCCACGTCAGGCTCCCTGCTCAGCGGAAAGCCTGCTTTTCACTCTCCCACTCCCCCTGCTTCTGTTGCCTCTCACTGTCTCTCTCTCTGTCAAATAAATAAATAAAATCTTAAAAAAAAGTACAAGAAACTGTTAACAAACAGGGAAGAGGTCTTTACTTTTAAAGTTATGTTAGGGGCGCCTGGGTGGCTCCGTGGGTTAAAGCCTCTGCCTTCAGCTCAGGGTATGATCTCAGGGTCCTGGGATCGAGCCCCGCATCGGGAGCTGGGAGCCTGCTTCCCCCTCTCTCTCTGCCTGCCTCTCTGCCTGCTTGTGCTCTTTATCTCTCTGTCAAATAAATAAATAAAATCTTTAAAAAAATAAAGTTATGTTAATATTTTCTACTGTTTATATTTTTATTATGAGCATGTATTACTTTTATAATAAAAACACTAAAAAGTTAAATATTAAATTTTAAATATAAAATACAAATCAGACTCTTACTTTTTCTAAGGTGTTATATTTTGCAACTTCAAAGTCTTGTGGAAAATGAGGAATTCCAACATTCTTTTTACGAAACCTGAAATTTGTATAACAAAATTTTAACATTAAAATGGAATTTTAGATTAAACAGAATATTCATAAAATTTTTCTTACATATCCCCTAATTACATACAAAATACATTTTAAGTCCCTAATCCCTCCTAAGATACTCTGAAAATGGTTAAAAAGTCTTGTGTAATGAGCTGGATTCCTCCTTTGGACAACTCTAGAGCTCTGGTGCCGAAAACTAAGGATCTGCATTGGAAGGTGGGGTGGCAGGAAGCACAAGTGGAGGGGAAAGAGAAGTAGGCCAGTGCACTGGAGAAAGCACCAGTCCTAGCAGTGGCACGTGACCTGTGCTCTCTTGGGTTCTGGCCCTAAGGAGCCATGTCACTCAGGCAGGCTCACACCAGAGATTCTGTACTACAGTTAATCCCCACCCCCTTTAAAATAAAGGCATCAGATTTCTCATAGTCTGTACTTTTATTTTTTATATTTGTTCTGTCTTTTAACAGTACTATTAACAAATAAAATAAGGCTCAATGTGATGCTTAATTGATACTACAGTTGTGGGTGTGTTTTACAAAACCATATATAACAGTAGCTTTGGGGCACTTGGGTGGGTCAGTCCTTAAGCGTCTACCTTCACTCAGGTCATGATCCCAGGGTCCTGGGATAGAGCCTGAGTTGGGCTCCCTGCTGAGGTGGGGGTGGGGAAAACTGCTTCTCCCTCTCACACTCTTCCTGTTTGTATTCCCTCTCTCACTGTCTCTCTCTGTTAAATAAATAAGCAAGAAAAAAAAAAAAAAGAACTGTAGCCTCATAAACTCCATTTGCAGAAGGTTGTCACTATTTCTATTTTTTGACATATGAGGTAGGGAGTAAGGAACAGTCTCAACTCTAAAGGCTTCTCGGTAAGGTAGCAGGGTAAGCAGACTGCCCAGATCGCATCTCCAGTGCCTTTTCTTTTTAAAAATCAATCTAACAATTATGTCTACTCTTACATAATACTAAGATGGAAATAATTAGCACTATACTAGTTGAAGTAAAAAGTCTTAAATAAACAAAAGCCTAATTAGAGAAGCAAGATAAATGAAAATACTACAAAAACATGAGGTATTAATAGCATTTTAAAACTGTTTGAGCATCTTTCTTCAGTTCAGGTCATGATTTCAAGAGTCATCAGATCAAGCCTGCATCGGGCTCCCTACTTATTGCTTATTGGGGAGTCTGTTTGTCCTTCTCTCTCTCCCTCTGCTCCTTCCCTCCTGCTCACTCTGTCTCTCTCAAATAAATAAATAAATAGAATCTAAAAAAAACCCAAAAAAACAAAAAACAACAACCTGTGCTTGAGGTTTACAAAACATTTTGCAAACTGAATCTTAATGATCAGAAGTAGATTACTCTGGGGACACCTGTGTGACTCAGCCAGTTAAGCATCTGCCATCAGCTCAGGTCAGGATCCCAGAGTCCTGGGAATACCGCATCAGGCTCCTTGTTCAGTGGGGAGCCTGATTCTGCCTCTGTCTGCTGCTCCCCCTGCTTGTGCGTTCGCTCTCTTTCTCACACACACAAATAAATAAAAATAATAAATAAAATAAAATTTTTTTAAAAATAAAAGATTACTCTGTGAATTCCAAAATGTTTTCCTTCTCCATGGAGTTGTCCAGGGATGGATCATCTGTTGTCACTTCTAGAACAAAAACAAAAACACTTGCTTACTACTCAAAGATTTATTAAAATTATAAACAATAAAACCTGGAATTTTTAAGATTCTTGAATATAGGTCATACTTAACACACTACTCTTCTTTTTTTAAGATGTTCTTAAAGTAACTACAGTATTTGGTAATCTAAGGATAGTACAAATGGGACAAAAAGAAGGTAGATTAAAATAAAAGATAGTGAGAATATATCATGATTTTATTTTAATAGACATGTGAGGAGAATTCTAATATCTGTATTATTTGAAACTCATTGATGGATATACAATTTCAAATGAATTTTTCTTTTCTTAAGATTATGGTGAGTATAGTTATGAAATGCATTTCTAGTATGCTGCAGGGTCAGAGTGAGTTCCCCAGTGCCATCATGTCACAAATGAAGGACCTGAGGGTGTCTGATAATTTTTGTAATATGTCTAGATCATTCTTTGACTATACTGTCTTTGATAAACCAAAATGTTTACTATAGCACCTGTAATATATTAAGTGCTTGATATAAAATACTTACCAAAACTGCTTGCCTTTTGACAAGGAGGTGGTGTGATGTCCAGTGCCTTATTAGGATCATAATTCATTACGTCCAAGAGCCTCCTTTCTTTGATAGAGTCCCATATAAAGTCTGGGTTTATAATATGGATATGGTTCTTTTGGACAGACTTCAGTTGATACTGGCTCAGAACATCAGCATTGTCTAAGATTATATGTGTGCACTTAAAAAAAAAAAGAATCAATTCATTATGTACGTATAGGAACAAATCTAAATAATTTTTATCTGTTAATTTCACTCTTAAAAGTCTTTCTTTATTAAGTTCAATTAGCCAACATATTGTACATCATTAGTTTTTGATGTAGTGTTCAATGATTGATTAGTTGCATATAACACCCAGTGCTTATCAGATAATGTGCCCTCCTTAAGGCCACTCACTCTGTTACCCCATCCCCCCATCCTCTGCCTTCTGCAACCCTCAGTTTGTTTCCCAGAGTCTAGAGTCTCTCATGGTTTGTCTCCCTCTCTGATTTCTTTCCATTCAGTTTTCCCTCCCTTCCTCTATGGTCCTCTGCACTATTCCTTATGTTCCATCTATGAGTTCCATATGATAACTGTCTTTCTCTGCTTGACTTATTTCACTTAGCATAATACTTTGCAGTTCTATCTGTGTGGATGCAAATGGTAGGTATTCATCCTTTCTGATGGCTGAGTAATGTTCCATTGTATATATGAACCATATCTTCTTTACCTATTCATCTGTTGAAGGACATCTTGGCTCCTTCCACTGTTATGGCTATTGTGGAAATTGTTTCTATGAACGCTGGGGTGCATGTGTCCCTTCTTTTCACTACATCTGTATCTTTGGGGTAAATACCTAGTAGTGCAAATACTGGGTCATAGGGAAGCTCTATTTTTAACTTCTTGAGAACTTCCATACTGTTTTCCAGAGGGGCTGTACCAGCTTGATTCCACATCCTCGCCAACATTTGTTGTTCTCCTCTAGGATTTTGATGGATTCCTGTCTCACATTTAGGTCTTTCATCCATTTTGAGTTTATCTTTGTGTATGGTGTAAGAGAATAGTCCAGTTTCATTCTTCTGCATGTGGCTAGCCAATTTTCCCAGCACCATTTATTGAAGAGACTGTTTTATTTCTATTGGATATTCCTTCCCACTTTGTTGAACATTAAGTGACTACAGAGTTGAGAATCCATTTCTAGGCTTTCTAATCTCTTCCAGTGATTTCTGTGTCTGTTTTTGTGCCAGTACCATGCTGTCTTGATGATCACATCTTTGTTATACAGCTTAAAGTCAGGCATTGTGATGCCCCCAGCTTTGGTTTTCTTTTTCAACATTCTCCTTGTGACTGGTGTCTTTTTTGGTTCCATACAATTTTCGGATTGTTTATTCTAGTTCTGTGAAAAAGGTTGATAGATTGCATTGAGTGTGTAGATTTCTCTGGGTAGCATAAATATTTTAACAATGTTTATTCTTCCAATCCATGAGCATGGAATGCTTTTCCATCTCTGTGTCTTTCTCAATTTCTTTCATAAGTGTTCTGTAGTTTCTAGAGTACAAATCCTTTACCCCTTTCGTTAAGTTTATTCTTAGTTATCTTATGGTTTTTTGTGCAATTGCAAATGGGATCAATTCCTTAATTTCTCTCTTCAGACACATTGTCAGTGTATAGAAGTGCAACTGATTTTTGTACATTGATTTTGTATCCTGCCATGTTGCTGAATCACTGTATGAGTTCTAGCAGTTTTGGGGTGGAGTCTTTTGGGTTTCCCACATAAAGTATCATGTCATCTGCAAAGAGATTGAGTTTTACTTCTTCGTCAATTTGAAACCTTTTATTTCTCTTTGTTGTCTGATTGTTAAGGCTGAGACTTCTAGTACTATGCTGAACAGCAGTGGTGAGAGTAGGCATCCCTGTTGTGTTCCTGACCTTAGGGGGAAAGCTCTCAGTTTTTCCCCACTGAGAATATTTGCTGTGGGCTTTTCATAGATGGTTTTGATGATATTGAGGTATGTTCCCTCTATCCCTATCCTTCAAGAGTTTTAATCAAGAAATTACACTCTATTTTGTTGAATGCTTTCTCTGCATCGAGAGGATCATATGATTCTTGTCTTTTCTTTTGTTAATGTGCTCTGTCACATTGATTGATTTGTGAATGCTGAGCCATATGATTCTTGTCTTTTCTTTTGTTAATGTGCTCTGTCACATTGATTGATTTGTGAATGCTGAGCCACCCTTGCACCCCAGGAATAAACCCCACCTGGTAGTGGTGCATCATCCTTTTAATGTACTATTGGATTCTATTGGCTAGGATCTTGTTGAGTATTTTGGCATTCATGTTCATCAGGGATATTTGTAATTCTCCTTTTTGATGGGGGTTTTTGTCTGGTTATGGAATCAAGGTAATGCTGGCTTCATAGAAGGAGTTTGGGAGTTTTCCTTCCATTTCTATTTTCTGAAAGAGCTTCAGTAGAATAGGTATTATTTCTTCTTCTATTTTGTTTATTTTAAAGATTTTATTTATTTACTTGACAGAGAGAGAGAGACAGAAGAGCAGGAACACAAGCAGGAGGAGCGGGAGAGGGAGAAGCAGGCTTCCCACCGAACAGGGAGCCTGATGTGGGGCTCAATCCCAGGACCCTGGGATCATGACCTGAGCCAAAGGCAGATGCTTAATGACTGAGCCAGGTGCCCCTCTTCTTTAATGTTTGGTACAATTCCCCTGGGAAGTTATGTGGCTTTGGACTCTTGTTTTGGGAGGTTTTTGATTACTGCTTCAATTTCCTTGCTGGTTCTTGGTCTGTTCAGGTGTTTTACCTCTTCTTGTTTGCCTTGGTAGTTTATACATTTCTAGGAATGCATCCATTTTGTTGGCATATAGTTGCTCGTAATATATTCTAACAATTACTTTTATTTCCTTGGTATTAGTTGTGATCTCTCCCCTTTCATTTACGATTTTATTAACTTGGGTCCTTTCTCTTTTCTTTTGTATAAGTCTGGCCAGAGGTTTATCAATCTTATTAATTCTTTCAAAGAACCAGCTCCTAGTTTTATTGATCTGTTCTACTGTTCTTCTGGTTTCTATTTCATCGATTTGTGCTTTAATCTTCAGTATTTCTCTTCCTCTGCTTGGTTTAGGTTTCATATGCCATTCTTTCTCTAGGTCCTCTAGGTATAAGGTTATCTTGTGTATTGGGATTTTTCCGATTTTTTGAGAGTGGCTTTGACTACTATGTACTTCCCTCTTAGGACCACTTTTGCAGTACCCCATATGTTTTGAATTGATGTGTTTTCATTTTCATTAGTTTGCATGAATTGTTTAAGTTCTTCTTTAATTTCCTGATTGACCCATCATTCCTTAGCAAGATGTTCTTTAACCTCCAGGTGTTTGAGTTCCTTCCAAATTTCTTCTTGTTATGGAGTTCCAGTTTCGAAGCATGTGGTCTGAAAATATGCAGGGAATGACTCATTCTTAAGTATCAGTTCAGACCTGACTTGTGACTCAGTCAGTATGTGATCTATTCTGGAGAATGTTGCGTGTGCACTCAAGAAGAAGGAGTATTCTGTTGTTTTAGGATGGAGTGTTCTGTATGTATCTGTGAAGTCCATCTGGGCCAGTGTGTCATTCAAAGCCCTCATTTCTTTATTGATCTTCTGCTTAGATGATCTGTCCATTGCTGTGAGTGGGGTCTGCAAGCCCCCTACTAGTAATGCATTATTATCAATATGTTTCCTTACTTTGGATATTGTTTTATATAATTGGCTGCTCCCATATTGGGAGCATAGATATTTCCAATTGTTAGCTCTTCGTGTCAGATAGACTCTTTGAGTATGATATGGTGCTCCTCTACATCTCTTATGAAAGTCTTCTGTTTAAAATCTAATTTGTGTGATATGAGGACTGCTACTCCAGCTTTCTTTTGAGGTCCATTGGCATGGTAAATGGTTCTCCATCCCTTCACTTTTAATCTGGAGGTGTCTGAAGGTTCAAATTGTCTCTTGTAGACAGCATATGGATGGGTCCTTCTTTTTCAACCCAATCTAATACCTGTGTCTTTTGATTGGAGCATTCAGCCCATTTACATTCAGAGTAACTCCTGAAAGTTATGAATTTAGTGACATTGTATTGCTTGCAAAGTCTATAGTTTGTTCTGTAGATTGTTTGTTACTTTCTGGTCTGTGTTACTCTTGGGTTCTCTCTTTGCTTACAATATCCCCCTTAGTATTTCTTACAGGGCTGGCTTGGTGGTCACATATTCTTTCAGTTTCTGTCTGTCCTGGAAACTCCTTCCTAAGGAGTCCTGTCCTAATCTCTCCTTCCATTCTGAATGACAGCCTTGCTGGAGAAAGTATTCTTGGCTGCATGTTCTTCTCATTTAGTATTCTGAATATATCTTGCCAGCACTTTATGGCCTGCCAGGTTTCTGTGGATAGGTCTGATGTTATTCTGATGTTCCTCCCTCCAAATGTAAGGAATCTCCTCTCCCTAGCTTCCCTCAGCATAACTTCTTTGGCTCTAAGATTTGCAAGCTTCACTATTATAGGTCAGGGTGTTGATCTGTTTTTATTGATTTTGGGAGGATTCTTCTCTGCTTCTTGCACATGACTGCTTATTTTCTTTCTCAAATTAGGGAAGTTCTCAGGCATGATTTGCTCAAATATACCTTCTAGCCCTCTCTCTTTCCACCCTCTCTTGGATCCCGATGACTCTGACATTGGTTCTTTTCAATACATCATTAAATTCTCAAAGCCTTTCTTCATGGGCTATTAGTTGTTTTTCTCTCTTTTTTCCTCAGCCTCCTTCCTTTCCATTAGCCTGTCCTCTAGATCACTGATTTTCTCTCTGTCTCACTGACCCTAGTTGTTAAAGCATCCAATTTAGATGGCATCTCCTTCATAGCACTTTTAGATCATTAGCACTTTTAGGCCTGATTAGATCTCATTACCACCCTTAGAGATTCTGTATTGTCATTTATACTCTTTTCAAGTCTAGCTATTAACTTTATAATTGCTATCAGGTCATGATCTCAGGGTCCTGGGATCAAGCCCTGCATTGGGCTCTCTGCTTAGCAGGGAGCCTGCTTCTCTCTCTCTCTCTCTGCCTGCCTCTCTGCCTACTTGAGATCTCTGTCTGTCAAATAAATAAATAAAATCTTAAAAAAAAAAAAAAAGGAAAGAAAAAGTCTGAAGAGGTCAGACACCACCACATAAAAGCAAACAAGGCAAGATGAACCAAAACAATTAAAAAATGGGCATGGGAGAGACTATAATCTCACAGGGTGGACAAAGCAGGGTGATACTCTTGCTCCAGATTGAATTTTGGTTTCTGTGTTAGAAGACACTACATCCCAAAACTGCAAGGAAAGCAAAGTTTATATATATATATAAATATAGATATATATGCATATATATATAAATATATATATATGCACATATATATATATAATTGGATAAAGTGAAAAAAGGACAAGAATGAGGCATAAAATCTATAAAATGTAGATGTGAGAAAAAAAGTTAAAAAATAACTTAAACACGTAAGTTGGTAAAATAAGAATCTAGTTGAAATGGGGAAAAGGTTAAAAAAATGTAAAATTTTAGACTGAAGGATAAACCAATCATGAGTAACATCTGGAGCTCAATATATTATTGGCCGCTGGTTCTGGGGTTTTACCATCCTGTGGGATTTATAAGCTTGTTATCCACCTGTTCTTAGATCTGTCTTCTCAGGGAGGTGCCTGCTGTTCTACTTCTCAGGTGTCTTTCCCTAGGCAAGTTGCCCCACCCCTTGTCAGGGGGATGGGCTTGAGGTGAACTGGTTGTCTGTGTCGCTTTTGTTTCTTGGTGGCTTTCCACACCTCTTCAGAGGATCAGAGTGAAAACAGCCATGCCAGGATCTCTGGCCCAGAGGCACGAGATCACAGTTCCCCTTCTTCAATAAACCCTCCAGGTCAAATTATCTCCACATCTGTGTGTATCAAGCCCACAGACTTCTGCATTTCACCCCCACTACACTTCTCCTGGGGGGTGTCTCTGGTGCCCCTGAGTGACACTTCGCTTTGTGTCTTTGCAACTGCAAGTGGTTGTGAACTCACATACATCCTGCTCTGCTGCTCCCAGGTCACAGCTGGGTGCCATCCTACTCTCCTTTCTGGGGCCATCACTGCCTGAGAGCTGTTGGCTAGTCGTGGGCACAGCCTCTGTGTGCCACACTCCACAGACACTGGCAATTTGCACCCAATTCAGTTCTCCCAGGGGGTGCTTTAAGGGTCCACAAGCCTCACTGCACTTTGTGTCTTTGTGACTGTGAGTGGTTCTGGGGTCAGGCACAGACCCTGCTCCATTGCTCCCAGGTAACAGCTGGATGCCATATTACTCTCCTTTCTGGGGCCACTACTTCCCTGAGAGCTGTTGCTAGATTCATGGGAGCAGCTATTTTGTCTCTATCCAGGAGATGTTAAACAGCCCACATGTTCCAGTTGCCTGGACTCTTCCAGGCGAAGAGTAGTCTTCCTACCAGCCCATCTCATGGTTTATGGTGACTGGAGCTGAGAGTCCCTTCTGGGCTCTCTGACCATAACCAGTTTCCCACTTCACTGCTCGGGCACCCTATTGGATCAGGCACCCCCATTCTTTGTCTCCTGGGATCCTGAGATCACAATGATACACTTAGAATTCTGCTCTTTCCATCTCCTGTGCCCCTTTAAGAAATCTGTCCTAGTGAGCAATTTCTAAGAGTTCTGATTTCACACTCCAGTGTTATATCACTTTCTAGCAGCTGGCTTATGGAGGATCCCTCTCCACTCCATTTATCTTAAGATATTTCCCCACAGATTCACAATTCCACATCTCCTACCTTGCAAAAAGCAATTGTTTTTCTGCTTGTAGAGTTCCAAATATATTTTCTTACAACTTGGGCTGAATTTGTGTGTGTTCAGAATAGTTCCATAGACATCCAGCTAAATTCAAGGGACCAATAAAATGAGGTCCCCTACTCTGTCACCATCTTGCCCTAGAATGCTCACCCTTAAAAGTCTTGAGATAATTTATAGTGATCTTTCTCAGACTTCTAAAACTCTTACAAATTAAATAATTTTTATTTAAATAAAAGTTTAAAAAATTAATAGTTTTTAAAGAATAGGGATAGGGATATACCATAATTGATTAACCAATCCTAGAGGTTATTCTCAAGTTTTCACTCCTTTAAACAATGCTGTACCGAGTAACTTCATGTACACGTATTTGTACATTTGTTTAATTGTTTCTTAGGAGTGGAATGATAGATTCAAAAAGTATTCATTATTTATTTAATTTGTTAAGTTGTCATTTTATTAATTTATTATGGAATAAATAGTATAGGCACACTGTAGAATATCTACAAAGTAAAATAATAATAATAATAATAAATTAACATATATTTCATACCATTGTTCCCAGTTCATCTCCCCAGAGGCACCTGTTTTAACTTGTTTCTGGAGTATCCTTCTAAGCTATTCTATGCATAGGCAACACACATATAAGTACACAGCCCTAATTTTAGTCACAAATGGCAGCATACTAAACATGATGTTCTGAACCTGCTTTTCCACTTAATAATTCATCTTGGAGCTCATTCCTCAACAATACATAGTTGTCTCCTTCATTATAATACATGGTATGCACATTTCAAAAGTTTATATACATTGGCAACATAATTTCCAAAAAGTTTACACTATGTGGGAATTTCTGAAAATGAGAGACCATGTTGGCATTCTTTACCCAGAAGATAAACTGAGAAGGCATAACTGGCATGAATTATTCATCCATGCACAGAAATGGAAACAGGCAAGTGAGGAAAGCTGTATTAAAGGATGTATATACAGTTCTGCCTAAACTGGAGGTGAACAGGGACATTCCATTTCTGATAATCACAGGCATCTACTAAACGCCAGAGGGCACCGAGGATCTAGCTATGGTTGAATATACTTCACAGAACAAACTAGACTCATGGTCAACAAGCCCCAGGGATATGGTCCAGGAAGGGGCAGGACAAGCCACCAATCTTAAACTGTCAGGCCTACAATTCCATTTCAAGAGAGGGAAAGTAGCTTCCTTCAGACTTTAAATAAACAAAACAAGCAGTATAAGCTGTATAAGCAGTTCAAGATGAGTTTACGTGTTTTTCTTTGTCTTGAGTCACACTGTACAGGTGACACTCAGGAACGACATACTAGGGAGCGATTAGATGGAATGCTTTTTGCAAATGCTGTACACCATCACTTTTCTCCTTCAAGAATAGATTTGACTGGTCTGTAATTATTTCTATTTAGGTCTTTGGCTGTACTCTAATAACCTCGGATTCACAAGGTGGAATTTCTCTACAGCTCAAGGAAATGGAGAGAAGGTGGGATGCATGGTCTTTCCTCCTCTGTCTTTCTTCAGCCCAACTTCCCTGTTAACGATGTCATACTTTCACCTGCCTTCAGTGACTTTCTTCTGTGGCCAATTGTCTGTTTACCCTTCTAACCATGACCCATTCTCCCTTAAAAAAAATTATTAATTTATTATTTTTAGTAAGCACTATGCCCAACATGGGGCCTTAACTCAAGACCCCAAGATCAAGAGTCGCATGATCTTCCCACTGAGCCAGCCAAGCACCCTGACCTACCCTCCCTGAACGGACAGTATTTATCACACAGTTCTTACAAAGTTTACATACCTGAGGATTTAATAAAAAGGAAAAATTTCCACCATTCTCCTTAATGTCATTTTGTAGCTTTTTCTTCTGTTGACGAGCTAAGTGCTTGACTTTCAAACAGAAGTTACAATTTGCAAAGATCCTCACAGTCATCCTGTAGGGAAAAAAGTTTCAAGTCATAGTTTTAAAGGATTCTCAATGGAATATTATTCAGCCATCAAAAAGAATGAAATCTTGCAATTTGCAATGACATGACTAGAACTAGAGGGTATTATGCCAAGTGAAATAAGTCAGTCAGAAAAAGACAAATACCATATGATTTCACTCATATGTGGAGTTTAGAAACAAAACAGAAGAACACTGGAAAAGTGAAGGAAAAATAAGATAAACACAGAGAGGGGGCAAATCCTAAGGGACTTAAAAAAAAAAAGATTTTATTTCTTTATTTGAAAGAGAGGATCTCCAGCAGACTCCGTGTGGAGCACAGAGCCTGATGCGAGGCTCGATCCCAAGTCCCCAAGATCATGACCTGAACCAAAATCAAGAATCAGATGCTTAACTAACTGAGCCATCCAGGCACCCCAGCCATAAGATACTCTTAACCATAGGGAACAAACTGACAGTTGCTGGAGGGGAGGTGGGTGGGGAGATGGGGTGACTGGGTGATGGCCATTAAGGAGGGCACTTGATATAAGGAGCACTGGGTGTTAGATCAGTTAGATGCAACTGATAAATCACTAAATTGTACCTCTGAAACCAGTAATACAGTACATGTTAACAAAATTGAATTTAAATAATAAATAATAATTTATTTATTAAATTAAAATTTAAAAATAAATAATAAATAAATAAATAAACAAACCACAGTATAATAAAATTCGGGGGAGTCTGTGGAAAAAAATATAAAGGATTTTCTTTTCAATGAATATAAATGACAGTGCATCAGGAATTGTTCTACATGCAAACCATGTGAATGTGGGTATTATTTTAAAAAGACATATATATTGCAATCATTTTTAACTACAAAAACTGAACAGTGATCAAACTTGCAACAAGCATGTTGGTTTTAGAATCATTTCTAGTGGGGCACCTGGGTGGCTCAATGGGTTAAGCCGCTCCCTTCGGCTCAGGTCATGATCTCGGGGTCCTGGGATTGAGTACCGCATCGGGTTCTCTGCTCAGCAGGGAGCCTGCTTCCCTCTCTTTCTCTCTGCCTGCCTCTCTATCTACTTGTGATCTCTCTCTGTCAAATAAATAAATAAAATCTTTAAAAAAAAAAAAAGAATCATTTCTAGCTTTATGGCTGGTACTATGGCACTCCAAAATTCTTTGGTATAGGCTCATACTATACATCTTAATGAAAATGTACAGATTTCAGTTACAGATCAGGTGTGTGGTTTAAGAACACAAAGCACTTCTTTCTAAATTAAAAATTAGGGGCGCCTGGGTGGCTCAGTGGGTTAAAGCCTCTGCCTTCGGCTCAGGTCATGATCTCAGGGTCCTGGGATCGAGCCCCGCATCGTGCTCTCTGCTCGGCGGGGAGCCTGCTTCCTCTTCTCTCTCTGCCTGCCTCTCTGCCTACTTGTGATCTCTCTCTCTGTCAAATAAATAAATAAAAATTAAAAAAAATTTTTTTAAATTAATATATGTGATAGTGAAGCCACAGATTTTATACATAATTCTATAAAACTTTAAAGACCCTTAGTCCCATTAGTTATGTGGATGTCTGTTAGCCATTCTAGAGAAAAAACTGATCAATTAGTAATAAAAATATGCAACTTATGTTTAAATGGAAACATATTTGTGTTTTAATTTAATTTCTTTTACTGTCATACTTTCCTACATATGGAAAAGAATTACTTCTAGGAAAAATAGGCATATTTTGAATGGAAAGAAATGTATAGGTATTTAACAATAAACTTTGTCTTTTCTTCCAGGCTTTTTTTCTATGTGTATGTACTGTACTGGACTATGTTATTATCAAAATTGAAATCATACCATATTCACAATACCTATCTTGCATTTTGTTTCAGCATTTTGTCTTTAGTATCAAATCATTAATTATTCCTGGAAAACATTTTTAAGAGAGGCTATCTTAGATATATGTCATAAATGAAGTATTTCTATTGTTGGGCAATCAAATTACTTCTAAATTTTGGTATAAAAACAAAGCTATAGGGACACCTGGGTGGCTCAGGTGGATAAGTGTCTGCTTTCAGGTCAGGGATCCAGTCCCTCATCGGGTTCCTTGCTAGGTGAGGTAGCCTGCTTCTCCCTCTGCCTGCTGTTCCCCCTGCTAGTGCTTGCTCACACACTCTCTCTCTCTTTGACAAATAAATAAAATTTTAAGCAAACAAACAAACAAAACAAAACTTATGGGAAAGTCTGGGTGGCTCAATTGGTTAAGAGTCTGACTCTTGATTTTGGCTCTGGTCATAATCTTGGGTTCCAGGATCAGCTCAGTGGAGAGACTGCTGGAGACAGTTTCTCCCTCTGTGTCCCCTTCTCTCAAATAAATAAATCTTTTTAAAAAGATTTTAATTTATTTATTTGATATATAGAGAGAGATAGCAAGAGAGGGAACACAAGCAGGAGGAGTGGGAGAGGGAGAAGTGGGCTTCCCGCTGAACAGGGAGCCCGATGTGAGACTTGATCCCAGGACCATGGGATCATGACCTGAGCTGAAGGCAGACGCTTAACTACTGAGCCACCCAGGCGCCCTTCAAATAAATCAATCTTTAAGAAAAAAAACTATGATGCACACCCTTACATGTAAATCTTTGTTTGCAATTCCAATGGTTGTCTTAGAAAATAGTCCTGAAATCCTAAACAATACTGACTCAAAGAGCTTAAATAATTTTTATTCTTACTAAATTATATTACTTTTAGTTTTACCTTAAATTGTATTATTTTTTCAGTTTTGCTTAAATTTCCAAGGAAAGTACTATGAATTTGTCTTTCTAAAAATAACTTCTCCCCCAAAGTAGGTTAACCAGAATGGAGAAAAATAAAGAGCCTCTACAGTGCTGGAAACGTTCTAAACTAGATAATGGTGATGATGCACAACTCATTAAAAGTCTTTGAATCATACAATTAAAATGGGTGAATTTAATGGTATATAAAGTATATCTCAGTAAAGTTGTTTTTTAAAAAGCACTTATAGGGGCGCCTGGGTGGCTCAGTGGGTTAAGCTGCTGCCTTTTGCTTATCTCATGACCTCAGGGTCCTGGGATTGAGTCCCGCATCAGGATTCCTGTGCAGCATGGAGCCTGCTTCCTCCTCTTTCTCTGCCTGCCTCTCTGCCTACTTGTGATATGTCAAATAAATAAATAAAATCTTAAAAAAAAAAAAAGCACTTATGATCCCTCCATGAGGGATTTTGACATTTCTTTCAATATCTTTAGATATTATTCTTTCCTGTATCAATATACTTTATAAATTATTTTAATAAAAATGTTATTTGTGAATATTATTTATTGAATTTTATAGCCAGTTTCTTTTATCTAACTTTTAATGAGTATTTGCCCAATATCACTAAATAGTCTTTGAAAATATCTGTTGTGGCTATGTGTAGTTTAACTCTTTCCCAAGTCATCAGATATTTGGTTACTGAAAATTGTTCATTATTAAAAATACACTTTGAGGGAAATACTTTAAACATATATTTTTGGCCAAATTTCTGTCATTGTTTCCTTAGAATAGATGGCCAGAAGTGGAATTACTGAGTCAAACAGTACAGATATTTTTTACCCTTTATTTTGGTGGCAAAATGTACCTCACATAAAATTTGCCATTTTAACCATTTTTAAGTGTACAGTTCGTGGAACTATTTGTGAAACCAAAATATAAACAAACACTTTAAACAACTGTCTGGCCTCTTCTTCACAGCTGACCCTGTAGGGGGTAGTGAAACTAACACTCAAATACTGCGAAATCTCAAGTCAGGCCTTGACTTCTGTGTTCCTAGCATTGTAGGAAGTGAAACTAACACTACTAAATTCTGTGAAATCTGAAGTCAGGCCGTGACTTCTGCCTTCCTCCAGATTGTATATGGAGTCTCTCTTACATGTGTGGCCTCTCCTGGCTAGCAGTTTTCTTCACATGTGCCACCAGTCTCTCCCTTCTTTCCAAGCTTCTCCTAAACAGTCAGCGTTCATTCATGTGGGCATCAGAGCTTATTGTGTACAGAGGAGATTTTGGAGTGTCTTCCATCCATCAGTCTCTGTGTTAGGAGCACAGGATAAGAGCACACATCCCCAGCTCCGAAAAACAACCTGAGCTTCTCCTCACAAATTCCAGCTACTCTATCCACAACATGCGAATATGGAAAGTGATTTCCTCCTTTAACATTACACTCCACTTTAAATATTTTTATGTGTTTATTGTTATTTTGTAATCCAGAGTCAAAAGTTGGAACATTGAGGAGTGCCATGTTCCTCTGGACAAATGCCCAGCTCAGTTACTGGGCATTCCCCACAGGAAGTACTTAATGGATTTCCAAGTTTTCAACTTTGATCTTCAACATGCACATTAACTGTTTCTATCATGATGTTCCTAATTTCGAGGTCAGATTACATTCCCTGATTATTCACAAAAATACTGTATTTTTTTTTGAAACGTTTACTTTTCCAAACCTAAATTGAAGAATACCTCATTTTAAGAAGACAGGGTGTGGGGCGCCTGGGTGGCTCAGCTGGTTAAAGCCTCTGCATTCGGCTCAGGTCATGATCCCAGCGTCCTGGGATCGAGCCCCGCATCAGGCTCTCTGCTTGGCTGGGAGCCTGCTTCCTCCTCTCTCTCTCTCTCTGCCTGCCTCTCTGCCTACTTGTAATCTCTGTCTGTCAAAAAAATAAAATCTTAAAAAAAAAAAAAAAGAAGAAGACAGGGTGTCTGCCTACTAGAAGCAAGAAACAGAGTTTTGTTGCCATCTGCTCATCTTACCCGAGCCCAGAGCGCGCTCAGAGACCCGGCTCTGAGCACCGGCTCCCTTTGGCGGCCTCATTTGTGTCCTGTCACCTGGGCTGCCAACTCGCTGGAGAACACGCCAATGCCCCCGAAGGCTTGGGCTGCATGAGCGTGCCTGCAGTCCCGCGGCAACCAGCGCGGTAAAGCCAACCACGCAACCACGGTCAGCGGCGGCACGGAGCTGAGCTAGCCGCTCAGGCAGGGAGTCGACACGGCCATCTCTCGGCCAAGACTGCCCGAGCCGCCCACGGGGTCCGGCCAGCCGCGCCCACGCACCTGCCAGGGGCTATGGCCCACTCTCGACACTCGCTGCTCCTGGCGCTCCTGGCTCGGGACTCTCCTCGCGTCCGATGCTCCGGGCTCTCGAAGCTCCCCGCGGCCGACTCTCCCCACTCCCCGAGCTCCCTCACCGACTGCTTCCGGATTCCGGGCTCCACACTCCCCGCACTGACCCAAGGCGCGGTCCCGGCAGGCAGTGCCCCTGAGAGCGCTGCCGGAAGTCCGCCCCTGGCGGCCTCCAGAGGCCAAGTCCGGCGACCCACACAGCCTGCTCCTTAGGCGGAAGACAGGGGCTTCCCCGGGATTAAGGAGTAGGCTGGGCTCGGGTTTCTCTTCCAGGATCAGACTGAGGATTCAGGATTTTTTTTTCTTAAAGATTTTACTTTTTTGCGAGAGAAAGAGCACAGCAGGGGGAGGGGCAGAGGGAGAGAGAAAGAGAGAGAGAATCCTCAAGCTGACTCCCCGTTTAGCACAGAGCCCAGGGGGCCTTGAAGAGGGGTCAGTCCTAGGACCCTGAGATCATGATCTGAGCCAAAGTCGGAGGCTTAATCTACTGAGCCACCCAGGCACGTCAAGCGTTTAGGATTTTTTTCAGTTCCATCTTTGAGGCAGGATTTGGCCAATGAGGTTAACTCCAAAGTTGGAGTTTGGTTAAAAGTGGGTGAATGGTGCTGCCATTTAACTGAGAAGTGAGAGTAATTCCCGGAAGCAAGTAAGAAGCAAATTTCGGGAGGGTTTGAGAATGGAGAAGCAGGTTAAGATAATGAATTTAGTTTAGGAGTTCCTGAATTTGAAACTTGTGGTAGTGTTCTCAAGTAGTTATAAATATAGATCTACCATTCCAGAGAAGTGGGGCCTGAGATTCACGGGGGGGGGGGGGGGGGGGGGGAGATAATAGGAAACGGTAAAATTCTCCAGATAGTGAATTAAATGAGAATAGAAAAGATGTAGAGCAGATATGGACTTGAATTCTGATTCTACTATTTATTACTCAGGGGACTGTGGACAAGGTACTTTACCAAAGCGCCTGTTTCATCATTACCTTTTGGGTGGTGTAAGAATCAACTTAGGTGACAGCAGCAAAAATGGTATAGTAGGGAGCCTCAGGGTCCAACCCTGACCCCAAACATTTTTATTTATTTTTAAAAATGTTTTAAAAATATTTTTATTTTTTTATTTGAGAGCAAGTAAGTGAGAGAGAGAGAGCAGATGGGGGAGGGGGTGGGGAGCAGACTCCTGTTGAGCAGGGAGCCAGATGCTGGACTGGATCACAGGACACTGGGATCATAACCTGAGCAGAAGGCAGATGCTTAACCACCCGAACCACCCAGGCACCCCCCAAAACCCAGCGAAAACTGTCAGAAACCACCTTATCAATACAGAAGATAGTCAAAGTTTTAGAGCAAACAAGCAAATACGTAACCAGGAAAAAGGCCAGTGAAACAAGGTAGGAGATGTTTACATGTTTTCTCTTATACTAGCTTCACTCCCTTTGCCAGCCCTCATTCCCGGTTTGTATAATCTGGCTCTGGAAGGAGCAGAGACTTTGTCTTAAGGAATTATGTTTGTTTTGACCTGTGTGGGATTTCTGTGAAGGACTGATACTATGGGTTTACCTTTGTTTTTCCTAACTCAGATTTTCTCAGGGCAGAAAAACAGCTACTTAGGGAATGTAATGTTCAAGAACATCAAAAGGAAAATGAACAAACTCCTGCCTGGGCAACAAAACCCAAAAACCCAAAAAGCAAGGAATAGGCTGAAGGACTAGGAGGAAAAGTAAGGGAAGAATAGTCAGGAGTGAGATTTTTTGGAAGAATAAGGTCTTTGAAAAGATCCTGTGTATACTGGGGCATCTAGAAAGCAGCACATGTGCCCAGGACTCATGCTCAGAAAAGACTGGAGAACACATCATATTATAACTCTGGCTGATTTTTAGGCTATTGAAGCTCATGAGAGAGCAAAACGAAAGCTGAGAGCAAAACAGGAGCTGATACCTCACAATCCCCCTTAAGGTGGGATATGCTTAGCCTTCCTCAGGCACTGGTGACTGCCTAAGAACAAAGGCAGGAGAGAAACAAATGGTCAACTGGCAAATATCACAGTCATGTAGGAAATGAGACTCGACTATAATTTGTAACTGTCTTAATGATTTACAAGAAAAACACAATCTTAATAATTGACCTCCAGGAACATATTGACTCAATTTCCTGGAGACCTAATGTCACCTTCACCTCCTTAGGATAGAAAACCCTATATAATCAGTCCCTCCTTACAATCACAATACAGCTCTTTCTGCCTGTGGGTTCTGTCTCGATGCTCTAATAAAAACACTCTTTTGTAATATAACATATCTCAAGAATTATTTATTGTTGTACTTGACAATCCTGCGTAAAATGCAAAATGAACAAACCTTTTAGAATTTCTTAAAAAAAAAAAAAAGGGAAGACAGTTTTATTTCAGCCCAAATGAGGACAGCTGCCCCAGATACACAATCTTCACAAAGAAGAGAGTGCCCTGGAGAAAGAATGTTTAATACAGAGTTATATGTGTTTTTTTGTTAACCAAGATTATAAATCACCATGAGGAAGGACATTCCAGAAAATTATAAACTTTGTCTTATGCTTTTGGTAAGTGCAATATTGTAGGCTTTGGAGGTATGGGAAGGATGTAGGGAGATTTTTACTTCTTAGTTTGAAATGTTTCTTTTAGATTATTTGCTAATGAAGCAGGTGTATAACGTGTGCTGGGGCAGAAATAGGGCCCCTTCTTTGAAGTTTGGTTAAGTCATTCTGACCTTGGTAAAAATTAAAGTATGGCTTCCCTGGGAACCCAGGAGCAGGGCCCATAAACTTTAAAAGTTAAAACTTTCCTTGATCAAGGCTCAGCACAAGCAGTAACTGAAGGCAGATTTACAAATAGCCTTCCTAAACATAGAAGGAATGCCCCAACACAGAGCCAATCTCCAAAGACCTGAAGGCTATTTTTTTTAAACTTTTATAAAAATTTGTGAAGATTTTACTAATTTATTTGAGAGAGAGAGAGTGAGAGAGAGAGTGTGTGTGTGCACACGAGCAGGGGGAGCACACTCAGACTTCCTACTGAGCTTGGAGCCAAATGTGGGCTCCACCCAAGGCTCAGTTCCAGAGCCGGGAGATCACAACCTGAGCCAAAGTCCGATGCTTAACTAACTGAGCCATCCAGGTGCCCCTTTTAACTTTTCTCTTTTTCTTTTTTTCTTTCTTTCTCTCTCTCTTTTTTTACTCCAGGCATTTAAGAAAATTTCAAACCACTAGCTGAGCATTAAGCTAAAGGATAGAGACTTCAGAGATCACAGATAATAAAGAATACAGTCTTTACAAAAAACAGTTTTTAAAAGTCATTAACCATAGTTTGGCTGTTGTGGACATTGTTGTTGTAAACATTTGGATGCACGTGCCCCTTTGGATCACTACATTTGTATTTTTAGGGTAACTACCCAGTAGTGCGATTGCTGGGTTGTAGGGTAGCTCTATTTTCAACTTTTTGTGGAACCTCCATACTGTTTTCCAGAGTGGCTGTACCAGCTTGTATTCTCACTAACAGTGTAGGAGGGTTCCCCTTTCTCTGCATCCTTGCCAGCATCTGTCATTTCCTGACTTGTTAATTTTAGCCATTCTGACTGGTGTGAGGTGATATCTCATTGTGGTTTTGATTCGTATTTCCCTGAAGCCGAGTGATGTGGAGCACTTTTCATGTGTCTGTTGGCTATCTGGATGTCTTCTTTGCAGAAATATCCGTTCATGTCTTCTGCCCATTTCTTGATTGGATTATTTGTTCTTTGGTGTTGAGTTTGATGAGTTCTTTATAGATTTTGCATACTAGCCCTTTATCTCATGTGTCATTTGTGAATCTCTTCTCCCATTCTGTCAGTTGTCTTTTGGTTTTGTTGACTGTCTCCTTTGCTGTGCAAAAGCTTTTGATCTTGATGAAATCCCAATAGTTCATTTTTGCCCTTGTTTCCCTTGCCTTTCAATGGATGAGTGGATAAAGAAGATATGATTGATACACACACACACACACACACACACACACACACAATGGAATACTATGCAGCCATCAAAAAACCCCTGAAATCTTGCCATTTGCAATGATATAGATGTAACTAGAGGTTATTATGCTAAGTGAAATAAGTGAATCAGAGAAAGACAATTATCATATGATCTCTGGGGTGACATGAGGAATTTGAGAGGTAGGCCAGGGGGTCACAAGGGGAAGGGAGGGAAAAAAATGAAACAAGATGGGACGGTGGGGGGGCAAACCATGAGACTCTTAATCTCAGGAAACAAACTGAGGGTTGCTGAAGGGTGGGTGGGGGAGGGATAGGGTTGCTGGGTTATGGATATTGGGGAGGGTATGTGCTATGGTGAGTGCTGTGAATTGTTTAAGACTGATGATTCACAGACCTGTACCCCTGAAGCAAATAATACATTATATGTTAATAAAATAAAATAAAAAGCCATTAACCAACATCAGGCAACCCATAGCAAGCAATAACGAAATCCTGTGGAGGAGAGAGATTCTGATTTATTCCAGAGTTGCCACATTACAATCCTCAAAATGTTTAGACTTCAATAAGGTTGTGATGCATGCCAAGGAACATGAAAATAAGGCCCATTCAAAGGAAAAAAGAAATTAACAGAAACTGTGCACGAGGAAGCACAAACATAGGATTTATTACATAAATGCATTAAATGGCCTATCTTAGATATGCTGAAAGAGCTAAAGGAAACCAGAATAACAGTGTCTCAATAAACAGAATATCAATAAAGAGATAAAAATGATAAGAAACCAACTAGAGGGGCACTGGGTGGCTCAGTGGGTTGAGCCTCTGCCTTTGGCTCAGGTCATGGTCCCAGGGTCCTGGGATCAAGCCCCATATCAGGCTCAGCAGGGAGCCTGCTTCCTCCTCTCTCTCTGCCTGCCCCTCTGCCTACTTGCGATCTCTCTCTGTGTGTCCAATAAATAAATAAAATCTTTTTAAAAATTTTAAAAAAGGGATAATTTAGGCATCGGAGGAGCTGTGGTTGTGACTATCTACAGGATGGGTTTTCCTGAAGTTGCCAGTTCTTTTAGAACTCATCAAATTGAGGCTGTTCCAACCAGCTCTGCGGTTGATGGATTTAAGGCAAATTTTGTCTTTAAGGAGATTGAGAAGAAGCTTGAAGAGGCAGGGGAAGAGTTTGTGAAGAAAATCGGTGGTATTTTTGCCTTCAAGGTGAAGGATGGCCCTGAGGGTAAAGAAGCCACCTGGGTGGTGGATGTGAAGAGTGACAAAGGGTCAGTGCTTCCTAACTCAGATAAGAAGGCTGACTGCACAATCACAATGGCTGACTCCGACTTACTGGCTTTGATGACTGGTAAAATGAATCCTCAGTCGGCCTTCTTTCAAGGCAAATTGAAAATCACTGGCAACATGGGTCTGGCTATGAAGTTACAAAATCTTCAGCTTCAGCCGGGCAAAGCTAAGCTGTGGAGAACTTTTGCAAATTAAGATGAGATATATAGATATCTGCCCATATACTTCATTGTCAGAACTTAGACGGAAACTACACATTGGCAAATAGCGTGAGATTTGTTTTTAAATGGGTGTGACCAGTCCTATTTTCCGAAGCTCTGGGTGGACACAGCCTGATGAATACTGCTAGCTGAATTGCATACAACTGTGCATTACAAAGTTAATACGGTAGTTATGGTTTGGGGTAACTGAGTTTCAGAATAAAATTAGGAACAGAAAAATCTAAAAACTATGTAAACAAAAGCTCTCATTTTGCTTATAAAGTATATTTAAAGATCATTCTGCTGAAGATTCAACTTAAGTTTTCCTCTGGAGAACTAGGGAAGAAACCGAATGCCAGAAGCTAGCCAGTAATTAGTGTTGTGCACTTAATCTATTTTCCATTAATAGTTTTTAAAACTCTGTACTGAGATATTTTAAAGATTTTATTTATTTATTTGACAGAGAGAGACACAGCGCGAGAGGGAATACAAGCAGAGGGAGTGAGAGAGGGAGAAGCAGGCTCCCCGCCACGCAGGGAGCCCGATATGGGGCTCGATCCTATGACGCTGGGATCATGACCCGAGCCGAAGGCAGAGGCTTAACCCATTGAGCCACCCAGGCACCCCTGTACTGAGATATTTTTAAAAAGACTGAAATTTTGCATTTCATGCCACTGAATGGTATTTTTTCCCAAATCAAAATAAATCTGATCAGAGTTTGGGGGAAAAAAATCTACAACTGAATGCAGGCCTATTTTTAAAATAAAAACATTTTTAAAATGACTTTCCTTCTTGGAAAAAAAATTAGTGTATTGGTCATAAAATGCTGTTGTTAAAAATAATTGAACAAATAAAGCTCGCTTTGAGATGCACAGCTTTTTTTTTTTTTTTTTGAGATGCACAGCTTTTAAACTACCTGTAAAGTGCTCAGTCCTTTGTTCTCATTTTCCTATTTCATATAAATTTAGTTTAATTAATTATCCACATATAATTTATCTTCCTGCTTTTTCTTTTTTTTTTTCAAAGATTTTATTTATTTATTTGAGAGAGAAAGAGAGAGAGTGAGAGAGCATGAGAGAGGAGGTCAGAGGGAGAAGCAGGCTCCCCATGGAGCTGGGAGCCTGATGTGGGACTCGATCCCAGGACTCCGGGATCATGACCTGAGCTGAAAGCAGTCGCTTAACCGAGCCACCCAGGTGCCCCCTTCCTGCTTTTTCTAATGCTAATGTTATTTCTTATAACTTAGTAAGATACGGGGTAAAATAATGCTTTGAAAAATGTTTAATAGAAAATTAAAATAGCTCTTCCTGAAAAAAAAAAATTAAAAAAAAAGGAAAGGGGGAGGGATGGAGATATATAGGAGCATAGTTTCTACATACCATTGAATCTAATTTGGTTTTAATTCAAACCAGGTTTTTTAAGTTTAAGATGCTAATTATAATCTTAAAGGTAATCACAAAGAAAATAGATAAAAAATACACATAAAAGGTAATGGGAAGGAAATCAAAATGGCATATTAAAAAACGCAACTAGGGCGCCTGGGTGGCTCAGTGGGTTAAGCCGCTGCCTTTGGCTCAGGTCATGATCTCGGGGTCCTGGGATCGAGTCCCGCATCGGGCTCTCTGCTCAGCAGGGAGCCTGCTTCCCTCTCTCTCTCTCTGCCTGCCTCTCTATCTACTTATGATCTCTCTCTGTCAAATAAATAAATAAAATATTTTTAAAAAATAAAAAACACAACTAAACACAAAAGAAGACAACAATGGAGAAACAGAGGAATAAGAAAGAAGACAATAACAAAATGGCAGAAGTTCATCATTAGCAGAAACTCCTTCAACTCTTCAAATAAAAGGAAGAAATTGGCAGAACAAGCACATAAAAAGAAAAAAACCCAAAAACCTACTATGATCCACCCATATGTTGTCTACAAGAAATTCACTTTAGATCCAAAGACATAAATAGGTTGAAAGTGAAAGAATGAACAAAAGACATTCCATGCAAAAAGTAATCAAAAGATATCAGGGAAGGCTATACTAAGACAAAATAAGTTTTAAGTCAAAAACTGGTATAAGAGACAAAGGGGGACATTATCATTATATATTAATAAGAGTCATCACATCAGTAAGATACATCAATAACATAGAACGTTTATAAATAGGGGCATCTGGGTGGCTCAGTTGGTTAAGCATCCAACTCTTGATTTTGGCTCAGTTCATGATCGCAGGGTCCTGAGATCAAGCCCTGCATCAGACTCCTCACTCAGCAGGGAATAGGCTTGAGATTCTCTCTCTCCCTCCCTCTCTGCCCCACCCCTTGCTTCCTCTAAAATAAATAAAATTTTTAAAAGAACATTTATAAATATATACACATCTAAGAACAGAGCCCCAAAATATCTGAAGCAAACCTTGACAGAATTGAAAAGGAAAATAAGATAGTTCTACAATAATAGCTGGAGACCTCAATACCCAATTTCAATGTTTTTTTTTTACTTCATTTATTTGAGAGAGAGAGCAAGAGAGATCACAGAAAGAGAGAGAGTAGCAGACTCGCTGCTGAGCAGAGATTTGGTGTGGGGCGCTCAATCCCAGGATCTTAGCTGAAAGTAGATGCTTAACCAACTGAGCCACACCAGCGCCCCCCCATTTCAATATTTAATAAAAGTAGAAATAAGATTAATAAAGAAATAAACACCATAAACTAATAAGATCTAAAAGACGAATATAGAACATATAATAATTGCATAATACATATTCTTTTAAATGAACATGAAGCTACTCTTAGACCACATGTTATATCACAAATTTTCAGTAAATTTCCATAATTGAAAACATACAAAGTACTTTCTCTAACCTCAGTGGAATGAAGCTAGAAATCTGTAGCAGAGAAAAACTGGAAAAGTAGCAAATATGTGGAAATTAAACAAAACACACTTAACCCGTGGGTCAAAGAAAAAAATCACAAGGGTAACTAGAAAATACTTAGAGATGAATTGAAACAAAAATACATCATACCAAAACTTAGGGGATGCAGAGAAAGCTTTCAGAGGCAATTTATAGCTATAAATGCCTATATTAAAAAAGAAGGAAGATCCTAAATTAACAAACCCAAATATCATCCTAAAGAACTAGAAAAAGAAGAAGAAAGTAAACCCAAAGCCAGCAGAAAGAAATAATAATTATTAGAGCAGAGTATATGAAATAGCAAATAGAAAAACAGAATGAAATCAAATCTGATTTTTGAAAAGATCGACAAAGCTGATGAAATTTTAGATGGACTGACAAAGAAAACAGAAGGAAGGCTCAAATTACTGAAATCAGAAATGTAAATGGGGGCTTTATTACTGACCTTATAGAAATAAGGATTATGAGAGAATCTATGAATAATTGTATATCAACAAATTAGATAACCTAGATGAAATGGAGAAACTCCTCAGAAACACACAAACTACCACCACTTGCTTAGGAAAAAAATAGAAAATATGAATTGATAAAAGATACTGATTGAATTAGTAATCAAAACCACCCAACAAAGAAAAGCCCAGAATCAGCTGGCTTCACTGGTGAATTCTACCAAACATTCAAAGAAGAATGTGCCCAGCACAAAGGAACCACTCAATATTTTGGATATGGGTATTAGGATATGCAAACTGCTAATTTTCGTATTTGTGGAAAATAAATGGGCTGATTTAAAATTGTGTAAGAAAAGCAGGGGTGCCTTGTGGCTCAGTTCATTAAGCAGCTCTTTATTTCAGCTCACGTCATGATCTTGGAGTACTGGGATCATGCAGCACCTAGGCTCTGCACTCAATGCGGTGTTTGCTTAAGCATTCTCCCTCTCCCTCTGCCCCTCCCTGCTCGAGTGTGCATGCTCTTTCTCTGAAATTAAAAAAAAAACATCCTTTTTTAAAGATTTTATTTATTTGAGAGAGAAAATGAACAGGGGGTGGGGGTAGGAGCAGAGGGAGAGGGAGAAGCAGACTCCCCAGTGAGCAGGGAGCCCAATGATGCTTAATCCCAGGATCCCAAGACCACACTTGAGCCAAAGGCAGAGGCTCAACTGACTGAGCCACCAAGGCATTCTGATAAATAAATCTTTTTAAAAAATGTGTAATAGGGGCACCTGGGTGGCTCAGTTGGTTAAGCGATGGCCTTTGGCTCAGGTCATGATCCTGGAGTCCTGGGATCAAGTCCCACATCGGGCTCCCATGGGGAGTCTGCTTCTCTTTCTAACTCCATGAGGAGTCTGCTTCTCCCTCTGACCTTCTCCTCTCTCATGCTTTCTCTTACTCACTCTCTCTCTCTCAAATAAATAAAATCTTTTAAAAAATATGTAATGAAAATGTAGAGAATGCTTTGAAAACCATCAGGGAATTGCATTAAAGTCTCAATTAATATTCTAATATTCAATTATACAATTATTATTTTCAAGAGGAGGGTAACGATATATGTGTAACAAGTATCATAGCATTGTTCTGCTGTGATCATGGCAATGATTCAGGCTAGTTCTCCTTTATTGTGTATTCAGCATTATTGCTCATTCTAGAATGTAGTAGATGTGATAACGCCTTTTTTATTTAGACTAACAGGTTTCTGAGATATTTTGCTGCAAGTCCAATGCACCAGGAATATTTTTTTTCTTTATTAAAATAAGATTTTTGAAAAAGCTGTCATTCAGCATCTACATGGTTGGTAGAAACTACTGTGATAGAATTCCAGAAATCTGAGTTTGCAGACTTGGTGAGGAACCCTCTCTCTTCCTCAAAGGTTAAGTGGGCTATGGGTTTTCTTGCCCTTGCCTAGAGGCTGGGTACTTGAATCTCTCAGTATTACCTCCTTATCCTGCTACAGTCGTCCCTTCTAGCCTAGATGATACCAGCATGGGAATCATTCCTTGACCAGGCCTACAACTCTGTCTTCCCTTGACAGAGTAGTCACTACTACTACCAACCCAACAGTGAAAAGTTTTCAACTCTGAACATCTTTCATAGCCAGATCAACTATGTTCAAACAGTATTATTACCAAATAACTTGATAATAATATGGTTTTATTTTGTATCTTACAAAACCATTTGACATGACCTGTGGAGCTGGGCTTTGGCAGGCAAAGTGAGTTCATCAACAGTTGAAGTCATGACAAAAATGAACACACCTTGATGGATACACTCATGGTATAGATTATGGTGATGGTTTCATGGATTTATACTTATCTCCAAGCCTCATCAAGTTATATACATTAACTATATATTTCTTTTTGCATGTCAATCATACCTCAATAAAGTGGTTTTTTAAAAAAGTGAAAACACGGGCGCCTGGGTGGCTCAGTGGGTTAAGCCACTGCCTTCGGCTCAGGTCATGATCTCAGGGTCCTGGGATCGAGTCCCGCATCGGGCTCTCTGCTCGGCAGGGAGCCTGCTTCCCTCTCTCTCTCTCTGCCTGCCTCTCTGCCTACTTGTGATCTCTCTCTCTCTCTCTCTCTCTGTCAAATAAATAAATAAAATCTTTAAAAAAAAAAGTGAAAACACCTCTTATTCATTAAATTTTTACTACAAGGCAGGTTTTATGCTACTTTTTTTTTTTAAGATTTTTTTTATTTGACAGACAGATCACAAGTAGGCAGAGAGAGAGAGGAGGAAGCAGGCTCCCCACTGAGCAGAGAGCCCGATGTGGAGCTCAATCCCAGGACCCTGGGATCATGACCTGAGCCGAAGGCAGACTTTAACCCACTGAGACACCCAGGCGCCCCATGCTAAGTTTTTATATATCTTCTTTAATCTTTTTGACAATTCTATGGGGAGGTATTGTTATCATCCCCATTTTGCAAATGAGAGGACTGAGTTTCTGAGAAGTTGAGTGCTAAAGACTACAAAGTGCTTTGTAAGTCATCAAGGTAGGATTTGATCTCAGGAATGCCTGACTCCAAAGCAGGGGCTCTTAACCATTATAATATAGTACTGTCTTGCCTCCTATTACGGCATAAAGGATTGTATCAGAATGGATAATCTGTGGTTGAAATCCCTGGATGGGAACTCATAGTCTAATTTTTCTCTACAGTAATAGCTGAAGATGCAACAGGATAGGAGCAGCTGATGAAGCTCAATCTTTCATTGTCTGGCAGAGTAGAAGCTGGAAGCTCCCTCCTTCTACCCCTTCCACCTTGTGATGGATTTTGAGGACCCTTCAAACTTAAGGGGCAGTTTTGAGAATTCCCTGGGCTACAGTGAACCCTTATATATTAGAACCTTTATTTAACAACTGGTTAAGACTTGAGTGTGGCAAAAGACCCATTTATTCAATCAACAAGCAATATGGTAGTACATACTACATTAGAATAAAAATACAGTAATGAAATACAGGCACAAAATTTGAGGATATTGTGACTATCTGAAAAGATAAAACATTTTAAGAGAAATGATGAAACTTTTAGGCACGTTTTTTCAAGCCAAAGGGCCATTAAAAACGAAGAAGAGCATTTACATCCTCATAAGGCATCTTAAATTGTGTGATCTTGGAAGTCTTGGGCTTTGGTTTCCTCATCTAGAATGGAAAAAAAAAAGCAAATCCAAATCTTGCTTAGAGAGAGTCTGTTTTTGATAGCAAAACAATCTTGCGGCGGAGGCCAAATCTCTGTGAAAGTGTTTTTTAATGATCTTTAATCAATGGTAGTTTATTTCAGCGATTACACTGGTTGTTATAAATGGCACTATTTTATTTATTTATTTATTTTTAAAGAAATTTCACTTGGCAGGGGTGCCTGGGTGGCTCAGTGTGTTAAAGCCTCTGCCTTTGGCTTAGGTCATGATCTCAGGGTCCTGGGATCGAGCCCTGCGTCGGGCTCTCTACTCAGCGGGGAGCCTGCTTCCCCCTCTCTCTCTGCCTGCCTCTCTGCCTACTTGTAATCTCTGTCTGTCAAATAAATAAATAAAATCTTAAAAAAAAATTCACTTGGCATACTGGTAATTAAACAGACATGAAATCCGGGTATGTACACTATGGTAAGTTGCAGCTCAGTGTTCTCCAGCTACAGCCCTTTGTGGTGGCAATTAAGAAAACATTTGCTGAATTTTGCACTTTCAGTGCTTACAGACTTTTAACATCTAATGGACACACACAGCCAAATCATTTGTTTATTGGCTATTCGAGAAGCTGTTGGGTCTCCCAAAATTGGGTACCCCAATAATGGGTCCATTATTAAAGGAGCGAGACTGATACAAAGCGAAGGTCAAGCAAAGCTTTATTTCGCACCAAGCATCAGGAATCAACCTTGCTGGCCAGGGCCGCAACTCTTACAGAGAGGGCGACCCCTCCCTGCTTTCCAGACTAACTTTTGTAGAGCAAAGGCCATGTGGTTGGGCCTGGCCACACACAGGTGGCCAATGAAATTGTAACACACAGAGAAAGCTGCACAGTCATGCTAGGTGACCAACTGAATTACAATTTACCCTAGTAGACATTTGATTTAGCCTATCACACCTTGGTTAGGATTGGTGCTATAAAGGCTCCCAAAGGGCAGGGGCCCATACTCCTTGGTAGCTAGGAGACAGCGTGCGCCCCCAATGATTGAATACTGTCACCTGGCCTGATCCACCCTTGGACTTGGGCTTTATTACCTGGGACTGGTTTCCGGGACTTGTTTTTTTTTTTTTTTTTTTTAAGATTTTATTTATTTATTTGACAGACAGAGATCACAAGTAGGGAGAGAGGCAGGCAGAGAGAGAGAGAGGAGGAAGCAGGCTCCCTGCCAAGCAGAGAGCCTGATGCGGGGCTCGATCCCAGGATCCTGGGATCATGACCTGAGCGAAAGGCAGAGGCTTTAACCCACTGAGCCGCCCAGGCGCCCCCAGGACTTGTTTTCAAGTAAGTTCCCCTGGGGGGGAGCGAGGGCCAAAGTCAATTTAAATTTTACAACAAAATGGCAGTTCAACCGGGGTGGGGCTGCTCTGGCTGAATAGGCCCTTAACAAACCAATGAGGAATGACTATTTTGGAAGTGAATTCTCCCCTCACCCCCCCCCACCCCCCGCCCCGTTACTTCTGCCTGAACAGTGCCTGTGAGCAGAGTCACACCCAGCCAGATGGAAAAACGAGGTAGACGCACATGAAGTAAAAAGCCCCTGCCCTGCCCCCATCACCCCTAAGTGTCCATCTGTACACTGTTAGCTCTGAGTCCCCTACTTTGCTCTGAACACGGAGATTTCTCGCAAAGGCGCTCTCCTAAGTTTTCTAGGCGGGAGGGCAGGGTCGGGGGAAGCGGTTTGGTTTGTCTCGGAAGTTCACCCTAGGAACGGTTTTTCCCTCCCGCTCAGCCGCCCGCCCACTAGCGGGCGACCCAGGAGGAAGACGCCCTGCTGTGAATTCCTTAGGTAACGTCCGCCCCTGCGGTCCCCGCTGGGTATGGTAGTTTGCCTGGGTCTCCCAGTTCCCTCACGGAAGGGCAGAAGGGGCTTGCGGAAACTACATTTCCCAGGAGCCCTCGGATAAGGGGCGGAGCCGTCCTTGGGGGGCGGGGCTCAAACCGGAGGCGGCGATTGTGGCGCCTCATTCATAAATGCGGCGGAGATTCTTGCTGTAGTTTGAGTGGATTGAGAGGCCGGGGGGCTGCCGAGCGGTAATTTGTGGGTGAAAGCAACGGGGAAGCTGGTGTGTTTGTCGCCCTCCATCAGAGTGTTGGCGGGGCGCGGGAGGGACCTGCTCCGGGCCTCTGGGCTGGCTCAGCGGGGCGCGGAGGGAGCCGCGGTCGGGCGACCGCTAAGGCGGCGGCCAACATCAATTCTGTGGACGTCCCAGGTTAACGCTGTTTTGTGCGAAGCCTGCCTTTCAGGGACGCTCACCGCCTGTGGTTTTGGCTGCACTTCAAGCTGCTGTTTAGACGCGCAGGGGACACGGTTCGAAAAGAAAGTGTAAAGTGGCGTTGCTTTCTGTCCTCTTAAGGCGGATCATCATCGATGATCCATCCATCAGTCAGGAGCTGTCCTTTAAAGCTTTGCTGTGGATTCGTGGTTTTCCATGAACATGTTGTTTTGGGAGACTGATAAATCATCTCCCAAATCAACTAGTTATACGGTCGGGGGTGACTTTGAACTGTTTGTGTCCACTTTTCCCCGTCAGGAGGCAGAAAATTTATTCCCCCAAGCTGCTTCAAGTATGTTTGTATAGCACTCGGGAGGTTTCGAGGCCGTGAATTTGTTTCAAACAGATTTTGATATCCAAAAAAATCCTAGTCCACATGCTAATCCTTTCTAGACATTTTGCTATATATATGTTCTTTATAGTTTGCCTGAATAATAATAAATAGAAGATCAAGGTGAAACTGTTTTTATTCTTCATGCTGACAGTAAATACACTTTGAGGATCGTATTCATGAAATTAAAATGACGAAATAGAGGTGTTTAAGTGTGGTTTGTTTTAAGATGCATATGTCTTGAGTGCTGCAGCACCACCGCACTCGTCAGTGTAGTAGGGAACTTTTTTTAGTTTTTTGATATTAGAAAATAACCTTGTAACTTGTCTCCTTTCTAAATTTGGATTATAAATTTTCCTGCTAAAGTCTTTGAAATTTAACATAGATTACATGGTTGATTTTGATGAAAAGCTGTTACCTTTTAGATAGGTTTTCAACTCAAAAATAATTAGAATTAGTTTACTTAGAACAGATTTCTAAAAATTATTCAGGAATAACAGATATTCAATAAACTGCCCTAATCTTAAGTGTACTACCCAAATATATACACCGGTGTAATCACCACCAGGTAAGGATAAGCCTCCCTATCAACTCGGAGCGCAGAAGCCTCTATATCCGTGAGTCTGACTTCTGTACTTATAAATTTATTGTACCTGTTCTTGAACTTCATATTACATGGAAACAGTATGAATCTGTTGAGACTTGGACTCAGCATTACTCATCCATGTTGCTGTTTGTCGCAGCAGTTTTTTAAAATGTGTGACTAGCTAGCTGTTTTCCAGCTAATATCTGAGAAAAATCACACTGTCGCTTTGGTCTTTGCTTATTGAATAGTTTGCAAGCATTCCTTTTGTTGTATATTTCTTTGAACAGTTCTACAAACTGATGATTCATAGTATTTGTATATATGTTTTTACAGCTGTACCCATGACATTATTTCAGGATTCTGCTTCAGAAAATGGAGCATAAGTATTTTCAGTGTATGTTGTTACACTCAATTAAAGCAACGAGGGAAACAGCAGTCTCTTGTTTTAAAATTCCATTAAATCTTGTTTTAATAAAACGACCCCATCTGTCTTTCAGTTCTCCAGTCACATTAGCTACTTTCAAGTGCTAAATAGCCATATGTGATCAGTGGCTATCACAATGGACAGCACAGTTCTAGGTAATTGTGCTTTTTTGTCTTTATTTCTTATAAAGTGCTTTGCATTTTGCCTTTGTCAATTTAACAGTATATCTTGGATATATTCAGGACTCCCGTATTGGTACTTAATAAACTTACTTGGTTCTCTGTAACCATTGCATAATATGAATGATATAGTTAGCTGGTCCTCCCTTAATAGACATTTAAGACATTAATCTCAGTTTATTACAAATGTGAACTTGTGCCAGTATAGCACAAAATGCCTAGATGTGAAATTGCTGAGTCAAAGTTTCTGTACATTTACAGTTTGGATCAATATTGTCAAAGTGCTCTTCAAAAGGTTTTTACCAGTTTATATTCCCAAGTAACACTTTATGAAAGAGTTCTTTTCCACAGTGGGGTTTAGCAATTTTTAGCTTTTCCAACCTGGTATGTGAAAAATGGTATGTCGTTATTGTTTTAATTACTATTCAGTTGAGTGATGATGAACTTTTTTAATGTTTGGGCATCTATATTTCTTTTTCTGTTTATATCTTCTTTTTTCAGACACTGGTTACAAAGCTAAATACATGTTTGCCTCCAAATTGCCATTTTTCATTTCCTTTGGAGATATCTATCAGTTTGGCTGTCTATCTATCTATCTTAAAGTCTAGAATTGTATCTGAAAAATAGTGTGACATGTTATTTCACTTTGGTACTGAATTTTCTCATTTCTCCCCTCAAGGACAATGCTATAGTAATTCTCTACTTTCTTCATTCTCATCAAGCTACAGACATGCTTTTATTTCTCCTGTCTTAAAAAATCTTTCTTCACTCTGCACCCCTGTGCAGCTACTGTCCTATTTATTTCCTTCACTTTATAGCAAAACTCCTGGAAAGAGTTAGCCATCCTCAGTTTCTCGTTCTTTCATGTGTTCCTTCCATTCAAACTTTTGCAGCCTTCCTCTTCCTCAAGTTGCTCTTATCGAAGTTATCATGACCTTTACTTTGCTCAAGAAGGTCAGTTCTCAGTTCTTCTCACCTTTCATGTGTTAACAGCTTTTAACACATATCTTTCTTTCTTGAAATACTTTCTTCATTAAAAACAAAACAAAACAATAAAAAACCACTTTCTTCACTTGGTCTAAAGGACACTATACTTTCTACATCTTCTCTTTTTTCCTACTGTTAGTCACTTAGTGATCTCAACAGGGTCAAGGCTTTAAATATCATCTATATGCTAGGGATACTCACATTTATGCTTCACAGCCTTGGCTTCATCCATGAATCCTATTCTTCTGTGAATCCCATTCTTTTTTTTTTTTTTTTAACATTTTATTTATTTATTTGACAGACAGAGATCACAAGTAGGCAGAGAGGCAGACAGAGAGAGAGGAGGAAGCAGGCTCCCTGCCTGGGCAGAGAGCCCGATGCGGGGCTCGATCCCAGGACCCTGGGATCATGACCTGAGCCGAAGGCAGAGGCTTTAACCCACTGAGCCACCCAGGCACCCCCTGTGAATCCCATTCTTGTGTGTCCCACTGCTTATATGATGATGACTGGAATGTCTACTAGGCATCTTCAAGTGTTTGAAATTCACGGGCACCTGGGTGGCTTAGTCAAGTGTCTGCCTTTGGCTCAGGTCATGATCTCAGGGTCCTGGGATGGAGCCCTACATCGGGCTTCCTGCTCCGTGGGGAGTTGGCCTCTTCCTCTGTCCCTCCCTGTTGCTCATGCAGCCCCCCAAATAATAAAATCTTAAAAAAAAAAAGACTAAAAAAATGTTTGAAATTCCACTCTTGATTTCTCATTCCCTCAAACCTGTTTCATTCCCAGTTTTTCTCATTTCAGTTAATGGCAGCACTGTTCTTCCAGTTGCTCAGCCAGAAAATTTTAAGAAATGAAGGGGAGGACCCTGGTGACCTCTGGAGGTTTGGTAGACAATAAAGGAGGGAGTCATAAGTAATATAATAAAATCATATGAAATTCAGAATTTAGTGGTTTTTATGGTGGAGGAAGGGAGAATCATCTAGAAGCGAAAAAGGACAATACAAAAAACACATATTCTAACTCCTAGGCCCAGTGGTCCAGAGTATGGGCTGTGTAGGAAGAGGTGTTTTCAGGAAGGTGAGAGATGAGGTTGAGGATAATAGATTTTGCTAGTGATGGACTTTGGGGCTGCGTGGACATTGGAGATGGAATAAGGCATGTGCATGGATATCAGAGCACTGAAGATAAAGTTGCTTAGGAGCCAAGTGAATGACGTAATAAGTCTAAACACATACCGAAATTAATTCCAAAGAATTCAAGATAGATAGTGGTGATGGGACTGTAAGAATTGGTGGGGGGCATTCTGCAAGTGAAGATTTTCAGTATGAAGGCTGGGTCTTACTCCACCCCTCATAGCTGCACCACTTGTTCCTTGACCTCCACCAGGTCCTTGAGTTTATCTCCTAAAGGACTCCCTGTCTACCCTCTCTAAACTTGCAAATCTACTTCCCCCATATTGCTTTTATTTTTCTCCTCTTCATTTATTACTGTATAACATACAGTAATACTCTTAAAACTATAGTTTTCTTTTATATGTATGTATTTTCTTCACTAGACTCTGATTTATTAACTGCCGTATGCCCAGTGACTAAAATAGTATCTGGCACAGAGTAAGAACTCAATAAATATTAGGTGAGTGAAATCAGTCATACAGAGGAGGACAAGCTTATCTTCTATGTGATGTGCCATTTAAATTTATTGCATGGTGTCTGAATTACACTAGGAATTTGGTTATATTAGAGTATGATTCATACAAAGTAGCTGTCCTATTGTATGAACTAATGTAATTTTGTTGTTGAACATTGAATGAACACAAGTAATATTTTATAATATTGAATTTATTTTAAATAATAGAATCTTAGTTCTGATTTAATTTTACCTTAATTTTAGCAAACATTTATCAAGTTTCTCCTTCCCTAGCAGGAATGGATGGTGCTAGGCATGAGTGACTATATCTTCAAGGAACTTGGTAGATTATGAACACAAAGGCAGAGTACCACTAATATTGAGATGCATGCCAAAATAGTGATATCGGAGACCTCTAAGAATACAGATGAGGGTCTGCTTGGTGGGCGAGGGGCTAGAAGAGGGTTGAAGGAATAAGAGAAATGCCAGTGAAGCCATGGTGGTGACTCTTGTTCTGTAAATAGGGAGAACATGAGCTCCCCAGTTGGGCAGAGAAGCCATGTGGGATTAGGGCCAGAAGCGTGAAAGTATTTAATATGGGTAACATTTGATAGTTATAGTAATCAAATAACTTAGAAGATGCTCTAGCTCCTAGAGTTTTAGGTGAGCTGATTTAGCACTTGTATAAAATCCTCAGCAATCAAATGATTAGATCAGAGGGGAACTTAGGTTTTTGATTAACTCAATTTGGATTTTTTTAAGACTGAAAAGAAACCACATAGTTTAATGCCCAACTGCTTTGCTGGTTGAAATCTTTTGTATTTGAAATATTCAGTAGATTTTTGTGCTGGTTCGAGTTTTGGGTAGAATAGCTTTAACCAATGCTTTTTGTTGGCATCATCTTTCTACAGGTTTTGGAAATTAATAGCTCTTCTAACCTTTACATTATTTAAATATAATATTATCATTGGACTAAAATGTTCCTGATGCCAACCTCTTCTGAGTTAAACAATGGACAGAACTTCTTAACCCGGTGGATGACCAATCCTTCTCGGGCTGGGGTCATATTAAATCGTGGATTTCCTATTTTGGAAGCAGATGAAGAGAAGCGAGCAAATGTGAACATTTCTACCAGCTTTCCTGTTAAAGTCACACATTTTTCAAATAGCTTCAGCCTTATAAGTGAAGAAGATTCACTTCATGAAGAACAGAAGTTGGAGTCTAACAGCCCTTACAAACTACAATCAGATAAATCTGAAACACATACAGTGTTTCCTTTAACTAAAGAAGGACCACAAATAGTGGCATGTCAAGATGAGCCTGGATACCGGGAAGACAACAAAAATGACTTTATCTCAGATCTTTCCAGTGAATGCAAAGAAGTAGCTTATAAAGACCCACTTTTTAAAAAGCTTGAACAGGTACAAAAGTATTTGGCCCAATAATGTATTTATGTTATTGCAAGTTTCTGTTGATGATGAAAAGTCACCTGCTCAGGGCCTCTTGTTTCTTCCCCTTTACTGTGAAATCCTCAAAACACCAAATTTTGCCTTTTGTCTAATGTGAAACATTAACAAAGGTTTGGTATGTAAGATATAACACTTGAGGTAAAAATGTCTTTAAGGTTCTGTTTTACTTGGTAAAAACTAAATTAGAAATGGTTGATCAAATATTAGGGAGAAAATGTTGATCATAAATGTACTGATACCTATCCTATTTTAAGAACGCATGGATTCATATGACTTTTAATGTTTCTTGTTGGGACAGTCGGTATGGTACCCTTCATAAAAAGATAGGATTTTGGAGTATTGGTGGTAGGTGTAGTTACTTAGGAATCTCTATTTGGAACTCTTTATTAGAGGTGATATGGAAAGGGAGATGAGAGGCATTAGATAAGTATAAGGAGCAAAGATCCATAAAGAAAGGTAAAGTTAGTTTAATCAAATTAATTTTTGTTTAAAAAGCTGAAAGAAGTACAACAGAAGAAGCAGGAGCAGCTGAAGAGGCAGCAGTTAGAGCAACTACAAAGACTCATGGAAGAACAAAAGAAGCTGCTTACTATGGTGTCTGGACAACACACACTGCCAGGTATTTTTTTGCTTACATAGAACCTTCAGTTAGTACAACAGTGGATAGGTACATACATTTCTCACCTTTAGTTGTCTGACAGGTTACTTCTACCGTTTCTCTATCATATGTTGTAAACTCCAGTTTCCTTAGGGGCCTTGCAGAGAACTGTGAAATGGTGCTAGTGTTATGTAATTGGGGCAAGTGGGAGATGTGACATTCTGGAGCATGTGTGCCCTGCTTAAAGGCATTCATATTTATTTATAATAAAATTTTAAAAAGACGTAGCAGAATAAAATGTCTAGAGCCAAGTTTGGCCTGAAGCTACTGGCTTACAGTCTCTGCCTCAGGGTCATAAATGTAAATATGTGTAGAAGCCATTCTGTTCAGCAAAAGGACCATACCAAAAATGTTTTCTGTGGTGGGAGATGACAAAATTCTTTGTTGTAGGCTAGATCGATTAAAAGAAAGAATGATGTGCTTATCAGGAGAAAATTAACCTGTTAAAATGTGATCTGGAGCAGTGGTTTTGAAAGTTGTTTGACCATACTGCATTATAACCAAAACATTTAAACTCATAATTTCAAAGAGATTTCATAAATCAGATCTTATTGGTGCACCTGGCATGTAGCAAGGATATATTCTATTTATCTAATTCTATTAATGGTCATTAAAAAAAATGCCAGTCATGATTCTGATGACAAAATTACTAATGGATTGTGTCCCACAGTTTGTAAAATAGTGATGTGTAGTTGCTGTGCAGTTGCTTTTTGGTGCTCCCTTTTAAGAGACACTACTGATTCAGGAAGATGCCTGTTCTGTTCAGAGGTTGCACTGGGCATTGAGAATACAGAGAAGAAAAGACATTGGCAGATAACTATGCAGGGTGTAGCCAGATGGGATTTGGGGAGTGGTAGTGATAAGAAATATACCACATGAAGACTGGTTTAGGGAATAGGGTGCTTATCTTAGCAAATATAGAGAACATAGTGTGTGTCTTGAAATAGTTGAATGGTTCAGGGTTCCTTTATGGAATACATAAAGAAGATAATCAAGATCATTTAACTAACAGCCTGTGATACTTCTTAAGGTAGAAATAGCACTATGGTAGAGCAGTAGGGAAGCAGATTTCACATTTCTTAATATAAGAACTAGCCCCATTTATTTATGGAACATTGCTTTTAGGGCAGTGTTTTTCACTGTTTGGTCTTAGGATCTCTTAACACTCTTAAAATATTGAGGACCCCAGAGAGCATTTGTTACATGGGCATTTACTGTTGAATTTACTGTATCAGAAATGAAAATGGAGATATTTAAAAAAATTTTTAAAAAATTTTTTATTTTTTAAATTTCTTTTCAGTGTTCCAGAATTCATTGTTTATGCACCACACTCAGTGCTCCATGCAATACATGCCCTCCATAATATCCATCACCAGGCTCACCAACTTCCCACCCCCCGCCCCTTCAAAACCCTCAGATTGTTTTTCAGAGTCCATAGTCTCTCATGGTTCATCTCCCCCTCCAATTTCCCTCAATTCCTTTCTCCTCTCCATCTCCCCATGTCCTCCATGTTATTTCTTATGCTCCACAAATAAGTGAAACCATATGATAATTGACTCCCTCTGCTTGACTTATTTCGCTCAGCATAATCTCTTCCAGTCCCGTCCATGCTGATACAAAAGTTGGGTATTCATCCTTTCTGATGGAGGCATAATACTCCATAGTGTATATTGACCACATCTTCCTTATCCATTCGTCCGTTGAAGAGCATCTTGGTTCCTTCCACAGTTTGGCGACCATGGCCATTGCTGCTATGAACATTGGGGTACAGATGGGCTTTCTTTTCACTACATCTGTATCTTTGGGGTAAATACCCAGTAGTGCAATTGCAGGGTCATAGGGAAGCTCTATTTTTAATTTCTTGAGGAAATTCCACACTGTTCTCCAAAGTGACTGCATCAAATTGCATTCCCACAACAGTGTAAGAGGGTTCCCCTTTCTCCAAATCCTCTCCAACACACGTTGTTTCCTGTCTTGTTAATTTTGGCCATTCTAACTGGTGTAAGGTGGTATCTCAATGTGGTTTTGATTCGAATATCCCTGAAGGCTAGTGATGATGAACATTTTTTTCATGTGTCTGATAGCCATTTGTATGTCTTTTTTTTTTTAAATTTCATTTGTATGTCTTCATTGGAGAAGTGTCTGTTCATGTCTTCTGCCCATTTTTTGATATGATTATCTGTTTTGTGTGTATTGAGTTTGAGAAGTTTTTATAGATCCTGGATATCAGCCTTTTGTCTGTACTGTCATTTGCGAATATCTTTTCCCATTCTGTGAGCTGCCTCTTTGTTTTGTTGACTGTTTCCTTTGCTGTGCAGAAGATTTTGATTTTTTTTTTTTTTAAAGATTTTATTTATTTATTTGACAGAGAGAGATCACAAGTAGACAGAGAGGCAGAGAGAAAGGGGGAAGCAGTCTCCCTGCTGAGCAGAGAGCCCGATGCGGGGCTCGATCCCAGGACCCTGAGATCATGACCTGAGCCGAAGGCAGAGGCTTAATCCACTGAGCCACCAGGCGCCCCGAAGATTTTGATCTTGTTGAAGTCCCCAGAATGCACTTTCGCTTTTCTTTCCTTTGCCTTTGGAGACATACCTTGAAAGAAGTTGCTGTGGCTGATATCGAAGAGGTTACTGCCTCTGTGTTCTCCTCTATGATTCTGATGGATTCCTGCCTCACGTTGAGGTCTTTTATCCATTTTGAGTTTATCTTTGTGTATGGTGTAAGAGAATGTTCGAGTTTCATTCTTCTACATATAGCTGTCCAATTTTCCTAGCACCATTTATTGAAGAGACTGTCTTTTCCACTGGATATGTTTTCCTGCTTTGTTGAAGATTATTTGACCATAGAGTTTTGGGTCCATATCTGGGCTCTCTACTCTGTTCCACTGGTCTATGTGTCTGTTTTTATGCCAGTACCATGCTGACTTGGTGATCACAGCTTTGTACTAAAGTTTGAAATCAGGCAACGTGATGCCGCCAGTTTTGTTTTTCTTTTTCAACATTTCCTTAGCAATTCGGGGTTTCTTCTGATTCCATACAAATTTTAGGATTGTTTGCTCCAGCTCTTTGAAAAATGCTGGTGGAATTTTGATCGGAATGGCATTGAAAGTGTAGATTGCTCTAGGCAGTATAGACATTTTAACAATGTTTATTCTTCCGATCCACGAGCATGGAATTGTCTCCCATCTTTTTGTGTCTTCTTCAATTTCTTTTTTTTTTTTTTAAGATTTTAATTCATTTATTTATTTGACAGAGATCACAAGTAGGCAGAGAGGCAGGCAGAGAGAGAGAGGGGTGGGGGAAGCAGGCTCCCCTCTGAGCAGAAAGCCTAATGTGGGCCTTGATCCCAGGACCCTGGGATCATGACCTGAGCCAAAGGCATAGGCTTTAACCCACTGAGCCACCCAGGCACCCCCTTCTTCAATTTCTTTCAGGAGTGTTTTGTAGTTCCTCAAGTAGAGATCCTTTACCTCTTTGGTTAGGTTTATTCCCAGGTATCTTTTGCTTCTTGGTGCTATAGTAAATGGAATTGATTCTCTAATTTCCCTTTCTGTATTTTCATTGTTAGTGTATGAGAAAGCAGCTGATTGGGGCGCCTGGGTGGCTCAGTGAGTTAAATAAAGCCTCTGCCTTCAGCTTAGGTCATGATCCCAGGGTCCTGGGATTGAGCCCCGCATTGGGCGCTCTGCTCTGTGGGGAGCCTGCTTTCTCCTCTGTCTCTGCCTGCCTCTCTGCCTCCTTGTCTGTCAAATAAATAAATAAAATCTTTAAAAAAAAAAAAAGAAAGAAAGCAGCTGGTTTCTGTACATTGACTTTGTATCCTGCCACATTACTGGATTGCTGTATGAGTTCTAGTAGTTTGGGGGTGGAGTCCTTTAGGGTTTTCCATATAAAGTATCATGTCATCTGTAAAGAGAGAGTTTGATTTCTTCTTTGCAAATTTGAATACTTTTTATTTCTCTTTGTTGTCTGACTGCTGTAGTTAGGACTTCTAATACTATGTTGAACCAGAGTGGTGAGAGTGGGCATCCTTGTCGTGTTCCTGATCTCAACGGGAAGGCTGTCAGCTTTTTCCCATTGAGGATGATATTTGCTGTGGGTCTTTCACAGATAGATTTGATGAAGTTGAGAAATGTTCCCTCTATCCTTATACTTTGAAGCGTTTTAATCAGGAACGGATGCTGGATTTTGTCAAATACTTTTTCTGCATCAATTGAGAAGACCCTGTGGTTCTTCTCTTTTTTCTTACTGATTTGTTCTATCACATTGATTTGCGAATGTTGAACCATCCTGAAACCCAGGGATGAATCCCACCCGGACATGGTGGATAATCTTTTTAATGCACTGTTGCATCCTATTAGCAAGGATCTTGTTGAGAATCTTAGCATCCATATTCATCAGGGATATTGGTCTGAAATTCTCCTTTTTGATGGGGTCTTTGTCTGATTTGGGGATCAGGGTAATGCTGGCTTCATAAAAAGTCTGGAAGTTTGCCTTCTGCTTCAGTTTTTTGAAACTGCATCAGAAGGATAGGTGTTATTTCTTCTTTGAATGTTTGGTAAAATTCCCCAGGGACTCTGTCAGGACCTGGGCTCTTGTGTTTTGGGACGTTTTTGATCACTGCTTCAATCTCGTTACTAGATATCGGTCTATTCAGGTTGTCAATTTCTTCCTGGTTCAATTTTGGAAGTTAATAGTTTACCAGGAATGTATCCATTTCGTCTAGGTTGCTTAACTTACTGGCATGTAACTGTTGATAATAATTTCTTTTTTTTTTTTTTTTTAAGATTTTATTTATTTGAGAGAGAGAGCGCACGCGCGAGAGAGAGCATGAGAGGAGAGAGGTCAGTGGGAGAAGCAGACTCCCTGCTGAGCAAGGAGCCCCATGTGGGACTCGATCCTGAGAGTCCAGGATCATGACCTGAGCTGAAGGCAGTCGCTTAAGCAAATGAGCCTCCCAGACACCCGATAATAATTTCTGATAATTGTTTCTATTTCCTTGGTGTTAGTTGTGATCTCTCCCTTTTTATTCATAATTTTATTAATTTGGGCCTTCTCTCTTTTCTTTTGGATTAGTTTGGCCAATGGTTTATCGATCTTACTGATTCTTTAAAAAAAACCCACTTCTAGTTTCATTGATGCGTTCTACTATATCTCTAGTTTCTATCTCATTGATCTCTGCTCTAATCTTGATTATTTCCCTTCTTGTGTGTGGAGTTGGCTTAATTTGTTGTTGATTCTCCTGTTCTCTAAGGTGTAGAGACAGCTAGTGTATTCTGAATTTTTCAATTTTTTTGAGGGATGGCTATGTATTTCCCCCCAGGACTGCCTTTGCTGTATCCCATTAGGTTTTGGACCGAAGTATCTTCATTCTCATTGGTTTCCATGAATTGTTGAAGTTCTCTGATTTCCTGGTTGATCCAAGCATTCTTTTTTTTTTCTTTTTTTTTAAAGATTTTATTTATTTATTTGACAGACAGAAATCACAAGTAGACAGAGAGGCAGGCAGAGAGAGAGAGGGAAGCAGGCTCCCTGCTGAGCAGAGAGCCCGATGCGGGACTCGATCCCAGGACCCTGGGATCATGACCTGAGCCAAAGGCAGAGGCTTTAACCCACTGAGCCACCCAGGCGCCCCGAACCAAGCATTCTTAAGCAAGGTGGTCTTTAGCTTCCAGGTGTTTGAATTCCTTCCAAACTTTTCCTTGTGGTTGAGCTCCAGTTTCAAAGCATTGTGATCTGAGAATATGCAGGGAATAATCTCAGTCTTTTGGTATCGGTTGAGCCCTGATTTGTGATCCAGTATGTGGTCTATTCTGGAGAAGTTTCCAGGTACACTCGAGAAGAATGAGTATTCTGTTGTTTTAGGGTGGAATGTTCTGTATATATCTATGAGGTCCATCTGTTCCAATGTGTCATTCAATGCTCTTGTTTCGTTATTGATTTTCTGCTTGTATGATCTGTCTATTACTGAGCGTGGCATGTTAAGTTCTCCTCCTATTAATGTTTTCATATCAATATGACACTTTATATTGATTAATAGTTTTCTTATGTAATTGGCTGCTCCCATATTGGGGGCATAAATATTTACAGTTGTTAGATCTTCTCGGTGAATAGTCCCTTTAAGAATTACGTAGTGTCCTTCTGTATCTTTGACTACAGTCTTTAGTTTAAAATCTAATTTATCTGATATGAGAATCGCTACCCCAGCCTTCTTTTGAGGCCCATTGGCATGAAAGATGCTTCTCCATCCTTTCACTTTCAGTCTGGATGTATCCTTAGGTTCCAAATGGGTCTCTTGTTGACAACATATGGATGGGTCCTGTCGTTTTATCCAATCTGCAGCCCTGTGTTATTTTATGGGTGCATCTAGGCCATTCACGATGAGCGTGATTATTGAGAGATACGTTTTTATTGACATCGTGTTACCTGTAAAGTCTTTGTTTCTATAGATTGTCTCCATAAATTTCTGTTCAATGATATTCTTAGGTTTTTTCCTCTTTTATAGACCCCCCTTAATATTTCCTGCAGTGTCAGCTTGGTAGTCACATACTCTTTTAAACCTTGCTGGTCTTCGAAGCTCTTTATCTCTCCATCCATTTTAAATGTCAGTCTTGCTGGATAAAGTATTCTTGGCTGCATGTTCTTCTCATTTAGTGCCCTGAATGTGTCTTGCCAGCCCTTTCTGGCTTGCTAGGTTTCTGGGGACAGGTCTTACATTATGCTGATGGGCTTTCCTCTGTTTGTAAGGAATTTCTTCACCCTAGCTGCTTTCAGGAACTCCTGTCTACAATTATGATTCATCATTTTCACAGTCAGGTGTCTTGAGGTCTTTCTAGATTTTATGATCTTGGGGAGAGACGTTTATGCTTCTAGTACACAAACGCTGGTTCCATTCGTGAGACTCAGAAAATTTTCATGGGGAATTTGTTCAACTGTATCTTCTAGTCTTCTTTCTTTCTCCTCCCCCTCAGGGATTCCAATAATTCTGACGTTGGAACGTTTCATGGCGCCATTTATTTCCCTAATTCTGTTTTCATGGCTTCTAACCTATTTGTTCTAGGCTTCCTCCTGATCCTTTTTCTCTATCTATTTGTCGTCCATATCACTAATTCTATCTTCTGCCTCAGTTACCCTAGCTTTTAGAGAACTTAGATTGGATTGGAACTCATTGAGAACATTGTTAATATCATCCCTGGTGGCTTTCACTTCTGCCCTAATCAATTCCATTTTGTCATCAGAGGCTTTCTCCAACCTAGCTATTGCCTGGATAATTGTTAGCCTGAATTCCCTTTTTGACATACTGTCTATGTCCATATCCAATAGCTCTGATGGAGAGGGCCCATTCTTGAATTTTTCTTCTGTTGGGCATTCCTCCTCCTAGTCATTTTGGTGAGAGATGGATGAACGGATGTGTAGCTCAACGTATCAAAAGTCGTGCAGGCAAGGTGCACCCTGGAATGCTTCTGCCCGCTGGTGTCTTCTGCCCCCATAGAGATCCAGAACTGTATAATTCTTTTTTTTTTTTTTTTTTAATTTTATTTATTTATTTGACAGATAGAGATCACAAGTAGGGAGAGAGGCAAGCAGAGAGAGAGAGAGAGAGAGAGGAGGAGGAAGCAGGCCCCCTGCCAAGCAGAGAGCCCGATGCGGGGCTCGATCCCAGGATCCTGGGATCATGACCCGAGCAAAAGGCAGAGGCTTAACCCACTGAGCCACCCAGGCGCCCCAGAACTGTATAATTCTAATCTCAGGCTGATTTCATGGGTGATCAGAGTTCTTTGGTAGGTAATCAGCTCACTTTAGGGGACCGGTGGAAACGGTGCCTCCTCCTACTTCTCTGCCATCTTGTCTCCCTGTCAGAGATATTGAAAAATTAATTCACTTAAAATGATAACCAGTTACATGTTATCATAACTAACATTTTTTTAAATTATTTTTTTATTTTCAGCCTAACGGTATTCATTGTTTTTGCACCACACCCAGTGCTCCGTGCAATACGTGCCCTCCCTCTTACCTACCACCTGGTTCCCCAACCTCCCACCCCCTCCCCCTTCAAACCCTCAGGTTATTTTTCAGAGTCCATAGTCTCTCATGGTTCGTCTCCCCTTCCAATTTCCCTCAACTCCCTTCTCCTCTCCATCTCCCCATGTCCTCCATGTTCTTTGTTATGCTCCACAAATAAGTGAAACCATATGATATTTGATCTCTGCTTCACTTATTTCACTCAGCATAATCTCTTCCAGTCCCATCCATGTTGCTACAAAAGTTGGATATTCATCCTTTCTGATGGAGGCATAAAACTCCATTGTGTATATGGACCACATCTTCCTTATCCATTCGTCCGTTGAAGGGCATCTTGGTTCTTTCCACAGTTTGGCGACCGTGGCCATTGCTGCAATAAACATTGGGGTACAGATGGCTCTTCTTTTCACTACATCTGTATCTTTGGGGTAACTAACATTTTTTTTTAAATGAAAGGCTTTTCTAAAAAATTAGAAGAATGGCATAGTTTTATATTTTTGAAAATCTGAGTTAAAAGAGCTCAGCTGATTTTCCTATCTGCTTCTGCATTCAATCTCCTAAGTTATATTGTTTTGATTGAAGCATGTGAAAAAAATTCAGCTTCACATGGGTGTTTAATTGGAAAAAGGAAAGAGGAATACTATAATAGCTTTTTGAAATAATTGTGGCTCTTTCTTTCTTTCCTTTTTTTTTTTTCTTTCTTTGATATTGTATCCAAACCTAACTTAGTAGTGATTCACAGTACGGAGTCTGAAACCATATTCATGCACTTTTTTATACTCCGTTACATAAATTGTATTGGAATATCTTGACATTTTGAATGGCTCTTTTATCTTGCATGATCTGGTAAAATTGTGCATTGATTATTTGGGAAGGAGTGGTTCATAGAGTTACCTGGGTCTTTAAAATACTGACATTTCAATATGTAATATAAAAAAAATTATATCCATTAATACCACTACAGATTTCATCATGAAAGTCCTCAAGTATTGTGAAACTGTCAAGGTCTTGGTGCTAGACATGTTTAATAAGTCCTCATTTTTACTTGAAGGTTTGAATTTTACCATTCTTAGCAAATACTGTCAGTTATTTTCCTTGAAGTGACTGGTTCACTTGTTTCATTTTTGAGAAAATATCTGCCAAGTACCAAGTTTAAATCATGGTAGTTTGTCTTTTTTTTTTTTTTTTAAGATAAAAATGATTTTCTTTGAGAGAAGTGGCTAGTTGAGCTTACAACTCCAAAAAAAAAAAAAAAGACACAGCTATGTCTTGGTTTGCAGCAGAAATGATTTATGCATACTTTCTGTTTTGTCTAATAGAATGTTCAAAAGACAAGTACTCAGTTAAAATTCAATTAAAAATTAATAATTTTTGCAACTTTAGGACATTCTTAAGTAAAACAGGCTTTTTCTGTCTTTCTTTTTTAAACTGCAAGTGCTTGGTGGTAGCTCATATGGTGACCATTAGCACAGTGGGTGCTCCTGTCCTGCTTTCGAGTGAAGGCACCAGCAGTTTCCTTTCTTCTCTTGCACATCAGTGCAGGTGTTGTCAAAGTGGAAAAGGCAAATATTGTCGTAATATTTTATGAAAATAGATTTGGCCTGGGGGATGTCCTGAAAGGATTTTAGAGACCTTCAGGGGTTTGCAGACCACAGTTTTTGAGTTGTCACTTTGGGCTTTTGGACTTTTATCGAAGACATCTTCAGTCTGAAGTGGGATGACTATCAGTCAAAAATGTGGATGGGGAGAGAGTTGTTATAAAAGAAAGGATGTAGAACCTGATAATCAGAGAGGACCTACCTGTTTTTCAGTTTCATTTGTGGGCTGGAGGTGAGGCAGATGGGTATGAGAGATAGGTGGCCTGGTTCTTTTTATGTTTTATTAAACATTTCCCATTGTGTGTTTCTTCTTCTTCTTCTTTTTTTAAGATAAATTGCCTTTTTTTTTTTTTTTTAGATTTTTTATTAATTTGACAAAGAGAAACAGCTAGAGAGGAAACACAAGCAGGGGGGAGTGGAAGAGGGTGAAGCAGGCTTCCTGCTGAGCAGGGAGCCGGATGTGGGACTCGATCCCAGGACTCTGGGATCATGACCTGTGCCGAAGGCAGATGCTTAACCACTAAGCCAACCAGGTGCCCCCCCCCCTTTTTAAGATTTAAGAAAAGGATTTATTTATTTATTTTAGAGAGCGCATGTGCATGTGTACAAGAAGCGGGGCAAGGGGTAGGGAGGGCAGAGGGAGAGAATCTTCAATCAGACTCGTCATTGAGCACAGAGCCTGATGCAGGGTTTCATCCCATGATCCATGAGATCATGACCTGAGCTGAAACCAGGAGTTGAACCCTCAACTGACTGAGCCAGCCAGGTGCCCCTAAAGATTTTTTAATCTCTGCAACCCAGTGTGGGGCTTGAACTCACAGCCCCGAGACCAGAAGTCATATGCTTTACTGACTGAGCCAGCCTGATGCCCCTTTACTTCTAAATTTAGTTGAGACATTCTGGGAGAAGAGAAGGATAGTAGCAGGATTTCAAGGGGATGGTACAACAGCTAGGATGGAGTTTTGACATCTACCCTTCAAGAATTACAAATTAGAGATACACAGGAGGGGAATCTCTGTGTTTATTTCCAAACCAGAGACTCAAGAAGACAGTGAAAAGGTAATATAGGAAATTTAGAAACTACAGAAAAGTACAAAAGTCACCCATAATTCTACTGCCTGAAGATACCAAGATGTTAACAGTAATCTAGAGGAAAGAGGCTTTTATAGGCCATGACACAGGGGTGTTACTTGTTATTGGGTAACTATTAGAATCATTTATAGCTATCTGCTTTGGCACTGTCTGTGTTTGTCACGGGGCTGCAAAGTTGACAATTCCAGCCGTGCTTCTCACAGGTGGAACATGAATCGTGCCTTCCAGAATCAGGCAGTGCTGCAGCTCTGCAAGGTATACACTGTCTGCACAGGAATTGTAGTATAAATAAATTGTCAAGAGTCATTTTTAGATTTTAGATTTTTTTTTTAAAGATTTTATTTATTTATTTGACACACAGAGATCACAAGTAGGCAGAGAGGCAGGCAGAGAGAGGGAAGCAGGCTCCCTGCCGAGCAGAGAGCCCGACTCAGGGCTTGATCCCAGAACCCTGGGATCACGACCTGAGCCGAAGTTAGAGGCTTAACCCACTGAGCCACCCAGGTGCCCCTAGATTTTAGATTTTAAACAGAGTTTCCTAATATGGAAGAAAGAAATACTTTCATCACTTTAGAGAAAACCTGGTGGGTAGGGATCAATAACAGGAGAGAAAATGTTCTAAGAAGTCATTAGTTTTGGTGATGCTTTTAATTGCCAGGTTTAACCCCACTGCTTGATGATCAGAGCCAGAAGTACAGATCTCCGGCAAATTCAGCCACCATAGAGAAAACCACACCCTTCTTACCATCATATATCTACCAGAATCAAACCCAAGAGAAAACGCACACTTTCAGCATTTTATCTGATGAACAAAACAACTTTTGTAGAACTATTCATCCAGATTTAGTCTTAACTTCAAAAAGTGGTGCTTCTCTCAATTTGTTTGGTGAGGCACAATCTCAAGAAGCACTTGTGAAAAAAAGTGATTTGAAGGAAGAAAACCATAACCATTCTTTAGGTAAGTTACTTATATTTTTCTCTTCTGTACCTAATTAGTAGGGTTACCAAGCTGTGCTTAGATAAGAAAAGTCCTTTCTGCATTTTTTCTTGTCCTCTGTGGCTTTTATTATGAGCCCCTACATATTGCACAGCCACTGAGCCTGGATTGGATGTGGAACTGGACACAGAGTTTGTGACTTTCCAAGAACAATTGCAGTACTCATGCTGACTTTAGACCTTCCCTGGTCACATGGGGTCTTCAAAAAGGGAGGCAATGAGTTCCTTGTGTACCATTTCTCTTTGAGAGCTTAGAAATGATTTTTTGTTTTGTTTTGTTTTTTTTTTAAAGATTTTACTTATTTATTTGACAGAGAGAGACACAGTGAGAGAGGGAACACAGCAGAGGGTGTGGGAGAGGGAGAAGCAGGCTCCCCACAGAGCAGGGCGCCCGATGCAGGGCTTGTTCCCAGGGTCCTGGGATTTTGACCTGAGCTGAAGGCAGACGCTTAATGACTGAGCCACCCAGGCGCTCCAAGAGCTTATTAATAGCTTGAGGTTGATTTAAAACCTACATGGTGGTGGTGGTAGGGAAGTATGATAGAAGATGGAAAATGTGAGAAATAGGTTGGTGATGGCAGTTATTTTTCAGGAAAGAAATCTCCTGCAACCCCAGACATTCCATTTGTCCTCAGTGCATCTCTGTATTCCCAGTATCCAGCACGTTTCTGCCAGAGAACCAGCAGTGTCTGATGGTCTAAGCTCATGGAGCTCTCATGGCATTTTCTTCTGGTCTTTTTTTTTTCCTTTCCTTTTCTTCTTCTGGTCTTTTATTCTTAACACCTATTTCTGTGCCCCACTCCTCCCTCCACTTTTTTTTTTTCTAACATTTTGTAACCGTAGAATATTGTATAATTGTGTTCCTTGCCCTCTCAACATGGAAAATGCTTATAGGTACATTCCATAGTCTCCATAACCATAATTTTAATGGTTCTCATCATTATGCTAGTCATCAAAAATAATATCAGTATTTATGTTCTTTGAAGTAGGGCTGACTTGTTTCCAATATTTTGAATTTAAATTTAATTCTCAATTTTAATGGTGTTTTCATGAATATGTTCTTTGGGGTAAGTTATAAAAAATACAGATAATACTACTTAGGATTGGGCACTTTTGTGCACAATATTTTATTTCTAATTTAGAATAATTCCTTTGTATGGAAAGGTCTAATGTCTTTAAACATTTTTTAATTTTTTAAATTTTTAAATTTTTATTTATTTATTTATTTGAGAGAGAGAGAGAGAGAGATCACGAGTAGGCAGAGAGAGAGGGAGACAGGGAGGAAAGCAGGCTCCCTGCTGAGCAGGGAGCCCGATGCAGGGCTTATTCCCAGGAACCTGGGATCATGACCTGAGCCAAAGGTAGAGGCTTTAAACCACTGAGCCACCCAGACACCCCTTTAAACATTTTTTTAAATGGTATATTCTCTTAACCTTTTATTTTTGAAAATTTCAAACATCCAGAAAACTTGAAAGTCCATTGCAGTGATTAGCAGTAGATCTTAATTCAACAGTTAATTTTTGCCTTGTTTACTTTGTCTATATCTATTTGTATGTATATACAAATGTATATATAGACAAATGTATATACCTATATCTATATCTCTGTCTATATTTATGTATAATTTGTTCAGTCATTTCATTGCAAGTAATATGCAGACATTATGTTACATCATTTTAAAAATTTCAGCAGCATCAAGTAAAAAATTAGGACATTCTTCTGTATAATCCCAGTAATATTCTGTAATATTCAAATCCATTTTAGAATTCCTGCTGTTGTCCCAAAAATGTCCTTTGAAGTTTTTAAATTTGATTTGATTTAATTTGATTTAATTAAATTAATTTATTTGACAGAGAGAGACACAGTAAGAGAGGGAATACAAGCAGGGGGAGTGGGAGAGGGAGAAGCAGGCTTCCTACTGAGCAGAGAGCCTGATGTGTGGGGCTTGATCCCAGGACCCTGGGATCATGACCTGAGCCAAAGGCAGATGGTTAAGGAGTGAGCCACCCAAGTACCCCAAGAGTTGTTTTTTTTTTAAAACAGGATCCAGTCAAGTTCTCTATTACATTTTGTTGTTATATCTTTAGTAATTTTTAATTTAGAAAAGCCCACACTTTTTTTCATAACATTAACCTTTTGAAGAATGTAACTTTTAATTAGGGTTTTGTAGTTTATATCTGTGATAGTAAAGAAATCCTTGAGTGCTCTAAAATCTTCGGCATATGTTACTTTTTTTTTTTTTTTTTTAAAGATTTAATTTATTTCAGAGAGCGTGCGCTCAAAGGGTGGGTGGAAGGGGCAGAAAGGGGAGAGAAGCAGATTCCCTGCTGAGCACAGAACCCATCGCAGGGCTCCATCTCACAACTCTAAGACCATGACATGAGCTGAAATTAAGAGTTGGATGCCCAACTGACTGAGCCACCCAGGTGCCCCTGGCATATGTTATTTTTGATAAATATTTTTTTTTAGCATGGTAACTTGTAAAATTATCAAGTTTTAAGACTTTATTTTTTGCAACTAAGTTTTCCTAATTTTTATCCTAGGAGAAGGTGTTTTACCATGTTGGGAAAAGGTGACTGAACCGATTGAGGAAGGGAATGATGTGAATGTAAAAAAAATTGGTGATTCTTCAGAAGTGGCTAATATTGAAGAAAGGTATCATCCATGTTGAAAGGAATAAGAAGAGTGACAGTTTAATTTACTAGTCAGCTATTAAGATAGACCACTTTCTTTTTTTTTGAAAGATGCATGGTTTTCTTGTTTTTGCTTGAATATGCTTTTAAGTATGATGTCAAAGATGAAACTTAACACATATTGTCACTGATAGCACTTAGGGAGATATATCAGTTCAAGTAGGTTTGACATTGTTTTGGAAAAACTGAGCAAAGCTTTTTCACCAAAGAGAAAAAAATCTGGATAAAATTAATCTTCTCTCAAATAGTTAAGTAAATCCCATTTTGGCAAAGAGAAACAAATTAATATTGAGTCTCACATTTGGTGTTACCTCTAAACTATAATTGGGTAAGTCTGGTTACAGAATTTAAAAATCTCATGACAAAGATAAAATATCAATACTGAAGTTATTATTTTCTTAAATATTTGAAATATTTTAGTGTACGTTATGGAAAGGAAAATGACTTCTGATTATTGCTCTATTTACATTGTCAGTATTCTTTCTTAAAGATACATATTTGAAATTTTCAAAATGTATTTTAAAGTGATGCAATGAATATGATATTTCAAAAGTTAATCTATAGGCAATAGATGGACTTCAGAAGGGTTTTTTTCAAGTTGCGTGGAATGTTGCCTTCTCTGTATTTTGGGAGATGGGGTGGGATTATAGCTTTCATTGAATTTTCAAAGGGGGTCGGTGACTTTGAGAAAGGTTAGTTCTTAGTGTAGTCAGGGGTATCAGGCACACTAAGTGTCAAATACCACATCTTGATTTGCATGTTAAATAATGATTTTTATGATTAGACCTATTAAAGCTGCTATCAGAGAAAGGAAGCAGACATTTGAAGACTACTTAGAAGAACAAATTCGGCTGGAAGAACAAGAACTGAAACGAAGGCAACTAAGGGTAGGCATTTCCACTATTTTGATTAAGTTCATTAAGGCTTTAGAGATTTGTTTGTAATTTTCTTTAAAAATAACTTTGAGATAACTTGGATATACCAGAATTAATTCAAATATTGTTCTCTATTTAAGGAAGCCGAAGGATCGTTCCTAATCAAAGCAAAACCAAAACAACCATTCTTGAAACGAGGAGAAGGTTTAGCTAGATTTACTAATGCTAAATCTAAGTCTCAGAAAGGGAGAGAAAATAAACTAGTGACTAATCAGAGCACTCCAGAAGACCAACCTGTGTTTAAAATGGATAGACAACAATTCCAGCGGAAAACTGCTCTTATAAATAAAGACCTGTGTACAGAGAACCAGCCTGTTAAAAAGAACAATAAAGGTAGAGCCAAGAGTGATTTCGTCACACTCAGCCAGAAGCCAAAAGTGCTTAAGGGTAGTAACAGGAAAAGTCTTCCTCCAACAGGATTGAAAATACCTGGAGGGAAGAAATACGATGGGCAATTTAGAGACCAGATCAAATTAGAAAAAAAAGTTGAGACTAATAATAGAGAAAATGTACCTGAGTGTGCAAAACTTTGTGATACTGGTTGCAAAGTCTGGAATAAAACACAGGGTAAAGACAAACTTCCTTTTTCGGGAGGATCGGTCAGCTACCTGTCTTCCAATAGCCCAAAACATGAGACCTTGAAAAAGTCAGAATCTTCTCTTGACATTTCTCTTCAGAAAAAGTTAGAGAATTGGGAACGAGAAAAGGAAAAGGAAAATTTGGAGCTAGATGAATTTTTGTTTTTGGAACAAGCTGCTGATGAAATATCATTTTCCAGTAATTCCTCCTTTGTACTGAAGATCTTAGAGAGAGACCAGCAGATCTGCAAAGGCCACCGGCTGTCTTCCACCCCTGTCAAAGCTGTGCAGCCGCAGACAGAGACACTGGATCCTGTTACTCAGTGTGACCACAATGAGGCTTCAGGCTGTGCTGAACCCAAACATGAGGGTGAGTGTGAGGTCACACCCCACCAACCTGATTCAGTCTTCTCACCTGAAGCGTGTAGGGAACAGTCGTGTAAGGTCAGTAAGAAAGCACTCCAAATGAGCACTTCTGAAAATCAGACTCAGTGGAATGTAAGTGATGATGAAGGTGTCCCAGACAGTGACAGTAGCACTGACTCTGAGGAGCAACTTGATGTTACTATAAAACCATCAACTGAGGAGAAAGAGAGGGGTTTCAGCAGCAGAGAAGACAGTCCACAAGTCTGTGATGGTAAGGACCCTTTTAGGGACACTGGGATTCAAGAAGAAGATAAAAGGAGAGATGTTGATTTAGATCTGTCTGATAAAGATTACAGTGGCGATGAGTCTGTCACTGTAGAAAGCTTGAAAAACAAAGTTTCTGAGTCCTCAAGAAGCCCCTCATCTGTAAGTATGAGTAAAATTGACTTTGACGATGAAAGAACTTGGACTGACCTTGAAGAGAATTCATTTAAGCATGATGCTTTTCTGGGGAATGAGGCCATTTATGGGATTCCTCAAACAGCCTACCCTAAGAGTGAAATATGTGTGTCGGACAAAACTATAAAGAGGAAAGTTGCACCGGTCAAGAAGGGAGAAGACTTGAGCAAACCCAGTAGGAGCATAAGCCCTCCTCCTACATCAGATCTCATGATGAAGTTCTTCCCTGCTTTGAAACCAAAACCAAAATCAGATTCACACTTGGGAAATGAACCCAAGTTAAACCCAAGTCAAGACCAACCACTTGGTAAGTCAGCATTATAAAATAGGTATCAGAATGTTATAAATTTTACATTTACCTTATTTATTATTTTTTTAAAGATTTTATTTATTTATTTGTCAGAGAGAGAGAGAGCGAGAGAGCACAGGCAGATAGAGTGGCAGGCTGAGGCAGAGGGAGAAGCAGACTCCCTGCTGAGCAAGGAGCCCGACATGAGACTCGATCCCGGGATGCTGGGATCATGACCTGAGCCAAAGGCAGCCGCTCAACCAACTGAGCCTTCCAGGCGTCCCTCACATTTACTTTATTAGTCTTCTATCAGAATGCTTAAAAATCCTTACCTTTCTAGTTGCTCAGTATAAGTCTAATTAGGAGATTTGTTAAAATTTTATTTATTTTGTGGTCCTAAATAATAACCACTAGTATAAGACTCGGATGGATTGTGATTTCAGATTTTTCAAGTTTAAGCCTATGCCTTATTCTCAAGGCTTTAAAATTAATTTGTTATAAAGTGAGATAACACTTTTGTAACCAGAGAGTACCCTGTTTATGGTTTGTGTTGCTATAAGATGAACCTTTGTGCACTTTTAAAAATGATTATGTTTTTACTTAATTTTTTTACTACCTCATGCACTACCTTGCTAAATAGGACCAAGAAGAAATACAGTAAAACTGAATTTTCCTTTCTTTCCTGGACCTGCACTCCTCATTCCCTTTCCTAGTTTTGTAGGTTCCTAGAGGAACCTACATTCCCATTTCCTTTGTGTATTCTAAAAAGATTCTGTGTGTATGAAAGCATATGGGTGAGTGGGTATATAACCTTTCTATACAAATGACATGTTTTTTTATATACCATTTTTCACCTTTTTTTTAAAAAAGATTTTAGGAGAGAGAGTGCACATGAGCGTGTAGAGGGGGGGAAAAGAAGGGAAGGGACAGAGGGAGAGGGAGAAGCAGACTCCCCACTGAGGACAGAGCCCTCTGCCCATGCTCAATCCTAGGACCCTGAGATCATGACTTGAGCCGAAGGCAAATGCTTAATCAACTGAGCCACCCAGGCGCCTTCACCTTATTTATGATAAATTTTGCATATTGTTCTTTTCCACATATACATCTGCTTATTCCATTTAATGGCTTTATAGTACTCTGTTAATGTGATGGGCTTTTAAAATTATTGAAATAGTGAAATATTGAAAAACTCCTTTCTATTATATCATATTTAAATTCTGAATGACTAGCAAAGCATAGGTGCTTTAAAATATAAATTATAACTTATAACTTATAACTATTTTAAAAATACTCTGATTTTAAAAGTAGTACTTTTTGCAGAAAGTTTGGAAGCTTAAAAATATAGAATGAAAAATGTTTATAACTAAACTATCCAAAGGTAGGTGTGGTTTCAGTTTGGGGTTTCATTTTGGGGTATTTCCTTCTGGTCATTTTTCTTATGTATTTTTAATATGGTACAGTTATTTGTTAAAAGTTATCTTTTTTGACCAAGTGTATAATACATATTGGCTATATCTTGAAAACTCTTTGTGTATTTTTTAAAAAGATTTATTTATTTATTAGAGAGAGAGAGCACACCAGTTGAGCACTCCCTGTTGAGCAGGGAGCCCCATGCGGGGCTTAATCCGGGAACCCTGGGATCATGACCTAAGCCAGAAGCAGATGCTTACAATTGAGCCACCCAGGTGCCCTTTTTCGTGTATTTTTTTTTTTTAAAGATTTTATTTATTTATTTGACAGAGAGAGATCAACAAGTAGATAGAGAGGCAGGCAGAGAGAGAGAGAGAGGGAAGCAGGCTCCCGCTGAGCAGAGAGCCCGACGTGGGACTCGATCCCAGGACCCCGAGATCATGACCTGAGCCGAAGGCAGCGGCTTAACCCACTGAGCCACCCAGGCGCCCCTTTTTCGTGTGTTTTAAAAATGGTTGCAGAACACTGTATGACTGCAACATTATTTTATTCAATAATTTCCTTATTCCTTATTGCTAAATACTTAAATTATTTTTCACTATTAGAAATAACACTGTAATGTGTATTTTTGTGCAAAAATCAATTTTTCAAAGGGGTAATAGAAGGACAAAAGCATTGACTATTTTACTCTTTTATTTATTTATTTTTTATTCTATTTTATTTTTTTTTATTTTACTCTTTTAAATAGCAAATTTTGGGGCGCCTGGGTGGCTCAGTGGGTTAAAGCCTCTGCCTTCAGCTCAGGTCATGATCCCAGGGTCCTGGGATTGAGCCCCACGTCAGGCTCTCTGCTCAGCAGAAGGCCTGCTTCCTCCTCTCTCTCTGCCTGCCTCTCTGCCTGCTTGTGATCTCTGTCTGTCAAATAAATAAATAAATCTTTAAAAATAAAAAATAAATAAATAAATAGCAAATTTGGTATGGGAAAATTCTTAATTTATATTTCTGTGCCTAGTGGAGGTAAACTTTGATTTTGGTGTTGATTAATGCTTTAGATATCTTGTGAATTACTTATTAATGTTCTTAAGCTATTTATGTATGTGCATATATTTATTCATTTTTAAAAGATTTATTTATTTTTAAAGATTTATTTATTTTAGAGAGAGAGCACATGCAAGCATGTGTAAGTGGGGGGGAGGGGCAAAGGGAGAGGGAGAATCCTTGAACAGACTCTTCCCTGAGTGGGGGAGCCTGATGTAGGGCTTGAACCTAGGACCCCGAGATCATGACATTAGCAGAAACCAAGAGTTAGACACTCAACCAACTGAGCCACCCAGGTGTCTTTATTTATTTATTTGAGAGAGAGAGCATGTGAGCAGGGGGTGGGGGCTGGAGAGGGGAGAGGGAGAGAAGGGAACTCCCCACTGAACATGGAGCTCAACACATGGGCTCTTATGAACCCGAGGTCATGACCTGATCCAAAACCGAGAGTCAGTTGTTTAACTGGCTCTATAAAGAGTCCTAAATGTGCATATTTAAAATTGAAGTATAACTGAAGTATAATTGATGTACAATATCCTGTTAGTTTCAGGTGTACATCATAGTGATTTAATATATTTTTTTTAAAGATTTTATTTATTTATTTGACAGAGAGAGAGATCACAAGTAGGCAGAGAGGCAGGCAGAGAGAAGGAGGAGGAAGCAGGCTCCCCGCGGAGCAGAGAGCCGGATGCGGGGCTCGATCCCAGGACCCTGAGATCATGACCTGAGCTGAAGGCAGCGGCTTAATCCACTGAGCCACCCAGGCGCCCCGTGATTAAATATTTTTATACATTATAAAATGATCCCATGATAAGTCTAGTTACCATCTGTTACCCTACAAATGCCTTTCAATATTGACTGTTAACAAAAAATATATGTATTAGATGTTAAAAACATTTGAATTTCTTTTTATATGTAATGTTAATTCATTGTCCGATTGATACTCTTGAGGTTGAATAATGTTTTTCTTAAATTTAGATTGGTTTCATCTGGAAAGTTAGGCCAATATAATTTTTGTTGTTGTTATTAGAAGCATTGTTTCTTATGCATTGTAATAGTACCAATGTTTACAGTATTTTTGCCTCTTAGTGTTAAAAGCTAACTATTGTTCTTGCTGCTGAAGGCCTTTTGTGAAGTTCAATATATATGGCCTATGTTATAGGTGACAGTGCTCGATCTCAAGTTTTGAGAGAGAAAGTTATTGAATTGGAAACAGAAATAGAAAAATTTAAAGCTGAGAACACATCTTTAGCTAAACTTCGCATTGAACGGGAAAGTGCCTTGGAAAAACTTAGGTAAGTTTGCATCTATAAGTTGGGAAAAAAATATAATGATTCAGTTTTATCTTCAAGATGATATGTAAAGTATTTGAAATAATTTTTGTCAATCCAACAAAATAAAATAAAAAGAAGTGTAATATTTTTCTTTGAAATCTTAACCGCATAAAAATTTTTTAATTAAAATGACCCATTGTAGTCAGAAATGTGTTAAAAGGGGAATTCTCTTAGTTGAGGAGATTACAAATTGAATTTTAAAAAGCATTTTAAAAATATTTTATTTATTTATTTATTTGATAGAGATTGAGAGATCACAAGTGGGCAGAGAGGCAGGCAGAGAGAAAGGGGGAAGCAGGCTCCCTGCTGAGCGGAGACTTGAACCCTGATGCAGGGCTCGATCCCAGGACCTTGAGATCATGACCTGAGCCGAAGGCAGAGGCTTAACCCCCTGAGCCACCCAGGCACCCCTTGAAAAGCATTTTGAAGCTGTTAATTCAAGTGCTACCTTGGCCATTGCATAAATTTTCTAGGGCTACTGTAACAACGTATAGTTGATCCTGAACAATGTGGAAGTTAGGGGCTCCATCCCCCTGTACAGCCAAAAAGCCACATATAATTTTTGACTCCCTAAAAACTTTGCTACTAATGACATACTGCTGCCTGGAAGTCTTACCGATAGTGTACAGTTGATTAACACATGGTTTTTTACATGTGTTATATACATATACTTGTAATAAGGTAAAGAAAATGTTAATAAACTTGTAAGGAATAGAAAATACATTTATAGTACTGTACTATAAAAATTTGTATGTAAGTGGATCCATGTAGTTCAAACCCATGTCGTTCAAGGGTCAACTGTACACACAAACTAAGTGGCTTAAAACAACAGGAATTTACTCTGTCAATCCTTGGCATTTCTTGGCTTATCACTGGACATTTGGGTTGTTTCTACCTTTTGGTTATTGTGAATAATGCTATTAACGTTGGTATGTAAATATCTGTTCAGATTCTTAGTTCTTTTGGGTATAAACCCAGGGGTGGAATTGCTGGGTCATATGGCAACTATATACTTTTGAGGAACCACCATACTGAGTGCTTGTACCGGTTTACATCACATTAACTGATTTGATATGTTGAGCCAGCCTTCACTTCCAGGGATGAATCCCACTAGGTCATGGTGTAAATCCTTTTAAAGTGCTGTTGGATTTGGTTTGCTAGTATTTATTGAGGATTTTTATATATGTGTGCATCAGGGATTGTCCCATAGTTTTCTTGTGGTGTCATTGTCCGGCTTTGGTGTCCAAGTGACTGCCCTAATGAAATGCGTTTGAAAGTATTTCTTCTCTTTTTTGGAAGAGTTTAGGCAGGATGGGTATTAATTATTTTTTGAATATTTGCTGGAATTTACTTGTGAAGCTATCTGGTCCTGAACTATTCTTTCTTGGGAGGTTTTTGATTACTGATTCAATTTCCTAATTATTGTTCTGTTCAGACTTTCTGGTTCTTCTCGATTCAGTTTTGGTAGGTTGTATATTTCTAAGAATTTATCTGTTTCTTCTAGATTATCCAGTTTTGGAGATATTATTGCTCACAATATGGTCTTTATTTTATTTCTGGGGGCATCTGTTGTAAAGTGTCCTCTTTATGATTTTATTTGAGTTTTCTCTCTTTCTTAGGTCTAGTAGGGGTTTGTTGAGTTTGTGTATTTTCCTTCTGAGACTTCCACAATGAATGTATTGGATCTCATGGGCTTTCTTCATTCTTGTTCATTCTTTTTCTTGTTTTTCCTCTAACTGACCTCAAATTACCTGTCTTTGAGTCAGATTCTTTCTTCCGCTTGATTAAGTCTGTTATTGAAGCTCTCTATTGTATTTTTTCACTTTATTTTTTTTTTAAAGATTTTATTTATTTATTTGACAGAGATCACAAGTAGGCAGAGAGGCAGGCAGAGAGAGTGAGAGGGAAGCAGGCTCCCTGCTGAGCAGAGAGCTCGATGCGGGACTCGATCCCAGGACCCTGAGATCATGACCTGAGCCGAAGGCAGTGGCTTAAACCACTGAGCCACCCAGGCGCCCCCTTTTTTTCACTTTATTGATTGTATTCTTCAGCTCCAGAATTTCTGGTTTTTAAGTTTTATTTATTTTTAAGTAACCTCTACACCCCACATGGGGCTCACACTCGTGAAACCTGAGATCAAGAGTCACATGCTCCCCCAACTGAGCCAGTCAGGTGCCCCCTCTTTTTAAAGTTTTATTTATTTATTTAGTTTTTAATAACTGTGTTTTTTAAAATGATTTCTATCTCTTTGTTGAACATCTTGTTTTCTTTTATGTATTATTTGCTGATTTTGTTGAGTTGTTTATCTGTGTTCTCTTGTAGTTTGCTGAGCTGCTTTAAAATAGCTATTTTGAATTCTTTGTCAGGCAATTCTTAGATCTGCATTTCTTTGGGATTGATTGCTGAAACTTAATTAGTTTCCTTTGGTGGTGTCCTATTTGCTGATTCTAATGTAGCCTTGCCTTGACATTTTTGCATTTGAAAGGGCAGAAAACTTTCTTTACAGACCTGTTTTGGCAGGTAAAGACCTATTCCAACTGGATCCCTGGACTGGTGGCCAGATTCTAGGATCACAGTTGAATGGGATTGTAGTGTGGCTCTTGCTGGGTCCATACTGGAGTCCATAATTGACGGGTCTCTCTCTCTCTTTTTTTTTTTCTTTAAAATTTTATTTATTTATTTGAGAGAATGAGAGAGAGAGCATGAGACAGGGGAGGGTCAGAAGGAAAAGCAGACTCCCTACTGAGCAGGGAGGAACTCAATCCTGGGATTCTAGGATCATGACCTGAGTTGCTTAACCAACTGAGCCGCCCAGGCATATTGGCGGGTCTCATAACAGGGGCATGATGGATGTAGTTCCTGCTAGATCACCAGTTGGACAGGATTGCTTGTAGGACTACAGTCCAGCAGTGCTGAAGCTAGCCATGGGGCTGCTTCCAGGTCTGCTGGTGAGTGTGCAGACAGTGGGTCTGTTACCAGGGTGAGAATGGGTGTGACTCCTGCCAGGTTTTTGAGCATCCTCCTGCTGGGCCCTTAGGTGAGCAGGACTGCCTCCAGTACCATGATGCTCGTGGCTAGAGCCACGTTACAGGACTGTTTCACATTTTATAGTTACAACTGAGGTCTGTGGGCCTGTTACCAGGGACACAGATGGGTTTGGCAGATGGGCTTGGGATTTCTCAACCTCCTATCTGATGGTAGAGCTCCCACAAAGGTACTTTTATCTGTGATTGGCTGTCAGCTTGTTTTTTGTGTAAAGAGATGTGAGCTGTGACCTCTTGTTTCACCATCTTGATATGTCCCTCTCCCTGTGCTCTTAACAGAACATCAGAACACACCTGGGTTATGATAGTTCCTCTGATCAGTATTCTCCTAAGCTAAGACACCAAGTCCTCACACTGGTCTATTAGACCCTAATTCATTTGGCTCTCTGTTTTATTTTTTGATACTTTTTCCTACTTTTCTGTTTCAACTTTGTTTTATCCACCCTGGCCTCCTATAATCTTTGACCGCATCAGGCATATTCCTACCTCAGGGCTTTTGCATATGGTGTTCCCTCTTTCTGAACTGTTTTGTCCAGATATCCTTATGGCTGTTTTTTCAGTTCCTTCAGGTTTTACGTAAAATATTTTTTTTTTTTAGATTTTATTATTATTATTATTATTTTAAATTTATTTTCAGCGTAACAGTATTCATTGTTTTTGCACCACATCCAGTGCTCCATGCAATACGTGCCCTCTCTATTTACCCACCACCTGGTTCCCCAACCACCCATCCCCCGCCCCTTCAAAACCCTCAGGTTGTTTTTCAGAGTCCATAGTACTCATGGTTCATCTCCCCTTCCAATTTCCCTCAACTACCTTTTCCTCTCCATCTCCCCATGTCCTCCATGTTCTTTGTTATGCTCCACAAATAAGTGAAACCATATGATACTTGACTCTCTCTGCTTCACTTATTTCCCTCAGCATAATCTCTTCCAGTCCCATCCATGTTGCTACAAAAGTTGGGTATTCATCCTTTCTGATGGAGACATAATACTCCATCGTGTATGTGTACTACGTCTTCCTTATCCATTCGTCCGTTGAAGGGCATCTTGGTTCTTTCCACAGTTTGGCCACTGTGGCCATTGCTGCTATAAACATTGGGGTACAGATGGCTCTTCTTTTCACTACATCTGTATCTTTGGGGTAAATACCCAGCAGTGCAATTGCAGGGTCATAGGGAAGCTCTATTCTTAATTTCTTGAGGAATCTCCACACTGTTCTCCAAAGTGGCTACACCAACTTGCATTCCCACCAACAGTGTAAGAGGGTTCCCCTTTCTCCACAACCTCTCCAACACAAGGTTTTACGTAAAATATTATCTCAGCAAGATGACCTCATCCATAATTTCAATCTCCTTGATACTTCTTACTCTTATTCTTTGCATTATTTTTCTCCTTCTAATATGCCATATATTTTATCTTGTTTGTCTGTCTCTTCATTAGAATGAGAAGCTCCATGGGAGTAAGGGTGTTTATTTTTTCACTGGTTTCTCCAGTACCCAGGGTGGTGCTTGAGTCATAGTAGGTGCTCAGTGAATATTTGTTGGAGGAATGCTTTATGGAGTTAACTGACAGTTATTTCAGTACTATGGATTGAAGATGGATTCACCAAGCCCAGCAGCTCCTCCATTCCAGGCTGTCACTGATGTTCCATTTCATATGACATGTGGATTACTCCATTAAGATGGTCCCTTTAAATGATAATGTGGTTTGGTCATTTTAGGAAAGAAATTACTGACTTTGAACAACAGAAAGCAAAAGAATTGGCTCGAATAGAAGAGTTTAAAAAGGAGGAAATGAGGAAGCTACAAAAGGAACGCAAAGTTTTTGAAAAGTATACTACAGTTGCAAGAACTTTTCCTGATAAAAAAGAACGTGAAGAAATACAGGTATGCCTGTTCTTTATGTTAGACTTACGTGATATGTTTGTCCGAGTGTTGTGGGGCACACAGTAGGAGGGCTGTCCCTTCCTCTCCTCCCTTAGGCCCTGGAATATCAGAGTTTGTAGGAATATCAGAGTGATGTGTCAAAGAGAAATGGGGTGTCAGTTTTTTTAAACATTTTTTTAAAAAGATTTATTTATTTATTTGAGAGCAGGGAGAGGGGCAGAGGGATAGGAAGCAATTCCTTAAGCAGATTCCCTGCTGAGTGTGGAGCCCAACGTGGGGCTCAATTTCAGGACCCTGAGATCGTGATCTGATCTGAAATCCAGAGTCAGATGCTTAACCAGCTGAGCCACCCAGGGGACCCTGGGTATCACTTTATTAATCATCCATTGACTCAGTAAGTTATCGGTCTGAGACGGCATGAGGAACATTCTTTTGTAGTCTGACTTTTAAAGAACAAGATATATCAGTTCTTTTCTTAGTAGAGGCTTCCAAAAAAAAAAAAAAAAAGACTACAGTAATGCCATGGATGAATTAAGAAACCAAGAGTTGGAAATTCACCAGCATCATGTTGTGTCGATCTGACCAGTACCCCTTACACCAGTACTGTTATTGCCAGTCATTTATACACTAAGTAGGTGTTTAATTTTTAAACTTATCAACTGATAGGCCAGTGATCAGTCCTCTTCATTTCAAAGTTAGAATGGACATAATCAGAGGAATGTAGTAGTTAAAAATAACTACTGCAGGGGCACCTGGGTGGCTCAGTCGGTTAAGCATCCCGACTCTTGGTTTTGGCTCAGATCCTGAGATTGAGTTCCACATCAGGCTCCATACTTTGCGTGGAGTCCATTCTAGTTTCTCTCTTCATCTCTCTCTGTCCCTCCCCCCACGCTCTCTTTCACTCTCTCTCTAAAATAAAAGTAAATAAATCTTTAAAATAAATAAAAATAACTAAGTTCTAGCTAAAACTCAACTTTCTAGAAAAAAAAAAGGTGAATATATTTGTGACATTGGCGTATGCAAAAATTTCTAAGAGGGCACAAAGGGCTAAGTACAAAGAAAACACGAACATACTGAAATTTCATTACAAGTAATACTTTAGTGGCGCCTGGGTAGCTCAATCAGTTAAGCATCTGCCTTTGGCTCAGGTCATGATCCTGGAGTCCTGGGATTGAGCCCTCATCAGGCTCCCTGCTTCTCCCTCTGCCTCTGCCCCTTCTTGCTCTGCTCGCTCTTGCTTATTCTCTCTCTCTCAAATAAGTAAAATCTTAAAAAACAAACAAGTAAAACTTCAGTTTACCAAAGAAAAAATTTTAAAATTTTATTTTATTTATTTATTTTTTATTTGACAGAGATCACAAGTAGGCAGAGAGACAGGCAGAGAGAGAGGAGAAAGCAGGCTCCCAGCTGAGCAGAGAGCCCGATGTGGGCCTCGATCCCAGGACCCCGAGATCATGACCTGAGCCGAAGCAGAGGCTTAACCCACTGAGCCACCCAGGTGCCCCCCAAAGAAAAAAATTTTAAAAGACTCTCCATTGCTTATGGTATAAAGTACAAACTCTTCCATATTTTAGATACTAGTATTTTGGGGGCGCCTGGGTGGCTCAGTTGGTTAAGCGTCCAGCTGTTGATCTCAGCTCAGGTCTTGATCTCCATTGTGAGTTCAAAGCCCTGCATTGGGCTCCATACTAGGTATGGAGCCTACTTCAAAAAAATAAATAAATAAAAGTAAATACTAGAATTTTTGAGTTTCAGTCTCTGCTTTCTCCCCTCTCATGTAGTATACCTTCCTTGAGAAAGCTCATCTGCAAACCCAGACTTAAGTTGTGATAACTTGCCATGTCGACCAAGGTCTTTAAATCTATTTTTGTGGGAAGAAACATATGCTGTTACGTTTTTGTTTAATGCTTAGTTTATTGAATCTAGTATGTTAGACATTAACAATCTATTTCATAGTTTTGGAAGTCATTCCTGAATGCTCTTTGTACTTTGATAGTGTTGATTTAAGCATTAGACCCTTTTCAAACTTGATTATTGTGTGTGGCCATGGGTATTCATTATTTCTTTCTGTTTTTGTTACACTTCCTCTTTTTTTTACACTATGCAAGTATGACTTTAAGAAATATATATGTAATAAAAACAAACCTATATTTATTGCTGCTCTTCTACTTACTAAATCATTAAAAGAATAGAGATGGTATATTCAACCTTCTTTTATATTATAGTTTTTGAAAATATTAACTCTTTTCTTTTGGATGTTCATTCTTTCGGCTCATTGATTTGAGAACCCTTTATGATGAGCATTGGGGAATTGTTGTTGAAGAAGACATTTCTGCCCTCCTGGAATTTATATTCATCATTACTGATTTATGGCCTTTTACAGACTCAAGTTACTCTAATTTATTACAAAAATTTCCTTTTTGATAATCAAGTGGCCCCAATTTGGCCAGTGGGAGCCCTGTATGTACATCAGCTTCCTTGTCCTTCAGCTTTGCCCTTGCCCTTAGATGGTTGAAATTATCTCTGCTTTCTCTAACAACTGGTTATTTCAGATGACCTGGTTTTTGCTTTTGTTTTTCTTCAGCCTACCCCAGATCTGGAATCATCCACTGTCTAGGGAGCCCTATTGTCTTACTACTAGGAAGTCTTATGAGGATTGGTGGTCAATGGCAGTGGTATCCTTGCTCTTGGTGCCTGTCAGAGTACACAGCTGGGGAAGGGTGATGACTTCCTGAAGTCATGAGTTCACACTGATTCTTTCATCTCAATCATATAACATTATTCCAATTTTTATGCAGTGAATTTTCATTGACCATTTACACGTTGATGTTCAGTCAGATCTCTGCTGAGTTACCAACATGTGTATCTGTTTCTTCATTCAGAAGGTAATTGAGGGACCAGGATCTATGAGGTGCTATGTAGTGAACTGGTTAGCTCTGTTTGGATGTTTCCAATTTAACTTACCTTATTCCTACTAAATCTGCCTTTTCTTCTGACTTTTTACCATTCACACCTGTGATAAAAAGAGGTCTAGACCTTTTCCACCTTCAAATTCCATCAGTAATAGTTTCTTTTGACTTTATCTTCTGCATATCTTTTTTATACTGACCCCTTCTCTTTCTTTTCTTCACACATATTCCTTCTCGCGTTACTTTAAATCCTATTTTGTAGTCCTTTTGACCAAGTGTATTAATATGTGTCACTCCCTCTATAATTCTATTCTTTTGACCCCTTTAGGACCTTCCAATTCATTGGTTTCCTTCACCTCTTATGTCCTTAAACCCCAGGGACAGTTACTCTAGTCATTTCTATAAGTGTATCCTTTACTCCCTTTTTCTCAAGCCATCTTATTTTGTTGTCAAAACTATAAGCCTGGCATTTCCTACCTTTTTCATCTTTGTGCCCATAATACTTGGTTTAGTTGGATGAAAAATTTAATGGGGAGAAGGTCCATGCTTATGGGGAAGTCCTGCTTTTGTACCAGGTCTCACCCCTTCACCACCTACAGCCCTGCTCCAGCATTTCTTGTTTCTCTAATACCATCCATTTCCACCCTACTGAATCTTGCCATCACTGTACCCACTTGCTGTTACTTCTTAAAATCTCTCTTGCCCCATACTCCTTCGGTCACAACCATGTTTCTTTGTAGCAAAACTCCTTGAAAGTGTTGTCTGTTTCACTGTCTTTCATCTCAGCTCCTGTTTGGTCTACAACATGCTTCCCTCCACACCACTTCTTTGAAACTGCCCCTATTGCGGTTCCCAGTCTCTCCCTGATGGGGGAGCTCTTGGTCCTCGTGTGACTTGGCTGTCAGCAGCATGCGACTCCCCATCAGCACTTTCGTTCGTTTGACTCCGTTTGACTTTGACTCGCTGGATGGATACCTGATGCTCTGGGTTTTCCCCTTACCTGATTGATGCCTTGCCTTGTCCTCTTTGGCTTTTTCCTCCTCTTTAACTTAATGATGGAGGCCAGCCAGCAGGGAGGAGGTTCTGTCCTTCTTTGATGATCTTCTCTAGTTTCATGCGTTCAGTTGGGATTTACATGCTAAAGACTTACAGATTTAAATCCTGGCCTGGACCCGCTGGATGTGCTGATCTGGTCTGACTAGCTACTGGATATTTCACCTCCCTCTGTCTCCAAATGAACTTCTGAACTTCCCTTCCCTAGCCTTCTCCATCTCAGGTGGCAGTGTCCCTGACTTCCCACATGCTCAGGCCAGAAACCTGGGATTGTTCACTTCTCTTTCTCCCATACTACATGCTCATCTGTCAGAAACGTACCCAGACTTGAGCTGCCATCTCTGAGTTCAAGGACTGGCTGGCACAGCTCTGCTCCCGCCCTGTCTTTTCCATGGGTTGTTTACCAGGTAGCAGCCAGTGATTCTTCTGGAAAGACGCCAGGTCTCCTCTCTCTCTGCCGGTAGCCCTTTAATGGCTCCACTTTTTTCTTATAGTTAGAGCCACAGTCCTTACAGCCTCAAGTTCCTGTATGATCTGGTGTTCTTTCACCTTTTCCATGCCATCTCCTCCTCTGTGTCATGCATTCTGCCCCAGCTCACTAGCCTGCTTGCTGTTCTGCGACTGTACCCAGGCACTCTCCTCCCTGGTGTATCACTGCTGGTGCTCTTTCCCAGAAGAGCCACAGGGCTCATTCTGAGCCTCCTTCAGGTCTCGATTCAGTGAGATCTGCGGTGGTGTGTACTGCAGCCTCCCTTCCCCGCAACACTGCTTTCTTCTGCCTCCCTTGCCTTTTCTTCCCTAGGGCCTGGCACCTTCCACACAACTCTCCCTGCAATCTTTTTGTTCTTTGTATTCCAGGGACCCAGAACAGTACCTGATAGTAGGTGTTTTATAAATATTAATTGCTGTTGGATAACTTTTTTAACCTTGTTGAGGAATAATTGAAAAACAGACTATATATTTAAAATGGACAGTGTGATGATTTTATATATGTATATACATAGCAAGATCAAGATGGTAACATCCATCACCTGACATAGTTGACTCTGTGTGGGCGTGTGTGCTGAGAATGCTTAGGGATTGCTCTCGGCTGCATTTGCTGTCGGGGTATAGCGCTGTGCTGCGACTGTAGTCACCCTGTCATATGCTGCTCCTCGGAACTTACTCGGCTTATAACAGGGTTTCTATCTCCCCATTTCCCTATCCCCCAGCCCATGGCAAGCACCGTTCGGTTATTTCTATGAAATTGGCTTTTTTCTTATTTTCTCGATGATTTCACATGTAAGTGATACCATACAGTATTTGTCTTTCTCTGTTTGGCTTATTTGCTTTTGAATTCTTTTTTTTTTTTTTTTAAGATTTTATTTATTTATTTGACAGAGAGAGATCACAAGTAGATAGAGAGGCAGGCAGAGAGAGAGAGAGGGAAGCAGGCTCCCTGCTGAGCAGAGAGCCCGATGCGGGACTCGATCCCAGGACCCTGAGATCATGACCTGAGCCGAAGGCAGTGGCTTAACTCACTGAGCCACCCAGGCACCCCTGCTTTTGAATTCTTAACCGATTTAGACTTCTGTGTTACCATTTTGGTATTAATAAGTCTCTTTGCCACATGATGATAATGTTTACCAGTTAGAAATCGCTCATTTATTGGTTATACTCCACAATTTTATAAATAGGGAGGCTGGTGTTCAGGGAGGTTAATACCTTGTTTCAAGAGCTTTTAAGACACAGAACTGGGATTTGAGCCCTGATCTGTCACCCAAACCCAGAGTCCATGCTCCCTGTGATGTGACCACCACCCCAAGGGAGGTCCTTCGAGCCCTAGTCTCTTCCTGTCTCCTGGTTGCTTTTTGGCAGTCATGGGGCTTACGTGAGAATGGATGGATGTCAAGTTTTACATATGTATTAATGAGCTGCTTAGGGCTTCTCACTGCCTTTAGGCTCACATCAGGTCAGTTCTCAGGTGATGATTAATGAGGTCTTGCTTTCGCCCATGCCCCTTGCCTCTGCTCCCAGGCACTCCCCATATCTTGCACCCACATGAGCCATGTAGGTGACTAGTTTTTCCTTAGTTCTGACATTAATCTCAATTTTTGTGTAATTGGACATTGCTTCTAGACATTTCCGGGAGTTTCTTTCTTCACACTTCATTTAGTACGTCTGAAACAGAGCATTTTCTTTCTTTCTTTCTTTTTTTTCAAAGATTTATTTATTTATTTATTTGACAGAGAGAGAGAGAGATCACAAATAGGCAGAGAGGCGGACAGAGGGAATGGGGGAAGCAGACCCCCTGCCAAGCAGAGAGCCTGACGCAGAACTCTATCCCAGGACCCTGAGCCAAAGGCAGAGGCTCAACCCACTGAGCCACCTAGGCTCCCCGAAACAGATCATTTTCTTAAAACCAATTTCTTCTCATGAATTCTAAGTAGAATCTGTTTTCAGGACTGATAGTTTTGACTTTGAATCTTATTCATCCGTTTACCTAACTCTTCCTTTAATTAGTCATAAATTCCTCTTAATTTTTTCTTTACCAGATAATCCCCTATTTATCTCTCTTCTTCAGTTAATAGCTTAGTATAGACCTTTATTACCTCATGGCAGTGTTATTGCAGTGACTCCTAAGTGGTGCCTGCCTCCTTCTGGAATCAGTTTTGTTGATGGTATAAGGTGAGGCTCTAACCTGAACCCCAGTCCCTTTCATGAAAAACTTGTTATTTTTGAAATGTGATTGACCAAGCTTTCCCTTTTCTATTCTCTGTGCTAGGCCAGCACTTCTATTTTGTTGGTGTGTCTCTTTTCTACTATTGCATTGTTTTAATCCTAGTATTTCTTTTTTCTTTTTTTTTTTTTTTTGAGAGGCTTTGAAACAGCAGATAGCAGATTTACAGGAAGATTTGAAAAGAAAGGAAGCAAAATGGTCAAGTACACAAGGCCGTCTTAGAAGCCAGATAGAAATGTTGGTCAGAGAGAACACAGACCTCAGGGAAGAAATAAAAGTGATGGAAAGGTTCCGACTTGATGCCTGGAAGAAAGCAGAAGCTACTGAGAGCAGCATCAGGATGGGTCCCTGTGTGACTTCCACGAAAAGAGATGGGTCCATGGTAGGTTTGAAGCTGGTTTCGTCAAGTCAGTATGTTAAATATCTGAGTGCTCCAATTTATAGACCTGAAACCTAGAGGGTATTTGCTAGGGCTGGGGGTGGGGGGTGGGAATGGGGAGTTGCTGTTTAATGGGAACAGAGTTTCAGTTTTGCAAGAGGAAAAGAGTACTGGAGCTGGGTGGGTGTGAGGGTGCACCTCGTGTGTATGTGCCTCGTGTTGCTGATCTATACACTTAACAGTGGTTAGGACGGTGAACATTATGTATATTTTACCACAGTTGAACAATTCTTTTGAGCATTGCTTTGCAGTTTTCAAATTCATTTTTAGAATTCTTTTAAGAATAGGCAGATAATCTTAGTTAAAAGAGTGAAGTTTTTCTTGCAGTGAGTCACATGCATATGAACCTTTTAAATCAAATAATTAGTCTTTCATTCATCTATATTCACAATTATCATGTGCCAGACACTGATTTTGGGCACTGGGACTAAAGCAATTAACAAAATAGGTGAAATTCCTTGCCCTCTTGGAATTTTTATTCTAATGGTGGAAGATCTATAAAGAAGATAAATAATAAAATATATGGTGTGTTATATAGTGACAAAAACCAAGGAGAAAAAGCAGGAAAAGGGGATGATAACCGTTGGGGTGGGGGGTGTTGCTGTTTTAGATAGGATGGCCAAGGAAAGCCTTACTGAGAAAGTGACATTTGAGTAATGGCCCACAGTGTTAAATATATTGAATATATTAATTTAAATATATATAATTATTATGTTTTAAATATAAATATAATAAAGTGGTGCCTGGGTGAGAGTAGAGCCCGTAGAGGAGCCTGAGGCCCAGAGGCTGTCTGCCTCGTGGGCCTGTGCATGAGCATGGCTGAGGCTGGTGGAGCTGCAGGGTAGTAATGGGGAGAATGGTAGGGGATGCAATCGGAGATGGGACAGGAGAAATTGGGTGCCAGGTTCATTAGGCCTTCATCAGTTCCTGTAAGCCCTTGGGTGTTTCCTCTGAGAAGGGGACCCCCCCAAAGGGCTGTGATTGGAGTTGACTTAATCTTTTGTTTTAGTAAGCGTACCTTGTCTGCTGTCTACTGTAGACTGAACAGGGAGTGGAGGGGCATAGACACAATTGGGAACACCAATTAGGAGACCATTGGAGTAATTCACACCAGAGAGAATAGTGGCTTAAGACTAGGGGAGAAGCAGTGGAGGGCTGAGAAATGGACAGGATTTACTGATGAGCTGGATATGGGGTATGACAGCAAGGAAGGAGTCAGGATTACAGTTTCCAAGCGTAGTAGAGTGTTTTGGCATACTAGAGTTTCCATCTATCGTAAGACAGCAAGAAGAGAACATGTTTTTCTTGGGGGCACGGATATTAGGATCTCAGGTTTAGACAGGGTAAGTTTGAAATGCCTGCGGAGAAGTTTGAAAATGTGGAGACGTTACTTGGGCAGCTATGCACATATCAGGAGAAGGTTAGGTTGGAGCTAGAAGCTTGGGGTTCATCAGGATGTGTGGTAAAAGCTTTGGGCTGGCAGAGATCACCAATGCTGAAAGTGTGGGTAGTGAAGAGATCCACACACTGAGCCAGAGTGTGAGAAGACGGGGGATGAGGAGAATGGTTAACCAGAGAAGACAGAGTAAAGGAGGCCAGAGTGGTGTCCTGGAAGCCAAGAAAAGAAAGGACTTCTAGGAGAAGAGACTGGCCAGCGGTTTCAAAAGTTGCTGCTGAATTAGACGAGGGCTGAAAATTAGTCATTAGATTTACCAGGTAGGGATGTATAGAAGATAAAAGCCTGACTGGATGAAAGACAATGAGAAGTTTCAAATAGAGTTTAAGAACCTTGTGGAGGGGTTTTGCAGTAAATGTAAAGAGATGGGGTGTTGGCTCTAAGGAAAGTTTTTTTTTTTTTAATGTAAAAATTAAGTGTTTATGTATTGGTAGGATTGATTCAGTAAAGAGGAAAATACTGATGCAGGATAACGTGGGAGAATTGTTGAAGCAATGTTCATAAATGAGAGGGGAGGGGATTTAGGAACTGAAGGGAGGGGCTGGACTTGGCTGGACAGCACGTGTGGTGGCAGAATGTTGAAGGTGTGGACTCTGGGCTTGATGTGTGGTGCCTGCTGCTGGGAAGTTCCCTCCTAATGCCTTCACATTGTCAGTGAGGTAGGAAGCTTGGTCATCAGCTGAGAGAGGATAGAAAAGTGTAGGAGGTTCAAGTAGATGGGAGAAAGTGTGACATCGTCGTCTAAGGGAGTGGAAAGCAAAGGGACTGAGGAAGTGTAGCCTGATTCCTGGGCTGCTTTGGGGACCAGTGTAGGTTAGAGATCATATATTTCAAGTGAGAATGTTTATATCATTTTCTTGTTCAGCTTTTTGGTTGTAGGGTGGTGGAGAGTTATATTTTATAAGAGGTGTGGTCATCCAGGTGAATACCACAGAGTGAGTGAGGGGCAGGGAAGTCGACCGTATATGCAGCCAGAATGACGGCAGTGAACCATGGTTTAAGCTGCGGAAGAAGGGCGTGAGGCTCTAGGGTTTTGAGGGACATAGCAAATCTGTATGGATCAGTGAATTGTAGGACCTTGTAGGTTGTACACATTGTGGTGGAGTTAGGGTGTTAGATGAAGAAGTTAGAAGGACAAGATATGGCAGTCAGAAGAGAGTGGAATTCTTGCCTCTTCCCATTTTATTAAAACAGCTTCCCTAAACAGAGAAATTTGAAAGAATAATATGATGATGATCAGGTGACCTGAATAGTCACCTAGATATGACCACTGTTGACATTTTACCACTTGTGTATATGTGTTTTGCTGGCCCTAATTTGAAGCTAATTGCAGAAACCATGGCATCTTACTGCTAAATACTTGAGCATTTTATTAAATGGCCCTGGCTTTTTGAATAGACCAGGCTAATCATTTTGTAGAACACTGCACTTTCTGGCTTTGAGGGCTTAGAAATTGAGATCTTTGCAGCTACTGATAATTGCAGATATTGATAATGACTGCATGACTGATGTAGGATGGAGTAGGTCAGGAAACAGAAGCTAAGGCAGTGGAGTTATCTCCTGGCGAGGGGTACATGTGGCTGAATCATGGACGTGAGATGCAAAGCTGGGGCAGGGGTGGTGAGGGAGGAGAGGGATTTGTTAGAAGTGGTGACAGGGAGTAAGGAAGACCTCTACCCTACCCCAAACCTAGGGGTGTGAGTTCTGAGGGTGAGAAACTTCTGTCCCTGGAAGGGAGATATGGGGAGTCATCATCTCAGGAGGGAGCTAGGGCTCAAAGTGACAGCAAGATGGTAAGGGATGTGCTCACAGGAGAGGTTGAGATAAAGGGGTTTTGCTGATACTGATTCCCTGCCTTCTTCTTTGGCTAATCTCACAGAAGACTCTCTTATTTTATGTTGTCTGTTATCCCCTCACTTGAAGAATGAATATACAGTTGACCTTTGAACCACATGTGTTTGAACTGTGCAGGTCCACTTCTATGCAGATTTTTTTCAATACATAGAGTATAACACTGTAAATATATTTTCCCTTCCTTAAGATTTTTTTTTTTTTAAAGATTTTATTTATTTATTTGACAGACAGAGATTTCAAGTAGGCAGAGAGGCAGGCAGAGAGATAGGAGGAAGCAGGCTCCCTGCTGAGCAGAGAACTCGATGTGGGGCTCGATCCCAGGACCCTGGGATCATGACCCGAGCCGAAGGCAGAGGCTTTAACCCACTGAGCCACCCAGGCGCCCCTCCCTTCCTTAAGATTTTAATAACTTTTTTTTTTTCTTTTTTTGCTCTAGTGGACTTTATTGTAACAATACAATGTGTAATACATATGCCATATAGGGTATGTGTTAATACGCTGCTTATGTCGTTGGGATGTCTTCCAGACGACAGTAGGCTATTGGTAGTCACATTTTGGGGGAGTCAGAAGTTACACATGGATTTTCCAGTGTGTGGGGTGGTCATTGTCCCTAGTTCCCCCTCCCCCCAGTGTTTTTCAGGATCCGCTGTATATCTGAAGGTGGGGTGTGTGTGTAGTTCATTCCTAAATAACAGTTTGTTCCCTCTGACCTGTAGTGAAAAATAAAATGAAAATATAAATGAACAAACTTAACCCATTTTCATTGCAAGCTGAGTTTTACTTTCATTCATTGTACTAATGTGTAGACTAACACTAATTTTATATTCAAAATTATCTCATACTATAGAATTCATCGTTTCGATTACAAAAGAGTCAAATTTCTTCAGGAACCCAGGTAGAAAAATGTAAGAAAAATCATTTGCCGACACAAGGTAAGAAGTTGCATGATCTTTTTATAAAATACTTCAGGAATTTAAAGAATAGAGAATTTACACCCAGTTTAAGAAGTAAAACTTTGTAAATATCATTGTAGCCCTTGTATATTCTACTCCCCTACTTATTTCCACCCTGACAACATTCCTTTGTTTGTTTTTCATTCTTTTACTACATTGTATCCATAAATCAATATAGTATTGTTTCTATGTATCCCTCTACAATTTGTTTCTCTCAATATTTTGATACTCACATTAATACATATAAACTCTAGTTTACTGATTTTAATAGCTATACAGATTCCATGTGTATTTGTTACAGTTGAGTTTTCCTGTTGATGGACTTCATGTTTTTCCCCTAGTTTGTCAATAGAATGAATAGGGCTGCAGAACATAGCTATCCCGTGAGTTTCTCTAAGACACATATCAAGAGTGAGGATGCTGGGTCATACAAGGCTTATGGTGCTCTAGGAGGTTTTCTCTTTGTTCCACAAGGTGGTTTTGCCATTTTTTTTCTTTCCTACCATAGCAGAATATCCTCTTTGTGCTTATTCTTGACCTGGTCAGATTGAAATTGTGTCCAGTCAGATGGGTTCGTGAAATGGTGGGTTAGTATAACTTTAATATGCATTTCCCTGATTACTGGTAAGGTCATGTGAGCATCTTTTTGTATATTTAGTGGGCATTTGGGTTTCCTCTTTTGTGAATTGACTGTTCATTTCTTTTGCCTGTTTAAAACTTTTTAGTGGGGGGCACCTGGGTGTTTCAGTTGGTTAACTGACTGCTTCGGCTCAGGTCATGATCCCGGAGTCCTGGGATCGAGTCCCGCATTGGGCTCCCAGCTCCATGGGAAGTCTGCTTCTTCCTCTGACCTTCTCCCCCACCATGCTCTCTATCATGCTCTCTCTCTCTCAAATAAATAAATAATCTTAAAACTTTTTAGTGGGGTGGGGAGGTTTCTCCTTATTGAAGTTATTCTTCATACTAATCCTTTCTCATTTAGAAGCACTGCCAATATTTTGTCCCAGTTCTGGGTTTAGCTTTTCTGTTTGTGGTTTTTTTTTTTTTTAAAGATTTTATTTATTTATTCGACAGACAGAGATCACAAGCAGGCAGAGAGGCAGGCAAAGAGAGAGGAGAGAGCAGGCTCCCCACTGAGCAGAGAGCCTGATGCGGGGCTCGATCCCAGGACCCTGGGATCATGACCTGAGCCGAAGGCAGAGGCTTTAACCCACTGAGCCACCCAGGCGTCCCCTGTTTGTGTTTTTTATGTGCATTTTTTCCCTTTTTTTTTTTTTTAAGATTTTTTTGTTTTAGGGAGAGTATGCAAGGATCCCAGGAGGGGCAGAAGGAGAGGGAGAAGGGAAGCAGACTCCCTGCTGAGCAGGGAACCTGATGTGAGGCTCCATCTCAAGACCCTGAGTTGATGACCCGAGCAGAAACCAAGAGTCAGAGGCTTAACCCACTGAGCCACCCAGATGCCTCTGTTTTCCCTTTTATTATTGAATTTATCAATCTTTTTTCATGACTGTAAGAAATCTTTCTCAAGCCTTAGGTCACAAATAAACTATTTTCTCTTATGAACTTTTGTTTTCACATCTTTAATCTACCTGGAGTTTTTAGAAATTATTTTCATGAATTAAATTTAGAAAATTGGATATAACATATGCAGTTTGATAATTATAAAGGACATACTTAGATAACTACCAGCTAGATAAAGAAATAGAGTAGCAGCACCCCAGGGCTGTTCCCCCCTTGACTACTCTCATAGGTGCAGCCCTAAAAAAAGTTTTGTTTTTGAACTTTCTGAATAGTTATACTGTATGTATTCCATTGCCTTTTTTTTTTTTTACTGCACATTGTTTTTGAGAGTCATGTTGATCTGCAACTCTAGTTCACTAATTTTCAAAAACCGCAAGGTAGTTTGAATGTTTATGAATTCATTACAGTTACTATTGATAGTGTAATTTTTTTAAGATTTGGGATATTAAACAGTGATGCTCTGAACATTCTTCCTTTTTTTTTTTTTTAAAGATTTTATTTATTTATTTGACACAGATCACAGGTAGATAGAGAGGCAGGCAAAGAGAGAGAGAGAGAGAGGGAAGCAGGCTCCCTGCTGAGCAGAGAGCCAGATGCGGGACTCGATCCCAGGACCCCGAGATCATGACCTGAGCCGAAGGCAGCGGCTTAACCCACTGAGCCACCCAGGCACCCTGCTCTGAACATTCTTAAACATTTCTGGTCTACTCATTCATTTCTCTAAGGCATGTACTGGAATTACTGGATAATCAGTAAGATATTCTTTACCATTCGTAGATCTTGCCAAAATATTTTAAATATGATTTTACTGTCTAACCAGCCATATAATGTAAGCACTTGCATTGTTCCACACCTTGTTAATTAATACTTGGTATTGTCAGACTTAAATTGTTGCCAGTCTGGTAGGGATGCAACACTATCTCATTATAGTTTTGATATGGTTGAATACCTTTGACTATATTTATTACTATTTAGACTCCTCCTTTTGGGAAAAATTGATCAGGTCTTTTACTCATTCTGTGCCGTTGTTTTTTTCTTTATTGGTTGATGGGAGCATTCCATGGGAATTCCCATGGAATGCTCCCATCATAGTCTTTTGATGCCCCCATCATAGTCTTTTAACAGTTACACATTGCATATATCTTCTTACAGTCTGTGGCCCGCCTTTCTATTCTTTTATCTTTTGATGAACTAAAACTCTATCTTTTTTATGGAAATATATTTGATGTATAACATTGTGTAAATTTAAGGTGTATATGTTGATCTGACATATTTATATGTTATGATTGCCAATAGAATGATAATTAGCATCTCTCATATCACATCAGTATATCTTTTTAGTGGTTGGAGATTTAAGATCTAGATTCTTAGCAAATTTATTGATTGTAATACAGTATTGTCAATATTCACTATACTGTGCATTAGCTCCCTAGGACTTATTTACTACCTGTTGCAAGTTTCTACCCTAAAACAACATCTCTCCTTAGCCCTCAGACTCCCACCTCCTGGGATCTGCTGCTTCACTCGCTTTTTACAAGTTTGGCTACTTGAGATTCCACATCTAAGTGATATCATACAGTATTTGTCTTTGTCTGACTTACCTCACTTAGCTAATGGCCTCAAGTTCCATCTATGTTATTGCAAATTATGTCATTCTTTCTCATGGCAAAGTAATATTCCATTGTGTATGTGTGTATCAGATATTCTTTATCCATTCATACAGTAATGGACACTTAGGTTGTTTCCATATCGTAGCTATTGTGAGTAATGCTTCTGTAAACATGAGCTGCAATGTCCCTTTTTCATTTCCTTTGGGTGTGTACTCAGAAGTGGCATTGCTGGATCATATGGTAGATCTATTTTTAATTTTTTGAGGAACCTCTGTATTGTTTTCTATAGTGGATGAACCAGTTTACCATGCCCACCAACAGTGCACAAGGATTTCCTTTTCTCCAAATCCTTGCCAATACTTGTATCTCATGTTTTCTTCTTTTTTAAAATAATTTTTATTAACATATAATGTAGTATTTGCCCCAGGAGTACAGGTCTGTGAATCATCAGGCTTACACATTTCACAGCTCTCATCATAGCACATACCTTCCCCAGTGTCCATAACCCAACCAGCCTCTCCCTACCACCCCACCCCCCAGTAACCCTCAGTTTGTTGTGAGATTAAGAGTCTTACAGTTTATCTCCCTACCGATCCCATCTTGTTTGATTTTTCCTTCTCTACTCCCCAAACCACCCTCCCTGCCTTCAAATTCCTCATATCAGAGAGATCATATGATAATTGTCTTTCTCTAATTGACTTATTTCACTCAGCATAATACCCTCCAGTTCCATCCATGTCATTGCAAATGACAAAATTTCATTTGATTTCCATGAGCATAGTGTTCCATTGTGTATGTGTGTGTGTGTGTGTGTGTACCACATTTTTATCCATTCATTTGTTGATGGACATCTAGGTTCCTTCTATAGTTTGGCTATCATGGACATTGCTGCTATAAACATTCGGGTGCACGTGCCCCTTTGGATCACTACGTTTGTATCTTTAGGGTAAATACCCGGTAGTGCAATTGCTGGGTTGTAGGATAGCTCTATTTTCAACTTCTTGAGGAACCTACATACTGTTTTCCAGAGTGGCTGTACCAGCTTTCCCACCAACAGTGTAGGAGGGGAGGGTTCCCCTTTCTTTGTATCCTCGCCAACATCTGTCATTTCCTGACTTGTTAATTTTAGCCATTCTGACTGGTGTGAGGTGGTATCTCATTGTGGTTTTGATTCGTATTTCCCTGAAGCCGAGTGATGTGGAGCACTTTTCCTGTGTCTGTTGGCCACCTGGATGTCTTCTTTGCAGAAATATCCGTTCATGTCTTCTGCCCATTTCTGGATTGGATTATTTGTTCTTTGGGTGTTGAGTTTGATGAGTTCTTTATAGATTTTGCATGCTAGCTCTTTGTCTCATGTGTCATTTGTGAATCTCTTCTCCCATTCTGTCAGTTGTCTTTTGGTTTTGTTGACTGTCTCCTTTGCTGTGCAAAAGCTTTTGATCTTGATGAAATCCCAATAGTTCATTTTTGCCCTTGCTTCCCTTGCCTTTGGCGATGTTCCTAGGAAGAAGTTGCTGCGGCTGAGGTTGAAGAGGTTGCTGCCTGTGTTCTCCTCAAGGATTTTGATGGATTTCTTTCTCACATTGAGATTTTGATTTTGATTTTTGATTCTGTTTTGATTCTGTTTTTGTGTGCGGCATAAGGAAATGGTCTAGTTTCATTTTTCTGCCTGCGACTGTCCAATTTTCCCAACACCATTTGTTGAAGAGACTGTCTGTTTTCCACTGGACATTCTTTCCTGCTTTGTCGAAGATTAGTTGACCATAGAGTTGAGGGTCTATTTCTGGGCTTCCTATTCTGTTCCATATGTCTGTTTTGTGCCAGTAGCATACTGTCTTGAGGATGACCGCTTTGTCATAGAGCTTGAAGTCTGGAATTGTGATGCCACCAACTTTGGCTTTCTTTTTCAACATTCTTCTGGCTATTCGAGGTCTTTTCTGGTTCCATACAAATTTTAGGATTATCTATTCCATTTCTTCGAGGAAAAAAAAATGGATGGTATTTTGACAGGGATTGCATTAAACGTGTAGATTACTTTAGGTAGCCTAGACATTTTCACAATATATGTTCTTCCAATCCATGAGCATGGAACATTTTTCTATTTCTTTGTGTCTTCCTCAGTCTCTTTCATGAGTACTTATAGTTTTCTGAGTACAGATTCTTTGCCTCTTTGGTTAGGTTTATTCCTAGGTATCTTACAGTTTTGGGTGCAATTGTAAATGGGATTGACTCCTTAATTTCTCTTTCTTCTGTCTTGTTGTTGGTGTATAGAAATGCAACTGATTTCTGCACATTGATTTTATATCCTGACACTTTACTGAATTCCTGTACAAGTTCTAGCAGATTTGGAGTGGAGTCTTTTGGGTTTTCCACATATAATATCATATCATCTGCAAAGAGTGAGAGTTTGACTTCTTTGCCTATTTGGATGCCTTTAATTTCTTTTGTTGTCTGATTACTGAGGCTAGGACTTCTAGTACTATGTTGAATAGCAGTGGTGATAATGGACATTGCTGCTGTGTTCCTGACCTTAGTGGAAAAGCTCTCAGTTTTTCTTCATTGAGAATGGTATTCCCGTGCTCGCTTCAGCAGCACATATACTAAAATTGGAGAATGGTATTCGCTGTGGGTTTTTCATAAATGGCTTTGATGATATCCCTACACTTTGAAGAGTTTTGATCAAGAAAGGATGCTGTACTTTGTCAAATGCTTTTTCAGCATCTATTGAGAGTATCATATGGTTCTTGTTCTTTCTTTTATTAATGTATTGTATCACATTGATTGATTTGCGGATGTTGAACCAACCTTGCAGCCCACTTGCTCGTGGTGAATGATCCTTTTAACGGACTGTTGGATCCTATTGGCTAGTATTTTGGTGAGAATTTTCGCATCTGTGTTCAAGGATATTGGTCTGTAATTCTCCTTTTTTTTATATATATATATATATTTTTTATTTGACAGAGAGAAATCACAACTAGGCAGAGAGGCAGGCAGAGAGAGAGGAGGAAGCAGGCTCCCTGCAGAGCAGAAAGCCCGATGTGGGGCTCCAACCCAGGACCCTGGGATCATGACCTGAGCCGAAGGCAGAGGCTTTAACCCACTGAGCCACCCAGGCGCCCCTGTAATTCTCCTTTTTGATGGGTCTTTGTCTGGTTTGGAGATCAAGGTAATGCTGGCCTCATAAAATGAGTCTGGCAGTTTTCCTTCCATTTCTATTTTTTAGAACAGTTTCAGGAGAATAGCTGTTAATTCTTTAAATGTTCGGTAGAATTCCCCTGGGAAGCCATCTGGCCCTGGGCTCTTGTTTGTTGGGAGATTTTTTTTTTTTTTTAAAGATTTTATTTATTTATTTGTCAGAGAGAGAGAGAGCGAGAGTGAGCACAGGCAGACAGAGTGGCAGGCAGAGACGGAGAGAGAAGCAGGCTTCCCGCCGAGCAGGGAGCCCGATGTAGGACTCGATCCCAGGACATGGGACTCGATCCCAGAACGCTGGGATCATGACCTGAGCCGAAGGCAGCCGCTTAACCAACTGAGCCACCCAGGCGTCCCTGTTGGGAGATTTTTGATGACTGCTTCAATCTTGCTGGTTATGGGTCTGTGCAGGTTTTCTGTTTCTTCCTGGTTCGGTTTTGGTAGTTTGTATGTATCTAGGAATGCATCCATTTCTTCCAGATTGTCAAATTTGTTAGCGTATAGATGCTCATAATTTGTTCTTATAATTGTTTGTATTTCTGTGGTGTTGGTTGTGATCTCTCCTCTTTCATTCATGATTTTATTTATTTGGGTCCTTTCTGTTTTCTTTTTGAGAAGTCTGGCCAGGGGTTTATCAATCTGATTAATTCATTCAAAGAACAAGCTCCTAGTTTTGTTGATTTGTTCTGGTGTTCTTTTGGTTTCTATTTCATTGATTTCTGCTCTGATCTTTATGATTTCTCTTCTCCTGCTGGGTTTAGGGTTTCTTTCTTGTTCTTTCTCCAGCTCCTTTAGGTGTAGGGTTGGGTTGTGTATTTGAGACCTTTTTGTTTCTTGAGAAAGGCTTGTATCACTATATATTTTCCTCTCAGGACTGCCTTTGCTGTGTCCCACAGATTTTGAACCGTTGTATGTTCATTATCATTTGTTTCCCTGAAATTTTTTCAGTTCCTCTTTAATATCCTGGTTTACCCATTCATTCTTTCAAGGCTGTTCTTTAGCCTCCATGTATTTGGGTTCTTTCCAAATTTCCTCTTGTGACTAAGTTCTAGCTTCAGAGCATTGTGGTCTGAAAATACGCAGGCAATGATCCCAGTCTTTTGGTACTGGTTGAGACCTGATTTGTGACCCAGGATGTGATCTATTCCGGAGAATGTTCCTTGTGCACCAGTGAAGAATGTGTATTCTGTTGCTTTGGGATGGAATGTTCTGAATATGTCTGTGATGTCCATCTGGTCCAGTGTGTCATTTAAGGCCTTTATTTCCTTGTTGAGCTTTTGCTTGGATGGTCTGTCCATTTCAGTGAGGGGGGTGTTAAAGTCCCCTACTATTATTCTATTATTGTCGATGTGTTTCTTTGATTTTGTTATTAATTGGTCTATATAGCTGGCTGCTCCCATGTTAGGAGCATAGATATTTAAAATTGTTAGCTCTTCTTGTTGGACAGGCCCTTTGAGTATGATACAGTGTCCTTTCTCATCTCTTATTGTAGTCTTTGGCTTAAAATCTACTTTATCTGATATAAGGATTGCCACCCCAGCTTTCTTCTGATGCCCATTAGCATGGTAAATTGTTTTCCACCCCCTCACTTTAAATCTGGAGGTGTCGTTGGGTCTAAAATGAGTTTCTTGTAGACAGCATATCGATAGGTTTTGGTTTTTTATTCATTCTGATACCCTTTGTCTTTTGATTGGGGCATTTAGCCCATTTACGTTCAAGATAACTCCTGAAAGATGTGAATTTAGTGCCATTGTATTGCCTGTAAGGTGACTGTTACTGTATATTGTCTCTCTTCCTTTCTGCTCTACTGCTCTTAGACTCTCTCTTCGCTTAGAGGACCCCTTTCAATATTTCCTGTGTGGGTGGTTTGGTGTCGGCAAATTCTTTTAGTTTTTGTTTGTCCTGGAAGCTTTCGATCTCTCCTTCTATTTTCAATGACATCCTACTGGATATAGTATTCTTGGCTGCATATTTTTCTCATTTAGTGCTCTGAATATATCATGCCAGTTCTTTCTGGCCTGCCAGGTCTCTGTGGATAAGTCTGCTGCCAGTGTAATATTTCTACCATTGTATGTTACAGACTTCTTGTCCCAAGCTGCTTTCAGGATTTTCTCTTTGTCACTAAGACTTGTAAGTTTTACTGTAAGATGACAGGGTGTGGACCTATTTTTATTGATTTTCATGGGGAATCTCTGTGCCTCCTGGATTTTGATGCTTGTTCCCTTTGCCATATGAGGGAAATTCTCTACAATAATTATATCCAGGATACCTTCAGCCCCCTTCTCTCTTCTTCCTCTGGGATCCCAATTATTCTAATATTGTTTCGTCTTATGCTATCACTTGTCTCTCGAATTCTCCCCTCGCAGTCCAGTAGTTGTTTGTCTCTCTTTTGCTCAGCTTCTTTATTCTCTATGATTTTATCTTATATATCACTAATTCTCTCTTCTGCCTCATTTATCCTAGCAGTAAGAGCCTCCTTTTTTGATTGCACCTCATTAATAGCTTTTTTGATTTCAAGTTGATTAGATCTTAGTTCTTTTATTTCTCCAGAAATGGATTCTCTAATATCTTTCATACCTTTTTCGAGTCCAGCTATTACCTTGATAATTGTCATTCTGAGCTCTTAATTCTGTCATATTACCAATGTCCATATTGATTAAGTCCCTAGCCGTTGGTACTGCCTCTTGTTCTTTTTTTTTGTGGTGAGTTTTCCAGCTTGTCATTTTATCCAGATAAGAATATATGAATGAGAGAATCAAATACTAAAAGGATGGCAAAGACCCCAGAAAAATAAAAGCTAACGAAATCAGAAGAGACCGAAAACCGAGGGGAGAAGGAAGGGGGAAAATAAAAAATTATTAAATGAAAAATGAAAAATATCTATTACACTGGTGCATAGAACAGAGCCACCCACTTGATTTTGGGTGTATTCTGGTATCTTACAAGAAACTACCTACCAAAATTTTATAGAAAAAACCCATATATATACAAAAATAAGGGTAAACATGATGAAGGAGTACAATATGACCGTAAAGGTGAAAATTAAAAATGATTCTAGGGGCATCTGTTGGCTCAGTAGGTTAAGCCTCTGCCTTCAGCTCAGGTTTTTGGGATCTCAGGGTTTTGGGATCGAGTCCTACATCGGGCTCTCTGCTCAGCAGGGAGGCTGCTTCCCTCTCTCTCTCTGCCTGCCTCTCTGCCTACTTGTGCTATTTCTCTCTGTGTCAAATAAATAAAGTCTTTAAAAAAAAGATTCTAAAAAAGGAATTGATAAGATAAGTTGGTTGGAAAAAGAAAAAAGGAGGAAAAAAGAAGAGAGAATGTGATCAGGCTGGGGACTAGAACAAAGCCATGTGCTAGATTGAGGGTATATTTTGATATATTAGAAGTTGCATCCTACAATTTTAAAGAAAAAAAGCCTATATGTATACAAAAAATAAGGTTAAATACATGAAGGGATAAAATATGACTATAACAATGAAAATTTAAAAAGTTTTTTTTTAAAAAGGTATTGTTACAATAAAATAGTTTAAAAATTGTTACTAGAGGGGCGCCTGGGTGGCTCAGTGGGTTGAAGCCTCTGCCTTCAGCTCAGGTCATGATCCCAGGTTCTGGGATCGAGCCCTGCATCGGGCTCTCTGCTCTGCGGACAGCCTGTTTCCTCCTCTCTCTCTCTGCCTGCCTCTCTGCCTACTTGTGATCTCTGTCTGTCAAATAAATAAATAAAATCTTTAAAAAAAAAATTGTTACTAGAGGATAGAGGAACAGTTAAAAAAACAGAATAAGAAAAAATTTTTTAAAAATTTAACTTTGCAAGACTAAAGGATCATGGGAAGAGAACAATGAATTCTATGCACTGCTTTCCCCTAGCTCTGAATTTCTGACATTCTCGTTGATTGGCAAATTTGGTCTTGGCTGGATGTTCTTGCTGATATTCTGGGGGAGGGGCCTATTTCAGTGATTCTTAAATGCCTTTACCCGAGGTGGATCTGCAGTTCCCTTGCCAGGGGTCAGGCTAAGTAGTCTACTCAAGTTCGCTCTTGGTAGCTTTTGTTCCCTGAATGCTTTCTGTAGAGCTTTGGAGGACGGGAATGAAAATGGTGGCCTCCCAGTCTCCATCCCCGAGGAGAGGAGAGCTTGGGGCCCCACTCCTCACTGCGCCCTCAGAGAAAAGCAGTCAATCCCTCCCATCTCCCTGGTCTCCAGTTGCACTCTAAGCTCACCTGGACTGTGACCGATCATTTCTATCTGTGACCACGGCCCCATTTGGAGTCTCCAAATCCAGCAGATTCCTGCCGTGTACTCCCTCACCGCTCCTCCCGGAGGAGGAAGGAGGGGGTCTCTCCCGATCTGCAGCTCCACAAGCAGTGGCCTGACTGTGCCTTGGATCACGGTTTAAGGTAACCCTGAGCCGAGAACTCACTCCTTGGCTCCGTCTCTGTAGCCAGCTTCCCCTCTCTGATACCTGGCAGCTCTGCGGAGCTCAGACACCCTCGGTCTGTCTTTGACCCCGCGGGTCCTGAGACCACACTGTCCCTGTGAGGGCTCCACCCCTGCTTAGCCTCTGGAGTGACGTCCCTCAATGGAGCAGGCTTCTAAAAGTTCTGCTTTTGTGGTCCGCTGCTCCACTGTTTGCCGGGAGCCAGCCCCTCCCCCCATAGTCTATCTTCCCGTTGCTTTGGATTCACTTCTCTGCGCATCCTACCTTCCAGAAAGTGGTTGATTTTATGTTCCTAGAATTGCTGCTCTTCTTCTCTTCTATCTCTGGTTGAGTTTGTAGGTGTTCATAATAGTTTGATAACTATCTAGCTGAACTCCTGGGACCTAATGATATTTCAGTCTATTACTCCTCCACCAGCTTGCTTCCTCCCATTTCTCAGGTTTTCTTGATGACAGCCTTTCTGGCAGTGTCAAGTGATATCTTATAGTTTTGATTTGTATTTCCTGGATGCTTAATGATGTTGAGCATCTTTTCATGTACTGTTGGCCATTTGGATGTCTTCTTTGGAAAAATGTCTATTAAGTCCCTTTGCCCATTTTTCAGTCATAGGTTTTTTTTGTTTTGTTTTTGTTTGTTACTGAGTTATAGGAGTTCTTTCTGTATGTTGGACATTAATTCCTTATCTGATATATGGTCTGCAAAAGTTTTCCCATTTAGGTTGCCTTTTCATTTTGTTGATTGTTGCTTTTGTTTTATAAAAGTTTTTGATTTTTGATTTGTTGATTTTGCTTTTGTTGCTTGTGCTTTTGGAATAAAGAAAGTATTGCCAAGACCAGTGTCTAGGAGCTCCTTCCCTCTGTTTTCTTCTAGAATTTCTATGGTATCAGGTTTTTTATGAAAGTCTTTAGTCAAAAATAGAGATCCAATTTCGTTTTTCTGCATGTGTTCAGTTTTCACAGCATCATTTGTTGGAGAGACTATTGTTTCCTTGCTGAATATTCTTGGCTCCTTTGTTGAATACTAATTGATTGTACATGTGAGGATTTAATTCTGGGCTTTCTGTTCTGTTCCATGGGTCTATGCCAATACTATTTTTATGCCACTACCATACTGTTTTAATTACTATAGTTTTACAGTATAGTTTGAAATCAGGAATTACAATGCCTCCAGCTTTGTTCTTTTTTCTCAGGATTGCTTTGGCTTTTGGGGGTCCTTTGTGGTTCCATACAAATTTTAGGATTCTTTGTTCTAATTGAGTGAACACTCTCATTGGTATTTTGATGGCGATTGCACTAAATCTGTAGATTGCTTTGGGTATTATGGACATTTTAATTCTTCCCATGTACACAGTGTGTATTTAATTTTTCCCATCAGCACACATATATTTGTGTCATTTTTAGTTTCTTTTATCACTGTCTTATAGTTTTCAGGTACAGGTCTTTCACCTTCTTGGTTAAATTTATTTCCAGATACTTCATTCTTATTGATGTAATTGTAAAGGGATTTTTTTTCTTTTTTAATTAATTTATTTATTTTTTCAGCGTAACAGTATTCATTGTTTTTGCACAACACCCAGTGCTCCATGCAATACATGCCCTACCTATTACCCACCACCTGGTTCCCCCAGCCTCCCACCCCCACCATTCAAAACCCTCAGGTTGTTTTTCAGAGTCTATAGTCTCTTATGGTTCGCCTCCCCTTCCAATTTCCCTCCACTTCCTTCTCCTTCTCCTTCTCCCAATGTCCTCCATGACATTTGTTATGCTCCACAAATAAGTGAAACCATATGATACTTGACTCTCTCTGCTTGACTTATTTCACTCAGCATAATCACTTCCAGTCCCATCCATGTTGTTACAAAAGTTGGGTATTCATCCTTTCTTTTTTTTTTATAAACATATAATGGATTTTTATCCCCAGGGATACAGGTCTGTGAATCACCAGGTTTACACACTTCACAGCACTCACGATAGCACATACCCTCCCCAATGTCCATAACCCCCTCCCCCTCTCCCAATCGCACCTCCCCCCAGAAACCCCCAGTTTGTTTTGTGAGATTAAGAGTCATTTATGGTTTGTCTCCCTCCCCATCCCATCTTGTTTCATTTATTCTTCTCCTATCACCCTAGCCCCCCACGTTGCATCTCCACGTCCTCATATCAGGGAGATCATATGATAGTTGTCTTTCTCCGATTGACTTACTTCACTAAGCATGATACCCTCTAGTTCCATCCACGTCGTCGCAAATGGCAAGATTTCATTTCTTTTGATGGCTGCATAGTATTCCATTGTGTATATATACCACCTCTTCTTTATCCATTCATCTGTTGATGGACATCTAGGTTCTTTCCATAGTTTGGCCATTGTAGACATTGCTGCTATAAACATTCGGGTACACGTGCCCCTTCGGATCACTATGTTTGTATTTTTAGGGTAAATACACAGTAGTGCAATTGCTGGGTCATAGGGTAGTTCTATTTTCAACATTTTGAGGAACCTCCATGTTGTTTTCCAGAGTGGTTGCACCAGCTTGCATTCCCACCAACAGTGGAGGAGGGTTCCCCTTTCTCCGCATCTTTGCCAGCATCTCTCATTTCCTGACTTGTTAATTTTAGCCATTCTGACTGGTGTGAGGTGATATCTCATTGTGGGTTTAATTTGTATTTCCTGATGCCGAGTGATGTGGAGCACTTTTTCATGTGTCTGTTGGCCATCTGGATGTCTTCTTTGCAGAAATGTCTGTTCATGTCCTCTGCCCATTTCTTGATTGGATTGTTTGTTCTTTGGGTGTTGAGTTTGCTAAGTTCCTTATAGATTTTGGACGCTAGCCCTTTATCTGATATGTCCTTTGCAAATATCTTCTCCCATTCTGCCAGTTGTGTTTTGGTTTTGTTAACTGTTTCCTTTGCTGTGCAAAAGCTTTTGATCTTGATGAAATCCCAATAGTTCATTTTTGCCCTTGCTTCCCTTGCCTTTGGCGATGTTCCTAGGAAGATGTTGCTGCGGCTGAGGTCGAAGAGGTTGTTGCCTGCATTCTCCTCAAGGATTTTGATGGATTCCTTTCTCACATTGAGGTCCTTCATCCATTTTGAGTCTATTTTCGTGTATGGTTTAAGGAAGTGGTCCAATTTCATTTTTCTGCATGTGGCTGTCCAGTTTTCCCAGCACCATTTATTGAAGAGGCTGTCTTTTTTCCATTGGACATTCTTTCCTGCTTTGTCGAAGATTAGTTGACCATAGAGTTGCGGGTCTATTTCTGGGCTCTCTATTCCGTTCCATTGATCTATGTGTCTGTTTTTGTGCCAGTACCATGCTGTCTTGATGATGACAGCTTTGTCATAGAGCTTGAAGTCCGGAATTGTGATGCCACCCACTTTGGCTTTCTTTGACTTCTTATTTGCCAATTTGGATGCCTTTAATTTCTTTTTGTTGTCTGATTGCTGAGGCTAGGACTTCTAGTACTATGTTGAATAGCAGTGGTGATAATGGACATCCCTGCCGTGTTCCTGACCTTAGAGGAAAAGCTTTCAGTTTTTCTCCATTGAGAATGATATTTGCGGTGGGTTTTTCATAGATGGCTTTGATAATATTGAGGTATGTGCCCTCTATCCCTACACTTTGAAGAGTTTTGATCAGGAAGGGATGCTGTACTTTGTCAAATGCTTTTTCAGCATCTATTGAGAGTATCATATGGTTCTTGTTCTTTCTTTTATTAATGTGTTCTATCACATTGATTGATTTGCGGATGTTGAACCAACCCTGCATCCCTGGAATAAATCCCACTTGATCGTGGTGAATAATCCTTTTAATGTACTGTTGAATCCTGTTGGCTAGTATTTTGGTGAGAATTTTTGCATCTGTGTTCATCAAGGATATTGCTCTGTAGTTCTCTTTTTTGGTGGGATCCTTGTCTGGTTTTGGGATCAAGGTGATGCTGGCCTCGTAAAATGAGTTTGGAAGTTTTCCTTTCATTTCTATTTTTTGGAACAGTTTCAGGAGAGTAGGAATGAGTTCTTCTTTAAATGTTTGGTAGAATTCCCCTGGGAAGCCGTCTGGCCCTGGGCTTTTGTTTGTTTGGAGATTTTGGATGACTGTTTCAATCTCCTTACTGGTTATGGGCCTGTTCAGGTTTTCTATTTCTTCCTGGTTCAGTTGTGGTAGTTTATATGTCTCTAGGAATGCATCCATTTCTTCCAGATTGTCCAATTTGTTGGCGTAGAGTTGCTCATAGTATGTTCTTATAATTGTCTGTATTTCTTTGGTGTTAGTTGTGATCTCTCCTCTTTCATTCATGATTTAATTTATTTGGGTCCTTTCTCTTTTCTTTTTGAGAAGTCTCGCCAGGGGTTTATCAATCTTATTGATTCTTTCAAAGAACCAGCTCCTAGTTTTGTTGATTTGTTCTGTTGTTCTTTTGGTTTCTATTTCATTGATTTCTGCTCTGATCTTTATGATTTCTCTTCTCCTGCTGGGTTTAGGGTTTCTTTCTTGTTCTTTCTCCAGCTCCTTTAGGTGTAGGGTTAGGTTGTGTATTTGAGACCTTTCTTGTTTCTTGAGAAAGGCTTGTACCACTATATATTTTCCTCTCAGGACTGCCTTTGCTGTGTCCCACAGATTTTGAACCGTTGTGTTTTCATTATCATTTGCTTCCATGAATTTTTTCAATTCTTCTTTAATTTCCTGGTTGACCCATTCATTCTTTAGAAGGATGCTGTTTAGTCTCCATGTATTTGGGTTCTTTCCAAATTTCCTCTTGTGATTGAGTTCTAGCTTCAGAGCATTGTGGTCTAAAAATATGCAGGGAATGATCCCAATCTTTTGATACTGGTTGAGACCTGATTTGTGACCCAGGATATGCTCTATTCTGGAGAATGTTCTATGTGCACTAGAGAAGAATGTGTATTCTATTGCTTTGGGATGGAATGCTCTGAATATATCTGTGATGTCCATCTGGTCCAGTGTGTCATTTAAGGCCTTTATTTCCTTGTTGATCTTTGGCTTGGATGATCTGTTCATTTCAGTGAGGGTAGTGTTAAAGTCCCCTACTATTATTGTATTATTATTGATGTGTTTCTTTGGTTTTGTTATTAATTGGTTGATATAGTTGGCTGCTCCCACGTTAATATTTAAAATTGTTAGATCTTCTTGTTGGACAGACCGTTTGAGTAGGATATAGTGTCCTTCCTCCTCTCTTATTATAGTCTTTGGCTTAAATCTAATTGATCTGATATAAGGATTGCCACCCCAGCTTTCTTCTGATGCCCATTAGCATGGTAAATTGTTTTGCACCCCTCACTTTAAATCTGGAGGTGTCTTCGCATCTAAAATGTGTTTCTTGTAGGCAACATATAGATGGGTTTTGTTTTTTTATCCATTCTGATACCCTGTGTCTTTTGATTGGGGCATTTAGCCCATTAACATTCAGGGTAACTATTGAGAGATATGAATTTAGTGCCATTATTAGCCTATGAGGTGACTGTTACTGTATATTGTCTCTGTACCTTTCTGATCTACTACTTTTAGGCTCTCTCTTTGCTTAGAGGACCCCTTTCAATATTTCCCGTAGATCTGGTTTGGTGTTTGCAAATTCTTTCAGTTTTTGTTTGTCCTGGAAGCTTTTTATCTCTCCTTCTATTTTCAGTGATAGCCTAGCTGGATAGAGTATTCTTGGCTGCATGTTTTTCTCATTTAGTGCTCTGAATATATCATGCCAGCTCTTTCTGGCCTGCCAGGTCTCTGTGGATAAGTCTGCTGCCAATCTAATATTTTTACCATTGTATGTTATAGACTTCTTTTCCCAGGGTGCTTTCAGGATTTTCTCTTTGTTACTAAGACTTGTAAATTTTACTATTAGGTGACGGGGTGTGGCCCTATTCTTGTTGACTTTGAGGGGGGTTCTCTGCATCTCCTGGATTTTGATTCTTGTTCCCTTTGCCATATTAGGGAAATTCTCTCCAATAATTCTCTCCAATAGACCTTCTGCTCCCCTCTCTCTCTCTTCTTCTTCTGGAATCCCAATTATTCTAATGTTGTTTCGTCTTATGGTGTCACTTATCTCTCGAATTCTCCCCTCGTGGTCCAGTAGCTGTTTGTCCCTCTTTTGCTTGGCTTCTTTATTCTCTGTCATTTGGTCTTCTATATCACTAATTCTTTCTTCTGCCTCATTTATCCTAGCAGTGAGAGCCTCCATTTTTGATTGCACGTCATTAATAGGTTTTTTGATTTCAACTTGGTTAGATCTTAGTTCTTTAATTTCTCCAGAAAGGGCTTTTATATCTCCAGAGAGGGTTTCTCTAATATCTTCCATGCCTTTTTCGAGCCTGGCTAGAACGTTCAGAATTGTCTTCTGAACTCTTGATCTGACATATTACCAATGTCTGTGTTGATTAGGTCCCTAGCCTTCGGTATTGCCTCTTGTTCTTTTGTTTGTGGTGATTTTTTCCGCCTTGTCATTTTGTCCAGATAAGAGGATATGAAGGATCAAATAAAATACTAAAAGGGTGGCAAAGACCCCAGAAAAATGTGCTGTAACCAAATCAGAAGAGACCCCAAATTGTTGGGGGGGGGGAAAGGGGATAAAAAGAAGTTCAGAAAAAAAAAGAAAAAAAATTTAAAAAGTAAATCAAGAAAGAATATAAAAAAGAAAGAAAAAATATATATTTTAGATAAACTCGTCAAAAAACGTTAAAAAAGAAAAGGGTAAAAGTTTTAAAAAATTTAGCAGGAGAAGTAAAAAGAAAGAAAAAAAATTGAAAAAAAAAATTGAATTAACCGGAAGACTAAAGAATCATGGGGAGAAAGCCATGAGTTCCGTGCTTTGCTTTCTCCTCCTCTGGAATTGCGCTGCTGTCTTAGGTATTGAACCTGCTTTCCTTGATAGATGAACTTCGTCCTGGCTGGATATTTTGTTGATCTTCTCGGGGAAGGGCCTGTTGTAGTGACTCTCAAGTGTCTTTGCCCGAGGCGGAATTGCACCACCCTTACTGGGGTCCAGACTTATTAATCTGCTCGGGTTTGCTTTTGGGAGCTTCTGTTCCGTATAACGCTTTCCATAGAGTTCCGGAGGACGGGAATGAAAATGGCGGCCTCCTAGTCTTAGGCCCGGAGGAGCGGAGAGCCTGGGGCCCCACTCCTCAGTGCGCCCCCAGAGGACAGCACCCAATCACTCCCGTATCCCCAGCCTCCAGCCGCGCTCCGAGCTCACCCAGCCCGCGACCAGTTCAAGGTAACCCCGAGCTGAGAGTTCAGTCCTCGGCTCTGTCTCTGTAGCCGGCTTCTCCGTTCTAACACCTGCGAGCTCTGCGACACTCCGACACCCCCGATACTTCTGTGACCCTGTGGGACCTGGGGCCACGCTGACCCCATGTGGGCTTCACCCCGGTTTAGCCTCTGGAGCAATGTCCCTCAGTGGAACAGACTTTTAAAAGTCCCGATTTTGTGCTCCGTTGCTCCGCCGCTTGCCGGCAGCTGGCCCCTCCCCCCGCGGTCTATCTTCCCGTCGTTTTAGATTCACTTCTCTGCCAGTCATACCTTTCAGAAAGTGGTTGATTTTCTTTTTCTAGAATTGCTGTTCTTCTTCTTCTTCTCTTCGATCTCCTGTTGGATTTGTAGGTGTTTGCAATGTTTAGATAAGCTATCGAGCTGATCTCCTGCTACCTGATGTAGTCTCAGTCTGCTACTTCTCTGACATCTTGACTCCCGGGATTTTTTTTCTTAATTTCTCTTTCTGTTATTATTATCTGTTATCTGCTTGTTATTAGTGTATAGAAACGCAGCTGGTTTTGCTTTTTAGAGAGAGAGCACGAGCAGGGATGTGGCAAGGGGTAGGGAAGCGGGAGAAAGACTGTTAAGCAGATCCAGGCTCAGTGAGGAACCCAATTTGGGGCATGATCCCACAATCCTGAGATCATGACCTGAGCTGAAATCAATAGTTGGACACAACCAACTGAGCTACCCAGTTTCCCCTCAAGTTGTTCCTTTATGTTAATTTTCTATCCTATGTATTTAGTGAATTCATTTATTCTTACAGTTTTTAACCGTCTTTAACGGTGTCCTAAGTTGTCATGTCATTTGCAAATAGTGACACTTTCCTATCCAATTTGATGCCTTTTATTTCTTTTTCTTGCTTAATGGCTGTGGCTAGGACTTCCAATTTTATGTCGAATAAAAACGGCAAGAGTGGGCCTCTTTGCTTTGTTCTAATCCCAGAGGAAAAGCTTTCAGCTTTTTACCATTGAGTGACAGTTATTTTAATGTTCTTTTACTTTAAGCTTTATACTATAGTTGTGTTTAATACAGCATCCTATTGTAGAATGGAGTTTTCTATATTTGTCTATAAATTTTTCATCTTTACTATTGTGTTGTGTTCTTTTGTGCATTTTCATGTTGCTGATTAGCCTCTTTTTGTTTCATTATTTCTTGCAAGGCCGGTGATTAAACTCCCTCTGCTTTTGTTTATCTGAGAAAGCCTTTATTTCTTCTTCATATCTGAAGGATTACTAGATAAAAATATTTCTTGGCTGGCAATTTTTGTATTTTATCACTTTGAATATGTCATTCCACTGTCTCCTGGTCTGTGGAGTTTCTGCTGAGAAATCCAGCTAGTCCTATGGGTTTTTGGCTTTTTGTTTCATTTTCTTTTTGTAGGTCACTTATTTATTTATTTATTTTTTTCTGGCCTCCTTTTCTTTTTTTAAGATTTTATGTATTAGACAGCAAGAGTATGCATGAGCAGGGGGAGGGGCAGAGGGAGAGGGAGAAGCAGACTCCCCTCTGCGCAGGGAGCCCAACACAGGGCCTGATCCCACAACTCTGGGATCATTACCTGAGGGGCCTGAGCCAAAGGTAGACACTTAACTGACTGAGTCACCAGGCACCCCTTTAAGATTCTTTATGATTAATTTTTGAGTTTCATTATAATGTGTCTTAGAGAAGATCTTCTCACATGGAGATAATAGGGTATCCCATTAGTTTCATGGACTTGTTTGTTCAAATCCTTCCTCAGGTTTGGGAGTTTCTCAGCTGTGATTTCTTTTTTTTTTTTATTTTTTTATTTATTTATTTGACAGAGAGAGATCACAAGTAGGCAGAGAGGCAGGCAGAGAGAGAATGAGAGGGAAGCAGGCTCCCCGTGGAGCAGAGAGCCCGATGCGGGACTCGATCCCAGAACCCTGAGATCATGACCTGAGCCGAAGGTAGCAGCTTAAACCGCTGAGCCACCCAGGCGCCCTCAGCTGTGATTTCTTTAAACTCTCTGCTCCCTTCTCCTTTTCTTCTGGAGCCCCAGTTCTTCAAGTATTTGCCTTTCTGATGGAATCTCATACCTCTTGTTGGTATTCACCACTCTTTTTAAATCTCAGTTCCTGCTCCTCTTCTAACTATATTATTTCTGTATTCCTGTTCTCCAAGTCACTTTTTTTCTTCCATGTGATCTTGTCTGCTACAGATGCTCTCTGTTGCATTCTTCATCTCATTCTTTGAATTCTTCCCCTCCAGAATTTGGATCTTTTTAATAATTTTAGTCTCTTAAAAAGAACTGTTTATTAATTTATTCCTGATTTCATGAAATTGTCTTGGGTTTTCTTGAACTTGGTGAATTTTTTCATAAAAAACAATTTTGAGTTCTTTATCAGTTAGATTGCAGTATTTCATGCCTTTGAGTTTGGTTGCTAGAGAATTATTATTTTCTTTTTGTGATGCCATTTTTCCTTGATTTTTTTTTTAAGGTTTTATCCATTTATTTCACAGATAAAGATCACAAGCAGGCAGAGAGGCAGGCAGAGAGAGAGGAGGAAGCAATCTCCCTGCCGAGCAAAGAGCCCAATGTGGGGCTCGATCCCAGGACCCTGGGATCATGACCTGAGCCAAAGGCAGAGGCTTTAACCCACTGAGCCACCCAGGCACCCCCATCCTTGATTTTTTAATACTGTTTATAGCTATGGACTTCTGCTTTCACATTTGAAATAGCAGATCCTCCTTAGTTTTTATGACTTCTTTGGTTTTTACGGTTCACCAGGGTGGCTATTAGAAACCTTTCTTCTGTATTCCAGAAGGTGGTATGATAACTCAAATTTGTAACCCTGCCCACCAACTCTGGCCTATTTTCTGAGCATGCTCCCTCCCTCCCAGATCTTGCTTTCTTGGATGTAGTTGGGAGGACACACAAGGGGCTGGCAGCAGAGTTAGGAGAGGTGTGGGTTTAGCACTTGCACTTGGAGGGTACCCTTGGGCCTGAGGGAAGATGGGAAGATCCTTAAGTGGGGTTCTACCAGAGTCTTGTGGGTGGACTTCCTATTGAAATGCTGAAGCAGCTGGCAGGGACCATGTTCCTTTAATGCTCTTTGATATTCTAGTATGCTTCCTTCCCTTTCTCGTTCGTTCCCCAAGTCATGGGGGTCCTTCCTCAGAAATCTGGGTACTGCCAAGAGGTAGAGGTTTCTGTAGCCCAACCCACATAACTGAGCTAGCTGGGAAGTCACTCATTGCTTTTGCTTTCTACCACTTCCTTTGGGAAGGTTGTGACTGCCACTGCCAAACAGCTTAGCTGTGCAGTGTCACTCTGGGGAGGAGGGTAGCTCTGGCAAGTTCTTCCCTCTGTGTCTAAACTCATCTCTGGCCTGTTCCAGTGGTATGCTAGAATCTCCCCTCAGGCAGACTAGACTTCTTCATTTTCTCTCTTGCCTTTGGGTATCTGCCAATGTTTATGGCTCTCTGGGTTTCTTTTCCAGTTGTGGTGAGTGGGATGAGGTAGGTTCATCCACTCCTGGATCTACATCCCTAACTGAGGTCTTATTTTTGGATGCGCAGGTGGGCAAGAATCCTCCTAGATCTGTTGGTGTAAGGTGCTGGGGCACTTTTTTTCAGTTATGGAGGTCAAATAAGTTGTTTAAAACGGGGAGGAAACAAGGAATGACTTTTGCTGCCGTGATGCTTGATGGTACCTTAAAGTTCCCCAAAATTCCTCAAATTCTTACTCACTGTTGAATTTTAGTTTCTTTCCTTTGTGGGTAGTGCCTCTTAAGTCTTCCCTATCTTGAAATTATAAACATATCCTTCTGTATTATCTATAGCTATTCCTAAAGCTGTATTATCTATAGCTATATTTTCTATAGATATTCCTAATATCTATAGTTATTTAATCTTTCTTAAATTTATATTATATGTGATTTTATAAGGTATGTTTGTACAGTGCTCAGAATGGTAAACACAGCCGTAGGAGTCAGAGCTCCATGCTGCTTACCTTTCCTGGACCTCCCAGTGGGTGTTTAGCTTAGAGGCTTCAAGTTATGCCCATGAACAGCTTGAGAGCATTAAGCTTGATGGGATTGAATCCTGGTTTCCCTTTATTAGTTGACTACTCTGGCATGTTATTTAACCTTAGCCTTGGATTCCTCACCTGTAAAATGGGGATATTAGTCCCTTCTAGAGCTTACTTTGCACCTGGGATGTGGAGGCAGTTCTTCATTCATCATATCAAAACTGAACACTCCTTTCATCCCCAGAACCTGTCTCCTGTCCACCTAATTGGCCAAGCCAAAACACATTCCCAGGGATTTCTAAACTAAACCTCTGGGTGTTGATATTTTCTGAGTCAATGAAGTAGGTTGAACCATATAAAATTGCTGATAACTTGGCTCTTTGGGACCCGTCAGACCTATCAGTGATCTAACAAAGTGCAGTTAAAACTTTCTTTCTCACTGGGTGCCAAACAATCCACCTTAGATGCCTGCCAACCTCCTGAAGGGACTCTGCTTTTCTTCTTCTTTATGTGTTCTCCATGTAGCATCCAGTGGCACGTGCTTGAAAACTTTCAAATCAGGAATGTTCATAATAGGACTGTTGGTATATAGGAAGAAAATATAAGAACTTCAATGTATTTTTTAACATACACCTTAACTTGTTGTTGATTTGTGTGTATGCTTATTTTATAATAATGTATTACTAATACAGTATATGATTGGTGTGCTATTCAGTCTAAAAAGTTTAGACCACAGCAGTTAGGTCTAGATTTTAATGAAATATCCAGTTATTTTGTTAAGCCTCTAATTAAAGTTCTTATGATTATTTTCAAAATAACTTTGGCTTCATCTATTAGGTTAGATGAATCTTCCTCTAGATTGTAAACTCTCAAAAGTAGATATTGTCTTTGTCTTTCTTTGTCACACAGATTTAAGTGCCTAGTAAATATTTGAAGCTCATATAATAAACTCCTACAAATTGGTAAAGAAAAATATTAAGAATTCCTTACTTAATGGGTAAAGGACAATAGTTCTTAAGGGGATATGAACTAAGGAAATGTTTGACCATAATGCTAAGTAAACTTAAAACTTTCAATCAAATCTTAAAATTAACTCTTGACCACTCTATTCTAACAGGCAGTCTGTCTCGAAGAGCCAAGCCTGTGCCGCCTCGCGATTTAGGCAGTTCGGATAAGGGACAAGTAAATATCTTTATATTTTTATATATTTAAGCATAGATCACTCAGCCTTGAAATTGCTTAGTTATTTAACTTTCTAAACCATTTATAAAGGAGGATTTTCAAAAAGATTTTATTCATTTATTTGAGAGGTGTGGGGGGGAGGGGCAGAAGGAGAGGGAGAGATTGAATCTCAGGCTGATTCTGTGTGTCATGTGGAGCCTGACTCGGGGCTTGATCTCACAATCCGGAGATCATGACCTGAGCTGGAACCAGGAGTCAGACGCTTAACTGACGGACCCACCGAGGTATGCCTGTAAAGGATGTTTTTTCCTTAACACTGTGAATGTTTTTTGTAGAACACCAAATGCTAGTCATTGAATCCTGTAATAGTAGAATCTGGCATTTGGAAATAAATGTGAGTTTTAGCTGCTTGAAATGTGATTAACATGTTCTTTAGGACAGATGAAAAGAGAACATCTTGTCCTTACAGATTGCCTCACCCAGGAAGCCTCCCGAACCAGTGGACTTCCCAGATCCTGAATGTAAAAAGGACGACAAAAAAGAGGAAAAAGAAGAAATTCAGGGAGAAATCAGTCATCCTGATGGAAAGGTTAAAAAATTAAAAAAAAATAATGAGTACTGTAAGAAATATAGGTTAAACTAGAGTTGGAACACTTAGATTCTAAGTTAATTGGTCTTTAAGACTGTTGAGGACACTGAAGAACTGTAGTTCCTTGGAGTGTGACCTTAGTTTGAGCCTCTGGACTCTAAAAATGCTTGACACACATACATGCATTTAGTTGCCATTTTTAGTTTAGAGATACAGCAAAAGAAGGAATATACTTCCTTTGTTTAAACGCTGTTCTTCCTCTAAACATAGCCTAAAAGTATCATCCTTGGTACTTTTTCAAAGCCTCCGTTCAAGGTCTACCCTTCCTGCAGCTTTTCTGTCCACCTCCAGCTACACAGTGCTATTTTTGTGTTGAGGAGATGTTTGCGTAGAATACTGTCTGGCTGGGTGTTCCGGCTAGGAGAAAGACTGAAAAGGGAAGGGCCGTAAACAGGTTTGTTAGCAGGGAGGGGATGAGGTAATTTTCCTTCAGGTTTCTAGAAAATCTGCTTTTCCAAATACCCTAATTTGGCCTATTTTAATTGATATTTTAAGGCCAAAGTTCACTGCTCATCTTACTACTAGTCTTGAGGAGTGAAGGAAGGATAAAAGAACAGTCGAAGGAAGTAGTTATAGACTTTTCCTGTACAAAAAAAGTTATAGACTTTTCCTGCTTTCGTGTAACGGATTGTTGGTGGGAAAAGGTTTTCTTTTTGAGAATTCTGCTAATAAGTGGGAAAGGAATGAGAAATTTGAGAATCATCACTGTGCAGTCTCTGATAAGGGATCTAAGCAGCTGTAATGAATAAGCACTGAACTCCTAGATGAGAGGTTGTTGGGGTTCATGGCAGATCTAACTGATGTGACCCCGTCGGTCTTACAGTCATGAGGACAGTCACATCCTGCACTTCTGAATGTGTAGCCGTAAGAAGCTCTCTGCAGTTCGCAGAAAGTATTCTTGTTAGAATAATTCAACTAGACTTTATTCATGCCTCTAACTGGAACTACTAGTTTTTTCCCAGGAAGTACAGGGCATATGAGAACATGTTAAATGACACCATGATTGGAAAGCAGTCAACCAACTTCATAATGTGGGAAATTTTACATGTTCAGTGACCCAGTTCTTTCAATAAGTAATCATCATTAAAAAAGGGGCAGGGAGGGGAATGTTAAAGGTTGAGATTTAAGAGACATGTCATCAAGTGTTGTGTGTGGACCATATTTTGATCCTGATTCAAATAAACTGTAAAAAGTCTATTTCGTGAATATAGGGGAAACAACATGGAAGTTACAATATGATGAAGGAATAACAGTTTGTTAGGGACAGTAATGATTTGCTTATATTAAAACCTATCCTTAAGTCAGTTGAAGTGTTTTACATGTGATGTGATATCTGTGGTTTGCTTTAAAAAAAAAAAAAAAAAAAAACTCAGCAGAAAAGAAATTGAAGGTGATAGAATCAAATAGAAAGATTCTCTCCATGCTCATGGATTGGAAGAATGAACTACCCAAAACTGTCTACAGATTCAGTGCAATCCCTATCAAAATGGCAACAGCATTTTCCACAAAACTAGAATAATACTAAAATATGCATGGAATAAGAAAAAAAACCCTGAATACCAAAAGCAATTAAGAAAGAAAGAATCCGGGGTGCCTGGGTGGCTCAGTGGGTTAAACCTCTGCCTTCGGCTCAAGTCATGATCTCAGGGTCCTGGGATCGAGTCCCACGTCAGGTTCTCTGCTCTGAACGGAGCCTGCTTCCCTCTCACTCTCTCTGCCTGCCTCTCTGCCTACTTGTGGTCTCTCTCTGTCAAAATAAATAAAATCTTAAAAAAAAAAAAAAAAAAGATATACAGATGACCAGCAGACACATGAAAATTTCAACATCCCTAATCAGGAAAATGCAAATCAAAGCCACAATAAGCTATCGTGTCATACCTGTCAGAATGGCTAATAATCGAAAAGACAAATAACGAGTGTTAGAATGGGGGAGAAAGGGAACCCTTGTATACTGTTGATGGGAATGCAAACTGGTGTAGCCACTGTGGAAGACAGTAGAGAGGTTCCTCAGAAAGTTAAAAAAAAAAAAAAAGTAAAATAGAAATACCATGATTCAGTTATTCTACTACTGGGTATTTGCCAAAGGAAGCAAAAACAATAATTCAGAAAGATACATGTGCCCTTATGTTTATTGCAACATTATTTACAATAGTCAAGGTATGGAAGCAACCTATAGTTGTACATTGTACAATTGTACAATGTACATCCAAGTGTACATTGATAGACAAATGGATAAGGAAGATATGGTATGTGCACACACACACACACACACACACTGGAATATTACATAGCCATAAGAGGAGATCTTGCTGTTTGCTACAACATGATGTACCTAGATGGTATTATGCTAAGGGAATTAAGTCTAAGTACCATATGATTTCACTCACATGTGGAATCTAAAAAAATCAAATGAGTAAACCAAAAGCAGAATCAGACCTATACATAGAACAAACTGAGGTTACTTACCAGTAGGAGGAGAGTGGGGGTATGGACAAAATGGGTCAAAGTGAGTGGGAGATACAGGTTTCTAGTTACCGAATGAGTAAGTCATGGGGATGAGAGGAACAGCATAGGGAAGCTGGTCGATGATACCATAATAGCATTATCTGGTGGCAGATGGGAAAGCTACACTTGCGGTGAGCATAGCACAACATACAGACTTGTAAAGTCACTGTGTTGGACACCTGAAACGTGTATCAACTATACTTAATAAAAAAAGAAAACTCAGCAAAAAATGAGTTTGTTTTGCGGGAATAGGTGACATAAGAATGGTGATTTGTTGATACTCGGAGACAATGTTTTTGAGATGATGTTTTTGCCTTTTATTATGAAAGTTTCCAAAGTAGGCAGTTTGGAAGAGAATTAGGGATATTTTTGTCATGTGTCAAGAGGAAATCTATTGATAATCTTGGTTTTTGTGGTTTTTTTTGGTAGGTAGAAAAGGTTTATAAGAATGGGTGCCATGTTATATTGTTTCCAAATGGAACTCGCAAAGAAGTGAGTGCAGACGGAAAGACAGTCACTGTCACTTTCTTTAATGGTGATGTGAAACAGGTCATGCCAGATGAGAGAGTGGTAAGTGTCCCTAGGAATGTTTTCGCCATGGCTTAAACATCTCTAGAGAAAACACATACTGACTTTGTGTCTTTACAGATCTATTACTATGCATCTGCCCAGACCACTCACACTACTTATCCAGAAGGACTAGAAATCTTACATTTCTCAAGTGGACAAATAGGTAAAAACTTGCTCTGCCCTCTCCTCGTTAACTACTTTTCTTTAAAATGAAATACTTATAGTAAATGAGTATTAATTACTTATCAGTAAATACTTATAGTAAATACTTTTTAAAACAGAAAAACATTTCCCAGATGGGAGAAAAGAGATCACATTTCCTGACCAGACCATCAAAAACCTGTTTCCTGATGGACAAGAAGAAAGCATTTTTCCAGATGGTACAATTGTAAGAGTACAAAGGTATGATTTCTGTTAAATTTGCTTCTAGATTTGCCAAATTTCAACTTCTATTTCCAAGTGAATTTTTAACATCTTAAAACATTTATATGTCATTCAGAATTTCAGTAAGTTTAGCAGTGAGTACAGATACACACTTTGAGAGCATACTCCTACTAGAGCATATTCTTTTCTGTTCAGCATTTTGGAGTTTAGAACTAGAGACATAGAGGTTCTAATATATAGTCTCTAACCTAGAAACTTAAAGGAAATCTGTATAGCACTTCACAAAAGGGGAATGGCAAGTATTTGTACAGAAATGAATTTGGTGGCATGCCTGGGTGGCTCATGTGGTTTAAGTATCTGCCTTTGGCTCAGGTCATGATCCCACGGTCCTGGGAACAGAGCCCCACATGGAGCTCCATGATCAGGGGGGAGTCTCTTCTTCCTTTTCCTCTGCCCCTCACCATTGCTTGTGCGCTCTCTCTCTCTCGAATAAATAAAATCTTTAAAAAAGAAATTAATTTGATGAAATATGAAAACAGTAAATAAGACACAGAGAAGGAAAGCTGCCCTATCAGTTTTTAAGAACAATCGAACAATGATGGCAGTATTTGAATTAGACTGTATCTTTTCTGTCTTGTATTTTGATTTTCTGGATATCCCTGTCCCTGCCTGATTAGTATTTTAGTCCTCTGGCCTCCCCAACTCAATTCTTTAAAATAGCAACTTCTTTATCTTTCTGAGTGTTACGTTTCTTGAAATTAGAGACTTCTTAAGTCCACAATACAGAGCTTTTTGTAGTCACCATTTTAATTAAAACCATAGTGAAGGTCTGTCAAATCCACTGTCCTACTTCAGTTTGTACCCTCCTCTCCTAGAATGTGCATGCATTTCACTACTTGAGTTCAGTGATTGAAAGTTAGCAAAGAAAAAAAAAAAAGTAAATGGTAAAAACACTAATTCAAATAATGTAGGAACTTTGATGGTAGTGTTTTCCTTTAACATGGTTTGAAACTTTCTTTGGTGCTCAACTAAATAAATACCAATCTCTCCTAAAACTTGAGGAAAATCTTATGTGTAAATTATACTTTGAGCAATTTCAGAAACTTTTCCATCTTTTTTTAAACTCTTATGTTTGAAATTTTTTATAATAAAAAGTAGAGAAAATAATATGAAAAACTCCATGTACCCATCCGTCCATCCTCAACAAATATTAACTTGTGGCCAGTCTTTTTTCATCTACATTCAAGCAAATCCCAGATATCAGATCATTCAGGATTATTTTGGCATTTTTTATTTATAGTGGTTCTTCAACTTCACTGTGCATTAAAACCACCTGGAAGAATTGTTCAATTGCAGATTGCTGGGCCCCACCCCAATAATTTGCATTACTAATAATGTCTCAGATGATGCTGTCATCCCTGATCCTGGGGCTGCACTTGATAAAAGAGTGGCTCTCAAAACGGCTTTTTGGTCTAACACTTATATGTGGCATAAAGCCATTACATTCACATAAAATTTGAGAAATAACCAAAATAGAAAAAAACTACTGAGTTGAGAAATGGTGATTTACAATGTGTAGCCTAGCTTTGTGTTTCTAACGGCACATAAAGATTTAGACTCGGTCTGAGTGTCCTGCACGCACATCAAGCAGTCCACTTGGGATTACAGCTGCTTTGTTGCACTGTTTCAGAATAGGTCTTAAGTCTGATTTATGGCCCTTCCCAGGGATATAAATGCTCTTCCCCAACCTGATAAAGAGCAAGCAGTCAGACTGCTTATAACTTAATGAAAAGGATAAAGGTCAAAACTGAAAACCATTTATTTATAAGATTTTATTTATTTATTTGACAGAGACACAATGAGAAAGGGAACATAAGCAGGGAGAGTGGAGAGGGAGAAGTAGGCTTCCTGTCGAGTAGGGAGCCCGACATGGGGTTTGATCCCAGAACCCTGGGATCATGACCAGAGCCAAAGCCAGACGTTTAATGACTGAGCCACCCAAGCACCCCCATCTATATTTTTAAAAAGATTTTATTTATTTGAAAGCGTGAGAACACACAAGCAGGGGAAGTGGCAGACAGGGAGAAGCAGTCTCCCCACTGAGCAAGGAGCCCGACTGGAGGCTCAATCCCAGGACCCTGAGATCATGACCTGAGTCCAAAGGCAGCCACCTAATTGACTGAGCCATCCAGGCATCCCTGAAAGCCGTATTTTAATATAATGTCCAATTTTTCTTAGAGGCAGAATACATAAAAAGTTAAAAACCCAAGCATTTTGTAGTGAAAACATAAATTCATTAAAAACTTTTCATGGGCACATTTAAGTGCTAATCTGGTCAGTGGAACTATCAGCCTGAAGCAGAAACAGGGTGGAAAGAATTTTTAAAGAAGGTACTGTGCAGGGAGAGGACCAGTGGAGTTCTAGGAGAGGAGAGAACTGCCAGAATCAAAAGGCCACTTTTAGAGCATTTTCCTATTGTATATTTAATACTTTAAAGAAATTAAATTTTATTTTAAATTTACAGAGATGGCAACAAAATCATAGAGTTTAATAATGGCCAAAGAGAACTACACACTGCCCAGTTCAAGAGACGGGAATATCCAGATGGCACTGTTAAAACTGTATATACAAATGGTCATCAAGAAACAAAATATACATCTGGTCGAATAAGGGTTAAAGACAAGGATGGTAATGTTCTAATGGATACAAAATTGTAATGATCCTGTGCCTGACTAATCATGAAATAACACTAACTGATTTTCTTACAAAAAAATGTACATTTCTTGTGGTTACTGTGGTTTAACTTATATATGGTGTGTGTGTGTACATATATAAATGGAAAAGATTGGATTATAAAATAAAATGCCATAGCTTTTTACATTCTTTGAAATGTACAAGAACAGCTTTCATTTTTAATTCACCTGTCTTTCTACAGTTAAATGCACGACTAAGGAAAGCATTATTTGTTATAAACTGAATGGGCAAAAATAATGAGGCATTTCTTTTGAAGATGGTTATAAAATCCAAGAAGTACAAGAAATAAAACAGCACAGATATTCCATGAGCACATCAGCCATAAAACAAGGGCTTGCAGAAAAAGTTTACTTGAGGAGTAAGAGAATGTCTCCAGTCAGAATAATACTGTGTTCAATTAATACTAAGATTAAAGCATTTTATCTACTGAAGAGGTTCTTTAGTTGTAATAGAATGGGAAGTTAAAACACTGAATGAATACAGATAGATCAAACACCAAAAGAGGTAGAAGAATTCATTCTGTGAGTACAGATAAGCACAGGAGAAAACGTTTACTGTGTGTGGTGGTATGTAATGGTTAAAATGGGAGACTTGAAAATGGAGGGGGTGGGAAAAATCACTAGAGCTGGTGTTAAAGATCAGCCACAGGTACCTTGATGTTAAAACCTATAAAACTGTATAGGTTGACAGAAGCAAGATATCCTTGAAGGAAGGACAGGTTATCTACATATCAATTTACATAATAATTACAGGTTGTATAGTCACTTAAAGTGCAATATACAGTAATATTGGCAATGACTCCCACTTTTAAAAATAGCTAAATGTATCAATTCCAGGTGATTTTAGAAATGAATATGAAAAAAGTTACAAGCTTATCAAATAAGGAGTTATATATATTATTTCAGGATAAAGAAGGATTTTTAAATGAGACACATTGCAAACTTAAAAGGTTGACAAATGAATGAAAAGTATGCCCAAAGATACCACAAAAAAGAAAAGATGACCCACAGACTAGAAGATATATATATTTGACAAAGGATTAATATCCAGAATATATAAAGAATTCCTACAAATAAACAAGATAATTACAAACAACTCAATAGAAAAATGGACAAAGGATATGAACAAGCAAACAAGTAACTATTAAACCAGTGAATACATACTGAAATAATGAGATACTTTTTTTATATTAGAATCAATACTGGCAAATAACAGTGTGGCCCCACGACACATTGCCAAGGAACTCAGATTACTGATGGTAATAAATTGAGTAAATCCACTTTTTGGAAAGCAATTACCCCATGACCCAGTAAGTTTCACTACTAAGTATATATACTAGAAAACCCATAATGTGTACACAGGGGCCCTACAGAAGAATATTTGTAACTGAGAAAAAAACTGCTAACAACCTAAATATCAGCAGAATTATGTGCAGAGATGGATAGGAGAGTGAAAGTGAATTAAAAAAAAGTTCTGCATACCAACATGGATAAACAGCACAAATAGAAAATTAAAGGTGCAACAGCACACTCATTAAAAATATATATAGCATACCTTGTTTTATGGATGCATTCATATGCAGTAAAATAAGAATGTAAGGATAATAAACACCAAAGTCACAACAGTGTTCACCTCTGCAGGGAAGAGAATAATTGGGGAAGGGCACTACAGGACTCTTCAAATGTACTGAGAGGTCTGCTGTCTGAAAATATACATTCATAATAAAATGAACTACTTTTTTTCATGTGCCTAAAATATGAAATTATTATAAAGTAAATCCAGAAAATATTTGAAAGCAAGTATTTATTAACTCTTTCAAACAACGACTGACAGTTTAACATGTAAGGGAAAAAAAAAGGCCAGTACTATTGCAGAACAAGTCAAGAAAAATAAGCCTGAAATGGCTTATGCATAACAGAAAACTTTCTTTCAGGCTGCTGTATAGATGCTCTGCACTGTATACCTGAAAAAAACAAAATGCACGTTACTTTAAAACATTTGCTTAAGTAGATGTTCAGACTAGTTACTGAATCACTTGTTACATTTATGTGGATGAATAAACCGCTGGTTACCCAAGTATTTTAATAGCTTTGTTATTAGGTCATGGATTGTTCAATGTTGTTCTGTGCATACCATATACTAATATGCTTAAATTACTTAAAGTGTCCTCTTCCTTCTGCTCTTCTGCCCATCCCCAGCAACTATCTGTTACTATGATAGTCATTTCAAGCATTCTTACAGATGGAGATCCTCTTTGGTTCTGGTATTCGATAGGTGAAAAGGGCCTACGAAGAGGTTTAGAAGAGAGGTTCTTGTTGAGCTTTGTTGTCACTCTTTGAGAAATCAAGGAAAGTCTGAAGGTGCTTTTATGGGTAATTTAGCAGTAATCTCCACTGTATTAGTCACATGTAGGGAACAAGAAGTCATGTCACTTACATCATTCATCTTGGTCCGCCAGTCCCATTTCTACTAATGACATATGAACTGGATATTGTTCATCTTCATATAATGTAACTATTTGTTCTGGTGCCTGAGACTAAAAATAAAAGATAGTTGTCAAGAAAATACAGTAAGGTCTTTGCTGGTTTTCCCCTCCTACATCTGGCCTATATCACAAAGGAAGGAAAATGCACTCTCCAAATTTATTAATAATTTGTATCTTAAAAAGATCTTTGTGATGATTTCCTATTAAATCCATTCCTTCCATTCTTATACTTTACTTAAAATGTAACTCCAGGATGCCAGTGTGGCTCAGTTGGTTAAGCAACTGCTTTTGGCTCGGGTCATGATCCTGGAGTCCCAGGATCGTGTCCCACATCGGGCTTCCTGCTCTGTGGGGAGTCTGCTTCTCCCTCTGACACTCCCAGCTCTCATGCTCTCTTTCAAATAAATAAAATCTTAAAAAAAAAATGTAACTCCAACACAAAGTTTTTCTAGATTAAGCCAATGGGCTTTAACACTACCATCCCTGTTAAGCTTCATTTATATTCTATCTAGAAGGTCTTGTGCTTTTATGCATAAACTGCCCAAATTATGAGTTATTCATAGAGATGAATACATGTCTTTAAGAATACTTACTAGCCCTGTATTTTTACTGGCTCCTTGAGAGAAACTGTGTATAAGCTATTTACACTACTCTGACACACAAAAGCATGGTATGTACAGAGGTTTTCAAAAAGCACTTTCTAGTAAAAGCACTGTTACATTAAGAGTTCACTCTTGTCAGAACCAGTACATCAGGAATCTGCAAATCCTGGGTCCCAAAATCAGGGTAGGTTGGGCTGAAAACAACAGTGTTGAAGACTAAGGTGAATTAGAGTATATTTCCATTCAAAGGAGTTGTTACATGACTTCAGCTGACTGACATTTTGGAAAAGAGACCTAGGATTCCTAGAATTTATAATATTTAATCAGAAATCAGAAATACAGACTTATAAAATTTTTTAAAAAAGATTTTATTTGAGAGAGAGAGAGAGCATGAGAGTGGGGAGGGTCAGAGGGAGAAGTGGGCTTCCCAACAAGCAGGGAACCCGGTGTGGGACTTGATCCCAGTATGCTGGGATCATGACCTGAGCTGAAGGCAGATGCTTAATGACTGCACCACCCAGGTGCCCCCAAAATAGAGACTTTTTTGGGGGGTAAATTTTTCCAATTTTAAAACAGGTTCAGGCCAGATTCTGCCTATGGACGTCCCCTTTGTGACATGCTAAAGCTCTAACGAAAGCATATTTATATTAAACACAATATGAACATTTGAACATCTATTTTTAAATAAATGTATGTATGTGATACAGGGGTGTGTGTATGTGTAGTGTGTACATGGGTAAGTGTGTGCAGTATGTGTTGTATTTTTTTTTTAATGATTTATCAATTAGGGAGAGAGAGTACGTGTGCCTGAGCAGGGGGAGGGGGAGAAGGAGAAAGAATCTCAAGTAGATTCCCTGCTGAGTACAGAGCCCTACACAGGGCCTGTGTCAAATCACAAGTTGGTCACTTAATCAATTGAGCCACCCAGGCCCTCTGTGTATGTATATTCTATATGTGTTATGCATTTTGTCTTTTTCTGTGTGTTATGGGTGGTGTTGAGTAATATATGTGTGATGTGTGTTTTGTTTTGGTATTGTAGGTTTGTGAGGTACACGTGTAGTATTGGTATGTGTGGTGTATTTGTGGTGTTTGGTATTTCTGTAGTGTGTGGTATATTTTGGTGTATGGTTTTGTGTAGTGTTATGTGTGGTTTGTGTGTGCTGTATGGAGTGTATGATGTTTCATGCTGTATGTATGTAGTGTCTGGTGTATGAACAGTGTGAGTGTGGTTTTGACTGGTGCATGGTGTATCTGTGGTGTATGTGTTGTGTGTGTTTAGTATGTGTGCGTTATGTATATGCGTGAGATGTGGGTGCATGGTATGTCAAACATGTATGCATATATGTATGTATAGACTTGTGTGTATAACATAAGTGTGTTGTATTTGGTTTATGAGGGTGTGCATGATGTTTAAGTGTTGTCTGATGTATTTGATATATGTGTAGTGTGTGTGGTGAGTAAATAGTGTATTGATTTCATGTGTGCACAGTATGTGTTTGGTATATTTATGTTCCACGTGTTTTGTGTATTTGTGTGTGTGCTATCTTCATTAGTGTATAGTGTATGTTAGTATCTGTTGTGAGCGGTGTGTGTGTGTCCCAGTGTTGTGTGTTTGTGTGGTGGTGGTTATGTGTGGTGGTGTGTGAATGAAATTTCTACACTTTGCATTGTCTATTTTATGTGTGTGTGGTGTTTTTGTGGTGTATGTGTGATATGTGTGTACTCTGTTTAGTTAGTGTGTGTTGTGTATTTGGAATATGTATGATATGTGTTGTGTGTATGCTATATGTGTACTGAGTGTGGTTTTTATGTGTATGGTATGTCTGAGGTATATGTATGGTGTGTGTAAAACGTGTTCAGTATATGTGTGTGCATGGTGTGTGAGTATTGTGTGTCAGGTTATGTGTGTCAGGTGGTATCTGGGATTATGGTAAGTTCTATGTGGGGCATGTAAGTACTGAGTGATGTGATATAAGTGATGAATATGTGTTGTGTGTGTAGTTTGTAGTAGAGATGTGATGTAGGTGTATGAGGTCTGAATATTTTTTGAGTGATGTGTGTATGTTATGTTTGGTATGTGTTGAATGGTGAGTATATGGTGTTTGGGTGTTGTGGTTGCAGTTTATTTTGTATGTTCTGTGTGTGTAGTGTGTGTTATATGTTTCTCTATGTGCACGGTGTGAGTGCTGTATGTGTGGTGTTTTCAGTGGTGTGTATTTTTGAGCTGTTCATGTGGTGTTGGTTATATGTGGTGTCTGCAGTGAATATGTGGTATATGAATGGAACTTTTGTGGTTTTGTGGGGTTTGTATGGTGTCCATGCTATATGTAGTGTTTGTGTGTCTTGTATGTTTTGTTTAATTTTTGTTTTGTGTGTTCAGAGTGTGTAGTGTGTGTATTATGTGTGGTATATGTATGCTCTGAGTGTAGTTTTATGTGTGGTGTGCTTGTGGTATGTGTAGTGTGTGGGAAAGGTTTTCAGTGTGTGTGTGTTACGTGCTTTTTTGTGTGGCATACAGTATATGTTGTATGTGTGCTATGTGGTGTATGGGTGTCTGTGTGCCATATGTTTTGTGTGTTATATTCTATAAGTGTACTGTGCGTTGTATATTTCTTTGTGTGTGGTATGTGTGGAACATGAGTGTTGTATGTGTTTATTTGAACCTTTTGATGCAAGTTCTATTGCATTAAACAATTCAAAATTACTACAGTTCAGTCCTTTCCATGGCTTTGACCAGAATTCCCATTCTGGGAATGAAGTTTAATGTCACTTCGAGACCCACTCATTCACTTATCATTTGACTGTCTACTAAGGAGGAGCTCAAATACCATATCCTATCCTGATCTGCACAGAGGGAAGTAGTCCTTCTTGTACCTATACTTACAGAACGTATTTCATTCTACCTCATATTTACAAATGGTTTACAAATGTTTCATTTCTCTCACTGATTTATGAGTTCTTTGATTATAGGAGACTCATCTTGATCATTTTCATCTTATTCATTACATTAGTGATATTTTATGTCATTGTAGGGCTAATAAAAATTTGCTAAATATAAACTGAAGCATAATTTTAACAAGCCTTAAAAATTAATCTTGTAGTATTTATAGATTTATATGTTTTAAAGCATTTTTTTTTTCATCTAGAGTTGCATAGATAGAAAGCACTTTAGAAAGTGGCTAGGGACCCTAGAAATATCTTCAATAAGATTTTGGATAATTAAGATAGATAGTTACCATGGAAGAAGCATAAAGTTGTTTTCCTTGAAGACAGTCTATCATAGCCCACAGTGCTTCCATGCTCCATTTGGGACAATATGGTATTCTTGTCTTTCCTGGATCTCTTAAGGGAGGTTTAAACCCTGCCAAGAGAACCTTTATGGCGCGGGCTGGATACTGCATAAGGTGAAGAGGAATTTGACGCAGTCTGTCACAAAAGAAATTCTTAAAATGTTCAGAATGTCACAATTAAAATTCTCTAATAGCTAAAACAATGGGAAAAATTTATGACATTGGATTTGGCAATGAATTAGCTATGATATCAAAAGCATAAACAGCAGAAGAAAAAAATCTGACTACAGCAAAATTAAAAACTCTGCAAAGGACATAATCAACAGTGAAAAAGCAACCTACAGGATGAGAGAAAATATACACTAAAAAGTAGACATTTCTCCAAGGAAGATATATAAATGGCCAACAACCACATGACATGGTGCTCAATATCATTAATCATCAGGGAAATGCAAATCAAAGCCACAGTGAGATACAACCTCACACCCATTAAAGTGGCTACTACCAGGGTGCCTGGGTGGATCAGCTGGTTAAGTAACTGCCTTTGGCTCACGTCATGATCCTGAAGTCCCAAGATCAAGTCCTACATCAGGCTCCCTGCACAGCAAAGAAGTCTGCTTCTCCCTCTGGCCCTCCTGCTTCTCACACTCTCTCTCATTCTCTGTTTCTCAAAATTTTTTAAAAAGGTGGCTACTATCAAAACGCCACAAAATACAAAGTGTTTATGAGGATGTGGAGAGAGACTGGAATTCTTGGACACTTAGTGTACAGTGGTACAGCTGCTATGGAAAACAGTTTGCTGGTTTCTCCAAATACTAAAAATAGAATGAGTATGATCCAGCAATTCCAGTTCTCATATACCCCCAAAGAACTGAAAGCAGGGTCTTGAAGAAATATATGTACACTCATGTTCATACCAGCACTGTTCACAATAGCTACAAGGTGGAATCAACACAAATACCCAAATGTCCATTTATCCATGGATGAATGGAGAAAAAAAAGGTAGCGTACACCTATGATGGAATATTATTCAGCCTTAAAAAAGGAAGGAAATTCTGACACATGCTACAACACGGCGAACCTTAAGGAAACTATGCTAAGTGAAATGCTAAGTGAAATAAGCCAGTTACAAAAGGACAAATACTATATGAATACACTTATATGGGATACCTATAACAGTTAAGTTCACAGGGAAAGAAAGTAGAATGGTGGTTGCCGGCGGGGATGAGGGGAAAATGAATGGGGAATGTTGTTTAAAGGGTACAGAGTTGCAGTTTTGCAAAATGAAGAGTTCTGGAGGTTGGCCACATAACAATGTAAGTATAGTTAACTAATGTTAACTAATTTAATTGTTAATGTTAGTTAAATAGTTAATTAACATTAGTTAGTTATAGTTAATTAACATTGGTTAATAGTTAAATAGTTAATGTTAACTAATTTCAAATGGTTAAGATGGCAAATTTTATGATACATGTATTTTACCACAATATTACAAACAAAAAATGGAAAATAACTCGTGTTGGCAAGAATGTGGAGAAACTGGAATGCTTGTGTATTGCTGGTGGGAATGTAAAATGGTATAGACACTGCACAAAAGTTTAGCAGGTCTTCAAAAAGTTTAACAAAATTACCATATGCTTCAGCAACTCCACTTCTAGATATACATACCAAACAACTGAAAGCAGGGACTCAGACAGTACTTGCACAATTAATGTTCATAGCAGCATTATTCATAATAGCTGGAGGATGGACACAACTCAAGTGTCCATCAACATGTGAATAAATAAATGTAGTATAGACATACAAAAGAGTATTATTTAGCCATAAAAATACTGAAATACTGATACATGCTACAATTGAGTGTACCCTGAAAACTTTATCTTAATATAATAAACCAGATACAAAAGGGCAAATACTGTAGGACAGTACTTGTATAAGTTACCTAAAATAGGGCAAATTTAGCAACAGAAAGTAAAAAATGGTTACCAGGAGGTGAGGAAAAGGGAATGGAATGTTCCTGCTTAGTGAGTACAGAATTTCTGTTTGGGATTAGGAAAACATCCTGAAAATAGACAGTGGCAATAGCTGCACAATATCCTGAATATACTTAATGACAATTAAATGCATACTTAAAAATGGTTAAAATGGTAAACTCTATATTTTACCATAAGAAAAAGATAGATTTTTTTAAAAATCCTAATAAATAGCTTTAAAATAGTTTTTCTCTTAAAAGAAAAACCAAAACTTTCCCAATAATTACTATTTAATAAACCTCTAAGAATTCTAGTTCAACTAAGTTGACAAAAATAAAACAACCTGTTTATTGTCAGTTTTTCAGTTGATCCGTAATCAACAAATTGTACCAGGACAGCTAGAGGATTAAATTCTTTAACAGACACAATCTTTGCTCTATACCATAAGCCATCATCATATTCTGCAAGGCAGGGCATTTCTGGAAAGAAAGAAAAAGGAAAAAAAATCACATTACCTTGTATTTTCTTTAAAAAACAATTTTTTAAATACAGAAAAGTACAAAGAAAATGATCACCATAAACCCATCATTCAGATTTAAACAAACAATAGTCTGTCATATGTTGGATTCTGCTTTTTTCTGTTTATAATTTATATACCTTGTTTTTCCTAATTCCTAAGAATTAAGCTCTTAAGAAAGGTACTTCTCCCAGTCTCATAGTTTATAGTTCTGCCCATGGCTTCAACTATCCTTCAATGCCCGCATGTGTTAGATTCCCAAAATTTTTCATTTAAGCCATCATCTTCTACAGAAGATAATAAAATAGTTTCTGATATTCCTTTCAGTTTTGTCTCTAATCTATTCTCTATAAAACCACCAGAATTAAATTTAAAAAATTCAACTGCCCTTCTTTAAAATTCTTCAGTGGCATTATAACCATCTGCAATATCAAGTGCTTAGTACTGCAGTTATAGGGTTCTTCACAATTATTTCCAACCAACTCCTATCACATATTTCCAAGTGTTACCTAACTAGAATTACCTAAACTTCTACTTTAGTTCATGGCTGTTCCCCGTAATTAAAATGTTCCCCGTAATTAAAATGTTCCCCGTAATTAAAATGTTCCCTTATGCCCTTTTCTGGATAAATATCTCTTTCAAAGATCAGCTCCAACATGATTTTTATAAAAAGCCCTAACTACTCCTAGTCATAGTTTCTCTGTGACCCGATGATTCTGTGCATTCACCTTTGATATGAGCTGTTATTTTCATACTGAACCTTGTTTTCTTGTCCCATTAGTTCTTAGGTGCAGAACTGTATTTGTATTGCTAATATAGTACCTGTTACAAGCAATTGCTAATAAATGTGCTAATAAATGAATGCCAGGCTTGAGCAAAACTGTGGAAAAATTAGTATAATATGTATTCCCTACTCTACAGACACTTTCAGATTTGAGTAGATGGAACACACTTTGAGCTCTTGTCTTATCCAACTTCTATCCCTCTCTTTATATTATCATATTCTTTTCTACATAATCTCCACAGAAGTGTAGCTGTGGGCAAGTAATATTTAAATACTGCATGACTCTACAAAGATTTTTATCAAAGAGTTTTAAGTATTTTCTTGTGTTTATTTAAAAGATTATCAGGCGCCTGGGTGGCTCAGTGTGTTAAAGCCTCTGCCTTCGGCTCAGGTCATGATCCCAGAGTCCTGGGATCGAGCCCCGCATCGGGCTCTCTGCTCAGCAGGGAGCCTGCTTCCTCCTCTCTCTCTCTGCCTACTTGTAATTTCTGTCTTTCAAATAAATGAATAAAATCTTTAAAAAAAAAAAAGATTATCAATAGACTAGTAAAGAATGTTTTCTAATTGATCTGTCTGCACAGTTAGCAATTGCCTGAATCACTGTTAACAGTCTCAGCTTTTACCATTTCCATCCTTAAAAACATAGCTGAAAGTTCATCTCAAAACAGAACTAAAAAAATCAAAAGCCAAAAAACCCAGCCAACCTAGTTGTGTTATTTTAACCTACACAACTTTTTAATAGGCACTTGGTTATGAATCAACTTGTACATATGCATACTTTAAAAAACTTATTGAAGAATAAAAAAATACCTACAGAAAAAATAAAATGCCCACAGAAAATGGAGCTATATGTAACTCCATGAATGGTCACATTACACACAGAATGCTTCTGTGACTTCCCTTGAGACAAGAAGACAATGAGGAAGGAACTGCTTCTTCCAGACTATAAATCCGAGTTTATAAAAAGTAAAAATCATGAACTTACTCTTCCACTCAGTCAACAAATGTTTATGAGCACCTAACTTGTGCAAGGTACCCTTCTAACTGCTAGTGACACAGCAGTACAAAGAGTCCCTGTTCAGAGTGCTATTTAAAAAGGAACAGAAGCCATGGACAAAAATGGCACAGGAGAGGGTGGCAGGCAGTGCTACTCTATATGGGGAGGACAGGGAAGACCTGCAATATGGATATAGTTAAGCAGAGATCTAAACTGCTTACAGTCTGGGGGAAGAACATTCCAGGCAGAGGGAATAGCCAGTGCTGTTTATCACCAAAACATGAGTCACAGCTAATTAAAATCTCATTGAGTAAAATCAGGTAAGACTTTAGGCTGATGTTTTCCTTTGCTTTAGCATATCTCCTGATATGTACAAAATGCTATGAATAAATCTACTCTATATATTGCATACTGATAAAAATGTATAGACACACACACACAAAGACACACACACACAAAATGTAGACACCACTCTTGCTTTTCAGAAATTGTCAACACCAGTAATAAGATGCATTTTATTCATAGAAGAATCACATATATTTACTAAATATGGGTAGAAATGGATTAGAAGGAAAAAAACATGATTTGACCTATCCTGACAGGACAGGACAATCTGAGCTCCCCTACCCTACTTTAAATTATCAGTGTAGATAGTTTGTAATTAAAATTACTGCCATTCAGGTGTGAATGACAACTCTAACAATTTGAGCTAATGGCAAAACCTCAAACTTAGAAAAATCATCTTTATGCAATTTTTCAATGCAGCCTGAGTTTTAGAAAATGGAAGTGACCCAAGGCAGTTATTTCCCTTCTCTTACTTTACTCATCTAGAAAATGAGAAAGATAATCTAGAGTGTCTTGAGGAATCAAAGAGATCATGCATATAAAGTGTATAAAAATATCATATGACTTCACTCATATGTGGAATTTAAGAAAAAAAACATATATATAGGGGAAGGGAAGGAAAATAAGATAAAACAGAAAGGGAGACAAACTATAAGACACTTCTAACTCTAGGAAATAAACGGCCGCTGGAGGGGAGGCAGGTGCAGGGGATGGGGTAACTGGGTGATGGACATTATGGAGGACACTCGATGTATGCATACATACATACACTGGGTGTATGCAACTGATAAATCACTAAGTTCTACTTCTGACACTTATAATACACTATATGCTAATTAAATTGAATTTAAGTAAAAAATTTAAAAATACATCAGTTAACATTAGAAATAGCTGAAACTCAAAAGCCCTTAAAACAAAACAACAGTTTATTAAGAATCCCACTTTACTCAGAAGATTTAGTATACCTGTTCTAAAATCTGTCAGAGGAGGAAATGTCTCCACATTCTTATTAAACCTCCGCAGTGCTTCATTAAGGCTCTCAGACTCAGATTCCCAGCTGATTCCACTGTCTTCTGTATCACTATGCTGGTTAAACAGATTACAACTTTCTACAGAATCAAGGCAAATATACACCTAAGGGGGGGGGAAGGGAAGGAAAAAAAAACCTTTCAAATTCTGTAATGTTTAATATTCATTTATATGGAAAAATTACTGTGGTAGTTTCTAACAATGGCCCCATGATACCTGTACAGTTCCCCTCCCACATGATACCAGAGTTGATCTTTGTGACCAAAAGATAATGACATATGTGATGATATATGACTGCTGAGACCACATCATCAAAGACACATGGCCTCTGTCTTGGTGGTATGCTCTTTCTACAACTGTTCTCTCTCAGAGAAGCATGTAGCCATGTTCTTAGCAGACCGGGGGGAGGCCCACAGGGCCAAGAACTGAGCCTTCCAGGTAACGTCCATGGGAGTCTTTTTGGAAGTGGGTCTTGCAGCGTACCCCCCCCCCCGCCCCCCACTATCTTGGCTGAACACCTGTCAGTGAGAGATCCTAAGCCAGCACTTAATTAGCTAGCTCCTGGATTTCTGACTCTCTCATATGTGTTTTAAGCTGCTAAGTTTGGGGTAATTTGTTATGCAGTAATAAATAACTAATATGAAAAGAAATCATTATAAAAACCAACAGAGTTGTAAACTGCTATCTTCCTTAATGGAATTAGCAAATTTTCCTATGAAAGAATGGTCTAATATGTAAAACAGCTGAAGGAACTGCCTGTTCTACTTAATTTGCCACTTTATTCTTCTTTCTTGTTAGGCAAGGACATATAATTGAATTTTCTTTACGGCACTTATTTATTCAATCAATATTTATTGAGTGACTACTATATATTAGGCAATATTCTGGATCCTGGGGACACATGTGTGACCAAAAGGGGCAAAACTCCCAGTCTTCATGTGGTTACATTCTAATAGGGAGAAGCAGACAAACATGGTAAGAAAATGTATTAGAAGGTGATAAATGGCATGGAAAAACAGAGCAGAATAAAGAGTATCTAGAGTTCAGTGTAGGAAGAGGATAAGGAAATGAGATGTTTAACATTTCAAAGATGGAAACAGTTCTGCCTTAAAAATTTAATACTGACATAAATAGACTAAAGCAACACAAAACTTGAAACCCAGCAAGTGCTTAAGAAACACTTGCTTTATTAACAAATGTCTGAAGAGGAAATTGAACAGTTGGCACACTGGAGGTCAACTATTTAAAATCAGAAAGATGGGCGCCTGGGTGGCTCAGTGGGTTAAGCCACTGTCTTCGGCTCAGGTCATGATCTCAGGGTCCTGGGATCGAGTCCCGTATCGGGCTCTCTGCTCAGCAGGGAGCCTGCTTCCCTCTCTTTCTCTCTGCCTGTCTGTCTACTTGTGATCTCTCTCTCTGTCAAATAAATAAATAAATAATAAAATCTTAAAAAAAAAAAAAAGAATATTAAAGGGGACTCTTTGAGTGGGGAAAAAAAAGACCCAAAGCAACAAAGACTAGAAATGAAAGAAAACATCACCACAAACACCAACTTTACAGGTAACACAATGGCACTAAATTCCTATCAATCATTACTCCAAATGTAAATAGACTCAATGTTCCAATCAAAAGACTCAGGGCATCAGAACGGATTAAAAAACAAGACCCATCGATATGTTGCCTATAAGAGACTCATTTTAGACTTAAAGATACTTGTAGATGGAAAACGAGAGGATGAAGAAACATCTATCATAATAACACATGCCAAAAGAAAGCTGGAGTAACCATACTTATATTAGTCAAACTAGATTTTAAACCACAAACTGTAACAGATGTAAACGGGCACTATGTCATACTTAAGTGGTCTATCCAACAAGAAGACCTAACAATTACAAATATTTATGCCCTCACCTTGGGAGCACCCAAACATATAAATCAATTAACAATAAGCAAAGAAACTCATTGATGATAACACAATAATAGAAGAAGGCTTTAATACCACCACTTACTGCAATGGACAGATCATCTAAGCAGAAAATCAACAAGGAAACAAGGCTTTGAATGACACACTGGACCAGGTGGACTTAACAGACATATTCTGAATACATCAGCAGAATACACATTCTTTTTGAGTGCACATGGGACATTCTCCAGAATAGATCACCCACAGGGTCACAAATCACCCTTCGACAAGTACAAAAAGATCGAGGTCATACCATGCATAACAATATGAAACTTGAAGTTAACCACAAGAAAAAAATATGGGTGTTTATGCAAATAACGACTCATGGAACACTACATCAAAAACTAATGATGTACTGTATGGTGACTAACATAATGAAAAAAAAGGAAAAATATGGAAAGATCATAAATACATGGAGATTAAAGAACATCCTTCTGAAGAATAAACTGGTTAAACAGGAAATTAAAAAATAAAAAAATAAATGGAAGCAAATAAAATGAACACATGGTAGTCTAAAACCTTTGGGATGCAGCAAAAGTGATCTTAAAAGGAAGTACACTGCAATACGAATCTATATCAAGAAGCAAGAAAAATTTCAAATGAAAAACCTAACTTTACACCTCAGGGAGGGAGAAAAGGAACAGCAAATCTAAGGCCAATAGAAGAAGGGAAATAATTAAGATCAGAACAGAAATAAATGATATAGAAACAAAAAACCCAGTAGAACAGATCAACAAAACTAAGAGCTGGTTCACTGAAAGAATTAAAATTTATAAAAACCTGGTTCACTGAAAGAATTAAAATTTATAAAAACCTAGCCAGACTTATTAAAAAGGAAAGAGAAAGACCTAAATAAATAAAATAATGAATGAAAGAGGACACATCACAACTACAGAACTACAAATAATTATAAGAAGAATAATTATAAGAATACAAGAATATTATGAGGAAGAGGAGTCAAGATGGCAGAGGAGTAGCAGGCTGAGACGACATGAGGTCGCAGGAAACCAGCTAGATAGTTTATCAAACCATTCTGAAGACCTACAATCCAACAGGAGATCGAAGAGAAGAACAGCAATTCTAGAAACAGAAAATCGACCACTTTCTGAAAGGTAGGACCTGCAGAGAAGTGAATCCAAAGCGAAAAGAAGATAGACCGCAGGGAGAGGGCCAGCTCCTGGCAAGCAGCAGAGCAATGGAGCACAAAATTAGAACGTTTACAAGTCTGCTCCACTGAGGGACATCGTTCCAGAGGCTAAGCCAGGGTGGAGCCAGGGACAGCGTGGTCTCAGGTCTCGCGGGGTCACAGAAGGATCGGGGGTGTCAGTGTCATAGAGCTTGCAGGTACTAGAGCCGGGAAGCCAGCTACAGAGACAGAGCTAAGGAGTGAGCTCTCAACTCAGGGTTACCTTAAACTGTGATCTGTGGCACAGTTAGGCCACTGCCCTTTGAGCAGGGACCCCAAAAATGGCAGATCCCAGGAGATTCCCCCCAGGAAGAGCGGCCAGGATCTCCTGTGTTTGGAGATTCCAGGTGGGGCCGTGTGCCAGAGACAGACGATCACAGGCTGGGTGAGCTCAGAGTATGGCTGGAGACCAGGGAGATGGGAGTGATTGAGCGCTTTTCTCTGAGGGCGCTCTGAGGAGTGGGGCTCCGAGCTCTCGGCTCCTCTGCGCCGGAGACTGGGAGGCCGCCATTTTCATTCCCGTCCTTCAGAACTCTATGGAAAGTGTTCAAGGAACAAAAGCTCCGAGAGCAAACCAGAGCAGATTACTTAGCCTGGCCCCTGGCAAGCGTGATGCAATTCTGCCTCGGGCAAAGACATTTGAGAATAAGTACAAAAGGCCCCAACCCCAGAAGATGAGCAAGAAATCCAGCGAAGAACAAGTTCACTTATCATGGAGAACAGCAGAATTCCAGAGGAGAAGGCAAAGCATGGAATTCATGGCTTTCTCCCCATGATTCTCTAGTCTTGCAAAGATAACTAATTAAAAAAAATTTTTCTTATTCTAATTTTTTATACTTTTACTCTTTCCTCTTTTAATGTTTTTTAACTAGTTTATCTTAACAATACCTTTCATTAAAAAAAATCTTTTTGAACCTTCATTATTATAGTAATATTTTATCCTTCATTGTATCTAACTTTACTTTTTGTATACACATAGGGTTTTTTCCTTCTAAAAAATTTTAGGATACAACTTCTTCTAATAGATCAAAATATACCCTAAATCTAGCACAGGGCTTTTTCTAGGCTCCAGCCTCAGCAAATTCTCTACACTTTCCTTTGCTTTCTTTTCCCAACCAACTTATCAACTCTTTTAAGAATTTTAAAAAATTTTTCATCTTTATACTCATATTCCATCCCTTGATCATGTTTACCCTTATTTGTGTGTGTGTGTGTGTGTGTGTGTGTGTATGGTTTTTTTTTTTATTTCTTTAAAATTTTGAGAGGTAATTTCTTCTAAGAGACCAAAATACTCCCCAAATTAAGTGGGTGGCTCTGTTCTACTCACCAGTCTAATATATATATAATATATATATATATATTTTTCTTTTTATTTTAATTTTTCTTTGAACTTTTTACCCCCATTTCCCTCCCCCCATGATTTGGTTAACGCACATTTTCCTGGGGTCTTTGACACCCTTCTAGTATTTTATTCTCTCCTTCATATACTCTTATCTGGATAAAACGACAAGCCAGAAAAACTCACCACAAAAGAAAGAACAAGAGGCAGTACCGAAGACTAGGGACCTAATCAATAAGGACATTGGTAATATGTCAGATCGAGAGTTCAGAATGATAATTCCCAAGGTGCTAGCTGGGCTCAAAAAAGGCATGGAAGATATTAGAGAAACCCTGTCTGGAGAAATAAAAGCCCTTTCTGGAGAAATAAAAGAAATAAAATCTAATCAACTTGAAATAAAAATAGCTATTAATGAGGTGCAATAAAAAATGGAGGCTCTTACTGCTAGGATAAATGAGGCAGAAGAGAGAATTAGTGATATATAAGATAAAATCGTAGAGAATAAAGAAGCTGAGCAAAAGAGAGACAAACAACTACTGGACTGCGAGGGGAGAATTCGAGAGACAAGTGATAGCATAAGACGAAACAATATTAGAATAATTGGGATCCCAGAGGAAGAAGAGAGAAGGGGGCTGAAGGTATCCTGGATATAATTATTGTAGAGAATTTCCCTCATATGGCAAAGGGAACAAGCATCAAAATCCAGGAGGCACAGAGATTCCCCATGAAAATCAATAAAAATAGGTCCACACCCTGTCATCTTACAGTAAAACTTACAAGTCTTAGTGACAAAGAGAAAATCCTGAAAGCAGCTTGGGACAAGAAGTCTGTAACATACAATGGTAGAAATATTACACTGGCAGCAGACTTATCCACAGAGACCTGGCAGGCCAGAAAGAACTGGCATGATATATTCAGAGCACTAAATGAGAAAAATATGCAGCCAAGAATACTATATCCAGTAGGATGTCATTGAAAATAGAAGGAGAGATCGAAAGCTTCCAGGACAAACAAAAACTAAAAGAATTTGCCGACACCAAACCACCCACACAGGAAATATTGAAAGGGGTCCTCTAAGCGAAGAGAGAGTCTAAGAGCAGTAGAGCAGAAAGGAAGAGAGACAATATACAGTAACAGTCACCTTACAGGCAATACAATGGCACTAAATTCACATCTTTCAGGAGTTATCTTGAACGTAAATGGGCTAAATGCCCCAATCAAAAGACAAAGGGTATCAGAATGAATAAAAAACCAAAACCTATCGATATGCTGTCTACAAGAAACTCATTTTAGACCCAACGACACCTCCAGATTTAAAGTGAGGGGGTGGAAAACAATTTACCATGCTAATGGGCATCAGAAGAAAGCTGGGGTGGCAATCCTTATATCAGATAAAGTAGATTTTAAGCCAAAGACTACAATAAGAGATGAGAAAGGACACTGTATCATACTCAAAGGGCCTGTCCAACAAGAAGAGCTAACAATTTTAAATATCTATGCTCCTAACATGGGAGCAGCCAGCTATATAGACCAATTAATAACAAAATCAAAGAAACACATCGACAATAATAGAATAATAGTAGGGGACTTTAACACCCCCCTCACTGAAATGGACAGACCATCCAAGCAAAAGCTCAACAAGGAAATAAAGGCCTTAAATGACACACTGGACCAGATGGACATCACAGACATATTCAGAACATTCCATCCCAAAGCAACAGAATACACATTCTTCACTGGTGCACAAGGAACATTCTCCGGAATAGATCACATCCTGGGTCACAAATCAGGTCTCAACCAGTACCAAAAGACTGGGATCATTGCCTGCATATTTTCAGACCACAATGCTCTGAAGCTAGAACTTAGTCACAAGAGGAAATTTGGAAAGAACCCAAATACATGGAGGCTAAAGAACAGCCTTGAAAGAATGAATGGGTAAACCAGGATATTAAAGAGGAACTGAAAAAATTTCAGGGAAACAAATGATAATGAACATACAACGGTTCAAAATCTGTGGGACACAGCAAAGGCAGTCCTGAGAGGAAAATATATAGTGATACAAGCCTTTCTCAAGAAACAAGAAAGGTCTCGGGCACCTGGGTGGCTCAGTGGTTTAAGCCTCTGCCTTCGGCTCAGGTCATGATCCCAGGGTCCTGGGATCGAGTCCCGCATCGGGCTCTCTGCTTGGCGGGGAGCCTGCTTCCTCCTCTCTCTCTCTCTCTGCTTGCCTCTCTGCCTACTTGTGATCTCTCTCTGTCAAATAAATAAATAAAAAAAAAATCTTTAAAAAAAAAAAAGAAACAAGAAAGGTCTCAAATACACAACCCAACCCTACACCTAAAGGAGCTGGAGAAAGAACAAGAAAGAAACCCTAAACCCAGCAGGAGAAGAGAAATCATAAAGATCAGAGCAGAAATCAATGAAATAGAAACCAAAAGAACACCAGAACAAATCAACAAAACTAGGAGCTTGTTCTTTGAATGAATTAATCAGATTGATAAACCCCTGGCCAGACTTCTCAAAAAGAAAACAGAAAGGACCCAAATAAATAAAATCATGAATGAAAGAGGAGAGATCACAACCAACACCACAGAAATACAAACAATTATAAGAACAAATTATGAGCATCTATACGCTAACAAATTTGACAATCTGGAAGAAATGGATGCATTCCTAGATACATACAAACTACCAAAACCGAACCAGGAAGAAACAGAAAACCTGCACAGACCCATAACCAGCAAGATTGAAGCAGTCATCAAAAATCTCCCAACAGGGACGCCTGGGTGGCTCAGTTGGTTAAGCGGCTGCCTTCGGCTCAGGTCATGATCCCAGCGTTCTGGGATCGAGTCCCATGTCCTGGGATCGAGTCCTACATCGGGCTCCCTGCTCAGCGGGAAGCCTGCTTCTCTCTCCGTCTCTGCCTGCCACTCTGTCTGCCTGTGCTCACTCTCGCTCTCTCTCTCTCTGACAAATAAATAAATAAAATCTTTAAAAAAAAAAAAAATCTCCCAACAAACAAGAGCCCAGGGCCAGATGGCTTCCCAGGGGAATTCTACCGAACATTTAAAGAATTAACAGCTATTCTCCTGAAACTGTTCTAAAAAATAGAAATGGAAGGAAAACTGCCAGACTCATTTTATGAGGCCAGCATTACCTTGATCTCCAAACCAGACAAAGACCCATCAAAAAGGAGAATTACAGGGGCGCCTGGGTGGCTCAGTGGGTTAAAGCCTATGCCTTCGGCTCAGGTCATGATCCCAGGGTCCTGGGTTGGAGCCCCACATCGGGCTTTCTGCTCTGCAGGGAGCCTGCTTCCTCCTCTCTCTCTGCCTGCCTCTCTGCCTAGTTGTGATTTCTCTCTGTCAAATAAATAAAATATATATATATTAAAAAAAGGAGAATTACAGACCAATATCCTTGAACACAGATGCGAAAATTCTCACCAAAATACTAGCCAATAGGATCCAACAGTCCGTTAAAAGGATCATTCACCACGAGCAAGTGGGCTGCAAGGTTGGTTCAACATCCGCAAATCAATCAATGTGATACAATACATTAATAAAAGAAAGAACAAGAACCATATGATACTCTCAATAGATGCTGAAAAAGCATTTGACAAAGTACAGCATCCTTTCTTGATCAAAACTCTTCAAAGTGTAGGGATATCATCAAAGCCATTTATGAAAAACCCACGGTGAATACCATTCTCAATGGAGAAAAACTGAGAGCTTTTCCACTAAGGTCGGGAACACGGCATCGATGTCCATTATCACCACTGCTATTCAACATAGTACTAGAAGTCCTAGCCTCGGTAATCAGACAACAAAAGAAATTAAAGGCATCCAAATCAGCAAAGAAGAAGTCAAACTCTCACTCTTTGCAGATGATATGATACTATATGTGGAAAACCCAAAAGACTCCACTCCAAATCTGCTAGAACTTGTACGGGAATTGAGAATAGTGTCAGGATATAAAATCAATGTGCAGAAATCAGTTGCATTTCTATACACCAACAACAAGACAGAAGAAAGAGAAATTAAGGAGTCAATCCCATTTACAATTGCACCTAAAACCGTAAGATACCTAGGAATAAACCTAACCAACGAGGCAAAGAATCTGTACTCAGAAAACTATAAAGTACTCATGAAAGAGACTGAGGAAGACACAAAGAAACGAAAAAATGTTCCATGCTCATGGACTGGAAGAACATATATTGTGAAAATGTCTAGGCTACCTAAAGCAATCTACACGTTTAATGCAATCCCTGTCAAAATACCATCCATTTTTTTTTTCTCGAAGAAATGGAATAGATAATCCTAAAATTTGTATGGAACCAGAAAAGACCTCGAATAGCCAGAGGAATGTTGAAAAAGAAAGCCAAAGTTGGTGGCATCACAATTCCAGACTTCAAGCTCTATGACAAAGCGGTCATCCTCAAGACAGTATGCTACTGGCACAAAACAGACTTATGGAACAGAATAGGAAGCCCAGAAATAGACCCTCAACTCTATGGTCAACTAATCTTCGACAAAGCAGGAAAGAATGTCCAGTGGAAAACAGACAGTCTCTTCAACAAATGGTGTTGGGAAAATTGGACAGCCGCAGGCAGAAAAATGAAACTGGACCATTTCCTTACACTGCACACAAAAACAGAATCAAAATGGATGAAGACCCTCAATGTGAGAAAGGAATCCATCAAAATCCTTGAGGAGAACACAGGCAGCAACCTCTTCGACCTCAGCCGCAGCAACTTCCTCCTAGGAACATCGCCAAAGGCAAGGGAAGCAAGGGCAAAAATGAACTACTGGGATTTCATCAAGATCAAAAGCTTTTGCACAGCAAAGGAGACAGTCAACAAAACCAAAAGACAACTGACAGAATGGGAGAAGAGATTCACAAATGACACATGAGATAAAGGGCTAGTATGCAAAATCTATAAAGAACTCATCAACTCAACACCCAAAGAACAAATAATCCAATTCAGAAATGGGCAGAAGACATGAACGGATATTTCTGCAAAGAAGACATCCAGGTGGCCAACAGACAGAGGAAAGTGCTCCACATCACTCGGCTTCAGGGAAATACGAATCAAAACCACAATGAGATACCACCTCACACCAGTCAGAATGGCTAAAGTTAACAAGTCAGGAAATGACAGATGCTGTTGAGGATGCAGAGAAAGGCAGTTGGTGGGAATGCGAGCTGGTGCAACCACTCTGGAAAACAACATGGAGGTACCTCAAAAAGTTGATAATAGAGCTACCCTATGACTCAGCAATTGCACCACTGGGTATTTACCCTAAAGATACAAATGCAGTGATCCAAAGGGGCACATGCACCCGAATGTTTATAGCAGCAATGTCCACAATAGCCAAACTATGTTAAGAACCTAGATGTCCATCAACAGATGAATGGATAAAGAAGATGTGGTGTATATATACAACAGAATACTATGCAGCCATCAAAAGAAATGAAATCTTGCCATTTGTGACGATGTGGATGGAACTAGAGGGTATTATGATCAGTGAAATAAGTCAATAAGAAAAAGACAATTATCATATCATCTCCCTAATATGAGGAATTTGAGAGGCAATGTGGCGGGTTTGGGGGATAGGGAAGGAAAAAATGAAACAAGATGGGATCAGGAGGGAGACAAACTGTAAGAGACTCTTTATCTCACAAAACAAACTGAGGGTTGCTGGGAGGGGGGGGGATAGGGAGAAGGTGGTTGGTTTATAGATATTGGGGAATGTATGTGCTATGGTGAGTGCTGTAAAGTGCGTAAACCTGGCGATTCACTGTTCTTTACCCCTGGCGCTAATAATACATTATATGTTAATATAATAAAAAGAATATAAGATTATGAAAAATCATATGCTAAAAAACTGGGAATTCTGGAAGAAATGGATAAATTCCTATAAACATAGAAATGACCAATACTAAAAAAGGAAGAAATAAACAATTTGAATAAACCCATACCAGAAAAGAAATTAAATCAGTAATAAAAATTCCTCTAACAAAGCCAAGTCCAGGACCAGATGGTTTCACAGGGGAATTCTATCAGACATTTAAAGGAGAGTTGATAACTATTCTTCTCAAAGTGTTCCAAAACACAGAAGTGGAAGGAAAACTTCCAATCTTCTTTCACGAGTCCAGCATTACCTTGATTCTAAAACCAAAGATCCCACTAAACAGGAGAATTCAGGCCAATATCCCTGATGAACATGGATGCAGTAATTCTCAACAAGATACCAGCAAACTGAATCCAACATTACATTAAAATAATTATTCACCACAATCAAGTGGTATTTATTCCTGGGCTACAGGCATGGTTCAATATTTGCAAATCAATGTGATATACCACATAAAAGAAAGGATAAGAACCACATGATTCTCTCAAAAGAGGCAGCAAAAGCGTTTGACAAAATATAGCATAGTTTCTTGATGAAAACCCTCAAAAAGGATAGGTGGAACATACCTCAACATCATAAAGGCCATATACAAAGGAACCACAGCTAATTTCACCCTCAATGGGAGAAAACTGAGAGCTTTTCCTCTACTATCAGGAAAAAGACAGGGATGTCCACTCTCAGGATTACTATTTAACATAGTACTGGAAGTCTCAGCCTCAGGAATCAGACAACAAAAACAAATAAAATGCATCCAGGGTTGCCACCCTGATATGTCCATTAAGCATCTGTGTTTGACTCAGGCCATGATCCAGGGTCCTGGGACTGAGCCCCATGTCCTGTTCCCTGCTCATTGGGGAATCTCTTTCTCCCTCTCCCTCTGCCCATCCCCTCCTCTCGTGCTCCCTTTCTAATTATGCTCTCTCTCTCTAATAAATAAAAATTTATTAAAAAATAGAAAAATTAAAGAGGGCACATATTGCATGGAGCACTGGGTGTGGTACATAAACAATGAATCTTGGAACACTGAAAAAAAAGGCATCCAAACTGGCAAAGAAGTAGTCAGAGTTTCACAATTTGCAGACATGATCCTCTATGTAGAAAACCTTGAAAGAGTCCACCAAAAAATTGCTAAAACTAATATATGAATTCAGCAAAGCAGCAGGATATATAATCAATGTACAGAAATCTGTTTCATTTCCATACACCAATAATGAAGCAGCAGAAAAAGAAATCAATGAATCGATCCCATTTATAACTGCACCAACCCATAAGGTACCTAGGAATAACCCTAACCAAAGAAGTAAAAGAATTACTTTGAAAACTACAGAATGCTTATGGAAGAAACTGAAGTTGACACAAAGAAATGGGAAAAACATTCCATGCTCATGGATTGAAAGAGTAAATGTAGTTAAAATGTCTAAGCTACCCAAAGCAATCTACACATTCAACGCAGAATACCACCAGAATTTTTCAGAGCTAGAACAAACAGTCCTAAAATTTGTATGGAACCACAAGAGACCCCCAATAGCCAAAGCAATTCTGAAAAAGAAAACCAAAGCCTGAGGCATCATGTGTCCAGACTTCAAACTCTATTATAAAGCTGTAGTCATCAAGACAGTATGGTACTGGCACAAAAACAGACATGTAGGTCAATAGAACAGAACAGAAAACCCAGAAATGGACCCACAAGTGTATGGCCAACTAATACTTGACAAAGCAGGAGAGTATATCCAATGGAAAAAAGACAGTCTCTTCAACAAATGGTATTGGGAAAATTGGACACCCATATGCTGAAGAATGAAAGAGGCCCACTTTCTTACACCATACACAAGAATGAATTAAAAATGGATGAAAGGCCTAAATGTGAGACAGGAAACCATCAAGATCCTAGAGCATTACAAAGGCAGCAATCTCTCTGACCTTAGCCACAGCAAATTCTTAACTAGACACATATCTGGTGACAGGGGAACAAAAGCGAAAATGAACTACTGGGACTTCATCAAGATAAAAAGCTTCTGCACAGTGAAGGAAATGATCAACAAACCTAAAAGGCAGCCTACAGAATGGGAGAAGATATTTGTAAATGACATCTGACGAAGGGTTAGTATCTAAAATCTATAAAGAACTTATCAAACTCAACACTCCAAAAATAAATAATCCAGTTAAGAAATGGGCAGAGACATTAACAAGTATTTTTCCAAAGAAGACATCCAGATGGCTAACAGGAGCATGAAAAGAGGCTCAACATCACTCTTTATCAGGAAAATACAAATCAAAACCATGATGAGATATAACCTCATGCCTGTTAGAATGGGTAAAATTAACAACACAGGAAACAACAGATTTTGGCGAGGATGCAGAGAAAGGGGAAACCTCTTACTCTGCTGGTGAGAAGGCAAACTGGTGCAGCCACTCTGGAAAACAGTATGGATGTTTCTCACAAAGCTAAAAGTAGAACTACCTTAGGATCCAGCAATTGCACTGTTATTTATCCAAAGGATAAAAATACAGATTTGAGTATATGCACTCTGATGTTTACAGCAGCATTATCAACAACAGCCAAACTATGAAGAATGCCCAAATGTCCACTGACTGATGAATGGATAATAAGATATGGTATATATTTATAATGGAATATTACTCAGTCATCAAAAAGAATGAAATCTTGCCATTTGCAACAACATGGATGGAGCTAGAGTGTATTATGCTAAGTGAAATAAGTCAGTCAGAGAAAGACAAATACACGATTTCACTCAAATGTGGAATTTAAGAAACCAAACATATGAACATAGGGGAAGGGAAAAAATTGAGTGAGGCAAGCAAACTATAAGAGACTCTTAACTATAGAGAACAAACTGACAGTTGATGGCAGGGGATGGGATAAATGCGTGATGTAAGTATTAAGGAGGGTACTTGTTATGATGACCACTGGGTGTTATATCTAAGTGATGAATCACTAAATTCTAAATTCTACTCCCCGAACCAATATTATACTACATGTTAATTAATTAGAATTTAATGAAATTTGAAAAAAAGGAGGATGTAAGCATAAAGAGTCAAACCTAGAGTTTAAGATCAAGATTTCCTTTTATATTTTCAATCAGCAACTAATCATTTAGATTACATACTTCATTAGGTGAGACAACGTGCTTAACTTGAACAGCATAGAGTTCTTCTGGGGGAGGCAGAGATGAAGGCAAATATGGTGGTAAAATAGGAGTCTCTGTTTCAGACAAAAGCAATTCCTAAAGCACCACAAATAAATTCAAATTTCAGAATGACTATTACAGAAATCCAGTACATTATTAAAATTTAATAAAACTCATTATGTTGCCAATTTATTTTCAATTAGCAGAAAGCAAACTCTCTTAGATAATGGATACCACAAAATGATTCTGTTTCAGTAGGACCAAAATGTGACTAAAGACCTTTAACACTCTTTTGTTCCCCCCAAAAAATTTGTGTTAAAACACTCATATAAATATCTGTTTATGTATACATACTTACCTATACACATAAAACTCCAGAAGAATGGCTATCAAAGAGCTAACAGTAATTGCCACTCAATTATTTGAGGTATAGAAGGGGGTACATTTTTCTATTCACATCCATTTATTTTTAGAGTAAGTACATATTTTACAGTAAAGACTAAAGTAATATGGGGCATCTCGGTGGCTCAGTTGGTTAAGAAAATGCCTTCAGCTTGGGTTATGATCCCATGGGACCGAGTGCCACACTGGATTCCTTGCTCCCGCAAGAGCCTGCTTCCTCCTCTCCCTCAGTTTGTGTCTCCTTTTCCCTCTGCCTGCCACTACCCCTGCTTGTGCTCTGTCAAATAAATAAATAAAGCCTTAAAAAAAACTAAAATAATATAAGAAATGCCAAAAGAAGATTTAAGTTAAAATCATCAAAAAAATTGTGCTCTCTTTAAACTCTGAAAAAAAAATAATAAAAAGTTAGGTGATTCCCAAGAGGAATCTGGCAGTTAGCAGTTGTTAAAAACAAAAATATAAAAATGTGGGTGGTATTTAAGAAAGTTTTAAGAGCTTAAATATTGTAATTAGCATAAAAAGTAAAATGATCACATTCAAACTAGATTTATTACTATTTACATTTCCAAACTGGTGACAAAACAGAACAAAACCAGTAGCATTCAGTGAACACTGATTACCAACTCCTGTATTACTGATTTGTTACAAAGCACTTTATAATACATTTGTTATTTTTATAATCACAGAAATAAAATTCCACTTATAAATAATTGGAACTTTCATTAAAACTCTTACTGCCTGCACCAAAAAGCACAAGTGGAAAAAAGAAATCATATGACTAGACTTCACCAAGATTAAAAACTTTGGCGCTTTAGGGGCATCTGGCTGGCTCAGTTGGTTTTAAGTGTCTGCCTTTGGCTCAGGTCATGATCTCAGGGTCCTGTTCAGCCAGGAGTTCACTTCTCCCTCTCTCTTTGCCTCTCTGTCCCATTTGTGCTCACTCTTTCTCTTTCTCTAGTAAATAAATAAAATCTTAAAAAGAAAACCCTAGAACTTTGGTATTTTAAAGGATACTGATAACAAAGTATAAAGACAACTCATAGGGGGCGCCTGGGTGGTTCAGTGGGTTAAAGCCTCTGCCTTTCGCTCAGGTCATGATCCCAGGGTCCTGGGATCGAGCCCCGCATCGGGCTCTCTGCTTGGCGGGGAGCCTGCTTCCTCCTCTCTCTCTCTCTGCCTGCCTCTCTGCCTACTTGTGATCTCTATCTGTCAAATAAATAAAATCTTTAAAAAAAAAAAAGACAACTCATAGAATGGAAGAAAATATCTGCAAATATGTATCTGATAAGGGACTTATATATAGAATATGTAAAGAACTCTTACAGTTCCACAAAATCAACCCAACTAAAAATGGGCAGAGGAATTAATTATTTTTTACTTTTATTTTCCATTTTTTTCCTGGTATTATTGAGATATAATTCACACATAACATTGTATTAGTGCAAGGTATACAACATAATGATTTTAGTATATGTATATAACTGTAAAATGAACACCACAAGTTTAGCTAACATCAATCATTTTCTGATGAAAACATTTTCTGATGAAAACATTAAAGATCTACTCTCTTAGCAACTTTCAAATATACAATACAGTGTTAACTATAATCATCATGTTGTATATTACATCCCCAGGACTTTGGAAGTTTGCATCTTTTGATTGCCTTCACCCATTTCCCCCATCCCCTCATCCCTGGCAACCACCAATATTTTCTCTGTATTTGAGTTCAGTTTTTAAGATTCCACATATTACTGAGATCATATAGTATTTGACTTACTTCACTTTGCATAGTACTTTCAAGGTCCATCCATGTTGCCACAAAAGGCAGGATTTCCTTTTTATGGCTGAAAAGAACACTATTTCATTGTGTAAAGATATGTATATGTGTATGTGTATAACATACACCCACACCCCACATCTTTATCCATTCATCCACTGATGGACACAGGCTGTTTCCATGTCTTGCTATTGTAAATAATGCTGCAATAGACATATGGGTGCAGTTACTTCTTTAAGATAGTGATTTTGTTTCCTTTGGATATATACTTAGAAGTGAAATTGAGAAGGGTAATTCTAATTTTAATTTTTTGAGGAACCTCCATATTGTTTTCCATAATGGTTTACCAGTTTACATTCCCTCTACTGGTACACAATGGTTCCCTTTTCTCCACGTCCTTGCCAGCACTTCTTATCTCTCGTCTTTTTGATGACGGTCATTCTAATATATGTAAAGTGATACCACACTGTGCTTTTAAATGTCATTTACCTGATGATTGATGATGCTGAGCACCTTTTCATGTACCTGTTGGCTATCTGTATGTCTTCTTTGAAAAAATGTCTGTTTAGTTCTTCCGCTCACTTTTTAATCAGATTGTTTATTTTTTACTATTGAGCTATATAAGTTCTTTATATATTTTGGATAGTAATGCCTTATCAGATATATGATTTGCAAATATTTCCTCCCATCTGTAGGCCACCTTTTTATTTTGTTGTGCAAAAGCTTCTTGGTTTGAGGTAGTCCCACTTGTTAAATTTTGTTTCTGTTGGCTTTGCTTTTGGTGTCAAATCCTGGGCAAAGTACGTGAACAGAGATTTCTCCAAAGAAAATATATAAATGGACAAAGAGCATATGATATGATGCTCGCCATCACCAGTCATGAGAAAAGCACATCAAAACCACAATGAGGTACAACTCTATACCTATGGGTGAGAAACAAGTCAGATAACAAGTGTTGATAAGGATATGGGAAAAAAATGGAACCTTGTACATTCCTAGTATAAAAGTAAAATGGTGCATCACTTTCGGAGAACAGTCTTATAGTTCCTTAAAATGGTAAATAGCGTCACCATATGACTCAGCAATTCCACTAGTAGGAATTAGGTCCATACCAAAAGAGAAGGAAAAATAGATGTCTACATAAAAACGTGTATGCAGGGGCACCTGGGTGGCTCAGTGGGTTAAAGCCTCTGCCTTCAGCTCAGGTCATGATCTCAGGGTCCTGGGATGGAGCCCCGCATCGGGCTCTTGCTCAGCAGGGAGCCTGCTTCCTCCTCCTCTCTCTCCCTGCCTGCCTCTCTGCCTACTTGTGATCTCTGTCAAATAAATTAAAAAAACAAACAAACAAACAAACAAAAACCGTGTATGCAAATATTCACAGCTTTATTCACAGCTGCAAAAAGATAGAAACCCAACAGATTATCCATCAACAGAGGAATGCATAAATAAAATGTGGTATATCCATACAATGGAGTATTATTCAGCAATAAGAAGGATACATACTACACTACAACATGAATGAAACTTGAAAACATTATTCCAGTTAAAGAAGCCAGTTACAAAGGGCTATGTATTATTATATGATTCCCTTTATTTTATAAAATTTCCAAAATTGGCAAATCCAGAGAGACAGAAGATTAGTTTCCACTGGTTTCCAGGACAGTGGGAAAGGGAAAAATGGGAAGTGACTCCTGTTGGTAAGGAGCTTCTTTTGGGGATGATGAAATGTTGTGGAATTAAATAGCTGTGATAACTGCACAACTCTGACTATACAAAAAAACCACCGTATTGTACAGTTTAAAAAGGTAAATTTTATGTATGTAAATTATATCTCAATAAAGCCATAATAAAAGAAAATGATTACTTCCTGATCTTATATTAGATCCTTTGTACTGATGAAGTGTCCAAAGTTTCCAAAATATTTGGGTTGAAACTTACCTCAAATCTTATTTCCCATCTTTCATCCTCGTACTTTTTATTGTAATCTGCTAGCTTCTGAAATAATATAGTATTGTTAATAAATAAACCACTTCAACTATATAGTATTTTTAAGGCACTTTCATATTTCATCCCCACAAAAACTGGGTGCATGTTCTTGTTGGCATTCATTTAGTTATTTTGTGTTAACTATGGGAAAATCTACTGTTCTAGAGTAATCTTAATAGTGCAATAGTAAGAATCCTCAAATTATGTTAAACACATGTCAATAGTAATTACAGTTAACCTTTGAACACCATGAGGGTTAGGGGTGAAAATCCACATATAACTTTTGACTTCCTGAAAACTTAATTACTAGTAGCATACTGTTGACTGGAAGGCTTACCAATAACAAAAAGTTAATTAACACATATTTCATAAGTTATGTGTATTATATATGTATTCTTAGAATAAAGTAAGCTAGAGGGAAAAAAAGGGTTATTAAGAAAATCATAAGAGAAAATAAATTTACAGTCCTGTAAAAAATCCACATGTAAGTGGACCTAAGCAATTTAAAACTGTGTTGCTCAAGAACCAGCTTCAGTTTATTATGAGAGAGAAGGAATTCTTACGTATTTTTAAAAAATATTCAAACTAAAGAGTACAACTGGAAGGGAGGGAGTTAGTAATCTTTATAAAACCAGTTTAACAGATGGTATACCTTTATACAAATACACATGCATTGCACATCAACACACATACCACACACACCCTTCTGCTCATAAGAAAAAAACTGACAAGAATTACGTGTATAAAGTAATATCACAGTTTCTATGTGAAGAAGAAAGTTTTCTATATTGAACTGAAGATTCAGTGTTTGGTTGTGTACTGTTATGAACAAGAATACTTAAAAACCTAACAAGTAACTGTAAGTCTAGAAATAAAAATACCTTGCTATATAAAATGTTAATGGTATTATTTATGATGAATTCCCCATTTCCATTAAGTATTTATGGCATCTTGCAATGTGAAAACATATCTATAATAGGCTAGTTATGTTTTTAAAAATATTAAGAAACAGTAGCACTGGGAAACTGGAGAGGGCTATATATTGAAATTAAGCTTAAAATCCAGCTCTGAGTTTCCTGTAAAAAGGCAAAATGGAGGAAATGTTATAATGTTAAATAAAAGGAAAAAAGTTATCTCCTGAGAGAATCCTTTTCTGGCAGTGAATTCTATTAGCACTTTATAATTTAAATTTCTATATTCAAACAACATTGGATAACAGATGGCCTTTTCACTAAGTTTAAAGATATGAAACATTAATTGAATCTTAGTGCAACTGAAGTCTTTTAGGATGTTTATAAAGCATGATATATTGCTTTCTCAACAAATAATTTATAATTCTCTATACTTTCTTAATGTATCAGACACATAACTGTACTAAAGACTTGAAGTGTAAGGTGTTATATGACATTTTATCCAGAATTTGTTTTTCTATAGTTTAGATTTTTATAGAAAAATAGCTCACTTACTTCTTTCAATATCTCCTCAGAATGCTCAAAAGTACAATACTTATGGTATGCCATAAAATAAGAAAGTGACATTCCATCAAAATAGAGATGAATAGATAATTTCTCCCATGGGTTTTCAGGTAATTCCTATTTAAGTTCAACAAACAAGATTATTACTATAAAAATAAAGTCTGTTTGAAGATTAAAATTTTAGGGTAGACAAATAAGAAATTAGATTTCTAATGACCACAGTATTACCAGTTTGGCTAGTTGCTCATTTCATAAAATTTTCTTCCTAGTATTTTGGCAGGTTATAAAACAGCAATTCTACTACCATGGTTTCTTTAAAATATGCTTACATGTCCATAAGGTAGAGAGCTTTCTAGTTATTTATAAAAAAAATTACAGTAAGGCAGTGAATTAGGTACTAGAAGGAAGGTATAGATGAATTCAAAACTCACAGTGTTGAACACAAGTTGACAAGCCATAGTCTGTGGACCAAACCTGGCCTGCCACATGTTTTTGTATGGTGTGTGAGCTAAGAAGGATCTTTACATTTTTTTCTTTTACAGTAAACTTTTATTGTATGTATTTGCTTTAGATATGTCATGAATATTTAAACAAACTCAAATTTTAATTGGAGCAGTAAGAAAAATCTAATACAGTTTTGCACCGAGAACGACGTGTGGGCTTCATTTGATTTTCTTTTTTTTTTTCCATTTTATTTATTTTTTTCAGCATAACAGTATTCATTGTTTTTGCACAACACCCAGTACTCCATGCAAAACGTGCCCTCCCTATTACCCACCACCTGTTCCCCCAACCTCCCACCCCTGACCCTTCAAAACCCTCAGGTTGTTTTTCAGAGTCCATAGTCTCTTATGGTTCGCCTCCCCTCCCCAATGTCCATAGCCCCCTCCCCCCTCCCAATCCCACCTCCCCCCAGCAACCCCCAGTTTGTTCTGTGAAATTAAGAGTCATTTATGAAATCTTGCCATTTGCGACGACGTGGATGGAACTAAAGCGTATCATGATTAGTGAAATAAGTCAATCGGAGAAAGACAACTATCATATGATCTCCCTGATATGAGGACATGGAGAAGCAACATGGGGGGTTAGGGGGATAGGAGAAGAATAAATGAAACAAGATGGGATTGGGAGGGAGACAAACCAAGAATGGATCTTTACATTTTTAAATGGTTGAGAACAAAATAAAAAAATAATATTCTATTGCATGTGGAAATTATATGAAATTCAAATTTCAGTATTCATAAATAAAGTGTTATTGGAACAGAAAAAAATTACATTATCTTTAGATGATACTAATAATTTATACTAAGTAGAAGGAGAAAGAAAAGATATATCCAGAGGTAAAGAAATGAAGTTCTGCTAAAAATCCAGAAATGGCAGGAATCAGAAGAAATTCATGAGTATTTAGGAGTTATGATAATAGCTTTAAAATTCTTTTTTTTTGCAAGTTATGTAAATTTTTAAAATTAATTAATTTTTTTCAGAGCTTTAAAATTCTTAAGTCCACTTAACATTTACTAGGCACTGAACATGTACATAGCTTAGGTACCATATACTTGGTACCACCTTAGGCCTACTGTCTCTACTGAGTTATTGCCTTCCAGCCCATCTCCCTGCTCCCTAATCTTTTTTACTCTCCAGCAGCTCCACTACTACACTTAGCGTAGCAGACTGGAAATACTAGAATGCAAGGGTAGGTCGTGCCACTCCTTTGATCAAATCCTCACGTGGCTGCCTGGGTCAGCTTGAGAGCTAAAACTTTCACAAATCTCCCCCATCTGCAACTCTTCTGTCTTGCTCCTTCTGCTCCAGCCCTAGTGGCTTCTCTGCCAGTCCCTTTATCACTCCACTAGGAGTGTTCCTGCTTGGAACTCTCTGCACTGTTCTCTGGAGAGCTGCATGGTTTGTCCTCTCACCATTTTAAAGTCTTTACTTATCTCTCATTTTTTGCAGTGAGGTCTTCCCTGACCACTGTATTTAAAAAGTTACCTTCTCCCGGCCCCACCCTCCCCATCAGCCTTTCCTTCTTTATTTTCTTCCTAGCACTTACCACAATCTAATATACCTTATATTTTATGTTTTTAATTTTGTTTCCCACCACTAAAATGGAAACTCCATAAAGGCAGAAATTTGGTTCTTCAGTTCATTGTTGTACCTCCAGGCTAAGAAGAGAGCTCAGCTGATAAGTACTCAGTATTTCTTAGTAGTATATAAAGACACAGGAGCAAGTCTGGCTAATCTCTGGTATGGCAGTAAGGGCTGCAGGGCATGCATGTTCGTGCTTTCTGACAATTTAAGCAGCCTTAGGTATACTACAAATTGCTCTCCTGTGTTAAGATAAGCAGCAAAGAAAGCTACCTTGATAAACTAAAAAATTTCAACTGCCATGAATTTCCACAGAGGCTATAAGTAACCAGACAGGGGCTCATGGTACTAATATCAGCAACAGTAAAACTTCTCCCCTGTTTTATGTAAGTGGGTCTGTGGTTCTTGGTAAGTCTTTATCTTCCTATAATTACACCTTTCATACAGAAATACTTTCCTTACAGTTTTGTACCTTACCACTGGAATCCTCAGACACAGCTGCAGATTAAACTTATCACCTCACTGCTCAAAAAACTCCAATAGGGCTCCAATGATTGACTTTTTTGGTGGTTATTTATTTTTTATTGTGTTATGTTAGTCACCATACAATATATCACTAGTTCTTGATGTAGTGTGCCAATGGTTGACTTTTATCTCTCTTAAATCCTATTCACCACTATTTTTCCCCATAAAACCTCTATTAATCTAGCCGTTATAATTCTACTATTATTACATTCTATTATTCTAGCAACTAATTCCTCAACGTGCCATGCCCAGTTCTGTCTCTCTGTGTTTACTTGTGCATTCCATTTCCCTGGTCAGGAGAAATTTTCCATCTTTTCTTCCATCTCTGAATTCCTATCACACTTACTCTTTTTTTTTTAAACTTAATTTTACTTTTTCAGTGTTCCAAGATTCATCATTTATTTATCACACCCAGTGCTCCATGCAATACGGGCCCTCCTTAATACCCACCACCAAGCTCACCTATCCCAAAACCCTCAGTTTTGTTTCTCAGAGTCCACAATCTCTCATGGTTTGTCTCCCTCTCCAATTTCCCCCAAGTCACCTTTCCTTTCCTTCACCTAATGTCCTCCGTGTTATTCCTTATGCTCCACAAAGTAAGTGAAACCATATGATAATTGACTTTCTCTACTTGACTTATTTTGATCAGCATAACGTCCTCCAGTCCTGTCCATGCTGATACAAAAGTTGGGTATTCATCCTTTCTCATGGAGGCATAATATTCCATTGTATATATGGACCACATCTTTATCCATTTGTCTGTTGAAGGGAATCTCGGCTCTTTCCACACATTTACTCTTTTTATCACTTGGCTCTCGGTATGTTACTTTGTAGTGTGTAATTTTTAGGTTTTTGTCCCGTATCTAGTTGTTTCACTAACTAGATAATTACCTGCACCTAACACAGTGCTACATACATGATAACATCCTGAAAACTACTATATGTGTTTATAAACAATTCCAGTTCTTTGATGCTGCTCCCTGTTGCTGATAAAGAATCTTTCAGATTACTGACTTCAGTACTTATGGAAGTTCTCAGGAACTTGCTCAAAATTAGGTTTATTTAAAATAAGCCCAGAAACCTAACTGGTAACTTTTCCGTATTAATGAATAAATTATATTCACACAGGAACATGGCTCATCATAAAAATATCCCTCAGGGGCGCCTGGGTGGCTCAGTGGATTAAAGCCTCTGCCTTTGGCTCAGGTCATGATCCCAGGGTCCTGGGATTGAGCCCCACATCTGGCTCTCTGCTCAGCAGGGAGCCTGCTTTCCTTCCTCTCTCTCTCTGCCCACCTCTCTGCCTACTTGTGATCTCTCTGTCAAATAAATAAATAAATATTTTTTAAAAATATCCCTCAAATTATGTTACTGATAACACTTTATAGCAAATAATTTAAATCCACAATATATGCTGTAAATATACATTACCATAATGTGAATTTCCACCTCTCTCTTTGAAAGCAGTTCCTGAAGGAGTTCTATGGCATCTGGTTGCCACACATTCCCAACCTATTTGGGATTAATAAACTCAGATTCTTTCACACTTTCAAAATATAGGACAGAGCAGAAGGCAGATAAAGAAATACAGAAGTAGCCATACTCAGGTTAACAGTAGATAATAGTATAAAATGTACAAGTAGTTTTAAGAGAATATCATGGGTATATGATAAAAATGATCTGAAGAAACTAATAATTTGCCTGGAGTTCCACAATAGTTTTCTCTTGAAGCATTGAATGCTTTAAAAATATAAACCTACATTAAAAACAAAGCATCACAAAACCCTTTTTTTATTTTTTTATTTTTTTTTAAAACCCTTTTTTTAAACACCAATATGTCAACATGGTACTTTCCTAATGCCTATGATATGTATTTACTAAGGAGCAGTGATTGTTGTGTTTTTATGTTGAGGTTTACATGGCAAAGAATTGGGGCCTCCTGCCGCAAGCCACTGAAGAGCCTCAATCTGCCAATGCCACGTGAAAGCTATCGGTGGCTCCTCTATTCCAGCGAACCCTTAGATGTCTGAACCTCTCGTGGATATTCACTGCAGCATCACTAGGGAGCCGGAGCCACAAAAATTTTATAAGGGAAGGTAAGTTTATTGTTAATTTAGTCCACTAAGTTTTAGCTCAATTTGTTATGCAGCAAGAGATAATTAAAATGCCATTCCTTTACCTGATTTCCAGCTTCCAATCTGTTATGATTTTATTTGATGAAGAAATAGCTATATTTTAACAATTTACACTTTCCCATCTATGAAGATACTAGGTTTCCTCACTATATGATTTTTTATATCCTTCAGTACGATTTTGTAGTGCTCCTCATAAAGGCCCTTTAGTTGTCTTATTAAACTTATTTCTAAGTATTTTATTATTTTTGCTGCAACTGAAAGGGATATCATCTTACATTCTAATTTCTAGAAAATTGTTAATAAAAAAGACAGTATTTAAGATTAATCATCCCACAAATTACAATTTACTCACAGGTTTGGTATTATAGAGCTGACATGGAATACAAAACTGGGGTGTATCAGGGTACAGTAAAATGGGGTAAAGATGACATTGTGGAATTTTCTCGGTAAATCCATGATCCAAATATTGTACCTGAAACAGAATAAATAAAATGTATAATTTAAATTTACTATTAAAAACTAGGGGCCAGAAGGGTCTGAAATACCAGACATTCTAGAAAAATACCTAAATCTGGATTTGAATAATCTCCGGATAAAAAAAACCCACAGAACTCCCTCATTCCATAATGTATGTATTAAATTTCATTGTCAAAATTTCTTTATGCATAAACCAAAGTTTTTTTTTAAAGAGAGTTTTATTAGATTTATACATTCCTTAAGAATTTCTTTTTGAAGACAATTTAATTTTGTTTCTCTAAGTATTTTAGAAGCACTGATTTACATTTAATAAAGGAATAAAATGGTTTGCTTTCTTGTTGAATTTTAAGAGTCTTTTGTACACTTTGGATAATAGTCCTTTACCAGATATATCTTTTGCAAATATTTTCCCCCACTGTATGGCTTGTCTTCTCATTCTTTTGATGCTGGCTGTAACAGAGGGGAAGTTTTTAATTTAAATGAAGTCCAGCTTATCTCTTACTTCTTTTGTGGGACATGTCTTTGGTGCTATATCTAAAAAGTCATTACCATACCCAAGGTCACTGAGGGTTTCTCTGTTATCTTCTAGGAGTTTTATAGTTTTGTGTTTTACATTTAGGTGTGTGATCCATTTTGAGTTAATTTTTGTGAAGGGAGTAAGAGTGTAAAAGTCTAGATTCATGTGGATGTGGATGTACATGCGGATGTCCACCTGTTCCACCAGCATTTGTTGAAAAGACCATCTTTGCTTAGTTGTATTGCCTTTACTTCTTTGTCAAAGATGAGTTGACTACATTTACATGGGTCTATTTCGAGGCTCTCTATTCCATTCCACTGATGCATTTGTTGTTTTGCTAATACCACATTGTCTCCATTACTATAATTTTATAGTAAGTCTTGCAGTCAGGTGGCATCAGTCTTCTGACTTTGCTATTTTCCTTTAATATTCTGTCGACTATTCTGGGTCTTTTGCCGCTCTATATAAACTTTAAAATCAATTTGTTGATATCCACAAAATAACCTGCTGAGATTTTGATTGGGATTGCACTGAATCTACAAGTTAAGTTGGGAAGAACTGACATTTTGACAATAGTGAGTCTTCCAATTCATGAACATGGAATATCCCTCTGCTCATTTTTATTTTATTCATCAGAGTTTTGTAGTTTTCCTCATATAGATTTTCTACATATTCTGTTACAGTTATACTTAAGTATTTTGTTTTTTGGGTTGCTAATGTTAATAGTGTTGTATTCTTAATTTCAGTTTCTACATGTTCATTGCTGATCTACAGGAAATTGATACTTTTGTATGTTAACCTTATATCCTGAAACCTTGTTATAATTGTTTATAGTTCAGGAATTTTGTTGATTCTTTTGCCTTTTTTAGATAAACATGTCATCTGTGAACCAAGTTTTATTTCTCCCTTCCCAATCTGTTTATCTTTTATCTTATTGCATTACCTAGTACTCCTTGTATGATGTTGAAAAGGAGCTGTAAGAGGGAACATTCTTGCTCCTGACCTTAGTGGGAAAGTCTTGAGGTTCTCACCATTAAGTATGATGTTAGCTATAGGTTTTTCATTGTTAGTTTTTATCAAGAAAGAAGTTCCCCTCTGCTCCTATTACAGTTGTGTGGTTTGTTTTTTTTTTTAAGCATCAGTGGGTATTGGATCCTCTCAAAAGTTTCTACGTCTACTGATATGATCATATGATTTTTCTTTTTTAGCCTATTAATGTGTAGATTACATTAACTGATTTTCAAATGTTGAATCAGCCTTGAATACCTGGGGTAACGACCATCTGGTCATGACATATATATATATAATTATTTTTATACATTGTGGATTTGATTTACTAATATTTTGTTGAGGATTTTTGCATGTATATTCCTGAGACACTGGTGTGTAACCTTCTTTTCTTATAATGTCATTGCCTGGTTTTGGTATTACAGTAATGCTAGCCTCATAGAAGGAATAAGGAAGTTTTCCCTAGTCTTCTATCCCCTGAAAGAGATTGTAAAGAAGATGTAAAGTATCTTCCCTAAATATTTGGTTGAATTCACCAATGAATCCATATGGGCCATGTGTTCTTGTTTTAGAAGGTTATTACTGACTCAATTTCTTTATCAGATATAGGCCTATTTGGATTTTCTATTTCTTCTGGTGTGTTTTGGCAGATTGTATCATTTAAGGAATTTGTCCAGTTCATCTAGGTTATCAAATCCTTAGGCACAGAGCTATTCATAGTATTCCTTATCTTTTGACGTGCTTAAATTTGTTGATATCTCCTTTCATTTCTGATATTAGTAATTTGTGTCCCCTTTTTTCTTAGCCTGGCTGGAAGCTTATTCATCTTTTCAATGAAATGACTTTCAATCTCATAGCTTTTCTTTTTTGATTTCCTGTTTTCACTTTTATTGATTCCTGCTCAAATAATTTTTTTTCCAGTTTACTATGGATTTAATTTTTCTAAGGTGGAAACTTGGAAAATTGATTTTCCTTTTTTACTGTATTATGTAAGTCACCATACATCATTAGTTTTGGAGGTACTGTTCCAAGATTCATTGTTTACATATAAAACCCAGTGCTCCATGCAATATGTGCCTTCTTTAATATCTCCCACCAGGCTTATCCATTCCTCACCTCCCTCCCCCTCAGTTTGTTTCTCGGAGTCCAGAGTCTCTCATGGTTCATCTCCCCCTCCGATTTCCCACAATTCACTTTTCCTTTAATTCTCCTAATGTATTCCATGTTATTCCGTATGTTCCACAAGTAAGTGAAACCATATGATAATTGACTTTCTCTGCTTGACTTATTTCAATCAACATTATCTCCACCAGTCCCATCCATGTTGATGCAAAAGCTGGATAGTCATCCTTTCGGATGGCTGAGTAATATTCCATTGTATATATAGACCACATCTTCTTTATTCATTTGTCTGTTGAAGGGCATCTTGGTTCTTTCCATAGTTTAGCTATTGTGGACACTGCTGCTATGAATATTATTGGGGTACCTGTGGCCCTTCTCTTTACTACATCTGTATCTTTGGGGTAAATACCCAGTAGTGCAATTGCAGGGTCATAGGGTAGCTCAATTTTTAATTTTTTGAGGAATCTCCACACTGCTTTCTAAAGTGGCTGCACCAACTTGCATTTCCACCAACTGTGTAAGAGGGATCCCCTTTCTCTACATCCTCTCAAACACTTTTGTTTCTTGCCTTGTTAATTTTTGCCATTCTAACTGGTGTAAGGTTACAGTATCTTAATGTGGTTTTGATTTGAATTTCTCTGATGGCTAATGATGATGAACAATTTTCATATCTCTGCTAGCCATTTGTATGTCTTCACTGGAGAAGTTATCTGTTCATATCTTCTGCCCATTTTTTGACTTATCTGTTTGTTGGGTGTTGAGTTTGAATTTTTTATATAGACCAGGTGGGATTCATCCCTGGGTTGCAAGGTTGGTTCAACATTCGCAAATCAATCAATGTGATAGAACAAATCAATAAGAGAAGAGAGAAGAACCACATGGTCCTCTCAATTGATGCAGAAAAAGCATTTGACAAAATCCAGCATCCGTTCCTGATGAAAACGCTTCAAAGTATAGGGATAGAGGGAACATTCCTGAACTTCATAAAATCTATCTATGAAAGACCCACAGCAAATATCATCCTCAATGGGAAAAAGCTTGCAGCCTTCCCGTTGAGATCAGGAACACGACAAGGATGCCCACTCTCACCACTCTTGTTCAACATAGTATTAGAAGTCCTAGCAATGGCAATTGGACAACAAAAAGAAATAAAAGGTATCCAAATTGGCAAGGAAGAAGTCAAACTCTCTCTCTTCGCCGATGACATGATTCTTTATATGGAAAACCCCAAAGACTCCACCCCCAAACTACTAGAACTCATACAGCAATTCAGTAACATGGCAGGATACAAAGTCAATGTACAGAAATCAGTGGCTTTCTTATACACTAACAATGAAAATACGAAAGGGAAATTAGAGAATCGATTCCATTTACTATAGCACCAAGAACCATAAGATACCTGGGAATAAACCTAACCAAAGAGGTAAAGGATCTGTACTCGAGGAACTACAGAACACTCATGAAAGAAATTGAAGAAGACACATAAAGATGGAAGACCGTTCCATGCTCTTGGATTGAAAGAATAAACATTGTTAAAATGTCTACACTGCCTAGAGCAATCTATACTTTTAATGCCATTCCGATCAAAATTCCACCGGTATTTTTCAAAGAGCTGGAGCAAATAATCCTAAAATTTGTATGAAATCAGAAGAGACCCCGAATTTCTAAGGAAAGGTTGAAAAACAAAAACAAAACTGGTGGCATCACGTTACCTGATTTCAAGATTTACTACAAAGCTGTGATCACCAAGACAGCGTGGTACTGGCATAAAAACAGACACATAGACCAGTGGAACAGAGTAGAGAGCCCAGATATGGACGCTCAACTCTATGGTCAAATAATCTTCGACAAAACAGGAAAAAATATACAATGGAAAAAAGACAGTCTCTTCAATAAATGGTGCTGGGAAAACTGGACAGCGATATGTAGAAGAATGAAACTCGACCATTCTCTTACACCGTACACAAAGATAAACTCGAAATGGATGAAAGACCTCAACGTGAGACAGGAATCCATCAGAATACTAGAGGAGAACATAGGCAGTAACCTCTTCGATATCAGCCACAGCAACTTCTTTCAAGATATGTCTCCAAAGGCCAAGGAAACAAAAGCGAAACTTTTGGGACTTCCTCAAGATCAAAAGCTTCTGCACAGCAAAGGAAACAGTCAACAAAACAAAAAGGCAACCCACGGAATGGGAGAAGATATTTGCAAATGACAGTACAGACAAAAGGCTGATATCCAAGATCTATAAAGAACTCCTCAAACTCAACACACACAAAACAGATAATCATATCCAAAAATGGGCAGAAGATATGAACAGACACTTCTCCAATGAAGACATACAAATGGCTATGAGACACATGAAAAAATGTTCATCATCACTAGCCATCAAGGAGATTCAAATTAAAACTACATTGAGATACTACCTGACACCAGTTAGAATGGCCAAAATTAGCAAGACAGGAAACAACGTGTGTTGGAGAGGATGTGGAGAAAGGGGAACCCTCTTACACTGTTGGTGGGAATGCAAGTTGGTGCAGCCACTTTGGAGAACAGTGTGGAGATTCCTCAAGAAATTAAGAATAGAGCTTCCCTATGACCCTGCAATTGCACTGCTGGGTATTTACCCTAAAGATACAGATGTAGTGAAAAGAAGAGCCATCTGTACCCCAATGTTTATTGCAGCAATGGCCACGGTCGCCAAACTGTGGAAAGAACCAAGATGCCCTTCAACGGATGAATGGATAAGGAAGATGTGGTACATATACAAAATGATTCCATTTTCTGTTTGTGTTTGTTTAAAAGGTGTATCAATTATAGTTTTTAAAAAGCATTACATCAAAAACTAATTGTGTATTATATGCTTGCTAACTGAACTTACATTTACAAAAAAGAAAGTTGCATTCTCCCCTTTTTTCCACAAGGGGGGAAAAGCATTTTTAGTGGTTTCCATTCAGTTTGCTATTATACTGAATTATTATTATTATTAAACATTTTCATGAACCCAAGGATACTTTCAAATAACATTATGTCATTTTACAGGTATTATGAGTACATTACTCTCTTCCATTCATTGTACCATTGTCATTGATTATACTTTTAATTAAGCATGCATATATCTATGCATATGGTATATGTACATGGTATATACATATGTAGTTGAATACATTGCTCCTATTACTTTGAACTATTATGCTACATCAATTAAGAATAAGAAAACTACAAGTTTTATTTATTTATTTATTTTTTAGAGAGAAGCACAAGCAGAGAAGGGAAGAGGGAGATGGAAAGAGAAAATCTTTTAAGTACGCTGTGCACTTAGTGTGGAGCCTGATGTGAAGCTCAGTATCATGACTCTGAGATTATGACCTGAGCTGAAATTTAAAATCAGACACTTAACTGACTGAGCCACCCAGGCACCCCACTATAAGTTTTATTTTATCTTCACTATTCTTTCTTTAGTTCTCTTTATGTAGATCTGAGTTTCTGACCTTTATTATTTTCTTTCTTTTTAATGAATTTTTAAAAATATTTCTGCAAGGCAGGTCTACTAGCAACAAGTTCAATTTTTGCTTCTCAGTTTGAAAGGTAACTTCAGAGGGTACAGAATTCTAGGTTGTTGGGGTGTTTTTCTCAAGATTTTAAATATTTCAATCCACTTTCTTCTTTATATGGCTTTTGAGGAGAAGTTGGATGTAATTCTTATCTTTGTTCCTCTATATGTGAGGTGCTTTTTCCCCCTCTGGTTTATTTGTTTTTTCCTTTAACTTTGATTTTCTGTAGTTTGAAATGATATGCCCAGGTGTAGTTTTTTGCTTGCTTCTTTGCTTTGTTTTTGTTTTTGCATTTATCTTAGTTGGTATTCTTTTAGTTCCTGGATCTGTGGTTGAGTGACATTAATCTGGGGGGAATTCTCAGTCATAATTGTTTCAAATACTTCTTTATTCCTCTACTTTATTCTCCCAATATTTGGGTATTTGGTTGGGTCCTTGGGTATTTGGTTCTGTTTTCTTCGGTCATTGTTTTCTTTACTTTTCAATTTTAGAGGTCTCTATTGATATACATATCATGTGTCCAGTCTACAATAAGCCCATCAAATGCATTCTTCATTTTTCTTTGTATATTTTTGATCTCTACTTTTCTGTTTTTTATTTAAGTATTTTTCTCTCTCTGCTTACACTGTGCATTGTTCTTGCACATCCTACTATATCCATGAGAGGCCTTAGCATATTAATCACAGTTGTTTTAAATTCTCATTCTAATAATCCCATCATCCCTGTCAGGTCTTGTTCTGATATGTCTGTATCTCTTCCAGTCGTCTTTTTTGCCTTTTTAGTATGCCTTGTGATTTTTTTCCTTTTATAAAACTTAAAATTTATTTGGGTTTAATTGACATATAACATTATATTAGTTTCAGGGATACAGCACAAAGACTTGATTTTTATATACACTGTGAGATGATCACCACAATAAATTTAGTTAATATCCATTGCCTTACATAAATATTTTTTATTTTTCTATAACCATATAATGTATTTTTTGCCCCAGGGGTACAGGTCTGTGAATCGCCAGGTTTACACACTTCACAGCACTCACCATAGCACATACACTCCCAATGTCCATAACCCCACTACCCTCTCCCTACCCCACTCCTCCAGGCCCCCCTCAGTTTGTTTTGTGAGATTAAGAGTCTCTTAAGGCTTGTCTCCCTCCCGATTCCATCTTGTTTCATTTATTCTTTTCCTACCTCCCAAACCCCCACATTTCATCTCAAATTCCTCATATCGGGGAGATCATATGATAGTTGTCTTTCTCCGATTGATTATTTCGCTAAGCATAATACCCTCTAGTTCCATCCACGCCATTGCAAATGGCAAGATTTCATTTCTTTTGATGGCTGCATAGTATTCCATTGTATATATATACCACATCTTCTTTATCCATTCATCTGTTGATGGACATCTAGGGTCTTTCCATAGTTTGGCAATTGGATTGGCTATTGTGGACATTGCTGCTATAAACATTTGGGTGCACGTACCCCTTCGGGTCACTGCATTTATATCTTTAGGGTAAATACCCAGTGGTGCGATTGCTGGGTCATAGGGTAGCTCTATTTTCAACTTTTTGAGGAATCTCCATGCTGTTTGAGTGGTTGCACCAGCTTGCATTCCCACCAACAGTGGAGGAGGGTTCCCCTTTCTCCTCATCCTTGCCAGCATCTGTCATTTCCTGACTTGTTAACTTTAGCCATTCTGACTGCTGTGAGGTGATATCTCATTGTGGTTTTCATTTGTATTTCCCTGATGCCGAGTGACGTGGAGCACTTTTTCATGTGTCTGTTGGCCATCTGGATGTCTTCTTTGCAGAAATGTCTGTTCATTTCTTCTGCCCATTTCTCGATTGGATTATTTGTTCTTTGGGTGTTGAGTTTGCTAAGTTCCTTATAGATTTTGAACACTAGCCCTTTATCTGATATGTCATTTGCAAATATCTTCTCCCATTCTGTAAGTTGTCTTTGGTTTTGTTAACTGTTTCCTTTGCTGTGCAAAAGCTTTTGATCTTGATGAAATCCCAATAGTTCATTTTTGCCCTTGCTTCCCTTGCCTTTGGCGATGTTCCTAGAAAGAAATTGCTGTGGCTGATGTCAAAGAGGTTGCTGCCTGTGTTCTCCTCAAGGATTTTGATGGATTCCTTTCTCACATTGAGGTTCTTCATCCATTTTGAGTCTATTTTCATGTGTGGTGTAAGGAAATTACATAAATATTTTTGTGTGTGATGAAAATTTAGGATTTACTCTTAGCAACTTTCAAACATACATCATTAACTATGTTCACTATGCTGTACATTATATCACCATGATTTATTTTATAGCTTGAAGTTCATACTTGTTGATCCCTTCACCCACTGCATGCCGCCAGCTCTCCACCTCTGGCAACCACCAATCTGTTCTCTGTATCCTTGAACTTATTTTTTTATATTGATGATTTTTTTTATATTCCACAAGTGATATCTTATGGTATTTGTCTTTCTCGGACTTATTTCACTTAGCAAAATGACCTCAAGGTCCATTCATGTTGTAGTGAACAGCAAGATTTCCTTTTTAATGACTGAATAATATCCCACTTTATGGATGTATATATATGTATATGTATACATATCCCATTTTCCTTATCCATTCATTCATCAAGAGACACTTAGGTCCTTTCAATATCTTGGCTATTGTAAATAATGCTGCAATGAACGTAAGGGTGCACTTATCTTTTTTATTTAGTGTCTTCATTTCCTTCAGAAAAATACCCAGAAGTGGAATTTCTGGATATGACAGTTCTATTTTAATTTTTTGAGGACACTTCATAGTGTTTTCCATAGTGGCTGTACAAATTTACATTCTCAACAACAGTGCACAAGAGTTCTCTTTTCTCCACATTCTCATCAACACTTATTTCTTACCTTTTTGAGAAGTCATTCTAACAGGTGTGAGGTGATATTGTGGTTTCGGTTTGCATTTCCCTAAAGATTAATGATTTTGAGCACATCTTCATGCATGTGCTGGTCATCTGTATATCTTTTTTGGATAAATGTCTCTTCAGACTTTTAAATCAGATTTTTTGCTATTGCTTTGAATGGATTTTTTTTTTCAAAGATTTTATTTATTTGAGAGAGAGATAGATAGAGAGAGATCACAAGTAGGCAGAGAGGGGGAAGCAGACTCCCTGCTGAGCACAGAGCCCGATGCAGGGCTCCATCCCAGGACCCTGAGATCATGACCTGAGCTGGAGGCAGAGGCTTTAACCCACTGAGCCAGCCAGGTGCCCCGCTTTGTATGGATTCTTTATATATTTTGAATATTGGAACAATTTGTAAATATTTTCTCTTATTTGGTAATTTGCCTTTTCATTTTATTGATGGTTTCCTTTGCTGTGAAGGCTCTTTTTAGTTTGAGGTAGTCCTAGCAGTATATTTTTGCTTTGGCTACCTTTCTTTTTGGTGTGTACGAAAAATCACCAAGACCCATGTCAAAGAGTTATTGCTTGTGTTTTCTTCCAGGAGTTTTATGTTTTCAGGTCTTTATGTTTTTTAAATCTTTGATCCATTTTGAATTAAGTTTTGTATATGGTGTAAGATATAATGCAGTTTCATTCTTCTGCATGTGGCTGCCCAGTTTTTCCAATACCATTTATTGAAGAGACTTTCTTTTCCCCAGTATATATTCTTGGCTCCTTTGTCATAAATTAATTGACCATATATGCATAAGTTTATTTCCCGGCTTTCTATTCTGTTCCACTGATCTACATGTCTATTTTTATGCCAATACCATACTGTTCTGTCTGTAATTAATTTTTCTTGATAGTTGGATATGATGTACTATGTAAAAGAAACTGCTATAAACAGGCCTTTAGTAATGTGATAGTGAAGTGTGAAGGGAGGGGAAGTGTTTTGAAACTCTATGATTAGGTCTCAGTCTTTTAGTGACACTATGACTCTAGATTGCAAATTTCACAGTGTATCAGTTTTGTTCTTCTCTTTTAGGTATAAGAGGATGGATAAAGTGGGCTGGAGTTGGGTATTTCCTTTTTTCCATGTGGAAGGCCAGAGTTGACTGGAATTGGGTACATTTTTTTTTTCTTTTCAGCGTAACAGTATTCATTGTTTTTGCACCACACCCAGTGCTCCATGCAATATGTGCCCTCCCTATTACCCACCACCTGGTTTTCTTTTCTCCTAGGTCAGTCAGGTGGTAATCTATCTGGTTAAGCCCCGATTAACTAGTTTTCCTGAAAGCAGCCCTTATTACAAAAAGACAGAATGCTCTGGCATATTTTAAAAGCTCCTGATGACAGAAGTATGAGGGGATTTCTTTTTCTTTATATTTATTGTGAGAATCAGGTTGAGTACCTGAAGATAAATGACACAGAATTGTGGAGTGCCTTCTTAGGACTGGGTCTCTCTGAAGTTTTTAACTTTCAGAGCTGTCCACACTGAGTCTCCAGCAATACCTTAATTCCAGTTCCAGTTTTGAGTTTCTGCTCTTAAAAGCTGTGACTCCCTATGTTTGCCTGACTCTAATCTTTGGAGCAGTGGTTTACCTTGTATAGTCCCTCTGTTATAAATTTAAGAAGAGTTGTTGATTTTTCAGTTTGTTGAGCTTTTTACTTGTTAGAATGATGTGGCAACTTCCAAGCTCCTTACAAATGCAACCAGAACCCAGAACGCCAGTCTTTGAAATGCTTTATTTCTTTATGATAATTCAACTTTTAAATTTAGTAATAAGGAATATCAATAAGTTATTTCTTTTGCCCCAATGTAATGAAATTAACCTATCACTATATAATTGGGTTGGTTTGGCAATCAACATTTTAAAAAATGAAACAACTGAATGAAAGGTGTCTGAAGTACATCATAGGTAGTTAGGGTGAGTATATTTTAAGGCAATATATTTTTTAAGATTTTATTTTTAAGTAATCTCTACACCCAACATGGGCCTCAAACTCACAAACCTGAGATCAAGACTTGCATGCTTCACTGACTGAGCCAGCTGCCTCTAATGTAATATTTCTTAATGCAGATCATAGAATAAATTTTGAAAGATTATCATGTTAAGGAATGAAAAATTTATTGTGTATACTTGAAATGTAAAATGACCTTAGGAAAAAAAGTACTGATTAAAATATCAAAGTACTTTTAGGGACACCTGGGTGCCTCAGTCAGTTAAGTTTCTGCCTTTGGCTCAGGTCATGATCCTAGGGTCTGGGGATCAAGTCCTGCATTGGGCTCCTTGCTCAGAGTGGGAGCCTGTTTCTCCCTCTGCCGGCTTCTCTCTCTCTGACAAACAAAAATTTAAAAAATCTTAAAAAAAATATATCAAACTACTTTTAAATAAAATTTTAAAACAGAGATATTAGTGTGAGAAAAATAAGGTTCACCATTATCTTATTTACTTGGATCCCATATACGGAAAGTTTATGAATTATGATAACTTAATAAAAATTTGATTTTAGTTTACTTTTATATTAAAAAGAAAAGAGGTTACCTGAAAAATTCAAATATATGTGAAATGGGACTCATTTGCATATAGATACATGAATCTTTATCCTTATGCCTAAATACTGAAAATTTGAAACCATTTTACTTTTATTAAAATCAATTAAATCTTGTAATCCAGCAGAAGCAGCATGTCACTTAGATTGGAAATTTAGCAATCAGCTGCATGGATATGAATTCCAGCATCAATACCCACTGATATGGTGACCCTGGGCATGCCACTGAATCTAAATGTTAATTTTCTGGGGTGCCTGGGTGGCTCAGTGGATTAAGCCACTGCCTTCGGCTCAGGTCATGATCTCAGGGTCCTGGGATCGAGCCCCGCATCGGGCTCTCTGCTCCGCGGGGAGCCTGCTTCCTCCTCTCTCTCTGCCTGCCTCTCTGCCTACTTGTGATCTCTCTCTCTGTCAAATAAATAAAATAAAATCTTTAAAAAAAAAAATTAAAAAAAAATTAAAAAATTAAATGTTAATTTTCTAATTGGTAAAATGGGAATTATCTACTTCTGTGATTGTTGGAAACAAATCATAAAAATATGAATGCACACATGTGCAAGAAGCTTAACAACCTAACATGCTATGTAATTGTTAGGTATCATCAAGTAGATAATAAAATTCTTGTTCAAGTAGAAACAAAGCACTTTTCTTTTTTCCTCCTCTCCTAAAACAAAAAGTCTCAAGTGCTAAATGTCTTATGAAGTACTTTATCAATTTCATTGCTTTACTTAATTCACTGTAAATGGAGGTATTTTCATCTATATTTTTATATACAAAGTTTAAAAAAATAATTCTTTCTGACAGTTTTGGATGAAACTCAGGTAAGTACTATCTCACTATTCTGGAAAGGTAAATTAACTATTATTGTGAAAGGGTTAACTAGCTGAGCTGTAAACAAATTTACTAAGGAAATATACAACATATTGAAAAACAGGTTGTTTTACTTAATACTATGTGTACAAATAGGGCTGCCAATTACAAATAAGTGGACCATTAAAGTACCAGAGGCCAGGTCCCTACCTGAAAATGGCTTTTGGTTGTTCAAGTTAATAATACTAATAGTAAAAAAAAACCTTGAAGATAAAAACTATTTTTCAAAACATTACATTTTTAAAAAGATTTTATTTATCTGAGAGAGAGAGAGAGAGCAAACATGGGGTGGGGGTGCAAGGGGCAGAGAGAAAAGGAGAAGCAGACTCCCTATTGAACATGGAGCCCTGTTGCTGGTCCTTGGGATCATGACCCGAATGGAAGGCAGATGTTTAACCGACTCAGCCACCCAGGGCATCCCCCAAATTAGTATTTATTTATAAATAATCTCTGTACCAATGTGGGGCTCAAATCTACAACAATGAGATTAAGAGTTGTACACAATACTGAGCCAGCCAGGTGCCCCCAAAATAAAAATTCTTGTTATAAATAAGTGTGTAATGTATCTGATTGGTCTTCCTACAAAACTGATCTCATTAATACAGATTTTAATCAAACTTTCACGTATTAAGTTTTCATGTACTAAGACCACTTAACATTATAGCATTTAGCTTTGAATTAGTCACAAGAGTATCAGACTCACCTTGATTGTGCCACCAACAACTTCCATTACCTTGCCTCGATACCACATAGTATCTGATCCTCTTACTGCACAGGCTTCTCCCTTTTTCCAGAAATAAGGCTCCAAAAGACCAAGGCATTTTAAATTATTTTGAATTTCACTCATCATTTTTATTAGCTCGAGTTCTGAAGAAATTATTAAAAATAGAAAGCATTTAGGAAGAATTTACTATAGTTTTCATATTAAATCATCAATAAACTTTAATAATTTCACCACCTTGACAATAGCATAAGGAATCAATAGAGCTTTAATAAAGATCTAATTCAGTCAGGGCACATGCGTGGCTCAATCAGTTAAGCATCTGGCTCTTAGTTTAGGCTCAGGTCATGGCCTCATGGATCCTGAGATTGAGCCCTGCCACTATTAGCATGGAATCTCCCTGAGACTCTCTCTCTCTCTCCAACTCTGCCCCTCCCGCCATGTGCGGGCATGTGCCTTCTCTCTCCCTCCCTAAAATAAATAAATCTTTAAAAAAAAAATCTGATTCAGTCATAGCTTCTATATGTTTCAAAACATACTACTAACATGTAAATAACTATTCTGTTCTCTGGTTATAAATGCAAACATTATTTTGGGAGTAAATCATCATTAAAAGCTCTAAGCACATACTAGATAGCCTAATATAAAGGAACTACCACTTTAAGATAAGTCATTTTGCCAACATACCTAAGTAAAATAGAACACAAGTCAGGTGTTACTTGATGCTTAGATAGATACAGCATAATGCTGGGATATAAAATTAAAATTCTGATGTTGCTACTCACTGCTAATTGGATCATCAACTCCATAGTAAATACATAACCCCATATAGCACTGAAAGCAAAGTGTGGGGTCAATTCCTATTAAGAGTTCTACCACTTTAGTTGTGATTTTGGGGTTGTTCCTTTACCTCCATAAGCTTCAGTTTATTCTATAAACCTGGTATAATAGAACTTATCTCCATTATCAGTATTGTGCAGGATTAAATGTAAAACATCCAGAACACTTCCTGAAACATAGTAGTCAACCAGTTTTAGCTATGACTATATAAAAGTTAAGAAAAGTTTCTGGATTAAGTACTACTGCTAAAGGTCTCAAACACTATTCTCTTCTAGTATAGCCAACTGCACAGATTTTTGAGTTAAAAAACAGTATTTAGGAGGTCAACAAGTGAAACAAAAATTTCAACAAATTCACAGCCACCTATCCATAGGTGGACTTACTATGGATTTAATGGAACTTTAAGACCCATGAGTGTTAGAGTTATTGTCAGTTATATTCTGGACACACCTAGGTTGTAGTAAGGAAATACTTGTACACAAATCTCAGGAAGGACTTGAATATTCTCAAAGGGGCCCCAAACTCCAGTCATCCACTGTGATTTCTGTCCTTATTCTGAATAAATATAAACTTTTGTATCTTTTTTCTTAGAGAGCCTCCAAACTTGTGTAAGTGCCAGGTCTTACAAATCTGGAAACACCCCCCATGCTTAATTTAGGCCCAGTGTCTATTCCCAGTGTTTCAATAAAGGATTTTTATGTGGAAAGCACTTTGTTTGAGTTATTTCATTTAACCTCACAACAAACCTGTGAAAATGAGGTTAAATCTTGCCCAGGGTATTTCAGCTTATAACTTACTAGAGAATTGGAGCTGCTAGTTACTCCTTGTACTGATTAATTCCACATAACATAAAATATATTACCTGACAATTTAGGTACTACAAATATAGTTCCATCATCGCCAATACAGCTGACAATTGCCTCAAATACTTTCATGTTAGGAATAGCTGGTGGTTTATAGCATCCAGTGGTTCTTGGTTCCGGAATTTTCTGCTGAAATTCAGGTACCCTATACTCACTAATGACATCAGCATCTTTTTTGTCAGGGTCAAAGTTAATCTTAATACACTTAGTAACCATTGAGTCTTCTTGTTCCAAGGGGATTTCCGGAGACTTCTCAGATGATGAAAAGCTATTATTTAATTTTGTAATTCTGTAACATCCAAAAAAAAAATTATATCTAAACATGAGCAAATAAAAACATTCTGTGGAAAGCAATATAAAAAGAGTCCTTCAGATATACTGGGAATTTAAAGAATATATTTGCTCTAGTCTAGGACACATTAGTCTAATTTGTTACATAAAATGAGCATAATTTAGGTAATAATAAAAATTATTTTAAACTGTAAGTGAGCCTGATGAGAAGAAAATTAATAAATTGCACTTAAATGTTTTAAATTACTAATATTTACATGTTACTCTGTCTTAAAATTTCATATTAAGTATATCATCAGTATTATACAATTAACTAGATGTTAAAGGTAAATACAACTACTTCAGGTTGATTCTCTCTCTTTTTTTTAAAGATTTAATATATTTATTTCAGAGAGAGAGATCAGAAGTAGGTAGAGAGGCAGGCAGAGAGAGAGGGAGAAGCAGGCTCCCCGCCGAGCAGACAGACTGATGCTCTGCTCGATCCCAAGACCCTGAGATCATGACCTGAGCTGAAGGCAGAGGCTTAACCAAGTGAGCCATCCAGGCACCCCCTTCAGGTTGATTCTAATGTAGTCCACAGACAGAACATGCACATGTTCTATCAAAATAATACAAATATAAGTCCCTTAAAAAATACAGTACTAGGGAGAGAATGGTAATATGCTATATTCATTCATAATTTTCTTTTTACTTCCTATCATTCCCTTCCAGTTTTAAAAAAAAAAGTTACGTCTACTATTAAAAAAAATCCTAGAAGATAGGATTTTGTATTCTTCTTACATTTTCTTTCAAAAAGAGATAAACATTTATGAAATAGCCACATAATATTTCAATTAAGATCGTTCCCACTTAGTCCCTAGCTTTGAGATGGCTAGTAGTTTAGGGGCTGTAAAAGCAGTAGAGAATACCACAGTGGCAGATGTTAGTAGTATTAACTTGCCTAGTATTTTTCACTTTAACATTTATCAAGGAACTGCTTTAGCCTAAAGCCAGTGAACCCGAAAATAAAGCCAGTGAACCCGAAAAGAGACACATGCAGGACATCAATACACAGAGCCTGGCCGTATGCCAATACCTAGCTAGTTAAGTCAGCATCTACCATGCCTAGGCAACTACTTCATGTCCCATTTTATTTTGGGTTTCTTATTCTCCTTCCCTTCCATCAGAATTGGGGTCCTAGTCCATATAAGGTAATGTATAGTAATGCAAGATAAAAAAGAGATATCTGGCCATGTATGGTACGAAGTGGCTACCTGGAACATGTGTTTGCAATTCCAATATACCTTACGTCCAGAAGGAAAGAAATAAGAGGAAGCTAGGGCTATAGCAATATCTTAATCCTTTGCCCCTTGGACAAATGGTGCCTTAAACCACAAATTTAATACCTGAAAAGACTTTAAATGTAAATGTTCAATTACATTTGTGCTACCCATTTCTTTTTCACATAAACACATTTTGGTATATACCTACCACAATTTCCAAAATAAAGCTTAAAGATTTATGTCTAAGCAAATGGTGTCAGAGGGTCAGATCTGCTAATTGCTATGTAATTCTCTTTTCCTCCGGTTTAGAGTGTAAATGCCAAAGCAAAAAGCAAAATATAAAAAAAGCAAGGGCACGTGGGTGGCTCAATGGGTTAAGCCTCTGCCTTTGGCTCAAGTCATGATCTCAGGGTCCTGGGATTTGGGCTCTCTGCTCAGCAGGGAGCCTGCTTCCCTTCCCCCACCCCCCCACCCCGCCTCTGCCTGCCTCTCTGCCTACTTGTGATCTCTCTTTCTCCTTCAAATAAATAAATAAAATCTTAAAATAAATAAATATATATATAAAGCAAAAAAGGCAGCAGGGATTTAAATATGCAAGAACTAATGGGCCTGAATACAGAAATTAGTAATCTTGAATGAATTTATTTCTGAACTATCTCCAAAAGGTTAGTTTATAAATCATTAAGAGCATACAAGATGAAATTCATGTTTGAAAGCACACAGATATGAAGATGTACATAGGCAAATAAGAAGCCTTCATTATAAACTGATGTTAAAAAAAACAAGTCTATACCTCCTTTCTCTCAAAGCCAAACCCTTTTTAATCAAATATTTAGAAACATCGACACGCTCTCCTTTTTCATCTCTGCAGAAAATTTTCACAGGTAATGGCCATGTTGTATTGTTTTCCTACAGTGATTTAAGAAGCAGAGTAAATATGAAACACTAAAAGGAAAACTTCAACAACGTACTTCTTACAGGCATTTCCTTCTCGTTTATCCAAGCCAGAAAAATAAATTTCCAGTCACGTAAAGTTATTTTGATATCTTATCAGAGAGAAAAAACATGGGAGAGAGTCAAGGGTGACAGATAGTTGGTTTGTGAAATATGTCAGGAAGGCCTCCCTGCCAAGGAGAAACTTACCTAAGGGTGGGTGTGTGTAGGGGGAGCCCAACTAAAAACATTTTCAGCCCGCAGTGGGCTAGGGAAGTATCAGTTACAAATTTCTCTATTCTCCTAAACTCTTGGAAATTACAGAGCTGAAATGTATTCTCCCAGGTGTGTCTTGTGTGTGTATGAACAGGAAGGAAGGAACTGCAAGACCTATATTCTGCTTTGAATGGAATTATGAAAATAGAAAAGGTATACATAGAAAAAGTAACATGGACAAATTACTTATTCAAGAAAATTCTATCATTAATGCAATAAAAAGTACCAAATTAAAATAAAAGAAAGAATATTTCTAGGTGTTCTGAAAAAAATATATTCTCTTCTCAAACCCCTATTCCTACAAAAACATTTTTTTATGACATGCAATCAATATGATTTCACTAGAAGCCTAACTTTTCAGTTTGTAAAGAATAGTAAAAGGCTTCCACAACGCACTCTAGCATACATAGTTTTTTCCCCATACATTCTGGTTTTTTTTTTCCATTTTATTTCTTTTTTCAGCGTAACAGTATTCATTGTTTTTGCACAACACCGAGTGCTCCACCCATACATTCTGTTTTTTAACATGCAAATTATCAACTCAAGATTACTACTTTAGAAATGCTTTGATTAATTCATACAATCATTATGGGGCTTCTATTATCAAACAGGTGTTATAACGAAATAACAACAAAAAAGAGGGCTGCCAAAAAAATCCAAATAGTTTGCTATTATCTTCTCAACAATGAAATACAGAAAACATCAATGAAATAGTCATTACATATCTATTATAATTGCTTACCCCACTACACACCTGCAAGATTATAGTTGCTACAGCTCCAGTTAGGTACAATGAAAGACAGTCACAAGCTGTAGCTGTCCATTTGTCACTTCCACCAGCTGGTCTAAAGCAACAACAATAAAAGACAAGTTGTTTTCTTAATAAAGAGCATAACATATAGAAATATAAAAAAAACCCACATAATGTTCATATATATATGAAAAAACTACATAGTGAGAAATAAATTTAACTTTGTGTTAACATGTCTTTGTGCTGTTTTCACAATTTTCTTCCCTATTTTCATATCCTTTTGTTCATTCCTCTATTCTACTTAATGGACCATATCATATGCTAACATATGTATAACTGTTATATGCAGTTATATGTATATATGTGGCTATGCTAAGAAGACTTAAAAAGGTATATTTTAAGTATTTTTTAACATATTATATACATTTTATACATGCTGACTAGATTATAAATTCAGAGAGCAGGGGTAATATATTATGTGTTATGTCTACCATCAGATCTCTAATGCCTAGGATAGTGCCTGGCCCACAGGAGGAACTTCAAAATTATTTAACGTAAATTTAAAAAGAACAGTCCCTTTGCAATAATGATTCCACTGCATATTTTGGAATTTTTTCTGGAATTTAAATCTAGTATGAATTGCCACCCATGAACAGCAGGCTCATTAATTTATAGAAAATGTATTTTTTAATATTCATGGTAATGAAATCTTGCCATTTGCGACGACGTGGATGGAACTAGAGCGTATCATGCTTAGTGAAATAAGTCAATCGGAGAAAGACAACTATCATATGATCTCCCTGATGTGAGGACATGGAGAAGCAACATGGGGGGGTAGGGGGATAGGAGAAGAATAAATGAAACAAGATGGGATTGGGAGGGAGACAAACCATAAATGACTCTTAATCTCACAAAACAAACTGGGGGTTGCTGGGGGGAGGTGGGATTGGGAGAGGGGGAGCGGGCTATGGACATTGGGGAGGGGAGGCGAACCATAAGAGACTATGGACTCTGAAAAACAACCTGAGGGTTTTGAAGGGTCAGGGGTGGGAGGTTGGGGGAACAGGTGGAGGGTAATGGGGAGGGCACGTTTTGCATGGAGCATTGGGTGTTGTGCAAAAAGAATGAATACTGTTACGCTGAAAAAATAAATAAAATGGAAAAAAAAATCTTTAAAAAAAAAATCTTTAAAAAAAAAATGCTCAATAAATATGGACAGATCAACGAAAAGCAGAGTATTCAGCTTCATCATCTATTTTAGTTTACAGAATTGAAACTGAGTGACTTTCTAACCATCAAATCCACCTCCAAAGAATAAGAACTAATACCACTAAAGAGAATACAAGTATCATAAATGCAGGCTCTGAAGGCTCTTCTAGACATGGTTTCTAGATCTGGAATTTCACTGCAGCTGGCCCATTGAGTAAATAACCAATCTGGTCAATCTTTTCACATGTAAAAGGTTTATATGAATGAGCTAACAAAATCAACTGTGCATGTAGTTTGACCAAGTAGGATTTAGTAAATGTGCTACATTATTTATTAAGAATCCCTGTGTTCGGGGTGCCTGGGTGGCTCAGTGGGTTAAAGCCTCTGCCTTCAGCTCAGGTCATGATCCCAGGGTCCTGGGATTGAGCCCTGCATTGGGCTGTCTGCTCAGTGGGGAGCCTGCTTCCTCCTCTCTCTCTGCCTGCTTCTCTGCCTACTTGTGAGCTCTGTCTGTCAAATAAATAAATAAAATCTTAAAAAAAAAAAATCCCTGTGTTCTTATGAGTTAAGCTTAAATTGTCAGTGACTCCTAAATTGTTTTTATTATTATGATGGTATTCTGATAAAAATCAGTGTCAACATTAAGATTTTCCTATGATCTGTTATGAATTAATGTTTTATAAATATGAACTTTAAAATATATTTAAAAAAAGATTTTATTTATTTATTTGTCAGAGAGACAGCGAAAGCACAGTCATGGGGAGTGCAGGGAGGCCAATGCGGGACTTGATCCCAGGACCCTGGGATTATGACCTGAGCCAAAGGCAGACACCTAACCAACTGAGCCACCCAGGTGTCCCTTTTTCTAAATGTCTGAAAGTACTTACAACATTTAAAAAAAATCATTGGTCTGTATTCAGAAAACTGTACGTTTCAGTTGGGAAAAATGAAAATGGAAATGGATAGTGGTAAATGTTACACAATATTCTGAATGTATTTAATATCACTAAAATATACACTAAAAATGACAAATTATATGTTATATATATTTTCCTAAAATGAGAGATTTCTCAGAGGGGTGGTAAAACAGTGATTAGAGTTCCAATTTTCAATTCGGACCTAGTTTATAATCTTAGCTCAAAAGTTAATAGATCCATTACTCTGGATAATTACTTAACCTATTGAAGACTCAATTTCTTTACCTATAAATAACACCTTATCTATAGTTTTAAGGTTTATTAGAAGATTAACTAAAGTAATGCCAATAAGGTAATTAATATAAGGTCCGGAAGTAGTTAAGGTTAACTATTATCAGACTCTTGAAATAATGGTACTCCACTGGAGTTCAAAAGCTATTACCTAAGGTGTGTACGGGAACACATTCTCTACATTATTGGATACAATTAAAGGACTGATAGAATTCTGTTCAATTGTTCTGACTGAACCTTTCTAGGCATAAGTGAAAACTAGGTTAAGATTTTTATAGTATGTCAGCCTGAGATGTCCATTCCAGGGCAATAAATTCTTTCAACTGATAGAACAGATTTGTAGATATGGTCCCACAGTCACTATTAGTAATCATGAACAGTGGGAGAGGTACCTGTAAAATTAGAGAAATGTTCTGTACAAACAGGTGGATTATGGTAACTCCTAATATAAGTTCTTCAAGGACATTAAATAAATGGTTTATCAGCAATTAGAACAGAAAGGGGTCATTAGAACAAGGTATCCTACTGGGGAGATCAATTTTAATGTCATGTAAGGAAATATAGTGGCTGAACATGCCTCATAAAGAAACAACCTCCTTGGGCACCTGGGTGGCTCAGCTGGTTAAGCAACTGCCTTCAGCTCAGGTCATGATCCTAGAGTCCGGGGATTGAGTCCCACATTGGGGGTGGGGGGGGGGGTCCCTGCTCAGCAGGGAGTCTGCTTCCCCCTCCCCCTCCTCCCTGCCTCTCTGCCTACTCATGATCTCTTTCTCTGTCAAATAAAAAAATAAAATCTTAATAAAAGAAAAAGAAACAACCTCCTTTGAGAGAGATGCTTAACAGCACTGAAGTCAGGTTTTGAATGTTCATTTATTAGGGGTCGTATACAAAGAACTACTGTCATGATGCCTCTAATATCTTTGAGTTCCAAGTCTAAGATTCTATAAATCCTTTTATTTTTATAAAGTATAATTAACATACAATGTTGTACTAGTTTCAATTGTACAACATATTGATTCAATAATTCCATACAGGGTGTTTGTCACCATATAACATTATCATAACATTACTGACCATATTTCCTATGCTGACAACTTTTCGTTTCCTTGACTTATTTAGTTTATAATGGGACGTTTGTACTTCCTAATATAAAATTCTATAATTCTTGTTACAAAAAACTGGATTTATTTCCATGGATTTCTCAATGAAAAAAGGTCCCCTAGAAGCAGGAAACTGCCACTTCTGTATTTTTCAAACAGAAATCTGATTATAGTGAAAACCCATACTGAGTCTCCTAAGATCCATTATGAACAATTATACATCAACAAACGGGACAAATGGATAAGTTCTTAAAAACACAGAAACTTTTAAGACATTATCAGGAAGAAACAGATAATCTGAACATACCAAATGGTAGTAATAAAAGTGAAGCAATAATAATAATAATAATGATAAAAAACCTCCCAACAAACAAAAGTCCAGGACCAGATGGTCTCACAGGTGAATTATACCAAATATTTAAGGAAAAGATAATACTTACCCTCGAACTATTTTAAAAGTTAAAAAGGAAGCAATGTTTCCAAACTCATTCTATAAGGCCAGAATTACCCTGGTACAATGGAGTATCACCTCACACATCTTTATGCATTCATCTGTTGGCTGACAGTGAGCTTGCTTTCACATTTTGGCTATTGTAAATAATGCTGCAATGAACACAGGGGTGTATATGTCTTTTTGAACCAGTGTTTCTGTTTTTTGTTTTGTTTTGTTTTGTTTTTGATAAATACCTAGAGGTGGAACTGCTGGATCATATAGTGGTTTTATTTTAAATTTCTGAGGAACCTCTGTAGTGTTTTCCACAGGGACTGCACCACTTTATATTCCAACCAACAGTGCACTAGGTTTCCCTTTTTCCTACATCCTCACCAACATTTGTTATTTCTTGTCTTTTTGAGAATAGCTATTGTAACATGTGTGAGGTGATATCCTACTGTGGTTTGCCCATCTGTAGGTCTTTTTAGAAAAAATGAACTAAATGAGATGTGAACCATAAAAATCCTAAAAGAGAACACATGCAGTAATTTCTCTGACATTGGCCATAGCAATATTTTTCTAGGTACACCTCCTGAGGCAAAAGAAATAAAAGCAAAAATAAACTACTGGGAATACATCAAAATAAAAAGCTTTTGTGTGGCAAAGGAAACAACCAGCAAAACAAAAGGATAATCTACTGAATGGGAGAAGATATTTGCAAATGATATAGCCAATAAAGGGTTAGCATCCAAAATACATAAAGAATGTATACAACTCAACACCCCAAAAAACAAATAATCCAGTTAAAAGTGGGCAGAAAGATGACATGATTCTTTATATGGAAAACCCCAAAGACTCCACCCCCAAACTACTAGAACTCATACAGAAATTCAGTAACGTGGCAGGATACAAAGTCAATGTACAGAAATCAGTGGCTTTTTTATACACCAACAATGAAAATACAGAAAGGGAAATTAGAGAATCGATTCCATTTACTATAGCACCAAGAACCATAAGATACCTGGGCATAAACCTAACCAAAGAAGTAAAGGACCTATACTCGAGGAACTACAGAACACTCATGAAAGAAATTGAAGAAGACACAAAAAGATGGAAGACTGTTCCATGCTCTTGGATTGGAAGAATAAACATTGTTAAAATGTCTACACTGCCTAGAGCAATCTATACTTTTAATGCCATTCCGATCAAAATTCCACCGATATTTTTCAAAGAGCTGGAGCAAATAATCCTAAAATTTGTATGGAGCCAGAAGAGACCCCGAATTGCTAAGGAAATGTTGAAAAACAAAAACAAAACTGGAGGCATCACGTTACCCGATTTCAAGCTTTACTACAAAGCTGTGATCACCAAGACAGCGTGGTACTGGCATAAAAACAGACACATAGACCAGTGGAACAGAGTGGAGAGCCCAGATATGGACCCTCAACTCTATGGTCAAATAATCTTCGACAAAACAGGAAAAAATATTCAATGGAAAAAAGACAGTCTCTTCAATAAATGGTGCTGGGAAAACTGGACAGCGATATGTAGAAGAATGAAACTCGACCATTCTCTTACACCGTACACAAAGATAAACTCGAAATGGATAAAAGACCTCAACGTGAGACAGGAATCTATCAGAATACTAGAGGAGAACATAGGCAGTAACCTCTTCGATATCAGCCACAGCAACTTTTTTCAAGATATGTCTCCAAAGGCCAAGGAAACAAAAGCAAAAATGAACTTTTGGGACTTCCTCAAGATCAAAAGCTTCTGCACAGCAAAGGAAACAGTCAACAAAACAAAGAGGCAACCCATGGAATGGGAGAAGATATTTGCAAATGACAGTACAGACAAAAGGTTGATATCCAGGATCTATAAAGAACTTCTCAAACTCAACACACACAAAACAGATAATCATATCAAAAAATGGGCAGAAGATATGAACAGACACTTCTCCAACGAAGACATACAAATGGCTATCAGACACATGAAAAAATGTTCATCATCACTAGCCATCAGGGAGATTCAAATTAAAACAACATTGAGATACCACCTGACACCAGTTAGAATGGCCAAAATTAGCAAGACAGGAAACAACGTGTGTTGGAGAGGATGTGGAGAAAGAGGAACCCTCTTACACTGTTGGTGGGAATGCAAGTTAGTGCAGCTACTTTGGAGAACAGTGTGGAGATTCCTGAAGAAATTAAAAATAGAGCTTCCCTATGACCCTGCAATTGCACTGCTGGGTATTTACCCCAAAGATACAGATGTAGTGAAAAGAAGGGCCATTTGTACCCCAATGTTTATTGCAGCAATGGCTACAGTCGCCAAACTGTGGAAAGAACCAAGATGCCCTTCAACGGATGAATGGATAAGGAAGATGTGGTCCATATACACAATGGAGTATTATGCCTCCATCAGAAAGGACGAATACCCAACTTTTGTAGCAACATGGACGGGACTGGAAGAAATTATGCTGAGCGAAATAAGTCAAGCAGAGAGAGTCAAGTATCATATGGTCTCACTTATTTGTGGAGCATAACAAATAACATGGAGGACATGGGGAGATGGAGAGGAGAGGGAGTTGAGGGAAACTGGAAGGGGAGATGAACCATGAGAGACTATGGACTCTGAAAAACAACTAGAGGGTTATGAAGGGGCGGCGGGGGAGTGGGGGGGTTGGGAGGTTGAGGGACCAGGTGGTGGGTAATGAGGAGGGCACGTACTGCATGGAGCACTGGGTGTGATGCCAAAACAATGAACACTGTTATGCTGTAAATAAACAAAAATTAAAAAAAAAAAAAAAAAAACCACACCATAAAAAAAAAAAAAAAAGTGGGCAGAAGACATGAACAGACATTTCTCCAAAGAAGACTCCAGATGGTCAACAGACATGAAAAGATGGGCAACATTACTAGTCATCAGAGAAATGTAAATCAAAATCACAATGAGATATCACCTCACACCTGTCAGAATGGTTATAATAAAAAACACAAGCACTTGTGATGAGCACCAGGTGTTGAAATCACTATTTTGTACACCTGAAACTAATATTACACTGTTAACTATCCAGAACTTGAAAAAAAAAACAAAAATAAATGCATAAATAACATATAAAACATTCTATATAAAAGGAATAGCGTGTTGGTGAGAATGTGGAGAAAAAGGAACTTTTATGCACGGTTGGTGGGAATGCAAACTGGTACAGCTACTGTGGAAAACAGTATGGAGATTCCTTAATAAATTAAAGATAGAAGTACCATAAGATGCAATAATTCCACTACTAGGTCTTTACTTGAAGTATCCCAAAAACACTAATTCAAAAAGATATATGCAACCCTATGTTTATGGCAACATTATTTACAATAGCCAAAACATGAAAGTAACCCAAATATCCACTGACAGCTGAATGGATGAAGATTTGGCATACACACACTATGGAATATTACTCGGCCATAAAAAAGAATGAGATCTTGCCACCTGCAACAAGGGTAGACCTAGATGATATTATGCTAAGTGAAATAAGTCAGACAGAGAAAGACATACATCGTATGATTTCTCTTATATGTGGAGTCTAAACAACAAATGGATAAACAAACAGACTCAGATACAGAGAACAAACTGGTAGCTGCCAGAGGGGAGGGGTGAGGGGAAATGTATGAAATATGTGAAGGGGATGAAGAGGTATAATTTTCCAGTTATAAAATAAATAAGACAGGGGCTGTAACAACTTTGTATGGTAACAAATGGTACCAATAACAGATGACTTATTGTGGTGACTATTTTATAATGTATATAAATATCAAATCACTATATGGTACACCTGAAATGAATATTGTATTGTATAATAATTACGCTTCAATAAAAGTCTGTTTAAACAAACCAACCACAGTACATTAATACACTTAAAAAAATTCCTTAATATCAACCATTCAGATAGTGTTTATGTTTTCCTGAGGTTTCAAACCATTATTTTGAATTTTTTCCCTTATGATTTTTTGTTAAAGAAACTGAGTCATTTGTTCTACAGTTTCTATGATTGGATTTAGCTGATGGCATTTCCATGGTGTTTAATATGTTCCTCTGTCCCTTGAGTTTCCTTTAAAATCATAGTTAGGTATGCAGTATTGATCAGATTCAGGTTTCTACTTTTTCAGCAATAGTATTTATAGGCTATGCTGTGTATTTCCATCAGGAAGCACATAATGCCCAATTCTCATTTTGTTATGTTAACAGCCACTGACAATCATTGCCTAGACTCCTTGTCAGGGTTGTAAAATGGTACAAGTCTAGTGAAATCTTTCTTCTTTTGTTATTTGGAATACTTAAAAAGAACAACTTTCCCTTGCCAACTATTTGATTATAATGAGATACAGATAGTATAGGAAAAGCAAGACAAATTTTCATTTTCCTTATTCACCTGTTTTGGAATAGTGAGATAGTTCTCTAGAATACTGAGAAGATAACCAATAAGATTTCTTAAGATTTTTTAAGTCACTTTATGAACTTAATGATTTAAAATATGTCAATTGCTTTACTGCATTAGAATTATCCTACTGATGCTAAAGTCCCTTATTTGGTCAGTGGAAATTTATTCAGATTGGCTACTGAGTCTTTTTGTCATAACCTCAATTTTTTTATAGCTTTGTTTTTTGCTATGACAAGATATTCTAGGTTCACACTGTACGAAATTTCCCGTCCAAGATCTGGAATCAGAGAGTGTCCCAAAAAGCTCTAATTTCTTTTATCGGGAAACGGGATTTGGAGACTACAATTTACAAACCGGCACAGGCCATTGCTACTAGGTCCTTCAGACATGTATTTTTTACAATTAAAATACCAAATGAGTTTCTAGATATAATTCTGATTCAAAATCAGGAGTAAAAGGTAAATTAACCTTAATCTTACCATCTTTATTATGTATCAACCATACCAGGTCTCAATATTACATACATAATTATAATTTTGACTTATCCCACATACATTACACACAGAGTAGTTTCAGTAACACTACAACTAACTTTGGGATGAATGAAAAAATAGTTGATTTTTGGGGGGAAAAGTTATTTTTTTGTCCTTAGGATATATTCTGGTAGGGATGTACAGACAGCATTTTATGTTTCAAAGTCATTTGAAAAAAGGGCTCCTAGTTGGCTCAGTCAGTTAAGAGTCCGACTCTCAATTTCAGCTTAGGTCATGATCTCAGGGTTGTGAAATGTTGGTGTGTCAAGCTCTGCGCTGGGTGTGGAACCTGCTTGAGATTCTCTCTATCCCTCTGCCCTGCCCCATTCCCCTTTCTCCACCCCTCCCTTAAAAAAAAAAAAAAAGTCGTTTGAAGAAGTTTCTCTCTGAGAGACTAGAATTCAATTTTCCTTACTAGTTTTACTAATATGTGTTTATATGAAATATTTTGAAATATTTAACATATATAATATTTATATAAAATATTAACATAGTTCCCATGTTAAATAAACACTGTCAACAACTTTCCCTCAGTATCTTATTAGAAATCCTCACTCCTAGTTAATAAGGCAAAAGGCAAACTTACTCAACTTTCCATGAATACTTTACTTTGTATCTCCCTACATTTTTTTTTTTTTGAAATTGTGCCATATCTACTTTCCATTCTATACTGCTTCCCTAACAATGACCATTTTAGTCTCTGTTCTTTAGGTAAAAATAAATGTAACATTCACGACCAGTTCTTATGTCAAACTCTCTTGCTTACTGTTGATTAAATAAAGTTTGTTCTCGTACTGATTCCTCAGGAGTGGTTCCTAGTTTGTCTGTAAACTTTATACCTAAAGGTCAGTTTGGGTGAATATAAAACCCATACCTTGTCATTTTCTTTTAGTATTTAAAAAATGTTTCTCCAGTGGAATGCCATCTAACATTAAGGTTTGATCTTCTTCCTCTTATAAATTAATAATTTTACTAATCTCTGAGTGTCAGCTTTCCTGAATTACTTTTCCAAGACATGCAGTGTGCTCTTTTATATATAGTACTAAGTAATCTTTTATTTTGGGAACACTTTCTTGAATCATAGTTTTTGGTATTTATTTTGTTCTATTTCTTTTAATTTTCTTCTTTGAGATTCCTATTACACATATGTTGAGGCTTTTTAAAATCTATTTTAGAGATCTTTTGTTTTAAATCTTTTGGATTTTTGTTCTTTTTAATTTTAAAACTTTGTTCTCCTTTCTGTCTTCTATTTCTTTATTTGACACAGAGAGTGAGAGAGAGAGCGCACGCAAGCACGCACGCACAAGCAGAGGGGAGGGACAGGCAGAGGGAGAAGGAGAAGCAGGCTTCCTGCTGAGCAGGGAGCCTGGCTTGGGGCTAGATCCTACGACCTTGGGATCATGACCTGAGCAGAAGGTAGATGTTTAATCAGCTGAACCACTCAGGTACCCCTCTATCTCCTATTTCTCTTAAGGCATTATCTATTGTGCTTTTGTGCTTTTTTCTAGTTTAGTCTGTATTTCTGATATGATTTTTAAATTTTATTTCTCTTTCTTGAGTGTTGTCATTTCTCACTTCAAATTTACTTCTTCTGTAATCAATCTTATTTCTGAGTTTTTATAATTTTGTTTTATGCTGTTCTTCAGTGTCTGTTTCTAAATTTTTAAGGTCATTTTGAAATTTAGTTTTATTATTTTGTGAGCATGCCTTTTTAGTGGGTTTCCATTGCCTATAGGGTTATTATTTGGCTTTTTATTCTTTTTTCTTCTAATAGTTTGTATAGAATTTGACTATAATTCTTTCTTTTGCTCACGTTTTAAGTGAAATAAAATTTCCTGTGCTTGGGTGCCTGGGTGGCTCAGTTGGTTAACCAACTGGCTTCAGCTCAAGTCATGATCCTGGAGTCCCAGGATCAAGTTCCGCATTGGGCTCCCTTCTCAGTGGGGAGTCTGCTTCTCCCTCTGACCCTCTCCCCTCTCATACTCTCTCAAATAAATAAAATCTTTAAAAAAATTTCCTGTGCTTTTAGAAGGAAGAGGTGGATCACAATTGCTTTCCTAGCTTCATGGCTCTAGAATTCTCTGGTTGTTTTCCCCAAATGACAGAAAATTTTGTGTCATATTTTGGTATCTTGTTCCTCTCCCCTACTTTTGTCTGCATCTTTTCTTTCCTTTGCCCCATTGTCTGACTTGCTAAAATTAGGCTCTATTCCTAACAGTTTCTACTCAGTGTGAGGTCATGGAAGAGAACATCGGTTCACTTCCAAAGGTTATATGGCTACAGCTCCAGTACCATGAAATTGTGGCACATTATGTTTTAGCATCCAACTTTGAAGAGCATCTTGCATTACTCCCTTCTCAGTCTTGGTTGCTGTTCTCAGACTGGCTTGCATGCTCCAGTGAAATACTACTTTCAGTCAGCCTTCCTTCCCTCCTTCCATACAAATACTGGTAACCATAAGGGCCCATAAGGGCATGGTATGCCACACCTGTTTGTATCTGGAGGCTTACAGAGGGAAACCTAGTTGCTCACTTTTATTGTAGAGACTGACTGTGCAGTCTTCAGTTTCGCTATCCAAATTGCTCTGTGTTTATGGTAGAATTCTACCAGACTCAAAAACTAATTCATGCGACTTTCCCAGAATCTTTTTTTTTTTTTTTTTAAGATTTTTACTTATTTATTTGAAAGAGAGAGACATAGTGAGAGAAGGAACACAAGCAGGGGGAATGTGAGAGGGATGCTTCCTGCCAAGCAGGGAGCCTGATCTGATGCAGGGCTGGATCCCAGGACTCTGGGATCATGACCTGAGCCAAAGGCAGATGCTTAACAACTGAGCCACCCAGGTGCCCCACTTTCCCAGAATCTTAATTCATTTTTTGGTAATTTACACATTTTTGGCTTTCCATGAAATGCTAAGCTTATGAAATACATATTATTTCTATCTGCCTATGTCCCTCAAGTTTTTAAATATTTAACACTTTGAATTCTATCTAGATACCAATCATACTGACCTATCTCCATTCCTCAGTACCACTAAAATTTATGTGCTCCAAATTTTTATCTTTCCCTTTTCTTAAAACCTCAAAATTAACTAGATTTATGAAATTTCAGAATGTTAGTAATATGAAAAATGACAAGAACCCATCCAAAACCAAAAAGATATAAAATTATTCAATAGTAGAAAATTTATTCAGTAAATAACTACCTTATGTCAACAAGAGAGCATTCCAAAGATAATCTTCCCATTGTCCTTAGGTTTTCTTGAAGTTCTCGTAAACACGTAATATTCACGACTAGTTCAACACCCACATCATACAGCAAGACCTATGAAAGCAATAACTTTTGAGTCTGTGGAAAGACAATATTTCAAAATATATTTTGCCACTGAATAACATAATAAAAATCAGACTAAAAAGTTTCAGGATAAAAATATTGAATGCATTCACCTTCAGTTACTATTTTTAACTCTTCATTTACCTCTACCAGTGTGTCTGTAACCATTCTGATGATCTGGCCTCTTCGCCACTGATTTTTATCGGGGATCTTAACAGCACAGTGCATATCGTTTTCCCATTTAATAGGTTCCCACTTAGAGTTTTCATAAGCAGCTATCATCTTTTCTTCTAAACTATATAAAGAAAAAAATTTAACTTTTAAAACTTGTCTTACAACATATAATGCTCCAACCACATGTCTTCTACTGTCCCTCCTTGCCCAAACTGGGTATTTTGTTCTTCCTTGAATACCCAAGTATATTTCCACTGCAGGGTCTTTGAACTAGCTCTTCCCTCTGCCCGAGATTATTTTCCCCCAGATAGCCTCATGGCTTACTTACTCCCTTTCTTCAGGATCCATTACAATGTCAACTGTCTTCTTGAGGTCCTTCCTGATTATCCAAAATTGCCTTCCTCCCCAACTGCTTTTTCTCTATTGTCTTTATCATCATCTGCTACATTAACTATTTTATTTGTCCACTGTCTCTCCCTCTACTAGAATTTAAGCTTCATGACAGCAAAGACATGTAAATATTTTTACCACCATATCCCCAACACCTAGAATACTGGTTGTGCCCAATTAGGTATTCGTAGAATGACTAATTCTAATACCATGAAAATAACTAGTAAAGATACTACTTGTATACTTTTAACTAGTTTTAAAATAACTGTTTAACTGAAATAATTGTTTTTAAAATTCCACATTTATGATTTCTAGATCTTTGAAACAAAATATAGAATATGTTTATATGTTTTCCTTATATACCTATTAAGTAAGTTTTCTGTTAATAACCACTGAACATAAATCTTCTCAGGAGATATCACATTACAGATATGTACAGGCAGTTCCTTATTATAAAATGATTGGAGATTCTCATTAGGTAGAGATTTTACAGACACAGGATTTAAGCTGTTTACTTCATTTGAAATAATTTCTTCTGGAGAAGGATCCCATACTTCAATATGCTTTTTGCAATTATCCTTGAGGGTATATCTGGAAAATAACAAAACCTATTAGCAAAAAAAGCAGCTAAGAAAATATTTATATTTGTATTTGTTTAGATCTAGTGATGAACAAATTTTAGCTATGATTCACTGCTTCCCAGTTTTGATATTAATAGCAGTTTTAGAGCCTTTTTTTAAAAAAGGGTTAAATACTACCAATATAAGACTAAATCCCCCCAAAGCCAAATTTTCTATTTTAAATATAGTTTAAAATACCAAGTTTGCTTATAATTTCATCATTTCCCATTGGTATTTTGTACTCACAAAGAATACAAGAATTATTCATAATTTTCACAAAATCTGGCATTTCAAATGGTGGTTCATATATAGATAAAAAGTGTAATAAGAAAGTATTTTGAGATGACTCTGAATTTTGTAATGTTTGTAGTATTTGTCAACTTTTGAAAATCTGTTATTTGTTGCTTTTTCTTTTATCAGTCTATGTAAATATTACTTTTGCTTATTTAATTCTATAGTTAAAACTTTGTATTCCTTTTCTTAAAGGGGGGCTCTTCAGGCTCACCCATAAAACCTGGATCTGCCCTTGCTGAGCACAAAAGTGGGACCATTCAGAAGTGAGTAAACACGCCCCGCCTTTTCTTACCACTTGTGCAGCCTCATCCATTTCCTTAGCTACTGCTGTACCTGCTTCCCACTCTTTATCATGTGCTTCTGCTACTATGCAAATAAACCACTGCAGTGTGTGACTGACAGTCCTCTGGCCACTGCACAGTTGTTTGGCCCTTGAAGTTATCCCCCTTTGCTTTAACATGCCTCTGCTTTAATGTGCCAAAAGCACCTCAAGCACATGTCCAAAGCTATCACACCCATTTCCCCCCCAAACCTGCTCCCCACTCTACTGTTCCTTGTTCTCCAGGAACAGTATCACCAGATATTAGGTGGTTATGATTATTAGTTCTGAAAGTCAATCTTGACCCCTCCTCTTCCTTACCTACAATCAGTAGCAAGGTCTTGTAATATTCACTTCCATCATGGTTTCATAATCTACCCATTTTTCTATCACCAAGTAACTATAACTTCAATAGCCTACAGTACCCACTTATAGCCCAACACTTTATTTTTAAGACTTGCAGTCAGAGGGAGATTTCTAAAACCCAAATCTCCTCCCAGTCCTCTGCTTAAAATCAGTCAATAGCTGCTAATCCTCCTTCCTGAAGTGATAAAGTTCAAACACACAGAAGTGTTTGAAAAGTACTTTTCCTTCTCAGTGATCAAGGTTCTATAATTATCTGGTCTGTGCATTTCTCTCCAACTTGATCTCTTGTCTAACCTGCCACTACTACCTTTTTTCCTGTCTACCAGCTGTGTGAGTATACTAACAATACCTAAACACATCACATTTTCCCTGTGTATAGGCTTTCACTCCCAGTTGTACTACAGAGTTCAGTTTAGGTGAAATCTCCAGTGGCAAACCCTCCAGCAATCCCATAACACTGTGACTATCCTTAACAGAGTCCTTATCACACTGAAAGGTAAGCTTGACCATCTCTCCTTCCTACTACATACTCTAAGCTCCTTGAAGGCACAAACCATCCTTATTCATCACTGGATATACCATTTGCTACGATGTAATGTGTAGGCCTATAAATATCTCTTGCTTATATAATCAAACAATAGAAAAGGAAAACTAGCTAATGGACTTCTAAAAAATTTTTTTAAAGGTTTTATTTATTTATTTGACAGAGAGATAAACAGCACAAGTAAGCAGAGCAGCAGGGAGAGGGAAAAGCAGGCTCTCTGCAGAGCAGGGAGCCCAATGTGGGACTCGATCCCAGAACCCTGGGATCATGATCTGAGCTGAAGGCAGCCTCTTAACCGACTGAGCCACCCAGGCGCCCACTAATGGACTTTTTAAAAAAAATTTATTGAGGTAGATTTTCTACAAAAAAAGTTCACCCATTTCAAGTATATAGTTCAATGATATTTAGTTAACTTTACCAAATGGTGTAACCATAAGTCAGTTTTACAACATTCTTACCGCTCCCCAGGAAGATCCCCTTTGTCCATTTACCATGAATCCTCCTCACCCATAGCCCCAGGAACCTCCTAATAAATTTTTTGTATAGACTTGACTTTTCTGGGCATACCATATAGATGGAATCATATAATATACAATCTCTTGTGTCTGACTTCTTTTATATAGCTTAAAATATGAGGTTTTTCCATGATGTAGATGTGTCAGTAATTTGATACTTTTTATGGCTAAATAGTATTCCATTATACGAACATATAGTATTTTCTCTATTCACCACTCACTGGATATTTACAGAATTTCCAATTTTGGGCTATTCTGAATAATGCTATGAATACTGCTCATAAATCTGTGTATGAACATATGTTGTCATTTCTCCTGGATAGATACATAGGAGTGGACTTGTTGGGTTGTGTGATAATTTTATGTGTAACTTTTTGAGAAACTTACAAACCATTTTCCAAACAGGCTGTACAACTTACATCTATGACAGCAATAAAGGTTACTCCACATCCTCACCAACATCTGTAATTGTCTTATATAATAGCTATTCTCGTGGGTGAGAAATGGTATCTCATTATGGTTTTAATTTGCATTTCTGTAATGACTAATAATGTTAAACATATTTTCATGCACTTATTAGCCAGTTATACACTTCCTTTGGTAAATGTCTGCTTATATTCGGTGCCCATCTTTTGGGCCACTGAATTACTTGTTTTCTTAAGTTGTAGAAGTTCTATGAACCAGATACAAATTCTTTATGGGGAATGTCTGGCAAATATTTTCTCTCACTCTGTTATTTGTCTTAACAGTATTTTTCAACGTACACTAGTTTTGAATTTGATGAGGATCAACTTATGAATTTTCTTTTATGAATTGTGCTTCTGGTGTCATATCTAAGAAATCTTTGCCCAATCTACAGTCCTAAAGATTTCCTCCTGTTTTCTCGAAGTTTTGTTTTAGCTCTTAAAGAGTATAATCCCTTTTGAGTGAGCTTTGTGTATGGTGTGAGATAAGGGCTATGTTCATCTTTTTTTGCTAATGGATATCCAATTGCCATAGCACCATTTGTTGAATGGACTTTATTTTAATGAACTGCCTTTGTGCCTTTGTTTAAAAAGTATTAATTATAAATATAAGGATTTATTTCTCAACTGTCAATTCTATTTATTCTCCTATATATCTATCTTTATGTTAGTACCACACTGTCTTGGTAGTTATAGCTTTTTTTTGTTTTTTTGTTTGTTTCTTTTTAAGATTTTATTTATTTGACAGATCACAAGTAGGCAGAGAGGCAGGCGGGGGGGGGAAGCAAGCTCCCTGCTGAGTAGAGAGCCCGATGTGGGGCTCAATCCCAGGATTCTGGGATCATGACCTGAGCTGAAGGCAGAGGCTTTAACCCACTGAGTCACCCAGGTGCCCCGATAGTTGTAGTTTTATATTAAATTCTGAGTCTAGGAAGTGGAAGTCCTCCAACTTTGTCTTTGTCTTAAAAATTGTTCTATTTTATGCATTTTGCATTTTTATATGAAATTTGAGACCCCATCAATTTCTGCAGAAAGGTATGCTGGAACTTTCACATAGCTTGAGTTGAATCTATAGCTAACAAACTTAAAATTTTAAAAAATGAGGTGAGATTCACATAACAGAAAAGTATTTTAAAGTGAACAATCCAGTACATTCAGTGTTGCACAACCATTACACCTCTATCTAGTTCCAAAACATTTTTATCACTCCAAAATAAAATCCCCCTAAAGCAGTTGCTACCCATAATCCTCTCTCCTCAACTCCCATTAACCACCAATCAGTGTTCCATCGCTGTGGATTTAACTATTCTGGATATTTCACATAAATGGAATCATACTCTCCCCTTTTGTGTCTGGCTTACTTCACTTAGCATAAAGTTTTCAAGATGCATCAATATTATATCAAAATTTAATTCCTTTATTTTTTTGCAGGGGGAGGGACAAAGGGAGAAAGAGAGAAAGAATCTTAAGCAGGCGCCATGCCCAGGGCAGAGACCAACTCAGGGGATCATGACTTGAGCCAAAATCAAGAGTTAGACACTTAAGACTGAGCTACCCAGGCACCCCCAATTTAATTACTTTTTAATTAATTTATTTATTTACTTTTAAAAGGCTGAATAATATTCCATTGTATGTCTATCTACCACAATTTGTTTATCCAACTGCTGATAGACAAACAGGGTGGTTCCACCTATGAATATATATGTACATATATTTGAGTACCTGTTCTCAATTCTTTTGGATATATATCCAAGAAATAAAATTTCTGGGTCATGTTTAAGTTTTCAAGGAATCTTCAAGCTGTTTTCCACAGTGCTTCACTATTTATATTCCTCTCTCCACATTCTCACCAACACTTTTTTTTTTTTTTTAAATAACAGTCATCTTGGTCTGTGTGAAGTGGTACATTAATAGACTTTAAAAAAATAAATGTTACTGGGGTGCCTGGGTGGCTCAGTGGGTTAAAGCGTCTGCCTTCGGCTCAGGTCATGATCCCAGGCCTGGGATCGAGCCCCGCATGGGGCTCTCTGCTTGGCAGGGAGCCTGCTTCCCTCTCTCTCTGCCTGCCTCTCTGCCTACTTGTGCTGTCTGTCAAATAAATAAATAAAATCTTTAAAAAAAATAAATGTTACTAATTTTTGAGAAAGTAATATATGTACATGGTTCAAAATTTAAAATTTTGAATTTTATGACTCTTTCCAGAGAAACAGTACAATACATGTATTTAGTCTTTTTTGGTTAAAAAACTAAACAACCATCCTTGCTTATATGCCCAAATCTGATGTCTTATAAAATTAATGTTAACTGGAAAAAACTTAGTTAAAACTATATGACCCTGATTTTTTTTAAAAAAAGTTTGGTTAAATAAGAGGTAAGAAAATATTTCATATTTCATGATTTTAATTAAAACACAACTGCAGCAATGGAAAACTTCTGAATTTAGTCAACATTACCATGCCTAGCTTTAGTGCTCCAGACTGGCCAAAAGAGTCATTCAAAAGAAACACAAGTTTCTTTGTGCCAAGAACTGTACCTTTAACTTTTGGCTAGCAGGTGGATTATATGGGTTATATATCCTTGTAAAGATATTAACACTGATAAAAAATTCAGGGCATGCTCACAGTTTAACACGTGAATGTTATCTTCTACTTCATGCTGACCATACTTTACCACTAGATGGCCAATTAAAATAAATTTCAGCTTTGCTGGGGTATAACTGACATATAAAATTGTAAGATATTTAAAGTGTACACTGTGGTGAATTGATATAAGTACATATCATGAATGCTTCTTCTCTTCTAGTTAATTATTTATCTCACTTTTTTTTGGGTTAAGGCAGAGTTGTATCATACATGACTTCAATATTGCCTAAATTTATGTTTATAACTAGAAAATTCTCCCCTAATATTCAAATTTATATATATGGAGAGGTGCAAAAGACAGGGAAATTTTATTTTAAAAGCTAGTAAATCTCCCTGTGTATTTTATAGAACACTGCTCTTGCAAAAAGCTGCTACACCGTCACAAAGAGCTCTTCTTTCTAGAATCTATTTTGCTTTCTGTGGAATAGAGTTTTGTTTTAGCTTTAGTTCTCCCCTCCAACAGTGGCATATCAAAGTGAGCGGATGAGTGCTTGCTCTTCTCCTCTGATGCTCTTGATAGTAGTGATATTTTGGAATATTTATCTAATAAATGCCTTATTCTCCAAAGCTGCTTAAGACAAAGGTAAAAAATTCAAAGTTTAAAAATAGCTTTATTCCATGACTCATGAGACAAAGTACTTAGAAGTTGAATTTCACTGGAATTATAAACATCTGTTCTGTGAAAGACACTATCAAGAGGATGAAAAAAATGCCACACACTTGGAGAAAATATTTGCAAAAGACACATATCATAAAGTACTGTTATCCAAAATATAAAAAGAACACTTAAAATTGAACAATAAGAAAGCAACTCACCTAAAAAATGGTTCCAGAACATTAAGAGGAACCTCACCAATGAAAATATAAAGATAGCAAATAAGTATGGGAAAAGATGCTCCATATCACATGTCACCATGAAATCACAAATAAAAACAAAAAAATGAGATTCTACCACTACACATACAATTGAAGGACCAAATTCTAGAACACTGACAACACCAAGTGCTAATGAGGATGTGGGGCAACAGGAATCCCTCACTCATTGCTTGTGTGAATGCAAAATGGTACAGATGCTTTAGAAGACAGTTTGGCATTTTCTTTCACAACTAAACACTTCTTCTTACCATACAACCCAGCAATCACACTCCTTGGTATTTGCCCAAAGGAGGTGAAAACATGTCTACACAAAAACCTGAATGTCAATGTTTATAGCAGCTTTATTCATAATTATCAAACCTGATCGCAACCAAGATGTCCTTTAGTAGGTGAATGGATAGACAAACTGTTGTACATCCAGACAATGAGCTATTATTCAGTGTTAGAAGGAAAAAAGTTATTAAGACATGAAAAGACAATGGGTTAGCTTAAACGCACACTATTAAGTGAAATAAGCCAATCTGAAAAGGCTATATGCTGTATGACTCCAATTATATGATATTCCGTAAAAGGCAAAACTATGGAGACAGTAAAAAATATCAGTGGTTCCTAGGGATTCAAGGGAGGGAAGGATGAATAAACTAAACACAAGGGATTTTTAGGACAGTGAAAATACTCTGATATCCTAATGGTGGATTCGTGTCATCATACATTTAGTCAAAACCCACAGAATGTAAATTATGGACTTTGGATGATTATGTTAATGTAGTTTCACTGATGCTAACAAATGTACCATTTTGGTGGCTGACAGTGGGGGAGGCTGTGCCTGCTGGGGGGAGCCAGGAATATGTGGGAAATCCTTGTGCTTTCTGCTCAGTGTTGAGAACCCAAAACATAAAGCCTATTTAACAAAATAAAAAAATGACAGAACTTAATATGAAACATAAAACTATGGACATTGGGGAGGGGAGGCGAACCATAAGAGACTATGGACTCTGAAAAACAACCTGAGGGTTTTGAAGGGTCAGGGGTGGGAGGTTGGGGGAACAGGTGGTGGGTGATGGGGAGGGCACGTTTTGCATGGAGCACTGGGTGTTGTGCAAAAAGAATGAATACTGTTACGCTGAAAAAATTAATAAAAGGGGGAAAAAAAAAAACTATAAAACTTTGAAAGAATACATAGGAGAAAATCTTTATGACCTTGAGGTAGGTAAAGATTTCTTAATTACAGCACAAAGTACCTGAATTATGAAGGAAAAAAACTGTCAAAGTGGACTTTAAAACCAGAAACTTCTACTTGTTGAAAGACACTGTTAAGAAGTCACAGATTGGAAAAAAAATTTGCCATATTTGCAAAGCAAAGCACATTATCTTGATGAAGAACTTATATCTGGAATATATTAAAGTACTTTCACATTTCAAGAACAGTAAGCAAAAAGCACAAAACTTTTGAAAACTTCACCAAAGAAGAGACACAAATGGTAAATAAGAATATGAAAAGATCTTTAATATCATTAAGCTAAAATTAACACCACTATGAAAAACCACTATATTTCTATTAGAAGTGACAAAGTGATAAAATCAAGCACTGGCAAGGACAGAGAACAATAGAACTCACAAATTGTTGGTGGAAATGCAAGATGGTAGAGCCAATTTAGAAAATGTGTGGCAGTTTCTTATAAAGTTAAAAAAACCACACCTTTAAAAAAATCTTTTTCCTTTAGATATACATACCAAAATATTAGATGGATGAAGTTATATGATGTCTGAGATTTATGCCAAAATTATCAAGGCAATAATGTGGCCAGGACTCTAGATTAAATAAAGAACAAAAACCCACTTACCTTATAAGCAGCAACTCACTCCTGGGTATTTAATCAAGAGAAAATACATAAATATGTCTACATACAAAGACATGTCTGCAAATGCTTACAAGACCTTTTTCATAAAATCTCTCAAACTGGAAACAGTTCAAATGTTCATCAATTAGGAAATGTTTAATATTGTGGTACATCAAGACAACAGAATAATAATGAGCAATAAAAACTGATACATGCAACAATATGGATGAATCTCAGAAGCATTAAGCTAAATGAAAGATGCCAGACACAGAAGGCAAATACACTATGACTCCATTTGTAAGAAGTTATGGAAAAGTAAAAATTATAGAAACAAATTAGAACAGTAATTGCCAAGGTTTGGGTGTGGAGGAAGAGAAAGAACTATAAAGGTGCACAAGGAACTTTTTATCATGATAGAAATATTCTGTATTTTGAGTGTGATAATGGTTATATGACTGTATATGCAAAAGGTGAATTTTATTTTATGTTTCACCTCAATAACCCTGACTTTTTTTTATAAAAGAGAAATAATAATTTTTTTTTTTTTTTTGAGAGGAAGAGAGAGAGGGCAGGGTGGGAGAAGTAGGAGAGAGTATCTTAAGCAGGCTCCATGCCCAGCACAGAGCCCAAGTGGGGCTCTATCTCACAACCCTGAGATCACAACCTGAGCTAAAATCAAGTCAGACGCTTAACCAACTGAGTCACCCAGATGCTGCTCAGTCCAATACATTTTAAAACTTCCTCCCATTTCTTTCTCTCCCCTTACTTAGGGCTTACAGTGGAAAAAGGGCAGGTCCACTCCAGCTTCCAATCCCCCAGTGTTAGGGCAGGGAAGGAAGGCAAGACTACATACTAAGCACATTACTGCAGGTTTCTGCTTCTGGCTTACCCCGACAGACATTATGTGTGGGTGTTATCAAATATTTGCTTTCTTGAGAGTGATATGTGGGAATTCTTCAGAAGACCCTTCAGGAGCCACCCTACGGCACAAGTCTGTATTGTGAAATAATTGTTTTGTCTTGACTCCTAACCCTCCTAACTCCTAACCCTCCCACCCCTCCCCACTAACCCCTGTCCTTTTGCTTCAGGGTTGCTCAACCACTGGTCTATACTAGGCACAATGGCTCAAATCTGGTTCTTGTTCAAAGTATCCCCTTGAACCAAGGAAGAATGTACATTTCTCCAAATGGAAATGTGGGCTAACTCTACCACTAACTACCCTATCCTGCCATTTCTCTTCCTAATTATCTTTTCAAATAGGCACAAAGGGCTGCCAAAGCAGATGTTCCACCTAGAAATAAGATGCATTCTCCTTTTCTTAGAAGTACCTTCAATCCCAAAAGCCATTCTCTTGGTTTCAGGGTCCCTTAGGGAAAAGCTACTCTACTCCCCATTAGACTAATGACTCCAATTATTTTTCCTACTACTTTTCAAGAATGGGGAAACCTCCCAAAGCTACAGCCTAAGCAGATATCCTAAAGGGAAAGGTATGCTAGTTTTCCTCCTTGTGAATAAAATGTTATTTACAAACTAACAAACATTTACAGGTCCACTTACCCTACTTCATAAGATGCTAGGCCCTCTTTGACTAGCTGGTCATTTATACTAGTAGGAGTCATTCCAGGAGCACCAAGAGAATTGAAAAGCTCAACCAACAGCACATTATCTTCCAGAATTTCTGTAAAACATTAAGATGAGTTTGGGGAAAGAAATAAATATGTTGCAAAATATACTAAATGAAGCAATTTTTAATTTTTTTATTATTATTTTTTAAAGATTTTTATTTATTTGACAGAGAGAGATCACAAGTAGGCAGAGAGGCAGGCAGAGAGAGAGGAAGGGAAGCAGGCTCCCTGCTGAGCAGAGAGCCCTATGTGGGGCTCGATCCCAGGACCCTGGGAACATGCCCTGAGCTGAAAGCAGAGGCTTTAACCCACTGAGCCACCCAGGCGCCCCATGAAGCAATTTTTTAAAAAGCTATAAACAATTACATTTTGCATACATGTGTGTTTTTTGCTGAATAATACCAAAGTCTCTCTATAGGGGTAAAAGCAACATTTTGCAAACATAAAACAATTGTCCATGTTATCTGCAGCATATGCAAATTAATAAAATTTTCATTTTAGATTGTGTACTGTTCTAAACAGATCAAAGGCAGTTTAAAGCTTTTAAATTCAGAGGGGCACCTGGATGGCTCAGTGGGTTAAGCCACTGCCTTCAGTTCAGGTCATGATCTCAGGGTCCTGGGATTGAGTCCCGCATCGGGCTCTCTGCTTGGCAGGGAGCCTGCTTCCCCTTCTCTCTCTCTCTGCCTGTTTGTGATCTCTCTCTCTGTCAAATAAATAAATAAAGTCTTTTAAAAAAAGCTTTTAAATTCAGAAAAATATAATGTATATATATTTATATATATAATATATATATATAATATAATATATATGTTCTGATGTGTTTTTAAACTATTTTACTGTGTTCACCCAAGTTCCAGAGTACAAAAGAATGAAATTCAGGCTAGAGATTATCCACGAAGGTTTATAGCTTTTAAAAGAATGGCACAAAGTTTACAATGACAAAAAAAAAAAATCTAGAATCCTCAATTAGAGATTGAAATTTGGATTTTTTCCTGTGTTTTTAGGACAAACAATCTAATTTTTAATTTCTTTTAGAATACATAATGGTTACTTAAACACGTAGATCTATTTAGATCTATTTCTTAAACTAAACTGGGAGTTTAACTATGGATAAAGTTTACATCTCATATGCCTGTTTACTTACTTATGGTACATAGCACAGAGAACCTGCCTAATATGTATCTGAATAAACAATAGAGTAATTTCTTTAGGAAACACATACTTCAATGTATTAAAGTATACACTGCACACTTCAATACAGGTTATGCTTACACCTTCTACACAACAGCAGCTGGTAGCTGCAGGTCAGAATGATGATTCCAAAAAAAAAAAAATGATGATTCCAAATAACACAAAGTGTTACCACAATATACTTTATTATCTAGTCATAAAAATACATATATTAGAAAACCTTTCTCAAGAGCCTAAAAATGATTCCTGACTACTTTTCAATGGGCCAGATATATCATCTAAAAATAAAAGGCTAAGCAATGCTGAGCCTCAATTAATTTTCATCTTCTTACTTTCCATGTCTTGTGGTCCCATTAGTACTTTGTCTTCATATTTCCCATACATAGAGTTCTTCATTGCAACAGGGCCAACTTTCCGTATGTTCTGTACCTTTACCAACTTCCCTGCTCTGCTAATTAAAATTTAAATATCCCAGGGTGCCTGGGTGGCTCAGTTGGTTGCGCAGCTGCCTTCAGCTCAGGTCATGTTCCCAGGGTCCTGGGTTCGGGTCCTACATCGGGCTCCCCCTGCTCTGTGGGGAGCCTGCTTCACCTTCTCCCTCTGCCTGCTGCTCCCCCTGCTTGTGCGCGTGCTCTCTCTCTCTCTGTCAAATAAATAAATAAAATCTTTAAAAAATTTTAAATATCCCTTGCTTTATAAGGTAACAATGCTCCCCTTATCATCTATTATTGTCTTTAACTGTCAGTCTCATCATTGTGCAGGTTAATGGGGTAAGATCTTTTAGATTTAAGGAGTGCCAGAAGGCCCTGTTTAAATAAATTATCTAGCGTAATAAATTTGTTATGACTAGTGTTTGGATGTTATTGGTATAACAAGTAATTAAGTGAGTAAGAAAAAGAAGGAATCAAAAATCAGTGATTACTCAAGGACTAAGAAGACCTTAATTTACTGCTCACATCAGAGAAGCCAGATATAAAAATCTTACTAAGGATGCAATATCTGTAACCGCATTCTTCTTTAAACAAACCATTTCTTCAGAACAATTTCTCATATCAACAATGTGGATAAATTATCACTGATACGTCATCAGTTCCCAGTTATGTAACTTTGAACTGCTGATTGCTAAGCTTTAGTCTCCTTACTGTAACAGAGGCTAACACTCTTCTGGTGATTGGGTTCATTTAATGGTAGTATGACAAAAGTGAATAAACAGATATAGTCCTGCACTAGTACTTATTAAGACCAACTAAGCCAGAAAAATTACAGACTCCCACCACCCCCCAACCCCTGCATCCAAACCTCTTGGGGCCAGACAGGTTTCAGAACTTCAAATTGAGAAAAGCTACATAAAACATATACTGCCTATTTTATAATACCCCCAGCAAGATTCCAAGGCAGCAGCCTACAAACATACATTACTATCCTGAAATGGAATATATGAATATTCACTATAAAGAAGATAAAGACTATATATATATCTTCATGTCACTTTAGATCAGGTTTTGCTAGTCAACTTTTCATTTTCAGAACATGCTGGGTTACAAAATTGTGAGCTAGTGGTCAGCCTGCATCTTGGGCCCAAACTAGTCTAAAAAAGAAATGACTTTTTTTTAAAATATGGAGAGAGGCTACAGTTGAATTCACTTAAGTAAAATGAAATGAAAAAAACATATGAAAACTATTTAACAATTATGTCCCACCTCCCCTCACTTTCCTGCACATTAAACTTTAACATTCATCACGCCAAAATCAGGAAAGAACCACTGCAGAAATGTAAACCAAATAAGAGGAAAGAGAAGCTAATTCCTGGCTTTAGGGCGTTCAAGAGGCCATATCTAGGATGACTGATTTTTTTTTTTAAGATTTTATTTTTAAGTAATCTCTACACCCAATGTGGGGCTTGAACCTATAACTCGAAGATCAAGAGTCCCACACTCCACCAACTGAGCCATCCAGGCACCCCTAGGATAACTTATCTTTAATGGCAATTTTTGCCTTGTACTGATTTTATACTCTACAACCTGCAACTATATCCACTATACCTAGTTCTCAATAAATGTTCTCTCTTACTAGTCTCATTGATGACACACTGAATTTACTCTAAGATCAAGCAAATGTATTGTTATTCTTATTTAAAATTATATATAATTACATAGCAACAAATTAAAATGGAATAGCTTACTGATGACTGAACATGTCATAAATTTATCTTGAGTCTTTTCTTCAAATTTTTCCTTAGCTTTTTTGGACCACTGTATTGTCCCTATACATGGTTCAATATAGGCCAGCTTACATTTAATTGCCTGTGTCAAACAAAATTGCACCATTAAGAAAAAGTGAAATTTCTAGTTATTTTAGAATTAAAATTTTATATGTGTACAAACAACTCTGAATATATAATCTGAAAATAAATGTGCAAAAGGTATCTATAAAATATTTTATAAATGGCAATAACTGGAGTCAACAGATCATTTGGTTGAATCATTGCACATTCAGACACCAATAAAACAAGCATCTACTGAAAAAATTACAGATACTCATTATATACTGTTAAATGAGAAAAGTAGGTTACAGGACTATATTTCTAATCCTATAATTGTTAAGCAGAAGACACATCTTAGAATTATATTTATAAAAAATATTCAATAATTCTGAATGAGTCCTTTTTATTTATATTTTCAAGTTTTTCTTAGTTTACCCATTTTTAAAATGAAAAATATTGTTTAACAATAATTTAAATGCCTACATGTAAAGTGAGTTAGAAAATAAGCCCCATTAACCTTCTTTATCTCTGAGGAATAAGATTCCAAGAGAAAGATAATTTTTTACTTATTTTTCCAGACTTCTCTTTCTCTTGGACATGTTATATATACTTAAAACATAAATCGAATTGCAGTAAAAATACTTCAATGATGAGATTTTTGCACAAAATCTATCACTTTCCTACCACATTATACAGGTTTTCAAAATAACATTAAGATCTGGAGACCAGTAAATACCTATAAAGACACAAACATACATACAGGTATACATTTATAATTAATGCTTATTTGCATTAATCTTACATCTTAACAATTTATAGCTGCTATATAGGAAATTACAGTAATGACAGCAACTCTTCTATATTCCATGTATCAAATTATTTATAGACAAAAATGTTAGTTAACAGAGCATTTCTATGATAAAAATGATTTCTAAAAATACTGTCACAATTGTGTTAATATATTCTGACCCTATGACTCACAATAAGTAGATTACCTTCTCTGGGGGATTTAGAAACTCATCTTTTATTTTACGCATTTCTTTAAGTGTTATTTTTGCAGTATTGCCAAAGTCCACATATTTAACTTCAACTTCACGATGTCCAGGCAATCCTTCAAAAATTATTAAATTAGAAATCACAAACTTGGAAAGAAAACAGAGAGTTATCCAGCAAAATTTAGACAGGACGGTCAACTATGCTAGAATACTTCTATGATCAACATATAAACTTAATACTTTTTTATTTTATTTTATTTTTTATTTTTTTAATACTTTTTTAAATATAAAAAAATTCTAATATGTGGACCTAAAAAAAACCAACCATAATGCACAGTTGTTCAGACTTGAGAAATTAACAATTTTAAGATATCCAGAGGACAATCAAAACCAGGATAACAACACAGCTATCAAATGCTAGGTGTTGTGGCCTAAAAGTTAAAACTAGGCGTTAAGACTGACTGGATTAGAATCCAGTCAAATTCCATGTGACTTTAAGCAAGCTAATCACTCTTTCTAAAATATTAGCCCGAGCAAGTTCCTTTTTCTCTCTAAGCCTCACTATCTCATTCATAAAATGGGCATACCAGTAGAATCCAATCTCGTAAGACTTATGTTTTTTTGAGGATTCATCTATTTAAAATAATTTGCAAAGCACCATAGTAAGCATGGACTTAATAAATGTTTACTGTTAGTCAACACAGGTGACTAAAACAAAAGATTTAATAATTAAACTAAAGATTCATTCATATGATGATACCTAACTGAAATTTAAAAAAAAATATTTCAGGGAATATTGTGAACAATAAGACCTCCATGTCAATCTAGTCTCTATATTTTACAGGATACCAATGAGTCCCCTAAAATGTTCAAACATACAGAAGTCTGAATGAAAACTTATCACACCAACCCCTTTTGAAAACACTCAAAATATATGGCTGACTTAAATACAGTAAAGTAAAAATACAGGCATTCTCTGCTCCTTAGCAGAAATGGAAGCATATGGAATAACACTGGTATTCAAGAGGACACTTCAAACAACTTAAGCCCTGTGGTAATTGGTATCTGCAGTAATGGAGAAGACACATGTTATTTTAAGTATAATAATAAGGTGAGGGAATCCCTCCACACTTCCATGGGAATTCTCCTGCTAGAAGGATATTCTTAACTGTACTAGTGTCATTAGATTCTTATTATTCCTCAAGTCTCTGAATGGAGATATAGTTTTAGACAAAACAAACAGGAGATAAAATTAAAAGAACAGGAGATAAGACAAGAGATAAAATTTAAAGACAAGAGATAAAAAGAACACAGGAGAAAAAATTTAAAGAACATTTTTTTTTTACCCAAATTATCAATCAGTATGAGAGAGAGTCAGGAGACATGAAAGGCCTCAAAAAAAATTTTTTTTAAAGATTTTATTTATTTGAGAGAGAGAGAGAGAACGCAGAAGCAGGGGGAGTGGCAGGCAGAGGCAGGGGGAGTGGCAGGCAGAGGCAGAGGGAGAAGCAGGCTCCTCACCCAGCAGAGAGCCCTGTGTGTGTAACTGGATACCAGGACCCTGAGGATCATGACCTTAGCATAAGGCAGCTGCCTAATCCACTAAGCCACCCAAGCATCCCTGAAAGGTCTCAAAACTTACTTCCATTTATTCTGAGGAAACAATTAGAAGAGGCTCCTAAAAAACAGGGAAATAAACTGAAGAAGTAAACATGGGATCCATAAAACAAGGGATCCAATACAGGGAGAAAAAAAAAGTATATTGCAAAATGAAATAAATTCTCTGAATAACAAAAGTGTAATAAGCTTAGAGGACTAGCAGTCCAACTGGAGAAGACAGAAAGATGTTTTCACCACTAGAAAAAACAAAAAACAAAAACCAACTAACATTACCTGAAAAGTCAAACATGTGGAAAATTGTTAACAATTAGGAAAATGTAGCCATAAATTTTAAGAAAATAAAGTGAAAAATTGATGCATTAACTTAAAATAGAAATAAATTATTTTTTATGACTTAGTGAAAATATTTATGCAGAATATGGATTAACTAGAATTGTGATAGAACTATGGTGATGGGGTGGGGAAGGGATAAAAGAGCTAAAAGAAATCTAAAACTGCTACCTGCCTTAATAAGAATAGATACTCTCTGAGAGTAAAATATCAACAAAGTATTACATATTTAGAAGGAATACCACAAATAAATACCAAAAGAAACAGCTGAAAGAATTTAAAGTACTTTTTAAGTAATCTCTACACCCCACCCTGAGATCAAGAATTCCATGCTCTTCCAACTGAGCCAGCCAGGCAACCCTAAAATATTTTCCTTTGAGGGGTACAGTCTAAGTTGTTTAGCACCATTTAACTTTTTAAATAAGGCAGACATTAGAAAACAACAACAAAAAAATAGGTTAGGGGCGCCTGGGTGGCTCAGTGGGTTAAAGCCTCTGCCTTCGGCCCGGGTCATGATCTCAGGGTCCTGGGATCGAGTCCCGCGTCGGGCTCTCTGCTTGGCAGGGAGCCTGCTTCCTCCTCTCTCTTCTGCCTGCCTCTCTGCCTACTTGTAATTTCTCTCTGTCAAATAAATAAATTAATTAATTTAAAAAAATAGGTTAAGGGCTAGTCAAATAAAAATCTAAGGACTTAGAGAGTCACCTCCCAACATTACCACTAGTTTTTTTCCCCCCATTTTATTTCTTTTTTAAAAAAATTAATATATGATGTAGTATTAGCCCCAGGGGTACCACTAGCTTTTTAAAGATAACTGAGCAAAATGGGTAAGATCAAATAATATCACTTCTATGATTTAATTTGTACCAACTCAAATGGCTTCAGTTTTTAAGCATAACATTTCCCTGTAGAAATAATGTACAATTTCCTACCAATAACTTTTGCTCGGTACCAAACTCCATCTTCAAATTTAGCTACACAGACTTGACCTTGAACTGGACAGAGGATTTCCAGATTTTCTCCATCTTCACTTTTATAAAATTCCTCAATCGTTTTTAGTAAAAATAAAACATCCAGGCTCTCTATCTAAGAAATAAAAGGATTAAAACACTATAGTTTCAAAGAAACAAAATTTAAATGTAGCATGTATTATAAGTAATGCTTATAAAATTATTGGGATCAGACAAATCAATTGTTATGTAATTTATATTTGTAATATTTTATTACAGAAACGGTATATAAAATTAGCAAATATGGACATAACAAAATTTTTTTAAAAATCACATTTCTTCAGATATCTTAAGTGCATATCCTTCTAGATCCTTTTTTAAAAATTTAAATTCCATTAGCCAACATATAGTACATCATTAGTGCTCATCCCATTACATGCCCTCCTTAATGCCCATCACCCAATTATCCCACCTCTCTACCCTCCTGCCTTTTCACATCCCTGTTTGTATCCTATAGTTAAGAGTCTCTCATAGTTTGTCTCCTTGATTTCTTCTGATTCCGTTTTCCCTCCTCCCCATGATCCTCTTATATATATAAGATATATGCTATTTCTTATATGTCACGAGTGAAACCATATAATGGTCTCTCTCTGCTTGACTTGTTTCACTTAGCACAGTATACCCCCACTTTCATCATGTTGATGCAAATGGTAGGTACTCATCCTTTCTAAAGGCTGAGTAATAGTCCATTATATATATATGAACCACATCATCTTTATCCATTCATCTGTTGAAGAACACCTCAGCTCCTTCCACAGTTTGGCTACTGTGGATTGCTGCTATGAACATTGGGGTGCATGTGCCCCTTCTTTTCACTATAGCTATAAGTAAATTGGAGTAAATACCCAGTAGTGCAATTGCTGGGTCATAGGGTAGCTCTATTTTCAACTTCTTGAGGAACCTCCATACTGTTTCCCAGAGGGGCTACACCAGCTTGCATTCCCACCAACAGTATAAGAGGGTTCCCCCTCCTCTACATCTTTGCCAACATTTGTTGTTCCAGACTCCCTTCTTATACACACACAAACTTTCCATATTTTTAAAAACAAAAGTGAAATGATATCTTACATGCAGTTTGATTACAGTGTGATAATTTGCATTTTCCGTCAATTCTCACTTTTCTGTTTAAGTATTCCCATTAGTACTTTTTGGCCATGTTTAGATATCCTTAAATGACCCAAACCAGTATCAAATTCAAGACTACACATTGTATTTAGTTATCTCAATAAATATCTTAGAATCTAGTGTAGTCCTTTTTTTTTCTTTTAATGACTAGGTTTTGCTGAAGAAAGCCTGCTATTTTTCTGTAGAATGTTCCATCTTCTGGATTTATGTGGTTACATCCTCATACTATTATTTAGCTTGTTCCTCCATTAAGTGAGGTCTGTCTCCTGAAATTTCCCCAAAGCCAGAAGTTATATCTATAGGTTTGGTGGATTCAAGCCTTTTTTGGCCAGAATACATCTTAAGTATATGAAGGTTGCAATATACCAAAAGACATAATATTACTGACTCAGTAATAACAAGCTAAGATTCACCTACAGACTGGGGTGATGATTCTGATCCCTCTATTGTACAGTTATGTAATTCATTTAATAATACCTTGGCATTATATGAATGTTCAGTTTCCCATCAACCTTCCATCTCATGATTTTAAAGTGAATTGATCATTCTTTAAGTCAGTAGTTCCAGTAGGGTTTATAAAATGACTATATTGAGTAAACTAGAGATTTCTCTTATTAATAAGGCTACTTTGTTATTTAAGTTCTTAAAGTTCCTATAGTATCTAAAACATAGTTCTCCCACTTAAAAAAAACCCTCAAAATACCAAGGATAAATGTCTGTTTCTCTCTCCAAATACCAATTCTTTTTTTTTTTTTAAAGATTTTATTTCTTTATTTGACAGACAGAGATCACAAGTAGGCAGAGAGTCAGGCAGAGAGAGAGAGGAGGAAGCAGGCTGTCCGCAGAGCAGAGAGCCCGATGCGGGGCTCGATCCCAGAACCCTGGGATCATGACCTGAGCCGAAGGCAAAGGCTTTAACCCACTGAGCCACCCAGATGCCCCCAAATACCAATTCTTAAGGTTAAAAAATATTTTAAAATCTATATCAAATAGCAAAAAATGAAGATTTCCTCTTTTCTAAGTATTATAATGTAAATGGAAATTTTGTGAATCTGTCTTTTCTTATTTCATTTAAATTACTTCAAAAACCTTCAATTTTTTTTAACTTTTATTTCTAAGTAGGTTTTATTCATATTCTTCCAACCAAAGTGAACAGTGAAAAATTGCACAGAGGAGTGACATCAGCAAAACAGCAGACTAAGACGCTCTTAAGCTCTCATTCCCCCATAGAAACAATGGGGGAAAAAAAGGAGGGGGAGGGGAAAAAACCCTTATGAACTTTGTCAGAACTATGAAAAAGTCAAAGGTTTATAGCAACCAAGCAAACACCCAATCAAGCTTCTGGCATTCAAATAAATCTCTGTCACAAGCTAAAGGAACAGAGACTTCAGTGATCACATGCAGTGATCACATGCATTTTTTTTTTTTAAATAGTTTGAAATAGTCTCAAAACTAACCAACCACTGCAGTCTTCAACAATAAGAAAATCCAGCAAATCCCAGGAAGGTGGGGAATCTTATTTTCAAAGTTACCACATTCTAATAGTCAAATGTCCAATTTTCAGCAAAAAATCAGAAGAAATAGAAAGAAAAAAGATAACATGGTTCATTCATGGGAACAAAACAGAAACCAGCCTCAAAGAAGCCCAGAAAAAGGACATACTAAACAAAAACTTCAGAACAACTGTCTTAAATATGTTCAAAGAATAAAGGAACATATGGATAAAGAACTAGAGGAAACCAGGAAAATAATAAAGAACGAAAATGAAAATACCAACAAAGAGAAATTATAAAAAGGAATCAAACAAATTCTGGAGCTGAAAAGTGTAATAACTAAAGTGAAAAATACACCAGAGGAATTCAACAGCATATCTGAAACAAGCATAAGAAAGGATCAGTGGGGAAAAGTGTAAAGGGAAGAGAGGCTAAGGGACTTGAACAGAGGCCAAGGGTACCATTATACATATTAATACATACATTATGGGAATTCCAGAAGAAGAAAGGAGCAGAAAGATTATTTGAAGACATAATGACTGAAAACGTCCCAAATTTGATGACGGACATGAATCAATGTTATGGGTTGACTTCTATCTCCAGGATATGTTGGAGTCACAACCTGAGAATGTGACCTTATTTGGAGACAGAGTTAACAGATAATCAAGTTAAAATGAGGTCATTAGGATAGGGCTTTATTTTTTTTTTAAAGTTTTATATATTTATCTGACAGAGATCACAAATAGGCAGAGAGGCAGGCGTGGGTGGTGGGGGGAAGCAGGCTCCCTGCCGAGTAGAGAGTCCAATGTGGGGCTCGATCCCAGGACCCTGGGATCATGACCTGAGCTGAAGGCAGAGGCTTTAACCCACTGAGCCATCCAGGTGCCCCAGGATAGGCCCTAATACAATATGATTGATGTTATTAAAAGGGAAAGTTTTGGTACAGAGGCAAACAGAGGAGAATGCATGAGAAGATCAAGACAGAGATTAAGGTGATCCAGCAGAAGTCACAGACCACCAAAAATTTCCAACTAAGCTTTAGAAAGTAGGATAAAGGAATGGAATAATTTATCACTCACAACCCTAAGAAGGAACATACCCTACTGACACCTTGATCTCACACTTCTAAATTCCAGAACTATGGGACTATAAATTTATACTCTTTAAGCCACCTTATCTGTGTAACTTTGTTATTGCAGCCATAGGAAATGAATACAGATTTTGGTTTTGAGAAGTAGGGTGCTGCTATAACAAATACATAAAATGTGGGTGTGACTTTGGAATTAGGTAATGGTTATGAAGTGCTTGAATGAAAAAGTCCAGATTGCCTTGAAAAGAATTCTGGTAGAAATATGAATGTTAAGGGTGCTTCTGGTGAGATCTCAGACAGAAATGAGGAACATGCTATTGGAAACTGGAAGAAAGGAAATCGTTGATATAAAGTGGTAGAGAACTTGGCTGAATTGTGTTCTGTTGGACCGAAAGTAGAACATTAATATTTAGCTGAAGAGATCTCTAAGCAGAATTTTGAATGTGCAGTTTGGTTTCTCCTTGTTGCTTATGAAAAAACATGAGAAGAGACAGATAAAGAAAGAATTGCTAAACATAAAGAAACCAGAACTTGAAAGTATTTTAAAAATTCTCAGTCTATCCATATTGTAAACAATGAGAATGTATACTTAAGAGAGGACACCAAGGATGTGGCTAGACACTGCTGAAGAGATTATGGGCAAGTGACTTGTGGATCCAATCAGTCAATTCAGTAGAAACACTACCAGCTTGAACTTAAGGGGACAGAGACAGGAAGAGGAAAGCTGTTGGATTTGTATGATGTTATAGGCAGGAAGTGAGGTGACCAGGCTATCAGCCCTGAACATGTATTATGTTTTAAGAAAAAGGAATAATGACCCCAAAGGTGGTTCAGGTGCTGTCTTGTCTGCCAATGCCACCAGGAGCCCAGAGGGCACAGGCCTGAGAGGCAAGACAGTCTCATCCTCTGTTCCCGGAGGTTCAGCCTCCTGGGTTCCAGAGCATGAGGACAACACCTCAATTCCAATAAGTGAGGTGGTGGGGGCAAAACTACCACCCTAGTAGGACTGGAGGTGGAGCATCCAGCCAATGAAGTGGATTCTCAAGTCATAAGAATCTAATAGAATCTGTCCTGCTAGGTTTTAGATTTGTCTGGTCTCACATATTCAGAGATAGAGAAGAATTTTGCTCCAGCTTGAGTGATACCTAAGTCTTAACCTGTACTTGAATTAGACTATGAGATGTGAGACTTTTATTTGATGATATTTATATATAAGATTTTGGACTCAGAAGTGATACTGTAATGATTGGAATGGGGTGGATATATTTTGAATGTGGGAAGTACATGAATTTCTGATAGAGTAGGAGTACATTGCTTTGCAAACTGTGTCCTTCCCAAAACATATGTTGGAGTTCTAACCACAAAGTATCTCAGAATGTAACCTTATTTTGAAATTAGGGTTTACAGACGTTATCACGGTAAAAGAAAGTCTCGGGCAGGACTAAGACTTTATTCAATAGCACTGGTGTCCTTATTAAAAACCTGAGATAAACAAGTATATAATGCCAGGTGAGGAAAGCAGAAGAGACTGTGGTGATAAAACAGACATCAACAAATGGTAAAGACTGCCAGCATATCATATACCACCAAAATCTAGAGGAGACACATGGAGTATATTTTACCTCTAAGATCTCAGAAGGAATGAACCCTGCCAAAACCTTGATTTTAGACTTCTAGATTAGTCATCACTGTCAGACCATAAAGTTTTGTTGTTTAAGCTATCCAATTTAGGGTACCTTGTTACAATGGCCCTAAGAAGCTAATATGCTCAACAAAACACTAAGTAGGATAAGCCTAAAGAAACACACTCAAATACATTATAATCAAACAACAAAGACAAAGGAAGAATCTTGAAAGCAGCAAAAGAGAAGCGACTTGTCCTTTATGAGGGATCATCAAGATTACTTGCTGATTTCTCCTAAGAAAACTTTGAGGACAGAAGACAACAGGGAGATATATTTAAAGTGCTGAAAAAAAAACATATCAACTGAGAATTACAGATCCTGCAAAACTATCCTTCAAAGATGAGGGAGAAATTAAGCCATTCACAGAGAAACAAGAGGTGAGGGAGTTCATTGTCCCTAAAGGGAGTCCTTAAAGTAGAACTAAAAGGATTGTAGAATATAACTTTATAGTCACATGAAGATATGAAGATCTGTGCTTCAGGTAAACATAAGGACAAATATGAAAGCCAGTATTATTTTAATTTTGGTTTGAAACTCCACTTTTATTTATCTTTTTAAAAAATTTTTTTAAGATTTTATTTATTTATTTGACAGACAGAGATCACAAGTAGGCAGAGAGGCAGGCAGGGGTGGGGGGAGAAGCAGGCTGCCTGCTGAGCAGAGAGCCTGACGCAGGGCTTGATTCCAGGACCCTGGGATCATGACCTGAGCCAAAGGTAGAGGCTTTAGCCCACTTAGCTACCCAGGCACCCCAACTCCACTTTTATTTCTATTTATTTTTATAGAATAATATCTATTTCTACAGGATTTAAAAGATAAATGCAGAAAATTATAAATCTATGTTACTGAGCACACAATGTATAAAGATTGATTTGTGACATCAATAATATAAGAGGGGAATGAAGCTTCACAGGATTTTGTGTAATTAAAAGTTGATATAAATTTATATTAATTGTTTCAACTTTAGGATATATGTAATCCCTATGGTAATGATAAAAAGATTTATATATACACAAAAGGAAATAAGGTAATCAAAAGATGAAACTACAATATTTGCACACCCATGTTCCCTGCAGCACTATTCATAATAGTCAAGAGGTAGAAGCAAACCAAATGTCCACTGATGGATGAATGGACTAATAAAATTTGAAATATACATACAGTGGAATAATAACATTAAAGAAGGAAATCTTCTCGCACAATATGAACGAACCTTGAGGGCATTTGCTAATGAAGTAAGCCAGCCACACAAAAACAAACACTATATGATTCCATTTATATGAAGTATCACAATAGTGAAATTCATAGAATTATGGTTGTCAGTAGTTAGGGGTGGGCAAAATGGAGAGTGACTGTTCAAGAGCTGTAAAGTTTCAGTTCTACAAGATGAAAAGTTCTACAGATCTGCTGCACAACAATGTGAGTATAGTTAACACTAATGAACTGTACATTCAAAAATTTAAACTGTTTGATGGTAAATTTTATTTTTTTATGACAATGTCTTTCAAAAATATTAAAAAATGACATTACAAAAAAATGCAAACACAAAAGAGGGAATAGAGGAAATGAGACAAAAAAAGCTATAAGGGGCGCCTGGGTGGCTCAGTGGGTTAAAGCCTCTGCCTTCAGCTCAGGTCATGATCCCAGGGTCCTAGGATCGAGCCCCACATCGGACTCTCTGCTCTGCGGGGAGCCTGCTTCCTCCTCTTTCTCTCTCTGCCTGCCTCTCTGCCTAGTTGTGATTTCTCTCTGTCAAATAAATAAAATATTTAAAAAAAAAAAGAAAAAGCTATAAGATACATAGAAAATAACAAAATGGTGGAAGCCTTTCTGATTAATAGGTACTTTATTTTTATTTTACTTTTTTAAAAGATTAATTCATTTGAGAGAGATACAGAGCACAAGCAGGGAGAGCAGCAGGCAGAGGAAGGAGAAACAGGATCCCTGCTGAGCAAGGAGCAGCCTGCTGTGAGGCTGATCCCAGGGTCCAGGAATCATGACCTGAGTTGAAGGCAGATGCCTAACTGACTGAGCTACCCAGGCAGCCCTCATAGTACTTTAAATGGATTAAAAGCTCCAATTAAAAGGTACAATTGCCAGAATGGACTTTTTAAAATGGCCCAACTATATGCTATGTATAAGATACTCATTTTAGATCTCAAAACATACACAGGTTGAAAGTGAAAAACTGGAAAATGTATTCCATGCAAACAGCAACCAACAGAGAGCTGGAATGGCTAAATTAGACTTTAAATTAGACTTATTAGACTTACGCTAAAAATAGACTTTAAGTCAGATAATATTACAAGAAACAAAGAATGACATTATACATTGGCAAGAGAGTCAATTCACCAGTAAGACGTAACAATTACAAATACATATGCACCAAACATCAGCACCCCAAAATATATGAGGCAAGCATTGACAGAATCAAAGGGACATAGTTCTTCAATAAAAGGAGACTTCAGTGCTCCATTTTCAAAAACAGAACTACAAGGAACGTCAGGAAGAAAACAGATTACTTGAACAATAGTACAAACCAGTTACATGTAACAGAAATAGAACATTCAAGCCAAGAGCAGAATACACATTTTTTCCTCAAGTGCACACAGAACATTCTCAGGATAGACAATATGTTAGGCTACAAAACAATCCTCAGTAAATTTTAAAACACTGAAAACATACAAAGTATCTTTCGTAATCACAATGGAAGGAGACTAGAAATTAAGACAAAACTAAAAAATTCACAAGAAACTCATGGAATAAAGCAAAAGTAGTGTTAAAAGGGAACTTTATATCTTGAAAATGCATAGTGTGAAAAAAAAAGGAACGATCATAAATAACTATAAAAATTAAGGAAATAAAAAAGCAAAATAAGCAAAATAAACCCCAAACTAGCATAAGGAAGAAAATAATAAAAGAGTAAAACATTGATATAAAATACAAAATAGGGGCGCCTGGGTGGCTCACTGGATTAAAGCCTCTGCCTTCGGCTCGGGTCATGATCCTGGGGTCCTGGATTCGAGCCCCACGTCGGGCTCTCTGCTACACAGAGAGCCTGCTTCCTCCTCTCTCTCGCCTGCCTCTCTGCCTACTTGTGATCTCTGTCTGTCAAATAAATAAATAAAATCTTTAAAAAATAAATAAAAAAAATACAGAATAGAAAAACAATGGGTTAAAAAAACAAAGATTGGTTTTTGAAAAGATTAACAAAATGGACAAACAATTAGACTAAGGAAAAAGAGAAAACACAAATTACTAAAATTAGAAATTTAGTGAGTGAAATTCTTACTGATCTTAATAAATAAATAAAAAGGATTCTAATAGTCTACTATACCTAGAAACACAACCTACCAAGACTGAGTCATGAATAGCAAAATCTAAGCAGATCTTTGTCTAGCAAGGAGGCTGAATTAGTAATCAGAAACTTCCAAACAGGGGCACCTGGGTGCTCAGTGGGTTAAAGCCTCTGCCTTCGGCTCAGGTCATGATCTCAGGGGCCTGGGATTGAGTCCCACATCGGGCTTTCTGCTCAGTGGGGAGCCTGCTTCCCTGCTTTCTCTGCCTGCCTCTTTGCCTACTTGTGATCTCTGTCTGTCAAATAAATGAGTGAAATCTTAAAACAAAACAAAACAAACAAACAAACTTCCAAATAAAGAAAAGCCCTGGAGCACACAGCTTCACTGATGGAATTCTACCATACTGGTGGTCACTAGAAGGGAGGTGGGTGGGGGGATGGGTGAAATAAGTGATGGGGATTAAGGAGTGCACTCATGATGAACACTGGATGATTGATGTATGGAAACGCTGAATCGTCATATTGTACACCTGAAGCTAATATTATACTATATGTTAATTAACTGGAGTTTAAATAAAAACTTAAAAAAGAACACCACCCCTTCTTGGTCAAAAAACTGGGAGGAGAAACTCATCCCAACTCATTTTAAGAGATCAACATTACCTGAAACTAAAGCCATACAAAGACACGACAAGAAAACTAGACTAATACCACTTATGAACACTGAAGCAAAAATCCTCAATGAAATACTTACAAACCAAATTCAGTGTAATATTAGGAGGATTATTATATATCATGATCTAGGGGGACTGATTCCTGGGATGCAATGATGGTTCCAAATATAAAACAAAAACAATGCAGAATTGTTTTTGTCTATTTATCAATAGAATGAAGGAAAAATAAAAACCATGATCATCGCAAATGATGCAAAAACTGTATATGACAATACCAAACATTATTTTCATGACAAAAACACTCAATGAACTATTCCTAGGAACTTTCTTCAACATGATAAAGGCCATATGGGAAAAACCCACAGATACCATAGTCAATGGTAAAAGAGAAATGCTTTTTCTCCTCTAAGACAGAAGAAAAAGATGTCCACATATTCTTTTTTTTTTTTAAGATTTTATTTATTTGTTAGAGAGAGAGAGAGAGAGCACAGGCAGACAGAGCAGCAGGCAGAGGCAGTGGGAGAAGCAGGATCCCTACTGAGCAAGGAGCCAGATGTGGGACTCGATCCCAGGACACTGGGATCATGACCTGAGCCGAAGGCAACTGCTTAACCCACTGAGCCACCCAGGCGTCCCAAGATATCCACATTTTCTACTTGTATTCAACAAGATATTGGAACTTATAGCCAGAGCCATTAAATAAGAAAAAGAAACAAAAGGCATTCCAATTGTCAGAAATAAAATTAATCATTTTGTAGCTGACATAATTTTATAATGTATAAAACTCTAAAAAAACCTACCAAAAAAAAAAAACCTGTTAGTAAAGTTATAGAATCTAAAATCAAGACAGAAAAATCAGTTATGTTATACAAAGCAATAATGAACAATCTGAAATGGAAAGTAACAATTTGTTCTACAATACTGTAAGGAGAATATACTTGGGAATTAACTTAAACAAGGAGGGAACAGACTTGTATACTTAAACACCATATAAGACTGCTAAAAGAAATGAAAAAAGACACAAATAAAAGGAAAGATATCCCACATTCATGGACTGGAAAACCTAATATGTTGACAATACTACCCAAAACAATCTACAATTCAATGCAATCCCTATTAAAATTTCAGTGATGTTTCAGGCAGAATAGAAAAACCCATTCTCAAAGTCATATGAAATCTCAGGGGACCCCAAACTGCCAAAACAAACTTGAAAAAGAACAAGGTTGGAAGGCTCACACATCCTGATTTTAAAAACTTGCTACAAAGCTATAGTAATTAAAACAGTGTGCCACTGATAAAAGGACAGACAGACCAATGGAATAAATAGACATCCCAGATAGAAACCTTTACATATACGATTAACTGAGTATTGACAAACATGTCCAGACCATTCAATGGGGAAAAGACCATCTTTTCAACAAATTGTGCAGAGAAAAGTGGACATTCACAGGGAAAAGAATGAAAGTGGACCCTTCTCTTATACCATATACAAAAATTAACTCTAAATGAATCAAAGACCTAGGTGTAAGAGCTAAATCTGTAAAACTCTTAAAAGAAAACACAGGAGAAAACCTTCATAATGTTAGATTCAACAATAATTTCTTGGGTATGACTCAAAAGCACAGGCAACAAAAGAAAAAAATAAACTGGACTTTATCAAGGTAAAAACTTTTTGGATCAAAGAATGCTATCAAGAGAGTGAAAAGGCAACCCACAGGATGGGAGAAAATATATGACAATTATATATCTGATAAAGAATTGATATCCCTAATATATAAATAATGCCTACAACAAAATAATCCAATTTAAAATTGGTGAAAGGACTGGAATAGGTATTTCTCCTAAGGAATTTTATAAATGACTAATAAATACATACATGAAAAAATGTATTCAACAATACTAGCCATGTGGGAAATTCAAATCAAATCCATAATGAGATACAATTTCATATACTTAAAACGGTTATTTAAAAAAAAAAAAGTGTTGGTGAGGATGTGGAAAAACTACTCTCATTCATAACTAATGGAAATATAAAATGGTCTGGCACTGTGGAAAACAGTTTGGTAGCTCTTCAGAAAGTTAAACAGAATTATATTATCATCCAGCAATTCCAGAGCTAGATATATATCTAAAAAAATTGAAAGCAGAGACCCAAATGGACAGTTGTACCCCCATGCTTATAGAAGCATTATTCACAACAGCCAAAATGTTGAAACAATCCAAGTGTCCATCAGCAGATGAATGGTAAATAAAATACAGTATATACATACAAGGAAATACTAGTCATGAAAAAGAATGAAATTCTGATATATGCTGTGACATGTAAATATTACACTAAGTGAAATAAGGCAGACACAAAAGGAAAAATATTCTGTTTCTACTTGAGAGGTACCTAGAATAAATTCACCGAAAAAGAAAGTAGGGCAGGTTATGAGAGGTTGGGGGACAGGGGAAGGAAAAATGGGGAGTTCTTTAATGGTTACAGAGATGTTTGGGATGATGAAATAGTTCTAGAGATGAAAAGCGGCAGTGGATATACAACACTGAGTGTACTTAATAGTACTGAACTGTACATTTAATGGCTAAAATGGTATATTTTATATATGTTTTACTTCACTTTAAATAAAAGTAAAAAAAAATTCACTGAAAGAAATATGCAAGTCCTTACTTAGTGCTAAATAAGCAGACTTCCACAACTTAGTGGATCACTTACAGAGTGGTGCAATGGTTAAGAAGACAGGCTCTGAATGAAGATACACTGCCCAGTTCAGTCCTGGCTCTTCCCTTCTGTAGCTGTTTGACCTCAGGCAAGTTGCTTTATCCCTTTGGTTAGAGTCTCCAAACCTAAGTGAAAATACTAGTATCTTTTCATAGGATTGTTGTGAAGATTAATGAATTATTCACTCATTATGGCCTTTAGAAAGAGTTAATTCATACCAAGTACAGACACAGATCGATAAGGATAAGGATAACCACTGTTAGTAGCTATTTTTTTTAAAGATTTTATTTATTTATTTGACATAGAGATCACAAGTAGGCAAAGAGGCAGGCACAGAGGGAGGAGAAAGCAGGCTCCCCACTAAGTAAGGAGCCCGATGCAGGGCTCAATCCCAGGACCCAGGATCATGACCTGAGCCCAAGGCAGAGGCTTTAACACACTGAGCCACCCAGGCGCCCCTGTTAGTAGCTATCTAAACAAAGCCATCAGTCCACATCCAAAATTTAATATGAAATGCTTTGATCTGAATTTTGGTGTTCAAATTCAGAAATTATCCATTATAAACATGTAAATTCTCAGATGTCCATTGTCAGAAATAGGTTTTCCCACAGTATTTTTTTAAACATTTTTAAATTTAAATTCAATTAATTAACATATATTATTGGTTTCAGAGGTATAGGCCTGTGATTCATAAGTCTATTATACCCAGTTCTCATTACATTACATATCCTCTTTAATGTCCATCACCCAGTTACACCATCCACCCACAGCCATATCCTCCAGCAACCCTCAGTTTCCTTCCTATGATTAAGAGTCTCTTATGAGGGGGGAGGAGTCAAGATGGCAGAGAAGTAGCAGGCTGAGACTACATCAGGTAGCAGGAGATCAGCTCAATAGCTTATCTAAACATTGCAAACACCTACAAATCCAACAGGAGATCAAAGAGAAGAACATCAATTCTAGAAACAGAAAAGCAACCACTTTCTGAAAGGTAGGACTGGCAGAGAAGTCCATTCTCCGCCACAATGGACAATGGAATCTAAAACGACGGGAAGATAGACCGCGGGGGAGGGGCTGGCTCCTGGCAAGCGGCGGAGCAACGGAGCACAAAATCAGGACTTTTAAAAGTCTGTTCCACTGAGGGACATTGCTCCAGAGGCTAAACTGGGTGAAGCCCACACGGGGTCAGCATGGCCCCAGGTCCTCAGGGTCACAGAACGATCGGGGGTGTCAGAGTGTCGCAGAGCTCGCAGGTGTTAGAACGGAGAAGCCGGCTACAGAGACAGAGCCAAGGACTGAACTCTCAGCTCGGGGTTACCTTGAACTGGTTGCGGGCTGGGTGAGCTCGGAGCACGGCTAGAGCCTGGGGATACGGGAGTGATTGGGTGCTGTCCTCTGGGGGCGCACTGAGGAGTAGGGCCCCAGGCTCTCGGCTCCTCCGGGCCGGAGACTAGGAGGCTGCCATTTTCATTCCCGTCCTCCGGAACTCTACGGAAAGCGTTCAGGGAACAGAAGCTCCCAAAAGCGAACCCGAGCCGATTACTTAGTCCGGCCCCCGGTAAGGGTGGTGCAATTCCACCTCGGGCAAAGACACTTGAGAGTCACTACAACAGGCCCCTCCCCCAGAAGATCAACAAAATATCCAACCAGGACAAAGTTCATCTATCAAGGAAAGCAGGTTCAATTCCTAAGACAGCAGTGGAATTCCAGAGGAGGAGAAAGCAAAGCACGGAACTCATGGCTTTCTCCCCATGCTTCTTTAGTCTTCTGGTTAATTCAATTTTTTTTTCTTTTTTCAATTTTTTTTCTTTCTTTTTTCTTCTTCTGCTAAATTTTTTAAAACTTTTACCCTTTTCTTTTTTAACATTTTTTGACTACTTTATCTAAATATATATATATTTTTCTTTCTTTTTTATATTTTTTCTTTGTTTTATTTTTTAAATTTTTTTCTTTTTTTTTCTGAACCTCTTTTTATCCCCTTTCTCCCCCCCACAATTTGGGGTCTCTTCTGTTTTGGTTACAGCACATTTTTCTGGGGTCTTTGCCACCCTTTTAGTATTTTATTTGATCCTTCATATCCTCTTATCTGGACAAAATGACAAGGCGGAAAAAATCACCACAAACAAAAGAACAAGAGGCAGTACCGAAGGCTAGGGACCTAATCAACACAGACATTGGTAATATGTAAGATCAAGAATTCAGAATGACGGGGCGCCTGGGTGGCTCAGTGCGTCAAAGCCTCTGCCTTTCGCTCAGGTCATGATCCCAGGGTCCTGGGATTGAGCCCCGCGTCGGGCTCTCTGCTTGGCAGGGAGCCTGCTTCCTCCTCTATCTCTCTCTGCCTGCCTCTCTCCCTACTTATGGTCTCTATCTGTCAAATGAATAAAATCTTTAAAAAAAAAAAAAAAAAAGAATTCAGAATGACGATTCTGAACATTCTAGCCGGGCTCGAAAAAGGCATGGAAGATATTAGAGAAACCCTCTCTGGAGATATAAAAGCCCTTTCTGGAGAAATTAAAGAACTAAAATCTAACCAAGTTGAAATCAAGAAAGCTATTAATGAGGTGCAATCAAAAATGGAGGCTCTCACTGCTAGGATAAATGAGGCAGAAGAAAGAATTAGTGATATAGAAGACCAAATGACAGAGAATAAAGAAGCTGAGCAAAAGGGGACAAACAGCTACTGGACCACGAGGGGAGAATTCAAGAGATAAGTGACACCATAAGACGAAACAACATTAGAATAATTGGGATTCCTGAAGAAGAAGAAAGAGAGAGGGGAGCAGAAGGTCGATTGGAGAGAATTTTCCTAATATGGCAAAGGGAACAAGAATCAAAATTCAGGAGATGCAGAGAACCCCCCTCAAAGTCAACAAGAATAGGTCCACACCCCATCACCTAATAGTAAAATTTACAAGTATTAGTGACAAAGAGAAATCCTGAAAGCAGCCCGGGAAAAGAAGTCTATAACATACAATGGTAAAAATATTAGATTGGCAGCAGACTTATCCACAGAGACCTGGCAGGCCAGGAAGACCTGGCATGATATATTCAGAGCACTAAACGAGAAAAACATGCAGCCAAGAATACTCTATCCAGCTAGGCTATCATTGAAAATAGAAGGAGAGATCAAAAGCTTCCAGGACAAACAAAAACTGAAAGAATTTGCAAACACCAAACCAGCTCTACGGGAAATATTGAAAGGGGTCCTCTAAGCAAAGAGAGAGCCTAAAAGTAGTATATCAGAAAGGTACAGAGACAATATACAGTAACAGTCACCTTATAGGCTAATATAGGCACTAAATTCATATCTCTCAATAGTTACCCTGAATGTTAATGGGCTAAATGCCCCAATCAAAAGACACAGGGTATCAGAATGGATAAAAAAACAAAACCGGGGCGCCTGGGTGGCTCAGTGGGTTAAAGCCTCTGCCTTTCGCTCGGGTCATGATCCCAGGGTCCTGGGATCGAGCCCCGCATCGGGCTCTCTGCTTGGCAGGGAGCCTGCTTCCTCCTCTCTCTCTCTCTGCCTGCCTCTCTCCCTACTTGTGATCTCTGTCAAATAAATAAATAAAATCTTTAAAAAAAACAACAACAAAAAAAAAACAAAAAAACAAAACCCATCAGTATGATGCCTACAAGAAACTCATTTTAGACGCGAAGACACCTCCAGATTTAAAGTGAGGGGGTGGAAAACAATTTACCATGCTAATGGGCATCAGAAGAAAGCTGGGGTGGCAATCCTTATATCAGATCAATTCGATTTTAAGCCAAAGACTATAATAAGAGATAAGGAAGGACACTATATCCTACTCAAACGGTCTGTCCAACAAGAAGATCTAACAATTTTAAATATCTATGCCCCTAACGTGGGAGCAGCCAACTATATCAACCAATTAATAACAAAATCAAAGAAACACATCAATAATAATACAATAATAGTAGGGGACTTTAACACTCCCCTCACTGAAATGGACAGATCATCCAAGCAAAAGATCAACAAGGAAATAAAGGCCTTAAATGACACACTGGACCAGATGGACATCACAGATCTATTCAGAACATTTCATCCCAAAGCAGTAGAATACACATTCTTCTCTAGTGCACATGGAACATTCTCCAGAATAGAGCACATCCTGGGTCACAAATCAGGTCTCAACCAGTATCAAAAGATTGGGATCATTCCCTGCATATTTTTAGACCACAATGCTCTGAAGCTAGAACTCAATCACAAGAGGAAAGCTGGTAAGAACCCAAATACATGGAGACTAAACAGCATCCTTCTAAAGAATGAATGGGTCAACCAGGAAATTAAAGAAGAATTGAAAAAATTCATGGAAACAAATGATAATGAACATACAATGGTTCAAAATCTGTGGGACACAGCAAAGGCAGTCCTGAGAGGAAAATATATAGCAGTACAAGCCTTTCTCAAGAAACAAGAAAGGTCTCAAGTACACAACCTAACCCTACACGTAAAGGAGCTGGAGAAAGAACAAGAAAGAAACCCTAAACCCAGCAGAAGAGAAATCATAAAGATTAGAGAAGAAATCAATGAAATAGAAACCAAAAAAACAATGGAATAAATCAACGAAACTAGGAGCTGGTTCTTTGAAAGAATCAATAAGATTGATAAACCCCTGGCCAGACCTCTCAAAAAGAAAAGAGGAAGGACCCCAATAAATAAAATCATGAATGAAAGAGGAGAGATCACAACTAACACCAAAGAAATACAGACAATTAGAAGAACATACTATGAGCAACTCTACGCCAACAAATTGGACAATCTGGAAGAAATGGATGCATTCCTAGAGACATATAAACTACCACAACTGAACCAGGAAGAAATGGAAAACCTGAACAGGCCCATAACCAGTAAGGAGATTGAAACATTCATCAAAAATCTCCAAACAAACAAAAGTCCAGGGCCAGACGGCTTCCCAGGGGAATTCTACCAAACATTTAAAGAAGAACTCATTCCTACTCTCCTGAAACTGTTCCAAAAAATAGAAATGGAAGGAAAACTTCCAAACTCATTTTATGAGGCCAGCATCACCTTGATCCCAAAACCAGACAAGGATCCCACCAAAAAAGAGAACTACAGACCAATATCCTTGATGAACACAGAAGCAAAAATTCTCACCAAAATACTAGCCAATAGGATTCAACAGTACATTAAAAGGATTATTCACCATGATCAAGTGGGATCAAGGGCTGCAAGGTTGGTTCAACATCCGCAAATCAATCAATGTGATAGAACACATTAATAAAAGAGAGAACAAGAACCATATGATACTCTCAATAGATGCTGAAAAAGCATTTGACAAAGTACAGCATCCCTTCCTGATCAAAACTCTTCAAAGTGTAGGGATAGAGGGCACATACCTCAATATTATCAAAGCCATCTATGAAAAACCCACCGCAAATATCATTCTCAATGGAGAAAAACTGAAAGCTTTTCCGCTAAGGTCAGGAACACGGCAGGGATGCCCATTATCACCACTGCTATTCAACATAGTACTAGAAGTCCTAGCCTCAGCAATCAGACAACAAAAAGAAATTAAAGGCATCCAAATGAGCAAAGAAGAAGTCAAACTATCACTCTTTGCAGATGATATGATACGATATGTGGAAAACCCAAAAGACTCCACTCCAAAACTGCTAGAACTTGTACAGGAATTCAGTAAAGTGTCAGGATATAAAATCAATGCACAGAAATCAGCTGCATTTCTGTACACCAACAACAAGACAGAAGAAAGAAATTAAGGAGTCAATCCCATTTACAATTGCACCCAAAACTATAAGATACCTAGGAATAAACCTAACCAAAGAGGCTAAGAATCTATACGCAGAAAACTATAAAGTACTCATGAAAGAAATTGAGGAAGACACAAAGAAATGGAAAAATGTTCCATGCTCCTGGATTGGAAGAATAAATATTGTGAAAATGTCTATGCTACCTAAAGCAATCTACACATTTAATGCAATCCCTATCAAAATACCATCCATTTTTTTCAAAGAAATGGAACAAATAATCCTCAAATTTATATGGAACCAGAAGAGACCTCGAATTGCCAAAGGAATATTGAAAAAGAAAGCCAAGGTTGGTGGCATCACAATTCCGGACTTCAAGCTCTATTACAAAGCTGTCATCATCAAGACAGCATGGTACTGGCACAAAAACAGACACACAGATCAATGGAACAGAATAGAGAGCCCAGAAATAGACCCGCAACTCTATGGTCAACTAATCTTTGACAAAGCAGGAAAGAATGTCCAATGGAAAAAAGACAGCCTCTTCAATAAATGGTGCTGGGAAAATTGGACAGCCACATGCAGAAAAATGAAATTGGACCACTTCCTTACACCACACACGAAAACAGACTCAAAATGGATGAAGGACCTCAATGTGAGAAAGGAATCCATCAAAATCCTTGAGGAGAACGCAGGCAGCAACCTCTTCGACCTCAGCCGCAGCAACATCTTCCTAGGAACATCGCCAAAGGCAAGGGAAGCAAGGGCAAAAATGAACTATTGGGATTTCATCAAGATCAAAAGCTTTTGCACAGCAAAGGAAACAGTTAACAAAACCAAAAGACAACTGACAGAATGGGAGAAGATATTTGCAAACGACATATCAGATAAAGGGCTAGTGTCCAAAATCTATAAGGAACTTAGCAAACTCAACACCCAAAGAACAAACAATCCAATCAAGAAATGGGCAGAGGACATGAACAGACATTTCTGCAAAGAAGACATCCAGATGGCCAACAGACACATGAAAAAGTGCTCCACGTCACTCGGCATCAGGGAAATACAAATCAAAACCACAATGAGATATCACCTCACACCAGTCAGAATGGCTAAAATTAACAAGTCAGGAAATGACAGATGCTGGCGAGGATGCGGAGAAAGGGGAACCCTCCTCCACTGTTGGTGGGAATGCAAGCTGGTGCAACCACTCTGGAAAACAGCATGGAGGTTCTTCAAAATGTTGAAAATAGAACTACCCTATGACCCAGCAATTGCACTACTGGGTATTTACCATAAAGATACAAACGCAGTGATCTGAAGGGGCACGTGTACCCGAATGTTTATAGCAGCAATGTCCACAATAGCCAAACTATGGAAAGAACCTAGATGTCCATCAACAGATGAATGGATAAAGAAGATGTGGTATGTATACACTATGCAGCCATCAAAAGAAATGAAATCTTGCCATTTGTGATGACGTGGATGGAACTAGAGGGTATCATGCTTATTGATATAAGTCAATCGGAAAAAGACAACTATCATATGATCTCCCTGATATGAGGACGTGGAGATGCAACATGGGGGGTTAGGATGATAGAAGAAGAATAAATGAAACAAGATGGGAGTGGGAGGGAGACAAACCATAAATGACTCTTAATCCCACAAAACAAACTGGGGGTTGCTGGAGGGAGGTGGGGTTGGGAAAGGGGAAGGGGGTTATGGACACTGGGGAGGGTATGTGCTATCGTGAGTACTGTGAAGTGTGTAAACCTGGTGATTCACAGACCTGTACCCCTGGGGATAAAAATACATTATATGTTTATAAAAAAAAAAAATTGGAAGGGGAGGCAAACCATAAAAGACTATGGACTCTGAGAAACAACCTGAGGTTTTGAAGGGGCGGGGGTGGGAGGTTGGGGGAACCAGGTGGTAGGTAATAGGGAGGGCACGTATTGCATGGCGCACGGTGTGTTGTGCAAAAACAATGAATACTGTTATGCTGAAAAAAATAAATTAAAAAAAAAAAGAGTCTCTTATGATTTGTCTCCCTGATTTCATCTTGTTTTATTTTCCCCTCTCTTCCCCTATGCTCCTCTGATGCTCCTCTGTTTTGTTCTTAAACTCCACACATCAGTGAAATCATATGATACCTGTCTTTCTTTGATTGGTTTATTTCACTTAGCAAAATACCCTCTAGTTCCATCCACATCATTGCAAATGGCAAGATTTAATTTGATGCCTGAATAGTATTCCATCTTCTTTAACATCTTTATCAATTCAACTGTTGATGGACATTTGCGTTCTCTCCATAGTTTGGCTATTGTGAACGCTGCTGCTATAAACATTGGGATGCAGGTGCCCCTTTGGTTCACTACATTTGTATCCTTGCGGTAAATACCCAGTAGTGCAATTGCTGGGTCATAGGGTGGCTCTATTTTCAACTTTCTAAGGAACCTCAATACTGTTTTCCAAAGTGGCTGCACCAGCTTCCTCACGAGCATTCCCACCAACTGTGTAGGAGGGTTCCCCTTCCTCCGCCTCCTTGCCAACATCTGTTGTTTCCTGACTTGTTTAATTTTAGCCATTCTGACTGGTGTGAGATGGTCTATTACAAAGCTGTAATCATCAAGACAGTATCAAGACTGGCACAAAAACAGACACATAGATCAATGGAACAGAATAGAAAACCCAGAAATGGACCCTCAACTCTGTGGTCAACTAATCTTTGACAAAGCAGTGAACAATATCTAATGGGAAAAGGACAGTCTCTTGAACAAATGATGTTGGGAAAATTGGATAACAACATGCAGAAGAATGAAACTGGACCAATTCTTTATACTGCACACAAAAATAGACTCAAAATGGATGCAAGACCTAAATGTGAGACAGGAATCCATGAAAATCCTAGAGGAGAACACAGGCAGCAACCTCTTTGACCTTGGCTGTACAACTCTTGCTAGACACATCTCCAAAAGCAAGGGAAACAAAGGCAAAAATTAACTAGCGGGACTCCATCAAAATAAAAAGCTTTTGCACAGCAGAGGGAAGAGTCAGCAAGACCAAAAGACAACTGACAGAATGGGAGAAGATATTTTCAAATGACATCAGATAAAGGGCTAGCACCCAAAATCTATAAAGAACTTATCAAACTCAACACCCAAAGAATAATCCAATCAAGAAATGGACAGAAAACATGAATAGACAATTCTCCAAAGACATCCAAATGGCCAACAGATGCATGAAAAAATGCTCTACATCACTCGGCATCAAGGAAATACAAATCAAAACCACACTGAGATACCTTTGCCTAGTATTCTGATGTCAGGTCTATGTGCTTTCCTATACTATAGATATCATTAAGGTGACGAAAAACACATATATTAGTTATCCTTCACTGCCCTTTCCTTCCATATTTCATAATTTGCATGAAGAGTTCCTTCAACTTACTATGAATCACATGCATTTCTTTTATAATTGCAGCTAAGAATCTTAAACTTCCAGAAGGTTGACAGTGGTTTATTTTCTCTAAAATTCATTTTAGATACTCATTTCCATTATACATTTCAACTTAAAATTTGAAAAAATTTACTTTGTCTCAAAGGAATACTAAATACTTACCAACTGAAGATAGAAATCGGCAGGACTATTTATATGACAAACCATAACTGAAACATCTGTCATTTCCTTAGGCAAAATAGGTGGGTGATAGTGTAAAGTCATATTTTTTTCAGAGTGGCTTCTTGGCGATTGTGACCTAAACCTGATTAAAAACACAATCAAAAGCATAAGCAAGCCATTTTCTTAAAGTCTCTCTTCTCTTAGCAACTTGGTCTGAAGGAAGGACTTGTACATATACTGATTAATCTACGTAGTGTATTCTCTTTCCAATTTCTTTTCTAATACATTTCTTGGTATTGTCTTCAATTATCAAACCAAGTAAGATGTCAAACTTGAGATGTCAAGTCTTGAAAATCAATGAATGACCTTCGAATTTGTGTTGGGACATTTTTGAGCCAGGTCTGTGTCTTCTACTTGAAGTCTCTCCTCTTTGAGGAACTGACAACCACGGACTGTGGTAGCACTCAGTAGGCCACCTGAGGGGTGTCTGTGACCCCATCCAGCTCTAATTCTACTTTTATATTTCCACAATGAGATCTACTTGGGTCACTTCCAGAGTCATCTCATCACTCAGGACAAAAAGTTATATCTTTCACTATCCTATAGTTAGTTATCTTATTTTGTTCATCAGTGATGGGGGTGGAGGAAGTAACTTTAAGTATCTATTCTAAATTCCTACATTAAATACAGAATGGTGATTATGAACTTATTCCAATGGTTAGAAAATTTAAGCCAGGAACTTGATAATTCTTAAAACCCTAGTGAGATTAAGAGTCATTTATGGTTTGTCTCCCTCCCAGTCCCATCTTGTTTCATTTATTCTTCTCCTATCCCCCTACCCCCCCACGTTGCAAAATAAACTGGGGGTTGCTGGGGGGAGGTGGGATTGGGAGAGGGGGAGCGGGCTATGGACATTGGGGAGGCGAGGCGAACCATAAGAGACTATGGACTCTGAAAAACAACCTGAGGGTTTTGAAGGGTCAGGGGTGGGAGGTTGGGGGAACAGGTGGTGGGTAATGGGGAGGGCACGTTTTGCATGGAGCACTGGGTGTTGTGCAAAAAGAATGAATACTGTTACGCTGAAAAAATAAATAAAATGGAAAAAAAAAAAAAGAAACACTGACCTAACCCACCCTAAAATAAAGTAGAACATTGAAAAAAAAAAAAAAAAACCCTAGTGAAACTCTTTGTGAAATTATCAAGAATCTAAAAAAATGTTCAGTATCTACAAATAGTTTCCCTGGAGTTACCTTAATTTTTCAATTTACTTAAATTATCTGAATGCAGTTTTCAGATAACCGTACTTAGAGAGCCCTGGTACAAATATTTTTAACCTCTTAGATTATGCTCACTTTAGAGTCAGCCCATAGTTTTTAAAGGTAAGCTCTGTTATTCCAATTTATAACTACACCTCAATGTATTTGTTTTAATAAGTTACCTACCTTGCTAACTCCATAAAAACTAATGCATCTCTAAGAGACACAGGCATATCACTGCTTATTTTATTTGTTGGTGGTTTCTGCAGATCTACAATTAGCACACCATTTTCTTCTCTAAAAACTTTCATTAAAACAGCCTTGTTATTTACCATTTTCAAAAATTCTACTTTGGCTTCTTCTCCCCAGCCTTCATCCTGTGAAAAAAGTAGAATTCCAATGTACTTAATAATTACAATTAGCTCTAATAATACCATGCTCTGGATTTAGCTTTTATTTTGTTTTTCTTTGTAAATCCAAAATACAATCAAAGTCTGCAAACTTGAGCACAGGGACTCAAGCACAGATACTAAACAATACCTAGGGCCAGATCCAAGGTCAGTGTTTAGGTATGTACAATATATTAATTTTTTTTTAGTGAGTTCTATGCCCAGTGTGGGGTTTGAATTTATGATTCCGAGATCAAGAGTCACATGCTCTACCAAATGAGCCAGCCAGGTGGCCCTAGATCTTTGATTTTTATAACAGTCTCAAGGTGTCCATTAAGCTGTTGTATTTTAGAATTTAGTTTCACTTCTGAATATTAATATATATATAACATATTATATAACATTATATAAATTATAAATATTCTAAAATAAAACATATGATTTTTCCACTTAAATAACACAAATTCAAAAGGTAATTTTGGGGTGCTTGGGTGGCTCAGTCGGTTAAATGTCCGCCTCAGTTTAAGTCACAATCCCAGAATCCTGGGATTGAGCCCCACATTGGGCTCCCTGCTTGGCGGGGAGTCTGCTTCTCCCTCTTCCTCTCCCTTTCCCCACTGCTTGTGCTTTCTCTCCCTCTCTCTCTCTCAAATAAAGAAAAAGAAAAGGTAAATTTTAAAGTATAATGGAAGCCATGTAATGTAATCAAGATGTTTATAATCAGTTTCCATTTAACTGGGAATATATGAAGTATATGGTACTTAAACAGTGAGAAATATTCACCCATTAAAAAAATTTTTTTTTAAGTTGATCTTTGAAGCTTTAAGTTTCCATACCTAAAGAAAATATCAAGGGTTAAAACTACACATTCCTGGTGTTAAGTTCTTTATATATTTTGAATATTAACCCTTTATCAGATATATCATTTGTAATTATCTTCTCTCATTCAGTAGGTTGCCTTTTGTTTTGTTGAGGATTTCCTTCATTGAGCAAAAGTTTTTTATTTTGGTGTATTCCCAAATATGTTATTTTTGCTTTTGTTTCCTTTGCCTGAGGAGACATATCTATAAAAATATTGCTAAGGCTGATGTCAGAGAGATTGCTATCTATGTTTTATCTAGGACTTTTATGGTTTCAGGTCTCACATTTAGAAATTTAATTAATTTTCTGCTTCTTTTTGTTCATGGTATAATCAAGTGTTCCAGTTACATTCTTTTGCAATGTAGCTGTCCAGATTTCCCAGCACCATTTATTGAAGAGATGGTCTTTTCCCCGTTGTATATCCTTGCCTCCACTGTGATAGACTGATTGATCATATAAGCATGGTTTGATTTCTGGGCTCTCTATTCTGTTCCATTGATCTGTAAGTCCATTTTTGTACCAGTACCATACTGTTTTTTTTTACTTTGGTTTTGTAGTATATTTTGAAATCTGGAATTGTGGTATCTCCAGCAGAGTTGGTTAGTCACTATGCTGTATACCTGAGACTAATGTGACAGTGTGTGTCAACTATACTCAAACTTTTTAAAAACTACAAGTTGCATAAAAACAAAAAATAAAACCTCTTTCTAAAGATTATAAAGTTTATTCAGAAAATGCAAAGAAGTATAAAAGCCAAATTTAAACCAGTTTTACCATTTTAGGGAAAACAGCTAATACTTATGTTTCCTGTTATATTTTTTTTCATTTACTCATTTTTTTCAAATATCTGTCAAATGCCTTTTATGTGCTATGTAATTTGTTAAGCACTGGGAATACAATGATAGGCAGAGACACAGATTTCTGTTTTCAAAGCCTTCATAAAATAACCATATAACATATATTCTTACACACAATTCCTGTCTTGTAAGAGTTTTTAAGGCTTGCTGGGGAATAGATATTCATAAACAATACAAAGCAGAATACAACTAATGAACAAAGTGTCATGAAAATAGTGAAGAAATTTATAGAAACACATACCAGACCATATTTTAAAATTTATTTTTCTCTCCATATGTGACTCAAATTTAGTGGTTTATTTGGATTCATTCCAAGTATATGTTACTCATTTGTATATGTTTATTCTCTTCAACTTCCCATTAAGAATGTTTCTAATTATGGAAACTGAAGTTCATTTCCTTTTTTACTGCCACTGATAATTTATTATACAAAATGCACTTACCAAAAGAATTGGTGCCTTGAACCTACACTTCGCAATCTAACTGGCAATACATAGCTAAAATTGAGATATTTAGCCCACGGAAGAAGAAATAATTTAAGTCTCACTTACTGAATTCTGAGGAACAATGTCTTTCAATGAGCATGGCAGTGCTAGTGGCTGGATGTCTTTCAGTAGCCCTTCAATATATGATTCAGACTTCCTTAGAACTAGGCATAAGTCATTTAGTACTATATGCTGCTCAGCAATGCGTTCTGATCTTGCATGGGTATCACCAACCCTAAAAGAATTCAGGTAATATTTATTGAAAATAATACTTGAAACTCAAACTTGCTTTCCCTCCATAAAAGGTATACATTTCTAAGGATACTTTCTTTAAGCTAAATCTTACAGAAAGTTGTATTCTAATTCATATTTTCCTACTACATAGATTTAATCCATATTTTATAAGCACAGACAGTACTTTTATCTATAAAATAAAATCTCAGCTGACTTTATCTGACTTTATCTTTGTCTTTCACATATTTGTTCAAGTTTAGACTTAAAGGGGATAATGATAATGATGCCTCCAAACAGAAAACTATTTATTTATAAAGCTAGGACCATTAAATCGTGACCATTCTATATAGTTAATACTGGTTCTTACTACAGAAACATTTTCAGTTTTATTTTTTTAATTTATTATTATTGTTGTTTTATTTTCCTAGAAGACTGAGGGAAATATTTTTGAGTAGTACCTAGGGTTAGCTTTAATAATTATAGAAATCTGATTTAAAATTCTACTCAATCATCCTGCAGCTAACTGTAATACTTCATTTAAAAGAAATATTTTTGTGCATCGTTCCCTCTTTCGCAGGGGCCATGCTAATCTTCTCTAGGCACATTTTTTTTTCTTTTATTTTTTAAGATTTTTTTTTTAATTTTTACGTCATCTCTACACCCAACGTGGGGCTCGAACGCACAACCCTGAGATCAAGAGTTGCATACTCTACCAACTGAGCCAGCCAGGCGCCCCTCATTCCCTCTTTCGAATAAACAGAAAAGTACTTAAGTTTGGATACATCAAAAAGCTTCTTTTCCAAAATAACAGAAAAAAACCTACTCCTTTTCCAAGCTCCTCATGTAGTAACACTGATAAATGATAACACTTAACTAATTTAGTAGTCAGTAAAATAAATAAGAGAACAAAATAAAAAGTATATGCCTTAGAAGTAAAAAATGATAAATTACTCCTTTCTATTCTTTCCCAATTTCCTTTATTCTTCAATATTTCACACCCCCCCCCCCCGCCCCGGATAACCAATGTTTCCAAACAGGCCAGGAATATGTAATACCATACCCTGAAACAATTAGGACTTCAGAATTTCCAAAATCTACCATGAATATTTGTATTAGTGCAACTTCATGGACTGAGAATTTGGTTGGACTACAAAGTTTTCTAAGATGTTCACTTTCTATTGGAATTAATTCAGTGATAGTTCCTCGACACCACATTCCATTTTCAATACTGTTGACAAATATTCTTGCACCTAAATAATAAGGAAGACAAATCATTATCAGTGTTTATGGAGAAAAATACCTAATAAGCTCTAATTTATGAACATGTATATTAGTTCCACCACTAAGAAATTTTAATTTATTTCCTGATGACATAGAACATGTCGAGTGCTATGAAAAATATAAAGGTGGTATACTGTGATAGTTCCTATTATATAGGTAGCTGGGGAGGTAAATGCAAAGTTACTAGTCTCTTATTGAGGACTATATTTTATAAACTATAACAAAGATGAATGAGACTATCCTGCAATAAAGAAGCTCAAGAAACGGGGCACCTGTGTGACTCAGTGGGTTAAGCCTCTGCCTTCGGCTCAGGTCATGATATCAGGGTCCTGGGATCAAGTCCCGTATCGGGCTCTCTGCTTAGCAGGGAGCCTGCTTCCCCCTCTTTCTCTGCCTGCCTCTCTGCCTACTTAAAATCTTGCTCCTTCTGTCAAATAAAAAAAAAATCTCAAGAAATGAAAAAAGATAGGCAATTAAATGTACTTACAACAATAAAGATATTCTACCCCATGTATACATACACATACATGTATAGACATATACATGCTGAAATTTGTAAAATCCTTTGGTAGCATAAAGGAAGAAACAATTACCTTCTCTTGATAAAGAGGAATCAAAGTAAAGAAACAATGAAAGGCAATATTTGACATGCCAAAATTAAATTAATACACAGCAGAGTTCAGAGAAGGGGAAGATGAACCAAAGACCTAGCAGCAGAGAGATCAGATGAATTACAAATTAATTCGGGAAAAAAAGGTCAAGGAAGAAAGAGCCCTGAATTTGAATGCTTCCTATGAGCTCAGTGATGTTCTCAGTATTTTATGTTTGAATTTACTTACTCCCACAACAACCCTATGGAGATAGGGCTTCCATCACACAGGTAGGCAAAGAGGTATGAAGAGAATCTAGGCGGTCTTAGAGCCCATCCTCTTAACAACTAAGCTACCTATCAGAGATAAATTGACGGATCTCACCACTCATTATATACAGAGGGATGCTATATAAATCCCTTCTGTATATGCTAATTAAAACAGGATAGCTGAGAGGCACATTAGGGCAGCTTTTTAAGTTCTATGAAAATGTTTATGTGGCCTAAAGATTGTCATCAACCTTTCTCTTATGTTGAAATACCACATAACCAATATTCTGAGTTTTAACTATATGCTATGAGACCATTCTTTTTCACAATAGGTAAGATAAAAGCCTATTGAAGCCATTTGTTCTTTATAATGAAGAGCACAGGTAGAAGGGAACAAGAGGATATCCTCTTTTTTTTTTTTTTTTAAATATTTTATTTATTTGACAGAGAGAAATCACAACTAGGCAGAGAGGCAGGCAGAGAATGAGGAGGAAGCAGGCTCCATGTGAAGCAGAGAGCCCGATGCGGGGCCTGATCCCAGGACCCTGGGATCATGACCTGAGCCAAAGGCAGAGGCTTTAACCCACTGAGCCACCCAGGTGCCCCAAGGATATCCTCTTAAAGCATCTTAAAGTTCTTTCCTTGTCACTTTCTCAAAATATAAATGAGTATTCAAGTCATGTAAATTTATTTACCTGAAACAATAATTATCCTTAATTTAAAACAAAGGATGACTGTGGCTTTTTTGGAACATTTTCTCAATCTAAGTTGAACTCTTTTGGACATGTATTAAATTTTAAGAGAAATATTTGTAGCCATAAATGTTTAATACTATACTTCTCTTTTCTTAGATACTCATAATTTAATGTTCTCTAAAGTTTAAAATTACCATCAGTTTTTGTCAGAAGTGTATGATAAACCTAGTTTTTGGATATTCTGATAAGCCACACAGATGAGCTAAGAGTTAATCACATTCTTAAAGAATGACTATATAACCTTAAACACATAATAATTTTTGGTATTATGTATAGGCATTGATGGCTATTAAGAGAACAGTTTTCTCATCATGTTAATAAATCAAATCATAGTTTTACCTTATTACAGAGTATAATCAAATTTAGTCAATGAGTTATAAAGAAAATACTTGTTATAAAAGCCTAAATTATGGCAAATTACACATACCCTTAGAATTAAGATAGACTGTTTAAGTTTACCAACTACTCTCTGAGTGGCCCTAGGAAATAGACAACACTGTCCTCCTGAACCTCATTTAAGTGCTTAATGACATCCTCAATATTCACATGTGGGACAGCAAGGGACTGTAGTTATACTATAAGGAATCATCTTACGGGCCAGTTTTCCCTGGAGACAAGGAACCTGTGAATGGTTTTATAATTTAAAAAATAACTACTTTCACTCCATAATGATAGTTTTTGTATATACCTTACTAGCAGTCAATATTTACCTAACTTACCTAAATAAAATTACATTATATAATTATAAAACTTTTATTGTTGAAGCACAGATCTGTATTATAAAAGGTCTATGTGGGTTGGCCAAATACTATACATTTAAATGAACTTAATACGTAGCTTTTCATTACCTAGTTCCAAAATGTCTGAAGGATCAAGGTGTAAACTCTTATTGCAAAACTGATTCACCTTCTTTTCCAATACTGTTGCATCTTTAATTTGTGAATATTTCCGGATATAAAAGTGGCAAGGATGTATTACATGGCTTACAAAAACTAGCTCTGGAGAACCTAGATAAGAATATTAAAACCACATTAATAAATCATAGGAAAGAATTCATAAAAATTGAATGCAATATCCTCTAAAAGAATATTAAGTGTCTTGTGTCACTGAAAACTCTAGAATACTTAGGCCCCACAAGAGTCCATACCCAAAATAGTAACCAGACCACTAAAACAAATAGATCCCACTTTTAACATTAAATTCTTTAGCAACCTGAACTGCAAATATTTTACTTGCCAAGTATGTTAAGTGGAATTGCAGTTCATGTGATAATTAGATTCTAAAGTCAAGATATCTGTAACTCTACTGCATTATAACAAAACATCATAATTTATTTATAAACATTTTGGAACTCAGAACTCTATCCATAATAAGTAGGCCTCTTGCATATCACAAAACTCCTATATCATAATAAGTAGGTCTCTTGCATATCACAAAAACTTCCTACTATACCCAAAAAACCAAGAATAAGCCCATAGACACTCTGAATACAAATCTTATCTGGCTAGAGAAGTGAAAAAAATGTCTGTGCAAAGCGAATGTACTGAGCAACATTTAGGGGAAGATGTGTGTGTTTTGGTGGAGGTTACAGGGGTGGTGAGGGTAGAGTAAAAGAGAAAAATATTTGTATATAGCTGTAATGAAGCCAAATGCAGTTACTGAAAATATGTCCAGAATAAATGTTAAAAAAGCAATTAAAAGAACAGAACAGTGTGCATGGTATGCTATGTTTCATGTACAAAAACAGAAAAATTATATATATGTATATGCAAAGAAACTCTGGAAGGGAGGGGGAGACTGAATGAAATGGACAGGTTAGGGGAAAAATTCACAGTATTTTAATATATGATTTTTTAACAATGTAGATGTTTTATTTAGTAAAAATGTTTAAAACACAAATAGGAAGTGTGGAATTAGAGTAAATATAGATGATAAAAACTGAACAAATGGATCATTTTAACTGTCTGATACAGATCAAAAAGAATACCTATATTGAGGATGGAGTAAAGAAATTAATATGTGCAAGTACAGAGGCAGTTGAGAGAAGTGTTACAGATTTCAGAAATATTTTTGCCAGTAACAGCTAAAATTTTTAACATTAAAAGGAAGAAGTTTTAGTTAACAGTAAAATTCATTTAACTCACTGCCTTCACACTACATTAGAGTTACTTTACATAAAGCAAACTCCACAACATCAAGTTCAGAGTTGTTAAAATACTTGCTTTTGATCCAAAAGGGAAAGATGATTTTTTCTGAAAAGGTTTTTTTGGACCTCTAGGTGTTTCCACAAGATAATCTGTGAAGCATGTTTCATCAAAATAGGAAATAAAGGCAACTGTACTAGTTTTATTAGGTTGACAATGGCACACTATTGCTTAAAAAGCTGTACTAGAAGGGGCGGGGGGGGGGGGTTGGAGGTTGGGGAACCAGCTGAGGGTTTTGAAGGGTCAGGGGTGGGAGGTTGGGGGAACAGGTGGTGGGTAATAGGGAGGGCACGTTTTGCATGGAGCACTGGGTGTTGTGCAAAAACAATGAATACTGTTATGCTGAAAAAAAAAAAGTGAAAAAATACAATAAAAATATGTGAAAAACTTATTTGTGGAGCATAACAAATGACATGGAGGACATTGGGAGATGGAGAGGAGAAGGAAGTTGAGGGAAATTGGAAGGGGAGGCGAACCATAAGAGACTATGGACTCTGAAAAACAACCTGAGGGTTTTGAAGGGGCGGGGGTGGGAGGTTGGGGGAACCAGGTGGTGGGTAATAGGGAGGGCACGTATTGCATGGCGCACGGGGTGTTGTGCAAAAACAATGAATACTGTTATGCTGAAAAAATAAATAAATAAAGAGACAGAACTATCAAAAAAAAAAAAATACGTGAAAAAGATTAAAAAAAAAAAAAAGCTGTACTTGAGGGGCACCTGGGTGGCTCAGTCGCTTAAAGCCTCTGCCTTCCGCTCAGGTCATGATCCCAGGGTCCTGGGATCCAGCCCCGCATCGGGCTCTCTGCTCCATGGAGAGCCCGCTTCCTCCTCTCTCTCTGCCTGCCTCTCTGCCTACTTGTGATCTCTGTCAAATAAATAAATAAATCTTAAAAAAAGAAAGAAAGCTGTACCTGAATTGGCAAAACACTGGAATGATAAGACTACTTTTTATCAGTAGATATGGTCATGATAGGTTTCTTAATCACTGAGGTATCAGCAATAATAATACAATGGAAACAACCAAAAATGTGTGCTTTTTTTTTGCATTCAAAAGTTCTGGAGAATCAGCCAATGAAACAGATTGGGAAGTGGGGGGCAGAAGAGACCAAAAAGTGAACTTGAAAATGGTCTGAAAGAAGACTGGTAGTATACTAAATTCACAGTAGTAGTTCATGGGGAGAATACCAGCACTGTAAATCTAATCAAACTATTATGATACATTAAAATGTTACAAAATAGATGCTATTATATTCATGTCAACTTATAACAGACTATCTCTCAGAATGAAGATTTAAGAAAATCCGTTTTTGTTGTTTTTTTAATAAAAAATCTGTTCTTAAATTTAAGGACAAAGCCATGAGATTGCTCTACAAATATTTCTCTTATTTGTATTTTTGTCTTTTATACAGTTCATGTGTGGAACACCAGAAAGTCAAATACCTCAGTTAACCAAATATTAAATTTACATCTCAGAGGTTAGATTATTGCACTAAAAATAAAAAAATTTTCCTAACTTTGGAAAATGTGAAAGTAGGGGTAAGGAACCAACAGATGTTAACTCATAAAGAGGTATAAGATAACAGTAATGTGTTTTTGTTGAGTACAGGGACTAATTTGTTTCTAATTACAGACACATGTTTCCTTGCTTTTGAATTTTCACTCACTTTCCAGGTTTTCTTCAATAATTTCTTCAATTATCACATCTGGGCTAGATCCTATTTGAGGCAGAACTGCAATGGTTTTAGGGGATGGTGTTGCAATAATCTCTTTCTCTGGCTGGAAGTCTTTTGCTTCTAAATGCACATCACTGGCTTCCCGATGCAAAAAAGGTGATGACGTTTCATTACTTAGAATAGACATGTCAACCTTTTTCTTTTCTTGAAATGGGTATGTATCATGACAAGAAAATTCCTTTTTATGATTGTATTTCTTTTGAACATTCTGTCCCATTTCATTTTCTTGGGGATCACATCTGTTTAAAAAATAGAAGGTATTAAGGAGGGCACTTTTGATAAGCATTTGGTACTGTATGTAAGTGACGAATCACTAAATTCTACACCAGAACCCGATAGTACACTGCCATTTAACTGGAATTTAAATAAAAATTTGGAGAAAAAAAAATAGATAAGCATATGGCTACTTTAAGTTGTTTCATAAATTTTTTATATCTACCTTCAAGCCATTTCCTTCCCACATGACAGTTAATATTGCGAGACATATAAAGAGCTAAAGTTTTGTATAGGTGTCTCAGAAGTATTTTTTAAATAGCTTTATATTTTTTAAAGATTTGTTTATTTGAGAAAAAGAGAGAGAGAGAGAGAGAGAGAGAGAGAATGAGCAGGAGGGACAGAGGGAGAATGAGAGAGACTCTCAAGCAGACTTCATGCTGAATGTGGAGCCCAACATGTGGCTTGATCTCAGGACCCTGAGATCATGACCTGAGCCAAAACCAAGAGTTGGACACTCATCTGGGACTGTGCCACCCAAGTGCTCCAAATAGTTTTATGGATGTGTAATTTACACAGCATAAAATTCAGTTATTTTTACTAAATTTACAGTTGTGCAGCCATCACTACAATCTAATTTTAGAACATTTCCGTTACCCAGAAAGAAACTTTTGCTCATTCTCAGCCCTAAGCAAGCCTAAGGGTTTTAAAAGGTCAACAAGAGGTATAATCAATGAGAAGCTGAAGAAACATGATATAGTCATGACACAATCTTCTAGTCCTAAAGAACAGTGGATATAAATTTTCAAAAGAAATCATTTTGATTTGGCTTAGCTGTTTGATTTTAAATTACTTCTTTTTTAATTTACTGGCCTAAAAATAAAGTATAGGAAACAGTAAAGGGTATAATCCTGAGCAATCACCTGGCCTAAAAATCGCCATTAGTCTGAATCCTTTGGGTATTATTCAATAGCCATTAACCCACAGTTAATTTATGTGGTTTACTTCATTTTTTTTTTTAATCTTCTTCACATATCCACACAGATTTAGGCTATCCATCTACAAGTACAGAAATTCTATCAAAGAAATGAGACTAAGTCTCAAAAAGCTTGTCTTTTAATTAACCCATTATGGATTTAGCTTCATCGCAGATCATCATTTAAGAAGCATTTTAGAAGTAAGAACCAACAAAGCCAATTAGATTCAGCAATGATGCAAATTATTGGTCTCTTCCAAAAAAAATGTATGCTTTGAACATAAGTAAAATACATGCTGAATTCAAACACCTTATGAGGATACATATATGTACCTGATTTTGCAAACTAGATGTTTCTTTTTATAACAATTTTAATTTGACCGGGGACATTTAATACTGTCAGCCGACTCCAGTGTCATAAACTCCACTGACTTCTAGAACACCACTTTCTCCTGTTTGTTTTTCAACCTCTGCCTATTCCTTCTCAGTTTTGTTTTGTTTTGCAGGTTGCTCTTTCTTGGTCTTAAAATTTAATATTTTTCCAGGGCACTGTCATTGATTTACGTCAATACCTGTTCTTACTGGGAAAATCTGTTGTTTAATTACCACCTGTAATAAGTAGAAGCAGATTGTAATGATACATTCCCTTAGAACTAGGAAAAAATTTAAGACTACTCTGAATTAACTTTAAATCAAGACAAGATCAATGCAGAGTCTTAAAGGGAAAGAATAGCTTTTGACATTAAAAATATTCAATAGTAATCATTCATGTTATTAAAATATCTAAAAGACTGTATGCATTGGGAAGGCTGAGGATTATCCATGGAAGTGCAAAAGTCAAGTCACAAAGACAAATATGGCACAGGGCTCCATATCTGGGGAAAAATGACTTGAGCCAAAGGACTGGTACTCTAGTGCTCTGGCAAGGACTTTCCCCTGGTAGTAAAAAGCATACTAGGAATGTACTTTCTAGGCCTAATGCTATTAAGCTATTTGATTAACCTTATTTCCTTTATTGTAAACAACACTGCAAACAAAGCAATTTCTCATAATGTGACTTCTTAGGCCTGTTTAGATACTGGAAAAGAATGCCAACACAAGTATTCCAGTCCATGTGGCAATTATATTTGCCTGTAAGTTAATAGTCTGGCGTTCTATCTAAACTGGAATCCTGGTGTTCAGTTTTGTAAACTTGGCTTATAGGAGTTTACCTGGGTTGCAGCATATCTCTTCATGTCTGTTTCTGACTTTTAAGACTGTGGACGAAACTCATAATAACTGTGGATGCTTCCTGGGGATGATTTCCCCTGGAGACGTACCACCTACAACGTGAATGAACTTACTTTCTTTTTGGGGGTTTCTAAACCATCTATATTCTGACTACTCCTAAACCCAGAATAAGTATAAGACCTCCTCTTCAGTTTTAGTCCATACAGCTAATTGCTCTCTGTAGATTTCTCCCCAGATGTCTGGTAAACAACAATAACTCAACATGTCCACTATTTCTCCACTCCTAAATTTTCTCCTTACATTCCCAATTTTGGTAAATAATACCATAATTAATCAACTTAACCACCAAAGCCAGACCTGTAAATCATTGAGGATGCTTCCTTTTTCCTCATTCATAATCCTCAATTAATAAGCTTTATCAATTTTCCCTATTGAGCATTTGTTGTATCTATTGCTCTCCTGTGCTATTACCTATGTTTGGTTTCTCATCATTTACTGAGACTATTGACACAACAGCCCAACTAATCCTTCAGGCTCTAGTCTCATACTCTTCCAAATAATCCTCTAAATGGCCACCAGAGTTATCTTTTTAAAATGTAATCTAATTATTTTTATTTTCATGTTGAAAATCTTTTAGTGGTTTCTACTGTCTACAGCTGTACTGTCTAATACAACTTTCTGCAATAGTGAAAATGAGGGGCACTGTCTAATATGGTAGCTAAAAACCATATGTAGATACTGAACACTTTGAATGTGGCTAGTGCAACTGAAGAATCCAATTTTTCCTTTTTTTTAAAAGTAATCTCTATACCGAAATTAAGGAGTCAATCCCATTTACAATTGCACCAAAACTATAAGATACTTAGGAATAAACCTAACCAAAGAGGCTAAGAATCTATATACAGAAAACTATAAAGTACTCATGAAAGAAACTGAGGAAGACACAAAGAAATGGAAAAATGTTCCATGCTCCTGGATTGGAAGAATCGATATTGTGAAAATGTCCGTGCTACTTAAAGCAATCTACACATTTAATGCAATCCCTATCAAAATACCATCCATTTTTTTCAAAGAAATGGAACAAATAATCCTCAAATTTATATGGAACCAGAAGAGACCTCGAATTGCCAAAGGAATATTGAAAAAGAAAGCCAAGGTTGGTGGCATCACAATTCCGGACTTTAAGCTCTATTACAAAGCTGACATCATCAAGACAGCATGGTACTGGCACAAAAACAGACACATAGATCAATGGAACGGAATAGAGAGCCCAGAAATAGACCCTCAACTCTATGGTCAACTAATCTTCGACAAAGCAGGAAAGAATGTCCAATGGAAAAAAGACAGCCTCTTCAATAAATGGTGCTGGGAAAATTGGACAGCCACATGCAGAAAAATGAAATTGGACCACTTCCTTAAACCATACACGAAAATAGACTCAAAATGGATGAAGGACCTCAATGTGAGAAAGGAATCCATCAAAATCCTTGAGGAGAATGCAGGCAGCAACCTCTTCGACCTCAGCCGCAGCAACATCTTCCTAGGAACATCGCCAAAGGCAAGGGAAGCAAGGGCAAAAATGAACTATTGGGATTTCATCAAGATCAAAAGCTTTTGCACAGCAAAGGAAACAGTTAACAAAACCAAAAGACAACTGACAGAATGGGAGAAGATATTTGCAAACGACATATCAGATAAAGGGCTAGTGTCCAAAATCTATAAGGAACTTAGCAAACTCAACACCCAAAGAACAAACAATCCAATCAAGAAATGGGCAGAGGACATGAACAGACATTTCTGCAAAGAAGACATCCAGATGGCCAACAGACACATGAAAAAGTGCTCCACGTCACTCGGCATCAGGGAAATACAAATCAAAACCACAATGAGATATCACCTCACAGCAGCCAGAATGGCTAAAATTAACAAGTCAGGAAATGACAGATGCTGGCGAGGATGCGGAGAAAGGGGAACCCTCCTCCACTGTTGGTGGGAATGCAAGCTGGTGCAACCACTCTGGAAAACAGCATGGAGGTTCTTCAAAATGTTGAAAATAGAACTACCCTATGACCCAGCAATTGCACTACTGGGTATTTACCCTAAAGATACAAACGCAGTGATCCGAAGGGGCACGTGTACCCAAATGTTTATAGCAGCAATGTCCACAATAGCCAAACTATGGAAAGAACCTAGATGTCCATCAACAGATGAATGGATAAAGAAGATGTGGTATATATACACAATGGAATACTATGCAGCCATCAAAAGAAATGAAATCTTGCCATTTGCGATGACGTGGATGGAACTAGAGGATATCATGCTTAGTGAAATAAGTCAATCAGAGAAAGACAACTATCATATGATCTCCCTGATATGAGGATGTGGAGATGCAACATGGGGGGTTAGGGGGATAGGAGAAGAATAAATGAAACAAGATGGGATTGGGAGGGAGACAAACCATAAATGACTCTTAATCCCACAAAACAAACTGGGGGTTGCTGGAGGGAGGTGGGGTTGGGAGAGGCGGAGGGGGTTATGGACATTGGGGAGGGTATGTGCTATCGTGAGTGCTGTCAAGTGTGTAAACCTGGTGATTCACAGACCTGTACCCCTGGGGATAAAAATACATTATATGTTTATTAAAAAAAAAAGAAAGAAAGAAAAGAAAGGATGAATACCCAACTTTTGTTGCAACATGGACAGGACTGGAAGTGATTATGCTGAGTGAAATAAGTCAAGCAGAGAGAGTCAAGTATCATATGGTTTCACTTGTTTGTGGAGCGTAACAAATGACATGGAGGACATTGGGAGATGGAGAGGAGAAGGAAGTTGAGGGAAATTGGAAGGGGAGGCGAACCATAAGAGACTATGGACTCTGAAAAACAACCTGAGGGTTTTGAAGGGGCGGGGGTGGGAGGTTGGGGGAACCAGGTGGTGGGTAATGAGAGGACACGTATTGCATGGAGCACTGGGTGTTGTGCAAAAACAATGAATACTGTTATGCTGAAAAAAATAAATAAATTTAAAAAAAAAGAAAAAAAGAATGCTATTTTTTTTTTGGTTTTTAATTTATTTATTTGTATTTATATGTATCTTTTGCCAAGTGGAATTATATAAGCAATTCCCTGAACATAGGACATTATCTCACTGCCTCCATTTTGGCCTCCTTTCTAATTGCTACTCATTTTTCATAGATAAAATAAAATTCTCCTTTTTCCAAGTGTCCTGTTATCCCCAAAGGAATTGACTGTTCACTTCTTTTGCATCTCCACTAAATTCTGCATATATTACCATCATAGCAATTATTCACTTTATTGTTTACATGTCATCCTCTACTTACTGTAACTTCTCTGACATATATCTCAGTGTTTATGATAATGGTTCCTAGCACAAAAACCAGTGTTCAATGTGGCTGAATGAATGAATCTCAAAGATAACTTTCACACATATATCATTTAATACTGACCCCTTCTAGGTCTTTTCACTCTTAAATTAATTAGAATTTAACTGATAGAAACCTTTCCCCTTTATTTTATAGTATTTGAAATCACACATACTATACACTACACATCAATTTTTCTCTTACACCTTCTCAGAAATTAACGACACATTGCCATTTTTTAAAGATTTATTTATTTATTTGAGAGGGAGGGAGTGCGTGTGCAGAGAGAATCTTAAGCAGACTCCACCCTGAGTGTAGAACCCAGTTTGGGGCTTAATTCTGCAATCCTGAGATCAGGACCTGAGCCAAAACCATGAGCTGGATGCTTAATCCACTGTGTCACCTAAGCACCCGCATGTCGCCATTATTATACTTACTTTGTTAAGTCCTCAAATTCAATTTTTCCCATATTGTTGAACAAACAGATAATCTCATTGCAATTCATATTCAACCTAAAATAAAACATTAGCATATAAGTAAATATTCTAATACCAGTGTATTACTTTCTCTAAATAAAAGTCAGTTGCTAACATTAAAAACTCGAAAAGAACATTTTAAATGCTCTAATATAACTTCATTACTTTCTCTAAAAGTCAGTTGCTGACATTAAAAAACCTCAAGACAACATATTTTTCTAATTTATCATAAATTACTCTTATTTTACATATTTGCTAATTTGGGAAACATCTGTGACACAAATTTTCAATTTATAATTGCTTGCTATTTAATACATTTAGGCTCTAACACATTTTTATATTTAACCTTTAGGTTCTCCTGAATTATAATTTACTTACTTGGGAGAGTTCCTCAGTTTTAGAGAACTAACTTGTAACAATTCACTCTCAAATGTTAATTTCAAAGTATGGATAATCTAGAATCAAAAGAGAAGTGTTACTCAGAGGTGAATTTTAAAAATAAATATTACTGACACAAAGATTTTACAAGGAAAACTATAGCCTTTAAGCACCTCACTAATGTGTTTAAGATTTAATTTTAGGCACCCAAAGGAATGGATGCAAGCAAGTGTTTAAGATTTTTCCCCTAAAGAAATTTAAAATCTTTTAGAGATATAAATTAACAGATAACAACAAAAGATACTAGTTAACAAATGGCATATAGCTACATAAGCAGAGAAAATTCTGATCATACTCACTTTGCATCCACATTGCTATCCTCCAAAGTCTTTTTGCCTTATCTTCTTGATAAATCTAACTAGGGTGAATAACAAATCCTTTTTTCTTAAGATTTTATTTATTTGTTAGAGAGATTGCACATGTGCACATGCATAAGCAGGGAAAGCAGCAGGCAGAGGGAGAAGCAGGCTCCCTGCTGAGCAAGGAGGCCAATGTGGGCTCAGTTCTAGGACCGTGGAATCATGACCTGAGCCAAAGGCAGACATTGAACTGACTAAGCCACCCAGTGTCCCAGGTGAATACCAAATCTTACAGTTTTTTACACCTCCTAATAGCTCATTTGTAATACACAGGAAATGACTGTTTTTAGAACCATGGCTAGAGAGAGGTCTGACCAAGTTAAGATGATGGCAAATTCCTCTCCTTTCACTTAGAGACTTTGGAGGCAGATAAACAAATGCCTTCTATTTTATAATTCAATTCATCCCAAACACCTGATTATCTTTGGGAAAATGTCACGAGGAATCAAAGATTATAGAACAGGATCTATATCCCAAAGGAGCAAGGTAGAAACAGAAAAAAAGATGGTTAATCCTGTTTTGCCAAACGATCTCATCAGAAAACATGTTTTTGTTTTTGCCCACCTGTGCTCCCTCGGCATACTATTAGATGATAGATAGTGGAAGCACCCTGACTCTTGACCTGCACATTTAGGGAGGCAGGAAGGAAAGGAAAAAAAACCCTGAATGAGAACTTGAATTAAGTTTTTAAGTCAAGAATTGGCAGTCATATCTAAGTTGCTTATGAAAAAAGAGAATCCCATTTAGTTTTCTGCCCTTACATGCTCTCATTTTTTATTCAAATGTTCTAGGAACATTAATTTCCAACTCAATGTCACCCTACTTGCTTTCAGATCATGTGTTATAAAGACCTTATTACTGCGCCATTTCTCTAACTGGTAAATAACAGTAAAAGGCTAAACAAATTTATTAATATTTATCTTAGAATTCAAACTCTAAGAATTCTAAATTGAGGCCAAGGGAAGTTAGGATAATCTAAAAATAAATGCTTATGAAGTCTTAAATATCATATTCCAAAGCATGTCAAGTAATATACCTCAGAAATAAATTCATATTATGGTCAAAATTACCTGATTGAGGTCACAATAAGTCCTTAAAGAAGGTGCTGATTTTAACTCTCTTGCTATCTTCATAGCTGCAGCCAAATCATTTTTTTTGTCTTCAATGTAGCTTTTAGCCATTATTACATTTGAAAGATAATCATCTGTATTTCTTACTACTTCTTCACACAGGTTCTTCTTCCTTCATATAAGACCCCAAAATTGTATTACAGAATTTCATAAATGCTCATATGAAAGTGAGTTTATAAGGAACTGAGTGATATCAAAAGGATAAATTTCACTAGTTTATGAACATGGTTAAAAGAGGTATTCAATTCAACTGAAACATTATAATTGAAAACTATGTATGCATAACTAGAGAAAAAGTAGAAGGATATTATATCACAGATACAGCTGTCACAGAACTATAGAAGACATACCCTAGATGATCCCACCTAAAAGAGAAATCCTATGTTGTAATTACTTGTGCCGTTTCAAAAACAATTTTTATTCATTTCCCACAAAGATACACCTGCACATTTTAAAATTTCCACCAGTTGATATAAATTACATAAAAATAAAATGAGATTTTAAAATAAGACTTCACCAAACCAGAACACAAGTGTCGATTAACTACAATCTTCAAAGTAATCACTTAGAATGTCAATTAATGATTCCTCCATTATTTGTACCTCATTACTCAAAATCTTTTCTAGACCTATGATGGAATTACATTATTATGGCAATTAAAAAATTTTGTACCAAATATTGTAGTGTGTAATTTTCTCCTTTTATTACCAAACAAATGACTATTATTTCCTCAAAATCAAATCTGGCCCCCAAAAAAGGAGCATTTGCCACACTTAAGAGTAACAAGAATGTGATATAGACTCTGAAGGTGAAGAGGTATTCCAAAAACCATTTTGGTAATTGTATAAATAATCTGAAAATCATTTCTTTAGGGAAGAAAAACAGTTATTTTGGTAAGTTCTAGTATGGTTTCTAAAAACTCATGGCTAGGATTGATATTAGCAAAACAGCAGACTAGGTAACTCTAAGGCCTTATTACCCAGTGGAGATGTCAAAAAACAAACACAAACCCTAAGCAAAAACTGGTTAAAATAGTCTCCTAGAAACTCTGGAAAATAAACAAAAGGTATACAGCAACCAAGCAAATGCCCAATCAAGAAAAAGGCATATTCAAAACAGTAGGAAATTCCATGGTGTTTTTACTTGTTCTTGCCCAGCCCTCTCCTCAGCATGGTGTAGTCTTGGTCTAGCGGTAGCAGCACAGTTCCTAATTCCTTCCATCAAATCCAAGGGGCATAGTAGACTTCATCTGTAATGTTCTAACTTGTTTATGGAATGTCTGAGGAACTAATCTGTTTCACCTAACTTGGAGCTGAGGCAGTAAAGAGCAACAGGCAGTACTTGGGAAGGTTGTAGGAAGACTAAGAGCTATAGATTCCTGAGCAAGAAATTATAGGTAAAGACATATACTATGCCATCTGGGGCTTGCAAATTCTGGGGTGACACTCTTTGAGATATGAATACATTTAAAAGCAGCTGTGTATATAAAGGAATAAAAAAAATCATACTCAGGCCCAAGCAAGATGCATGCTCAGAAAAGACCTGAGAACACATTAAGCCTCTACCTGAGGCTGATTCTAAGGCTCAGAGCATGCTCACTCAGTGAAGGACTACTCCTGCAGAGAACAAGTTTGCAATGACTAGAAGAGGTGGCTGTGTTTTCAGATGCCCAATTTTCAACAAAATTGTTGAAGGGTGTATAAAGGGTGTATAAAGACATGGGAAAATACGATCCATTCAAAGGGAAAAAACAGAGTGACAGAAACCATTCCTGAAGAAGCAGAGACATAGGACTTATTAAAGACTTTAAAACAATAGTTTTAAATATGCTCAAAGAGCTAAAGGAAAATATTCACAAAGAACCTAGAGGAAATCAGGAAAAAATGAAAGACAAAATGTGAATATCAATAAAGAGACAGAAATTATAAAAAGGAAACAAATTCTCAAAAGTACAATAACTAAAGTAAAAAATTCACTAGAGGGATTCAACTGCAGATCTGGGCAGGAATAAGAAAGAATTAGCAAACCTGAAGATAGGACAACTGAAATTATAGAGTTTGAGGAACAGAAAGAAGAAAATAATGAAGAGAAGTAAAAAGAATCCAAGAGACTTAAAGGATTCTCTCAAGAAAAGCAACATATGCATTACATGAGTCCCAAAAGCAGGAGAGGAAGAAAAAGGTGCAGAGAAATTATTTGGAGACATGATCGCTAAAGACTTCCAAAATTAGATAAAATACATAAACTGACAAGTTCAAGAAACCAAAGATATAAATGTAGAAGAGACACAATATAATCAAACCGTTGGAAGACAAATAGAGAATCCTGAAAGCATTAAGAGAAATGCAATTTGTCACACACAAGGAATCCTCAGTAAGATTATCAGCCAATTTCTCAGCAGAAACCTTGGAGGCCAGGAGGTGATGGGATGACATATTGAAAGTGTGGAGGGGTGCCTGGATGGCTCAGTTAGTTCAGCACCCAACTCTTGATTTCAGTTCAGATCATGATCTTGGGGTCATGAGATCGAGCCCCATTTTGGGCTCTGCACTGGGTGTGGAGCCCACTTAGAATTATCCCTCTCCCACTCTTGCTGTCCCTTCCCTGAACTCTTTCTAAAAAAAAAAAAAAGTGTTGATAGGAAAAGCCTGCCAACTGAGACTTCTATAACTAGCAAAACTGTCCTTTAAAAGGTAAGGGAAAAGTTAAAATATTCCCAGCTAAAGAAAAGCATAGGGAGTTCAGGATCGATATACTTGTCTTCTAAGAAAGGCTAAACAAAGCTCTTCAGGTTAAAATAAAATGAGGAGAGACAGCAACTTGTACTTGGTAAAGGTAAATACACAGGCAAATATAAAATCTAGTATTATTTATATTTGACTTTATCAAATATAAAATCTAGTTTTGGCTTATAACTCCACATTTATTTTTTACAAGATTTAAAAGACAAATACATAAAATGACTAAAATCTATGTTAATGGGTAATGATGTATGAAGACGTAACTATGAAATGAAACAGAGGGGAAGTAGATGTAAAGGAGTTTTTACCTACAATTCAGTTAAGCTGATATCAATTCAAAATAGATCGTTATAGCTTTAATATGTTACATGTAATCCCCATGGTAACTACAATGTAACTATAGAATATGCAAAAAAATTAGAAGGGAATCAAAATATGTCACTACAAGTGACAAGTAAGTAAAAGTAAAGAGAAGAAGGTAGTAATAGAGGAAGTGAATGATAAAAGGCTTTAAAACATACTGAAAACAACATGACGAAAGTCCTTTATTGATAATTAACTTAAAAGTAAATGGATTACACTTCAGAATCAAAAGGCACAGAGTGGAGGACTAGAGTTCAAAAAATGGCAACATATTTAGGTCTACAAGATACTCATTTTAGATCTATAGATATATGTAGAATGAAGGTGAAAAGATGAAAAAAGGCATTCTCTATAAAGAGTAATCAAAAGAGAACTATGCTAATATTAGACAAAATAAACTAAGTCAAAAACTGTTACAAGATGGGGCGCCTGGGTGGCTCAGTGGGTTAAGCCTCTGCCTTCAGCTCAGGTCATGGTCTCAGGGTACTGGGATCGAGCCCCGCATGGGGCTCTCTGCTGTTGGGGAGCCTGCTTCCCCCTCTCTCTCTGACTACTTGTAATCTCTCTCTCTCTCAAATAAATAAAATCTTTAAAAGAAAAACTGTTACAAGAGAAAAAGGACATTATATATTAACAGAACATCAAGAATATACAATTATAACACATGTATGCACCAAATACAAGAGCTCTAAAATACATGACACAAATATTGACAATATCTAAGGGAGAAATAACACTACAATAATAGGTGAGACCTCAATATCCTACTTCCTACTTCAGATAACAAATGGGAAAAACATATAGAATATCAATAAAAAGTAGACCACTTAACATCACAGATCAACTGCAGCTAACTGACATAAAGAGAAAAATCCACCCAACAACAGAGAATACACACTTCTCTTAACCATACGTGGAATATCCTCCAGGTTAGATCATATGTTAGGTCAAAAATCAAGTCTTTTAAAAACCCAACTTAAAAACCGAAAGCATATAAAGCATCTTTTCTGGTCACAATGGAAAGAAACTAGAAAACATTAAGAGAAGGAAATGAAAAATATGTGGAAATTAAATAATGTACTCCTAAACACAAAGAGGTTAAACAAAAAATAACAGTAGGAAAATATCTTGAGACAAATGAAAAACAAAATTTTAAAAACTGAAATGGGAGAGGAGTTAAGATGGCAGAGGAGTAGGGGACACTTAGTTTCTCTATTTCCTTAAATATAGCTAGACAACTATTGAATCATTCTGAACACATGTGAAATTAATCAGAGATCTGAGAAAAGAAAGGCTGCAATTCTATAAATAGAAAAGCGACCACTTTCTGGAAGGTGCAGAGACTTGAATACGGGGTAATATACTGCAGGATATGGCGGAGGGGAGGGAGACAACTTAAGGAGGCTATTCCGAAATATTATAAGCAGTGGAGCACAAAATTAGAACTTACATCCCTGGCTCAAAGATGCTCAGGTAACAAAGTGGAGCAGAATCCCAGGTGGAACAGCATTGTCTCAGGATCCCTGGGATCCCAAGAAGAATGAGGGTGCCTGAGCATGGCAGCGATCCCAAGCATAGGAACAGGGAAGGCAGCTGAAAACAGTTGAGGTACCAGTTTTCTGCTCTGTTTTGCCATAAACTCTGACCCACTGCACAGTTCTGCTACCGCTTTCCTGGCAGGATTCTAGCAAAAGGCAGAAGAGTGGTGAGACACCCCCCCACCCACACACACACAGCAGAAACAGTGTGGGTTCACAACATAGGTGTCCAGAAAATTTGAATTTTGAAACTCAGTTACATGTCTGAGATAAAAATGTTCAAAGGCCAGAGGAACACAGAGTTCTGCTGAAAGTAAGGAGGACAAGAGTAACTGACTGCTTTTCTGTGAGAGCTCACTGAAAAGTGAAGAGCATGAACTTTCAGCTCCAGGGCTAGAGACTGGGGTGCCGCCATTTTCATCCCACCACTCAGTATTGAAAGCCTTCAGGGAGCAAAATAGCACCACATAGTGGAATCTGGAGCCACTTACACTGTACCTGGCCCCTTGACAAGTCAGGAGCATTTCGACTAGGGCAAGGGCATCTGAGAATCCATGCAATGGGCCTCTCTTACAGAAGACCAGATGGGACAAATGGCCTGCACCAAGTTTACTGACCATAGAGGGGTGAAAAGCTCTTGAGGAAAACAGTATGTAACATCCATGGGTTTTTTGTTTTTTTAAGTCTTTCATTATTTTTTTCAGTTATTTTCTTATTTTTCAATTCTATTTTTTTAAAATGTTTATATATACATTATATATAATTTTTTCATTTTTTTCTTTCATTGTATATTATTGTATGCATATACAGAAGTTTAAAAAAATAGGAAAATTTCTCTTATTTTGGGATCAAGTTTCTTTAAACATGCAGACCAAAACACACTGAACATCTAATTTTTGGGGGGGCAGGGGGGTGGTTCTTGCTTTTTTCTTGTTTTGTATTTTTTTTTCTTTTCTGTTGTCATTGTTATTGTCTTTTCTCTTTCTTCTGTTCTTTTTCTGGACAAAATGATGACATGGAGACATTCACTCCAAAAGATAGAACAGGATGTAGTATTCACTGCCAGGGATTTAACATGGATATAAGTAAGATATCTGAACTAGAGCTTAAAGCAACAATTTTATAGATACTGGGTTCTTTATTTTGATCCACTGATCCACGTGCCTGTTTTTGTGCCAGTACCATACGTCTTGATTACAGCTTTGTAATACAGCTTGAAGTCTGGAATTGTGATGCCTCCAATTTTAGTTTCCTTTTTTAGCATTCCATTGGCTATTTGGGGTCTTTTCTGGTACTGTACAAATTTTAGGATTATTTTTTCAGCTCTACAAAAAATGTTGACAGTAGTTTGATAGGGATTGCACTGAATGTGTAGATTTCTCTGAGTAGCATAGATATTTCAACAATATTTGTTCTTCCCATTCATGAGCATGGAATGTTTTTTCACTTCTTTGTATCTTCCTCAATTTTTTTCACAAGTATTCTGTAGTTTTGTTTTAATTTTTTTTTATTAACATGTATTATTTGTTTCAGTGGTACAGGTCTGTGAATCATCAGTCTTACACAATTCACAGCACTCACCATAGCACATAACTTACCCAATATCTATCAACAAGCCACCCCCTCCCTCCCACCCCCCTCCCCTCCAGCAACCAGTGTTCTGAAGTTTTTAGAGTACAGATCCTTTATCTCTTGGTTGGGTTTATTCCTAGGTATTTTATGGTTTTTAGTCCAACTGTAAATGGGATCAATTCCTTGATTTCTCTTTCTTCTGCCTCCTTGTTAGTATATAGAAATGCAACTGACTTCTGTGCATTAATTTTATATCCTGCCACAGACTCATGGTTCATCCCCCCCTCCGATTTTTCCCAACAACCTTCCCCTCTCCTTCTCCCAGTGTCCTCCCTGTTATTCCTTATGCTCCACAAGTAAGTGAAACCATATGATAATTTATTCTCTCTGCTTGACTTATTTCACTCAGCATAATCTCCTCCAGTTTCGTTCATGTTGTTACAAAAGTTGGGTATTCATCCTTTCTGATGGAGGCATAATATTCCACTGTATATATGAACCATATCTTCTTTATCCATTTGTCTGCTGAGGGCATCTTGGCTCTTTCCACAGTTTGGCAACCATGGCCATTGCTACTATGAACATTGGGGTACAGATGGACCTTCTTTTCACTACATCTGTATCTTTGGGGTAAATACCCAGTAGTGCAATTGCAGGGTCACAGGGTAGCTCTATTTTTAATTTCTTAAGGAACCTCCACACTGTTTTCCAAAGTGGCTGCACCAACTTGCATTCCCACTGACAGTGTAAGACGGTTCCCCTTTCTCCACATCCTCTCCAACACACGTTGTTTCCTGTCTTGCTAATTTTGGCCATTCTAACTGGTGAAAGGTGATATCTCAATGTGGTTTTACTTTGAATCTCCCTGATGGCTAGTGATGATGAACATTTTTTCATGTGTCTGATAGCCATTTGTATGTCTTCATGACATACAAATAAACATTGTTAAAATATCTATACTGCCTGCAGCAATCTATACTTTCAATGCCATCTGGATCAAAATTCCACCAGCATTTTTCAAAGTGCTGGGACAAATAATCCTAAAATTTGTATGGAACCTGAAGAGACCCCAAATTGTTAAGGAAACGTTGAAAAAGACAAACAAAACTGGGGGCATCACATTGCCTGATTTCAAGCTTTACTACAAAGCTGTAATCACCAAGACAGCATGATACTGGCACAAAAACAGACACACAAACCAGTGGAAGAGTGTAGAGAGCCCAGATGTGGACCCACAACTCTATGGTCAACTAATTTTCGACAAAGCAGGAAAAATATGCAGTGGAAAAAAGACAATCTTTTCAATAAATGGTGCTGGGAAAATTGGACAGCTATGTATAGAAGAATGAAGCTTAACCATTGTCTTACACCATAAACTCAAAATGGATAAAAGACCTCAACGTGAGGCAGAAATCTGTCAAAATCCTAGAGGACATAGGCAATAATCTCTTCAACTTAGGCCACAACTTCTTTCAAGACATGTCTCCAAAGGCATAGGAAACAAAAGCAAAAATGAACTTTTGGGACTTCATCAAGATCAAAAGTTTCTGCACAGCAAAGGAAACAGTCAACAAAACAAAGAGGCAACCCACTCAATGGGAGAAGATATTTGCAAATGACACTAAAAACAAAGGGCTGATATCCAAGATCTATAAAGAACTTCTCAAACTCAACACTCAAAAAACAGATAATCATGTCAAAAAATGGGTAGAAGATATGAACAGATACTTCTCCAAAGAAGACATACAAATGGCTAATAGACACATGAAAAAATGTTCATCATTAGCCACCAAGGAGATTCAAATCAAAACCACACTGAGATACCACCTTACACCTTAGAATGGCCAAAATTAACAAGACAGTGATAGCAGTGTTAAATAGAAATACATGGGGCGCCTGGGTGGCTCAGTGGGTTAAGCCTCTGCCTTCGGCTTAGGTCATGGTCCCAGGGTCCTGCGACGGAGCCCCGCATTGGGCTCTCTGCTCAGCGGGAAGCCTGCTTCCTCCTCTCTCTCTCTGCCTGCCTCTCCAACTACTTGAGATCTCTGTCTGTCAACTAAACAACAACAACAAAAAATTTAAATGGAAATACATATTTGTAAAGACATTAAAAAAGAAACGGCCAACCAACAATCTAACTTTATGCTTTAGGAACTAGAAAAATAAAAACTGGGGTGCCTGGGTGGCTCAGTGGGTTCAAGCCTCTGCCTTCAGCTCAGGTCGTGATCTCAGGGTCCTGGGATCGAGCCCCGCGTCGGGCTCTCTGCTCACCGGGGAGCCTGCTTCCTCCTCTCTCTGCCTGCCTCTCTGCCTACTTGTGATCTCTCTCTGTCAAATAAATAAATAAAATCTTTAAAAAAAAAAAAAGAAAAAGAAAAGAAAAAATAAAAACTAAACCGAACTCTATTACAAGGAAGGACTAATAAAGATTAGAGTGGTGATAAGGAACTAGAAAATTTTAAAAATGGAGGAAAAAAAGTCAATGAAAGCAAAAGTTTGTTTTTTGAAAGAACCATTTCCTGGTTTCAATGATGTACAATTGTTTTTTAAGTTCCTATATCATTTATTTCTGCTCTAATCTTTATTATTTCCTTCTTTCTGCTGTCTTTAGGCTTCATTTGTTCTTTTTCCAGGTCCTTTAATTGTGAGGTTAGGTTGTTTGGGATTTTTGTCAATTCTAAATTCATTTTTTAAAGATTTTATTTATTTATTTGGTGGGGGGAGACAGAGAGAGAGAGACGGAGTGCGCACACAAACAGGGGAAACAGCAAAGGGAGAGAGAGAGCAGGGAGCCCGATGGGGGGCTTGATCCCAGGACCCTGGGATTATGACCTGAACCAAAGGCACATGCTTAACCGACTGAGGCACCCGTGTGCCCCTAAGTTCATTTTTTTAAGATTTTTATGTAATCTCTATACCCAATGCGAGGATCGAACTTATAACCCCAAGTTCAAGAGTCACATGCTTCAATGACTGAGCCAACAGTGTTTTCTGGAGTTTTGTAGTAAAACTCAAAACTTAGGGCACCCTAAGATTTTTCTTGCTTCTTGAGGTAGGCCTGAATTGTTATATTCTTCCCTGTTAGTACTGTTTTTGCTATATCCCTAAGATTTTAGACCACTGTGTTTAATTTTCATTTGTTTCCCTATATTGTTTTATTTCCTCTTTGATTTGTTTAGTAACATATTTCTAACCTCTATACATTTGGAATCTTTCCAATTTTTTTCTTGTGGTTGATTTCTAGAAAGGTTGGTTCTTTTCAATTGAAATTGACAACTCTTTACATAAAGAAAAAGAGAAGAATCAACTTACTAAAATCAAAAAGGAAGTGGGAACATGATGACCAATTTTATAGGAGTCAAAAGGATTACAAGAAATTACTAAAGACAACAGCATGCCAAGAAATTGGATAATCTAGATGAAATGGACAAATTCCTAGAAACACACTATAAGACTGACTAAGGGAGAAATAGAAAATCTGAACAGATCAGTAACAAGTAAGGAAATTGAATCAGTAATCAAAAACCTTCCAAAAAGAAAATCCCTGGGCCAGATGGCTTCACTTGTGAATTTTACCAAAAATTTAATGATGAATTAATACCAACCTTCCTGAAACCCTTCCAAAAAATCGAAGGGATAGGAACAATTCCTAACTCATTCTATGATAATGCTTTCTAAGATAATGATAGATAGATAATGATAAATAAATGATAAGGATAGATAATGATAATTCTATGATAATGCTATCTAAGCATTATCAAAGCCATATGAAGACACTACAAGAAAACTCCAGACAACTATCTCTTATGAGCATCAATCAGTGCGAAATCCTCAACAAAGTATTAGCAAATCAAATTCAGCAGCATATTACAAGGATACTGCATCATGACCTAGTAGGATTTATTCCTAGAATATAAGGATGATTTTACACATGAAAATCAATTAATATTATATACCACAGCAAGAAGTAGTAAAAATTCCATATATGATCCCTTCAATCAATGTAGAAAAAGAATCTGACATATTTTAGCACCATTTCATTATAAAAACCCTCAATGTACTAAGAATTTAGGGAAACCACATCAACATAAAGGCCATATATGAAAACCCACAGCTAAGCAGGCAGAGGAAAAGCTGTTATTTCTTCACTAAGATTGGAAACAAGATCAGGATGTGTGCTTTTGCCACTGCTATTTAACAAATTATTATTAAGTTCTAGCTGGAGTATTAGGCAAGAAAAAGTAAGTAAAAGACATCCAAATTGAAAAGAAGTAATATCCATTTTTGCAGATAACATGATCTTATATGTACAAAATCCTAAGTAGGCCAAAAAATACTTGCAGGGCTAATAAATGAATTCAGAAAAAATGTAGGAACAAAATCAATACACAAAACCGCCATGCATTTCTATATTCTAACAGTCTAAAAAGGAAATTAAGAAAATAATTCCTTTAAAATAGAATACAAAAGAATATACTTAGGAATAAACTTAAGCAAGGAGGGAATAGACTTGTATGTTTATACGCCATACCAGAGTGATGAAAGAAATGAAAGAAATCACAAATAAGAGGAAATACATCCCACCTTCATGGACTGGAAGACCTAATATTATTGACAATGCTACTCAAAACAATCTACAATTCAATGCAATCTCTATTAAAATTTCAGTGATGTTTCAGGCAGAATAGAAAAACCCATTCTCAAAGTCATATGAAATCTCAGGGGACCCCATACTGCCAAAACAAACTTGAAAAAGAACAAAGTTGGAGGGCTCACACATCTTGATTTCCAAACTTGCTACAAAGCTAGCTATAATCAGAACAGTGTGCTACTGACATAAGGACAGACAGACTGATGGGATAAAATAGACATCTCAGATACAAACTTTCACATATATGGTTAACAGTATTAACATGTATGCCCAGACCATTCAATGGAGAAAAGACCATCTTTTCAATGAATGGTGCAGAGAAAAGTGGACATTCACATGGAAAAGAATGAAACTGGACCTTTATCTTATACCATATACAAAAATTAACTCTAAATGAGTCAAAGACCTAAATCTAAGAGCTAAAAACTGTAGAACTTAGAAGAAAATACAGGGGAAAAGCTTTAAAATGTTAGATTCAGCAATAATTTCTTGGCCATGACACAAAAGCACAGGCAACAACAACAAAAATAAACAGACTATCAGTAACTTTTGTGGGTCAAAGAAAGCTATCAAGAGAGTGAAAAGGCAACCCACAGAATGGGAAAAAATATCTGAAAATGACATATCTGATAAAGGATTAGTATCCCTAGTGTATGTAGAACTCTAAACCCGCAAGAAAATAATCCAACCCAAAACCCAAAAGAAAGGACTTGAAAGGCTTTTCTTCAAAGAGGATAGGTAAATAAGCAATAAGTTAGCACATGAAAAAATACTTAACATAAAATGCAAATCAAAATCACAAGATACTATTTCATACCCATTAGGATATGATTACTACAAAACTCCAGAAAACACTGTTGGTGAGAATATGAGAAAGTAAAATGTATAGCTACACTAGAAAACTCTGATGTTCCCTCAAAAAGTTAAACATAAAATTATCATATGCCACTAAACTGGACACTTAAAAAATGATTAAAAAGGTAATCTTTTTATGTACATTTTACCACTAAAAGAATGTTTAAAATACATGCACATGACTTATAACTTAAATGTTACAATTAAAGACCATATGTGAGATAGCATCAATAGGGAAGATTGAACAATATCAACCAATTCATTGACAGTATACTGCGCCTATGTCCTTGGCATCTTAATGGGATTAAAAAGAAAAAGAACTAAGGGTCAAATGGACAGGTACCATTATTAAAGATACTTCTTTTGTCATGTCAAAACTTTTATGATCCTATTTCTTGAAATGAAAAATGTGATTAAAAATTATTAAAGATCATATATATCAAAGAATTTTTAAAGTAATGGATATGCAACTATGTGGTATTTGTTTAGAAATGAATGTCGAAAAAAAAGAAATGAATGTCAGAAAGTATTAGAGTATTACTTGCTCTGATGCAAATAAACATGAAAAAATGGAGTAATGTGTGAGAAAAAGCATGTTTGCATTTTCCCAAGTAAGTGAAATTCTACAACATGCAGATTTTGAAAGTAATTTTCTGTGCTGCTTTAAGAAAGAAGCTTATTTATTTAACAGTTAGCTGTAGGACCAAATGGCAAATAGCCAAAAATTTTTAAAAATGTACTAATTGCTCTTCATTTTCAAGCTATAGACGTCAGTCTGTAGGGATCACCCAAACCTTCCAAACTTGCTTAAAAGTTACTCAGTACTTCAATCTATACAAAGAAACAAAGTGACAAGTTCATGTTAAAAACTTCAGTTTCACTGAATCTGTATTTTTAAGTTATTACCTGGAATCAAGAGAAGTAAAAAGTTGATCAAACTGTTTCTCCAGGACCTCTATAAGACTGACTGTTTCCTCTTTTGTTTGATTGTGTATATGTTCCAGCATCTGGGAAGAACATAATACAAAGATCTAATTTGGTATTTTTATTTTGTAGAAATTGTACGTTCAAATAATTTTAAAATTAAAAGGTACTTTTTGAACTTTTCAAAGTAGCCATACAAGAGAAGATTAGGTGATAAAAATGGAGTAAGTTACAAGGTTCTACTTTAAATCCTGGTACTTGTCAGCAAGATCACATTTTTTTTTTTTAATTTTTAAATTTATTTATTTTTTCAGCGTAACAGTATTCACTGTTTTTGCACAACACCCCGTGCGCCATGCAATACGTGCCCTCCCTATTACCCACCACCTGGTTCCCCCAACCTCCCACCCCCGCCCCTTCAAAACCCTCAGGTTGTTTTTCAGAATCCATAGTCTCTCATGGTTCACCTCCCCTTCCAATTTCCCTCAACTTCCTTCTCCTCTCCATCTCCCAATGTCCTCCATGTCATTTGTTATGCTCCACAAATAAGTGAAACCATATGATACTTGACTCCCTCTGCTTGACTTATTTCACTCAGCATAATCATTTCCAGTCCTGTCCATGTTGCTACAAAAGTTGGGTATTCATCCTTTCTTTTTTTTTTTAATAAACATATAATGTATTTTTATCCCCAGGGGTACAGGTCTGTGAATCACCAGGTTTACACACTTGACAGCACTCACGATAGCACATACCCTCCCCAATGTCCATAACCCCCCTCCCCCTCTCCCAACCCCACCTCCCCCCAGCAACCCCCAGTTTGTTTTGTGAGATTAAGAGTCATTTATGGGTTGTCTCCCTCCCAATCCCATCTTGTTTCATTTATTCTTCTCCTATCCCATCTTTGTTGGCACTGTGCACTGATAAACTGGAAAAAAGGCCTAGAAAATCCACTAAGTTTTCTAAACTTCTTAATCCTTTTTATCATTACAGGAAAAGTCATTCTGGATAGCTGAATTTCTCTCTGGCAGGATTCCTTAAATGAAAAAAACTTAATACATAATATTAAACATACTTGAAGTAAAATGTTAAGTATTCCACATGTTTGCATTTTTTTTTTTTTTTTTTTTTGAACAAAGAATTGTTACTTGAGATCTCTGGTCCTTTTTTTTTTCCCTTCCATTTTTCCCCTTCTAAAACAGGAATGTCTGTCTATCCTATACCTGTCCAACCAAAATATTTTAGAAGCAGATTAATTATCTAGTTTCACAGGTTCATGGTTGGCGCAGAATTTTACCCCCAAATGAATCATACCCTGAGTCTCAGCCATACCTGACTTAGAAGATATTTAGGTGAGATTTTGGACTTGATGCTGGAATAAATTTAAGACTACATTGGATGGGATCTAAGACTAGATAGGTGGATGTACTTTGCATTTGAGGAGGACATGAATCTGGGGGCGCTGGTTAGAGAGCAGACTATTACAGGTTGAATTTTGCCACCCCCCCCAACTCATGCTGAAGTCTTAAGTCCTGTATCAGCTATATATATATATTTTTAAAGATTTTGTTTATTTGACAAAGACAATGGGAGAAGAAACACAAGCAGGGGAGGAGGGAGAGAGAGAAGCAGACTCCACACTGGGTAGGGAACCCAATGCAGGGCTCGATCCCAGGACCCCGAAATCATGACCTCAGCCAAAGGCAGATGTTTAATGACTGAGCTACCCAGGCACCCCTCAGCTATATTCTTTGTTGCAAATTTGTTGTTGCTGGGTGCTTAGGAGCTTGTTCTTTGTGACCAAGTGAGTCTCTTTTGGGAATGATGGGGTAAAGGAGGACAGAAAATAAGATACTTTGTGTAAGGGTATACAGCCAACTAATGAGCAATGTTGGAAAGATGGTCTATAATACTTTTGAGACAAAATTCAGCTAAGAGCAAGAAAAAAAAATCATGGTTCCTTAACAGTGCTCCAATTTTAGTCCACTAACATAACAATGCCACAAGACCAATCCTAGCAGGCCATGGAAGTTTTCTATTCTTTTGTATGTTCATCTGTTACTGGATTATCATGCTCAGTAACTTCGTGCTAAACTTCAGTAATATACATCCAAATATACACACTTAAAGAGAATATGCCTTAAATTACTATAGAATTTAATCATTTAAAATGCTTACTTTTACAGCAACACTTAATTGCTCAAAACTATAGCCTGCTATCTTCAATGCTTCATCAATTTCTTCTGCAGTTTTAGTTTCCTAAGAAGGGGAAGAGGGTCCATATACAAATATAAAATAAAGAATATAAAAATAGATGCTTATATACATTGTATTAGCTGTAAACAGATCAAGCTACAATTTTGATTACAAATATAACACAGACATGAGAGAAACCAAGTAACAAAAATGACACTCTTAATCTTATATACGGAAATTTAAAAACTACTAGCATTTTGATTAGAGCTTATAGTATTCCAGACTATTTTTTAGAGAACTTTTTGAAAAAGTGGTATATTTTGTGTAATCTTTTTTCAACTTAAAACTATCTTGAAAAATGTGTCATGGTAATTAATGTACACACTAAAAAAAAGTTTTTAAAGATTATAATTTGGCTATGTTAAAACTTAAAAGATATCAAGATCAAGTGATTTCTCCCTTCCCCTAGTTCATTAAAGATCTCTTTAAAAATAGCATTTTGGAATTTGTTCTATTTCTGATCTTAAATTAAATACATTATTTAAAGTTATAGAAAAAGGTGAAATTCAGTCATCCAACAATAACATCGTCATCATCACAGTGAATTAATTAGGCTGCCATTAAAATGATTGGAAAAATTACATTGAGAATTTAGAAACCTATACTTTATACAAGTTTCATATTATCTAGATTCAATAACTAGGTGCAAAGGGAAGAAGCTACATATGGTTAAATATTAGGAACACTAATAGAATTGGTCAAAGGGAGAATGGCTTGCCTCAGGAAAAATGAGAATTGTTCAAGCATACTTAGAATAAGAGATTCAAGTAAAAAATGTAGGTTTACCTCACCTTTATGTTTCCAAAAAAAACCCTGTAATTATAGCAACCTTGAGAGAAGAGTAAAACTACCAGACACAAAGTAAAAATGTTTGGCTTCATCTTACTTCATGAGTAACATTTTTTCATACCGCTATTAGAGATGAGGAGTTCAAAATAGTCCTGTGTGTGGATGTTGAATGTTCTAAACCAATAGTTAGCTGATCAGAAGTCTTTTTAAAGTCCTGAGAACAAATCTTTATCCTGAAAAATGTCAAGTACATTATTTTAAATACCACATTAATATAACAATTTTAAACTTCTATTCTGTTACTATCAAAAATAATTCACGTGACAACTTTTAATAACAATTACAATGAGTTCTCAGTCATTGAGAACTGTCATCATCCATGATGTCTCAGTCATCATCCAAAGAGAGGGAAATCATGGCTAAATATGCTTCTATATAAAACTTAATTTTACCAAGGGGCATCTGGGTGGCTCAGTAATTAAGCATCTGCTTTGGCTCAGGTCATGATCCCGACAGGGTCCTGGGATGAAACCCCACACTAGGCTCCCTGCTCAGTGGGAAGCCTGCTTCTCCCTCTCCCACTACCCTTCCTTGTGTTCCTTCTCTTACTGTGTTTTCTCTCTCAGATAAATAATATCTTTAAAAATGAAATAATTTACCTAGAATTCAGCTTCTTAGCAAATCCCTAAAAAAAAAAATTTATTATTCCATAGTATAAACTGTGCTTTAATCTCCTAATTACCTCTCCTTAGCTGATGTTTTTTGGTAGAGTAATTGACAGTCACTGAACTATCTTTAAGCTCAATTACTTATACACAAATGCCTGCTATTAATATAACATCCTTATGGGTCTAGATAATTTGCAAAAAGGTAATAAATTTACTAGGTAAGTTAATTTGCAAAGAAAAAATTAGTTTTATTTCTTATCTAAACATGCTACAGTTTTTGCTTATTTTAAGGTTTTATTTAGTTGTCAGAGAGAGAGAGCTTAAGTACACAAGCAGAGAGAGCAGCAGGCAGAGGGAGAAGCAGACTCCCCACTGAGCAAAGAACCTGGTGTGGAACTCAATCCCAGGACCCTGGGATCATGACCTGAGCTAAAAACGGATGCTTAAATGACTGAACCACCCAGGCATCCTGAGTTTTTGCCTTTTTTTATCTTTATATTCCCATATTGGCTAACAGACAGTAAGCTCTTGATCAATGTTTGCTAAATAACTTAATCATAAGCCTATAATATTTTATAGAATAAAGTATGTTTAAACATTACCCTTATAGAGGAAAAAAACAGACTTTAATTTTTAAACATTCATTACTTTGAAAAGTGAGTATTCATGTTCTTGAAAACATGTGAATGTATAAGCCCTGAGGAGTCCATTATTCAATTCCTGTTTCAATATATTTTTTTAAAGATTTTATTTATTTATTTGACAGAGATCACAGAGAGGTGCAGAGGCAGGCAGAGAGAGAGGGGGAAGCAGGATCCCGCTGAGCAGAGAGCCCAATGGGGGGCTCAATCCCAGGACCCTGAGACCGTGACCTGAGCAGAAGGCCAGATGCTTAACCCACTGAGCCACCCAGGCATCCCCTTGTTTCAAAATATTAAATATAAATTAAAATATAAATCAGGAAGGAAATACATTATTTTTAAACAGACTTATTCCTCACCACATAAACAACTATCTTAAACCAAACTCTACTGAAATTAGGGAATAGGAGTTTCTAAAAAATTTGAGTATTTTAAAATGGATTCATTTACTTCTGAAAGTGAAATTTTACTTTATAACCACACTAGATATTATATATATTTAGACAAGAATATAATCAGATTTAACTTATATAAGGTTTAAAAAATAAAAAATTTCACAAAGAAGTCCAGATCTCTATCTTCTCTTGAGGGAATAAAAAGGAAGATTGGCAACACTGGTTTAGTCTTAACACACAGCAATAACTAGCTAGAGCTAAAAAGGGGCCACCTCCTTTGGAGAGGTAAACCTTTGTCCCTACAATTCATATCACTCATTGTTTAAAATCTACCTCACCCAGTAAGTCATTTGCTGGACTGCTGTAGGTACTCAAATTTGTTGTGGCCACTGACCCACATGGAGCCATAAAGATTCCTAATGATTTACTCTAACCATTTCATTCAGAACGTATGGAGGAAAAGGCCGGTGGAATACAAATATAGGAGTTGGCATTCAGTAAGCCTGAACTCCACTGGTTCTATCAATAACCAGTTGCCATACTTTAGCTAAGTGGCTTACTACCTAAAGAGATAACTATAACTATTTTGGTTTCTGTCTAAGCACCCATGTATGTCCGGACAGAGAAGCTGCATCAGTAATGTGAAAAGCCACTGAATGGTAGTCTAAAAAATTTTGGATTTTATTTAGGTAGGCAATGAAGAAGCATGGAGCAGGGAAGAGTAAGGAAGTGTTAAGGAGGTAGTCAAAAAAGAATAAGAATTAAATACGATAGTAAAAATGAAAGATAAATGATGGATATGAAAGTGAAAATTACAGTCTGCAGGAGGCAAAATGAAGAAGTTATGAGGAAATGGGGTGATTTACTGATGTTTGGTGCCATTAACAAAATTGAAATGTTTCAAATGAGGTTGTTCCTTGGAAGTTTCCTGTGTTTCTTTTATTTCCCACATAATTTATTACTATATTATATATGCTCTAAAAAGTCAAAATTATACAAAAATAAAATTGCCTTCTGAGTAGGTTCTCCATGAATTAACTGGAAGTCTCTTTAACTCTTATGAAGTTATAAAGTAAAACTTTACTATTTTTTCACCATAATCCATCCCATCCCATAGTCAACCCTAAATATAAATTTATCTAGTACTGAAACATGATTTCAGAAAAACTATAAAAATGTCAAAACATCATGGCATTTCATCTAACAAACATTTATTACATGTTTATTGTATCCAGCAGCAGGAAATGTAGAAAGCAGTACAATGTGGTCCATGCCCTTACAGGGGCTTATAGACTAGCAGAGGGAGACATAAGTAAGTGCAGGGGTGCCTGGGTGGCTCAGTGGGTTAAAGCCTCTGCCTTCTGCTCAGGTCATGGTCTCAGGGTCATGGTCTCAGGGTCCTGGGATCGAGCCCTGCATCCGGCTCTCTCTGCTCAGCAGGGATCCTGCTTCCCTCTCTCTCTCTGCCTGCCTCTCTGCCTACTTGTGATCTCTGTCAAATAAATAAATAAAATCTTTAAAAAAAAATAAGTAAGTACAATAAAAAATAACACAGGTGCTGGTCTCCAGCTGGGGTTTTGTTTTTAAAAAAATCTCTGCTTCACTAATTGAAAAAAGGACTTTATTAATATATATTAATTTAATTAATTATTAATTAATTATTACTCTTCCTTTTATCAATCATCTCTCAAACCACCTCTTTCCAAAGTCCTCTACTATATCACACTCATGATACTCTTAAGAATTAACACCTTTTGAAAGTCACAACTCTCAGCGAGCACCAGTAACTTTTGCTAGAATGACATTCTCAGCTTTTCTTGCATTCTCCCCCCCACCCACATTGAATAAGGACAAACTAATGCTTTTTTAGGAGCTGGAGTCTCCATTTCACTAATAGTTAAGACAAATTATAAAAGAGCACTCTATAATGGGAGATATAGACTTCCAGATGGAATGAAAAAGTCACTGGAATAAAAAGTACAACACAGGGAATGTAATCAATGATACCGTAATAGTGTAGGTGACAGATGGTAGCTACACTTGTGGTGAGCACAGCATAACATATAGAGAAGTTGAATTACTATGCTGTATACCTGAAAATAATGTAATAGTGTGTCAACTATATTTTAAAAAATTTATAAAGAGCACTCTATAAACAATGGGCTAGAAACACTTATCTAAAAATGATATTTTATCAGTGATACTACAATTATCCTTTCAGAAATACACTGAACTTCAAATACTAAAATAAGTACACATAAAACATACTTTTTAGGCTGTAGTTTTTCCATAAAAGAATCTTCTTTGATACATCCATCTGTTGGATGGTATCCTTGTCTCATATTTACAGTTGTAGCAATCTTAGGACAAAATAATAATAAAAATAAAAACTAGTCATTCATAAATTCTGTTTATCCAGAATTCAAACCAGTGTGCCATTCACAGATAAACTTCTCTTTCAAAGAAAAAATTATATATGTATGATGTTTTTACCCTATTTTAATATTTTAAGAAATCTACTCTGGCAGCTATTACTTAAATAGAACATTAAAACACTTCATTCTGCCACATTCTACAGAATATACTTGTAAAAAGACTTTAAAAAATCTACTGTAAAATTTTCACAATGACATTTCCGGTTATGTTCAAAACCTAAAATAATACTTAGGAATAAATTTAGTTAAGAAAAATGTAAGTTCTAAGAAAAGAAAACCAAGTAATTTATTGGGATCATACAACAAAAACAGAGTAAATGGAAAATCATTTCAAACTCCTAGACAGAAATTTAATATCCTAAATATAACTAATGTAAAATACAAAAAATTAACAAAATTCTACAGTTCATATGGAAAATACACTATCCAAGAATTACAAAAATTTTAACATACCATTCAGTAGAGATTTATCCCACCAGAGCATAAAGCTAATGTAATTAAAATGCTAGGGTACCAGCATAATAAATGAATAAAATACAGCCACATTTGTATGGGAACTTAATACAGAATACAAGGGGCATTTCAATGAAATAGGATTATTCAACAGTGTTCCTTCATTCTGAAGAAAAAAGTTATATGCCTATGTTACACCATATAAAATAGATTATAAATAAATAAATATATATATGAACACACAGTAGAAGTACAGAAAACACATTTATAATTCTAGGATGGGAAGGTCTGCCTAACCAAAGAAAACCTAGAAACCATGAAGGAGGGAAAAAAATGACTAAAAGAAACATTTCTGAATGGCTAAATGTAATAAAATTAAAAGTGAAAGACTGGGAGAAAATAGGATATACTGGACAAAGTATGAATATCCCTATCATATGAAGTATTCTTACAAGTTAGGAAAAAGACAATGCAAAAGGAAAATGTGCAAAGGATCTGAAGGGATCTATTAAAGACAGGGAAGCTGATAAATCAGCATATGAAAGTGATCAATTTCACTAATAATCAAGGAATTGAAGTGTAAAGTAAGGATATACCTACTTCGGGAGAAGTGGGGGACTCCATCTCAACTGGTCCCCTAAATTTAGCTAGAAACCTACAAAGCCACTTTGAAAACCCATGAAATCAGCCTGAGATAAAAGATTATATACATCTAGATCTCTATGGGGGCAGAGGATCATTGTACAAAGGATGGAGCTGGGATTGCAAAGACAGATACCTGAGAATACTCAGAAGAGGGAGCGAGCCACCAAAGGTAGTCACTGGAAAGTAATACCCCAGCGCAAATGTGTCCTGTGCTTGGGAACCAGCAATAGCTTGGAGACCCGTGGCAGCAAGACAGAAAGGGACTGATAACAGCGCTCAAACAGAACAAAGGGGCTTAAGAGACAATTGCCAGGCATCCACAGGCAAGGATCTAAGCCTTTGGTCCCCTGGACCAGCCATAGCTGCTCCCCTGCCTGCACCTAATAGGGTCTGGCCTGGTGTGGACTTGAATCACTGGTCCCTGAGGCTGGCTGCCACCTCTGCCACCACCCTGGCTGAGAGGACCTGGCTTGGACTGGAGGCCACGGTCCCAGAAAATGCAGGCACTGAGGCGCCGGGGCCAGGCTCATCCAGACCAGTATCGCTTGCAGTTTTGGTGGCACGGGGGTGCGGAAACAATTGGGGGCCTCCATCGACCACTGGGAGTGTCACCTGGGGAGTGTACCATCTGTGGGAGGCTGTGGTATTCAACTGTGCTGGCAGAGATGAAGTCTGTGTGTTCTGGAGGATTCAGAGAGGAGCAGACTGTGGCTTCTCTCTGAGGTGAAGGTCGGGTGCGGACAGTTTACTTTGCTCTGATACTCGGAAAAGGTGCAAAAAGCTGCCAGAGAACAAAAGCCTGAAAAACCTGTTTCCATGGAGCCCATCCCCGATAGGGGACAGGGGCAACTTCACCCAAGAAGCACTGACTGAAAAACAACGCAGCATGCTCTGTCCCCAAAAAACTGTAAAACCCCAACACCAGGGAGAAAACAGTATATTGCCTCACAGCCTATATATTGCTTAGATACAATTTCTCTCTTTTTAAATTCTTTCTCATGATTTTTTTTTTACCTACTTATCATTTCAACTAGATGTTTAACCTACTGAGCCACAATACAACATATTCAATCGTAACTTTTTAACTTGAACTTTTTCATATATATTTTTTTCCTCTTTTCTTAAATATACATAGATATAAGCTTCAGTGTAGTCCTTCTTTCCCTATTCAATTCTCTCTCCCTCTCTCTCTCTCTCTATACACACACACACACACACACACACACACACAGAGAGAGAGAGAGAGAGACATATATACACACCAGTTTTAATTTCCCTGTATCTCTGGGAAGTTGAATTCTCTAACAAAGATAAAATACACCCAGGAAGAACTGAAATATCCTTCCTCACCCACACTGAGGGATTATAACCACCCTCCTTTCACCCCTCCCCTTTTAAAATTTTGTTTTTCCCCCGGGTCTGTTTGTTTTTGTTTTTATACTTTATAAATCTTACTCTTGGGGCTCATTTTGGCTTTATTTTTATTTTTATTTTTGGTGGTTCCGATTGCTCTGAACCTTCCCAGAGTGCACTTGCCTGGATAATGGTTGATATATTTGGCTGTACATCCCCCAACCACAACCAACAGAATGAATAAGAGGAGGAACTCTCAACAAAGAAAAAACCTAGAGATAGTGGCCTCTCCATTTGTCAGAAAATAGACCCCAGGGTAGCAGTCATGAAGACAATGTACATAGATTCATTAAGGGTAGAAGTGAGAACAGATTGGTAGAACTTAAAAATGCTATCAGTGAGGTACATTCTAATCTAGGTACTCTAACAGGGTAAATAAGTCAGGAGAACAAATTAGTGATCTCGAAGACAAACTGACAGAAAAGAAGGAGCAGGAGGAGGTCTGGAACAAACAGGTTAAAATCCATGGAAACAGAATTAGAGAAATAAATGATGCCATGAAATGTTCCAATGTCATAATTAGTGGGATCCCTGAGGGGGTGGGGTGGAGAGAGAGAGAGAGAACTAGAAGATATATTTGACCAAATCATAGCCAAGAACTTCCCTAATCTGGGGAATGAAACAGACAATCGTGTCCTAGTGGCAAAGAGGACACCCCCCAAGATCAATGAGGGCAGACCAACACCCAGGCATGTAGTAGTAAAACTTGCAAATCTCAGAACCAAGGAAACCATTTTAAGGGTAGTTAGGAGGAAGAGATTCCTTATGTACAGAGGGAGGAACATCAGAATAATGTCAGACCTATCCACAGAGACCTAGCAAGCCAGAAAGGGCTTCCAAGACATATTCAGGGTACTAAATGAGAAGAACATGCAGCCAGGAATTCTTTATTTGGCAAGGCTGTCATTCAGAATGGATGGAAAGATAAGAAGCTTATAGGACCAGCAGAGACTGAAAGAATATGTGACCACTAAGACAACCCTGCAAGAAATATTAAGGGGGATCTATAAAAGGAGAAAGACCCCTAGAGTGATATAAAACGAAATATACAGAGACAATCCACAGAAACAAAGACTTCACAGGCAACATGATGACGATCAAATCTCACCTGTCAATAATCACTCTCAATGTGAACGGCCTAAATGTTCCCATAAAACAGCACAGGGTTGCAGATTGGATAAAAAGACAAGACCCGTCCACACGTTGTCTACAAGAGACTAATTTTGAAGCTAAAAATACATCCAGACAAAGTGAAGGGATGGAGAACTATCTTTCATGCCAATGGACCTTAAAAGAAAACTGGGGTAGCAATTCTTGTTATCAGAAAATTAGATTTAAGCTAAAAACTGTAGTTAGAGATACAGAAGGACACTGTATCATTCTTAAAGGTTCTATCCAACAAGAAGATCTAACAATTGTAAATATCTGTGCCCCTAACATGGGAGCAGTCAACTACATAAGCCAACTGTTAACCAAAACAGACATATTGATAATAATATATTAATTGTTGGAGACCTTGACACTCCACTCTCAGCAACAGACAGATCAAGTAAGCAGAAAATCAACAAAGAAACAAAAGCTTTGAATGACTCACTGGACCAGATGGACTTCATATATATACACAGAACATTTCACCCTAAAATAGCAGAATACTCATTCTTCTCAAGCATAAATGGAACTTTCTCCAGCATAGTCCACATACTGGGTCACAAATCAGGTCTCAACTGATATCAAAAGACTGAGATTATTCCCTGCATATTCTCAGACCACAATGTTTTGAAACTGGAACTCAATCACAAGAAAAAGTTTGGAAGAAATTCAAACACTTGGAAGCTGAAGACCATCCTGCTCAAGAAAGTTTGGGCCAAGCAGAAAATCAAAGAAGAACTTAATCAATTCATAGACACCAATGAGAACAAAGACACATCGGTTCAAAACCTATGGTATATGGCAAAGGAGGCCCTAAGAGGGAAATACATAGCTATCCAAGCCTCATTCAAAAAAAACAGAAAAATTCCAAATACACAAACTATCTTTACACCTTAAAGATTTGAAGAATCAACAACAAATTAAACCTAACCCAGCATGAGAATGGAAATAACTAAGAGCAGAGATCAATGAATTAGAAACCAAAAATATAGTAGAACACATTAATGAAACTAGAAGCCAGTTCCTTGAAGAATTAATAAGATTGATAAACCACTGGCCAGACTTATCCAAAAGAAAAGACAGGACTCAAATTAATAAAATTATGAATGAAAGGGGAGAGATCACAACTAACACCAAGGAAATAAATGTAATTATCAGAAAGTATTATCGACATCTCTATGAAAATAAATTAAGCAACCTGGAAGAAATGGGTGCATTCTTGGAAACCTATAAACCTACTGAGACTGAAACAGGAAGAAATTGATAACCTGAATAGACCTATAACCAGTAAGAAGATTGAAGCAGTGATCAAAAACCTCCCCAAAAACAAGAGCCCAGGACCTGACGGATTCCCTGGGGAACTCTACCAAACATTCAAAGAAATAATACCTATTCTCCTGAAGCTGTTTCAAAAAATAGAAACAGAAGGATTCCATTGTGTATATATACCACATCTTCTTGATCCATTCATCTGTTGATGGACATCTAGGTTCTTTCCATAGTCTGGCTATTGTAGACATTGCTGCTATAAACATTCGGGTACACGTGCCCCTTCGGATCACTATGTTTGTATCTTTAGGGTAAATACCCAGTAGAAACAGAAGGAAAATTTCCAGACTCCTTCTATGAGTATCAGCATTACCCTGATCCCCAAACCAGGCAAAGACCCCATCAAAAAGAATTTCAGACCAATATCCCTGATGAATATGGATGCCAAAATTCTCAGCAAGATCCTAGCTAATAGGATCCAAGAGTAATTAAAAGGATTATCTATCACAACCAGGTAGGATTTATCCCTGAGATGGAAGGTAGTTCAACATTTTGCAAATCAGTCAATATGACAGAATATATAAATAAGAGAAGAGACAAGAACCACATGGTTCTCTCAATTGATGCAGAAAAAGCATTTGACAAAATACAGCATCCTTTCCTAATTAAAACTCCTCAGAGTATAGGGATAGAGGAAACATGTCTCAACTTCATAAAATCAATCTATGAAAAACCCACAGCAAATATTATTCTCAATGGGGAAAAGCTGAAAGCCTTTGCACTGAGACCAGGAACACAACAAGGATGCACACTCTCACAACTACTATTCAACATAGTACTAGAAGCCCTAGCAACAGCAATCAGACAACAAAAAGAAATTAAAGGTATTCAAATTGGCAAATTCACTCACAAATTCACAAAGTGTCAAATTCACTCTTTGCAGATGACATGATACTCTATGTGGAAAAGCCAAAAGACTCCACCCCCGAACTACTAGAACTCATACAGCAATTCAGTAATGTGGCAGGTTACAAAATCAATGCACAGAAATCAGTTGCTTTCTTATACACTAGCTAAATATCTGTAGAAAGAGAAATTAGAGAATTGATTCCATTCACAATAGCACCAAAACCCATAAGATACCCAGGAATAGGGGCGCCTGGGTGGCTCAGTGGATTAAGCCGCTGCCTTCGGCTCAGGTCATGATCTCAGGGTCCTGGGATCGAGCCCCACATCGGGCTCTCTGCTCCGCAGGGAGCCTGCTTCCTCCTCTCTCTCTGCCACTTGTGATCTCTCTGTCAAATAAATAAATAAAATCTTAAAAAAAAAAAAAAAAAAGATACCCGGGAATAAACCTAACCAAAGAGGTAAAGTATCTATACTCAAGGAACTACAAAACACTCATGAAAGAAACCGAAGAAGACACAAAAAGATGGAAAAACATTCTATGCTCATGGATTGGAAGAATAAACATTGTTAAAATATCTACATTGCCCAGAGCAATCTATATGTTCAACGCCATCTGGATCAAAATTCCACCAGCATTTTTCAAAATGCTGGAACACACAATCCTAAAATTTGTATAGAACCAGAAAACCTGAATTGCCAAGAAAATGTTGAAAAAGAAAAACAAAGCTGGGGGCATCACATTGCCTGACTTCAGGCTTTACTACAAAGCTGTAAGCACCAAGACAGCATGATACTGGCACAAAGACAGACACATAGACCAATGGAACAGAATAGAGAGCCCAGATATGGACTCTAAACTCCATGATCAACTTATCTTCGACAAAGCAGGGGGAAATATCCAATGGAAAAAGACAGTCTCTTCAATAAATGGTGCTGGGAAAATTGGACAGCTATGTATGAAAGAATGAAACTTGACCATTCTCATACCATACACAAAGATAAACTCGAAATGGGTGAAAGACCTCCATGTGAGACATGAATCCATCAAAATCCTAGAGGAGAACATAGGCAGTAACCTCCTCAACCTGGCCACAGCAACTTCTTTCAAGACACATCTCCAAAGGCAAAGGAAGCAAAAAGCAAAAATGAACTTTTGGAACTTCATCAAGATAAAAATCTTCTGCAGAGCAATGGAAACAGTCAACAAAACAAAGAGGCAACCCAAGGAATGGGAGAAGGTATTTGCAAAAGACACTACAGACAAAGGGGTGACATCCAAGATCTATAAAGACTTCTCAAACTCAACACCTAAAAAAGAGATAATCACATAAAAAATGGGCAGAGGACATGAACGGACACTTCTCCGAAGAAGACATACAAATGGCTAGCAGACATGAAAACGTATTCATCATCATTAGCCATCAGGGAAATTCAAATCAAAACCACACTGAGATACCACCTTACACCAGTCAGAATGGCAAAAATCAACATGGCAAGAAACAATAAAAGTTGGAAAGGATGTGGAGAAAGGGGAACCCTCTTACACTGTTGGTGGGAATGCAAGTTAGTGAAGCCACTTTGGAAAACAGTGTGGAGGTTCCTCAAAAGATTAAAAGTAGAACTACCCTATGACCCAGCAATTGCACTACTGGGTATTTACCGCAAAGATACAAATGTAGTGAAACGAAGGGCATATGCACCTGTGTTCACAGCACCAATGTTCACAATAGCCAAACTGTGGAAAAAGTCAAGATGCCCTTCAAAAGAAGAATGGATAAAAAAGATGTGGTCCATATACACAAAGGAATATTACTCAGCCATCAGAAAGGATGAATGCCCAACTTTTGCATCAACACGGATGGGACTGGATGATATTATGCTGAGTGAAATAAGTCAAACACAGAACATAAAATATCATATGGTTTCACTTATTTGTGGAACATAAGGAATAAGCATGGAGGACATTAGGAGAAGGAAGGGAAAAATGAAAGGGGAGAAATCAGAGTGGGAGGTGAACCATGACAGACTATGGACTCTGAGAAACAAACTGAGGGTTTCAGAGGGGAGGGGGTTTGGGGAATGGGGGAGCCTGATGGTGGGTGTTAAGGAGAGCATGGATTGCATGGAGCACTGGGTGTTATACAAAAACAATGAATCATGGAACACTACATCAAAAACTAATGATGTACTGTGTGGTGACTAACATAATAATAACAATAATAATAAAGGACAGATCTACTTCTTGCCCATCAAATTGCAAAACATTAAGCATAAATATGACAAATTGAACATGGATTTGTTTTGGAGTTAGAAAGTCACAGAATTTGCTCATAGAATTTTTTTGTAGGAGTGGTTTTGAGATTATATAAAGACAAAGTGAGAAATTCTGAAAACCAACTATATGTTTATAATAATGGGATTGGTTAAGAATTATAGCACTTGCGGTGCCTGGGTGGCTCAGTCATTAAGCTCTGCCTTCAGCTCAGATCATGATCCCAGAATCCTGGGATAGAGCCCAGGGCATCAGGTTCCCTGCTCAGAGGGAAGCCTGTTTCTCCCCGTCCCACTGCTCCTGCTTGTGTTCCCTCTCTCGCTGTCTCTCTCTGTCAAATAAATAAATAAAATCTTAAAAAAAAATAATTATAGCACTTAAAGTGGTGCCTGGGTGGTTCAGTCAGTTAAGCATCTACCTTGGGCTCAGGTCATGATCCTGAGGTGTTGGGATATAGCCCTGCGTCAGGCTCCCTGCTCAGTGGGGAGCTGCTTCTCCCTCTCCCCCTAGCTTGTACTCTCTCTTGCTCAAAAAAATCTTTAAAAAAAAGAAAAAAGAATTATAGCACTTAATGTATAATGGTTTATTATGAAGCCATTAAAAGTAACTGTAGGATATTAGCCAATATTTTAAAATAAAGTTAAGGTCTATACATTAGGCATATCCATTATCTATTATTAAATGTGAACTCAATTTTGAGTTAAAATGCATATTTCCTTCTACATAGTACTACCTATTGATTTAATTTAAATTTGCACACATAAAACTTTTTAAAAAGTAACTGTAGGAGACTCATGAAAATAAGTTAACATTAATGTTGCTAAGAAAAATAAAGCAAACTTCTAAACGTTACAGCCTCTCACATATACTTTTTGGTGGGGGAGAGGATATTCTGTCGAGGTTTTAGGTATAACATACTAAAGATATCCAAGTTTTATTAGATATTTAGGGGTAAAGTGTTTCTTTTGACCATCACACTGACCAAAATGCTATTTTTAAGAATGCTCCCCCCCAAAATTGGGAGCTAAATCCTTAATTTCTGTATGTCGACTCATTTATCCCCCTTTGGTTTGACATTTCATAGTAAGAGATGAATGTTACTATGAACAGATTTAATATAGAAAACCTCTTCCAGATAATTTAAGAAAGTATTAAATACAATTGACTTAAAAAATTTCAGTTAAAATTGTATAAAGATTAACATGTAATTTACAAAATAGAGGTTCTCTTCCCACCCCCACAGCTTGTCATCTAGGTTTTATTTCTGGTGGGCTTTTCTTGTTTGTTTTTGTTAACTATAAATGAAAAGGTATGGTAAATTTAGCCAGTATTTTATGGTTCCTCATTTCAGTGATATGTTTAACAAGGCTTCCCCACCCAAGAAAATACAATTATATTTCTTCTAGTTTACATTTTTAATTTGCATATTACCAACATTTCCAATCCATATGGGATTTTAATATATATAATCTATTGATTAGATAACTTATCCTTACATCCTCATATAGTATATTTTTGGACTCAGGTCCAAAAAATCAATACAGTATTTCTGGGATGATACCTAAGTATGATCCTCTGAACAAAATCTGCCATCTTGCTGTGCAAAATGCAGAATGGTTATTATTAACAATTAATATCAATCAAAAGCACAGAACAGATGTTATAAAAAACTATACAACTATGAAAGATAAAGACAGATAAATCCATATTCACCCAAACTCAGAAATAAGAACAAAAGTATATCCATTATCCTGAATGGAATCAATTTAGGTTTAAATTTGAAATAAACAGCATTATGTAGGTCTTCAAAATTAAAGATAAATTATAAATACAAGCCTAATGTGAATACAGGTATTTGTATCTTACTTTCTTTTTTTTTAAGATTTTATTTACTTGAGAGCACAAGCAGGGGGAGCAGCAGAGAGAAAGAGGACAAAGCAGGCTCCCCATTGAGCAGGTAGCCTGATGCAGTTCTTAATCCCAAGGCCCTGGGATCATAACCTGCACCAAAGGTAGAAGCTTAACATACTGAGCCACCCAGGAGCCCCTAAATCTTACTTTTTAGAAAAGAGCACATAATACAAAAATAATAATCTACAGTACTGAAATATTCTATAAATTCATTTTTACTAATTTAGATTCTTCCATTCCTTCTTTTTCCAAATAAATATTAAATATCAGCAAAAATCCCAAATTTTGAAAACTAATAAAAGAGTAGTAACAATTTCAGAAAGGTTTCTTAAAGGGACTCCCTTAAGTGATCAGCTGGGGCACCTGGGTGGTTCAGTTGGTTAACCATCTGCTTTGGGCTCAAGTCATGATCCCAGGGGTCCTGGTATCAAGCTCCGCATCAGCGGGGAGGCTGCTTCTTCCTCCCCACACCCACTTGTGCTTTCTCTCTCTCTCGCTCGCAAATAAATAAAATTTTAAAAAGTAGTGACCAGCTTTAGTGCATCTGAAGAATCCAATTACAGTCCTTTGTCAATTCCCTGGGCTAACAGCACAAGGGAAATGGGAGAAAGGAGGGAAGGATAAGAAAAATCACAGATCTTCCAAAGTCAGACCTAGTCAAAATGATATAAAATAGATTTATCACAAACCTAAAATCAAAACCAGTATTTGTAAACATACCATAAACATTTGTATACATGTTTTCCAAAATAATAGAAGTATAATGATTTAAGACCATTGAACATGAAATCATTTGCCAAAAAAAGGGAAAAGTTACTGTTCTAATAAATTTGCCTGTTTTTTTGAATATAGAATAGGATGAGTATAAGCAGAGACAGTTCCATCTGCCTGCTTATTCCCCTTTCCTTATTCTTTATCCACCACAAGACTGAATTAGTCAGGGATGCTCCATTACGACCAAAGGTACAAGGCTCCCCTTTGCTTTAACTATGTAGTCAAACCACATCTGAGGAGCCCACTGACCAAAACAAAACAAAAACAAACAAACAGGAGAAGGATAGCACTCAATAAAGATCATTATTTGGAAAGTATATAATTCCTAAATAGACATTTTTAATATGTAAATGTTTCTGCTATAATTAAAACCTTCAGGGTCGCCTGGGTGGCTCAGTGGGTTAAAGCCTCTGCCTTCGGCTCAGGTCATGATCCCAGGTTCCTGGGATCGAGCCCGGCATCGGACTCTCTGCTCTGCGGGGAGCCTGCTTCCTCCTCTCTCTCTGCCTGCCTCTCTGCCTAGTTGTGATTTCTCTCTGTCAAATAAATAAAATATTTAAAAAAGAAAAAAACCTTCACAAATTTATATAAATGTATGTATGTGTATTTTTACCATGTTTAACCCATAAACCAATTAATCCACACCTAAATAATCACGGGTCGATTATAACACTTATTTTAATGGTTTTGAAACCTATATATATATACATATATACATATATATATATGAACTTCTATATAATCAAATTTGACTCTTATAATCCAAAGAAAAGGCTGTATTATTTCCATCTCACAAATAAGGAAATTCAGGCTTAGTGTGATAGAACTAGGACTGCATTCCAGGTCTCCTGTCTCTGTATTGTTTTTCTCATTGACCCAATGGATATAAACAAATCCTCAATATCTGGTTATCTCAAGGGGAACGTTAAGAATATAGAGATTAAGACAATTTTCTAGGGACATACCATATAAATTGAATACATCTGTATTTGTAGCAAATGCAAAGATGTTCACTAAATTTTACTTGAAATCCTGATTTGTTCTCATTATCATGGGTCTACAGTGTAACTATTTTTTTTAGTGTCTCTGAAGTTAACTTGAGGACACTATTTTGCTCTTTTTTAAACTATGGCATCTCTACAAATGCAGATTTGATGACACACAAAGATTGAGGGCCAGGGGAGTGCAAAATTTGATTGTGTGGTATTGGTGTGGTAAAGAAGGGTAGGAATTTGAAAGGAATGTACTTAAATAAAAATAAAGAAAAAGGCAATTCTCCACAGAGGTCTCCAAAGAGTCAAAAAATAAGTAGGCTGATTACTACAGAACTTTAACTGTGTATTCTTTTTGATCATTCTGAACAATTATAAAATGACTCAGAAAGGCTTTATCTTTTGTTAAGCTTCTTTAAGAGTCAGCAGCAAAAATGCAAGTTTTTAGGTTCCAACTAGAAGTATGTTTTCTATAACATCTTAACCTTTAACATTAGGTTGTAATGTATTGAAGATGAAAGATGATAAAACTTACCTCACAATCAGGGCATATAATTGTGCTGTATTCTTCAGTTATTAACAAGCATAGTTCACAAAAAGCATGTCCACATTGAAGTTCATGGTGGTGACCTATTGATGAAATTCTGTTGTTAAACTTTTAGCAATTTGTTAGCATTGAATGAATTGAATTAACGAATTGAATGATGCATTAATCAGAGGGGAAAGTTAAAGAGGACGCTCATTTACAAGAAAAGGTATCAAGTTTCATTCGAAATGTAGGAATTACTAAACAAAATTCAGGAGAAACTATGTAAGTCAGGAAACAAAACAAAACAAAACAACACCAGATCAAAAACCAGGCAGTACTATGTAATATATTTTGCACTAATTTAGATAGTTTTTGGTACTTATAATCTTTGAATTTGCCATATCTTATAATGATACAAAATATTCTGACATACTTTATTTGATCTTTGTAAATATCACAGCTAAGCACACTTGGGAACGTTATATTCAATTTAGAAATGGTAAATATTTTGGTGATCTGGCTAAGTAAATGGTATAATCCAGACTCCAGACTAGTTCTGTTTCCAAGTCCAATATTCTTTCTACTTGATACTACTGCCTCTATTAATTTATATTTCCAACCCTGTGAAGGGAGTAGGGAGGGCAGATGAGACACTGGAAATACTCACCTCTTATAATGATCTAAGATACTGGCAAGGACAGAAACCAGATGCTACTATTGTTACACATACACAACCCACATGAAGATCATTCTCACAAACCCAGAGTTTATGAGGGAAATACCATAATCTTGAGTGAAAATCTAATATCAAGATTTTAATGCTCTAAACAGAATTTGACGTTTATCATAATAAACATATTTGTTTTAGCTATGTAACCCAAAAAGTTGTCATTTTAAAACTTGCAAGAAAAAAGGAAAACTATTAATCAGTCATCTTTTACTGGCAAAAAAAATTAGTGTTCCTGATGATTTATAAGAATTATATTCTTTTGACTAAAAAAAGCTTTAGTTTTCAAGCCAAGTGAAATATATGAAACTTGATTATGACCAAGCTAAATTTAAAGTTCTATTTAAATTCCAGAGATACTACCAAAGAAATAAAATTTGTTTAACTGCTCTATCTTTATAAATTTTCTGATATTGTTCAAGTCTAATTTGTGGTGCATCACAGTTTACAAAGCACTTTCACAATTTTATATGCAGTAAACACCATCTGGAGTATTTCTGAGCATTGTAATACAAACATACGGAAGAACGAGTGATTTTAAAAAGTCCTGTTTTGAAGGGTCAGGGGTGGGAGGTTGGGGGAACAGGTGGTGGGTAATGGGGAGGGCACGTTTTGCATGGAGCACTGGGTGTTGTGCAAAAACAATGAATACTGTTACGCTGAAAAAATAAATAAAATAATAAAAAAAAAGAAACCTTCAGTAAAGGGAAAAAAAAAAAAAGTCCTGTTGTAAACAACTTATTTCTTTCAAACACTGGAGATTTTCTATGTAACAGCAGTGATTAAAAACAAAATAAAACAGAGTTTAAGAAGTTTGCCTCTCCACCCTAAAATACAACCAACTTTCTCTACAAAGGTCCATGTCCCTTAAACAGAGTCCATCTTGGAGGACTGAGAAAATTAACAACTTTCACTTTCAAAGTATAAACATTAAACAGTCATGTAATAAGACTTCATTCAGCAGCTGCAGTTGGAAATTCAACAACTCCTCTCCGTCAGAGACAGCGCTCTAAGTGCTTTAAATGTCTTTAAAATAAGACATTTTAAATTAAAGTAATTGAACATGTCTTCACTTGAGTAGATTCTAAATTAGATCAATACGAGTGCAGTGAATTTTTCCACTTGACGTACAAAGAAAAACACAAGATGCACAACAGGAACAAATCGTCTCCCAAACAGTGCCTCCCTCCCAATCCCAAACACCTGTTTTTTAATCCAGGAGAATTTTAAAGTGGTCTACCTGTTACTCCTACAAAAAAACTACACAGGAAAATTAAATTTCATTACTTCTAGATCATGAGACCATGGGCTAACTTTTTACATCTACTCTTCCATGAACTTGTGAACCTGGGGAAGTTTTCGAAATAGTGCTTGAGTTCACACACTATCCCCTAACAGAATCAGTGAAAAAAGAGGAGACGCAGATGCAAGGTGGGAAAGCTCTGGAGAGGCACGGCACCACTATCAACCGACCACAGAGGATTTCTCAGCTGCCCTGAGGGTGGGCCCGGGAGACAGTTTTCCCGGTCCATCTTGCAGCGGCAACTGAACAGCCGCCCCTCATCCCCCCGCCCCCCCCCACCACATTGCCCCCTCACTTGGCTTTCAGACCTCTGGGGGGGCCTCGCTTTCAGGTCTCCGCACTCAGCAGCCTGATTGGGATGGAGCCCTTGAAGGCCGGTGGCCAAGGCAGAGCAGGGCCCTAGGGGGACCACCCTCAATCTCCTCACCGGAAACTCTGGACACCCTTCTTCCACACTGAGTACACTGAATCTCAGCAGTACCCCGGGGCCGACTCTTCCTCCCCATCTGTTGATAAGAAGACAAGGTGAATCGAGCCGTAGAAGCTTCCGCCGCCATCTCTGTCCCCTTTTGGCTCCGAAGACCGGTACCACGTGCCAGTCCCGGCGTCCTTCGCGGCAGCTACCAATCATCAGAGGCAGGCGTCTCCAGATAGCCAATCAAAGTGAGGAAAGCCCGCCTCCTCAGCTTGCCTTGCTGGGGCGTTTTTCCAGGGGCCGGGGTGGCTGTTTGCGGTTTTGCTTTGGCGGCTCCGTCCTGAGAAAGGACACCGCAAGTGGGAACCTTTTTATTTACAAATCTTTGCTAAAAGCCCACCACTTTAGCACTCTTACTGCATGGAAATTCAGATTTCGCATATTGTTACTTTTATTATTATTATTTTATTATTATATTATTACAACAACAATTTTGTTGACCGTTGTTGTTGACACTCTTTTATACTGAAGTAATCCATCTTCCCTTGGGGTGTCAGGGCCAGAAGCCTAACGGGTGAGCGAGGCGTTTGAGGGTGTGGTTAATGGTAACCTTACTGGAGAACCTATCAAAAGCTGCCCGTGGGGAGAGTCCGTTTATGATTTCAAACTAAGGCCTGGTCGTGTTTAGCAGTTGTTGAGCGTAACGGTGCACAAGGCACTGCTGCGAGCAGTTGGGGTGGTAAGAATTTTATAAACTAACTTGTTCCTGCTTGAGAGGTATGTAGCCCTCTACCTAAAACGGTAACTTCTGGTAGGGTAGCGAGTGTTCAGTACCAGAGGAGGATTAGAGACAAAAACAATTACTGAAATCCGAGAGATGATGTCAGTGTGATTCTGCAGTGGTATGAAAAGCCTTCCTAGAGGACATAGGGGTTTGCTTTAGACCTTAAAACCTGGATAGGACTAGCTAGTAAACAGAAAATCCGGGATTCCGGAGAGAAAGAATGGCATAAACAAAGGAAAGTAGGTGGGAGATACAGTGGCCTCTTCATGACTTATTTTTCGGCCATTTGGTGGGAGCATTAATTTCCTTAAAGTAAATTTTTTGGAGACGTGTGTTGGGGTCAAATTTTGGAGAGTCCTAAACGTTGTACTAAGGAGTTTGGACTTTACCCTTCAGGCAGCAGAATGCTGGTGAAGTTGTACAAGCAAGGGCTGCAGTAATCTGGTAGGCATGCGGCAGGTATGTTGTGGAGGAAGCACCCAGCGATGGCAGGGTGCTTAAGAATAAAATATATTCCTATTTTCCCACTACATAAAAAAAAATAAATAAATATAAATATGTTCTAAAGCTCATCCCTGCTTAAAAATGTTTATACTTTGTTGGTCTCAGGAGAACATATTAACATATTATTTTATTAACATATTATTTTATTAACATATTAATTTCTTAATCTCTCCACATGCTATTCACCCAATGGTTTCTACTACTATTCCGTAACGGAATTTAAAGTACTGATCAAACCAGTATTCTCATGGAACATGCTTATTTTTTTTTTAAGATTTTATTTGAGAGAGATTATGTGCACCTGAGCCAAAGGGAGGGGCAGAAGGAGATGGAGAGAATCTCAGACTCCCCACTGAGCATGGGGGGGGGGTGCTGGATCACTTTGAGATTATGACTGGAACGGAAACCAAGAGTCAGGCGTTCAATATGCTGAGCCACCCAGGTTCCCCAGAACATGCTGATTCTTATGCAATTTTGTGAAAAATATTCCATATCCCCCTCATCTGGAATACCCAGTCCTGCCCTTTTGTTGACTTATATTCTCCTTATCCTCCATGAGTCATTTTTAGAACCACCTGCTTCTCCTTGAAACCTTTGCATTTCTCCCTGCATTCAATAATACTCCAGCATGTAGCAACAATCTTCTTTTCCACTAAGGATACTGCACTGTAATTTGAATAAAAATGATCTCATTGCATAGGGGTTCTTATTGGGTCATACAATGAATCTAATATGGTACAATACAGAGGAGTTATCTCTGAATGTTACCAGATGTGCTAGAGAGAATTTTGCCTTTGATAATCTCAGAAGTTGAATAAATCAGGACCAGTGGACAAATTAGGACCAGTGAGATATACAATAATATATGCTTGGGTCTTGATACTTACCATGACCTCTTAAATACAGCAGGCAAATCTTTTTAAATCTGTTAAAAATCTTTTTAACATTTAATTTAGATTGCTTAAATCATTTGTTTGGATTCTTTTAATGGCTTCCTATTGGCTAGGACAAATCCTTAACATGGTCTCTGAGGCCTTTGTGATTTGACTTCTGCTTACCTCTCTAGCTTCATTTTGTATCACTTCTCCTCACTGAGTCCCAGATACATTGGCCTTTTTCACTTTTTTTTTCTTTTTTTAAAGATTTTATCTACTTGACAGAGATCACAAGCAGGCAGAGAGGCAGGCAGAGAGAGAGAGGAAGGGAAGCAGGCTCCCCACTGAGCGGAGAGCCCGATGCGGGGCTCGATCCCAGGACCCTGAGATCATGACCTGAGCCGAAGGCAGAGGCACTAACCCACTGAGCCACCCAGGTGCCCTGGCCTTTTTCACTTCTATAAGTAGGTCAAACTCTTTCCACTCACAGGACCTTCACCTGGAACTATTAAAAAAATTGCTACAAAATATTTTAGTACCACAAAAGGAATAAAGAATAAAATTATGAATGTCCATGTATCCTCCAACCACTTTAACAATCTAATTTTATCCAGATAATCTAGTTTTATTATGTTATTTTGGCCATTTATTCTCATGTTGATCAATTCTTTAATTATTCCTCTTCTTACCTTCCTTCTAGGATAATTTTTCTTCTTCGGGGACACCCTGAAGAAATGTCTTTAGTGGGGATATGTAGTGGCAAATGCTTTCAGTTTTTATTTGGATGAAAATGTATTTTTATTTCCTCTTTATTCTTGAATAATCATTTAGTAACATAAAATCTTAAGTTGACAGTTATTTTTTTCTCAGACTTTGGAGATAACATACTGATTTCTGACTTCTCTTGTTGCTATTGAGAATTTTTCTGTAAATCTCTCATTTTTTATGGGTAAGTTGCTTTTCTTTGACATTCTATATTTATTTTTATTTTTACTTATTTTTAGTCAAGACCTATTCATCTATTTTAGAGAGAGAAAGAGAGGCAGCATGCGAGCTGAGGGAATGGGGGTGCTGGGGTGGAGGACCTCATGCTGACCCCTACCAAGAATGGAGCCAGATGCCGGGCTCAATCCCACAACCCTGAGATCATGACCTGTGTCAAAATCAAGAGTTGGATGCTCAACTGACTGAGCCCCCAAGATGCCTCTGGCATTTTATGTATTTATTATAATATCAAAGTGTAGATACATATTTTTTCTGTTTGGGGATTGATCACAGTTCCTCAGTCTGAGTATTCTTATCTTACTGGTCTGGAAAATTTTTGGCCATTTATCTCTTTGTATATTAGTTCTTCCTTGTTATTTTTTTCTGGAACTCCCATTACATAGTAAATAGGGCCTTTTCATTCTATACCTTTCTTAACTTCTCTTTCCTATTTTCCACTTCTTTATCTCTCTGTGCTGCATTCTGGGAACATTTTTCATATATCTCTCTCAGCTAAGCAATTCTCTCTTCATCTGGATCCAATCTGCTATTTTAACATGACTGCCAAGTTTTAAATTTTCACTATTTTATTCAATTCTAGATATTCTTTTTTATTTTTTAAATTTCAAAATATGCCTGATCTTTGTGGATAAAGTACTATTCCTTTCTATTGTTTTTTAGTCCATCTTTTATTACTTTAATATTTTAAGCACAATTATTTTGTTATATAACCCCAAAATTCTTTCTCTGATATTCTTGAGGGGTATAAATATGCAGTTTATTATTTTTACTGATTCTTATTCATGGTGATGTGTTTCCTCCTGTGTTTTGTAATTTTGAATTTTAAGTTCATGTTTGAAAGTGTTTATCTGTGGGACTCTTGTGAGGTCTGTATTAAGGATACATTTCTTCAGATTTCATTTTTGCCTCCTTTAGGTACCCCAAGGCATGATGAATCTAAGACCATTTTAATGTGTTGGCTTCCTAGACTACTCTGATAGCACACTTCTAATCCCTTGCCTACCTGAAAGCACATACGTATTTTATGTAACCTGGGGAGATAGTTTCTCCACACAAAGGTTTACAAGATAAACAAAATTCTTTGTCTTTTAACCTACCTGTTCACTCCGGCCATCAAAGTATGGACCTATTATGCAAATGCTTGGATTAGCAGTGTTTTGTTTTGTTTGCTAATTCAATAGCTGTATCATATATTTTGGTGGTCTTATTTTACATTTCTTTAATGACTAATGAGTTTTCATGTGTATTGGTTATTTAGACTTTCATATGCTCTTTTTGCTTTTTGGGTTGTCTCTTAATTGATTTATAGCAATTCTTTATTCTAGATTCCATTGCGAATATCCTTTTCTAGTTTATGACTTGTTTTGTTGTTGTTGTTTTGTTTTGTTTTTACTTTGTTTATGATATCTCTTATTGTCCAAAAGCATTTTGTTTTACTATGAAATGTTCATTAAGATATGTGGTTTTGAGATGGAGAGGAGAGGGAGTTGAGGGAAACTGGAAGGGGAGATGAACCATGAGAGACTATGGACTCTGAAAACAACCAGAGGGTTTTGAAGGGGTCGGGGGGGCGGAGGTTGAGGAACCAGGTGGTGGGTAATAGGGAGGGCCCTACTGCTTGGAGCACTGGGTGTGGTGCAAAAACAATGAACACTGTTACGCTGAAAATAAACAAATTTAAAAAAAGAAAGAAAGAAAAAAAAGATATGCAGTTTTGGAGTATTATTTTAAAAAAATCTTTCCTCAAACTAAACATTCATTTTATTCATTATCTTCCATAAGCTTTATTACCTTCTCTTCTATTTTAAAATTCAGCTCTGTTGTTGTTGGTATTTGCAGAGTGGGAGAAAGTGAGGTGCAAAGGAAATATGAGATCCCAGGAATTTGGATGGACAGGGTCATGAACCTTGATTAACTCTTTACATGTGTATCTCTAGGTATATACCATTGATAAAGTGCCATCTCAGAACACAGATATAGAGATAGATATTCCGCATCTTATTATGACTTATAAATTATCAAGTATATTTTAACTTTGATTCTACTTTTGTTTCAATAAAAGATTGGATTTAATATTTTTATTCTAGACTTTCTGAAAGTACCAAGTTGTCATTAAAATAATTTATTATGAAACATTCAGGCAATACTCTCAGGTCCCCTCCCTCTTTGGGAACTTTGTCCTATCACTTAACTGTTGCTCAATAAACTTTGCTTTGCTGCCCACCAAGGAAAAAAGGGGGGGGGCACCTGGGTGGCATCCACCTTTAGCTCAGGTCATGATCCCAGGGTGCTGGGATCAAGTCCTGCATTGGGTTCCCTGTTCAGCGGGGAGTCGCTTCTCCCTCTCTCTCAAATAACTCAAGTCTTTAAAAAGTAATTTATTATACAACATTCACAGAGCCTCATACACAGTCCGTGCTCAGTAGAAATGTAGTAGTAGTAAATGCTCATGCGGTATCAGAACACAAGATGGCTGTAAGCAGAACACACGAACATAGCAATAACCAGCTTGACATAATCTCAAAATGCACTAGATGGAGCCAGGCCCATAACAAACAGTATTCGCAATTTGGTTCCTTCATCACTTTTTGGAGGTAGTTTTCAGGTTGTCTGCAATGTTGCCTCTGACTTTTCTGTCCTAGATCACTGCTAGCAGAGGTGTGTAGTGAAAAAGTATGGTTGCCTTCTCTCTCTCTCTCTTTTTTTTAAGATTTTTATTTACTTATTTGAGAGAGAAAAGGGACAGAGATAGTGACAGAGAGAGAGCACAAGCAGGGTGGAAAGGGAGAAGCAGTCTCCCTGCTGAGCAAGGAGAGCAATGTGGGGCTTGATCCCAGAACCCCGAGATCATGGCCTGAGCCAAAGGCAGACACTTAATGACTGAGCCACCCAGGCACCCCATAAGTTGTCTTCTATATATTGTCTGGAGGAGGCAGAATACCCAGGTTTTCCAGGAGGTGCCTCTGGCTTTTTTCTTAGAAATTTCAGGGCAGGGGCGACTGGGTGGCTCAGTGGGTTAAAGCCTCTGCCTTCGGCTCAGGTCATGATCCCAGGGTCCTGGGTTGGAGCCCCACATCGGGCTCTCTGCTCGGCAGGGAGCCTGCTTCCTCCTCTCTCTCTGCCTGCCTCTCTGCCTAGTTGTGATTTCTCTCTGTCAAATAAATAAAATTAAAAAAAAAATTTTAGGGCAGCGGAGCAGGAAGGATTTTTAGAAATTGCTGCAGACCCCTCCTCATTCGGGATGGGGAAGCCAAGCCTCTGACCTTTGGGTTCAGGGTTTCTTGGGTAGTATTAGAGTCTTGGTGTTCTGATGTCTGGACTATGTGCCTATATTTTACTATACGCATTTCCACAACCACTTCCAGAAGACTTTACTTTGGGGAATTGTGGCAGAATGGACTTTTGGATAGGAAATTTTAGATTAATGGAGAGAGAACAGTTGTTGCTCCAGATCAGATTTGAGGACCTTTTGTAGGGATGAGCAAACTTCACCCTGGCTGTTAGTGGGCAAGATGGGGATTGCAGAAATAACCCCATTCTCGTGTCCTAAAAGTTGGGAGAGTAACCGGAAGGGCCTGAGGAAAGCTTGTGACCCTTGTGAACCTTCTTATAGGGCAGCAGGGTGTTAGCATTGCCTCTGTTCCTCCTATGCGCTATTCAAGACTCATTAATTAGGAGAATTCTCCATCTGCATTTGCCAGAGCAAGTGACTGCTTTTCTGACTGAGTTGGGTGTGGGCTAGACACCACTAACCCAAACTTAGCCAGCAGAAGCTACCTGGTAATTCTCAGACTTTTGTGTGCTTGAGAATCCCTTGGAGAGGTTATGGGAATGTAGAGGCTCAAGCCCTAGAGGTTCTGATTTAGGAGGTCTCGGTGAAGCTCACAGGTAGACTGCCTTACAGAGCTGAAGTTTCTTCTGACTTCTCAGTGTATGTACATTTCCCTAGTTTTTTCCATTCCAAGACTTACATTCCTTGCTGTCTACATCTATTTTTTTTTAATCTTGGAAACATAAAGCTATAGACACTGAGGGAGAAGCAACATCCATGTTCACAGAGATTTTGTTTGTTTACACTGATGTAAGTTTAACAACTTAGAAATTAGAAAATCTCCAAGGGACAGTCAGTCCAAGCTCAGACTCTGTGCCTACTCTGTGGTGAAGCAGATGAAAGGAACTGAGTTTGCAAATAACTTTCAGTAGAGAAATATGACCTGTTGTTTCAGAATCTTAATCTTAATAGTTGCTGATTGTGTATGCTATGCTGTTAGCTCTAATGCAGTCTTGCCCCTTGAGCCTTTCCTCAGGAACCCTGGCCAGAGGAGTGGGTTAGGCACATATCTCCACCTTTCCAAACCCTCACCTATCCATTTCTCATGGACAGAAGGCTCTCCATCCCTCCTCTCAGATATTGTAAAAGAATAAAACCATTTCATGCAAAGCTTGAGAAGGAGAGACACTCCTTCATGTTGTCTCATTGTGGTATTTTATGGCTGCCATTTTGTGTTCTAAATGTCATCCTTACTCTCCATATGCAAGTTAGATATGTCTTTAATGTGGTTCACAGCACTGGGTACAATTCTAATACCTGCTGTCAGTTTCAATGATGGCTTCAGAGAAGAGATAAAGGGATAAATGAAGGTGTGTTTAAGCTCGCTGTAGTAAGGGAGGATATGAGAATTATGAGGAATGGTGGCAGGAGTTGTGGTGGTGTAGCCTGAGACAATATAGTCACATTTATCACTCTTTTCTTGCCAGGAAATTTAATTCTCCTGTTTCCTCTTAGAGGTCCTCCTTTAACCTCCTCTAACCCCCTCACCTTTTATCTTAAGGGCAAATAAAACATTAGAATTGAAAGAAGTTTTTGGAAACCCTTCTTACAAGCCAGGTCACTGGATTAGCTCATTTTAGTGAAAACAGTTTATTTAATGTCACAGTTCATCATTGTGTTTTTACATAAAGCTGCACTCAAATCCTCAGTGCCTCCTTCAGACATTCCCCACCAAGGCTGAATCCGGGTGATGGATTCCCACCATCACCAAGTTCTCTGTACAGTGTTATTATATTAGTTTCAGGTGTACAATATGATTCAAAACTTCCATACATCACCTGGTGCTCATCACAAGTGTACTCCTTAATCCCCATTGTGTATTTAACCCATCCCCTCACCCAACTCCTCTCTGATAACCATCAGTTTGTTCTCTATAGTTAAGAGTCTCCTACTTTGTCTCTCTTTTTTCTTTTGCTCATTTGTTTTCTTTCCTAAATTCTACATATGAGTGATATCATATGGTATTTGTCTTTCTCTGGTTGACTTATTTATTTTGCTTAGCATTATACTCTCTAGCTCCATCCATGTTGTTGCAGATGGCAAGATCATTCTTTTTTATGGCTGAATAATATGCAATATTAATATGCAAAATAATATTAGTATTAATATGAAGCATATAATATGAATAATATGCAATTCCATTGCATACATGTATATCACATCTTCTTTATGCATTCATCAGTCAATAGACACTTGGGCTGCTTCCGTAATTCAGCTATCATAAACAATGCTGCTATGAAATGACATAGATGGAACTAGAGGGTATTATGCTAAGTGAAGTAAGTCAATTGGAGAAAGACAAATATCATACGATCTCTCTGAAATGAGAAATTTGAGAGGCAGGGCAGGGGGTCATGACGGGAAGGGAGGCAAAAAATGTTTCATTTTGTTTCATCTTGTTTCAAGATAGGAGGGGGAGGGAGACAAACCATTAGAGACTCTTAATCTCAGGAAACAAACTGAGGGCTGCTGGGGGGGTTGGAGGGAGGAATAGGGTGGCTGGGTTATGGACATTGGGGAGGGTATGGGCTATGGTGAGTGCTGTGAATTGTTTAAGACTGATGATTCACAGACCTGTACCCCTGAAGCAACTAATATGTTATATGTTAACAAGATTAAAAAAAAAATACTGCTATGAACATTAGGGTGCATGTATGCCTTTTTAAAATGATTTTATTTATTTGACAGAGCACACAAGCAGGGGGAGTGGCAGGCTGAGGGAGAAGCAGGCTCTCCACTGAATAGGGAGCCTGATGAGCTCAGGACCCTGAGATCATGAAGGCAGATGCTTAACCGACTGAGATACCTAGGTACCCCTAGTGTTGCTTTTCTGAGACAGATTGCATTTTCTTAACAATGGCTCCCATATTATCCCCTGCAAGGTGCTGTTGACACCCTTCCTGTTAGTGGTTGTAGGTGAAGAAGATGGTACAAAATGAAGCTGAAGAGGTGGGCAAGACAGATCAGTTAGAGCATATAGGCTATGCTAAAACTTTGAATTCTGTTAAGCAGGGGAATAATAGGATCCAGCTACTTTCTCTATCTTTTATTTTGTGGGGAGGAGTTGGTAACAATGGGTAGAAGAGATTCAGTTGTTATTTTTAGCTCCAGGATAAGGAGCTGTTACCCTCATAGCCTGGGGATTCTCCTACCCAGGGTATTATTTCCCAAGGAAATGGGCCTGTTATACCACACAGGCAGAGCAGTATAGTAGGAAGTCTTAGATTGGCTAAAGGGCTCTATGGATACTTATTATCCACGTAACCTTGGAGCAAGTTATGTTACCTTTCTAAGCTTCTTTCTCCTCATCTGCAAAATGGGCATGATAATAGTCCCTATAATGTAGAGCTGCTTACAGGGTTCACCAAGATAATAGTTGCAGAAGGCTCCCACAGTGCCTGACATACAGAGGGATCGGCACACGGATTAAGATGGATTCTCATTGACTCCCAGCCTGCTCAGAGTTTCTGTTTTAGTCCCTCCATTTTTCAAGAATTTTGAATGAGGAATTCACTGGGGTCATGAAAAATATTCCATACCAGAAGGCAGAAAAACTCCATTCTGTCACTGATTCTCTGTGCAACATAAGGCAAGGGAGTGTTTTTGAGATTCATTCCCCTTACCTGTAAAATGCCCAGGTCATTTCTCAGGTTTATGATGAGAATCAAGTGTGAAAGGGCTTTGTAAACAGTTCACTATTAACAAGTGCCAGACATTAATGTTCTTCTTAAATAACACTTGACCTCCCATGTTTCTGGAGATGTTAATGAGTGGAAAGAATCCAGGTCTGTGGCCAAGGGCATCATTTACTTGTAAAAATGAATTTGTGGTGGAAACTACAGCAGCCTTCTCATTACACTTTGTTTCCTAAAATTCCACGGCCAGACTGTGTTAGCATTCACATTGCATGAGTGAGACGTGGAAAATGGGATCTCCATCAATTCACAATTTTGCCAGTTCTGCTCTTTGTTTGAACCTGAAATTACCTTTCAGAGGGTGATCTAGGTGAAGCAAGAGGGGTCCTGGAAAGGTCTGGCTGCAGTGCTTTGAATGTAGTGCAGACCTAACTTCTCAGAGCCATGGTTCTCTTTCCTACAAAATAGAAACCTACACCCCCCACCCCATTTAATTCCCACTGATGCTACAAAACTAAATGGAATTGTAAAAATTATGTAAGTCTATTCATGTATTTTTGAGGTTTATTTTTTATGTTAATACATAAAAATCACTATGGAAAGTATTCCTAGAGAGTATATTCTCTTCAAGTAGAGGAAACTAAAATAAATATCTTCGGATTTCACAGGCATTGACTGATCCCTTATTTATGAGAGACAATATCACACAGTGGCTAATAGCATAGACTGTGGAATCAGACTGGATGTGTCTGACTCCCAGCTCTGCTACTTAAAGCTAACTATGTGTACCTGGGCAATGTACTTACCCTCTCTGCCTCAGTTTTCCCATCCAAAAAAGTGGGTTGATAATAGTACCTCTCTCTCAAGGTTGTTGTGAGGATTAACTGAGTTAGCATATATAAAAGTCCTTAGAACAGTGTCTGACAAAAAATAAGCACTAAAAAATGTCCTGTAGTCAGTGCCTAGCACAGTTTTCAGCACCATGTAGGTCTTGTAGAACTGTTATATCTCCAATATAGAGATTGCTTCTTCTCTTTTCTTTTTGAAAGTAGTTTTAAGTTTACAATAAAATTGAGAGAAAGAGAAAGATACTCCATGTACCACCCCCTCCCACACAGATATAGTTTCCTCCATTATCAACATCATTCACCAGAATGGCACATTTTTTCTTTTTAACCAAGAGTGAACCTACATTGACACATTACTCTCACCCAAAATCCATAGTTAACCATAGGATTCACTCTTGGTGTTATATATTCAATGGGTTTGGACAAATGTATAATGATATATATCCATCATTATATCATAAGATATTTTCACTGTCCTTAAAAATCCTCTGTACTTTGCCCATTTATCTCTTCTCACTCCTCATTCACTAGCAGCCACAGATCATTTTACTGTCTCTATAATTTTGCCTTTTCCAGAAAGTCATATATTTGGAATCATACAATATGTAATCTCAGATTGGCTTCTTTCACTTAATAACATGTACTTAAGTTTCTTCTATCTTTTCATGGCTTGGTAGCTCATCTCTTTCTTTCTTTTTGTTTTTTTTTTAGAACTCTGGGTATTCTTTTATTTTGTTAATAGATTTTAAAGTTTAAATTCAATTAATTAACATATAATGTATTATTAGTTTCAGAAGTAGAGTGAGTGATTCATCAGTCTTGTATAATATTCAATGCTCATTACATCATGTGCCCTCGTTAATGTCTATCACCCAGTTACCCCTTCCCTCAACACCCTTCCCCTCCAGCAACCCTCAGTTTGTTTCCTATGATTAAGAGTCTCTTATGGTTTTTCTCCCTCTCTGGTTTCATTTTGCTTTATTTTTTTCCTCTTCCATTATGATCCTCTCTTTTGTTTCTTAAATTCCACATGTCAGTGAAATCATATGATATCTATCTTTGTCTGATTGACTTATTTCGCTTAGCATAATACCCTCTAGTTCCATCCACATTGTTGTGAATGGCAAGATGTCATTTTTTATGGCTGAGTAGTATTCCATTGTGTGTGTGTGTGTATGTGTGTGTGTGTATGTATGTATGTATATGTGTATATATGTGTATGTATATATACATACATGTGTATATATGTATATATATGTATGTATATACATACATGTGTATGTATGTATATACATACATATATATATACATACAAATGTATAATGATATATACCCATCATTATATCATAAGATATTTTCACTGTCCTTAAAAATCCTCTGTACTTTGCCCCTACACACACACATACCACATCTTCTTTATCCATTCATCTGTCATTGGACATCTGGCTCTTTCCATAGTTTGGTTTTTGTGAACATTGCTGCTATAAACTTTGGGGTGCAGGTGTCCCTTTGGGTCACTACATTTGTATATTTGGGGTAAATACCCTGTAGTGCAATTGCTGGGTGGTAGGGTAGCCCTATTTTCAACTTTTTGAGGAATCTCTATACTGTTTTCCAGAGTGGCTGCATCAGCTTGCATTCCCACTAACAGGATAGGAGGATTCCCCTTTCTCTGCATTCTTGTCAACATCTGTTGTTTCCTGACTTGTTAATTTTAGCGTTCTGACTGGTATGAGGTGATATCTCATTGTGGCTTTGATTTGTATTTCAACCATTTTTTCATGTGTCTGTTGGCCATTTGTATGTCTTCTTTGGAGAAATGTCTGTGCCTATCTTCTGCCCATTTCTTGATTGGATTATTTGTTCTTTGGATGTTGTGTTTGATAAGTTCTTTATAGATGTTGGATACTAGGCCTTTATCTGATAAGACATTTGCAAATATCTTCTTCCATTCTGTCAGTTGTCTTGGTTTTGTTGACTGTTTCCTTTGCTCTGCAGAAGCTTTTGATCTTGATGAAGTCCCAATAGTTCATTTTTGCCTTTGTTTCCCCTGCCTTTGGCAACATGTCTAGCAAGAAGTTGCTGTGGCTGAGGTCGATGGCTCATTCCTTACTAGCACTGAATAATACTCAATTGTCTGAAGGTACCTCAGTATATTTATCCATTCATCTACTGAAGGACATCTTGGTTGCTTCCAAGTTTTGGCAATTATGAATAAAGCGGCTATAAACAGCCACATGCAGGTTTTTATGTGGACATAAGCTTTTACCTCCTTTGAGTAAATACCAAAAAGTATGATTGCTGAGTCATATAGAAAGGGTATGTTTAATTTTTGAGAAACTGCCAAACTGTCTTCCAAAGTGGCTGTAACATTTTGCATTCCCACCAGTAATGAATGAGAGTTCCTATTGCTCACATCCTCACTAGGATTTGGTGGTGTCAGTGTTTTGGAATTCAGCCTTTCTAATAGGTACGGAGTGGTTATCTTATTGTTGTTTTAATTTGCATTTCCCTGATGAGATCTTATATGGAGCATCTTTTCATGTGTTTATTTGGCATCAGTATATCTTCTTTGGTGAGGTGTCTGTTAAGGTTTTGTTTTGTTTTTAAAGATTTTATTTATTTGTCAGAGAGGGGGAGAGAGACACACACAGAGAGATAGAGAGGGAGAGAAGAGAGCACAAGCCAGGAGAGTGGCAGGCAGAGGGAGAAGCAGGGTCCCCTTGAGGAAGGAGCCTTATGTGAGACTTGATTCCAGGACTCTGGGATCATGACTTGAGCTGAAGCTAGATGCTTAATGGACTGAGCCACCCAGGTGTCCCTCTGTTAAGGTCTTTGGCCCATTTTTTAATTGGATTGCTTTCTTATTGTTGAGTTTTAAGAGTTCTTTGTTTACTCGGATAAGAGTCCTTGATCAGATGTGCCCTGTTGTTTCTTTCTTTTTTTTTCCCCCAAAGATTTTATTTATTTATTTGACAGACAGAGATCACAAGTAGGCAGAGAGGCAGGAAGAGAGAGAGGAGGAAGCAGGCTCCCTGCTGATCAGAGAGCCCATTGCAGGGCTCCATCCCAGGACCCTGGGATCATGACCTGAGCCAAAGGCAGAGGCTTTAACCCACTGAGCCACCCAGGCGCCCCCACCCCTGCCCTGTTATTTCTTTATGCTTGTCCTCCTTGTCCCACTGGGCTGACTTGACTCAGATATATCCCCTGTAGTAAGGAGTCAGACTCCTTTTTGACATTTGCTGACAGCTTTCAAGCATCACTCATCTCTTTTCTTTCTGTTCCATATTTGGAAAAGATAATAATAAAGCCTGGCTATTCTCTCCTTTGGAATCCTCAACCCACCCCCACCCCTACCACAGTACAAGCTCAAACCACTTTCCTTTCTCTGCTCTCACAGCCATTTTTGGACCTGCTTGGGAACAGAAAGTCTCATTACGTGAATAATAAACCTTTCTATACCCTCTTGGTGTGCGTATAGAATCAACAGTTTTGACATCACCAAATTTTGGGTGGGGTCCATTCTGTTAAATCAGAGTGGCTGCAACACCCTCTCTCTAATAATGCACTATGTGAAATAGTCAATTACTGCTTATGAAAGAGCTAACTGAATAATATATAAATAGAATGACTGCTACCTTCTGGAGAATGCAGATGAATCAAAAGGGCAAGACTGGGGCACCTGGGTGGCTCAGTCATTTGAGCAGCTGACTCTCGATTTCAGCTCAGGTCCTGATCTCAGGGTTGTGTGAGGCTCACACCCAGCTCAGGGTCTTATCTCTCCCCTCTGCCTCTCCCCCTGCTTACGCTCTTTCTCTGTCTGTCAAATAAATAAATAAATCTTATCTTTTTTAAAAAGGGCTAGACCATACAAATTTGCCGTTATCCCAAAGCTGTCACTTTTAGGTGGTAAAAACTGGACACATATTGAGGATCTGACCATTCTGGAGATAGTCTGAGTATTTGGTTTTAGTGTCTGAAGATTGGAACAGCTTTCTGGACTGGCTCCCAAGGAAGCTGTTTGAACAGTTGGTTGTTAAAGGAGGTACCTTTCTCCTGAGAAAGCCCTACATTCTGTCCTTATTTGATCCCAGCTGCTAAGTAGGGCAAGGTTGCTGGTTGTGAGCATAAGTCCTTTTTTTCAAGAATTTAAGAGACCAGATTCTTAGAACCCCTATATGTTTGATAACATTAGAAACATGTTATCACATACTTGATGAGATATGGTTTAAATAAGTATTAATATCTCTTTCCTCAAGTCATCCTTTTGAGATGAAGAGAGAGCATCATCATTGCTCCCTTACATTTAAAGGAATTGCAGTATAGAATGGTTAAGTGAGTTATCCATGACTATGTTTGATGCAGGGTCTGGCCCCAGACCTGTGCTTTTTCTGCCAGGTCACACCACCTATTGCACAGGTGACCATGTATCCCAGTTAACTGAGGACATCTCGGTTTATGGTTCTTATCCCAGCATACTTATTAATAGTGCTTCATTTTATTTTCATATGTGTCCCAATTTGAGTGATAAATTATATGGTTACCCTCTTAATACAGAAGGGGTATTTTTTGGTGTGATTTTTATTGTTCTTATTAGATGCAGATCACATTAATTTGGGGAAACTTGTACTTTGCAAAGATTGTTAGAGGATTTCAGGGCCCAGAAAGGCTTCCCTGGCCTTCTTTCCTTTGTTTCAGGGTTGAACTTTATATGTAATGTAACTCTTGTCAAGGTTGGTGAAGGACTTTCTTATTTAACAGATCTAAACCAACACTGCCTTTTTAGCAGCTTCTTGAGGGAATAGCATTGGAAAAATCCTGCCTCTGGTCATGTGTGTGTATGTGCATGCTCACACAAGTGATCATGCCAGCTTGGAAACATTTTCCTTCAGAAAAATCTTCTCTAAGCAATGGAAAGTTGTAATGATCATCATGAGAATGACATTGATAATAGTAGCTATTGATTCTTGAGTGCTTACTATGTGCAATGAACAATACTTATCACTTCATGTGTCTTAACTCTCTCAATCTTTACAACAATAATATTAGGTGAGGTAACTTTTACAGAGGAGGAAACAAAGTGCACAGAGAGAACGTTATTTGTACAGGCCTTTATAGCTAGATCAATTCAAACTGCGTAAGTAAGGAAACAGCTTTGGCAGCTGACAGGTCACAATGCTCCCAGTTGAGCAGGAACAATTTTCAGACTCTAACGAAGGCTCAGATAAATCCACTCTGTGGCTAGGGTGGAGCAGGATAGAAACACAACTGCTTCATTCATGTCTGATCCTAGAAAGAGACAAGGATGCTCTGCGACTGGAAAGAACTAAATATCCCGTTCTTCCAGCTAATGCGGGTTTCTTTATCCATGATGGCTTCAGCCCCCTCTAATTCTCCCACCTCCCAGATCAAAATTAACAACATACCCAAACACCAATTTGCCCTTGCTTCTTTTTTTTTAATTTTTCAATTTTTTTAAAAAATTTATTTGACACAGAGAGAGAGAGAGAGGTCACAAGCAGGCAGAGAGGCAGGCAGAGAGAGAGGAGGAAGCAGGCTCCCTGCTAAGCAGAGAGCCCGATATGGGGCTTGATCCCAGGACCCTGGGATCATGACCTGAGCCAACGGCAGAGGATCAACCCACTGATCCACCCAGGCAGCCACCCAGCCTGCCCTTGCTTCTTGATGGTGCCCAATCAAAACTGACTCTTGCTCCCCCAGACCCTCCTTAGAATCTCCCAGGATGAACCAGATCCTAAAATGAGACCCTCCAAGTTCTACCGCACTGAGAGCCCAATGATTTTCGTGGTGTGCTCTTTCCTTTGAAGCAGCAAGTTAACTCAACCTTGCTTGTTTGACTGCAGGTATTTTCCTGATGCTCTTTGATTGGTGGGCTTGATGATGCACAAGTAGGCTGACTCCGGGGTCTATATCTATTAAGACTATTACAAACTGCCTTTCTTTATGTTTTTCTGACTCCCAGTTGTATGTCGTAGCTGTTCAGTGATATCACATCAACATGTTCCCTTTCCATCCTGCTCAGGGAGGGTGCAGAGGCAGGGAATAAAAAAAGAATGTTTAGAATATGATTTGGGATGCTGCAAGAGACCAAGTGCAATGAGGATGGAGAAGGGGTCACCATACCTGGTGAGAGCTGTCCCGGTGGAGAAAAAAGTCAGACCTCAAGGAACTTAGGATAGGGCAAGCAGAAGCAATAAATGTGTGTCTTTCTTTTTTTCTTGTCACTATTGATTTTTTTTTTAGTATTTTCCTCTTTTTAGAAAACTGAAAATGAATAAACAATACACACACACTAAAGCAACCTAAACAGGAGATGCTATATTCTGTGACCTATTGTAGATCTATTTGTAAAACAAAATAAAACACACACTTGTCCATTTCCAGAAGGTATAAACATAATTAAATGCAAGGTAGCTACCTTTTAACAAAGGAAGCTGACTGAAATAGAGTGAAAGTCTAGGCAGATCATATTCAAATAATTACAAGGCACAGGTATTCCATGAAGACTGACCCCAGACTGCCTCCTCACTCTTTTATTGGAATTTCTGAAACCATTTCACTTGGAAGAGAAAGTAAGGTTTTAGCAGAGTGTGAAAAATATCAAACATTCACGGCAACTTAGAATTTTTCCACTTTCTTTACATATTCAATGTAAACTTTCGTAAAATTATAAATGAAAGGACACATTCTGAATACTTTCTTTGAAGGGAAAAAAGGGGTCTTACCTGGAAGTAAAATTTTGGAGTCTATATCCTTCTAAGGAAGACTACTTTTTACATAAAGTTTGAGAATGAAGAGGAGAGAGATTATTTCTTTGTGTGCTCAACTTACAAATTATAATAGCCATTAATGACTACTTATCACTCTATCAAACAATCAACACACCCTAGCTTGGACTCAGTCTGTTCTTTTTCTGATTTCTTCACTATTTGGTGAGTACTGAGAGCCTGTTATTCGTCTAAAAGTAGAATAAGCTCCATGAGGAATATAAAAGAACTAGAAGACAGTACACCTGACACTAATATAACAATGTATGTTAATTACAACAGATTTAAAATCCTACCTCTTTCCTTACCATCCCCCCCCCACTGATTGAGTAGTTGGTAAACCTATTTTCTGTTTTCTTTTTTTTTTAAATATTTTATTTATTTAACAGACAGAAATCACAACTAGGCAGAGAGAAAGGCAGAGAGAGAGGAGGAAGCAGGCTCCCTGCAGGGCAGAGAGCCTGACGTGGGGCTCGATCCCAGGACCCTGGGATCATGACTCGAGCCGAAGGCAGAGGCTTTAACCCACTGAGCCACCCAGGTGCCCCTGTTTTCTGTTTTCTTGAAGGAAAGCATGTGCAGATTGCCACCCCTGGGGTAGTGTTCTCAAAGGCCAAGAATTTGAGTGAATGCAGAAATTAGAGCATTACCTGTATTTGCTACTTTCTACATATTTGCAAGGTTAACTTTTACTCCATTCTGAGTGCTTTCAATTTAATGTTGTATTATTACTACCTTTTATTTCTTTATAGTTATATAAGCATGGATAAAAGTGAAGAAGACTTATTACCAGTTTGATAATATACGTTACCTGGAGTGGGGAAGGGAAAAGCAAGCAAAAAAGAAAAAAAGATTGCACACCATATACAAAAATAGACTCAAATGGATTAAAGATCTAATGTGAGATCATTAGATCTTTAGAATCATTAGATCATTAGAAGAAAACACAGGCAGTAATTTCTCTGACATCAGCCATAGCAACATTTTTCTAGATATGTCTCCTAAGGCAAGGGGAATGAAAGCAAAAATAAACTTTTACACAGCAAAGGAAACCATCAGCAAAACAAAAAGACAACCTCCTGAATGGGAGAAGATATTTGCAATGAGGTATCTGATAAGGCTTAATATCTAAAATATATAAAAAACGTACACAATTCAACACCAAACCCCCCCCAAACAATCAGATTAAAAAAGGGCAGAAGACCTGAGTAGACATTTTTCCAAAGAGAACACTTACAGATGGCTAACAGATACATGAAAGGATGCTCAGCATCACTTATTATCAGGGAAATGGAGATCAAAACCACAATGAGATATCGCCTTATGCCTGTTATAATGGTTAAAATAAAATCACATGAAACAATAAGTATTGGTGAGGATGTGGAAAAAAAGGAACTCTTGTGCACTGTTGGAATGTGAATTGGTGCGCCACTATAGAAAACAGTATGGAGGTTACTAACAAAATTAAAGACAGAAGTGCCATATGATCCAATAATTCCACTACTGGATACCCAGGGAAAATGAAAACACTAATTCAAAAAGATAAACGCTCCCCTGTGTTTATTGCAGCATTACTTACAATAGCCAAGACATGGAAGCAACCTAAGTATCAATAGACAAATTGATAAGGAAAATATGGTGTATAATATATATGCAATGATTCCAATCATTCCAATGATGAGATCTTGCCATATGAGACCACATGGGTATTATGCTAACTGAAGTAAGTCAGACCGAGAAAGACAAATATGAGTATCCACTCATAAATGGAATCTAAAAAAGAATAAACAAAAAGCAGAATCAGAACTATAAATATAGAGAACAAACTGATGGTTGCCAGAGGGAAGAGGGGAAGTGGGTTGGGCAAAATGAGTGAAGGAGCGTGGGAGATACAGGCCTCCAGTTATGGAAATGAGTAAGTCACAGGAATATGGTCAATGATGTAGTAATTATGTAATGAGGCAAAAGGTAGCTCTACTTGTGGTGAACACAGCATAGTGAATCAACTGGTCAAATCAATAAGTTGTACACCTGAAACTATGTACCATTGTGTGTCAACTATACTTAAAAAAATGGTTAAGATGAGAAAAAGAAAAATATATAAAGTATAATGTCTCCCTTTATTAAAATTATATGTGTATGTGAGTGTTTTTTTAAAAGATTTTATTTGACAGAGGGAGATAGAGAGAGAGAGAACACAAGCAGGGGAGCAGGAAGGCAGAGGGAGAGGGAGAAGCAGGCTCCCAGAAAAGCAGGGAGCCCAACGTGGGGCTCAGCCCCAGGACCCCGGCATCATGACATGAGCCAAAGGCAGACACTTAACCAACTGAGCCACCCAAGGACCCCATATGTATGTGAGTGTTAATGAAAAGATAGATCTACATATGGTGACTATAAAGTGAAAAAAGGAACAGAAACTGAAAGATATGGAGGACCTCATAGGTATGGTGCCCCATGAGGCAGGTGTAATTATCCCTATTCTAGAGATGACAAATGAAGACCCAGAGAATGCCACAGTAATGTAATAAATGGCAGAGTTTTTACACTAGCTCTATCTGACTCGGTAGCCCAGGATGCTTTTCCACTATGACCAATCCCCTTTCTGAATCCCCCTCCTTTTCCCCCTATCTTCTGAGTATAGGTCTTTTCATGCTTATGTTTCTAAGCCTGTTTTTTTGACTTATTCCCTTATTTATAGTCAGTTCCAAGCTCCTCCAATGATCATTCATCAAATATTTATTGAGCATGTACTATGTGCCAGCCACTCTTCTAGGCCTTAGCAGCAAACCAAGGAGACCAAAGTTGCAGCCCTCTAGGAGCTTACATCCCAGATCTTGTCCATGGAGAGATAGGCAATCAAACAGATCAGCATGTGAAACATGGAACATATCAGATGCTGAGGATTGCAATGGAGAAAGATGAAGCATGGAAAAGGGAGAGGAGTGTTGGGGTGAAGGAGTGTTGGGGTGTTTATTGTCATCAGGCAGATCTCAAAAGGGTGGGAGGGAAAGAAGCCTTGGGGTGTTTGGGAGAAGACATTTCCAGTAGAGTGAGCAGGTAGCACAAAGGCCCCAAGCCGGGTGACCACTTGGGACTCCTGATGGGGCCAGATCAAGGCCTGTATGAACAGCTCACACCGTAGAGGTTGAAGGCACACTGCATAGGGCCTTGTAGGCCAGTAAGGACTTGTGAAGTTTTGATGAGGATAACCAATACCATTTGAACTGCTAGTAGGTATTAGGAACTCTTCTAGGTGCTTTACACATATGGACTTGTTTAATACTGATGACCCCCAAGAGCTCAGCCTTCTTCATCCTTCATTGCTTGTTGAGTGAAGTCCTGACTCTTGAGCTAGGCACTCAAGAGCTCCACAGTCTGCCTACCTGACTTACCTTTCACTCTTCTCTAGGACCAGCTTTCCCACCCTTGACATTAAAGGGAATGATCAGAAACCTGTCAGGGGCAACAACCCTTTAGACTTCTCTGGGGAGATGATGGGTTTAGAGTCTCATTCCACTATGACTGATGGTGAGTATACTGAGGCTCAAGTATATAAACCAAGTGCTGGTTTAATGAATTTACATCATGAAGTGATGGTCTAGGGCATGAGGTCTTCATATTCACTAGCCAGGACTTCCTCTTCTGTTTGCATCAGAAGTCAGAAAGTCAACAGGTGAGTATTGAATTAGAGGATGCAGGGGCACCTGGGTGGCTCAGTGGGTTAGGCATCTGCCTTCAGCTCGGGGCATGATCTCAGGGTCCTGGGATAAAGCCCCACATCAGGCTCTCTGCTCAGCAGGGAGCCTGCTTCCCCCCTCTCTCTGCCTGCTTCTCTGCCGACTTGTGCGTGATCTCTTTCTGTCAAATACATAAATAAAATCTTAAAAAAAAACAACAGAGGAAGCAGATGTGCCTTTGTGACATGACGTGGGCCTGCATGCCCATTCCCACGTTAGGACTAGACCTGCCAGTGATGCCATCACATGGCTCAGTGAAACCAGGCTCCTTCCCCGTGACAGGCATGAGTGGACACGTCTACCAGCTTTAGTGTTGCTTTTCTCTGTCTCTGTCATGGACAAGTTTCTCTCTGACTGACAGTCTTTAACATGGGCCTTCTTATTTAAGGCAATTCAGCCATCTCTGCCTTGGCCGTGGATGTGTTCATTTGAGTTTTAGTCTCACAGGCAATCTTATTTCCGTCTCTTGGGGGTTTGGTCTCAGATATTGCAGCCGCGGGGTTGTGATCAGGCAGAATACTACACCCAGGCTTACAGGGTCCAGGAAGTATGTGTCTCTTCGCCCTCCACTTACTACACCCAGGCAGCTTAAAACCCACCTTCAAGGGAGCTGGCTTCTGGGACACACTGTGACGCACTGGGACACATCTCTTGCCTCTACCCCTTCCTTTCCCTCACTGTGATGCTTTCCCTCATTTCTGCCATTGAAGCCCACTTCCTAAAGGCTCAGGGGCCTGCTGAGGGTGGTCTCCTGCATACTTACCCCACTGTGCCTCTGCTGCCTGCGTCAAGCCCTGCCCTCCATTCATAGCTTATATACGAACATGCCCTTCCTGTTGTAGTATTTGCTCCTCTGAGACTAGCACCACACTGATCAATCCTAGTTTCCTCACATCGTTTAGTGGGCTGCTGTCTACCTAGCAGGTGCTTGATTTTGTTGAAAAATGAAAGCAAGAGGGAGAAATTCCATGTTATAACTAAAAAATGCAGAGAAGGAAAAACAACTCTGGTAACCTCTTGTACCTTCAGGCTTACAAAGTACTTTTCTTCACAGTATCTCAATTTATCTTTATAACAACTCTGTAGAGGGGAGCTTCTATCCCTTTAAAGTCAATCAGGCTTTTGTCTTAAATTTCCATTAAACTTTATCTTAGAGCCTCTGAACCAAGAAGATAAAATCCGGAGTCGGTTCTGGTATATCAGAGGGGAGGAAGGAACCTGCCCAGAGATCTGGTCTGAAGCAGAAAAAACAGCATCAATGAAGCAAAAGTGGAAAAGGAAGACAGGCCCTGGAGCTTGTTTGGGCAGCTGACTGGGTGAGATTAGCCCACGTGGAGTTGGTAGACGTCCAGCTGCACCAAAGCTAAGAGCCCCTGAAAGGAAAAAGTGGTTTTTTCCCTCTGTTTTCATTGTGAAAGGATATTTTTCAAAGAGAGGGTAAAATCATGGCTCTTCTACAACTAAAGAATGAACAAATGTTAAAGATTTTATTGGCTCATATAGATGAGGGAACTGGTTTTCAGAACCGGTTCAAAGGACAAAAAACACACGTTTATTTGTAGTCAAATGATTGTCAGAAGATTGTGCAAAACGAATAAACTGGCTTTTCCAGAGGAAGCGGGACTGTCCCTCATGGGATGGGATTCATTTACATATCTATAGACAAGGAATATTTTGAATTGCTGTCAGTTCTTGATAACTTTAGTAACACCTGAAGGGTGTTTTCCATGGAAGCACAAATTCTCCCATCACTTCACAGATTCTAAAATTGAGCTACTTAGTAGAGCAGAAGAAATCCATAGTGCTGGGCAAGTCACTTACCTGAATCTCAGTTTCTTTATTTGTAATATGAGGTTGACACTATTCACTGGTCTGGTCACTGTGAGCATTAATAAGATCATGCTTTTAGTTTATCACAGTGCCCAGACATAACAGGTATTTTTAGTAAGTATCAGCTGTTGTTACTGTCCTGTTAAGTGACCTTAAACTCCACAAGTAGAGTGATGATGGCAGAATGAATGAATGTGGAAAACTTATTTCCTTTATAAATGTAGAGTCAGAAGCAACTAGCATGTGTGCATTTAAATGTGTATCTTGTTCTACTTTAGAAGTGCCCTGGGAGGAAGATCCTTGCCTTAGTATCTCTTCTTTCCCCCATTTTGATAAACATGGAGTCAACCAGGGAAGTTGGAGGCCTTTCTAGTGGCTCGATTTGGATCATCTATAGGTAACCTCCCTTACAAAATTCTTCCAAGGAAGTCTGTTTATCGAGTTAAAGGTACACACACACTGACAGGGGCCGGGTGCTTCACATTCAGGTGCTCTCATACTTGTCACCACGGGCCTCGTCTAAATCATAGCTTTCCTTGCCTAACTCATCTCCTTGCATCCATCCTTGCCTGGCCCCCTCTTCCTGTCCTCCGTACAGAAGTCAAAGTGATCATAACATGTAAACTGGAGCAAGTCACTGCTTTTATTTAATAATCTTCAATAATATGACCCTGTATTTGTAATGAAATTCAACCTCATTCCCAGGGACTATGAGACCCTATGATTCCTGCCTATTTCTCCAATTGCCTGAGGACCCCGTCTTCCTGTTGCTATCCCTGTCCCTGCCACACCTCACTGTTGGTCATCCCGGAATTCTTTTCTCTCTGCTGGTGACAATGACTGCTTCTTCTCTTTCACCTCCACAAAAAGAACTTTCCTGACCACCCACTTAAAGTAGGATCACCACCCCTCCCCATCCTACAGCTTACTGTCTCAGCCTCATTATGTCTCTTAAAGCCTTTTTTCCATTTCCGTTTTTTTTCTGCTCCTCCACTCGAGTATTGGCTCCATGATTCTGTCTCATTCTCTGCTGTATGCTCACACTGTGCAGCAGTCACTCCGTACATCTTGGCTGAATGAAGAAAAATCTCTTATAGTCGACTGAGCCTTCATATCTTTTATGACAGGCAAAATAAATACTTTATTATTGCTGGCAGGAATGTAAACTGATACTGCTTATCTGAAAGGAAACTTGGAAATGTGTATCAAGACTCTTAAAAATGCTCTCAACTCTCCACTCCATTTGGAGGAATCAGTATAAAATAATCAGAGATGTAGTACAAGATTTAATGACAGGTTCAGCCTTTTAGAAAAAGATGAGTATTCAGACACAAATGAACCACCCAACAGTGGGGATATGATAAAAGTGTTCTTAATACAGAATACTGCACAATCATTAAATCACATCTTCAGTGGTAAATAAAAAGGTGGAATGGAAAACTTTATATTTCAATTTGGTTAAAAATAAACATATGTACAGAAAAGCCACAAAGAAATTACTCTTTTGTTTAGATGTATTGCTAGATAGTGAGATTTAGGGTGATTTTAATTTTCTTTTTATTCTTGGATATTCCAAATTATCTAAGACAAGCTGCAGTTTTATAAACAGAGTAAAACATATATTAGTTATGTTATTAGTTATTAGTTATTGGGGCACCTGGGTGGCTCAGTTGGTTAAGCATAGGTCATGACCCCAGGGTCCTGGGATTGAGACCCACATCAGGCTCCCTGCTCATAGGGGTGCCTACTTCTCTCTCCCACTAACACTGCTCATGCTCTCTCTATAATAAATAAAATCTTTTTAAAAAATTACAAAATATAAAAACAGATTCAATAAATCCAGCTTCATGCTTCCCCGAGTTACTGTGCCACACCAATGAAAGTTAACTCTATCGTTTCTAAAGCATATTTAGACCGTCCTTAGTGGGTCAGCGAAGTAGTCCCTCTGAAGAGCAAAATAAGACAAAACAAAACAATTCTTTGATATGGGACTTTATTGCCTTATTCTGTCTACCACTTAGCAAAGCTACTTGATATATGAGTCTCATTTCTGGGATTCCTTAAATTAGTTATGTTTGTAATATTTGAGATCAACTTTTTGTAAGAGTGCATATGTGTAATATGAGAGTTTTTCCAGACAGGACTCCTTCTGTGAAGAGACTTCTAGTTCAAATGTTACTCCTTTCAACCTCAAGTTAAAATCCCTTAGAGGTTTGTGTTGTATTTATAAAAGCCTTCTCTGGCTGGCTCTGGCAGGACCGAGAGCTGCCAACCGTCACAGCCAGGAGCACTCAGACAGTCTGGCAAGAAACAAAGTGAGGACAAATTATTCTTAGTTGAAGTTTAGAAAGCATTAGCTGCCTTGTCAAGACTGGAATGAGAAGCCCATGATGTTGCTGCCTGAAAAGTGTTTCCAGTTCACTGCTACTACTGATGTGAGATTAGCCCAGTGATAATTGTGGTTGAAAACAGAGATGAAAGACCTTGAGGACACCAACATCGTTCACTTATATATACACATACAATACACACTGTACATTGTAATCTAGTCACAAAAAGTTACAACCGTGGCCCCTGACCTCTTCATGCTTCTCAGTGTGACCCCTGAGAAAATGCCACAGAAGTGTGGCTCTGTGTCTCCCTCTTCCTGTCCCAGAGACACCAGCCTAGAGACATCAGCAGCAGAATGTCCTTGTCTAAATGAGTAATGGAGGAAAAGTGATAGGGTAGGCCGGGGAGTGGGAAAGTTTAACAAAATTGCAATTTTCAGGTTCTGCCAGGTCAAGTGCTGTGAAAACTGCTTTCCCCAGTGCTGCTGATGAAAGGTATATCCTCCCCCTGAAATCTTAACTTTAAAATGTAGGTAAATCAGACTCAGGATACAGAGCAGGGATGTTCGTTGAGGGGAGCTCAGAAGGTAAATCCTGTATTTTTAGACCTTCCATAGAAAAGCAAAATGATGAGACAAAAAAAAAAAAAATTGAAATCACATCTCATTTTTTTGTGCCCTATGCTCTGCATTCTAGAAAAACTCAAATTAATTAAAATACAACAATTAGACTGGGTTTTATAAAACATCTTTTACTTAAAAATGAGGCCTCCTGGGGGCTGTCAACATGGATGTACGTGTCACACATGAATAAAGTGAAGTTAAAGCATGAAACAACTGTATAAAATTAATGCCAGAGAGTGCTTCGCAACCGTTTTACGTGAAATAAATACTACTATTTTAAACCCCAGTGCTTCCCTATTGAGGCTGAATCATGGTAAATGAAAACCTCTTTGGGTTGGGAGAGCATCTGGAGCTGGGATGTGCAAAATGGACATGGAGCTCAGTTTTGGAGTTGGTGGTAGAGGTGGAGGGCAACGTGGGAGGGAAGAGTCCAGCTGGGAGGAGGGAAGAGTCCAGCTGGGAGGAGGGAGGAAGCCAGCTGGGAGGAGGGAGGAAGCCAGCTGGGAAGACGGAAGAGTCCAGCTGGGAGGAGGGAGGAGGCCAGCTGGGAGGAGGGAGGGCCCCAAAGGACTGGTGAGGTGTAATGTGTGGGGTGGTGTGGGATAAGCAGGGATGCAGCTGGGTGACTGGGACAGTTAAGAAGGACGTCTGGGAATCAAAACTGAGGTTGCCCATGTTGCTGTGATGTAAATCTGCCAGCACTTCCACCTTTTGCAAACCTTCAGCTAATTAATCTTTTTTAAGCAAGCTGACTATGAAATTAAAAACTCTCTGGAATTTGTTAACTGTTTCTTTCGCTGTGCAAAAGCTTTTGATCTTGATGAAGTCCCATTCAGAGAATCTAGGGAGGTCACTGGACTTTTAGTTGGGTATGGAATGGAGGTTTAAGCAATCTTATCTAGCAGGAATATCTGAACAGGTGACTGGATTACCCCAGACTATTTAACGTGAGTGAACTTTATATATATATCAACATGTCATTCTTCCCTTGAAGTTCACCTATATTTGAATAGGGAGATGGGTATAGAGAGGCAAATCATATATAAACAGTTGAATCTCTGTTTGAAAGTACAAAACCTCAGTAAGTATCTTTCATACTATTTTCTGCCTTCTCTTTCTGCATTTTGGTAAGTTGCTACTGCAGTGGTCTTCCAGATGCAGCCAGAAGATGAAGAACACTGGGAGGCTTGGGAAGTAGGGTGGTCTCAATAATACATGTTCTTATCCCACCAGCCTGCAGAGGTAGAAAAAAGTTAATGAGAAATTGGGAGTCTGTTGAAGTAGATAAGCAAAGCCTTAAAAATCCTATTACTACTTACTTCCTGGGTAGAGTCTGATGAAAAGTTTTCGCACCTCATCATACACCCAAATCAGAATGGCAAATGGCACAGCCACAAACCAATACTGAGGCCTGGAAGCAGAAGGGAGGAAGGTAAGTCTGAATGTATCCAAAGAAAGGGCCAAGCACCCTGTCAGTGGGCAGAGGGCTTCTTGTTTATTTTTCTGCCCTACTGGAAAGAACAACACATCCATTGGGTCATACAACATAAAACTGGCAAGCTTCTTACTTAAACTGGGCTGTGACTGGTAGAAGCAATATACGCCTCTGAAGTGGCCTACTGGAGGTAGGTAGAGATGGGATGGTGTTAGAAAACCCATTGCTCTTCTGGGAAAACTCACAGGTCAAAATCTCTGACTAAAATAGAACCGATTTGGTTTTATCTCATTTGAAAGCCTGAGGGAACCCACTGGAATCCTAATATTTACTTGGGCTGTGACAGCTCAGACAGGGCTGGCTCTTTCCTGTCTACTATTTAAGGGGAACTCACCGGAGCATCGTGAAACTCAGGGCCGTGACACTTCCAAGCCCATAGGAGAGGATTAACGCGATGATAATCTGTGAGGCAATCCCCACCCAGATGACTTTATTTCTACAAGAAACATAAAAGACAAACAGATTCTGAATTCACATGGCCACAGGACCACACATGCAGGGGAGTCAAGGCCTCATGTATTATAGGCCCAACCCTCATCATTACTGCATCAAATTCCCAAGGCTGAACTACCAGGTTGGGTGTGGGCAGTACCTGAAGAGACCCTGCTGGAAGATGGAGTTTCTCCTGGTTTTCCTGATGATTAGATCTGCTATTTGTTGGACCATGATGCCAACAAAGAAAGCCGTATAGCCCATCCATTCTAAGTATTTCCTCTGGTACCATGTCTGTCAATGGACAAAAAGGAAGACTGTGAAACCCCAGAGGGAAAACTTCAGGAATATTTCAATGTAGTTCTGTGAAGTTTTACTCTCTTCCCACCTCACCAAGATTGACAGAGGATCACCTCCTTGTGTTTGGAAAGAAACTTTTTTTTCTTTATTCAGTTGAGTAGTGAAGACGCTAACTTAATTGATTTGGCCCTACTATGGGTATTGTTGGACCTGTCACTCATCCATACCAACTGCAAAGCCAATGTAAGAAAGTGAGCTCAAGGTATCTAATTCGAGAGAGGAGGCTGAGTTCTGGCAAAGGCCAAACCAATGTAACAAAGCGGCCCATAAGCCCTATTAACTAAGAAAACTTCCACCTTCTCTGTCTCATTAAGGCTGTCCAGGGAAATGAAAGCTCTGCATCAGTCTGGGCAAGGCAGTGAGAGGAGGGGAGTAGCAGGACTTTGAAGGCAGAGTCTCCTTCTCTTACCCACTGTTGTCCATAGCTGTCTTCCAAGTCATTCACATTGCTATCTTCCCATTGCACCCGGACGTTAACGAGAATGCTGGGTTTAAAGCCCTCCTGTGCATACACAGTGAAATATACAACAAAAGCTCCCACAGCTTGCATGAGGCCTGAAAGCACAAAAGAGATAAGGACAGAGGTTCTATACGACTTCAAAATCGCGCCTGTGCTCACTTTCCTTTTGGTTCCTCCCATCCCATCCCAACCCTGCCCCCAAGGAAAAACAGTTTCTGACTGTGACTGGAATGAATTCTCGGGGTGGTCATTTATCTGACAGGTTAGCAATGGCTTCATCGTACCAATGTGCAGGTAAGAGTATATGGCAAGTTGCTGGTTCACCAGTCTGTCCTTCTTCTTGTGGCGAGGCTTCCTGTTCATAATGTCACTTTCAGCTTTCTCATAAGCCAAGGCAATGGAGGGGATCTGGAGGGGAGACAGTCCGTGAGGCCTAGCCCTGAAACACTGCCGTACCAACAGAGCGATAATGCAGTGGCATAACCATGGGGCCCCAGGGTGGGAGGTGGGGCCAGTAGACTGTGGTGGTGGTAGGGTTATGTAACTGGTCAATCCAGGGTGTAGGCAATGGGGGTTCATTGTTTTTAGAGAATTTAAAAACAGTTTGCTTTAAAAATCAATCTGCTTTTTTATTATCACCATGTGCTGGCCGTTCTAAAGAAGCTAGTTATGAAACATGTTGTTTCCCCCACTGGGCAGATTCTTCCTACCATCCTCTCCTCCCTCGGCATGCCACTGGAACACACTGGTTCTCTCACAGGTCCTCCCACCTGGAAGGCTTGTTAAAGGTCAGATCACTGGGCCCCACCTCCCACCTGGGGTCTCTCCCAAGGTCTGAGCCGGAGCCAGAGAATCTGTGTTTCTAACAATTCCCCAGGTGATGCCTGAACCACACTGTGAGAAGCACTGCAGTGGAGAAAAAGAAGTGAATTGAAAGAGCCTGGAAAATGATCTGACTGTAAACCACGAGGACCCCAGTTCCCCTCTAAGCCAAAGATATCTTTTGTCTCTCTGCAATGTGTTGATTGCCTGGGTATTGTATCAAACAAGAGGGTAGGAGGTGGCCATTTGCAGTGACCTCACTGTGAATTCAGCTCGCTCACTGTTGCCTTTTCCCCCCTTTGCTTACATAAACTGGAACCATGTGGGTAACTGTCCTGATACTTTCTTAAATGGATACATACCAGAAGAGGGAAGGGTTTAGGTGATATTACTGTAGGTCAGTGTGAGGCCTGATCACATGTTAATACCTTCTACTTCTAACTGCACGTAGGTGAGGGGCTTCCAGATCACAGATTCTTTGACTTGACAAAGTCAAGTGGGTTATCACATAGGCCATTGGGCCCCTGGTGTTACAGGGGCTATTTGGCGATAGCTCTATCTTCTCAAAGGGGAAGGGAGGCATGTGAGCTGAAACTGACCAATGGCATGTGCTGGCGGGAGGCTTAAGAACTCATGTCTTGAAAAGCTCTTATTGGAAGTGAAGTGGTTTTAACTTCCAAACATTTGACATATCTCTCTAGTCCTTTGCTTTGAAGTCTGGCTGGTGGACCAGGAGAATTGGCATCACTTAAAAGCATGTTAGAAATGCAGAACTTCTGGCCCCATCACATCGAAGTTTGAGTAGCACTGATTTAGTTCATCTCCTCACCCTTGAAGGTAATGGCCCCAAAGTTTACACCTCCTGGGTCAGTCCTCAGAATCTGTCCCCTTTAGTGCTACTTACTATGTCTGTGCCCAAGTCGATGAACAAGATAGTAATGGTGCCAATGGGCAGGGGAAGCCCAACAATGATGTAGATCAGAAAGGGACACAGCTCAGCAATGTTCTTGGTCAGGGTGTAAGCGATAGTCTTCTTTAGGTTGTCAAAGATCAGGCGACCTAGGCAAAGATGTTGCTTTCACAGGACTTGCTTTTGATCCCCCCAGGTGACCCTTGTCTTCCTAAGACCATTTGAGACCGCACTCACCTTCCTCCACCCCTGTGACTATGGATGCAAAGTTGTCATCCAACAAGATCATGTCAGCTGCATTTTTGGCTGCATCAGAACCTGCTATCCCCATGGCAATCCCAATATCTGCCTTCTTCAGAGCTGGAGAGTCATTAACGCCATCTCCTGTCACAGCAACAACTGCATTCTATGGGGACACATGAGAAAATGGGAATCAGCAGATTAAGGGGTCACAGATAGAGAAGATCAACATAGTCTCCCTTTCCTCTGGAGGATGTAGGGCCAACTGGAACTGAGATGAATGGCCTGTTTTGGGGAAAAGATAAAGCCGGGAAATCCCAGAAGCAGGAACAACAAACTCCAAACAAGATGTGTTCCATAATTAAAACCATTGTATGTGGCAGGCTAAAGTGGATCTTTTATATATTGTGTCTTTACATTTTTTCTTCTGTATCTTATATTTTCAAATCTTTCTATATGCACACCCACCACAGGACCAAATGTTTCATTGTCAGAAAGCCCTGTATGCAGGAAGCTCTCAAAGGAGGGTGGAGGGGCAACCCTGAGAGGATAGAAATGTAAGGTTATAAAGATAGGCAAAGAATTGTCTCTCGTGAGGTTTAAGAAGTGTCATCGCCCTGATCTGGGATCCAAATCTCAGCCCCGCGTTTCCCCACAGGACAGTGACAGACCTGAAAGGTTTTCTGGGTGCTGCTGACCACCTACCTGCCTTTGACAGCCCTCCACAATGATCAACTTCTGCTGGGGGGACGTCCGGGCAAAGACGATCTCTGAGTAGTTGGTTAAGAGCTCATCCAGCTGTTCTGGGCTCATGTCCTTCAGCTCCATGCCAGTCACCACTGCAGCTTTAGCGTCCCTAGAAGGGCCAGAAGGAACTGAGTGAGGCCAAAACTTGGATCTTAGGCTGAAACATTGCTCTGGGCAGGAAGTAGGCTGAAGCCTCTTTGACTTCACCTGGAACCCAGTGTCCTTGACACTAATACTTTAGTACTAATACTAATACTTTAGTGAGAAGATAGGGGTGATGAGTTCTGGGAACATTTTGGTCCCCATTTCAAGACAGTAAACTAAGGCGAAACAGGAAGGTCACTTTCTGATATACAATCGGAACAGGCCAAGTAGCCTTTTGCTTGTAGAAATGGGTGGGAACACCTGTGGGGCAATGTTTGACTTAAGGAGTAAAAAGAGGGTAAAAAACCTTCCTGTTCATGTTTTGGGTCCTAGACTTCAGCTTATGTCAAAACACATGGTAACCATTCTTCGTTGTTGCTTATTTCAGATTTATAGTGTCTACAGCACAATGAGCTGTGTAGGTAGAACAACTATTGAGGTCCTCTTTGGGGAAAACTGTCTGCTGCTGATGAAAGTAAGGTTCTAGAAACTATTGATTATGCAGATCTGACTGGGATGTTCCCTGCTAAACCATTTCAGAGGCTTTCCACTGTGCCTAGAGCAGACCCCAGAGTCCCTAACGTGGTCTGCAAGTCCAGCTGCAGCTGCTGCTGTTGGGCCTCACCCTTTGGCTCTCCCCTACAGCCCGTGGGACTCCCAGTCCTGAGTGCCCCACACCCTCCACTGCCCTCAGGCCTTCAAAGGTCTTTCCCCTTTTGCCAGTCATGTGTGTCTCTCACCTCACCTTCCCTTGGCTAACACTCCACATTTTCGTTTTCAAATCTTAGCTTATACACTCTACTCACAAAACACTGCACTCCTTTTTCTTTTGTTTAGAGCTTTTTTTTTTTTTTGAAGATTTTATCTGTCAGAGAGAGAGAGAGGGAGAACACAAGCAGGCAGAGCAGCAGGCAGAGGCGGAGAGAGAGCAGGCTCCCTGCTGAGCAAGGAGCCTGATGCAGGACTCGATCCTGGGACCCTGGGATCATGACCTGAGCCGAAGGCAGCAGCTTAACCAACTGAGCCACCCAGGGGTCCCATGTTTGGAGCTTTTTTAGGTCCATGTCATCTATCCCATCTCCCATTTAGTGAGGTGAGTTGCATGGCATGTGTAATCCTATTATTTTTGGCATTAAGGAGGGCACGTGATGTGATGAGCACTAACGAATCATTGAACATTACATCAAAAACTAATGATGTACTGTATGTTGGCTAATTCAATTTAAATAAATTAAAAAAAAAAACAAGTTAAGAAAAGCTCCAAAAAGCTTTTGTTAATGAATGTTGTTTACACAAAGGAGTGCTGGAATACTCTCAGACTTTCAGGTATTGTTGTGCCCAGAAGCTAGAATTCTGTGTGGTCGTCTTAATTGGTAATTTGTTGCCCTGGTAATAATTTATTAACTGACAGGTCTGTATTCAGAAGAGTATAAATGCTTGGGTAAACCAGAAGAGGTTCACTAAGACTTGAGTCTTTAATCGTCTAAATTGTCAACAGTCCAGGTGACTCTGGACTCCTCCCACTGCTTGAACCCTTGTCCTCTGTGTGTCCTTCACTGTACTTATCACATCAGAAGTAGCTTTTATTTTTCTGTCCCTCTGCCTAGATGGAAAGCTCCCCAAGGGCAGAGGTAGTGTCTGGTCTGTTTGCTACTACAATTCCAGTGTCCAAGACAGTTCCTGGTATATTGTAGGCACTCAAAAATTAATTGCTGAGGGGCACTGAGGTGGCTTAGTTGGTTAAGCATCTGCCTTCAGCTCAGGTCATGAGCCCAGGGTCCTGGGATTGAGCCCCACCTTGGGCTTCCCGCTTAGCAGGGAGTCTGCTTCTTCCTGTCCCTCTGCTTATGCTTGCTCTCCCTCTCTCTCTCAAATAAATAAATAAATGAAATCTTTAAAACAACAACAACAAGAAAAAAATAATTATTGAAAGAAGTAACACATGAATGAATGGATGGACAAATGGACTAAAGGACAGACATGGTTACAAGAATTGGGAGACAGAAGGAAAAACTGAGTCTTTCCTCAGGAAGCTTTCATTCTATTTACTATCAAATAAAAAAGAAAACTGTATGTTCATATAGCTACACATTATGAAGCAACTGAACAAATACTTAAAAGAAGCACTAAGGGCACCAAACACAGAGGGTTCTTAATTTTCCTGGTTATAAAACTGGATCAATGGAAGGTAATGTCATGTACATTTTGTTTGTTTTTCTCACTCTAAATGTGGCACTTAAGTTTTCGGATCTGCTCCATTGGGTTTTTAGGTTTTTAAATTTCACATAAGGAATATATCACAGGTAATTTTCATGATACCAGTGGTACCATGGTACCAGCCTGGCATTACCCTGAGAGAATGTGGGGCAAATAGAGGATTTGCTCCAAACAGCACAGCTCTTTAGAGCCAACAAGGATAAGGAATTGAATAAGAACTTTCATTTCTGCTACACTGGTTCTGTGCTTACCGCTTGTTAACTTGCTCCACAGCAACGTGGAGGCGTTTTGCAATGTCTTCCACTGTCTCACTGTTGGCTGAAATGATACCCACACTCTTGGCAATAGCTTTTGCTGTGATTGGATGATCACCTGTAACCATAATAACCTAGAACACAAACAATGAGAAAGGCGTGTGGACAATGAGAAGCTTGGCTGGCCAGATAGTATCATCGACTCTACCATGACCTGGTAGGGTATTAGTGATTATCGTGGTCTGCCCTTATGGGCAGTTCTTGATCTTTAGATCAAAGACAAAATTGTCTCTGAAGAACACACTGATCTCATTGGCTCTGTCCTTGCTTCTGAGCTTCTTAAATTTCCTTTTCTGACATTAGAGGAGGCCTTTTCCCTTGGATGTTACCTTACTTGTGAAAGGGCTAGTGGACGTGTACTTGAGACAGCTTCATGTTGCTTCAACAGTCTTGCTATTAACATGGTAATTGAATTAATTATTTTGGCTTTGGTAATATGAAGGCAAATGGGTTTTGGAGGCCAAACCTTAAGATTAAGTAATAAAACCTTTTATTGTCTATCATAGTCTAGGACAAGATAAAGTCAACTCATGGTGTTCTCACTGCAGTTACTACTGTGGTTTGTTCCACACAGACACAGTATTTTGCCTTTATTGGACAGTTACTAGAATCTTAGTATAGTCAAAGTAGAGATAAAAAGGGGGGGGATTATGATATTTATCTGAGATTTAAATACTATCTCCTATGACAAATATCCTTAGATAACATAAAAGGAGGACTTCTTAACTCAGGAAAATAACTCCCACCTTGATCCCCGCACTTCGACATTTGGTGACTGCATCAGGTACAGTGGACCGAGGGGGATCAATCATTGATAAGAGCCCCACAAAACAGAGGTTGGACGTGGGAAAGTTCATGGTGTCTACATCAAATGTGTAAGTTTCTGGAAACTCGTCTGCTGGCAGGTAGAGATGACAGAAACCTAGAACACACGAATTTGGGAGTCAATGAAATTAGGTAAGAAATAAAAGGAGGAACATTTTCACACACTCCTTTACGATTTTACTAATACTTGAGAGTAGACTAGAGTTGTTTCATTCTTTCAATTCCAAAATGCAAGCTGTAATTAGGAAGGACATGTATTTTTTTAAAGATTTTATTTATTTACTTGACAGACAGAGATCACAAGTAGGCAGAGAGGGAGGAAGCAAGCAGACTTCTTGCTGACCAGAGAGCCCGATGCAGAGCTTCATCCCAGGACCCCAGGATCATGACCTGAGCCAAAAGCAGAGGCTTTAACCCACTGAGCCACCCAGGAGCCCCTAGGAAGGACATATTTCATTCAAAAGTAATTTACTATGTGCCCACTGGATTTTCTGGTATATCCTAAGGATATAGAAACTAAGAGGGGGTGGCCTTTGCCTCGGAAGATGTCTCAGTTTAGTGTACAGACAGAGACATAAAGAGGTAAAGCATAAAAAAGCACAGAGTACAGTCACCTGGGGAATCAGGAAAGACTTCCCCGAGGAGGTCACACGGGAGTTGACTCTTGAGAAAAAAGTTACAAGTTTTTCAGGGAGAAGGGAAGGTTAGGGACGGGAAGGCCATCTGAGGCAGAGAAAACAGCACATGCTACTATATGAACTGGGGAAAGAATCTGAGACACCAAGGGAAGGGCATGAAGCTTGGTCTTTAATCAAGGAAAGTGTGAGAGAAAGGCCATTAGGAATGGAGAACCTTTTGTTACTCAGAAGGCATCTGCTTCTCACAGGTTAAGGTAGAAGGGATTCCTGTGTCTGGTGGGACCCCCTAAGATCATGTGACTTTCTCATCAGCTTTTATATCAAATTTATTCTCAGCATGCCCCACTGCCTTACACATTTCAGTAAAGCCCAGAGTCTGAGGGGGCCAACACAAGGCTCCTAGAGCGGTTCTTGTCAGATGGGTATCAGTCCTGCTTGAAAACACTAGCTGCTGCTGTGGGCTATTTAAGGCAGGCTTAAAGCATTATCACCTCATTTAATTATTTCATTTGCTTTACAAGCCCAGTGCTCGCTTCGGCAGCACATATGCTTTACAAGCCCAAATATCCTTTAGAAATAAACATTCCACAGATGCCATCTCTATGGGCAAGAACTTTTATGATGTTTAATGAGCCGTATCATCAACTGTGAACTTCTGTTACCTTGAATTCATATTCTGTAGTTCACAGGTGCCATTCTGTCAACCCAGATTCTCCTGACAGAACATACCCCTTACGTCACCACAATCAGGCATCTACCAGTGGCTGTATCTCTGTGGTCCCTCCTCCACCTCCGAGAACCCCTGTCTCTATTACTGGCCGTATTTTCTCCCTAATAAGCAAGTGAGAAACTTCAACATTATGTTTAACTCATTTTTCTCCTCTAACTAGTTGCTAAGTCTTACCTGTTTGTCTCCATGAAGTCTCGTGTTTGACCCTTCCGTCACATTATGAGTGCCTTGCATCAAATTCCTACCCTCTTTTACCTCAATGACGGCTGCCACTTCCTCCTGAGACCCATGCCTCTCCTCTCCCGGCTACTGCCAAGAATTAAACTCTAAGTCTGTTGGGTTCACTCACCACAAAGCCTTTTGTGGCTCTCTGACTGTGGAATGAAACCCTAGTTCCTCACCCACAGAAGGCACTCCATATCATGCCCTCCAATCTATGTTTCCTGCCCATTTCCTAGGAACTATGTCATCTCATCTACCTGCAACACTCCACACAGACTGGCTCGCTCACAATGTGGGCACACACCCCATCCATTTCTAACTCTGTGTTTTGGCCCATGTTGTTCCCTCTACTTCAAATATTTTCCCTCACCTCCCTTCAAGAATTGTTGTGCAAGGCCCAGTTTAAAATATAACTCCTTCCATGAAATCTTCCCAGATATTCTCTATTTGGAAGGAACCCCACCCTCCTCAGTACTACTATTTAATATTTATCATATTCTTCTATGATTCGTGTGGATGCCATAGCTGCTCAGCTAGATAATAAGCCTGTCTCCTCTTATACCCTGACTTGGCATAGAGCCTCACACCCAAAAGGTGACAGGTAAGGGTTCTGTCACCAAGAGCTCACCCAACACACGCTCCCCCAGGCCTCCCAACTCCATGTACGCTGTGTGGAAGGCCTCGGCTGTGTTCTTGTCCAGAGGCTGCTCCTGGCCATTGACCATGATGGTGCTGCACTTCTCTAAGATCCGCTCAGGAGCCCCTTTCATCACCAGGAGGAAGCGCTGGTCATTGGGGTCATCGGTTTTGTGTATGGAGAGCTGGGAGGGAAGGAACTGAGCATGTTAACATATTCCCTGCCATTGGATGATGACACCATCCTTACTCATAAGGGCCTGAAATGGACAATCTCTTCATTAGCAAAGATTAAAGATATCCCTTTCTCTCATGGGCTACTTATCCTTGACATGAAAGGGAGTGTTCACTACAGGCATGTTCTATCCTTTTTATTTTGTGGTCAAGTAGTATGTGGAGATCTAAACTTGATCCAGTTTAGGCGGCCTGAACTTGAATCCAAAGTAAGTAGACCTCATCTTTCAAACAGAAACTCGTTGTTTTAGGGAGGCCGGATGTGGTTGTTGTGCTGCGAAGTCTTATGTATTGAACCAGATCTGGGGTGCCCCTGGGGGTCAGGGGACCATGAGCCACTTTGTCTTGCTTCTTGTCTCTACCTCCCTATCATGGGTAGCAAGCTATTTTGAGCTCAGGCCAGCATGAGGGCAGGAGTTCCTCTGCCTCTTTATCTCCCAATCAATCCAGTTTTACTGCCTGGTAGTGAAAGAAAATGATAGGGGTGGAGGAAGGAGACACCCTCACATACAGGCTTTCAGAACAATTAAGTAACACAATTTTAATATCAAAATCCTCTCACCTACTGATTCTACTTCTAGATGCATCCTAATAAAGTAATTGGAAAAAAAATCTGGAAAAAAAACCCCCTAAAAACTTTATATAAAATGGCTTAGTCTTATGGAAGCTGTTGTTATATACCAGGTACTCGTCTAAACTTTCAAAAGGAATTTCAGAAAGCTGGAGTGTTTGAAAGACAATCAGTAAGTTACTTAAAAAAAAAAAAAATCTACCATTTTGGGTCTATCAGTTGATTCTAAATTCTAGTTCTTAGCCTTCTGGATACCAGAGCAGAGCACAATAAAAAATAAAAAAGTAGAGGGCAAATGTATATATATTTTTTAATAGCCAAGGAAACCCATTAAAAAAACCCTCTACTATCTAACCAAACCAAACCCAAACCTCCCATCTATTATCACTATCATTTCCTCAAAGATAGGATATTTTAACATTTAAAAAATAAAACAATAAACACTTTCATAGTGTGTACTTTTGTAAGTGCTTCACACATTGACTCATTTAATTCTTGAAACTAAGGCTGTGAGTACTATTATCATCACCTTTTACAAGGAAGGAAACTGAGGCACCAAGGGGTTAACTGGCACAAGAAAGGTCATGCCCTAATAAATGGCTGAGCTGGGATTTGAATTCAGACTAGCAGGCTCCAGAGTCCCCATCTTAATCAAGTAGCATATAAAGGATAATCTTTTAAATTAAATACATTCATCCTTATATAAAACTTCATAAAACACCGTCCTAATTTTCCAGTTTGCCACAAACTATTGGAAATGTTTTTATGGGCTTGGAGAATTGCTATTCTAAAATCAGTAAGACACAGATTTTCTACTTTGTTTCCTTTAGTTGAATGATACCCCAGAGACCTTCTAAGGTCACAACATAGAAGACTCTTTTCTGAGTGTTGCTCATGTGTAGATATAAAATGGCACTAAAGGCCTCCAAAAAGGCTCTTTGACCTCTTCTGCAGGAACCCATAGAGGTCCTCCTATCTATCAGACTATCAGAGTAGTCCTAACTCTGGGTAGCCTACTTTCCCCTTCAACATTTAGTACATGAGGCCTCTTGGAATCTGCTTTTTCTCATTTCTCACATGATGAGAAAATTCTTTACTAGAGTAGATGGAGCCCCAGCATGATTCTGAGTCTTATCCCTGATTAGAAGACCATTCAATTATGGCTCTGGCCCTTATTAGCTGTGCGACAATGCTCTGTACCTCAGTTTCCTCATTCCCAATCTTATGGAGTTGAGAGAATTGAGAGATTGAATACATGAAGAAATTAGCATATAATAACTATCATTACTATTGTTATATTAGGATCATTACTCATTCTATTTTCCTTTATGTTTTGAACAAGAGATCTGATTTACTGGCTTTAATATTTTACTTCATACATTTTTTAGTTGTCTATTTGGCTAACTACAATTCTTCTTTGGCTGGTTATCCACAAAGATGTTTGCAACACAGTTATTTCCCAATCCTAAATGCCGTCCAAACAAAATGTGTGGGTAAACACCAGAAACTTTTACACAAACATGTTTATCTTATTTATATACTTTCCTGTTATGTCAAGATCAAGTCACAAGGGCCTGCTCTCAGCTTTGGTCTATGGAAGTCCCACCTGCAGCAGTAAACCAGGCTACAAACTGTCATTTGTCCCATTCTGAGGAGGATGTAGCTAGCTGACCATTGGCTAGTCTGGAATGAGTGAACACAGATAGGCAATGATAGCCATTTTCTTCCTGAGCAATGGGTAGAAAGGAGGTCCCTGTCAACTGCATATGGGGCAGAACTGGAAAGCAGCACGGCTGGTAACAGTCATCTGAGAGACTATTCTTGGTCTTCACAAAGGGCAAGGTTTACTCACAAGGCCCAAGCTAGACTGTCTGCTTCTGTGTTGTGGTAGACAAAGCATAGCCTTGGGAGTTGAAAAGACATGTGAAAATTGGTGATGCCACTTAGATGCTTGGGAACTCTGCTCACATCAACATTTTCTAAGGGTCTGTTTCCTCACCTAGAAATTGAGATCATTTACTCCCACCTCAGACTTATCGTGAGGATTAAATGAGAGAATGTATGTAACGTGCCAGATACAGACTAAGGGAGCATTAAAGGTTAGTTCTCCCCATTCCCCCACTTTTCATTTATCCTTTAGGTTGTGGCCTTTGCCCCTCACCTGTGCAAACGGTACCTGGTGGCGGCGGGGGTGGCATGTGTGTGGGAGTGTGGGAGGGATGTAATGTAGATCGATCATTCACAGGAACATCCAGGCCCTGAGAAGATCTTCACTTTTCTTTTTTCTCTACCTATTTCTGGCAAAGGAAAGAGGCCAGCAAGGGAAACCTATTCTGGGCATACCAGATTCCCAGGACCTGTATCCCTGAAGGCTACTTTTGAAGTCAAATATCATTCAAAATGCACACTAACCAGAGGACACTTACAGGTAGAAATGCCATTCTTGTGATAATAAAGATTCAGTTGTGAGAAAAAACTCACCTGAAATTTGTTGGTTGAGTTAAAAGGGATTTCAGCTACTTTGTGGTTTCTTTTTCTAATTTCCATCACATCACCTAAAATGACCTCTGAGAACTTCAAAAGAGCGGTTTCGGAGGCATCCCCAACCACAACTCTCTGAGAATCAAGAGATAACAAATATTTGTAGCACATAATTTTTTTTTTTAACATAATCTGGTTCTTTTGTGATAATTTTAAATGAGCCAGCAGATGGCCTAAGCTCAGTATCTAACAAACGACAGCACCACAACGAGCCACTGACCGAACCGTGCTGGAGATGTTAAACTGGATGGCGGGGCTTACTGGCGTTAGGGTAATTCGAAACAGTCTGAGCTCTGCGAGACCTGGAGGGCTGCATGAAAGAACCTGCTATGAACTAGTCTTGAAAGATGGATGGATAACTGACAGAAAGGAAAAGAAAGCCTTCTGGAAATCAGAATGCCATGAACGAAGGCATGAAGTGGAAGAGTTCCACTGTAAGTGCTGGACATCCAGGTGGAAACGGGGGAGCAGAGATAGAGAGGGCCTTGAAAGTCAGGCAAGGTCCAAAGCTCAAGCTGCAGAAAACAGATGCATGGAAAGTTTTTGAGCAAAGTGAAGTGAAGCGGTCCATCTAAAGAAGTATTTAAGGAAAATTCCTGGTATGCAAGGAAGACTGGGGGGAGGGATAAACTGCAATCATGAAGGCCAATCAAGAGGTTGGTATAATTAATTAGAGGTGAAGTACTGGCAATAACAGAAAAGTAAAATTATATATTTATTTGAAGCAAGAATCATAGGACCTGGTGATTCACTAGATATTAGGAATGAAGAAAGTTAAAGATGACTTCCAAAAGTTTTGGACTGGATAGTAACTTAAAATGGTTATGCCACAGAAAAATAGAAAAGGGACAAAATAATAATTTAGAACCAGGCGGGGTGCAAGTGGAAGGTGGCATGTATAAATTGTTGAAAGCCTAACATGGCAAAACTTTCAAGTGGAAACACACAGCTAACTGGAGATCTATGGAGTCTGGGTGAAAAATCAGAATTGGAGATAAGGATTTGAAAGCTACGGACAGAGAAATCATGGGCCAGGAAGAGAACTGATGAGCTGACAAAGAAAGAAAACCAACCAAACAAAAAGTCTAAGAAAAAGGAAGAGTCAGTGAAGAAACAGATGGCAAATAGAAAATCCAGGAGAAGATAGACTCAGTGGCTGACTCAGAAGGAAAGGGGAGGGGGAGAGGAGAGAAGAAGGGGAGGAGGAAGGGAGAGAAAGAAGAGAAGTCTGTCTTTGTATATTCTAACAGTCCAGGGCCCTTTAGCATTGCATCTGCTGCCAGGAGGAATATGTTCTAAGGTCAATCCTTCTATTTCCTTCCAATTATATTTTAAACTTCAGAGAATGGCATTTATGTAATAAAGAAACTTTGATTATATCTACTTAGTTTGTAAAGGAAAGTAACTTAAAGGTACATTCATTTTCAGGAATGAGAATTTTCAATAGACCTAAATCAATGTTCTGAGGACATTCATACATCTCTGATTTCTCAAAGCAAATTAGGGTAAAGAAAATTTTCTGCAGGTCTTGTGAGTCAGACTTGCTATTACTAGTACAGACTTTACTCAGTGGGAGAGATTTAAATCAAGTGCCAAATCAAAACAGAGAAAATGACTTCAAACGGGCTGTGATTTAAGACTGAGTGATACTGAAGCTTTACCTTCATGATGGGGACATTTTCTTGTCCTGGACTGAACTCAGCTCTGTTACACAATGTTATTATCTTTGATAAGGAGGCCCAGGTTCCAGAGCTTTGATCAAAGACTTGGTCTGGAAAATAGAACAGTGGATGCTGTGGGTGCTGGACCTAATATCCGTACTATTCAACCAACCAATTCTCTGAGTCTGCGCACTGATGCTGCCGTGTTCTGTTCAGCCCCCTCTGCTGGAGTCCGCAGCTTCAGGCCACACTGAATGTTCCAGAAGACTTACTTGAATGGTCTTCACTGGTGTCAGCTATGAAGATCTGATTGTCGAACCACAGATGGGCCACGGTCATCCTGTTCTGGGTCAGAGTCCCAGTCTTGTCTGAGCAAATGATAGAGGTGGAGCCGAGGGTCTCCACTGCTTCCAGGTTCTTCACCAGGCAGTTCTTCTTGGCCATCCGTTTCGCTGTCAGCGACAGAGTCACCTAGACAGGAGAGAGAGAGAGAGATTGAGAGGAAGAAGTTTGGAGAAAAATCATCATTTCGAACTCAATCTCTGTAACATGGAAGCAACTGGAGCAAACTGGTTTCAGGACGGAGGTATTGTTACAGATGTGGCAAAGCTGACCAAGTAGCTGATAAACCACATGAAGTCCTATGTGTACGCCATATTCCTTTTATTAAATGTAGGACGTAAACAATGTGCTTAAGTTCCTCAGTTGTAGAAATTGCCAAAGAGTCTTTTTTCTTTTCAAGAAATGTGAAAATGTAGGGAAGGTGTCAGGCTTCCTGAAAATCTGTAAGTGGTGGTTTGCCTCTGTCTTATCTAGATCTTTTTTTTTTTTTAATCTTATCTAGCTCTTAAGGAGAAAGATAATATGCAATTTGCAGATAGTGCTCCTAAAAACGAAAATATAAAGTTTTCTAGGATAGTGTTAAAAATGTTAAAAATATCACAATTCCATTTGTCTAAGAAACAATCTATTCAGAATGTCCCATGGTGTCCCCTTACAGGGTGTGTCACTCTGAAGATGGAGGAGACTCGCAGTGTATGGTGGGCACACACCCTGCACAGCAGAATGCCGTGTGTTAATAGGGTCAGGGGACAGGCCACTTAGCAGCATGGACTCACAGTGACAGTGGCCAGGAGACCCTCGGGCACATTGGCCACAATGATGCCAATGAGGAAGATGATGGAGTCCAGGACCTGATACTTCAGGGACACTGCGATGATGAAGAAAAGGATGCCAATGGAGACGGCCACTCCTGCCACAATATGAACAAAGTGCTGGATCTCAATGGCAATGGGTGTCTTCTCATTTCCGACTCCTGAAGCCAGTGAGGCGATCTGACCAATGATGGTGCGGTCACCCGTGCTGATGACCATGCCAGTCGCTGTGCCTACAGGTGAAGTAGACATTTTATTCTGGGGATCCTCAACTACGAGGGAACCACAGCCTGCTTACAGTCCTCTCTTTGCTGGTTTACATGATCAATTAGCACACAACATTACAAAGTTCTCTGGGCTCTTCAGTTCCATGTAAGATATGGTAGAGACAAGAGCATAAAGCCTGTAGGGGAGAGGTTATATGGGCGGGGCATGCAGTCGTGGGAACCAGCCAGACTTACCTTCCAGACAAGTTGTAGAATAGAAAGCAATGTTCTTTGTTTCCAGGGGACTATCGTGGGTAAACTCAGAGGAACGGGGCTGGGGTTCAGATTCTCCAGTGAGAGATGAGTTATCTACCTAGAAGAAATTTTGAAAAAAGTTCAAGACTGGGCATCTTGTTCCCTGCCCCAGTAACATTGAGATCTAGAAAGACAACAGAATGGCAACTAGTTATCAGTGTGATCTTTGGGGTGCCCTCTGGTGCTTACCTTACAGCCCTGAACAGACAACAACCTGACGTCTGCAGGGATCCGGTCTCCTCCTCTAATCTCCACTATGTCCCCCACCACTAGCTGCTCTGCCGGGATTGTCTTCTTCTCTGAGTCTCGAATGACAAGAGCTTGCTGCAAAAGAAAACAGAGACAGATACTTCAGATCCTAGAATGATGTCAACTCTCCTCCATCCACCTCTCTCCACTTCTCCAGAATGGAGGCACTGGAAGGCACAGCTGTCAGGATAGCAAAAATGCAACAAAAAACTTTTGCTTGGGGCATGAAGACATTAAGAACTATCTTTTCTTGAGGAGGAACTCTTAGACATATTCTTGGAAACAGAAAATGCTGCTGTGAGCAGATATAACAAACTACCAGCCCAAGCATGACAGAGAGGGACAATTAAGGATGAATGATCTTGGCTAGGATGTCTGGGAAGGACCGTAATGGCTGAGCCAAAGGATTTAATACTCTTGGTTGCATCAGGAAGACTTGAACGGGGTAGAAGGCAGATCTCCCACTTCTTAGCATGGACGAGTCCATGCAGAACTTTCTCTAGCTGGCAGCTCTGTGGGCCAGGGGCAGTGTGGTTTTCCCACTGTGCTGACAGTGGTGTGCGATCTCCCTAGAGGACTCCTAACATGGGGTCCTGTGGGAAGACAGGAGCAGGGGGCCTCCCTTACCAAGAGCAGTTTGGGGCAACCTGCAGAGACTCCAAAATGGGTGCAGAAATGGTTCACCTCCTTGGCTACCGGGGAATACTCCTGAACTTCTACAACTCGGTCTTAGAAGCTCCTGAATTCCTTTTGTTTGAACAGTTCACCAAAGCTCAAGAACAGTAATAGAAGACATGTGATGACTGATGTTTCTGTCTTATTTTGCTCTTGACTAAGCGCTTTCCTGTATCTTACTTCCCTGATGATCTCAAAACTCTGTGCGAAAATGGGGCTTCAGAAAGACTGCCCAAGACTTCTCAGACAGCAAAGGGTAGAGTGCTGACCCTCTGCCTCAGAGGCTCCACTCTCCTCATCTGATGCTTCCTCATCTGAAGTCACATGGAGACCAGGGAGGGATGGCTGCCACTCACCTGCGGGATCATCTTATTGAAGGTGGCCATGATGTTCGTGCTTTTTGCCTCTTGGTAGTAGGCGAAGATCCCTGTTAAAATAACGACCAAGGCAAGCACGCAGCCCAAGTATACCTGGGTAAGAAGAAGCAGCATCAATCAGAAAAACAGGCTTCAGGAATGAGCCAGGTCCTAGAGCTAGAGCTCTCCTTGCAAAGGTGAGAGACATGGCAGTGGTATCCTGGTGTCATTTACAGGTCACAAAATTTACCTGTTTAAAGTGTATAATTCAATGATTTTTGATGAATTTACACAATTTTGCAACAATCACCACAATCCAATTTTAGGACATAGCCATCATCCCAATAAGACCACTACTGCCCAGTGGCAGTCATTCCCCACTGCCACACCCAGCCTTCGCCACCTATGATCTGCTTTCTGTCTCTAGGATGTGCCTATTCTGGACATTTCCTATCAGTGGGGTCATACAGTTTGTGACCTTTTGCATCTGACTTCTTTCTCTTAGCATCATGCAGGCCAATTCAGTGTTTTGGTTTTGGTGTTGTTATGGCAGGCATAGATGCTCCCCATGTTAGAGGGATACAATTAGCTTTGAGGAGAGAGAGACCCAAAATATTTCACATGGATGTAGATCTCCCCCCCCCCCCCCCTTAGGAACTTACAGTGTGTGTGTGTGTGTGTGTCTCTCTCTCTCTCTCTCTCTTTAAAATTCATGTTCATGCTGCCTCTGAGACAGCAGAAAGTCAGCTATAATTTGTATTTTACAGCTGGCAAAATTACTGATTTTCCCAAACCTGCACAGTGATGTATCAGTGTGGACTCCTGACTGCAGCCCACTGCTCTGCCCACTAATGCCCTTACTTTAGAGTTGTTTTTCCATTACTAGTTTAGCAAACCCGGAAGGAGACCTTCCCTTACATTGTCCAGGGATGCGGATGTATTCATGGAATACTGGATCCCATAAGCAATCCAGCACAGGATGGCTCCTATCCACAGAAGAATGGAGAACCCCCCAACCATCTGCTTAAGGAACTTGATGATCTCTGGTGTTTCCTTGGGAGGAGTGAGGGCATTGGGTCCATTCCGAGCCAGGAGTTCAGCAGCTTGGGTGCTGGAGAGACCCTGAGAAAGCCAGACAAAAACAAATAGGAATTAGACATTTCTCTTCCCTCAGATGGATGTCATTCTTCTGCAGGTTGTGGGTAGGAGTTACCATGCCCAAGAAGGGCCTGTGAAAAGTGGATGATGCCTCCCCTTCCCAAACTCTCACTGTTTTAAAAAAGAATATTTAATATTAATGCTTAATATCAGCCTGGCAACGTACTCTGTATATTTGCTTATTTACCCTTCACAATAACCCGCTGAAGAAGGTGCAATTATTATCCTCATTTTACAGATGTGGAATTTGAGGCACACGGAGGTTAAGTCACCCGGCTAGTAAATGGGCTCCAGAGCCACCATATTACACTTTGCTAAGGTCTTTCAGTTTCTTGGAGACTTATCCAGAGACAAGAGTAACATGGCTAAGGAGGATTTGAAATACAAAAGCTAATCACTAAAGTTAAGGGCAATGTGGTAACTATCCACAAAATATTCTCTTTTCTGAACTTCTACATATTGCACTGGCTAATTTTTCATCCTTAAGTCTGGTGTCTTTCTGCTTTTCTCTATATCCACCCCAAGTTCTAAGTTCTTGCTCACCTTAAGAGTTATAAATTCTACCAAACTCAAGCCCACATGTGTAGTCACTTCTTGCCAGAAGCCCTCCCTGGTAAGCCTTCCACAGGTGTACAGAGGGCCCTCCACCCCTCTTAAATCCTGTATTGTGACTCATAAGGTTTTTTTTTCCCCCACAAACTCTCCTTTAAGGAGAAAGTACTGTCATTACTTTTTCTTCCTAATCATGCTGTAAGCTACTTAAAGGACAGCTTAAAGACTATCCATGGGGCGCCTGGGTGGCTCAGTTGGTTAAGCGGCTGCTTTTAGCTCAGGTCATGATCCCAAGATCCTGGGACAGAGTCTAGCATTGGGCTCCTTGCTCAGTGAGGAGCCTGCCTCTCCCCTGCCTGCCGGTCCCCCTGTTTGTGCTCTCTCTCCCTCTCTGACAAATAAATAAAATCTTAAAAAAAAAAAAAGAAAAAAAAAAGACACTATCCTTGTTAATTTTTGTGTCCTTTATACGGTGTCCTGATTGTTCTATAATAGAGGCTCAAATATTTGCTGAATAACTGGATTTGAAGTCATTGACTTGTAGTCAGAATAAAACTCATCTCTGTCATCACTGTCTCCTTCCTACTTTTTCTCTACTCTCTCAGCCCCATGTCTTGCCATGGCTCTCTTGACCACCTGACCAAATCTCCTCCTCCTTCTGCTTCTCTACCTTGGTAACTGGGATCAGGGATTTGTTCAAATACCCCAGGGAAACAAAGTCCTACCTGCTATTTCTCTGAAAAGTCTCTGGAATCTGTCCCCTTCCCTTCCCATCTTACTGCTGCTGCCTCGTTTCAGTTCCTCATTTTATATTCCTGGGTTATTGTCTCATTCTTCTAGAACCTTCCATCTCCCACTTAAAAAAAAAAAAAGTTTATCCACCTACCTACCTGTATCTGTATATATCTTCTACCAGAATTCCCTTTTGAAAGCCAATCTTATTTAAATCACTTCCTTGTTTAGAAATTGTGTGTAACTAATAAAGCCCTTATTCCTTAGTTTAACATGGAAGTGCTTAATGGTTTCACCCAAACTGCCTCTCCACGGTCTCATTTTCTACCCCATTCTCTCCCCTTTCCAAACACATTAGCTCCCAGAAACTCCAGATTGCTCTCCAGATATACTCTGTTCTCCCTGGTCTCCTGGGTAGTCTACTAACTTAAACCCAAATCTTCCTGCTATGTCCTGATTCAAACACTGCACCATCCAGGGAGCCCATTCTGGTTCCTCTGGTCAGAATCTGCCACTCACTCAGCACACCATTTAGACTTCTCTTTACCATCTAAGTTGAACAGACTGGATGTATATAAGAGAGTATCACTCTCTTATATACCTGCCTCCCCTGCTGAACTGCTCAGTCCTTAAGACTGGGATCACCTATCCCTCTTTGGCCCTCTCACTGCTGGTCTTGTGTACTGCACATAGTGGGGCTTTTTGTTGACTTGAACAGATGTATTCAAATCTCCTGATGTCAAGACACCAAAACTTTTGACATCTAATTTGAGTCTGAATTCACACAAGGAAGCAGTCCTTCTGTGGTGGGGGAATTTGCCAGACACCTGAGAGGATACCAGTCTGTCCTGGAGTCATTGTTCCTTCTCAGAGGAAGAGGTGGACAAGCAGGGCTGTAAGCCTGTCACTCTGGATGGTTGCTTTTTAACACTGTTTTTCCCCATTCTTTGATAAGACCTTAAACTTCCTGGACATGGGGATTAAAAGCAACCTCTGACCATGACCATAAGGAAGTGTCCGAGCCTTTCTGGGGATACCACAGCTTTCCTGCAGTTATAATCAAAAGAAATGTTTATAGCCAGGAGTCCAGCTCAGCAGAGGGGCTTGACTCTGGGCTTTGGTTCAGGCACGCCAGCTCTTGAAGTTAACTAGCCCTCTTTTACATGCTGGGCGTGTGCGTGACTGGTATTCCTAAAGTTGCTGCTTCAACCTAAAGATGCCGTCTACTTTTCCATACACCTTAAGCACACGGCTTTAAAGTACAGTCCTTTGCATAGTCCCAGGGCTTTTCTTCCCAACCCCTAATCCCTTGATGACTTACTGTAATGATGTTTGTACCATATTTCTTTTCCAGTTCCTTAATGCTGAGTTTGTGGTCATCCTGAAGTCCATGAAAGGAAGAAGAGAGTGCATTAATAATCCCAAAATACTCAAACCCTAAGCTTTGACCAGCCCATGAAAACTGAGAAGTGCTGATGATAGGAGGAGCCAGGGAGTGAGGGAGAGAATGAGAAAACTCTCTGTGCCAGGTGGTTATTGCATTGAGGGAAAAGAGAGTCTGGATACAGGAGAGGCTTGCCTTCTGATTCACTGGCCAGGGGATTTTCTGGCTATCCCTTGAGTTCAGACTTAGTTTGTCCTTTACCACATATTAACTGTCTTTAGTTTTTATGAACAAAGTATGTCATCTCAGTCTGATCTTCAGCACATGCAAGTCCTAGCATACCTGTCTGCTGTCCGAGTACTGGTAATCTGGGTACTTAGTTCAGTACCTGAGTTCTGGGATTAGTTGAGCAATTAGTGACGAGCAATACCAAACCAGAGCAGACCCATCTGATAACTCCTTACCCATGGAGTCCTCATTGGGCAGGTAGTCTCTGGTAGAAGCAGCAAGCCTTTTCTTAATCAAGTACTTGGGACTCAGAGTTTATTTGGTAGAGAAGCCCTACAGATTTAAATCTGCCAAATAAACACCAGTATGACCCACACTTGCTAATTTTGTTATAGAATCATTAAACTAAAACAGAGTTTTTCAACTTTGGCATTACTGACATTTAGGCCAATAACTATTTGGGGGGGGGGGGACTTCCATCCACTATATGTCACCTACTAGCACACCTTCCCTGGAGTAGTGATAACAGAAATGTCTCCAGACCTCACTAAATGTCTCATGGGGGGGCAAATTCCTCCTATCCTGTCCCTTGAGAGCCACTGGGCTACAGGATTAGAAGCCTTTTCCTGTCTCAGAAAACCTAGGGGCAAGTAAGCCTTCTTAAGCCCACCTAGACAACCTAGCACTCAGGATTCTTTTAAGTTTTGTTTTTTTTTTAAGATTTTATTTATTTATTTGACAGACAGAGATCATAAGTAGGCAAAGAGGCAGGCAGAGAGCAAGAGGAGGAAGCAGGCTCCCTGCTGAGCAGAGAGCCCGATGCGGGACTCAATCCCAGGACCCTGGGATCATGACCTGAGCTGAAGGCAGCGGCTTAACCCACTGAGCCACCCAGGCGCCCAGATTCTTTTAAGTTTTGATCATCTGAAACAAAGATTTATACTGTGATGGATACTAGAATTATCTCTTTTCTTAAGTATATGGAAAAAAAGGTTACCTGTTAAGAGATTGGATTTTCTGGGGCACCTGGGTGGCTCAGTGGGTTATAGCCTCTGCCTTCGGCTCAGGTCATGATCCCAGGGTCCTGGGATGGAGCCCTGCATTGGGCTCTCTGCTCAGCAGGGAGCCCGCTTCCCTTCCTCTCTCTGCCTGCCTCTCTGCCTACTTGTGATCTCTGTCAAATGAATAAATAAAATCTTTAAAAAAAAAGAGAGATTGGATTTTCCAATTAAAAAATTATTTTGTCCTTTCCTCCGCTAGATTTTGCTTTATTCTTTTAGTCATTGTACCAATATTGATTGAAAGATATTGCTGAGGATTCAAAGGACTAAGACACAGTTTACAAAACTGTGTGCCAAATTCTGGGCAGATACAAGTAACAGGTGATTAGAGCCACTGATTGCATGGATGTATCTCATAGTTTAAGGGGCCTGTACAGTGAGGCAGAATAAGGCAGAATATTTCCTTCTTTAGTCTTGGCTTTGGGGACGAGCACATGAGGGAGGCAGGGTGGGTGCCTGTGGCGCACTCTGCTGGCCAGCACTAGAATAGCTCAGGGCATCATCCTGTGTCTCTGACTTCTGTCAGGTCATTGCCCGCCTGTTCATTTGGCAGCCAGGGATACTTTCGTTCTTGTCAAGGATCTAATGTGCCAGAGGGCATCCCAGTACATGGTCACAGATTAAATTATAAGATTCTTGTGAGAATGTTGGGAAATAAGAAGGAAAGATTTTCCTCTCTCGGCCTGGAAGCAGGGGAATACTAGTTAACACTACAAAAATTATCTTTCTATATTATACATCTTCACAAAATGCTCAAAGAAGGGAGATTCTCTTCATAATAAACAGGCATACGATAGAATGGATATATATTCATGTTATAAGTGGCAATTTTATGGAAGACTACATATGTCTTCAATCCTGAATGCTAGAGACACATAGGAAATAAGAATGACTATTATCTGGTGCTGTGCTAAGACTTTCTCCTTCTTTATTTCATTTAACCTTTTTAACAACTCCAACAGGTAGGCACTTTTTTTTTTTTTAATTCCTATTTTTCAAAATAGGAAGTGAATGTCAATCAAACTGGGATCTGAATTCAGGTGAGTCCAATTTCAGGGCTGTGTTCTTAAATGTCTGTCAAAACATGCATGGGCAAATACCTAGTGGTGTGTTGCTAAATGTTTAACAAGCTCTCCAGGAATAATAAATAAAAAACTCTGACTTGTATTTACTGATTTTTCACTATAACCAAGTTCAAAGATGCTAACCCAATGTCGACCAACTTGCCAAATACCTGAAAATGTAACAATGGGCTTTCTGGCCCACATCAACTCACACCACTACTGTTGGCGCCAACAGTAAGTTTTCAAGTCTGCGATGAACTGAAGGAACAATCTAGTAAAACTTCAGGCTTGCTGTAGGAGTTTCCCCCTTGACATTCCTGACACGTAACCTGTCACATTTCAATTCTGAGGCAGATCTTGCCCATGGTGGCCAGCTTTAACAACTCCAAAGTTCTTCCTTCGCAGGAATAACATTGCGCTTCCATAAATTACAAAATTACTGATTATAAATAATAACTTAATTATGAATTGCATAAATTAAAAATATTCTTACTCTTTTCTCACTTTTTCCCCTCACCCATGCAAATTGTTTCTTTCCCATTTTACATTAAGAAAATGGAGCTTTACGAAAGCTAGGTAGTTTGCTCCCTGTTACCAATCGCTTAAGTGGAACTTAACTGAGCCCAGGGTTCTCTGAATCCAAGCGCAATATACTTTTACCAGTGAAATTATTCTATTTCATGGGGCATACGTAATAAAAAACCTAGCAAGGTTAGTAGTTTTGTTTTCCTCCTTCAGGGTTCCAGCTCCGGTAGTTTTACCTTATCAGCTTAAAAACTGGCAGTTGGTTACAGCTATCTCAATGAAGCAGCCAGGAAGGAGGGCGGTCTGGGCTGTGCCTGTGGGGACTGGAATCAAAGGCGCTTCCCTCAGAGTTCTAGCTGGGAGTGCCTACCACCAGAATGCAGGAATCCTGCAGAAGCCCTGACCCCCAGGGCAGATATTATCACACCATTTATTTTAAACAAGGAAACAAATCTCAGGCAGATTTTCAAATCCTTGAAACTGATCCTTCTTTTGTTAAGAAGTAGGCTATAGGGGCATGTTCTCAAGGGGAAAGGGCAGAACTCAGTGGACCCCTTTGGCTTAAGGACCAAATCAACTGACCAGATCCAGTTCTTTCCTAAGCTCCTCCTTATGGTGATTCTTTCTGGGTTCGAAGCAGTTCTTCAAGCCTCTGTACTTCTCCTTGCCATTCGCCTTGTCTGTTTGTTCGATGTCTTTGGTTCCACTGAGCTCCACAGAGTAAATTTCTAGTGTTTTCTGAAAGTAAAGCAGAAATACAATATTGGTCCAAGATGGGTTTTCTGAAGAGGTGTCGAGCGCTTCTCTTTGTGGGTCAGGGACCTACAGGGACGGGAGCCCCCTTCACTCTCTCCTTTAGAGAGAGTAAGGCGCACGGTGTGGAGAGTTTCTCTCTCCCGCACCTTCAAACTCCCAGGCCCTTTCTCTCCTTTCTTCTCCAGTGTAGAGGATAGATGGCAAAGCCCTGCCGGCATCTCCTCAGGGTGACTCAGGGTGGGAAGTTACTTCCTCCAACTCGAGATAAGACCCCTCCAGCCCCCAGGATCTCCCTAGTAACTTGCTCCCAACAGGGCACACCGGCCTGTGTCCCGCTTCTCGGGTGGGGCGATGCCCACTGAATCTCAGTCCTGGGCAGGGCGGGCTTTACAGACCGCAGCGCAGCCGTGTAACCCCCAGCCTGGCGACACCCGCCACATCGGAGACGTCCAAGGACCCCTGGGGTCCCTTCCCTGAGCATATGGATTTGGGTCTTCCCCCCGGTCAGCTCCGGGCATGGAGAGGAGCCGTGCAGCGGGCAGGAGCGCAGAATAAAGATGGCCAGTCCTTCCTCTTTCCCCTCGTCTTCCACCCCCTCTAGACGGGTCTCGGGCCGGCGCCGGGGGCCTGCACGCACCTTAGTCATGGCGAAGGTGGTGGCGCCGCCGGCGGTCGGGCTTGGGGTCCGGGCTCCGGCGGTGGCGGCGCGCGCAGGGCGGGCGTCCCGTCGGGCGGCGGTGGCGAGAGACCCACGCGCACCTCCTGCGGCCGGACGCCAGCCGCTGCCGCGGGGGAGGCGGTGTCCGCCTTAAATGCCGCCTGCCCCGCCCACGTACCTGCCTGCGAGCAGCTTGCCCGGCCTCAGGACGCCGCGGGAGGCGGGAGTCCTGCAGGCGCGGACCCGGGCGCGGAACCCCGCGGCCCGGCTCCATCCAGGGAGCCGGGCGGGACGCGGACCTCGGCCAGGGGCGTGGGGTACCAGGGGCAGCGCCTCCGACGCCCGCACGCCCTCATACCCTCTTTGGTGCGACCCTCACCCACTTTGCTTTTAAAATTTTCTTGCTAATGGGGCGCCTGGGTGGCTCAGTGGATTAAGCCGCTGCCTTCGGCTCAGGTCATGATGTCAGGGTCCTGGGATCGAGCCCCGCATCGGGCTCTCTGCTTAGCGGGGAGCCTGCTTCCTCCTCTCTCTCTGTCAAATAAACAAGTAAAATCGTAAAAAAAATTTTGTTTTTCTTGCTAATAAAGGAATTCGTAAAAATACCTAAACAGAGCGGAAGAATTGCTGCTTCTAGCCCAGCTGCTCTCTAGGGTGTCGTGACTATGAAAGGCCACCTTATTAGGTGGATTTCCAAGGAGAATGGATCTCCACAGGCCGGTGTGGTGTCAGAGTGAATTTGGGAATTACTGAGAGAGCTCCGAGGAGTAGCTGAATTACCGTGCAGGATCTGATGAAAATCGGAGTTCTGAAACAGCTGTGGAGGGAGAGAGTGGAGAGGAGACATGGGAGAAACTGTGCGGTCAGAGGACTCCGAAATGAGGCTGCCTCCTGGGCAGAACTAAAGCTGTAGGCTGGGGTCGGGTAAACACGCTCATCCCCTAAACGGGATGGACATCTCCTCCTGCCAAGGCTATAAACGCCTTCTTTCCTTTCTTCTTGCCTTCCTTCTTCCACCCTTCCTTTCTTCTTTTCTTTCCAGAATGAGAGAATTTGAAGTTAGACGATCCTCCCCCACCCCGCCCCGCGCCCCCCTCCCCCACCACACACACACACACACCCCCACTGTGGGGTTGGACAACACCAATGTGTTACTCCTTAATTAAATGATAAGGGACAGGGGCGCCTGGGTGGCTCAGTGGGTTAAGCCGCTGCCTTTAGCTCAGGTCACGATCTCAGGGTCCTCGGATCGAGTCCCGCATCGGGATCTCTGCTCAGCAGGGAGCCTGCTTCCTCCTCTCTCTCTGCCTGTCTCTCTGCCTACTTGTGCTCTCTCTCTGTCAAATAAATAAATAAAATCTTTAAAAAAAACATATAAATGATAAGGGACAGGAAAATTCCGAGTGACATCTGTTTTGCAGATACAGATCACAGGTTCTCTGGAGTTGGAGGGCACGTTAAATTCTAGTTCAAACTCAAGCAACAACGGAGCCCTGGCTAAGTCTGGGTTGTGTTCTCCCCCTTTTCTTCTCTCCTGGAGAATGCTCTTCAAAGGAAAAATTCTAAGACAGGGCTAAGGAGAAAGAAAATTTGTATGCAACTGATGTTCCCACCATCTGCTGGAAATCCAAGAGAAGGGATTTTGCAGGTACAAGTGGTTGCTTGCTCACCTTCCCCTCTTCCAGCTCCTGCTCAACCTTTTAGGACAGAGAGAGAATAGAAAAGCAGGATGGCTTAGAGAACTCATGTGGAGTTCAAGCTTCAAAAGCAAACTCAGATTCACACTTAATTAGGGGAATAGGGAGAGGGATGGGCTAATGGAGAGATGACAGCAGATTTGAAAATCAGCAGAGCCTAACAACTCCTCCTAGAAAGGATTGCTGTTTAGTCTTGTCCGTGTCAAGTTTGGAGAAGTGTTATTTACTACCAAATTGGACAAAAGTGACATTGTCAGATACTCTAGCACCTCTGTGGTCCTGCAGAGCTCCTGATTCCTGCCGGGGGCCAGCTTTGGCCACTACTGCTGTGGTCCACATGGCAGCTTCTGATGCCATCAGGTCTCCTGGACTGTGATTTCTACCACAGAGGACAAATGGGGCCACTCTACACACACCCACCCTAACTCCAGTTACTGCTTTGCTATTGCTGGTCATCTTGCCCCAGAGTCCAGACATCCCAATATTTCTTGAGGAGAACATCCTCTAGGTATCTGTGAGGCAGGTACCTGGAATAGTCCTCAACTGATAGAACTATGGACTGAATTTCCGCTTGGAAACAGACTCACTCACCTCTTTTTGGCCCCAGGAGCTATCACCCGTCCTGTTCTGGGCAATGTACCCTGAATTTTTCCCAGTTCTGTGACTCTCTTGAACTGGCTATAAAGGCCAGGGTATGACTTGGGACGCTGTCTCAGCCCAAATGCTCGAGTAGCAGCTTCTGCTTAAAGCAGGGTTTTCCTCTCTTTCAAAAAGAGCCTATCCATGCCAAGAATCTCATCTAAGACTGTTCTCGTTGGTAAATATTACATATTTGTGACAGGTTGTTATAATATATGTAACTACTCCTAGCTCATTTAATCAATTAAATGCACACAATATATGTGAAACTGTACTAGACATGGGTGGTGGTGGTGGGAAATAGTACTAAAATTGTGTCATTCTCTGCCCTCAAGAAAGCTACACTTGAGTTGGAGAGGGAGATTTAATGAGTAGACAATAGTAAATCACCCAAGCGAGAAAAGAATTTAGCACTAAATGGTATAGGCTCTAAGTGTTTTAAAAGTTTAAAGGAAAGATGTAGGAGATGGCAAGATTTTTATTTCTTAGAATTAATTTTTCAGGGGCGCCTGGGTGGCTCAGCGGGTTAAAGCCTCTGCCTTCAGCTCAGGTCATGATCCCAGGGTCCTGGGATCAAGCCCCGCATCGGGCTCTCTGCTTAGCGGGGAGCCTGCTTCCTCCTCTCTCTCTCTCTGCCTACTTGTAATCTCTATCTGTCAAATAAATAAATCTAAAAAAAAAAAAAAGAATTAATTTTTCAGATCTTTTTCCCTATCCCTTTCTACTTTCTGTGAGAGGTGGGAGAGAGAAAGAGTGGTAGAGTTAGGGATCATTCTTGCTGCCCTGAAGTGCCCCTCCTGCTGTAGAGTCCTGGATAAAGGGACGTCCACCAGCTGGCCCAAGTGTGAGCGTGAAGATTCAGCAGAAGGGGATCCAGGCGCTAATAGGAAGAGGAAGGTTCACTTCCTGCCTTACATCTGGATCAGCCGGTGCTACTGCTGCCCACTGTCTTCTTCCTCCTGGATTCCTGGCCCACGCACATGGGCAGTCCCCACACACCTGTGTTCCCTCATCATGCCAGGCTATGACTAGGCTGCATTTCTCCACAGACAAGGGCGCCTGGATTGGAGTCACGATGCAAAAACAAAAACAAAACAAAACTTCAGCCAAGCACACCGCTAAGCTGTTTCCTCATTTCGTCATGTACAAGAAACCCTGAAATGGTCATATGAACAACCTGCAGAAGGGAAACCTGCTTTCAGAAATAAGCACCAATACCATGATAATAGTCCTGCCTGAAGCTGTTAAAGACCATGACCAGAGTGGATAGGGGTGATTCCAGAAGTAGATAAAAGGCCTGCATGGGGCTTAGGTGTGGCCCTGCCACAGGGATGTTTTCTTCCCTTCTGAATATAGCTCCCCAAAATGTTAGGTTACTACAATGCTTATTCTCTCTGACTTATTTTTGGGTACTAAGATCCTTTCTCAAAAAATTACTATTTTCCGGGGTGCCTGGGTGGTTCAGTGGGTTAAAGCCTCTGCCTTCAGCTCAGGTCATGATCTCAGGGTCCTGGGACTGAGCCCCACATCGGGCTCTCTGCTCAGCAGGGAGCCTGCTTCCTCCTCTCTCTCTCTTTGCCTGCCTCTCTGCCTACTTGTGACCTCTGTCTGTCAAATAAATAAAATCTTTAAAATTAAAAAAATAAAATACTATTTTCCTTTTAATAGGTGATTGAAAAAAAATTAACTGCATTCTGAAGTTCTTAATTTTTTTTGAATCTTAGGGTGAAACAGATTTTCCCCATTTGAATCACCTTCATCTTTATCATGGAAGTTTTACCATATATATGTGTAATATATATGACATATAACACATTTGACATGAAGGATATTATTCATACAAATATGCTCAGTTAACTTTGCAGAAATTTGCCTCTTCTCATGAGTGAGATGGTACTCTCTTGGTCACCAGCTTCCAAATTCTTCAGAGTTAGAGAGACAAAAGCAGATACTCCAAAATTTATTTATTCTGAAATATTTACTGAGGCCTGTGAAAAATGTGTAAGGCCATAGTAGGTCCCTCCCCTGAAAGAGCTTTCGATTTGGTTGAGGACGTAAGATACATCACTCTGGATTAGAAAATTAATATAAAGACATGTCCAAGGGTGCCTGGGTGGCTCAGTGGGTTAAAGCCTCTGCCTTCAGCTTGGGTCATGATCCCAGGGTCCTGGGATCCAGCCCTGCATCGGCTCTCTGCTCAGCGGGGAGCCTGCTTCCTCCTCTCTCTCTGCCTGCCTCTCTGCCTACCTGTGATCTCTGTCTGTCAAATGAATAAATAAAATCTTTAAAAAAAAAATAAAGACATGTCCAATGCTATACCTGAGGGGACACCTGGGTGGCTCAGTCAGTTAAGCATCTGCCTTCAGCTCAGGTCACAATCCCAGGGTGCTGGGATCGAGTCCAACAGCGGGTTCCCTGCTCAGTGGGGAGCCTGCTTTTCACTCTGCCTGCCACTCCCCCCTGCTTGTGCCCTCTCTCTCCCTGACAAATAAATAAATAAGATCTTAAAAAAAAAAAAAAAAAAAAAAAAAGCTATACCTGGTCCAGCACTGAGTCAGTGGGCAAACACCAGAATTCCAGAGGAGCCAAGGAAGATGTGAGCTCTAGATAGTGAACAATGGGTGATTCTTGAAGAGGGACAAATACAAGTGGATTTTGAAGGCTGTGTAACCTGAGACAACTAGGGAGGTGTAGGGAGATGAATGAGGAGAGAAGGAAAGAGGAAGGTAATGGCCCCTGCAATGACCAAAGGGATGGGAATGAAAATGGCAGCATTCCAGGGAGAGAAAGGAGCCTGGTAGCTGGAGCAGACAGGTTCTTTCAGGGAGTAGCAGAAGGTCCAGCTGTCAAAGTAGGACTCTGTAGGGGTTGGATTTCATCAATATGCCTTAGGGAGCCCTTGAGGATGAGAGTAATCTAATGGAAACAATATTTTGGGAAAGATGAGCAGTTTTAGAGCAAAAACTGGGAGCCCTTCTGACTCTGAAGTTCCTGGGTTTGCAACTGTCTCAGCATGAGTCTTGAACCTTTTTCTCTTTATTCTAGGTCCCTGTCAGTGAGCAGGTTCTAAACAAGGTGTCAAGCTGCTTTTAGCAAATGTGCTTTAGCACCCTGACACCCTAAGCACGTCTAGTCTCTAAGCAACTGTTATTTTAGGCAGAATTTATTTGTTCTATCAAGAGTCTTTGGAATGAAATCAGGGAGAGAGCAAATGGTCATCACACAATCTACATTAGGGAAGCTTATAGGACTCTCCCCTCTCCATCCCCCAATAAATTTATATTTATCCTGTGTTTTCAGGGTGAACTGAGCTGTTCAAAGAGCTGGGGAAGAGGAGCTATGGAATTAAAGGACATCATAGGAGACATAGTCTGTCTTATCCACAGAGATCAGCTTCAATTTAGTAATAATGATGAGCTGCTTCATTCTTTATGATGATCTAAGTTTGTAAAAAAAAAAAAAAAGAAAGAAAGAAAAAGTACAGGTTGACCGTTTTTTCAGTGAAGTCAACACGGCTATTTTCCTCTCCCCCAGCTTTCAGGTCTGATATGTCCCTTGTGAGGTGACAGGTTTGGTGTTGGGGTACATGAAAATGACCATAAAATTATTTGTGGAGTCCATGTCCTCTATAAGCCAGGCACAGATAATAATCACTTTCTTACTTGATTGTCTCTCTCTTTCTCTTTGATGTACTTTATATAATTCTGTGATAACCCAACGTCTTAAGTCAGCATGTCTGGCTCTATGCTCATATCTGTTCTGGGATCAGCATATCAAAATAACAAAAATTTACTGAAGAAACAAAGCAGGGGGAAAAAAAAAAGGAACACAGCCTGAATCCCTGGTCTCATTTACAGCAAGGCCAACTTAGCTCTTGCTGACCCAGAAAGGTGCACAAGAGCGGACCATGCCACAACCCAATGAAGAGTCCAAAGCAGGGCTTGAGACTTTAGGCATCTTGCATGTAAATGATGGGAAATGAAGTGAGTAAAGGAATAAGAAACTGCTTTCAAGGGACAATTAGGAGAAAACTGGCAGATGATTGCCTGCGAATTCTACTGGGAAGTTCTGCTAAGAGGTGAGATGGTAGTGGAAGTTCTGAAGTTTGTCTGCCATCACTCCAGGGAGACAACAAAGGGTCAGCTCTGTTCTGTAAAGTGCATCTGGATACTGGGGGAGACCAGAAGCAAGAAAGGCAAGAGAAAATACTTAGTATATTTATAGGCCATCTTACTGTGGCTGCCAAAGTATCCCCTTAGGAAATAAATCTACTGGCTGCTGAAATGCAATATGTGTTAATTAACATGAGACCAACATGACGATAGCCTGAGAAACAGGCAGAGTCAGAAAAACAGGACAAACTGCATTTTGTTAATTGACAGATGCAATGGTGCAGGGCCTAACTGTCACCAGCTCTAGGGAGAGAAAATTATTTAAAAGGGGTCTTGGTAGGTCTGGTCTAATGGTTCAACTGTCCCAAGGTTCAGCCACTACTACATTTGGGCAGTATCCATCGAAGAGATTTCTTTGACTCTGGACTGATGTTTCTCCTCATCTCACTTTTCCTTCCTGCTTAGAGTTGCCAGATAAAACACAAGGCTCCCATTAGAGTTCCATTTCAGGTAAGCAACAAATCATTTTTTGCATGTCTTAAATATTGCATAGGACATACGTGCTTTCGTTTAGCTGAAATGCAAATTTAACTGGCTATTGTTATTTACAACTCTGGCAATCCTATTCCTTGTAGATGCACTGGGGATCAATCCTTTATTGCTTGTCAGCTGGCACATTTTGGAACACTGGCTTAGGCTCTACTGGTCTTATCACGAGGGCAAACATGAAAATAATAACAGATTCAGATTTTCTCTTTTTGCCAGTCCCTCCCAAGAGCCCACCTGAACCAGATTTGCTTTAAGGCAATTTGAATGAGTGTGGCAGTAAGTTTCTTTTTTCTTTTTAAATCAGGTATCTTTTCAGCCAGAAAATTCTTACAACCATGCAGAAGTCACATTCTTGGGTCTGAGAAGAGCACTACAGGAATTCAGTGCGTTCTCAAAACTAATTTTCACTTTTAAAGGTGACCAACAGGGGGAGCACATTCCAAAACAACACACTGGGCTCAGGCTACCTGGATGAAGCTCAGGGCCACCTGGCAATGCTCAGGCACCAAGAATTTCTAGAATCCCCGCAGGCTTTGCAACTGTGTGCCAAATTTCTGACTGAGCAAAGGACGATTTGGGTAAAACACAAACCCCAAACAAACCAGGAAAAAAACTACCAGTAAAAGAAAAGAAGTAACAATAACAATAAAAAACTCCAATGATAATTAGTGCAAAGAAACAGCAAACTACAAGACTATATGAAAAAACAGGGGTGCCTGGGTGGCTCAGTTGGTTAAATGTCTACCTTTGGCTCAGGTTATGATCCCAGGGTCTTGGGATCGAGCCTCACATCAGGTTTCCCGCTTGGTGGGAAGCCTGCTTTTTCCTCTCCCTCTACCTACTGCTCCCCTGCCCCTTGTGCGCTCTTTGTCAAATAAATAAATAAATAAAATCTTTAAAAAAAAAAAGGAAAAAAGATTATAAGAAAAAACAAATGATGAATGTTTCCCTACTCCTAGGGCTGGATAGGACTTGGAAGCATCATGTTCAATTTCTCAAGACTTAATGAACAAGTGGGCTTGAGAACTATTGGACCAGATCACTGGCCTTCCTGCTCATATCCATGCCTGGACCTCCAGAGAGTGACTTCAGTGGTCTAGTGTGAGCTGTGTCCCCAGGTGCATCTCCTGTGCAATCAAGGTCAAGGGCCCTGAATTAGATGTTCATTAAGATCCCTTCTGACTCTAACACTTTATGGTCTAAGAACCTTGCCTTTATAAGTACTTACATGGCAGTTTTATTGCATTTAATTAAAATGGGTGCCTTGCTACTGTGGCTCAGATCTGTAGGCTAAAGGGCAAATGTCTCATAGCCACCCGTTAACAAAGGGTCACTCTTGTTTCCAGAAAGAAGGGGATGTGGGATTGTGGATGAGTAAGCACAGGCCAGTTATACTATAAGTGTACATTCACCAACAGCCATGAGTGTCCCAGCCATGTGCTGGCTTCCAGTAATGGGTGAATATTGACATCCAAGTAGAGCTTTTCATGAACACGGATGTAGACTCATTCTACAAATAATGTATTGAATTGCGATGACCTCAAAGTAACCACATTTCTAATTATTTCTGTATTTTTAAATGTAACTGATGAACACATTGGGAGTGTGACAGGGCTTTTTAGATTGAGCCTAAATTGTGTCCAACAGTAGGACCTGCCTAGGCATGTCTGGTTAACTGGTGGGGCAGGCCAAAAGGAAGGAGGTTGGGTGGAGGCTTCTCCTTACACGGAAGAAAGAGCAAGGTATGCAAAGGTTGGTACAGTAGGAAAACCTTAGTCACTGGTAGGACAGTACAATGTTTTGTCATTCTAATTTGTCTCTCCACCTAGCTCATGAATGTACCTCTGGACAAAGGAGGAGAGAGGACTAGAGCAAAAGCTCAGATGTCTGTTCCCCACACCTCTGAAACTCTGGGGTTTGACACCTATAAGTTCTGTGTATTCACAGTGGCCAGGCTTCATAAAAACTGAAGTTCAGCAGGAACTTGCAGGAAGTGGTGATGATCCTTGGTGCCTGGTGGATGGGGAGTTAGCAGTGGAGTGTGACAGGGCTAGAGGAGAGGTAGGGAAGGAGGGTGACTTGACCTCTCCCTGTATCCCAAGCCTGTAGGTTCCAGGGTTCTGAATTAACAGAGAGGAATGAGGGCTGACAGAACACAGTTTACATCATAATGCCAGTTTCTAACTCCAAGAGACCCAGTCTGGGACCCAAGTACCTGTGATCTCTTCAGGAAATTTTTCTAGTTCAGTTCAGCAAATGCTAGGCTTTGTCCATTGTTCTCCACTCCTCTGTGAGGAGTTACTCGGTCTTGATGCCATCATCAAGAGTGTGTAAGAGAAGGCTCATCTGCAGTAAGAATAGCATTGCTTCTGTGGTGAGCAAGTGACTGGAAATCCTACTAGTCTAGGAGATTATAGGCTCTTTGAATCTCTAATACCGACTACCTCTTCTCAGAATGCCTATGGAAGCTTATCAGCACCTAGGTGACCTCTTAGAAGCACCTTTCTTCTACTTCTTTCCCTCCCTATGTGGCCAGGAAAGATGAGCTGGGGTTGGGTTTAGAGTAGTCAGATCCTGGGCTGTGTCCTGGAGCCTCTGTTTTCTCAAGGAGCTGGGCCTGACATGGATTGTGAACCAGACCTTCTGCCAGGGGCATTCCTCAGCTCCACTTTAGCAAGCAATGAAAGACATGCCACACAGAAGCAAAAAAAAAAAAAAAAAAAAAAAAGCTGGTCTCAGTTCAATCACTCCATCTTACTTCTGATGCAACCTTTGAGCTCTTAGAATATTCTGACTAAAGGTCTTTGATGGTTGACTCTATGTGTCAACTTGGATAGGCCATGCTAGCCAGTTTTTGGTCAAACACCAGTCTAGATGTTTCTGTGAAAGCATTTTTTTTTTGATGAGATTAACAGTTAAATCAATAGACTTTGAGTAAAATAGATTATCTTCCATAATGCAGATGAGCCTCACCCAATCAGTTGAAGGACTTAAAAGCAAACAGACTGAGGTTTCCCAAGGACAAGGAAATTCTGCCTCCAGACTTCTTTGGACTCATGCTATAGTATCAAGTCTTCCTTGGGTCTCTAGCCTGCTGGCCTGCTTTGTAGATTTTGGACTTGCCAACACTGACAACTTTGTGAGCTAATTCTTTTTTTTCCCTTATCTTTTATTTTTAATTTTTTAAATAAACATATAATGTATTTTTATCCCCAGGGGTACAGGTCTGTGAATCGCCAGGTTTACACACTTCACAGCACTCACCATAGCACATACCCTCCCCAATGTCCATAACCCCACCCGCCTCTCCAAACCCCCCTTCCCCCAGCAACTCTCAATTTTGTGAGATTAAGAGTCATTTATGGTTTGTCTCCCTCCCAATCCCATCTTGTTTCATTTATTCTTCTCCTACCCCCTTAACCCCCCCATGTTGCATCTCCACTTCCTCATATCAGGGAGATCATATGATAGTTGTCTTTCTCCGATTGACTTATTTCGCTAAGCATGATACCCTCTAGTTCCATCCACGTCGTCGCAAATGGCAAGATTTCATTTCTTTTGATGGCTGCATAGTATTCCATTGTGTATATATACCACATCTTCTTTATCCATTCAAGTGTTGATGGACATCTAGGTTCTTTCCATAGTTTGGCTATTGTAGACATTGCTGCTATAAACATTCAGGTGCACGTGCCCCTTTGGATCACTACATTTGTATCTTTAGGGTAAATACCCAGTAGTGCAATTGCTGGGTCATAGGGTAGTTCTATTTTCAACATTTTGAAGAACCTCCATGCTGTTTTCCAGAGTGGTTGCACCAGCTTGCATTTCCACCAACAGTGTAGGAGGGTTCCCCTTTCTCTGCATCCTCGCCTGTGAGCTAATTCATTAAAATAAATCTCTCTATATTTAAACATCCTATGGGTTCTCTATCTCTGGAGAATCCTGAGCTAATACAAGCTAGTGCAAGCTCTTTTTTTTTTTCCATTTTATTTATTTTTTCAGCGTAACAGTATTCATTCTTTTTGCACAACACCCAGTGCTCCATGCAAAAAGTGCCCTCCCCATTACCCACCACCTGTTCCCCCAACCTCCCACCCCTGACCCTTCAAAACCCTCAGGTTGCCCCAACCTCCCACCCCTGACCCTTCAAAACCCTCAGGTTGTTTTTCAGAGTCCATAGTCTCTTATGGTTCGCCTCGCCTCCCCAATGTCCATAGCCCGCTCCCCCTCTCCCAATCCCACCTCCCCCCAGCAACCCCCAGTTTGTTTTGTGAGATTAAGAGTCATTTATGGTTTGTCTCCCTCCCAATCCCATCTTGTTTCATTTATTCTTCTCCTATCCCCCTACCCCCCCATGTTGCTTCTCCATGTCCTCATATCAGGGAGATCATATGATAGTTGTCTTTCTCCGATTGACTTATTTCACTAAGCATGATACGCTCTAGTTCCATCCACGTCGTCGCAAATGGCAAGATTTCATTTCTTTTGATGGCTGCATAGTATTCCATTGTGTATATATACCACATCTTCTTGATCCATTCATCTGTTGATGGACATCTAGGTACTTTCCATAGTCTGGCTATTGTAGACATTGCTGCTATAAACATTCGGGTACACGTGCCCCTTCGGATCACTATGTTTGTATCTTTAGGGTAAATACCCAGTAGTGCAATTGCTGGGTCATAGGGTAGTTCTATTTTCAACATTTTGAGGACCCTCCATGCTGTTTTCCAGAGTGGTTGCACCAGCTTGCATTCCCACCAACAGTGGAGGAGGGTTCCCCTTTCTCCACATCCTCTCCAGCATCTGTCATTTCCTGACTTGTTAATTTTAGCCATTCTGACTGGTGTGAGGTGATATCTCATTGTGGTTTTGATTTGTATTTCCCTGATGCCGAGTGACGTGGAGCACTTTTTCATGTGTCTGTTGGCCATCTGGATGTCTTCTTTGCAGAAATGTCTGTTCATGTCCTCTGCCCATTTCTTGATTGGATTGTTTGTTCTTTGGGTGTTGAGTTTGCTAAGTTCCTTATAGATTTTGGACACTAGCCCTTTATCTGATATGTCGTTTGCAAATATCTTCTCCCATTCTGTCAGTTGTCTTTTGGTTTAGTGAACTGTTTCCTTTGCTGTGCAAAAGCTTTTGATCTTGATGAAATCCCAATAGTTCATTTTTGCCCTGGCTTCCCTTGCCTTTGCCGTTGTTCCTAGGAAGATGTTGCTATGGCTGAGGTCGAAGAGGTTGCTGCCTGCATTCTCCTCAAGGATTTTGATGGATTCCTTTCTCACACTGAGGTCCTTCATCCATTTTGAGTCTATTTTCATGTGTGGTGTAAGAAAGTGGTCCAATTTCATTTTTCTGCATGTGGCTGTCCAATTTTCCCAGCACCATTTATTGAAGAGGCTGTCTTTTTTCCATTGGACATTCTTTCCTGCTTTGTCGAAGATTAGTTGACCATAGAGTTGAGGGTCGATTTCTGGGCTCTCTATTCTGTTCCACTGATCTATGTGTCTGTTTTTGTGCCAGTACCATGCTGTCTTGATGATGACAGCTTTGTCATAGAGCTTGAAGTCCGGAATTGTGATGCCACCAACTTTGGCTTTGTTCTTCAATATTCCTTTGGCTATTCGAGGTCTTTTCTGGTTCCATATAAATTTTAGGATTATTTGTTCCATTTCTTTGAAAAAAATGGATGGTATTTTGATAGGGATTGCATTAAATGTGTAGATTGCTTTAGGTAGCATAGACATTTTCACAATATTTATTCTTCCAATCCAGGAGCATGGAACATTTTTCCATTTCTTTGTGTCTTCCTCAATTTCTTTCATGAGTACTTTATAATTTTCTGTGTATAGATTCTTAGTCTCTTTGGTTAGGTTTATTCCTAGGTATCTTATAGTTTTGGGTGCAATTGTAAATGGGATTGACTCCTTAATTTCTCTTTCTTCAGTCTTGTTGTTGGTGTACAGAAATGCAACTGATTTCTGTGCATTGATTTTATATCCTGACACTTTACTGAATTCCTGTACAAGTTCTAGCAGTTTTGGAGTGGAGTCTTTTGGGTTTTCCACATATAGTATCATATCATCTGCGAAGAGTGATAGTTTGACTTCTTCTTTACCAATTTGGATGCCTTTAATTTCTTTTTGTTGACTGATTGCTGAGGCTAGGACTTCTAATACTATGTTGAATAGCAGTGGTGATAATGGACATCCCTGCCGTGTTCCTGACCTTAACGGAAAAGCTTTCAGTTTTTCTCCATTGAGAATGATATTTGCGGTGGGTTTTTCATAGATGGCTTTGATAATATTGAGGTATGTGCCCTCTATCCCTACACTTTGAAGAGTTTTGATCAGGAAGGGATGCTGTACTTTGTCAAATGCTTTTTCAGCATCTATTGAGAGTATCATATGGTTCTTGTTCTTTCTTTTATTAATGTGTTCTATCACATTGATTGATTTGCGGATGTTGAACCAACCCTGCAGCCCTGGAATAAATCCCACTTGATCGTGGTGAATAATCCTTTTAATGTACTGTTGAATCCTATTGGCTAGTATTTTGGCGAGAATTTTTGCGTCTGTGTTCATCAAGGATATTGGTCTGTAGTTCTCTTTTTTGGTGGGATCTTTGTCTGGTTTTGGGATCAAGGTGATGCTGGCCTCATAAAATGAGTTTGGAAGTTTTCCTTCCATTTCTATTTTTTGGAACAGTTTCAGGAGAATAGGAATTAGTTCTTCTTTAAATGTTTGGTAGAATTCCCCTGGGAAGCCGTCTGGCCCTGTGCTTTTGTTGGTTTGGAGATTTTTGATGACTGTTTCAATCTCCTTACTGGTTATGGGCCTGTTCAGGTTTTCTATTTCTTCCTGGTTCAGTTGGGTAGTTTATATGTCTCTAGGAATGCATCCATTTCTTCCAGATTGTCCAATTTGTTGGCGTAGAGTTGCTCATAGTATGTTCTTATAATTGTCTGTATTTCTTTGGTGTTAGTTGTGATCTCTCCTCTTTTATTCATGATTTTATTGATTTGGGTCCTTTCTCTTTTCTTTTTGATGAGTCTGGCCAGGGGTTTATCAATCCTATTGATTCTTTCAAAGAACCAGCTCCTAGTTTCATTGATTTTTTCTATTGTTTTTTTTTGGTTTCTATTTCATTGATTTCTGCTTTGATCTTTATGATTTCTCTTCTCCTGCTGGGTTTAGGGTTTCTTTCTTGTTCTTTCTCCAGCTCCTTTACGCGTAGGGTTAGGTTGTGTACTTGAGACCTTTCTTGTTTCTTGAGAAAGGCTTGTACCGCTATATATTTTCCTCTCAGGACTGCCTTTGCTGTGTCCCACAGATTTTGAACTGTTGTGTTTTCATTATCATTTGTTTCCATGAATTTTTTCAATTCTTCTTTAATTTCCTGGTTAACCCATTCATTCTTTAGAAGGATGCTGTTTAGTCTCCATGTATTTGGGTTCTTTCCAGCTTTCCTCTTGTGATTGAGTTCTAGCTTCAGAGCATTGTGGTCTGAAAATATGCAGGGAATAATCCTAATCTTTTGATACCAGTTGGGACCTGATTTGTGACCCAGGATGTGCTCTATTCTGGAGAAGGTTCCATGTGCACTAGAGAAGAATGTGTATTCTGTTGCTTTGGGATGAAATGTTCTGAATATATGTGTGATGTCCATCTGGTCCAGTATGTCATTTAAGGCCTTTATTTTCTTGTTGATCTTTTGCTTGGATGATCTGTCCATTTCAGTGAGGGGAGTGTTCAAGTCCCCTACTATTATTGTATTATTATTGATGTGTTTCTTTGATTTTGTTATTAATTGGTTGATATAGTTGGCTGCTCCCACGTTAGGGGCATAGATATTTAAAATTGTTAGATCTTCTTGTTGGACAGACCCTTTGAGTAGGATATAGTGTCCTTCCTCATCTCTTATTATAGTCTTTGGCTTAAAATCTAATTGATCTGATATAAGGATTGCCACCCCAGCTTTCTTCTGATGCCCATTAGCATGGTAAATTGTTTTCCACCCCCTCACTTTCAATCTGGGGGTGTCTTCGCGTCTAAAATGAGTTTCTTGTAGGCAACATACTGATGGGTTTTGTTTTTTTATCCATTCTGATACCCTGTGTCTTTTGATTGGGGCATTTAGCCCATTAACATTCAGGGTAACTATTGAGAGATATGAATTTAGTGCCATTAGTAGCCTGTAAGGTGACTGTTACTGTATATTGTCTCTGTACCTTTCTGATCTACTACTTTTAGGCTCTCTCTTTGCTTAGAGGACCCCTTTCAATATTTCCTGTAGAGCTGGTTTGGTGTTTGCAAATTCTTTCAGTTTTTGTTTGTCCTGGAAGCTTTTGATCTCTCCTTCTATTTTCAATGATAGCCTAGCTGGATAGAGTATTCTTGGCTGCATGTTTTTCTCGTTGAGTGCTCTGAATATATCATGCCAGCTCTTTCTGGCCTGCCAGGTCTCTGTGGATAAGTCTGCCGCCAATCAAATATTTTTACCATTGTATGTTACAGACTTCTTTTCTCGGGCTGCTTTCAGGATTTTCTCTTTGTCACTAAGACTTGTAAATTTTACTATTAGGTGACGGGGTGTGGACCTATTCTTGTTGACTTTGAGAGGGGTTCTCTGCATCTCCTGGATTTTGATGCTTGTTCCCTTTGCCATATTAGGGAAATTCTCTCCAATGATTCTCTCCAATAGACCTTCTGCTCCCCTCTCTGTTTCTTCTTCTTCTGGAATCCCAATTATTCTAATGTTGTTTCGTCTTATGGTGTCACTTATCTCTCGAATTCTCCCCTCATGGTCCAGTAGCTGTTTGTCCCTCTTTTGCTCGGCTTCCTTATTCTCTGTCATTTGGTCTTCTATATCACTAATTCTTTCTTCTGCCTCATTGATCCTAGCAGTGAGAGCCTCCATTTTTGATTGCACCTCATTAATAGCTTTTTTGATTTCAACTTGCTTAGATTTTAGTTCTTTAATTTCTCCAGAAAGGGCTTTAATATCTCCAGAGAGGGTTTCTCTAATATCTTCCATGCCTTTTTTGAGCCCGGCTAGAATGTTCAGAATCGTCATTCTGAACTCTTGATCTGACATATTACCAATGTCTGTGTTGATTAGGTCCCTAGCCTTCGGTACTGTCTCTTGTTCTTTTGTTTGTGGTGATTTTTTCCGCCTTGTCATTTTGTCCAGATAGGAGGATATGAAGGAGCAAATATACTACTAAAAGGGTGGCAAAGACCCCGGAAAAATGCGCTGTAACCAAATCAGAAGAGACCCCAAATTGTGGGGGGGAGAAAGGGGATAAAAAACAGGTTCTGGAAAAAAAAGAAAAAAAAAAAAAAGAAAAAAATTTAAAAAATAAACAAATAAAAAAATATAAAAAAGAAAGAAAAAATATATATATTTAGATGAACTAGTCAAAAAACATTAAAAAAGAAAAGGGTAATAGTTTTAAAAAAGTTAGCAGAAGAAGAAAAAAGAAAAAAGAAAAAAAAATTGAAAAAAGAAAAAAAAATTGAAAAAAGAAAAAAAAATTGAAGTAGCTGCAGGACTAAAGAATCATGGGGAGAAAGCCATGAGTTCCGTGCTTTGCTTTCTCCTCCTCTGGAATTGCTCTGCTGTCTTAGGAATTGAATCTGCTTTCTCCTTGATAGATGAACTTCGTCCTGGCTGGATATTTTGTTGATCTTCTGGGGGAGGGGCCTGTTGTAGTGACTCTCAAGTGTCTTTGCCCGAGGCGGGATTGCACCGCCCTTACCGGCGGCCGGACGAAGTAATCGGCTCGGGTTCGCTTTTGGGAGCTTCTGTTCCCTGAACGCTTTCCGTAGAGTTCCGGAGGACGGGAATGAAAATGGCGGCCCCTAGTCTCCGGCCCAGAGGAGCCGAGAGCCTGGGGCCCCACTCCTCAGTGCGCCCCCAGAGGACAGCACCCAATCACTCCCGTATCCCCAGCCTCTAGCCGCGCTCCGAGCTCACCCAGCCCGCGACCAGTTCAAGGTAACCCCGAGCTGAGAGTTTAGTCTTCGGCTCTGTCTCTGCAGCCGGCTTCTCCGTTCTAATACCTGCGAGCTCTCCGACACTCCGACACCCCCGATTCTTCTGTGACCCTGCGGGGCCTGGGGCCACGCTGGCCCCGCGTGGGCTTCACCCTGGTTTAGCCTCTGGAGCAATGTCCCTCAGTGGAACAGACTTTTAAAAGTCCTGATTTTGTGCTCCGTTCCTCCGCCACTTGCCGGGAGCCGGCCCCTCCCCCGCGGTCTATCTTCCCGTCGTTTTAGATTCACTTCTCCGCCAGTCCTACCTTTCAGAAAGTGGTTGATTTTCTGTTTCTAGAGTTGCTGTTCTTCTTCTCTTCGCTCTCCCGTTGGATTTGTAGGTGTTTGCAATGTTTAGATAAGCTATCGAGCTGATCTCCTGTTACCTGATGTAGTCTCAGGCTGCTACTTCTCCACCATCTTGACTCCTCCCCCTAGTGCAAGCTCTTTAATCTTAACACCCAAGCAAACCACACAGACAACTTCTAGCATAGAAAAGAAATGAGATGCCAAAGGCAGTTTTCTTTTTCTTTCTTTTTAAAAGATTTTATTTATTTATTTGACAGACAGAGATCACAAGTAGGCAGAGAGGCAGGTATGAGAGAGGGGGGAAGCAGGCTCCCTGCCGAGCAGAGAGCCTGATTGGGGGCTCCATCCCAGGACCCTGAGACCATGACTTAAGCCAAAGGCAGAGGCTTTAACCCACTGAGCCACCCAGGAGCCCCTCAAAGGCAGTTTTCTGTCATTTGTCTGTAACCTAAAGGAAACCTGTATGAGCAACCACCTTTTAGGTTGGGGGTATGTATAAAAAAATCTATGATGTTCTCATGACTGGATATTACCATCAACTGCTCCATTTTCATAAGTACTATTACAACCAGATTTCCTTGTGGTTTGTTCCAAAGCCATTTTACTAACCTTGGGGTGTCTGTGTAGCAGTGAGGAGGCAGACAATGAACAATCACCTTCAGGTAAAAGAATCATGGAGCAGAGGCTCTGGTTGTGAAATATTTGAGAGGCTGTAATGAAGTGATTTGAATTTTTAGTTTTCCTAGGAATTCAGAATAATAAAGCTATTTCTGCTAAATCTCATGCTGGTTATAAGGTCTGTTTTAAAATGCAGCATGTAAACTATTTCTACAAAATAAAAGGAAATAAGGCACATAGCAACTTTCTGGTGGATTTGAATAGCCTTAGACATCAGGTCTGCAGTTCACAGGATCACCTAGAGGTCTGGGAACTGGAAAGATCCAAATAGTTGCCTAAATACTCTTGTTTTCTTGGCTTCTTTGGTCTTAGCCACAGAGAATCAGATTATCCAGTTATGATTATTAATGTATGAGAAAGAGAAACACAGAAAGATCATTTCCTAAGGATTCTATTTTTCTTCTTTGCAGTTCCCCAAATGTCTGCCATGGTGTCTTAGTTCTGCAACATGGTCATAAGGACAAATACGTTAAAAAAATGTTTTATAATAAGATCTTCTCATCCCTGGAGAGTTGCCATGCTATTAGCACTCAGAAGGTACTAAGGCCCCATTAACCTCCCTCAGAGGGTGGTAGGGAAGTTCATTCAAAAGAAGTGGCTGCTGGTTTACCTATGAGATGAACCTGGGCACTCAGAGACTCCTCATCCCCTCCCCCATCCTTGGAATGTGGGTTCATTTGCCTTTCCTGATCCCAGAGGCTGCTCCAAAGATAAAACATTGAGATGGGATGTAGTGCTGAGAGTACCTGCACTATATGTGACTGAACCCAGTTAGGCCTCTTAAAAAAATGGGCAGAGGACATGAACAGACATTTCTGCAAAGAAGACATCCAGATGGCCAACAGACACATGAAAAAGTGCTCCACGTCACTCGCCATCAGGGAAATACAAATCAAAACCACAATGAGATATCACCTCACACCAGTCAGAATGGCTAAAATTAACAAGTCAGGAAATGACAGATGCTGGAGAGGATGTGGAGAAAGGGGAACCCTCCTCCACTGTTGGTGGGAATGCAAGCTGGTGCAACCACTCTGGAAAACAGCATGGAGGTTCCTCAAAATGTTGAAAATAGAACTACCCTATGACCCAGCAATTGCACTACTGGGTATTTACCCTAAAGATACAAACATAGTGATCCGAAGGGGCACGTGTACCCGAATGTTTATAGCAGCAATGTCTACAATAGCCAGACTATGGAAAGTACCTAGATGTCCATCAACAGATGAATGGATCAAGAAGATGTGGTATATATACACAATGGAATACTATGCAGCCATCAAAAGAAATGAAATCTTGCCATTTGCGACGACGTGGATGGAACTAGAGCGTATCATGCTTAGTGAAATAAGTCAATCGGAGAAAGACAACTATCATATGATCTCCCTGATATGAGGACATGGAGAAGCAACATGGGGGGGTAGGGGGATAGGAGAAGAATAAATGAAACAAGATGGGATTGGGAGGGAGACAAACCATAAATGACTCTTAATCTCACAAAACAAACTGGGGGTTGCTGGGGGGAGGTGGGATTGGGAGAGGGGGAGCGGGCTATGGACATTGGGGAGGGGAGGCGAACCATAAGAGACTATGGACTCTGAAAAACAACCTGAGGGTTTTGAAGGGTCAGGGGTGGGAGGTTGGGGGAACAGGTGGTGGGTAATGGGGAGGGCACGTTTTGCATGGAGCAGTGGGTGTTGTGCAAAAAGAATGAATACTGTTACGCTGAAAAAATAAATAAAATGGAAAATAATAAAAAAAATCTGTATAAATTTATATAATAAATAATAAAACAAAAAAAATTTAAATTCAATTTAGTTAAAAGTATACTGTACTATTAGTTTCAGGGGTTAGAATTTCACGATTCATCAGTTGCATATAACACCCAGTGCTCATTACATCAAGTGCCCTCCTTAATGTCCATCACCCAGTTACCCCATTCTCCCACCCACCAACTTCTAGCAACCCTCAGTTTGTTTCTTAGAGTCTCTTATGGGTTGCCTTCCTCTCTGTTTTTTCTTATTTTTCCTTCCCTTCCCCTATGTTCCTCTGTTTTGTTTCTTAAATTCTACTTATAACAGCATGTCCTATGTATTTTAAACAATGCCCAAAGAAGATGTCAAAGGAATCTGGGGCCATTCACTGAAGTTCCCAACCAATGAAGAATTGGCAAATTGATTATGTTGGTTCCCTCCCTCTAGTGAGGTCCTAAATATGCCTTGGTTTGTGTGGACACTATGTCTGGCCTAACTCCAAACTTTCCACTGCTGCTATGCAAACCAGGCTGCCATCATTGAAGATTGAGAAGCTAAGTACCACATATAGATATCCTCCTTGACTAGATGGTCATTAGGGGTTACATTTCAAAAGTCATGACATGCAAGAGTGGGAAAAGGAACATAACATTGAATAGAGGTTCCATCTTCCCTATAACCTATAAGCAGCAGGGTTGGTAGAAAGAAGAAATAGAATATCAGAGCAGCAAATTAAATTGTTAACAAGTAAAACCACCTTGGCTGATGGACTAAAGTATTGTCCCAGGTTTTAATACTTTTGAATGACCATCCAGTAGGGCCTATTGCTCCATGTGCTAGATTGGGGACCCCTGATGAAACATCCAGTACCATGAAGAAGTTGTGGGAACCAGTCATTGTCCCAACCCTCATTGTGGATCAAAGCTATCCTGTTGAGAACACCAAGCCCCATCACGCCTGAGAAAGGAATTATCTACCAGAAATTGCAGTGGGACCTCTTGCTGGGATAGTTACTTTGTATTCCTTGGTGAGGGAGAGCTACTCAATTTCCACTAGGATCCTATTATCCTGCTCCAAGCTGGACCCATTAAAAGACACTGTACCTGGAATGTAACATACACCATTAAAAGGGAAGAGGATGGGGGTCTTGGTCTAGCACATCCCTCTCCTAGTCCATCTCCTCATGCCTAACAACGCTGTCTCCTCTTGCCAACATGCATAGTATATACCACCAGGTTAAGTTTCTAAACCTTCCAACCTCCCTCTCCTCAAGGCCATGTAGGGGCATTCTGTTTCTACTGGTTTGATCATTTGGCCACCATCTTTGTTCCCTTCATTGGCCTGGAGGATGTTATAGCACAAAAGAAATCCTTACTAAATCCACCCAGCAAGATTTAAATGATAGCCAACAAAGCCTGTTTTTACTGAACACTGAAATGTTTCTGATGAGAAAAGTTATCCTCCAAAATAGGATGGCTTTAGACCTTATTACTGCCTTATAAGGAGGCACCTATGTCATTATCCAAACAGAATGTTGTGTGTTCCTACTTTGATGAATATACTAATGTATCATGCTTGTTAAATTTCATGAAGACATAGTAAACTCCCTGAGTGATTTGACTCCTAGCTTAGGGGACTCGATGAATCAGTGGTTTGATAGGCTCTTACGGAAAGTTATTAGTGATTTTGGAATTATTATCTTAATCTGTGACTTTTCTTACATATGCCTTTGTTGGTGCAGCGTCTGCCTCCAGTACAGCCAGATAACCACCAAAGGGGCCACCTCTATGCTAGTGAAACCCCTTGCTAACTGCTCAGGGCCTGTTGTGAAAGAGGGGTGTGTATGAAATTATAAAGAGCCAGTCATGAGGAGTGGAATTATGGGGAAAGTCATCAAAAAGACATAACTGCCAGTTGACCTTTGAGATTGACCTGGACATTCAGAGGCTCCTCACCAACCCTCTCCTTGGAATGTGGGTTTCACTTTCCTTTCCCACTCCTAGAGGCCACTCCAAGGACCTAGTTTTGAGATTGTGGTGTGATATTGAGAACACGTACATGGTATACATGACTAAACCTAGTTAGGGCCTCTTTATTAACTTTATAAGATTTGGAAGACAAAGGCAGGGATCTACTCATCTTGCTGCCACCCAAGACAAACCTCATATAGAAGTTCCTTTTGTTTGTTCAAACTACCAACTACTGACCTGGAATGGCCTCCTCTCTCTTTGGTCTCTCTCTGCCCTCCATATATAAGTGTTTTATTTCAGATTATACCTGGGAAACCCCTGAGAGGGTGGTGAACCAACAGAGGGGCATTTGCTGGGAGAGAAAACTTGCTCTGGAAGATCACTGAGTTTATAAATCCAAGCTAAGTCACAAGGTAATGATTATTAGTCCAAGTACAGCTAACAGTAGTAAATACACCATTACCATATGCAGAACTAAACTAGCATAATGTAAAATGCTTCCTTTCTTCCAACTTCCAAGCCTGAAAACCCCTCCTTAGATCCAGCTTGACAGAGGAGTTCTTTGGGAGACCTAGTACTACATACACACATGAAAGTACAGGTGATACTCTTCCTTTCACCTGTGCCAGGTGATGAGTAGGAAGTGTGTAATTGCAGCATCTACAAAAGAAATAGTAAGAATGTTTTTTATTCAAACATTTAAAAATTATTTGTATAAATGTGTTCTAGTAGCACTTTTTCAAATGGCAAACACTTGGAATTTTGCAAATGGCTAAAACGGGGCTATGACTTACAGCAATGGCCACAGTCGCCAAACTGTGGAAAGAACAAAGATGCCTTTCAACGGATGAATGGATAAGGAAGATGTGGTCCATATATACAATGGAGTATTATGCCTCCATCAGAAAGGATGAATACCCAACTTTTTAAAATATATTTTTAAAGATTTTTATTTATTTGACAGAGAGAGAGATCACAAGTAGGTGGAGAGGCAGGCAGAGACAGAGAGCAGAGAGCCCGATGTGGGGCTCGATCCCAAGACCCTGGGACCATGACCTGAGTGGAAGGCAGAGGCTTTAACCCACTGAGCCACCCAGGAGCCCCAATACCCAACTTTTGTATCAACATGGATAGGACTGGAAGAGATTATGCTGAGTGAAATAAGTCAAGCAGAGAAAGTCAAGTATTATATGGTTTCACTTACTTATAGAACATAAGAAATAATATGGAGGACATTGGAAGATGGAGAGGAGAAGTGAGTTGGGGGAAATTGGAGGGGGAGACAAACCATGAGAGACTGTGGATGCTGAGAAACAAACTGAGGGTTTTGGAGGGAAGGGGGTGGAGGGTTGGGTAAGCCTGATGGTGGGTCTTATGCAGGGCACATATTGTGTGGAGCACTGGGTGTGGTGCATAAACAATGAATTCTGGAACACTGAAAAGAAATAAAATAAAATAAAATAAAATGAAAAAAATTAATGAATACATAGGTATTACAGTTTATGTAAATAAATGTTAAGTGAAGTAGATAGTAGTTTCTTCCCTCCTAAAAAAAGGGGGGGTTATGACTTAAAACTATAGCATTTTAACATGAATGACTGCTATAAGTTAATTGGAAAAAATGGCAAATATGTAGAAAATGTCAATACCAGGACACACCTAAAGTTAGGTGAAAATACCAGAAAATGTTACATATATGCTAGTTACAACCAAGTGGAATTAAATGTGTGTAAGTTAGCAAATATGAGAGAATTTGAATGAGGTTAGCAGTTTACAATTTAATATTCATTGGGTTCTTTTTCACAGAACTGCTCACATTTCTAAAAGAACAAGTTTACTTAAAAAATGAGCAGGGAAACTGTATAGATGTTTTTCTGAAGAGGACATATAGATGGCCAACAGCACATGAAAAGATGCTCAACATCACTCAAGGGAAATTCAAATCAAAACCACAAGGAGATATCACCTCACACTTGTCACAATGGTTAAAATAAAAAAGTCAAGAAATAACAAGTGCTGCCTAGGATGTGGAGAAAAAGGAAACTTTGTGGATTGTTGATGGGAATGCAAACTGGGGCTGCCACTGTGGAAACAATGTGAAGGTTACTCAAAAAATTAAAAATAGAACTACCTTAAGATCCAATAATTCTGCTGCTGAGTATTTGCCCTAAGGAAATGACAACACCAATTTAAAAAGATATTGGCATCCCTATATTTATTGCAGCATTATTTACAAAAGCCAAGATATGGAAGCAAACCAAATGTCCATTGACTGGTGAATGGATAAGAAAGATTATACACACACACACACACACACACACACACACACATACACACACACACACACACACACAGGAATATTATGTGGCATAAAAAAAGGATGAGATCTTGGCATTTGTGACAACATGGATAAACCTAGAAGGTGTTATGCACGGTGAAATAAACATACTAGCTAGGTTTGAAAAAGGCACAGAAGACACTAGAGAATCCCTTACTAGAGAAGTGAAAGAACTAAAATTTAATCAGGTCAGCATCAAAAAGATTATTACTGAGATGAATAAAAAATGGAGACTCTAACTGCTAAGATAAACAAGATAGAAGAGAGAGGCAGTGATGCAGAAGACAAAATGATGGAAATTAAAGAAACTGAGAAAAAGAGAGATAAACAACTACTGGATTAGGAGGGGAGGATTTGAGAGATCAGTGATACCATAATGCAAAACAATGTTAGAATAATTGGGGTCCAGGAGGAAAAGGAAAGAGAGAGAGAAGGGAGGAAGTCTTATTTGAGCAAATTATAGCTGAGAACTTGCCTAATCTGGGGAAGAAACAGGCATTCAAGTCCCGGAGGCACAGACAAACCTCCTCAAAAAAATAAAAATAGGTCAACAACTTAACATAGAATAGCAAAATTTGCAAATTTCAGAAACAAAGAAAATATCCTGAAAGCAGCTTGGGACAAATGGTCCTTACCCTACAAGAGTAGAAACAAGACTGGCAGCAGATCTATGCACAAAGACATGGCAGACCAGAAAGGACAGGTATGATATATTCAGGATGCTAAATGAGAAAAATATGCAGCCCAGAATACTTTTCCCAGCAAGGCTGTCATTCATAGTAGGTGCGATAGGGGTGCCTGGGTGACTCAGTGGGTTAAAGCCTCTGCCCTTGGCTCAGGTCATCATCCCGGGGTCCTGGGATCGAGACCTGCATCGAGCTCTCTGCTCAGTGGGGAGCCTGCTTCCTCCTCCTCTCTCTCTCTCTCTGCCTGCCTCTCCATCTACTTGTGATCTCTCTCTCTCTGTCAAATAAATAAATAAAATAAAATAAAAAGAATAGGTGTGATAAAGAGTTTTCAGGAGAAACAGAAACTGAAAGAATCTGTGATCACTAAACGAGATCTGCAAGAAATATTAAAGGGGATCCTTTAAGCGAAGAGAGAGCCCAAAAGTAACATAGACCAGAAAGGAACAGAGTCAATATACAGAAACACCGACTGTTACAGGTAATACAATGGCACTAAATTCATATCTTTCAATAATTACTCTGAATGTAAATGGGCTAAATGCTCCAACCAAAAGACATAGGTATCAGATTAGATAACAAACAAACAATACCCACTGATATGTTGTCTACAAGAGACTCATTTCATTTTATTTTATTTTTAAAAAGATTTTATTTATTTATTTGACATACAGAGATCACATGTAGGCAGAAAGGTGGGGTGGGGTGGGAAGCAGGCTCCCCGCAGAGCAGGGAGCCCAGTGCAGGACTCAATCCCAGGACCCTGGGATTATGACCTGAGCTGAAGACAGAGGCTTTAACTCGCTGTGCCACCCAGGTGCCCCTTATTTTATTTTATTTTTTAAAAAAGATTTCTTTTATTTATTTGACAGAGAGAGAGAGAGATCACAAGTAAGCAGATAGGCAGGCAGAGAGGGGGAAGCAGGCTCCCTGCTGAGCAGAGCCTGATGCAGGGCTCCATCCCAGGGCCGTGAGATCATGACCTCAGCTGAAGGCAGAGACTTAACCCACTGACCCACCCAGGCTCCCTGAGACTCATTTTAGACACAAATTTAAAGTGAAGTGGGAGAGAATCATTTATCACACTAATGGACATCAAAGGAAAGTTGGTATAGCAATCCTTATATCAGATAAATTGGATTTTAAACTAAAGACTGTAGTAAGAGATGAAAAAGGACACTATATCATATTTAAAGGGTCTATCCTACAAGAAGAACTAACAATTGCAAATATTTGCACGCCTAACTTGGGAGCAGCCAATTATATAAACCAATTAATAATAAAATTAAAGAAACACATGGACAATAATACAATGATAGTAGGGGACTTTAATACTGCACTCACTGCAATGGACAGATCATCTAGGCAGAAGATCAAAAAGGAAACAAGGGTCTTGAATGACACACTGGACCTGATGGACATAACAGGTATATTCAGGACATTCCATCCCAGAACAACAGAATACACATTCTTCTCTAATGTACATGGAACATTGTCCAGAATAGATCACATACTGCATTGCAAATCAGGTCTCAACTGAAAAAAAGATTGGGATTATTCCCTGCATATTCTGAGACAACAAAGATTTAAAAGTTGAACTCAATCACAAGACAAAATTTGGAAGGAACACAAATATATGGACGTAAAGAACATCCTGCTAAACAATGAATGGGTTAATAAGAAAATTAAAGAAGAATTTAAAAAATACATGGAAACAATTGAAAATGAAACACAGCTGTTCAAAACCGTTGGGATGCAGAGAGAAGTATATAGCAATACAAACCTTTCTCAAGAAACAAGAAAAGTCTCAAATACACAACCTGGAGAAAGAACAGCAAATAAAGCCCAGACCCAGCAGGAGAAGAGAAATAATAAAGATCAGAGCAGAAATCAATGAAATGGAAACCAAAAGAACAGTAGAACAGATCGATGAAACTAGGAGCTGATTCTTTGAAAGAATTAATAAGATTGATAACCCCCTGGCCAGACTTACCAAAAAGAAAAGAAAGGACCCAAATTAATAAAATCATGAATGAAAAAGGAGAGATCACAACCAAGACCAAGGAAATACAATTATAAGAACATGTTATGAGCAATTATATGCCAACAAATTAGACAATCTGGAAGCAATGGATGCATTCCTAGAAACATAAACTACCAAAGCTGAACCAGGAAGAAATAGAAAACCTGAACAGACCCGTAACCAGCAAGGACACTGAAGCAGTAATCAAAAATCTCCCAAGAGCCCAGGGCCAGATGACTTTCCAGGGGAATTCTGCCAAACATTTAAAGAAGAATTAATACCTATTCTTCTGAAACTGTTCCAAAAAATAGAAATGGAAGGAAAACTTCTAAACTCATTTTCTGAGGCCAGCATTACTTTGATCCCAATACCAAGCAAAGACCCCCACCAAAAGGGAGAATTACAGACCAATAACTCTGATGAACATGGATGCAAAAATTCTCACCAAAATACTAGCTAATAGGATCCAACGGCACATTAAAAGGGTTATCCACCACAACCAAATGGGATTTATTCCTGGGCTGCAAGGGTGGTTCAACATCTGCAAATCAATCAACATCATACACTACATTAATAAAAGAAAAGACAAGTACAATATGATCCTGTGACTAGATGCAGGAAAAGCATTTGACAAAATATACCACCCTCTCTTGATGAAAACTCTCCATAGTGTAAGGATAGAGGGAACATACCTCAAAATCATAAAAGCCATGTACAAAAAGCCCACAGCGAATATCATTCTCAATGGGGAAAAACTGAGAGCTTTTCCCCTAAGGTCAGGAACCTGCCAGAGATGTTCACTCTCACCACTATTGTTCAACATAGCACTAAAATTCCTAGCCTCAGCAATCAGACAACAAGAAGAAATAAAAGCATCCAAATAGGCAAAGAAGAAGTCAAACTCTCACTCTTTGCAGATGACAAGATACTATAAATGGAAAACCCAGAAGACTCACCCCAAAATTGCTAGTTCTCATACAGAAATCCAGCAAAGTGGTAGGACATAAAATCAATGCACAGCAATCAGTTGCATTTCTACACACCAACAACAAGATAGAAGAAAGAGAAATTAAGGAGTTGATCCTATTTACAATGGCACCCAAAACCATAAGATACCTAGGAACAAATCTAAACAAAGAGACAAAGAATCTGTACTCGGAAAACTAGAGAATACTCATGAAAAAACTTGAGAAAGACACAAAGAAATGGACAAAGGTTTCATGCTCATGGATCGGAAGAACAAATACTGTGAAAATGTCTATGCTACCTAGAGCGATCTACACATTTAATGCAATCCCTATGAAAATGCCATCAACCTTTTTTTCAAAGAAATGGAACAGATAATTCTAAAATTTGTATGGAACCAGAAAAGACCCCAAATAGTCAATGGAATGATGAAAGAGGAAACTAAAGTTGTAGGCATCACGGTTCCGAACTTCATGTTGTATTACAAAGCTCTAATCATCAAGACAATACGGTACTGGCACAAAAACAGACACGTAAATCAATGGAACAGAACAGAGAACCCAGAAATGGACCCTCAAGTCTATAGTCAACTAATCTTGGACAAAGCAGGAAAGAATGTCCAATGGAAAAAAGACAGTCTTCAACAAATGGTGTTGGGGGAAAATTGGACAGCCACATGCAGAAGAATGAAACTGGACCATTTCCTTATACCTCACAAAAAATAGACTCAAAATGGATGAAAGACCTGAATGTGAGACAGGGATCCATCAAAATCCTTGAGGAGAACACAGGCAGCAAGCTCTTCCACCTCCGTCACAGCAACGTCTTCCTAAAAACACCACCAAAGGCAAGGAAATCAAGGACAAAAATGAACTATTAGGACTTCGTCAAGATCAAAAACTTTTGCACAATAAGTGAAACAATCAACAAAACCAAAAGACAACTGACAGAATGGAAGAAGGTAACTGTAGCTGTCTTATCAGATAAAGGGTTAGTATCCAAAATCTATGAAGAACTTATCAAACTCAATGCCCAAAACACAAGCAATCCAGTCAAGAAATGAGCAGAAGACATAAACAGACATTTCTCCAATGAAGACATACAAATGGTGAATGGACACATGAAAAAGTGCTCAATATCACTGGACATCAGGGAAATACAAATCAAAACCTCAGTGAGATACCACCTCACACCAGTCAGAATGGCTAAAATTAACAAGTCAGGAATTAACATACGTTTGGGAGGATGTGGAGAAAGGAGAATCCTCTTACACTGTTGGTGGGAATGGAAGCTGGTGCAGCCACTCTGGAAAACAGTATGGAGGTTCCTCAAAAAGTTGAAAATAGAGCTACCCTATGACCCAGCAATTGCAGTATTAGGTATTTACCCCAAAGATACAAAGGTAGCAATCTGAAGGGGTACCTTGTTTATTAGCAACATGTCCACAATAGCTAAACTATGAAAAGAACCAGATGTCCATTGACAGATGAATGGGTAAAGAAGATGTGATATATATATATATATATATATATATATATATATATATATATATATACACACACACACACACACACACACACACACACACACACACATATATATATGAATATTACTCAGATATCGAAAAAAGAAATCTTACCATTTGCAATGACATGGATGGAACTAGAGGGTATTATGCTAATTGAAATAAGTCAATCAGAGATAGACAATCATCATATGTTTTAGTCAAATATTGTATTTAAGAAACAAAACAGGATCATAGGAAAAGGGAGGGAAAATAAAATAAGATGAATCAGAGAAAGAGACAAACCATAAGAGACTCTTAACTATAGGAAACAAACTGAGGGTTGCTGGAGGGGATGTGGGTAGAACGTTTGGGCATTAAGGACAGCATGTAATATGATGAGCAGTAGGTGTTACATGCAACTGATGAATTCCTAAACTCTACCTCTGTAACTAATAGTACACTATCTGTGAAATTAAATCAATTTAATTTAATTTAATTTAATTTAATTTAATTTAAAAAGAGAGAGAGCAAGTTTAAAACCTCCCAGGTATGTGAAATGTGGGTCATTGTTTCACAGGCATGGGTCTTGGCAAGGACAAACATTCATGTGAAGGTCAGTTTGATGCGTGTACTTGGTGAGGCTACAGTCCCTAGTTATTCAATCAGATGCTCATCTAGATATTGTGGGGTATTTTGAAGATGGGAGTCTCTAATCAGTTGACTTTAAACAAGGAAGATTGTGCTAGAACCTGTGTGGACACAATCCAAAAAGGTGAAGGCCTTAAGAGTAGAGCTGAGGCTTCCCTGAACATGAAATTCCAAAAGCTTCAGCTCTCATCCAGAGGTCCAGCCCCACTTCCTGATAGCCTTTAGACCTGCCTCACCAGCCCCAAGAATTGTGTGAGCCAATTCTTTGTAATCAGTTTCTCACTATCTATCTCCTACAGGTTTTTTTTTCCTCTGGTGGAACTCAGATTGATACATTTGCTACACGCACTTTGTAGGTGGGCAGGTGGAAATTCCTTGGGGTAAGAGGCTTTCACAATATCACAGTCAACTGAGTGACAACACAAGGACCAGATCCAGGACTGCAACCTGGAGTTATTTCTGCTATGTAGTCTCTTCATTTTTTTGACTCTGGGCAAAAGGGAAGGGAGAATTTATTGAATGTTTTCTGTAAAGTTTTTGAGAATTGATAGAAACAGGAAAATTTCTTTGAAATGTGAGAAACTATTTGGCTAGCCCTCTCCCTTCTTCACACTCTAAGAATAGCACAGGCTTATCTAGAACTTCCCGGCATATGGATCCATTTTTCAGCTCATTTTCTGCTCACTTTCAAAGTGCTGAAGGCAGACACAAGTAGCCTCCCTGAGGGGTCTTGGGGACTTGACAGGCAGTGTTTCAAGAAGGGGTGGCAAAAAGGGATTCTAAGGTGACCCAGCCATTGCAGCTGAGTGAACTCCTTTCACATCTCATGGGCACACAGGAATTTTGGTACCCAGAGTTTAAGTACTTCACTGGATTGAAGATGGCAGCCAGCAGACCCAAGGACAAGGGGAAGGAGGAGTATAGAATACTTTCTCATGGACAATATGTAGCATTTTTTTCTTGGAAGCCTGAAAATTTTCATTTATTCAAGAGACAGGGAGATACACAAGGAAGTCTTAAAAATTCCTTCCAGGAAAAATGAGTTTGTATGTAATGAGGTACAAAATTCATCCTTGAGGGCAGAGGATAGCTCCTCCCAAACTAGAAAAATCTCTGTGCTTAAGTAGAGAGAGAACACTCCCCAAATATATTTACTTGGAATAAACTTTGTAGTTTCCTTATGAGTTTATTGTTTCTAAAAATAGAATTCTCATGTGTGTTCTCATAAAGGCTGTGTAAATATAGATCCTAATGTTGGGTGGAAATTAGGTCTTCAAGGCCAGATGTGTGATTGGAGCAAAGGATTCAGTTTCCTCAGTAATCCCCTCATTTGGGAAGCAAGGGATCAAGAAGGATGGAAGGGTAGATATTTATATATTGATTGATTGATTGATTGATTGATTGAAGTACCACTTATAGTAGCAGCAGAAGCTGAGCTGCTTTTGTTTTATTGAGAGTAGAAAGGAATCCTGCGCAAGCCAATATAGACGGCCTCTGATGTAACGTAAATAAAACACAACTGAACAACTGTTTAAATAGTGCTCCTTTTCTAAATGGTCTTGAAGGACTTATTTAGATACTTTCAAAATACTTTAGTTAGTTTTATAATTTGGTGACGAGCATCATCATTCTCCCTTTAAAAAAAGAAGAATTTAGGGGCGCCTGAGTGGCTCGGTTGTTAAGCATCTGCCTTCAGCTTGGGTCATGGTCCTGGGATCAAGCCCCATGTAGGGCTCCCTGCTCAGCAGGAGGCCTGGTTCTCCCTCTCCCCCTGCTTATGTTCCCTCTCTCTCTTACTGTGTCTCTCTGTCAAATAAATTAAATTAAATTAAATTAAAGAAGAAGAATTTAGTTTTATGGTGAGCGTGGCTCTTTATCTCAGCAAGTATATGAACGTGATTGAATCTGAACTATTTTCATAACTTTGGGGGACTCAGGTAGTTAGTGAGATAACCTTTTAAATTAAGCTATCTGATCCATTCACTAAAATGCAAAAGCTGAAAAAAATCCATGGCTCTTAACTAATCATTTTGGTAGTATCAATCACTGATGAAGAAAGAATTATTTTCTAATGAGGAATACTGATGTGTGTGTGTGTGTGTGTGTGTGTGTGTGTGTGTGTGTGTTTAATGCAGAATTTTTCTGTTGTTCTTGTTCCCTGACAGAGATTGGGGACAGCACTGACTAGATATAGGAAGTGTTCGTCCATTTACACTTCACAAATACACCTTATGATGATCTTGGCTATATAAGGAAAGCTCTATGAATCCAATAAAGACCTTTATATAACATCTTTGGATGTTACATATAGTGTGAGTAATCCTCTTTTTAAGTAAACACTGCATACAATGTGCTAAGCCTAATAAAACATTTTATAACTCATTTATAACTCATTTTATGTATTCCCCATCCTCAAAAGTAAAATGCCGTCTGTTGGACTGGAGAAGTGAAAGTAATGTCCAGCCTTACAAGGTAACAAAGGAAGGCAAAATCATGACGATAGAGGCAGTGGGTATAAAGCTAGGGATTATGGGATATTTTGTGGTTCAGAAGGAAGTGGGCAACTGATAGCAGACAAAAGAGGCTCAGGTTGTTCCTGTATGGGAAATGTGAAGTAACAGGTGACCAGAATCATCAGTTAATGTTCAATTGTTTGATTTTAATTAATTATCAGCATTTTAATGGCCTTAGACAATAAATTTCAGACTGGTATATTATTTCATCTACTCCTCCCCTTTTAAAATAGAAAACAGTAGAAAATTAGGGAATAATCTTAGAGATCATGTTATTAAAAATTAGCTTTTCCATAAAGTAAGACATACTTGCATAATTTGGGGGAATGCCTGATTAAATATCAGATTTTATTTGAAGTTATGTACTATATTCTGTTGTTTAGAATTTTTTTTATATTTACAGTAATTCATTTGGTTAAATGCTTGATCAGTGAGTCAAAATATTCATTTAAGGATTGGGCAGTGGGGCTCCTGGGTTGTTCAGTTGGTTAAGCATCTGCCTTTGGCTCAGGTTATGATTCAAGGGTCCTGGAATCGAGCCTCACATTGGCCTCCCTGCTCAGAAGCGAGTCTGTTTTTCCCTTTCCCTCTGACCCTGTACCTGCTTGTGTTCACTCCCTCTCTCAAATAAATAAATAAAAGTCTTTAAAAAATAGATAAAGATTGGGCAGAATAAACACAGTAATAAGGACAAATCCTCACGAGAAAGGACATAATTTCATGGATTGTGGACAGTGGGCTTCCAAGAATTGTTTTACATTGATCTGCTCACTGGTAGCTATCATTTATTGAGTGCTTACTATGTACTAGGTATAGTATAAACATATTTCATTTTTTCTTTTCTTAAAATTGAGATATAATTGATTAGAAGTTCTTTTTTAATTATAAAAATAAAATAGCACTATATAATGGAAACATGAAAGACTCCATGCTGCCTTCCCTCCATATTTGTTCTCAGAAATCATTACCTTAACAGCTTGCTGGGGAAGATAGTTTCTGTCATTTATCAAGATCACCCAAGCTTCAGCACATGTGCTTTAAATTGAGTCATGACTCCTAAAAATTTCCAAGCTTCAATAATGTTCAAGTAGAGGGAATGAGACTCAGTTCACAAATTTGAGAGTATGAGAAATAGAACTTTGTTTTTGTATAACTAAGTTTAATTTCTATTTCAGAATCCATTTGCAAGGTGGTATAAAGTCAGTATTGGTAATAATGGAGGTCACCCCAGCTGCCCTGAGTATTGGGTCTGTGTGGTACAGAGGGCTTATATAGTTCAAGGTGTTTGGAGAGAGACCCTCTGTCCCTGGAGTTTTTGATCTCCCAGAGGGAACAAAACTGCTATTGGTTTGATGTAGCAGACAGGAAACCCTAACTATGAAATGTTAGGCATGAGGGGCTTGGTGGGGAAGTATCTGGGGAGTACAAGGCTGCACTACTGGCTTACTTCATGCTCTACACTGTAAAGTTTGACTTGTTCCTCCAGCTGTGGAACAAATCTGTTAAATTCTCCTCTTGTCTCACAGTGGACAACTGCACAGAGGATCCTGTTGGGAACAGTAGGGGGAAATGGTTTGAGAAATCTATAAACTGGAGAGAAGAACCTGACCAACAGCCTCCATTTCCTTTGAGGCCACTTCCCAGACTCTCTCCTTATTCAGAGGCATGTTATGGAGTGGGGCTCTAAGAGCTGCTCTGTGGATTCCATATATTTGATAAAATTTATCATTTGCAAATAATGATTTTTCCTCCCACTTATTTCCAATTCTAACATCTTTTGCTTCTTTTCTTACTGCATTGAGTTATCCTCCAGGATAATGTTGAAAAGATTGGTGAGAGTAGGGACCTTTGTCTTGCCTCTGAGTTTAAATGGACTACTTCTAATGTTGTACAGTAAAGTTTGATGTTTTTAGTAGATGTCCTTTATCAGATTAAGGAAATTATTGTTCATTCCACATTTGCCAAGAACTTTTTAAAAATTATTTATTTATTTATTTAATAATATATCTGCAAGCAGAAGCTAACAAATAATGAACAATTGTTGAATTTTAATTATTTTTCTGATTTTTTGTTAGTAGCAATTTTTTTTTAAAGATTTTATTTATTTATTTGACAGAGAGAGATCACAAGTAGACAGAGAGGCAGGCAGAGAGAGAGAGGGAAGCAGGCTCGCTGCTGAGCAGAGAGCCCGATGCGGGACTCGATCCCAGGACCCTGAGATCATGACCCGAACCGAAGGCAGCAGCTTAACCCACTGAGCCACCCAGGCGCCCCGACAATTTTTTTTGATAAGCTAATTAAAATTTTAATTTATTATGAAAAGCTATTTTCTTCTGAGTGTCATTTTGATAACAGTTCTTTTTTGTGTGTGTGGAATTTTTTTTTTATTGTTTCTTTATTTTCAGCATAACAGTGTTCATTGTTTTTGCACCACACCCAGTGCTCCATGCAGTACGTGCCCTCCCTATTACCCACCACCTGGTTCCTCAACCTCCCACCCCCCACCCCCTGGCCCCTTCAAAACCCTCCGGTTGTTTTTCAGAGTCCATAGTCTCTCATGGTTCATCTCCCCTTCCAGTTTCCCTCAACTCCCTCTCCTCTCCATCTCCCCATGTCCACCGTGTTCTTTGTTATGCTCCACAAATAAGTGAGACCATATGATACTTGACCCTCTCTGCTTGACTTATTTCGCTCAGCATAATCTCTTCCAGCCCCGTCCATGTTGCTACAAAAGTTGGGTATTCATCCTTTCTGATGGAGGCATAATACTCCATTGTGTATATGGACCACATCTTCCTTATCCATTCATCCGTTGAAGGACAATTTTTTTTTTTTAGAAGCGTTAGGCTTAAGGAAAAATTGAGCAGATAGGAGGTGTTGGGGTGGCTCAGTTGGTTAAGGACCGACTCTTGGTTTTGGATCAGGTCATGATCTTGGGGATCTGGAGATTGAGCCCCGTGCTGGGAATCCCTGCTCAGTAGGGAGTCTGCTTGAGGATTTTTCTCCCTCTACCTCTGCCCACAACTTCCCCACTGACATTCACTTTGATCTATTATTAATATCTACATTAGTATGGTATGTTTGCTAGAATTAATGAACCAATATTGATACATCATAGTTGACTAAAGTCCATACTTTATTTGAATTTCCTTAGCTTTTTACTAATGTCTTTTCACTGTTTCAGGGTTCCTTCCCAGGAAACCACATTAGTAACTACCCAGTCTCTTTCGACTCCTCTTGGCTGTGACACTTTCTCAGAATTTTCTTATTTTTAAAGACCTTGGCAGTTTTGAGACACACTGGTTAGGTATTTTGTAGAATGTCCCTCAGTTGGAATTCATCTGATTTTTTTTTCCTTTTAAAAAATATTTACTGATTTATTTATCTAAAAAATTGAGATACAATTAACATATATCATTATATTAGTTTCAGGTGTATAATATAGTGGTTTTTATATGTATATATTTTGAAATGAGCACCATAATGAGTAGTTAACATCCACCACTACTCATAGCTAAAAAAATATTTTCTTATCATGTGCACTTTTAAGAACTACTCTCTCAGCAGTTTTTAAATATATAATACAGTCTTAATAACTGCAGTCACCATGCTGAACAGTATATCCTCAGGACTTATTTTTTAATTGAAAATGTGTACATTTTGTCCTCTTTCATTCATTTTACTCACCTCCCAACACCTGCCTCTGGCAACTACCAATCTGTTCTTTGTATCTATGAGTTTGGGGTTTTTTGTTTTGTTTTGTTTTTATTTTTGTTTTTTGATTCTACACATAAGTGAAGGTCATATGGTATTTGTCTTTCTCTGACTTACTTCTCTTAGGATAATGACCTCAAGGTCCATCCATATTGTCATAAATGGCAGGATTTTATTCTTTTTATGGTCAAATAATTTCAAATAATTTTCCACTGTGTGTGTACCACATTTTCTTTATTCATTCATCCATCAATGAACATTTAGGCTGTTTCCATTTCTTGACTATTGTAAATAATGCTGCTATGAACATGGGGCTGCGATACCTTTTTGAGTTAGTGTTTTCATATATTTTGATAAATACCCAGAAGTGGAATTGCTAGTTTTTTGAGAACCTTCCATACTGTTTCCCACAGAGGTTGCACCAGTTTGCATATCCACCAACAGTGTATAAAGGTTTCCTTTGATATTTTTCCTATTATTATATTGGGGTTATGGGTTTTGGGGAAGATGACCATAAACATGAATTGTTGTTCTCATCATATCAAATCAAAGGTACATACATTCAGTATGATTTTTCACTGATGATATTGACCTTTATCACCTGGCTTAGGTAGTGCTTATTTGATTTGTCCTCTACAAGGCTACTCTCTCCACTCACACTCCCAGCAATCCATTTTGTACTATTTGAAAGAAAATTACGATGTGCAGTCTGCACTTAAGGAGAGAGGAGTTATACTTCACTTTCCTGAGGATGGAGTAGCTACATAAATTATTTGAAAGGCGTCTGTATGGGAAATTTATCTATTTTCCTCATTTATTCATTTATTCCTTGATATCATTATTAGGTAGACTATTTTTAAGTACCGAATTAATTTCTTTCTATTTTTTTCCCATTCTTTCTATTCATTCATTGGTCAATTTTGGTGAGTTACACCTGACTAAGAATTATGTATTTCACTGACGTTTCTTTCCAGATTTATTGATATAAAATTTGTAGTATTCTCCTATGATTTTAAAAACTTTACTGAATATGTAGGTATGTCATACTTTTCATTCTAAAGTTGCAGGCAGAGGGAGGGGGAAAGCAGGCTCCCCACTGAGCAGGGAACCCGATGTGGGACTCAATCCCAGGACCCTGGGATCATGATCTGAGCCGAAGGCAGACGCTTAACCGACTGAGCCACCCAGGTGCCCCTAAAGTTGCTTTTTTGTAACTTGTTTTTCTTTTTTCTTATCAAGCTCACAAGGATTTTATAGTCCTCTTGTAGAACCACCTTTTCTTGGGTTGGTTGTCTATGGTTTTTAAATTATTTATTTCATTACTTTTTACCCTTTTCTATATTACTTTCTTCCTACTACTTTCTTTGCCTTTGTTCTCTTGTCCTTTCATAGTTTAATGTGCTTATTTTTAAATCTTTCATGTTTTTACCTAAATGCGTATAAGGTGTAAATTCCCTTTACATCCTGCATTAAGGGTTTTCCACAAGTTTTTACAATTCGTTTTTCTGTTAAGTTAGAAATATTTCAAAGCTTTCATGATACTTTTCTCTTGAGCAAATGATATTTGAAGTACACTTTTATATTTCCAGATATATGTGTTTTTAAAAAACCGTATTTATTATTGATTTCTAATTTCAAGAAATTGTGATTAGATATCCTGGTTTATGAATATCAGGGTTTTTTTTTTTTTTGCCTTTTTAAAATACTGAAGTATAATTAACATATAATGTTATATGAGTTTTAGGTATACAACATATTGATTCAGTAATACATTATGCTCACCATGATAAGTGTAGTCACTGTCACATGCACCGTTATTACAGTATTGTTATTATATTCCCTATGCTACTCTTTTCATTTCAGTGACTTACTTATTTTATAACTGGAAGTTTGTACCTCTTAATCTTACCCTTTATCTGTTTCACTCATCTACCCACCCACTTTCCATCTGGCAATCATGAGTCTGTTCTCTGTATTTAAGAGTCTGTTTGGTTTTTTGTTTGTTTGTTTGTTATTTGTTTTGTTTTTTAGGTTTCACATATAAGTGCAATCATATGGTATAATGACTAATATTCCATACCATATATATACATATATATATATATATATATATTCAGTATGATTTTTCATATATATGTGTGTGTGTGTTTGTGTGTGTATATATATGGTTTCTTCCATATCTTTACTATTGTAAATAAGGCTGCAATAAGCATAATGGTGAATGTATTTTTGAATATAAATCTAGTGGCTTTTTTAAAAAAGATTTTCTTTATTTGTTTGAGACAAAGAGATTGAACATGAGCTGGGGGCACAGAAAGAGGCAGGGGAACAAGCAGACCCTCTGCTGAACAGGGAGTCCCATGCTTGATTCCACAACTCTGGGATCACACCAGAGCTGAAGGTAGACACTTAGCTGACTGAGCCACCAGATACCCCTAAATCTAGTGTTTCTGTTTCCTTTGGGTAAACACCCAATAGTAGAATTTTTGGATCATATCTTATAGTGGAATTACTGGGTCATATTTTTAATTTTTTGAGGAATCTCCATACCAATTTGCATTTCCATCAATGTACCAATTTACATTCTCACCAATAGAGCATGAGGGTTGTCTTTTCAACATCCTCCCCAACACCTGTTATCTTGTCTTGTTATCTTTTTGATACTAGCCATTCTGACTGGTGTGAGGTGATATCCCACTGTAGTTTTGATTTGTGTTTCCCTGATAATGAGGGATATTGAACATATTTTCATGTGTCTGTTGGTCATCTATATGTCTTCTTTGGAAAAATATCTATTCAGACCCTATGCCCATTTTTACTTGGATTGTTTGTGTTTTTGGTGTTGAGTTGTGTATGTTCCTTATTTATTTTGGAGACTTAACCCCTTATTGGATATGCTGTTTGCAAATACCTTTCATCATTCAGTAGGTTGCCTTTTGGTTTTGCTAGTGATTTTCTTTGCTGTGCAAAAACTTTTAATTTTGATGTAGTCCCAATAGTTTATTTTTATGTTGTTTCCATTGCCTGAATAGACATGCTTCTAAATATGTTGCTAAGGACAACGTGCAAGAGATCACTGCCTATGTTTTCTTCCAGGGGCTTTTATGGTTTTAGGTCTCACATTTAAGTTCTTTAATTCTTTTTGAGTTTATTTTTGTGTTGGTGTAAGAAAGTAGTCTAGTTTCATTCTTTTGCTTGAGCTGTCCCGGTTTCCCAATACCATTTATTGAAAAGACTGTCTTTTTACTATTGTATATTCTTTCCTCCTTTGTCATAGGTTAATTGACAATATAATTGTGGGTTTATTTCCGAGATCTCTGTCCTTTTCTATTGGTATATGTGTCTATTTTTACGTCAGTACCATACTGTTTTGTTTACTATGGCTTTGTAGTATATCTTGAAATCTGGGATTATGATACCTTCATCTTTGTTCTTCTTTCTCAAGATTGCTATCTCTTTACTTAGATACTGACATATGTCCTTCTAGTGTTTCAAGAAGATGTGTTTGATGGTGACTGCTAAGACCAGCTTGATACCACCAGCCAAGCAGTTTTCATTGACATAGTCATTAGTGTCCCACCTGGACAAGCAGTGGCCTTTGTCAGGGTCTGACGTGCAGGAAAGAAGTGTGGATTTGGGGCACCAAGTCCCCTTGGAAGACGCCCTTTATGTCTGTTCAGTGACAGAGGTGTAACAAACAGGAGTGATAATCTGCACCATTTCTGATTTCCATGCATCTCAGCACTGCATCACTCTGGCACAAGCAAGTTGTTAAACTGGTTTGAAGAGGCAATTCCAGAGTAATTAGCATAATTCCACACTGAGATATGTTTATTGAGGGGAAAGTGGATAGAAGGTCTTGGGACACCCATTAAATCTAGCTGCTGTGGGAAGGTCACTCCCTGCTAATCTGAATCAGACTCCATCCAGGTCACCAAGCCAGTGGCAACAAAGAAGCTGAAAAATCTCAGGACTCTTACCTGGATCCCCAGATTTCTTTTCACCTTTTTGTCTCATCTTTTCATTTTTCTTTAACATACATTTGTCCGTTTCTAAATCTTTTCAGTTTGAGCATTTTCTTTCTTTTATTTTCTTGCTCTAATTTTCTTTTAATTTCTTGCTCTAATTTTCTAATTTTCAGTCATCTAATTTCACTTTCCCCTTATTCTTTTTCTTTACTTGGGGGGACATTTGCTTATTGTGGATGTTCTAAACGTCATCTGTCTACATGCTTGGAACCAACATGTACTTTAGGCACGGAGAATTGTATTTAGATTGATTTATTAATGCATGCTTATTGTGCTGAAACTCCCACCAAAAGATACTAGTTAGCACTTATTTTATTTTTTTTAATATTTTATTTATTTATTTGACAAAGATCCCAAGTAGGCAGAGAAAGAGAGGGAAGTAGGCCCACTGCTGAGAAGAGAGCCTGATGCGGAGCTCAATCTCGGGACCCCGGGATCATGACCTGAGATGAAGGCAGAGGCTTTAACCAACTGAGCCAGCCAGGCGCCCCACTAGTTAGAATTTAGATGTGTGATAGGATATTCCTCTGGACAATCTGGACTTGTAAAATAGATATTAAACTCTTTCTTTGTTAGACCTCACTGTGGTTTGAGATATTTATGGTCTTGTATCCCAGTGGAGGAAATGAGAAAATGGGAAATTCCATGGCCCACCAAAAGTGTCCCAGTGAGGCTGGCCATGGGGCTCTTGGATAGCAAGTCCTCAACTCCAGTAGTGAAAATTTTGCAGCTGTAGAAAGAAAGGGATTCTGTAAGAATCATTTCATTAAAAAGGTATATGTTCTGTCAACTGATTGATATATAATCAAACAAAAAATATTTGTTGAGGGCCTATGCTTTATGAGAGGCTCATGGTAGATAGTTTATAGACTACTGGGGAAATCTAGGCAATCCTTAGCTTTATTAATAGGACAGGTTAAATGTAAGAAGGGGTAGACCAAAAAGTATGAAGACTATACAAGAGAAGATTGCATTTTTTTTCCTTAGCATTACTGGGTGGATGTACAGATTGCCATAGGCCGCTCCTCTGTAAATCTATTGCAGGACAGAGGCTGATAGAGATACTTCTATCTTGAATGCATGGCTTCCAAGTTGCCTTGGAGACCATCTTCATTCCAGCTAGCTGGAAAGGAAGGAAGTATTGAAGTCAGATGTGGGAGCTTTTTTTTTATGGGCCATGCCCAGAAATGTAACTTTTTTTTTTATGGGCCATGCCCAGAAATGTAACTTTTTTTTAAGATTTTATCTATTTATTTGACAGACAGAGATCACAAGTAGGCAGAGAGGCAAGCAGACAGAGTGGAGGAAGCAGGCTCCCCTGCTGAGCAGAGAGCCCAATGCGGGGCTCAATCCCAGGACCCGGGGATCACGTCCTGAGCTGAAGGCAGAGGCTTTAACCCACTGAGCCACCCAGGTGCCCCAGAAATGTAACTTCTATTTACATTCATTGGCTAGGATTTGGTTACATAGTCATATCTGACAGCAATAGAGGAAATGGGTGTTAGCCTTGTATCCAGGGAGGCAAAAACATAAATTTTGGCTGGTATTTGGCACTGTGTCCTGCCCCAGTTAAAGAATGGGTTGTGTTTCTAACACAAAACTGTGGATGATTTAGATTAGCTTCTTTATATTTTTCTATACTTTTCAAAGTTGATTATTATATGTATTACTTTTATAATCAGAAGAAAATAGTACATCTTATTTTGAAAGATGTAATCCAGGTGTTTGGAACTTAGAGAACATTATAATTTTTTTCTATACAAACAGTTAAAAGGGCTGTTTTGATCCCCAGGTGAGATGATAAAATCCTATATAGCCCACAAAGTAGTTGAAAATATAAGGCCAATCTAATTAATTATGAACTCTGCTATGCTTCTCAAAGGGATTTACATCTCACTATGAAACCAGCCTGAAATCTGCATTCTAGGAGAAGGAGGATAAAGTAGGACTGAGGAAGTGAAAAGAAAGCAAAATAGGAAGAGTATCTGCTCCCTTTCCAGAGGTGAATAAAGTAAAAATGTGGAAATAGGGCCTTCCTCTATCCTTCCATTTTGCTGCTCTTCCTCTCTCCCATTACCTTAAACTCTTTATGGTAGCTGGCATCTTCCCCAGGCATGCCCACTTTCTAAAGTAATCCCTGCTCCAAAATCACCTCTTTATATTCCTCCAACAAAGTGCCTTTTCTCTCACTGACCTCACTATGGATTGTGGGGAAACTCTTATTTGAATTAATTCAGATAGAGAGAGAAAGAAAGAGAATACAACCACTTAGACTTCTGAGTACCTGCAGTTTTCAAGAAGAAATTTGTTTAGTCAAATGACTCTGTTGTTGGTAGAATTTTTTTTAAGATTTTATTTATTTATTTGACAGATAGAGATCACAAGTAGGGAGAGAGGCAGGCAGAGAGAGAGAGAGAGGAGGAAGCAGGCTCCCTGCCAAGCAGAGAGCTCGATGCGGGGCTCGATCCCAGGACCCTGGGATCATGACCTGAGCAAAAGGCAGAGGCTTTAACCCACTGAGCCACCCAGGCACCCCATTGGTAGAATTTTAGGCAGAGGAACCTAGTCAAGATTTTCAGATATTTTTGGTAGATATTTTTGTCAGAGACTCCATCCAGGGTTATGTGGAATCCTTTCCCCTGAAGAGTTTTTCAAGTTTCTGTTTTTGCGTTTTATGGTGACTTGCTGCATCCATTTCTTAAGCCCTAAGTTTATTACAACAGAGACTCCTCAAATATTCTTTGAGGGCCCCTATACTGCCTAGTCTTCCAGTTGTGTTGGGCCCTGTGACACAAACAGTTTATTGGGCTATGAGTGAAAGAGTTGTAGGTCACTTCTGGCTAGGCTAGTTGTCTTCAGCACACACTCTTTCACCCTAGTGATTACATGTGAGGACAGCAGGATGGCAGAAGTGCTAAAGTAGGAGCGAAGGAGACCACTCTGACCCATGGATAAATGTTACGTGTTGAGAAAATCCTCTGTTGTATTATACCACTTATTCCCTCACTTGTCCTGACTAATACAGGCTCACAGGCAATAGTTATTGGGAGTGGAGGAATGGAAAAGGGAGGGGTTTGTAGGCCTCAGTCAGGAATCACCTCATAAGACACTCCTTGTTCTGACTACTTAATGAGGAAACTGGTGGTGCGAATCATGAGGGAGCTGTTAAGGATGATGTCATCACCACCACCCATTTGTGAAAAGAGGAATAACTTGGACAACTATGTTTGAATTTAGAGGGAAGAATTTCTGGAGAGGAAAGAAAACAGAGCCAGGAAGTTCAGTTAAAATGCAAGAGCATTTCTCTGACTTTAAGTACTTAGCTTCTGGTTGGAGACATCAGGATTATTAGTCTCATGAAATATAATTCCAAAGAATAAACAAATATTGAATGTACTACAGAATAAAATAAATATTTGGAAAAAGGGAGATTATGATAGGCTGGAAGACCAGGCAAGAGTAAAGTCTTCACAGAAGAATGGGCATATGAGATGGCCTTCTAACATAGGTCAAATTTAGAAAGATGGGAGGAGAGGGCCTTCTGGGTGGAAGGACAGATGTTCTCAAAGATTTTAAGGTCAGAAAATCTTGGGACGCCTAGGTAGCACAGCTGGGCAGCGTCTGACCTGGTTTTGGCTCAGGTCGTGATCTCGTGGGTCATGAGATTGAGCCCCAAATTGGGCTTCGTGCCCAGTGCGGTGTCTACTTGAGTTTCTCTCTCTCCCTCTGCTCCTGTTCCCCGACTCTGCACCCACCTCTCAAATAAACAAATAAATCTTAAAAAAAAAAAAAAAGGCCAGAAAATCCTGGTAGTCTAGTTTGACTAAAGTGTACTATTTGGGGAGGGTACATAAGTCAGAGGTGGGACTTCAGAGATCGATGGAGGACACATTGTAGAGAACCTCAAATGCCATTGAATGTCTTTAAATTTTATCTTGAAAGAGTGCTGTTACAATGTAATGGTGAAAAATTGCCAACCACCTTGATGCTTATCAATGAGAAAATAGATAAATAAGTTACGATGCTGCCAATCTATGGCATGTCATTTTGTAATTACTCACATGGAAAGATCTCCAAGGCACTGCTTTTTTTTCCTTACTTTTTAAAAAAAATTCTATTTATTTCTGCAGTGTTCCAAGATTCATTGTTTATGCACCACACCCAGTGCTCCATACACTACATGCCCACCTTAATACCCAACACCAGGCTCACCCATCCACCCGCAAAACCTTCAGTTTGTTTCTCAGAGTCCACAGTCTCTCATGGTTCATCTTCTCCTCCAATTTCCCCCAATTCAATTTCCCTTTCCTTCTCCTAATGTCTTCCATGTTATTCCTTATGCTCCACAAGTAAGTGAAACCCTATGATAATGGACTTTCTCTCCTTGACTTATTTCTTTTTTTTAATGTTTTATTTATTTGACAGAGAGAAATCACAACTAGGCAGAGAGGCAGGCAGAGAGAGAAGAGAAAGCAGGCTCCCCGTGGAGCAGAGAGCCCTATGCAGGGCTCGATCCCAGGACCCTGGGATCATGACCTGAGCCAAAGGCAGAGGCTTTAACCCACTGAGCCACCCAGACGCCCCTCTGCTTGACTTATTTCACTCAGCATAATCTCCTCCAGACCCATCCATGTTGATGCAAAAGTTGGGTATTCATCCTTGCTGATGGAGGCATAATATTCCATTGTATATATGAACCATATCTTCTTTATCCATTCATCTTTCCACAGTTTGGCAATTCTGGCCATTGCTGCTATGAACATATGGCCCTTCTTTTCACTGCATCTGTATCATTGGCATAAATACCCAGTAGTGCAATTGCAAGGTCATAGGGTAGCTCTATTTTTAATTTATTAAGGAATCTTCACACTGTTTTCCCAAGGGGCTTCACCAACTTGCATTCCCACCAACAGTGTAGGAGGGTTCCCCTTTCTCCACATCCTCTCCAACACTTGTTGTTTACTGTGTTGTTAATTTTTGCCATCCTAACTGGTATAAGGTGGTATCTCAATGTGGTTTTGATTTAAATTTCCCTGATGGCTAATGATGATGGAAAAGCATTCCATGCTCATTAATTGGAAAAATAAGCATCGTTAAAATGTCTTTACTGCCCAGAAAATCTATACTTTCAATGCCATATCGATCAAAATTCCACCGGTATTTTTCAAAGTGCTGGAACAAACAATTCTAAAATTTGTATGGAACCAGAAAAGATCCCAAATTGCTAAGGAAGTGTTGAAAAAGAAAAACAAAGCTGGGGGCATCAAGTTGCCTGACTTCAAGCTTTATTACAAAGCTGTGATCACCAAGACAGCATGGTACTGGCACAAAAACAGACACATAGACCAGTGGAACAGAGTAGAGAGCCCAGATATGGACTCTCAACTCTATGGTCAAATAGTCTTAAACAAAGCAGGAAAAAATATACAGTGGAAAAAAGACATTCTCTTCAGTAACTGGTGCTGGGAAAATTGAACAGCTATATGTAGAAAAATGAAACTTGATCATTCTCTTACACCATACACAAAGATAAACTAAATGGATAAAGACCTCAATGTGGCAAGAATCCATCAGAATCCTAGAGGATAACATAGGCAATAACCTCTTCGATATCAGCCACAGTAACTTCTTTCAAGATATGCCTCCAAAGGCAAAGGAAACAAAAGCAAAAATGAATTTGGGGGACTTCATCAAGATCAAAAGCTTCTGCACAGCAATGGAACAGTCAACAAAACAAAGAGGCCGCCTACAGAATGGGAGAAGATATTTGCAAATGACACTACAAAGGGCTGATATCCAAGATTTATAGAGAACTCCTCAAACTCAATACCCAAAAAACAGATAATCACATCAAAAAATGGGCAGAAGACATGAACAGACACTTCTCCAAAGAAAACATACAAATGGCTAACAGTCATATGAAAAAATGTTCATCATCATTAGTTATCAGGGAAATTCAGGCACTGTTGAGTAAAAACATCAAGGATATGTAATACCAATTGTATAAAGCAGCACACATCCATGTCTGTAAACTCCAAATTCCTGAATGCACATATATATAAACACACACAGATGTATCTGAATCTGGTAACAGTGGCTACCTCTAGGCAAAGGGCTTGGGACTGGTCACAATCCTTCCTGCTGTCCACAGCCTTGTCCTTGGAGAGTTTTTGAAGAGAATGGAGTCTAACTAGATTATTTGTCACCCAAGCTGCTTCTTTCCCCAGGCCCAGTTCAAACACCTTGGTTATCCTCTAGGTGGACTTGCTTACTTTCCCATCAATTGAAATGCATTTATGGTAATAGAGGGTAGTATAATCCTCTTGCAAAGATAAGCAGAGGTCTCTTTTATCTAAAATTATTTTTCACTGAGTAAAAGTATTTCTGGCCAAGACAGAGACACCCTTTTGAGTGTGATATTCTTAAGTTTTCTTGAATGAGACATCATTTACTGGAGTAAAACAAAGCAAAACAATTTTTTATACCCTGGTTACTTTCAAGAAAAATCTGAAATGGCCAATAACATTAAAATACATTAATTAAAACCACAGAACAATTAAAATATTTAAAAAGAAAGGCCAAAACTTATTTTGCTTACTCACCAATAGGAAATACACATATTATTCAACAAATGATAGAGGAAAATTTACCTATAGAATAAACTATATTTTGGTTCTCACCTCACATTATATTGCCAAACAAATTTCAGATATATTAAAGTCACTATCAAAATATAACAAAGCAAGCAAAAATGAATCCAAAATTATATTGTATTGTATTTTTTTAAATTATTTTTTAAGGTTTTATTTACTTATTTGACAGAGAGAGACCACAAGTAGGCAGAGAGGCAGGCAGAGAGAGGAGGAAGCAGTCTTCCTGCTGAGCAGCTCCCTGCTGAGTGGGGCTGGAGCCCAGGACCCTGAGATCTTGACCCAAGTTGAAGGCAGAGCATTAATCCACTGAGCCACCCATTCGCCCCCAAAACTGTATTCAAAAAAAAAAAAAAAAAGAACAATAAGTTTTATCCCAGGATTGCAAAGATGATGCAATGTTAGAAAAATCTTCAATGTAATTCATCACTTTGACCAAATTAAAAGAGAAAAATATCACGTAGAAAATGCACTCAAATGTCTGATTTTTGCTCATATAAATAATCTTTAATTTGTTAAAGTGTTTTGCCTCAAAATCCATAGCAAATATCATATTGAAAGGTGAAATGCTAAAAGAGTTTCATTAAAATGAGACAAGCAGGGGTGCCTGGGTGGCTCAGTGGGTTAAGCCGCTGCCTTCGGTTCGGGTCATGATCTCAGGGTCCTGGGATCGAGTCCTGCATCGAGCTCTCTGCTCAGCAGGGAGCCCGCTTCTCTCTCTCTCTCTCTGCCTGCCTCTCTGTCTACTTGTGATCTCTCTCTGTCAAATAAATAAATAGAATCTTTAAAAAAAAAGAATATTTCCTATAAAAAAAAAGAGACAAGCAATATCCCTGTTATCACCTCACAATTTAATATTACACTGGATGTTTTAGCCAGTGTAAAATTTGTATTGTTATAGAAATAATTGCTGATAGGGAAAAGCCAAGAAAATTTGGTTATGAGCTATAAACTACTGATAAGTGAGCACAACTTATTGGATAAATCATTTATAAATTCACTAACAGAAAGATATTTGGAAAATTCTCAAATATTTTGAAATTAAGCAAAAATATTTCTTCTTTCTTTCTTTCTTTCTTTTTCTTTCTTTCTTTTTTTCATAGGCTCCATGCACAATATGAGGTTTGAACTTACAACCCTGGGATCAAGAGTCAGATACCCTACTGACGGAACCAATTAGGCACTCCTAGCAACAATATTTTTAAATAACCCATGGGTAAAAGAAGCCACATTAGGAAATTGGAAAATATTTTGAACTGAATAAAAATGAAACTAAAAATACATTTGTGAGATGCAGCATGAAAGTAGCACTGTAGCTTTTAATGTTTACATTAGGAAGAAAAGGTCTAAAATCAACAAAGCTGCCAACTTAAGGTACTAGAAGAATAAGTTAAACACAAAGTAGGAATGCAAAAATCAAGACAGGAATAGAAATCAATGAGCTACAAAACAGTTAAGCACTACAAAAATTACAACATAAAACTTTTTAAAAAAATAAGTGAATAAATCTAGCTAGACTATCAAGAAAGCAAAATAAAAGAGAATATCTGTATGATCCTAGAGACATTAAAGAATAATAGATATTAAAATTCAATAATTTTAAAAACTTGAGTTTGCTGAAAGATTCAGATTACCAATTACTAAAGATTCAGAACACCAACTGTTAGCAGAGATGTGGGGCAACTGAATGCATTACAGATGGAGATATAAAAATAGCACTACTGTTTTGGAAAACAGTTTGGCATTATTTAGTCAAGAGAAATGAAAATGAATGTTCACAAAAGACTTGTACTTGAATGTTCATGGCAGCTTTATCTAAAATAACCCCAAATGAAAACAAACCAAATGTCTGGGGGGGGGGGGTGGTGTGAATGAATATAAAATCTATGGTACATCTAAACAGTGGAAGCAATGTAAAGAAATTAATTACTGATACACACAATCTGGATGGTTTTTAAAAACATGATGCTGAGAAAAGGAAGCCAGATAGAAAAGAATACATGCTGTTATTATTCCATTTGTACAAAATTTCAGGAAACACAAATCTGATCTATAGTGCTACAAAGCTCATCAGTGAGTTCATGGTGCTTGGGGTTGGGGATAGAAAATGGGAACCATATTGGGTAATGGAAGCATTCTGTATCATGACTGAGGTGTTGGTTACTGACTGTGTAGGATTCTCAAAACTCATCTAACTGTACACTTAAAGTGTGTGCATTTTATTTTATGTAAGTTACACTTTAATAAAATTGGTTTTAAAAAATTAATAACATTTTTATGCAATAACCAATTAGAAAATGTAGTAAAAAGATGATATCAACAAACTACAGGATACTTCAAATTAAAATGAACAAAAATGTGCAAGAAATTTATGGAATCAGTTATAAATAATTAAAGACATGGGGGACACCTTGGTGGCTCAGTCATTTGGGTGTCAGACTCTTGATTTTAGATCAGGCCATGATCTTGGGGTTGTGAGATTGAACCCTGAGTCAGACTACAAACTGGGCATGGAGCCTGCTTAAGATTCTCATGTTCCCTCATGGGTGTCTGGGTGGCTAGTCAACTAAGTATTTGCCTTTAGCTCAGGTCATGGTCCCTGAGTCCTGGGATCAAGACCTGCATCAGGTTTCTTGCTCAGCAAGGAGTCTGCTTCTCCCTCTCCCTCCGCTTGCCACTCCCCCTTCTTATGCCCTCTCTCTCTGTCAAATAAATGAATAAAATCTTTTTTAAAAAATAAATTATCTCTCTCTCTCTCTCTCTTCCTTCCCCCATCTCTCTCCCTCTCTAAAGGAAAAAAAAATGTTGAAAGACATGGAAGATCCAAAAAGAAAAAAGAAGGGAAAAAAAAAGAGAGAAATAAACCAAGTTTCATGAATGTAGAGATCAATACTAAAGAGATGCAAATTCCACATAAACTGATATCTAGATACAATGCAATTCGAATAAAAATTCCCAAAAAATCTTTGGTGGGATGTCACAAACTATTTTTTTAAATTAACATATAATGTATTATTTGTTTCAGGGGTACAGGTCTGTGATTCATCAGTCTTACACAATTCACAGCACTCACCATAGCACATAACCTCCCCAATGTCCATCACCCAGCCATCCCATCCTTCACCCCCTCCCCTCCAGCAACCTTCAGTTTGTTTCCTGAGATTAAGAGTCTCTTATGGTTTGTCTCCCTCTATGATTTGGTCCCATTTCATTTTTTCCTCTCTTCCCCCATGATCCTCTGCTTTGTTTCTCAAGTTTCACATATCAGTGAGATCATATGATAATTGTCTTTCTCTGATTGACTTATTTCACTCAGTGTAATACCTCTAGTTCCATCCACGTCATTGTAAATGACAAGATTTTATTTTTTGTTGGCTGCATAATATTCCATTATATATGTATATACGACATCTTCTTTACTCATTCATCTGCCAATGGACATCTAGGCTCCTTCCATAGTTTGGCTATTGTGGACATTGCTGCTGTAAACATTCAGATGCTCATGCCCCTTTGGATCACTACATTTGTATTTTTGGGGTAAATAGCCAGTAGTGCAATTGTTGGGTCATAGTAGCTCTATTTTCAACTTTTTTTTTTTAAGATTTTATTTATTTATTTGACAGAGAGAGATCACAAGTAGGCAGAGAGGCAAGCAGAGAGAGTGAGAGGGAAGCAGGCTCCCTGCCGAGCAGAGAGCCCGATGCGGGACTCGATCCCAGGACCCTGAGATCATGACCTGAGCCGAAGGCAGTGGCCTAAACCACTGAGCCACCCAGGCGCCCCTATTTTCAACTTTTTGAGGAACCTCCATACTGTTTTCCAGAGTGGCTGCACCAGCTTCCATTCCCACCAACAGTGTAAGAGGATTCTCCTTTCTCCACATCCTCCCAAACGTATGTTAATTCCTGACTTGTTAATTTTAGCCATTCTGACTGGTGTGAGGTGGTATCTCACTGAGGTTTTGATTTGTATTTCCCTGATGTCCAGTGATATTGAGCACTTTTTCATGTGTCCATTCACCATTTGTATGTCTTCATTGGAGAAATGTCTGTTTATGTCTTCTGCTCATTTCTTGACTGGATTGCTTGTGTTTTGGGCATTGAGTTTGATAAGTTCTTCATAGATTTTGGATACTAACCCTTTATCTGATAAGACAGCTACAGTTACCTTCTTCCATTCTGTCAGTTGTCTTTTGGTTTTGTTGATTGTTTCACTTATTGTGCAAAAGCTTTTGATCTTGACGAAGTCCTAATAGTTCATTTTTGTCCTTGATTTCCTTGCCTTTGGTGGTGTTTTTAGGAAGACGTTGCTGTGACGGAGGTGGAAGAGCTTGCTGCCTGTGTTCTCCTCAAGGATTTTGATGGATCCCTGTCTCACATTCAGGTCTTTCATCCATTTTGAGTCTATTTTTTGTGAGGTATAAGGAAATGGTCCAGTTTCATTCTTCTGCATGTGGCTGTCCAATTTTCCCCCAACACCATTTGTTGAAGACTGTCTTTTTTCCATTGGACATTCTTTCCTGCTTTGTCCAAGATTAGTTGACTATAGACTTGAGGGTCCATTTCTGGGTTCTCTGTTCTGTTCCATTGATTTACGTGTCTGTTTTTGTGCCAGTACCGTATTGTCTTGATGATTAGAGCTTTGTAATACAACATGAAGTTCGGAACCGTGATGCCTACAACTTTAGTTTCCTCTTTCATCATTCCATTGACTATTTGGGGTCTTTTCTGGTTCCATACAAATTTTAGAATTATCTGTTCCATTTCTTTGAAAAAAAGGTTGATGGCATTTTCATAGGGATTGCATTAAATGTGTAGATCGCTCTAGGTAGCATAGACATTTTCACAGTATTTGTTCTTCCGATCCATGAGCATGAAACCTTTGTCCATTTCTTTGTGTCTTTCTCAAGTTTTTTCATGAGTATTCTCTAGTTTCCCGAGTACAGATTCTTTGTCTCTTTGTTTAGATTTGTTCCTAGGTATCTTATGGTTTTGGGTGCCATTGTAAATAGGATCAACTCCTTAATTTCTCTTTCTTCTATCTTGTTGTTGGTGTGTAGAAATGCAACTGATTGCTGTGCATTGATTTTATGTCCTACCACTTTGCTGGATTTCTGTATGAGAACTAGCAATTTTGGGGTGAGTCTTCTGGGTTTTCCATTTATAGTATCTTGTCATCTGCAAAGAGTGAGAGTTTGACTTCTTCTTTGCCTATTTGGATGCTTTTATTTCTTCTTGTTGTCTGATTGCTGAGGCTAGGAATTTTAGTGCTATGTTGAACAATAGTGGTGAGAGTGAACATCTCTGGCAGGTTCCTGACCTTAGGGGAAAAGCTCTCAGTTTTTCTCCATTGAGAATGATATTCGCTGTGGGCTTTTTGTACATGGCTTTTATGATTTTGAGGTATGTTCCCTCTATCCTTACACTATGGAGAGTTTTCATCAAGAGAGGGTGGTATATTTTGTCAAATGCTTTTCCTGCATCTAGTCACAGGATCATATTGTACTTGTCTTTTCTTTTATTAATGTAGTGTATGATGTTGATTGATTTGCAGATGTTGAACCACCCTTGCAGCCCAGGAATAAATCCCATTTGGTTGTGGTGGATAACCCTTTTAATGTGCCGTTGGATCCTATTAGCTAGTATTTTGGTGAGAATTTTTGCATCCATGTTCATCAGAGTTATTGGTCTGTAATTCTCCCTTTTGGTGGGGGTCTTTGCTTGGTATTGGGATCAAAGTAATGCTGGCCTCAGAAAATGAGTTTAGAAGTTTTCCTTCCATTTCTATTTTTTGGAACAGTTTCAGAAGAATAGGTATTAATTCTTCTTTAAATGTTTGGCAGAATTCCCCTGGAAAGTCATCTGGCCCTGGGCTCTTGGGAGATTTTTGATTACTGCTTCAGTGTCCTTGCTGGTTACGGGTCTGTTCAGGTTTTCTATTTCTTCCTGGTTCAGCTTTGGTAGTTTATGTTTCTAGGAATGCATCCATTGCTTCCAGATTGTCTAATTTGTTGGCATATAATTGCTCATAACATGTTCTTATAATTGTATTTCCTTGGTCTTGGTTGTGATCTCTCCTTTTTCATTCATGATTTTATTAATTTGGGTCCTTTCTTTTCTTTTTGGTAAGTCTGGCCAGGGGGTTATCAATCTTATTAATTCTTTCAAAGAATCAGCTCCTAGTTTCATCGATCTGTTCTACTGTTCTTTTGGTTTCCATTTCATTGATTTCTGCTCTGATCTTTATTATTTCTCTTCTCCTGCTGGGTCTGGGCTTTATTTGCTGTTCTTTCTCCAGGTTGTGTATTTGAGACTTTTCTTGTTTCTTGAGAAAGGTTTGTATTGCTATATACTTCTCTCTGCATCCCAACGGTTTTGAACAGCTGTGTTTCATTTTCAATTGTTTCCATGTATTTTTTAAATTCTTCTTTAATTTTCTTATTAACCCATTCATTGTTTAGCAGGATGTTCTTTACGTCCATATATTTGTGTTCCTTCCAAATTTTGTCTTGTGATTGAGTTCAACTTTTAAATCTTTGTTGTCTCAGAATATGCAGGGAATAATCCCAATCTTTTTTTCAGTTGAGACCTGATTTGCAATGCAGTATGTGATCTATTCTGGACAATGTTCCATGTACATTAGAGAAGAATGTGTATTCTGTTGTTCTGGGATGGAATGTCCTGAATATACCTGTTATGTCCATCAGGTCCAGTGTGTCATTTAAGGCCTTTATTTCCTTGTTGATCCTTTGCTTAGATAATATGCCCATTTCAGTGAGGGGGGTGTTAAAGTCACCTACTATTATTTTATTATTGTCAATGTGTTCTTTGATTTTTGTTATTAATTGGCTTATATAATTGGCTGCTCCCATGTTAGGGGCATAATGATTTACAAATATTAGTTCTTCTCATGGGATAGACCCTTTAAATATGATATAGTGTCCTTTTTCATCTTTTATTACAGTCTTTAGTTTAAAATCCAATTTTTCTGATATAAGGATTTCTATACCAGCTTTCTTCTGATGGCCATCAGCATGGTTAATTGTTTTCCACCACCTCACTTTAAATAAGGACTAAAATGAGTCTCTTGCAGACAGCATTTCAATAAGTCTTTTTTATTTTTTAATACAATCTGATATCCTGTGTCTTTTGATTGGAGCATTTAGCCTATTTACATTCAGGCCAACTATTGAAAGATATGAATTTAGAACCATTGTATTGCCTATAAGGTGACTGTTATGTGCACTGTCTGTTCCTTCCTGGTCTATGTTACTTTTAGACTCTCTCTTGGCTTAGAAGACCCCTTTTAATATTTCTTTTAGGACTGGTTTGGTGACCTCAGGTTCTTTTAGTTTGTTTGTCCTGGAAGCTTTTTAGTCTCTCCATCTGTTGTCAGTGACAGCCTAGCTGGATATAGTATTCTTGGCTGCATATTTTTCTCATTCAGTACCCTGAATATATCATTCCCATCCTTTCTGGCCTGCCAGGTCTCTGTGAATAGGTCTGCTCCCAATCTAATGTTTCTACCATTGTAGGTTACAGACCTCTTGTCTTGAGCTGCTTTCAGGATTTTCTCTTTGTCTCTGAGATTGCTAAGTTTTACTAATAGATGTCAGGTTGTTAACCTATTTTTTTTTTTTTTATTGATTTTGAGGTGGATTCTCTCTGCCTCCTGGATTTTGATAACTATTTCCTTCTGCAAATTAGGGAAGTTATCTGCTGTAATTTGCTCCAACATACCTTCTGCCCCCCTCTCTCTTTCTTCTTTTGCTGGGATCTCAATTATTCTAATATGGGTCTTCTTGCTGGTATCACTTATCTTTCAAATTCTCTCCTCATGATCCAATAATTGTTTATCTCTCTTTTTCTCAGCTTCTTTGTTCTCCATCATTTCCTCTTCTATATCACCAGTTCTCTTTTCTGTCTCATTTGTCCTAGCAGTTAGAGAGTCCATTTTTTATTGCACCTCATTAATAGCCTTTTTGATTTTGACTTGGTTAGATATATTTCTCCAGAAAGGGATCATCGCCCATGCTTTTTTTCAAGCCCAGCTAGTGTCTTTTTAATGATCATTCTGAAATCTAGTTCTGACATCTTACTAATGTCCATGTTGATTAGTTCCTTGGCAGTTGGTATTGCCTCTTGTTCTTTTATTTTTTGAAGCGAGTTTTTCCATTTTGTCATTTTGTCCAGAGAAGAATAGTTGAACAAGAGAACAAAATGCTACAAGGGTAACAATGACCACATAAAAATATACACTAAACAAATCAGAAGAGACCCAAAACTGGGGGGAGGGGAGAGAGGGGAAGGAAGGAAGGAAGAAAAAAAAGAAGTCTATGATCAGGCTGGTGAATAGAACACAGTCACACACTAGATTTTGGGTGTATTTTGGTCTTTTGGAAGAAATTGCCTCCCAAAATTTTAAAGAAAGAAAAACTTATATGAATACAGAAATAAGGGTAAATACAAGAAGGGATGGGATATGACTGGAAAATGAAAATTAAAAAAGATTTTAAAAAAGGATTTGATAAGATAAGAAGTTGGTTGAAAAAAATGAAGAAAAACTTTTAAAAAAAAGGAGAGACTATGATCAAGCAGGTGAATAGAACAAAGTCATACAGAGGTTTAAAGTACGTTTTGGTCTGTTAGAAGAATCTGCAAAAACATCAGTTAAATACATTGAAGGGATAGAATATGACTCTAAAAAACAAAAATAAAAATATTTTAAAAATGGAATTGATAAGAAGGTGGTTGGAAAAGGAAAGAAGAAAAAATTTTAAAAATAGAAAAAGAAAAAAACCAAAATTTTAAAAATTAACTTTGAAAGATTAAGTAATCATAGGGAAAAAGCCATGAATTCTATGTGCTGTATTCCCCTAGTGCTGGAGCTTTGCTGTTCTCATTGATTGGTAAACTCAGGCTTGGCTGGGAGAGGCCTATAGTATTGTTTCTCAAATGTCTCTGTCTGAGGCAGAATTGCATTGCATTTGTCAGGGGCCAGGCTAAGTAAATGCTGGGTTTGCTCTCTGTAGCTTTTTTTTCTGGATGGCCTTCTACAGGAATGAACATGGCAGCCTCCCACTCTCTGACCCCTGGAGAAGCTGAGGAGAGGAGCCTCAGGGCTCCATTCCTTACTGTGCCCTCAGAGAAGAGCAGTCAATCACTCCTATATCCCTGGTTTTTGGTCACACTCCGTGCTCACCTGGCTTGTGACTGAGAGTTTTTATCTCTGGCACATGACCCAATTTGCCATCTCCAAACCCAGCAGATTCCTGTGGTGTGCTTCTGTTCTTCTCCTCCCAGGGGAGGAAGAGGAATCTTCCTGGATCTGCCACTTGTTGGGTCCCTGCTAAGAGTTGTGGCCCAACTGTGCCACAGATCATGGTTTATGGCAACCCTGAGATGAGAGCCCACTCCTTGGCTCAGTCTTTGCAGCTGGCTTCCCTGCTTTGAAACCTGGGAGTTCAACCACACTCAGGAACCCCTGGTCTTTCTGTGACTCTGAAGGTCCTGAGACTACACTGTTCCAGTGAGCGTTCTACCCCCCGCTTAGCCATCAAAGCAATGTCCCTCACCAGCGCAAACTTCCAAAAGTTCTGATTTTGTGCTCTATAGCTTGCCAGGAGGCTCCCTCCCCCCACAGTCTATCTTCCTGTATCTCACTTCAGTTTCACTTTGCCATATGCCTTACTCTCCAGAAAGTAGTAGTTTTTCTGTTTATAGAGTTGTTGCTGTTCTTTTCTTCAATAACCTGTTGAGTTTGTAGGTGTTCAGAATGGCTTGATATTGATCTAGCTGAATTCCTGGGACCAGATGAAATTTAGGTCACCTACTCTGCCATCTTGGAGCCCTTCTTGTCACAAACTGTTCTTAAAATTCATATGAATGAGTAAATGATCCAAGAATAGCTAAAATATTTCTGAAAAAAGAAATTAAGAAAAAGGACTTAAACTATTGAGTGTAAGAAATTGTGAAGCTAGGGGAGTCAAGATGGCGGGGAAGTAAGAGGAGGCGCTGTTTCAACCTGTACCCTAAAGTGAGCTGATTACCTACCAAAGAACTCTGATCACCCATGAAATCAGCCTGGGAGCAGAATTATACATGTCTGGATCTCTACAGGAGAAGAAGACACCAGTGGGCAGGTAAAGCGGAGTGGGAAAGTTGGACTGATAATGGAAGATAAACAAAAGGGGGAGGGAGCGACCAGAGGTGACCAATTGGAAAGTAATACCCCAATACAAGAGTGCCCTGCGTCTGGGACCAGCATTAGCTTGGAGTCTGGAATCAGGGCGGTTAGGGACAGGGGCTTAAGTCCCCGGACCCAGGACAGCCTCCCCTGGTGCTGAGCCAGACAGAGCCACCAGCCCGCCTGAGCCACCAGCACGCCCGAGAATGAGTGGGGTCTGGCTCCCGTGAGGGGTTGGGAGCCTGGCCAGACGGCATTCCTAAAATGCGTGTGTCCCACACCCTCCCCTGGGAGAGGTGCTCACAGGTGCTAGCTGGGAGCTCTGGCATCCAGAAAAACCAGGCATTCCCAGCCTGGGCCAGCAGGAAAACCTCAGTGTGCGATCGCTGCTTGGAACCTCTCTTGCGGTCTGGAGCTGCCCAGACAGCCGCCGCTGCCATGGTATTGGGTACAGGAGGAGATCCTGCATCCCCAGGGACCGTGACTCAGAACCGACTCTGCCAGCAGCTCTGCAGAGCATTCTGAAGCTTCTCTCTGAGAGGGAGGTCTGGGTGCAGTTTGCTCTTCTCTAAACCTCCAAAAACCATCAAAAGCTGTCAAGGCGAGAGAAAACAGATGAAAGAACATAAAAACCTCCAGAGAAAAAAAGCCTGAAAAAAACCGGTTTCCTCAGAGCCCACCCCCTTGAGAGGGGCGGGAGGACATAACTCAGGGAACATCATTGACTGAAAACCTACGTGGCAGGACCCTCCCCAAGAAAACCAACCAGGAAGGAAGAAAAAAAAAAAGAAGATGACAAGAGAAGAACCACCACTACCTCATAAATACAACTTTTATTTTTAACTCTTTACCACTATTCTGGTTCATTTTTTTATACATATAGATAATTTTTTAACCTATTTACCATCACAGTGAGATGTCCAGTACATCAAATTCCTTAATAACCTTCTAGCCTGAACTTTTTGATACATACACCCGTGTTTTTCTTTTGCTTTTCTATTTTATAATTTTTTTTAAATTTTAACTTAATTTAGTCTAGTTTATTCTTTTTTAATTTTTATTTTCTAATAAACATATAGAGTTAAACTTCAAGGTAATCCTCTTTCCCCAATCAATGCTACCCCTATAGGCAAACCAATTTTTAATCCCCCTTTATCTTAGGAAAGTTGAGTCCTTAACAAAGACATCAAGATACATCAAGGAAGAATCAAAATAACCTTCCTCACCCACACTGAGAATTTATAACCACTCTCCCATCTTTTCCTTCTGCCAGTGTTTCTGTGTATTTGTGGTTGTCCTGATAGTATACAAATCTTATACTTGGAGTTCTTTTTGATGAGGTTCTTCATTTTTGCATATATATATATATATATATATTTCTCTTGTCATATACTTTTTTTTTCCATTTTATTTATTTTTTCAGCGTAACAGTATTCATTCTTTTTGCACAACACCCAGTGCTCCATGCAAAACGTGCCCTCCCCATTACCCACCACCTGTTCCCCCAACCTCCCACCCCTGACCCTTCAAAACCCTCAGGTTGTTTTTCAGAGTCCATAGTCTCTTATGGTTCGCCTCCCCTTCCAAATTTTTTTTTTTAATAAACATATAATGTATTTTTATCCCCAGGGGTACAGGTCTGTGAATCGCCAGGTTTACACACTTCACAGCACTCATGATAGCACTTACCCTCCCCAATGTCCATAGCCCCCTCCCCCTCTCCCAATCCCACCTCCCCCCAGCAACCCCCAGTTTGTTTTGTGAGATTAAGAGTCATTTATGGTTTGTCTCCCTCCCAATCCCATTTTGTTTCATTTATTCTTCTCCTATCCCCCTACCCCACCATGTTGCTTCTCCAAGTCCTCAAATCAGGGAGATCATATGATAGTTGTCTTTCTCCGATTGACTTATTTCACTAAGCATGATACGCTCTAGTTCCATCCATGTCGTCGCAAAAGGCATGATTTCATTTCTTTTGATGGCTGCATAGTATTCCATTGTGTATATATACCACCTCTTCTTTATCCATTCATCTGTTGATGGACATCTAGGTTCTTTCCATAGTTTGGCTATTGTAGACATTGCTGCTATAAACATTCGGGTACACATGCCCCTTCGGATCACTATGTTTGTATCTTTAGGGTAAATATCCAGTAGTGCAATTGCTGGGTCATAGGGTAGTTCTATTTTCAACATTTTGAGGAACCTCCATGCTGTTTTCCAGAGTGGTTGCACCAGCTTGCATTCCCACCAACAGTGGAGGAGGGTTCCCCTTTCTCCGCATCTTTGCCAGCATCTGTCATTTCCTGACTTGTTAATTTTAGCCATTCTGACTGGTGTGAGGTGATATCTCATTGTGGTTTTGATTTGTATTTCCCTGATGCTGAGTGACGTGGAGCACTTTTTCATGTGTCTGTTGGCCATCTGGATGTCTTCTTTGCAGAAATGTCTGTTCATGTCCTCTGCCCATTTCTTGATTGGATTGTTTGTTCTTTGGGTGTTGAGTTTGCTAAGTTCCTTATAGATTTTGGATACTAGCCCTTTCTCTGATATGTCGTTTGCAAATATCTTCTCCCATTCTGTCAGTTGTCTTTTGGTTTTGTTAACTGTTTCCTTTGCTGTGCAAACGCTTTTGATCTTGATGAAATCCCAATAGTTCATTTTTGCCCTGGCTTCCCTTGCCTTTGCCGTTGTTCCTAGGAAGATGTTGCTACGGCTGAGGTCGAAGAGGTTGCTGCCTGCATTCTCCTCAAGGATTTTGATGGATTCCTTTCTCACATTGAGGTCCTTCATCCATTTGGAGTCTATTTTCGTGTGTGGAGTAAGGAAGTGGTCCAATTTCATTTTTCTGCATGTGGCTGTCCAATTTTCCCAGCACCATTTATTGAAGAGGCTGTCTTTTTTCCATTGGACATTCTTTCCTGCTTTGTCGAAGATTAGTTGACCATAGAGTTGAGGGTCGATTTCTGGGCTCTCTATTCTGTTCCACTGATCTATGTGTCTGTTTTTGTGCCAGTACCATGCTGTCTTGATGATGACAGCTTTGTCATAGAGCTTGAAGTCCGGAATTGTGATGCCACCCACTTTGGCTTTCTTTTTCAATATTCCTTTGGCTATTCGAGGTCTTTTCTGGTTCCATATAAATTTTAGGATTATTTGTTCCATTTCTTTGAAAAAAATGGATGGGATTTTGATAGGGATTGCATTAAATGTGTAGATTGCTTTAGGTAGCATGGACATTTTCACAATATTTATTCTTCCAATCCAGGAGCATGGAACATTTTTCCATTTTTTTGTGTCTTCCTCAATTTCTTTCATGAGTACTTTATAATTTTCTGTGTATAGATTCTTAGTCTCTTTGGTTAGGTTTATTCCTAGGTACCTTATAGTTTTGGGTACAATTGTAAATGGGATTGACTCCTTAATTTCTCTTTCTTCAGTCTTGTTGTCGGTGTACAGAAATGCAACTGATTTCTGTGCATTGATTTTATATCCTGACACTTTACTGAATTCCTGTACAAGTTCTAGCAGTTTTGGAGTGGAGTCTTTTGGGTTTTCCACATATAGTATCATATCATCTGCGAAGAGTGATAGTTTGACTTCTTCTTTACCAGTTTGGATGCCTTTAATTTCTTTTTCTTGTCTGATTGCTGAGGCTAGGACTTCTAGTACTATGTTGAATAGCAGTGGTGATAATGGACATCCCTGCCGTGTTCCTGACCTTAACGGAAAAGCTTTCAGTTTTTCTCCATTGAGAATGATATTTGCGGTGGGTTTTTCATAGATGGCTTTGATAATATTGAGGTATGTGCCCTCTATCCCTACACTTTGAAGAGTTTTGATCAGGAAGGGATGTTGTACTTTGTCAAATGCTTTTTCAGCATCTATTGAGAGTATCATATGGTTCTTGTTCTTTCTTTTATTAATGTGTTCTATCACATTGATTGATTTGCAGATGTTGAACCAACCTTGCAGCCCTGGAATAAATCCCACTTGATCGTGGTGAATAATCCTTTTAATGTACTGTTGAATCCTATTGGCTAGTATTTTGGCGAGAATTTTTGCGTCTGTGTTCATCAAGGATATTGGTCTGTAGTTCTCTTTTTTGGTGGGATCCTTGTCTGGTTTTGGGATCAAGGTGATGCTGGCCTCATAAAATGAGTTTGGAAGTTTTCCTTCCATTTCTATTTTTTGGAACAGTTTCAGGAGAATAGGAATTAGTTCTTCTTTAAATGTTTGGTAGAATTCCCCTGGGAAGCCGTCTGGCCCTGGGCTTTTGTTGGTTTGGAGATTTTTGATGACTGTTTCAATCTCCTTACTGGTTATGGGCCTGTTCAGGTTTTCTATTTCTTCCTGGTTCAATTGTGGTAGTTTATATGTCTCTAGGAATGCATCCATTTCTTCCAGATTGTCCAATTTGTTGGCGTAGAGTTGCTCATAGTATGTTCTTATAATTGTCTGTATTTCTTTGGTGTTAGTTGTGATCTCTCCTCTTTCATTCATGATTTTATTGATTTGGGTCCTTTCTCTTTTCTTTTTGATGAGTCTGGCCAGAGGTTTATCAATCTTATTGATTCTTTCAAAGAACCAGCTCCTAGTTTCATTGATTTTTTCTATTGTTTTTTTTTTTTTGGTTTCTATTTCATTGATTTCTGCTCTGATCTTTATGATTTCTCTTCACCTGCTGGGTTTAGGGTGTCTTTCTTGTTCTTTCTCCAGCTCCTTTACGTGTTGGGTGAGGTTGTGTACTTGAGACCTTTCTTGTTTCTTGAGAAAGGCTTGTACCGCTATATATTTTCCTCTCAGGACTGCCTTTGCTGTGTCCCACAGATTTTGAACTGTTGTGTTTTCATTATCATTTGTTTCCATGAATTTTTTCAATTCTTCTTTAATTTCCTGGTTAACCCATTCATTCTTTAGAAAGATGCTGTTTAGTCTCCATGTATTTGGGTTCTTTCCAGCTTTCCTCTTGTGATTGAGTTCTAGCTTCAGAGCATTGTGGTCTGAAAATATGCAGGGAATAATCCTAATCTTTTGATACCGGTTGAGACCTGATTTGTGACCCAGGATGTGATCTATTCTGGAGAAGGTTCCATGTGCACTAGAGAAGAATGTGTATTCTGTTGCTTTGGGATGAAATGTTCTGAATATATCTGTGATGTCCATCGGGTCCAGTGTGTCATTTAAGGCCTTTATTTTCTTGTTGATCTTTTGCTTGGATGATCTGTCCATTTCAGTGAGGGGAGTGTTCAAGTCCCCTACTATTATTGTATTATTATTGATGTGTTTCTTTGATTTTGTTATTAATTGGTTGATATAGTTGGCTGCTCCCACGTTAGGGGCATAGATATTTAAAATGGTTAGATCTTCTTGTTGGACAGACCCTTTGAGTAGGATATAGTGCCTTCCTCATCTCTTATTATAGTCTTTGGCTTAAAATCTAATTGACCTGATATAAGGATTGCCACCCCAGCTTTCTTCTGATGCCCATTAGCATGGTAAATTGTTTTCCACCCCCTCACTTTAAATCTGGAGGTGTCTTCGCGTCTAAAATGAGTTTCTTGTAGGCAACATATAGATGGGTTTTGTTTTTTTATCCATTCTGATACCCTGTGTCTTTTGATTGGGGCATTTAGCCCATTAACATTCAGGGTAACTATTGAGAGATATGAATTTAGTGCCATTATTAGCCTGTAAGGTGACTGTTACTGTATATTGTCTCTGTACCTTTCTGATCTACTACTTTTAGGCTCTCTCTTTGCTTAGAGGACCCCTTTCAATATTTCCTGGAGAGCTGGTTTGGTGTTTGCAAATTCTTTCAGTTTTTGTTTGTCCTGGAAGCTTTTGATCTCTCCTTCTATTTTCAATGATAGCCTAGCTGGATAGAGTATTCTTGGCTGCATGTTTTTCTCGTTGAGTGCTCTGAATATATCATGCCAGCTCTTTCTGGCCTGCAAGGTCTCTGTGGATAAGTCTGCCGCCAATCAAATATTTTTACCATTGTATGTTACAGACTTCTTTTCTTGGGCTGCTTTCAGGATTTTCTCTTTGTCACTAAGACTTGTAAATTTTACTATTAGGTGACGGGGTGTGGCCCTATTCTTGTTGACTTTGAGGGGGGTTCTCTGCATCTCCTGGATTTTGATGCTTGTTCCCTTTGCCATATTAGGGAAATTCTCTCCAATGATTCTCTCCAATAGACCTTCTGCTCCCCTCTCTGTTTCTTCTTCTTCTGGAATCCCAATTATTCTAATGTTTTTTCATCTTATGGTGTCACTTATCTCTCGAATTCTCCCCTCATGGTCCAGTAGCTGTTTGTCCCTCTTTTGCTCGGCTTCCTTATTCTCTGTCATTTGGTCTTCTATATCACTAATTCTTTCTTCTGCCTCATTGATCCTAGCAGTGAGAGCCTCCATTTTTGATTGCACCTCATTAATAGCTTTTTTGATTTCAACTTGGTTAGATTTTAGTTCTTTAATTTCTCCAGAAAGGGCTTTTATATCTCCAGAGAGGGTTTCTCTAATATCTTCCATGCCTTTTTCGAGCCCGGCTAGAATGTTCAGAATCGTCATTCTGAACTCTTGATCTGACATATTACCAATGTCTGTGTTGATTAGGTCCCTAGCCTTCGGTACTGTCTCTTGTTCTTTTGTTTGTGGTGATTTTTTCCGCCTTGTCATTTTGTCCAGATAGGAGGATATGAAGGAGCAAATAAACTACTAAAAGGGTGGCAAAGACCCCAGAAAAATGCTCTGTAACCAAATCAGAAGAGACCCCAAATTATGGGGGGGAGAAAGGGGATAAAAACAGGTTCTGAAAAAAAAAAAAAAAGAAAAAAAAAGGAAAAAAAAAGAAAAAAATTTAAAAAATAAAACAAAAAAATATTAAAAAGAAAGAAATAATATATAGATTTAGATGAACTAGTCAAAAAACGTTAAAAAAGAAAAGGGTAAAAGTTTTAAAAAATTTAGCAGAAGAAGAAAAAAGAAAAAAGAAAAAAAATTGAAAAAAGAGAAAAAAAAAATTGAAGTAGCCGCAAGACTAAAGAATCATGGGGAGAAAGCCATGAGTTTCGTGCTTTGCTTTCTCCTCCTCTGGAATTGCTCTGCTGTCTTAGGAATTGAACCTACTTTCTCCTTGATAGATGAACTTTGTCCTAAGAGACCCATTTTGAACCTAAGGATACACCCAGACTGAAAGTGAAGGGATGGAGAAGCATCTTTCATGCCAATGGGCCTCAAAAGAAGGCCAGGGTAACGATTCTCATATCAGATAAATTAGATTTTAAACTAAAGACTGTAGTCAGAGATACAGAAGGACACTACATAATTCTTAAAGGGACTATCCACCAGGATGATCTAACAATTGTAAATATCTACGCCTCAATATGGGAGCAGCCAATTACATAAGAAAACTATTAATCAAGATAAAGAGTCATATTGATAGGAATAAATTAATAGTAGGAGATCTTAATACACCTCTCTCAGAAATAGACAGATCGTCGAAGCAGAAAATTAATAAAGAAATAAGAGCATTGAATGAAACATTGGACCAGATGGACCTCATAGACATATACAAAACATTCCACACTAAAACAAAAGAAAACTCATTCTTCTCAAGTGCACATGGAACCTTCTCCAGAAGAGACCACATTATGGGTCACAAATCAGGACTCAACCAATACCAAAAGACTGACATTATTCCCTGCATATTCTCAGATCATAATGCTTTGAAACTGGAGCTCAATCACTAGGAAAAGTTCAGAAAGAACTCAAACACCTGGAAGCTAAAGACCACCTTGCTTCAGAATGCTTGGATCAACCAGGAGATCAAAGAAGAACTTAAACAATTCATGGAAACCAATGAGAATGAAGACACTTCGGTCCAAAACCTATGGGATACAGCAAAGGCGGTTCTAAGGGGGAAATACATAGCCATCCAAGCCTCCCTCAAAAACATTGAAAAATCCAGAATACACCAGCTGTCTCTACACCTTAAAGAACTGGAGAATCAACAACAAATCAAACCAACTCCACACATAAGAAGGGAAATAATCAAGATTAGAGCAGAGATCAATGAGGTAGAAACCAGAGATACAATAGAACGTATCAATGAAACTAGAAGCTGGTTTTTTGAAAAAATCAATAAGATCGATAAACACTTGGCCACACTATCCAAGAGAAAAGAGAGAAAGCCCAAATTAATAAAATTATGAATGAAAAGGGAGAGATCACAACTAACACCAAGGAAATAGAAACAATCATCAGAAATTATTACCAAGACTTATATGCCAATAAGTTACGCAACCTAGATGAAATGGATGCATTCCTGGAAAATTATAAACTCCCAAAATTGAACCAGGAAGAAACTGACAACCTGAATAGCCCGATATCTAGTAAAGAGATTGAAGCAGTGATCAAAAACCTCCCAAAAAACAAGAGCCCAGGACCTGATGGATTCCCTGGGGAATTCGACCAAACTTTCAAAGAAGAAATAACACCTATTCTCCTGAAGCTGTTCCAAAAAATTGAAGCAGAAGGAAAACTTCCAGACTCTTTTTATGAAGCCAGCATTACCCTGATCCCCAAACCAGGCAAAGACCCTACCAAAAAGGAGAATTTCAGACCAATATCACTGATGCATATGGATGCAAAGATTCTCAACAAGATCCTAGCAAACAGGATCCAGCAGCACATTAAAATGATTATCCACCATGACCAGGTGGGATTCATCCCTGGGTTACAAGAATGGTTCAACATTCGCAAATCAATCAGTGTGATAGAACACATCAATAAGAGAAGAGAGAAGAACCACATGGTCCTCTCAATGGATGCAGAAAAAGCATTTGACAAAACCCAGCATCTGTTCCTGATTAAAACGCTTCAAAGTATAGGGATAGAGGGAACATTCCTGAACTTCATAAAATCTATCTATGAAAGACCCACAGCAAATATCATCCTCAATGGGAAAAAACTTGAAGCCTTCCCGTTGAGATCAGGAACACGACAAGGATGCCCACTCTCACCACTCTTGTTCAACATAGTATTAGAAGTCCTAGCAATGGCAATCAGACTACAAAGAGAAATAAAAGGTATCCAAATTGGCAAGGAAGAAGTCAAACTCTCTCTCTTCACCGATGACATGATTCTTTATATGGAAAACCCCAAAGACTCCACCCCCAAACTACTAGAACTCATACAGCAATTCAGTAACATGGCAGGATACAAAGTCAATGTACAGAAATCAGTGGCTTTCTTATACACTAACAGAAAGGGAAGTTAGAGAATCGATTCCATTTACTATAGCACCAAGACCCATAAGATACCTGGGAATAAACCTAACCAAAGAGGTAAAGGACGTGTACTCGAGGAACTACAGAACACTCATGAAAGAAATTGAAGAAGACACAAAAAGATGGAAGACCATTCTATGCTCTTGGATCAGAAGGATAAACATTGTTAAAATGTCTATACTGCCTAGAGCAATCTATACTTTTAATGCCATTCCGATGAAAATTCCACTGGTATTTTTCAAAGAACTGGAGCAAATAATCCTAAAATTTGTATGGAATCAGAAGAGACCCTGAATTCTTAAGGAAATGTTGAAAAACAAAAACAAAACTGGTGGCATCATGTTATCTGATTTCAAGCTTTACTACAAAGCTGTTATCACCAAGACAGCATGGTACTGGCATAAAAACAGACACATAGACCATTGGAACACAGTAGAGAGCCCAGATATGGACTCTCAACTGTATGGTCAAATAATCTTTGACAAAACAGGAAAAAATATACAATGGAAAAAGGACAGTCTCTTCAATAAATGGTGCTGGGAAAACTGGACAGCGATATGTAGAAGAATGAAACTCGGCCATTCTCTTACACTGTAGACAAAGATAAACTCAAAATGGATAAAAGGCCTCAATGTGAGACAGGAATCCATCAGAATCATAGAGGAAAACATAGAGGGAGTAACCTCTTCGATATCAGCCAGAGCAACTTCTTTCAAGGTATGTCTCCAAAGGCCAAGGAAAGAAAAGCAAAAATGAACTTTTGAGACTTCATCAAGATCAAAAGCTTCTGCACAGCAAAGGAAACAGTCAACAAAATGAAGAGGCAACCCACGGAATGGGAGAAGATATTTGCAAATGACAATACAGACAATAGGTTGATATCCAGGATCTATAAAGAACTCCTCAAACTCAACACACACAAAACAGATAATCATATCCAAAAATGGGCAGAAGATATGAACAGACACTTTTCCAATGAAGACCTACAAATGGCTATCAGACACATGAAAAAATGTTCATCATCACTAGCCATCAGGGAGATTCAAATTAAAACTACATTGAGATACCACCTGACACCAGTTAGAATGGCCAAAATTAGCAAGACAGGAAACAACGTGTGTTGGAGAGGATGTGGGGAAAGGGGAACCCTCTTCCACTGTTGGTGGGAATGCAAGTTGGTGCAGCCACTTTGGAGAACAGTGTAGAGATTCCTCAAGAAATTAAGAATAGAGCTTCCCTATGACCCTGAAATTGCACTGCTGGGTATTTACCCCAAAGATACAGATGTAGTGAAAAGAAGAGCCATCCGTACCCCAATGTTTATTGCAGCAATGGCCTCGGTCGCCAAACTGTGGAAAAAGCCACGATGCCCTTCAACGGATGAATGGATAAGGAAGATGTGGTCCATATACACGATGGAGTATTATGCCTCCATCAGAAAGGATGAATACCCAACTTTTGTAGCAACATGGATGGGACTGGAAGAGATTATGCTGAGCGAAATAAGTCAAACAGAGAGAGTCAAGTATCATATGGTCTCACTTACTTGTGGAGCATAACAAAGAACATGGAAGACATGGGGAGATGGAGAGGAGAAGGGAGTTGAGGGAAATTGGAAGGGGAGATGAAACATGAGAGCCTGTGGACTTTGAAAAACAACCTGAGGGTTTTGAAGGGGCGGGGTTTGGGAGGTTGGGGGAACCAGGTGCTTGGTATTATGGAGGGCACGTATTGCATGGAGCACTGGGTGTGGTGCAAAAACAATGAATACTGTTACGCTGAAAATAAAAAAAGAAAAAAAGAAATTGTGAAGCTATAGTTCCTATGAAACAGTGGGACTGAACCAAAAGAGATCAATGAAAATAGAAGAGATCCAAAATAGACTGATGGAATAGAAAACAAATACATGTAATATAGGAGAAGTATTACAAATTGGTGGAGAATTGACATGCATAAAAATTAAATTAGATTCCTTCTTCTTACCATATACAAAGAAAGAAAGAAATACGCAGGAAGTATAGCTAATCTTGGGGTAGGGAATGATGGTATACGCAATGGAAGAAACCACAAAAGGAAACATCAATAGATTTGCCTATAAAAATTTACAAATTTCTAATATCAAACAAACAAAAATACATGTACAGTATTGAAAGAGAAAGTATTAAAATTATTATTTAAATAACTTTTAAATCAGTGAAATGATTCATATAGGCGAAATACAATGAACAGAGAAGAAATTCAAATTGGAGAGTTGGATAGTAACAAACAAACATTTAACTAGCTAATGTAAGCAAAGTAAAATGAGATGCTTTTTTTTTCTGAGATGCTACTTTTTACCTACTAAATTGGTGAAGTTAAAATAAAACAAAAACCTGTATTATTCAATACTGGTGAAGGTGTGAGGAGATAGGTATTCTCATCCATTGCTGGTAGAAGTATAGATTGGCACAAATTTCTGGAAAGCAATTTGGTAATGACTTAAAAAAATTTACACCTAGTAGCACCTGGCTGGCTCAGTTGGTAAAACATCCAATTCTTGATTTCTGCTCAGCTCCTGAGCTCAAGGTCATGAGATCAAGCCCTCACTGGGCATGGAGTGTGCTTAAAATTCTCTGTCCCTTTCTCTTTGCTCCCTACCCCCCCCAACCTGGTCACGTACACACACTCTGTCTCTCTCTCTCTCTCTCTCTCAAAAATTATTCCTATTATATTAAAATTTATAACAGTTAAAAGTGAAAAAATTAAGTATCTAACAATTAAATCAGTGAAGGTATGTTCATATTATAGACTTAGGCTGCTAGTGGAGATCATGTTTTGAAGATATATTTAGTTGTCATGAGGGAAATAGCCAATATTGATGATCAGTGGAAAAAGCAATCTATAAGTTTATATAAAATTTATTTCTAACAAAAAAATATATGCGTACTATAAAAAGAAAATTGGTGGTGTGCTTTGTTGGCTCAGTCAGTTGAGCATCTGCCTTCGGCTCAGGTCATGACTCCAGAGTCCTGAGATTGAGCCCCACACTGGGCTCCTTGCTCAGTGGGGAGCCTGCTTCTCCCTTTCCCTCTGTCTGCTGTTCCCCTTGCTTGTGCTCTCTCTGTGTGTGTGTCAAATAAGTAAATAAAATCTTAAAAAAAACAAGATTGGAAATAAATATAACAATACTTTAATAGTGATTGTCTCTGCTAAAATTGTGGAAGATTTATATTTTCTTTATATTCTTTTAAGCCAACTTTTCTACAACAAATATGCATTAGTTTTGCAAACAGAAAAAATATCTAAGATATCAGCAAGAATAAAGAGACATATGTACAAGACACCTCAAATAAATGACTTATTGAGAGTTTAAAAGAAATAGCATTAAGGATCTGGAAGTCAAAACAAAAGGAAACAATCAGGTTACACAGTTCAGGTAAAAGCAGTGAACAGTTTTGTCAGGAGCATGAATTTACCAGAGCGTGTTCCGTGAGTCCTAGTGCTGTTTATATTATTGCTTAGTATGTAATATTAGGAAAAATTATGGACTGATGCAAGGGAACGTTCCCTGGCTACTAAGGTTGGGTGCAAAAGCAAAATAGTTTCTTAACTTCTCTTAAACTTTTGATAAACTAAGTCTTTGAAATACTATTATCATCAGTTGTTAATGTTCACATGTGTTAGATTCCAAATTATAGACATTGGAATAAACATTCTGTTTTGTAAATTCAAGAACTGAAGTTATCTTTTAGCTTAAACAGAAGCCCATTATCAGAGTGCCAATGGAGAGGGTCAGGTTTTTTCCAATAAGGTTTCCAATCTGTTGAAGATCTTCATTAAATATTTGACCCAGATTCTAGTGTTCTGTGCTGTTAACATGAAAGAATCCATGTTAGTCTGTAAATATCAGAGCAAATGTGATCAATTTACCCTTAACCATTATCACATCAAAACCTGGCCCTTGAGGTAGATGTGATTTTATTTAGGGTCTTATTCTACAGCTGTAAACAATATAATTGTTTAACCCCAAGTTGTTTAAACTGTTGAACGGAATTATTTAGCTGTATCTGTTAAACTTGGGGAAACTTTGCTCAATACATGCACTTCTATTTTTTTTTTTTTTAACATGGAATGCTTCATGAAATTTTGTGTCATCCTTGTGCTAGGGCCATGCCAGTCTTATCCATGTTGTTCCAATTATGTGCTGTGCTGTGAAAGTGAACATCATGGACTTCTGTTTTAGTTCACCGGGTATCATGCTCTTCTCAGGGACAGGCCAACAGATCCAGTTTAGTTTGTTCCTGGTTTGAACAGAAAAGGAAGCCTAACAGGTATGCAGGTAACTCACCCGGTAGGCTTAGCAGGTTATTTAAATGTAAGTCAAGAAGAGGAGAGGTGAGCACACAGTTTTGTTTTCTGGTGTTTAGAACTGGACTTTGATCCTTCAGAAGCGTCCTTCAGAAGCTCTTTTTAATTATTTTGATGCTGACAGAAGCATTCTGGTACAAATTTTGAAGGCCCACTAAGCATAAGCATAGGTCAATGTCAGGAGAAGTGACAATTTGCATCTTCAAGAGTATGAACCAAATAGACTCCCCATAGTCCCAACCTGTGTTCTCCTAATGCCCTGTGATCTCACACAGTTACCAGTAAAAAAGTTTTTGCAACAGACCACAATGTATGTGTATTAATTAACTATGGTGTACAGATACTATAGTGCTAATACATGAGGTATGTTATAAACGCATGAGTTAAATGAAATAAATTAAAGATAAAGTAACTTTGCATTCTAAATGATATCAGTAATGATATCGTCATGGATTTATTAGTTAATAAATCAAGGCAACACATAGCATGCAATTCATTATTAAGGATAGTCTATATAAAGCCAGATTTGAAATGGTTTTCTTAGAATAGTCACATTTTTTGCATGTTACTTCTTGGCTAACCTCATTAGAATTAACATTGTGTTGAGTGGTTCTTGGCCTTTAGGCTAAGACCAAGTGTAGAATTATCCTTGTGGTTTTTTTTTTTCTTCAAGATTCTTTTGATTTGCTTTTAAATTATTATTATTTTTCTTAAGTAAGCTCTGTGTGGGACTTGAATTCATGACTCTGAGATTAAGAGCTGAATGCTCTACTGACTGAGCCAGGTAGGCATTCCTTGTTTTTTTCTTTCTTTCTTTTTTGAAGTAAATTTTACACCCGATGTGGGGTTCAAACTCATTGTTTTTACTTCATAGTGCAACTTTATAGAAAGCTTGCACTCAAAGTAGAATTGTCAGCTTCTTCATTTTCTTTTTGTTAGCTTCCATTCACATTACTAGCATTACAATTCAGGAGTATCACTAGAAACTTTTTAAGCCATTTGTCAAGTATGTCAAACTAAGTCTTTTAAGATGCAAATGTCTCTGGGAGGGTAACACATTCAGTCCTTAGTTTTGAGTGTGAGTTTGTCAGAAATATTAACCTGTCACCTTCAAGGCCCGAGATACTATCTGTTAGTTATTTGAGGGACAGAATTTTTTGTATCCTCCTCAGTTCTTAGCAGACCATCTGAAAACCCTTTTGTTCAATGCAGTTTTTACTGAATAGATAGGCATGGTACTGTTTTGGTGGTGGATAGTTTGAGGCAGGGTCAGTCAGAGGGACTAACTTCCCAAGACAGGGAAGGCATGGAGGGTCTCCTTTGAGTCTGGGAGCCAACTGCCACCTTAGAAAGGCAGGAGAGCAGTGGGGCTTTTGTGTGGGAAGGAGACTCCACAGGATGGGGCAAAGAAGAGCAAATGTCCAAATTCAAAAGGGAAGAAAGGCTAGATTCTGGGAGATGGTCATTCCCTGTAGAAGTCTAGAATACATTATTAAAGAGCTGTCTTTAAATTGTGTTTTGAGGAAATAGAAACAATGCTATTAAGCAAAAGAGCAAAGACTGGTGTAAAGTTAAATCAGAATAAGACTTTGGTTTCCTTGATTGAGTTGGAGGACCTGGAACATACCTGGACATAGTGTTCTATTATACATTAGTAGGAAGAGATGGCAAAATGTGTATAATGGTAGCCTCAGTGGATTTGAAACTGTTATTATCATTTGTGGTTGTCATGAGTATGTTGAAAGAAGTCTGCTCTGTTTGTCCACCTGAAGTGCGAAGGACATGAGTGTATCAAGCCAAGCTGAGGAAGAGTCTGGGACTTGCTGTCAAAGGCAGGATGGATATCCTGGAAGGAACAATAATTGTCAATCTGGCGTAGGCAGAAGGTTCTCGGGAATAAGATGCAGGAGGGTGAGGACAGAAGAGTTGAGCAACAGCATAAGATGCGGGGATGCTCTGTGAAGAGTCAGAAAGAAAGACTCATGGGCAGGGGAGGGTGCTCCCTAACCATCAGAGGCAATGATGAGCCTTAGTATCAGTTGGGAGTGGTGCCAGTGTGGACCCACCTTCCCCTCAGTGGGGACAATGGGGTCAGGGTTAATATTAAAAACATGTAGCATTGCAGAAGGGGTGCCAACCAACCCCATAACTGGGACCAGTGTGCCAGGCCAGCAGTAAGTTCCATCTGGTAACAGCCCTGGGGGATTCAGCCTTCTACTCACCCCTCCCTAGCCTTATGGTAGCCAAAGGCATGTGTTGCAAAGAGACTGACTGTAGCGTGCTCTATCTATTAGTTCCAAACCATTAAGTGGTGACCCTAAGAGTTAAGAACTCTATAGTTTAGGCATAGGGAGAGTCTGTGTCAACAAACCACCCACAGAGAAATGCCTCCTGGAACCTACTGGTGGGCACGCCTGCAGCCACGTCCAGGTGCACACGTAAGCACAAACCACAGAAGCATTTATCAGGTGTCCCTCCTCCCTCTTCCCGCTGTCAGGCTTCTTTCAGCACCTCACCTCTAGATGACATTCACACATTGCTTCCCCGTTCCACCCCACTTAAGGGTTCACAAGTGAAACATTTGCATAGTTTTTAAGAATGATTATTTACGGACAGTGGTTTTTCCTCTCCATTTCTTAGCCCCTTAAATCTGCAGTAGAAAATATTCTTTTGTCAGTTGCTCTATGCTCAACTTTAAAAAAAAACAACAACTTTCAAACCCAAGGAATGGCCAGGGAATAGAACGCTAATTTATGATTCAGCCTATCCTGATATCTGAGTTGACCTAGATTGCTATATAATGTTCCCTGCAGAGGAGGATATTGTGTAGAAATACTGTCCTGGGCTGCAGTTTAAGACAGTTTGATAGCTGTGTAATGATCCTTTGTTGAGCGAACCTTAGAGAACCAGTGGGTTTTCCCCATAGGGGCTACAACACTTCCTGGCTCACTTGTCTTAGGCTTAACTTAAGTAATCGCGATCTCCTATTTTTAGCGTTTTCTTCCTGCAGGCTCTGCAGCAGACAGTTCTGCCAGGCTTCACATCATCCTTATTGGTTCAAACCCCTAGACTAATACAGAACTCAGGTGTACAAGAGAAATGGCCAAGAGTTACTGGACTGTGTATTGGGACTTTGGTTATTACACAGAAACAGTGAGATATCTTGTGCATATGATACTCATCTCCATTAAACAGTCTGCAGTGTGATGGGAAAGAGCTTCAAGTACTTCTCTGGATTCTTTGTATTTTGCTGTACATAATTTCTTCCTAGTCTAAAAGGTTGAGATACAGAAATATACAGAAATTGGAACCATGTTTGTCATGCTTTATGAAGAGGCAGTATTCAGTGGAGGCTCAGAGCTGCCTGCACGGGAACCCTTTTGCAACCTTTATTTCCTCATCTGTAGAATGGGGCCAACATACTCACCTCCTAGGAATGCATCAGCACAGGATTTGGGAGGTAGTAAGCACTTGTCAATGTAGCTATTATTGAGTCTTTTGTAGAAGAGAAACCTAAATGTCCCTTAATATGGGATGCAAAAGTGTCATGATTGGTATTATGTACATCTCAGAAAAATCTGTGTTTCAAAATAGCAGCAGTGATTTTACATATGAAAGTGATCAGATCAACTTATAAATTGATTTCAGAAAGAAATGCTTTCTCTTAAATCCTTGTGATATAAATGGAAATACATTTATATGCAGTCATTTAAACATGATTAAAGAACTCTATAGAGGCCATTTGGGGACAAGGGTTGCTTTTTTATGATAGGACAAAAGCTAGATATACTTTGAGATATATGCTTATTATTTTTGTTAAATGAACAAAAGTCAATATTGGAATAGAATATGTAAAACCAAAGCCTGAGTAATGAGACCATTTCTTTGATTCATTTTATTGAACTCTTGATTTTAAAGTACAGCATTTCCACTGTCATAAAATGGGGGCATATTTGATATTTGAAAATGTCAAAAGGGTTATTAAAGTGATTCTTATAGATGATCTGTCCTAGGGAATTTTAAAGAGAATAAAACCAGGATCTCTGTACTTGCTGGGTGATTGTATAACAGCTCTAAAATTTGTCTATGTGCCACTTCCTGATGGTGCACAGGAGAAGAATGAGGCACAAACAAGTCAGCTGCAAGAGAAAGGGAGCAGGGGTTGACAGTAGAAGACTGTCACCCCGAACAACCCCTCGATCCTGTATTTATTAGGTATTAGACAGTAATCAACAAAGGAGTTGAAGAAGGCTATACACTAACCATCCGCCTTGTAGGCAGACAGGAAGGAATACATTGATTATAAGTCTTGCAGATAAGCAAGAAGAAAAGCAGGATGTGCCTGGTCAAGCAGTATAAAATTTATAGTTGAGCAAGCACATTCAAAGGGATCATCTAATTAGCCACAGGTGGTCTCTGGAGTAGGGGAGATAACAAAAAAAGAAGCAGACCGTGTTCTATCCTGAGTGGAGGGGTGTTCCCGGCTGCTTGGGTTCAAGGATGTATATCATCCTCCCCCCCAGAGGCTTATTGCCAGTACAGGTTTTTTTTTTTTTTTTTTTTTTTTAAGGCTATATCTAAACATGCTTGATGGCTAGTACAATTTCTTATAAGTTATATTTTAAGTAATACATTGTTCTGAAGGACAGTTACATTTCCCCTTTTTTGTTTGTGCAGAAGTAGGAAAGTTGATTTTGCAACTTCTCAATACTTTAGTTATTAGGAGTTTTGCATGCATCTGAGGACTAAGCATAAAAAGATGATAGGAATAAAAAGAATAATCATTCTACTTATAATGCCAAGACCAGTTTGTTTGATCCAAGTAAAAGGGTTTAGATCAGACAGAATATCCTTAATCCTTTGTGCAAAACTCATTCCTGGAACTGATTGTAATGATGAGTGAGTGATGTCTTGAATAGCATTTTGAAGCTATTTAATAACTGAAGTTAAATTATTGCCATAATGATTGGTAATATGATAGCAAATCTTGTTCCACAATATTTTTGATTCATTATAGGCATGGGGAGTAACACAGAAGGAAGAAAAATTTCAATCACATAAAAGTTGGAGCCAAAGTTTTATATATATATATATATATATTTTAAAGATTTTATTTATTCATTTGACAGAGAGAGAGAGATCACAAGTAGGCAGAGAGGCAGGCAGAGAGAGAGGAAGGGAAGCAGGCTCCCTGCGGAGCAGAGAGCCCGATGCGGGGCTGGATCCCAGGACCCTGAGATCATGACCTGAGCCGGAGGCAGCGGCTTAATCCACTGAGCCACCCAGGCGCCCCCCTAAGTTTTATATTTTGAAGATCATCTCCTATATATATTATGGGTGATTCTAAATCAGAGATTCTTTTATCTAATTTTTGATCTATGATTGTTTGTTGATTACAAGATTTGCTAGCATTTTTGTGCCACTTTTATACAAATTGTGTGGTTTGTACAGTCTGATATAAAATTATTCCTGCAGTGGTAGCCATAGCAGTCATGGCTATAATTCCTAAAATGGCTGCTATAAGCAGCCCAAGAAATCTTTGTGATCTACAGACTCAGTCTTTCAAAACTGTTAAAAGTTCAGGCATATCTGGAGAACTTTCCCAAACATGGTGATGTTTCACCGGTAACCAGGTTCCTATTCTTCTAGCTATGAGAATAATGGAATTGTGTGTGTAAACATTCTCAGTCATGCAGGTAAACATTTAACATTTGGGACAGTATATTTCTCTTTTTTTATGATCAGAAATCATTTTTCCAATAACAAAAACATAGGGATCTCTAAAACACACTCTTACCCATTCTTCTCTCATTAGGGAAAAGGAGAATGCATAGTTATCAGACTGATAAATGAAAGAGCCATTCCAAATTCTAAGGTGATTTAAAGCGGTGGCGACTTTCCATAAATTCTTTCATCTTTTATGAAAATTAACCAAAGGGGATGGTGCTGAAAGTCCTCGTCCATGCCAGACCAGAGGCACAGCTCCCCAAGTTAAGGTTTGTGGTAAGATGAGGTGATTAAAAGCTTGCCATCATAAATTTCGATGAGAGGAGCAGGGTCTCCCAGTGTAATTGTGACTGCCATTTCCTTAGGGGACCAGTCCCATACACTTCGATAGGAATCATTAATAATGACACTGGGGTGAGAAGCTCGACAATCCTCTCATAAAGGGCAGATTCCCTCATCAGACCACAGCTGTGTCAGTTTGCATTTGGGAATAGGGGGTGCTGCTGTGCTATAGCTAGGACCCCAATATTTATTGGCTAAGAATCCTTTAGTGGAGAATAAATATAACTGAACTTTAGTCAAATTATTATTAGTAGGTGAGGCTACCAACCATCTTTGATCATCAGGGATAAGGCACCTGGAATGATTTGATATGTATTGGTCAATTTGGATATCCCAAGGTAAGATTAATGCTTGTGCCCTCCTCTTGGGGCAATAGTGGCAACTTAAGATCCAAACCTTTAGGTGCCCATTTAAAGGCATTTAAATAAATTGGTATTACATCTTTTCCCCACTCTACTGGACAGAGCAGGGAAGGATTGGGTATATAAGACCAATAAGTGAAGTTATCTATTTGTGTATAACATCCAGGAAAACTTACGGCTACCATGATGAGGGCCATCATAGTTTTCACCACATTGTTAGGGGTGAAAGAACGCTGCTCATTCTCCAGAACTTCTTCTGCTTTCTTGGTCAGCTTCTTTATCTGACCCCATGTTGGAATCTTTGCTCGGTCTGTCCCAGACATTGTGATTTGGCGCTTTTCAGTGTGAGACCCTAGAAGCTGATGATTGGTGGGACTGGTTCAAATCTGAATCTTTTCCTCTTGTGCATCCCAAACTTTATGAAATGAAAGGGCACCCATATGGGCTCGATGGCCTCATCAGGTAATACACATGCATATCCTTTTCCCCAGGTAATTAAGTTACCAGGGAGCCATTGATTAGAAGTAATATTTTTCCACCAGATCAGAGGATATACATTTGTCTTGTTTTTGTTTACTAAAATGTCTTTCTACTGCTGCAGTGTTTTTATCATTATGATTCAAAAAAATTAAGAGTAAATATAAGTTGTGCTAATATTTCTTGAGGAGGACCTTGTATTTTCCCTTTATGAAGTTGTAATTTTATTTTATTTTATTTTTTTTTGAAGTTGTAATTTTAATATTTGATTAGCCTGCTCTATAATTTTTTGTCTTTGAGGATTATATGGGATGCCAGTGGAATGTTTAATGTTCCACAAATTAAAGAAGGATTGTAGCTTATTGGAAACATAAGCGGGTGCATTATCAGTTTTTATAGCTTTGGGAATTTCTATGACTGCAAAGGCAGAGTGGAGATGTCTAATAAACCCATATAAAGTGAGAAGGTGTATCTATAGTGACATGAACAAAATATTTTTTTCCCAAATGAAGGGATGTGAGTAACATCCATCTGCCATATTTCATTGGCTGTTATGCCTTGTGAGTTGATGCTCGCTGGCTGTGTAGGCAGACTGATGGCAGCACAAGAAGGGCAGGAGTGGACAATAGAATTTGCTTGTTCCTTGTTCCTTAGTAATAGGAAATTTGTGTTGAAGTCTTTTTTGGTTTACATGTGTAAGAGATTGAAAATCGGATGCTTCCTGAAAAGCTGAAAAAACAAGAGAGTCACCTATTTCATTACCTTTGGTTAATGGCCCAGGAAGGCAGTGTGACTTCAGATGTGTGCAGCATAGAAAGGGGCAGAATGTTGATGAACGAGGGATTGTAAATGATGAAAATGAGTGGAGGGAGACAACAGATGTAGCAGTTTCGATATGCTATAAAACATACACTGTATATAAAGAAGAATCAGATAACAGATTAAATGCAGGAGAAACATCTTGAAACAATGTAATAACAGCCATTAATTCTGATTTCTGTGCTGAGAGACCAGTAATAGATATAATATTTGAGGTAGGACCATAATAACAGGCTTTGCCTTTGACAGAGCCATCAAAAGAGTTAAATAGGGGCATCTGTTACTGGATTTTTAGAAGTAATTTTAGGAAGGACAAAAGCAGTATGTTTTAAAAAGGAAACAACAGGTAAAGAGGGATAATGAGAAGTGTTTCCAGTAAAGCCACTGAGGGCAATTTGCCAATTTAAATTATTTTGGAATGCTGTTTCAATTTGCACCTTACTTAAAGGCAGAACAATAACCTTTGGATCATATCCCTATATTTGGCAAGTTCTTTTTCTTCATAATTGAATAATGCTGCCAATATGGCCTATATAGGTAGTGAGTATTTTAACAGTATTATTTGGAAGAAAAATCCATTCAATGATTAGTCCTTCCTGTATAATTAATCTAGTGGGTATATGTGGGGTATAAAAAATAAGGTCTAATGGTATCTCAGGCTGGACTCTATCCGTTTGCATTGATTGAATCTGGTTTTCAACAAATTGTGATTCTTTTAAGGCCTCTTTTGATAGGGTCCTAGGGCTATTTAAATTAGGATCTCCCTTTAAAGAGGCAAATAGATGCTGCAAAGCGCAAGTGGGAATTCTAATTTTAGGTCTTATCCAATTAATATCTCCCAATAATTTTTGCAAATCCTTCAAGTCATAATTTTGTCTCTACAGATTTGAACTTTCTGTGGTTTTCATTTTTTTAAAAGATTTTATTTATTTATTTGACAGACAGAGATCACAAGTAGGCAGAGAGGCAGGCAGAGAGAGAGAGGGCGGGGGAAGCAGGGTCCCCGCTGAGCAGAGAGCCCAATGCGGGGTTCGATCCCAGGACCCCAGGATCATGACCTGAGCCGAAGGCAGAGGCTTCAACCCACTGAGCCACCCAGGTGCCCTGAACTTTCTGTGGTTTAATTGAGGTCTTGTCCATAATGAATCCCAAATATGAGGAAGGTGTCATGGTTTGTATTTTTTTCTGGAGCTATAATTAGTTGTATTTTTCAAATTGTAATTGAAATATTTTAAATGCTCCTGCAATTGTACTATATCAGAGGCTGCACGTAATATATCATCTATATAATAGATAAGATAAATTTGTGGAAATTGATCTCTGACTGGCTGTATAACTTTTGCCACATACTCCTGACAGATAGTGGGGCTATTTAACATTCCCTGTGGTAAAACTCTCCATTGATAGGTTTGGCTGGTTCTTTTAAATTTACACTGGGAATTGTGAAAGCAAAACGGGACAGTCTTCCTTAGCAAGTGGTAAAGTATAAAAGCTACCTTGTAAATATATGGTAATTACTGGCCATTCTCATGGAATAGATTAGGCAAAGGCAATCCTGGTTGGAGAGACCCCATGGGTTGGATTAACAGAATTAACCAAACGCAGGTCTGTGAAAAGTCTCCACTTTCCTGATTTTTTCCTAATAGCAAAGACGGGCAAATTCCAAAGACTATGAGATTCTTCAATGTGCGTTTTCTTATCTGTTCCTCAACTAGGGCTTGTAAAGTAAGTGGTTTCTCTTCTGTTAAAGGCCACTGCTCCACCCAAATAGGTTTGTCACTCTTCCAATTTAACTTAATGGGTTCAGGAGCAGTGTTGCTGAGTGAAAAATTTGGGAATCCTCCTTAGGGAAAGGTATAACCAGAGAGGTTCCTCATTGATTTAGTAAATCTCGTCCCCAAAGTTTAATGGGCAAGTCTACAATATATGGCTGCATATTGTCTTTTTGACCCTCGAGTCCTTCACAGAAAAGAATATTGGAGCTCTGATGCATAATGCTAGCTTGTCCTAATCCCTTAATAGTAACAGAAGACAAATTACTTGGCCATTTTTTAGGCCAATATAATGAGCTTATGATAGAGACATCGGCTCCAGTATCAATTAGACCTGAAAATTCCATTCCTTGTATTTTAATGTGATAAACTGGTTTATCTTGATAAATTTTCTCAGTCAAATATGCCCCAGTTTTTCCAGTGCTTCCAAACCCATTAGTTTCTTTGTTTGTTTTATTTTATTTTATTTATTTATTTGACAGATAGATCACAAGTAGGCAGAGAGGCAGGCAGAGAGGGGAAAGCAGGCTCCCTGCTGAGCAGAAAGCCCTATGCGGGGCTCAATCCCAGGACCCTGACTGAAGGCAGAGGCTTAACCCACTGAGCCACCCAGGCACCCAGGATCTTGCTCCTTCTTATCTGTATCAAAACTCATACTAAGCCATGAGTTCTAAGTTGCAAAAGAGGATTTATTTTTTGCACTTTGTCTGTCTTTGTTCACAAACTAAACAAAAATAGCACAAGTGCAATTCTTTGTTTGTTTTTAAATTGACCCTGGAGATAGGGTAAAAGTAGCAACCTGGCAATGGAATCTCCTTTTTGAAAATGGTATGGAACCACAGTAGTTACCATCACTGTAATTTCACTGGCATAGTCTGAATCAATACACTGCTGTGAGCTAGTATTCCCTTTGAAGTAAGGCTGGATCTCCCCCAAAGTAGCCCAGTGGTTCCCTTCAGTAAAGGGCCAAAAATATTAATTGGAATTTTAGTGGGAAGCTTGGCAGGCATTAAAAGATGATTTTTGGGAAGGGGGATATCTAGTCTAGCACTACCAGGCATAGCGTGTAATAAATTTAAAGTGGTCTAGCACTACCAGGCATAGCGTGTAATAAATTTAAAGTGGTACATTTGTCTGAAAGCTGGGTATTAAGGGAGAATTGGTCCCCTTGTTTTTCAGGGCTGAGGGCTTGCCCCAAAATAAGTTTCCCTGAAGGGGGGATCCGATCCATCCTTGTGAAATTTAGAATGACACTGATTTGCGCAGTGTTTTCCTTTTTTACATTCAGGTCAAAGATCTGGTGACTTATTTCTTGCATTTCGTGGAGGGAATTTTCCTTTTTACCTACACTGAGTTTTAGTATACTCTGTCTGCCCACAGCTGAAACATTCTCCTTTTAATTTTCCTGTGGTCAGAGCACCCGCTGCTTGAGCTAACAAATCAGCCTTACAAGTCTCTGTTTCTACTCCTTGGCATAGCTTAATATAATCTGTCAATGTTCCCTTGCCTTTAAAGGGTGTAATCAGTTTCTTAAAGTTAGCATTGGCATTTTCATAAGCCAACTGCTGAAGAGATTATTTATCTTTTAACAGCTTTTGTAATCTTGCAATAAAGTCAGTATAGGGTTCTTTTGGACCCTGTACCACTTTTTGAAAAGGAGAGCAATTCTCTCCTTGGGATTCTGTTCTCTCCCAGGCTCTCAAACAACAATGCCGGAGCTGCCCAAGAGCTTGATCATTCATTTGTACCTGATCTTGCACCCAGGCCCACGGCCCAATGCCCGTGAGCTGCTCCCTGGAAATAGGAACATTATTAGCTCTGTTATGGGCAGCTGCTGTTTCTGCATGATCTTGCCACCATGTTTTAAATTGCAAAAACTTATGTGAAGATAGAACTGTTTTTGCTAGCAAGACCAATCAATTGGAATAAGTCGATTGCCTTCTGCAATGCCTTGAATGATTCCCATTGTAAATGGAGAATTAACTCTATCGTTTCATACTGTTTGTTTTAATTCCTTCAATTATTTGAAGGGAAATGGCTCATGTATGGCCTCATAAATACCATTAGGGTTGTTAAGATCATGTCCTGGAGTGACATGTTCTCTAATAGTAACTGGGAATTAAAAGGCATCTGGGTCTCCTGCTCACTTTGTTTCAAGGAGGCCCTTTTGAATGGCTGGTAGCATGGATTTTTCATCCTTTATGCTAAATGGTGCCTTCTCCTAGGATGGCGGAGCTGATGGCGATGGTGCCACGGCACATAGCAATTGTTCTCTCCTTTTGTTTTGTTATTGTTGGGGAGGGGAGAAGACTCCTCCTTTATATATTTCTTTATGATGACTTTAGTAATTTTTTTCCCTCCAGGATGGCATGTTCAGGTTCCTCTTTTTTAGTTTCTCCTGAACATTGATTATCACTATCTGAATCAGAGGTTTGTAAAGGCTCCAAAACAGAGTGAATAAGGGTCCAAGTGGACCATATAGTAATTAGAATTGGTTTTTCTTTAGCATGTGAAAGTTTTAACTTATGACCTACTTTTTTCCATGTCTGTAAATCTGAAGTCCCTAATGTCGGCAACCAGCAGCAATGTTCTTTAATTACTTTTAAAAGCTCCAAAAACTTTAAAAACTCCAAAAGCTTTAAAGACTCACTGAGTTTTGCTCCTCCAGCCTTTAGGAGCCATCTCAATAAACATACTTAAGGGCGATATTTGTTGGTGCGTCTTTATATTACCCATACCCTGTGAAAAGTACCATAACTCACCAGCAGGGAAAAAGGCACGGCCCTGCAGGCAAACACATTGGGACTTCTAATCCTGTTGCATTTCAGATCCCTGTTCCAGTGCTACTTGCCACTTCCTGACGACCACCCACGGGAGAAGAATGAGGCACAAACAAGTCAGCTGCAAGAGAAAGGGAGCAGGGTAAGACAGTAGAAAAGACTGTCTCCCAGAACTACTCCTCAGTCCTGTATGTATTAGATAATAGTTATCAACAAAGGAGTTGAAGAAGGCTATACATTAATCACATGCCTTGTAGATAAACAAGAGGAAATAGGAGTTATACATTAATTATAAGTCTTACAGAAAAGCAAAAAGAAAAGCAGGACATGTCTGGTCAAACAGTATAAAATTTACAGTTGAGCAAGCACATTCAAAGGAATCATCTAATTAGCCATGGGGGTCTCTGGAGTAGGGGAGATAACAGAAAAAAGAAACAGGCAGTGTTCCCCAAGGCTCAACTTCCATGAAGCAGGTGGCGTTCTGCCCTGAGCCAGCCCGGCATCCCCAGCTGCTCAGCTTCAAGGACCTATATTGTCCTCTCCCCCAGAGGCCTGTTGCCAGTATGTGTTTTTCCATGCTTGATGGCTAGTACAATTTCTTATAAGTTCTATTTTAAGTAATAAGTAATACAGTGTTCTGAGGGACAGTTACATCTCCGCTTATGCTCCTATGAGAGAATAAAGAGGGGGAAATTTGAGTATCACTTTTAAATATTTTATTCCAAAAATATTACTCTATATTAATTTCCAGTGCAAACCACTTCTTAACCAAATAGTTATTCTAAAATCAGAAAACTTTTTTTGGGAGGGGGAACTGGGAAGAACTTGGGGGGAGAGAATTTGTGGATAGTTTTGAATGTGAGTACTAACCACAATTGTCTGTTCATGGCCTGAACAGGAAAAAATGACATTATGATGACAAATAGTTGTGCCTACAGGCCTTTTTTGTGGGAAACTGCACTGGTTCATTTTGCTGATAACAATGCTTGAGTGAAAACAGCTACACTTTCTCCAGTGTTGAAGTAGGGGTGCAAGCTGAGGGGGAATCAAGTTGTCTTAAAACTAGTCAGCAGCAATATTACCCGTACTTTGCCTATGGACATGTAGGAATAAAGACTGTTAATAATCATAATGGAAACGCAGTACGTATGGCAAAGAGGAAAGCCTCCTTCCCAGTAATAAATATTTGGTAAGTACTAATGAAAATGTGTGATTTATTTTTATTAAACTATCCTCTTATTCCCTCACCTATCCTCCCCTATACACTGCTTTCTTCTTTCCTATACCTAGTCTCAGCAACACCTTCAGAGAAAGCCCCTCCCTCTGCTCAGAAATGCCTCAGGCTGTCTTCTTCTAATACTTTCCCCTCCAAGGCCTCACTGTCCCCACTTTTCCTTTTCTACCTTCCTCCTGCCATCCTGCTCTGCTTCCGTAGAACTTCCCTCTACTCAAATTTCTTACTCCTTGCCAGTTCTACTACACTTAAAGTATGTCCGGCTGATGACAAAAAAGGAAATTCATCTTTAGTGTATGGTAACAGAAATATATCTGGTCAATGAAGCAACTGATTGCAGTTTTGAAGTGTGCCTGTTGTAGTTAAAATGTGCTTCCTCTGGGGTGTCTGGCTGGTGCAGTTGGTTGAGTGACCAACTCTTGGGTTCAGCTCAGGTCATGTTCTCAGGGTCCTGGGATGGAGCCCCATGTGGAGACTGCCTTTGGCTCTGCACTCAGTGGGGAGTCTACTTGGGATTCTCTTCTCCCTCTGCCCCTCCCCTCCACGTGCTCTCTTTCTGAAATAAATACATAAAATAAAAAAAAAGTGCTTCCTCTTTTTCACTTTTTAGTCCATTAAAAATATATATATATCTTTTAAAGATTTTGTTTATTTATTTGCCAGAGAAGAGAGCACAAGCAGGGGAAGGGGCAGGCAGAGCAGGCAGTTGGAGAAGCAAGCTCCCTAGTGAGCAGGGAGCCCAATGCAGGACTCAATCCCAAGACTCTGGAATCATGACCTGAGCTGAAGGCAGATGCTTACTGACTGAGCCACCCATGTATCCCAGTCCACTGAAACCTTTGCATTTCAATTTATACTGTTTAAGAAAGTTTTTTTTTTGTTTGTTTGTTTTTAATTTGAGTAAGAGTGACACAATGTTACATTAGTTTCAGGTGTACAGCACAGTGATTCACGAATTCTGTACATTATGCTATGCTCATCGCAAGTGTAGGTCCCATCTGTCACCAGACAGCACTATTACAATATCACTGATGGTGTTCCCTATGGTGCACCTTTCATCCCAGTAGCTTATTTCATTCCAGAACTGGAAGCCTGTAACTACTACTCCCCTTCACCCATTTCGTCCTTGCCCCTAGCCCCTCCCTGCTGGCAAGCATCAGTCTGTTCTCTGTATTTATAGGTCTGATTCTTTTTGTTTATTCACTTGTTTTTGTTTTGTTTCGTTTTGTTTTTTAAAGATTCCACATATGAGTGAAATCATATGGTATTTGTCGTTCTCAGTCTGATTTATTTCCCTTAGCAGGATACCCCATAGGCCTGTCTGTGTTGTCATGTAATATTTCATGTGTATGTGCGTGTGTATGTCTACGTGTGTGTTTTTAATGATTGATACTGTTTGAGACTTCAACTTTTTGAATTTCTCTGTCCATATCTCTTTGGATATGGCCCCTTGCCTATATCCTTCTTCTGCAATGCTTGTTAGTGTGATGGACTCTTTTCATTCTAGTCTCCATGTAACACTATGGGCACAGTTTTGATCTTTCTCTTTCTCTCTGCAGCATTCAGGGTAGTTTCCTTAGATGTGCTTTTCAATTCTAGTAAATCTCTAGCTGTCTGTGTTCTGTTATTTAACCTATTCATTGAATTTTTAATTAAAATACTCTATATTTTTCATTTCTGAAAGTTCTACCTGGTATTTCTTCATAATTTGCTCCCCCACCCCCCACACTGATTTTTAAATAAGATTTTTTTTTTAAGAAATTTGACTCATTCTTTTAAAATTTTAAGTAGTTCAACGTACTGTTTTTTAATTTAAATTCAATTAGCCAACACAGAGTACATCATTAGTTTCAGAGGTAGAGTTCGATGGTTCATCAGTTGGTGTGACAGCTAGTGCTCGTTACATCAACTGCCCTCCTTAATGCCCGGCACCCGGTTACCCCATCGCCCCACTCACCTCCCCTCCAGCTGTGCTCAGTTTGTTTCCCAGAGTCAAGAGCCTCTCATGGATTGTCTCCCTCTCATAGGGTTTCACTCATATGTGGAATATAAGGAACAGTGCAGAAGGTCATAGGGGAAGGGAGGGAAAACTGAATGGGAAGAAATGAGTATACTTTTTACATACTCTTTCACATTGCCATTCTATTATCTCAAGTACTTACAGCTCTAATTTTGCTTTTTTTCTGTTCGCTGACTTTCATTCACTGTTGGCTGCTTCCTTGCGTGTTTTGTCAGTTTAGCTTATGAGTTTGTGATTAGTGGGCCTTGTTTCCTCCATGAGAATCTCTTCTGGCTTCTTTGTGAAAGTCCTTCTAGACCAGTTTTGCAGTCAATTTATTATAATATTGTGGCTTGGGGTTACTGTGGTAATATAAGTAGCCAAGCTCCACCTCTACTTGAAGAGAAAGCCTAGAGTTCTAAATTCTCAGAGAAACTTTTCTTTTCATCCAGGGCCTACAACAGATAAGCTTCCTTTCAACAGTCTGTGCCTGTGGGTAAGTTTCTCTTAACCCACCCCTCATGTGAACTAAGGATTGTGTTTAGACTGTGTTCTCAGTCCCATGACCCATCTCCTTGTGAGGATTCAGTCACGCCTTCTGTTCAAGCTCCCAGGAGCCTGGGAACACCCTTCTCTGAGGGCAGCCACAGCATCCGCTGAGGCACTCACCACTCCACTTTTCATTCCCTTTAGTTTATGGCACTTGGAAATTACCCCTCCCCACCCTGCTCCACACTTCCTTCTGTTTAAAGATCAGCCTTGCATTAAAAAGTTGTTCTGGGGACGCCTGGGTGGCTCAGTTTGTTAAGCGGCTGCTTTCGGCTCAGGTCATGATCCTAGGGTCCTGGGATCGAGTCCCACATCTGGCTCCTGGCTCAGCAGAGAGCTTGCTTCTCCCTCCCACTCTGCCTGCTGCTCTCCCTGCTTTGTAATCTCCTTCTCTGTTAAATGAATAAATAAAACCTTAAAAAAATTCTTTAAAAAAAGTTGTTCTGTTTTCGTTATCTTAAGGATTTTAGACAATTTATATCAGCCATATTGTCAGAAATAGGAAGCATCACCAATCACATCAGATTAACTGTCAAGATGTAGGATTCTTTCTGCTTTTCAGCAGTGACAGGGCGGGAAGACCCAGCTGCTGGTGTTTTAAAATCATGTTTTGCACATCCTGTCCTATACATACTGATTCTCTGTATCTGTTTAGTCAGGTGTAGGTGCCAACGCATAAGCAAACTTTGTGGAAGTGGGATACCCTCCCCTCAGCTTCTGCACTGTCCACAGAAGAGCGGTACGTTATAGTAGTTCAGAGCATTACCTTTGGCATTCTCTATATCTGAGTTTCAGTTCCAACTCTGTCACTAATCTTTCTGTGAGAGCATAAAGATAATAGGCTGATAGTTTTCTGAACTTCAGTTTTCCCAGAAATAAAATTGGGACAATAGTACCTGCCATACCTGATCACAGCAAGAATTAAATGAGATGCCACATGCAGAACACTTAGAAGGTAGAGGGCCTGGCACATCGTAACTGTCATCAACAAATGCTAAGTATTCTTGCCATTACTCCTTTATCACCCTTGAGACTGACAACAGTGGTAAAACCATTTCTTAGCGCACCAACACCTTAGTTTTAGAATCCAATTTTCTGACTCTCCCCCTTTTTATTTGTCATCTGAGTCATCCAAGGTGAGTAAGTGTTGGAGAATGAGGAGGCCACAGGCTTCAGGTTAAGAGCCTTAGGTCTAAATCTGGCTTTGCTGCTTGTTGGCTATGGGTATGTGTGACAGCTTCTCCAGGACTTTCCTTTGCTGTAAAATGGGGATATGAATGGGGGCGCCTGTGTGGCTCAGTCAGGTAAGTGTACAACTCTTGATTTTGGCTCAGGGTATAATCTCATGGTTGTGGGATGAAGACCCACGTTGGGCTCCATGCTCAGTGGGGAGTCTGCTTAGGACTCTCCCTCTGCCCCTAACCTCTATGCACACTCTCTAAAAATAAATAAATAAATCTTAAAAAAAAATGGGGGTATGAACAACTTATGTCATGATTGTGTAGGACAAATGTGGAAATGCCCACACAGAATGGTATATGGGGGTTTCTATAGGGACTGTGAGCCTTCTGTAGGCAGGCCCCATGCATTCCTTCCTGCATTCTGGGACTCACCTGCAGCACCATTCAGGGAAGGCTGAACCGAATGGAATGAACGAAACCAGGAAGGAGAAATGAGGCACCGATATAGCAGGGTAGGAAACAGTATGTACAAACTGCAGGAAGTGACTCCCTATGTGGCCACAGGAAGTCAGGGCCTGAGTTTCTGTTTTAGCAGTAATAGTTTTGCTGTGTTTGTGTACCTGGGAATGGGGACATTGTCTCCATCTTTTCTATCTTTCCATGGTGACCAGAATAGGTCCTGCACAGGGTGACGTCTGCAGCTGTGCCAAAGCCTTCACTCAAGGCCCGCCATGCAGTGGGTGGAGAGGCCCTGAGGAAGTTTGAGTCACTTCGGGCTGGTAGTGGGGAAGGCCTGGACTCTGTTTCTGCCAGAGAAGCTAGCGAAGGGTGTGGAAGCTGACGTGATTCTCTTCTTACTTTGCATAAGAATCTTGAGCCTGACATTTTCATTTCAATAGGAGGGGGAAATAAGGGAGACTCATGAAGGATAAAGCAATTCTTCCTTCTCAAGTTGCTCTAGAGTTTCATTTGAACAGTAGATAGAAACTTTTACATAAAAACCAGGACACACTCATTTGGACATTGTTTTGGAGCTGTAAAAATAGAGCTCTAAAAATAAAAACTGATTGATTGGAACATCAATCAATTGCTCAGATTCCCCAGCTTTGCAGTGTTTACATCTGTCTACCATCTCCTCAATGTTTTCCTCCTCTTCCTGGTAACAGCCACCCTTTACCAAAGTGTGCCAGGTGCTCTGTGTTCCTACCCATCTTCCCAGTGTCTCTGCACCATATGTAGTAACATGCCATTTTTACAGATGGGAAGCTGAGGGTCAAAGAAACTAAGGGATGTGCCCAAGGAGGAGACACAGCACGTAGGAGTACATGGTTCCAAAGATGTCTTTGTCCATTGTCTCTTGATTCCTTGTCGTCCAGCAAAGCCCAGTCAAGAGACCTATGGTCCAGGCTCTCCACCTCCTCTAATAAAGTATGTGACCTCAGGGAAGTCACTTTAGGGTATCTTCCAGCTCCAGCTTCTAGGTTTCTTCTGACTCAATTTCTAGGAGAATGCAGATTTCTGGTGGACCATCTCCAGTGTCCCTTTACCTTTACAAACCGTCATGTGAAAGTCTCATGAAACCATGCAGAGTACTAGTATTTATTAAGTGCTGATTTTGAACCAGGGTTGTGCTGGGTGCTAACCAAAATTACTGATATTTATTAGTCCTCACACTAATTTCCTTTAATTTCTGGTATTTTTAAACGCATGATCATTTTTATGATTTATCTTTCTACTCCTTGTATCTAGAATGTTTTCTGCCTGTGCCTTCTGTGCCAGAGAACTCAAGTAAGAATAATTTGCTTTGGATGGGACCCCACAAAAATGCTCTACTATGTTGATTTTTGGTAAATAGCTGGAGAGAAAAAGGCTGGGCAGGTAGTTTGGATTGAAAAGAATGAGCATGAATGATTTTCTCTATAAAGGGTGAGGGATGGTTTTCTGACTTCTCATTAATTTGAACCATTTGGGGGAACTCAAGGCCATGAACCCTTGATTCTTTGTGTGAAAAGGGGTAAAGATGATCTTTTCTGTTTCTTTATATGACTTCCCAGAAAACTTTTTGCTGTGTGGAAGTATCTTGCTCAATAATCACCTTTAAGGCTTAATGTAAAGTTTGAATTCCTAGATGACTTGTTCTCTCCAGAAGAATGCCAGACAGAGAGGTATCCATGGACACCGCCTTTGGCCTATAAGTGCTTTAAAGTATGCTTGGCAATTCAAGCTCTTATGCCACATAATTTCTCTGACTTGCTATCTTGTAAAAAATCTTAGAGAAGTGAGATCATACTTTAAGAAATTGTTCAGAAATTATTTAAGGACGTCAAATCCGGCTACCTTAGGCAATCCCCATGGTGGTGATTGAGAATCTGGAGTCCTCCAAGTTCACTTTTTATTTTAATATACAGGCTGAGCTCTCAGGAAGGTTGATGCTTTAACCCTCCTTCTAACTACACCTAGCTAGAAGGACAGCTATATAAACATACATATAAAAAATACATATAAAATCCCATAGGCACAAAGAATTTGGTTAAATTCACTTCAGTTCAGCAGATTTATCTAAATCCCCAAGCTAAATCCCCAAACTTCCATGGTTTAGCATGATTGAAGTTGATTTATCATATGAAATTCAGAGTGGGAGGCAAGAGTTAGGATGGAAGGAAGGGATTTCTTTACAGTAGTTTCGGAACCTGGGTGAGGGAGCTCTGCCGTGTGGCCCTGCCCTGTGTGTCAACAACCCACTGGGGGAAGGAGGAAGAGAGAGCAGGAAGATTTCTTGGGAAGGTGCCATGACTACTCATGTCAGCTCACTCTCGGTGGCCCAGACTCACTTCCATGTTTCCACCTAGCTACAAGAGGCTTGGGAAATGAGATACCTGGTTGACCAACAGCTCTTCATTCTGAAGGGGAGCATGGCTTTTTGGTGGCTGTCTCTAGCTATCTCTGTCACCTCTCTACTGTGTGCATGGCATTGTGCTCCCAAAGGGCTGACAGTGTAGGTAGTGAGGATGTTCCCTTCCCTTCCTTCCTGTGCCCCTCACCATTCCCTCTGTACCTTTTCCCTCCTCGCACCATTCTCTTCCATCCCTTCTTACCTCCACCACACCCATATTCACACACATCTCTACTGCTTTTCTTCTGTTCTTACGTGGAAAATCTGCTCTACAGGGATCGTACATATAGAAGTTAGTCTGAAAGGTCAGGCTGAAAGGAAATCAACCAATATGCACTACCCTCTCCAAACTAGGCTGGAAACCTAAAGGGTATTGGCTCAGGCCTCATGTTATTTTCCCAAAATGTAGTTTTCAGCAGCCACTATCTTGCCAAGAACCCGAGAGGACTTCCTGTTGCTGCACCAAAGATATACTCCTTTGCCTTTTGCCTTAGACTCATTAAATATGGCCCCTACTCCCTTGTCCAAGCTTATCTCACGTGTTCCTTTGTTCCTCAACAGGGAATAAATCCTGCCCACTGTGAGGTGTTTATTCATTATCTTGTGCTGACTCTGTACTCAGTGTTCTTGAAGGCCCATCAAAGCTCCACCCACAGTATAAAATCTTCCAATAGGTAGAGACTTACACGATTTATACTCCATTTGGTTAGTGGTAATCTTGCAGTGTAACACATTTCCCTCTCACTGTCTTATGGCTGTTTCTGTGTCGTTTGTGAGGTTCTATGTTCCTGAAGCAGAAAGAACAAGGCTGATACAGGCAGCTCCTGCTTTTCACTGCTCAGTGCTCCGCTGTTGTATTTTACAACTTTGCATTTTTTTTCATTTTTTTTCCCATTTTATTTATTTTTTCAGTGTAACAGTATTCATTCTTTTTGCACAACACCCAGTGCTCCATGCAAAACGTGCCCTCCCCATTACCCACCACCTGTTCCCCCAACCTCCCACCCCTGACCCTTCAAAACCCTCAGGTTGCCCCAACCTCCCACCCCTGACCCTTCAAAACCCTCAGGTTGTTTTTCAGAGTCCATAGTCTCTTATGGTTCGCCTCCCCTACCCAATGTCCATAGCCCGCTCCCCCTCTCCCAATCCCACCTCCCCCCAGCAACCCCCAGTTTATTTGTGAGATTAAGAGTCATTTATGGTTTGTCTCCCTCCCAATCCCATCTTGTTTCATTTATTCTTCTCCTATCCCCCTAACCCCCCATGTTGCTTCTCCATGTCCTCATATCAGGGAGATCATATGATAGTTGTCTTTCTCCGATTGACTTATTTCACTAAGCATGATACGCTCTAGTTCCATCCACGTCATCGCAAATGGCATGATTTCATTTCTTTTGATGGCTGCATAGTATTCCATTGTGTATATATACCACATCTTCTTTATCCATTCATCTGTTGATGGACATCTAGGTTCTTTCCATAGTCTGGCTATTGTAGACATTGCTGCTATAAACATTCGGGTACACGTGCCCCTTCGGATCACTATGTTTGTATCTTTAGGGTAAATACCCAGTAGTGCAATTGCTGGGTCATAGGGTAGTTCTATTTTCAACATTTTGAGGACCCTCCATGCTGTTTTCCAGAGTGGTTGCACCAGCTTGCATTCCCACCAACAGTGGAGGAGGGTTCCCCTTTCTCCACATCCTCGCCAGCATCTGTCATTTCCTGACTTGTTAATTTTAGCCATTCTGACTGGTGTGAGGTGATATCTCATTGTGGTTTTGATTTATATTTCCCTGATGCCGAGTGACGTGGAGCACTTTTTCATGTGTCTGTTGGCCATCTGGATGTCTTCTTTGCAGAAATGTCTGTTCATGTCCTCTGCCCATTTCTTGATTGGATTGTTTGTTCTTTGGGTGTTGAGTTTGCTAAGTTCCTTATAGATTTTGGATATTAGCCCTTTATCTGATATGTCATTTGCAAATATCTTCTCCCATTCTGTCAGTTGTCTTTTGGTTTAGTTAACTGTTTCCTTTGCTGTGCAAAAGCTTTTGATCTTGATGAAATCCCAATAGTTCATTTTTGCCCTTGCTTCCCTTGCCTTTGGCGATGTTCCTAGGAAGATGTTGCTACGGCTGAGGTCGAAGAGGTTGCTGCCTGCATTCTCCTCAAGGATTTTGATGGATTCCTTTCTCACATTGAGGTCCTTCATCCATTTGGAGTCTATTTTCGTGTGTGGTGTAAGGAAGTGGTCCAATTTCATTTTTCTGCATGTGGCTGTCCAATTTTCCCAGCACCATTTATTGAAGAGGCTGTCTTTTTTCCATTGGACATTCTTTCCTGCTTTGTCGAAGATTAGTTGACCATAGAGTTGAGGATTGATTTCTGGGCTCTCTATTCTGTTCCACTGATCTATGTGTCTGTTTTTGTGCCAGTACCATGCTGTCTTGATGATGACAGCTTTGTAATAGAGCTTGAAGTCCGGAATTGTGATGCCACCAACTTTGGCTTTGTTCTTCAATATTCCTTTGGCTATTCGAGGTCTTTTCTGGTTCCATATAAATTTTAGGATTATTTGTTCCATTTCTTTGAAAAAAATGGATGGTATTTTGATAGGGATTGCATTAAATGTGTAGATTGCTTTAGGTAGCATAGACATTTTCAGCCCATAACCAGTAAGGAGATTGAAACAGTCATCAAAAATCTCCAAACCAACAAAAGCCCAGGGCCAGACGGCTTCCCAGGGGAATTCTACCAAACATTTAAAGAAGAACTAATTCCTATTCTCTTGAAACTATTCCAAAAAATAGAAATGGAAGGAAAACTTCCAAACTCATTTGATGAGGCCAACATCACCTTGATCCCAAAACCAGACAAGGATCCCACCAAAAAAGAGAACTACAGACCAATATCCTTGATGAACACAGACGCAAAAATTCTCGCCAAAATACTAGCCAATAGGATTCAACAGTACATTAAAAGGATTATTCACCACGATCAAGTGGGATTTATTCCAGGGCTGCAGGGTTGGTTCAACATCCGCAAATCAATCAATGTGATAGAACACATTAATAAAAGAAAGAACAAGAACCATATGATACTCTCAATAGATGCTGAAAAAGCATTTGACAAAGAACAGCATCCCTTCCTGATCAAAACTCTTCAAAGTGTAGGGATAGAGGGCACATACCTCAATATTATCAAAGCCATCTATGAAAAACCCACCGCAAATATCATTCTCAATGGAGAAAAACTGAAAGCTTTTCCGTTAAGGTCAGGAACACGGCAGAGATGTCCATTATCACCACTGCTATTCAACATAGTACTAGAAGTCCTAGCCTCAGCAATCAGACAACAAAAAGAAATTAAAGGCATCCAAATTGGTAAAGAAGAAGTCAAACTATCACTCTTTGCAGATGATATGATACTATATGTGGAAAACCCAAAAGACTCCACTCCAAAACTGCTAGAACTTGTACAGGAATTCAGTAAAGTGTCAGGATATAAAATCAATGCACAGAAATCAGTTGCATTTCTGTACACCAACAACAAGACTGAAGAAAGAGAAATTAAGGAGTCAATCCCATTTACAATTGTACACAACTTTGCATTTTTAACTACACTTTGCTCCTTCCTCCCTTCAGAAAAGCTGAAAGGTAATCATGCATCGTCCTATTTAGGAGTGAATGCCATCTGGCTGTAGAGACCAGTAACTGCAGGTTTAGCGCAGAAGTTTTTGGGTGAACCAGGGCTAATGATAGCTAATTCTTCCCCTTGTTGATGACTTTTCTGAGGGAATGTCAAGAATCCATTTCAGCCAGAGAAGGGGACTGTTATTCCTCCTTTGTGTTCCCTGAGTGCTTAGCAATGGATACAGACATGCTGGTTACTTACTTAAAATTAAAACCTGCTGCTGTCAAAATTTATTTAGTATCCATCGTTGACCAAGCGTTTTATCTATTGAGCATTCATGTATTTATTTTATTGAAGTTTCAACAGCTCAGTGTCTTGGGTATTCCCATCCTCATTTTTAGAAGAAAACTAGGGCTTCTTAGCAACTAGGAGCAAAGTTGCAGACTAGTGAATTCCCTGGAGAACCAGGGCTCTGAATTCAAGTCTTCTGACTTCAAATCCTATGCTTTTTTTCTATTATTCTACTCTTCTGTAAAGTAGATTTTCTATAAAGATCATCGATATTTCAATACTGGAACCCTTGCAAGTACGGGTTAAGGGATCAGGAAGGAAAACTATATAATAGACCTAGGTTTCAATTCTAAATCTGTGATTGACTTTATTGAAGCCATAAACTTCTAGAGTATCAGTCTTCCTCTGTCCCAGCCCCGCAACCTGTGCAAATCAAATCAAATATGCAGAAGAGATGTAAAAAAAAAAAAAAAAAAGACTTTTGTGCTTCTAAAGTAATATCCTTTGTTAGAAGCTTTTTTTTTTAAAAAAAAGTAAATATATTCTAAGGACAAGGAGAAAACAAACTTAAAATCCATTTGAGTACAAAGTGCTTGACCTGAGTTTTTTCCAGAGTTTCGCTGTCTTCTATATGTATATGTACTGATACTGAGGACTCTAAGCCAGCATGGAAATTCAGATTACAAAGATAGGCTAATCACAGCTTTGTCTCATAGACCAGCACCAGAGTTTCGGGTAATGGCAGTGAATAGAAGCATCCCACAGAAGCTGGAAATGCTCACAGCTTGTGTCTGCCTAGCTGGTTTCTCTCCTCTCCCCAGTGTTGCAATGGATTCTCAGAAGGCCACCTGGCCTTGCCTTGCTCAGACTCCTGAGGGCCCACACAGAGAGATTATCAATGTTTGCATAATGCTTTACAGTTTACATACCACTTCTTAAACACAGCTAAGCATTTGGTCTTTGCAATCACCTGGTGAAGTGTGGGTGTTGTATCACCCATTTTACATCTGAATATCAGAAGATCAGATACTAAATAATTCACCTAAGGTCCCAGTAAGAAGTAAAACCCATTCTCAAATCAACTTCCTTGGAAGCAGGTCCTGCTTTGTTCAGTACACTTCCATATGTCCCACTGAATCTGCTCAGGGCTTGCATCCCTCACCAAAGCATGAGGCACTCCCTCCCCAGCCTCCAGGCCCTGTAGGCTGTCTCTGCCTGGAAAATTCCACCATTTCCACCTATAGAATCCCAACTTTGAGGCCCAGCTTAAGTGTCAAGTTGCCCACAAAGGTTTTCCAGATCCCTCCTAGACTCTTCTTTGTGTTTGCATTGCCCTTTCCTGTACTTAAAAGAGGAGCATTCCCCACAGTCTGCTGAGTGTTCTACTTACTACACAAGTGTCAGCCTCATGGTGTACAGAGGGCAAGCCCAGTAGGTCTAGAAAAATGCCTTAGATACACCAGATTCTCAATAAACATCAGGTTTCTTATTTATCATAGTAAAAATGCTTATCTAATTGAATTCTTATTATGGACCAAATAAAATAGTAATAGTTAATATTTGTTAATACTTTCCATGTGCCAGTGCTGTTCTGAAAACTTTGTTCATCTACCCAACCCTACCACCAACCTGTGAGGTGGGTCTTGTCACTGTCCACATCTAGGAGATGAGAAAGCTAAAGTTGGGGAGGATAAGAAACGTGTCCAGGGTTACCCAGCTAGTAAGGGGTAGAGCTTGTTTTGAACTACTTTCCTTGTAAGGCAGGGACAAGTCCCTGAGTTCTAAGAGTTGTATGTTTATTTCCTTCTACAAGAAAGAAACCTCCACTCCTGAAGGAAGCTGAACTGGGGCAAAGACAACTTCTGACTTTCCTGGTCTTACTTTGGGCAGGGAAAGGCAGCAACCCTGTTAAAGGCTGGTACTCACTCTGGTCCTTGGCCCAGAACAAGCCTGAAAATGAAGGCTGATCTCTCTTGAGCTATCAGTATGAAAGAAAGGGAAGAGAAAGTTCCTGCTTTTTTTTTGTTGCTGTCCCTACACATCTTCTTGCCTTTGATGACACCAAGGGGTTCCCTTCCTTGCCTTCATCTTTTCAAGGACCAGAACAGGAGAAGCACAAAGCCAGGAGCCATTTGCATGTTGGGGCAGTGCTGCCCTTGTGGCCCTGGATAGGTTATACTTAATCCCTTCACTTTTCTACCTTCCTGGGTACCTCCAGGGCGATCAAAATTTTCTCCTGGTGAATGTTCCTCCGAATACAAAAGAAGATGCTTTTTCAGTTCAAACACTGGTGTTTGCAGCCTGTGGTTGGAATGCTGCTGGGTGGGGAAGTCTCTGTTTCCAGGACTGCAGGTCCTATTCTCTGTGCTGCTTCAGCATGGCCTGCTTTGTGTCGGAGATGATCAAACATGTCTATCCTACAACCAGAAAGCCTGGGACATTTGGGCCAGACCTCTGTCTTCGCTCTTCTCTTTAAAGGTCTTAACCTCAACAGAGCCCATATCTCTGTGTTCTAAAATAGTTTGGATATTAAAAATAAGAAATCTATTGAGAATTTTTTATCTCTGTCTCTGAAGGCAGGCCACTGCTGTCTGGGATTTTTCTTTTTTTAAATTTCTTTTTAAAATTCCAGTACAATTAACATACAGTATGTTAATTTCAGGTATTCAACAATTCTATACATTACTCAGTGCTCATCATGATAAGTATATTCTTTTATTTTTCTCTTTTTTTTAAAATTTATTTATTTTTATTTGTTTATTTACAGCATAACAGTGTTCATTGTTTTGGCATCACACCCAGTGCTCCATGCAGTACGTGCCCTCCCTATTACCCACCACCTGGTTCCTCAACCTCCCACCTCCCCCACCCCCCTGCCGCCCCTTCATAACCCTCTGGTTGTTTTTCAGAGTCCATAGTCTCTCATGGTTCATCTCCCCTTCCAGTTTCCCTCGACTCCCTCTCCTCTCCATCTCCCCATGTCCTCCATGTTATTTGTTATGCTCCACAAATAAGTGAGACCATATGATACTTGACTCTCTCTGCTTGACTTATTTCGCTCAGCATAATTTCTTCCAGTCTCGTCCATGTTGCTACAAAAGTTGGGTATTCGTCCTTTCTGATGGAGGCATAATACTCCATTGTGTATATGGACCACATCTTCCTTATCCATTCATCCGTTGAAGGGCATCTTGGTTCTTTCCACAGTTTGGCGACCATAGCCATTGCTGCAATAAACATTGGGGTACAAATGGCCCTTCTTTTCACTACATCTGTATCTTTGGGGTAAATACCCAGCAGTGCAATTGCAGGGTCATAGGGAAGCTCTATTTTTAATTTCTTTAGGAATCTCCACATGATAAGTATATTCTTAATCCCCTTTACCTATTTCACCCATCCCCTCACCCACCTCTCATCTGGTAACCTCAAGTTTGTTCTCTGTATTTGAATCTGGTTTTTTGTTTGTTTTGTTTTGTTTCTCTGTCTTTTTTTTCTTTGTCTTGTTTTGTTTCTTAAATTCCACATAAGAATGAAATCATATGGTATTTGTCTTTTTCTGACTGATTTCACTTAGCATTATATCTTTTAGATTGATCCATATTGTTGCAAATGGCAAGATTTCATTCTTTTTTATGGTTGAGTAATATTCCTCTGTGTGTGTGTCCCCTTATCTATTCATCTATTGAGGGATATTTGGGTTATGACTATTTCTGGCTATTGTAATTAATGCTACAATAAACATAGGAGTGTATATATATTTTTGAATTAGTGTTTTGGGTTCTTTGTGTAAACACCTGTTAGTGGAATAACTGTATCATGTGGTAATTCTATAATTTTTTAAGGAATCTCCATACTATCTTCCACAATAGCGACACCAGTTTGCATTCCCACCAACAGTGTAAGAGGGTTCCTTTTTCTCTACATCCTCTCCAACACTTGTTGTTTCTTGTGTTTTTGATTTTAGCCATTCTGATTTAGCCACATCTTATTGTGGTTTTAATTTGCATTTCTTTGATGACTAGTGATGTTGAGCATCTTTCCATGGGTCTATTGATCACCTGCATCTTTTCTTTGGAGAAATGTCTGTTCACATCTTCTGCCAATTTTTATATCGGATTATTTGGTTTTTGGGTGTTGAGTTGCGTAAGCTCTTTACATATTTTGAATACTAATCCCTTATTGGCTATGTTATTTGATATATTCCTCCCATTCAGTAGTTTGTCTTTCATGTTTTGCTGTTTCTTTCGCTGCGCGGAAGCTATTTTGATGTCACCCCAATAATTTCTTTTTGCTTTTGTTTCCTTTGCCTCAAGAGACAGATCTCAAATAGTGTTGCTATGGCTGATGTCAGAAAAATTACTGTCTGTGATCTTTTCTAGGATTTTATGGTTTCAGATCTCACATTTAGGTTTTTAATCCATTTTGAGTTTATTTTTGTATATGGTATAAGAAGGTGGTCCATTTTCATTCTTTTGCATGTGCCTGTCCAGTTTTCCCAACACCATTTGTTGAAGAGACTGTCATTTTCCCATTGGATACTCTTGCCTCCTTTGTCATAGATAACTGACCATATACTTGTGGGTTTATTTCTGGACTCACAATTCTGTTTCATTGATCTATGTGTCTATTTTTGTGTTAATGCCACACTGTCTGTCTGGGAATTTTTATCCCTTGGCAACTCCCTCAAGCTGCTTGTTTTTCTGTAACTTCTCCATTTCTTTGTTTCTTCCACAGATTCTCTGTACACACTAACCTTTTCAAGAATAGCTTGAATAATAATAATAATAAAAGAATAACCTTTATATATAACTTGAATAACAACTAAAGCAGGGAAATCCATGACTTTTGGTAAAGAGGAGGAGGGCAGGGTTGGTGTTGGGAGAGAATACAATGTCTGATTTACTTTGACATGAGTTGTTTACACTTTATTAATGGCCTTTGTGTCTTAAATCAATCACTGTAACTCCAGTCTTAAAACTTATTCATGTAGAACTAGAAGAGTCAAGATTTACAGTCTTTCATAGGAAACTGATCTACTGATGCTTTTAACTGGTTTTAAAAAAATAAAAATAAAAAGGTTTTAGAAGTCCATAAACAACTTTAGCAAATCCCTGCCTCCAGAGATGTTCCAAAGGGCAGTTCAGAATGTCCCATCTTTCATACATTTTCCCTGTTTATCATGGCCCATGAGATGAAGCAAACATCAAGGCAAAATGTGAGGGGTATGGAAATCAGTGCTAAAGCTAGTGATTCCTAACTGGGAGACACATCTCACTCTCCCAGCCTCTAAGGATGTCCAACACCACCAACACCACTGCTTCTCCTTCCCTTGTCACCACCTTCAGCACGATTATTATTCTTTTCAGACCTTTTTAGAACAACTGAGAGTTGAAATGGATTCAGATTAGCTTGACTAACAGATTTCCAACCAGTCCTTTGTTGTTTCTGGGGCCTGTGGCAAGTTATGAAATATCCATGAACTTCAATGTTTTCATCTTCAGGTATGGGGATGAGAATGACCTCCTTTTTTGTAAAAATGAAACAGGGTCTTTCACATTATAGACACTTAATCAATTTTATTTTCTGCCTTTCACCAAAGAACTAGGATGAGAAGACACATGCCTAAAAACAGAATAAACCAAGCTCACATTGAGTGCCAGATGATTGGTGCAGAGGTAGTTCACAGAAAGAGGGCCCAGCTGGCAGGGATTATTTACATACCATGGTCTCTTCGGAGCATCATCTTGGCTGTATTCTGCCTCGGTGGGGGACCCAATGTAGGTTCAAGGGTCAGACATAATTAGGCACAATTGAATTTGAATTGAATTGAAAAGCAGCCTGACAATAGAACCAAAGCCAAAAACTCACTCAAACCCTTTGACCTATTAATGCCACTTTAGAAAAACACATAACAATAAAATAATTGAAAAGAAAAAACATCTACTTAAAGACATTCATCATAGCACTCTTCACATAAGTAAAATTAGAAAAATCAAATAAAGAATAAAAAAAGAATGTCTCAGATGGACTTAACAGATACAGTCAGAGCATTTCATCTTAAAGCAGCAGAATACACATTCTTTTCAAGTGCACACGGAACATTCTCCAGAACAGGTCACATACCGAGTCACAAATCAGGCCTCAATTGCCAAGAAAAGACTGAAATAAAACCATGTGTATTTCTAGACCATAATGCTATGAAACTTGAAGTCAACCACAAGAAAAAACTTGGAAAGACACAAATACATGGAGGCTAAAGAACATGCTACTAAAGAATGAATGGGTTCACCGGAAAATTAAAGAAGAATTTAAAAAATACATGGAAGCAAATGAAAATGAAACACAACATTCCAAAACCTTTGGCACGCAACAAAGGTGGTCCTAGGAGTGAAGAATTATAGAGCAATACAGGACTTTCTAAAGAAGCAAGAAAAGTCTCAAATACAAAACCTAATCTTACATCTAGAGGATCTGGAAAAAGAACAACAAATAAAACCTAAATCCAACAGGAGAAGGGAAATAATTATTAGAGAAGAAATCAATGATCTGGAAATTAAAACAAAAAAAACCCAAAAAACAATAGTGGAACAGATCAACAAAACTAGGAACTAGTTCTTTTTTTTTTTTTTTATTTGTTTATTTACAGCATAACAGTGTTCATTGTTTTGGCATCACACCCAGTGCTCCATGCAGTACGTGCCCTCCTCATTACCCACCACCTGGTCCCTCAACCTCCCAACCCCCCCACCCCCCCGCCGCCCCTTCATAACCCTCTAGTTGTTTTTCAGAGTCCATAGTCTCTCATGGTTCATCTCCCCTTCCAGTTTCCCTCAACTCCCTCTCCTCTCCATCTCCCCATGTCCTCCATGTTCTTTGTTATGCTCCACAAATAAGTGAGACCATATGATACTTGACTCTCTCTGCTTGACTTATTTCGCTCAGCATAATTTCTTCCAGTCTCGTCCATGTTGCTACAAAAGTTGGGTATTCGTCCTTTCTGATGGAGGCATAATACTCCATTGTGTATATGGACCACATCTTCCTTATCCATTCATCCGTTGAAGGGCATCTTGGTTCTTTCCACAGTTTGGCGACCGTAGCCATTGCTGCAATAAACATTGGGGTACAGATGGCCCTTCTTTTCACTACATCTGTATCTTTGGGGTAAATACCCAGCAGTGCAATTGCAGGGTCATACGGAAGCTCTATTCTTAATTTCTTGAGGAATCTCCACACTGTTCTCCAAAGTGGCTGCACTAACTTGCATTCCCACCAACAGTGTAAGAGGGTTTCTCTTTCTCCACATCCTCTCCAACACACGTTGTTTCCTGTCTTGCTAATTTTGGCCATTCTAACTGGTGTCAGGTGGTATCTCAATGTGGTTTTAATTTGAATCTCCCTGATGGCTAGTGATGATGAACATTTTTTCATGTGTCTGATAGCCATTTATATGTCTTTGTTGGAGAAGTGTCTGTTCATATCTTCTGCCCATTTTTTGATATGATTATCTGTTTTGTGTGTGTTGAGTTTGAGAAGTTCTTTATAGATCCTGGATATCAACCTTTTGTCTGTACTGTCATTTGCAAATATCTTCTCCCATTCCGTGGGTTGCCTCTTTGTTTTGTTGACTGTTTCCTTTGCTGTGCAGAAGCTTTTGATCTTGAGGAAGTCCCAAAAGTTCATTTTTGCTTTTGTTTCCTTGGCCTTTGGAGACATATCTTGAAAGAAGTTGCTGTGGCTGATATCGAAGAGGTTACTGCCTATGTTCTCCTCTAGGATTCTGATAGATTCCTGTCTCACGTTGAGGTCTTTTATCCATTTCGAGTTTATCTTTGTGTACGGTGTAAGAGAATGGTCGAGTTTCATTCTTCTACATATCACTGTCCAGTTTTCCCAGCACCATTTATTGAAGAGACTGTCTTTTTTCCATTGAATATTTTTTCCTGTTTTGTCGAAGATTATTTGACCATAGAGTTGAGGGTCCATATCTGGGCTCTCCACTCTGTTCCACTGGTCTATGTGTCTGTTTTTATGCCAGTACCATGCTGTCTTGGTGATCACAGCTTTGTAGTAAAGCTTGAAATCGGGTAATGTGATGCCGCCAGTTTTGTTTTTGTTTTTCAACCTTTCCTTAGCAATTCGGGGTCTCTTCTGGCTCCATACAAATTTTAGGATTATTTGCTCCAGCTCTTTGAAAAATATCGGTGGAATTTTGATCGGAATGGCATTAAAAGTATAGATTGCTCTAGGCAGTATAGACATTTTAACAATGTTTATTCTTCCAATCCAAGAGCATGGAACAGTCTTCCATCTTTTTGTGTCTTCTTCAATTTCTTTCATGAGTGTTCTGTAATTCCTCGAGTATAGGTCCTTTACTTCTTTGGTTAGGTTTATGCCCAGGTATCTTATGGTTCTTGGTGCTATAGTAAATGGAATCGATTCTCTAATTTCCCTTTCTGTATTTTCATTGTTGGTGTATAAAAAAGCCACTGATTTCTGTACATTGACTTTGTATCCTGCCACGTTACTGAATTGCTGTATGAGTTCTAGTAGTTTGGGGGTGGAGTCTTTGGGGTTTTCCATATAAAGAATCATGTCATCGGCGAAGAGAGAGAGTTTGACTTCTTCCTTGCCAATTTGGATACCTTTTATTTCTCTTTGTTGTCTGATTGCTGTTGCTAGAACTTCTAATACTATGTTGAACAAGAGTGGTGAGAGTGGGCATCCTTGTCGTGTTCCCGATCTCAACGGGAAGGCTGCAAGCTTTTTCCCATTGAGGATGATATTTGCTGTGGGTCTTTCATAGATAGATTTTATGAAGTTCAGGAATGTTCCCTCTATCCCTATACTTTGAAGCGTTTTCATCAGGAACGGATGCTGGATTTTGTCAAATGCTTTTTCTGCATCAATTGAGAGGACCATGTGGTTCTTTTCTCTTCTCTTATTGATGTGTTCTATCACACTGATTGATTTGCGAATGTTGAACCAACCTTGCAACCCAGGGATGAATCCCACCTGGTCATGGTGGATAATCATTTTAATGTGCTGCTGGATCCTGTTTGCTAGGATCTTGTTGAGAATCTTTGCATCCATATTCATCAGTGATATTGGTCTGAAATTCTCTTTTTTGGTAGGGTCTTTGCCTGGTTTGGGGATCAGGGTAATGCTGGCTTCATAAAAAGAGTCTGGAAGTTTTCCTTCTGCTTCAATTTTTTGGAACAGCTTCAGGAGAATTGGTGTTATTTCTTCTTTGAAAGTTTGGTAGAATTCCCCAGGGAATCTGTCAGGTCCTGGGCTCTTGTTTTTTGGGAGGTTTTTGATCACTGCTTCAATCTCATTGCTAGATATTGGTCTATTCAGGTTGTCAATTTCTTTCTGGTTCAATTTTGGGAGTTTGTAGCTTTCCAGGAATGCATCCATTTCATCTAGGTTGCTTAGCTTATTGGCATATAACTGTTGGTAATAATTTCTGATGATTGTTTCTATTTCCTTGGTGTTAGTTGTGATCTCTCCCTTTTCATTCATAATTTTATTAATTTGGGCTTTCTCTCTTTTCTTTTGGATTAGTGTGGCCAATGGTTTATCGATCTTATTGATTCTTTCAAAAAACCAGGGAACTAGTTCTTTTAAAGAATTAAAAGAATTGATAAACCCCTGGCTAGTCTTATCAAAAAGAGAAGCAAAAGGACCCAAATAAATAAAATCATGAATGAAAGAGGAGAGATCACAACCAACACCACAGAAATACAAACAATTATAAGAAAGTATTATAAGCAATTATATGCCAACAAATTAGACCATCCGCGAGAAATGGATAAATGCCTAAAAGAATTTAGATAGAGGACCTGCTCTAGGAAGAGAGCTGTCACCATGGAAACATTGTAATATGAATGAGGTATGGTGGGCAGGGAGAAATGGAACAAGGCCTGTTTGAACAAAGTCTCTCTGTGTCCTATTTTTTCTAGATGGTCCAAAAAAATTTATTGGTCAAACATTTACTCTTTTTCATCTTCCTGTGAATTACACTTCTTCCTTTAAATTCCCTATCCCCTTCTCTTTAGTTCAGAATGACACATACACCTCATTTTGTCTGATTGTCTTTGGAATTTCCATGTCTTTGTGGATTTCCTGTACGCATGAAATGAAATTTAATTTCCCCCTGTTAATCTGTCTCATGTCATCTGATTTTTAGTCTAGCTAGAAAGACATTTGGAGGCAGAGGAAATTCTTCCGCCTTGACAACATCAAAGTTGAACAGTTCATGTGTGCAGAGCTGGGCCTTTGAGGCAAGGCCAGTGTCTTGCTGAGGCTTTTCCAGACCCCAGAGACACGAATGTGAATGGGTGGTGGACACTCAGAAGCCTCTATGAAAACCCTGGGAGGACTTGTCACCTAAACCCAAGTTCCTCCTATCTCTCTCCCTGGCTGCGTGGCCCCAACTTTCACATCAGGGGAAAAGATCCCTCACTTTCTACAGTTGATGAGGAAAAGTTTTCCTAAGTTCTTTCAGGCATTTAGGGAGGAATGTCAAAGTTTCTTCCTGAATCTTTCAAGACCTGATTGTTCTCAGCTTGAAATAACCTGCATTCAAAGTGGCACATTTTGGGGCAACTCACCCTTGGCCCTTAAAGCACAATCTCCCAATCTTTTCAGAGTGAAAAAATAAAAAACCAGCTTGCCATTTCTAGAATGCCAGTCCCTCATCAAAAACTTAATGCATAGTATTTCTAATTCCAGCAGCCACCCTGCCAAGCAGGTGCCGATCACCTTTGTTTTATTGACAGGGAACCTGAAGCACAGAGTTTTTAAGGAGTTTGCTCACTGTTGCTTTACCAGGAGGTGTCAGAGCTGGCCATAAGCCAGGCACTGTCTCCGACAGCAACTCTTTCCTGCAGAGGAGGAATCTACAGTTCTCAGATGACAGGAGTTTTCATTTGCTTCCAGCTCCACCTGTGTGACTGCTGATACTTCTCTCAGCATTGTCCATGTTGGAGCATCATTGCCTTGTGCAGCACAGACCCTCCAAGCTTCTCCACTCTAGCAGATCATCTCCCTGAGGGTAAAGCCAAACACAGGAGCTGTAAGGGTGAGCCACCCCTTCTTCTTGAGCTGAGAGTGGTTTGCAGCGATTAAGAAGGTGGTGGAGAGCAAGTTGTTGTGGCTGTTCTCTGACCTTCCTGATGCCCTAGCAGTGCTTGGGAAAGTGGGAACAAGCTGTGAGGCTGGATTGTCCTTGGTGTGTCAGTGCCAAGCATTACCATTGTCAACAGCAGAAAGAAGGACGCAGGGCGGGATGGGGCCGGCCTACAGAGTTCTGGGGGCAGTCCCTTTTCTGTGGTAGGGCCAGGCCAGGGCTGGTCGCACCATCAAACACGGAAATGCAGCAGTATTTTCCCCAGAGATGCTGCCCACACCAGGGAAATGACAAGGCTTTTAAACAAAGATTGCCAACGCCCAGGGCATTCCCCTGAGGGGCAGGGCAAGTCATTCTGTCAGAACCCAGCCCCAGAGCCTCAGGGCTCAGATGGGACCCACAGGCAGGCAGAAGCTCTCTTTAGTAAGGGAATCTTACTGCCAACAAAATCTTATGAGAAGGCAGTAAACAAAGTTGGAAAAAAAAAAAAAAGGAGACCACCTTCTAATAGTATAAGTTGTTTTATAAATTCAAATTGAACAAATTATTGTAAACTGGCCAACAAAAGCAATGAAGCTCTTCTGACAAATGCAAACATTTAACGGGAGGTATGGATGGCTTTGGCTGACATACATCTCACTTACTTATGTTATTTTGTTACGCATTATTGAGAAAAATCTGGATTCATACAGATCAACTATTTAAATTCTGAAAGTTTAAAAACATCTTGCTTTGCAATTTCAGGATATTTTAAAATTAAGACGGCAGGAGATCAATTTTTGGAGTCCATGTTAAAACACACTAACCTGGCAGTTTGAGACTTGGGTGTTTTCCAATGATTTGTGTGTTGGCCGTTATATCTTTGAATATATTTTAGTTTTAGAATGGTTAAATTAGACTTTAAAAACTGAAGTAAATCCTTGTAGAACTCTCTGATACTGGAAGATCTGTAGGACTCAGAGGAGCTTGCATTCAATGCCACTGGTCCAGGCAAGTCAAAGATGGCCTTCATTTGAGAGTCTGTGAGTATGTGCTGGGATGTTCATTTCTAACTACCTGGAGATTTCAGAATGTTCACTGGGTAGTCAGCACTGTAACATGATGGTTAGAACATGGGTTTTGTTAGATAGAGCAAGGTCTGAATATGAAACTTGCCATGCAGTTCCTAAGATCACTGTTTCTTTGTCCTCCATTTCCTCATATGTGGACTGAAAATGGTGCCACCTAAGCAATAGGATTCCTGTGAAAATGAAATGAGATTATGTATTTAAAGCTCTTAGACCAGGCTTTGGCGTTTAGAAAGTACTGTCCAAGGGGGAGTGGGAGCAGCTACTTTGGGTAGGGCTGCCAAGGGCTGAGTGCTAATGCAGGTTGCTGAGGGCTGTGCGGTCTTTAGGATTTCAGTGTCCTTTGGAGGCTCCTCTGTATCCAGTTCCCATGTCACCGAGCTCCAGGATCAGATGTACAGCTTGTAGCAGACTTGGGTGTCTAGTAGCATCTCAAATTCAGGAACAAACAGAATTTTGGGAGGACCCAATGACCTCCCAGTGCTGTGTACCTCCAGATCATATTATTCTCCATATTGACTTTCCTCACCAAAGGCCTGTGAACTTGGACTCAAAGTGAGGCCCACAGACCAGCAGCCCAGGTGTCTCTCCTGGAGCTTGTTAGAAACACAGACACTCTGGACCTCTAGAATAGGAAGCTGCTTTTTAACAAGACCCCTGGCAATTTTCCTGCATGTGCGGTTTGAGATGCACTGAGCCCAGCACTATGAAATCCTGGAGCTGCCTCTCACCCTTTCGGATCCCTTTCCATGAATGAAGGTAGTTTCTGAGTTTGCTACATGTCTGGCCGTTCTGATGGTTGATTTAGGATCCATGAGAGGTGGCCATGGGGTCAGATCTGAGCCCCCATGTGGACTCCTTCCTGGCTGATCTCCAGACCCACAGGCATAAATCGTCCCATAGAGACATGTCTAGTGAGCTCCCCCAGGCCTCTTGCTCACAGCTCAGTTCTAGGCCTTGGTCTACTCTGAACCATGTATCTGTCAATGAATATTGTCAGACAGACACACCTTTGGGTTGTGATTTAGTGTTTGATGGTGGCAGAAATAGGATTTCTAGGTCTCTCAGGGTCAGCCATGTCAATCCTAGAGACCACATTAGGAAGCAGTTTGAATATATGGACAGTTGCCTGGAGGCCCAGGTAGCAGTAGAAACACAGCATCCTTGGTGCTTTTTCCTTTTTAGCCTAAATGGGGAGTGACCTTTCTTCTGTCCTAGCCCAGAGACTTGCTGCTACTAAAAGAGGCAGCAGTCATTCATCTCCGTAGAGAATGACGATGAATGTTTCAGACCAGCCAGAGAAGGAAAAGCCAGCTGACAGTCAGCAGAGCATCTCCTCTCATCCCATACCCTAGGGCTTGATGGGCGACTTTGGCCCCTGTAACAGCTTGTTTTTCTTTAGTGGCCTGGAGCTCTAAACTGTAGGATCTCACAGGCAGAAGAGACTTGGAGACCTACACCCCCTATGGTAGTGATAGCTCCTGGCCGGGGGGGAGTCATGTGAGAAAGCTCCCTCCTGAAGTGTCTGAGGCACGACAGTGGGTGGCCACCATGACAGACCCAGTGAATATAGCAAGGGGAGGTCTTCTCCTCCAGGACCTACGTGAATATCTGCTCGAGACTCCCAGGTTCAGGTCCATGGTGAGACAGACCTGCACATGTATGATCAAAGTGACAAGTTATCAGAGTCCACGTATGCCCCCACCTAGCTGCTAAGAGGACCAAGGTCCACAGCCTGACACTGGTTGTCAGAAATGGCTGGACGCAGTTCTGTGGCATGACCTAGCCTGGCAGCCTCAGTCACAGCATGGCTATGGGCCGAAGAGCACTAACTGAGAATGGGTAGGGGAGCCCCAGGAGTCAGGGATTTCTGGGACTCAGGATACTCTTTCCACCCCTATTTCTTCTTGTGGTTTCCTCTTCCTAAATGGATTCTGTCCTGATTCCTTTTGGTTAATTCCTTGCATGCTCTTCTCTTTCATGTCTCTCTTTTACCAGCTACTTAACCAGCCAGAAGTGCTCTCTCCCTTTTCTGGGCCCCTTACCCACAACCCATGTTTCACACTCTTGAAGGCTTTGTTCAGATCCTGACACCTCCTTGAACTTGTCCCAGGGCTCCAACTTTGGAGCTCTGCTTCTTTGCCTCTGAATGCCTCTCTCTTTCTTAGTGGTGTTCAGTTTCCCATGTGTTGGTCATTCCAACATGACTATGTGACGTCAGGGTTAGTGGCTTTGTCTGTACAGTCAGTTACACTCATGAAGTATGGTACCCCGTACGTGTAAAGCAGTGTGCTGTGGGATGTGGGGTGTGTGTGTGTGTATGTGACACACTCTGCTTTTAAGGAACTTAAAGTCTAGAAGAAAGGATAAAGCATGGCACAAATGGCTAAAGTGGGAATATGATGAATAGTAGAGACAAGGGAACAGGAGGATTCAAAGGAGAGAAAGATTGCAAAGAAGGTTGAGAATTGCTGCAGGGAGCCTGGGCTAGGGCTAGGTCTTTGAGGGTACAAAGAGCTTTAGCTGACATAAGCGAACAGAGAAAGGAGAGACCTTCTGGGAAGCGAGCTGCTTGTGCAAAGGCACAGAGGGCAGAAAGTTCAGGCTGTTCTGGGGAAGCAGAGTCCCCTCTGGGGCTGAGGCCTTCAGTGTGGCACAGGAGGCTTGGGCTTTCCAGCTTGGAATGGCCAGCCTTTCTGTGCTCCAGGAGATCACTGAAACCAGGCAAGGAATGTGGCTTACAGGATCCCCTGAGGACTCAGAAGTGCTGGAAGATGGGTGTGGAAGCTCTGTGCTATGGCTGTACCTAAGTCCTCATGGTCCCCATCTCAAACACTTCTCACTCCTGAAGCCAGGCTCCTCAGTCAAGCTGTTGGGAGCATTTGGTCTGGACTAGAGCACCCAATGACCAGCACCCTGAAGAGAGAATGGGGGATAGACTAGACTCAGTGATGGGAATACATGTCAATTTTCTCAACCTGTATAACTTTATTTTCCCTTACCCCAAAGATGGCAGACAGAAATTTGCACAAGCCAAGGTTTAGGCTCTGAAAGAAATTTGGGTATTACCCGAAAGAAGCATGTCATAAAACTGAGAACATGCTTTAGGCTTGTGGCCCCTTAGACACCCACTCCTTCCTATCAGGAGTGAGCCGATTAACCAGGTTATGTTGTCTGTGGAGAAGGCACTCCTACAGATGGCCACCGCAGCATCCTGTGTGACTCAGTGTCTCCCCAGGCTGGGCCAGCTCCCTCCGACACACACACTGCCATCTGTCACCTGGAGGAGCAGGGACAGCTCCCACTCCAGGTCTTCAATCCTCTGAGCCAGGTGGGCTCTTCTAACTCCCAGCATCAGGGTCTGCTCACTCTTCAGGGCCCAGGTCCCCAGATTGTCTCCATCTGGGTCACTTGCTTCCACTGAGTAGGGTCTTTCTTCTTGCCACACACAAGGGAAGATGCTGGGAACCTCCTGAAAAGGACACAAATAGAAAAAGGAGATGTGGCTCCTGAGAATTGTAAACTCACTCTTTCCTGAATCCACCATGTAACATTGGCAAGACGCTTGCCACTCTGACAGCCTCTAGGCATTACCACCCTTCCAAATACTTGGGCAGATGCCAACAAGTTACCTCCAGGGACTGACCTCACAATTAACTAATAAAGACATAGTGTTCCCTGAGTTTATGTTGCTACAGTAATGCACAACAACTAATTATATCATTACATAATTATCATGGTTAATAATCTGGAATAATTATTGAATAATTAAATCTTGCTGCATTTTATAGCCCCTCAGCTCATCCTGCTTTTTTTCTTCCTTAATACTAGAGATATTTATATAGTGTCTCTTTAATCTTGAAGTATCCCTGTTATTGTATCCTCACCAAACCATCTGAGCTCCTCGATACAGTCGATGATAGATCCTTGTGCTAGATTCCTCTGCAGTGGAACTGACGTCATCGCTGTCTATCTGACTGGAGGGTGGCTGTCTAGAGACCCCACAGCTTAGTGGGACTTTTTTGGGAAAAGTCTAGATGAAGCTCAGGGAAGGAACAATAAACACACTGAAGAAAGAATACAATGGGAAGTTGGCATCTGCATTTGGGTTTCATAAGGAAGACCCACCTTGGGGGTTCAGGGAACCTTTTGGGCCTCAGGAGACTGTTCCTTCAGCCCTGCTGGAAGTGCATCTGTGCATTTCATGGCTGTTACACAGCCTCTGTTGTGCCTTTGTTTGTACACAAGATAAATTTTCCTTTATTCATTTGGGAGCACAGGTAACCTTTCTTGTTGTTTTTGTCTGAAGAAGGAGGTCAGTTTGACCAAGAACAGATTTTCCAGATCTCCCAACATTAAGGCCCAAGCACATACAACATTCTCATGGAACTCTCTGTATTTATGGAGCATTGCAGTGCCCCGATGCTGCTCCTCCTGGGTCCTCACTTCCAGGGCCCTTCTTAGCTGAAGAGGGGATTCCTTGGTGGCACAGACGCCCGTTCTTGGATGCCTGGCGAGAGGAGGTGTCGATGCACGCTCCTCCGCCACTCAGAGCATTGCCCGTGTTTAGCGACTTAGCAAGGCAGGGAGTAGGGTGAGATGATGGAGGAATGGGCTTGGGTGCAAAAGTTAAGAGTATGCAAAAAAACTCAGGTCAAGAAAAATGGTATTTTAATGGAGTATTAAAAATCACCAAGTGGAAAACTAAGGCCCACAAGCTGGCTGCCTGCTTTAGTGGATAGAGTTTTATTGAGCTCAGGGCAGGTACAACTAAACCATCCCTTCTGTCTCTTGTCTTTGTTCACTCCAACCTTCCCTGGTTGATACTTCCAAAGATCCAAGTTAGGATGGGGGAGCAATATAGATGACAGATGCATCTTGTGAAAAAGTCACCATTCCAGAACCATGTGCTACTGGTTAGGCTGCATCTGAACTGCTATTTTCATTGCTCCCTTTTCATGCTCTTCCTCAATCTTTCCAGGCCATAAGTTTACTTAGAGACCCCAGCTGCAAACCCAAGCTGATTGAGTGGGCTTCCCTGTCTCTAGAAGTACTTGCCAAAGCAAACAGGCAAAACCAAACTATGGCTGGTGGGCTTTCTGATCAGAACTGGTTGTTCTGGTCTCAACCCCTTCTATGGCAGACTGTGAGACCCAGCTGTCTGTGGGCACCCCAGGAGCTGAGGCAGTGGTCTGCTGGGCTTACCACAAATGCATTGCCTTCACTTGGGAGCGGTTGTCCTGGTTTGTCTTTTTCTTTCTGGAGCTCCAAGGCTTGAGCAGTGAGCCAGAAGAACTCTTCGTTCATCTCATCCAAAGTATCTTCCACCTGCCAAATCTTTCTCTAAAAACAAGGGACACATGGTAAAGGCTGCTGTGGAGGGAGGCACAGGGACCACAAGAGCAAATAGCAAGACACCAAATCCAGGTAGGTGTGACCAGGGAGAACTTTCTTGTATGGGGCACATCTCAGTTGAATTTTCATGATAAACAGGAATTAGCTGGGTGGACAATGGAAGAAGGGCATGCTAGGCAAAGGGAACAGCATATATGAAAACATAGAGATATAAGAGAGAAAGAGAACACTCATCCATCTACCACTCCATCTATCTGTCCATCCACTCATAAAGAAAGATTTATTGAGCACCCAGTATATGTCAAGCCAGTGATTAGTTCTGAAATTCCATTTGTGAACTTCCATGGGGTTTACAGTTTATCAAGAATGGCAGACCTGGGCGCCTGGGTGGCTCAGTGGGTTAAAGTCTCTGCCTTCAGCTCAGGTCATGATCCCAGGGTCCTGGGATTGAGCCCCGCATCGGGCTCTCTGCTCTGCAGGGAGCCTGCTTCCTCCTCTCTCTCTGCCTAGTTGTGATTTCTCTCTGTCAAATAAAAAAAAAAAAAAAAAAAAAGAATGGCAGACCTAAAACAAGGAATTATGAGTGACCAATGTTACCTGTGGATTGCTGTGGGAAGGTTGCTACAGGAAGTAGTCCAGCTTCAGTTTGGTGGTAGCAAGGAATTTGTTTGGAAAAGTAGAAGGAGATGGTACTGGAGAAACGGAGGTGATGAGGGGGCTGGAGACAGTAGGCCACAAAGGGTCTTGTGCATTAGTCTTGGCTACTATGGCAAAGAATTTCTTATTAATAGAATTCAATTTGTGGGGAGTGTTGTGTGCTCAGCTAAAAAACTGCATATTTCAGACTCTTCTAGATTGAGGTTACTGTAAGTCTTGGCCAATGAGATGTAAAAGAAAATTGTTGAATGGATGGATTTTAGAAAACCTCTTTAAAAAGAGAGCTGACTCAGTCAGCCTGTGCCCTTTTACCTTCTCACCTTTCCAGCAGCCATCCTGTGACCACAAGGACCATGAAGATGAAAGTCATGTGCTAAGGGTTATGAAGCAGAAAGAACGATACTAGACTTTGTAGATCCTAGATGCTGATGGGTTCACTTTTGAACATGTTACCTTTAAGCTATTTGTGGGCATACCCTCAGTTAATACAACATCCTGTTGCCTGGCCAACTTGGCTGTCATGGATAGTTCACCCCTTGCTCCACACATGAAACGCCAGATAAAATATAAATACAAATGCAGAACCACATTTCAATGGGAACTCTCTCCACTCCAGAGATGAAGAGACAAGTCAGTGGTAGGAGGAAGCTGAAGGCACATGGCATGTAGGTATTTTTTCTTAAAGGCTGAGGTGTTAACTGCCACCTTGAGGCTATTTATGGTGGGAACTGGCCTGTGGCTGCCTAAGTCTGGACTCAGGAACTTCTCTGAACTTGAATTAAAAACTCCTTCTAGCCTGAGTACATGGCCCATTGCTGAGCAAGCTTGTTGCTCAGGGCTGAGTCTGGAACAGATTCGATGTGAGAAATTGGAACCATGAAGTTGAGCACACTGTAAGAGGCCAGATGAGAGAGAGAGATGAGGGATGTGGAAACTAACCTCCCAAGAGAACTGGAAGCAACAAACTTCATAGTGTGCAAGTGGAGACAATGATAGTTGCCCCACAGGGAAGTATGCACAGAGGATAATCCCCCTGAAGATGACTTGTGGATGAAAACACAAAATATGCAAGGAAACCCAATGGCATAAAAGTGAGCAAATTTGATGAAAATACCCTTAAGAAACTAGAGATAACAGTAAAATCTGAGCATGACTATCACAAAAGCATGTTTAAAGTGTGAAGGAAGAGGGGCGCCTGGGTGGCTCAGTCAGTTAAGCATCTGCCTCTGGATTTCAGCTCAGCTTGTGATCTCATGGTCATGCGATTGAGCCCCACATAGGGCTTCTTGCTTGGCAGGGAGTCTTCTTGAGATTCTCTTTCTCCCTTATCTCTCCCCCTTCCCCAACATGTGCACATACTCTGACTTTCTTTCTCTTTCTAAAACAAATAAATAAATATTTTTTAAAATGTGTGAAGGAAGACAAAAAGAAGGAATAGAATTCATAAGGCAAGCATAGCAACATTATGGAGAAAATAAATCTAGAAATGAAAACACATGAAGAGAAAAACAATGGCCTACATATAGACCCAACTGTAGTGGGTTTGTAGAAACTTGTGAGGAAATCAACTGGGATATGGAACCCAGAGGCAAATAGATGGGAAACATAATGGAGAAGTGAAGAAATACAGAGGTAGAAATTTTAAATGTTGTCTAGCAGCATTCATTAATAGATGGTGTTTTTTGCATATGCAATTTTATACATGTCCATATTGTGTGTTCATTTTGCCATCTTATTGGACACCAAGATGCCTTCCTATCAGTTCTTTGAGCTAAGGAAATGGATTTGACCTATCTTTAGATCCCTAGCTCCCTCACACTCAGCCCTTCTTCTGTAAAAGCTGATTGAAAAAGATCAGGATCAGGGTAAGATCTCTGTCCCCTTCCTCATTTGTGTGTGTGAATGAGATCAGGCAGCATGATACAGAAGAAAAAGCAGAAGTTTCTGATGTGGATAGAATGGGACTTAAAACTCTCTTGGGCAAGTTTACCTCCCTCTCTGATGTTCAGCTTCCACAGCTGAAGAGTCAGTGGGTCTGTCTCAGAGGGTTTTTGTGAGGTTCACATGGGTGTTCTCTGTGAAAGCAATCAGCACAGTCCTGGCTCATAGGAGGCTCTCAACAAATAACACCTTTTCTTTCTGCCCTTTTTGGTCACTGATGTGACTCTCTGTGTATTTGGCAGAGAGAAAATTAATCATGGCTTAGTGTGTGGGGATGATAGTTAAAATCATTACCATCCATTTTGGGTACCATTGACCTTCCATGTCATGTAACTCCATTATGTCATGGACTGTTACAGTATCTGCTATTTTACTTTCATAAAGAAGGAAAGGGGGAAAATGTTCTTCCCATAGAAAGGATTTCCCAATCTTTGACCATCCTGGGTTGTGTGAAGGAACAGTGTCAGTGACATCTGTAGGTGTTGCCACTTGTTTTAAGTTAGTGAGGAGAAACTGTAATCTCTGAGGATGCCTTATGGATACAACATTATGTTTCATAGGCTTCTTTCCCATTTCCATTCCCTTTACTATTGAATCTGCTCAAGTATCTTTTGATTAAAAAGAAATGAAAAACAAAAGTATGCCAGAACAAAAGAATCTCCCAACTTACATTTTTCTTATCATAAAAGGTAACCCTGGTTCAGTGCAGAATATTAGTAAATATAATATTTAAATGTATAAATGAGTACATTAATATCATGATAACCTACTGAGGAGATCTGCACTGAGGGTCCCACTTCTTTGCCCTCTCTAGACCTATGGCCTTCACCATGTTCTTCTGTAGTGCTCTACTACTGTGTGTGGGCTTTTTTCTCATAGCTTGAAGCTGAACTCCACCATCTGACTTCCTTTGGGATTAATATAGGCAGAAGTCACCTGGTGCCAGTTTTGAGCCCAGGCCTGAAGTGGTCTTTTGTGATTCTGCCAATAAATACTGTAAGAAGGACATGTCCAGGCTAGACTGCTGGCCCTGGGAGGAGGAGGAGAGACCCCTGAAGCACAGTTGCCCTGAAACAGTGTCTCAGGCAAGCCCAGCCTGGATCTGGGGCCCAGGTGAAATGCAGATACCCTGTGAGATCTGGAACTGTGGGGCAGGCCCAGACCAAATTAGCTGAACCCCCAGACATAGGAGCAATAAATGCTTATTGTTCTTTGCTGCTGAGAATTTGTGTTGTTAGTCCTGCAGCAAAAGTTAACTGATACTCAGTAATCATTCTTACATTTTTGGGTCTTCTCATTTCAGTTTTTCTCTCTCTCTCTTCCCTCAAACTAGTCTCACTACTGCTTTGTTGGCCCTCTCTTTCTGTTTTTCCCATGTATCTTTTTAAGAATATATACACCCACATGTGAAATCATTCCACATGTGCAATTCTCTATTTTCATCTTTTACCTTAATAATGTTGAAAATTCTCTATAACCTTGTTTTTCATAAAGGCATTAATATCTCATAATAGAGCTCTACCGTAATTTAGGTAAACCTTTATATTATCAGAAATTTAGATCATCTCCATTATTATAATATAAAAAATTTCAATGCCCTTGTTTCCTCATATTTGTCTGTATTTAAATTTTTTCCCCTTAGACGGATTCTTAGGATTAGAGATACTGAGAGGACTGAATATTTTAGAGGCTTTTGACACAAAGTGCCAGATTGCTTTCCAGCAAGGTTTTAACTCTACCCTCAATCAGTGGGATGTGAGTACGTCTATCTCTATCATCCTCACAAACAATAAAAAAAATTTATGTAGATATAAAAGGGCATCTAGTTTAATTAATATTTAATTAAAATTTCTTTGATTCTTTGAATATTTTTCATATAAATTTATCTGTTGGTATTTCCTTTCTCTTAGGGCCATTTACATATTTTTTTTTTCTCATAGAACAAAAGTATCTGTTGATGGCAAATTTTGACCTAGAGAATCCTGTTTTATATTACTATATGATCATACCTATTGTTGCCTTTCTTTGGGATTCTTTTAAACCTTCACAGGCTCCCACCTCTTGCCTTTATGAATGTTATAGATGTAGGGGGCAGGGGCTGTCACCCACCAAGACCAACCACCTTGGCATAAAGACCATGCCAAGTTTAAAACAATCAAGGCCAGAAAGACTTGAACTTCCCCCACAACCATCTAAAATAATTTAGATAGAGGAAGAGAGTGGTCACCATAGAAAACTACACTGTAATATGAACTAGGTGTGGTGGACAGAGAGGAATGGAGCAAGGCCTGTTGCATCAAAGCCCTCTCTATGTCCTATTGTTTCTGAATGATCCAACAAGCATTTGTTGACCAAACATTTACTCTTTGTCATCTTCCTGTGAATTGCATTTCTTCCTTTGAATTCCCTATCCCAAGCTTTAGTTCAGGATATACCTTCTTTTGTCTGATTTTAGGATCTCATGTCTGTATGGATTCTCCATATGTATGAAATTAAATTTGATTTTCTCCTGTTAATTTCTCTCATGTCAATTTAGTTCTTAGTCTAGCTAGAAGAACCTTGAAGGACATAGAAAAATGATTTCCTCCCCTATATAGACAATCAGTGAACACTTAATGAGTGATTTTCTTGACCAATATTCTCTAATCCTAATTGGATTGGATTGAACAATATTCTCCAGTCCTAATTTTATCCTAATTTCTTTTTCCATAAAATATCCCTCCCAGTCATGTTTTCTCCACCCCTGTGTTTGATTTCTGAGCCCCAGAGTCACATACAGTGTGTAGGTAACAAGGAAGGCTGAAAGATGGGACAGCCAAACAGCTCAGAATCCTTGGAGGAGGCAGAGGCCCATAGCACTCCCTGAGGTGAAGAAGACATTGGTCACAGAGTCAGACTCCTACCTGCAGCTCAGGAAATGCTCTGTGCCTGTGTCTGGCTGTGAGGATCCACAACATAGAACTTGGGCTCATTTTATCTCCTCCTTTGGTGGCACACTGAGGGAGCTGTCCAGGTTCCAGGTCCTGCTGGGATCTAGGAAAAGGGAATGAGAGATATACTTTCAGGCCTTTGCTACCCAGTAGTACATCTCCCCAACCAGAAAAAGAACATATTGGCCACTTTTAACTCCTCCCCGAGATGTCTGGGATTAGAGAAGGATGAGATTATTAACATGACAGAGAAACTGACAGACACACATAGATTCCCTGAAACTGCACCCACAAAGCTATTCCTGTCTCAGCCGGTGAATGACTTCTCAGTAATGGGTACAGCATATGCCATCCAGAAATATGCCAAATATGCCAACTTGGCATATTGATTATTTTCAGCTGAAGGCAATTGAGAAGAAACAGATATAAGACAAGTGCTCTGTCCTCACCCTGAAAGTAGGACATACATTTTAAAGGTGCCCTCCAACATTCTCTTGGAAGGACAGGAGTTAATCATTGAGATAACTCTAGATGCTTATCAGCCTGGAGATGGCACCAGAGGAATTTACAGAAAAACCTTGCTAAAACTGGCCCTTTTTCTCCACTAGTTCTCCCATATATTTACCTTCTCACAGTTTGATGCCCTAGAAACTTAAAGACCTTTTCTTTTTTTTTTCTTTTGTTTTTTCACCTCTGTTAAAATTTACTGTTCTTCTGTTAAGATGCTGTGTAAGCCCCAGTTCTAAGGACCCTACCTTTACATTTCACTGAGTGCTTTCATGTGTATGTGCCTATAAAGTGTCTACTTTATAGGGTTATTGTGAGGATTAACTTAGAGAGCAGATAAGAATTTGCCTCAGGTCCAGTACATACAGTCACTATGACTATTACCACTTATTGTCATTAAAGACAGATGAACAGAGAAATAGACCATGCATCTAAATGCATGGAGAGAAATCAAGTTAACAGATCCATCTTAGCCTCTTGGTTGACTTGGAGAGAGAACAAGTCAACCATGAGGCTACATTGTGGAGGAGACCATGTGTCAGAGGAAGGAAAGTTGGAGGGAGATAGGTGGTGTCTGGTGAAGTTCAGAGTCAGCCAGAGTGAATGTGGCCTTGTTCCCATGGGTGGGAATAAACCCAGTAAATGACATGAGTTCTGATGAGTTACTCAAACCAGCGAATCCCTTGGTAAACCAAGGCAGCCAGGACAATGGGTGAATTACTATGGGAAGAGCATCTCAGAGCCTTCAGCTAGATATGAGTGGGTTAAGGATTTAAATCTGGTTCTGATTATGAAAAATACGATTCTTAGTGATGACGGAACAAAAGGCTGCCTGAAGACAGGATAAGCTCACACTCTACAACCTCCCTACCACCCTCTACTCCTGGATGAAACATATGTGGTATTTTTCCAGAATCTCCCAAGTAACTTAATGTTAATGCTGTAGCAGAGGGCCATTATCTTGTAGGTCCTCCTTAGCATATGAAAGTTCTTTCAAAACCTTCCTTTTTCTTTACCTCTCCCAACTCCCAAGTATGTAAGTAGCTACCCTTCACCACCCTGTTGTAGCAGATCTTTCTGCTCATGGGACCTGTCCCTGTGCTTTAATAAAATCACCTTTTGTACCAAAGATATCTCAAGAATTCTTTCTTGGCCATAGGCTTCGAACCCTAAAGTTCTTTCCTATGTCATCTTTACTAAGGACCACAACCAAAGAATACAGCAGCTGTGTGCAAGGCTTGATGCTGATACCTGTCCCCACCTTGTACTTTGGTGCTCCTCATCCAAGCGTAGAGGCTGCAGCTTCAGGGTCATATTACTTGCCAGGTGAGAGTCTTGTTGATAGGTAGGGAGAGGCTGTTCACCAACCTGATGAGAGGCCTTGGAAGAACAGACAGTCTTACAACTTTCCTTCAGTTTTGGGCCCAAAAAGAACTGTGATAGACAGGGGCATCATTGCTGAACCACCATGGGCACCTGCACTGATTTGAGCATGGGATTCCATATCTTGGTGTGGCCAGACCACTGACTGCCTAGTTCTCCTGGGGGCCCCAAGTGCCTGGTCAGTAGCCATGATATGTGTTATGGTCTTCCTTTTCTTGCCCCCACAGGCACTTCGGGAACAAATGTGACTGTGATGGATTCCGCCCAATTGCACTGGGGATGTACCAGGCAGGGACTCCTGAACAGAGGCCCTCTGAGTCTTTCTTCCCTTTGACATGCTGTTCTTGGATCCTTCCTTTCTGAGCTCTGTGTAAGAGGCCAGATTATCAAGGGGACTGGGGAGATTGTCTCTGGCACACATCTTAGAGAAGATAAAGAGCTAAAAACAGGGGTTAACCTATGAGCACGGGCAGTGCACCCTAGATTTCTGAATAGAGTTCAGGGCCACCAGAAGAGTGTCAGGCCCAAGTGTGTATGTGTGTGTGGTGTGTACACATGTGTATGTATGCATGAGTTTGGTGTTCTGTGTGTGTGAATGTGCACATGTGTGTGGTGTGTACATGCATGGAAGCGTGCATGAATGTGTGCACGTGTGTGTGTGTGTGTGTGTGTGTGTGTGTGTGTGTGCCTGAGTGTACACCAAATGAGTCTCCACAAGGTTGGGATGATAGTGAAGCTGTCTGGAAACACAGGTACACTTTATCACCCTGGGGGGTTTTCACCTTTCTGCTGGCCCCAGTTGGCGGCCCACATGCACGAGAAAGTGCTGACGCCAGGGCCACAATCACTCCGTCAAGCTCTGGCTGCAAGCCCGGGGGTGAGACACTGGTGGTGCGGCCTGGGGAAAGAGGACACAGAGACCAGTCTCAGACACAGTCATCTCATCCGACCGCAGAGGACCCACCTTACGTTTACTTGACTTTTTCCCATTTTTGAAGCTTGGTTGTGAGCCTTTTGCCTTTATATTCCACTTCCACCTCCCTCTCAGAATCCACTCCCATCTCTCTCCTTCCTTCAGGCAGTCTTTCCAATGTGCTAAATATATGTGGATTGAACCTTGACGACTACATCATCGTTTTTTATGTGTGAGTAACATTTTTATACATAATCTCTTCCCTTCTTATACAACTCCTTCTGTTTTCTTCTTCTTCTTTTTTTTTTTTTTAACTCAGAAACGTTTAAAGATCTTTTATCTCCATACATAATCTGTTACTTCTGACTGCTTGAGCATTTTTGAGTGCTGCATTTAGTTTGTGTGCCCTACCCTCTACTCCCCCCAACTGCCAGGCCAACTTAGGATACCTGCTGCCAAGACCAAGGCTGTGCTGGGATTCACACCAAGCAGTCTCCAAGAACTGCACTGTGACTTGCTGAAATACCTACTCAGAGGGAATCTGATAAGCTGCAGGGTAGTTTTGGCAAAATATTGTTTAATTGCTTTCTTCTTTTTAATTTTCTAACCTTCATTACATAATTTTTTGGAAAAAAGTGCTCCCCATCAAGAAATAATGGAAGGCTCTACCTTCAGTTAGCTAGGCAAGGAGTAGGCTTCATTAGTCTTCTGCATTCAGCTCCTGTCACTGCCCATGGAGAGGATTTTTAGGACATGAAGTTTTTACAGCTTAGTCCCAGACCAATTTCAGAGGAAGGTATCCTTTTTTGTTCTTCTTCTCATGATCACTTGGCCAGGTGTTCCAGCCCAGATGTGTATGGATAAGAAGTTTAAGAGGAGGAAGTGGTATTGAGAGGTCACAGAAAGCTTTTAATAACATTGCTCCATCTCTATAGTTTCACAGACCACACATGCACACAAGTACACACACATACACACAATGTGCCAGGCAAGGTTTCTGGCATCTGTCTGACCTGCTTCCCCTCTCGACTAGGGCTTTTGAGGACACATGGCCATCATCATGGAAAAAATAAGTGCTTGGATCTCAGCCTCAAACACATTCTTCCAGTGACCCACTCCTTTCTGTAGAGTGATCTATACTAAGGAACAAGGGGTGAGACCCTAGACCAGCCTAGCCAGCCTGTCTCCCCAACAGGGCCAGGAAGCTCAGTGGAAAGGACTGTGTCTGGGCTCTTGGAAGGGGAGCCTGGTGACTGAGTGGTGGGCCCTTGGGTTCAAATGAGGTACATTCCTTCATGCCCTTTCAGCCAGAGGTGGCAGAGATGTTTAAGGGCTGCATGGTGGAGACTGGGCTTCTGGCTAGCCCTGCTCTGTCACTTTCCATGTAACTTTGGTGGAACTGACTTTTTAGCCTCTTTAAGACACTGTTCCTTCATCTATAAAATTATGGTAATGTCACTCATAGATTTCCTGTGAGAATTGAATGGGTTAATTGAGATAGTCCTTGCTCAGTGTTTACAACAGCCCTCAGGGCTGTGGAGGAGAATGCTTGGAGAAGCTGAGATCCCAGAGCACCCAGAGCCCCCAGAGCCCCCAGAGCCCCAGACAGCTGTGCACAGGTGGGTGGGAGCCCACAGAGTCCCAGACAGCTGTGCATAGGAGGAGTGGGGCATACTCCCTTCCTTGGCCAGATGACCCATGTGTCCAGATTTTCTCCTGGGGATGTTCCTTGATCCCCCTCTTGATGCTGACAAAACAGCATCCTGGCCTGATGTCCAACAGCTGAGATAGGCCTCTGGGGGCCATCCTATAAGGAGCGTCCATCAAGTGTTCTAAATGCTGAGTTAAGGGAGGGGCTTATTTTCTGATTGGACTGAGTAGACAGAATAGATAGCCATCTGATGGGATGCTGCCATATTGTGGGCTATTTTAATTCTTTTTCCTTCCCAAATTAGAGACTAAAAAAAGTTTTCTTCCTCTAAATAAGTCCTTTAACATGAAGAAATTTAAGGAAACATTAAGCCAGGAAAAAATTGTCTACCAGACTTAGGAATTATGTGTTTCCCCTCTAAAGTGGCTGTCTTCTCCCTACCTTCCTTACAACACACCCTAGGGATGAAGAACAAGGGGTATGCCCCTCAGAACCTGTGGGAATAAACAAGTAATCCATCAAGTTTATTCTCATTACTATGACTTGATATTGTCCTGAGGGATATAATGTAAATTCTGCAGGTTTATCTTAAAAATGGTTATGTTAGGCCAGAACCGGAGACCCTTCCTTCTTGGATTTGAGATTTCTTCTCTTGTGAGGAGGCAAACACAAATTCTCTGAACTTCTCCCCCAAGGCTCTTGCTGACCAGGTGGGCCTGAGGCCAGTGGGATTCTGATTTAAGGGGAGCTTCTGGGGGCAAATCCTACTACTAGATTCCTTGTAGGCAGTGGCTTCTATACTTAAGAATCACAGTGCACACTAAGAAATTCATTGTTCGCGTGCTCCTCCATACATGTATGTATAATACTACAAGGAGAATTGTATGAAGCCATATCACTTTTTATAAAAGTGTGGCTTCTGGTAGTTTTGATTTTATTCCTTTCTAGGTTTTTTTTTTAATGCTTGTTGCAACTTATTAAACTGATTTATAGTAAGCTACAATCTGCAGTTTGGTAAACTGCTTCAAGAGATGGAAAGTCAGGGGGCGCCTGGGTGGCTCAGCGGTTTAAGCCTCTGCCTTCGGCTCAGGTCATGATCTCAGGGTCCTGGGATCGAGCCCCGCATCGGGCTCTCTGCTCAGTGGGGAGCCTGTTTCTCCCTCTCTCTCTGCCTGCCTCTCTGCCTACTTGTGACCTCTCTCTCTGTCAAATAAATAAATAAATAAAATATTTAAAAAAAAAAAGAAAGAAGAAATAGAAGACTTAAAAAAAAAAGAGATGAAAAGTCAGCTGATTTTCAATGAGATACCAACTCACACCTGTCAGGATGGCTAAAATTAAATACCCAAGAAACAATAGGGGTTGGTAGGGATGCAAAGAAAGGGGAACTCTCTTGTACTGTTGGTGGGAATGCGAACTGTTGCAGTCACTCTGAAGAACAGTTTGGAGGTTCCTCAAAAAGTTAAAAATGAATCTGCCAATTGCACTACTAGGTATTTATCCAAAGGTTACAAAAATACAGATTCAAAGGGTTACATGGACCTGACATTTATAGTAGCATTATCAACAATAGCCAAATTATGGAGAGAGTCCAAATGTTAAATTAACTGATGAATGAATAAAGAAGATGTGGTACACACACACACACACACACACACACAGGAATATTATTCAGCCATCAAAAAGAATGGAATCTTGCCATTTACAATGATGTGGATAGAGCTAGAGTGTATTATGCTAAGTGAAGTAAGTCAGTCAGAGAAAGGCAAATACCATATGATGTCATTCATATGTAGAATTTAAGAAAGAGAAAAAATGAACATATGGAAAGGAGGAAACAAAAAAAAAAAAAAAAAAAGGAGACAGGGAAACAAGCCATAAGTGACACTTAATGCTAGAAACAGAGAGTTGATGGGGGGGAGGAGGGCAGGGGAAAGACTAGTAGTGGGATGAGTTTTAAAGAGGGCCTTGTGATGAGTATGTAAGTGAGGAATCACTGAATTCTACTCCAGAAACCTATATGGCACTGTATGTTAACTATCAAAATTTAAATAAAAGAAAAAATCAGCTGGTTTTATGCTGAGGTCTGGATTCAGACACGGATGACTTAAGCAACAAGCTTAGGTTTTCCTGCCTTGAGGTTGGGCCATCACAGAACATGCTTTGGGGCTGAGAAGTCTTTGCTGAGCCCAGGAGTGCTTGTTCCAGGAAGCACACAGCCTCCTCGAGTGTCCATGCTCCTGGCATGGGAGTGAACACCCACGCTGTCTCTAGAGTGGAGGAGAAAGCTTGCATACTCTCTAGAAGCATGCAGCTAGGCCAGTGAGAGCTGTGGGTAAGCCTGTTGGATGAGTTGCTGCATCAGTTTGCCTCCCAGGGGACACAGTTTTGCAAAGAACAGCTTGGTGGCCCCCTTCTCACCACAAACTGGTGTCCACTGGACACTCACAGGGAGGGAGAGGGGCCAGGAGAAAAGCGGATGACAATCCTCACCACTTACAACACGGAAGCGGGATTCTCTACCATGGCAGCTAGAGCCGTGCTTTATTCAGTGGCCTAAACACAGGGATGCTGGGGCCATCCGGGGTAGCTTGGAGACCGCACACCCAGAGCTGCCATCTGTCAGACTCACCCAGGACGATGCTGTTTGGGGCTCTAATACCTGAGTGTGACCGTAAGTCAGACGATGCAGGAGGACCCAGGGATGCCCCTCCACACCTTATCCCTATTCCATCATAAGCCTTGTCTAACACATGCTTCTTTACAGTGAACCTCAACAGCCAGGTTGTAGGAGAAGCAGACTTTATAACCTGGAAATGTTGGACTCTACCAGATGGCAGGAGTATTTCAGAGTATAGGCTGTTGTGGGAGGAGCTTCCACAGGGTCCAAAAAAGAGCCAATAAACATTCATCTACAGACCTATAAGGTTGATAGGATTTGGGGTCAAGTGGACTTTAGCTTTCCATTATTTACTCTTTTGTATTGATGAAACTTTTCAAAGGAGCATGTATTGTTTTTGCCCTTTAGAAAACAAAACTAAAAGTATAAACTAAGGAGAATCTCAAGAGCCTTAAGGCCCGTGTCACCCTGATTTCCTACATAAGGATGGCCCTTAAAGCACAATGGTGGATGTGGCCAGCAAGAGAGCTGAGGCAAACATCGCTCTGCTATGTTTTATCCGAGTCTCCCTCCCCTTCTGGCAAATCACATCCCTCTCCAGGTCCAGGACCATCTTCTGTGATCAGGGTTGATGCTTTCCAGTTATGACACAGGGGTTCTGAGCACCAAGTGATATGATAAATATGAGATGTACAAAGTTAGGTGCTATACAAAGTTAGAGTTAATATTATGACATCATAATCCCACCCCTGGGCACCTGTCTCTCACCTAGAGGACGCTGCCAGGGCTCCCTGGGTGAAGCTGCAGTTTGGCGGCCCCAAGATTCCTTGCTCAGCCCAGTGGCTGTCCTGGTAGCAGCCGTGACCTCCATCTCTGGGTCTCCGCCCCTCCCCAGAACATGCTGCTCAGTTGTGCTGAAGTGCTGCAGAATGTCCTGGAAAAACCATGGCTGTGTCACTCTCTCAGTTACGAGTGTTCTTGGTTCAGGCAATTTCCAGAAGTGGGTGGGGGGGCCTCTGTTCCCTGGGATGGTGGGGGTGACAGTGGCTTGGTTGTCTGGGAATTGCACTTGACCTTGAGGCACTGGAGCTGCTGGCTGGCGCCCCTGTAGAAGGCCAGGGCATCGCTCCGGTGCTTGCTCAGTTGGGCCGCCATGTGCAGGCTCTGGTCCTCGAGCTTGTCGTAGAGAGTACGGATGCTGAAGTCCTCTAGGGTCTTCACAGGGAGTGGCTCTCCTGCAGGAGGAAGGCATGGAGTGAGACTGTGGGATGGAGCGGGAGCTGGAAGCAGAATCTGGGCCCGTGGGTGCTGACTCTGCAGCTTCTCTCCTTCCCGCGGGGGTTTGGCAGGCAGGTATGCAAGGAAAGAGGAGAGCAGAAGAAGCATGTGTAGGCGGAGGGTTAGTGCTGGCAGGAAAGACAGGGGCTAGGCTTGATGGGAGCTGGAAGAGGTGGGAAGCCTTCCTAGAGGCAGGTAGCAGTGGCTGTGGAGAGAATCTCTTCTGTGTGGGTGTGACCAACAAGGATCCTTACAGCCTCTGTCCCTTGTGCCTGGTGGCACATCAGAGTTGGGTGGTGGGCACTGCCTCCCTGCTTTGCTGAGGGTGGGCCTCCCTGGGCTGGACAAGATGGCAGCCTCCTGAGGAGGCTGTTTACAGGGTCTTGCAGGCCACATCTGGCTGCCCCTTCCCTCTGCCTGAGTTCATCTCACTGTCCTCATGTCCCCATAACCACTCTGTGCTCCCCTTCAACAGCTCTTGCCCCACCTGTCTCCACTGCTCTGTGGACTCCTGCTCAGCCTCGGGTATCCTACCGCGCCTGGCAGACAGTAGAGGCTCACTAAGTACTTGTCTGGCTGAGGGGTCTCCTCTAGGCTTCAGGCTGGAGTGTGACCAAGACAGACCCCAAGGGCGTAAATCGAGCAACTCCCCTAGGCTGTTGGGCCCTGGTGGGGTTCTGGCACTCCCTGCAGGAGCGTCCCTTGGTTGAGGGTCTTAAACCCCTTGACCTTCTTCTCCCTCAAACCCATTCTGCTCTGCTAGGACACATGTGAGTGAAGGGGCTCCCCTTCCAACTGCCTTTCCTGGTGGAGCTGAGTCTCGAAGGAAGAAAGAAGAAAGAAGGTGGTGCGAGGGCTCATGTCGGCCTAGCCCTTGTTCAGAAAGTGGCCTGCAGGGGTGTGAATATGAAGCTGAGTGTGTCCACTGCCAGCCCTACACTACTCTTTCCCAGACCTCATGGTGCAACAGGGGAGAAGAGTAGTCCCATTCATGCTGGCATAGGGATGCAGGAGTTCTTGTTTTCGGTAACAAATATGGGTCAGACCCCTGCACAGCCAGCTTTGCCTTCCTTTTCTTTCTCCGTAGCCCAGGTGGGGTCTGTTCCCCAAGCTACCAGCTGTTCAGGTGGGAAGTGGGGGAAAGCAGCTTTTCAGACCCCCTTCACCATCAAGATCTTCTCTCTATGTGCCCTGTCACATGCCCCATTGTATAGGGGCAATTCACCCTCCCCTACAGGCCAGTCCTTTAACCAAAAGAACCCTGTGCCAGCATCTCCCCCTGTGGGAGATCCCTGCAATGAGCTCCCAGCCCCCAGCCCTGACCCTGAATGGAGGCTTCCTTTGAAGATTAAAGTGCTGGCATTGACCCCTGATTCTGTGTACCCTTCCTGGTGTCCATGCTGCACCTGTTCTGCACAGTTGGGTTTGCTGCTCACCCCTCAAGGGGCAACTTAGGGTGGGAGGGATAGATTCGTCCTGGATTCAGTCAGTTCTCTCTGCCTGCTCTCCTCACTATCCAGAGCTATCACCAGGAAAGAGACGAGCAGCCTCTGACGCCCATGCAAAGTCATAGTCAGTGACAGCACAGAGGCAGGCCTGCCTTGGATGGGGTGTGTGTGTGTGTGTGTGTGTGTCTGTATGTGTCTGTGTGTATCTGTGTGTGGGTGTATATGCAATGTGTATGTGTGTGGATGCATGTGGATATGTGCATTTGTCTGTGTGGATGTGTGGATGGTATGAGGAGGCCTGTGTTCAAGTTCACACAGCAGCAAGACTCTGGTGCTGGTTTGGTCCCATGGCTGTGCCTTCTAACTACTCACTTCACTGCTTCCTCCAGGTCCCTGGCACTCAGCTTGCTTCCTGGGGTTTCTGCAACATGGCACTTAAGGACAAAATGGAGACAAACTTGAAGCTGTGTGAACCCACATCAGTGAGAACTTATAGGGCCTTCCTCTGTCTCTTTGTCTGACATCCTAAGTGAGGTAATCCAGTTGTTATTTCCAAGCAGAGGAAGGATCTTGGCAGAGCTTCTTCTTCATGCACTTCTGTATACACTTCCTCCTCACGGGGGGCCCAGTGGGGATGGGGACAATCATGTGGCCCCTGTATGTCCTCCTGAAAATGGAGGCAATACCCAATTCTCCAGGTGAGAGGAGAAGCTGATGGAGGCAGGTGAGTGATCCTGTAAAGGGATTCCGTAGAAGGGCTTCATTTCTGCCCCTGCAGTGAACTACAACAAGTTAGCCATGAGCTGGAGAATTGCCCTTGGGTTCTTACGAACTCCTGAGCAGCACAGTAAGGAGTAGAGAGCTCTCGCTTCAAGACCCACATCACCTACTATCTAAAAATTGCCACTTGGGGATCTGAGGGAAGCCACTCACATTTCCTTGAGCCTCAGTCTCTTTGTCTATAAAATGGGGATGGAAAACACCTGAAAACACATACTTCTAGCTAGCATTGTGATGATCAGATGGACAGCATGAAGTGTCTTATAAATCATCAGTGCTATAGAAATATAAGATGTTATCCAGAGTGTGTATCTGGGGTGCAGTTTGGGGTAGAAGGCAGGAAGAGAGAAGTAGAGTTGTTCCACACAAGTGTGGTACCTGTGCCCCAGGTAATGGCTGTCTTCTTGGAATCAGCTTCTTCCTCAGAATCCCGAGGACAAAGATCTTCATAGGATAGAAAGCTGGAAGGAAGCACCCACATGCAGTTGGCACAGGGCTCACGTGGACCAGGAGGGCCAGCTATGAACATCACAGGTCAGCTTGGGAAGGCATTCTTTCCCGAGTCTCCAGGGTCAGCCCTGGGGTCATGAGTGTGGGCAGGGCCAGGGTGGGGAGTGGCCAGACCAGCCATGGCTCCTAGGCTGGGAAAGGAGTGAAGGGTAGAAGGGGACTCACCTGTCCCTGAGGAGCACATACTCAGTGGGCACATGAGGCTCTCCAAGTCCCCTCCACTGGGGCCTCCAAGTCCTCACAGGGCAGGCCTGGGCCAGCGGGGGTCTCAGTATGAGGCTGAGGCCTGTCAGCAGCATGGTCGCTAAGCCAATAGCTAGCAGCACTCCTGCAAGGGCAGGGGAGAGGGGCAGGGGCCATGTGATGACCACTAAGAGCATCTGTAGGCTTTATGCCTCAGGCACTGCTGGGCTGAGAGGTTGTTGGGCCTCTCTCTGCCCTCCTGGGCAGGGGCCATGACAGAACCACTGTCTGAGGCTCAGCATGGAAAGCTCAGTGAGATTGCTTAAAAATAAGCAGGAAAGAAGATGGATGGAAAACCTACAGAGGAGGTTAGAATAGGCGTCTCTGTGAGCCTATGACTCTGCTCAGTGGCCTCGTTTACCATGACACCCTGTTCATAAGGACAGGTCCCAAAACTGAGCGGCTTGGGAAGCGGGGAGAAAGGGGACCCCAAGAAGGAAATTCAATTTTCTTTACCTGGCAAATGAAGCCCTAGTTCAGGGACAAGTTTGTTCCTGTGCCCATCTGAAGTCTTGGGACTATGGCCAGAGGAACAGATAGGACTGGACATACACTTTAGGGTCCTGCTGTGAATGGCTTCTCCCATGCCCCCTCTGGATCTTGGCTACTCTGGTCCAAGGTCAGTACCTGAGATCACTGCCCAGTCTGGGCCCAGGTTTGGCAGCCTCTGCCTGAGGACCCCGTGCCTGGTAAGCTGATATGGGGAGGAGGGCTGTACAGGGGATAGACCGGGACTGCAGGCCACTCCTTTCTTCTTCACCAGCACCACCATGAAGCTTTCAGGCAGCCCATTGTCTCGAAACACATATGTACCTGGATCTAGGAACTGGTGGGCAAACCTGGGGGATGAAGGGTCAGAATATGGGGATAGTCAGCTTTGCTGGGTTGTTCATGCCAGGCTAAATGTGAGTGACCTTGACCTGTGGCAGGACCCCTTCCCACACACAGGAATAATGTGGCCCAAGGAAGCTGTCCATGACTCCCAAAGCCCTCCCCTCCATGTACTCAGGAGGACTCACCTGCCATTGGTCTCTTCTGGCCTTACCTCCCACATGGTTGGTGGCTTCCCATCCTCCTCTGGTCCTCCTAGTGCCTCCCCAGCTGTGTCTTACACATGAGGAACCATGGCCCCTCCAAGTTCCCAGACAGCTTAGCTGAGATTACCTTGAGAAGTTGAAGTGAGTCTCTTGTACCAAGTGCCTGAGTCTCCTGAAGGCCCCAAAGTCCCAGTGGGGGTTGCTGTTAAACAGATGCTGCACCTGGTACACAGGATAGTGGCTGGCTGAGCGATCTGGAGAAAGAGCAAGGGTGGGGCTGGGTTCCAGGGGCCTCCTCAGTCCCAGGCCTGGGCAGCTCACATCCTGACAGCTCAGCGTCTGTCCGTGAGAGAGTGAGCAAACTGAGAAGACATGTTTTCAATGAAATGGCATGTTTCACCCTTTCATGTATATAATAATCATCATTAAATAATCTTGGTGTTGGGGCACCTGGGTGGCTCAGTGGGTTAAAGCCTCTGCCTTCTGCTCAGGTCATGATCTGAGGGTCCTGGGACGGTGCTCTGCATCGGGCTCTCTGCTCGGTAGGGAGTTTGCTTCTCTCTCTCTCTGCCTGCCTCTCTGCCTACTTGTGATCTCTGTCTGTCAAATAAAATCTTAAAAAAAAATAAATCTTGGTGTCAGGGCAAGACCCTTTCTCCCCCTGGCCTGAGAAATGAGCGCACCAACACATTGTTGAAACACAGTGAACAGGGGCTCCCACGCCCCCATGCCCTCTGTGCAAGAGCACAGCTGGAGGCCCTGGCACTCTCAGAGGTGAGACCCATTCAACTCTGTACCCCTGACAGACAGTGTGCACTCAACAGGCACTCAGTACATGCTGTGTGCAATGACTGAGCGAAGGAGCAGCTAAGGGAATGGACGGGGAGTCTGGCAGAAATACAGACAGGTCCAGCCAGACCATTCCTTCAGCACAGGAGGTCTTTCCCATGCACAGGCGTCAGTTCTTCTGAGCACTCCCATTCCTCCCAAAAGATGGGGCTCTGATCTCACCTCCCCACTGTGTGGAGAAGGGGGAATGCAACCGGGTTGACTCCACACATGTAAATACCAAGGCTCAGAGAGGATGGAGGGACCCAGGTCCCAGTGGGTTTACAGGACACCTGGTCTGGAAACTAGGGCACAAATGTTTAGAGTTCATTTCCAGGATGTGTTTTCCCCTTGGATGCTCATCGCCTTAGCACTGCTCTGTGGGGAGGAACTTCAGTAGTTACGTGACCCATGAAGCCAAACTCTTCAACTATTTCTACCTGGGCCAAGAGGCCATTCTTCTGTTTAAATCAGGTTGAAAGTGTGGCTATGCCTCACACCCAGTGAAGCATAATTCCAAATACCAGAGACCACTATTTTCAGCATTGCCTGAGGGAGCACCTTAATCTTTGAACCTTTATTGTGTTGTTTGTACAAAGCATTATCTGTACTAATTTGTTGTGGTTATAAAACAATTAGCAGAACAGTTTATATTTGCCTTTATTTTCTATTCCATACCTCTCTGCCCCTTGTTTTTTTCTCCTCAAGATCCATTCCTTTAAAAAAGAAATCTGTTGGAGAAGATAAAAAGAGCCAGCCCAGGGCTGGCTTCTCTCTTGCCTCTCTCATGTCTTTAGAGCTGCAGAACTGTCCCTGTCTCAGCCCAGCCATTTGGTGTCCTGGGGCATCTGAGTGGGACAGCTCTGTACATCTGCCCTCTGTGTGTGAGTAGGTGGGCTGAGTGTGTGCGGAATGCCCATCCACTCCACAGCAGCACCTTCGGGAAGTACCCGGCAGCGGAAATGGAGAAAATTGAGGTCTACCAAGGGCCCAAACTGTGCTCAATGCGTGGAAGGTGGCACTGAGCCCAGAGGGGATGAGACCTATCAGTAAAGGCTGTCTCATGGAGGAAAACTCCGTCTTGTTCTGTGAGGTTCCCAGGGATGGGAGTCCCAGGAGACAGGTTTCTGCTCATTGCAAGGAAGACAATCCTTATAAACCAAGGAATCTGAAGATGTAGGGGTTGCCAGGAGGGGTTGAGGAATCTGCCTCTGGTGGGCTTCCCGCCCTGGATGGATGACTGTGTGGCACAGAGTGGACATGCAGGAGGACTGGCTCAAACAAGAGGTCCCCTAAGTGAGTCCCTGCCTCCACCCAAGGCACAGAAGTCTGACCCTCATGGGCTGCAGGGAGGAGCTGCAGAATGTTGGACTGGAACATCTGCTGTGAGAAAGTGCATGGAGGCCCACAGTGAGGTGACCAATCAGGTTGAGAACAGGGGCACAGCACGGGCCTGTGACTTGCCACTTCCAAGATGTGGTCTCTATGTGAAGTCACAGGACAGCCAGGCAGGGGAAGGATGAGAGAGTCAGGCCAGAGGAAGGGTCCAATGTACTGAAGTAGGGAACTTACTGTGGGGAAGAATATGAAGCTGGAAAAGAATCACATCCCCCTCTGCCAGGCAGACCACTGGATTTGGAATATGGGGATGGATGTGGGGGTCATGAGGGACAGAGTGTTCCGGTCCTGTAGTCCGATGATGCCTTTGCAGCCAGGGCTGGGATACAGGTAGTCCTGGGAGAATTTGGAGAAGGAAAGCTGTGGGACCTGTCCTTGTCTGGGGATGTACACATACTCACCTATTGACCCTATCCTGTCTTCATTCCCTTTTAGGAGTTTCAGCCCTTCTGGAGCCCTTACCTCCCCAAGGACAAGGTCTTCTGTGGTCCCTGCCAGACTCTCATCTCCTGAACACCAACACAGGGCCATAGGTGGGGGACCCAGGTGTGTGAGTAGGTGGGCTGAGTGTGTGCGGAATGCCCATCCACTCCACAGCAGCACCTTCGGGAAGTACCCGGCAGCGGAAATGGAGAAAATTGAGGTCTACCAAGGGCCCAAACTGTTCTCAATGCGTGGAAGGTGGCACTGAGCCCAGAGGGGATGAGACCTATCAGTAAAGGCTGTCTCATGGAGGAAAACTCCGTCTTGTTCTGTGAGGTTTCCCAGGGGCCATAGGTGGGGGACTCAGCTTCCCATTTCTTAGTGGAAGAATGCAGCCATGCCCCTCACTCCTCCCACCCTCTGAGAAAGCCTGGGCTTGGTACCCTCCTCCACTTACCAAGGAGGAAGGAACCAAGCATGTCCACTCTGGAGATGACAAAGCCAAAGATACCATGGGGGCCACATTGGATCAGATGGACCCTGGTGTTCCCTTGGAAGAACTGGTCCGGACCCAGAGTGCTCACTATTTCCTGAGAACATGTAACACAGCATTATACACCTGGAGAGGACAGGAGGTGCAGAGAGGCTTGCAGTGATGGATGGCCAGAAACCCAGACTGAGCCCTTTAGCACAGCCCCTGGTGATGCTGGGTTCAAGGATGCCCACTATCGCCTCCATCAGGACAAGTCTCCTTCCTCAGGGAAACTTGCTCACGTGGCCTCCTGTGCCCTGGGCTCCTCCTTATCTCCAGAAAACACCCCTGACTCAACTCTGGTCCTTGTGCCAGGTCATTGTTTGCTCCTTTTCTCTCTACTTCCAAATTCCTACTAACAGAACAACCTCTTCAGAACACTTATCTTCCCATCATCCCACATCTGTTCTCCAGTACCACAGCAGTGATCCTTCTTCTTTCAGTGGCAAACAGACACAGCCACCTAGAACTTTGTGGTAGGCAAATGTCCAGGGTGAGCCAGACCTGCACTGTGTCTGGGCCGTGATCCTCTGCCCCTCCAATCCCGACGAAGCATTGAGGCCCTGAAGACAGTCACGGACAACATGATGGCGGCCAAGAGAAGGCTCTGCTCTCTGACCAGAAGTCTGGGCTGGGATGAGAGGCCCAGGCTTGGTTCCAGCAGGGCTCACACCATTTTTGTGACCATGGTGAATGCTTTCATGTCCCTGGGCCTCACTTCACACTTATGTAAAGCCAAGCTGATGCTTTCTCAGCTCTCTTCTGGCATTCAAACCAGATGGTTGACATTATTGTACCAACAAAAGAAATACCACTATTACTTCCTTTCTGCCTTTCCCTCCAGCCTACAGAATGGCAATTCATACAGATAGCAACAGACTAGGAAAAACTGGTTAGCAAATGAACTTTCCCTTCTGCTGCCTGGTTTCTGCAGCCAGGGTGCCTGGGTGGCTCTTTCTCCCTTGTCCTTAGCAGGTAGAGGCTGCCTTTCCATCCCAGCCCTCTCTGAGCTGGACTTACACTCTGGTCGCTGTCTCCTGTCTCACTCTTCACACTGAGGATCAGCTGTCTGCTGGAACCCCAGGCCAGGGCAAGCTGGGGGGCCCTGGCCAGACACTGGGCATCACAGAGCTCTTCGGCTGAGACATACTCCTGGCACTGGCAGCTGTGGGAGAGGAGAAGATGGGAGGTCTGCCTGATGGGTGTGGAGCAGCTGCACACCCCTGATACCTTTATGCTAGTACAGGCCCCTTCAGAAGGACATGAGGTGTCTATGCTTCCTAAGCAGTGACTATAATTTGAATGGAGGTCCATGATGACCCATTAAAATGCACTCTCCTAGCCCCTGCTTCTGTACCAGCCTAGGCATCTCCCAAAATGGGATCAATGTCTGGGACAAATCTTAGTTGACAGGCTCAGAATTTTTGTTTTGGGTGCCCTGCTGAGACCAGAGTGAAGCGAGAGAATGCTGTTCAGCATGAAATACTCTATTCGGTGGGCCTCCCAGCACAGTGGCTCCCCAGCTCTGCGTGCTGGGGAACTCTGGTCCACAAGTCAGGTGGAAGACTGGAATGTCAGATAAAATTGGAATCCTTCTTGGCTTGGTATCTAATCAGGGGCACTCCTAGAAGTTGGCTCGGGGACCTGGGGTGTTGAGCTCACTCTGCTTTTCTGCCAGCACCTCCTCAGCTCTGGGCTGCTTGACCTGGCTGTTGTTGACCTAGCTCTCCATCTTGGGAAATGCTAACAGGGCAGCTTCTGGAAGGAGCTTGTATTTGGCTCAGTCTCCCATCAGGACTGGGTCCTGCCCAACTTTTCCAGAAGGGCTCTCTGGGGACAGTCAGGACCTTTCAGGTGATGGTGGATTCATTTTGTTTTCAGCAGCTTTTCATTACTCACATGCCCAGTTCAGCACTGAGCTCTCCACCCACTGGGTGACAAAAGGAGGAGCAGTCATGCAGTTGTGGGGTCACACACTTGCGGGTGGCAGCCAGGCGAACTTCTCCAGCCCAGCATCTCTCTGCCACCTGTGGGAGGGTGTAAGAGAAGAGTCCTGGCTCTGGTACCCCCTGTAGGCCAAGGATTGGGGCACTCTCTGCATCAAAGAAAGTTTCAGAGACACAGTGGGGCCTCTGGAGAAACAGTCTCTTCTGCGAGGTCACTTAGTGTCCTAAGACTGGGATTCGGCTTGAGGATAGAGGGGACCCACATAAGTAATAGAAAACAAGTTTGCTGACTAAGGGAGATGTTTGGGAGGTTTAGTTTTGGGGATACTGGATCCTTTATGTTGAATGCTGAAGATCTGTTGGTCTCTGATAAGGAGAAATGTGTCTTGCCGTATGATCCTTCTGAGGTCTTCTCATTTGTATAGGAGGTAATCTACCCAGCACAATGGACTGAACATTAACCAGACAGCCAATAAAAAGTGGCTGCCATGCTATCTCTCCTTGGTCTTCAAGCCTTCCTTTCTTGAGGCCAAGGTGTTACCTGGGGCTGACAATCTTCATCACCGTTGCTCTCCTCGCTTTCCAGGCCCCTTCTGCTATAGGATTCATGTCCTGCCTGGCAGATGCAGGAACCATCCGACTTCTGGAAGACCCTGTTCAGGCCCCGACACGTGCAGTGGGAGGCACCTGGGGATAGAGGAGTCCCATAGCCCATCACACACACCTAATAGTGAGCCAGAGACATGGGTAAACTCTCTGTCCCTGTCCAAAGGGAGTTTGTGATCTAGATGGGGAGACCAGACACTCACATTTACCAAAATACTGACCTTAGAAGTCTTTGTGGGGACTGAATGAGATCTTTTGAGTCAATGATTCTCAACCCTGACTTTGCATTAGATTCATCTGAGAAGCTTTAAAAAAATGTTGATGTTCAAGTACTCTCTAGGTAAACTATATAGAAACCTCTGAGGTGAAGCCAGAACACCTACTTTTTAAGTCCCTCGAGGGTTTTAATGTGTAGCTGTGGCTGAGAATTATGGATATAGTTGAAAGCACTTGACACCTTATGGGATGGAAAGTGTTGTTCCTATTCTCCATCCCACAAAGCCATGGGGGACCATTTCTGAAGGACTGGCACAGGCCTCCATCTCTAGAAAATAGAGAGAGCTGCAGAGATTAAGGCCTCTCAAGGAGCTTGAAGGATGGTCTGGACTGGATGGCAGAGCCAGGAGAACAGGGATTCTCAGCAGAGAAGGAGGTGATGAGTGGGAAAGGTTCAGATTTTACTTGGGAGACTAACAGAGTCTAGGTGATTGTTCTTCTAGGAGAGCCAGCTGGGGGAGAGGTAGATATTGGGACCTTGTAGTTGTCTAGGATGCACTGCAATTCCAGTTTGTTTGCCCCTGTTGGAACTGTCATCTGCTCAGGGAGAATAAAAAAGTCATTTAAAGTTTAGCCCTTGTCTGCTCCTGCAGATAATCACTTACGTGTATGGTGCATAGTAAACAAAAGAACTCAGCAGGAGCTTGTTGAATGGATTGAGAGTTGACATCCTTTGCTAATATGGTCATATTCTTTCCCCAAATGAATTTAGGGACCATTAACAAGAAGAAGAATTATTTCTACTGTGGAGAAGAAAGATAATTACTCAATACTGAAATGACACAGAGAACTTTCATGAGCCAGGTTCTAGATGGTGAAGCCCTCTCTAATATCCTGAACTCCAATAAATTCTTTGGCTCATCTAGACCAGGTCTCTGCTGAGACCCTGGGAGTCTTCCATATCTCATTGTCCAAAGCACTGGTCTTCCACTTGGTTTTGTGGAGCCTGTGGTTACACAGGGGAGCCTTGGAGATTTTAGAGCTCAACCTTTGTTTGATCTGTACCACTCTGCTTTTACATTTTTTCACATTAATTTCCTAAATGTGAAATATTTTTAAAAAGTATTGTGTTGCTAAAGAATACTTTGAACAAAGGCCTGAACTCTTGGTCTGGCACACATGACTGTAGAAATAATCACAGATCTATATTAAAAGAATCATTGTTTAATATCTTCCCCCAAACATCTCAACCCAACAAGATTTTACTTATCTTCAAGTTCCTGTTTAAATACAACCTTTTTATATATCAGCTAACTGAACATAATAAAATAAAATAAAATGTGTATAAAATTATAAAAAAATAAAATAAATAAAAACTTTCCCAGGAATATTACTCAGCCATCAAAAAGAACGAAATCTTGCCGTTTGCAATGATGTGAATGGAGCTAGAGTGTATTATGCTAAGCAAAATAAGTCAGAGAAAGATAAATACCATATGATTTCACTCATATGTGGAATTTAAGAAAGGAAACAGATGAACACAGGGAAGGAGGAAAATAAAAGAGAGAGAGGCAAACCGTAAGAGACTCTTAACTAAAGAGAGCAAACTGAGGGTTGATAGAGGGGAGGTGGGTAGATTACTAAATGGGTGATGGGTACTAAGGAGGGCAATTGTATGTCAGCGAGGAATCACTAAATTCTACTCCTGAAACCAATATTATACCATATGTTAACTAAGTAGAATTTAGTAAAAACTTGAAGCAAACAAACAAAAATGTATATGATGTATCTACTTCACAGGGCTTTTTTTTTGAGACTCTGGATAAGGTGGAATCATCCATTTCAAGCATCTAGCCTACCACTGGAAGTACCTGAAGGCAATAGAAGGCATTAGTTCCTTTCCTCACTTTACTTTTCCAAAATTGACAAAGGAGATGTCTTTCCTAACAATGGTTTTCATTTCTACATTTATGCACATCTGCTCTTTCAACCTCAGGAAATTCCCCTCAACTCAGCTCACAGTTTACTGTTTCTGTTCTCTGATGTGAGTTGCCCCTATTGTATTAGAGAAACCAAGCACATTCGTGAAATTAGCTTTTCAGAAAGAGGCATAAAAGTCAAAGGCAATCTAGAAATTTTGTTTTAATATGTTTTGTAATGGCTAGAAAATATTTCTTGGGTTGCTGCAAATGGCATGATAAACTTTCCATTGTTTGTTTTAAATAAACATGCATCAAGCCTCAAAAAAATTTACAACCTTCCCATAAGTCTCCCTAAGCCTTCAATTTCTTCCTATATTGAACCATCCAGACTTCTTTGTTTTTTTTTTTTTTTCTTGTGGCATGTGATGCTTCTGCCAATTTGTTATATATTCTTTTCTTTCTTCCTATTGCACTTGTCTTCATATCTTTCATAGTGTCTTTGTGGCACTAACAACAATAGTTGGAGGTTTAGTGTTTGTGAGCTAACCTCTAAAATAAATAAACTAAAAATCTCCCCATCTCATCCCAAAAGGGAAAGAGGCAATTTATAAAAGTGTGTATAAGTTTTTCTACCTTTGGCAATAGCAGAATACCTTACTTTAGGTCGATCTTCCTATGACATATAACTAGAAAGACCAGGAAAATATAAAAAAAACATCTGTTTGAAGGCATGAAGAACTTAACTGAAGACTTACAGTGAAAAAATCTTGGAGACAATGGAAATTCAGAGGGGTGAGCCCCACATTTGGCACCACATTTTCCTGAAAGGCATTTCCCTCTTCAAAGGTGCCATTGAAAGGCTGAAGCATAGCTTCAGGATGTCTTATATGGCAAAGGGGACAAAAATTGGGCCCACCAAGAATCATTGTCTCTGGTAAACATCACAAGTTTTAGGTTGGACAACTGAAGGGCTGCAACCTAGTATGGACTGGCTGTAAGGAAACGAAATTTCTCAAAACCTGGAACCTAGCACTGATTTTCTGAATCCCTGATGAACTGAGGTGATTTATTCCTACTGCAAATGTTTTCCAGAAAGAAAGTAATTCTTTTATGGAGGAAGGTAACAACATCCAGAATTTCTCCACAGTTTTCACTCACAATGTGTCGTGTTCAATAAAAACAAAACAAAACAAACAAAATAAATAAACCAAAAACCAGGCATGCCAAAAAAAAGCAAGAATTTTTAAGAAATCAAAGGAGAAAGAAAACAACAACAACCAAAACCCCACACACTAGTTAGAGGCTCATATGAGATCCAAATATTGTAGTTTTTAAGACATGCCATGTACTTTAAACTGTGATTAGTATCTTTGATAAATCAAAGGACAAGATCAATTTTCAACAGGGGATTATAAAAAGACTAATAAAAAATTAGACTAATAAATTCCAGGCCTGAAGGATTCAATAGCAAAACACCAAATATTGATAGATGTATTTAATAGCAGATTGTATGGAGCTGAAGAAAATAGGTCTGAAAAAACTATCCAGATTGAACCTCAGAAAGAGAAAAGAAAATGAAAAATGCAGAAAATAATGCAAGAGACATGTGTATGGTAAAAAGAGATAACACGTAATTGAAGAGTCAAGAGGAAAGAAGGGAGTAGAGCAGAAAAATTAAAAAAAAATAATGGCTGAGAATTTCACCGACTTAATGAAATGCTAAAGAAACTCAAAGAAGATTTAAAAAAAAGGAAAACTATAGGAAGAGAACTATAGTTATAGTCCCCAAAACTGAAGACAATGAGGAAATCTTAAAAGTACCAGGGGAAAATGATATTTACCTCCTAAGAGCAAATATAAGACTTATGTAACACTTCTCAACAAAAATAACAAAAAGCAGAGGCCATGGAAGTATATATTTGAAATTCTAAAAGAAAACAACTATCAAGCTAGAATTCTCTGCTTTGCTAAAATATGTTTCAAGGATAAGCTGGAAAAGGAAATTTTAGAAAAACAAAACTTTGGATGATGAAATTTTAAAAACCTAACAGAATTTGCAATAACTTCAAAAAAATACTAAAACTTGAGGGTATCTTAGAGATTTTGTGGGTTCGATTCTAGACCACTGCAATAAAACAAAGATTGCAATAAAGCAATGTAAAAACATAAATAAAGAAATTTAAATGGATATTTTGGTTTCCCAGTACATATAACATTTATGTTTATACTATACTGTAGTCTATTAAGTGTTAATAGCATTATGTCCAAAAAAACAATGTATATGCCTTAATTAAAAATACTTCATTGCTATAAGATGCTAATCAAATCCGAGCTTTCAGCAGGTCATAAAAACTGATCACAGATCATGACAAATATAGTGTTAAAGAAGAAGTTTGAAATATTGAGAGAATTGCCAAAACTTGATCCAGAGACATGAAGCAAGCAAGTGCTGTTGGAAATACGGCGCCATTAGTCTTGCTCTATGCAGGGTTGCTACAACCTTCAATTTGTAAAAAATGTGGTATCCATGAAACTCAGTAAAGAGAAACACGATAAAACAAGGTATGCCTGTACCTAGTAATAAAGCTAACAAGATGTATATAAGGGCTCTACCCAGAAATAAAAATAAGACAAAAATCTTGTAAGAGTAAAGAAGATATAAATAAAAGGAAAGTTATGCCATGTTTAAGGACTAGAAGATTCAATATAATAAAGACGCCTTTTCTCTCCAAAAAGGTTTGTTGTTTCTAAGTAATCCAAAGAAAATTCCAGCAAGATATTATCTGATTGCATAGAAATCAAGGACCACACGAGCTAAGACAATCTTAAAAAAAACAAAATTGGAAGACATAGACTATTGATATTAAGGTTATTTTAAAACTACGGTGATTAGGACAATGATGACTACAAGGATAGGAAAAAAATTCAATGGACAGAATAGAGATTCATAAACATAGAGATTCGGGGCACCTGGGTGGCTCAGTGGGTTAAAGCCTCTGCCTTCGGCTCAGGTCAGGATCCCAGGGTCCTGGGATCGAGCCCCACATCGGGCTCTCTGCTCAGCGGGGAGCCTGCTTCCTCCTTTCTCTCTGCCTGCCTCTTTGCCTAGTTGTGATTTCTCTCTGTCAAATAAATAAAATATTAAAAAAAAATAAAAATAAAAAAATAAACATAGAGATTCAATGAGATGTTTGATTAATGACAAACATGAGTGATCTTTCAATAAAGGTGCCATGCTGACTGGATATCTGTTTGGGAAAAATGAATTTTGACACTTAACTCATACCTTATGCAATAAATCAGCAAAACTTTTAGAAAATAAAATAGGAGACTATATTAACTGGAGTGAGACTTCTTGTAGAAGTTGAGAAGGCTAATCCAAACACAAGCCTGAAGAAAATGTTGGCTCATTTCAAAATTTGACCTAGAGGTGATCAAGGCCTATGTTATGGCTTCATGTTTATTCCCCTAAATTCTTATGTTGAAGTCTGAACTCCCACTACTTCAGAATGCGACTGTATTTGGGGATGAGGCCTTAAAAAATGTGATTAAATTAAAATGAGGCTATTAGGATGGCCCCAATCCAATCTGACTGGTGTATTTGTAAGAGAAAATTTGGACACATGAGAGAGATACCAGGGATGCCTGCACACAGAGGAAAGCCCTTATGAGGGCAGAAAGAGGGCAGTCATCGGAAAGCAAAGGAGAGTGATCTCAAAAGAAGCCAAATCCGCCAACTCCTTAATGTTGGACTTCTGGTCTCTAAAATTATGAGAAAATAGAATTTTATTGTTTAAGCCATCAAGTTTGTGTATTTTTGTCATGCAGCCCAAGAAGACTAATAAAGCCCCAAGGTTCTATGTGCAATAATTTCAGCCTGAAAAAAATTTAATTAGTGTGATTTAAAGGTCATCTCACCACAAAAATTATTATCACGTGCCCATAGAAGGTATAGCTCTAATTCTCTCATGATCGTTCCAAGATAAAACAGTTAAAATGTATTTCTCAATAACTAAAGCAACTGGCTGTACTAGGTTGTCATGTTCAAGCCAGTGAAATGCAATTTAGATAACACAACCATTGGGACCTGCTTCATTCAGCTCCCGATCTCCAAGTTCTGGGGTGAGGGTTGGTCACTGGATTCAGAGCTTTGTCACCTAAGAGATAGAATGCCTTAAGCAGAGACAAGAAATGATGATAGAATCCCTGCAAACCTCAAGTCACACCATTTGAAGGTGGCATGGCATGGTGGTTAAGAGCAGGAATGCTGAAGTCAGCTAGACTGGGTTCAAATCCTTGTTCTGCCACTAAGTCTCTGACCATGGACAAGTTGTTTAAACTCTCTGTAACTTTAGTGGGTGTGTTTATAAAGCAAGGATGATAGCAACTGTGACGATTTCAGGGAATTGGTGGATCACGAGGATGGATATGAGACGGCTCTTGCAGCAGTAGAGGGCGTACACAGTGGGTGCTCTTATCACTGGAGATCGGGGGTCAGCCCTCATCAGGGAGCAGGACTGGAGGGAGTCCCCACTGAGGCTACATACCTATGATTCGAACAACTTAAATCACCTGCTGCTGGTTGCTTTTCCTGCTTGCGCTGTGGACCACGCACAAGTGGTTCGCACAGCAAAAACCACGAGGAGACCACCTCTGAAATGAAGCGAGGTGAAGGGGATCAACAAGGAACCAGTGGCCCCAGCTGAGTCCTGGGTTTACGTCTCTGTGCCTGGTCCTGCTACACAGGTTCTGAGCCAGGGGTGGGTGTGAGAGAACCGGGTGTGGCTGCTGCCACGTTTAAGCGCTTGCTGCAGCATCAGAACCTCTCCCACTGTCTCAGTGCAAGGTTCTGGCTCCTCCGTTAGTCGAGTCATCTGGGGCAAGTTGTTGGACATCTCTGAGCTTGTTTCCTCACATTCACTCATTTGCTTGTTGAAGTCAAGGCACAAACTCACTTTATCCACGCACACACACTACGCCTGTGGTCTGGGAGTCATGGGGTCACCCATTCTCTCACATACTGCAGCTTTCATAAAACAATTAAATTTGGTGGCAGTGAGGTTTTCTGAAACCTTACACTCTTGATCCTCAAAACTTTAGAGGACAGGAGAAATGGTATATTTGGAGGCCATATCTGGAGACAAGGGTGATTAACCAGTTTGCGGGGGAGAGCGTAAATGGAGACTCACCGGGTGGAGAGAAAGCAGAACTCCCGCAGGGGAGGCAGCCAGCCTGGCCAGGCTGGGCACTGTAGGTGCCTGCAGGGCATGGCAGGCACTCTCCAGCTGCCCCCGCCTGGCTGCTGTTTCTAAACGTTCCCAATGGGCAGGGCCTGGGGCTGTGAGTCCCGGCGGGACAGTAGTGCCCCACTGGGCAGGGGTGGCTGTGGTAGCTCTCTGATCCTGGAGGGATATAGAGGGGGAAATTCTGAGCTGTGGACTCTAGCTGAGATCCAGACTGAGAAATGGCAGAGTCGGAGGGAAGAATGAGCTTGCCGGTAGGAATCAGGTAGGGAAGGGAGTGGAAGGGGAGATAGCAAAGCAAATACCGATCAGGGAAGAATCTAGATTGTAAGTGAGATAGTAGAGTCTCTGTGCTTTCTTGTATTTACCCTCCCACCCCCCAGTAACAATACCCTTGGCCTTTTGGGCGCTGCACAACACACTTCCATCGTTCTCAGTAGACAGAGCTGCATATCCAGCCTTGCTCTTACACCAGGCTGTAGTTTGTCCTCTTTCCCAGGACAGGCTCCAACATGCTCATTGTATGATACGATGCACACTCAATAATCTTTCGGTCTTTTAAACCTAACACCAAGACAGGTGTGGCACCTGTGTTTCCTCCCGCCCTACCCCCCCACCCCCGCCATACTGTCAGGTTTTTCCCAATCAGGTGGCTGGCCTAGCTGAGAAAAACTACAGGCCTGTCCCCTGCATGCTCCTAGCGGCTCTGTGGGTCCTCCCTACTTGCCACCTCCATCCTCCTCACTGGGCTCTGCCCAATTCTAAGGCCCCAGCCCCCCTCTCCTGCTCATACCCAGGCTTCCTGAACTCACCCTGGTGGCAGGTGAATCCAGGGGGACAGGGCTGACAGGTCTGGGAATCCAGGGCCTGGCTGCGGTAGGTGCCTGCTTCACAGAGGCGGCAGAAAGTCTCCTTGGAGACCCTAAGGCCAGTCCCATTCAGGGCCTCAGAGCCCCCAGGGCACGCACGTGGATGGGCACTGCCCACGGGGCAGTAAAAGGGAAACACACAGCTGCACAGAGACAGACCCCCGACTCTAGTTTCATGTTGAGAGGGTCCGTGTGTGCTGTTGCGCTCAGCTCACTGGCTGGGTCCCCACCCGCCGCCACATTCTCCACACTCGGGCCTTAAGCTGGCTGGGGGAGGGGGGGGCCTGAATTCGTCCCAGATAAGGGGCTCTGAGGTGGTCTATTGTCTGATGAGGCCTAAATAGGTCAAGGTGTCTTCCTGGAGGAGGCTGAGCCTCGTCTAGGTGGCCAGGCCACTGGACAGTGTCCAAGCCTGTGTTTCCTACCCACCTCACCCTGGGCAACAGAATATGTGGGCCACATCTGATCATCTCCGGGTTGGGGGACACAGCTGGGAATGCTGGGAATGTGGGTCCTGGACACGGGATTGAGGCTGCCAGGTGAAATACACTGCACCCAGTCATATTTGAATTTCAGATAAACAATGAGCAATTAACAATGAATAAACAAGAAGTACTACCGCCTATTGCATAGGCCGTACTTACATTAAAAAATTATTTAATGTTTACCCAAAATTCATACTTAACTGGGTTTTCTTTCTATCTTCATTCCTTCCTTCTGTCCTTCCTTCCTTCCTTTCCTTTTTTAATTAACTGGATTCTCTTGTATTTTTATTTGCTAAATCTGGCCGCCCCACAGGGAATGACCTTGGAAACTAAGAAGGGCATTTCAGTGGGATTTGCTTCCTCACCCACCCTTCCCAGGGACAGAGGCAGGACTGGGGCACCAGAACACCCTAGCTGGGAAGCCCAAGCAATGGGTTACACAGTACTTGCCTCTGGGCCCTGCTATTTTGGCCTGCATCCTTTGGGACTCAGGGGGTTGGCTCCACTCTGGAGAGCCCAGAGGCTGAGACACAGGGGGAGCCCCAGATACACAGACAGGGGGGTACTCACAGCTGCCCCGGGCCAGTGTAGGTAGAGGAGCCAGCAGGGCAGGCATAGCCCCCCGGGCAAGGTGGGGGGACCCCTGTCTGGGGCCCACAGTAGGAGCCAGCCCTGCATGTGACCTCAGCCACAGAACCTGAAAGAGACAGAATGGACCAAGGCACCTGGGTCTTAGGGGGACTCCAGGTGGTGCAGATGCAACCAAGACTGAGTGGGTCCTGGGGGACTGGGCATATGGATTGCTAGGGCAAGCAGGTGGCCGTACCACGACTGCATAATGTGCCCTGTGCTGGTGAGGCCTGCCTGAGCACCTGGCTTAAGCCTCAGGGGTGTGGGCACAGGGTTAGGGGCATGGGCTGGGAAGGGACAGACAGGCAAGGCAGTCTCACCTGCAGGGCACTCAGCTCCAGCTCTGCAGGGGATCACGAACACATCTGCATGATCCTGAAGCTCAGCCTGGGGGCAGTAGTGGCCGGGGGGACAGAGCTCACAGTCTTCTTGGGATGATGCCCCTGGCTTTGTCTGAAAGGTGCCAGGTGGACAGAGAAAGGCACCCTGATCACCTGGACACCAGTAGCCTGGAGGACATGGGTGGCTTTTGAAGGAAGAGAGACCTGGAGGCAAAAATAACAGGCAGGGCCATGCGACCTCTGAAAACCTCTTACTCTCCTCCATAGAGGCTCTCAGCATCCAGCTTAGGGTCAACCTCTCACCTGGAGACAGGCAGTGGTACCCAGGAGGGCAGGGGAGACACTCTGCCAGACTCTGGCCTCCTTCTGCAGCCAGATAGGTGTGTTCAGGGCAGGCCTGGGGGGTTCCTGGACTGGTCTTATTCCCTCCAGGGCAGTAGTGGCCAGCAGGGCAGGGGTGAGTGGTCGGGTCTCCTGGAGAGCAAAGGTTGTGCTCACTTTCCATCCTCTCTCCCTGCCCAGAGGGCCTCCCTCGGCCATTCTTGGGTCCAGTGCCCCCCTGGCTGCAGTGCAGTTAACTTACCGGCTTTGCACCAGCGGCCAGCAGGGCAAGGCCTACACTCATCCTGCTGCTTGGCTCCAGGGGCAGCCGCCACAGTGTGAGGTGGACATAAGGTGGGTTCTCCACTGCCCTCTGGGCAGTAAAAGCCTGAAGCATAAGGGGTCACACTGGGTCTTGTGGAAGGTAGGTAGACTGCTCAGCTGTGGCAGATCAGGAACAGCATGAATCCAGGCGTGGCCTGGGGGGTTCTGTTGTCCCAGGAGTTGAGTGGTCTGGATGCCAGTCCTGGCTTCACTTGCTTTTATGTTTGTAAAATTAGTCACCTTCTGAATTGCACTAGGTGTCTATTCATATCGCATACGTTTGATGTATGTAATTACATACACACGCACACGCCGATACATGTTAGTTGCACAACGCTGGGTCTCAACTATTTTTGATGGTTTCCTTAAGGAATTTCTATGACCAACATGGGGATCAAACCTTCTAATGAAATTCAGAAGGTTACTGATTTGACAAGAATCACGGGTTCTACTGAGCCAGTCAGGTATGGGAGTCAGCTATTTTCAGGGTCTGTTTTTGACCCAAACAAGAAATCCTTTGCCCGGGTGGGTGCTGTGGTGGCAGCCAAGCAGCCTTGCTCTCTGCCTCTTTCACACTCTAAGGGCAAGAAACCAAGAAACAGGGGTCATTACCTGGTGGGCACTGCTTGGCACACAGCTGTCCCTGGGGGCACGAGGGCTGAGACTCCCTGGGACCTTGTGTCGTCAGTTCGGAGGTCCCAGCTGGACAGAAATAACCAGCAGGGCATTTCCCCCACACCTGTCCACCTCTAACAGCACAGAGAGGGGAGACGAGTGAGATCAGGGTGCAGGGGCTGATCTGAGACACTGCCTCAGCACCAGAGGGGATCCAGGCCCTCGTTTCAGATAGTTTTATTGTGACCCACAGTGTGAAATGCTTTTGACCTCTCTCCCAGGAGAACACATGGATCTATCCATGTATAGGATAGAAACAAGACCCAGCAATAAAACGGGGCGTGAGGCTTGGACCCAGGGGTGCTGGGCCCAGTCCAGCACTGGGAGCTCCACCCTTGTGCATCCTTCCGGAAAAGACAGAATTCTGGATGTCTACTCCACTGACTGTGGAGCTCAGCGAATAAAGGGCAGGACTCAGGACTGCCAGTAGCAGGATGATCCTCTCCTGGAGGAACTTGGTGGTCCTGCGGCACTCACTGTGAGGTGAGGAGGAAGGGGCTGGCAGCTAGCCTACCCACTCTCTGCATTACTCCCAGGCGTGCTGATGGCCTGCCAGGTCCCTGGGCCTGGGCTCTCTAGAAGACTAGTCTGGCCACTAGTCTTATCTCCCACTCTGCAGCAGAAAGCAGGCTAGATCTCAGGAAGAACTTCCTGAGCACAGGGAGACAATCCTCCAGAAAGAGTATCTGAGGAAACCTCCACGATCACCTTTTAAGTAGAAAATCATCTGCTTTCAAGCAAGTTTGCCTCTGCATGAAATAGAGCAACTCTTCTTTTGAGGATCCCTCTTCCCAGTCCCAGAAAATCGGAGGTATGTGTTTTCAGCAAATGTTGGGAGCTTTCTCTGGACCAGAGACCCTCAATATGCTTTCTTTTTGTCTGGTTACTCTGGGGAGTTAGGCCGAGGGCTAATTTGAGGGCTGTGCCTGTCCCCACGGTCTTTTGGGAGCCTGGGGAACCCCCATCCCATGCAGCCCTAGAGCCTGTGAGTGTCTGAATCTCAAGCACAGCGTTCTTCCGGTGGCTTCTACGGCTACAGTGAGAATGTCCCCGTTGTATAAATACATGTCTTCACCATACCAAGTAGGTGTAGGACATTTCAGGTAGAATTTGGCTGTCTTGAGCCCTGCTCACTGATTATTCTGTTTATAGGTAACATTCATCGTCCTTCTAGTTCCAATAATTACAAAAGCTGTTCACACTGTAGAAGATTCAGAAGAGGAGATAGAAGGAAGGATTGTCTCTCTTTTTCCCCGGGTTTATGTGCAGAACTATGGTATTAACTGGAGGCACAAAGAATTTTGCCTCTAAGGAACTTTCCCATGTTTTTAGGCAGGGACTAAGCCGAGCTATTTTTATTTCATATTGACCCTTCCTCAGTTTGAATGTATTTATTATTATTTTAAAAAAAGTCCTGGGTCTGCGCCCATTGTCCTAACTCTCTTCACCTAATTGTCAGGTTTCCTTCCCTGTTCAGGCCTGTGTGGCCAGGTGGGGCTGCCCTCCTGTAGTGGGCCCTGGCCCCTCGCACCTTAGCTGCCCCACTAACAGAGGGGGTGGGCTCAGGGCAGGCCCAGGGCCTGTTGGGTCTCTTTGCCGAGAGGGCACACTTCGATGTCAGTGTGGGACTCTGGGCTGTTACTGACCTGCAGTAGCTACCAGGGTGACAGATGGAGCAGTCACCCTCTTCCCGGAGGCCTGACGCATCTTGGGGTGTGAAGGTCCCTGGAGGACACGGAGGAGGGGACCACGTTCCTGGAGAGGGGGGTTAGGCAGTGAAGATGGGCAGCTAAGGGCTCAGGTCACATTGATCCCTGTGAACCCACCTGCTCCATGCCTGGATCAATTAGTGACCAGGCCCCCCTACCCATCAGCCTCTTGCTGCCCCCATGGTGCTGAGCTTTTCCTTCTTGCTTTCTCAGAGCTTTCGAAGAGCTGAAATGGCCATGACTTTAGTCTCCTCCCTAGGATTATTGTCCCCTTACAGAAAGGTAACTCCCTAGGGAAGGATTTCCGGGTAGCAGTGAAGCTATTTAGGGGCGAGGGGCTTTAGTCTAGCCAATAGGCTCAGTGCGCTGCCTTCTGGGCGCCAGACACTGGGTTCTCTGGGACTGAGCTGGAACTAGTCCATCCATACTAAACACATCTCTCTTGGGAGCTGCCTTCTCCCAGCCACTCCTTCCACAGTGCCCTGCTGCCCGGCCTGGCTGGTGGGATATGCCTGTGTGGTTCCCTCCTCTCCAACACGGGTTGCCCCACAGCCCCCTTGCATTGGTGGCTCTTGTCCTGGGGGCCTTTCTCTGGCTTTGCCAACCTCAGCATTTTCTTGTGACCTGTGTTGTGTGTGCCAGGGGCACCCCAGTGTACACATCTGGAATGGGAAATGAGAGAAGTCCCCGGACAGGGAAAAAAGTTAAAGGGAGCAGCTGCATCTGCTGAAAAAAAAATTTCTGACCAGGATGGGGAGTAAGAAACGGAAAGGTGTGGCTTTAGTTAGGGGAGGTTAAATAAGAGTCAGCACCTTCATCAAGAGTGGGTTGAGGGTCTGGGTGATGGGGACAGGAAGGCAGAACTGTGCTTCCCCAGAGACCAGCTGTCCTCTGTGTGTGTGTGTGTGTGTGACTAATACAATGAGTAGTCATGGGGACAACAGGCCAAGTTCTTTGGACTTGAAATGTAAATATTCTGGGGTAAGAGGTCACTCATTTTAACGTGGCATATAGACCTTTCACACCTTAGTCACAGGGAAAACAAATGTATGCATCACCTGTGAATCAAACACTTGCAAAGTATAAGTAGTTACAACTCCTAAAATTGGCAGGAAGATTTGCCTAAATTGATGTAAGACATGGAAGAGACTGTTAACTTTTGTGGATACCTGTTTGTTTGCCAGGCTGCCTGGAAACAGCATAGATATGTGTGTGTGCCCGTATACACTGCGTGTGCACACGTGTGAGTTTGTGTCTGTCCACTGTGAGTACACTTGTGCATATGTGTGTGTGTTCTGTGAGGGTGTGTGTATGGTGTGAGGGTGGGCTCATGTACAGTGTGTTCAGCATGACTGGACTCAGACTTGAGGAAAGCACCCTTGTGGTCACTGGGGCACCATCTTCTGAACTTTGGGTTCCACTTCCAGCGGCCCAACACCACTGAGGAGCCCTTCTCTATGTGATGTTCAGGAAGCTGCTCCCAGATGGTTGACCCAGACCAGCACAGGTGATGACATCTGTTTGCCATCATCCTGGTCCAGGCGCTCCCCTGGACCCCCAGGCTGAGTATAAGGAAGGGACAGGACATTGTGCATGGGTGAGTCAACAGCTGAAGAAAAGAAAGGGAACAGAGTGGGGTGGGATGGGCTTGGGGCAGAGATGAGGGGAGGATGAAATCTATGCGGATGGTCTTCACCATTGGCATTCCTAGTGCGAATATTGTGCCTGGCATGCGGTAGGTTCTCCATGGAGTTTAAATGAGGAAAGAAAAAAGAGAAAAAGAAAGAAAGAAAGAAAGAAAGAAGAAAGGAAAATACGTGAAGATATTGGGGAGAAAGATGAGGGCCTGGGATGCATGGAGACTTGAGAGCTTACCTGTTGGGCAGTAGACGTGTGCTGGGCAGAGCCTGGGCATTCTGGTGCCGGGATGAGGACAGTGAAAGCCAGGTGGACACGAGAGGCAGGTGTCTGAGCCTAGGGAGGGCTGGTACTCCCCTTGGTGGCATGGGGCAGGCCAAGCAGACCCTGGTTGGCAGAAGTGACCCTGGGCATTGGACACAAAGTGGTCCCTCTGAGAGCCAGGCTGGGTGTGGTTGTGTGCTCAGGAACGGCAGTGCATTGTCCTTCCTTCCAGCTAGTTCAGGCCATGGTGACTGGAGTACAGGAGACCAGAGGCTGGGTGGGGGCACTGGAGAAAGAACTGGGGCCTGGAGATGGGAGTGTTGAGGTGCCTCATAGGAGGCACCAGAAAATCGCCTGAGGTCCCCAGTTGGAGGGCTCTGGCTTGAATCCTGGGTGGGGATCCCTGGCTTCCCCAAGCCTAGGAGACCAGGCTCCCTCCTGTATTTCCTGGGGAGGTACCTGAGGGCAGAGGAAAGCCATGGGGCTGGAGGTCCTGAGGTTCCAGGAGCATTTGGAGCCAGCCACACAGGCACTGATAGGAGAGCTTAGGCCCAGGCCGGGGCAGAAGGATCCAGCTGGGCAGGGTCCACAGCTTCCCTCAGAGGTGCCACCTTAGATAGGGAGGTCACGGTTCACGGACTCTGTGTGTGCCCGGGTGGGAATATCAACCCCTGAGGTTGAGACCTTTTCCTGCTTGCTAGAATGGAGCCTGGCACTGTATGTGTTGAATGAAGCAGCCCCTGGCCAGAGCCTCCCATAGGGCATCTCTTCTTCGGGTTGGCCAGTGGCACAGCCTGGCGTTTCATGGGCAGAGCCCAGCTTTGGGCATAGGTTAAGGAGTGGAGGAATGGGCCGTGTCCCGGGGACAAGAAGCCCTAACATCAACTCTCAGGCATAGGCCTTCCCCCAGACTCAAATCCACCCCAGTGGGAACCCCAAAGACCCTCACAAACAGATGTTCCCATTGTGCTGTTTGTGTCTAGGGTGTTAAAGTTGGGAGTTTGAAGGAGGAGGGGCCCATAGCTGGGAGGGGATGGGAAACACAGGGCAGATGCTCACCTGGGCTGCTCCTTGTTGTCCCCAAGGGGCAGGGCACAGGGTACAGAGTCCCCTGGGGGCAGTAGTGGCCTTGGGGGCAAGGTCCGTTTAGGGGAAAGGCAGATGTTCTCTGGGGAGTGGGGCTGGCAGCTCCCCCCTCACAGTAGTAACCAGCTGAGCAGCGTCCTTGGATATAGAAAGACTAGAATTTTAGAGCAGCAATGGAAATCTTACCAGCTGCCTATGCTATATCTTGCCTCCTCCCTGGTCCCTCCCTGCCTGCTGTACCTAACCCCAAAGAATCATGGAAATTAAAGCAGAAAGAAGGAAGAGAGTCCTTGACCCTTAGCTGGTAGCTTCCCCACGGAATCCAGGGGGAGGGGTAGCTCTAGAGGTACCAGGTGTGGGCACTTGCTGTATACCAGGCACTGTTCTAAGCTCCCGTTTGTAATGACTACACTCTCCACAGCAACCGTGGGAGGGGGCATACTGTGATCATCCCCACTTTACAGGGGAGGAGACTGAGGTCCAAGAGATGAAGTGACCTGTCCGAGGTCACACCCGCACTAAGTTCAGAGCTAGAATGAGAACCTATGCTTGGCCACAAGCCTGAGAACTTTTAGGGGAGGGAAGGTGGAGCAGGGTTCAAGGGAGGAAGTAGCCGCTGAGGCAGGCGGTCAGACCCAGACCCGTGCTGTGGCCCAGCCAAGGAGAGTGCTGGGGGAAGCCACACAGTGGAGCCGGGACTTAGCTCCACTGGGTCGCCGGTACTCACCCTCAGTCTGCCCATTGCCCTCCCCAGGGCAATACCTCCCTGCAGGACAGGGCTGGCAGGCCCTAGGGGAGAGAGCACCTTCCCGCGGGTTCAGGGTTCCCTCGGGGCAGGGAAGAGCAGAGGATGTCCCTCCTGGGCAATAGTGACCTGTGGGCAAGGCCAGTGTCCCTGAGCACCACACATCCCAACCCCACAGTGGTTCCCTGGGCCCTACAGCCTCCTACCGTTCACGGCAAAGAAATGAGGGCAGACTTGAGGGGATGCGGAGAGCCCAGTGGAAGGATGTGGAAGAGGACACTGGCCCCAGTGGTGGGAGAAGGTGGGGAGGGGTAGAAGCCGGCTGAGTGGAGTGGGAACTTCGTGGTGGGCGTATGTGCAGACAGCCGAGGTGTGCCTGTGTGCATGTGTGTGTGCTTGCCCCTGTGTGTGGTACATCAGCATGGAGGTTTCTGGGGTCATTACTTAGTGAGAGTAAGTGACAGGTGCAGCCTGGCTCCATAGGCCAGGAGGGAGAGTTTCTTGTCCTGGAGAAAGTGAAGTCATGTGCACTTTACACAAGTCCCCAGTAGCCCCCTCAAGGAATAGCTGCCCTAAGACCACCTGTTAGGGCGGCCTGGCCAACAGCTCGCTGAAGAGTCTCACACAAGATGAGCTGTAGTCTTCTCTGTGGGGAGTTTACTGAGGGAGGCGGCTCCCCTGGGGTGGGGTTCTCGTGGGTCCTCTGGTTATGCTTTAGAGACAGGTTGTGGCTGTCCAAGGACAGCGGCACCTTAGGATCAGGGTGGGACCGACCAGAACGTCCTGCCTCTCAGACCTGTGTTCCTTCCTCTGTAACATATGCACACTCACTTCCTGGGCACCTACTGGGAAGCTAGGGGTTCCACACGTGCGGCTGCTCCCAGACCGTGTAAAGGAAGGTAGCGGCAGCATCCCCAGGTGGGTGAGCCTCCCACAACAACCTTCACCCTGTGTCCTCCCTCTGCAGTACGATTAGCCCCATTTTATAGGCGGGTCATTGGCTACCAGAGGAGGCTGAGGTTTTGCTATCAAGTGTTGAGGTCTGGGACAGAGCTGAGCTTCGGGGGCCAGAGTTCCCAGCTGCACTGAGCCCTGAGGTGCACTGTCCATTGCAGTCATGTCCCAGTGTCCCTCTACCCTTGAGAGTGAGGGCAGAGACTGGCCCGAGGGCATTCATTACCTTTGGGGCAGGTGGCGGGCTTCACAGTAGCAGCCTTTTGGCAGTAGGTGCCCCCTGGACAGGGCAGGCAGGCATCAGCCCCAGGCAATGGGCTGAAGGTGCCAGGCTCACAGGGCTGTTCGCTGTGAGCCCCTGGGGGACAGCGGAAGCCAGGGGGACATCTGTAGCCATGGGTTCCGTTGGAAGGTGAGGGCACAGCACTGCCTCCTAGGCAGATGTACCTGAGGAAATGGAGAACCGTGGCTGAACCTCCTATAGCATGACCATGGGGTCCTGGACAGGTAGAAGGTGGGAGAAAACAGTGGCCTTTGGAGCCTTAGGTCATCAGAGTTGTGCTGAGGATAAGGCTAGAGGGGCCACAGTCAAGGGCCATCTCTCAGATGGAAGGAGGTCCTCAACTCTAAAATGTCTATGCCCCTTTGACAGGAAACTATGCAGTAGGGGCTCAAGAAGGGTACTGGGAAGGGCTAGACATTTCCTAGAACAAGCATGGCTCCCCTCTCCAGAATTTCTCTGTCCTCGGGGCCCTAAACAGATGGGGCAGGCCTTCCTTCACATAGGACCCAAACGGAGCTTACTGGTGGCTGTGGCCAGTCTCTAGCCCTTTCAAAAATAAGGGGAAAATGCTCTGTTAGGAATCTCAGACACCTGTCGGCAGAGGCTATTGGCAAAGGGGATAAAGACCAGGGCCTGGCAGGGGCGACAGAGGGTGTGGAGGCTGCCCTGGGGCTGAGTGGGACATGGGGCTGGCCCAGCACCTCAGCACTCCTAGATCTTGGAAAGTCAGTGCTAGGAGGACCCTAGAGGCTGTGATTAGTTCAGCCTTGTATCTAAGGGATGACACGTCAGAGGCTCCCATCCTGGGGCACAGTCACCACAGCCCAGGATCCTCACGGGGCTGAGGAGAGACCGTAGGATCTGGGATTAATCTGGGACTTGGGGGTCATGTCAGACATGACTTAGGGATACTCCTCCCTCTTCGCACTGAGGACTCCAGGGTCAGGGTCCCCTACCCTGCATCGCAGAGCTCTGCCTCCATGACATGGGACAGCCCCGGACGGCTGCAGTAGCGCCCTGGGGGGCACGGCAGACACTGGTCCTCGCTGGCTAGGCCTGGAGCAGAGGAGTAAAACCCAGGCAGGCATGGCACTGGGAAGCCTGTTCCCCTGGGACAGAAGAAGCCAGGCGGGCAGATGTCATTCCCAGAAAGTCCTGGGGCCTCCACCTGTGTAGTCAGAAAGAAGGAAGAAAGGCCTTTACATCAGAGCTGTGGTATCAGGTTGTGCCCAACGCTGCCTGCACCTGCTGGCCCCTGGAGGGCGCAAATAAGAATGTTACATGAAAAATCGTCCCGTTACTACATGCTTCCGTCTGTGGCAGTCAGAGACTAAGGAGGAGGAGTGAGGAGGTCCAGGAGGAGCCTCTTACTTCCTAAATCATAGTGTGGACTCAGTGGCTTCCCTCCCCTCTCTTCTTCATCCCAGGGCCTCCTTTCTCTGTAGTGTCAGTGTGGAACTGGGGGCTTCCAGAGGGGCAGTTTCTAAAAGAGAAGTTGGGGTCCAGAGAGGGCAAAGGGAAGGTATGTCCAAGGTCACACAGCAAGTCAGTAACAAAATGAGAATCAGAGACAATCAACTATCACACCAACATCACGCCATGTATGCAACGTGGGTCTGGATGTCCATCTACCCAACTGACTCTCCACTACCCTGCTCTACAGTACAATGATCCTACATATTGACTGTTTCTGTCGCACCACGTGGCCTTGAGAACCCCACATACTTCCTGTGTCTGCACCGAACGTAGGACGGCCACAGGGCTCCCCACTGAGGACCGCCGGGTCGTAATGGACACAGCACAGCATGTTGGCCAGCACCGAATAAAGCCTCCGTGTATGTTACTGCTCTTACTGTTACACGCCATCAAACCCCAGGAGTCACACACTGGAAGGCGAATGACTTAAAAAAAAAAGGTCACTGCCACCGTGGCTTCCAGATGCCATGGATTAGAAGACACTGCTGATTTTAGAGATGTTAAATGTGAAAAAGATGCGCATCTTAGAATCACTGGAATAAGCTGTCACAGGGTGGGTCCTCCACTAGGCCCTGGTGACACAGAGGTGTGAATGGTCCTGCCCTCAGGTCACTCAACCCTCAGCCTAGTAGGAGCCACCGGCCAGTTCTGTGGTCCAGTACCCCGGGGGTGTTGCAGGTGGGCTCAGATCCACATCTGGGGGGCTGTGCCCAGCGTTACATACCTTGTGTCTGAGGGGCTTGGGAGACACTGCTCCTCCTGTGCAGTAGTGGGCCGCGTGGCAGAGCCCTGATGGCTGGGACAGCCCTTCTGACGAGCAGAACATCCCTAGAAGAAGCGGACCCACTGGCTCTGGCACCAGCCCTGTCTCTCTTGGGCTGGGCCTGACCTGCCACTCCCTCCCTCGGCTTTGAGACTAGCACAGGGTGTTGGCAGGATGGCCAGGCAGAATACAGGGAGTAAGGGACAGAAGGAGCTAGAGAGACATGGATCTGCCCTGACCAGGCAGTAATTTCTCTCCAGCAACCCCTGGTCTCTAAAGAAAACATGGGGCTGGTCTTGCCTGAGCCCTAGAGCTACATGTGGGGTGGGGTGGGCCACAGGGTATGAGGAGGCCTGGAGAATCCAAAAGATGGTGGGAGCTGTGGGCCTGTAAGTCAGTGAGGCCCCGGCCCATATTTGGACATGACTTTGTTTTCCTTGCCCCAGCTGTTAGACTTGAGAGGGGCCGCCATGACAGTATAGGTCCAGGGGGCCAAGGCACGTTCCCACATGGACTTGTTTGATTGCCCTTCTTCTACTTCTCTTCATTCTCTTCTCAGCCCTTTAGTGGAGGCTTCCCAAGGGCCCGTGACCCAGAGTAGACCAACCTGCTGGGCACAACTCACAGTCCAGCTCTGAACTGGCCCCTCGCCTGGGCCCAAACGTTCCCTGAGGGCATGGGTTGGCCGTGGCTGAATGGGAGCCGGGGGGACAGAAGTAGCCCTGGAGGCACAGGTTGGGGCCACCAGCCGTGGGACCTAGAGGGCAATGGCAGAGTTAGCCTGAGCTTGCAGGGGGATCCTTACCTTCTGAGCATCCTGGTCAGAGACGGGACCCCAGGCTCTGCAGGTGGCCTGGCCCAGGTCCTCAGTCAATGTTCTTGATTCTTTGTCCAATTTCTGGGCATGTTGGTTTGGAGGGGACCCTCAATGGCTACGCAGGAGACCTCTGTGGCTCCAGAAATCTCCAGCCTTGAGGCTGACTGTCGAGCGTAAGCTCCCTTTCTCCAGCAGGCGGCACTCGCCCTGCTGGACACGCTGGTCTGCAGACACCACTGCTTTGCTCCGGCCTCTCTGCCAGGCCAGTAGCCACCATGAATCTCCAAACACAACCAAGGCCCGTCATGACCTCAAGTGTGCAGAATGTACCTGGGGAAACCTGAGTCAGGCCACAGCCAACCTAGATCCTAGGGTCCGAGACCTCAGACTGTCCTCCTGCATCTGGTGCCTATTGTCCTGAGCTTGGCACAGGGTATGCAAGGGCATGAGCCGTCATGCATGGCCTCTTCCTGACATGCCCTTCCTTGTACCTGGCTGGCTTCGGGGGCCCCTTCCCTCCACTCTACTGTCAGTTGTCAAGGGGTGCATGTGGATCGTGATACTATGACGATGACAGCCAAGCTTCTGACACAAGAATTCCTGAGGTAACTTCTAAAGCCAGATCTAAAGGAAGATATAAGGGAGATACCAGGGGTCTCCTTTTGCACTGAACCAATTCACTGTTCGTCCCTCCCCCCCACCCCCGCCTTTTAGAAGGGAGGTGAGCTCTTCCTTATCAAGTAGGCATCACTTCTGCAGGGGCCCGAACTACCAGCACGTGGGGGCCTTGTGTTCAGCCCCAGTGAGCCTACCTGTGCCTGAGGCTTCACAGTAGAATCCTGCAGGGCAGGGCTCACAAGACCCCTTGGCCTCCTGGGGCTGGAATGTTCCGTCCTCGCAGGCCCTTGGCTGGGGAGATCCCTCTGGACAGTAGAAGCCACGGGGGCACCGGAAAGATGTAGGGGTGGCTGAAGTCTGGCCAGGAGGACAATAATAACCTGGTGAGCATGGCCCATCTGGGAAGGGTTTTCCGGACCCTGTGGAAAAGGGGTGGAGGCAAGCTGAGTCCACGATGGTGGGCCTGGCTGCCAATGAGATGGAAAAGGAGAAAAGGGACCTGGAAGTATGTCTGGAGCTGTGCCTAAGCTTGGAAGGGCAGTGTGCCCTGAGGCTCAAGGTGCCAGACTTTGTAGCCAGACCCCACGTCCGTTATGCTCGGGGCTCTCTCCCTGTGCGGCTGTGCAGGAGGCCTTTCTCAACTTGGGTTTTTCATCTGCAAAATACCAGCCTTATTCTGAGGATAAGTGAGTTAAAAGGCCTGTCTGGTCACATCCCGTGGGATCATGTGGAGCCAGAGTGAGAGAGTGCTGACTTAGGCACCTAGAAGTAGAGGCTCTGTTGTGGTTGTTGGAGGTGTGCAGGGCTCTCCTGCCCCGGCGGCAGGTGATGGGCCAAAGCCTCACATCCTCAGCCTTTTTATGGTGTGACGCAGACACATGCTCCTAGGGGGTTCCCAGGGGACCATTTGTGGGAATTCACACCTCCCTTCTGCTTCCCAGCACTGTCACCGGCCTGTTTACTGCCCAGCCATAGCTGGTTCTAGGTGAGCTGTACCTGCATGCGGTAGACAACTACAAGGGACAAAGACACATCATACTTTGGCCTCCTTCTCTTTCCACTGTGGTACTGCCATGTCTACCCTCTCACTCTTAGTCTCAGCTCTGGCAGGGTCTCCCTGAAGTCCTGTCCCCTGCCATTCTGGACAGAAGCCCCTGCTTCCTGAATAAGGCCATTAACTTCAAAGCCTGCAAGGGCTCCATGAAGCCTCAACCCCTGTGGGATCAATGTCCCCCCAACTCCAGGACAGCTGGAGTGTCTTGTCTGACAGAAATCAGTGTGCTTGTGCTGGGATATTCATGTTCTTGGTTGTCTTTTTCTATCCCCTTCCCCGCTGTCATTTCTCAGGGGTCAGGGTCAGGTCACCTTTGCCTTCTCTATCCATCCCCGTGTTCAGGCCTCAGGCAACGTCCCCTATATAGAGCTGCAGGTCATATGTGATGGGAAGGAAACTATCATGTTACCCGTATGCAGGCTGAATGCCTCTGGGATAAACAGATCAGTTAAGGACCCAGCAAACTCCCAGAGACATGGCTCTTGTCTCCTGAATCTGAACAGAACTGTCCTGCAGGACAAGGCCTACAATCCTTAGCACTGTATGCGCCAGGCCATTCTTGGAAGGTGCCCCTGGGACATGGGTGCAGAGTGGGGCTCCAGGTACCCAAAGAGCAGTAGTAGCCAGGAGGACAGTTCACTGGCCAAGTAGGCCTCGCGCCTGGTCTCGGGATCCTGAAGGAACAGAACCTGTGGAAATAGCCAGTAGGTGGTCAGCAATGAGAGCTAGGGCCTTCTGTATTCCTAGGTTTTCTAGACAGTGAGGGTCCTCTAGGGGAAGGAAGCTCCCAGAGCACAGAGGATTTGGGCAGAAGCGAACCACCCACCAGACCATCTGAGTTCAGAGGAAATGGACATCAAGATGGACAATAGCCTCTTTCCTCATGGGTCTTGTACTTGAAGCCTACAGCTCTTTTAGGCCCCTGCATTGGCATTAGGGTTTTAATTACATTGGGCTCTGAAGGGCAAGGGTTTCTGGAGGGCCTGTGGTCACTGGTCCCTGCCACATGGCTGAGTCCCTCTAGCTTCAGAGAGGGCAGGAAAGGTCAGGTGTCACCCAGATAAAGAAGGAATCCCAGGCCCAGCAACAGCTCCTCACTTTCCAGCCGGGCATATCTTGCAGAGACTCTGTCCAGGTTCATCCTGATACTGCCCTGGGGGGCAGAGCTGGGGCTCCCGGCTGCCTGGGGGGCACGAGTGCCCAACGGGGCAGAGAGTACCTAGAAAAGCCACCAGAGGTAATTATTTCCTCTTGGGAGACTCCCCATCTCCTTCCAGCCAGAGCCCACAACAATTCTTACTCCCTCTAGGTGAGTGTGGTTGAGGGGATGGGGTAATGTGATTCATGGTGCTTCTGATGTGTGACTCTCCTAGCTCTGGCCCCATATACTTCAGCCCCACCAACACCTAGAGGGACACTCCAGCTGAAATCCAGCTCTGTGTGGAAGGTCCATGTAGGGATCTCCTGGTGGTCTCTTGTGGGAAGAAGAGAGATCTGTAGTGACAGGGCTGAGTGGGGTGAGGGACAGTGCTCTCCACAAATTGGGTGTTGAAACTGGGAACCTTACAAGTTACCCGAGGCAGCCTCAGGCTCCCAGGTGAGAACATCTGTCACCAACGATGTTCCCAGGGGTTTTAGTCCTATGAAATATTCTTCTTCAAATTGTAGCCTCTTTGGGCATGTAAGTTTGGGAAAGGCTATGTCAACTAAGTCCCCTGGAGACAACCTGTGCTCTTCATCATACAGAGCACTAGCAAACATTAGGAAACCTGTCCATGTTCATGATCTCAGTTTTCCACTGGCCTTGGATTCATGAAGGCGTGAGATGCAGGTTGCAAGGGAGCTAGTTTAGAAGAGAGACCACAGGAAGAGATGGAACAGGATCAGAAACCTGTACTCTTTAGGATGAAGAGTTGAAACTCTTTTTATTCTTTTATGTATGGACTTTTTTTTTTTTTTTCATTTATTTGACAGAGAGAAATCACAACTAGGCAGAGAGGCAGGCAGAGAGAGAGGAGGAAGCAGGCTCCCCGCGGCGCAGAGAGCCCAATGTGGGGCTCTATCCCAGGACCCTGGGATCATGACCTGAGCTGAAGGCAGAGGCTTTAACCCACTGAGCCACCCAGGTGCCCCTATGTATGGACTTTTTAAACTTCTGGGGATAGTTGATGCATTTTTTGGAGATGTGGTCCTAAATAGGTTATACTCTGGGTTGGGGCTTTGTCCACGCTAAGGCCAGATCTCCCAGGGAGGACGATGTGGGGGTATCCCTTCTAAGAGCTGCAGTATGAGAGGGAGCCTCCCTGTTTGGTGAGGAGCCCCTTCCCACTGAAATGCTATCAGGTTGTAGGCTTGGTGAGAGCAGGGCACTGGAATCTCTTGGCTCTCTACAGACAGTGCCTGACACACCGGTCTCAGTGACTGCTGGTTAGAAGACTGTCTTAGAATGGAGATCATAGGCCAAGTGGTCTGCAGGCTGGATCCACCTGCAGTGGAGCTTTGCTTGGCTTGCACAGAATTATAATCTTTTAAACTTAGTTGCCTGGATTTGCAGCTTTCCTTGAGCCCTGATGTGCACTGTGGTCTCTTCATGCATTTGCATTCACGGCTGGCCTGGGCCCTGCAGGTGTGATCGCTACTCCTAGGAGGGGTTCTTTCATGTCCTTCCAAATCTCTCTAATTGGTATTCTGGTGACAATTTGTGTGCATCTGCAAAGATTGTGTCCTGGCCAGATCCTTTTTTTCTATTCAGTGGCTGACCTTCCCTTGCACAGCACACTTGTTAAAGGTTCTCAGGGCTGGGCACGGTTCCTAGGAACCAGGGGTGACTTCCCGTGCTTTTCTTTGTTGCAGGAAAGAATGTCAGAATGCAACTGAGTAATGTAGTGATAGAGCCAACTTTCAATACATTCTGATAAAAAATAAAAAAAGGAATCTGCTTTAAACTTCTAGTATAATTACATGTATCTCAAAACTGATGTATAATTAAAAACTCTAAAACCAACCGTTCTTGGTTCTCAGCTGAGAACAGAGACCCCAGAAGACAGAAGTTGCCCCCTCTGCCAAGTGGATTTCTAATGCACCCTTGTCTTTGGAGTCCGAATTTCTACCCATTCTCTGCTGGACCCCGGGTAGCACATGATGGGGAAAACCCTTCCTGCCCCCTTATTATAGTTTCTTATACAGCTTTCCCTCCAAGGACGGGATTCTCCGTTTTGACTGATTTTTAAAAATGCTTCTTGTTTTTTCCTTTTCTCACCACTCATCCCATGCATCTCCCATCTCCCTTTATGTGCTTTGGGCTCATGAGGAGCTTTGCTAACGCTTGGTGTTTTCAGTCCCTTCCACGGCAGGTTCCAGGTCAAAAGGGCCCGCATCACTGCAGCTGGGCCTCAGGGGACTGAATACAGAGGGAGAGCCCACAAACATGTCTTCTTTCCAGGCCGGCCCACTGGGACTCCCATAGTAACCTACCCCTACCCAAATGTCAAGGATGTCCGCTCTTACCTGGACTGTGCCCAGAGACAGAGGCCCTGGGGCAGAACCAGCCTCCTTTGCATGGGGCCTCTGGGAAGCTCAGGCCAGCCCTGGAGCAGAACCAGCCTCCTGGGCATGGCTGGCAGTCCTCCTGAGATGTGGCCCCCGGGATGGGCAGGAGAGAGCCTGCAGATACACACTCCATAGCTACTCCCAGATGGAAACCCAAGGTGATGCCTCTCATACTGGAGAGCCGTGGCCCTGCTCTGCCTGCTTAGCCTCACAGAGCAGGGACTGAAGGGCTCCTCAGCCTCCTGGGCTGCCTCACCACGTGGTGGTCTGGGACCTGACCAAGCTGCCGTGCGTCTCACCCCCATCTTGGCTGCAAGGCCTCACTCATTTCTTGCAGTGCCTCTGCCATGCACGCCCTCCATGTTCGAGCACCCCCTCTCCCCAGAGAGCCTGGGCCCAAGCTCTGTGTCACCTCATTCATCATCCTACCCCCAAGCCCCAAGTGATGTGGATGCAGGATGGACATTGCTCTTTAAGTACAGTTTGGGGGTTTCTTCTCTGCCCTTCCTAAGATATCTTCCCAAGGCTGGACCTCTACTCCTTTCTCTTCTCAAGGGCCCAGAGCACACCCTGGCCCTGCTGGTGCCCCCCACCCCACATCGGCAACTTACCTGGAGGGCATGGAGTGGGTCTGGGACTGCCTTTGGGACAAAAGTGGCCTGGAGGACAGAGGTCTCCTGTGATTCCATCAGTGGGGTTGGGGACAGCCGCTGCTTGAATGCAGTGGAACCCTGCCCTGCAAGGCCCAGATACGGCCACCAGCCCAGGCAGGAGGCAGTAGGAGCCTGTAGGAGAGAGGGAAAGACAGGATCCCCAGTCATGGGGAGGGGAGAGATTGCAGCACTTCCCACCCCAGCCAGCAGATGTACATTGCTGTCTGTGGTCACCTGCCCTCCCTGGTCAGGGATGTTGGTGCCTATTATGGCTGGGGTGGAGGTCTGTCCCTATCCCCTTACCTGGATCACAGAGAGTGCAGTCTGACTGCTGGACACCCCCTCTCTGTGGCCTGTAGGTGCCTCGGGGGCAGGGGAACTGAGAAGCAAAGGATGTGGAGGCTGGGCAGTAATGGCCTGCAGGACACTCATTCCCCACCACGGAGGAGGTGTTTGACGGGCAGAAGAAACTACAGAAAAGACAAGTGGGGAGGGGGGGTTCACAGGGCTCTGTGGCCCCACCAGCATGGAGCGGGGCAGAGATGGCTGCCCAGCTTCACCTTTTATCATTGGCCTCAGGAGTTATTGATCTGCTGGGGACATAGCTCTGCTACAGCTCAAGGCCCCGGGGTGGGTGGAGGTGGGGGGAGGTGGGGGTACTTAAATGGCTTGAATTTGAGCAAAAGAGACTCAGGTTTGAAATTAGGAATGATAGCCAATAAAGAAATCAAGAAGCATGGCTAGAAGATGTGGGCAGTTCTACAGAGAACTTTTTTAAAAGTCACAGCAAAATCAGGTTGAAAGGGGTCTTCACGAGCATCTGGTCCAGGCACATCCTGTAGCAGGAAAGCACACCCTGCACGGCCGGACACGTGAGCCCCCAGGATGGCCTCTCAGCACTCACCCCTCAGGACAAGACTCACAGTGGCCCTGGGCGGCCAGCCTGTTGTAGGTGCCGGCTGGGCAAGGCCTGGGGGTAGCAGTGCCTGGGGGACAAAAGTGCCCTGAAAGGGAAGAAGGTCCGACAGGTCAGGTCCACAGGAAACACCACTTCCTGGTTCTCAGAGTGCTCCCAGCCTAAACCCTGTTCCTATAGGGCCAGGGGACCCTGGAGTCCAGTCTGAGTGGTGGCCTTGGGGCTCGCTCCCTTCCCACCTTCTCAGGCTCCTCCTCAGACCAGCCCCCAGAGGTACCTGCAGGGCAAGGGCCACTGGTCCCTTCTCCTAGGGAGCCGTTGGGAACGAGGGCCCCGTGGCGGCAGAAGAAGCCTGTGCTGCAGGGCCCAGAAGGGCTGGTGAGACCTGCTGAGCTGCAGTAGTGGCCAGGCGGGCACGGGGAGCAGGCAGCCTGCAGGAGATGCCCCCATTAAGACGCCAACCCCCAGCTCTATCCGGGGCAGGGAAGCAGCGACTGCATCAGGAGACCTGAAAGGGACCTCAGGTCCCAGAACAGCTTGTCCTGGTTCACCTTCCTACATCCACAGCACCCCTGATGGCCACTCGCTCCCCTCTCCTTGCACATTCTCTTGGGGGGTGGGGCACAAATGCTTAATGCTCCAAAGTACTCCATCAGCAGCTTGTTCTGCTTGTTTTCTGTTTTTCCTCTCTAGCTCCGTGTCCTTTCATAGTTTGACCAGTCACACCAGGGGAAGCCTATCCTTCGATCTACCTCCAGCGAAGCCCTTTCTGCTCATTTGAGTGTGGAGGACCAAGCACTTCAGAGCGCTGGGGTTTTTGGGGCTTATGACAAGTCAGGAATATTCTTTCACAATAGGAGGGCCTCTGAATAGTGAACTGCCAACCGTGATTTGGAGGTGCTTGTGAATAGAACCAGATATTAAAGTTGCTTTTAGAATCTGGCAATTCAAATAGAATTTTGTGCATCCTCTGGCGGCCCTTTATGAATCATATATTAATGTGTATTATAAAGTAATGTCTCAGGTCATTCCTTTGCTCAAACCCTGCTTTGGCCTCTATCTTACTCAGGTCCTCAAGGGGAGCCCAAGGTGCTGCATGGCTGGCTCCTCCCTCTCTCTCCAACCTCCCTCCAGCCCATCCTCCCTGAGCACCCTCCTTGTGCTCCCGGCAACCCCCAACATGCACAGGCCACACGGGGTGGGGGAGGCAGTTGCTGCTTCCTTTGTTTCCAAAGTCAGCGTGTGCAGTCATACGCATAGTCCACAGGCAGGTACTGGGAGCGGCTATGTGCCGGGCACTATTCTGACACAGAGTAGGGAACAAAAGACAAAACTAGTGCTTATATTTTAGTGGGGAATACAGAAAATAAACAAGGCCAGTAAAAAAATGCTATAGTAGACTATGATATGTGCTAAGGAGGGCCAAGGAAGATCTCCCTGGGAAAGTGACTACAGTCCCCCAGGAAGGAGAAGCTAGCCAGGTGACCCTGTTCTCCAATCCCCGTTTGACCTCAAGGGCAGTATGGCTTGGCTAGATCCAGACAGGGCCCATACCCAGCCTCCTCCTGGGCTGGGGTCTCCCTACCTCTGAGCTGAGCTTGGTGTGTATGCTGAAGGTGCCAGGTGGACAGGGCTGGGGCACGGCTGAACCCCTGGGACAGTAGTGTCCTTGAGGACATGGGCCAGCCTCCTCTGGAACCAAGAAATGTATGGTGAGTAGCGGGTATTCTGAAGAACTCCCTCCATATCCCTGATACAGTCTCTGGGCCCCGGAATTGGGCTATGAGTCTCTTTTGCAGGTCACACCCTCTGCACCTGGCTATTCCAGCAGAGCCCTGTGTTGCTGTTACAGAAGGGAAGAGATAGGGGAAACTGTTCATGGCATGGGGTGGTGGCATCTGGAAGGGAGGCAGGGCACCTGAGGGAGGCAGGGCCTCTCTGGAAGTCTCAAGTGCCAAGGTCTAGGGGATGGGCAGAGAGCGTTTGAGACTGAGGCAAGGTTTCTATCACCATCCCAGCTCTTTCTGTAGAAGCCTTTGTAGATCTTCCCATGCTGGTTGGTATTTTATTTTATTTTTAAAAGATTTTATTTATTTATTTGACAGACAGAAATCACAAGTAGGCAGAGAGGCAGGCAGAGAGGTAGAGAGGAGGAAGCAGTCTGCCCACCAAGCAGAGAGCCCAATGAGGGGGCTCGATCGCAGGACCCTGAGATCATGACCCAAGCCGAAGGCAGAGGCTTTAACCCACTGAGCCATCCAGGCGCCCCAGTATTTTAACATTTTTTCTAGTTTCTGGAGATGCCTAGCTATGCCTTCTCTCCTCTCCCTCCACCTACACGGGCCCTGTTCCAAGAGGCCTGCCACCAGGGCTGCTTGGTGTCTGAAGATGGGAACCAGCCAAATCTGGGCTATTGTAGAGGAGGCTATAGTAGCTGGCAGGCCATGAGCTGGAGGGATGAGCTGTGCATTAGACAGTGACCTCCCCAGTGTCTGGGCCTCCCAGAGGACGGTATGACTCTCAGGGCCTGAGGGCAGCTGCAGAGTGGCAGAGAGCTGAACTGGGGTCAGTGGGCCTGGGCGCTCAAATTAGCTACTGACTGCGTGTCCTTAGGCAAAGCACACTCTCTTCCTGAGCCTCAGTTTCCCTTCTGATAGAAACAAGCATTGTACTAGATCATGCCCTGTGGTCCCTGGATTCCAAAACGACTTGAGCCCCAGAAGATAAAAACCACTGGAATGAACCCTCAGCTATACAATGAGAACCATTTGGGAGAGCTAACATATTGACCATACCTGGGCTGAGCCTCCCCCTCGACACTCTGATCTGGTGGCCTGGCCCTCCCACCACCCCCATATCAGTCAGTATGTGCCAGGTAACTAAAAAGCATGGCTCAGCTGAAGAGGACTTTTCAATGACCCCTAAGGTGAGCTTTCTCAGGTCTGCTTTGGTGTTGGCCCTCAGTCTGGCCTGTGCGGGACACAGGAGTTCTTGGGCTGTCCTGCCGTGGAGGAATAGTAGGTACTGGAGATAAATGCCAAAGTACTGTGCATGCTGGGGACCAGTGTCCTGCTCTCGCATGAATGAGAGCCCAGGAACACAGATGGCCCAGGTTGGGTACCCCAATTCTCTTGGACAGAATAGACTCATTGGTCTCTCTGGTTGACAGAGTGGATGGAGGGATCTGAATCTGTCCCCGACCTCCTGGCTGGTGGGCTTAGGAAAGGAAACAGGGGATCAGTGTCCAGCAGGGAGGGCCTGGTACCTTCAGTGCCGGCCTCTGGATTGGGCCGGGTGGACCCTCTGGAGCAGAAGAAACCTTCCCAGCACTGTCCGCCGGCTTCTGTAGCATTGGCCCTGGGGCAGAACCTGCCTCCGTCACAGGCTTGACATCCTGGCAGGCTACTCAGTCCCAGCACGGGGCCATAGGTGCCTGGAGGGCAAGGCTGCCAGTCAAACCCTGTCCCTTCAGGGCAGTAGAAACCTGTGCAGGGATCAGGGCTGAGATTAGAGTCTGAGGAAGCAGGGGTTGGGGAGAAAAGTGGCAGAGGGCAGGCTCTGGGCGCTGGGTTAGAGTCCAGCATGGAGGCCTGCCATCTCTGCTGTGGGGCTCCTGCCCAGGAAGTAGAAATGCTCTGTGAATCCAGAAGTTACCACCTTATTATCAGAATAGTTAGCTCGGGCCTTAAGATAACAGGCATGATAACTGCTCTGTCCACTCCTCCCTTTTGCTTTGGACCCTTTGCTTAGTGAGCCATGCTTTTGGCAGGAAACTGACCTCTTGGGCACAGCTGTGGCCTCAACCCCGGAACACAGTAGTGGCCTCTGGGACAGATGTAACATTTTGCTGTGTGGGTGCCAGAGGCATAGGAGCCAGGAGGACACGGAGAGGGGTCAGCCATTTCCAGAGGACAGAAGTGCCCAGAGGGACAGGATCTCCCGGAGAGCCCCTCCTTGGGGGTGGTAGCGGCAGTTCCACTAGTGCAGGAAATGCTGGAAAAACGGGGCCAAACAAAAGGGGGCCTCGGTCAAGGGGAGTTGCCGAGAGGCATACAGCCACAGGCAGTGAATGGTCCTTAAGCATAGTCCTTGGACAATTCCGAGCCCGCTCCTTCCTGAATCCTGGCATGACTTAACCTCCACAAGTCTGCAAGTGGCCCACAGGCCCTGCAGGTCAGTGGGGGTCGCCCCTTCCTGATTTTGGTATTTCTTCCCCTTGTTCTCTGGATTGGTCTGGATCCTGGAATGGAACCAAATCCTCACTCTGTAGACACTGTTCCCTCAACTCCATGTGGCTGTGTTTGCCCACCCTGGGTAGCAGGGTGCCGGCCAGACTGGCATGGGGCCACCAGAGCAGAGTCTCCCTCCAGAGCAATCTTGACATCCTTCTGGGGTTCTGTTCCCTTCCTCAGACCAGGTACCAGGTGGGCATTGGGTGGGGACAGGAGCTCCTGCAGAAGTCAAAGCAACAGAGGAAAGAGGCTCCAGGGGGAGACATTGAACTGAATCAGGCTCCCATCCGTTGGATTTTTCCCTCTGGGCAGACCACGGAAATGCTTCCCCCTCTCAGCATCCAGAGGCCAGGGACAATTCAGCTTGGAGTCCTGGAATCAACTTCACTGAATGAAAGGAGGACACTTGCCATTCTGCAAGGGAGTACCCAAGTGGAGGAGGAATAACAAGGCCCTGAAAGCATCCTCAGGGCAAAGGAGGAAGGTCAGTACTTCAAGTGAGGCTTCCTGAGTTCCAGCTTGGGGGAGGGTTCTTGGGAGGGGAAGAGACTATTGAACAGAGTGGGGAGGGCATGTGGGGAGAAGGGTCCTGTGCTCGGCCCTGCACAACTTAGCACTGTCCTCCATTTAGGGCTATGGCTTGTGTGCTGGGAGAATGGCTTAAAACCCGTAGAGACCAGCCTTTGACAGTAGAGAGCTGGAAGGGACTTGATGTCCTTCTGCCCTGTCATGGTTGGAGTGGTCCCAGAGGCAGTGAAGTACCCTCAAGGCAGTAGTGCCCAGCAGGGCAGAGGAGACCTTGTGCCCCATCAGTGGGGTCCTTGCTGGTGGCTCCTGCCTTACACCAGTGTCCTGCAGCACAGTCTCCTAGGAGAGAGGACACCTTGTCAGCCCTGTCCACTGCATCCCTTGGGGAGAACACAGCACAAGGCACAGGGCTGCTCAAGCTGTCCCCACACCCTGTCCCCACACCCTGTCCCACTATGGCCATAGACTGCAGGAGTTCCTGACCCAAAACCAGCCTGAGCAGCCCGGGTCCTGGGACAAGCAGGATCCTGAATCTCCTCCAGGTGTAGTTAGTACCAAGTTTCCAGGTCAAAGAGGCTGTGAGATCTGGGCAAGTCCGAGGTTTGCCCCACTCAGAGACTGCCAACCGCCAGGCCTGGATTTTCCTTATGGATCAAACATTTCCAGCCATTTCACAGGGAAGCCACCCAACACCCAAGAAAGTGACACCCTCCTTTTTCTCCCTACCCAAATCAGCTAACAGGGGGTGGGGAGTTGGGGGCAGAGATGCTAAAGACCCTGTACAAGGGCCCCTGCCCACGGTGTTGGTGGGGACTCAGTGCTGACATGGGCAGCTGGGGCATGGTTCTACTTTGAGACATGCGTACCTTGATGAAGGGACTCCCAATTCGTGGTGATGTCAGATCACCTGGAAAGCTCTTTAAAACTAGACACCGAGGCCCCATCTCGCACCTCCTGACTTTCTGGGGTGGGGTGGGGGAACAAAGTGTTCCTGATGGAAGGGGTCTTGGGAAGGTAAGGGAATCTTTGTCCAACAAATCCTGCTGCTCTGTCCCCATTTTTACCTGTGATTCAGGTCCATGTAGTTTCTCCCCAGTGCATCTCCTCCTCAGCCTGCTCTGACCCGCCAGTCAGGCCCACCCACCGCCTGACGTTTTCTGCCCTCCAGGACATACCTGTTGGTGCCATGAGCCCTGCCAGCGCACAGAATTTCCCAGCGGGACACAGCTGGCATTCAGTGATGCTTCTTAGTCCCCTCCGAGGGCCATAAGTACCCACTGGGCACCTGTGGAGTGTGGCCACGGCTGTGCCCAGGGGACAAAAATAGCCTTGAGGACAAGGATACAGGCTGAAGTCTTGGATGGGCCCAGCACTCGAGTCGCAGTAATAACCTGGCCAGGAGTGAGGGACACTCAGGAGAACTAATCCCTCCATGGAGGCAGTTGGTCATAGCAGGTCTCCTGCCTCAAGGACCGTGCCGTGAAGCTCAGAACCCAGACAGCTGCCCTTGTGGAGCTCTCCCTCCTGGCCTTGTCCCCTTTGCTGGCACCTGAACATCTTTACTGCCTCTCACCTGCTGGGCACTGCCCGCTGGGGGCCTGGAGACCAGCCTCCTTGCAGTAGAAGCTTCGTGGGCAGACCTGGCACGCAGAGGGCATGGTCTGCTCTGGAAGGCTGGAGAAGGTGCCCGCAGGACATGGTGTTGGCCTGTGTGATGCTGCGGCTGAGGACACAGGGAGGCAGCATGGCCTGGCTAAGGGACACCACAGGTCCAGGGAGTAGGATCTCAAGGCCGCAGGTGTGGGCCCAGCCTCCTAGATGGGGCAGGGCCCACCGTGGTGTTGACTGTAAGATCTGCCTCTGCCAGATCCCCGAAGCCCCGCTCCCTTGCCCCTCAATGGCACACAGGGAACCTGCCCTTCACTTGTAGCCGGAATTACCTCATCAGGGCTCCATACATACCACCGACAGCTCATGAGAATCCTGGTGTGATATGGCCACCGACTTCTGTTCATACCAAACAATTCGAACCCCAGCAAACACCCCAAGTGCGTGTTAACCGTGCCCCTCTGCAGTACCCCTTGGCTGTGGGCTGGACCATGCATGGCACATCTTTTCCCTCTGGCCTCTTCCCAAGTGCCCCAGGGTCCAGATGAAAACTGAGGAATGTGATCAGTGTGATCTCTTAGCAGACCTCTGGGCGGGGCTCAGGCTGAGAGTGGGGCCCCTGGAGACACTCACGGCAGAAGGTTCCTGGGGAGCAGGGGGCCCCTGTCAGCCCGTCCTCTGGAGCTGGGGACACTGCTCCTTCAGCACAGAAGTAGCCAGCCTGGCAGGGCCCGCTGGGAGTGGACAGTCCTGGAGGTAAGAGGGGGTGCTGGGCTGGGGCTGAGTAGACTCGTCATGCAGACAGACGAGGTTCCTCGTGCAGTGTGAGGCCCAGAGGACTGAGAGTCACAGCAGTGGCTGAGCCTATGTGGAGTGCTCCATCTCCTTCCCTTCTCTACCCAGCCTCATGGTACAGGTACTACTCTCAGCCCACAGAGGGCCCGAGGCGTTACCAATAGTAGCAAAGCTGAGATCTGTGCATAGGCTGGGGTCTTGGCCTCACTGTGTTCTACCATCTGAGGGGGGTTGAAAGCTGGGGCGGGAAGAGTCTGGTTCACATCTGGGTCCCCAGTGACCAATAGCACTGAGTCACAGTAGGTGCTCAGGAAGCCACTCAGACATGGAGACCAGTGAAAGGGCACGAGCGAGGGGCCACCACGCCCCTCCTTCTGAAGAGAGACCTGTCCTTCCCATGCTATTCTGCGATGACCCACCTGTGCTCCCTCAGCCATGACAGCAGCAAGTTTATGTCAGTACAGACTGGCCTGTGAGCATGCCAAGCCCACCATCCCATTAGGCAGGTGCAGGCATCTGTTCTCATTTACAGAGGGATAGAGGGGTTCATGTCTGCACTCACAAGGCTGGGGAGAGGGTTGGGGTTCCCACCAGTTCTCTCACCATCTCCAAGCCTGGGTCATAGTGCAGCGGCCAGAGAGGTCTCCAGGATTCTTACCAGAGGTGGCACAGAAAGAGCCCGGTGGGCAGGGTATGGGTTCTGGGGTACCCTCGGGGCAGAAGGATCCAGATGGGCACTTCCCCCCTGTAGCCGTGGCTGGGCACAGGCAATTGGTGCTGGTGTAGTTGTCTAAGTCGAAGGGGCGGGAGGTCCAGGCTGCTGACACGCAGAACCAGCCTGGGGTGGAGACAAGCACAGAAAGGGTAGGCTGCGGGGTAGGAGGGTTCATAGTGACCAGGCTGGCAGGGTAGGGGTGGGTTTCAAAGGCTGAACTCACCCAGACTGCAGGCCTATCCCTCCCAGTAGCTGTTCCAGGAGATAGTCTGGGTCACCCCAGGTCCAGGTTCAGAAGTAGGAAGCACAAGGGTAGGTGGGAGCTTCTTAGGGTGTTTTGGGAAACGCACCTGCATCACAGGGCCCAGAGGCCTTGGTCATGTTCTCTTGCCCACAGTAGTGGCCTGGGGGACAAGGCAGACAGCTGTCCAGGCTCTGGGTCAGTGGGTCTGGGTTGTAGTAGCCCCGAGGGCAGGGGAACTGTGTGGCGTATTTGGTGCCTAAAAAGCAAAGTTCAGAGGAGGGAGTCCAACTGTCCCAAGACTGGGGAGGGAGGCCCTACTGCTTGACGCTCCTGGGGCTCCTTAGCAGGGCCTGTTTTGGCAAACTCCTGGCCTGAGCCACAGGAGCCCCTCCCTCACCAGCTGCTTATATCAGGCTTCCCAGGCTGTGTGTTCCCAGGCCCAGGGTCCACAAAGCCATAGACTATGCAGGACGCTTCTTCTTGATGGTCAACTCTATTGAAAAGCATGTGGCCCCAAATTTGTAGGATCAGTAATTTTAAATCTTTATTTTTTAGCCAACAGATTATGTTATGGAACAGAAAGTAAAACTCTCATAATTTTAAAGGTAAAGCTAAAGACATGAAATTTGCTGCTCAAGACCAGCTGCTTTGGGCTCAGCCACAGTGAAGGATCCAGTCCTTCCCTGGGCCTTTGGGACAGATCGTGGGAATGTCTCAGAAGCAGAGTGATTACATATGTGTGATCCTTAGTTGCTGTTGTTTCCCCGAGCAGCAAGACCCAAGCCCTGTCTCAGCCCTGGGCACCTGTACCAGCCCCCTGCTACTGGCCTTGCCTCTTCGAGCTGTGGCCCAGGCACTCACCTCTGGGGCAGTAGAAGCCGGCGGGGCAGGGGTGCCCGCTGTAGGTGGTGATGTTCTCAGGGCAGTAGTAGCCGGCAGGACAGGGGAAGCAGGAGGCTTGGCCGGTCAGGTTGCTATAGGAGCCAGCAGGGCAAGGCTGAGGGTGGCCAGTTCCACTGGGGCAGAAGTGGCCTCGGGGACAGGGCCCCCCCCAGATGTGAATGACCTGAGAAAAGGAAGGAAGCTGAGTGAGGAGTGCAGGCCTGGTCACTACTGAGTACTGGAGCCTGGGGCGACTTGGGCACTGCCTCTGGGGCCAAACGTGGACTTGGGCTTGGGGCAGAGGTTCCAGGGTTTTAGAAAGAAAGAACGTTGAGAAATAATACTTGTACAGCATCTTCCATATTGAAGAGCATGCAGTTAATACATATGTTATATTACTGGAGCCTCGAAAATCCCTCTTTCATAGGTGCGCAGGACTAATGATCCGGTTTTACTGGGGATGGTGTCCTAGCATGGTGATTGCTGTGTGTGACTGACATCTCTCTGTGCTTTGCCCATTTTTGGACAAAAATCTTTTGTTTTTTTCTTTTGAGGATACACAATGCGATTGTTTATTTTCTAATAAAATGGATTTAGAAAGCATTGATTTCATGTGTAGTTGTAATAAACCAGGATGGTTGGTTCTCTTTTTAGTGAATTATCCTGGCTGAGCAGCCCCTGTGCCTCCTATAATCCCCGCCAAGTCCCTGCTCTCTTACTGCCCACCCAACTCCCCTGAACCTAACCCTCCATCCAGGAGCTGGATTTTTGCCTCAGATGGAAGTTCTTGAGAAGAGGGAGTTTAAGGGCCCTGGCTCAGGTGCAATGGCCCTTACCAAAGCTGCAGCTCAGTGCAGTGTGCATGCTGCCCTCCCCCTTCAGATGTCCCCAGGGAATAGAGAGCATCCTCTGAGAACATGGGTGGAGAGAGTCTTCCCTGGGAGCTCATCTTGTACCCTCCCCACAAGGTGTTGTCTCCAGCCCCCATGAGAGATGAGGACCACACTCAGCTCACCTCTTGGTGCCCCACAGGCTACGATACTGGAACCTGCTGGCTGGTCTCCAGAAGCCCCCAGGTTTCCCTGCTCACATCCCTGAAAATCTATGACGTTTCCATCTTTGGGTCAGTGGGGTTCTGACTGAGGAGGGTGTGTGGGACTGAGGTGGGCTTGGAAACACAGACAAAAGCCCCATGGCCACAGTCAGAGGTAGTGAGCCAACTGTGGGAAATGCCACTGCAGGCACAAGGACAGGAAGCCAGCATGTCCAGGAATAGTGGTCAGACCTTGAAACACTCTGGCAGAGGATCGTTTCCAGGCCCTGTTTGCTCACACCCTCCCCCTCTGACCTTAAACTGCCCCACAACCAGTCATTTCTCATAATCAGAGTGCCCATCTACCTCTGGCATCGGGCCAGTGCAGGGCCCATGTCCGTCCTGAGAGACTCCGTACCTGCTGGGATTGGGGAGGAGGCTCTTTCCAGACAGAAGTAGCCAGGGGAACAGGGTCCAGAGGGAGCAGTGAGTCCAGATGCACCACAGAAATGGCCAGGGGGGCAGGACAGGCACTCTGATGCCATGGAGAGAAGCATCCTGGGAGGACAGAGAGAAACCTGGGCATCAGTGGGACCTGGAGGAGCATGCTGGCAAGGGACATGGATTTCTGGGGCTGCTTTGCATCTCCTTCTTCAGGTTCCCTGGGATTCTCCCTGCCTCCACGGCACAGTCTGACAGATGCCTAAAGGAGAGTGTGACAGGTCTCTCTCTTTCTTCCCCTGCCACTCCCCAACATAGGCACCTGGGTACAGTTGTCCTTTTCCATCTTTTTTTTTTTTTAAAAGCTTTGATTTTTTAGAGAGAGAGAGCAAGTGAGATAAAGAGAGCACAAGCGGGGGGAGGGGCAGAGGGAGAGAGAGAAGGAGACTCCCTGCTGAGAAGGGAACCCAAGGGCCTCGATCTCAGGATTCTGAGATCATTACCTGAGCCGAAGTCAAATGCTTAATCAGCTGAGCCACCCAGGTGCCCCGTCCTTTCCCATCTTAATCCCAATTCAAACTCAGGCTGTCCTGGGCCACAGACTTTTGGTCTGGCAACAATAGGCAGAACATCCAATAGCCCTTCAGTCACCGGCCCCACAGCTGTCCCCTTGCTCAGGGTACCTTCTCTTGGGGGCTGGGAGGTTCCTAAAGGTGGGGAGGTGGGGCTCTACTCTCAAATGAGACTCAGCCAGGTGCACAGGATTCTCAATAGCTTTGCTTTCTTAGGCATGAATGTTCTCAAGCTCCCAGCAGCCCATGTTACCTGCCCTCATTCTGGCCAGCAACGTCTCTGTCCCTCCTCTGCTGGTCACAGGCCAGGTGGGAGTCCTGCTCTGTAAGGCCTTATGCTCCTATGTGGTGGAGAGATGCTGCTAGGGAGATGGTCAGTGTAGAAGGAAGACCAGGAGGAAGACAGCTCTGTGCTCACCCCATGGGCTTAGAGACAGTGGCACTCACCGATCTGAGAAGGTGCCCACAGGGCAGGGCAGGGGCACCCCTGTGCCCACTGGACAGAAGTGGCCTGGAGGACAGGGCCCCCCTGCTATGGCGTGGATGCATCTCTCCCGGCGGGTGATTTCGTCCCCTGCCCAAAGTCAGAAGTGGGCGAGATCACAAAGCAGCTCCTCCCCAGCCCAAAGCCACTCACTCAGCGGTCCCCACGTTGCCCACCCTCTGAAGAGAACAGTTCCTGAAATAAAGCCGTAGAGATTAAAAGCTAGAGTGTCATCACCCCTGACTGCTCAGGCAGCTCAAGGCCAGGGTTCTGTCCAGTCCTGGCTCCCTGCTGGGGCAGTGGGTGGAGTCTCAGGTGTGGGGCTGGGATCCTGAGATGTGACTCCTTCCAAATGAATCGGAAGTTATCTAGGCGGACCCCAAGTTGGAGAGAAAGTACAGGGGTGCCAGCATTTGTCTATCCTGGAAAAAGGTGGGCACAGGACAGAATGAGAAAACTGGGGGCTTCATATCTAGCTTGAGAAGGAGAGCCTAGGTCATTGAACACAGGCCTCTGTCACATTTGTTTTGGAAACCTGTTCCCAGCTTGGTCTAGTTTGTCACTTCTATTTGTACCATTATGTCCCCTTAAGGTTAGCTCACAGAGCACATAAAATGCTAAAGATAAACTCTAAGAAGAAGAGGGCTCTCGTGCAGGAGGAGAAGAGAAAAGAAATTATAGTGTGTGATCCCATTTTTGTAACTGCCTGTAAACGGGCAGATTTGCCTAAGGAAACGTGTGTGTTTGTGCCTGTGTACGTGGGTGTGAGCGCAGGGAGCGTGGAGTGCTGCACAGCTTCATGTCATACTTCCGAAACAGGTAGCCTCCGGTGGGGAGAAAGGCAGTGTAGGAGTTTTAAACGTCCGCGTTCTTAGAGCTTGCGTGAGAGTTGTCTCCACAACCCTAAGGATACTGATGTAACAAGGGGAGGATGAACAGTGTACTTTGATGGGCCTTCTTGGGACAAAGGAGCGCTGGGGCTGGGTGGTTCTGTCAGCCTCTGGACCCCGTGATCTCATCCCTGGGTCACCCCTGGATCCACAGGTGCGGTAGAGGTGCTAGGCTGGTGCTCGTCCCACAGCGCAGTCCTAGAGCGCCGCCATGGCCTGGAGAACCCTCGCAGGTGATGCCACCGTCATGATGACAGAGCCTTGGGAGACATCAGGCTGCAGCAGGCCTTGGATGGGTCACTCCACCAGCCAGGCCCAATCTCATCATTGGAAGAAGGACATGGAGGGAGTCCTGTTCCCTGAGGCTCCTCCAGCCTGGAGGTTCCATGACTTGTGATTTATGGTTGTCCTTCTTTAGCTCCACACTTAATTCACCCTGCCCAGAAGGTCTCCTGATTCTGCCCCCGGGACATGAATATAGCCAGAGACTGTGCACCGCAGACACTGCAATACCCCACCCTCTGAAGAGGGTGTCAGATGGAGGCCCTGCTCTGCCTGCCCTGCAGGATGCCCAGTCCCATCCTGTCGCTTCTGTGCCAAAGACATGAGTGTTACCGACTGTACGTCCTCACTTACCCAGGCCATGCTAAGCCCCTTGTCTCCTTCATAGAATCTGCTCTCCTGGGTTCTGGCCACTTCTTAGCCTCAGTCAAGGTAAACATTCATTTACTGTCCTTCCCATGCTCTGTCTTATTTAATTTTTACCTCAGTCTTACAAATTTCTACACTCCGTACTCCTATCAGGCACACGAAGAACCTGAGTTAAGTGATTTCCCACCCACAGCAAGGAGTGGTGCACTGGGCTGCACAGCCCAAAGTCCCTGTTCGTGACCACTATTCACAGGGCCTCCTGTACTGCAGGCCACAAGGGAGAGATTTCCAGTGACGTGTTGCTCCTCAGGCCCCAAAACACAGCTTTTACCTGTCTCACCAGGAGACACCCCAACTGCCCCCTTCTGTCTCCTCACCTACAAAAAACATGGCCAGTCCTGCCATGGACTGGGCATGACCTGGGGGCAGGGCAAGGGGAAGTGGCCAATGCCCTGGTCAGTAAGGACCAGGGGAGCAGGTCCTCTCCTGGTGGTACTCTTGGCCTGGAAATTAAAGTCACTGTGTTATCTTGTGGCCCTGCCTGCCTATGCCATAGATGGTTCCTGAGCCAACCAAATACCTGATCTGTTGCTGTGCTGCCCATCCGGCTGAGGTGAGGCCTCCAGGGAGCCTTCAGGGCAGATGTGGCCCACAGGGCCAAGGTCTCCCCATGGGCCACTGAGAGGTCTTGGCATCCATGCCCTTCCTGGGCAGTAATATCCTGGAAGCAGAGAAAGCACACAGTCTGGTCTCTTTTACAGTGCTGGAACCCAGCTTCTTGCCTTCGCATCCATGAGGGTCCTGCCCGACTAACAATGGCTTTGATGGGATCAGGCCCTGTGGATGTCCCTGATGAGCTATGAATTTAGGTCTCTTTGAATGAACAGCTGAGGTAGGTGGCAAGATAGCAGAGCAGAGTGCCTACCTCTCATCTGTCTGGGCCTAAACTTTACTCCCCAGTGAGCCCATGGACATTCTGTTGTACATGGAGCCCCACAACCTGGAGGCCCTTGGGGGGAAGTCATATCACAGAGGCGATAGGCCTTCTTAATGACTATCTCCAGGCCTTTCTTGGCTAATCGGGCAGGAGTCTCTTCCTTAGCCTCTGGAATATTACTGCCCTCCCTCAGACATGACCCTTCTTCTCTTTCTCCTTCCCCCTCATCTAGGCCTCAGGGGCTGGGACAATCTAAAAGTCTTGTGCATTCCCACCACATTTGGAAGCCCCACTTAGTAGCTTCCAGCCTGCCTCCCTCCTATTTTGGCCAATCCCAGCCTCAATGACCTGGACACACTTCCCCTAGGCTCTCTCTAACATGTCTCTGCCTCAGGAGCCAAGGGCCCTAGGGCCAGAGCCCAGGTGGCAGGCCTGACTACCCTCTGCTTGGTTCTCCTCCTTCCAGGCCACTGAGGGAGAGGTGAACACCCTCACCTGGTGCACATGGGCCCGTGGGGACAGCCTGGCCTGCTGCAGCACAGAAGAGCCCAGGCGGGCAGGGAAGACACCAGCTCAGGTCCTGTGCCCCTCTCTCTACATTCCAGGTGCCAACTGGGCAGGGCCTCTGCCTGGCGTCCTTGGTGCCAAGGGGGCAGAAATGGCCAGCAGGGCAGAGGTCACCAAAGGGGAGGCCCTCCTGGAGGAAGAGGGTCCCGTTGTAGCTTTAAAGTTGAGAACAAGGGGGTCCTCTCCCCTGGGCTCCCTCCTAGTGCTTCTGAACCCCTCTCCGAGGAAGCCTCCTCGCTCAGCCGGCCACTCCACTCAGTTGCATACAGCAACCTGCACTTACCCCTCCCTCCAGGAAGTGCTTTCAGAAAAACGAAACAAATTTTAATGTTAAATAGCCTCAATCATCCCACTTCTCTGCTTGTTTGCGGGGAAAGTGCTGCTACACAGCTTGCCTTGTCTGTCTTCTGGCTCTATCATCTCTCAGTCCTCGGTGTGTCCGCAGCGTACCTACTTGTCCTTGTTCGTGGTTACCTGGTATCCCGTGGGGCTGCTGTGCCATGTCTGTGCTCAGGTATTTCCTCTGTGTTTTGTTTTTGCTATTAAAATGTGTGGTGTTTTACACATCTCTAACATTGTTAAATACATGACGCTTTTTTCCTTTCAGGTTCTTTCCCATGTGGAGGCTGTGGGGTCAAAGGTCGTGAACTGCCTTGAGACCCTTGTTACATGCCTTGCGATAGTTGCCCAGCAGCCTGGCCCCAGGTGCAGCCCACGGAAGTGGACTCTATCCTGTAACAGTGCCTTTTTAGGGCAGGTGTGTTGACTTTTGATGACTAACAGATACACATTGTACAGAAATGGCTTTGCTTCGTGTGTTTTAATTATCAGCCCTGCTGTGCCTTTCCCTAGCTCATGACTTACTTGTATTTGGTGCCTTTTGAGGTGGAAGCCAAAAATGACATTACATACTTTTGCCCTTTCTAATTTTATAGGCTGTGTTAGTGGTTGTGGTTCTTCCAACTTTGTTTCTGCAGTGGTTCCTGAGGGTACTGTCACCCATCTTCCTGAGGGTACTGTCACCCCACTAGGCAGTAGGCCCTAAAGGTAGATGCTGGTGTCCCCCGACTCTGGCCCAGGCCTTTGAGCTTAGGCCAGTCTTGCCTCTGTGAGGCCCAGGAGGGTCTGCACTCACCGGAGAGGAGGTGTTGGAACCAGGCCCACAGTGATGCCCAGGACTGCAGAGCCCCTGGGGCTTGGCCAGGCCTGTTTGACCACAGAAGGTCCCAGGGGGGCATAGCTGGCAGTCTTCCACACGGACCGCCCCTGGGGCCTCTCGGAAAGTGCCCTGGGCAGAGAGAAGGATGCTACTGAGGTCAAGAGCCTGAAGGAGATGGCCTACTTAAAGAACTGAGCCTCTGAGACACTCTTAAGAATGAGTGGGATTTAGTTTTTGATAGACCAAAGTGTTTGATGGCAAGACATCCACCCAGGGAAGAATGTTGGAAATTCCCAGCAAATTTTGATAGGCAGGAAGAGAAAATAGAGGACACCAGGTCCTTTGAAGAGGTGTGTGTATCTTGGGGAGAGGAAGCCATGGCTGCAGTAGGGAGTGGGGTAATTGGAGGCTGGAGGCTGGAGAGCAAATGCTGTCTCCCCCCCCCACCCCCACCCCTGCTGGGAGCTCTACCTGAGCCTCAGTTTCCTAGCTCTGCAGCTTCTCCCTACTTCTTCCTGTGTTGTACCCCATCCCCCAAACAAGCCTGGGTTGCTTTGTCCTGTGTGACCTCTGGTCTAGTACCACTATCAGAACCCAGCCTCAAGAAAGGGAGTAGTCCAGTGCTCCTCATTTGCATGGGGCAGGAGGCACAGGGGTGACATATGGGCATGTCACAGTGAAGGAGTGTCCTCCATCCCAACCAGGCAGGGCTGGGGTACAGGGCTGATGGCTCCAGAGCCTGGCAGGCAAAAGTGAAGAGATGCCAGGAGGGTTGAGGGGAGCTTCTCACCATGGGACAGGGGATGGACAGCAGGCCCCCAGCTGGGCAGTAGTGCCCAGGTGGACATGCTGTGGGACTGGCCAGCTTTGTCTGGTTGCATAGCTTTCCTTCTGGACACTCCTGGCACCAGAGACGGCCTGGACCCTGCAAGGAGAATTGGCAATAGGCAATAAGGTTGGTTTCTTTCCATGCCTCTAACCCTTGGGCCAGGCCTGGCAACAGAGCAGGCACTCAGAATACATGTAGAATTGAATTGGGACTGCTGCTGCCTGGGACTCCAGGCTCTGTGTGTGCCTCTCTTTCTGAGGAGGTCAGGGCACGGGAGGCGTTCAGAGCCAGGAAGATGCCAGTAAGATGGAGGTGCTCTCTGAGCATCTGCCTCAGTCTCCAGGTCATCAGTGCCTGGAGGAAGGGAACCAGGGACAGAGGCTGCACTGGCCATCTTCCCCAGCCATCTTCCCACCTCCCTGACCTTAGGGTCCTCCCACTTCTGGGCCCTCCAAGGGATGGAGTCTGTTCTGGGAACACTTACAGAGAAGCTGCCAGCACCACACGGCAGTGGAATGGCAGTGCCTGGCTCAGGGCAGTGGTGACCTATAGGGCATAGGACACAGGCCACAGCCAGCCTTGCACCTGGACTCTGGCGGGAGGTTCCCCTGGAGGAGAAGCAGAAAGTGAGGAGTGTGGGTGCCCACAGCTTTCCTGGGGTCACCACTGGTGGAAGGCAGGAGACCTCTCCTGCCCCTAGGCTTACCCTCAGGATTTAAGGACCAAGACCCATCCCGGCTGTAAGCCCCAGAATCATGCCAAAGATATGGCTGGTGTGGCCCTAAATGTGGCCTAGATGGGGCAGTGCATTGAGAGATATTTTAACACCAGGCTTATGCACTAACTGTGCTTCATTACAAGTTTGCAAATTACATATCTGATAAAGGGCTAGTATCCAAAATATATAAAGAACTTCTAAAACTCAACACACCAAAACCCAAATAATTCAATTGAAAATGGGCAGAAGACATGAATAGATATTTTTCTGAAGAAGACATACAGATGCCAACAGACACATGAAAAGATGCTGAACATCACTGATCACCAGGGCCATACAAATCAAAAATCACAATGAGATACCACCTCACACCTGTCAGAATGGCTAAAGTCAACATAAGAAACAATAGGTGTTGGTGAGGATGTGGAGAAAAAGGAACACTCTTGCACTGTTGGCAGGGATGCAAATTGGTGTAGCCACTTCGGAAAACAGCATGGAGTTTCTTCAAAAAGTTAAAAATAGAACTGCCCAATGACCAGCAATTGTACTACTAGATATTTGTCCAAAGGAGACAAAAATAGCGATTCAAAGAGATACATGAACCCCAATGTTATGAACAGTATCTGTAATAGCCAAATTGTAGGAACAGTCCAAGTGTCCTTTGATTGATAAAGAAGATGTGATATATATATCTATATATCTATATCTATCTCATATATATCTATATATATGATGGAATATTAGTATTACTTGGCCATAAAAAATGGAATCTTATCATTTGCAATGACATGAATAGAGCTAGAGAGTATTATGTTACGCAAAATAAATCAGTCAGAGAAAGACAAATACCATAAGATCTCACTCATATGTGGAATTTAAAAAAAAAACAAAACATGAGCAGAGGAGAAAAAAGAAGACAGAGATGCAAACCAAGAAAGACACTCTTAACTATAGAGAAGACAATGATGGGTACCAGAGGGAAGGTGGGAGAGGGGACGGGTTAAACAAGTGATGGGGATTAAGGAGGGCACTTGTGATGAGCACAGGGTGTTGTAAGGAAGAGTTGAATCACTATATTGTACACCTGAAACTAATATTACACAATATGTTAGCTAATTGGATTTAATTAAAAACTTAAACACAAACAAAAAGTTTTCTCTTCCTCTACTTCGCTTATGTTTTTTTGCTGGTGTGTTCTGTTGTGTCTCTTGATTTATCTCTCTCTCTTTCTGTCTTATTTGAACTGATTTGTTAATGGCCCTTATATAATAAGGTAGTAAGTAGATGGATGTTGGGCCTGACATTCATACTGAAACTATCTCCCTGCTTTATTGTTTATCTTTTAACTTTGTCCATGATGCTGATGAAGAACAGAAGCTTGAAATAACTGCCTTCATATACTGTGGTCTTTTCCTCAATTAGTTCTGCCTTTCACGTCATGCTTAGATTTTCCATTTTCTCAGATTTTATAAATGCCCATTTATATTTTGTTCCTTAACTTTATAATTTTTTACATTGAAATCTGTATTTGACCTGAAATCTGCTTATTTTGATTACTGCTAGTTTCACATTTTTTTCACAGAGAATTTATATTACTTTTTTAAATGAGAAAAATGCTTTTAAGTTTTACTTTTTGACCAGAGTAATTAAGGGCATATCTTGATAAAGCAGTCAAATCAACAGAGGACCCCAGAGCCTGGGCCAACTGATACTACTCAGACTTCAGCTGGGACTAAATTCCAGAATGTTTGGCCCTTGTGGTGTGCTGTTCTGAAGCAGCTTCTCCACTGGGGTGTGGGCACTTCCTCACTGAGTCCATCCAAGTCAGTTGTCTCTCTTGCAGTATCTAGGGCCCTGAGGAGTGGGAGTGGGCCCCATTCCAACTCTCCACGCTGTATCCCTGAGCCCTGGCCCTTGCCTATGCTGATCCTACGCCCTGTCCCAATAAAGCTGCCAGGTCCTGAGGCAGGCTAGGCCCTCATGTCTCTTTATAAACCCCTGAGTGCCTGGGACAGCCTGTACTTAATAAACATGTGGGAACTTCAAGAGCAGCCATACCCCTCAGCCTTCCTTACCGTGGGCAGAGCATGGGCTTGGGGGCACCACTGGGGCAGAAGGCTCCTGGTGGACAGAGCAGACAGTCTTCCACCTGGACATTGCCTGCTTGAGAGCTGTAGGTGCCTGCTGGGCAAGGGAACTGAGTGCCCCACACTGTACCTGTTTCAGAGAGAAGGAAAGGGGTCTCAGGAGGAAAGAGGGAGGTCAGAGCTGCATTACCAAGGCACTGAAGCTTCTCACCTACTCCCTGCAGGTAGTTCTCCAATAGAGGCCACAAGGGAAGGGGCAGGGAGCAGGGGATACCACTCACCCAGGATCAGGCTTGTCTGGGCTGAGACACTCTGTGAATCCACAGTGTGTATGCTCAGCATCTCACCAGTCCTGGTCCTCCTCTCAGGAAGGTTCTTCTGAAATCTAACCTTGGGCTGGCCCATGCCTTTCCTGGCACTAACTTGTGCCCTTGCAGGGAAGACCCAGGCCCCACTCACCTTGAGGGCAGTAATGCCCAGCTTTGCACGTCCCCGAGGGCAGCTGGGCGCCACCGCTACAGAACCAGCCCCGGGGACAGGGCGCACACTCCTCAACAGCTGTCAGTCCCGTCTGGCTACTCCAGGTGCCTGGGGGACACTGGAACTGGGTCGGCTGTTTGGTGCCCAGAGGACAATAATGGCCAACTGGGCAGGGGATGGGGGGCCAGTTCAGACTCCCAGTTCCTGTAAACACAATCCTGAACTAGACCTGGAGGAACAGCAGCCCCCACAGCTACCTCCCTCTGGCAGGTGGCAGGGGTGTGGGCTAAGCCCGAGCCCTGGGAAAAAGGGCATCTAGGTTAGCAGGGGCCCAGAAGCTACTCGAAGCAACAGGGTGGGAACTCAGAGTGATCTTTGTAGTCCCATCCCTAAGGTAAGGTGAACCATGATCTTTGTGGGCAAACAAGCGGCTGTGAGTCAGGGTCTATTTTCCTGACTTTCCTGACTTGGAGCAGAGATGGTTTTTCACCCAAAGGCAGGGTCCAACATGTAGCAGGGTTGCCTTTCCCCATTTCACTCACCTCTCGGACAAGCTAGTCCTGAAGGGCAGATCTCACACTGTGACAGGTCGGAGAGGTTGTTGCGGCTGCTGAATGTCCCAGGCGGGCAGGCGTGGGTGGGAGCATGGGGGCTGGAGGAGCCCACGGGGCACGCATACCTGTGACAAGCAGGGAGTACCCACTGGACAGAGCCCAATAGACTGGACAATCAAATGTGTGCCTGCTGGCCTGCGACTTTGGCACAGTAATCTCCCCATGCTCCTTTCTTCCCATGCAAAAGCCAGGAGTTACCCAGATGCTTCCTGCTCATGCTCAGGCCCCAGTATTCCTGGGGAGGGTCCAGGAGCCCTAGGCTGGTGTGACACCAAGCCCTGATCTGGAGGCAGGGGCCCTCCCAGGACACGGAGGGGGGTGGATGTTTGCTGAAGCCTCGCCTGCACCTGAGGGTCTGACTCTTGAATGGTGGTAGCACCCTGAGCTCCAACACAGTCACCTCTATCATTGAGAAGTCATAGGAGTCATAGATCCTTACCCCGGTGTGCAGGTTGCATCTGGCTGAGTCAGTCCAGCTTGGGTACAAGCCCTGCCTGCTGGGCATGGAATGCAGTCTGTGGCTTCATGCTGGCCTGGATTTGGGCTAAATGTGCCTGGCTGGCATGGGATGGGGTGGGTGGCTCCGGTGGGACAGAAGTATCCTGCTGGGCACTGCAGACACTGGCTGAGAACTGGGGACAGAACAGCCCTCGTCACTCTAGTTCTCTCTGAAGGACCCGGGCTGCTGGCTTCAAAAGAAAAGCAGTGAATACTTGCCAGGCCCTTGTGGACCTAATCATCCCATGGGCCTGGGAGTGCAGGGAGTGGGGCTGTCATCCCCATTTACCGAGGTGCTGAGTGGGGGCTCCTTTCTCCTCTGTGCCAGCGCTAGTGGCCTTGCTCTCAGTGCTGCTGGTTCCATGGAGCCCCCACTGCCTCAGTGGCACAGCCCATGGACGGCTGTGATAGGGAGCCTCCCCATTTCTCTATCTCCCATCTTCCTTTCTGTAGAGTGAAATCACAACCCCACAGCTTCCCAAGCTTTCTGTGACAGCAGTGTACAATGTGACAGAGCCCGGCACAGCACTGGGCACATGGCAGTTCTCCGTGAGTCCTTCTTTCAACGTCACAGCATCACAGGTTCAACACCCCTGGGAGAAATGAAAGTTTCAGGCTGCTCTGACTCACATCAGACCTACACTGATTATTCTTGGAGGCTGCCATGTGTTCCCTGCCATGGCTGTGGCTCTGTCCCAGCGTGGGACGACGGCTGCCCTTACTCTGCCCTCCAGTAGGAACTTAGGCAGTAGGTAGGGGAGTTAGTGTCTAACCACGGGTGGTGCGGCCGACACTTTTGCCCCTTGCTCTCCATCTCCTGGGACTTGTGGAGGAAATGGGTCCTTCCTACCCAGCTGTCTCCCCTGAGTGCCCAGCATGGCCCTGTCCTCCAGAGGCTGGCCTCCAATGGGTGCTGGCCTTGGCCTGGCCTGGCCTGCAGAGGGAGCATCAGCACTGAGTGGGGAACGTGCTTTCTGTATGGCTCTGAGGAATGGCCCAGGGAGTTGGTGGCTTCAGAACATTATAGAAAAGTAGCTGAGAGACTCTGTCACAGAAATCTGTTTCCTCAAACCGTTTACCAAGGACCCAGTCCTGTCTCTGGTTAACAGCCTCAGAACTGGGCAAAATGGAGGCTGTGAGGAGTTTGGCCCTGGTGTTTCTTTCTCTTGCTTCTTCTTCTTCTTCTTCTTCTTTTTTTTTCTTTCTCTTGCTTCTAAAACTTGTACAACATCCATCCACGTGGACTTCAGGGCATTTTGGGGTGGTACAGAGTAATGAGACAAATGTGAGTTTGGGACCTCACGCTAGGTGACCCAAGCCACTTAGGTGACCTCTGAAGCTCAGAGGGGATTATGAGCCGCAGGTCCTTTACACTTTATGTTGAACAATGTGGGCTGCCTTTGAACTTCCTGCACAGGTCCTGGTTTTCCCAGCTAAGCACAGACACCCAAACCTGGGGGCCTAATGGGGCCTCTGAGTGTGGCTTTCCTGATGTTCACCCCCATCAGGGCCTGGATATGCTACCAGCTATAGTCTGCATCATGGAGTCAGTATCTTTTAGCCTTTGGATGAGCACCTAATTAGCAAAGTCAGCAAATCACTTTTCCCATTGAGCAAATAGCAGACAGAATTCAGAACTGACCTTCTGAGCAGAAGCTGGTATTGGGATGGGATGTCTCTCTCTTGCGTTTGAAGCTCCCAGCTGGGCATGGAATGGCTACAGCACCATCTTGGCAGATGTGGCCTGTAAGGGAAGGCCTCAGAGGTAGAGCAAGCTGAGAGAGGGCAGGCTCTGGGGGGGCTGCAGCCCAGACCCATGGGGTAGCATCATTGCCAGGGAGAAGATCAGATCAGCAAACTCTCTACTCTCCGCTTTTCTAAAAAGCTGCTTCCTTTGCTTAAATGTTTCTCCCTGCCCTCCTTGACTGACTGACTGAACCCCTTCTCCTTCTGGGCCTGACCCCATGTCTACTCCTCCAAGAAGGCTCCCGGACCCATTGCCAAGCAGACTGCCGGTGGTGCTTCTCTCTGAGCTTCAACAGCCTGTCCTGACTTTGATTCAGTACTGTCCACGTTACACTTTAGGGGGTTCCTGTGTCTGTCTCTCTCCTAAAAGTGAGCTCCAGGGGCCTGGGCACTGGCCAGTGGCTGGCATGTGTAGGTGCTCAAGAAGAGTGTGTGAAGCAGAACATGGTTGTGTAGAGGGCTGCTGGGACCTCCATGTTGGCCTTGCTCCTCTTCCCACTGCCACCCCGCTAGCCTTCTTGTCACTGCAGTGCAACCTTTGGTCCCCTTCCAAGGCAGTCAGACACTTCACCAAGGTCCTTGACTGCCTCTGGTCCTGCCAAGTACTGCCCCAGGGTGCTTCACTGCTCAAAACCTGTCTAACATCTATCCATGTGGACTTAGGGGCATTTGGGGTTGGTACAGAGTAATGAGACAAATGTGAGTTTGCACTGTAACCTCACACTATGTGACCCAAGCCACTTGGGTCAGCTCAGAGGAGCTCAGAGGAGATTAAGGCTAAAGGGCAAAGCCATCTCTGCTCCCTGGGAGGAGCTCTGTTGCCTAAGTCTCTTGTGCATACCGTAGGCTTCCCCACAGCTCTGATCCTGTCCCACAATATAAATCAAACCATGGATGGGAGAGGATGGGTGACTTTGAGGTGGGGACAATATCCTTGCAGAAGAGAAGGGATGGAGACAAGAAGCCACTCCTGCTCATGCAGATGTCATCAACCATAGTGTCCGCTCTGCCTCCCCACTGCCTTCTGGTGTGGGGCCTCTCCCTCCATTCCTCTTCCACTGCTGCCCTTTGGCCAGTATCCTGGCAATGTGGACACACTTCATTTTCCACTCAAACAAAATTAAGGAAGGAACACTTTACTGCTGAAAAAGAATTTTTTTTTACATAATCTTAAAGTTAACAAAAATATAAAAATCGAACCATAAGAGACTATGGACTCTGAAAAACAACCTGAGGGTTTTGAAGGGTCAGGGGTGGGAGGTTGGGGCAACCTGAGGGTTTTGAAGGGTCAGGGGTGGGAGGTTGGGGGAACAGGTGGTGGGTAATGGGGAGGGCACGTTTTGCATGGAGCACTGGGTGTTGTGCAAAAAGAATGAATACTGTTACACTGAAAAAATAAATAAAATGAAAATCCAAAAAAAAAAAAATAAAAATGATGAATGCTTTGAGATGCTCCTTTCCTGGTCTTCAGAACCCCATGTTGCTTATGGGAGTAGAGGGCACCTTGGATTCAACTCCTGGTTTCCTCTGTTCTGGCAAACCCACCCTGAGGAGACCTGGTTGTTAGGACCTTGGCATTCTCTGATTTCCCTTATTTCACATTACCTTCTTTTCTTCAGGGCCCCTGAAGAAAGTTCTCTGTCACTTTAAACCATCTTTGCACAGTGATGGCATCATCTGTGCACACCTGAGTGGGATAGGATTCCCTGAACATCCTCTCTTGAGAGTACTCACTTCAAACCTGAGGGTCTTTGTGGACATAAGACAGGATTGCAGGACTCATAGCAGTGCGGAGGGTGGGTAGCTGGCAAGAGGACCTCTCTATCTCTTTCCACCTGACATTTATGTGTTCTGGAATGAAGTATGGCTCTACCCAGGTCCCTTCCCAGCCTGTTTCTCTCTGTCTTTTTGCTCCCACTTCTAAGAACATGGGCAGTAATGGGGCTTATGGAACACTCAGAAGCTGGGGAAGAAGGAAGAACAGGGGACTGCTTGTGCCTGTGCCAAGCCAGAGAAGGTTCCTCTCAGCATGCTGAGAGAGCTCTTGTCTCTGAGATGAGGCACCTAATGGCCTGTTATCCACTCTTTTAGTCACAGAGTTCCCAGCTTTCATGTGAGGAACAACTTGGTTCTGACTATAGCAGGTACCATTTGAACTTTTTACATATGACTTTACTTAGTAGGTATATTTGTCATGATTATTATCAACTCCATTTTAGAAATCAGGAAAGAGAGGTTTAAGGAAAATTTAAATAAATGTTCTGACCACAATGGAGTTAAAATAGAAATCAGTAAGACATCTAGAAAAGCCCCAAATATTTGGAAATTAAACATCACACTTCTAAATAATTCACTATTCAAAAAGTATCAGAAGGGAATTAGAAAACTTTTTAACTTTAATGGTAATAAAAACCCCACATCATAAAATTTGTGAGCTATAGCTAAAGCAATGCATAGATTTAGATTTTTAGTTTTAAATGCCTATATACTAAATGCTTATATTAGAAAACAAGAAAGGTGTAAAATCAATGACGTGTTTTCATCTTAGGAAGCAAGTAAAAGGAAGGATATGATAATAGCTGTACTCAGTGAAATAGAAAAATAAAGAAAATCAATAAAAACAAAAGCTAGTTATTTGGAAAAATAAATAAAATTGATAAAACTCTAACTAGACCAGTCCAGAAAAAAAGAAAGAACACAAAGTACCAATATCATGGATGAAACAGAATCACCACAGATGATATGCCAAAAGGATAGTAAGAGCAACTCTATAACAATAAGTTTTACAACTTAAACAGATAAATTCCTTGGAAGACTTAAATTACCAAATCGTCACAAGAAGAAACAAAATTCTGAATAGCCTTAAATTTATTAAATTTTTGAATTTGTATTTAAAGACCTTTCCACCAAGGAAACTCTAGGCCTGTGACTTTACTGGCTTCTGTACAACTCTTATAAAATAACTCATACCAAATCTACATAAAATCTTTCATAAAATTGAGGCATGGGGACTACTTTCTAATTAATTTTGTGGGACCAGTATTACTTTGATATCAAAACCAGATAAAAAATCAGAAAACTATAAACTAATATCTTTCATGGACATAGATGTAAAAATTGTTACAAAAATACTAGCAAATCAAATTCAATGATATGGAGAAAGGATAAAATAGCACAACCATGTGGAGTTTATCGCAGGAATGCAAGATTGATTTAACATCCAAAAAACAATGATACTTATCATTTTATCAGAACAAAGAAGAAAACAATATGCTCATCTCAATCAATGCTGAAAAAGGAGAAAATTATATACCCATCTATGATAACAACTCTCAGCAAGCTAGAAATAGAAGAGAATTTCCTCAACCCAAATAAAAGCATTTATAAAAAAATTAGAAAAAAAATTAGAGCTAATATCATATGTAATGGCAAAAGTCTGAAAACTTTCCCTTAAGATCTAAAATAAAGCAAGGATGTCCAATTCTATTGAAAACTAGTACTAGAATCCATAGACAGCCTAACAGCGAACTGGTTGGACTGAAAAAATAGAAGTTAAAAAGTCTTTATTCACAGATAAATATTGCACAAAAAGAAAATACTATGAAATCTACACACAAAAGTTACTGTAACAAATAAACAAAGCAGGTAAGATTGAGGGATGCAAGGTCAATATAAAAAAGTCAGGGTCAAAGATGTATTGGTATACTCATGTTCATAACATTATTCACAGTAGATAAAATGTGGAAGCAACTCAAATGTTCAACAGATGAATGAAAAATCAAAATGTGATTTATATGCACAATGGAATATTATACAGCCTTTAAAAAGAAGGAGATTCTGGCATATGGTATACCATGGATGAACTTTGAGAATATTATGTTAAGTGAAATAAACCAGTCACAAAAATACCCAAATACTGTATGATTCTACTTACCTGATACTTAGAGTAGTTAAAATCATAGAGACAGAAAGTAGAATGGTGGTTGCCAAGGGCTAGGGGTACAGGAGAATAGAGATTATTGTTTCATGAGTATAGAGCTTCAATTTTACAAAATGAAAAGAGCTATGCAGATAGATGATGGTGATAGTTGGACAACATTATGAATGTATTTAATTCATTCATTATAAAACAACTAAGTTGTATACTTAAAATGGTTAAGATGTTAAGTTTTGTTATGTGTATTTCACCACGATGAGATACCACTTCACACCAGTCAGAATGGCTAAAATTAACAACTCTGGAAACAACAGGTGTTGGTGAGAATATGGAGAAAGGGAAACCCTCTTGCACTGTTGATGGGAATGCAAACTGATGCAGCGACTCTGGAAAACAGTATGGAGTTTCCTCAAAAAGTTAAAAATGGAACTACCTTATGACCCAGCAATTATAGTACTATGTATTTAGCCAAAGGATACAAAAATACAGATTCAATGGGTCCATGAACCCCAATGTTTATAGCAGCATTATCAACAATAGCCAAACTATGGAGAGAGCCCAGATATCCATTGACTGATGAATGGATAAAGATGTGGTATGTATACATATGTACACACACACACACACACACACACACACACACACACGGAATATTACTTGAAATCTTGCCATTTGCAATGACATAGATGGAGCTAGAGTGTATTATGCTAAGGGAAATGAGTCAGTCAGAGAAAGACAACCATATCTCACTCATATGTGAGAAATGCGGGGACGGGGGGGGGAGAGGGAAACAAGCCATAAGTGACTCTTAATGATAGAGAAAAAACTGAAAGTTGATGGAAAGAGGGGGGTGGGGGATGGGCAATGGGTATTAAAGAGGGTGCTTGTGATGAACACTGGGTATTGTATATAAGTGATGAATCATTCAATTTGACTCCAGAAACCAATAATGTACTGCATGTTAACTAAGTAAAATTTAAATTAAAAAAGAAAAATTTAATTAAAAAAACATGATAAAAAGCAAAGTGAAAAAAAAAAAACTAGCTACCAACACTTGGAAATAGAAATAAAGAATACAGTTTCATTTATAATAGCATCCAAAAACATGAATTACTTGGGGTAAGTTTAACAAAATGTGCAGCTCTTGTACACTAAGAACTGTAAAACTTTGCCAAGATAAGGAAGGAAGAGATCATACAGGGAAGACATCATACAAGGAAGAGAGCTGGTACTTGAACCATCTTCTGATGCTTATGTGCCTTAACACTCCGCATACTTCTTTCCTTCTCTGTTACCTCCATTTCACTCTCCACAAGCCATGTGGGTGTGTCTGGGGCCCAAGGGTAGGTGTCCTCTCAGAGACCCTTGGATTTCCAGAGGGTGCAGGCCAATCAGAGGACTCTCCTAGCCTACCCTATGTTGGTCCTTCCTCAATGTCATCATGTCCTAGTCTATTCTCACCTACCTGTAGGGCAGGGCTGGCAGTTGAGGACTCTGTCTAGGAAGAAGTAGTCCAGAGGGCAGAAGACACAGGCAGCATGCTTCATGCTTGGCTCCTGCCTGAACAGGTTAACACTGAGAGACAACAGGGAAACACAAGGTGAGAGGGCAGATAGGTCCTTCCTAACATCTCTACCTGGAGGCTGCTGAGAATTGGGAGTCTTGGCTCAGGTGCTTACTTTTGCAAGTGTCTTTGCAGATCTCCTCACCTTTCTTCCCCTCCAAATTCCTCTGTAAGGAAAATCACCACCAACACTGCCTCCATTTGTCATGGTGAGGTGGAATTCTTGTGATTCCATAGAGCTTCATGGTTAAGGGGGAGATTCTCACCCACTTCTTGTCTGACTTTTGGTGGATGCAGCTCCAGCACTAACTGTAGTTAGTTGAGCTGTAGCTGTTGCTGGGGCACAGCTCTGAAGGATGGCAAGCTCTGAGGGGACATAGGTCTGCCTGATCCTTATCCTCTACCCAGTGCTGCACACAGTAGGTGCCTGGTGACACCTACTAAGTGAATGACTGGGTCATGAGGTGGGGGCTGTGGGCATTTGCACCATAGCACCATAGTTTCTATCTTAACTGCATGTCACGTGGGAATAGTAACTCTAAACCTCCCCACACTTCACAGATATCACCTCTTTTGATCCCCACAGGAAGGGTAGGTTCTACTTGTTTCTGCATTGAACTCGTTGGGCAAGTTCCCGGGCACTGGGTCAGAAGTCAGCAGGGAGGGGTGTCTGGGTGGCTCAGTGGGTTAAAGCCTCTGCCTTCGGCTCAGGTCATGATCCCAGGGTCCTGGGATTGAGCCCCACATCGGACTCTCTGCTCGGCAGGCAACCTGCTTCCCTTCCTCTCTCTCTGCCTGCCTCTCTGCCTACTTGTGATCTCTGTCTGTCAAATAAATAAATAAAAATCTTTAATTAAAAAAAAAAAAGAAGTCAGCAGGGAGTGTTGGTTGCTTCCCCAAGGGGAGCATCATCACCTTACTTTTTGCATACTTGCTCCAGACCCTGAGGAATTTAACTTCTTCTGGGGACTTCTTGATAATTGCCATGGCCCCTCCCACAGAAACAGTTGAAAAGGGGATGCTCTTCCCCCAGGATCATCTGGCAGTCCTTGCTTTCTGTGACTCCTGGGGGGGCACCGCAGATTCCAGTGGGGCATGGCTACTGAGCTGTCATGCCACTGAGGCAGCTGCAAAAGTCAAAGGAAGCTGAGTAACTGAGGAGAGGTCCTGCAGGCCTGGGATGCAGATCCATTCAGGTGTGTTACCATCTGAGTTAAGGAGGAGCTGATAATGTGAGAGTGGGAAGATGGCCAGCTCTGATTCCCAGGTGAGGACTTGCCAGGTCACAGGACAGATGAGAAGAATTGACTATCTAGAGCCCAGATCTGGCATCCACACTCCAGTTGGGCTGAGGTTGAGGTCAAAAGTCCAGGGACAGTGTCCTGGGGGGCTTTGGGGGGTCAACCACCCAGGCTCCTGGGCTAATGCCCCTGGGAGCTCATCACACCCAGGGCCACTATGGAAAAGACCTGTACAAGACCTCTTTCTTCCAGAGAGCAGGCAGCCCCCACCTCCCCAAACCCTTTGCCCTGTGGCATTGCCCTTCCTGCCCTTTCCCTCATCTCTTCCTAGGGCACAAAGTTGCCTCCTCCTTACTGAAAGCCCTGCAGGAAGCTCCCAGCCATGGAGTGCTGGCCTGGCAGGCAGGCGATGAGGCACACGAGGTGGCACTGGGCCCCACCATGGAGACAGAGGGCGGCTGTCCCTGTGAAGAGTGAAGGAGAGGAGCAGCAGGCTTGGCGTGGGGACACTGTTCCCCTTTTGTCTCTAGAGAGCCCCTCTGCTCTGGACCTTCTGCTGTGATGGTGTTACCTCAGCCAAAGCCTGCAATAATTGATAAACTGTCATAAAAAATGGGTCTTCACTGGGTCATGGGGCACCATGACTGGTGCTGAGGATGATGGTTCTTTTAGAAACGGCCAGCCTGAGACATGGAAGGGGAAAGCACAGATGTAGCTGGACCACAGATTGGCTTAGAGCCTCCCAGCTAAGGCCCCAGAAACCTGACACTGTGAGGAAGACTCATGGCTTTGTTGTTACCCTCACCTGCTAGAATTTCAGGTGCTTGTGTGCCCTGCGACCAGCATCACAGAATAATAGAGCTGACATTTCATCTGGTCAACCCTCTCATTTTACATGTGGAAAGATGGGGATTCAGGTCATATGACTGGCCAGAGCCACCTGGAGGTCTTGGTGGGACGAGTGGCGTGAGTGGGGGGATGATATGGCAAGGCTCCTGTCTGGACCTCCCTTGCAGTTCATGAGCCCTTCTTTGTGCTCTTATGGCCACACCCCACACCTGAAAACTGCTGCCCTGAAGAGCAAGGAAGAGCTGCCTGAGCTTTGCCTCAGGATTGTTCAGCAAATTCTTGTGGGAAACCTTAGGAAGCCCCAGGTTCTTTAAGGGAAGCCACAGGCTTTGGGAACAGACAGACCTGGCTATGACCCCAGCTCTTCCACCCACTACCTATTAGCAACTTCTGTCCACCTTGATTTTATCATGTTATACTGAGACATGAAGCCTGCCTCAGAGAATTGTGAACAATAAATGAAAAGATTATGTATTGATTTAATATGTATACATATATATTTGATATATATGATTTATATATTAAATATCTATATATTTATATATATTTGCATGTGCTATAAGATTATATAAGATGTATATATATTGCATTTGATAAAGCCAACTACAACTACTTGCTTCACATGAGGCCAGAGAGGCAGACATCTCACAAAGAAAAATTAAGGCATACAAAACTATTCCATTAAGGCATTACAAAACTATTCCGGCTGCATGTAATTCCAGGGCTCAAGAGAAGGGACAGCGTAGGATGAGGGGACCAGAGAGGGGTGATCCCTGAGAACCTAGGGAGGGAAAGGCTGTGTGTAAAAGGCAACCTTACTTGGGTAAGGGAGAGAGCAAAAGCATGGAGATGGAGGGAGGGGATACACACATGCGCACATACACAAATGCACACACACACACACACACACACACACACGAGTGCAAGTTGGAGAAACCCAGAAGGAAGACTAGTGGTGTATGCCCTCCATCCTTCCTTTAAGGCACTGACCCACAATGATGAAGGCCATGGGCTGGGTTCATACCTGGGCCTGACGCTTACCTACAGTGTGCCCTTGGCCAAGTGGTTTACTCTCCCTGAACCCCAGTATTCTCATCTGAAAAGTTAGTGTTAGTCTTATATATACAGAGTCGACAAGAGGTCTAACAGAGAATACAGGTAGGAGGCCAGGTCCCATCACATAGCATGAGTCCAGATGTAATGGGCATTATTTCACCGATCTTGCTATTGACTCACCTGCACTGAGGGTGCCTAGCAGAGGGACCAGTGTCATCCAGAGCCCAGGCTGCAGCATGCTGGAGCAGTGACAGGGAAAGCCTGGGGCCAGAGAACGTGCCAGATCCTTGGCCTGTCCAGGCTGGAACATGTGACCTACATTGCTGTAACCTGGCCCTCTGCAGCTGCCTTGGACCAGACCCAGTACATCCCCCACCACAGTCCCCTGGGAAATGTGGCCTCTCTGAGAGCATCAGAGGAAGACAGACAGGATGTTTTCTTTGTTCAGCTCTCCAGTCCTTCTGGATGACAGCTGAGAAGAGCTGGACTGTCAGACTCTGGTGCCCTTGGCAGCTGTGGGAACCTACAAATAACTTAGTCTTTTTCTGTCTCTATTTCCTCATCTTTAAAACTGAGCTGGCAGGAGTACATACCACCTGGGATTGTGGGAGAGCTAGAGGAGTTTCAGGCATCCTCAGAGCAATGCCTGCACACACATGCTCAACATTATTCTTAATTCATGTTGTAATTTGCTGATCATTTATTGAGCACTCATAGGTTTTCTGGTAGCATACAAAGGGCAGAGGAGGGAAAATCCTGGCTCATGTCCTCAGGGCTTAGTTTAAAGGCTATGAGATTAGCCACGTAGCAATTCTAAACACAATCATCATAAGCCAGTTAGTGCTCTGTGGCCCTATCATGGGCCAGATTTCATTTACTTTTCTCAGGAGCTCTGAGAGAGATGGAATCTTTATGTGTGTAGTGGGAACAGTGACTTGCTTGAGGGGGTCCACTGGGTGCCGAAGTTGGTCTGTGTGGGCCAAAGCCCATGCCAACTCAGTCCTCTTCCCAAGTAAAGTTTGTGGTTCCCATGGCCCCAGGGGATCATCTGGACATGGATGATAATGACCCTTTATTTACTCAGAGCTGGCCCCTCCAAGGGGCTGGGACACCAGTGGCAGAGTGGTGTGGTTTTGCTCTTGGAGGATGCTTCTCAGGTCTAAAGTGTTACGAAGTCAGTGATGTTGGTGGGTGTGAGGTTGACTATAATTGCTAATTGTAAAAAGCATCAGATTTTAGAGGGACTCAGACCCCTCCATATCTTAGACGTGCCCACTTCTCCCACTTCTGTTGTATGACTCTCTCTTATCCCTGTGCCCAGTTACAAGGCCATCTTTCTGTTCCTCACATACTTAAGGACCATTTCAGATTTCTGCCTAAATGTTACCTCCTCCCTGTCTATCTGATCACTCTCCTGTCCTGTTTTTTTTTAAGATTTTATGTATTTATTTATTTAGAGCACGAGTGGGAGAGACAGAGGAAGAGGGAGAGAGATAATCTCAAGAGATAAGCTCATGCTCAGCATGGAGCCTGATGTGGGGCTTAATGTCATGACCTTGAGATCATGATCTGAACTGAAATCAAGAGTAGGATACTTAACAACTGAGCCGCTCCAGAGCCCCTCATACTGCCCTATTTTGATTCTCTGACTTGCACTTAGTACCATTGGTATTTATCTTATTTTGTTTTTCACAGATTGTTGGTCTCTCTTCAGCGGACTCTAAGGCTATAAGAGCAGGGACTTGTTTGGTCTCCTCCTCTGTGGTCCCAGTGCCCAGCACAGTCCCTGACATGTGGTGGGTACTTTTTAAGTCCATGAGAAGGGGTGAAGGAGTGAGAGGTGCCCCCACTTAGCATCTCTGTTAACTACAGAAGTTTATTTTTCAATCTTAGACATGTCCAGCAAACAAAGTGGATCAGAGTGGAGCAGCTCTGGTTGACCAAGTGGTGGTGATGGGGATCCTGGGGCCTTTTTATCTCCAGCTTGCCCCACAGGCAGCCCCTGGGGCTCCCTGTACAAATTGAAGAGCACAAAGAGCACAGTTTAAGAACTACTAATCTGGTTCAAATTCCTCATTTTCTGCAGGACAAGGGCACAGAGAAATGAGAAAATGGACCCAAGTTCATTTAGTGAGGTGCAGGCATAGAAGGAAGCTGATGCCCCTGATCTTGACCCAAGGTTCTTTCTACTGCCCTTAATCACAAACCCACATTCATCTTAAATGAACTATCTGGTCTGGGGCTACCTTTGGATCTGTTGTATCCATACCCACCCCAGTTCTCAGATAGAAGCCAGAGATAAGCCCCAATCCCAGTCTTCTTCAGGAATGTTCTCTAAAAGTCATCCTATGTGAAGAATAAGTTTACAGGGCCCCCCAGAAGGCCCAATCTCTGCCTGGGTGATCAGTGTGGCCCTGTCTGCTGTGCTTTGCCAAGTTTACTTTTCCCAAAGGAAAAGTAAATTTTTCTACTTTGTGAAAAATTCCTGGGAACTTGTGTATTCTTCTTTTATTAAAGAGAAGAATTGCCACTTAAAAGTCAGCATAGTGCAAAAGGAAGCCAAGTCACATCTGCCAAGGTGTGAACACCTGGGGGGCGTGTGTGTGTGTGTGGGGGGGTGTTCAGGGGTAGCTCACCAAAGAGCAAGGCTCCAAGAGAACAAGAAAACCCAACCAGCTTTCCCATCAAAACCTCCAAGCTAGGGAGCTTTCCAGGCTCCTGTTTCTGAAACTTAGACTTGGCCTTTCACTCAGGCCTCTCTCAGATTCCAGAGAAAGGTAGCTGGGGCTGGGGCAGCCAGATAACTACATCTTCAAATTCCCTTTTAGTCTTTCTTAGTTGCTGGCTTCATCTAAAGAAATCTATCTGGCTCCCACTCCTCACATAGGGAGAAAAGTAGTGAACTTCAGGCAGATTTTCTAGGATGGATGACTTTTTGTTATGGTAACTACTTTATTGACTGAAGAACTTCTAAACTTGGTGGACCTAGGAAGCAGCAGGCCAGCTTCTTTCTGCACTCCTGATGGGTGGGCCCTGATGCCAGAAGGGACAGTGAAGATAAGAAAAGGACCTTGACTGTTTCAGGTCACAGTGTCATGATGATGACAGTGATAATTACCTGATAGTAATGGTGATGGTGCTGGTGATGGTGGTGATAGTGATGAGAATGATGATGGTGATGGTCACGGTGATGATGATTGTGGTGGTCGGAATGGTGATGAGGGTGACAGTGTGGTGGTTATGGTGATGGTGGTGGTGGTGGTGATGGTGATGGTAGTGATGGTGATGATGATGGTGGTGGTGGTGGGAATGGTGTTGAGGGTGGCAATGTGGTGGTAATGGTTATGGTGCTGATAATGGTGGTAATGGTGATGGTGAAGGTGGTGATGATGATGATGATGGTGGTGGTAGTAGTGGTGATGTGGCTGCTAACTATTTCTTGGGGACTTGATATTTTTGCATACATTGTATGAACACCATTTCATCTGCTTCACCAATATTTGTGAAGTATCTGTTATTAATAACTTCATTTAATAGATAAGGAAATTGAAGTTATAACAGACTAAGTTATTTCCCAAAATTATTCTTCTATTAAGAGACCAAAATGTGGAGTGCCTCAGTCTTTTATTGTTTTTCTTTTGTCTATTCTTTAATGTGAAAGAAAATATCAACAGACATTTATATAGGAACTATATTCATTCATCGATTATAACTACAGTTTGGCTACAGAAACAAGAGTTGGTCAAAAACTAACAAAAACATTCTTTGAAAATCAATTGGCTATATGGAATTTAGTACTGTATAGCTTATTATTAGTAAATTATGTGGCAGTAAAGTTTATAATGAATGTGTGTGTGTGTGTGTGTGTGTGTGTTGGAGAGCATTTTTTTTTTTTTACCAGCACACTACCCTGTGAACCTCAAGTAAGCTTCAGGCAAAGATTCAGGCCTGTATCTTTGCAATCAATGACAAATCAGCTGAGATAATTTCAAGGTGTTCTATGAAAAAAGGGTGGTGTTGAGCCAGCACATATAAGGTGCTGCCACTAAAATAAGTTAACAGGTATGAACCATGTACTCAGGTAAGAAAAATTTGGCATATTTTACTTCATTAAATCACCCTAATTTTTGGTTCAGCCTCATCCCACTGGGCTGGTAAGATGTCCCACCTTAGGAGAGGGAAGAGTTAAGATGGTGGAGCAGTAGGAGGGTGCTGGCTTGCCTCGTGCCTCAAACACAGCTAGATCAATATCAAGTCATTTCGAATAACTAGGAAATCCATCTGAGGATTAAGAAAATAATCTGCACAATTGATGGGAGAGAATGTGGCAGATGTAACATTTGGGAATGTAAAATGGAGAAGAGAAAAGCCAGGTGTGGCAGAGGGGAGGGAGCCCTTTCTGCAGAGAGAAGTCAGGGAGAAAGCAGGAGAGAGAGCAATATGTAGGGCTCTTGCAAGCTACTGTGGTATGAAGATCCCTTGGTTGTACTAGGAAAAAATGAATGTTCCCCTTCCTGGAGTATACTTGGAAGAGGGTGTATTTCCTTTCCAAAGAGAAAGGACCTACCAGGTACCACTGAGTGGCCATTCAACAGCAGGGGCATATAACTTGGCTACAGCTTTTTGCTGTGCTTCATGATAGACTTCAGGCATCTCTGTGGCCATGTGACTGCTTTCCTGGAACAGAACAGTGTTAGGTGTAGTGCTGCAAGACTCTCTTCCAGGGCTGGAGAACAGGTCCATGCCTTGTTGGGTCCTTTAATATTTGGAATTTTGAATCACAGCCACTGACAAGAGATAAAACACAGGAAAACTGTGGCATTGGGTTGGCCCAGGGTCCCCAGGCACAGACAGGTTGAGGGCAGGGATCTGATGAGGGCCTGGGACACAGGAGGGGACACAGGATCTCCTGTGAGGTCCCCCTGAACAGTGGCAGTTGCAAGTTCCCTTCCCTGGTAATGGGAGGGTGGGGTAAGGCCATCATCCACCACCATCCTTCCCAATCTACCATGAAGGTCAGACTTCAGAGGAAGACTCTACCTCCAGTGGAGACTAGAGTCACTTACAGCAAACCCTGTCCCTCATGCACCTGGCAGGGACGTCTTTACTAGGGCAAGTTTGACTGTGAGTCAGTGCAGCAGACTTCTTCCTAGAAGATGAACATGAGCCCCTTGCATGTACCAAGTCTATAGATCACAGAGTGCTCCAAAGTGTTAGCTTCAGTTTTGTAGAAATAGGACCAGGCTTCCTTTTTTAAAAAAAAATTATTATTATTTTTTACTTTTTAAATTAAATTAGTTTAAATTAATTTTTTCTTTTTTTCTTTGCAACGAGGCTTATAGTTTTTGGTTCATTTGTTGATTGGTTTGTTTATTTCCTTTTATTGCTTTATGGATTAGGGTTCTCTCTCTCTTTTCTTTTCTTTTTCCTTCTTTCTTTCTTAGTTTTTGGAATCAGGCTTATAGTTTTTTGTTTGTTTGTTGGCTTTTTTGTTCCTTTTCTGTTTCTCTTTTCTTGGATCAGGTTTTTTTAATTATTATTTTTAATCAGGCTTATCTTAACAAACAAATCAAACCACACCTAGTTAAAAGTTAAACACTCTCTACCTCAAGCAAGGAGGAACTCTGCAGAGGTCTGTTTTCTGGGAAAGAGCAGCCAAAACACAAGAGCAGAGTAATGCACAGCACACACCAAAAACACTTCCTGAAGTACCAGACTCTGAACAGTGTATGACCCCCTTCAGAAAATAGTATTAATCTCAGGAGCAGGAAATATAACAAACTTTCATAATATACAAAAGACAGCAATCTAGACATAATGACAAGATGGAGGAATTCTCCCCAAAAGAAATATCAAGAAGAAATCACATCCAGGGATTTGCCCAAAACAGGTATAAGAAATATATCTGAACAAGAGTTTAGAACAACAGTCTTAGGCTTGAAAGAAGCATAGAAGACACCAGAGAAACCCTTGCTGCAGAGATGAAAGACCTAAAAACTAATCAGGCTGAAATAAAAAAAATAGTATAACTGACATGGAAAATGTCAGATGTAATGACCATACGTAATCACAATGAGAATGGAAGAAGCAGAGTAACAAATAGGTGATAGAGAAGATAAAATTATGGAAAATAATGAAACTGAAAAGAAGAGGGAAAGAAAACTATTATATCAGGAATATATAGCCTTAGGAAACTCAGCAATTCCACAAAGAGCAATAATATCCATATCACAGTTGTCCCAGAAAGAAAACAGAAAAAAGGAGCAGAGGATTTATTTGAACAAATTATAGCTGAGAACTCCCCTAATCTGGGCAAGGAAACAGGCATTCAAGTCCAAGAGTCACAGAGAACTCCCCTCAAAATCAGCAAAAACAGATCAACACGAAGGCATATCTTATTGAAACTTGCAAAATACAAAGATAAAGAGAATTCTGAAAGCAGCTAGGGACAAAAGTCCTTAACCAATGAGGGTAGACACTTAAGGCAAGCAGCAGATCTGTCCGCAGAAACTTGGCAGGCCAGAAGAAAGTGGCAGGATATATTCAACATGCTAAATGGGAAAATATGAAGCCAAATATACTACATCCAGCAAGGGTGTCATTCAGAATAGAAGGAGACATAAAGAGTTTCCAAGACAAGAAAACCTGAAGGAATTCATGACCACTAAACCAGCCCTGCAAGAAATATTAAAGGGAACACTTTGAGGGGAAAGAAAGACCAAAGCAAACATTGACTAGAAAGGAAAAGAAACAATGAATTTACAGGTAATAAAATGGCACTAAATTAATATCTATCAATACTGACTCTGAATGTAAATCAATTAAATGTCCCAATCAAAAAACATAGGGTATCAGAAGAGATTAAAAAAGACTCATCAGGAGCCTGGGTGCTCAATCAGTTAAGCAGCTGCCTTTGACTCAGGTCATGATCCCAGCATCCTGGGATCGCGTCCCTCATTGGGCTCCTTGCTCAGTGGGGAGTCTGCTTCTCTCCCTCCTTCTCTCTGCCACTCTGCCTGCTTGTGCTCTCTCTCTCTCTCTCTGTGTTAAATAAATGAATAAAATCTTAAAAAAAAAGAACTCATCAATGTGGTGTTTACAAGAGACTCATTTTAGTCCCAAAGATACCTCCAGATTGAAAATGAGAGGGTGAAGAACAATCTGTTGTGCTAATGGATATCAAAAGAAGGGTGGAGTAGGCATCCTTATATCATACAAACAGGAATTTAAACCAAAGACTGTAATAAGAGATGAAGGACATTATATCAGAATAAAAGGTTCTATCCGACAAGAAGACCTAACAATTGTAAATATTTATGCCCCTAACTTGGGAGCAGCCAGATATATAAAACAGTTATAACAAACTTAAAGAAATTCATTGGTAATAATACAATAATAGTAGAGGACATTAACACCCCATTCACAGCAATGAACAAATCATCTAAGCAGAAGATCAACAAGGAAACAAGGGCTTTGAAGGATACACCAGACCAGAGAGACTTAACAGATATATTCAGAACATTTCATCCTAACACAGCAGAATACACATTCTTTTAGAGTGCACATGGAACATTCTCCAGACTAGATTACATCACAAATCAGTCCTCAACAAGTACAGAAAGATTGAGATCATACCATGCATATTTTCAGACAACACCACTATGGAACTTGAAGTCAAACACAAGAAAAAATTTGGAAGGACCACAAGTACATTGAAGTTAAAGAGCATGCTACTAAAGAAGGCATGGGTTAACCAGGAAGTTAAAGAAGAAATTAAAAAGTACATGGAAGAAAATGAATATGAAAACATGACAGTCCAACACCTTTGGGATGCAGAAAGGCAGTCATAAGAAGAAAGTATATAGCAATACAGGACTTACTCAAGAAACAAAAAAAGGCTCAAATATACAACCTAACCTCACAACAAAAGGAGCTGGAGAAAGAACAGCATATAAAACTTTAAACCAGCAGAAGAAAGGAAATAGTTAAGATCAGAACAGAAATAAATGTTTTCAAACAAACAAACAAACAAACAACCCAGTAGAACAGATGAATTAAACTAGGAGCTGGTTCTTTGAAAGAACTTAAAAAATTGATAACCCCTAGCCAGACTTACCAAAATGAAAAGAGAAAGGACCAAAATAAATAAAATCACAATGAAAGAAAACAGATCCCAACAAACACCACAGAAATACAATTATAAGAACATATTATGAACAATTATATACCAATAAATTGGGCAATCTAGAAGAAATGGATAAATTCCCAGAAACATATAAACTACCAAAACTGAAACAGGAAGACATAGAAAACCTGCACAGACCCATAACCAGCAAAGAAACTGAATCAGTAATCAAAAATCTCCCAGTAAATAAGGATCCAAAGCCAGATGGTTTTCCAGGGTAATTCTACCGAACATTTAAAGAAGAATCAATACCTATTTTTCTGAAGCTGTTCCAAAAAATAGAAATGGAAGGAAAACTTCTAAACTCATTCTATGAGGCCAGCATTACCTTGATTCCAAAACCAGAGAAAGACCCTCCTAAAAAGGAGAATTATAGCTCAATAACCCTGATGAACATGGATGTAGAAATTCTCAACAAGACACTAGTTAATCAAATTCCAATAGTACATTAAAAGAATTATTCACCATAATCAAGTGGGATTTATTCCTAGGCTGCAGAGGTGGTTCAATATCCACTAATTAGTTAGGATGATACACCAAATTAATAAAAGAAAGGGTAAGAACCATATTATCCTCTCAATAGATGCAGAAAAAAACATTGGACAGAATATAGCATCCTTTCTTGATAAAAAAAATCCTCAAAAAGTAGAGATAGAAGGAACATATTTCAACATCATAAAGGCCACATACAAAAGAATCACAGCTAATATCATCCTCAATAGAGAAAAACAGATTTTCCCCTAAGGTCAGGAACATGACAGAGATGTCTACTCTCACCACCATTGTTCAATATAGTCCTGGAGTCCTAGCCTCAGCAATCAGACAACAAAAAGAAATGAAAGACATCTAAATTGTCAAAGAAGAGGTCAAACTTTCATTCTTCACAGATGACATGATATTCTTTTTCAAAAACTTTGTCTCCACCAAAAATTCGTTAGAACTAATACATGAATTCAGTGAAGTTATAGGATATAAAATCGATGTACAGAAATCTGTTGCATTTCTATACACCAATAATGAAGCAGTAGAAAAAGAAATCAAGGAATTGATCCCATTTATAGTAGCACCCAAAACCATAAGATACCTAGGAATAAACCTAATCAAAGAGCTGTACTCTGAAAACTATAGAATACTTATGAAAGAAATTGAAGAAGACACAAAGAAATGAAAAAATATTCCTTGTTCATGGATGGAAGAAGAAACATTGTTAAAATGTCTATACTATCCAAAGTAATCTACACATTCAATGCAATCTCTATCAAAACACCATTGATATTTTTTGCACAACTATATCAAACAATTCTAAAATCTGTATAGAACCAGAAAAGACCCCCAATAGCCAAAATAATGTTGAAAAAGAAAAGCAAAATGGGAGGCATCACAACGCCAGACTTCAACCTGTATTACAAAGTTGTGATCATCAAGACAGTATGGTACTGGCATGAAAACAGACACATAGATCAATGGAATAGAATAGAGAGCCCAGAAATGGACCCTCAACTCTATGATCAATTAATCTCTGACAAAGCAGGAAAGAACATCCAATGGAAAAAGACAGTCTCTTCAACAAATAGTATTGGAAAAACCGGACAACATACAAATTAAACTAGACCACTCTCTTACACATACCAAAAGATAAGCTCAAAATGGATGAAAGATGTAAATATGAGGCAGGAAACCATCAAAATCTTAGAGGATAATACAGGCAGCAACCTTTTGACCTTGGCCACAGAAACTTCTTACTGGACACATTTATGGAGGCAAGGCAAACAAAAGAAAACTGTACTATTGGGACATTATCAAGATAAAAACCTTCTGCACAGTGAAGGAAATAAAAGACTAAAAAGCAGCCTACAGAATGGGAGAAGATATTTCTAATGACATATTAGATAAAGGGTTAGTATCAAGAATCTATAAATAACTCATCAAAATTAATACCCCCAAAATTAATAATCCAGTTCAGAAATGGACAGAAATCATGAACAGACATTTCTCCAAAGAAGAAATACAAATGGCTAATAGATACATGAAAAAAATGCTCAATCTCACTTTTTATTAAGGAAATACAAATCAAAACCACAATGAGATACCACCTCACACCAGTCAGAATGTCTAAAATTAACAACTCAGGAAACAACAGATATAGTGAAGATGGGGAGAAGAGGAAACCTTTTGCTCCGTTGGTAGGAATGCAAACTAGTGCAACCACTCTGGAAAACAGTATTGTTTTCCTCAAAAGTTTTATAGAGCTAACCTATGACCCAGCAATTGCACTACTTGGTATTTATCCAAAGGATACAAAAATGTCAATTTGAAGGGGAAAACACCCCAACATTTATAGCAGCAATGTCCACAATAGCCAAAATTTGGAAAGAGCCCAAATGTACATTGACTGATAAATGGGTAAAGAAGATGTGCTATACACACACACACACACACACACACACACACACACACACACACACACAGGAATATTACTCAGTCATCAAAAATGAAATCTTGCCATTTGTAACAACATGGATGGAACTAGAGTGTATTGTGTGAATTGGAATAAGTCAATTAGAGAAAGACAAATATATGATTTCACTATCTGTGGAATTTAAGGAAAAAATAGATGAACACAGGGGAAGGGATGAAAAAAAATAAAATAATATCAAAACAGGGAGGCAAACCATAAGTGACTTTTAACTATAGAGAGCAAACAGGGTCGCTGGATGGATGATGAATGGGGGATGAGCTAAATGGGTGATGGGCATTAAGGGGGGTACTTGAATGATGAGCAGTGGGTGTTACATGTTACACTAAATCACTAAATTATATGAATCACTAAATTCTACTCCTGGAACAAACAAGAAAAAAAAACAGGCAAATCTTACCTTGGAGGGGAAACACATAAACCACTATTTCCCATTCAAAATGAAAAAAAAAATATTCAACTCAACTTCAAAATATTCAATATTCAACATCCTTGGGACTCAATTCATTCTTATGACAAAATTCCCATAGCTTATATGATACTAAAGGGGTAACGCAGTTTCAAGCCTCTTTGTGCTGAGCAGATTCTAAGAGGCACTTGTTGAGGTAATTATGTAATTACACTCCATTATCAGTTACATCACAAATTTAGTCAAAACCAGTACACATGCCAGAGAACAAAAACAAATGGTTGGGTTGAGGGAAAGAAGGGAAAGTTACAAATAGGCCAGTGGGATATCTAAATATTGATATAAGAGACAAAGACTTTAAAATACTATAATTCATTAGTGCAAGAAAATAAATAACAAGACAAATATTTTTATTCTGAGAAAGAGCATAAAATACATGCTTCAGAATGCTCCACTGAGTGGACAGGGAGCTGAGTATTAATACACTAGATCCAACTAGTCATTAGTGAAGAGATGGTCCAAGGGTGCTAATTCCAACTCATTGATACTGCCTTTGGGACTGACATTGGCAGCTGGAAGATATGCACTGAAATGGCAGGGCCTAAAGAATATGGGGGACAGAAAGTGCTGATAAAGAAAAGAAACCCAGAGTGGGGATGGATTAGAAGAACTTTTTACTGTGGAGCTTTTCTAGATGGGAAGCCCTGGGGCACAGACTACCAGTTAGAGAGTCCCATCAGGCAAGAATCAACCTAGCTTAAAAGAAGTAGTCAAACTCTCACTCTTCATAGATGACATGATACTTTGTATGGAAAACCCAAAAGGCTCCACCTCAAAATTGCTTGAACTCATACAGCAATTCAGCAATGTGGCAGGTTATAAAATCAATGCACAGAAATCAGTTGCATTTCTATACACTGACAATGAGACAGAAGAAAGGGAAATTAGGGAATTGATCCCATTTACACTTGCACCAAAAAACCACAAGATACCTAGGAATAAATCTAATCAAAGAGGCAATAAATCTGTACTCAGAAAACTACTGAACACTTATGAAAGAAACTGAAGAAGACGTAAAGAAATGGAAAAATATTCCATGTTCATGGATTGGACGAATAAACATTGTTAAATGCTGTTAAAATGTCTATGCTGCCAGAGCAATCTACACATTCAATGTAAACCTTATCAAAATATCATTAACGTTTTTCACAGAGCTGGAACAAATAATACCAAAATTTGTATGGCACAAGAAAAGACCCTGAATAGCCAGGGAAATGTTGAAAAAGGAAACCAAAGCTGGGGGCATCACAATACCTGACTTCAAGCTGTATTAAAAGCCATGATCATCAAGACAGTATCACAGTAGCACAAAAACGGACACATAGATCAGTGGAACAGAATAGAGAGCCCAGAAATGGACCCTCAGCTCTATTGTCAAGAGATTACTCTGCCAAAACAACAAAGAATGTACAATGAAAAAAGGACAATCTCTTCAATAAATTGTATTGGGAAAATTGGACAGCCACATGTAAAAGAATGAAACCAGACCATTTTCTTACACCATACCCCAAAATAAACTCAAAATGGATGAAAGATCTAACTGTGTTATAGGAATCCATCAAAATCCTAGAGGAGAACACAGGCAGTAACTTCTTTCACCTCAGCCACAGCAACTTCTCACTAGACACATTTCCAAAGGAAAGGGAAACAAAAGCAAAAATGAATTGTTGAGATTTATTCAAGATAAAAGCCTTTGCACTTGAAATGAAACAACAAACAAAACTAAAAGGCTATCCACAGAATGAGAGAAGGTATTTGCAAATGACATATCAGATAAAGGGCTAATATCCAAGATCGAAAAAGAACTTCTCAAACTCAACACTCAAAAAACAATTGGTCGAGAAATGCGAGGAAGACATGAACAGAAATTTCTGCAAAGAAGACATCCAAATGGCCAACAGACACATGAAAAAGTGCTCAGCATCACTAGTCATCAGAGAAATACAAATCAAAACCACAATGGGATAACACATCACACCAGTCAGAATGACTGAAATTAACAATACAGGAAACAACAAATGTTGGCAAGGGTGTAGAGAAAGGGGAGCCCTCTTACACTGTTGGTGGGAATACTAGCTGGTACAGCCACTCTGGAAAACAGTATGGATGTTCCTCAAAAATTTTTAAAAAGAGCTACCTTATGGTCTATCAAATGCACTACTGGATATTTACCCCAAAGATAAAAATACAGTGATCCAGAGGGGCACATGCACCCCAATGTTCATAGCAGCAATGTCCACAACAGCCAAACTATGAAAACACACACAAACACACACACACACACACACACACACACACACACACACACACACACACACTGGAATATTACTCAGCTGTCAGAAAGAATACTTACCATTTACATCAATGGGGATGGACTGGAAGGTATTCTGCTGAGAGAAATAAGTCAATCAGAGAAAGACAATTATCATATGGTTTCACTCATATGTGGAATATAAGAAACAGGGCAGAGGACTGTAGGGTAAGGGAGGGAAAACTGAATGACAAGTTATCAGAGAGGGAGGAAAAACCATAAGAGACCCTTAATTATAGGAAACAAACTTAGGGTTAGTGGAGGAGAAGTGGGTAAGGGGGTGGGGTAATTGGATGATGGGCATTAAGGAGGGCACGTGATGGGATGAGCACTGAGTGTCATATGCAACCAATGAATTATTGAACACTACTCTGAAACTAATGATGCGTTATATGGTGGCTAATTCAATTTAAATTAAAAAAAAATCAGCCTGGTCTAGTACCCTTGAGTACTCAGTTAGAAAGGGCTGGGTGTGGCCTGGGAGCGGCCTGGGACGGGTATGGCCTTTGGCAGGAATGCTGCAATGGGGCAGCTAACTGGCTTCTGTGGCAGCAGAAGGCTGCCATGTTGACCACACCAGTTCCTCTAAGAGGCCAGAGTTGAGGTCATCCCATTCTCTCAGCCCTGTGCCCTGGGTTCTAAGCCAGTAAGGACCCATGTCCTTCTTGTGCTCCATGAGCCCTAAATCCAGCCCCACTCCCTGGAGAAGTTGGCTCTCAACATGAGAGGCTGGATCTCCTGTCTTCTCACCACCTCAGGCTTGAATTCCTGTTTCTTCCAGAGTGATTACCAGATTCTCTGAAACATCATGGGCCTCTTTTCCTATCTCCCAAACTACTTCTTCACTCCCTTGCCATGGCATTCAGCATACAATATCTGCCAAGGTATCTATCAGGCAGTAAACATGTGTGGCCACACTAGGGCTGAAGGCCACATGACAGAAGATGAGGTAGGTGGAAGTTGAGTGTGAGATATTTTGGAGTAGGTAGGCTTTCAGAAGATCCTCTGTCCCTACACCATGCCCCCCACTGGCCCCGGTTTTGTGCAGGGCTGCCCTCCACTGACCAGTGTTCTTTAGTGACTCTGAGTACTGGGCCCAAGCCAGAGCTCACCATGCTGCAGAATCTCAGTAAATTCTTGTGCATGCTTATGAGTCATCACCTGACCTAAGCACTCACAGAGACACCAGGAGCAGAGGCCACCACTAGGGTTCCTTTTCTAAAGAACGGCTGCTCTGGGGTGTCAAGGGACCCTGTGGGTCTCAGCCTGGATACTGATGGTAAGAAAACAACAGAGGCACTGATTTCACCAGTGACTGGCACAGGATGGGCAGGTGTCCCTCCTTTTCTTGTTCATCACCATCCACTTTATGGGCCCAGACCCAGCCTTAATGTGTTGCCAAAAATCTTGGGTCTAAACCATGTTTTTTCTCTCTTGCCCTTGATGGAAATGGAGAACCCTGGATGCCCTTTTCTCTCCATATTGCAGTGGCTTGTTTATTTATTTCTTCTTTCATCCCACAGCTATTATCTGAGTAGATGCTGTGTCCTAAAAATGTTTAATAAACCACATTTATGCTTCAGGAATATGCATCTAGGTAAAAACAAAGCCAAATGAACACATAGTCACAATTCATGGTGAGAAACTGCTATGAGAAAGGAAAAGCACAGATATCCTGGGAGGGACTTAACATTTTTACACTTTGGGGGAAATGACCAGGCCCTCTATATCAGTCAGTCATTGCCCCATAATAATCATAACATTTCAGTGCCTATAGTAATACACATTAATTTCTCTCACATATTTGTGGAGCAGCTAAGGTTTTGTTGATAAGTTGGGTTTGGCTGGACATCTGCGTCTCAGCTGAGTTGGGTCTAGTCAGCTCCACATGTGTTTCTCATTGTCATGAACAGTGGGCCTACTAGGCTCTCTTCACCTCATGACAAGCGGCACACAAGAAGGCAAGCCAAATTCACAAGCATTTTTCAAGCTCCTGCTTATTTCATGTTTGCTAATATCCTACTGGCCAGAACAACTCACGTGGGCTTCCTGGATTGTATTTGATCTATCCCACATCTCTGCCTTGTCTTTGTCTCAGAAACCCATCTGGGTGGTGGACTGGTACAAGAATATGTATCCAGGTGGACCTCTTTCCATTGTTTTTATGCAGTAACTTGAAATAATTTTGGAGTTACCTGCTAACCTTAAGCCTTAGTGAAATATGGGCCATTTTTTTTTCTTGAAAACAGCAGCAATGACACGAAAGCATATACACATGAAGCCAACGTTGTATATCCAATTTGGGGGACAATGCAGGCAGCAGTCACATGTCCAGTTACATTCCTGATCATAGGCATACTCGTAATTCCCATCTGTCTTGCTACTTCCAGCATCGAAGAGACAAAATCAAGTGTGCTCACCCACCCAGTAAAAACAAACTTGACTTGAATTTGCCAAGGGGCAAATCTGCTTCAAAGAACCACAACCAGAGGCAGCTGGGGGTAGAGATCATGCAGATAGATGTGTTGATTGGAAACAATTTGGAGAATACTTCTCCTGCAAAGGGGTACCTTGCTCTGATCAGGATACCACTTTGCGGTATTGAGGATGGGCCATATCCCCCAAGGATTCTCCCTATCCTGACAAGGCCAGGTAGGATCCAGGAAGGCCAGGCCATTGGCAGAGGATTTGGGGTGGGGTAGTTACAGGCTACATCCTTTTGTCCTGTCTCCCCTCCTTGTACCCTCATTTCCTAGAAGCCCTGTGCACACGGCGGACACTAGGAAGTCTGTACACTGTTGGCTGACAGCTGCCCTGAAGTGCTTCTAATATTTGAGTTCCAGAATATGTTACATGGTAAACATGATTTTATTAAAATACTCTGCCCTCCAACATATTTATTTCACTTCAGCTTATAGGAATGGGTTTCCTTCTGCTTTTCTCCTGAGACAGAGAAGGCTTCTGGAAATAGGGCCCTGTTTTATATTAAACACAATAGCTGCCAGAATTGCTGGGCCTGCCAAGTTGGCCCAGCATCAGTCTGATGTCAGAGGTCACGTTTCTTGCATTTCTCAGGAGACCATAGTCTTCCCCATGACTTAGAGTTCATCCTTACCTTGGACTCAGTGGGAATTAGGAGGGATGAGGGCTTAAAAGCCTGCTGTGGGTGCTTCTGAAAGTGGGGAGGGAGGAGCTGGATCGGATGAGACCCAACCTGTGCTGGATGATGAGGATCTGGAGAGTAAGCATTTTGCGTAATGAAAGGAACACAGCACTACCCAACAACTGTGAACCCGTGAAGTTCTTTTCTAGGGTGTAGTCCTTTAAACCCTGATGTTTCAGCAGAGATTGCCAAAGGGATTCCTGGCCAGGGCAACTCTGGGGAGAGAGAAGTGCGTGCCTTGATCCACACTTGAGTTCTGTGTCTTTTCTGGGGATGACAACTTGATCCCAAGCCACTTTCTTTACACCTAATTTTCAGCTGAAATAAGGCAAGGTTATTAAAATTTATGAATTGCTCTAGAGTTGGGGGGCTGCAAGAGCTTCTCAGAACTGCCATAGATCATGTGAGAACTTGTCTAGTGAGAGAAAGCCTCTCATAAAAAATCTTACTCTAAAGTGACCTAGATTCACAGCCCATCTGCCTGGGAAGGGAGCTTCTGGTAGAGTTGGCAAGGCTGTTTCCTATAAGATGAGCACCAGCTGGCGACCCACTTCTGCCTAAAACTGGATGAAGAGCTGTGGAGAGTGAAGCAACAGCCCTCTTACTGCTCTATCCCCAGAAAGCAGCTGTGCAGGAAAGCACAGGAGCCTTTGCCAATCCTCAGTGCCTCAGCCAGGTGGGGTGAATGTTGGGATCTGGTAACAAAATGGAAGAGCTCTTTGACCTTCAACTTCCTTATGCAAGAGCTTAACAGGCATCATCGGCAGATGAGAAGAGATTGCTTATGTTCCAACCATTGATATCATCTTGGAACTCTTGCAGGGTACTGTCATTTATGTTTTATGTGCATTTTCAATTTGTAACACTGAGATGTCTCCCTTGGGGTAGTAGCCCATCTCTTAGCAATGCTGTTAGAGGTTGACATTTTCCTCTTCACTGTGGAGCTGTCCATCCCAGAAGAGGTAGACTATGGGGTTTGATAAACACTACACCTCACTGCCTTGCTGGATGATCCTGTGCTCTGTGCATGGTGTACGCTGAGCAAAGAGAGGACATTCAGGTTTAGGGTAGCAGGATGGCCCAGTCTTAAACAAAGACTTCATGGGGCCATATCTTCCATCCCAGGTCTGCTCAAGGACAAAAAAATTAACTCCCCAAAATAAATACATTTCCTTTAAATTTGGAAATAGAAAAGGTAGATGTTACCCCTTAACTCTGAGAGATGCCACAGAATGTGCTAATTTATGCAGGCTCTTTTTAATGCAATATACACTGCATTATCTTAAGAGATTTGACACATGAAAATTAATCCTAAAGGCACTAATAGGGGCACAGCATTTACTTTGCCAAAGAGGCTCAAGGTTTTACTTTCAATGACCATATATAGCTCAGACACAGCATCTGCCCTCAAAATGTTTTTACAGTCTAGTTGGGGAGATACACATGGACGACAAAGGTTAAAAAAAATTCTGTAATCAGAAATTGTGATGCCTGCTTAGAAGGAAAGAACTGAGTTCTGAGAGAATCATAGGACAGATCTAATTTGGATTACAAGATAGGTAGTTGGTCAGGGAAAGCCTTTTCTGCAGAAGTACTATTTGGAGAGGTAATATTTAATTGACATTCAACAAGTATTTATTGGGCATCTACTACTCTTGGTATTAAGGGTGAACAAGACATAGAAAATTGTGAGTCTTCATAAAGCTTGCATTTCAGTGAGGAGAGACAGACAATGGACCAAATGAAATGTAAACTATTACATGATAGAAGATGATGAGTGCTATGGAAGCAGTGGTATATTGGTTGGTAAAGGTTAACATTACTGACTCCCCATTTTTTTTGAATATTTTTTATTTATTTATTTGACAGAGAGAGAGAGAGAGTTAACAAGTAGGCAGAGAAGCAGGCAGAGAGAGGGGGAAGCAGGCTCTCTGCTAAGCAGAGAGCCTGATGTGGGGCTCGATCCCAGGATCCTGAGATATTGACCTGAGCCGAAGGCAGAGGCTTAACCCACTGAGCCACTCAGGTGCCCCCTGACTCCCCATTTTTAAAAGCCTAGATTTGTAGTGTCTGACAATTTCTGTGGTGTAAATATTCCTATAGTGGCCAATGTCATGCCGTTAATATGACATAAACAGGTTCACAACTGTCTTGAAGATTTAACAATTAGCTTTCTTGTGTGCTGATAAACTCAGGCCCCAGCACACAACTGCATGGATGGACATTGACTAGGGTTGGGAGACAGTGAGTGGTGAGCTAGGACTGCAATGTTAAATTGGGTGTTTAGGGAAGACAACTCCATAGAGAGAGCCAATACCTGCAGGAAGCAAAGGAGTGAGCCCTGAGGATAACTGGGGAAAGAGCATTCTAGGCTATGTCAAGCAGGCTCTGAAATGCCCCCAATGATCTCCACCTGGTATTCATGGCCTATGTAGTTTCCTCCTTCTGTGTGGGGCTGCATAGAGTGATTTGCTTCTAATCAACATGATATTATATTTTTTCTATGATAATATTACAGTAGATTTCAACTTTGTTTTCCTAGCAGACTCTTTTTTAAGCTTTGAAGAAATTAGGAGCTAAGGTCCTCAGTCCAACAACCCACAGGGAACTGAGTTTCACTGACAACCAGGTGACTTGGAAGTGGGTCCTTTCCCAGTCAGGCCTTCATATAGGGTCTTGCCCTGGCTGACAGCTTGATTGCAGGCTGTGAGATATCCTGAAGTAGAGGACCAAATTAAGCTGTGCTCTACACCCAAAGAAACTGTGAGATAATAAATGTGTATTACTCTAAGCTGCTAAATTCTGTAATGATTTGTCATCAACACTGTATTGACAATAACTGTACACTGACTGAGAGAAGAACAAGTGCAAAATCCATGGGGTGTGAATGTGCCTGGTGTATTCTAGGCACAAGGAATCCAGGGTGGCTGGCACAGAGAAAGGGAAGGAGGAGCAGAAATAAATTGAAATCATAGCGGGAACTCAGGCCAGATGGCATAGGGCCTTATAGTCCCTGAAGCTGAGACCCAAGATGAACTAATTTGGTGAGAGAATTACAAGGTAATTCCTTTTGATTTCCTCCATGCCTCCCATCTAGGACTTCAGTTCTGGAAGAGGAGAATTGGAGTGCCCTTTGGTTTCCACAATGTGAGACTAAAGACCTTGGCTGAATTCTGCAGAGGTCCAGAGTTGTGGCAGCTGATGACAAGCTTGGAATCATAAATCCTTGGCCTGGGACAGACTTTGTAGGGTGGAGGAAGCAGGCTGACTTTAGAGGTGGAATGCCTGGGCTGAGGCCTTGGGATTGTTGGTCACCAGCTGTGTGACACTAGGCAAATGGCCTAGCCTCTCTGAGTCCTGGATTTCTCAACAATAAAATGAAATAGTAACACCAGCCAGGAATTAATGTGCTTAGATACTTTAAAGAGCTAAAATATTCTAGGGGCGCCTGGGTGGCTCAGTGGGTTGAGCCTCTGCCTTCGACTCAGGTCATGATCTCAGGGTCCTGGGATCGAGCCCCACATCGGGCTCTCTGCTCAGCGGGGAGCCTGCTTCCTCCTCTCTCTCTCTGCCTGCCTCTCTGCCTACTTGTGATCTCTGTCTGTCAAATAAATAAATAAAATATTTAAAAAAAAATAAAATATTCTAAAACATTCTCATTATTTTTCAAGTCCCAGCCCCCGAAACTCAAGATTTAAAATTTCTTTTAGACGGTCTGAACCAAAGAAAACATTTCTGAAAACTGGCATAATGAGTCTGGGAGCAAGAGGCTAAGGGTGGCTGGGGAGGTTTTGGCACATTTCAGTTGATACATCGCGTCCTGCATGTAGGACAATGCTCAGTGTCTACCTCTAGATTCCAGTGAGAATAGAACTGGAAGAAGCAGATTGAAATGACAGCATATGTAGAGTAAACCCTCAGTTTGTTTTGTGAGATTAAGAGTCACTTATGGTTTGTCTCCCTCCCAATCCCATCTTGTTTCATTTATTCTTCTCCTACCCCCTTAACTCCCCCATGTTGCATCTCCACGTCCTTATATCAGGGAGATCATATGATAGTTGTCTTTCTCCAAATGACTTATGAAATGACTTTTTTAAGAAAAAATTTTCCTACATAAAAAGTAAAAATTGTGCTGAGAGTTTGTGCTACACATATATGCAGAGGGCTGTTTACAAATTCTTCAAAGCTGACATTGTGTGGCTTTCCTAAACCAATCCTGTGAGATAGAGCTCCAGTGTTGTTGTGCTCTTGTGTGCAGGTTTTTGGTGTCCAACCCCAAGGAGTGTCATTCTCATATACCATTACAATGCGGCATTGTCAATAAAGGTGGGAATCTTAGGAGAACTGATGCAGGAGCTTGTGGAGTCTCCTTTCTTGTGTATTTGTAAGAGGGAGAAAGCAATTTCCTTGGAAGTAGAAAAGATAAATGAATACCTGCTGTCCACATCTCAGCCAAGTACTCCTGAAGCAGGAGAAGAAATTTAATGGGAAATGAATGATTTAGTTGTTGGCTTATTTTAATTAATTTTATTCAGATTTACTTTGCTTTCTCTTTGATGGTAACTTATGGTAATCCAGTTTCACTTTGATTCACTTCTTCAGGTCAATAAATTTTTCCAAAGTTCTAGTCCGGTGTTTTTCAATATTGATGGTGCAACAGAATCACTTAAGCATATAGATAAATAGATGATAGATAGGTAGATACATAGATAGATAATGGATCAATGGATAGATAAATAGATATTTGCATGGTATACCCAGACCTTTTGAGTCAGAATTCTAGAACCTGAGCTCTAAAGTTCTACAGTTCACCCTGAAACATGGCTCAAATTGAAGATCACAAATGCCATCCAAATCATTCTGCAATGCCACGTTGTAAGCCTTGAACTCAGCTGTTTTGGAATTGTGTACTGCATTATTGAACTGACTTAAAGTATTGTTTTTTGGGGAAAGGCAAGCACTCTTTCAAAACAAGATTTGACTAAACTCGATTCTGCAAATTTTGTCAAAAAGCCCATGTAATTTCATAACAATTCTATATAAGGGGTGGATAAGGAAAAATCTTATATTTGGAGAAAGAAAACTCATCTGGCTATAAAGGGCTATTATGAAAAAGTCATTTCACTCACTCTGTGTTCCAACCTGGGACATATATGGGATTAGGGCTAGGTGATGAAGACCTCTGCTCCTTTTGGCTTGAAATTCACAGGGCAGAAGCTAGTTTCCACTTATGCAGATGAGAGTCAAAGGAGATGGATGGAATAGAAAAAATAGACATCTAAAGAACAAAAAAAATGCTTGGAATTTCATCCCCAACAAGCTCTAAGCTAAGTTAAAAATCTCTTCAAAATAGTCTTTGGGAAGTTGTAAGTAAGTCTTCTCACACCAAGATGTCTGGAGCTTCATCTTGCTCTGCTCTAACATTCTGTGTGGACTCCCAGGAGGTTCCCATGCCCAGGGTAACATTACAGGTGAATGCATCCTTTTCCTACTATGCAAACAGGACTCATTGGTAACAGTTCAAAATTGTAAGAATTTTGTTTTTACTCTACACCACTTTCCACAAAACTAGATAAGACTTGAAATGACTTTTTAAAAATTTTTTTTATAAACATATAATGTATTTTTATCCCCAGGGGTATAGGTCTGTAAATCGCCAGGTTTACACACTTCACAGCACTCACGATAGCACATACCCTCCCCAATGTCCATAACCCCACCCCCCTCTCCCAACCCCCCTCCCCCCAGCAACCCTCAGTTTGTTTTGTGAGATTAAGAGTCACTTATGGTTTGTCTCCCTCCCAATCCCATCTTGTTTCATTTATTCTTCTCCTACCCCCTTAACCCCCCCATGTTGCATCTCCACTTCCTCATATCAGGGAGATCATATGATAGTTGTCTTTCTCCAATTGACTTTTGAAATGATTTTTTTAAGAAAAATTTTCCTACATAAAAAGCAAAAATTGTGCTGAGAGTTTGTGCTACAAACTCTCAGAGGGCTGTTTACAAATTCTTCAAAGCTGATATTGTGTGGCTTTCCCAAACCAATCCTGTGAGATAGAGCTCCAGTGTTGTTGTGCTCTTGTGTGTGGATTTTTGGTGTCCAACCCCAAGGAGTGTCATTCTCATATACCCAATGACAATATATGTCCTAGGGTTGTACACTGCATAATATGCACAACTGTAAACATGTACAGTGATGCTGAAACTCCAGGGCATAGCAGGGGGGCAGGGCTGGAGGCAGGAAGGAGGACCCCCAGCAATTTCACTCAGATGGAGTGCTGTGTGAGAGAAAATTCTGACTCAGCTGCTTTGAACGCTGGGCATGAAACCCATCCATAGAAAGGGAGACACCTGGGGTGATGCAGTGTTGTGACAGTGTAAGTCATTCTCCTTTTTTTCCTCTCCTTTTAAACAGCTAATTAGAAAACACTATGAACTCAAATCCCTCAATGTGTATGCCAAAGGAACTGGGAGGACTCCTGCCCACCTGTGCATTTGAAAATAAACAAATAAGCCTTAGTAAGAGTTCAAGATCCAAGGGAGTCAGTGATCCTGCCCCTCCTCACTCACCAAGGTGGGACAGGGACATGGTGTTGTGGGGTGGGGTCCTGGAAATTGCCGACCTGGGCAGATACCAGTTGATAAGAGAGAATTTGTGGAAGTGCAACCTGTCTGAGAGGAGATTCCAGCAAGCCATCTAGTGAGAGAGAGATGATATTGGATACAGAGAGGCAAGAACTCCTCTAGAGCCACTCTGCTCCCCAGGGTGACACTGCAAGGGGCAAAGCTGTCCCCCTGTGGAGGAAATAGAAAGCACCAAATGAGTGCCTTGGTAGCTGGAGAAATCCATTTGTCTCCAGCAGCACCCTAATTTCTGAGGTAGGACTTCCATGACTTGGAGGGAGAAAGGGAAAAAAGCATTTAAAAATATCAAAAGGCATTACGGGGCACCTGGGTGGCACAGTCAGCTAAGTATCCAACTCTTGTTTTCAGCTCAGGTCATGATCTCAGGGTCGTGAGATCAAGTCCCAGTAGGACTCCATGCTAAGCACAGAGTCTGCTTAAGACCCTGTCTGGCCCTCCTCCCCTCACATTCCCTCCACTCTCTATCTCTCTGAAATAAATAATTTGTTTAAAAAATATATCAAAATTCATTAAAGGAAATTAGTTCCTGCTGTCTGCTTCAGGACTTCAGCAGGAAGTCCCCACAGCCTCTGGGGGGATACCACACTTGAAGATCTCCCCATCCAGGTCCACAGGACCCCCAATGCCCTGAGTGCTAAAGACACATCTCCCCCCACTCTGTAGCCATCTCCATGTGTGCACTCTTGGTGTGGCCATGAAAGCAGGTTGGGTAACTAGAGTGCTCTCAGGAAAATGGACCACTGTCTGGGAGAAGGAAAAACCACAAATTGGAGCTATAGTGCCACTTCCTGGAAAGCAAGAGAGAGATTCTTGCAGCCAGCCAGGTGAGTTATAGAAAGAGAAAACACAGAGGATAAGAATTTGTCCACAAGAGAGAGCAAAATGAATGGGACAGGTTTACCCATAAGAAGCCTAGGAAAACCCAGAGAAGCTACACCCAAGAAGAGTGCCCCATCTGAAGATAACCAGGAAAGAACTTCAAATGTGAAAGCAGCAATGCAGAAATAAAAGGAACTTTAAAAATCTAGAAAGTGTGCCATTACCAAAAGGTATGATTAATTCTCTAACTGAGCTCAAAGATACAGAATTCTGCAATCTAGCTGATAAAGATTATTGGATGATTGAAGAAACTCAACAAGGTATAAGAAAACTCAAAAATACAGCTCAATAAGATTAGGAAAAAGATACATGAACAAAATGAATTATTTACAAAGGAGATTTTTAAAAGACATAAGGAAAAACAAAACTTCTGAAGCTGAAGAATTCAATGAATGACATGAAGAATCCAGTAGAGAGCCTCTGAGGTAGAGTAAAGCAGTTGGGAGATAGGATAAGTGACATGGAAGAAGAAATTGTGAAATAGCACACTTAAAAAAAGAATAAAGAGAAAATAATAAGAATGAGGGGGAGGAAAGCCTGCATAATCAATGGGACTCATCAATCTGTTCTATTGATTTTTTTTAATTTCTTTTCAGCATAACAGTATTCATTGTTTTTGCACCACACCCACTGCTCCATGCAATACGTGCCCTCCCTAATACCCACCACCTTGTTCCCCCAACCTCCCACCCCCCAACCCTTCAAGACCCTCAGGTTGTTTTTCAGAGTCCATAGTCTCTCATGGTTCACCTCCCCTTCCAATTTCCCACAACTCCCTTCTCCTCTCCATCTCCCCATGTCCTCCATGTTTTTGTTATGCTCCATAAATAAGTGAAACCAATGATAATTGACTCTCTCTGCTTGACTTATTTCACTCAGCATCTCTTCCAGTCCCGTCCATGTTGCTACAAAAGTTGGGTATTCATCCTTTCTGATGGAGGCATAGTACTCCATCATGTATATGGACCACATCTTCCTTATCCATTCATCCGTTGAAGGGCATCTTGGTTCTTTCCACAGTTTGGCGACCATGGCCATTGCTGCTATAAACATTGGGGTACAGATGGCTCTTCTTTTCACTACATCTGTATCTTTGGGGTAAATACCCAGCAGTGCAATTGCAGGGTCATAGGGAAGCTCTATTCTTAATTTCTTGAGGAATCTCCACACTGTTCTCCAAAGTGGCTGCACCAACCTGCATTCCCACCAACAGTGTAAGACTGTTCCCCATTTTCCACATCCTCCCCAACACATGTTGTTTCCTGTCTTGCTAATTTTGGCCATTCAAACTAGTGCAAGGTGGTATCTCAATGTGGTTTTAATTTGAATCTCCCTGATGGCTAGTGATGATGAACATTTTTTCATGTGTCTGATAGCCATTTGTATGTCTTCATTGGAGAAGTGTCTGTTCATATCTTCTTCCCATTTTTGGATATGATTATCTGTTTTGTGTGTGTTGAGTTTGAGAAGTTCTTTATAGATCCTGGATATCAACCTTTTGTCTGTACTGTCATTTGCAAATATCTTCTCCCATTCCATGGGTTGCCTTTTTGTTTTGTTGACTGTTTCCTTTGCTGTGCAGAAGCTTTTGATCTTGATGAAGTCCCAAATGTTCATTTTCGCTTTTGTTTCCTTTGCCTTTGGAGACATATCTTGAAAGAAGTTGCTGTGGCTGATATCGTAGAGGTTACTGCCTATGTTCTCTAGTATTCTGATGGATTCCTGTCTCATGTTGAGGTCTTTTATCCATTTCGAGTTTATCTTTATGTACAGTGTAAGAGAATGGTCGAGTTTCATTCTTCTACATATCGCTGTCCAGTTTTCCCAGCACCATTTATTGAAGAGACTCTTTTTTCCATTGTATATTTTTTCCTGTTTTGTCGAAGATTATTTGACCACAGAGTTGAGGGTCCATATCTGAGCCCTCTGCTCTGTTTCACTGGTCTATGTGTCTGTTTTTATGCTAGTACCATGCTGTCTTGGTGATCACAGCTTTGCAGTAAAGCTTGAAATCGGGTAACATGATACCACCAGTTTTATTTTTGTTTTTCAACATTTCCTTAGCAATTTGAGGTCTCTTCTGATTCCATACAAATTTTAGGATTATTTGTTCCAGCTCTTTGAAAAATGCTGGTGGATTTTTGATCAGAATGGCATTAAAAGTATAGATTGTTCTAGGCAGCATAGACATTTTAACAATGTTTATTCTTCCGATCCAAGAGCATGGAATGGTCATCCATCTTTTTGTGTCTTCTTCAATTTCTTTCATGAGTGTCTGTAGTTCCTCGAGTACAGGTCCTTTACCTCTTTGGTTAGGTTTATTCCCAGGTATCTTATGGTTCTTGGTGCTATAGTAAATGGAATCGATTCTCTAATTTCCCTTTCTGTATTTTCATTGTTAGTGTATAAGAAAGCCACTGATTTCTGTACATTGACTTTGTATCCTGCCACGTTACTGAATTGCTGTATGAGTTCTAGTAGTTTGGGGGTGGAGTCTTTGGGGTTTTCCATATAAAGAATCATGTCATCTGCGAAGAGAGAGAGTTTGACTTCTTCCTTGCCAATTTGGATACCTTTTATTTCTCTTTGTTGTCTGATTGCCATTGCTAGGACTTCTAATACTATGTTGAACAAGAGTGGTGAGAGTGGGCATCCTTGTCGTGTTCCTGATCTCAATGGGAAGGCTCCAAGCTTTTTCCCATTGAGGATGATATTTGCTGTGGGTCTTTCATAGATAGATTTTATGAAGTTCAGGAATGTTCCCTCTATCCCTATACTTTGAAGCGTTTTCATCAGGAACGGATGCTGGATTTTGTCAAATCCTTTTTCTGCAACAATTGAGAGTGATTCTCTCTTCTCTTATTGAGTTGTTCTATCACCTTGATTGATTTGCGAATGTTGAACCAACCTTGTAACCCAGGGATGAATCCCACCTGGTCATGGTGGATAATCTTTTTAATGTGCTGCTGGATCCTGCTTGCTAGGATCTTGTTGAGAATCTTTGCATCCATATTCATCAGTGATATTGGTCTGAAATTCTCCTTTTTGGTAGGTAGGGTCTTTGCCTGGTTTGGGGATCAGGGTAATGCTGGCTTCATAAAAAGAATCTGGAAGTTTTCCTTCTGCTTCAATTTTTTGCAACAGCTTCAGGAGAATAGGTGTTATTTCTTCTTTGAAAGTTTGGTAGATTTCCCAGGGAATCCATCAGGTCCTGGGCTCTTGTTTTTTGGGAGGTTTTTGATCATTGCTTCAATCTCGTTACTAGATATTGGTCTATTCAGGTTGTCAATTTCTTCCTGGTTCAATTTTGGGAGTTTATAGTTTTCCAGGAATGCATCCATTTCATCTAGGTTGCTTAGCTTATTGGCATAACTTCTGATGATTGTTTCTACTTCCTTGGTGTTAGTTGTGATCTCTCCCTTTTCATTCAGAATTTTATTAATTTGAGCTTTGTCTCTTTTCTTTTGGATTAGTGTGGCCAATGGTTTATCAATCTTATTGATTCTTTCAAAAAACCAGCTTCTATTTTCATTGATACATTCCACTGTATCTTTGGTTTCTACCTCATTGATCTCTGCTCTAATCTTGATTATTTCCCTTCTTGTGTGTGGAGTTGGTTTGATTTGTTGTTGATTCTCCAGCTCTTTAAGGTGTAGAGACAGGTGGTGTATTCTGAATTTTTCAATTTTTTTGAGGGAGACTTGGATGGCTATGTATTTCCCCCTTAGAACCGCCTTTGCTGTATCCCATAGGTTTTGGACTGAAGTGTCTTCATTCTCATTGGTTTCCATGAATTGTTTAAGTTCTTTCATTTCCTGGTTGATCCAAGCGTTATTAAGCAAGGTGGTCTTTAGCTTCCAGGTGTTTGAGTGCCTTCTGAACTTTTCTTTGTGGTTGAGCTCCAGTTTCAAAACATTGTGATCTGAGAATATGCAGGGAATAATGTCAGTCTTTTGGTATCGGTTGAGTCCTGATTTGTGACCCAGAATGTGGTCTATTCTGGAGAAGGTTCCATGTGCACTTGAGAAGAATGAGTATTCTGTTGTTTTAGGGTGGAATGTTCTGTATATGTCTATGAGGTCCGTATGGTCCAATGTTTCATTCAATGCTCTTGTTTCTTTATTGATTTTCTGCTTTGATGATCTATTATTGAGAGTGGTGTGTTAAGATCTCCTACTGTTAACGTATTCATATCAATATGGCTCTTTATCTTGATTAATAGTTTTCTTATGTAATTGGCTGCTCCCATATTGGGGGTGTAGATATTTATACTTGTTAGATCATCTTGGTGGATAGTCCCTTTAAGAATTATGTAGTGTCTTTCTGTATCTCTGACTACAGTCTTTCGTTTAAAATCTAATTTTTTTAAAAAATTTTTTATTTGTTTATTTACAGCATAACAGTGTTCATTGTTTTGGCATCACACCCAGTGCTCCATGCAGTACATGCCCTCCCTATCACCCACCACCTGGTTCCTCTTAAAATCTAATTTATCTGATATGAGAATCGCTACCCCGGCCTTCTTTTGAGGCCCATTGGCATGAAAGATGCTTCTCCATCCCTTCACTTTCAGTCTGTGTGTATCTTTAGGTTCAAAATGGGTCTCTTGTAGACAACATATGGATGGGTCCTGTCATTTTATCCAATCTGCAACTCTGTGTCATTTTATGGGCACATTTAGGCCATTCACACTGAGAGTGATTATTGATAGATACGTTTTTATTGACATCGCGTTACCTTTAAAGTCTTTTTTTCTGTAGATTGTCTCTATATTTCTATTCAATGATATCTTTAGTTTTTTTTCTCTTTTATAGAACCCCCCCCTTAATATTTCCTGCAGTGTTGGCTTGGTGGTTGCATGGTCTTTTAAGCCTTGCTGGTCTTGGAAACTCTTTATCTCTCCATCCATTTTGAATGTCAGTCGTGCTGGATAAAGTATTCTTGGCTGCATGTTCTTCTCATTTAGTACTCTGAATATATCTTGCCAGCCCTTCCTGGGTTGCCAGGTCTCTGTGGACAGGTCTGACATTATTCTGATGGGCTTTCCTCTGTAAGTAAGGAGCTTCTTTGTCCTGGCTGCTTTCAAGAGGGTCTGCCTACAATTATAATTCTTCATTCTTACTATTAGGTGTCTCGAACTTTCAAGACTCTATAATCTTGGAGGGAAACCTTTCTGCCTCTAGTACATGAACACTGGGTCCATTCATGAGATTGGGAAAATTTTCATGGACAACTTGTTCCACTATATCTTCTAGACTTCTTTCTTTCTCCTTCCCTTCAGGGATTCCAATAAGTCTGACATTGGAACATTTCATGGCATCATTTATTTCCCTGATTCTGTTTTCGTGACTTCTGAGCTGATTTTTCCAGGCTTCCTCCTGATCTTTTCTCTCTATCTGTTTGTTCTCCAGATCACTAATTCTATCTTCTGTCTCAGTTACCCTAGCTTTTAGAGAACTTAGATTTGATTGAAACTCATTGAGAGCATTTTGAACATCATCCCTGGTGGTTTTCAGTTCTGCCCTAACATTGTGAATGTCATCCCTGGTGGCTTTCCGTTCTGCCCTAATCAATTCTGTTTGGTCATCCATGGCTTTCTCCAACCTAGCTATTGCCTGGATAATTGTTAGTCTGAATTCCTTTTCTGACATATTGTCTATGTTGATAGCCATTAGCTCTGATGCAGGAGGCCCATCCTCTGTATTTTTCTTCTGTTGGGCATTCTTCCTCCTAGTCATTTTGGTGAAAGATGGCTGAACAGATATAGCTGGATGTATCGACTGTGGTGCAGTCAAGGTGCACCCTGGAATGCTTCTGAGCAATCAGGATTCCCCAACCAAATGAGAGAAAAAAGAAAAAGAAAAAGAGACAGAGAGAGAGAGAGAGAGAGAGATAGGAAAAAAAAGGAAGATAAAGGAGAAGGCTCAGCCCAAATGGGTCCCAATGTAAGATTTATAAAGTGTACAAACAAAAACAGACAAACAAAAAGACTGATAAAAGTATATAACAAGAAAAACTGAAACATTTCCGGGGGGAGCAAGATGGCAGGGAAGTAGGAGGAGGCACCATTTCAACCTGTACCCTAAAGTGAGCTGATTACCTACCAAAGAACTCCGACCACCCATGAAATCAGCCTGAGATCTCTACTGGATCTCTACTGGAGCAGAAGACGCCAGTGGCAGGTAAAGCAGACTGGGAGCATCGGACTGATATCGGAAGATAAACAAAAGGGGGAGGGAGCCACCAGAGGTGACCGATTGGAAAGTAATACCCCAACACGAGAGTGCTCTGCGTCTGGGGACCAGCATTAACTTGGAGTCTGGTTGAAAGCACTCAAAAAACAAACAGCAAAGGATCGCGGTGGCAGGGGGGTAATAGTGGGAACCTGGGCGGTTAGGGTCAGGGACCTAAGTCCCCAGACCCAGGACAGCCTCCCCTGGCCCGGAGCCAGAGAGAGTGCGGCGGAGAAATCAGGTCTCGGTCCCTGAGCCGCGAGTGCACCTGAACGCCAGCGCATCTGAGAACGAGTGGGGTCTGTCTCCCGTGAGGGGCTGGGAGCCTGGCCTGACGGCAATCCTGAAACGCGCGCGTCCCACACCCTCCCTTGGGAAAGGTGCTCATAGGAGCTAGCCTGGAGCTCTGGCAGCAGGAAAAACCAGACATTCCCAGCCCGGGACAGCGGGAAAATTTCAGTGCGCGATCTCTGCTCGGAACCTCTCTGGCGGTCTGGAGCTGCCTAGACAGCCACCGCTGCCCTGGTTTTGGGCACAACGAGGAGCTCCTGCATCCCCAGGGACAGTGACCCAGAACCGATTCTGCCAGCAGCTTTTGCAAAACAGTCTGAGGCTTCTCTCTGAGAGGGAGGTTGGGGTGCTGTTTGCTCTCCTCTAAACCTCCAAAAACCATCAAAAGCTGTCAAGGCGAGAGAAAGCAGATGAAAGAACATAAAAACCCCCAGAGAACAAAAGGCTGAAAAAAAAAAAACAGTTTCCTAAAAAAAAAAAGAGCTCACCCCCTTGAGGGGAGCAGGAGGACATAACTCAGGGAACATCATTGTCTGAAAACCCACGTGGCAGGCCCCTCCCCCAGAAAAACAACCAGGAAGGAAGAAAAAAAAAAAAAAAAGACTACAAGAGAACAACCACCACTACTTCATAAATACAACTTTTATTTTTAACTCTTTACCAATATTCTGGTTCTTTTTTTTTTATACATACAGATAATTTTTAACCTATTTACCATCACACTGAGATGTCCAGTACATCAAATTCTTTAATAACCTTCTAACCTGAAATTTTTGATACATACACCCGTGTTTTTCTTTTGTTTTTCTATTTTTTTAATTTTAACTTAGTTTAGTCTAGTTTATTCTTTTTTTAATTTTTATTTTCTACTATACATATAGAGTTAAACTTCAAGGTAACCCCCTTTCCCCAATCAATGCTACCCCTATAGGCAAACCAGTTTCTAATCCCCCTGTAACTTAGGAAAGTTGAGTCCCTTAACAAAAACATCAAGATACCTTCAGGAAGAATCAAAATAACCTTCCTCACCCACACTGAGAATTTATAACCATTCTCCCAATTTTTCCTTCTGTCAGTGTTTCTGTGAATTTGTGTCTGTCCTGACAATATATAAATCTTATACTTGGGGTTCTTTCTGAGGAGGTTTTTCCCTTTTTTTTGCTTATATATACATATTTTTTCTCTTGTCATATACTTTTATCACTCTTTGTCTGTCTGTTTTTGTTTGTATACTCCACAAATCTTACCTTGTGGCCCATTTGGGCTGAGCCTTCTCTTATATCTTCCCTTTTTTTTTCCTATCTCTCTCTCTCTCTTTTTTTTTTCTTCCTTTTTTCTTTCCCCTTTTTTTTTTCTTTCTTCTTCTCTATTTCTTTTTCTTTTCTTTTTTCTCTCATTTGGGTGGGGAATCCTGATTGCACAGAAGGTTCCAGGGTGCACATTGACTGCACCACAATCGATAAGTCCAGCTGCATCTGTTTAGTCATCTCTTACCAAAATGACTAGGAGGAGGAATACCCAACAGAAGAAAAATACAGAGGATGGGCCTTCTGCAACAGAGCTAATGGCTATCGACATAGACAATATGTCAGAAAAGGAATTCAGACTAACAATTATCCAGGCAATAGCTAGGTTGGAGAAAGCCATGGATGACCAAACAGAATTGATTAGGGCAGAACTGAAAGCCACCAGGGATGATGTTCACAATGTTAGGGCAGAACTGAAAGCCACCAGGGATGATGTTCAAAATGCTCTCAATGAGTTCCAGTCCAATCTAAATTCTCTAAAAGCTAGGGTAACTGAGACAGAAGATAGAATTAGTGATCTGGAGGACAAACAGATAGAGAGAAAGGATCAGGAGGAAGCCTAGAACAAACAGCTCAGAAGCCACGAAAACAGAATCAGGGAAATAAACGATGCCATGAAACGTTCCAACGTCAGAATTATTGGAATCCCTGAAGGGGAAGAAAAAGAAAGAAGTCTAGAAGATATAGTGGAAGAAGTTGTCTATGAAAATTTTCCCAATCTCACGAATGGAAACAATGTTCATGTACTAGAGGCAGAAAGATCTCCTCCCAAGATTTTAGATTCTCGAAAGTCCTCACGGCACCTTATCGTTAAAATGGGGAATTATGTTTCAAGAGAGACCCTCTTAAAAGCAGCTAGGACAAAGAAGCTTCTTACATACAGAGGAAAGCCCATTAGAATAACGTCAGACCTTTCCACAGAGACCTGGAAAGCCAGGAAGGGCTGGCAAAATATATTCAGAGTACTAAATGAGAAGAACATGCAACCAAGAATACTCTATCCAGCAAGACTGACATTTAAAATGGATGGAGAGATAAAGAGTTTCCAAGACCGGCAAGGCTTAAAAGACTATGCAACCACCAAGCCGACACTGCAGGAAATATTAAGGGGGGTCCTATAAAAGAGAAAAAATCCTAAGAATATCATTGAACAGAAATATAGAAACAATCTATAGACAGAAAGACTTCAAAGGCAACACGATGTCAATAAAAACCTATCTCTCAATAATCACTCTCAATGTGAATGGCCTAAATGCGCCCATAAAACGACACAGGGTTGCAGATTGGATAAAACGACAGGACCCATCCATATGTTGTCTACAAGAGACCCATTTTGAACCTAAGGATACACCCAGACTGAAAGTGAAGGGATGGAGAAGCATCTTTCATGCCAATGGGCCTCAAAAGAAGGCCGGAGTAGCAATTCTCATATCAGATAAATTAGATATCAGATAAATATCAGATAAATTAGATTTTAAACTAAAGACTGTAGTCAGAGATACAGAAGGACACTACATAATTCTTAAAGGGACTATCTGCCAAGACGATCTAACAATTGTGAATATCTATGCCCCCAATATGGGAGCACCCAATTACGTAAGAAAACTATTAATCAAGATAAAGAGCCATATTGATATGAATACAATAATAGTAGGAGATCTTAATACGCCTCTCTCAGAAATAGACAGATCATCGAAGCAGAAAATTAATAAAGAAATAAGAGCATTGAATGAAACATTGGACCAGATGGACCTCATAGACATATACAGAACATTCCACCCTACAACAACAGAATACTCATTCTTCTCAAGTGCACATGGAACCTTCTCCAGAATAGACCACATACTGGGTCACAAAGCAGGACTCAACCGATACCAAAAGACTGACATTATTCCCTGCATATTCTCCGATCACAATGCTTTGAAACTGGAGCTCAATCACAAGGAAAAGTTCAGAAGGAACTCAAACACCTGGAAGCTAAAGACCACCTTGCTTAAGAATGCTTGGATCAACCAGGAGATCAAAGATGAACTTAAACAATTCATGGAAACCAATGAGAATGAAGACACCTCGGTCCAAAACCTATGGGATACAGCAAAGGCGGTTCTAAGGGGGAAATACATAGCCATCCAAGCCTCCCTCAAAAACATTGAAAAATCCAGAATACACCAGCTGTCTCTACACCTTAAAGAACTGGAGAATCAACAACAAATCAAACCAACTCCACATGCAAGAAGGGAAATAATCAAGATTAGAGCAGAGATCAATGAGGTAGAAACCAGAGATACAGTAGAACGTATCAATGAAACTAGAAGCTGGTTTTTTGAAAGAATTAATAAGATCGATAAACCATTGGCCACACTAATCCAAAAGAAAAGAGAGAAAGCCCAAATTAATAAAATTATGAATGAAAAGGGAGAGATCACAACTAACACCAAGGAAATAGAAACAATCATCAGAAATTATTACCAACAGTTATATGCCAATAAGCTAAGCAACCTAGATGAAATGGATGCATTCCTGGAAAGCTACAAACTCCCAAAATTGAACCAGGAAGAAATTGACAACCTGAATAGACCGATATCTAGTAATGAGATTGAAGCAGGTGATCAAAAACCTCCCAAAAAACAAGAGCCCAGGACCTGACGGATTCCCTGGGGAATTCTACCAAACTTTCAAAGAAGAAATAACACCAATTCTCCTGAAGCTGTTCCAAAAAATTGAAGCAGAAGGAAAACTTCCAGACTCTTGTTATGAAGCCAGCATTACCCTGATCCCCAAACCAGGCAAAGACCCTACCAAAAAGGAGAATTTCAGACCAATATCACTGATGAATATGGATGCAAAGATTCTCAACAAGATCCTAGCAAGCAGGATCCAGCAGCACATTAAAAAGATTATCCACCATGACCAGGTGGGATTCATCTCTGGGTTGCAAGGTTGGTTCAACATTCGCAAATCAATCAGTGTGATAGAACAAATCAATAATAGAAGAGAGAAGAACCACATGGTCCTCTCAATTGATGCAGAAAAAGCATTTGACAAAATCCAGCATCCGTTCCTGATGAAAACGCTTCAAAGTATAGGGATAGAGGGAACATTCCTGAACTTCATAAAATCTATCTATGAAAGACCCACAGCAAATATCCTCCTCAATGGGAAAAAGCTTGCAGCCTTCCCGTTGAGATCAGGAACACGACAAGGATGCCCACTCTCACCACTCTTGTTCAACATAGTATTAGAAGTCCTAGCAATGGCAATCAGACAACAAAGAGAAATAAAAGGTATCCAAATTGGCAAGGAAGAAGTCAAACTCTCTCTCTTCGCAGATGACATGATTCTTTATATGGAAAACCCCAAAGACTCCACCCCCAAACTACTAGAACTCATACAGCAATTCAGCAACGTGGCAGGATACAAAGTCAATGTACAGAAATCAGTGGCTTTCTTATACACTAACAATGAAAATACAGAAAGGGAAATTAGAGAATCGATTCCATTTACTATAGCACCAAAAACCATAAGATACCTGGGCATAAACCTAACCAAAGAAGTAAAGGACCTGTACTCGAGGAACTACAGAACACTCATGAAAGAAATTGAAGAAGACACAAAAAGATGGAAGACTGTTCCATGCTCTTGGATTGGAAGAATAAACATTGTTAAAATGTCTATACTGCCTAGAGCAATCTATACTTTTAATGCCATTCCGATCAAAATTCCACCGATATTTTTCAAAGAGCTGGAGCAAATAATCCTAAAATTTGTATGGAGTCAGAAGAGACCCCGAATTGCTAAGGAAATGTTGAAAAACAAAAACAAAACTGGCGGCATCACGTTACCCGATTTCAAGCTTTACTACAAAGCTGTGATCACCAAGACAGCGTGGTACTGGCATAAAAACAGACACATAGACCAGTGGAACAGAGTGGAGAGCCCAGATAAGGACCCTCAACTCTATGGTCAAATAATCTTCGACAAAACAGGAAAAAATATTCAATGGAAAAAAGACAGTCTCTTCAATAAATGGTGCTGGGAAAACTGGACAGCGATATGTAGAAGAATGAAACTCGACCATTCTCTTACACCGTTCACAAAGATAAACTCGAAATGGATAAAAGACCTCAACGTGAGACAGGAATCTATCAGAATCCTAGAGGAGACCATAGGCAGTAACCTCTTCGATATCAGCCACAGCAACTTCTTTCAAGATAAGTCTCCAAAGGCCAAGGAAACAAAAGCAAAAATGAACTTTTGGGACTTCATCAAGATCAAAAGCTTCTGCACAGCAAAGGAAACAGTCAACAAAACAAAGAGGCAACCCACGGAATGGGAGAAGATATTTGTAAATGACAGTACAGACAAAAGGTTGATATCCAGGATCTACAAAGAACTTCTCAAACTCAACACACACAAAACAGATAATCATATCAAAAAATGGGCAGAAGATATGAACAGACACTTCTCCAACGAAGACATACAAATGGCTATCAGACACATGAAAAAATGTTCATCATCACTAGCCATCAGGGAGATTCAAATTAAAACAACATTGAGATACCACCTAACACCAGTTAGAATGGCCAAAATTAGCAAGACAGGAAACAACGTGTGCTGGAGAGGATGTGGAGAAAGGGGAACCCTCTTACACTGTTGGTGGGAATGCAAGTTAGTGCAGCCACTTTGGAGAACAGTGTGGAGATTCCTGAAGAAATTAAAAATAGAGCTTCCCTATGACCCTGCAATTGCACTGCTGGGTATTTACCCCAAAGATACAGATGTAGTGAAAAGAAGGGCCATTTGTACCCCAATGTTTATTGCAGCAATGGCTACGGTCGCCAAACTGTGGAAAGAACCAAGATGCCCTTCAACGGATGAATGGATAAGGAAGATGTGGTCCATATACACAATGGAGTATTATGCCTCCATCAGAAAGGACGAATACCCAACTTTTGTAGCAACATGGACAGGACTGGAAGAAATTATGCTGAGCGAAATAAGTCAAGCAGAGAGAGTCAAGTATCATATGGTCTCACTTATTTGTGGAGCATAACAAATAACATGGAGGACATGGGGAGATGGAGAGGAGAGGGAGTTGATGGAAACTGGAAGGGGAGATGAACCATGAGAGACTATGGACTCTGAAAAACAACCATAGGGTTATGAAGGGGCGGTGGGAGGGGGTGGGGTGGGATGGGAGGTTGAGGAACCAGGTGGTGGGTAATAGGGAGGGCACGTACTGCATGGAGCACTGGGTGTGATGCCAAAACAATGAACACTGTTATGCTGTAAATAAGCAAATAAAAATAAATAAATTAAAAAAAAAAAAAAGTATATAACAAGAGAAAAAAAAATATATATAAGCAAAAAAAGGAAGAACCTCCTGAAAAAGAACCCCAAGTATAAGATTTATATAATATATATAATATATGTATATATAATATTTAAATGTAATATATATAATATATACATTATACACACACACACAAACATATATATAATGTCCTGATATATAATCTTATGTATCAGGACAAACACAAATATACAGAAACACTGGTGGAAGAAAAAGATGGGACAGTGGTTATAAATTCTCAGTGTGGGTGAGGAAGTTTATTTTGATTCTTCCTGGATGTATCTTGATATCTTTGTTAAGGGACTCAACTTTCCTAAGATAAAGAGGTATTAAAAATAGGTTTACCTATAGGGGTGGCATTGATTGTGGAAAAGGGGTACCTTGAAGTTTAACTCTATATGAATATTAGAAAATAAAAATAAAAAAAGAATAAACTAGACTAAACTAAACTTAAAAAAATTTTTTAATGGAAAAGCAAAAGAAAAACACGGGTGTATGTATCAAAAAGTTTAGGTTAGAAGGTTATTATGGAATTTGATGTACTGGACATCTCACTGTAATGGTAAATAGGTTATAAAAAAATGAACAGAATAGTCGGAAAGAGTTAAAAATAAAAGTTGTATCTATGAAGTAGTGGTAGTTGTTCTCTTGTTGTCTTTTTTTTTTTTTTCTTTCCTGGTTGGTTTTCTGGGGGAGGGGCCTGCCACATGGGTTTTCTGTCAATGATGTTCCCTGAGTTAAGTTCTCCCGACCCCCTCAAGGGGGTGGGCTCTGAAGAAACCGGTTTTTCAGGCTTTTGTTCTCTGGAGGTTTTTATGTTTGTTTGTTTGTTTGTTTTTTCTCTCACCTTGACAGCTTTTGATGGTTTTTGGAAGTTTGGAGGAAAACAAACTGCACCCCGACATCCCTTTCAGAAAGAAGCCTCAGTCTGCTCCCCTGTGGGTGCTGCAGGGCACATAAGGTCCCCCTTGTCTGCTGGCAGAGCAGGTTCTGAGTTGCGGTCCCTGGGGATGCAGGATCTCCTGCTTATATCCAAAACCATGGCAGCGGCAGAGATTTTCCCGCTGGCCCAGGCTGGGAGTGCCTGGTCTTTACTGGTCCGAGAGCACCGGGCTGGCACCTGCACACACCTCTCCCAGGGGAGGGTTTGGGGCATGCACATCTCAGGCTCAGATAGCAAGGCACGGGTCTAAGAGCTCCCAGCTGGGACTTCGCGCACCTCTCTCAGGGGAGGGTGTGTGTGTCTCAGGCTCTGAGAGCAGGGCACAGCATTCTATCATCTGGTGAGGCTCCCAGCCCCTCAAAGGAGCCGGACCCCAGGCGTTCTCAGGTGCACTGGCGGCTCAGGGACCAAGACCTGGTTTCTCTGCCGCATTCTCTCTGGTTCAGTGCCAGGGTAGGCTGTCCTAGGTCCAGGGACTTAAGCCCCTGTCCCTAACTGCCCCGATTCCCACAATCCCCCCCCCCCCCCCATGAACCTTTGCTCTAGTGCTTTCAACCAGACTCCAAGTTAATGCAGGTCCCCAGTCGCAGGGCACTCTCGTATTGGGGTATTACTTTCCAACCAGTCACCGCTGGTGGCTCCCTCCCCCTTTTGTTTATCTTCCCTTATCAGTCGGATGTTCCCACTCTGCTTTACCTGCCCACTGGTGTCTTCTGCCCCTGTAGAGATCCAGACATGTATAATTCTGATCTCAGGCTGATTTCATGGGTGGTCGGAGTTCTTTGATAGGTAATCAGCTCACTTTAGGGTACAGGTTTGAAACGGTGCCTCCTCCTACTTCCCCGCCATCTTGTCTCTCTTCCTGTTCTTTGATTTTTGTGTCTATTTCTGTGCCACTACCATACTGTTTTGATTACTACAGCTTTGTAGTATATCTTGAAATCTGGGATTGTGATACCTCTTTTTTTTTTATTGGTTTATTTTCAGTGTAACAGTGTTCATTGTTTTTGCACCACACCCAGTGCTCCATGCAGTACGTGCCCTCCCTATTACCCACCACCTGGTTCCTCAACCTCCTATCCCCCCGCCCCTTCAAAACCCTCTGGTTGTTTTTCAACAAAAACCATGAACCAGAGTGGTTCATCTCCCCTTCCAGTTCCCCTCAACTCCCTCTCCTCTCCATCTCCCCATGTCCTCCATGTTATTTGTTATGCTCCACAAATAAGTGAGACCATATGATAATTGACTCTCTCTGCTTGACTTATTTCACTCAGCATAATCTCTTCCAGTCCCGTCCATGTTGCTACAAAAGTTGGGTATTCATCCTTTCTGATGGAGGCATAATACTCCATTGTGTATATGGACAACATCTTCCTTATCCATTCATCCGTTGAAGGGCATCTTGGTTCTTTCCACAGTTTGGCGACCGTAGCCATTGCTGCAATAAACATTGGAGTACAGATGGCCCTTCTTTTCACTACATCTGTATCTTTGGGGTAAATACCCAGCAGTGCAATTGCAGGGTCATAGGAAAGCTCTATTCTTAATTTCTTCAGGAATCTCCACACTGTTCTCCAAAGTGGCTGCACCAACTTGCATTCCCACCAACAGTGGAAGAGGGTTCCCCTTTGTCCACATCCTCTCCAACACATGTTGTTTCCTGTCTTGCTAATTTTGGCCATTCTAACTGGTGTCATGTGGTATCTCAGTGTAGTTTTAATTTGAATCTCCCTGATGGCTAGTGATGATGAATACTTTTTCATGTATCTGATAGCCATTTGTATATCTTCATTGGAGAAGTGTCTGTTCATATCTTCTGCCCATTTTTTGATATGATTATCTGTTTTGTGTGTGTTGAGTTTGAGGAGTTCTTTATGATCCTGGATATCAACCTTTTGTCTATACTGTCATTTGCAAATATCTTCTCCCATTCCGTGGGTTGCCTTTTTGTTTTTTTGACTGTTTCCTTTGCTGTGCAGAAGTTTTTGATCTTGATGAAGTCCAAAAGTTCATTTTCACTTTTCTTTCCTTGGCCTTTGGAGACATATCTTGAAAGAACTTGCTGTGGCTAATATCGAAGAGGTTACTGCCTATGTTCTCCTCTAGGATTCTGATGGATTCCTGTCTCACATTGAGGTCTTTTATCCATTTTGAATTTATCTTCATGTACGGTGGAAGAGAATGGTCGAGTTTCATTCTTCTACATATCGCTGTCCAGTTTTCCCAGCACCATTTATTGAAGAGACTGTCTTTTTTCCATTGAATATTTTTTCCTGTTTTGTCAAAGATTATTTCACCATAGAGTTGAGGGTCCATATCTGGGCTCTCCACTCTGTTCTACTGGTCAATGTGTCTGTTTTTATGCCAGGACCACACTCTCTTGGTGATCACAGCTTTGTAGTAAAGCTTGAAATCAGGTAACGTGATGCCACCAGTTTTGTTTTTATTTTTCAACATTTCCTTAGCAATTTGAGGTCTCTTCTGATTCCATACAAATTTTAGGATTATTTGTTCCAGCTCTTTGAAAAATACCAGTGGAATTTTGATCGGAATGGCATTAAAAGTATAGATTGCTCTAGGCAGCATAGACATTTTGACAATGTTTATTTTTCTGATCCAAGACATGGAATGGTCATCCATCTTTTTGTGTCTTCTTCAATTTCTTTCATGAGTGTTCTGTAGTTCCTCGAGTACAGGTCCTTTACCTCTTTGGTTAGGTTTATGCCCAGGTATCTTAGGGTTCTTGGTGCTATAGTAAATGGAATCGATTCTCTAATTTCCCTTTCTGTATTTTCGTTGTTAGTGTATAAGAAAGCCACTGATATCTGTACATTGACTTTGTATCCTGCCATGTTACTGAATTGCTGTATGAGTTCTAGTAGTTTGGGGGTGGAGTCTTTGGGGTTTTCCATATAAAGAATCATGTCATTGGCGAAGAGAGAGTTTGACTTCTTCCTTGCCAATTTGGATACCTTTTATTTCTCTTTGTGGTCTGATTGCCATTGCTAGGACTTCTAATACTATGTTGAACAAGAGTGGTGAGAGTGGGCATCCTTGTCGTGTTCCTGATCTCAATGGGAAGGCTGCAAGCTTTTTCCCATTGAGGATGATATTTGCTGTGGGTCTTTCATAGATAGATTTTATGAAGTTCAGGAATGTTCCCTCTATCCCTATACTTTGAGGCGTTTTCATCAGAAATGGATGCTGGATTTTGTCAAATGCTTTTTCTGCATCAATTGAGAGGACCATGTGGTTCTTCTCTCTTCTCTTATTGAGTTGTTCTATCACATTGATTGATTTGCGAATGTTGAACCAACCTTGCAACCCAGGGATGAATCCCACCTGGTCATGGTGGATAATCTTTTTAATGTGCTGCTGGATCCTGCTTGCTAGGATCTTGTTGAGAATCTTTGCATCCATATTCATCAGTGATATTGGTCTGAAATTCTCCTTTTTGGTAGGGTCTTTGCCTGGTTTGAGGATCAGGGTAATGCTGGCTTCAGAAAAAGAGTCTGGAAGTTTTCCTTCTGCTTCAATTTTTTGGAACAGCTTCAGGAGAATTGGTGTTATTTCTTCTTTGAAAGTTTGGTAGATTTCCCAGGGAATCCGTCAGGTCCTGGGCTCTTGTTTTTTGGGAAGTTTTTGATCACTGCTTCGGATTGTGATAGCTCTAGCTTTGTTCTTTCTCGAGTTCTTCGGCTATTTGACGTCTTTTGTGGACCCACACATATTTTGGAATTATTGTTCTAGTACTGTGAAAAATACTGTTAGCATTTTGATAGGAATTGCATTGAATCTGTAGATTACTTTGGGTAGTATAGATATTTTAGCAACATTAATTCTTCTAATCCATGAACATGGTATAACTTTCCATTTATTTTTGTCACCTTAAATTTTTTTCTCAATTTCTTTTATCAGTGTCATAGTTTTCAGCAGAGTACTTTCACCTCCTTGGTTAAATTTATTCCTAGGTACTGTATTCTTTTTTGTGCAATTGTAAAATGGGGTTGTTTACTCACTTTCTTGTGACTAGAAATAAAACCAATTCCTATATTAATTTTGTATTTGTCAAATTTACCAAATTTATTAGTCAGCTCTAATAATTTTTTTTTGGTGGAATCTTTGTGGTTTTATATATGTAGCATCATGCCATCAGCAAATAGTGACAGTTTTACTTTTTCTTTAACCAATGCCTTTTACTTCTGTTTCTTCTATGATTGCAACTCTAGGATTTCCAGCGCTATGTTGAATGAAGGTGGTGAGTGTGGAAATCCTTGTCTTGTTCCTGATATCAGGGGAAAAGATTTTGAGTATGATGTCAACTGCAAGTTTGTCATATATGGCCTTTATTTATCATATTGAGGCATGTTCCCTCTACACCCACTTTGTTGAAGCTTTTTTAATATTATAAATGGATGTTGAATTTTGTCAAATGCTTTCTTGATTAAAACTCTTCAAAGTACAGGGATAAAAGGAACATACCTCAACAACATAAAAGCCATCTATGAAAAGCCCACAGTGAATATCATTCTCAATGGAAGAAATGGAGAGATTTTCCTTTAAAGTCAACATTAAAACAGGGATTCCCATTCTCACCACTACTGTTCATCATAGCACTGAAGTCCTAGCCTCAGCAATCAGACAAAAAAAGAAACAAAAGCCATCTAATTGGCAAGAAGAAATCAAACTCTCTCTCTCAGCAGATGACATATTACTTTATATGGAAAACCCAAAGGACCCCACACCAAAATTCCTAGAACTCATACATCAATTCAGCAACAAGGCAGGATACAAAATTCAATGCACAGAAATCAGTTGCATTTCTGTACACTAACAATGAGACAGAAGTCTGTGTCATCAGGGTTGTTATCCTCATCGTCATCACCTCTACGTAAGAGATGGCCCCGACCAGTCAGTTTGGTTTCTGAGGCTTGGTGTGAAATAAAGCTTTGCTTGATTTTCACTTTGTGTCAGTCTCGTTCCTTTGATCACGGACCCTAACACTGGGGGCTTGTCCGGGATCAAACAACGAGAACTGAGCCAGCATTGGAATTTATGGGAAAAGCCTCCGGAGGTGTTAGGATTTTGTCTGTCTGTCTGGTTGGAGCTCCAGGGTATGGCCCACCGGGGAGAAGCTGGATGCAGCCATGCTCCCCAGGGCTGGAGTGGATGCAGGGATGCCCCATCCCTCTGCTGGTAGATCGACAGGGGGTTCGAGTCCCCCTGGGTGGTCAGGGGGGTTCGAGTCCCCCTAGATGGTCAGGTGGTTCGAGTCCCTCTGGATGGTCAGGGGGTTTGAGTCCCCCTGGATGCTCAACAGGGGGTTCAAGTCTCCCTGGACGGTCACCAGAGGGTTTGAGTCCCCCTGGATGGTCAGGGGGTTCAAGTCCCCTAGGCGGTCATCAGGGGTTCGAGTCCCCCAAGGTGGTCATTGGGGGTTCGAGTCCCCCGAGGTGGTCATCGGGGGTTTGAGTCCCCCTAAGCGGTCAGGGGGTTTGAGTCCCCCTAGGAAATCCCCACTGGTGGCAGGACCACTGGGCCTGAGGTTGTCTTTGTCTTGTCTTTTTATTGTCTGCTGTGTTGTTTGTTATGTTTGAAGGAATGGGGCAAGCAAAGAGTAAGAGGACTCTGACTTTCATCCCTCTGTTCCTCATAATAGATGTGGGGCTTCTCCCTCACTCATTTCGGGTGTTAAGAGCTATCACTAGAGCCAACTGGTGTTAGTCTAACTCAGGACAGAGACTTTAAGGAATATTCCCAAGCAGCTGCCAAAACTCCCTTTGTTTCGGGGAATTCCTTGCCTTCTCTGGCCCGATGTGGACTGCCTAGCCCCTCCCCCTTGCTGGAGGGAAAGCATGGCATCTGAAGTGGAATGTGCCCAGATGGAACATGAAATCTGTTAGCAAAGAGATGACTGAACTGATGGTTAATAGTCTGTCTCGGGGTTTTAATGGGTAATTGTAAAAGTAGCTTTCAGAGTCTTTGGCAACCTGAAGCTTTGAAGTTTTGCTTGGATGACAAATGGGATGAAGTGCTAGGGTGCTGGTTGCTGGAACTGGGTTTGTGCTTTTGAAATCTTTTAGTAAACAAGTTTTGTGCTTAACGGCTGTTGTAACAGTTCACAAGTGGCTAAAATATGAATGGTTTTCTCTTTGCCCACCTATAATTGTAAATGAGATCTCTTTGACTCATAAGCCTTTTCCTTGATGTGCTAAGTTACTCAGGAAGTACTGCTAAATCAATGATAAACCTTGGGTTATATTTGGGTAAATGCTGTAACTACTCCAGAGGTTCTATACATTTCCTAAAGCTTTAATGTTTTGATAAGATTCATCATTTGATATTTAACCATATCTATTCTGAGTTTTTTTGTTGTTTGTAATTGTTTTAATTCTCTTGTAAGATGAATTCCGCCTTAAAGGAAATCATATGGGAGACTTTCAGAACAAATACAGGTCTTTGATATGTTGAAATCCTGGAACTGAATTTCCAGAAGTAAAAGTTGTACTCATACTAAACCATCAGACTAAACCAGAATTAGTACAGTGACTTAAGGTAAGAATGAGTCTCCAGGAGCTTTCCTAGAAAGGCTTATTGAAGCCTATAAAATGTATAGCCTGATGGACCCTGAGGCACTCGAAAATCAGGGGGCAGTGAATCTTGATTTTGCCAGTCAGTCAGCCCCGGATATAAGGAGGAAACGTCAGGAAACTGATTGAGTTATTGGGAATAGGAGAAAAGATGTTTAACAACAGGGATGCATAGGAGGATGAAAAACAGACAAAAAGTTGGTTAAGGTTTTGGCATTACATGAGATAGGTAGGGGATAGTAAATGGGAGGAAAAGCCTAAGCACAGAGAAGGCAGGTGGGAAGACTTAGATTCAGATCAGTGTGCTTCCTGTAAGGAAAAAGGACACTGGGCCAGGGAGTGCCCCAAAAGGAAGATGGCAATGCTGGCCACCAAAGTAAAAATTGAAGTGGAGGGGAAATCAATTTATTTTTTTTTTGGTAGACACGGGAGCCTGGTTTTCATCATTACTTAAACCTATGGGAAAACTATCTGGAGAGGAAGTTTGGGTACAAGGAGCAAATGGCACAGAGAGACATAAATGGACAACAGAAAGGACTTTAAATTTGGCCTTGGGAGTAGTTAAACATTGATTTTTGGTCCTCCCTAATGCCCCATATAACTTGATGGGAAGAGATCTCCTCCACAAGTTATGAGCTGGCATTCAGTTCTCGGAAGGAGACATGACTGTAACCTTGAGACAACCTACTCTACAGGTGCTTATGGCAGCAGTAGATGAATACCTCCTTTACGAACCAGTCTCAAAACCAGAGGAGACAAAGGGGGGGAGCTTTCTCCAAATCCTACAGATCAAGTTTCCTGAGGTCTGGGCAGAAGGGAAGACCCCTGGCTTGGTCAGGGGACAACCTCCAGTGGTGGTACAATTAAAGGTGATGGCTACAGCTGTTCGCGTTCGGCAGCACCCCCTTCCCCGGGAAGCAAAGGAAGGGATCAGAAAACACATTAACCTTCTGAGGAGATGGGATCCTAGTTTCTTGCAAATATCCATGGAACACACCTTTGCTGCCCATCAAAAAGGCCGAGACTGGGGAGTACTGACCCATTCAGGACTTGCGGGAAGTTAATAAATGGGTTGAAGATATCGACCCAACAGTGCCTAACCCCTATACCCTACTCTCTCTCCTGGGCCCCAAAAGAACTGTGTATACCGTCTTAGATCTCAAGGATGCATTTTTCTGCATATCTTTAGTAAGGGAATCTCAGCCCCTTTTTGCTTTTGAGTGGTCTGGCCCACAGAAAGGGTTTCAAGGCCAACTCACCTGGACAAGACTTCCCCAAGGATTCAATAATTCACCCACCATTTTTTTTTGATGAGGCTCTATGTGAGGATTTGCATGAGTACAGAATCTCCAACCCAGTAGCCACTCTGCTACAGTATGTTGATGACTTGCTAGTAGCCGCTGAGGACTATGAGTCAGGTTTGTGGGGGACGAGAGCTCTCTTACAGACTCTGCAGGAAAAAGGGTATCAGGTGTCAGCAAAGAAAGCACAGCTCTGTCAGAGCCATGCCACTTATCTAGGCTTTGATCTTCATGAGGGAGTGCTTTCACTGTCTGAGTCCAGGAAACAGGTGATCACCGGATACCCCCGCCCCATCATGTCCCGACAACTGAGGGAGTTTCTTGGACGGTGGGCTACTGTAGGCTGTGGATACTGCGGTTTGCGGAGATTGCCCAACCTCCCTACGAACTGGCAAAAGGGGGGGTTCACTATGATAGAGTGGACAGCTGAGGCAGAAGGAGCATTTTGGGAATCACAAACAGCTGTACTGAGTGCCCCAGCATTGGCCATCCCAGATGTTACCAAGCCCTTCCACTTGTATGCGGATGAAAAAGCAGGGGTGGCCAAAGGAGTTTTGACTCAGACTCTGGGGCCTTGGCAAAGGCCAGTAGCCTATCTTAGCAAGAAACTAGATCCAGTAGTGGCTGGGTTCCCCTCTTGCCTCTGCATAATTGCTGCCATGGTCCTCCTGGTCAAGGATGCAAGTAAATTGGCTTTTGGTCAAAACCTCATTTTGACCACCACACATGCCATCGAGGGCCTTCTCCGGACTCCACCAGACCGATGGATGACAAACGCCTGAGTGATGGGGTATCAGGCCCTCCTCCTCAACGAACCAAGAGTGACCTTCTGGCCCCTGGCAGTGCTAAATCCAGCCACGTTGCTGCCAGAGGAGCTGGATGACCATCCACACAACTGTGGGGAGGTCCTAACCCAAGTTGCAGGAATAAGGCCGGATCTCAGAGACATTCCCCTCCCAGATGCCGAGATGACTCTGTTCACAGATGGGAGTAGCTACATGGTCAATGGAAAGAGGTATGCGGGGGCTGCAGTAGTTTCTCCTGGGCAGAGACTTTGGACAGCAGCCCTGCCACATGGAACTTCAGCACAAAAAGCAGAGCTTATTGCACTCACAAAGGCACTGCAGATGGCCAAAGGTAAAACTGCCAACATCTATATGGACAGCAGGTACGCCTTTGCTACTCTCCATATACATGGGGCTATTTATAAAGAAAGGGGCCTATTAACAGTAGAAGGAGAGTCAAGATGGCGGGGAAGTAGGAGGAGGCACCGTTTCAACCTGTACCCTAAAGTGAGCTGATTACCTACCAAAGAACTCCGACCACCCATGAAATCAGCCTGAGATCAGAATTATACACGTCTGGATCTCTACAGGAGCAGAAGACGCCAGTGGCTGGTAAAGCAGACTGGGAGCGTTGGACTGATATCAGAAGATAAACAAAAGGGGGAGGGAGCCACCAGAGGTGACCGATTGGAAAGTAATACACCAACGCAATAGTGCTCTGCATCTGGAGACCAGCATTAACTTGGAGTCTGGTTGAAAGCACTCAAAAAACAAAGAGCAAAGGATCGCGGGGGGTAATAGTGAGAATCTGGGCGGTTAGGGTCAGGGACCTAAGTCCCCGGACCCAGGACAGCCTCCCCTGGCACTGAGCCAGAGAGAGTGCGGCTGAGAAATCAGGTCTCCGTCCCTGAGCCGCCAGTGCGCCTGAATGCCAGCGCGCCCAAGAACAAGTGGGGTCTGGCTCCCGTGAGGGGCTGGGAGCCTGGCCAGATGGCAATCCTGAAATGCACGCGTCCCACATCCTCCCTTGAGATAGGTGCTCATAGGCGCTAGCCTGGAGCTCTGGCATCCGGAAAAACCAGACATTCCCAGCCCGGGACAGCGGGAAAATCTCAGTGTGCGATCTCTGCTCCGAACATCTCTGGCGGTCTGGAGCTGCCTAGACAGCCACCGCTGCCCTGGTTTTGGGTACAACGAGGAGCTCCTGCATCCCCAGGGACAGTGACTCAGAACCGACTCTGCCAGCAGCTTTTGCAAAACATTCTGAGGCTTCTCTCTGAGAGGGAGGTCGGGGTGCAGTTTGCTCTCCTCTAAACCTCCAAAAACCATCAAAAGCTGTCAAGGCAAGAGAAAGCAGATGAAAGAACATAAAAACCCCCAGAGAACAAAAGGCTGAAAAAAACAGTTTCCTCAGAGCTCACCCCCTTGAGGGGAGGGGGAGGACCTAACTCAGGGAACATCATTGTCTGAAAACCCACGTGGCAGGCCCCTCCCCCAGAAAACCAACCAGGAAGGAAGAAAAAAAAAAAAAAGACTACAAGAGAACAACCACCACTACTTCATAAATACAACTTTTATTTTTAACTCTTTACCAATATTCCGGTTCTTTTTTTTATACATACAGATAATTTTTTTTAATTCGTTTATTTGTTTATTTACAGCATAACAGTGTTCATTGTTTTGGCATCACACCCAGTGCTCCATGCAGTACGTGCCCTCCCTATTACCCACCACCTGGTTCCTCAACCTCTCACTCCCCCCCCCCCCCCGCCCCTTCAAAACGCTCTGGTTGTTTTTCAGAGTCCATAGTCTTTCATGGTTCATCTCCCTTTCCAGTTTCCCTCAACTATCTCTCCTCTCCATATCCCCATGTACTCCATGTTATTTGTTATGCTCCACAAATCAGTGAGACCATATGATACTTGACTCTCTCTGCTTGACTTATTTCGTTCAGCATAATTTCTTCCAGTCCTGTCCATGTTGCTACAAAAGTTGGGTATTCATCCTTTCTGATGGAGGCATAATACTCCATTGGTATATGGACCACATCTTCCTTATCCATTCATCCGTTGAAGGGCATCTTGGTTCTTTCCACAGTTTGGCGACCGTGGCCATTGCTGCAATAAACATTGGGGTACAGATGGCCCTTCTTTTCACTACATCTGTATGTTTGGGGTAAATACCCAGCAGTGCAATTGCAGGGTCATAGGGAAGCTCTATTCTTAATTTCTTCAGGAATCTCCACACTGTTCTCCAAAGTGGCTGCACTAACTTGCATTCCCACCAACAGTGTAAGAGGGTTCCCCTTTGTCCATATCCTCTCCAACACACCTTGTTTCCTGTCTTGCTAATTTTGGCCATTCTAACTGGTGTCAGGTGGTATCTCAATGTGGTTTTAATTTGAATCTCCCTGATGGCTAGTGATGATGAACATTTTTTTTATACAGATAATTTTTAACCTATTTACCATCACACTGAAATGTCCAGTACATCAAATTCTTTAATAACCTTCTAACCTGAACTTTTTGATACATACACCCGTGTTTTTCTTTTGTTTTTCTATTTTTTTAATTCTTTTTTAATTTTAACTTAGTTTAGTCTAGTTTATTCTTTTTTAATTTTTATTTTCTACTATACATATAGAGTTAAACTTCAAGGTAATCCCCTTTCCCAAATCAATGCTACCCCTATAGGGAAACCAGTTTCTAATCCCCCTGTAACTTAGGAAAGTTGAGTCCCTTAACAAAAACATCAAGATACCTTCAGGAAGAATCAAAATAACCTTCCTCACCCACATTGAGAATTTATAACCACTCTCCCAATTTTTCCTTCTGTCAATGTTTCTGTGAATGTGTGTTTGTCCTGATAATATATAAATCTTATACTTGGGGTTCTTTCTGATGAGGTTCTTCCCCTTTTTTTTTTTTTGATTATACATACATATTTTTTTCTCTTGTCATATACTTTTATCACTCTTTTTGTTTGTCTGTTTTTGTTTGTATACTTCACAAATCTTACCTTGTGGCCCATTTGGGCTGAGCCTTCTCTTTTATCTTCCCTTTTTTCCCTATCTCTCTCTCTCTCTCTCTTTTTTTCCCCTTTTTTCTTTCCCCTTTTTTTTTCTTTCTTCTTCTCTATTTCTTTTTCTTTTCTTTTTTCTCTCATTTGGGTGGGGACTCCTGATTGCACAGAAGCGTTCCAGGGTGCACATTGACTGCATCACAATCGATAAGTCCAGCTGCATCTGTTCAGTCATCTCTTACCAAAATGACTAGCAGGAGGAATACCCAACAGAAGAAAAATACAGAGGATGGGCCTTCTGCAACAGAGCTAATGGCTATTGACAAAGACAATATGTCAGAAAAGGAATTCAGACTAACAATTATCCAGGCAATAGCTAGGTTGGAGAAAGCCATGGATGACCAAACAGAATTGATTAGGGCAGAACTGAAAGCCACCAGGGATGATGTTCACAATGTTAGGGCAGAACTGAAAGCCACCAGGGATGATGTTCAAAATGCTCTCAATGAGTTCCAATCTAATCTAAGTTCTCTAAAAGCTAGGGTAACTGAGACAGAAGATATAATTAGTGATCTGGAGGACAAACAGATAGAGAGAAAGGATCAGGGGGAAGGCTGGAACAAACAGCTCAGAAGCCACGAAAACAGAATCAGGGAAATAAACGATGCCATGAAACGTTCCAACGTCAGAATTATTGGAATCCCTGAAGGGGAGGAAAAAGAAAGAAGTCTAGAGGATATAGTGGAAGAAGTTGTCTATGAAAATTTTCCCAATCTCACAAATAGAAATGTTCATGTACTAGAGGCAGAAAGATTTCCTCCCAAGATTTTAGATTCTCAAAAGTCCTCACAACACCTTATAGTTAGAATGAGGAATTATGTTTCAAGAGAGACCCTCTTAAAAGCATCTAGGACAAAGAGGCTCCTTACATACAGAGGAAAACCCATTAGAATAACGTCAGACCTTTCCACAGAGACCTGGCAACCCAGGAAGGGCTGGCAAAATATATTCAGAGTACTAAATGAGAAGAACATGCAACCAAGAATACTCTATCCAGCAATACTGACATTTAAAATGGATGGAGAGATAAAGAGTTTCCAAGACCAGCAAGGCTTAAAGGACTATGCAACCACCAAGCCGACACTGCAGGAAATATTAAGGGGGGTCCTATAAAAGAGAAAAAATCCTAAGAATATCATTGAACAGAAATATAGAAACAATCTACAGACAGAAAGACTTCAAAGGCAACACGATGTCAATAAAAACCTATCTCTCAATAATCACTCTCAATGTGAATGGCCTAAATGCGCCCATAAAATGACACAGGGTTGCAGATTGGATAAAACGACAGGACCCATCCACATGTTATCTACAAGAGACCCATTTTGAACCTAAGGATACACCCAGACTGAAAGTGAAGGGATGGAGAAACATCTTTCATGCCAATGGGTCTCAAAAGAAGGCCGGGGTAGCAATTCTCATATCAGATAAATTAGATTTTAAACTAAAGACTGTAGTCAGAGATACAGAAGGACACTACATAATTCTTAAAGGGACTATCCGCCAAGACGATCTAACAATTGTGAATATCTATGCCCCCAATATGGGAGCACCCAATTACATAAGAAAACTATTAATCAAGATAAAGAGTCATATTGATATGAATACAATAATAGTAGGAGATCTTAATACGCCTCTCTCAGAAATAGACAGATCATCAAAGCAGAAAATTAATAAAGAAATAAGAGCATTGAATGAAACATTGGACCAGATGGACCTCATAGACATATACAGAACATTCCACCCTAAAACAACAGAATACTCATTCTTCTCAAGTGCACATGGAACCTTCTCCAGAATAGACCACATACTGGGTCACAAAGCAGGACTCAACCGATACCAAAAGACTGACATTATTCCCTGCATATTCTCAGATCACAGTGCTTTGAAACTGGAACTCAATCACAAGGAAAAGTTCAGAAGGAACTCAAACACCTGGAAGCTAAAGACCACCTTGGTTCAGAATGCTTGGATCAACCAGGAGATCAAAGATGAACTTAAACAATTCATGGAAACCAATGAGAATGAAGACACTTCGGTCCAAAACCTATGGGATACAGCAAAGGCGGTTCTAAGGGGGAAATACATAGCCATCCAAGCCTCCCTCAAAAACATTGATAAATCCAGAATACACCAGCTGTCTCTACACCTTAAAGAACTGGAGAATCAACAACAAATCAAACCAACTCCACATGCAAGAAGGGAAGTAATCAAGATTAGAGCAGAGATCAATGAGGTAGAAACCAGAGATACAGTAGAACGTATCAATGAAACTAGAAGCTGGTTTTTTGAAAGAATCAATAAGATCGATAAACCATTGACCACACTAATCGAAAAGAAAAGAGAGAAAGCCCAAATTAATAAAATTATGAATGAAAGGGAGAGATCACAACTAACACCAAGGAAATAGAAACAATCATCAGAAATTATTACCAACAGTTATATGCCAATAAGCTAAGCAACCTAGATGAAATGGATGCATTCCTGGAAAGCTACAGACTCCCAAAATTGAACCAGGAAGAAATTGACAACCTGAATAGACCGATATCTAGTAAAGAGATTGAAGCAGTGATCAAAAACCTCCCAAAAAACAAGAGCCCAGGACCTGACGGATTCCCTGGGGAATTCTACCAAACTTTCAAAGAAGAAATAACACCAATTCTCCTGAAGCTGTTCCAAAAAATTGAAGCAGAAGGAAAACTTCCAGACTCTTTTTCTGAAGCCAGCATTACCCTGATCCCCAAACCAGGCAAAGACCCTACCAAAAAGGAGAATTTCAGACCAATATCACTGATGAATATGGATGCAAAGATTCTCAACAAGATCCTAGCAAGCAGGATCCAGCAGCACATTAAAAAGATTATCCACCATGACCAGGTGGGATTCATCCCTGGGTTGCAAGGTTGGTTCAACATTCGCAAATCAATCAATGTGATAGAACAACTCAATAAGAGAAGAGAGAAAAACCACATGGTCCTCTCAATTGATGCAGAAAAAGCATTTGACAAAATCCAGCATCCGTTCCTGATGAAAACGCTTCAAAGTATAGGGATAGAGGGAACATTCCTGAACTTCATAAAATCTATCTATGAAAGACCCACAGCAAATATCATCCTCAATGGGAAAAAGCTTGCAGCCTTCCCGTTGAGATCAGGAACACGACAAGGATGCCCACTCTCACCACTCTTGTTCAACATAGTGTTAGAAGTTCTAGCAATGGCAATCAGACCACAAAGAGAAATAAAAGGTATCCAAATTGGCAAGGAAGAAGTCAAACTCTCTCTCTTCGCCGATGACATGATTCTTTATATGGAAAACCCCAAAGACTCCACCCCCAAACTACTAGAACTCATACAGCAATTCAGTAACGTGGCAGGATACAAAGTCAATGTACAGAAATCAGTGGCTTTCTTATACACTAACAATGAAAATACAGAAAGGGAAATTAGAGAATCGATTTCATTTACTATAGCACCAAGAACCATAAGATACCTGGGAATAAACCTAACCAAAGAGGTAAAGGACCTGTACTTGAAGAACTACAGAACACTCATGAAAGAAATTGAAGAAGACACAAAAAGATGGAAGACTGTTCCATGCTCTTGGATTGGAAGAATAAACATTGTTAAAATGTCTATACTGCCTAGAGCAATCTATACTTTTAATGACATTCCCATCAAAATTCCACCGGTATTTTTCAAAGAGCTGGAGCAAATAATCCTAAAATTTGTATGGAATCAGAAGAGACCCCGAATTGCTAAGGAAATGTTGAAAAACAAAAAACTGGTGGCATCACGTTACCCGATTTCAAGCTTTACTACAAAGCTGTGATCACCAAGACAGCGTGGTACTGGCATAAAAACAGACACATAGACCAGTGGAACAGAGTGGAGAGCCCAGATATGGACCCTCAACTCTATGGTGAAATAATCTTTGACAAAACAGGAAAAAATATTCAATGGAAAAAGGACAGTCTCTTCAATAAATAGTGCTGGGAAAACTGGACAGTGATATGTAGAAGAATGAAACTCGACCATTCTCTTACACCGTACACAAAGATAAACTCGAAATGGATAAAAGACCTCAACGTGAGACAGGAATCTATCAGAATCCTAGAGGAGAACATAGGCAGTAACCTCTTCGATATCAGCCACAGCAACTTCTTTCAAGATATGTCTCCAAAGGCCAAGGAAACAAAAGCAAAAATGAACTTTTGGGACTTCATCAAGATCCAAAGCTTCTGCACAGCAAAGGAAACAGTCAACAAAACAAAAATGCAACCCACGGAATGGGAGAAGATATTTGCAAATGACAGTACAGATAAAAGATTGATATCCAGGATCTATAAAGAACTTCTCAAACTCAACCCACACAAAACAGATAATCATATCAAAAAATGGGCAGAAGATATGAACAGACACTTCTCCAACGAAGACATACAAATGGCTATCAGACACATGAAAAAATGCTCATCATCACTAGCCATCAGGGAGATTCAAATTAAAACAACATTGAGATACCACCTGACACCAGTTAGAATGGCCAAAATTAGCAAGACAGGAAATAACGTGTGTTGGAGAGGATGTGGAGGAAGGGGAACCCTCTTACACTGTTGGTGGGAATGCAAGTTAGTGCAGCCACTTTGGAGAACACTGTGGAGATTCCTGAAGAAATTAAGAATAGAGCTTCCCTATGACCCTGCAATTGCACTGCTGGGTATTTACCCCAAACATACAGATGTAGTGAAAAGAAGGGCCATCTGTACCCCAATGTTTATTGCAGCAATGGCCACGGTCGCCAAACTGTGGAAAGAACCAAGATGCCCTTCAACGGATGAATGGATAAGGAAGATGTGGTCCATATACACAATGGAGTATTATGCCTCCATCAGAAAGGATGAATACCCAACTTTTGTAGCAACATGGACGGGACTGGAAGAAATTATGCTGAGCGAAATAAGTCAAGCAGAGAGAGTCAAGTATCATATGGTCTCACTGATTTGTGGAGCATAACAAAGAACATGGAGGACATGGGGAGATGGAGAGGAGAGGGAGTTGAGGGAAACTGGAAGGGGAGATGAACCATGAGAGACTATGGACTCTGAAAAACAACCAGAGGGTTTTGAAGGGCGGGAGGGTGGGAGGTTGAGGAACCAGGTGGTGGGTAATAGGGAGGGCACATACTGCATGGAGCACTGGGTGTGATGCCAAAACAATGAACACTGTTATGCTGTAAATAAACAAATAAAAAATGTAGAAAACTGGCAGATATGAAACCTTCGGGCTCTCTTTTAGAACTGTCCAACCCTAGAATACAGAGTATAGATCAAGCTTACAAAAGGTTGCTTTACTTTACTTGTGGCTCATTAACCCACTTCAGTCTGAAAGGGGGAACTCCTCTTTCTGCCCCTAGCATCTTGAACCTTGTGAGATACATAGTAGACCCTTAGTAAATCCTTACTGACATCAACATTTAGAAGAGTTTCAGATTCTGTGTAGCAACCAACACACTTCTGTGTAGAGCAACTTATAACAAATTATAACAATCTCCCTATGAATTGACCTCTGAAAAAATATGAGGATATAGTACGTGAAATGTCACTAGATATAATTAAGGAGTTTTATTTGCAATATTTGGCACACTCTCTAAGAAGATAAGGAGATTGGATCTAGACCAAGGATAATAGCTTAAGCAATGAGTAAGAATGAGAATTCACCAGTATCATTGATGAAGGGCCATGATGAATCTAAATCTTACATACAAAGGATAATTTAAATATTTTATTGTGGTCATAAAAATACTGTTCTAGGGGCACCTGGGTGGCTCAGTCAGTTAAGCGTCTGCCTTTGGCTCAGGTTATGATCCTGAGGTCCTTGGTTCGAGCCCAACATTGGGCTCTCTGCTCAGCAGGGAGACTGTTTCTCCCTCTGCCCCTCACCTCACTTGTGCTCTCTCTCATGTCCTCTCTTTCTCTCTCTATCAAATAAATAAAATCTTTAAAAAAAAACAGTAGAAGGAAAAGGAATTAAAAAGAGAGGAGAAATATTGGCTCTCCTCCAGGCTATTTGGGACCCAAAAGAGGTGGCCCTTATGCATTGCCCGGGACACCAAAAGGGGACTGATCTGATGTCAAAAGGAAACCAATTAGCAGATCAAGTCACAAAGCAAGCAGCCGAGAAACAGTACAAGAACTGGTTACACTCCTGGCTCCAGCCCTACCAGAAAAACTGAACTCTTCAGAAGAAGATTTAAAGTATTTACAGAAATGGGTTAAATTGGACTATGAAGGGGATTGGGCTAAGACTGAAGCAGGAAAAATAATTCTTTCTCGAAGACTAGATAAGAAGTTAGTAGACCAGATACATCAGGGTACTCATTTGGGGATATGCAAACTCAAGGAGCTTATAGGCAAGCAGTTCCAGGTTTTTAAATTAGGGCGTATGGTACAGGATGTAGTCGATAGATGTGCTCAATGCCAGGCAGTTAATGTGGGAAGAACGAAAATGGGAAGAGGGAAAAGAGAAAGAGGTAAGGAACCAGGAATTTATTGGGAAATAGATTTTACAGAAATGAAACCTGGAAAATATGGGCACAAGTACATGTTAGTTTTTGTAGATACCTTTTCAGGCTGGGTAGAGGCTTTTCCCGCCAAACATGAGACGGCAGGAGTGGTAGCCAAAAAGCTACTAAAAGAAATAATTCCTAGGTTTGGGCTGCCTCTTGCAATCGGGTCAGACAATGGCCCTGCATTTGTGAGTTCAGTCTCACAGGCATTGGCCAAGGCCGTGGGCACTAACTGGAAATTACATTGTGCCTACCAGCCTCAGAGTTCCGGGCAAGTAGAGAGAATGAACTGGACTCTTAAAGAGACCTTGACAAAACTAATTCTGGAGACTAGCGGTGGATGGGTGGACCTCCTTCCTTTCGCCCTCCTCAGGGCACAATGTACACCCTATTTAAGCAATGTGACCCCATTTGAAACAATGTTTGGGAAATTCCCCCCTCTCTGTCCTTGACTACTAGAGGTTGACCTAGCAGAAATGACTGATCAGTCTGTACTCTAGTCACTGCAGGCATTAGTGTGTCTTTAAAAAAGTCCACTCAGGGGGGCGCCTGGGTGGCTCAGTGGGTTAAAGCCTCTGCCTTCGGCTCAGGTCATGATCCCAGGGTCCTGGGATCGAGCCCCGCATCGGGCTTTCTGCTCAGCAGGGAGCCTGCTTCCTCCTCTCTCTCTGCCTGCCTCTCTGCCTACTTGAGATCTCTGTCAAATAAATAAATAAAAGTCCACTCAGGGATCCTGACTGCCCACACTGGGATGGAGATGGAGGTGGAACCACATCCTTACCAACCTGGGGACTTGGATTGGATACGTTGCTATCAAGGGGGAAACTTGGAGCCTCGCTGGAAGGAACCATTTACTGTTTTCCTGACCACCCCCATGGCAGTAAAAGTAGAAGGCATAAGGGCCTGGATTCACGTGAGTCACATCAAACGAGTCGAGGACGAGGACGCCCCCCAGAGATGGAAGCTGCAGTCGACAGACCCTGCTGACCATGGACTAAAGCTAAGACTGAAAAAACTGTGAGTTTATTGTTGCTCCTATTTTACCTGTTTATGTAAAGTATAGGTGGGAAATTAGATGAATGGAATTAGGAAAAAATGGAAAAGGTTATACAAAGTGTTGAATGGCTAACTCATCAGCCGACTGTGCCCTACTGTTACTTTTTGGCCCCTGTATTATAAACGCCCTAATGTCATTTGTACCAAAGAAAATTGGAGCAATAAAAATGTTAGTCTCACATGCTCAATATAACCCCCTTACAACAGGAGAACATAGAACTGGTTGAAAAGTCAAGGATTGGACTGATTTCCAAAGAAAAGGGGGAATGTAGGGGCCTGATTAGCAGAGGACCTGTAAACCCCGGATATAGGGGTGGGCCAGGCCAGATAGCTGTATCCAATCAGTGGGGTATGCATATATTAACTGTGGTGAGTTGAAATCTCATTGGCCACCTGTGTGTGGGCCGGGCTCAACCACCTCTATAAAGGTTAGTCTGTGAGGCTGGGTCGGGGGAGAAGTAGGAGGAGTTAGAATAGCCGTTGGAGTAGTGGGAGAAGTAGGAGGAGTTAGAATAGCCTTTGGAGAAGTAGGAGGAGTTCGAATAGCCATGGGAGAAGTAGGAGGAGTTAGAATAGCTGTTAGAATAGCCGTTAGAGTAGCTGTTAAAGTAGCCTTTGGGAGCCGTTAGGGTAGCCTTTGGAAGCCATTAGGGTAGTCATAGGAGTGATAGCGTCGGGGTCATCGGGAGCGGTGCCGCCCCAAGCCGCGGCCCAGCCACGAGTGGCCTCGCCGCCCCAAGCAGCAGTGCTGCTACGACCGGCCTAGCTGCCCCGAGCCGCGACCAGCCTTGCCGCCCTGAGCCACGGCGTCATTCTGGGGAGCAGCCTTGTCTGGGGAGCGGCCTCGTCAACTAGCGGCTTTGTCCAGAGCGGCCTTGTCTAGAGCGACCTCGTCCTCAGTGGCCTCGTCCAGAGAGGCCTCATCTGGGGAACGGCCTTGTTGGAGTAGCGTCATGGGGAGCAGAGTATGTATTGTCGGGGTTGTCGTCCTTGCCATCATCGCCTCTTTGTCATCGGGAGCGGCCTCCTCTGGGAAGTGGCCTTGTCGGAGTGGCCTCATGGGGAGCAGAGTCTGTGTCATCTGGGTTGTTATCCTCGTCATTGTCACCTCTATGTAAGAGATGGCCCCGACCGTCGGTTTGGTTTCTGAGGCTTGGCGTGAAGTAAAACTTTGCTTGATTTTCACTTTGTGTCAGTCTCGTTCTTTTGATCACGGACCCTAACAAAAATATCTATGCTGCCCAGAGCAATCTACACATTCAAAGCAATCCTTATAAAAATACCATTGAGATTTTTCACAGAGCTGGAACAAACTATCTTAAAATTTGTATGGAACCAGAAAAGACCCTGAATCGCCAGGGGGAAGGTTGAAAAAGAAAACCTGACTTCAAGCTCTATTACAAAGCCGTGAACATCAAGATGGCATGGTACTGGCACAAAAGCTGATGCATAGATCAATGGAACAGAATAGAGAGCCCAGAAATGGACCCTCAACTCCACGGTCAACTAGTCTTCGACAAAGCAGGAAAGAATATCCAATGAAAAAAAGGCAGTTTCTTCAATAAATTGTGCTGGCGAAATTGGACAGCCTCATGCAGAAGAATGAAACTGGACCATTCTTTTACAACATGCCCAAAGATAAACTCAAAATGGATGAAAGACCTAAATGTGAGACAGGAATCCATTAAAATTCTGGAGGAGAAACGGGCAGTAATCTCTTTGACATCAGCCACAGAGACGTCTTGCAAGACACAAAGGGAAAGAAAACAAAAGCAAAAATGAACTATTGGGACTTCCTCAAGATAAAAAGTATCTGCAGAGCCAAGGAAGCAATCAACAAAACTAAAAGACAATCTTGAAATGGGAGAAGGTATTTGCAAATGGCATTACAGATAAAGGGCTGGTATCCAAGATCTAAGCTGGTATCCAAGATCCAAGATCTCAAACTCAACACCCCAAATCCCCCCAAATAATCCAGTCAGAAAATGGGCACAAGACATGAACAGACACTTCTCCAAAGAAGACATGCAAATGGCTAACAGACGCATGAAAAAAATGCTCCATATCACTTGCTATCAGGGAAATGCCAATCAAAACCTCAAAGAGATACCACCTTACACTAGTCAGAATGACTGAAATTAACAAGACAGGAAACAACGTGTGTTGGAGAGGATGTGGAGAAAGGGGAACCCTCTTACACTGTTGGTGGGAATGCAAGCTGGTGCAGCCAATCTTGAGAACAGTATGGAGGTTCCTCAGGACTTTAAAAATGGAGCTACCTTATGACCCAGCAATTACACTACTGGGTATTTACCCCAAAGATACAGATGTAGTGAAAAGAAGGAGCACCTGCACCCCGATGTTGATAGCAGCAATGTCCACGATAACCAAACTATGGAAGGAGCCGAGATGCCCTTCAGTGAATGAATGGATAAAGAGGATGTGGTTCATATATACAATGGAATATTTTTCAGCCTTCATAAAGGGTGAATATCTACATTTACATTGACAAGTAGTGTATTATGTTAAGTGAAATAAGTCAATCAGCAAAACACAATTTTTTAAAAAAACTTTATTTGTTTGACAGAGAGTGAGACAGAGAGACAGAGAGAGAGGAAACACAAGCAGGGCGAGTGGGAGAAGGAGAAGCAGGCTTTCTTCTGAGGAGGGAGCCCAATTCGGGGCTTGATCCCAGGACCCTGGGATCATGACCTGAGCCAAAGGCAGATGCTTAATGACTGAACCACCCAGGCACCCCAAGAAACACAATTATTATATGGTTTCACTCATATGTGGAACATAGGAATAATGCAGAGGACAATAAGGGTGGTGGGGAAAAACTGAATGGGAAGGAACCAGAGAAGGAGACAAACCATATGAGACTCCTGACTCCAGGAAACAAACTGAGGTTTGCAGAAAGGAAGGTGGGTGGGGAAATGGGGTAATTTGGTGATGGGAATTAAAGAGACACGTGATACGATGAACACTTGGTGATATAGTCAACTAATGAATCATTGACCATTATATCAAAAAGTAATGATGTGCTATACTATACCTTGGTTAATTGAATTTAAATGAAAAAAAAAGAAGCTTAAAAAAAAAGAAACACAAATAAACAAACAAGCAAAACAAAATAAAACAAAACAAAATCAACAACAACAAAAAAGAAAATACTAGATCCTTGGTGTATTTTGGTCTGCTTGTTAAAAGAAATTAGATCTCACAATCAGAAAGAAACAAAAACATATATATGTATATATGATATATATATATGTAACATATATTTACACACACACAATGAAAGGAAGCAAAAATGAATATATATGAGTATACATATAAATAAAAATTAAAAAGAATTTTTTAAAAATTGAGAAAATAAAATAATTGAAAGAAATAATACTGAAAGACTAAAGAATGAAAGGACAATGAGTGATATATACTGTTTTCTCCAGTAGCTGAGCTCTGCTGTCCTCTATGATCAGTAAACTTGATGGTAACCAGTTGTTTGGATTAGTCTTCTGGGAGAGGGGCCCCTGATTCTCAGGTGTACTTGCACTTTTGCAAAGGTGCCTCCCTTTGGCAAAGGCAGGGCTCAGTGTAAGTAGCTCCTGATTCCACTAAGTGGCGCCGCTTTGCTCTCTGAAGGCTTTCAGTCCTCATGGGTGGGATCTATACGGTGGCCCTCTGCTCTCCTGAGCTGAACTTTAGTTCGCCCTGCTCTTCAGCGAGCACTTACAGAAAAGCTGTCAGTCACTCTTGTCCCCTGGGTCCCAGAACTCTGCGTTTACCTGGCCTGTAACTGAGTGTTTTTATTTTAGGCCCAGAGCTGAGTTTCAAAACTCCAGATTTTACACATTCCTGAGGCACAGACCCCGGCTCTTCCTCCCAGGGGAGGGATGGTGGTCTCCGAAGCTTCTGCCTTTGCTGGACCCCTCTCAGGAAAGCAGTCACACAGGGGAGCAGCCTTCACAGTTTATGGCAACATATAGCAGGAAGTGGCACCTAAACTTACTGTTCTCAGCTGTCTTCCCTGTTTCACCCATGCCTGATAATTCTGTCATACTCAGACACCATCCATTCTTCTGGCAACCCTGGGGATTCTGAGCTGTCATTCCTGGGACCCCACCCCACTTTGCCACCTGTGCACCTTTAAGCCAGGGACATACCCCACTGTAGGAGGATTCTAAAAGTTTGATTTTTGTGCTCCACTGCCTATAATACTTTGCAGTAGCCTTCTTAAGCAAGCTCGTTCTCCTGTGCTATATAGCCTCAGATATAGCACCCTGGATTCAAGTGTCTGCACCTCCTACCTTCCAAAAAGTGGTCACTTTTCTACTTGTGGAATTGCATTTATTTTCTCAGAACTCCAATTGATTGCTCAGGCATTCAGAATGATCTGATAACTATCTAACTGGGTTCAAGGGACCAAACAAACTTAGGGTCCTCTACTCCTCTGCTATCTGCCATCCATACTCCTTCAGTAATTATTTCTTAATTTTTCTTAGGTATAAAGCAGAGGTGCTTCGGATTCTGGGGCAGCTGCAACCAAGCTTGGATTTTATGATTGTCACTTGGCATTTACACAATTTGCTAAGTTATCTCAGCGCTGCTCTTTTGATCCAGGAGGTTAATCTTTAGAATATAAGAATATTGCTGTGAGCCCTGTGGGAGCTTGAGGACCAGCATATGCTCAGCACAGCTCCTAGCCATTTGCAGTCTTGATAACTTAGCTCAGAGATAAGAGGCAAAGCCATAAAGAGGCTGTGTCCTGGAAGTACCTCTGCTGATAGAAGTTTCATCTAAACTTCGTTTATTAAATAGAATAAATGTTTCAAGCAAAGATCTGATTCTTATAGTCACTTGTATTCCATAGTATGGTATCTCTGTTCCTGAGGGTGATGAATTGAATGTCAGTAGAGACATTAATGAAAAGTTTTTTTTATTTTAATAGTTTTATATTAATCTTAACATGATGAAAATGTAACTAGCATAATATTACTATTATTTAAGATGCAACCAAGTAAGGAGTGCCCGTGTGACTCAGTTGGTTAAGTGGCTGATTTGATTTCTGCTCAGGTCATCATGTCAGGGTAGTGGGATTGAGCCTTGTGTCGGGCTCTGTGCTGGGCATGGAGACTGCTTGAGCTTCACTCTCTCCTCTCATTTTGTCTGCCCCCCACCCCATTCTCTCTCTCTTTCTCTAAAATAAATAAATAAATCTTTAAAAAACAGATGCAACCAAGTAAGAAGAATAATTAAAGTCAACTTTGAGAAAATTAAGAAAAACAGAATAAAAAATAGCTAGCCATGACAAATATCAGGAAGTGGGACACCAGTGACTGATGCTGGGAACTGGGGCTGGGTGGAGGGAAGTCCTTTGCAGCATTTGCACAGGCCGGTACAACAGACAACATACAATGAAGGGGGGCACCTCTTTCTACTCCTCTCTAGCTCTCTACACTTTATCTTTTGATTTGTTTAATGTTTATCATTAGAAGAGTCATATTGCAGTTCTCTCTCTCTTACCAGGAAGAAGCTATTTGCATGAGGTCATTTGCATGCATATTTTTCCAGGGTTGTTGTTATGTGGATAGTTTGCATTTGCCTTACTTCATTCAGTATTATATCAGAAGCATTTTCCATGTTGCATATCATTTTCATTTTTAAGGACTGGTTGTTTCCATTTTTTAAAAAATGGATACCATTGGATACATAGCTCTTGTCTTCTATTGAACTTTTAGTTATTTGGGGAGAATAAACTCATATAAGTGGGATAAATGGGTCAAAGCATATAAACTTTCATCACTTCTAAACTGTGCACAGCCACTAAGCTTGAGGCCTTTTAGCCCATAAAAAATAATGGTTGCCTTTTTCCTTAATATGCAAAGAACTTTTTCAGAGAAAATGGTGAAAAACTCAGTGGAAAAATGACAATGGATATGAATGTTATCTCAGAGAAAAATACACTTGGCCATAAGCATATGATAAATGCTCAACCTTAGTGATAATAAAAATTTTGATAACACTCTGCAGAGTTAAGGTTGAGGGGAAAAGACACTTTCATTTTATCTTTGCAGACACATAGATTGATGAGGTTTTAGGAGAAGATAATTTGGCTACCAAAATTTTAAATGTATATGCCTGCTGCCCCAAGCAATGCTCCATCTAAGACTAGATCTTGCAGACTTACTTACAAAGTACGCAAGATAAATTGTATTCACATCAATAAAGTTTTTAATAGGGAGAACTGGGAGGGTTTTAAAGCTCCACCCACGAGAGACCTGGTAGAATAGTTTCTGGTACATTTATATTGAAATACTACTACTGACCGGGGTTGGGGGGAGGATGTCTGCTGACATTCACACCAGGGTGTGCAGCTGACTTTTAATGTGAGCATGGTTGAATCCATTTTATTGGGTTCACATTGGAACACAGCTATGATCCTTCACTTAATATCCTTTTTACTATGGAATTGTACAAAAGAACATGTTTTTTTGGGAACATAAAACATTAACACATATATTTTTAAAATGTATCAAGGGGGTGCCTGGGTGGCTCAGTGGGTTAAAGCCTCTGCCTTCGGCTCAGGTCATGATCTCAGGGTCCTGGGATCGAGCCCTGCATCAGGCTCTCTGCTCAGCAGGGAGCCTGCTTCCTCCTCTGTCTCTGCCTGCCTCTCTGCCTACTTTTGATCTCTGTCTGTCAAATAAATAAATAAAATCTTAAAAAAAAATGTATCAAGGAGTCACTCAGAAAATTATTGATGAAGGTGACACAGTATTTTCTTTCTCATCAAAACTTGCCAGTGAACATGTTCTTTTTCTCCCAGTGAGTTATCTAGAGATCCAAATGTTGGTTTAGGTATCAGAAAATTATCATTTTGCTGCTTTCAGTGAATAAGTCACTGGGCTTCACCATGCTGTGCTCAGAGTTGGGTGGGAAATAAAAAATCTTATCATTTATGCATGACAAAAATTGAAGCACAAAAATTACAAATGTGCCCAAGGGTGCAATGGATGAACTCAGAAGAATGCAGGCCATTGCTGGATCCAGAGCTCCTCCGCCCTTTTCTCTTTGCTACATGAAAACAAGAGTCACGCGCCAAACCCAAACTGACCTGCACACTAGCCACATAGCTCTGCTCACTTTGTGTAGAGATGAGATGCAAGTCCACAAAGGTTAGCTGCCCCCATTGCTGTGCCTTGCACCCTGGGACCCACTGCTGCCCACATGACCTCCAGAGCAGCGCTGGCCGGCCAGCAGCGCTTCCTGCCATGGTGGAATTGGGAAGGTTCTGGATCTGTGTTTCACAGGCTGCCACAAAGTGGATGCTTATTGAGTGCTTACTGAGCACTTGAAATGTGGCTAGTACAAACAAAGAACTGGATTTTTAATTTTACCTATTTTAATAAACAAATTTAAATAGCCACACGTAGTTAATGGCTACCGTATTGGACAGGCAAAGCTCTAGGCGTGGAATACTTTCGGTCTGCTTTGAAAACTGAAAAATCTGAGCATGCCATGTAGGATTGCGACCAGCTGGAGCAAGTTAATTACATTTCAGGGAATTTTGTGTGCAATACAAGAAGGAAGAACAGAAAACAAACAGGAGAAACAGAAAAGAGGAATGACAAGGTGTCTGTTTTTGAAGTGTGGCAAAATGATGGGACCTCTGGGATTTGTGGCTGTATCTGAAAGGTCATGGTCAGTGCCCAAGGCCTTCAGGAAGTCAGACTGTGCAGCTATCAAGAAGGATCTCCGTTTGCCTCTCAGCATGAGCATCAGTGCCTGTAAGAACTATAGTCCATTTCTCTTCTTTGCAACTGATCAGCCTAACCAACAGTCTCTGGCACTTAGATATGCAACTGAAAACATTATTAGAGAGTTTGGTGAAAAAAAAAAGGCATCACTTACTGAATAGTGGCTTATAAATCTGGATGTGTGTGGAATGAATTTTCACAAAATGAAGCATGAATTAATTTCTCCATGACCCACTCTATTGTTGAGTCGATACGTTTGTAGTAACAACAATCAGGTTGGTAGAGGAATGATCCATGCTGCAAGTCAGCTCTTCTCTCTGGGGTTCCTGTACTATCTGTGGTATGCATCAGTAGTCCCCCAAATGAGCAATGAATGGGACCCTTTTTAAGGCAAATACTCTTGAAAACTCCTGAGAATTAATCTAGGGGCCTGATTTGAGATTAACTTTCTCCAGTTTACTGGAGAGTTAGAATTGTAAGCCAATTTCAGTTCGCATATTTTTTAACCTTTTAAAAAATCATCTATGCTTTTTCATTTGTTTCATTTGGTCGCATGTACAACTTACAAATATAGTCATAAAACAGGTATAAAGATAGGCATTTCCTATATCATGGGTATATCATATTCCTCTGTATTTTCTAACATACTTTTATGTTTTTAAATGTTCAGTTTTTTAATCCCTGTGAAATTTATATTTGTTAATGGTGGAAAAGAGAGCTCCCAAATTATTTTTATGAATTTGTAATAAGTTCTCTAAATAGTTTTTTGTTCCTTTTCCCCCATCCATTAAGACATCTTCTTAAACATTTACCATATTCCCAGCTACACGTGGGCTTTTTCTGGATCTAAGGTTTTTGTCCATTGTTTCATCTATCTCTGCCATTTTAATAACTATAGTTTTCAAAATTCTTCAAATTCTTTTTAGCTATTATTGTACATTTCCTCTCCTAGATGAATATAATCAGTTTGTCAAGTTTAATTTTAAACTTGATTATGTACTTTTTTTTTTGTTTTGTATTTTTGGTTTTTTTTTTTTTTTAAAGATTTTATTTATTTGACAGAGAGAAATCACAGAGAGGCAGGCAGAGAGAGAGGAAGGGAAGCAGGCTCTCCGCTGAGCAGAGAGCCTGATGTGGGACTCGATCCCAGGACCCTGAGATCATGACCCGAGCCGAAGGCAGCGGCTTAACCCACTGAGCCACCCAGGTGCCTATTTTTTAAGCTTACAAAAAATTATAGTAGGAAGTTAGAGGTTATCATTTAAGAATCTTGCCTCCTGTCTGCCCATACCAACCACTGATTTCACATGGCCTCCCTCTGAGGGTAACACAAGTGACTGTCAGAGAAAGCACTCTGTCTGCACATTCTGTCTGCTCATTTCAGGAGCCTTCCTCCTTCTCTTCTTGATCTTTCTTCATAGAGCTTATTCACACCAAATAGTATGTTGACACTCTTTAGGTATATTTTTGATTTATTATCTATCTCCTCTTACTGAAATGAAAACTCGGTTAAAAAGAGCAGAGATGGGCGCCTGGGTGGCTCAGTGGGTTAAGCCTCTGCTTTTGGCTCAGGTCATGATCTCAGGGTCTTGGGATCAAGTACCACATGGGGCTCTCTGCTCAGCAGGGAGCCTGTTTCCTCCTCTCTCTCTCTGCCTGCCTCTCTGCCTACTTGCAATCTCTGTCTGTCAAATAAATAAATAAATTCTTTAAAGAAAAGAGCAGAAACTTCATTTTATTATTCTCTGATCCATCCCCAAGGCACCTCAGTATTTGTAGAATGAATGAATGAATTTGAAGTGTTGGTGTCTGGGATGTGAAATTCACCACCTCATTTGAATCCCATTCTTGGTAGTTAGGGCTGACCTCCTCCATGAGCAAAATCCTCAGAAGGTGTTCTCTGTTGTGGAGCAACAACTATCCAGAGGGAGAAAGACCTTTCTTGGTCTGCAACACATCATTTCATTTCATTTGATCTCACCAATTCTAGGAGGAAAACAAAGCAGCTTGAAATGCTGGTGGAAATGCAAATTGGTACAACCTTTTGGGAATGCAGTTTTGTACAACATGTAGTCTTCTAAATCATGTTCCTCCATGGACCACAAGAACACATCTGTAGGTAAACAAATTCATTTCCCTCAATAAGAGAGTATTAGAAAGAACTTAAGATAGGTTTAGGACTTCCAAAGCCCTAGGTCTAAGGCTTTGCTTTGGGTGCTGTCAGGAATTGGGGGCATTGTGATCTGACAGCTTTATCCAGAAGGCAGGAGGAAAGAATTAAAGCTAAAGCTGCGACTGGAAAAGATCCAGAGGTCACTCAGAGTAGCCAGCACAGGAATGTGTTTGGTCTTGGTAACCCGAACAACATGTGTGTTTGGTCTGTGCCTAGTCATGAACTTGGAGGGAACTTGTTCTTGTCCTCTCAGTCATGGTTCCAAAGTAGCCTAGCCTGAAAGTTATGTTCTGTTATATTGCTACTGTTCCACAGGAGGACAGAAGGGCCTGGTTGTGATGCCAGGCCAGCTCCTGCATGTCCTGGCTGCCGTTTTTCTTGCTGCCTTTTAACTTAAGGAGTACTTTTAGGGCTCAATCATAGGCAAAGACACACACGCAAATGAAAATATATGTACATCTCAGCATTATTATTAATAGAGAAAATACCGCCTAACACAGGTATGGTAAAGAAGTTCTATAAAGCAAATATATGCATGAGCCATGCGGAGCAGGGGGAGTGCAGACAAGGATGGTAGTGCTCAACCTTGAGTGGCCACCATCGGATGGAGCACGATGCTGCCCTCATAGTGATGTCTATAAAGACTTCAGGGGCTTCAGAATACTTCAAAGATAATGTTGAAAAGAAATGCAAGACACAAAACTGTAAGTACATAAATATATATAGTGTATCAATGATGTAAAAGGAAATTATTTATTCATTTAATAAATACTTCTTAAGTACTGACTTGCTAGGGGAGGAACCCACTCCTGGTCCATATTTTTTCTGTGACTCACAGTCATGTAAAAGGAAGATGGCATACCCTGCCCTTAGAGAGAGCTTGGCTAAGCCCCTGGACCAGGCTTCACAATGTTACTACAAGCTTCCCAGGTACAGAAATCGGCTCTTTCCCCCAGATACTAAAAATTGATGAGGCTTCTGAAAACCAAATAATGACAATAAACTTGTAAATCAATAATTACCAAGATGGCCTGTGTACTTTATAAGCCCACTTTCTTTAATGCCAGCGGGAGCAGATTTTTCCAGTGAGAAGAAACCTTAGTGATACCTCAGGAACTTTCTGGCTCCAAAACACCTAATGCAGCCTTGAAAGGGACCTGGCTGAACCTGGAGCTGGAGTCAGGTCAGGAGTGTCTTAGAGGAGAGCTACCCAGACTTTAGTGGGAGAAAGATCAAGCCCCTGGGGTGAGCTCTCAAATTATCCACTTTGGGGGGCTCCAAATAGGCATGTCATTTCAGGTAACGCATTTTGTATTTCATATCTACTCTGTAAAAAAGTTATCCCCAAACTTAAAAGCTTAGACAACAAAACTTATTTCAATTTCCCTGAGTCAAGAGTCTAGGTATGCTTTGCTGGGTTCTCCAGGGAAAAGTGGCTCAGGGTCGCTCAGATTGCAGCACAATCCTGGACCCGTGTCCATGCATCATCTACAATGAATATTTTATGTTTTTGCATGCTTATTTCTGGGAGGACCTAGACATGTAAGCACCAGAGTTTCACAGCTGGTTTTTAAAGTCTGGGTATTCAAGTAACTCCTGACTGGGCCACCCAAGTTAATCTCATCTGACCATACAGATGGCAGGCTAGTGCCCCAGCCACAATTTGTCCAGTGTGGCCAGTGGGAGTGGGCTGAAGTGTGGCCTCCCACTCCGGTGTCCCTGCTCAGTGTCTCCCTCCTCCCCTACCTTCCTGGGACGCTAGAGCATCTTACTCCTGAAGTATGCCTAGTGCTTGATACCTTATGTCTTTTAATGCCAACAACCCTATCTTACAGACCAGAGACTAGACTGAGGGCAAGAGCTGAGCACAGTGCTCCACTCTTGCAGTTTCAAGGGGCTGACGTCCTCTCACCACCATGCACCATCCCCTGGTGCCTCTTGCTCTTCCTTTCATGCATTTGAAACATCCCCCCTGTGTGTGTGAGTATGGGAATGAGGCCTAGGGTAGCCAAAGGCACTGAAGCAGATTCTGTCCCTTAAAGCAGAGCATATCCTCTGGAATGAGAAACAAGGCTGGTGACTCTAACACTCAAAGCATCCTTGCCCCGGTTTGGTTTCCTCAGCTAGAGCCCAGGTGCAGGCAAACTGGGGTTTTGGCAAGAGGCCACATAAGATGTGGACTTACCTTCTTCTCACAGTCTGGGAATATTTTCCTAGTCATCCTCAAAACTCACAGGAATTGCAGAGTATGAATAAGGCATAATTGATCAGCCAGTCCTGCTGGAGTCCCAGATCCACTTTACAATGCCTCCTACTTTTGTGGCCTTGAGGAACAAAGATACTCTACAATGAATTCATTCTGTCTGTATAGTGTCAGCTGTCAGGGCCTCAACTTTTTAATCTGTTGCCAACAAGTGACCAGTCCTGAGCAAGTCATCCATATGTTTCCATCCATCTTTTTCACACGTCTACATTTGCACCTTCATTTCTCATTGTTGCCTTCATTCTCATTCACATCCACATAAGCCTGGCTCCTATATGTCACCTCTATCTGCCTCCTTCTTGCCCTTTCCTCTCTTCCAAAAATATGGTGTTTTCGTGCTCACTTTGGCAGCACATATACAAAAATATGGTGCTTTCTAGTTCTAATAGGCCGTGATTTTTTTTCTCTGTCCCTTTCACAGAACTCAGTTGCTTAATGTGGGTCTCTCTGAAAAACTGAAAGTGTCAAAAAACTTAGGATTTGGGAAAATGATGAAATAGTTGATGTTGGGAAAAGGTGTGTGTTTGTGTCTCTCTCTGTGTGTGTGTGTGTGTGTGTGTGTGTGTGTGTGTGTGTGAACATGGGAGGAAAGGAGCCAAAAACCTGTAAGGAATGGCTGTGAAGCATATTTTCTCCTAACAAACAGTAAAGCCACTCTAGAAATGTATTCATTATTCATTATTCCCTAGGACACTTAGTCCTAGGGAATCTAAATTTCTTTTCAATGGGCCCTCAAATTAAGCACTTTTCAGACATGAAATTCTCTAGACATTTAACTTGTCTTCCCAGGACAAGAAAGACAATATAATTCAACATTAATCTTGTATGGGAAGACAGATGTTAATGCGAGCTGAGCACATGGTGTTAATTCTAAATTTTAGGAAGTCTGATTATATTAGTGCAGTCAAAATCCCCCTCAACTCAAAATACTCTTGGTCAGGTCCCCACCAACCATCTGAGAAGCAGGAAAATTCAGAGTCACTTAGAGACTTAAGTATTTTATTCTGTGGCTAAATATGTTGGTGAGTATGTAAGGCACATTGATTTGATGGAATGAGTGTGCTTATGTGATTAAGACCACATTTGTAGGGGCGCCTGGGTGGCTCAGTGGATTAAGCCACTACCTTCGGTTCAGGTCATGATCTCAGGGTCCTGGGATCGAGCCCCACATCGGGCTCTCTGCTCCGCAGGGAGCCTGCTTCCTCCTCTCTCTCTGCCTGCCTTTCTGCCTACTTGTGATCTCTCTCTCTGTCAAATAAATAAAATCTTAAAAAAAAAAAAAGACCACATTTGTAAAACACACACACACAAACGAACAAAGGCCTCTGAACAAATAGTAGCCAGAGGCTTACTTTTCTCACCCAGGGTTCTCTGTCACTGCTCACTCAGCACCACAGGCTGCATTTCTATATTGCAAACATAGAGTGGGCTCTGCTCAGCATCGGTGAGAAAGCTGCCAAATACATGTCCCAGAATCAGGGAGGAACACATGAGGCTCCCTTGTTCTCCAAATGTCAGCCCTGGGGATGCTACATGTATAGTGGGCACATTTTTGGGGAAGTCATGTGTCCCAGGAAACAGCCTCACAGCTTCTGAATGGAAAAGCAGATAGTGTAAACAAATGACAGAATATAACCATGTTTCAAATGCCCCTTTTCTTGTCCTTCTTACCAGGGTACTTGCTGCCCTTTCATGTTCACAACTTTGCCCACTAAGATAGGACACAGGCACAGAAGTTATATTTTACCTTCTCCTCTGAAATATGAGAGGAAAAGGAGGGCATGGAGAGATGGTTAATCAAGTGTACACATTTAATTCTCCCCAGTATGTCACCAAATTGCACCGAACACATCTGCCTTTTCATGATTCTTCTGGCGCAGTGTTTTGTTCAGCGGCATTTAACCATCACACAGCACTGTCTCAGAAGGTGACGGCACTTCGTTCTCAGACTACTCCCCAGCTCCAGAGAAAACCAATTTTTAAATTAAATACAATATATTAAGTACATTGTTATATTTTACTTAAACATTTTGTTTATGCCAAATATTATAATTTCAACATATAATCAATATAAAACCTTTTTTATTATTGTGTTCAATTAGTCAACCATTTTTTTAAGTGAAATTTGAAAATATATTCAGAGGGTAGGTTCCTAGTGCACTGGTTTCTTAAAAGGTAGACATTGCCAGATAATTCTTCAAAACAGTTACCCCAATATATTTTCCCACTGCAACATAGGAGAGCACCAATTCACACGTGATGGGGTCTCTGTGGTTCCCTAGCAATGACCTGACCAGGAGCATACATAAAGTTAACTTTCACTAATAGTTAATTTAGTCCATGAATAACTGAACTTAATAAATACAGCTCAGCCAGGTGTCATTTCCTCTAGGAGGCCCTTCCTGACCCATTGTTCTCCTACCTCACTTCTTACAGGACTGAGACCCACCCACCCACGCTTCCCTGCACTGCTTATTGTACTTTTCACACCAGCTGAGAAAAAGTGTTTCCTTGTCTTTTGTCTCCCTTCCTCCCTCTATACCATGGACACTATACAGGTTTCCCCAACATATTCCCCATGTTGGTTTCCCTTTTCTTACACACATTGGTCATATTTCAGGAAAAGAGAAATATGGCTGAGTCTTCTTTAAGCTGGGATGTTCTGATCATTGAAATTCCCATGCCCTCCAGAAGAAACCCAAAGTGAGAAATGGGCCCACTAAAATATTCAAAGTAATTATTTCTAGTGTTTTTTTTTTTTCCCAACACCACCAAGCAATTCTTCAACTCTCAGTGGACACTGAGTTTTCCACAAATTTAACTCTATTCTGATGTCTACCTAGAGACAGACTGACCCCACTTTGATGCCAATTGCAAGTCCAAGTTTTTATCTGTGCTACTGACTGACTGGCTACAAATTGGAAGTTCCCACAATCACCTCCTTCAGTCTGATTAATTTTCTAGAACTCAGGAATAACAACTTGATCAGCTGGTCCTGCTGGAGATTATTGATTGATTTATTACAAAGAATATGAAAGTATGTGACTGAAAAGCCAAATGAAGAGATACATAGAGTGAGGTCAGGAATAGTCCCAAACACAGGTACTTATGTCCCTGTGGAGTTTAGGGTGTGTCACCCTCCCAGAATGTGGATGCATGCTGGTTCCCCAACCTCGAAGCTGTCCAAACTGGTAGTCAGGGAATTTTATGGATCATGGTTGATTCAATCATTCACCACTGGTGATTGAATTTAATCTCCACGTACCACCCCTTCACTGCAGGTCACAGGTGGGGCTGTCACTTCATTAACATAAAATCAAGCATGGTAAAAAGGGCCTTATTATGAATAATATTACACCCATTTTACCTTTATGGCTCTGAAACAATTTCTGGGATAGAGGATAAAAGGCCTTTTATGATTACCAAGGATACTCTCATCGCTTAGGAAATTCCAAAGATTTTAGGAGCTGGAAGCTAGGAACAAGTAGATGAAGGCCAAAATATATATTTATTATAAATCACAGTATCACACTGTTGATATTTTTTATGTTGATTTAAAGCATCCACTGTACACATGACCGCAAATTTGAAACATTTCCTGGTAGCTGTAGAACTTCTGATCCCATGTTCTCATGGGGACACTGACCTATTTACGGAAGGTCAGCATGGAGAAAGTTCACCTTAAGGCTTTTAGGCATGACTACACTTTTTTGGGGGTGGGGTGGGGAACCAGAATGCCTAGGTTTCAAATATATCTCTGCTATTTTCTAACTGGGTAAACTTGGATTGCTCAATGTCTCCACCTAATTTTTTCATATCTATGAAATTGGGATAAAAATAGTACTTAATCTCTTTGGGAATATTAAATGAATTTATATAGTTAATATACTTTGAATAGTACCTACCACGTAAGAAGCCTAATGAACACTAGCTACTCTTTGTGGGTAAAAGTCCTGGTATCTTTTTATGTGGGTAGGACAGTGCTGGATGTGGATCCCCAGAGCACCTCAGCAGTACTGGCAGGGACCTCAGGGTGCACAATAGTCAGAGATGGTCACTTGAGGCTCTGCGGAGACAGGACAACCAACACAAATGCCTGAACATGGAAGGTTTGAGGAGGTGAACGGAAGGCAGGACGGCTGGAGCACAGCACATGGGACTGCAGGATAGGGCCCCCAGATGTTCAGTTCTTTGTCAAATTTCTTGTGCTTTTTTCAAGACTCTTTATGTGTATATAAGGAAAAACATATTTATATATGTTCATATAAAATATTTTCTTTTTATAACATAAGTTAATATCCTTTTTTTTTTCATTTTACAATGTTATTTGGAAATTTGTTCACACCAGTGTAGAGGTGGTTTCATTTCCCTTTTTTACACTGCGTAGTATACCATCATAGCATTTTTTTAACCAGGACCCCACTGCTAGCATTTATTTCCAGTCTTCTGCTGCTACAGAACAGTGTTATAGTGATTAACTCAGTCTAACAGTCATTTTAGAGTTCTGTGAGTACCCACAGAAGCTAAATGCCTACAAATGAAATTTCTGCCTCAAAGAGTATATGCATTTTTAAATAGATGTTGTTAAAGTGCTTTCCATGGAGGTTGTATGCATTTAAACACCCACTGGCTCTATACGAGAATGTTTCCTTATATCTTAGACGACACACTGTGTTACTAAACTTTTTGATCTTTGCTAACGTAAGTGAAATTGGCTATCTCAGTATAAAATTCTGATTTTCATGTTTTTATTACACCTAAGGCAGGGCATCTTTGCACAGTTTTTTAGTTTTTGGCCTTTATTCTTAAGAGCTTTTCATATTTCAGAAAACAAGCCTTTTGTTTGATCTCAGTTGTAAATTTTTTTCAACTTTGTCATTAATTTTCTGATTGTGCTTTGGTGATTTTTGTGAGGTTGAAATATTTTTATGCAATAAACTTTATTTTCTTCCAGGCTTCTGCTGTCTTTCCATATTTAGCAAGCACTGGTGCAGTCCAAGAATATAAAGAAAATTTCCCATAATTTCTTCTAATGCTTCTATGGTTTATTATTTTATATCTAAATCTCTAATACATTTAGGATTTGTCCTCCCGTAGGGTATGATGTATGGAACTTCTTTCTTTCCTAATGACTACTTAATTATCTCAATACCATACACTGACTTAAAATGTAAATGTTAACCAAGACTAGAACTGTGTAAATTGTTTTATTCTGGAAATAATCCCTGAAAAAATGACATCGTTTCTATGTGTGTTGTAAAAATCCAGATTCACTCTTGCTCTGAACAATCATTCATGTGGTGGCCCTATGATAAAAGTAACTTTCTTGTCCTCTATTTATAGACTAGGAAACTAACTGAACCAGAGAGACACTGAAAACTTGCTCAAGATCCAACCACTAGTAAGTGACTGAGTCCAAGCTATTAACCACTATGATTCTTTAAAGAAATATTAAATGATGCTATGCTATGTTCACTGCAGTTATTCCTGGCTTCTGTAAGGTAGGGATAACAAACTTACCTCTGTGTGTGGGTTGCTCTGAAAATTAATGATTCAGTCCATGTTTACACCAAGGACCTAGTCAGTGCTAGTTATTTACATTCATTTAATGATTTAAGGCTTCTTTTGCTCAGAGCCATATATTTCTGTAACACTAAACACTGAGACCTAAATCTGGGTGTGAATCTCTAATTATCTTCTCTGAGTCTCCTTTGCATCTACAAAACGGGCTCAGTAGCAATACTTAACTTACAAATATTGCTTTACAGATGAAATGAGATAAAATATGTCAAGAGCCCAGCCCAGCATTCTCCTTAATGCTCTACCTTGCAAGCCAAGCCTATAGGTTTTTCTGTGTTGCTAGTCACAAGGGTGCTGTTCTTCTCACTTCCAGAAGAACAACTCTTCAGTCTGGAATGGGCAGCTAAGAATTGCAAACAGTTCAGCCTCACACCTAATTATTAAAAAATCTTACCTAAATGGGCCTACTGTACTCCACAGTTATGGTTTCTAGTAGGAAATTGGGCTGAGCGGGTGCTGGCTTAAGGACAGACCCCAGAGACCAATGCTCTAGTTGACATCGGTTTCTTCCCCTGAGGAGGGATATATGCCTCTTCCTTCTGCCAGAGGACACCTCTCCTCAAAGATACTACTGGTTTTCCCCTTCTGGTCTCTGGAGCCAAATGAACTTAATATTTCTGGCTATGAGATAATTTTACACTCTTTAAGTGACACCTCAACTCTCCTCTGTTACTAGCAGCCTTGGGTCCTCCTTCGTGCCTCTTTACACTGAGGTCAGCTCTACCTTTTGCCAAAGAGTTTGGATGCCAGGTAGTGCGGGCTTCCTGTTCCCCATTAAGCTGAAGAATCCCAAAGTTTCTCTGCAATTCCAGGTTTCGGCTGGTTGAACTGACTTTTGTGCAGAGACCTTACAGCACTTGACTAAGTCCAATGCCAGCAAGCACCATTGTGGTCAAGGAAGGCAAGTTTCACCTTCCTTTCACCGAGAAAGGGCAAATGACTTGTCTCAGAACCTATATTGAATTCAGGAGCAAAGACCTGGTTATGGTCTAACACTTATCACGCATAAGCTCCGGAACTAAATCTTTATATTCTCTCTTTCACTGAATTCTCACAGTAACTGTATGAGGTATGTGGGCCTTGCTGGCCTCAGTCAGTGGTCCATGTTCAGCACAGATACAGGACAGCTTTCTGTGTTAGGGAGGGATGGAAGGGAATCCACCCGAACGAACTAGACACTGTCAGATCACATTAGGAGAGGCTCATAGAGCAGGATCAGGGTTTTGGAGCATCAAGTGTAAATTTACTCTTGTCTTACTGTCTACTTGGGGTTGTCTTGTTTGAAGATCCATCTTGATGGAGGATGATTTGTTTTCTGGCTGAGTGGCCCATTTTTCTGTCTAGCTGAAGATCTGTTTGGCTCATGGAGTGTCTACCTATCTAGTAGGGGATCTGTCTGGCTGCAGTCCTTCTGGTTGGGGTCTGCATATCTGTCTAGCCAGTGGTCTGAGGGTCTTACCAAGCTGGTAATTCAATCTGTCTGGAGTTCACTTTTCCAGCAATCTACTTGGGAGATTCATCAGTCCCTCTGGCTACAGACTGATCTGTTGGTCTAGGGTGCGTCCATCTGTCTGTGAGGCTAGATGTCTGTCTCACCAGCTGCAGATCTGCTGCCAAATTAGCAATCTGTGTGCATCTGCTGTCAACTCAAGGACTGGGGTTTGCCTGGCCAGTCTATGTGAACAGCTCAGAGTCAGTCTGGTTGGGGGTCTTCCTGTCTGACTCTGGTCTATCTGGTTGGGGATCTCTCTAAATGGGGTCTGACTTGTCAGGGGTCCATTCATCTCTCCAGATGGGGATCTAGCTGTTCAAGGGGTTTGTGTTCTGTCCAGCTTGGGGTCTAGTTGGCCAGTTGGTTTGGGGTTCATTTATCTCTGAGCATAGCATAGTGCCTTACTGTCTGGCTGGGGTCATCTGTCATGTGTCTGAATATGGATTCATCCTCCAGTGAGGCCCTGAGAGATTGGGGCCGGATCTGGCAAGCAGGGATCTCGCCTCTGAAGGATCTGCTGATTTGTAAGGCTGATAAATGATCTGGATGGTGGGCGGTCTGTCTGGCTTAGGATGCTTATCTACCTTAGGGTTTGTCTACTTATCTGGCCTGTTGACTGCCTTGGGATCCACCCTGCAGTCTTCTCAGCAGGTGGTGCATCAATTTGTCTGCGAAAATGTGGGTCTTTGGAATTGGTGAGTTGGTGGGGACTATCTACCTGTCTAGGAATTTACCTACCTGCCTTGTTGGGAGGCTGTCTGTACAATCAAGGTTCTTTCTGTCTGGCTTGGAGTCCATCTGGCTAGTTAGAAGTTTGACTAGGTCAGTCTGTCTGCCCACTTGGGGGTGGGTCTGTCTGAGAGAATGTATGTGTCTGTTCAGCTACGGATTTGTTTATGTCTGTCTGGGAGTCTGTCAACCTAGGGGTCCATCTGGCTGGTGTCTGGCTGGCTGTCCAACTAGGATGGGTCTTTTTGATGGTCTCTCTTGCTAGAGGTGGTCTGTCAGGCTGTTAGTTGATTTATCTCTCTGAATGGCAGTCCATTCAGCTGTGGACTGTCCCTCTGAAGGTCGGTCTAGGTGTATGGCTATCTACTTGTCCTGGTTGGGGGTCCATCTGTCTGTGTACCCATGTGGGGATCTTTTTACTTGTTTGGAATCAGTCTGCTGGGTTGTTATATCTGGCTTGGATCTGTCTGAATGGTGGTTGGGGGGTGAGGGTGTGTCTATCAGTGTTTTTCAGGGCCCACCCATTTCTGTGTTCAGCTGGGTATCTGAGTGAGGAAGGATCAGATATTGAGATGAACTAGTCCATCATGGTGATGGGGCAGTCTCCAGAAGCCCACCTGTTCATCCTCTTCTTCACACCTGGGAGAACCTGCCTAGTCCCCTGGGGTTGGGCCCATTACTGATGTTATTGCTTGAATCTGTTCACTGCAATCTCACCAGCCATTATCTCCCAACTACCTCCCCCAGCCTCCAGCCTTGAATACTATAATCACTGGGGCAAAACCCCTACATTTCCACCCTGAGAAACTTTTATTTTGATCCAAGACCAGCTTTCCCATTCCCAACACTTCACATAGCAAAGAATGGCCTTCAGCAGTCCAGGTGCCCACGTGGGGCAACAGGCAGGCAGGGTCCAGCACTCACACGCGGGTCCACTCAGCAGGGGGGTCCCGGGGCCCCTTAGGCCTTCCAATGCGTAGGTTGAATCCTGGAAGAAGGGCACCATGGGTTTCGTGGAGAAGCTGAGGCGCAGAGATGTGTGGAAGGTCATCCTCAAGCCTCCAGGCCCTGGTGGTTTACTGCAGCCACATCCACAGGACTCGGAGAGTGTGAGCCCCCTGCCACCATCCCTAAACCCCCAAATCCTGGGATTCGAAGCTGCGAGGCCCAGCAACCCAGGCTCTGACTTACCTAGCCCACCACTCTGAGCTCCGTCCACCACGTCCTCATAGGCGTCAGGCCCAGCAGGGCTTTGGGCAGCAGGAACTGCGGGCAGAAAACCACCCCCAAGGATTGGCTCAGGCAGCCCCACGGAGCTCCGGAACCCACCCGGGGCAGAACTGCATCCTCCACGCTCCCGAAGCCTGAGCTGGCCGACTGAGGGCCGGCGCGGGGAGGGCAGCCGGAGGGGCAGAGCGGAAAGCTGCCGGGAGTACCTAGCGTCGCCAGAGAAAAGGCCCCAGCCGTCAGCCCAGGACTGGGCCTGGCACACTTCCGGCCGCGACGGGGTTGGGAAATCAGTCCCAGAGGCGTGGCGGGGAAAGCACAGACGTCAGCTTGGGCCCGGACCAGGCCGGACTCAGGGGCGGGGGTCCTCGAGGCCGCCAGGGCCTTCCGGACCCCAGCAAGACTGGGTCTGGAGAAGGCGCAGAAGGTGCCAGTCCTCCCGCCTCGCGCCCCTGCCTGCTCGGACTCACCGCCGCTGGGCAGCACCGCCCGCGCGTCCTCCGCGTGCGCTTGCAGCCGCCGGGCGCGCGGCGTCACCTGGCTGTAGAGCGGCCCCTCCTCCGCGCCGCGCCCCCGCGCCCCCGCCCGGGTGCCCGCCGGTGCCCCGCGCTTCTGCACCACCGCGTACGTGTCGGCCATGGCGAGGGCCGGGGGCCCAGGCACCGAGATGCTTCTGTGGGTGGGGAGGGCGGGGAGGAAGTGAAGTGACTGAGCCGAGGGAGGGGGTGGGGAGTGCGCCTCGCTCGCAAACCGCGGGCTTCCTTCCCACCCAAGGCGCTCGCAGGTCAGGTCAGGTCGGAGACAGCAGGCGGGCAGGTCTCAGAGGAGAGAGGATGGGGTCTCTGGATGAGGGGAGTTCGGTGCTGTCTCTCCAGCGCCTGGCAAGTTAGGTGGGTGAAGGGAAGGGAACAGCCTGGCAGGAAAATGGGAGGGTATTGGTGCTAGGTAAGGGGTGGTCATTTTTGTGTACATGTCTGAATGAAAGAATGAGGAAGTGGCATCTAAAGGTGGGAGGGAGGGATAGCCTCAAAATGGAGAGCTAGTTTCGAGGACGATGGGATGAGATTTGCTGCAAGGGAAGGTTGACTGTCCCCAGTACCTGACATGAGGCCTGACGAGTGGGCGACATCAAGAAATACTTGCTAAATTAATGACTAGGAAAGCAAAGAAAGGGCTAACACAGGGGCTAGCCTTAGAGGCAGAGGCAGTGGGATCCCTGGGTCCAGTGTCATCTTGGGGCAGGTTCCTGGACTCAGTTCCAAGAAAGAGCCAGTGAATATTTGGTAAACTAAACAGCAAGGAAGGCCTGATGTTTCAAGAAGGAGGAAAGAGTTAGCCTCTGAGCATGAGAAATTGGAAAGAGAAGAATGAAGAGATGGAGCTGGGTACCTGAGGACCTGGCCAGGTGGGCGCCGTGTGGTGGGAAGCATCTGGGAAGTCTGGAAGGAGAGGGCGTCATTGTAGACTGGGGCACAATTCTGGGGAAAGACAGGAGGGGAGGAGTATGAGACTTGGAGGAAACTGGCCAGATCCCTGTTTGGGAAGTCCATGGTCACTTCCATGGACTCTTGGGGTAGAGGGGTAAGCTTAAGAACAGTCTGATAAGGTAGCAAGGAGGACAAAGGTGGATATCATAGTCAGTCCCTGCTCCCAGAAAGAGTCCATGGTGACCAAACACTTCTTCTCTGGGTCCTGGTCTCTGAGGCTTTGATGGTAGATACGAAGAGAGTAGGAAGGGGGCCTTGGTACCTCCTTGAAATTCTGGTAAATGGGGCTGGTGTTTTGGAGTGCTGAGAAGAACATCTGAGCCACCGTGTGGTATAGGAATCTGTATTGCTCCTGGTAGGGAAGAGGAATCATCAAAAGTGGAAGACAAAAGGAGGAGGGATGTATTCTTGGATTAAGACTGAGGCTCTCACCTCTGTCTGCACAGCTGCAGGCCGCTGCTTTCTCATCTCCAGGACCACGTTGAAGAGGCTGAAGTTAGGTGGGATCATCTGGGACAGAGAAGGTACATGAGCAGGACCTGGTGGGCATGGGATCTGCACTACACATAAGCACAAATATGCCCTATTCATACCTGGGTCAAGAGCAACTGTCTCACATAATCCACAGTGCACAGGACACCTGTCCGCCCACAGCCCGCGCTGACAAGCAAGAGTAAGCAAAAGCTTGGTCAGGACCTGCCCACAACCCCTTCTGTATGGGGTGTTTGGGGTTGGGAGTGAGGGTCCTAATGGAGGTACCCAGCAGCACCTTTTGATTCTCAGAATCCCCACATTATAATTAAAAAAAAAAAACACAAAAAAACTTTTTAATTTCTTGCATTTGTTGAGCATCAACTCTGTGTTTACTCTCCAGCAGGCAGTCTGCACTCAAAATGCTAAATTTCAGTTGATGCAGCATGAGCTAGTGTGGCCTCAGGTTTTTCAAAAGAGGCACTCAAACTGTGACACTGGCTTCGAGGCCTGCCCTGGCCTCCCTCCCCCCACTCCCAGTCATCTTTATCTCAACAGACCTCCATAAAACCCATTTCTTAAACCTGCAGTGGACACAGAGGGGGCTGGGTCCAGATCCCTGGAGGCGACGGGCTTCCTCCACCATGGTGAGCACATGTTCTGGACTGCTAGGGACTCCTCTGTCTGGCCAGGACATATATTGCAGCTGGTACACAGAACGACATTCCTGAAACACAGGAAAAGAGCGGCAAATGATAAAAAAGCATTTATTGGGCACCTACTGCATGTCAGGCCCAGTTCTAAATAACTTTCATTTAAATCCAACAGATAATAACTGAGGAGATAGGTACTATTGCTAATGCCCATTTTACAATGAGAGAGCAGAGACAGAAAACAGCTCCGCCATATGGGAGCCTCCTCCTCCCCCTGTAAGTACCTTCTGAAAAGTAACCTGGAGGGTCCTGAGCATGATGTCTGCATTCAGCCATCTCTTCCTTGTCTGAGGATATGGGGCAGGTACGAACAGAGAGGAGAACAAAGACCATAGGTGCCAAAAGACATTTGCAGAAAACAAAGCATTTCTGATTAAAAATCAAAGTCAAACAACATATTTTTAAAAATTCATTCAGCTCAAACATCCCCCATGGCTTTCCTGAAGGAAACAACTGATAGAGGGGAGAAAGAACTATGATTAAAAACCCCAAAAAGGGGCGCCTGGGTGGCTCAGTGGGTTAAAGCCTCTGCCTTCAGTTCAGATCATGATCTCAGGGTCCTGGGATCGAGCCCTGCTTTGGGCTCTGCTTGGTGGGGAGCCTGCCTCCCTTCCTCTCTCTCTGCCTGCCTCTCTGCCTACTTGTGATCTCTGTCAAATAAATAAATAAAATCTTTAAAAACCGCAACAAGCTCATTTATAGTGGAAAAGAAAAAGATTTCTTTTGTTGTACAACAAGAGCTTTAATGCAGCTATTATGCACCAACTATATTTGACTTGAGAGAGATCTTCTCAAGTTATGAAATGGTAAGGGAAATAGGGATTTTAAGAGCCTAACCAGGCACATTTATATAACAGAGATAACCATGGTCATAGTTAAAATGCAAAAGCAAGTATATATTGAGTTCTGACTATTTGCAGGCGAATACCAGAGAGTTCCCTGCAGTGTGAGAGGACTGTAGGAAAACTACTCAGTCTTTCACGCCAGCCCAAAAGCTTCCCTGAGAATCTTCTGTGAAACCTTCCACAACATCCAAGACTTCATAAAACACTGTTCCCACCACTGCCCCAGCTCACCAGGGTGATACAGAAAAGCCCAATCTGCAGTGGTTCCTTGTCTTGAGCCCAGTAGCGCTCACACTTTTTCTGCAAAAGGCAAGGGAGAAAGAGCAGAGAGTGAAGACAGTAGTCTGCTTTAGAGTTCCAGCTCAATACTTCCACACCTCCACAGGACACCTCAGGCATTGCTGGTGGGAGCACAGATAGCTGTAGCCAATCATGCAGGCCAGCTGGAACAGCCTTGTCAGATTAAACATGCACACACAGTGGAGACATGCTTCTGACTATTCAGGAAGAAGACAGGCCAGAATATTCTAATACTGTAAGCAACTAAAAACTGGATAGAACGTATGAGCCACTATTTTCAGACATTGGACCACAGACATTGTTCACAATTGCAGGATTGTGAACAAAGGGAAACCCATGGGTCAAATCTTTTTTTTTTTTAATTTTTTTTTAAAGATTTTATTTATTTATTTGATAGACAGAGATCACAAGTAGGCAGAGAGGCAGGCAGAGAGAAGAGGAAACAGGAAGCAGGCTCCCTGCTGAGCAGAAAGCCCAATGCGGGGCTCAATCCCAGGACCCTGGGATCATGACCTGAGCCGAAGGCAGAGGCTTTCACCCACTGAGCCACCCAGGCGCCCCAACCATGGGTCAAATCTTATGACTGCCCCAGCTTATTGCCTAGAAGCAGTCACCAGGCTGCAGGACATGGAGAGTCCAATGATCCCACTGAGTTGAGAAGCCAGAGATCATGGCTCAGGGTGGCCAAAGCAGCTAGAATTTGAAGGGCAGGGTCCTGGGAAGAACAGAGCTATGCAAACAAGAATTTAAAAGTTCAGAAGCCTGCATATGGTCCCCTTGAGTATTATTAGCTGAATAATAATCTGAGCATCATGAAACTCCATGAAGCCAGGAAAGAATAACTTCCCATGAAAGAATAATAACTAAGGACCTATAAGGTAAACATTTACTATAATGTTTATAATGGGATAGAAATAATTTACATTCCTCCAGCAAGAGTGGAGAGACCTGATTGACTATAAGGGTATTCAATAGGGAAGCAAGAAGGACCACGTATTAGAAGTAGAATGAAATTAGTTCTAGAATAAAGGCTACTCTAGACCTGGCCTACAAAAGCTTTAAAACAAACCTTAAAGTGATCAAACCTCCAAAAGTAATTTAACTGTCTTTTTGAAAAAATCTAAAATTCTTTAAAGGAAGACAATAAATCCAACAGTTACCTACAAAATTAAAAATCTCAAGCATCCAATAAAGTTTTCTGTACAAACAAAGAAACAAGAAAACATGATCCACAACCAGGAGAAAAATAAGTGAACAGAAGATCCAATAGGGGTGAAGAAAGAAGTAGACAAAGACCTTTAAGCAGTTTTTAAAAAATATTTTTAAAATACTTGAAGATGAAAGAAAAACATGAACATAATGAAAGTGACACAAAAGATAGAGAAAATACCAAAATGAAACTTCTAGGGAGGAAAAGTAAGATACATGAAATAAAAAATTCACTGTCTAATAGCAGATTAGACACAAAAGAAAAGATCAGTGAACAAAAAGACCATAGTAATAGCATCTAGTTAAAATGAAAAAAAAAAAAAAAAAAAAAAAACCAGGTGGTGGGTAATAGGGAGGGCACGTTTTGCATGGAGCACTGGGTGTTGTGCAAAAACAATGAATACTGTTATGTTGAAAAAAATACATAAAATGGAAAAAAAATAAATTAAATAAAATGAAAAAAAAAAAAACTACTGGGAAGAAATGAACAAAGAATCAGTTACCTGCGGAAATACACCAAAAAATAGCAAATATACCAAATATGGAAATATACCAAATATACCAAAAATACCAATATATAAAATATACCAAATACCAAATATACCTAATGTATGTGCATCTGAAGTCCAGAAGAAGGAGAGGAGAGAGGGGAGAACAGAAACTATATTGGAAAAAATAATTCCTGGAAAGTTTTCCAAATTTGATGAAACCACAAACCCACACATCCAAGAAAGCCAACTACAGGGAGAATAAACATAAAAAAAGCCACACCAGGGCTGCCATGGCGTCCTATTTTATGAACATGACTGCGAGCCGTTGAATTCCGAGCAGGAGGCCCAAACCAATATGCTGCTGGAGCTCGCAAGGTCACTTTTCAATAGGATGGACTTTGAAGACTTGGGGTTGGTAGTAGATTGGGATCACCACCTGCTGCCAAGACTGTGGTTGAGAACCTTCCCAGGACAGTCATCAGGGGCTCTCAGGCTGACAAATTCCTGCCCCCTGTGCCGCCATGAGCTGCCCACTGATGATGACACTTATGAGGAGCACAGACGAGATAAGGCTCGCAAGCAGCAGCAAAAGCACCGACTTGAGAACCTTCATGGAGCCATGTACACATGAGCTTCCTGGGGCTGACCACCCGTCCTCCACATCTTCCTTTTGTACCTTGAATCCTCATTAAAGATTTCTTTACCCACCCTGCAAAAACAAACAAACAAAAAACAACAAAAAACAAAAACCAAAAAAGCCACACCAAGGGATGCCTGGCTGGTTCAGTTGGTTAAGCATCTGCCTTCAGCTCAGGTCATGATCCCAGGGTCCTGGGATCGAGTCCCGTATCTCCTGCTCAGGGGGGGAGGCTGCTTCTCCTTCTCCCTCTGCCTGCCACTCTCCTTACTTGTGCTTTCTCCGTCTCTCTCTGACAAATAAATAAAATCTTAAAAAAAAAAAAAACACCCCAAGGCAGATCATGATTAAATTTCCAGAGAGAAGAGAGGAAGAGAGAGAGAAAACTTAACACATCATATATATATATACACAAAGACACATTATATATTAAGCACAAAGATAAGAATGACAGAATTTTGTCAGAAACTCTGCAAATCACAGGTGAAAGTTGTGACATTCTAAAAATGCTGAAATTAAAACTTTCAGACAAACAAAAGCTGAGGAACTTTATCACAAACAAGCCTGTACTGTGAGAAACAGTCAAGTAAGCTGTTCATACAAAAGGAACTAGATGAAATATGGATCTACACAAAAGAATGAAGGGTAAAGAAAAACCTAATATGTGGCTAAATGTAAAAGATATTTCTTATTTTTTTTAAAGATTTTTATTTATTTATTTGACAGACAGAGATCACAAGTAGGCAGAGAGGCAGGCAGAGAGAGAGAGAGGAGGAAACAGTCTCCCTGCTTGAGCAGAGAGCCCGATGCGGGGCTCGATCCCAAGACCCTGAGACCATGACCTGAGCCGAAGGCAGAGTAAGACCTTAACCCACTGAGCCACCCAGGCACCCCGATATTTCTTATTTTTAACATTTAAAAAAGATAGTCTAGTGAATTTTATAAAACAAAGAAAAATTAATAACAATCCTTCACATTTTTTTTTTAAATTGGAGGCCCATTTCCCAACATATTGTTTGAGGCCAGTATTAATCTGATATCAAAACCAGACATAAATATCACAAGAAAAGAACACTACTAACCAATGTTTCATTAATACAGACATATAAATATCCTCAACAAAGCACCAGCAAAGGGTTATACACCATGACCAAGTTGGATTACTCTCAGAAATGCAAGGTTGTAGATACAAAAAAATCAATGTCATATACCATATTAATAGAAAATAAAACAAAAACACATGATCGCCTGAATAGATGCAGAAAAAATTTTTTGGACAAAATCCAACAGCTGTTCATGATAAAAATAAAAAGTTAACTAGAAATGGAAGGGAACTCCTTAGTCTGATCAAAACAACCATAACCACCACAACAACACATCTACAAAAAAACTCTACAACCAATCCTTAGGTTTATGATGAAAGACTGGATGTTTTGCCCTTAAAATCAGGTTGCACTTGCCACTTCTGTTCAACTTTGTACTGAGAAGTCTAGTCAGTGCAATTAGGAAAAAAGTAATGGAAGAAAGGAGAGAGGGAGGAAGGAAGAGAAAAAGAAAAATAGGGAGGGCCAGAAGGAAGAAGGAAGAAAGAGTACTGGATTAGAAGAGAAGCAGCAGGGATGCCTGGGTGGCTCACTGGTTGGGTGTCTGCCTTCAGCTCAGGTCATGATCCCAGGGTCTTCAGATCCAGTCCCATATTGGGCTCCTTGCTCAGGATGTAGCCTGCTTCTCCCTCTGCCTGCTTTCTCCCTGGTTGTGCATGTGCTCATTCTTTCCCCCAACCCGGACAAATAAATAAATCTTAAAAAGAAAAGGAGCAAAAGTATCTCAATTTGTTGATGATGGCATATTGTATATGGAAAACCCTAAGTTTTATACATACCCACACCCACACATATACTACTAAAGCGAATAAAGGAGTTCAGCAAGGTTGCAGGATATAATATCAATACAGAAAAATCAATTGTATTTCTATATAGTGAAAACTATTTGGTTTGCAATAAGGAAACTGAAAATGAAATTAAGAAAATCACTCTATTTACAATAGCATCAAAAAGTATAAACTACTTAGGAATAAATTTTTAAAAAGTGCAAGACTTCTAAGCCAAGCACTATAAAACTATTGCTAAGAGAAATTTAAAAAGACCTAGATAAATGGAAAAACATCCATGCTCATGGAATGGAAGACAATATGGTTAAGAAGGCAATAGCTCCCAAATTGATAGTTCAATGCATTCCTTATCAAAATCCCAGAGGGCTTTTAGAAGATATTGGCAAGCTAATCTTAACATTAATATGTTAACATTAATGAGTGTGTCATAGATACCCAAGACCACCCTCATGTTTGATGATTCACTAGGGGTCTCATAGGACTCAGCACAGAGTTGTACTCATGGCTATGACTTATTACAATGAAAAGCTACAGAAAAAAATCAGCAAAGGGAGAAGATGCACAGGGCTAAGTGAGGGAAACAAGGTTCCTGCTTCCAAGGGTATTTTCCCAAGCGGCTTCTCCCAGTCATACACAATGTGCTGAATTCCCCCAGCAATGATTTGTGACAACATGTGTGAAATATCCCAGGGAAGCTCATTAGGCAGTCAGTGCCCAGGGAATTCACTGGGGCATTCATGTGATATGTGGGCCCCCTCTAACTAGCATATACCAAAACTTCAGACTCCCAGAAGGCAGGCAGGTGTTCAAATAAACCATACTGTTTATACAAACAGTTCAAGTGTAGTGAGCTACTTTCATTAGAAATCCAGTTTCGGGGGCGCCTGGGTGGCTCAGTGGGTTAAAGCCTCTGCCTTCGGCTCAGGTCATGATCTCAGGGTCCTGGGATGGAGCCCCGCGTCAGGCTCTCTGCTCAGCAGGGAGCCTGCTTCCTCCTCTCTCTCTGCCTGCCTCTCTGCCTACTTGTGATCTCTGTCTGTCAAATAAATAAATAAAAATCTAAAAAAAAAAAAAAAGAAAGAAATCCAGTTTCGAGGGGCGCCTGGGTGGCTCAGTGGGTTAAAGCCTCTACCTTAGGCTCAGGTCATGATCCCAGGGTCCTGGGATCGAGCCCGGCATCGGGCTCTCTACTCCGCGGGGAGCCTGCTTCCTCCTCTCTCTCTGCCTGCCTCTCTGCCTAGTTGTGATTTCTCTCTGTCAAATTAATAAAATATTTAAAAAACAAACAAAAAAAAAAGAAATCCAGTTTCGAGGCAAGATCTAACCTAGTAGGAAGATATTTTTAAAATTTTTTTAAATTTTCTTATGTTTTTATTAATGTGTAATGTATTATCAGTCCCAGAGATACAGGTCTGTGAATTGTCAGGTTTACACACTTCATAGTACATACCTTCCCCAATGTCCATAACCCCACCACCCTCTCCCTACCTGGCAACCCTCAGTTTGTTTTGTGAGATTAAGAGTCTCTTATGGTTTGTCTCTCTCCCAATCCCATCGGAAGATCTTTTTTAAAAATCATAAGCCTGCTATATTACTCTTCTCTGCACAGCAAGTGACCCAGAAAAGTCGAAACAATCTTGAAAAAAAAAAAAAAAAGAAATCTGGTGGACTCATATTTCCTTATTTCTTTTTTTTCCCTCTTTCTTTACATTTCTTGATTTCAAAACTTACTATAAAGTTACAATAATAAAAAGTGTATCGTACTGGTACAAAGATAGACCTACCAATCAATGGAATAAAGTTGAGAGCCCAGAAATAAACCCTTACATTTATAGTCAATTGACTTTCAACAAGGATAACAAGACCATTCAATGGTGAAAAGACAGACAAATAAGTGCTAAAAAAAATAACAAGAGTTAAAAAAAAAGACAGACAAGTAATGGTGAGAATGTGAATTCAAATCCTCATACATTGCTGATTGGAAGGTAAAATGATGTAACTGTGGAAAACAGAATGACAGTTCCTCAAAATATTAAGAATGGAGTTATCATATGATGTACCAATTCCACTTCTAGGTATGTACCTGAGAGAACTGAAAACAAGCTTCTATGCAAAAACTTGCATTTTCATAAGCATTATTATTCAAAAGCAGCATTATTCATAGCCAAAAAGTGAAAGCAACTCACATTCTATAAACTGATACATGAATAAATAAAATGCGGTAGATCCTTTCAATGGAATACTGTTAAACAATAAAAAGGAGTCAAGTACTGACACATGCTGTAATATGCATGAAATTTTAAAAACATGCTAAGTGAAAGGACCCAGTCACAAAGACAACATATCATATGATTCAGTTTACATGAAAAGTCCAGAGTGGTCAAACCTATAGGGACCAATAATAGAGTAGGGGTTACCCTGGATGAAGAAATGGGGAGTGACTGCCAATGGATACAGTATTTCTTTGTGGAGTATGGAAATTTTCTAAAATTTATTGCAGCGACGGTTACATAACTCAGGAATACACCAAAAACAACTGAATTGCACACTTTAAATGGATAAATTATACTTTTTAAAAAAAGATTGTTTTATTTATTTGACAGAGAGAGATCACAAGTAGGCAGAGAGGCAGAAGGGGAAACAGGCTCCCCATTGAGCAGAGAGCCCCATGCAGGGCTTGATCCCAGGACCCTGAGATCAGGACCCAAGCTGAAGGCAGAGGCTTTAACCCACTGAGCCACCCAGGTGCCCCTTAAGTGCATCTTGATAAAGCTATTTAGTCCCAACAGTTTATTTTTGCTTTTGTTTCCTTTGCTGAGGCATACTGAGAAGCACACTGCTATGACCAATGCAAGACAAATTACTGCCTATACTCTCTTCTAGGATTTTTATGCTTTTGGGTCTCACATTTAGGTCTTTAATCCATTATGAGTTTATTTTTGTGTGTGGTGTAAGAAAGTCGTCCAGTTTCCTTTCTCTTTCTCTTTTTTTTTTTTTTTTTTTGCACGTAGATATCCACTTTTCCCAGCACTATTTATTGAAGAGATTCTTTTTCTCATGGCATATTTTTGCCTCTTTTGCTGAAGATTAATAGATTAATTGACCATATAATCATGGGTTTATATCCGGGCTTTCTATCCTATTCCATTGATCTACGTGTCTATTTTTGTGCCAGTATCATACTATTTTGATTACTACAGCTTTGTAATATAACTTAAAATCTGGAATTGTGCTATCTCCAACTTTATATTTTCTTTTTTTTTTTTTTGCTTTGGCTATTCGGGGTCTTTTCTGGTTCCATCAAAATTTCAGGATTGTTCTAGTTCTGTGAAAAGTGCTGTTGCTATTTTGATAGGGATTGCATTAGATTGCTTTGGATAGAATGGACATTTTAACAATATTTCTTCTTCTAATCCATGAGCATGGAATATATTTTCATTTATTTGTGTCATCTTCAATTTTTTCTTCAGTGTTTTATAGTTTATAGTGTATAGATTTTTCACTTCCTTAGTTAAGTTTATTTCTAGGTATTTTACTATTATTGGTACAATTGTAAATTGGATTGTTTTCTTAATTTATCTTTCTGCTGGTTCATTATTAGTGTATAGAAATGCAAAATATTTACATACACTGATTTTGTATACTGTGACCTTACTCCATTTATTGGTTTTAGTAATTTTTTGTGTAGTCTTTAGGATTTTCTATATATAGTATCATGTCATCCACAAAAAGTTAAAGTTTTACTTCTTGCTTATCAATTTGGATGATATTTCCTTTTCTTATCTGAGTGCTGTGGCAAAATAAGTACCACTGGATGGCATTTCATTTTCTTATCTGATGGCTGTGGCAAAATAAAAAGCTTTTGCATACAAAGGAAACAAACAATAAAACTAAAAAAAAATGACCTATTGAATGGGAGAAGATGTTTGCAAATGACATATCTGATAAAGGGTTAGTATACAAAATATATAAAAAACCGATTCAACTCAACAGCCAAACAGGAAATAATCCAATTAAAAAATGGACAAAAGACATGAACAGACATTTCTCCAAAGAAGATATCCAAATGGCCAACAGATATATGAAAGGATGCTCACTCGACATCACTCATCATCAGGGAAATGCAAATCAAAACACAATGAGATATCACCTCACACCTGTCAGAATCACTAAAATAAAAAATATAAGAAACATCAAGTGTTGGCAAGGATGTGGAGATAAAAGAACCATTGTGCACTGTTGGGAATGTAAACTGGTACAGCTACTCTGGAAAACAGTATGGTGGTTCCTCAAAAAATAAAATGGAACTACCCTATGATCCAGTAATTGCACTACTTGGTATTCATCCAAAGAATACTCAAACACTAATTCAAAAGGATATATGTGGGGCACCTGGGTGGCTCAGTGAGTTAAAGCCTCTGCCTTCAGCTCAGGTCATGATCCCAGGGTCCTGGGATCGAGCCCCACATTGGGCTCTCTGCTCAGCAGGGAGCGTGCTTCTCCCCCTCTCTCTCTGCCTGCCTTTCTGCCTACTTGTGATCTCTGTCTGTCAAATAAATAAATAATATCTTTAAAAAAAAGGATACATGCACCCCTGTGTTCATTGCTGCATTATTTACAATAACCAAATTATGGAAGAAGGCCAAGTGTCCATCAATAGATGAATGGATAAAGAAGATGTGAGATATATATATATATATATATATATATATGGAATATTATATATATGGAATATATATATATATATGGAATATACAATGAAATTTTGCCACTTGCAACAATATGGGTGGATCTAGAGGGTATAATCCTAAGTGAAAAGAATCAGTTGGGGAAAGACAAATACCATATGATTCCACTCATATGTGGAACTTAAGAAACAAAACAAATAAATGAGGGAAAAAAAAAAGAGAGAAACCAAAAAACAGACTTAACTATAGAGAATAAGCAGGTGGTTACCAGAGGGAAGGTAGGGGTGGGAAATGGGTGAAACAGGTGAAGGGGATTAAGAGTACACTTATCCTAAAGAGGCAAAGGATCTGTACTCGAGGACCTACAGAACACTTATGAAAGAAACTGAAGAAGACACAAAAACATGGAAGACCATTCCATGCTCATGGATCCGAAGCATTGTTAAAATGTCTATACTGCCTAGAGCAATCTATACTTCTGATGCCATCCCAATCAAAATTTCACCAGCATTTTTTTTTTTTAAGATTTTATTTCTTTGTCAGAGAGAGAGAGCGAGCACTGGCAGATGGAGGCAGAGGGAGAAGCAGGCTCCCTGCTGAGCAAGGAGCCCGAACTGGGACTCGATCCCAGGACGCCGGGATCATGACCCGAGCCAAAGGCAGCTGCTTAACCAACTGAGCCACCCAGGCGTCCCTCCACCAGCATTTTTCAAAGAGCTGGAACAAACAATCCTAAAATTTGTATGAAACCAGAAGAGTCCCCACATTGCTAAGGAAATGTTGAAAAAGAAAAACAAAACTGGGGGTATCACATTGCCTGATTTCAAGCTTTACTACAAAGCTGTGATCACCAAGACAGCATGGTACTGGCACAAAAACAGATACATAGACCAGTGGAACAGAGTAGAGAGCCCAAATATGGGCCTGCAACTCTATGGTCAAATAATCTTTGACAAAGCAGGAAAAAATATACAGTGGAAAAAAGACAGTCTCTTCAATAAATGGTGCTGGGAAAATTGAACAACTATGTGTAGAAGAATGAAACTCGACCATTCTCTTACACTATACACAAAGATAAACTCAAAATGGATAAAAGACCTCAATGTGAGGCAGGAATCTATCAAAATCCTAGAGGAGAACATCAGCAGTAACCTCTTTGACATTGGCCTCAGCAACTTCTTTCAAGATATGTCTCCAAAGACAAAGGAAACAAAAGTAAAAATGAACTTTTGGGACTTCATCAGGATCAAAAGCTTCTGCACAGCAAAGGAAACAGTCAACAAAACAAAGAGGCAACCCACGGAATGGGAGAAGATATTCACAAATGACACCACAGACAAAGGGCTGATATCCAAGATCTATAAAGAACTCCTCAAACTTGGGGCACCTGGGTGGCTCAGTGGGTTAAAGCCTCTGCCTTCGGCTCAGGTCATGGTCTCAGGGTCCTGGGATCGAGCCCCGCATCGGGCTCTCTGCTCAGCAGGGAGCCTGCTTCCCTCTCTCTGTCTCTGCCTGCCTCTCTGCCTACTTATGACCTCTGTCTGTCATATAAATAAAGAAATAAATAATCCTTAAAAAAAAAAAAAAGAACTGCTCAAACTCAACACACACAAAACAGATAATCATGTCAACAAATGGGCAGAAGACATGAACAGACACTTCTCCAATGAAGACATACAAATGGCTAACAGACACATGAAAAAATGTTAAACATCATTAGCCATCAGGGAGATTCAAATCAAAACTACGTTGAGATACCACTTTACACCAGTTAGAATGGCCAAAATTAACAAGACAGTAAACAACGTGTGTTGGAGAGGATGTGGAGAAAGGGGAACCTCTTACACTGTTGTGGAAATGCAAGTTGCTACAGCCACTTTGGAAAACAGTGTGGAGATTCTGAAGAAATTAAAAATAGAGCTTTTCTATGACCCTGCAATTGCACTACTGGGTATTTACCCCAAAGACACAGATGTAGTGAAAAGAAGGGCCATCTGTACCCAAATGTTCATAGCAGCAATGGCCACAGTCACCAAACTGTGGGAAGAACTAAGATGCCCTTCAATGGACTAATGGATAAAGAAGAGATGGTGCATATACACAATGGAGTATTATGCCTCCATCAGAAAGGATGAATACCCAATTTTTATATCAACATGGACAGGACTGTAAGAGATTATGCTGAGTGAAATAAGTCAAACAGAGAGAGTCAATTATCATATGGTTTCACTTACTTGTGGAGTATAAGGAATAACATGGAGGACACTGGGAGATGGAGCAGAGAAGTGCGTGGGGGAAATTGGAGGTGGAGACAAACCATGAGGGACTGTGGACTCTGAGAAACAAACTGAGGCTTTTGGAGGGAAGGGGGCTGGGGGGTTGGGTGAGCCTCATGGTGGGTATTATGGAGGGCACGTATTACATGGAGTACTGGATGTGGTGCATAAACAATGAATGCTGGAACACTGAATAGAAATAAAATAAAATGAAAAAAAAAAAAGAGTACACTTACCATAATGGTCATGGAATAATACTTAGAATTGCTGAATTACTATATCATACACTTAAACTAATATGACACTGTATAACTATACTGGAATTAAAATAAAAAATTTAAAAAATAAGAAAAAGACAATCTAAAGTAAAAATAATAGTGCATTGTGGAGTATATTTCATATTTAGAATTAAAACCTATGGCAACAGTAACATAAAGCAGGGAATGGGAAATTTGAAGTATGTTAGTATAAAGTTCTTATGTTTTAAATGAAATGGTATAATATTATTTGAGTGTATACTGTGATAAGTTAAAGATATAACTGGTAAACTCTAAAGCCACACTATGCACATAATACACGGCGGTATAACTAATAAGTATATAATGATTTTGAAATGGATTCATAAAAATTCTCAATCTAAGGGCACCTGGGTGGCTCAGTCAGTTAAGCATCTGCCTTTGGCTCAGGTCATAGTCTTGGGGTCCTGGGATCGAGACCCACGTCAGGCCCCAGCTCAGTGGGGAATCTTTTTCTCCTTCTCTTCCCGACTCGTGCTTGCTCTCTCTTTCTCTCTTTCAAATAAATAAATCAAAAATAAAAAATTCTCAATCTGAAAGAAGACAGAAAAGAATAAAGGGACAAAGAACCGATGGAACAAATAGAAAACAAAGATGGTAGATTTAGACCCAACGTTATTGATAATTATATTAACAACTAAATACTCCAATTAAAGGCAGAGATTGTCAGACTAAATAAAAAAGTAAGTCCTTACAATATGCCACTTACAAGACACTTTAAAAATAAAGATGAACATAGATTAAAAAATAAAAGAATGGAAGAAGATGTGTACACTCTAGCACAATCTAAATGCCTATACTAGTATCACAGTCCACTTCAGAAAAGGAGTTTTGCCAGAGATAGAAAGGAACCTTACATATTGGAAAAGGGATTGATTCATCAGAAAGACATAACCCTAGCTGTGTATGTACTCAATTACAGAGTTTCAAAATAGCTGAAGCAGAAACTATCAGAACTAAGAAGACAGATAATTTTAAAATTAGAGATTTCAACATTATTTCAGCAAATGATAGGCAAGTAGACACCCTAAAAATTCATGCAAACAGTAAAATTTGCATAATATTTGTCCTAATTGGCAGTTATAGAATGGTTGGAGATTTCATCACTCCTCTTTCAGAGATTGATAGAACATTTAGAGGAAAGAAATTAGTAAAGATTTATAAAATACCGTAAAGACAACAAAAAATATTAAAGTGTCTTTCAAAAAAGACACAACTCAACTAAACGGGTATTTCTAGAATACTCCACAAAAGCAGAATACACGTTCTTTTCAAGTGTGCACAGACTATTTACCAAGAAAGACCATATTCATAGCCGTAAAACAAGTCTCAGTATATGTAAAATGATTGAAATCATATAAAGTTGTCTGACCACAATGGAATTAACTAAAAATTAATAACATGAAGATACACAGGAAAGTCCTCAAATATTTTGAACTTAGTACAACCATGGTCAAATACCAGGAGTCAAAGAGGAGATCACAAGGGCAATTAGAATATATTTTGAACTAATAGAAAAAGAAGATACAACTTATCAAGTTTGTGAGATGTAGCTAAAGCAGGGCTTAGAGAAAAATGGATAACATTAAATGCTTATATATGAAATAAGAAAAATCTCAAATCAATGATCTAACTTTAAGAAACTAGAAAAATAGGGGCACCTGGGTGGCTCACTGGGTTAAAGCCTCTGCCTTCAGCTTAGGTCATGATCCCAGGGTCCTGGGATCGAGCCCCACATTGGGCTCTCTGCTCAACAGGGAGCCTGCTTCCCTTCCTCTCTCTGCCTGCCTCTCAGCCTACTTGTGATCTCTATCTGTCAAATAAATAAATAAAATCTTAAAAAAAAGAGAAACTAGAAAAATAGGAGCAAGTTAAACATAAATAAGCATTAGGAAGGAAATGAAAAAGATGAAAAGTAATTGATGAAATAAGAAATGTAAAACAGAAAAATGAATAAAACACAAAGCTGGTTCTTTAAAAAAAACAATAACAACAACAACAGCAACAACAATTGACAAACCTCTAATCCAGAGATCGCTAACATTTTCTGTAAAGGGCCAGATAATAAGTATTTTACACTTTGTTGAGTCATTCAATCTACCCAATTTGCAACTACTGAATTCTGCCACTGTAGCATGAAAGTGGGTATATACAATATATAAGCATATGAGTGTGGCTGTATTCTAATACATTTTATTTACCAAAAAAGGCAGCAAGACAGACCTAGTACAATAGCTGAAGTTTGCTTATCTTTACTCTAGCCAGACTGACATGGGAGAGATGGACAGACAGACCAAATTACCCAAATCTGGAACGAAAAAGGGGCACCACTACAGATTGTACAGACTTCATGATCTTCATGATCAGCCATTCATCCCTGGGCAGTTACCCTACTTCACAACCCCTTCTACTGAATAGGCCAGAATGTAGAAACCATGTGCCTTCAATGCTGACATGCATTTATTGAGTAACTAATTTATGCTAACTGGCAAAACAAAGATTCCTGCACCCCTGGACTTATCTTCTAATTAAGGAGATGGAGAATAAGCAATGTGTAGATTACCTTGTTTGCTAGAAGTGGTTAAGAACTGTGAAGGAAAACAGGACACAGGGAGGAGAGTAGGAGCACTGGGAGTTTTAAATGATGTCAGATCCAGGAAGGTCTCATGGAGAAGGTAGCATTTGAACAAAGATCTGAAGATGGTAGCAGAGCAATTCAAGAAGACTGCTTTTGGCAGGGGGAACAGCCAAGGCACAGGTCCTGAGACAGTGCTATCCCTGGCACATCTGAGGAACAGCAAAGGCCGAAATGGCTAGAGTAGAGTGAATAAAGGAGAGAGGCAAAAACAGAGATCAGAGTTGTACCAGGGACAGATCAGTATAAGCCTTATGGTCTGTGGTGCAGACTTGGGTTGTGAAGACCAACAGTAAAGGGGTTGTGAACACTGCAGGGATGAGCACCATGAATAAAAGGAAAAAGATCAACAAAAAATTAAAGAGAGCAATAGTGGAGACACTCCAAGAATTGGGCCTTTCAGACCTGGGATCAGGGAGGTGCTAGCAAGATTTCTCTTGTCTCCTTCCTGCACAAGGAAATGTATTCTAGAGGGCCGAGGACACCTACCAGCCCATTTTCCATTTCTGGACATGCCATCAGGATTACCTAGACAAGAAGGGTAAAGGGAGAGGGGAGTGATTTGGGTTAGGGAAATGGAAAAACAAGGCCAAGGGAGGACTCAGAATGTTAGCCCCACCTCACCCTCCCCTAAGGCTGACCTTGACCCCAAACTCCCAGACCAGGCGCCAGAAGTCTAGCAAGGTGTGAGGCAGGGGTCCTTGTGTGGCGATGTAGGCCTGGCTTCCGTCTGTGCCCTGGTAAAGGCTAAGTTCACCACTGGGATCTTGCCATCACCCCCACCATGTCCGCCCCTTCCCTGACTCCCAGCCTGACCCGGATGAAGTTGCCATTGATGTAGTCGCCGTGTCCCTCCTCCTGGAGCAGGGAGAGGATCACTCGTGTCTGATCATCTGCCGGGGGAGAGGTGAGAAAAGTGCTTTGGCCCTGACAGACTCCTGGATGAAAGCCAGCAGGGTTACTGCACACCCAGCAGGGATCCCACCTGGGTGCACTTGTGAGCTGCTCAGGAGAAATGCAGCCACTTGCAAGGATCTGAGAGTACACTGGGAGCATAGTGGGGTGGACTGGACTGCCATGAGGTGGAGATGTGTGCAGAGCCCTACCGACTCCCTCAGGAAGCCCCCAACTTACATGGCAGCACATCTTTGTAGCGGTTCTTCCTCACATTCCCTGGCAGACGGCCAGCCTCAGTGGAATACACAGGGTCAGTCTTCCATGCGGCTGAGTGGGCCTGGATGTCCTGGTGGAAGGCACCATTAGCCAGTCCGGGAGAGGAAGGAGAGAAGATAGGAGCCAAGTCAGAGTTCTGGGCACAGAGGCACTTGTAGGGAGTGTGCAAGTGCGTGTCTCTCACACGGTCTGTGAGAGGTGAATGCAGACTCTTAGCATGGTGCCTGGGTGGGTAATTGTAGTGAGATAGTAGTAATAGCAACTCGAGCACCTTCTCTGTGCCAGGCTCTGTGCTAACGACACTGAATCACTGCAAGGTCTCCATTGTGATGTTCCCATCACATAGGTAAGAAAGCTGAGGCACAACATGGTTGAGTGACTTGCCGAAAGTCCCAACCAGGAAGTAGAACAGTGAGGGTTGCACTCAAACCTCTCAGCATCTACCACCCAAACACAATCTGTATTACATTGTATTATAAGCAATAATTGTAATGTAATATGTATTTAATGTAACAAACATGAAGTATGATATATATGACACTATAAAATGTATATAAATTATAATGTATAACATTACTTGTGTAACAAAATATCATTGATACTTTGTTACTGTTAGATTATTATAATTCGTGAAGTGTATTACCATCATCAGCTATTCAAAATCAGACGATAAGTAACACCTACCAATGCCTAGGATGCTGCATAGCATTCCTTACACATGGCTTGTATTACAGCACTGTAATGTTTAGAATCTTTATAACTAGTGGGGCACCTGGGTGGCTCAGTGGGTTAAACCTCTGCCTTTGACTCAGGGCATGATCGCAGGGTCCTGGGATCGAGCCCCGCATTGGGCTCTCTGCTCAGCGGGAGCCTGCTTTCCCTTCCTCTCTCTACCTGCCTCTCTGCCTATTTGTGCTCTTTCTGTCTCTCTCTCTGTTAAATAAATGAATATATTTAAAAAAAAAAAAGAGAGAATCTTTGTAACTAGTGACAAAGGGACCTACAAAGTGAGCGCTCAAGATCTGCTAGGCGCTTTTTCACCCACACCTGTTCCTCATGCCAGTTCAGTCATTAACCTTAGCGTTTTACCCAAGGAGAAACTGACACCAGAGGACCCAGGTAAAGTACCCTAGGTCACAGCTCCTATTAGAGTCCGGCACCCACAGCACCATCCCCTCTTCTCCCCACCCGCAGTAGGGCTTCTCGGGTCCTCTTCTCCTGGCCCCTTCTTCTACATGATCACAGAGACCAGGGCTGACCGGTGTCCAGTGCAAGTGCGCGCCTGCCTTCCCTTGGGGAGCCGGCTTCTCCAGGTCCACCCAGCAGTGGGACTGTTCTGGGAGCTGGATGAGAGGGCACAGGGACCCGAGGGCGTGGGCGGCACCGCCCAACCGGCCGTGGACTTCGCCCTCTGGGGCTCTGTGGGCAGAGGATGGGGACAGGGAAGAGAGCGACAGAGAGGTGCTGGAAAGAGAAAAATAGACCTTGAGGCGAGGAGACACCCTTGGAGGTTGAGAAAAAGGGGCGGGGGTGGGCGCAAAGCGCGGCAGGGCGCACAGTACAGATATCCGGACAGTCCGGGACCAGGAATCAGAGCGCGCGGTTTGGTCGTCCACTCTTGCCCACTCACGCTGAACTCGCCGGCCAGGACCGCTCTCTCCCGGCCGCCTCGCGCCTCCAACCGCTCCAAGAAGCTCTGCACAGCGTCCAAGCTGCGGTTCATGACGCGGCGGGCTGACGAGGCGGGCTGGCGAGCTCCACCTCCGCAGCGGCGCTCCGCGCGAGTACCTAGTCAAGAAAACTGGAGGCGGAGGCGGCCTGCGGAGGCCTCGCCTCCGATCTTGCGACCCAATGGAAGCGCGCAGCAGGCGGCAGGTAGGTCTCGCCCCTCGGCCAATAACATTCCGAGCTCGCCCCGGTACGCCCACAGGCTCGCTGACCCAGGCAGCGGCGGGAGACGTAGGTCCTCTTCCTCTGGGTCTGAGGCGTCCAGAGCTGGTGCTTCCCTTTTTATGGGCCTCGGGCATGTTGGCTGAGTCCGCAGAATCCTCTGGACGTTGTCTCCCGCTTGGTCCCGGGACCCGCGCCCGGGGCCAACCTTCATCCAAGGGCCCGCGTTGGGTAGACGCCCTTGCATTCTCGCCTGGCCTCCCAGGTTGTTTCCCTGAGAGAGAGACTGGGCTCTGATGGTCGCCGAGATGGAGCTGCAACTCCTCCTCGAGGACCCTGGGTTGGGGGCATCCTTCACTGTGCGCTACGGCGGCGGGGCCCGAGGGAGGTCACTGGAGGTTGCCAAGGTTGCAGCGGGGCGGTATGTGTGTTGGGAATGACACCGGACACCCCCGCTGTGAGAAAGACCGCATGGAAGCGGATGTTTCTGTGTCTCTGTTTCCTGAGGTTCCTCTTTTTGGGTCGGACTAGGAGGAACTGGGGGCGCCAGGATCCTTTCTGAATTTAAAAATCTCAACCCACATAGACATGCAGGGAAACAGAACTGAGGCCGTTAAAATGGGTTCCAGGGAGAAAAAGATGTTCTCAAGGCTTTCAAAGAGCTTCTCTTTTTTGCTGTCTGCACACTCTCACCTTCAGAAAATGGGCAGGAAAAGGCCAGAGGACAACATGGTGATCCAGTTCCCCAGGTCACCAAGGGGAGGCTAGAGAAAGCCTAGAGGAGCCTAGGGCTTCTGCCTGCGTGGATGGGTCAGCCCACCCGTCAACCAGCAGGGCTCCGGAGGTCATGGAAGGAATTTCAGGGGCTGTCACCAGAAGGGGTGTCTGTGGAGTCCAGTTTGAGGTCGTTGAGGTGTCAAAGGTTAACCAATGGGGTGAGGTGTACTTTAAGAGATTGAAGGGTCAACAAGGTCATTGGTTCAGGTTGTGGATTTAATTAATTACGGATTATTAGAATGTTGAGTTAGCGATGGGCAAACTCTTTTTTTTCAAAAGGCTTTGGTTTTTGGCCTTGCTGTCTCCGGTGTCTGTACCAGCTACTCAACTCTACCATGACAGTGTGAAAGCTGCCATAGGCCACGTGTAAAGAAATGAGTGGGGATATATTCCAATAAAACTATTTGTGGACACTGAAATTTTAATTTCACGTAATTTCATGTGTCACAAAACATTTGTGTGTGTGTGTGTGTGTGTGTGTGGCCTGAGGCTGTGTGGTTTGTGACTGAGGTTTAAGTGACAGAAGTCAAAGTAGATGATCAGTGGGGATGTTTAATTTATAGGCGGGGTCACTGTGGACTCGTGTTTATTAGTTTCATCTCTAAGAGTTCAAAGATGGTCAATAATGATCACTGAGGATGGACGTTTATAGTGAATTCATTGGAGGTCAGTGAGAGAGGTCTTTGGATGTTCATGGGCAACTGTCATCAGATGTTAATGGCAGTCACTGGAGGTCAGTGACAGACAGGGCGCCTGGGTGGCTCAGTGGGTTAAAGCCTCTGCGTTCGGCTCAGGTCATGATCCCAGGGTCCTGGGATCAAGCCCCGCATCAGGCTCTCTGCTCCGCAGGGAGCCTGCTTCCCTCCTCTCTCTCTGTCTGCCTTTCTGCCTGCCTGTGATCTCTCTCTGTCAAATAACTAAATAAAATCTTTAAAAAAAATGGCTAAAGGGCTATTGGGATTTGGAGTGGTAGTTTAAGTAACTGAGGGATCAAAAGAAGGAAGGTCATTGAGGGCTCCTACTCAATGCACTATAGTGTATGTCAATGAACTGAACTTTTGTGACTGGTCATGGGTTTTTTGAGACTCAGGGAGGTGGGATACAGAAGTATCAGGTAACTTTGAGAAGATATGGATGTTCAGTGCAGGAGTCATGGACACTCTTTAGTCTCTGAGTACTCATGGATATTAATGGCAGTCATTAGGGAGTAGGGGATACCAGAGTATACGAGGAAGAGTCACTGTGGGATCATGAAAGGACTGATCTTTTGTGGACCCTGGTGTTAGTGGATGCCACTGGAGGTCAAAGGTCACTGGAAACTGGTGGTTTAGGGAGCAAATGCAACATTGAAGGATCATTGGGCCATCCCTATCATCTATGGTGATGACTGGGAGGCAGGAGGGCTGACCCAGAAGCTGGGGATCTTCTGATTAGTGACTAAGGGTCTGTTTGTCCAGTGGGAGGATGTATCTATCTGTCCACCTGACTTTTTGGGGTAACATTTACCTTGCTGAGAGCCTGGCTTTCTCATAGGCTGGGGGCTTCTTACTGGCAGGAGGTAATCAAGCTGAGTTCTGGCTGGCTAATTGACTGGGTAGGTGGGGTACTCTTTGTTGGGGTATCTATCTATGGGTGGAGTCTCTCTGTCCTTGTCTTTTGGTTGGCTGGGATCACCTTCTAATTGGCTGGCGCCAGGGGGTGTCCATGTGTCTGACCACAGGTCTTTCTGGATGTCTGGCTGGGCATATTCCTATCTTTGTTCAAGAATCTGCCCATTTGTCTGGCTGTCTGTCCCTCTGGAGTCTATTTGTCATCCCTGGGATTTGGTCCATCCAGAAGTCTGTCTAGCCAGGGGTCTGTGTGTCTGCCTGTTTGGGGATCTTTCTATCTGGTTCAAAATCTTTTGGCTTACGGATAGAATGACTGAGGCTGTGGCCTCATGTCGTGCTTTCAGCTGGATTGGCTGTATTTTTGGTTGTATTGTCACCCTAACTCCGTGCCTGCCTCTCGTTTAATTTGCCTGCTCCACTGTCTATCCCCCTGGGTCTCTCCAGATATCCAAATGCTCCTGGCTTGCAATCTCCTCAGCTCAGGCTGGGTGTGGGGGATGGGAAGACCCATGGGAGTTCCTCCAGTAGCCCGGCCTGTCCCACCTCTCCCTTTTCCCAGAGAATTGCATGCTATGTTACTACAATGAAATTTGCCTCTGGTAGGCGCCCTTTTGTTCACCCTATTGGTAGCAATACCATGAAGTGGGAGCAGTGGGCACTGTCCTTGGAGATCCTAAGTAACTCAGTGCCCACATGCTACATGCCCATCTGCCTATTTGCCTGCTTGAAGTGCTCACTCAACAGAGCCAAATGAACTGTGTGCTGGAAGGTGCTTGGGTAAGCTTTCTTAACGCTGTGAGAAACCCACGCTGAGCCGATGTTGCAAAGGAAAAAAAATGTTTATAATGGAGAAACAAAGATACCACTTTAACCCCGGGAGCTTGCTGGGAGATACTTTGAGGCTATTATAGTACTACTGTACAGTTCTTCTCTGGCTTCTTTTTTTGATAGACCAAAAAAGTGCAGAAGATATTGGAAAAAAATTCTCCCATAGCTCCTGTTAAGAACCTGTAGGATAGATGGGCTGACCTGTTGGTCCATCCACAAGTGTGGTGCTTAGCAAACGAAAAAGGATACTGTCTCCAATAGGGGCAGCTTGTGCCCACCAGTGACTACTGCTAACTACCTTTGGGTGGGTTTTTGTTAGTCTCTAACTCTCCTCAGGGCTTCTGGATTTCAGTGTTCTGAACTGAGGATCCCTCCTGGACCCTTTCTGGGAGAGGGGGAGGCAGGCAGCTTAGAGCTGGGGGAACACAGTGCAAGGAGAAAGCCACCCTACTTACTGCTTCTCAGTCCCATTGCCAACCCACATGACCTCTTTGTGGAGGCTGGTTTTTACCTCCTGGGAACTGCCCTGTTGTTCTGCTTCACAGAGGAAGGAAAGCCCTCTTCCTCATCTTTAAAAAATGATATCCTTAAAATGTTCCTATCAATCTGCCCCACTTCTTCCAGGGCAGAGCCTGGGTATCTTCATCACCTAGAGTGAGCCCCAGATGCTAGTCCATGTCTTTGGAGTAAATGAACTCAGTCCTGGGCTCTCTGTGTCAACAGCTTCGACTGCTGTGAACTCTAGGCAAACAAACTCTGACAGCGATGCTAGTAGCATCCTGGGGCCTCTGGTCTGGTTGCTCTGCATCCTTGGCTTGCAGATTCCATACCCAACTTTAGCCCAGCCCACACACACCTCTGTGTGTGTGTGGCACCTTATTTGGAAAAGACCAACTAGCCATGTTCTTTTAAGCTTAGTCTGGCTGGAGTCCTGCATAGCTAAGGGCTCTTCTGTGGATGCTGAATGCAGAGCCCATGGCATCACAACCAAAGGGAGGTACGGATCTTCTCCACTGGCATTATAAAACCAGAGAGAAGTTAAGTGCACATCTATGTCTGGGCAAGTATGAACATCTCTGGAAGAATTTCTGTAATGAGACCTACAGCAAGGGCAGGGGGCATCTCATGCTGCTGCCGCTCAGTGTTCTCAAGTCCTAGACAAATGCATTATGGCAAGGAGAAAGAAAGGCAGGAGTCTGTCAAAAATACTGTGTAACTGGCACATGGCATAATCAGCTGGAAAGTTAGAAAATCTTATGAAAGACCATAAAGGGTTAAAAGAAAATTTAATAATGTATCCAGTTCAAATATAATACACACCCACACATCACACATATACATATAGAAATCATTTTCCTATATAACAGCAAAAATGAATTTGAAACTGTAATGCAAAAAAACCCTATTTCTTAAAAAATAGGCACCAAGTTCCAAACCCCTATTGAATTAATAGAGCTAAACAATGATACTAATGTCTGCTACCATCACAAAAAAGACACCCACACATTATCATTCTCCTGGTAAAAGAACACAACACTGCACCCACCAAGTATTCCCACCAACACAATTTAAACCTGTACCTGATTGAGCCTTTAGATCTAAATGTTAATTCAGAGGAAACAGAAGGACACAGAAAAATGTTAAGTGACACAACAGGGACAAGATCAGAGACATCCAGACTGTGGAAACTCTAAGGCAAATATACCAGTTTCCTAATTGAATAAATTACAAAGGAAAAAAAAAAAAAAAAGAGAGAATCCTACAGGTTAAAAGAGGCTTAGGATGTTCACAAATACTGCAGCATTATTCATATTAGCCCCAAAGTTGAAACAACCCAAGTTTCATAAAGTGATAAATAAATAAAATATGGTTTATCTATACAATGGACTATTACTCACCAGTAAAAAGAAATGAAGTATAATGCATGCTACAACAGGGATAAACTTTGAAAATGCACTGCTAAGTAAAAGGCGGCCGGCAGTCAAAAAACACCACATATTGTATGATTCCATTTGTATGTAATGTCCAGAATAGACAAGTCTATGGAACAAGAGTAGATTAGTGGTTGCAAGGGCCTGAGGGTAGAGGGATGGTTGGTGGAGAACGGTGAGTGACAGCTAATGGGTATGGAGTTCTTTTTAGGAGGTACAAAAATGTTCTAAAATTAGATTGTAGAGATGGTTGCGCAATCCTGTGAAAATGATAAAAAAATTTAATTGTATATATATTTTTCAATTGTTTACCTTATTTAAGGTATAGGGGGAACTGTGTGATATGTGAATTGTATCTCAATAAAGCTATTTAAAAAGAGTGACAAGTTACTTTTCAATCATTTGCAATGAATGGACCTCATTTGGATCCTAGTTCAAACTAACATACTGTAATCAGGGAAAACTCAACATTAACTGGATATGTGAAATAATGTTTGGATTATACAATATATAAAATATATATTTGGAATAACTGGTTCTTTAGACATGATAATGGTATCGTTATTTTTGTTGAGTCCTTATCTTTTGGAGATATATACAGAAATATTCATGGATAATATGAGGTCAAGGATTTGCTTCAAAATAAACAAGTGAGTGGATATACGGAGTAGGTGGGGCTACGAAGGAAACCAGATGGTCAACATTGAGGTGGGCTCATGGACTCATTGTATGGTCCTTTCTGCTCTTGTATGTTTGAAATTTTGCACAATTAAAGTATTTAAATCAATCAGGATAGAGGTGAACAATCATTTCTACAGAAAAGAGAGCAAAGAGGTCAGAGAACCACATACATACAAATGGCCAATAGTATTTAAAAAGATGCACAATCTCCATCATAATTAAAGAAATACGAAATCAGCTGGGGAACCATTTTGCACCTAGAGCTTGGCCAGATGAAAAGTCTGATTGTACCCAGTGCCAGCAAGGACACAGAAACAGGTACTCAGATCTATTGACAATGGCCAGGACAGCCTCTTGGAGGACAATTCAGCAGCATCTATGATCATTTTAAGCTTTTATTTGAGACAGAAAGAGTGAGAGAGAGAGAGCACAAGTGGGGACAGAGGGAGAGGGAGAAGCAGACTCCCTGCTGAGCAGGGAGCCCAATGCAGGGCTTGATCCCAGGCCCTCCTGGGATCATAACCTGAGCTGAAGGCAGATGCTTAACCAACTGAGCCGCCCAGGTGCCCCATCTATGATCATTTTTTTTTCTATGATCATTTTTAAGACAAAATTCCACTCATCAGATATACTTGTTTAAGTATACACAGGGGTATGTTCAATGATTTTTTTTTTTTTTTAAAGATTTTATTTATTTGACAGAGATCACAAGTAGGCAGAGGCAGACAGAGAGAGAGGGAAGCAGGCTCCCCGCTGAGCAGAGAGCCCGATGCGGGGCTCGATCCCAGGACCCTGGGATCATGACCCAAGCTGAAGGCAGAGGCTTTAACCCACTGAGCCACCCAGGCGCCCCTCAATGATGTTCTTGAAGCAAGGTTTCTGGTAGTAAAAATAGAAAACAACTGAAATATGCAGCCATTAAATAGGAGGTGCAGTCACTCGTACTAGATATCCTTGATAACCTAGAGGTAGCTGAAAGAGATCATTAAAGGGAAAGACGGGAATTTTCAGAATGGTGTATACAGCATGATTTTTGGGTTAAAAAAATACCATGAAGAGAAAACATCTGGTCACGTATTTTTTTTAAGTCAACAGTCCATAGCTTCTGGAGAGTAGGGTGGGATTGTTGGGGGCACAGGAAGGAGGAAGGTGGTTTCTTTTTCACTGTGCACTTCTGTTTGTTTGGTTTTTTCTTTTTTTTAAACACGAGGGTGTGTTACTTTTGTAATTTAAAGAAATTATCGGCATTGGAGAAGTACTTACATCTTCAAACTCTTGAAGCCAATCAGATAAAATCAAAGTACCTTCCCTGCACTCCAAAGAAAACTGGGCAGAGAAGCCAGAAAGGAGCTCCCAAAAATGGTCAACAAGTAAATGAAATGTCTACTCACAGTAGCACCAAATTCTCCCTCCTCCCTGGATCTCTAGTGCACCGTTCTCTCTAGCAAGGCACCAGCTGAATGCTTACCCTCCTGGAGATAATGCAGTTCACATGTCAGCACAAGGCCCTTCTCCTTCCTTCTGCACACTGGTTAGCATATCCCATATGGGATGTCACCATGCTTTTTATTCAACACTTTATCTTGAGGTGCTCAGTGGCTGCAGTGCACCACTCTGTGGATGCACCCTAATTTATGTAACTTCAGTGCTATGATGGACATTGAGGCTGTTTCCCTGCTTTTGCTGCTACAAACAATGGTACAGATCCTTGCACGTGACCACTGTGTACCTGGTGTACAGGCTGGGCACATCCTTAGTTCTGGCTACTGGATCAAAGTAGAAATTATAAAATCTCCCCATAAAGTTTTACATCTGTTAAACAAAACTCAACTCCCCACACCTTAATGAACCATACTGAACCTTCTTCATCTTTGCCAATTTGATAAATGTGGTCTCCTGCTATAAAACTGCTGGTAGTAAATACCAAAAGGCTTAGACTTGTGCATCTCCTTGGATCAGAAATTTCCCTTCTAGGAGTCTACCATAGGAAAGAATAAGGGATAGTGGACAAGATATTCACTGCAGCCAGTCTGGTGGAACAATGCCTAAAATGTACCTCATATTGTGCTTGAATTTTCACTTCTTTTTGTACATGAAAACATACCACCACCCCTTGGCCCTAACTCTCAATGGCTTTCAACCACCACTAATGGTTGGCATGTGTCTCCTTCATTAACTTTAAAAATAAAACCAGCCTTTGGTTTACCAGCAACAAATATGTTTATTTGGGAGTAGTAGAGAACTACAATCCAAGACAAGCATGGTAAGGCAAAACCATAGGCAAATCCAGAGAACAAGAGAGGAATGCTCTTTTATGGAGGAAAATGAGAAGCTGGGAGGGCTGTTATAAACAAAAAGTCCATTAGAGTAAACTGGGAGTTCAAAGGATAGTTGCTTTTTTTTTTTTTTTAAAGATTTTGTTTTTATTTTATTTATTTGACAGAGAGAAATCACAAGAGAGGCAGGCAGAGAGAGAGAAAGGGAAGCAGGCTCTCCGCTGAGCAGAGAGCCCGATGCGGGACTCGATCCCAGGACCCTGAGATCATGACCTGAGCTGAAGGCAGCGGCTTAACCCACTGAGCCACCCAGGCGCCCGGATAGTTGCTTTTTATTGGCTGAGTTGTGACTGTCTCTCATTGGCTGGGCTGTTGCCAGAGAAGTAGAAAACCTTTCTTCTGCTGGAATACCAAACAGCTAACCCATAGCGGGGACTTACAAGGTTTCTCTTCTATTTGGGTCTGCAATTAAGGAGTTCAAGGAGTGGTAGGGCATGAGATAGCTCCCTGCTGGCTTTCCAACTTTACTGTAAAGGAGGCTCCCTTTTATTTTCACACCTTAGCCTTTTTACTGAGATTTTTAACAACTTAAAAATTGAAAAATGCTTTAATAACAATACACATTTGTAATTATTTTCCTCTTAATCCTCTGTGAAAAACTTAAAACATACATCAAAGTAGAAAGAATATTATAACAAACTCTCTGCATCACCTAAATGTGACAATTAGTATATTGGTTCAGCTTTTTTTCCCTGCTGAAGCACTTTCAAGCAAGTATCAGGCTGATATTTCACCCCTAAATACTTCACTATGTCTAAGTTTTTAGATTTTTTTTTTAAAGATTTATTTATTAATTTATATATTTGAAAGGGAGATTGAGAGAGAGTGGGCTCATGAGAAGTGAGAGGTCAGAGTGAGAAGCAGATCCCCGCTGAGCAGGGAAGGCTGATGTAGGACTCCATCCAGGGACTCCAGGATCATGACCTGAGCCAAGGGCAGTTGCTTAACCAACTGAGCCAGGTGCCCCATAACTTTTCTTTTGAAATGTCATATTTATATAAAAGTTGCAAAAACAGGGCAATCTGTGCCCTCATGCCCTTAACTTGGATTCCCCACGTTAATATTTCTGAATATTGAGAAGAATACTAGAACTGAAAATCAGTTGCAGACATAACAAAGGAAAACCTGGTCACAAAGGCCCTCTACTCTTTCTGGGCCACTGCTCTCTGGCCAGAGGAGATACTCAAATTGTAAGCACCAATGCCCACGCCACTTCTGTCTTCTCCTTTGTCCTTAACATTTCAAAACCATATAAGAATTGACTTCTTCCTTAAAAAGTCAAATAAAAGATGCATAAATATCCCTTTAAGCCCTACCCAATGCCTCCAAACCAAGGCTCCCTGTGAGTCCTCAGGGTATTATCTGTGCAATACACAAGGCACTACAGTGGACATTTCCCACAAATTATTTATTTCTTGTTTTAATTAATGTTATTTTATTGGCTCACTTTACAAACTCCCCTGCTCAAATACCCAAAGCTGTACCTAAGCTGTCTGCAGCAGCATCACAGTGACCACTTCTGACCCCAGGATGGTGACTCAAGTAGTAGAACTTTCAAATGCTCAGAAACTCTGCCAGACTGCCATCTGAAAAGACTTTACCCACAGGTTCTTCCACCAGCAGCGTGAGGGGTCGTTTCCCCCAGTATCACTTGACAGTAGATATCACTCACATCCAGTGGCTAAACACAGTTGATGAGCAAAATGTGGACCCCACTGTCTTTCATAAATCCTTCCACTACTGGTGAGCCCAAGTGTGCTGACTTCTCAAAGGCCTCTTTAGCAGTGGAAGCCACAATAAAGTGAATAATAAATAGTTTGCCTCTTATTTTCCACCTATCCCTAAGAGCTGGCCCCCAGCACAAAGGCCTGCTGAGACTTCTGTGCTGTTAAAAAAATAAAATGCCAGTAACTAAGGGCCTGCTCTAGGCTTGGTGAAACAGTGAATGCAGCCCCAGGCCTCACGGTGCTTACCTAGGAAGATGCTCGGAGTAGGCAGGGGAGCATCAGCCTCATGCCTATGATGTCTGCAAGAGGTACAGGGGGATACAGTAAACAGGAAGGGCAGGAGGCCCACAGCCCCTGAAGGTGAGAAATGAGGACATGTAGTTGGATGAATGGTGGCTCCAAAAGATACGTCCACAGCTTAATTCCTGGAGCCCATGATCTTATTTGGGGCTTTGCAGATGTGATTAAGTTCAGAATCTTTAAATGAAGAAGTCATCCTTGATTTTCTTTTTTTTTTTTGCTTTTTTAAAGATTTTATTTATTTACTTGACAGACAGAGATCACAAGTAGGCAGAGAGGCAGGCAGAGAAGAGAGGAGGAAGCAGGCTCCCTGCTGAGCAGAGAGCCCGATGCTGGGCTTGATCCCAGGACCCTGAGATCATGACCTGAGCTGAAGGCAGAGACTTTAACCCACTGAGCCACCCCCATCTTTGATTTTCTGATGTGCTATAAATCTAATGACAAGTGTCCTTATCAGACACACAGTAGAAACTTGACAGTAGAGGAAGACCATGTGAAGACAAAGACCGAAACCACAATGCAACTACATGCCAAAAAATACTAAGGATTGTCAATAGCCACCAGAAGCTGGAAGAGGCAAGTAATGGAGGAGGGGTTGGGAGTGACCTGACTTCTGGCCTCCAGAATTGTGAGAGTAATTCTGTTGTTTTAAGACACCCAGTTCATGGCAGTTTTGGTAGTCCAGAAAACTAATAAAACATCATACTACTTCTACTTTGTATGTATTTTGGAATTTCTGTAACTTGCATGAAAATTTTAGTGGCATATCCTTCATTTGTGAGCTGAGGTAATGGCAAGGGAAGAGAGGCTCTGGAAAGTCCTGGATTTACATGAGTGGGGCTAGAAGTCACAGACATCCCATGAAACTTATTGCTTATTCACCCTCAAGGCTCCTCTCGCTAGGCCACTGTTGCTTCTGGAACCCTTTTGAGTACATCCACCTCAGTGTCTTTGCGCAGATCACCCAGGTGATCCCTGCTGCTTCATGCCATCCTGTAGCTCTCGGGACATCTGCAGAGGTCTCCCCCACTCTCCATCCCCCTGCCTGACTTGTTTTCTTATAGACCTGCCCCAAGTGGTGTGATGGCTTGCTTTCTTAATGTCATACCCCCCTCCACAACAACTTGGGGGCATGCTGTAGGGTCCTGACATGTGTTCTGTGTAAAACCAGGGTCCTTAGGTATACATCAGTCCCAGTCTGAGATGGGCTCTCACAGAGCCCGACTCCCAAGTGACACTACCACCAAATCTCCCAAATCTTTCCTATGGTGAAGGAGCAAGCGAGCAGGTTGGGCCTGCCTTTTCCTAGATACAACGTCAACAGCAGCCTTGAGAATGTCCCTGAGCTGTCAGCTCTCCACCTAAGAAGACCCAGTAGAAACTGTCCCTCACATGCAGCCCGACGGTGGGTTTGTCCTGACCACACAGAAGCAAATGGGGTGGTGTGGCACACAGACTTTATTCTGACCCCTCGCCAAGTCCTGGGTCCAGGTCCACGTCCTGACCAGCAAGTGGGTTCACTCAGCACTCAGAAAGACCCTCTTGCGTGCGGTGTTGGTGTATGGGTGCCAGCGCCACTCCACATCTGCTGTGGCCTCCTGTTCCAGCGTGCCCAGGCGGATCATGTACACTGGGGGGTGTAGATGGGTACACTGTCACCTACGCCGCCAGCACCCCACCACCACGAGAAGTGGAATTCAGCCCCAAACTCACACTTCAGTTCAAAGCGAGGTCCAACCTCTGTCAGCTCCACACTGCGGTGGTTGGTCTTCCTATATATGTGGTGCCTGGAGGCAAGGGGAGACAGGGTAGGGGTGAGAGAAGACAGTGAGGAGATGTGGGTCAATAACAAACAGCAGTGGAACACAAACGTCAGGACGCCATTCTGAGGCCAGCCCACGGACCTACCGGAAGGAGATATAGTCATCTTGGTTTGCGAAGGTGATGACACGGTGGCTGTCATCCTTGGGCACGGGGAACAGGTAACGGAGTATGTCAGAGACCTGGGTCAGAGGGAAGGAGAGTGGCAAATGCCCAGCCTGGAACTCCCTGCCCCCAGCCCTCACCTCATGGGCCCAGACTCACCCGCTTGCCTAGTCGGGAGGAGAAGCCATGCATGATGAGGTGAGGCTTGGCCTCGGACACGGTGCCCAGGTCAGGGATGTCATGGCGCATGACCACATTGCACAGTGTGAAGTAAGCAGTGGGGCCGAAGGGCAGGTGGCTGACAATGAGCCCCACTGGTGGGGCCAGGCGGGCTGTCAGAAACCTTATCTGCTCTCAGACAACCACCCCAGCAGACACCCTGTTCCCACCACAGTCTTACCAGGTGTGCCTCGATGCTCATGGACAACCAGCAGGTCAGTGACACCATTGGCTTTGCAGGCTCGCACCAGTGCCCCTACCTCATGCCGGCCACGGTTCATGCGTTGGGCACCTGGGAACACCAACTTCAGCTCCTTGTATGTGAACGCATTTCAGTTAGGCCTGGGGCCACTAGTGCCTTAGGACCTCCCATTTGCTTCCCACTACTGGTACCTTTGCAAACATCTTGAGGCGGGAACTGGGGTCTCGGGAGGTAGTGATCATGACCTTAGGATCTTCAACCCCTGCCCATCGATATTCATCATCCACATGGTTGGTCACACCTGGTCAGAGCATGAGGGGAAAGAATGTGATCGTCTTGGGAAATAAAATGCTAACTTGAGGGTGGCTCAATCTGTCTAGAGCAGCACTGTCTGACAACACCTTTGATGATGAAAATAAAATGTTCCACGCCTGCACTGAGCAGGAGGGTAGCCCTCCAGCCACACTGGTTATAAACACAAACTATGACTGAAGAACTAAATGTTTAAATTTGACTTAATTTTACTTCATTTTAACTATATTTATCACACGGGGTTAATGACTACCAAGTGCAAACCCAGATTCTGTTAAGGCCAAAGGTAACTGACTCCTTTTCCTCGTAACAAAAATTTGTAATGTCTGTTTAGGTGTTAATAAAGGGCTGGGAGGCGGGGACATGGCAGTAAACAAAATGGATACTATCTTGCCTCAGTGGAGTTCATATTCTGATAAGGGGGATAATTAACAGACAAAACAGAGTAGGTGGGATAACCCTGTATGTGCTAAATAAACGAAATTGGGAGCACTAAGAAAGAGCTCTCCTAAAGTGCCATCTGTGCACAGTCAGGAGGGCATCTGGGAGACAGTTTCGCAAGGAGGAGCTACACAGCCTTTCCTTCAAGCTGTCCGCAGAATGATATGGACACCAGCAGGCTCAAGTGCAGGGGAAGAAGCTGGCCCAGTGTCAGGAAGTTTACCTTCACCACCGGCGTCATCAAACTCCAAGGAACCCTGTAAGGCCAGAGCCTCCCTGCGTAATTCGGTGGGAATCAGGCGGTTCTCTGCAGGGGGAACACAGAGCGGCAGAGTAAGACACATTCGTGGAGCCCTCAGTTTATACAACACTGTGGCTTACAAAAACTGTACAGACTTGATTAAAAAGTACCCCTTTCACTCCTTTCTGTGCAGAAATGTGTACATGACTTCTTTGGCAGGGGGAAGAGGGAGACAAAACTGTTTTTGTCTACATGCCAAGCTGTTAACAATGGTTACGGGAGATTTCATTTTTTATGGTTTCTAGTCTCATGGTTTGAGGGCTTTCTAAAATATTTAGTTGCAAGTATATGTTGTTTTTGTACTTAGAAAAAAAATTAACACCTGATTTTTAAAAGAACAAATAAAGAGTGTTCTTTCTATATGAAGGTGGCCCAGAAACTCTGAAAACCCTGAAACCCTCTGACAATGAAAGTGCTAAACTTTATGCTTTGGGTCAGAGTTCCTCTGTGAACTAAAGCTAGACGTGGTTTAAAAAAAAAGGGGGGGGGCTGGGCTGTGGGCATGCCCACTTTGGAGTACAGAGCTCAATATGAACATGCCCTTGGAACTAGCATGTCTTTCCAATATGCCCTGGAGAAATTCTTGCACATGGAAGGGAAGGTTCATAGCAGCAATGCTGTTCCTAACTACGCCAGACCGAAAAAATAAGGTCAATACCAAGCACAGGGAAATGGGGGCCCCCACTACACTCAACAGATCTTAGAAAACATAAAGCTGGGAAAGAATACATACAACCTAATAACTACATTTAAAAGCTAAAAATCAACCTATGTGACTTAAGGATACAAACAAGTATGATATAAGCACAAAGAAGAGTAAGGAAATAGCTTATTTTTAAACAGTATCCTGTATTGTGGCTATCTGAGTTGGGGAAAAATATTCCTGAATTTCAATATATTGAGCATTTTTTATTTCTAATGTGGGCAAATAGATCACAGCTATTTAACATAACGCTTAATGTAAACATATAGACTCATGCACTTTATATGTCTAAAACACAGAAAATCAAAGTGAATTTAAAATAATCAGAGAAAGGGCCTGGGTGGTTCAGTTGGTTAAGCGACTGCCTCCGGCTCAGGTCAGGATCTAAGAGTCCCTGGACTGAGTCCCGGATTGAGTCCCACATCGGGCTCCCTGCTCAGCAGGGAGTCTGCTCCTGTAGACCTCTCCCCTCATGATCTCCCTCATTCTCTCCCTCTCAAATAAATAAATAAAATCTTTAAAAAAAAATCATAGATAGTAAGCTGATGTACCATCCAGACAGGAAACTTCTACTCACACAAGAACCAAGAAAATAGGGATAAATATAACATTTTCATTCAAACAAGTTAACACTCTCATTCGCATGAGAAACAGAAAGTGGAGAAAATATTGCAAAGTTAGATACCAATTCACAACTCGAATAAAAATAAATTCTCTACGGTTTAACACTTTTTAAATGCAACGTAATCACAGTAACAACTAAAAGATATTCTTGTCATCTTGTACTGAAGAAGGTAGCAAAAAGAAAAACGAGGGGAGGTGCGGGAGGACAATGTAAAAATTTAAAATTTGGGAAGAAATAAACACACTGTAAACAAAGCTAATAGACAAATTGTAAAATCTGGATACTGCAGCATACATGACAAGATACGAAATTTATAGCATCACGGAAAGAATTTACAAACCCAAAAGGCAAGGAAAACGGCCAGTAAATACTTAAAGGATGCTCAGCCACACAAATACTAAGAGATGCTAATTAAACGCGTTTTATACAATCTGGTCTTTTATTCCGTTGGATTTTAAAATGCAAATCAATGGTCTCTATAACGACAGGTTTAGAGCACCCCTACCTTCCAGGGCGCGCCGAACCTTCTCCTTCCGGTCCTGGGCAGCTCGCTGCGACTCCTCGCGGGCCTTGCGGTACAGGTACTCCCGGCGAAGGCGGGCCTCACGACGCAGCTACGGAAAAAGCGGGTTAGCTCAGCCTCCTCCACGCCCAGCCGGGCCCGGAGGCCACCAGCCCCACCAGCCCCAAGCCCGTAAATCATCCTCAGCCCTGCGCGAGCCCCCAGTATCAAAAGCAGGAGCTCAAACATCCCTCCTACCATTCTGAGCGCGGATTCCACGTGGGTCTAGGAGAATGCCGGATGCAGCGTCAGCAACGTCACCCACGATTCTGCCCTCAATCAAGAAGGTCGCTAGAGGCTTTGCTGCATTCTCTTACTGTGGGGAGTGCCCAATGTTAAGATGGCGGAGGGTGGGTTGGGACTTGCAAGGCGATTGGCCAATCTGGAGGCGCAAGCTTACTAGAACATCAATAGGCGGGCGTCAAAACGTTGTCACGTCGGTAAGCCTCGCCCTTACTAAAGATGTTAGTGCATAGCTTCTTTACTTACCACTGTGCGGTTGCCAAATTTTAAGATAATGAACCGCTAGAGTAATCATCATTGGCGGTTCAAAATGATCCAGCAACTGTAAAAGCAGCACAGAGGCTAACTGGAGGCTCGCCTACCGGCTGCTGGAATTAAAGCCTCTTCTCCCTTAAAACAGCTGCCACACAGCTATGTCTTTTCCATCACCACAGCTATCGCCCTACTGTTAAAAAGCGGCCTCTTATCGCTTCTCGGCCTTTTGGCTAAGATCAAGTGTAAAATGCGGCCTCTTCCCAAGGCGACTCGGAACCACCCACAGCTCTAGCCAACTGTTTCGTAGGCTCACACGCTTCGGAAAACCCAGCTGATCAATTCTGCAGCGCGGCTCTAAAAGCGTTTACCTTTACAGACGTTGGGCAACTCGGCCCACGGTTGGGAACGCCCCTTGAAGGTGAGCCTATTGGTTGTCATGCCGGCATGGCGAGCGACGATTGGGCGACCTGTGAGGAGTCTGGTTCCAGCCCTCAGTACCGAGGGCCCATGGCTGCGCGGGGCTTACGCGCACAGGTGGACTCGCTCCTTCTGCAACTGCTCGGGGACCTGGAAGAACTGGAGGCTAAGCGGGCAGCACTGAACGCCCGGGTGGAGGAGGTGGGATCTTGCGGAGGGAGGGATGGGCGGGCATGCGGAGGTAAACTGAGTTTAACCGCTCTCCTCTTATCGCAGGGCTGGTTCTCACTCTCCAAAGCGCGCTATGCCATGGGTGCCAAGTCTGTAGGTCCTCTGCAGTATGCCTCCCGCATGGAGCCTCAGGTCTGCGTCTGCACCAGGTGAGGAAGCGTGTATGTTGGAACGGGTGGGCGGACAGGGTCCAGGCTGGGGCCTCCAAATGTCGATCCTGCCTTCTCGTTCTTCAGCGAGGCCGAGGACGGACTCCAGAAGGTCTGGGTGGTGAGAGCCAGCGCCCAGACTCCAGAAGAGGTGGGGCCCCGTGAGGCAGGTGAGTTCCTCTTTCTTCGCGTCGGAGCTCCCTTCCGATGTCGAAAACAAAATATGCAGGATAATTGAAGAGATTATTTTATAAAGGGTGTTGCGAGGGAGAGCGGCCCAGATCTCGGAGGATCACAGTATCTCGGCAGGCTGTTTTTTTTTTTTTTTTTTTTGCTTTAGACTTCTATAGAGAGAAATAGATAAGTTATAGGTGAAGTCCTTTACGGTTGGGATAGTTTTTCAATCGGGGGAGGTTTCAGTCAGTTGAACAAAAAATATTTATATGTCTAACTGGTTTCAGAGGGGCAGACTTCTAATCTCAGTCATTTATGAGACAAACGGGGAGTTGGAGGGTCTGTCTGGCCTTTCAGCATGTTCAGGCAAAATGGGAAAAGTCAGTGTGTGGCTTTGTCACAGGTAAACAAGGGGGTCATTTGCTGATCTCATGAGAAAGAGTGGTCAGGGCATCTCATCTGAATCACAAACAAAGGTTCTTTGTGGTAAGCTGTTTTCTGGAACATAAATGGTTGGAGGGATTTTTACAGCCTTCAGTGTTTGTCAGGATCATGAGCTTAGATCAAGTTCAACATTGTCACAGAGAAGACAAGGGACAGGTAGTGAGATCCCCAACCTCCAGTCTGTCTTTCTCCAGCTTTGCGCAGGCGCAAGGGTCTCTCCAGAACCCCAGAGCCAGAGTCCTCCCCAGCCCCCCAGGACCCTCTGAACTGGTTTGGAATCCTGGTTCCGCACAGTCTGCGTCATGCCCAAGCCAGCTTCCGGGAAGGTGAGTATACCCTCTATCTATAGGAAGAAGTAGTAGTAATGCCATGCCTGGCTCGGGTTTATCTGCAAAGGGTTTTCCAGGGTTTGTTTGTTTTTTTTCCATAACAGGCTTTTGTTGCACACATGCTGTTTTTTTTTTTTTTTTCCCCAAAAAGGATTTATTGGCTGTTGGCAGTGTTCCAGGCTCATGTTAGGGGCTGGAGATACAGCAGGAAACAAAAGAGATAAATACCCCTCATGGAATGTATATTCCATTGAGAGGAGAATGAAAACATGCAAATAATTAAGTAGGCCCTATATATAATACGGGGTAGTGCGAATTGTTATGGAAAAATATTGATAGGGAATGGTGGATGGAGTGGAACAGGAGTGGGTGAGGGTAGCTATTTTATGAAGGGTGATCTGAAAAGTCCTCTCTGAAAAGATGGAAAGAACTTCGTAGTTGATCTATGCTATAGGCAGAGGGGCCAGCCAAGGCAAAAGCTTTGAGGTGAAATCATGTTTAAGTCGGCAGAGAGGAGGCCAAATAGGTTGGAGTGGAGTTTACGAAGCAGGGAGTACCAGGAACTGAGGTCAGAGCGGACTGGGCCCAGGTTATTTGAGGACTTTGGGAGTCACAGGTGGCTCTGAAGAGAGTGAGACAGAGTTGGATCCACAGAGTGATAGGAAGACTCTGGGTGCTGGGTGGGAACAGACAAGAGCAGAGGGAGGAAGCAGATGTCAGGGAGCAGCCGGGATTGAGAGGTAGGTGGAGGCAGTGAAGGAGACGGCAAGTGGCAGGAATCTGCATGTTTTGAGAGTAGAAGCCACAAGATTTACTAACAGATCAATTTGAGAGTAAGGGAAGGAGAGGAATGAAGGATGAACCCACAGATTCCAGCAGGAACACCTGGGAGAATGAAGCTGCCCTCACCTGGTGTGGGAGAGCTGTAGCCAAGGGTAAGTCAAGAGTTGAGTGAGAATGTGTTCCTACTACTGTGTGGTGGAGACTCTGCTCAGGTGTCTGGGCACATGGAACAAGAGGGTGAGAGATCCCAGAAACCAAGAGGAGAAAGTGCTTCCTGGAGGGAAGTGAGCAGATGTGTGGCCAGCTCTGCTGTCAGGCAGGTAGGCTGAAGACTGAACTGGTGAGTGGTCTGGGCATGGAGGGCCCAGAAGACTGTTGAGCAGAAGCATCAGGCAAAAACCACCTAGATGTGGATCCAGAATGTGGAACACTTTTGGGGGCAGGGTAAACAGAGGGCAAGAATAGTGAAGGACTATTATAATGAAGGAAAGAAGGAAGGAAATCAGGCCATGCAACAGTGTTATGATCTGTGAATTTTTAGTCCCCGGTGGGTAATGTAAGGGAGTAAAGGAAATCTGTTGAAGAGGTGACATTTTAGTAAAGATGTGAAGGAGGTGAGGGTGTGGGTCTACTGAGATTCTGAAGCAGCCAGTGCAAGGCTCTTCTGAGAATGTTTTAGAAATAGTATGGAAGCTAGAAAATTCTGGAGCCTTTCCAGTTCCTGGGGATGTTCGGAGGTATCCACATAGTGGATACCATGGTGACAATCTTATCTCTTCCTCTAGGCCTGCAGCTGGCTGCAGACATGGCCAGCCTTCAGATCCGTATCGACTGGGGTCGAAGCCAACTCCGGGGGCTCCAGGAAAAACTCAAGCAGCTGGAGCCCTAGTCTGCCTGACTTGTGACCAGAGGCTGGACAGTGAGCACAGCTGTTCTTTGGTGTGGCTACCTTATCTCAGGCCTTCTTCCTTCACAGATTGCCCCTGCCCCTATTCCCACCCCAACTAATCCCTGTTTGCATTTTCTGGTTTGCGTGTTTCTAGCTTTGTTAAGTGTGAAAGTTTGAAGAGCCTCAAGGATATGTCAGCTGTGGTTTCTTTACAGGATAAAATACTGCACAGTTAAGTGGCAGGGAAGGACAACAAATTGGTGCTTCAGTTGCACTAGATTCTGAAAACTGATTTTGGTATAGAAAAAAAAGACGAACATGGCTAACAAATTAAGACAGTATGATTCCATGTCAATAAAAAACGTGAACACCTAAGTAGATAGGTAGTCCTTGGCAGGTTTTAAGCCAGAAAGTCTCAAAGATCTGACTTAGATTTTCAAGGGAACTCAAAGAACTCTTCATTTATCTTTATAGGAGTGAGACCATGCTACTTTTAATTTTTGAAGGGCCAAATGTATTTCCTGTGATGGGATCTGTGTCCTTGCTTTATTATCCTACTGGGTTGTTTTTTTAAAAGTTTGCTCGGGGAAAATTAATCCTTTGTTCATAATATGAAATGTAAATATTTTTCCCAATTTCTCTTGTAACTTTGCTTACGTTTTTTTAACTTCATTTTAAAATAAAACGCATTAACCTGCACAAAATATTGAAGAGCTTAATGAATAACTAAGGTGAAAGCTATAGTAACCATCACCCAGCTCTTGTATTTTTTTTTTAGTTAGTTTTCTTAATTGATTTGAGAGTTGACTTTATCAATCAGCTGTTCTATCATTTCTGGATTTGGGGTTGTAAATGATATGATAAAAGCATTCTCCAGGGGTGTCTGGGTGGCTCAGTGGGTTAAGCCGCTGCCTTCAGCTCAGGTTATGATCTCGGGGTCCTAGGAACGAGTCCTGCATCCAGCTCCCTGTTCGGCAGGGAGCCTGCTTCCCTTTCACTCTCTCTGCCTGTCTATTTGCCTACTTGTGATCTCTCTCTATCAAATAAATAAATCTTTTAAAAAAATAAATAAAATTTCCTCTTTAAAAAAAAGAATTCTCCAGTATTTTCCTAAAGAACTTTTGTGGTTTCAGTTGAGGTATGGGGTGACTCCTACATCCAGCTTGTTTTTTCTACCATAGGTCTACATTACTGTATGTGGAACCACTGAGTTGAGGTGCTACCTTTTTTTTTTTCAAGTAATCCCAGTGTATACCCATACCGTATTTTGGAGCTTCCATTGTTTCATTGATTTTACTGTCAGTTAATATACAGGTACCACACTGTTCTTTAACATATACTTTTAATGGTAGTAGGTCATATCTGTGGTTGGATGGGGGCGGGTTGTTTTTTTGTTTTGTTTTTGCCATATTGAGGTTGAGTTGTCAGTGGAAAGCCTAATGGAAGACCTCAAAAGTAAGCTGGAGAAAAAAAGTACATCCCTTCCCACACAGGTTGAATTTCAGAACAAAATCCCGCTACGAAGTGTCAACCAGTGAGATTTTGAAGCAAAAATAAATTAAAAACAACACATTTTTGTTTCTCACATAAAAGATATTTACGTGGAATTCTGTCCCGGATGGGGTCCTTTGTTTCAGATGTCAGTTGATGTGGAAGGTCAAGCAATAGCCTTCATTGTACTGTTGAAGTTGGGCTTTGGGACTGTGCCCAGCACGGTCAGCAATACAAACGGAAAACCACAAACGCTCGGCAGTCTGTCCCAGCAGGCCCTAGATCTTTCGGAGATTTCCGGGTGTAGGAGTTCCCGCCCCCTCGAGAGGCCCGGATATTCTAGCCGGTGCCAGTTTGGGGGAAGGGGATCCTTGAAGCTGGGACTCGCGCAGCCGCAGTCAGAATTTCGCGAGGCGGGGCGAGCCCGGCGGGTGAGAAGCCGTTGAATGGAGAGGCAGACGGCAGGCTGAAGTAAGCGATGTCTGCAGAAACGAGAAAATACTTCTTAGCGCCTCCCATATGGTCTAGCGGTTAGGATTCCTGGTTTTCACCCAGGCGGCCCGGGTTCGACTCCCGGTATGGGAAGGTAGTTGGTCTGATTTTGTGGTGGCCAGAATTTTGTATTTTCACCTCAGGTCACATGGGGCGTTCCTTTCCATTTAAGCCTGAAAAATTGGGGCCCCGGGGAGCTCTGGGACCTATCATTCTGTGTTTTGAAGGAAGTGTTAATTGTCACATCATTAACTATTTTTCTATGGGTAATTTATTAATTATATAAGATACCATATGCATTATAAGTGCAAATACCATTATATTTATATATTGAATAATATTTAAAATACTCAAAATTCATTGTTGATCTTCATGGAGGGCGACCACAGCCTAGTCCTTCCACACACTTCTGGGTAGTGGAACCCTCCAGGAGGAGGGAAGAAATGAGTGGAGTCATGACACTTGGAACTTTTGCTCCAGAGCCAGTCCAGAGGCTAGGCAGCAACAAGCAGAGCGGCCTCTGGAGGGGCATAGGATGGAGTGTCTGAATGCACAGGAGAGGGCCAGTTGGAAGAAGTCTCCGGCAATTTAATTTTCTCTGGTCTTGCGGCCGCTTTGCCTGCCTTCTAGTCCAATGGTTAGGGTTCTTAAGCAAACCGGTTTGCCTTCTACCCGTTATGGAAATTACTTAAAATTTTTAAAGAATCTCTCTCCCCCCAACACTTGCACACTTCCAGTTAGGAGAGCCAAACGTACACACATGAGTCACTAAGTGCCTTAGTCAGTTTTCCACCCCCTTAGTCTGGTTCAATTTAGTCAACCAAGGGAGGTTATGTGCAGGGCTGAGGTCCTGCCTTCAGAAGTGGACCTCTACACTTACTTACTCATACATTTGGGGGGGGGGGGGTATGATTTCTGTGATCCTATTAATTTAAAGTGTATAGCTTAAAATAGGATACAGTGGAGCTGGGAAGTCATCACTGGTTCTCACAAGAAAACTGTCTAACATTTAACAACTCTTCTTAGATACATCAGAAAATTGAAGTCAGGGGGCAAATTGCTGCCTTGAAAATTGGGGAGAAGAATGAATACAGAGAATCATAGTATACCAGGCTCAGAAGCTGCTGCTGGAGCCAGTAACTGGTAAGAAAACTTAAAGGCTAATTGACCCTGATGAGAGAAAAACTCTCTAAAGGCCTGATATATAAGGGAAGCTTATTTTCTTTTATTTTGACATGTTTAATATTTATTGCTCTTTTGTAGAAAAAGAATCTAGACAGTTGCTACCATGATAGCTTGAATTAGACAAAAATAACTAAGAGACATCAGTTGATTACCATAGCAGTTTTAATGGCAACTCACTAAATTATTAACAGAACCATTTTCTAGAAAGTACTGATCTAGTCACATGAATACAAAATAGGTGAAATATGAGAACAGTATAAACGTTTTGTATAATGCACTTTTAGTTCTTTATGGTTTGGTATAATGCAAATATAACTTGGCTCTGATGTAGACAATTATTGATACAATTTTCAAGTTTTTCGATGTGGGAAAGTCACTGTCATTGTGGCTCTCCTCAACATGGAGCCCCTAACACTCCCTGGGCAGGTTCAGACCCAACTCACACATTACAAACAGAACTAGAAATAGCCAGTCAGGTAAACGCCAGTTTTCCTCAAATGAAAACTGAAAAAAAAAACAAAACGAAACAAAACAAAACCAAAGATTTTGGCAGTTAGAACAGTTTCCAACTCCATTTGGGATCTAGGCATGGATCCAATGGCCATCAGCCTCAGAGTCAGAACCCTCAGGAAAACTGGAAGTAATTGTTCAGAGATGGGAAAGTCAAAGGTTTTCTACCTGAGCTGCACCATGGTCATCGCAACCTCACCTCTACTCTTGACTCCTCACCCAGGACAGAGAAAAATAAGCAGATTCACCAGAGGAACTAGGACATTCTCATTTATAAACTAAGGAAACGAGACTCCAACCAGAGCATATACAGATTTGGTGAAAGAATAAAGCCCTTGAGTATGACATTGGTTAAAGGCAAAAGAAGAGAAGATTTTTTTATCTGCAGTAACATCTTTAATTTTTCTCAAAGGGAAGCCATTTTAGATGTCTAAGTTAGCATGACTGTATAAACTTTTTCTAAACCAAAAGCATGATTAATGGCCTACCAAGCCATAAAGGAAAACCATCTTATCCTTGAGGTGTCAATGAATACTCCTACTTCTTGCATTTCTTAACATTTAAACTTGTGATTCCTGCCTATCTGTTAATCTGTAATCTTTTGACCTTTTACAAGATGTTAAAAAAAAAGATCTTTGACCCTGTATAAAGTATTCATTCTCTGGAGCACTATTATTTCCTGTGAAGAGTGTGCTTCCCAGGCAGGTGTCCTAACGGGATGGAATAAAACTTTCTTTCCTTTAGAGTGCCTAAAAGTTTTATTCATTTTGTATTGACAACCCTCACATTTTTGTGGGTTCTACCTCCAGGAACCCTACTAGGTTCTTAGGGTCAAGACTGGAGAAGAATCTCCTTTGCTTCTGGCAAGAGGAGGGAAAAGTACCACTTTGAAATATGCCAGAGCACCCATTTCTCCTTAACAAAGATCTATTCTTAGAGAAACTATTTTACTAGACCCCACCCAACCTGAGGAAAGAGAAATACCCAGTCCCCTCTGCCCTTCCTGTGTCACATAAAGGAGAAAAAAAACTGGGAAGTGCTTTTGAAGATTATAGCCTCAGGGCAGAGGTTCAGTAAAAGACTATAGGATTATACAGTACTTCTCCTCCTCCCAAATATTATCACCACATCTGTAAGGTTCTTGTTATAATACACATAATATATAAAACAACTGAAAGAACTGCAGGGCTCAATCTATGTAAGAAATCTGATGGGAAACCCAAACACAGCAGAGAAGACAAGTAAGAACACTGGAGGAAATTTTAGTCTCTGATACCTACAGCCATAGCAGACAATAAACAGAGTGATTCTTAGGAGGATAAATATAAAATCTCACACTAAAACCCTGCATAACTTAGTTCCTTTTACCTGACACATCATGTCTACTGATGAAGTTCTACAACCTAGGTGAGGTTCGGTGGGCTGAGGTCTGGAGCCGATGACCAAGAAAGAATTCTTGAAATATCTTTGGTGCAAAATGGTGGTTTATTAAAGCACGGGGACAGGACCCATGGGCAGAAAGAGGGGCTGCCCCGGGTTGTGAGGGAGGGCAGGTTATGTACCCTGCGGTTTGGGGAAGGTGAAGGGAAGGGAGGTTTCAACGGAGTTTTCATATGCTAAAGAGGGCCTACAAGGTGCAGGGAGTATCCTGGAGGATACCTGGAGGTCTTCCAGCTTGATCAATGTTGTGTTTTGGTAAGCCATTAACATCAAGATAGTTGGGAGATTTCTGGTGGAATGTCACATTTCTGCTATCAAGCGTCTTTGTTAGAGAGATTTAGGTTCAGAAGAGATTTAACTATATTTACATTTCCTTCTATCTCAGCCTCCTTCAGTTTTGTGTATGGAGGGAGGGCTTGAGGAACTGAGTTATTTGCCTCTGGAAATTATCAATAGTGCAAGGTAACTTCTTTGTTTGTAGATCTCTAGGACATTTGTAAACCAAGGGGAACTCAGGGGTGCCTGAGGAATGTTACACATATTACCAAGGGGAGCGGATGGAGAGGGGGTGCAAGGTGCCAGCTTTTGCTTTGTCCTCTGCCAGCCTCCTGCTCCCTCATCATCTACCTTTTTTTTTTTTTAAGATTTTATTTATTTAACAGAAAAGGGAGAGAGCAAGCATAAGCAGGGGGAGCAGCAGAGGGAGATGGAGAAGCATTCTTCCCACTGAGTGGGAGCCTGATGTAGGGCTCAATCCCAGGGCCCTGGGATCATGACCTGAGTCAAAGGCAGATGGTTTCCTAGGATCATGACCTGAGCCAAAGGCAAATGCTTAACCAACTGAGCCATCCAGGCACCCGTCGTGTCTACCTTTCAATAAAAACTTAAAAGTTGAAGGGTAAAGCATGTCTATAGTTGAGAATCTTTATCAGCCCATGCCCTATTTGCAGGATTTTGGAAGTCCCACAGCCTCCCTTCATTTTCTTCTGTCCTGTTCCTTGGAGTTCAGGTTGCCAGTAGTTTTCCTGGTATAACATTCTCAGAAACCTTGTCAACCTCCTGTGCAGTTCATGGGGTTTCAGTTCTCAGACAAGAGCATCTTCTATAGATCTATCCTGAATAACCCCATCTCCATTCTTGTTTCTGCTGGGATGGCCAGTTGGATCCATGAGTTGGGACCAATCTCCTTAGTGAAAGATTGTCCAGCCACACCCTTGGGCACTTTTTTCAGAGCACACTTCCCAACAGTGAATTTCTTAATATTTGAATCCTTTGTAATCTGGATAACTTGAGAACCACCCAAATATCAAAAGATAGCTCCTTTTTGCTTAACTGTCCTTTTCTTAATTTACTTCTTCCTTTTGCTTTTTACTATGAGCATCAAGGATAATCAGTGCCTACCCCACTTTGCTTAGAAATCCCTTCAGCTAAATATCTAAGCTCTTTGCTTCTAAGTTCTACTTTTGTCAAACAGTAAAACACAATTCAGCCAAGTTCTCTACCACTTTAAAATAAGAATTGTTTTTCTTCTAGTGTCCAATAACATGTTGTAGGACCTATTTTATATTTCTATTTTAGCCAGAGGGTTCCATTGAGGTTAAATAATAACTTTGTTGTTTAACCCTTAAACTGTCCCTGCTCCCCTTCCCCCAGGGGACTTAAAAACAAGTCCTGGAAACCAGTTCCAGGTGTGGAGGCCAAGAAAAACAAGGCTGTACCCACCTGAGTCTAGCCCTGACATAAGTAATGGGTCTGTGATTAAAGGAGCGAGACTGATATAAGGCCAAAGTCAAGCAAAGCTTTATTTCCACCAAGCATCAAGAATCTAATCGAATGTTCGGGGCTGCACCCGTTACAAGAGAGGGCGACCCTTCTCTGTTTCACAGACTAGCTTTTAAGGGCAAAGGCCATGTGGTTGGGCCTGGCCATGCAGAGGTGACCAATGAAATTGTAACACACATAGGAAACTCCAGTGATGCTAGGTGACCAATTGAATTACAATTTACCCTAGTAGACATTAGAACCAGTCTATTACACCTTGATTAGGATTGGCGCCAAAAGCTCCCAGAGGACGGGGGTCCCTACTCCTTGGTAACCAGGGAGACAGTATGCAAACCCCCACTGGTCGGATGTCTCTACCTGGTCTGACCCACCCTGGTATCTGGGCTTTGTTACCTGGAGCTGGTTTCCGGAACTTGTCTCCAAGTAAATCCCCTGGGGGAAGGGGAGCAGGGACAGTTTCTAAATAGGTCCTTAAATAAGTACAGCCATCTTGGCAAAGCAAAAGCTGGCACCTTGCACTGTAAGAGTGGGTTAGCATAAGAATGGTTGTCCTGAAGGGCGGGAGGCCATTTTACTGAGCATCCCTAACAGGCAGATACTGGGTACGGTGACTTGAGATAAGAGAAACTAGCTAAAACCTGGGAAAACAACTTAATCATATACCACCAGGGTGGTTAGGTGGTGGTGCCACAGGGACCAAATGTTAATAAAAAACAAAGAGTTAATTTGCAGAGATCACAAACCTGCAAGACAGTAGTCTCCTTCGGTTTACAAATGTCCTAGTGATTTACAACAAAGAAGCCATCTTCTCAATAGCCCAATTTCTAGAGACAAAGAGCTCAGTTCCTTGAGGTGTAAGGTCGCCCTCCCCACCATAAAACTGAAGGAGGCTGAGGCAGAGGGAAAGGTAAATAAAGTTAAATTTCTTCTAAACCTAAATCTCACTTAACAGCCAGGGTGACGCCAGAGTGACAAAAAGTTAAACAAAGTTAAACTGTCAAAGTGAGGCACAAAGATATGTATGTAGCTGTGAAAAAGTACCCTGAAAATGCTATATAAACCCTTGGCTTTGAGTGCTCGGGGTCCTTGTTGAAACCCACTGTGCCAGGCAGATACTTGGACCCCACCTAGCTGGAAATAAACCTCGCTGTGTGACTTGCATTATCGAGAGTGTTCTCTGTCTCATTGAGGGGTGGTCGACTCTGTACCCTAACAATGTCTCTCACTTCCTTCTAAGTTCTTGCCAGAAGAATCTTTAACTTTCATATTTCTACTAACATTCTGTTCATGTCAGTATATGTATACTTTAAGAGGATAGAAGCATTCTCTATAGTCTTCCTTACCTATCTCTTAACTCTAACCAGAGTAACTTTTAATGTCCATATGTATTTCCACTAACCATCTCTTCAAGGTATTCTACGCTTTTTCTATCTTGTGCCTCAAAATTCTTCCAGTCTCTATCTATCCTTCCATTCCTTACCCACTTTAAAAGCCACACTCTACATTTTTAAGTATTTGTTACAAGAGCACCCTACTTCCTGGTATCGAAATCTTTATTAGTTTCTTGGGACTACCATTATAAGTGACTTGGTAATTTAATATCTCTCAGTTCTGAGGCCAGAAGTCTAAAATCAAGCTGTTGCTAGAGCAACATCCTCTGAAACATCCTCTGGAGACTCTGGGAAAAACTCCCTTGCTTCCTCCTAGCTTCTGGTGGCTGCTGGAAATCCTTGGCATTCCTTAGGCTGTAGATGCATTGTTCAATTTCTGCCTCCCATCTTCATATGGCCTTCTTCCATGTGTGTCCTCTTCTCTTCCTATAAGGACTATTAGATATGGGCCTTAGGCAACAGTGTTTGGATATGGGCCTATTCTAATTCAGTATGACATCATCTTAACTTAATTGCATCTTCAAAGATCCTATTTCCAAATAAGATCATACACTGACAGTGTCTGGGTGGCTCAGTTGGTTAAAGTGACTGCGTTTGGCTCAAGGCATGATCCCGGAGTCCCAGAATCGAGTCCCGCATCAGGGTCCTTGCTCAGCAAGGAATCTGCTTCTCCCTCTGACCTTCTCCCCTCTCATGCTCTCTCTCACTGTCTTGCTCTCAAATAAATAAATAAATAAAATCTTAAAAAAAAAAAAGATCATACACTGAGGTTGCAGGTGGACATGAATTTGGGGGAAGACACTATTTACCCCACTACTGAGCAAATATTAGAACAAATTATAAGACTGGTGGATTCTTTTAATATAGTTGTTATAAATGCTATCTTGACTCAGTTTTGAGGCTCTGGCTAGAAGCTAGTCAATTCCCTTTTTTGAGTAGCTAATTAAATCCACACCCAACCACTTTCTTTATTAGGCTATCACACTATGGGTTGCTATATATCTGTCCTAATCACTCCAGGGCTAGATACCAGATGACTGGGGGAAGCCCCTGTGCTCCTGAAACTGCTGAAGTGATTCAAACTAGCCAAACCTAACCCTGGTTACCCTGCCTAATCCATCATTTCCAAGGAAATCATGAAATCTTTGGTATACAGGTTCCTCTTCACTCTCTGCCCCTTGACCTCACCTTTGGTCATTCTTTGTCCCCCAGCGCCACCTTCTTGTCCCCACATGATGTGTACTCCTCTTGAGAACTTTGAACTATCTTTTCAGAGGCAGCTGTCTTCTGTTCTATTGGCCTTAGCACACCTAAATAATAATAATAGTAGTAATAATAATAATAATAGAAATAATAAAAACCTACCAAAGCAATTGAACCAGCAAAGTCAGATGGCTTGGTTCCAGACCAAATGACATGTCATTAGACTTTTCTGACTTACAGGTTCTTCCAGACAGCAGTGGCTACTTGCACAGGCATGCCACTGGCTGGCATGTTGGTGCTGTGGGCCATAGCTGCTTTTTGTTGCCTCTGCCAGATATTGCTGAGAATCTACTCCACAAACTGTGAAATTTGTGAACAGTACTCCCTATGTCCTCTCTGAGTCAAGTGTCCAGGGCAGAGCACCTGGGGGCAGCTCAAATTAATTGGTTACTTCTGATTGTTAAAAGTTTCCTCTGAAGGGAGTGAGGTATGATCCCATCCAAGTGGCAGGGGATGGGTCTGAGTAGCCTACTGGTCAGCAAGTGGTAGGGCCAATGAAGTCATTATATCCTATTACAGAGTAATAGGCTGTTCTACACTACAGTAGGAGACTTCTCTGTCTCAAGCCATTCAAAGGGTCATTGTGAGGGCATCTTAGTAACCATGGCACCCACAGGTCCTGTGATAAAGGAAATGATTGTTACAGTGTTGTTTGTCTAACTGCCTAACTCGGAAGGGTAGGAGGGCCATATGGATGGAAACTAGTAGCACAAAGCTTAATGAAAAGAGAAAATTTGGGGAACACTATTCTTAGCCTAAGACCCCTGAGGAAGTCATGACATTGTTTTGGGAATGTAAAACTCGAGGCAACACCCATGGGCCTTTCTGAGTACTACTGCTCACCAGCACACCAAGGGCCTTATGCTCAAAACCTGGATCCTTAAAGTACTGATAAGGCCACTGTTCTCATGGAAGTGGATGTGGACCCCTCAGAGGTCAATTGAGACATCATGGACAGGGAGGCCACCGCCTACAGATAGGACCATTTGGGACCACCATGTCCTTTGGTAAATACTCAAAGGTCAAAATAGTTTGAGACAGAAAGGAGACTAAAAAACTAAAATTTTTACTTGTCTAGACATATAAGTCATTTTTAAAGAGTTTACCAAAAAGACAATGAAAAATAATTGGTACTTCAGACCAAGAACTAACTGCACTATCCCAAGAAGAGGCAGTTATAGCTCTCGAAGTACAAACCTTAATCTTTGGGAGGTGTATATGGATGGCTTGGAAGGAGAAAGTGCCACCTATTAGGGGCTCCTCCCTTTACCCTGCTTTTGCTGTAACCACTTAGAAGGTACACACATAGTATTATTAGCCAGAGACAGAAACTAGCAATTGTGGGTTCTGGCAGCTAAAGACTAAGACAAACAAATATGTAGGGTGGAAAATAAAAAATAAAGTGTATATATTTAATTTGACTCTACCGTAAGTGGAAAATTTACTAAAAGAATTCATATAACAAAAATCAAAAGGGGCACTGATTGGCTTTTGTCCCTCAACAATATAGGTTCTAAATTAACTTTAACATCTGCTAAAATGCAGCAACTGACAAAGCTTCATGATCTTAATCAACGCTTGGGCTCAAATTACAGTGAAACCTGGGGTCCCACTAAGTATAAACATTGTACCCCCTATAGTCTTAGAAAAGTCACTAAATATAAAATAGAGAAAAATAAGTATGCCTTATTTTAACTATAGGCTTGCCTAAATTTCCCATAATCATAGTACTTATTGCTCTAAAATATCCTAGATTGGACACAGATCCTCTAATACAATGAGGAGTCAATTAAAATTAAATTAAGTTTTTGGCATTTACAAATTGGCAGGATAATAGACCGCCATAGACCTCCAGTTAATATGGCCCAATGTAGGTTAGAACAGGACCTTTACAGAGTGAAACTATTATAAAAGACCTAATTAATAAAGGAGCGATTATCCCCACTGATTCTTTAACAGCTCAGCTTTGTCTGATTTTAAACAAAAAAAGCATGGATGACTCAGGATTGATTACTGCAACCCTAATTTTGTGGTCTCATCCAGTAATTGTTTTATCCCTAGTGCATGTAAGGTTTTATAGGCGAGATAAACACGAGACCAGGCAAGGTGGGTGCAAGGCAATATTTATTAAAGGCACTCTCCGGTGAAGTTTAAGGGCTCAGGAGAAGGGGAGCCAGGAAAGTCGCTCTGGGAGGAGGTGGGCACCATTGGGCAAGGTTCCTCCACTCTGCTAAGCAGAGTGGGGGAAGTCACAGTGGGAGGGAGTTGGCGGGGTCTTTTACCAGGCCAAGGTAGGGCATGGGCTCACATCCATATATGGTAGGGTATTTGGTGATTGGAGGGTATGGGGGGGGGATCCTGATACTTCTGTTTCCTGCATAGGCATCGGGTTACCTATGGAGCCAGTGATCTGAGCATACATCCTTTTGGTGGGAGAGTCAAGAGTTAAGGAAGGGAGGGGAGGGGGCTGGAAGATGGCAGCCCCGGTGGTCATTTCTTTCTTTTTTTTTTTTTTTTTTAAAGATTTTATTTATTTATTTGACAGAGAGAGAGATCACAAGTAGGCAGAGAGGCAGGCAGAGAGAGAGGAGGGGGCAGGCTCCCTGCGGAGCAGAGAGCCCGATGCGGGGCTCGATCCCAGGACCCCGAGATCATGACCTGAGCCGAAGGCAGCGGTTTAATCCACTGAGCCACCCAGGTGCCCCCCGGTGGTCATTTCTATTGTTCCTCCTGCACTCCCAGAGCCCGCCGACCCAACAGTGCACAGTATTATTAAAGTTGCTGATTCCATCCAATCAACAGTTGGTAAATATTTCACTATTACAGATTTATCTAATATGTTCTGCTCAGTGCCAATTTCAACAGCTTCTCAGCTGCAGTTTGCCTCACCTCCAAAGGAACACAATACACTCTTTCCAGGCTGCCCATGGGGTTCCTCACAGCCTCACTATCACACATAATCCTTAATCTTTACAGACAGGATCTTAACTATATTGCCTTTCTCCACAAATACCAGTATGACATTATGTTGATGACCATCCTCCAAGGATACTCATTGGACACATTCTTTAAGGGTAATTAAAGATATACAAATCTCCTTTGAGTTCTGGTGGCAAGATATTCCTCATTTATCATTTTAATCTCACTGAAGCTGCAACTTACAAATGAGCCTATTTTAAATGGGGTTCCTCCAACAAATACTCTAGAATCTGTCCAAGTTAGAATCAACAGGCACTTCCATTAGTTCCCTCAGAGACTCCTTCATTGGAGAGGTTTGACTTCTTTTCTCATGGCCCCTGGGGTCTCTGGACCACATATAATAAGTTGCCCCAAAGCCTCTGGTGCAAAAGGATGGTCCTCTTGGCCCTGGGATAAACTCTGTTAAGATGAAAACTGCTGGCTACATACTGGGATTTCCTAGAAATAAGGGATCTCACAGACCCTGAGCCTGTGGCCATCCATACTCAGCTTCCCATTTATGCTTTGGATCATAGAAACAGTATACCAGGCTCAACATGGCTATACAGGTGTCCTGAAGACAGGATGGAGGCAATCCTGGGCATATTCCACCACAGAAAGGGGTGGCCTTCCCTGTCCTGAGTCCTTTGCCAGATGCCACAGTGCCAGAGGAGGTTACCCTTCCTCAAGGTCACTTGGCTACCTAGTGAGTCCCTTGAAATAAACTTGAGTGAGCAGAGATGGAAATACATAGACTCTACGGACAGCATTGCCACCATTGGCAATTGAGCTCAATGGAATATTACTGCCTTTCATCCTGTAGCCAAGAGGTCTCTGATAGTAGATGGATCAGGGATCAATGCAATTGATCAAATTTAAGGCAGTCATCTTAACACTAGATTGGATCCTCTGGCCATCAAATTGTCCCATCTGCACATTCTTTACAAACTTTTGGATCATTGCTGAGAGCTGTCCCCTTCCGGGTAAGAACTTTGGAATCTCTTGTCTCACATACACCAAAATATAAATGAAAATCTACATATGTTGAGACCACAATTCGAAGCCTTGCCAGGATGTTCTTTATTCTCTTCAGAGTTACAGACATTTCCCAAGGTACAAATTTCACTTCTCAGAATACATAGTGCTAGGCTCTTAATAAAGGTATTTAGTGCAAGTTTTATATCCTTGATAGTTCCCAGATAGTTTAATTGAGAGACATATGGTCTCTTCACCTCCTTTTCCAAATTCCAGTCTGACTAATGAATCTCTTCTTGCCCCAGGCCTTAATACCGATTTCACAACTGTACTTATTAATTTTATGTGTCAATTTGGCTGGACCAGAGAGTGCCCAGATATTTGGTCAAACATTATTCTAGATGTTTCTGTAAAGGCATTTTTGGATGGGATTAATGAATTAGCAGACTTTGAGTAAAGCAGATTGACCTCTCTAATATGGGTGCATGGGCCTCATCCAATCAGTTGAAGGTCTTAGTAGAACAAAGAGACTAGCCTCCTTTGAGCAAGAGAAAATTCTCTAGCAGACTGCTTTCCAATTTCATCTGTAATATCAGTCCTTCCTGGCTATACAGCACACTGCCTTTAGACTGTAACAGCAGCAATGTTTCTCCTGGTTTGCAGCCCGCTAGGTCATCAGGCAGATGTGGATTTGCTAGCCTGCATCTCTGAAAAATCCTGACTGATAAACCAACTTTAAAAAACTTACCCATTACAGCCATCAAAACCCGAACCAAACAAAAACAAACAAACAAACAAAAAAACCAAACAAAAAACACCCCCAAACCCTCTGAAATCTTGCCATTTGCAATGATGTGGATGGAACTAGACGGTATTATGCTAAGTGAAATAAGTCAATCAGAGAAAGACAATTATCATACGATTTCAGTGCTATGTAGAATTTGAGAAACAAGGCAGAGGATCATAGGGGAAGAGAGGAAAAAATGAAACAAGATGAAACTAGAGACGGAGACAAATCATACAAGACTCTAAATCTTAGGAAACAAACTGAGGTTTGCTGGAGGGGTTTGGGGGAATGAGGTGGCTGGGTGTTGGACATTAGGGAGAGTATGTGCTGTGGTGAGTGCTGTGTGTTCTGTAAGACTGATGAATCACAGACTGATGGCCCTGAAACAAATAATACATTATATGTTAATAAAAAATTAATTAAAAAGCAACACCCCCCCTCAAAACTTTACAATTATTCTTTCCTATACTTTAACGGGGTTATTGTTTTGCCTCCATATATATAAAAAGCCCTATAATATGGCTCTCCCTATTTCTCTAAACTTTTAATTTCATCTTCATCCCCTAAGATCTGGAGTCCTGATTGAAAGTGCACACTCTCCTGGGACTCTTTAACCATTGGTTGTCCTGTGGGTGAGGAAGTAGCCATCTGATATAGGACCCATTTGAGCCTAAACTTATACCACTCAAGTAACCCTAAATCCCCTAAACAGCAACAAAAAAGTCTTCCTGAATATTTAGTTATAAGAAGTACATAAAAAAAAAAGAAGTACATAATTAAACTGGACTCTCCATCTGATCCCCTTTAGGAAATTGAAATTATTTCTCAATGGCCAGTCCCATAGACAATGTGAACTACCAAAGAAGGTAGGTAGAAAATTCCTCTTGGGAAATAAAAATAACAGTTAGAGATAAAAATAAAATCAACACCATACCCCATTGTGATATATTCCAGAGGAAAACCAATATCAGACAACAAAAGCTCATTGACTGCAGCTGCACACCTTTCTGTTGACTGTTGTCTTATTACTATTAGTCTAAGAGCTTTCACTGGTCTATGATAGAGAGGCCCAAACTCTCCAAAGAAGCGATAGCTTCTTTTTTTTTTTTTTTTAAAGGTTTTATTTATTTGATAGAGCAAAAGAGCATAAGTAGGGGGAGTATCAGAGGAAGAGGGAGAAGCAGGCTTCCCACTAAGCAGGGAACCTGATGTGGGACTCGATTCCAGGACCCTGGGATCATGACCTGAGCCCAAGGCAGACACTTAACTGAATGAGTCACCCAGGAGCCCCAAATAAGCTATATTTTAACTAAACATGGCAAATGCTGAGCCCCGCATGCCATTTGTTTGGCTAATGTAAACCCTACAACCCAAAGAAACTTGCCCATTACCAATCAAGCCAACAACTGAGAAAAATTACTCATAGTAATTGGCCATATTAGAGGACCTGTCTACAGGTTAATGCTGGAGCTCCAACCTCAGCCACATATATTTAATAAGGGCAACTGGATGCCCTTATTAACAACACCCAAAGTGTCCAGGCTGATGCAGGCAGGCTAGGTCCAAAGACCCAGAGGGGTTGTCTCACAGGACCAGCCAAGAAGTTTCTTGGCTACACACAGGATAGAAATCAAATGCAAGCCAGGAGATGAGAGCAAAGTTTACTGAAGGTATATGGAGAGAGCAGAGACAGAGTATCTGGGAGACTCAGAAAAGAAAGGAGAGAGCCTTGTCTTTGTTCTGGGTCTGGAGTTTGTCCTGATGATTGTAGTCCAATGTATATATCCTATCAGGCATCCAGGATGTGGTTAGAACATGGACAAGTTCCCAAGTGTCCTTCATCAGTCAATTATTCCTTGGATTCAGGGGGTCTTAGGATAGAAATGTTTCACCCCAATGGTCTGGAATGTGTGTATAATGGTTTCTTCTGGTCATTCTCACCTGGTCCTTCCTTAGATGTTGTCTATTTTACTGGAAGACTCTAATGAAATTATTAACTCCTATCTCTTACAAAGAAGACACACACTATTTGCCCTATGGGGCATGTATAAAGTGGGGGTGCAGTTTCTAGCAAGTATAGAAGCAGGAAGGAGCAAAAAGATTTTATGGATTTCTTGAGTTTCCTTCTCTGAAGTCCACATGATTTAAAACCTATTTATAATAGAGTCCCTCTTATATCAACCATCTGGGGCAAAACCTTGGACTACTGGAAGATTCAGTCACCCTAAATGGATTTTTTTTTTAGGCTACACTTTCATGCATAATATCAAAGTAGACTTGCATATTGTTTCATTGTAATGCCATCTCTCTCTCTCTTTTTTTTTTTTAACTTTACCATGGTGATTTTTTTTTTAATTTAAATTCGGTTAGCCAAGGTGTATTTTTTTTTTTTAAAGATTTTATTTATTTATTTGACAGAGAGAGAGATCACAAGTAGGTAGAGAGGCAGGCAGAGAGAGAGGAGGAAGCAGGCTCCTTGCGGGGCAGAGAGCCCGATGCGGGGCTCGATCCCAGGACCCTGAGATCATGACCTGAGCTGAAGGCAGCGGCTTAATCCACTGAGCCACCCAGGCGCCCCAAGGTGTATTTTTTTTTTTTTGATATAATGATATAATGTTCAATGATTCATCAGTTCTATATAACACCCAGTGCTCATCACATCACGTGCCTTCCTAATGCCATTTCTAAAGGAAATGCTTTTGCCCCTTTTATGTTCATTTGCTTCTTAAATTCCACATGAGTGAATCATATGATGTTTGTCATTCTCCGACTGACTTACATGGCTTAGCATAATATTCTCTGGCTTAAAGGAAATATTTTGATCAAAATTTTTGTAGTCCTGTTGCTTTATGGTAGTAATTGGGAAAACTGGGAAAATTGGAAGGGGTGCTAAAACTGATAGAACACAAAATTTATATTTTTATGGTTTATTATATTTTATATGCTGCATAAAAATAGAATTGAAGATGTGGTCCATATACACTATGGAGTATTATGCCTCCATCAGAAAGGATGAATACCCAACTTTTGTAGCAACATGGACAGGACTGGAAGAAATTATGCTGAGCGAAATAAGTCAAACAGAGAGAGTCAATTATCATATGGTTTCACTTATTTGTGGAGCATAAGAGATAACATGGAGGACATGGGGAGATGGAGAGGAGAAGGGACTTGAGGGAAATTGGAGGGGGAGATGAACCATGAGAGACTATGGACTCTGAAAAACAATCTGAGGGTTTTGAAGGGGCAAGGGTGGGGGGTGGGAGGTTTGGGGGAGCCTGGTGGTGGGTACTATGGAGGGCACGATTTGCATGGAGCAGTGGGTGTGGTGCATAAACAATGAATTCTGTTATACTGAAAAGAAATTAAATTAAAAAAATAAAATAAACTACAAAATGCTCAAAAAAATAGAATTGAAATAGTTGTACACTAATACTGTGATATATCTTTAGATGCTGATCTTTCTGACTATTTAAATTATGGATTTAATGAAGATACCTGGAAATTTCACTGTGAAAAGCAAAAGAGATTATGAATGGTACTTGAAGTTATACCAGTTAACTCTACTACAAGTAAAATTACAGTAATTAAGTAAATATTCCAGAATACCCCAGCTCCAAACTTAACTCCCCAGGTAAATCACTTTTTCCCCATTAATGTGGTTAAATGCTATAAGATAGTTTAACATTTTTATTCTCTTTACCATGTTTTTTTTTTCCCCATCCTTCCCTTTCAGTTTCATCTTACCTGTTATCTGATGTTCTTAGTTTCAAGTCATAGAAAGATAGTTTGTCTTTATCTGGCTTCTCAATGAAAAATTATGTGGTATCTTAATGGGGGAAATCTGTTATTTAACTTAGGCTGAAGACTGTACTGTGGAAGTTACACCAGGTGCAGAGATCCAACATGGCAGAGTCGATCTTTTTGAGATGAATTTTAGTAAATTATCCTTGGTTGCTCTCATTGTTTGTTCTTCATTCTGCTCCCATACCATTACTCAATAGATGAGAGTTAAATGGAAATAGCTATGTTTCTTTCTAAACCTTCAGCTTCCTTCCAAATTTGCTGATTGTTTTATCTCCATTTTTGCAAGCATGTGAATTTACAGCCTATTATACTAACAAATGCCAAATTCTTGCTATACTTCTTGATTTTATTTTGAATTATAGTATATGTTTGTCAGATAAAAAAGTTCATACCAATAGGCTAAGCTCTCATCTCAGATCATGCCATAATTTTTATCAAAATTGGAAAATTATTTTTCCTAATTTTCTTTTAAAAAATTGTAAGGAAGATGGCAAATGACACTAAAATTATTGGTGTGATATATCTTATAGTTTGGGATGTCTCAAGCAGCTTAGGCATTTAAAAATTTTTTTTCATTATGTTCAGCTAGCCAACATATAGCCATTGTAAGTTTTTGTTGTAGTATTCAACAATTCATTAGTTGCAAGTGCCCATCAGAACAATGTGTTACTTAAACTATAACCCCTGGAGGATTTTACTAGTTACCAAGCACATTTTGATATGGCCTTAAGAAAAACACATGCTGGCAACAGGTCTTTGGGGGAAAGGACGATATAAGGCCATGAAGCTGAGCACCTGGGGATGCCCAGCCAGCTCAGGGTGGAATGAAATACAGCCTGCTTCCCTTTTCCATTGTCTCTCCTTTTTCTTCCCCAAAGTTTCCGTTGTTAGTTAGATGAGTCCTTTGAATGTGCTTGGTTAACTCTAAACTACCTTCCTTCTTGTTTGTCCACAAGACAGAGGAGACTAGTGTTTGACCTTCATCAGCTCTTCTGTGGGTTATTGTTTCTATCTAATAAAAGCGAGACTGATAAGTTGCTTGGTGCAGCAGTCTTTTGGACTGTTGTCCCCTGCTCCCATTCTCTTGTAGCTGACTTGTTTGTGCCTAATTCTTCTCCCGTTCATTGACTGGAAGTGGCAGTTAGTTGCATATAACACTCAATGCTCATCCCAACAGGTTCAGTCTTTCACCGGGTCACCCCATTCCCCCCACCCCACTTCCTTCTGTAATCCTCTGTTTCCCGGAGTCCAGAGGCTCTCATGGTTTATCTCCTTCTCTGATTCCTTCCCATTTAGTTTTCCCTCCCTCCCCCTGTGGTCCTCTGCTCTGTTCCTTATGTTCCTCATTTGAGAGTTACTACCATAAAGCAGCCAGAATAGCCGAAGTTAACAAGACAGAAAACAAGTGTTGGCAAAGTTGTGGAGAAGGGCAGACCCTCTTGCACTGCTGGTGGGAATGCAAGCTGGCACAGCCAGTCTGGAAAACAGTATGGAGTTTCCTTAAGACTTAAAAATAGAGCTACCCTATGACCTGTTGATTGCACTACTAGGTATTTACCCCAAAGCTTAGGCATTTTGGGAGTCTCTAAGAAAGACTCAACAGAATAGGATAAAACCATTGATTTGTAAAATTAATAACTTAAAAGGATTAGGTTTAGGTGGGGACTTGCATGTTGATATTCACACTTCAGTATCAAGTCTGACTTCTGACTTCTCCATTCCATACGATCACAGACCCAATCCAAAGAATAATGTCATATTTTCATACTTCCACAATATACAGCAACGTATAAACTTCTTTTTGAAACCTGATTGTGTACTCTTTTTCCTTTACCTTATTCTTAGTTCTTGACTCTTTTATTGAAGGAGACTGGAGTGAAGACTGGGAGTGACTTTTAGATCGGGTTATATACTCAGGGAACTTCTGCAGGCAGACACTTTTCCTGTGATCATTTTGGGACTGCAGCCCTGTCCACCACCACACTGCCTTATGTGTGCTATAGCCACAGACGTAGCTGCTCTGTTGAACACAGTTCTGTGTAGAGAATTTGATTTTAATTTACATCCTACTTTGGGTAGGTATTTGGTTCTTGTTCTGCTGAAAATCTTTTGAAAGTGTGTGATGATGTCTATTTCTCTTTTAAATTGTCATCAGGTTCTTTGCAGTGCTATGTTATTTAAGGATTGAACATATTGTTACACTTGTTTACATTGAATAGGTAGAAAAGTTGTCTTGATGATGAAATAATTCATTTGCAGTAGTCCTTTTAATTTTTTCTAACAGAAATGAAAACAAGTTGCCTTTGTAAACTGCCGAATTCTGCATACTTTGTCTTTTTGCAGTATGTCTCTGAAACTAAAGAATAAAAAGACATTGCTAGGGATTGGTCTCTTATTGAAAGTGGTCACTGTGGGGTGCTGGGATGGCTCAGTCATGACATGCTTTTGGCTCAGGTCATGATCTTAGGGTCCTGGAATAGTCCTACAATGGGTTCTCTGCTCTCCAGGGGTCTGTTTCTCTCTGTTCTCTCTTTCTCTCTCTCAAATTAAATCTTCTCAAAAAAAGTAGTCACTGTGAATGAGTTTTTTATATGCATATTGTCAAAATTATTTTGTTGAAGTTTCTTTTAGTTATATGAGAGGTTATTTTCCTATTCTGATTTATTTGGTTCTGAACGAATAAAGATTTGAATATGATGGGTATAGTTTAATAGTTTTTCTTGCCTTGATAATGTGCATTAAATATTATTAATCTGTTAGAAATGCTGACTTAGAAATAAGGTGTGTATTTTATTTTTTTAATTATTTTTAAATATTTGAAAGAGAGCATGCACGAGTTGGGGGGAAGGGCAGAAGGAGAGAATCTCAAGCAGATTCACTGCTGAGTGGGGAGCCCAATGGTCTGTTCACCATCATGACCCATGAGATCATGCCCTGAGCTGAAATCACAAGTCTGAGGCTTATCGGACTGAGTCACCCAGGTGCCCCTAGGCTATGTATTTTAATAATGCGTGTGGCTCACACTTTTTATGTATATTGCGATCTGTAGGATATATTTTATTGATGTTGCTCAAAATCTTCCCAACTGGTTGTGTGGGAGTGTTTGGCATTTTTAGGCTACAGTTTGACATTGAATTTCAGACAAGTTTCTGTCACCTTAAAGAAATATACCTTGTTCAAATTTCTGTAGGACTATTGTTCTTTTAAAAAGTCTGAGTTTTCTTCTGCTATCCTGCAACTCTGGATAATACAAAGAAATATTAAAAGAATAATGAGTATCCCAAATATGCAGAGGTAAATATTTTTTTAAGAGTTTATTTATTTATTAGAGATCACAAGCAGAGAGGCAGGCGGGGGTGGGGGGAGCAGGCTCCCCACCAAGGAAAGAGCCCGATGCAGGGCTCAATCCTAGGACCCTGAGACCATGACCTGAGCTGAAGGCAGAGGCTTAACCTACTGAGCCACCCAGGTGCCACAAGAGGTAAATTTCTTGGGCATTATTAGGTACCAAATTGTTTATTTTAGACAAAATGCTATAGAAATTAGAGAAATGAGTTGATGAGAAAGTACCTTGAGATTAAAAATAACATTGAGTGCTTTATATAGTTCCCTTCTATTTGTTTTTTTTTTAAGTCTAAAGATGCAGTATTAGAGAAGCATATGCCATTTTAATAAGAATTTTGTGAGTATGGAGAACAGAACAAAAAGTGTTATGGTTTAGGAAATGACTTGGGCAAAGAAAGAAACTCAGCTTGAGTAGATAGTGGATGAGAGTATTATTTAAGAAATTAGCCTTATTGGATGAATTCTTTTTGGGAAGGAGTAGCAGAGAGATCGCTTTGTAGGGTGTGGTTTAGTTCTAGAAAGACAAGAAGCAAGGATAAGTTGGAGGAGTTACTGCCTATTTATGAGCAAGAAAGTGCCTTATAAGTAACATAATTCTCAAAGTGACTTACAAGTAACAATTCTGGCAGCTGTGCCAAGTGTGGTTGGAAAAAAAAGTCTAAGCTCAGGGTCCTCGGTGGTTCAGTAGGTTAAGTAAATTACCCTTTGGCTCAGGTCATGATCCTGGAGTCCCAGATCAAGTCCTGGATTAAGCTCCCTGCTCAGCAGGGAGTTTCCTTCTCCCTCAGACCCTCTCTGTTCTCATGTTCTCTCTCTCAAATAAACAAAAATCCTTTAAAAAAGAGAAAAGAAGGTCTAAGCTTTTATTTATTAGTCCACTATTTGAATTACAACTATCAGGGTTGGTGAGACAGACAGAAAAGGACTTCCCCAATTTTCCTGTTATATCTGAGCACCTCCAATGTGCACAGCACTGTGCTGTATACTGTAGTAAGATAGGGTCTCTGTATTCAAAGAGCTCATGACCTGAGTGTATGTATAGTGTATATATAAACTAACCATGATATATTGTGAGGAATGTTAGTGATATTACCAAAGTAGGAGTTCAGAGGATAGAGTGGGTTATCCTATGGTGCAGAGTCTAGAAGGATTCAAACATGATAAATGAAAGATGCATAAATTTTCATTAATAGAAGAGAGGGGGTGTAGAACATTGTAGGCAGAGCAATATGAGCAATATGAGCAAAACCAAATAGCATGAAAGGAGAGTTGGGATGGATAAGAGATGATATAGGAGAGAAACCTGGAAATGGTAGATGTGGTCCATGATGGTAAAGACCTTAATCTTAAACTAGGCCATAGGAAGCCACTTGAAAGTTCTGAGTGGGGAGAATAGCCTGAGCAAATCTGAATTTTAGAAAAAGAACTGACAAGTGTTCTTTAGAAGAGTAAGCTTTAGAATGAAAGGAGGAGAAAAGGGAATCAGAGACCAGATAACAAGCTATTGCAGCACTGTAAGGATGAAATGAATGAGGAAACCATCTAAAACTAATGAATGGAAAAAGGAACAAATTTAAGAATCATAATTTATTTTCATGTCTACTGCAAAGGTACCTTTTTGAATCCTTCATCAACTGAGAGAGAATCAGCTTACCAGCCTCTTTATTTTTTTTTACCAGCCTCTTTAAAATAACATTCTTTCCTTTTTGTTAAGTAAATTTTCAAACATACCAACAAGTAGATAAAATAGTACAAATGAACCCCTATGTGTTTATTACAATGCCTCAATGATTCTTTTTTTTTTTTTTTAAAGATTTTATTTATTTATTTGACAGAGAGAGAGAGAGATCACAAGTAGGCAGGGAGGCAGGCAGAGAGAGGAGAAAGCAGGCTCCCCGCTGAGCAGAGAGCCGATGTAGGGCTTAATCCCAGGACCCTGGGATCATGACCTGAGCCAAAGGCAGAAGCTTTAACCCACTGAGCCACCCAGGTGTTCCTGCCTCAATGATTCTTAACATTTTGATATTCTTAGACAATCGTTTATATACTTCAATTTAAATAAGATTTTTGGTGCTTTTTTTTTTTGGTTTTTGTTTTTAGTGAAAGGAGATGAAGCTTAACAGGTATAAAAATAAAATTACTTAGTTGGGTGCAAAAGTAATCATGTAATTAATTTGGAGAAGCAAGGAAAGAGTAACTAGTGGGAATGGGTGACATATGCGTGTAAGGAAAAATTGACTACAATCTTCTCTGAAAATATTTTTATGTCTGTATGTGCACACACATGCATAGATGATTTTGTTTTCCTCTGTGGATAAGTATAAGCGTTGTCACCATGCTTTGAAATTTCACAACGATGTGTCTTGGTCTATTACCATCTATTGCATCAAACATTCATTTGTATTCTCTTACTCTGGAAGCACATAGCTTTCATTTCTGGGATATTTTCTTCCATTATGTTTTTACTTTTTCTCTGCTTTCTAATATCTTTCTAAATATTGTAAATAATGCTATGAAGGCCAGCTGAAGGAAGTTTCACAGACTAAGTTTTGGTACACTGGCAACATTAATTTGGATAAATGTTAATTTCTCAAGGTTATAGACTGCATTCAACTTCATTCATGACTTTGTTTTTGGAAAATATGCCATGATATCTTATAGTCATTTCTCAAAATATTAGATCATGTTTTAAAAAAGTAGTAGTCCCATTCTGGTTAAACAAGTTTTGAGTCTATCATCCTGAGTGCAACACCTAAAGACGAACAAATGGATGCAAGTTGATTAGGGAAGTTGCTAAAATGGCAAAAATTTTCAGAATTAGAGTATTTTACAAAGAAATTAAGGAGAAAAGGAAAAGTGGGGAAACAAACAATTTTTACATATTTAAAAATAGAGTTTTCCTGGTGACTTTTCTTGCTTTTCCCCCTACTGTAAATAGTCTGTGCTCTCTTCTTTCTTTTCCCCCTTCTTCTACTTCTTTTTTTCAGCTCTTCTTCCTTTCCCCTTCCCAGCATGTAATTGATTGTTGACTATGCCTGGAAGCATTTCAGGTTTGAGTAGGGAGGGGAGAGGAGCACTACAGACTTAGACCTTGTGATCTTAGAGTTTTTCTGACTTAATGGGAAAAATAGTCATTAATTAGAAAATTGGGCCAAAAATTAGTTATAAACTCCATGTCCTATGAAATACTTCTAAATGACATTTAAGCCAAGTCCCAAAGTCAGTGAAGTAAAAAACATACCTTGAGCACTTATTGCATGCCAGGCACTGTTTTTAGTCACTTAGGATACAGATTTGAATAAAACTTACATGCAGTGTAAATCCTTGTAGGCCATGATAAATTTAGGTTTTATGCTGTTTGCATCAGGAAGCTATTAGAGAATTCTGAGCAGGGGAGAGGCATGAGTTGGTTTATAGTTTTTAATAAGATTGCTTGCCTGTATCTAGAGGATGGATTTTATGGAGGTAAGGCTAAAACAGAGAAAATTTAGCAGACCATTTGAGGAGTGGTGGTAGGTGTAACCTGGATTTTAGGGGTAGACATAATCAGTGATTGAATTTGGTGTGTATCATAAAGGTAAAATTGAGATAGGATAGTCGTATCTATTGGCTAATTGCTAAGATTTTTTTTTCTCCTTGAGCAACTCAGTAGATGGTGCTAATTAGTTATAGGGAAGACTTGGAAAGGATAAGATTGGGCGATAGTGGGAAATCAGTAGCTTTGTTTTGGCCATGGTTAAGTTTGAGTTGCTTATTAGGTATGTAAGACATTGGATATAAATTACTGGAGCTCAGGGGAACAGTTGGGATCATACTGTCAACTGTCAAGATTCCTGACATCTACAGGAAGATAACTGTACTTCTTTTTCTGTGTTCACATAGTATCTTTTCTAGCACAGATACTTTTATCATAGCACTTATTGCCTTGCTCTGATTATTCATATGTCTGGTCCTATGGTCTGAGATTTTGTTGTATTTCTCTAGTCTCAGCCTCTGGTAATAGATTTTTAGATAACAGGTTATAGATATTTAATGTTTGATGAGAGAACCATGTTTATTTCCCCTGTCACCAAATTGTCAGTTTACCTTTCAAGTGTCTGTCAAATCCATTTCTTTCTATCCTCATTTTCTTAGTGCTGATCCTCCACCATCCCTCATTAGGACCTGTGCCACTTCCAGTCAGTGAACGGAAGAAGAATTAGGCACAAACAAGTCAGCTGCAAGAGAAAGGGAGCAGGGGACAATAGTCAAAAGGACTGCTGCCCCGAGCAACTCCACAGTCTCACTTTTATTAGATAGAAACAATAACCAACAGAAGAGTTGATGAAGGTCAAACATTAATCAAATGTCCTGTGGACAAACAAGAAGGAGGGGAAAGTTTATAGTTAACCAAGCACATTCAAAGGACTCATCTAACTAACAACATGTGCTTTTGGGAGGAGGAAGGAGCAACAACGGAAAAGGGAAGCAGGCAGAGTTTCATTCTGCCCTGAGCCAGCTGGGCATTCCCAGCTGTTTGACTTCTGTGAAGTGGGTGGTGTTCTGTCCTGAGTGATCCGGGCATCCCCAGCTGCTCAGCTTCAAGGTCCTATATCATCCTTTCCCCCAAAGACCTGTTGCCAGCATGTGTTTTTCTTAAGGCCGTATCTAAATGTGCTTGGTAACTAGTAAAATCCTCCAGGGGTTATAGTTTAAGTAACACATTGTTCTGAGGGGCAGTTGCATCTCCCCCTTTTTGTTTGTGAAGAAGTAGAAAAGTTGATTTTGCAGTTTCTTGATTCTTCAGTCGGTGGAGGGATTTTCGCGTGCTTCTGAGGACTAAGCATAAAAAGATTATAGCAAGAAGAAGAAGACTTCATCATTCCACCTATAATGCCGAGACCAATTTGTTTGATCCAAGTACAAGGGTTTAAATCAGACAGAATATCATTAATTCTTTGAGTAAAACTCACTCCTGGAACTGATTGTAATGATGAGCAATACTTAGAATAGTATCTTGAAGTTGTTTAATATCTAAAGTTAGATTATCACCATAATGATTAGTAGTATGCCAGCAAATTTTGCTCCAAGATATGTCTAATTCATTATAGGCATGGGGAGTAACACAGAAAGAAGAAACATTCCAGTCACATAAAAATATGAAGTCTAAGTTTTATATTTTGAAGATCATCTATATATATCGTGGCTGTTTCTAAATCAGAGATACTTTCATCTAATTTTTGATCTATGATCATTTGTTGATTCCAAGCTTTGCTAGCATTCTTGTGCCACTTCTGTACAAATTGTGTAGTTTGTACAGTTTGATGCAAGGCTATTCCTGCAGTGGTAGCTGTAGCAGTAATGGCTATAATTCCTAAAATAGCGGTTATAAGCAACCCAAGAAATCTTTTTGTTCTATGGACCCAGTCCTTCAAAACTGTTAAAAGCATATATGTATATCTGGAGAGCTTTCCCAAACACGGTGGTGTTTCACCGGTAACCAGATGCCTATTCTTCTTCTAGCTATGAGAATGATAGAATTGTCTGTATAAACATTCTCATCTACACAGGTGAACATTTTACAGTTGAGACAGCTTATTTCTCTATTGCTATGATCAAAAGTCATTTTTCCAATTACAATCACTAACACAAGCTTTTACCCATTCTTCATCCACAAAGAAAAAAGAAAAGGCATAGTCATTAGACTGATGAATCTAAGAGCCCTTCCCAACTCTTATGTGATTTAAAGCGACAGTGACCTTCCATAAATTCTTTTGTCTTTTATGATAATTAACAAAAGGAGTTGGCATAGAAAGTCCTTGCCCAAGCCAGACCAGAGGTACATCTCCTGAGGTTAAGGTTGCGGTAAAATGGGATCATCAAAAACTTGCCATTTTAAATTTCGATGAGAGGAGCAGGGTCCCCCAGTGCAACTGGTGACTGCCATCTCCTTAGGGGACCAGTCCCATACAAATACATAGGAATCATTAATAACAATACTGGGGTGAGAAGCTCGACAATCCTCCCATAAAGGGCGAATTCCCTCATCAGACCATATTTGCTAGTTTGCATTTGAGAATAGGGGGTGCTGCTGTGCTATAGCTAGGACCCTGATATTCCTTGGCAAGGATTCCTTTAGTGGAGAGTAAATGTAACTGAGCTTTAGTCAGCTAATTATTAGTAGGAACGTCCACCAACCATTTCTGATCATCAGGGATAAGACAACTGGAATGATTGCCGACACATATTGGTCTATTTTAATATCCAAAGGTAAGATTAGTATTTGTGCCCTCCTCTAAGGGCAATAGTGTTAATCTAGGATCCAAAATTCCAGGTACCCATTTTGAGGCATTCAAATAAATTGGTATTGTATCTTCTCCCCACTCCACTGGATGAAGCAGAGGAGGACTGGGTATATAAGTCCAATAAGTAAAGTAATGTATTTGCGCATAACATCCAGAAGACTTATGACTACAGTGATGAAGGTCATTGTATTACATTAGATGTAGAAACAGTAGTAGTTTTGATATGCTGAAAAACATATACTGTATACAAAGAATCAGATAACAGATTAAATGTGTAAGAAATGTCTTGAAACAATGCAATAACTGCCATTAATCCTGATTTTTGTGCTGAAGAGACCTGATAGTAGATATGACCTTCAAAGTTGGACCATAATAACAAGCTTTACCTTTGACAGAGCCATTAGAAAAGTAAGTAGGGGGGGCGCCTGAGTGGCTCAGTGGGTTAAAGCCTCTGCCTTCGGCTCAGGTCATGATCCTAGTGTCCTGGGATCAAGCCCCGTGTTGGGCGCTCTGCTCAGCAGGGAGCCTGTTTCCCTTCCTCTCTCTGGCTGCCTCTCTGCCTACCTGTGATATGTCTGTCAAATAAATAAATAAGATCTTAAAAAAAAAGTAAGTAGGGGCATCTGTTACTGGATTTTTAGAAGTAATTTTGGGAAGGACAAAAGCAGTATGTTTTAAAAAGAAACAAGAGGTAAAGAGGGATAACAAGAAGAGGTGTTTCCAGTAAAGCCACTAAGGGCAATTTGCCAATTTAAATTATTTTGGAATGCTGTTTCAATTTGTGTCTTATTTAAAGACAGAACAATAACCTGTGGGGGAAAAATTTCTTTTTCTTCCTAATTGAATAATACTGCCAATATGGTCTATATAGGTAGTGAGTGGTTTTTTTTATTTTTTATTTTTATTTGTTTATTTATAGCATAAATAAACATGTTCATTGTTTTGGCATCACACCCAGTGCTCCATGCAGTACGTGCCCTCCCTATTACCCACCACCTGGTTCCTCAACCTCCCCCCTCCCCACCCCCCCCCCGCCGCCCCTTCATAACCCTCTGGTTGTTTTTCAGAGTCCATAGTCTCTCATGGTTCATCTCCCCTTCCAGTTTCCCTCAACTCCTTCTCCTCTCCATCTCCCCATGTCCTCCATGTTATTTGTTATGCTCCACAAATAAGTGAGACCATATGATACTTGACTCTCTCTGCTTGACTTATTTTGCTCAGCATAATTTCTTCCAGTCCCGTCCATGTTGCTACAAAAGTTGGGTATTCGTCCTTTCTGATGGAGGCATAATACTCCATTGTGTATATGGACCACATCTTCCTTATCCATTCATCCGTTGAAGGGCATCTTGGTTCTTTCCACAGTTTGGCGACCGTAGCCATTGCTGCAATAAACATTGGGGTACAAATGACCCTTCTTTTCACTACATCTGTATCTTTGGGGTAAATACCCAGCAGTGCAATTGCAGGGTCATAGGGAAGCTCTATTTTTAATTTCTTCAGGAATCTCCACACTGTTCTCCAAAGTGGCTGCACTAACTTGCATTCCCACCAACAGTGTAAGAGGGTTCCCCTTTCTCCACATCCTCTCCAGCACACGTTGTTTCCTGTCTTGCTAATTTTGGCCATTCTAACTGGTGTCAGGTGGTATCTCAATGTTGTTTTAATTTGAATCTCCCTGATGGCTAGTGACGATGAACATTTTTCATGCGTCTGATAGCCATTTGTATGTCTTCATTGGAGAAGTGTCTGTTCATATCTTCTGCCCATTTTTTGATATGATTATCTGTTTTGTGTGTGTTGAGTTTGAGAAGTTCTTTATAGATCCTGGATATCAACCTTTTGTCTGTACTGTCATTTGCAAATATCTTCTCCCATTCCGTGGGTTGCCTCTTTGTTTTGTTGACTGTTTCCTTTGCTGTGCAGAAGCTTTTGATCTTGATGAAGTCCCAAAAGTTCATTGTTGCTTTTGTTTCCTTGGCCTTTGGAGACATATCTTGAAAGAAGTTGCTGTGGTTGATATCGAAGAGGTTACTGCCTATGTTCTCCTCTAGGATTCTGATAGATTCCTGTCTCACGTTGAGGTCTTTTATCCATTTCGAGTTTATCTTTGTGTACGGTGTGAGAGAATGGTCGAGTTTCATTCTTCTACATATCGCTGTCCAGTTTTCCCAGCACCATTTATTGAAGAGACTGTCTTTTTTTCCATTGAATATTTTTTCCTGTTTTGTCGAAGATTATTTGACCATAGAGTTGAGGGTCCATATCTGGGCTCTCCACTCTGTTCCACTGGTCTAAGTGTCTGTTTTTATGCCAGTACCACGCTGTCTTGGTGATCACAGCTTTGTAGTAGAGCTTGAAATCGGGTAACGTGATGCCACCAGTTTTGTTTTTGTTTTTCAACATTTCCTTAGCAATTCGGGGTCTCTTCTGATTCCATACAAATTTTAGGATTATTTGCTCCAGCTCTTTGAAAAATATCGGTGGAATTTTGATGGGAATGGCATTAAAAGTATAGATTGCTCTAGGCAGTATAGACATTTTAACAATGTTTATTCTTCCAATCCAAGAGCATGGAACAGTCTTCCATCTTTTTGTGTCTTCTTCAATTTCTTTCATGAGTGTTCTGTAGTTCCTCGAGTACAGGTCCTTTACTTCTTTGGTTAGGTTTATGCCCAGGTATCTTAGGGTTCTTGGTGCTATAGTAAATGGAATCGATTCTCTAATTTCTCTTTCTGTATTTTCATTGTTAGTGTATAAGAAAGCCAGTGATTTCTGTACATTGACTTTGTATCCTGCCATGTTACTGAATTGCTATATGAGTTCTAGTAGTTTGGGGGTGGAGTCTTTGGGGTTTTTCATATAAAGAATCATGTCATCTGGGAAGAGAGAGAGTTTGACTTCTTCCTTGCCAATTTGGATACCTTTTATTTCTCTTTGTTGTCTGATTGCCGTTGCTAGAACTTCTAATACTATGTTGAACAAGAGTGGTGAGAGTGGGCATCCTTGTTGTGTTCCCGATCTCAACGGGAAGGCTGCAAGCTTTTTCCCATTGAGGATGATATTTGCTGTGGGTCTTTCATAGATCAATTTCATGAATTTCAGGAATGTTCCCTCTATCCCTATACTTTGAAGCGTTTTCATCAGGAACGGATGCTGGATTTTGTCAAATGCTTTTTCTGCATCAATTGAGAGGACCATGTGGTTCTTCTCTCTTCTCTTGGTAGTGAGTGTTTTAACAGTATTATTTGGGAGAAAAATCCATTCTACAATTAATTTTTCCTGAATAATTAACCCAGTGGGTGTATGTGGGGTATGAAAAATAAGAAGATCTAACGGTATCTCAGGTTGGACTCTATCCGTTTGCATTGAATGAATCTGGCTTTCAACAAATTGTAATTCTCTTAAGGCCTCTTTTTAAAAAAAATATTTTATTTATTTGACAGAGAGAAGTCACAACTAGGCAGAGAGGCAGGCAGAGAGAGAGGGGGAAGCAGGCTCCCTGCTGAGCAGAGAGCCCGATGCGGGGCTTGATCCCAGGACCCTGGGACCATGACCATAGCCAAAGGCAGAGGCTTTAACCCACTGAGCCACCCAGGCACCCCTAAGGCCTCTTTTGATAGGGCCCTGGGGCTGTTTAAATTAGGATCTCCCTTTAAAGAGGCAAATAGATGCTGTAAAGCATATGTGGGAATTCCAATTTTCAGTCTTATCCAATTAATGTCTCCCAATAATTTTTACAAATCATTCAAGGTGGTAATTTTATCTCTATGGATTTGAACTTTTTGGGGTTTAACTGAGGTCCTGTCCATAATAAACCCTAAATATGAGAAAGGTGTGGTAACTTGTATTTTTTTCTGGAACTATAATTAGTTTGTATTTTTCAAATTGCAACTGAAGCATTCTGAATGCATCCTGCAATTGCACGTTGTCAGAGGCTGCACATAATAGATCATCCATATAGTGGATAAAGTAAATCTATGGAAATTGATTTCTAATTGGCTGTATAACTTTTGCCACATACTCCTGACAGATAGTGGGGCTATTCAACATTCCTTGTGGAAGAAATTTCCATTGATATCGTTTGGCTGGTTTTTAAATTTACACTGGCAATAGTGAAAGCAAAACAAGGACAGTCTTCTTAGCAAGTGGTATAGTATAAAAGCAGTCCTTTAAATCTATGATAATTATTGGCCATTCGCATGGGTCCAGATTAGGCAAAGGCAATTCAGGTTGGAGAGACCCCATGAGTTGGATAGCAGAATTAATCACACACAGGTCTGTTAAAAGTCTCCATTTTCCTGATTTTTTCTTAATAACAAAAACTGGTGAATTCCAAGGACTGTGAGATTCTTCAATATGTCCTTTTTCTATCTGTTCCTCTACTAAGGTTTGCAAAGTAAGCAATTTTTCTTGTGTTAAGGGCCACTGCTCCACCCAAATGGGTTTGTCATTCTTCCAGTTTAACTTAATGGGTTCAGGAGCAGTGGCCCTCCATGAAAAATCTGGGACTCCTCCTTAGGGCTAGGTATAACCAGAGAGGCTTCCCATTGACTCAGTTAATCTTGCCCTCAAAGGTTAATGGGTAAGTCTTCAATATATGGCTCTAGATAACCCTTTTGACCCTCAGGTTCTTCACAGAAAACAATATTGGAGCTTTGATGTACATTGCCAGCCTGTCCTAATCCAGTATTAGTAACAGAAGAGGGATTACATGGCCATTTTTTAGGCCAATGTAATGAGCTTATAATAGAGACATCAGCTCCAGTATCAATTAAACCTGAAAGTTCCTTTCCTTGTATTTTAAGATGCCAAATTGGTCTATCTTGATAAATTTTCTCAGTTAAATATGCTCCAGTTTTTCCAGTACTTCCAAACCCATTGGAGTTTCTTTGTTTATTTTTAGATTGACCCTGGAGATAGGGTAAAAGTAGCAACTAGGTTTGTCTCCCTCCCAATTCCATCTTGTTTCATTTATTCTTCTCCTATCCCCCTAACCCCCCATGTTGCATCTCCACGTCCTCATATCAGGGAGATCATATGAGAGTTGTCTTTCTCCGATTGACTTATTTCACTAAGCATGATACCCTCTAGTTCCATCCACGTCATCGCAAATGGCAAGCTTTCATTTCTTTTGATGGCTGCATAGTATTCCATTGTGTATATATACCACATCTTCTTTATCCATTCATCTGTTGATGGACATCTAGGTTCTTTCCATAGTTTGGCTATTGTAGACATTGCTACTATAAACATTCAGGTGCACGTGCCCCTTCGGATAACTACGATGGAGAGGAGAAGGAAGTTGAGGGAAATTGGAAGAGGAGGCGAGCCATAAGAGACTATGGGCTCTGAAAAACAACCTGAGGGTTTTGAAGGGGCGGGGGTGGGAGGTTGGGGGAACCAGGTGGTGGGTAGTAGGGAGGGCACGTATTGCATGGAGCATTGGGTGTTGTGCAAAAACAATGAATACTGTTTTGCTGAAAAAAATAAATAAGTAGATTAAAATTAAAAAAAAATAAATGATTGGGGGCACCTGGGTGGCTCAGTGCGTTAATCCTCTGCCTTCAGCTCAGGTCATGATCCCAGGGTGCTGGGATCGAGCCCCATATGTGCCCCCTGCTCAGCAGGGAGCCTGCTTCCCCCCTCCCCAGCCCCGCCTGCTTCTCTGCTTACTCGTGATCGCTATCTGCCAATAAATAAATAAAAAATCTTAAAAAAAAAGTAGCAACTAGGCAAAGCAGCCTCCTTTTTGAAAATGGTATGGAGCCACGGTAGTTATCATCACTGAAATTTCACCAGTATAATCTGAAATCAATGACGCCAGTGTGAATTAGTACTCCCTTTGATGTAAGGCTAGATCTCCCCAAAAGTAACCCAGTGGCCCCCTTTGGTAGAGGACAATAAATATTAGTTGGAATTTTAATGGGAATCTTGGAAGGCATTAAAACATAATCTCTAGGAATGGGGATATCTAATCCAGCACTACTGGGTGTGGCATGTACTAAACTCAAAATGGGACATTTGTCCAAAAGCTGGGTGTTATGGGATAATTGACCCCCTTGTTTTTCAGAGCTGAGGGCTTGCCCCAAAATAAGTTTCCCTGAAGGGGGAATCCATCCTTGCTAACTTTGGAATGACATTGACTTGCCCAATGATTTCCCTTTTTACATTTGGGACAGAGATCAGGTGTTTTATTTTTTACATTTTGCAGAGGGAATTTTCCTGTTTGCCTACATTGAGCTTTAGTATGCCCTGTTTGCCCACAGTTGAAACATTGTCCTTTAAATTTTCCTGTGGTCAGAGCAGCCATTGCTTGAGCTAAAAAATCAGCCTTATAGGTCTCTGTTCCTACTCCTTGGCATAGCTTTATATAATCTTTCAATGTTTCCTTGCCTTTAAAGGAGAATGTTGGCATTCTCATAAGCCAACAGCTGCAAAATGGTATCCACAGCCTCAAGATTATTTATCTGTCTTTGACAGCCTCTTGTAATCTTGCAATAAATCAGTACAGGGTTCGTTTGGACCTTATATCACTTTTTGAAAAGAAGAGCACTTCTCTCCTTGGGATTCTATTCTCTCTCAGGCTCTCAAACAGCAACACCAGAGCTGCTCAACAGCTTGATCATTCATTAGTACCTGGTCCTGCACTTGGGCCCATGGCCCAAGACCCATGAGCTGTTCATGGAAATAGGAACATTATGAGCTCTGTTATGGGCAGCTGCTGTTTCTGCATGATCTTGCCACCATGTTTTAAATTGTAAGAACTCACTTGGAGATAGAACTGTTTTTTGCTAGCAATGACCAATCAGTCGGAATAAATCGATTGCCTTCTGTGATGCCTTGAATGATTCCCGTTGTAACTGGAGAATTAACTCCATAGTTTTGTACTGCTTGTTTTAGTTCCTTCAATAATTTGAAGGGAAATGGCTCATGCTTGGCCTCATAGACACCATTGTTAGGATCATGTCCTGGAAGGACATATTCTGTAATAATTGGGAAATCAAAATGCAAGGCATCTAGGTCTCCCACTCGCTGTGCTTCAAGGAGGCCTTTTTGAATGGCTGATGGCATGTATTTTTCATCTTTTTCATTAAATGGTGCCTTCTTATAGAGTGGTGGAGCTGATGGCGACAGTGCCATGGGCACCTTTTGTTCTGTTATTGGAGGAAGAGGAGGAGACTCCTTTTATATATTCCTTTCTGATGGCCTTAGTAATTTCTTTCTCCTTCTGAATGGCATGTTCAGGTTCCTCTTTTTTAGTTTCTCCTGCACATTCATTATCGCTCTCTGAATCAGGTGTTTGTAAAGGCGAATGAGGGTCCAAGTAGGCCATATAGTAATTGGAATTGGTTTTCTTAGTATACAAAAGTTTTAACTCATGACCTACTTTTTCCCATGTTTGTAAATTTAAAGTCCCTAATGTAGGGAACCGGGAGCAATGTTCTTTAATTACCTTTAAAAGCCGCATAAATTGGCCCTCGCTGACTTTCACTCCTCCCACCTTTAGGAGCTGTCTCAATAAAAAAACATAAGGGCGTTAATTGTTTATGCTCTCCAGATTACCCATACCCTGTGAAAACTACCCATAACTCACCAGTGGGGAAAAGGCACGGCTGTGCAAAACTCACATTGGGGCTTCTTCTCCTGTTTTGTTTCTGGTCCCTATTCGGATGGCACTTGCCACTTCTAGTGGGCGAATGGGAGAGGAATTAGGCACAAACAAGTCAGCTTCAAGAGAAAGGGAGCAGGGACAACAGTCAAAAAGACTGCTGCCCCGAGCAACTCCACAGTCTCATTTTATTAGATAGAAACAATAACCAACAGAAGAGTTGATGAAGGTCAAACATTGATCACATGTCTTGTGGACAAACAAGAAGGAAGGTAAAGTTTTATAGTTAACGAAGCACATTCAAAGGACTTATCTAACTAACAACAGGCACTTTTGGGAGGAGGAAGGAGTGACAACGGAAAAGGGAAACAGGTGGTATTTCATTCCCCCTGAGTGAGCCGGGCATCCCCAGCTGCTGAGCTTCAGGGTCATATATCATCCTTTCCCCCAAAGACCTGTTGCCAGCATGTGTTTTTCTCAAGGCTGTATCTAAATGTGCTTGGTAACTAGTAAAATCCTCCAGGGGTTATAGTTTAAGTAACACATTGTTCTGAGGGGCAGTTGCAGATCTGGGCCTTTAAATGGATTTTTTCAAGGAATGGAATTCTAAACTGTCAATGTTAAGCCCTAATTATATGAAGATACCCATTAGGGATTGGGTTCAGTAGCATTAATAAGAGATCTGACTTTAATGGCTCAAATATATTCTTTTTCTCACACAATGATTATGTGAGAGGTAGGTGGTTTCTGGAATTAATGTTTTGATTGTATCAGAGTCAAGGTGTCTGAGGTTTTCTTGGCCTTTGCCTCATGGGGGAAGAGAATGATGATGAATTTAAACAGAACAGTGAAATTTAAGTAGGACATAATATATGATGTGAAATTATTCAAGTGTAGGACAACCTAATTTGTTTAAATTTAATAAGTTAATGATAATTAAAGATAAGAAGGTGAGTATAAAAGCAAAAGAGCATAAAGAAGAATTTCACCAGGGTAAAGGAGTATGACTGGACCGTACTCAAAAGACCTGCTAGGAGCAGAAAGGGTAGCTAAACCTGGGAGAAATTATGGAGTCAGTAGATAACTGGTTTGAAAGTGAGTATAAAGAGGGAAAAGAGGTTATTAAGGAGACAGATGACTGCCTTCAAGCTTCTAGGGTTCTATAAAAAAAGCTTTAATAACCCTTTTTTTTTTTTTAAGGTACAACAGGGAAGAAAGTGGCACTTCCATTTACAAAAGCTGAGTTTACTTCTCCTCCTTTAAGACTGGACTCCTACCAAACAGCTTAGTTAGACAATTATAACTCCACTTATTGAAGGCATTGGTATTCATGTTGTATTAGTGCTATAAAGTATAAAAACACTAAATATTTTGGCAAAAATTAGAACATTCCATGTTGTTTTAGTACAAAAATGAATTCTCCATGAAAAACTTTTCTGAGTGCCTTTCCATTAAAAAAAATCTAGGTAAACAAATGAAACATGGTATACGGTTACATGTATATAAAAAAGACAATCTTACACTTAAGAGGGGTGGTGATAACAGTGGCCTTGTTGTTTTTTGTTCTTATTATTAATCTTACATAAAGAATTATTGGACTTTCTAAGTCTGGATCTATTGGCCTAAATGTGTTTTACTAATTATAGTAAAAGAGGCTGTAGAAATTTCAGCCTGGACAATCTTTTAGATTAAAACCGTTTTCTTTTCTTTCTTTGGTTTGTTTTGATAATACCTAAGTATTCTAAGAGGCAGATGTGCTGGCAAATGGTTAGCCTGTTATCAGAAAGTGGTAAAGGAAAATGGTAAAGGATAAGCGAAACCCAGGGATATTAGTAGTTTAAGTCTGAGCTAGATAAGGATGACTTAAATCAGTTATTTCTGGGCCTGAAATAAGTCAGTAACCCAACTATTACTAGTTGTTAACCAAATCATTTACTTTTGTGTTACTTGATTAAATTTATTTTGCATTAAATTTATTTACATTAAATTTATTTTTCCTGGGTTTGTTATTCTGCAATTTTGAATTGCTATAAGAGATTATATTTCATAATATACAAATGCAGTAAGAGACAATATGGGAACATGTGTTTTAGCCCTAAGATAAAGATTCTTGAAACTTTCAGACAAAATTAAATGTCACAAAGCTGCTTGGATTTTGACTGTTCTTCTCATCCTAACAATTATTAGTCATGGACATTTCCAACTATTATTTAAACTGAATGAAATCTCATAAAATGTTTGGCTAAGAAGTTATGAAAGCTGAGGAATACTGATCCTTTTAATACGTAGTCTTCTTCTTGTTTTTTTTTTTTTTTCATATTTTAAGAGGTCATTTTCATTCATTGAGTTTATCGTGTTCTGCAGTATAGACTGATGTGAAGAGCTTTGACTCTGGAGCCAGACTTCTGGGGTTTGAATTCAGGCTTTATTACTTACTAGCTGTGTGTCCTTGAGCACATCCCCTTATCTTGTTCTTTCATTTCCTAATCTGTAAAATGTAGTAATAATAATTCATGTGAAATGCTTTAGAAGATTATCACATACATAGGTAATATTCTACAGATGTTTGCTAATTAAACTACTTAAAAATCAGAAGGAGGTTTTCTGTTATTTTGCCTGCCTCCTCCTATAAACACACACACACACACACACACACACACACACACCCTGGGCAAGATTATATAGGGCATCGTACCATTATAAAGGCTTTGGCTTTTCCTGTAAGTGAAATAAGTGGGGTGTCACTGTCAGAGTTTATGCAGAGGAATAAAATAATCTACTGTAAACTTTTAAAGTCTTTTAAAAAAGATTTTATTTATTTATTTGACAGATCAGAAGTAGGCAGAGAGGCAGACAGAGAGAGGGGGAAGCAGGCTCCCCGCTGAGCAGAGAGCCTGATGCAAGGCTCAATTCCAGTACCCTGAGACCATGACCTGAGCCTGAGAGGCTCAATTCCAGGACCCTGAGACTATGATCTGAGCCAAAGGCAGAGGCTTAATCCCCCGAGCCACCCAGGTGCCCCAATTTTTAAAGTCTTAATTGCTTTATTAAGATTAGACTACAGAGAGATTAGGGACAGAAACCGTGAGGCCAGTTAGATAGTTGTAACAGTTATCTAGGCAAGAGATCACTTGGACCATAGTGGTTGTGGTGCAGATGGTGAGGATCTTTTATATCTGAGATGGAAGAGACTGCAGGAGGAGTACTTTTTGGATGGAGAAGATCAAGAGTTTAGTTTAGGACATAATAAAATTGAGATGTTTATTAGACCTGGAAGTAGAACATTTGGATATATGGATCTGGAGTAGAGGGGAAAGGTATGGACTGGGGATAGAAATTTAGGAGAGATCAGTGTTTAAGTAGTATTTAAATGAAGTTGTGAAACTGAGATTGTAAAAGAGGTAAGTATTGATAAAAAATGGTAAGAGGAGCAGAGCCTCAGGGTACTTCCTTCCAGGTCAGAAAAATAAGGGTGAAGGAGGAAGAGGAGATCCATATGACTACTGGCATAGGGAGAACACCCAATGTGTCTTGAAAAAGATGCGTTTTGAAATAGAGGAAAACAAACTACCAAATAATACTGATTGGCCAAGAAGGGTACTGACAATGACTTTTGGAGTTTATTTATTTATTTTTAAGGTTTCATTTAAATGATTTCTACACCCAACATGGTGCTTAAACTTAAAACCCCAAGATCAAGAGTCATTTGCTCCACCGACTGAGTCAGCCAGGTGCCCCAACTTTTGATGGTTCTGACCAGGATCATTTTTAGTGGTATAAGCAGAAGTTTGAAAAAGACTTTATTGGGGATGGATTCAAGAAAGAATGGGAGAAGAGGAATTATAATGAGAAAATATGGGCAACTTTTTTGAGGATTATTTTTCTTTTGAGGGGGCAGAGAAATAGAACAATTATCTGAAGGGAAATGTGGGGTCAGGAGAATGTTTTTTCTAAAATGATAGAAATTACAGCTTGTTTGTATACTTAGGAGAATGAGTTAGTTACTAGAGGGGATATTGATGATACAAGAAGCAAGAAGGGACAGTTGTGAGAGCAAGGTCCTTAAGAAAGTCAGAGGGACAGGATGTAATATGCAGGGGAATTAGCCTTTAAAAAGGAGATGGACAGTTCACTGATGGTAATAGGAGAGAAGGCAGGACACACAGTGAAGGAGGGGTGGGTAAGATAATATGGATGAGAGCAACTGAAGCCCTCTTCTGGTGGCTTCATCCATTACAGTTAGCTCTTTTATCTTATTATTCTCTAATCTGAGAGGATTTCTCAGACATTCTTTGTATTGTTAACTCTGAATTTTGTTGAGTACAAAATTCCCTGAGTCTGAGTTTGCCTGATGTTTCCTCTTTATTGGATTCAGGTTTTGCCTTTTTAGTCAGGAACCTACATAAGTGATGCTGTGTCTTCAGTGCATTCCCCTGGAGGTACATGGTGAGATTTTGCCCCATTATTAGGAATGGTAACTTTAATCATTTAGTTGTGGTGGTGGTCTTTTGGTTTCTGCACTGCAAAGTTACTATTTTTACTCCTTGTATTTAATAAATAGTCTGTGAAGAAACTGTAAATATCATTTCTCTTTCAACTTCTCAGGAATTATAGTATCCATTGATGATTTTTGCTTTCTCCTCTCACTGCTATAATGGCTGTAAAATAGTGATTATCTAACTCTGTTATTTTTCTAACATTAATTAGTTGGCATTATGTGGAGGCAGAGAAAATTAAGGCCATCCCACCTCAGGTTTAGCCTTAGCATAAGTACAGCCATCTTAGCTCCAGCAGCCATCTCAGACCCCTGTGCCCAAGGGCTGAACTTTCCCCACTTTACTTTAGTTCTAAGGACCCCCACCCTGCTTTAGTAACAAGAACCCCCACCCTGCTTTAGTAACAGGAAGCCCCACCCTGCTTTAGTAATAGGAACCCATAAATACCCCTGCCTTAACTAAGCTCGGGGTCCAAGTCCCTACTTGGCTGTGTCAGTTATACTTAGGCCCAAGCTTAAGCTTGTTAAATAAACCCTCATGTCATTGCATCAGTGTTGGCTCCTTGGTGGTCTCTCGGACCAAAAACTCAGGTACAACAATTATCCTTTAAAAATGAGCTTTCTCACCTCCTCTACTTATTTATTTATTATCAACTAGACTCATCAATTTTTATTTTATGTGTGAGAAAGTGCGTTTGTTGCTTATAAATATGGTTTCTTTATATATGTAGTGTATAAACTGTATATATGACTTATATATACTGTAATTCATACTGATGTTCAAATTGTTCCTGACTTGCTCTGTGGCAGCCTTTTCAGAGTGGTTCCTGTGACCTTTTGATTTTTCCCCTCCATTTTTTTTGAGGATATTTTTACTTTCTAGCTTTACCAGATGTTCCAGACTAATCTTGTACTTTTTCTATCCTTCCCAGGCAGCAACCATTTATTGAAATCATCTTGATGCCTTTTAGTGGGAAATGATGATTTGAAACCAGATCTTGGCACCAATTATGCCCGTTGCTGTAGGAGTATCACTGTTTCTGTTTTTTGTTGTTGTTGTTGTTTTGTTTCCTGTTTTTTTTTCAGCACCCAGAGCTGGGAGAAAACAAGCAATTTGAATATCCATATTCATCAGGCATATTCGTCTGAAATTCTTCTTTTTGGTGGAGTCTTTGCCTGGTTTGGGGATCAGGGTAATGCTGGCTTCATAAAAAGAGTCTGGAAGTTTTCCTTCTGCTTCAATTTTTTGCAACAGCTTCAGGAGAATAGGTGTTATTTCTTCTTTGAAAGTTTGGTAGATTTCCCCAGGGAATCCATCAGGTCCTGGGCTCTTGTTTTTTGGGAGGATTTTGATCATTGCTTCAATCTCATTACTAGATATCAGTCTATTCAGGTTGTCAATTTCTTCCTGGTTCAATTTTGGGAGTTTATAGTTTTCCAGAAATGCACCCATTTCATCTAGTTTGCTTAGCTTATTGGCATATAACCGTTGGTAATAATTTCTGATGATTGTTTCTATTTCCTTGGTGTTAGTTGTGATCTCTCCCTTTTCATTCATAATTTTATTAATTTGGGCTTTCTCTCCTTTCTTTTGGATTAGTGTGGTCAATAGTTTATCGATCTTATTGATTCTTTCAATAGTTTCATTGATACATTCTACTGTATCTCTGGTTTCTACCTCTTTGATCTCTGCTCTAATGTTGATTATTTCCCTTCTTGTGTGTGGAGTTAGTTTGATTTGTTGTTGATTCTCCAGTTCTTTAAGGTGTAGAGACAGCTGGTGTATTCTGGATTTTTCAATTTTTTTGAGGGAGGCTTGGATGGCTATGAATTTCCCCCTTAGAACCACCTTTGCTGTATCCCATAGGTTTTGGGCTGAAGTGTCTTCATTCTCATTGGTTTCCATGAATTGTTTAAGTTCTTCTTTGATCTCCTGGTTGATCCAAGCATTCTTAAGCAAGGTGGTCTTTAGCTTCCAGGTGTTTGAGTTCCTTCCGAACTTTTCCTTGTGATTGAGCTCCAGTTTCAAAGCATTGTGATCGGAGAATATGCAGGGAATAATGTCAGTCTTTTGGTATCAGTTGAGTCCTGATTTATGACCCAGTATGTGTTCTATTCTGGAGAAGGTTCCATGTGCACTTGAGAAGAATTCTGTTGTTTTAGGGTGGAATGTTCTGTATATATCTATGAGGTCCATCTGGTCTAATGTGTCATTCAATGCTCTTGTTTCTTTATTGATTTTCTGCTTCAATGATCTATTACTGAGAGAGGCGTGTTAAGATCTCCTACTATTAATGTATTCATATCAATATGACTCTTTATTTTGATTAATAGTTTTCTTATGTAATTGGCTGCTCCCATAAAGGGGGTGTAGATATTTACAATTATTAGATCATCTTGGTGGATAGTCCCTTTAAGAATTATGTAGTGTCCAGGGGCGCCTGGGTGTCTCAGTGGGTTAAGCCTCTGCCTTCAGCTCAGGTCAAGATCTCAGGGTCCTGGGATCGAGCCCCGCATCAGGCTCTCTGCTCAGTGGGAAGCCTGCTTTCCCCCCTCTCTGTCTGCCCCTCTGCCTACTTGTGATCCCTCTCTGTCAAATTAAAAAAAAAATTATGTAGTGTCCAGGGGCGCCTGGGTGTCTCAGTGGGTTAAAGACTCTGTCTTTGGCTCGGGTCATGATCCCAGGGTCCTGGGATCGAGCCCCGCATCGGGCTCTCTACTCCGCGGGGAGCCTGCTTCCTCCTCTCTCTCTGCCTGCCTCTCTGCCTACTTGTGATCTCTGTCTGTCAAATAAATAAAAATCTAAAAAAAAAAAAAGAATTATGTAGTGTCCTTCTGTATCTCTGACTACAGTCTTTAGTTTAAAATCTAATTTATCTGCTATGGAATTGCTATTGCAGCCTTCTTTTGAGGCCCATTGGCATGAAAGATGCTTCTCCATCCCTTCTCTTTCAGTCTGGGTGTATCCTTAGGTTCAAAATGGGTCTCTTGTAGACAACATATGGATGGGTCCTGTCATTTTATCCAATCTGCAACCCTGTGTCGTTTTATGGGCACATTTAGGCCATTCACATTGAGAGTGATTACTGATACATACGTTTTTATTGACATCATGTTACCTTTGAAGTCTTTCTTTCTGTAGATTGTCTCTATATTTCTGTTCAATGATATTTTTAGGATTTTTCCTCTTTTATAGAACCCCCTTTAATATTTCCTGAAGTGTCGACTTGGTGGTTGCATAGTCTTTTAAGCCTTGCTGGTCTTGGAAACTCTTTATCTCTTCATCCATTTTGAATGTCAGTCTTGCTGGATAAAGTATTCTTGGCTGCATGTTCTTCTCATTTAGTGCCCTGAATATATCTTGCCAGCCCTTTCTGGCTTGCCAGGTCTCTGTGGACAGATCTGACATTATTCTGATGGGCTTTCCTCTGTATGTAAGGAGCTTCTTTGGGGGCTTTCAAGAGGGTCTGCCTACAATTATAATTCTTCATTCTTACTATTAGGTGTCTCAAGGACTTTTGAGAATCTATGATCTTTGGGCAAGACCATTCTGCATCTAGCACATGAACGCTGGTTCCATTTGCGAGACTGGGAAAATTTTCATGGACAACTTGTTCCACTATATCTTCTAGACTTCTTTCTTTCTTCTCCCCTTCTGGGATTCCAATAAATCTGACGTTGGAATGTTTCATGGCATCATTTATTTCCCTGATTCTGTTTTTGTGGCTTCTAAGCTGTTTGTTCCAGGCTTCCTCCTGATCCGTTCTCTCTATCTGTTTGTCCTCCAGATCACTATTTCTATCTTCTGTCTCAGTTACCCTAGCTTTTAGAGAATTTAGATTCGATTGGAACTCATTGAGAGCATTGTGAACATCATCCCTGGTGGCTTTCAGTTCTGCCCTAATCAATTCCGTTTGGCCATCCATGGCTTTCTCCAACCTAGCTATTGCCTGGATAATTGTTAGCCTGATAATTGTTAGTTCCTTTTCTGATATATTGTCTATGTTGATAGCCATTAGCTCTGTTGCAGAAAACCCATCCTCTGTATTTTTCTTCTGTTGGGCATTTCTCCTCCTAGTCATTTTGGTGAGAGATGGCTGAATGAATGTAGCTGGACATATCGACTGTGGTGCAGTCAAGGTGCACCCTGGAATGCTTCTGAGCAATCAGGATTCCTCACCCAAATGAGAGAAAAAAGAAAAGAAAAAGAAAAAAAAAAGAGAGAGAGAGAGAGAGGAACAAAAGGGAAGATAAAAGAGAAGGCTCAGCTCAAATGGGTCCCAAGGTAAGATTTATGAAGTATACAAACAAAAACAAACAAAAAGACTGATAAAAGTATATGACAAGAGAAAAAAAATATATAAAAGCAAATAAAGGAAGAACCTCGTCAAAAAGAACCCCAAGTATAAGATTTATATACTATCAGGATAAACACAAATACGGAGAAACATAGCGGAAGAAAAAGATGGGAGAGTGGTTATAAATTCTCAGTGTGGGCGAGGAAGGTTATTTTGATTCTTCCTGGATGTATCTTGATATCTTTGTTAAAGGACTCAAATTTCCCAAGATAAAGGGGGATTAAAAATTGGTTTACCTATAGGGGTAGCATTGATTGGGGAAAAGGGATTACCTTGAAGTTTAACTCTATATGAATATTAAAAATAAAAATAAAAAAAGAATAAACTGAACTAAACTAAAATTAAAAAAAAATTAAAAAATAGAAAAGCAAAAGAAAAATATGGGTCTATGTATCAAAAAGTTCAGGTTAGAAGGTTATTATGGAATTTGATGTACTGGACATCTCACTGTGATGGTAAATAGGTTAAAAAGTTATATTTAAAAAAATGAACTAGAATAGTGGGAATGAGTTAAAAATAAAAGTTGTATCTATGAAGTAGTGGTGATTGTTCTCTTGTCGCCTTTTTTTTTTTTTCCTGGTTGGTTTTTCTGCGGGGGGGGCTGCCACGTAGGTTTTCAGGCAATGTTCCCTGAGTTAAGTCCTCCCACCCCCCTCAAAGAGTTGAGCTCTGAGGTAACCGGTTTTTCAGGCTTTTGTTCTCTGGAGGTTTTTATGTTTGTTCATTTGTTTTCTCTCACCTTGACACCTTTTGATGGTTTTTGGAGGTTTAGAGGAAAGCAAACTGCACCCTGACCTCCCTCTCAGAGAGAAGCCTCAGTCTGCTCCCCTGTGGGTGCTGCAGAGCCCATAAGTTCCCCCTTGGCCGCTGGCAGGGCAGGTTCCGAGTCGCAGTCCTTGGGGACACAGGAACTCCTGCTTGTACCCAAAACCGCGACAGTGGTGGCTGTCTGGGCAGCTCCAGACCACCAGAGAGGTTCCAAGCAGCGATCGCACACTGAGATATTCCCGCTGGCCTGGGCTGGGAGTGCCTGGTCTTTCCGAGTCCAAGAGTGCCGCACTGGCGCCTTCGCGCACCTCTCTCAGGGGAGGGTGTGGGGTGTGTGCGTCTCAGGCTCTGATAGCACCACATGGCATTCTGCCATCTGACGAGGCTCCCAGCCCCTCATGGGAGCCAGACCCCAGGCATTCTCAGGTGCACTGGTGGCTCAGGGACCAAGACCTGGTTTCTCCGCCGCACTCTCTCTGGTTCAGCACCAGGGGTGGCTGTCCTGGGTCTGGGGACTTAAGCCCCTGTCCCTACCACCCCAATTCCCACAATTTCCCCCTGCAATCCTTTGCTCTTTTTGAGTGCTTTCAACCAGACTCCAAGTTAATGCTGGTCCCCAGACGCAGGGCACTTTGGTATTGGGGTATTACTTTGCAATCCGTCACCTCTGGTAGCTCCTTCCCCCTTTTGTTTATCTTCTGATATCAGTCCGCTGTTCCCACTCCACTTTACCTCCTCACTGGTGTCTTCTGCCTTCTGTCCCCGTAGAGATCCAGATGTGTATAATTCTGATCTCAGGCCGATTTCATGGGTGGTTGGAGTTCTTTGGTAGGTAATCAGCTCACTTTAGGGTACAGATTGAAAAGGCGCCTCCTCCTACTTCCCCGCCATCTTGTCTCCCCCCCCCCCCCAGCTTTTTATACTACATTATGAATGACATGGAACTATGCTAGTGGGACCTCCATAAATGTTATTTCTTTTCCTCCTACTGCAGGTTTAATTCTTTTTTTCTCATATTGCACCCTATTAAATCCCTGGGTGTTTCTCAGTATATGTTGAATAAAATTTAGCCTTCTGAGCTAGTATTTAGAGCCTATAAAATTGAACTGCACTGAATCTTTCCAAATATTTTGTCTCAACTGTAGTACATAAAGCAACCATTTCAATGAGTCTGCTAGCTGTCTTAGGAAGTACTGTCTCCCTTATTGTTACTATGCTTTTACTCCTGATGCCCTTCTGCAGAATTCTGGTTTTGTCCTAAATCTTACAGTTACAAAGCATGCAGACTTGGATGGGTACATATATTCTCTGAGCCTGTATCGAAGGCATAATAATTTCTACCCTAAGGGATGTAGTGAGAAGCAGATAGATACGACTGTGCACTGCTGATAGTAATCAGTCTGTGCAATTAGCAGGTTGCTTGGCTTGGTAAAACATACTTAGATCCCTCACTAATTTATCATTTAAAGTTTTAAATGGTGATGGTATGGGGGTGGTATTTTCTTTGTATTTGTTGTTACAGCATTTTAAGCTTTCTTCCTGGGTAGGTTGATGCTATATTAAAGTGTCTTTAAATATTATCATGTGAACTTTTACATATGTAGATTATGATCAGATATCTTTGATCATAATAAAGAAAAACAAAGTGAGGAAATACTATCAAAATTTTATTTTCTTAGATTTCCTTTTCTTTGGGGTATTCATTATATATTCTCCATGAATAGTAAGACTTTTTAGTCAGTTTGGCTTTGATAGGATCTCTTGCTAGGAGAGGATAAGCTTAATCATTCTCCAAAGTGGCTATTCATCTCAATGTCAAAATATTTGGACTTTTTAAAAGAATATCTAAACTATAAGTATAGTAATTGATGCAGGTAGAAATATATTATCTATATTCTTAGAATAGTCTCAGTTCCTTGTGTTGGTTTAACAGGGTATAGAATGAAAATTTGCCTATCTTACTATTATTTTAAAACTGTACTCATTGGCATTTTTATAGTATTATGATATTGATCTTAGTTTTTAAAGCTAGAATTCTTGAAGAACCAGTAGAAATTTCAAGAGTTATTTTGAATAAAGTTAGATCTGATAACTGTGGAGTGGAGTCTATGAGTCTTTCACATTTAATATTTCTGTGAAACCCCAAAGTTTAGCAGAATGCTAATAATATAATTTCTGTATAATAATTAACTTGGTTATTACAGCACATAGTACATAGAGAAGATCTTGGGTTTATATTTTACCTGGCCAGCAATCTGGACAGCCTGTTTACTGATCCCAAAAGGGCCAGACGATAAGAGCTTTCATTTTCATTATTTTATTGTTGAAATGGATCAGTAGACATCCTTACATATAAAGAATAATTTCTTGAACTTACAGCAGTATCATGGCATAAATACTGGATTTGGACATTAGGTTTAGTTTTGTACTTGTGTGAATTTAAGATAGTTCTCTAAAATCTCGAGGCCTCTGTTTCCACATTATTAAAATGACAGGGCTAGACTGTGTTATCAGGAAGGCCTTTTTAATCATCAAATTCTTCATTTTCTGGCTAGTCCCTGGTTTACATGGAAAAGGAGATCTGAGAAAGTAGGGAATTTGCCCAAATTTATGGCTAATTAAGAGGCAAAGTCAGACTAGAATCCTTAGTTTTCTGCCTTTTAATACCTCCAGTTAAGGCACGTTGATTTTCATAAGCAAAGGCATAAAAATATTTAAATTGGTTATTTTTTAATGTAATTTAAAGCCTTATATATATTTCTCTTGCTACTATTTCAGATCTAAAATTCCTTTTTATATCAATCACTTGGCAGAACCTTTAACTTAAAATAATTGTGCTTTTGATGTAATGGTTTCTTTCTTGAAGTAAGCTAACTAGTTTATAGAGAAAATATTAGTTCTTGTAACTGAAAATGATACATTTCAGTGTTTATACTATTATTGCCCCATCCCTACCCCCAAGAAAGATGCTTCAGAAACACAGAAAACACTTATTTCTGACTTTGTGATTACTCTCAGGGAATGTAGGTAGTAGGAAATTTGCCACTATTTTCAGTGTGTGTTTAACTCTACGTAAATGCTATTTTCTCCTTTTGAATGGTATATGTGTGCATGTATATACATGGAGATGTATATAAACAAACTAATAAAAAACAAGATGCTCTCTTTGTAAAGAGCAATTAAACATGGTTGAGATCCTTTTTATAAGTTATTGTATTTGAAGACTCAGACTTCTTATCTCGTGTGTCCTATTAATTTATATAATATAGTGTTCTTCCAACTTGGTTTAATAGTATTCTTTGAGCTAACTATACGTATGTAACAAGGACATTTTATTGGTACAAGTGTTTTTTAATAAATTCAGATTTGTGACACTAAATCAATTAGTAAGGAAAATGAAGCAGTTTTAATGAACACAGGAAATTGAAATTGGCAATATGGATGATTGCTGTAATCTTATCCTAATGTGCAGTTTGTGTGTTTTGTTTCCATGTTATAACACCGAATTCTTTTTTTAATTTAAATTCAATGGCCAGCATGTAGTACATCATTAGTTTTTGATGTGGTGTTCAATGATTCATTACTTGTATAACACCCAGTGCTTCTCACATCATGTGCCCTCCTTAAGGCCCATCACCCAATTACCCCATGCCCCACTCATCTCCCTTTCCACAACCCTGTTTGTTTCTCAGAGATCAGAGTCTCTCATGGTTTGTCTCCCTATCTGATTTCTTCCTATTCAGTTTTCCCTCCCTTCCACTATGATCCTCTGTGCTATTTTTTTTAAGTCTACATATGAGTGAAACTATATAATTGTTTTTCTCTGTTTGACTTATTTCCTTTTTTAAAAAAAAATTATATTCAGTTAGCCAACATATAGTACATCATTAGTTTTTGATGTAGTGTTCAATGATTCATTAGTTGTGTATAACTCCCAGTGCTCATCACAATATGTGCCCTCCTTAATACCCATCACCAAATTACCCTATCCCCTACCACACTCCCTACTGTAACCCTCATTTTGCTTCCCAGGGTCCAGCATCTCTCATGGTTTGTCTCACTCTCTGATTTCTTCCCATTCAGTTTTACCCCTCCTTCTGCTATGGTCCTCTGTACTATTCTTTCTGTTCCACATGTGAATGAAATCATATGATAATTGTCTTTCTCTGCTCGACTTATTTCACTTAGCATATTACCCTCTGTTCCATCCATGTCAATGCAAATGAAAGGTATTCATCTTTGCTGATGACTGAGTAATATTCCATTGTATACGTGAACCACATCTTCTTTATCCATTATCCATTGAAAGACATCTCAGGTTCTTCCACACTTTGGCTATTGTGAACGTTGCTGCTATGAACATTGGGGGGCAGGTGCCTTTTCCTTTCACTACATCTGTATCTTTGGGATAAGGACCTAGTAGTGTAATTGCAGGGTTGTAGAGTAGCTCTGTTTTTAACATCTTGAGGAACCTCTATATTGTTTTCCAGAATGGCTGTACCAGCTTGCATTCCCACAACAGCATAAGAGGGTTCCCTCTTCTCCACATCCACGCCAGCATTTTTAGTTGCCTGTATTGTTAATTTTTGCCATTCTAACTAATAGAAGGTGGTATCTCATTGTGGTTTTGATTTGTATTTCCCTGGTGGCTAATGATGGTGAACATTTTTTCATGTGTCTGTTAGCCATTTGATGTCTTCTTTAGAGAAGTGTCTGTTCATGTCTTCTCCCCATTTCTTGACTGTATTGTTTTCTGGGTATTGAATTTGATAAGTTCTTTACAGATCTTGGATACCAGCCCTGTATGTGATATGTCATTTGAAAATATCTTCTCTCATTCCGTGGGTTGCCTCTTAGTTTTATTGACTGTTTCCTTAGCTGTGCAGGAGATTTTTATCTTAATGAAGTTCCAATAGTTCATTTTTGCTTTTGTTTTCCTTGCCTTTAGAGATGTGTCTTGAAAGAAATTACTGAGGTCAATATTGAAGAGGTTACTGCCCATTTTTTACTGTAAGGTTTTGATAGATTTCTGCATCACATTTAAGTCTTTCATCCATTTTGAGTTTATCTGTGGGTATGGTATAAGAGAATGGTCCAGTTTCATTCTTCTGAAGGTGACTGTCTAATTTTCCCAACACATTTATTGAAGAGACTGTATTTTTTCCATTGGGTATTCTTTCCTGCTTTGTCAGAGATTGGTTGACCATAGAGTTGAGATACATTTATCTATGTGTCTGTTTTTGTGCCAATACCATGCTGTTTTGATGATTACAACTTTGAAATATAGCTTAAAGTCAGGCATTGTGATGCTCCCAGCTTTGGTTTTCTTTTTCAAACTTCCCCTGATGATGCAGGGTTATTTCTGGTTCCAAACAAATTTTAAGATTATTTGTTCCAGCTCTGTGGAAAATGTCAACAGCTCTGTGAAAAATGTCAATGGTATTTTTTTATTTGTTTATTTTCAGCATAACAGTGTTCATTGTTTTGGCATCACACCCAGTGCTCCATGCAGTATGTGCCCTCCCTATTACCCACCACCTGCTTCCCCAACCTCCCAACCCCCAACCCTTCAAAACCCTCTGGTTGTTTTTCAGAGTCCATAGTCTCTCATGGTTCATCTCCCCTTCCAATTTCTCTCAAATCCCTTCTCCTCTCCATCTCCCCATGTCCTCCATGTTCTTTGTTATGCTCCACAAATAAGTGAAACCATATGATACTTGACTCTCTCTGCCTGACTTATTTCACTCAGCATAATCTCTTCCAGTCCCGTCCATGTTGCTACAAAAGTTGGGTATTCATCCTTTCTGATGGAGGCATAATACTCCATCGTGTATATGGACCACATCTTCCTGATCCATTCGTCCATTGAAGGGCATCTTGGTTCTTTCCACAGTTTGGCGACCGTGGCCATTGCTGCTATAAACATTGGGGTACAGATGACTACATCTGTATCTTTGGGGTAAATTTGCAGGGTCATAGGGAAGCCCTATTTTTAATTTCTTGCAGAATTTCCACACTGTTCTCCAAAGTGGCTGCACCAACTTGCACTCCCACCAACAGTGCAAGAGGGTTCCCCTTTCTCCACAACGTCTCCAACACACGTTGGTTCCTGTCTTGCTAATTTTGGCCATTCTAACTGGTGTAAGGTACTATCTCAATGTGGTTTTAATTTGAATCTCCGTGATGGCTAGTGATGATGAGCATTTTTTCGTGTGTCTGATAACCATTTGTGTGTCTTCATTGGAGAATTGTCTGTTCATATCTTCTGCCCATTTTTTGATATGATTATCTGTTTTGTGTGTGTTGAGTTTGTGGAGTTCTTTATAGATCCTGGATATCAACCATTTGTCTTTACTGTCATTTGCAAATATCTTCTCCCATTCCGTGGGTTGCCTCTTTATTTTGTTGACTGTTTCCTTTGCTGTACAAAAGCTTTTGATCTTAATGAAGTCCCAAAAGTTCATTGTTGCTTTTGTTTCCTTGGCCTTTGGAGACATATCTTGAAAGAAGTTGCTGTGGCTGATATTGAAGAGGTTACTGCCTATGTTCTCCTCTAGGATTCTGATGGATTCCTGTCTCATGTTGAGGTCTTTTAGGAATTTTGAGTTTATCTTTGTGTGTGGTGTAAGAGAATGGTCGAGTTTCATTCCTCTACACATAGTTGTTCAATTTTGCCAGCACCATTTATTGAAGAGACTGTCTTTTTTCCACTGTATATTTTTTCCTGTTTTGTCAAAGATTATTTGACCATGGAGTTGAGGGCCCATATCTGGGCTCTCCACTCTGTTCCACTGGTCAATATGCCTGTTTTTATGCCAGTACCATGCTGTCTTGGTGATCACAGCTTTGCAGTAAAGCTTGAAATCAGGTAATATGATGCTGCCAGTTTTGTTTTTGTTTTTCAACATTTCCTTAGCAATTCAGGGTCTCTTCTGATTCCATACAGATTTTAGGATTATTTGCTCCAGCTCTTTGAAAAATACCCGTGGAATTTTGATCGGAATGGCATTAAAAGTAGAGATTGCTCTAGGCAGTATAGACATTTTGACAATGTTTATTCTTCCAATCCAAGATCATGGAACGGTCTTCCATCTTTTTTGTGTCTTCTTCAATTTCTTTCATGAGTGTTCTGTAGTTCCTTGAGTACAGATCCTTTACCTCTTTGGTTAGGTTTATTCCTAGGTATCTTATGGTTCTTGGTGCTATAGTAAATGGAATCGATTCTCTAATTTGCCGTTCTGTATTTTCATTGTTAGTGTATAAGAAAGCCACTGATTTCCGTACATTGACTTGTAACCTTCCACGTTACTGAATTGCTGTATGAGTTCTAGTAGTTTGGGGGTGGAGTCTTTGGGGTTTTCCATATAAAGAATCATGTCATCTGCGAAGAGAGAGAGTTTGACTTCTTCCTTGCCAATTTGGATACCTTTGATTTCTCTTTGCTGTCTGATTGCCATTGCTAGGACTTCTAATACTATGTTGAACAAGAGTGGTGAGAGTGGGCATCCTTGTCGTGTTCCTGATCTCAACGGGAAGGCTGCAAGCTTTTTCCCATTGAGGATGATATTTGCTGTGGGTCTTTCATAGATAGATTTTATGAAGTTCAGGAATGTTCCCTCTATCCCTATACTTTGAAGCGTTTTCATCAGGAACGGATGCTGGATTTTGTCAAATGCTTTTTCTGCATCAATTGAGAGGACCATGTGGTTCTTCTCTCTTTTCTTATTGATTTGTTCTATCACATAGATTGATTTGCAAATGTTGAACCAACCTTGCAACCCAGGGATGAATCCCACCTGGTCATGGTGGATAATCTTTTTAATGTGCTGCTGGATCCTGTTTGCTAGGATCTTGTTGAGAATCTTAGCATCCATATTAATCAGTGGTATTGGTCTGAAATTCTCCTTTTTGGTAGGGTCTTTGCCTGGTTTGGGGATCAGGGTAATGCTGGCTTCAGAAAAAGAGTCTGGAAGTTTTCCAACTGCGTCAATTTTTTGGAACAGCTTCAGGAGAATTGCTGTTATTTCTTCTTTGAAAGTTTGGTAGAATTCCCCAGGGAATCCGTCAGGTCCTGGGCTCTTGTTTTTTGGGAGGTTTTTTTTTTTTTTTTCATTTTCATTTTATTTTTTCAGCAGAACAGTATTCATTGTTTTTGCACAACACCCAGTGCTCCATGCAAAACATGCCCTCCCCATTACCCACCACCTGTTCCCCCAACCTCCCACCCCTGACCCTTCAAAACCCTCAGGTTGTTTTTCAGAGTCCATAGTCTCTTATGGTTCGCCTCCCCTTCCATTTTTTTTTTTTAATAAACATATAATGTATTTTTATCCCCAGGGGTACAGGTCTGTGAATCGCCAGATTTACACACTTCACAGCACTCATGATAGCACATACCCTCCCCAATGTCCATAACCCCCTCCCCCTCTCCCAATCCACCTCCCCCCAGCAACCCCCAGTTTGTTTTGTGAGATTAAGAGTCATTTATGGCTTGTCTCCCTCCCAATCCCATCTTGTTTCATTTATTCTTCTCCTATCCCCCTAATCCCCCATGTTGCTTCTCCATGTCCTCAAATCAGGGAGATCATATGATAGTTGTCTTTCTCCGATTGACTTATTTCACTAAGCATGATACCCTCTAGTTCCATCCACGTCATCGCAAGTGGCAAGATTTCATTTCTTTTGATGGCTGCATAGTATTCCATTGTGTATCTATACCACATCTTCTTTATCCATTCATCTGTTGATGGACATCTAGGTTCTTTCCATAGTTTGGCTATTGTAGACATTGCTGCTATAAACATTCGGGTACACGTGCCCCTTCGGATCACTATGTTTGTATTTTTAGGGTAAATACCCAGTAGTGCAATTGCTGGGTCATAGGGTAGTTCTATTTTCAACATTTTGAGGAACCTCCATGCTGTTTTCCAGAGTGGTTGCACCAGCTTGCATTCCCACCAACAGTGGAGGAGGGTTCCCCTTTCTCCACATCCTTGCCAGCATCTGTCATTTCCTGACTTGTTAATTTTAGCCATTCTGACTGGTGTGAGGTGATATCTCATTGTGGTTTTGATTTGTATTTCCCTGATGCCGAGTGACGTGGAACACTTTTTCATGGGTCTGTTGGCCATCTGGATGTCTTCTTTGCAGAAATGTCTGTTCATGTCCTCTGCCCATTTCTTGATTGGATTGTTTGTTCTTTGGGTGTTGAGTTTGCTAAGTTCCTTATAGATTTTGGATACTAGCCCTTTCTCTGATATGTCGTTTGCAAATATCTTCTCCCATTCTGTCAGTTGTCTTTTGGTTTTGTTAACTGTTTCCTTTGCTGTGCAAAAGCTTTTGATCTTGATGAAATCCCAATAGTTCATTTTTGCCCTTGCTTCCCTTGCCTTTGCCATTGTTCCTAGGAAGATGTTGCTGCGGCTGAGGTCGAAGAAGTTGCTGCCTGCATTCTCCTCAAGGATTTTGATGGATTCCTTTCTCACATTGAGGTCCTTCATCCATTTGGAGTCTATTTTCGTGTGTGGTGTAAGGAAGTGGACCAATTTCATTTTTCTGCATGTGGCTGTCCAATTTTCCCAGCACCATTTATTGAAGAGGCTGTCTTTTTTACATTGGACATTCTTTCCTGCTTTGTCGAAGATTCGTTGAGCATAGAGTTGAGGGTCTATTTCTGGGCTCTCTATTCTGTTCCACTGATCTATGTGTCTGTTTTTGTGCCAGTACCATGCTGTCTTGATGATGACAGCTTTGTAATAGAGCTTGAAGTCCGGAATTGTGATGCCACCCACTTTGGCTTTCTTTTTCAATATTCCTTTGGCTATTCGAGGTCTTTTCTGGTTCCATATAAATTTTAGGATTATTTGTTCCATTTCTTTGAAAAAATGGATGGTATTTTGATAGGGATTGCATTAAATGTGTAGATTGCTTTAGGTAGCATGGACATTTTCACAATATTTATTCTTCCAATCCAGGAGCATGGAACATTTTTCCATTTCTTTGTGTCTTCCTCAATTTCTTTCATGAGTAGTTTATAATTTTCTGTGTATAGATTCTTAGCCTCTTTGGTTAGGTTTATTCCTAGGTATCTTATAGTTTTGGGTGCAATTGTAAATGGGATTGACTCCTTCATTTCTCTTTCTTCTGTCTTGTTGTTGGTGTACAGAAATGCAACTGATTTCTGTGCATTGATTTTATATCCTGACACTTTACTGAATTCCTGGACAAGTTCTAGCAGTTTTGGAGTGGAGTCTTTTGGGTTTTCCACATATAGTATCATATCCTCTGTGAAGAGTGATAGTTTGACTTCTTCTTTACCAGTTTGGATGCCTTTAATTTCTTTTTGTTGTCTGATTGCTGAGGCTAGGACTTCTAGTACTATGTTGAATAGCAGTGGTGATAATGGACATCCCTGCCGTGTTCCTGACCTTAGCGGAAAAGCTTTCAGTTTTTCTCCATTGAGAATGATATTTGCGGTGGGTTTTAAATAGATGGCTTTGATAATATTGAGGTATGTGCCCTCTATCCCTACACTTTGAAGAGTTTTGATCAGGAAGGGATGCTGTTCTTTGTCAAATGCTTTTTCAGCATCTATTGAGAGTATCATATGGTTCTTGTTCTTTCTTTTATTAATGTGTTCTATCACATTGATTGATTTGCGGATGTTGAACCAACCCTGCAGCCCTGGAATAAATCCCACTTGATCGTGGTGAATAATCCTTTTAATGTACGGTTGAATCCTATTGGCTAGTATTTTGGTGAGAATTTTTGCGTCTGTGTTCATCAAGGATATTGGTCTGTAGTTCTCTTTTTTGGTGGGATCCTTGTCTGGTTTTGGGATCAAGGTGATGCTGGCCTCATAGAATGAGTTTGGAAGTTTTCCTTCCATTTCTATTTTTTGGAACAGTTTCAGGAGAATAGGAATGAGTTCTTCTTTAAATGTTTGGTAGAATTCCCCTGGGAAGCCGTCTGGCCCTGGGCTTTTGTTGGTTTGGAGATTTTTGATGACTGTTTCAATCTCCTTACTGGTTATGGGCCTGTTCAGGTTTTTTTTTTTTTAAAGATTTATTTATTTGACAGATAGAGATTACAAGTAGGCAGAGAGGCAGGCAGAGAGAGAGAGAGGAGGAAGCAGGTTCTGCGCTAAGCAGAGAGCCCGATGCGGGGCTCGATCCCAGGACCCTGGGATCATGACCTGAGCTGAAGGCAGAGGCTTTAACCCGCTGAGCCACCCAGGCGCCCCCTGTTCAGGTTTTCAATTTCTTCCTGGTTCAGTTGTGGTAGTTTATATGTCTCTAGGAATGCATCCATTTCTTCCAGATTGTCCAATTTGTTGGCGTAGAGTTGCTCATAGTATGTTCTTATAATTGTCTGTGTTTCTTTGGTGTTAGTTGTGATCTCTCCTCTTTCATTCATGATTTTATTGATTTGGGTCCTTTCTCTTTTCTTTTTGATGAGTCTGGCCAGGGGTTTATCAATCTTATTGATTCTTTCAAAGAACCAGCTCCTAGTTTCATTGATTTTTTCTATTTTTTTTTGGTTTCTATTTCATTGATTTCTGCTCTGATCTTTATGATTTCTCTTCTCCTGCTGGGTTTAGGGTTTCTTTCTTGTTCTTTCTCCAGCTCCTTTACGTGTAGGGTTAGGTTGTGTACTTGAGACTTTTCTTGTTTCTTGAGAAAGGCTTGTACTGCTATATATTTTCCTCTCAGGACTGCCTTTGCTGTGTCCCACAGATTTTGAACTGTTGTGTTTTCATTATCATTTGTTTCCATGAATTTTTTCAATTCTTCTTTAATTTCCTGGTTAACCCATTCATTCTTTAGAAGGATGCTGTTTAGTCTCCATGTACTTGGGTTCTTTCCAGCTTTCCTCTTGTGATTGAGTTCTAGCTTCAGAGCATTGTGGTCTGAAAATATGCAGGGAATGATCCTAATGTTTTGATACCGGTTGAGACCTGATTTGTGACCCAGGATGTGATCTATTCTGGAGAAGGTTCCATGTGCACTAGAGAAGAATGTGTATTCTGTTGCTTTGGGATGAAATGTTCTGAATATATCTGTGATGTCCATTTGGTCCAGTGTGTCATTTAAGGCCTTTATTTCCTTGTTGATCTTTTGCTTGGATGATCTGTCCATTTCAGTGAGGGGAGTGTTAAAGTTCCCTACTATTATTGTATTATTATTGATGTGTTTCTTTGATTTTGTTATTAATTGGTTGATATAGCTGGCTGCTCCCACGTTAGGGGCATAGATATTTAAAATGGTTAGATCTTCTTGTTGGACAGACCCTTTGAGTAGGATATAGTGTCCTTCCTCATCTCTTATTATAGTCTTTGGCTTAAAATCTAATTGATCTGATATAAGGATTGCCACCCCAGCTTTCTTCTGATGCCCATTAGCATGGTAAATTGTTTTCCACCCCCTCACTTTAAATCTGGAGGTGTCTTCGCGTCTAAAATGAGTTTCTTGTAGGCAACATACTGATGGGTTTTGTTTTTTTATCCATTCTGATACCCTGTGTCTTTTGATTGGGGCATTTAGCCCATTAACATTCAGGGTAACTATTGAGAAATATGAATTTAGTGCCATTATTAGCCTGTAAGGTGACTGTTACTGTATATTGTCTCTGTACCTTTCTGATCTACTACTTTTAGGCTCTCTCTTTGCTTAGAGGACCCCTTTCAAGATTTCCTGTAGAGCTGGTTTGGTGTTTGCAAATTCTTTCAGTTTTTGTTTGTCCTGGAAGCTTTTGATCTCTCCTTCTATTTTCAATGATAGCCTAGCTGGATAGAGTATTCTTGGCTGCATGTTTTTCTCGTTGAGTGCTCTGAATATATCATGCCAGCTCTTTCTGGCCTGCCAGGTCTCTGTGGATAAGTCTGCTGCCAATCTAATATTTTTACCATTTTATGTTATAGGCTTCTTTTTCTGGGCTGCTTTCAGGATTTTCTCTTTGTCACTAAGACTTGTAAATTTTACTATTAGGTGACGGGGTGTGGACCTATTCTTGTTGACTTTGAAGGGGGTTCTGTGCATCTCCTGGATTTTGATGCTTGTTCCCTTTGCCATATTAGGGAAATTCTCTCCAATAATTCTCTCCAATAGACCTTCTGCTCCCCTCTCTGTTTCTTCTTCTTCTGGAATCCCAATTATTCTAATGTTGTTTCATCTTATGGTGTCACTTATCTCTCGAATTCTCCCCTCATGGTCCAGTAGCTGTTTGTCCCTCTTTTGTTCGGCTTCTTTATTCTCTGCCATTTGGTCCTCTATATCACCAATTCTTTCTTCTGCTTCATTTATCCTAGCAGTGAGAGCCTCCATTTTTGATTGCACCTCATTAATAGCTTTTTTGATTTCAACTTGGTTAGATTTTAGTTTTAATTTCTCCAGAAAGAGCTTTAATATCTCCAGAAAGGGTTTCTCTAATATCTTCCATGCCTTTGTCGAGCCTGGCTAGAATGTTCAGAATCGTCATTCTGAACTCTTGATCTGACATATTACCAATGTCTGTGTTGATTAGGTCCCTAGCCTTCGGTACTGTCTCTTGTTCTTTTGTTTGTGGTGATTTTTTCCACCTTGTCATTTTGTCCAGATTAGAGGATATGAAGGAGCAAATAAAATACTAAAAGGGTGGCAAAGACCCCAGAAAAATGCGCTGTAACCAAATGAGAAGAGACCCCAAATTGTGGGGGGGAGAAAGGGGATAAAAAGAGGTTCAGAAAAAAAAAGAAAAAAATTTAAGAAATAAAACAAATAAAGAAGCAATATAAAAAAGCAAGAAAATATATATATATATATTTAGATAAACTAGTCAAAAGCGTTAAAAAAGAAAAGGGTACAAGTTTTAAAAAATTTAGCAGAAGAAGAAAAAAGAAAAAAGAAAAAAAATTGAAAAAAGAAAAAAAAATTGGATTAGCCGCAAGACTAAAGAATCATGGGGAGAAAGCCATGAGTTCCGTGCTTTGCTTTCTCCTCCTCTGGAATTGCGCTGCTGTCTTAGGAATTGAACCGACTTTCCTTGATAGATGAACTTCATCCTGGCTGGATATTTTGTTGATCTTCTGGGGGAGGGGCCTGTTGTAGTGACTCTCAAGTGTCTTTGCCCGAGGCGGGATTGCACCGCCCTTACCAGCAGCTGGACTAAGTAATCGGCTCGGGTTCGCTTTTGGGAGCTTCTGTTCCCTGAACACTTTCCGAAGAGTTCCGCAGGACGGGAATGAAAATGGCGGCCTCCTAGTCTCCAGCCCGGAGGAGCCGAGAGCCTGGGGCCCCACTCCTCAGTGCGCCCCCAGAGGACAGCACCCAATCACTCCCGTATCCCAAGCCTCTAGCCGCGCTCCGAGCTCACCCAGCCTGCGACCAGTTCAAGGTAACCCCGAGCTGAGAGTTCAGTCCTCGGCTCTGTCTCTGCAGCCGGCTTCTCCATTCTAATACCTGCGAGCTCTCCGACACTCTGACACCCCCGATCCTTCTGTGACCCTGTGGGCCCTGGGGCCACGCTGACCCCGCGTGGGCTTCACCCTGGTTTAGCCTCTGGAGCAATGTCCCTCAGTGGAACAGACTTTTAAAAGTCCTGATTTTGTGTTCCGTTCCTCCGCCGCTTGTCGGGAGCTGGCCCCTCCCCCCGTGGTCTATCTTCCCGTGGTTTTAGATTCACTTCTCCACCAGTCTTACCTTTCAGAAAGTGGTTGATTTTCTGTTTCTAGAGTTGCTGTTCTTCTTCTCTTCGCTCTCCCGTTGGATTTGTAGGTGTTTGCAATGTTTAGATAAGCTATCAAGCTGATCTCCTGCTACGTGATGTAGTCTCAGCCTGCTACTTCTCCGCCATCTTGACTCCTTTTTTGGGAGGTTTTTGATCATTACATCAATCTCATTACTAGATATCGGTCTATTCAGGTTGTCAGTTTCTTCCTGGTTCAATTTTGGGAGTTTATAGTTTTCCAGAAATGCATCCATTTCATCTAGGTTGCTTAGCTTATTGGCATATAACTGTTGGTAATAATTTCTGATGAGTGTTTCTATTTCCTTGGTGTTAGTTGTGATCTCTCCCTTTTCATTCATAATTTTATTAATTTGGGCTTTCTCTCTTTTCTTTTGGATTAGTGTTAGTTTATTGATCTTATTGTTTCTTTCAAAAAACCAGTTTCTAGTTTCATTGATACGTTCTACTGTATCTCTGGTTTCTACCTCATTGATCTCTGCTCTAATCTTGATTATTTTCCTTCTTTTGTGTTGTGAGTTGGTTTGATTTGTTGTTGATTCTCCAGTTTTTTAAGGTGTAGAGACAGCTGGTGTAGTCTGGATTTTTCCATTGTTTTGAGGGAGGCTTGGATGGCTATGTATTTCCCCCTTAGAACCGCCTTTGCTGCATCCCATAGGTTTTGGACCAAAGTGTCTTCATTCTCATTGGTTTCCATGAATTATTTAAGTTCTTTTTTGCCTCCTGGTTGATCCAAGCATTCTTAAGCAAGGTGGTCTTTAGCCCAGGTGTTTGAGTTCCTTCCAAACTTTTCCTTGTGATTGAGCTCCAGTTTCAAAGCATTATGATCTGAGAATATGCAGGGAATAATGTCAGTCTTTTGGTATCAGTTGAGTCCTTCTTTGTGACCGAGTATGTGGTCTATTCTGGAGAATGTTCCATGTGCACTTGAGAAGAATGAGTATTCTGTTGTTTTAGGGTGGAATGTTCTGTATATGTCTATGAGGTCCATCTGGTCCAATGTTTCATTCAATGCTCTTATTTCTTTATTAATTTTCTGCTTCGATGATCTGTCTATTACTGAGAGAGGCATATTAAGATCTCCTACTATTAATTTATTCATATCAATATGACTTTTTATCTTGATTAATAGTTTTCTTATGTAATTGGCTGCTCCCATATTGGGGGCGTAGGTATTTACAATTGTTAGATCGTCTTGGTGGATAGTCCCTTTAAGAATTATGTAGTGTCCTTCTGTATCTCTGACTACAGTCTTTAGCTTAAAATCTAATTTATCTGATATGAAAATCGCTACCCTGGCCTTCTTTTGAGGCCCATTGGCTTGAAAGATGCTTCTCCATCCCTTCACTTTCAGTCTGGGTGTGTCCTTAGGTTCAAAATGGGTCTCTTGTAGACAACATATGGATGGGTCCTGTCGTTTTATCCAATCTGCAACCCTGTGTCATTTTATGGGCGCATTTGGACCATTCACATTGAGAGTGATTATTGATAGATACGTTTTGATTGAGATCATGTTACTTTTGAAGTCTTTCTGTCTGTAGATTGTCTATATTTCTGTTCAATGATATTTTTAGGATTTTTCCTCTTTTATAGAACCCCCCTTAATATTTCCTGCAGTGTCGGCTTTGTGGTTGCATAGTCTTTTAAGCTTTGATGGTCTTGGAAACTCTTTATCTCTCCATCCTTTTTGAATGTCAGTCTTGCTGGATAGAGTATTCTTGGTTGCATGTTCTTCTCATTTAGTACTCTGAATATATTTTGCAAGCCCTTCCTGGCTTGCCCGGTCTCTGTGGACAGGTCTGACGTTATTCTAATGGGCTTTCCTCTGTGTGCAAGGAGCTTCTTTGTCCTAGGTGCTTTTAAGAGGGTCTGTCTTGAATGATAGTTCTTCATTTTAACTATAAGGTGTCACGAGGACTTTCAAGAATCTAAAATCTTGGGGGAAAACTTCTCTGCCTCTAGTACATAAATGTTGTTTCCATTCGTGAGATTGGGAAAATTTTCATAGACAACTTGTTCCACTATATCTTCTAGACTTCTTTCTTTTTCCTCCCCTTCAGGGATTCCAATAATTCTGACGTTGGAATGTTTCATGGCATCATTTATTTCCCTGATTCTGTTTTCGTGGCTTCTGAGCTGTTTGTTCCAGGCTTCCTCCCGATCCTTTCTCTCTATCTGTTTGTCCTCTAGATCACTAATTCTATCTTCTGTCTCAGTTACCCTAGCTTTTAGAGAATTTAGATTGGATTGGAACTCATTGAGAGCATTTTGAACATCATCCCTGGTGGCTTTCAGTTCTGCCCTAACATTGTGAACATCATCCCCGGTGGCTTTCAGTTCTGCCCTAATCAATTCCATTTGGTCATCCATGGCTTTCTCCAACCTAGCTATTGCCTGGATAATTGTTAGCCTGAATTCCTTTTCTGACATATTGTCTATGTCGATAGCCATTAGCTCTGTTGCAGAAGGTCCATCCTCTGTATTTTTCTTCTGTTGGGCTTTCCTTCTCCTAGTCATTTTTGTAAGGGTTGACTAAACGAATGCAGCTGGATGTATCCACTGTGGTGCAGTTATGGTGCACCCTGGAACACTTCTGTGCTATCAGGGTTCCCCACCTAAATGAGAGAAAAAAGAAAAGAAAACGAAATAGAGAAAAAAAAAAAGAAAAAAAGAAAGGAGAGAGAGAGAGACCGGAAAAAAAGGGAAGATAAAAGAAGAAGCTCAGCCCAAATGGGTCCCAAGGTAAGATTTATGAAGTATACAAACAAAAACAGACAAACAAAAAGACTGATAAAAGTATATGAGAAGAGAAAAAAATATATATATAAAAGCAAAAAAAAAAAAAAAAAAGGAAGAACCTCATTAGAAAGAAACCCAAGTATACGTTTTATATACTATCAGGACAAACACAAATACACAGAAACACTGGCGGAAGGAAAAGATGGGAGAGTGGTTATAAATTCTCAGTGTGGGCGAGGAAGGTTATTTTGATTCTTCCTGGATGTATCTTTTTTGTTTTTGTTTTTTAAAGATTTATTTATTTGACAGAGATCACAAGTAGGCAGAGAGGCAGGCAGAGAGAGAGAGAGGAGGAATCAGGCTCCCCACTTAGCAGAGAGCCCAATGCGGGGCTTGATTCCAGGACCCCGGGACCATGACCTGAGCTGAAGGCAGAGGCCACCACCCAGGCGCCCCTTCCTGGATGTATCTTGATGTTTTGGTTAAGGGACTCAACTTTCCTACGATAAAGAGGGATTAGAAATTGCTCTTTCTATAGGGGTAGCATTGATTGGAGAAAGGGGATTACCTTGAAGTTTAACTCTATATGTATATTAGGAAATAAAAATTAAAAAAGAATAAACTAGACTAAACTAAATTAAAAATAAAAAAATTAAAAAAATAGAAAATCAAAAGAAAAACACGGGTGTATGTATCAAAAAGTTCAGGTTAGAAGGTTATTAAGGGATTTGATGTACTGGACATCTCACTGTGATGGTAAATAGGTTAAAAAATTATCTATATGTATTAGAATAAAAAGAACCAGAATAGTGGTAAAGAGTTAAAAATGAAAGTTGTATTTATGAAGTAGTGGTGATTGTTCTCTTGTCATCTTTTTTTTTTCTTCCTTCCGGGTTGGTTTTCTGGGAGAGAATCCTGCCACGTGGGTTTTCAGACAATGATGTTCCCTGAGTTATGTCCTCCCGCTCCCCTCAAGGGTGTGGGCGCTGAGGAAACCGTTATTTTTTCAGGCTCTTGTTCTCTGGAGGTTTTTATGTTCTTTCATCTGTTTTCTCTCGCCTTGACAGCTTTTGATGGTTTTTGGAAGTTTAGAGGAGAGCAAACTGCACCCAGATCTCCTTCTCAGAGAGAAGCCTCAGAATGCTCTGCAGATCTGCTAGCAGCGTAGGTTCTGAGTCATGGTCCCTGGGGATGCAGGATCTCCTCCTTGTATCCAAGACCATGGCAGCGGTGGCTGTCTGGGCAGCTCCAGACCGTCAGAGAGGTTCCAAGCAGTGATTGCACACTGAGATTTTCCCACTGGCCTGGGCTGGGAATGTCTGGTTTTTCCGGATGCCAGAACTCCAGGCTAGCACCTCTGAACACCTCTCCCAGGGGAGGGTGTGGGACGCGTGAATTTCAGGAATGCCGTCTGGCCAGGCTCCCAGCCCCTCATCTGGCCAGGCTCCCAGCCCCTCACGGGGGCTGGACCCCATGCGTTCTTGGATGCACTGGTGGCTCAGGTGGACTGGCAGCTCAGGGACCAAGACCTGGTTTCTCCGCAGCACTCTCTCTGGCTCAGCGCCAGGGGAGGCTGTTCTGGGTCCGGGGACTTAAGCCCCTGTCCCTAACTGCCCCGATTCCCACAATTTCCCCCCGCGATGCTTTGCTCTTTTTTTTTTTTTTTTTGAGTGCTTTCAACCAGACTCCAAGCTAATGCTGGTCCCCAGATGCAGGGCACTCTCGTATTGGGGCATTACTTTCCAATTGGTCGCCTCTGGTGGCTCCCTCTCCCTTTTGTTTATCTTTTGATATCAGTCGGACGTTCCCACTCTGCTTTACCTGCCACTGGCGTCTTCTGCTCCTGTAGAGATCCAGATGTGTATAATGTGTATAATTCTCAGGCTGATTTCATGGGTGATCGGATTTCTTTGGTAGGTAATCAGCTCACTTTAGGGGACAGGTTGAAACAGCGCCTCCTCCTACTTCCCCACCATCTTGACTCCCCCCTCAATGGTATTTTGATAGGGATTTCTTTGAATGTGTAGATTGCTCTTGGCAGCATAGGCATTTTAACAATGTTTATTCTTCCAATCCATGAGAATGGAATATTTTTCCATCTCTTTGTGTCTTCCTCAATTTCTTTCATCAGTGTTCTGTAGTTTTTAGAGTACAGATCCTTTACCTCTTTGGTTAGATTTATTCCTAGGTATCTTACGGGTTTTGGTGCTATTGTAAATGGGGTCATAAATGTAAATGGGATTGGTGCTAATATACTTGGGATCGAATCCTTAATTTCTCTTTCTTCAGTCACGTTGTTAGTGTATAGAAATGAAACTGATTTCTGTGCATTGATTTTGTATCCTGCCATATTGCTGAATTGCTGTATGAGTTTTAGTAAGTTGGGGGTGGAGTCTTTTGGGTTTTCCAAATTACATATCATATCACCTGCAAAGAGAGGGAGTTTGACTTCTTCTTTGTCAATTTTAATGTCTTTTTGTTGTTGTTGTTGTTGATGGTGGTTGTCTGATTGCTGAGGCTAGGACTTCTAGTACTATGTTGAACAATGCTGAGAGTGGGCATCCCTGTTGTGTTGCTTGACCTAAAGGGAAAAGCTCTCAGTTTTTCCCCATTGAGAATGATATTCACTGTGGGCTTTTCATAGATGGCTTTTATGATATTGAGGTATGTTCTCTCTATCCCTATACTATGAAGAGTTTTAATTAAGAAAAGATGTTGTATTTTGTCAAATGCTTTTTCTGCATCAATTGAGAGGATCATACGGTTCTTGTTTTTTCTTTTGTTAATGTGCTCTATCATGTTGATTGGCTTCTGAATGTTCAATCACCCTTGCATCCCAGGAATAAATCCCACTTGGTCATGGTAGATAATCATTTTAATGTACTGTTGGGTCCTATTGGCTAGGATCTTGTTGAGTATTTTGGTCTGTATTTCTCCTTTTTGATGGGATCTTACATCTAGATCCTTAGATTGGGATCTAGGTAATGCTGGCCTCATAGAGTGAGTTTGGAGGTTTTCCTTCTATTTCTATGTTTGAAATACCTTCAGTAGAATAGGTATTATTTCTTCTTTAAATGTTTGAGAAGCCATCTGGCCCTGGATTCTTGCTTTTTTGGGAGGTTTTGTTTTATTTTAATGAAGTCCCAGTAGTTCATTTTGCTTCAGTTTTGTTACTGGTTATTGGTCTATTCAGGTTGTCTATTTCTTTGTGTTTCATTCTTCGTAGTTTATAAGCTTCCAGGAAGGCATCCATTTCTTCCATGTTGCTTAATTTGTTGGCATATAGTTATTGGTAATAATTTCGATAATTGTTTCTATTTCCTTGGTATTAGTCATGATCTCTTCCCTTTCATTCATAATTTTATTGATTAGGGTCTTTCCCCTTTTCTTTTGGATAAGTCTGGCCAGAGGTTTATTGATCTTATTAATTATTTTAAAGAACCAACTTCTAGTTTCATTGATCTGTTCTACTGTTTCTCTGGTTTCCATTTCATTGATCTTTTCTCTAATCTTTATTATATCTCTTCTCCTGCTTGGTTGAGGATTTATTTGCTTTCTTCTCCAGGTCCTTTAGGTGTAAGGTTAATGTGTGCATTTGGGATATTTCTACCTTTTTGAGAGTGGCTTGGATGGGTATGTATTACCCCCTTAGGACCGCCCCTGCAGGACCCCACAGTTTCTGGAGCAATGTGCTTTGATTTTCATTAGTTTCAAAGAATTGTTTAAGTTCTTCTTTAATATCTTGGTTGACCCAATTCTTTAGCAGGATGCTCTTTAACTTCCAAGTGTTTGAATTCCAATTTTTTTCTTGTAATTGAGTTCTGGTTTCAAGGGCTTGTGGTCTGATAACATGCATGGAATAATCCCAATCTATTGATATCCACTGAGAACTGATTTGTGACCCAGTATGTGGTCTATTCTGGAGAAAGCTCCATGTGTGTGCTCGAGAAGAATGAGTATTCTGTTGTTTTAGGAATGTTAGGAATGTTCTGTATATATCTACAAAATTCACCTGGTCCAATGTGTCATTCAAAACTCTTGCTTCTTTGTTGATCTTCTGCTTAGATGATCTGTCCATTGCTGGGAATGGAGTGTTGAGCTCTTCCACTATTACTGTATTATTATCAATATGTTTCTTTATTTTGGTTATTAACTGGCTTATATAATTGACTGTTCCCACATTGGGGGCATATGTATTTACAGTTGTTAGATCTTCTTGTTGGATAGACCCTTTGAGTATGATATAGTGTCCCTCTATGACTCTTATTATGGTCTTTGGTTTGAAATCTAACTTGTCTGATATAAGGATTGCTATCCCAGCATTCCTTTGAGGTCCAGTAGTGTGGTAGATGGTTCTTTAGTTCCTCACTTTCAATCTGGAGCTGTCTTTAGGTTCAAAATTAGTCTCTTGAAGACAGCATATGGATGGGTCTTTTTTTTTTTTTTTAATCCAGTCTGCAATCCTGTTTCTTTTGATGGGAGCTAGCCTATGTGCATTTAGAGTGACTATTGAAAGATATGAATTTAGTGCCATTTTATTGTCTTCAAAGTCCCTGTTTCTATAGATTTTTCTGTTTCTTTCTGGTCTATGTGACTCTTGGGATCTTTCTTCACTTACAGAATCCCTGTTAATATTTCTTGCAGGCCTGGCTTAGTGGTCACATATTCTTTCTTTTTATGCTTTTCCTGAAAGTTGTTTATCTTTCTATCTATTCTGAATGACAGCCTTGCTGGATAAAGTATTCTTGGCTGCATGTTTTTTTCATTTAGTACACTGAATATATCTTGCCAGCCCTTTCTGGTTTGCCAGGTTTCTGTGGATAGGTCTAATGTTATTCTGATATTCCTTCCTTCGTTTTTAAGTTTCAGGATTTTTTCCTTGACTGTAACATTTGCAAGCTCCACTATTATATGTTGGGGTGTTGATCTATTTTTATTGATTTTGGGAGTGATCCTCGCTGCCTCTTGGACTCAAATGCTTGTTTCCTTCCTGAGATTAGGGAAGTTCTCAGCTATGATTTGCTCAAATATACCTTCTAGCCCTTTATGTCTCTCCACCCCCTCAAGGATCCCAATAATTCTGACATTGGAAAGTTTCATGGCATCATTAATCTTTGCAAATCCTTTTCTCATGTGTGAATAGAAGCCTATCTTTGTTTTCCTCCACTTCCTCTTTTCCATCATTTGTCTTCTAGATCACTAATTTCTTCTTCTGCTTCACTTGCCATGGCTGTTAGAGTATCCAGTTTCGACTGCATCTCATTCATAGCATTTTTTTGTTGTTGTTTATTTACAGCATAACAGTGTTCATTGTTTTGGCATCACACCCAGTACTCCATGCAGTACGTGCCCTCCCTATTACCCACCACCTGGTTCCTCATCCTCCTACCCCCCCCACCCCCCTGCCGCCCCTTCATAACCCTCTGGTTGTTTTTCAGAGTCCATAGTCTCTCATGGTTCATCTCCCCTTCCAGTTTCCCTCAACTCCCTCTCCTCTCCATCTCCCCATGTCCTCCATGTTATTAGTTATGCTCCACAAATAAGTGAGACCATATGATACTTGACTCTCTCTGCTTGACTTATTTCGCTCAGCATAATTTCTTACAGTCCCGTCCATGTTGCTACAAAAGTTGGGTATTCGTCCTTTCTGATGGAGGCATAATACTCCATTGTGTATATGGACCACATCTTCCTTATCCATTCATCCGTTGAAGGGCATCTTGGTTCTTTCCACAGTTTGGCGACCGTAGCCATTGCTGCAATAAACATTGGGGTACAAATGGCCCTTCTTTTCACTACATCTGTATGTTTGGGGTAAATACCCAGCAGTGCAATTGCAGGGTCATAGGGAAGCTCTATTTTTAATTTCTTCCGGAATCTCCACACTGTTCTCCAAAGTGGCTGCACTAACTTGCATTCCCACCAACAGTGTAAGAGGGTTCCCCTTTCTCCACATCCTCTCCAACATACGTTGTTTCCTGTCTTGCTAATTTTGGCCATTCTAACTGGTGTTAGGTAGTATCTCAATGTTGTTTTAATTTGAAACTCCCTGATGGCTAGTGATGATGAACATTTTTTCATGTGTCTGATAGCCATTTGCATGTCTTCATTGGAGAAGTGTCTGTTCATATCTTCTGCCCATTTTTTGATATGATTATCTGTTTTGTGTGTGTTGAGTTTGAGAAGTTCTTTATAGATCCTGGATATCAACCTTTTGTCTGTACTGTCATTTGCAAATATCTTCTCCCATTCCGTGGGTTGCCTCTTTGTTTTGTTGACTGTTTCCTTTGCTGTGCAGAAGCTTTTGATCTTGATGAAGTCCCAAAAGTTCATTTTTGCTTTTGTTTCCTTGGCCTTTGGAGACATATCTTGAAAGAAGTTGCTGTGGCTGATATCGAAGAGGTTACTGCCTATGTTCTCCTCTAGGATTCTGATAGATTCCTGTCTCACGTTGAGGTCTTTTATCCATTTCGAGTTTATCTTTGTGTACGGTGTAAGAGAATGGTCAAGTTTCATTCTTCTACATATCGCTGTCCAGTTTTCCCAGCACCATTTATTGAAGAGACTGTCTTTTTTCCATTGAATATTTTTTCCTGTTTTGTCGAAGATTATTTGACCATAGAGTTGAGGGTCCATATCTGGGCTCTCCACTCTGTTCCACTGGTCTATGTGTCTGTTTTTATGCCAGTACCACGCTGTCTTGGTGATCACAGCTTTGTAGTAAAGCTTGAAATCGGGTAACGTGATGCCGCCAGTTTTGTTTTTGTTTTTCAACATTTCCTTAGCAATTCGGGGTCTCTTCTGGCTCCATACAAATTTTAGGATTATTTGCTCCAGCTCTTTGAAAAATATCGGTGGGATTTTGATGGGAATGGCATTAAAAGTATAGATTGCTCTAGGCAGTATAGACATTTTAACAATGTTTATTCTTCCAATCCAAGAGCATGGAACAGTCTTCCATCTTTTTGTGTCTTCTTCAATTTCTTTCATGAGTGTTCTGTAGTTCCTCGAGTACAGGTCCTTTACTTCTTTGGTTAGGTTTATGCCCAGGTATCTTAGGGTTCTTGGTGCTATAGTAAATGGAATCGATTCTCTAATTTCCCTTTCTGTATTTTCATTGTTGGTGTATAAGAAAGCCACTGATTTCTGTACATTGACTTTGTATCCTGCCACGTTACTGAATTGCTGTATGAGTTCTAGTAGTTTGGGGGTGGAGTCTTTGGGCTTTTCCACATAAAGAATCATGTCATCTGCGAAGAGAGAGAGTTTGACTTCTTCCTTGCCAATTTGGATACCTTTTATTTCTCTTTGTTGTCTGATTGCCTTTGCTAGAACTTCTAATACTGTGTTGAACAAGAGTGGTGAGAGTGGGCATCCTTGTCGTGTTCCTGATCTCAACGGGAAGGCTGCAAACTTTTTCCCATTGAAGATGATATTTGCTGTGGGTCTTTCATAGATAGATTTTATGAAGTTCAGGAATGTTCCCTCTATCCCTATACTTTGAAGCGTTTTCATCAGGAACGGATGCTGGATTTTGTCAAATGCTTTTTCTGCATCCATTGAGAGGACCATGTGGTTCTTCTCTCTTCTCTTATTGATGTGTTCTATCACACTGATTGATTTGCGAATGTTGAACCAACCTTGCAACCCAGGGATGAATCCCACCTGGTCATGGTGGATAATCTCTTGAATGTGCTGCTGGATCCTGTTTGCTAGGATCTTGTTGAGAATCTTTGCATCCATATTCATCAGTGATATTGGTCTGAAATTCTCTTTTTGGTAGGGTCTTTGCCTTGTTTGGGGATCAGGGTAATGCTGGCTTCATAACAAGAGTCTGGAAGTTTTCCTTCTGCTTCAATTTTTTGGAACAGCTTCAGGAGAATTGGTGTTATTTCTTCTTTGAAAGTTTGGTAGAATTCCCCAGGGAATCCGTCAGGTCCTGGGCTCTTGTTTTTTGGGAGGTTTTTGATCACTGCTTCAATCTCATTACTAGATATCGGTCTATTCAGGTTGTCAATTTCTTCCTGGTTCAATTTTGGGAGTTTGTAGCTTTCCAGGAATGCATCCATTTCATCTAGGTTGCTTAGCTTATTGGCATATAACTGTTGGTAATAATTTCTGATGATTGTTTCTATTTCCTTGGTGTTAGGTGTGATCTCTCCCTTTTCATTCATAATTTTATTAATTTGGACTTTCTCTCTTTTCTTTTGGATTAGTGTGGCCAATGGTTTATCGATCTTATTGCTTCTTTCAAAAAACCAGCTTCTAGTTTCATTGATACGTTCTACTGTATCTCTGGTTTCTACCTCATTGATCTCTGCTCTAATCTTGATTATTTCCCTTCTTGCATGTGGAGTTGGTTTGATTTGTTGTTGATTCTCCAGTTCTTTAAGGTGTAGAGACAGCTGGTGTAGTCTGGATTTTTCAATGTTTTTGAGGGAGGCTTGGATGGCTATGTATTTCCCCCTTAGAACCGCCTTTGCTGTATCCCATAGGTTTTGGACCGAGGTGTCTTCATTCTCATTGGTTTCCATGAATTATTTAAGTTCGTCTTTGATCTCCTGGTTGATCCAAGCATTCTGAAGCAAGGTGGTCTTTAGCTTCCAGGTGTTTGAGTTCCTTCTGAATTTTCCTTGTGATTGAGCTCCAGTTTCAAAGCATTGTGATCGGAGAATATGCAGGGAATAATGTCAGTCTTTTGGTATCGGTTGAGTCCTGCTTTGTGACCCAGTATGTGGTCTATTCTGGAGAAGGTTCCATGTGCACTTGAGAAGAATGAATATTCTGTTGTTTTAGGGTGGAATGTTCTGTATATGTTGATGAGGTCCATCTGGTCCAATGTTTCATTCAATGCTCTTATTTCTTTATTAATTTTCTGCTTCGATGATTTGTCTATTTCTGAGAGAGGCGTATTAAGATCTCCTACTATTCTTGTATTCGTATCAATATGACTCTTTATTTTGATTAATAGTTTTCTTATGTAATTGGGTGCTCCCATATTGGGGGCATAGATATTCACAATTGTTAGATCGTCTTGGCGGATAGTCCCTTGAAGAATTATGTAGTGTCCTTCTGTATCTCTGACTACAGTCTTTAGTTTAAAATCTAATTTATCTGATATGAGAATCGCTACTCCAGCCTTCTTTTGAGGCCCATTGGCATGAAACATGCTTCTCCATCCCTTCACTTTCAGTCTGGGTGTATCCTTACGTTCAAAATGGGTCTCTTGTAGACAACATATGGATGGGTCCTGTCGTTTTATCCAATCTGCAACCCTGTGTTGTTTTATGGGCGCATTTAGGCCATTCACATTGAGAGTGATTATTGAGAGATAGGTTTTTATTGACATCGTGTTGCCTTTGAAGTCTTTCTGTCTATAGATTGTTTCTGTATTTCTGTTCAAAGATATTCTTAGGATTTTTCCTCTCTTATAGGACCCCCCTTAATATTTCCTGCAGTGTCGGCTTTGTGGTTGCATAGTCTTTTAAGCCTTGCCAGTCTTGGAAACTCTTTATCTCTCCATCCATTTTAAATGTGAGTCTTGCTGGATAGAGTATTCTTGGTTGCATGTTCTTCTCATTTAGTACTCTGAATATATTTTGCCAGCCCTTCCTGGCTTTCCAGGTCTCTGTGGAAAGGTCTGACGTTATTCTAATGGGCTTTCCTCTGTATGTAAGAAGCTTCTTTGTCCTAGCTGCTTTTAAGAGGGTCTCTCTTGAAACAAAATTCCCCATTCTAACGATAAGGTGCCGTGAGGACTTTCGAGAATCTAAAATCTTGGGAGGAAATCTTTCTGCCTCTAGTACATGAACGTTGTTTCCATTCATGAGATTGGGAAAATTTTCATAGACAACTTCTTCCACTATATCTTCTAGACTTCTTTCTTTTTCTTCCCCTTCAGGGATTCCAATAATTCTGACGTTGGAACGTTTCATGGCATCGTTTATTTCCCTGATTCTGTTCTCGTGGCTTCTGAGCTGTTTGTTCCAGGCTTCCTCCTGATCCTTTCTCTCTATCTGTTTGTCCTCCAGATCACTAATTCTATCTTCTGTCTCAGTTACCCTAGCTTTTAGAGAATTTAGATTGGATTGGAACTCATTGAGAGCATTTTGAACATCATCCCTGGTGGCTTTCAGTTCTGCCCTAGCATTGTGAACATCATCCCTGGTGGCTTTCAGTTCTGCCCTAATCAATTCTGTTTGGTCATCCATGGCTTTCTCCAACCTAGCTATTGCCTGGATAATTGTTAGTCTGAATTCCTTTTCTGACATATTGTCTATGTCGATAGCCATTAGCTCTGTTGCAGAAGGCCCATCCTCTGTATTTTTCTTCTGTTGGGTATTCCTCCTCCTAGTCATTTTGGTAAGAGATGACTAAACAGATGCAGCTGGACTTATCGATTGTGGTGCAGTCAATGTGCACCCTGGAGCGCTTCTGTGCAATCAGGATTCCCCACCCAAATGAGAGAAAAAGGAGAAGAAAAAGAAATAGAGAAGAAGAAAGAAAAAAAAAGGGGGAAAGAAAAAAGGAAAAAAAAAAGAGAGAGAGAGATAGGGAAAAAAGGGAAGATAAAAGAGAAGGCTCAGCCCAAATGGGCCACAAGGTAAGATTTGTGGAGTATACAAACAAAAACAGACAGACAAAAAGAGTGATAAAAGTATATGACAAGAGAAAAAATTATGTATATATAAGCAAAAAAAAAAAAAAAAAAAAGGGAAGAACCTCATCAGAAAGAACCCCAAGTATAAGGTTTATATATTATCAGGACAAACACAAATTCACAGAAACACTGACAGAAGGAAAAATTGGGAGAATTGTTATAGATTCTCAGTGTGGGTGAGGAAGGTTATTTTGATTCTTCCTGAAGGTATCTTGATGTTTTTGTTAAGGGACTCAACTTTCCTAAGTTACAGGGGGATGAGAAACTGGTTTGCCTATAGGGGTAGCATTGATTGGGGAAATGGGATTACCTTGAAGTTTAACTCTATATGTATAGTAGAAAATAAAAATTAAAAAAGAATAAACTAGACTAAACTAAGTTAAAATTAAAAAAGAATTAAAAAAATAGAAAAACAAAAGAAAAACATGGGTGTATGTATCAAAAAGTTCAGGTTAGAAAGTTATTAAAGAATTTGATGTACTGGACATCTTGGTGTGATGGTAAATAGGTTAAAAAATTATCTGTATGTATAAAAAAAAAAGAACCAGAATATTGGTAAAGAGTTAAAAATAAAAGTTGTATTTATGAAGTAGTGGTGATTGTTCTCTTGTAGTCTTTTTTTTTTTCTTTTTCTTCCTTCCTGGTTGGTTTTCTGGGGGAGGGGCCTGCCACGTGGGTTTTCAGACAATGATGTTCCCTGAGTTAGGTCCTCCCGCTCCCCTCAAGGGGGTGAGCTCTTTTTTTTTTCAGGAAACTGTTTTTTCAGCCTTTTGTTCTCTGGGGGTTTTTATGTTCTTTCATCTGCTTTCTCTCGCCTTGACAGCTTTTGATGGTTTTTGGAGGTTTAGAGGAGAGCAAACAGCACCCTGACCTCCCTCTCAGAGAGAAGCCTCAGACTGTTTTGCAAAAGCTGCTGGCAGAGTCGGTTCTGAGTCACTGTCCCTGGGGATGCAGGAGCTCCTCGTTGTACCCAAAACCAGGGCAGTGGTGACTGTCTGGGCAGCTCCAGACCGCCAGAGAGGTTCGGAGCAGAGATCGCATACTGAGATTTTCCCGCTGTCCCGGGCTGGGAATGTCTGGTTTTTCTGGCTGCCAGAGCTCCAGGCTAGCACCTATGAGCACCTATCCCAAGGGAGGGTGTGGGACGCGCGCGTTTCAGGATTGCCGTCTGGCCAGGCTCCCAGCCCCTCACAGGAGCCAGACCCCACTCGTTCTCGGGCGCGCTGGCGTTCAGGTGCACTGGCTGCTCAGGGACGGAGACCTGATTTCTCCGCAGCACTCTCTCTGGCTCCGCGCCAGGGGAGGCTGTCCTGGGTCCGGGGACTTAGGTCCCTGACCCTAACTGCCCAGGTTCCCACTATTACCCCCCGCGATCCTTTGCTGTTTGTTTTTTGAGTCCTTTCAACCAGACTCCAAGTTAATGCTGGTCCCCAGACGCAGAGCACTCTCGTGTTGGGGTGTTACTTTCTGATCGGTCACCTCTGGTGGCTCCCTCCCCCTTTTGTTTATCTTCCGATATCAGTCGGAGGTTCCCAGTCTGCTTTACCTGCCACTGGCATCTTCTGCTCCTGTAGAGATCCAGACGTGTATAATTCTGATCTCAGGCTGATTTCATGGGTGGTCGGAGTTCTTTGGTAGGTAATCAGCTCACTTTAGGGTACAGGTTGAAATGGTGCCTCCTCCTACTTCCCTGCCATCTTGACTCCCCCCTCATTCATAGCATTTTTAAGTTCAGCCTGATTAGATCTCATTTCTGTCCTTAGAGATTCTATATTGTCACTTGTGCTTCTTTCAAGCCTAGATGTTGACTTCATGATTGCTCTCTTGAATTCTATCTCTGACATTTTGTTTATATCCATATCCATTAGTTTGTGGCAGATGACATTGTTTCTTTTTCTTTTCTTTGCTGAGAGTTCCTCCTCCTAGTCATTCTGTCGAGGGATTGTTGAGTGAATGAGCAGAGTCCAAAATATCAACCATGACTCAAGCAAGATGCACTCTAGGAATGTCCGGAGTAGCTGGAAGCTACCACCACCAAAAAAAAAAAAAAAAAAAAAAAAAAAAAAAAAAGCCAAAATGAAACGCAAGAATAAAATGTATAAAATTAACAAATTAAAAAAAAATTTAAAAAGAGGTGATGGGGGGGTCTATAATCTCTCAGTGTGGACAAAATGGGTTGTTCCAGTTGTTCCTGGGTGTATTTTGGTGTGTTTGTTAGAGAATACTACTTCTCAAAATTACAGGGAAAGTAAAAACTGTGTGTGTGTGTGTGTGTGTGTGTATACACACACACACACACACACACACACATACACACGGAATGGGCCCTTTGGAAACCATTTTTTGAGCTTTTGTTCTCTGGTGGCTTTCTCTGCCTCTTCTGAGGCCGAAAACAGAGAACAAAAATGACTGCAGCCAAGCCTCTGGCCCAGAGCAGAGAAATCGCAGTCTGCTCTTTTCACTGAATCCTCCAGGACAAAGTCTCTATTTCTGTATGTTCCCCTGTGTGTGCCCCACAGTGACTCTCTCAGAGGTCGTCCCAGGGGCCTGGGCCTGTCCCTGCCCTTTGTGCATCTAAAATAGTGAGTAGCCATGGTCTTGTGTGTGTACCTGCAGCTCCTGGATCCTGCCTGGGCACTGCTCCAAAGCCCTTTCCTGCCTGCTACTGCTCTGCAGGATTTTGCCTGATCACGGGCATAAGTTCTAGATTTTTTCAGGCTGCCCAAGACAAAGAGATTCTTTAATGGCCCGACTTGTAGTTTATGGTGATCTAAGCTGAGAGACACTGCCTGGGCTTGCTGACCATAACCAGATTCCTGGCTCCACCACTCAGGCACTCTGCCAGTCCAGGAAGCCTCTTTGGCTCTGTGGCTCCCCATATCCTGAGACTACAGTGTTATACCTAGAATTCTACTTTTTGTTTCCAGAGCCCCTTCTGGAGAGGGTGTCGCTCCCTAGAGCAGATTTCTAAGGGTTACACACTCCCTTGTTACATCACTTTCCAGGCACCAGATTATGGAGGCTCCCTTCCCCTTCTGTTTATCTTCCAATAGCTCCCTGCAAATTCATGACTTCACTCTTCCTACCTTACAACAGGCAGTGCTTTTTTGTTTGTAGAGATCCAGATACATATTCTTACATCTCAGGCTGATTTCGTGGGTGTTCAGAATGATTTGGTAGATATCCAGCTAAATTCAGGGGGCCAGTTGAAATGGGGTCCCCTATTTCTCTGCCATCTTGCCTCTTCTCTCCCAGTCTAGTACTTTTAAAAATGACCAAAGTGACACCTGGCTTCCTCGGTTAGTAGGGCATGTGGCTATTGATGTTGGGGTCATGAGTTTGAGGCCCACATTAGGCATAGAGTTTACTTAAGAAACAAAACAGAAAACAAAGTATTTACAAATGACTAAAGTCCATTAGGCTCTAACAATTGAGCTGGTTGGTGGTGGCCTGTATTCTCTCACCTGTTCATTCAGGCACTGTGTCCTGAACACTCAGATGGTGCCAGTGCTTATCAGCCAACCAGGTTCTCCCTCTAGGAGCTCAGGGTCTAGAAGGGAAGATAGACAAATATGAAACAAAAACATGAATGGAAAGAACAATTGCTCCATAGGAAAAGAGCAAGGCACTACAACTGGGTCCTGAGCTCCACCAGGTGAAGGGTCTGACAAGGCTGTGCTATGGTGGCATTGAGAATTCCTGCAGCAGGAAGAGAAGGAGATATCCCTGCATAAATCTGAGTATACTTAGTCAGGCAGAGGGCATCATGGTGCAGAGGATCGGAGCCAGAATTTGATGTTCCTGGAGTGGAGGTTAGAAAGGAGACCAGGGTAGCTGGAGGAAGCTGAAGAAGGGAGCAGAGAGGAAGGGGAGGAGGGGCAATGCCTGGGCAGGTGGACAGTATCATTACCCTGCTCCTAGTGGCCTGTGACCACATTACCCTACACTCAGTGGCTTAACCCACAAACACTGTCTCACAGTCTCAGAGGATCAGGAATCCAGCAGTGCTTTGCTAAGGGTTCCTACCTGTCTCTGTATATTGAGGCTGCTGACACCACCAAGGCAGGACCTGCTTCACTGAGAACCTGAGCTCACTTAGGGGTGATGGCAGGATTCAGTCCACTTCAAAAGGCCTGAGTTCTTCTGTCTGTTTTTGGCCCTCATTGCTGGGCCATGTGCACATGTCTGTGTCATGGTTCAACATAGGGACTTGTACTCCAGTATAAGGATCTGAGAGAGAATGTGGGTCAGAGTCAGCATGGGGCTGGGCAATGAGCTTTTATAACTAAATCTCAGAAGGGGCTTCTGGGCCATTTTTCCATGTTCTGTGGAATGGAAGGAATCCACACCACACTCCAGGGGATGGGTTACATAAAGATGTGTAAATAGGATATGGGATTTCAGAGAACCACTGAGAGGAGAAGGTGAAGACCCCTGAAGGGGGGCACCTGGGTGGCTAAGTGGGTTAGGCTGCTGCCTTCGGCTCAGGTCATGATCTCAGGACCCTGGGATCGAGTCCCACATCGGGCTCTCTGCTCAGCGGAGAGCCTGCTTCCCTTCCTCTCTCTCTGCCTGCCTCTCTTGTGATTTCTCTCTGTCAAATAAATAAAAATAAATAAAATTAAAAAAAAAATACCCCTGAAGGGTTAGTGCCTTGCCCAGAATCAGTCTGGTAAGAAAGCTGAACCAGGAATGTCCTCAAAGTTGGGGCGCCAGTTGCACCTAGCCATTCACTGGGGGTCTCTGGAAAAATTTGTCTTGAAGGAAGTGGCTACAGACATGGAAATGGTATGGGGGTGAGGGTGAGCATTGATATCCTAGACAGGAGGCATTCCAGCAAGTTCTGGTCTGAGGAGGAGCCCAGGTCATGGCAACCCACTGAGTGGACCCTTATCCACATCACATATCCATTGGAAAGGAGGTAATAGCTCTCAGCACAGGACATGCAGTCTCTAGGTCTAAGGGTGGGACAAGACTCCAATCTCTTCCTTAGGGTTTGCTATGAAAATTGGAAAGCCCAAGATCTTGAGAAGCCATTGCCCATCCCTTTGTAGATGGGGCTGTCATCTTCTGGGCCTCCAGAATGTGAGCAGTGGTGTACACACATTTGCACACATGGGTGAAAGTGCACTTGCTCACATGCACACACATACATACACACCTGAAGGGATTGTGGGGTGGGATCTGAGCATGAGATATGTTGTCAGAAATCACAGGATTGATACCATTCATGTAGAGAGGTGCCATCAATACTCAACTCACAATCTGACCTGAGATGCTAACCTGTTCAGACATCACCTACTTCAATGCCTTGTATGGATGCCAAGAACCTTTTTTCTTTTTCCTTAAAGATTTATTGATTGACTAAATGTTTAGCTGACTTGAGAGAGAGGCAGGGGGAGAGTGGGGAGAAGCAGAGGGAGAGAGAGAATCCTCAAACAGACTCTGCCTGAAGTACACAGCCCTGTGAGGGGCTCAGTCTCAGGAGACTGGGATCATGACCTGAGCTAAAACCAAGTCTTATGATTAACCCAACAAACCACTGAGTCTCCTTATTCGTTTTATGACTGTGGACCATCTTGTCCCACCTCTTGTCACAAGTCCCTGGGATTGGGAGTTTGGTCTGCACTTCTACTCCCACCCCTCCTGGTGGCTACAGCACTGACTTCTATCTTCTCTGTTTCACCTCAGGAGAAAAATGGCTCAATCAGGAAGAAGAATGAGACCTGCATGCTGTGGACCCACTGGGCCAAACTGCTAGAGAAGCAAATAGATTTCCTGGTGCCTGCCTTCCTAGGAAGAGATCTAAGCTATGTCTACATATTCCTGGGAACATATAGAGCCTTTGCCACCATCCAAGCAGGATGTTACAAGGTGAGCATCCTGCCCCTAACTGCCCAGTGGAATTTAGCCACCACCTGGTTGCGAGTCTTGGGAATGACCCCAAACTTCCTGATCCTCAGTTTTCTCCTCTGACTGGGGCAGAGTTATTCTAGGGACTCAGCAGGGAAGAGTAGGGAAAATATAACTGTGTGCCTGGGCCCATGGAAAGGACTGCTAGAGGGGCTGTGATCATGCTCATTTATCATTGTCCTGCTTCTCATGATGAAGCCTCTGTCTTATTCCTCACTATCACTATAACCTTGAGCTGGGCAATTTTGCCATTCAAGGGGAGATCTGAGACTCCATCTGGGGTTTGTGTCCTGGGTGTCCCCATTGTTGAGCAGGGTTCTGTGATGGGCTGGTTGGGGCCCTTTCATTCATCATGCATTCAGGAAGCCCCACTCAGCAAGGCTCATCTCTAGGAGCTGACTGTGAACCCTGCACAGAGCAGACAGCACCCCAGGGTTCCGGATTAGTCAGCGGTCAGACAGTGACACTGCACATGATGAGAGGTAGCATCCACAGGACATTTCATGTGATGCCCCCTGACCTCCCTCTAGATATGGGTGCATTCTCTCCACTATGATGAGGTCAGCGGAGCCCAGGACCTGCAGAAAATGTGAGTGAGCTTTGGCTGATGGAGGAGCGCCTTCCCTCTCCACCAGGACAGCAAGGGGACTGTGAATTGGAGGGACTCTTGGACCCTCAAGCCACACATCTGTGATTCCTGTTTTAGGGTAAAGGTCTGAGAACTTCTTTTGGAAAAAGGGAAGGTCCCGGGGTAGCTGTGGGTGGGGTGTGGGCACTGTGGGAGTTCAGAGGGAGCTGGAGGACAGCTTTAGCCCCTAAGAGAGTCATTTCCCACCCCCATACCCTCCCAGCCCCGTCTCTATCCCAATCCTGGGACCCAGAACAGATGCTGTGGGAACCATCATACTCAGCAATCTGTTGGAACCTGGACACTGGGTGCTCAGAGGGTGCTCAGGAGACCCAAGAGCTCATGGAGCAGACCTCCCACATCCTGTGGGAGATTAATGTCAGTGGAAGGAGACACACTCGTGATACCTAGTGAATGAGACAGCACTTAGACATATGTCTATGTAGACATATGTCTACATAGACTTTACATAGAGGATGTAAAGTTTAAGGCCTGGCTAGAGATAGAGTTCCTTTGTTCCCTCCTTGGTTGGATCTTCACAGAGCAGTGGGGCGTGCAGTGAGGACAATGAACAGGCCAGACATCACCCCTCCCTGGACACGTGCAGTTGAATTTAAGTGGCAAGTGGGCAAGGAGACAGACAGGAGTGTTTCCAGCTCCTCAGAGAAGGACAGAAATGGTCCCACCATTGATCAAGGGCTCCCACTGATAGAGGATTTTTGCCAGCCTGTTGTCTGTGACCAGGCCTGTCTTAGACAGGACTGCCAGATCACAGGTCGACAAGGAGTAGGACTGGTCTCGGAACTCAGGAGCTGGAGGTCTAGGGGAACCATGTACCCACAGGGGTTTCCTGGGACATTGGTTTGGGAGGGTGCCCTGTCCTCTGATTCCTCTGCCTACTTCTCTGTCCCCAGGGCCATCTATTCCATCTTGAGCACATGGCTGGAACAATATCCCGAAGATTTTTTCCAGTCCCTAGAATTTCCCAGCCTGAATATGCTGCTGGCATACATGGGGCTCAATATACCAGGCTCAGACCTGGAGTGCCATGCCCTGCTTCTGCTCTCACAGCTGTAACACCTTGAGCCCATGGAGCCAGAGGCTGGGGGTGAGGAGGACTGGGGGTGACTGATGTGGGCCTGTGGAGGGGACAGGGTGGGCCACACTGAGCAAGTCTTCATAGAGTGCAGTTGGGCCGAGAGCAGTGAGTATTCTCAGATTCCTGTTCCCATGGGCTTCAGTCACTGAGACCTCCCAAAGATTGGTCTTGAGCGGTGGGAAAAGTTTCTTTTATTTAGAAGGCACATGGGACGTCAATCACACTGATGATACTTTCTCTTCTCAGAGCTACAGTACCAGCTCTGAAGCAAAGTCCTGAGCCACCTCAGGAACTCGCCCCAGCTCCCACTGTGGCACTGGCTGCAGCTTCAGAGCCAGAGCCTGCCCAACCCATCTCTGGTGCTGGAGCTCACCAGTCAGGAAGAGCAGTGATACCACCTGCCATGTCAGGACTAATGCAGGTGGTAGTCATGGCTCTAATTCACTGTCAGGAGCTGGAAGAGCCACCCGAACACTGACAGCCCTGGATCAGGAGGCAGCTCCAGCCCCAGCTATTGGGGTCACTCAAACCGCCACCTGCCTCAGTGGAGCAACCAGCCTCAGCCTCCGAGCAACAGCTTGTGCAGGCTGCAGCCCTAAGGATGGCTTCCCCTCCCCTGTCATTGCACTGTGTGTAATTTTTGTGTTTTTTATGCACCTGTATAAATGCTTGATATATTTTGTTCTATAAATAAACTGTAAATTGAGTGAAAATTTTATTCTGATCATTTTAAAGTGTACATTGAAGTGCTGTTAGGTACATTCAGAGTGTTGCACAACCATTTACTTCTAGAACTTTTCCATCACAGAAACACCTGTGCTACTATTCACTCCCTGCTCATTCCCTCACCCCAGTCCCTGCAACTACTGCTCTTCTCTCTGTCTCTGGTACTTTACCTCATCTGGGTTTTTCATGTACCTGGAATCCTACAATATGGCCTTCTGTGCCTGGCTACATAACATAAGAGTGATTCATAATTTTCCCCAAGTTAATATAAAAATAATATTTTTTAAAAGATTTTATTTATTTAATTGACAGAGAGAGAGATCACAAGCAGGCAGAGAGGCAGGCAGAGAGAGAGAGAGAGAGAGAGAGAGAGAGAGAGAGAAGCAGGCTTCCCGCTGAGCAGAGAGCCCAATGCAGGACTCAATCCCAGGACCCCAAGATCATGACCTGAGCCAAAGGCAGAGGCTTTAACCCACTGAGCCACCCAGGCACCCTAAAAATAATATTTTTATAGCAAATTAATATTCCTGTAAGAACAAAGACCATGGGAAACTCCCAAATGAACTATTTTCATTATCTGGGATAGGGTTTTCTTTTATAAGGATGCCTCAAAAGGCAAAAACCACAAGAGAAATGCCTGGCCCATGAGATACCTTTAAATTCTTTCATTTTACTAGATAGACGATGTTGATCTTACTCTAACATGCATATTATAAAAATACTAAAATCTCATATTAAATCTTCTCATTTATTACTAATATATCTGGTACTAAAGTAAATAGTCTTAGGCATTTGCCAGATTGTTTATTTAGTAAAATAATGATTTAAATGTGAAGAAAAGAAGACACATTCCTTCTACTAAGAAATAATTACCCATAACACATGGTGTCCCTCTTTCATGCCTTTCCTGTTGAGTGTAGTGAGTGTGTGTGTGTGTGTGTGTGTGTGTGTGTGTGTGTGCACATGACAGGGTACGGCAGGGAAGGTTCCAGGGCTGGCCTCTTGTTCTACCTTATATCCCCACAGTGGAGAGGCACTGTTTCTTCTGTACCATTGGGCACCCTCATTGGCCACACATCATTTACTCAGCTGCCCCAGCTATTAAACAACTGAGCCATTTATACATATCTGTCTCTCATAATTACACTGAAAAGTCTGTCTGTGCCATAAGTCTTTGTTTCTTTAGGACTGAGTCCTATAAATACCATTTCAGAACACACTTTAACAACATTTTTGGAGGATTGGCTGCAGGCTACTCTATCTATACTCTCTTTATTAAGGGGAAACCTTGCTCTGGAAAGAAGGGACCCAGAGTCTATAGATGAGACCTGAAATCATGAGGAGGACAAGCCAGCAGTGAGACCATCTGGGTACTGACCATAGAGCTGGAAAGATCCTGCCCACATCCTCCTCATGCGTCCTCCTCCACAAGCATCTCTGCCCCATGTCCTGGAAACACCTTACCCAGGCCCTGTCTGGGGACATGCTCCAGCCACGCCAGTCCCTCGTGCTCCATAACTCCATAAGTCCATAACTCCATAATTCAGATTCTAACTAGAGCCCTGTTTTCAGGCAAGGAGGGGCAGGTGCAGGCCAGGTGACTCCTGTCAGCTTGCTCCCTGTCCATCCTGGTTAGACCCCATCCTCTCAGGGAGGAACCCCTAAGGATGGCTCAGGTCAGTGCGTTACAGACATGTGTTCATCCAGATGTAGTTTTAGTGGCAACAGCAAGAACTTCTTGAACTTATGTGAGCAAGAGAGTCTTTACAAATCACATTGGCTGTTCATGGAAGCTGCAGGATGGACAGAGCCTGAATCTGGGGCTTTGACACTGGACATAGCTTGTACACACTCCTCAAACTCCTCTAGCCATGACCCCTTGGCCCTGCCAGCCCCAAAACTTGTTATCCCTCAAGTTCAGCTTGGGGGGGCAGGGCTTCCTGCTCAAGACACCATGTGAGGAGAAGGAGGAGACCCCTCTTCTCCCACAAATTCAAGTAAGGGGTTGTCCACTTGATCTGACGCTGTAAGAGAGGTCATGGTCAGTAATCCCTGTCTTTTCTGCCAAAAGATGGAGCTCCCAGGCATGGAAGATAGATCCTCAGAGAGAGGACATTTGGAGTTCTCCCTGCAGGAAGAGAGAGAAACACCAGTGAATGGGACTCTGAGAGAGGAGGGCCCTGAGCCCAAGGGAAGGGCTGCCATGGGCTGGGTGCTGCCCTATTGGTCAGGAGCATAGGCTCTGTGTGGGCCTGTAGGAAGTGGCCAGGCTTCATCCTACCAACCCACCCATCAATAACCAAATTGACCTCCAGAAAATACTTTCAACTCCAGCCACCAAAAGACTCTGGGATCCTGGCAGCCAAGGAGGTCTAAGATGTTATGTACCAATGATTACACAGTGTGGCAAGAAGGGGGACAGGTGTGATGGAGTTGAGGGCAACTCATTTGCCTGCTTTGGAAGGAAAAAGTCCCAACACAAGGCACCCCAACATTTGTTCCAAAAACAGGTGACAATTCATGATGCTCCAGACTGCCAGTGTCCACACGGGGTTGTCCAGTCTAGGACACAAGCTCTGACTGACATCCTATCCCAGGGCTAGCCTGGGTCTGATGGGTGAGCACCAGTGTTGCAGGATCCCAGCTGAGGGCCAGGTCCACCATACCGGAGGGATGAAGGCTTTCTGGAAGGAGAATTGAGTCAGGGGGAGTCAGGCTTGCCAGGCAGAAGGGACAGAATAAAGCAGAGGCCCAGAGCCCATGGAAGCAGTGGGTTCACAGTGGGCTAATTTAAGTAGGTGGAGCTAAGAATGATTGTCTTTTGAGAACATGAATCATGTCAGTCAATCCCCATAAAAATTCCATGAGGAAGGTCGAAATGCTGTCTCTGTTTGACTAATAAGGATACCATGGCTTTAAGAAACTGCCTCTTTCCATGCTTCACAATGAGTTACTTCAGGATTTGAACGCAGGGCTTGCAACCCTTGTGGGCCCAACCTGACAAGGAGGCTGCATCCAGATGCTTCAGAAGGGATTCTCAACTCTGAGGTTACATGAACCTTTGTGCCTGGTGCCCAGGGAGAAACCTCCTTCTGCAGACAAAGGCTTGCTGGTACTGGGAGAGTCCTCAGTGCCAAGGCCTGCCATCGTTGGACAAGAGACCCAGGCCAAGCCCCAGTTAATGCTGGCACCACTGCTCCCTGAGTTCAGTGAGGTCTCCAGGCTTGGGGTTGGATGTGGAGCTTTACATCTCTCCGAGTTCCAGGTAGGGGCTGTGTGAATGGAGCACAGAATCTAATGGCAGAGAGACAGCAGTTATAGCCCCTACTCGGCCTCTTTGTAGCTGGATGAGCTCAGGCAGGGCTCTGAAGCTATGGACCCCATCCCTAAATTAGAGAATGTAATGGGTACTGGTAAATGGGATATAGAAAGAGATGACTTGTACAGTTTCTGCCTGCTGCCTGGGAGCACGTGGGGAGCCCAGAGGAAAGGCAGTTGTGTTGGTGACCAATTTACCCATGTATCTGTTCTTGTTCTTCCAGTTGTTGATTCTGGTGTCATCGTTAAGAAACAGATGCCAAGGCTAAGGTCAAGGAGATTTCTTCTTAGGCTTTATTCTCTAAGGTTTATAGTTTTAGCTCTTAAATTTAGGTCTGTGACCCATTTGGAGTTCATTTTCTGTCTCATCTGAGGAGAGGATCCACTTTTCCTTCAGTCATTTATAATTTTATGTATCTGAATGTGTAAGAAGGGATGCGGTTTAATCACTGTAGTACCTTGGGTTGTCACTTGTAGGGAATTGTCAATAGATCCCAAAGTATTTGTAGAATAAATAATCCTTGAAGCAATTGCCCAAGATTTTGAAGGAAGTCCTGAAGGAGGTTAACTTGTATCTTCTGTGGAGGTGGACCAGTGTTCTTGTTAAGAGCACACACCATCCTCTGGTGGCTACAGGAGAATTGCAGGAGTGCCGCTGGGCTCCCTGATCTGTCGGCCAAACAAGCCACATCAACCTTGGACATCTTCAAGGATTTCCAGAGAGACCAAAACCAATTCTGCAAAATTCAATGTTCCAGAGGGTGTCTTCTAGGAAATTTGTGAAAAAACAGGCCTCTTCCCAAGTGCAGTATTTCCAGTAGTAATTTCTGAGCATGTAATTCAAGCACTGGGTTTCAGGACAAAAAATAGAGATAAGGTGGATAGTCCCAAGATATACTGGACATAGGGTGATAAAATGTTGGGTTAACTGGTCTAAGTCACAGCTCTGTATATCCAATTGCAGAAAACAGTAAATTAAAACAAGCTATATTTATGGATTTCTTTGATTACATTATCCACAAAACATTTTAGAAAATTTGAAAACTGTCACTCAGCATATCTGTATCCTTTCTTCTAAATCAGATGTCATCAACCTATATTCCCAGTTAATTTTTCACTTATTAGGAGAACATGGTAAGATTTGGAGAAATGTTAATGGCTCTAAAAAACATACTTGTAGAACTGACAGTTGGATTCAGTAAACTTAAGGACACAGATTAAGTATGTATAGATGAGTTCCATCTCTATTTTTTTTAAAGATTTTATTTATTTATTTGACAGAGAGAGATCACAAGTAGGCAGAGAGGCAGACAGAGAGAGAGGAGGAAGCAGGCTTCCTGCCAAAGAGCCCGATGCCAGACTCAATCCCAGGACCCTGAGATCATGACCCGAGCCAAAGGCAGAGGTTTAACCCACTGAGCCACCCAGTCACCCATTTTATTTTATTTCTTTTAAAGATTTTATGAGTTTCATATCTATACATGAATAACAAATTATCATAGAGAGAAATTAAGAAGCTAATTTATAATATATAATCACTCAAAAAGAACAAAATATTTAGCAATGAATTTAGCCAAGAGATGAAAGACCTGTATAGTGAAAACCATAAATAATTAGTGAAAAAAATTGAAAAAGACAGAAATACGTGGAAAGACATCCCTTGCTAATGGATCCCAAGAATGAATATAATCAAAGCTCTTCACTAAAGTGACCTATACATTCAAAATTCAATGCCATTTCCAGAAATTGGGCAAATAATCCTAAAATATGAGTAGAAACAGAAAAGTCCTGAATAGCCAAAGCCATCTTGAGAAAGAAAAACAAAACTGAAGGCATCAAGCTTTCTGATTTCAAACTACATTACAAAGTTGTAGTAATAAAAAAATTATGTTACTCACATAAAGACAGACATACAGATCAATGGAACAGAATGAAAGCCCATAAAGAAACCCACACAGATGTAGTCAATTAATTTACAACAAAAGAGCCAAGAATATAAAATGGGGAAAGGGCAGATTCTTTAATAATTGGTCTTGGAAACCCTAGGCAACTGCATGCAAAGGAATGCAACTGGATGCCTAGTCAACACTGTACACAAAAACTAAGTCAAAATGTATTAAAGACTTAAACAAAAGAGCTAAAACCATAAAACTCCTAGATGAAAAACTTGGGCAGATTAGCTCTTAATGCTTTTTTTTTTTTAATAAGCTCCATGAACAAAATAGGGCTTGAACTCAAGACTCTGAGTTCAGGAGTCAGGTGCTTTTCTGACCGAGCCAGCCAGGCATATATTAAAGTTATTGAGCACCTAGGTGTCAGACTGTATCTATTCATTTATCCACCATGACACAATTTTTTCAAGAATGTTTCTTGATATCAGTCTGACCCTGATTTTTGGATTTGACATCAGAAACAAAGGCTACAAAGCAAAAATAAACAAGTGGGACTACATCAAACTAAAAAGCTTCTGCACTGCAAAGAAAATCACCAGCCATCAAAGCAATGAAAAACAATATAATTAATGGGAGAAAATATTTGCAAACTACCTATCTAATGAAGGGTTAATATCCAAATTATTAAAGAACTCATACAACTCAATAGCACAAAAATAGCCATTACAAAATGGGCAGAGTTCAGAATAGATATTTTCCAAAGAAAATACACAGATGGCCAACAAATACATGAAGAGATGTTCATCACCACATATCACCAGAGAAAAGCAAATCAAAGCCCAAAGGGATGTCACCTGACACTTGTCAGAATGGCTAATATCCAAAAGACCAGAAATAAAAAAGGTTAGCAAAAATGTGGAGGAAAGGGAACCCTGTGCTCTGTTGGTGGGATTGTCAGTTTGTGTAGCCACTATGGAAAACAGTACAAAGCTCTCTCAAAAATTCAACATTAGGGGCACCTGGCTAGCTCAGTCAGAAGAGTGTGTGACTCTTGACCTTGGGGTCATGAAATTGAGCCTCATCTTGGAGGTAGAGACTACCTCAATTAAAAAAAAAAAAACAATGATATCATCCAACAATTCCCCTCTGAGGTATTAAAACCTAATTGATCTGATATAAGGATTGCCACCCCAGCTTTCTTCTGATGCCCATTAGCATGGTAAATTGTTTTCCACCCCCTCACTTTCAATCTGGAGGTGTCTTCGCGTCTAAAATGAGTTTCTTGTAGGCAACATACTGATGGGTTTTGTTTTTTTATCCATTCTGATACCCTGTGTCTTTTGATTGGGGCATTTAGCCCATTAACATTCAGGGTAACTATTGAGAGATATGAATTTAGTGCCATTATTAGCCTGTAAGGTGACTGTTACTGTATATTGTCTCTGTACCTTTCTGATCTACTACTTTTAGGCTCTCTCTTTGCTTAGAGGACCCCTTTCAAGATTTCCTGTAGAGCTGGTTTGGTGTTTGCAAATTCTTTCAGTTTTTGTTTGTCCTGGAAGCTTTTGATCTCTCCTTCTATTTTCAATGATAGCCTAGCTGGATAGAGTATTCTTGGCTGCATGTTTTTCTCGTTGAGTGCTCTGAATATATCATGCCAGCTCTTTCTGGCCTGCCAGGTCTCTGTGGATAAGTCTGCTGCCAATCTAATATTTTTACCATTGTATGTTACAGACTTCTTTTCTCGGGCTGCTTTCAGGATTTTCTCTTTGTCACTAAGACTTGTAAATTTTACTATTAGGTGACAGGGTGTGGACCTATTCTTGTTGACTTTGAGGGGGGTTCTCTGCATCTCCTGGATTTTGATGCTTGTTCCCTTTGCCATATTAGGGAAATTCTCTCCAATGATTCTCTCCAATAGACCTTCTGCTCCCCTCTCTGTTTCTTCTTCTTCTGGAATCCCAATTATTCTAATGTTGTTTCGTCTTATGGTGTCACTTATCTCTCGAATTCTCCCCTCATGGTCCAGTAGCTGTTTGTCCCTCTTTTGCTCGGCTTCCTTATTCTCTGTCATTTGGTCTTCTATATCATTAATTCTTTCTTCTGCCTCATTTATCCTAGCAGTAGAGCCTCCATTTTTGATTGCACCTCATTAATAGCTTTTTTGATTTCAACTTGGTTAGATTTTAGTTCTTTAATTTCTCCAGAAAGGGCTTTAATATCTCCAGAGAGGGTTTCTCTAATATCTTCCATGCCTTTTTCGAGCCCGGCTAGAATGTTCAGAATCGTCATTCTGAACTCTTGATCTGACATAGTACCAATGTCTGTGTTGATTAGGTCCCTAGCCTTCGGTACTGTCTCTTGTTCTTTTGTTTGTGGTGATTTTTTCCGCCTTGTCATTTTGTCCAGATAAGAGGATATGAAGGAGCAAATAAACTACTAATAGGGTGGCAAAGACCCCGGAAAAATGCGCTGTAACCAAATCAGAAGAGACCCCAAATTGTGGGGGGGAGAAAGGGGATAAAAAACAGGTTCTGAAAAAAAAAGAAAAAAAAAAAGAAAAGAAAAAAATTTAAAAAATAAAACAAATAAAGAAATATAAAAAAGAAAGAAAAAATATATATATTTAGATGAACTAGTCACAAAACGTTAAAAAAGAAAAGGGTAAAAGTTTTAAAAAAATTTAGCAGAAGAAGAAAAAAGAAAAAAGAAAAAAAAATTGAAAAAACAAAAAAAAAATTGAAAAAAGAAAAAAAAATTGAAGTAGCCGCAAGACTAAAGAATCATGGGGAGAAAGCCATGAGTTCCGTGCTTTGCTTTCTCCTCCTCTGGAATTGCTCTGCTGTTTTAGGAATTGAATCTGCTTTCTCCTTGATAGATGAACTTCGTCCTGGCTGGATATTTTGTTGATCTTCTGGGGGAGGGGCCTGTTGTAGTGATTCTCAAGTGTCTTTGCCCGAGGCGGGATTGCACCGCCCTTACCGGCGGCCGGACTAAGTAATCGGCTCGGGTTCGCTTTTGGGAGCTTCTGTTCCCTGAACGCTTTCCGTAGAGTTCCGGAGGACGGGAATGAAAATGGCGGCCTCCCAGTCTCCGGCCCGGAGGAGCCGAGAGCCTGGGGCCCCACTCCTCAGTGCGCCCCCAGAGGACAGCACCCAATCACTCCCGTATCCCCAGCCTCTAGCCGCGCTCCGAGCTCACCCAGCCCGCGACCAGTTCAAGGTAACCCCGAGCTGAGAGTTCAGTCCTTGGCTCTGTCTTTGCAGCCGGTTTCTCCGTTCTAATACCTGCAAGCTCTCCGACACTCTGACACCCCCGATCCTTCTGTGACCTTGCGGGGCCTGGGGCCACGCTGGCCCCGCGTGGGCTTCACCCCGGTTTAGCCCCTGGAGCAATGTCCCTCAGTGGAACAGACTTTTAAAAGTCCTGATTTTGTGCTCCGTTCCTCCGCCGCTTGCCGGGAGCCGGCCCCTCCCCCCGCGGTCTATCTTTCCGTCGTTTTAGATTCACTTCTCCGCCAGTCCTACCTTTCAGAAAGTGGTTGATTTTCTGTTTCTAGAGTTGCTGTTCTTCTTCTCTTCGCTTTCCCGTTGGATTTGTAGGTGTTTGCAATGTTTAGATAAGCTATCGAGCTGATCTCCTGTTACCTGATGTAGTCTCAGGCTGCTACTTCTCCGCCATCTTGACTCCCACCAAGAAATGGGTTTTTAAAGAAAAATTTAAAGGACAGGAGAAGTAAGTCTGGAACAGTCAAGCAAACAGCCTCTTTCCCCCTTCGGCTTCCTGCCCGGCAGCCGAGGGGTTAGACACAACCCCCACAATTCCAGGCGGCTGCAGCGGCAACCAGCTCCCCATGCGCAGACCTACGAAAATGAAATTGCTAACTTGTAAAGATACTTTCACACCTGTATTCATTAGCGGGTCATGCTAAGTGAAATAAGTCAGAAAGAGAAAGACAAATGCCACGTGAGTTATCATGGAATCTGAAACAAACAAACAAACAAACAAACAAAAAAACAGAAGGCAAGGGAAGCAAGGGAAAAAATAAACTATTGGGAGTTCATCAAGATCGAAAGTTTTTGCGTGGCAAAGGAGAAAGAGTCAACAAAACCAAAAGACAACTGACAGAATGGGAGAAGATATTTGCCAAAAAGATATGCAGACATATCAGGTAAAGGGCTAGTATCCAAAATCTATAAAGAACTTATCAAACTCAATATCCAAAGAACAAATAATCTAATCAAGAAATGGGCAGAAGACAGGAACAAAGAAGAGATCTACAAAGAAGAGATCCAAATGGTCAATAGACACATGAAAAGTGCTCAACATCATTCAGCATCAGGGAAATACAAATCAAAACCTCAATGAGATACCACCTCATGCCAGTTAGAATGGCTAAAATTAACAAGTCAGGAAATGACAGGTATTGTCGAGGATGTGGAGAAAGGGGAACCCTCCTACACTGTTGGTGGGAATGCAAACTGGTGCAGCCACTCTGGAAACAGTATGGAGATTCCTCAAAAAGTTGAAAAAGAGCTACCCTATGACCCAGCAATTCCACTACTGGGTATTTACCTAAAGATACAAATGTAGTGATCCAAAGGGGCACTTGCACCCGAATGTTTATAGCAACAATGTCCACTGCTGAGAGACACAGCAATCAATCCACTACCTTTATCAACACACTTAAAAATGCACTGGTATAGGAGGTACCAGTGTCCTTGAGGAGCTCTGTGGGAGCTGTTCTACACTGCAGGAGAAGATGGGAGGTGAAAAGTGGCAGGCGCAGAAGCCTCAACCAGCAGAAACAAGGCGTATGTAGTCACCCAGTAAGCCACAGGGACAGAATGGTAACCAGAGGATGTGACTGTCAGGGATGTGAGTTGTTGGATAGTTGATCAGGTCTGTCCAGATTGAAATTATTGTGCAGTGTAGCAGAAAAAATAAATATCTAGATATAGTACTTACTATAGTGAGGAGTCATGGTCTCTTCCCCAGCCATGAGTCCTAATCCAGTGTGTGCTTCTGAGCCCTTAGACTGAGGGAAAGACTGGAGCCCTTTGAGGAATGACCCTACAACCATATGTGTGCCATGCCTCTTATCCCCCACCCCCAACTTCCCCAAATGTCCCCAAGATGCAGGTATTTACAGGTGGGATGAACTCTGGAAAAAGAGGAAACACTACATTTTCTGAGAACTTTTATAGAATGATTCTGAACATATGTTGATGCCCAAAGCCCAGAACTGTTAGGTGGTCTGCCCAGCAGTTGAGTAGGGGCTTTGGAAGGTGTGGAAATAGAAGAAGCCTTGTCCTATATTTAAGTTTGTTCACTGAGACCACAGATTCATCCTGTGCTCATTTCCCCAGTTCAAGAATAATGTGGAATGTAAATACATATACATATGCAAATACATATACCTGGTGGAATTCCCACTTTGGCTTTCTGAAACTTCGTATCATGTTTATTGGGAAAGAGGAGACCTTGAGGGTCACTTGTGTGGCTCAGTCAGTTAAGCCTCTGCCTTTGGCTCAGGTTATAACCCCAGGGTCCTGGGATAGAGTCCTGCATTGGGCTTCTTGCTCAGTGGGAGCCTGCTTCTCCCTCTACCTACCACTCCCCCTGCTTGTGTGCTCACTCTCTCTCTGACAAATAAATAAAATCTTAAAAACAAAAACAAAACAAAAAAACAAGGACAGCCCTTGGAACCATGCCCTCCCTCAGACTAAATCAGAAGCCATGCAACATCCATAGAGGGGAAGGGAAAGAGAAGTTAGATTATGAAGCTCTGCAGAGAGGCAAGATGGGTTATTCCAACCATTGACCATTTAATTAGACATGTCTATTGTGAATATTGGAGGAGTCATGGAGACTCACACTGACTTTCACAACCTTCATCAGATGAAGACAAAACTGCATCTGTGATTCTGTCTCTGGATTTCTCTGTGGAGGAAAACTGCCAGGTGGAACCCTACAGCCCACAGGGAACAAATTTCTTGCCCTGAGGAATGTCTAGGACCAGCAAAATCAACAAGCCCAGATGCATGTTAAAATCATCACTGATGAAAGCAGGCTAGACAACTGTCAAGATGGGGCATTCTCAAGAAAGGAGATTTGGCAAATACACTCAAAAATATCCTAGCCAAAAAGGAAAAGAGAGAAACAGACATACTGAGCTGTGAGTGCTGAGGGGAGAACCAAAAGCATCACCTGCTGGTTTTAAATTATAGAATGATTAGGCAGACACATACCACAGTTGCTATTTTGACAATAACCTGCCTCATAGACTGAAGTGAATTCTCTTTCTTTCAACTGGATTGGGCATTTGGAAGCAGTCACTGAAAGGAAGTAGAAGACCCATGGCAATGATCCATGAGCAAAACTTCTCTACTTCCTCTGGATACCCATTATCTTGTTGACTACACAGCTTTCTCCAGCAGAAGTCATTCTGCAGATGACAATGGTCACTAGGAGGGAGTACTGGCAGGTCACTTGTTCCAGAATTTTCCCAGAAGAGTGAGGTCTGGTAAGCACAGACAGTGAACATCTCCATTGCCTGGGCTATGTGCTCACAATGTAACACAAAGGAACACAGAGAAAACTCTGCTGTCCAAGGCCTGGGATACCACATGGGAAAGAGCAACTTTGGTTTGCTCTCCCATCCTCCTGCCTCCCTGAAGGAGGCAGGTAATTGGCTGTACATCCTCCTTCTGAAGAAGCACCCAGCCTTTTGGATTTCCTGGGTAACCTTCCATTCTCTTTTTATTTACTCTGCTGAGGTGCTCTGAAGGAGCACTTAGCCACCACCATTTGGGCAAAGAAATGTCAGAGGCTGACATTCACAGATGGTGATGGAGAAGGGCAGGAAATGAGAGACAGTGTGGCAGAGAATGGCCCCATCTCATGAGAAGAGATGAGAGCTGGCTAGCAATGTGTGACCCAGAGGAGGAGCATGCTACAGAGAACCATAACACTAGGGTAGGTGCAAACTTCCGTTTCTTATGATTTCCTTAATAGAGACAAGAGAAGAGAGGCATGATAAGATTAGTACCCCAGAGGACCCAGAGGACCTGAGTCCACCAAATTCTTGAATAGGGTTTGAGGAATATCCCCAGAGACCACCCTGCACAACTCTAGGGAATATGAGTCACACACATAAAAGGTGAACCAGGCCCCTGGTGGGTAGAGTCTAAAGAACTCAAACTCTTCGGAATTTTCTAGAACAGTAAGGATCAATAAACTTGATAATCACCCAGAAAAACTTGTAGATATTTTCCAAAGCCTACTCAAGTTTGTCTTAGAAGGGGACAGAAATTAGAACACATGGTAAGGAGGTATGGAAGAATAGAGAAAATACAAAGTCATGGATGTCCAGCTCAAGTAGGAGAAGGATGGTATCTGGCAGAGCTGGGCAGTAGTGCCTTAACTGGGGAACACAAAGGGGTGTGTGTAGAGGGTGGGATACATAATTATGTGTAACTGAGGCACAATGACTCTCCTAGACCTGTGATATCTAAGTGGGGTATGCCTGATGCCCAGGAGAGAGACAGGAGGTGGAGATACAGACCCAGCAGTCTCTTGATCACTTTAGCTAGTAATGAAGCCAAGAGGGTGCATACAAAAGGAATTGGCAGGCCCATTTTAGGGTTTAGGGTTTTGGCCTAAAAGTAAACCCAAGACCACATGGCAGCTTTTATTATGACAAAGCAGACAGTAGTGAAACTGATCTGTGAGTTTGGAGTCAAATGAGGCTCCCTAGTGAAATAACCCAAGTGAGAGATGAAAGGCCTCCAGATGACATTTTCACATCCAGCATGGAGTCCAACCTGGGGCTTGAACTCACGACCCTGAGATCAAGACCTGAGCTGAGATCAAGAATCCCACGCTTAACCAACTGTCACCCAGGTGCCCTTCATCATTGCTATTTTAAAATCAATTGGACAAAAATTGGAATAGATGTTTTCTCAACACAAGTTCTATCAATGTATCATCGTACTTTTGTCACTGATTCAATCACATGTCAATGAAAATAACTCATTTCAACTAACTAAATTTAGTAAAATTATCTAGCTTAAATTCAACTAGTGTTAGATACCAGTAGAAATCCTAGATCCCCAACTTGTCTGGTTAAAAAATAGTGAACAAGTATCCCAAAGACATCATTGTGCTCAGTGCCCATCTTGCTGACTGGCACACAGCAGGCACGGAGTAGATGTGTGTGGGCTCATAGAAGAAGAGATGATGAATGAGCAGAATAAGGTGAGCTGGCAAGGAGGAAGGAGAAGCAGAATGAGGTGAGAAGGAAGGAACAGAGTCCCTAAATCCAAGATGCACACAAGTACTTGCTGGTGTATCACTGGGGCCACCTGGCCCTGTGCCAGCAGCCCTTTCATCCAGGAGCTACAGGCTACAGGGCACTGGGATGTGGGAGGTGGGAAGTTTCCCAGCAGGTCACCAGGACTCCAGACTCATCCCTTAAGGCCAAGGTTGAAGGGCCCTAGAGAGACCTGGGGTATCCTGTAGCCCTGCTAGACAGTGTCCTGCACATTCTGGTGCCCTTCCTGAAGCCCTGACTGTCCTCTCCTTGACTGTCCAGACCCGTAGATTAATTGAGGTATGGATAGCCCTTGAAGGGAGATAAACAATAGCCTTGAGCAGTTTAAGGTCCCAGGCACACTTGGCAGGAACTGGTTTCAGTCTGGAGCTGCATGAATTTCACCACCTGGCTGAGGTACAGCTGTGACATACTTAGAAGAACTCCCCTTAGGGCCAACGGGTTATTTGGAGACTGTACCAAGTGTGGGGATAAGAGCTTTGGACAGATTAATGTGTCCCAGTTAGCCCAAACAAAGAAAAGGAAGGAAGGAAGGAAGGAAGGAAAAGGAAAGGAAGGATAGAAGGAATGAAGAAGGGGGGAAGAAGGAAAAGAAATCCAAGATATATGCATAGTATGATGCAGACAGTAAGTATGGAGACATGCGAATGATGGCCAGCTACATCTAGCAGGTAAAGATAGGAGAGGAAATGGGAGTTTAATCAGCCCTTTCACATCTAAACCAGGAGAGACAAGTAGTGTGTTCCAAGAGTGTTTACAGTGTGTCAGCTAGCAGTATTGGCTGCCAGGCCCTCCAGGCCTATTGGAATTAGGTAGATTCCATGAATCTGTGTGGCTCTGAAACTGGTCATAGTCAGTATCCATTTGGACCCACTTGGGATGGGGTCCTGGGCTTGACCAGCAATAAAGACTCTCTAGTGTGTCTTGCTAGAAGATACCCTACCCAGCCTGTCCAGCTCTTCCTTGGCAAGACTGGTTTCTCAAGCTCTGCCTTCAATGGAAATCTGTGTAATTAGTGTTTGGAAGGAGGTAAGTGGCCTTGAGCCCCCAGAAGCCTGCTCCAGTGACCAGCTGATCCCATTTCTTGTCCTGTTGATGACAGCGTGTGCATGCACAGTAAGCCCCTCATCAGCCAGGCTTGGGCAAGCCTCTGGAGCTCAGGTGGCTCCCCAACCACCTGCATACCTTCCAGGATAGAAGGAGTCAACCCTCCACATTTTTCTGAAGCACATTTTTAAATGGTGGCAGTCTGCCTGCTGGGGTCCCAGTCTTCTCTGGCACTCAGTATTCCCAGGTCTCCTATTGGGCTGAGGCTACTTTTGTCAGTTGCTGGGTCTATTCTGGCAAGGCAGTGCAGATATTTGTGGTTCTACCTCTAGGGGAAAGGTGAACATTTGTGGTAGCTTAGTGTTTGGAAGTTGGCATGTGTCCACTCCCCTCTCAAGCCCAGGATGCTTTTCGGTGTGTGGGCCCCACTACACTGGAGACAATGCAGGTGACCAGGGCCCAGCCATGGCTCCATGGGCCTGCAGTGTCCTAAAGGCGTTGGGTCAGCTGAAAGGAGAGTGCTATGCATGCTCCAGCTTGGTGCAGAGTAGCCTGTGATGTGGAGCAGGATGAATGTGTGCACAGTGCTCCTGAATGTAGGGCTTGAGGTTCCTTGACTGCCTTGCCTGTGTGGGCCCTGAAGTCTTGGGGTGGGAGGGTATCATTTAATGGGAGATACCGGGGAACTTGTCCTGCTAGAGAACTATAGGGCCCTTCAGGCAGCAGGACCCAATAGAGCTTTACTGGCATCTGTTTGTCACTGATGTTTAGGGTGCTTTTAAATGTGTGCACCCCCTCCATGCTGCAGACTATGAAATGATTGAAGCCCAGCTTTCATCTCTTTGGGCCTGCAGGGCCCCAGCTATCCAAGGCCTGGTGATGAAAGTGAGCTGTCTGTGTCTTGGCCATGAAGGTCATGGTAGCCAAGAACCTAGAAGTAGGCAGAGGTCAGGAGACACTGGGACACAGAAGCAGGATCTTGGGACAATAAGGCATCTGTATAATCCCAAACCCTAACTTAAATAAATATACATATTTCTCTTGCAGGCAGAGAGAGAGCATACTATCCTGCCTTGCCAAGGTGGGGCCAGTGGATTGGCTTTCGTAACCTCCAATAAGAGACACTCCTTGCCCTGGTTGTTGGAGAAGCCCAGGACTCTATAGATGGCAAGTCTGAAAGGGATGGACTGTCACCAATGTGCATCTATCACCTCAGGGTGAATGAGCAAGTGGTTGGGTCTGGGCTCCAGCTCCACAGGCAGGAAAGTCCCTGTAAGGCCCTGGTCCGCCACATGGGTGCATCCTGCCCACATGCAGGCCAAGAACTGCAGGGCAGCCAGTGATCTAGAACAGGCCAAGGGTCCCAGAACTAGACTCTTGGGGGAGAAGCATTAACCTACCCAATGGGCAGAATTCCCCCTGAAGGTAAGTTTCAGGTTTACTTGTCAGCCCTGCTGGAGAGGGTCCTGAGGGCTGGTCGGGGGCCATCTAAGAAACACCTGTGAGCCCTGGTTGCAAGAGCAGGGGCTCTCCCAGAATGGTGGAGAAGCAGGTGTTAAGGGGCTTAAAAGAAAATGCCACCAAGTTTCCTTGACACCTCCCACTGGCTGCTCTCAGGATTGAAGGAGTCCACAAAGAATGCAAAGAAAGCATGGGATCCAACTGAACTGGAAGAAGACCCTGTCTCAGACATGGGAGAAATGCTTTTGGAAATATCTGAGGAAGTCCAGAAAGTGGAACATTTGAAGGCAGACGTGTCTAGCAAACCATGAGCTGATATGTGAAGGAATTTTTAATGGAGCAAGTCAATCAAGGAGGCCTCCAGGAGGAAGATTTTAAAGAATTTTGGCAGATGGAGGGGTGTGGAGAAAAAAGAGTTGGAGGGTGAGCTCCTGTCCGGGGAAGCTGGCAGCTCACTTGCACAGCCTGGAGAGCCACACTAAGGGCTCTGACAGTGTGTGCTGAGCCTGCAGTTCAAGTCAGGGTCTGACCTGGACATTCAGCTCTCCTGAGAAGACTGCCTGAGGAGCCAACAGAGAGCTAACCCTGAGCTGAGCAGTCACTGACAGGTGGGGCTGGAGTAGGGCGGGAAATGTTCACAGAACTCTTTGTAGTTCAGTGAAATACCCAGCTCTGGGCCTGGAGTTGGCTTGGGAGGAAGCTTTTGGATTATCCCCCTTCCCCTCCACCCAACCCCCTGGCCATCTTCTCCCCTGGCACCCTTCATGCCTTGAGTTTCTCCTGGCCCCCTGGGAGGCTGGACTTTCCCACCTGGGTCAGCCTGTGGCTGGTGGGGGCTGAGGACTCCCTTCAGTGACTGTCCCACTCTGCCTTCATGTGGATGGCCTAGCAAGGATGGCTGAGCCTTCCCATGACTGCCTGGATCTGTTCAAAGTGTTCTTAGGAGGATGAGGGGTTGGCATGGGATCTTAGCTTACTAGGAGGTATGCTTGGTTGGAGGGCCCTTGGAGGTGATCAGTGCCCTGGTATTGTAGCTGAAGAAATTGGCCTCCATGGAGTTACCTGAAAAAGACAATGCAGTGAGATAATGATGCAGCAGGAACTGGGCCAGACATGCTGGTTGCTGGTTAAGGGAAATTCTCATTGCATCTCCCATAGTCTGAGAAGAAATCCTCAGGGTGAATAGCTTTCTACATTCTTCATCATTGCTCTTGCTAACCCTGTTCCCAGACTGAGAGGCACGCCCTCAAGGAACTAGCAACTTAGAAGAAAACTAATTTTTTCGTAATAATAATAATAATATTTTTTAAATTTTCAGCCTAACAGTATTCATTGTTTTTGCACCACACCCAGTGCTCCATGCAATATGTGCCCTCTCTATTACCCTCCACCTGGTTCCCCAACCTCCCACCCCCCCACCTCTTCAAAACCCTCAGGTTGTTTTTCAGAGTCCATAGTCTCTCATGGTTCATCTCCCCTTCCAGTTTCCCTCAAATCCCTTCTCTCCATCTCCCCATGTCCTCCATGTTATTTGTTATGCTCCACAAATAAGTGAAACCATATGATACTTGACTGTCTCTGCTTGACTTATTTCGCTCAGCATAATCTCTTCCATTCCCATCCATGTTGCTACAAAAGTTGGGTATTCATCCTTTCTGATGGAGGCATAATACTCCATTGTGTATATGGACCACATCTTCCTTATCCATTCATCTGTTGAAAGGGATCTTGGTTCTTTCCACAGTTTGGCGACCATGGCCATTGCTGCAATAAACATTGGGGTACAGATGGCCCTTCTTTTCACTACATCTGTATCTTTGGGGTAAATACCCAGCAGTGCAATTGCAGGGTCATAGGGAAGCTCTATTCTTAATTTCTTCAGGAATCTCCACACTGTTTTCCAAAGTGGCTACACCAACTTGCATTCCCACCAACAGTGTAAGAGGGTTCCCCTTTCTCCACATCCTCTCCAACACACGTTGTTTCCTGTCTTGTTAATTTTGGCCATTCTAACTGGTGTAAGGTGGTATCTCAATATAGTTTTGATTTGAATCTCCCTGATGGCTAGTGATGATGAACATTTTTTCATGTGTCTGATAGCCATTTGTATGTCTTCATTGGAGAAGTGTCTGTTCATGTCTTCTGCCTATTTGTTGACATGATTTATCTGTTTTGTGCGTGTTGAGTTTGAGTTCTTTATAGATCCTGGATATCAGCCTTTTGTCTGTATTGTCACTTGCAAATATCTTCTCCCATTCCGTGCATTGCCTCTTTGTTTTGTTGACTATTTCCTTTGCTGTGCAGAAGATTTTGTTCTTGATGAAGTCCCCAAAATTCATTTTCACTTTTGTTTCCTTTGCCTTTGGAGACATATCTTGAAAGAAGTTGCTGTGGTCGATATCGAGGAGGTTATTGCCTATGTTCTCTAGGATTCTGATGGATTCCTGCCTCACTTTATCCATTTTGAGTTTGTCTTTGTTTATGGTGTAAAAGAATGGTCGAGATTCATTCTTCTACATATAGCTGTCCAGTTTTCTCAGCACTATTTATTGAAGAGACTTTTTTCCACTGGATATTTTTTCCTGCTTTGTCAAAGATTATTTGACCATAGAGTTGAGGGTCCATATCTGGGCTGTCTACTCTGTTCCACTGGTCTATGTGTCTGTTTTTATGCCAGTACCATACTGTCTTGGTGATCACAGCTTTGTTGTAAAGCTTGAAATCAGGCAACGTGATGCTGCCAGTTTTGTTTTCCTTCTTCAACATTTCCTTAGCAATTCAGGATCTCTTCTGATTCCATACAAATTTTAGGATTATTTGTTCCAGCTCTTTGAAAAATGTTGGTGGAATTTTGATTGGAATGGCATTGAAAGTGTAGATTGCTCTAGGCAGTATAGATATTTTAACAATGTTTATTCTTCTGGTCCATGAGCATGGAATGGTCTTCCATCTTTTTGTGTCTTCTTTGATTTCTTTTTTCTTCTTTTTTAAAAAGATTTTATTTATTTATTTGACAGAGAGAGATCACAAGTAGACAGAAAAGCAGGCAGAGAGAGGGAAGCAGTCTCCCTGCTGAGGAGGGAGCCTGATGTTGGACTCGATCCCAGGACCCTGAGATCATGAACTGAGCCGAAGACAGTGGCTTAACCCACTGAGCCACCCAGGTGCCCTCATCTTCAATTTCTTTCATGAGTTTTCTGTAGTTCCTCAAATACAGATCCTTTACCTCTTTGGTTAGGTTTATGCCCAGGTATCTTATAATTCTTGATGTTATAGCAAAAGGAATTGGTTCTCTAATTTCCCTTTCTGTATTTTCATTGTTAGTGTATTAGAAAGCCACTGATTTCTGTACATTGACTTTGTAACCTGCCACATTACTGAATTGCTGTATGAGTTCTAGTAGTTTGGGGGTGGAGTCTTTGGGGTTTTCCATATAAAGTATCATGTCATCTGCAAAGTGAGAGAGAGTTTGACTTCTTCATTGCTGATTTGAATACATTTTATTTCTCTTTGTTGTCTGATTGCTGTTGCTAGGACTTCTAATACTATGTTGAATAAGAGTGGTGAGAGTGGGCATCCTTGTGTTCCTCCTGATCTCAACGGGAAGTCTATCAGCTCTTCCCATTGAGGAGGATATTTGTTGTGGGTTTTTCATAGATAAATTTGATGAAGTTCAGGAATGTTCCCTCTATCCCTATACTTTGAAGCGTTTTAATCAGGAACAGATGCTGGATTTTGTCAAATGCTTTTCTTCATCAATTGAGAGGACCATGTGGTTCTTCTCTCTTCTCTTATTGATTTGTTCTATCACATTGATTGATTTGCAAATGTTGAACCACCCTTGAAACCTAGGGATGAATCCCACCTGGTCATGGTGGATGATCTTTTTTTTTTAAGATTTTATTTATTTATTTGACAGACAGAAATTACAAGTAGGCAGAGAGGCAGGCAGAGACAGAGAGGAGGAAGCAGGCCCCCCGCTGAGAAGAGAGCCCAATGTGGGGCTCAATCCCAGGACCCTGGGATCATGACCTTAGCCGAAGGCAGAGGCTTTAACCCACTGAGCCACCCAGGCGCCCTGGTGGATGATCTTTTTAATGTGGTGTTGGCTCCTATATGCTAGGATCTTGTTGAGAATCTTAGCATCCATATTCATCAGGGATATTGGTCTGAAATTCTCCTTTTTGGTAGGGTCTTTGCCTGGTTTGAGGATCAGGGTAATGCTGGCTTCATAAAAAGAGTCTGAAAGTTTGCCTTCTGCTTCAATTTTTGAAACAGGCTCAGGAGAATAAGTGTTATTTCTTCTTTGAAAGTCTGGTAGAATTCCCCAGGGAATCGTCAGGTCCTGGGCTCTTGTTTTTTGGGAGTTTTTTGATCACTGCTTCAATCTCATTACTAGATATCAGTCTATTCAGTTTGTCAGTTTCTTCCTGGTTCAATTTTGTAAGTTTATAGTTTTCCATGAATGCATCCATTTCATCTAGGTTGCTTAGCTTATTGGCATGTAACTGTTGGTATAATTTCTGATGATTGTTTCTATTTCCTTGGTGTTAGTTGTGATCTCTCCCTTTTCATTCATAATTTTATTAATTTGGGCCTTCTTTCTTTTCTTTTGGATTAGGTTTGCCAATGGTTTATTGATCTTATTGATTCTTTCAAAAAACCAGCTTCTAGTTTCATTGACATGTTCTACTATATCTCTAGTTTCTATCTCAATGATCTCTGTCTAATCTTGATTATTTCCCTTCTTGTGTGTGGAGTTGGCTTAATTTGTTGTTGATTCTCCAGTTCTTTAAGGTGTAGAGACAGCTGGTGTATTCTGGATTTTTCAATTTTTGTGTGGAAGACTTGGATGGCTATGTATTTCCCCCCTAAGACCACCTTTGCTGTATCCCACAGGTTTTGGACCAAAGTGTCTTCATTCTCATTGATTTCCATGAACTGTTGTAGTTCTTCTTTGATTTCTCGGTTGATCCAAGCATTTTTTTTATCCAAGCATTCTTAAGCAAGGTGGGCTTTAGCTCCCATGTGTTTGAATTCCTTTCAAAGTTTTCCTTGTGGTTGAGCTCCAGTTTCAAAGCGTTGTTACTTGAGAATATGCAGGGAATAATCAATCTTCTGATGTGGGTTGAGGCCTGATTTATGACCCAGTATGTGATCTATTCTGGAGAAGGTTCCATGTGCACTCTAGAAGAATGAGTATTCTGTTGTTTTCAGGTGGAATATTCTGTATGTATCTATGAGGTTCATCTGGTCCAATGTGTCATTCAATGTTCTTGTTTCTTTATTGATTTTCTGCTTGGATAATCTGTCTATTACTGAGAGTGGCATGTTAAGATCTTCCACTATTAATGTATTCATATCAATATAACTCTTTATCTTGATTAACAGTTTTCTTAGGTAATTGGCTGCTCCCATTTTGGGGGCACAAGTATTTACAATTGTTAGATCTTCTCGGTGTATAGTCCCTTTAAGAATTATGTAGGGTCCTTCTGTATCTCTGACTATAGTGTTTAGTCTAAAATCTAATTTACCTGATATGAGAATCGTTACCCCAGCCTTCTTTTGAGGTCCATTATCATAAAAGATGCTTCTCCATCCCTTCACTTTCAGTCTGGATGTATCCTTAGGTTCCAAATGGGTCTCTTGTAGACAACACATGGATGGGTTCTGTCATTTTACCCAATCTGCAACCCCATACTGCTTTATGGGTGTGTTTAGGCCATTCACATTGAGAGTGATTATTGAGAGATACGTTTTTATTGACATCGTGTTATTATTACCTGTGAAGTATTTGTTTCTATAGATTGTCTCTGTATATTTCTGTTCAATGATATTCTTGCATTTTTCCCTCTTTTAGAGAACTCCCCTTAATATTTCTTGCAGTGCTGGCTTGGTGGTCACATACTCTTTTAAACCTTGATGGTCTTGGAAGCTCTTTATCTCTCCATCCATTTTGAATGTCAGTCTTGCTGGATAAAGTATTCTTGGCTGCATGTTCTTCTCATTTAGTGCCCTGAATACATATTGCCAGCCCTTTCTGACATGCCAGGTTTCTGTGGACAGGTCTGGTGTATTCTGATGGGCTTTTCTCTGTATGTAAGGAATCTCTTCCCCCTAGCTGCTTTCAAGAGCTCCTTTCTAAAATTATGATTCATCATTTTCACAGTCAGGTGTCTTGAGGTCTTTCTAGATTCTATGATCTTGTGGGGAGACCTTTCTGCTTTTTGTACATGAAGGCTGGTTCCATTCACCAGATTGGGAATATTTTCATGGAGAATTTATTCAACTATATCTTCTAGTCTTCTTTCTTTCTTTGCTCTCTCAGGAATTTCAATAATTCTGATGTTGGAACTTTTCGTGGTGTCATTTATTTCCCTAATTCTGTTTTCATGGATTCTAAGCTGTTTATTCCAGGCTTCCTCTTGATCCTTTTTCTCTATCAGTTTGTCCTCCAGATCTCTAATTCTATCTTCTGCCTCAGTTACCCTAGCTTTTAGAGAATTTAGATTCGATTGGAACTCATTGAAACCATTGTTAACAACATACTTGGTGGCTTTCACTTCTGACCTGATCAATTCCATTTTGTCATCAAAGGCTTTCTCCAACCTAGCTAGCGCCTGGATAATCATTAGCCGGAATTCCCTTTCCAACATGTTGTTTATGTCCAAAAGCTCTGATGGAGAGGGCCCAGTCTCTGAATTTTTCCTCTGTTGGGCATTCCTGCTCCTAGTCATTTTGGTGAGAGTTGGCTGAACAGATGTGTAGCTGAATGAATCAACCGTGGTGCAGGCAAGGTGCACTCTGGAATGCTTTTGAGCAATTGAGAGTCTTCACCAAAAAGAAAGAAAAAAGAAAGAGAGAGAGAGGAAAAAAAAGAAAGAAAGAAAAAATAAAAGAGAAGGCCCAGCCTCAATGGGCCCCAAAAGTAAGATTTATAAAGTGTACAAACAAAAAAGACAATCAGAAGATCAACAAAAGTTGATGACAAGAGAAAAATAAATAAATAAAAAGAACCCCTTCAAAATGAACCCCAAGTATAAGATTTATATACTACCAGAACAAAAACAAATACACAGAAACACTGACAGAAGAAAAAGATGGAATGGTGGTTATAAAATCTCAGTGTTTGTGAGGAAGGTTATTTTGATTCTTCCTGGATGTATCTTGATATCTTTGTTAAAGGACTCAAATTTCCTGAGATAAAGCGGGATTAAAAATGGTTTACCTATAGGGGTAGTATCGATTGGGGAAAAGGGATTACCTTGAAGCTTATCTCTATATGAATATTAAAAAAAATAAATAAATAAATAGCAAAGCAAAAGAAAAACACAGGTATATGTATCAAAAAAGTTCGGGTTAAAAGGTTATTATGGAATTTGATGTATTGAACATCTCATTGTGATGGTAAATAGGTTAAAAAGTTATATATAAAAAAATGAAAAGAACCAGAATAGTGGGAACGAATTAAAAATAAAAGTTTTGTCTATGAAATAGTGGTGGTTATCTTCTTGTTTTTGTTTTGTTTTGTTTTGGCTGGCTTTCTGAGGGAGAGGACTGCCACGTGGTTTTTCAGGGAGTCTTGCTAGATTTGAGTCCACCTACCCCATCAAGGGGGCTGGTCTCTGAGGAAACTGGTTTTTCAGGCTTTTGTTCTCTGGAGGTTTTTTTCTTTGTTTGTTTTTTCACCCCTTGGAGGCTTTTGGTGGTTCTTTGGAGGTTTAGGGGAAAGCAAACTGTGCCCAGACTTCCATCTCAGAGAGAAGCTTCAGTCTGTTCCCCTTTGGGTGCTCCAGAGCACATAAATTCCCCTTGTGCCATTGGCAGAGCGTGTCCCTAGTCACGGTCTCTGGGGTCACAGCAACTCCTGCTTGCTAGCAATACTAGCCATGGCTGTCTGGGCAGGTCCAGACTGCCTGATAGGCCCTAACCAGCAATAGCACACTGAGATTTTCATGCTGGCCTGGGCTGAGAGTGTTCAGAATCTCCCGGTCCTAGAGAGCATTGGCTAGTGCCTGTACAGTCCTCTCTCAGGGGAGGGTGTGGAGTGTGACTCAGACCCTGGTCACACAGTACGTGTGCAGAGCACAAAAGGCTATGGTTCTAGAGAGCACCTGCTGGCATCCACCCCAGAACCCCTCCTGGGCATGGCCACCCAGAGGCTCTCAGGTGTGCTGGCTCAGGGACCAATATCTGGCTTCTTTGCTGCACTCTCTGTTTCCCTGCTCATGGTGGCCCTCCTGGGTCAGTGGGCTTAAGTCCCTGTCCCTAACCACCCAATTCCACCAACTTCCCCTTAAGATCTTTTGCTCTTTTTGAGTGCTTTCAACCAGACTCCAAGTCAATGCTGGTCCCCAATCACAGGGCACTCTCATATTGGGATATTACTTTCCAACAGGTCACTTCTGGTGGCTCCCTCCCCCTTTTGTTTATCTTCCAATATCAGTCCTATATTCCCACTCTGCTTTACCTGTCCACTGGTGTCTTCTGCCCCCATAGAGATCCAGAAGTGTATAATTCTAATCTCAGGCTGATTTCATGGGTGATCAGAGTTCTTTGGTAGGTAAGAGCTCACTTTAGGGGACCGGTTGAAACTGCACCTCCTACTTCTCTGCCATCTTGTCTGTGCCCCATGGTTTTAATAGGTTCTTGGCTGGCTCAGTCAGGACAGCATCTGACTCTTGATTTCAGAATCTGGAGTTCAAATTTTGGTCATGGAGCTTATTATAATAAGGTAGGGTGTTAATAACATTCTGCCCAATTTTCAGCTAGTTGTAGCTGTTTTGTTGAAGTCTTTGCCACATTGTGGCTTCATTGTTGTGGATCAGGTGGTATAGACATTCAGTTGCATTACTTAACTTGAGGTTGCCCAGTGTTTCCAAAGCCACTTATTGTGGGAATTCTTGCTTCCCTATTTTATATTCTTGGAGCTTTTGTTGTAAATCAATTGACTACATATGTGTAGTCACATATGTGTGGCCTTTTTTCCTGGGTTTTCTACTCTGTTCCATTGATCTGTGTGTCTGTCTATATGTCGATACCATACAATTTTCATTTTTACAACTTTGTAATACACCTTGAATTCAGAAAGCATGATGCCTCCAGTTTTGTCCTTTTTTTCCAGATGGCTTTGGATATTCAGGGCCTTCTGTGGTATTATTCACTCTGTAGGATTATTGGTTCTATATCTAAAAATATCATTAGATCTTAATGGCATCTGCACTGAATATTTAGATTGCTTTATGCAGTGTGGACCTTTGGATTACATACATTCTAGGGATCCATTAGCATGGGATGTCTTCAGACTTAATTCTGTCTTCTTCAAATTATTTCATTAATGATTTAAGTTTTTAGTATGCAGGTCTTTCACCTCTGAGTGAAAATAATTCCTATGCATCTTACTCTTTTTGAGTGATTATCCATTAAAAATTATTTTCTTAATTTATGTCCTTGATAACATGTTATTCGTGTATAGAGATGAAACTCATTTTTGTATATTGAATCTGTGTCATTAAGTTTATGACTTAATCCATCTGTTAGTTCTAGAAGAAATTTTGTAGTCATTAAGAGTTCAATATATCACATCATCTTCTCCTAATAAGTAAAAAATAAGCTGGGAAAATATGTTGATATCACCTAACTGGGAAAAGAGGATACAGATATGTTGAGTGATAGTTTTCAAATTTTCTAAAACGTTTTGTTGTTAATGTAAGCAAAGGAATACATAAATATGGCTTGTTTTCTTTTACTGCTCTCTTTCAATTGGATACACAGAGCTGTGGTGTAGACCAGTTATTTCCCACACTATCCCACTGTACACCCTGTGCCTCTTGGGAAGCATCTACCATTCTCCCTACTTTCTATCCTGGAACCCAGGGTCTGACTCAGCTTCTCAGAAAATATTTCTAGAAATAGTGCACTAGGAAATAAGCCTATTTTTCAAAGATTTCCTGGAAGACACCCTCCAAAACACTGAAATTTACAGAATTGTTTTGATCTCTCTGTGAATCCTAAAATGCCCAACATTGACTGTGGCTTGTTTTGCAGACACATCAGGGAACTCCTGCAATGACTTCTGTGTCCACCAGAGGGAGGGTTTGTGCTCTTAACCAGGACACTGCTCCACCTCCACAGAAGATACAAGTGAACCTCCTTTTGGATTTCCTTCACAATCTTAGCGAATTTCTTCAAGGATAGAATAAATATTATTCTACAAATTCTTGCGGATCTATTGACAAGTCCCTACAAGTGACAACCTAAGGTACTACAGTGACTAAACTGCATCCCTTCTTACACATATAAATACATAAAATTATAAAGGACTAAATGAAGGTCCGTGGACCCTCCCTTCAGAGGAGACAGAAAATGAACCCCAAGTGAGTCATAGATGTAAATTTAAGAGTTAAAACTATAAACCTCAGAGAAAAAAGCCCAAGAAGAAATCTTCCTGACCTTAGCTTTTGTGGAGGCCAAGAAAAACAAGGCTGTACCCATCTCGAGTCTAGCCCTGACATAAGTACAGCCATCTTGACAAAGCAAAAGCTGGCACCTTGCACCCCCTCTCCACCCACTCCCCTCCCCTTGGTAGTATGTGTGACATTCCTCAGCCACCCCTGGCTGCCCTAAAAGAAAAACAAATAGTTAACTTGCTGAGATCACAATCCTGCAAGACAGGAATCTCCCTTGGTTTACAAATGTCCTAGAGATATACAACAAAGTAGCTATCTTCTCAATAGCCCAATTTCCAGAGGCAAATAACTCAGTTCCTCAAGCCTTAATGTCACCCTCCCCTCCATAAAACTGAAGGAGGGTGAGGCAGAAGGAAATGTAAATAAAGTTAAATTTCTTCTAAACCTAAATCTCACTAACAAGGACACTTGATAGGAGAAATATGAAACTTCATCTCTAAACCTCCAAGATAGTGTCAGCAATCATTCCCAAGCATGTGACCCACTGATATACATCTAAAGGGTCTCACGAGAAGATTTTTATTACTAGTAACCAATAACCTTTCTCCCAACAATAGCTAGCCCCTCAAGGTCCTGGAGACCTTGCTTCTAAAATTCCCTAGAAACTCACATCATCCATAATCCCCTTTGTTCTCACCAACCGCCGAGTCCACCGCTACTCTTCCTTTAAAAACTCTGACTGTAATCTGGTTCGGGGTCCAAGTCCCTATTCCGCTGTGCTGGGTATACTTGGGCCCAAGCTTAAGCTTGTCGAATAAACCCTCCTGTGATTGCATCGGTGTTGGCTCCTTGGTGGTCTCTTGGACATGAAAACTTGGGTGTAACACTTTGGCATCTGTTTCTTAAGGATGACCCCAGAATTAACAAGTGGAAGAATAGATATATGGGTAAATTGGTCACTGACATGAATGCCTTTCCTCTGGACTCCACACATGCTCCCAGCACCAGGCAGGAATGGTACAAGTCATTTCTTTCTACATCCCATTTAGCAGTACCCATTACATTCTCCAATTTAAGGATGGGGTCTGTAGCTTCAGAGCCCTGATTGGGGTCTCCCAGCTACAAAGAGGCTGAGCGGGGGCTAGAACTGCTGTCTCTCTGCCATTGGACTCTGTGTTCCATCCACGCGGCTTGCCCCTGGAACTCAGAGGTGCACAAAACTCCACATCCAACCCCCAGGCCTGGAGACCTCACTGAACTCAAGGGAGCAGTGGTGCCATCTCTGACTGGGGCTTGTCCTGGGTCTGTTGTCTGATGATTCTGTGCTTTGGCACTGAGGACTCTCCCAGTACCAGCCAGCCTTTGTCTGGTTAGGAGGAGGTTTCTCCCTGGGTATCAAGGCTCATGTAACCTCAGAGTTGAGAAGTCTCTTCTCAAGCATCTGGATGCAACCTTCTTGTGAGGTCGGGCCCAAAAGGCTGGCAAGCCCTGGGTTCAAATTCTGCCTGTGTGTCAATGTGGAACATGGAAAGGGGCAGTTTCTTAAAGCCTTGGTTTCCTTATTAGTCAAACAGAGACAGCATTTCTACCTTCCTCATGGAATTGTTAGGGGGATTGACTGACATGATTCATGCTCTCAAAAGATGCTCAGTAATCCTTAGCTTTACCTGCTAAAAGTAGCCCACTGGGAGCATGTTGCTGGCATGGGCTCTGGGCCTCTGCCTTACTGTGTCCCTTCAGCCTGCCAACCAGGCTCTCCTGACTCAGTTGTCCTTCCAGAAAGCCTTCATTCCCTCCAGTATGGGATCCCACAACACTGGTGCTCATCCATCAGACCCAGGCCAGCCCTGGGACACGATATCACCCAGAGCTTGTGCTCTGGACATGGACAATCCTCAGTGTGGAGACTGGAAAGCTGGAGCCCCCTGTACTGTCACCTGTTTTTGGAACAAATATTGGGGTGCCTTGTTACAGGACTTCCTCTCCAAAAGCAGGGAAATGAGCTGCCCTCAGTTCCATCACACCTGTCCCACTTTTCCCCCACCGTGTAATCATTGGTACATAGCATCTTAGGCCTCCTTGACTGCCAGGGTCCTAGAGCCTTTTCGTGGTTGGAGTTGAAAGTGTTTTATGGAGGTCAGTTTGGTTTTTGATGGACCTATTGGTAGGATGAAGCCTGGCCATTCCCTACAAGCCAACACAAAGCCTGTGCCACTGACCAGTATGGCAGCACCCAGCCCATGGCAACCCTTCCCCTAGTGCTCAGAGCTCTCCTTTCTCACTGAGTCCCACTCACTGGTGTTTCTCTCTCTTCCTGCAGGGACAGCCCTAAATGTCCTCTCTCTGAGGATCTATCTTCTGTGCCTGGTTAGCTCCATCTTATGGTAGAGAAAACAGGAATTACTGATGACAACCTCTATTAAAGCGTCAGATCAAGTGGACTCCCCCTTATCCAACTTTGTGGGAGGAGAGGGGTCCCAAGAGGAAGCACAGCCCCCTCTCTCAGAGAAGCTTAACTTGAGGGATACCAAGGTTGGGGTTGGCAGGGTCACAGGGTCACAGATAGAGGATCCTGAGGGGAGTGGATGAGCTATGTCCAGAGACCAAGCCCCTGGTTAAGGCTCTGTCCATCCTGCAGCTTCCATGAACAGCCAATGTGTTTTGTGAAGGCCTCTCTTGCTCACACAGGTTCAAGTGGTTCTTGCTCTTGCCACTAAAACTACATCTGGATGAACACTCATCTGTAACCCACTGACCGGCACTGTCCTTAGAGGTTCCTCCCTGAGAGGATGGAGTTCAACCAGGAAGGAGAGGGAGCAAGCTGAGAGGAGTGGCCTGGTCTGCACCCCTCTGCTGGCCTGGAGCAGGGTCTGGTTGCTCTAGTTAGAATCTGAGTTATGGAGCACGAGGGGCTGGAGTGGCAGGAGTCTGTCAACAGAAAGAGCATTGGTGAGGTGTGTTCCAGACACAAGGCAGACAAGTTTGTGGGAGAGGACATATGAGAGGGGTGTGTGTGTGGGCAGGCTCTTCCATGCTCTATGGTCACTCCCACACTCCCAATAGCCCGATGGCATCACTGCTGGCTTGTGGTATTTTGGTTGCGGTAGATGCTTGTAGTTTGCAGGGGTTTTTTGTTTTTTGTTTTTTTTTTTATTTTTTCCATTTTATTTATTTTTTCAGCGTAACAGTATTCATTGTTTTTGCACAACACCCAGTGCTCCATGTAAAACGTGCCCTCCCCATTACCCACCACCTGTTCCCCCAACCTCCCACCCCTGACCCTTCAAAACCCTCAGGTTGTTTTTCAGAGTCCATAGTCTCTTATGGTTCGCCTCCCCTTCCAAATTTTTTTTTTTAATAAACATATAATGTATTTTTATCCCCAGGGGTACAGGTCTGTGAATCGCCAGGTTTACACACTTCACAGCACTCACGATAGCACATACCCTCCCCAGTGTCCATAGACCCCTCCCCTTCTCCCAATCCCACCTCCCCCCAGCAACCCCCAGTTTGTTTTGTAAGATTAAGAGTCATTTATGGTTTGTCTCCCTCCCAATCCCATCTTGTTTCATTTATTCTTCTCCTATCCCCCTAACCTCCCATGTTGCTTCTCCATGTCCTCATATCAGGGAGATCATATGATAGTTGTCTTTCTCCGATTGACTTATTTCACTAAGCATGATACGCTCTAGCTCCATCCACGTCGTTGCAAATGGCAAGATTTCATTTCTTTTGATGGCTGCATAGTATTCCATTGTGTATATATACCACATCTTCTTTATCCATTCATCTGTTGATGGACATCTAGGTTCTTTCCATAGTTTGGTTATTGTAGACATTGCTGTTATAAACATTTGGGTACACGTGCCCCTTCGGATCACTGCGTTTGTATCTTTAGGGTAAATACCCAGTAGTGCAATTGCTGGGTCATAGGGTAGTTCTATTTTCAACATTTTGAGGAACCTCCATGCTGTTTTCCAGAGTGGTTGCACCAGCTTGCATTCCCACCAACAGTGGAGGAGGGTTCCCCTTTCTCCACATCCTCGCCAGTATCTGTCATTTCCTGACTTGTTCATTTTAGCCATTCTGACTGCTGTGAGGTGATATCTCATTGTGGTTTGGATTTGTATTTCCCTGATGCCGAGTGACGTGGAGCACTTTTTCATGTGTCTGTTGGCCATCTGGATGTCTTCTTTGCAGAAATGTCTGTTCATGTCCTCTGCCCATTTCTTGATTGGATTGTTTGTTCTTTGGGTGTTGAGTTTGCTAAGTTCCTTATAGATTTTGGATACTAGCCCTTTATCTGATATGTCGTTTGCAAATATCTTCTCCCATTCTGTCAGCTGTCTTTTGGTTTTGTTAACTGTTTCTTTTGCTGTGCAAAAGCTTTTGATCTTGATGAAATCCCAATAGTTCATTTTTGCCCTTGCTTCCCTTGCCTTTGCCATTGTTCCTAGGAAGATGTTGCTACGGCTGAGGTCGAAGAGGTTGCTGCCTGCATTCTCCTCAAGGATTTTGATGGATTCCTTTCTCACATTGAGGTCCTTCATCCATTTGGAGTCTATTTTCGTGTGTGGTGTAAGGAAGTGGTCCAATTTCATTTTTCTGCATGTGGCTGCCCAATTGTCCCAGCACCATTTATTGAAGAGGCTATCTTTTTTCCATTGGACATTCTTTCCTTCTTTGTCGAAGATTAGTTGACCATAGAGTTGAGGGTCGATTTCTGGGCTCTCTATTCTGTTCCATTGATCTATGTGTCTGTTTTTGTGCCAGTACCATGCTGTCTTGATGATGACAGCTTTGTAATAGAGCTTGAAGTCCGGAATTGTGATGCCACCAACTTTGGCTTTCTTTTTCAATATTCCTTTGGCTATTCGAGGTCTTTTCTGGTTCCATATAAATTTTAGGATTATTTGTTCCATTTCTTTGAAAAAAATGGATGGTATTTTGATAGGGATTGCATTAAATGTGTAGATTGCTTTAGGTAGCATGGACATTTTCACAATATTTATTCTTCCAATCCAGGAGCATGGAACATTTTTCCATTTCTTTGTGTCTTCCTCAATTTCTTTCATGAGTACTTTATAATTTTCTGTGTATAGATTCTTAGCCTCTTTGGTTAGGTTTATTCCTAGGTATCTTATAGTTTTGGGTACAATTGTAAATGGGATTGACTCCTTAATTACTCTTTCCTCTGTCTTGTTGTTGGTGTACAGAAATGCAACTGATTTCTGTGCATTGATTTTATATCCTGACACTTTACTGAATTCCTGTACAAGGTCTAGCAGTTTTGGAGTGGAGTCTTTTGGGTTTTCCACATATAGTATCATATCATCTGCGAAGAGTGATAGTTTGACTTCTTCTTTGCCAATTTGGATGCCTTTAATTTCTTTTTGTTGTCTGATTGCTTAGGCTAGGACTTCTAGTACTATGTTGAATAGCAGTGGTGATAATGGACATCCCTGCCGTGTTCCTGACCTTAGCGGAAAGCTTTCAGTTTTTCTCCATTGAGAATGATATTTGCGGTGGGTTTTTCATAGATGGCTTTGATAATATTGAGGTATGAGCCCTCTATCCCTACACTTTGGAGAGTTTTGATCAGGAAGGTATGCTGTACTTTGTCAAATGCTTTTTCAGCATCTATTGAGAGTATCATATGGTTCTTGTTCTTTCTTTTATTAATGTGTTCTATCACATTGATTGATTTGTGGATGTTGAACCAATCCTGCAGCCCTGGAATAAATCCCACTTGATCGTGGTGAATAATCCTTTTAGTGTACTGTTGAATCCTATTGGCTAGTATTTTGGCGAGAATTTTTGCGTCTGTGTTCATCAAGGATATTGGTCTGTCGTTCTCTTTTTTGGTGGGATCCTTGTCTGGTTTTGGGATCAAGGTGATGCTGGCCTCGTAAAATGAGTTTGGAAGTTTTCCTTCCATTTATATTTTTTGGAACGGTTTCAGGAGAGTAGGAATTAGTTCTTCTTTAAATGTTTGGTAGAATTCCCCTGGGAAGCCGTCTGGCCCTGGGCTTTTGTTGGTTTGGAGATTTTTGATGACTGTTTCAATCTCCTTACTGGTTATGGGCCTGTTCAGGTTTTCTATTTCTTCCTGATTCAGTTGTGGTAGTTTATATGTCTCTAGGAATGCATCCATTTCTTCCAGATTGTCCAATTTGTTGGCGTAGAGTTGCTCATAGTATGTTCTTATAATTGTCTGTATTTCTTTGTGTTAGTTGTGATCTCTCCTCTTTCATTCATGATTTTATTTATTTGGGTCCTTTCTCTTTTCTTTTTGATGAGTCTGGCCAGGGGTTTATCAATCTCATTGATTCTTTCCAAGAACCAGCTCCTAGTTTCATTGATTTTTTCTATTTTTTTTTTGGTTTATATTTCATTGATTTCTGCTTTGATCTTTATGATTTCTCTTCTCCTGCTGGGTTTAGGGTTTCTTTCTTGTTCTTTCTCCAGCTCCTTTATGTGTAGGGTTAGGTTGTGTACTTGAGACCTTTCTTGCTTCTTGAGAAAGGCTTGTACCGCTATATATTTTCCTTTCAGGACTGCCTTTGCTGTGTCCCACAGATTTTGAACCATTGTGTTTTCATTATCATTTGTTTCCATGAATTTTTTCAGTTCTTCTTTAATTTCCTGGTTAACCCATTCATTCTTTAGAAGGATGCTATTTAGTCTCCATGTATTTGGGTTCTTTCCAGCTTTCCTCTTGTGATTAAGTTCTAGCTTCAGAGCGTTGTGGTCTGAAAATATACAGGGAATGATCCTAATCTTTTGATACCAGTTGAGACCTGATTTGTGACCCAGGATGTGATCTATTCTGGAGAAGGTTCCATTTGCACTAGAGAAGAATGTGTATTCTGTTGCTTTGGGATGAAATGTTCTGAATATATCTGTGATGTCCATTTGGTCCAGTGTGTCATTTAAGGCCTTTATTTCCTTGTTGATCTTTTGCTTGGATGATCTGTCCATTTCAGTGAGGGGAGTGTTAAAGTTCCCTACTATTATTGTATTATTATTGATGTGTTTCTTTGATTTTTGTTATTAATTGGTTGATATAGTTGGCTGCTCCCACGTTAGGGGCATAGATATTTAAAACTGTTAGATCTTCTTGTTGGACAGACCGTTTGAGTAGGATATAGTGTCCTTCCTCATCTCTTATTATAGTCTTTGGCTTAAAATCTAATTGATCTGATATAAGGATTGCCACCCCAGCTTTCTTCTGATGCCCATTAGCATGGTAAATTGTTTTCCACCCCCTCACTTTAAATCTGGAGGTGTCTTCGCGTCTAAAATGAGTTTCTTGTAGGCAACATATTGATGGGTTTTGTTTTTTTATCCATTCTGATACCCTGTGTCTTTTGATTGGGGCATTTAGCCCATTAACGTTCAGGGTAACTATTGAGAGATATGAATTTAGTGCCATTATTAGCCTGTAAAGTGACTGTTACTGTATATTGTCTCTGTACCTTTCTGATCTACTACTTTTAGGCTCTCTCTTTGCTTAGAGGACCCCTTTCAAGATTTCCTGTAGAGCTGGTTTGGTGTTTGCAAATTCTTTCAGTTTTTGTTTGTCCTGGAAGCTTTTGATCTCTCCTTCTATTTTCAATGATAGCCTAGCTGGATAGAGTATTCTTGGCTGCATGTTTTTCTCGTTTAGTGCTCTGAATATATCATGCCAGCTCTTTCTGGCCTGCCAGGTCTCTGTGGATAAGTCTGCTGCCAATCTAATATTTTTACCATTGTATGTTATAGGCTTCTTTTTCCGGGCTGCTTTCAGGATTTTCTCTTTGTCACTAAGACTTGTAAATTTTACTATTAGGTGACAGGGTGTGGACCTATTCTTGTTGACTTTGAGGGGGGTTCTCTGCACCTCCTGGATTTTGATGCTTGTTCCCTTTGCCATATTAGGGAAATTGTCTCCAATAATTCTCTCCACTAGACCTTCTGCTCCCCTCTCTGTTTCTTCTTCTTCTGGAATCCCAATTATTCTAATGTTGTTTCGTCTTATGGTGTCACTTATCTCTCGAATTCTCCCCTCATGGTCCAGTAGCTGTTTGTCCCTCTTTTGTTCGGCTTCTTTATTCTCTGTCATTTGGTCTTCTATATCACTAATTCTTTCTTCTGCCTCATTGATCCTAGCAGTGAGAGCCTCCATTTTTGATTGCACCTCATTAATAGCTTTTTTGATTTCAACTTGGTTAGATTTTAGTTCTTTAATTTCTCCAGAAAGGGCTTTAATATCTCCAGAGAGGGTTTCTCTAATATCTTCCATGCCTTTTTCGAGCCCGGCTAGAATGTTCAGAATCATCATTCTGAACTCTTGATCTGACATATTACCCATGTCTGTGTTGATTAGGTCCCTAGCCTTCGGTACTGTCTCTTGTTCTTTTGTTTGTGGTGATTTTTACTGCCTTGTCATTTTGTCCAGATAAGAGGATATGAAGGATCAAATAAAATACTAAAAGGGTGGCAAAGACCCCAGAAAACTGCGCTGTAACCAAATGAGAAGAGACCCCAAATTGTGGGGGGGAGAAAGGGGATAAAAAGAGGTTCAGAAAAAAAAAAGAAAAAAATTTAAAAAATAAAACAAATAAAGAAAAAATATAAAAAAGAATGAAAAAATATATATATTTATATAAACTAGTCAAAAAACGTTAAAAAAGAAAAGGGTACAAGTTTTAAAAAATTTAGCAGAAGAAGAAAAAAGAAAAAAAGAAAAAAAAATTGAAAAAAAAATTGAATTAGCCGCAAGACTAAAGAATCATGGGGAGAAAGCCATGAGTTCTGTGCTTTGCTTTCTCCTCCTCTGGAATTGCACTGCTGTCTTAGGAATTGAACCTGCTTTCCTTGATAGATGAACTTCGTCCTGGCTGGATATTTTGTTGATCTTCTGGGGGAGGGGCCTGTTGTAGTGACTCTCAAGTGTCTTTGCCCGAGGCAGGATTGCACTGCCCTTACCGGCGGCCGGACTAAGTAATCGGCTCGGGTTCGTTTTTGGGAGCTTCTGTTCCCTGAACGCTTTCTGTAGAGTTCCGGACGACGGGAATGAAAATGGCGGCCTCCTAGTCTCCGGCCCGGAGGAGGTGAGAGCCCAGGGCCCCACTCCTCAGTGCGCCCCCAGAGGACAGCACCCAATCACTCCCGTATCCCCAGCCTCCAGCCGTGCTCCGAGCTCACCCAGCCTGCGACCAGTTCAAGGTAACCCCGAGTTGAGAGTTCAGTCCTCGGCTCTGTCTCTGTAGCCGGCTTCTCTGTTCTAATACCTGCGAGCTCTGTGACACTCCGACACCCCCGATCCTTCTGTGACCCTGCGGGACCTGGGGCCACGCTGACCCTGTGTGGGCTTCACCCTGGTTTAGCCTCTGGAGCAATGTCCCTCAATGGAACAGACTTTTAAAAGTCCTGATTTTGTGCTCCATTCCTCCGCCACTTGCCGGGAGCCGGCCCCTCCCCCCATGGTCTATCTTCCCGTCGTTTTAGATTCATTTCTCCGCCAGTCCTACCTTTCAGAATGTGGTTGATTTTCTGTTTCTAGAGTTGCTGTTCTTCTTCTCTTCGATCTCCCGTTGGATTTGTAGGTGTTTGCAATGTTTAGATAAGCTATCGAGCTGATCTCCTGCTACCTGATATAGTCTCAGCCTGCTACTTCTCCACCATCTTGACTCCTCCCCTTCAGTGTCTTTCAATACATTACTCCATTTTCTTGTGATACAAAATATGGCATTCAGAAATGTGGATGACATTCTCATTCCCTTTCCTTTATACGTCATTTGCTCCTTTTTCTCTAGATGCCTAAGGCTTTCCTTTTTTCTTTAAGTTTTAATTAAATTTTGCATTTCAATTTTAATTTCATTTTTCTCTCAATGATTTTACTAAACCTGCCATTCGTCATTCTGAATCAGTGCTCAGGGTACACTGTTAATACACATTTTGAAAGGATTTATTGTGTTTCCAAAAAATTTTGTATTATGACTTTTAATGTTTTTGGGTCTTAGTTTTGGTTTTCCCACAAGCATTCCAAATACTCATTTCCTGTCCTTAGCCTCACATTTTGATAGTTTCTCTCAAATCTTGTAGTCTCTTGCTTAGTTTCTTTTTTAGCATTTTTCTCTTCTCACCTCCCACTCTTGTACAGCACTGTCTGCTGCCTTGTGTTTACTACTTTACATTTCACTTATGAAGTGAGGGTTTTCAATACACTGCTGCTTCTTCCCTGAGGCCTGTACTTTCCTCACTGAGTTTTTCTAACTATAATTTATGGTGTCATTCAATATCCTATGTCATTTCCTTGATGCCTTTTACCTCATTTTTGAAAAAAGCATATGAAAGTAGATGAAGTTTGTCAGGATTTGATGTTTTCATTTTCTTCAGTGGAGCTATTCTGAAGTTACTACCCTTTCCTCTTACAGCCCTCTCCCTGGGACTCCGTAGCACTATTTTTCTGTCACTAAACTTGTTTTTCTGGATTTATAGAAAGCAGTGTGTCTTAAGCAGACTTCTAGCCTCACAGAGCTCTCTCTCTCCTATTGTTGCTCTGAAATGCTCAAACCCATGGCAGCTTGCTTCTGGAGATTTTCTAGCTGTATCCTCCTACCCCTCATTCATTGGGGTCTGCTCTCTTGCTACTTCTACTGCAACTGTCCTTCTCCATTTTGGCTCTGTTCTTTAATGTAGTGAGCACCCTATATAACTTAGAAGGGAAAACTGCCTTCATCTCCCCCAAATCTAAAGCCACTCCTTTACATGGTTGTCTATTTTCAGATTCATTTAACTTTAAAGTGATTGTCAAATATATACATGTTTGCAAATTATTTCATTTTAGAATTTCCTCTAGGCTTATTTTTAATAAGTAATTTATTCTTATATTTATTCATTTTTAGTTTTTTTATTTATTCTAGTCATGGATTTTCTTTGATTTTTGTTTTTTATATTTGAGTCTTTTTAGAGTTGTCAATTACATTTCATTTATTTTATTCTAAAAGGTAGAATATGTCAACTGATTTAGTTAATACAATCTTCTCTGCTAGGTTTTTCAAAAAAAAGGAGAAAAGATCCTAGGTCAAAGAAGCTTATGCTCTTAGGCAATCTTCCCTGTCATCCCGAGTCAGGAGTTAGATGGTCCATGATATGGGGAAAGGAGGTCGTAGATTTGGGTCATCTTGTCTTGCCAATCTGAGCATTAGATACTTTGCATTTCAGGCCAGGGGAAAGACAGGTGGGGTTCTAATACCTCCAGTGCATGACCCAAGGGAGAGCCTCCTCCAGAGTAGGGCCTCAATGGTAGAAAGAGCCCAATCTCTTGGCCACACTTGCCAGGAACTTCCCCTTGACAACAGGCAGCTGGGGTCATGGATGAGAAAAACTCTCATCCTGCCTCTCCCAAGAAGATGCTGTAACCCTCAAACTGGGAGACAAAGAGCCCTGTGTCCTTGGCTGCAGCCATCTGGGGTGGACTTTGTTTCATGCTGAGCTCAGGATGGGGAAGGGAGGAAGTAGGTTGTGGTTCAAGTGTCACAGACTCCTACCATTCTTACTAAGTAAGTGTCCTTGAATACATTTTTCTTTATTTCCTATAAGTACATAGGACCATTTCTGGACCCTCTCATTTTTAAAAATCACCTTCACCACTTTCACTGGACAGTTGGTCAGGAGAGCCATGATGGAAATGGTAGTCCTAGCTGGTAGTTTTGAGATCGTTTGTTATTCAGTTTATGATAGTGAATACTGTCAGGTTGGTGGCCCTGGGAATGCAGGAGGAACAATAAAATGGCTGCCAGGCTGCCATCTTCCCCTACCCAGGACTTTCCCGCCAGAAGGTCATCTGTCAAGGACACGTCACCTTGAGCAAACCGAAACCTATGTGAGAAACAGAAACCAGCCACTTTGGGACTTTCCAACCCCCAATGTCTAACCTTACCAAATATGGTTATGAGCACCCGCCCTGCCTTGGCCCAATTAAAACTCCCTCAATCCCTTCCTGCGAGTGACTTCCCTGACTCTCCTCTCCTGAATTGTGGAACCTCACACAAGGGTACCTTTTTTTATTTTATTTATTTTTATTTGTTTATTTACAGCATAACAGTGTTCATTGTTTTGGCATCACACCCAGTGCTCCATACAGTACGTGCCCTCCCTATTACCCACCACCTGGTTCCTCAACCTCCCCCCCCACCCCCGCCGCCCCTTCATAACCCTCTGGTTGTTTTTCAGAGTCCATAGTCTCTCATGGTTCATCTCCCCTTCCAGTTTCCCTCAACTCCCTCTCCTCTCCATCTCCCCATGTCCTCCATGTTATTTGTTATGCTCCACAAATAAGTGAGACCATATGATACTTGACTCTCTCTGCTTGACTTATTTCACTCAGCATAATCTTTTCCAGTCCCATCCATGTTGCTACAAAAGTTGGGTATTCGTCCTTTCTGATGGAGGCATAATACTCCATTGTGTATATGGACCACATCTTCCTTATCCATTCATCCGTTGAAGGGCATCTTGGTTCTTTCCACAGTTTGGCGACTGTAGCCATTGCTGCAATAAACATTGGGGTACAAATGGCCCTTCTTTTCACTACATCTGTATCTTTGGGGTAAATACCCAGCAGTGCAATTGCAGGGTCATAGGGAAGCTCTATTCTTAATTTCTTCAGGAATCTCCACACTGTTCTCCAAAGTGGCTGCACTAACTTGCATTCCCACCAACAGTGTAAGACGGTTCCCCTTTCTCCACATCCTCTCCAACACACGTTGTTTCCTGTCTTGCTAATTTTGGCCATTCTAATTGGTGTTAGGTGGTATCTCAGTGTTGTTTTAATTTGAATCTCCCTGATGGCTAGTGATGATGAATATTTTTTCATGTGTCTGATAGCCATTTGTATGTCTTCATTGGAGAAGTGTCTGTTCATATCTTCTGCCCATTTTTTGATATGATTATCTGTTTTGTGTGTGTTGAGTTTGAGAAGTTCTTTATAGATCCTGGATATCAACCTTTTGTCTGTACTGTCATTTGCAAATATCTTCTCCCATTCCGTGGGTTGTCTTTTTGTTTTGTTGACTGTTTCCTTTGCTGTGCAGAAGCTTTTGATCTTGATGAAGTCCCAAAAGTTCATTTTTGCTTTTGTTTCCTTGGCCTTTGGAGACATATCTTGAAAGAAGTTGCTGTGGCTGATATCGAAGAGGTTACTGCCTATGTTCTCCTCTAGGATTCTGATAGATTCCTGTCTCACGTTGAGGTCTTTTATCCATTTCGAGTTTATCTTTGTGTATGGTGTAAGAGAATGGTCGAGTTTCATTCTTCGACATATCGCTGTCCAGTTTTCCCAGCACCATTTATTGAAGAGACTGTCTTTTTTCCATTGAATATTTTTTCCTGTTTTGTCGAAGATTATTTGACCATAGAGTTGAAGGTCCATATCTGGGCTCTCCACTCTGTTCCATTGGTCCATGTGTCTGTTTTTATTCCAGTACCACGCTGTCTTGGTGATGACAGCTTTGTAGTAAAGCTTGAAATCGGATAACGTGATGCTGCCAGTTTTGTTTTTGTTTTTCAACATTTCCTTAGCAATTCGGGGTCTCTTCTGACTCCATACAAATTTTAGGATTATTTGCTCCAGCTCTTTGAAAAATATCGGTGGAATTTTGATTGGAATGGCATTAAAAGTATAGATTGCTCTAGGCAGTATAGACATTTTAACAATGTTTATTCTTCCAGTCGAGGGTACATTTAATAAACCTTGCCTTGCACCTATCTCACCTGGTGTCCTGTGTATCTCACCTGTAAAACCCTAAAAATACAATTGCAATGAGTAGAGATATTTAAAAGTTAACAGACACAAGGAAATGAGTAGAGGTATGTGAAAAGTTTGGCATTTACAAAATCTGAAATCTTTGACCATTTCTGCTTTCTCTTATATCTTCTGCTTCTTACTTCATGAGCTTTGTTTACTCTCATGGTTTGTTCTGTTTGACTATATGCTGGTTTTTATTCTTTGCAAAACTAACTACAGTGATTTCTTTATACCAAGAATGACTGTATCCTCCTTTAAAGCAGCTCAGCATTTGTGTCTGCCAGGAAGCTGGAATGCTATCAGTCACAAAACACCTCAAATCACATTCATAGTTTGATGATGGTTGACAGACCACTACCTTATGCCAGGCTCCTTCACCATCTTCCACTTCTCCATATACTCCAACCACATCTTGCTAATTAGTTCTTTGGTAAAGAAACTGCACAAATGGTCCTACCATAAGGTTGCCAGCACCAAAGTTGATACTTCTGTTATGTCCACAGAAAGTACCAATTGCACACCTTTTTGATCTGTGTTTATCCTGTTATTTACCCTATCTATTGTGCAGTCTAATTCAACCATTCTATTTTTCATATGCAATATTTTGGCTTTGTTCTTTCCTGTGGTTTTCTTGGGTCTTATTGCTAATGATACTTTCCTATATCCAGAAGGATAGATTCATTCTGTTTACTGATTTTCTGGAGTCTCTCTATTTCAGTAATTCTATTACAAATGATATATAATGTTCATTCTGTTGTATTTCTTGTGTGGCCATCATACTTCACAGGTGTATAGTAATTCTTGCATGTGTGCTCATATTCCCCAGGGCTTAGCAGGTACTCTGTCACTGGCACTGTGCACTGGAGAAGGACAGAAGTCTTGATGAATTCAGAGAGAAGGGAGGGTGAGCCCAGAGCAGAGGGCCCCAGGCACCACAAAGACACTCTTAACCTCTCCTCCATACTGCCACCTGCCATGCATCTTCTATAGCAAGGAACACAACTTTAAAGCTCTTAGAAGAAATGACAGAGGAGGAGTCAAGATGGTAGAGAGTAGCAGGTTGAGATGACATCAGGTAGCAGGAGATCAGCGAGATAGCTTATCAAACCATTTCAAACACCTACAAAATCAACATCAGATGGAAGAGAAGAAGAGCAGCAATTCTAGAAACAGAAAATCGACCACTTTCTGAAAGTTAGAACTGGTGGAGAAGTGAATACAAAGTGATGGGAAGATAAACCGCGGGGGGTGGGGCTGGCACTCAGCAAGCTAAAGAGCAATGGAGCACAAAATCAGAACTTTTAAAAGTCTGCTCCACTGAGGGACATCACTCCAATGGTTAAGCTGGGGTGAAGCCCACGCGGGGACAGCGTGGCCTCAGGTCCTGCGGGGTCATGAAGGATCGGGGTTGTCTGAGTGTCACAGAGCTCTCAGGTATTAGAGCGGTGAAGCTGGCTACAGAGATGGAGCCAAGGAGTGAGCTCTCAACTCAGGGTTACCTTAAACCATGATCCATGGCACAGGCCACTGCTCTGTGAGCAGAGACCCCCACAAGATCTGGGGAGACTCCCCCCGGAAGAGCTCAGGGATCTGTAGGATTCAGAGACTCCAGGCAGGGCTGTGTATCAGAGACAGAGAAGCTTGGTCACAGGCTGGGTGAGCTTGGAGCATGGCTGGAGGCCAGGGAGATGGGAGTGATTGAGTGCTTTTCTCCAAGGATGCACTAAGGAGTGGGGCCCCGAACTCTCAGCTCCTCAGGGCCAGAGATTGGGAGGCAGCCATTTTCATTCCTGTCCTCCGGAACTCTACAGAAAGCGTTCAGGGAACAAAAGCTCCTGAAAGTGAACCCGAGCGGATTACTTAGCCTGGCCCCTGGTAAGGGCAGTACAATTCTGCCTCAGGCAAAGACACTTGAGAATCACCACAACAGGCTCCTCCCCCAGAAGATCAGTAAGAAATGCAGCCAAGACCAAGTTCACTTACCAAGGAGAACAGTGGAATTCCAGAGGAGGAGAAAGCAAAGAATGGAATTAATGACTTTCTCCCCATGATTCTTTAGTCTTGTAAAGTTAATTAATTTTCTTTTTAATTTTACTTTTTTCTTATGCCAAATTTTTTTTAAACTTTTACCCTTTCCTCTTTTAAAATTTTTAACTAGGGGAGGACAAGATGGCGGAGGAGGAGGCGCCGTTTCAACCTGTACCTTAAAGTGAGCTGATTACCTACCAAAGAACTCCGATCACCCATGAAATCAGTCTGAGAGCAGAATTATACACATCTGGATCTCTACAGGGGCAGAAGATGCCATGGGCAGGTAAAGCTGAGTGGGAACATCCGACTGATATCGGAAGATAAACAAAAGGGGGAGGGAGCCACCAGAGGCGACCAATTGGAAAGTCATACCCCAATCCAAGAGTACCCAGAGACCGGGGACAAACATTAACTTGGAGTCTGGTTGAAAGCACTCAAAAAGAGCAAAGGATCATGGGGGGAAATTGTGGGAATTGGGGCAGTTAGGGACAGGGGCTTAAGTTCCCAGACCTAGGACAGCCTTCCCTGGTGCTGAGCCAGAGAGGGTGTGGTGGAGGAACCAGGTCTTGGTCCCTGAGCCACCAGTGTGCCAGAGAACGTGGGGGGTCCGGCTCCTATGAGGGGCTGGGAGCCTTTACAGACAGCAGAATGCCACCCGGCACTATCAGAGCCTGAGACGTGAGTGCCCCACACCCTCCCCTGAGAGAGGTGCATGAAGGGTCTTAGACCTGAACCATGCTATCAGATCCTGAGACACATGCGCCTCATACCCTCCCCTGGGAGAGTGTGCACAGGTGCCAGCCCGGTGCTCTCGGACCTGGAAAGACCAGGCACTCCCAGCCCAGGCCAGCAGGAAAATCTCAGTGTGCAGTCACTGCTTGGAACCTCTCTGGCAGTCTGGAGATTCCCAGAAAGCCGCCGCTGCCCTGGTTTTGGGTACAAGCAGGAGATCCTGCATCCCCATGGACCGCGACTCAGAACCTGCTCTGCCAGCAGCCAAGGGGGACCTTGTGTGCTCTGCAGCACCCACAGGGGAGTAGATGGAGGCTTCTCTCTGAGAGGGAGGTCGGGGTGCAATCTGCTTTCCTCTAAACCTCCAAAAAACCATCAAAAGCTGTCAAGGTGAGAGGAAAAAAAAAAAAAGAAACACGAACAAGCAAACCGAAAAACCTCCAGAGAACAAAAGCCTGAAAAACTGGTTTCCTCAGAACCCACCCCACTGAGGGGAGCAGGAGGACCTAACTCAGGGAACATCATTGACTGAAAACCCACGTGGCAGGCCCCTCCCCCAGAAAAACAACCAGGAAAGAAAAAAAAAAAAAGACAAGAGAACAACCACGACTACTTCATAGATACAACTTTTATTTTTAACTTGTTCCCACTATTCTGGTTCATTTTTTTTATATAGATAATTTTTAACCTATTTACCATCACATTGAGATGTCCAGTACATCAAATTCCTTAATAACCTTCTAACATGAACTTTTTGATACATACACCCATGTTTTTCTTTTGCTTTTCTATTTCTTTAATTTTTATAAAATTTTAGTTTAGTTTAGTCTAGTATATTCTTTTTTTATTTTTATTTTCTAATATTCACATAGAGTTAAACTTCAAGGTAACCCCCTTTCCCCAATCAATGTTACCCCTATAGATAAACCAATTTTTAATTCCCCTTTATTTTAGGAAAGTTGAGTCCTTTAACAAATATATCAAGATACATCCAGGAAGAATCAAAATAACCTTCCTCGCCCACACTGAGAATTTATAACCACTCTCCCATTTGTTTCTTCCGCCAGTGTTTCTGTGCATTTGTGTTTGTCCTGATAGTATATAAATCTTATACTTGGGGTTCTTTTTGATGAGATTCTTCCTTTTTTGCATATATATATATATATATATATATATATATACACATTTATCTTGTCATATACTTTTATCAATCTTTTTGTTTATCTGTTTTTGTTTGTATACTTCATAAATCTTACCTTGGGGACCATTTGGGCTGAGCCTTCTCTCTTTTTTTAAAATATTTTATTTATTTGACAGAGAGAAATCACAACTAGGCAGAGAGGCAGGGAGAGAGAGAGGAGGAAGCAGGCTCCCTGCGGAGCAGAGAGCCCGATGTGGGGCTCGATACCAGGACCCTGGGATCATGACCTGAGCCAAAGGCAGAGGCTTTAACCCACTGAGCCACCCAGGCGCCCCTGAGCCTTCTCTTTTATCTTCCCTTTTTCCTGTCTCTCTCTCTTTTTTCTTGTTCTTTTCTTTTTTCTCTCATTTGGGTGGGGAATCCTGATTGCTCAGAAGCATTCCAGGGTGCACCTTGACTGCACCACAGTTGATACATCCAGCTACATCTGTTCAGCCATCTCTCACCAAAATGATTAGGAGGAGGAAGGCCCAACAGAAGAAAAATACAGAGGATGGGCCTTCTGCAACAGAGCTAATGGCTATTGATATAGACAATATGTTGGAAAGGGAATTCAGGCTAACAATTATCCAGGCAATAGCTAGGTTGGAGAAAGCCATGGATGACCAAATGGAATTGATTAGGGCAGAACTGAAAGCCACCAGAGATGATGTTCACAATGTTAGGGCAGAACTGAAAGCCACCAGGGATGATGTTCACAATGCTCTCAATGAGTTTCAATCGATCTAAATTCTCTAAAAGCTAGGGTAACTGAGACAAAAGATAGAAATAGTGATCTGGAGGACAAACAGAGAGAAAGGATCAGGAGGAAGCCTGGAACAAACAGCTCAGAAGCCACAAAAACAGAATCAGGGAAATAAATGATGCCGTGAAACATTCCAACGTCAGAATTATTGGAACCCCTGAAGGGAAGGAGAAAGAAAGAAGTCTAGAAGATACAGTGCAACAAGTTGTCCATGAAAATATTCCCAATTTCATGAATGGAACCAGCGTTCATATACTAGAAGCAGAACGGTTTCCCCCTAAGATTATAGAGTCTCGAACCCTTGAGATCTATTAGTAAGAATTAAGAATTATAATTGTAGGCAGACCCTCTTGAAAATAGCCAGGACATGGGGCACCTGGGTGGCTCAGTGGGTTAAAGCCTCTGCCTTCAGCTCAGGTCATGATCCCAGCCAGGGTCCTGGGATTGAGCCCCACATCGGGCTCGCTCTCTGCTCCGCAGGAAGCCTGCTTTATCCTCTCTCTCTGCCTGCTTGTGATCTCTGTCTGTCAAATAAATAAAATCTAAAAAAAAAAAAAAAAAGCCAGGACAAAGAAGCTCCTTACGCACAGAGGGAAGCCCATCAGAATAACGTCAGACCTGTATACAGAGACCTGGCAAGCCAGAAAGGGCTGGAAAGATATATTCAGGGCACTAAATGAGAAGAACATGCAGCCAGGAATACTTTATCCAGCAAGACTGACATTCAAAATGGATGGAGAGATAAAGAGTTTCCAAGACCGGCAAGGCTTAAAAGACTATGTGACCACCAAACCCACACTGCAGGAAAAATTAAGGGGGATTATATAAAAGAGAAAAAAATCCTAAAAATATCATTGAACAGAAATATAGAGACAATCTACAGAAAGAAAGACTTCAAAGGTAACACAATGTCTATAAAAACATATCTATCAATAATCACTCTAAATGTAAATGGCCTAAATGTGCCCATAAAATGACACAGGGTTGCATATTGGATAAAACGACAGGACCCATCCTTATGTTGTCTACAAGAGACCCATTTTGAACCTAAGGATACACCCAGACTGAAAGTGAAGGGATGGAGAAGCATCTTTCATGCCAATGGGCCTCAAAAGAAGGCTGGGGTAGTGATTCTCATATCAGATAATTAGATTTTAAAGTAAAGCTTGTAGTCAGAGATACAGAAGGACACTACATAATCTTTTTTTTTTAAAGATTTTATTTAATTATTTGACAGACAGAGATCCCAAGTAGGCAGAGAGGCAGGCAAAGAAAGAGGAGGAAGAAGGCTCCCTGCTGAGCAGAGAGCCCAATGCAGAGCTTGATCCCAGGACCCTGGGATCATGACCTGAGCCAAAGGCAGAATGTTTAACCCACTGAGACACCCTGGTGCCCCGACACTACATAATCTTAAAGGGACTATCCACCAAGATGATCTAGAAATTGTAAATATCTATACCCCCAATATGGGAGGAGCCAATTACATGAGAAAACTATTAATCAAGATGAAGAGTCATATTGATATGAATACATTAATAGTAGGAGATCTTAACATGCTTCTCTCAGTAATAGACAGATCATCCAACCAGAAAATCAATAAAGAAACAAGAGCATTGAATGACACACTGGACCAGATCGACCTCATAGATATATACAGAACATTCCACCCTAAAACAACACAATACTCATTCTTCTCAAGTGCACATGGAACCTTCTCCAGAACAGACCACATACTGGGTCACAAATCAGGACTCAACTGATAACAAAAGACCGACATCATTCCCTGCATGTTCTCTGGTCACAATGCTTTGAAACTGGAGCTCAATCACAAGGAAAAGTTCAGAAGGAACTCAAACACCTGGAAGCTAAAGATCACTTTGCTTAGGAATGCTTAGATCAACCAGGAGATCAAAGAAGAACTTAAACAATTCATGGAAACCAACGAGAATGAAGACACCTCGGTCCAAAACCTATGGGATACAGCAAAGGCAGTCCTAAGGGGGAAACACATAGCCATCTAAGCTTCCCTCAAAAAAAAAAAAAAAAAAAAAGAAAAATCCAGAATACACCAGCTGTCTCTACACATTAAAGAGCTGGAAACCAACAACAAATCAATCCAATTCCACACATAAGACAGAAATTAATCAATATTAGAGTAGAGATCAATGAGGTAGAAACGAGAGATACAGTAGAATGTATCAATGAAACTAGAAGTTGGTTTTTTGAAAGACTCAATAAGATCAATAAACCATTGGCCACACTAATCCAAAAGAAAAGAGAGAAAGCTCAAATTAATAAAATTATGAATGAAAAGGGAGAGAACACAACTAACACCAAGGAAGTAGAAACAATCATCAAAAGTTATTACCAATAAGCTAAGCAACCTAGATAAAATGGATTCATTCCTGGAAAACTATAAACTCCCAAAATTGAACCAGGAAGAAATTGACAACCTGAATAGACTGATATCTAGTAATGAGATTGAAGCAGGTGATCAAAAGCTCCCAAAAACAAGAGCCCAGGACCTGATGGATTCTCTGGAGAATTCTATCAAACTTTCAAAGACAAAATAACACCAATTCTCCTGAAGCTGTTTCAAAAAATTGAAGCAGAAGAAAAACTTCCAGACTCTTTTTATGAAGCCAGCATTACCCTGATCCCCAAACAAGGCAAAGACCCTACCTACCAAAAAGGAGAATTTCAGACCAATATCAATGATGAATATGGATGCAAAGATCCTCAACAAGATCCTAGCAAACAGGATCCAGCAGCACATTCAAAAGATTATCCACCATGAACAGGTGGGATTCATTCCTGGGTTACAAGGATGGTTCACCATTCGCAAATCAACCAATGTGATAGAACAAATCAATAAGAGAAGAGAGAAGAACCCCATGATCCTCTCAATTGATGCAGAAAAAGCATTTGACAAAATCCAGCATCTGTTCTTGATGAAAACGCTTCAAAGTATAGGGATAGCAGGAACATTCCTGAACTTCATAAAATCTATCTATGAAAGACCCACAGCAAATATCATCCTCAATGAGAAAAAGCTTGCAGCCTTCCTGTTGAGATCAGGAACATGACAAGGACGCCCACACCACTCTTGTTCAACATAGTATTAGAAGTCCTAGCAACGGCAATCAGACAGCAAAGAGAAATAAAAGGTATCCAAATTGGCAAGGAAGAAGTCAAACTCTCTCTCTTTGCAGATGACATGATTCTTTATATGTAAAACCCAAAGGACTCCACCCCCAAACTACTAGAACTCATACAGCAATTCAGTAATGTGGCAGGATACAAAGTCAATGTACAGAAATCAGTGGCTTTCTTATACACTAACAATGAAAATACAGAAAGGGAAATTAGAGAATTGATTCCATTTACTATAGCACCAAGAATCATAAGATACCTGGGAATAAACCTAACTAAAGAGGTAAAGGATCTGTATGCGAGGGACTACAGAACACTCATGAAAGAAATTGAAGAAGACATGAAAAGATGGAAGACCATTCCATGCTCTTGGATCGGAAGAATAAACATTGTCAAAATGTCTATACTGCCTAGAGCAATCTATACTTTTAATGCCATTCCAACCAAAATTCCACTGGTATTTTTAAAGAGCTGGAACAAATAATCCTAAAATTTGTATGAAATCAGAAGAGACCCCAAATTGGGATTTCAATATTTCAAAGGAAATATTGAAAAACAAAAACAAAACTGGCGGCATCATGTTACCTGATTTCAAACTTTACTACAAAGCTGTGGTCACCAAGTCAGCATGGTACTGGCATAAAAACAGACACACAGACTAGTGGAACAGAGTAGAGAGCCTAGATATGGACCCTCAACTCTATGGTCAAATAATCTTTGACAAAACAGGAAAAAATATACAATGGAAAAAAGACAGTCTCTTCAATAAATGGTGCCGGGAAAACTGGACAGCTATATGTAGAAGAATGAAACTTGACCATTCTCTTACACCATACACAAAGATAAACTTGAAATGGATAAAAGACCTCAACGTGAGACAGGAATCCATCAGAATCCTAGAGGAGAACATAGGCAGTAACCTCTTCGATATCAGCCACAGCAACTTCTTTCAAGTTATGTCTCCAAAGGCCAAGGAAACAAAAGTGAAAATAAATTTTTGGGACTTCATCAAGTTCCAAAGCTTCTGCACAGCAAAGGAAACAGTCAACAAAACAAAAAGGCAACCCACGGAATGGGAGAAGATATTTGCAAATGACAGTACAGACAAAAGGTTGATATCCAGGATCTATAAAGAACTCCTCAAACTCAACACACACAAAACAGATAATCATATCAAAAACTGGGCAGAAGATATGAACAGACACTTCTCCAATGAAGACATACAAATGGCTATCAGACACATGAAAAAATGTTCATCATCACTAGCCATCAGGGAGATTCAAATTAAAACCACATTGATATACCACCTTGCACCAGTTAGAATGGCCAAAATTAGCAAGACAGGAAACAACGTGTGTTGGAGAGGATGTGGAGAAAGGGATCTGTCTTACACTGTTGGTGGGAATGCAAGTTGTTGTAGCTGCTTTGGAGAACAGTGTGGAGATTCCTCAAGAAATTAAAAATAGAGCTTCCCTATAACCCTGAAATTACACTGCTGGGTATTTACCTCAAAGATACAGATGTAGTGAAAAAAGGGCCATCTGTACCCCAATGTTTATTGCAGCAATGGCTACGGTCGCCAAACTGTGGAAAGAATCAAGATGCCCTTCAACGGATGAATGGATAAAGAAGATGTGGTCCATATACATGATGGAGTATTATGCCTCCATCAGAAAGGATGAATACCCAACTTTTGTAGCAACATGGACGGGACTGGAAGAGATTATGCTGAATGAAATAAGTCAAGCAGAGAGAGTCAATTATCATATGGTTTCACCTACTTGTGGAGCATAACAAATAACATGGAGGACATGGGGAGATGGAGAGGAGAAGGGAGTTGAGGGAAATTGGAAGGCGAGGTTAATCATGAGAGACTATGGACTCTGAAAAAGAACCTGAGGGTATTAAAGGTGCGGGGGGTGGGAGGTTGAGGAACCAGGTGTTGGGTAATAGGGTGAGCACGTACTGCATGGAGTACTGGGTGTGGTTCAAAAATACTGAATACTGTTACACTGAAAAGAAATTAAAAAAATAAAAATAATAAAAAAATAAAACTTTTCATGTTTATCATAACAATACATTTCATTTTAAAAAAATCTTTTTTGAACCTTCATTATTATATTCATATTTTATCCCACTTTACTTTTTGAGTACACATAGAGATTTTTCTTCTAAAACATTTTGGGGTATAACTTCTAATAGATCAAAATACACCCTAAATCTAGCACAGGGCTTTGTTCTGGTCTCCAGCCTGAGCAAATTTTCTCCAGTTACTTTTTCATTATTCTCCCAACCAACTTACGTTATAAACTCCTTTTTCAGATATTAAAATTTTTTTCTTCTTTATACTCATATTCCTTCATTGTGTTAACCCTTATAGATGTTTTTCATTCTTTAATATTTTGGGAGGCAGTTTCTTCTAAGAGACCAAAATACTCCCCAAATTAAGTGGATGACCCTGTTCTATTCACCAGTCTGTATATATAGTTTTTCTTTTTTATATTTTTCTTTATTTGTTTTCTTTTTAAAAATTTTTTCCCTGTACTTCTTTTTATCCCCTTTCTTCCTCCCACAATTTGGGTTCTCTTTGGTTTGGTTAAAGCACATTTTCCTGGGTCTTTGCCACACTCTTAGTATTTTATTCACTCCTTCATATATTCTTATCTGGATAAAATGACAAGTCAGAAAAACTCACCACAAAAGAACAAGAGGCAACACCAAAGGCTAGGGACCTTATCAATAGGGACATTGGTAGTATGTCAGACCTAGAGTTCACAATGATGTTTCTCAAGGTGAGCTGGGCTCGCAAAAAGCATGGAAGACATTAGAGAAACTCTGTTTGGAGAAATAAAAGCCCTTTATGGAGAAATAAAAGAACTAAAATTTAACCAAGTGGAAATAAAAAAAAAGCTATTAATGAGGTGCAATAAAAGAGAGAATTAGTGATATAGAATACCAAATAACAGAGAACAAAGAAGCTGAGCAAAAGAGAGACAAACTACTGGACCATGAGGGGATAATTCAAGAGATAAGTGATACCATAAGATGAAACAATGTTAGAATAATTGGGATTCCAGAAGAAGAAAGAGAGAGGGGAGCAGATGGTATATTGGAGAGAATTATTGTAGAGAATTTCCCTAATATGGCAAAGGGAACAAGCATCAAAACCCAGGAGGTGCAGAGAACCCCCCTCAAAATCAATATGAATAGGTCCACACCCCGTCATCTAATAATAAAATTTACAAGTCTTAGCGACAAAGAGTAAATCCTGAAAGCAGCCCGGGACAAGAAGTCTGTAACATACAATGGTAAAAATATTAGATTGGCAGAAGACTTATGCACAGAGACCTGGCAGGCCAGAAAGAACTGGTATGATATATTCAGAACACTAAATGAGAAAAACATGCAGCCAAGAATACTATATCCGGCTAGGTTATCATTGATAATAGAAGGAGAGATAAAAATCTTCCAGGACAAACAAAAACAGAAAGAATTTATAAACACCAACCAACTCTACAGGAAATATTAAAAGGGGTCCTCTAAGCAAAGAGAGACCCTAAAAGTAGTAGATCAGAAAGGAACAGAGACAATATACAGTAATATTCATCTTACAGGCAATATGCTGTATACAAGAAACTCATTTTAGACCCAAAGACACCTCCAGATTTAAAGTGAGGGGGTGGAAAACAATTTACCATGCTAATGAACATCAAAAGAAAGCTGGGGTGGCAATCCTTATATCAGATCAATTAGATTTTAAGTCAAAGAGTATAATAAGAGATGAGGAAGGGCACTATATCCTACTCAAAGGGTCTGTCCAACAAGAAGATCTAACAATTTTAATATCTATGCCCCTAACGTGGGAGCAGCCAACTATATAAACCAATTAATAACAAAATCAAAGAAACACATCAAAAATAATACAATAAAGTAGGGGACTTTAACACTCCCCTCACTGAAATGGACAGATCATTCAAGCAAAAGATCAACAAGGAAATAAAGGCCTTAAATGACACACTGGACCAGATGGACAAAACGGATACATTCAGAACATTCCATCCCAAAGCAACAGAATACACCTTCTTCTCTAGTGCACATGGAACCTTCTCCAGAATAGACCACATCCTGGGTCACAAATCAGGTCTCAACTGTTATCAAAAGATTGGGATCATTCCCTGCATATTTTCAGACCACAATCCTCTGAAGCTAGAACTCAATCAGCAGAGGAAATTTGGAAATTTAGAGATTTAGAAATCCTTCTAAAGAATGCATGGATCAACCAGGAAATTAAAGAAGAATTGAAAAAATTCATGGAAACAAATGATAATGAAAACACAATAGTTCAAAATCTGTGGGACACAGCAAAGGCAGTCCTGAGAGGAAAATTTATAGTGATACAAGTCTTTCTCAAGAAACAAGAAAGGTCTCAAGTACACAACCTAACCCTACACCTAAAAGAGCTGGAGAAAGAACAACAAAGAAAGCCTAAACCCAGCAGGAGAAGAGGAATAATAAAGATCAGAGCAGAAATCAATGAAATAGAAACCAAAAAAAAAAAAAAAACAATAGAAGAAATCAATGAAACTAGGAACTTGTTCTTTGAAAGAATTAATGAGATTGATAAACCACTGGCCAGACTTATCAAAAAGTAAAGAGAAAGGACCCAGAACAATAAAATCAAATGAAAGAGGAGAGATCACAACCAACACCAAAGAGATACAAACAAGTATAAGAACATATTATAAGCAACTCTATGCCAGCCAATTTGACAATCTGGAAGAAATGGATGCATTCCTAGAGACATATAAAGTACACAACTGAACCAGGAAGAAATAGAAAAACTGAACAGACCCATAACCAGTAAGAAGATTGAAACAGTCATCAAAAATCTCCAAACAAACAAGAGCCCAGAGCCAGATGGCTTCCCAGGGGAATTCTACCAAACATTGAAAGAAGAATTAATTCCCATTCTCCTGAAACTGTTCCAAAAAATAGAAATAATGGAAGGAAAACTTCTGAACTCATTTTATGAGGCCAGCATCACCTTGATCCCAAAACCAGACCCTCAGATGTGGGTGATGTGTGTCCTTACCTAACAGGGTGTCTCTGGGTCATTAACCACTGACACATCTTGTGTGAGAGTCTCCTTCTCTCATCAATACATTGAAGATCAACTTCCAAGGAAATGGAGATCAGTCTCCAAGGAAGTTGAGTCTTACAAGGTTTTGTATTTGAAGGTATCTTTACTCCAGGTCCCAGAATAGCTGCATTAAGACATGAGATGGATAAGGAAAGAAGATACAGACCTTCCCACCCTTCTCTGGGCTGTGAGAAACAACAGTGAGATCTCTGGGTTCTGCTATGGAAGCCCATTAGGCAGTGAGCTGCTGTGATAGGCCAGGACTCCCCACTTCACTGAGACTAGGTGGGGGTGGGGTATGGGCTGGAAACTTGGGCTGATTCTCTCCTCAGTAGTGTTAACAGTGCTGATAGCAGCAAGAGTAGTCAACCCCTGATGTAAACATTGGTGACTAAGGCAACAAGACTTATCTCATCGAAAAACAAACAAACAAACAAAACAAAAATTAAAATCGAAACAGGAAAAGAAGTTTTCACAGGGAAATGGAAATTTTGTATTGTGTACCCCTGTATGGCGGTGAGGGCTCTGCTAGAAAAGGGAGCCATGTAGGACCTAGGCAACAGACATGGGTCCCAAAAGTCTTGACTGGGAAGCAGGAATATAAAGGGAGACATCTGACCACCTGCTTTCTGAAGATGTAGGGATCCTTCCACAGACTGAGCCTTTTCTCTGTACTAAGCACTGTGGTGACCATGTCATGTGTATTTCCCATTTAATGCAGCATGCCTCTGGGGCAGCATTTTTACTATTCCCCAGGTAAAAGGAGAGGCAACAGAGACTTAGGTTAAGTCCCTGTGGCAGTTAGATCTTCAAACAATATGTAATGTACAGATTTTATGAGAAGAAGCCTACAGTGTGCTCAGCTTGTGAAGACCACGGAGTGTAGAGGTGACTGACCCGTCATTGACTGGTGTTAAGCTCTGGATCCAAAATGGGAGTGATCACCAAAATGAGGACTGGGGCCCTTTTATCATCACTGAAGAGGAGACTTTGCAACTCTGGGCCAAATCCTTCTGTGATTCTCATATAAAATGGCTTTCAAGAAATAGCATGCTTCCTCTAAGGATGAAATAGTCTTTGAGACTGATTTAATTGTTTTAACCTTTAAATGTGAGGTTTATTAAAGACGCTGTTAAATAAAGCAATAAAGCTAAGGGAATTGGTGAGCCTGGCTGCCATGGACCTCCCAAGGACTAGTTCTGGGAGCTTCCAGCACCACATCGGCCCAGCAGACCTGGCTGGGCAAACTATGTGCAGGAAGACCCCTCACACCTTCAGGGAAACATCTGTAACTGCAGTCATGCCAAATATGCCTTTAGACTTACTGCTTATTACATGCTTACTACATCGTTTAGTTACATATAAAAGTATATGATTCTAAATCAATAGAAACTTTCTGAACAAAATGGGTTGCACAGTAAAATAAAACAAAACATGCATAATCTAAAGGACTGTATGTCTTTGAATAAGAATTTTTAAAACTTCAGTTTACATGATGATATTGAACGAATCCAGAAACTTCTGATGACATTAATTTTCTAAGAATAGTATTTAAAATCGAATTACTCCCCATAGTGTCTTTCATTATATTTTGTATTGTGGACACTTTTCAATGTACGCAAGAGCCAGGATAATGATTGATTGAACTTGAGTTCATAGATTAAGTATCAGACATTTCCAATCTTATTTATCCTGCACCCACACCCATTTTTTTTTTCTGGAGTCTTTGAAAGCAAATCTCAGAAATCACGATAATTTCTATGTCAAATAAAGTTCTGAAAATATACACTTTATAAGGAAACTGCAGGAAAAGCAAAGGAAATGTCCACAAGACAGGATTGAGAGTCCAGAAAGAAGGATGGAATGTCCCATCTGTGGCTGTTTGCTTAAGACAGCTCCAGGGAGGGAAAGGGCTGATGGCCTGGCAGGGGAAAAGTTGCTGATAGCTATTTTTCAGGTTTTTGCCACTTGCTCTCATTTACCCACAGGTATTGTAAAAAGGGGTTTTGCATTTCACAGAGAGGAGCCCAGATTTGCTTGGTGAATGAGGCCCAGCTAGAAGGGGCTGCCTGAGAACGGCTGGAACCCTGGTAAGGGCCAGTGGATCCCAGGCTCTGGGGAAGGTTCTTTCTTGTTGTCAGTTGTAAGCAGATAAGATTGCAGCCAACCTATGCAGCAGACCTCCAGTGGAACTTCTGACTCCCTCTGACGTGACAGAAAGGGTGTGGGAATTGGGACACCCTGTCCCAGGATGGAAGACCACCCCACCTCTGTGTCCTCAGAACTTCAAACAATCTCTCAGGGAAATGTCCGGCAACAAATCAGGTGTAAAGGAATTCTCTGAGTGTGCTAAAAGCACCAGTTTTCAATGTGTACTGCCTGTTGGGGTCTATGGGAAGCTCTGATCCATCCTAAAGCCATACCTCATGGCCTTCTGCTCAGAAACCCTGGGCAGAGCCCAGCATTAGGATTGTTTAACCTGCTCAGGGGATTCCAGTATCTAGCCAGGACTGTGATTCTACTGCCTGTGTTCTGGGTGGCTATGTGCTCTCAATGTTTTCAGAGCTAGGAGTTCTCCTTTCTTGTCTTTGCATTCCTACCTTGTAGCACAGTGCCTGATGTCTAGAACCACACAATCTGGTGCTGTTTGTATCAATAAGAGAATAAATGGGGGCACCTGGGAGGCTCAGTGGGTTAAGCCTCTGCCTTGGGCTCAGGTCATGATCTCAGGGTCCTTGGATTGGACCTCACATCGGGCCCTCTGCTCAGCAGGGAGCCTGCTTCCCCCTCTCTGTCTCTGTCTGCCTCTCGGCCTACTTGTGATCTCTGTCTGTCAAGTAAATAAATAAAATCTTTAAAAAAAAAGAATAAATGGATGATCATACCTCCAACCATTTTTCAGGGAGGAAATTGAGATCTATGAAGTTAGGAAACTGGCTGGGTGATATGTGACTAAGTAATGGTTGTGTGGAGGCTTGAGTCCAGGCTCATCTGCTCTACACTCTTGTTCAGTTCAAGTTCCTTTAAAATTATTGTTTAATTATGACCAGGAAAACTATGCTCACTGAGTCTCACAGATTGTTCTATTTTATTGTCATCCATTCTTCTGGCAGAGACATTAATTTCTCCATTTTATAGGTGAGAAAAATGAGGTTTCAAGACTTGAGGACTTGTCCAGTGTGCCTCACAGCAGTGGCCCAGGTGGCAAAAGTTGAGCTACCCCTTGCAACCATGACAGCGTGCTGCTGTCCCCTGATGGGGGCTGAGGGCTTCTGCATGGGTACAGTGGAAAATACTAGATGGAGAGTCATTGCCCCACTTCTGCAGGTAAGGGAGGTGTTTAGAGAGCAGGAAGTATTTACCTGAACAGGGCAGTTACAGGGCATTTACAGGATGTGGGCTCTGGGCTGTCACTGTTGAGAGTACTGCCTGCTAGAGGGAAGCAGGTCTTATGGGAAAGACAAGCAGGACTAACAGGGTCCATAGGAGGGGTGGAAGGGCAGGAGGAGGAGCTGTGGGTGGGGCCAGGTGATGCAGGAGGAACTATAGCCAGAGAGGCCAGACCCAGCGGAACTCATGGATGTCTCTGCAGGAAGTCATGAAGACCTGGTGAGGGATCAACAGGGAGTTAAGAGAAAAGAATAAACTCTAAACATACTTAACAACCAGTATTAATTTTCTCTAATTCTGAAAAATATTTATTCTGGTATTAGGGTTAGGGTGTCTAGTGGTGCAGATGACGAGGAATTGCTCTAAGAATAGAGCCATAATCAGGGAAAAATTGATCCACTCTCCAAAGGAAGAGAGGGGCCAGACAGCAAGAGAAATGTCAGCCCCAAGTTTCTATCAGACCTGGCCTTTTAAGGGGTTTTTAAGGATGTGAGAAGGTTGTAGCTGTGCCCATTAGGGGTGGGGGATTGATTCTTGGCCAGGTAGAGCAGGAGGTGGCAGGTTTTTCCAGGTACCCTGACCCGGACGTGGGCTATGGTCAGTCTAGAGAAGAATATGTTTTGCAGTCGGGGTTTACTTTCTGAAGTTGTAAAGCACTGTGGTGTAGAAAACAAAGTTAGGATCAAGTGCAGACACTGGTGAGTGTCACCAATTATCAACACAGTGAAAAGACAACATATTGAATGGAATAAGATATTTGCAAACTACCTAACTGTTAAAGGTTTAATATCCAAAGTATTAAAGAACTCATACAAGTCAATAACACAAAAGCAAATAGCAGTTACAAAATCAGTAGAGTTCAGAATAGACATATTTCTGAAGAAAACACACAGATGCCCAACAAATACATAAAGAGATGTTCGCCACCACATATGATCAGGGAAATTCAAATTAAAAGCTAGAGAGAGGGCACATGACACCTGTCAGAATGGCTCCTATCCAAAAGAGCAGATATAACAAGATTGGCCAAAATGTGGAGGAAATGGAACCCTGTGCTGGGTTAGTGGGATTGTGAATGGGAGCAGCCACTATGGGAAACGGTATCATGTTTTCTCAAAAAATTCAACATGGGGCACCTGGATGGCTTAGTGTGACTCTTGATCTCAGGGTCGTGACTCTAGATCTTGGGGTCATGAGTCTGAAACTCACGTTTGGGGTTATGGATTATGTCAGTAAAAATAATCTCAAAATAGAACATCAAATCAGAATCATCCAACAGTTCTCCTCTTAGATATTAAAAGCAAAGAAACTGAAATCGCTAACCCATGAAGGTCCTTGCACACCTCTATTTATTGCCACATTATTCATAATAGCCAAGGGGGCATGCTAAATTAAAGAGACCAGAAAGTGAGAGACAAATACCACATGAGTTTGCAAATAAGCAGAATCTAAATCAAACAATAAAACCAGAAAACAAAATAGAAGATAACAAAAAACACAAGAGCTCCAACTCCTAGATACAGAGAACATAGATAGGATTTGCCAAGGTGAGGGGCAAGAAATGAATAAAACAGGTAAGAGATAGAAACTAACAACAACAATTAAAAAAAAAGAATATAAGGGCACCTGGTTGGCTTAGTCAGTTGGGCAGTTGCTTTCAGCTCAAGCCATAATCCCAGGGTCCTGGGTTGGAGCCCTACATCAAGCTCTCTGCTCAGCAGGGAGTCTGTTTCTGCCTCTCCCTCTGCCCCTCTCGCCCCTGCCTCTGTGTGTGCTCCCTCTGTTTCTCTCAAATAAATAAATAAAATCTTTAAGAATAAAAGAGTATCTCAAGAGGGAAATTGGAGAGTAAATAGGACTTCAATCTATTAACTTCTGGCTTCCTATGTTTCAAGTATCTTAGTGAATTCATTCTCTTACATTCAATTCTTCTGACCTACCAGATTTTCTCCTTATGATGTGATCACATTTTTTGAGATGAGTTGTCTATTTAATAATATTTCAGATCCATAAATACAGAGGGCTTACCTTCCTAGATGTTTGAATCTTTGAATATTTTTATAGCTCTTGAAGTATAATGATCTAAATAAAACTTCCGTACCTCTAAGTGTACAATCTCATGACTCTTGATGTATGCACAGAAGGAAAACAATCACTATAATTAAGGTAATGTACATGTATCCATCACCCAAAAATGATTTTCCCCTTTTTTTTTGTAGTCCATGATTAGCTTGATGTGTAACTTCTGTTGGTCCCTGCAGAGTCATTCTTTCCTCAGGGGGAAGGTTTTCCATAGAATGAAAAAATTGCTTGACTTTGTTGCTCTGTATTATTGGGAGCTCATAATAGAGGTTGATCTAAAGATGAGTGGCTCATTTCATTGAGTGTCCGACTCTTGATTTTGGCTCATGTCACGAACTTACACTTGTGAGATTGAACACTGTGTTGGGTTCCATGCTGAGCATGGAGACTACTTGGGGTTCTTGCTCCCTCAGCCCTTCCCATATGACCCAGCTCCTAGTCACTCTCTGTTTGTCTACCTCTCAAAAAAAAGGAAGGAAGAAAAATTTTGAGAATTAGCCAATTATGGAAAAAGAAGATGTGGTCCATATATACAGTGGAATATTATTCAGCCATCAGAAAGGATGAATACCTAACATGGATGGGACTGGAGGAGATTATGCTGAGTGAAATAAGTCAAGCAGAGAAAGTGAATTATCATATGGTTTCACTTATTTGGGAAGCATTATGAATAACATGGGGGTTATTAGAAGAAGGGAAGGAAAAGTTAATTGGGGCACATCAGTGGGGGAGACAAACCATGAGAGACTTGGACTCTGAGAAACAAACTGAGGGTTTTAGAGGGGAGGGAGGTGAGGGGATGGGTGAGCCTGGTGGTGGATATTAAAGAGGGCATGTATTGCATGGAGCACTGCATGTTGTACATAAACAGTGAATCTTGGAACACTGCATCAAAACCTAATGATGTAGTTTATGCAATAATATAATACAATAAAAAAAAGAAAATTAGTCAATTAGAAATTCCCAGGCCTTTCCTGAAGGCTAGACCATACACTGACAGCTTATAAAACTTAGCCCATCTGTGTTGTAAAAAGCCTGAGTGGCAGGGCTGGAATAAGTTGTGAGAGTGGTAGACCAAAGGGACAAGATAAAGATATGGGTTGGACTGAATTTATTGATAGGAATGAGGTTAGTGAAGTGTTGCGATTTAAAGGACTGCCCTGACCACTTGCATGTGGTGTTGATATTCTGGACACTGTATTGGGTCAATAAGGGCCAAATGCTGGTATTTCTTTGTTGAAGAAAGCAGGAAGAAGTCAGGAAGCATAAGATTCAGGAATGCTGAAATGGATCTGTGATGTTCAGTCTGCTCAGCCATCCCTGATCCTGCTTGCTGAGAGACACAGCAATCAATCCACTACCTTCATCAACACACATAAAAACGCACTGGTACAGAAGGCAGCACATCCTTGGGGGGTTCTGTGGGATCTGTCCTACCCTGCAGGAGAAGATGGGAGGTGAAGCATGGCAGGAGAGGATGGCTCAACCAGTGGTCAAGGTATATGCACTCACACAGTAGCCATGGAGACAGAATGGTAACCAGAGGATGGGAACCTCAAGGGTGTGTGCTGTTGGATCAGGATGTGTGCTAGTTGATCAGGTCTATCCGGATTGAAATTATTGGGCAGTGTATGAGAAAAATAAATGTCTAGATACAGTCACTGCTTTAGGGGAAGTGTCATGGTGTCTTCCCCAGCTATGAGCCCTAAACCAGTGTGGGCCACTGAGCCGTTAGCCTGAGGGAGGGACTGGAGCCCTTTGGGGAATGAGCCTACAACCTTCTAGATGTGTGCCTTGCATCTCTGCTACCCCTAGACACCCATTCTCCAGTTGGCAGCATAGCTTCTGCTGCAGAGTTCACTGTGCAGATGAAAATGGTCATTAGGAGGGAGCACTGGCAGGTCACTTGGCTCAGAAGTCTCCCAGAGGAACAAGGTCTGGTAAGCACAGCCAGTGGACATCTCCATTGTCAAGGCTACTGATATGTGCACAATGCAACACAGAGGATCACGGAGAAAACTCTATAGTCCGAGGCCTGGGATGCTTCATGGGAAAGGGCAGGTTTGGTTTGGCCTCCCATCCCTCAAAACACCTTCTGCTTCTTTAAGGGATGGGCCAGGTGATTGGGTGTACATCTCTCTTCTGGTGAAGCACCCAGCCTTTTGGAATTCCTGGGTAACCTTCCTTTCTACTTTGTTTACACTTTGAGGGAGAAGTTGGCCCCCAACATTTGGGCAGAAAATTGTCATAGGCTGACATAGATGGTGATGGGGAAGAGCAGGAAATGAGAGACAGGGAGGCAGGCAAAACCCCCATCTCATGAGTAGGGGTGAGAACTGGACAGCAAATGTGTGACGCTGAGGAGGAGCATGCTGGAGAGAAACAATTTTCCCACCTCCTCCTCAGAACCATAACCAATGAACCATAACTCTAGGGCAGGTGAAAACTTCTTATGATTTCCCTAATAGAAACAAGATAAGAGAGGCACAATGAGGTGAAGATACAGACCAAGTACCCCAAGGGCCCGAGTCCAAGAAGTTCTCAAACAGGATGTGAGCATTATCCAGACAGACCTCGCTGCACAGCTCTAGGGAGTGTGAGTCAACACAAAAAAGGGGAACCAGGCCGCTAGTGTGTTGTCTAAAGAACTCTGACTCTTTGGAATGTTCTAGAGCAGTAAGGAGATATAAACTTGATAATGTGCAGATGTTTTTCCAAAGACTGCTAAAATCTTTCTTGGAAGGGAACAGAAATTAGAACACATGGTAAGGAGGTCTTGAAGAATAGAGAAAATAGAAAGTCATGGGTGTCAAAGTCAAATAGGAGAAGGATGGTACCTGGCAGGGCTGGGCAGCAGTTCCTTGATGAGTCAACCCAAGAGGGGATGTGTAGGAGGTGGGATACATAATTAAGTGTAACTGAGGCACAGTGACTCTCCTAGACCCGTGATTTCTAAGTGGGATGTACCTGATACCCAGGACAGAGACAGGATTTAGAGATCCAGACCCAGCAGCTTCTTGGTAACTTTAGCTGGCAATGAAGCCAACGGCGTGCATACAAAAGGAATTGGCAGGCCCATCTTAGGGCTTTGACCTAAAAGTAGACCAAGGCCACGTGGGCAGCTTTGCTTATGGCAAAGCAGGTAGTAGTGAAATTGATGTGTGAGTTTGGAGTCAAATGAAGCTCCCTAGTGAAATAACCCAAGTGAGAGATGACAGGCCTCCAGGATGACTTTTTCCACACCCAGCCTGGAAACCAGCCTGGTGCCTGAACTCTCCAGTCTCTGAGCTTAGATCAAGAGTCCCATGCTTAACCAACTGAGCCACCCAGGTACCCATCATCACTGCTATTTTAAAATCAATTGGACAAAAATAGGACTAGATGTTTTCTCAACACAGGTTCTATCAAAGTATCATCCTACTTTCACCACTGATTCAGTAATATATCAATTAAAGTAACTCATTTTTTAAAGATCTTTTTTAATTTATTTGAAAGAGAGAGACACAACAAGAGAGGAAACTCAAGCAGGGGGAGTGGGAGAGAGAGAAGCAGAATTTCCACTGAGCAACAAGCCTGATGCAGGGCTAGATCCAAGGACCCTGGGATCATGACCTGAGCCAAAGGCAGACACTTAATGATTAAACAACCCAGATGCCCCAAAATAACTCATTTCAACTAACTGAAAATGTTAGTGATTGTCTAGCTTAAATGCAGTTAGTTTTAGTTACCAGTAGAAAGCCTAGATCCCCAACTAGGCTGGCTGGAAAATGGTGAACAAGTACCCGTAAAGATGTCAGTAGGCTCAGTGTCCATCTTGCTGACTGGCACACAGCAGGCTCAGAGTAGATGTGTGTGGGCCCATAGAAGAGTAGATGATGAAAGTGCAGAATCAGGTGAGCAGGCAAGGAGGAAGGAAAAGCAGAAGGAGGTGAGAAGGAGGAGCCAAAGGGTCCCTAAATCCAAGATGTACACAAGCACTTCTTATGCATCACTGGGGCCACCTGTTCCTGGATGAAAGTAGCCCTTTCTTCCAGGAGCTACAGGCTACAGGGCTCTGGGCTGTGGGAGGCGGGAAGTTTTCCAGCAGGTCACCAGGACTCCTGCCTCAGCCTTTAAAGCCAAGGTTGGAGGGGCATAGAGAGACCTGGGGGAATCCTGTGGCCCCACTAGACAGTGTCCCACACATTCTGATGCCTTTCATGTAAGTCCGGGCTGTCATCTCCTTGATTGACCAGACTTGTAGATTAACTGATGTGTGGATGGCCTTTGAAGGGTGATAAATGGCCTTGAGCAATTTAAGGTCCCACCTATGGTGCAACAGCATGTTTCAGGGAGACAGAGTCATTTCGGACAGGGACCCAGAAACCAAAGGAGCCAGCGGGGCCCTGAACTCAAAGTAACACGGTTCTCCGGGAAAAGCGTCCTCCCTGGAACAGCATCCACGAAGAGAGAAGCTTGGATGAGAGAGGAAGCGGCCCGCTTCCTGACAGGGGACCTTCCGGGCTGAGGGGCTGGCCTCTGCCACCTCAGCACCTGGTGTCCTACCTGGGGAAGCGGTTTGCTACCTCAGAGTGTGTGTGAATGCCTGAGGTAAAGTCTCTCTGACTCCCTGTGAGAAAGAAGTCAGTGTGGGATGCCAACACCGTCCCCGCACACGTTGCTCCACGGAGGAGGATGCCTTCTCAAAGCTGAGCCTGGATAATGAGAGAGAGAACCAGAGCCTTACCTCCAAGAAACAAGCCTGAAGCCGAGCTGCCTTTCACGTGCAGGCCTCTCTCGGGAAGAGAGAAAGAGTCGCGCCTGTGTGTTGGTGCGGAAGCCTGAGGAAGGTTCCTGGCCCTCGGGTTGGAGCACATCTGAGAAGTCGCGCCTTCTCTCGGCCTCACAGAAGCTCTGCACAAGGGCGTTGAACCCGGCTCCTCCTACCACCGTGACCGCGGGTCCCACAGCAGAACACACACTGCAGGTCGGTGTGCCGGGGAGTACTGCAGACAGCAGCCTCACTTCTCTCAGCCTGAACCTCGCCATCGCTCAGCCCCACTGGAGCAAGGGTTAGGAAAACACCTTGCTGAATACCCGTCTTGTGGAGAGTACAAGACGGTGACGTCCTCCTAAAGGCACACATCCTTGGAGGCGCCCTTTGCAGGGAGGACCGCGGATACGTGGGGGGGAGGGGGTGGTGACTGGTGGAAGCGCAAAGCAAGTGCGACGGGAGTACTTCAGGACAACGCAGTTGCTCTGCCTGCCACAATCAGTCCCGTGAAGGGAGAAGCAGTCGTGACACCAGAAGCACAGAGCAAGGAGTGAATCCCTCAGCTCCAAGAAAGAGCTTCAGGAAGGGGGACCCAGTCAGCTCCAGTCTCCCCTAAAGCCAAAAAGCCGAAGCTCAGACTCAGACAATCGAACAAATACTGTGAGGGCTTTGTCCTACACTCCAGGGACCTGTGCTTTGAATTCAGGGCCCCACTGGATCTTTCGGCTTCCACGCCCCTGTGCGCGAAAGGATTCTGTCTCCCTGAAACACGCTGTTGCACCAGAGGCGGTGGCGGCACCCACTGGTCCCTGGGGTGGAGGCCAAAGCCATCTGGGTGTATGTGCGTTCTTGACATCTGAGAGAAGGGTTTTTGGCTTTAGGTGTGACCAGGGCTGACTGGGCCCCCCTGCGTGAAGCTCGTTCTTGGAGCTGAGGGGTTCGCGCCTTGCTCTGTGCTTCTGGGTGTCTGCTTCTCTCTTTGTGGGACTGAGGGTGGCAGGCAGGGCAACTGCGTCTTTTTTTTTTAAATTTCAGATATTTTTTATTTCTTCAAATTTATCAGGAGTGACTGAAATAAAAAAATATAATTGAGTCCCATCATCGTGGAAATGGCTTTAAGAGAAAACTGCTCAGGTATTATTGCTTCCTGTTTAACCAGTGAAAGTTGCCATCGATAAACAGACAGCCAACAGTCTGTCAAGAATGCTCAGGATATGTTCTATCATACAACATGCCTGTTCCCGGGGGTGGGGTGGGGGTAAGAAGGGGGGAGAAGGCTCGGAAATAACTTATGTGAACTTCTTGATTTCATCATACAAGACCAGCACGAAAGCACCACCCATGCCGCGGAGAACATTGGACCAGGCCCCTTGAAAAACGTTTTGGCGCCTTCATCGCGTGTGATCTTCCTCCAGCAATCCACTGTGCCTGTGTACATGATGTCAGTCCCTTTGCGCCCAGACTGCATCATCATTCGGCGGTGAACAGTGTCAAACGGATAGGAAGTCAACCCAGCAACCGCTGTGACAGACTGTGCGATCATCCTGCTGATGAAGATGTGAGTATTCTTGAGATCTGGAAGCATTCCCTTGGCGGTGTCATAGATACCGATGTAGGCGGCTCGGTAGATGATAATACCCTGCACAGACACATTGAAGCCTTGGTACAGGACCCTAATGCCACCAGATTTGTAGATCTTAACCAGGCAGTCACCGAGGCCTCTGAATTCCCTTTCAGCTCTGGCTTTGCCCACATCGGCTGCTAGGCGGGTACGGGCAAAATCAAGAGGATACACAAAGCACAAGGATGTGGCCCCAGCTGCACCACCCAATGCCAGATTCCCGGCAAAGTAACTGCGTCTTCTCGAAGTACTCCTGTGGCACTTGCTTTCCGCTTCGACCACTCCCTCCCCGGCTCCTAGCCCTCCCCCTCCTCTGGAATGGGGCAGGCCTCCCTGCCCAGGGCACCTCCAAGTCCTGTCCTCTCCACGAGACATGTATGCAGCATGGTGCCTTCCTAAAGCTTGCTCCAGTGGGGCTGACCGACACCTCAGGTCAGGCTGAGTGAAGCGGGGATGCTGTCAGAAGTACTCCCGCCCACTTAGACCTGCAGTGTGTCTTCTGCTGTGCGACCCACAGTCAAGGTAGCAGCGGGAGCCGGTTTCAACTCCCTTGTGCAGAGTTTCTGTGAGGCCCAGTGAAGGAGAGCCTTCTCAGATGTCCTCTGACCCGAGCACCAGGAACCTTCCTCAGGCTACCACACCAACACACAGGCGCGACTCTTTCTCTCTTCCCGAGAGAGGCCTGCACGTGAAAGGCAGCTCGGCTTCAGGCTTGTTTCTTGGAGGTAAGGCTCTGGTTCTCTCTCTCATTATCCAGGCTCAGCTTTGAGAAGGCATCCTCCTCCGTGGAGCAACGTGTGCGGGGACGGTGTTGGCATCCCACACTGACTTCTTTCTCACAGGGAGTCAGAGGGACTTTACCTCAGGCATTCACACACACTCTGAGGTAGCAAACCGCTTCCCCAGGTAGGACACCAGGTGCTGAGGTGGCAGAGGCCAGCCCCTCAGCCCGGAAGGTCCCCTGTCAGGAAGCGGGCCGCTTCCTCTCTCATCCAAGCTTCTCTCTTTGAGTGCGCTGTTCCGGGGAGTATGCTTTTCCGGAGAACGGTGTTGCTTTGAATTCAGGGCCAGGCTGGCTCGTTCAGCTTCAGGGCTCCTGTGCGAAAGGACTCTGTATCCATGGAACACGCTGTTGCTGCAGAGGTGTGGCGGCACCTACAGGCCCCTGGCGTGGAGTCCAAAGCCATCAGGGTGTGTGTGTGTTCGTCAGGGTCTGAAGAAGGGTTTTTGGCTTTAGGGGTGACAGGAACTGACTGGGCCCCCCTGCGTGAAGCTTGTTCTTGGAGCTGAGGGGTTCGCGCATTGCTCTGTGCTTCTGGGTGTCACGACTGCTTCTCTCTTCACAGGGCTGAGTGTGGCAGGCATGGCAACTGCGTTGTCCCGGAGTACTCCAGTGCAACATGCTTTGCGCTTCCACCCTTCCTCACCGCTCCTCCCCGCCCCCATATTGGGCAGGCCTCCCAGGACAGGGCGCCTCCACGGATGTGTGCCTGAAGGAGGGCATCGCCGTGTTGTCCTCTCCGCGAGACGGGTATGCAGCATGGTGCTTTCCTAAAGCTTGCTCCAGTGGGGGGACCGGCAGGTCAGGTCAGTCTGAGAGAAGCGGGGATGCTGTCAGAAGTACTCCAGCGCACTCAGACTTGCAATGTGTCTTCTGCTGTACGACCCGCGGTCACGGTAGCAGGAGGAGCTGGTTTCGATGCCCTCGTGCAGAGCTTCTGTGAGGCCGAGTGAAGTGGCGCCTTCTTGGATGTACTCCCACCGGAGGGCCAGGAACCTTCCTCAGGCTTCCCCACCAACAGGCGGGCGCGACTCTTTCTCTCTTCCCAGTTGTTTATTTTTCATTGTAGCCTTTGCTTCTGATGTCAAATCCAAAAATCAGTGTCAAGAAGGATCTCAAGCAACATTCTTCCCAAAAAAATTGTGTTGAGGGGGATAAATGAATTGATCTATTCTGGCACCTCTGTATTCCATAGTTTTAATGGGTTCTTGGCTGGCTCTATCAGTAGAGCATCTGACTCTTGATCTCAGAATATTGAGTTCAAATTTCAGTCATGGAGCTTATTTAAAAAAAAAGGTAGGGGTGTTAATAACATTCTGCCCAATTTTCATCTAGGTTTTTTATGGCTCTAGCTGTTTTTTAAGTCTTTGCCACATTTTGACTTCATTGTTGTGGATGAGGTTGGATAGACATCCAGTTGCATTCCTTTACTTGAGGTTGCCCAGAGTTTTCAACATCGCTTATTGTGGAGACTGTTGCTTCCATATTTTATATTCTTGGAGCTTGTGTTGTAAATTAATTGACTACATATATGTCAGTTTCTTCCTGGTATTTCTACTCTGTTCCATTGATCTGTGTGTCTGTCTATATGTCAATACCATGATGTTTCGATTTCTACAGCTTTGTAATACACTTTGAATTCAGAAAGTATGATGCCTCCAGTTTTGTTCTTCCTCCAGATGGCTTTGGCTATTCAGGGCCTTCTGTGGTATTATTCACTTTGTAGGATTATGGTTTTATTTCTAAAAATGCCATTAAATGTTATGGGGTTTGCACTGGGTATTTAGATTGCTTTATGCATGTGGGGCTTTGGATTGCATATATTCTTGGGATCCAGTAACATGAGATGTCTTCGGAATTAATTCTGTCTTCTTCAAATTCTTTCATTAACAATTTATAGTTTTCAGCGTACAGGTCTTTCACCTCTTGGTGAAAATAATTCCTATAAAGAATAAAATACATTTTATTCTTTTTGAGTGATTACCAATTAAAAATTATTTTCTTAATTTCTTTCCATGATAGCTTGTTATTCATGTATAGAGATGAAACTCGTTTTTTATATTGAATCTTTGTTCTTAATCTTAACTTAATCCATCTGTTAGTTCTACAAGGATTTTTGTAGAGTCACTAAGGGTTTGATATATCATATTGTCCTCACCTAGTAAGTAAAAATTAGCTGGAAATATGGATTGATGTCATCTAACTGGGAAAAAAGGATACAGATACAGATAGTTTTCAAATTTTCTAAAATGTTTTGTGATTAATGTAAGCAAAGGAATCCATAAATATGACTTATTTTCATTTACTGTTTTCTTTCACCCGGATATACAGAACTGTGGTGTAGACCAGTTATTCCCTATACTTTCCCACCCTATAACCTGTGCCTCTTGAGAGGTATCCACTATTCTCCCTACTTTCTGTCCTGGAACCCAGGGTCTGACTCAGCTTCTCAGAAAATACTTCTCGAAATAGTGCACTTGGGAAGCCTATTTTTTCACAGATTTCCTAGAAGACACCCTCCAAAACATTGAATTTTGCAGAATTGTTTTTGATCTCTCATCAAATCCTTGAAGACGTCCAAGGTTGAATGTAGCTTGTTTTGCAGACAAATCAGGGAACTTCTGCAGTTTCTCCTGTGGCCACCAGAGGGTGGTGTGTGCTCTTAACAAGGATACTGCTCCACCTCTACAGAAGATACAATTAACTCCTTTAGGGTTCCTTTACAATCTTGGGGAATTGCTTCAACGATTATATTCTAAAAATTCTTGGGGAATCTATTGACAGGTAACTACAAGTGACAACCTAAGGTACTACAGTGACTAAACCGCATCCCTTCTTACACATGCAGATATATAAAATTATAAATGATTGGATGAAGGTGGACCCTCCCCTCAGATGAGACAGAAAATGAACCCCAAATGGGTCACAGACCTAAATTTAAGAGCTAAAACTATAAACATCAGAGAAAAAAAGATTAAGAAGAAATCTTCCTGACCTTAGATTTAGCATCTGTTTCTTAAGGATGACGTCAGAATCAACAAGTGGAAAAACAGATACATGGGTAAATTGGTCACCAACATGACTACCTTTCCTCTGGGCTCCCCATGTGCTCCCAGGCATGAGGCAGGAACTATATAAGTCATTTCTTTCTACATCCCACTTAGCAGTACCTGTTACATTTTCCAATTTAGGGATGGGGTCTGTAGCTTTAGAGCCCTGCCTGGCATCACCCAGCTACAAAGTGGCTGAGCAAGGGCTAGCTAAACCGCTATCCCTCTGTCATTGGACTCTGTGCTTTATCCCTATGGCTCGTCCCTGGAATTCAAAGATGTGGAAAGCTCCACATCCAACTCCCAGGCCTAGAGATCTCACTGAACTCAAGGGGCAGTTGGTACCACCTCTGACTGGGGCTTGGCCTTGGTCTGTCATCTGACAAGGCAGGTCATGGCACAGAGGACTCTCCTAGTAGCAGCCAGCCTTTGTCTGGGAGGGAGGAGGTTTCTCCCTGGGTACATGCACAAAGGTTCATGCAACGTCAGAGTTGAGAAGTCCCTTCTGAAGCATCTGGATGCAACCTTCTTGTGAGATCAAGGCCACAAGGGTGGTGTTCCCTGGGTTCAAATCCTGCCTGTGACTCAATGAGGGGCAGTTTCTTTCTTTCCTTTTTTTTTTGTTTGTTTATTTATTTATTTATTTATTTTTTCAGCGTAACAGTATTTATTGTTTTTTTGCACAACACCCAGTACTCCATGCAATACATGCCCTCCCTATTACCCAACACCTGGTTCCCCAACCTCCCAACCCCCGCCCCTCCTAAACCCTCAGGTTCTTTTTCAGAGTCCATAGTCTCTCATGGTTCATCTCCCCTTCCAGTTTCCCTCAACTCCCTTCTCTCCATCTCCCCATGTCCTCCATGTTCTTTGTTATGCTCCACAAATAAGTGAGACCATATGATACTTGACTCTCTCTGCATGACTTATCTCACTCAACATAATCTCTTCCAGTCCCGTCCGTGTTGCTACAAAAGTTGGGTATTCATCCTTTCTGGTGGAGGCATAATACTCCATCGTGTATATGGACCACATCTTCCTTATCCATTCATCCGTTGAAGGGCATCTTGGTTCTTTCCACAGTTTGGCGACCATGGCCATTGCTGCTATAAACATTGGGGTACAGATGGCCCTTCTTTTCACTGCATATGTATCTTTGGGGTAAATACCCAGTAGTGCAATTGCAGGGTCATAGGGAAGCTCTATTTTTAATTTCTTGAGGAATCTCCACACTGTTCTCCAAAGTGGCTGCACCAACTTGCATTCCCACCAACAGTGTAAGAGGGTTCCCCTTTCTCCACATCCTCTCCAACACATGTTGTTTCCTGTCTTGCTAATTTTGGCTATTCTAACTGGTGTCAGGTGTTATCTCAATGTGGTTTTAATTTGAATCTCCCTGATGGCTAGTGATGATGATCATTTTTTCATGTGTCTGATAGCCATTTGTATGTCTTCATTGGAGAAGTGTCTGTTCATATCTTCTGCCCATTTTTGGATATGATTATCTGTTTTTTGAGTGTTGAGTTTGTGGAGTTCTTTATAGATCCTGGATATCAACTTTTGTCTGTACTGTCATTTGCAAACATCTTCTCCCATTCCGTGGGTTGCCTTTTTGTTTTGTTGACTGTTTCCTTTGCTGTGCAGAAGCTTTTGAGCCCCATGTAAGCCAGCAGCATATTCAGGCTGGGAAATTCTGGGTGCTGGACACAATCCTCGGGATATTGCTCTATCCATGTGCTCAAGATGGAATAGAGGGCCCTGGTGACAGACAGTAGGCAGAGGAGTCAGAGGATAGGGCACCCTCCCAAATCAATATCCCAGGGAACACCTGTGGGAACCTGGGTCCCTGGACTTCCAGTTCCTGTCAGAGACCCGTCCTACTCCTTGTCCTCCTGTGATCTGGCAGTCCTGCCTGAGACAGGCCTGGTCACAGATGAAAGGTTGGCAAAAATCTCTATGAGTGGGAGTCCTTGATCAATGTTGTGAGCATTTCTGTCCTTCTCAGGGGAGCTGGACTCACTTCTCAGTCTCTCACCTTGCCCAGGTGCCACTTGAATTCATCTGCTTGTGGCCAGGGAGGGGTAGTGTCTGGCCTGTTCATTGTCCTCACTGCACACACCACTGCTGTGAGAAGATCCAACCAAGGAGGGAACAAAGGAACTCTATCTCTAGCCAGACCTTCCCAGGACCCTCCCAATATCTCAAACTTTACCTCCCATGTCCATGCTGCCTCACTTTCCAGGTGCCATGAGTGGGTCTCCTTCCACTGACCCATATCTCCTACAGGGTGTGGGACATCTGGTCCCTGAGCTCTCACTGGGTCTCCTGAGCACCCAGATCCAAGTTCCAACAGGTTGCTGAATTTGATGGTTCACACATCGTCTGTTCTGGGTCCCAGGATTGGGGTAGAGACAGGGATGGTTGGGGGTTTGGGGAATGACTCTCTTAGGGGCTAAAGCTGTCCTCCAGCCCCCTCAGCTATCCCACAGTTCTCACACCCCACCCACAGCTCCTAAAGACTACTTCCCATTTTTTAGAAGAAGCTCTCAGATCTTTAACTTAAAACAGGAACCATAGATGTGTAGTTGAAGGTCCAAAAACCCCTCCATCTCACAGTACCCTCGCTGCCCTGGTGGAAAGGGAAGATCCTCCTGTATCAGCCAAAGCTCACTCACATGTTCCACTCCTCCTGGGCTCTGCCAACCTCATCATAGTTGGAAAGAATGCACCCATATCTAGAGGAGGCCAGGGGGCATCACATGAAATATCCTGTGGATGCTTCCTCTCATTGTGTCCAGTGTCACTGTCTGACCCTGACTAGTCTGGAGCCTGGGGTGCTGTCTGTTATGTGCAGGGATCACATTCAGCTCTGAGAAAGCGTCTGCACTGAGTTGGGCTTCCTGAATGCTTGATGAATGAATGAAAGGGTCCCAACTAGACCATCACAGAGATCTGAGTGGGCCTGGCCCTCTGTTCACCCCTGGGGATCCCTGCTCTGGTTTCTCCCAGACACAGACCCCAGATGGTGTCTCAGATATCCCTTTAAATGGTAAAACAGTCCAGCTCAAGACCATAGTTATAGTGAGGATGAGGCAGAAGCTTCAGCATGAGGAGCAGGACAATTATAAATGAGCATGACCACAGCCCCTCTAGCATACCTTTCCATAGGCCCAGCCACCCAGGTGTAGTTTCCCTATGAGAACCCACTGAGTCCCTGTAATAATTCCTCCCCAGAGGAGAAAACTGAGTCTTGGGGAAGTGTGGGGACATTCCCAAGACTCACAACCAGGCGGTGCCCAAATCCCACTGGGCAGTTAGGGGCAGGGTGCTCACCTTGCAAACAGGAGGTTTTTGTTTTTGTTTTGTTTTTAATTTCTTTTTGGTGGTCCAGAATTTTTTGGCAAACAGGAGGTCTAACACATCTTGGGTGGTGGCAAAGGCTCTATATGCTCCCAGGAACATGTAGACGTAGCTTAGATCTCTTCCTAGGAGGGTGGGCAAGAGGTGTTGGATTTGTGTCTCTAGCGAGTTGACCTGGTTGGTCCACAGCATGCAGGTGTCATTCCTCTTCCCGAGGTGGATCAGAGGAAACATGAATCAGTGCTGTAGCCACCAGGAAGGTTGGGGGTTGAAGCACAGACTGAACCCCCAACATCTCAGTGACTTATGGCAAGAGGTGAGACAAAAGGGCCCATAGGCATAAAAAGAATAAGGCGACTAGGTGGTTCATTGAGTTAATCAAAAGATTCTTGGTATTTGTTCAGGTCATGATTTCAATGTCGTGAGACAGCTCCTTGTGGGCTGCATACTTAGGGCAGTGTCTGTTTGAAGATTCTGTCTCTCCCTCTGATTCTCCCCACTCTCCCCCTGCCTCTCTCTCAAAGCAATCAACCAATCAGTTAATAAATCATTAAGAAAAAGAAAAAAATGTTCTTGGCATCCATACAAAGAACTGAAGTAAGTGATGTCTGAATTTGATAGTATGTCAGGTCAGATTGTGAGCTGAGTATTGATAGCACCTCCCTGCATGAAAGGCATCAATCCTGTGATTTCTGAAAACATATACCATTCTTGAGATGAGAACACAGAGATGTTTTAGATAAAGGGCTCAGGATATTGGGACATGTAGGATGTAGGATGTAACACTGTGAGTTGGCAACAGAAGGGAGTCACATCAAAGTCCTGCATCAGTAAAGGGCTCAGTGGCTGTGATAAATTATTGGCCTTCTGGAATGTTGTGCAGCACAATGAGACCCCTGCTCCTGACCTTGGAGGGGCCCAGGGATGTGTTCTTTCACATCCAAAGGACAGAGCAAGAGACATAGTACCATGGGCCCCATGTCTCATAGGATAAAAGTCTCCCAATGCACCATGATCATGTGCAATACTTGCAGAAGTCGGGGAAGGATGGACAGGCCAATGGGGACACTTGGGAGCACGAGTTAGGAAAACGCATAGGACAGTGCAAAAGGATTCTAGATGAATGGGATGAGACATGTCTTAATGTGTCTTTTCTCATATTCCTACAAATATGTGGACAATGACTCTGGCCAACGCAGGGGCAGGGCCATGAGGGCAAGTTTGCGGAAGAGATGGAATGCGAGTTCATGTGGACATAGGCCTCTAGGAGGGAGCCCAGGCTGGCTTCTAGGAAGTGAGGCACTTTGTTCTGCATCAGTGCCCTGGGAGTTTGTTCTCCCCAGCACCTGTACTCACCCTGAGCTAGCGCTGGACTCTCTTGGCAGTGTGGGGCACCTTCAAGGAGGTAGAGCAGAAGACCTCATCACTCAGCCCCTGCTCCATCTTCCGTGTGGAGCTATGTAAAGATGGAGCCTGGCAGCCAGGCAGGAGGACTCAGAGCCCTTTCTGACTGCCTTTGCTGGTCCTCAGACCCAGGGGACTCCATTCCCTACACACAGCACCCCAGTATGCACACACCTCCACCAAGGAGAGAAATGTGACACAGCTTTAGGGCCTTGGATGTGCTCTGGCACAGGTTAAGAAGCACCTTGGGAATCCTCTTTTCACCCTGCCTACCATGACATTGGTGTGAACATGAAGGGATCACCAGGATATCCACTGTCCTCAACCTCCTCCAGCCCAGGGGCGGGAACACCCACATATCCCTCTCTCCCTGAAACTCAAGAGGAGGGGGTGGGGATGCCCTGGAATGGTTCAGAGAAGTGACTTGGCATCACCTACGCTGCTCTTATGTAGGCAAAGTTTGAGCCAATGTTTGCAGCATGTGAAAATTCCGCTGAGGTTTCTGGAAGCCATAGCCCGGGAAAGTAAGCAAGCAACAAGAGAACATCTTTCAGTATCAGATGTCTCCAGCCAAGTAACTCTGATACTGAACTACACTAGGATGTGGGCGCCTGGTTGCAGGGGTTCCAAGTTCTGTTGGGATCTATGGTCCAGGAAGTGACTTCACTGCCTGGGATCACCTACCCAAGTCCACTCCTGGATTGACACCTACACAAACAGTGCTCGGGGGTGCTGTCTGCTCATCTCCTTTCTGCATGCAAGACCACATCTGTACACAGTGACACCAACACACCCTTCTCCACAGAACCCCAAGGAAGGTCTGGGTGCAGAAAGAGCTCCACCTGGCTTCAGACACAAATCTCCACTCTTAACTGTTTTTGACCCTGTATAAGCTATCATCCCTGTGGGGGGTGGTCTGCATCTTGTCTGTACAATACAGATGATTCTAGCATGTACTTCCTCTAGATATCCACAGCCATATGTGGGATAATACCTATGATATTGGAGGAGTGGTGTCACATGTAGGAAAAAACCTCCAACCACATTTTCGTCTCACTTTCTCTGAGACTGCTACTAGTCAGATCCCATCACACAGTCCCTACTGGGGTGTGTATGTGTGTGTGTGTGTATGCACACTCATTCCTGTGTGCCCACATGTGTTCATTAGTGCTAAAATTCTGGAGTCCCAGAAGATGACAGCCCCATCTACAGAGGGATGGACAGTAACTTCCCAAGATCTTGGGCTTTCTAATTTCCAATGCAAACCTTAAAGAAGGGATTGGATCCTTGGCCCTTGATGGTCAGAAACTGCCCTTATCCCTAGAGACTGCCTGTCCTGTGATGCAAGCCATTACCTCCTTTCCAATGGATGTGATGTGGATAGGGGCCCACTCAGTGGGTTGCCATGACCTGGCCTCTCCCTCAGACAAGCATTTTGGTAATGTCTCTAGGATATTAATGCTCACCTTCACCCCCTTACCATTTCCATGTCTGTAGCCACTTATTTCAAGACAACCTTTTCCAGAGCCCCCAGTGAAGGGCTAGGTGCATCCAGGACCACACCTTTGAGGACACTCAAAGAGCTGGGTTCATGCCTGGTAATCCTTCTTACCAGACTGTGAATCTAGGCAAGGCATGGACCCTGCAAGGGTCTTAACCTTCTGCCCTCAGTGGCTCCCTTAGATTCCCAAGGAGTCCTTGTGTACATACACATCCTGTGTAACCTCCTCACCTGAAAAGTGGTCTGGACTTAGTGATTCACTTACATTCCACAGAACATGGCAACATGACCCAGTGCCCTACTGAGATTTAGTCATGAAAACTAAGTGCCCAGCACCATGCTGACTCTGCCCATGTTCTCTCTCAGATCCCCACAGTGGGGTATAAGCCCCTATGTTGAACCATGACACAGACATATGCACATGGCCTAGTTGTTGACCTGCAGTCAACAACGGACAGAAGAACTCAGGTCTTCTAGATGGACTGAATCCTGCCAACACCCCTAAGGGAGCTCAGGTTCTCAGTGAAGCAGGTCCTGCCTTGGTGTTGTCAACAGCCCCAACCTACTGAGAGACTCTGGCAGGAACCCTCAGCTCTGCATTGCTGGATTCCTGATCCTCTGAGACTGAGAGACAGTGTTTGTTGATTAAGCCACTGAGTGTGGGGTAATGTGGTCACACAGCACTGGGAGCAGGGTACTGATACTGTCCACTTGCCCTGGGCCCTGGCCCTCCTACCCTCCCTCTCTGTTCTCCTCCTCAGCTTCCTCTGGCCACCCTGGCCTCCTTTCTAACCTCCATTCTGGGAACATCAAATTATGCCTCCAATCCTCTGCACCATGCTGCCGTCTGCCAGGCTAAATATACTCAGATTTGTGCAGGGCTGTCTCCTTCTTTTCCTGCCATAAGAATTCTCAATGTCATCTCAGCACAGTCTTATCAGACCCCTCATTTGGTGGAGCTCATGGCTTAGCTGTAGTCCCTTGATCTTTTCCTGTGGAGTAATTGCACTTTTCATTCATGTTTTTGTTACATGTTTGTCCATCTTCCCCTCTAGATGCTGAGCTCCTAGACAGAGAAACTGGTTGGCTGATAAGAACTGGTACCTTCTGAGTGCTCAGGGCACAGTGGCTGAATGAACAGGAGACTGGATCCATCCCACCATTGACAAGCTCTATTATTTGAGCCTAGTTGATCATGTGTCATGTGTAAGTCCTTTTGTTTTCTTTTGTTTTGTTTCCTATGTAAACTCCATGTCTGATGTGGGGCTCAAACTCATGATCCTGAGATCGAGTACCCTACTGACTGAGGAAACCAGGTGCCTCTTTGGTCATTTTTTAAGTTTCTAAGCTGATAACTATTGAAGTTAACTTGGCAATTTCAACATATTGTAGGTATTTTACATTATCCTGAATTACCAAATAACTCCCCAAATTTTGGTAGCATGTCACCATAGATTTCCCCACATGACAGTGATGAGTGGCTCTTCAGATTGGAGACTGAATTGCTTCATGTAGTCTTTGAGGAGCCCAGAGTCCCTCCACCATGGGCCTTCTCACTCCATGGGTTGTCATGCACCTCTGACACCATCAGCACAAGAGGAAAGATGACAGAGAAAAACACATGGGACAGTGTTTCTAGTCAGGTCTAGAAGGCCAAAATGTACACCTTTATGCTCAATCTTTTTTTTAAAATTTATTTATTAGTCAGAGAGAAAGAGAGTGAGCACAGGCAGACAGAGTAGCAAGCAGAGTCAGAGGGCAAAGCAGGCTCCCCACCAAGCAAGGAGTCCGATGTGGGACTCGATCCCAGGATGCTGGGATCATGACCTAAGCCGAAGGCAGCTGCTTAACCATCTGAGCCACCCAGGCGTCCCAATGCTCAATATATATATTTTTAAAATTTCTTAGGATTTTATTTATTTGTTAGAGGAAAAAGAGCACAAGCAGGGGGGAGGGGCAGAGGGAGGAGAACCAGAGAGATGCTGAGGTGAGGAGGACAGGGGGTGGCTGATATAGACCTGTGGAGGGAACAGCTTAGGCCACACAGAGCAAGCCTCCATCAATTGTGGTTGGGCAGGAGTAATGAGTACTCTCAAATTCCTGTGCCCCTGACCTGCCATCAGGAGAGACTTCCCAGGGATTTCCTTATGGACTCAGACAACATTGAGTGGTGGGAAAATTTTCCTTTATTTAGGAGGGAGATGAAAAGTCAATCATGGTGATGATACTTTCTCTTCTTGAACCTACAGCACCAGCCCCCAAACAAGATCCTGAACCACCTCAAGAGCTACCTCCAGCTCCCACTCTGGTGCCTGCTACAGCTTCAGAGCTCAAGTGGCAGGTGGGAATAAGTTGTGCGGGTGATGTAGCTGTGGATAACAGCAGAGGGAAGGCACCCAGCTAAAGAAGCCTACCGCGAAGTTTTTATCAACAGTGAAGAGCACAATCAAAACTTTTAGGAGTCTACTACTATGGGGGACATTCCTGGCTTAAAAGTGGTGAAGTGGTGAAGTGGGGTGGAATCCCAGGTGTGAGAGCATGATCCCAGGATCCCGGGGTTCATGAGAAAAACATGTTGGCCTGAATGCTTCAGAGTTCCCAGACATCAGTTAGGGAAAAATGGCTGAAAACCACGAGGCTAGGTGCTGGCTTTCTGTTCTATGTAGCCATACACTCCAAATCACAGCACAGTTAGGCACTCACTTTCCTGAGAGGGGTCCAGCAAAAAACAGACACATGGCAAGACCTACAACACCAGCAGGTATAGTGTGGGTCTGTGCCACAGGAATCCAAAGAAATTGGAGTTGGAACTCAGTCACGTGACTGAGATAAAAATGCCTTGTCACTGGCAGGGTGAACACAGAGTTCTGACAGAAACTGAGGAGTTAAGACTTGGGCATTGTTTTTCTGTGAGGGCTCACTGAAGAGCTGGGGTGCAAATTTTCAACTCCTGCATAAAGATCAGGTTGCAGTCGTATTCATCTCACCCATTGGTGCTGCAAAACTTCAGGGAGTAAAGGAGCATAAACAGAGTAAAACAGTAAGAACTGCTTACAGGGAGGTGTTTCTGCTGCTTAGGAGAGTTGCATTTGCACCAGTTGAAGTATACCTGCGAATCAGGGTAAGAGGTCCCTCACCTAGAAGACCATCACAAACAACTCACTCTTTTCAAGTTCACTGATAATAGAGGGCTGCAAAACTTCAGATATTAGGGAAAACACTAAGTAGCATTCTTTATATTGTTATTTTTTAGTCTTTTATTTATTTTTTCATTTTTTAAATTTTTCATCTATTTTAAAATAATTTTTATTAGAGAGAAAGAGAGAGAGAGATTGTGTGTGTAGGGGGGTGGGCAGAGGCAGATAATCTTGAAGCAGACTCCCTGCTGAGCACAGAGTCCAACTCTGGGCAGGATTCCAGGACCTAAAAGATCAGGACCTGAGCTGAAACTCAACAACTGAGCCACCCAGGCTCCCCTCCAAAGAGTAGCTTTAAATGAGAAGAAATTAAAGTTAGATCAATCTTAAATATGTAAGAATAAAAAGGAAGAGTAGGAAAAGGAAGAAAAAGAAGAAAGAGAAGAACAGAGGAAGAGTAGTCAAAGAGTAATATGAATTTTTTTAATTTTATTTTTTTTATTTGTTTATTTATTTGTCCATGTTGCTACAAAAGTTGGGTATTCATCCTTTCTGATGGAGGCATAATACTCCATTGTGTATATGGACCACATCTGCCTTATCCATTCATCCGTTGAAGGGCACCTTGGTTCTTTCCACAGTTTGGCGACCATAGCCATTGCTGCAATAAACATTGGGGTACAGATGGCCCTTCTTTTCACTACATCTGTATCTTTGGGGTAAATACCCAGAAGTGCAATTGCAGGGTCATAGGGAAGCTCTATTCTTAATTTCTTCAGGAGTCTCCACACTGTTCTCCAAAGTGGCTGCACTAACTTACATTCCCACCAACAGTGTAAGAGGGTTCCCCTTTCTCCACATCCTCTCCAACACATGTTGTTTCCTGTCTTGCTAATTTTGGCCATTCTAACTGGTGTCAGGTGTTATCTCAATGTGGTTTTAATTTGAATCTCCCTGATGGCTAGTGATGATGAACATTTTTTCATGTGTCTGATAGCCATTTGTATGTCTTCGTTGGAGAAGTGTCTGTTCAAATCTTCTGCCCATTTTTGGATATGATTATCTGTTTTGTGTGTGTTGAGTTTGAGAAGTTCTTTATAGATCCTGGATATCAACCTTTTGTCTGTACTGTCATTTGCAAATATCTTCTCCTATTCCGTGTGTTGTCTTTTTGTTTTGTTGACTGTTTCCTTTGCTGTGCAGAAGCTTTTGATCTTGATGAAGTCCCAAAAGTTCATTTTTGCTTTTGTTTCCTTGGCCTTTGGAGACATATTTTGAAAGAAGTTGCTGTGGCTGATATTGAAGAGGTTACTGCCCATGTTCTCCTCTAGGATTCTGATAGATTCCTGTCTCATGTTGAGGTCTTTTATCCATTTCAAGTTTATCTTTGTGTACAGTGTAAGAGAATGGTCGAGTTTCATTCTACATATCGCTGTCCAGTTTTCCCAGCACCATTTATTGAAGAGACTGTCTTTTTTCCATTGAATATTTTTTCCTGTTTTGTTGAAGATTATTTCACCATAGAGTTGAGGGTCCATATCTGGGCTCTCCACTCTGTTCCACTGGTCTATGTGTCTGTTTTTATGCCCATACCACGCTGTCTTGGTGATCACAGCTTTGTAGTAAAGCTTGAAATCAGGTAACGTGATGCCGCCAGTTTTGTTTTTGTTTTTCAACATTTCCTTAGCAATTCGGGGTCTCTTCTGACTCCATACAAATTTTAGGATTATTTGCTCCAGCTCTTTGAAAAATATCGGTGGAATTTTGATCGGAATGACATTAAAAGTATAGATTGCTCTAGGCAGTATAGACATTTTAACAATGTTTATTCTTCCAATCCAAGAGCATGGAACGGTCTTCCATCTTTTTGTGTCTTCTTCAATTTCTTTCATGAGTGTTCTGTAGTTTCTCGAGTACAGGTCCTTTACCTCTTTGGTTAGGTTTATTCCCAGGTATCTTAGGGTTCTTGGTGCTATAGTAAATGGAATCGATTCTCTAATTTCCCTTTCTGTATTTTCATTGTTAGTGTATAAGAAAGCCACTGATTTCTGTACATTGACTTTGTATCTTGCCACGTTACTGAATTGCTGTATGAGTTCTAGTAGTTTGGAGGTGGAGTCTTTGGGGTTTTTCATATAAAGAATCATGTCATCGGCAAAGAGAGAGAGTTTGACTTCTTCCTTGCCAATTTGGATACCTTTTATTTCTTTTTGTTGTCTGATTGCCGTTGCTAGAACTTCTAATACTATGTTGAACAAGAGTGGTGAGAGTGGGCATCCTTGTCATGTTCCTGATCTCAATGGGAAGGCTGCAAGCTTTTTCCCATTGAGGATGATATTTGCTGTGGGTCTTTCATAGATAGATTTTATGAAGTTCAGGAATGTTCTCTCCATCCCTATACTTTGAAGCATTTTCATCAGGAACAGATGCTGGATTTTGTCAAATGCTTTTTCTGCATCCATTGAGAGGACCATGTGGTTCTTCTCTCTTCTCTTATTGATTTGTTCTATCACATTGATTGGTTTGCGAAAATTGAACCAACCTTGCAACCCAGGGATGAATCCCACCTGGTCATGGTGGATAATCTTTTTAATGTGCTGCTGGATTCTGTGTGCTAGGATCTTGTTGAGAATCGTTGCTTCAATATTCATCAGTGATATTGGTCTGAAATTCTCCTTTTTGGTAGGGTCTTTGCCTGGTTTGGGGATCAGGGTAATGCTGGCTTCATAAAAAGAGTCTGGAAGTTTTCCTTCTGCTTCAATTTTTTGGAACAGCTTCAGGAGAATTGGTGTTATTTCTTCTTTGAAAGTTTGGTAGAATTCGCCAGGGAATCTACCAGGTCCTGGGCTCTTGTTTTTTTGGGAGGTTTTTGATCACCTGCTTCAATCTCGTTACTAGATATCAGTCTATTCAGGTTGTCAATTTCTTCCTGGTTCAATTTTGGAAGTTTGTAGTTTTCCAGGAATGCATCCATTTCATCTAGGTTGCTTAGCTTATTGGCATATAACTGTCGGTAGTCCTTTCTTTTTTTTATTTTTGAGGGTTTTTTTTTAATTTTTTAATTTATAGCATAACAGTGTTCATTGTTTTGGCATCACACCCAGTGCTCCATGTAGTACGTGTCCTCCCTATTACCCACCACCTGGTTCCTCAACCTCCCACCCCCTGCCCCTTCAAAACCCTCTGGTTCTTTTTCAGAGTCCATAGTCTCTCATGGTTCATCTCCCCTTCCAGTTTCCCTCAACTCCCTCTCCTCTCCATCTCCCCATGTCCTCCATGTTATTTGTTATGCTCCACAAATAAGTGAGACCATATGATACTTGACTCTCTCTGCCTGACTTATTTCGCTCAGCATAATTTCTTCCAGTCCCGTCCATGTTGCTACAAAAGTTGGGTATTCATCCTTTCTGATGGAGGCATAATACTCCATTGTGTATATGGACCACATCTTCCTTATCCATTCATCCGTTGAAGGGCATCTTGGTTCTTTCCACAGTTTGGCGACTGTAGCCATTGCTGCAATAAACATTGGGGTACAGATGGCCCTTCTTTTCACTACATCTGTATCTTTGGGGTAAATAACCAGCAGTGCAATTGCAGGGTCATAGGGAAGCTCTATTCTTAATTTCTTCAGGAATCTCCACACTGTTCTCCAAAGTGGCTGCACTAACTTGCATTCCCATGTTGGTAGTATTTTCTGATGATTGTTTCTATTTCCTTGGTGTTAGTTGTGATCTCTCCCTTTTCATTCATAATTTTATTAATTTGGGCTTTCTCTCTTTTCTTTTGGATTAGTGTAGCCAATGGTTTATTGATCTTATTGATTCTTTCAAAAAACCAGCTTCTAGTTTCATTGATACGTTCTACTGTATCTCTCGTTTCTACCTCATTGATCTCTGCTTTAATCTTGATTATTTCCCTTCTTGCATGTGGAGTTGGTTTGATTTGTTGTTGATTCTCCAGTTCTTTAAGGTGTAGAGACAGCTGGTGTATTCTGGATTTTTCAATGTTTTTGAGGGAGGCTTGGATGGCTATGTATTTCCCCCTTAGAACCACCTTTGCTGTATCCCATAGGTTTTGGACCAAAGTGTCTTCATTCTCATTGGTTTCCATGAATTGTTTAAGTTCATCTTTGATCTCCTGGTTGATCCAAGCATTCTGAAGCAAGGTGGTCTTTAGCTTCCAGGTGTTTGAGTTCCTTCTGAACTTTTCCTTGTGATTGAGTTCCAGTTTCAAAGCTTTGTGATCTGAGAATATGCAGGGAATAATGTCAGTCTTTTGGTATCAGTTGAGTCCTGCTTTGTGACCCAGTATGTGGTCTATTCTGGAGAAGGTTCCATGTGCCGTTGGGAAGAATGAGTATTCTGTTGTTTTAGAGTGGAATGTTCTGTATATGTCTAGAAGTCCATCTGTTCCAATGTTTCATTCAATGCTCTTATTTCTTTATTAATTTTCTGCTTCGATGATCTGTCTATTTTTGAGAGAGGCGTATTAAGATCTCCTACTATTATTGAATTCATATCAATATGACTCTTTATCTTGATTAATAGTTTTCTTATGTAATTGGGTCCTCCCATATTGGGGCATAGATGTTTACAATTGTTAGATCATCTTGGCGGATAGTCCCTTTAAGAATTATGTAGTGTCCTTCTGTATCTCTGACTACAGTCTTTAGCTTAAAATCTAATTTATCTGATATGAGAATTGCTACTCCGGCCTTCTTTTGAGGCCCATTGGCATGAAAGATGCTTCTCCATCCCTTCACTTTCAGTCTGGGTGTATCCTTAGGTTCAAAATGGGTCTCTTGTAGACAACATATGGATGGGTCCTGTCGTTTTATCCAATCTGCAACCCTGTGTCATTTTATGGGCGCATTTAGGCCATTCACATTGAGAGTGATTTTTGAGAGATAGGTTTTTATTGACATCGTGTTGCCTTTGAAGTCTTTCTGTCTGTAGATTGTTTCTATATTTCTGTTCAATGATATTCTTAGGATTTTTTCTCTTTTATAGGACCCCCCCTTAATATTTCCTGCAGTGTCGGCTTGGTGGTTGCATAGTCTTTTAAGCCTTGCCGGTCTTGGAAACTCTTTATCTCTCTATCCATTTTAAATGTCAGTCTTGCTGGATAGAGTATTCTTGGTTGCATGTTCTTCTCATTTTGTACTCTGAATATATTTTGCCAGCCCTTCCTGGCTTGCCAGGTCTCTGTGGAAAGGTCTGACGTTATTCTAATGGGCTTTCCTCTGTATGTAAGGAGCTTCTTTGTCTTAGCTGCTTTTAAGAGGGTCTCTCTTGAAACATAATTCCTCATTCTAACTATAAGGTGTCGAGGACTTTCGAGAATCTAAAATCTTGGGAGGAAATCTCTCTGCCTCTAGAATCTAAAATCTTGGGAGGAAATCTCTCTGTCTCTAGTACATGAACGTTGTTTCCATTCGTGAGATTGGGAAAATTTTCATAGACAACTTCTTCCACTATGTCTTCTAGACTTCTTTCTTTTTCCTCCCCTTCAGGGATTCCAATAATTTTGACGTTGGAACGTTTTATGGCATCATTTATTTCCCTGATACTGTTTTCGTGGCTTCTGAGCTGTTTGTTCCAGCCTTCCTCCTGATCCTTTCTCTCTGTTTGTCCTCCAGATCGCTAATTCTATCTTCTGTCTCAGTTACCCTAGCTTTTAGAGAATTTAGATTGGATTGGAACTCATTGAGAGCATTTTGAACATCATCCCTGGTGGCTTTCAGTTCTGCCCTAACATTGTGAACATCATCCCTGGTGGCTTTCTGTTCTGTTCAATCAATTCTGTTTGGTCATCCATGGCTTTCTCCAACCTAGCTATTGCCTGGATAATTGTTAGTCTGAATTCCTTTTCTGACATATTGTCTATGTCGATAGCCATTAGCTCTGTTGCAGAAGGCCCATCCTCTGTATTTTTCTTCTGTTGGGTATTCCTCCTCCTAGTCATTTTGGAAAGAGATGATTGAACAGATGCAGCGGTACTTATCAATTGTGGTGCAGTCAATGTGCACCCTGGAACGCTTCTGTGCAATCAGGATTCCCGACCCAAATGAGAGAAAAAAGAAAAGAAAAAGAAATAGAGAAGAAGAAAGAAAAAAAAAAAAGGGAAAAGAAAAAAGGAAAAAAAAAGAGAGAGAGAAAGAGAGAGAGAGAGAGATAGGAAAAAAAGGGAAGATAAAAGAGAAGGCTCAGCCCAAATGGGCCACAAGGTAAGATTTGTGAAGTATTCAAACAAAAACAGACAAACAAAAAGACTGATAAAATTATATGACAAGAGAAAAAAAAATATATATATATATATAAGCAAAAAAATGGAATAACCTCATCAGAAAAAAGCCCAAGTATAAGATTTATATATTATCAGGACAAATACAAATTCACAGAAACACTGACAGAAGGAAAAATTGGGAGAGTGGTTATAAATTCTCATTGTGGGTGAGGAAGGTTATTTTGATTCTTCCTGAATGTATCTTGATGTTTTTGTTAAGGGACTCAACTTTCCTAAGTTACAGGGGGATGAGAAACTGGTTTGCCTATAGGGGTAGCATTGATTGGGGAAAGGGGATTACCTCGAAGTTTAACTCTATATGTATAGTAGAAAATAAAAATTAAAAAAGAATAAACTAGACTAAGCTAAGTTAAAATGAAAAAAGAATTTAAAAAAATAGAAAAGCAAAAGAAAAACACGGGTGTATGTATCAAAAAGTTCAGGTTAGAAGGTTATTAAAGAATTTGATGTACTGGACATCTCAGTGTGGTGGTAAATAGGTTAAAAATTATCTGTATGTATAAAAAAAAAAGAACCAGAATATTGGTAAAGAGTTCAAAATAAAAGTTGTATTTATGAAGTAGTGGTGGTTGTTCTCTTGTAGTCTTTTTTTTTTCTTCCTTCCTGGTTGGTTTTCTGGGGGAGGGGCCTGCCACGTGGGTTTTCAGACAATGATGTTCCCTGAGTTAGGTCCTCCTGCTCCCCTCAGGGGGTGAGCTCTGAGGAAACTTTTTTTTTCAGGCTTTTGTTCTCTGGGGGGTTTTATATTCTTTCATCTGTTTTCTCTCGCCTTGACTGCTTTTGATGGTTTTTGGAGGTTTAGAGGAGAGCAAACTGCACCCCGACCTCCCTCTCAGAGAGAAGCCTCAGAATGTTTTGTAAAAGCTGCTGGCAGAGTCGGTTCTGAGTCACTGTCCCTGGGGATGCAGGAGCTCCTCGTTGTACCCAACACCAGGGCAGCGGTGGCTGTCTGGGCAGCTCCAGACTGCCAGAGAGGTTTGGAGCAGAGATCGCACACTGTGATTTTCCCGCTGTCCCGGGCTGGGAATGTCTGGTTTTTCCGGATGCCAGAGCTCCAGGCTAGCGCCTATGAGCACCTATCCCAAGGGAGGGTGTGGGACGCGCGTGTTTCAGGATTGCCGTCTGGCCAGGTTCCCAGCCCCTCACGGGAGCCAGACCCTACTCGTTCTTGGGCGCGCTGGCGGGTCAGGTGCACTGGTGGCTCAGGGATGGAGACCTGATTTCTCCGCCTCACTCTCTCTGGCTCCACGCCAGGGGAGGCTGTCCTGGTCTGGCGACTTAGGTCCCTGACCCTAACCGCCCAGGTTCCCACTATTTCCCCCCGTGATCCTTTGCTCTTTGTTTTTTGAGTGCTTTCAACCAGACTCCAAGTTAATGCTGGTCCCCAGATGCAGGGCACTCTCGTATTGGGGTATTACTTTCCAATCGGTTACCTCTGGTGTCTCCCTCCCCCTTTTGTTTATCTTCCCGTATCAGTCCGATGCTCCTAGTTGGCTTTACCTGCCACTGGCGTCTTTTGCTCCTGTAGAGATCCAGACGTGTATAATTCTTATCTCAGGCTGATTCTTGGGTGGTCGGAGTTCTTTGGTAGGTAATCAGCTCACTTTAGGGTACAGGTTGAAACAGTGCCTCCTCCTATTTCCCCGCCATCTTGACTCCCCCGAGTAATATGAATTTTATGAAAGTGTGGCATGAGTCAAAACTAGAAAGAAGGAAATGACTTTATTAGTAGTATCTTTGTGGTATGACCAAAATGTGTTGTGTTTTTATTCTACATACTTGAAAAAATATCTTCCTATTTTTTAAAGTATGCCTGAATTATTTCAATTTTATCTTTAATATTTAAAGAAAAGATGTTATATAGTTTACTTTCTCAAATGTCTTAGGACTTCTAGCAGGAATTCTCCTCAACCACCCTGCATCGCCAAAGGTCTTGGAGGTGATCCTTGACTGTATTCTCTAACATGAACCAATAATCGTAGACATTCCTGCATCGTGTTTGTTTCTTTTATTGTCCTTACCACCATGATAAGTACTTATTAACTTAGTTATGTACATATTAAGTGCCTCTTTCTCTCTCATTTATCAACTCCAAAAGGGCAGTCACCTTTTCTGTTTTATTGGCCAATATATAATTAATTGCCTAACACAATGACACATGAGGTAAGAACTCAATAAAGACCTTTGAATGAATAAATATGTAAACCAAGAAAGTGAAATCGTATCAGAGTTTGGAAGTATAATTGAAAATCTATAAATACAAAATAAGAATTGGTTTACTGGAGCAAATGATTGCAAATTTGTTATCACAAAATGGGCCATTAATTTCTAGATTTTTTCCCTTTTACTACTCTTTCATTACTAATTTTCACTAAGATTTGCTATTCCCAAAACTGAGAAATAGCCACATAATCTGAGAAAAGAATATATTTTTTAATTTTTTAAATTTTTAAAAAGATTTTATTTATTTATTTGACAGACAGAGATCACAGGTAGGCAGAGAGGCAGCCAGAAAGAGAGGAAGGGAAGCAGGCTCCCCGCTGAGCAGAGAGCCAGATGCAGGGCTCGATCCCAGGACCCCGGGATCATGACCTGAGCCGAAAGCAGAGGCTTTAACCCACTGAGCCACCTAGGTGTCCCATAATAAATGTTTTTAATGCAGCATAAACACCAGAACCAGCACTAAGGTGAGGCAATTGATGCATCCAGAGCACGTGAGTTCAGGAGACATTCACGTTTGTGCAAACCTCAGCCATGAACCTTCATGATCCTGTATGTGAGTAGCTCCTTAAATTTTGTACCCTAGGGGCCTCACTTGCCTCATTCTGGTATCTCTGTTAATTTATCTATTATTTATTCTTTCTATAAACTTATCCTTGAAAGAGAAAAGAGTGCATCTCCAGGCTATTTCAGCTTGCCAACAATAGGTTCATGAATGTCCTTTTTCATATACAGATTTCTTTCCATCTCTTGACTGCCTGCCAGACCCACATAACAAAACTTCCAGGTTGGTTAGAACTATCTATTCCCTTTCCTCCAATCCCATACAGCTAATTGTGACCAAGCTTACTGGCCACACTAAACATTTTTGTTATCCAGCCTTAGCTGGTCTGTAATGAAACTTGTTATTCTTTTCTTCTTCATCACTTTGTGCAGGCCAGAGATTACAAATGAGGTATTGGGTCTCAGTGCATGGACACCTTTCTTTGCCTTCAACATATCTAATGTTAACTACTTCCCAACATTTAAAATTGTCAATTTTACATGAAAATCCAGATGTACAAAATCTCAAAAATGAAAACAAAACAAAACAAAACACATTTTAAAAAAGATTTTATTTTATTTATTATAGAAAATAGAGAGAGGGTTGGAGTTAAAAACTGAAATTCCAGAACTGGATCCCTGGTTCAAATTTCAACATTTCTATCTTGCTGGCCAGGAGTCATACCCATAATGTCTTTGCCAAAGTATTCTTCCAGCCAACAATTTTTGTTCTCTCCAGATCATGCTTTTCTTGTGTTTTTCAGTGTGGATAGGCTGGAAATTTTCTGAGTATTCAAAATCTGATTCCTTTTTGCTTAATAATTGTTTAACAATTCCTTGTTAAAATGATCTTTATGCTCTTGCACTGTACTATAAACAGTAACAAAAATCCAGATTGCATCTTTGACATTTTTTCTCAGAAGTCTCAGGTAATCATTTAAATAAGTTCTGTTTTCCAGAAAAAACTAAGCACAATTCAGCCAAGTGCTTTACCTCTTTATAACAAAGGTTGCCTTTCCTCCAGTTTCTAATAACATTCTTCATTCCCATCAGAGACCACATGAGCATCACCTTTAAAGGTTCTTACTTCTACTGACAGTCTCTTCAAGTCAATGTAGGCTTTTCTAACATGCACCTTGTAATTCTTCCAGCCTTTCCCCATCCCACTTCCACAAAGTCACTTCCATATTTGTAGGTATTTGTTACAGCAGCTCCCTACTTTTCAATGCCAAAATCTCCATTAGGTTGCTAGGGCTCTGTTAACAAAATGCCAGCCACCAGACTGGGCAGCTTAAACAACAGAAATTAATTTTTTCAAAATTCTGGAAGATGGAAGTTCAAAATTAAGGTGTCAGAAGGTTTGGTTTCTCCTGAAGCTTCTCTTCCTGGCTTGGAGACAGGACCTTTTTGCTGTGTCCTCACACGGTCTTTCCCTATGCATGTTCATCTGTGGTGTCTCTCCATTTCTATAAGGACATCTGACTTATTGATTAGGATTGGATTAGGATTTAATTCTGATTTAATTTAACCTATTTAATAATGATTTATTTAACCTAATTGCTTCTTTAAATATTTTAAAAATATTTTATTTGTTTATTTGACAGAGAGACATCACAAGTAGGCAGAGAGACAAGCAGAGAGAGAGGGGAAGCAGGCTCCCGGCTGAGCAAAGAACCTGATGTGGAGCTCAATCCCAGGATCCTGAGATCATGACCTGAAGTGAAGGCAGAGGCTTAACCCGCCGAGCCACCCATGCACCCCTAAAAGCTCTATCTTAAGCACAGTCACATCTTAGGGTGTACTGGGGGTTAGGATTTCAGCATATGAATTTGCAGAGTACATGGTTCAGTCCTAACAGCTGCTACTGCCTTCATTTAAATGAGATCCTCCCAGGAAAATTAGGCATTTGTTTATGAATAAATCTGCTCATGTCCTGTATTCTTCAATGAGGGCTATCACTTAAAGAGGCACTTAAGAGTCACAGCTACCAGTATCATCGATGCTGCTGTTGTCCCACATGGCACTGCTTCCCAGCCCACAGTGATGCCACCAGTTACTTCCACCCTAAATAAAATACTGTAATGATCTCCCATGAACAAAACAACACTATGTTCCTTCAGTCCCTACTAGGTACTGAAGCCTGATAAATCTTTGGAGATTTGTCAACATTGGGAATTTTTTTTCCCTTGAAAACATTCAAACCAGTCAGGAACACACATGTCTCCCTTCATCTTGCCTTTGTGACAGATTGGACTACTACTGGTAATTATTCACTACCCTACATCTACATCCATGCCATACCTCAAGAAAGTATACTTTCTTACTCCTTAATATTAGGCTTGACCACACTAGCTGCCTTGGCCCATGTATATTGGTGTATGTAACAGAAGCAAAAGCCTTGCATGGGGGGCACCTGGGTGGCTCAGTGGGTTAAAGCCTCTGCCTTCAGCTCAGATCATGATCACAGGGTTCTGGGATCGAGCCCCACATCAAGCTCCCTGCTCAGCAGAGAGCCTCCTTTTCCCTCTGCCACTCCCCCTGCTGTGCTCTCCTGCTCTCTCTCTGTCAAGTAAATAAATAAAATCTTTTTAAAAAGCATTCATAGTGGCAGTGAACTTGCTCAGGAATTCCCCAATTTTATCATGCAATTATTTCCTTACTTTTGTTAGTTTCTTTCAAGCTTAGATAATTTTAACCCAGATTTTGTTGTGAAACTTGACTGGTAAATGTGTATTTTGGTGAGAGTAAAATCCATGAAGAATAATGAACTAGCTCAAATATTGAGATCCATACAGTGCTTGAAAGCCTCCAAAGAGTCATCAATTTAAAACTACTGCGTTATTTTGTTTGCTAAAGATTCTTCTATAAAGATGAACTAAAAAGAAGCTTATTAATTTTATTTGCATCCTTTCTACTGTTGAGATTTTTAGCTGCTAGGGAAAAAAGTTAGAATTCTGGGAGGGGGTATATTACTTAAGTTATTTGAGGGGAAAATTTAACAATACTTAAATGTAAAATTTGCATCTGTGTGATGGACTCATTTCTTTTAATATTGTATTTTTCTGAAAATTCTGCAAATATATGCTTAAACTTCTGGAGACATAGTAATGTGACAGAGAAACAAAACTGTTAAGAAGGGTTATCTGTCTTTACAGGCAATATGGAAGTTTCAGGTCCACATGTTGCTTTTCCTCTCTCTCAGAACAAAGCAATATTGCATCGTTTTTGAGCTCAGATTCTGTAGTCATACTACCTGTAGTTTACTCTATGCTTTGTTGGTTATCATTTGAACAATCAAGGAAGGTTGCTTATCTCTTTGTAAATCTGTTTGTTCATTTGTAACCTGAAGGTAATAATAGTAATACCTGTCACAGAGAGTTGTTTTAAGATACTAATTCATTCTATATGTATTTTTTGTTGAGTGCCTATTATCTACATCATTTCTCTAGGCACTTGAGCAACATTAATGAGCAAAAGCAGCTAATATCTCTATCACAAAACTTATATTCTAAAAGGCATAGACAGGCAAATAAAAAAGAAATCTAATAAATGAGCAATGATATATGGTGTACCTGCAAGCCATAAATACTGTGGGAAAGAATAAAAGTCAAGCAGGATAAAAGGAATCAAGGGTGCTGAAGGAAGGGGTAAGTTGCAATTTAAAAATAAATTGGTGGGATAGATTTCACTGAGAAAGTGCCTTTTGAGCAATGACCTATAGAAGGTAATTGCAAAGTCTGGGAGAGCATTCCCAGCTAGGGAATAACTTTGGGTGACTAAAGCTCCCAAGATAGGAGTGGGAGATTAATGAGTATAGAAACTGATGATCAAGAATATTAAGTGACTTGATCCAGTTTGGATGAATCTAAGTGAAAGGGTATTTTTTCAAAGATTTTATTTATTTGACAGAGAGAGAGAGAGAGAAAGAGAGGTCACAAACAGGCAGAGAGGCAGGCAGAGAGAGAGGGGGAAGCAGGCTCCCCACTGAGCAGAGAGCCCAATGTGGGCCTTGATCCCAAGACCCTGAGATCATGACCTGAACCGAAGACAGAGGCTTAACCCACTGAGCCACCCAGGTGCCCATGAAAAGGTATTTTGGCAGTGTGGAGTATAATGGACAGGGTGAGGGAACTATTTCCAGTCATTAGGACACTCTTAGTGTCTTAAGACTTAAGGACAGACTTAGTGTCTCCCAGTTTTCCCATCAAACCCATTCTGATAATGCATGTAACCTACAAAAAGTGAATAAACTTGTTCTACTCATGAATGTTCCAAATAATTTGAGACCACTAACACCCCTATGTTTTAATCTCTCAAGATTTGGTCTCAGAGAGGAGAACTCAAATGCTCATGTATACAGAAGCTCAGTAGCCATTTGGGTCCAATAAACACAGCCTCTCACTCTAGCAGATAGTCTAAGATGGCCCCGGTTATCCACATCTCCTGGTACTTATGCCCTTCACTATTCTCCTTCCCTTGAGTATGGGCAGAACTTGTGACTTGTTTCACACCAAGAGAATACAACAAAAATGTTGGGATATACATGCTTAAATGTGCATGATTACATTACATAAGATTATCATGTTCATGTTACTAATCTCTCCCTTGCTAGCTTTGAAAAGGCAAGCTGCCTTATTGAGAAAGCCACATAGGAAGGGACTGAGGATAGTCTCTGGTCACCACCAACAAGAAACTGAAGCTTGCAGTTGGACAATCTGTGAGGACTTGGATTCTGTCAACAACAATATGAGCTTGGGGGATCATATCCTCCCTAGCTGAGCCTCAGATGAGAACCCAGCCCTGACTGACACTTGAATTATAGCCTTGTAGATGATCCAGATTAACTGTGCTCAAACTTAATCTATAGAAACTGTGAGATAACACCTGTATGCCATTTTAAGCAACTATGTTTGTAATAATTTGTTAGACAAGAAGACAACTAATTTACTTATTCACTTTGCTACAGACCCATTTGAAATAAGTTATGCTAAAGCAAACTGAGGTAGTCATTTGAGTGTATGACTCAGAATGGCTTCAAGAGAGAATCTGCTGCAAGGAGTGTAGTTAACCCAAGTCTGCAGCTATCACTTTGGGGATCCACTGCAGTGGTTCTCACTCTTCCTCCCACTACCTCCAGGCTGCTCTCAGCCAATGACTGAACAACAATTTTAGCTGAGATATTGCTGCCCAATGCAGGATTCCTCTATTGATGAATTTCCACTCTGCACACTCCATCAACGTTGCTGACACTTTCTCAAAACAATACAGGAATCAGAGTGTCTTTCTTCATTTACCTTCTCCTTCCGAGTGTCAGACTAACAGTGTGATCTGAGGCCTCTCTCCCTCTCTTTTATTCTTCTTTATTCTTTATATGTATCTCTCCCTGCCCAAATCTCATTCCTTTCTAGTTCTGTCTTGCCATCAGCTTCCCCACAGAGCTCAAACTGACATAAGGACCTTCTGATAGTTCTACAGTTTTCCTTGTCTGGTACTTCAGCTGCAAGCTGGGCTGGAAAGGCAGTCTCATATACTAGGAACCACGTGGATGGTAAGTACAGCAACATTCATTCACAACACTGTTATTCCAAAGAATCCACACTGACTCTGAGCATGTCACTGCTCTGGGGCTGCTTTCTTCTAGTTTAAGTGAGACTGCTGAATTAGATTATTTTTAATATTTTCACTTCTCCTTCTAACTTCTCTAATTGTAAAATGAAAGAAACCATTTCTTTTGTAAAAAATGAAAGAAAACCTTTCTTTTGTAAAAAAACATTTACAAGTAAACAGAGGTGTAGAAAAGAGAGGGGGAACAGAGAAAATAGGACAAATGAGAGGACCTACAAAACAATAATCATAATTCTGCATTAGCCATCGCAGACCGCTCCTGGTTTACAACCAGATGTTTGTCAGGTTTAAACATTTAATCTAGTTTGATTTAGCTGGCATAGTTAATGTCGGGCTTGCTTTTTAAGCTATTGTATCACTTTTCTAGGGCTTTCAGATTGCAAAATCCCCAGGACTGTGTTTAAGTTGAAGGCCATTTTCCTGTTCATTTCTTTTTTTTCCCCCTCTGTGATCCCTATGGACCCAGCCTGCTCTTCCTTCCTCTTTAAGTGTTAACACTATAAACACCTTTTATTGTGGGGCTTCTTCCTCCTCACATTTGCCTCCTTAGTGGTTTATCCTTACTCCTGCTCAACATTTTCTTGGTATGCTCAAAAGATGAATGCATGTCTTTTTGGTATGATGGTTTTTACTACAAATCCCCTTTTTCTCCCAGAAGAACAAACAAAGGGAAATTCAAAGTTTTAAGAAATCTTATGATGTTCATAGAGTCATTGCCCCTGGTCTATATTTGTCTGCTGCTGGAACATTCATGATATCAAAAAGCACATCAGACTCTAACTCCCTCCATTGGTATTTCCTCCAGCCTCCATTTCCCTCAGATATTTCCCTTTCTCTAAATCAGAAGACCTTCTTCTCTACAAAGCACCTTCTTCCTGATAAAGAAGGTGAGATTCTAGAAAGAAATATAGACACAAAACCTGTCCATTCAAATGCCCACTGAAATCAAATGTGTGGTTCTGTATAAATAGAAAAGACGTATTGACAGATGATATTTTCCAAAGGTGACCACAACATCTTCCAAACAGCATGGTCTTCTACATTAACAGGTAATGTTGCCACACTCCCTCTAAAAAGTGGAATGTTTCTTTTCCCCTTCAATCTGAATCGCTTATAACTAACTCAACCTATAGATTATGGCAGAAATGGCATTATATGATTTCTAAGACTAGGTCCTAAAAAGCAGTGAAAATTTGCACTGATACTGTGCCAGTGAAATACACAGGCAAGGAAACATGGTTCCAGTAACAAGAGGAAATAAGAGGTCTACCTCCCAAAAACCTCCTTCTTCTGCAAATATTAGATTGAAATTTCTGGCAAGGTACAATTTTTGTTTTGTTTTTATTTGTTTTACTTTAGATAGCACAGATATCCAAAGTAAATAGAAAGCAAACCAGTTGCATTTTAATGGAGGAAAAGAGGAAAATAATCAAGAGACCTATGATAATTGACTCTCTCTGCTTGACTCATTTCACTCAGCATAATCTCTTCCAGTCCCGTCCATGTTGCTACAAAAGTTGGGTATTCATACTTTCTGATGGAGGCATAATACTCCATCGTGTATATGGACCACATCTTCCTTATCCATTCATCCGTTGAAGGGCATCTTGGTTCTTTCCACAGTTTGGCGACCATGGCCATTGCTGCTATAAACATTGGGGTACAGATGGCCCTTCTTTTCACTACATCTGTATCTTTGTGGTAAATACCCAGTAGTGCAATTGCAGGGTCATAGGGAAGCTCTATTTTTAATTTCTTGAGGAATCTCCACACTGTTCTCCAAAGTGGCTGCACCAACTTGCATTCCCACCAACAGTGTAAGAGTGTTCCCCTTTCCCCATATCCTCTCCAACACATGTTGTTTCCTGTCTTGTATGATTTCACTTATTTGTGGAGCATAACAAATGACATCAAGGATATTGGGAGATGGAGAGGAGAAGGAAGTTGAGGGAAATTGGAAGGGGAGGTGAACCATGAGAGACTATGGACTCTGAAAAAGAACCTGAGGGTTTTGAAGGGGCGGGGGGTGGGAAGTTGGGGAACCAAGTGGTGGGTTATAGGGACGGCATGTATTGCATGAAGTACTGGGTGTTGTACAAAAACAATAAATACTGTTATGCCAATGGAGTATTATGCCTCCATCAGAAAGGATGAATACCCAACTTTTGTAGCAACATGGGTGGGACTGGAAGAGATCATGCTGAGAGAAATAAGTCAAGCAGAGAGAGTCAAGTATCATATGGTCTCACTTATTTGTGGAGCATAACAAATAACATGGAGGACATGGGGAGATGGAGAGGAGAGGGAGTTGAGGGTAACTGGAAGGGGAGATGAACCATGAGAGACTATGGACACTGAAAAACAACCAGAGGGTTTTGATGGGGCGGGGGGGTGGGAGGTTGAGAAACCAGGTGGTGAGTAATAGGGAGGGCACGTCCTGCATGGAGGACTGAGTGTGATACCAAAACAATAAACACTGTTATGCTGTAAATAAACAAATAAAAAAAAATAAATACTGTTACGCTGAAAAAATAAATAAATACAAAATTTTAAAAAGAAAAAAAATTCAAGAGGCCTAAATTAAATAACATCTTTTATACTTTTAAAAAAAACATCTTTTACACGTTGAATTCAAGTGTTTTGTTCAAAGTCAATAGTTAAAATATTTTCTTTTATTTTTTTATTTATTTATTTTTATATTTTTTCTTTTTTTTTCATTTTATTTATTTTTTTCAGCATAACAGTATTCATTGTTTTTGCACAACACCCAGTGCTCCATGCAAAACGTGCCCTCCCTATTACCCACCACCTGTTCCCCCAACCTCCCACCCTTGACCCTTCAAAACCCTCAGGTTGTTTTTCAGAGTCCCTAGTCTCTTATGGTTCGCCTCCCCTCCCCAATGTCCATAGCCCCCTCCCCCTCTCCCAGTCCCACCTCCCCCCAGAAAACCCCAGTTTGTTTTGTGAGATTAAGAGTCATTTATGGTTTGTCTCCCTCCCAATTCCATCTTGTTTCATTTATTCTTCTCCTATCCCCCTAACCCCCCATGTTGCTTCTCCATGTCCTCATATCAGGGAGATCATATGATAGTTGTCTTTCTCCGATTGACTTATTTCACTAAGCATAATACGCCTAGTTCCATCCACGTCATCGCAAATGGCAAGATTTCATTTCTTTTGATGGCTGCATAGTATTCCATTGTGTATATATACCACACCTTCTTTATCCATTCATCTGTTGATGGACATCTAGGTTCTTTCCATAGTCTGGCTATTGTAGACATTGCTGCTATAAACATTCGGGTACACGTGCCCCTTCGGATCACTATGTTTGTATCTTTAGGGTAAATACCCAGTAGTGCAATTGCTGGGTCATAGGGTAGTTCTATTTTCAACATTTTGAGGAACCTCCATGCTGTTTTCCAGAGTGGTTGGACCAGCTTGCATTTCCACCAACAGTGGAGGAGGGTTCCCCTTTCTCCACATCCTCGCCAGCATCTGTCATTTCCTGACTTGTTCATTTTAGCCATTCTGACTGGTGTGAGGTGATATCTCATTGTGGTTTTGATTTGTATTTCCCTGATGCCGAGTGACGTGGAGCACTTTTTCATGTGTCTGTTGGCCATCTGGATGTCTTCTTTGCAGAAATGTCTGTTCATGTCCTCTGCCCATTTCTTGATTGGATTGTTTGTTCTTTGGGTGTTGAGTTTGCTAAGTTCCTTATAGATTTTGGATACTAGCCCTTTATCTGATATGTCGTTTGCAAATATCTTCTCCCATTCTGTCAGCTGTCTTTTGGTTTTGTTAACTGTTTCCTTTGCTGTGCAAAAGCTTTTGATCTTGATGAAATCCCAATAGTTCATTTTTGCCCTTGCTTCCCTTGCTTTTGCCGTTGTTCCTAGGAAGATGTTGCTGCGGCTGAGGTCGAAGAGGTTGCTGCCTGCATTCTCCTCAAGGATTTTGATGGATTCCTTTCTCACATTGAGGTCCTTCATCCATTTGGAGTCTATTTTAGTGTGTGGTGTAAGGAAGTGGTCCAATTTCATTTTTCTGCATGTGGCTGTCCAATTTTCCCAGCACCATTTATTGAAGAGGCTGTCTTTATTCCATTGGACATTCTTTCCTGCTTTGTTGAAGATTAGTTGACCATAGAGTTGAGGGTCGATTTCTGGGCTCTCTATTCTGTTCCACTGATCTATGTGTCTGTTTTGGTGCCAGTACCATGCTGTCTTGATGATGACAGCTTTGTCATAGAGCTTGAAGTCCGGAATTGTGATGCCACCAACTTTGGCTTTCTTTTTCAATATTCCTTTGGCTATTCGAGGTCTTTTCTAGTTGCATATAAATTTGAGGATTATTTGTTCCATTTCTTGGAAAAAAAATGGATGGTATTTTGATAGGGATTGCATTAAATGTGTAGATTGCTTTAGGTAGCATGGACATTTTCACAATATTTATTCTTCCAATCCAGGAGCATGGAACATTTTTCCATTTCTTTGTGTCTTCCTCAATTTCTTTCATGAGTACTTTATAATTTTCTGTGTATAGATTCTTAGCCTCTTTGGTTAGGTTTATTCCTAGGTATCTTATAGTTTTGGGTACAATTGTAAATGGGATTGACTCCTTAATTACTCTTTCTTCTGTCTTGTTGTTGGTGTACAGAAATGCAACTGATTTCTGTGCATTGATTTTATATCCTGACACTTTACTGAATTCCTGTACAAGGTCTAGCAGTTTTGGAGTGGAGTCTTTTGGGTTTTCCACATATAGTATCATATCATCTGCGAAGCGTGATAGTTTGACTTCTTCTTTGCCAATTTGGATGCATTTAATTTCTTTTTGTTGTCTGATTGCTGAGGCTAGGACTTCTAGTACTATGTTGAACAGCAGTGGTGATAATGGGCATCCCTGCCGTGTTCCTGTCCTTAGTGGAAAAGCTTTCAGTTTTTCTCCATTGAGAATGAAATTTGCGGTGGGTTTTTCATAGATGGCTTTGATAATATTGAGGTATGTGCCCTCTATCCCTACACTTTGAAGAGTTTTGATCAGGAAGGGATGCTGTACTTTGTCAAATGCTTTTTCAGCATCTATTGAGAGTATCATATGGTTCTTGTTCTTTCTTTTATTAATGTGTTCTATCACATTGATTGATTTGTGGATGTTGAACCAACCCTGCAGCCCTGGAATAAATCCCACTTGATCGTGGTGAATGATCCTTTTAATGTACTGTTGAATCCTATTGGCTAGTATTTTGGCGAGAATTTTTGCGTCTGTGTTCATCAAGGATATTGGTCTGTCGTTCTCTTTTTTGGTGGGATCCTTGTCTGGTTTTGGGATCAAGGTGATGCTGGCCTCGTAAAATGAGTTTGGAAGTTTTCCTTCCATTTCTATTTTTTGGAACGGTTTCAGGAGAATAGGAATGAGTTCTTCTTTAAATGTTTGGTAGAATTCCCCTGGGAAGCCGTCTGGCCCTGGGCTTTTGTTGGTTTGGAGATTTTTGATGACTGTTTCAATCTCCTTACTGGTTATGGGCCTGTTCAGGTTTTCTATTTCTTCCTGGTTCAGTTGTGGTAGTTTATATGTCTCTAGGAATGCATCCATTTCTTCCAGATTGTCCAATTTGTTGGCGTAAAGTTGCTCATAGTATGTTCTTATAATTGTCTGTATTTCTTTGGTGTTAGTTGTGATCTCTCCTCTTTCATTCATGATTTTATTGATTTGGGTCCTTTCTCTTTTCTTTTTGATGAGTCTGGCCAGGGGTTTATCAATCTTATTGATTCTTTCAAAGAACCAGCTCCTACTTTCATTGATTTTTTCTATTGTTTTTTTTTTTGTTTCTATTTCATTGATTTCTGCTCTGATCTTTATGATTTCTCTTCTCCTGCTGGGTTTAGGGTTTCTTTCTTCTTCCTTCTCCAGCTCTTTTACGTGTAGGGTTAGGTTGTGTACTTGAGACCTTTCTTGTTTCTTGAGAAAGGCTTGTACCGCTATATATTTTCCTCTCAGGACTGCCTTTGTTGTGTCCCACAGATTTTGAACTGTTGTGTTTTCATTATCATTTGTTTCCATGAATTTTTTCAATTCTTCTTTAATTTCCTGGTTAGCCCATTCATTCTTTAGAAGGATGCTGTTTAGTCTCCATGTATTTGGGCTCTTTCCAGCTTTCGTCTTGTGATTGAGTTCTAGCTTCAGAGCATTGTGGTCTGAAAATATGCAGGGAATGATCCCAATATTTTGATACCGGTTGAGACTTGATTTGTGACCCAGGATGTGATCTATTCTGGAGAAGGTTCCATGTGCACTAGAGAAGAATGTGTTTTCTGTTGCTTTGGGATGAAATGTTCTGAATATATCTGTGATGTCCATCTGGTCCAGTGTGTCATTTAAGGCCTTTATTTCCTTGTTGATCTTTTGCTTGGATAATCTGTCCATTTCAGTGAGGGGAGTGTTCGAGTCCCCTACTATTATTGTATTATTATTGATGTGTTTCTTTGATTTTGTTATTAATTGGTTGATATAGTTGGCTGCTCCCACGTTAGGGGCATAGATATTTAAAATGGTTAGATCTTCTTGTTGGACAGACCCTTTGAGTAGGATATAGTGTCCTTCCTCATCTCTTATTATAGTCTTTGGCTTAAAATCTAATTGATCTGATATAAGGATTGCCACCCCAGCTTTCTTCTGATGCCCATTAGCATGGTAAATTGTTTTCCACCCCCTCACTTTAAATCTGGTGGTGTCTTCGCTTCTAAAATGAGTTTCTTTTTTTTTAGTATTTATTTTTATTTGTTTATTTACAGCATAACAGTGTTCATTGTTTTGGCATCACACCCAGTGCTCCATGCAGTACATGCCCTCCCTTTTACCCACCACCTGGTTCCTCAACCTCCCACCCCCCACCCCCACCCCCCTGCCGCCCCTTCATAACCCTCTGGTTGTTTTTCAGAGTCCATAGTCTCTCATGGTTCATCTCCCCTTCCAGTTTCCCTCAACTCCCTCTCCTCTCCATCTCCCCATGTCCTCCATGTTATTTGTTATGCTCCACAAATAAGTGAGACCATATGATACTTGACTCTCTCTGCTTGACTTATTTCGCTCAGCATAATTTCTTCCAGTCCCGTCCATGTTGCTACAAAAGTTGGGTATTCGTCCTTTCTGATGGAGGCATAATACTCCATTGTGTATATGGACCACATCTTCCTTATCCATTCATCCGTTGAAGGGCATCTTGGTTCTTTCCACAGTTTGGGGACCGTAGCCATTGCTGCAATAAACATTGGGGTACAAATGGCCCTTCTTTTCACTACATCTGTATCTTTGGGGTAAATACACAGCAGTGCAATTGCAGGGTCATAGGGAAGCTCTATTTTTAATTTCTTCAGGAATCTCCACACTGTTCTCCAAAGTGGCTGCACCAACTTGCATTCCCACCAACAGTGTAAGAGGGTTCCCCTTTCTCCACATCCTCTCCAACACACGTTGTTTCCTGTCTTGCTAATTTTGGCCATTCTAACTGGTGTCAGGTGGTATCTCAATGTTGTTTTAATTTGAATCTCCCTGATGGCTAGTGATAATGAACATTTTTTCATGTGTCTGATAGCCATTTGTATGTCTTCATTGGAGAAGTGTCTGTTCATATCTTCTGCCCATTTTTTGATATGATTATCTGTTTTGTGTGTGTTGAGTTTGAGAAGTTCTTTATAGATCCTGGATATCAACCTTTTGTCTGTACTGTCATTTGCAAATATCTTCTCCTATTCCGTGTGTTGTCTTTTTGTTTTGTTGACTGTTTCCTTTGCTGTGCAGAAGGCTTTGATCTTGATGAAGTCCCAAAAGTTCATTTTTGCTTTTGTTTCCTTGGCCTTTGGAGACATATCTTGAAAGAAGTTGCTGTGGCTGATATCGAAGAGGTTACTGCCTATGTTCTCCTCTAGGATTCTGATAGATTCCTGTCTCACGTTGAGGTCTTTTATCCATTTCGAGTTTATCTTTGTGTACGGTGTAAGAGAATGGTCGAGTTTCATTCTTCGACATATCGCTGTCCAGTTTTCCCAGCACCATTTATTGAAGAGACTGTCTTTTTTCCATGGAATATTTTTTCCTGTTTTGTCGAAGATTTTTTGACCATAGAGTTGAGGGTCCATATCTGGGCTCTCCACTCTGTTCCACTGCTCTATGTGTCTGTTTTTATGCCAGTACCACGCTGTCTTGGTGATCACAGCTTTGTAGTAAAGCTTGAAATCGGGTAACGTGATGCCGCCAGTTTTGTTTTAGTTTTTCAACATTTCCTTAGCAATTCGGGGTCTCTTCTGGCTCCATACAAATTTTAGGATTATTTGCTCCAGCTCTTTGAGAAATATCGGTGGAATTTTGATCGGAATGGTATTAAAAGTATAGATTGCTCTAGGCAGTATAGACATTTTAACAATGTTTATTCTTCCAATCCAAGAGCATGGAACGGTCTTCCATCTTTTTGTGTCTTCTTCAATTTCTTTCATGAGTGTTCTGTAGTTCCTCAAGTACAGATCCTTTACTACTTTGGTTAGGTTAATGCCCAGGTATCTCATGGTTCTTGGTGCTATAGTAAATGGAATCGATTCTCTAATTTCCCTTTCTGTATTTTCATTGTTGGTGTATAAGAAAGCCACTGATTTCTGTACATTGACTTTGTATCCTGCCACGTTACTGAATTGCTCTATGAGTTCTAGTAGTTTGGGGGTGGAGTCTTTGGGGTTTTCCATATAAAGAATCATGTCATCTGCGAAGAGAGAGAGTTTGACTTCTTCCTTGCCAATTTGGATACCTTTGATTTCTCTTTGTTGTCTGATTGCCGTTGCTAGAACTTCTAATACTATGTTGAACAAGAGTGGTGAGAGTGGGCATCCTTGTCGTGTTCCCGATCTCAACGGGAAGGCTGCAAGCTTTTTCCCATTGAGGATGATATTGCTGTGGGTCTTTCATAGATAGATTTTATGAAATTCAGGAATGTTCCCTCTATCCCTATACTTTGAAGCATTTTCATCAGGAACAGATGCTGGATTTTGTCGAATGCTTTTTCTGCATCCATTGAGAGGACCATGTGGTTCTTCTCTCTTCTCTTATTGATTTGTTCTATCACATTGATTGATTTGCAAATATTGAATCAACCTTGCAACCCAGAGATGAATCCCACCTGGTCATGGTGGATAATCTTTTTAATTATCCTGCTGGATCCTGTTTGCTAGGATCTTGTTGAGAATCTTTGCATCTATATTCATCAGTGATATTGGCCTGAAATTCTCCTTTTTCGTAGGGTCTTTGCCTGGTTTGGGGATCAGGATAATGCTGGCTTCATAAAAAGAGTCTGGAAGTTTTCCTTCTGCTTCAATTTTTTGGAACAGCTTCAGGAGAATTGGTGTTATTTCTTCTTTGAAAGTTTGGTAGAATTCCCCAGGGAATCCATCAGGTCCTGGGCTCTTGTTTTTTGGGAGGTTTTTGATCACTGCTTCAATCTCGTTACTAGTTATCGGTCTATTCAGGTTGTCAATTTCTTCCTGGTTCAATTTTGGGAGTTTGTAGCTTTCCAGGAATGTATCCATTTCATCTACGTTGCTTAGCTTATTGGCATATAACTGTTGGTAATAATTTCTGATGATTGTTTCTATTTCCTTGGTGTTAGTTGTGATCTCTCCCTTTCATTCATAATTTTATTAATTTGGGTTTTCTCTCTTTTCTTTTGGATTAGTGTGGCCAATGGTTTATCGATCTTATTGATTCTTTCAAAAAACCAGCTTCTAGTTTCATTGATACGTTCTACTGTATCTCTCGTTTCTACCTCATTGATCTCTGCTCTAATCTTGATTATTTCCCTTCTTGCATGTGGAGTTGGTTTGATTTGTTGTTGATTCTCCAGTTCTTTAAGGTGTAGAGACAGCTGGTGCATTCTGGATTTTTCAATGTTTTTGAGGGAGGCTTGGATGGCTATGTATTTCCCCCTTAGAACCGCCTTTGCTGTATCCCATAGGTTTTGGACCGAGGTGTCTTCATTCTCATTGGTTTCCATGAATTGTTTAAGTTCATCTTTGATCCCTGGTTGATCCAAGCATTCTTAAGCAAGGTGTTCTTTAGCTTCCAGGTGTTTGAGTTCCTTCCAAACTTTTCCTTCTGATTGAGCTCCAGTTTCAAAGCATTGTGATCGGAGAATATGCAGGGAATAATGTCAGTCTTTTGGTATCGGTTGAGTCCTGCTTTGTGACCCAGTATATGGTCTGTTCTGGAGAAGGTTCCATGTGCACTTGAGAAGAATGAATATTCTGTTGTTTTAGGGTGGAATGTTCTGTATACGTCGATGAGGTCCATCTGGTCCAATGTTTCATTCAATGCTCTTATTTCTTTATTAATTTTCTGCTTCGATGATCTGTCTATTTCTGAGAGAGGCATATTAAGATCTCCTACTATTATTGTATTCGTATCAATATGACTGTTTATCTTGATTAATAGTTTTCTTATGTAATTGGGTGCTCCCATATTGGGGGCATAGATATTCACAATTGTTAGATCGTCTTGGCGGATAGTCCCTTTAAGAATTACGTAGTGTCCTTCTGTATCTCTGACTACAGTCTTTAGTTTAAAATCTAATTTATCTGATATGAGAATTGCTACTCCGGCCTTCTTTTGAGGCCCATTGGCATGAAAGATGCTTCTCCATCCCTTCACTTTCAGTCTGGGTGTATCCTTAGGTTCAAAATGGGTCTCTTGTAGACAACGTATGGATGGGTCCTGTCGTTTTATCCAATCTGCAACCTTGTGTCGTTTTATGGGCGCATTTAGGTCATTCACATTGAGAGTGATTATTGAGAGATAGGTTTTTATTGACATCGTGTTGCCTTTGAAGTCTTTCTGTCTATAGATTGTTCCTGTATTTCTGTTCAATGATATTCTTAGGATTTTTCCTCTCTTATAGGACCCCCCCTTAATATTTCCTGCAGTGTCGGCTTGGTGGTTGCATAGTCTTTGAAGCCTTGCCGGTCTTGGAAACTCTTTATCTCTCCATCCATTTTAAATGTCAGTCTTGCTGGATAGAGTATTCTTGGTTGCATGTTCTTCTCGTTTAGTACTCTGAATATATTTTGCCAGGCTTCCTGGCTTTCCAGGTCTCTGTGGAAAGGTCTGACGTTATTCTAATGGGCTTTCCTCTGTATGTAAGAAGCTTCTTTGTCCTAGCTGCTTTTAAGAGGGTCTCTCTTGAAACAAAATTCCCCATTCTAACGATAAGGTGCCGTGAGGACTTTCGAGAATCTAAAATCTTGGGAGGAAATCTTTCTGCCTCTAGTACATGAACGTTGTTTCCATTCGTGAGATTGGGAAAATTTTCATAGACAACTTCTTCCACTATATCTTCTAGACTTCTTTCTTTTTCTTCCCCTTCAGGGATTCCAATAATTCTGACGTTGGAACGTTTCATGGCATCGTTTATTTCCCTGATTCTGTTCTCGTGGCTTCTGAGCTGTTTGTTCCAGGCTTCCTCCTGATCCTTTCTGTCTATCTGTTTGTCCTCCAGATCACTAATTCTATCTTCTGTCTCAGTTACCCTAGCTTTTAGAGAATTTAGATTGGATTGGAACTCATTGAGAGCATTTTGAACATCATCCCTGGTGGCTTTCAGTTCTGCCCTAAGATTGTGAACATCATCCCTGGTGGCTTTCAGTTCTGCCCTAATCAATTCTGTTTGGTCATCCATGGCTTTCTCCAACCTAGCTATTGCCTGGATAATTGTTAGTCTGAATTCCTTTTCTGACATATTGTCTATGTCGATAGCCATTAGCTCTGTTGCAGAAGGCCCATCCTCTGAATTTTTCTTCTGTTGGGTATTCCTCCTCCTAGTCATTTTGGTAAGAGATGACTAAACAGATGCAGCTGGACTTACCGATTGTGGTGCAGTCAATGTGCACCCTGGAACGCTTCTGTGCAATCAGGATTCCCCACCCAAATGAGAGAAAAACGAGAAGAAAAAGAAATAGAGAAGAAGAAAGAAAAAAAAGGGGGAAAGAAAAAAGGAAAAAAAAAGAGAGAGAGATAGGAAAAAAAGGGAAGATAAAAGAGAAGGCTCAGCCCAAATGGGCCACACAGTAAGATTTGTGGAGTGTACAAACAAAAACAGACAGACAAAAAGAGTGATAAAAGTATATGACAAGGGAAAAAATATGTATATATAAGCAAAAAAAAAAAATGGAAGAACCTCATCAAAAAGAACCCCAAGTATAAGGTTTATATATTATCAGGAGAAACACAAATTCACAGAAACACTGACAGAAGGAAAAATTGGGAGAATGGTTATAGATTCTCAGTGTGGGTGAGGAAGCTTATTTTGATTCTTCCTGAAGGTATCTTGATGTTTTTGTTAAGGGACTCAACTTTCCTAAGTTACAGGGGGATTAGAAACTGGTTTGCCTATAAGGGTAGCATTGATTGGGGAAAGGGGATTACCTTGAAGTTTAACTCTATATGTATAGTAGAAAATAAAAATTAAAAAGGAATAAACTAGACTAAACTAAGTTAAAATTAAAAAAGAATTAAAAAAATAGAAAAACAAAAGAAAAACACGGGCGTATGTATCAAAAAGTTCAGGTTAGAAGGTTATTAAAGAATTTGATGTACTGGACATCTCGGTGTGATGGTAAATAGGTTAAAAAATTATCTGTATGTATAAAAAAAAAGAACCAGAATATTGGTAAAGAGTTAAAAATAAAAGTTGTATTTATGAAGTAGTGGTGATTGTTCTCTTGTAGTCTTTTTTTTTTTCTTCCTTCCTGGTTGTTTTTCTGGGGGAGGGCCTGCCACGTGGGTTTTCAGACAATGATGTTCCCTGAGTTAAGTCCTCCCGCTCCCCTCAAGGGGGTGAGCTCTTTTTTTTTTCAGGAAACTGTTTTTTTCAGCCTTTTGTTCTCTGGGGGTTTTTATGTTCTTTCATCTGCTTTCTCTCGCCTTGACAGCTTTTGATGGTTTTTGGAGGTTTAGAGGAGAGCAAACAGCACCCCGACCTCCCTCTCAGAGAGAAGCCTCAGACTGTTTTGCAAAAGCTGCTGGCAGAGTCGGTTCTGAGTCACTGTCCCTGGGGATGCAGGAGCTCCTCGTTGTACCCAAAACCAGGGCAGCGGTGGCTGTCTAGGCAGCTCCAGACCGCCAGAGAGGTTCGGAGCAGAGATCGCACACTGAGATTTTCCCGCTGTCCCGGGCTGGGAATGTCTGGTTTTTCCGGCTGCCAGAGCTCCAGGCTAGCACCTATGAGCACCTATCCCAAGGGAGGGTGTGGGACTCGCGTGTTTCAGGATTGCCCTCTGGCCAGGCTCCCAGCCCCTCACGGGAGCCAGACCCCACTCGTTCTCAGGCGCGCTGGCGTTCAGGTGCACTGGCCGCTCAGGGACGGAGACCTGATTTCTCCGCAGCACTCTCTCTGGCTCCGTGCCAGGGGAGGCTGTCCTGGGTCCGGGGAGTTAGGTCCCTGACCCTAACTGCCCAGGTTCCCACTATTACCCCCCGAGATCCTTTGCTGTTTGTTTTTTGAGTGCTTTCAACCAGACTCCAAGTTAATGCTGGTCCCCAGACGCAGAGCACTCTCGTGTTGGGGTGTTACTTTCCGATCGGTCACCTCTGGTGGCTCCCTCCCCCTTTTGTTTATCTTCCGATATCAGTCGGACGTTCCCAGTCTGCTTTACCTGCCACTGGCGTCTTCTGCCTCTGTAGAGATCCAGACGTGTATATTTCTGATCTCAGGCTGATTTCATGGGTGGTCGGAGTTCTTTGGTAGGTAATCAGCTCACTTTAGGGTACAGGTTGAAATGGTGCCTCCTCCTACTTCCCCGATATCTTGGCTCCCCCCTAAAATGAGTTTCTTGTAGGCAACATATAGATGGGTTTTGTTTTTTTATCCATTCTGATACCCTGTGTCTTTTGATTGGGGCATTTAGCCCATTAACATTCAGGGTAACTATTGAGAAATATGAATTTAGTGCCATTATTAGCCTGTAAGGTGACTGTTACTGTATATTGTCTCTGTTCCTTTCTGATCTACTACTTTTAGGCTCTCTCTTTGCTTAGAGGACCCCTTTCAATATTTCCTGTAGAGCTGGTTTGGTGTTTGCAAATTCTTTCAGTTTTTGTTTGTCCTGGAAGCTTTTTATCTCTCCTTCTATTTTCAATGATAGCCTAGCTGGATAGAGTATTCTTGGCTGCATGTTTTTCTCGTTGAGTGCTCTGAATATATCATGCCAGCTCTTTCTGGCATGCCACGTCTCTGTGGATAAGTCTGCTGCCAATCTAATATTTTTACCATTGTATGTTACAGACTTCTTTTCTCTGGTTGCTTTCAGGATTTTCTCTTTGTCACTAAGACTTGTAAATTTTACTATTAGGTGACAGGGTGTGGACCTATTCTTGTTGACTTTGAGGGGGGTTCTCTGCATCTCTTGGATTTTGATGCTTGTTCCCTTTGCCATATTAGGGAAATTCTCTCCAATGATTCTCTCCAATAGACCTTCTGCTCCCCTCTCTGTTTCTTCTTCTTCTGGAATCCCAGTTATTCTAATGTTGTTTCGTCTTATGGTGTCACTTATCTCTCGAATTCTCCCCTCGTGGTCCAATAGCTGTTTGTCCCTCTTTTGTTCGGCTTCTTTATTCTCTGTCATTTGGTCTTCTATATCACTAATTCTTTCTTCTGCCTCATTGATCCTAGCAGTGAGAGCCTCCATTTTTGATTGCACCTCATTAATAGCTTTTTTGATTTCAACTTGGTTAGATTTTAGTTCTTTAATTTCTCCAGAAAGGGCTTTAATATCTCCAGAGAGGGTTTCTCTAATATCTTCCATGCCTTTTTTGAGCCCGGCTAGAATGTTCAGAATCATCATTCTGAAGTCTTGATCTGACATATTACCAATGTCTGTGTTGATTAGGTCCCTAGCCTTCAGTACTGTCTCTTGTTCTTTTGTTTGTGGTGATTTTTTCCGCCTTGTCATTTTTTCCAGATAAGAGGATATGAAGGAGCAAATAAAATACTAAAAGGGTGGCAAAGACCCCAGAAAAATGCACTGTAACTAAATGAGAAGAGACCCCAAATTGTGGGGGGGAGAAAGGGGATAAAAAGAGGTTCAGAAAAAAAAGAAAAAAAATTTAAAAAATAAAACAAATAAAGAAAAAATATAAAAAAGAAAAAATATATATATTTAGATAAACTAGTCAAAAAACGTTAAAAAAGAAAAGGGTAAAAGTTTTAAAAAATTTAGCAGAAGAAGAAAAAAGAAAAAAAATTGAAAAAAGAAAAAAGAAATTGAAGTAGCCGCAAGACTAAAGAATCATGGGGAGAAAGCCATGAGTTCCGTGCTTTGCTTTCTCCTCCTCTGGAATTGCGCTGCTGTCTTAGGAATTGAACCTACTTTTCCTTGATAGATGAACTTCGTCCTGGCTGGATATTTTGTTGATCTTCTGGGGGAGGGGCCTGTTGTAGTGACTCTCAAGTGTCTTTGCCCGAGGCGGGATTGCACCGCCCTAACTGGCGCCCAGACTAAGTAATCGGCTCGGGTTCGCTTTTGGGAGCTTCTGTTCCCTGAACGCTTTCTGTAGAGTTCCGGAGGACGGGAATGAAAATGGCGGCCTCCTAGTCTCCGGCCGGGAGGAGCCGAGAGCCTGGGGCCCCACTCCTCAGTGCACCCCCAGAGGACAGCACCCAATCACTCCCGTATCCGCAGCCACTAGCCGCGCTCTGAGCTCACCCAGCCCGCGACCAGTTCAAGGTAACCCCGAGCTGAGAGTTCAGTCCTCGGCTCTGTCTCTGCAGCCAGCTTCTCTGTTCTAATACCTGTGAGCTCTGCGACACTGCGACACCCCCGATCCTTCTGTGACCCTGCGGGACCTGGGGCCACGCTGACCCCGCGTGGGCTTCACCCTGGTTTAGCCTCTGGAGCAATGTCCCTCAGTGGAACAGACTTTTAAAAGTCCTGATTTTGTGCTCTGTTCCTTCGCCGCTTGCCGGGAGCCGGCCCCTCCCCCCGTGGTCTATCTTCCCGTCCTTTTAGATTCACTTCTCCGCCAGTCCTACCTTTCAGAAAGTGGTTGATTTTCTGTTTCTAGAGTTGCTGTTCTTCTTCTCTTCGATCTCCCGTTGGATGTGTAGGTGTTTGCAATGTTTAGATAAGCTATCGAGCTGATCTCCTGCTACCTGATGTAGTCTCAGCCTGCTACTTCTCTGCCATCTTGACTCCTCCCCCAATAGTTAAAATATTTTCAAACATGACTTCAGTCCACTGGATCTGTTAGGAATTTCTTTTCCATGTAATACAATACACGTGTAAAAATCTACCTTAATTACTTAAAGAAATCCTTCCAAAATACAATCTCATGTTGTCTCAGTTAAATTACTTCTTTGAAATGCAGAAATATAAAACTAAGTATAAAATCATTATTCTTATTACTGCTTTAAAACTATAAACATGGGCGCCTGGGTGACTCAGTGGGTTAAAGCCTCTGCCTTCAGCTCAGGTCATAATCCCCGGGTCCTGGGTTGGAGCCCCGTATTGGGCTCTCTGCTCAGCAGGGAGCCTGCTTCCTCCTCTCTCTCTGCCTGCCTCTCTGCCTACTTGTGATCTCTGTCTGTCAATTAATAAATAAAAAAATTTAAACTATAAACATTTTAAAGTCAACTGCAAAGAAATGGCAGGCCCAATTGAATTTTTACTGTGAATTATTAATTTAGTGTGGTAAACTGATGGTGGCACTATATGAAATGATCTACTTCAATGTGTTCTTGCATCAGTGTGCCAGATGAAAACATAATTCTGCCAGAACACGTTATAATGTAAATCCTTTGTGTGGTGCATCATGATGTCATTTTGTGTGAAGGTATAATTCACATATTTGTCCTTTTTGGTCAGACTTGTACATAGTATTAATCAGCTAATTTAAAAACAGGCACACACTTCTTTTTTTCATTTAATTTTTTCAGTGTTCCAAGATTCAATGTTTATGCATCACCCCCAGAACTCCATGCAATAGGTGCCCTCCTTAATACCCACCACCAGGCTCACCCATCAACCCACCCCTCTTCCTTCCAAAACCATCAGTTTGTTTCTCACAGTCCATAGTCTCTCATACCTTATCTCCCCTTCTGATTTACCCCAATTCACTTTTCCTTTCCTTCTCCTAATATCATCCATTTATTCTTTATGCTCCACAAATAAGTGAAACCATATGATAATTGACTTTCTCTGCTTGACTTATTTCACTCTGCATAATCTCCTCCAGACCCATCCTTGTTGATATAAAAGTTGGGTATTCAGCCTTTCTTATCTTATGGATGTATAATATTCCATTGTATATATGGACCATATCTTCTTTATCCATTCATCTGTTGAAGGGCATCTTCGCTCTTTCCACAGTTTGGCGATTGTGGACATTGCTGCTATGAACATTGGGGTACATATGGCCCTTCTTTTCACTACATATCTACCTTTGGGGTAAATACATCTCTGTGTAACATAGGCACACACTTCTAATAAAGAACTCACCTATAATGTGGTTCTCTACTTGAAAATAGATTGCTCATCAAAACATGGGGTATCCGTTGTCTCTATATGTCTATGTGTGTGTAGATATATGGATGACATTTATACTATAGATATGTATGTGTGTATATGCTTGTATGTACATATAAAATATATTGTACTTATCTAAAAGTATTCTTGAAATTTTCCCTACAATACCATGAATTTACCTCAAAAATTTAGTCTTTGTTTGTTTGGATCAGAAAAGCATTTAGTTCAAAGCTAATTTTGCCCCATTCCTGAAGCAAAGTTTGTTTGAGTCTGCTACCTGACGCCTCATGAATTATGAGATTTATCCAGTTTGGCTGCTGGGAACATGCAATTTTCATGGTCCATATGAATTCTTGGTACTGTTTTTTGTTATTGTTTGGGGTATTTCTTGTTTCCCCAGCCTGGGGCAGTTCTTGACATAAACCTCTGACCAGTATCAGCTGATGACTCAAGAGTCCAGAAGCTTCAGCAGATCTCCAGAGCTCCTTTTCTGGGCATCTCTCCTGTCTACTAGTCTATCCTGTGAACTCTATGTGCCCCCCATTTAGTGAATAAAAGCAGCTTCCAGCCCCATATCCTCAATGCAGGGAAACCACTGGCTTCTTCCTGGTTTTCCTCTTCTGTACTGCATCCTGGAAACTCCCTCCAGGCATTATGCTGCACCAAATATAGGTCTCACCATGCTTAAGGATCCTTGTCTTTTTCACCTGATATTCAGTCATGACACTATTATTTCTTACATTTTGTACAGCTTTTCAGTTGTTCCAAGAAAGAGGGTATATCCAGTCCCTGCTACTCCATCCCAGCTAATGGCAGACATCATAAGATATCAGTTTTTCAATGAGATAGGCAATATAGCATGGTGATGGTAATATATACTGGTGATCTCCAGTAGTTAAACCTGAATATATTTAAGCTCATCAAAGCAAGTAATTAGAGTTCATTTTACATTCAGGAATAAAAGAGATAATTACCTTCTCAGGATTATTGTATTTTACTTGCCAGCATTAACATAAGGGAGAAGAGCCTTAGGTCTTTTCTGTGTCCAAGGTTCACTTGTGCTATTTAATAAGCAAACATAGGTTTAATGCTCTTTGATTATACTCTTTTAACCTAAATGTCTTTCATTTCCCAGTATATTTATTTTTATGCTTTGTTAATTAACTAAAATTAAATTATACTATGCTCTAATCACAAAGATTTTTTGTGGTATCATTAGCACATGCTGAAATTGGTAAGAATTCTGTATGAATAGAATGCATTTGCTACACAGCCTTCCCCATGTCAGTAAGTCACCCTGCCCCTGAAGTAATCTGGGGTCCATCCACAACAAGAGACCAATTAACCATTTCGTGATGAATTATATTCAGTCCAAAAAATGGTTCTTTAAATTATTACTTAGGACTCTTGACATAAATATATGCATTTTAAGTGATACAAAAACATTGTATCCTATTTACAGAAATGATTCCTTTTTTGTAGGTTATATCAATTTATTTCACATAAGAACAGCATATTTCAGGCCTATGGTTTCCATTTAGTATCAACAAAAACAAGCTGTACAGAAAACCCAATGGCAACCATAGAGCATTATATGTAAAATGTGCAAATACACTTTAAAATGCAAGCTATTCTATAGTATTTGCAAGGTAGAACTTTATAGTAATTAGGAATCTAGTCCGTTCCAGCTAACCTAATCATCCTTTTGCATATATAGTCAATGCAAATCAACACAACTTAGTGTTGATGTTAAAATATGTAACATACACCTTCAGATTTATTTGGAGATATTAAAATAACATATCATGTTTATATTTTATTATTTAAGGAGACATTAGCTCATTTCTGAAGCTTCACAAACATTACACTTGATAACATATGTGTGGCAAGGAACAACTGTTCGCTGGACCTAAAAGGGAAAAGATAAGTCCCTTGGTAGTATATATTTAAAAAAAAAAATATATATATATATATATATATACATATATATGTATATATATAAATAAACACACACACACACCTTCCCATAACTCAAAGGGAGTCCATTCCTTTTAGCAAATGTGCCAATATAGTATTTCATGACATAATTATTTAAAATCATGTATTTATTTATCATCTATTTTGGTCAATCTTGCAACAAAACCATACTGAAATAGACAATTTTCTTCTTCAACGTGAAGACAATGCCAATTTAGAAAGTCTTTTTTTTTTGAGATTGCACACTGATAGGTATTATTTATTTATTTATTTATTTATTTATTTATTTTTAAATTTTATTATTTTTTTAAATTGGTTATTTACAGCATAACAGTGTTCATTGTCTTGGCATCACACCCAGTGCTCCATGCAGTACGTGCCCTCCCTATTACCCACCACCTGGTTCCTCAACCTCCTACCCCCCGCAACAACACTCTGGTTGTTTTTCAGAGTCCATAGTCTCTCATGGTTCCTCTCCCCTTCCAGTTTCCCTCAACTCCCTCTCCTCTACATCTCCCCATGTCCTCCATGTTATTTGTTATGCTCCACATATAAGTGAGACCATATGATACTTGACTCTCTCTGCTTGACTTATTTCACTCAGCATAATCTCTTCCAGTCCCGTCCATGTTGCTACAAAAGTTAGGTATTCATCTTTTCTGATGGAGGCATAATACTCCATTGTGTATATGGACCACATCTGCCTTATCCATTCATCCGTTGAAGGGCATCTTGGTTCTTTCCACAGTTTGGCGACCATGGCCATTGCTGCAATAAACATTGGGGTACAGATGGCTCTTCTTTTCACTACATCTGTATCTTTGGGGTATATACCCAGCAGTGCAATTGCAGGGTCATAGGGAAGCTCTATTCTTAATTTCTTCAGGAATCTCCACACTGTTCTCCAAAGTGGCTGCACTAACTTGCATTCCCACCAACAGTGTAAGAGGGTTCCCCTTTCTCCACATCCTCTCCAACACACCTTGTTTCCTGTCTTGCTAATTTTGGCCATTCTAACTGGTGTCAGGTGGTATCTCAATGTGGTTTTAATTTGAATCTCCCTGATGGCTAGTGATGATGAACATTTTTTCATGTGTCTGATAGCCATTTGTATGTCTTCATTGGAGAAGGGTCTGTTCATATCTTCTGCCCATTTTTTGATATGATTATCTGTTTTGTGTGTGTTGAGTTTGAGAAGTTCTTTATAGATCCTGGATATCAACCTTTTGTCTGTACTGTCATTTGCAAATATCTTCTCCCATTCCGTGGGTTGCCTTTTGGTTTTGTTGACTGTTTCCTTTGCTGTGCAGAAGCTTTTGATCTTGATAAAGTCCCAAAAGTTCATTGTTGCTTTTGTTTCCTTGGCCTTTGGAGACATATCTTGAAAGAAGTTGCTGTGGCTGATATCGAAGAGGTTACTGCCTATGTTCTCCTCTAGGATTCTGATAGATTCCTGTCTCACGTTGAGGTCTTTCATCCCTTTCGATTTTATCTTTGTGTATGGTGTAAGAGAATGGTTGAGTTTCATTCTTCTACATATAGCTGTCCAGTTTTCCCAGCACCATTTATTGAAGAGACTGTCTTTTTTCCATTGTATATTTTTTCCTGTTTTGTCGAAGATTATTTAACCATAGAGTTGAGGGTCCATATCTGGGCTCTCCACTCTGTTCCACTAGTCTATGTGTCTGTTTTTATGCCCGTACCACGCTGTCTTGGTGATGACAGCTTTGTAGTAAAGCTTGAAATTGGGTAACGTGATGCCGCCAGTTTTGTTTTTGTTTTTCAACATTTCCTTAGCAATTCGGGGTTTCTTCTGATTCCATACAAATTTTAGGATTATTTGCTCCAGCTCTTTGAAAAATACTGTGGAATTTTGATCAGAATGGCACTAAAAGTATAGATTGCTCTAGGCAGTATAGACATTTTAACAATGTTGATTCTTCTGATCCAAAACATGGACGGTCTTCCATCTTTTTGTGTCTTCTTCAATTTCTTTCATGAGTGTCCTGTAGTTCCTCGAGTACAGGTCCTTTACCTCTTTGATTAGGTTTATTCCCAGGTATCTTATGGTTCTTGGTGCTATAGTAAATGGAATCGATTCTCTAATTTCCCTTTCTGTATTTTCATTGTTAGTGTATAAGAAAGCCACTGATTTCTGTACATTGACTTTGTATCCTGCCACGTTACTGAATTGCTGATAGGTATGATTTAATTAAATATAGAAGCTTGTTGCTTTTAAAGAAATTATTGAAATCTACACAAAGAGAAATATTAGCCTATCAAAAATCAATGAGGTGGAGGAGTCAAGATGGCGGAGAAGTAGCAGCCTGAGACTACATCAGGTAGCAGGAGATCAGCTCGATAGCCTATCTAAACATTGCAAACACCTACAAATCCAACGGGAGAGCGAAGAGAAGAAGAACAGCAACTCTAGAAACAGAAAATCAACCACTTTCTGAAAGGTAGGACTGGCGGAGAAGTGAATCTAAAACGACGGGAAGATAGACCGCGGGGGGAGGGGCCGGCTCCCGGCAAGCGGCGGAGGAACGGAGCACAAAATCAGGACTTTTAAAAGTCTGTTCCACTGAGGGACATTGCTCCAGGGGCTAAACCGGGGTGAAGCCCACGCGGGGCCAGCGTGGCCCCAGGCCCCGCAGGGTCACAGAAGGATCGGGGGTGTCGGAGTGTTGGAGAGCTCGCAGCTATTAGAACGGAGAAGCTGGCTGCCGAGACAGAGCCGAGGACTGAACTCTCAGCTCGGGGTTACCTTGAACTGGTCGCGGGCTGGGTGAGCTCGGAGCGCGGCTAGAGGCTGGGGATATGGGAGTGATTGGATGCTGTCCTCTGGGGGCGCACTGAGGAGTGGGGCCCCAGGCTCTCAGCTCCTCCGGGCCGGAGACTGGGAGGCCGCCATTTTCATTCCCGTCCTCCGGAACTCTACGGAAAGCATTCAGGGAACAGAAGCTCCCAAAAGCGAACCCGAGCCGATTACTTAGTCCGGCCGCCGGTAAGGGCGGTGCAATCCCGCCTCGGGCGAAGACACTTGAGAGTCACTACAACAGGCCCCTCCCCCAGAAGATCAACAAAATATCCAGCCAGGACGAAGTTCATCTATCAAGGAGAAAGCAGGTTCAATTCCTAAGACAGCAGAGCAATTCCAGAGGAGGAGAAAGCAAAGCACGGAACTCATGGCTTTCTCCCCATGATTCTTTAGTCTTGCGGCTACTTCAATTTTTTTTTCTTTTTTCAATTTTTTTTTCTTTTTTTCAATTTTTTTTTCTTTTTTCTTTTTTCTTCTTCTGCTAAATTTTTTAAAACTTTTACCCTTTTCTTTTTTAACATTTTTTGACTAGTTCATCTAAATATATATATTTTTTCTTTCTTTTTTGTATTTTTTTATTTGTTTTATTTTTTAAATTTTTTTCTTTCTTTCTTTTTTTTTTCTTTTTTTTTCAGAAGCTGTTTTATCCCCTTTCTCCCCCCCACAATTTGGGGTCTCTTCTGATTTGGTTACAGCACATTTTTCCGGGGTCTTTGCCACCCTTTTAGTAGTTTATTTGCTCCTTCATATCCTCTTATCTGGACAAAATGACAAGGCGGAAAAAATCACCACAAACAAAAGAACAAGAGACAGTACCGAAGGCTAGGGACCTAATCAACACAGACATGGGTAATATGTCAGATCAAGAGTTCAGAATGACGATTCTGAACATTCTAGCCGGGCTCGAAAAAGGCATGGAAGATATTAGAGAAACCCTCTCTGGAGATATTAAAGCCCTTTCTGGAGAAATTAAAGAACTAAAATCTAACCAAGTTGAAATCAAAAAAGCTATTAATGAGGTGCAATCAAAAATGGAGGCTCTCACTGCTAGGATCAATGAGGCAGAAGAAAGAATTAGTGATATAGAAGACCAAATGACAGAGAATAAGGAAGCTGAGCAAAAGAGGGACAAACAGCTACTGGACCACGAGGGGAGAATTCGAGAGATAAGTGACACCATAAGACGAAACAACATTAGAATAATTGGGATTCCAGAAGAAGAAGAAACAGAGAGGGGAGCAGAAGGTCTATTGGAGAGAATCATTGGAGAGAATTTCCCTAATATGGCAAAGGGAACAAGCATCAAAATCCAGGAGATGCAGAGAACCCCCTCAAAGTCAACAAGAATAGGTCCACACCCAGTCACCTAATAGTAAAATTTACAAGTCTTAGTGACAAAGAGAAAATCCTGAAAGCAGCCCGAGAAAAGAAATCTGTAACATACAATGGTAAAAATATTAGATTGGTGGCAGACTTATCCACAGAGACCTGGCAGGCCAGAAAGAGCTGGCATGATATATTCAGAGCACTCAACGAGAAAAACATGCAGCCAAGAATACTCTATCCAGCTAGGCTATCATTGAAAATAGAAGGAGAGATAAAAAGCTTCCAGGACAAACAAAAACTGAAAGAATTTGCAAACACCAAACCAGCTCTACAGGAAATATTGAAAGGGGTCCTCTAAGCAAAGAGAGAGCCTAAAAGTAGTAGATCAGAAAGGTACAGAGACAATATACAGTAACAGTCACCTTACAGGCTAATAATGGCACTAAATTCATATTTCTCAATAGTTACCCTGAATGTTAATGGGCTAAATGCCCCAATCAAAAGACACAGGGTATCAGAATGGATAAAAAAACAAAACCCATCAGTATGTTGCCTACAAGAAACTCATTTTAGACGCGAAGACACCTCCAGATTGAAAGTGAGGGGGTGGAAAACAATTTACCATGCTAATGGGCATCAGAAGAAAGCTGGGGTGGCAATCCTTATATCAGATCAATTCGATTTTAAGCCAAAGACTATAATAAGAGATGAGGAAGGACACTATATCCTACTCAAAGGGTCTGTCCAACAAGAAGATCTAACCATTTTAAATATCTATGCCCCTAACGTGGGAGCAGCAAACTATATCAACCAATTAATAACAAAATCAAAGAAACACATCAATAATAATACAATAATAGTAGGGGACTTTAACACTCCCCTCACTGAAATGGACAGATCATCCAAGCAAAAGATCAACAAGGAAATAAAGGCCTTAAATGACACACTGGACCAGATGGACATCACAGATATATTCAGAACATTTCATCCCAAAGCAACAGAATACACATTCTTCTCTAGTGCACATGGAACCTTCTCCAGAATAGATCACATCCTGGGTCACAAATCAGGTCTCAACCGGTATCAAAAGATTAGGATCATTCCCTGCATATTTTCAGACCACAATGCTCTGAAGCTAGAACTCAATCACAAGAGGAAAGCTGGAAAGAACCCAAATACATGGAGACTAAACAGCATCCTTCTAAAGAATGAGTGGGTTAACCAGGAAATTAAAGAAGAATTGAAAAAATTCATGGAAACTAATGATAATGAAAATACAACAGTTCAAAATCTGTGGGACACAGCAAAGGCAGTCCTGAGAGGAAAATATATAGCGATACAAGCCTTTCTCAAGAAACAAGAAAGGTCTCAAGTACACAACCTAACCCTACACGTAAAGGAGCTGGAGAAAGAACAAGAAAGAAACCCTAAACCCAGCAGGAGAAGAGAAATCATAAAGATCAGAGCAGAAATCAATGAAATAGAAACCAAAAAAACAATAGAAAAAATCAATGAAAGTAGGAGCTGGTTCTTTGAAAGAATCAATAAGATTGATAAACCCCTGGCCAGACTCATCAAAAAGAAAAGAGAAAGGACCCAAATCAATAAAATCATGAATGAAAGAGGAGAGATCACAACTAACACCAAAGAAATACAGACAATTATAAGAACATATAAGAACATAGAGCAACTCTACGCCAACAAATTGGACAATCTGGAAGAAATGGATGCATTCCTAGAGACATATAAACTACCACAACTGAACCAGGAAGAAATAGAAAACCTGAACAGGCCCATAACCAGTAAGGAGATTGAAACAGTCATCAAAAATCTCCCAACAAACAAAAGCCCAGGGCCAGATGGCTTCCCAGGGGAATTCTAACAAACATTTAAAGAAGAACTCATTCCTATTCTCCTGAAACTGTTCCAAAAAATAGAAATGGAAGGAAAACTTCCAAACTCATTTTATGAGGCCAGCATCACCTTGATCCCAAAACCAGACAAGGATCCCACCAAAAAAGAGAACGACAGACCAATATCCTTGATGAACACAGACGCAAAAATTCTCGCCAAAATACTAGCCAATAGGATTCAACAGTACATTAAAAGGATCATTCACCACGATCAAGTGGGATTTATTCCAGGGCTGCAGGGTTGGTTCAACATCCGCAAATCAATCAATGTGATAGAACACATTAATAAAAGAAAGAACAAGAACCATATGATACTCTCAATAGATGCTGAAAAAGCATTTGACAAAGTACAGCATCCCTTCCTGATCAAAACTCTTCAAAGTGTAGGGATAGAGGGCACATACCTCAATATTATCAAAGCCATCTATGAAAAACCCACCGCAAATATCATCCTCAATGGAGAAAAACTGAAAGCTTTTCCGTTAAGGTCAGGAACACGGCAGGGATGTCCATTATCACCACTGCTATTCAACATAGTACTAGAAGTCCTAGCCTCAGCAATCAGACAACAAAAAGAAATTAAAGGCATCCAAATTGGTAAAGAAGAAGTCAAACTATCACTCTTCGCAGATGATATGATACTATATGTGGAAAACCCAAAAGACTCCACTCCAAAACTGCTAGAACTTGTTCAGGAATTCAGTAAAGTGTCAGGATATAAAATCAATGCACAGAAATCAGTTGCATTTCTGTACACCAACAACAAGACTGAAGAAAGAGAAATTAAGGAGTCAATCCCATTTACAATTGTACCCAAAACTATAAGATACCTAGGAATAAACCTAACCAAAGAGACTAAGAATCTATACACAGAAAATTATAAAGTACTCATGAAAGAAATTGAGGAAGACACAAAAAAATGGAAAAATGTTCCATGCTCCTGGATTGGAAGAATAAATATTGTGAAAATGTCTATGCTACCTAAAGCAATCTACACATTTAATGCAATCCCTATCAAAATACCATCCATTTTTTTCAAAGAAATGGAACAAATAATCCTAAAATTTATATGGAACCAGAAAAGACCTCGAATAGCCAAAGGAATATTGAAGAACAAAGCCAAAGTTGGTGGCATTACAATTCCGGACTTCAAGCTCTATTACAAAGCTGTCATCATCAAGACAGCATGGTACTGGCACAAAAACAGACACATAGATCAGTGGAACAGAATAGAGAGCCCAGAAATCGACCCTCAACTCTATGATCAACTAATCTTCGACAAAGCAGGAAAGAATGTCCAATGGAAAAAAGACAGCCTCTTCAATAAATGGTGCTGGGAAAATTGGACAGCCACATGCAGAAAAATGAAATGGGACCACTTCCTTACACCACACACAAAAATAGACTCCAAATGGATGAAGGACCTCAATGTGAGAAAGGAATCCATCAAAATCCTTGAGGAGAATGCAGGCAGCAACCTCTTCGACCTCAGCCGTAGCAACATCTTCCTAGGAACAACGGCAAAGGCAAGGGAAGCAAGGGCAAAAATGAACTGTTGGGATTTCATCAAGATCAAAAGCTTTTGCACAGCAAAGGAAACAGTTAACAAAACCAAAAGACAACTGACAGAATGGGAGAAGATATTTGCAAACGACATATCAGATAAAGGGCTAGTATCCACAATCTATAAGGAACTTAGCAAACTCAACACCCAAAGAACAAACAATCCAATCAAGAAATGGGCAGAGGACATGAACAGACATTTCTGCAAAGAAGACATCCAGATGGCCAACAGACACATGAAAAAGTGCTCCACGTCACTCGGCATCAGGGAAATATAAATCAAAACCACAATGAGATATCACCTCACACCAGTCAGAATGGCTAAAATGAACAAGTCAGGAAATGACAGATGCTGGAGAGGATGTGGAGAAAGGGGAACCCTCCTCCACTGTTGGTGGGAATGCAAGCTGGTGCAACCACTCTGGAAAACAGCATGGAGGTTCCTCAAAATGTTGAAAATAGAACTACCCTATGACCCAGCAATTGCACTACTGGGTATTTACCCTAAAGATACAAACATAGTGATCCGAAGGGGCACGTGTACCCGAATGTTTATAGCAGCAATGTCTACAATAGCCAGACTATGGAAAGAACCTAGATGTCCATCAACAGATGAATGGATAAAGAAGGTGTGGTATATATACACAATGGAATACTATGCAGCCATCAAAAGAAATGAAATCTTGCCATTTGCGACGACGTGGATGGAACTAGAGCGTATCATGCTTAGTGAAATAAGTCAATCGGAGAAAGACAACTATCATATGATCTCCCTGATATGAGGACATGGAGAAGCAACATGGGGGGGTAGGGGATAGGAGAAGAATAAATGAAACAAGATGGGATTGGGAGGGAGACAAACCATAAATGACTCTTAATCTCACAAAACAAACTGGGGGTTGCTGGGGGGAGGTGGAATTGGGGGAGGGGGAGCGGGCTATGGACATTGGGGAGGGGAAGCGAACCATAAGAGACTATGGACTCTGAAAAACAACCTGAGGGTTTTGAAGGGTCAGGGGTGGGAGGTTGGGGCAACCTGAGGGTTTTGAAGGGTCAGGGGTGGGAGGTTGGGGGAACAGGTGGTGGGTAATGGGGAGGGCACGTTTTTCATGGAGCACTGGGTGTTGTGCAAAAAGAATGAATACTGTTACGCTGAAAAAATAAATAAAATGAGAAAAAAAAATTAATGATGTACTGTATGATGACTAACATAAATAAATAAATAAATAATAAATAAAAAAAAATCAATGAGACGTGGCTAGAACACAATTCAAAATATTGCAAGCCCAATCACATTGCTCTTTGCTGTTTTAATGACCATCCCTAAGAATAAAGCTTCTATCATTGAAATTATTTTTTAAAGATCTTATTTATTTATTTGACAGAGATCACAAATAAGTAGAAAGTCAGACAGAGAGTGAGAGGGAAGCAGGCTCCCTGCTGAGCAGAGAGCCTGATGCAGGGCTTGATTCTAGGATCCTGGGATCATGACCTGAGCCAAAGGCAGAGGCTTTAACCCACTGAGCCACCCAGGTGCCCCTCACTGAAAAATTTTTAATAGATAAATTTTACATTGATGAGAATTATGCTTAAGAATTATTTTTCAGGGGCTCTTGGGTGGCTCAGTTTGTTGGGCAACTGCCTTCGCTCAGGTCATGATCCTGGAGTCCCAGGACTGACTCCCGAATCATGCTCCCAGATCTATGGGGCGTCTGCTTCTCCCTCTAACCTCTTCCTCTCGTGCTCTCTCTCTCAAATAAATAAATAAAATCTTTAAAAAAAGAATTATTTTTCAAAATATAACATAAGACTTATTTCGTTTTGGAAAAAAATGAAAAAAAAAAAAAGAAGTGCTCTTTGCAATTACCACAAACTCTAAATACTGGGATCTCAATTAATGTTAATCCTCTTCTTAACTGGGTAATTCCTACTTTTTTGCTACTCATATATCACTTATTTACTTATTATGCATTATTTTATATTTTTTGTTAATAGGAGCATTTAACTGGTAATGGAGCAAAAGTACATATAAAATTAAAGGAACTCTGGAGTGAGATCTGTACTTCCCTGTGGTAAAAGAATTTTACTGGAAATAATCTGAATGCCATCCAAGAAAGGCAAAAGTACCCATGAAATAAAAAAAACACATGATAAAATCTTCCTTGTTGTTTTTGGTTTAGCCCTCTTGGCCAAAATCTTCCATAAACTTCCTTAATTTCAACAAGTGATATTAATTGTGGGTTTTTGTGTTAGATATTGACCATGATATATCCAACATGCAAACAACTAGCTCCAAAAGTTTATCCCCAGGGATGTCCATCCATGTCATTTCAATGGCACTAGGGTCACCAGAACAGGGTGTTAGCAGATCAACTATTTCCTTAGCAGATCCCAACTATTTCATTGAGATCAGTTCAGGAAGGTCTGTGCAACTTTTTAAAATGAGCATCCGACTGCACTTTCCTAACAGGCTGCGTAAGCACAACACAAACGATGATACTTATGTCCGCCCCCAAATAACTAGCCGTTTTCTTCCCGAATCCCCAGAAGTCTGTTAATATGACACTATTCTGAGTGGTCCCCAAGTGCCATTTAAACATTGCTTCTCAGGCCTGAGCCTCAGGCAAACGAATATAAATTTGTTTCTCAAATCTTCTTCTAATGGCAGAATCCGGAATACAGAGTATACTTGTAGCTCCCAGAACCAAAACTGCATCATTGTCTACACCAAGGCCTTGCATTTGAATTAGGAACTATGTTTTAATTCTGCCAGCAGCCTTGCTTTCAATATTTTCACTTCTTGAGCTCCACAGGGGATCAATTTCATCAATGAAGATAATGGAAGGTTTATTCTCTCTAGCAAGTTGGAATAAGTTCTTAAGTAGCTTTTCACTTTCACCTAGCCTCTTAGAGACAAGGTCAGAGGAAGATAATGAAAAAAAAAAGTTCAGTTGTTTGCTTTTGTTGCTATAGCTTTGGCTAAATAGGACTTTCCTGTTCCAGGTGGCCCAAATAACAAAATTCACCTCCAAGGTGTTCTTTCCCCTGTAAAAAGATGAAGGAATTTAATAAGTAATATCAAAGCCTTTTTAAGTGCTTCTTTGGATCCTTCCAGATAAGCAACATTGCTCCATTCCACATTTGGTTGATCTATAATAACGGCACCTTGAAGTTGATTCTGTAGTTTCTTTTTTTCAGGAACATCAGATTCTCCTTCCCCATCACTGTCATTTCCCTTCTCATTGGCTGGACTCACCTGTGTCTCTTTCACTGGCTTCTGTGGATTTTTCTCTTTCTTTTTCAGGTACTCCTTAAGTATTTCTGCTCTATCTAGATATCCTGTACACTTTCCCCGATACTCTGTTTGGCTTTTACACCCTGCACTTCATAGTTAACTCCATGAAGAAAATACTGAACAACATGTTGGTAGAGTTGAAGAGCTTCTTCATAGCTCTGAACTTTGTCTTCCTGGGTTGCTTTTCCAGCAAGATCTATTGCTTTCTGGGGGTTGAGCAAGGTGGAGGTCATGACGGAGATCTGAGGCAGTTCTCTGGAGAATGAGGGCAGAGGAAGCCAACAGGGGCAAGGTTGAATGGTGCCCTGTGCTGCCCCAAACATAAACAAGCTGGTGGCTCTGGGACCCTGAGTGGTGACTTCCCTTCTGGAACTTGTTCCAAAACCACAGGACACTCCAAGAGCCACCAGACTCTTCTCACAAAACTTCTTAAATCCTCAAAATACTTCTTTTTCTAACAGAAAAGCCAGCCAGTGGAATATTCAATGGATAACTGACTGCATTAACAATATTAACGAAATAAAGACAGATGGCATTTTTACACTTCTTTAATATAAGCTCCCTTTGTTAATGCAACAGTCCTATTATTTGATGTAATGTTTCAGTTTTTAAAATATAAATTTTCCTAATATTCTTACAGAGAGATAAAATGACTCAATAAGATAATATGTACACACATATTATGATATTGGCATTAATGAGGTTGAGGACAAAAGAACAATTATAAATACATATTGATGGAGAGTCAAGATGGCGGGGAAGGAGGAGGAGGCACTGTTTCAACCTGTACCCTAAAGTGAGCTGATTACCTACCAAAGAACTCCGACCACCCATGAAATCAGCCTGACATCAGAACTATACACTTCTGGATCTCTACAGGAGCAGAAGACTCCAGTGGCAGGTAAAAAGGAATGGGAACATCGGACTGATATCGGAAGATAAACAAAAGGGGGAGGGAGCCACCAGAGGTGACCCATTGGAAAGTAATACCCCAATACGAGAGTGCCCTGCATCTGGGGACCGGCATTAACTTGGAAGTCTGGGTGAAAGCACGCAAAAAACAAAGAGCAAAGGATCGTGGGGGGAAATAGTGGGAATCTGGGCAGTTAGGGACAGGGACCTAAGTCCCCGGGCCCAGGACAGCCTCCCCTGGTTCTGAGCCAGAGAGAGTGCGGTGAGAAATCAGGTCTCCATCCCTGAGCCACCAGTGCACCTGACCCGCCAGCACGCCCAAGAACGAGTAGGGTCTGGCTCCCGTGAGGGGCTGGGAGCCTGGCCAGATGGCAATCCTGAAACGCGTGCATCGCACACCCTCCCTTGGGAGAGGTGCTCATAGGTACTAGCCTGGAGCTCTGGCATCCGGAAAAAACAGATTCCCAGCCTGGGACAGTGGGAAAATCTCAGTGTGTGATCTCTGCTTGGAACCTCTCTGGCGGTCTGGAGCTGCCTAGACAGCCGCCGTTACCCTGGTATTGGGTACAATGAGGAGCTCCTGCATCCCCAGGGACAGTGACTCAGAACCGACTCTGCCAGCAGCTCTGCAGAGCATTCTGAGGCTTCTCTCTGAGAGGGAGGTCGAGGTGCAGTTTCCTCTCCTCTAAACCTCCCAAAACCATCAAAAGCTGTCAAGGTGAGAGAAAACAGATGAAAGAACATAAAAACCCCCAGAGAACAAAAGGCTGAAAAAAACAGTTTCCTCAGAGCCCACCCCCTTGAGGGGAGCGGGAGGACCTAACTCAGGGAACATCATTGTCTGAAAACCCACGTGGCAGGCCCCTCCCCCAGAAAACCAACCAGGAAGGAAGAAAAAAAAAAAAAAGAAGACTACAAGAGAACAACCATCACTACTTCATAAATGCAATACTTTTATTTTTAACTCTCTACCAATATTCTGGTTCTTTTTTTTATACATACAGATAATTTTTTAACCTATTTACCACCACACTGAGATGTCCAGTACATCAAATTCTTTAATAACCTTCTAACTTGAACTTTTTGATACATACACCCGTGTTTTTCTTTTGCTTTTCTATTTTTTAAATTCTTTTTTATTTTTAACTTAGTTTAGTCTAGTTTATTCTTTTTTAATTTTTATTTTCTACTATACATATAGAGTTAAACTTCGAGGTAATCCCCTTTCCCCAATCAATGCTACCCCTATAGGCAAACCAGTTTTTAATCCCCCTGTAACTTAGGAAAGTTGAGTCCCTTAACAAAAACATCAAGATACCTTCAGGAAGAATCAAAATAAACTTCCTCACCCACATTGAGAATCTATAACCACTCTCCCAATTTTTCCTTCTGTCAATGTTTCTGTGAATTTGTATTTGTCCTGATAATATATAAATCTTATACTTGGGCTTTTCTCTGATGAGGTTCTTCCCTTTTTTTGCTTATATATATATATATATTTTTCTCTTGTCACATAATTTTATTAGTCTTTTTGTTTGTCTGTTTTTGTTTGTATTACTTCATAAATCTTACCTTGGGGCCCATTTGCGCTGAGCCTTCTCTTTTATCTTCCCTTTTTTCCCTCTTTCTCTCTCTTTTTTCTTTTCCTTTTTTTTCTTTCTTCTTCTCTATTTCTTCTTATTTTCTTTTTTCTCTCATTTGGGTGGGGAACCCTGATTGCACAGAAGCATTCCAGGGCGCACTTTGACTGCACCACAATAGATAAATATAGCTGCATCTGTTCAGTCATCTCTTACCAAAATGACTAGGAGGAGGAAGACCCAACAGAAGAAAAATACAGAGGATGGGCCTTTTGCAACAGAGCTAATGGCTATCGACATAGACAATATGTCAGAAAAGGAATTCAGACTAACAATTATCCAGGCAATAGCTAGGTTGGAGAAAGCCATGGATGACCAAACAGAATTGATTAGGGCAGAACTGAAAGTCACCAGGGATGATGTTCACAATGTTAGGGCAGAACTGAAAGCCACCAGGGATGATGTTCAAAATGCTCTCAATGAGTTCCAATCTAGTCTAAATTCTCTAAAAGCTAGGGTAACTAAGACAGAAGATAGAATTAGTGATCTGGGGGACAAACAGATAGAGAGAAAGGATAAGGAGGAAGCCTGGAACAAACAGCTCAGAAGCCACGAAAACAGAATCAGGGAAATCAACGATGCCATGAAACGTTCCAACGTCAGAATTATTGGCATCCCTGAAGGGGAAGAAAAAGAAAGAAGTCTAGAAGATATAGTGGAACAAGTTGTCTATGAAAATTTTCTCAATCTCACGAATGGAAACAATGTTCATGTACTAGAGGCAGAGAGATTTCCCCCCAGGATTTTAGATTCTCAAAAGTCCTCACGACAACTTATAGTTAAAATGAGGAATTATGTTTCAAGACAGACTCTCTTAAAAGCAGCTAGGACAAAGAAGCTCCTTACATACAGAGGAAAGCCCATTAGAATAACATCAGACCTTTCCACAGAGACCTGGCAAGCCAGGAAGGGCTGGCAAAATATATTCAGAGTACTAAATGAGAATAACATGCAACCAAGAATACTCTTTCCAGCAAGACTGACATTTAAAATGGATGGAGAGATAAAGAGTTTCCAAGACCCGCAATGCTTAAAAAACCACCAAGCCTACACTGCAGGAAATATTAAGGGGGGTCCTAAAAAAGAGAAAAAATCCCACGAATATCATTGAAAAGAAATATAGAAACAATCTACAGACAGAAAGACTTCAAAGGCAACACAATGTCAATAAAAACATATCTCTCAATAATCACTCTCAATGTGAATGGCCTAAATGTGCCCATAAAACGACACATGGTTGCAGATTGGATAAAACGGCAGGACCCATCCATATGTTGTCTACAAGAGACCCATTTTGAACCTAAGGATACACCCAGACTGAAAGTGAAGGGATGGAGAAGCATCTTTCATGCCAATGGGCCTCAAAAGAAGGCCGGGGGTAGCGATTCTCATATCCGATAAATTAGATTTTAAACTAAAGACTGTAGTCAGAGATACAGAAGGACACTACATAATTCTTTTTTTTTTTTGTAGGAACAGTATTTAAATTTTTTTATTTTTCCAGCATAACAGTATTCATTGTTTTTTGCACAACACCCAGTGCTCCATGAAATACGTGCCCTCCATATTACCCACCACCTGTTCCCCGAACTTCCCACCCCCGACCCTTCAAAACCCTCAGGTTGTTTTCCAGAGTCCATAGTCTCTTATGGTTCGCCTCCCCTTCCAATTTTTTTTTAATATACATATAATGTATTTTTATCCCCAGGGGTACAGGTCTATGAATCGCTAGGTTTACACACTTCACAGCACTCACCATAGCACATACCCAATGTCCATATCCCCCTCCCCCTCTCCCAACCGCACCTCCCCCCAGCAACCCCCATTTTGTTTTGTGAGATTAAGAGTCATTTATGGTTTGTCTCCCTCCCAATCCCATCTTGTTTCATTTATTCTTCTCCTATCCCCCTAACCCCCCATGTTGCATCTCCAGGTCCTCATATCAGGGAGATCATATAATAGTTGTCTTTCTCCGACTGACTTATTTCACTAAGCATGATACGCTCTAGTTCCATCCACGTCATCGCAAATGGCAAGATTTCATTTCTTTTGATGGCTGCATAGTATTCCATTGTGTATATATACCACATCTTCTTTATCCATTCATCTGTTGATGGACATCTAGGTTCTTTCCGTAGTTTGGTTATTGTAGACATTGCTGCTATAAACATTCGGGTACACGTGCCCCTTCGGATCACTATGTTTGTATCTTTAGGGTAAATACCCAGTAGTGCAATTGCTGGGTCATAGGGTAGTTCTATTTTCAACATTTTGAGGAACCTCCATGCTGTTTTCCAGAGTGGTTGCACCAGCTTGCATTCCCACCAACAGTGGAAGAGGGTTCCCCTTTCTCCGCATCCTCTCCAGCATCTGTCATTTCCTGACTTGTTCATTTTAGCCATTCTGACTGGTGTGAGGTGATATCTCATTGTGGTTTTGATTTGTATTTCCCTGATGCCGAGTGACGTGGAGCACTTTTTCATGTGTCTGTTGGCCATCTGGATGTCTTCTTTGCAGAAATGTCTGCTCATGTCCTCTGCCCTTTTCTTGATTGGACTGTTTGTTCTTTGGGTGTTGAGTTTGCTAAGTTCCTTATAGATTTTGGATACTAGCCCTTTATCTGATATGTTTTTTGCAAATATCTTCTCCCATTCTGTCAGTTGTCTTTTGGTTTTGTTAACTGTTTCTTTTGCTGTGCAAAAGCTTTTGATCTTGATGAAATCCCAATAGTTCATTTTTGCCCTTGCTTCCATTGCCTTTGCCGATGTTCCTAGGAAGATGTTGCTGCAGCTGAGGTCGAAGAGGTTGCTGCCTGTGTTCTCTTCAAGGATTTCGATGGATTCCTTTCTCACATTGAGGTCCTTCATCCATTTGGAGTCTATTTTCGTGTGTGGTGTAAGGAAGTGGCCCAATTTCATTTTTCTGCATGTGGCTGTCCAATTTTCCCAGCACTGTTTATTGAAGAGGCTGTCTTTTTTCCATTGGACATTCTTTCCTGCTTTGTCGAAGATTAGTTGACCACAGAGTTGAGGGTCTATTTCTGGGCTCTCTAATCTGTTCCATTGATCTATGTGTCTGTTTTTGTGCCAGTACCATACTGTCTTGATGATGACAGCTTTGTAATAGAGCTTGAAGTCCGGAATTGTGATGCCACCAACTTTGGCTTTCTTTTTCAATATTCCTGTGGCTATTCGAGGTCTTTTCTGGTTCCATATAAATTTTAGGATTATTTGTTCCATTTCTTTGAAAAAAATGGATGGTGTTTTGATAGGGATTGCATTAAATGTGTAGATTGCTTTAGGTAGCATAGACATTTTCACAATATTTATTCTTCCAATCCAGGAGCATGGAACATTTTTCCATTTCTTTGTGTCTTCCTCAATTTCTTTCATGAGTACTTTATAGTTTTATGCGTATAGATTCTTAGCCTCTTTGGTTAGGTTTATTCCTAGGTATCTTATAGTTTTGGGTGCAATTGTAAATGGGATTGACTCCTTCATTTCTCTTTCTTCTGTCTTGTTGTTGGTGTACATAAATGCAACTGATTTCTGTGCATTGATTTTATATCCTGACACTTTTCTGAATTCCTGTACAAGTTCTAGCAGTTTTGGAGTGGAGTCTTTTGGGTTTTCCACATATAGTATCATATCATCTGCGAAGAGTGATAGTTTGACTTCTTCTTTGCCAATTTGGATGCCTTTAATTTCTTTTTGTTGTCTGATTGCTGAGGCTAGGACTTCTAGTACTATGTTGAATAGCAGTGGTGATAATGGACATCCTGGCCCTGTTCCTGACCTTAGCAGAAAAGCTTTCAGTTTTTCTCCATTGAGGATGATATTTGCGGTGGGTTTTTCATAGATGGCTTTGATAATATTGAGGTATGTGCCCTCTATCCCTACACTTTGAAGAGTTTTTTTTTTAAAGATTTATTTATTTGACAGATAGAGATTACAAGTAGGCATAGGGGCAGGCAGAGAGAGAGAGAGGAGGAAGCAGGCTCCCAGCCAAGCAGAGAGCCCGATGCGGGGCTCGATCCCAGGACCCTGGGATCATGACCTGAGCTGAAGGCAGATGCTTTAACCCGCTGAGCCACCCAGGCGCCCCACTTTGAAGAGTTTTGATCAGGAAGGGATGCTGTACTTTGTCAAATGCTTTATGAGCATCTATTGAGAGTATCATATGGTTCTTGTTCTTTCTTTTATTAATGTGTTGTATCACATTGATTGATTTGCGGATGTTGAACCAACCCTACAGCCGTGGAATAAATCCCAGTTGATCGTGGTGAATAATCCTTTTAATGTACTGTTGAATCCTATTGGCTAGTATTTTGGCGAGAATTTTTGCATCTGTGTTCATCAAGGATATTGGTCTGTCGTTCTCTTTTTTGGTGGGATCCTTGTCTGGTTTTGGGATCAAGGTGATGCTGGCCTCATAAAATGAGTTTGGAAGTTTTCCTTCCATTTCTATTTTTGGGAACAGTTTCAGGAGAATAGGAATTAGTTCTTTAAATGTTTGGTAATATTCCCCTGGGAAGCCGTCAGGCCCTGGGCTTTTGTTTGTTTGGAGATTTTGGATGACTGTTTCAATCTCCTTACTGGTTATGCGCCTGTTCAGGTTTTCTATTTCTTCCTGGTTCAGTTGTGGTAGTTTATATGTCTCTAGGAATGCATCCATTTATTCCAGATTGACAAATTTGTTGGCATAGATTTGCTCATAGTATGTTCTTATAATTGTCTGTATTTCTTTGGTGTTAGTTGTGAGTTCTCCTCTTCCATTCATGACTTTATTTATTTGGGTCCTTTCTCTTTTCTTTTTGATGAGTCTGGCCAGGGGTTTATCAATCTTATCGATTCTTTCAAAGAACCAGCTCCTAGTTTCATTGATTTTTTCTATTGGTTTTTTTTTGTTGTTGTTTCTATTTCATTGATTTCTGCTCTGATCTTTACGATTTCTCTTCTCCTGCTGGGTTTAGGGTTTCTTTCTTGTTCTTTCTCCAGCTCCTTTATGTGTAGGGTTAGGTTGTGTACTTGAGACCTTTCTAGTTTCTTGAGAAAGGCTTGTACCACTATATATTTTCCTCTCAGGATTGCCTTTGCTGTGTCCCACAGATTTTGAACTGTTGTGTTTTCATTATCATTTGTTTCCATGAATTTTTTCAATTCTTCTTTAATTTCCTGGTTGACCTATTCATTCTTTAGAAGGATGCTGTTTCGTCTCCATGTATTTGGGTTATTTCCAGCTTTCCTCTTGTGATTGAATTCTAGCTTCAGAGCATTGTGGTCTGAAAATATGCAGGGAATGATCCTAATCTTTTGATACCGGTTGAGACCTGATTTGTGACCCAGGATGTGATCTATTCTGGAGAAGGTTCCATGTGCACTAGAGAAGAATGTGTATTCTGTTGCTTTGGGATGAAATGTTCTGAATATATGTGTGATGTCCATCTGGTCCAGTGTGTCATATAAGGCCTTTATTTCCTTGTTGATCTTTTGCTTGGATGATCTGTCCATTTCAGTGAGGGGAGTGTTAAAGTCCCCTACTATTATTGTATTATTATTGATGTGTTCCTTTGATTTTTATTTTTTTTGAATTTTCTTATTTTTGTTTTATTTTTTTTTCCATTTTATTTATTTTTTCAGCGTAACAGTATTCATTCTTTTTGCACAACACCCAGTGCTCCATGCAAAACGTGCCCTCCCCATTACCCACCACCTGTTCCCCCAACCTCCCACCCCTGACCCTTCAAAACCCTCAGGTTGTTTTTCAGAGTCCATATTCTCTTATGGTTCGCCTCCCCTCCCCAATGTCCATAGCCCGCTCCCCCTCTCCCAATCCCACCTCCCCCCAGCAACCCCCAGTTTGTTTTGTGAGATTAAGAGTCATTTATGGTTTGTCTCCCTCCCAATCCCATCTTGTTTCATTTATTCTTCTCCTATCCCCCTACCCCCCCATGTTGCTTCTCCATGTCCTCATATCAGGGAGATCATATGATAGTTGTCTTTCTCCGATTGACTTATTTCACTAAGCATGATACGCTCTAGTTCCATCCACGTCGTCGCAAATGGCAAGATTTCATTTCTTTTGATGGCTGCATAGTATTCCATTGTGTATATATACCACATCTTCTTTATCCATTCATCTGTTGATGGACATCTAGGTTCTTTCCATAGTCTGGCTATTGTAGACATTGCTGCTATAAACATTCGGGTACACGTGCCCCTTCGGATCACTATGTTTGTATCTTTAGGGTAAATACCCAGTAGTGCAATTGCTGGGTCATAGGGTAGTTCTATTTTCAACATTTTGAGGAACCTCCATGCTGTTTTCCAGAGTGGTTGCACCAGCTTGCATTCCCACCAACAGTGGAGGAGGGTTCCCCTTTCTCCACATCCTCTCCAGCATCTGTCATTTCCTGACTTGTTAATTTTAGCCATTCTGACTGGTGTGAGGTGATATCTCATTGTGGTTTTGATTTGTATTTCCCTGATGCCGAGTGACGTGGAGCACTTTTTCATGTGTCTGTTGGCCATCTGGATGTCTTCTTTGCAGAAATGTCTGTTCATGTCCTCTGCCCATTTCTTGATTGGATTGTTTGTTCTTTGGGTGTTGAGTTTGCTAAGTTCCTTATAGATTTTGGATACTAGCCCTTTATCTGATATGTCGTTTGCAAATATCTTCTCCCATTCTGTCAGCTGTCTTTTGGTTTTGTTAACTGTTTCCTTTGCTGTGCAAAAGCTTTTGATCTTGATGAAATCCCAATAGTTCATTTTTGCCCTACTTCCCTTGCCTTTGCCGTTGTTCCTAGGAAGATGTTGCTGCGGCTGAGGTCGAAGAGGTTGCTGCCTGCATTCTCCTCAAGGATTTTGATGGATTCCTTTCTCACATTGAGGTCCTTCATCCATTTGGAGTCTATTTTCGTGTGTGGTGTAAGGAAGTGGTCCAATTTCATTTTTCTGCATGTGGCTGTCCAATTTTCCCAGCACCATTTATTGAAGAGGCTGTCTTTTTTCCATTGGACATTCTTTCCTGCTTTGTCGAAGATTAGTTGGCCATAGAGTTGAGGGTCTATTTCTGGGCTCTCTATTCTGTTCCACTGATCTATGTGTCTGTTTTTGTGCCAGTACCATGCTGTCTTGATTTTGTTATTAATTGGTTTATATAGTTGGTGCTCCCACGTTAGGGGCATAGATATTTGAAATTGTTAGATCTTCTGGTTGGACAGACCCTTTGAGTAGGATATAGTGTCCTTCCTCATCTCTTATTACAGTCTTTGGCTTAAAATCTAATTGATCTGATATAAGGATTGCCACCCCAGCTTTCTTCTGATGCCCATTAGCATGGTAAATTGTTTTCCACCCCCTCACTTTAAATCTGGAGGTGTCTTCGCGTCTAAAATGAGTTTCTTGTAGGCAACATACTGATGGGTTTTGTTTTTTTATCCATTCTGATACCCTGTGTCTTTTGATTGGGGCATTTAGCCCATTAACATTCAGGGTAACTATTGAGAGATATGAATTTAGTGCCATTATTAGCCTGTAAGGTGACTGTTACTGTATATTGTCTCTGTACCTTTCTGATCTACTACTTTTAGGCTCTCTCTTTGCTTAGAGGACCCCTTTCAATATTTCCTGTAGAGCTGGTTTGGTGTTTGCAAATTCTTTCAGTTTTTGTTTGTCCTGGAAGCTTTTGATCTCTCCTTCTATTTTCAATGATAGCCTAGCTGGATAGAATATTCTTGGCTGCATGTTTTTCTCGTTTAGTGCTCTGAATATATCATGCCAGCTCTTTCTGGCCTGCCACGTCTCTGTGGATAAGTCTGCTGCCAATCTAATATTTTTACCAATGTATGTTACAGACTTCTTTTCTCAGGCTGCTTTCAGGATTTTCTCTTTGTCACTAAGACTTGTAAATTTTACTATTAGGTGACGGGGTGTGGACCTATTCTTGTTGACTTTGAGGGGGGTTCTCTGCATCTCCTGGATTTTGATGCTTGTTCCCTTTGCCATATTAGGGAAATTCTCTCCAATAATTGTCTCCACTAGACCTTCTGCTCCCCTCTCTGTTTCTTCTTCTTCTGGAATCCCAATTATTCTAATGTTGTTTCATCTTATGGTGTCACTTATCTCTCGAATTCTCCCCTCGTGGTCCAATAGCTGTTTGTCCCTCTTTTTCTCGGCTTATTTATTCTCTGTCATTTGGTCTTCTATATCACTAATTCTTTCTTCTGCCTCATTGATCCTAGCAGTGAGAGCCTCCATTTTGATTGCACCTCATTAATAACTTTTTTGATTTCAACTTGGTTAGATTTTAGTTCTTTAATTTCTCCAGAAAGGGCTTTAATATCTCCAGAGAGGGTTTCTCTAATATCTTTCATGCCTTTTTCGAGCCCGGCTAGAATGTTCAGAATCATCATTCTGAACTCTTGATCTGACATATTACCAATGTCTGTGTTGATTAGGTCCCTAGCCTTCGGTACTGTCTCTTGTTCTTTTGTTTGTGGTTATTTTTACTGCCTTGTCATTTTGTCCAGGTAAGAGGATATGAAGGATTCAATAAAATACTAAAAGGGTGGCAAAGACCCCAGAAAAATGCACAGTAACCAAATCAGAAGAGACCCCAAATTGTGGGGGGGAGAAAGGGGATAAAAAGAGGTTCAGAAAAAAAAAAGAAAAAAATTAAAAAAATAAAACAAATAAAGAAAAAATGTAATAAAGAAAGAAAAAATATATATTTAGATAAACTAGTCAAAAAACGTTAAAAAAGAAAAGGGTAAAAGTTTTAAAAAATTTAGCAGAAGAAGAAAAAAGAAAAAATGAAAAAAAAATTGAAAAAAGATAAAAAAATTGAATTAGCTGTAAGACTAAAGAATCATGGGGAGAAAGCCATGAGATCCGTGCTTTGCTTTCTCGTCCTCTGGAATTGCACTGCTGTCTTAGGATTTGAACCTGCTTTCCTTGATAGATGAACTTCGTCCTGGCTGGATATTTTGTTGATCTTCTGGGGGAGGGGCCTGTTGTAGTGACTCTCAAGTGTCTTTTCTCAAGGTTGGATTGTACCTCCCTTACCGTGGGCCGGACTAAGTAATCGGCTCGGGTTCGCTTTTGGGAGCTTCTGTTCCCTAAACGCTTTTCGTAGAGTTCCTGAAGACGGGAATGAAAATGGCGGCCTCCTAGTCTCCGGCCGGGAGGAGCCGAGAGCCTGGGGCCCCACTCCTCAGTGCGCCCCCAGAGGACAGCACCCAATCACTCCCGTATCCCCAGCCACTAGCCACGCTCTGAGCTCACCCAGCCCGCGACCAGTTCAAGTAACGCCGAGCTGAGAGTTCAGTCCTCGGCTCTGTCTCTGTAGCCGGCTTCTCTGTTCTAATACCTGCGAGCTCTGTGACACTCTGACACCCCCGATCCTTCTGTGACCCTGCGGGACCTGGGGCCACGCTGACCCCGCGTGGGCTTCATCCTGGTTTAGCCTCTGGAGCAATGTCCCTCAGTGGAACAGACTTTTAAAAGTCCTGATTTTGTGCTCCGTTCCTTCGCCGCTTGCCGGGAGCCGGCCCCTCCCCCCGCGGTCTATCTTCCCGTCCTTTTAGATTCACTTCTCCGCCAGTCCTACCTTTCAGAAAGTGGTTGATTTTCTGTTTCTAGAGTTGCTGTTCTTCTTCTCTTCGATCTCCCGTTGGATGTGTAGGTGTTTGCAATGTTTAGATAAGCTATCGAGCTGATCTCCTGCTACCTGATGTAGTCTCAGGCTGCTACTTCTCCGCCATCTTGACTCCTCTCCCTCACACTACATAATTCTTTTTTTTTAATTTATTTTTATTTGTTTATTTACAGCATAACAGTGTTCATTGTTTTGGCATCACACCCAGTGCTCCATGCAGTACGTGCCCTCCCTATTACCCACCACCTGGTTCCTCAACCTCCTACCCCCACCCCCCTGCCGCCCCTTCATAACCCTCTGGTTGTTTTTCAGAGTCCATAGTCTCTCATGGTTCATCTCCCCTTCCAGTTTCCCTCAACTCCCTCTCCTCTCCATCTCCCCATGTCCTCCGTGTTCTTTGTTATGCTCCACAAATAAGTGAGACCATATGATACTTGACTCTCTCTGCTTGACTTATTTCGCTCAGCATAATCTCTTCCAGTCCCGTCCATGTTGCTACAAAAGTTGAGTATTCGTCCTTTCTGATGGAGGCATAATACTCCATTGTGTATATGGACCACATCTTCCTTATCCATTCATCCATTGAAGGGCATCTTGATTCTTTCCACAGTTCGGCGACCGTAGCCATTGCTGCAATAAACATTGGGGTACAAATGGCCCTTCTTTTTACTACATCTGTATCTTTGGGGTAAATACCCAGCAGTGCAATTGCAGGGTCATAGGGAAGCTCTATTTTTAATTTCTTCAGGAATCTCCACACTGTTCTCCAAAGTGGCTGCACTAACTTGCATTCCCACCAACAGTGTAAGAGGGTTCCCCTTTCTCCACATCCTCTCCAACACACGTTGTTTCCTGTCTTGCTAATTTTGGCCATTCTAACTGGTGTCAGGTTGTATCTCAATGTTGTTTAATTTGAATCTCCCTGATGGCTAGTGATGATGAACATTTTTTCATGTGTCTGATAGCCATTTGTATGTCTTCATTGGAGAAGTGTCTGTTCATATCTTCTGCCCATTTTTTGATATGATTATCTGTTTTGTGTGTGTTGAGTTTGAGAAGTTCTTTATAGATCCTGGATATCAACCTTTTGTCTGTACTGTCATTTGCAAATATCTTCTCCCATTCCGTGGGTTGCCTCTTTGTTTTGTTGACTGTTTCCTTTGCTGTGCAGAAGCTTTTGATCTTGATGAAGTCCCAAAAGTTCATTTTCGCTTTTGTTTCCTTGGCCTTTGGAGACATATCTTGAATGAAGTTGCTGTGGCTGATATCGAAGAGGTTACTGCCTATGTTCTCCTCTAGGATTCTGATAGATTCCTGTCTCACGTTGAGGTCTTTTATCCATTTCGAGTTTATCTTTGTGTACGGTGTAAGAGAATGGTCGAGTTTCATTCTTCTACATATCGCTGTCCAGTTTTCCCGGCACCATTTATTGAAGAGACTGTCTTTTTTCCATTGAATATTTTTTCCTGTTTTGTCGAAGATTATTTGACCATAGAGTTGAGGGTCCATATCTGGGCTCTCCACTCTGTTCCACTGCTCTATGTGTCTGTTTTTATGCCAGTACCACGCTGTCTTGGTGATCACAGCTTTGTAGTAAAGCTTGAAATCGGGTAACGTGATGCGCCAGTTTTGTTTTTGTTTTTCAACATTTCCTTAGCAATTCGGGGTCTCTTCTGGCTCCATACAAATTTTAGGATTATTTGCTCCAGCTCTTTGAAAAATATCGGTGGAATTTTGATCGGAATGGCATTAAAAGTATAGATTGCTCTAGGCAGTATAGACATTTTAACAATGTTTATTCTTCCAATCCAAGAGCATGGAACGGTCTTCCATCTTTTTGTGTCTTCTTCAATTTCTTTCATGAGTGTTCTGTAGTTCCTCGAGTACAGATCCTTTACTTCTTTGGTTAGGTTTATGCCCAGGTATCTTAGGGTTCTTGGTGCTATAGTAAATGGAATCGATTCTCTAATTTCCCTTTCTGTATTTTCATTGTTGGTGTATAAGAAAGCCACTGATTTCTGTACATTGACTTTGTATCCTGCCACGTTACTGAATTGCTGTATGAGTTCTAGTAGTTTGGGGGTGGAGTCTTTGGGGTTTTCCATATAAAGAATCATGTCATCTGCGAAGAGAGAGAGTTTGACTTCTTCCTTGCCAATTTGGATACCTTTGATTTTTCTTTGTTGTCTGATTGCCGTTGCTAGAACTTCTAATACTATGTTGAACAAGAGTGGTGAGAGTGGGCATCCTTGTCGTGTTCCTGATCTCAACGGGAAGGCTGCAAGCTTTTTCCCATTGAGGATGATATTTGCTGTGGGTCTTTCATAGATAGATTTTATGAAGTTCAGGAATGTTCCCTCTATCCCTATACTTTGAAGCGTTTTCATCAGGAACGGATGCTGGATTTGTTCGAATGCTTTTTCTGCATCCATTGAGAGGACCATGTGGTTCTTCTCTCTTCTCTTATTGATGTGTTCTATCACACTGATTGATTTGCGAATGTTGAACCAACCTTGCAACCCAGGGATGAATCCCACCTGTTCACGGTGGATAATCTTTTGAATGTGCTGCTGGATCCTGTTTGCTAGGATCTTGTTGAGAATCTTTGCATCCATATTCATCAGTGATATTGGTCTGAAATTCTCCTTTTTCGTGGGGTCTTTGCCTGGTTTGGGGATCAGGGTAATGCTGGCTTCATAACAAGAGTCTGGAAGTTTTCCTCCTGCTTCAATTTTTTGGAACAGCTTCAGGAGAATTGGTGTTATTTCTTCTTTGAAAGTTTGGTAGAATTCCCCACGGAATCCGTTTGGTCCTGGGCTCTTATTTTTTGGGAGATCACTGCTTCAATCTCATTACTAGATATTGGTCTATTCAGGTTGTCAATTTATTCCTGGTTCAATTTTGGGAGTTTGTAGCTTTCCAGGAATGCATCCATTTTATCTACGTTGCTTAGCTTATTGGCATATAACTGTTGGTAATAATTTCTGATGATTTTTTCTATTTCCTTGGTGTTAGTTGTGATCTCTCCCTTTTCATTCATAATTTTATCAATTTAGGCTTTCTCTCTTTTCTTTTGGATTAGTATGGCCAATGGTTTATCGATCTTATTGCTTCTTTCAAAAAACCAGCTTCTAGTTTCATTGATACGTTCTACTGTATCTCTCGTTTCTACCTCATTGATCTCTGCTCTAATCTTGATTATTTCCCTTCTTGCATGTGGAGTTGGTTTGATTTGTTGTTGATTCTCCAGTTCTTTAAGGTGTAGAGACAGCTGGTGTAGTCTGGATTTTTCAATGTTTTTGAGGGAGGCTTGGATGGCTATGTATTTCCCCCTTAGAACCGCCTTTGCTGTATCCCATAGGTTTTGGACCGAGATGTCTTCATGCTCATTGGTTTCCATGAATTGTTTAAGTTCGTCTTTGATCTCCTGGTTGATCCAAGCATTCTGAAGCAAGGTGGTCTTTAGCTTCCAGGTGTTTGAGTTCCTTCTGAACTTTTCCTTGTGATTGAGTTCCAGTTTCAAAGCTTTGTGATCTGAGAATATGCAGGGAATAATGTCAGTCTTTTGGTATCGGTTGAGTCCTGCTTTGTGACCCAGTATGTGGTCTATTCTGGAGAAGGTTCCATGTGCACTTGAGAAGAATGAGTATTCTGTTGTTTTAGGGTGGAATGTTCTGTATATGTCTATGAGGTCCATCTGGTCCAATGTTTCATTCAATGCTCTTATTTCTTTATTAATTTTCTGCTTCGATGATCTGTCTATTTTTGAGAGAGGCATATTAAGATCTCCTACTACTATTGTATTCATATCAATATGACTCTTTATCTTGATTAATAGTTTTCTTATGTAAATGAGTGCTCCCATATTGGGGGCATAGATATTCACAATTGTTAGATCATCTTGGCGGATAGTCCCTTTAAGAATTATGTAGTGTCCTTCTGTATCTCTGACTACAGTCTTTAGCTTAAAATCTAATTTATCTGATATGAGAATTGCTACCCTGGCCTTCTTTTGAGGCCCATTGGCATGAAAGATGCTTCTCCATCCCTTCACTTTCAGTCTGGGTGTATCCTTAGGTTCAAAATGGGTCTCTTGTAGACAACATATGGATGGGTCCTGTGGTTTTATCCAATCTGCAACCCTGTGTCGTTTTATGGGCGCATTTAGGCTGTTCACATTGAGAGTGATTATTGAGAGATAGGTTTTTATTGACATCATGTTGCCTTTGAAGTCTTTCTGTCTGTAGATTGTTTCTATATTTCTGTTCAATGATATTCTTAGGATTTTTTCTCTTTTATACGACCCCCCCTTAATATTTCCTGCAGTGTCGGCTTGGTGGTTGCATAGTCTTTGAAGCCTTGCCAGTCTTGGAAACTCTTTATCTCTCCATCCATTTTAAATGTCAGTCTTGCTGGATAGAGTATTCTTGGTTGCATGTTCTTCTCATTTAGTACTCTGAATATATTTTGCCAGCCCTTCCTGGATTTCCAGGTCTCTGTGGAAAGGTCTGACGTTATTCTAATGGGCTTTCCTCTGTATGTAAGAAGCTTCTTTGTCCTAGCTGCTTTTAAGAGGGTCTCTCTTGAAACATAATTCCCCATTCTAACTATAAGGTGCTGTGAGGACTTTTGAGAATCTAAAATCTTGGGAGGAAATCTTTCTGCCTCTAGTACATGAACGTTGTTTCCATTCGTGAGATTGGGAAAATTTTCATAGACAACTTCTTCCACTATATCTTCTAGACTTCTTTCTTTTTCTTCCCCTTCAGGGATGCCAATAATTCTGACGTTGGAACGTTTCATGGCATCGTTGATTTCCCTGATTCTGTTTTCGTGGCTTCTGAGCTGTTTGTTCCAGGCTTCCTCCTGATCCTTTCTGTCTATCTGTTTGTCCTCCAGATCACTAATTCTATCTTCTGTCTCAGTTACCCTAGCTTTTAGAGAATTTAGATAGGATTGGAACTCATTGAGAGCATTTTGAACATCATCCCTGGTGGCTTTCAGTTCTGCCCTAATCAATTCTGTTTGGTCATCCATGGCTTTCTCCACCTAGCTATTGCCTGGATAATTGTTAGTTTGAATTCTTTTTCTGACATATTGTCTATGTCGATAGCCATTAGCTCTGTTGAAGAAGGCCCATCCTCTGAATTTTTCTTCTGTTGGGTCTTCCTCCTCCTAGTCATTTTGGTAAGAGATGACTAAACAGATGCAGCTGGACTTATCGATTGTGGTGCAGTCAATGTGCACCCTGGAACGCTTCTGTGTAATCAGGATTCCCCACCCAAATGAGAGAAAAAAGAAAAGAAAAAGAAATAGAGAAGAAGAAAGAAAAAAAAGGGGAAAGAAAAAAGGAAAAAAAGAGAGAGATAGATAGGAAAAAAAGGGAAGATAAAAGAGAAGGCTCAGCCCAAATGGGCCACAAGGTAAGATTTGTGGAGTATGCAAACAAAAACAGACAAACAAAAAGAGTGATAAAAGTACATGACAAGGGAAAAAATATGTATATATAAGCAAAAAAAAAAAAAAGGGAAGAACCTCATCAGAAAGAACCCCAAGTATAAGATTTATATATTATCAGGACAAACACAAATTCACAGAAACACTGACAGAAGGAAGAATTGGGAGAATGGTTATAGATTCTCAGTGTGGGTGAGGAAGGTTATTTTGATTCTTCCTGAATGTATCTTGATGTTTTTGTTAAGGGACTCAACTTTCCTAAGTTACAGGGGAATTAGAAACTGGTTTGCCTATAGGGGTAGCATTGATTGGGGAAAGGGGATTACCTCGAAGTTTAACTCTATATTTATGTAGAAAATAAAAATTAAAAGAAGAATAAACTGGACTAAACAAAGTTAAAATTAAAAAAGAATTAAAAAAATAGAAAAGCAAAAGAAAAACACAGGTGTATGTATCAAAAAGTTCAGGTTAGAAGGTTATTAAAGAATTTGATGTACTGGACATCTCAGTGTGATGGTAAATAGGTTAAAGAATTATCTGTATGTATAAAAAAAAAGAACCAGAATATTGGTAAAGAGTTCAAAATAAAAGTTGTATTTATGAAGTAGTGGTGGTTGTTCTCTTGTAGTCTTTTTTTTTTTTCTTCCTTCCTGGTTGGTTTTCTGGGGGAGGGGCCTGCCACGTGGGTTTTCAGACAATGATGTTCCCTGAGTTAAGTCCTCCCGCTCCCCTCAATGGGGTGAGCTCTTTTTTTTTCAGGAAACTGTTTTTTTTTTCAGCCTTTTGTTCTCTGGGGGTTTTTATGTTCTTTCATCTGCTTTCTCTCGCCTTGACAGCTTTTTTTTTTCCCATTTTATTTATTTTTTCAGCGTAACAGCATTCATTGTTTTTGCACAACACCCAGTGCTCCATGCAAAACGTTCCCTCCCCATTACCCACCACCTGTTCCCCCAACCTCCCACCCCTGACCCTTCAAAACCCTCAGGTTGTTTTTCAGAGTCCATAGTCTCTTATGGTTCGCCTCCGGTTTTTGGAGGTTTAGAGGAGAGCAAACAGCACCCCAACCTCCCTCTCAGAGAGAAGCCTCAGACTGTTTTGCAAAAGCTGCTGGCAGAGTTGGTTCTGAGTCACTGTCCCTGGGGATGCAGGAGCTCCTCGTTGTACCCAAAACCAGGGCAGCGGTGGCTGTCTAGGCAGGTCCAGACCACCAGAGAGGTTCTGAGCAGAGATCGCACACTGAGATTTTCCCGCTGCCCCGGGCTGGGAATGTCTGGTTTTTCCGGCTGCCAGCGCTCCAGGCTAGCGCCTATGAGCACCTATCCCAAAGGAGGGTGTGGGACATGCGCGTTTCAGGATTGCCGTCTGGCCAGGCTCCCAGCCCCTCATGGGAGCCAGACCCCACTCGTTCTCGGGCGCGCTGGCATTCAGGTGCACTGGAGGCTCAGGGATGGAGACCTGATTTCTCAGCCGCACTCTCTCTGGCTCCACACCAGGGGAGGTTGTCCTGGGTCTGGGGACTTAGTTCCCTGACCCTAACCGCCCAGGTTCCCACTATTACCCCCCGCGATCCTTTGCTCTTTGTTTTTTGAGTGCTTTCAACCGGACTCCAAGTTAATGCTGGTCCCCAGACGCAGAGCACTCTCGTGTTGGGGTGTTACTTTCCAATCGGTCACGTCTGGTGGCTCCCTCCCCCTTTTGTTTATCTTCCGATATCAGTCAGATGCTCCCAGTCTGTTTTACCTGCCACTGGCATCTTCTGCTCCAGTAGAGATCCAGACGTCTATAATTCTGATCTCAGGCTGATTTCATGGGTGGTCGGAGTTCTTTGGTAGGTAATCAGCTCACTTTAGGGTACAGGTTGAAATGGTGCCTCCTCCTACTTCCCCGCCATCTTGACTCCCCCCCTTTTTAATTTTTAAAATAATTTTTAACCTATTTACATCACAATGAGATGTTCAGTACAACAAATTCCATAATAATCTTTTAACTTGAACTTTTTTGATACATATACCTGTGTTTTCCTTTTGCTTTTCTATTTATTTTATTTTTAATATTCATATAGAGATAAGCTTCAAGGTAATCCCCTTTCCCCTCAAAATGCTACCCCTATATATAAACCAGTTTTAATCTCAACTAGAGAAAGTTGAGCCCTTTAACAAAGATATCAAGATACATCCAGGAAGAATCAAAATAACCTTCCTCAACCACACTGAGAATTTATAACCACCCTCCCATCTTTTTCTTCTGTCAGTGTTTCTGTGTATTTGTTTTTGGTCTGGTAGTATATAAATCTTATACTTGGGGTTGGTTTTGGCTGCGTTCTTTTTTTTTTTTCTTGTCGTTTACTTTTGTTGTTGTTTTTGTTTCTCTGTTTTTGTTTGTATACTTTATACATCTTACCTTTAGGGCCCATTCAGGCTGGGTCTTCTCTTTTCTCTTTTCTTTTTTTCCCCTGTCTCTTTCTCTTTCTCTTTTTTTTCTTTTTTCTTTCTTTTTGGTGGGGACTCCCAATGGCTCAGAAGCATTTCAGAGTCACTTTGCCTGCACCATCGTTGATACATTCAGCTACACATCCCTTCGGCCATCTCTCATAAAAATGGCTAAAAGGAGGAATGCCCAACAGAGGGAAAACTCAGAGACTGTGCCCTCTCTATCAGAGCTATTGGATATGGACATAAACAGTATGTTGAAAAGGGAATTCAGGCTAACAATTATCCAGGCAATGGTTAGGTGGAGAAAGCCTTTAATGACAAAATGGAATTGATTAGAGCAGAAGTGAAAGCCACCAACGAAGATGTTAACAATGCTCTCAATGAGTTCCAACATAATTTAAATTCTCTAAAAGCTAGGGTAGCTGAGGCAGAAGATAGAATTAGTGATCTAGAGGACAAACTGATAGAGAAAAAGGATCAGGAGGAAGCCTGGAACAAACAGCTTAGGAGCCATGAAAACAGAATTAGGGAAATAAATGATGCATGAAATGTTCCATCGTCAGAATTATTGGAATCCCTGAGGGGGAGGAGAAAGAAAGAAGACTAGAGGATATAGTTGAACAAAAACTCCATGAAAATTTTCCCAGTCTGGTGAATGGAACCAGCGTTCATGTCCTAGTGGCAGAACGGTCTCCCCCCAAGATCATAGAATCTAGAAAGACCCCAAGACACCTGATTGTGAAAATGATGAATCACAATTTTAGACAGGAGCTCTTAAAAACAGCTAGGGGGAAGAGATTCCTTATGTACAGAGGAAAGCCCATCAGAATAAATTCAGACCTGTCCACAGAAACCTGGCAAGCCACAAAAGGGCTGGCAAGATGTATTCAGGGCATTAATGAGAGGAACATGCAGCCAAGAATACTTTATCCAGCAAGCCTGACATTCAAAATGGATGGAGAGAGAATGAGCTTCCAAGGCCGGCAAGGTTTACAAGAGTATGTGACCAACAAGGCGGCACTACAAGAAATATTAAGGGGGTTCTATAAAAGAGGAAAAAAACCAAGAATACCATTGAACAGAAATATATGGAGACAATCTATAGAAACAAAGACTTCACATGCAACACGATATCATAAAAACCTATCTCTCAATAATCACTCTCAATGTGAATGACTTAAATGCACCCATAAAATGGCACAGGGCTGAAGATTGGATAAAATGACAGGACCTGTCCATATGTTGTGTATAAGAGACCCATTTTAAACCTGAGGATACATCCATACTGAAAGTGAAGGGATGTAGAAGCATCTTTCATGCCAATGGGCCTCAAAAGAAGGCTGGGGTAGCAATTCTCATATCAGATAAATTAGATTTTAAAGACTGTATCAGAGATACAGAAGGACACTACATCATTCTAAAAGGGTCTATCCTCCAGGAAGATATAACAATTGTAAATATTTATGCCCTCAATATGGGAGCAGCCAATTATATGAGAAAACTGTTAAGATAAAGAGTCATAGTGACATGAATTACATCAATAGTCAGAGATCTTAACATGCCACTCTCGGTAATAGACAGTTCATCCAAGCAGAAAATAAATAAAGAAACAAGAGCATTGAATGCCACATTGGACCTGATGGACCTCATAGATATATACAGAACATTCCATCCTAAAACAACAGAATAGAGTCTCAGTGGGTTAAAGCCTCTGCCTTCGGCTCAGGTCATGGTCCCATAGTCCTGGGATTGAGCCCCACGTTGGGAATCTCTGCTCAGCGGGGAACCTGCTTCCTCCTCTCTCTCTGCCTGCTTCTCTGTCTACTTGTCATCTCTGTCAAATAAGTAAATAAATAAAATCTTTAAAAAAAACAACCGAATACTCATTCTTCTTCAGTGCACATGGAACATTCTCCAGAATAGACCACATACTGGGTCACAAACCAGTGCTAAACAGACACCAAAAGATTGATATTATTCCCTGAATGTTCTCATATCACAATGCTTTGAAAGGCAGCTCAGGCATAAGAAAAAGTTTGGAAGGAATTCAAACACCCTGAAGCTAAGGAAAACCTTGCTTAAGAATGCTTGTATCAAAGCTGTAATCATCAAGTAAGTGTGGTACTGGCATAAAAACAGACATAGACCAGTGGAACAGAGTGGAGAGCCCAGATATGGACCCTCAACTCTATGGTCAAATAATCTTCAAAAAAAAAAAACCAGGAAAAAATATACAATGGAAAAGACACAGTCTCTTCAATAAATGGTGCTGGGAAAACTGGACAGCGATATGTAGAAGAATGAAACTCGACCATTCTCTTACACCGTACACAAAGATAAATTCGAAATGGATAAAGGACCTCAACATGAGACAGGAATCCATCAGAATCCTAGAGGAGAACATAGGCAGTAACTTCTTCGATATCGACCACAGCAACTTACTTTCAAAATATGTCTCCAAAGGCAAAGGAAACAAAACAAAAATGAACTTTTGGGACTTTATCAAGATCAAAAGATTCTGCACAGCAAAGGAAACAGTCAACAAAACCAAAAGGCAACCCACCGAATGGGAGAAGATATTTGCAAATGACAGTACAGACAAATGGTTGATATCCAGGATTTATAAATAACTCCTCAAACTCAACACACACAAAACAGATAATCATATCAAAAAATGGGCAGAAGATATGAACAGACACTTCTCCAATGAAGACATACAAATGGCAATCAGACACATGAAAAAATGCTCATCATCACTAGCCATCAGGGAGATTCAAATTAAAACCACATTAGATACCACCTGACACCAGTTAGAATGGCCAAAATTAGCAAGACAGGAAACAACATGTGTTGGAGAGGTTGTGGAGAAAGGGGAACCCTCTTACACTGTTGGTGGGAATGCAAGTTGGTGCAGCCACTTTGGAGAACAGTGTGGAGATTCCTCAAGAAATTAAAAATAGAGCTTCCCTATGACCCTGCAAGTACACTACTGGGTATTTACCCCAAAGATACAGATGTAGTGAAAGAAGGGGCATCTGTACCCCAATGTTCACAGCAGCAATGGCCACAGTCGCCAAACTGTGGAAAGAACCAAGATGACCTTCAACGGATGAATGGATAAGGAAGATGTGGTCCATATACACGATGGAGTATTATGCTTCTATCAGAAAGGATGAATACCCAACTTTTCTCGCAACATGGACGGGACTGGAAGAGATTATGCTGAGTGAAATAAGTCAAGTGGAGAGAGTCAATTATCATGTGGTTTCACCTATTTGTGGAGCATAACAAAAAACATGGAGGACATGGGGAGATGGAGAGGAGAAGGGAGTTGAGAGAAATTCGAAGGGGAGATGAACCATGCGAGACTATGGACTCTGAAAAACAACCTGAGGGTTTTGAAGTGGCAGGGGGTGGGAGGTTGGGGAAGCAGGTGGTGGATAATAGAGAGGACATGTATTGCATGGAGCACTGGGTGTGGTGCAAAAACAATGAATACTGTTACGATGAAAATAACCAACCAAAAATAAAAGAATGCTTGTATCAACCAAGAAATGAAAGAAAAACTTAATCAATTCATGGAAACCAGTGAGAGTGAAAACACTTTGGTCCAAAACCTATAGGATACAGCAAAGGCATTCCTAAGGGGTTAATACATAGTCATCCAAGCCTCCCTCGAGAAAATTGAAAAATCCAGAATATACCAGCTCTCTTTACACCTTGAAGAAATGGAGAATCAACAACAAATTAAGCCAACTCCACACACAAGAAGGGAAGTAATCAAGATTAGAGCAGAGATCAATGAGATAGAAAGTAGAGATACAGTAGAATGCATCAATGAAACTAGAGGCTGGTTTTTTGATGAACCACTGGCCACACTAAGCCAAAAGAAAAGAGAGAAGACCCAAATTAATAGAATTATGAATGAAAGGGGAGAGATCACAACTAACACCAAGGAAATAGAAACAATCATCATAAATTATTATCAACATTATACACCAATAAGTTAAGCAACGTAGATGAAATGGATGCATTCCTGGAAAACTATAAACTTCCAAAACTGAATCAGGAAGAAACTGACACCTGAATAGGCAAATATCTAGTAACGAGATTGAAGCAGTGATCAAAAACCTCCCAAAATCCAAGAGCCCAGGACCAGACGGATTCTCTGGGGAATTCTACCAAACTTCCAAAAAAGTAATAATACCTATTCTCCTGAAGCTGTTTCAAACAATTGAAGTAGAAGGAAAACTTCTGGACTCCTTTTATGAAGCCAGCATTACTTTGATCCCCAAGCCAGGCAAAGGCCCCACCAAAAAGGAGAATTTCAGACCAATATCCCTGATCAATTTTTATGCTAAGATTCTCAACAAGCTCCTAGCTAATAGGATCCAACAGTACATTAAAAAGATTATCCATCATGACCAGGTGGGATTTATCCCTGGGATGCAAGGGTGGTTCAATATTTGCAAATCAATAAATGTGATAGAACAAATCAATAAGAGAAGAGAGAAGAACTATATGGCCCTCTGAACTGATGCAGAAAAAGCATTTGACAAAGTCCAGGATCTGTTCCTGATTAAAAACATTAAAAATGTTGAGGAAACATTCCTCAACTTCATCAAATCTCTCTATGAAAAACCAACAGTGAATATTATCCTCAATGAGAAAAAGCTTGCAACCTTCCCTTTCAGATCAGGAACATGACAAGGATGCCCACTCTCACCACTTTGTTCAACACAGTGTTAGAGGTCCTAGCAACAGCACTCAGAAAACAAAGAGAAATAAAAGGTATTCAAACTGGCAAAAAAAAAGTCAAACTCTCTCTCTTCGCAGATGACATGATACTCTATATGGAAAACCCAAAAGACTCCACCCCCAAACTACTAGAACTCATTCATCAATTCAGTAATGTGGCAGAATACAAAATCAATCTACAGAAATCAGTTGCTTTCTGTATGAAAATACAGAGAGGGAAATCAGAGAATCAATTCTATTTACTATAGCACCAAGAATCACAAGATACCTGGGCATAAACCTAATCAAAGAGGTAAAGGATCTGTACTCGAGGAACTATAGAACACATGAAAGAAATTGAAGAAGACAAAAAAAGATGGAAGACCATTCCATGCTCATGGATTAGAAGAATAAACATTGTTAAAATGTCTATACTGCCTAGAGCAATCTATACTTTTAATGCCATTCCGATCAAAATTCCACCGATATTTTTCAAAGAGCTGGAGCAAATAATCCTAAAATTTGTATGGAGCCAGAAGAGACCCCGAATTGCTAAGGAAATGTTGAAAAACAAAAACAAAACTGGCGGCATCACGTTACCTGATTTCAAGCTTTACTACAAAGCTGTGATCACCAAGACAGCGTGGTATGGGCATAAAAACAGACACATAGACCAGTGGAACAGAGTGGAGAGCCCAGATATGGACCCTCAACTCTATGGTGAAATAATCTTCAACAAAACAGGAAAAAATATTCAATGGAAAAAAGACAGTCTCTTCAATAAATGGTGCTGGGAAAACTGGACAGCGATATGTAGAATGAAACTCGACCATTCTCTTACACTGTACACAAAGATAAACTTGAAATGGATAAAAGACCTCAACATGAGACAGGAATCTATCAGAATCCTAGAGGAGAACATGGGCAGTAACCTCTTCAATATCAGCCACAGCAACTTCTTTCAAAATATGTCTCCAAAGGCCAAGGAAACAAAAGCAAAAATGAACTTTTGGGACTTCATCAAGATCAAAAGCTTCTGCACAGCAAAGGAAACAGTCAACAAAACAAAAAGACAACACACGGAATAGGAGAAGATATTTGCAAATGACAGTACAGACAAAAGGTTGATATCCAGGATCTATAAAGAACTTCTCAAACTCAACACACACAAAACAGATAATCATATCCAAAAATGGGCAGAAGATTTGAACAGACACTTCTCCAACGAAGACATACAAATGGCTATCAGACACATGAAAAAATGTTCATCATCACTAGCCATCAGGGAGATTCAAATTAAAACCACATTGAGATACCACCTGACACCAGTTAGAATGGCCAAAATTAGCAAGACAGGAAACAACGTGTGCTGGAGAGGATGTTGTTGTTGGGGAATGTGGACATCTTTGTGTCCTCCCTTGGCCTCACCAAAGCAAACATGTACCTCCAAGAAAGGAATATAAACTCATCTGAAACACCAATTCTTGTAAATGAGTGCTGAAGACACCTCCAGATCTCTTGATCTGAAGATCAGCAGAGTCTATGATTGTGCTCCCACAGGACTGTATATGTGTTTACATATGCTAAAAGCAGTTGCCTATGGATCTGGCTTCCAGTCAGCCTGAAGCTAAGCATTGACTGAAATTCTTCCCTTTGCAACACCACAAGTCTTGGCACATCCTCAACACTTAATACCTAGGAAGAATAAATGAAGCTACTGAGACAATCACAAAGGTTCAAGAGCCTATCAACTGTTAGGCAAGGTTGAATGATATTTCATCTCCTATACAAGGCCACTCCTTCACGTCTAGGAGAGGTACCTGTTTCACATAATACACAGAAACAAACACAGAGAGTCAAATAAAATAGAGACAGAGAAATGACTATGTCCCAAATGAGAGAACAAGACAAAGCCTCAGGGGGAAAATTAATAGATATAACTAATCTACTAATCTATAAGTAACAATTATAAAGATTCTCACTAAACTCAGGAGAAACTCATAGGGTGGACACTGTGAGAACTTCAACAGAGAGAAAGAAAATATAAGTAAGTACCAATCAGATGTCTGAGGAATACAACAGCTAAACTAAAAAGTACAGTAGAGAGGTTCAACAAAAGACTGGATGTAGTCAACTGTTTTGCAAGCTCAAAAACAAGGCAGCAGAATTCATCCAAACAGAAAAAGAAAAAGAAAATAGAACTTTAACAGTGTTTATTCTTCCAATACATGAGCATGGAATCGTCTTCCATCTTTCTGTGTCTTCTTCAATTTCTTTCATGAGTGTTCTGTAGTTCCTTGAGCACAGATCCTTTACCTCTTTGGTTAGGTTTATGCCCAGGTACCTTATGGTTCTTGGTGCTATAGTAAATGGAATCAATTCTCCAATCTCCCTTTCTGTATTTTCATTGTTAGTGTATAAGAAAGCAACAGATTTCTGTACATTGATTTTTGTATCCTGCCACGTTACTGAATTGCTGTATGAGTTCTAGTAGTTTGGGGGTGGAGTCTTTTGGGATTTCCATATAAAGTATCATGTCATCTGTGAAGAGAAAGAGTTTGACTTCTTTTCTGCCAGTTTGAATACCTTTATTTCTCTTTGTTGTCTGATTGCCGTTGCTAGGACTTCTAACACTATGTTGAACAAGAGTGGTAAGAGTGGGCATCCTTGTACATCATATGATAAGTACCACAAAGGATTGGTTACTTAAAAAGAAAGAAAAAAGAAAGAAAGGGAGAAAGAGAGAAAGAGAAAAGAGAACTTTAAAAAGTAAAGATAGCTTAAGAGATTTATGGGACAATATGGAGGTGGAATAATATTCCCATTATAAGTGTTTCAGAAGGAAATGAGAGAGAGAAAGGGGCAGAAAATTTATTTGAGGAAATAATGGCTGAACACTTCCCTGACCTGAAAAGAAAACAGACATTCAGGTCCAGGAAGAAGAGAGAGTTCCAAATAAGGTAAAGAGATCCACACCAAAATATTAGTTAAAATATCAAAAGTTAAAGAGAGTACCTTAAAAATGGCAAGAAAATCAGCTTGTTATATATAAGGGAAGCCCTCTGAGAAGATTCTCTGATTTTTCTGCAGAAACTTTCCAGGCCAGGAAAGAATGGCATAACATAGCCAAAGTGCTGAGAGGAACAAAGTTCCAAGGAAGAAAGCCTGGCCAAGCAGTCACTCAGAATTGAAGGGAAGATAAAGAGCTTTCCAGACAAGAAAAAGTGAAAGGAATTCATCATTCACTAAATTGGCCTTAGAGGAAATGTTAAAGATAATTTTTTAAAAGATTTTATTTATTTATTTGACAGAGATCACAAGTAGGCAGAGAGGCAGGCAGAGAGAGGAGAGGAATCAGGCTCCCCACCAAGCAGAGAGCCTGATGCGGGGCTCCATCCCAGGACCCTGGGATCATGACCTGAGCCAAAGGCATAGGCTTTAACCCACTGAGCCACCCAGGTACCCCTTAAGATAATTTTTTAAAATGGAACTAAAAGTCATTAACTAATATCAAGAAAACATGTGAAAGTAAAACCTCACTAGTAAAAGCAAACATACAGTAAAAGTACTGGATTAATGACTTATAAAGCTAGTATTTAGGCTAAAAGACAAGAGTAGTAAAATTAACTGGAACTACAATACATAGTTAAGGGATACACAAAATACAAAGACATAAAATATATCATCAATAAAAACTCCACATAACAAAATATAAAATATAAAAGACCTAAAAGAGAAATTGCTAAACAATAATAGTAGAGGACTTTAATAATACCATACTTATATCACAGACAGAAAATTTAGTAAATAAAACATTGGCCTTAAACAACATTTTAGACCAAATGGGCTTAATAAATATTTACAGAACATACCATACAAAAGTAGCAGAATACACATTCTTTATTTTTTGAACTAAAAAAACAAAACAAAACAAAAAACACTTGTATTTTTACAAGAAATTCTAGGTTCACAGCAAAATTGAGAAGAAACTACGGAGAATTTCTACATATTCCTCATCTCCACAAATGCACAACCTCCCCCACTATCAATATCTAGAATGACAGGATACATTTGTTATGACCAATGAACCAAGGTTAAGGTGTCATTAGTTTCCAAAGTTGATAGTTTACCTTAAGGTTCACTAATGATGTCATACATTATGTGGATCTTGATAAATGTATAGTCAGGTGTATCTACCATTATAGTATCATACGGGACATTTTCACCTTCAAAATCCCCTCTGTTCTGCCTATTCATTCCTTCCTCTCATCTAAACCCTGGCAAACACAGATACTTTAACTGCTTCACAGTTTTTCTTTTTACAGAATGTCATGGTGGAATCATACATAGAACTTTCATATTGTCTTCTTTACTTAATAATAAGTATTTAAGTTTCTTCCACATCTGTTCATGGCTTGATATCTATTTCTTTGTAGCACTGAATCTCATTTGATGTACTGAAGTTGTTGTTTTTTTTAAATCTATTCACCTACCTAAAGACACGTTATTTGATTCCAAACTTTTTGCAATTATGAATAAGCCTGCATTAACATCTATGTGCAAGTTTGTATGTTGACATGCTTTCAACTTATTCGTGTAAATACGAAGACTATAGTTGCTTGATAGTATGGTAAGAGTACGTTTAGTTTTGGAAGCATCCACCAAACTGTCTTCCAAAGTGGCGGTACCATTTCATTCCCACCATAAATGAATGAGAGATTCTGTTGTTCTATATCCTTTCCAGCATTTAGGATCAATTGTTTTGGATTTTGTCCATTCTCACAGGAACGTCGTGCCATCTCATTTCTAACTTACAATTTCTTGCTGTCAGAGGAAGTTGAATATCTTCCCATCTGTTTCCTTGCCAGCTATAAATCTTTCATCAGGTAATTGTTCAGGTCTTTTGTCCAATTTTTAATTGGGTTGTTCATGTTCTAGTGTTGCATTTTAAGAGCTCTTTGTATATCTTGGATAATGGTAATTTATCAGATGTGTCTTTTGTAAATATTTTCTTCCAGTCTGTGGCTCTTGTCATTGTCTTTTGCAGAGAAGAATTTCTTAATTTTATAAGATCCAGCTAGTCAATTGTTTCTTTCATGGATAATGTCTTTAATGTTGTATCTAAAAATCATTACCAGACCCCAGGCCAGGGATTTTCTCCTATACTATATTGTAGGAGTTACACACTTTTGGATTTTACATTTAAGTCTGTGATCCATGTTGAATCAATTTTCATGAATGGTGTATGGTCTGTGTCTTTTTTTTCCCCCATGTGAACGTCTAGTTGCAGCATTATTGGTTGAAAGGAACTTCATTGTTCTAGTATGTTGCCTTTGTTCCTTTGTCAAAGATCAGTTGACATACTTCTGTGGATCTGACTATGGGCTCTCTAATCCATGCCATTAATCTGTCTATTCTTTTACCAATAACCACACTATCTTGATTATTATAGTTTTATAGTAATTCTTGAAGAAGAGTATTACCTGTGCTTTGACTTTGTTATTCTCCTTCAATTTTATGTTGGCTATTCTTGATCTTCAGCCCTTTCAAGTATATTTAGAATCAGTTTGCTGATATCCATAAATTAACTTGATGAAATTTTGACTGGGATTGTGTTGAATCTATAGACCAATTTGTGATGAACTGTTATCTTGACCATATTGAATCTTTATCCATGAATATGGGGTCTCTCTCAATTTCCTTTGTTCAATGATACTTTCCATCAGGGTTTTGGGTTGTTCTTATGTAGATAAAAGTGGTATTTTTCAAAATGGTTCTTTTTTCTTTTCTCATCCTAGAGGCGTGAGGAACTTTTCCTCCACTGTTAACTATGAGGACCTGGTAGAGCTCCTGGAGGTAAAACACACAAATGTGTGGAAGCTCCCTATGACTGGGTCCCCTTGCAGTTGGTTTTTTTCCCCCCAATAGAGTTCTTATCAGAGTCATAACCACACTAAACCTTCAGGCAATACACTAACTACCATTTAGATTTCCCAACCCCAGGACTGGTTTCTGTGGAAGTTTGTGTTCTGGAAGGTTGTAATTCTCAGGATCTGCCTGTCTGTCTCTCATGTTTTAGGAGCAGGAGTTTGTCCATGAACTCGCTCTCTGAAAAATCTAAGGAGAGTTGCTTATTTTTCAGCTTTTTACTTGTTAGGATGGAGTGACAATTTCTAAGCTCCTTATTTTTTAGACCAAACCAGTTATGCTTTTATTTGAGAGAGGGAGAGATAGAAAGGGGAGGCAGAAAGAGAGGGAGAGGGAGAGTCTTAAGTAGGCTCCCCACTGAGCATGGACCCTGACATAGGGCTCCATCACAGGACCCTGAGATCACCACCAGAGCCAAAACCAAGACAGCTCTGCTTAGAGGCCCCCAATTATGCTTATTTTTTAATCAACATCTTCAAGTCTCACAAACTCTTATCCTCTTTTCTTACTTGCCTTTCCAAAGATCACCAATTAAATTACTCACTGAACAAAAGTTACAAAGTACCTATTAAATTAGATATTGCCTTTGCAAGCTGAAGGGAATCAAATAATAATTTGTAGCTAAGATATATAATGTAACTGCTTTCATGACTTTACAGTCTAGTGGAATAAACCCCAGTGAATATCTTCCATTTCTATTACCTGACTGTTAGATCTAGTTAATAAACCATTTGGTCTCTGGGTTATATCTTTTCCATGTAGAATATCATATAAGAATATTTTTAAATTTTTAATGAAAATTATTTTCAGTACTAAATGAAGCAAACACTAATTTAAAACTGTTGTGGTCCTTGGAAGTAATTTAAGTCACAAATTGCAAAAGTTTGTCAATAGTTACAAGTGGGAAATTCTTAAGCAATAGAAAGACAATGCACTGGGGAGAGATGATTTAAGAAAGTTAGATTTTTGTACTGGTATATTATATTCTCTTTTAAATAGAAAGTCACTACTTCAAGTTAAATCTATGTTTCAGGCAATGATAAATATCAGTCTGTGATATTTATTATTTATGTACTGAAATTTAGGTAGAACACAAAAGTAATTTGAGATTTTGCCATGGTAACAAATGTGAAATTGCCCTAGTAGTAGGATGACACACTCAGTAAGAAGCACTCCGTATGTTTGCCAAGAGGCTCTGCACAGTGACTCACTTCGAGGATTTTAAATAATTCTACCTAACCAAGTTGGAAGTTTGCAAAAAGGACAGCAGTTGTAGCCTCTCCAGAAATACAATATGCTAAAAATATTTTAATACATCTGAGCATTTTCAAAGTCAATATTTTTACAATTCAATGTTAATTTTTTTTACTTATTATTCAAGTTAAACACTTTCCATAATTCATTAGGAATATTATAAATTTGTTTGAACAAAAAATTAGGTGGTAAAAATATTCATCATGTGCATTTAAATAAATATTGCTCTTAGGCTAAATAAAAGGTCTTTCCCACGTTCGTTTTTTTCCCCCTACACAAATGTTTATTTCCATGTTTCCATCTTCTTATGTGAAGCCTTCAGCACTTTTGTGTCCATTCAGAGTTCAAGTAAAATTTTTTTTGCATTGCTTCTTATGAAAATAGTAATTAATTACCATATTAAGTGGAAATCACTATGACAAAACTGCTTGTAGATTTGAGAACACATTGATAAATCAAATTAATTAACAGGATGTTATGTAGAGGAGAGAGTCCACTGGCAAGGCAAGGATCCCTTGCTCTGATCCAAGTCACCGACAGGCCTGGCACAGGCTGGGCTGGTGACCTTGGGTGTCTGGGCCTCCCAGGGCACGCCAATCCCGGTCCCCATGCCAAAGCCAAGGAGGCACAGGACCTGAGCCAACTGCCACTGGAGCTGCTCCTTGTGGTACTGAGCCACGTGGCCCATGAATGCTGCTGTGGTGCTGCCACAGAGTGTGTCAGGGCTGGCGCGCCCTGGTGGATGGCAGGCCCTGTGACTACTCAGTCTGGTCTGGGACCATGGCGCCGTACTGCTGCTTGCCTCAGCTGTCTGCCCTGCCCCCACCCTCTCCCTCTACCTATGCCTGCGATGGCAGGCCCTGCCTTCTGGGCCACCTCTGCCAGCACAGCCCATTGGGATGCAACCTCATCCACAACCCCTGCAGCCAGGAAGGCCTTCCGAAATGGATGGGGCAGCATGGTGGGGACGGCTGGGTGGTGGTGGTAAAAAGGCCAATAGTGCCACAGGCCCCTTGTAGACCTGCTTCATGTCTTCCTTGGGCTGGTGTCGCAAAAACCAGGTTTTGGACCTGGAGGAAGAGGGTTTGTGGCCAGAGCTTCTGGATAGTGACAAGACTGAAATTTGTGTCCCTGGTGGGGAACCCGAGACAACAATGACTGTATGTACCGACTCCTTGTCCAACTTCTAGATGCCAACCAGACTGTGCTGGATAAATTCTCTGCTGTGCCCATTCCCATCCAACAGTGGAACAACAATGTCTGCTTTCAGTTCACCCACGTGTTCTCCAACGTCAAGATGGGTATCTGCTTTGTGTCTTTCCAACACTGGGACCAGGAGAGGCAGATTTGGGTTGGTCAGTATGAAGCCCATGTGACCATTCCAGTGTGGTCGTGTGGGCCCAGCTGTATTAGTTGAGGACTGTCCTGGCACAAAAACCTGACCAGTGACTTCCAGGACTGGGGACCATTAGCCAGGACTTATCATTAATGCAGGACAAGTACCTCCCTGGCATCTTGGGTACTCCCGGAACCCTTCAACGGCTCTGACCAGACCCCTCTTTAGGTTCTGGAAACTACTAGAAGAAAGTCTTTCTTCAGAGTTCCCTACTGCTGTTGTAGGGCAGTCCTCCCCCTGGAGGCCGCCTGGTTCAGTCCCAGTCCCCTCTGTCCTGTCTCTTCTCCTTTCTGCTTACAGAGGGCTTTATCAGTCCCTTTAGAGAAGGCTATTAATCTCAGAAGTAGAATCTCGACATTGTGATACTTGAAAAAAAAAAAAGAAGTAGAATCTCATCCATATGACTAGGAAAAGTCCAGCCACCTTGAGTGGCAAACTTAACCTCCTGCAGCTTCAAGGCTGGGACCAGGTCTCCCAGCTGAATGTCAACATGCACAAAAAATGTGTGGAGATCCTCAAGGACCCTGTCATTGTATGGTGTATAAAATTGTATTTTATATTGAAATTTTCCATGAACTTTGAGAGAATAATATATCAGCAAAAACTATCTGCTGATCATATGTAATAAATTTATTATTTTGCAAAAAAAACCCCAGTATATTAAGGAAATTCCAACTATAACAAAATTCAAGGATGCAAGAGATTCATCGACCAATTCCAGCTTCCTACATGTGTACAGTGTCCTCCACAAATAACAAAACTCACCCTTATTTAATCTTTCCAAATGTAAAAAAGATACCATCATTTATTAAGTTCACACTTAGCATGTACTCCATATTTTCCAGATCCTGGGGATTCAACAGCAAATTAACAAATCAGATCCCACCTCTTTCCTTTTTGAGGCTTTGAATTTGTTGTCCCCACCTAAGAGGAAGGCAGTTTATCTGCCTCTTCTTCATTCAGTTCTGAGCAAATGATATCTCTTTAGGCCCTGTGTGATCATCCTGCTAAATGGTCCACTACTCTATCCACATCATTTTCCATCACAAAATTGGCTGGCTTGCTTAGTTTTTGAAATTAGTTTATTCATATTTTGGGGTTTTTTTAATGCTTTTCTGCCACAGTATAATGAAAATCCCATAGAGTAGAATTTTACAGCACCTCCAGCAAAGTGACTAATACCTTCTACTTAGATTTGCCAATAACTGTTACTTGAATCAATTAACTAATTCATCCGTAAGAAGAAATCAGAGGAGGAGTCAAGTTGGCGGAGAAGTAGCAGGCTGAGACAACATCAGGTAGCAGGAGATCAGCTAGATAGCTTATCAAAACATTCCAAACACCTACAAATCCAACAGGAGATTGAAGAGAAGAAGTGCAGCAATTCTAGAAACAGAAAATTGACAACTTTCTGAAAGGTAGGACAGGCAGAGAAGTGATTCCAAAGCCACAGGAAGATAGACAGCAGGGAGAGGGGCGGGCTCCCAGCAAGTGGCAGAGCAATGGAGCACAAAATCAGAACTTCAAAAGTCTGCTCCACTGAGGGACATCGCTCCAGAGAGTAAACCGGCATGAAGCCCACACAGGGACAGCATGGTCTCAGGTCCCATGGGGTCACAGAAGGATCAGGGGTGTCTGAATGTCACTGAGATCACAGGTATTAGAGCAGGGAAGCCAGCTACAGAGATGGAGCCAAGGAGTGAGCTCTCAACTTGGGGTTACTTTGAACTGTAATCCGTGGCACAAGACACTGCTCTGTGAGTGGGGACCCTGCAAGATCCTGGGAGACCCCCCTGGAATAGCTCAGGGATCTGCAGGGTTCTGAGACTCCAGGCAGAGCTGTGTGCCAGAGACAGAGATGCTTGGTCACAGGCTGGGTGAGCTCAGAGCTCAGCTGGAATCCAGGGAGACAGGAGTGTTTGAGCACCTTTCTCCAAGGGTGCACAGAGGAGTGGGGCTCCAAGCTCTTGGCTCCTCTGGGTCAGAGATTGGGAGGCCACCATTTTCATTCCAAACTCTACAGAAAGTGTTCAGGGAACAAAAGCTCCCGAAAGCGAACCCGAGCGGATAACTTAGCTTGACCTCTGGTAAGGGCAGTGCAATTCTGCCTTGGGCAAAGACACTTGAGAATCACTACAACAGGCCCCTCCCCTAGAAGATCAACAAGAAATCCAGCCAAGACCAAGTTCACTTACCAAGAAGAACAGTGGAATTTCAGAGGAGGAGAAAGCAAAGCATGGAATTCATGGCATTCTCCCCATGATTCTTTAGTCTTGCAAAGTTAATTTTTTTTAATTTTATTTTTTTCTTCTGCTAAAATTTTTTAACTTTTACCCTTTCCCCTTTTAACAATTTTTAACTAGTTTCTCTTAACAATACCTTTCATAAAAAAAAATCTTTTTGAACCTTCATTATTATAGTCATATTTTATCCTTCATTGTGTCTAACTTAATTTTTTGTATAACATAGGGTTTTTTCTTCTAAAAAATTTGGGGTACAACTTCTTCTAAGAGATCAAAATACACCCTAAATCTAACACCAGGCTTTTTCTTGTCTCCAGCCCGAACAAATTCTCTCCATTTTCTTTTTTTTTCTTTCTTTTCTTTCTTTTTCTCTTCATTTTCTTTTTCTCCCAACCAACTTATCATTGACCCCTTTTTTAGAAATTAAAAAACATTGTTTTCATCTCTATAGTCATATTCTATCTCTTCATTGTGTTTACCCTTATATATGTTTTTCATTCTTTAAAATTTAGGGAGGTAGTTTCTTCTAAGAGACGAAAATACTCCCAAAGTTAAGTGGGTGACCCTGTTCTAGTCACCATATATATATATTTTTTCTTTATTTGTTTCTTTTAAAATTTTTTTTTCTGAACATTTTTAAACCCCTTTCTCCCTCCCATGAGTTGGGGCCTCTTCTGATATGGTTAAAACACATTTTCCTGGGGGTCGTTGCCACCCTTTTAGTATTTTATTTGCTCCTTCATATATTCTTTTTTTTTAAATTTTTATTTATTTCTTATTTTTTTATATAAACATATAATGTATTTTTAACCCCAGGGGTACAGGTCTGTTAATCGCCAGGTTTACACACTACACAGCACTCACCATAGCACATACCCTCCCCAATGTCCATAACCCACCTCCCCTACTCCCAACCCCCCTCCCCCCAGCAACCCTCAGTTTGCTTTGCAAAACTAAGAGTCACTTATGGTTTGTCTCCCTCCCAATCCCATCTTGTTTCATTTTTTCTTCTCCTATCACCCTAACCCCCCATGTTGCATCTCCACATCCTCATATCAGGGAGATCATATGATAGCTGTCTTTCTCTGATTGACTTATTTCACTAAGCATGATACCCTCTAGTTCCATCCACATCGTAGCAAATGGCAAGATTTCATTTCTTTTGATGGCTGCATAGTATTCCATTGTGTATATATGCCACATCTTCTTTATCCAGTCATCTGTTGATGGACATCTAGGTTCTTTCCATAGTTTGGCTATTGTTGACATTGCTGCTATAAACATTCGGGTGCACGTGCCCCTTCGGATCACTACGTTTGTATCTTTAGGGTAAATACCCAGTAGTGCAATTGCTGGATCATAGGATAGTTCTATTTTCAACATTTTGAGGAACCTCCATGCTGTTTTCCAGAGTGGTTGCAGAAGCTTGCATTCCCACCAACAGTGTAGGAAGGTTCCCCTTTCTCCGCATCCTCGCCAGCATCTGTCATTTCCTGACTTGTTAATTTTAGCCATTCTGACTGCTGTGAGGTGATATCTCATTGTGGTTTTGATTTGTATTTCCCTGATGCCTAGTGATGTGGAGTACTTTTTCATGTGTCTGTTGGCCATCTGGATGTCTTCTTTGCAGAAATGTCTGCTCATGTCCTCTGCCCATTTCTTGATTGGATTGTTTGTTCTTTGGGTGTTGCACAGCAAAGGAAACAGTTAACAAAACCAAAAGATGACTGACAAAATGGGAGAAGATATTTGCAAACGACATATCAGATAAAGGGCTAGTATCCAAAATCTATAAGGAACTTAGTAAACTCAACACCCAAAGAACAAGTCAGGAAATGACAGATGCTGGCGAGGATGCGGAGAAAGGGGAACCCTCCCACACTGTTGGTGGGAATGCAAGCTGGTGCAACCGCTCTGGAAAACAGCATGGAGGTTCCTCAAAATGTTGAAAATAGAACTATCCTATGATCCAGCAATTGCACTACTGGGTATTTAACCTAAAGATACAAACATAGTGATCCGAAGGTGTACGTGCATCCGAATGTTTATAGGAGCAATGTCTACAATATCCAAACTATGGAAAGAACCTAGATGTCCATCAACAGATGACTGGATAAAGAAGATGTGGTATATATACACAATGGAATACTATGCAGCCATCAAAAGAAATGAAATCTTTTCATTTGCAACAACGTGGATGGAACTAGAGGGTATCATGCTTAGTGAAATAAGTCAATCGGAGAAAGACAGCTATCATATGATCTCCCTGATATGAGGATATGGTGATGCAACATGGGATGTTAGGGGGATAGGAGAAGAATAAATGAAACAAGATGTGATTGGGAGGGAGACAAACCATAAGTGACTCTTAATCACACAAAACACACTGGGGGTTGCTGGGGGAAGGTGGGGGTTGCGAGAGGGGGAGGGAGTTATGGACATTGGGGAGGGTATGTGCTATCGTGAGTGCTGTGAAGTGCATTAACCTGGTGATTCACAGACCTGTACCCCTGGGGATAATATTACATATTATGTTTATATAAAAAAAAGATGAATACCCAACTTTTGTAGCAACATGGACGGGACTGGAGGTGATTGTGCTGAGTGAAATAAGTCAAGCAGAGAGAGTCAAGTATCATATGGTTTCACTTATTTGTGGAGCATAACAAATGACATGGAGGACATTGGGAGATGGAGAGGAGAAGGAAGTTGGGGGAAATTGGAAGGGGAGGCAAATCATGAGAGACTATGGACTCTGAGAAACAACCTTGAGGTTTTGAAGGGGGGGGTGGGAGGTTGGGGGAACCAGGTGGTGGGTAATAGGGAGGGCACGCGTTGCATGGAGCACTGGGTGTTGTGCAAAAAACAATGAATACTCTTACGCTGAAAAAATAAATAAATAAGCTATAAAAAAAGAAATTAAGAATAGAGCTTCCCTATCACCCTGCAATTGCACTGCTGGGTATTTACCCCAAAGATACAGATGTAGTGAAAAGAAAGGCCATCTGTACCCCAATGTTTATTGCAGCAATGGTCACGGTCCCCAAACTGTGGAAAGAACCAAGATGCCCTTCAACGGATGAATGGATAAGGAAGATGTGGTACATATACACAATGGAGTATTATGCCTCTATCAGAAAGGATGAATACCCAACTTTTGTAGCAACATGGACAGGACTGGAAGAGATTATGCTGAGCGAAATAAGTCAAGCAGAGAGAGTCAAGTATCCTATGGTCTCACTTATTTATGGAGCATAACAAAGAACACGGAGGACATGGGGAGATGCCAAGGAGAGGGAGCTGAGGGAAACTGGAGGGGGAGATGAACCATGAGAGACTGTGGACTCTGAAAAACAACCAGAGGGTTTTGAAGGGGCAGGGGGGTGGAGGGTTGAGGAACCAGGTGGTGCGTAATAGGGAGGGCACGTACTCCATGGAGCACTGGGTGTGGTGCAAAAACAATGAACACTGTTATGCTGAAAATAAACAAACAAGCAAAAAAGAGCGATTATGTGTTTTGGAATTATAGTGGCCTTGGCGTGCATGTAACTCAGAGTATCCAATCTGCCTAGCGTCTGTCCTTGTTGTAAATCTTTCCTCAACTGGGAAAACACTGACCCATGTAAGTGTTAGCTGTAAGAGTGATTATGTGTTTTGGAAGCATAAGGGGCTTGGGTGCACTTAATTCAGAGTATTCAACCTGTTTAGAGTCCAACCTTGTTCTACATTCATTCCTCAAGTGGGAATACACTGCCACATATGAGTGTTCACCTTAAGAGCGATTATAAACTTTGGAATCATAGGGGCCTTGGCGTGCATTTAACTCAGAGTATCCAACCTGCCTAGCGTCTGTCCCTGTTGTACCATCTTTCCTGAAATGGGAAAATACTGTCATTTAACGGGTTTTCATAGTAAGCTGGATTTTACATTTTAGAAGCATAAGGGCCTTGGCTTGCACGTAACTCAGTATATCTAACCTGCTTAGCTTCTGTCCTTGTTGTAACATCTTTCCTCACCTGGGACAACATTGCTATTTAACAGGTTTTCGTATTCAGTGGGATTTTACCTTTTCAAAGCATAAGGGCCTTGGCTTTCACTTAACTCAGTATATCTAACCTGCTTAGCTTCTGTCCTTGTTGTAACATCTTTCCACAACTTGGAGTACATTGCTATTTAACGGGTTTTCGGATTAAGTGGGATTTTACGTTTTCGAAGCATAAGGGCCTTGGCTAGCACTTAACTCAGTATATCTAACCTGCTTAGCTTCTGTCCTTGTTGTAACATCTTTCCTCAACTGGGAAAACACTGCCCCATATGAGTGTTAGCCGTAAGAGTGATTATGTGTTTTGGAAGCATAAGGGGCTTGGGGTGCACTTAATTCAGAGCATTCAACCTGTTTAGAGTCCAACCTTGTTCTACATTCGTTCCTCAAGTAGAAATACACTGCCACGTATGAGTGTTCGCCTTAAGAATGATTACAAACGTTGGAATCATAGGGGCCTTGGCATGCATTTAACTCAGAGTATCCAATCTGCTTAGCGTCTGTCCCTGTTGTGCCATCTTTCCTCAAATAGGAAAATACTGTCATTTAATGAGTTTTTGTATTAAGCGGGGTTTTACATTTTGGAAGCATAAGGGACTTGGTGTGCACTTAACTCAGAGTATCCAAACTACCTAGCATCTGTCCTTATTGTAATATCTTTCCTCAACTGGGAATACACTGCCTTTTAATGGCTGTTCTTATTAAACGGGATTATATATTTGTGATGCATAAGGTCCTTGGAGTGCACCGAACTCAGAGTATCCAACCTGCGTAGAGTCCAACCTTGTTCTAACTTCTATTCTCAACCGGGAAAACTCTGCCCCATATGAGTGTTCACCGTAAGAGCGATTCTAGGTTTTGGAAGCATAAGGGCCTTGGCGTGCAATTAACTCAGAGTATCCAAACTGGTTAGCGTCTGTCCTTGTTGTAACATCTTTCCTCAACTGTGAAACACTGCCATTTAACGGGTTTTCATATTAAGCGGGATTTTATGTTTTGGAAGCATAAGGGACTTGGTGTGCACTTAACTAAGAGAGTCCAAGGTGCCTAGTGTCTGTCTTTGTACTAACTTCTTTCCTCAACTGGGAAAACACTGCCATTTAAGGGGTTTTCATATTAAGCGGGATTTTAGGTATTGGAAGCATAAGGGCCTTGGCGTGCACTTAACTCAGATTATATAACCTACCTAGCATCTGTCCTTGTTGTAACATCTTTTCTCAACTGGGAAAACACTGACCCATATGAGTGTTAGCCATAAAAGTGATTATGTGTTTTGTTAGTATAAGGGTCTTGGCGTGCTCTTAAACTCAGAGGATCCAAACAGCTTAGAGTCGTTGTTCTAACTTCTTTTCTCAACCAGAAAACTCTGCCCCATATGAATTTTAGCCGTTAGAGCAATTATAGGTTTTGGAAGCATAACGGCCTTGGCGTGCACTTAACGCAGAGTATCCAACCTGCCTAGCATCTCCCCTTATTCTAACTTCTTTCCTCAACTGGGAAAACACTGCCATTTAATGGGTTTTCGTATTAAGCGGAATTTTACGTTTTGGAAGCATAAGGGTCAGGGCGTGCACTTAACTGAGAGGATCCAAACTTCTTATAGTCCATCCTTGCTCTAACTTCTTTTCTCATTTGGGAAAACTCTGCCCCTTAGTAGTGCTAGCCATTAGAGTGATTATAGGTTTTGGAAGCAAAAGGGGCTTGGTGTGCACTTAACTCATAGTATCCAACCTGCCTAGCATCTGTCCTTGTTGTAACATCTTTCCTCAACTTGGAAAACACTGCCCAACATGATTGTAAGTCGTAAGAGTGATTATGTGTTTTGGAAGCATAAGGGGCTTACTGTGCACTTAACTCAGAGGATCACACCTGCTTAGAGTCCAACCTTTTTCTAACTTCTTTCCTCAACTGGGAAAACACTGCCATTTAACAGGTTTTCATATTAAGTGGGATTTTACATTTTTAAACGTAAGCACCTTGGCGTGCACTTAACTCAGAGTTTCCAACCTGCCTAACATTGGTCCCTGTTGTAACATCTTTCCTCAACTGGGAAAACACTGCCATTTAACAGGTTTTTGTATTAAGCGGGATTATTCATTTTGGAAGCATAGGGGCCTTGGCGTGCACTTAACTCAGAGTCTTCAACCTGCTTAGAGTCCATCCTTGTTCTAACTTATTTTCTCAACCATGAAAACTTTGCCCCATACGAGTGTTAGCCGTAAGAGCGATTATATGTTTTGGAAGCATAAGGGCCTTGCCGTGCACTTAACTCAGAGTATCCAACCTGCTTAGAATCCGTCCTTGTTCTGACTTGTTTTATCAACATTGAAAACACTGCCATTTAAGGGGTTTTCGTATTAAGCGGGATTTTATGTTTTGGAAGCATAAGGGCCTTGGTTTGCACTTAACTTAGAGTATCCAACCAGCCTGGAATCCGTCCTTGTTCTAACTTCTTTCCTCAATAGGGAAAACATTGCCATATATAAGTGTGGACCTTAAGAGCCATTATACGTTTTAGAAGCATAAAGGCCTCGGCGTGCACTTAACTCAGAGTATCCAACCTGCTTACCATCTGTCCTTGTTTTAACATCTTTCCTCAACTGGGAAAACACTGTCCCATATGAGTGTTAGCCATAAGAGTGATTATGTGTTTTGGAAGCACAAGGGGCTCTGTGTGCACTTAACTCAGAGTACACAACCTGCTTAGAGTCCAACTTTGTTCTAACTTCTTTCCACAAGTGGGAATACACTGCCATTTATGAGTGTTCGCCTTAAGAGCGTTTATAAGTTTTGGAGGCTCAAGTGCTTTGGCGTGCACTTCATTCAGAGTACCCAACCTGCTTGAGTCCATTCTTGTTCTAACTTCTTTTCTCAACCAGGAAAACTCTGCCGCATATGAGTGTTAGTAGTAAGAGCGATTATAGGTTTTGGAAGCATAAGGGGATTGGCATGCACTTAAATCAGAATATCCAACTTGCCTAGCGTCTGTCCTTGTTGTAACATCTTTCCTCAACTGGAAAAACACTGCCATTTAACGGGTTCTTGTACTAAGCGGGATTTTATGTTTTGGAAGCATAAGAGCCTTGGCGTGCACTTAACTCAGAGTATCCAACCTGCCTAGAGTCCGTCCTTGTTCTAACTTCTTTCATCAACATTGAAAACACTGCCATTCATGGGGTTTTTGTATTACATGGGATTTTGTTTTGGAAGCATAAGGGCCTTTGTGTGCACTTAACTCAGAGTATCCATCCAGCCTGGAATCCATCCTTGTTCTAACTTCTTTCCTCAAGTGGGAACACACTGCCGTTTATGAGTGTTTGCCGTAAGAGCCATTATACGTTTTAGAAGCATAAGGGCCTCAGCGTGCACTTAACTCAGAGTATCCAAACTGCCTAGCATCTGTCCTTGTTGTGACATCTTTCCTCAGCTGGGCAAACCCTGCCCCATATGAGTGTTAGCCGTAAGAGCGATTATGTGTTTTGGAAGCATAAGGGGCTTGGCATGCACTTAACTAACAGTATCCAATCTGACTAGAGTCCGTCCTTGTTCTAACTTCTTTCTTCTAGTGGGAATATGCTGCCATTTATGAGTGTTCACCTTAAGAGTGTTTATACATTTTGGAAGCATAAGGGCCTTGGCGTGCACTTAACTGAGAGTATCCCACCTGCCTAGCGTCCGTCCTTGCTCTATATTCATGCCTCAACTGGGGCAACACTGCCACATATGAGTGTTCGCCTTACGAAAGATTATATATTTTGGAATCATAGCGGCCTTGGCGTGCACTATATCAGAGTATCCAACCTGCCTAGCATCTGTCCTTGTTGTACCATCTTTCCTCAAATCGGAAAACACTTTCATTTAACGGGTTTTCGTATTAAGCAGGATTTTACGTTTTGGAAGCATAAGGGCCTTGGTGTGCACTCAACTCAGAGTATCCAACCTGGCTAGAACCTGTCGTTGTAACATCTTTCCTCAATTGGGCAAACACTGCCCCATATGAATGTTAGCTGTAAGAGCGATTATGTGTTTTGGAAGCATAAGGGGCTTGGCATGCACTTAACTCGGAGGATCACCTGCTTAGAGTCCAACCTTGTTCTAACTTTTCCTCAAGTGGGAATACACTGCCATTTATGAGTGTTCGCCTTAAGAGCGTTTATATGTTCTGGAAGCATAACAGCCTTCATGTGCACTTAACTCAGAGTATCCAACCAGCCTAGAATCCATGCTTTTTCTAACTTCAATCCTCAACTGGAGAAACACTGCCACATATGAGTGTTCGCCTGAAGAGCGATGATATGTTTTGGAATCATACGGGACTTGGCGTGCACTTAAGTCAGAGTATCCAGCCTGCCTAGCGTCCCTCCTGGTTCTAACTTCTTTCTTCAACTTGGAAAACAGTGCCATTTAATGGGTTTTCATATTAAGCGGTAATTTAAGTTTTGGAAGCATAAGGGTCTCGGCGTGCACTTAACTCAGAGGATCCAAACTGCTTAGAGTCCATCTTTGTTCTAACATCTTCTCTCAACCGAGAAAACTCTGCCACATATGAGTCTTAGTCCTAAGAGTGATTATGTGTTTTGGAAGCAAAAGGGATTTAGTGTGCACTTAACTCAGAGTATCCAACTAGCCTAGCGTCCGTTCTTGTTGTAACATCTTTCTTCAACTGGGAAAACACTGCCTTTTAATGGGTGCTTGTATTAAGCCGGATTATATGTTTGTTAAGAATAAGGGCTTTATTTGACAAAGTACAGCATCCCTTCCTGATCAAAACTCTTCAAAGTGTAGGGATAGAGGGCACATACCTCAATATTATCAAAGCCATCTATGAAAAACCCACCACAAATATCATTCTCAATGGAGAAAAACTGAAAGCTTTTCCGTTAAGGTCAGGAACACGGCAGGGATGTCCATTATCACCACTGCTATTCAACATAGTACTAGAAGTCCTAGCCTCAGCAATCAGACAACAAAAAGAAATTAAAGGCATCCAAATTGGTAAAGAAGAAGTCAAACTATCACTCTTCGCAGATGATATGATACTATATGTGGAAAACCCAAAAGACTCCACTCCAAAACTGCTAGAACTTGTTCAGGAATTCAGTAAAGTGTCAGGATATAAAATCAATGCACAGAAATCAGTTGCATTTCTGTACACCAACAACAAGACAGAAGAAAGAGAAATTAAGGAGTCAATTCCATTTACAATTGTACCCAAAACTATAAGATACCTAGGAATAAACCTAACCAAAGAGACTAAGAATCTATACACAGAAAATTATAAAGTACTCATGAAAGAAATTGAGGAAGACACAAAAAAATGGAAAAATGTTCCATGCTCCTGGATTGGAAGAATAAATATTGTGAAAATGTCTATACTACCTAAAGCAATCTACACATTTAATGCAATCCCTATCAAAATACCATCCATTTTTTTCAAAGAAATGGAACAAATAATCCTCAAATTTATATGGAACCAGAAAAGACCTCGAATAGCCAAAGGAATATTGAAGAACAAAGCCAAAGTTGGTGGCATTACAATTCCGGACTTCAAGCTCTATTACAAAGCTGTCATCATCAAGACAGCATGGTACTGGCACAAAAACAGACACATAGATCAGTGGAACAGAATAGAGAGCCCAGAAATCGACCCTCAACTCTATGATCAACTAATCTTCGACAAAGCAGGAAAGAATGTCCAATGGAAAAAAGACAGCCTCTTCAATAAATGGTGCTGGGAAAATTGGACAGCCACATGCAGAAAAATGAAATTGGACCACTTCCTTACACCACACACAAAAATAGACTCCAAATGGATGAAGGACCTCAATGTGAGAAAGGAATCCATCAAAATCCTTGAGGAGAATGCAGGCAGCAACCTCTTCGACCTCAGCCGTAGCAACATCTTCCTAGGAACAACGGCAAAGGCAAGGGAAGCAAGGGCAAAAATGAACTGTTGGGATTTCATCAAGATCAAAAGCTTTTGCACAGCAAAGGAAACAGTTAACAAAACCAAAAGACAACTGACAGAATGGGAGAAGATATTTGCAAACGACATATCAGATAAAGGGCTAGTATCCAAAATCTATAAGGAACTTAGCAAACTCAACACCCAAAGAACAAACAATCCAATCAAGAAATGGGCAGAGGACATGAACAGACATTTCTGCAAAGAAGACATCCAGATGGCCAACAGACACATGAAAAAGTGCTCCACGTCACTCGGCATCAGGGAAATATAAATCAAAACCACAATGAGATATCACCTCACACCAGTCAGAATGGCTAAAATGAACAAGTCAGGAAATGACAGATGCTGGAGAGGATGTGGAGAAAGGGGAACCCTCCTCCACTGTTGGTGGGAATGCAAGCTGGTGCAACCACTCTGGAAAACAGCATGGAGGTTCCTCAAAATGTTGAAAATAGAACTACCCTATGACCCAGCAATTGCACTACTGGGTATTTACCCTAAAGATACAAACATAGTGATCCGAAGGGGCACGTGTACCCGAATGTTTATAGCACCAGTGTCTACAATAGCCAGACTATGGAAAGAACCTAGATGTCCATCAACAGATGAATGGATAAAGAAGATGTGGTATATATACACAATGGAATACTATGCAGCCATCAAAAGAAATGAAATCTTGCCATTTGCGACGACGTGGATGGAACTAGAGCGTATCATGCTTAGTGAAATAAGTCAATCGGAGAAAGACAACTATCATATGATCTCCCTGATATGAGGACATGGAGAAGCAACATGGGGGGGTAGGGGGATAGGAGAAGAATAAATGAAACAAGATGGGATTGGGAGGGAGACAAACCATAAATGACTCTTCATCTCACAAAACAAACTGGGGGTTGCTGGGGGGAGGTGGGATTGGGGGAGGGGGAGCGGGCTATGGACATTGGGGAGGGGAAGCGAACCATAAGAGACTATGGACTCTGAAAAACAACCTGAGGGTTTTGAAGGGTCAGGGGTGGGAGGTTGGGGCAACCTGAGGGTTTTGAAGGGTCAGGGGTGGGAGGTTGGGGGAACAGGTGGTGGGTAATGGGGAGGGCACGTTTTGCATGGAGCACTGGGTGTTGTGCAAAAAGAATGAATACTGTTACGCTGAAAAAATAAATAAAATGGGAAAGAAAAAAAAAAGAATAAGGGCTTTGGCGTGCATTAACTCAGAGTATCCAACCTGCTTATCGTCCATCCTTGTTCTAACTTCTTTTCTTATTTGGGAAAACTCTACCCCATCTGAGTGTTAGCCGTAAGAGCGATTATAGGTTTTGTAAGCATAAGGGGATTGGCGTGCACTTAACTCAAAGTATCCAACCTGCCTACCGTCTGTCCTTGTGGTAACATCTTTCCTCAACTGGGAAAACACTGTCATTTAATGGGTTCTCGTATTAAAAGTGGGATTTTACGTTTTAAAAGTATAAGGGCCTTGGCATGCACTTAACTCAGAGTATCCAACCAGCCTGGGATCCGTCGTTATTCTAACTTCTTTCCTCAATAGGGAAAACATTTCCATATATAAGTGTTCGCCATAAGAGCCATTATATGTTTTAGAAGCATAAGGGCCTCGGCGTGCACTTAACTCAGAATTTCCAACCTATCTAGCCTCTGTCCTTTTTATAACATCTTTCCTCAACTGGGAAAACACTGCCCCATATGAGTGTTAGCCATCAAAGTGATGATATATTTTGGAAGCATAAGGGCCTTGGCGTGCACTTAACTCAGAGTGTCCAACCTACCTAGAGTCCGTCCTTCCTCTAGCATCTTTCATCAACTGGAAAACACTGCCATTTAAGGGGATTTTGTATTAAGCGGGATTTTAAGTTATGGAAGCATAAGGGCCTTGGCATTCACTTAACTCAGCGTATCCAACCAGCCTGGAATCTGTCCTTGTTCTTACTTCTTTCCTCAATAGGGAAAACATTGCCTATATAAGTGTTCGCCTTAAGAGCCATTATACGTTTTAGAAGCATAAGGGCCTCGGCGTGCACTTAACTCAGAGTATCCAACCTGCCTAGCATCTGTCCTTGTTGTAATATCTTTCCTCAACTGGGCAAACACTGCCCCATATGAGTGTTAGCCATAAGAGCGATCATGTGTTTTGGAAGTATAAGGGGCTTGACATGCACTTATCTCAGTGTATCCAACCTGCTTAGAGTCCAACCTTGTTCTAACTTCTTTCCTCAAGTGGGAATACACAGCCATTTATGAGTCTTCCCCTATGAGCGTTTATACGTTTGGAAGCATAAGAGCCATGGCATGCACCTAACTCAGAGAATCCAACCAGCCTCGAGTCCGTCCTTGTTCTAACTTCAATCCTCAACTGGGAAACACTGCCACATATGAGTGTTCACCTTAAGAGCGATTATATGTTATGGAATCATATGGGCTTTTGCGTGCACTTATCTCAGAGTATCCTTCCTGCTTAGCGTTTGTCCTTGTTGTAACATCTTTCCTCAACTGGGAAAACACTGACATTTAATGGGTTTTCGTATTAAGTGGGATTTTACGTTTTGGAAGCATAAGGGTCTGGGTGTGCACTTAACTCAGAGGATCCAACTGCTTAGAGTCCATCCTTGTTCTAACTTCTTTTCTCAATAAAGAAAACTCTGCCACATATGAGTGTTAGCCCTAAGAGTGATTGTATGTTTTGGAAGCATAAGGGGCTTGGTGTGCACTTAACTCAGAGTATCTAACCTGTCTAGCATCTGTCCTTATTGTAACATCTTTCCTCAACTGGGAAAACACTGACATTTAAGGGGTTTTCGTATTAAGCAGGATGTTATGTTTTGGAAGCAAAAGGGCCTTTTCGTTCACTTAATTCAGAGTATCCAACCAGCCTGGGATCCGTCATTATTCTAACTTCTTTCCTCAATAGGGAAAACATTGCCATATATAAATGTTCATCATAAGAGCCATTATATGTTTTAGAAGCATAAGGGCCTCTGCGTGCACTTAACTCGGAATTTCCAACCAATCTAGCGTCTGTCCTTTTTATAACATCTTTCCTCAACTGGGAAAACACTGCCCCATATGAGTGTTAGCCGTCAAAGTGATGATATATTTTGGAAGCATAAGGGGCTTGGTGTGCACTTAACTCAGAGTATCCAACCTGCTTAGAGTCCAACCTTGTTCTAACTTCTTTCTTCTAGTGGGAATACGCTGCCATTTATGAGTGTTTGCCTTAAGAGCGTTTATATGTTCTGGAAACATAACAGCCTTCGCGGGCACTTAACTCAGAGTATCCAACCTGACTAGAGTCTGTACTTTGTCACGGCCCACGTGATAAATCGACCAGGAATGCGAGTGTAAGAGGCTGGTGAAAAGAAATCAAAGAGACAAAGAGATAGGGGCAGGAAGAGCACCGGGGATGGTTTCCACCAAATGCCGCTTTATTAGTAAAAACAAGAGAGTATATAGAAGTCTTACAGTGAAAGGGTGCCTTATCTAAATGTTGCTGCAGGATTAATGGTTCACACACCAGTTTCATAATATTTTTCACTACAGACATACCAGCGCCAGGTGGTGGATGGTAAACATCATCCACTAGAAACACACTTGAAAGTTATCTCATAGCTTCTAACAGGACAGCAAGAACCACTAGAAGATTAACGAGTGCATCTGGGTTGTTTTGCAGGTCAAATATCTAGGGGGCCTGTGAGAAGTCACGTAGGCGAGCAAGCAGCGCATGGCACAGGCTCTTTCTCAAATGCAACTCAACTCCATTATCCTCTGCCTTGAATCAGGCAGTGAGACATTGAAGGAGGCACAAGTCTGAGCATGGTTTAGCTCTGGTTTCAAGCCTTACCGCGGCTTCCCACAGTCCTTGTTCTAACTTCTTTCTACTGGGAATACACTGCCATTTATGAGTGTTCGCCTTAATTGTGTTTATACGTTTTGGAAGCATAAGGGCCTTGGCGTGCACTTAAGTGAGAGTATCCCACCTGGCTAGCGTCCATCCTTGTTCTAAATTCAATCCTCAACTGGGGCAACACTGCCACATATGAGTGTTCGCCTTACGAGCGATTATACATTTTGGAATCATAGTGGCCTTGGCGTGCACTATATCAGAGTATCCAAACTGCCTAGCATCTGTCCTTGTTGTAACATCTTTCCTCAAATGGGAAAACACTTTCATTTAATGGGTTTTCATAGTAAGAGGGATTTTAAGTTTTGGAAGCATCAGGGCCTTGGCTTGTACTTAATTCAGACTATCTAACTTGCCTAGTGTCTGTCCTTGTAATATCTTTCTCAACTGGGAAAACACTGCCATTTAACTGGTTTTCGTATTAAGTGGGATTTTATGTTTTGGAAGCATAGGGGCCTTGGTGTGCCCTCAACTCAGAGTATCCAACCTGCCTAGCATCTGTCCTTGTTGTAACATCTTTCCTCAACTAGGCAAACACTGCCCCATATGAGTGTTAGCCGTAAGAGCGATTATGTGTTTTGAAAGCATAAGGGGCTTGGCGTGCACTTAACTCAGAGGATCACACCTGCTTAGAGTCCAAGCTTGTTATACCTTCTTTCCTCAAGTGGGAATACACTGCCATTTATGAGTTTTTGCCTTAAGAGCGTTTATATGTTCTGGAAGCATAACAACATTCATGTGCACTTAACTCAGAGTATCCAAACAGCCTAGAATCCATCCTTGTTCTAACTTCAGTCCTCAACTGGGGAAACACTGCCACGTATGAGTGTTCGCCTTAAGAGCGAGTATAAGTTTTGGAATCATAGTGGCCTTGGCGTGCACTTAAGACAGAGTATCCAGCCTGCCTAGCATCCCTCCTAGTTCTAACGTGTTTCCTCAACTGGGAAAACAGAGCCAATTAATGGGTTTTTGTATTAAGCGGAATTTTAATTTTGGAAGCATAAGAGTCTCGGCGTGCACTTAACTCAGAGGATCCAAACTGCTTAGAGTCCATCCTAGTTCTAAATTCTTTTCTCAACCGGGAAAACTCTGCCCCATATGAGTGTTAGCAGTAAGAGTGATTATAGGTTTTGGAAGCATAAGGGGATTGGCGTGCACTTAACTCAGAGTATCCAACCTGCCTAGAGTCCATCCTTTGTCTAACTTTTTTCATCAACTGGGAAAACTCTGCCATTTAAAGGGTTTTCGTATTAAGCAGGATTTTACGTTTTGGAAACATAAGGGCCTTAGTGTGCACTTAACTCAGAGTATCCAGCCAGTCTGGAATCCGTCCTTGTTCTTACTTCTTTCCTCAATAGGGTAACATTGCCTATATGAGTGTTCTCCTTAAGAGCCATTATACGTTTTAGAAGCATAAGGGCCTCGGCGTGCACTTAACTCAGAGTATTCAACCTGCCTAGCGTCTGTCCTTGTAACATCTTTCCTCAACTGGGCAAACACTGCCCCATATGAGTGTTAGCCGTAAGAGCGATTATGTGTTTTGGAAGTATAAGGGGCTAGGCATGTACTTATCTCAGAGTATCCAACCTGCTTAGAGTCCAACCTTGTTCTAACTTTTCCTCAAGTGGGAATACACTGCCATTTATGAGTGTACCCCTAAGAGCGTTTATACGTTTTGGAAGCATAAGAGCCTTGGCGTGCACTTAACTCAGAGTATCCAAACAGCCTAGAATCCGTCCTTGTTCTAACTTCAATCCTCAACTGAGAAACACTGCCACATATGAGTGTTCACCTTAAGAGCGATTATATGTTTTGGATTCAAACGGGCTTTGCGTGCACTTATCTCAGAGTATCCAACCTGTCTAGCGTCCCTCCTTGTTCTAACTTCTTACCTCAACTGGGAAAACACTGCCATTGAATGGGTTTTCATATTAAGTGGGATTTTACATTTTGGAAGCATAGGGTCTGGGCATGCACTTAACTCAGAGGATCCAACTGCTTAGAGTCCATTCTTGTTCTAACTTCTTTTATCAACATAGAAAACTCTGCCACACATGAGTGTTAGCCCTAAGAGTGATTATATGTTTTGGAAGCATAAGGGGCTTGGCGTGCACTTAACTCTGAATATCCAACCTACCTAGCGTCTGTCCTTGTTGTAACATCTTTCCTCAACTGGGAAAACACTGCCATTTAAGGGGTTCACGTATTAAGCGAGATTTTACGTTTTGGAAGCATAAGGGCCTTGGCATGCACTTAACTCAGAGTATCCAACCTGCCTAGAGTCCGTCCTTCTTCTAACTTCTTAAATCAACTGGGAAAACACTGCCATTTAAGGGGTTATCGTATTAAGCGGGATTTTACTTTATGGAAGCATAAGGGCCTTGGCGTGCACTTAACTCACAGAATCCAACCAGCCTGGAATCGGTCCTTGTTCTTACTTCTTTCCTCAATAGGGAAAACATTGCCTATATAAGTGTTCACCTTAAGAACCATTATACGTTTTAGAAGCATAAGGGCCTTTGCGTGAACTTAACTCAGAGTATCCAACCTGCCTAGCATCTGTCCTTGTTGGAACATCTTTCCTCAACTGGGCAAACACTGCCCCATATGAGTGTAAGCCGTAAGAGCGATTATGTGTCTTGGAAGTATAAGGGGCTTGGCATGCACTTATCTCAGTGTATCCAACCTGCTTAGAGTCCAACCTTGTTCTAACTTCTTTCCTCAAGTGGGAATACACTGCCATTTATGAGTGTACCCCTAAGAGCGTTTATAAGTTTTGGAAACATAAGAGCCTTGGCGTGCACTTATCTCACAGTATCCAACCAGCCTCGAGTCCGTCCTTGTTCTAAATTCAATCCTCAACTGGGAAACGCTGCCACATATGAGTGTTCACCTTAAGAGCGATTATATGTTTTGGCATCATATGGGCCTTGGCGTGCAGTTAACTCAGAGTATCTAGCCTGCCTAGCATCTTTCTCAGTGTATCCAACCTGCTTAGAGTCCATCCTTGTTCTAACTTCTTTTCTTAACCAGGAAAACTCTGCCCCATATGAGTGTTAGTCGTAAGAGCGATTATAGATTTTGGAAGCATAAGGGTCTTGTCATGCACTTGTCTCAGAGTATCCAACCTGCTTAGAGTAGAGCCTTGTTTTCACTTCTATCCTCAAGTGGGAATCCTGCTGCGCCAATATATCTAATCTTATTAATGCCATTCAGATGACCTTTAGCAGTGATAGGGCAAGTTCATGGGCCTTTGGAGTGGATTCATTTAGCTTGACACCAACTCCATGTCATCACTGGGCAGGTAGAGTTATTAACACAAATAATTCCCCGGGGTCGTCAGAGGATTATTCATAGTACAGGAAAGGAACCTGAATTCTTGGTCCTACTCATGCAAACTACTGAGCGTGTGCAAACATTATTTACATCTCAAGCTATTCAAACCTTTGGCGCTACCTTTCGAATAGCGCACTCTACAGGTATTCCATATAACACCCAGGGAAAGGCCATCGTTGAGTATGCAAATAGTACTCTTAAATCTTACCTTAAAAGATTACAAGAGGGGGAGATACTACAGGGAAAAGTTAAATGTTCCACACAGATGCACTTAAATTTAAGCTTATATGTTTTAAATTTTCTTTAAAGATTTTATTTATTTATTTATTTGACAGATGAGATCACAGGTAGGCAGAGAGGCAGCCAGAGAGAGAGGAAGGGAAGCAGTATCCCCACTGAGCAGAGAGCCAGATGCCGGTCTCGATCCCAGGACCCTGGGATCATGACCTGAGCTGAGAGCAGAGGCTTTAACCCACTGAGCTACCCAGGTGCCCCTATGTTTTAAATGTTGATGAAATAGGTCGCACACCATCTGAATGCTTTTGGCATCCAGACTTCTCCCCTCTCCCTTACGCTCGGTGGAGGGATCCCCTGACAGGCACTTGGAAGGTCCTCATCCTGTCCTTCGCTGAGGGCGTGGTTTTGTTAGGGTTTTTCCTCGGGATGAAGATACCCTGCGCTGGCTCCCAGAAAGGTGGTGCCGACTCCTCACCTCTCCACCAGAGGATGGCTCACCTCACATTGAACGGCAAGAACAGAGGGAGAAGAAGAAGACTCCTCCCCCCTTTACAGCCCCAATTGGATAGAAGGTCTCCAAGTAAAGCCCTTGATCATCTTTCCTCATGGCGTCCCTGATTTCTCTATGACTGACTGGTCGAGGAAGGATAGAGAAGAACCTCTGCGGGACCTTGCCTTCCCTCCTAGCTTCCCAGTGCATCATGTGACCATTCCAGGAGGGATCTTCTCTAGGGCTGGAGGAATGTTCCATACAGAACTTTGGAAGCTGGTTGCTGCCCTGGGACCAATTGGGTTGCCAATAGCTAAGAGCAGTTAGACTACCACAGCAGACTTTCACCTAACCTTATGGGCCTGTGTTCCTAGACCTTTTTGACGGATAGTGGGCTCAGGAACAAGAGTTCTCACCTCCTTTCCATGGGAACACCTTGTATATAACTTCCATTGTAATGACGGTGTGTAATTAATTGTTTATCATACTTATGTTAGCCTTGATTTAGTGGATCTACAAAAGGATATATGAAGCATCAGTCAGTCTCGAGTGGAAGCATAAAGGCCTTTGCCTGTACTTAACTCAGAGTTTCCAACCTACCTTGAGTCTGCCCTTGGTGTAACTTCTTTCTTCAACTGGGAAAACACTGCCATTTATGAATGTTCGCCTTAAGAGCGTTTATATGTTTTGGAAGCATAAGACCCTTGGCGTGCACTTAACTCAGAGTATCCAACCTGCCAAGAGTCCGTCCTTGTTCTAACTTCTTTCCTCAACTGGGGAAACACTGCCATTTATGAGTGTTCGCATTAAGCGTGATTATAAGTGAATATAAGTTTTGGGAGCATAAGGGCCTTGGCATGAACTTAACTCAGAGTATCCAACATGCTTGTAGTCCGCCTTTGTTCTAAGTTCTTTCCTCAACTGGGAACACACTGCCACTTACAAGTGTCTGCCTTAAATGCCATTATACGTTTTGGAAGCATAAGGGCCTTGGCTTGCACTTAGCTCAGAGTTTCCAACCTGCATAGAGTCCGTCCTTCTTCTAATTTCTTTCGGGGAACACACTGCCACTTATGGGTGTCCGCCTGAATTGCCATTCCACATTGAGGAAGCATAAACCTTTGGCAGGCACTTATCTCAGAGTATCCAATCAGCCTAGCGTCCATCCTTGTTCTAACTTCTTTCTTCAGCTGGGATGTCACTGCTAATTATGAATGTTTGCCTTAAAAGCCATTATATGTTTTGGAAGCAAAAGGGTGTTGACGTGCACTTATCGCAGATTATCCAGTGAGCATAGAATCCATGCTTCTTCTAAGTTCTTTCCTCAACTGGGAATACACTGCCAGTTAAGAGTGTCCGCCTTAAGTGGGATTATACGTTTTGGAAGCCTAAGGGCCTTGGCATGCACTTAACTCAGAGTATTCAACCTGCCTCGAGTCCCTCCTTGTATCTTCTTTCCTCAACTGGGAACACACTGCCACATATGGATGTCTGCCTGAATTGCCATTCCACGTTGTGGAAGCATAAACGCTTTGGCAGAAACTTATCTCAGAGTTTCCCATCTGCCTAGCGTCCGTCCTTGTTCTAACTTCGTTCCTCAACTGGGAAGACAATGCCACTTATGAGTGTCCGCCTAGAGGGCAATTATATGTTTTGGAAGTATAAGGCCTTGCGGTGCACTTAACTCAGAGTATCCAACATGCTTATAGTCTGCCCTTGTTGTAAGTTCTTTCCTCAACTGGGAATACACTGCCACTTATGAGTGTTTGCCTTAAGTGGGATTGTAAGTTTTGAAAGTATAAGGGCCTTGCCGTGCACTTAACTCAGAGTTTCAACCTGCCTAGATTCCGTCCTTGTTCTATCCTCTTTCCTCAACTGGGAACACTGTGCCCATTATGGGTGTCCGCCTGAATTGCCATTCCATGTTGTGAAAGCAGAAGCGCTGTGACAGCCGCTTATCTCAGAGTATCCAAACAGCCTAGCGGCCATCCTTTTTCTAACTTCTTTCCTCAACTGGGATCACTCTGCCCCTTATGAGTATCTGCCTTAAGAGCGAATATAAGTTTTGGAAGCATAAGGGCCTTGGCGTGCACTTTACTTAGAGTATCCAACATGCTTATAGTCCGCCCTTGTTCTAAGTTCTTTCCTCAACTGGGAATACACTGCCACTTATGAGTGTCTGCCTTAAATGCCATTATACATTTTGCAAGCATAAGGGCCTTGGTGTACACTGAGCTCATAATTTCCAACCTGTGTAGAGTCATCCTTCTCCTTCTTCTTCTTCTTTTTTTTTTTTTTAGAAAAGATAGAAGTTTATTTCCTGCTCACATAAGTGTAGGCAGCTCCCTAGTCATAAGGGGCCCACTTCCTCCTTACATTATTCTGACTTGAAATTTCCACCTCAGTGTCCAGGACTAATGTATCTGGCTGCAGCCATCATGTAAATATGCGATCTGATAACAAAGACAAATAGGGAAAGAAGAAAAATATACTTTCCAAAATTGCCCATACTATTGTCAATCTTCTATTGGCAAGAATCTAATTATACGACCTTAAAGGAAAGGCTGGAACGTTCAGATTTTTTTTTAAACTTTAATTTATTTGTATATTTTTTAATTTGTTTATTTTTGGAGTAACAATATTCATTGTTTTTGCATCATACACAGTGCTCCATGCAATATGTGCCCTTTCTATTACCCACCACCTGATTCCCCAACCTCCCAACCCCCGCCCCTTCAAAACCCTCAGGTTGTTTTTCAGAGGCCATAGACTCTCATGGTTCATCTCCCCTTCCAATTTATCTCAACTCCCTTCTCCTCTCCTTCTCCCCATGTCCTCCATGTTTGTTGTTATGCTCCACACATAAGTGAAACCATATGATACTTGACTCTCTCTGCTTGACTTCTTTCTCTCAGCATAATCTCTTCCTATCCCATCCATGTTGCTACAAATGTTGGGTATTCATCCTTTCTGATGGAGGCATAATACTCCATCGTGTATATGTACCACATCTTCCTTATCCATTCGTCCGTTGAAGGGCATCTTGGTTCTTTCCACAGTTTGGCGACCGTGGCCATTGCTGCTATAAACATTGGGGTACAGATGGCTCTTCTTTTCACTACATCTGTATCTTTAGGGTAAATACCCAGCAGTGCAATTGCAGGGTCATAGGGAAGCTCCATTTTTAATTTCATGAGGAATCTCCACACTGTTCTCCAAAGTGGCTGCACTAACTTGCATTCCCCCCAACAGTGGAAGAGGGTTCCCCTTTCTCCACATCCTCTCCAACACACGTTGTTTCCTGTCTTGTTAATTTTGGCCATTCTAACTGGTGTCAGGTGGTATCTCAATGTAGTTTTAATTTGAATCTCCCTGATGGCTAGTGATGATGAACATTTTTTCATGTGTCTGATAGCCATTTGTATGTCTTCATTGGAGAAGTGTCTGTTCATATCTTCTGCCCTTTTTTTAATATAATTATCTGTTTTGTGTGTGTTCAGTTTGAAGAGTTCTTTATAGATCTTGGATATCAACCTTTTATCTGTACTGTCATTTGCAAATATCTTCTCCCATTCCATGGGTTGTTTTTTTGTTTTGTTGACTGTTTCCTTTGCTGTGCAGAAGCTTTTGATCTTGATGAAGTCCCAAAAGTTCATTTCTCTTTTGTTTTCTTTGTCTTCGGAGACACATCTTGAAAGAAGTTGCTGTGGCTGATATCGAAGAGGTTACTGCCCATGTTCTCCTCTAGGATTCTCATGGATTCCTGTCTCACGTTGAGGTCTTTTATCCATTTTGAGTTTATCTTTGTGTACGGTGTAAGAGAATGGTCGAGTTTCATTCTTCTACATATCGCTGTCCAGTTTTCCCGGCACCATTTATTGAAGAGACTGTCTTTTTTCCACTGTATATTTTTTCCTGTTTTGTTGAAGATTATTTGACCATAGAGTTCAGGGTCCATATCTGGACTCTCCACTCTGTCCCACTGGTCTATGTGTCTGTTTTTATGCCATTACCACACTGTCTTGGTGATCACAGCATTGTAGTAAAGCTTGAAATCGGGTAACGTGATGGAACTCATTGAGAGCATTTTGAACATCATCCCTGGTGACTTTCAGTTCTGCCCTAATCAATTCTGTTTGGTCATCCATGGCTTTCTCCAACCTAGCTATTGCCTGGATAATTGTTAATCTGAATTCCTTTTCCGACATATTGTCTATGTTGATAGCCATTAGCTCTGTTGCAGAAGGCCCATCCTCTGTATTTTTCTTCTGTTGGGTATTCCTCCTCCTAGTCATTTTGGTAAGAGATGACTGAACAGATGCAGCTGCATTTATCGATTGTGGTGCAGTCAAGGTGCACCCTGGAATGCTTCTGTGCAATCAGGGTTCCCCACCCAAATGAGAGAAAAAAGAAAAGAAAAAGAAATAGAGAAGAAGAAAGAAAAAAAGGAAAAGAAAAAGGGGAAAAAAAGAGAGAGAGAGAGAAAGAGAGACAGGAAAAAAAGGGAAGATAAAAGAGAAGCCTCATCCCAAATGGGCCACAAGGTAAGATTTATGAAGTATACAAACAAAAACAGACAAACAAAAAGACTGATCAAAGTATATGACAAGAGAAAAAAATATATATATAAGCAAAAAAAGGGAAGAACCTCATGAGAGAGAACCCCAAGTATAAGATTTATATACTATCAGGACAAACACAAATTCACAGAAACAGTGGCAGAAGGAAAAATTGGGACAGTGGTTATAAATTCTCAGTGTGAGCGAGGAAGTTTATTTTGATTCTTTCTGGATGTATCTTGATGTTTTTGTTTTGGGTCTCAACTTTCTTAAGTTACAGGGGGATTAGAAACTGGTTTGCCTATAGGGGTAGCATTGATTGGGGAAAGGGGATTACCTTGAAGTTTAACTCTATATGTATAGTAGAAAATAAAAATTAAAAAAGAATAAACTAGACTAAACTAAGTTAAAATTTAAAAAATTTTAAAAATAGAAAAGGTGTCTAGGGAGTAGTAAGTTTTGATGTAGTTGCAATAAAAAATAATTTGCTAAGATTGGAGTGTTACCAAGAGCAGCCCAATGCCTGTGGTAAGAAAACTAGCAAGGGGCCTTGACTCAAAGGACTAGGGAAAATGTTCTTTCTCACATATGTGAGAATATACACACAGATGCCCGGGATTCAAACATGAAGACTCCCATTCACCAGACCTAAAATTGGCACCTTTTTCCAGATGATTCTTTTTTAGGTTGTCCTTTGACCAGACTTGATAAGCACTGCTTTAGAGTATGACTCTCATAATTAAAGACTTAGGAAGCTCAACAATTTTTCAGTCCATCAAGTATGGATATATTCTGGAGCAGACTCATGTGCACAGAAAGCAACATATCATAGACCCTGGAACAATGCAGTTAGAATGGCACAGGTCCACTCATATGCAGATTTTTTTCAACACAATCCAGTACTGTAAATGTATGTTTTCTTCCTTATGAATTTCTTCAAAACATACTGTTTTCTCTCTCATACTTTATTGAAAGAATGTAGTATATCATACGTATACAAAATATGTACTTCTTGACTGTTATTGGCAAGGTTTCTGGTCAACAGTAGGCCATCTGCAGTTAAGTTTCTGGGGAGTTAAAAGTTACACACAGACTTCGACTGCATGGGGAGTCAGCACCCTTAGTCACCACGTTGTTCAATTATGTAACAAAGTGTTAAAGTATTAATTAAAATGAAAATTATAAGTCCTGAAAATCAGTACACTTAGGTCACTAAGGGAGACAATTGCACTCAGAAAGCTTCCTACAAAGTATAGACTCGATAAAAAATGATTTATTGGATTCAAATAAAGTGACATCAAGGTATAAATTGATCTCACAAAAAACCTTGTTAATTATAGCATGGTGTCCTATCTTCATTTTTAGAAGAAATATGAACATAGGGAAAGTTACAAAGAACACAATACTCTTTTATACACCCATCAGTCCAAATTAATAAAGGTTAAAACTTTAATATATCTCTTCTTAAATGCATGAATCCCTTGATATTTAAATTTACATAATTTGTCTTACACATAGGATATAGGTATACATTGTCCCTTAGTTTATAAAATGTTATAGATGAAGTCCCTGTTAAAAACCACTTAGTTCTTTCTTATTTTCTAGGTACTGCAAGGTGTTTTCTTGCATCATGCATAAGCTGTCAAGAATGATGTTCAATTATATGAAAGCACTGAATGTCTGTTGCCATCCTGTCACTGTCAAGTGTTCGCTCACCATGCTGCTACCTTCCATCTAAAATGTGTGCAGGGATGTTGATAGGGGCTTCCTCAGTTTAGCAGCCAGGAGGTTATTTTATATTAGTAGATAAATGCAACTAATATACAAGGAAAATATCACATAAAAATTTACAATTCACAACTCATTTCAGAGGCATAAACGGAAAGGGTTAAGCACAAAAAAAGAGTTCACACTTCAAAATGAAGCTTGCACTGCAATCACAAAGGCAGGATTGATATCTAAGAGGATATAATTCTTAGATGGAGGCATAAACATCTGCATATGTACAATGACTCTGAAATAAAGCATAGCAGCCTGAAATGGACATCATTAAGAAAGGCTTTTGGGACAGGGGGATTTTGACCTAAATCATAGCTGTCTGGCAATGCCTAGTGGAGAGGAAAAGGAAGAAGATCTTTGCTGGGAATCATTCCACAGAAGCGGAAATGAGCAAGCCTTGTGTAGACCATGTCACAAGAGCACCTAGATTATGGCTGTTGACAATTACTGGGATTTTAAAAAGGGGTGAGTTGATGGTCATATTTTAACAACAGGGTTTTTCAAAATACTTTTCAAAGATCAGCTTTCCTTTAATGATGTTTTGAAAAACATTGACATTCTGTTGGATAGTAATGCTGTTGCATCTTAATGTTGGATATTAATTATCTCCATTGACCTCCAAAATAATCACATATTCTATTTGGGAATTTCTCTATACCCTCTATACCATATACCATATACCCAGACTCTAGACTCTCCTGGCCATTTACAGTAAGTATTAGCATACTGTAGTTTCTATGGGGTTGGACAGGAAAAAATCATCTTTACATTTGTTCACATTAATGCCTGAACTACTTTAAAATAGTAACAATATTGGGCTGTGGTAACATTTGCAAGAGAGGTGGGAATGAGTATATGTGGTGAATATCCTTTAGGGGCTTGAACATGGTCAAAGAAATTCTTGGAATGCTGAATACTTGGGGCCCAGGTTTCAGTTTCAGAGAACCATTTCAGAGAATCCACTGAAGTGAGTTTAAGAGAAAAGGACAATATAGTACAGAGAATTATTAAATGGTTTGCAGAATCACTGAGAGGTCAAGAGAAATATGTTTCAGCAAGAAAGATTCCCCAAGATACAACAGAAATAGAAGCCAAAGGAGCTGCTGCTCCTACACCATCCACGTGCTACCTGTGGAGTGGGTACCACAACTAGGGCTCCAGAACAACACACCCTCAGCTGCAATACACACCAGCACTATGTAATTCATCTTTGAGTGTCTATTAGACATGGGGCTTATATTCAATGTGTATTTACTGAAGAGAAGAACAAACACTCTTTCTTCTTTGTTATACACTCAAAGTCCATTTGTGCAAATGCCTAAAGGAATTAAAAGACTTACTTATGACCATGAGGGAAAGCTGGAGAGCAATGTTGTTAGACATACTGTTATAGGTTTCTCTATTATTTACTGCAATTAGTCACTAAGATAAAACTGAATCCATAAAGTTTTAGTGAGGGAGGGGAAGTTCATCCTTTACAGTCAGGTGAACTGTCGAGGCAGTGGGAGCGATGGGGGCCAGCTTGCTTCACTTCTCACTCACAGACTGAATAGTTTGGGAGCAAGGCATTAAAGATGGTGAAGGCTTCTGCAGCCTTGGTTAACATTCAGATGGCATCGGGAGGGGTGAAGGTGTTTATGGTCCAGGACTAGAAGTGCTGCACATAATGTTTATTTGCCTCACAGGACAGCATATTCACATGGCTCCAGTGGACTACAGTGGAATCAGGGAATGCAGTAGAGTTGTCTATTTTATCCAAAGGAAGAGTAAGAAACAGATTTTAACAGACATAGCTGAGTTTGTGATAGTATCAGAAGAGAAACTGGAACATCTGGTTTATAAAAACCACTATAGAAAATTGTATTGTGAATGCTGTTTTTGAGAGACACTCCCAGATGGAATAGACAAAAACATCTTATCTGTCAAAGTATTAATGATACGACTTTAAATATCCCTCTGCGACCACCAAGTTGGGTTTTAGCATTTCTTTGGGTGAAAAATAACAGCTTGTGAGATTTATCTTTTCCACATAACAGACCAAGTTTGTTTGCATTACATTAAGCATCCAAACTTTTCCAAGGAGAGCAGGTCACAGTTGCCATCTCTCCCAGAATGAGGACTTTTTGTTTGTTTGTTTGTTTCTGGACATGGAATTCACCACTCCTCCACCAACAGTAGTTCACGGGAGTGTCATTCAAATGACACTAATACCAAATTTTTATCCTTAATATGGACCCCTTGAAAAAGAAGATTGATATTGAATCTAAGTGGATGTATGGAAAAAAATAGATGAGAATTATGAGTTGATTGAAATGTGAAGGCATGTGACAAAGACATTTAGAGAAAGGGCATGAGTGGCTGTAGCTGCCTTACATCTATGGAGTTTGCTTCCTTGTGCACATTTTTGTTTTTCAGAATGCCTAAGTCCAGTAAACTAATTTTTGACAATAGCTGGTTTTATATATTTTGAATGATGTTATATGAATTCATATGATAGGAAAAAAACTGAGGAATCAGAGACAACATTCCCAAAACTAGAACATAAAGAAAAGGATAAGGTCTTTGTCCCTAGGAATAATGAATTATAAGAAACATCCTTTTTGGTTAAGCCATGGACTCTTCTCTGTCCTCCTCTAACAGAAAAGAATGTGCAGAAATCTGAAAGGCAAAAGGTTGCATTGCAAGAAATCTAGTTTCAATTTGAACTTCAAGAATATTTAACCTGTGGGACACAATATGGTGGAGAAGTTGTAGGAGGCTCCGTTTCATCCTGTCCCCTAAAGTGAGCTGATTACCTACCAAAGAACTATTATCACCCATGAAATCAGCCTGATATTGGAATTATACACTTCTGCATCATTACGGGGGCAGAAGACACCAGTGGGCAGGTAAAGTGGAGTGAGAACATCTGACTGATATTGGAAAATAACCAAAAGTGGGAGGGAGCCACAAGAATCAACCCACTGGAAAGTAATTCCCAAATATGAGAGTGCCCAGATTGGGAACCAGCATTAACTTGGGAGTCTGTTTGAAAGCACTCAAAAAGAACAAAGTATCATAGGGGGAAAATTGGCAGAATTGGGCAGTTAAGGACAGGGGTTTAAGCCCGCCAAACCAGGACAACCACCACTGGCACTGAGCCAGAGAGAGTGCGGTGAAGAAGCTAGGTCTTGTTCCTTGAGCTGCTGGCATGCCTGAGAGCTTCGGGGGGCAGTGTCCATGAGTGTGAGGTAGCCTCGCCAGCTGGCAGAACCACAGCCTTTTGCACTCTCCAAGTGTGGGCTGTGCGACCAGAGTCTGAGTCATGCCCTACACCCTCTCCTGAGAGAGTTGTGTGCAGGTGCCAGCCAGCAAGCACTCTCTAGGACCCAGAGAGTCTGAGCACTACCAGCCTGAGCCAGCATGAAAATCTCAGTGCGCTCTCTCCTTGGGATTGCTCTGGAAGTCTGGAGCCTCCCAGACAGCCAGGTCTAGTATTTCTCATAGTTTTGAGTACAAGTGGGAATTCCTGTGACCCCAGAGACCATGACTGGGAACTGCCTCTGCCAGCAGAATTTATGTGCTCCGGAGGCTTCTGTCTGAGGGGGAGGTCTGGGTGCAGTTTGCTTTCCTCTAAATTTCCCAAAACCATCAAAAGCCTCCAAGGGGAGAGAAAACAAAGGAACAAACAAACAAAAAACCTCCAAAGAACAAAAGCCTGAAAAACCAGTTTCCTAAGAGCCCACCCCCATGATGGGGGTAGGAGGACTTAACTCTAGGAACATTGCCTGAAAACCTACGTGACAGGCCCCTCCCCCAAAAAGCCAACCAAAAAGAAAAAAAAAGACAAGAGGACAACCACCACTACTGCATAGATACAACTTTTAATTTAATTCCTTCCCACTATTCTTGTTCTTTTCATTTTTTAATATGTAACTTTTTAACATATTTACCATCACAATGAGATGTTCAGTACATCAAATTCCATAATAACCTTTTAACCTGAATTTGTGATACATATTCCTATGTTTTTCTTTTGCTTTGCTATTTTAATTTTTTTTCTTTTCCTTTCTTTTCTTTTCTTTTTTAATATTCATATAGAGATAAGCTTCAAGGTAATCCCCTTTCCCAGTCAATGCTACCTGTATAGGTAAAGCAGTTTTGACCCCCTTTTTCTCACAAAAGTTAAGTCCTTTCACATAGATATCAAGACACGTCGGGTAAAAATCCAAATAACTTGCCTCGCCCACACCGAGAATTTATAACCACTCTCCCATCTTTTTCTTCTGTCAGTCTTTCTGTGTATTTGTTTTTGTTCGGGTTGTATATAAATCTTATACATGGGGTTCATGTTGGCTGGGTTCTTTTATTTATTTATTTATTTATTTTTCTTGTCATCTACTTTTGTCGGTCTTTTTGTTTGTCTCTCTTTGTTTCTATACTTTATAAATCTTACCTTTGGTGTAATTTGGGCTGGGCCTTCTCTTATTTTTTCTTTTCTTTTTTTTCCTGTATCTCTCTCTCTCTCTCTGTTTTTCTTTTTTCTTCCTTTTTGGTGGGGACTCTCAATTGCTCAGAAGCATTTCAGAGAGCTACTTGACTGCACCACAGTTGATACATTCAGCTACACATCCCTTCAGCCAACTCTCACCAAAATGATTAGAAGGAGGAATGCTCAACAGAGGAAAAATTCAGAAACTGTGCCTTCTCCATCAGAACTTTTGGACATGGATATAGACAGTGTGTGAGAAAGGGAATTCAGGCTAACCATTATCCAGGCAATAGCTAGGTTGGAGAAAGCCTTTAAAGACAAATTGGAATTGATGATGGCAGAAGTGAAAAACACCAGGGATGATGTTCACAATGTTCTCAATGATTTCCAATTTAATTGAAATTCTCTAATAGCTAGGGTAACTGAGGCAGAAGATAGAATTAGTGATCTGGAGGACAAAGAGAGAAAAAGATCAGGAGGAAGCCTGGAACAAACAGCCTAGAAGCCACGAAAACAGAATTAGGGAATGAATGACGCCATGAAATGTTCCAACCTCAGAATTATTGGAATCCCTGAAGGGGAGGAGAAAGAAAGAAGACTAGAAGATATACATAAACAAATCCTCCAGGAAAATTTTCCCAATCTCGTGAATGGAACCAGCATTCATATACTAGAGGCAGAAAGTCTACCCCCAAGATCACAGAATCTAGAAAGACCTCGAGACACCTGATAGTGAAAATGATGAATCATAATTGTAGACAGAAGCTCTTGAAAGCAACTAGGGCAAAGAAATTCCTTACAGAGGAAAGCCCATCAGAATAATGTCAGACCTGTCCACAGAAAACTGGCAAGCCAGAAAGGGCTGGCAAGATGTATTCATGGTACTAAATGAGAATGTGCAGCCAAGAATACTTTATCCAGCAAGACTGACATTCAGAAAGGATGGAGAGATAAAGAACTTCCGAGACTCGGATGGTTTAAAAGAATATGTAACCACCAAGCCGACACATCAAGAAATATTAAGGGGGGTTCTATAAAAGTGGAAAAAAACTTAAGAATATAATTGAACCGAAATATATGGAGACAATCAATAGAAACAAAGACTTCACAGGTAAAACAATGTTAATAAAAACGTGTCTCTCAATTATCACTCTCAACATGAATGGCCTAAATGTGCCCATAAAATGACACAGGTCTGCAGATTGGATAAAATGACAGGACCCATCCATATGTTGTCTACAAGAGACACATTTTGAACCTAAGGATACATCCAGACTGAAAGTGAAGGGATGGAGAAGCATCGCCCATGCCAATGGGCCTCAAAAGAAGGCTGGGGTAGTGATTATCATATAAGGTAAATTAGATTTTAAACTAAAGACTGTAGTCAGAGATACAGAAGGACACTAAATCATTCTCAAAGTTACTATCCACCGAGAAGATCTAACAATTGTAAATATCTATGCCCCTAATATGGGAGCAGCCAATTACATAAGAAAACTGTTAATCAAGATAATGACTCATATTGATATGAAGACATTAATAGTAGGAGATCTTAACATGCCACTCTCAGTAACAGACAGATCATCCAAGAAGAAAATCAATAAAGAAACAAGAGCACAGAATAACACATTGGACCAATGGGCCTCATAGATATACACTGAACATTCCACCCTAAAACAACAGAATACTCATTCTTCTCAAGTGCACATGGAACCTTCTCCAGAACAGACCACATACTGGGTCACAAATAAGGTTTCAACCGATACCAAAATATTGAGATTATCCCCTGCATATCCTCAGATCACATTGCTTTGAAACTGGAACTCAATCACAAGAAAAATTTGGAAGGAATTCATACACCTGCAAACTGAAGACCACCTTGCTTAAGAATCCTTGGAGTATTATGCCCCCATCAGAAAGGATGAATACCCAACTTTTGTATCAACATGGACGGGAATGGAAGAGATTATGCTGAGTAAAATAAATCAAGCATAGAGAGTCAATTATCAGATGGTCTCACTTATTTGTGGAGCATAACAAATAACATGGAGGACATGGGGAGATGGAGTGGAGAAGGGAGTTGAGGGAAATGGGAAGGGGAGATAAACCATGAGAGACTACGGACTCTGAAAAACAATCTGAGGGTTTTGAAGGGTAGGGGGTGGGAGGTTGGGGGGTCCCGGTGGTGGGTCTTATGGAGGGCATGTATTGCATGGAGCACTGGATGAGGTGCATAAACAATGAATTCTGTTATGCTGAAATTAAAAAAAAAAAAATCCTTGGATCAACCAAGAAACCAAAAAAGAACTTAAACAATTCATGGAAACCAATGAGAATGAAGACACTTCAGTCTAAACCTATGGGATAGAGCAAAGGTGGTCCTACGGAGGAAATTAATAGCCATCCAAGCCTCCAGAATACACCAGCTGTCTCTACACCTTAAAGAACTGGATAATCAACAACAAATAAAGCCAAGTTCACACACAAGACATTCTCAAATCAATCAAAGTGATAGAACAAATCAATAAGAGAAGAGGGAAGAACTACATGGTCCCCTCAACTGATGCAGAAAAAGCATTTGACAAAATTCAGTATCATTCCTGATTAAAATGCTTCAAAGTATAGTGAGAGAGGGAACATTTATCAACTTAACATAATCTATCTATGAAAGATCCACAGCAAATATCATCCTCAATGGGAAAAAGCTTGCAGCCTTCCTGTTGAGATCAGGAATATGACAAGGATGCCCACTCTCACCACTCTTGTTCAACATAGTATTAGAAGTCCTAGCTACAGCAATCAGAAAACAATGAGAAATAAAATGTATTCAAATTGGAATGAAGAAGTCAAGCTCACTCTCTTCACAGATGACATGATATTTTACATGGAAAACCCCCAATGACTCCACCCCCAAACTACTAGAACTCATTCAGCAATTCAGGAATGTGGCAGGATACAAAATCAATGTTCAGAAATTAGTTGCTTTCTTATACACTAACAATGAAAATACAGAAAGGCAAATTAGAGAATCAATTCCATTTACTATAGCACCAAGAACCATAAGATAGCTGGGAATAAACCTAACCAAAAAGGTAAAGGATTGTACTTGAGAAACTATAGAACACTCATGAAAGAAATTGAAGAAGACACAAAAACATGGAAGACCATTCCAAGCTCTTGGATCAGAAGAATCAACATTGTTTAAATGTCAATACTGCCTAGAGCAATCTATACTTTTAATGCCATTCGATCAAAATTCCACAGTATTTTTTCAAAGAGCTGGAGCAAATAATCCTAAAATTTGTATGGAATTGGAAGAGACCCTGAATTTCTAAGGAAATGTTGGAAAAGGAAAAACAAAACTAGAGGCATCATGTTACCTGATTTCAAGCTTTACTACAAAGCTGTGGTCACCAAGACAGCATGGTACTGGCATAAAAACAGACACATAGACCAGTGGAACAGAGTGGAGAGTCCAGATATGGACCCTCAACTCTATGGTCAAATAATCTTCGACAAAACAGGAAAAATATACAGTGGAAAAAAAGACAGTCTCTTCAATAAATGGTGCTGGGAAAACTGGACAGCTATATGTAGAAGAATGAAACTCGACCATTCTCTTACACCGTATACAAAGATAAACTCGAAATGGATAAAAGACCTCAACGTGAGACAGGAATCCATGAGAATCCTAGAGGAGAACATAGGCAGTAACCTCTTCGATATCAGCCACAGCAACTTCTTTCAAGATGTGTCTCCAAAGACAAAGGAAACAAAAGAGAAATGAACTTTTGGGACTTCATCAAGATCAAAAGCTTCTGCACAGCAAAGGAAACAGTCAACAAAACAAAAAGACAACCCATGGAATGGGAGGAGATATTTGCAATTGACAGTACAGATAAAAGGTTGATATCCAGAATCTATAAAGATCTCCTCAAACTCAACACACACAAAACAGATAATCATATCCAAAAATGGGCAGATGATATGAACAGACACTTCTCCAATGAAGACATACAAATAGCTATCAGACACATGAAAAAATGGTCATCATCCCTAGCCATCAGGGAGATTCAAATTAAAACCACATTGAGATACCACCTTACACCAGTTAGGACGGCCAAAATTAAAAATACAGTAAACAACGTGTGCTGGAGAGGATGTGGAGAAAGCGGAACCCTCTTACACAGTTGGCAGGAATCCAAGTTGGTGCAGCCACTTTGGAGAACAGTGTGGAGATTCCTCATGAAATTAAAAATAGAGCTTCCCTATGACCCTGCAATTGCACTACTGGGCATTTACCCCAAAGATACAGATGTAGTGCAAAGAAGAGCCATCTGTACCCCAATGTTTATAGCAGCAATAGCCATGGCCGCCAAACTGTGGAAAGAACCAAGATACCCTTCAACGGACGAATGGATAAGGAAGATGTGGTCCATATACACAATGGAGTATTATGCCTCCATCAGAAAAGATGAATACCCAACTTTTGTAGCAACATGGATGGAACTGGAAGAGATTATGCTGAGTGCAATAAGTCAAGCAGAGACAGTCAATTATCATATGATCTCACTTATTTGTGGAGCATAACAAAGAACATGGAGGACATGGGGAGATGGAGAGGAGAGGGAGTTGAGGGAAACTGGAAGGGGAGATGAACCATGAGAGACTATGGACTCTGAAAAACAACCCAAGGGTTTTGAAGGGGCAGGCGGTGGTAGGTTGGGGGAACCAGGTGTTGGGTAATAGGGAGGACACGTATTGCATGGATCACTGGGTGTGGTGAAAAAACAATGAATACTTTTATGCTGAAAAGAAAAAAAAACTAACCAAAGAGGTAAAGGATCTGAACTCGAGGAACTACATAACACTCATGAAAAAAAATTGAAGAAGACACAAAAAATGGAAGACCATTCCATGCTCTTGGATCAGAAGAATCAACATTGTTAAAATGTCTATACTGCCTAGACCAATCTATACCTTTAATGCCATTCCTATCAAAATTCCACCGGTATTTTTCAAAGAGCAGGAGCAAATAATCCTAATGTTGATATGGAATCAGGAGAGACCCCGAATTGCTAAGGAAATGTTGAAAAAGAAAAACAAAACTGGTTGCATCGTGCTGCCTGATTTCATGTTTACTACAAAGCTGTGATCACCAAGACAGCATTGAACTGGCATAAAAACAGATACATAGACCAGTGGAACTGAGTTCAAAGCCCAGATATAGACCCTCAACTCTACGGTAAAAAAAATCTTCAACAAAGCAGGAAAAAATATCCAGTGGAAAAATACAGTCTCTTCAATAAACAGTGCTGGAAAATTAGACAGCTATGTGTAGAAGAAAGAAACTTGACCATTCTCTTACACCATACAAAAAGATAAACTTGAAATGGATAAAAGACCTCAAAGTGAGGCAGGAATCCATCAGAATCATAGAGGAGAAGATAGTCAGTAACCACTTTGATATCAGCCACAGCAACTTCTTTAAAGATATGTCCACAAAGAAAGGAAACAAAAGTGAAAATGAATTTTGGGGACTTCATCAAGACCAAAAGCTTCTTCACAGCAAAGGCAACACTCAACAAAACAAAGAGACAACCCACGAAATGGGAAAAGATATTCACAACTGACAATATAGACAAAGGGCTGATATCCAGGATCTATAAAGAACTCCTCAAACTCAACACACACAAAAACAGATAATCATGTCAAAAAATGGGCAGAAGACATGAACAGACAATTCTCCAAAGAAGACATATGAATGGCTAACAGACACATGAAAAAATGTTCATCAACACTAGCCATCAGGGAGATTCAAATAAAAATCACATTGAGATAACACCTTACACCAGTTAGAATGGCCCAAATTAATAAGACAGTAAACAACGTGTGCTGGAGAGGATGTGGAGAAAGGGTAACCCTCTTACACTGTTGGTGGGAATGCAAGTCATTGCAGCTGTATTCGAAAACGTGTGGAGATTCCTTAAGAAATTAAAAATAGAGCTTCCTTATGACCCTGCAATTGGACTATTGGGCATTTACCCCAAAGATACAGATGTAGTGAACAGAAGGGCCATCTGTATCCCAATGTTCATAGTAGCGATTGCCATGGTCATCAACCTGTGGAAAGAACCAAGATGCCCTTCAGCGGTGACTGGAAGAGATTATGTTGAGTGAAATAAGTCAAGCTGAGAGAGTCAATTATCTTATGGTTTTGCTTATTTGTGGAGTATAAGATGTAACACGGAGGACATGGGGAGATGGAAAGGAGAAGGTATTTGGGAGAAATTGGGGGGTGAGATGAGCCATGGGAGACTGTCGAATCTGAAAAGCAATCTGAGGGTTTTGGATGGGAGGGTGGTGGGAGGTTGGGTGAGCCTGGTGGTGGGGATTATGGAGGACATGTACTGCGTGGAGCACTGGTTGTGGTGCATAAACAATGAATTGTGGAACACTGAAAAGAAATATAAAAATAAATAAAAATTTTAAAAACCCAGTAATGCACCACTAGAAATGCCTGGGGAGGCTTAGTCTTTTACTTATTTATTTTTTTAAAAGAAACTTTCTTAGGATGTATCTTGTGAGGCAGATTTACAATAGTACAGGTCTTGATTAAGAATGAAAAGGAAATGGGGGAACCAGGTGGTGGGTAATAGGGAGGGCATGTATTGCATGGAGCACTGGGTGTTGTGCAAAAACAATGAATACTGTTATGCTGAAAAAATAAATAAATAAAAATTTTAAAAAAAAGAATGAAAAGGAAAAAAAAAGACAAAAAAACCCAAATACCCACATTCTAAAAAAGATCATAGTCTTAGGAGTTAATTTAACTTATAGGAACTTTTTGTTTACCTCCTGTTAGCTGTATCAGTCAGTGATAATATGTCTGTTTCAAATTCAATTATTTTTCTGAAAATCTCTTAGTTCAGACAAATTCTCATATTTGCAATTCATTTGCTTTCACTTATTTACTATATATTTTGCCAGAGAGAATTATTATTACTTTAAAGTGATCACATTCATATGAATATAATATCATTTAGTGTCCGCCTTTGATTAATTTACCACAAATTGAGTAAAGAAGTACATTGATGATTGTAGATATCACCCATCAATTAAAATATCTCTTCTACCACATTTACTACAAGTTCATAAGAGATTAGAAGGTACAACACCAAGTCTTTCAAGAATTCTATCATATTTTGTTTGAAGTTAAAAGAGAGGTTTATTTTTTTTAACACATGAGTATGTAAGTAATTTATTCACCTTTTAACTAATTATATATCTATGTGAAAGTATAAAATAGATAACGTATTTATCTTTAAATCAACTTCGACAAATAAGATTTTCCTTTGTATTGCTGTTATTTGAATGCTCGAATGTATCAACTCTTAATTCTAATACTTTATTAAAATAGTTTTCATTAATTCTAATTAAAATCATCTTAAGCATTTGGAGAAATATCTCAACCTTAAATGATAAATCAAAATAAAAATGCCATAAGACATATACTGTTTGTTATCTTGCATAGTAACAAACATACTGGTTTGGAGAGCTGACATTGGTTTTCCACCATCCTATGAATGAAGTCATTTTACTGAATAGAATTCTTTGAATATTTTTCAAACCGGTATGTATACTTTTCATTTATCCCTGCCCTTGACATTTTAGAAAACTCCATAAAAACGTAGCAGCAATAGTGGTTTCAGGATGTTTTATGTGTGTATTCCTTTGAGAAAGCCCACAGACATGAATAAGGTGAAAATATCAATTGCTCCGCATGTTCTTAGGACAAAATTTAGAATTGAGTTCTGATACTTTGTGTAGTTGTTTGAATAGTTGAGTTAAAGACTAATTCAGAAGGTAAACAGATATCTTTACTCAGGTATTTGAATATTATTTCTCTCATGTATATTTTGTATATGTATATAAATGTATAGATGTATAGATCATCTCTATCTATATTTTGGATATTAATCCCTTATTGGATATGTCATTTGCAAATATCTTCTCCCAATCAAAAGTTCTGTTGATTGCTCCCTTTGCTGCGCAGAAGCTTCTTATCTTGAGAAACTAGTTGATTTTTGTTTTTGTTTCCCTTGTCTTTAGAGATGTGTGTTGCAAGAAGTTGCTGTGGCTGAGGTTGAAGAAGTTGCTGCCTGGGTTCTCCTCTAGGATTTTGAAGGATTCCTGTCTCACATTGAGGTATTTCATCCATTTTAAATTTATGTTTGCATATGGTGTAAGAGAAGGTCAAGTGTCATCCTTCTGTGTGTGACTATCCAATTTTCCCAGCACCACTTATTGAAGACACTGTCTTCTTTCCACTGAGTACTCTTTCCTGCTTTGTCAAAGATTAGTTGACCATAGACATAAGAGTCCATTTCTAGGATCTCTGTTTTGTTCTATTGTGCGATGGGTCTGTTTTTGTGTCACTACTATGCTGTCTTGATGACCACAGCTTTGTAAACTACCTTGAAGTCAGACATTGTGATGTGCTCAGCTTTGGTTTTCTTGTTCAACAGTCACCTGGCTATTCAGAATCCTTTCTGGCTACATGGATTGTATGATTGTTTTAAGGGTGAAAAGTTTTGATGGTATTTTGATAAGGACTGCGTTGAATGTGTAGAGTGCTCTGGACAGCATATGATTTTTTACAATGTTGATTCTTCCTATCCAGGAGCATGGAATGTTTTACCATCCCTTTGGTAAATCTTCCAAATTTTCCAAAATATCTTCCAAATCTTCCTCAATGTCCTTCCTCAGTGTTCTGTAGTTTATACAATAGAAATCATTTACCTCTTTGGTTGGGTTTATTCCTAGGCATCTTATGGGTTTGGGTGCTGTGGTTGGTGGAATTGACACCTTAATTTCTCTTTCTCCATTCACTTTGTTAGTGTATAGGAAAGCAAGAGATTTCTGTGTTTTCAGTATGGAATCCTACATGTTTCTGAATTGCTGTATGAGTTCAAGTTGTTTAGGAGTGAAGTCTTTTGGCTTTTCCACATAAAGTATATTGTCATATGCAAAGAGAGGAGATTTGACTTCTTCTATGACAACTTGAATCCCTCTTATTTGCTATTGTTGTCCAAATGCTGAGGCTGGGACTTCTAAATGTTGTGTTCAACAAAGGTGGTGAGAGTGGGCATCCCTGTCATATTCCTGACCTGAAGGGAAGAGCTGTCAACTTTTCCCCATTGAGAATGATATTTGCTGTGGGCTCTTCATAGGTGGCTCTTGTAATATGTGATATGTTCCCTCTATCCCTGTATCTTGAGGAGTTTTAATCATGAGAAAGAGTTGTATTTTGCCAAATGCTTTGCTTTTTCTGCATCAGATATGGTCCTTGTCTTTCTTTTGTTTGTATGACCAGTCACATCAATTGATTTGTGGATGTTGGAAACTCCCTTGTATACCAAAAATAAACCTCACCAGGTGGTGGTAAATAACCCTTTTAATGTACCATGGAATCCTACTCCTTGTATCTTGTTGAATAATTTGGTATTAGTGCTTACCAAGCTTATTCATCTGTAATTCTCCTTTTACAGGGGGTCCTTGTCTGCTTGTGGGTCAAGGTAATGCTCAGCCTCAGAAAATATTTTTTAAAGATTTTATTTATTTATTTGACAGAGAGAGATCACAAGTAGGCAGATAGGCAGGCAGAGAGAGAGAGGAGAAAGCAGGCTCCCTGCCAAGCAGAGAGCTCGATGCGGGACTTGATCCCAGGACCCTGAGATCATGACCTGAGCTGAAGGCAGAGGCTTAACCCACTGAGCCACCCAGGCGCCCCTCAGAAAATATTTTGGAAGCTTTCCTTCCACTTCTATTTTTTGGAAACAGCTTTCGTAGAATAGGCATGATTTATTCTTTTTTTTTTTTTTTGTACCTGCTTTTTCTTTTTTTTTCTTTTTTTTTCCATTTTATTTATTTTTTCAGCATAACAGTATTCATTCTTTTTGCACAACACCCAGTGCTCCATGCAAAACGTGCCCTCCCCATTACCCACCACCTGTTCCCCCAACCTCCCACCCCTGACCCTTCAAAACCCTCAGGTTGTTTTTCAGAGTCCATAGTCTCTTATGGTTCACCTCCCCTCCCCAATGTCCATAGCCCGCTCCCCCTCTCCCAATCCCACCTCCCCCCAGCAACCCCCAGTTTGTTTTGTGAGATTAAGAGTCATTTATGGTTTGTCTCCCTCCCAATCCCATCTTGTTTCATTTATTCTTCTCCTATCCCCCTAGCCCCCCCATGTTGCTTCTCCATGTCCTCATATCAGGGAGATCATATGATAGTTGTCTTTCTCCGATTGACTTATTTCACTAAGCATGATACGCTCTAGTTCCATCCACGTCGTCGCAAATGGCAAGATTTCATTTCTTTTGATGGCTGCATAGTATTCCATTGTGTATATATACCACATCTTCTTTATCCATTCATCTGTTGATGGACATCTAGGTTCTTTCCATAGTCTGGCTATTGTAGACACTGGTGCTATAAACATTCGGGTACACGTGCCCCTTCGGATCACTATGTTTGTATCTTTAGGGTAAATACCCAGTAGTGCAATTGCTGGGTCATAGGGTAGTTCTATTTTCAACATTTTGAGGAACCTCCATGCTGTTTTCCAGAGTGGTTGCACCAGCTTGCATTCCCACCAACAGTGGAGGAGGGTTCCCCTTTCTCCACATCCTCTCCAGCATCTGTCATTTCCTGACTTGTTCATTTTAGCCATTCTGACTGGTGTGAGGTGATATCTCATTGTGGTTTTGATTTGTATTTCCCTGATGCCGAGTGACGTGGAGCACTTTTTCATGTGTCTGTTGGCCATCTGGATGTCTTCTTTGCAGAAATGTCTGTTCATGTCCTCTGCCCATTTCTTGATTGGATTGTTTGTTCTTTGGGTGTTGAGTTTGCTAAGTTCCTTATAGATTTTGGATACTAGCCCTTTATCTGATATGTCGTTTGCAAATATCTTCTCCCATTCTGTCAGCTGTCTTTTGGTTTTGTTAACTGTTTCCTTTGCTGTGCAAAAGCTTTTGATATTGATGAAATCCCAATAGTTCATTTTTGCCCTTGCTTCCCTTGCCTTTGCCGTTGTTCCTAGGAAGATGTTGCTGCGGCTGAGGTCGAAGAGGTTGCCGCCTGCATTCTCCTCAAGGATTTTGATGGATTCCTTTCTCACATTGAGGTCCTTCATCCATTTGGAGTCTATTTTTGTGTGTGGTGTAAGGAAGTGGTCCAATTTCATTTTTCTGCATGTGGCTGTCCAATTTTCCCAGCACCATTTATTGAAGAGGCTGTCTTTTTTCCATTGGACATTCTTTCCTGCTTTGTCGAAGATTAGTTGGCCATAGAGTTGAGGGTCGATTTCTGGGCTCTCTATTCTGTTCCACTGATCTATGTGTCTGTTTTTGTGCCAGTACCATGCTGTCTTGATGATGACAGCTTTGTAATAGAGCTTGAAGTCCGGAATTGTAATGCCACCAACTTTGGCTTTGTTCTTCAATATTCCTTTGGCTATTCGAGGTCTTTTCTGGTTCCATATAAATTTTAGGATTATTTGTTCCATTTCTTTGAAAAAAATGGATGGTATTTTGATAGGGATTGCATTAAATGTGTAGATTGCTTTAGGTAGCATAGACATTTTCACAATATTTATTCTTCCAATCCAGGAGCATGGAACATTTTTCCATTTTTTTGTGTCTTCCTCAATTTCTTTCATGAGTACTTTATAATTTTCTGTGTATAGATTCTTAGTCTCTTTGGTTAGGTTTATTCCTAGGTATCTTATAGTTTTGGGTACAATTGTGAATGGGATTGACTCCTTAATTTCTCTTTCTTCAGTCTTGTTGTTGGTGTACAGAAATGCAACTGATTTCTGTGCATTGATTTTATATCCTGACACTTTACTGAATTCCTGGACAAGTTCTAGCAGTTTTGGAGTGGAGTCTTTTGGGTTTTCCACATATAGTATCATATCATCTGCGAAGAGTGATAGTTTGACTTCTTCTTTACCAATTTGGATGCCTTTAATTTCTTTTTGTTGTCTGATTGCTGAGGCTAGGACTTCTAATACTATGTTGAATAGCAGTGGTGATAATGGACATCCCTGCCGTGTTCCTGACCTTAATGGAAAAGCTTTCAGTTTTTCTCCATTGAGAATGATATTTGCGGTGCCCCTAACATGGGAGCAGCCAACTATATCAACCAATTAATAACAAAATCAAAGAAACACATCAATAATAATACAATAATAGTAGGGGACTCGAACACTCCCCTCACTGAAATGGACAGATCATCCAAGCAAAAGATCAACAAGGAAATAAAGGCCTTAAATGACACACTGGACCAGATGGACATCACAGATATATTCAGAACATTTCATCCCAAAGCAACAGAATACACATTCTTCTCTAGTGCACATGGAACCTTCTCCAGAATAGATCACATCCTGGGTCACAAATCAGGTCTCAACCGGTATCAAAAGATTAGGATTATTCCCTGCATATTTTCAGACCACAATGCTCTGAAGCTAGAACTCAATCACAAGACGAAAGCTGGAAAGAGCCCAAATACATGGAGACTAAACAGCATCCTTCTAAAGAATGAATGGGCTAACCAGGAAATTAAAGAAGAATTGAAAAAATTCATGGAAACAAATGATAATGAAAACACAACGGTTCAAAATCTGTGGGACACAGCAAAGGCAGTCCTGAGAGGAAAATATATAGCAATACAAGCCTTTCTCAAGAAACAAGAAAGGTCTCAAGTACACAACCTAACCCTACGCGTAAAGGAGCTGGAGAAAGAACAAGAAAGAAACCCTAAACCCAGCAGGAGAAGAGAAATCATAAAGATCAGAGCAGAAATCAATGAAATAGAAACCAAAAAAACAATAGAAAAAATCAATGAAACTAGGAGCTGGTTCTTGGAAAGAATCAATAGGATTGATAAACCCCTGGCCAGACTCATCAAAAAGAAAAGAGAAAGGACCCAAATCGATAAAATCATGAATGAAAGAGGAGAGATCACAACTAACACCAAAGAAATACAGACAATTATAAGAACATACTATGAGCAACTTTACGCCAACAAATTGGACAATCTGGAAGAAATGGATGCATTCCTAGAGACATATAAACTACCACAACTGAACCAGGAAGAAATAGAAAACCTTAACAGGCCCATCACCAGTAAGGAGATTGAAACAGTCATCAAAAATCTCCAAACCAACAAAAGCCCAGGGCCAGACGGCTTCCCAGGGGAATTCTACCAAACATTTAAAGAAGAACTCATTCCTATTCTCCTGAAACTGTTCCAAAAAATAGAAATGGAAGGAAAACTTCCAAACTCATTTTACGAGGCCAGCATCACCTTGATCCCAAAACCAGACAAGGATCCCACCAAAAAAGAGAACGACAGACCAATATCCTTGATGAACACAGACGCAAAAATTCTCGCCAAAATACTAGCCAATAGGATTCAACAGTATATTAAAAGGATTATTCACCACGACCAAGTGGGATCAAGGGCTGCAGGGTTGGTTCAACATCCGCAAATCAATCAATGTGATAGAACACATTAATAAAAGAAAGAACAAGAACCATATGATACTCTCAATAGATGCTGAAAAAGCATTTGACAAAGTACAGCATCCCTTCCTGATCAAAACTCTTCAAAGTGTAGGGATAGAGGGCACATACCTCAATATTATCAAAGCCATCTATGAAAAACCCACTGCAAATATCATTCTCAATGGCATGATTTATTCTTAAAATGTTTGGTAGAATTCCACTGAAAATGTATCTGGCCCTGGACTCTTGTCTTTTGGGGGAGGTTTTTGATTCCTGATTCAATGTCCATGCTGGGTATTGATCTGTTCAGATTGTTTATTTCTTCCTGTTTCAGACTTGGTAGATTACAGGTTTCCAGGAATTCAACTATTTCTTCCAGATGACCTACTTTGGTGATATATAGTTGTTGATAATGTGTCCTAACAATTCCCTGCTTCTATTGCATTGGTCATGATCTCTCCCCATTCCTTCCTGATTTTATTATTTTAAGCCCTTTATCTTTTCTTTTGGCTACGTCAGGCCAGAGGTTTATCAATCTGATTAATTCGTTCTGAGAACCAGCTTCTAGTTTTTTAGGTGGGCTCTGCTGCTATACTACTTTCTATTTCGTTGATTTCTGCTCTTCCCTATATTCTTTTTCTTTTGCTTGGTTTCAGCTCAATTTGCTGTTCTTTTTCCAGGTGTAAGGTTAGCTTGTGCATTTGGTATTTTTCTAATTTTTTGGTGGCTATGTAATTCCCTCTAAAGACCAACTTTTCAGTATCTCATAGGTTCTGAACCAATGTGTTTTCATTTTCATTAGTTTCAATGAATTGTTTAAGTTCTTTAGTTTCCTGAATGATGCAATCATTCCCTGGCAGGATGCTCTTGATCTCCAAATGTGTGAATTCATTCCAAAATTCCTCTTCTGTTCAGTTTCCAGTTTCAAAACATTACTGTCTGAAAAATGCAGGGGAAAATCTCAGAACTTTGGTATTGGTTGAGATCTGATTTGTGACTCAGTATGTGATCCCTTTTTTTAAAATTTTTGATTATGTAGTGTTAGTCACCATACAGTACATCATTAGTTTTTGACACAGATTTCTTAGACTCATGATTTAAGTATAACAATGTTTTGTTATATATATGTCATTTCAGTAAATGCCCTCCTTAATAACCACCACCAGCCTCATCAATCTCCCCAAACTCTTTTCCTCTAAAACCACCTGTTTCTTCAAGTTTACATTCTCTTTACATTCATCTCTCCCTCCAATTCCCCCACCTTCCCTTGTCCCTTTCTTCTCCTAATGTGCTCCATGTTATTCCTTATTTTCCACAACTACGTGAAACAATATGATAATTTACTTTCTCTGCTTGACCCATTATAATCAGCATAATTTCCTCCAGTCCCTTCCATGTTGATTCAAAAGTGGGGTATTTCTCATTTCTGGTGGCTCAGTAATATCCCAATGTATATATGGACCACATATTCTTTATCCATTTGTCTGTTGAAGGGCACCTTGACCCTTCCCACAGTTCGGCTATTGTGGCCATTACTGCTATGAACACTGGGGTACATATGACCCTTCTTTTTAATACATTTGTATCTTTAGGGTAAATACCCAGTAGTGTAATTGCTGTGTCATAGGGTAGCTTTTGTTTAGCTTTTTGAGAACTCTTCTGAAATACCTGCGGTTTCTGTGAATCTATAAATCTATGTCTCTACCTCCCTTCCCATCTGTAGTAGTGCTCTACATGTTAGCACACCCCTAAGTAAAGCAATCCCACCCCAGGTCATGGGAGTTCCAAATGTCCCCTAAAGACCCCAGAACCCTATGTTGTGGGTGGAAGCAACAGTGAAGGAGGCAGGATGTGTCTGGTGCTGGTCTGTGACTTGGCAGATGCTGTTCTGTGATGCCCTATAGCCCAAGGGGGCAGCAAATCCTGAATATGGGACAGTCTTCTCACACACTACCTTCCCAAAGCTGATATTTTGCTTTGGGGAGAAAAGGCTGGGGCAAGGACCTTTTTCTACCGTCCCTTCTTCCATTATGTCTCTAGACTGAATATGTCCCTGTCCTTGTAGATCCCCTGCCCAAAGATGCCTTCTCCAGCCTCATGCTCACACAATAACCTCCTACAAATGTTGCCTTCATTTTTGGTATGAAGGAATGGGGACTGAAAGGGTGAGCAACTTTAGGGTGCCAGTCAATGCAGGGGTTTGATATTTGTGGAACCATTGGTACAGTAAGCATGGTCTCAGCAGCTAATCACAGGAGTTCCCGAGTGCTAGGAACACATAAGCAACCCATGTGCCCCTTACACTTAAGTGACCTGGACTCTACCAGCCTCCACATTGGCTCCTGGAAACAGCACCGTCAAATCAGCTCAGACATCATCAATCTTATGGTTGCAAGTCTCCCACTTTGCAGGTTCCCTTGAAGTTCATTTCGACCCCCAGAGGAAACTTTCTCTCCTCATGGTTCCCATCCGTGTATGCCCAGGTGCTATGAGCACACTGTCATTACTGAGCTCAGCCCAGGAGCCACAGCTCTAGACACTTCCCCTACAATCTCAGTTGGTGTCAAACGCAGACACCAGATCATAGGTATTTGCACCACACCTACACTCCCACTCCACATCTCTGCAGTTAAGATGGACTATAGCCCAGAAGGGGCCATCCAGGAATCTCACCTCCCAACTCCATTCTGACCCCAGTGTCCAATTTATCAGAAGGTCCGTATGGAGTCCTGGAAGTGGCCCCATTCTTCATACCCAAGCAGACCCTACAGTTTCCAAGGTGCACCTCTTCCCAGCTCTCTCCCACTGAGCCTTACTCTGTGCAGACATCCATGCACATAAAACACACAATGTGAATCCCACATTTCTCCCCAATTCCTGCAATGCTTCTTTGGTCAGAATGGAGCCCACAGCTGGCCACTCATACCATTCTGCCTCTTGCTCTGACCCCAAGTCTACTCACCCAGACACAGGGAATCATACCCTGCCTCTGGAGTCGCTCTACCCTTCTTGCATGGTCTCGTCACATTTGTTCTTCTGAGGACTGCATCACAGACCAATCTGTTCTGGATCAACAGCTGTTTTTCTGGCCACAGTCTGAAGCCATAACATCAGGGGCCAACCTCAAATTTAACAAAAATCTGAAAAATTGGTCTCTTCCAATGCTTTATGCAGAAATACCTGTGAACAGACACACGGATTCTCTATTCCTTCCAATCAGAATGCTACTGAACTTTGGTCCTCTGCTTTGGTTCTAGAGATTAGTATGTCTGAACAAGTTGATGAGGACAGGCAGGTTATGCTCAATGTCAACTCGGCATGCTTAACCAACATATTCTCAGAGCCATGGAGACCCCAACATCAGGAGAATGTGATAGATAGTAATGGATAGTAGTAACTCTAATACAGGCTGACCTTTACAATCACCCAGGTGTTGTCTTTTGTAAATCAGTTATTTAGAAATAATACTTTTTGTATATTTTTAATTTTTTTAAAATTTTAAATGCTTTATTTGCCTATTTTTCAAATTCATACCATACCATCAATTGGGGAGATGAACACGTATTTCCCATCTCCACTTCCATGCCATAGTGGGTGGGTGCACACACATTAACACTTGGGCACTGCATGTAATGCAGAAATGTCCAGGAAGATGTTCATTTGAATGAAGAAACTCTCCAACTCATGGAACTGAGCCTGCTTCTCAGTGCACTGCTGGCTTCTTGCTTTAAGGCCTCTACCTCTCCTTTGGAGATGTAACACTTCTCCTTCAGCTGGAGGATCTCAGCCAATGACTCCACAGTGTTCATGGCATGGGTCTCCTCCACAATTTCCTCCAACTGTCACTCTTCATTTCATTCCATAATTTTGAATAAAAGTCTTCAAACCACTGGACTGTTTCATTTCCTAGGGCCTGGTGTAGTTTTCTTCTCAGGGGGAGAACTCCCCCCAAAATGAATATTGTACAGATAGCAGGCCAAAAGGACCTCAGGCTGAAGAAGATCAAAAGTAAAAAGAAACTTGAATAGTCACCTTTCTGCAAAGGTGAAAAACATACTACCATAGATTTTGGGTGCAAGTTGGTGTCCAAGTGTCTTCTTAGTCCCGTGCTGTCCTGGGATGGAGAGCTCAAAGTCTGGAGGCTCGCAGATCTCCATGGCTGTATTGGCCAAATCAGTTCAATGCTGAGCAGGTTTGGAGGTCACATAATCTGATGCCAGCTGGAAAGCCAAGTGTTTGAGTGTGCTGTACTCTGGGGAGAAGGAAGGATCTGTTTCCAAGGAAACATGCTGAACTTGCTGTCTAGTTGCCTTCTTGGCATAGTGCAGAGCTGCATTCTTAGTCTCCAGGTCCTTGGGCACACAGTGAAATTGCTGTCCAGGTGCCTGATAGACCTATCAGACAGCTCAATTATTGGTCTCCAGATCCAAGGGCATATGGTGAACCCACATTCATCATCCCACTTGACCTAGCACACAGCTGATTTTTTGGTCTACTGGACCAAGTGCCCATGGATAGCCTGCCATCCTCATTCCTAATTGCTTGAGCACAGAGCTGAGTTGTTGGTTTTGAGGTCTAAGAGCCCATGGTGCACCTGCTTACCAGTTGCCTACGTGGCATATCAGACAGCTGAGTTTGCCTCCAGGTCCAAGGGCACACGGTGATCCTGCTGCCCAGGTGTCTGCTTGGCCTATCAGACAGCTCAATTTTTGGTCTCCTGGTTGAAGGGCACATGGTAAGCCCACTGTCTATTTCTCTGCTTGGCCTGGGGCAGAACTGTGTGTTTCTTTTTGCCATTAAAGAACACATGGTAAGTCTGCTATCCTGGTGCCATCTTGGCGTATCAAAGTGCTGTGTTGTTATTTTCAGGTCCAAGGGTACATGGTGATCCCACTCTCAAGGTATGTGCCTGCCCTAGCTGAGGGTTCCTTTACTAGACACCATGTCCAAAGTCTCATGGTAAGCCTGCTATCCAAGTGGCTGCTTGACCTAATAGAGAGCTGTGTTGTTGGACTCAAGGCCCAAGGGCACATGGTGAGCCAGCTGTCCAGGTGCCTGCTTGGCCTAGTAGAGACCTCATTTTTTGGTTTCCAGGTCCATGGGCACATGTTGAGCCAACTGTGAAGTTCCTGCTTGGCTTGTCACAGAGCTGTATTGTTGGTCTATAGGTCCAAGGGTGACATTCTTATCCCACTGACAAGGAGACTCTTTAACCTAGCAGACAGCTCAGTTTCTGGTCTCCAGGTCCAAGGTCACACGGTGAGACTGCTGTCAACATGTTTCCTTGGCCAAGCTACAAAGGGAGTTGTTTGTCTTTAGGCTTAAGGACACATGTTGAGCCTCCTGTCTGGGTGTCTGCTTGGCCTAGTACAGACCTGGTATTGTGGCTTCCACGTCCATGGGCCCATGGTGAGCCAGCTGAGAAGCTGTCTCCTTGGTTGTCACAGAGGAGCACTGTTGGTCTCCAGGTCCAAGGGCACCCAGTAAACTGACTGTCAACTTGCCAGTAGAGCCCATTACACAACTCAGTTGTCATTCTCCAGGTCCAAGGACACATGGGAAGCCTGTTGCCAATTTGGCCACTTGGCCAAGCAAAGAACTGAGTTGCAGATCTCCAGGTCCAGGTGCACATGTTGAGTCTCCAGTCTAGGTGTCTGCTTGTCCTATCCCAGATCTCCTTTCTTGGCCTCAACATCCAAGGGCACAGGTTTAGCCCACTATCAAGGTGCCTGCTGAACCCATCAGACATCTCAGTTATTGGTCTCCAGGTCCAAGGGCACTTCGTGAGTCCTTTGTCAAGGTGCCCCCTTGGTCGGGCAAAGAGCAGAATTGTTGGTTTCAAGGTCCTAGGGCACATGGTAAGCCACATGTCTAGAAGTCTGCTTGACTTAGCCCAGAGCTCCCTTATTGGTCTCCAGGTCCAAAGGCACATGGTGAACCAGCTGTCCAAGTGCCTGTTTGGCCTAGTAGGGACCTGATTTTGTGGTTTCCAGGTCCATGGGCCCATGTTGAGGCAGTTGTGAAGTTGCCTGCTTGGATTATCACACAGCTGCATTGTTGGTCTCCAGGTCCAAGGGCACATGATTATCATACTGTCAACATGCCTGCTTAACCCATAAGACAGCTCAGTTGTTGGTCTTCGGGTCCAAGGGCACATGGTAAGCTCAATGCCATGATGCCTGCTTGGCCAAGCAAAGAGATGAGTTGTTGGATTCCATGTCTAAGAGCACATAGTGAGGATCAAGTCCAGTTATCTGCTTGGCCTAGCCCAGTACTACTTTCTTGACCTTAATATCCAAGCGACATTGGTGAACCTACTGTCAAGGTGCCTGCTTAGCTTACCAGACAGCTCACTTGTCAGTCTCCAGGTCCAAGAGCTCATGGTGGACCTGCTGTCCAGGTGTCTGCTTGGTGTAACAGAGAGCAGAATTGTTAGTCTCCATGTCCATGGGAACATGGTGAGATGGCTCATCAAGGTGCCTGCTTGACCTAGCAGACATCTGAATTGTTGGTCTCCTGGTCCATGGGCACATGGTGAGTCTGGTGTCAGGTGCCTGCTTGGCCTAGTGGAGAGCTGAGTATTTGTCCACTGGGTTCAAAGACCCGTGGTAATGCTTCTGTTGAGCTGATTCATTTTACCGATACCAGCTGGGATGCAGGACCCATGGTTTGTTGGCACTTGGCAAGCCTGTTTTCTGGGATTCCTGGCCTTGTGCTACACTGGGCTGGCCAGCTTGAGGTATGGAGGGTCCTTGTCTACCCAGTGTCTGTGTGACACGTTTGTCCAGTGTCAAATGGAATCAGAAGCCTCCCAGTATTTGGGTTCCTGGGATGTGCTGTGTCCTAAGGTCTGAGGGTCTCTTTGTTAGGCTGTGTTTGAGAAGTGATGGTCTGTGCGCTCTGGGTTAGCCAGGTTTCTGGGGAATTATTTTGTCCACTGCTGAGTTGTTTCAGACAGTCCATGGACTGAGGGCCAGTGTTCCAAGGACTAATATTGCATATAGAGACGTGGTGATTCCTTTTCCCAGTACCTACTTGTTTTGTAAAATTCCCCCTCTGCCTGATGTCTCAGATATTCCACATATTGTGCACATCTGGGTTGGTTGGATATTCAGAGCACCCATGTACCCTGTGCTGAGCCAGGTTGGAGGGCTTCAGAGTAGCAGTGTGCCCAATATTCCCTCAGGACATGGACTCAGCTGTCCTCTACTGAAGTCACATATCACCCCAGGGGTGCGGGACCCACCTGGCAGAAAATCCATGGTATTCTGATAGCCAGTGTCCCACTCCCACATGCCAAAGGAGAATGTCTCCCTGAGGACCTGGGCCAGCCTCATAGTGAGGAATGGGCCTAGGTTTTGCCGTGTATGGGTACGAGGAATCTCTGGACCACAGAGGGGCAAAAACATAGGTGCTAACATTATGGTGGTGTATAGATTATTGGAGAGAGGTCTAGGCCAGAAGGAGTGGACAGGGGCCTTGCCATGGGCAGGGGCAGGGAATAGGGCAGAGAAGTCAAGGAAGAGAAGGAAGAGCTGTGACTGAACTGCCATCTCTATCTTCACTGGAGCCTGGGCTGTTGCCAAGTTTTTATAACTGCCCTGGAACACCAGAATGCCTTCATGTGATGTCACCACCATGGGATGTCACCACTATGCCCTGGCCAATCACCAGGGATTTCTCAGATTGGCATCATTCTGGTGATCAACAACAAGACAGGTCAGCTGGCCAATTACTGATGGATTTCTCAGTGACACCTCTGACTGATATCATCACCTGGAAACCATGTTTTAAAGGAAAAGAGGTAAACTGAGCTTCAAGAGGAAAAATTAATATTTGGGTTGTATTTACAGTGATGGTCATAAATACTGCAACGTACATGTGCCACACAGAGGCACCATTAATTAAAACACTGACATGAATATGAATGAAGACATGGGCCATGAGACCCCGTGAAAGATCACAGGTGTACGTAAGTCAGACAACATGGCAATAGACTAATCGTTACTCTCAGCACATCCATCGAAGCTTAAATATAAGTGGAGAATATGGTAGACATTATGTTTAGGACATCTTCCCACAGTAAACCTAAGCCTGGAAGGGATGAATCTGTGTCACCAGTAAGTATCTGCTTGCCAATATCATCGTGGCATTCAGCTCTCATAGCAGGGGAACAACAAAATCCGTCCTGTCACCAGGTTCACAGTCTTCATGTCCAGCATCCAATGAGAGAATTCTGTGGGGAAGAATTAAATTTTCTCCTCCCTCAAATTGGAAGGGGAGGCGAACCATAAGAGACTAGGACTCTGAAAAACAACCTGAGGGTTTTGAAGGGGCGGGGGTGGGAGGTTTGGGGAACCAGGTGGTGGGTAATAGGGAGGGCACGTATTGCATGGAGCACTGGGTGTTGTGCAAAAACAATGAATACTGTTACCCTGAAAAAATAAATAAATTAATTAAATATGAAAAAAAAAATTTCTCCTCCCTCAAATACAATTACATACTTATTAAATCATTCTGAACACTCAAGAAATCAATCAAAGTTGTGATCATATAAATGCTGCAAGGCTACAAGTAGAAAAGTGACCACCATTTCGAAGGAAGGAGGATGGAGAATTGAATTTGGTTGGTATAGCTGAGGATATGGTGGAGGGGAGGGAGTCTTCTTCAGAAAGATTCCACAAAGTACTATAAACAGCTGGGTGCAAAAGCAGAACATTTTAAAGTCTGGATAAAGAAGATGTGGTTCATAGATATGATGGAATATTACCCCGCCACCAAAAAACTGAAATATTGTCTTTTGTTAGGATGAGGATGGAACTAGAGGATATAATGCTAAGAGAAAAAGTCACAAAAAGCCAAATGCTATATGATATCTATCACATGTGTAATATGAGAAACAAGACCAATGAACATAGGGGAAGGGGAGAAAAAATAAAACAAGATGCATATAGGGTGGGAGGCAAACCATAAGAGACTGGATGGGAATGGACTATGACACTGGGTGGGTGGAAATTACACTCAGCAGTTGCACAGTGGCCTATGGTCTCAAAGATACTGCTTGGCTGGGTTCTCAAGGCCCCGCCTAGGGAGGGAGACAGGAGACTGTCCCCTAAATCTAAGGTCTCCAGAGGGGATCAAAAGACCTGTGAGTAGACATGGGATGTTGGGGAGGAATGAGAGAGTAGGGAGGAACTCACTCCAGCCAGCATAGCCTCACTTCCATCCAGGCACCTCAGAACAGTCCTCAGATCAAGAGTAGGTCATTCAGCATCATGTATCTCCTTCCTTAAACCAACCATTCCCAGACCAGATGGCCACCTCTGTGTTAATTCTTACCATGAACTGCTCCTCAGGATTGGCCACCTGAAGGCTAGTGAATTCTCGGCAGGGTCGTAGTGTAACAGTTTGGAGTGGAATGGCCTGGAGTTTGAATCAGCCTGGGAGCCAAGCAGAACACCAGTAGCAGTGAGGTTCAACTGGCCTTCTGGAAGGCTGTGGGCGACTGTGCTGACCTTGCAAAGATGTGGTGGAACGTGGCCAATGCTACACGTTCCTGGTCCTTAACTAGGGCTCCATTTGAAAAAACCACCTCATATTTTATGCCACGGCCCCAAACACAGAGGTGAATGAGGACTGAGTCAGGTCTCGTGGCACAGACACCTCCTGCAGGGCACTTGCTCTTCCCTACAGAAACACTGGCACAATGGGATTTGAGATTGTAAGGGCAGCTCTTGGTTCAGGGGTTCAGGATATTTTCTGCGGGGCCCTGGGTTGGTGTCAGGGGCTCAGGGATCTCCACAAATAGGGAAACAGCGACATTTCTGTCCCAGATCCATCATGCATCAGGGTGGCAACTCTGGACGGTCCCTTCACCACCCTACATTTCAGTGCCCTCCACTGTCAATTGGGGCTTCCAGCCTATTTCCACTTCCATAGGTGCTGCCATGGGGAGGACAGGAGAAAAGGGCATGTATTCTCTGCTGGTTGTAAAGTGTTGTTCTCATATGAAGGATAAAGATGGGCTTTCCATCCTCTCATGCAGTGGAGCCATCCCAAGTCCCATGACTGGGTTCACCCACTGCTAGCCCTCTAGCCAATTCCATAGGTAGTCCATTCCTCAATACCTACAGAGCAACTGGGAAGCATCCCATCCTTTCCTATATCCCAGGGGCTCCTTGTAGTCAATCACTTGGGACACCATAACAGCACACTAAAGTCTAGGCCAGAGGGCAGGGAGACCGGGCACAAAGGGCTCTCGGGGACGCTCTCAGGTAGGTGTGGCTGCTCAATGAGATGTGAACCCAGACAGTCAGGCATGATCACTGCACTCTGTTGCATTTCTGTAATGTCTCTGCTAAATACAAGCAGTCTCCCACAGAACCTTTGGGTGTGGGAGGGGGGCGGAATTCAGAGCACAGCACAGGGCGACATCTTCCTAAGTCCCGCCTAGAGGGAGGGATCACCTGCTGGGCAGCTGGTGATTATGGGGAGGAGATGGTTGGACTAGAAGTAAAGAATGTTGAATCCCCCTATCTTCTGACAACAAGATGCCGACACTGCTCTTTATTTCTATGTGTCTCCCAGCAATCTGTGTGGAACATCCCCCTGAGCACGTGGAGCCACCCACAACCACACTGGCCCCTCCACAACCACCCAAGAAGAAAGTCCGGTTCTTCCTCCAGGATCAGGTCAACCCCATCAGGGACACCGAGGAAGGTACCTTGGATATTGACTCATTACGTTGATTGGAGACACATTTTTCCACTCAGTAACACAGACATATCCGAAGCTTTCAAAACTGCTGAGACACAATTTCCTATGATTTCACTGGTAGCAGTTTCCCTCTATGCCGTCCGTCACCATTAAGTCCAAAGGCAAGATGAAATTCTCATTCAAACTAGATCCAAGGAGCACAGGGAAAAAGTGTCTACTAGCTGAAGGGATGGGTCTTAGGTCTTTTGGGAACACAGGTCCATTATAGCTCTTTCCAGGAAACATGATTATTAGATGTGTAGGAAGGAAGAAACTACATTTTCCACCAGTAACGCTGAACATAAAAATGGAACAGAATGCTACAGGAGGTTTCACGATCTCCCCCCCCCCACTTCCGTCCATTAACCACATCTTACATGGGTGTGCTACATACCTTAAAAGGAACAAAATGACCACACAACATTTGGGGAACAAAAGTACCCAGTACATTCCATGTGTTTACCATTCTACAAATTGGACAAATGCATTATTGTGATGACTTCTCATTCTGGAAACAGACAGAAATCTGTGCACAAATGTCTAAGACAGCTGGGTTCCCAATAGCCATAGACAGGCACAGCCCCAAATCCATCATGGGAGGAAAGGACATATTAAATGGCATCCATACACATCATGGAGTGCTATTCAGCCATAAGAAGAAACAAAGGTTTTCGATATTTTACGAAATAGATGGACCTTAGAAACCTAATACACATTTTGAGAGCAAGCACACAAGGAAAGAGGTACATTACACAATCCCAGGCTTTGAGGACACTAGGGTAGGGACATTTGTAGACCCAGAAAGTGGAAAGTACGGTGCAGGGAGGAAAGGGGGAGGGCCAGTCATGTCGTCATGGGTACAGAGGTTACATGAGATAGGATGACAATGCTTTCCACATAGACGGCAGTGCTGTCTACAAAGCATCAGGAATGTGAGCAGTGTCACTGAATGTACACGTACTAACAAATACAACTGTCAATATTACTTAGATTCCATCACCATAAAACCCACTATTCCAAGGCAATAGATGACCAATAGAGTCACAGCAAGGATGCAGGGAAGACAGCTGAACAGGCCCCATTACCAGGTGAAGAAGTGGCAAGCTGGCTTGGATTCACAGTGGGCAGGAGGACTCAGGAGACTGCGTCCTGAAACCCAGTGTGCCTTGAGTGTTTCCCAGATTGACACTGATGCATTCCCACTGATCACCCCCCCCCCCCCGTTTTTAAGCGAAGGCCCCATTTCCCTTTTCCCATCCTGCTCCCCTCCTCTGTTTCTATGTACACCAAGGATGTTGGCCCAGCAGCAGGTCAGGCCTTGCTTGGTCACTCTTCACATCCATTCACTCTGGCCCCGCATCCACATCAAGCAGAGTTAACTCCCTGGGTCATTCCTGAGTAGTGCATCCAATGTCTTGACAGCTACTCTGTGTTCTCCTAGACCCTGTGGAGGGTCAGTCCAACGACCTTCCTATGGACTGGATAGAGGAAGGCGGCCCAACTCTCTCTGAGGTAAGCTTGCCTCTCTTTCTCAGAGACAGAAATGTTCCTTCCTTGATTTCTTCCATCAGTGGAGGATGAAAATCTGGCACTTTCCCTCCCAGGGGAAGGGGCAGCAGTCTCCCCTCATGGAGGAATGCTGGGTCAAACCTCTTATGACAGTGGACCCAAAAAGGGTGATGACACAGAACAGCTTCAGTTACAAACTCGATGGGATCAAACACCTTCTTCACAGAAAAGGTTTCTCCTTGAAAAATAATGTTCTATCTGTTGATCAGAACTGCCACGAAAAGCTCCAGCATCATTCAAAGTGTCCTCTTTAACTCGGGTTGGGGGACAGGGACTCAACCACGGGACCTCATCCAGTTAACTGCCTGAAGTCCTCCCCAAACCAAAGAGCTGGCCCAACAGCTTACAGGATGCTGGGATCCTCACTGTGTTTTCTTTTCCCCAATAACAGGTAGACGCTGGTAAGAATGACAGCTGTACGTATTTAAGAGAATCGGGCTCTGGGAGGAAATCAAGAGTACAAAGAAGCCTGCCACCTGATTCTGGGTTCCAACAAGGAATGGGTGTTGGGGGATACTGACCGAGACTGTCCAGTGAGGCACGGTCACCACGTTGTACAGGGCCTGGAAGAACTAGTACATATGGAAGGGGTGATTTATGTGCATGTGGGATGAAGGCCCTGTATGTGTGGGTGCATGGTTGTGTGTCTGTCTGTCTGTGTCTATGTATTATGCTTGTGAACACGAATGTGTGCCTTTCTCAGGAGATCTTTCACACACTTTCATCACAATCACAGTGTCACCCTTTCAAAACACTCTCATCACCCTGGCACACTTTACATACTCCTTCCCCTGCTCACCACAGAGGTACCTGGAGGATGTTTTCGTTTGCTTTTCTGAGATGGGCATGGTGCAGAGATGAATGACCCAAACCCTTGACCTCCTACTTGGAAAGCCAAGATAAGCTCAGGTTTCAATATAAGTTGTTCTACTCTACACACCTGTGTTAGTCCCTCAGCCAGGGAGTCATGGTGTACCATAGGTGCTAGCTAGCAAAGGGGCACCAGCATCTGTGCACACAGCCAGAAACCTAGATTCTACGAAGGTCTCCAAAAGACCCGTCATGACACAGTGGTCTCCAAGGTCACAGAAGCTGGGGCAAGGATAGAAGCCCATGTTACTGGAGTCAAGTGCACAGAGAAAAGCCACATCCTCATGCTTAATCCCATTATTCTGGAAAGGGTGTGGACCCATGGAAGACAAAACAGGGCAATATCGTTCATAGCCAGTCTCAATATGTAGACACGACCAATGGCAGAAAAGCATAACAGAGGGAATTTAGTGTACTAAATTCCTGTAAGCCTCAGAAAGGTTCAAATTCTCTAAGCACACACTCAGACACCACTGGCAAATAGGAAATCAAGGTCAAGCTTGGTTGGAAGCTTTGGCCCCAACACCCCTGGGGCAAATCTCCTTCAAAGCAGGCTTACAGAGTGTCAGCACACACTCCAAGACTCCATTGTGTAAGGAATTTCCCACTGGTCAGAACACCTGGGAGGGTTTGGACAGCCACTGTCTTCATGGGAAACACACACACACACACACACACACACACACACACACGGTAATGCTCAAGAATAATGGAAGGAATCTGTCACACTGATCAATGTTGCCAGCTGTTTACATAAGCTGCGATGTCAGTGTTCACACGCCTTGTACATGGGGTTATCTGAGGACAAATGATGAGTGAAGACAACTACTAGGTTGCTTTTCTTTTTTTTAATTTTTTTATTTGTTTATTTACAACATAACAGTGTTCATTGTTTTGGCATCAAACCCAGTGCTCCATGCAGTACGTGCCTTCCCTATTACCCACAACCTGGTTTCTCAACCTCCCACCTCCCCCGCCCCTTCAAAACCCTCTGGTTGTTTTTCAGAGTCCAAAGTCTCTCATGGTTCATCTCCCCTTCCAGTTTCCCTCAACTCCCTCTCCTCTCCATCTCCCCATGTCCTCCATGTTATTTGTTATGCACCACAAATAAGTGAGACCATAGGATACTTGACTCTCTCTGCTTGACTTATTTCGCTCAGCATAATCTCTTCCAGTCCCGTCCATGTTGCTACAAAAGTTGGGTATTCATCCTTTCTGATGGAGGCATAATACTCCATTGTGTATATGGACCATATCTTCCTTATCCATTCATAAGTTGAAGGGCATCTTGGTTCTTTACACAGTTTGGCGACCGTAGCCATTGCTGCAATAAACATTGGGGGTACAGATGGCCCTTCTTTTCACTACATCTGTATCTTTGGGGTAAATACCCAGCAGTGCAATTGCAGGGTCATAGGGAAGCTCCATTCTTAATTTCTTGAGAAATCTCCACACTGTTCTCCAAAGTGGCTGCACTAACTTGCATTCCTACCAACAGTGGAATAGGGTTCCCCTTTCTCCACATCCTCTCCAACACACGTTGTTTCCTGTCTTGCTAATTTTGGCCATTCTAACTGGCCTCAGGTGGTATCTCAAAGTTGTTTTAATTTGAATCTCCCTGATAGCTAGTGATGATGAACACTTTTTCATGTGTCTGATAGCCATTTGTATGTCTTTGTTGGAGAAGTGTCTGTTCATATCTTCTGCCCATTTTTGGATATGATTATCTGTTTTATGTGTGTTGAGGTTGAGAAGTTCTTTATAGATCCTGGATATCAACCTTTTGTCTGTACTGTCATTTGCAAATATCTTCTCCCATTACGTGGGCTGCCTTTTTGTTTTGTTGACTGTTTCCTTTGCTGTGCGAAGCTTTTGATCTTGATGAAGTCCCAAAAGTTCATTTTCGCTTTTATTTCCTTGGCCTTTGGAGACATATATTGAAAGAAGTTGCTGTGGCTGATATGGAAGAGGTTACTGCCTATATTCTCTTCTAGGATTCTCATGGATTCCTGTCTTACGTTGAGGTCTTTTATCCATTTCGAGTTTATCTTTGTGTACGGTGTAAGAGAATGGTCGAGTTTCATTCTTCTACATATTGCTGTCCAGTTTTCCCAGCACCATTTATTGAAGAGACTGTCTTTTTCCATTGTATATTTTTTCCTGTTTTGTCGAAGATTATTGGACCATAGAGTTGAGGGTCCATATCTGGGCTCCCCACTCTTTTCCACTGGTCTATGTGTCTGTTTTTATGCCAGTACCACGCTGTCTTGGTCATCACAGCTTTGTAGTAAAGCTTGAAATCAGGTAACCTGATGCAGCCAGTTTTGTTTTTGTTTTTCAACATTTCCTTAGCAATTCAGGGTCTCTTCTGATTCCAAACAAATTTTAGGATTATTTACTCCAGCTCTTTGAAAAATACCAGTGGAATTTTGATCGGAATGGCATTAAAAGTTTAGATTGCTCTAGGCAGTATAGACATTTTAACAATGCTTATTCTTCCAATCCAAGAGCATGGGACGGTCTTCCATCTTTTTGTGTCTTCTTCAATTTCTTTCATGAGTGTTCTGTAGTTCCTCGAGTACAGGTCCTTTACCTGTTTGGTTAGGTTTATTCCCAGGTACCTTTTGGTTCTTGGTGCTATAGTAAATGGAATCGATTCTCTAATGTCCATTTCTGTATTTTCATTGTTAGTGTATAAGAAAGCCACTGATTTCTGTACATTGACTTTGTATCCTGCCACGTTACTGAATTGCTGTATGAGTTCTAGTAGTTTGGGGGTGGAGTCTTTGGGGTTTTCCATATAAAGAATCATGTCATCTGCGAAGACAGAAAGTTTGACTTCTTCCCTGCCAATTTGGATTCCTTTTATTTCTCTTTGTTGTCTGATTGTTGTTTCTAGGACTTCTAATACTATGTTGAACAAGAGTGGTGAGAGTTGGCATCCTTGTCGTGTTCCTGATCTCAACGGGAAGGCTGCAAACTTTTTCCCATTGAGAATGATATTTGCTGTGGGTCATTCATAGATAGATTTTATGAAGTTCAGGAATGTTCCCACTATCCCTATACTTTGAAGCGTTTTCATCAGGAATGGATGCTGGATTTTGTCAAATGCTTTTTCTGCATCCATTGAGAGGACCATGTGGTTCTTCTCTCTTCTCTTATTGATTTGTTCTATCACATTGATTGATTTGCGAATTTTGAACCAACCTTGCAACCCAGGGATAAATCCCACCTGGTCATGGTTGATAATCTTTTTAATGTGCTGCTGGATCCTGTTTGCTAGGATCTTGTTGAGAATTTTTGCATCCATATTCATCAGTGGTATTGGTCTGAAATTCTCCTTTTTGGTAGGGTCTTTGCCTGGTTTGGGGATGAGGGTATTGCTGGCTTCATAAAAAGAGTCTGGAAGTTGTCCTTCTGCTTCAATTTTTTGGAACAGCTTCAGGAGTATTGGGGTTACGTCTTCTTTGAAAGTTTGGTAGAATTCCACAGGGAATCCGTCAGGTCCTGGGCTCTTGTTTTTTGGGAGGTTTTTGATCACTGCTTCAATCTCGTTACTAGATATTGGTCTATTCAGGTTGTCAATTTCTTCCTTGTTCAATTTTGGGAGTTTGTAGTTTTCCAGGAATGCATCCATTTCATCTAGGTTGCTTAGCTTATTGGCATTTAACTGTTCGTAATAATTTCTGATGATTGTTTCTATTTCCTTGGTGTTAGTTGTGATCTCTCCCTTTTCATTCATAATTTTATTAATTTGGGCTTTCTCTCTTTTCTTTTGGATTAGTGTGGCCAATGGTTTATCGATGTTGTTGATTCTTTCAAAAAACCAGCTTCTAGTTTCATTGATACGTTCTACTGTATCTCTGGTTTCTACCTCATTGATCTCTGCTTTAATCTTCATTATTTCCCTTCTTGCGTGTGGATTTGGTTTGATTTGTTGTTGATTCTCCAGTTCTTTAAGGTGTAGAGACAGCTGGTGTATTCTGGATTTTTCAATGTTTTTGAGGGAGGCTTGGATGGCTATGTATTTCTCCCCTTAGAACCGCCTTTGCTGTATCCCATAGGTTTTGGACCAAAGTGTCTTCATTCTCATTGGTTTCCATGAATTGTTTAAGTTCATCTTTGATCTCCTGGCTGATCCTAGCATTCTTAAGCAAGGTGGTCTTTAGCTTCCAGGTGTTTGAGTTCCTTCCGAAATTTTCCTTGTGATTGAGCTCCAGTTTCAAAGCATTGTGATCTGAGAATATGCAGGGAATAATGTCAGTCTTTTGGTATCGGTTGAGTCCTGCGTTGTGACCCACTATGTGGTCTATTCTGGAGAAGGTTCCATGTGCACTTGAGAAGAATGAATATTCTGTTGTTTTAGGGTGGAATGTTCTGTATATGTCTATGAAGTCCATCTGGTCCAATGTCTCATTCAATGCTCTTATTTCTTTATTAATTTTCTGCTTCAATGATCTGTCTATTTCTGAGAGAGGCGTATTAAGATCTCCTACTATTATTGTATTCGTATCAATATGACTCTTTATCTTGATTAATAGTTTTCTTATGTAATTGGGTGCTCCCATATTCACAATTGTTAGGCCATCTTGGTGGATAGTCCCTTTAAGAATTATGTAGTGTCCTTCTGTATCTCTGACTAAAGTCTTTAGTTTAAAATCTAATTTATCAGATATGAGAATCGCTACCCCAGCCTTCTTTTGAGGCCCATTGGCATGAAAGATGCTTCTCCATCCCTTCACTTTTAGTCTGGGTGTATCCTTAGGTTCAAAATGGGTCTCTTGTATACAACATATGGATAGGTCCTGTCATTTTATCCAATCTGCAACCCTGTGTCGTTTTATGGGCACATATAGGCCATTCACATTGAGAGTGATTATTGAGAGATAGGTTTTTATTGACACTGTTTTACCTTTGAATTCTTTCTGTCTGTAGATTGTTTCAGTATTTCTGTTCAATGATATTCTTAGGATTTTTTCTCTTTTATAGGACCCCCCCTTAATATTTCCTGCAGTGTCGGCTTGGTGGGTGCATAGTCTTTTAAGCCTTGCCGGTCTTGGAAACTCTTTATCTCTCCATCCATTTTAAATGTCAGTCTTGCTGGATAGAGTATTCTTGGTTGCATGTTCTTCTCATTTAGTACTCTGAATATATATATTTTTTTATTTTTTTCCCGATTTTATTTATTTTTTTCAGCATAACGGTATTCATTATTTTTGCACAACACCCAGTGCTCCATGTAAAACGTGCCATCCCTATTACCCACCACCTTTTCCCCCAACCTCCCACCCCTGACCCTTCAAAACCCTCAGGTTGTTTTTCAGAGTCCATAGTCTCTTATGGTTCGCCTCCCCTCTTAATGTCCATAGCCCCCTCCCCCTCTCCCAATCCCACCTCCCCCCAGCAACCCCCAGTTTGTTTTGTGGGATTAAGAGTCATTTATGGTTTGTCTCCCTTCCAATCCCATCTTGTTTCATTTATTCTTCTCCTATCCCCCTAACCCCCCATGTTACTTCTCCATGTCCTCATATCAGGGAGATCATATGATAGTTGTCTTTCTCCGATTGACTTATTTCACTAAGCATGATATGCTCTAGTTCCATCCACGTCATCGCAAATGGTAAGATTTCATTTCTTTTGATGGCTGCATGGTATTCCATTGTGTATATATACCACATCTTCTTTATCCATTCATCTGTTGATGGACATCTAGGTTCTTTCCATAGTTTGGCTATTGTAGACACTGGTGCTATAAACATTCGGGTACACGTGCCCCTTCGGATCACTATGTTTGTATCTTTAGGGTAAATACCCAGTAGTGCAATTGCTGGGTCATAGGGTAGTTCTATTTTCAACATTTTGAGGAACCTCCATGCTGTTTTCCAGAGTGGTTGCACCAGCTTGCATTCCCACCAACAGTGGAGGAGGGTTCCCCTTTCTCCACATCCTCGCCAGCATCTGTCATTTCCTGACTTGTTCATTTTAGCCATTCTGACTGGTGTGAGGTGATATCTCATTGTGGTTTTGATTTGTATTTCCCTGATGCCGAGTGACGTGGAGCACTTTTTCATGTGTCTGTTGGCCATCTGGATGTCTTCTTTGCAGAAATGTCTGTTCACGTCCTCTGCCCATTTCTTGATTGGATTGTTTGTTCTTTGGGTGTTGAGTTTGCTAAGTTCCTTATAGATTTTGGATACTAGCCCTTTATCTGATATGTTTTTTGCAAATATCTTCTCCCATTCTGTCAGTTGTCTTTTGGTTTTGTGAACTGTTTCTTTTGCTGTGCAAAAGCTTTTGATCTTGATGAAATCCCAATATTTCATTTTTGCCCTTGCTTCCCTTGCCTTTGCCGTTGTTCCTAGGAAGATGTTGCTACGGCTGAGGTCGAAGAGGTTGCTGCCTGCATTCTCCTCAAGGATTTTGATGGATTCCTTTCTCACATTGAGGTCCTTCATCCATTTGGAGTCTATTTTCGTGTGTGGTGTAAGGAAGTGGTCCAATTTCATTTTTCTGCATGTGGCTGTCCAATTTTCCCAGCACCATTTATTGAAGAGGCTGTCTTTTTTCCATTGGACATTCTTTCCTGCTTTGTCGAAGATGAGTTGACCATAGAGTTGAGGGTCCATTTCTGGGCTCTCTATTCTGTTCCACTGATCTATGTGTCTGTTTTTGTGCCAGTACCATGTTGTCTTGATGATGACAGCTTTGTAATAGAGCTTGAAGTCCGGAATTGTGATGCCACCAACTTTGGCTTTCTTTTTCAATATTCCTTTGGCTATTCGAGGTCTTTTCTGGTTCCATATAAATTTTAGGATTATTTGTTCCATTTCTTTGAAAAAAATGGATGGTATTTTGATAGGGATTGCATTAAATGTGTAGATTGCTTTAGGTAGCATGGACATTTTCACAATATTTATTCTTCCAATCCAGGAACATGGAACATTTTTCCATTTCTTTGTGTCTTCCTCAATTTCTTTCATGAATACTTTATAATTTTCTGTGTATAGATTCTTAGCCTCTTTGGTTAGGTTTATTCCTAGGTATCTTATAGTTTTGGGTGCAATTGTAAATGGGATTGACTCCTTAATTTCTCTTTCTTCTGTCTTGTTGTTGGTGTACAGAAATGCAACTGATTCCCTGCATATTTTCAGACCACAATGCTCTGAAGCTAGAACTCAATCACAAGAGGAAAGCTGGAAAGAACCCAAATACATGGAGACTAAACAGCATCCTTCTAAAGAATGAATGGGTCAATCAGGAAATTAAAGAAAAATTGAAAAAATTCATGGAAACAAGTGATAATGAAAACACAATGGTTCAAAATCTGTGGGACACAGCAAAGGCAGTCCTGAGAGGAAAATATATAGCGGTACAAGCCTTTCTCAAGAAACAAGAAAGGTCTCAAGTACACAACCTAACCCTACACGTAAAGGAGCTGGAGAAAGAACAAGAAAGAAACCCTAAACCCAGCAGGAGAAGAGAAATCATAAAGATCAGAGCGGAAATCAATGAAATAGAAACCAAAAAAACAATAGAAAAAATCAATGAAACTAGGAGCTGGTTCTTTGAAAGAATCAATAAGATTGATAAACCCCTGGCCAGACTGATTGTTAGTCTGAATTCCTTTTCTGACATATTGTCTATGTCGATCGCCATTAGCTCTGTTGCATAAGGTCCATCCTCTGTATTTTTCTTCTGTTGGGTATTCCTCTTCCTAGTCATTTTCGTGAGAGATGACTGAACAGATGCAGCTGGATTTATCCATTGTGGTGCAGTCAAGGTGCTCCCTGGAACGCTTCTGTGCAATCAGGGTTCCCCACCCAAATGAGAGAAAAAAGAAAAGATAAATAAATAGAGAAGAAGAAAGATAAAAAAGGGAAAAGAAAAAGGAGAGAAAAAAAGAGAGAGAGAGACAGGAAAAAGAGGAAGATAAAAGAGAAGTCTCAGCCCAAATGGGCCACAAGGTAAGATTAATTAGGTATAAAAACAAAAACAGACAAACAAAAAGACTGATAAATGTATATGATAAGAGAAAAAAATATATATAAGCAAAAAAAGGTAAGAACATCATCAGGAAGAACCCCAAGTATATGATTTGTATATTATCAGGACAAACACAAATTCACAGAAACACTGACAGAAGGAAAAATTGGGAGAATGATTATAAATTCTCAGTGTGGGTGAGGAAGCTTATTTTGATTCTTCCTGAATGTATCTTGATGTTTTTGTTAAGGGACTCTACTTTCCTAAGTTCCAGGGGGATTAGAAACTGGTTTGCCTATAGGGATAGCATTGATTGGGGATAGGGGAGTACCTTGAAGTTTAACTCTATGTATAATAGAAAATAAAAATTCAAAAAGAATAAACTAAGTTAAAATTTAAAAATAATTAAAAAAATATAAAAGCAAAAGAGAAACACTGGTGTATGTATCAAAAAGTTCCGGTTAGAAGGTTATTAAAGAATTTGATGTACTGGACATCTCAGTGTGATGGTAAATAGGTTAAAAATTTATCTGTATGTATTAAAAAAAAAGAACCAGAGTATTGGTAAAGAGTTAAAACTAAAAATTGTATTTATGAAGTAGTCGTGGTTGTTCTCTTGTAGTCTTCTTTTTTTTTTCTTCCTTCCTGGTTGGTTTTCTGGGGGAGGGGCATGTCACGTGAGTTTTCAATGATGTTCCCTGAGTTAGGTCCTCCCGCTCCCCTCAAGGGGGTGGGCTCTGAGGAAACTGTTTTTTTCAGGCTTTTGTTCTCTGGGGGTTTTTATGTTCTTTCATCTATTTTCTCTCGCCTTGACAGCTTTTGATGGTTTTTGGAGTTTTAGAAGAGAGCAAACTGCACTCCGACCTCCCTCTCAGAGAGAAGCCTCAGAATGTTCTGAAGAGCTGCTAGCAGAGTCGCTTCTGAGTCACTGTCCCTGGGGATGAAGGAGCTCCTCGTTGTACCCAATACCAGGGCAGCAGCAGCTGTCTAGGCAGCTCCAGACCGCCAGAGAGGTTCTGAGCAGAGATCGCACACTGAGATTTTCCCACTGTCCCAGGCTGGGAATGTCTGGTTTTTCCGGCTCCAGAGCTACAGGCTAGCACCTATGAGCACCTCTCCCAAGGGAGGGTGTGGGACGCGTGTGTTTCAGGATTGCCATCTGGCCAGGCTCCCAGCCCCTCACAGGAGCCAGACCCCACTCGTTCTCGGGTGCGCTGGCAGGTCAGGTGCACTGGGGGCTCAGGGATGGAGACCTGATTTCTCCGCCGCACTCTCTCTGGCTCAGCCCCAGGGGAGGCTGTCCTGGGTCCGGGGACTTAGGTCCCCGCCTATATTCCCACTATTTACCCCCCCCCCCCACGATCCTTTGCTCTTTGTTTTTTGAGTGCTTTCAACCAGACTCCAAGTTAATGCTGGTCCCCAGACGCAGGGCATTCTCGTATTGGGGTATTACTTTCCAATCGGTCACCTCTGGTGGCTCCATCCCCCTTTTGCTTATCTTCCGATATCAGTCCTATGCTCCCAGTCTGCTTTACCTGTCACTGGCGTCTTCTGCTCCTGTAGAGATCCAGACGTGTATAATTCTGATCTCAGGCTGATTTCATGGGTGGTGGGGGTTCTTTGGTAGGTAATCAGCTCACTTTAGGGTACAGGTTGAAACGGTGCCTCCTCCTACATCCCCGCCACCTTGACTCTTAGGCTTCTTTTCTGAGAGTTGAATTCAGCCCAGCAAGAAAGGCTGCTCTTTATGCCGTGAAAAATCTTACAGAGACATGATGCATATTGTCACAGTATATGGGCATCTTGGGCCCAGAACTCATTTCTAAAGAAGAAGCGTATGATACCTTGTGGCATGTTAGTCAGGAGAGGTTACAGGACCCAGTCCTCACACAGAAGCCAGGTTAGGGTTCACATGTATTGGATTGACTATTTGGCTTTCATTGGGCTCGCTCTAGCTACAAAGACAAAAACCCTCTTCTTGATTCCATCCTGCTCCTCTCCCATCCCTTCCTCTCTGCACCAAAAAGGCCCAGCAGCAGTGTGGTCCTTACTTCCTAAGTACCCACACACACACACTCTCCTCCTGTCTTCATGCATCCAAACTCCCTGCCTACTTCCTGATCGGCAACACCAGTGTCCTCACAGTGGCTCTGTATCCTCCTAGCTCCCCCCGAGGACCTGATGGAAGAGCTACCCATTTTGAGAGTGGAGGAAGAAACTCCGACTCTCCCTCAGGTAAACTCATTTTTCTTCAAGATTTTATTTATTTGAAAGAAGGAAAGACAGACAGAGAGAGAGAGAGAGAGAAAGCATGAGAATGCAAGCAGGGGGAATAACAGAGGGAAAGGAAGAAGCAGGCTCCCCTTTTGAGCAGGGTGCCCAATGTGGGGCTCCATCCCATGACCCTCGGATCAGGTCCTGAGCTGAAGGCAGAAGCTTCAATGTCTGAGCCACTCGGTCCCCTCAGTAAAGTCATTTTGTGCTTCTGAGGGACAACCAGTGTTTAATTTCTCTTTCCATGAACATCTGAACATGTACATGCCAGAGGGTAGAGACAATTTCCTTGGTGCTGAGAGCCTGCAATGAGTTGATACGATTAACAGACACCGTATTTAGATGAGCACTGAGAAAACATCACCACCATTCCTTAGGCAATGGATTTTCTTGAGCATTTTCCAGGAGATCATTCTGTCTATGGAAAGTAGCTTTGAAATGAGTTGCTGAAGAAAATGGACTTGGGAGATTTGACATTCCAAGCTGGAGCCTTTTCTGGAGGTCATTTTCCCCTTCCTTGGATCATAAACTCAATGACTGCATCCCATCTAGCTTGCTTATGACACCAAGAGCACAGAGATGTGTGCGCATGGTGTGCACAGGGTGCTGTTATCCTCACAGTGTTTCTCTTCCTCCAACTGCAGGAGGCGGCAACTGGGAAAGGTCCATGTACATGTTCTCCCATCAGTCAATGTTGGGGGACAGTTCTAGCTGAAGAACAAGGTAGGGCTTTTTCTCCTCCTTAGGTCTGGATAGCTTCCCCCATTCTGAGTTCCTGCTGGTAATGGAGGCTGGGGTGGACTGAACAAACAGAGTGTCCTGTAGAAATCCAGGACCCTGTTCTACAGTACTGCAGACCAGTAGGTCATTCAGGTGGTGTGCTTGGTTGTCTGAGGGTTGGGGCTTGTTTTTGTGTGGGTCGATGTGACGGACTGGGTATGTGGGTGTGATGAGTGCGTGTGTTTCATCCAAAGACATGTTCCACTTAATGAAGTTCAGTGCACAGGTCAAAGTTTCAAAGCCAAACCTCCTTCATCCGTGCTATGCACGCCCCCCCCCCCCACACAGAACATTTCTCACTGACCACAGGTACACCTGGAGGGCTGCTTAGGATTCCCTTTCCTCAGACAGGGATGGGGAGAAAGGAAGCGGACCACATCTGTCCTAGCTGGGGACATTTCTCAGACAGGGTCAAAATACAAAAGAATCAGAAGCTAGTTTAATCTACCAAAACATCATCATCAGCCTTAAAAAAATGCTCACATCTTGAATGCACAGAGTGAAGGCTCACTGGCAAACAGCAACTTCCAGGAAACCATCATTAGCTTGGTGCCTGATCAAACTTCCTGACAATCTGCTACATGGTCAGTTTAGAGAGTGCCCTTCTCTCGCCTGGCCTCCGCTCCCTAATGAACTTGCCCTTTCCTGGTGGGGGGGGTAGGCTCCTGGGAAACTGGCTCCCGCTGACTCAAAGGACACACCCACATGCCACAGGAAAGGAAGACTGGGAAGAATCAGCACTTTGTGGGTGGGGACTCTGCTGGAATGCACAAATGTCAGTACCAGGAAATCCTGTGTCTGTGGTTTTCCTTACCATGCATGACTCAGGAACAATATAAAACTCTAGGGTAGTTGCACTAGCATTGAATGCAACCCTGCCACACAGTGTTCTTCTGAAGAAATACAATCTCCTAGAAGAGGTCAGAGATAGGGAGGTGCAGCATAGTTTGATCCAGACAAAGAAACGGTCTTGACAATGACCATGACACAGTCGCTGGTTGGAGCAACTTGCCTGTCAGTAAAACGTAGGGTGCATATTAGTGTTTACCCTCTTTCGGATTGAAGAGGTCACCCTGATTCAATTCTCTGTAGCTAAAGTTTGGAGTCAATGTTTCTCTCTCCATTCCTGCTCCTTTCCTTGACCTTTCTTGATGCTGCAGCAGCTTTCTCAGTCCATACCCATGTAACCCAAGGTCTCCATACACTCCCATGCACACCCACCCCAAGCTAAACTCCCTGAGCTCTTCCTGCTGAGCCACACCTGTGTACTGAACATTCTGTGTATCTCTCCCTAGCTTCGCTGGATAGACAGGAGTGTGAACGTTCAACAGGAACAACCAAGGAAGATGCCCCATTTTTCACCAGGGTGGTACTTTGGCCTTTCTTTGTGGGAGACACAAAAGTCTTCTGGCTCTTTAAATCAAGGTCACATACAAAAATCTCAGCATGCACAACTGACAGGGTAGGGAGAAGTTTGAGTGAGAATCTGTTACCAAATGCTACCTAATCCCAAAGACAATGCAGGGGGGCGGTACAACCACATCAGGATCATCTACCATCTGTATGGCAGTGATCTTGGATATGGGTAGCAGCTATTCCTCCTTGCCACCTATTTTGCCCAATGGAACCCAGAACATGGAACCTGTAGGAAGAATGGGCCCATTTGTGCCTGACTCATTTTGCTCTCTTCATACTTTGGGGCTCATGAGCCTCTAGCACACTTACCGTTCTGGTTTTCTGCCATCCCCCAGGGAAAAAAAGAGCTATGCAAATGGGACAAAGCATGATTTGATGCTCATGCTGTTTTCTTTTCTGAAATCACAGGTGTCCCTGTTGGAAGGGGAGGGTGGTAAGTATTCTGTACTCAATCACTCACTTGTTTGCAACAACCTGGAAAAGGGGAAAGGTGGGGCTTCCTCGCAGGCTCCATGATGAGGACCACCCTGATTCCAGGTCCTGCAGGATTGAGAATAAGGGTCGTAATAACAGAAAAGTATTTTCTGGGGAAAGACCCGTGGCCTCATGTCCCTGTTGCCTTTAGGTGGTACAGGTTTGGGTGCAGAGAGTAGGTGTGCTCTTGAGATGGACTCATTTCACAGCTACTGCATGCCCTGTAGCTCCAATAGGATGCAGAGTTTCTATTCACAGCCCTGCTCCTCTCCAGGACCTTTCTTCCTCCATCCAGGAAGGGCCAACTGCAGCTCAGTCCATAGTGATTAGCTCCCCACCTCCACACACTTGTCCACACGTGTACACCAAGCAAAGCTCCCTGAGCGATTCCCGAAGAGCCTTGTGGGTGTCCTGACACTCTCTGAGTGTATCTACCTAGATCCCCTGGCTAGGCTGTGCAATGCCCTTGACGTGGACAGCACAGAGGGAGAGGCCCCATTTTTCACCAAGGTGGTAAATTAGCCTTTCTTCATGTGAGGTACAGCATCTTTGTTTCTCTTATACTCGAAATCAGATCCAAACTCCTCAGCACGTACAATGTCCTTGGTGGGGAGATCATTGAGGGAGAGTCTGTTACCCATGGATATGTGATTCCAAAGACCCTGTAGGAAACAGCGGTTCTGTTACAGTCAACAGGGTAGTGAGCTTTGTCATGGGTATTACTTACACCGTCTTGGTACCTGTTTTGTCCAATGGACCCAGAGCATTCAACCTCTAGGTAGATTCCATATCACTGCCCATGGCCCTGCCCATCACCAAGAAAATAAAAGAGCTGTGCACACAGGACAAGGCATGATTTGATGTCCATAATGTTTTCTTTTCTGAAATCACAGGTGGCCCTGCTGGAAAGGGAGAGTGGTAAGTATGCTGTACTCTAGAGTCACTCATTGGTTTGGAGCAACCTGGACAATGGGCAAGATGGGGCTTGCAGGCTCCATCTTGAGAGCCACCCAGAATCCAGATTGTGCCGCAAGGAGACAAAGCATCATGTTCCGAACCAAGACCCAAGGCCTCATGACCCTGCCCCTGGAAGATACTGTGTTGGTTTAGGTGCTGTAGGATTGGGTGCTGGGCAGGAGGTGTGTTTACATGGGAACCCATGTGCTGTGATTCTCAGAGTTGGTGTGTGTGTGTCTATTGGGTGGATGGTATGTTCTCGTACATGTCTGTTCCCTTCCACATGGCGATTAATGGTGTCCACTTTCTCAGGGAAGTTTCCCATCACCATCACGTCATGAACGTCCACACATGTGAAAAATCTTCAACACTTAAAATTTAAATAGGTGTTCTTTCCTTGCAAATACATATCAATTCCCCTAGAAAACAGATCCCATCACTAACTAGGAAGGGGAAAACTGTGCCCCAAAGACACAAGTGTGTCTTTTCCAATCCCTGTTACTGAGTTAGTGTTCATGGGTCTCTCACATCATGGTACATCTCGGGCATGAATGGTCACAGTACCTCCCTCTTGCCACTTCACTCACACACACGTTTCTGCCCACGATGCATCTTCCCAACCTCATCCGAAGCACTGAGTGCTGGGACAGACTCCTTCCTTCTGCAGGTGGCTTCTGGTGCAGCCTCGTGCAACAGCCCATTTGGAGAGGACCCTGACAAAGGAGCAGTGGCCAGGAATAGATGAGGCCAATTCACTCCATATTTCTCCATGGAGATATACCATTTCCCTGTAGATACTGTGTCTAAGAATTAAACTGTCCTTCTCCCATGGGAATCACACACCCACCACTGGTCCTAGCTGGGGCTCTCTGAGGTGGGCCCAAATGGTGTCCTATCAAAGGAGAAATGAGGTCGTCTTCAGGGACTGAGCATCACTGTGGGGACTAGGGCACCCTCCATGCAGGAACTAGGGGTGCTCTGTGCATTGCAAAGTGGCAAAAGAGTACATCAAACCTCAACAGCTGTGACAGGACAATCAACACACATTTCCCCGGACATCTGTCCGTGCAAGAGGGGCTTGTTATTTAGAAGGTTTGGGCCAATAGAGAAGCCAAGAGAGTTCAGTACCTGGGAATGGAAACAGAGACAAATCAGGGTTTCAGGGTTCTTTTGCAGCAAACAAGACTTTCTCTCATGAGAAACACGTATTTGAACAGAATCTGATTTTCCGACATCTCTTTTCCTCACTCGCATGTGCAGGATTCATGGGAGTAACTTTAGCTGCTCTCTGAGGACACTCAACAGGCTCTTCCTGGGGAGTTGCACCATTCTGTATTCCACTAATTGCATACAAAGTCTCAAATTATCTGCATCCTTCCGACATGGGTTTTGGGCTTGAATTCCTGGTTTGGGTCTGCTACCCTAGCAGACAATGCCACAGCGCAGCATCCTTTGGATTCACATTGTCCTCATGATGCCTTATGTTAAGCATCTTTTCATACATCTGTTCGGCCAGTCATTCATTCCCTTAGCAGCACAGTCTATTCAAGTCTTTTTCTAGATTCTTTCATTTGGTGAAATCCCGTTCTTCTTCTTCTTTTTGTTTTTGTTTTTGCTTTCATTTTGCTTGTTCTTCTTCTGTTTTATCAGTGAACACACCTTTTCTGAAATAAGGATTGCAAATGATGTCTCTAATCTGGGGGATGCGTTTTCATTCTGTTCGCTGTTTCAGAAGAGGATGCTTTTTCTCGGTTGTCCTCTTGTCAAGCTTCATGATGCCAACATGAGCACATTTATTTGGGCGTTTCTATTTAGCTCCCACATGCCCCTGCCTATTTTTATGCCAGCACCATCCTTTTGGCTCAGGGGAGTGATCCAAGGTATCAGAAGGTCATATTCTAGGAACCCACCACCTACTTCTTCATATTCAGAAACCTTTCGACTCCTTGTGTTCTTTGTGGTCCCATATCTATTCTAGCATTTTCTCTGTTTTGAGAACATCATATTGTGCTTTTGGTCAGTGCTGAATTTAATCTGTTCCTTAATCTCTTAGGGTTCAGAGGCCTCCAACAGGGCCTGGTGGGTGTGCATGAGCCCAGGAACATCTTACATATCAATGGCCCTGTCAGGCCAGCCACTAAGGCTGGAGAAATATGTGGAAGAGCAGGGCTTGTCTCTCGTTCCTGGTTGGTTTCTAATGCTGAGCTAACCAGGAAAGAGTCTGTCTACAATCCATTTTACAAAGTCATTTATTATCTCAATAAACTATAGGAAAATCATCAAGGAAAGGAAACATTCAGTTCTCACTCCCACTAGCCACATGTCAAAAGTCCCATAACAACTGGAGTTGTAGATGGTTGCATTGGGAGGGGAGATTGGTCATGGGCATGTAGAACACTCACTCGGGTGATTGATGCAGCATCCTGGTCTCATTAGAAGGGCTGAAACTTCAATTCCTTTCTCCTCAAAGGGCTCTGGGTCCACCAGTCCCATGAATATCTGACAGCAGAGCAAAAGGTTCAGGCAGATGCTGCATGGCCCATAGACATCTTAACAGACCTGGGATGAATGGTGAGGTAGTTTCTCTCCTAACAGCATTGCTACTGTTTCAGTTCCTACAGATCTGCATGTAGAGAGCATCGACGACTCCAGCAGTGAGGACGAATTCTCTTCAGGTAGGGAATGGCACAGAGGAAGGGAACAGGGGGGCAGGGCTCCTGGGAACATGGGGTTGCCCCTGCCACTCTGGAGAATGAAGAAGGTGGGTAAAAAACCACCTAGGAAAAGGTTGTGTTGGCAACAGGCATGACTTGCTCATTTCATAGTTTCTGAATGAAAAGAACAGACACTGTGTCCATGGACCTATAGGGTAGGCTGGGTTTGTCATCACAATTCAACTCCGTGGGATGCTATTTAAGGATCTTTCCCATCAAACCTGCTCTTGCCTCCCTTTGCTGCTGCCACATGTCAAAGCTTGGTCTCTTTGCACATGGCCTCTCGGGAATGGTGAACAATAGATTCTGGGTCTTTCTTGGCATGGACCCAGACCTGGTCATAGTCATGACTTGGCAGCCCCAACCACCCTCTCCTGTGCAAGAAAACCAGGACACTATGTTCTATTGGGAGCCAGGACATGGAAGACAGGTAAACTCTCTCCCTCATAATGTCCACTACCAAACATTTCTGGTTCTGTCCAAGCTGCTGTACCTTCAAGGGGACTCCCAGAGCTGGAGAAGGTAAAGCAAACTTCCCCAGAGTTCACTACACAGGCTACCATGTCCCTTAGCTTCCGCCAGCCTTCACACCCTAACCTAGTCTGACCTTTGGACATGTTCCCAAGGGAATGACACTCCCATGCAGCTGCCCTAGAGACACTTTGTCATGGGCCAGGGTCCTCCAGGCCTGTGTGAAGGGGCTTTTGGACTTGCTTCACACACTTCCTGTCCCAGTTCCAACTCTACCTCTCACCAGCTGTCCTCTAGGCATAGCACAGAGCTTCTTGGGAGCAGGGCCAGGGAGTCACGGCTCCTCTCACACACCCACCTCTCTGGCACACAGCCCTAGCCATGCTCCCCACTCCCCAGTCATGTCCAAACTGCAAATGTTCCTCAGGTCTGCCCATGGCCCTACACAGACCCCTGGCCTGTCCATTCCCTACCAACATCAGCAGGAGCTCTGGCAGGAATCCTGTGATTCAGTGACAACACTGCTGGACATTTTCCAGGGCTGCCCTGAACAGCTGAGGATGCCAGGAGAATTTCCTGTGCCCCCATCTCCATTCAACCTCTGTAACACTTATGGAAACAGAGGGCGCTGTATTAGCTTGAAACATGTCCCTGGGAAGGTCATCTCAGTGACTGGGCAGACATGGGCTATGGGGAGATGGTGGGCCATCTCTCCCTGCAGTTCCCCAGCAATCCCAGACCCATGACAGCTGCTCCCAGCACAGAGGGATCAGGGGGTTGATTCCATGGAACCAGGATATCTCCTCTCTTTCCTTGGTTGCCCCCTCTTGGACAACATTATGACTGGTGGACCTCTGCCGGGAGAAGTACATGGAGCATCACTAGGGGAGGAGGAGGAGGAAGGGGAGCAGGGAGGGAGAGGAAAAAGGACGGAGGAAGGCAAAGTCCTGCAGAGGCTGTTTAGGGACAGTGATGGCCGTCAGGAGAGAAACAATCACACAGATCAACTTCCAGGTCTTGGAGAGAACCAGAGGTGGGAAGAACAGGTGGGCAACCAGAGACCCACCTGCACCCTGCAGAGATCGAGCGACCAAAGCCAGAGAGGACTCAGAGCTGGGGACCCACTCCACTAAGGGCAGAGCCAAGCATCCCCAGAGCAGCAGGCCAGAGAACATCAGTTGCACTAACTCCCCTTTGCTGTCTCTCACGGCCACCCCAGCATCCTCGCTGCTCTCTGACCTGGAGGACGATTCCACAGAAGACGACGATTCTGATGGAAGGAGCCACACTGCGCCTATAATTAACTTCCACCTCCATCTCTTGGGCTTCCTCTCTCATCTGTCCATAAGCGCCTTCTCCCAGCTCTTCCCCTTTCCCTGCTTTGACGATGCCCACCCTGGAGGCCCTAATCTCCAGCAGGCACTCAGGCTTTGCATCTGAACTGCTGCATGAAATCCCTAGACAGTCCTCCACAGCCCTTTCCTAGCATCACTCTGACCCCTCACCACTGAGTCTGGGAAGCAGCCCTGGACAGCAGAGCAGGGAGTAAGGCTGGGAGTCTGCAGATCACCCTGGGGTTAGTTCAGCTCACCCTGCTGGAGGGGCCACAGGAAGGGAGGCTGTGCCTGGGTGTCCCCACTTGGTTCTCCACTGCCTGGGAGTCTCTGCTCATGCCCTGTTCTGCTCTTGATTTCAGTCTTGTGCTATGGCTCCAGAGGCCCCATCCTGGAGGGCCTGTTGGCCAGGGCTTGGGGACCACAGTCAGCAAACACAAACTTGGGATAGGTTTATGGGCGAGGTGATGGCAGGCACGAAATGCCGACCATGAGGGCAATTCCAGAAGATCTGAAATGAGGGCAATGGGGAGGCGGGAGCACAGGCTTTTCTGTCTGGGTTGTGTGTCTGGGTTGGCCACGGAATGTACCGGTACCCTCATGAGTCCATGGGAGATTCAGCCTCTGTGAGGATTCTGCCTGGATCACAAGGGATTGGTGTCATTCTTGGGGAAGGTAAGAGTGCTGTTATCATCTCAGGGTTCCCCCCATAGCTTGTATTCCAGAGTTGGAGTCTGGGCACTTGGAGAAACCCACCGAAGGTGAGGATTGGGGCCTAGGGGAATGTCAGGCCACATATGCACGTTCCTGGTGCAGCTAGGGAAGAGGTTGTTTTGAAAGCTGGCTCAGTCTGAGAGTCACAATGCCTGTTTGTGGCCACGGCTGCTCTCTTGGGTGGGCAGGGTCTCACGGGTCATGCATCTGGCTCCCACTCTGAGGGTTAATCCCCCATCCTCACAGCAATCATTTCCTGTCTTGGGGAAGGAGGAGTGCTCTTTTTCGCTTGAGGTACCCCAATAGGCTGGGATTTGAGCTATGGTCTGGGCATTGATTCCTGAATACCTGGGTTGGGTAGAAATGACAGTCTATCCATGACAGGTTCCACCTGCAGGATATGAAGCCCACTACCTGGGCGGCTGATGGGCAGTCTAGGCTCAGGCTGTGTCAGACAGAGCATAGTGGACAGGGTGGCCTAGGATATTTGGATGCCGTCGAGATTCGTGCAGCTTGATCCTCATGTGGGGATTGTGGGCAGACCCCTAGAGCCCTTCTTCTTTCTGAAGGGCAGGCAGAAGCCTGCGTTGGGGCTCCTGAATGAACAATCTGGAGGACTTGTGGACCAGGATGTTATGGACGGAATACTAAACGCACAAGAGCCGGTTCCGTTCAGTGCCGAGGACATGGCATTTCCAATGTGCAGCGTCTGACTCGAGATCTCCAGCACCTGAGTCAAGGCACATGTCAGATGGTCGCTCATGCTGGAGTGTGTGTCCATGAAGGCTGACGAATGGAGGGGTGGCCTCATGAGGCCATGGACGCCTTCCTAGGCTGGGACATGTGAGTTGCTCCAAAGAGCAAGATTTCTTTCTGCGGGACAGGGGGATTCCATTTGGATGGCACTAGGATACCCCGTATGGATAGATGGCATAGCACAATTCACCCCATGGATGCCTGGAAAGCCCATCTCCGCTTACCTTTCCAGCCCAGGAACAAGCCGTTTCGATATGATACCTCTGAGGTAAAGTGCCCACGGGGCCGAGGTTACAGGAAGCCTCTTTCTGATGGGTCATGTTGCTGGCTTGTGGTCAGGGAGATCTTAGAATGTGGCGGGAGCTCAGGCACCATGCAGGATTCTCCTCCCCTGATTGTTGGACGCAGCTCCCAAGAGCCAGGTTGCCTTCTGGGGACAGGAGGTATTGTTTTGTGGCTCAGGGATCAAGTGTTGGACCATATGTAGGAATTCCAGAGTTTGCCTCTGGAGTCAGATGCCTGCAAACCTAAGCTAGGGTTCTGTTGTGGTCCTAGGGGTATATCAGTCTCTATCTTCTGACTCAGGGCCATTGATCTGGGTGTCTGCCTGGAGGTATGTGTCTGGCATGTGTCAAAATGAGAATTTCTTCCAAGGTGGCCAACGTATTTCTGGTTAGCTCAGGGGCATTGCAGGTATCATCTAATCTGGAGGGTTTGTGTAAATGTGAATGGATAGCTTCCTTTGGGTGAGCAGGCAGAGTCCTCTGCTCTGGCTCCATAGGCCCCTCCCTGGAGGGCTTGTTGGCCAGGACTTTGGGGACAAAATTCTGCTAACACAAACTCGGCATAGGGTTAGGGGCGAGGTGATAGCAGGTCTGATCTTCAGACTGTGAGGTCAGTGCTGCGGGATCTGAAATTAGGGCGACTTGGAGGCAGAAGTGCAGGTTTTTCTGTCTGGGTTGTGTGTCTCGGTTGGCCACGGAATGCAGGGGTAGCCTCATCGGGCCATGGGAGATTCTGCCTCTGTGAGGATTCTGCCCAGCTCCCAAGGGCTTGGTGTCTTTGGTGTTGAAGGGAAGAGTGCTGTTTTCCGTCTCAGGGGTCCCACCATAGCAGGGATTCCAGAGTTGGCTTCTGGGTCCGCGCAACTGGAGAACCTGACTGAGGGTGTGGATTGGGGCCTAGGGGCATGTAAGGCCCCATATGCAGCCCCTGGTCAAGCTAGTGAGGGGGCTGGTTTGAAAACGGGCTCAGGTGAGGGTCACAATGCCTGTTTGTGGCCAGGGCACCCCTCCAGTGTCGGCGTGGTCTCATGGGACATGCAGCTGGCTCCTACTCTGAGGGTCAGACCCCCATCCCGACAGCAAGCTTTTCCCGTCGTGTGGAAGGAGGAATGCTCTTTTATGCTTGAGGTTCCCGCCTAGGCTGGGATTTGAGCTATGATCTGGGCATAGACTCCAGAATACCCAAGTTGGGTAGAGATGAGCGTCTCTGGTTATGGCAGGTCCCACCTTCATGATATGGGGCCCGCTACCTGGGAGGCTGATGTGAGGTCTGAGCTCAGGCTGTGTCAGACCAAGCATTAGTGAACAGGGCGGTCAAGGGTATTGGGGTGCCGTCGAGGTCTGTGCAGGTTTATCCTTACGTGGGGACTCTGAGCAGACCCCTAGGGCCCTTCTTCTTTGGAGGGCAGGCAGAAGACTGCTTTGGGGCTCCTGAAGGTACAATATGGAGGGTTTGCGGCTCAGGAGAGTGAAAACACAATTCTGAACGCACAAGCGCTGGTGAGTTCGGTGCCGAGCACATGGCATTTCCAGTGTGCATCGTCTGACTCAAAATCTCCAGCACATGAGTCAGGGTACGTGTCAGATGGTCGCTCACGCTGGAGTTTGTGTCCATGATGTCTGATGAATGGAGGGTTGGCCTCATGAGGCCATGAAAGGCTGGGGCTTGTGAGAGGCTCCGAACAGCGAACTTACTTCTGTGGGACAGGGGGATTCCATTTGGATGGAACCAGGGTCCCCAATATGGAAAGACATTGTCGCAGAAGTCACCACATGGATGCCTGGAAAGCCCAGATCCGCTTTCACTTCCAGCCTTGGAACAAGGAGGTTTTGATCTCGTAGCTCTGTGGCAAAGTTCCCATGGGGCTGAGGTAACATGGAGCCTCATTCTGATGAGTCACAAGGCTAGCTTGTGTCCAGGGAGACCTTAGAATGTGGCAGAGGCTCAGGCGCCATGCAGAATTCTCCTCCCCTGAGGGTTGGACGCAGCTTCCAAGAGCCAGGTTGCCTTCTGGGGACAGGATGTGTTCTGTTTTCTCGCTCAGGGATCAAGTGTTTGACCATATGTAGGTATTCCAGTGTTTGCCTCTGGAGACAGATGCCTGCACCTAAGCTAGGGTCCATTGATGTCATAGTGCTATGTCAGGTTCCATCTTCTGACTCAGAGCCATTGACCTGGGTGTTTTCCTGGAGGTAGGTGTCTGGCATGTGTCACACTGCGCATTTCTATCATGAGCAGCCAATGAAACTGAGTGGGTTCAGGGGCCTTGCAGGTGTCTCCCAATCTGAAGGGTTTGTGTAACTGTGACTGGTAGCATTTCCTTCGTGAGGGCAGGCAGAGTCCTACACTGTGGCTCCAGAGGTCCCGTCCTGAAGGGCCTGTCGGCCAGGGTTTTGGGGTAAAAAGTCTGCAAACACCAAGTCGATTTAGGGTGGGGGCGAGGTGATATCTGGCCCGATCTGCAGACTGTGAGGGAAGTGCCACCGTATCTGAAATGAGAGCGAGGGAGGCGGGAGTGCAGGCTTTTCTGTCTGGGTGGTTTCTCGTGGTTGGCTGAGGAATGGAGGGTTGGCCTCATGGGTCCATGGGAGATTCTTCCTCTGTGGGGATTTTTCACGGCTCCCAAGGTTTTGATGTCTTTCTGGATGAAGGGAAGAGAGCTGTTTTCCGTTTCAGGGTCCCCCCCATAGCAAGGATTCCAGAGTCGGCTTCTGGGTCTGAGCGCCTGGAGAACCGGACCGAGGGTGCAATTTTGGTCCTAGGGGCATGGCAGAAACGATATGTGGGCTCCTGGTCCATCTGTAGAGGGGGCTTGTTTGAATGCAGGCTCAGGCTGATGATCACAATGCCTGGTGTGCTCAGGGCAGAGCTTCTAGTTAGGTGTGGTTTCATGGGCCATGCAGCTGGGTCCCACTCTGAGGATTTGAACCCCATCCTCACAGCAAGCTTTTCTGGCCATGGGGAAGAGGAGTGCTATATTGTGTTTGAGGTTCCCACATAGACTGAGATTTGTGCTATGGTCGGGGCACAGATGCCTGAACGCTCAGTTTGGGTAGAGATGACAGCATCAGGCCATGGCTGGTCCCACCTGCAGGAGATGGCACCTGCTACCTGGGGGGCTGATTGGAGGTCGGGGCTCAGGATCTATCAGAGAGAGCATGTGTGCACAGTGCATCCTGGATATTTGTGTTCCATGTAGGGCCGTGCAAGTTGATCCTCACATGGGGCTTCTGGGCAGAACCATAGGGTCTTTCTTCTTTCTGGAGGGCAGGCAGAAGGCTGAGTTGTAGTTCCAGAATTTCCAATAGGGAGGGCTTGCAGCCCAAGAGGTTGAGGATGGAAGTCTGAATGCCCAAGCGCTGGTTCACTACAGTGCTGAGCACATGGCAGTTCCAATGTGCCACATCTGACTCGAGATCTCAAGCACCTGAGTCAGGGTGAGTCTCAGATGGACCCACACGTTGGAGTTTGTGTCCATGATGGCCGACGAGTGGAGGGGTGGCATCATGATGCCATGGAGGTCCTCCCAGGCTGGGGCTTGTGAGCTGCTCTGAAAAGCAAGCTTTTCTTCTGCAGGATAGGGGGAGTCCGGTTTGATGGCTCCTTGGTCCCCCATATGGAAAGACATGGTAGCAGAGCTCACCGCATAGATGTTTGAAAGCCCAGCTCAGTTTATCCTCTCAGCCCAGGATCATGGCAGTTTCGATCTGATGGCTCTTGGGCAAGGGCCCAGGTGGCTGAGTTGACAGGGAGCCTCATGCTGATGGGTAACCACACTAGCTTGTGTCCAGGGAGACCTTAGAATGTGGCGAGAGCTCAGGCGCCATGCAGGATTCTCCTCCCCTGAGGGTTGGACGCAGCTCCCAAGAGACAGGTTGCTTTCTGAGGACAGGAGGTATTCTGTTTTTAGGATTAGGGACCTAGCATTGGAACATATGTAGGTACTAATGTAGGGGCCTGGTTAGCCAGAGGAACTTACTTGTAAACCCGTATATTGTGTCGGGCCTGGACAGATTGCCTTATCCAATCAGTGGGGCATGCATATATTAACTGTGGTGAGTTGAAATCTCATTGGCCACCTGTTTGTGGGCCGGGCTCAACCACTTCTATAAAGGTTAGTCTGTGAGGCTGGCAGGGGAGTGGGTGAGAGGATAAGTAGTAGGAGTTAGAATAGCTGTTAAAGAATGGGAGGAGTTAAAATAACCTTTAGAGAAGTAGGAGGAGTTAGAATAGCTGTTAGAGAAGTAGAAGGAGTTAGAATAGCCATTAGAGTAGTAGAACGAGTTAGAGTAGCCATTAGAGTAATCATGGGGTGCCGTTAGGGTAGTCGACGGGGTGATAGCATCCGGGTTATTGGGAGCGTCAGAGCTTCCGGACAATTGGGAGCATCGGGAGCAGCGTTGCTGAGAGTGGCACCACCATGAGCGGCCTCGCCTCCCCTAGCAGCAGCGCCGCCCATGACCAGCCTCGCCATGGCCTCTCCGTGACCTGTCTTGCTGCCCAGAGCTGCAGCCTCATCAAAGTGGCGTCATTCTGGGGTGCAGCCTTGTCAGCATGCGGCCTCATTGGAGAGTGGCCTGGTCCAGAGCAGCCTCTTCATCATCAGTTGCAGCCTTTGTCCAGCGAGTGGCATAGTACAGAGCTGCCTTGTCTGGGTGTGGCCTTGTTGGACGGTGTCATGGGGAGCAGAGTCTGTGTCATCATGGTTGTCGTCCTCATCATCCTCGCCTCTCTTTCATTGGGATTGGTGTCCTCATCTTCGTCGCCTGTACATAAGAAATGGTCCTGACCGGTAAGTATCATTTTCGATGCTTGGCGTGAAATAATGCTTTGCTTGATTTTCGCTTTGTGTCAGTCTCGTTTCTTTTATCACAGACCCTAACATTGGGGGCTCGCCCGGGATCAAACAATGAGAAGAGAGCCAGCATTGGAATTTCTGGGGAAAGCCTCTGGAAGTGTTGGGATATTGTTCATCTCTCTGGTTGTAGCACCAGGGTATGGCCCACCAGGGTAAAGCTGGACGCAGCTATGCTCCACAGGGCTGGAGCGGGTGTGGGGATTCCCCTTTCCTCTGTTGGTAGATTGACATGTGGTTCAAGTCTCCCTTGGCGATCAGGGTGGTTCAAATCCCCCAGGTGATCAGGGGGTTTGAGCCCCCCTAGATGGTGAACAGGGGTTTGAGTCTCCCTAGGCAGTCAGGGGGTTCCCGTCCCCCTAGGCAGTCATTGAGGGTTAGAGTCCCCCTTGGTGCTCAGGGGCTTTCAATCCCCCTAGAAAATCCCCACTGGTGGCAGTAACACTGGGCCTGCAGTTATCTTTGTTTTGTCTTTTTCTTGTCTGCTGTGTTGTTTGCTGTGTTTGGGGGAATGGGACAGGCAGAGAGTAAGGGGAGTCTGACTTTCATCTCTCCATTCCTCATAATAGATGGGGGTTTTCTTCCTCACTCATTTCTTGTGTTAATGGCTATAACTGGAGCTGAATGGGTTTAGTCTAACTTGGGACAGAGACTTTAAGGAATATTCCCAAGCAGCTGACAAAATAATCTTTGTTTCAGGGAATTCCTTGCCTTCTCTGGTCCGATGTGGACTGCCTAGCCCCACCCCCTTGCTGGCGGGAAAGCATGGTGTCTGAAGCAGAATAGGCCCAGGTGGAACATGAAATCTGTTAGCAAAGAGATGACTGAACTGATGGTTAATTGTCTGTCTCAGGGTTTTAATGGGTAATTGTTAAAGTAGCTTTCAGAGTCTTTGGTAATCTGAAGCTTTGAAGTTTTGCTCGAATGACAAATGGGATGAAGTGCTAGGGTGCTGTTTGCTGGGACTAGGTTTGTGCTTTTGAAATCTGTTAGTAAACATGTTTTGTGCTTAACTGCTATTGCAACAGTTCACAATTGGTTAATATTTAGTCTTCACAAGAGATTGAGATGTTTCTAAGAAAATGTAAATGGTTTTCTTTGCCCACCCAGAATTTGAAATGAGGTTTCTTTGACTCATAAGTCTTTTCTCTGATATGCTAAGTTACTTAGGAAGTACTGCTAAATCAATGATAAACCTTGGGTTACATTTTGGTAAATGCTGTAACTACTCCAGAGGTTCTATACATTTTCTAATGTTTTAATGTTTTCATAAGGGTCATCATTTTATATTTAACCATGTCTATTCTGAGTTTTTGTCATTTGTAATTGTTTTAATTCTCTTGTAAGATGAATTCTTCTTTTAAGGAAATTCATATTGGAGACTCTCAAAACAAATACAGTTTTTGATATGTTGAAATCCTGGAACTGAATTTCCAGAAGTAAAAGTTGCGCTCACACTAAACCAGAATTAGTACGGAGACTCAAGGTAAGAATGAGTCTCCAGGAGATTTCCTAGAAAGGCTCATTGAAGCCTATAAAATGTATAGCCTGATCAACGCTGCAGCACTGAAAATCAGAGGGCAGTGAATCTTGCTTTTACCAGTCAGTCAGCCTCAGATATAAGGAGGAACTTCAGGAAATTGAAGGATTTGAAGGGAAGAATCGGATTGAGCTATTGGGAATAGCAGAAAATGTGTTTAAGAACAGGGATGAACAGGAGGATGAAAAACAGACAAAAAGCTTGTTAAGGTTTTGGTCTTACATGAGTTAGGTAGAGGATAGTAAATGAAAGGAAAAGCCTAAGTACAGAGAAGGCAGGTGGGAAGACTTAGATTCAGATCATTGTGCTTACTGTAAGGAAAAAGGACACTGGGCCATGGAGTGCCCCAAAAGGTAGACGGCAATGCTGGCCACCGGAATAAAAATTGAAGTGGAGGGGAAGTCAATTGATTTTTTTTGGAGCACACGGCAGCCCAGTTATCATCATTACTTAAACCTATGGGAAAACTATCTGGAGAGGACGTTTGGGTACAAGTAGCAAATGGCACAGCGAGACATAAATGGACAACACAAAGGACTTTAAAATATCTCGGGAGTAGTGAAAGATCGATTTTTGGTCCTCCCTAATGCCCCATATAACTTGATGGGAAGAGATCTCCTCCACAAGTTATGAGCAGGCATTCAGCTCTCAGAAGCAGACATGACTTTAACCTTGAGAAAACCCACTGCATAGGTGCTTATGGCAGCAGTAGATGAATACTTCATTTACGAGCCAGTCTCAAAACCTGAGAAGACAAAGGCGGGGAGCTTTCTCCAAATCCTACAGGTCTAGTTTCCCGAGGACTGGGCAGAAGGGAAGTCCCTGGCTTGGCCAGGGTACAAGTTTCAATGGTTGTACAATTAAAGGCGATGGCTACAGTTGTTCAAGTTCGGCAGCACCCCCTTCCGCAGGAAGCATAGGAAGGGATCAGAAAGCACATTAACCACTTCCAAGGAGACACCATCCTAGTTCCTTGCAAATCTCCATGGAACACACCTTTGTTGCCCATTAAAAAGGCTGAGACTGGGGAATAGCGACCCATTCAGGAATTGTGGGAAGTTAATGAAGAGGTTGAAGATATCCACCCGACAGTGCCTAACCCCTATACCCTACTCTCCCTCCTGGGCCCCAAAAGAACTGTGTGTACCATCTTAGATCTCAAATCAATTGATTGTTTTGGTGGACATGGGAGTCCAATTTTCATCATTACTTAAACCTATGGGAAAACTCTCTGGAGAGGAAGTTTGGGTACAAAGAGCAAATGGCACTGCAAGACATAAATGGACAAAAGAAAGGACTTTAAATTTGGCCTCAAGAGTAGTGAAACATTGATTTTTGGTCCTCCTTAATGCCCCATACAACTTGACTGGATAAGATCTCCTCCACAAGTTAAGAGCTGGCATTCAGTTCTTGGAAGGAGACATGATTGTAACCTTGAGACAACCCACTGTACAGGTGATTATGGCAGCAGTAGAAGAAGACATCCTTAACGAGCCAGTCTCAAAGCCAGAGGAGATAAAAGTGGGGAGCCTCTCCAAATCCTACAGGTCGAGTTTCCTGAGGTCTGGGCAGAAGGGAAACCCCCTGGCTTGGAGAGGGGACAACACCCCTGATGATACAATTAAAGGCGATGGCCACAGCTGTTCAAGTTTGGCAACACCCCCTTCCCCATGAAGCAAAGGAAGAGATCAGAAAGCACATTAAACACCTCAGGGGCGCCTGGGTGGCTCAGTGGGTTGGGCCGCTGCCTTCGGCTCGGGTCGTGATCTCAGGGTCCTGGGATCGAGTCCCGCGTCGGGCTCTCTGCTCAGCGGGGAGCCTGCTTCCCTCTCTCTCTCTCTGCCTGCCTCTCTGTCTGCTTGTGATCTCTCTCTGTCAAGTAAATAAATAAAAAATCTTAAAAAAAAAACAAAAACACCTCAGAGGAGACACGATCCTAGTTCCTTGCAAATCTCCATGGAACACACTTTTGCTGCCTGTCAAAAAGGCTGAGACTGGGGAGTACTGACCTGTTCAGGACTTGTGGGAATTTAATAAACAGGATGAAGATATCCACCGACGGTGCCTAACCCCTATACGCTACCCTACCTCCTGGGCCCACAAAGAACTGTGTATACCATCTTAGATCTCAAGTATGCATTTTTCTGCATATCTTTAGCAAGGGAACCTCAACCCGTTTTTGTTTTTGAGTGGTCTGACCCATAGGAAGGATTCCAAGGCCAGCTTACCTATACAAGACTTCCCCAAGGATTCAATAATTCACCCACCATTATTTTTTGACGAGGCCCTACACGAGGATTTGCATGAGTACAGAACCTCCAACCCAGTAGTCACTCTACTACAGTATGTTGATGACTTGCTAGTATCCGCTGAGGACTATGAGTCATGTTTGCGGGGGACGAGAGTTCTCTTACAGACTCTGCAGTAAAAGGGGCATCAGGTGTCAGCAAAGAAAGCACAGCTCTGTCAGACCCATGCCACATATCTATGCTTTGATCTCTGTGAGGGAGTGCGTTCACTGAGTCCAGGAAATAGGTGATCAAACGATACCCCGCCCCATCACGTCCTGACAATGAGGGAGTTTCTTGGGACAGTGGGCTACTGTAGGCTATGGAAACCGTGGTTTACAGAGATTGCCCGATCTCTCTATGAACTGGCAAAAAGGGGGCTCACTATGATAGAGTGGACAGCTGAGGCCGAAGGAACATTTCTGGAATTACAAGAAGCCTTAATGCATGCCCAAGCATTGGCCATCCCAGATGTTACCAAGCCCTTCCACTTGTATGTGGATGAAAAAGCAGGGATGCCAAAGGAGATTTAACTCGGACCCTGGGGCCTTGGCAAAGTCCAGTATCCTATCTTAGCAATAAACTAGATCCGGTGGCAGCTGGGTTACCCCTTGCCTCTGCATAATAGCTGTCACGGCCCTCCTGGCCAAGGATGCGAGTAAATTGACTTTGGGTCAAAATTTCATCATAACCACCACACACACTAGGGAGGGCCTTCTCCGGACTCCGCCAGGCCGATGTGTGGATGACAAATGGCTGAGTGAAGGGATATCAGGCCCTCCTCCTCAATGAACCAAGAGTGACGTTCCGGCCCCTGGCGGAGCTAAATCTAGCCACACTTCTGCCAGAGGACCTGGTTGACCACCCACATGACTGTGGGGAGGCCCTTACCCAACTAGCAGGAATAAGGTCGGATCTCAGAGACAATCCCCTCCTGGATGCCAAGATGACTCTGTACACAGATGGGAATAGCTACATGGTCAATGGAAAGAGCTATGTGGGGGCTGCAGTAGTTTCTCTTGAGCAGAAACTCTGGACAGCAGCCCTGCCACATGGAACTTTGGCACAAAAAGCAGAACTGATTGCACTTACTAAGGCACTGCAGATGGCAAAGGTAAAACTGCCAACATCTATAGGGGCAGAAGGTATGCTTTTGTTACTTTCCATACATATGGGGTATTTATAAAGAAAAGTGACTATTTACAGCAGAAGGAAAAGGAATAAAAATCAGAAGAGAAATATTGGCTCTCCTCCAGGCCCTTTGGGACCCAAAAGAGGTGGCCGTTATGCATTGCCCTGGACACCAAAAGGGGACTGATCTGATTTCAAAAGGAAACCAATTAGCAGATCAAGCCGCAAAGCAAGCAGCACGAGAAACATGCAAGAACTGCTTACACTCCCAGGTCTATCCCTACCAGAAAAACCGAACTATTCAGGAAAAGATTTAAAGTATTTACAGAAATGGGTCAAATTGGACTATGAAAGGGAGTGGGCTAAGACTGAAGTAGGAAAATAATTCTTCCTTGAACACTAGGTAAAAAGTCAGTAGACCAGATACATCAGGTTACTCATTTCATTTGGGGATACGCAAAATCAAGGAGCTTATAGTCAAGCAGTTCCTGGTTTCTCAATTAGGGCGTATGGTTCAGGATGTAGTTGATAGATGTACTCAATGCCAGGCAGTTAATGTGGGAAGAACTAAAATGGGAAGAGGGAAAAGAGAAAGAGGTAAAGAACCAGGCATTTATTGGAAACAGATTTTACAGAAATGAAACCTGGAAAGTATGGGCACAAGTACATGTTAGTTTTTGTAGATACCTTTTCAGGCTGGGTAGAGGCTTTTCCCACCAAACATGAGATGGCAGGAGTGGTAGCCAAAAAGCTACTAGAAGAAATAATTGCTAGGTTTGGGCTGCCTCTCGCAATTGCGTCAGACAATGGCCCTGCATTTGTGAGTTCAGTCTCACAGGCATTGGCCAAGGCCGTGGGCACTAATTGGAAACTACATTGTGCCTACAGACCCCAGAGTTCCAGGCAAGTAGAGAGAATGAACCAGACACTTAAAGAGACCTTGACAAAACTAATTCTGGAGACTGGCAGTGAATGGGTGGCTCTCCTACCTATCGCCCTCCTCAGGGCACGATGTACACCCTATTTAAGCAAGGTGACCCCATTTGAAATAATGTTTAGGAGACAACCCCTCTGTCCTCTACTACAAGAGGTGGACCTAGCATAATTGACAGATCAGTCTGTTCTCCAGTCTCAGCAGGCATTACAGTCTGTCTTTAGAAAAACCCACTCAGGAATCCGGACTGCCCACACTGAGATGGAGACGGAGGTGGAAACACATCCTTACCCACCTGGGGACTTGGTTTGGATATGTCGCTATCAAGGGGGAAACATGGAGTCTCGCTGGAAGGGACAATTTACTCTTATCCTGACCACCCCCATGGCAGTAAAAGTAGAAGGCATCAGGGCCTGGATTCACGTGGTTCATGTCAAATGAGCCAAGGATGAGGATGCCACCCAGAGATGGAAGCTGCAACCAATGGAACCCGCAGACCATGGACTAATGCTAAGACTAAAAATCTGTGACTTTATTGTTGTTACTATTGTTACCTGTTCATGAACAGTGTAGGTGGGATATTAGATGAACGGAATTCGGAAAAATAATAGAAAAGTTTATACAAAGTGATCAATGGCTAACTCATCAGCCGAATGTGCATTATCGTTACTTTTTGGCCCTTGTATTATAAACGCCCAAATGTCATTTTTACCAAAGGAAATTGGAGTGATAAAAATATTAGTCTTACATGTTAATAAACCCCCTTACAACAGGAGAACATAGAACTGGCTGAAAAGTCAAGGATTTGACTAATTTCCAAAGAAAAGGGGGAAATGTAGGGGCTGATTAGCCAAAGGAACTGTAAACCCCGGATATAGGGTGGGCCAGGCCAGATAGCCATATCCATTCAGTGGAGTCCACATATGTTAACTGTGGTGAGTTGAAATCTCATTGACCACCTGTGTGTGGGCCAGGCTCAACCACCTCTTAAAGGTTAGTCTTTGAGGCTGGGAGAGGGGAGAACTAGGAGGAGTTAGAATAGCTTTTGGAGAAGTAGAAGGAGTTAGGATAGCCATTGGAGAAGTAGGAGGAGTTAGAATAGTCGTTAGAGAAGTAATCCGTTAGAATAGCACAATAGCCATTAGATTGGCCATTGGGAGCCGTTAAGGTAGTCGTAGGAGTGATAGCATTGGGATTGTCGGGAACAGGGCTGCACCGAGCCGTGGCACCGCCACCAGTGGCCTCGCTGCCCCGAGCCGTGGAAATGCTGGAGTGTCCTGGCTGAAGAGGCCTTGCCAGAGTGGCGTTATTCTGGAGAGCAGACTCATTGGCATTCCGCTTCGTCGTCGAGTGGCCTCCTCCATGGAGGCCACTTCATCATCGGGAGCAGCCTTGTCCGGAGCAGCCTCTTCATTATTGGGAGTTGCCTCGTCTTGCATGTGGCCTCGTCTGGGGAGCAGCCTCCACCAGGGAGTGGCCTTGCTGGAGTGGCCTCATGGAGAGCAGAGTCTGTGTTCTCAGGATTGTCGTACTCACCATCCTCGCCTCTTTGCCATCAGGAGCGGCAGCCTTGTCATCGTCGCCTCTTTGTATAAGACGGCCCCAATGCATTGGTTTGGTTTCTGATGCTTGGCGTGAAAATAAGCTTTGTTTGATTTTCACTTTGTGTCAGTCTTGTTCCTTTGATCATGGAACCTAACAGCTGTTTCTGTCTCAGGGTTACTGCCATAGCAGGGATTCCAGAGTCGGTGTCTGGTCCCGTGTGAGTGGAGAACGTGACTGAGTGTGAGGATTTGGGACTAGATGCATGTCAGGCCCAATATACAGGTTCCTGGTCCAGCTAGCAAGGGGGCTGTTTGGAAAGTGGGCTCAGGCTGAGGGTCCCAATGCCTGTTTGTGGCCAGGGCAGCCCTCCTGGGTGGGTGTGGTCTCATGGGCAATGCAGCTGGTTCCCACTATGAGGGTAAGACCTCCATCCCCACAGCAAGCTTTTCCCATTGTGAGGAAGGAGGAGTGCTCTTTACAATTCAATTTCCCACATAGGCTGGGATTTGAGGTATGGTCTGGGCACAGACGCCTGAATACCCAGGTTGGTGGAGATGACAGTCTCTGGACAGGGCAGGGCCCAGGTGCTCGATATGGGGCCTGCTACCCGGGGGGCTGATGGAAGTTCGTAATTCAGGCTGTGTCAGACAGAGCACTAGTGCACAGGGCGGCCTAGGATATTGGGGTGCTGATGAGGCCCGTGCAGGTTGATCCTCAACTGGGTATTCCAGACCTACACCAAGGGCCATTCTTCTTACAGGAGGGAAGGCAGAAGCCTGCGTTGGGGCTCCCAAATGAAAAATTTGGAGGCGTTGGGGCCCAGCATGGTGAGGACGGAATTTTGAATGCAGAAGAGATGGTTCTGTTCAGTGCAGAGCACCTACCAAATCCAATGTGTAGCGTCTGACTCGAAATCTCCAGCACCTGAGTCAGGGCATGTGTCAGAAGTCACTCACGCTGGAGTTTGTGTCCATGATAGCTGACGAATGGAGGGGTGGCCTCATAAGGCCATGGAAGTCTTCCCAGGCAGGGGCTTGTGAGCTGCTCCAAACAGCAAGCTTTCCTTCTGTGGTACAGGGGGACTCCGTTTGGATGGCACCGGGGTCCCCCATATCTGCGCCATAGCAGAAGTCACCACATAGATGCCTGGAGAGCCCTGCTCTGCTTGCCCCTCCAGCCCAGGAACAAGACCCTTTGGATCTGGTGGCTCTGAGTAACGTGCCCAGGGGGCTGAGGTGACAAGGAGCCTCATTCTGATGGGTCACAATGCTGGCTGGTTTCCAGGGAGACCTTAGAATGTGGCGGAGGGCGCTCAGGCGCCATGCAGGATATCCTCCCCTGAGGGATGGACCCAGCTCCCAAGAGCCAGGTTGCCTCCTGGGGATAGGAGGTGCTCTGGTTTGGGGCTCAGGGTCCCCAAAGTTTTGGTTTTGGTCAGGGACCAAGTTTTGGTCCATATGTAGGTATTCCAGAGTTTGCCTCTGAAGACAGATGCCTGCAAATCTAAGCTAGATTTCAGTTGAGGTCCTAGGGGTAGGTCAGGTTCCATCTTCTGACTCAGGGCCATTGACCTGTTTGACTGCCTGGAGGTAGGTGTCTGGCATGTGTCCAAAGGCGCCTGTTTTCCAAAGCGGCCAACAAATTTGGGGTGGCCTCAAGGGAATTGAAGGTGTCTCCCCATCTGGAGAGTTTGTTCAAATGTGACGGGCAGAGTTTCCTTCGGGTGGGCAGGCAGCATCCGGCCCTGTGACTCCAGAGGCCCCATCCTGGAGGGCCTGTCGGCCCGGTATTTGGGGACAAAAGTCTGCAAACCCAAACTAGGCATCGAGTTAGAAGCGAAGTGATGGTCTGTCCGATCTGTGAACCGTGAGGGCAGTGCTGTGGGAATTGAAATGAAGTCGACGGGGAGGCGAGAGTGGGGGCTATTCTGTCTGGGTTGTGTGTCCCTGTCGACCATGGAATGGAGCGGTATCCTCATGGGACAATGGGAGATTCTGTTTCTGTGAGGATCTGCCCGGCTCCCAAGGGGTTTGGTGTCCTTCGGGGGGAAGGGAAGAGTGCTGTTTGCCGTCTCAGGGGTACCGCCATCGCAGGGATTCCAGAGTGGGCTTCTGCATCTGGTCTCCTGGAGAAGGTGACCGAGGGTGAGAATTTGGGACTAGTTGCATGTCAGGCCCGATATGCGGGATCCTGGTCCAGCTAGCGAGGGGGCTCGTTGGAAAGCGGGCTCAGGCTGAGGGTCCCAATGCCTGTTTCTGACCAGGGCACCCCTCCTGGGTGGGCGTGGTCTCATGGCCATGTTGCTGGTTCCCACTATGGGGGTAAGACCATCATCCCCACAGGAAGCTTTTTCCATCCCGGGGAAGGAGGGGTGTTCTTTGATGCTTGAGGTTCCCACTTAGGCCGGGATTTGAGCTATGGTCTGGACACAGACGCCTCAATACCCAGGTTGGGTAGAGATGTCAGTCTCGGGCCTTGAAACGTCCCACGTGCAGGATATGGGCCCGATATCTGGGGGGCTAATGGTAGGTTGGGGCTCAGGCTGTGTCAGACAGAGCATTAGTGTATAGGGCGGCCTAGGAAATTGGGGTGCCATCGAGTTCTGTGCAGGTTGATCCTCACGTGGGGATTTTGGGCAGACCCAAAAGGCCCTTCTTCTTTCTGGAGGGCAGGCAGAAGACTGCGTTGGGGCTCACGAATGAACAATCTGAAGGGCTGTTGGGCCCAGGGGGTGAGGATGGAATTTAAATCCACAAGTGCCAGTCCCGTTCAGGGCCGAGCACATGACATTTCCAATGTGCAGATTCCGACTCGAGATCTCCAGCACCTGAGTCAGGGCACGTGTCAGAATTTGCTCACGTTGGAGTTTGTGTCCCTGATGGCCGATGAATTGAGGGGTGGCCTCATAAGGCCATGACAGTTTTCCCAGGATGAGGCTTGTGAGCTGCTCCGAACAGCAAGCTTTCCTTCTGCGGTACAGGGGGAGTCCATTTGGATGGCACCAGGGTCCCCCATATGGAAAGGCACTGTATCAGAAGTCACCGCATAGAAGCCTGGAGAGCCCAGCTCTGCTTACTCTTCCAGCCCAGGAAAAAGGCCCTTTTGGATCTGGTGGCTCTGGTCATAGTGCCCAGGGGTTGAGGTACAGGGAGCCTCATTCTGATGGGTCACAATGTTGGCTGGTTTCCAGGGAGACCTTAGAATGTGGCGGAGGGCGCTCAGGCGCCATGCAGGATATCCTCCCCTGAGGGATGGACCCAGCTCCCAAGAGCCAGGTTGCCTTCTGGGGACAGGGGGTGCTCTTGTTTGGGGCTCAAGGATGCATTTTTCTGCATAACTTTAGCAAGAAAACCTCAACCCCTTTTTGCTTTTGAGTGGTCCGACCCACAGGAATGAATCCAAGACCAGCTCAACTGGACAAGACTTCCCCAAGGACTGACTGTGGGGAGGTCCTAACCCAAATTGCAGGAATAAGGCCAGATCTCAAAGACACTCCCCTCTCGAACAGATGACTCTGTTCACAGATGTGAGTAGCTACATGGTCAATGGAAAGAGGTACGCGGGGGCTGTGGTAGTTTCTCCTGAGCAGAAACTCTGGACAGCAGACCTGCCACATGGATCTTCATCACAAAAAGTGGAACTGATTGAACTCACTAAGGCACTGCAGATGGCCAAAGGTAAAATAGCCAACATCAATACGGACAGCAGGTATGCCTTTGCTACTCTCCATATACATGGGCCTATTTATAAAGAAGGGGGCCTATTCACAGCAGAAAAAAAAGGAGTTAAAATCAGAGCAGAAATATTGGCTCTCCTCCAGGCTATTTGGGACCGAAAAGAGGTGGCGGTTATGCATTGCCCAGGCGACCAAAAGGGGAGTGATCTGATTTCAAAAGGAAACCAAGTAGCAGATCAAGCCACAAAGCAAGCAGTTCAAGAAACAGTGCAAGAACTGGTTACACTCCCAGCGCCAGACCTACCAAAAAACCTGAACTATTCAGGAGATGATTTAAGGTATTTACAGAAGTGGGTTAAATTGGACTATGAAGGGGTGTGGGCTAAGACTGAGGCAGGAAAAATAATTCTTCCTCAAAGACTAGGCAAAAAGTTCGTAGACTAGATACATCAGGCTACTCATTTGGGGATACGCAAACTCAAGGAGAGTTTCTCAATTAGTCAAGTAGTTCCAGGTTTCTAAATTAGGGTGTATGGTTCAGGATGTAGTTGATAGATGTGCTCAATGCCAGGCAGTTAATGTGGGAAGAACTAAAATGGGAAGAGGGAAAAGAGAAAGAGGTAAAGAACCAGGCATTTATTGGAAACAGATTTTACAGAAATGAAACCTGGAAAGTATGGGCACAAGTACATGTTAGTTTTTGTAGATACCTTTTCAGGCTGGGTAGAGGCTTTTCCCACCAAACATGAGACGGCATGAGTGGTAGCCAAAAACTACTAGAAGAAATAATTGCTAGGTTTGGGCTGCCTTTCATAATCAGGTCAGACAATGGCCCTGCATTTGTGATGTCAGTCTCACAGGCATTGGCCAAGGCCGTGGGCACTAATCGGAAACTACATTGTGCCTACCGGCCCTAGAGTTCCGGGCAAGTAGACAGAATGACCCCGACTCTTAAAGAGACCTTGACAAAACTAATTCTGGAGACTGACGATGGATGTGTGGATCTTTCCTTTTGCCCTCCTCAGGGCACGATGTACACCCTATTAATTCAAGGTGACCCCATTTGAAATAGTTTGGAGACGCCCCCCCGTCCTCGAATACAAGAGGTTGTCCAAGCAGAAATGACTGATCAATCTGTACTCCAGTCACTGCAGGCATTACAGTCTGTCTTTTAAAAAGGCCACTCAGTTTTCTGGACTGCCCACACTGGGATGGAGACCGAGGTGGAACTACATCCTTACCAACCTAGGGACTTGTTTTGGATACGTCGCTATCAAAGGGGAAACTTGGAGCCTCTCTGGAAGGGACAATTTACTGTAAAAGTAGAGGGCATTAGGGCCTGGATTCATGCGGGTCACGTCAAACATGCCAAGGATGAGGACGCCCCCCAGAGATGGAACCTGCAGTTGACAGACTTCGCTGACCATGGACGAAAGCTAAAACTAAAAAACCTGTGAGTTTATTGTTGCTCCTATTGTTACCTGTGCATGTAAAGTATAGGTGGGGAAATAGATGAACGGAATTAGGGAAAAAATGGAAAAGGTTATACAAAGCATTGAATGGCTAACTCATCAGCCAACTGTGCACTACTGTTACTTTTTGGTCCCTGTATTATAAACTCCCTAATGTCATTTGTACCAAAGAAAACTGGAGTGATAAAAATGTTAGTCTTACTGCTCAATATAACTGCCTTACAACGGGAGAACATAGAACTGGCTGAAAAGTCAAGGATTTGACTAATTTCCAAAGAAAATGGGGAAGTGTAGGGGCCTGGTAAGCCTGAGGAACTTACTTGTAAACCCCGGATTTAGGGGCAGTTGAGGCCAGATAGCAATAACCAATCATTCAGGTGCTCATATATTAACTGTGGTGAGTTGAAATATCATTGGCCCCTGTGTGTGGACCGGGCCCAATCACCTCTCTAAAGGTTAGTCTGTGAGGCTGGGGATGGGGGAGAATGGGAGGAGTTAGAATAGTCGTTAGAGAAATAGAATGAGTTAGAATAGCCATTAGAGAATTAGGAGGAGTTAGAATAGCCATTAGAGTAGTAGTAGGATTTAGAGTAGCCATTAGCGTAGCTGTTGGGAGCCGTTAGGGTAGTCGGTAGGTGTGAATGCGTCGGGGTCATTGGGAGCGTCAGAGCTTCAGAATCATTGGTTGCATTGGGAGTGGCATTGCTGGGAGCTGCCCCACCACGAGTAGCAGCGCCACCACAAGTGGCCTCGCCTCCCCGAGCAGCAGTGCAGCCCTCAACCCACCTCACTGTGGCCCCAACGAGACTGGCCTCAGTGCCCTGAGGTGCAGCCTCGCCAGAGCGCCATCATTCCAGGGATTCGCATCGTTGGCATGCGGCCTCATCAGAGAGTGGTTGGGTCCGGAGCAGCTTCTTCATCATCGGGTGCGGACTTCCTCCAGTGTGTAGACTAGTCTAGAGCAGCCTCATCTGGGGAACAGCTTCATCTGGAGCGGCCATGGCTAGAGCATACTCATCCACAGTGGCCTCGTCTGTGGAGTGACATTGTCAGAGTGGAGTCACGGGGAGCAGAGTCTGTGTCGTCAGGGTTGTTGTCCTCGTCATCACGCTTCTTTGTCATCAGGAGCGGCGTCCTCATCATCGGTGCTAGACGTAAGAAATGGCCCTGAACTGACAGGGTTTTTTTTTTTTTCGATGCTTGGCTTGAAATAAAGCTTTGCTTGATTTTCACTTTGTGTAATCTCATAACATTAATCATGGACCCTTACACTCCAAAAATTTCCTCTGGGGACAGATGTCTGCAAACCTTAGCTAGGGTTCCGTTGATGTCCTTGGGGCATGTCAGTTTAAATCTTCTGACTCAGGGCCTTTGATCTGGGTGTCTGCCTGGAGGTGGGTGTCTGGCATGTGTCAGACTGTGCATTTCTGTCCAGAGCAGCCAACGAAATAGGGTGGGATCAGGGGCCTTGCAGGTGTCTCCCAATCTGGAGGGTTTGTGCAAATGTGATGGGCAGAGTTTCCTTTGGGAGGGCAGGCAGAGTACTGTGCTATGGCTCCCAAGGCCCCATCATGGAGACCTGTCAGCCAGGGCTTTGGGGACAAAAGTCTGCAAACACAAACTGGGGTTAGAGTGAGGGGCGAGGTGATGGCAGGCCTAATCTGCAGACCGTGAGGGCAGAGCCTCGGAATATGAAATTAGGGTGACGGGGAGGCAGGAGCACAGGCTTTTCTTTATGGGATGTGTGTTTCATTAGGCCACGGAATGGAGGGATGGCCTCATGGGCCCAAGGGAGTTTCTGCCTTGGGGGAATTTTACACGGATCCCAAGGTTTTGGTGTTTTTCTGGATGAAAGGAAGGGAGATGTTTTCCGTCTCAGGGGTCCCTCCATAGCAGGAATTCCAGAGTTGGCTTCTGGGTTCAGGTGACTGAAGAACACAACCGAGGGTGAGCACTGGGCTTAGGGGCATGGCAGGCCCAATATGCGGGCTCCTGGTCCAGCTAGCGAGGGGCCTTGTTTGAAAGCAGGCTCAGACTTATCGTCACTATGCCTGTTTGTGCCCAGGGCGGCACGCCTGGCTTGGCGTGGCCTCAGGAGCCATGCAGTTGGCTCCCACACTGAGGTTTGGACCCCCACCCCCACAGCAAGCTTTTCCGGCAATGGGGAAGGTTGAGTGCTCTTTTCTGCTTGAGGTTCCCCCATAGGCGGGATTTCAGTTATGGTCTATGCACAGATGCCTGAAAACCCAGGTTGAGTAGAGATCACAGCCTTGGGCCATGCCCGTTCCATCTGTAGGGGACGGTGCCCACTACCTGGGGGCTGACTGGAGGTCAGGGCTCAGGCTGTGTCACACAGAGCATGAGTGCACAGTGCAGTCTGGATATTAGGGTTCCATCTAGTGCTGTGCAGGTTGATCCTCACATGGGGATTCTAGGCAGCTCATATGGCCCTTCTTCTTTCTGGAGGACAGAAAGAAGGCTGCATTGTGGCTCCAGAATTCCCAATCTGGATGTCTTTCGGGCCAAGAGGGTGAGGAAGGAAGTCTGAACGCACAAGTGCCAGTTCAGTGCAGTGCCGATAACATGGCAGTTCCAATGTAGAGCATCTGACTCGAGATCTCCAGCACCTGTCAGGGCGAGTGTCAGATGGTCGCTCACACTGGAGTTTGTGTCCATGACACCTGATGACCAGAGGGGTGGCCTCATGAGACCATGGAGGATTTCCCAGGCTTGGACTTGTGAGCTGCTCCAAACAGCAAGCTTTCCTTCTGCAGTACAGGGGACTCCGTTTTGGTGGCTGCAGAGTCCCCCACATGGAAAGACATGGTAGCAGAGATCACCAAATAGATTCTGGAAATCCCAGCTCAGCTTATCATTTTAGCCGAGGAACAAGGCATTTTGGATCTGGTGACCCTAGGGCAACTGGCCAGGGGGCTGAGTTGACAAGGAGCCTCATGCTGATGGATCAAAATGCTGGCTTGTGTCCAGGAAGAATTTAGAATGTGGCAGGGGCTCAGGCACCATGCAGGATTCTCCTCCCCTGAGGGTTGGTCGCAGCTCCCAAAAGCCATGAATCCTTCTGGGGTCAGGAGGTGTTCTGATTTTGTGGCTCAGGGATCAAGTGTTGGACCATATGTAGGTATTCCAGAATCTTGCTCTGTCTGGGGACAGATGCCTTCAAACCTCAGCTAGTGTTCCATTGAGGTCCTAGGGAATGTCAGTTTCCATCTTCTAACTCAGCGCCATTGACTGGGTGTCTGCCTCGAGGTACGTGTCTAGCATGTGCACAAACTGTGCACAGTTTGTGCAAATGTGACGGGCAGAGTTTCCTTCAGGAGGGCAGGCAGAGTCGTGCGCTTTGGCTCCAGAGGCCCCATCCTGGACAGCCTGTCGGCCAGGGCTTTGTGGACAAAAGACTGCAAATACATACTCGGATTAGGGTGTGGAGCGACGTGATGGCAGGCCCAATATGCAGACCAGGAGGGCAGTGCCTCAGGATCTGAAATTAGGGTGATGGGGAGCGGGAGCGCAGGCTTTTCTGTCTGGGTTGTGTGTCTCAGTTTGCATGGAATGGATGGGTGGACTCATTGGTCCATGGGAGATTCTGCCTCAGTGGGTTTTTTCACGGCTCCCAAGGTGTTGGTGTCTTTCTGGATGAAGGGAGGAGAGCTGTTTTCCTTCTCAGCGGTCCCGCCATAGCAGGGATTCCAGAGTCGGCTTCTGGGTCCAGGCACCTGGAGAAGTGGACGGAGGGTGAGGATTTGGGCCTAGGGTCATGGCAGGACCAATATGCGGGCTCCTGCTCCAACTACTGAGGGGGCTTCTCTGTAAGCAGGCTTGGGCTGATGTTCACAATGCATGTTTTTTTTTTTTTTTTTTTTGCCCATGGCGGACCTCCTGTGTGGGCGTGGTCTCAAGGGCCATACAGCTGGCTGCCACTCTGATGGTTTGACCCCCATCTCCAAAGCAAACATTTCTGGCCGTGGGGAAGGAGGAGTGATCTTTTGTGCTTGAGGTTCCCCAATAAGCCGTGATTTGAGCTAAGCTCAGGGCACAGATGCCTGAACACCAATTTTGGGTAGAGATGACAGCCTGTGGCCATGGCCGGTCCCACCTGCAGATGATGGCGCCCATTACCTGGGGGGATGACTGCAAGTCAGGGCTCAGACTGTGTCCCACAGAGCATTAGTGCACCATGAGCCCTGGATATTGTGATTCTGACTAGGACTGTGCAGGTTGAACCTCAAATAGTGATTCTTGGAAAATCCATTGGGCCCTCCTTCTTTTTGAAGGGCAGGGAGTAGGATGAGTGTGGCTCCACAATTCCCAATCTGTTGGGCTTTCATGCCTGACGGGTGAGGATGGAAGTCTGAACCGGTCAGTGCCGGTTCAATTGAGTGCCGAGCACATGGCAGTTCCAATGTACAGCTTGTGACTCGAGATCTCTAGCACCTGAGTCAGGGCGAGTGTTGGATCATTGCTCACACTGGAGTTTGTGTCCATGATGCCAGATGAATGGAGGTATGGCCTCATGAAGCTATGGAGATTTTCCCAGGCTGGAGCTTTTGAGCTGCTCCGAACAGCAAGCTTTCCTTCTGTGGGACAGGGGGAGTCCGTTTTAATGGCTCCAGGATCCCCCATATGGAAAGAAATGGTAGCAGAGCTCACCGCATAGATTCTGGAAAGCCAAGCTCAGCTTATTCTTTCAGCCCAGGCACAAGAGAGTATCGATGTGGTGACTCTGGGGCAAGTGCCCAGGGGGCTGAGTTGATAAGGAGCCTCATGCTGATGGGTCAAAATGCTGGCTTGTGTCCAGGGAGACCTTAGATTGTGGCAGGGGCTCAGGCGACTTGCAGGATTCTCCTCCTGTGAGGGCAGAATTCAGCTCTCATGAGCCAGGTGGCATTCTCTGGACAGGAGGTGTTCTGTTTTGGGCTCAGGGACCAAGCATTGGACCATATATAGTTATTCCAGAACTCACCTCTGGGGACAGATGCCTGCAAATCCATTGTGGTCCTAGGGGCATGTCAGTTTAAATCTTCTGACTCAGGTCCATTGACCATGGTGTCTGCCTGGAGGTAGGTGTCTGGCATGTGTCAGACTGTGCATTTCTGTCCAGAGCGGCCAAGGAAATTGGGTGGGCTCAGGGGCCTTGCAGGTGTCTCCCAATCTGGAGGGTTTGTGCAAATGTGATGGGAAGAATTTACTTCGGGAGCACAGGCAGAGTGCTGTGTCGTGGCTCCTGAGGCGCCATCGTGGAGGGCCTGTCAGCCAGGGCTTTGGGGACAAAATTCTGCAAATACAAGCTTGGATTAGGGTGCGTGCGAGGTGATGGCAGGCCGGATCTGCAGACCATAAGGGCAGTGATCAGGATCGGATATTAGGGCGACGGTGAGTCGGGAGCGCAGGCTTTTCTGTCTGGGTTGTTTGTCTCGGTTGGCCTCGGAATGGAAGGATGGCCTCATGGGTACATGGGAGATTCTGCCTCTGAGGGGATTTGGCAAATCTCCCAAGGCTTTGCTGTCTTTCTGGAAGAAGGGAAGAGAGCTGTATTCCTTCTCAGGGATCCCGCCATAGCAGAGATTCCAGAGTCCGCTTCAGGGTCCAGGCGCCTGGAGAAGCTGACCTAGGGTGAGGATTTGGGCCTAGGAGCATGTCATGCCCGATATGCGGGCTCCTGGTCCAGCAAGGGAGGGTGTTGGTTTGAAAGTGGGCTCAGGCTGAGAGTCACAATGCCTGTTTCTTGCCAGGGCAGCCCTCGGGGATGGGCCTGTTCTCATGGGACATGCAGCTGGCTCCCACTCTGACCATTAGACCCACATCCCCACAGCAAGCTTTTCCCGTTGCGGGGAAGAAGGAGTGCTCTTTGATGCTTGAGGTTCCCCAATAGGCCTGGATTTCACATATGGTCTGGACACAGATGACTGAATATCCAGGTTGTGTAGAGATGACAGAAACAGGCCATGGCAGAATCCATCTGCAGGATATGGGGGCCGCTATCTGGCGGGCTGATGGCAGGTCAGGGCTCAGGCTGTGTCCAACAGAGAATTAGTCCACAAGGTGGCCTAGGAAATTGGGGTGCTGTCAAGGTCCGTGCAGTTTGATCCTCACGTGGGGATTCTGGGCAGACCCTTAGGGCCCTTCTCCTTTCTGGAGGGCAGGCAGAATCCTGTGTTTTGGCTCCTTAATGAACAATCTGAACAGCTTGCAGGCCAGGAATGTGAGGACAGAATTCTGAACGCACAAACGCTGGTTCAGTTCAGTGCATGGCATTTCCAATGTACAGCGTCTGACTCAAGATCTCCAGCACCTGAGTCAGGGCTCATTTCAGATGGTCGCTCACAATGCAGTTTGTGTCCATGATGGCCAACGAATGGAGGGGTGGCCTCATGAAGCCATGGAGGTCTTCCCAGGCTGGGCTTGTGAGCTGCTCTGAACAGCAAGCTTTCCTTCTGCGGAAAGGAGACAGGAGGACTCCGTTTGGAGGGCACCAGGGTCCCCCACATGGAAAGACTTCATAGCAGACGTCACCGCATGGATGGCTGGAAAGCCCAGTTCCGCTTACACTTCTAGCCCAGGTACAAGGTCGTTTGTATCTGGTGGTTCTGGGGCAAAGTGCCCAGGGGGCTGCGGTGACAAGGAGCCTCATTCTGTTGGGTCACCATGCTGGCTTGTGTCCAGGGAGACCTTAGAATGTGGCAGGCGCTCAGGCGCCAATGAAGATTCTCCTCCCCTGAGGGTTGGACATAACCCCCAAGAGCCAGGTTGCCTTCTGGGGACAGGATGTCTTCGTTTCGTGGCTCAGGAATCAAGTGTTGGACCATATGTAGGTATTCCAGAGTTTTCCTCTGGAGATTGATGCAGGCAAACCTAAGCAAGTGCTCCCTTGAGGTCCTAGGGTTATGTCAGGTCTCATGTTCTGACTAGGGCCATTGACCGGGGTGTCTGCCTGGATATAGGTGTGGGGCCTGTTACCAAATGCACATTTTATCCAAGGCGGCCAACGAATTTGTGGTTGGCTCAGTGGCATTGCACATGTCTCGCAATCTGGAGGGTTTGTGCAAATGGATGGGCAGTTCATCCTTTGTGGGCAGTCAGAGTACTGCACTGTGGCTCCAGAGGCCCTATTCTGGAGGGCCTGTGGGCCAGGGCTTTGGGGACAAAAATCTGCAAACACAAACTTGGGATAGGGTTTGGGGCAAGGTGATCGCAGTCCCGAACTTCGGACCGTGAGGGAAGTGCCATGGGATATGAAATGAGGGTGACGGGGAAGCAGGAATGCAGGTTTTTCTGTGTGGGTTGTGTGTCTCAGTTAGCCACGGAATGCAGGGGTAGCCTCATGGGGCCATGGGAGATTCTGACTCTGTGAGGATTCTGCCCAGCTCCGAAGGTTTTGGTGTCTTTGGGCGGGGTGGATGGGAGAGTGCTGTTTTCTGTCTCAGGGGTCCCGCCATAGCAGGGATTCCAGAGTCAACTTCTGAGTCAGGGCACTTAGAGAACCTGGCCGAGGTTGAGGACAGGGGCCTAGGTGCATATCAGGCTCGATATGTGGGCTCCGGTTCCAACTAGCCAGGGGGTGGTTTGAAATTGGGCTATGGCTGACAGTCACAATGCCTGTTTGTGGCCAGGGCGGCCCTTCTGGGTGGGCATGGTCTCATGAGCCATGCAGCTGGCTCCCACTCTGAATGTTATATCCCCATCCCCACAGCTAGCTTTTCCTGTCATGAGGAAGGAGGAGTGCTCTTTTATGTTTGTGGTTCCACCATAGGCCATGATTTGATCTGTGGTCTGGGCACAGACACCTGAATACGCAAGTTGGGTAGAAATGAGAGTCTCTGGCCATGGCAGTTCCCACCTGCAGGGTATGGGGCCCACTACCTGGCGGGCTGATGGGAGGCTTGGCTCAGGCTGTGTCAGACAGAGCATTATTGGACAGGGTGGACTAGGATATTGAGGTGCCATCGAGGTCCGTGCAGGTTCATCCTCATGTGGGGATTCTGGGCAGACCCCTATGGCCATTCTTCTTTCTGGAGGGCAGGAAGAAGACTGCTTTGGGGCTCCTGAATGAACTATGTGGAGGTCTTGTGGCCCAGGAGGGTGAGGACCGAATTCTGAATGCAGGAGCGCTGGTTCATTTCAGTGCCGAGCACGTGGCATTTCCAATGTGCAGCATCTGACTCGAGATCTCCAGCACCCGAGTCAGGGCACATGTCAGATGATTGCTCATGCTGGAGTTTGTGTCCATGGTGGACGACGAATGGAGGGGTGGCCTCATGAGGCCATGGTGGTGATCCCAGGCAGGGCTTGTGAGCTGATCCGAACAGTAAGCTTTCTTTCTGCACGACAGGGAGAGTATATTTGGATGGCACCAGGGTCTCCCATATGGAACGACATTGTAGCCGAAGTCACTGCATGGATGCCTGGAAAGTCCAGCTCCACTTACACTTCCAGCTCAGTAACAAGGCGGTTTTGATCTGGTGGCTCTGGGGCAAGGTGACCAGGGGGCTGAGGTGACAGTGAGCCTCCTGCTGATTGGTCACAATGCTTGCTTAGTCCAAGGAGACCTTAGGATATGGTGCAGGCTCAGGGGCCATGCAGAATTCTCCTCCCCTTGGGTGCAGCTCCCAAGCGCCAGGTTGCCTTCTAGGGAAAGGAAGTCTTCTGTTTTGTGGCTCAGGGATCAAGTGTTGGACCATAAGTAGGTATTCCAGAGTTTGCCTCTGGGGGCAGATGCCTGCAAACCTAAGCTATGTTTCTGTTGAGGTCCTAGGGGGTTATCAGGTTCCATCTTCTGACTCAGGGCCATTGACCTGGGTGTCTGCCTGGAGGTAGGTTTCAGGCCTGTGTTCGAATGTGCATTTTTCCCAAGGCGGCCAATAAATTTGGGGTTTGTTCAGTGGCATTGCAGGATTCTCCCAATCCGGAGGGTTGTGCAACTGTAACGGGCAGAGTTTCCTTCTGGTGGGCGGGCAGAGACCTGCTCTGTTGCTCCACAGGCCCCATTCTGGAGGACCTGTCGGCCAGGGCTTTGGGGACAAAATCTGCAAACACATGCTTGGGATACTGTCAGGCTCGAGGTGATGGCAGGCTGGATCTGCACACCATGAGGTCAGTGCCACGGGATCTGAAATTAGGGCGACAAGGAGACAGGAGTGCAAGCTTTTCTGTCTGGGATGTGTGTCTCGTTTGTCCACAAAATGTAGCAGTAGCCTCATGGGGCCATGGGATATTCCGCCACTTTGAGGATTCTGCCTGGCTCTCTAGGGTTTGGTGTCTTTCCGGGGGAAGGGAAGAGTGTTGTTTTCCATCTCAGGGGTCCCGACATAGCAGGGATTCCAGAGTCAGCTTCTGGGTCTGGGTGCCTGGAGAACCCAACTGAGGTGAGGATTTGGGCCTAGGGGCATGTCAGGCCCGATATGCTGGCTCTTGTTTCAACTGGCGAGGGAACGGCTTGAAGGCGGGATCAGGCTGAAGGTCACAAACAATGCCTATTTGTTGCCAGGGCTGCCCTCCTGGGTGGACGTGGACTCATGGGCCATGCAGTTCGCTCCCACTCTGAGGGTTAGAGCCCCATCCCCACAGCAAGCTTTTCCCATCATGGGGAAGGAGGATTGCTCTTTTATGCTTGAGTTTCCCCTCCATAGGCTGAGATTTGAACTATGGTCTGGGCAATGCGCCTGAATATACAGGTTGGGTAGAGCTGATAGTCTCTGGCCATGGCAGTTCCCACCTGCAGGATATGGGGTCCGCTACCTGGGCAGCTGATGGGAGGATGGGAATTAGGTTGTGTCAGACAGAGCATTAATGCAAAGGGTGGCCTAGGATATTGGGGTGTGGACAGAAGTCCGAGCGCACAAGCCCCAGTTCAGTTCAGTGCCAAACACATAGCAGTTCCAATGTGCAGCATGGGAATCTAGGCCTCCAGCACCTGAATCAGGGCCAGTGTCAGATGGTTGTTCATGCTGGAGTTTGTGTCCCTGATGTCTGATGAATGGAGGGGTGGCCTCATGAGGCCATTGAGGTTTTCCCACTCTGGGGCTTGTGAGCTGCTCCGAACAGCAAGCTTTCCTTCCAAGGGACAGGGGGAGTCCGTTTTGATAGCTCCAGTGTCCCCCATATGGAAAGAGATGGTAGCAGAGCGCACCGCATAGATATCTGGAAAGCCCTGTTCAGCTTATCCTTTCATCCCAGGAACAAGGCTGTTTCAATCTGGTGGTACTGGGTAAAGTGCCCAGTGGGCTGGTTGACAGAGAGTCTCCTGCTGATGGATCACAATGTTGGCTTTTGTACAGGGATACCTTAGAATGTGTTGTGGGCTCAGGCACCATGTATGATTCTCCTCTGAGGGTTGGACGAAACTCCCAAGAGCGAGGTTGCCTTCTGGGGACAGGAGGTGTTGTTTTGTGACTCAGGGACCAATAGTTGGATCATATGCCATAATTCCAGAACCTGCCTCTGGGGACAGATGCTTGCTAACCTCAGATAGGGTTCTGTTGTTGTCCTAGGGGCATGTCAGTTTCCTTCTTCTCACTCAGGGCCATTGGCCTTGGTGTTTGCCTGGAGGTAGGTGTCTGGCCTGGGTCCAAATGCACATTTCTTTCCAGAGCGACCAACAAATTTGGGTGGGCTCAGGGGCCTTGCAGACGTCTGCCAATCTGTAGAGTTTGTGCTACTGTGACAGGCAGTTTCCTTCATGAGGGCAGGTAGAGTCCTGTCCTGTGGCTCCAGATGCCCCATCCTGGATGGCCTGTCAGCTAGGGCTTTGGGAATAAAAGTCTGCAAACCAAAACTCCAGATAGGGTTAGAGGCTAGGTGAAGGCAGGCCCAATCTGCAGACTGTGAGGGCAGTGCCTCGGGATCAGAAATGTGGGTGACAGGGAGGCGGGAGCGCAGGCTTTTCTGTCTGGGTTGTGTTTCTCACGTGGCCACAGAATGGAGGAATGGCCTCATGGGTCCATGGGAGATTCTTTCTCTTTGGGCATTTTGCACGTCTCCCAAGGTTTTGGTGTCTTTCTGGATGAAGGGAAGAGAGCTGTTTTCCGTCTCAGGGGTCCCGCCATAGCAGGGATTCCAGAGTCGTCTTCTGGGTCCAGGCGCCTGAAGAACCCAACCGAGGGTGAGATTTTGGGCCTAGGGTCATGGCAGGCATGATATTTGGGCTCCTGGTCCAGCTAACTTGGGGACATGTTTGAAAGCAGGCTCAGGCTGATGGTCACAATGCCTGGTTATGCCCATGGTCCCCCAAATGGAAAGACATCATCACAGAGCTCACCGCATAGATATCTGGAAAGCCCAGCTCAGCTTCTCCTTTCAGCCCAGGAACAAGGTAGTTTCGATCTGGTGTCTCGGGGGCAAGTGCCCAGGGACCTTAGTTGACAGGGAGCCTCATGCTGATGGGTCACAGTGCTGTCTTGTGTCCAGGGAGACCTTAGAATGTGTTCTGTTTTGTGGTCAGGGACCAAGCTTTGGACCATATGTAGGTATTCCAGAACCGGTCTCTGGAGACAGATGCCTGCAAACCACAGCTAGGGTCCCGTTGAGGTGCTAGGGGCATGTCAGTTTCCATCTTCTGACTCAGGGCCATTGACCTGGGTGTCTGCCTGGAGGTAGGTGTCTGGCATGTGTCAGACTGCGCATTTTTATCCAGGGCAGCCAATGAAATTGGGTGGGCTCAGGGACATTGCAGGTGTCTTCCAATCTGGAAGGTTTGTGTAACTGAGAATGGCAGTGTTTCCTTTGTGAAGACAGACAGTGTCCTATGTTGTGGTTCCAAGGACCCCATCCTGGAGGGCATGCTGACCAGGGCTTTGGGGTAAAATATCTGAAAACACCAACAAGATTTAGGGAAAGGGACGAGTTGTTGGCTGGACTGATCTACAGACTGTGAGGGCAGTGCCTTTGTATCTGAAATGAGGGTGACAGGGAGGCTGGAGCGCAGGCTTTTCTGTCTGGGTTGTTTGTCCTGTTCGGTCACGGAATGGAGGGGTGGCCTCCTGGGTCCATGGGAGATTCTTCCTCTGTGGAGATTTTGCACGGCTCCCAAGGTTTTGATGTCTTTCTGGATGAAGGGAAGAGAGCTGTTTCCGTTTCAGGGTTCCTGCCATAACAGGGATTCCAGAGTTGGCTTCTGTATCCGGGCGCCTAGAGAACCCGACTGAGAATGCGATTTTGGGCCTAGGGGCATGGCAGGCATGAGTGTGGTCTCCTATTCCAGCTAGCAAGGGTGCTTGTTTTTAAGTAGGCTCAGACTGATGGTCACAATGCCTAGTTGTGCCCAAGGCGGAGCTCCTGGTTAGGCGTGGTCTCATGGGCCATGCAGCTGGCTTCCACTCTGGGGATTTGACCCCCATCCCCACAGCACACTTCTCTGGCCATGGGATAGAGGAGTGCTATATTGTGTTTGAGGTTCCCACATAGACAGGGATTTGAGCTATGGTCGGGGCACAGATGCCTGAACCCCCAGGTTGGGTAGAGATGACAGCATCAGGCCATGGCCGGTCCCACCTGCAGGAGATGGCACCCGCTACCTGGGTGGCTGACTGGAGGTCAGAGCACAAGCTGTGTCAGAGAAAGCATTTGTGCACAGTGCATTATGGATATTTGTGTTCCATGTAGGGCCATGCAAGTTGATATTCACATGGGGATTCTGGGCCGACCCATAGGGCCCTTCTTCTTTCGGTAGGACAGGCAGAAGTCTGCGTTGTGGCTCCATAATTTCCAGTTTGGAGGGCTTGCCGCCCAAGGGGTTGAAACGGAAGTCTGAACACCCACGCGCCGGTTCACTACAGTGCTGAGCACATGGCAGTTCCAATGTGCAGCGTCTGACACGAAATCTCCAGCACCTGAGTCAGGGCAAGTGTCGGATGGTTGCTCACACTGGAGTTTGTGTCCATGATGCCCGATGAAGGGAGGGGTGGACTCATGAGGCCATGGAGGTTTTCCCAGGCTGGGGCTTCTGAGCTGCTCCAAACAGCAAGCTTTCCTTCTGTGGGACAGGGGGTGTCTGTTTTGATGGCTCCAATGTCTCCGAATCGATAGACATGGTAGCAGAGCTCACCGCATAGATGTCTGGAAATCCCAGCTCAGCTTCTCCTTTCAGCCCAGGAACAAGGCAGTTTCAATCTGGTGTCTCTGGGGCAAATGTCCAGGGGGCTGAGTTGACAGGGAGCCTCATGCTGCTGGGTCACAATACTGGATTGTGTCCAGGGAGACCCTCGAATGTGGTGGGGGCTCAGGTGCCATGCAGGATATCCTCCCCTGAGGGGTGGACGCAGCTTCCAAGAGGCAGGTTGCCTTCTGGGTACAGGAGATATTTTGGTTTGTGGCTCAGTGATCAAGTTCTGGACCATATGTAGGTATTCCAGGGTTTGCCTCTGGAGACAGATGCATGCAAACCTAAGCTAGGTTTATGTTGAGGTCCAAGGGGTATGTCAGTCTTCATCTTCTGACTCAGGGCCTGGAGGTAGGTGTCTGGCATGTGTCAGACTGCGCATATCTGTCCAGAGAGACCAGCTAAATTGGGTGGGCTCAGGGGCCTTGCAGGTGTTCTCCCAATCTGAAGGGGTTAAGCAACTCTGACAGGCAGAGTTTCCTTCGGGAGGTCAGGCAGAGTCCTGCACTGTGGCACCAGTTGCCAGATCCTGGAGGGCCTTTTAGCCAGGGCTTTGGGGACAAAAGTCTGCAAACACATACTCGGGTTAGGGTGTGGGGCAAAGTAATGGCAGGCCCTATATGCAGACCATGAGGGCAGCTCTTTTGTGCTTCAGGTTCCCCCATGGGCAGATTTGAGCTGTGAGTTGGGCACAAATGCCTGAACACCCGGGTTGGGTAGAGATGACAGACTTGGGCCATGGCTGGTCCCACCTGCTCGAGATGGGGCCCGCTACCAGGGGGGCTGACTGGAGGTTGGGGCTCAGGCTGTGTCAGACAGAGCATTAGTGCACAGTGAGGCCTAGATAATGGGTTTCCATCTAGGGTCGTGCAGGGTCATCCTCACATGGGGATTCTGGCAAGCACATAAGTCACTTCTTCTTTCTGGAGAGCAGGCAGAAGACTATGTTGTGCCTCCAGATTTCCCAATCTGGAGGGATTGCCATCCAGGAGGTTGAGGACAGAAGTCCAAACGCTCAAGCGCAGGTTCAGTTCAGTGCTGTGCACATGGCAATCCCAATATGCCGTGTCTGAAGAGATCTCCAGCACCTGAGTCAGGGCGAGTGTTGGATGTTTGGTCACGCTGGAGTTTGTGTCCATGATGGCCAACGAATGGAGGGGTGGCCTCATAAGGTCATGGAGGTTTTCCCAATCTGGGACTTGTGAGCTGCTCCGAACAGCAAGCTTTCCTTCTGTGGGACAGGGGGAGTCCGTTTTGATGGCTCCAGTGTACCCCATATGGAAAGACTTGGTAGCAGAGCTCACCACATAGATGTCTGGATAGCCCAGCTCAGCTTATCCTTTCAGCCCAGGAACAAGGCAGTTTCGATCTGGTTGCTCTGGGTGAAGTGCCCAGGGGGCTGAGTTGCCAGAGAGCCCAAAGTTGATGGGTCACAATGCTGGCTTGTGTCCAGAGAGACTTTTGAATGTGGCGAGGGCTCACGTGCCATGGAAGATTATCCTCCCCTGAGGGTTGGAGCAGCTCCCAAGAGCCAAGTTGCCTTCTGGGGACAGGATGTTTTCTGTTTTGTGGCTCATGGCCAAGCGTTGGACAATTTGTAGGTATTCCAGAACCTACCTCTGGGGACAGATGCCTGCAAACCTCAGCAAGGATTCCATTGTTGTCCTAGGGGCATGTCAGTTTCCATCTTCTAACGCAGGACATTGACCTGGGTAGGTGTCTGGCCTGTGCTAGACTGTCATATATGTCCAGAGAGGCCAACAAAATTGGGTGGGCTCAGGAGCCTTGCATGTGTCTCCCAATCTGAAATCTGAAGATTTTGTGTAACAGTGACGGGCAGAGTTTCCATCGGGAGGGCAGGCAGAGTCCTGTGCTGTGGCTCCAGAGGCTCATCCTGGATGGCCTGTGGGCCAGGGCTTTGGGTCAAAAGTCTGCAAACACAAACTCGGGTTAGGCTGAGGGGCGAGATGATGGCAGGCATGATATGCAGACCATGTGGGCACTGCCTCGGGATCTGAAATTAGGGCAATGGGCAGGCAGGAGCGCAGGCTTTTCTGTCTGGATTGTGTGTCTCCGTAGGCCATGGTATGCTCTCGGTAGGCCTCGGAATGGAGGGGTGGCCTCATGGGTCCATGGGAGATTCTCCATCTGTGGGGATTTTGCATGGCTGCAAAGGTTTTGGTGTCTTTCTGGATGAAGGGAAGAGAGCTGTTTTCCGTCTCAGGTGTCCCGCCATCACAGGGATTCCAGAGTCGGCTTCTGGGTCGGTATACCTGGAGAACCCAACTAAGGGAAAGGATTTGGGCCGAGGGGCATGTCAGGCACGCTAGGCAGGATCCTGGTAAAGCTAGCGAGGGGGCTTGCTGGAAAGCGGGCTCAAGGTGAGGGTCACAATGCCTTTTTATGACCATGGTGGCCCTCATGTTTAGGCATGGTCTCATGGGTCATGCAACTGGCGCCCACCCTGGGGTTTGACACCCACCCCCCAAGCAAGCTTTTACTGCCTTAAGGAAGCAGGAGTGCTCTTTTGTGCTTGAGGTTCCCGCATAGGCTGGGATTTGAGCTAAGGTTTGGGCACAAATGCCTGAATACCTAGGTTGGGTAGAGATGACAGCCATGGCTGCTCCCACCTTCAGGAGATGGGGTCTGCTAACTGTGGGGCTGACTAGAGGTCGGGACTCAGGAAGTGGCAGACAGAGCATTAGTGCACAGGGTGGCCGAGGATATTGGGGAGCCGTCTAGGGCCATGCAGGTTGATCCTCACGTGGGGATTCTGGGCAGACCCAAAGGGCCCTTCTTCTTTCTGGGAGGAAAGTCGAAGTCTGCGTTGTGGTTCCAGAATTCCCAGTCTGGGGGCCTTGCGGGCCAGAAGGTTGATGACGGAAATCTGAACGCACAAGGGCCGGTTCAGTTCAGTGCCGAGCCCATGGCAGTTCCAATATGCAGCATCTGATCGAGATCTCCAGCACCCAAGTCAGGGCAAGTGTCAGGTGGTTGCTCACGCTGGTGTTGGTGTCCATGATGGCCGATGAATGGAGGGGTGGCCTTAAGAGGCCATGGAGGTTTTCCCAGGCTGGGGCTTGTGAACAGCTCCAAAGAGCAAGCTTTCCTTCTGCGGGACAGGGGGAGTCCATTTTGATGGCTCCAGGGTCCCTCAAATGGAAAGACTTGTTGGCAGAGCTCACCACATGGATATATGGAAAGCTGAGCTCAGCTTACACTTGCAGTCCAGGAACAAGGCAGTTTCGCTCTGGAGGCTCTGGGATGAAGTGCACAGGACGCTGAGTTGACAGGGAGCCTGATGCTGATGGGTCACAAAGCTGGCTTGTGTCCAGGGAGACCTTAGAATGTGGAGGGTCTTCAGTCGCCATGCAGGATTCTACTCTGCTGAGGTTTGGACCCAGTTCCCAACAAACAGGTTGCCGTCTGGGGACAGGAGGTGTTCTATTTTGTGGCTCAGGGACCAAGCGCTGTACCATATGTTTGTATTCCAGAACTTGCCTCTGTGGACAGATGCCTGCAAACCTCAGCTAGGGTTCCGTTGAAGTCCTAGGGTCATGTGAGGTTCCGTCTTCTGACTCAGGAACATTGACCTGGATGTCTGCTTACATGTAGGTGTCTGGCATGTGTCAGACTGCGCATTTTCCTCCGGAGCATCCAACGAAATTGGCCAAGTATGAGGGATGAAAGCCTGGCTTCCCAAACAAAAGAAAAAGTATTGAAAAGAAAGAAAAAGAGGCCATTTCCCATGTAGATGAAGAAAGAAAGAGGAAAGAGGAAAGAAATGAATTATAGTTTTATTATCTTACTGATTAAAATGGTATGCAATTGGTTTCCTATAAGGTCCTTATATAAATTGGGTCTTTAGACATTGCAAATTAGATTCTTCCCTCTTCCTACATTTCGGGAATAGGTGAGAAGAACCGACATTACCTTCATTAAATGTTTCGGATTCTCGACCAGCTAATTGGTGTTGTTGACCTGGCTTTTTGGGTGTTGTGAGGTGTTTGAGGAATGCTTCAAACACATTCGTCATTACTTGAGACGTCAGATGTGCATATTCATGACCTAGTCTTGGTATTGGTTATGTGTCTTGGAATTTATCCTTTTCTTAGAGCTATTGGATTTGTGGGCATAATTGTGTGTAAGGGACTTTTAGGTTAGGTTGTTTAAGAGAGTTTAGTCCTGAATGCTTTAATTACTTCTTGATAGGTAAGAAGTTAAATTTTCCAGTTTTGTCGGTTTCTGACATTGATACTTTTTTCCTTAAGGTGTTTTCTCTGAGGTTGGTTCCATGAATGCTACTCCTCATTTGCTCCATAAATTCTGTGGGACTCTTTTAAGTGTGTGTGTGGGAGAAGTTGGGAGGAAGGGTGTGTTTTCCAAAATGCTTAGAATGATATTTTAAGAGATATGAAGCTGCTCTTCTATGGATCACAATTCACCTTCAAACATATTGAAACTCATGTTCCATCTCGTTCAGCCACATTTCCTGCAATGAATGTCCCATTTAATCCTCTTTTAGAAACACAGACTCGTCCTAATCTGCCATGGAACAAACACAAAATTTTGTGTGCCAGATTAGAGTCTCATTGTGTATCCCTTTTTTCTTGCTTTTTCACATGTTCCTTTCCTTCTATGAGTGAGTGAAATCATATGTGATTTGTCTTTCTGTGACTGACAGATGGACTCAGCCCAATGTTCGTGACTTTTCTGCCACATGTGGCAAGTTTCAAGATTTCTTCTTACTTATGGCTGGGTAAGAGGCTGTGGTGCATTGGGAGGACAGGGAGATTGCAGAAATGTCTGGGAGCTTCAGGCTTGTCTTCAGCCATCAACACAACAGGAAGATGAGCACATCAATGGAACCATGGCGTCAATGAACCTGAAGCCTTGAAATCAAACTCCACAGCAAAAGAGAGAAGAAGTCGCAGAGACCATGGAAGAAGGGTGTAGATATGTCTTCGGGGAGAAGTGGACGGTTGGTGCTTCAGAGGGCAGGGATCCATGGCCAAAGACAAAGGCCCAGGAGAGAGGAGCACACTGGGAACCCACAAGTTGGATGCTGACCCATAGCTGTTGGCGTAGAAATGGAGACAGACTGAATAGCATGAGTGCTTACAACGAAAGGGTCTTGAGGCCCGGGTATCTCAGATTAGCATGCTTTACAGACATAGACTCCAGAGAACACTGTGTTTCTCCTGCAGAGCACACCAGCAAGCAATCAGGCACACACAGCCTGGAAACCATGATCAGAAATAACTTATAGACACAGTGGTATGATTATTGTTTCTTGCTATGCATCCGTGAGAGGCACTGTTCATGGAGATGCCTTGATGTGGGCAAAAGAATCTTGGGGCTCTACCACCATCAGCATAAAGCCCGAACTAGTGGCCACAGAGAGGACAGTGCGGACATTTGCTGCCTCACCTGAAATCACGTAGTCCCAGCACTGTAAACCTTTTGGGACTACTTTCCACATGCCACGTTTCTTAGTACCAGGAGAACAGATGCTCCATTGGGGACTAGAAGAAAGCCCTGCCCACATCCTCTCTCTTGACCACAGCATTCAGCAGGCATTAGTTATGTTGAGTGGGTTGAAAGTCTCCTTTCATAGGCACAACAGAGTCGACCAAGCTAAACCTCACCATATTCGGTCCAGACACCAAACACTTTGAAGGGCAGGCATCAAGTGCCTCTGCAGAGGACTGGCTCAGAAGAGAGTGGACAGCCACAACCCAACCCAGTGGGCATGCCACATATATCTGAGACTCCATCAAGGTTTATCCATTGGCACTCTATGACATCTTCATCCTAAAGAAATTACTCTTAGGTTAGAAAGTAGAAGGCTCTTTTCTAATACAGAAAAGAATACAGAGACCTGAACTAAGGAAACAATGGAAGAATCAATTGATGCCGAGGCAATATAACAGGAAATGGTCATGGCTAAGAAATCAAAGTGAAACCTGTACATGTCACATGCCAGGTGGAGGCTTTAAGCAGCAGCCAGGATACTCACTCTGGATCAGAAAAACCTAGAAGGAATCTGGGAGTCTCGGACCACAGAGATAAATGTGATAAAATAAATAAATTAAATGAAGAGGCCCTTATGAAAAGATATGTTGGCAGGATGGATGCAAAGTTCAGGAAGCTGGCAGAACCAGAGGATCCAACGAGGTACCTGGAATAAAAATACTGGAGAAAAAAGAAATGAAGCAAAGAGAGAAGGACGAATGATGGAACATGACAATGGACTTCGGGAAATCCGTGTCTGCAATGATTGTATATGAGTGCTTATGGTAGGAGACCTAGAAGAGCAGAGTCTGTGTCATCAGGGCTGTCATCCTCATCATCCTCGCCTCTCTTTCATCGGGAGCGGCGTCCTCATCGCCTTCGCCTCTACGTAGGAAATGGCCCCAATTGGTCGGTTTCGTTTTCTATGCTTGGCGTGAAATAAAGCTTTGCTTGATTTTCACTTTGTGTCAGTCTCGTTCCTTTGATCACGGACCCTAACATTGGGGGCTCGCCTGGGATCAAACAACGAGAACTGAGCCAGCATCAGCATTTATGGGAAAAGCCTCTGGAGGTGTTGGGATCTTGTTCATCTGTCTGGTTGGAGCTCCAGGGTATAGCCCAATGGGCAGAAGCTGGATGCAGCTATGCTCCCCAGGGCTGGAGTGGATGCGGGGATGTCCCACTCCTCTGTTGGAAGATCAACATGGGGTTCTAGTCCCCCTTGGCGGTCGGAGGTTTCGAGTCCCCTTAGATGGTCAGGGGGTTTGAGTCCTCCTAGACGGTCACCTGGGGATTCGAGTCCCCCTAAACAGTCACCATGGGCTTTGATCCCACTAGGCAGTCAGGAGTTTTGTGTCCCCCTAAGCGGTCTTTGGGGGTTTGAGTCCCCCGAAGTGGTTATCAGGGGTTTGAGTCCCCCTTAGCGATCAGGTAGTCTGAGTACCCTAGAAAATCCCGAGTGGTGGCAGGACTGATGGGTCTGTAGTTGTCTTTGTCTTGTCTTTTTGTTGTCTGGTGTGTTGTTTGTTCTGTTTGGGGGAATGGGACAGGCAGAGAGTAAGGGGACTCTGACTTTTGTCTCTCTGTTCCTCATAATAGATGTGGGGCTTCTTCCTCACTCATTTCCTGTGTTAAGGGCTATAACTGGAGTCAACTGGGTTTAGTCAAACTGGGACAGAGACTTTAAGGAATATTCCCAAGCAGCTGCCAAAACTCCATTTGTTTCGGGGAATTCCTTGCCTTCTCTGGCCTGACATGGACTGCCTAGCCACTCCCCCTCGCTGGCGGGAAAGCATGTCCTCTGAAGTGGAATGGGACAAGGTGAACATGAAATCTGTTAGCAAAGAGATGACTGAACTGATGGCTAATTGTCTGTCTCAGGGTTTTAATGTGTAATTGTTAAAGTAGCTTTGAGAGTCTTTGGTACCTGAAGCTTTGAAGTTTTCCTTGGATGACAAATGGGATGAAGTGCTAGGGCGGTGGTTGCTGGAACTAGGTTTGTGCTTTTGAAATCTGTTGGTAAGCATGTTTTGTGCTTAACTGCTATTGCAACAGTTCACAATTGGTTAATATTTAGTCTTTACTAGAGGTTGAGATGTTTCTAAGAAAATGTAAATGGTTTCTTTGCCCACCCAAAATTGTAAATGAGATCTCTTTGACTCGTAAGGCTTTTCTGTGATATGCTAAGTTACACAGGAAGTACTGTTAAATCAATTATAAACCTTGGGTTACATTTGGGTAAATGCTGTAACTACTCCAGAGGTTCTATACATTTCCTAAAGTTTTAATGTCTTTATAAGGGTCATCATTTGATATTTAACCACATCTATTCTGAGTTTTTTTTGTCATTTGTAATTGTTTTAATTCTCCTGTAAGATGAATTCCGCCTTAAGAAAATACATATAGGAGGCTTTCAGAACAAATACGGTTCTTTGATATGTTGAAATCCTGGTACTGCATTTCCAGAAGTAAAAGTTGCACTCTCAGGAAACCAGAATTAATACGGTGACTCAAGGTAAGAATGAGTCTCCAGGAGCTTTTCCAGAAAGGCTTATTGAAATCTATAAAATGTATAGCCCAATTGATCCTGAGGCACCCAAAAATCAGGGGGCAGTGAATCTTGCTTTTGCCAGTCATTCAGCCCTGGATATAAGGAGGAACCTTCAGGAAACTGGAGGATTTGAAGGGAAGAATCTGATTGAGCTATTGGGAATAGCAGAACAAGTGTTTAAGCACAGGGATACAAAGGAGGATGAAAAACAGACAAAAAGCTGGTTAAGGTGCTGGCATTACATGAGATAGGTAGAGGATAGTAAATGGAAGGAAAAGCCAAGCACAGAGAAGGCAGGTGAAAGACTGTGATTCATATCAGTGTGCTTACTGTAAGGAAACAGGACACTGGGCCAGGGAGTTTCCCCAAAATAAGACGGCAATGCTGGCCACTAGAGTAAAACTTGAAGTGGAGGGGAAGTCAATTGATTTTTTTGATGGACACAGGAGCCCAGTTTTCATCATTACCTAAACCTATGGGAAAACTCTCTGGAGAGGAAGTTTGGGTAAAAGGAGCAAATGGCATAGCGAGACATAAATGGACAACAAAAGGACTTTAAATTTGGCTTCGGGAGTAGTGACACATCGATTTTTTGGTCCTCCCTAGAAGATTTAAAGTATTTACAGAAATGGGTTATATTGGACTATGTACGGGATTGGGCTAAGACTGCAGCAGGAAAAATAATTCTTCCCCGAAGACTGGGCAAAATGTTAATAGACCAAATACATCGGGGTACTCATTTGGGGATACGCAATCTCAAGGAACTTATAGGCAAGCTGTTCCAGTTTTCTAAATTAGGGTGTATGGTTCAGGATGTAGTTGATAGTTGTGCTCAATGCCAGGCAGTTAATGTGGGAAGAACTAAAATGGGAAGAGGGAAAAGAGAAACAGGTAAGGAACCAGAAATTTATTGGTAAATAGATTTTACAGAAATGAGACCTGGAAAATATGGGCACAAGTCCATGTGACTTTTTGTAGATACCTTTTCAGGCTGGGTAGAGGCTTTTCCCACCAAACATGAGATGGCAGGAGAGGTAGCCAAAAAGCTACTAGAAGAAATAATTCCTAGGTTTGGGCTGCCTCGCACAATCGGGATAGACAAAGACCCTGCATTTGTGAGTTCAGTCCCACAGGCATTGGCCAAGGCTGTGAGCACTAAGTGGAAACTACATTGTGGCTACCGGCCCCAGAGTTCTGGGCAAGTACAGAAAATGAAACTGACTCTTAAAGAGACATTGACAAGAGGAGGGAGTCAAGATGGCGGAGAAGTAGCAGCCTGAGACTACATCAGGTAACAGGAGATCAGCTCGATAGCTTATCTAAACATTGCAAACACCTACAAATACAACGGGAGAGCGAAGAGAAGAAGAACAGCAACTCTAGAAACAGAAAATCAACCACTTTCTGAAAGAACCTGTTTTTTATCCCCTTTCTCCCCCCCACAATTTGGGGTCTCTTCTGATTTGGTTACAGCGCATTTTTCCGGGGTCTTTGCCACCCTATTAGTAGTTTATTTGCTCCTTCATATCCTCTTATCTGGACAAAATGACAAGGCGGAAAAAATCACCACAAACAAAAGAACAAGAGACAGTACCGAAGGCTAGGGACCTAATCAACACAGACATTGGTACTATGTCAGATCAAGAGTTCAGAATGACGATTCTGAACATTCTAGCCGGGCTCGAAAAAGGCATGGAAGATATTAGAGAAACCCTCTCTGGAGATATTAAAGCCCTTTCTGGAGAAATTAAAGAACTAAAATCTAACCAAGTTGAAATCAAAAAAGCTATTAATGAGGTGCAATCAAAAATGGAGGCTCTCACTGCTAGGATAAATGAGGCAGAAGAAAGAATTAGTGATATAGAAGACCAAATGACAGAGAATAAGGAAGCCGAGCAAAAGAGGGACAAACAGCTACTGGACCATGAGGGGAGAATTCGAGAGATAAGTGACACCATAAGACGAAACAACATTAGAATAATTGGGATTCCAGAAGAAGAAGAAACAGAGAGGGGAGCAGAAGGTCTATTGGAGAGAATCATTGGAGAGAATTTCCCTAATATGGCAAAAGGAACAAGCATCAAAATCCAGGAGATGCAGAGAACCCCCCTCAAAGTCAACAAGAATAGGTCCACACCCCGTCACCTAATAGTAAAATTGACAAGTCTTAGTGACAAAGAGAAAATCCTGAAAGCAGCCCGAGAAAAGAAGTCTGTAACATACAATGGTAAAAATATTAGATTGGCAGCAGACTTATCCACAGAGACCTGGCAGGCCAGGAAGAGCTGGCATGATATATTCAGAGCACTCAACGAGAAAAACATGCAGCCAAGAATACTCTATCCAGCTAGGCTATCATTGAAAATAGAAGGAGAGATCAAAATCTTCCAGGACAAACAAAAACTGAAAGAATTTGCAAACACCAAACCAGGTCTCCAGGAAATATTGAAAGGGGTCCTCTAAGCAAAGAGAGAGCCTAAAAGTAGTAGATCAGAAAGGTACAGAGACAATATATAGTAACAGTCACCTTACAGGCTAATAATGGCACTAAATTCATATCTCTCAATAGTTACCCTGAATGTTAATGGGCTAAATGCCCCAATCAAAAGACACAGGGTATCAGAATGGATAAAAAAACAAAACCCATCAGTATGTTGCCTACAAGAAACTCATTTTAGACGCGAAGACACCTCCAGATTTAAAGTGAGGGGGTGGAAAACCATTTACCATGCTAATGGGCATCAGAAGAAAGCTGGGGTGGCAATCCTTATATCAGATCAATTAGATTTTAAGCCAAAGACTATAATAAGAGATGAGGAAGGACACTATATCCTACTCAAAGGGTCTGTCCAACAAGAAGATCTAACAATTTTAAATATCTATGCCCCTAACGTGGGAGCAGCCAACTATATCAACCAATTAATAACAAAATCAAAGAAACACATCAATAATAATACAATAATAGTAGGGGACTTTAACACTCCCCTCACTGAAATGGACAGATCATCCAAGCAAAAGATCAACAAGGAAATAAAGGCCTTAAATGACACACTGGACCAGATGGACATCACAGATATATTCAGAACATTTCATCCCAAAGCAACAGAATACACATTCTTCTCTAGTGCACATGGAACCTTCTCCAGAATAGATCACATCCTGGGTCACAAATCAGGTCTCAACCGGTATCAAAAGATTAGGATTATTCCCTGCATATTTTCAGACCACAATGCTCTGATGCTAGAACTCAATCACAAGACGAAAGCTGGAAAGAACCCAAATACATGGAGACTAAACAGCATCCTTCTAAAGAATGAATGGGCTAACCAGGAAATTAAAGAAGAATTGAAAAAATTCATGGAAACAAATGATAATGAAAACACAACAGTTCAAAATCTGTGGGACACAGCAAAGGCAGTCCTGAGAGGAAAATATATAGCGGTACAAGCCTTTCTCAAGAAACAAGAAAGGTCTCAAGTACACAACCTAACCCTACGCGTAAAGGAGCTGGAGAAAGAACAAGAAAGAAACCCTAAACCCAGCAGGAGAAGAGAAATCATAAAGATCAGAGCAGAAATCAATGAAATAGAAACCAAAAAAACAATAGAAAAAATCAATGAAACTAGGAGCTGGTTCTTTGAAAGAATCAATAGGATTGATAAACCCCTGGCCAGACTCATCAAAAAGAAAAGAGAAAGGACCCAAATCAATAAAATCATGAATGAAAGAGGAGAGATCACAACTAACACCAAAGAAATACAGACAATTATAAGAACATACTATGAGCAACTCTACGCCAACAAATTGGACAATCTGGAAGAAATGGATGCATTCCTAGAGACATATAAACTACCACAACTGAACCAGGAAGAAATAGAAAACCTGAACAGGCCCATAACCAGTAAGGAGATTGAAACAGTCATCAAAAATCTCCAAACAAACAAAAGCCCAGGGCCAGATGGCTTCCCAGGGGAATTCTACCAAACATTTAAAGAAGAACTCATTCCTATTCTCCTGAAACTGTTCCAAAAAATAGAAATGGAAGGAAAACTTCCAAACTCATTCTACGAGGCCAGCATCACCTTGATCCCAAAACCAGACAAGGATCCCACCAAAAAAGAGAACTACAGACCAATATCCTTGATGAACACAGACGCAAAAATTCTCGCCAAAATACTAGCCAATAGGATTCAACAGTACATTAAAAGGATTATTCACCACGATCAAGTGGGATTTATTCCAGGGCTGCAGGGTTGGTTCAACATCCGCAAATCAATCAATGTGATAGAACACATTAATAAAAGAAAGAACAAGAACCATATGATACTCTCAATAGATGCTGAAAAAGCATTTGACAAAGTACAGCATCCCTTCCTGATCAAAACTCTTCAAAGTGTAGGGATAGAGGGCACATACCTCAATATTATCAAAGCCATCTATGAAAAACCCACCGCAAATATCATTCTCAATGGAGAAAAACTGAAAGCTTTTCCATTAAGGTCAGGAACACGGCAGGGATGTCCATTATCACCACTGCTATTCAACATAGTATTAGAAGTCCTAGCCTCAGCAATCAGACAACAAAAAGAAATTAAAGGCATCCAAATTGGTAAAGAAGAAGTCAAACTATCACTCTTCGCAGATGATATGATACTATATGTGGAAAACCCAAAAGACTCCACTCCAAAACTGCTAGAACTTGTACAGGAATTCAGTAAAGTGTCAGGATATAAAATCAATGCACAGAAATCAGTTGCATTTCTGTACACCAACAACAAGACAGAAGAAAGAGAAATTAAGGAGTCAATCCCATTCACAATTGTACCCAAAACTATAAGATACCTAGGAATAAACCTAACCAAAGAGACTAAGAATCTATACACAGAAAATTATAAAGTACTCATGAAAGAAATTGAGGAAGACACAAAAAAATGGAAAAATGTTCCATGCTCCTGGATTGGAAGAATAAATATTGTGAAAATGTCTATGCTACCTAAAGCAATCTACACATTTAATGCAATCCCTATCAAAATACCATCCATTTTTTTCAAAGAAATGGAACAAATAATCCTAAAATTTATATGGAACCAGAAAAGACCTCGAATAGCCAAAGGAATATTGAAGAACAAAGCCAAAGTTGGTGGCATCACAATTCCGGACTTCAAGCTCTATTACAAAGCTGTCATCATCAAGACAGCATGGTACTGGCACAAAAACAGACACATAGATCAGTGGAACAGAATAGAGAGCCCAGAAATCGACCCTCAACTCTATGGCCAACTCATCTTCGACAAAGCAGGAAAGAATGTCCAATGGAAAAAAGACAGCCTCTTCAATAAATGGTGCTGGGAAAATTGGACAGCCACATGCAGAAAAATGAAATTGGACCACTTCCTTACACCACACACGAAAATAGACTCCAAATGGATGAAGGACCTCAATGTGAGAAAGGAATCCATCAAAATCCTTGAGGAGAATGCAGGCAGCAACCTCTTCGACCTCAGCCGCAGCAACATCTTCCTAGGAACAACGGCAAAGGCAAGGGAAGCAAGGGCGAAAATGAACTATTGGGATTTCATCAAGATCAAAAGCTTTTGCACAGCAAAGGAAACAGTTAACAAAACCAAAAGACAGCTGACAGAATGGGAGAAGATATTTGCAAACGACATATCAGATAAAGGGCTAGTATCCAAAATCTATAAGGAACTTAGCAAACTCAACACCCAAAGAACAAACAATCCAATCAAGAAATGGGCAGAGGACATGAACAGACATTTCTGCAAAGAAGACATCCAGATGGCCAACAGACACATGAAAAAGTGCTCCACGTCACTCGGCATCAAGGAAATACAAATCAAAACCACAATGAGATATCACCTCACACCAGTCAGAATGGCTAAAATTAACAAGTCAGGAAATGACAGATGCTGGAGAGGATGTGGAGAAAGGGGAACCCTCCTCCACTGTTGGTGGGAATGCAAGCTGGTGCAACCACTCTGGAAAACAGCATGGAGGTTCCTCAAAATGTTGAAAATAGAACTACCCTATGACCCAGCAATTGCACTACTGGGTATTTACCCTAAAGATACAAACATAGTGATCCGAAGGGGCACGTGTACCCGAATGTTTATAGCAGCAATGTCTACAATAGCCAGACTATGGAAAGAACCTAGATGTCCATCAACAGATGAATGGATAAAGAAGATGTGGTATATATACACAATGGAATACTATGCAGCCATCAAAAGAAATGAAATCTTGCCATTTGCGACGACGTGGATGGAACTAGAGCGTATCATGCTTAGTGAAATAAGTCAATCGGAGAAAGACAACTATCATATGATCTCCCTGATATGAGGACATGGAGAAGCAACATGGGGGGGTAGGGGGATAGGAGAAGAATAAATGAAACAAGATGGGATTGGGAGGGAGACAAACCATAAATGACTCTTAATCTCACAAAACAAACTGGGGGTTGCTGGGGGGAGGTGGGATTGGGAGAGGGGGAGCGGGCTATGGACATTGGGGAGGGGAGGCGAACCATAAGAGACTATGGACTCTGAAAAACAACCTGAGGGTTTTGAAGGGTCAGGGGTGGGAGGTTGGGGGAACAGGTGGTGAGTAATGGGGAGGGCACGTTTTGCATGGAGCACTGGGTGTTGTGCAAAAAGAATGAATACTGTTACGCTGAAAAAATAAATAAAATGAAAAGCTAAAAAAAAAAAAAAAAAAAAAAAAAAAAAAAAAAGAGACATTGACAAATCTAATTCTGGAGACTGGTGGTGGATTGGTGGATCTCCTTCCTTTCTCCCTCCTCGGGGCATGATGTCCACCCTATTTAAGCAAGGTGACCCTATTTGAAATAATATTTGGTAAACCCACCCTCTCTGTCCTCGACTATAAGAGGTTGTCCTAGCAGAAATCTCTGATCAGTCTGTACTCCAGTCACTGCAGGCATTACAGTCTGTCCTAAAAAAAAAAAGCCCACTCAGGATTCCAGACTGCCCACACTGGGATGGAGTTGGAGGTGGAACCACATCCTTACCAACCTGGGGACTTGGTTTGGATACATTGCTATCAAGGGGGAAACTTGGAGCCTCACTGCATGGGACCATTTACTGTAAAAGTAGAGGGCATTAGGACCTGGATTCATGCGGGTCACATCAAACAAGCCAAGAACGAGGCTGCGCCCCAGAGATGGAACCTGCATTTGACAGATCCTGCTGACCATGGACTAAATCTAAAACTAAAAAAAAAACAACTGTGAGTTTATTGTTGCTCCTGTTGTTACCTGTTCATGTAAAGTACAGGTGGGAAAAGAGATGAACGGAATATGGAAAAAAATGGAAAAGGTTATACAAAACGTTGAATGGCTAACTCATCCGCCGACTGTGAACTACAGTTAATTTTTGGCCCCTGCATTATAAACTCCCTAATATCATTTGTACCAAATAAAATTGGAGAGTTAAAAAATTAGTCTTATATGTTCAATATAACCCCCTTACAACAGGAGAACATATAACTGGCTGAAAAGTCAAGGATTTGACTAATTTCCAAAGAAAAGGGGGGAATGTAGGGGAGGGCCAGGTCAGTTAGAGGAGACGGCCAATCAGTGGGGCATGCATAAATTTCCTGAGGTGAGTTGCAATCCCATTGGCCACCTGTGTGTGGGCTGGGATCAACCACCTCTATAAAGGCTGGTCTGAGAGGCTGCAAAGTGGGCAGTGGGGGGTGTTAGTAGCAGGAGGAGTTAGAGTAGCTGGTAGCAGGAGCCATTGGGAACCATAAGGGTAGTGTTAGTGTCTGTGTTGTGGAGAATGATAGCACCCTTTTCATCATTGGGAGTGGCATTGCTGGGAGCCTTGCCACCCCAAGAAGCGGCAACGCCAGGAGTGGCCTCATCCCGGAGCAGCCACACTGCCACAAATGGCCTCGTCAGGAGCCTCATCAGGAGCCAGTGGTTCAGCCTTGTCAGGAGCAGCATTGCTGGGATCCTCATCTCCAGCAGTGCCACTGTGAGCGGCCTCATCAGGAGCAGCCTCATCTGCAGCAGCGCCGCCACGAGCGGCCGCACTGCCTGAGCAGCGGTGTTGTCACTAGTTGGTCGGGGAGCGGCCTCATCGCCAGAGGCCTCGTCCCAGGGAGCAGCCCTGTCCAGAGGGGCCTCGTCAGGAGCAGCCTGTGGTACAGTAAGGGTGAGGCAGGGAGTCTCCAGGAGGGACCCCACGGCAAGGAGGCGGTGGCTCCCAGCAAGGCTCAGGCACCTACAGGTCAGTTAGATTTCTAATGCATGGGGGTCGGGCACCTCCCGGTCAGTTTTGATTCAGATGCATGGCATGAAATAAAGCTTTGCTTGATTTTCACTTTGTGTCAGTCTCGTTCCATTGATCAGGGACCCTAACATCTAACACACAAGCCAGCATTGTGTCCCATCAGAATGAGGCTCACTATCACCTCAGCACCCTGGTAACTTTGCCCCAGAGCCACCAGATCCAAACGGCCTTGTTCCTGGCCAGAAAGGGTAAGTGGAGCTGGACTTTCCAGGCATCCATGCGGTGACTTCTGCTACAATGTCTTTCCTACTGGGGGACCCTGGTGCCATCAAAACGGACTCCCCCTGTGGCGCAGAAGGAAAGTTTGCTGTTTGGAGCAGCTCACAAACCCCAGCCTCGGAAGACCTCCATGGCCTCATGAGGCAAACACTCCATTCGTCGGCCATCATGGACACAAACTCCAGCGTGAGCGACCATCTGATACGTGCCCTGACTCAGCTGCTGGAGATCTCGAGTAAGAAGCTGCACATTGGAAATTCCATATGCTCGGCACTGAACTGAACCAGTGCTTGTGCATTCAGAATTCCGTCCTCAAACTCCTGGCCCCGAAGCCCTCCAGATTGTTCATTCGGGAGCCCCAACACAGTCTTCTGCCTGCCCTCCAGAAAGAAGAAGGGCCCTAGTTGTCTGTCCAGAATCCCCACGTGAGCATCAACCTGCACAGATCTCGATGGCACCTCAATGTCCTAGGCCGCCCTGTGCACGAATGCTCTGTCTGACACAGCATGAGCCTGGACCTCCCATCATTCCCCCAGGTAGCGGGCCCCATATCCTGCAGGTGGGACCTGCCATGGTCAGAGACTGTCATTTTTACCCAACCTGGGTATTCTGGTGTCTGAGCCCAGACCATAGCTCAAATCCCAGCCTATGGGGGAACCTCAAGGTTAAAAGAGCACTCCTCTTTTCCCAAGAGGGGAAAAGCTTGCTGTGGGAATGGGGGTCTAACCCTCAGTGTGGGAGCCAGCTGCATGGCCCATGAGACCACGCCCACCCAGGAGGGCCGCTCTGGCTACAAACAGGCGTTGTGACTCTCAGCCTGAGCCCAATTTCAAACCATCCCCCTCCCTAGCTGGACCAGGAGCCCACCTATCAACCTGACATGCCCCTAGGCCCAAATCCTCATTCTTGATTGGGTTCTCCAGGTGCTCAGACTCTGAAGCTGACTCTGGAATCCCTGCTATGGTGAGACAATGAACCGGAAAAGAACACTCTTCCCTTCCACCCGAAAGACAACAAACCCTTGGGAGCCGGGCAGAATCCTCACAGAGGCTTAATCTCCCAGGGCCCCATGAGGTTACTGCTACATTCCGTGGCCTACCGAGACACACAACACAGACAGAAAATCCTGGGCTCCCTCCTCCCCATAGACCTCATTTCAGATCCTGTGTACTGCCCTCACAGTCCGCATATAGGGCCTGCCATCTCACCCCTAAACCTATCCCGAGTTTGTGTTTGAAAACTTTTGTCCCCAAAGCCATGGCTGACAAGACATCCAGGATGGTGCCTTTAGATTCACAGCACAGGACTATGCCAGCCCACCCGAAGAAGCTCTACCCGTCACATTTGCACAAACACTCCAGATTGGGAGACACCTGCAATGCCCCTGAGCCCACCCCAAATTCATTGGCCGCCTTGGAAAAAATGCACCTTTGGACACAGGCCAGACACCTACCTCCAGGGAGACACCCAGGTCAATGGCTCTGAGTCAGATGATGGAACCTGACATAGCACTAGGACTTCAGCGGAATGGTAGCTTAGGTTTGCAGGCATCTGCCTCTAGAAGCAAACTGTGGAATACCTACATAGGGTCCAACACTTGATCCCTGATCCACAAAACAGAATACCTCCTATCTCCAGAAGGCAACCTCTCTCTTGGGAGGTGCTTCCGACCCCCAGGGGAGGAGAATCCTGCATGGCGCCTGAGGCCCCGCCACAATCTAAGGACTCCCTTGACATAAGCCAGCATTGTGACCCATCAGAATGAGGCTCCATGTCATCCAAGACCCCTGGGCACTATGCCCCAGAGCCACCAAATCAAAATGGCCTTGTTCCTGTCTTGAATGGTAAGCGGAGATGGGCTTTCCTGGAATTCATGCAGTGACTTCTGCTATGAAGTCTTTCCATATGGGGGACCCTGGGGCCATCCAAAAGGACTCCCCCTGTCCCACAGATGGAAAACTTCCTGTTCGGAGGAGCTCCCAAGCCCCAGCTGGGGAAGATCTCCATGGCCTAATGACGCCACCCCCCCATTCTTCAGGCATCATGGACACAAACTCCAGCGTGAGCGACCATCTGACATGTGCCTGACTCAGGTGCTGGAGCCTCGACTTAGATGCTGCACATTGGAAATGCTATATGCTCAGCATTGATCTGAGCTGGTGCTTGTGCATTAAGAATTCCGTCCTTAGACTCCTGGCCCACAAGCCCTCCAAATTGTTTATTTGAGAGCCACAATCCAAGCTTCTTCCTGCCCTCCAGAAAATGAAGGGCCCTAGGGGTCTGCCCAGAATCCCCACGTGAGGATCAACCTGCACAGACTTCGACAGCACCCCAATGTCCTAGGCTGCTCTGAGCACTAACTATCTGTCTGACACAGCCTTAGCCCCGAACTCCCATCAGCCACCCAGGTAGCGGGCCCCATATCCTTCAGGTGGGAAGTGTGAAGGCGAGATACTGTAATAACTACCCAACCTTGGTATTCAGGCGTCTGTGCCCAGACCACAGCTCAACACCCGGTTAATGGGGAACCTCAAGCATCAAAGAGCACTTGTCCTTCCCCAAGATGGGAAAAATTTGCTGTGGGGATGGGGGTCTAATCCTCAGATTGGGAGCCAGCTGCATGGCCCCTGATACCACGACCACCCAAGAGGGCTGCCCTGGCCACAAACAGGCATTGTGACCCTCAGCCTCAGCCTCAGCCTACTTAAAAAAACAGCCCCCTCGCTAGCTGGACCAGGAGCCCACATATCGGGCCTGACATGCCCCTAGGCTCAAATCCTCACCCGCGGTCAGGTTTTCTTGGCGCCCGGATCCAGAAGCTGACTCTGGAATCCCTGCTATGGCGGGACCACTGAAACAGAAAACCGCACTCTTACCATCCCTCTGAAAGACACCAAACCCTTGGGAGCCAGGCAGAATCCTCACAGACATAGAATCTCCCATTGCCCCATGAGGCTACCGCTATATTCTGTGGCCAGCCGAGACACACAACCCAGACAGAAGAGCCTGGGCACCATCTCTCCATAGCCCTCATTTCTGATCCCAAGACACTGCCCTCACTGTCTGCAGATCGGGCCTGTCATCACCTCGCCCCTCACTCTAACACGAGTTTGTGTTTGCAGACTTTTGTACCCAAAGCCCTGGCCTACAGGCTGTCCAGGATGGGGCCTCTCGAGCCACAGGGCAGGACTCTGCCTCCAACCCAAAGGATGCTCTGCCTGTTACAGTTGCCCAACCTCTCCAGATTGGGAGACACCTGCAAGGCCCCTGAGCCCGCACAATTTCTGTGGTCGCTCTGGACATAGAAGCACAGTCTGACACATGCCAGACACCTACCTCCAGGCAGAAACCCAGGTCAATGGACCTGAGCCAGAAGATTGAAACTGACATGCCCCTAGGACTTCAATGTAACCCTAGCTGAGGTTTGCAGGAATCTGTCCCCAGAGGAAGGTTTTGGAATACGTACATATGGTCCAACACTTGATCCCTGAGTCACAAAACAGAACAACTCCTTTCCCCTGAAGGCTACCTGGCTCTAAAGAGCTATGACCAACCCTCAGGGGAGGAGAATCCTGCATGGAGCCTGAGCCCCCACCACATTCTAAACACTCCCTGGTCACAAGCCTGGATTTTGACCCATCAGCATGAGGCTGCCTGTCAACTCAGCCCCCTGGCCAATTGCCCTAGAGTCACCAGATACAAAATGCCTTGTTCCTCAGCTAAAAGGATAAGCTGATCTGGGATTTCCAGAATCTATTTGGTGAGCTCTCCTTCCATGTCTTTCCATATGGGGGACTCTGCAGCCACCAAAACAGAGCACCCCATACTGCAGAAGGAAAGCTTGCTGTTTGGAGAAGCTCAAAGCCCCAACCAGGGAAAACCTCCATTGCCTCATGAGGCCACCCCTCCATTACTCACGCATCATAGACACACACTCCCGTTTGAACGACCATCTTACACTCGCCCTGACTCAGGTGCTTGAGATCTCGCGTCAGACACTCTACACTGGAACTGCCATGTAATCGGCACTGTACTGAACTGGCACTTGTGCGTTCAGAATTCCATCCTCACCTTCCTGGCCTGAAAGCCCTCCACATTGGGAATTCTGGAGCTACAACGCAACCTTCTTCCTGCCCTCCAGAAAGAAGAGGGGCCCTATGAGCTGCCGAGAATTCCCATGTGAGGATCAACATGCACGGCTCTAGACGGAACGCTACTATCAAGACCGCACTGTGCACTAATTATCTGTGTGACACAGCCTGAGCACCGCCCTCCAGTTAGCCCCCTGGGTAGCAGGTGCCATCTATGGCAGGTGGGACCGACCAGGACCCGAGGCTGTGATCCCTACACAAGCTGGGTGTTCAGGCATCTGTGCATAGACCATAACTGAAATCCCGCCTATGGGGGAACATCAAGCAGAAAAGAGCACGCCTCCATCTCCACGGCCGGAAAAGCTTGCTGTGGGGATGGGGGTCCAAACCTCAGTGTGGGAGCCAGCTGCATGGCCCATGAGACCACGCCCACCCAGGAGTGCCACCCTGGGCAGAGACAGGCATTGTGGCCATCAGCCTGAGCTTGCTTTCAAACAAGGCCACTCGCTAGCTGGACCAGGATCCCGCATATCGGGCCTGCCATGCCCCTAAGCCCAATGCTCACCCTTGGTCGGGTTCTCCAGGAGGCCAGACCCAGAAGCCGACTCTGGAATCTCTGCAATGGAGGGACCCCTGAGATGGAAATCATCTCTCTTCCCTTCATCCAGAAAGACACAAAAACCTTGGGAGCCGAGCAAAATCCCCCCAGCAGCAGAATCTCTCATGGGCCCATGAGGCCAACCCTCCATTCCGTGGCCTAGTGAGACACACAGCCCAGACAGATAAGCCTGTGCTCCCGCCTCCCTGTCGCCCTAATTTCAGATCCCGAGTTTCTGCCCTCTCTGTATGCATATTGGACCTGCCATCACCTCACCCCTCACCCTAACCCCAGTTTGTGTTTGCAGACTTTTGTCCCTGAAGCCCTGGCCAACAGGCCCTGTATGATGGGGCCACTGGAGGCACAGCACAGGATTCTGACTGTCCTCCCAAAGGAAACTCTGCCTGTCAATTTGCACAAACTCTCCACATTGGGAGACAACTTCAAGTCCCCTGATCCCACCCAATTTCGTTGGCCGCTCTGGACAGAAATGCACAGTCTGACACATGCCAGACACTTACCTCCAGGCAGACACTCAGGTCAACGGCCCTGAGTCAGAAGATGGAAAATGACATGCCCCTAGGACCTCAACAGAACCCTAGCTGAGGTTTGCAGACATCTCTCCCCAAAGGAATATTTCGGAGTGTAAGCGTCCATGATAAATGTTACGGGACTACAGAAAGTGAAAATCAAGCAAAGCTTTATTTCACGTAAGCATTGAAAATCAAGCTGACAGCTCGGGGCCATTTCTTAAATCTAATGACGACGATGAGGACACCGCTCTCCATGACAAGCGTGGATGATGAGGACGACAACCCTGACGACACAGACTCTGCTCCCCATGATGCCACTCTGACAAGGCCACTCTCCAGACGAGGCTGCTGTGGACAAGGCTACATGCTGGACGATGTCGCACCTGATGATGAAGAGGCCGCTCCGGACCAGGCCATTCTCCGACAAGGCCCCACGATGATGCAGCTCCCTGGAATGACGCTGCTCTGGTGAGGCTGTGCCTCGGGGCAGCGAGGCCAGTCTTGGCGGGGCCACAGTGAGGTGGGTCGCAGGCTGCACGGCTGCTGGTTAGGCAAGGCCGCTCCTGGTGGCGCTGATGCTCAGGGCGGGGCTGCTCCCAGCAATGATGCTCCCTATGATCCTGATGATCATGAACCTCCAATGCTCCCGACGACCCCGATGCTATCACTCCTATGACTACCCTAATGGTGCCCAATGGCTACTCTATCTCTTCCTACTACTCTAACAGCTATTCTAACTCCTCCTTCTTCTCTAATGTCTATTCTAACTCCTCCTACTTCTCCCCACCCCCACAGACTAACCTTTATGAAGGTGGTTGAGCATGGCCCACACACAGGTGGCCAATGAGATTTCAACTCACCACAGTTAATATATGTGCACCCCAATGATTACATAAGGCTATGTGTCCGGGCCCGCCCCTATATCCGGGGTTTACAAGTAAGTTCCTCTGGCTAACCAGGCCCATACATTCCCCCCTCTTCTTTGGAAATTAGTCAAATCCTTGACTTTTCAGCCAATTCTATGTTCACCTGTTGTAAGGGGGTTACGTTGAGCATGTAAGACTAACTTTTTTATCGCTCCAATTTCTTTGGTACAAATGATATTTGGGAGTTTATAATACAGGGGCCAAAAAGTAACAGTAGTACACAGTTGGCTGATGAGTTAGCCATTCAATGCTTTGTATAACCTTTTCCATTTTTTTTCCTGAATCCGTTCATCTAATTTCTCACCTGTACTTTACATGAACAGGTAACAATAGGAGCAACCATAAACTCACAGTTTTTTTTTTAGTTTTAGCTTTAGTCCATGGTCAGTGGGGTCTGTCAACTGCAGCTTCCATCTCTGGGGTACAACCTCATCCTTGGCTCATTTGACATGAACCGCATGAAACCAGACCCTAATGCCTTCTACTTTTACAGTAAATGGTCCCATGCAGTGAGGCTCCAAGTTTCCCCCTTGATAGCAATGTATCCAAACCAAGTCCCCAGGTTGGTAAGGATGCGGATCCACCTCCGTCTCCATCCCAGTGTGGGCAGTCAGGATACCTGAGTGGGCTTTTTTTTAGGACAGACTGTAATGCCTGCAGTGACTGGAGTACAGACTGATCAGAGATTTCTGCTAGGACAACCTCTTATAGTCGAGGACAGAGAGGGTGGGTTTACCAAATATTATTTCAAATAGGGTCACCTTGCTTAAATAGGGTGGACATCATGCCCTGAGGAGGGAGAAAGGAAGGAGATCCACCAATCCACAGCCAGTCTCCAGAATTAGATTTGTGAAGGTCTCCTTAGGAGTCAGGTTCATTCTCTCTATTTGCCCAGACTCTGGGACCGGTAGACACAATTTAGTTTCCAATTAGTGACCACCGCCTTGGCCAATGCCTGTGAGACTGAACTCACAAATGCAGGGCCATTGTCTGACCTGATTGTGAGAGGCTACCCAAACCTAGGAATTATTTCTTCTAGTAGCTTTTTGGCTACCACTCCTGCCATCTCATGTTTGGTGGGAAAAGCCTCTACCCAGCCTGAAATGGTACTCCAAAAACTCACATGTACTTGTGCCCATATTTTCAAGGTTTCATTTCTGTAAAATCTATTTCCACTAATTCCTGGTTCCTTACCTGTTTCTCTTTTTCCTCTTCCCATTTTAGTTCTTCCCACATGAACTGCCTGACATTGAACACATCTATCAACTTCATCCTGAACCATACGCCCTAATTTAGAAACCTGGAACTGCTTGCCTATAAGTTCCTTGAGTTTGCGTATCCCCAAATGAGTACCCTGATGTATCTGGTCTACTAACTTTTTGCCTAGTCTTCGAGGAAGTATTATTTTTCCTGCTTCAATCTTAGCCCAGTCCCCTTCATAGTCCAATTTAACCCATGTCTGTAAATATTTTAAATCTTCTCCTGAATAGTTTGGTTTTTCTGGTAGGGCCAGAGCCAGGAGTGTAACCAGTTTTTGCACTGTTTCTCGGGCTGCTTGCTTTGCGGCTTGATCTGGTAACTGGTTTCCTTTTGAAATCAGATCAGTCCCCTTTTGGGGTCTCAGGCAATGAATAAGGGCCACCTCTTTTGGGTCCCAAATAGCATGGAGGAGATCCAATACTTTTCCTCTGATTTTAATTCCTTTTCCTTCTACTGTTAATAGTCCCATTTCTTTATAAATAGCCCCATGTATACGGAAAGTAACAAAGGCATGCCTGCTGTTGTATAGATGTTGTCGGTTTTACTTTTGGCCATCTGTTGTTCCTTAGTGAGTGCAATCAGTTCTGCTTTTGGTGCCATCGTTCCATGTGGCAGGGCTGCTGTCCAGAGTTTCTGCTCAGTAGAAACTACAGAAGCCCCCATATACCTCTTTCCATTTAGCATGTAGCAACTCCGATCTGTGAACAGACTCATCTAGGCATCCGGGAGGGGAATGTCTCTGAGATCTGGCCTTATTCCTGCAACTTGGGTTAGGACCACCTCGCAGTCATGTGGGTGGTCAGCCAGCTCCTCTGGCAGCAGCCTGGCTGGATTTAGCACTGCCAGGGGCCTGAAGGTCACTCTTGATTCATTGAGGAGGAAGGCCTGATAACTCATCACTCACGCATGTCATCCATCGGTATGGTGGAGTCCGGAGAAGGCCCTCAATAGCATGGGTGGTGTTCAAGATGAGATTTTGACCCAAATTAAATTTACTTGCACCCTGACCAGGAGGGCCATGGCAGATATTATGCAGAGTCAAGAGGAGAATCTAGCCACAACTGGATCCAGTTTCTTGCTAACATAGGCTACTGGCCTTTGCCAAGGCCCCAGATTCTGAGTCAAAACTCCTTTGGCCACACCTGCATTTTTTATCCACATAGAAGTGGAAGGGCTTGGTAACATCTGGGATGGCCAATGCACTCAGTACAGCTGTTTGTAATTCCCGAAATGCTCCTTCTGCATCAGCAGTCCACTCTAACATAGTGAACCCCCCTTTTGCCAGTTTGTAGGGAGGTTGGGCAATCTCCACAAACTGCAGGATGATAGCCTACAGTAGCCCACCATACAAGAAACTCCCTGACTTTTCAGGACATGGTGGGGCAGGGGTATCGGGTGATCATCTGTTTCCTGGTCTCAGTGAATGCACTCCCTCACAGAGTTCAAAGCTTAGATATGTGGCATGGCTCTGACAGAGCTGTGCTTTATTTGCTGACACTCGATTCCCTTTTTCCTGCAGAGACGGTAAGAGAGCTCTCATCCCCCACAAACAGGACTCATAGTCCTCAGCAGCTACTAGCAAGTCATCAACATACTGTAGCAGAGTGACTACTGGGTTGGAGGTTCTGTATTCACACAAATCCTCATGTAGGGCCTCGTCAAAACAATAGTGTGTGAATTATTGAATCCTTGGGGAAGTCTTGTACAGGTGAGCTGGCCTTGGAATCCTTCCTGTGGGTAGGACCACTCAAAAGTAAAAAGGGGTTGAGATTTCCTTGCTAAAGATATGCAGAAAAATGCATCCTCCAGACCTAAGATGGTATACACAATTCTGTTGGGATCCAGGAGGGTTAGTCACCATCTGGTGGATATATTCAACCTGATTATTAACTTCCCACAAGTCCTGAATGTGTACGTACTCCCCAGTATCGGCCTTTCTGATGGGCAGATAAGGTGTGTTTTATGGAGATTTGCAAGGAACTAGGATCACGTTTCCTAGGAGGTGGTTAATGTGCTTTCTGATCCCTTCCTTTGCTTCTGGGGAAGGGGGTGCTGCTGAACGTGAAAAGCCATAGCCATCTCCTTTAATTGTAACACTTCTGGTGTTTGTCTCCTGGCCAAGCCAGGGTCCTTCCCTTCTGCCCAGACCTGGGGAAACTCGACCTATAGCTTTGGAGAAGGCTCCCGCCTTTGTTTCCTCTGGTTTTGAGACTGCCTCATAAAGGAAGTATTCATTTACTGCTGCCATAAGCATCTGTACAGTGGCTTGTCTCAAAGTTACAGTCATGTCTCCTTCCTAGAACTGAATGCCAGCTCGTACTTGTGGAGGAGATCTCTTCCCATCAAGTTATATGGGGCATTAGGGAGGACCAAAAATCGATGTTTCACTACTCCCGAGGCCAAATTTAAAGTCCTTTCTGTTGTCCATTTTTGTCTCTCTGTGCCATTTGCTCCTTGTACCCTAACTTACTCTTCAGATCATTTTCCCATAAATTTAAGTAATGATGAAAACTGTTCTCCCGTGTCAACCAAAAAAATCAATTGATTTCCCCTCCACTTCAATTATAACTCTGGTGGCCAGCATTGCCGTCTTCCTTTTGGGGCGCTTCCTGGCCCAGTGTCCTTTTTCCTTACAGTAAGCACACTGATCTGAACCTAAGTCTTCCCACCGGCCTTCTCTGTGCTTCGGCTTTTCCTTCCATTGACTATCCTCTACCTATCTCATGTAATGTCAAATACTTAACCTGCTTTTTGTCTGTTTTTCATCCTTCTGTGCATCCCTGTTCTTAAACAATTTTTTCTGCTATTCCCAAAAGGTGAATCAGATATTTCCCTTCAAATCCTTCAATTTCCTGAAGTTTCCTCCTTATATCCGGGACTACTGATTGGAAAATCAAGATTCACTGCCCCCTGATTTTCAGGTGCCTCGGGGTCGATTGGGCTATACATTTTATAGCCTTCAATGAGCCTTTCTACGAAAGCTCCTGGAGACTCATTCTTACTTTGAGTCACCATACTAATTCTGGTTTAGTGTAAGTGCAACTTTTACTTGGAAAATTCAGTTCCGGGAAATTCAGTTCCATGATTTCAACATATCAAAGAACCATATTTGTTCTGAAAATCTCCTATATGTATTTCCTTTAGGGCAGAATTCATCTTACAAGAGAATTAAAGCCATTACAAATCACAAAAAAACTCAGAAAAGACATGGTTAAATATCAAATGATGACCCTTATCAAAACAATAAATCTTTAGAAAATGTATAGAACCTCTGGAGTAGTTACAGCATTTACCCAAACTTAACCCAAGGTTTATCATTGATTTAGCAGTACTTCCTGTGTAACTTAGCATATCAGGGAAAAGACGTATGAGTCAATGAGATCTCATTTACAATTCTGGGTGGGCAAAGAAAACCATTTACATTTTCTTAGAAACATCTCAATCTCTAGTGAAGACTAAATATTAACCAATTGTGAACTCTTGCAAGAGCAGTTAAGCACAAAACATGTTTACCAACAGATTTCAGAAGCACAAACCTAGTTCCAGCAACCAGCGTCCTAGCACTACATCCCATTTGTCATCCAAGCAAAATTTCAAAGCTTCAGGTTACAAAAGACTCTAAAAGTTACTTTAACAATTACCCATTAAAACCCTGAGGCAGACAATTAACCATCAGTTCAGTCATCTCTTTGCTAACAGGGGGAATCGAACCCATGATGACAGCTTTGGGGGATTCAAACCCCCGATGACCACCTAGGGGGATGGGAACCCCTGACTGCCTAGGGGGACTCAAACCCTCTCATGACGGCCTAGGTGGACTCGATCCCCCTTATGACCATATAGGGGGATTAGAACCCCCTGACCATGTGGGGGTGCTCGAACCCCCCCCCCCGACCACCAAGGTGGGACTCGAACCCAATGTCGCTCTACCAACAGAGGAATGTTGCATCCCCGCATCCACTCCAGCCCTGGGGAGCATAGCTGCGTCCAGCTTCTCCCTGGTGGGCTATACCCTGGAGCTCCAACCAGACAGACAAACAAGATCCCAACACCTCCGGAGGCTTTTCCCATAAATTCTGATGCTGGCTCCATTTTCGTTGTTTGATCCCGGGCGAGCCCCCAGTGTTAGGGTCCATGATCAAAGGAACGAGACTGACACAAAACGAAAATCAAGCAAAGCTTTATTTCACGCCAAGCACCGAAAATCAAATAGAATGATCAGGGTCATTTCTTACGTGGAGCAACGACGAGTAGCATGCCGCTCCAAATGAAAAAGAGGCGAGAATGATGAGGATGACAACCCTGATGACAAAGACTCTGCTCTCCATGTCACCACTCTGACAAGGCCGCTCTCCAGGTGAGGCCGCTCTGTAAGAGGCCACACACTGGACGAAGGCTACAACTGATGATGAAGAGGCTGCTCGGGACCAGACTACTCTCCAACAAGGTTGCATGCTGACAAGGCCGCCTGACAGATACCTACCACCAGGCAGACATCCAGGTCAATGGCCCGGGTCAGTAGATGGAACGTGACATGCCCTTAGGACTTCAACGTAACCCTAGCTTAGGTTTGCAGCCACCTGTCCCCAGAGGCAATTTCTGAAATCCCTTCATATGTTCCAATGGCTGGTCCCCGTCCACATAACAGAATACCTCCTGTCCCCAGAAGGCAACCTAGACCTCAGGAGCTGGGTCCAAACCTCCGACAGGGAGAATCCGGCATGGCACCTGAGCCTCCGACACATTCTAAGGTCTCACTGGACAAAAGCCAACATTGTGACCCATCAGCATGAGGCTCCCTGTTAACTCAGCCCCCCAGGGATCATCGCCACAGAGCCACCAGATCAAAACTGCCTTGGTCCTGGGCTGCAAGGGTAAGCTGAGCCGGGCTTTCCAGGCATCTATGTGGTGAACTCTGCTACCAAGTCTTTCCATATGGGGCATCCAGGAGCCATCAGAACAGACTCCCCCTATCCTGGAGCAAAGGTTGTTGTTTTGAGGAGCTCACAATCTCCAGTCTGGGAAAGCCTCCATGGTCTCTTGAGGCCACCCCTCCAATCTTTGGTCATGATGGACAAAAACTCCAGCATGAGCTACCATCTTACACTTGTGAGAGTCAGCTGCTGCAGATCTTGGGTCAGATGCTGAATACTGGAACTGCCATGCGCTTGGCACAGAACTGAACCAGTGTTTGTGTATTCTGGCTTCTGGCATCTCCCTCCTGGCCCACAAGCACTCCAGATGGGGAATTATGGAGCCACAATGCAGCCTTCTGCCTGCCATCGAGATAGAAGGAATCTATGGTTTGCACAGAATCCCCACGTGAAGTCAACCTGCATGGCCCTCAAGGACACAATAATATGCTAGGCCTCCCTGAGCACTAATGCTCTGTCTGATACAGCCTGAGCCCCGAATTTCTATCAGCCCCCAGGTAGAGTGTTTCATATCCAGCAGGTGAGACCGGATATGGCCCAAGGCTTTCATATCTACTCAACCTGGGTATTCAGGCATCTGTGCCCACACTTTAGCTCAAATCCCGGCCAATGAGGAAACCTCAAGCACAAAAGAGCACTACATCATCCCCATGGTATTCGCATCCTCGGTCCGGTTCTCCATGCGCCTGGACCCAGAAGCAGACTCTGGAATACCTGTTATGGCGGGACACCAGAGACGGAAAACAGCACTCCTCCCTTCCCCACGAAAGACAGCAAAACCTTGGGAGCCAGGCGGAATCCTCACAGAGGCAGAATCTCCCATGACCCCATGAGGCTACCGCTATATTTCGTGACCAACGAGACATACAACACAGACAGAAAAGCGTGTACTCCTGCCTCCCATCCCTCATTTCAAACCCAGTGGCACTGCCTTCACGGTCTACAGATCGGGCCTGCCATCACCTCCCCCAACACAGTATCCCGAGCTTGTGTTTGCAGAATTTTGTCCCCAAAGCCATAGTTGAGAGGCTCTCCAGTATGGGGCCTCTGGAGCCACAGAGCAGGTAACGACACAGAGCTGACCTCTCATCAGCCGCCCAAGTGGCGGGTCCCATATCCTGCAGGAGGGACGTGCCAAGGCCAGAGACTCTCATCTCTCCCCAACCTGGAGCTCAAAACCCGGGCTATTGGGTAACCTCAAGCATCAAAGAGCACTCTCCTTCCCTTCAATGGGTAAAGCTAGCTGTGCAAAAGTGGGTCTAACCCTCAGAGTGGGAGCCAGTTGCATGGCCCATGAGACCACCCCCACCCAGGAGGGCTGCTAGGGCCACAAACAGTCATTGTGACCCTCAGCCTGAGCCATTTTCAAACCAGCCTCCATTCTAGCTGGACCAGGATCCCACTTATTGGGCCTCACATGCCCCTAGGCCCAAATACTCACCCTTGGTCGGGTTCTCCAGGCCCCCGAACCCAGAAGTCAACTCTGGAATACCTGCCTGGCACGACTGCTGAGACAGAAAAGAGCATTGTTCCCTTCCCCCCGAAAGACACCAAACCCTTGGGAGTCAGGCAGAATCCTCACAAAGGTAGAATCTCCCATGGTCCCATGGGGATACCTCTACATTCCGTGGCCAACCAAGACACACAACCCAGACAGAAAAGCCTGTGCTCCTGCCTGCCCAGCGCCCTCATTTCAGATCCCACAGCACTGCCCTCACGGTGTGCAGATCTGGCCTGCCATTACCTCGCTCAGTACCCTATCCTGAGTTTGTGTTTTCAGACTTTTGTCCCCAAAGCCCTGGCTGACAGGCCTTCCAGGATGGGGCCTCTGGAGCCACAGCGCAAGTCTCTAACTGCCCACCCAAAGGAATCTCTGCCCTTCCACATTTGCACAAACCCTCCAGACTGGGAAAGACCTGCAATGCCTCTGAACCCACCCCAAATACATTGGCAACCTTGGAAAAAGGCGCATTCGGACACATGACAGAAACCTACTTCCACAGACACCCAGGTCCATGGACCTGAGTCAGAAAATGGAATATGAAATACCCCTAAGTGGGCACCTGGGTGGCTCAGTGGGTTAAAGCCTCTGCCTTCGGCTCAGGTCATGATCTCAGGGTCCTGGGATCGAGCCCCGCATCGGGCTCTCTGCTTGTCAGGGAGCCTTCTTCCTCCTCTCTCTCTTCCTGTCTCTCTGCCTACTCGTGATCTTTGTCTGTTAAATAAATAAATTTTTTTAAAAAATCTGAAATACCCCTAAGACCGCAACAGAACCCTAGCTTAGGTTTGTACGCATCTGCCTCCAAAGGCAAACTCTGAAGTACTTACATATGGTCCAACACTTTATCCCTGAGCCACAAAACAGAACACCTTCTGTCCCCATAAGGCAACCGGGCTATGGGGAGATGTGTCCAACCCTCAGGGGAGGTGAATCCTGGTTCCTTAGCCCCCACCACATTCTAAGGTCTCCCTGGGCACAAGCCAGCCCTGTGACCCATCAGAATGAGGGTCCCTGACACCTAAGCCCCCTGGGCACTTTGCCACAAGCCACCAGATCAAAACGGCCTTTTTCCTGGCCTGGAAGGCTAAGCAGAGCTGGGCATTCCAGGCATCCATGCGTGACTTCTGCTACGACATCTTTCCATCTGGGGGATCCTGGTGCCATCCAAACGGACTCCCCCTGACTGCAGAAGGAAAGCTTGCTGTTCAGAGAAGCTAAAAAGCCCCAGCCTGGGAAGACATCCATGGCCTCATGAGGCTACCCTCATTCGCCTGCTAACATGGACACAAACTCCAGCATGAACAACCATCTAACACGTGCCCTGAGTAAGGTGCTGGGGCTCTCGAGTCACGCGCTGCACTTTGGAAATGCCATGTGCTCAGCACTGAAGGAAACCGGCACCTGTACGTTCAGAATTACGTCCTACCCTCTTGGCCCGCCAGCCCTCCCGATTGTTCATTCGGAGTCACAACACAGTCTTCTGCCTGCCCTCCAGAAGAAGAAGCGCCCTAGGGGTCCGCCCAGAATCCCTTCGTGAGCATCAACCTGCATGGCCCTCGAGGGCACCCCAATGTCCTAGGCTGCCCTGTGCACTAATGCTCTGTCTGACACAGCCTGAGCTCCAACCTCCCATCAGTCCCGAGGTAGCTGGCACCATATCCTTCAGGTGGGATGTGCCAAGGCCAGAGACTGATACCTTTACCCAAACTTGGTATTCAGGGGTCTGTGCCTAAATCATAGATCAAATCCTGGCCTATGTGGGAACCTCAAGCATCAAAGAGCACTCCTCCATCCCCATGACGGGAAAAGCTTGCTGTGGGGATGGGGTTTAACTCTGAGTGGGAGCCAGCTGCATGTCCATTGAGACAATGCCCACCCAGGAGGGCTGCCCTGGACACAAACAGGCATTGTGACCCTCAGCCTAAGTCCGCTTGCAATCCAGCCCCATCTCTAGCTGAACCAGGCGGCTGCATATCTGGCATGACATGCCCCTAGGCCCAATCCTCACCCTCTGTCGGGTTCTCCAGGCACCCAGACCCAGAACCCGACTCTGGAATCTCTGCTATGGCGGGACCGTGAGAAGGAAAACAACACTTTTCCCTTCCCCCAGAAAGACACCAAACACTTGGAAACCGGGCAGAATCCTCACACAGGCTGAATCTCCCATGTCTCCATGAGGATACCGCTCTATTCCATGGCTAACTGAGACACAGAACCCAGACAGAAAAGCCTGTGCTCCTGCCTTCCCGTCTCCCTCATATCAAATCCCACAGCACTGCCCTCATGGTTTGCAGATCAGGCCTGCCATCACCTTGCCCCTTAACCTATCCCGAGTTTGTTTTTAGAGACTTTTGTCCCGAAATCCCTGGCTGACAAGCCCTCCAGAATTGGGCCTCTAGAGCCACAGTGCAAGACACTGCCTGCCCACCTGAAGAAAACTCTGTCCGTCACATTTGTACAAACCCTCCAGATTGGGAGACACCTGCAATTACCCTGAGTCCACCCCAAATTCATTGGCTGCCTTGGAAAAAGGGCACTGTTGGACACAGGCCAGACAACTACCTCCAGGCAGACACCCAGTTCAATGGTCCTGCGTCAGAAGATGGAACCTGACTTACCCCTAGGATCTCAACGAAAATCTAGCTTAGGTTTGCAGGCATCTGGCTCCAGAGGCAAACTCTGGCATACCAACATATTGTCCAAAACTTGATCCCTGAGTCACAAAATAGAACACCTTCTGTCCACAGAAGGCAACCTGGCTCTCAGGAGCTGCGTTCAACCCTGAGGGGAGTAGAATCCTGCATGGCGACTGAGTTCCCGCCACATTCTAAGGTCTCGCTGGACAAAAGCCAGCCTTGTGACCCATTAGAATGAGTCTCCCTGTCACCACAGCCCCCTAGGCCCTTTGCCCCAGAGATACCATATCGAAACAGCCTTGTTCCTGGGTTGGAACAGTAAGTGGATCTGGGCTTTCCAGGCGTCCATTTGGTGACTTCTGCTAAGACTTCTTTCTATACGTGGGACCCTGGTGCAATTCAAACGGACTCCCCCTGTCATGCAAAAGGAAAGCTTGCTGTTTGGAGAAGCTCACAAGCCCAAGCCTGGAAAGACCTCCATGGTCTCATGAGGACACCCCTCCATTCTTCGGCCATCAAGGACACAAACTCCAGCGTGAGCGACCATCTGACACGTGCCCTGACTCAGGTGCTGGAAATCTCGATTCAGACGCTACACACTGGAAATGGTAGGTGCTTGGCACTGAACACAACCATCACTTGTGTGTTCAGAATTCTGTCCTCACCATCCTGGGCGACAAGCACTCCAGATTGTCCATTCAGGAGCCCCAATGCAGGCTTCTTCCTGCCGTCCTGAAAGAAGAAGGGCCCTAGGGGTCAGCTCAGAATCCCAACTTGTGGATCAACGTGCACGGACCTCGATGGCTCCCCAATATCCAAGGCCACCCTGTGCACTAATGCTTTGTCTGACACAGCCTGAGTCATAACCTCCTTTCAGCACCTCAGGTAGCAGGCCCCATATCGTGCACATGTGCTCTTCCATGGCCAGAGACTGTCATCTCCACCCAACCTGGGTATTCAGGCGTCTGTGCCCAGATCATAGCTCAAATTTCGGCCAATGGGGGAACCTCAAGCGTAAAGAACACTCCTCCTTCCCCTCAACGGGAAAAGCTTGCTGTGGGGATGCGGTCTAACCCTCAGAATGGGAGCCAGCTGCATGTCCCATGAGACCACGCCTACCCCGGAAGACTTCCCTGGCCACAAACAGACACTGTGACCCTCAGCCTGAGTCCGCTTTCAATCCAGCCCCCTCACTAGCTGGACCAGGAGCCCGCATATCAGGCCTGACATGCCCCTAGGCCCAAATCCTCACCCTCGGTCGGGTTCTCCAGGCACACTGTCCCAGACTCCAATTCTGGAGTCCCTGTTATGTTGGGACCCCCGAGATGGAAAACATCTGTTAGGGTCCATGATGAAAGGAACGAGACAGACACAAAGTGAAAATCAAGAAAAGCTTTATTTCATGCCAAGCATCAGAAACCAAACAGACAGGTAGGGACCATCTCTTATGTAGAGGTGACAATGACAAGGATGCCACTCCCGATGACAAAGAGGCAAGGATGATGAGGAGGACAATCCTGATGACACAGACTCTGCTCCCAATGAGGCCACTCTGACAAGGCCACTCTCAGAGGAGGCCACTTCCCAGATGAGGCCACACGCAAGACATGACCACTCCCAATAATGAAGAGGCCCCTCCGTACAAGGCCACTCCCGACGATGAAGAGGCAGCTCTGGAGGAGGCCACTTGACGACGAGGCCACATGCCAACAATGCCGCTCCCTGGAATGATGCCACTATAGCGAGGCCGCTCCAGCCAGGCCACTCCAGCAAGGCTGCGTCTCAGTGTGGCGAGCCGCTGGCGGCGGGGCCATGGCTCGGGGTGACGCTGCACCCGATGACCCCCAATGCTATCACTCCTATGACTACCCTAACGTCTCCCAACAGCCACTCTAATGGCTATTGTGCTAGTCTAACAGCTATTCTAACTCCTCCTACTTCTCTAACGACTATTCTAACTCCTCCTACTTCTCTAACGGCTATTCTGACTTCTCCTACTTCTTTAATGGCTATTCTAACTCCTCCTATTTCTCCGATGGCTATTCTAAATCCTCCTACTTCTCCAACGGCTATTCTAAATCCTCCTATATGTCTAACAGCTATTCTTACTCCTCCTACTCCTCTGGCAGCTATTCTAACTCCTACTACTTCTCCAACAGCTATTCTATCTCCTCCTAGTTCTCCCCATCACAGACTCACAGACTAACCTTTAGAGAGGTGGTCGAACCCAGCCCACACACTGGTGGCCTTTGAGATTTCAACTCACCACAGTTAATATATGTGCACCCAACTGATTGGATACAGTTATCTGGCCTGGCCCGCCCCTATATCCGGGATTTACAGCTCCTTTGGCTAATCAGGCCCCTACATTCCCCTCTTTTCTTTGGAAATTAGTCAAATCCTTGACTTTTCAGCCATTTCTATGTTCTCCTGTTATAAGGGGGTTTACTAACATGTAAGCCTCACATGTTATCGCTCCAATTTTCTTCGGTAAAAATGACGTTTGGGCGTTTTTAATACAGGGTCCAAAAAGTAACCATAATGCAGAGTCAGCTGATGAGTTAGCCATTCAACGCTTTGTATAACCTTTTCCATTTTGTTCCTAATTCCATTCATCTAATTTCCCACCTATACTTTACATAAACAGGTAACAATAGGAGTAACAATAAACTCACAGTTTTTTAGTCTTAGCTTTAGTCCATGGTCAGAGGGGTCCATCGGCATCAGCTTCCATCTCTGGAGGGCGTCCTCATCCTTGGCTCGTTTGACGTGACCCATCTGAATCCAGGCCCTGATGATTTCTACTTTTACTGCCATGGGGATGGTCAGGATAACAGTAAATGGTCCCTTACAGTGAGACTCCAAGTTTCCCCCTTGATAGCGACAAATGCAAACCAAGTCCCCAGGTTGGTAAGGATGTGGTTCCACCTACCTACCTTAACTACTCCTGAGGCCAAATTTAAAATCCTTTCTGTTGTCCATTTTTGTCTCTCTGTGCCATTTGCTTCTTGTACCCTAACTTCCTCTTCCGATAGTTTTCCCATAGGTTTAGGTAATGATGAAAACTGGGCTCCCATGTCCACCAAAAATCAATTGATTTCCCCTCCACTTCAATTTTTACTCTGGTAAAAAATTTTTACTCTGGTGGCCAGCACTGCCGTCTTCCTTTTGGGGCACTCCCTGGCCCAGTGTCCTTTTTCCTTACAGTAAGCACACTGATCTGAATCTAAGTCTTCCCACTTGCCTTCTCTGTGCTTCGACTCTTCTTCCATTTACTATCCCTACCTATCTCATGTAATGCCAAAACATTAACCAGCTTTTTGTCTGTTTTTCATCCTCCTGCACATCTGTGTGGTTTAACACATTTTCTGCTGTTCCCAATAACTCAATCATATTCTTCCCTTCAAATCCTTCAATTTCCTGAAGTTTCCTCCTTATATGTGGTGCTGACTGACTGGCAAAAGCAAGATTCACTGCCCCTCAGGTCAATCAGGCTATATATTTTATAGGCTTCAATGAGCCTTTCTAGGAAAGTTTCTGGAGACTCATTCTTACCTTTAGTCACTGTACTAATTCTGGTTTAGTATGAGTGCAAATTTTACTTCTGGAAATTCAGTTCCAGGATTTCAACATATCAAAACCTGCATTTGATATGAAAGTCTCCTCTGTGAATTTACTTTAAGGAGGAATTCATCTTACAAGAGAATTAAAACAAATATACATGACAAAAAACTCAGAATAGATATGGTTAAATATCAAATGATGACCCTTATCAAAGCATTAAAACTCCAGGCCACAGGAGCGAGGTGGAGGCTCAGGGTGCCAAGGCCAATGTCAGTGGGTCATGGCTCTGGGCAGCGCTGCTCCCAAGGACCCCAACACTATCACTCCTGCGACTACCCTAATGTATCCCAATGGTCACTCTAATGGCTATTCTGCTATTCTAATAGCTTTTCTAACTCCTACTTCTCTAATGACTACTCTAACTCCTCCAACTTATCTAACAGTTATTCTAAATCCTCTACTTCTCTAACGGCTATTCTAACTCCTCCTACTTTTCTAATGGCTATTCTAACTCCTCCTACTTCTCTAACGTCTATTCTAACTCCTCCTACATCTATAAAGGCATTTCTAATTCTCCTACTTCTCCCCACTCCAAGGCTCACAGACTAAACTTTATAGAGGTGGTTGAGCCTATCTTACACACAGGTGGCCAATGAGGTTTCAACTCACCCCAGTTAATATATGCGCATTCCACTGATTGGATATGGCTACCTGGCCTGTCCTGCCCCTATACCCGGGGTTTACAGTTTCTCCGGTGAATCAGGCCCCTACACAGCACCTTTCCCTTACCCCAGAAAGACACCAAACCCTTGGGAGCTGGGCAGAATCTTCACACAGGCAGAATCTATCATGGTGCCATGAGGATACTGCTATATTCCGTGGCCAACTGAGACACGCAACTCAGACAGAAAAGCCCACGCTACCGACTCCCCGACACCCTAATTTCAGATCCTGTGTCATTGCCCTCATGGTCGTCATATGTAGCCTGCAATCACCTCGCTCCTAACCCTATCCCGAGTTTCTGTTTGCAGACTTTTGTCCCCAAAGCCATGGCCAACAGGCCCTAAATTATGGGGTCTCTGGAGCCACAGCTCAGGACTCTACCTGAAAACCCGAAGGAAACTCTGGCTGTAACAATGGCACAAACACTCCAGATTGGGAGACTCCTGCAATGCACCTGAGCCCACCCCAAATTCATTGGCCGCCTTGGGAAAAATGTGCATTCGGACACATGCCAGACAGCTACCTCCAGGCAGACACCCAGGTCAATGGCCCTGAGTCAGAATATGGGACATGACATGCCACAAGGACCTCAACAGAACCCTAGCTTAGGTTTGCAGGCATCTACCTCCAGAGGCAAACTCTGGAATACCTACATATGACCCAAAACTTGATCCCTGAGCCACAAAACAGAACACCTCCTGTAACAAGAAAGCAACTGGCTCTTGGGAGCTGTGTCCAACCATCAGGGGAGGAGAATCCTGCATGGCGCCTGAGCCCCCGTCACATTCTAAGTTCTCCCTGGACATAAGCCAGCATTGTGACCCATCAGAATGAGGATCACTGTCACCACAGTCCACTGAGCACTTTGCCCCAGAGTCACCAGATCCAAATGGCCTTGTTCCCGGGCTGGAAGGGGAAGCTTAGCTGGGCTTTCGAGCATCCATGTAGTGACATCTGCTACGATGTCTTTCCATATGAGGGACCATGATGCCATCAAAATGGACTTCTGCTGTCCTGCAGAAGTAAAGCTTGCTGTTCAGAGCAGTTCACAAGCCCCAGCCTGGGAATACCTCCATGGCCTCATGAGGCCATCCCTCTATTCGTCAGCCATCATGGACACAAACTCCAGCATGAACAACAATCTGACACGTGCCCTGATTCCGGTGCTGGAGATCTCGTGTGAGACGCTGCACATTGGAAATATTACATTTCGGCACTGAACGGAACTGGTGTTTGTGCGTTCAGAATTCCGTCCTCACCCTCCTGGCCTGCAAGCCCTCCAGGTTCTTCATTCCGGAGCCCCAACCCAGTCTTGGAGGGAGGCCTGCCCTCCAGAAAGAAGAAAGGCCCTAGGTGTCTGCCCAGAATCCCCAAGTGAGGATGAACCTGAAAGGACTTCAACAGAACCACAATGTCCTAGGCAGCCCTGTGCACTAATGCACTGTCTGACACAGCCTGAGCCCCGACATCCCATCAGCCCCCCAGGTAGCGGGCCCCATATCTTGCAGGTGGGACCTGACCAGTCCAGAGAGACATCTCTACCCAAACTGGGTATTCAGGCATCTGTGCCCAGACCATAGCTCAAACCAGGCCTATGGGCGAACCTAAAGCATCAAAGATCACTCTTCCTTCCCCACGAAGGGAAAAGATTGCTGTGGGGGTAGGAGTCTAACCCTCAGAGTAGGAGCCAGCTACATGGCCCATGAGACCACACCCACTCAGGACGGCCGCCCTGGCCAAAAACCAGCATTGTGACCATCAGCCTGAACCCAATTTCAATGCAGCCTCCTAGCTAGCTGGACCAGGAGCACGCATATAAGGCCTGACATGCCCCAGGCCCAAATCCTCACCCTCGTTAGGGTTCTCCAGGGGCCCGGACCCAGATACTATTCCATCCATATGGATTCCATGTGGGACCCCTGAGACGGAAAACAGCACTCATCCCTTACTTCGAAATACACCAAACAATTGAGAGCCGGGCAGAATCCTCACAGAGCTAGAATCTCCCATGGCCCCATGAGGCTACCACTCCATTCCGTGGCCAACCAAGACACACATCCCAGACAGAAAAGCCTGCACTCCTGCCTCCCCATCGAACTATTTTCATATCCGGAGGCACTGCCTTCACGGTCCACAGATCTGGCCTCCCATCACGTCGCCCAGAACACTATACCGAGTGTGTGTTTGCAGACTTTTGTCCCAAAAGCCCTGGCCGACAGGCTGTCCAGAATGGGGCCTCTGGAACCACAGTGCAGGATTCGGCCTGCCCACCTGAAGGAAAATCTGCCCGTCACATTTACACAAACCCTCCAGATTGGGAGACACCTGAAATGCCCCTGAGATCACCCCAAATTCGTTGGCTGCCTTGTAAAACATGTGCATTCAGACACATGCCAGACACCTACTTCCAGGCAGACACCCAGGTCACTGGCCCTGAGACAGAAGATGGAACCTAACATACACCTAGGACTTCAATGGAACCCTAGCTTAGGTTTGCAGCCATCTGCCTCCAGAGACAAACTAAGGAATACCTACATATGGTCCAACACTTGATCCCTGAGACACAAAACAGAACAATCCCTGTCCTGAGAAGGCAACATGGCTCTTGGGAGCTGTATCCAACCCTCAGGGGTGGAGAATCCTGCATGTCGCCTGAGGCCAGCCACATTCTAAAGTCTCCCTGGACACAATCCAGGATTGTGACCCATCAGAATGAGGTCCCTGTCACCTCAGCCCCCTGGGCACTTTGCACCAGAGTCACCAGATCAAAATGTCCTTGTTCGTGGGATGGAAGGGTAAGCATAACTGGGCTTTCCAGGCATCCATGTGGTGACTTCTGCTAAGATTTCTTTCCATATGTGTTACCCTGGTGCCATCCAAACGGACTCCCCTGTCCCGCAGTAGGAAAGCTTGGTGTTCGTAGCAGCTCACAAGCCCCAGGCCATGAAGTCCACCATGGCCTCAAGAGGCCACCCCTCCACTCGGCAGCCAACATGGACACAAACTCTAGCGTGAGCGACCATCTGACACTTGCCATGACTCAGGTGCTGGAGATCTCGAGTCAGATGCTGCACAGTGGAAATGCAAGGTGCTCTGCACTGGACGGAACAGGCGTTTGTGCGTTCTGAATTCTGTCTGCAGTCTCCTGGCCTCGCAGCTTTCCAGATTGTTCATTAGGGAGCCACAACGTATTATTCTGCCTGAACTCCAGAAAGAACAAGGGCCCTAGGTGTCTGCCAGAAACCTCACGTGAGGATCAACTGCATGGACATCGACAGCCCCCAATATCCTAGGCCACCCTGTGCACAAATGTTCTGTCTGACACAGCTTGAGCCCCAACATCCCAACAGCCTCCCAGGTAGTGGGACCCATATCCTGCAGGTGGGACCTGACCAGTCCAGAGACTGTCATCTCTACCCACCTGGGTATTCAGGCGTCTGTGTCCAGACCATAGCTCAAATTCCAGCCTATGGGAGAATCTTAAGCATCAATGAGCACTCCTCCTTCCCATGAAGGGAAAAACTTGCTGTGGGGATGGGTGTCTAACCTTTATAGTGAGAGCCAGCTGCATGGCACAAGAAACCACGCCCACCCAGGAGGGCTGTTCTGGCCACAAACAAGCATTGTGACCCTTAGCCTGAGCCCGCTTTCAAAACAGCCCCCTCGCTACCTGGACCAGGAACCCGCATATCAGGCCTGACATGCCCCTATGCCCAAATCCTCACCCTCGGTCGGGTTCTCTGGGCGCCCGTATCCAGAAGCTGACTCTGGAATCCCTGCTATGACAGGTACTCTGAGACAGAAAACCACACTCTTCCCTTCACACCAAAAGTCACCAAACCCTTCAGAGCTGGGCAGAATCCTCACAGAGGCAGAATCTCTAATTGCCATAGAGGCCAATCATCCATTCCATATCCAAGGGAGACACACAACCCAGTCAGAAAGCCTGTGCTCCCTCCTCCCCATTGCCCTAATTTCCGACCCCAAGGCACTGCCCTAACAGTCTGCAGACGGGCCCTGCCATTACTTAGACCCTCACCTAACCCCAGTTTGTGTGAAGATTTTGTCCCTAAAGCCCTGGCTGACAGGCCCTCCAGGATGGGGCCTCTGGAGCCACAGCACAGGATTCTGCCTGCCCTCCCAAAGGAAACTTTGCCCGTCACATTAGCACAAATCCTCCAGATTGGGAGACACATGCAAGGCCCCTGATCCCACCCAATTTTGTTGGCCACTCTGGACAGAAATGCACAATCTGACACATGCCAAACACCTACCTCCAGGCAGACACCCATGTCAATGGCCCTGAGTCAGAAGATGGAAAATGACATGCCCTTAGGACCTCAACAGAACCCTAGCTGAGGTTTGCAGGCATCTGTCCCCAGAGGAAAGTTTTCGAGTGTAAGGGTGCATGATCAATGTTATGAGTCTACACAAAGCAAAAATCAGGCAAAGCTTTATTTCAGGCCAAGCATCGAAAATCAAACTGACAGTTCGCGGCCATTTTTACTTCTAGCGAAGACGACGAGAACGCCGCTCCTGATGACAAAGAAGCGTGGATGACGAGGAAGACAACCCTGACGACACAGACTCTGCTCCCCATGACGCCACTCTGACAAGGCCTCTCCCCAGATGAGGCCACTGTGGATGAGGCTTCATGCTGGACAAAGTCCCCAGCCGATGATAAAGAAGCTGCTCTGGACCAGGCCACTCTCTGATGAGGCCGCATGCCGACGATGTGGCTCCCTGGAATGACGCTGCTGTGGCCAGGCTGTGCCCCGGGGAAGTGAGGCCAGTCTTGGCGGGGCCACGGTGAGGCGGGTCGCAGGCTTCACTGTTGCTCAGGGAGATGGGACTGCTCCCGATGCTCCCGATGATCCTGAAGCTCAGACGCTCCTGACGACCCCAATGCTATCACTCCTACGACTACCCTAACAGATCCCAATGGATACACTAATGGCTACTCTATCTCCTCCTACTACTCTAACGGATATTCTAACTCCTCCTACTTTTCTAATGGCTATTCTAACTCCTCCTAGTTCTCCCACCTAAGTCTCACAGACTAACCTTTATAGAGGTGGTTGAGACCAGCCCACACAGGTCACACCTGTGACCACACAGGTGGTCAATGAGATTTCAACTCACCACAGTTAATATACGCATGTCCCACTGATTGGATAAGCCAATCTGGCCAGGCCCGCCCAAATATCAGGGGTTTACAAGTAAGTTCCTCTGGCTAATAATGCCCCTATATTAGTACCTACATATGTTCCAACGCTAGGTCCATGATCCAAAAAGCAGAACACCCACCATCCCCAGAAGGTAACCTGGCTCTTGGGAACTGCGTCCAACCCTCAGGGGAGGAGAATCCTGCATGGCGCCTGAGCTCCCGCCACATTCTAAGGTCTCCCTGGACACAAGCCAGCATGGTGACCCATCAGCATGAGGATCCCTGTCAACTCAGCCCCCTGGGCTCTAGCCCAAGGGCCATCAGATCGAAACTGCCTTGATCCTGGCCTGAGAGGATAAGCTGAGCTGGGCTTTCCAGACATCTATGTGGTGAGCTCTGCTACCATGTCTTTCCATATGGGGGACCATTGAGCAATCAAAACGGACTCCAACTGTCCCACAGAAGAGAAGCTTGCTGTTCGGAGCAGCTCACAAGACCCATCCTAGGAAAACCTCCATGGCCTCATGAGGCCACACTTCTATTCATTTAGCATCATGCGCACAAATTTCAGCATGAGCGAACATAAGACACTCGTCCTGACTCAGGTGCTGGAGCTCCCGTGTCAGACGCTGCACATTGGAGCTACCATGTGCTCGGCACTGAACAGAAATGGCGCTTGTGCGTGCAGACTTTCGTCCTCACCCTTTTGGAAAACAAGCCCTCCAATTTGGGAATTCTATAGCTACAACGGAGCCTTCTCCTCCATCTAAAAAGAAGGGTCCTATGGGTCTGCCCATAATCCCCATGTGAGGATCAATCTGCACGGCCCTACACAGAACCCCAATATCCAGACCGACTGTGCACTAATGCTCTGTGTGACACAGCCTGAGCCCCAACTTCCAGTCATCTCCCAAGGCAGAGGGTGCCATCTTCTGCAGGTTGGACCGGCCATGTCCCTAGGTTGTCATGTCTACACAAACTGGGTGTTCAGGCATCTGTGCCCAGACCATAACTCAAATCCCGGCCTATGAGAGCACCTCAAGAACAAAGGAGCACTCTTCCTTCCCCACAGTGGGAAAAGCTTACTGTGGAGATGGGGGTCACACACTCAGAGTGGGAGCAGCATCATACCCCATGACCACGCCCACCCAGGAGGTCTGATCTGGGTACAACCAGGCATTGTGACCATCCTCCTGAGCCTGCTTTCAAACAAGCCCCATCGCTAGCTGTACCAGGAGCCCACATTTCGGGCCTGCCATGCCCCTAGGCCCAAATCCACACCCTCGGTCTTGTTCTCCAGGCACCTGGACCCAAAGCCGACTCTGGAATCCCTGCTATGGCTGGACCCCTGAGACGGAAAACAGCTCTCTTCCTTTCATCCAGAAGGATACCAAAACCTTGGGAGACATGCAAAATCCCCACAGAGGCAGAATCTCCCATGGAACATGAGGCAACCAATCCATTCCATGGCCAACCGAGACACACAACCAAGAGAGAAGAGCCTGTGCTCCCGCCCCACTGTTGACCTAATTTCAGATCTCAAGGCACTGCCCACACTGTCTGCAGATCGGGCCTGCCATCACCTCGCCCCTCACCCTAAACCGAGTTTGTGTTTACAGACTTTTGTCCCCAAAGCCTTGGCTAGGCCCTACAGGATGAGGCCTTTTGAGCCACAGCACAGGACTCTTCTGCCCTTCCGAAGGATATTCTGCTTGTCACAGTTGCACAAACCCTCCAGATTGGGAGACACATGAAAGGACCCTGAGCCCACCCAATTTTGTTGGCCGCTCTAGTCAGAAATGCATAGTCTGACACATGCCACATACCTGCTTCCAGGCAGGCACTTAGGTCAATGACCCTAAGTCAGATGATGGAAACTGACATGCCCCTAGGATCTCAATGGAGTCCTAGCTTAGGTTTGCAGGCATCTGTCCCCAGAGGAATGTTTGGAGTACTTAACTATGTTCCAACCCTAGGTCCCTTATGCAAAATACAGCACAACTTCTGTCCCCAGAAGGCAACTTGGCTCTAAGGAGCTGCGTAAGACCCTCAGGGGTGGAGAATTCTGCATGGCGCCAGAGCCACTGCCACATACTTAGGTCTCATGGGACACAAGCCAGCATTGTGATCCATCAGCTTGAGGCTCCCTGTCAACACATCCCCCTAGGCAATTCGCCCCAGAGCCACCAGATCAAAACTGCCTTGTTCCTGGGCTGCAAGTGTAAGCTCAGCTGGGATTTCCAGGCTTCCATGCGGTCAGCTCTGCTACCAAGTCTTTCTATATGGGGGACCTGAATCCATCAAAACGGACTCCCCCTGTCCTGCAGAATGAAATCTTGCTGTTCGGAGCAGTTCACAAGTCCCTGCCTGGGAAAACCTCCCTGGAATCTTGAGGCCTTCCATCCATTCGTCGGCCATCATGGACACAAACTCCAGCATGTGTGACCATCCGACACTCGCCCTGACATGGGTCATAGAGATCTCAAGTCAGATGCTGAACATTGGAATTACCATGTGCTCGTCACTGAACTTAACCAGCGTTTGTGCATTCAGATTTCCGTCCTCAACTTCATGGTCAGCCGGCCTTCCAGATTGGGAATTCTGGAGAGACAATGCAGCCTTCTGCATGCCCTCCAGAAAGAAGGGCCCTAAGGGTCTGTCCAGAATCCCCACAAGAGGATCCATTTGCATGGCCCTCAACAGCACCCCAATATATTGGCCACCCTGTGCACTAAGGCTCTGTCTGACACAGCCTGAGCCCTGACCTCCCATCAGGACCCAGGTAGAGGGCCCCATATCCTGAAGGTGGGACATGCCAAGGCCAGACTCATCTCTACCCAACCTGGGTATTCAGGCATCTGTGCAGAGACCATGACTCAAATCCCAGCCTATGGGGGAATCTCAAGCACAAAAGAACAATCTTCCTTCCCCATGGCAAGAAAAGCTTGCTGTTGGGATTTGGTCAAACCTTCAGTGTGGGAGCCATCTGCATGGCCCATGATACCACGCCCACATATTAGGGTGGCCCTGCCCATAAACAGGCATTTTGACCCTCAGTCTTAGCCCAGTTTCAAACAAGCCCCCCATCTAGCTTGTCCAAGTGCCCGCTTAGCAGGTCTGCCATGCCCCTAGGCACAAATCCTCACCCTCAGTCTCGTTCTCCAAAAGCACGAACCCAGAAACTGAATCTGGGATCACTGATATGGCCCGACCCCTGAGACGAAAACAGGACTCTTCCCTTCCCCCCGAAAGACACAAAACCCTTGAGAGCTGGGCAGAATCCCCACAGAGGCAGACTCTCCCATTGCCCCATGAAGAAACCCTTCATTTCCATGGCCATCTGAGACGCACAACCCAGACAGAAAAGCCTGCGCTCCTGCCTCCCAGTCCAACTAATTTCAATTCAGGGGCACTGCCCTCACCGTCCGCAGATCGGGCCTGCCATCACCTCGAACCTCACACTAACCTTAGTTTGTGTTTGCAGAATTTTGTCCCCAAAGCCGTGGCTGACAGGCCCTCCAGGACGGGGCCTCTGAAGCCAAAGCGCAGGACCCAGCCTGCCATTCCAAAGGAAACTGTGCTCATCACCGTTGCACAAACCTTCCAGATTAGGAGACAACTGCAAGGCCCCTGAGCCCACACCAATTTTGTAGGCCGCTCTGGGAAAAAAGGGGATTCTGACACATGCCAGACATCTACCACCAGGCAGATACCCAGGTCAATGGCTCCGGGGTCAGAAGGTGGAAACTGACATGACTTTAGGACTTCAACGGAACTTCAGCTTAGGTTTGCATGCATCTGTCTGCAGAGGTAAGTTCTGAAATCACTTCATATGTTCCAACGTTTGGTCCCTGTCCACATAACAGAATACTTCCTGTCCCCAGAAGGCAACCTGGACCTCGGGAGCCTGGTCCAACGCATGGGGTGTGGGGAATCCTGCGTGGCACCTAAGCCTCCGACACATTCCAAGGTCTCACTGGCCACAAGCCAGCATTGTGACCCATCAGAATGAGGCTCCCTGTCAACTCATCCCGCAGAGTTAATCACTTCAGAGCCACCAGATAGAAACTGCCTTGTTCCTGGGCTGCAAGGGTAAGCTGAGTTGGGCTTTCCAGGCATCTATATGGTGAGCTCTGCTACCAAGTCTTTCCATAGGGTGGAGCCAGGAGCCATCAGAATGGACACCTCCTATCCCAGAGAAGGAAAGGTTGCTGTATGGAGCAGCTCACAAGCTCCAGCCTACGGAAGCCTCCATGGCCTCCTGTGGCCACCCTTCCATACTTCGGTCATGATGGACAAAAACTCCAGTGTGAGCTATCATCTTACTGCCCAGACTCAGCTGCTGCAGATCTCGAGTCAGATGCTTAACACTGGAACTGCCATGCGATTGGCACTGAACTGAACCGGCTTTTGTGTACTCTGACTTCCGCCCTCTCCCTTCTGGCCCACAATCACTCCAGATTGGGAATTCTGGAGCCACAGCACAGCCTTCTGCCAGCCATCAAGATAGAATGAACCTGTGGGTTTGCACAGAATCCCCATGTGAGGACAACCTGCACGGCCCTCGATGGCACACTAATATTCTAGGCCTCCCTGAGCACTAATGCTCTGTCTGTCACAGCCCGAGCCACGAATACCTATCAGCCCCCAGGTAGCGTGCTCCATATCCTGCAGGTGGGACCAGATATGGCCCGAGGCTTTCATATCTACCCAACCTGGGTATTCAGGCATCTGTGTCCAGACCTTAGCTCAAATCCGGGCAATGAGAAAACCTCAAGCACAAAAGAGCACTCCACCATCCCTAAGGCAGGAAAATCTTGCTGTGGGGATGGGGGTCAAACCCTCATATTGGGAGCCAGCTGCATGGCCCTTTAGACCGGACCCACACAGGATGGCAGCCCTGGGCATAAACAGGCATTGTGACCCTCAGACTGACCCCGCATGAAGACAAGGCCCCTCGCTAGCTGGATTAGGAGACCACATATCTGGCCTGCCATGTCCATTGCCTAAAATCCTCACCCTCAGTTGGGTGCTCCAGGCGTATGGACTCAGAAGCCAACTCTGGAATCCCTGCTATGGCCAGATCCCTGAGATGGAAAACATGACTCTTCCCTTCCCCCTGAAAGACACCAAACACTTGGGAGCTGGGCAGAATCCCAAAGAGAGGCAGAATCTCACATGGCCCCATGAGGCCACCCTTCCATTCCGTATCCAAGGGAGACGCACCACCCAGACAGAAGAGCATGTGTTCCCACCTCTCCATCGCCCTACTTTCAGATCCCGAGGAACTGACCTCATGTTCTGCAGATCGGGCCTGCCATCACCTCGCCCCTAAACATAACACGAGTTTTTGTTCCCAGTCTTTTGTGCCCAAAGCTCTAGACGACAGGCCCTCCAGGATGGGGCCTCTGAAGCCACAACACAGGACTCTGCCTGCCAGCCCGAAGGAAACCCTGCCCGACACAGTTGCATAAAACCTCCAGATTGGGAGACACCTGCAAGGCCCCTGAGTCCACACCAATTTCGTTGGACACTCCGGATGAAAGTGAGCAGTCTGACACATGCTAGACACCTACCCAGTCACACACCCAAGCCCTGAGTCAGAAGATGGAACCTGACATGACCCTAGGACATCAATGGAAGCCTAGCTTAGGTTTGCAGGCATCTGACCACAAAGGTAAGTTCTGGAATACATGCATATGGTCAAGGTCTTGGTCCCTGAGCCACAAAATAGAACACCTCCTGTCCCCAGAAAGCAACCTGGTTTTTGGGGCCTTGGTCCAAACCTCAGCGGAGTAGAATCCTACATGGTACCTGAAGCCCCTCCACATTCTAAGGTCTCTCTGGACACAAGCCAGCTTTGTGACCCATCAGCATCAGGCTCCCTGTCAACTCACCATCCTGTGCACTTCACCCCAGAGCCTCCAGATCGAAAGTGCCTTGTTCCTGTGCTGCAAGTGTAAGCGGAGCTCAGCTTTCCATATATCCATGTGGTGAGCTCTGCCAACAAGTCTTTCCATTTGAGGGACCCTGGAGCCATCAAAATGGAATCCCCCTGTCCCGCAGAAGGAAAGCTTGCTTTTGGAGTGTTCATAAGCCCCAGCCTTGGAAAATCTCCATGGTCTCTTGAGGCCACCCCTCAATTCGTCGGCCATCATGGACACAAACACCAGTGTGAGTGACCGTCTGACACTTGCCCTGACTTGGGTGATGGAGATCTCGATTCAGATGCTGCATATTGGAACTACCATGGGCTCGGCACTGAACTGAAACCGCCTTTGTGTGCTCAGATTTCCGTCATCAACCTTCTGGCCCGCAAGGCGCCCAGATTGGGAATTCTGAGCCACAACACAGACTTCGACCTGCCTCCCAGAAAGAAGAAGGGCCCTTTGGGTCTGCCAAGAATCCCCACGTGAGGATCAACCTGCATGGCCCTCGACAGCACCCCAATATCCTGGGCCGCCCTGTGCACTAATGCTCTGTGTGTCACTGTCTGAGCCCCGACCTCTAGTCAGCCCCACAGGCAGCAGACCCCATCTCCTGCAGGTGGTTTCATCCATGGCCCGAAGATGTCATCTCTACCCAACCTGGGTGTTCAGGCATTTGTGCCCAGATCATAGCTCAAATCCCAGCCTATGGGGGAACTTCAATCACAAAAGAGCACTCCTGCTTCCCTAAGGCAGGAAAAGCTTGCATGGAGATGAGTGCCAAACCCTCAGAGTGGGATCCAGCTGCATGTCCCATGAGACTACGCCCAAACATGAGGGCTGCCCTGGTCATAAAAAGGCATTTTGACCCTCATCCTGAGCCCGCTTTCAAACAAGCCACCTCACTAGCTTTACCAGTAGGCCGCCTAGCGGGCCTGATATGCCCCTAGGCTCAAATCCTCACCCTCGGTTGGGTTCTCCAGGTACCGGGACCCAGACGCCAACTCTGGAATCCCTGCAATGGCGGGACCCTTAAGACGGAAAACAGCACTCTTCCCTTAAACCAGAAAGAAACCAAAAGCTTTGCAGCCATGCAAATCTCCACAGACCCAGATTCTCCCATGGACCCATGGGGTCACACCTTCATTCCGAGTCCTAATGAGAGCATACCGTGGCCTAGCAAGACACACAACCCAGAGATACAAGCCTGCACTCCCGCCTGCCCATTGCCCTAATTTCAGATCTCGAGGCTCTGCCCATACAGTCTGCAAATCGTGCCTGCCATCACCTCGCCCATCAGCCTTACCGGAGTTTGTGTTTGCAGACATTTGACCCAAAGCCCTGGCCCACAGGCCATCCAGGATGAGCCTCTGGAGGCACAGCACAGGACTCTGCCTGCCCTCCAGATGGAAACTGTACCCGTCACTGTTGAACAAAATCTCCAGATTGGGAGACACACACAAGGCTCCTGAGCCCACCCAATTTTGTTGGCCTCTCTGGACATATATGCGCATCCTGACACATGTCAGACACATACCTCCAGGCAGACACCCATGTGGCCTGAGTCACATGATGGAAACTGACATGCCCCTAGGAACTTAATGAAACCCTAGCTGAGGTTTGCAGGCAACTGTCCCCAGAGGTAGGTACTAGAATACATACAAATTGTAAAGCGCTTGGTTCCTGAGCCACAAAACAGAAAACATCCTGTCCCCAGAAGGCAACCTGGCTCTTGGGAACTGGTCCAACCTTCAGGGGAGGATAATCTTGCATGGTGCCTGAGCCCCCGCCATATTCTAAGGTCTTCCTGGACACAATCCAGCATTGTGACCCATCGACTTTGGGCTTTCTGTCAACTCAGCCCCCTGGACACTTCACCCGGAGCAACCAGATCAATACTGCCTTGATCCTGGGCTGAAAGGATAAGCTGAGCTGGGCTTTCCAGACATCTATGCGGTGAGCTCTGCTAACAAGTCTTTCCATACGGGGTACACTAGAGCCATCAAAACGGACTCCCTTGTCCCACAGAAGGAAAGCTTACTGTTCGGAGCAGCTCACAAGCCCCAGACTGGGAAAACGGACTCATGAGGCCACACCTCCATTCGTCGGCCATCATGGACACAAACTCCAGCATGAGCAACCATCTGACACTTGCCCTGACTCAGGTGCTGGAGATCTTGTCAGACACAGCATATTGGAACTGCCATGTGCATGGCACTGAACTGAACCAGCGCTTGAGCCTTTAGAATTCCGTCCCCACCCTCCTGGACGGCAAGCCCTCCAGATTGGGAAATCTGGAGACACAACGTAGTCTTCTGCCTGCTCTCCAGAAAGAAGGGACCTATGTGTTTGCCCAGAATCCCCATGTGAGGATAATCCTGCACCACCCTAGTGCACTAATGCTCTGTCTGACACAGCCTGATCCCCGACCTCCAGTCAGCCCTCTGGTAGCTGGTCCCATCCCCTGCAGGTGGGAGATGCCATGGCCCGATGGTCTCATCTCTACCCAACCCGGTTGTTCAGGCATCTGTGCCCAGACCATAGTTCAAATACCAGCCTATGGGGGAACCTCAAGCACAAAAAAGCACTCCTCTTTCCCCATGGCTGGAAAAGCTTGCTGTGGAGATGATGGTGAAACCCTCAGAGTGAGAGCCAGCTGCATGGCTCATGAGAACACGCCCACGTAGGAGGTCACCCTGAGCACAAACAGGCATTGTGACCATCATCAGCTTGAGCCTGTTTTCAAACAAGTCTCCTCGCTAGATGGACCAGGAGCCCGCATATCGTGCCTGCCAAGCCCCTAGGCCCAAAATCGCTCCCTCGGTCGAGTTCTCCAGGCGCCCGAATGCAGAAGTTGACTCTGGTATCCTTGCTATGGCGGGAACCCTGAGACGGAAAACAGCTCTCCTCCTTTCATCCAGAAAGACATTAAAACCTTAGGAGCTGTGCAAAATCCCCACAGAGGCAGAATCTCCCATGGACCCATGAGGCCACCCCTCCATTCTGTGGCCAACCAGGACAAACAACCCGGACAGAAAAGCCTGCACTCCAGCCTCCCCGTTGCCATCATTTCAGATATAAGGCACTGCCCTCATAGTCTGCAGATCGGGCCAACCATCACCGCACCCCTCACCCTAAATCGAGTTGGTGTTTGCAGACTTTTTACCGCAAAGCCCTGGCTGACAGGCCCTCCAGGATGGGGCCTCTGGAGCCACAGCATAGGACTCTGCCTCCCCTCACGAATGAACCACTGCCAGTCACAGTTACACAAACCCTCCAGATTGGGAGACACATGCAAGCCCCCTGAGCCGACCCAATTTCATTGGCTGTTCTGGATAGAAATGTGCAGTCTGACACATGCCAGACACCTAGCTCCAGACTGACACCACGTCAAAGGCCCTGAATCAGATGTTGGAAATTGACATGCCCCTTGTATCTGAACAGAACCCTAGCTAAGCTTTGCAGGCATCTGTCCCCAGAGGCAGGTTCTGGAATACCTCATATGGTCCAATGCTTGGTCCCTGAGCCAGAAAACAGAACACCTCTTGCCACAGAAGGCAACCTGGCTCTTGGGAGCTGGGTCCAGCCGTCTTGTTAGGGGAATCCTGCATTTCGCCTGAGCCCCCACCACATTCTAAAGTCTCCCTGGACACAAGCCAGCATGGAGACCAATCAGCACGAAGCTCCCTGTGATCTCAGCACCCTGAGCACTTTGGCCCAGAGCCACCAGATCCAAAAGGCCTTGATCCTGGGCTGGAAGTGTAAGCGGACCTGGGCATCCAGGCATCCATGCGGTGACTTCTGCTACGATGTCTTTCCATATGTGGGACCATGGAGCCATCAATATGAACTCCTCCCGTCCCACCAAAGGAAAATTTGCTGTTCGAAGCAGCTCACAAGCCCGAGAAACTCCATGGCCTCATGAGGCCACCCCTCCATTCATTGGGCATCATGGACCATAAAGCTGAGCATGCTTTCAAACAAGCCCCCTCTCTAGCTGGACAAGGAGCCCATATATTGGGCCTGCCATGCCCCTTGGCCCAAATCCTAACCCTCGGTTGTGTTCTCAAGGCGTCTGGACCCAGAAGCCGACTCTGAAATCCCTGCTATTGCGGGTCCCCTGAGACGGAAAACAGCTCTCTTCCCTTCATCCAGAAAGACAACAAAGCCTTGGGAGCTGTGCCAAATCCCCCCAGAGGCAGAATCTCCCATGGACCCATGAGGCCACCCCTCCATTCCGTGGCAAATGGAGACAGACAACGCAGACAGAAAAGAGTGTGCTCTGGCCTCCCATACGCCTTTATTTCAGATCCCTAGGCAAAGCCCTCATGGTCTGCAGATCAGACCTGCCATCATCTTGCCTGTCACCCTAATCCGAGTTTGTGTTTGCAGACTTTTGTACCCAAATCCCTGGCCGACAGACCCTCCACAATGGGGCCTCTGGTGCCACAGCACAAGACACTGCCTGCCCACCAGAAGGAAACTCTGCCCATCACATTAGCACAAACCCTCCAGATTTGGAGACATCTGGAATGCCCCTGAGCCCACCCAATTCCTTTGGCCGCTCTGTACAGAAATGCACAGTTTTACACATGCCAGATACCAACATCCAGGAAGACACCCAGGTCAATGGCCGTGAGTCAGAAGATTTAAACTGATATGTCCCTAGGACCACAATGGAACCCAGGCTTAGGTTTGCAGGCATCTATCACCAGAGGGAGGTTCTGGAATACCTACATATGATCCAACGCTTGGTCTCTGAGCCACAAAACAGAGCACCTCCTTTTCCCAAAAGTCAACCTAACTCTTGGGAGCTGCGTCCAACCCTCAGGGTAGGAGAATCCTGCATGGCACCTGAGCCCCTGCCACATTCTAAGGTCTTCCTGGACAAAAGCCAGGATTTTGACCCTATAGCATGAGGCTCCCTGTCAACTCAGACCCCTGGGCACTTTCACATAGCCACCAGATAGAAACTGCCTTGTTCCTGGGCTGAAAGGGTAAGCTGAGCTTGGCTTTCCAGATATCTGTGCTGTGAACTCTGCTACCATGTCTTTCCCTATGGGGGGCCCTGGATCCATTAAAATGAACTCCCCCTGTCACACAGAGTGAAAGCTTGCTGTTCAGAGCATCTCAAAAGCCCCAGCTTGGGAAAACCTCCATGGCTTCCTGAGGCCACCCCTCCATTCATCTGGCACCATGGACACAAACTCCAGAGAGAGCAAAAATCTGACACTCGCCCTGACTCAGGAGCTGGAGATCTCGAGTCAGACTCTGTACAGTGGAACTGCCATGTGCTCAGCACTGAATTGAACCGGTGCTTCTGCGTTCAGACGTCCATCCTCACCCGTCTGGCACAAAAGCCCACCAGATTGGGAATTCTGGAGCCACAGCTCATCCTACTGCCTGCTCTTCAGAAAGATGCTGAACCATACGGGTCTGCTGAGAATTCACATGTGAGGTCAACCTGCATGGCCTGGGGTAGAACCACAATATCCAGGCCACACTGTGCACTAATGCTCTGTGTGACACAGCCTGAGCCCCGGCCTCCAGTCAACCCACCAGTTAGCGGGAGCCATCACCTGCAGGTGGGACCAGCCATGGCCCAGGCTGTCATCTCTACCCAACCTGGGTGTTCAGGCATCTGTGCCCTGACCATAGCTCAAATCACGGCCTGATGGGAAACCTCAAGCACAAAAGAGCATTCCTCCTTCCCCACGGTCAGAAATGTTTGCTGTGAAGATGGGGGTCAAACCTTCAGAGTGGCAGCTAGCTCCATGACCCTTGAGACCACGCGCACCCAGGAGGTCCACCGTGGGCAAAAAAACAAGCATTGTGACCATCAGTCTGAGCCTGCTTTCAAAGCCCCTCGGTAGCTGGACCAGGAGCCCACATTAGTCCTTCCATGTCCCTAGGCTCAAAATCCTCACCCTCGGTCGGGTTCACCAGGCACCCATACCCAGAAGCCGACTCTGGAATCCCTGCTATGGTGGGACCCCTGATAAGGAAAACAGCTATCTTACCTTCATCCAGAAAGACACCCCTAGGCACAAATCCTCACCCTTGGTCTCGTTCTACAGAAGCATGAACCCAGAAGCTGACTCGGATCCCTGATATGGTCTGACCCCTGAGACGAAAACAGGACTCTTCCCTTCCCCCCGAAAGTCACCAAAACCTTGGGAGCTGTGCAAAATCCCCACTGAGGCAGAATCTCCCATGGACCCATGAGGCCACCCATCCATTCCATGCAAACCGGGACACACAACCCAGACAGAAAAGCCTGTGCTCCCATTCCCCATCACCCTAATTTCAGATCCCGAGGCACTGCCCTCATGGTCTGCAGATTGGGCCTGCCATCACGTCGCCCTTCACCCTAGTCCGAGTAAGTGTTTGCAGACTTTTGTTTCCAAAGCCCTGGCCGACAGGATGTCCAGGATGTGGCCTCTGGAGCCATAGCGCAGGATTCTGCCTGCCTACCTGAAGAATACTCTGCCCGTCACATTTGCACAAACCCTCCAGATTGGGGGACACCTGCAAGACCCTGAGCCCACCCAATTTCTATGGCCACTCTGGACATAGAAGCATAGCCTGACACATGCCAGACACCTACCTCCAGGCAGACACCCAGGTCAATGGACCTCAGTCAGAAGATGGAAACTGACATGCCCCTAGGACCACAACAGAAACCTAGCTGAGGTTTGTAGGCATCTGTTCCCAGAGGAAGGTTCTGGAATACCTACATATGGTCCGACGCTTGCTCCCTGAGCAACAAAACAGAACACCTCCTGTCCCTAGAAAGCAACCTGGCTCTTAGAAGCTGCGTCCAACCCTCAGCGGAGGAGAATCCTGCATGGCGCCTGAGCCCTCATCACATTCTAAAGTGTACCTGGACACAAGCCAGCACTGCGACCCATCAGAATGAGGCTCCCTATCACCTCAGCCCCCTGGGCACTTTGCCCCAGAGCCACCAGATCGAAATGGCCTTGTTCCTGGGCTGGAAGGGTAAGCGGAACTGGGCTTTCCAGGCATCCATGCAGTGATTTCTGCTATGACGTCTTTCCATATGGGGGACCCTGGTGCCATCCAAATGGACTCCCCCTTTCTCGCAGAAGGAAAGCTTGCTGTTTGGAGCAGCTCACAAGCCCCAGCATGGGAAGACCTCCATGGCCTCATGAGGCCACCCTTCCATTCGTCGGCCATCATGGACACAACCTCCAGCGTGAACGACCATCTGACCCATGCCCTGACTCAGGTGCTGGGGTTCTAGAGTCAGATGCTGCACATTGGAAATGCCATGTGATCGGCACTGACCCGAACCAGCACTTGTGCCTTCCGATTTCTGTCCTCACCTCTCTGGCCCGCAAGCCCTCTATATTGGGAATTCTGGATCCAGAACACAGCCTTCTGCCTGCCCTCCAGAAAGAAGAAGTGCCCTATGGGTCTGCCCAGGATCCCCATGTGAGGATCAACATGCATGGCCCTTGACAGAACCCCAATATCCAGGACGCACTGTGCACTAATGCTCTGTTTGACACAGCCGGAGCACCAAACTCCAGCTAGCCTCCAGGAAGCAGGTGCAATTTCCTGTAGGTGGGACCGGCCAGGGCCCGAGGCTGTCATCTCTACCCATCCCGAGTGTTCAGACCATAGCTAAAATCCTGTCCTATGGGAGAACCTGAAGCCCAAAAGTGCACTCCTCCTTCTGCAAAGCTGGAAAAGCTTGCTGTGGAGATGATGGTCACACCCTCAGAGTGGGAGACAGCTGCATTGCCCATGAGACCACACCCACCCAGGAAGTCTACCTTGGGCACAAAAAGGCATTGTGACTATCAGTCTGAGCCTGCTTTCATCAAGCCCCCTTGCCAGCTCACCAGGAGCCCGCATTTTGGTCTTGCCATGCCCCTAGGCCCAAATCCTCACCCTTGGTTGGGTTCTGTAGGCGCCCAGACCCAGTAGCCGACTCTGGAATCTCTGCTATGGCGGGACCCCTGAGACGGAAAACAGCTCCCTTCCCTTAAACCTGAAAGACATCAAAACCTTGGGAGCCATGGGAAATCGCCCCAGAGGCAGAATCTCCCATACTCATGAGGTCACCTCTCCATTCTGTGGCCAACCGAGACACACAACCTGTTAGTTCCATGATCAAAGGAACGAGACTGACACAAAGAGAAAAACAAGCAAAGCTTTATTTAGCGCCATGCTCAGAAATCAAACTGACTAGTAGGTGCCCGAGCCTTTCTTGGGGCCACAATTTCCCTGCCCAGGGGTCCCTCCTGGAGGCTCCCTGCCTCACCCTCACTGTACCACAGGGCGCTCCCCAGGATGAGGCTGCTCCTGACAAGGCTGCTCTGGACGATGCCACTCACGACGAGGCCACTCGCAACAAGGCTGCAGCCAATGAGGCCGCTCCCCTGTACAAGGCCGCTCTGGATGAGGACACTCCGGATGAAGCCGCTGCCTGGGACTAGGCCGTTCTGGATGAGGCCACTCGCAACAGGATGTTGTCACTGTCGATGAACCCAACACCCTAACATCTCCCAACGGCTCCCAACCACTACTTTATATCCTCCTGCTACCCTCCCCCCCAGCCTCACAGACCAGCCTTTCTAGAGGTGGTTGAGCCCAGCCCACACAGAGGTCGCCAATGAGATTTCAACTCACCTCAGTAAATATATGCATGCCCCACTGATTGGATGTCTCCATCTAGCTGGCCCAACCTGCCCCTATTTCCAGGGTTTACAGTTCCTCTGGTTAATCAGGGCCCTACATTACTCCCTTTTCTTTGGAAATTAGTAAAATCCTTGACTTTTGAGCCAGTTCTCTGTTCTCCTGTTGTAAGTGGCTTATATTGATCATGTAATACTGGGGTCAAAAAGTAACAGTAGGGCACAGTGGGCTGATGAGATAGCCATTCAACAATTTGTATAACCTTTTCCATTTTCTTCCTAATTCCATTCATCTAATTTCCCGCCTATACTTTACATAAATATGTAACAATAGGAACAACAATAAAGTCACATTATTTTTAGTCTTAGCTTTAACCCATGGTCAGTGGGGTCTGTCGGCTGCAGCTTCCATCTCTGGGGGGCGTCCTTGTCCTCGGCTCATTTGACATGACATGCATGAATCCAGGCCCTAATGCCTTCTAATTTTACTGCCTGGGGGTGGTCAAAATAACAGTAAATGGTCCCTTCCAGCGAAGCTCTAAGTTTCCCACTTGATAGCTACGTATCCAAACCAAGTCCCCGGGTTGGTGAGTATGTGGTTCCACCTCCGTCTCCATCCCAGTGTGGACAGTCTGGATACCTGAGTGGGCTTTTTTTAAGACATACTGTAATGCCTTCAGTGACGGGAGTACAGATTGATCAGTCATTTCTGCTAGGGCAACCTCTTGCAGTCGAGGACGGAGGGGGGGGGTGTCTCCCAAACATTGTTTCAAATGGGGTCACCTTGCTTAAATAGGGTGTACATCGTGCCCTGAGGAGGGAGAAAGGAAGGAGTTCCACCCATCCACTCCAGAATTAGTTTTGTGAAGGTCTCTTTAGAGTCCAATTCATTCTCTCTACTGGCCCGGAACTCTGGGCCCGGTAGGCAAAATGTAGTTTCCAATTAGTGCCCACGGCCTTGGCCAAAACCTGTGAGGCTGAACTCACAAACGCAGGGCCATTGTGTTACCCAATTGCGGGAGGCAGCCCAAACCTAGGAATTATTTCTTCTAGTAGCTTTTTGGCTACCACTCCTGCTGTCTCATGTTTGGTGGGAAAAGCCTCTACCCAGCCTGAAAACGTATCTACAAAAACTAACATGTACTTGTGCCCATATTTATAAGGTTTCATTTCTGTAAAATCTATTTCCAAACAAATTCCTTGTTCCTTACCTCTTTCTCTTTTCCCTCTTCCCATTTTAGCTCTTCCCATATAAACTGCCTGGCATTGAGCACATCTATCAAGTACATCCTGAATCATATACCCTAATTTAGAAACCTGGAACTGCTTTCCTATAAGCTCCTTGAGTTTGCGTATCCCTAAATGAGTACCCTGATGTATTCGGTCTACTAACTTTTTGCCTAGTCTTCGAGGAAGAATTATTTATCCTGCTTCAGTCTTAGCCCAGTCCCCTTCATAGTCCAATTTAACCCATTTCTTTAAATACTTTAATTCTTCTTCTGAATTGTTTGGTTTTTCTTGTAGGGCTGGAGACAGGAATTTAACCAGTTTTTGCACTGTTTCTCGGGCTGCTTCCTTTGTGGCTTGATCTGCTAACTCGTTTCCTTTTGAAATCAGATCAGTCCCCTTTTGGTGTCCCAGGCAATGCACAAGGGCCACCTCTTTTGGGTCCCTAATAGCCTGAAGGGAGAGGCAATATTTGTCCTCTGATTTTAATTCCTTTTCCTTCTGCTGTTAATAGGCCCCTTTCTTTATAATTAGCCCCATGTATATGGAGAGTAAAAAAGGCATACCTGCTGCCCATATAGATGTTGGCGGTTTTAACTTTGGCCATCTGCAGTGCCTTAGTGAGTGTAATCAGTACCGCTTTTTGTGCTGAGGGCTGCTGTCCAGAGTTTCTGCTCAGGGGAAACTACCACAGCCCCTGCATACCTCTTTCCATTGACCATGTAGCTACTTCCATCCGTGAACAGAGTCTTCTCAGCATCCGGGAGGGGAATGTCTCTGAGATCCGACCTAATTACAGCAACTTGGTTTAGGACCTCCCTGCAGTCATGTGGGTGGTCAGCCAGCTCCTCTGGCAGCAGCATGGCTGGATTTAGCACTGCTGGAGGCCGGAAGGTCACTCTTGGTTCATTGAGGAGGAGGGCCTGATATCCCGTCACTCGGGCATTTGTCATCCATCGGCCTGGTGCAGTCTGGGGAAGGCCCTCGATAGCGCATGTGGTGGTTATGATGAGATTTTGACCCAAAGTCAATTTACTTGCATCCTTGACCAGGAGGGCCGTGACAGCAATTATGTGGAGGTAAGGGTGGAACCCAACTGCTATTGGATCTAGTTTCTTGCTAAGATAGGCTACTGGCCTTTGCCAACCCCAGGGTCTGAGTTAAAACTCCTTTTCCACCCCTGCTTTTTCCTCCACATGCAAGTGGGAGGGCTTTGTAACATCTGGGATGGCCAATGCTGGGGCACACAGTAAGGCTGTTTGTAATTCCCGAAATGCTCCTTTGGCCTCAGATGGCCAATCTATCATAGTGAGCCCCCCTTTTGCCAGTTCGTAGAGAGGTCAGGCAATCTCTGCAAACCGCGGTATCCACAGCCTACTGTAGCCCACTGTCCCAAGAAACTCCCTCACTTGTCGTGACGTGGTGGGGTGGGGGTATCGTGTGATCACCTGTTTCCTGGACTCAGACAGTGAATGCACTCCCTTGTGAAGATCAAAGCCTAGATAAGTGGCATGGCTCTGACAGAGCTGTGCTTTCTTTGCTGACACCTGATACCCTTTTTCCTACAGAGTCTGTAAGAGAGATCTTGTCCCCCGCATGCATGACTCATAGTCCTCAGCGGCTATCAGCAAGTCATCAACATACTGTAACAGAGTGACACCTGGGTTGGAGGTCCTGTACTCACACAAAGTCTCGTGTATGGCTTCGTCAAAAATGGTGGGTGAATTTTTGAATCCCTGGGGAAGTCTTGTCCAGGTGAGTTGGCCTTGAGACCCTTTCTGTGGGTTGGACCTCTCAAAAGCAAAAAGGGGCTGAGATCCCTTACTAAAGATATGCAGAAAAATGCATCTTTGAGATATAAGACAGTATACACAGTTCTTTTGGGGCACAAGAGGAAGAGTAGGGTATAGGGCTTAGGCACTGTCGGGTGGATATCTTCAACCTGTTTATTAACTTCCTGCAAGTCCTGAACAGTTCGGTACTCCCCATTCTCGGCCTTTCTGATGGGCAGCAAAGGTGTGTTCCATGGAGATTTACAAGGAACTAGTATCCCATCTCCTCGGAGGCGGTTAATGTGTTTCCTGATCCCTTCCTTTGCTTCGCAGGGAAGGGGATATGCTGAATGCGAATAGCTTTAGCCATCGCCTTTAATTGTTACACCACTAGAGGCTGTTCTTCGCCAAGCCAGGGGGCTCCCCTTCTGCCCAGACCTTGGGAAACTCGACTTATCGGATTTGGAGAAGGTTCCCCGCCTTTGTCTCCTCTGGATTTGAGACTGGCTCGTAAAGGAGGTATTCATCTACTGCTGCCATGAGCACCTGTACTTTTCTCTTACAGTAAACGCACTGATCTGAATCTAAGTCTTCCTGCCTGCCTTCTCTGTGCTTAGGCTTTTCCTTCCATTTACTATCCCCAACCTGTTTCCTCACTGTCTCATGTAATGCCAAAACCTTAAGCAGTTTTTTTTTCTGTTTTTCATCCTCTTGTGCATCCCTGTTGTTAAAAACCTTTTCTGCTATTCCCACTAACTCAGACAGATTCTTCCCTTCAAACCCAACGATTTTCTGAAGTTTCCTCCGTATATCTGGGGCTGACTGACTAACAAACGCAAGATTCATTGCCCTCTGATTTTCGGGTGCCTCAGGGTCGATTGGACTATACATTTTATAGGCTTCAATTTGCCTTTCTGGGAAAGCTCCTGGAGACTCATCCTTACCTTTAGTCACCATACTAATTTTCAATAAATTTATGGGTCTCCTTGCAGGTGCACGGAGGTCTCCCAGTAGAGCCTGGCAGTTGAAACGGAAGCTCTCCTTACCTTCATTGCAATTTGGATTCCAGTCAGGAGGTTCCCTTGGGCAGTAGTCTTCCATTCGGTGGGGATCGACATCCCTGCCAAGTCTCTCGCTTATCCCCTTATGGGTTTCTCGCATGATGTGATCCCTCTCTTCTGCATTAAAGAGAGCCATTAGGAGCTGTTGAATATCCACCCAGGTAGGTTGGTGGGTAAGAAAAACAGTCTCCAAGAGACTCATTAAATCCTGATTGTAGACAGAAAGGATTTGTGTTGGGTCTTCCAGTTATAGATGTCAGAAGAGGAGAAAGGGATATAGCTTAGTTGGGGGCGCCCTCTCCCATCCAGTAGAGCAACTTCATGGAGAGGCAGAATTGGTGCAGACAGTACTGGTGAAGTAAAGGGAGGATGAGGGGGATAGAGGAAAGGGGAAGGATCAGGGAGGAGGTCTCTCTGCTTGGTGGTCCCATTGGTAGATCCCTACCATGTATGAGATGGACTGGTAAAGACATCCTTGGACCGAGAGTCAGATTTAGGGGAAAGATAAAGGGGGGGGGAATCCACATCCTCAACATCCAATAGAGGTAGGACGGTCTTCTTCCCTGGATCCCCCTCATCTGTCTGTTCTGGTTTTGGTGCTATGACCTGCCTTAGAGGGAGAGAGATGGTTTCATTAGCAGGGGGAAGGTGGGACTTGAGTCATGATGGTGGCTCTTCTATCAGATACTGTCAGGCCACAATGTACGGTATTTGGTCTCGATGTAGATCGAAGACCTCACTCAGTGTAGAACAGATCTGATCCAAGGCAAATGTTCCTTCCAGCAGCCACCCTGTGGAGCAAGTGGGCCACTTCTAATTGACAGAGTTTTTTAGTTTTCCCGAGTAAACCTTGTCACCTGTCTGAGTGGCTATACCTTAGAAATCCTTGAAATGTTCGAGAACAAGATCTAGGAGTGTCACACGTCGCTTACTCCCTGCTGGTCCCATTTCTCCAAATACAACAAATAACACAACAGACAGTAAAAGAACTTGGCAAAGACAACTGCAGGCCCAACGATTCTTACCCAGAACCTGCCACTGGTGGGGACTTTCCTTACCCCCAACCATCTAGGGGTACTTGAACCCCCCGACAATCTAGGGAGACTTGAACCCCCCAACCTTCTAGTGGGACTCAAACTCCCTTACCACCCAGGGGGACTAGAACCCACCGACCATTTAGGCGGACTCGAACCCCTAGGACTTGCGGGCCTCTTCATCATCGGGAACGTTGCAAGCTGCCTCATCCCGGGCGGCCTCATTCACGGTAGTGGCCTCGGGAGTGGCCTTGTCCCGGAGAGCTGCACCATCCTGAGCAGCCTCGCTTCACAGAGCAATGGCGCCATCGCAAGTGGCCCTGCTGCCCTGAGCAGCCACGCTGTCACGAGTCCAGGGAGCAGCCTAATCTGGAGCAGCCTCGCCGTGGGAACAGCCTCATTGGCAGTGGCCTCATCGTGAGTGGCCTCGTCTGGAATGGCCTCATCCTGGGAAGCGGCATCGTCAGGAGCGGCCTCATCCTAGGGAGCACCCTGTGATAGTGTGAGGGTGAGACAGGGAGTCTCCAGGAGGGACCCCAGGGCAAGGAGTCGGTGGCCCCCAGCAAGGCTCAGGCACCTACTGGTCAGTTTGGTTCCTGATGCATGGCGGGAAATAATGTTTTGCTTGATTTTCCCTTTGTGTCAGTCTCGTTCCTTTGATCATGGACCCTAACATAACCCAGACAGAAAAGCCTGTGCTCTCGCCTCCCCGTCACCCTAATTTCAGATACTGAGGCACTGCCCTCACGGTCCGCAGATCGGGCTTGCCATCACCTCGCCCCTCACCCTAATCCGAGTTTATGTTTACAAACTTTTGTTCCCAAAGCTCTGGCCGAAAGGCCCTACAGGATGAGACCTCTGGAGCCACAGCACAGGACTCTGCCCGCCCTCCCGAAGGAAACTATTCCCATGACAGTTACACAAACCCTCCAGATTGGGAGGATCCTGCACGGATCCTGAACCCACCCAATTTTGTTGGCCTGTCGGGACAGAAATGTACAGTCTGACACATGCCAGACACCTACCTCTAGGCAGACACCCAGGTCAATGGCCCTGAGTCAGAAGATGGAAACTGACATGCCCCTAGGACCTCAACTGAATCCTAGTTAGGTTTGCAGGCAACTGTCCCCTGAGGTAGGTTCTGGAATACCTACATATGGTCGAACACTTGGTCCCTGAGCCACAAAACAGAACACCTGCTGTCCCCAGAAGGTAACCTGGCTCTTGGGAGGTGCACCCAACCCTCAGGTGAGGAGAATCCTGCATGGCTTCTGAGACAACGCCACATTCTAGGGTCTCTCTGGACACAAGCCAGCATTGTGACCCATCAGAATGAGGCTCCATGTCACCTCAGCCCCCTGGGCAATTTGCCCCAAAGCCACCTGATCTAATCGGCCTTGTTCCTGGGTTGGAAGACTAAGCGGAGCTGGGCTTTCCAGGCATCTATGCGGTGACTTCTGCTACGATGTCTTTCCCTATGGGGAACTGGGGTGCCACCAAAATGGACTCCCCCTGTCCCAGAGAAGGAAAGTTTGCTGTTTGGAGAAGCTCACAAGTCCCAGTCTGAGAAGACCCCATGGCCTCATGACCCACCCTCGGCCCTTCCTCGGCCACAATCGACAAAAACTCCAGCATAAGCGACCATCTGATACGTGCCCTGACTCAGGTGCTGGATATCTCGAGTCAGATGCTGCACATTGGAAATGTCATGTGCTCGACACTGTCGGAACCGGCACTTGTGCATTCAGAATTCCGTCCTCACCCTCTTCACCCGCCAACCCTCCAGATTATTCATTTGGGAGCCACAATGTAGATTCTGTCTGCCCTCCAGGGAAAAAAAAAAAAGTGCCCTAGGGGTCTGCCCAGAATCTGGTCTCGAGGATCAACCTGCAGGAACCTCGATTGCACCCCAGGGTCCTAGCCCTCTCTCTGCACTAATGCTCTGTCTGACACAGCCTGAGATCCGACCTCCCATCAGTCCCCCAGGGAGGCAGCCCCATATCCTGAAAGTGGGATGTGCCAAGGCCAGAAACTGTCAACTCTACCCAGCCTGGATATTCAGGCGTCTGTGCCCAGAGCATAGCTCAAATCCCAGCTTATGGGGGAACCTCAAGCATCAAAGAGCAGTCCTCCTTCCCCACGACGGGAAAAGCTTGCTGTGTGGATTGGGCTCTAACCCTCAGAGTGGGAGCCAGCTTCATGTCCCATGAGACCACGCCCACCCAGGAGGGCTGCCTGGCCTCAAACAGACATTGTGACCCTCAGTCTGAGCCTACTTTCCAATACACCGCATATCTGGCCTGTCATGCCCCTAGGCCCAAATCCTCCCCTTTGGTCGGGTTCTCCAGTCGCCTGGACCCAGAAGCCGACTCTAGAATCTCTGCTATGGCGGGACCCCTGAGACAGAAAACAGCATTCTTCCCTTCCCCTGGAAAGACACAGAACCCTTGGGAGCTGGATGATTTCTCACAGAAGCAGAATCTCCCATGGCCCCATGAGGCTACCTCTACATTCCATGGCCAACTGAGACACAGAACCGAGCCAGAAAATCTGTGCTCCCGCATCCCCATTAAACTTATTTCAGATCCTGCAGCACTGCACTCACGGTCCCCAGATCGTGCCTGCCATCATCTCGTCCCAAAACCTATCCTGAGTTTCAGTTGGCAGACTATTTTCCCCGATGCCCTGGCTGACAGTCCCTCCAGGATGGGCCCTCGGGAGTACCCACGCAGGACTCTGCCTCCCCACCTGAAGGAAAGACTGCCCATCACATTTGCACAAACACTCCAGATTTGGATTAACCTGCAATTCCCTGCAGCCCCCTCCTAATTCGTTGGCCGCCTTGGAAAAAAGGCGCATTCAGACACATGCCAGACAATTCCTTCCAGGGAGACACCCAGGTGAATGGCCCTGAGTCAGAAGATGGAACCTGACATACCCCTAGGACCTCAAAAGAACCCTAGCTGAAGTTTGCAGGCATCTGTCTTCAGAGGCAAACTCTGGAATACCTACATATGGTCCAACACTTGATTCCTGAGCCACAAAACGGAACAACTCCTGTCCCCAGAATTCAACCTGGCTTTTGGGAATTGTGTCCAACCCTCAGGGGAGGAGAATCCTGCATGGCGCCTGAGCACCCACCACATTTAAAGTCTCTCTGGACACAAGCCAGCATTGTGACCCATCAGAATGAGGCTTCCATTCACCTCAGCACCCTGGGCACTTTGCCGCTGTTCCACCAGATCGAAATGGTCTTGTTCCTGCACTGGAAGGGTAAGTGTAACTGGGAATTCCAGGTATCCCCGTGGTGACTTCTGCTATGACGTCTTTCCATACAGGGGACTCTGGGGCCATCAAAATGGACTCCCCCTGTCCCACAGAAGGAAAGCATGCTGTTTGGAGCAGCTCACAAGCCCAAGCTTGGGATGACCTCCATGGTCACATGAGGGCACCCCTCCATTCATCAGCCATCATGGACACAAATTCCAGCGTGAGAGAACATCTGAACTTCCCTAACTCAGGTGTTGGAGATCTCGATTCATTCGCTACACATTTTTAATGCATGTGCTCAGCACTAAACTGAACAGCCGCTTGTTCTTTCAGAATTCCGTCTTCACACTCGTGGCCCACAAACCCACTAGATTGTTCATTCTGGATCCACAATGCCATCTTCTGCCCGTCCTCCAGAAAGAAGAAGTGCCCTAGGGGTCTTCCCAGAATCCCCACGAGAGGATCAACCTGCAAGGACCTCGACGGCACCCCAAAGTCCTAGGCCGTCTGTGAAATAATGTTCTGTCTGAAACAGCCCCCCAGGTAGTAGGCTCTGTATCCTGCACGTGGGACGTGCCATGGATAGAGACTGTCATCTCTACCCAACCTGGTTATGCCCAGACCATAACTCCAATCCCAGCCTATGGGGGAACCTCAAGCATCAAAGACCACTCCTCCTTCCCCACGACAGTAAAACTTGATGTGGGGATGGGGCTCTAACCCTCAGAGTGGGAGCCAGCTGCATTGCCCATGATACCACGCCCACCCAGGAGGGCTGCCCTGGCCACAAACAGGCATTGTGACCATCAGCCTGAGTCCGCTTTCAATTTAATTAATTAATTTATTTTTTCAGCATAACACTATTCATTGTTTTTGCACAACACCCAGTGCTCCATGCAATACGTGTCCTCCCTATTACCCACCACCTGGTTCTCCCAACCTCCCACCCCTGCCCCTTCAAAACCCTCAAGTTGTTTTACAGAGTCCATAGTCTCTTATGGTTCACCTCCCCTTCCAATTTCCCTCAACTTCCTTCTCCTCTCCATCTCCCAATGTCTTCCATATAATTTGTTATGCTCCACAAATAAGTGAAACCGTATGATACTTGACTCTCTCTGCTTGACTGATTTCACTCAGCATAATCACTTCCAGTTCTGTCCTGAGTCTGCTTTCAAAACAGCACCCTCGCTAGCTGGACCAGGAGCCCGAATATCTGGCCTGACATGACCCTAGGCCCAAATCCTCACCCTCGGTCAGGCTCTCCAGGTGCCCGCACCTGGAACCGGAGTCTGGCATCTCTGCTATGGTGGTACCCATGAGATGAAAACAGAACTCTTCCCTTCCCCCTGAAAAACACCAAATCCTTGGGAGCCGGGCAGAATCCTCACAAAGGCAGAATCTCCCATGGCCCCATGAGGCTACTGTTTCATTCCATTGCCAACTGAGACACACTACCCAGACAAAAAGTCTGTGCTCCTGCCTCCGTGCTGCCCTCATTTCAGATCCTGCAGCACTGCACTCACTGTCCCTAGATTGGGCCTGCCATCACCTCGCCGAAAACCGTATCCCGAGTTAATGTTCACAGACTTTTGTCCCCGAAGCCCTGGCCGACAGGCCCTCCAGGATGGGGCCTCTGGAGGCATAGTGCAGGACTCTGAATGCCTCCTGAAGGAAACTCTGCACATGACATTTGCACAAACCCTCCAGATTGGGAGACATCTACAATGCCCCTGAGCCCACCCCAAATTCGTTGGCCACCTTGGAAAAAAGGAGCATTCAGACACAAGCTGGACCCCTACCTCCTGGCAGACACCCAGGTCCATGGCCCTGAGTCAGAAGGTGGAACCTGACATTCCCGAGGACCTCAGCTGAACCCTAGCTAAGCCTTGCAGGCATCCGCCTTCAGAGGCAAACTCTGGAATAACTACATATGGTCCTACACTTGATCACTTAGCCACAAAACAGAAAACCTCCTGTCCCCAGAAAGCAACCTGGATCTTTGGTACTGTGTCCAACCCTCAGGGCCAGAGAATCCTGCATGGCGCCTGAGCCCCTGCCATATTCTAAGGTCTCCCTGGACACAATCCAGCATTGTAACACCACAAGCAAAAGAACAGGAACTGGTCATGGCCAAGAAACCGAAGTGAAACCTGTATATGTTACATGCCAGGTGGAGGATTTAAGCAGCAGCCAGGATACTCACACCTATTGGGACTAACTTCCTCAGGCCACTTTGCTTAGTACCAGAAGAACAGACCCTCCATTGGGGACTAGAAGAAAGCCCTGCTCACATCCTCTCTCTTGACCACAGCATTCAGCATGCCTTAAATTTTGAGTGGGTTGAAAGTCTCCTTTCACAGGCACACCAGAGCCGACCAAGCTAAACCTCACCATATTCGGTCCAGATACCAAACTCTCTGAATGGCAGGCAATGAGTGCCTTTGCAGAGGACTGGCCCAGAAGAGAGTGGACAGCCACAACCCACACCAGTGGGCATGCCACATATACCATAGACTCCATCAAGGGTCAGCCATTGGCACTGCATGACATCTTCATCTTAAAGAAATTACTCTCAGGGTAGAAAACAGAAGGTGCTTTTCGAATACAGAGAAGAATACAGAGACCTGAACTAAGGCAAAGATGGAAGAATCAATTAATGCCTAGGCAAAAGAACAGGAACTGGTCATGGCCAAGAAATCAAAGTGAAACCTGTACATGGCACATGCCAGGTAGAGGATTTCAGCAGCAGCCAGGATACTTATTCTGGATCAGAAAAACCTAGAATGAATCAGGGATCCTCGGAATCAGGGAGTCTCAGACCACAGAGATAAATGTGATAGAAAAAAATAAATAAAATGAAGAGACCCTTATGAAAAGATTTGGTAGCAGGCTGGATGCAAATTTCAGGAAGTTGGCAGAACCAGAGGATCCAATGATGTACCTGGAATACAAGTACTGGGAAAAAAATAAGTGATGCAAAGGAGAGAAGGAAGCATGATGGAACATGACAATGGGCTTAGGGAAATCCTTGACTGCAATGAGTGTCTATGGGTGCTTATTGTAGGAGACCAAGAAAGAGAGAAAATAGTGGGCCCAACATTGCTTTGAGAAATCAGAACTGCAAACATCCCTCATCTGGGGGCAGAAACAGAGATCCAGATTCCGATGCATAGAGGACTCCCAGTACCATCCACAGAAGCAGAACAACACAAGACATAGTGTCATTCACCCTTTCAAAGGTAGCAATGGAGGAATTCCCTTCGCACAAAATGCTTGGGAGAAGAGTGTTTCTAAAGCCATGTGCCTTACTTTAAGGCGACCAGCTATGCCAGCTCTAGCAGCACGTTGTCTATAGCAAGCCACACCAGCCCATGCCAAACCCCATCCTCTGTTTTTCTAAACAATAACAGAACAGGAGTTCTTGTCTAGAACAATGAGGTGTTAAGAAGACAAATATTGTGTCCAGGGGTGTCTCCATCAGTTCAGAAGCAGACTTCTGCTCTGCTCCTTATCCCAGGCTCATTGGAATGGCTCCCACCTCAGGTTCCCAACTCAAAGGCAAGTCTGCTTCTCCCTCTACAGTTTCCTCACTGATTGTGTTCTCACTGTCTATCTCTGTCCCATACATGCAAGCACATCGTTGAAAAACAACAACAGCAACAACAAGAAACAGTAGATAATTATAGACTGGGGCCAGAGGATGCTTTATTCAATTTGGACCTATGCCCCTATGGAACACAGCCAGGTCCGGAGCACCTCACACCATCGTAAAATGCCAGACCTTGGCTCTGAGCTCCCTTGTTTGTTCTCCTCTTCTTTGTCTTCCTGCATCTCCCCACCAGCACTGAGCATCCGCTCTCTGTCTGGCTGCTATGGCCCCTTGTTCTCCCATTGTTCCTCCTCCCCTGTCTCCTTTAGAACATGCCCATCATCCGCAACAGGCACTGTTTGTTTATCCCATGAAAACCATTGTGGAATGAAAATGGGAGGCTTAAGGCAGCCTTATGCTGCAACATCTCCACTTAGTTCCACAGAAGGAAGCTGCAACACCCTGCGGGAATGCTCAGGGATCTTAGGCTGTTGAATCCTCTTCAAGGCATCCTTTTGTAACTACATGTTATCTTCCTGAAACTGGCACAGAAGCCTTTCCAATGGCTTCACATGCGCAATCGGTCTCCTCCACCAGGCTCCGTGCTTGCACCTGTCGGCTCCAAACCGATGTGTCCTAAGGATCTAGGGTGTAGGGTCTGCCTTTGGTGCTTGGTCAGCTTGGAAGATGGGGAGGCCTTCTTGGTACAGTTACTGAAGATGCTAGAGGAACTCGGTTCCTCGCTGTTGAAGACTACAGGCATGTCTTTGGCATGGTTGCGGGTGTTCACTGGGAGCGTTCCTCAGGTGGCCCTTGTCCTGGTCACAAGGGTCCTGATTGGGTCAGAATACCATGCACATGTGCGGAGTGTGGAGTTCCTGGACTGAGGCTTGGTTGTAGTCCTGACCATTTCTTGACCTTTCAGGGGTTAGATGGAATTGTTGATCCTTGCCTGTCTCAGGAGTGCAGAGGGGTGGTGGTGACAGTCCCAGCCAAAGACTATAAATTCGGCCATGGAGAAGGTGACAACGACTCACCAGGTGTTCATATTTCCACTGCAACGTCTAGAGATTTCAATCAACAGGGTGGCCTCTTGGGTATCAGGAGATCTCTGGGAGGTTTGACCACCGGGTGCAGACATCCTGGAAACGGGCTCAGGCTGAGGGTCACAATGCCTGTTTGTGGCCAGGGAAGCCCTACTGGGTGGGCGTGGTCTCATGGGCCATGCAGCTTGCTCCCACTCTGAGGTAAGACCCCCATCCCCACAGCAAGCTTTTCCTGTCGTGGGCAAAGAGGAGTGCTCTTTGATGCTTGATGTTCCTCCAGAGGCTGGGATTTGGCTATGGTCAGGGCACAGATGCCTGAATAACCAGGCTGGGTAGGGATGACAGTCTCTGGCCTTGGCACATCCCACTTTCAGGATATTGTGCTGCCTCCCTGGGGGGCTGATGGGAGGTCGGGGCTCAGGCTGTCAGACAGAGCATTAGTGCACATTGGCATGCCATCGAGGTCCGTGAAGTTTGATCCTCACATGGGGATTCTGGGGAGACTCCTAGGGCCCTTCTTATTTCTAGAGGGCAGGCATTGTGGCTCCTGAATGAACTATCTGGAGGGATGGCGGGCAAGAAGGTTGAGGACGGAATTCTGAACACACAAGTGATGGTTCCATTCAGTGCTCAGCACGTGGCATTTCCAATATGCAGCACCTGACTCGAGATCTCCAGCACCTGAGTCAGGGCACATGTCAGATGAACCCTCACGCTGGAGTTTGTGTCATGATGTCAGATGAGTGTAGTGGTGGCCTCATGAGGCCATGGAGGTCCTCCCAGAGTGGGAATTGTGTGCTGCTCGGAACAGCAAGCTTTAGTTCTAGGGAACTGGGGGAGTCTTTTTGCATGGCACCAGCGTCCCCGATATGAAAGGATGTCGTAGCAGAAATCACCGCCTGGATGCCTGGAAAGCCCAGCTCTGCTTACACTTCCAGCCCAGGAACAAGGCCATTTTGATCTGGTAGCTCTGGGTTAAAGTGCCCAGGGGCCTTGAGGTGACAGGGAGCCTCATTCTGATGGATTCCAAGGCTGGCTTGTGTCCAGGGAGACTTTAGAATGTGTCGGGGGCTCAGGCGCCATGCAGGATTCTCTTCCCCTGAGAGTTGGACACAGTTCCCAAGAGCCAGGTTGCCTTCTGGGGATAAGATGTGCTATGTTTTTTGACTCAGGGATCAAGTGATCGACCTAATGTAGGTATTCCAGAGTTTGCCTCTGGAGACAGATGCCTGCACCTAAGCTGGGGTTCCGTTGAGGTCCTAGGGGTAGGTCAGGTTCCATCATCTGACTCAGGGACATTGACCTGGTTGTCTGCCTGGAGATAGGTTTCTGGCCTGTTTCCGAATGGGCATTTTTTCCAAGGCGGCCAACGAATTTGGAGTTGTCTCAAGGGCATTGTCATTGTCTCCCAATCTGGGGTGTTTGGGCAAATATGACAGGCAGAACTTCCTTCGGGTGGGCAGGCAGATTGCTGCACTGTTTCTCCTGAGGCCCCATCTTGGACGGCCTGTCGGCCAGAGCTTTGGGGACAAAAGTCTGTAAACACAAACTCTGGATACAGTTAGGGGTGAGGTGATGGCTGGCCTAATCTGCAGACAATGAGGGCAGTTCCATGCCATCTTAAATGAGGGCAATGGGGAGGCGGGAGCACAGGCTTCTCTGTCTGGGTTGTATGTCTCGTTTGGACAGAGAATGTAGTGTTAGCCTCATGGAGACATGGGAGATTTTGCCTCTGTGATGATTTTGCCCTTCTCCGAAGGGTTTGGTGTCTTTCGGGGGGAAGGGAAGAGTGATCTTTTCTGTCACACAGGTCCCGCCATAGCAGGGATTCCAGTGACATCTTCTGGGTCCTGACTTCTGGAGAACTCGACAGAGGGTGAGGACGGGCCTGGGGCATGTCACGCCGGATAGGGGGGCTCCTGGTCCACCTAGCCAGGGGGTGGTTTGAAAGAGGGCTCAGGCTGAGAGTCACTATGCCTGTTTGTGGCCAGGGCAGCCCTCCTGGGTGGGCATGGACTCATGGGCCTTGTACCTGGCTCCCACTATGAGGGTTAGAGACCCATCCCCACAGCAAGCTTTTCCCGTCATGGGGAAGGAGGAATGATCTTTGATGCTTGATGTTCCCCCATAGGCCAGGATTTGAGCTATGGTCTGAGCCAGAGACACCTGAATACACAGGTTGGGTACAGAGGGTACTCTGTCCATGGCCGTTCCCACCTGCAGGGGATGGACTCTACTACCTGTGGGGCAGACTAGAGGTCGGGGCTCAGGCAGTGGCAGACAGAGCATTAGTGCACAGGGCGGCTGAGGATATTGGGGTGCCGTCGAGGGCCATGCAGGTTGATCCTCACGTGGGGATTCTTGGCAGACCCAAAGGGCCCTTCTTCTTTCTGGGAGGCAGGTTAAAGTCTGCATTGTGGCTCCAGAATTCCCAATCTGGGCGCCTTGTGGGCCAGGAGGTTGATGACGGAAATCTGAGCACACAAGGGCCAGTTCAGTTCAGTGCCGAGCGCAGGGCAGTTCCAATATGCAGCATCTGAATCGAGATCTCCATCACCCAAGTCAGGGCAAGTGTCAGATGGTCGCTCACACTGGTGTTTGTGTCCTTGATGGCTGACGAATGGAGGGGTGGCTTCAAGAGACTATGGAGGTTTTCCCAGGCTGGGGCTTGTGAACACTGCGAACAGCAAGCTTTCCTTCTGCGGGACAGTGGGAGTCTATTTTGATGGCTCCAGTGTCCCCCAAATGGAAAGACTTGTTGGCAGAGCTCACTGCATGGAGATATGGAAAGATGAGCTTACACTTGCAGCCCAGGAGCAAGGCAATTTCGATCTGGAGGCTCTGCGGTGAAGTGCGCAGTATGCTGAGTTGAGAGGGAACCTCATGCTGATGGGTCACAAAACTCTCTTGTGTCCAGGGAGACCTTAGAATGTGGAGGGGCTTCAGGCGCCATGGAGGATTCTACTCTGCTGAGGTTTGGACCCAGCTCTCAAGAACCAGGTTGCCTTCTGTGGACAGGAGGTGTTCTATTTTGTGGTTCAGGGACCAAGCACTGTACCATATGTATGTATTCCAGAACTTGCCTCTGTGGATAGATGCCTGCAAACCTAAGATAGGGTTCTGTTGAAGTCCTAGGGTCATGTCAGGTTCCATTTCTGACTCAGGGCCATTGACCTGTGTGTCTGCATACATTTAGGTGTCTGGCATGTGTCAGACTGCATTTTCATCTGGAGTGTCCAATGAAATTGGTGTGGGCTCAGGGGCCTTGCAGGTGTCTCCCAATCTGGAGGTTTTGTGCAATAGTGGAGCACTGAGATTCCTTTGGGCCGGCAGGCAGAGTCCTGTGCTGTGGCTCCAGAGACCCCATCCTGGACAGCCTGTCGGCAAGGACTTTGGGATCAAAAGACTGGGAACACATAATGGGTTTAGGTTTAGGTCGAGGTGAGGGCAGGTCCGCTCTGCATACCATAAGTTCAGTGCCTAGGGATCTGAAATTAGGGCGATGGGGAGGTGGGAATGCATGCTCCTCTGTCTAGGTTGTGTGTCTCCCTTGGACCTGGAATGATGTTGTTGCCATGAGAGATTCTGCCTCTCTTGGGATTCTGCCCAGCTCCCAAGGGTTTGGTGTCTTTCAGGGGGAAGGGAAGAGTGATGTGTTCTGTCTCAGGGATTGGGCCATAGCAGGGATTCCAGAGTCGGCTTCTGAGTACGGACGCCTGGAGCACCCGACTGCGGGTGAGGATTTGGGCAATGGGCAATGTGTGGACCGATATGTGGTCTACTAATCCAGCTAGTGAGGGGGCTTGTTTTCATGCGGGGTCAGTCTGAGGGTCACAATGACTGTTTTTGCCCAGGGCGGCCATCCCTTGTGGGCCTGGTCTAAAAGGCCATGCAGCTGGCTCCCACTCTGAGGGTTTGACCCCCGTCCCCACAGCAAGTTTTTCCTGCCATGAGGATCGTGTAGTGCTCTTTTGTGCTTGAGGTTTTCTTATTGCCCGGATTTGAGCTAAGGTCTGGACACAGATGCCTGAATACCCAGGTTGGGTAGATATGAAAGCCTCGGGCCATATCTGGTCCCACCTGCAGGATATGGAGCATGTTACCTGGGGGCTGATAGGAATTCGGGGTCAGGCTGTGTCAGACAGAGCATTAGTGCTCAGGGAGGAATAGCATATTAGTGTGCCGCCAAGGGTCGTGCAGGTTGACCTCACGTGGGATTCTGTGCAAACCCATAGGTTCATTCTATCTCGATGGCTGGCAGAAGGCTGTGCTATGGCTCCAGAATTCCCAATCTGGAGTGCTTGCGGGCCAGAAGGGAGAGTACAGAAGCAAGAATTCACAAGCGTCGGTTCAGTTCACTGCCAATCGCATGGCAGTTCCAGTGTTCAGCATATGATACGAGATCAGCAGCAGCTTAGTCTGGGAGAGTGTAAGATGGTAGTTCACACTAGAATTTTTGTCCATCATGACTGAAGAATTGAGGGGTGACCACAGGAGGCCATGGAGGTTTTCCGAGGCTGGAGCTTTTGAGCTGCTCCAAACAGCAACCTTTCCTTCTCCAGGATAGGTGGAGTCCGTTCTAATGGCTCAAGGCTCCCCCATATGGAAAGACTTGGTAGCAGAGCTCACCACATAGATGCCTGGAAAGCCCAACTCAGCTTACCATTGCAGCCTAGGAACAAGGCAGTTTCGACCTGGTGGCTCTGGGGCGATGAACCCTGGGGGCTGAGTTGTCAGGGAGCCTCATGCTGATGGGTCACAATGTTGGCTTGTGTCCAGTGGGACCTTACAATGTGTCGGAGTCTCAGGGGCCATGCAGGATTCTCCCCACCTGAGGGTTGTACCCAGGTCCTGAGAGCCAGGTTGACTTCTGGGGACAGGAAGTATTCTGTTATGTATACAGCAACCAAACATTGGAACTTATGAAGTGATTTCAGAACTCGCCTCTGGGGACAAAGCCTGCAATCTTAAGCTAGGGTTGCATTGATGTCCTAAGTGAATGTCAGGTTCCACCTTCTGACCCTGGGCCATTGACCTGGGTGTCTGCCTGGTGGTAGGTGTCTTGCATGTGTCAGAATCCCTTTTTTTTTTCCAGAGTGGACTACGAAATTGTGGTGGGCTCAGGGGCCTTGCAATTTTCTCCCAATCTGGAGGGTTTGTGCAACTGTGACGAGCACAATTTCCTTCGGAATGGCAGGCAGGGTCCTGCACTTTGGCTCCAGAGGCCCCGTCCTGGAGGGCCTGTCAGCCAGGGCTTTGGGGACAAAATTCTGCAAACACAAACTAAGGTTAGTGTGAGGGTCGAGGTGATGGCATGCCTGAACTGCCGACCATGACGGCAGTGCCCTAGGATCTGAAATTATTTGGATGGGGAGGAAGGAGTGCAGGCTTTATGTCTGGGTGTGTGTCTCAGATGGCCACGGAAATGAGGGGTGACTTCATGGGGACATGGGACATTATGTCTCTGTCGGGATTCTGCCCAGTTCACAAGGGTTTGGTGTCTTTCAGGGGGAAGAGAAGAGACCTATTTTGGTGTCAGGGATCAGGCCATATCAGGGATCCCAGAGTCGGCTTATAGGTTTGTGCTTCTGGAGAATGAGACCGAGGGTGAGGATTTGTGTGTAGGGGCATGGCAGGCCCGCTATGCGGGCTCTTGGTCCAGCTAGAGAGGGGGCTTGTTTGAAACTGGGCTCAGGCTGAGGATCAAAATGCCTCTTTGTGGCCAGGGCCACCCAAATATGTGGGCGTGGTCTCATGGGCCATGCAGATGGCTCCCATACTGAGGGTTTGACCCCATTCCCACAGCAAGATTTTCCTGCTGTGGGGAAGGTGGATTGTTCTTTTGTGCTTGAGATTCCCCCATAGGCTGGGATTTGGGTCATGGTCTCTGCACAGATGTCTGAATACCGAGGTTGGGTAGAGATGACAGTCTCACGCCTTGACACGTCCCACCTGCAGGATATGTGGCCCACTACCTGGGGGGCTGATGGGAGTTCAGGGCTCAGGCTGTGTCAGCCAGAGCCTTAGTGCACAGGGTGGCCTAGGATATTGGGGTGCCGTCGAGGGCTGTGCATTTGGATCATCTCATGTGGATTCAGGACAAACCATAGGCCCTTCTTCTTTCTGGAGGGCATGCAGAAGGCTGCATTGTCTCTCCAGAATTCCCAATCTGGTGGGCCTCCTGGCCATGAAGTTGAGGATGGAAATCTGAAAGCACAAGCGCTGGTTCAGTTCAGTGCCAAATGTATGGTAATCCAATGTTCAGTGTCTGACTCGAGATCTCTAGCACTAAATTCAGGGCGAGTGTCAGATGGTCGCTCATGCTGGAGGTTGTGTCCATGATGGCCGACGAATGGAGGGCAGGCCTCAACATTCCAGAGAGGTTTTCCCAGGCTGGTGTTTGTGAACTGCTCCGAACAGCAAGATTTCCTTCTGCGGGACAGGGGGTGTCTGTTTCAATGGATTCAGGTCCCCCATATGGAAAGACTTGTTAGCAGAGTTGACTGCATGGATGCCTGGAAATCCCAGCTCAGCTTACACTTGCAGCCCAGGAACAAGGCAGTTTCGATCTGGTGGCTCTGGGGCGAATTGCCCAGGGAGATGTGTTGATAGGGAGCCTCATGCTGATGGGTCATCATGCTGACTGGTGTCCAGGGAGACCTTAGAATGTGGTGGGAGCTCAGGCGCCATGTAGGATTCTCTCCCCTGAGGGTTGGACACACCTCCCAAGGGCCAGGTTGTCATCTGGGGACCGGAGGTGTTCTGTTTTTTGGATCAGGGTCCTAGCATTGGAACATATGTAGGTACTAATGTAGGGGCCTGGTTAGCCGGAGGAACTTACTTGTAAACCCCGGATACAGGGGCGGGCCTGGCCAGATTGCCTTATCCAATCAGTGGGGCGTGCATATATTAAGTGTGGTGAGTTGAAATCTCATAGGTCACCTGTGTGTGGGCCGGGCTCAACCACCTCTATAAATGTTAGTCTGTGAGGCTGGCAGGGGGGGCGGGGTACGAGCAGTTAGAATAGCCGTTAGAGCATTAGGAAGAGTTAGAATAGCCTGTAGAGATGTAGGAGGAGTTAGAATAGCCGTTAGAGTAGTAGAAGGAGTTAGAGTAGCCATTAGAGTATCCATTTGAGCCGTTAGGTAGTCATAGGAGTGATAGCGATGGGATCGTCAGGAGCGTCGTAGCTTCAGGATCATCAGGAGCATCGGGAGTAGCATTGCTGGGAGTGACACCACCACCAGCAGCCTCGCCTCCCTGAGCAGTAACGCCGCCCGCAATTCGCCTCGCTGCAGCCTCGCCAAGACCCGCCTCGTTGTCCTGAGCTGCAGCCTCACCAGAGTGGCGTCATTCCGGTGAGCAGCATCGTCGGCTTGTGACCTCGTTGGAAAGTGGCCTGGTCTGGAGCAGCCTCTTCATCATCAGTTGTGGCCTTCGTCCAGCGTGTGGCCTTGTTCAGAGCGGCCTTGTCTGGGGAGCGGCCTTGTCAGAGTGGCGTCATGGGGAGCAGAGTCTGTGTTGTCAGGGTTGTCGTCCTCGTCATCCTTGCCTCTTTGTCATAGGGAGCGGCGTCCTCCTCCTCGTCGCCTCTACGTAAGAAATGGTCGGTTTGATTTTCGATGCTTGGCATGAAATAATGCTTTGCTTGATTTTCAGTCTGTGTCATTCTGGTTCCTTTGATCACGGACCCTACCACTGGGGGCTCTCCTGGGATGAAACAACTAGAACTGAGCCACCATCTGAACTTATGTGAAAAGGTGTTGAGATCTTGATGAACCACCAGGATATGGCACACTGGGGAGAAGCTGGATGCAGCTATTCTCCCCAGAGCTGGAGTAGATGCGGGGATGCCCCATTCCTCTGTTGGTAGATTGACATTCGGTTTGAGTCCAGTCCCCCTTGGTCGTTGGGGGGATTCGAGTCCCCTTAGATGGTCAGGGGATTTGAGTCCCCCTAGACAGTCACCAGGGGTTTGATTCCTCTAGGCAGTCAGGAGGTTTGCATCCCCTAGGTGGTCTTTGGGTGTTCACATCCTCCAAGGCAGTCATCGGGGTTTCAAGTCCCTCTAGGCAGTCAGGGGTTTTGATTCCCCCTAGAAAATACCCACCGGTGGCAGGACTGCTGGGCCTGCAGTTGTCTTTGTCTTGTCTTTTGGTTGTCTGCTGTGTTTTTTGTTGTGTTTGGGGGAATGGGATAGGCAGAGAGTAAGTGGACTCTGACTTTTGTCTCTCTGTTCCTCATAATAAATGTGGGGTTTCTTCCTCACTCATTTCCTGTGTTAAGGGCTATAACTGGAGCCAACTGGGTTTAGTCTAACTTGGGACAGAGACTTTAAGGAATATTCCCAAGCAGTTGCTGAAACTCCCTTTGTTTCAGGGAATTCCTTGCCTTCTCTGGCCCGACGTGGACTGCCTAGTCATTCTGCCTCGCTGGCGGGAAAGCATGGCGTCTGAAGTGGAATGGGCCCAGGTAGAACATGAAATCTGTTAGCAAAGAGATGACTGAACTGGTGGTTAATTGTCTGTCTCAGAGTTTTAATGGGTAATTGTGAAAGTAGCTTTCAGAGTCTTTGGTAACCTTAAGCTTTGAAGGTTTGCTTGGATGACAAATGGGATGAAGTGCTAGGTTTGCTGGTTGCTGGAACTAGGTTTCTGCTTTTGAAATCTGTTGGTAAACATGTTTTGTGCTCAACTGCTATTGCAACAGTTCACAATTGGTTAATATTTAGTCTTCACTAGAGATTGAGATGTTTCTAAGAAAATGTAAATGGTTTTCTTTGCCCACCCAGAATTGCAAATGAGATCTCTTTGACTCATAAGTCTTTTCCCTGATATGCAAAGTTACTCAGGAAGTGCTACTAAATCTATGATACACCTGGGTTACATTTGGGTAAATGCTGTAACTACTCCAGAGGTTCTATACATTTTCAAAAATTTTAATGTTTTGATAAGGGTCATAATTTGATATTTATCCACATCTATTCTGTGTTTTTTGTCACTCGTTAGGCCACAGAATGGAGGCGTGGCCTCATGGGCCCACAGGAGATTCTGTCTCTGGGGGGATATTGAACGGCTCCCAAGGTTTTTGTTTCTTTCTGGATGAAGGGAGAGAGAGGTTTTCCGTCTCAGGGGTCCCTACACAGCAGGGATTCCAGAGTCATTTTCTGGGTCCCTGCATCTGGAGAACCCAGTCCAGGGTGAGCATTGGCCTTAGGGGCCTGGCAGGCTAGATATGTGGGCTCCTGGTCCAGCTAGCTAGGGGCCTAGTTTGAAAGCAGGCTCAGGCTGATGGTCACAATGCCTGTTTGTGCCCAGGGCAGCACTCGTGGGTGGGCGTGGTCTCATGGGCCATGAAGCTGGCTCCCACACTGAGGTTTGGACCCCCATCCCCACAGCAAGCTTTTCTGGCCATGGGGAAGGAGGAGTGCTTTTACTACTTGAGGTTCCCCCATATGCGAGATTTGAGTTATGGTCTATGCACAGATGTCTGAACACCCAGATTGGGTAGAGATCAGAGCCTCAGGCCCTGGCCAGTCCCACCTGCAGGAGATGGTGCCCGCTCCTTCGGGGGCTGACTGGAGGTCAGGGCTCAGGCTGTGTCACACAAGCATGAGTGCACAATGTGGTCTGGTTATTAGGGTTCCATCTATGGCCGTGCAGGTTGATCCTCTCATGGGGATTCTTGGCATCTCATAGGGCCCTTCTTCTTTCTGGAGGACAGGAAGAAGGCTGCGTTGTGGCTCCAGAATTCCCAATCTGGAGGGCTTTCGGGCCAGGAGGGTGAGGACGGAAGTCTGAACGCCCATGTACCAGTTCAGTACAGTGCCGAGCACATGGCAGTACCTATTTACAGCATCTGACTCCAGATCTCCTGCACCTGAGTAAGGGTGAGTGTCGGATGGTTGTTCATACGGGAGTGTGTCCATGATGCCTGATTAAGGGAGGGGTGACCTCATGAGACCATGGAGGTTTTCCCAGGCTGGGGCTTTTGAGCTGCTCCAAACAGCAAGCTTTCCCTCTGTGGTACAGGGGGGCTCCGTTTTGGTGGCTGCAGATTCCCCCATATGGAAAGACATGGTAGCAGAGCTCACCAAATAGATTCTGGAAATCCCAGCTCAGCTTACCATTTTAGCCCAGGAACAAGTCATTTTGGATCTGGTGACTCTAGGGAAATTGGCCAGGGGACTGAGTTGACTGGGAGCCTCATGCTGATGGGTCAAAATCCTGCCTTGTGACCAGGAAGGGTTTAGAATGTGGTGGGTGCTCAGACCCATGCAGGATTCTCCTCCCCTGAGGGTTGGTCACAGCTCCCAAGAGCCAGGTAGCCTTCTGGGGACAGGAGGTGTTCTGTTTTGTGCTCAGGCATCAAGTGTTAGACCAAATGTAGGTAATCCATAAACTTCTTCTGGAACAGATGCCTGCAAACCTAAGGTAGGTTTCCACTGAGGTCCTGGGGGCATGTCAGATTCCATCTTCCAACTCAGGGCCATTGACCTGTGTGTCTGCCTGGAGGTAGGTGTCTGGCATGTGTCAGACTGTGCTTCTATGCCCCGAGCGGCCATAGAAATTGAGTGGACTCAGTGTCTTGGGATCTGAAATTAGGGCAACAGGGAGTGGGAGCACAGCCTTTTCTGTCTAGGTTTTGTGTCTCAGTTTGCATGGCATGATGGGTGGCCTCATTGTTGCATGGGATATTCTGCCTCAGTGGGGATTTTGCACTGCTTCCAAGGTTTTGGTGTCTTTCTGGATGAAGGGAAGAGAGCCGTTTTCCTTCTATGTCCCGCCATAACATGGATTTGAGTCAGCTTCTGTGTAGGGGTGCCTGGAGACCCCGAACGAGGGTGAAGATTTGAGCCTAGGGGCATTGGAAGACCAATGCGGGCTCCTGGTCCAGCTACCAGGGGGGCTTCATGGAAATCAGGCTCAGACTGATGGTCACAATGCCTGTTTTTTTTTGCCCACGGTGGACATCCTTGGTGGGCTTGTTCTCAAGGGCCATGCAGCTGTCTCCCACTCTGAGGGTTTGACCCCCATCTCCACATAAAACATTTCTGGCCATGGGGAAGGGGTGCTCTTTTGTGCTTGAGTGTCCCCAATAGGTCGTGATTTGAGCTATGGTCGAGCATAGATGCCTGAACACCCAGGTTGGGTAGAGATCAGAGCCTGTGGCCATGGCTGGTCCAACGTGCAGGTGATGGCTCCCACTACCTGGGGGTCTGACAGCAGGTCGGGGCTCAGGCTGTGTCACACAGGCATTAGTGCACAGTGCAGCCTGGATATTGTGGTTCCGACTAAAGCCATGCAGTTTGATCCTCACATGGGGATTCTCAGCAACTCATAGGGCCCTTCTTCTTTCTGGAGGGCAGGAAGAAGGCTGCATTGTGGCTCCAGAATTCCTAATCTGGTGGGCTTCGGGCCAGACGGGTGAGAATGGAAATCTGAATGCAGAAGCGCCAGTTCAGTTCAGTGCTGAGCACATGGCAGTTCCAATGTAGAACGTGTAACTCGAGATCTCCAGCACCTGAGTCAGGATGAGTGTCGGATCGTCGCTCATGCTGGAGTTTGCGTCCATGATGGCAGATGAATGGAGGGGTGGCCTCATGAAGCCATGGAGATTTTCACAGGCTGGGGCTTTTGAGCTTCTCCAAACAGCAAGCATACCTTCTGCAGTACAGGTTGGATCCGTTTTGGTGGCTGCATAGTCCCCCATATGGAAAGACATGGTAGCAGAGATCACCAAATAGATTCTGGAAATCCCAGCTCAGCTTAACATTTTAGCCCAGGAACAAGGCAGTTTTGATCTGGTGTCTCTGCGGCAAGTGCCCAGGGGGCTGAGCTGACAGGAAGCTTCATGTTGATGTGTCAATATCCTGGCTTGTGACCAGGGAGAGTTTAGAATGTGGCGGGGGCTTAGGCACCATGCAGGATTCTCCTCCCCTGAGGGTTGCATGCAGTTCCCAAGAGCCAAGATGCCTTCTGGGGACAGGAGGTGTTCTGTTTTGTGGCTCTGGGATCCAGTGTTAGACCATATGTAGGTATTCCAGAGTTTGCCTCTGGACATAGATGCCTGCAAACCTAAGCTAGAGTTCCATTGAGGTACTAGGGGTATGTGAGGTTCCATCTTCTGACTCAGGGCCATTGACCTGGGTGTCTGCCTGGAGGTTGGTGTCTGGCCTCTGTCCAAATGCGCCTTTTTTCGGCAGAAAACAAAAAAAGGAGGCCAACGAATTTGGGTTGGGCTCAGGGGCATTGCAGGTGTCTCCCAATCTGGAGGGTTTGTGCAAATGTGACGGGCAGAGTTTCCTTCTGGTGGGCAGGCAGAGTCCTGAGCTGTGGCTCCAGAGGCCTCATCCTGGAGGGCCTGTCGGCCAAGGCTTTGGGTATATAAATCTGTAAACACAACCTAGGGATAGGGTTAGGGGTGAGGTGATGGCTGGCCTGATCTGCAGACCATGACGGCAGTGCTACGCCATCCTAAATGAGAGTGGCGGGAGGCGGAAACTGAGGCTTCTCTGTCTGGGTTGTGTCTCGGTAGGCCACAGAATGTAGCGTTAGCCTCATGGAGACATGGCATATTCTGCCTCTGTGAGGATTCTGCCTATCTCCAAAGGGTTTGATGTCTTTCAGGTGGAAGGGAAGAGTGATCTTTTCTGTCACACAGGTCCCGCCATTTCAGGGATTCCAGTGTCGTCTTCTGGGTCCTGGCTTCTGGAGAACCCGACAGAGTGTGAGGGCTGGGTCTTGAGGCATGTCATACCCAATAGGGGGGCTCCTGGTCCACCTAGCCAGGGGGTGGTTTGAAAACGCACTCAGGCTGAGAGTCACAATGCCTGTTTGTGGCCAGGGCAGCCCTCCTGGGTGGACATGGACTCATGAACCTACAGCTGCCTCCCACTGTGAGGGTTATAGACCCATCCCCACAGCAAGCTTTTCCTGTCGTGGGGAAGGAGGAGTGCTCTCTAATTCTCGAGGTTTCCCCATAGGCCAGGATTTGAGCTATGGTCTGGGCACAGACGCCTGAATATAGGTTGGGCACAGAAGACAGTCTCTGGCCATGGTCGCTCCCACCTGCAGGAGATGGACTCTGCTACCTCTGGGCTGACTATAGGTTGATGCTCAGGCAGTAGCAGACAGATTTAGTGCACAGGATGGCGGAGGATATTGGGGTGCTTTCGAGGGCCATGCAGTTTGATCCTCACATGGGGATTCTGGGCAGACCCAAAGGGCCCTTCTCCTTTCTGGGAGCCAGGTCGAAATCTGCGTTTTGGTTCCAGAATTCCCAATCTGGGGGGCTTGTGGGCTATGAGGTTAATGATGGAAATCTGAGCAAACAAGGGCCTTTTCAGTTCATTGCCGAGTGCATGGCATTTCCAATACACAGCGTCTGAATCGAGATCTCCAGCACCCAAGTCAGGGCAAGTGTCAGAATATCGCTTACTCTGGGGTTTGTGTCCATCATGGCCGACGAATGGAGGGGTGGCTTCAAGAGACCGTGGAGGTTTCCCTAGTTTGGGGCTTGTGAACACTGCGAACAGCAAGCTTTCTTTCTGCAGGACAGTGGTAGTACATTTTTATGGCTCCAGTGTCTCCCAAATGGAAAGACTTGTTGGCAGAGCTCACCACATGGTTATATAGAAAGCTGAGTTCAGCTTACACTTGCAGCCCAGGAACAAGGCAGTTTCGATCTAATGGCTCTCGTGTGAAGTATGCAGGACGCTGAGTTGATAGCGAGCCCATGCTGATGGGTCACAAAGCTCTCTTGTGTCCAGGGAGACTGTATAATGTGGAGGGCTTCAGTGCCATGCAGGATTCTACTCCGCTGAGGTTTGGACCCAGCTCATAAGAACCAGGTTGCCTTCTGGGGACAGGAGGTGTTCAATTTTGTGGCTCAGGTACCAAGCACTGTACCATATGTATGTATTCCAGAACTTGCCTCTGTGGATAGATGCCTGCAAACCTAAGCTAGGGTTCTGTTGAAGTCCTAGGGTCATGTCAGGTTCCATTTCTGACTCAGGGTCATTGACCTCGGTGTCTGCCTACATGTAGGTATCTGGCATGTCTCAGACTACACATTTTCATCCGGAGTGTCCAACAAAATTGGTGTGGGCTCAGGGGCCTTGCAGGTTTCTCCCAATCTGGAGGGTTTGTGCAAATGTGTCAGGCAGAGTTTCCTTTGGGCCAGCAGGCAGAGTCCTGTGCTGTGGCTCCAGAGGCCCCATCCTGGAGGGCCTGTCCTCCAGAGCTTTGGGAACAAAACACTGGGAACACAAACTCGGTTTAGGTTTAGGGGCGAGGTGATGGCAGGCCTGCTCTGCAGACCATGGAGTCAGTGCCTCGGTATCTGAAATTAGGGCGACTGAGACGTGGGAATGCACGCTTTTCTGTCTGGGTTGTGTGTCTCCCTTGGACACGGAATGGGGAGGTGGCCTAATGGGGCCATGGGAGATTCTGCATCTCTTGAGATTCTGCCCAGCTCCCAAGGTTTTGGTGTCTTCTGGGGGAAGGGAAGAGTGATGTGTTCTGTCTCAGGGATTGGGCCATAGCAGGGATTCCAGAGTTGGCTTCTGAGTCACGATGCCTGGAGCACGCGACTGTGGGTGAAGATTTAGGTAAAGGGCACGGCAGGTCTGACATGTGGTCTCCTAATCCAGCTAGCGAGGGGGCTTGTTTTCATGCGGGGTCAGTCTGAGGATCACTATGCCTGTTTTTGCCCAGGGCGGCCATCCTGTGTGGGCCTGGTCTAAAGGGCTATGCAGCTGGCTCCCACTCTGAGGGTTTGACCCCATCCCCACAGCAAGCTTTTTCTGACGTGAGGATCGTGTAGTGCTCTTTTGTGCTTGAGGTTTCCTCACTGGCCGGGATTTGAGCTAAGGTCTGGGCACAGATGCCTGAATACCCAGATTGGGTAGATATGAAAGCCTTGGGCCATATCTGGTCCCACCTGCAAGATATGGAGCACGCTACCTGGGGGCTGATAGGAATTCGGGGTCAGGCTGTGTCAGGCAGAGCATTAGTGCTCAGTGAGGCCTAGCATATTAGTGTGCCATCAAGGGCCGTGCAGGTTGACCTCACGTGGGGATTCTGTGCAAAGCCATAGGTTCCTTCTATCTTGATGGCTGGCAGAAGGCTGTGCTATGGCTCCAAAATTCCCAGTCTGGAGTGCTTGTGGGTCAGAAGAGAGAAGACGGAAGCCAGAATACACAAGCGCCAGTTCAGTGCACTGCCAAGCGCATGGCAGTTCCAGTATTCAGCTTCTGACATGAGATCAGCCGCAGCTGAGTCTGGGCGAGTGTAAGATGGTAGTTCACGCTAGAATTTTTGTCCATCATGACTGAATAATGATGGAGGGGTGGCCTCAGGAGGCCATGGAGGTTTTCCCAGACTCAATCTTCTGAGCTGCTCCGAACAGCAACCTTTCCTTCTCCGGGATAGGAGGAGTCCATTCTGATGGCTCCTGGCACCCCCATATGGAGACTTGGTGGCAGAGCTCACCACTTAGATACCTGGAAAGCCCAGCTCAGCTTACCCTTGCAGCCCAGGAACAAGGCAGTTTCAATCTGGTGGCTCTGGGGCGATGAACCCTCGGGGCTGAATTGACAGGGAGCCTCATGCTGATGGGTCACAGTGCTGGCTTGTGTCCAGTGAGACCTTAGAATGTGTCAAAGTCTCAGGTGCCATGCAGGATTCTCCCCCCCAAGGGTTGGACACAGCTCCCAAGAGCCAGGTTGCCTTCTGGGAACTGGAGGTATGTTATGTTATGTTATGTTATGTTATGTTATGTTATGTTATGTGACAATGACCAACCGTTGGAACATATGAAGGTATTTCGGAACTTGCCTCTGGGGACAGATGCCTGCAAAATTAAGCTAGGATTCCGTTGAAGTCCTAAGGACATGTCAGGTTCCACCTTCTGACCCCGGGCCATTGACCAGGGTGTCTGTCTGGTAGTATGTGTCTGGCATTTGTCAGAATCCTCTTTATTTCCAGAGCAGCCTACGAAATTGTGGTGGGATCAGGGGCCTTGCAGTTGTCTCCCAATCTGGTGGGTTTGTGCAACTGTGAGGAGCACAGTTTCGTTCAGGTGGCAGGCAGAGTCCTGTGCTGTGGCACCAGAGGCCATATCGTGTAGGGCCTGTCGGCCAGGGATTTGGGTACAAAAGTCTGCAAACACAAACTCGGATTAGGGTGACGGGGGAGGTGATGTCAGTCCCGATCTGCAGACCGTGAAGGCATTGCCTCAGGATCTGAAATACGGGCAATTGGGAGGCCAGAGCACAGTCTTTTCTGTCTGGGTTGTCTGTCTCCGTTTGGCACGGAATGGAGGGGTGGCCTCATAGGTCCATGGGAGATTCTGCCTCTGGGGGGATTTGGCACAGCTCCCAAGGCTTTGTTGTCTTTCTGGATGAAGGGAAGAGAGCTGTTTTCTGTCTCAGGGGACCCTCCATAGCAGGGAATGCAGAGTAGGCTTCTGGGTGCAGGCGCCTTGAGAACCCGACTGAGGGTTAGGATTTGGGCCAAGGGGCATGGCAGGCCGATATGCGGGCACCTTTTCCAGCTAGCGAAGGGACTTGTTTAAAAGCAGGCTCAGCTTAATGGTCACAATGCCTGTTTGTGGCCAGGGCGGAGCTCTGGGTGGGCGTGGTTTCATGGGCCATGCACCTGGCTCCTACTCTGAAGGTTTGATCCCCATCCCCACAGCAAGCTTTTCGGACCATGGGGAAGGAGGAGTGCTCTATTGTGCTTCATGTTCCGCCTTATGCCGGGATTTAAGCTATGATCTGGGCACAAATGCCTGAACACCCAGGTTGTGTAGAGATGACAGCCTCACGCCATGGCCGGTCCCACTTGCAGGAGATGGCATCCACTACCTGGGGGGCTGACTGGAGCTTGGGGCTCAGGCTATGTCACACAGAGCATTAGTGCACAGTGCGGCCTGGATATTGGGATTCCGCCTAGGGCCGTGCAGGTTGGTCCTCACATGGGGATTCAGGGCAGACCCATAGAGCCCTTCTTCTTTCTGGAGGGGAGACAGAAGTCTGTGTTGTGGCTCCAAAATTCCCAATCTGGAAGGCTTGCGTGCCATTTGGGTGAGGACAGACGTCTGAATGCACAAGCGCTGGTTTAGTTCAGTGCCGAACACATGACAGTACCAATGTGCAGCGTCTGACATGAGATCTCCAGCACCTGAGTCAGCTCAAGTTTTGGATGGTCGCTCACGCTGGAGTTTGTCTCCATTATGCTCGATGAATGGAGGGGTGGCCTCATGAGGCCATGGAGGTTGTCACAGGCTGGGGCTTGTTAGCTGCTCCGAACAGCAAGCTTTCTTTCTGTGGGACGGGGGAGTCTGTTTTAATGGCTCCAAGGTCCCCCATATGGACAGACATGGTAGCAGAGCTCACCACATAGATGTCTAGAGAGCCCAACTCAGCTTATCCTTTCAGCCCAGGAACAATACAGTTTCGATCTGCTGACTCTGGTGCAAGTGTCCAGTGGGCTGAGCTAATGGGGCCTCATTCTAATGGGACATAATGCTGGCTTGTGTCCATGGAGACCTTAGAATGTGGTGAGGGCTCAGGCGCCTTGCAGGAATCACCACCCGTGAGGGTGGGATGCAGCTCCCAGGAGCCAGGTGGCCTTCTGGGGACAGGAGGTGCTCTGTTTTGTGGCTCAGGGACCAAGCGTTGGACCATATGTAAGTATTCCAGAACCTGCCTCTGGGGACAGATGCCTGCAAATCTCAGTTAGGGTTCCATTGAGGTCCTAGGGTCATGTCAGTTTAAATCTGCTGACTCATGGCCATTGACCTGGGTGTCTGCCTGGAGGTAGGTGCCTGGCATATGTCAGACTGTGCATTTCTGTCCAGAGCGGCCAATGAAATTAGGTGGGCTCAGGGCCCTTGCAGGTGTCTCCCAATCTGGAGGGTTTGTCCAATGTGATGGGAAGAATTTCCATCAGGACGGCAGGTAGAGTCCTGTGTCGTGGCTCCTGAGGCCCCATCGTGGAGGGCCTGTCTGCCAGGGCTTTGGGGACAAAAGTCTGCAAACACAAATTTGGGTTATTGTGAGGGCAAGGTGATGGCAGGCCTGATCGGCAAACCATAAGGGCAGTGACTCAGGATCGGAAATTAGTTCAATGGGGCGGCAGAAGTGCAGGCTTTTCTGTCTGGGTTGGGGCTCTGGGTTTGCCACGGAATGGAGCATTAGCATCATGAGTCCATGGGAGGTTCTCCCTCTGTGCAGATTTTGCATGACTCCCAAAGATTTGGAGTCTTTCTGGATGAAGGGAAGAGTGCTGTTTTCCATCTCAGGGGTCCCGCCATAGCAGGGATTCCAGAGTAGTCTTCTGGGTCTGCGCCCAAAGAACCTGACCGAGTGTGAGGATTTGGGCCTAGGGGCATGGAGACCCGATATGCAGGCACCTGGTCTAGCTATCGAGGGGGCTGGTTTGAAAGCAGGCTCAGGCTGAGAGTCACAATGCCTGTTTGTGGGCAGGGCGGCCCTCCTGTGCGGGCGTGGTCTCATGGGCCATGCAGCTGGCTCCCACTCTGAGTGTTAAACCCCCATCCCCATAGCAAACTTTTATGGCCATGGGGAAGGAGGAGTGCTCTTTTGGGCTTGAGGTTCCCCCATAGTTCGGGATTTCAGTTATCGTCTGGGTCCAGATGCCTGAATACCCAGGTTCTGTAGAGATGACAGCCTGGGGCCATAGCCCGCCCCACTTGCAGGAGATGGCGCCCGCTACCTGGGGGGCTGACTGGAGGTCAGGGGTCAGGCTCTGTCAAACAGATCATTAGTGCACAGTGTGGCCTGGATATTGGGGTTCCGTCTAGGGCCATGCGGGTTGATCCTCACCTGGGGATTCTGGGCACACGCATAGGACCGTTCATCTTTCTGGAGGGCAGTCAGAAGGCTCCGTTTTGTGGCTCCAGAATTCCCAATCTGGAGGGCTAGTGCACGAGACGTGTGAGGATGAAAGTCTGAACTCACAAGTTCCTGTTCAGTTCATCACCAAGCACATGGCAGTTACAATGTGCAGCGTCTGATTGGAGTTCCCCAGCACCTAAGTCAGGGAGAATGTCGGATGTTCACTCACGCTGATGTTTTGTCCATGATACCCAATGAATGGAGACCATGAGACCATGGAGGTTTTCCCAGGCTGGCGCTTATGAGCTGCTCCAAACAGCAAACTTTCCTTCTGCGGGACACGGGGAGTTCATATTGATGGCTCCATGGTCCCACATATGGAAAGACATGGTAGCAGAGCTCACCGCATAGATGTATGGAAAGCCCAGCTCAGCTTATACTTTCAGTCGAGGAACAAGGCCGTTTTGATCTAGTGCCTTGGGGCAAGTGCCCAGGGTGCTTAGTTCACAGAGAGCCTCGTTCTGATCGGTCACCATGCTGGCTTGTGTCCAGGAAGACCTTAGAATTGTGGTGTGGGCTCAGGCGCCATGCAGGATTCAACTACCATGAGGGCTGGGCGCAGCTCCCAAGAGCCAGGTTGCCTTCTGGGGACCGGCGGTGCTCTGTTTTGTGTCTCAGGGAGCAAGCATTGGACTATATAAGGTATTCCAGAACCTACCTCTCTGGACAGATGGCTGCAAACCTAAGCTAGGGTTCCATTGAGGTCCTAGGGGCATGTCAGTTTCCATCTTCTGATTCAGGGCCATTGACCTGGGTATCTGCCTGGAGATAGGTGTCTGCATGTGTCAGACTTGTATTTCTGTCTAGAACGGCCATCAAAATTGGGTGGGCTCAGTGGCCTTTCAGGTGTCTCCCAATCTGGAGGATTTGTGCAACTATGATGGGCAGAACAAAAACTTGGGTTAGAGTGAGGGACGAGTTGATGGCAGGCCCGATCTGCAGATCTTGAGGACAGTGCCTCGGGATCTGAAATTAGAGCATCGGGGAGTTGGGGCCACAGGCTGTTCTGTCTGGGTTGTGAGTCTCGACTGGACATGGAATGGAGTGGTGGCCTCATGTGGCCATGAGAGAATCTGCCTCTGTGAGGATTCTTCCCAGCTCCCAAGGGGTTGGTGTCTTTCAGGGAGAAGGGAAGAGTGCGGTTTTCCGTCTCAGGGGTCCCGCCATTGCAGGGATTCCATAGTCAGCTTCTAGATGCAGGCGCCCATAGAACCCAACCGAGGGTGAGGATTTGGGCCTAGGGGCATGTCACGCCCGATATGAGGGCTCCTGGTCCAGTTGGCGAGGGGGCTGGTTTGAAAGCGGGCTCAGGATGAGAGTCACAATGCCTGTTTGTGGCAAGGGTGGACCTCCTGTGTGGGCGTGGTCTCATGGACCATGCAGCTGACTCCCACACTGAGTGTGAAACCACCATCCCCACAGCAAGCTTTTCCCCTTCTTGGGGAAAGAGGAGTGCTTTTTTTTTGCTTGAGGTTCCCCCATAGGACAGGATTTGAGCTCTGGTCTGTGCACAGACGTGTGACAATACAGGTTGGGTAGAGATGACAGTCCCTCGCCATGGCAAATCCCCCTGCAGGATGTAGGGGCTTCAACCTGGGGGACTGATGGGAGGTCGGGGCTCAGACTGTGTCAGACAGAGCATTAGTGCACAGGGCAGCCAAGTATATTGGTGTTCCTTTGAGGTACGTGCGTGTTGATCCTCACATGGGGATTCTGGGAAGAACCCTAGGGCCATTCATCTTTCAGGAGGGCAGGCAGAAGCCAGCGTTGCATCTCCCGATTGCATAATCTGGAGGGATTTTTGCCCAGGAGGGTGAGACCAGAATTCTGAACGCACAAGTGCCGGTTATGTTCAGTGCCGAGCACCTGCCATGTCCGATGTGTAGCATCTGATTCGAGATCTCCTGCTCCTGAGTCAGGGCACGTGTCAGATGGACCCTCACTCTGGAGTTTGTGTTGATGATGGCCGACGAGTGGAGTGGTGGCCTCATGAGGCCATGGAGTTCTTACCAGGCTTGGGCTTGTAAGCTGCTCCGAACAGCAAGCTTTCCTTCTGCGGGACAGGGGGAGTCCGTTTTGAAGGAGAGAGTGTCCCCCATTGGGAAAGATGTCATAGCAGAACTCACTTCATTGATGCATGGAAAGGAGAGCTCCGCTTACCCTTCCAGGACAGGACAAGGCTGTTTGGATCTGGTGGCTCTGAAGCAAAGTGCCCAGGGGGCTGAAGTGACAGGGAACCTGAGTCTGATGGGTCACAATGCTAGCTTGTGTCCAGGGAGACTTTAGAATGTGGCGGGGCTCAGGCGTCATGCAGTATTCTCCTCCCCTAAGAGTTGAACGAGCTCCCAAGAGCCATGTTGCCTTCTGGGGACAGGAGGTATTCTGTTTTGTGACTCAAGGATCAAGTATTGGACCATATGTAGGTATTCAAGAGTTTGCCTCTGGAGACAGATGCTTGCAAACCTAAGGTAGGGATCCATTAAGGTCATCGGTGTATGTCACGTTCCATCTTCTCACTCAGGGCTATTGCCTTGTATCTCTGACTGTAGTTAGGTGTCTGGCATGTGTCTGAATGCACCTTTATTCCAAGGCGGCCAACGAATTTGGGGTGGGCTCAGCGGCATTGCAGGTGTCTCCCCATCTGGAGGGTGTGTGCAAATGTGACGAGCAGAGTTTCCTTGGGTGGGCATTCAGAGTCCTTCCCTGTGCCTCCAGAGGCCCCATTCTAGAGGGCTTGTCGGCCAGGGCTTTAGGGACAAAAGTCTGCAAGCACAAACTCGGGATAGGGTTCTGGGCGAGGTGATGGCAGGCCCGATCTAGGGACTGTGGGGGCAGTGCCAAGGGATCTGAAAGGAGGGCACCACGGAGGTGGGAGCACAGGCTTTTCTGTCTGGTTGTGTGTCTCTGCTAGCCACAGAATGGAGCATTAGCCTCATGGGGCCATGGAGGATTCTGCCTCTGTGAGGATTCTGCCCGGCTCCCAAGGTTTTGGTGTCTTTCAGGGGAAGGGAAGAGTGCTGTTTTCCGTCTCAGGTTCCCACCATAGCAGGTAATCCAGAGTCGGCTTCTGGGTCCTGGCATCTGGAGAACCCGACCGAGGGTGAGGATTTAGGCCTAGGGGCATGTCAGGTCCAATATGTGGGCTCTTGGTCCAGCTTGTGAGGGGGCTTGTTTCGGGTGGAGGGTTACAATGCCTGTTTGTGGCCAGGGCAGCCCACCTGGGTGAGTGTGATCTCATGGGCCATGCAGCTGGCTCCAACTCTGAGAGTTAGACCCCATTCCCACAGCAAGCTGTTCCCATCATGGGTAAGGAGGAGTGCTCTTTGATGCTTGAGGTTCCCCCATAGGCCGGGATTTGAGCTATGGTCTAGGCACAGACGCCTAAATATCCAGGTTGGGTAGAGATGACAGTCTGTGGCCTTGGCACATCCCACCTGCAGGATATGGCGCTGGCTACCTGGGCGACTGATGGGAAGTTGGGGCTCAGGCTGTGTCAGACAGAGCATTAGTGCACAGGGCAGCCTCGGAAATTGGGGTGCCTTCAAAGTCCTTGCAGGTTGATCCTCACTTGGGGATTCTGAGCTGACCCCTAGGGAACTTATTCTTTCTGGAGGGTGGGCAGAAGACTGCATTGTGGCTCCCAAATGTACAATCTGGAGGGCTGGAGGGCCAGAAATTGAGGACGGAATTCTGTACGCAGAAGGTCCAGTTCCGTTCAGTGCCGAGCACCTTGCTTTGGCAATGTGCAGCGTCTGACTCGAGATCTCAACACCTGTGTCAGGGCATGTGTCAGATGGTTGCCCACAATGGAGTTTCTGTATATGATGGCCGATGAGTGGAGGGGTGGCCTCCTGAGGCCATGGAGGTCTTCCAAGTCTGGGTTTTGTGTTCTCTCCGAACAACAACCTTTCCCCCTGTGGGATAGGGGGAGTCCGTTTTGATGGTAGCTGGGTCCCCCTTTGGGAAAGATATCATAGCAGAAGTCCCCGCATGGATGCTGGGAAAGCCCAGCTCCTCTTACCCTGCCAGCCCAGGAACAAGGCCGTTTGGATCTGGTGGCTCTGGGGCAAAGTGCCCAGGGGGCTGAGTTTACAGGGAGCCTCATTCTGATGTGTCACAAGGCTTGGTTGTGTCCAGGGAGACCTTAGAATATGGCGGGAGCTTTGGCGCCATACAGGATTTTCCTCCCCTGAGGGTTGGACGCAGCTCCCAAGAGCCAGAATGCCTTCTGGGGACAGGAGGTGTTCTGTGTTGTGGCTCAGGGATCAAGTGTTGGACCATATGTAGGTATTCCAGAATTTGCCTCTGGAGGCAGATGCCTGCAAACCTAGCTAGGGTTCCGTTGAGGTCCTAGGGTTATGTCATATTGCATCTTCTGACTCAGGGCTATTGACCTGGGTGTCTGCCTGGAGGTAGGTGTCTGGCATATGTCCTAATGTGCCTTTTTTTCCAAGGCAGCCAACGAATTTGTGGTGGGCTCACAGGCATTGCAAGTGACTCCCCATCTGGACGGCATTTCCAAATGTGATGGGCAGAGTTTCCTTCATGTGGGCAGGCAGAGACCTATGCTGTAGCACCAGAGGCCCCATCCTGGAGGTCCTGTTGGCCAGGGCTGCGGGAAAAAAAGTCTGCAAACACAAACTTGGGATAGGGTTATGGGCGAGGTGATGGCAGGCCCGATCTAGGGACCGTGAGGGAAATCTAGGCCCGATCTAGGGACCGTGAGGGAAATCTAGGCCTGATCTAAGGACTCGCGATCTGAAATGAGGGTAACATGGAGGCATGAGCACAGGCTTTTCTGTCTGGGTTGGTGTCTCTGTTGGTTTTGAATTGTAGCAGGAGCCTCATGGGGTCATGGGAGATTCTGTTTCTATAAGCATTCTGCCTGGCTCCCAAGGGTTTGGTGTCTTTTGGTGGAAGGGAAGCGTGTTGTTTTCCGTCTCAGTGGTCCAGCCATAGCAGTTATTAGGAGATGGCTTCTGGGATCGGGCACATGGAGAACACGACCGAGGGTGAGGATTTGGGCCTAGTGGCATGTCAGGCCCGATATGCGGGTTCCTGGTCCAGCTACCGAGGGGGCTGGTTTGAAAGTGGGCTCAGCCTGAGGGTCACAATGCCAGTTTGGGTCCAGTGCAGCCCTCCCGGGCGCAGTCTCATGGGCCATGCAGCTGGCTCCGACTCTGAAGGTTTGACCCCCCTCCATCCTCACAGCAAGCTTTCCCTTTGTGGCGAAGGAGGAGTGCTCTTTATGCTTGAGGTTCCCCCATAATCGGGAATTTGAGCTATGGTCTGGGTTGGATAGAAATGACAGTCTCTGGCCATGGCACATCCCACCAGAAGGCTATGGGACCCGATACCTGGGGGGCTGATGGGAGGTCGTGACTCAGGCTGTGTCAGACAGAGCATTAGTGCACACTATGGCCATAGATATTGGGGTGCTATCGAGGTCCCTGCAGGTTGATGTACACGTGGGGATTCTGGGCAGACACCTAGGGCCCTTCTTCTTTCTGGAGGGCAGGCAGAAGACTGTGTTGTTGCCCCCAAATGAAAAATATGGAGGACTGTTGGGCCAGGTGAGTGAAGACAGAATTCTGAACACACAAGCGCCGGTTCAGTTTAGTGCTGAGCACATGGCATTTCCAATGTGCAGCTTCTGACTCCAGATCTCCAGCACCTGAGTCAGGGCATGTGTCTGATGGTCGCTCACGCTGGAGTTTGTGTCCATCTATACAGACAACAGGTACACCTTTGCTACCCTCCATATACATGGGGCTATTTATAAAGAAAGTGGCCTATTAACAGCAGAAGGAAAAGGAATTAAAAACAGAGGCGAAGTATTGGCTCTCCTCCAGGCTATCTGGGACCCAAAAGAGGTGGCCATTATGCCTTGCCTGGGACACGAAAAGGGGACTGATCTGATATCAAAAGGAAACCAATTAGCTTATCAAGCTGCAAAGCAAGCAGATCGAGAAACAGTACAAGAACTAGTTACACTCCCGGCTCCAGCCCTACCAGAAAAACCGAATTATTCAGAAGAAGATTTAAAGTATTTACAGAAATGGGTTAAATTGGACAATGAAGGGCACTGGGCTAAGACGAAGCAGGAAAAATAATTCTTTCTCGAAGACTAGGCAAAATGTTAGTAGACCAGATACATCAGGGTACTCATTTGGGGATACACAAACTCAAGGAGCTTATAAGCAAGCAGTTCCAAGTTTCTAAATTAGGGCGTATGATTCAGGATGTAGCTGATAGATGTGCTTAATGCCAGCCAGTTAATGTGGGAAGAACTAAAATGGGAAGAGGGAAAAGAGATAGAGGTTGGGAACCAGGAATTTAATGGGAAATAGATTTTACATGAATGAAACCTGGAAATATGAGCACAAGTACATGTTAGTTTTTGTAGATACATTTTCAGGCTGGGTAGAGGCTTTTCCCGCCCAACATGAGACAGCAAGAGTGGTAGCCAAAAGCTACTAGAAGAAATAATTCCTAGGTTTGCTCTGCCTCCCGCAATCGGGTGAGACAATGGCCCTGCATTTGTGAGTTCAGTCTCAAAGGCAATGGCCAAGGCCGTGGGCACTAATTGGAAACTACATTGTGCCTACCAGCCCCAGAGTTCTTGGCAAGTAGAGAGAATGAACCGGACTCTTAAAGAGACCTTGACAAAACTAATTCTGGAGACTGGCCATGGATGGGTGGATCTCCTTACTTTTGCCCTCCTCAGGGCATGATGTACACCCTATTTAAGCAAGGTTGACCCCATTTAAAATAATGTTTGGGAGACCTCCCCCCCTCGACTACAACAGGTTGTCCTAGCAGAAATGACTGATCAATCTGTACTCCTGTCACGTGCAGGCATTACAGTCTGTCTTAAAAAAAAGCCTAATCAGGGATACTGACTGCCCACATTGGGACGGGGAACGAGGTGGAACAACATCCTTACCAACACAGGGACTTGGTTTGGATACGTCTCTATGAAGTGGGAAACTTGGAGCCTCGCTGGATGGGACAATTTACTGTTATCTTGATCACCCCCATGGCAGTAAAATTAGAAGGCATTAGGGCCTGGATTCATGTGGGTCATGTCAAATAAGCCAAGACACCCCCCAGAGATGGAAGGTGCAGTTGACAGACCCCACTGACCATGGATTAAAGCTAAGACTAAAAAAACTGTGAGTTAATTGTTGCTCCTCTTGTTACCTGTTTATGTAAAGTATAGGTAGGAAATTAGATGAACGAAATTAGGAAAAATGGAAAAGGTTATACAAAGCAGTAAATTGCTAACTCATCAGCTGACTCTGCATGAGTTTCATTTGTACAAAAGAAAACTAGAGGGATAAAATGTTAGACTTACATGCTCAATATAACCCCTTACAACCAGAGAACATAGAACTGGCTGAAAAGTCAAGGATTTGACTAATCTCCAAAGAAAAGGGGGGAATGTAAAGGCCTGGTTGGCCAGAGGGAGTCATTTTGTGTTTATGTATTGAACTTAGATTGACCCCGCCCTTTCCAGAAGAACTTACTTGCAAGGCCTAGATATAAGTGCGGGTCAGGCCAGGTGAACACATCCAATCAGTGGGGAGCACATATATCTACTAGGGTAAATTGAAATTCAATTGGCCACCTGTGTGTGGGCCGGGCTCAACCACCTCTATAAAAGCTGGTCTGTGAGGCTTCAGAGGGGAGCAGCAGGAGTCAGAGTAGCCGGTAGGGCAGTCATTGGGAGCAGCCTTGTCACCTCGAGCAGCAGCAGCAGCAGCAGCAGCACCAGCGGCGGCAGTGCCGCCGCAAGCGGCCTCGTCACTCTGAGCAGTAACACCAGCACCAGCAGCGGCAGCACCACCGGGAGTGGGCCTTCCGGCCTCAGTGCTCCGAGGAATAGCACCAGCACCAGCAGTGGCCTCGCCCCCGAGCAGGAGCAGCAGCAGCAGCAACAGCAGTAACGCCATCGCAAGCAGCCTCGCTGCCTCGGGCAGTGACGCCACCGGGAGCAGCTTCTCAGGAGCCGACGGTGCAGCCTAATCAGGAGCGTCATTGCTGGGATACTCGTTGGCTGCGGCCTCGTCTGGGGAGCGGCCTCGCCGAGAGAGGCCTGTGGTACAGTGAGGGTGGGACAGGGAGCCTCCAGGAGGGACCCCAGGGTCTGGGAGGCAGTGGCCCCCAGCAAGGCTCAGGCACCTACTGGTCAGTTTGGTTTCTAATGCAAAAGGCTTGGGCACCTACCGGTCAGTTTGATTTGTATTGCAGGGGGCTCAGAACTTACCGGCCAGTTGGTTTCTGATGAATAAGGTTTGGGCACCTACCGGTCATTTTGTTTCTAATGCATGGGGCTCAGGCACCTACAGGTCAGTTTGGTTTCTAATGCAGGGGCTCGGGCACCTACTGGTCAGTTTGATTTCTGATGCATGGCGTGAAATAAAGCATTACTTGATTTTCGCTTTGTATCAGTCTCGTTCCTTTGATCACGGACCCTTACAATGGCATTTCCAATGTGTAGCATCTGAATCAAGATCTCTAGCACCTGAGTTAGGGCACATGTCAGATGGTCGCTCATGCGGTGTTTGTGTCCATGATGGCTAACGAATAGAGGGGTGGTCTTATGAGGCCATGGAGGTCATCCCAGGCTGAGGCTTGTGAGCTGCTCCGAACAGCAAGCTTTCCTTCTGCAGGACAGGGGGGTCCTTTTTGATGACACCAGCATACCCAGTATGGAAAGACGTTATCGCAGAAGTCACTGCATGGATGCCTGGAAAGCCCAGCTCCACTTACACTTCCAGCCGAGTGAGAAGGCAGTTTTGATCTGTTGGCTCTGGGGCAAAGTGACCAGGGGGCTGAGGTCACTGAGAGTCTCCTGATGATGGGTCAAAATGCTGACTTGAGCCCAGGGAGACCTTAGTATATGGCGCGGGCTCAGGCACCATGCAGGATTCTCCTCCCCTGAGGGTTAGACGCAGCTCCAAAGAGCCAGGTTGTCTTCTGGGGACAGGAGGTGTTCTGTTTTGTGGCTCAGAGATCAAGTGTTGGACCATATGTATGTATTCCATTGTTTTCCTCTGGAGGCAGATGCCACAAACCTAAACAAGGGTTCTGTTGAGGTCCTAGGGGTTTGTCAGGTTCCATTGTCTGACTCAGGGCCATTGACCTGGGTGTCTTCCTGGAGGGAAGTGTCTGGCATGCGTCCGAATGCGCCTTTTTTCCAAGATGGCCAATGAATTTGGGGTGGGCTCAGGGACGTTGCAGGAGTCCCCCAATCTGGAGTGTTGTGAAACTCTGACAGGCAGAGTCTCCTTCTGGTGGGAGGCAGAGACTTGCTCTGTGGCACCAGAGGCCCCATCCTGGAAGGCTTGTCGGCCAGGGATTTGGGGACAATATCTCCAAACACAAGCTCGGGATACTGTCAGGGGTGAGGTGATGGCAGGCCCGATCTGCAGACCATAAGGGCAGTGCGTCAGGATCTGAAATGTGGGTGATAGGGCCATGAAGCTGTCTCCCATTCTGAGTGATTGACCCCATCCCTACAGCAAGCTTTTCCGGATGTGAGGAAGGAGGAGTGGTATTTGGGCTTGAGGTTCCCCAATAGGCCTGAATTGGAGCTATGGTTTGGGCACAGATGCCTGAACACCCAGGTTAGGTAGATGTGATAGCATCGGGCCATGGCCGGTCCCACCTGCAAGAGATGGTGCCCACTACCTCTGGCCTGACTGGAGGTCGGGCTTAGGCTGTGTCGGAGAGAGCATTAGTGTACACTGTGGCCTAGATATTGGGGTTCCATATTGGGCCGTGCAGCTTGATCCAAACATGGGGATTCGGGGGAAAACAATTGGGCCCTTCTTTCTTGAGGTCAGGCAGAAGGCTGCCTTGTGGATCCCGAGTTCTCAATCTGGAGGGCTTGCGGGCCAGATGGGTGAGGACAGACGTCTGAATGCACAAGCGCTGGTTCAGTTCAGTGCCAAACACATGGCAGTATCAATGTCACGTCAAAAGAGCCAAGGACGAGGCCACCCCGCAGATATGGAAGCTGCAGCCGATGGAGCCTGGTGACCATAGACTAAAGCTAAGACTAAAAAACTGTGAGTTTGTTGTTGTTCCTATTGTTACCTGTTTATGTAAAGTATAGGTGGGAAATTAGATGAATGGAATTAGGAAAAAAATGGAAAAGGTTATACAAAGCATTGAATGGCTAACTCATCAGCTGACTGTGCATTATGGTTACTTTTTGGCCCCTGTATTATAAACGCCCTAATATCATTTGTACCAAAGAACATTGGAGTGATAAAAACGATAGTCTTACATGTTAATAAACCCTCTTACAACAGGAGAACATAGAACTGGCTGAAAAGTCAAGAATTTGACTAATTTCCAAAGAGAAGGGGGGAATGTAGGGTCCTGATTAGCCAAAGAAACTGTAAACCCCGGATATAGGGGCGGGTCAGGCCAGATAGCCATATCCAATCAGTGGGGTGCATATATATTAACTGTGGTGAGTTGAAATCTAATTGGCCACCTGTGTGTGAGCCCAACTCAACCACCTCTCTAAAAGTTAGTCTGTGTAGCTGGGAGGGAGCAGAACTAGGAGGAGTTAGAATAAGTGTTGGAGAAGTAGGAGGAGTTAGAATAGCCATTAGAATAGCACAGTAGCCATTAGAATGGCTGTTGGGAGCCATTAGGGTAGGCGTAGGAGTCACAGTGTTGGGGTCGTTGGGAGCAGCGCCGCCCGAGCTGTAGCCCTGCCAACCAGCGGCCTAGCCACCCCGAGCCACGGCCTCCCAGGAGTGGCCTGGCTGGAGCAGTCTCATCAGAGTGGCGTCATTCTGGAGAGCAGCCTCGTTGACATGCAGCCTCGTCGTCGAGCGGCCTCCTCCAGAGCGACCTCTTCATCATCGGGAGCGGTCTTGTCCTGAGCGGCTTCTTCATTGTTGGAAGTGGCCTCGTCTGGCGTGTGGCCTCATCTAGGGAGCGGCCACCTCCAGGGAGTTGCCTTGTCAGAGTGGGCTCATGGGGTGTAGAGACTGTGTCCTCAGGATTGTTGTCCTCATCATCCTCGCCCCTTTGTCATCAGGAGCAGCATCCACGTCATCGTCACCTCTACGTAAGAGATGGCCCTGACCAGTCTGTTTGGTTTCTGATGCTTGGTGTGAAATAAAGCTTCTCTTGAGTTTCACTTTGTGTCAGTCTTGTTCCTTGGATCATTGACCCTAAAGCTGTTTTCCGTCTCAGTGGTCCCACCATAGCAGAGATTGCAGAGTCAGTCTCTGGGACTATGGGCCTGGAGAACCTGACCGAGGGTGAGGATTTGGGCCAGGGTCATGTTATGCCTATTATCCAGGCACTTGATCCAGCTAGCGAGGGGACTGGTTTGAAAGCGGGCTCAGCCTGAGGGTCACAATGGCTGTTTGTGGCCAGGGCAGACCTCCTGGGTGGACGTGGTCTTATGGGCCATGCAGCTGGCTCCAACTATGAGTGTTAGACCGCCATCCCCACAGCAAGGTTTTCCCGTCATGGGGAAGGAGTGCTCTTTACGCTTGAGGTTCCCCAATTGGCTGGGATTTGAGCTATGATCTGGGCACAGACGCTGGAATACCCAGGTTGGGTAGAGATGACAGTCTCTGCCCTTGGCACGTCCCACGTGCAGGATATGGGGCCTGCTACCTGGGGGGCTGATGGTAGTTCATGACTCAGGCTGGGTCAGACAGAGCATTAGTGTACAGGGCGGCCTAGGATATTGGGGTGCCATCTAGTTCCATGCAGGTTGATCCTCAAGTGGGGATTCTGGGGTGAACCCAAGGGCACTTCTTTCTGGAGGGCAGGCAGAAGACTTCATTGTGGCTGCCGAATGAACAACTTGGAGGGCTTGCAGCCCAGGAGTTTGAGGATGGAATTCTGAATGCACAAGCACTGGTTCCTTTCAGTGACGAGGACATGGCATTTTCATGTGCAGCGACTGACTTGAGATCTCCAGCACCTGAGTCAGGGCACTTTTCAGATGGTCGCTCACGCTGGAGTTTGTACCCATGGTGGCCGACGAATGGAGGGGTGGCCTCATGAGGCCATTGATGTCTTCCCAGCCTGGGGCTTGTCAGCTACACCGAACAGCAAGCTAGCCTTCTGCGGGACAGGGGGATTCCTTTTGGATGGCACCAGGGTCCCTCGTATTGAAAGACTTTGTAGCTGAAATCACCGGATGGATGCCTGGAAAGCCCAGCTCCACTTACCATTCCTGCCCAGGGACAAGGCCATTTTGATCTGGTGCTCTGGTGCAAAGGGCCTAGGGGGCTAGGTGGCTGGGAACCTCATTCTGATGGGTCACAATGCTGGCTTGTTTCCAGGGAGACCTTAGAATGTGGTGGGGCCCCAGGTGCCATGCAGGATTCTCCTCCCCTGAGATTTGGACGCACCTTCCAAGAGCAAGGATGCCTTCTGGGGACAGGACATGTTCTGTTTTGTGGCTCAGGTATCAAGTGTTGGACCATATGTAGGTATTCCAGAGTTTATCTCTGGAGACAGATGCCTGCAAACTTAATCAAGGGTTCTGTTGAGGTCCTAGGGTTATTTAAGGTTCTATATTCCTACACAGGGCCATTGACCTGGGTTTCTGTCTGGAGGTATGTGTCTGGCATGTGTCAGAATGCACCTTTTTGCCAAGGCGGCCAAAGAGTTTGGGGTGGGCTCATGGGCATTATAGGTTTCCTCTAATCTGGAGGGTTAGTGCAAATGTAATGGGCAGAGCTTCCTTCTGGTAGGCCAACAGACTACTGCCCTGTGGGACAGGAGGACCCATATTGGAGGGCCTTTATGGCAGGTATTTGGGGAAAAAAGTCTGCAAACATAAACTCGGGATAGGGTTGGGGGCAAAGTGATGGAAGGCGCAATCTGCAGACCGTGAGGGCAGTGTTGCAGGATCTGAAATGACTTCAACGGGGAGGCAGGAGTGCAGGCTTTTATGTGTGAGTTGTGTGTCTCGGTTGGCCATGGAATGTATCATTAGCCTCATGGACCATGGGCGATTCTGCCTCTGTGAGGATTCTTCCTGGCTCCCAAGGGTTTGGTGTCTTTCAGGGGGAAGGGAAGAGTGCTTTACTCCGTCTCAAGGGCCCTGCCATAACAGGGATTCCAGAGTCGGCTTCTGGGCCCGGGCTCCTGGAGAACACGACTGAGGGTGTGGATTGGGGCCTAGGGGCATCTCAGGCCTGATATGCGAGCTCCTGGTTCAGCTAGAGAAGGGGCTGGTTTGAAAGCGGGCTCAGGCTGAGGGACACAATACCTGTTTGTGGACAGGGCAGCCCTCTGTGTTGATGTGGTCTCGTGGATGGTGCAACTGGATCCCACTCTGAGGTTAGATCCCCATCCCCACAGCAAGCTTTTCCCGTCATAGGAAAGGAGTAGTTCTCTTTGATGCTTGAGGTTACCCCATAGCCAGGGATTTGAGCTATGGTCTGGGCACAGAACCCTGAATACTCAGTTTCAGTAGAGGTGAGTCTCTGGCCTTGGCACATCCCAGGTGCAGGATATGGGGCCCTATACCTGGGGGGTTGATGGGAGGTGAGGGCTCAGGCTGTGTTAGACAAAGCATAAGTGCACAGGGCAGCCTTGGCATTGGGGTGCCATCAGGGTCCTTGCAGGTTGATCCTCACGTGGAGATTGTGGGCAGACCACTTGTGCCCTTCTTATTTCCGGAGGGCAGGCAGAAGCCTGCATTGTGGCTTCTGAATGAACAATCTGGAAGGATGATGGGCCAGGAGGGTGAGGACAGAATTTTAAACACACAAGTGTCGGTTCCATTCAATGCCAAGAACATGGCACTTCCAAAGTGTAGCGTCTCACTCTAGATCTCCAGCACCTGAGTCAAGGCACGTGTAAGATGGTCGCTCACGCTGGAGTTAGTGTCCATGATGGCTGACAAGTGCAATGGTGGCCTCATGATGCCATGGAGGTCTTCCCAGGCTGGGGCTTGTAAGCTGCTCTGAACAGCAAGCTTTCGTTCTGTGGGACAGGGGGAGACCAATTTGATGGTTCCAGGTCCCCGGTATGGAATGACGTTGTAGCAGAAGTCACCGCATGGATGCCTGGAAAGCTCAGCTCTACTTAGCCTTCCAGCCCAGGAACAAGGCCGTTTCGATCTGATGGCTCTGAGGCAAAGTGCCCAGGGTGCTGAGGTGACAGGGAGCCTCATTCTGATGGGTCTAATGCTGGCTTGTGTCCATCGAGTCCTTAGAATATGGCGGGGGCTCAGGCGCCATGCAGGATTCTCCTCCCCTGAGGGTTCGATGCAGCTCCTAAGAGCAAGGTTTCCTTCTGGAGACAGGAGGTGCTCTGTTTTGTGGCTCAGTGTTCAAGTGTTGGACCATATGTATTTATTCCAGAGTTTGCCTCTGGAGGCAGATATCTGCATACCTATGCTAGGCTTCCTTTCATGTCCCAGGGGTATGTCGGGTTCCATCTTTTGACTCAGGGCCATTAAGCTGGCTGTCAGCCTGGAGTGAGGTGTCTGACACCTGTCCAAAAGTGCCTTTTTCCAAGGAGGCCAATGAATTTAGGGTGGGCTCAGGGCATTGCAGATGTCTCCCAATCTGGAGGGTCTGTGAATATGTGACGGCAAAGTTTCCTTCGGGAGGGTAGGCAGAGTCCTGCTCTGTGGCCCCAGAGGCCCATGATGGAGGGCCTTTCGGCCAGGGCTTTGGGGACCAAAGTCTGCAAAGACATACTCAGGATAGGCTTAGGAGTGAGGTGACGGCAGGCCCAATCTGCAGACCGTGAGGCCATTGCTGTGGGATATGAAATGAGGGCGATGGTGAGGAGGGAGAACAGACATTTGAGTCTGGGTTGAGCGTCTCGATTGGCGACGGAATGTAGAGTAACCTCATGGGGCCATGGGAGATTCTGCCTCTGTGAGGATTCTACCGGTCTCCCAAGGGTTTGGTGTCTCTCGGGGGGAAGGGAAGAGTGCTCTTTTTCATCTCAAGGGTCCCACCATAGCAGGGATTCCAGAGTCGGCTTCTGGGTCTGGGCATCTGGAGAACCCGACTGAGGGTGAGGGCTGGGGCATAGAGGCATGTCAAGCCCGATATGCAGGCACATGGACCAGCTAGCGAGTGGGCTGTTCTGAAAACAGACTCAGGCTGTGGGTCACATGCCACTTTGTGGCCAGGAAAACCCTCCACTGTGTGCATGGTCTCATGGAACATGCATCTGGCTCCCACTCTGAGGGATAGACCCCCATTCCAACAACAAGCTTTTCCCGTCGTAGGGAATGAGGGGTTCTCTTTGCTGCTGAGATTCCTCCATAAGCCAGGATTTGAGCTATGGTCTGGGCACAGACGTCTGAATACCCAGGTTGGTTAGAGATGACAGTATCTGGCCTTGGCATGTCCCACGTGCAGGATATGGGACCCTCAAACTGGGGGGCTGATGGGAGGTTGCGGCTCAGGCAGTGTCACACAGAGCATTAGTGCACAGGGGGGCCTACGACTTTGGGGTGTCATCGAAGTCTGTGCAAGTTGATCCTCACGTGGGGATTCTGGGAATACCCCATCGGCCCTTCTTTCTGAAGGGCAGGCAGAAGCCTGTGTTGTGGCTCCCGAATGAACAATCTGGAAGGCTGGCGAGCCAGGAGGGTGAGGAAGGAATTCTGAACTCACAAGTGCCGGTTCTTTTCAGGGCTGAGCACATGGCATTTCCAATGTGTAGCTTCTGACTTGAGATCTCCAGTAGCTGAGTCAGGGCACGTGTCAGATGGTTGCTCACGGAGGAGTTTGTGTCTATGATGGCTGACGAGTGGAGGGGTGGCCTCATGAGGCCATGGAGGTCGTCACAGGCTTGGGCTTGTAAGCTGTTCCGAACAGCAAGCTTCCCTTCAGCGGGACAGGAGGAGTCCGTTTTGTTGGCACCAGGGTCCCCAGATGGAATGACGTCATAGCAGAAGTCACCACATGGATGCCTGGAAAGCCCAGCTCCTCTTAGCCTTTCAGCCCAGGAACAAGGCCGTTTTGATCTGGTGTCTCTGGGGCACTGTTCCCAGGGGACTGAGGTGACAGAGAACCTCATTTTGATGGGTCACAATGCTGGCTGTTGTCCAGGGAGACCTTAGAATGTGGTGGGGGCTCAGGCGCCATAGAGTATTCTCCTCCCCTGAGAGTTGGACGCAGCTCCCAAGAGCCAGGTTGCATTCTGGGGGCAAGAGGTGTTCTGTTTTGTGGCTTTGGGATCAAGTGTTGGAACATATGTAGGTATTCCAGAGCTTGCCTCTGGAGGCAGATGCCTGCAAACCTAAGCTAGGTTTCTGTTGAGGTCCAAGGGTTATGTCAGGTTCCATCTTCTGACTCAGGGCCATTGACCTGGTTGCCTGCCTGGAGGTAGGTGTCTGGCATGTGTTTTAATGCGCCAATTTTCCAAGGCGGCCAACGAATTTGGGATGGGCTCAGGGGCATTGCAGGTGTCTCCCAATCTGGAGGGTTTGTGCAAATGTGATGGACAGAGTTTCCTTCAGGTGGGCAGGCAGAGTCCTGTGCAGGGCATCCAGAGGCTCCATCCTGGAGGGCCTGTCGGCCAGGGATTTGGGAAAAAAATTCTGCAAACACAAACTCGGGATAGGGTTATAGGCGAGGTGATGGAAGGCCCGATCTGCAGACCATGAGGGCAGTGCCGCAGCATCTAAAATGAGTGGGACAGGGAGGCGGGAGTGGGGGCCTTTCTGTCTGCATTGTGTGTCTTGCTTGGCCATGGAATGGATCGGTTGCTTCATGGGGCCATGGGAGATTCTGCTTCTGTGAGGATTCTGCCTGGCTCCCAAGAGTTTGGTGTCTTTTAGGGGGATGGGAAGAGTGCTGTTTTCCATCTCAGGAGTCCCACCACAGCAGGGATTCAGAATCGGCTTCTGTGTCTGGGCACCTGGAGAACACGAACGAGGGTGAGGATTTTGGCCTATGGGCATGTCAGGCCTGATATGTGAGCTCCTGGTCCAGCTAGTGAGGGGGCTGGTTTGAAAGCAGGCTCAGCCTGAGGGTCACAATACCTGTTTGTGCCCAGGGAAGCCCTCCTGGGTGGACGTGGTCTCATGGGCCTCGCGGCTGACTCCCAATCTGAGGGTTAGACCCCCATCCCCACAACAAGCTTTTCCCATTGTAGGGAAAGAGGAGTGCTCTTTGATGGTTGAGGTTCCCCCAGAGGTGGGGATTTGAGATATGGTCTGGGCACAGACGCCCGAATATCCAGGCTGGGTAGAATTGACAATGTCTGGCCTTGGCACATCCCACTTGCAGGATATTGGGCTTCCTCCCTGGGGGGCTGATGGGAGGTCGGGGCTCAGGCTGTGTCAGACCAAGCATTAGTGCACAGGGTGGCCTAGACATTGGCATGCCATTGAGGTCCGTGAAGATTGATCCTCACATGGGGATTCTGGGGAGACTCCTAGGGCCCTTCTTCTTTCTGTAGGGCAGGCAGAAGACTGGGTTGTGGCTCCCGAATGAACAATCTGGAGGTCTGTCGGGCAAGAAAGTTGAGGATGGAATTCTGAACGCACAAGTGCAGGTTCCGTTCAGTTCTGAGCACATGGCATTTCCAATGTTCAGCGTCTGACTCAAGATATCCCGCACCTGAGTCAGGGCACGAGTGTGATGGTTGTTCACGCTGGAGTTAAGGTTCATGATAGCTGACGAGTGGGGGGGGGGGGTGCCTCATGAGGCCATGGAGGTCTTCCCAGGCTGGGACTTCTGTGCTGCTCTGAGCAGCAAGCTTTCCTTCTGCGGTAGAGGTGGCACCCATTTTGATGGCGCCAGGGTCCCTCATATGGAAAGACGTAGTGGCAGAAGTCACCACATGGATGCCTGCCTTGTCCAGCTCTACTTACCCTTCCATTCCAGGAACAAGGCCGTTTTGATCTGGTGGCTCTGGGGCAAAGTGCCCAGGGTTCTGAGGTGACAGTTAGCCTCATTCAGATGCGTCACAATGCTGGCATGTTTCCAGGGAGACCTTAGAATGTGGCAGGGGTTCAGGAGACATGCAGGATTTAGCTCCCCTGAGGGTTGTACGCAGCCCTGAAAGTCCAGGTTTCCTTCTGGGGAAAGGAGGTGTTCTTTTTTGTGGCTCAGGGATCAAGTGTTGGACCATATGTAGGTATTCCAGAGTTTGCCTCTGGATACAGATGCCGGAAAACCTAATCTAGGGTTCTGTTGAGGGACTAGGAGTATATCAGGTTCCATCCTCTGAGTCAGGGCCATGGATCTGGCTGTCTGCCTGGAGGTATGTGTCTTAATTGTGTCTGAATGCCTCTTTTTTCCAAGGCGGCCAACGAATTTGGGGTGGGCTCAGAGGCATTGCAGATGCCTCCCAACCTGGATGGTTTGTGCAAATGTGACTTGCAGAGTTTCCTTCGAGTGGGCAGGAAGAATCCAGCTCTGAAGCCGCAATACTTGCCTTGACATGAGTGACACAGGTCTGGGTTATTCTCAATGAAATCAGAAGGAGTGCAAGGGAAATATCATGTGGCTTCACTCATATGTGGTCATGATGAATACCATGGGCATGAGTAAAAGCAAGGGAAAACGGAAAGAGAAGAAGTCAGACAGGGAGACAAACCAGGAGAGACTCAGGACTCTGGGAACCAAACTGAGGGTACAGAAGGTTGAGACGTGCCGGAAATGAGGCAACTGGTACATGGTATGGAGGTGGTGTGGCATATACACTGGTGAATATGCAACTAAAGAATCAGGGAACGCTATCTCACAAAAGTATGAGGGATGAAAGGCTGGCTTCCCAAACAAAGGAAAAGTATTGAAAAGAAAGAAAACCAGGCCGTTTCCCACGTAGATGAAGAAAGAAAGCGGAAAGAAATGAAGTATAGTTTTATTATCTTCCTGATAAAAATGGTATGCATTGGTTCCTATGAGGTCGTTCTCTGAATTGGGTCTTTGGACATTGCAAATTAGATTCTTCCCTCTTCCTACATTTAGGGAATAGATGAGAAGAACCGTCATTGCCTTCATTAAATGTCTCAGAGTGTTGACCAGCAAATTGGTTTGACCTGGCTTTTGGGTGTTGGGAGGTGTTTGAGGAATGCTTCAAACACTTTCATCATTACCTGAGACGTCAGATGTTATGTTCATGAACTAGTCATGGTAGTGGGTATGTGTCTTGGAATTTATCCTATTCTCTCAGATATTGGATTTCCTGGCATACTTGTGTGTAAGGGACTTTTAGGTTAGATTGTTTAGGAGAGTTTAGTTCTGAATGCTTTAATTAATTCTTGATAGGCAAGAAGTTAACATTTCCAGTTTTGTTGGTTTCTGACATTGATACTTTTTTTCCTTAAGGTATTTTCTCTGAGGTCTGTTTCCATGAGTTCACTCCTCACTTGCTCCCTAAATTCTGTGGTACTCTTTTAAGTGTGTGTGTGTGGGGGGGGGGGAGGTGGGAAGGAGGGTGTGTTTCACAAAATGCTTAGATGATATTTTAAGAGATATGAACCCGTTATCTTTGGATCACAATTCACCTTCTAACATATTGAAACTCATGTTCCATCTTGTTCAGCCACATTTCTTGCACAAATGTCCTATTTAATCCTCTTAGAAACACAGACTCTCCCTAAGCGGTGGAACAAACACAAAATTTTGTGTGCCTGGTTTGAGTCTCATTGTGTTTCCCTTTTTTCTTGCTTTTGCACATGTTCCTTTCCATCCATGAGTGCTGAAGTTGTATGTTATTTGTCTTTCAGAAGCGGCCTTCAGCTCTACTCTTTATTCCAGGCTCATTGGATCATCTCTCATCTCAGGTTCCCTGCTCAGATGCAAGTCTGCTTCTCCCTCTCCAGCTCCCTCACTGACTATGATCTCTCTGTCATTCTCTGTCAAACACATGCATTCGCATCGGTGAAAAACAATAAGAACAACAACAACAGGAAACATTTGATAAGGATTGACTGGGGCCAGATGATGGTTTATTGAATTTCGACCTATGTTCCTATGGAATGCAGCCATGTTCAGAAGACCTCTCATAATCCTAAAATGCCAGACCTTGGCTCTGAGATCCCTCCTTTGTTTTCCTCTTCTTCATCCTCGTGCATCTCCCCACCAACATGGAGCATCCACTGTCTGTCCTGCTGCAACATCCTGTTTTTCTCCCATTTCTCCTCATGACCTGGATCCATTAGAACATGGCCATGTTCTGCAACAGTCACTGTTTGCTTATGCCATGGAAAACTTTTGGAAATGGACATGGTAGGGTTAAGGCAGGCTTCTGCTGCAACATTTCCATTCAGTACCACAGAAGGAAGCTGCACCATCCTGCGGGAATGCTCAGGGATCTTAGCCGTTCGAATCCTCTTTAACGCGTCCTTTTGTAGATACACGTTGTGTTCCTGAAACTGGCATGAAAGCCTTTTGATGTATTCAGTTGAGTAATTGTTCTGTTCTATCATTCTTCGTGCTTGTGCCTGTGGGATCCAAGCCGATGAGTCTGTCTTGGGCTTAAGGTTCTAGGGTGTAAGGTCTGCCTTTGGTGCTTGGTAAGATTGGAAGATGGGGAGACCTTCGGGGTATGGTTTCTTGAGATGTTAGAGGAACTCGTTTCCTCGCTGTGAAGCCACACTTATTTGGATCACGATTCACCTTCAAATGCATTGATAACTCAGGATACATCCCTTTTGACCACGTTTCCTCCAATTAATGGCCCATTTAATCCTCTTTTAGAAACACAGATTCTCACTATCCTGCCTTGGAACAAACAGCAAATTTTGAGTGCCTGCTTAGAATCTCATTGTCTGTGCCCTTTTTTTTCTTGCTTTTTCACATGTTTCTTTACTTCCATGAGTATGTGAAATCATATATTAATTGTCTTTCTGTGACTGACAGATAAGATGCAGCCCAATGCTCTCCACCTTTCAGCCACATGTGGCAAGTAGCAATAATTGCTTCTTGCTTATGGCTGGATAAGAGACTGCAGTGCTTTTGGATGACAGGGAGATGTTAGAAGTGTCTGGGAGCTCCAGGCTTGTCTTCAGTCATATGCACATGTGGAAGATGACCACATCACTGTAAACATGGAGTAAAAGGACTTGAAGGCTAGAAATCACACTACACAGCAAAAGAGATTAAGTTGAAGAGACCATGGGAGAATTGTATCAACATGGCTTAGAGGAGAAGTGGATGGTTTGTGCTTCAGAGGGAGGGAATCAAGGCCAAAGACACAGACACAGGAGAGAGGAGCACACTGAGAATCCACAAGTTGAATGTTGGCCATAGCTGTGACAGAGAAATGTATAGGGTCCTAATTGCATGAGTTCTTGCAACCAAAGGGTCTTGAGGCCCGGGTATCTCAGAACAGCAGGCTTGGAAGGCATAGATTCCAGAGAACACTGTGTTTCTCCTGGAGAGGACATCAGCAACCAACCAGTTGCAGCCTGGAAACCATGAGCAGAGACAATAACTGTTGATGGAGTGGTATTATTATTGTTTCTTGCTGGGCATCCGTGATAGGCACTGTTCGTGGAGAAGTCTCAATGGGCGCCAACGAAACTTGGGACTTTCCCACCACCAGCATAAAGATCAAGCTAGTGGCCACTGGGGAAAGGTGAGTACATTCGCTGCCTAACCTCCAAACATGAAGTCTCAAACCTGGAACACTGTTGAGACTACCTTCCCCAGGCCACGTTGCTTAGTCCCAAAAAAAGAGCATCCTGTAGGCAACTAGAAGAAAGCTCTGTCCACATCCTATCTCCCGACCACAGCATTCAGCAGCCTTAGTAAGGTTGAGTGGGTTGAAAATCTTCTTTCACAGGCACAGCAGAGCCCACCAAGCTAAACCTCACCATATTCGGTCCAGACACCCAACACTGCGAATGGCCGTCAAAGAGAGCCTCTGCAGAGGAATGGCCCAGAGGAGAGTGGACAACCAAAACACAACCCCAGAAGGCATGCCAAACACACCTGAAATCCCCTCAAGTTCCAGCCCTTGTTCACTCCATGAGCTCCTCTCCCAAAGGAATTACCCTCAGGGTGGAAAACAGAATGTGCTTTTAGAATACAGAGAAGAAGTCAGAAACCTAGAACAATTTAATGATGGAAGAATCAATTAATACTGAAGAACAAGAACAAGAAATATTATGGCCACGCAATCAAAGTAAAACCTAAACTTGTCACATGCTTAATGGTGGATTAAAGGCAGGAACCATAATACTCACTCTGCATCAGAAAAACTTAGAAGGCATCAGAAAGTCTTGGACCACAAAGAAAAACTGATAAAAAAAAATAAAATGAAGAGACCCTGATGAAAATTTTTATTAGCAGATTGGATGCAAAGTCCAGGAAGCTGGCAGAACCAGAGGATCCAATGAGTTACCAGGAAGACAAGTACTGGAAAAAAAGGAAGAAAAGCAAAGGAGAGAAGGAAAAATGAGGAACATGACAATGGACTTAGGGAAATCCTTAAGTGAAGTGATGTAATGGATGCTTATTTTAGGAGAACTAGAAGAGAGAGAAAAAGGAAGGCACAATATTTCTTTGAGAAATCAGAGCTGAAACCATCCCTGCTCTGGGGATAGAAACAGAGATCCAGATTCTGAGGCAAACAGGACTCCCAGCACCATCAACAGAAGCAGTGCAACACAACATATAGTGTCATTCACCCTGCAAATCTAGCAATGGAGGAATTCTCTTCACCCAAATATGCTTGGGAGAAGAGTGTTTCTATATCCAAGTCCCTGACTTCAAGGCGAGCAGCTATATAAGATCGAGAAGCACATTGTATAGACAAGCCACACCAGCCCAAGCCAAAAATCTGTATAGCCTGCATGTCTGAAAAAAGACTGAACAGGAGGACTTTTCTAGAGCAACGAGGTGTTAAGAAGACAAAGATTGTGTCCCGGGGTGTCTCCATCATTTCAGAGGCGGCCTTCAGCTCAGCTCCTGATCCCAGTCTCATTGGATCCTCTCCCAACTCAGTTTCCCTGCTCAGAGGCAAGCCTGCTTCTCCCTCTCCAGCTCCCTCACTGATGATGATCTCTCTGTCTCTATCTGTCAAATGCATGCATGCACATCATTGAAAAACAACAACAACAACAACAACAACAAACAGTTACTAAAGATTGACTGGGGCCAGAAGGTGGTTTATTGAATTTGGACCTATGTCCCTATAGAATGCACCCAGGTCCAGAGCACTTCCCACCATTCTAAAAATCCAGACCTTGGCTTCGAGCTCCCTTGTTTGTTCTCCTCTTCTTCCTAGTCATGCCTCTCCCCACCAGCATAGAGCATCTGCTGTCTGTCCCAGTGCAATGGCCCCTTGCTCTCCCATTGTTCCTCCACACCGGGCTCCATTAGAACATGCCCATATTACACAGCAGGCACTGTTTGTTTATCCCATGAAGAACTTTTGGAAATGGAAATGGGAGGGTTAAGGAAGGCTTGTGCTGCAACATCTCCATTCAGATCCACAGAGGGAAGAAGCACCACCCTTTGGGAATGCTCAGAGATATTAGGCCATTGAATCCTCTTCAATGGTCCTTTTGTAGATACACGTTGTCTTCCTGTAACTAGCACAAAAACCTTTCCGATGGCATCACTTGGGCAATGGGTCTCTTCCTACATGCTCTGTGCTTGCTCCTGTGGGATCCAAACCCATGTGTCCATCCTGCGCCCGAGGTTCAAGGGTATAGGATTTGCCTTTGTTGCTTTGTCAGCTTGGAAGATGGGGAAGCCGTCTTGGATGTTTTCTGGAAATGTTAGAGGAAATCATGTCCCCGCTGTTGAAGAATCCAGACATATCTTTGGCTTGGTTGCGGGTGTTCACTGTGAGATTTCCTCTGGTGGACTTTTCCTGGTCAGAAGAGTCCTGATTGGGTGGGAGGACCATGCACATGTGCAGGGCATGGAGATCCTCACCTTAGGCTTGATGGTAATACTGAAACTTTCTTGACCTTTCTTGATTAAGATGGAATTGTGGATTCTTGCCCTTCTAAGGAGTGCAGAGGAGTGATGGTGACAGTTATGGCCAAAGTCTACAAATTCGTCCAAGAAGAAGGTGACCCCGACTAGCTTCTCAAATTGTCTTGGTGAAATATCCAAGTAGCACCAGCAGTTTGGGAGAGCTTTGCAACCTCCTGGCTTAGCCATGACTACTGCAGCCAGGTGGAGTGATTAGACATAGGTTAGGGAGAAGTGGTTGCTAGGACTTCAGAGCTTTGTGTCTTCACAGAAACTGACGTCACTGAAGCAGCAATCCCTCTCATGACATATGAGTCCTATGGCTTTTGATAGAAAGCCCTGAGAAAGACAGGAAAAAAAAAGTATAGCCTGATCATGAACTCAGGTCGGCTTTTCTGATTCTTTCCCACTTCCCCTTTCTAATCGAAGAGTAAAGAAAATGACGTTCCGTATACCATCCTTGAAGCCAACATTTCTCCAGGGAGAGCAAGGTCTTGCTATTTCCGCTGCAATTTGTTGAGATCTCAATGAACAGGGAGGCCTCTTGGGTATCATTCGCACTCTGGGAATTTTGACATCCAATGCGTGAGAGCGTCCTTTCTTAGCTTCTTTTCCCGATCGGTTCTAGGGTGTAGGTTCTGCTTTTGCATCTTGGTCAGCTTGGAAGATAAGGGAAGGAGTAAGGCAAAAAAAGTCACATTTTCAAGAAAAGTGCTAGGGCATTGATGCAGTGTGCTGTCCGTGTCCTCATCTCCTAGTGTTCTGAAAAAACAGTCCTGAGGTTGAGGGCTCTGTCTGCCTGAATTTACCTTAAACACCTTTGCAAAGGCTTCAAGGAGAGGTACAACCTGGATGATAGCTTTCAGTGAAGGAATATCCCTGGACAGCACTTCTTGTCATCATTAGTTAACGCTATATGCCATGGTCATGGGGAGAGCCATGTTGAACAGGTCTCTTAAATCAGAGGAAAAGGAAAGGCCTACACTGATGGCCTGCTATGCTCACTGTAGCAGAACTGTGGAAGGAGCCGAGATGCCTTTCCAAAGGCTACTGGATAATGAAAGTATGCTCCATCTGGTCCACAGTGTGTGCCCCTGCCATCGGGCAGGATGAGGCCCTGATACTCACCTTGAAATGAGTGACACAGGACGGGGTTATTATCAATGAAAAAGGCAATCAGACCAAGGGAAATATCATATGGGTTCACTCATATGTGGCACATTAGGAATACCATGGACATTAATAGAATCAAGGGAAATCAGAAGGAAAAGAAGTCTGAAAGGGAGACAAACTTAAGGAATAAGGATTCTGGGATCCAATCTTAGGGTTACAGAAGAATGAGATATGCTAGGAATGAAGGATCTGGTTACAGGGTATGGAGGTTGTGTGGAATACATGATGATGAGAACACAGTAGTATATGCAAATCAATAATCAGGGAACATATGTCAAAAATTTCTGATAAATCAAAGTCTGGCTTCCCAAAACTAATAAAACTGTCCAGTATATCTAATTCCTTAATAACCTTCTAACCTGAACATTTTGAAACATACACCTCTGTTTTTCTTTTGCTTTTCTAATTTAATTTTTTAAATTTTAGTTTAGTTTAGTCTTGTTTATTCTTTTTTTTAATTAATTTATTTATTTTTATTTGCTTATTTACAGCATAACAGTGTTCATTGTTTTGGCATCACACCCAGTGCTCCATGCAGTACATGCCCTCCCTATTACCCACCACCTTGTTCCTCAACCTCTCACCCCACCCCACCCCCTCCCGCCGCCCCTTCATAACCCTCTGGTTGTTTATTCTTTTTTTAAAATTTTTATTTTCTAATATACATATAGGGTTAAACTTCAAGGTAATCCTCTTTCCCCAATCAATGCTACCCCTATAGGTAAACCAATTTTTAATCCTCCTGTATCGTAGGAAAGATGAGTCCTTTAACAAAGACATTATGACACATCCAGGAAGAATCAAAATAATCTTCCTCACCCACACTGAGAATTTATAAGAACTCTCCCATCTTTTCCTTCCGCCAGAATTTCTATATATTTGTGTTTGTCCTGGCAGTATATAAAGCTTATACTTGGGGTTCTTTTGATGAGGTTCTTCCTTTTTTTGCATATATATATATATATTTTTTTTTTCCTCTCTTGTCATCTACATTTATCAGTCTTTCTGTTTGTCTGTGTTTGTTTGTATACTTCATAAATCTTACCTTGGGGCCCATTTGGGCTAAGCCTTCTTTTTTATCTTCCCTTTTGTTCCTGTCTCTCTCTCTCTGTTTTTTCTTTTTCTTTTTCTTTTCTTTTTTCTCTCATTTGCGTGGTGAATCCTGATGGCTCAGAATCGTTCCAGGGTGCACCTTGACTGCACCACACTCGATACATCCAGCTACATCTGTTCAGTCAACTCACAAAAATGACTAGGAGGAGGAATGCCCAACAGAAGAAAAATCCAGAGGATGGACCTTCTTTAACAGAGTTAATGTCTACTGACATAGACAATACGTCGGAAAAGCAATTCAGGATAACAATTATCCAGGTAATAGCTAGGTTGGAGAAAGCCATTAATGACCAAACGGAATTGATTAAGGAAGGACTGAAAACCACCAGGCATGATGTTCACAATGTTAGGGCAGAAAGCCACCAGGGATGATGTTCAAAATGATCTCAATGAGTTCCAATCTAATCTAAATTCTCTAAAGGCTAGGGTAACTGAGACAGAAGATAGAATTAGTGATATGGAGGACAAACAGAGAGAAAGGATCAGGAGGAAGCCTGGAACAAACAGCTCAGAAGCCACGAAAACAGAATCAGGGATATAAATGATGCCATGAAACTTTCCAATGTCAGAATTATTGGAATCGCTGAATGGGAAGGAGAAAGAAAGAAATCTAGAAGATATAGTGGGACAAGTTGTTTATGAAAATTTCCCAATCTCACAAATGGAAAAAACATTCATGTTCTAGAGACAAGATGGTTTCCCCCCAAGATTATAGATTCTTGAACGTCCTCGTGACACCTGATAGTAAGAATGAAGAATTATAACTATAGGCAGACCCTCTTGAAAGCAGCTAGGATATAGAAGCTCCTTACATACAGAGGAAAGCCCATTAGAATAACGTCAGACCTGTCAACAGAGACCTGGAAAGCCAGGAAGGGCTGGCAAGATATATTCAGGGTACTAAATGAGAAGAACATGCAGCCAAGATTACTTTATCCAGCAAGACTGACATTCAAAATGGATGGAGAGATAAAGAGTATTCAAGACCGGCAAGGCTTAAAAGACTATGCAACCACCAAGCTGACATTGCAAGAAATTTTAAGGGGGGTTCTATAAAAGAGAAAAAATCGTAAAAATATCATTTAACAGAAATATAGAGACAACCTACAGACAGAAAGACTTCAAAGGTAACACAAAACTGGAGATCAATCACAAGGAAAAGTTCAGAAGGAACTCAAACACCTGGAAGCTAAAGACCACTTTGCTTAAGAATACTTGGATCAACAAGGAGATCAAAGAAGAATTTAAACAATTCATGGAAACCAACAAGAATGAAGACACTTTGGTCCAAAACATATGGGATACAGCAAAGGCGGTCCTAAGGGGGAAATACATAGCCATCCAATCCTTCCTCAAAAAAATTGAAAAATCCAGAACACCAGCTGCCTATACAACTAAAAGAGCTGGAAATCCAACAACAAATCAAACCAACTGCACACATAATAAGGCAAATAATCCCTTTAGAGCAGAGATCAATGAGGTGAAACCAGAGATATAGAAGAATGTATCAATGAAACCAGAAGCTGTTTTTTTTAAGCATCAAAAAGATGATAAGCCATTGGCCCACTAATCCTAAAGAAAAGAGAGAAAGCCCAAATTAATAAAATTATGAATGAAGAGGGAGAGATTACAACTAATACCAAGGAAGTAGAAACAATCATCAGAAGTTATTATCAACAGTTACATTCCCATAAGCTAAACAACCTAGATAAAATGGATGCATTCCTGGAAAACTATAAACTCCCAAAATTGAACCAGGAAGAAATTGACAGTACAGACAGAAGGTTGATATCCAGGATCTATAAAGAACTCCTCAAACTCGACACACACAAAACAGATAATCATATCAAAAATTGGGCCAAAGATATGAAAAGACAATTCTCCAACGAAGGCATACAAATGGCTATCAGACACAAGAAAAAAATGTTCATTATCACTACCCATTAGGGAGATTCAAATTAAAACCACATTGAGATACCACCTTACACCAGGTAGAATGGCCGAAATTAGCAAGACAGGAAACAACATGTGTTGGAGAGGATGTTGAGAAAGGGGAACCCTCTTACACTGTTGGTGGGAATGCAAGTTGATGCAGCAACTTTGGAGAACAGTGTGGAGATTCCTCAAGAAATTAAAAATAGAGCTTCCCTATGACCCTGCAATTGCACTACTGGGCATTTACCCCAAAGATACAGATGTAGTGAAAATAAGGGCCATCTGTACTGCAATGTTTATAGCAGCAATGACCACAGTCACCAAAATGTGCAAAGAACCAATATGTCCTTCAACGGACGAATGGATAAGGAAGATGTGGTCTATATACACAATTCAGTATTATGCCTCCATCAGAAATGATGAGTACCCAACTTTTGTAGCAACACGGACGGGACTGGAATAGAATATGCTGAGTGAAATAAGTCAAGCAGAGAGAGTCAATTATCATATGCTTCCACTTATTTGTGGAGCATAACAAATAACATGGCGGACAAGGGGAGATGGAGAGGAGAAGGGAGTTGAGGGAAATTGGAAGGGGAGGTGAACCATGAGAGACTATGGACTGTGAAAATCAACCTGAGGTTCTTCATGAACCAGGGGATGGGAGTTTGGGGGAGCAAGGTGGTGGGTATAAGGGAGGGCACATATTGCATGGAGCACTGGGTGTGGTGTAAAAAACAATGAATAGTGTTACACTGAAAAGAAATTTAAAAAAAAAGAAGAAAATGAGGTGTGAAGAAGACAAAGATTGTGTCCTTGGGTGTCTCCATCACTTCAGAGATGGCCTTCAGCTCAGCTGTTGGTCCCAGGCTCATTGGATATTCTCCCACCTCAGGTTCCCTGCTCAGAGGCAAGTCTGCTTCTCCCTCTCCAGGTCCCTCACTGATTATGATCTCTCTGTCTCTCTCTGTCAAATACATGCATGAACATCGTGGAAAAACAACAACAATAACAACAACAACAAAAAAACAACAGTTGATAAGGATTGACTGGGGACAGAGGATGGTTTATTGAATTTGGACCTATATCCCTATGAAATGCAGCAAGGTCCAGAGCACCTCCCACCATTCTAATATGACAGTCATTTGTTCTGAGCTCCCTTGTTCTCCTCTTTTTATGTTCCCGCATCTACGCATGAACATGGAGCATCCACTGTCTGTCCCACTGCAATGGCCCATTTTTCTCCCAATTTTCCTCCTCACCAGGCTTCATTAGAATATGCCCAACTTCCGCCACAAATGGGCACTGTTTGTTTATCCCATGAACACCTTTGGGAAATGGAAATCGGAGGGTTAAGGCAGGCTTGTGCTGCAATATCTCCAGTCAGTTCCACAGAGAGAAACTGCATTACCATGAGGGAACGCTCAGGGATCATACGCCATTGAATCCTCTTCAATATGTCCTTTGTAGATAAATGTTGTCTTACTTAAACTGACACAAAAGACTTTCTGATGGCTTCACGTGGACAATGGTTCTATTCCAACATGCCCCATGCTTGCTCCTGTGGCCTCCAATCAAAGGAGTCTGACATGGGTCTAAGGATCTAGTGTATAGGGTCTGCCTCTGGTGCTTTTGCAGCTTGGAAGATGGTGAGGTTTTCTTGGCACAATTTTGGACATGCTAGAGTAATTCTTGTCCTCATTTTTTAAGACTCCAGACATATCTTTGGCATGGTTCTGGGTGTTCACTGTGAGCTTCCCTCGGTGGCCCTTTTCCTGGCCAGAAGAGTCCTGATTGCGTGGGAGGACCATGCACATGTGCAGGGCGTGGAGTTCATCGCCTGAGGCTTGGTTTTAGTCTTGACTCTTTCTTGACCTTTCTTGTGTAAGATGTAATGGTGGATTCTTGCCTCTATAAGGAGTTCAGAGGGCTGATGGTGACAGTCACGGCCAAAGACTACAAATTCAGCTATGGAGAATGTGACCCGGACTTGCTTTGCAAACTGTCCTGGTGAAATACCCAGGAAGCTCCAGCGGTTTAGGAGGGCTTTGGATCCTCCTGACTGACCCATGACTACACCAGCCAGATGGAGTGATTAGCGGTTGTTTGGGGAGGAGTGGATGCTATGACTTAAAGCTTTGTGATGTCACAGAAGCTGACTTCACTGAAGCAGCAATCCCTTTCTCATGACCTATGTGTGCTATGGCTTAGGTATGAAGACTTGGCAAGGACAGAAAAAAAGCCGTGGTAGCCTGATCATGAACTCAGTTGGTCTTTTATATTCCTTTCACACTTCCCCTTTCAATACCAAGAGAAAACTAAATGACGTTCCATGTACCATTATCGAAGCCAACAGTTCTCCAGATAGAGCATGGTGTTCAATTTTCCACTGCAATTTTAGAGATCTCAATCAACAGGAAGTCCTCTTGGCTAACATTAACTCTCTGGGAGCTTTGACATCCTATGGCTGAGAATGTCCTTTCTTAGCTTCATTTCCCGATGGGTTCTAGGGTATAGGGTCTGCCTTTGGTGCTTGGTAAGCTTGGAATATAAGGGAAAGAATAAGGGAAGGAATGTCACATTTCCAGGAAAAGTGCAAGGGCATGGATGCATTGTGCTGTCCATGTCCTCATTTCCTAGTGCTCTGAAACACCAGACCAAAGGGATGAGGGCTCTGTCTACCTGACTTTACTTTAAACACCCTTGCAAAGGCTTCAAGGAGAGTGACATTCTGTATTATAACTACTCCTGAAGGAAGAGCCCTGGACAGCCCTCCTTGTTATCATTAGTTAAAACTACATGCCGTTGTCATGGGGGTGCAGTGATGACCAACTCTCTTTATTCAGAGGAAAATATACCGCCTTCATTGATGGCCTGCCATGACCACTCTAGCAGAACTGAGGAAGGAGCCAAGATGTCCTTCCAAAGGCTAATTGATAAAGAAGGTGTGGTCCATCCAGGCAACAGTGTAGGTCTCTGCCATTTGGGAGGATGAAGCACCGATACGCACCTTGGAATGAGTGACACAGGACTGGGTTATTCTCAATGAAAAAGGCAAGCAGTCCAAGGAAATATCATATGGCTTCACTCATTTGGTACATGAGAAATACCATGGATATTAGTAGAATCAAGGGAAAACGGAAGGAGAAGACGTCAGAAAGGGAGACAAACCAGGATAGACTCGGGAGTCTGGGAACCAAGCTGAGGGTGACAGAATGATGAGACATTCCGGGAATGAGGGAACTGGTTAATGGGTATGGAGGAGGTGTGGGGCATATGATTATGAGCGCTCGGTGGTATATGCAACTAAATAATCAGGAAACACTATGTCAAAAACTTCTGATGGATGAATGGCTGGCTCCTCAAATATAAGAAGAAATATGGAAAAGAAAGAAAAACAGGCCGTTTCACACATAGATGAAGAAATAGGAAAGAAATGAGTCCCACAAGAGTCAGCCCTGGGAACTCCGTGTGCTCTTCTTCCTGAGGAAGAAGACTTCCTGAGGAAATTAACCTCAGGGTAGAAAACAGAATGTGCTTTTTGAATACAGAGAAGAAGACAGAGACCTAGAACAAAAGCAATTTGGAAGAATCAATTCATGCTGAGGGATAAAGGTGATAAAAAAATATTAAGAGGCCCTGATGAAAAAAATTTTATGGGACTGGAAGCAAAGTCAGGCAAGCTGTCAGAACCAGAGGATCCAATGAGTTACCTGGAAGACAGGTACCAGAAAAAACTTAAGTATTGCAAAGGAGAGAAGGAAGAATGATCGATAAAGAAGGTGTGGTCCATTTAGGCAACAGAGTATGCCTCCCCTATCAGGGAGGATGAAGCCCTGATACTCGCCTTGACATGAGTGCCATAGTACTGCATTATTTTCAATGAGAAACGCAAGCAAACCAAGAGAAATATCATATGGCTTCACTCATAAGTGGCACATGAGGAATACCATGGACATTAGTAGAAGCAAGGGAAAACGGAAAGAAAGGAAGTCAGAAAGTGAGACAAACCAGGAGATACTCAGAACTCTGGGAACCAAGCTGAGGGTTGCAGAATGATGAGACATTCCGGGAATGAGGGAACAGGTTAATGGGTATGGAGGAGGAGTGGCATATATGATGATGGCACTCGATGGTATATGCAACCAAAGAATCAGTGAACTCTATATCAATAATGTATGATGGATGAAAGGTTGGCTTCCTGAACATAAGAAAAAATATTGAAAAGAAAGAAAGACAGGCCGTTTCACACGTAGATGAAGAAAGAAAGAGAAAATAAATGAATTATAGTTTTATTAAATTACTGATGAAATTGGTATGCAATTGGTTTCCTATAAGGTCCTTATCTGAATTGGGTCTTTGAACATTGTAAATTAGAGTCTTCCCTCTTCCTATACTTTGGGAATAAATAAGAAGAGCTGACATTGACTTCCTTAAATGTCTCAAAGTGTGAACCAGGAAATTGTTATGAACCTGGCTTTTTGTGTGTTGGGGGGTGCTTGAGGACTGCTTCAAATGGTTTCATCATTAGCTGAGATGTTAGATTTTTATGTTTCATGACCTAGTCTTGGTAGTGGTTATGTTTCTTGGAATTTTCCTTTTCTCTCAGGTATTGGATTTACTGGCATACTTGTGGGTACGGGTCTTTTAGTTTAGGTTGTTTAGGAGAGTTTAGTCCTGAAAGCTTTAATTAATTCTTGATAGGTAAGGAGTTATCTTTTCCACTTCAGTCATTTTCTAACTTTGATTCTCTGTGCTTTTTTCCTTTACGGTATTTTCTCTGAGGTTGCTTCCATGAGTGCTATTCCTCACATTGCTACCTAACTTTGGTGTGACCCTTTTATGTGTTAGTGTGGGTGTTTGTTTCACAGAATGCTTAGAATGATATCTTAGTAGATATGAAGCTGCTCTTTTTTGGATTACAATTCACCTCCAAACGCATTGGAAACTCACTTTACATCTCATTTAGCAATATTTAATTCAATGAATGACCCTTTTAATCATCTTTTAGAAACACAGATTCTAACTAACCTGCCTTGGAACCAACACTAAGTTTTGTGTGCCCGGTTAGAGTCTCAATGTCTGTATAATTTTCTTATTTTTCACGTGTTTCTTCACTTCCCTGAATGAATGAAATCGTATGCTAATTGTCCTTTTAGACTGACAGATGTGACACGACACAATATGCATCACCTTCCTGCCCCATGTGGCAAGGGGCAAGAATTCCTTCTTGCTTATGGCTGGGTAAGAATGTGCGTTGCATTTGAAGGACAGGGAGATGTTAGAAGTGTCTGGGAGCTCCAGGCTTGTCTTCAGCCATAAACACAACAGGAAGATCACCACATCAATATAAACATGGCTTCAATGGACCTGAAGCCAAGAAATCACACGCCACAGTGAAAGAGAGAAGTTGCAGAGACCATGGGAGAAGGGTATAGACAAGGCTTTGGGAGAAGTGGATGATTTGTGTTTCAAAGAGAGGGGACCAGAACAAATAGCCAGGCCCAGGAGAGAGGAGCCCACTGGAAGCCCACAAGTTCAATGTTCACCCATAGCTGTTGTCAGAGCAAATGAGAATGTCTGAATGGATCCAGTTTTTGCAACCAAAGGTTCATGAGGCCCAGGATTTCAGATCAGCAGGCTTGGCAGACATAGACTTCAGAGAACACTGTGTTTCTACTGGAGAGGACACCAGAAAACAACTAGCTGCAGACAGTCTGGGAACCATTATCAGAATCAATACCTGTTGACACAGTGGTATGATTATTGTTTCTTGCGGTGCATTCGTGATTGGCACATTCACGGAGTTGCCTCAATGCGGGCAAATGAAACTAGTGCCTCTCTAACCACCGGCATCAAGACCAAGCTCATGGCCACAGACAGGACAGTAAGGACATTAGCTACATAACATGCATTCATGAAGTCCTAACCCTGGAATACTGTTGGCACTGACTTCTTCATGCTAATTTGCTTGGACCCAGGAGAACAGACCATCCCATAGGGACTAGGAGAAAGACATGCCCACATCCTCTCTCCTGACCACAGTATTCAGCAGGAGAAATAGTAGAACTAAGCTTCTATTGAGTGGGCTGAAAGTCTCCTTTCACATGCACACCAGAGCCCACCAAGCTAATCCTCACCAAATTCGGTCCAGACAACAAACCCTCCAATCGGCAGGCAATGAGAGCCTTTGCAGAAGACTCCCCCAAGGGAGAGTTGACAACCACAACACAACCCCAGAGGGCATGACACAAACACCCGAGACTCCCTCAAGTGATAGCCCCTGGGAACTCCATATTCTCCTCTTCCTAAAGAAATTACCCTCAGGGTAGAAAACAGAATGCAACTTTTGAATACAGTGAAGAAGACAGAGACCTAGAACCAAGGCAATGATGGAAAAATCAATTGATGCCAAGGCAAAAGAACAGGAAATGATCATGGCCACACAATTAAAGTGAACCTATACGTGTCACATGCCCAATGGAGATTTCAAGCAGCAGTGGGATACACACTCTGCATCAAAAAAAAAAAAAAAAAAAGAAGAAGGAATCAGGGAGTCTATTACCACAGGGATAAATATTATAAAAAATATAAAACTGAGAGGCCCTGATGAAAAGATTTGTTAGCAGACTGGATGCAATGTCCAGGAAGCTGGCAGAACCAGAGGATCCAAAGAGTTACATGAAAGACAAGTACTGGAAACAAAAGAAGTGAAGGAAAAGAGAGAAGGAAGAATGATGGAACATGATAATGGACTTGGGGGAATCCTTGAATGCAAAGAATGTTAATATGTCCTTTTTGTAGGAGACCTAGAAGAGAGAGAAAAAAAGAGGGCCCAACATTTCTTTGAGAAATCAGAGTTGAAAACATTCCTCTTCTGGGGGCAGAATCAGAGATCCAGATTTTGAGGACCAGGGGAATCCCAGCAACATTCACAGAAGCAGAGCAACACAAGACATAGTGTCATTTTCCATACAAAAGCTAGCAATGAAGGAATTCTGTTAACCATAATATGCTTGGGAGAACAGTGTTTCTAAAGCCACATCTCTGACTTCAAGTCGACTAGCTATGCCAGCTCTAGAAACAAGTTTTATAAAGCAAGTCAAACCAGCACTAGCAAAAATCCGTATCCCCTGCTTTTCTGAAAAATTACAGAACTGGTGATCCTGTGTAGAACAATGAGGTGTTAAGAAGACAAAGATTGGGTCCTGGGGTGTCTCCATCTGTTCGGAAGCGACCTTCAGCTCTGCTCCTTATCCCAGGCTCATTGGAATGGCTTCCATCTCAGGTTACCCACTCAGAGTTAAGTCTGCCTCTCCCTCTCCAGCTCCCTCACTGATTATGTTCTTTCTGTCTCTCTCTGTCATATACATGCAAAAACATCATTGAAAAAAAAAAACAACAAAAAGAGACAGTAGATAATGGTTGACTGGGGCGAGAGGATGCTTTATTCAATTTGGACCTATGACCCTATAAAACACAGCCAGGTCCAGGGCACCTCCCACCATCTTAAAATGCCAGACCTTGGCTCTGAGCTCCCTTGTATGTTCTCCTCTTCGTCTTCCTGCATCTCCCCACCAGCATGGAGCATTAGCTCTCTGTCCCGCTGCAATGGCCAGTCTGTCTCCCATTGTTCCTCCTCACCTGGCTCCTTTAGAACATGCCCATCATCCGCAACAGGCGCTGTTTGTTTATCCCATGAAAACCCTTGTGGAATGAAAATGGAAAGCTTAAGGCAGCCTTGTGCTGCAACATCTCCATTTAGTTTCACAGAAGGAAGCTGCACCACCCTGATTGATTGCTCAGGCATCTAAGGCCATTGAATCCTCTTCAAGGCGTCCTTTTGTAGATACATGCTGTCTTCCTGAAACTGGCATGGAAGCCTTTCCGATTATCACATGGGCAATCGGTCTCCTCCACCAGGCTCCGTGCTTGCTCCTGTTGGCTCCAAACCAACGAGTCCGAACTGGACTTAAGGTTCTAGGCTGCAGGGTCTGCCTTTGGTGCTTGGTCATCTTGGAAGATGGGGAGGCCTTCTTGGTATGGTTACTGGAGATGCCAGAGGAACTCGTGTCCTCGCTGTTGAAGACTACAGGCGTGTCTCTGGCATGGTTGCGGGTGTTCACTGAGAGCTTTCCTTGGGTGGCCCTTTTCCTGGTCACAAGTGTCCTGATTGCTTCGGAGGACCATGCAATGTGCAGAGCGTGGAGTTCCTGGGCTGAGGCTTGGTTGTAGTCCTGAACATTTCTTGACCTTTCAGGGCTAAGATGGAATTGTGGATCCTTGCCCTTCTCAGGAGTGCAGAGGGCTCGTGATGACAGTCCCAGCCAAAGACTATAAATTCGGCCATGGAGAATGTGACACCGACTCGCTTCGCAAACTGTCTTGGTGAAATACCCAGGCAGCTCCAATGGTTTGGGAGGGCTTTGGCTCCTCCTGGCTGACCCATGACTACTAAAGCCATGTCGAGTGATTAGACATGGTTTGGGGAGGAATAGTTGCTAGGAGCTCAAAACTTTTTGATGTCACGGGATCTGACTACACTGAACCAGCAATCCCTCTCTCATGAGCTATGCATACTATGGCTTTAGTTAGGAAGCCCTGGGAAGGAACAAAAAGAGCCCTGATTGCCTGCTCATGAACTCAGGTGGGTCTTTGCCCTTCCTTTCCCACTTCACCTTTCTATATAAAGAGAAAAGAAAATGACATTCGGTATACCATACTTTTGGCCAACATTAATCCAGAGAGAGTAAGGTGTTCCTATTTCCACTGCAATGTCTAGAGGTCTCAATCAACAGGGAGGCCTCTTGGGTATCATGAGATCTCTGGGAGGTTTGACATCCTATGCATGAGAGGGTCCTTTCATAGGTTCTTTTCCCAATTTGTTCTAGGGAAAAGGGTCTCCCTTTGGAGATAGTCAGTTTGGAAGATTAGGGAAATTTATAAGGGAAGGAAAGTCACATTTTAAGGAAAAGTGCTAGTGCATGGATGCATTGTGCTCTCCTGTTCCTTATAGCCTAGTATTCTGAAACACCATTCCTAAGGGATGAGGGCTCTGTCTACCTGTCTACTTTTACCTTAAACACCTTTGCAAAGGCTTCAAGGAGAGTGACATTTTGCATGATCGTTACCCCTGAAAGAAGAGCCCTGGACAGCACACCTTGTAATCATCAGTTCCCTTTAAATACCAAAGCCATGGGGAGAGCCATTTTGACCAACTCTCTCTTTTTTTTTTTTTTTTTACCAACTCTCTTAATTCAGAGGACAAGGAACTGCCTAATCGATGGCCTGCTATGCCAAATATAGCAGAACTGTGGAATGAGCCGATATGCCCTTCAATAGGCTACTGGATAAAGAAGGTGTGTCCCTCCAGGACACAGATGATACCTCCGACATCTAGCGGGATGAAGCCCCGATACTTGCTTTGACATGAGTGACACAGGGCTGGGTTATTCACAATGAAATAAGAAGAAGTCCAAGGGAAATATCAGATGGCTTCACTCATAAGTGGCCCATAAGGAGTACCATGGACATGAGTAAAAGCAAGGGAAAACGGAAAAAGAAGAAGTCAGACAGGGAGACAAACCAGGAGAGACTCAGGACTCTGGGAACCAAGCTGAGGGTTACAGAATGATGAGACTTGCCAGGAATGAGGGAACTGGTTCGTGGCATGGAGGTGGTGTGGCATATATGCTGTTGATGATCACTTGGTGGTATATGCAACTAAAGAATCAGGGAACGCTATCTCACAAAAGTATGAGGGATGAAAGACTGGCTTCCCAAACAAAAGAAAAGTATGGAAAAGAAAGAAAAACAGTCCGTTTCCCATGTAGATGAAGAAAGAATGCGGAAAGAAATGAAGTATAGTTTTATTATCTTACTGATTAAAATGGAATGCAATTGGTTTCTTATGAGGTCGTTCTCTGAATTGGGTCTTTGGACATTGCAAATTAGATTCTTCCCTCTTCCTACATTTTGAGAATAGATGAGAAGGACCGGCATTGCCTTCATTAAATGTCTCAGAGTGTTGACCAGTAAATTGGTTTGACCTGGATTTTTGGATGTTTGGAGGTGTTTGAGGAATGCTTCAAACACTTTCGTCATTACCTGAGATGTCAGATGTGTATGTTCATGACCTAGTCTTGAAAGTGGGTATGTGTCTTGGAATTTATCCTTTTCTCTCAGGTATTGGATTTTCTAGCATACTTGTGTGTAAGGGACTTTTAGGTTAGGATGTTTAGGAGAGTTTAGTTCTGAATGCTTTAATTACTTCTTGATAGGTAGGAAGTTAACATTTCCAGTTTTGTCGGATTCTGACATTGATAATTTTTTCTTCCTTAAGTTATTTTCTATGACTTTTGTTTCCATGAGTGCTACTCCTCACTTGCTCCCTAAATTCTGTGGAACTCTTTTAAGGGTTTGTGTTTCGGGATGTGGGAAGGTGGGTGAGTTTCACAAAACCCTTAAAATGATATTTTAACAGATATGAAGCCACTATTCTTTGGATCACAATTCACCTTCTAACATATTGAAACTCATTTTCCTTCTCATTCAACCACATTTCCTGCAATGAATGTCCCATTTAATCCTCTTTTAGAAACACAGACTCTCCCTTAACTGTCGTGGAACAATCACCAAACTTTGTGTGCCCGGTTAGATTCTCATAGTGTCTCCCTTTTTTCTTGCTTTTTCCCATGTTCCTTTACTTCCACAATTGAGTGAAATCGAATGTGATTTGTCTTTTTGTGAATGACAGTTGGGCCGCAGCCCAATGTGTGCCACTTTTCTGCCACATGTGGCAAGTTTCAAGATTCCTTCTTGCTTATGTGTGGGTGAGAGTCTGTGGTGCATTGGGAGGGCAGGGAGATTGTAGAAATGTCTGGGAGCTCCAGGCTTGTCTTCAGCGATCAGCACAAGAATATGGCCACATTAATGGAACCATGGCATCAATGAACCTGAAGCCTTGAAATAAAACTCCAAGTCGAAAGAGAGAAGAAGTTGCAGAGACCATGGGAGAAGGTTGTAGACATGTCTTCGGGGAGAAGTGGATGGTTGGTGCTTCAGAGGGCAGGGATCCATGGCCAAAGTCAAAGGCCCAGGAGCGAGGAGCACACTGGGAACCCACAAGATGGATGCTGACCCATAGCTCTTGGTGCAGAAATGGAGACATTCTGAATGGCACGAGTATTTGCAAACAAAGGGTCTTGAGGCACGGGTATCTCAGATCAGCGTGCTTGACAGACATAGACTGCAGAGAACACTGTGTTTCTCCTGCAGAGCACACCATCAAGCAACTGTGTGCAGACTGCCTGGAACCCATGATCATAGGCAATACTTGTTGACACAGTGGTATGATGATTGTTTCTTGCTATGCATCCATGATAGGCACTGTTCGTGGAGATGTCTTGATGTGGGCAAAAGAATCTTGGGGCTCTGCCACCATCAGCATAAAGCCCGACCTAGTGGCCACAGACAGGACGGTGCAGACCTTAGCTGCCTCACCTGCAATCACATAGTCCCAACCCTGGAAAACTGTTGTGACTACCTTCCTCAGACCATGTTTCTTAGTACGAGGAGAACAGACCCTCCATTGGGGACTAGAAGACATCCCCGCCCACATCCTCTCTCTTGAACACAGTATTCAGCAGGCCTTAGTAAGTTTGAGTGAGTTGAAAGTCTCCTTTCACAGGCACACAAGAGCCGACCAAGCTAAACCTCACCATATTCGGTCCAGACACCAAACACTCTGAAAGGCAGGCAACTAGTGCCTCTGAAGAGACCTGGCCCAGAAGAGAGTGGACAACCACAACCTAACCAAGTGAGCATGCCACATATACCAGAGACTCCCTCAAGGGTCAGCCAGTGGCACTCCATGACATCTTCATCCTAAAGAAATTACTCGCAGGGTAGAAAACAGGAGGCGCTTTTTGGGTACAGAGAAGAATACAGAGACCTGAACTAAGGCAATGATGAAAGAATCGATGGATGCCAGAGCAAAAGAACAGGAACTGGTCATGGCCAAGAAATCAAAGTGAAACCTGTACATGTCACATGCCAGTTGGAGGATTTAAGCAGCAGCCAGGATACTCACTCTGGATCAGAAAAACCTAGAAGTAATCAGGGAGTCTTGGACCACAGATATAAATGTGACAAAAACATTAAAAAAAATGAAGATACCCTTATGAAAAGATTTGTTAGCAGGCTGGAGGCAAAGTCAGGAAGCTGGCAGAACCAGAAGATCCAATGAGGTACCTGGAATACATGTATTGGGAAAAAAATAAGCAAAGCAAAGGAAAGAAGGAAGAATGATGGAACATGACAATGGACTTAGGGAAATCCTTGACTGCAGTGAATATCTTTGGGTGTTTATTGTATGAAACCTAGAAAAGAGAGGTAATAGTGGGCCCAACATTTATTCAGGGCTGCAAACATCCCTCATCTGGGGGAAGAAAGAGAGATCCAGGTTCTGAGGCACAGAGGACTCAGAGCACCATCCATAGAAGCAGAGCAACACAAGGCATACTGTCATTCACCCTTCCAAAGCTAGCAATGGAGGAATTCTCTTTGCCCAAATATGCTTGGGAGAAGAGTGTTTCTAAAGCCAAGTTCCTTACTTCGAGGCAACAAGCTATGCCAGCTCTAGCAGCAACTTTTATAGAGCAAGGCACACCAGCCCAAGGCAAACCCTATCCCCAGCATTTCTAAACAATAACAGAGCATGAGTTCTTGTCTAAAACAATGAGGTGTTCAGAAGACAAAGATTGTATTCAGGGGTGTCTCCCTAAGTTCAGAAGTGGCCTTCAGCACTGCTCCTTATCCCAGGCTCATTGGAATGTGTCCCACCTCCAGTTCCCCACTCAGAGGCAAGTATGCTTCTCCCTCTCTAGCTCCCTCGCTGATTATATTCTCACTGCCCCTCTCTGTCCCATACATGCAAGCACATTGTTGAAAAATAACAACAAAAAGAAGAAGAAACAGTAGATAAAGATTGACTGGGGCCAGAGGATGCTTTAATCAATTTGGGCCTATGCCCCTATATGGAAAGCAGCCTGGTCTAGATCACCTCCCACCATCGTAAAATGCCAGACCTTGGCTCTGAGCTCCCTTGTTTGTTCTTCTCTTCTTTGTCTTCCTGCATCTCCCCACCAACAGGGAGCATCTGTCTCTGTCCCACTGCAATGGCCCCTTGATATCCCATTGTTCCTCCTCACCTGGCTCCTTTAGAACATGCCCATCATACACAACAGGCACTGTTTGTTTATCCCATGAAAACCCTTGCAGAATGAAAATGGGAGGCTTAAGTCAGCCTTGTGCTGCAACATCTCCATTTAGTTCCACAGAAGGAAGCTGCACCACGCTGCGGGAATGCTCAGGGATCTTAGGCTGTTGAATCCTCTTCAAGGCATTCTTTTTTAGATATATGTTTTCTTCCTGAATTTGGCACAAAAGCCTTTCTGATAGCTTCACATGGGCAATGGGTCTCCTCCACCAGGCTCCGTGCTTGCTCCTGTTGGCTCCAAACAGGCAAGTCCGTCCTGGGCCTAAGGTTCTAGGGTGTAGGATCTGCCTTTTGTGCTTGGTCATCTTGGAAGATGGGGAGGCCTTCTTGGGACGGTTACTGGAGATGCTAGAGGAACTCGTGTCCTCACTGTTGAAAACTACAGGCATGTCTTTTGCATGGTGGCGGGTGTTCACTAGGAGCTTTCGTCGGGTGGCCCTTTTCCTGGTCACAAGGTTCTGATTGGGTCGGAGGACCATGCACATGTGCGGAGCGTGGAGTCCCTGGCCTGAGGCTTGGTTGTAGTCTTGATCATCACTTCACCTTTCAGGGGTAAGATGGAATTGTGGATCCCATGGCTGTGGATCCCACAGCCCTTCTCAGGAGTGCAGAAGGCTGTTGGTGACAGTCCCAGCCAAAGACTATAAATTGGCCATGGAGAAGGTGACACTGACTCGCTTCGCAAACTGTCTTGGTGAAATACCCAGGGGGATCCAACGCTTTGGGAGGGCTTTGGCACCACCTGGCTGACCCATGACTACTAAAGCCAAGTGGAGTGATTAGACATGGTTTGGGGAGGAGTGGTTGCTAGGAGATCAAAACTTTGTGACATCACAGAAGCTGACTTCACTGAAGCAGCAATCCTTCTCTCCTGAACTATGAGTCCTATGGCTTTAGGTAGGAAGCCCTGGGAAGGACCAAAAAAGAGCCCTGATTGCCTGCTCATGAACTCAGGTGGTCTTTGCAGTCTCTTTCCCACTTCACCTTTCTATACAAAGAGAAAAGAACATGACATTTGCTGTACCATCCTTTTGGCCAACATTTCTCCTGAGAGAGCCAGGTGTTCCTATTTCAACTGCAACATCTAGAGTTCTCAATCAACAGGGAAGCCTCTTGGGTATCATGAGATCTCTGGGAGGTTTGACATCCTATGCACGAGAGTGTCCTTTCGTACGTTCTTTTCCCAATTTGTTCTAGGGAGAAGGGTCTGCCCTGGGTGTTTATTCAGCTTGGAAGATAAGGAAGGAATGAGGAAAGGAAAGTCACATTTCAAGGAAACGTGCTAGGGCATTCATGCATTGTCCTGCCCATGTCCTGATCTCCTAGTATTATGAAACAGCAGTCCTAAGGAATGAGGGCTGTGTCTTCCTGACTTTACCTGAAACATCTTTGCAAAGGCTTCAAGGAGTGTGACATTCTCCATGATCGCTACACCTGAAAGAAGAGCCATGGACAGCACACCTGTCATCATCAGTTAACGTTAAATGGCGAGGTCATGGGATGAGCCATGTTGACCAACTCTCTTAATTCAGAGCAAAAGGATCTGCCCAGATCGATGGCCTGCCATGCCCACTGTAGCAGAACTGTGGAAGGAGCCGATATACCCTTAATTAGGCACTGGATAAAGAAGGAGCAGTCCATCCAGGCCACCAGTGATACCTCCGAATCTGTGCTTTGGCCCCAGAGGCCCCAATATGGAGGGCCTGTCAGCCAGGGCTTTGGCGACAAAAGTCTGCAAACACAAACTCGAAATAGGGTTAGGGGCAAAAGTGATGGCAGGCCCAATCTGCAGACCTTGAGAGCAGTGCTGTGGGATGTGAAATGAGGGCGACGGGGAGGTGGGAGTGCAGGCTTTTCTGTCTGCATTGTGTGTCTCAGTTGGCCTCGGAATGTAGCGGTAGCCTCATGTGGCCATGGGAGACTTGGCCTCTGTGAGGATTCTGCCCAGCTCCCAAGGGTTTGGTGTACTTCGGGGGAAAGGGAAAAGTGCTATTTTCCATCTCAGGCATCCCGCCATAGCAGGGTTCCAGAGTCGGCTTGTTGGTCTGGGTGCCTGGAGAACATGACTAATGGTGAGGATTTGGGCCGAGGGGCATGTCAGGCCCTATATGCGGGCTTCAGATTCAGCTAGCAAGGTGGCTGTTTTGAAATCGGGCTCAGGCTGTGGGTCACAATGCCTCTTTGTGGCTAGGGCAGTCCGCCTGGGTGGGCCTGTTCTCATGGGCCATGCAGCTGCCTCCCACTCTGAGGTTTAGACCCCCCTCCCCACATCAAGCTTTCCCCATCATGGGGAATGAGGAGTGCTCATTGATGCTTGAGGTTTCCCCATAAGCCGGGATTTGAGCTATGGGTTGGACACAGACGCCAAATACCCAGGTTGGGTAGAGATGACAATCTCTGGCCTTGGCACATCCCACCTGCAGGATATGGGGTCCACTACGTGGGCGGCTGATGGGAGGTCGGGGCTCAGGCTGTGTCAGACAGAACAGTACTGCAAAGGGCGGCGTAGGACATTGGGGTGCCTTTGATGTTCCTGTTGTTTGATCCGCATGTGGGGATTCTGAGCAGACCCGTAGGGCCCTTGTTCTCTCTGGAGGGAAGCAGAGACTGGGTTGTGGCTCCTGAATGAACAGTCTGGAGAGCTGGCATGTCAGGAGGGTGAGGACCGAATTCTGAACACCCAAGCGCTGGTTCAGTGAAGTGCCGAGAACATGGCATTTCCCATGTGCAACGTCTGACTCAAGAACTCCAGCACCTGACTCAGGACACGTGTCAGATGGTTGGTCACGTTGGAGTTTGTGTCTATGATGGCTGACGAGTGGAGAGGTGGCCTCATGAGGCCATGGAGGTATTCCCTGACTAGGGCTTGTGAGCTGCTCCGAACAGCAAGCTTTCCTTCTGTGGGACAGGGGGAGATCGTTTGGATGGCACCAAGGTCCCTCATCAGGAAGGATGTAGTAGCAGAAGTCACCGCATGGATGCCTGGACAGCCCAGCTCCGCTTAGCATGCCATCCCAGGACCAAGGCCGTTTTGATCTGGTGGCTCTGGGGCAAAGTGCCCAGGGGACTGAGGTGACAAGAACCCTCATTCTGATGGGTCATAATGCTGGCTTGTGTCTAGGGAGACCTTAGAATGTGGCGGGGGCTTAGGCACCATGCCTAATTCTTCTTCCCTGAGGGTTGGACGCATCTCACAAGAGCCAGGTTGCCTTCTGGGGACAGGAGCTTTTCTGTTTTGTGGCTCAGGGACCAAGCGTTGGACCATATGTAGGTATTCCAGAACATGCCTCTGGGGAAAGATGCCTGCAAATATCAGCTGGGGTTCCACTGAGGTCCTAGTGACATGTCAGTTTCCATCTTATGACTCAGGGCTATTGACCTTGGTGTCTGCCTGGAGGTTGATGTCTGGCATGTGTCAGACTACACATTTCTGTCCAGAGCGGCCAACGAAACTGCGTGGGCTCAGGGACCTTGAAGTTGTCTGCCAATCTAGAGGGTTTGTGCTACTGTGATGGTCAGAGTTTCCCTCGGGTGGGCAGGCAGAGTCCTGTGCTGTGGCTGCAGAGTCCCCATACTGGAGGACCTGTCATCCAGAGCTTTGGGGACAAAAGTCTGCAAACACAAACTCGGTTGGGGTGAGGGGCGAGGTGATGGCTGGCCGGATCTGCAGACCGTGAAGGCAGTGTCTTGGGATGAAATTAGGCGGGAGTGCAGGCTTCTCTTTGTGGGTTGTGTGTCTTGGCTGGCCAAGGAAAGGAGGGATGGCCTCATGGGACCCTGGGAGATTATGCTTCTGTAGGGATTCTGCCTGGCTCCCAAGGTTTTGGTGTCTTTCATGGGGAAGTGAAGAGTGCTGTTTTCTGTCTCAGGAGTACAGTCATAGCAGGGAATCCAGAGTCTGCTTCTTGGTCCGGGCGTCTGGAGAACCCAAACAAGGGTAAAGATTTGGGACTCGGGTCATGTCAGGCCTGCTAGGCAGGCTCCTGGTAAAGCTAGCAAGGGAACTTGTTTGAAATCGTCTCAGGATTAGGATCACAATGCCTTTTTGTGACCAGGGCAGCCCTCATGGTTAAGCGTGGTCTCATGGGTCATGCAGCTGGCTCCCACTCTGAGGGTTTGACACCCCCCCCATCAAGCTTTTCCTGCCTTAGGTAATCAGGAGTGCTCTTTTGTGCTTGAGGTTCCCCCATAGGTTGGGATTTGAGATAAAGTATGGGTACAGATGCCTGAACACCCAGGTAGTTTAGAGATGACAGCCTTGAGCCATGGCCTCTCTCCACTGCAGGATATGGGGTCTGTTAGCTGTGGGGCTAACTGGAGGTCGTGGCTCAGGCAGAATCAGATAGAGCATCAGTGCACAGCGCAGCGGAGGATATTATTGTACCTTAGAGGGCAGTGCAGGTTGATCCTCATGTGGGGATTCTGGTCAGAACCAATGGGCCCTTCTTCATTTGGGAAGGCAGGTTGAAGTCTGTGTTGTGGCTCCAGAATTCCCAATCTGGGGGACTTGGGAGCCAGGAGGTTGATGACGGAATTCTGAATGCACCAGTGCCGGTTCAGTTCAGTGCGGAGCGCATGGAAGTTCCAATATGCAGCGTCTGACTTGAGATCTCCAGCACCTGAGTCAGGGCAAGTGTCAGATGGTTGCTAATGCTGGTGTTTGTGTCCATGATGGCCGACGAATGGAGGAGTGGCCTCAAGAGGCTGAGGGAGATCCTGCCTCTGTGCAGAATTTGCATGACTCCCAAGTTTTTGGTGTCTTGCTGGATGAAGGGAAGAGAGCTGTTTTCCGTCTCAGCGTTTCCACCATAGCAGGGATTCCAGAGTCAGCTTCTGGGTCAGGCACCTGGAGAACACTACCAAGGGTGAGGATTTGGGCCCAGGGGCATGGCAGGCCCGATATGCGGGCTCCTGGTCCAGCTAGCAAGGGGACTTGTTTGAAAGTAGGCTCAGGATGATGGTCACAATGCCTGTTTGTGCCTTGGGCGGACCTGCTGGGTGGGAGGGTCTCATCGGCTATGCAGCTGGCTCGCACTCTGAGGGTATGACCCTTATACCCACAGCAAGCTTTTCTGGCCATGGGGAAGGAGGAGTGCTCTTTTGTGCTTGAGGATTCCCCCATAGGTCAGGATTTGAGTTATGGTCTCGTCACTGATACCTGAATACACAGGTTAGGTAGACATGACAGCCTAGGGCCATGGATGGTCTCATCTGCAGGAGATGGCACCTGCTACCTGGGGGTGCTGACTGGAAGTCGGGGCTCAGGCTGTGTCAGACAGAGCATTAGTGCATAGTGCGTCCTGGATATTGGAGTTTCGTCAATGGCCAGGCAGTTTGATCCTCACATGGGGATTCTGGACAGACCCACAGGGCCCTTCTAATTTCGGAAGGGCAGGCAGAAGGCAGTTTTGTGGTTCTAGAATCCCCAATCTGGCATGCTTTTGGGCCAGAAGGGTGAGGACAGAAGTCTGAAAGCAAAAGCACTGAGTCCGTTCAGTGCCAAGCACACAGCATTTCCAATGTGCAGCATATGACTCGATATCTCCAGGACCTGAGTCAGGGCGAGTTTCGGATGGTCGCTCATGCTGCACTTTGTTTCTATGATGCTAGATGAATGGAAGGGTGACCTCATGAGGCCATGAAGGTGTTCCCAGGCTGGGGCTTGCGAGCTGCTCTGAACAGCAAGCTTTCCTTCTGCGGGATAGGGGGAGTTCATTTGGATGGCTCCATGGTCCCCCATATGGAAAGACATGGTAGCAGAGCTCACCACATAGATGTCTGGGAAGCCCAGCTCAGCTTATCCTTTCAGCCCAGGAACAAGTCAGTGTTTATCTGGTGGCTCTGGGACAATGAATCCTGGGGGCTGGGTTGACAGGGAGCCTCATGCTGATGGGTCACAATGCTGGCTTGTGTCCCAGGAGACCTTAGAATGTGGCGGGAGCTCAGGCGCCATGCAGGATTCCCCTCCCCTGATGGTTGGAGGCAGCTTCCAAGAGCCAGCTTTCCTTCTGGGGATAGGAGGTGCTCTGATTTTTGGATCAGGGACTTAGCGTTGGAACATATGTAGTTACTAAGGTAGGGGCCTGGATAGCCAGAGGAACTTACTTGTAAAACCCAGATATCAGGGCAGGCCAGGCCAGATTGCCATATCCAATCAGTGGGGTGCACATATATTAACTGTGGTGGGTTGAAATCTCATTGGTCACCTGTGTGTGGGCCGGGCTCAACCACCTCTATAAAGGTTAGTCTGTGAGGCTGACGGGGTGGGGGGAAGTATGAGGAGTTAGAATAGCCATTAGAGAAGTAGAAGGAGTTGAATAGCTGTTAGAGAAGTAGGAGTTAGAATAGACCTTAGAGACGTAGGAGGAGTTAGAATAGCCATTAGAGAAGTAGGAGGAGTTAGAGTAGCTGTAAGAGTAGCCATTGGGAGCCATTAGGGTAGTCATGGAGTGATAGCATCTGGGTCGTCAGGAGCGTCGGAGCTTCAGGATCATCGGGAAATTGGGAGCGGCATTGCTGGGAGCACCACCACCCCAAGCAGCAGCACCACCATGAGCGGCCTTGCCTACCCAAGCAGCAGTGCTGCCTGCGACCCGCCTTGCCACGGCCCCACTGTGACCGGCCTCACGACCCCGAGCTGTGGCCTTGCCAGAGCAGCGTCATTCTGGGGAGCAGCCTCGTCAGCGTGCTGCCTTGTCAGAGTGTGGCCTGGTCCAGAGTGGCCTCTTCATCATCGTTTGTGGCCTTACTCCAGCTTGTGGCTTCGTCCAGAGTGGCCTCAACTGGGGAGTGGCCTGGTCTGGAGCGCCGTCATCTGGTGTGGCCTCATCCACAGCGGCCTCATCTGGGGTGCGGCTCTGTCGGAGTGGCTTCATAGGGAGCAGAGTCTGTTCATCAGGGTTGTCGTCCTCATCATCCTCGCCTCTTTGTCATCGGAAGCGGCGTCCTCGTCGTCGTCACCTCTACGTAAGAAATGGCCCCAAATGGTCAGTTTTATTTTCAATGCTTGGCATGAAATAAAGCTTTGCTTGATTTTTTATTTCTGTCAGTCTCGTTCCCTTGTCATGGAACCTAACATAGGGGCTCATGTGGGATAAAACAAAGAGAACTCTGCCAGCATCGGAATTTAAGGGAAAAGCCTCCAGAGGTGTTGGGATCTTGTCCATCTGTCTGGTTGGAGCTCCAGGGTATTGCCCACCGGAGACAAGCTGGAAGCAGCCATGCTCCCCAGGGCTGGAGTGGATGCGGGGATGCCCCATTCCTCTGTTGGTAGATCGACATGGGGTTCTAGTCCCCCTAGATTGACAGAGGGTTCATGTCTCCCTAGATGGTCACCAGGGTATTCGAGTCCCCCTAGGCGGTCAACAAGGTGTTTGAGTCCCACAAGGCAGTCAGGAGATTCATGTCCCCCTAGGCAGTCATCAGGGGCTCGAGCCCCCGAGAGGGTCATCGGGAGTTCATGTCCCCCTAGGTGGTCAGGGTGTTTGAGTGCCCCTAGAAAATATCCACCAGTGGCAGGACTGCTAGGCCTGCAGTTTTCTTTGTCTTGTCTATTTGTTGTCTGCTGTGTTGTTTGTTGTGTTTGGGGGAATGGGACAGGCAAAGAGTAAGGGGACACTGACTTTCATCTCTCTGTTCCTCATAATAGATGTGTGGCTTCTTCCTCACTCATTTCGTGTGTTAAGGGCTATAACTGGAGCCAACTGGGATTAGTCTAACTTGGGACAGAGACCTTAAGGAATATTCCCAAGCAGCTGCCGAAACTCCCTTTGTTTTGGGGAAATCCTTGACTTCTCTGGCCCGACGTCGACTGCCTAGCCCCTTCCCCTTGGAGGCAGGAAAGCATGGCGTCTGAAGTGGAATGGGCCCAGGTGGAACATGAAATCTGTTAGCAAAGAGATGACTGAACTGGGGGGGGAGGAGTTAAGATGGCGGAGAAGTAGCAGCCTGAGACTACATCAGGTAACAGGAGATCAGCTCGATAGCTTATCTAAACATTGCAAACACCTACAAATCCAACGGGAGAGCGAAGAGAAGAAGAACAGCAACTCTAGAAACAGAAAATCAACCACTTTCTGAAAGGTAGGACTGGCAGAGAAGTGAATCTAAAACGACGGGAAGATAGACCGCTGGGGGGAGGGGCCGGCTCCAGGCAAGCGGCGGAGGAACGGAGCACAAAATCAGGACTTTTAAAAGTCTGTTCCACTGAGGGACATTGCTCCAGAGGCTAAACCAGGGTGAAGCCCACGCAGGGCCAGCGTGGCCCCAGGCCCCGCAGGGTCACAGAAGGATCGGGGGTGTCGGAGTGTCGGAGAGCTCGCAGGTATTAGAACGGAGAAGCCGGATGCAGAGACAGAGCTGAGGACTGAACTCTCAGCTCGGGGTTACCTTGAACTGGTCGCGGGCTGGGTGAGCTTGGAGCGCGGCTAGAGGCTGGGGATACGGGAGTGATAGGGTGCTGTCCTCTGGGGGCGCACTGAGGAGTGGGGCCCCAGGCTCTCGGCTCCTCCGGGCCGGAGACTGGGAGGCCGCCATTTTCATTCCCGTCCTCCGGAACTCTACGGAAAGCGTTCAGGGAACAGAAGCTCCCAAAAGCGAACCCGAGCCAATTACTTAGTCCGGCCGCCGGTAAGGGCGGTGCAATCCCGCCTCGGGCAAAGACACTTGAGAGTCACTACAACAGGCCCCTCCCCCAGAAGATCAACAAAATATCCAGCCAGGACGAAGTTCATCTATCAAGGAGAAAGCAGATTCAATTCCTAAGACAGCAGAGCAATTCCAGAGGAGGAGAAAGCAAAGCACGGAACTCATGGCTTTCTCCCCATGATTCTTTAGTCTTGCGGCTACTTCAATTTTTTTTTTCTTTTTTCATTTTTTTTTTCATTTTTCAATTTTTTTTTCTTTTTTCTTTTTTCTTCTTCTGCTAAATTTTTAAAAACTTTTACCCTCTTCTTTTTTAACGTTTTTTGACTAGTTCATCTTAATATATATATTTTTTCTTTCTTTTTTATATTTTTTTATTTGTTGTATTTTTTAAATTTTTTCTTTTCTTTTTTTTTTTTCAGAACCTGTTTTTATCCCCTTTCTCCCACCCACAATTTGGGGTCTCTTCTGATTTGGTTACAGCGCATTTTTCTGGGGTCTTTGCCACCCTTTTAGTAGTTTATTTGCTCCTTCATACCCTCTTATCTGGACAAAATGACAAGGCGGAAAAAATCACCACAAACAAAAGAACAAGACACAGTACCGAAGGCTAGGGACCTAATCAACACAGACATTGGTACTATGTCAGATCAAGAGTTCAGAATGACGATTCTGAACATTCTAGCCGGGCTCAAAAAAGGCATGGAAGATATTAGAGAAACCCTCTCTGGAGATATTAAAGCCCTTTCTGGAGAAATTAAAGAACTAAAATCTAACCAAGTTGAAATCAAAAAAGCTATTAATGAGGTGCAATCAAAAATGGAGGCTCTCACTGCTAGGATCAATGAGTCAGAAGAAAGAATTAGTGATATAGAAGACCAAATGACAGAGAATAAAGAAGCCGAGCAAAAGAGGGACAAACAGCTACTGGACCATGAGGGGAGAATTCGAGAGATAAGTGACGCCATAAGATGAAACAATATTAGAATAATTGGGATTCCAGAAGAAGAAGAAACAGAGAGGGGAGCATAAGGTCTATTGGAGAGAATCATTGGAGAGAATTTCCCTAATATGGCAAAAGGAACAAGCATCAAAATCCAGGAGATGCAGAGAACCCCCCTCAAAGTCAACAAGAATAGGTCCACACCCTGTCACCTAATAGTAAAATTTACAATTCTTAGTGACAAAGAGAAAATCCTGAAAGCAGCCCGAGAAAAGAAGTCTGTAACATACAATGGTAAAAATATTAGATTGGCGGCAGACTTATCCACAGAGACCTGGCAGGCCAGAAAGAGCTGGCATGATATATTCAGAGCACTCAACGAGAAAAACATGCAGCCAAGAATACTCTATCCAGCTAGGCTATCATTGAAAATAGAAGGAGAGATCAAAAGCTTCCAGGACAAACAAAAACTGAACGAATTTGCAAACACCAAACCAGCTCTCCAGGAAATATTGAAAGGGGTCCTCTAAGCAAAGAGAGAGCCTAAAAGTAGTAGATCAGAAAGGTACAGAGACAATATACAGTAACAGTCACCTTACAGGCTACTAATGGCACTAAATTCATATCTCTCAATAGTTACCCTGAATGTTAATGGGCTAAATGCCCCAATCAAAAGACACAGGGTATCAGAATGGATAAAAAAACAAAACCCATCAGTATGTTGCCTACAAGAAACTCATTTTAGACGCGAAGACACCTCCAGATTTAAAGTGAGGGGGTGGAAAAAAATTTACCATGCTAATGGGCATCAGAAGAAAGCTGGGGTGGCAATCCTTATATCAGATCAATTAGATTTCAAGCCAAAGACTATAATAAGAGATGAGGAAGGACACTATATCCTACTCAAAGGCTCTGTCCAACAAGAAGATCTAACAATTTTAAATATCTATGCCCCTAACGTGGGAGCAGCCAACTATATCAACCAATTAATAACAAAATCAAAGAAACACATCAATAATAATACGATAATAGTAGGGGACTTGAACACTCCCCTCACTGAAATGGACAGATCATCCAAGCAAAAGATCAACAAGGAAATAAAGGCCTTAAATGACACACTGGACCAGATGGACATCACAGATATATTCAGAACATTTCATCCCAAAGCAACAGAATACACATTCTTCTCTAGTGCACATGGAACCTTCTCCAGAATAGATCACATCCTGGGTCACAAATCAGGTCTCAACCGGTATCAAAAGATTAGGATCATTCCCTGCATATTTTCAGACCACAATGCTCTGAAGCTAGAACTCAATCACAAGACGAAAGCTGGAAAGAACCCAAATACATGGAGACTAAACAGCATCCTTCTAAAGAATGAATGGGTTAACCAGGAAATTAAAGAAGAATTGAAAAAATTCATGGAAACAAATGATAATGAAAACACAACAGTTCAAAATCTGTGGGACACAGCAAAGGCAGTCCTGAGAGGAAAATATATAGCGGTACAAGCCTTTCTCAAGAAACAAGAAAGGTCCCAAGTACACAACCTAACCCTACGTGTAAAGGAGCTGGAGAAAGAACAAGAAAGAAACCCTAAACCCAGCAGGAGAAGAGAAATCATAAAGATCAGAGCAGAAATCAATGAAATAGAAACCAAAAAAAGCAATAGAAAAAATCAATGAAAGTAGGAGCTGGTTCTTTGAAAGAATCAATAAGATTGATAAACCCCTGGCCAGACTCATCAAAAAGAAAAGAGAAAGGACCCAAATAAATAAAATCATGAATGAGAGAGGAGAGATCACAACTAACACCAAAGAAATACAGACAATTATAAGAACATACTATGAGCAACTCTACGCCAACAAATTGGACAATCTGGAAGAAATGGATGCATTCCTAGAGACATATAAACTACCACAACTGAACCAGGAAGAAATAGAAAACCTGAACAGGCCCATAACCAGTAAGGAGATTGAAACCGTCATCAAAAATCTCCAAACAAACAAAAGCCCAGGGTCAGACGGCTTCCCAGGGGAATTCTACCAAACATTTAAAGAAGAACTCATTCCTATTCTCCTGAAACTGTTCCAAAAAATCGAAATGGAAGGAAAACTTCCAAACTCATTTTATGATGCCAGCATCACCTTGATCCCAAAACCAGACAAGGATCCCACCAAAAAAGAGAACTACAGACCAATATCCTTGATGAACACAGACGCTAAAATTCTCGCCAAAATACTAGCCAATAGGATTCAACAGTACATTAAAAGGATTATTCACCACGATCAAGTGGGATTTATTCCAGGGCTGCAGGGTTGGTTCAACATCCGCAAATCAATCAATGTGATACAACACATTAATAAAAGAAAGAATGAGAACCATATGATACTCTCAATAGATGCTGAAAAAGCATTTGACAAAGTACAGCATCCCTTCCTGATCAAAACTCTTCAAAGTGTAGGGATAGAGGGCACATACCTCAATATTATCAAAGCCATCTATGAAAAACCCACCGCAAATATCATTCTCAATGGAGAAAAACTGAAAGCTTTTTCGTTAAGGTCAGGAACACGGCAGGGATGTCCATTATCACCACTGCTATTCAACATAGTATTGGAAGTCCTAGCCTCAGCAATCAGACAACAAAAAGAAATTAAAGGCATCCAAATTGGTAAAGAAGAAGTCAAACTATCACTCTTCGCAGATGATATGATACTATATGTGGAAAACCCAAAAGAATCCACTCCAAAACTGCTAGAACTTGTACAGGAATTCAGTAAAGTGTCAGGATATAAAATCAATGCACAGAAATCAGTTGCGTTTCTGTACACCAACAACAAGACTGAAGAAAGAGAAATTAAGGAGTCAATTCCATTTACAATTGTACCCAAAACTATAAGATACCTAGGAATAAACCTAACCAAAGAGACTAAGAATCTATACACAGAAAATTATAAAGTACTCATGAAAGAAATTGAGGAAGACACAAAAAAATGGAAAAATGTTCCATGCTCCTGGATTGGAAGAATAAATATTGTGAAAATGTCTATGCTACCTAAAGCAATCTACACATTTAATGCAATCCCTATCAAAATACCATCCATTTTTTTCAAAGAAATGGAACAAATAATTCTCAAATTTATATGGAACCAGAAAAGACCTCGAATAGCCAAAGGAATATTGAAGAACAAAGCCAAAGTTGGTGGCATCACAATTCCGGACTTCAAGCTCTATTACAAAGCTGTCATCATCAAGACAGCATGGTACTGGCACAAAAACAGACACATAGATCAGTGGAACAGAATAGAGAGCCCAGAAATCGACCCTCAACTCTATGGTCAACTAATCTTCGACAAAGCAGGAAAGAATGTCCAATGGAAAAAAGACAGCCTCTTCAATAAATGGTGCTGGGAAAATTGGACAGCCACATGCAGAAAAATGAAATTGGACCACTTCCTTACACCACACACGAAAATAGATTCCAAATGGATGAAGGACCTCAATGTGAGAAAGGAATCCATCAAAATCCTTGAGGAGAATGCAGGCAGCAACCTTTTCGACCTCAGCCGTAGCAACATCTTCCTAGGAACAACGGCAAAGGCAAGGGAAGCAAGGGCAAAAATGAACTATTGGGATTTCATCAAGATCAAAAGCTTTTGCACAGCAAAGGAAACAGTTAACAAAACCAAAAGACAACTGACAGAATGGGAGAAGATATTTGCAAACGACATATCAGATAAAGGGCTAGTATCCAAAATCTATAAGGAACTTAGCAAACTCAACACCCAAAGAACAAACAATCAAGAAATGGGCAGAGGACATGAACAGACATTTCTGCAAAGAAGACATCCAGATGGCCAACAGACACATGAAAAAGTGCTCCACGTCACTCGGCATCAGGGAAATACAAATCAAAACCACAATGAGATATCACCTCACACCAGTCAGAATGGCTAAAATGAACAAGTCAGGAAATGACAGATGCTGGAGAGGATGTGGAGAAAGGGGAACCCTCCTCCACTGTTGGTGGGAATGCAAGCTGGTGCAACCACTCTGGAAAACAGCATGGAGGTTCCTCAAAATGTTGAAAATAGAACTACCCTATGACCCAGCAATTGCACTACTGGGTATTTACCCTAAAGATACAAACATAGTGATCCGAAGGGGCACGTGTACCCGAATGTTTATAGCAGCAATGTCTACAATAGCCAGACTATGGAAAGAACCTAGATGTCCATCAACAGATGAATGGATAAAGAAGGTGTGGTATATATACACAATGGAATACTATGCAGCCATCAAAAGAAATGAAATCTTGCCATTTGCGACGACGTGGATGGAACTAGAGCGTATCATGCTTAGTGAAATAAGTCAATCGGAGAAAGACAACTATCATATGATCTCCCTGATATGAGGACATGGAGAAGCAACATGGGGGGGTAGGGGGATAGGAGAAGAATAAATGAAACAAGATGGGATTGGGAAGGAGACAAACCATAAATGACTCTTCATCTCACAAAACAAACTGGGGGTTGCTGGGGGGAGGTGGGATTGGGAGAGGGGGAGCGGGCTATGGACATTGGGGAGGGGAGGCGAACCATAAGAGACTATGGACTCTGAAAAACAACCGGAGGGTTTTGAAGGGTCAGGGGTGGGAGGTTGGGGCAATCTGAGGGTTTTGAAGGGTCAAGGGTGGGAGGTTGGGGGAACAGGTGGTGTATAATGGGGAGGGCACGTTTTGCATGGAGCACTGGGTGTTGTGCAAAAAGAATGAATACTGTTATGCTGAAAAAATAAATAAAATGGAAAAGAGATGACTGAACTGATGGTTAATTGTCTGTCTCATGGTTTTAATATGTAATTGTAAAAGAAGCTTTCAGAATCTTTCATAACCTGAAGCTTTGAAGTTTCCCTTGGATGACAAATGGGATAAAGTGCTAGGGCTCTCCTTGCTGGAACTTGGTTTGTCTTTTGAGATCTGTTGGTAAACATGTTTTGTGCTTAACTGCTATTGCAACAGTTCACAATTGGTTAATATTTACACTTCACTAGAGATTGAGATGTTTCTTAGAAAATGTAAATAGGTTTCTTTGCCCACTCAGAATTGTAAATGAGATGTCTTTCACTCATAAGGCTTTTCCCTGTTATGCTAAGTTACTCAGGAAGTACTGTTAAATCAATGATAAACCTTGGGTTACATTTGGGTAAATGCTGTAACTACTCCAGAGGTTCTATACATTTCCTAAAGTGTTAATGTTTTGATAAGGGTCAACATTTGATATTTAACCATATATATTCTGAGTTTTTTTTTGTCATTTTTAATTGTTTTAATTCTCTTGTAAGATGAATTCTGCCTTAACGGAAATTCATATAGGAGACTTTCAGAACAAACATGGTTCCTTGATATGTTAAAATCCTGGAACTGCATTTCCAGAAGTAAAAGTTGCACTCGCACAAAACTAGAATTAGTACGGTGACTCAAGGTAAGAATTAGTCTCCAGGAGCTTTCCTACAAAGGCTCATTGAAGCCTAGGTAATGTATAGCCTGATGGACCCTGAGGCACCCGAAAATCAGGGGGCAGTGAATCTTGCTTTTGCCAGTCAGTCAGCCCCGGATATAAGGACAAAACTTCAGGAAATTGAAAGAATTGAAGGGAAGAATCTGATTGAGCTATTGGGAATAGCAGAAAAGGTGTTTAAGAATGGGGATGCACAGGAGGACGGAAAACAGACAAAAAGCTGGTTAAGGTTTTGGCATTACATGTGATAGGTAGAGGATAGTAAATGGAAGGAAAAGCCTAAGCACAGAGAAGGCAGGTGGGAAGACTTAGATTCATATCAGTGTGCTTACTGTAAGGAATAAGGACACTGGGCCATGTTGTGCCCCAAAAGGAAGACGGCAATGCTGGCCACCAGAGTAAAAATTGAAGAGGAGGGGAAATTAATTGATTTTTTTGGTGGCCACAGGAGCCCAGTTTTCATCATTACTGAAACTTATGGGAAACTATCTGGAGAGGAAGTTTGGGTACAAGGAGCAAATGGCACAGAGAGACATAAATGGACAACAGAAAGGAATTTAAATTTGGCCCTGGAAGTAGTGTAATATCGATTTTTAGTCTTCCCTAATGTCCCATATAATCATATCAAATGATTTATATATCATTTGAGATCTCTTCCCATCAAATAACTTGATGCATCAAATAACTTGATGGGAAGAGATCTCCTCCACAAGTTACGAGCTGGCATTCAGTTCTACTGGGAAGTAGACATGACTGTAATCTTGAGACAACACACTGTATAGGTGCTTATGGCAGCAGTAGATGAATACCTCCTTTATGAGTCAGTCTCAAAACCCGAGGAGACAAAGGCGGGGAGGCTTCTCCAATTCCTACAAGTCGAGTGTCCTCAGGTCTGCGCAGAAGGGAAGCCCTCTGACTTGGCCAGGGAACAACCTCCAGTGGTGGTACAGTTAAAGGCGATGGCTATGGCTGTTCACGTATGGCAGCACCCCCTTCCCTGGGAAGCAAAGGAAGGGATCAGAAGCACATTACACACCTCCGAGGAGATGGGATACTAGTTCTTTGCAAATATCCATGGAATATACCTTTGCTGCCCATCAAAAAGGCTGAGACTGGGGAGTAATGACCCGTTCAGGACTTGTGGGAATTTAATAAATGGGTTGAAGATATCCACACGACGGTGCCTAACCCCTGTACCCTACACTCCCTCCTGGGCCCCCAAAAAAACTGTATATACCATCTTAGATCTCAAGGATGCATTTTTCTGCATATCTTTAGCAAGGAAATCTCAACCCCTTTTTGCTTTTGAGTGGTCCGACCCACAGGAAGGAATCCAAGGCCAGCTCACCTGACAAGACTCTCCCAAAGAAGGACTATGGGGAGGTGCTAAATCAAGTTGCAGGAATAGGCCAGATCTCAGAGACACTCCTCTCTCAGATGCCGAGATGACTCGGTTCACAGATTGGAGAAGCTAAATGGTCAATGGAAAGAGGAATGCGGGGGCTGTGGTGGCTTTACCTGAGCAGAAACTCTGGAAAGCATCCCTGACACATGGAATTCTGGCACAAAAAGCGGAGCTGATTGCACTCACTAAGGCACTGCAGATGGCCAAATTTAAAAACGCCAACATCTATACGGACAGCAGGTATGCCTTTGCTACTCTCCATATACATGGGGCGATTTATAAAGGAAGGAGCCTATTAACAGCAGAAGGAAAAGGAATTAAAAACAGAGGAGAACTATTGGTTCTCCTTCAGGCTGTTATGCATTGCCCGGTACACCAAAGGGGACTGATCTGATTTCAGAAGGAAACGTATTAGCAGATCAAGCCGCAAAGGAAGCAGCCCAAGAAACCGTGCAAGAACTGGTTACACTTCTGGCTCCAGTCCTACCATAAAAACCAAACTATTCAGAAGAACATTTAAAGTATTTACAGAAATGGGTTAAATTGGACTATGATGGGGACTGGGCTAAGATTAAAGCAGGAAAAATAATTCTTCCTCGAAGACTAGGCAAAAAGTTAGTAGACCAGATATATCAGTGTACTCATTTGGGGATATGCAAACTCAAGGAGCTTATAGGCAAGCAGTTCCAGGGTTCTAAATTAGGGTGTATGGTTCAGGATGTAGTTGATAGATTTGCTCAATGCCAGGCAGTTCATGTGGTAATAACTAAAATGGGAACAGGGAAAAGAGAAAGAGGTAAGGAACCAGGAATTTATTGGGAAATAGATTTTACAGAAATGAAACCTGGAAAATATGGGTACAAGTACATGTTAGTTTTTTGTAGATACCTTTTTAGGTTGGGTAGAGGCTTTTCCCACCCAACATGAGGTGGCAGGAGTGGTAGCCAAAAAGCTACTAGAAGAAATAATTCCTCGGGTTGGGCTGCCTCTCACGATCGGGTCAGACAATGGCCCTACATCTGTGAGTTCAGCCTCACAGGCATTGGTCAAGGCCATGGACACTAATTGGAAACTACATTGTGCCTACTGGCCCCAGAGTTCCGGGCAAGTAACGAGAATGAACCGGACCCTTAAAGAGACCTTGACAAAACAAATTCTGGAGACTGGCGGTGGATGGGTGTATCTCCTCCCTTCACCATCCTCAGGGCACGATGTACACCCTATTTAAGCAAGGAGACCCCATTTGAAATAATGTTTGGGGACTCCCCAATCTGTCCTCATTTTGATGGCACCAGGGTCCCCTGTGAGGAAAGACGTCATAGCAGAATTCACCGCATGGATCCCTGGAAAGCCCAGATCCACTTAGTCTTCCAGCCCAGGAACAAGGCCGTTTCGAACTGGTGGCTCTTGGGTAAAGTGCCCAGGGGGCTGATGTGACAGGGAGCCTCATTCTGATGGGTCACAATGCTGGCTGGTGTCCAGGGAGACCTTAGATTGTAGCCGGGCCTCAGGTGCCATGCAGGATTCTCCCCTGAAGGTTGGACACAGCTCCCAAGAGCCAGGTTACCTTCTGGGGACAGAAGGTGTTCTGTTTTGTGGCTCAGGGATCAAGTGTTGGACCATAGGTAGGAATTCCAGAGTTTGCCTCTGGAGGCAGATTCCTACAAACCTAAGCTAGGGTTCCATTGAGGTCCTAGAGGTATGTCAGGTACCATCTTCTGAGTCAGGGCCATTGACCTGGGTGTCTGCCTGGAGGTAGGTGTCTGGCATGTGTCCGAATGGGCCTTTTTTCCAAGGCAGCCAATGAATTTGGCGTGGGCTCAGGGGCATTGCATATGTCGCCAATTTGGAGGGTTTGTGCAAATGTCACGGGCAGAGTTTCCTTCAGCTGCGCAGGCAGAGTCCTGTGCTTTGGCTTCAGTGGCCCCGTCTTGGAAGGCCTGCTGGCCAGGGATTTGGGGACAAAAGTTTGCAACACAAATTTGGGATAGGATTCTGGGCAAAGTGATGGCAGGCCGATCTTTGGACTGAGAGGGCACTGTCGCCAGATATGAAATTAGTTCGATGGGGATGCAGGAGTGCAGTCTTTTCTGTCTGGTTGTGTGTCTCAGTTGGCCACGGAAAGGAGCAGTAGCCTCATGGGGCCATGGGAGATTCTGCATCTGTGTGGATTCTGCACGGTTCCAAAGGGTTTGGTGTCTTTCAGGGGAAGGGTAGAGTACTGTTTTCGATCTCAGTGGTCCCACCATAGCAGGGATCCCAGAGTCCACTTCTGGGTCTGGGCCTTGGGAGAACCTGAGCAAGGGTGAGGATTTTGGCCTATGGGCATGTCAGGCCTGATATGTGGGCTCCTGGTCCAGCTAGAGAGGGGGCTGGTTGAAAGTGGACTCAGGCTGAGGGACACAATGCCTGTTGGTGGCCAGGTGGCTTTCCTGAGTTGGTGTGGTCTCATGGGCAATGCAGCTGGCTCCCATATGATGGTTAAACCACCATTCGCACAGCAAGCTTTTCCAGTTGTGGGAAGGAGGAGTGCTCTTTTACGCTTGAGGTTCCACCATAGGTCAGGATTTGTCCTGTGGTCTGGGCACAGATGCCTGAATACTCAGGTTGGGTAGAGATGACAGTCTCTGGCCATGGCATGTCTCATCGACAGGATATGGGGCCATCACCTGGCGAGCTGATGGGATTTCAGGGCTCAGGCTGTGTCATACAGAGCATTAGTGTACAGGGTGCCCTAGGACATTGGAGTGCCATCGAGTTCCGTGCACTTTGAATCTCACATGGTGATTCCGGACAGACACCTAGGGCACTTCTTCAGCAGGAAGAAGACTGCTTTGTGGCTCCCAAATGAACAATCTGGAGGGCTGGAGGGCCTGGAGGGTGAGGATGGAATTCTGAATGCATAATTGCTGGTTCCATTCAGTGTTGAGCACATGGCCTTTTTAATATGCAGAGTCTGACTCGAGATCTCCAGCACCTGGGTCAGGAGTGAGTCAGATGGCTGCTCACGGAGGAATTTGTGTCTATGATGGCCAAGGAGTGGAGAAGTGGACTCATGAGGCCATGGAGGTTTTCCCAGGCTGGGGCTTGTGAGCTGTTCTGAACAGCAAGCTTTCCTTCTGCGGGACGGGGGATTCGGTTTGGATGGCAGCAGGGTCCTTATGGAACGACATCGTAGAAGATGTCACCACATGGATGCCTTGAAAGCCCAGCTCCTCTTACCCTTCCAAGTCAGGAAAAAGGCCGTTTTGTACTGGTGGCTCTGGGGCAAAGTGCCAAGGGGCCTGAGGTAACAGGAGCCACATTCTGATGGGTCACAATGCTGGCTTGTGTCCAGGGAGACCTTAGAATGTGGCGGGGGCTCGGGCGCCATGCAGGATTCTCCTCCCCTGAGTGTTGGACGCTGCTCCCAAGAGCCAGATTGCCTTCTTGAGACAGGAGGTATTCTGTTTTGTGGCTCAGGGATCAAGTGTTGGAACTTAGGTAGGTATTCCAGAGTTTGAACGTGTGCTCAGGCTGAGGGTCAGAATGCATGTTTGTAGCCAGGGCAGCCCTAATGGGTGGGCAGGGACTCTGGGCCAGGCAGCTGGCTCCCTCTCTGAGGGTTAGACACTCATCCCCACAGCAAACTTTTACCGTGGTGGGAAAGGAGGAGTGCTCTTTGATGTTTGAGTTACCCTTATAGGCCGGGATTTGAGCAATGGTCTGGGCACATATGCCTGAATACCCAGGTTGGGTAGATATGACACTCTCTGGCCATGGCAGGTCCCACCTGTAGGATATGGGGCCCTCTACCTGGGGGGCTGATGGGAGGTCGGGACAGAGGCTGTGTCATACAGAGCATTAGTGCACAGGGCGGCCAATGACATTGGGGTGCTCTCAAGGTCCCTGCAGGTTGATCCTCACGGGGGCATTCTCAGCAGACCCTGAGGGCCCTTCTTCTTTCTGGAGCACAGGAGGAAGACTGAGTTGTGGCTCTCAAATGAACAATATAGAGGGCTGGTGGGCCAGGAGGGTGAGGACGGAATTCTGAATGCACAAGTGTTAGTTCCGTTCAGTGCTGAGCACATGGCATTTCCAATGTGCAGCGTCTGACTCGAGATCTCCAGCACCTGAGTCAAGGCACATGTCAGATGGACGCTCACGCCAGAGTTTGTGTCCATGATGGCCGATGACAGGAGGGGTGCCCTAATGAGACCATTTATGTCTTTCCAGGCTGGGGTTTGTGAGCTGCTCTGAACAGCAATCTTTCCTTCTGTGGGACAGAGGGCGTCCGTTTTGATGGTACCAGTGTCCCCCAAATTGAAAGACATTGTAGCAGAAGTCACCACATGGATGCCTGGTAAGCCCAGATCTGCTTACACTTCCAGGCCATGAATAAGGCCATTTCGATCTGGTGGCTCTGGGGCAAAGTGCCTAGGGGCTGAGGTGACAGGAGACTCATTCTGATGGGTCACAATGCTAGCTAGTGTCCAGGGAGACCTTATATTGTAGCGGGGCCTCATGCTCTATGCAGGATTCTCCTCCCCTGAGGGTTGGACGCAGCTCCCAAGATCCAGGTTGCCTTCTGCGAACAGGAGGTGTTCTGTTTTGTGGCTCAGAGATCAAGTGTTGGACGATATGCAGGTATTCCAGAGTTTGCCTCTGGAGGCAGATGCCTGCAAACCTAAGCTAGTGATCCATTGAGGTCCAAGGGGTATGTCAGGTTCCATCTTCTGATTCAGGGCCATTGCCCTGGGTGTTTGCCTGGAGGTAGGTGTCTGCCATGTGTCCAAAAGCACATTTTTTCCAAGACGGCCAACAAATTTGGGTTGGGTTCAGGGGCATTGCACGTGTCTCCCAATCTGGAGGGTGTGTGCATTATGTGACAGGCAGAGTTCCTTGGGTTGGCATTCAGAGTCCTGCGCTATGCATCCAGAGGTCCCATCTTGGAGGACCTGTCAGCCAGAGCTTTGGGGACAAAAGTCTGCAAACACAAACTCAATATAGGGTTCTGGGCTAGGTGATGGCAGGCCCCTTCTAGGGACTGTGAGGGCAGTGCCACGGGATCTTAAATGAGGGCGATGTGGAGGCGGTAGCGCAAGCTTCTCTGTCTGCGTTGTGTGTCTGTGGTCGCCACGGAAGGAGTGGTAGCCTCATGTGGCCATGGAAGATTCTGTCTCTGTGAGGATTCTGCCTGGCTCCCAAAGGTTTGGTGTTTTTTGGGGGAAGGGAAGAGTGGTGTTTTACGTCTCAGGGGTCCCAACATAGCAGGGTTTCCAGAGTCGGCTTCTGGGTCCTGTCCCCTGGAGAACCCGACTGAGGGTGAGGATTTGGGCCTACAGGCATGTCAGGCCCGATATGCGGGCTCGTGGTCCAGCTTGCAAGGGGGATGGGTTGAAAGTGGGCTTAGGTGAGGGTCACAATGCCTGTTTGTGGCCAAGGAAGCCCTCCTGTGTGGGCGTGGTATCATGGATCAGGCTGCTGGCTCCCACTCTGAGTGTTAAATCCCCGTACACACAGCAAACTTTTCCCGTCGTGGGGAAAGAGGAGTACTCTTTTCTCCTGAGGTGCACCTAGAGACCGGGATTTGAGCTATGGTCTGGGCGCTGACACCTGAAAACACAGGTTGGGTAGAGATGTCAGTCTCTGGCCATGACAGGTCCCACATGAAGGATATAGGGGCCGCAACCTGGGGGGTTGATGGGAGGCCGGGGCTCATTTTGTTTCAGACACAGCATTAGTGCACAGGCCAGCTTAGGATATTGGGTTGCAATCGAGGTCAGTGCAGGTTGACACTCATGCAGAGATTTTGGGCAGAATCCTAGTACCGTTCCTTCTGGAGGGCAGGCAGAAGACTACCTTGGGTCTCCCGAATGAACAATCTGGAGGTCTTGCGGCCCAGGAGGGTGAGACCGGAAATCTGAATGCACAAGCGCTGGTTCATTTCAGTGCCCAGCACAGGGCATTTCTGATGTGCAGCGTCTGACTTGAGATCTCCAGCACCAGAGTCAGGGCAAGTGTCAGAAGGTCGCTCACGCTGGAGTTTGTGTCCATGATGGCCAACAAATGGAGGGGTGGCCTCATGAGGCCATGGAGGTTGTCCTAGCCTGAGGCTTGTGAGCTGCTCCAAACAGCAAGCTTTACTTCTGTGGGACAGGGGGAGTCCATTTGGGTGGGACCAGGTCCCCCATATGGAAAGAAGTCATAGCAGAAGTCACCGCATGGATGACTGGAAAGCCGAGCTCCGTTTACCCTTCCAGCCCAGGAACAAGGCCGTTTCAATCTGTTGGCTCTGGTGCAAAGTTCCCAGGGGGCTGAGGTGAAAGAGAGCCTCTTTCTGATGGGTCACAATGCTGGCTTGTATCCAGGGAGACCAAAGAATGTGGTGGGGGCTCAGACGCCATACAGGATTCTCCTCCCCTGAGGATTGGACACAGCTCCCAAGAGCCAGGCTGCCTTCTGGGGACAGGAGGTGTTCTGTTTTTGGCTCAGGGATCAAGTGTTAGATCATATGTAGGGATTCCAGAGTTTCCCTCTGGAGGCAGATGCCTGCAAATCTAAGCTAGGGTTCCGTTGAGGTCCTAGGGGTATGTCAGGTTCCATCTTCTGACTAAGGGCCATTGACCTGGGTGTATGCCTGGACGTAGGTGTCTGGCCTGTGTCTGAAGGCACCTTTTTTTTCAAGGTGGTCAAACAATTTGGGGTGGGCTCAGGGGTCTTGCAGGTGTCTCCCAATCTGGAGGGTTTATACAAATTGACTTGCAGAGCCTTCTTCCAGTGGGCAGTCAGAGTCTTGCCCTGTGGCTCCAGAAGCCCTATCCTGGAGAGCCTGTCGGCCAGGGCTTCCTGGCAAAAGTCTGCAACACAAATTTGGGATAGGGTTCTGGGCGACTTGATAGCAGGCCCCATCTGCGGTCCATGAGGGCAGTGCCGCAGGATCTGAAATGATGGTGACAGGAGGCTGGAGTGCAGTGTTTTCTGACTGGATTTTGTGTCTTGGTTGGACACATAATGTAGCGGTAGCCTCATGGAGCCATGGGAGATTCTGCCTCCATGAGGTTCCTTCCCAGCTCCCAGGGGTTTGGTGTCTTTTGGAGGGAAGGGGAGAGTGTTGTTTTCCATCTTAGGGGTCCCATCATTGTAGGGATTCCAGAGTCAGTTTCCGGGTCCCAGCTCCTAGAGAACCCAACCAAGGGTGATGATTTGAGCAGATTGATCCTCGTGTGGGGATTTGGGGCAGAACTCTAGTACCATTCTTCTTTGTGGAGGGCAGGCAGAAGACTGCTTTGGGTCTCCCGAGTGAACAATCTGGAGGTCCGATATGCGGACTCCTGGTCCAGCTAGCGAGGGGGCTGCTTTGAAATACTATTCAGGTTGAGGCTCACAATGCCTCTTTGTGGCCAGGGAAGACCTCCTCGATGGGGGTGGTCTCATGGACCATGCAGCTGCCTCCCACTCTGAGGGTTAGAACCCCATCCCCACCGCAAGCTTTTCCTGTGGTGGGGAAGAAGGAGTGCTCTTTGATGCTTGGGGTTCCCCCATAGTACAGGATTTGAGCTATGGTCTGGGCACAGACACCTGAATACCCAGGTTGGGTAGAGATGAGAGTCTCTGGCCAATGCAGGTTCCCCCTGCAGGATATGGGGCCCGCTACTTAGGGGGCTGATGGGAGGTTGGGGCTAAGGTATGTCAGACAATGCATCAGTGCACAGGTTGGCCAAAGACATTGGGGTGCTGTCGACATCCGTGTAGGTTGATCCTCACGTGGGGATTCTGGGCAGACACTTAGGGCCCTTCTTTTTTCTGGAGGGCAGGTAGAAGCCTGCTTTGGGCCTCCGAATGAACAGACTGGAGGGTTGGTGGGCCAGGAGGATGAGGACGGAATTCTGAATGCACAAGCGCCTGTTCAGTTCTGTGCCGAGCATGTGGCATTTCCAAGGTGCAGCGTCTGACTCGAGATCTCCAACACCTAAATCAGAGCAGATGTCAGATGGTGTTTGTGTTCATGATGGCCGACGAGTGGAGGGGTGGTCTCATGAGGCCATGGAGGTCTTCCCACGCTTGGGCTTATGAGCTGCTTCAAACAGCAAGCTTTCCTTCTGCAGGACAGGGGGAGTCCGTTTGGATGGCACCAGTGTCGCCCCATATGGAAAGAGATTGTAGGAGAAGTCACCTGATGGCTGGCTGGAAAGCCTAGCTCTTACCTTCCAGCCCCAGAACAAGGCCGTTTCGATCTGGTGGCTATAGGTTAAAGTGCCCAGGGGGCTGAGGTGACTGGGAGCCTCATTCTGATGGGTTCTAAAGCTGGCTTATGTCCAGGGAGACCTTATAATGTGGCTGGGGCTCAGGTGCCATGGAGGATTCTCTTTCCCTGAGGGTTGGACGAAGCTACCAAAAGCAAGATTGCCTTCTGGGGACAGGAGGTGTTCCATTTTTTTTTGCTCAGGGATCATGTGTTGGATCATACGTAGGTATTTCAGAGTTTGCCTCTGGAGACAATGCCTACACACCTAAGCTAGGGTTCCGTTGAGGTCCTAGGGGTATGTCAGGTTCCATCTTCTGACTCAAGGCCATTGACCTGGGTGTCTGCCTGGAGGTAGGTGTCTGGCCTGTGTCCGAATGCACATTTTTTCCAAGGCAGCCTACGAATTTGGGGTGGGCTCAGGGCATTGCAGTTGTCTCCCAATCTGGAAGGTTTGTGCAAATGTGATGGGGCAAGCTTCCTTCTTTTCTGCCGGCAGAGCCCTGTGCTTCAGCTCCAGAGGCCCCATCCTGGAGGGCCTGTCTTCCAGGGCTTTGGGGACAAAAGTCTGCAAACACAAACTAGGGATAGGGTTATGGGCAAGGTGATGGCTGGCCGAATCTGTGGACCATGAGGGCAGTGCCGCTGGATCTGAATTGAGGGCGATGGTTAGGGAGGAGTGCAGGCTTTTCTCTCTAGGTTGGGTGTCTTGGTTGGCCACAGAATGTAGCGGTAGTCTCATGGTGCCTTGGGGATTTACACGGCTCCGAAGGTTTTGTTGAATTTCTGGATGAAGTGAAGAGAGGTGTTTTCCATCTCAGGGGTCCCGCCCTTGCAGGAATTCCTGAGTAGGCTTCTGGGTCCGGGCACCTGGAGAACCCGACCGAAGGTGAGGATTTGGGTCTAGGGGCATGGCAGGCCCGATTGCGGGCTCTTTATCCATCTAGCATAGGGGCTTGTTTGAATGTAGTCTCAGGCTGATGGTCACAATGCCTGTTTGTGCCCAGGGCGGCCCTCCTGGTTGGGTGTCATCTCCTGGGTCATGCAGCTTTCTCCCACTCTGAGTGTTTGATCCCCATACCCACAGCAAGCTTTTACTGTCCAGGAGAAGTAGAAGTGCTCTTTTGTGCTTGAGAATCCTCCATATGCCGGTATTGGAGCTATGGTCGGGGCACAGATACCTGAAATCCAGGTTGGGTAGAGATGACAGCCTCGAGTCGTGGCCTGTCCCACTGGCAGTAGGTGGCGGCCGCTATCTGGGGCCTGACTGGAGTTGGGCCTCAGGCAGTGTCAGAGAATTAGTGCACAGTGCAGCCTGCATATTGGGGTTCTGTATAGGGCCGTGCATGTTGATCCTCACCTGGGGATCCAGGGCAGATCCATAGGGCCCTTCTTCTATCTGGAGGGCAGGCAGAAGGGTGCATTGGGGCTCCAGACTTCCTATTCTCGAGGGTCTGCTGGCCAGGAGGGTGAGGACGGAATTCTGAATGCACAAGCGCTGATTCAGTTCAGTGCCAAGCAGATGACAGTTCCAATATGCAGCATCTGACTCGAGGTCTCCAGCACCGGAGTCAGGGCGAGTGTCGGATTGTCACTCATGATGGAGGTTGTGTCCATGATGCCCGATGAATGGAGGGGTGGCCTCATGAGGCCATGGAGGTTTTCCCAGGCTGGGGCTTGTCAGCTGCTCCAAACAGCAATCTTTCCTTCTGCTGACAAGGGAGTCCATTTTGATGGCTCCAGGGTCCCCTATATGGAAAGACATGTTAGCAGTGACCACCACATAGATATCTAGAAAGCCCAGTTCAGCTTATCCTTTTGGCCCAGGAATAAGGCAGTTTCAATCTGGTGGCACTGGGCAAGTGCCCAGGACCGTGAGTTGGCACAGAGACTCATGCTGATGGTTCAGAATACTGGCTTGTGTCCAGGAAGATCTTAGAATGTGGCGGGGGTCAGGTGCATTGCAGGTTCTCTTCCCCTGAGGGTTGGAGGCAGCTCCCAAGAGCCAGGTTGCCTTCTGGGGCAGCAGGTGTTCTTTTTTTGTGGCTCAGGGACCAAACGTTGGACCATATATAGGTATTCCTGAACCTGCATCTGTGGACAGATGCCTGCAAATCTCACCTAGGGTTCTGTTGATGTCCTAGATGCATATAAGTTTCTATCTTCTGACTCAGGGACATTGACATGGATGTCTGCCTGGAGGTATGTGTCTGGTATGTGTCAGAGTGCGCATTTTGATCCAGAGTGGCCAACGAATTTGGGTGGGCTCAGGATCCTTGCAGGTGTCTCCCAATCTGGAGGGTTTGTGTAATGGTGATGGGCAGTTTTTCCATTGGGATGGCAGGCAGAGTCCTGTGCTGTGTCTCCAGAGGCCCATCATGGAGGTCCTCTCGGCCATAGCTTTTGGGAGAAAAATCTGCAAACACAACCTTTGGTTTAGGGTGAGGGGCGAGGTGATGGCAGGCCCAATCTGCAGACCTGTGGGCAGTGTGTCGGGATCTGAAATTAGGGCTATTAGGAGACGGGAACCCATGCTTTCCTGTCTGGGTTTTGTGTCTCAGTTGGCCAAGGAATGGAGGAGTGGCCTCATGGGGCATGGGAGATTCTGCCTCTGTGTGGATTCTGCCCGGCTCCCAAATTTTGGTGTCATTCGTGGGGATGGGAAGTGTGTTGTTTTCCGTCTCAGGGGTACAGCCATAACAGGGAATGCAGAGTCGACTTCTGGGTCCGGGCCCCTGTAGAACATGACCTAGGGTAAGGTTTTGGGCCTGGGGCAATCTCAGGCCAGGTAGGCGGGCTCCTGTTCCAGCTTGTTTGAAAGCGAGCTCAGGATGAGGATCACAATGCCTTTTTGTGACCACAGCGGCCCTCATGTGTGGGCGTGTTCTCATGGGTCATGCAGCTGGCTCCCACTCAGAGGGTTTGACACCCACCCCCCCAGCAAGCTTTTCCTGCCTTAAGGAAGAATGACTGCTCTTTTGTCCTTGAGGTTCCCCCATAGGCTGGGATTTGAGCTAAGGTCTGGGCAAAGATGCCTGAACAACCAGATTGGGTAGAGATGACTGCCTCGGGCCATGGCCGCTCCCACCTGCAGGATATGGAGTCTGATTCTGTGGGGCTGACTGGAGGTCAAGGCTCAGCACTGTCAGACAGAGCATTAGTGAAAAGGGAGGCCGATGATATTGGGTGCCGTCGAGGGTTGTGCAGGTTGATCCTCACGTGGGGATACTGGGCAGACCCAAATGGCCCCGCTTCTTTCTGGGAGGCAGGTCGAAGTCTGCGTTGTGTCCCAATATGGGGGGGTTGGGGGCCAGGAGGTTGATGACGGAAGTCTGACCACACAAGGGCCAGTTCAGTTCAGTGCCTAACTCATGGGGGTTCCTATATGCAGCGTCTGAATTGAAATCTCTAGCACCTGAGTGAGGGCATGTGTCAGATGGTCACTCAGGCTGGTGTTTGTGTCCATGATGGCCAACGAATGGAGGGGTGGCCTCAAGAGGCCATGAAGCTTTTCCCAGGCTGGGGCTTGTGAACAGCTCTGAACAGCAAGCTTTCCTTCTGCGGGACGGGGGGAGTCCATTTTGATGGCTCCGGTGTCCCCCAAATGGAAAAACTTGTTGGCATAGCTCACTACATGGCTGTCCAGAAAGCCGAGCACAGCTTACACTTGCAACCCAGGAACAAGGCAGTTTCAATCTGGAGACTCTGGGGTGAAGTGCCCAGGATGCTTAGGTGACAGGGAGCCTCATGCTGATGGGTCACAAAGCAGGCTTGTGTCCAGGGCGACCTTAGAATGTCACGGGGTTTCATTCGTCATGCAAGATTCTCCTCCCCTGAGGTTTCGATGCAGCCCCAAAGAGCCAGGTTGCCTTCTGGCAATAGGGGGTGTTCTAATTTGTGGGTCAGGGACCAAGCGCTTGACCATATGCCTGTAGTCCTGAACTTGCCTCTGTTGACAGATGCCTATAATCTAAGCTAGGTTTCCATTGAAGTCCTAGAGTCATGTCAGTTCCATCTTCTGCCTCATGGCCATTGACCTGGGTGTCTGCCTAGATGTAGGTGTCTTGCATGTGTCAGACTGCACATTTTCGTCTGGAGCATCCAGCGAATTTGGTGTGGGCTCAGGGGCTTTGCAGGTGTCTCCCAATATAGAGGATTTGTTCAACTGTGTCAGGCAGAGTTTCCTTCGGGAGAGCAGGCAGAGTCCTGCACGGTGGCTCCAGAGGCACCATCCTGAAGAGCGTGTCGGCCAGGGCTTTGGGTACAAAAGCCTGCAAACTCAAACTCGGGTTAGGTTAGGGGTGAGGTGATGGCAAGCCTGATCTGCAGACCAAGAGGTCAGTGACTTGAGATCTGAAATTAGGTTGACAGAGAAGCGGAACGCAGGCTTTTCTAACTGGGTTGTGTTTCTCGGTTAGACACGGAATGGAGTGTTAGCCTCATGGGGCCATTGGAGCTTCTGTCTCTCTTGGGATTCTGCCCAGTTCCCAAGGGTTTGGAGTCTTTCGGGGGGAAGGGAAGAATGACATTTTCCATCTCAGGGGTCCCGCCATAGCAGGGATTCCAGAGTCGGCTTCTGGGTCCAGGCCCCGGGAGAACCCGATGAGGGTGAGGATTTGGGCCTAAGGGCTTGGCAGGCCCGATATGCTGTCTCCTGATCCAGCTAGCGAGGGGGCTTGTTTTCATACGGGGTTAGTCTGAGGATCACAATGATTGTTTTTTCCTAGGGCAGAATCCTGTGTGGGCCTGGTCTAAAGTTCCATGTAGCTGTATCCCACTCTGAGGGTTTGACCCCCATCCCCACAGCAAGCTTTTCCTGCCATAGGGATGGTGTAGTGCTCTTTTGTGCTTGAGGTTTCCTCATTGGCTGGGATTTGAGCTAAGTTCTGGTCAAAGATGCCTGAATACCAAGTTGGGTAGATATGACAGCCTCTGGCCATATCCAGTCCCACCTGCAGGATATGGGGCACACCACCTGGGGAGCTGATAGGATTTCGGGGCTTGGGCTGTGTCAGAGAGTGCATTAGTGCTCAGGGAGTCCTAGCATATTAGTGTGCCATCGAGGGCTGTGCAGGTTGACCTCACATGGGAATTCTGTGCAAACACATTGGTTCCTTCTATCTCGAAGCAGGCAGAGGGCTGCGTTGTGGCTCCAGAAATCCCAACCTGGAGTGCTTGCGGGCCTGAAGGATGAGGCCAGAGGGTGAATAACAAGCACCGGTTCAGTTCAGTGCTGAGCGCATAGCAATTCCAGTGTTCAGTGTCTGACTCGAGATCTTTAGCACCTAGTCAGGGCGAGTGTCAGATGGTCGCTCACACTGGAGGTTGTGTCTGTGGTGGCCTACGAATGGAGGGGAGGCCTCAAGAATCCATGGAGGTTTTCTCAGGCTGGGACTTATGAACTGCTCCGAACAGCAAGATTTCCTTCTGTGGGACAGGGGGAATCCGTTCAATTTCTCCAGGGTCCCCCATATGGAAAGACTTGGTAGCAGAGCTCACCGCATAGATGTCTGAAAAACCCAGCTCAGCTTATACTTGCACCCCAGGTACAAGGCAGTTTCGATCTGGTGGCTCTGGGACATATTGCCCAGGTGGCTGTATTGATAGGGATCCTCAAGCTGATGGATCACAATGCTAGCTTGTGTCCCATGAGTCCTTAGTATATGGTGGAACTCTGGCGCCATGCAGGATTCTCCACTCTTGAGGGTTGGAGGCAGCTCCCTAGAGCCAGGTTGTCTTCTGGGGGCAGGAGGTGTTCTGATTTTTGCATCAGGGTCCTAGCGTTGGAACATAGTTAGATACTCCAGAACATTCCTCTGAGTATATTTGCCTGCAAACCTAAGCTAGGATTCCATTAAGATCCTAGGGGCATGTCTGTTTCCATCTTCTGACTCAGGGCCATTGACCTGGGTGTCTGCCTGAAGGTATGTGTCTAGCATGTGTCAGACTGTGCAATTCTGTCTAGAGTGGTCAATGAAATTGTATGGGCTCAGGGTCTTTGCAGGTGTCTCCCAATCTGGAGGGTTTGTGCAACTGTGATGGGCAAGTTTCCTTCGAGAGGGCAGGCAGAGTCCTGAACTGTGGCTTCAAAGGCCTCATCCTGGAGGACCTGTGGTCCAAGGTTTTGGGGACAAAAGTCTGCAAACACAAGCTCGGGATAGGGTTAGGGGCGAGGTGATGGCAGGCCCTATCTGCAGACCGTGAGGGCAGTGCCTCAGGATCTGAAATTATGGCAACGGGGAGGCAGGAGTGAAGGCTTTTCTGTCTGGCTTGTGTGTCTCGGTTGGCCATGGAATGGAGTGGTGGCCTCATGGGTCCATTGGAGATTCTGCCTCTGTGGGGATTTTGCACGGCTCCCAAAGTTTTGGTGTCTTTCTGGATGAAGAGAAGAGAGCTGTTTTCCTTCTCGGGGTCCCGCCATAGCAGGGATTCCAGATTCGGCTTCTGGGTACGGGCGCTTGGAGATCCAGACCAAGGATGAGGATTGGGTCCTAAGGTGAATGTCAGGCCCGATATGCGGGCTACTGGTCCAGCTAGCAAGGGGCTTGTTTGAAAGCAGGCTCAGGTTAATGGTCACAGTGCCTGTTTGTGCCCAGGGCAGACCTCCTTGGTGCATGCGGTGTCATCAGATACGCAGCTGGCTCCCACTCTGAGAGTATGACCCCTATCCCCATAGCAAGCTTTTCCAGCCATGGGGAAGGAGGAGTGCACTTTTTTGCTTGAGGATCCCCCATAGGCTGTGATTTGAGTTATGGTCCGGGCACAGAGGCCTGAACACCCAGGTTGGGTAGACATGACACCGTAGGGCCATGGGCGGTCCCACCTGCTGGAGATGGGGCCCGCTACCTGGAAGGGGGGTGACTGGAGGTCAGAGCTCAGGCTGTGTGAGTCAGAGAATTACTGCACAGTGCGTCCTGAATATTGGGGTTCCATCTAGGGCCGTGCAGTTTGACCCTCACATTGGGATTCTTGGCAGTCCCATAGGGCTCTTCTTAATTCTGGAGGGCAGCCAGAAGGCTGCATTGTGGCTCCAGAATTCCCGATCTGGAGGGCTTGTGGGCGAGATGGGTGAGGACGGAATTCTGAATGCACAAGCGTCGGTTCTGTTCAGTGCCGAGCACATGACAGTTCCAACATGCAGCGTCGGAATCGAGAACTCCAGCACCTGAGTCTGGGCGAGTGTTGGATGGTCGCTCACACTGGAGTTTGTGTCTGTGATGCCCGATGAATGGAGGGGTGGCCTCATGAGGGCATGGAGGATTTCCCACAGTGGGGCTTTTGAGCTGATCCGAACAGCAATCTTTCCTTCTGTAGGACAGCTGGAGTCTGTGTTGATGGCTCCAGGGTCTCCCATAGTGAAAGACGTGGTAGCAGAGTTCACTGCATTGATGTCTGTAAATCCAACTCAGCTTATCCTTTAGGCTCAGGAACAAGGCAGTTTTGATCTGGTGGCTCTGGGGCATGTGCCCAGCGGGTGAGTTGAAAGGGAGCCTCATGTTGATGGGTCACAATGCTGGCTTGTGTCCAGAGAGACCTTAGAATATGGTGGGGGCTCAGACGCCATGCAGGATTCTCCTCCCCTGAGGGTTGGATGCAACTCCCAAGAGCCAGGTTTCCTTCTGCGGACAGGAGGTGTTCTGCTTTGTGGCTCAGGGACTAAGTGTCAGAACCTATGTAGGTAATCCAGAACCTGTCTCAGGGGACATATGCCTGCAAATCTAACTGGGGTTCCATTGAGGTCCTAGGGGCATGTCAGGTTCCATCTTCTGTCTCAAGGCCATTGACCTGGGTGTCTGCCTGGAGGTAGGTCTGGCATGTGTCAAACTGCATGTTTCTGTCCAGAGTAGCCTACAAAATTGTGTGGGCACAGAGTCCTTGCAGGTGTCTCCCAATCTGGAGGGTTTGTGCAACTGAGACGGACATAGTTTCCTTCGGGAGGGCAGGCAGAGTCCTGCGCTGTGGCTCCAGAGTCCCCATCCTGGAGGGTTTTTCAGCCAGGGCTTTGGGAACAAAGTTTGCAAACACAAACTCGGGTTAAGGTGAGGGGTGAGATGATGGCAGGCCCGATGTGCAGACCGTGAGGGCAGTGCCACGGGATCTGAAATTAGGGCGACTCGGAGGCGGGGGCACAGGCTTTTCTGTCTGGGTTATGTTAGGGTCTGTGATCAAAGGAACGAGACTGACACAAAGTGAAAATCAAGCTAAGCTTTATTTCGCACCATGCATGAGAAATCAAACTGACGCGTAGGTGCCCGAGCCTTTCTGGGGGCAACCACCTCCTTGCCCTGGGTTCCCTCGTGGAGGCTCCCTGCCTCACCGTCACTGTACCACAGGGCGCTCCCTGGGATGAGGCCAATGCTGACGCAGCCGCTCTGGACAAGGCTGAACCCCGTGACAAGGCCGCTCCAGATGAGTCCGCTCGCGACAAGGCCACTGCCAATGAGTCCGCTCCCCCTCGAGGCTGCTCTGGATAAGGCTGCTCCCCAGACTTGTGACAGTTCTTCTGCTCGGGACATCGAGGCCACTTGCGGTGGTGCCGCTGCTCTGGGTGGCGAGGCTGCTCCGGATGGGGAGGCTCCCTGGGACGAGGCCACTGCCAATGAGGCTGATTCCCTTGATGAGGCTGCTCATGATGCTCCCAGTGATGAAGAGGCCAGCAAGCCCTAGGGGTTCGAGTCCCCCTAGACAGTCAGTGGGTTCAAGTCCCCCTGGGTGGTCGGGGAGTTTGAGTCCCCATAGACCATCGATGGTTTCAAGTCCCCCTAGATAGTCGGGGATTTCTAGTCCCCCTAGACAGTTGGGGGGTAAAGAAAGCCCCCACCAGTGGCACATTCTGGGTAAGAATCTTTGGGCGTGCAGTTGTCTTTGCCTGGTTCTTTTATTGTCTGTTGTATTATTTGTTGTATTTGGAGAAATGGGACAAGCAGGGAGTAAGCCACCTGTGACACCCCTAGGTCTTATTCTCAAACATTTCAAGGATTTCCAAGGTGAAGCCACTCAGTCAGGTGACAAGGTTTACCCAGGAAAACTAAAAACACGCTGTCAATTAAAGTGGTCCACTTTCTCCACAGGGTGGCCGCCAGAAGGAACATTTGCCTTGCTCAGATCTATTCTACACTGAGTGAGGTCTTCGATCTACATCGAGACCAAATACCGTACATTGTGGCCTGACGATATCTGATAGAAGAGCCACCCTCATGGCTCAAGTCCACCTTCCCCCTGCTAATGAAACCATCTCTCTCACTCTAAGACAGGCCAGAGCACCAAAACCAGAAAAGACAGATGAGGGGGAGCAAGGGAAGAAGACCATCCTACTTCTATTGGATGTGGAGGATGTGGAATCCCCCCCCCCCTTATTTGTCCCCCAAATCTCACTTTTGGGCACAAGAAGCCATTACCAGTCTATCTCATACATGGTAGGGATCTACCTATGGGACCACAAAGCAGAGAGACCGCTCTGATCATTCCCCTTTCCTCTATCCCCCTCATCTTCCCTTTACCTCACCAGTACTGTCTGCGCCAATGCTCCCTCTCCATGAAGTTGCTCTACCAGATGGGAGAAGGTACCCCCCACCCAAGCTATAGCCCTTTCTCCACTTTAAACATCTATAACTGGAAGACGCAACACAAATCCTTTTCTGTCTACCCTCAGGATTTGATTAGTCTCTTGGAGACGATTTTTTTTTTTTACCAACCAACCTACCTGGATGGATATTCAACAGCTCCTTATTGCTCTCTTTAACGCAGAAAGAGGGATCACATCATGCGAGAAACCCATAAGGGGATAAGTGAGAGTCTTGGCAGGGACCTCAAACCCTGCCGAATGGAAGACTACTGCCCAAGGGAACTCCCTGACTGGGATCCAAATTGCAATGAAGTTAAGGAGAGTTTCCGTTTCTACCACCAGGCTCTACTGGGAAGCCTCCATGCAGCTGCAAGGAGATCATAAATTTATCTAAAATTAGTATGGTGACTCAAGGTAAGAATGAGTCTCCAGGAGCTTTTGTATAAAGGCTAATTGAAGCCTATAAAATAAATAGCCCAATCGACCCTGAGGCACCCAAAAATCAGAGGGCAATGAATCTTGTGTTTGTTAGACAGTCAGCCCCAGATATAAGGAGGAAACATCAGAAAATCGAAGGATTTGAAGGGAAGAATCTGACTGGGTTAATGGGAATAGCAGAAAAGGTGTTTAACAAGAGGGCTGCACAAGAGGTTGAAAAAAACAGACAAAAAAAAACTGGTTAAGGCTTTGGCATTACATGAGATGGGGAGGAAAGAGGTTGGGGATAGTAAATGGAAGGAAAATCCTAAGCACAGAAAAGGCAGGCGGAAAGACTTAGATTCAGATCAGTGCACTTACTGTAAAGGAAAAGGACATTGGGCCAGGGAGTGCCCCAAAAGGAAGACAGCAATGATCACCACCAGAGACTGAAGGTGCCATAGTTCGGAGTCCCTCCCCGAACCTTGGGTAAAAATTGAAGTGGAGGGGAAATCAGTTGATTTTTTGGTGGACACCGGATCCCAATTTTCATTATTACTTAAACATATGGGAAAACTATCTGGAGAAGAATCTGGGTACAAGGAGCAAATGGCACAGAGAGACATAAATGGACAACAGAAAGAACTTTAAATTTGGCCCTGGGAGTTAGCGAATCATTGATTTTTGGTCCACCCTAATGCCCCATGTAACTTGATGGGAAGAGATCTCCTCCACAAGTACGAGCTGGCATTCAGTTCTCAGAAGGGGTCATGACTGTAACCTTGAGACAAGCCACTGTACAGGTGCTTATGGCAGCAGTAGATGAATACCTCCTTTTCGAGCCAGTCTCAAATCCAGAGGAGACAAAGGGGGGGAATTTTCTCCAAATCCTACAAGTCGAGTTTCCCGAGGTCTGGGCAGAAGGGAAGCCCCCTGGCTTGGCCAAGGAACAACCTACAATGGTGGTAAAATTAAAGGCGATGGCTACAGCTATTCACATTCAGCAGTATCCCCTTCCCCTGGAAGCAAAGGAAGGGATCAGAAAACAAATTAACCGCCTCTGAGGTGAAGGGATCCTAGGTCCTTGCAAATCTCCATGGAACACAACTTTGGTGCCCATCAAAGAGGATGAGACTGGGTAGGACCGACCTGTTCAGGACTTGAGGGAAGTAAATAAATGGGTTGAAGATATCCACCCGACAGTGCCTAACACCTATACCCTACTCTCCCTCCTGGGCCGCAAAAGAACTGTGTATACCATCTGAGATCTCAAGGATGCATTTTATGCATACCTTTAGCAAGGGAATCTCAGCCCCTTTTTGCTTTTGAATGGTCCAAACCACAGAAAGGGTTTCAAGGCCAACTCACCTGGACAAGACTTTCCCAAGGATTCAAGAATTCACCTACCATTTTTGACGAGGTCCTACACAAGGATTTGTGTGAGTACAGGACCTCCAACCCAGTAGTGACTCTATTATAGTATGTTGATGACTTGCTGATAGCCACTGAGTACTATGAGTCATGATTGTGGGGGACAAGAGCTCTCTTACAGATTCTGCAGGTTAAAGGGTATCAGGTTTCAGCAAAGAAAGCAAAGCTCTGTCAGAGCCACTCCACTTATCTAAGCTTTGATCTTCACGAGGGAGTGCTTTCACTGTCTGAGTCCAGGAAACAGGTGATCACCCGATACCCCTGCCCCACCACGTCCCAACAAGTGAGGGAGTTTCTTAGGACAGTGGGCTACTGTAGGCTGTGGATACCACGGTTTACAGAGATTGCCAGACCTCTCTATGAACTGGGAAAAGGGGGGCTCACGAAGATAGAATGGACAGCTGAGGCAGAAGGAGCATTGCGGGAATTACAAACAGCTGTACTGTAAGCATTGGCCATCCCAGATGTTACCAAGCCCTTTCACTTGTATGTGGATGAAAAAGCCTGGGTGGCCAAAGGAGTTTTAACTCAGACGCTGGGGCCTTTTCAAAGGGCAGTAGCCTATCTTAGCAAGAAACTCGATCTGGTAGTGTCTGGGTTCCCCCCTTGCCTCAGCGTAATTTCTGCCAAGACCCTCCGGTCAAGGATCCAAGTAAATTGACTTTTGGTCAAAATCTCATCATAACCACCACACACGCTATCGAGGGCCTTCTCTGGGCTCCACCAGGCCGATGGATGACAAATGCCCGAGTGACAGGGTATCAGGCCCTCCTCCTCAATGAATCAAGAGTGACCTTCCGGCCTCTGGTGGTTCTAAATCCAGCCACACTGCTGCCAGAGGAACTGACTGACCACCCACACAACTGTGGGGAGGTCCTAACTCAAGTTTCAGGGATAAGGTCGGATATCAGAGACATTCCCATCCCCATGCCGAAATGACTCTTCACAGATGGGAGTTGCTACATGGTCAATGGAACGAAGTATGCGGTGGCTACTGTAGTTTCTCTTGAGCAGAAACTCTGGACAGCAGCCCTGCCACATGGAACTTCAGCACAAAAAATGGAACTGATTGCACTCATGAAGGCACTGCAGATGGCCAAAGGTAAAACTGCCAACATCCATATGGACAGCAGGTTTGCCTTTGCTACTCTCCATATACATGGGGCTATTTATAAAGAAAGGGGCCTATTAACAGCAGAAGGAAAAGGAATTAAAAAAGGAGGAAAAATTTGGCTTTCCTCCAGGCTATTTGGGACCCAAAAGAGGTGGCCCTTATGCATTGCCCAGGACACCAAAAGGGGACTGATCTGATTTCAAAATGAAACCAATTAGCATATCAAGCCACAAAGCAAGCAGCCCGAGAAATACTGCATGAACTGGTTATACTCCCGGCTCCAGCCCTACCAGAAAAACCAAACAATTCAAAAGAACAATTAGAGTTTTTACAGAAATGGGTTAAATTGGACTACAAAGGGGACGGGGCTAAGACTGAAGCAGGAGAAATAATTCTTCCTCGAAGACTGGGCAAAAAGTTAGTAGACTAGATACATCAGGGTACTCATTTGGGGATACACAAACTCAAGGAGCTAATAGGCAAGCAGTTTCAGGTTTTTAAATTAGGGCGTACAGTTCAGGATGTAGTTGATAGATGTGCTCAATGCTAGGCACTTCATGTGGGAAGAATTAAAATGTGAAGAGTGAAAAGAGAAAGAGGTAAGGAATCAGGAATTTATTGGGAAATAGATTTTACATGAATGAAACCTGGAAAATATGGGCATAAGTACATGTTAGTTTTTGTAGATACGTTTTCAGGCTGTTTAGAGGCTTTTCCCGCCAAACATGAGACGGCAGGAGTGGTAGCCAAAAAGCTACTAGAAGAAATAATTCCTAGGTTTGGGCTGCCTCACGCAATTGGGTCAGACAATGGCCCTGCATTTGTGAGTTCAGTCTCACAGGCATTGGCCAAGGCCGTGGGCACTAATTGGAAACTACATTGTGCCTACCGGCCCCAGAGTTCTGGGCAAGTAGAGAGAATGAACCGGACATTTGAAGAGACCTTGACAAAACTAGTTCTGGAGTCTGGCGGTGGATGGGTGAATCTCCTTCTTTTCTCCCTCCTCAGGGCATGATATACACCCTATTTAAGCAAGGTGACCCCATTTGAAATAATGTTTGGAGACCCCTCCACTCTCCTCAGCTACAAGAGGTTGCCCTAGCAGAAATGGTTGATCAATCTGTACTCCGGTCACTGAAGGCCTTGCATTCTGTCTTAAAAAAAGCCCACTCAAGGATCCAGACTGCCCATACTTGGACAGAGACAGAGGTGGAACCACATTCTTACCAACCTGGGGACTTGGTTTGGATACATCGCTATCAAGTGGGAAACTTGGAGCCTCACTGGAAGGGACCATTTACTGTTATCTTGATCACCCAAACGGCAGTAAAAGTAGAAGGCATTAGGGCCTGGATTCATGTCGTTCACATCAAATGAGCCGAGGACAAGAATGCCCCCCAGAGATGGAAACTGCAGCCGACAGACCCTGCTGACCATGGACTAAAGCTAAGACTAAAAAAAATTGTGAGTTTATTGTTGCACCTATTGTTACCTGTTTATGAAATGTATAGGTGGGAAATTAGATGAATGGAATTAGGAAAAAATGGAAAAAGTTATACAAAGTGTTGAATGGCTAAATCATCAGCCGACTGTGCACTACTGTTACTTTTTGGCCTCAGTATTACATGCTCAGTGTAGCCCCCTTACAACAGGAGAGCATAGAACTGGCTGAAACTTCAAGGATTTGACTAATTTCCAAATTGTAGGGGCGGGCAAGGCCATCTAGAGGAGACGGCCAATCAGTGGGGCATGCATATATTTACTGAGGTGAGTTGCAATCCCATTGGCCACCTGTGTGTGGGCCAGGCTCAACCACATTTATAAAGGCTGGTCTGTGTGGCTGCGGTGGGGAGGGGTAGTTGGAGGAGTTAGAGTAGGGGGTAGCAGGAGCCATTAGAATACCCATTAGGGGAGCCATTGGGAGCTGTTAAGGTAGTGGTAGGAGTGGTAGTGTTGGGGTTGTGGAGAGTGACAGCGCCCTTTATGTCATCGGGAGCGTTGGGAGCGGCATTGCTGGGACTCTAGCTGCCCCAAGCTGTGGCGCCGACGGGAGTGGCTTTGTCAGGAGCGGCATTGCTGGGAGCCTCATCCTGGGGGTGCAGCCTCAACTGGAGCAGCCTTGCTGTCCCAAGCAGCAACGCCGCCCCAAGTAGCCTTGCCACCTGAGCAGTAGTGCTGTCACTAGATGGTCGGGGAGTGGCCTCATCAGGAGCGGGCTCATCACAGGGAGCGGCCTCATCTGCAGCGGCCTCACCGCCCCGAGAAGAGACGCCACCACGAGCGGCCTCACCACCCTAGCAGTGACGCTGTCACTAGATGGTTGGGAAGCGGCCTCATCTGCAGCGGCCTCATCCCGGGGAGCGGCCCTGTCCAGTGTGACCTCATCGCAAGTGGCTTCATCCCGGGGAGCACCCTAATCTGCAGCGGCCTCGCTGCCCTGAGCAGCATCGCCCCCATGAGCGGCCTCACCACCTGAGCAGTGGCACTGTCACTCGTCAGGAATGGCCTCGTCCTGGGGAGTGGCGCCATCCAGAGCGGCCTCGACTGGGGAGCGGCCTCGTTGGCAGTGGCCTTATCATGAGCGGCCTCATCCGAAGTGGCCTTATTGGCAGCGGTGATGCTGCCTGCGCTGACACGTGTCCAGGGAGTGGCATCGACCGGGGAGCGGCCTTGTTGGCAGCAACCTCGTCGTGAGCGGCCTCTTCAGGAGCGGCCTCATGAGGAGCGGCCTTGTCTCAGGGAGCGGCCTGTGGTACAGTGAGAGTGAGACAGTGAGCCTCCAGGAGGGACCCCAGGGCAAGGAGGCGGTGGCCCCCAGCAAGGCTCGGGCACCTACCAGTCAGTTTGATTTCAGATGCATGGCGTGAAATAAAGCTTTGCTTGATTTTTGCTTTGTGTCAGTCTCGTTCGTTTGATCACGGACCTTAACAAAATCCTATACGGTCTGTCATCTGGGCTTTGGGGACAGAAATCTCAACACAAACTTGGGATAGTGTTAGGGCCGAGGTGATGGAAGGCCTGATCTTTAGACCTTGAGTACAGTATCACGGGATCTGAAATTAGGGCCATGGGGAAGCAGGAACACAGGCTTTTCTTTGTGGGTTGTATCCCGGTTGGCCATGGAATGTAGTGGTAGCCTCATTGGGCCATTGGAGATTCTGCCTCTGTGAGGATACTGCCCAGCTCCCAAGTGTTTTAGTGTCTTTCAGGGGGAAGGTAAGAGTGCTGTTTCCATCTCAGGGGTCCCGCCATAGCAGGGATTCCATGTCGGCTTCTGGGTCCGGGCTCCTGGAGAACCTGACCGATGGTGTGGATTTGGGCCTAGGTGCATGTCAGGACCGATATGCGGGCTCCTGGTCCAGCTAGCGAGGGGGCTGGTTTCAAAGCAGGTTCCAGCTCTGGTCACAATGCCTGTTTGTGACCAGGGCATCCCTCCTGGTTGGGTGTGGTCTCATGGGCCGTGCAGCTGGCTCCCACTCTGAGGGTTGGACCCCCATCTCCACAGCAAGCTTTTCCCATCATGGGGAAGGAGGAGTGCTCTTTAATGCATTAGGTTCCCCCATAGGCTGGAATTTGAGTATGGTCTGGGCACAGATCCCTGAATACCCAGGTTTTGTAGAGATGAGAGATTCTGCCCTTGACACGTCCCACATGCAGGATATGGGGCTCGCTACGTGGAGGTTGATGGGAGGTCAGAGCTCAGGCTGTTTCAGACAGAGCATTGGATCACAGGGTGGCCTAGGACATTGGGGTGCCTTCGAGTTTCCAGCAGGGTGATCCTCACGTGGGGATTCTGGGCAGAACCCTAGGGCCCTTCTTCTTTCTGGAGGGCAGGCAGAAGACCGCATTGTGGCTCCTGAATGAACAACCTGGAAGGCTGTCTGGCCAAGAGGATGAGGACGGAATTCTGAACGCACTAGTGCCTGTTCCGTTCAGTGCTGAGCACATGGCATTTTCAATGTGCAGTGTCTAACTCGAGATCTTCAGCCCCTGAGTCAGGGCACGGGACAGATGGTCGCTCACGCTGTAGTTTGTGTCCATGATGGTAGAAGAATGGATGGGTGGCCTCATGAGGCCATGGAGATCTTCCCAGGTTGGGGCTTGTGAGCTACTCCGAACAGCAAGCCTTCCTTCTGCGGGACAGGGGGAGTCTGTTTATATGGCACCAGGGTCCCCCGTATGGAAAGACGTTGTGGCAGAAGTCACCGCATGGATGCCTGGAAAGCCCAGCACTGCTTAGACTTCCAGCCCAGGAACAAGGCCATTTGGTTCTGGTGGTTCTCTAGCAAAAGTGCCCTGGGGGCTCACTTGTCAGGGATCCTCACTCTGCTGGGTCACAATGCTGGCTTGTGTCCTGGGAGACCTGGGAATGTTTCAGCGTCTCAGGCGCCATGCAGCATTCTCCTCCCCTAAGGTTTGGACGCGGATCCCAAGAGCCAGGTTGCTTTCTGGGACAGGAGGTGTTCTGATTTGTGGCTCAGGGATCAAGTGTTGGACCATATGTAGGTATTCTAGAGTTTGCCTCTGGAGTCAGATGTCTGCAAACCAAAGCTAGGTTTCTGTTGAGGTCCTAGGGGTATTTCAGGTTCCATCTTCTGACTCAGGGCCATGTACTTGGGTGTCTGCCAGAAGTAGGTGTCTGGCATGTGTCTGAGTGGAACTTTTTTCCAAGGCGGCCAACAAACTTGGGGTGGACTCAGAGGCATTGCACGTGTCTCCCAATCTGGAGGGTTTGTGCAAATGTGGACCAGCAGAGATTTCTTCATTTGGGAAGCTAGAGTCCTGCGCTGTGGCTCCAGAGGCCCCATCCTGCAGGACCTGTCACCAGGGATTTGGGGACAAAAGTCTGCAAATGCAAACTTGGGATAGGGTTCTGGTCGAGGTGATGGCCTGCCCAATCTGCGGACCATGAGGTCAGTGCTGGGGGATCTGAAATGAGGGCAATGGCGAGGATGGAGCACAGACTTTTTCTGTCTGGGTTGTGTGTCTTGGTTGGCCACGGAATGTAGTGGTATCCTCATTGGGCCATGGGAGATTCTGCCTTTGTGAGGATTCTGCCCGGCTCTCAGGGTTTGGTGTCTTTTGGGAGGATGGGAACAGTGTTGTTTTCTGTCTCAGGGGTCCTGCCATAGCAGGGATTCCAGAGTTGGCTTCTGGCACTGGGCACCTGAAGAACCCGACCGAGGTTGAGTATTTGGGCCTGGGGCATGTCAGGTCCGATGTGCGGGCTCCTGGTCCAGCTAGCGAGGGGACTGGTTTGAAAACGGTCTCAGGCTGAGGGTCACAATGCATGTTTAAAGGCAGGGAGCCCTCCTGGCTGATCGATGGCCTGCCATGCTCACTCTAGCAGAACTGGGGAAGGAGCCGAGATGACCTTCAATAGACTACTAGATAAAGAAGGTGTGGTCCAGGGGCGCCTGGGTGGCTCAGTGGATTAGGCCGCTGCCTTTGGCTCGGGTCATGATCTCAGGGTCCTGGGATTGAGTCCCGCATCAGGTGCTCCGCTCAGCAGGGAGCCTGCTTCCTCCTCTCTCTCTGCCTGCCTCTCTGCCTACTTGTGATCTCTCTCTCTGTCAAATGAATAAATAAAATCTTTAAAAAAAAAAAAGAAAAGAAGGTGTGGTCCATCCAGGACACAGATGAGAGCACTGACATCTAACGGGATGAAGCCCTGATACTCGCCTTGACATGAGTGATACAGGCCTGGGTTATTCTCAGTGAAATCGGAGGAGTCCAAGGGAAATATCATATGGCTTCACTCATATGTGGCCCATGAGGAGTACCATGGACATGAGTAAAAGCAAGGGAAAACGGAAAGAGAAGAAGTCAGACAGGGAGACAAACCAGGAGAGACTCAGGACTCTGGAAACCAAGCTGAGGGTTACAGAAGGATGAGACGTGCCAGGAATGAGGCAACTGGTTCATGGTATGGAGGTGGTGTGGCATATATGCTATTGATGAGCACTCGGTGGAATATGTAAAAAGAATCAGGGAACGCTATCTAAAAAAAAAAAGTATGAAGGATGAAATGCTGGCTTCCTGGACAAAAAAAAAAAAAAAAGTAATGAAAAGAAAGACAGGTGGTTTCACATGTAGATGAAGAAAGAAAGAGGCAAGAAATAAAGTATTGTTTTATTATCTTACTGATTGAAATATTATGCAATTGGATTCCTATGAGGTCCTAATCAGAATTGGGTCTTTGGACATTGCAAATTAGATTGTTCCTTCTTCCTACATTTCGGGAATCGATGAGAAGAACCGGCATTGCCTTTATTAAATGTCTCAGAGTGTTGACCAGCAAATTGGTTTGACCTGGCTTTTTGGTTGTTGGGAGTTGTTTGAGGAATGCTTCAAACACATTCGTCATAACCTGAGACGTGAGATGTGTATGTTCATGACCTAGTCTTGGTAGGGGTTCTGTGTCTTGGAATTTATCCTTTTCTCCCATGTCTTGGATTTGCTGGCATACTGGTGTGTATTGAAATTTTAGCTTAGGTTGTTTAGGAGAGTTTAGTCCTGAAAACTTTAATTACTTCTTGATACATAAGAAGTTAACTATTCCAGTTTTGTCATATTCTGACGATGATACTTTTTATCCTTAAAATATTTTCTCTGAGATATGTTTCCATGAGTGCTACTCCTCACTAGCTCCATAAATTCTGTGGGACTCTTTTAAGTGTGTGTGTGTGTGTGTGTGTGTGAGTGTGTGTGTGTGAGTGTGTGTGTGTGTGTGTGTTTGGTGGAGGGAGGGAGGGAGGTTGTGTTTCACAAAACGCTTAGAAAGATATTTTAAGAGATATGAACCCATTATTCTTCGGATCACAATTCACCTTCAAACATATTGAATCTCAATTTCAATCTTGTTTGGGAACACTTCCTGCAATAAATGTCAAATTTAATCCTCTTTTAGAAACACAGACTCTCCCTAACCTGCCATGGAACAAACACCAAATTTTGTGTGACCGGTTAGAGTCTCATTGTGTGTCCCTTTTTTCTTGCTTTTTCTCATGTACTTTCCTTCCAAGAGTGAGTGAAATTGTATGTTATTTGTCATTCTGTGACTTACAGATGGTCCACAGCCCAATGCTGGCCCCCTTTCTGCCACATGTGGCAAGTTTCAGGATTCCTTCTTGCTTATGCCAGGGTAAGGTCTGTGGTGTATTGGGAGGACAGGGAGATTGCAGAAATGTCTGGGAGCTCCAGGCTTGTCTTCAGCCATCAGCACAACAGGAAGATGACCATATCAATGGAACCATGGTGTCAATGCACCTGAAGCCTTGAAATCAAAATCCACGGGTAAAGAGCGAAGAAGTTGCAGAGACCATGGGAGATGGGTGTAGACATGTCTTTGGGAGAAGTGGACGGTTGGTGCTTCAGAGGGCATGGAGCCACGGCCAAAGACAAAGGCGCAGGAGAGAGGAGCACACTGGGAACCCACAAGTTGGATGCTGACCCATAGCTGTTGGCGAAGAAATGGAGACATTCTGAATGGCACGAGTATTTGCAAACAAATGGTCTTGAGGCCCGGGTATCTCAGATCAGCATGCTTGACAGACATAGACTCCAGAGAACACTGTGTTTCTCCTGCAGAGCACACCAGCAAGCAACCGGGTGCAGTCAGCCTGGAAACCATGATCAGACACAAAACTTGTTTACAGAGTAGTATGATTACTGTTTCTTGCTGTGCATCTGTGAAAGGCACGGTTCCTGGAGATGCTTCTAATGGGGCAAAAGAATCTTGGGGCAGAGCTACCATCAGCATAAAGCCCGAGCTTGTGACCACAGACAGGATGGTGCGGATATTAGCTGCCTCACCTGCAATCACAATCATGTAGTCCCAACCCTGGAAACGTGTTGTGACTACCTCCTCAGACCACGTTTCTTAGTACCAGGAGAACAGACCCTCCACTGCGGACTAGAAGAAATCCCCGTCCACATCCTCTCTCTTGACCACAACATTCAGCAGGCCTTAGTAAGGGTGAGTGGGTTGAAACTCTCCTTTCACAGGCACACCAGAGCCGACCAAGTTAAACCTCACCATATTCGGTCCAGACACAAAACACTCTGAACGGCAGGCAATGAGTGCCTCTGAAGAGGACTGGCCAGAAGAGAGTGGACAGCCACAACCTAACCCAGTGGGCATGCCACATATACTGGAGAATCCCTCAAGGGTCAGCCAGTGGCACTCCATGACATCTCCATCCTAAAGAAATTACTCTCAGGGTAGAAAACAGGAGGCACTTTTCGGATACAGAGAAGAATACAGAGACCTGAACTAAGGCAACGATGGAAGAATCAATTGATGTGGAGGCAAGAGAACAGGAACTGTTCATGACTAAGAAATCGAAGTGAAACCTGTACAAGTCACATGCCAGGTGGAGTATTTAAGCATCAGCCAGGTGGAGTATTTAACAAGTCTCACTCTGGATCAGAAAACCCTAGAAGGAATCAGGGAGTCTCTGACTACAGAGATAATGGTGATAAAAAAGAATTAAATAAAAGGAAGAGGCCCTTATGAAAAGATTTCTTAGCAGGCTGGATGCAAATTTCAGGAACCTGGCATGACCAGAGGATCCAACGTGTTACCTGGAATACAAGTACTGGGAAAAAAAAGAAGCGAAGCAAAGGAGAGAAGGAAGAATGATGGAACATGAAAATGGACTTCGGGAAATCTGTGACTGCGATGAATGTCTATGGGTGCTTATTGTAGGAGACTTAGAAGAGCAGAGACTGTGTCATCAGGGTTGTCATCCTCATGATCCTCGCCTCTTTGTCATCGGGAGCGGCCTCCTCATTGTCGTCCCCTCTACCTAAGTAATTGCCCCTACCGGTCGCTTCCTTTTTCAATGCTTGGCGTGAAATAATGCTTTGCTTGATTTTCGCTTTGTGTCAGTCTCGTTCCTTTGATCACAGACCCTAACATTGGGGGCTCGCCCAGGATCAAACAACAACTGAGCCAGCATCAGAATTTATGGGAAAGGCCTCCGTGGGTGTTGGGAACTTGTATGTATGTCTGTTTGAGCTCCAGGGTATTTCCCACTGGGGACAATCTGGACGCAGCTATGCTCCCCAGGGCTGGAGTGGATGCGGTGATGTCCCATTCCTCTGTTGGTAAATTGAAATGGATTTCAAGTCCCCCTTGTTGGGCAGGGGGTTTGAGTCCCCTACATGGACGCGGGATCAAGTCCCCCTAGATGGTCACCGGGGCTTCGAGTTCCCATATGCAGTCACCAGGGGTTTGAGTCCCCCTAGGCAGACAGGGTGTTTGCATCCTCCTAGGCGGTCATCGGTTGCTCGAGTCCCCCGAGGCGGTCATCAGGGGTTTGCATCACCTTAGGAGGTGAGAAGGTTTGAATCCTTGTAGAAAATTCCCACTGGTGGCAGCACCACTGGGCCTGCAGTTGTCTTTGTCTTGCCTTTTTATTGTCTGCTGTGTTGTTTGTTGTGTTTGGGGGAATGGGACAGGCAGAGAGTAAGGAGACTCAGACTTTCATCTCTCTGTTCCTCATAATAGATGTAGGGCTTCGTCCTCACTCATTCCGTGTGTTAAGGGCTATAACTGGAGCCAACTGGGTTTACTCTAACTTGGGACAGAGACTTTAAGGAATATCCGCAAGCAGCTGCAGAAAATCCCTTTGTTTCGGAGAATTCCTTGCTTTCTCTGGCCCGATGTGGACTGCCAAGCCCCTCCCCCTTGCTGAAGGGAAATCATGGCGTCTGAAGTGGAATTGGCCCAGGTGGAACATGAAATCTATTAGCAAAGAGATGACTGAACTTATGCTTAATTGTCTGTCTCAGGGTTTTAATGGGCAATTGTTAAAGTAGCTTTCAGAGTTTTTGGTAACCTGAGGCTTTGGAGTTTGCTTGGATGAAAAATGGGATGAAGTGCTAGGGCACTGGTTGCTGGATCTAGGTTTGTGCTTTTGAAATCTGTTGGTAAACATGTATTGTGCTTAATTGCTATTGCAACAGTTCACAAGTGGTAAATATTTAGTCTTCACTAGAGAGTGAGATGTTTCTAAGAAAATGTAAATGGTTTTCTTTGTCCACCCAAAATTGTAAATGAGACCTCTTTACCTCATAAGGCTTTTGGCTGATATGCTAAGTTACTCAGGAAGTACTGATAAATCAATCATAAACCCTGGGTTACATTTGGATAAATGCTGTAACTACTCCAGAGCTTCTATACATTTTCTAAAGTTTTAATGTTTTGATAAGGGTCATCATTTGATATTTAACCATATCTATTCTGAATTTTTTTCACTTGTAATTGTTTTAATTCTCTTGTAAGATGAATTCGGCCTTAAAGGAAATTCATATATGAGGCTTTCAGAACAAATACGGTTCTTTGATAGGTTGAAATCCTGGGACTGCATTTCCAGAAGTAGAAGTTGCACTTGCACTAAACCAGAATTAATATGGTGATTCAAGGTAAGAATGAGTCTCCAGGAGCTTCCCTAGAAAGGCTCATTGAAGCCTAGGTAATGTATAGCCCGATGGACCCTGAGGCACCCAAAAATCAGGGGGCAGTGAATCTTGATATGCCAGTCAATCAGCCCAAGATTAAGGAGGAAACTTCAGGAAATTGAAGGATTTGAAGGGAAGAATATGACTGAGATATTGGGAATAGCAGAAAAAGTGTTTAACAACAGGGATGCACAGGAGGAGGAAAAACAGACAACAAGCTGTTAAAGTTAGGCATTACATGAGATACGTAGATGATAGTAAATGGAAGGAAAAGCCTAAGCACAGAGAAGGCATGTGGGAAGACTTAGATTCAGATCAGTGTGCTTACTGTAAGGAAAAAGGACACTGGGCCAGGGAGTGCCCCAAAAGGAAGACAGCAATGCTAGTCACCAGAATAAGAATTGAAGTGGGGGGGAAGTCTATTGATTTTTTTGGTGGACACAGGAGCCCATTTTTCATCATTACTTAAACCTACAGGAAAACTATCTGGAGAGGAAGTTCAGGTACAAGGAGCAAATGGTACAGTGAAACATAAATGGACAACAGAAAGGACTTTAAATTTTGTCTCAGGAGTATTGAAACATCGATTTTTGGTCCTCCCTAATGCCCCATATAACTTGATGGGAAGACATCTCCTCCACAAGTTACAAGTTGGCATTCAGTTCTCGGAAATAGACATGACTGTAACCTTAATACAACACACTGTATATGTGCTTATGGCAGTAGTAGATGAACAAATCCTTTATGAGCAAGTCTCAAAATCAGAGGAGACAAAGGTGGGGAGACTTCTCCAAATACTGCAAGTCGAGTTTCTCGAGGTCTGGGCAGAAGGGAAGGCCCCTGTCTTGGTCAGGGGACAACCTCCAGTGGTGGTACAATTAAAGGCAATGGCTAGAGCTGTTCACATTAGGCAGCACCCCCTTCCCTGGGATGCAAATTAAGGGATAAGGAAGCACATTAACCACCTCTGAGGAGACGTGATCCTAGTTCCTTGCAAATCTCCATGGAATACACCTTTGCTGCCCGTCAAAAAGGCCGAGACTGGGGAGTACTGACCCGTAGAAGACTGTGGGAAGTTAATAAACAGGTTGAAGATATCCACCTGATGGTGCCTAACCCCTATACTCTACTCTACCTCCTGGGCCCCAAAGAACTGTGTACACCATCTTAGATCCCAAGGATGCATTTTTCTGCATATCTTTATCAAGGGAATCTCAACCCCCTTTTGCTTTTGAGTGGTCCAAACCACAGGAAGGATTCCAAGGCCAGCTTACCTGTACAAGACTTCCCCAAGGATTCAATAATTCACCCACCACTATATTTTGACGAGGCCCTACATGAGGATTTGCATGAGTACAGAACCTCCAGCCCCGTAGTCACTCTGCTACAGTATGTTGTTGACTTGCTAGTAGCCACTGAGGACTATGAGTTATGTTTCTGGGGTATGAGAGCTCTCTTACAGCCTCTGCACTAAAAGGTTATTGGGTGTCAGCAAAGAAAGCATGGCTCTGTCAGAGCCATGCCACATATCTAAGCTTTGATCTCCACAAGTGAGTGCATTCACTGAGTCCAGGAAACAGGTGATCACCCTATACAACCACCCCACCTCGTCCCGACCAGTCAGGGAGATTCATGGACCATGGGCTGCTGTAGTATGTGCATACTGCCGTTTGCGGAGATTGTCCAACCTCCCATCAAACTGGCAAAAGAGGGGGCTCACTACAGTAGAGTGGACAGCTGAGGCATAAGGAGCATTTCGGGAATTACTAACAGCTGTACTGAGTGCATTGGCCATCCCAGATGTTACAAAGCCCTTCCATCTGTATGTGGATAAAAAATGCAGGGGTGGCCAAAGGAGTTTTGACTCAGACCCTGGGGCCTTGGCAAAGGCCAGTAGCCTATCTTAGCAAGAAACTAGATCCAGTAGTGGCTGGATTCCCCTATTGCCTCTGCAAAATTGCTTCCATGGCCCTCCTGGTCAAGGATGCAAGTAAATTGAATTTTGGTCAAAATCTCATCTTGGCCACCACCCAAGCTATTGAGGGCCTTCTCCAGACTCCACCAGACTGGTGGATGACAAACGCCTGAGTGACATGGTATCAAGCTCACCTCCTCAACGAATCAAGGGTGACCTTCAGGCCCTTGGCCATGCTAAATCCAGCCACACTGCTGCCAGAGGAACTGGCTCCCCAGCCAAACGACTGTGGGAGGTCCGAAACCAATTTGCAAGAATAAGGCCAGATCTCAGAGACATTCCACTCCCGGATGCTGAGATGACACTGTTCACAGATGGGAGTTGCTATATGGTCAATTGAAAAAGGTACGTGGGGGCTGTGGTACTTTCTGCTGGTCCGAAACTCTGGAGAGCAGCCCTGCAACATGGAACTTTGGCACAAAAAGCGAAGCTGATTGCACTCACTAAGGCACTGCAGATGGCCAAAAGTAAAACCGCCAATATCTATACGGGCAGCAGGTATGCCTTTGCTACTCTCCATATACATGGGGATATTTATAAAGAAAGGGGCCTATTAACAGCAGAAGAAAAAGGAATTAATATCAGAGGAGAAATATTCCCTCTCCTCCAGGCTATTTGGGACCCAAAAGAGGTGGCCGTTATGCATTGCCCAGGACACCAAAAGGGGACTGATCTGATTTCAAAAGGAAACCAATTAGCAGATCAAGCTGCAAAGCAAGCAGCCTGAGAAAAAGTTCAAGAACTGGTTACACTCCAGGCTCCGGCCCCACAAGAAAAACCAAACAATTCAGAAGAGGATTTAAAGTATTTACAGAAATGGGTTAAATTGGACTATGATGGGGACTGGGCTAAGACTGAAGCAGGAACAATAGTTCTTCCATGAAGACGGGGAAAAAAGTTAGTAGACTAAATACATCAGGGTACTCTTTTGTAGCTACGCAAACTCAAGGAGCTTATAGGCAAGCAGTTCCGGGTTTCTAAATTATGGCGTATGGTTCAGGATATAGTTCATAGATGTGCTCAATGCCAGGCAGTTAATGTGGGAAGAACTAAAATGGGAAGAGGGAAAAGAGAAAGAGGTAAGGAACGAGGAATTTATTGGGAAATAGATTTTACAGAAATGAAACCTGGAAAATATGGGCACAAGTGCATGTTAGATTTTATAGATACCTTTTCAGGCTGGGTAGAGGCTTTTCCCGCCAGACATGATACAGCCGGAGTGGTAGCCAAAAAGCTACTTGAAGAAGTAATTCCTAGGTTTGGGCTGCCTCTCGCAATCAGGTCAGACAATGGCCCTGCATCTGCGAGTTCAGTTTCACAGGCATGAGCCAAGGCCGTGGGCACTAATTGGAAACTACATTGTGCCTACTGGCCCCAGAGTTCTGGGCAAGTAGAGAGAATGAACCTGACGCTTAAAGAGACCTTGAAAAATCTAATTCTGGAGACTGGTGGTGGATGAGTGGATCTCCTTCCTTTCTCCCTCCTCAAGGCACGATGTACACCCTCTTAAAGCAAGGTGACCCTGTTTGAAATAGTGTTTGGAAGACTCCCCTCTCTGTCCTCGACTAAAATAGGTTGTCCTAGCAGAAATGTCTGATCAGTCTGTACTCCAGTCACTGCAGGCATTACAGTCTGTCCTTAAAAAAAAATCCACTCAGGGATCCAGACTGTTCACACTGGGACGGAGATGGAGGTGGAACCCCATCCTTACCAACCTGGGGACTCAGTTTGGATACATCGCTATCAAGGGGGGAAACTTGGAGCCTCGCTGAAAGAGACCATTTACTGTCAAAGTAGAGGGCATTAAGGCCTGGATTCATGCGGGTCACGTCAGATGAGGCAAGGGCGAAGACGCCCCCAGAGATGGAAGCTGCAGTTGACACACCCCGCTGATCATGGACTAAAGCTAAAACTAAAAAAACTGTGGTTTTTGTTGCTCCTATTGTTACCTGTTCATGTAAAGTATTGGTGGGAAATTAGATGAACGGAAATAGGAAAAAATGGAAAAGGTTATACAAAACGTTGAATGGCTAACTCATCAGCTGACTGAGCACTACTGTTACTTTGTGGTCCCTGTATTAACAACTCCTTAATGTCATTTGTACCAAAGAAAATTGGAGCGATAAAAAAGTTACTTTTCATGCTCAATATAACCCCCTTACAATAGGAGAATATAGAACTGGCTGAAAAGTCAAGGATTTGACTAATTTCCAAAGAAAAGGGGGGAATGTAGGGGCCTGGTTAGCCTGAGGAACTTACTTGTAAGCTCCGGATATACGGGCGGGCCAGGTAGGATAGCCATATCCAATCAGTGGGATGTGCATATATTAACTCTGGTGAGTTGAAATCTCATTGACCACCTGTGTGTGGGCCAGGGTCCACCATCTCTATAAAGGTTAGTCTGTGAGGCTGGAGGGGAGGAGCAGTAGGAGGAGTCAGAATAGCTGTTAGAGAAGTAGGGGGAGTTAGAAGAGCCATTAGAGAGGTAGGAGGAGTTAGAATAGCTGTAAGAGAATTAGGAGGAGTTAAAATAGCCATTGGAGAAGTAGGAGGAGTTAGAATAGCTGTTAGAGTTGTAGGAGGAGTTAGAGTAGCCATTAGGATAGCCATTGGGACCCATTAGTGTAGTTGTAGGAGTGATAGCGTCAGGGTCGTCTGGAGCGTCTGAGTTTCAGGATCATCGGGAGTTATGGGAGTGGCATTGCTGGGAGCTGGCCTGCCCTGAGCATGAGCGCCACCACAAGTGGCCTCACCTCCCCAAGCAGCAGCACAGCCCATAACTCGCCTCACGTGGCCCCACCGAGACTGGACTCACTGCCCCGAGGCTCAGCCTCGCCAGAGCGGCATCATTCCAGGGAGCCGCATCATCAGCATTCGTCCTCGCTGGAGAGTAGTCTGTTCCGGAGTGGCCTATTTATCATTGAACGGACTTCGTCCTGCGTGTAGCCTCATCCACAGCAGCCACGTCTGGGGAGCGGCCTTGTCAGAGTGGCGTCATGCTGAGCAAAGTCTGTGTCATCAGGGTTGTCGTCCTCATCATCCACGCTTGTCATCGGGAGCAGCGTCCTCATCGTCATCAGTAGATGTAAGAAATGGCCCCGAACTGTTGGTTTGATTTTTGATGTGTGACCTGAAATAATGTTTTGCTTGATTTTCACTATGTGTAGTCTCGTAACCTTGATCATGGATGCTTACACTCTGAAACTTTCCTCTGGGGACAGATGCCTGCAAACCTCAGCTAGGGTTCCGTTGATGTCCTAGGGGCATGTCATTTGCCATCTTCTGACTCAGGGCCATTGACCTGGGTGTCTGCCTGGAGTTGGTGCCTGGCATGTGTCAGACTGTGCATTTCTGTCCACTGCGGCCAACGAAATAGGGTGGGATCAGGGGCCTTGCAGGTGTCTCCCAATCTGGAGTGTGTGCAAATGTAACGGGCAGAGTTTCCTTTGGGAGGGCAGGCATAATCCTGTGCTGTGCCTCCAGAGGCCCCATCCAGGAGGGCCTGTATGCCGGGCTTTGGGGACAATATTCTGCAAACACAAACTCGGGATAGGGTTCTGGGCGAGGTGATGGCCGGTCCAATCTGCAGACCTGAGGTCAGTGCTGCGGGATCTGAAATGAGGGTGATGGGGTGGCGGGAGTGTAGGCTTTTCTGTCTGGATTGTGCGTCTTGGTTGGCCATGGAATGTAGCTGTATCCTCATGGGGCCATGGTAGATTCTACCTATGTGAGGATTCTGCCCAGCTCCCAAGGGTTTGGTGTCTTTGAGGGCGGAAGAAAACAGTGCTGTTTTCTGTCTCACGGGTTCCGCCATAACAGGGATTCCAGAGTTGTCTTCTGGGTGTGGACGCCTGGAGAACCCGCCTGAGGGTGATGATTTGGGCCTAGGGGCATGTAAGACTCAATATGCGAGCTGCTGGCCCAGCTAGTGAGGGGGCTGACTTGAAAACGGTCTCAGGCTGAGGGTCACAATGCCTGTTTGTGGCCAGGGCACCCATCATGGGTGGACGTGGTCTCATGGGCCATGCAGCTGTCTCCCACCCTGACGGGTTAGACCTCCAATCCCAAAGCAAGCTTCTCCCAAAGTGGGGAAGGAGGAGTGCTCATTTAAGCTTGAGGTTCCTTATAGGCCAGGATTTGAGCTATGGTCTGGGCACTGACCTTGAATACCCCGGTTAGGTAGAGATGACAGTCTCTGGTGATGGCAGGTCCCACCTGCAGGATATGAGGCCCAATACCTGGGGGACTGATGGTAGGTCGGAGTTCTGGCTGTGTCAGACAGAGCATTAGTGCACAGGGCGGCCTAGGATTTCGGGGTGCTGTCAAGTTCTGTGCAGGTTGATGCTCACATGGGGATTCTGGGCAGACACCTAGGGCCCTTCTTCTTTCTGGAGGGCAGTCAGAAGACTGCTCCCAAATGAAAAATCTGGAGGGTTTGCGAGCCAGGAGGGTGAACACACAAGTGCCAGTTCCATTCAGTGCTGAGCACATGGCATTTCCAATGTGCAGCGTCTGACTCGTGATCTCCAGCACCTGAGTCAGGGAATTTGTCACATGGTCGCTCAAGCTGGAGTTTGTGTCCATGGTGGCCGAAGAATGGAGGGATGGCCTCATGAAGCCATGTATGTCTTCCCAGGCTTGGCTTGTGATCTGTTCCAAACAAGAAGATTTCCTTCTGTGAGACCGAGGGGGTCCATTTGGATGGCACCAGGGTCCTTTATCAGGAAAGACATCGTAGCAGAAGTTACAGCATGGATGCCTGACAAGCCTAGCTCTGCTTACACTTCCATCACAGGAACAAGGCCATTTTGATCTGGTGGATCTGGGACAAAGTGTCCAGGGTGTTGAGGTGACAGGGGGCCTAATTCCGATGGGACACAATGCTGGCTTGTGTCAAGGGAGACCTTAGAATGTGGCGGGGGCTCAGGCGCCATACAGGATTCTCCTCCCCTGAGGGTTGGACGCAGTTCCCAAGAGCCACGGTGCCTTCTGGGGCAGGAGGTGTTCTGTTTTGTGGCTCAGGGATCAAGTGTTGGACCATATGTAAGTATTCCAGAGTTTTCCTCTGGAGTCAGATGCCTACAAACATAAACTATGTTTCTGTTGAGGTCCTAGGGTTATGTCAGGTTCCATCTTCTGACTCAGGGCGATTGACCTGGGTGTCTCCCTGGATGTAGGTGTCTGGCATGTGTCCAAATGTGCCTTTTTTCCAAGGCAGCCAACGAAATTGTTTGGGCTCAGGAGCCTTGCATGTGTCTCCCAATCTGGAGCGTTTGTGCAAATGTGACGGGCAGAGTTTCCTTCCAGTGCGCAGGCAGAGTCCTATGCTTTGGCTCCAGAGGCCTCATCCTGTAGGGCCTCTCAATCAGGGATTTGGGGACAAAAGTCTGCAAACACAAACTCGGGATAGGACTCTGGTGATGCGAGGTGATGGCAGGTCCGATCTACAGAACGTGAGGGCAGCCGAGGGATCTGAAATGAGGGCGATGCAGAGGCGAGAAGGAGGCTTTTCTTTCTGGGTTGAGTGTCTCCGTTGGCCACAGAATGTAGTGGTAACCTCATGGGGCCATGGGAGTTTTTGCCTCTGTGAGGATTCTGCCCAGTTCCCATGGGTTTGGTGAATTTTGGGGTGAAGGGAGGAGTAATGTTTTCTGTCTCAGGGGTCCCGACATATCAGGGATTCCAGAGTCGGCTTCTGTGTCCAGACGCCTGCAGAACCCGACCAAGAGTGAGGTTTTGGGCCTAGGGGCATGTCAGACCTGATATGCGGGCTTCTGTTCCAGCTAGCGAGGAGGCTGGTTTGAAAGCGAGCTCAGGCTGAGGGTCACAATGCCTGTTTGTGGCCAGGGCAGCCCCCCTGGGTGTGCGTGGTCTTATGGCCATGCAGCTGGCTCCCACTCTGAGGGTTAGACCCCCAACCCCACAGCCAGCTTTTCCCGTCTCGGGGAAGGAGGAGGGCTCTTTTATGCTTGAGGTTCCCCCATAGGCTGTGATTTGAGCTATGGTCTGGGCACAGACGCCTGAATACCCAGGTTGGGTAGAAATGACAGTCTCTGGTCATGGTAGGTCCCACCTGCAGGATATGGGGCCCTCTACCTCAGGGGATGACTGGAGTTTGGGGTTCCGGCTGTGCCAGACAGAGCATTAGTGCACAGGGCGGCCTAGTACATTGTGGTGCCATCGAGGTCTGTGCCGGCTGATCCTAATGTTGGGATTCTCGGCAGACCCCTACGGCTCTTCTTCTTTCTGGAAGGCAGGCAGAAGAATGCTTTGTGGCTCCCGAATGAACAATCTGGAGGGCTAGCAGGCCAGGAGGGTGAAGATAGACTTCTGAATGCACAAGCACTGGTTCAGTTCAGTGCCGAGCACATGGCATTTCTAATGTGCAGCTTCTGACTCTAGTTCTCAGCACCTGAGAGAGGGCATGTATCTGATGGTCACTTTGATCTGGTGGCTCTGGGGCAAATTTCCCAGTGTACTGAGGTGACAGGGAGCCTCACACTGATGGGTCACAATGCTGGCTTGTGTGTTAGATGTTAGGGTCCATTATCAGAGGAACAAGACTGACACAAAGCAAAAATCAGGCAAAGCTTTATTTCGCGCCATGCATCAGAAATGAAACTGACCGGTAAGTGCCCGAGCCCCTTGCATTAGAAATCAAACTGGCCGGTAGGTGCCGGAGCCCCATACATTAGAAATCAAAGTGACCGGTAGGTGCCTGAGCTTTACTGGGGGCCACCGCCTCCTTGACCTGGGGTCCGTCCTGGACGCTCCCAGCCTTACCCTCACTGTTCCACAGGCCGCTCCTGATGAGGCCGCTCTGGACGGGATCGCTCCCTGGGACGAGGCCGCTGTTGAAGAGGCTGCACCCCGACCGTCTAATGACAGCACCACTTCTGATGAGGGTTCCAGCAATGCCGCTCCTGACAAGCTGCACCACTGGGTCCTGAAGAGGATTCTCCCGGCGGCGCCGCTGCTCATGGTGGCATGGCCGCTTGCGGTGGCACCACTGCTCAGGGCGACGAGGCTCCCAGCAATGCCGCTCTCAACGATGAAAAGGGCGCTGTCACTCTCCATAACCCTGACACTACCACTACCCTAACGGCTCCCAATGGCTCCTGCTACCATCTACTCTAACTCCGCCTGCTACTAAAGGCCCCCTTTGCAGCCTCACAGATCAACCTTTATAGAGGTGGTTGATTGTGGCCCACACACGGGTGGCCAATGGGATTGCAACTCACCTCTGTAAATTTATGCATGCCCCACTGATTGGCCATCTCCTCTAGCTGGCCTGTCCCGTCCCTACATTCCCCCCTTTCTTTGGAAATTAGTCAAATCATTGACCTTTCAGCCAGTTTTATGCTCTTCTGTTGTAAATTTGCTACATTGAGTATGTAATACTGGGGCCAAAAAGTAACAGTAGTGCATAGTCGGCTGATGAGTTAGCCATTCAACACTTTGTATAACCTTTTCCATTTTTTTCCAAATTCCGTTCATCTAATTTCCCACCTATACTTTTCATAAACAGGTAACAATAGGAGCAACAATAAATTCACAGGTTTTTTTTTTTAGTCTTAGCTTTAGTCCATGGTCAGCGGGGTCTGTCGGCTGAATCTTCTATCACTGGGGGACGTCCTCATCCTTGGCTCTTGGCATGACACGCATGAATCCAGGCCCTAATGCCTTCTAATTTTACTGCCATGGGGGTGGTCAAGATAACAGTAAATGGTCCCTTCCAGCAAGGCTCTAAGTTTCCCACTTGATAGCGATGTATCCAAATCAAGTCCCCGGGTTGGTAAGGATGTGGTTCCACTTCTATCTCGGCTCCGTCCCAGTGTGGGCAGTCAGGATCCCTGTGTGGGCCTTCAACAGACAGACTGTAATGCCTGCAGTGACTGGAGTACAGAATGAACCGTCATTTCTGCTAGGGCAACCTCTTGTAATGGAGGACAGGGGGGAGGGGTCAACCAAACATATTTCAAATAAGGTCACCTTGCTTAAATAGGGTGTACATCACGCCCTGAGGAGGGGAAAAGGAAGGAGAAGGAGAACCACTCATCCACCACCAGTCTCCAGAATTAGTTTTGTTAATGTCTCCTTAAGAGTCAAGTTCATTCTCTCTACTTGCCCAGAACACTGGGACCAGTAGGCACAATGTAGTTTCCAATTAGTGCCCATGGCCTTGGCCAATGGCTGTGAGAATGAACTCACAAATGCAGGGCCATTGTCTGACCCGATTGCGAGAGGCAGCCCAAACCTAGGAATTATTTCTTCTAGTAGCTTTTTGGCTACCACTCCTGCCGTCTCATGTTCTGCGGGAAAAGACACTACACAGCCTGAAAAGGTATCTATAAAAACTAATATGTACTTGTGGCCATATTTTCCAGGTTTCATTCCTGTAAAATCTATTTCCCAATTAATTCCTGGTTCCTTAACTCTTTCTCTTTTCCCTCTTCCCATTTTAGTTCTTCCCACATTAACTGCCTGGCATTGAGCATATCTATCGACTAGATCCTGAACCATACGCCCTAATTTAGAAACCCGGAACTGCTTGCCTATAAGCTCCTTGAGTTTGCGTATCCACAAATGAATACACTGATATATTTGGTCTACTAACTTTTTGCCCAGTCTTCGAGGAAGAATTATTTTTCCTGCTTCAGTATTAGCCCAGTCCCCTTCATAGTCCAATTTAACGCATTTCTGTAAATACTTTAAATCTTCCTCTGAATTGTTTGGTTTTAGTCATGGGCCAGAGCTGGGAGTGTAACCAGTTCTTGCACTGTTTCTCGGGCTGCTTGCTTTGCGGCTTGATCTGCTAATTGGTTTCCTTTTGAAATCAGATCAATCCCCTTTTTTGTGTCCTGGGCAATGCATAATGGCCACCTCTTTTTGGTCCCAAATAGCCTGGAGGAGAGCCAATATTTATCCTCTGATATTAATTCCTTTTCCTTCTGCTGTTAATAGGCCCCTTTCTTTAAAAATAGCCTCATGTATATAGAAAGTAACAAAGGCATACCTGCTGCCCATATAGATGTTGGCGGTTTTACCTTTGGCCATCTGCAGTGCCTTCATGAGTGCAATCAGTTCCGCTTTTTGTGCCGAAGTTCCATGTTGCAGGGCTGCTCTCCAGAGTTTCGGCTCAGCAGAAACTACCGCATCCCCCACATACCTCTTCCATTGACCATGTAGCAACTCCCATCTGTGAACAGAGTCATCTTGGCATCCAGGAGGGGAATGTCGCTGAGATCTGGCCTTATTCCTGCAACTTGGTTTAGGACATCCCTGCAGTCATGTGGGGGTCAGCCAGCTCCTCTTGTAGCAGTGTGGCTGGATTTAGCGCTGCCAGTGTCTGGAAGGTCACCCTTTATTCGTTGAGGTGGAGGGCTTGATACCCTGTCACTCAGGCGTTTGTCATCCATCAAGATGGTGGAGTCCGGAGAAGGGCCTCAATAGCTTGGGTGGTGGTCAAGATGAGATTTTGACCAAAATTCAATTTACTTGCATCCTTGACCAGGAGGGCCATGGCAGCAATTTTGCAGAGGCAAGAGGGGAATCCAGCCACTACTGGACCTAGTTTCTTGCTAAGATAGGCTACTGGCCTTTGCCAAGACCCCAGGGTCTGAGTCAAAACTCCTTTGGCCACCCCTGCATTTTTTATCCACATACAGATGGAAGGGCTTTGTAACATCTGGGATGGCCAATGCACCCAGTACAGCTCTTTGTAATTCCAGAATTACTCCTTCTGCCTCAGCTGTCCACTCTACCATAGTGAGCCCCATTCTTTTGCCAGTTTGATGGGAGGTTGGGCAATCTCTGCAAACCGCAGTATGCACATACTATGGTAGCCCACCATCCAAGAAACTCCCTGACTTGTCAGGACGTGGTGGGGCGGGGGTATCGGGTGATCACCTGTTTCCTGAACTCAGTGAACGCACTCCCTTGTGGAGATCAAAGCTTAGATATGTGACACGGCTCTGACAGAGCCATGCTTTCTTTGCTGACACCAATTCCTTTTTTCCTGCAGAGGCTGTAAGAGTGCTCACGTCCCCAGCATACATGACACATAGTCCTCAGCAGCTACTAGAAAGTCATCAATATGCTGTGGCAGAGTGACTCCTGGGTTGGAGGTTCTGTACTCATGCAAATCCTCATGTAGGGACTCGACAAAATATAAAATATAATGGTGGATGGATTATTTCCCATAGGTTTAAGTAATGATGAAAACTGGGTTCCCAGGGCTACCAAAAAAATCAATTGCCTTCCCCTCCACTTAAATTTTTACTCTGGTGGCTAGCATTGCCGTCTTCTTTTAGGGCCATTCCCTGGCCCAGTGTCCTTTTTCCTTACAGTAAACACACTGATTTGAATCTAAGTCTTCCCACATGCCTTCTTTGTGTTTAGGCTTTTCCTTCCATTTACTATCCTCTACCTATCTCATGTAATGCCAACACCTTAACCAGCTTGTGGTCTGTTTTTCCTCCTCCTGTGCATCCCTGTTGTTAAACACTTTTTCTGCTATTCCCAATAGCTCAATCATATTCTTCCCTTCAAATGCTTCAATTTCCTGAAGTTTCCTCCTTAATCCAGGGCTGACTGACTGGCAAAAGCAAGATTCACTGCCCCTTGAATTTTGGGTGCCTCAGAATCGATTGGGCTATACATTTTATAGGCATCAATGAGCCTTTGTAGGAAATATCCTGGAGACTCATTCTTACCTTGAGTCACCGTACTAATTCTGGTTTAGTGCGAGTGCAACTTTTACTTCTGGAAATGCAGTCCCAGGATGTCAAGATATCAAATAACCATATTTGTTCTGAAAGTCTCCTGTATGAATTTCCTTTAAGGCAGAATTCATCTTACAAGAGAATTAAAACAATTATAAATGATAAAAAAAAAACTCAGAATAGACATGGTTAAATATCAAATGATGACCCTTATCAAAACATTAAAACTTTAGGAAATGTATAGAACCTCTGGAGTAGTTACAGCATTTACCCAAATGTAACCCAAGGTTTATGATTGATTTAGCAGTACTTCCTGAGTAACTTAGCATATCAGCCAAAAGCCTTATGAGGCAAAGAGATATCATTTACAATTCTGAGTGGGCAAAGAAAACCATTTACATTTTCTTAGAAACATCTCAATCTCTAGTGAAGTGTAAATATTTACCAATTGTGAACTGTTGCAATAGCAGTTATGTACAAAACATGTTTACCAACAGATTTCAAAAGCACAAACCTAGATCCAGCAACCAGCGCCCTAGCACTTCATCCCATTTGTCATCCAAGCGAAACTTCAAAGCCTCAGGTTACCAAACACACTGAAAGCTACTTTTACAATTACCCATTAAATCCCTGAGACAGACAATTAACCATCAGTTCAGTCATCTCTTTGCTAACAGATTTCATGTTCCACCTGGGCCCATTCCACTTAAGACGTCATGCTTTCCCTCCAGCAAGGGGGAGGGGCTAGGCAGTCCACGTCGTGCCAGAGAAGGCAAGGAATTCCCTGAAACAAAAGGAGTTTCGACAGCTGCTTGGAAATATTCCTTAAAGTCTCTGTCCCAATTTAGACTAAACCCAGTTGGCTCCAATTATAGCCCTTAACACAGGAAATGAGTGAGGAAGAAGCCCCCCATCTATTATGAGGAACAGAGTGATGAAAGTCAGAGTCCCCTTACTCTCTGCCTGTCTAATTCCCCCAAACACAAACAACACAGCAGAGAACAAAAAGACAAGACAAAGACAACTACAGAACCAGCGGTGCCACCACTGGTGGGGATTTTCTATGGGGACTCAATCCCCCTGACCGCCTATGGGGATGCGAACCCCTGATGACTGCCTGGGGGATTCAAACACCCGATGGCTAACTAGGAGGACGAGAACCCCCTGATTGCCTAGGGTGACTCAAATCCCTGGTGACCACATAGGAGGACTTGAGCCCCCTGGTGACCATCTAGGGGGACTCGAACCCCCTGACCATCCATGGGGACTCAAACCCCCCCAACCACCAAGGGGGACTCGAAACCCATGTCGATCTTCCAACAGAGGAGTGGGGCATCCCTGCATCCACTCCAGTCCTGGGGGGCATAGCTGCGTCCAGCTTGTCCCTGGTGAGCCATACCCTGAGCTCCTACCAGACAGACAAACAAGATCCCAACATCTCTGGAGGCTTTTCCCATAAATTCTGCTGCTGGCTCAGTTCTCGTTGTTTGATCCCGGGCGACCCCCAATGTTAGGGTCCGTGATCAAAATGAGACTGACACAAAGCGAAAATCAAGCAAAGTGTTATTTCAAGCAAAGCATTGAAAAAGAAAGCCACCAGTGGGGCCATTACTTAAGTAGAGGTGACGATGATGAGGACGCCGCTCCCAATGACAAAGAGGCAAGGATAATGAGGAAGACAACTCTGACGAAAAAGACTCTTCTTTTCAAGGTCTCCTACAATAAGCACCCATAGATATTAATTGCAGTCACGGATTTCCTTAAGTCCATTGTCATGTTCCATCATTCTTCCTTCTCTCCTTTGCTTCATTTCTTTTTTTCCCAGTACTTGTATTCCAGGTAACACGTTGGATCCTCTGGTCCTGCCAGCTTCCTGAACATTGCATCCAGCCTGCTAACAAATCTTTTCAGAAGGGCCTCTTCATTTTATTAATTCTTTTTTATCACCATTATCTCTGTAGTCCGAGACTCCCTAATTCCTTCTAGGGTTTTCTGATCCAGAGTGAGTATCCTGGCTGCTGCTTAAATCCTCCACCTCGCATGTGACATGTACAGGTTTCACTTTGATTTCTTAGCCATGACCAGTTCCTGTTCTTTTGCCTCGGCATCCATTGATTCTTCCATCGTTGCCTTATTTCAGGTCTCAGTATTCTTCTTTGTATTCGAAGAGTGACTTCTGATTTCTACTCTGAGAGTAATTCCTTTAGGATGAAGATGTCATGGAGTGCCACTGGCTGAACATTGATGGAGTCTCAGATATATGTGGCATGCCCACACGGTTGGCTTGTGACTGTCCACTCCCCTTGGTCCAGTCCTCTGCAGAGGCACTCATTGCCTGTCCTTTGGAGTGTTTGGTGTCTGGACCAAATATGGTGAGGTTTATCTTGGTCGGCTCTGGTGTGCCTATGAAAGTAGAATTTCAACCCACTCAACATAACTAATGCCTGCTGAATGCTGTGATCAAGAGAGAGGATGTGGGCAGGGATTTCTTCTAGTGCCCAATGGAGGGTGTGTTCTCCTGGTACTAAGCAATGTGGCTTGAGGAAGTTAGTCCCAACATGTTTACAGGGTTGGTACTACGTGATTGCAGGTGAGGCAGCTAAATATTCGCACCTTCCTTTCTGTGGCCACTAGCTCGAGATTTATGCTACCGGTGGCAGAGCCCCAAGATTCTTTAGCCCCCATCGAGGCATCCCCATGAACAGTGCCTATCAGAGATGCACAGCAAGAAACAATAATCATACCACTGTGTCAACAAGTATTGTTTTGTATCATGGTATCGAGGCTGTCTGCACCCGGTTGCTTGCTGGTGTGCTCTGCAGGAGAAACACAGTGTTCTCTGGAGTTTATGACTGTCAAGCATGCTGATCTGAGATACCTGGGTCTCAAGACCCTTTGGTTGCAATACTCGTGCCTTTCAGACTGTCTCCATTTCTATGCCAACAGCTATGGGTCTGCATCCAACTTGTGGGTTCCCAGTGTGCTCCTCTCTCCTGGGCCTTTGTCTTTGGCCATGGATCCCTGCCCTCTGAAGCACCAACCGTCCACTTCTCCCTGAAGACATGTCTACAACCTTCTCCCTCGGTCTCTGCGATTTCTTTTCTCTTTCACCATGGAGTTTGATTTCAAGGTTTCATGTTCATTGACACCATGGATCCATTGTTGTGGTCATCTTCCTGTTGTGCTGATGGCTCAAGACAAGCCTGGAGCTCCCAGACATTTCTGCAATCTCCCTGTCCTCCCAAAGCAGCACAGCCTATTACCCAGCCATAAGCAAGAAGGAATCTTGAAACTTGCCACATGTGGCAAAAGGGGGGGGGGCACTGGGCTGTGGCCCATCTATCAGTAACAGAAAGACAAATAACATATGACTTCACTCACTCGTGTATGGTAAGGAACATGTGAAAAAAACAAGAAAAAAGGGACACACAAGGAAACTCTAACCAGGCACAGAAAATTTGGTGTTTGTTCCACGGCAAGTTAGGGAGAGTCTGTGTTTCTAAAATTGGATTAAATGGGATATTCATTGCAGTAAATATGGCTGAACGAGATGGAACATGAGTTTCAATATGTTTGAAGGTGAATTGTGATCCAAAGACGAACGGCTTCATAACTCTTAAAATATCGTTTTAAGCGTTTTGTGAAACACACCCTCTCTCCCACCTCCCCCCCACACACAACCTTAAAAGAGTCCCACAGATTTTAGGGAGCATGTGAGGAGTAGCACTCATGGAAACAAACCTCAGAGAAAATACCTTAAGGAAAAATGTATCAACGTCAGAAAACGACCAAACCAGAAAAGTTAACTTCTTACCTATCAAGAATTAATTATCGAATTCAAGACTAATCTCTCCTAAACAAACTAACCTAAAAGTCCCCTACAAACAAGCGTGCCAGCAAATCCATACCTGAGAGAAAAGGATAAATTCCAAGACACATACCCACTTTCAAGACTAGGTCATGAACATACTCATCTGACGTCTCAGGTAATGACGAATGTGTTTGGAGCATTCCTCAAACACCTCCCAACACCCAAAAAGCCAGGTCAAACCAATTTGCTGGTCAACACTCAGACATTTAATGAAGGCAATGTTGGTTCTTCTCATCTATTCCCAAAATGTAGGAAGAGGGAAGAATCAAATTTGCAATGTCCAAAGACCCAATTCAGATAAGTACCTCATAGGAGTCCAATTGCATACCCTTTTAATCAATAAGATAATAAAACTATACTTCATTTCTTGCCTCTTTCTTTCTTCATCTACAAGGGAAACCACCTGTCTTTCTTTCTTTTCAATCCTTTTTCTTTTGTTTGGGAAGCCAGCCTTTCATCCCTCATGCTTTTGTGAGATAGTGTTCCTTGATTCTTTAGTTGCATATACCACCGAGTGCTCATCAACAGCACATATGCCACACCACTTCCATACTATTGACCAGTTCCCTCATTCCTGGCACATCTCATCTTCTGTCACCCTCAGCTTGGTTCCCAGAGTCCTGAGTCTCTCCTGGTTTGTCTCCCTGTCTGACTTCTTCTCTTTCTGTTTTCCCTTGCTTCTACTAATGTCCATGGTACTCCTCATGGGCCACATATGAGTGAAGCCATATGATATTTCCCGTGGACTCCTTCAATTTCATTGAGAATAACCCAGCCCTGTGTCACTCATGTAAAGGCGAGTATTGGGGCTTCATCAGTCATGTCAAGGCAAGTATCTGAGGTATAATCTGTGGCCTGGATGACCACACATTCTTAATCCATAGCCTATTGAAGGCATCTTGGCTCCTTCCACAGTTCTGCTAGAGTGGCCATGGCAGGTCATCGATCTGGGCAGATCCTTTTTCCGCTGAATTAAGAGAGTTGGTCAACATTGCTCTTCCCATGACCTCGGCATATAACGTTAAAATATGATGACAGGTGTGCTGTCCAGGGATCTTCTTTCAGGGGTAGCGATCATGTAGAATATCACTCTCCTTGAAGCCTTTGCAAAGGTGTTTCAGGTAAAGTCAAGTAGAGAGAGCCCTCACCTTAGGACTGGTGTTTCTGAGTACCAGGAGATCAGGACACGGACAGCACAATGCATCCATGCCATAGGATGTTTCCTTGAAATGTGACTTTTCTTCCCTTAATCCTTAAATTATCTACCAATCTGACCAAGCACCAAGGGCAGACCCGTCTCCCTAGAACAAATTGGGAAAAAACCTATGACAGGACGCTCTCACCCATAGGATGTCAAACCTCCCAGAGCTCTCATGATACCCAAGAGGCCTCCCTGTTGGTTGAGATCTTTAGACGTTGCAGTGGAAATAGGAACACCTGGCTCTTTCTGGACAAACGTTGGACGACATGATGGTACACCGAATATCATTTTCTTTTCCCTTTGTATAGAAAGGTGAAGTGGGAAAGAAACCGGAAAGACCACCTGAGTTCATGAGCAGGCAATCAGGGCTCTTTTTTGGTCCTTCCCAGGGCTTCCTACCTAAAGCCATAGGACTCATAGCTCATGAGAGAGGGATTGCTGCTTCAGTGAAGTCAGCTTCTGGGACGTCACAAAGTTTTGAGCTCCTAGCAACGACTCCTCCCCAAACCATGTCTAATCACTCCACATGGCTTTAGTAGTCATGGGTCAGCCAGGAGGTGTCAAAGCCCTCCCAAACCGTTGGAGCCACCTGGGTATTTCACCAAGAGAGTTTGCGAAGCATGTCAGTGTAACCTTCTCCATGACTGAATTTATAGTCTTTGGCTGGGAGTGTCACCACCAGCCCTCTGCACTCCTGAGAAGGGCAACGATCCACAATTTCTTCTTACCTCTGAAAGGTCAAAAAATGGTCAGGACAAAAACCAAGCCTCAGGCCAGGAACTCCACGCTCCTCACATGCACATTGTCCTCTGACCCATTCAGGACCCTTGTGACAAGGAAAAGGGCCACCCAAGTAAAACTCCCAATGAACACCCGCAACCATGCCAAAGACATGCTTGTAGTCTTCAAAAGTGAGGACACGAGTTCCTGTAGCATCCCCAGTAACCGTTTCATGAAGACCTCCCCATCTTCCAAGCTGACCAGCACCAAAGGCAGACTCTACACCCTAAAACCTTAGGCCCAGGACGGACTCATCAGTTTTCAGACAACAGGAGCAGGCACGGATATGGTGGAGGAGACCCATTGCCCATGTGAAGCCATTGGAAAGGCTTTCAAGCCAGTTTCAGGAAGACAACATGTATCTACCAAGGGATGCCTTGAAGATGATTCAACGGCCTAAGATCCCTGAGCATTCCCGCAGGGTGGTGCAGCTTCCTTCTGTGGAACTAAATAGAGATGTTGCAGCACAAGGTTGCCCTAAGCCCCCATTTTCATTCCTCAATGGTTTTCATGATATAAAGAAAAAGTGCCTCTTGCAGATGATGAGCATGTTCTAAAGGATCCAGGTGAGGAGGAACAATAGGAGAACAAGAGGCCATTGCAGCGGGACAGAGAGGGGATGCTCCATGCTGGTGGGGAGATATAGGAAGGCAAAGAAGTGGAGAACAAACAAGGGAGCTCTGAGCCAAGATCTGGCATTATAAGACGGTGTTGAGGTGCTCTGGTCCTGGCTGTGTTCCATAGGGGCAAAAGTCCAAATTAAATAAAGCATCCTCTGGCCCCAGTCAATCCTTATCTACTGTTTCTTGCTGTTGTTGTTTTTCAACGATGTGCTTGCATGTATGGCACATAGAGAGACAGTGAGAACATAATCAGTGAGGGAGCTCGAGAGGGAGAAGCAGACGTGCCTCTGAGTGCAGAACCTGAGGTGGGAGAGTTTCCAATGAGCCTGGGATAAGGAGCAGTGATAAAGTCCACCTCTGAACAGATGGTGACTTCTGTAGACACAATCTTTGTCTTCTTAACAGCTCATTGTTCTAGAGAAGAACTCCTTCTCTGTTATTGTTTTGAAATTCGGGGATAGGGTTTGGCCTTGGGATGTTGTGTCTTGCTCTATACATCATGCTGCCAGAACTGCATAGCTGGTCGCCTCGAAGTAAGGCACTTGGCTTTAGAAACACTGTTCTCCCAAGCATATTTGGGTGAAGATAATTCCCCCATTGCTAGCTTTTTAAGGTTGAATGACACTATGTCTTGTGTTGCTCTGCTTCTGTGGATGGTGCTGGTAGTTCTCTGTGCCTTGCAATCTGGATCTCTCCTCCTGCACCAGATGAGGGATATTTGTAGCTCTGATTTCTCAAAGAAGTGCTGGGCCCACTATTTTCTCTCTTTTATACGACACCTACAATAAACACCCATATACATTCATTGCAGTCAAAAATTTCCCTAAGTCCATTGTCATGCTCCATCATTCTTCCTTCTCTCCTTTGCTTCATTCCTTTTTTTCCTAGTACTTGGATTCCAGGTACCTCATTGGATCCTCTGGTTCTTTCAGCTTCCAAAACTTTGCATCCAGCATGCTAACAAATCTTTTCATAAGGGCCTCTTCATTTTATTTAAATTTTTTTTCACCATTATCTCTGTGGTCTGAGACTCCTGACTCCTTCAAGTTTTTCTGATCCAGAGTGAGTATCCTGACTGCTGCTTAAACCTCCATGTGGAATGTGACATGTATAGGTTTTACTTCGATTCCTTGTCCATGACCAATTCCTGTTCTTTTGCCTCGGCATCCATTGATTCTTCCATCTTTGCCTTAGTTCAGGTCTCTGCATTCTTCTTTGTATTAGAAAAGCGCCTTCTGTTTTCTATCCTGAGAGTAATGTCTTTAGGATTAAGATGTCCTTGAGTTCCACTGGCTGACCTTTGATGGTGTCTCCGGTATTTGTGGCATGCCCACGGGGTTGGGTTGTGGCTGCCCACTCTCTTCTGGGCCAGTAGTCCCCAGAATCACTCGTTGCCTACCGTTCAGAGTGTTTGGTGTCTGGACCAAATATGATGACGTTTAGCTTCGTTGGCGGTGGTGTGCCTAAAAAGGAGAATTTCAGCCCACTCAACCCTTACTAAGCCTGCTGAATGCTGCTGTCAAGAGAGAGGATGTGGCAGGGCTTTCTTTTAGTCCCCAATTCAGGGTCTGTTCTCCTGGTACTAAGCAACGTGGCCTGAGGATGCAGTCCCAAGAAGGTTTCCAGGGTTTGGACTATGTGATTGCAGGTTAGGCAGCTAATGTCCGCACCATCCTGTCTGCAGCCACTAGCTCAGGCATTATGCTGATGGTGTTAGAGACTCAAGATTCTTTTGCCCCAATCGAGGCATCTCCACGAACAGTACCTATCACGGATGCACGGCAAGAAACAATAATCACACCACTGTGTCAACAAGTATTGTTACTGATCAAGGTTTCCAGGCTGTCTGTACCCGGTTGCTTGCTGTGTACTCTACAGGAGAAACACAGTGTTCTCTGGAGTTTATGACTGTCAAGCATGCTGATCTGAGATACCTGGGTCTCAAGACCCTTTGGTTGCAATACTCGTGCCTTTCAGACTGTCTCCATTTCTATGCCAACAGCTATGGGTCTGCATCCAACTTGTGGGTTCCCAGTGTGCTCCTCTCTCCTGGGCCTTTGTCTTTGGCCATGGATCCCTGCCCTCTGAAGCACCAACCGTCCACTTCTCCCTGAAGACATGTCTACAACCTTCTCCCTCGGTCTCTGCGATTTCTTTTCTCTTTCACCATGGAGTTTGATTTCAAGGTTTCATGTTCATTGACACCATGGATCCATTGTTGTGGTCATCTTCCTGTTGTGCTGATGGCTCAAGACAAGCCTGGAGCTCCCAGACATTTCTGCAATCTCCCTGTCCTCCCAAAGCAGCACAGCCTATTACCCAGCCATAAGCAAGAAGGAATCTTGAAACTTGCCACATGTGGCAAAAGGGGGGGGGGGCACTGGGCTGTGGCCCATCTATCAGTAACAGAAAGACAAATAACATATGACTTCACTCACTCGTGTATGGTAAGGAACATGTGAAAAAAACAAGAAAAAAGGGACACACAAGGAAACTCTAACCAGGCACAGAAAATTTGGTGTTTGTTCCACGGCAAGTTAGGGAGAGTCTGTGTTTCTAAAATTGGATTAAATGGGATATTCATTGCAGTAAATATGGCTGAACGAGATGGAACATGAGTTTCAATATGTTTGAAGGTGAATTGTGATCCAAAGACGAACGGCTTCATAACTCTTAAAATATCGTTTTAAGCGTTTTGTGAAACACACCCTCTCTCCCACCTCCCCCCCACACACAACCTTAAAAGAGTCCCACAGATTTTAGGGAGCATGTGAGGAGTAGCACTCATGGAAACAAACCTCAGAGAAAATACCTTAAGGAAAAATGTATCAACGTCAGAAAACGACCAAACCAGAAAAGTTAACTTCTTACCTATCAAGAATTAATTATCGAATTCAAGACTAATCTCTCCTAAACAAACTAACCTAAAAGTCCCCTACAAACAAGCGTGCCAGCAAATCCATACCTGAGAGAAAAGGATAAATTCCAAGACACATACCCACTTTCAAGACTAGGTCATGAACATACTCATCTGACGTCTCAGGTAATGACGAATGTGTTTGGAGCATTCCTCAAACACCTCCCAACACCCAAAAAGCCAGGTCAAACCAATTTGCTGGTCAACACTCAGACATTTAATGAAGGCAATGTTGGTTCTTCTCATCTATTCCCAAAATGTAGGAAGAGGGAAGAATCAAATTTGCAATGTCCAAAGACCCAATTCAGATAAGTACCTCATAGGAGTCCAATTGCATACCCTTTTAATCAATAAGATAATAAAACTATACTTCATTTCTTGCCTCTTTCTTTCTTCATCTACAAGGGAAACCACCTGTCTTTCTTTCTTTTCAATCCTTTTTCTTTTGTTTGGGAAGCCAGCCTTTCATCCCTCATGCTTTTGTGAGATAGTGTTCCTTGATTCTTTAGTTGCATATACCACCGAGTGCTCATCAACAGCACATATGCCACACCACTTCCATACTATTGACCAGTTCCCTCATTCCTGGCACATCTCATCTTCTGTCACCCTCAGCTTGGTTCCCAGAGTCCTGAGTCTCTCCTGGTTTGTCTCCCTGTCTGACTTCTTCTCTTTCTGTTTTCCCTTGCTTCTACTAATGTCCATGGTACTCCTCATGGGCCACATATGAGTGAAGCCATATGATATTTCCCGTGGACTCCTTCAATTTCATTGAGAATAACCCAGCCCTGTGTCACTCATGTAAAGGCGAGTATTGGGGCTTCATCAGTCATGTCAAGGCAAGTATCTGAGGTATAATCTGTGGCCTGGATGACCACACATTCTTAATCCATAGCCTATTGAAGGCATCTTGGCTCCTTCCACAGTTCTGCTAGAGTGGCCATGGCAGGTCATCGATCTGGGCAGATCCTTTTTCCGCTGAATTAAGAGAGTTGGTCAACATTGCTCTTCCCATGACCTCGGCATATAACGTTAAAATATGATGACAGGTGTGCTGTCCAGGGATCTTCTTTCAGGGGTAGCGATCATGTAGAATATCACTCTCCTTGAAGCCTTTGCAAAGGTGTTTCAGGTAAAGTCAAGTAGAGAGAGCCCTCACCTTAGGACTGGTGTTTCTGAGTACCAGGAGATCAGGACACGGACAGCACAATGCATCCATGCCATAGGATGTTTCCTTGAAATGTGACTTTTCTTCCCTTAATCCTTAAATTATCTACCAATCTGACCAAGCACCAAGGGCAGACCCGTCTCCCTAGAACAAATTGGGAAAAAACCTATGACAGGACGCTCTCACCCATAGGATGTCAAACCTCCCAGAGCTCTCATGATACCCAAGAGGCCTCCCTGTTGGTTGAGATCTTTAGACGTTGCAGTGGAAATAGGAACACCTGGCTCTTTCTGGACAAACGTTGGACGACATGATGGTACACCGAATATCATTTTCTTTTCCCTTTGTATAGAAAGGTGAAGTGGGAAAGAAACCGGAAAGACCACCTGAGTTCATGAGCAGGCAATCAGGGCTCTTTTTTGGTCCTTCCCAGGGCTTCCTACCTAAAGCCATAGGACTCATAGCTCATGAGAGAGGGATTGCTGCTTCAGTGAAGTCAGCTTCTGGGACGTCACAAAGTTTTGAGCTCCTAGCAACGACTCCTCCCCAAACCATGTCTAATCACTCCACATGGCTTTAGTAGTCATGGGTCAGCCAGGAGGTGTCAAAGCCCTCCCAAACCGTTGGAGCCACCTGGGTATTTCACCAAGAGAGTTTGCGAAGCATGTCAGTGTAACCTTCTCCATGACTGAATTTATAGTCTTTGGCTGGGAGTGTCACCACCAGCCCTCTGCACTCCTGAGAAGGGCAACGATCCACAATTTCTTCTTACCTCTGAAAGGTCAAAAAATGGTCAGGACAAAAACCAAGCCTCAGGCCAGGAACTCCACGCTCCTCACATGCACATTGTCCTCTGACCCATTCAGGACCCTTGTGACAAGGAAAAGGGCCACCCAAGTAAAACTCCCAATGAACACCCGCAACCATGCCAAAGACATGCTTGTAGTCTTCAAAAGTGAGGACACGAGTTCCTGTAGCATCCCCAGTAACCGTTTCATGAAGACCTCCCCATCTTCCAAGCTGACCAGCACCAAAGGCAGACTCTACACCCTAAAACCTTAGGCCCAGGACGGACTCATCAGTTTTCAGACAACAGGAGCAGGCACGGATATGGTGGAGGAGACCCATTGCCCATGTGAAGCCATTGGAAAGGCTTTCAAGCCAGTTTCAGGAAGACAACATGTATCTACCAAGGGATGCCTTGAAGATGATTCAACGGCCTAAGATCCCTGAGCATTCCCGCAGGGTGGTGCAGCTTCCTTCTGTGGAACTAAATAGAGATGTTGCAGCACAAGGTTGCCCTAAGCCCCCATTTTCATTCCTCAATGGTTTTCATGATATAAAGAAAAAGTGCCTCTTGCAGATGATGAGCATGTTCTAAAGGATCCAGGTGAGGAGGAACAATAGGAGAACAAGAGGCCATTGCAGCGGGACAGAGAGGGGATGCTCCATGCTGGTGGGGAGATATAGGAAGGCAAAGAAGTGGAGAACAAACAAGGGAGCTCTGAGCCAAGATCTGGCATTATAAGACGGTGTTGAGGTGCTCTGGTCCTGGCTGTGTTCCATAGGGGCAAAAGTCCAAATTAAATAAAGCATCCTCTGGCCCCAGTCAATCCTTATCTACTGTTTCTTGCTGTTGTTGTTTTTCAACGATGTGCTTGCATGTATGGCACATAGAGAGACAGTGAGAACATAATCAGTGAGGGAGCTCGAGAGGGAGAAGCAGACGTGCCTCTGAGTGCAGAACCTGAGGTGGGAGAGTTTCCAATGAGCCTGGGATAAGGAGCAGTGATAAAGTCCACCTCTGAACAGATGGTGACTTCTGTAGACACAATCTTTGTCTTCTTAACAGCTCATTGTTCTAGAGAAGAACTCCTTCTCTGTTATTGTTTTGAAATTCGGGGATAGGGTTTGGCCTTGGGATGTTGTGTCTTGCTCTATACATCATGCTGCCAGAACTGCATAGCTGGTCGCCTCGAAGTAAGGCACTTGGCTTTAGAAACACTGTTCTCCCAAGCATATTTGGGTGAAGATAATTCCCCCATTGCTAGCTTTTTAAGGTTGAATGACACTATGTCTTGTGTTGCTCTGCTTCTGTGGATGGTGCTGGTAGTTCTCTGTGCCTTGCAATCTGGATCTCTCCTCCTGCACCAGATGAGGGATATTTGTAGCTCTGATTTCTCAAAGAAGTGCTGGGCCCACTATTTTCTCTCTTTTATACGACACCTACAATAAACACCCATATACATTCATTGCAGTCAAAAATTTCCCTAAGTCCATTGTCATGCTCCATCATTCTTCCTTCTCTCCTTTGCTTCATTCCTTTTTTTCCTAGTACTTGGATTCCAGGTACCTCATTGGATCCTCTGGTTCTTTCAGCTTCCAAAACTTTGCATCCAGCATGCTAACAAATCTTTTCATAAGGGCCTCTTCATTTTATTTAAATTTTTTTTCACCATTATCTCTGTGGTCTGAGACTCCTGACTCCTTCAAGTTTTTCTGATCCAGAGTGAGTATCCTGACTGCTGCTTAAACCTCCATGTGGAATGTGACATGTATAGGTTTTACTTCGATTCCTTGTCCATGACCAATTCCTGTTCTTTTGCCTCGGCATCCATTGATTCTTCCATCTTTGCCTTAGTTCAGGTCTCTGCATTCTTCTTTGTATTAGAAAAGCGCCTTCTGTTTTCTATCCTGAGAGTAATGTCTTTAGGATTAAGATGTCCTTGAGTTCCACTGGCTGACCTTTGATGGTGTCTCCGGTATTTGTGGCATGCCCACGGGGTTGGGTTGTGGCTGCCCACTCTCTTCTGGGCCAGTAGTCCCCAGAATCACTCGTTGCCTACCGTTCAGAGTGTTTGGTGTCTGGACCAAATATGATGACGTTTAGCTTCGTTGGCGGTGGTGTGCCTAAAAAGGAGAATTTCAGCCCACTCAACCCTTACTAAGCCTGCTGAATGCTGCTGTCAAGAGAGAGGATGTGGCAGGGCTTTCTTTTAGTCCCCAATTCAGGGTCTGTTCTCCTGGTACTAAGCAACGTGGCCTGAGGATGCAGTCCCAAGAAGGTTTCCAGGGTTTGGACTATGTGATTGCAGGTTAGGCAGCTAATGTCCGCACCATCCTGTCTGCAGCCACTAGCTCAGGCATTATGCTGATGGTGTTAGAGACTCAAGATTCTTTTGCCCCAATCGAGGCATCTCCACGAACAGTACCTATCACGGATGCACGGCAAGAAACAATAATCACACCACTGTGTCAACAAGTATTGTTACTGATCAAGGTTTCCAGGCTGTCTGTACCCGGTTGCTTGCTGTGTACTCTACAGGAGAAACACAGTGTTCTCTGGAGTCTATGTCTGTCAAGCATGCTGATCTGAGATACCCGGGCCTCAAGACCCTTTGTTTGCAAGTACTCATTCCATTCAGAACATCTCCATTTCTATGCGAACAACTCTGCATCAGTTTCCAACTTGTTGGTACCCAGTGTGCTCCTCTCTCCTGGCCCTTTGTATTTGGCTATGGCTCCCTGAACTCTGAAGGACCGACCGTCCACTTCTGCCTGAAGACATGCATGCATCCTACTCCTAAAGTCTCTGTGACTTCTTCTATTTTTCACTGTGGAGTTTGATTTCAAGGCTTCAGGTTCATTGACGCCTTTGTTCCATTGATGTGGTCATCTTCCTGTTGTGATGATGGCTGAAGACAAGCCTGGAGCTCCCATACATTTCTGCAATCTCCTTGTCCTCACAATTCAACTAAGACTCATACTCAGCCATAAGCAAGAAAGAATCTTGAAATGTGCCACATATGGCAGAAGGTGGCAAGCATTGGGCTACAGCCCATCTGTCAGTCACAGAAAGGCAAATACCATATGATTTCACTCAATCGTGGAAGTAAAGGAACATGTGAAAAAGAAAGAAAATGAGATACACAACTAGACTCTAAACGGGCACACAAAATTTCGTGTTTTTTTCCCACGGCAGGTAAGGGAGAGTCTGTGTTTATAAAAGGATTAAATGGGGCATTCATTGCAGGAAATGTGGCCAAATGAGATGGAACATGAGTTTCAATATATTTGAAGGTGAATTTTGAACCAAAGAAGAGCGGCTTCATATCTCTTATAAGATCATTCGAAACATTTTGTGAAACGCACCTTCCCTCCCACCTCCCCCCCCCACATAAACTTAAAAGAGTCCCACGGAATTTAGGGAGCACGTGAGGAGTAGCATTCATGGAATCAAACCTCAGATAATATACCTTAAAGAAAAAATTATCTTCAGAAATTAACTTCAGAAACCGACAAAACAGGAAAAGTGAACTTCATAGCTATCAAGAATTAATTAAAGCATTCAGGACTAAACTCTACTAAACAACCTAACCTAAAAGTCCACTACACACAAGTATGCCAGCAAATCCATACCTGAGAGAAAAGGATAAATTCCAAGACACATACCCACTACCAAGACTAGGTCATGAACATACACATCTGATGGCTCAGGTAATGACAAAAGTGTTTGAAGCATTCCTCAAAAACCTCCCAACAACCAAAAAGCCAGGTCAAAACAATTTGCTGGTCAACACTCTGAGAGATTTAATGAAGGCAATGCTGGTTCTTCTCATCTATTCCCGAAATGTAGGAAGAGGGAAGAATCAAATTTGAAATGTCCAAAGACCCAATTCAGATAAGTACCTCATAGGAATCCAATTGCATACCCTTTTAATCAGTAAGATAATTAAACTATACTTCATTTCTTGCCTTTTTATTTCTTCATCTACATGGCAAAAGGCCTGTTTTTCTTTCTTTTCTTTTTTTTAATATTTTTTTATTTATTTGACAGAGAGAGATCACAAGTAGATAGAGAGGCAGGCAGAGAGAGAGAGAGAGGGAAGCAGGCTCCCTGCTGAGCAGAGAGCCTAATGCGGGACTCGATCCCAGGACACCGAGATCATGACCTGAGCCGAAGGCAGTGGCTTAACCCACTGAGCCAGCCAGGCGCCCTGTTTTTCTTTCTTTTCAATACGTTTTCATTTGTTTGGGAAGCCACCCTTTCATCCCTCATATTTTGTGAGATAGTGTTTCCTGGTACTATAGTTGCATATATGACCAAGTGCTCATCAACAGCATATAAGCCACACCACCTCCATACCATGAACCATTTCCCTCATTCCTGGCACAGTTCTTCCTTCTGTAACCCTCAGCTTGGTTCCCAGAGCCCTGAGTCTCTCCTGGTTTGTCTCCCTGTCTGACTTCTTCTCTTTCCATTTTCCCTTGCTTTTACTCATGTCCATGGTACTACACATGGGCCACATATGAGTGAAGCCGTATGATATTTCCCTTGGACTCTTTCTGATTTCATTGAAAATAACCCAACCCTGTGTCACTCATGTCAAGGAGATTATCAGGGCTTCATCCTGCTTGATGAAGGAGGTATCATCTGTGGCCTGGATGGACCAAACCTTCTTTATCCAGTAGCCCATTAAAGGGTATATTGGATCCTTCCACACTTCTGCTAGAGTGAGCATGGTAGGCCATCGATTTAGGCAGTTCCTTTTTTTCTGAATTAAGAGAGTTGGCTCTCCCCATGACCGCAGTATGTAATGTTAACTGATGATGAAAGGTGTGCTGTCCAGGGATCTTCTTTCAGGGGTAGCGATCATGCAGAATGTCACTCTCCTTGAAGCCTTTTCAAAGGTCTTTCAGGTAACGTCAGGTAGACAGAGCCCTCATCTCTTAGGACTGGTGTTTCAGAGTACCAGAAGAGCAGGACATGGACAGCACAATGCCTTCATACCATAGCACGTTTCCTTGCAATGTGACTTTCCTTCCCTTATTCCTTCACTTATATTCCAAGCTGACCAAACACCAAGAGAAGACCCTTCTCCCTACAACAAATAGGGAAAAGAACCTATGAAAGGATGCTCTCCCCCATAGAATGTCAAAACTCTCATAGATCTCCGGATAACCAAGAGGCCTCCCAGTTTGAGATCTGTAGATGTTGCAGTGGAAATAGGAACACCTGGCTCTCTCTGGAGAAATGTTGGTCAAAAGTATGGTACACCGAATATCATTTTCTTTCCTCTTTGTTTAGAAAGGTGAAGTGGGAAAGAAACCGGAAAGACCACCGGAGTTCATGAGCAGGAAATCAGGGCTCTTTTTTGGTCCTTACCAGGGCTTCCTACCTAAAGCCATAGGACTCATAGCTCATGAGAGAGGGATTGCTGCTTCAGTGACGTCAGCTTCTGGGACGTCACAAAGTTTTGAGCTCCTAGCAACGACTCCTCCCCAAACCATGTCTAATCACTCCACATGGCTTTAGTAGTCATGGGTCAGCCAGGAGGTGTCAAAGCCCTCCCAAACCGTTGGAGCCATCTGGGTATTTCACCAATACAGTTTTCGAAGCAAGTCGGGTTCACCTTCTCCATGGCCGAATTTAGTCTTTGGTGGTGACTGTCACTACCAGCCCTCTGCACTCCTGAGAAGTGCAAGGATCCACAATTCCATCTTACCCCTGAAAGGTCAAGAAATGGTCAGTACTACAACCAAGCCTCAGGGCAGAATTCCACGCTCCACCCATGTGCATGGTCGTCTGACCCAATCAGAACCCCTGTGACCAGTAAAAGGGTCACCCAAGGAAAGCTCCCAGTGAACACCCGCAACCATGCCAAAGACATGCCTGTAGTCTTCAACAGTGAGGACACGAGTTAGTCTAGCATCTCCAGTAACCATACCAAGAAGGTCTCCCCATCTTCCAAGCTGACCAAGCACCCAAGGCAGACACTACACCCTAGAACCTTAGGCCCAGGACAGACTCATCGGTTTGGAGCCAACAGGAGTAACCACGGAGCCTGGTGGAGGAGACCCATTGCCCACGTGAAGCCATTGGAAAGGCTTTCAGGCCAGTTTCAGGAAGACAACATGTATCTGCAAAATGTGGCCTTGAAGAGGATTCAACGGCCTACGATCCCTGAGCATTCCTGCAGGGTGGTGCAGCTTCCTTCTGTGGAACTAAATGGACATGTTGCAGCACAAGGCTGCCTTAAGCCTCCCATTTTCATTCTGCAATGGTTTTCATGGGATAAACACACAGTGCCTGTTGCAGATGAGGGGCGTGTTCTAAAGGAGCCTGGTGAGGAGGAACAATGGGAGAACAAGGGCCATTGCAGCGGGACAGACAGTGGATGCTCCATGCTGGTGGGGAGATGCAGGAAAATGAAGAAGAGAACAAACAAGGGAGCTCAGCGCCAACGTATGTTGTATGATGGCATTGTATGATGGTGGAGGGAGGTGCTCTGGTCCTGGCTGAGTTCCATAGGGGCATAGGTCCAAATTGAATAAAACATCCTCTGGCTCCAGTCAGTTATTATCTACTGTTTCTTGTTGTTGTTCTTGGTTTTCAATGATGAGCTTGCATGTATGGGACACAGATAGTGAGAACATAATCAGTGAGGGAGCTGGAGAGGGAGAAGCAGACTTGCTTCTGAGTGGGGAACCTGAGGTGGCTGCTTCTGAACTGATGGAGACACCACTGGACACAATCTTTGTCTTAACACCTCATTGTTCTAGAGAAGAACTCCCACTCTGTTATTGTTTAGAAAGGCAGGGGATAGGATTTTGGCTTGGGCTCGTTTGGCTTGCTCTATACAACGTGCTGCTAGAGTTGGCAGAGCTGGTAGCTTCTAAGTAAGGCACTTGGCTTTGAAAAAAACTCTTCTTCCAAGCATATTAGGGTGAAAAGAATTCCTCCATTGCTAGCTTGGAAGGGTGAATGACACTCTCTTTTATTTCTCTGCTTCTGTGGATTGTGCTGGGAGTTCTCTGTGTCTCAGAATCTTGATCTCTGTTTCTGCACCAGATGAGGGATGTTTTCAGCTCTGATTTCTCAAAGAAATGTTGGGCCCACTATTTCTCTGTCTTCCATGTCTCCTATAATAAGCCCCCATAGACAATCATTGCAGTCAAAGATTTCCCTAAATCCATTGTCATGTTCCATCATTCTTCCTTCTCTCTTTTGCTTCGCTTCTTTTTTCCCATTACTTGTATTCCAGGTACCTTTGGATACTCTGGTTCTGCCAGCTTCCTGACTTTTGCATAGAGCCTGCCAACAAATCTTTTCGTAAGGGTCTCTTCATTTTATTTAATTTTTTAATCACCTTTATCTCTGTGGTCCGAGACTCCCTGATTCCTTCTATGTTTTTCTGATCCAGAGTGAGTATCCTGGCTGCTGCTTAAATCCTCCACCTGGAATGTGACATGTACAAGTTTCACTTCAATTTCTGGGCCATGACCAGTTCCTGTTCTTTTGCCTCGGCATCCATTGATTCTTGATCGTTGCCTTAGTTCAGGTCTCTGCATTCTTCTGTGTATTCAAAAAGTGCCTTCTGTTTTCTACTCTGAGAGTAATTCCTTTAGGATGAAGATGTAATTGAGTGCCACTGGTTTACCCTTGATGGAGTCTCTGATATATGTGGCACTCCCACTGGGTTGGGTTGTGGCTGTCCACTCTCTTCTGGATCAGTCCTCTGCAGAGAACTCATTGCCTGCCATTCAGTGTGTTTTTGTCTGGACCAAATATGGTGAGGTTTAGCTTGGTCAGCTCTGGTGTGCCTACAAAAGAGACTTTCAACCCACTCAACCTTATTAAGGTCTGCTGAATGCTGTGGTCAAGAGAGAGGATGAGGGCAGGGCTTTCTTCCAGTCCCCAATGGAGGGTCTCCTGATAGTAAGCAACGTGGCCTGAGGAAGGTAGTCCCAACTGTTTTCCTGGGTAGGGACTACATGTTTGCAGGCTAGGCAGCTATTGTCCACACAGTCCTTTTTGTGGCCACTAGTTCGGGCTTTATGCTGACGGTGGTAGAGCCTCAAGATTCCTTTGTCCCCATCAAGGCATCTCCACGAAGATGGATGCACAGCAAGAAACAATAATCATATCACTGTGTCAACAAGTATTTTTTTCTGATCATGGTTTCCAGGCTGTCTGCACCTGGTTGCTTGCTGGTGTGCTCTGCAGGAGAAACACAGTATTCTCTGGAGTCTGTGTCTGTCAAGAATGCTGATCTGAGATACCCAGGCCTCGAGACCCTTTGGTTGCAATTATTCTTGCCATTCAGAACGTTTCCATTTCAATGCCAAGAGCTATGTGTCAGCATACAACTTGTGGTTTCACAATGTGCTCCTAATCCCTGGGCCTTTGCTTTGGCCATGGCTCCTTGCCCTCTGAAGCACCAACAATCCACTTCGCCACGAAGATATGTCTACACACTTCTCCCATTGTCTCTGTGAATTCTTCTCTCTTTCGCCGTGGAGTTTGATTTCAAGGCTTCAGGTTCATGGACACCATCGTTCCATTGATGTGGTCATCTTCTTTTTGTGCTGATGGCTGAAGACAAGCCTGGAGCTCCCAGATATTTCTGCAATCTCCCTGTCTTCCCATGTACCACAGACTCTTCCACAGCCATAAGCAAGAAGGAATCTTGGAACTTGCCACATGTGGCAGAAGGGTGGAGACTATTGGGCTTCTGCCCATCTGTCAGTCACAGAAAGACAAATAACATACTATTTCACTCACTCATGGAAATAAAGGAACATGTGAAATAGAAAGAGAAAAGGGACACACAATGAGACTCTAACCGGTCCCATAAATTTGGTGTTTTTTCCACGGCAGGTTAGGGAGAGTCTGTGTCTCTAAAAGAGGATTAAATGGGACATTCATTGCAGGAAATGTGGCCGAACAAGATAGAACATGACTTTCAATATGTTTGAAGGTGAATTGTGATCAAAAGAACAGCGGCTTCATATCTCTTAAAATATCATTCTAAGTGTTTTGTGAAACACACCCTCTCTCCCACCTCCCCCAACACACACACTTAAAAGAGTCCCACAGAATTTAGGGAGCAAGTGAGGAGTAGCACTCATGGAAACAAACCTCAGAGAAAATACCTTAAGGAAAAAAATTATCAACATCAGAAACCGACAAAACTGGAAAAGTTAACTTCATACCTAACAAGAAGTAATTAAAGCATTCAGGACTAAACTCTCCTAAACTACCTAACCTAAAAGTCCCCTACAAACAAGTATGCCAGCAAATCCAAGACCTGAGATAAAAGGATAAATTCCAAGACACATACCCACTACCACTACCAAGACTAGGTCATGAAAATACAGATCTAACGGCTCAGGTAAGGAAGAAAGTGTTTGAAGCATTCCTCAAACACTTCCCAACACCCAAAAAGCCAGCTCAAGTGCACGCCAAGGCCATTATGCTTCCAAAACGTTTAATGGCTCTTAAAGAGAACACTTATATATGGCAGTGTTTTACATACTGAGTAAAGAAGTTAGAACAAGGACGAACTCAAGGCTGGTGTGATATTCTGAGTTAAGTGCACGACAAGACCCTTATGCTTATAAAATGTGTAATCCCACTTAATACGAAAACCCATTAAATGGTAGTGTTTTCCAAGTTGAGGAAAGAAGTTAGAACAAGAACGGTTGTAGTCAGGGTGCATACTCTGAGTTAAGTGCACACGAATGCCCTTATGCTTCCAAAACGTATAAGCCCGCTTAATAAGAAAACCCATTAAATGGCAGTGTTTCTCAGTTGAGGAAAGAAGTTAGAACAAGGACGGACACTAAGCAGGTTGCATACTCTGAGTTAAGTACAAGCAAAGCCCCTTATGCTTCCAAAACATATAATGGCTCTTAAGGCGAACACTTATATATGGCAGTGTTTTCCCTTTCGAGGAAAGAATTTAGAACAATGACGGACTCTAGGCTGGTTGGATACTCTGAGTTCAGTGCATGCCAAGGCCCTTATGCTTCCAAAATATATAATCTCTCTTATGGCTAACACTCATATGTGGCAGAGTGTTCCCATCTCAGAAAAGAAGTTAGAACAAGGACGGACTCTAGCCTTGTATATATGGAGTTTAGTACACACCAAGGCCCTTATGAATCCAAAATGTATAATCGCTCTTAAGGCGAATACTCATGTGGCAGGGTTTCCCCAGTTGAGGAATGGAGTTAGATCAAGGACGGACGCTAGGCACTTTGGATAACCTGAGTTAAGGGAACACCAAGGCCCTTATGCTTCCAAAATGTATAAACGCTCTTACAGCGAACACTCATAAATGGCAGTGTATTCCCACTTGAAGAAAGAAGTTAGAACAAGGATGGACTCTAGGCCAGTTGGATACTCTGAGTTAAGTGCACAGCAAGCCTCTTATGCTTCCAAAACATATAATCGCTTTTGCGGCTAACACTCATATGGGGCAGAGATTTCCCGGTTGAGAAAAGAAGTTAGAACAAGGATGGACTCTAAGCAGGTTGGATACTGTGAATTAAGTTAGAGCCAAGGCCCTTGGGCTTCCAAAACTTATAATCGTTCTAAACACAAACACTCTTATGTGGCAGGGTGTTACGAGTTGAGGAAAGAAGTTAGAACAAGAACAGACTCGATGTTTTGTTTTGTATTTTTTACTCTGATTTAAGTGCACACCAAGGCCCTTATACTTCTAAAACTTAAAATCACGCTTAATACAAAAACCTATTAAATGGCAGTGTTTTCCTAGTTAAGAAAAGAAGTTAGAACAAGGGTAGTTGCTAGGCAGGTTGGATACTCTGAGTTAAGTGCACTCCAAGGCCCTTAAGATTCCAAAAGGTATAATCACTCTTAAGGCGAACACTCATATGTGTCAGGGTTTCCCCAGTTGAGGAATGAAGTTAGAACAAGGACGGACTTGAGGCTTTTTTTTTTTTTTTTTACTCTGATTTAGGTGCAAGCCAAGGCCCTTATACTTCCAAAACTTATAATCACACTTAATACGAAAACCCTTTAAATGGCAGTGTTTTCTCAGTTAAGGAAAGAAGTTAGAGCAAGGATAGTTGCTAAGCAGGTTGGATTTTCTGAGTTAAGTGCACGCCAAGGCCCTTATGATTCCAAAACCTATAATCACTCTTAAGGCAAACAGTCATATGTGGCAGGGTTTCCCAGTTGAAATAATGAAGTTAGAACAAGGACAGAAGCTAGGCCGGTTGGATACTCTGAGTTAAGTGCAAGCCAAGGCCCTTAAGCTTCTAAAACGTATTATGGCTCTTAAGGTTAACACTTATATATGGCAGTGTTTTCCCTTCTGAGGAAAGATGTTAGAACAAGGACGGACTCCAGGCAGTTTGGATATTCTGAGTTAAGTCCATGTCAAGCCCCTTATGCTTGCAAAACATATAATCGGTCTTACGGTCACACTCATATGTGGCAGAGTTTTCCCGGTTGAGAAAGAAGTTAGAACACGGACGGAATCTAAGCAGGTTGGATACTCTGAGTTAAGTTAGCGCCAAGGCGATGTGCTTCCAAAATATAGAATCCTTCTAAACGTTAACACTATTATGTGGCAGGGTTTTCTGAGTTGAGGAAAGAAGTTAGAACAAAAACGGTCTCAAGGTTGTTTTTTTTTTTTTTTTTCTGATTTAGGTGCACACAAGGGCCCTTATATTTCCAAAATTTATAATCACGCTTAATACGAAAGCCCATTAAATGGCAGTGTTTTTCCAGTTGAGGAAAGAAGTTAGAACAAGGATAGTTGATAAGCAGGTTGGATACTCTGAGTTAAGTGAATGCCAAGGCCCTTATGTTTCCAAAACCTATAATCGCTCTTAAGGCGAACACTCATATGTAGCAGGATTTCCCCAGTTGAAATAATGAATTTAGAACAAGGACGGATGCTAGGCACTTTGGATAATCTGAGTTAAGTGCACCACAAGGCCCTTATGCTTCCAAAAGCTAAAATCGATCTTACAGCTAACACTCATATGGGCCAGTTTTTTAACACTTGAAGAAAGATGTTACAACAAGTAGAGACACAAGGCAGGTTGGATACACTCAGTTAAGTGCAAGGCAAGGCCCTAATGCTTCCAAAACATAAAATCCCCCTTAATACGAAAAACCATTAAATGGCAGTGTTTTGCCAGTTGAGGAAATAAGTTAGAATAAGGACGGACACTACGAAGTTTGGATACTCTGAGTTAAGTGCACGCCAATGTCTTATCCTTCCAAAACACATACTCGCTCTTATGGCTAACACTCATATGGGGCAGGGTTTTCCCAGGTGAGGAAAGATGTTACAACAAGGACAGGCACTAGGCAGGTTGGATACTCTGAGTTAAGTGCACACCAAGGCCCTTATGCTTCCAAAACGTATAATCCTGCTTAATATGAAAACTCATTAAATGGCAGTGCTTTCTCAGTTGAGGAATGAAGTTAGAACAAGGACGGACGCTAGGCACATTGGATACTCTGAGTTCAGTACACTCCAAGCCCCTTTTGTTTTCAAAACATATAATCACTCTTACGGCTAGCACTCATATGGGGCAGAGTTTTCTCTGTTGAGAAAAGAATTTAGAACAAGGATAGACTCTAAGCAGTTTGGATCCTCTGAGTTAAGTGCACTCTCAGACCCTTGTGCTTCCAAAACATAAAATCCCGCTTAATACAAAAACCCATTACATGGCAGCATATTCCCACTTGAAGAAAGAAGTTATAACAAGGACTTTCTCTAGTCAGGTTGGATACTCTGAGTTAAGTGCATGCCAAGCCCCTTATGCTTCCAAACATAAAATCCTGCTAAATATGGAAACCCATTTAATGGCAGCATATTCCCACTTGAAGAAAAAAGTTATAACAAGGTCCTTCTCTAGTCAGGTTGGATGCTCTGAGTTAAGTGCACACCAAGCCCCTTATGCTTCCAAAACCTAAAATCCCGCTTAATACAAAAACCCATTAAATGGCAGTGTTTTCCCAGTTGAGGAAAAAATTTAGAACAAGGACGGACACTAGGCAGCTTGGATATTCTGAGTTCAGTGCACGCCTAGCCCCTTTTGCTTCCAAAACATATAATCGATCTTACGGCTAACACTCATATGCGGCAGGGTTTTCCCAGTTGAAAAAAGAAGTTAGAACAAGGATGGAATCTAAGCAGGTTGGATACTCTGTGTTAACTGCACGCCAAGACCCTTATGCCTCCAAAAGCTATACTCGCTCTTAGAGCTAACACTCATATGGGACCGTATTTCCCAGTTGTGGAAAGATGTTACAACAAGGACAGACACTAGGCATGTTGGATATTCTGAGATAAGTGCTCACCAAGGCCCTTATGCTTCCAAAATGGAAAATCCTGCTTAATGCGAAAACCCGTTATATTGCAGTGTTTTCCCAGTTGAGGATAGATGTTACAACAAGGACAGAAGCTAGGCGGTTTAGACAAGGCCCTTATGCTTCCAAAACATATAATCCATCATAATACGAAAACCCATTAAATGACAGTGTTTTACCAGTTGAGGAAAGATGTTACAACAAGGACAGACACTAGGCAGGTTGGATACTCTTATTTAAGTTCACACCGAGGCCCCTATGTATCCAAAATATATAATCGCTCGTAAGGTGAACATTCGTATGTGGCAGTGTTTCCCCAGTTGAAGAATGAAGTTAGAACAAGGACAGACGCTAGGCAGGTTGTATACTCTCAGATAAGGGCACGCCAAGACCCTTATGCTTCTAAAACCTATAATGGCTTATGGCTAACACTTATATATGGCAATGTTTTCCCTATTGAGGAAAGAAGGTAGAACATGGAAGGACTCCAGGCTGGTTGGACACTCTGACTTAAGTGCACACCAAGGCCCATATGCTTCCAAAACTTATAAACGCTCATAAGGCGAAACTCATAAATGGTAGTGTATTCCCACTTGAAGAAAGAAGTTAGATCAAGGACAGACTCTAAGCAGGTTGGATATTCTGAGTAAAGAGCACGCGAAAGCACTTATGCTTCCAAAACATAAAATCCCTCTTCGTGTGAAAAGCCATTAATAGGCAGTGTTTTCGCAGTTGAGTAAAGATATTACAACAACGACGGATTCCAGACTGGTTGGAAACTCTGAATTAAGTGCACGCCAAGTTCCTTATGCTTCCAATACGTAAAGCCCCGCTTAATACAAAAACTGATTAAATGGTAGTGTTTTCCCAGTTGAGGAAAGAAGTTAGAACAAGGATGGACTCTAGGCAGGTTGGACACTCTGAGTTAAGTGCACTCCAAGCCCCTTATGCTTCCAAAACGTAAATTCCCGCTTAATATGAAAACTCATTAAATGGCAGTGTTTTCCCAGTTGAGGAAATGTTACAACAAGAACAGATGTTAGGCAGGTTGGATACTCTGAGTTAATTGCATGCTAAGCCCCTTATGAGTCCAAACCATATAATCACTCTTAGGGCTAACACTCATATGTGGCAGAATTTTCTAAGTTGAGAAAAAAAGTTAGAACAAGGATGGACTCTAAGGAGTTTGGATCCTCTGAGTTAAGATTACGCCCAGACCCTTTTGCTTCCAAAACGCAAAATCCCACTTAATACGATAACCCATTAAAAGGCAATGTTTTCCCAGTTGAGGAAAGAAGTTAGAACAAGGAGGGAAGTGAAGCAGCTTGGATACTCTGGACTAAGTGCACATCATGGCCCGTCTTATTCAAAAAACATATAATTGCTCTTACGTCTAACACACATATGTGGCGATGTTTCCCCAGTTGAGGATTGAAGTTAGAATAAGGACGGATTCTATGCTGGTTGGATACTCTTTGAGTTAAGAGCACGCCCAGACCCTATTGCTTCCAAAACTTCAAATCCTGCTTAAAGAAACCCATTAAGTGGCAGTGTTTTCCCAGTTGAAGAAAGAAGTTAGAACAAGGATGGACGCTAGGCAGGTTGGATACTCTGAGGTAAGTGCATGCCAAGGCCCTTATGCTTCCAAAACGTAAAATCCCGCTTAATTCGAAAACTTGTTAAATGGCCATGTTTTCCCAGTTGAGAAAAGATCTTACAACAAAGACAGACGCTAGGCAGCATGGATACTCTGAGTTAAGTGCGCGCCAAGCCCCTTAAGCTTCCAAAACCTATAATCGTTCTTATGGCTAACACTCATATGGGGGCAGAGTTTTTACTGTCGAGAAAAGAAGTTAAAACAATGATGGGCTCTAAGCAATTGGGATCCTCTGAGTTAAGTTCATGCCCAGAACCTTATGCTTCCAAAACGTATAATCCCGCTAAAAACAAAACCCCATTAAATGGCAGTGTTTTCCCAGTTGAGGAATGAAGTTAGAACACGGATGGACACTAGGCAGGTTGGATACTGTGAGTTAAGTTCACGCCAAGGCGCCTATGATTCCAAAACATATAATCGCCCTTAAGGTGAACACTAATGTGTGGCTGTGTTGCCCCAGTTGAGGAATGAAGTTAGATCAAGGGCAGATGCTAGGCAGGTTAGATACTCTGAGTTAAATGCATGCCGAGGCCCTTATGTTTCTTAAGCATATAATAGCACTTAAGGCGAAAACTTATATATAACAGTGTTCTCCTATTGAGGAAAAGTTAGAGCAAGGTGTGACTCCAGGCTGGTTGAATACTCTGTGTTAAGTGCACGCCAAGGCCCTAATGCTTCCAAAACTTTTAAACACTCTTAAGGCGAACACTCATAAATGTCAGTGTATTCCCACTTGTTGAAAGAAGTTATAACAAGGACGGACTCTAGGCAGGTTGGATACTCTGACTTAAGTGCACACCAAGCCCTTTGTGATTCCAAAATGAAAATCCTGCTTAATAGGAAAACCTATTAAATGGCAGTGTTTTCGCAGGTGAGGAAAGAAGTTAGAACAAGGACGGACTCTAGGCAGGTTGGATACTCTGAGTTAGGTGCACGCCACGCCTCTTATGCTTCCAAACATAAAATCCCGCTTAATATGTAAACCAATTAAATGGCAGTGTTTTCCCATTTGAGGAAAGAAGTTAAAACAAGGGTAGTTGCTAGGCAGGTTGGATACTCTGAGTTAAGAGCACGATAAGGCCCTTATGAGTCTAAAAATTATAATCGCTCTTATGGAGAACACTCATATGTGGCAGGGTTTCCCCAGTTGAGGAATGAAGTTAGAACAAGGATGGACACTCATCGGGTTGGATACTCTGAGTTAAGTGCACGCCAAAGCCCTTGTGCTTCCAAAACCCCAAATCCCGCTTAATAAAAAAACCCGTTAAATGACAGTGTTTTCCCATTTGAGGAAAGATGGTACAACAAGGACAAAAGCTAGGCATGTTGGATACTCTGAGTTAAGTGCACCCCAAGGCCCCTATGATTCCAAAATGTACTATCGCTCATAAGGTGAACACTCATATGTGGCAGTGTTTCCCCAGATGAGGAATGAAGATAGAACAAGGACAGGCACTAGGCCGGTTGGATCCTCTGTGTTAAGTGCAAGCCATGGCCCTTATGCTTCTAAAACCTATAATGGCTCTTAAGGCAAACACTTATATATGGGAATGTTTTCCCTATTGAGGAAAGAAGTAAGAACAAGGACGGATTCCAGGCCGGTTGGATACTGTGACTTAAGTGCACGCCAAGGCTCTTACGCTTCCTAAATGTATAAACACTCTTAAGGTGAACACTCATAAATGGCAGCGTATTCCCACTTAAAGAAAGAAGTTAGAACAAGGATGGACTCTATTTCGGTTGGATACTCTGAGTTAAGTGCACGCGAAGCCCCTGAAGCTTCCAAAACATAAAATACTGCTTAATACGAAAACCCATTAAATGGCAGTGTTTCCCAGTTGAGGAATGAAGTTAGAACAAGGATGGACACTAAGCAGGTTGGATATTCTGAGTTCAGTGCATGCTAATCCCCTTTGCTTCCAAAACATATAATCACTCTTATGGCTAACACTCATATGGGGCAGAGTTTTCCCAGTTGAGGAAAGAAGCTAGAACAAGGATGGACTCTAAGCAGGTTGGATACTCTGTGTTAAGTGCACACCAATGCCCTTATGCTTCCAAAAGCTATATTCTCTCTCAGGGCTAACACTCACATGGGGCAGTGTTTTCCCAGTTGAGGAAAGATGTTACAACAAGGACAGATGCTAGGCAGGTTAGCTACTCTGAGTTAAGTGCAAGCCAAGGCCCTTTTGCTTCCAAAACATAAAATACCGCTTAAAATGAAAACCGTTAAATGACAGTGTTTTCCCATTTGCGGAAATATGGTACAACAAGGACAGACGCGAGGCAGGTTGGATACTCTGAGTTAAGTGCACACCAAGACCCCTATGTTTCCCAAATATATAATCACTTGTAAGGCGTACACTCATATGTGCAGTGTATCCCCAGCTGATGAATGAAGTTAGAACAAGGACGGATGCTAGGCAGGTTCGATACTATCACTTAAGTTCATGCCAAAACCCTTATGCTTCTAAAACATATAATGGCTCTTAAGGTGAACATTTATATATGGCAATGTTTTCCCTATTGAGGAAAGAAGTTAGAAAAAGGATGGACTCCAGGTTCTTTGGACACTCTGACTAAAGTGCACGCCAAGGCCATATGCTTCCAAAATATATAAATGCTATTAAGGTAACACTTACAAATGACAGTGTATTCCCACTTGGAGAAAGATGCTAGAACAAGGACGGACTCTAAGCAGGTTGGACACTCTGAGTTAAGTCCATGCCAAACCCCTAATGCTTCCAAAACGTAAAATCCCACTTAATACGAAAACCCGTTAAATGGCAGTGCTTTCCCAGTTAAGGAAAGATGTTACAACAAGGACAGATGCTAGACAGGTTGGATACTCTGATTTAAGTGCAGGCCAAGCCCCTTATGCTTCCAAAATATATAATCGCTCTTACAGCTAAAACTCATATGGAGCAGAGTTTCCCCAATTGAGAAAAGAAGTTAGAACAAGGATGGATTCTAAGCAGGTTGGATACTCCCAGTTAAGTGCATGCCAAGGCCCTTGAGCTTCCAAGATGTAAAATCCCTCTTATTACGAAAACACATTAAATGGCAGTGTTTTCCCAGTTTAGGAAAGAAGTTAGAACAATGAAGGAGGCTAGGCAGGTTGGATACTCTGAGTTCAGTGTACATGAAGCCTATTTGTTTCCAAAACATATAATCGCTCCTACGGCTAACATTCATAATGAGCAGAGGTTTCCCAGTTGAGAAAATGAGTTAGAACAAGGATGAACTCTAAGCAGGTTGGATACTCTGTGTTAAGTCCACGCCAAGGCCCGTATGATTCCAAAATATATAATCGCTCTTAAGGCGAACACTCATATGTGTCACTGTTTCCCCAGTTGAGGATTGAAGTAAGAACAAGGACGGACTCTAGGCTGGTTGCTTCCTGTGAGTTAAGTGCACGCCAAGGCTCTTAAGCTTCTAAAACATATAAATGCTCTTACAGCTAACACTCATAAATGGCAGTGTATTACCACATGATTAAAGAAGTAGGACAAGGTTCGACTCTAAGCAGGTTGGATATGCAGAGTTAAGTGCACGCCAAGCCCCTTATGCTTCCAAAACACATAATTGCTCTTACGGCTAACACTCATATAGGGCAGGGTTTTCCCAGTTGAGGAAAGATGTTACAACAAGGACAGACGCTAGGCAGGTTGGATACTCTGAGTTAAGTGCACGCCAAGGCCCCTATGATTCCAAAACATAAAATCCCGCTTAATATGAAAACCCATTAAATTGCAGTGTTTTCCCAATTGAGGAAAGAAGTTTGAACAAGGAGAGACGCTAAGCAGGTTGGATACTCTGAGTTCAGTGCACGCCAAGCCCCCTTTGCTTCCAAAACATATAATGGCTCTTACGGCTAACACTCAAATGGGGTAGAGTTGTACCAGTTGAGAAAGAAGTTAGAACAAGGATGGACTTGAAGCAGGTTGGATACTCTGTGTTAAGTGCACGCCAAGGCCCTTATGATTCCAAAAGCTATAATTGCTCTTATGGCTAACAGTCATATGGGGCAGTGTTTTCACAGTTCTGGAAAGATGTACAACAAGGACAGACGCTAGGCACGTTGGATACTCTGAGTTAAGTGCATGGCATGGCCCTTATGCTTCCAAAACATATAATTGATCTTACGGCTTACACTCGTATGGGGCAGAGTTTTCCCTGTTGAGAAAAGAAGTTAGAACAAGGATGGGCTCTAAGCAGTTTGGATACTCTGAGGAAAGTGCACACCAAAGGCCTTATGCTTCCAAAACTTAAAATCCCTCTTAATACAAAAACCCATTAAATGACATTGTTTTCCCATTTGAGGAAAGATGATACAACAAGGACAGACGCTAGGCAGGGTGGATACTCTGAGTTAAGTGCATGCCAAGCCCCTATGCTTCTAAAACCTATAGTCGCTCTTACGGCTAACACTCATATGGGGCAGAGATTTTTCTGTTGAGAAAAGAAGTTAAAACAAGGATGGACTCAAGCAATTTGGATCCTCTGAGTTAAGTGCATGCCCAGACCCTTATGCTTCCAAAACGTACAATCCCGCTAAAAACAAAACCGATTAAATGGAACTGTTTTCCCAGTTGAGGAAATAAGTTTGAACATGGATGGACGCATGGCAGGTTAGATACACTGAGTTAAGTGCACGCCAAGGTACCTATGATTCCAAAACATATAATTGCCCTTAAGGCGAACACTCATATGTGGAAGTGTTGCCCCAGAAGAGGAATGAAGTTAGAATGTCGGATGCTAGGAACATTGGATACTCAGAGTTAAGTGCAAGCTGAGGCCCTTATCCTTCTAAAGCGGATAATGGCATTTAAGGCGAACACTTATATATAGCACTGTTTTCCCTAATGAGGAAAGAAGTTAGAACAAGGACGGACTTCCAGGCTGGTTGAATACTCTGTTAAGTGCACACCAAGGCCATAATGCTTCCAAAACGTATAAAAGCTCTTAAGGCAAACACTTATGGCAGTGTATGCCCACTTGAAGGAAGAAGTTAGATAAAGGACAGATTCTAAGCAGATTGGACACTCTGTGTTAAGTGCACTCCAAAGCCCTTATGCTTCCAAAACGTAAAATCCCACTTAATACAAAAACCCGTTAAATGGCAGTGTTTTCCCAGTTGAGGAAAGATGTTACAACAAGGATAGACGCTAGGCAGGTTGGATCCTCTGAGTTAAGTGCAAGCCAAGCCCCTTATGCTTCCAAAAACTATAATCGCTCTTACGGCTAACACTCATATATGGCACAGTTTTCCTGGTTGAGAAAAGAAGTGAGAACAAGGTTCGGTGCTAAGCAGGTTGGATACTCTAGTTAAGTGCACGCCAAGGCCCTTATGCTTCCAAAACGTAAAATACCGCTTAAAACAAAAACCCATTAAATGGAAGCGTATTCCCACTTGAAGAAAGAAGTTAGAACAAGGACGGACTCTAGTCAGGTTGCATACACTGATTAAAGTGCTCGCTAAGCCCCGTATGCTTCCAAAACATATAATCACTCTTCGGGCGAACACTCATATGTGGCAGAGTTTTCTCTGTTGAGAAAGTAAGTTAGAACAAGGACGGGCTCTAAGCAGTTTGGATCCTCTGAGTTAAGTGCACGTCCAGACCCTTATGCTTCCAAAACGTAAAACCCCACTAAATATGAAAACCCATTAAATGGCAGTGTTTTCCCAGTTGACGAAAGAATTTAGAACAAGGAGGGATGCTAGGCAGGTTGGATACTCTGAGTTAAGTGCAAGTCAAGGCCCTTATGCTTCCAAAACCTAAAATCCCTCTTAAAATGAAAACCCGTTAAATGACAGTGTTTTCCCTTTTGAGGAAAGATGGTAAAGAAGGACTGTATCTAGGCAGGTTAAATATTCTGCGTAAAGTGCACTGCAATGCCCCTATGATTCCAAAACGTATAATTGCTCATATGGTGTACACTAATATGTGGCAGTGTTTCCCCAGTTGAGGTAAGATGTTAGAACAAGGACGGATTTCAGGCTGGTTGTATACTCTGAGTTAAGTGCAGGCCAAGGCCAATGTGCTTCCAAAATGTAAAATCCCGCTTAATACGATAACCCGTTAAATGACAGTGTTTTCCCAGTTGAGGAAAGATGTTACAACAAGGACAGATGCTAGGTAGTTTAGATATTCTGAGTTAAGTGCACGCCAAGGCCCCTATGATTCCAAAACATATAATCGCTCATAAGGTGAACACTAATATGTGGCAGTGATTCCCCAGTTGAGGAAAGAGGTTAGAACAAGGACGGACGCTAGGCAGGTTGAATACTCTCAGTTAAGTGCTCACCAAGGCCTTATGCTTCTAAATCGTAAAATGGCTCTGAAGGGTAACAAGAATATAGAGCAGTGTTTTCCCTATTGAGTAAAGAAGTTAGAAGAAGGACGGAGCCAGGCTGGTTAGATACTCTGAGTTAAGTGCACGCCAAAACCCTTATACTTCCATAACCTATCATCTCTCTTATGGCTAACACTCCTATGGGGCAGAGTTTTTGCAGTTTAGAACAGAAATTAGATCAAGGATGGACTCTAAGCAGGTTGGATATTCTGAGTTGCGTGCACGCCAAGGCCCTAATGCTTCCAAAACACCAAATCCCACTTAAAATGAAACCCATTAAATGGCAATGTTTTCCCAGTTGAAGAAAGAAGTTAGAACAAGGACGGATGCTAGGCAGGTTGGATACTCTCAGTTAAGTGCATGCCAAGGACCTTATGATTCCAAAAGCTATAATCACTCTTATGGCTAACAATCATATGAGCCAGTGTTTTCCCACTTGTTGAAAGATGTTACAAGGACAGACTCTAGGCAGGGTGGATACTCTGAGTTAAGTGCACGCCAAGTCACTTATGCTTCCAAAACCTATAATCACTCTTATGGCTAACACTCATATGGGGCAGAGTTTTCTCTGTTGAGGAAAGAATTTGAAACAAGGATGGACTCTAAGCAGTTTGGATCCTCTGAGTTAAGTGCACGCCTAGACCCTTATGCTTCCAAAACATATAATCCCGCTAAAACGAAACCCCATTAAATGGCAGTGTTTTCCCAGTTGAGGAATGAAGTTGAACACGGACGGACTCTAGGCAGGTTGGATATTCTGAGTTAAGTGCACGCCAAGCCACTTATGCTTCCAAAACTCATAATCGCTCTTACAGCTAACACTCCTATGTGGCAGTGTTTTCCCCATTTAGGAAAGATGTTACAACAAGTGCAGACGCTAGGCAGTTTGGATGCTCTGAGTCAAGTGCACTACAATGCCCTTATGCTTCTAAAACGTATAATGACTTAAGGTGAACACTTATATATGGCAATATTTTCCTTGTTGAGGAAAGAAGTTAGAACAAGGATGGACTCCATGCTGGTTGGACACTCTGATTTAAGTACATGCCAAGGCCCATATGCTTCCAAAACGTATGAACACTCTTAAGGAGAACACTCATAAATGGCAGTGTATTCCCACTTGAAGAAAGAAATTAGATCAAGGACGGGCTCCAGGCTGGTTGAATACTCTGAGGTAAATGCACGAAAGGCCCTTATGCTTCCAAAGCATAAAATCCCGCTTAATAAGAAAACCCATTATATGGCAGTGTTTTCCCCATTGAGGAAAGATGTTACAACAAGGATGGACTCCAGACTGGTTGGATACTCTGAGTTAAGTGCACACCAAGGTCCTTATGCTTCCAAAACATAAAACCGCACTTAATAAGAAAACCCAGTAAATGGCAGTGTTTTCCCAGTTGAGGAAATAAGTTAGAATATGGACGGACTCTAGGCAGGTTGGACACTCTGAGTTAAGTGCACTCCAAGCCCCTTATGCTTCCAAAATGTAAAATCCTGCTTAATATGAAAACCCATTAAATGATAGTGTTTTCCCAGTGGAGGAAAATGTTACAACAAGGACAGAGGCTAGGCAGGTTGGATACTCTGAGTTAAGTGCACGCTAAGCCCCTTAAGCTTCCAAAACATAGAATCACTCTTAGGGCTAACACTCATATATGGCAGAGTTTTCTCTGTTGAGAAAAGAAGTTAGAACAAGAATGGACTCTAAGCAGTCTGGATCCTCTGAGTTAAGTGCACGCCCAGACCCTTATGCTTCCAAAACATAAAATCTCGCTTAATACAAAAACCCATTAAATGCCAGAGTTTTCCCAGTTGAGGAAAGAAGTTAGATCAAGGATGGACTCTACGGAGGTTGGATTCTCTGAGTCAAGTGCACGCCAAGCCCCTTATGCTTCCAAAAACTATAATCGCTCTTATGGCTAACACTCATATGGGACAGAGTTTTCCCAATTGAGAAAAAAGTTAGAACATGGATGGACTCTCAGCAGATTGGATACTCTGAGTTAAGAGTATGCCAAGGCCCTTATGCTTCCAAAACGTAAAATCCCACTTAAAACGAAAACCCATTAAATGGCAGCATATTCCCACTTGAAGAAAGAAGTTAGAACAAGGATGGACTCTAGTCAGGTTGGATACTCTGAGTTAAGTGCACGCTAAGACCCTTATGCTTCCAAAACATAGAATCACTCTTAGGGCTAACACTCATATGTGGCAGTGTTTTCTCTGTTGAGAAAAGAAGTTAGAACAAGGATGGACTCTAAGCAGTTTGGATCCTCTGAGTTAAGTGCACGTCCAGACCCGTATGCTTCCAAAACGTAAAACCCCACTTAATACAAAAACCCATCAAATGGCAGTGTTTTCCCAGTTGAGGAAAGAAGTAAGAACAAGGAGAGATGCTAGGCATGTTCGATACTCTGAATTAAGTGCACGCCAAGCTCCTTATGCTTCCAAAACCTATAATCGCTCCTACAGGTAACACTCATATGGGGCAGAGTTTTCCCAGTTGACAAAAGAAGTTAGAACAAGGATCAACTGTATGCAGGTTGGATACTCTGAGTTAAGTGCACGCCAAGGCTCTTATGCCTCAGAAACATATAATCCCGCTTAATATGAAAACACATTAAATGGCAGTGTTTTCCCAGTTGAGGAAAGATGTTACAACAAGGAGGGACGCTGTTAGTTTGGATACTCTGAGTTAAGTGGATGCCATGGTCGTATGATTCCAAAACATATAATCGCTCTTAAGGTGAACACTCATATGTGGCATTGTTTCCCCTTTTGAGGATTGAAGTTAGAACAAGGTTGAATTCTAAGCAGGTTGGAGGAGAACCATTGCCCTTGTGAAGACAGCGGAAAGGTTTTTGTGCCAGTTTCTGGAAGACTACATGTATCTACAAAAGGACACAGTGAAGATGATCAACAGCCTAAGATCCCTGAGCATTCCCGCAGGTTGGTGCAGCTTCCCTCTGTGGAACTAAATGGAGATGTTGCATTACAAGCCTGCCTTAACCCTCTCATTTTCATCCACAATGGTTTTCATAGGAAAATCATACAGTGCCTGCTACGGATGATGGGCGTGTTCTAAAGGAGCCAGCTGAGGAGGAACAATGGGAAAACAATGGGCCATTCCAACGGGACCGAGAGTGGATGCTCCATGTTGGTGGGGAGATGCAGGAAGATGAAGAAGAGGAGAACAAACAAGGGAGCTCCGAGCCAAGGTCTGGCATTTTAGGATGGTGGGAGGTGCTCTGGACCTGGCTGTGTTCAATAGGGACATAGGTCCAAATTGAATAAACCATCCTCTGGCCCCAGTCAATACTTATCTACTGTTTCTTTGGTTGTTGTTTTTTCTCAATGATGTGCTTGCATGTATGTGACAGAGAGACACAGATATATCTTAATCAGTGAGGGAGCTGGAGAGGGAGATGCAGAATTCTCTGAGTGGGGAACCTGAGTTGGGAGACATTCCAATGAGTCTGGGAAAAGGAGCAGAGCTGAAGGCTGCTTCTGAACTGATGGAGACACTCCTGGATACAATCTTTGTCTTCTTAATACCTCATTGTTCTAGACAGTAACTCCTTCTCTTTCATTGTTAAGACATGCAGGGGATAGGGTTTTGGCTTGGGCTAGTGTGGCTTCCTCTATACAACGTGCTTCTAGAGCTGGCATAGCCGGTCACCTTGAAGTAAGTCACATGGCTTTAGAATCTCTTCTCCCAAGCATGTTTGGATGAATAAAATTCCTCCATTGGTAGCTTTTGAAGGGTCAATGACACTATGCCTTGTGTTGCTCTGCTACTGTGGATGGTGTTGGGAGTCCTCTGTGCCTCGGGATCTGGATCTCTGTTTCTGGACCCAGATGAGGGATGTTTGCAGGTCTTATTTCTCAAAGAAAGGTTGGGCCCAGTATTTTATCTCTCTTCTAGGTCTCCTACAATAAGCACCCATAGACATTCATTGCAGTCAAGGATTTCCCTAAGTCCACTGTCATGTTCCATCATTCTTCGTTCTCTCCTTTGCTTTGCTTCTTTTTTTCCCAGTTCTTGTCTTCCAGGTAACTTATTGGATCCTCTGGTTCTACCAGCTTCCTGAACATTGCATGCAGCCAGCTAATGAATCTTTTCATAAGGGCTTCTTTATTTTATTTTATTTTTTTAATCACATTTATCTCTGTGGTTCTAGACTCCCTGATTCCTTCTATGTTTTTCTGATCCAGAGTGAGTATCCTGGCTGCTGCTTAAATCCTCCACCTGGCATGTGACATGTACAGGTTTCACTTTGACTGTGTGGCCATGACTATTTCTTGTTCTCTTATCTCGGTATCAATTGACTCTTCCATCGTTGCCTTAGGTCAGGTCTCTGAATTCTTCTCTGTATTCGAAAAGCGCCCTCTGTTTTCTACCCTGAGGGTAATTTCTTTAAGATGAAGATCACATGGAGTAACACTGGCAGACCCTTGATGGAGTCTCCGGTGTATGTGGCATGACCCCTGGGTTGTGTTGTGGCTGTCCACTCTCTTATGGGCCAGTCCTCTGCAGAGGCTCTCATTGCCTGGCATTCGGAAATTTGGTGTCTGGACTGAATATGGTGAGGTTTAGCTTGGTGGGCTCTGTTGTGCCTGTGAAAGGAGACTTTCAACCCACTCAACCATACTAAGGCCTGCTGAATGCTGTGGTCAGGAGAGAGGATGTGGCCAGGAATTTCTTCTAGTCCCCAATGGAGTGTCTGTTCTCCTGGTACTAAACAACGTGTTCTGGGAAGGTAGTCCCAACAGTTTTCCAGGGTTTTGACTACGTGATTGCAGGCTAGGCAGCTAATGTCTGCACCATCCTGTCTGTGGCCACGAGCTCGGGTCTTATACTGATGGTGGTAGAGCCTCAGGATTCTTTTGCCCCCATCGAACCATCTCCACGAACAGTGCCTATCACGGATGCACAGCAGGAAACAATAATCATACCACTGTGTCTACAGGTATTGTTTCTGGTCATGGTTTCCTGGCTGTCTGCACCTGGTTGCATGCTGGTGTGCTCTGAGGAGAATCATAGTGTTCTCTGGAGCCTATGTCTGCCAAGCATGCTGATCTGAGATACCCGGGCCTCAAGACCCTTTGGTTGCAAGTACTCGTGCCATTCAGTCCCTCTCCGTTTCTCTGCCAACAGTTATGAGTCAGCATCCAACTTGTGAGTTCCCAGTGTGGTCCTCTCTCCGGGGCCTTAGTCTTTGGCCATGGCTCCCTGCCCTCTGAAGCAACAACCGTTCACTTCTCCCCTAAGACATGTCGACACCCTTCTCCCATGCTCTCTGCGACTTCTTCTCTCTTTTGTTGTGGAGTTTGATATCTAGGCTTCAGATTCATTGACACCTGGTTCCATTGGTGTGGTCATCTTCCTATTGTGTTGATGGCTGAATTCAAGCCTGTAGCTGCCAGACATTTCTTCAGTCTTTCTGTCCTCCCAATGTACCACAGACTCTTACTCAGCAATAAGGAAGAAGGAACCTTGAAACTTACCACATGTGGCAGAAAGTTGGAGAGCATTGGGCTGCATCCAATCTGTCAGTCACAGAAAGACAAATAACATACGATATCACTCACTCATGAAGTAAAGGAACATATGAAAAAGCAAGAAAAAATGGACACAGGATGAGACTCTAACTGGGCACACAAAATTTGGTGTTTGTTCCAAGGAAGGTTAGTGAGAGTCTGTTTATAAGAGGATTAAATGGGACATTCATTGCAGGAAATGTGGCCAAAAGAGATGGAACATGAGTTTCCAATAAGTTTGAAGTTGAATTGTGATCCAAGGAAGAGTGGCATCATATCTCTTAAAATATCATTCTAAGCATTTTGTGAAACACACTCACCCTACTACCCATCCACACACACAACACACTTAAAAGACTCCCACAGAAGTTAGGAATCAAGTGAGGAGTAGCACTCCTGGAAACAAACCTCAGAGAAAATACCACAAGGGAAATAAAGTATCAAAGTCAGAAAGCGATAAAACTGGAAAAGATAACTTCTTACCTATCAAGAATTAATTAAAGCATTCAGGACTAAACGCTCTAAACAACGTAACTTTTAAGACGCCTATACCCAAGTATGCGCGAAAAACCAATAACTGAGAGAAAAGCATAAATTCCAGACACATACCCACTACCAAGTCTAGGTCATGAACATACGCATCTGACGTCTTGGGTAATGATGAAAGTGTTTGAAGCCTTCCTCAAACACCTCCCAACACCCAAATAGCCAGGGTCGAATCGAATTCCTGGTCCACGCTCAAAGACATTTAATAAAAGCAATGTCAGTTCTTCTCATCTATTCCCAAAATGTAGGAAGACAGAAGATTCTAATTTGCAATGTCCAAAGACCCAATTCAGATAAGGACCTTATAGGAAACAAATTGCATACCATTTTAATCATTAAGATAATAAAACTATTTTGAAGGGTCAGGGGTGGGAGGTTGGGGGAACAGGTAGTGGGTAATAGGGAGGGCACGTTTTGCATGGAGCACTGGGTGTTGTGCAAAAACAATGAATACTGTTATGCTGAAAAAAATAAATAACATGGGAAAAAAAAAGAACTTCCATAAGTAAAAAAATGCCCCAAGGGGGGGAAAATGATAATAAAACTATACTTCATTTCTTTCCTCTTTCTTTCTTCATCTACATATGAAACAGCCTGTTTTTCTCTCTTTTCAATACTTTTTCTTAATTCGGAAAGACAGCCTTTCAAGCCTCATACTTTTGTGAGATAGTGTTCCCTGATTCTTTAGTTGCATATACCACCGAATGCTCATCAACATCATATGCCACACCACCTCCATACCATAACCACTTCCCTCATTCCTGAAACGTCTCATTCTTCTGTAACCCTCAGCTTGATTCCCAGAGTCCTGAGTCTCTCCTGGTTTGTCTCCCTGTCTGACTCATTCCATTTTCCCTTGCTTCTACTGATGTCCATGGTATTCCTCATGGGCCACATATGAGTAAAGCCATATGATATTTCCCTTTGACTGCTTCTGTTTTCATTGAGTAGAACCCAGCCCTGTGTCACTCATATCAAGGCGAGTATCAGAGTTACAACCCGCTAGATGTTGGAGGTATTATCTGTCGCCTGGATGGACCACCTTCTTTATCCATTAGCCCATTGAAGGGCATCTCGTCTCCTTCCACAGTTCTGCTAGAGTGGGCATGGCAGGCCATTGGTTTAGGCAGTTTCTAGTCCTCTGAATTAAAAGAGTAGGTCAACATGGCTCTCCCCATGACCTTGGCATGTAACGCTAACTGATGATGACAAGGTGTGCTGTCCAGGGCTCTTCTTTCAGTGGTAGCAATCATGCTGAATATCACTCTCCTTGAAGCCTTTGCAAGGGAGTTTCAGATAAAGTCAGGTAGACAGAGGCTTATCCCTTAGGACTGGTGTTTCTGAATACTAGGAGATCAGGACACAGACAGCACAATGCACCCATGAACTTGCACTTTTCCTTGAAATGTGACTTTCCTTCCCTTATTCCTTCCCTTCTCTTCCAAGATGAATGCACCATGGCAGACCCTTCTCCCTAGAACAAATTGGGAAAAGAAACTAAGAAAGGACTCTCTCACCCATAGGATGTCAAATCTCCCAGAGAGCTCATGGTACCCAAGAGGCCTCCCTTTTGATTCGATCTCTAGACATTGCTGTGGAAATAGGAACACCTTGATCTCTCTGGAGAAATGTTGCACGAAAGGATGGTATACCGAATGCCATTTACTTTTCTCTTTGTATAGAAAGGTGAAGTGGGAACGACACTTGCAAAGACCACCTGTTTTCATGAGCAGGCAAACAGGGCTCTTCTTTGGTCCTTCCTAGGGCTTACTACCTAAAGCCATAGGACTCATAGCTCATAAGAGAGTGATTGCTGCTTCAGTGAAGTCAGCTTCTGGGACGTCACAAAGTTTTGAGCTCCTAGCAACCACTCCTCCCCAAACCATGTCTAATCACTCCACATGGCTTTAGTAGTCATTGGTCAGCCAGGAGAATCCAAAGACCTCCCAAGCCATTGGAGCCACCTGAGTATTTCACCAAGACAGTTTGCGAAGTGAATCGGTGTCACCTTCTCTATGGCCAAATTAATAGTCTTTGGCCAGGACTCTCACCACCAGCACTCTGCTCTCCTGAATATGGCAAAGATCCACAATTCCATCTTACCCACGAAAGATCAAGAAAGTGTCATGTCTACAACCAAGCCTCAGGTGAGGAACTCCATGCTCCGTGCATGTGCATGGTTCTCCGACCCAATCAGGACTCTTATGACCAGGAAAAGGGCCACCAGAGGAAAGGTCACAGTGAACACTCACAACATGCCGAAGACATGTCTGGAGTCTTCAACAGCCAGGACACTCTTAGGGTCTGTGATCAAAGAAACGAGATTGACACAAAGCAAAAATCAAGCAAAGTTTTATTTCATGCCATGCATCAGAAACCAAACTGCATCAGAAACCAAACTGCATCAGAAACCAAACTGCATCAGAAACCAAACTGCATCAGAAACCAAACTGCATTAGAAACCAAACTGCATTAGAAACCAAACTGACTGGTAGGTGCCCGAGTCTTGCTGGGGACCACCGCCTCCCAGTCGCTGGGGACCCTCCTGGAGGCTCCCTGCCTCACCCTCACTGTACCACAGACCCACTCCTGGTGTGGCTGCACTGTTGGCACCTGAGAGGCTGCTCCTGACGTTGGCACTGCTTGAGGCAGCGTGGCTACTTGCGGCGGCACTGTTGCTGATACTCTGGCTCAGGGTGGCGTCACTTGCGGCAGCGCCATTGCCTGCTGCTGCTCTGGGCGGTGCACGGGGCGGCGCCGCTCATGTTACAGCTCGAGGCGGCGCCGCTGCTGCTGCTGCTCTGGTGCACGGGGTGGTGCTGCTGGCGGTGGCGCCACTGCTGCTGCTGCTCTGGTGCACGGGGTGGTGCTGCTGGCGGTGGCGCCACTGCTGCTGCTGCTCTGGGCGGTGCTGATCGCGGTGGTGCTGCTGCCTGCTGCTGCTCTGGGTGGTGCACGGGGCGGTGCTGCTTGAGGTGGTGCCACTGCCACTGCTGCTCTGGGCGGTGCTACTCGCGGTGGTGCTGCTGCCTGCTGCTGCTCTGGGCGGTGCACGGGGCAGCGCCGCTCGTGTTACAGCTCGAGTTGGCTCCACTTCCACTGCTGCTCTGGGCGAGGATGACAAGGACGACAACCCTGACGACACAGACTCTGCTCCCCATGATGCCACTCCAACAAGGCCACTCCCAGACGAGGCCACACAGCGGACAAGGCCATTTCCGACGATGAAGAGGCCGCTCTGGACGAGGCCGCTCAAGGACGGGGCCGCATGCCAACGAGGCCGCTCCCTGGAATGACGCCACTCTGGTGAGGCCACTCTGGACCAGCCACTCCAGCCCTGGTCGTGGCTTGGAGCGGCGAGGCTGCTGGCAGCAGGGCCGCAGCTGGGGCCAGCGAGGCTGCTGGAGGCGGCAAGGCTGTTCGAGGTGGGGCTGCAGTTCAGGGCGGCAAGGTCCCTGGCAGTGGGGCTGCAGCTGGGGGTGGCGAGGCCACCGGCGGTGGGGCTGCGGCTTAGGGCGGTGCTGCTCCCGATGACCCCGACGCTATCACTCCTATGACTACCCTAATGGCTCCCAAAGGCTACCCTGATGGCTATTCTAACTGCTATTCTAACTGGGATTCTAACTCCACTGACTTCTCCAACAGCTATTCTAACTCCTCCTACTTCTCCCCCCACCCAGCCTCACAGACTAACCTTTATAGAGGTGGTTGAGCTCGGCCCACACACAGGTGACCAATAAGATTTCAACTCACCACAGTTAATATATGCGCACCCCACTAATTGGATACGGCTATCTGGCCTGGCCCACCCCTATATCCGGGGTATACAGTTCCTCTGGCTAATCAGGCCCCTACAGACACGAGTTCCTCTAGCATCTCCAAAAACTGTGCCAAGAAGTCTTCCCCATCTTCCAATCTGACCAAGCAGCAAAGGCAGACCCTACACCCTAAAATCTTAAACCCAGTACAGACTCATCGGTTTGGAGCCAACAGGAGCAAACACGGAGCCTGGTGGCGGTGACCCATTGCCCATGTGAAGTCATCGGAAAGGCTTTTGTGCATTTCCAGAAGACAACGTGAATCTACAAAAGGATACAGTGAAGAGGATTCAATGGCTTATTATCCCTGAACGTCCCACAGGGTGGTGCAGCTTCCTTCTGTGGAAGTAAATGGAGTTGTTGCAGCACAAGCCTGCCTTAAACTTCCTATTTTCATTCCTTAGTGCTTTTCATGGGATAAATAAGCAGTGCCTGTTGCGGATGATGGGCATATTCTAAAGGATCCAGGTGAGGAGAAACAATGGGAAAACCACAGGCCATTGCAGGGGGACCAAGAGCGGATGTTCCATGTTGGTGGGGAGATGCAGGAAGAGGAAGGAGAACAAACAAGGGAGCTCAGACCCAAGGTTTTGCATTTTAGGATGGTGTGAGTGAGGCGCTCTGGACATGGCTGCATTCCTTAGGGGCATAGGTCCAAATGGAATAAAGCATCCTCTGTGCCCAGTCAATCCTTAACTACTGTTTCCTTTTGTTGTTGTTGTTGTTTATACATATATCACTTTATTCTTTTTTCTTTTCAGCATAACAGTGTCCATTGTTTTTACACTGCACCCAGTGCTCCATGCAACATATGCCCTCACTAATACCCACCACCTTTTTCCTCCAACCCCCCTCGCCCTTTCTAGAGCCTCAGGTTGTTTTTCAGAGTCCATAGTCTCTCATGGTTCACGTCCCCTTCCAATTTCCCTCAACCCCCTTTTCCTCTCCATCTCTGCATGTTCTCCATGTTATTTGTTATGCTCCACAAATAAGTGAAACCATATGATAATTGACTCTCTCTGCTTGACTTATTTCACTCAGCATAATCTCTTCAAGTCCCGTCCATGTTGCTACAAATGTTGGGTATTCATCTTTTCTGATAGAGGCATAATACTCCATAGTGAATACGGACCACATCTTCCTTATCCATTCGTCCATCGAAGGGCATCTTGGTTCTTTCCACAGTTTGGTGACCGTGGCCACTGCTGATATAAACATTGGGGTACAGATGGTCTTTCTTTTCATTACATCTCTATCTTTGTGGCAAATAATCAGTAGTGCAATTGCAGGGTCATAGGGAATCTCTATTTTTAATTTCTTGAGGAATCTCCACACTGTTCTCCAAAGTGGCTGTGCCAACTTGCATTCCCACCAACAGTGTAAGAGGTTCCCCATTCTCCACATCCTCTCCAACACATGTTGTTTCCTGTCTTGCTCATTTTGTCCATTCTAACTGGTGTGAGGTGGTATCTCAATGTGGTTTTAATTTGAGTCTCCCTGATGGCTAGTGATGATGATCATTTTTTCAGTGTCTGATAGCCATTTGTATGTCTTCATTGGAGAAGAGTCTGTTCATATCTTCTGCCCTTTTTTTGATATAATTATTTGTTTTGTGTGTGTTGAGTTTGAGTAATTCTTTATAGATTCTGGATATCAACCTTTTGTCTGTACTGTCATTTGCAAATATCTTTTCCCATTCCGTGGGTTGCCTCTTGTTTGTTGACTCTTTCCTGTGCTGTGCAGAAGCTTTTGATCTGGATGAAGTCCCAAAAGTTTATTTTCCCTTTTGTTTCCTTTTCTATTGGAGACATATATTGGAAGAAGTTCCTGAGACTGATATCAAAGAAGTTACTGCCTAGGTTCTCCTCTAGGATTCTGATGGATTCCTACCTCAGGCTGAGGTCTTTTATCCATTTAGAGTTTATCTTTCATCTAGAAATGTACGGTGTAAGAGGATGGTCGAGTTTCATTCTTCTACATACAGCTGTCCAGTTTTTCCAGGACCATTTATTGACGAGACTGCCATTTTTCCACTGTATATTTTTTTCCTGTTTTGTCGAAGATTATTTGACCATAGAGTTGAGGGTCCATATCTGGGCTCTCTACTCTGTTCCACTGGTCTATGTGTCTGTTTTTATGCCAGTTCCATGCTGTCTTGGTGATCACAGATTTGTAGTAAAGTTTGAAATCGGGTAACGTGATGCCGCCAGTTTTGTTTTTATTTTTCAACCGTTTCTTAGCAATTCAGGGTCTCTTCTAATTCCATACAAATTTTAGGATTATTTGCTCCAGCTCTTTGACAAATACTCTTGGAATTTTGATCAGAATGGCATTAAAAGTATAGATTGCTCTAGGCAGTATAGACATTTTAACAATGTTTATTCTTCCGATCGAAGGGCATGGAATGGTCTTCCATCTTTCTGTGTCTTCTTCAATTTCTTTCCTGAGTGTTCTGCAGTTCCTCAAGTACAAATCCTTTACTTCTTTGGTTAGGTTTATTCCCAGGTATCTTATTGTTCTTGGCGCTATAGTAAATGGAATCGAGTCTCTAATTTCCCTTCCTGTATTTTCATTGTTAGAGTATAAGAAAGCCACTGATTTCTGTACATTGACTTTGTATCCTGCCACGTTACTGAATTGCTGTATGAGTTCTAGTAGTTTGGGAATGGAGTCTCTTGGGTTTTCCATATAAAGAATCATGTCATCTGCGAAGAGAGAGAGTTTGACTTCTTCCTTGCCAATTTGGATACCTTTTATTTCTCTTTGTTGTCTGCTTGCTGTTGCTAGGACTTCTAGTTCTATGTTGAACAAGAGTGGTGAGAGTGGGCATCCTTGTCGTGTTCCTGATCTCAACAGGAAGGCTGCAAGCTTTTTCCCATTGAGGATGATATTTGATGTAGATCTTTCATAGATAGATTTTATGAAATTCAGGAATGTTCCCTCTATCCCTATACTTTGAAGCATTTTATTAAGGAACGGATGCTACATTTTGTCAAATGCTTTTTCTGCATCAATTGAGAGGACCATGTGGTTTTTCTCTCTTCTTGTATTGATTTGTTTTATCACATTGATTTATTTGTGAATGTTGAACCATCCTTGTAACCCAGGGATGAATCCCACCTGGTCATGGTGGATAATCTTTTTAATGGCTCCTGGATCCTGTTTGCTAGGATCTTGTTGAGAATCTTAGCATCCATATTCATCAGTGATATTGGTCTGAAATTCTCCTTATAGGTAGGTTCTTTGCCTGGTTTGGGGATCAAGGTAATGCTGGCTTCATAAAAAGTGTTTGGAAATTTTCCTTCTGCTTCAATTTTTTAAAACAGCTTCAGGATAATGGGTGTTATTTCTTCTTTGAAAGTTTGGTAAAATTCCCGAGGAAATCCGTCAGGTCCTGGGCTCTTGTTTTTTGGGAGATTTTTTATCACTGCTTCATTCTAGTTACTAGATATTGGTCTATTCAGGTTTTCAATTTCCTCCTGGTTCAATTTTGGGAGTTTATAGTTTTCCAGGAATGCATCCATTTCATCTAGATTGCTTAGCTTATTGGCATATAACTGTTGATAATAACTTCTGATGGTTGTTTCTACTTCCTTGGTGTTAGTTGTATTTCTTCCTTTTCACTCATAATTTTATTCATTTGGGCTTTCTCTCTTTTCTTTTGGATTAGTGTGGCCAGTGGCTTATAGATCTTTTTGATTCTTTCAAAAAAACAGCTTCTACTTTCATTGATATATTCTGCTATATCTCTGGTTTCTACCTCATTGATCTCTGCTCTAATCTTGATTATTTCCCTTCTTATGTGTGGAGTTGCTTTGATTTATTGTTGGTTCTCCAGGTCTTTAAGGTGTTGAGACAGCTGTTGTATTCTGGATTTTTCAATTTTTTGAGGGAGGCTCGGATGGCTATGTATTTCCCCATTATTACCGCCTTTGCTCTATCCCATAGGTATTGAACAGAAGTGTCTTCATTCTTGCTGGTTTCCATGAATTGTTTAAGTTCTTCTTAAATCTCCTGGTTGATCCAAGCATTCTTAAGCAAGGTGGTCTTTAGCTTCCAGGTGTTTGAGTTCCTTCTGAACTTTTCCTTGTGATTGAGTTCCAGTTTCAAAGCACTGTGATCTGAGAATATGCAGGGAATAATGTCAGTCTTTTGGTATCAGTTGAGTCCTGATTTGTGGCCCAGGATGTGGCCTACTGGAGAAGGTTCCATGTGCACTTGTGAAGAGTGAGTATTCTGTTGTTTTAGGGTAGAATGTTCTGTATATATCTATGAGGTCCATCTGGTCCAATGTGTCATTCAATGCTTTTGTTGCTTTATTGATTTTGTGTTTGGATGATCTGTCTATTACTGAAAGAGGTGTGTTAAGATCTCCTCCTATTAATGTATTCATATCAATATGACTTGATCTTGATTAATAGTTTTCTTATGTAATTTGCTGCTCCCATATTGGCGGTGTAGATATTTACAATTGTTAGATCATCTTGGTGGATAGTCCCTTTAAGAATTATGTAGTGTCCTTCTGTATCTCTGACTACAGACTTTAGTTTAAAATTTAATTTATCTGATATGAGGATCACTACCCTGGCCTCCTTTTGAGGCCCATTGGCATGAAAGATGTTTATCCATTCCTTCACATTCAGTCTGGGTGTATCTTTAGGTTCAAAATGGGTCTCTTGTAGACAACATACGGATGGGTCCTGTCATTTTATCCAATCTGCAACCCTCCGTCATTTTATGGGCACATTTAGACCATTCACATTGAGAGTGAATACTGATAGATACGTTTTAATTGCCATTGTGTTACCTTTGAAGTTTTTCTTTCTGTAGATTGTTTCTATATTTCTGTTCAATGATATTTTTAGGATTTTTTCTCTTTTATAGAACTCCCCTTAAAATTTCTTGCAGTGTCAGCTTGGTGGTTGTATAGTCTTTTAAGCCTTTTAAGCCTTGCCGGGTTGAATACTCTTTATCTCTGCATCCATTTTGAATGTCAGTCTTGCTGGATAAAGTAATCTTGGCTGCATGTTCTTCACATTTAGTACCCTTAATATATCTTGCCAGCCCTTTCTGGCTTGCCAGGTCCCTGTGGACAGGTCTAATGTTATTCTTATGGGCTTTCCTCTGTAGGTAAGGAGCCTCTTTTTTCCTAGCGGCTTTCAAGAGATTGTATCTACAATTATGATTTTTTAATTTTACTATCAGGTGCCTAGATTTTTTTAGAATCTATAATCTTGTGGGGAGACCAATCTGCCTCTAGTATATGAACGCTGGTTCCATTCGCGAGATTGGGAAAATTTTCATGTAGAACTTGTTCCACTATATCTTCTAGACTTTTTCTTTCTCCTCCCCTTCAGGGATTCCAATAATTTTGATGGAACGTTTCATGGCATCATTTACTTCCCTGATTCTGTTTTTGTGGCTTCTGAGCTGTTTGTTCCAGTCTTCCTCCTGTTCCTTTCTCTCTATCTGTTTATCCTCCAAATCACTAATTCTATCTTCTGTCTCAGTTACCCTAGCTTTTAGAGAATTTAGATTAGATTGGAACTCATTGAGAGCATTTTGAATATCATCCCAGGTGGTTTTCAGTTCTGCACTAACATTGTGAACATCATCACTCGTGGCTTTCAGTTCTGCCCTAATCAAATCCATTTGGTCATCCATGGCTTTCTCCAATCTAGCTGTTGCCTGGATAATTGTTAGTCTGAATTCCTTTTCTGACATATTGTCTATGTCGATAGCCATTAGCTCTGTTGCCGAAGGCCCATCCTCTGTATTTTTCTTCTGTTGGGCATTCCTCCTCCTAGTTATTTTGGTGATAGATGACTGAGTGGATGTAGCTAGATGTATCGACTGTGGTGCAGTCAAGGTGCACCCTGGAACGCTTCTGAGCAATCAGGATTCCCCACCCAAACGAGAGAAAAGAGAAAAGAAAAAGAAAAGAAAAGAGAGAGAGAGAGAGAGAGAGAGAGAAAGATGGAAAAAAGGGAAGATAAAAGAGAAGGCTTAACCCAAATGGGCTCCAAGGTAAGATTTATGAAGTATACAAACAAAAACAGACAAACAAAAAGACTGATATAAGTATATGACAAGAGAAAAAATATATATATAAAAGCAAAGAAAAAAAAAAGGAAGAACCTCGTCAAAAAGAACCCCAAGTATAAGATTTATATACTTTCAGGACAAACACAAATGCACAGAAACACTGGTGGAAGAAAAAGATGGGAGAGTGGTTACAAATTTTCAGTGTAGGCAGGGATGGTTATTTTGATTCTTCCTGGATGTATCTTGATGTCTTTGTTAAAGGACTCAACTTTCCTAAGATAAAGAGGGATTAAAAATTGGTTTACCTATAGGGGTAGCATTCATTGGGGAAAGGGGTTTACTTTGAAATTTAACTCTATAAGAATATTAAAAAATAAAAATATAAAAAAGAATAAACTAAACTAATTTTTTAAAAAAATTAAAAAAATAGAAAAGCAAAAGGATTGTATGTATCAAAAGAATTGTATGCATCAAAAAGTTCAGGTTAGAAGGTTATTGTGGAATTTGATGTACTGGACATCTCACTGTGACGGTAAATAGGTTAAAAATTTATCTATATAAAAAAATGAAACAAGACAGGGTTGGGAGCGAGACAAACCATAAATGACGCTTAATCTCACAAAACAAACTGGGGATTGCTGGGGGGAGGTGGGGTTGGGAGAGGGGGAGGGGTTATGGACATTGGGGAGGGTATGTGCTATCGTGAGTGCTGTGAAGTGTGTAAACCTGGCGATTCACAGACCTGTACCCCTGGGGATAAAACTACATTATATGTTTATAAAAAAAAAATTGGAAGGGGAGGCGAACCATAAGAGACTATGCACTTTGAAAAACAACCTGAGGGTTTTGAATGGTCAGGGGTGGGAGGTTGGGGGAACAGGTGGTGGGTAATAGGGAGGGCACATATTGCATGGAGCACTGGGTGTTGTGCAAAAGCAATGAATACTCTTACGCTGAAAAAAATAAATTAATTAAATAGCTGCTAAAAAAATAAATAAATCTTTAAAAAGAAAAAAAAAAGAAGAAGAAAAAAAATGAACCAGAATAGTGCGAACGAGTTAAAAATAAAAGTTGTATCTATTAAGTAGTGGTGGTTGTTCTCTTGTGTCCTTTATTTTTTCTTCCTTCCTGCTGGGTTTGCTGGGGAAGGGGCCTGCCACGTGGATTTTCAGTCAATGATGTTCCCTGATTTAAGTTTTCCCGTCTCCCTCAAGAGGGTGGGCTCTGAGGAACCTGGTTTTTTAGGCTTTTGTTCTCTGGATGTTTTTATGTTTGTTTGTTTGTTTTTTTCCTTCTCGCCTTGACAGTTTTTGATGGTTTTTGGAAGTTAAGAGGAAAGCAAACTGCACCCGGACCTCCCTCTCAGAGAGTAGCCTCAGATTGCTCCCCGAGGGTGTTGCAGAGCTGCGGGCAGAGCAAGTTCTGAATTTCAGTCCCTGGGGGTGCAGGATTTCCTCCTTGTACCCAAAACCAAGGTGGCAGCAGCTGTTTGGGCAACTCCAGACTGCCAGAGAGGTTCCAAGCAGCGATTGCACACTGAGATTTTCCTGCTGGTCCAGCTGGGAGTGCCTGGTCTTTTAGGTCCGAGAGCGCTGGGCTGTGCCTGGTCCTTCTGGGTCCGAAAGCACCAGGTGGCGCACACTAGGTCTAAGAGTGCCAGGCTGGCATGCACCTCACCCAGGGAAGGGTGTGGGGCATGCGCATCTCAGGTTCTGCCATCTGGTGAGGATCCCAGCCTCACAGGAGCTGGACCCAATGCGTTCGTTCTCAAGTGCGCTGGTGGCTCAGAGACCAAGACCTGGTTTCTCCGCTGCACTCTCTCTGGCTCAGGGGCAGGGGAGGCTGTACTGGGTAGGGGGACTTAAGCCCCTTTCCCTAACGGGCCCAATTCTCACAATTTCCCCCCAGGATCTTTTGCTCTTTTTTGAGTGCTTTCAACCAGACTCCAAGTTAATGCTGGTCCCCAGTCACAGGGAACTCTGGTATTGGGGTATTACTTTCCAATCAGTTGCCTCTGGTGGCTCCCTCCCCATTTTGTTTATCTTCCTATATCAGTCCAATATTCCCACTCCGCTTTACCTGCCCACTGTTGTCTTCTGCTCCCGTAGAGATCCAGACATGTATAATTCTGATCTCAGACTGATTTCATGGGTGATGGGAGTTCTTTGGTAGGTTATCAGCTCACTTTAGGGTACAGGTTGATAAGGCGCCTCCTCCTACTTCCCCGCCGTCTTGTATCTGTTGTTGTTTCTCAATGATGTGCTCCCATGTATTTGGCAGAGAGAGACAGAGAGATCATAATCAGTGAGGGAGCTGGAGAGGGAGAAGCAGACTTTCATGTGAGTGGGGAACCTGAGGTGGGAGACATTCCAATGAGCCTGGGATAAGGAGCAGAGCTGAAGGTTGCTGCTGATCTGATGGAGACACCCCTGGACACAATATTTGTCTTCTTAACACCTCATTGTTCTTGATAAGAAATCCTGCTCTGTCATTGTTCAGAAATGCAGGGGATAGGGTTTTGACTTGGGCTGGTGTGACTTGCTCTAAACAACCTGTTTCTAGAGCTGTCATAGCTGGTCATCTTCTAGTCAGGGACCTGTCTCTAGATGCACTGTCCTCGCAAGCATGTTTGGGTGAGGAGAAATCCTCCGTTGCTAGGTTGCAGGTTGAATGACATTATGTCTCGAGTTGCTCTGCTTCTGTGGATGGTGCTGGGAGTCCTCTGTGCATCAATCTGGATCTCTGTTTCTGCCCACAGAGGAGGGACATTTTTAGCTCTGATTTCTCAAAGAAATATTGGGCCCTCTTTTTCCTCTCTCTTCTACATCTCCTAGAATAAGCAATCATTGACATTCATTGCAGTCAAGGATTTCCTTATCCATTGTCATATTCCTCATTCTTCCCTCTCTCCTTTGCTTCGCTTCCTTTTTTCCAAGTACTTGTCTTTCAGGTAACTCATTGCATCCTCTGTTTCTGCCAACTTCCTGGTCTTTGCATCCAGTATGCTAACAAATTTTTTCATCAGGGTCTCTTTATTTTATTTTTCTTTATCACATTTATCTCTGTGGTCCAAGAATCCCTGATGCCTTCTATGTTTTTCTGATGCAGAGTGAGTATCCTGGCTGCTGCATGAAATCCTCCATTAGGCATGTGACATGTATAGGGTTCACTTTGATTGAATGGCCACGATCAGTTCTTGTTCTTGTTCCTCAGCATCAATTCAATCTTCCATCATTGCATTGTTTCTAGATCTCTTTCTTCTTCTCTGTATTTGAAAAGTGCATTCTATTTTCTTCCCTGAGGGTAATATCTTTAGGAGGAAGGGCTCATGGAGTATCCAAAGCCTGGCCATTTAGGGAGGCTCTGATGTGTATTGCCTGCCCTCTATAATGGTGTTGTGGCTGTCCACTCTCCTCTGGCCAGTCCTCTTCAGAGGCTCTCATTGCCTCCCTTTCGGAGTGTTTGGTGTCTGCACCGAATATGATGAGGTTTAGCTTGGTGGGCTCTGGGGTGCCTGTGAAAGGAGAGTTTCAACCCAGTCCACAGAACTAATGCTGTGGTCATGAGAGAGCATGTGGGCAGTGCTTTCTTCTAGTTACCTACGGGATGGTATGTTCTCCTGGCACTAAGCATCTTGGCCTGAGGAAGTCAGTCCCAATAGTTTTCCAGGTTTGGATCTTCGTGTTTGCAGGTGAGGCATCTTATGTCCTCACCGTCCTGTTTGTGGCCACTAGTTCAGTCTTTTTTCTGGCAGTGGGAGAGCCCCAATTTTCTTTTGCCCCCCCCCCCGAGGCATCTCCACAAATAGTGCCTATCACGGATGCACAGCAAGAAACAATAATCATACCAATGTGTCAACAGTTATTGTCTCTGATCATGGTTTCCAGGCTGTCTGTTCAGGTTGCTTTCTGGTGTCCTCTGCAGGTGAAACACGGTGTTCTCTGGAGTCTATGTCTGCCATGGCTGCTGATCTGAAAACCCGGGTCTAAAGACACTTTAGAGGTAAGATCGCATGACATTCAAGCCCTCTCTTTTTCTCCGCCTACATCTTTGGGTCAACATTCAACTTGTGGTTTCCTAGTGTTCTCCTCTCTCTTGAGTCTATGTCTTTGGCCATTGTTCCACCCTCTGAAGCACAAACCATGTACTACTCTCCCAAGCCATGTCTACACCCTTCTCCCACGGTCTCTGTGACATCTTCTCTCTTTCACTGTGGAGTGTGATTTCTAGGCTTCAGGTCCATTTATGCCATATTTATGTTGATGTGGTCATCTTCTGGTTGTGCTTATGGCTGAACACAATCCTGGAGCTCCCAGACACTTCCAACAACTCCCTGTCTTCTAAATGCACCACAGTCTTACCCAGCCATAAGCAGGAAGGCATTCTTGCCACTTTCCACATGTGGTAGAAAGGGGGAGAGCATTGGACTGTGTGATATCTGTCAGTCACAAAAAGACAAATAACATACGATTTCATTCACTCATGGAAGTAAAGAAACATGTGAAAAACAAGAAAAAAGGGACAGACAATGAGACTCTAACCAGGGACACAAAATTTGGGTTTTGTTCCAATGCAGGTTAGTGAGAATCTGTGTTTCTAAAAGAGGATTAAATCGGACATTCAGTGCAGGAAGTGTGGCCGAATTGGATGTAACGCAAGTTTCCAATTTAGTTGAAGGTTAATTGTGATCTGAAAAAGACCAGATTCATATCACCTAATATATTATTCTAAGCATTATGTGAAACACACAATACACACCCACACACTTAAAAGAGTACCACAGAAGTTAGGGAGCAAGTGAGGAATAGCACTCCTGGAAGCAAACCTCAGAGAAAAAAAAAAAAAACATGAGGGATAAAAGCATAGAGAATCAAAGTCAGAAAACGACCAAACTGGAAAAGTTAACTCCTTACCTATCAAGAATTAATTAAAGCATTTGGACTAATCTCTACTAAACAACCTCGCCAAAAAAGACCCCTACATACAAGTATGCCAGCAAATCAAATACCTGAGAGAAATGGATAATTCCTAGACACATATCCACTACCAAGACTAGATCATGAACATAAACATCTGACGTCTCAGGAAATGATGAAAGTGTTTGAAGCTGTTCTCAAACACCTCCCAAAACACAGAAAGTCAGGTTGAAATCAGTTTTCTAGTCCACACTTCAAGACATTTAATGAAGTCAATGTCTGTTCTTTACATCTATTCTCAAAATGTAGGAAGAGGGAAGACTCTAATTTACAATGTCCAAAGAAAGAATTCAGATAAACACCTTATAGGAAACCAATTGCATACAATTTTAATCAGTAAGATAATAAAATTATAATTCATTTCTTTCCTCTTTTTTTTTCTTCATCTATAAGTGAAAAGGCCTGTTTTTCTTTCTATTCAATATTTTTTTCTTATGTTTGGGAAGGCAGCCTTTCATACATCATATGTTTTTTTACATAGTGTTCCCTGATTTTTTAGATGCATAAATCACCGAGTGCCATCATCATGTATGCCACACTTCCTCCATACCCATTAACCAGTTCCCTCATTCCCGGCATGTCTCATCCTTCTGTAACCCTCAGCTTTGTTCCCAGAGTCTTGAGTCTCTCCTGGTTTTAATGCCTGCCTGACTAATGCTCTTCCTGTTTTGTCTTGCTTCTACTAATGTCCACATTATTCCTCATGTGCCACACATGTGTGAAGCCATATGATATTTCCCTTGGTCTGCTTGTCTTTTTCATTGAGAATTATCCAGTCCTGTGTCATTCATTTCAAGTCTAGTACCAGGGCTTCATCATTCCAAATGGAAGAAGAATACTCTGTTGCCTGGATGGACCACACCTGCTTTATCCACTAGCATTTTAAAGGGTATCTTGGCTCTTTCCACAGTTTTTCCAGAGGTGGCATGGCAGGACATTGGTGTAGGCTGTTCCTTTTCCTATGAATAAAGAGAGTAGGTCAAAATAGGTCTCCCAATGACCATGGCATGCAGTGTTAAATAAGGATGACAAGGAGGGCTGTCCATGGTTATTCCTTCAGGGATAGCTATCATGTAGAATGCCACTCTCCTTGAAGCATTTGCAAAAGTTTTAAGGTAAAGTCAGGTAGAGAGAGCCCTCATATTTCAGGACTGGTGTTTCAGAAGAGTAGGAGATGAGGACCCAGAGAGCACAATGCATCCATGCCCTACCACTTTTCCTTGAAATGTGACTTTCCTTCCCTTATTCTTTCCCTTCTCTTCCAAGCTGACCAAGCACCAAAGGCAGACCCTACACCCTATAACCTTAAGGAAAAGAAGCTAAGAAAGGACTCTCTCACCCATAGGATGTCAAACTCCCAGATATATAATGATACCCAAGAAGACTCCCTGTTGATTGAGATCTCTAGAAATTGTAGTGGAAATAGGAGCATGTTTCTCTCACTGGAGAAATGTTGGACTCAAGAATGGTATACCGAACGTCATTTTCTTTTCTCTTTGTATAGAAAGGTACGAGAGAAAGAAACAGAAAAGACCACCTATGTTCATGATCAGGGTACAGGGCTGTTTTTTGGTAATTCCCAGGGCTTCCTACCCAAATCCATAGGACACATAGGTCATGAGAGAGGGATTGCTTCTTAGGTGAAGTCAGCTTCTGGAATGTAACAAAGCTTTTAGGTCCAAGCAACCACTACTCCGCAACCATGCCAAATCACTCCACCTGGATGGAGAAGTCATGGGTCAGCCAGGAGGATCCAAAGCCCTCCCAAGCCACTGGAGCTGTCTGTTTATTTCTCTAAGACAGTGTGAAAAACGAGCCAGTGTCACCTTTTTCATGGCCGAAATTGTGGTCTTTGGCCGTGACTGTCACCTCCAGACCTCCGGACTCCTGAGATGGTCAAGGATCCACAATTCCATCTTATCCACAAAAGGTCAAAAACAATTCAGGACTACAACCAAGCCTCAGAGGAGGAACTCCATGTCCCGACATGTGCATGGTCCTCCCACCCAAACAGGAGTCTTCTGACCAGGAAAAGGGCCACCCAAGGAAATATCACAGTGAACACCTGCAACCATGCCAAAGACATGCCTGTAGTCTTCAACAGTGAGCACATGAGTTCCACTAGCATGTCCAGAAACCATGCCAAGAAGGCCTCCCTGTCTTCTAAGGTGACCAAGCAACAAAGGTAGACCATACATCAAAGAACTTTAGGCCCAGAACGGACTCATTGATTTGTAGTCCACAGAAGCAATCAAGGAGCATGTTGGAAGAGAATCATTGCCCACATGAAGCCATCAGAAAAGCTTTCGTGCCAGGTTCAGGGAGACAATGTGTATCCAGAACAGGACGCACTGAAGAGGATTCAATGGCTATGATCCCTTAGCATTCCCCCAGGGTGGTGCAGCTTCCCTCTGTGGAACTGAATGGAGATGTTGCAGCACAAACCTGCCTTAACACTCCCATTTCCATTCCCCAAAAGATTTTCATGGGATAAACAAATTTTGCCTGTTGCGGAAGATTGGCATGTCCTAATTGAGCCAGGATAGGAGGAAAAATGGGAGAACAACGGGCCATTGCAGCGGGGCAGACAAGCAGATGCTCCATGTTAGTGAGGAGATGCAGGAAAATTATGGAGAGGAGAACAAAAAAGGGAGCTTAGAGACAAGGTCTGGCATTTTAGGATGGTGTGAGGTGCTCTGGACCTGGCTGCATTCCATAGGGACATAGGTCCAAATTAAAAAACCAGCCTCTGACGCCAGTCAATCCTTATCAACTGTTTCTTGTTGTTGTTGTTGTTGTTGTTTTTCAACGATGTGCATTCAGAAAGAGACAGAAAGAGACAGAGATCATAATCAGGGCATGAGCTGGACAGGAGCATCTTTCCTCTGAGCAGGGAATCTGAAGTGGGAGTTAATACAATGAGCCTGGGATCAGGAGTTGAGCTGAAGGCCACCTCTGAACTGATGGAGACACCCTGGGACACAGTCTTTGTCTTCTTAACACCTCATTGTTCTAGAGAAGAACTCCTGCTGTCATTGTTTAGAAATGCAGCAGATACGGATTTTGGCTTGGTCTGGTTTTGCTTGTTCTATACAACATTCTTCCTACACTGGCTTATCTTGTTGCCCTGAAGTCAGGGACTTGGCTATAGAAAAACTCTTCTCCTAAGCATATTTGGGCGAAGAGAATCCCTCCATTGCTAGCTTTTACAGGGTGAAGAACACTATGTCTTGTGTTGTTCTGCATCTGTGGATGGTGCTGGGAGTCTTCTGTGCCTAGATCTCTGTTTCTGCCCCCAGAGGAGGGACGTATTCAGCTCTGATTTCTCAAAGAAATGTTGGACCCACTTTTTTCTCTCTTCTAGGTCTACTACAATAAGCATCCATTGACATACATTTCAGTCAAGGATTTTCCTAAGTCCATTGTCATGTTCCATCATTCTTCCTTAACTCCTAGGCATCATTTCCTTTTTTTCCAGTACTTATCTTCCAGGTCACTCATTGGTTCCTCTGATTCTCTCAGCTTCATGGAATTTCCATCCAGTCAGCTAATAAAATCTTTCATCAGGGCCTCTTAATTTTATTTTTTATCACCTATATCTCTGTGGTCCTACACTCCCTGATGCATTCTACGCTTTTCTGAAGCAGAGTGAGTATCCTGTCTGCTACCTCATATCCTCCATGGGGCATGGGACATGGATACGTTTCACTTCAATTGCGTGGCTGTGATCATTTCTGTTTCCTTTGCCTCATCATCATTTGAATTTTCCATTGTTGCATTCATTCTAGGTTTCTGCCTTTTTCTATGTATTCGAAAAGAGCATTCTGTTTTCTACCCTGAGGGAAATTTCTTTATGGAAGAAGAGCTCATGGAGTGCCCAATGGCTAGCCTATGAGGGAGTCTCGGATGTGTGTGGCATGCCCTTTGGGGTTGTGTTGTATCTGTCCACACTCCTCTGGGCCCATCCTCTGCAGAGGCTCTCCTTGCCTGCCTTTTGGAATGTTTGGTGTCTGGACTTAATATGGTGAGCTTTAGCATGGTGGGCTCTGGTGTGCCTGTAAAAGAAGAATTTCAACCCACTCAACAGTACTAAGGCCTGCTAAATGCTGTAGTCAGGAGAGAGGATGTGGGCATGGCTTTCTCCTAGTCCCTACGGGATGGTCTCTTCTCCTGGGTCCAAGCAAAGTGGCATGAAGAAGTCAGTCCCAACAGTATTCCAGAGATAGGATTTTGTGTTTGCATGTTATGCAGCTAGTGTCCTCACTGTCCTGTCTGTGGCCACTAGCTTGGTCTTTATGCTGGTGGTCAGAGAGGCACTAGTTTCTTTTGCCCCCATCTAGGCACATGAACGTGCCTATCATGATTGCACCACAAGAAACAATAATCATACCAATGTGTCAACAGGTATTGATTCTGATAATGGTTCCCATGCTGTCTGCAGCTGGTTGTTTTTTGGTGTCCTCTCTAGGAGAAACACAGTTTTTTCTGAAGTCTGTGTCTGCCAAGTCTGCTGATCCGAAATCCTTGGGCCTCAAGAAACTTTGGTTGCAAAAACTGGAGCCATTCAGACACTCTCATTTGCTCTGCCATCAGCTATGTGTCAACATTCAACTTGTGGGTTCCCAGTGTGCTCTTCTCTCCTGGGCCTTGATATTTGGCCATGGTTCCCTCCCTTTGAAGCACAAATCATCCACTTCTCCCCTAAGCCTTGTCTACACCCTTCTCCCATGGTCTCTGCAACTTCTTCTCTCTTTCACTGTGGAATGTGATTTCTAGGCTCAGGTCCATTGATGCCATGTTTACCTTGATGTGGTCATCTTCCTGTTGTTCTTAGGGCTGAAGACAAGCCTGGAGCTCCCAGAAACTTCTAACATCTCCCTGTCCTTCAAATGCAATGCAGATTCTTACCCAGCCATAAGCAAGAAGGAATTCTTGCCCCTTGCCACATGTGGCAGAAAGGTGAAGCATATTGGGCTGTGTCACATCTGTCAGTCTAAAAGGACAATTAGCATATGATTTCACTCCTTCAGGGAAGTGAAGAAACACGTGAAAAATAAGAAAAATATACAGACATTGAGACTCTAATCAGGCACACAATATGTCGTGTTGCTTCCAAGACAGGTTAGTTAGAATATCTGTTTCTAAAAGAAGATTAAAAGGGACTTTCATTGCATTAAATATTGCCAAATGAGATATAAAGTGAGTTTCCATGCGTTCTGAGGTCAATTTTAATCCAAAAAAGAGTGGCTTCATATCTCATAAGATACCATTCTAAGCATTCTGTGAAACACACACACACACACACACACACACACACACACACACACACACACACTTAAAAGAGTCACACCGAAGTTAGGTAGCAAGTAAGGAATAGCACTCATGGAAGCAAACCTCAGAGAAAATACCAAAAAGGAAAAAAGCACAGAGAATCAAAGTCAGAAACCGACCAAAATGGAAAAGATAACTCCTTACCTATCAAGAATTAATTAAAGCCTTCAGGACTAAACTCTCCTAAACAACCTAACCTAAAAGACAAGTGCGCCAGTAAACCCAATACCTGAGAGAAAAGGAGAACTCCAAGACACATACACACTACCAAGACTAGGTCATGAAACATAAATATCTGACGTCTCAGCTAATGATGAAAGCATTTGAAGCAGTCCTGAAACACCTAATAACACAAAAATGCCAGGTTTATATCAATTTCCTGGTTCACACTTCGAGAAATTTAAGGAAGTCAATGTTGGCCCTTCTCATTTATTCCCGAAATACAGGAAGAGGGAAGATCTAATTTACAATGTCCAAAGACGCAATTCAGATAAGGACCTTATAGGAAACCAATTGCATACCATTTTCATCATTAAGATAATAAAACTATAATTCATTTCTTTTTCTTCTTCATCTACATGTGAAACGGCCTATTATTCTTTCTTTCAATATTTTTTCTTATGTTCGGGAAGCCAACCTTTCATCCATCATACATTATTGACATAGTGTTCCCTGATTCTTTGGTAGCATATACCACCGAGTGTCGTCATCATATATGCCACACCTCCTCCATACCCATTAACCTGTTCCCTCATTCCCGGAATGTCTCATCATTCTGTAACCCTCAGCTTGGTTCCCAGAGTCCCGAGTCCTGGTTATCTCCCTGTCTGACTTCTTCCGTTTTCCCTTGCTTCTACTAATGTCCATGGTATTCCTCATGTGCCACTTATGAGTGAAGCCATGTGATATTTCTCTTGGTTTGCTTGCCTTTCTCATTGTAAATAACCCAGTACTGTGTCATTCTTGTCAAAGTGAGTATCGGGGCTTCATCCTCCCTGATGGGGGAGGCATACTCTGTTGCCTGAATGGACCACACCTTCTTTATCCATCATTCTTACTTCTCTTCTTTGTGTCACTTAATTTTTTTCCAGTACCTGTCTTCCAGGTAACTCATTGGATCCTCTGGTTCTGCCAGCTTGCTGGACTTTGTTCCAGTCTCGTAAAACATTTTTCATCAGGACCTCTTAATTTTATATTTTTTTATCACCTTTATCTATGTGGTTTGAGACTCCATGATGCCTCAGCATGAATTGATTCTTCCAAATTGCTTTTGTTCTAGGTCTCTGTCTTCATCTCTGTTTTCTACCTAAGGTTAATTTCCTCAGGAAGAAGAGCTCATAGAATTCCCAGGGCTGAATCTTGTGGGAGTCATTTCGTTCCTAGTTCTTTCTTCATCTACATGTGAAACGGCCTGTTTTTCTTTCTTTTCAATATTTCTTCTTATATTCGGAGAGCCAGCCACTCATCCATCAGAAGTTTTTGACATAGTGTTTCCTGATTATTTAGTTGCATATGCCACCGAGCACTCATCATCATATATTCCACACCTCCTCCATACCCATTAACCAGTTCCCTCATTCCAGGCATGTCTCATTTTCCTGTAACCCTCAGCTTGGTTCCCAGAGTCCTGAGTCTCTGAGACGTGGTTTGTCTCACGTTTGGACTTCTTCTCCTTCCATTTTCACTTGCTTCTACTAATATCCATGGTATTCCTCATGTACCAAATGAGTGAAGCCATATGATATTTCCTTGGACTGCTTGCCTTTTTCATTGAGAATAACTCAGTCCTGTGTCATTCATGCAAGGCACATATTGGGGATTCATCCTCCCAAATGTCAGAGACATACACTGTTGCCTGGATGGACCACACCTTCTTTATCAAGTAGCTTTTGGAAGGGCATCTTGGCTCCTTCCACAGTTCTGCTAGAGTGGTCATGGCAGGCCATCAATGAAGGCCATATATTTTCCTCTGAATAAAGAGAGTTGGTCATCACTGCACCCCCATGACCATGGCATGTAGCATTTACTAATGATGACAAGGAGGGCTGTCCAAGGCTCTTCATTCAGGGGTAGTTATAATGCAGAATGTCACTCTCATTGAAGCCTTTGCAATGGTGTTTAAGTTAAAGTCAGGTACACAGAGCCCTCATCCCTTTGGTCTGGTGTTTCAGAGCACTAGGAAATGAGGACATGGACAGCACAATGCATCCATGCACTAGCACTTTTCCCGGAAATGTGACATTCCTTCCCTTATTATTTCACTTATATTCCAAGCTGACCAAGCACTAAAGGCAGACCCAATACCCTAGAACCCATCGGGAAATGAAGCTAAGAAAGGACGCTCTCAGCCATAGGATGTCAAAGCTCCCAGAGAGCTAATGTTAGCCAAGAGGCCTCCCTGTTGATTGAGACCTCTTGAAACTGCAGTGGAAAATTGAACACCATGCTCTCTCTGGATAAATGTTGGCCTCAATAATGGTACACAGAACGTCATTTTGTTTTCTCTTTGTATTGAAAGGGGAAGTGGGAAAGGAACATAAAAGACCACCTGAGTTCATGATCAGGCTAGCATGGCTTTTTCTCTGTCCTTCCCAAGTCTTCTACCTAAAGCCATAGGACACATAGGTCATGAGAAAGTCAGTGAAGTCAGCTTCTGTGACTTCACAAAGCTTTAAGTCATAGCATCCACTCCTCCCCAAACAACCCCTAATCATTCCACCTTGTTGGAGTAGTCATGGGTCAGCCAGGAGGATCTAAAGCCATTTCAAACCACTGGAGCTGCCTGGGTATTTCACCAGGACAGTTCGCAAAGTGAGTCCGGGTCACATTCTCCATAGCCAAATTTGTAGTCTTTGGCCGTGACTGTCACCACTAGCCCTTTGGACTCCTGAGAAGGGCAAGAATCCACCATTCCATCTTACACAAGAAAGGTCAAGAAAGAGTCAGGAATAAAGCCAAGCCTCAGGCAAGGAACTCCGTGCCCTGCACATGTGCATGGCCCTCCCACCCAATCAGGACTCTTCTGACCAGGAAAAGGGCCACCCGAGGGAAGCTCACAGTGAACACCCACAACCATTCCAAAGATATGTCTGGAGTCTTCAACAACAAGGATATGAGTTCTTTTAGCATCTCCAGAAATCATGCCAAGAAGACCACGCCATCTTCCAAGCTGTCAAAACAGCAAAGGCAGACCCTATACCCTAGAACCTTAGGCCCAGGTCAGACTCCTTCGTTTGGAGGCCACAGGAGCAAGCATGGGGCATGTTGGAATAGAACCACTGCCCACATGAAGCCATCAGAAAGGCTTTCATGACAGTTTAAGGAATACAACATGTATATACAAAGGACATATTGAAGAGGATTAAATGGCATACAATCCCTGAGCATTCCCTCAACGTGGTGCAGTTTCTCTCTGTGGAACTGACTGGAGATGTTGCAGCACAAACTTGCCCGAACCCTCCCATTTCCATTCCCCAAAGCTTTTCATGGGATTTAGAAGCAGTGCCTATTTGTTGCAGAAATTCTAATGAAGCCATGTGAGGAGGAAAAATGGGAGAAAAATGGGCCATTGCAGCAGGACAGAGAGTGGATGCTCCATGATGGTGGGTAGATGCGGGAAGATGAAAAGAGGAGAGCAAGGAAGCTCAGAAAAAATGACTGGCATATTAGGATGGTGGGAGGTGCTCTGGACCTGGCTGTGTTCCATCGGGATATAGGTCCAAATTAATAAGCCATCCTCTTTCCCCAGTAAACCCTTATCAACTGTTTCTTTTTGTTGTTGTTGTTCTTCCACGATGTTAATGCATGTATTTGACAGAGAGAGACAGAGAGATCATAATCAGGGACTGAGCTGGAGAGGGAGAAGCAGACTTGCCTCTGAGCAGGGAACCTGAGGTGGGAGACAATCCAATGAGCCTGGTACCAACAGCTGAGCTGTTAGAGAAACCCAGGGATACAATATTTGTCTTCTTCACACCTCATTTTCTTTTTTTAAAATTTCTTTTCAGAGTAACAGTATTCATTGTTTTTTACACCACACCCAGTGCTCCATGCAATATGTGTCGTCCCTTATACCTACCACCTTGTTCCCTGCTTCATCAAGAACCTCAGGTTGTTTTTCACAGTCCATAGTCTCTCATGGTTCACCTCCCCTTCCAATTTCCCTCAACTCCCTTTTCCTCTCCATCTCCCCTTGTCCTCCATGTTATTTGTTATGCTCCACAACTAAGTGGAAGCATATGATAATTGACTCTCTATGCTTGACTTATTTCACTCAGCATATTCTCTTCCAGTCCCATCCGTGTTGCTACAAAAGTTGGGTACTCTTCCTTTCTGATAAAGGCATAATACTCCATCGTGTATATAGACCACATCTTCCTTAACCATTCGTACCTTGAAGGACATATTGGTTCTTTCCACATTTTGTTGACCGTGGCCATTGCTGCTATAAATATTGCGGTACAGATGGCCCTTCTTTTCACTACATCTGTATCTTTGGGGTAAATACCCAGTAGTGCAATTGCAGGGTCATAGGGAAGCTCTATTTTTAATTTCTTGAGGAATCTCCACACTGTTCTCCAAAGTTGCTGTATCAACTTGCATTCCCACCAACAGTGTAAGAGGGTTCCCTTTCTCAACATCCTCTCCAACACATGTTGTTTCCTGTCTTGATAATTTTGGCCATTCTACCTCAATATGGTTTTAATTTGAATCTCCCTAATGGGTAGTGATGATGAACATTTTTTCTTGTGCCTGATAGCCATTTTTATGTCTTCATTAGAGAATTGTCTTTTCATATCTACTGCCCATTTTTTGATATGATTATCTGTTTTGTGTGTGTTGAGTTTGAGGAGTTCTTAATAGATCCTGGATATCAACCTTCTGTCTGTACTGTCAATTTCTTCCTGGTTCAATTTTGGGAGTTTATAGTTTTCCAGGAATGTATCCATTTCATCTAGGTTGCTTAGCTTATTGGCATGTAACTATTGATAATAACTTCTGATGATTATTTCTCCTTCATTGGTGTTAGTTGTAATCTCTCCCTTTTCGTTCAAATTTTATTAATTTGGGCTTTCTCTCTTTTCTTTTGGATTAGTGTGGCCAATGGCTTATCTATCTTTTTGATTCTTTAAAAAATCCACCTTCTAGCTTCATTGATACGTACTTCTATATCTATGGTTTCTACCTCATTGATCTCTGCTCTAAACTGATTATTTCCCTTCTTATGTGTGGAGTTGGTTTGATTTGTTGTTGGTTTTTCAGCTCTTTTAGGTGTAGAAACAGCTGGTGTATTCTGGATTTTTCAATTTTTTTTTTGAGGGTGGCTTGGATGGCTATGTATTTCCCCCTTAGGACCGCCTTTGCTGTATCCCATATGTTTTGGAACAAAGTGTCTTCATTCTTGTTGGTTTCCATGAATTGTTTAAGTTCTTCTTTGATCTCCTGGTTGATCCAAGCATTCCTAAGAAAGTTGGTCTTTAGATTCCAGGTGTTTGAGTTCCTTCCGAACATTTCCTTGTGATTGAGCTCCAGTTTCAAAGCATTGTGATCTGAGAATATTCAGGGAATGATGTCAGTCTTTTGAATCGGTTGAGTCCTGATTTGTGACCCAGTATGTGGTCTATTCTGGAGAAGCTTCCATGTGCATTTGAGAAGAATGAGTACTCTGTTAATTTAGGGTGGAATGTTCTGTATGAGGTCCATCTGGTCCAATGTGTCATTCAATGCTCTTTTCTTTATTGATTTTCTTCTTTGATAATCTGTCTATTAGTGAGAGAGGCATGTTAAGATCTACTACTAATAATGTATTCATATTAATATGACTCTTTATCTTGATTAATAGTTTTCTTATGTAATTGGCTGCTCCCATTTTGGTTGTGTAGATATTTACAATTGTTAGATCATCTTGGTGGATAGTCCCTTTAAGAATGATGTAGTGTCCTGGGGCGCCTGGGTGGCTCAGTGGGTTAAAGCCTCTGCCTTCGGCTCAGGTCATGATCCCAGGGTCCTGGGATCGAGCCCCACATCAGGCTCTCTGCTCTGCAGGGAGTCCGCTTCCTCCTCTCTGCCTGCCTCTCTGCCTAGTGTGATTTCTCTCTGTCAAATAAATAAAATAAAATAAAAGAATGATGTAGTGTACTTCTGTATCTCTGAGTACAGTCTTTAGTTTAAAAGCTCCCAGACATTTCTGCAATCTCCCTGTCCTCCCAATGCAGCACAGATTCTTACCCAGCCATAAGAAAGAAGGAATCTTGAAACTTGCCATATGTGGCAGAAACGTGGCGAGCAATGGGCTGCGGCCCATCTGTCAGTCACAGAAAGAAAATTACATATGATTTCACTCACTCGTGGAAGTAAAGGATCATGTGAAAAAAGCAAGAAAAAAGGGACACACAATGAGAATCTAACCGGGCACACAAAATTTGTCGTTTGTTCCATGGCAGGTTAGGGAGAGTCTGTGTTTCTAAAAGAGGATTAAATGGGACATTCATTGCAGGAAATGTGGCTGAACGAGATGGAACATGAGTTTCAATATGTTTGAAGGTGAATTGTGATCCAAAGAAGAGCGGCTTCACATCTCTTAAAATATTCTAAGCGTTGTGTGAAATCTCTTAAAAAATTCTCTTAAAAAATTCTAAGCGTTGTGTGAAATACACCCTCCCTCCCACCTCCCCCCCCACACACACTTAAAAGAGTCCCACAGAATTTAGGGAGCAAGTGAGGAGTAGCACTCATGGAAACAACCTCAGAGAAAATACCTTAAAGGAAAGGGTGTCATTCACCCTTCCAAAGCTAGAAATGGAGGAATTCTCTTTGCCCAAATATGCTTGGGAGAAGAGTGTTTCTAAAGCCAAGTGCCTTACTTCGAGGCGACCAGCGATGCCAGCTCTAACAGCACGTTGTATAGAGCAAGCCACACCAACCCAAGCCAAAACACTATCCCCTGCATTACTAAACAATAACAGAGCTGGAGTTCTTCTCTAGAACAATGAGGTGTTAAGCAGAAAAAGATTGTGTCCAGGGGTGTCTCCATCAATTCAGAAGCGGCCTTCAGCTCTGCTCCTTATCCCAGGCTCATTGGAATGGCTCTTACCTCAGGTCCCCTCGCAGAGGGATGTCTGCTTCTCCCTCTCCTGCTCCCTCACTGATTATGTTCTCGCTGTCTCTCTCTGTCCCATACATGCAAGCACATCGTTGAGAAACGACAACCACCACAACAAGAAACAGTAGGAAAGGATATATTGGGGCCAAAGGATGCTTTATTCAATTTTTACATATGACCCTATGGAAAGCAGCCAGATCCAGAGCACCTCCCACCATTGTGCCAGACCTTGGCTCTAATCTCCCTAGTTTGTTCTCCTCTTCTTCATCTTCCTGCATCTCCCCACAAGCATGGAGCATCCGCTCTCTGTCCCACTGCCATGGCCCCTTGTTCTCCCATTGTTCCTCCTCACCTGCCTCCTTTAGAACATCCGCAACAGGCACTGCTTTTTTATCGCATGAAAACCATTGAGGAATGAAAATGGGAGGCTTAAGGCAGACTTGTGCTGCAACATCTCCATTTAGTTCCACAGAAGGAAGCTGCACCACCCTACAGGAATGCTCAGGGGTCTTAAGACATTGAATCCTCTTCAAGACGTCCTTCTGGAGATACATGATGTCTTCCTGAAACTGGCACATGGGCAATGAGTCTCCTCCATCAGGCTCCGTGCTTGCTCATGTGGGCTCCAAACCGATGAGTCTGACCTGGGCCTAAGTTTCTAAGGTGTAGGTTCCACATTTGGTGTTTGGTCAGTTTGGAAGATGGGGAGGCCTTCTTGGTATGGTTACTGGAGATGCTAGAGGAACTAGTGTCCTTGCTGTTGAAGACTACAGGCATGTCTTTGGCATTTTTGCGGTTGTTCACTGGGAGCTTTCCTCAGGTGGTCCTTTTCCTGGTCACAAGGTTCCTGATTGTGTCGGGGGACTTTCAAATCATGCAACATTACTAAGGTCTACTGAATGCTGTGGTCATGAGAGGGGATGTGAGCAGGGCTTTCTTCTAGTCCCCAATGGTGGGTCTTTTCTCCTGGTACTAAGAAACGCGGCCTGAGGAAGGCAGTCCCAGCAGTTTTCCAGGGTTGGGACTATGTGATTGCAGGTGAGGATGCTAATGTCCATATCGTACTGTCTGTGGCCACTAGCTCAGGCTTTATGCTGACGGTGGTAGAGCCCCAAGATCCTTTTGCCCCCATTGAGGCATCTCCACGAACAGTGGTTATCACAGATGCACAGCAAGAAACAACAATCCTACCACTGTGTCAACAGGTATTGTTTCTGATCATGTTTTCCAGGCTGTCTGCACCCGGTTGCTTGCTGGTGTGCTCTGAAGGAGAAACACAGTGTTCTCTGGAGTCTATGTCTGCCAGGAATGCTGATCTGGGATACCTGGGCCTCAAGACCCTTTGGTTGCAAGTACTTGTGCCATTCAGACCCTCTCCATTTCTACGCCAACAGCTATGGGTCAACATCCAACTTGTGGGTTCCCAGTATGCTCCTCTCTCCTAGGCCTTTGTCTTTGGCTATGGCTCTGTGCCCTCAGAAGCACCAACCATCCACTTCTCACCTAAGTCATGTCGACACCCTTCTCCCATGGTCTTCTGACACCTTCTCACTTCAACTCCGGAGTTTGGTTTCTAGTATTCAGGTTCATTGTTGCCATGGTTCCATTGATTTGGTCATCTTAGAGTTGTGCTGATGGCAGAAGTCATGCCTGGAACTCCCAGACATTTCTGCAATCTCCCTGTCCTCCCAGTGCACCACAGACTCTTACTCAGCCATAAGCAAGAAAGAATCTTGAAAATTTCCATATATGGCAGAAAGGTGGAGGGCATAGTCTTGTCCCATCTGTCAGTCACAGAAAGAAAAAAAAAAAACATACGATTTCACTCAGTCATGGAAGTAAAGGAACATGTGAAAAAGCAAGAAAAAAGGAAACACTGTGAGACTCTAACCAGGCACACAAAATTTGGTGTTTGTTTATGGCAGGTTAGTGAGAGTCTGTGTTTCTAAAACAGGATTAAATGGGACATTCATTGCAGGAAATGTGGCCAAACAAGATGGAACATGAGTTTCCAATACGTTTGAAGGTGAATTGTGATCCAAACAAGAGCGGCATCATATCTCTTAAAATATCATTCTAAGCATTTTGGAAAACACACCCACACTCCCACCCACACACACACACTTAAAAGATTCCCAAAGATGTTAGGTAGCAAGTGAGCAGTAGCACTCAAGGAAACACACCTCAGGGAAAATACTATGAAGGAAAAAAGTATCAAAGTCAGAAACTGACAAAACTGGAAAAATTAACTTCTTACCTATGAAGACTTAACTAAAGCATTCAGGACTAAACTCTCCTAAACAACCTAACCTAAAAGACCCCTACACAGAATTATGCTGCAAATCCAATACCTGAGAGAAAAGGATAAATTCCAAGGCAAATACCCACAACCAAGACTAGGTCATGAACATAAACATCTGATGTCTCAGGTAATGACGAAAGTGTTTGAAGCATTCCTCAAACACCTCCCAACACCCAAAAAGCCAGGTTCAGGTCATCTTTCTGGTCCACACTCTGAGACATTTAATGAAGGCAATGTCAGTTCTTCTCATCTATTCCCAGAATGTAGGAGGATGGAAGATTCTAATTTACAATGTCCAAAGACCCAGTTCAGGTAAGGACCTCATAGGAAACAAATTGCATACCATTTTAATCAGTAAGATAATATAACTATACTTCATTTCTTTCCTCTTTCTTTCTCCATCTTTATATGAAATGGCCCATTTTTCTTTCTTTTCTATACATTTTCTTATGTTCTGGAAGCCAGCCTTTCATCCCTCATACTTTTGTGAGACAATGTTCCCTGATTCTTTAGTTGCATACACCACCGAGTGCTCATCATCATCATATATGCCACACCTCCTCCATACCATTAAGCAGTTCCCTTATTTCTGGCATGTCTCATCCTTCTGTAAACCTCAGCTTGGTTCCCAGAGTCCTGAGTCTCTCCTGGTTTGTCTCCCTGGCTGACTTCTCTTTCCATTTTCCCTTGCTTCTACTAATGTCCATGGTATTCCTCATGGGACACATATGAGTGAAGCCATGTGATATTTCTCTTGGACTGCTTCCGTTTTCATTAAGAATTACCCAGCCCTATGCATTGCAGCCAGTGTGGCAAATTGACTAGGAACATGATGGTAAGAGGATGGTGAAAGAAAAAGTCCTGAGAGACAAAGAGTTGGGGGCAGGAGGAGCATTGAGGAGGATGTCCAACAGAGCCAAATTTATAAAGAGCAGTGAGGCATTATGTAGCCAAAGTAACTATTTTTAACTGGTTACAAAAAATTTGCTACATGCACAAAAAACCATCCAGATCAGGCCCGTTTTGCCCACTTCAGATAAACACCTGCAGGCAATGGCTGATGTTAGTACATTTTTTCCGTATTGATACAAGAAGTAACAACAAACTTGAGCGTGATTTATGAGCTGTACTTGAACAGCCAGGACAAGTTAAGAGTTTATGACCCCAACCAAATTGCTCTCATCTAACTATTAAACATGTGGGAAGCCATGTTGTTGAGCACACAACACATAGCACAGACCCTTTCTCAGTGCTTCTCAATTTTTCTGTCCTATGCCTTTTGTTAGTCTATTCGGACTTTAAAGGAGACACAAGTCAGGGCCTGGTTTGTCCTCATCTTAAGTCTTATTGCGGCCTCCCACATCTCCCCCTTCATTTTTAAATAAGTCAAGCAAATGAATTTTGCTTGGGCACGTAGTCATTTCTGTCCCACATGAAACTGCACAATGCACAATATTAACATAAGAGTATATATTATAATGGGAAGTCCAGTGAACAACCAGAATGAATGCTTTAACAACTTACCAGGGTTAAACCCGTGGAGACTATCTAGGATATGTGCAACCACTTCAGCAGGGTTAACTACATCTAGTTGAGACTGACTGATGCTTGATATATCTTTTTGCAGATCCACTAAATCAAGACTAACATTAGTATGATAAACAATTAGTTAACACACAGTTGTTACAATGGATGTTATACAGTAGATGTCCCCCAAGAAAGGAGGTGAGAACTATTGTTCCCTAGCCCACTACCTGTAAAAAAGTTTTAGGAACACAGGGCCCACCAGGGATAGTCACATTATGCATCGGTAGGCCAGGAGGGTAAGCAACATATCACAGAGGTTCTTCTCTATTCATTCTTGACCAATCGGTGATGGAGAAATCAGGGATGCTGTGAGGAGAGATGATCAAGGGCTTTTCTTGGAGACATTCCGTCCAAATGGGGCCTGGATTATAATGGAAGCGTGGGTTATAATCGTTTAATATTGGGGGACAGTTAGGGTAATCAGGAGGATGCATATCTCTCTGGGGAGTGTTAGGACTTTGTCACCTATAACCTCATAGACTGTCCATCTTTCTAGCCCTATCTCAGAATTAGAACAAATGATTCTACCTCTTGCATATCCTAAAATATAGGTAACTATATGAGGTTTCGATTGGACCACCATACACCCATTGATAAAATCATGGCCAGAGGAGGTTAACTGTAAACATATAGGTACTTGAGCTGCTAGACTAGTCCAATTAATGTAATGTTCCACACACTCCATGCCATCAGAGCTGATTCCCCTGAAATATTCTGTAACATTAGTGTGTACTCGGGGAGTGGGATCATCTCAAGTAACAGGCCTTATAGTAGGTGGGTCAGGCAGATATGCCCAATAGGCTATGGCCTCACTATGAGGCAGGCCAACTGTAGTTAATAATGTTAATAATATAGTGCTCAATGCTGGATCTGATTCACTATCCCTAGGGCCTGATTCAGGAGCTCTCTTATTAGGCTCTGACGGTAAGTGTGGAGGCTTCTTCTTCTTCTCCATCTGTTCTGGCCATTCAACTGCTGTGCGACAAATATCAAAAAATTTAAAACATAAAGTGTTAAAATTAAATGCATATGAGGTGAATATTTCACTGTTCCCTGTAGTATCTCCCCCTCTTTTAATTTTTTGAGATAGGATTTTAAGACTCCATTAGCCCTTTTTGTAGTGGCCTGTCCTTGAGAATTATAAGGAAAACTCATCGAATGTTTAATTTGAAGAGTTTGGCAAAATTTTTCAAAAGTCTTTGTAAAATAACCCATTTTTCCAATAGTGTCCTGTTACAAGGAGAACATATTATTATTGAATTTATGCAAATGACTGCTTGCCATGGAAGAAAGAATACTTACTGAGACCTTTTGATTTTCAGAAGGTTCAGATAGAAAAGATGAATCCTTTCATTTGTTTGCAAATAAAAATTTACATTTCTGTAAGTCACAGACATCTTAAGAAAAAAAATAGCCCTAGTATGGAAGAACAAATATTAGAGAACCAGAAATGTTTACAATAAGACAAAACATTAAGAGACACAAAACTATAAACTTTTAGATCATTTAGTCCCATGTTACTAAATCTGGTTTAGTCCGAATGCAGCTCTACTTCTGGAAATTCTTACCCATTTCAGTTTTAGGATATTCAAGTATATCAAATATCTGTATTTGTCCTGAAAGTCCTTTATATGAATCTTCTTTAAGGCAGAATTCATCTTACAAAATAATTAAAGCAATTAAAAATGACAAAAACTCGGAAAAGATATAGTTAAATTATCAGGTGATGACCTTATCAAAACATTAAAACTTTAGGAAATGTATAGAACCCTTAAAGTAGTTACAGCATTTACCCAAATGCAACCCAAGGTTTATTATTGGTTTTGCAGTACTTACTAAGTAACTTAGTATACAAAGGAAAAGTCTTATGAGTCAAAGAGATCTCATTTAAAATTTAAATATTGTTGACAATTGTTAAATCCTTAGAATGTTTTAAAATGCATGCCTATATAATTAATGATGTAAAACACCTGCTAAAACAAAACATAGAAACTGAATTTTCTGGGCAGGCCAAGAGAAAACTGTAACAGATTAATTAACCTAAGAAAACTTTGCCCTTTAAACAGAGAGAAAACCAGCTTTTTTATACCAGTGTCTTTTTATTTTTAAGCATGAAGCCTTAAGATAGTGGGTTTATTAGATTTTCCTCCCATCGTGAATGATGTCACGGACAAAGGGAGGGGAATCTTTCAGATGCTGTCCTGCTCGCGTCCCTCATGGGAACTTAGGAGCGTCTTAGCTAAGGTCTGTCCGTATCAGCCATGGACCAGGCTACTCCATGGACTAGATGACCATTATGCCATATGACACCCAATGAGACTCAGGGTGCAGCCCACTCAGACTCTGTAGCTGAAGCTGTGGAGCCATACAGACACATTCACACAGTCAGGCAATCTTCAGATTCAAACAGGTTGAGCACCCACCCCTTTGGATATCCCTGGATAATGGGAGGTGATCAGTCTCCCCTTCCATTCTTTATGAATAAGAGTGAGTTTCTATGGTTACAGGCAATGGGGGACAATAAAATTTTGTTTTTGCAGTCCCTCAAGGTTGGACTGCATTCCCAATCTCTCCAGGCCAAATGGTCCTTTCACTTGGAAGTAGAATCTATATGGAGGTATGCCAGGAGAGTGTTAAATCACCTTGAGAGCAGTTTTTCTTTCTTAGTCTGTCCTGACCATATCTAAAATTCCTTTTTTGAAGATTTCCCTTCACAAACATTTTACATTATTTTTTTGCATTCGGGTTTTGTCCCAAGACATTTTCTTCCATACAACCATCTTATTTAAGACAAAAATTACCTTCTTTTACCTTTAACAAAATGTATTCCCATTCCTTAAATCTTTCTTCCCTATCATTTACTTTTCTATAGAGTTGTTTACCTTATTTCCATCAGTCTCAGTTACACTAAGCAGAATTTTGTACTCTTAGAAACACCTTAATCTCTAGTGAAGACTAAGTATTAACCAATTGTGAGCTGTTACAACAGAATTCTTTAGAAGGCAAATTTATGAGTCAGTTAAGCACTAAATATGTTTACCAACAAATTTAAATACTCTTAGTTTCTTTGGTATAAGAAATCAAAAGCACAAACCTATGTTCAGTAATCAATACTTTAGCACTTTGTCTCGTTTGGTTAAGACCTTGATATCCAAAAAATTTAATTTTTTGTCATTCAACCAAAACTTAAAATTTTCAGGTTACCATACTTTGAAAGCTATCTCAGCAATTACCCATTAAAATGTTGAGACAGACAATTAACCATCAGTTTAGTAACTTATTTTTGCTAACAAATTTTAACCAATAACATGAGCTTATTTGACCTTCAGTAAACTTTGATAGAATAAAAGCTTTACATTTACTGCTGTGACTTCAAAGACATGTCTATCTTAATTAAACCACCAAACTTAACCTAGGGTTAAGCAGTCCAAGTCAGGCCAGAGAAAGCAGGGCATTTCCCTGAAACAAAGAGAGTTTTGGATGCCTGGGAATATTCCTTAAGGTCTCTGTCCTGAGTTAGACTAACCCCAGTTGGCTCCAGTTACAGCCATTGGCTCCCCTATATCCTCAGTTCCCTTGGGCAAATCATCAGTCTCATCTGGAGGTTCCTGGGAAGCCATAGAAACCAGCTCAAAAGAGTGTTGTGGATCTAACCCCTCATGAAAATTATCCCAGACCTGCATAGTATCAGGGGGAACATCAGTGGGGCCGCATATTTTGATCTATTTCTTTATTTCTTGCCCCACTCTTTGCCAAGCTTGCAGATTTATAGCTCCCCCTTTAGGGAACCAAGGACAGTGATCTGAAACTACCTCAAAAACCTGATGCAAAGCCTTTTTAGAGACTTTGGACCCTTTCTGCTTTAAAAGGGCCTGTAATGCAGTGACAAAAAGATCCTGCTCTAAGGACTGAGAATGCCCCACGCTTTTTACTCCTGCTGCCATCCGTCAACCTGGGCTCTTCTTACCTGACTGTCGGTAACTACATACCTGGATGTGCACTCCCTTGAAATGTGCTCAAGTCCTGGTTCTGGTGCCACTTATCGTGGCCAGGGTGGCAAATCGACCAGGAACATGAGGGTAAGAGGATGGTGAAAGAAAAAGTCTTGAGAGACTAAGAGATGAGTGCAGGAGGAGCACAGAGGAGAATGTCCAACAGAGCCGACTTAATTCAGGGCAGTGATATATATATATATAGCCGAAGTAACTATTTTTTACTGGTTGTAAAAGAATTTGCTACATGCACAAAAACCCCTCCAGACCAGGCCTGTTTTGCCCACTTCAGATAAACACCTGGAGTCAATGGCTGATGTTAGTGCAACTCTTCCATATTGATGCAAGAAGTAACATCAAACCTGAGAGTGATTTATGAGCTGTGCTGGAACATCAAGGACCGGTTAAAGGTTTATGACACCAACCAAATTGCTCTCATCTAACTAGTAAACATGTGGGAAGCCCCATTGGTGGGCGCACACACATAGCACAGACACTTTCTCAGTACTATTCAATTTTCCATCCTAAGCCTTTTGTAAGGCTACTTGGATTTTAAAGAAGTCACAAGTCAGGGCATGGTTGGTCCTCGACTCAAGCCTTATTGTGGCTTTCCACACCTGTGACACTCAAGTCAAGGTGAAAATTGGGGCTTCAACACGCTCGAAATCGGAGGTATCATCTGTTGACTGGATGGACGACACCTTCTTTATCTAGTAGCCTATGGAAAGGTATCTCTGTTCCTTCCACACTTCTGCTAGAGTGGGCATGGCAGGCCATCAATTTAGGCAGTTCCTTTTCCTCTGAATTAAGAGAGTTGGTCAACATGGCTCTCCCCATGACCTCGGCATGTAACGTTAATGGATGATGACAAGGTGTGCTGTCCAGGGCTCTTCTTTCAAGGGTAGCAATCATGCAGAATGTCACACTCCTTGAAGCCTTTACAAAGGTGTTCCAGGTAAAGTCATGTAGACAGAGCCCTCCTCCCTTAGGACTGGTGTTTCAGAATACCAGGAGATCAGGACTCGGACAGCACATTGCATTCATGCCCTAGCACTTTTCTTTTAAATGTGACTTTCCTTCCCTTATCTTCTAAGCTGACCAAGCACCAAAGGAAGAGCCTTCTGCTGAGAACAAATTGGGAAAAGAACCTAAGAAAGGACACTCTCACCCATAGGATGTCAAACCTCCCAGAGAGCTCATGATACCCAAGAGGCCTCCCTGTTGATTGAGATCTCTAGACATTGCAGTGGAACTAGGAACACCTTGCTTTCTCAAGAGAATTGCAGGTCGAAAGAATGTTACACCGAATGTCATTTTCTTTTCTCTTTCTATAGAATGGTGAAGTGGGAAAGAAACCGAAAAGACCAAATGAGATCATGAGCAGGCAAACAAGACTCTTTTTTGGTCCTTCCCAGAGCTTCCTACCTAAAGCCATAGGACCCAGAGCTCATGAGAGAGGGATTGCTGCTTCAGTGAAGTCAACTTCTATGACATCACAGAGTTTAGAACTCCAAGCAACCACTCCTCCCCAAACCATGTCTAATCACTCCACATGGCGTTAGTTGTCACGGGTCAGCCAGGATGTTCCAAAGCCCTCTTAAACTGTTGGAGCCGCCTGGGTATTTCACCAAGACAGTTTGCGAAGCGAGTCAGTGTCACTTTCTCCAGGGCCGAATTTATAGTCTTTGGCCAGGACTGTCACCACCAGCCCTCTGCACTCCTGAGAAGAGCAAGGATCCACAATTCCATCTTACCCCTGAAACGTCAAGAAATGGTCAGGATTACAACCAAGCCTCAGGCCAGGAACTCCACGATCCGCACATATGTATGGTCCTCCGACCCAATCAGGACCCTTGTGACTAGAAAAAGGGCCACCCGACGAAAGCTCCCAGTGAACACCCAGAACAATGCCATAGACATGCCTGTAGTCTCCAACAGCGAGGATACAAGTTCCTCTAGCATCTCCAGTAACCGTACCAAGAAGGCCTCCCCATCTTCCAAGCTGACCAAGCACCAAAGGCAGACCCTACACCCTAGAGCCTTAGGCCAGGACAGTCTCATCGGTTTGGAGCCAACAGGAGCAAGCACAGAGCCTGGTTGTTGAGACCCATTGCCCCTGTGAAGCCATCGGAAATGCTTTCATAAAAGTTTCAGGAAGACAACATGTATCTACAAAAGGACGCCTTGAAGAATATTCAATGGCCTAAGATCCCTGAGCATTCCTGCAGGGTGGTGCACCTTCCTTCTGTGGAACTAAATGGAGATGTTGCAGCACAAGGCTACCTTAAGCCTACCATTTTCATTGCACAATGGTTTTCATGGGATAAACAGTGCCTGTTGTGGATGATGGGCATGTTCTAAAGGAGGAAGGGGAGGAGGAACAATGGGAGAACAAGGGGCCATTGTAGCGTGACAGAGAGCGGATGCTCCATGATGATGGGGAGATGCAGGAAGATGAAGAAGAGGAGAACAAACAAGGGAGCTCAGAGCCAAGGTCTGGTATTTTAGGATGGTGGGAGGTGCTCTGGACATGCTGCATTCCATACGGACATAGTTCCAGGTTGAAAAAAGAACGCTCTGGCCCCAGTCAATCCTTATCTACTCTTTCTTGTTGTTTTTGTTGTTTTACAACGATGTGCTTGCACGTATGGGACAGAGAGAGATAGAGATAACATAATCATTGAGGGAGCTGGTGAGGGAGAAGCAGACTTGCCTCCGAGTGGGGATCCTGAGGTGATAGACATTCCAATGAGCCTGGGATAAGGAGCAGGGCTGAAGGCCACTTCTTAACTGATGGAGACACCCCTGGACACAATCTTTGTCTTCTTTACACCTCATTGTTCTAGACAAGAACTCCTGTTCTGTTATAGTTTAGAAATGCAGGGGATAGGGTTCTGGCTTGGGCTGGGGTGGCTTGCTCTATATATTGTGCTGCTAGAGCTGGTCCCATTGAAGTAAGGCACTTTTCTTTAGAAACACGCTTCTACCAAGCATGTTTGGGCAAAGAGATTTCCTCCATTGCTAGCTTTGTAAGGGTGAATGACACTATTTTGTGTTGCTCTGCTTCTGTGGGTGGTGCTGGGAGTCCTCTGTGCCTCGGAATCTGGATATCTGTTCTTGTCCAAAGATGAGTGATGTTTACATCTCTGATTTCTCCAAGAAATGTTGGGCCCACTATTTTCTCTCTTCTAGGTCTCCTACAATAAGCACCCATAGACATTCATTGAGGTCAAGGATTTCCCTAAGTACATTGTCATGTTCGATTTTTCTTCCTTCTCTCCTTTGCTTCACTACTTTTTGTCTCAGTAATTGTGTTCTAGGTACCTCATTGGATCCTCTGGTTCTGCTAGCTTCCTGAACTTTGCATCCAGTCTGCTAACAAATCTTTTCATAAGGGCCTCTTCATCTTATTTGATTTTTTTTTATCACCTTTATTTTTGTGGTCTGAGACTCCGTGATTCCTTCTAGGTTTCTCTGATCCAGAGTGAGTACACTGGTTGCTGCTTAAATCCTCCACCTGGCATGTGACAAGTACGGGATTCACTTCAATTTCTTGGCCATGACCAGTTCCTTTTCTTTTGCCTCGGCATTAATTGATTCTTCCATCGTTGCCTTAGTTCAGGTCTCTGTATTCTTCTCTGTATTTGAAAAGTGCCTTCTGTTTTCTATCTTGAGAGTAATACCTTTAGGATGACGATCTCATGGAGTGTCACTGCATGACCCTTGATGGATTCTTGGTGTATGTGGCATGCCCTCTGGGGCTGTGTTGTGGTTATCCACTCTCTTCTGGGCCAGTCCTCTTCAGAGGCACTCATTACCTGCTGTTCGGGGTGTTTGATGTCTGGACCGAATATGGTGATGTTTAGCTTGGTCGGCTCTGGTATTGCTGTGAAAGGAGACTTTCAACCCCATAAACCTTACTAAGGCCTCTGATGCTGTTGTCAAGAGAGAGGATGTACGCAGGGCTTTCTTCTAGTCCCCAATGGTGGGTATGTTCTCCTGGTACTAGCAACGTGGCCTGAGGAAGGTAGTCCCAACAGGTTTCCAGGGTTGGGACTATGTGATTGCAGGTTGGCAGCTAATGTCTGCACCATCCTGTCTGTGGCCAGTAGCTCGGGCTTTATGCGATGGTAGTAGAGCCCCAAGATTCTTTTGCCCCCATCGAGTCATCTCCACGAACAGTGCCTATCGTGGATGCACAGCAAGAAACTATCATCATACCACTGTGTCAACAAGTATTGTTTCTGATCATGGTTTCCAGGCTGTCTGCACCCGGTTGCTTGCTGGTGTGCTCTGCAGGAGAAACACAGTGTACTCTGGAGTCTATGTCTGTCAAGCATGCTGATCTGAGATACCTAGGCTTCAAGACCCTTTGGTTGCAAGTACCCATGCCATTCAGATCGTCTCCATATCTACGCCAAGAGGAATGGGTCAACATACATCTTGTGGGTTCCCAGTGTGCTCCTCTCTCCTGGGCCTTTGTCTTTGCCCATAGCTCCCTGCCCTCTGAAGCACCAACCATCCACTTCTCCCCGAAGACATGTCTACACAATTTTCCCATGGTATCTGCGATTTTTCTATCTTTAGCCATTGAGTTTGATTTCAAGGCTTCAATTTCATTGATGCCATAGTTCCATTGTTGTGGTAATTTCCTGTTGTGATGATGGCTGAAGACAAGCCTGGAACTCCCAGACATTTCTGCAATCTCCCCATCCTCACAATGCAGCACAGACTCTTACCCCAGCCATTAGCAAGTAGGAATCTTGAAACTTGCCATATGTGGCAGAAAGGTGGCAAGCATTGGGCTGTGGCCCATCTTTCAGTCACAGAAAGACAAATAACATACGATTTCACTCACTCGTGGAAGTAAAGGAACATGTGAAAAAGCAAGAAAAAAAGAACACACAATGAGACTCTAACTGGGCACACAAAATTTAGTGTTTGTTCCACGGGAGGTTAGGGAGAGTCTGTGTTTCTAAAAGAGGATTAAATGGGACATTCATTGCAGGAAATGTGGCTGAACAAGATGGAACTTGATTTTCAGTATGTTTAAAGGTGAAATGTGATCAAAAGAAGAGCGGATTCATAGCTCTTAAGAGATCATTCTAAGCATTTTGTGAAACACACACTCCCTCCCACGTACCCCCCCCCCACACACACACTTAAAAGACTCCCACAGAATTTATGGAGCAAGTGGGGAGTAGCACTCATGGAAACAAACTTCAGAGATAATACCATAAGGAAAAAAAGTATCAACGTCAGAAACCACAAAAACTGGAAAAGTTAACTTCTTAGCTATCAAGAATTAATTAAAGCATTCAGGACTAAACGCTCCTAAACAACCTAACCTAAAAGTCCCCTACACACAAGTATGCCAGCAAATCTAAGACCTGAGAGAAAAGGATAAATTCCAAGACACATACCAACTACCAAAACTAGGTCATGAACATACACATCTGATGTCTCAGGTAATGATGAAAGTGTTTGAAACATTCCTCAAACACCTCGCAACACTCAAAAATCCAGGTCAAAAACACCAATTTGCTGGTCAAATTCCAAGACATTTAATGAAGACAACCCTGGTTCTTCTCATCTATTCCTGAAATATAGGAATAGGGAAGCATCTAATTTACAATGTCCAAAGACCCAATTCAGATAAGGACCTCTTAGGAAACCAATTGCATACCATTTTAATCAATAAGATAATAAAACTCTACTTCATTTCTTTCCTCTTTCTTTCTTCATCTACATGTGAAACAGCCTGTTTTTCTTTCTTTACAATCTTTTTCTTTTGTTCAGGAAGCCTTGTTCAGGGAAGGCTTTCTTCCCTCATACTTTTGTGAGACAGTGTTCCCTGATTCTTTAGCTGCATATACCACTGCATGCTCATCAACAGCATATATGCCACAACCCCTCCATGCCATGAATCAGTTCCCTCATTCCTGGCACGTCTTTTCCTTCTATAACTCTGCTTGGTTCCCAGAGTCCTGAGTGTCTCCTGGTTTGTCTCCCTGTATGTCTTCTTCTCTTTCCGTTTTTCCCTTGCTTTTACTCATGTCCATGGTATTCCTCATGGGCCATATATGAGTGAATCCATATGATATTTCCCTTGGACTCCTTCCTATTTCATTGAGAATAACCCAGCCCTGTGTCAATCATAGCAAGGCGAGTATCCGGGCTTCAGTGGAGTACTCTGACTGCCCACCTGAAGGAAACTCTGCCTGTCACATTTGCAAAAACCCTCCAGATTGGGAGACACCTGCAATTACCCTGAGACCACCCAAAATTCGTTGGCTGCCTTGGAAAAAAGACACATTCATACACATGCCAGACACCTACCTCCAGGAAGACAGCCAGGTCAATGGCCCTGAGTCAGAGGATGGAACCTGACACACCCCTAGGCCCTCAACAGAACCCTAGCTTAGGTTTGCCAGTATATGTCTCCAGAGGAAATCTCTGGAATACCTACATATGGTCCTACACTTGATCCTGAGGCACAAAACAGACCACCTCCTGTCCCAGAAGGCAACTTGGCTCTTGGGAGCTGCCTCCAACCCTCAGGGGGGAGAATCCTGCATGGCGCCTGAGTCCCCGCCACATTCTCAGGTCTCCCTGGACACAATACAGCATTGTGACACATCAGAATGAGGGTCCCTGTCACCTCAGGCCACTGGGAAATTTGCCCCAGAGCCAATAGATCGAAACGGCCTTGTTCTTGGCCTGGAAGGGTAAGCGGAGCTGGGCTTTTGAGGCATCCATTCAGAGATCAGCTACTACGTCTTTCCATATGGGGTACACTGGTGCCATCAAAATGGATGCCCCCTGACCCGCAGAAGGAAAGCTTACTGTTCAGAGCAGCTGACAATCCCAGTCTGGGACGGCTCCAAGACCTCATGAGGCCACCCTCCATTCATCAGCCATCATGGAGATAAACACCAGAGTGAGCGAACATCTGACATGTGCCCTGACTCACTCACTGGAGATCTCAAGTCAGATGCTGCCCATTGGAAAAGCCATGTGCTCAGCACTGAACAGAACAGGCACGTGTGCGTTCAGAATTCCCTCTTCACACTCCTGTCCCGCCAGCGCTCCAGATTGTTCATTCGGGAGCCAGAAAGCAGTCTTCTTCCTGCCCTCCAGAAAGAAGAAGGGCCCTAAGTGTCTTCCCAGTATCCCCACGTGAGGATCAACCTGCATGGACCTCGGCGGCACCCCAATATCCCAGGCCGCCCTGTGCACTAATGCTCTGTCTGACACAACCTGAGCCCTGAGCTCCCATCAGTCCCCCAGAGAGCTGGCCCCATATCCTGCATGTGGGACATGCCAAGGCCAAGACTGTCATCTCTACCCAACCTGGTTATTTAGACATCTGTGCCCAGACCAAAGCTCAAATCCCAGCCTATTGCGGAACCTCAAGCATCAAAGAACACTCCTCCTTCCTCCTGATGGGAAAAGCTTGCTGTGGGGAAGGGGGTCTAATCTGCAGAGCGGAGCCTACTGCATGACCTATGAGACCTGCCTACCCAGGAGGGCGGTCCTGGCCACAAACAGGCATTGTGACTCTGAGTCTGAGCCTGCTTTCAAACCAGGCCCCTCTCTAGCTGGACCAGGAGCCCGCCAATTGGTCCTGACATGCCCATGTCCCAAATATAGACCCTCGGTTGGGTTCTGTAGGCGCCTGGACCCAGAAGCCGACTCTGGAATCCCTGCTATGATGGGACCCCTGAGACAGAAAACAGCACTCTTCCCTTTCCTCCAAAGGACACCAAACCCTTGGCAGCCGGGCAGATTCTATCAGAGGCAGAATCTCCCATGGAGAGTCTCCTTGAGTCTAGTGCTTGAGTCTACTGCTACATTCTGTGGCCAAATGAGACACACAACCCAGACAGAAAAGCCTGCGCTCACGCCTCCCCTTATCCTCATGTCCAACCTCGCGGCACGTACATCACGGTCCATAGACTGGGCCTGCTATCTTCTCGACCCTAACCCTATCTGAGTTTGTGTTTGCAGTCCCCAAAGCCATGGCCGACAGGCCATCCACGATGGGGCATCTGGAGCCACAGTGCCGGACTCTGCCTATCTATCCAAAGGAAACTCTGCCTGTCACATTTGCACAAACTCTACAGATTGGGAGACGCCTGCAAAGCCCCTGAGCACACCCCAAATTCGGTGGCCTCCTTGGAAAAGGGCGCATCTGGACACATGCCAGACACCTACCTCCAGGCAGACACCCAGGACAATGGTGCTACGTCAGAAGACGGAGCCTGACATAACTCTAGGACCTCAACAGAACCCTATCTTTGCCTTGCAGGAATCTGCCTCCAGAGGCAAACTCTGGAATACCTACATATGGTCCAACACTTGATCCATGAGCAACAAAACAGAACACCTCCTGTCCCTAGAAGGAAACCTGGCTCTTGGGAGCTGCTTCTAGCCCTCAGGGAAGGAGAATCCTGCATGGAGCCTGAGCCCCTGCCACAATGAAAGGTCTCACTGGAAACAGGCCAGCATTGTGACACATCAGAATGAGGCTCCCAGTCACTTCAGGCCCCAAGGCACTTTGCCCCAGAGTCACCAGATCAAAACTGCCTTGTTCCTGGGCTGGAATGCTAAGCTGACCTGATTTCCACACATCCATACGGTGACTTCTACTACAATGTCTTCTAGATGGTGGACCCTGCTGCCAACCAAACGGACTCCCCCTCTCCCGCAGAAGGAAAGCTTGCTGTTCAGAACAGCTCACAAGCCCCAGCATGGGAAGACCTCCATGGCCTCATGAGACCACCCCTACACTCGTCAGCCATCATGGACACAAATTCCAGTGTGAGTGACCATCTGACACGTGCCCTGACTCAGGTACTGGAGATCTCAAATCAGACACTGCACATTGGAAATCCATGTGCTCTGCACTGAATGGAACGGGCACTTGTATGTTCAGAATTCCGTCCTCACGCTCTTTGCCCTCCAGCCTTACAGACTGTTCATTTGGGAACCCCAATGAAGTCTTCTGCCCACCCTCCAGAAAGAAGAAGGTCCCTAGGTGTCTGCCCTGAATACCCACGAGAGGATCAACCTTCATTGACCTCGACACAGCCTGAACCCTGACCTCCCATCAGTCCCCCAGGTAGCGGACCCCATATCTTGCATGTGGGATGTGCCAAGGCCAGAGACTGTGATTTCTACCCAACCTGCATATTCAGGTGTCTGTGCCCAGACCATAGCTCAAATCCCGGCCTATGGGGGGAACCTAAAGCATCAAAGAGCACTCCTCCTTCCCCACGACAGGAAAAGCTTGCTGTGGGGATGCGGGTCTAACCTCAGAGTGGGAGCCAGCTGCATAGTCCATGAGCCCACGACCACCCAGGAGGGCTGTCCTGGCCACAAACAGGCATGTGACCCTCAGCTGTAACCTGCTTTCAAACAAGCCCCGTTGCTAGATGGAGCAGGAGCCCGCATATTGGGCCTGAAATGCCCCTAGGCCCAAATCCTCACCCTTGGTCGTGTTCTCCAGATGCCCAGACGCAGAAACCTACTCTGGAATCCCTGCTATGGCGGGACCCTTAGACAGATATCAGCATTTATCCCTTCCCTCCAAAAGACATCAAACCCTTGGGAGCCAGGCAGAATCTTCACAGAGGCAGAATCTCCCATGGCCCCACGAGGCTACCACTACATTCCATGGCCAACCGAGACACACAACCCACATTAAAAAGCCTGTGCTCCTGTCTCCCCGTGACCTTAATTTCAGATCACCGACACTACCCTCATGGCCCGCAGTCGGGCCTGCCATCACCTCTCCCCTAAACCTATCCCGAGTTTGTGTTTGCAGACTTTTCTCCCCAAATCCCTGGCCGAAATGCCCTCCATGATGGGGCCTCTGGAGCCACAGCTCAGGACTCTGCCTGCCCACCGGAAGGAAGCTCTGCTGGTCACATTTGCACAAACCCTCCAGATTTGGAGACACCTGCAATGAAACTGAGCCCACCCCAAATTTGTTGGATGCCTTGGAAAAAGGCGTATTCAGACACATGCCAGAAACCTACCTCCAGGCAGACACCCAGGTCAATGGCTCTGAGTCAGAAAATGGAACCTGACATACCCCTATGACATCAACAGAACCCTAGCTTAGCTTTGCAGGCATCTGTCTCCAGAGGCAAACTCTGAAATACCTACATATGGTCCAACACTTGACCCCTGAGCCACACAACAGAACACCTCCTGCCCCTAGAAGGCAACCTGTTTCTTGGGAGCTGCATCCAGCCTTCAGGGGAGGAGAAAATCCTGCATGGTGCCTGAGCCCCCGCCACATTCTAAGGTCTCCCTGGACACAAGCCAGCATTGTTACTCACCAAATGAGTGAGTAACAGAATGAGGCTCCCTGTCACACAATCACCTGGGTATGTTGCCCCACAGCCACCAGATCGAATTGGCCTTGTTCCTGTGCATGAATGGTAAGCGGACCTGGACTTGCCCGTCATCCATGTGGTGACTTCTGATATGACGTATTCCATAAAGGGGACCCTGGTGCCATCCAAAAGGACTCCACCTGTCGTGCAGAAGGAACGTTTGCTGTTCGGAGCAGCTCACAGGTCCCAGCCTGGGAGGACCTACATGGCCTCATGAGACCACTCCTCCATTCGACGGCCATCATGGAGACAAACTCCAGCGTGGGTGACCATCAGACATGTGCCCTCACTCAGGTGCTGGAGATCTTGAGTCAGAAGCTGCACTTTGGAAATGCCATGTGCTTATCACTGAATGGAACCGGCACTTGTGCGTTCAGAATTCCGTTCTCACCCTCTTGCCCACCAGTGTTCCAGATTTTTCATTCAAGAGCCACAACGAAATCTGCCTGCCCTCCGAATGAAGAAGGGCCCTAGGGGTCTGCCCAGAATCCCCACGTGAGGATCAACCTGCACGGAATTCGATGGCACCCCAATGTACTAGGCAGCCCTGGCCACTAATGCTCTGTCTTAAACAGCCTGAGCCTCGACCTCCCATCAGCACTGCAGGTAACGGGCACCGTATCCTGTACATGGGACGTGCCAAGGCCAGAGACTGTCACCTCTACCAAACCTGGGTATCAGCCGTCTGTGCCCAGACCATAGCTCAAATCCGGGGGAATCTCAAGCATCAAAGAGCCTTCCTCCTTCCCCACCATGGTAAAAGCTTGCTGTGGGGATGGGGGTCTAACCCTCAGAGTGGGAGCCAGCTGCATGGCCCCTCAGACCACACTCAAGGAGGGCTGCCCTGGCCACAAACAGGCATTGTAACCCTCAGCCTGAGCCCGATTTCAAACCAGCCCCTTCGCTAACTGGACCAGGAGCTCGCATATCAGGCCTGACATATACCTAGGCCCCAATCCTTACCCTCGGTAGTGTTCTCCCGTCGCCTGGACCCAGATGCTGACTCTGGAATCGCTGCTATGGTGGGACAAAGGCAGAAAACAGCACTTATCATTTCCCCCAGAAAGACACCAAACCCTTGGCAGCCAGGCAGAATCTTCACAGGGGCAGAATTTCCCACAGTCCCATGAAGCTACCGCTACATTCCGTGGCCAACGAGACACATAATACAGACAGAAAGGCCCGCGGTCCCGCCTCCATGCCTCCACGCCTCCCTCATTTCAGTCCCTGCCACACAGCCCTCACTGGCCGCAGATCGGGCCGTCCATCACCTCGCCCCTAAACCTATCCCAAGATTGTGTTTGCAGACTTTTATCACTGAAGCCCTGACCAGCAGGCCCTCCAGGATGGGGCTTCTGGAGCCATAGCACATGACTCTGCCTGCCCACCGGAAGGAAGCTCTGCCAGTCACATTTGCACAAACCATCCAGATTGGGAGACACCTGCAATGAAACTGAGCCCACCTCAAATTCATTGGCTGCCTTGAGAAAAAAGGCGCATTCGCACACATGCCAGAAACCTATCTCCAGGCAGACACCCAGGTCAATGGCCCTGAGTCAGAAGATGGAACCTGACATACCCTTAGGACCTCAACAGAAACCTAGCTTAGGTTTGCCGGCATTTGTCCTAAGAGTCAAACTCTGGAATACCTACATGTGGTCCAACACTTGAAACCTGAGCCACAAAACAGAACATCTCCTGTCCCCAAAAGGCAGCCTGGCTCTTGGGAGCTGCGTCCAACCCTCAGGGGAGGAGAAAATGCTGCATGGCGCACGAGCCCCAGCCACATTCTAAAGTCTCCCTGCACACAAGCAAGCATTGTTACCCATCAGAATGAGGCTCCCTGTCACCTCATCCCCCTGGGCAATTTGCCCCAGAGCCACCAGATCCAAACGGCCTTCTTCCTCTGCAGGAATGGTAAGCAGAGCCGGGCTTTCCAGGCATCCATGCGGTGACTACTGATACGACGCTTTCCATACATGGGACCCTGGTGCCATCCAAATGGACTCTCTCTGTCACGCAGAAGGGAAACTTGCTGTTCGGAACAGAGGGCCTGACATGCCCCTAGGCCAAATACTCACGTGGGTCGGGTTCTCCAGCCGCCCAGACCCAGAAGCTGACTCTGGAATCCTTGCTATGGCGGGACCCCTAAGATGGAAAACAGCACTCTTCATTCCCCCTGAAAGACAACAAGCCTTGGGAGTAGGGCAGAATCCTCAGAGAGGCAGAATCTCCCATGGCTTCATGAGGCTACTGCTACATTCCGTGGCCAACAGAGACAGACAACCCAGAGAGAAAATCCTGTGCTCCGGCCTCCCCGTCGCCTTCATTTCAGATCCCGTGGCACTGCCTTCACGGTCCGCATATCTGGCCTTCATCACCTTGCCCCTAAACCTAACCCGAGTTTTTATTTGCAGACATTTTTCCTGAAACCCTGGCTGACTGGCCCTCCAGGAAGGACCCACCGGAGCCACAGTGCAAGACTCTGCCTACAACCCAAATGAAACTCTGCCTGTCACATTTGCACAAACCCTCCAGATTGGGAGACACCTGCAATGCCCCTGAGCCCACCTAAAATTCAGTGGCCGCTTTGGAAAAATGGCACATCTGCACACATGCCAGACACCTACCTCCTGGCAGACACCCAGGTCAATGGTCCTGAGTCAGAAGACGGAACCTGACATACCTCTGAGACCACAACAGAACCCTAGCTGACATTTGCAGGCATCTGCCTCCAGAGGCAAACTCTTGAATAACTACATACGGTCAAAAACTTGATCCCTGAGCCACAAAACAGAACACCTCTTGTCCCCAGAAGGCAACCTGGCCCTTGGGAGCTGTGTGCAACCCTCAGGGGAGGAGAATCTTGCATGGCACCAGAGCCCCTGGCCACATTCTAAGGTCTCCCTCGACACAATCCAGCATTGTGACCCATCAGAATGAGACTCCCTGTCACCTCAGCCTCCTGATCATTTTGCCACAGAGCCACCAGATCCAAACAAACTTGTTCCTGGACTGGAAGATTAAGCGGAACTGGGGTTTCCAGGCATCCATGCGGTGACTTCTGCTACAATGTCTTTCCATACGGGGAACACGGGTGCCATCAAAACAGACTCACATGTCCCGCAGGAGGAAAGCTTGCTGTTCAGAGCAGTTCACAAGCACCAGCCTGGGAAAACCTACATGGCCTCATGAGGCCACCCCTAAACTCATCGGCCCTAATGGACACAAACTCCAGTGTGAGCGACCATCTTACACGTGCCATGACTCATGTGCTGGAGTTCAAACCAGATGCTGCATATTGGAAATGCCATGTACTCTGCAGTGAATGGAACCAGCACTTGTGCGTTCAGAATTCCGTCCTTACCCTCCTGCCCGGCCATCCCTCCAGATTGTTCATTTTGGAGCTACAAAGCAGTCTTCTGCCTGCCCTCCAGAAAGAAGGGACCCTAGGGGTCTGCCCAGCATCCATACGTGAGGGTTGATCTGCAAGGACCTCGCCGACACCATGATGTCCTTGGCCGCCCTGGGCACTAATGCTCTATCTGACACAGCCTTAGCCACGACCTCCCATCAGCCCACCAGGTAGTGGGCCGCATATCCTGCAGGTGGGACCTGCCATGTCCAGAGCCTGTCAAATCTACCCCACCTGGGTTTTCAGGCGACTGTGATCAGACCACAGCTCAAATCGCAGCCTATGGGGAAACTAAAACATAAAAGAGCACTCCTCGTTCCCCATGACAAGATAAGCTAGCTGTGGGGATGGGGGTCTAACCCTCAGAGTGGGAGCCAGCTGCATGGCCCACGAGACCACATCCACACAGGAGGGCCGCCCTAGACACAAACAGGCATTGTGACTCTCAGCCTGAGCCCGCTTTCAAAACCAGCCCTCTGGCTAGCTGGACCCGGAGTCCATATCAGGCCTGACATGCCCCTAGGCCCCATCCTTACCCTGGGTCACTTCTCCAGGCGCTGGACCCAGACGCCGACTCTGGAATCCCAGCTATGGTGGGAACCCTGAGACAAAAACAGCACTCTTCCCTTCCCCCTGAAAGACACCAAACCCTTGGGAGCCAGGCAGAATCCATACAGAGGCAGAATCTCCCATGGACCCATGAGGCTACCGCTACATTCTGTGGCCAACCGAGACACACAACCCAAAGAGAAAAGCCTGCCTTTCTGCCTCCCTGTTGCCCTCATTACAGATCCCACATTACTGCCCTCATTGTCTTCAGATCGGACCTGCCATCACCTCACACCTAAACATATCCTGAGTTTGTGTTTGCAGACTTTTGTCCCCAAAGCCCTGGCCAACAGGCCTTCCACGATGGGGCCTCTAGAGCCACAGCGCAGGACTCTGCCTGCCCACCCGAAGGAAGTTCTGCCCATCACATTTAAAGAAACCCTCCAGATTGGGAGGCACCTTCAATGCTCCTGAGCCCACCTAAAATTCATTGGCTGCCTTGGAAAAAAGACATATTTGGACACATGTCTGTCACCCACCTCCAGGGAGACACCCAGGACAATGGCCCTGAGTCAGTCAATGGAACCTGACATAACGCTACGACCTCAACAGAACCCTACCTACATACGGCCCAACACTTGATCCCTGAGCCACAAAACATAATACCTCCTGTCCCCAGAAGTCAACCTGGCTCTTGGAAGCTGGGTGCAACCCTCAGGGGAGGAGAATCCTGCATGGCGACTGTGTCGCTGCCACATTCTAAGATCTCCCTGGACACCAGCCAGCATTGTGACCCATCAGAATGAGTCTCCCTGTCTCCTCCTTTGCCCCAGAGCCACCATATCAAAATGGCCTTGTTCCAGAGCTGGAAAGGTAAGTGGATCTGGGCTTTCCATGCATCCATGCGGTGACTTCTGCTAAGACGTCTTTCCATATGGGAGACCCTGGTGCCATGCAAACTGACCCCCCCTGTCCCGCAGAAGGAAAGCTTGCTGTTCAGAGCAGTTCACAAGCCCCAACTTAGGAAGACCTCCATGGCCTCATGATGCCCCCTTTCCATGCATCGGCCATTTGGACACAAACTCCAGCATAAGCGACCATCTGACACTTGCCCTGACTCAGGTGCTGGAGATCTTGAGTCAGACGCTACACATTGGAAATTGTAGGTGCTTGGCACTGAACGGAACTGTCGCTTGTGTGTTCAGAATTCAGTCCTCACCCTCCTGGGCCACCAGCCCTCCGTATTGTTCATTCGGGAGTGCAAACGCAGACTTCTGCCTGCCCTCTAGTAAGACAAAGGGCCCTTGGTGTCAGCCCAGAATCCCCATGTGAGGATCACCCTGCACGGACCTCAATGGCACCCCAATATCCTAGGCCGCCCTGTGCACTAATGCTTTGTTTGACACAGTCGGAATCACCACCTCCCATCAGCCCCTCAGGTAGCAGTCCCCATATTATGCACTGGGCCCTGCCATGGCCAGAGACTGTCAACTCCACCCAACCTGGGTATTCAGACATCCTGCCCAGACAATAGCTCAAATCCTGGCCAATGGGGGAACCTCAAGCATAAAGAGCCCTCTTCCTTCCACACAATGGGAAAAGCTTGTTGTGGGGATGGAGGTCTAGCCCTCAGAGTGGGAGCCAGCTGCATGGCCCATGAGACCACGCCCACAGAGGAGGGCTGCCCTGGCCACAAACAGGCATTGTGACCCTCAGCCTGAGCCCACTTTCAAACCAGCCATGTCACTAGCTGGACCAGGAGCCCGCATACTGGGCATAACATGTCCCTAGGCCCAAATACTCACCCTCGGTTGGGTTCTCTAGGCACACGGTCCCAGACGCCGATGTAGGGGCCTGGTTAGCAAAAGGAAGTTACTTGCAAACCCGGGATATAGGGGCGGGCCAGGCCAGATAGACGAATTCAATCAGATGGGTGTGTATATAACTGTGGTAGGTTGAAATCCGATTGGCCACCTGTGTGTGGGCCCGACTCAACCACCACTATAAAAGATGGTCTGTGAGGCTGGAGGGGGAGTTTTTTTAACAAGGGCAGCAGTGGCAGTGGCGCCACTGCGAGCAGCACTGCCCAGAGCAGCAGCGGCAGCAGCACCACCACGAGCGGTGCTGCCCCGTGCACCAGAGCAGCAGCAGCAGTGGTGCCACCTTGAGTAGCAACGCCCCGTGCACCAGAGCAGCAGTGGCAGGGGTGCCACCTCGAGCAGCACCGCCCCATGCACCAGAGCAGCAGCAGCAGCGGCGCCACCTGGAGCAGCACCGCCCCGTGCACCAGAGCAGCAGTGGCAGCAGCGCAACGCAAGGAGCACCACCCAGAGCAGCAGCGGAAGTGGCGCCACTGCGAGTGATGCTGCCCTGAGCCGGAGCATCAGCAGCAGCAACAGCCGCAGCGCCGCCGCAAGCAGCCACGCCACCTCGGGCAGTGCTGCCATGAGGAGCATCCTCTCAGGAGCCAACGGTGCAGCCTCACCGGGAGTGATCCTGTGTTACAGTGAGGGTGAGGCAGGGAGCCTCCAGGAGGGACCCCAGCGACTGGGAGGCGGTGGTTCCCAGCAAGACTCGGGCACCTACCAGTCAGTTTGGTTTCTAATGCAGTTTGGTTTCTAATGCAGTTTGGTTACTAATGCAGTTTGGTTTCTGATGCAGTTTGGTTTCTGATGCATGGCACGAAATAAAGCTTTGCTTGATTTTCGCTTAGTGTCAGTCTTGTTCCTTTGATCACGGACCCTAACACTGACTCTGGAAACCTCCTATGGCGGGACCCCTAAGACAGAAAGCAGCTGTTAGGGTCCATGTTCAAAGGAACGAGACTGACACAAAGTGAAAATAAAGAAAAGCTTTATTTCATGTCAAACATCAGAAACCAAAAAGACCGGTCGGGCCCATCTCTTATGTAGAGGCAATGGTGACGAGAACGTTGCTCCCAATGACAAAGAGGCGAGGATGATGAGGACAACAATTCTGACGACACAGACTCTGCTCCCCATGAGGCCACTCTGACAAGTCACTCCCCGGAGGAGGCCACACACCAGACAAGGCCGTTCCCAAAAATGAAGAGGCCACTCCAGACAAGGCTGCTCCCACCTATGAAATGGCCACTCTGGAGGAGGCTGCTCGACGAGGAGGCCGCATGTCAATGAGGCCGCTCCCCAGAATAACGCCGCTCTGGTGAGGCCGCTCCAGGCAGGCCACACCAGTGAGGCCGCGGCTCAGGGTGGCAAGGCCGCTGGTGGTGGGGCCGCAGCTCATAGCGGCACTGCTCCCGACAACCCCAATGCTTTCACTCCTACAACTACCCTAACGGCTCCCAATGGCCACTCTAACGGCTATTGTGCTATTCTAACATCTATTGTAACTCCTCCTACTTCTCCAATGACTATTCTAACTCCTCCTATTTCTCTATGGGCTATTTGAAATCCTCCTACTTCTCTGACAGCTATTCTAACTCCTCCTACTTCTCTAACGGCTATTCTAACTCCTCCTACTTCTCCAACAGCTATTCTAACTCCTGCTAGTTGTCCCCCCTCCCAGACTAACCTTTAGAGAGGTGGTTGAGCCTGGCCCACACACAGGTGGCCAATGAGATTTCAACTCACCACAGTTAATATATGTGCACCCCACTGATTGGATATGGCAATCTAGCCTGGTCTGCCCTATGTCCGAAGTTTATAGTTCCTTTGGCTAATTAGGCCCCTACATTTCCCCCTTTTCTTTGGAAATTAGTCAAATCCTTGATTTTTCAGCCAGTTCTATATTCTTCTGTTGTAAGTCCGTTCATTAACATGTAAGACTAACATTTTTTCACTCCAATTTTCTTTGGTACAAATGACATTAGGGTGTTTATAATACAGGGGCCAAAAAGTAACCGTAATGCACAGTTGGCTGATGAGTTAGCCATTCAATGCTTTGTATAACCTTTTCCATTTTTTTCCTATTTCTGTCCATCTAAATCCCCACCTATACCTTAGATAAAGAGGTAACAATAGGAGCAACAATAAACTCACAGTTTTTTAGTCTTAGCTTTAGTCCATGGTCAGCGGGGACCATTGGCTGCAGCTTCCATATCTGCAAGGCTTCCTCATCCTTGGCTCGTTTGACATGACCCACGTGAATCCAGGCCCTGATGCCTTCTACTTTTACTGCCATGGGTGTGGTCAGGATAACACTAAATTGTCCCTTCCAGCGAGGCTCCAAGTTTTCCCCTTGATAGCGACATATCCAAACCAAGTCCCCAGGTTGGTAAGGATGTGTTTCCACCTCCATATCCATCCCAGTGTGGGCAGTCTGGATCCCTGAGTGGGCTTTTTAAAATACATACTGTAATGCCTGCAGTGACTGGAGTACAGATTGATCAGTCATTTATGCTAGGTCAACCTCTTGTAGTCAAGGACAGAGAGGGAGCATCTCCCAAATATTATTTCAAATGGGGTCACCTTCCTTAAATACAGTGTACATCGTGCCCTGAGGAGGACGAAAGGAAGGAGATCCACGCATCCACCGCCAGTATGCAGACTTTGTTTTGTAAAGGTCTCTTTAAAAGCCGGGTTCATTCTCTCTACTTTCCCAGAACTCTGGGGCCGGTAGGCACAATGTAGTTTCCAATTAGTGCCCACGGCCTTGGCCAATGCCTGTGAGACTGAACTCACAAATGCAGGGTCAATGTCTGACCTGATTGTGAGAGGCAGCACAAACCTAGGAATTATTTCTTCTAGTAGCTTTTTGGCTACCACTCGTGCTGTCTCATGTTTGGTGGAAAAAGCCTCTACCCAGCCTGAAAAGCTATCTACAAAAACTAACATGTACTTGTGCCCATATTTTCCAGGTTTCTTTTCTGTAAAATACATTTCCCAATAAATTACTGGTTCCTTACCTCTTTCTCTTTTCCCTCTTCCCATTTTAGTTCTTCCCACATGAACTGTCTGGCATTGAGCACATCCATCAACTACATCCTGAATCATATGCCCTAATTTAGAAACCTGGAACTGCTTGCCTATAAGCTCCTTGAGATTGCGTATCCCCAAATGAGTACCCTGATGTATCTGGTCTAGTAACTTTTTGCCTAGTCTTTGAGGAAGAATTATTTTTCCTGCTTCAGTATTAGTCCAGTCCCCTTCATAGTCCAATTTAACCCATTTCTGTAAATACTTTAAATCTTCTATTGAATAGTTTGGTTTTTCTGGTAGGGCTGGAGATGGGAGTGTAACTATTTCTTGTAGTGTTTCTCGAGCTGCTTGCTTTGTGGCTTGATCTGCTAATTGGTTTCCTTTTGAAATCAGATGAGTTCCGTTTTGGTGTCCTGGGCAATGCTTAATGGCCACCTTTTTTGAGTCCCAAATAGAATGGAGGAGAGACAATATTTCTCTTCTAATTGTAATTCCTTTTCCTTCTGCAGTTAATAGGCCCCCGTCTTTATAAATAGCCCATGTATATGGAGAGTAACAAAGGTGTACCTGCTGTCCCTATAGATGTTGGCGGTTTTATCTTTGGCCATCTGCAGTGTCTTAGTGAGTACAAGCAGTTCTGCTTTTGCGCCAAAGTTTCATGTGGCCTGGCTGCTGTCCAGAGTTTCTGCTCAGGAGAAAATACTGTAGCCCTTGCATACCTCTTTCCATTGACCATGTAGCTATTCCCATCGGTGAAGAGAGTCATCTTGGCATCCGGGAGGGGAATGTCTCTGAAATCTGACCTTGTTCCTGCAACTTGGGTTAGGACCTCCACGCAGTCGAGTGGATGGTCAGCCAGCTCCTTTGGCAGCAGCGTGGCTGGGTTTAGCACTGCCAGGGGCCGGAAGGTCGCTCTTGGTTCATTGAGGAGGAGGGCCTGATACCCTGTCACTCAGGTGTTTGTCATCCATCGGTCTGGTCTACTATGGAGAAGGCCCTCGATAGCGTGGGTGGTGGTCAAGATGAGATTTTGACCCAAATTCAATTTACTTGCATCTTTGACCAAAAGAGCTGTGGTAGCAGTTATGCAGAGGCAAGAGGGGAACCCAGCCACTACTAGATCTAGTTTCTTGCTAAGATAGGCTACTAGCTTTTGCCAAGGTTCCAGAGTCTGAGTCAAAACTTCTTTGGTCACCCCTGGATTTTCACCCAGATACAAGTGTAAGGGCTTGGTAATATCTGGGATGGCCAATGCTGGGGCACACAGTATAGCTGTTTGCAATTCCCAAAATGCTCATTCTGCCCCAGCTGTCCACTCTATCACAGTGAGTCCCCCACCCCCCTTTGGAGTTCATAGGGAGGTTGGGCAACCTCCACAAACCGCAGTATCCACAGCCTTCAGTAACCCACCCTTCAAGAAACTCCCTCATTTGTTGGGATGTGGTGGGGCGGGGGATCGGGTGATCACCTGTATCCTGGACTCAGAGAGTGAACACACTCCCTCGTGGAGATCAAATCCTAGATATGTGGCATGGCTCTGACAGAGCTGTGCTTTCTTTGCTGACACCCAATACCCTTTTTCCTGCAGAGTCTGTAAGAGAGCTCTCATCAACCACAAACATGACTCTTAGTCCTCAGTGGCTACTAGCAAGTCATTAACATATTCTAACAGAGTGACTCCTGGGTTGGAGGTTCTGTACTCTTGTAAATCCTTGTGTAGGGCCTCTTCAAAATGGGGGGGGGTGAATTCTTGAATCCTTGGAGAAGTCTTGTCCAGGTGATTTGGCCTGGAAACACTTTCTGTGGGTCGGAACACTCAAAAGCAAAAAGGGGTTGAGATTCCCTTGCTAAAGATATGCAGAAAAATGCATCCTTGAAATCTAAGATGGTATACACTGTTCTTTTGGGGCCTGAAGGGAGAGTAGGGTATACGGGTTAGGCACTGTCAGTTGGATATCTTCAACCTGTTTATTAACTTCCCGCAACTTCTGAACGGGTCAGTACTCCCCAGTCTCCGCCTTTTTGATGGACAGCAAAGGTGTGTTCCATGGAGATTTGCAAGGAACTATGATCCCATCTCCTCAAAGGTGGTTAATGTGTTTTCTTATCCTTTCTTTGCTTCCCAGTGAAGGGGGTGCTGCCGAATGTGAACAGCCATAGCCGTCAACTTTAATTGTACCACCACTAGAAATTGTCCCCTGACCAAGCCAGTGGGCTTCCCTTCTGCCCAGACCTCGGGAAACTCGACCTGTAGGATTTGCATGAGGCTCCCCGAATTTGTCTCCTCTGGTTTTGAGACTGGCTTGTAAGGAGTTATTCATCTATTGATGCTATAAGCACCTGTACAGTGTGATGTCTCAAGATTATAGTCATGTCTACTTCCAAGAACTGAATGCCAGCTTGTAACTTGTGAAGGAGATCTCTTCCCATCAAGTTATATGGGGCATTAAGGAGGAACAAAAATCATTTTTTAACTACTCCCGAAGAGAAGTTTAAAGTCCTTTCTGTTGTCCATTTTTGTCTCTCTGTGCCATTTGCTCCTTGTACCCAAACTTCCTCCTCTGATAGTTTTCCCATAGGTTAAAGTAATGATGAAATCTGGGCTCCCATGTCCACCAAAAAAATCAATTGATTTCCCCTCCACTTCAATTTTTATTCTGGTGGCCAGCATTGCCGTCTTCCCTTTGATGTACTCCCTGGCCAAGTGTCCTTGTTCATTACAGTAAGTGAACTGATCTGAATCTAAGTCTTCACACCTGCCTTCTCTGTGCTTAGGCTTTTACTTCCATTTACTATCCTCTACCTATCTCATGTAATGCCAAAGCCTTAACCAGCTTTTTGTCTGTTTTTCATCCTCCTGTGCATCCCTGTTTTTAAACACTTTTTCTGCTATTCCAAATAGCTCAATCAGATTCTTCCCTTCAAATCCTTCAATTTTCTGAAGTTTCCTCCTTATATCCAGGGCCTACTGACTAGCAGAAGCAAGATTCACTGCCCCCTGATTTTCGGGTGCCTCAGGGTCGATTGGACTATACATTTTATAGCCTTCAATAAACCTTTCTAGGAAAGATCCTGGAGACTCATTCTTACATTGAGTCACCATTCTAATTCTGGTTTAGTGTGAGTGCAACTTTTACTTCTGGAAATTCAGTTCCAGGATTTCAACATATCAAAGAAATGTATTTTTTCTGGAAGTCTCCCATATGTATATCCTTTAAGGCATAATTCATCTTACAAAAAAATTAAAACAATTTCCAATGACAAAAAACTCAGGATAGACATGGTTAAATATCAAATGATGACCCTTATCAAAACATTAAAACTTTAGAAAGTGTATAGAACCTCTGGAGTAGTTACAGCATTTACCCAAATGTAAACGAAGGCTTATCATTGATTTAGCAGTACTTCTGGTGTAACTTAGCATATCAGGGAAAAGACTTATGAGTCAAAGACATCTCATTTACAATTCTGGGTGGGCAAAGAAAACCATTTACATTTTCTTAGAAACATCTCAATCTCTAGTGAAGACTAAATATTAACCAATTGTGAACTCTTGCAATAGCAGTTAAGCACAAAACATTTTTACCAACATATTTCAAAAGCACAAACCTAGTTCTAGCAAACAGAGCCCTAGCACTTCACCCCATTTGTCATCCAAGCAAAACTTCAAAGCTTCATGTTACCAAAGACTCTGAAAGCTAATTTCACAATTACCCATTAAAACCCTGAGACAGACAATTAACCATCAGTTTAGTCATCTCTTTGCTAACAGATTTCATGTTCCACCTGGGCCCATTCCACTTCAGAGGCCATGCTTTGCCGCCAGCAAGGGGGAGGGGCTAGGCAGTCCACGTCGGGCCATAGAAGGCAAGGAAATCCCTGAAACTAAGAGAGTTTTGGCTGCTGATTGGCAATATTCCTTAAAGTCTCTGTCCCAACTTAGACAAACCCAGTTGGCTCCAGTTATAGCCCTTAACACAGGAAATGAGTGAGGAAGAAGCCCCCCATCTATTATGAGGAACAGAGAGACAAAAGTCAGAGTCCCCTTACTCTCTGCTTGCCCCATTCCTTCAAGCACAATAAAAAACAGAACAGACAACAAAAAAATAATTGCAGATAAAATCTTAAAAAAAAAAATTGCAGGCCCAGTGGTTCTGCCACCGGCGGTGATTGCCTAGGGAACTCAAAGCCCCTGACCACCCAGGGGAACTTGAACCCCTAATGACCACCTCGGGGTATCGAACCCCCTGACTGCCTATGAAGACTTGAACCCCCTGGTGACCACCCAGGGGAACTTGAACCCCTAATGACCACCTCGGGGTATCGAACCCCCTGACTGCCTATGAAGACTTGAACCCCCTGGTGACCACCCAGGGGAACTTGAACCCCTAATGACCACCTCGGGGTATCGAACCCCCTGACTGCCTATGAAGACTTGAACCCCCTGGTGACCACCTAGGGGGACTTGAACCCCCTGATCATCTAAGGGGACTTGACCACCCTGGTGACCGTCCAGGGGGACTCGAAACCCCTGACCATCTAGAGGGACTCAAACCCCCTCTCAATCTACCAGCAGAGAGATGGGGCATCCCCGCATCCACTCCAGCACTGTGGAGCATGGCTGCGTCCAGCTTCTCCCTGGTGGGCCATACCCTGGAGCGCTAACAAGACAGAGAGATAAGATACCAACACCTCTGGATGCATTTCCCATAAATTCTGATCTGGCTCAGTTCTCGTTGTTTGATCCCGGATGAGTTGCCAATGTTAGTGTCCGAGATCAAAGGAACAAGACTGACACAAAGTCAAAATCAAGCCAAGCTTTATTTCACGCCAAGCATCAGAAACCAAACAGATGCATCCGGGCCATCACTTACGTAGAGGCGACTATGACGAGGAAGTCGCTCCCGATGACAAAGAGGCAAGGATGATGAGGACGACAACTCTGAAGACACAGCCTCTGCCCCCAAAGAGGCCACTCCAACAAGGCCACTCCCCAGGGAAGGCCGCTCCCCAGACGTGGCCACAAGCTAGACGAGGCCGCTCCCGAAAATGAAGAGGACGCTCCAGACAAGGCCGCTCCTGATGATGAAGAGGACGCTTTGGACATGGCTGCTCTTGACTCTGAAGAGGCGCCTCTATAGGAGGCCGCTCGAAGACGAGGCCACATGAAAACCAGGCCGCTACCCGGAAGACACCGCTCTGGCTAGGTCGCCCCATCCAGGCCACTCCAGCGAGGCTGCGGCTCAGGGTGGCGAGGCCGCTGGTAGAGGGGCTGCGGCTCGGGGCGGCACTGCTCCCAACGACACCAATGCTACTACTCCTACAACTACCCTAACGGCTCCCAATGACCTCTCTTATGGCTATTCTGCTTTCTAATGGCTATTCTAACTCCTCCTACTTCTCTATCGACTACTCTAACTCTTCCTACATATCTAATGGCTATTCTAAATCCTAATACTTTTTAAAAAAGATTTTATGTATTTATTTAACAGCCAGAGATCACAGGTAGGCAGAGACGCAGCCAGAGAGAGAGGAGGGTATGCAGGCTCCCTGCTGAGCAGAGATCCTGATGTGGGGCTCGATCCCAGGACCCTGGGACCATGACCTGGGCCGAAGGCAGAGGATTTAAACCACTGAGTCACCCAGGTGCCCCCTAATACTTTTCTAAAGGCAATTATAATGCCTCCAACTTCTCTAACAGCTATTCTAACTCCTCTTACTTCTCTAATGGCTATTCTAACTCCGTCTACTTCTCTAATGGCTATTCTAACTTCTCCTACTTCTCTAATGGCCTTTCTAATTCCTCCTAGTTCTCTAACGGCTACTCTAACTACTCCTACTTCTCTAATAACTATTCTAATTCCTTCTACTTCTCCCCCCTCCAAGGCTCACAGACTAACCTTTATAGAGGTAATTGAGCCTGGCCTACACACAGGTGGCCAATGAGATTTTAACTCACCACAGTTAATATATGCACACCCCAATGATTGGATATGGCTATCTGGCCTGTCCAGCCCCTATATCTGGGGATTACAGTTCCTCTGGCAAATCAGGCCCCTACACAGCACTCATCCCTTAACTCCGAAAGACAACAAACCCTTGGGAGCTGGCCAGAATCTTCATTAATGCAGAATCTCCCATGGGCCCATTAGGTTACTGCTACATTCCGTGGCCAACAGAGACACGCAATTCAGACAGAAAAGCCTGTACTCCTGACAACCCATCGCCCTAATTTCAGATCCCGCGACACTGCCCTCACAGTCTGAAGATCTGGCCTGCAATCACTTTGCCCCTAACCCTATCCCAAGTTTGTGTTTGCACTTTTGTCCTCAAAGCCCTGCCGACAGGTCCTCAAGGATGGGGCCTCTGGAGACAAAGTTCAGGACTGCCTGACAACCCGAAGTAAACTCTGACTGACACATTTGCACAAACCCTCTAGATGGGGAGACACCTGCAATGCCCCTGAGCCAACCCCAAATTCATTGGCCGCTTTGGGAAAAATGCACATTTGGATACATGTTGGACACCGACTTCCAGGGAGATACCCAGGTCAATGGCCCTGTGTCAGAAGATGGAACCTGACATGCCCCTAGGACCTCAATGGAACCCTAGCTTAGGTTTGCAATCATCTGCCTCCAGAGGCAAACAATGGAATACTTACATATGGTCCAACATTTGATCCCTGATCCAAAAAACAGAGCACCTCTTGTCCCCAGAAATCAACCTGGCTCTTGGGAGCTGCGTCCAACCCTCAGGGGAGGAGAATCCTACATGGCGCCTGAGCCTCCGTCATGTTCTAAGGTCTCCCTAGACACAAGCCAGTAATGTGACCATCAGAATGAGGCTCCCTGTCACCACAGCCCCATGAGCACTTTGCCTCAGAACCTCCAGATCCAAATGGCCTTGTTCCTTGGCTGGAAGGGGAAGCTGAGCTGGGCTTTGCAGCATCCATGCAGTGACATCTGCTACAATGTCTTTCCAAATGGGGGACCATGGTGCCATCAAAATGGACTCCTGCTGTCCCACAGAAGGAAGGGTTGCTGTCCAGAGCTGCTCACAAACCTCAACCTGGGAAAACCTCCATGGCCTCATGAGGCCATCCCTCCATTCATCGGCCACCATGGACACAAACTCCAGCATGAACAACAATCTGACACGTGCCCTGACTCAGGTGCTGGAGATCTCGAGTCAGACACTGCACATTGGAAATGCCAGGGGCTCGGCACTGAACTGAACTGGCGTTTGTTCATTCAGAATTCCATCCTGACCATCCTGGCACCAAGCCCTCCTGATTGTTCCTTCGGGAGCCACAACCCAGTTTCTGCCTGCCCTCCACAAAGAAGAAGAGCCCGAGGGGTTCAGCCAGAATCCCCACGTGAGGATCAACATGCACAGACCTCGACAGCACCCCAATGTCCTAGACCGCCCTGTGCACTAATGCTCTGTCTGACACAGCCTGAGCCCCGACCTCCCATCAGCCCCCCAATAATCAGTTCCCATATCCTGCAGGTGGGACCTGACATGTCCAGATACACTCATCTCTACCCAACCTGGGTATTCAGGTGTCTGTGCCAAGACCATAGCTCAAATCCCGGCCTATGCGGAAAACTCAAGCATCAAAGAGCATTCCTCCTTCCCCAAAAAGGAAAAAGCTTGCTGTGGGGATGGTGGTCTAACCTTCAGAGTGGGCGCAGCTCCATGGCCCATGAGACCACGCCCACTCAGGACCGCAGCCCTGGACACAAACCGGCATTGTCACCCTCAGCCTGAGCTCACTCTCAAACCAGCTCCCTCTCTAGCTGGACCAGGATCGCGCATATCGGGCCTGACATGACCCTAGGCCCAGTCCTCAACCTCGGTCAGATTCATCAGGTGCCCGAACCAAGAAGCCGACTCTGGAATCCCTGCTATGGCGGGACCCCTGAGATGGAAAACAGCAATCTTCCCTTCCCCCCAAAAGACACCAAACCCTTGGGAGCCGGACAGAATCCTCACAGAGGCAGAATCTCCCATGCCCTCATTAGGCTTCCGCTACATTACGTGGCACACAACTCAGACAGAAAAGCCTGCTCTCCCTCGTCCCCACCACCCTCATTTCCGATCCCCGACACTGCCCTCATGGTCCGCAGATCAGGCCTGCCATCACCTCGCCCAGAAAGTTATCCCAAGTTTGTGTTTGCAGACTTTTGTTCCCGAAGCCCTGGATGACAGGCCCTCCAGGATGGGGTCTCTGGAGCCACAGTGCAGGACTCTGCCTGCCCCCCTGAAGGAAACTCTGCCTGTCACATTTGCACAAACCCTCCACATTGGGAGACAACTGAAATGTCCCTTAGCCCACTGCAAATTCATTCTCTGCCTTGGGGAAAAGGCGCATTGGGACACATTAGTGACACCTATGTCCAGGCAGACACCCAGGTCAATGGCAATGAGTCAGAAGATGCAATCTGACATACGCCTAGGACCTCAACGGATCCCAAGCTTAAGTTTGCAGGCATCAGCCTCCAGAGGGAAATTCTGGAATACATACATATGGTCCAACACATGATCCCTGAGCCACAAAACAGAACATCTCCTGAACTCGGAGGGCAACCTGGGTCTTGGGAGCTGTGTCCAACCCTCAGGGTAGGAGAATCCTACACGGCACTTGAGCCCCCGCCACATTCTAAGGTCTCCCTGGACACAAGCCAGCACTATGACACATCAGAATGAGGCTCTGTGTCACCTCAGCCCCCTGGCCACTTTGCCCCACAGCCACCAGATCCAAACAGCCTTGTTCCTGGGCTGGAAGGGTAAGCGGAGCTGGGCTTTCCAGGCATCCATGCGGAGATTTCTGCTATGACGTCTTTCAATCTGGGTGACCATTGTGCCATCAAAAGAGATTCCCCATTTCCCGCAGAAGGAAAGCGTGCTGTTGGGAGCAGCTCACAAGCCCCAGCCTGGAAAGACCTCCATGGCCTCATGAGGCCACCTCTCCATTCGTCTGCCATCATGAACACAAACTCCAGAGTGAGCAAAAACCCAATGTCCTAGGCCGCCCTGTGCACTAATGCTCTGTCTGACACAGCCTGTGCCACAACCTCCCATCAGCCCCCCAGGTAGCAGGTCCCATATCCCGTAGTGCGATTTGCCAAGGCCAGAGACTGTCATCTCTACCCAACCTGGGTATTCAGGCATCTGTGCCCTGACCATAGCTCAAATCCCGGCCTATGGGGGATCCTCAAGCATCAAAACGCATTCCTCCCCCACGACAGGAAAATTTTGCTGTGGGGATGGTGGTCTAACCCTCAGAGTGGGAGCCAGCTGCATTGAGCATGAGTCCATGCTCACTCAGGAGGCCGTCCCTTGCCACAAACAGGCATTGTGACCTTCAGCCTGAGCCCTCTTTCAGAACAGCCCCCTTGCTAGCTGAACCAGGTGCCCACATATCATGCCTCTAGGCCCAAATCCTCACCCAGAAGCTAACTATGGAATCCCTGCTATGGCAGGACCTGTGAGACAGAAAAGAGCACTCTTCACTTCCTCCCAAAAGAAACCAAACCCTTCGGAGCCGGGCAGAATCCTCAAAGTGGCAGAATCTCCCAAGACTCCATGAGGCTACTGCTACATTCCATGGCCAAACAAGACACACAACCCAGACAGAGAAGCCTGCATTCCCGCCTCCACTTTGAATTAATTTCAGATCCCGCCCCAATGCCCTCACTGTCTGAAGATCAGGCCTCCCATCACGTTGCCCAGAACCCTATCCTGAGTGTGTGTTTGCAGACTTCTGTCCCCAAAACCCTGGTCGACAGGCTGTCCAGGATGGTGTTAAGGTCCATGATCAAAGGAATGAGACTGACACAAAGCAAAAATCAAGCAAATCTTTATTTCCAGCCATGCATCAGAAATCATACTGACATGTAGGTGCCCGTGCCTTGCTGGGGACAACTGCTTCCTTGCCCTGAGGTCCCTCCTGGATGCTCCTTGCCTCACCCTCACTGTACCACAGGCCACTCCCTGGGACATGGCTGCTCCTGACAAGGCCATTCCTGAAGTGGCCACTCACGACGAGGCCACTGCCAACAAGGCCACTCCCCAAACAAGGCAGCTCCTCACAAGGATGCACCCCGGACTCATGACAGCGAGAACAGTGGCACCGCTGCCATCGAGGCAGCTCCAGATGAGACTGCTTGAGACGAGGCCACTTCCAACAAGGCCGCTCCCTGGATGAGGCCTCTTCGGACGGGTCCGCTACCGGGACAAGGCTGCTCCTGACGACACTGTTCTCCGACCATCTAGTGACAGCGCCGCTGCTCAGGGCAAGGAAGCTGGCAATGAGACCGCTTGCGATGCAGCAGCTCGCAATGAGGTCGCTCCAGATGGGGCCGCTCCCCAGGACGAGGACTCTGCAGATGAAGCTGCTCCCCGACCATCTAGTGAAGGCACCACTGCTGGGGTGGAGCCACAGCTCGGGGGGGGGGGTGTAGGCCACTGCAGATGAGTCCGCTCCCGGGGACGAGGCCACTTCTGATGAGGCCACTCACAGACAGTCTAGTGACAGCGCAGCTGGTCAGGGTGGCGAGGCTGCTCCAATTAAGGCTGCTCCCCAGGTTGAGGCTCTGAGCAATGCCGCTCCTTACAAAGCCACTCCCGGCGGCGCTGCTGCATGGGGTGGCGTGCCTCCCAGCAAGGCCTCTCCCAATGCTCCCCACGACGAAAAGGGTGCTGTCACTCTCCACAACCCCTACACTACCACTCCTACCACTACCCTAAAGTCTCCCAATGGCTTCCCTAATGGCTACTCTAATGGCTCCTCCTACCCTCTACTCTAACTCCTCCTGCTACCACCACTCCCCACAGTCTCACAGACCAGCCTTTATAGAGGTGATTGAGCCTGGCCCACTCACAGGTGGCCAATGGGATTGCAACTCACCTCAGTAAATATATGCATGCCCCACTGATTGGCCGTATCCATCTAGCTGGCCTGACCCGCCCCTACATTCCCCGTTTTTCTTTCAAAATTAGTCAAATCCTTGACTTTTCAAGAAGTTCTATGTTCTCCTGTTGTAAGGGGGTTATACTGAGCATGTAACACTGGGGCCAAAAAGTAACAGTAGTGCACAGTCGGCTGATGAGTTAGCCATTCAACACTTTGTAAAACCTTTTCCATTTTTTCCTAATTTCGTTCATCTAATTTCCCAACTATACTTTTCATAAACAGGTAACAATAGGAGCAACAATAAACTCACAGTTTTTTTAGTCTTAGCTTTAGTCCATGGTCTGCAGGGTCTGTCAACTGCAGGTTCCATCTCTGGGGGCGTCCTCATCCTCGGTTTGTTTGACGTGACCCGCATGAATCCAGGCCCTAATGCCTTCTACTTTTACTGCCATGGGGGTGGTCAAGATAACAGTAAATGGTCCCTTCCAGCAAGGCTCCAAGTTTCCCACTTGATAGCGACGTATCCAAACCAAGTCCCCGGGTTGGTAAGGATGTGGTTCCACCTCTGTCTCCGTCCCAGTGTGGGCCATCCGGATCCCAGACTGGGTTTTTTTTTTTAAGACAGACTGTAATGCCTGCAGTGACTGGAGTACAGATTGATCAGTCATTTCTGCAAGGGCAACTTCTTGTAGTGGAGGACGGGGGGGGGTGTTCCCAAACATTATTTCAATTGGAAATTAGTAAAATCCTTGACTTTTAAGCCAGTTCTATAATCTCCTGTTGTAAGGGGCTTATATTGAGCATAAAATACTGGGGTCAAAAAGTAACAGTAGTCCACAGTCGGCTGATGAGCTAGACATTCAACACTTTGTATAACCTTTACCATTTTTTTTCCTAATTCTGTTCATCTAATTTTCCACCTATACTTTACATAAATAGGTAACAATAGGAGCAACAATAAACTCACAGTATTTTTAGTCTTAGCTTTAGTCCATGGTCATGACTGGGTTTTTTTTTTTTTTTTTTTTTTTTTTTTTTTTTTTTTTTTTTTAAGACAGACTGTAATGCCTGCAGTGACTGGAGTACAGATTGGTCAGTCATCTCTGCTAGGGCAACCTCTTGTAGTCGAGGATGGGGGAGGGGGGTCTCCCAAACATTATTTCAAATGGGGTCACCTTCCTTAAATATGGTGTACACCATGCCCTGAGGAGGGAGAAAGGAAGGAGATCCACCCATCCACCTCCAGTCTCCAGAATTTGTTTTGTCAAAGCCTCTTTAAGAGTCTGGTTATTCTCTCTACTTGCCCAGAACTCTGGGGCCGGTTGGCACAATGTAGTTTCCAGTTAGTGCCCACGGCCTTGGCCAATGCCTGTGAGACTGAACTCACAAATGCAGGGCCATTTTCTGACCCGATTGCGAGAGGCAGCCCAAACCTAGGAATTATTTCTTCTAGTAGCTCTTTGGCTAACACTCGTGCCATCTCATGTTTGGCAGAAAAAGCCTCTACCCAGCCTGAAAAGGTATCTACAAAAACTAACATATACTTGTTCCCATATTTTCCAGGTTTCTTTTCTGTAAAATACATTTCCCAACAAAGTCCTGGTTCCTTACCTCTTTCCTTTTCCCTCTTCCCATTTTAGTTCTTCCCACATTAACTGCCTGGCATTGAGCATATCTATCAACTAAATCCTGAACCATACGCCCTAATTTAGAAACCCGGAACTGCTTGCCTATAAGCTCCTTGAGTTTGCGTATCCACAAATGAGTATCCTGATGTATTTGGTCTACTAACTTTTTGCCCAGTCTTCGAGGAAGAATTATTTTTCCTGCTTCAGTATTAGCCCAGTCCCCTTCATAGTCCAATTTAACCCATTTCTGTAAATACTTTAAATCTTCATCTGAATTGTTTGGTTTTAGTCGTGGGGCCAGAGCTGGGAGTGTAACCAGTTCTTGCACTGTTTCTTGGGCTGCTTGCTTTGCGGCTTGATCTGCTAATTGGTTTCCTTTTGAAATCAGATCAATCCCCTTTTTTGTGTCCTGGGCAATGCATAATGGCCACCTCTTTTGGGTCCCAAATAGCCTGGAGGAGAGCCAATATTTATCCTCTGATATTAATTCCTTTTCCTTCTGCTGTTAATAGGCCCCTTTCTTTAAAAATAGCCTCATGTATATAGAAAGTAACAAAGGCATACCTGCTGCCCGTATAGATGTTGGCGGTTTTACCTTTGGCCATCTGCAGTGCCTTAGTGAGTGCAATCAGTTCCCTTTTTGTGCTGAAGTTCTGTGTGGCAGGGCTGCTGTCCAGAGTTTCTGCTCAGGAGAAATCACCGCAGCCCTCGCTTACCTCTTTCCATTGAGAACGTAGTTATTCCCATCTGTGAACAGAACCATCTCGGCATCCAGGAGGGGAATGTCTCTGCGATCCGACCTTATTCCTGCCATTTGGACTAGGACCTCCCCGCAGTCGTGTGGATGGTCATCCAGCTCCTCTGGCAGCAGCGTGTCTGGATTTAGCACTGCCAGGGGCTGGAAGGTCACTCTCGGTTCATTGAGGAGGAGGGCCTGATACCCCGTCACTGAGGTGTTTGTCATCCATCGGCCTGGTGGAGTCCGGAGAAGGCCCTCATTAGCGTGTGACGTGGTTATGATGAAATTTTGACCCAAAGTCATTTTACTCACATCCTTGACAAGGAGGGCTGTGGCAGAAATTATGCGGAAGCAAGGAGGGAATCCAGCTGCTACTGGATCTAGTTTCTTGCTAAGATAGGCTACTGGCCTTTTCCAAGGCCCCAGGGTCTGAATTAAAACTCCTTTGGCTACCCCTGCTTTTTCATTCACATACAAGTGGAAGGGCTTGGTAACATCTGGATGGCCAATGCTGGGGTACGCTGTAAGGCTGTTTGTAATTCCCAAAATACTCCTTCGGCCTCAGCTGTCCACTCTATCATAGTGACCCCCCCTTTTGCCAGTTCGTAGAGAGGTCAGGAAATCTCTGCCAACCGCTGTATCCACAGCCTACAGTAGCCCACTGTCCCAAGAAACTCCCTCACTTGTCAGGAGGTGGTGGGGCGGGGGTATTGGATGATCACCTTTTTCCTGGACTAAGACAGTGAATGCACTCCCTCGTTTGATCAAAGCCTAGATAAGTGACATGGCTCTGAAAGACCTGTGCTTTCTTTGCTGACATCCTATACTCTTTTTCCTGCAGAGTTTGTAAAAGAGTTCTTGTACCCCGGAAGCATGACTTATAGTCCTCAGCGGCTATCAGCAAGTCATCAACATACTGTAACAGAGTGATGACTGGGTTGGAGGTCCTGTACTCACACAAATCCTCATGTAGGGCTTCATCAAAAATGGTGGGTGAATTCTTGAATCCCTGGGGAAGTCTTTTCCAGGTGAGTAGGCCTTGAAACCCTTTCTGTGGTTAGGACTACTCAAAAACAAAAAGGGGTTGAGATTCCCTTGCTAAAGATATTCAGAAAAATGCATCCTTGAGATCTTAGACGGTATACATAGTTATTCTGGGGCCCAGGAGGGAGTGTAGGGTATAGGGGTTAGGCACTGTCAGGTGGATATCTTCAACCTGGTTATTAACTTCCCGCAAGTCCTGACTTTTTTGTTCGGTACTCCCCCATCTCAGCCTTTTTGATGGTCAGCAAAAGTGTGTTCCACAGAGATTTGCAAGGAACTAGGATCCCATCTCCTTGGAGGGGGTTAATGTGTTTTCTGATCCCTTCCTTTGCTTCCCAGGGAAGGGTGTACTGCTGAACGCGAATAGCTGTAGCCATCGCCTTTAATTATTATGCCACTGTAGGCTGTTCCTTCGCCAAGCCAGGGGGCTTCCCTTCTGCCCAGACCTTGGGAAACTCGACTTGTAGGATATGGAGAAGGCCCCGCCTTTGTCTCCTCTGGTTTTGAGACTGGCTTGTAAAGGAGGTATTCATCTACTGCTGCCATAAGCACCTGTACAATGGGTTTTCTCAAGGCTACAGTCATGTATCCTTCCAAGAACTGAATGCCAGCTCTTAACTTATGGAGGAGATCTCTTCCCATCAAGTTATATGGGGCATTAGGGAGGACCAAAAATCGATGTTTCACTACTCCCGAGGCCAAACTTAAAGTCCTTTCTGTTGTCCATTTATGTCTCTCTGTGCCATTTGCTCCTTGTACTCAAACTTCCTCTCCAGATAGTTTTCCCATAGGTTTAAGTAATGATGAAAATTGGGCTTCTGTGTCCACCAAAAAATCAACTGATCTCCCCTCCACTTCAATTTTTACCCAAGGTTTGGGGACGGGCTCTGAACCATGGCCCCTTCAGCCTCTCTGGAGAGCATTGCTGTCTTCCTTTTGGGGCACTCCCTGGCCCAATGTCCTTTTCCCTTACAGTAAGTGCACTGATCTGAATCTAAGTCTTCCCGCCTGCCTTCTCTGTGTTTAGGTCTTTCCTTCCATTTACCATCCCCAACCTGTTTCCTTCCCGCATCATGTAATGCCAAAATCTTAACCAGTTTTTTTTTTTTTTTGGTCTCTTTTTCATCCTCTTGTGCATCCCTATTGTTAAATAGCCTTTCTGCTATTCCCACTAACTCAGTCAGATTCTTCCCTTCAAACCCTTCGATTTTCTGAAGTTTCCTCCTTATATCTGGGGATGACTGACTAACAAACGCAAGATTCATTGCCCTCTGATTTTCGGGTGCCTCAGGGTCTATTGGGCTATACATTTTATAGGCTTCAATTAGCCTTTCTAGGAAAGCTCCTGGAGACGCATCCTTACCTTGAGTCACCATACTAATTTTGGATAAATTTAAGGGTCTCCTTGCAGCTGCACGGAAGCCTCCCAGTAGAGACTGGTAAGCTCTCCTTACCTTCATCGCAATTTGGATCCCAGTCAGGGAGTTCCCTTGGGCAGTAGTCTTCCATTCAGAGGGGATCGAGGTCCCTGCCAAGTCTCTCACTTATCACCTTTTGGGTTTCACACATGATGCGATCTCTCTCTTCCACATTAAAAAGAGCCATAAGGAGCTGTTGAATATACACCCAGGTAGGTTGGTGGGTAAGAAAAACAGTCTCCAAGAAACTCATTAAATCCTGAGGGTACGCAGAAAATGATTTGTGTCGGGTCTTCAAGTTATAGATGCCAGAAGAGGAGAAAGAGATATAGCTTAGGTGGGGGTGCCCTCTCCCATCTGGTAGAATAACTTCACAGAGAGGCAGCATTGGCACTGACAGTACTGGTGAAGTAAAGGGAGGATGAGGGGGATAGAGGAAAGGGGAAGGATAAGGGCGGTCTCTATGCTTGGTGGTCCCATAGGTAGATCCCCACCGCGTATGTGATGGACTGGTAAAGCCATCTCGGACTGAGATCAGATTTAGGGGCAGATAAAGGGGGGTAAATTCCACATCTGATGGAGGTAGGACGATCTTCTTCCCTGGCTCCTCCTCATCTCTCTGTTCTGGTTTTGGTCCTCTGCCTTAGAGGGAGAGAGATGGTATCATTAGCAGGGGGAAGGTGGGACTTGAGCTATGACAGTGGCTCTTCTATCAGATATCGCCAGGCTACAATATGCAGTATTGGTATGGATGTAGATTGAAGACCTCACTCAGGGTAGAATAGATCTGAGCCAAGGCAAATATTCCTTCCGGCGGCCACCTGTGGAGAAAGTGGGCCACTCTAATTGACAGAGTGTTTTTAGTTTTCCTGGGTCAACCTTGTCACCTGACTGAGTGCCTTTACCTTGGAAATCCTTGAAATAATTGAGAACAAGACCTAGGGGTGTCACAGGTTCCTTACTCCCTGCTTGTCCCATTTCTCCAAATACAACAAATAACACAACAGACAATAAAAGAACCAGGCAAAGCAACTACAGGCCAAGCGATTCTTACCCAGAACCTGCCACTGGTGGGGGCTTTCTTTACCCCCCCAACCACCCAGGGGGACTAGAACCCACCGACCATTTAGGGGGACTTGAACCACTAGGACTTGCGGGCCTCTTCATCATTGGGAGCGTTGCGAGCGGCCTCATCCGGATTGGCCTTGTCCCGGTGAGCGGCCTCGGCAGTGCCTCGTCCCAGGGAGCGGCCCCATCCTGAGCGGCCCCGCCACCAAGAGCTGTGGCGCCATCGCAAGCGGCCCCGCTGCCCCAAGCAGCTGCATTGTCACAAGTCCAGGGAGGGGCCTTATCCAGAGCGGCCTCATCTGGGAAGCAGCTTCATTGGCAGCAGCCTCGTCCTGGGGAACAGCCTAGTCCAGAGCAGCATCGTCAGGAGAGGGCTCATCCTGGGGAGCACCATGTGGTACAGTGAGGTTGAGGCAGGGAGCCTTCAGGAGGGACCCCAGGGCAAGGAGGCAGTGGCCCCCAGGAAGGCTCGGGCACCTACCCATCAGTTTGATTTCTGATGCATGGCGGGAAATACAGCTTTGCTTGGTTTTCCCTTTGTGTCAGTCTCGTTCCTTTGATCACAGACCCTAACATAACCCAGACAGAAAGTCTGCACTCTCGCCTCCCTGTCGTCATAATTTCTGATACCAAGGCCCTGCCCTCATGGTCTGCAGATCGGGCCTGCCATCACCTCGCCCCTCACCCTAACCCAAGTTTTTGTTTGCAAACTTTTGTTCCCAAAGTCCTGGCAGAAAGGACCTCCAGGATAGGCCTCTGGAGCCACAGCGCCAGACTCTGCCTGCCCTCCCGAAGGAAACTATGCTCGTCAGAGTTGCAAAAACCCTCCAGATTGGGAGACACCTGCAAGGATCCTGAGCCCACCCAATTTTGTTGGCCACTCTGGACAGAAATGTGCAGTCTGACACATGCCAGACACCTACCTCCAGGCAGACACCCAGATCAATGGCCCTGAGTCAGAAGATGGAAACTGACATGCCCCAGGACATCAATGGAAACCTAGTTAGGTTTGCAGGCATCTGTCCCCTGAGGCAGGTTCTGGAATACTTACATATGGTCCAACACTTGGTCCCTGAGCCACAAAACAGAACACCTCCTGTCCCAGAAAACCACCTTGCTCTTGGGATTTGCGTCCAACCCTCAGGGTAGGAGAATCCTGCATGGCGCCTCAGCCCCCGCCACATTCTAAGGTCTCTCTGGAAACAAGCCAGCATGGTGACCCATCAGCATGAGGTTCCCTGTCAACTTAACCGCTGGTCACGTGCCCCAGAGCTACCATATCGAAAATGCTTCGTTCCTGGGCTGAAAGGATAAGCTGAGCTGGGCTTTCCAGACATCAATGCGGTGAGCTCTGCTATGATGTCTTTCCATATAGGGGAACCTGGAGCCATCAATATGGACTCCACCTGTCTTGCAGAAGGAAAGCTTGCTGTTCTGATCAGCTAAAAAGACCCAGCCTGGGAAAACCTCCATGGCCTCCTGATGCCACCCCTCCATTCATCGGGCATCATGGACACAAACTCCAGGGTGAGCGACCATCCGACACTTGCCCTGACTCAGGTGCTAGAGATCTCGGTCAGACTCTGCATATTGGAAGTGGCATGTGCTTGGCACTGAACTGAACCGGCGATCATGTGTTCAGAATTCAGTTCTCAGCCATCTGTCCCACAAGCCCTCCAGATTGGGAATTCTGGAGCCGCAATGCAGCCTTCTGCCTGCCCTCCAAAAAGAATAAGGGCCCCAGGAGTCTGCTCAGAATCCCTATGTAGGATGAAACTGCACGGCCCTAGACAGAACACCAAAAACCAGGCCCCACTGTGCACTAATGCTCTGTCTGACACAGCCTAAGGGCCGACTACCAGTCAACCCCCAGGTAGTGGGAGCCATCTCCTGCAGGTGGCACCGGCCATGTACCGAGGCTGTCATCTCTACCAAACCTGAGTGTTGATGCATCTGTGCCTTGACCGTAGCTCAAATCCCGGCCTATGGGGGATCCTTAAGCACAAAAGAGAACTCCTCCTTCCCCACTGTCAGAAAAGCTTGCTGTGAGGATCGGGGCCTAACCCTCAGAGTGGGAGCCAGCTGCATGGCCCATGGCCACACACAACCACGAGGTACGCCCTGGGCACAAACAGGCATTGTGACTGTCAGCCTGAGCCTGCTTTCAAACAAGCCCCCTTGCTAATTGAACCAGGAGCCCGCATGTCGGGCCTGCTGTGCCCATAAGCCCAAATCCTCACCCTCGGTCAGGTTCTCCAGGCACCCAGAACCTGAAGCCGACTCTGGAATCAGTGCTATGGTGGGACCCCTGAGAAGGAAAATGGCTCTCTTCAATTCATCCAGAAAGACACTAAAGCCTTGGGAGCCATACAAAATGCCCCCAGCGGCCTAATCGCCCATGGACCCATGAGGACATCCCTGCATTCCGTGTACAACCGAGACACACAACCCAGACAGAAAAGTCTGCACTCCCGCCTCCCTGTCACCCTCATTTCAGATCCCGCAGCACTGCCCCCACTGTCTGCAGATTGGGCCTGCAATCACTTTGCCCGTCACACTAACCCAAGTTTGTGTTTGCAGAATTTTGTCCCCAAAACCCTGGCCCACAGGCCCTCCAGGATGGGGCCTTTGAAGCCACAGCGCAGGACTCTTCCTTCCCTCTTGAAGAAAACTTGCTCGTCACAGTTGCACAAACCCTCCAGATTGGGAGACACCTACAAGGACCCTGAGCCCACCCAATTTCATTGGCTGCTCTAGACAGAAATGCACAGTGACAATGCCAGAGAGCTACCTCCAGGCAGACAACCAGGTCAATGTCCCTGAGTCAGAAGATGGAAACAGACATGCCCCTAGGATCTCAATGGAATCCTAGCTTAGGTTTGCAGGCAAATGTCCCCAGAGGAAAGTTCTGGAGTATCTATCTATGTTCCAATGTTAGGTCCCTGATGCAAAAAACAGAACACCTCCTGTCAGCAGAAGGCAACCTGACTCTAGTGAGCTGCGTCCAACCTTCAAGGGTGGAGAATCCTGCATGGCGCCAGAGTTCCGCCATATACTAAGGTCTCATGGGGAAAAGCTAGCATTGTGATCCATCAGCTTGAGGCTCCCTGTCAATACAGCCACCTGGGCAATACGCCCCAGATCCACCAGATCGAAACTGCCTTGTTCCAGGGCTGCCAGTATAAGCTGAGCTGGGCTTTCCAGACATCTATGCAGTGAGCTCTGCTACCAACTCTTTTCCATATGGGGGACTCTGGAGCCATCAAAATGGATTCCCCCTGTCCCGCAGAAGGAAATCTTGCTGTTCAGAGCAGTTCACAAGTCCCATCCTGGGAAAACCTGCATGGATTCGTGAGGCCTCCCCTCCATTTGTAGGCCATCATGGATTAAAAACTCCAGTGTGAGCGACCATGTGACACTCGCCCTGACTTGGGTGATAGAGATCTCGAGTCAGACCCTGAACATAGGAATTACCATGCGCTCGGCCCTGAACTGAACCGGAGCTTGTGTATTCAGCCTCCGTCCTCACCCTTCTGGATCACAAGCACACCAGATTGGGATTTCCGGAGCCAGAACTAAGCCCTCTGTCTGCCGTCGAGATAGAAGGAACCTATGTGTTTGCACAGAATCCCCACGTGAGGTCAACCTGCACAGCCCTCGATGGCACACTAATATGCTAGGACTCCCTGAGCACTAATGCTCTGTCTGACACCATTGAGCCCCAAATTCCTGTCAGCCCCTCAGATAGCATGCCCCATATCCTGCAGGTGGGACCGGATATGGCCAGAAGCTGTCATATCTACCCAACCTGGTATTAAGGCATCTTTGACCAGAACTTAGCTCAAATCCAGGCCAATGAGAAAACCTCACGCAAAAGAGCACAACACCATCCCCACGGCAGGAAAAGCTTGCTGTGGGGATGGGGATCAAATCCTCAGAGTGGGAGCAAGCTTCATGGCCCTTTAGACTAGGCCCACACAGGATTCCGCCCTTAGCGAAAACAGGCATTGTGATCCTCAGACTGACCCCGCATGAAAACAAGTCCCCTCATTAGCTGGATTAGGAGACCGCATATTGGGCCTGCCATGCCCCTAGGCCCAAATCCTCACCCTCAGTCGGCTTCTTCAGACCCCGGAATTAGAAGCAGACTCTGGAATCCCTGCTATGCTCTGATCTCTGAGATGGAAAAAAAATCACTCTTCCCTTCCCCACAAAAGACAACAAACCTTTGGGAGCTGGGCAGAATCCCAAGAGAGACAGAATCTCCCATGGCCACATGAGGTTATCACTCCATTACGTGTCCAACTGAGACACTCAACCCAGTTAGAAAAGCCTGCATTCCGTTTCTCCGTCACCCTAATTTCAGATCTCGAGGCACTGACCTCTTGGTCTGCAGATCGGGCCTGCCATCACCTTGCCCCTAAACCTAACCCGAGTTTGAGTTTGCAATCTTTTGTCTCCAAATCCCTGGCCGACATGCCTTTCAGGATGGGGCCTCTGGATCCACAGCACAAGACTCTGCCTTCCCTCCTGAAGGAAACTCTGCCGAAAAATTGAAAAAATCCTCCATATTGGGAGACACCTGCAAGGCCCCTGAGCCCACACCAAATTCTTTGGACCCTCCAGACGAAGATGCACAGTCTTACACATGCAAGATACCTACATCTAGGCAGACATCCAGGTCAATGGCCCTGAGTCAGAAGATGGAACCTGACATGACCCTAGGACTTCAACGGAACCCTAGCTTAGATTATAGGCATCTGTCAACAGAGGCAAGTTCTGAAATACATACATATGGTCAAGTGCTTGGTCCCTGAGTCACAAAATGGAACAACCCTTGTTGCCAGAAGGCAACGTGATTCTTGGGAGCTGGGTCCAATTCTCAGGGGAGAAGAATTCTGCATGATGAATGAAGTCCCACGACATTCTAAGGTCTCCCTGGACACAAGCCAGCTTTGTGACCCATCAGCATGAGGCTCCCTGTCAACTCAGCATCCTGGCATTTCACCCCAGAGCCTCCAGATTGAAACTGCCTTGTTCCCTGGCTGCAAGTGTAAGCTGTGCTCGGCTTTCCAGACATCCCTGTGGTGAGCTCTGCCAAAAAGTCTTTCAATTTGGGGGACACTGGAGCCATCAAAATGGACTCCCCCTGTCCCACAGAACGAAAGCTTGCTGTTCGGAGCTGTTCACAAGCCCCAGCATGGGAAAACCTTCATGGCCTCTTGAGGCCACCCCTCCATTCGTCGGCCATCATGGACACAAACACCAGCGTGAGTGACCATCTGACACTTGCCCTGACTCGGGTGCTGGAGATCTCGATTCAGATGTCATATTGGAACTGCCATGCGCTCGGCACTGAACTGAACTGGCCCTTGTACGTTCAGAGTTCCGTCATCAACCTCCTGGCCCGCAAGACCCCAGATTGGGAATTCTGGAGCCACAACACAGAATTGGACTTGCCTCCCAGAAATAAGAAGGGCCTTTGGGTCTACCCAGAATCCCCGCATGACGACCAACCTGCATGACTCTCAACGGCACCCAATATCCTTGGCCGTCCTGTGCACTAATAATGCTCTGTCTGGCATTGCCTGAGCCCCAACCTCCAGTCAGCCCCACAGGTAGCAGAACCCATATCCTGCAGGTAGGAGCGGCCATGGCCCAAGGTTGTCATCTCTACCCAACGTGGTTGTTAAGGCATCTGTGCCCAGACCTTATCTCAAATCCCAGCCTATGGGGGAACCTCAAGCACAAAAGAGCACTCCTTCTTCCTTAAGGCAGGAAAAGCTTGCTGGGGGGGTGTTAAACGCTCAGAGTGGGAGCCAGCTGCATGACCCATGAGAACAAGCCCACCCATGAGGGCCGCTCTGGTCAGAAAAAGGCATTGTGACCCTCATCCTGAGCCCACTTTCAAACAAGCCCCCTCGCTAGTTGCAACAGGAACAAGCCTAGCAGTCCTGACATGCCCCTCGGCCCAAATCGTTACCCTCGGTTGTGTTCTACAGGCGCCCGGACCCAGAAGCAGACTCTGCATTCCCTGTTATGGCTGTACCCCTGAGACGGAAAACAGCACTCATCCCCTACCCACGAATGACAGGAAAATTTGGGTGCCGGGTGGAATCACTACAGAGGCAGAATCTCCCATGGCCCCATGAGGCCACTCCTCCATTCTTTGGCCAACCGAGACACACAACTAAGACAGGAAAGCCTGGGCTACTGCCTCCCAGTAGCCCTAACTTCAGATCCCGAGTCACTGCCCACACGGTCTGCAGATCGGGCCTGCCATCACCTCGCTCCTCACCCTAACCCGAGGTTGTGTTTGCAGACTTTTCTCCCAAAATCCATGGCTGACAGGACCACCAGGATGGGCCTCTGGAGCCACAGTGCAGGACTCTGCCTGCCATCCCGATGGAAACACTGCCTGTCAGAGTTGCACAAACCCTCCGGATTGGGAGACACTTAAAAGGCCCCTGAGCCCATCCTATTTCCTTGGCTGCTCTGGATAGAAATGCACAGTCTGATACATGCCAGACACCTACTTCCAGGCAGACACCCAGTCAATGGCCCTGAGTCAGAAGATGGAAACTGATATGCATCTAGAACCTCAATGGAACCTTAGGTTATGTTTGCAGTCATCTGTCCCCAGAGGCAGGTTCAGGAATACCTGCCTGGTCCAACACTTGGTCTCTGAGCCACAAAACAGAAATCCTCCTGTCCTCAGAGGCAACCTGGCTCTTGGGAGCTGTGTCCAACCCTCAGGGGAAGAGAACCTGCAAGGCACTCTAGCCCCCGCCACATTCTAAAGTCTCCCTGGACACAAGCCAGCATTCTGAACCATTAGCATGAGTCTCCATGTCAACTCAGGGCCCTGGGCACTTGCCCAGAGCCACCAGATTGAAACAGCCTTGTTCCTGGGCTGAATGGAACTGGGCTTTCTAGACATCTATGTGGTGATCTCTGCTACCATGTCTTTCCATATGGGGGACCCTGGAGCCATCAAAATGGACACACCCTGTCCCGCAGAAGGAACAGGGGGAGCAACTCACAGGTCCCAGGCTGGGAAAACTTCCATGGCTTTATGAGACCACCCCTCCATCATCGGGCGTCATGGGAACAAACTCTAGTGTGAGCTACCATCCGACACTCACCCTGACTCAGGTGCTGGATATCTCGAGTCAGACGCTGCACATTGGAACTGCCATGTGCTAGGTACTGAACTGAATTCGAGCTTGAGAGTTCAGAATTCCGTCCTCACCCTCCGGGCCAGCAAGCCCTCCATATTGTGAATTCTGGAGCCACAGTACAGCCTTCTGCCTTCCCTCCCTAAAGAAGAAGGGCCATATGGGTCTGCCCAGAATCCCCATGTGAGGATCAACCTGCACGGCCCTAACCGGAACCCCAATATCCAGGCCGACTGTGCACTAATGCTCTGTCTGACACAGCCTGAGTCCTGACCTCCAGTCAGCATCCACATAGTGGTCTCCATCTCCTTCAGGTGGGACCGGCCATGGCCCGATGCTGTCATCTCTACCCAACCTGGGTTCTCAGGCATCTGTGCCCAGACTATTGCTCCAATCCTGGCCTATGGGGGAATCCTCAAGCACAAAAGAGCAATTTCTCCTTCCAAAAGACAGGAAAAGCTTGCTGTGTGGCTAGGGGTCTAACCCTCAGAGTGGAGCCAGCTGCATGGCCCATGAGACCACGCCCCCCCCCCAGGAGGGCAGCCATGGGCAAAAACAGGCATTGTGACCATCAGCCTGAGCCTGCTTTCAAATCAGCCCCTTCGCTAGCTGGACCAGGAGCCAGCCAATCAGGCCTGCCATGCCCAAAGACCCAAATCCTCACCCTCAGTCAGGTTCGCAAGGCGCCAGTATGCAGAAGCCGACTATGGATCCCTGCTATGGTGGGACCCCTGAGACAGAAAACAGCTCTCTTCCCTTGATCCAGAAAGACACCACAACCTTGGGAGACGTCTAAAATCCCCACAGAGTCAGAATCTCCCACGGAACCATGAGGCAACTCATTCCATCGCCAACCGAGACACACAACCCAGACAGAAAAGTCTGCGCTCCCGCCTCTCCATCACCCTAATTTCAGATCCGAATACACTGCCCTCAAGGTCTGCAGATCAGTCCTGACATCACCTCGCCCCTCACCCTAACCAGAGTTGTGTTTGCAGACTTTTGTCCCCAAAGCCCTGGCCGACAGGACCTCCATATGGGGCCTCTGGAACCACAGCCCAGGACTCTGCCAGCCCTCCCAAAGGAAACTCTGCCCGTCACAGTTGCACAAACCCTCCAGATTTGGAGACACCTGAAAGGCCCCTGAGCCCACCCAATTTCATTGGCTGCACTGGAAAGAAATATGCAATCTGACATATGCCAGACACCTACCTAAAGGCAGACATCCAGGTCAATAGCACTGAGTCAGAAGATGGAATCTGACCTCCCCCTAGGAATTCAATGCAACCCTAGTTGAGGTGTGCAGGCATCTCTCCCCAGAGGCATATTCTGGAATACCTACATATGGTCTAACACTTGGTCCCTGAACCACAAAACAGAACACCTACTCTCCCAAGAAGTTAACCAGGCTCTTGGGATCTTTGTCCAACCCTCAGGGGAGGAGAATCCTGCCTGGCACTTTAGCCTCTGCCACATACTACGGTCTCTCTGGACACGAGCCAGCATTGTGAACCATCAGCATGAGCCCCCCTGTCAACTCAGTTCCCTGTGCACTTGCCGAGAGCCACAAGATAGAAACTGCCTTGTTCCTGGGCTGAAAGGATAAGCTGAGCTGGGCTTTCCAGACATCTATGTGGTGATCTCTACTACCATGTCTTTCCATATGGGCGACACTGGAGATATCAAAACGGACTCCCCCTGTCATGCAGAAGGAAAGCTTGCTGTTCGGAGCAGCTCACAAGTTCCAGCCTGGGAAAACCCGCATAGCCTCATGAGGCCACCTCTCCATTCAATGAGCATCATGGACACAAACTCCATCGTGAGTGACCATCTTACACTCTCCCTGACACAGGTGCTGGAGATCTTGAATCAGACCCTGCACATTGGAACTCTCATCTGCTCGGCACTGAACTGAACCGGCGCTTATGCATTCAGAATTCTGTCCTCACCCTCCTGGACGGCAAGCCCTCGAGATTGGGAAGTCTGGAGCCACAACGCAGCCTTCTGCCTGCCCTCCAGATAGAAGAAGTGCCCTATGGATCTGCCCTGGATCCACATGTGAAGATCAACCTGCGCGGCCCCAGACAGAACTCCAATATCCAGCCCTCACTGTGCACTAATTCTGTGACACTGCCTGATCCCCAACTCCAGTCAGCCCCCCAGTAGTGGCCGCCATCTCCGGCAGGTGGGACGGACCACGGCCTGAGGTTGTCATCTCTACCCAACCTGGATTTCAGGCATCTGCGCCCCGACCATAGCTCCAATACCAGCATGTGTAGGATCCTCAAGCACAAAAGAGCACTTCTCCTTCCCTATGGCAGTAAAAGCTTGCTGTGGGGATGGGGTCAAACACTCAGAGTGGGAGCCAGCTGCATGGCCAAGGAGACCACGCCCAACTAGGAGGGCCGCCCTGAGCACATCAGGCATTTTGAACATAAGCCTGAACCTTCTTTCAAAGAAGCCCCATCGCTAGATGGAACAGAGCCCACATAACGGGCCACCATGCCCCTAGGACCAGATTCTCACCCTGGGTCGGGTTCTCCAGGTGCTCAGACCAAGAAGCCCACTGTGGAATCCCTGCAATGGTGGGACCCCTGAGATGGAAAACAGCTCTCTTCACTTCATCCATAAATTCACCAAAACCTTGGGAGCTGTGCAAAATCCCCACAGAGGCAGAATCTCCCTTAGACCCATGATGCCACCACTCCATTCAGTGGCCAATGGAGACACACAACACAGACAGAAGAGCCTGCACTCCTGCCTCCCTGTCACCCAAATTTCAGATCCTGAGGCATTGCCCTCACGGTCTCAAGATCAGGCCTGCAATCACCTCGCCCCTCAACCTAACCCAAGTATATGTTTTCAGAATTTTGTCACCATAGCTCTGGCGCACAGTCCCTCTAGGATGGCGCCACTCGAGCCACACCACAGGACTCTGCCTGCCCTCCCAAAGGAATCTCTGCACTTCACAGTTGCACAATCCCTCCAGATGAGGAGACAGCTCCAAGGCCCATGAGCCCACCCAATTTCAATGGCCGCTCTGGACAGAAATGCACAGTCTGACACATGGCAAACACCTACATCCAGGTAGACACCCATGTCAATGGCCCTGAATCAGAAGATGGAAAGTGACATGCCCCTAGGACAACAACAGAACCCTAGCTGAGGTTTGCAGGCACCTGTCCCCAGAGGCAGGTTCTGGAATACCGACATATGGTCCAAAACGTGATCCCTGGGCCACAAAACAGAACACCTCCTGTCCCCAGAAGTTACCTGGCTCTTGGGAGCTGTGTCCAACCCTCAGGGGAGGAGAATCCTTCATGGTACTTGAGCATCCACCACAATATAAGGTCTCCTGAACACAATCCACAATTATGACCCATCAGCATGAGGCTCCCTGTCAACTTAGCCCCCTGGACACTTGCACAGAGCCAGAAGATTGAAACTGCTTTGTTCCTGGGCTGAAAGGATAAGCTGAGCTGGGCGTTCCAGAATCTTTGCAGTGAGCTCTGCTACCATCTTTCCATATGGGGGACCCTGGAGCAATCAAAATGGACTCCCCTTATCCAGCAGAAGGAAAGCTTGCTGTTCAGAGCAGATCACAAGCCCCAGACTGAGAAAACCTCCATGACCTCATGAGGCCACCCCTCGATCATCGGGTGTCATGGACACAAACTCCAGTGTGAGCGACCATCCGACACTCACCCTGACTCACGTGCTGGATATCTCAAGTCAGATGCTACACATTGGAACTGCCATGTGCTTGGCACTGAACTGAACCGGAGCTTGTGATTTCAGACTTCCATTCTCAAGCTCCTGGCAGGAAGCCCTCGAGATGGGTAAGTCTGGAGCCCCAACGCAGCCTACTGCCTGCCCTCCAGATAGAAGGAGGGCCCTATGTGTCTGCCCAGGATCCCCATGTGAGGATCACCCTGCACGGCCCTAGACAGAACCACAATATCCAGGCCGCACTGTGCACCAATGCTCTGTCTGACAGAGCCTGAGCCCCGACCTCACATAAGCCCCCAGTTAGTGGGCTCCACGCCCTGCAGATGGGATGGGAACACGCCCGAGCAGTCATCTCTACCCAGCCTGGGTGTTCAGGCATCTGTGCCCAGATCATAGCTCAAATCACGGCCTATGGGGGGATCCTCAAGCACAAAAGAGCACTTCTCCTTCCCCACAGCTGGAAAAGCTTGCTGTGGGGATGGGGGTCAAACACTCAGAGTGGGAGCCAGCTCCATAGCCAGGAGACCACGACCACTGATGAGGGCAGCCCTGACCACAAACAGGCATTTTGACCATCAGCCTGAGCTGGCTTTCAAAAAGCCACCTCGCTAGCTGGACTAGGAGCCTGCATATCGGGCCTGACATGCCCCTAAGCCCAAATCCTCACCCTGAGTCGTGTTCTCCAGGTGCCCGGACCCAGAAGCCGAATCTGGAATCCCTGCTACGGCAGGCCCATGAGACAGAAAACAGCTCTCTTCCCTTCATCCAGAAATTCACCAAAACCTTGGGAGCCCTGCGAAGTCCCCACAGAGGCAGAATCTCCCATGGACAAATAAGGCCACCCCTCCATTCCATTACCAACCGAGACACACAACCCATACAGAAAAACCTGCGTGCCCGCCTCCCTATCACCCTAATTTCATATCCCGAGGCACTGCCCTCATGGTCTGCATATTGTGCCTTCTATCACCTCCCCCCTCACCCTAACCCAAGTTTGTGTCCAGACTTTTATCCCCAAAGCTCTGGCTGACAGGCCCTCCAGAATGGGGCATATAGAGATACAGCACAGGACTCTGCCTGACATCTCGAAGGATACTCTGGCCGTCATAGTTGCACAAACCTTCTAGACTGGGAGACACCAGCAAGACCCCTGAGACCACACCAAATTCGTTGGCCGCTCTGGACATAAATGTGCAGTCTGACACATGCCAGACACCTACTTCAGGGAGTCACCCATGTCAATGGCCCTGAGTCAGAAAATGGAAGCTGACATGACCCCAGGACCTCAACAGAAACCTAGCTTAGCATTGCAGGCATCTGCCTCCAGAGGCATGTTCTGGAATTCTACATATGTTCCAACGCTTGTACCTGAGCCACAAAACAGAACACCTCCTGTCCTCAGAAGGCAACCTGCCTCTTGGGAGCTGTGTCCAACCTCAGGGGAGAAGAATCCTGATTGGCACCTGAGCCCCCGACACATTCTAAAGTCTCCCTGGACAGAAGCCATCATTGTGACCCATCACAATGAGGCTCCCTGTCACCTCAGCCACTGGGCCCTTGCCCCAGAGCCACCAGATAGAAACTGCCTTGTTCCTGGGCTGAAAGGATAAGCTGAGCTGGGCTTTCCAGACATATATGTGGTGAGCTCTGCTACCATGTCTTTCCATGTGGGGAAAACCTGGAGCCATCAAAACGGACTCTCCCTGGCCTGCAGAAGGAAAGCTTGCAGTTGAGAGAAGCTCTGAAACCCCAGCCTGAAAAGACTTCCATGGCCTCATGAGGCCACCTCTCCATTCGCCAGCCATCATGGACACAAACTTCAGCATGAGCGACCATCTGACACTCGCCCTAACTCAGGTGTTGGAAATCTCGTGTCAGACGCTGCACATTGGAAATGCCACGTGCTCGGCACTGAAATGACCCGACGCTGCTGCGATGTGACACCAGTCCTCACCCTCCTGGTGTGCAAGACCTTCAGATTAGGAACCCTGGAACCACAACACAGCCTTCTGCCAGCACTCCAGAAAGAAGAAAGGCCCTAGGGGTCTGCCCAGAATCCCCACGTGAAGATCAACCTGCACGCAATTCGACAGCACCCCAATATCCTAGGACGCCCCGTCCCCTAATGCTCTGTTTGACACAGCCTAAGCACTGATCTCCATTCAGCCCTCCATGTAGAGGGCCCCATACCCTGCAGGTGGGACCTGCCACGGCCAGAGACTGTCAACTCTACATGACCTGCGTATTCAGGCGTCTGTGCCCAGACCACAGCTCAAATCACAGCCTATGGGGAACCTCAAATATAAAAGAGCACTCTTCCTTCCCCATGAGGGGAAAAGCTAACTGTGGGGATGGGGGTCTATCCCTCAGAATGGGAGCCAGCTGCATGGCCCATGAGACCACTCCCACCCAGTAGGGCCACCATGGCCACAAACAGGCATTGTGACTCTCAGCCAGAGCCCGCTTTCAAACACTGGCTACCTGGACCATGACACCACATATTGGGCATGACATGCCCTTAGGTCCCAGTCCTCATCCTCGGTCGGGTTCTCAAGACTCCCGCAGACAGAAGCTGACTCTGGAATCCCTGCTATGGTGGGAACCCTGAGACGACAAAGAGCACTATTCCCTTCTCCGGAAAAGACACCAAACCCTTGGGATCCGGGAAGAATCCTCACAGAGGCAGAATCTCCATGGGCCCATGAGGCTACCGCTACATTGTGTTGCCAACCGAGACACAAAACCCAGACAGAGAAGCCTGTGCTCCCGCCTCCCCGTCTCCCTAATTTAAGATCGTCCCACGCTGCCCTCATGGTCTGCATATCAGGCCTGACATCACCTCGCCCCAACCCTATCCCAAGTTTGTGTTTGCACACTTTTGTCCCCAAAGCCCTGGCCAACAGGCCCTCCAGGATGGGGCCTCTGGAACCACAGTGCAGGACTCTGCCTGCCTTCCCGAAGGATGCTCTGCCCGTCACATTTGCACAAAACCTCCAGATTGGGAGACACCTGGAATGTCCCTGAGCCCACCCAAAATTCATTGGCTGCCTTTCAAAAAATGCGCATTTGGACACAGGCCAGAAACCTCCATCCAGGCAGACACCCTCGTCAATGGCCCTGAGTCAGAAACTGGTACCTGACATACCCCTTGGACCTCAATGGAACCCTAGCTTAGGTGCAGGCATCTATCTCCAGAGGTAAACTCTGGAATACCTACATAAAGTCCAACACTTGATCCCTGAGCCACAAAAGAATACACCTCCTATACCCAGAAGGCAATCTGGCTCTCGGAGTTGCGTCAACCCTCAGGGGAGGAGAATCCTGCATGGCCCCTGAGCCCCCGCCACATTCTAAGGTCTCCCTGGATACAAGCCAGCTTTGTGACCCATCAGAATGAGGCTCCCTGTCAACTCAACACCATGGGCACTTTGCCCCGAGCCAACAGATCAAAACGGCCTTGTTCCTGGCCTGGAAGGGTTAGCGGCGTGGGCTTTCCAGGCATCCATGCAGTGACTTCTGCTACGAAGTCTTTCCATACGACATCGTATGTATTTGGTGCCAACCAAACGGACTCCCCCTGTCCCGCAGAAGGAAAGATTACTGTTCGGAGAAGCTCACAAGTCCCAGCCTGGGAAGACCTCCATGACCTCATGAGGCCACCCCTCCACTCGTTGGCCATCATGGACACAAACTCCAGCTTGAGTGACCATCTTACACGGGCCCTGACTCAGGTGCTGGAGATCACGAGACAGACGCCACACATTGCAAATTCCAGGTGTTCGGCAATGAACTGGACCAATGGTTGTGCGTTCAGAATTCCGTCCTCACCCTCCTGAGCATTAAACCCTCCAGATTGTTCATTCAGGAGCCCCAAGACAGTCTTCTGCCTGCCCTCCAGGAAAAAGAAGGGCCCTAATGGTCTGCCCAGAATACCCAAGTGTGGATCAACCTGCACGGACCTCAATGGCACCCGAATATCCTAGGCCGCCCTATGCACTAATGCTCTGTCTGACACAGCCTGAGACCCGATTTCCCATCAGCTCCCCTGTAGCGGGCCCCATATCCTGCAGGTGGGACCTGCCATGGCCAGAGACTCTCCACTCTACAGGACCTGGGTATTCAGTCATCTGTGCTCAGACCACAGTTCAAATCGCAGCAAATGGGGGAACCTCCAACATAAAAGAGCACTCCTCCCTCCCCACGACAGGAATAGCTTGCTGTGGGGATGGGGGTCTAACACTCAGAGTGGGAGCCAGCAGCATGGCTCAAGAGACCACGCTCACCCAGGAGGGCTGCCTTGTTCACAAACAGGCATTCTGACACTAAAACAGAGCCCTCTTTCTTTTTTTTTTCCATTTTATTTATTCAGCGTAACAGTATTCATACTTTTTGCACAACACCCACTGCTCCATGCAAAACGTGCCCTCCCCATTACCCAAGACCTGTTCCCCCAACCTCCCACCCTTGACACTTCAAAACCCTCAGGTTGCCCCAACCTCCCACCCCTGACCCTTCAAAACCCTCAGGTTGTTTTTCAGAGTCCATAGTCTCTTATGGTTCGCCTCCCCTCCCCAATGTCCATAGCCCGCTCCCCCTCTCCCAATCCCACCTCCCCCCAGCAACCCCCAGTTTGATTTGTGAGATTAAGAGTCATTTATGGTTTGTCTCCCTCCTAATCCCATCTTGTTTCATTTTTTCTTCTCCTATCCCCCGACCCCCCCATGTTGCTTCTCCATGTCCTCATATCAGGGAGATCATATGATAGTTGTCTTTCTCCGATTGACTTATTTCACTAAGCATGATACGCTCTAGTTCCATCCACGTCATCGCAAATGGCAAGATTTCATTTCTTTTGATGGCTGCATAGTATTCCATTGTGTATATATACCACATCTTCTTTATCCATTCATCTGTTGATGGACATCTAGGTTCTTTCCATAGTCTGGCTATTGTAGACATTGCTGCTATAAACATTCGGGTACACGTGCCCCTTCGGATCACTATGTTTGTATCTTTAGGGTAAATACCCAGTAGTGCAATTGCTGGGTCATAGGGTAGTTCTATTTTCAACATTTTGAGGAACCTCCATGTTGTTTTCCAGAGTGGTTGCACCAGCTTGCATTCCCACCAACAGTGGAGGAGGGTTCCCCTTTCTCCACATCCTCTCCAGCATCTGTCATTTCCTGACTTGTTCATTTTAGCCATTCTGACTGGTGTGAGGTGATATCTCATTGTGGTTTTGATTTGTATTTCCCTGATGGCGAGTGACGTGGAGCACTTTTTCATGTGTCTGTTGGCCATCTGGATGTCTTCTTTGCAGAAATGTCTGTTCATGTCCTCTGCCCATTTCTTGATTGGATTGTTTGTTCTTTGGGTGTTGAGTTTGCTAAGTTCCTTATAGATTTTGGATACTAGCCCTTTATCTGATATGTCGTTTGCAAATATCTTCTCCCATTCTGTCAGTTGTCTTTTGGTTTTGTGAACTGTTTCCTTTGCTGTGCAAAAGCTTTTGATCTTGATGAAATCCCAATAGTTCATTTTTGCCCTTGCTTCCCTTGCCTTTGCCGTTGTTCCTAGGAAGATGTTGCTGCGGCTGAGGTCGAAGAGGTTGCTGCCTGCATTCTCCTCAAGGATTTTGATGGATTCCTTTCTCACATTGAGGTCCTTCATCCATTTGGAGTCTATTTTAGTGTGTGGTGTAAGGAAGTGGTCCAATTTCATTTTTCTGCATGTGGCTGTCCAATTTTCCCAGCACCATTTATTGAAGAGGCTGTCTTTTTTCCATTGGACATTCTTTCCTGCTTTGTCGAAGATTAGTTGGCCATAGAGTTGAGGGTCGATTTCTGGGCTCTCTATTCTGTTCCACTGATCTATGTGTCTGTTTTTGTGCCAGTACCATGCTGTCTTGATGATGACAGCTTTGTAATAGAGCTTGAAGTCCGGAATTGTGATGCCTCCAACTTTGGCTTTGTTCTTCAATATTCCTTTGGCTATTCGAGGTCTTTTCTGGTTCCATATAAATTTGAGGATTATTTGTTCCATTTCTTTGAAAAAAATGGATGGTATTTTGATAGGGATTGCATTAAATGTGTAGATTGCTTTAGGTAGCATAGACATTTTCACAATATTTATTCTTCCAATCCAGGAGCATGGAACATTTTTCCATTTTTTTGTGTCTTCCTCAATTTCTTTCATGAGTACTTTATAATTTTCTGTGTATAGATTCTTAGTCAGAGCCCTCTTTCAAATCACCCGCTCAATAGCTGGACCAGGAGCCCACATATCAGGCCTGACAGGACGCTAGGCCCAAATCCTCACCCTCGGTTGACTTCTCCACGTGCCCCCAGACAGAAGCCAACTCTGGAAGCCCTGCTTTGGCAGAACCCCTGAGATGGAAAACAGCACTCTTCCCATCCCCCCGAAAGTCACCAAACCCTTGGGTTTGCTTGGGAGCCTGGCAGAATCCTCTCAGAGGAAGAAGCTACCATGGCCCCATGAGGCTACCGCTACATTCCGTGGCCAACCGAGACACACAACACAGACAGAATAGCCTGCACTCCCGCCGCCCCATCCCCCTCATTTCTGGACCTATGGCACAGCGCTCACGGTCCGCAGATCGGGTCTGCTGTCACCTCGTCCCTAACCGTATCCCAAGTTTCTTTTTACAGACATTTGTCCCCAAAGACGTGGCTGACAAGCCCTCCAGGATGGGGCCTCTGGAGCCACAGCGCAGGACTCTGCCTGCCAACCCAAAAAACTCTGCCCGTCTCATTTACACAAACCCTCCAGATTGGGAGACACCTGCAATGTCCCTGAGCCCACCCCAAATTCGTTGGCCACCTTGGAAAAAAATGCGCATTGAGACACATGTTGGACACCTCCCTCCACGCAGACACACAGGTCAATGGCCCTGAGTCAGATGATGGAACCTTACATAACCCTAGGACCTCAACAGAAACCTAGCTTAGGCTTGCAGGCATCTGCGTCCAGAGGCAATCTCCGGAATACCTACATATGGTCACCACTTCATCCCTGAGCCACAAAACAGAACACTTCCTGTCCCCAGAAGGCAAACTGGCTCCTGGGAGATGCGTCCAACCCTCAGGTGAGGAGAATCCTGCACAGCTCCTGAGCCACCGCCACATTCTAAGGTCTACCTGGACAAAAGCCAGCATTGTGACCCATCCGAATGAGGCTCCCTCTCACCTCGGCCATCTGGGCAATTTGCCCCAGCACCACCAGATCAAAACAGCCTTGTTCCTGGGCTGGAAGGCTAAGTGGAGCTGGGCTTTCCAAGCATCCATGCAGTGACTTCTGCTACAACGTCTTTCCATACGGGAAACCCTGGTGCCACCAAAATGGACTCCCCCGTCCCACAGAAGGAAAGCTTGCTGTTCGGAGCAGCTCACAAGCCCCAGCCTTAGAAGACTTCCATGGCCTCATGAGCCACCCCTCCCTTCCTCAACCACCATGGACACAAACTCAATCGTGAGCAGCCATCTGAAACGTGCCCTGACTCAGGTGCTGGAGATCTCGAGTCAGACGCTGCACATTGGAAATGCCATGTGCTCGACACTGTCGGAACAGGCACTTGTGCATTCAGAATTCCGTCCTCACCCTCTTGGCCCGACAACACTCCAGATTGTTCATTTGGGAATCACAATGCAGATTCTGCCTGCCCTCCAGAAAAAAGAAGTGCCCTAGGATTCTGCCCAGAATCCCCACGTGAGGATCAACCTGCAGGTACCTCGACGGCACCCCAATGTCCTAGGACACCCTGTGCACTAATGCTCTGTCTGACACAGCCTGAGCCCTGTCCTCCCATCATCCCCCCAGGTAGCAGGCCCTATATCCTGCAAGTGGGACGTGCCAAGGCCAGAGACTGTCATCTCTCTCCAACCTGGTTATTCAGGAGTCTGTGCCCAGACCATAGCTCAAATCACGGCCTATGGGGGAACCTCAAGCATCAAAGAGCACTCCTCCTTCCCCAGGATAGGAAAAGTTTGCTGTGGGTATTGGGCTCTAACTCTCAGAATGGGAGCCAGCTTCATGTACAATGAGACAATGCCCACACATGAGGGCTGCCCGGGCCTCAAAGAGACATTGTGACCCTCAGCCTCAGCCTACTTTCAAACCAGCCACCTCGCTGGCTGGTCCAGGAGACCGCATATCTGGCCTGTCATGCCCTTAGGCCCAAATCCTCACCCTCGGTCGGATTCTCCAGTCGCCTGGACCCAGACGCCAACTCTGGAACCTCTGCTATGGCAGGACCACTGAGACAGAAAACAGGACTCTTACCTTCCCCTGGAAAGACACAAAACCCTTGGGAGCTGGGCAGAATCCTCACAGAGGCAGAATCTCCCATGGCCCATGAGGCTAGCACTATATTCCGTGGCCAACCAAGACACACAACACAGACAGAAAGTCTGCGCTCCTGCCTCCCCATAAAACTCATTTCAGATCCCGAGGCACTCTACTGATGGTCCCCAGATTATGCCTGCCATCACCTCACCCATAAACCTATCCTGAGTTTCTGTTTGCAGACTATTTTCCCTGATGCCCTGGATGACAGGGGATGACAGGCCCTCCAGGATGTGGCCTCTGGAGCCACCACGAAGGACTCTGCTTCCCCACCTGAGGGAAAGTTTGCCCATCACATTTGCACAAACCCTCCAGATTGGGACCACCTGCAATGTCCCAGAGCCCACCCCAAATTCGTTGGCCGCCTTGAAAAAAAGGCGCATTTGGACACATGCCAGACACCTCCTTCCAGGGAGACACCCAGGTGAATGGCCCTGAGTCAGAAGATGGAACCTGATATATCCCTAGGGCCTCAACGGAACCCTAGCTGAAGTTTGCAGGCATCTGATTCCAGAGGCAAACTCTGGAATACCTACATATGGTCCAATACTTGATTCCTGAGCCACAAAACAGAACACCTCCTGTCCCCAGAATTCAACCTGGCTTTTGGGAATTGCGTCCAACCCTCAGGAGAAGAGAATCCTGCATGGCGCCTGAGCCCCAGCCACGTTCTAAGGTCTCTCTGGACACAAGCCAGCATTGTGACCCTTCAGAAATAAGCTCCCTTTCACCTCAGCCCCCTGGGCACTTTGCCCCAGTGCAACCAGATAGAAATGGTCTGGTTGGGTAAGTGTAACTGGGCATTCCAGGCATCCATACGGTGTCTTCTGCTATGACATCTTTGCATACGGGGGACACTGGGGCCATCCAAACGGACTCCCACTGTCCCACAGAAGAAAAGCTTGCCATTCCGAGCAGCTCACAAGCCCAAGCCTGGGATGACTTCCATGGCCACATGAGGCCACCCCTCCATTAGTCAGCCATCATGGACACAAACTCCAGCGAGAGGGAACATCTGAAACTTCCCTAACTCAGCTATTAGAGATCTTGAGTCAGACGCTGCATATTTTTAATGCCATATGTTCAGCACTAAACTGAAAAGGTGTTTGTTCTTTCAGAATTCCGTCTTCACGCTCGGGGCCCACAAACCCACTAGATTGTTCACTCTGGAGCCACAGCACCGTCTTCTGCCTGTCCTCCAGAAAGAAGAAGTGCCCTAGGGGTCTACCCAGAATCCCCATGTGAGGATCAACCTGCAAGGACCTCGACGGCACCCCAAAGTCCTAGGCTGCATGGGCAATAATGTTCTGTCTGACACATCCAGGGCCCTGACCTCCCATCAGCCCCCTATATCCTCTATGTGGGACATGCCAAGGGTAGAGACTGTCATCTCTACCCAACCTGGTAATTCAGGTGTCTGTGCCCAGGCCATAGCTCAAATCCCGGCCTATGGGGGAATTTCAAGCATCAAAGAGCACTCCTCCTTCCCCACGACTGTAAAGCTTGCTGTGGGATGGGGACTAACCCTCAGAGTTGGAGCCATCTCCATGGCCCATGAGACCACGCCCACCAAGGAGGGCTGCACTAGCCACAAACAGGCCTTGTGACCCTCAGCCTGAGTTTGCTTTCAATACAGCCCTCGCTAGCTGGACCAGGAGCCGGCATATCTGGCCTGACATGCCCCTAGACCCAAATCCTCACCCTCAGTCAGGCTCTCCAGGTGCCCGCACTCAGACGCCGACTCTGGAATCTCTGCTATAGTGGTACCCATGAGATGGAAAACAGCACTGTTCCCTTCCCCATGAAAGACACCAAACCCTTTGGAGCCTGGCAGAATCCTCACAGAGGCAGAATCCCCCATGGCCCCAGGAGGCACCCATTTCATTATGTGTCCAAGCGAGACACATGATCCAGAAAAAAAGCCTGTGACCCGCCTCCGCATTGCCCTCATTTCAGATCCAGTGGCACTGCCCTCACTGATCCAAGATTGGGCCTGCTATTACATCGCCCAAAACCCTATCCCAAATTTGTGTTTGCAGAATTTTGTCCCCGAAGCCCTGGCCGACAGGCCCTTCAGGATGGGGCCTCTGGAGGCATAGCACACGACTCTGAATGCACACCCGAAGGAAACTCTGCCCGTCACATTTGCACAAACACTCCAGATTGGGAGACACCTACAATGCTTCTGAGCCCACTGCAAGATTTTTGGCCTCCTTAAATTAAATGAAGAGGCCCTTATGAAAAGATTTGTTAGCAGGCTGGATGCAAAGTTCAGGAAGCTGGCAGAACCAGAGGATCCAATGAGGTACCTGGAATTCAAGTACTGGGGAAAAAAGAAGCAAAGCAAAGGAGAGAAGGAAGAATGATGGAACATGACAATGGACTTAGGGAAATCCGTGACTGCAATGAATGTCTATGGGTGCTTCTTGTAGGAGACCTAGAAGACAGAGAAAATAGAGAGCCCAAAATTTCTTTGAGAAATCAGAGCTGCAAACATCCCTCATCTGAAGGCAGAAACAGAGATCCAGATTCCGAGGCACAGAGGACTCCCAGCACCATCCACAGAAACAGAGCAACAAAAGACATAGTGTCATTCACCCTTCCAAAGCTAGCAATGGAGGAATTCTCTTTGCCCAAATATGCTTGGGAGAAGAGTGTTTCTAAAGCCAAGTGCCTTACTTCGAGGTGACCAGCTATGCCAGCTGTAGCAACACGTTGTATAGAGCAAGCCACAGCAGCCCAAGCCAAAACCCTATCCCCTGCATTTCTAAACAATAACAGAGCAGGAGTTCTTGTCTAGAACAATAAGGTGTAAAGAAGACAAAGATTGTGTCCAGGGGTGTCTCTGTCAGTTCAGAAGTGGCCTTCAGCTCTGCTCCTTATCCCAGGCTCATTGAAATGTCTCCCACCTCAGGTTCCCCACTCAGAGGCAAGTCTGATTCTCCCTCTCCAGCTCCCTCACTGATTATGTTCTCGCTGTCTCTCTCAGGCCCAAACATTCAACACATCTTTGAAAAACAACAACAACAACAAGAAACAGTAGATAATGATTGACTGGGGCCAGAGAATGCTTTATTTAATTTGGACCTATGCCCCTATGGAACGCAGCCAGGTCCAGAGCACCTCCCACCATCCTACAATGCCAGACCTTGGCTCTGAGCTCCCTTGTTTTTTTCTCCTCTTCTTCGTCTTCCTGCATCTCCCCACCAGCATGGAGCATCCGCTCTCTGTCCTGCTGCAATGGCCCCTTGTTCTCCCATTGTTCCTCCTTACCTGCCTCCTTTAGAACATGCCCATCATCCACAAGAGGCACTGTTTGTTTACCCCATGAAAACCATAGTGGAATGAAAATGGGAGGCTTAAGGCAGCCTTGTGCTGCAACATCTCCATTTAGTTCCACAGAAGGAAGTTGCACCACCCTGGGGGAATGCTCAGGGATCTTAGGCTGTTGGATCCTCTTCAAGGTGTCCTTTTTTAGATACATGTTGTCTTCCTGAAACTGGTATGGGAGCCTTTCTGATGGCTTCACATGGGCAATGCTTCTCCTTCACCAGGCTCCGTGCTTCCTCTTGATGGCTGCAAATCGATGAGTCTGTCCTGGGCCTAAGGTTCTATGGTGTAGGGTCTGCCTTTGGTGCTTGGTCAGCTTGGACGATGTGGAGGCCTTCTTGGTATGGTTACTGGAGATGCTAGAGGAACTCGCGTCCTCGCTGTTGAAGACTACAGGCATGTCTTTGGCATGGTTGTGGGTGTTCACTGGGACGTTCATCGGGTGGCCCTTTACCTGGTCACAAGGGTCCTGATTGGGTCGGAGCACCATGCACATGTGTGGAGCGTGGAGTTCCTAGCCTGAGGCTTGGTTGTAGTCCTGACCATTTCTTGACCTTTCAGGGGTAAGATGGAATTGCGGATCCTTGCCCTTCTCAGTGGTGCCGAGGGCTGGTGACGACAGTCCCGGCCAAAGACTATAAATTCGGTCATGGAGAAGGTGACACCGACTCGCTTCGCAAACTGTCTTGCTGAAATACCCAGGCAGCTCCAACGGTTTGGGAGGGCTTTGGCACTTCCTGGCTGACCCATGACTATGAAAGACATGAGGAGTGATTAGACGTGGTTTGGGGAGGAGTGGTTGCTAGGAGCTCAAAACTTTGTGACGTCACAGAAGCTGACTTCACTGAAGCAGCAATCCCTCTCACATGAGCTATGAGTCCTATGGCTTTAGGTAGGAAACTCTGGGAAGGACAAAAAAAGATCCCTGATTGCCTGCTCATGAAATCAGGTGGTCTTTTCGGTTTCTTTCCCACTTCACCTTTCTATCCAAAGAGAAAAGAGCCTGACATTTGGTGTGCCATCCTTTTGGCCAACATTTCTCCAGAGAGAGCCAGGTGTTTGTATTTCCATGGCAATATCTAGAGATCTCAATCAACAGGGAGGCCTCTTGGGTATCATGAGATCTCTGGGAGGTTTGACAACCGGGTACAGACATCCTGGAAATGGGCTCAGGCTGAGGGTCACAATGCCTCTTTGTGGCCAGGGCAGACCAACTGGGTGGGCGTGGTCTCATGGAACATGCAGCTGGCTCCCACTCTGAGGGTTAGACCCCAGTCCCCACTGTAGGGGCCTGATTAGGCAGAGGAACTGTAAACCCGGGATATAGGGGCGGGCCAGGCCAGATAGCCGTATTCAGTCAGAGGGGGGTGCATATATTAACTGTGGTAGGTTGAAATCCGATTGGCCACCTGTGTGTGGGTGGGGCTCAGCCACCTCTATAAAAGATGGTCTGTGAGGCTGGATAGGCGAGGTTTTTTTTTTTTTTTGTTGTTGTTGTTTTTTTTAGCAAGAGCCCTGCACCACCTCAAGCTGTAACATGAGTGGCGCCGCCCCGTGCACCACTGCGAGCAGCAGCAGCAGCAGCGCCACAGCCAGCAGCATCGCCCCGTGTACCGCCCACAGCAGCAGCGGCAGCGGCGCCACCGCGATGCCGCAGTGACACCACCCTGAGCCAGAGTATCAGCAGCAGCAATAGCAGCAGCGCCGCTGCAAGCAGCCAGGCCGCCTCGGGCAGTGCCACCATCAGGAGCAGCCTCTCAGGAGCCAACGGTGCAGCCACGCCGGGAGTGGGTCTGTGGTACAGTGAGGGTGAGGCAGGGAGCCTCCAGGGGGGACCCCAGCGACTGGGAGGCGGTGGTCCCCAGCAAGACTTGGGCACCTATCAGTCAGTTTGATTTCTAATGCAGTTTGGGTTCTAATGCAGTTTGGTTTCTGATGCAGTTTGGTTTCTGATGCATGGCGCGAAATAAAACTTTGCTTGATTTTCACTTTGTGTCAGTCTCTTTCCTTTGATCATGGACCCTAACACCCACAACAAACTTTTCCCCTTGTGGGGAAGGAGTAGTGCTCTTTTATGCTTGAGTTTCCCTCATAGGCCGAATTTGAGCTCTAGTCTGGCACTGACGCCTGGGTACCCAGGTTAGGTAGAGATGACAGTCTCTGGCTATGGCAATTCCCACCTGCAGAATATGGGGCATACTACCAGGGGGCTAATGGGAGGTCGGGGCTCAGGCTGTGTCAGACAGAGCATTAGTGCACAGGGCAGACTAAGATATTGGCATGCTGTCGAGGTCCGTGCAGGTTGATCCTCACATGGGGATTCTGGGCAGACACCTAGGGAACTTCCTCTTTCTGGAGGGCCGGCAGAAGACTGCATTGTGGCTCCAGAATGAACAATCTGGAGGGCCAGTGGGCCAGGAGGGTGAGGACGGAATTCTGACACACAAGTGCCAGTTTCATTCAGTGCCGAGCACACGGCTTTTCCAATGTGCAGCATCTGAATCGTGTTCTACAGCACCTGAGTCAGGGCACATGTCAGAATGGGTCTCACGCTGGATTTTGGGTCCATGATGGCCAATGAGTGGAGGGGTGGCCTCAGGAGGCCATGGAGGTCTTCCCAGGCTGGGCGTTGTGAGCAGCTGTGAACAGCAAGATATCCTTCTGCGTGAAAGGGGGCATCCATTTTGATGGCACCAGTGTCCCCCAAATGGAATGATGATGTTGCAGATGTCACCACATGGATGCCTGTGAAGCCTAGCTCCTCTTACATTACCCTCCCAGGAACAAGGCCATTTTGGTCTGGTGGCTTGGGGCAAAGTGCCCAGGGGGCTGAGGTGACAGGGAGCCTCATTCTGATGGGTCACAATGCTGACTTGTGTCCAGGGAGACCTTAGAATGTGGCGGGGTCGCAGACGACTAGCAGAATTCTCCTCGCCTAAGGTTTGGACGCAGCTCCCAAGAGTGAGGTTGCCTTCTGGGATCAGGAGGTGTTCTGTTTTTGGCTCAGGGATCAAGTGTTGGACCATATGTATGTATTCCAGAGTTTGACACTGGAGGCAGATACCTGCAAAGCTCAGCTAGGTTTCCTTTGTGTTCCTAGGTGTCAGTCAGGTTCCACTTCTGATTCATGGCCATTGACCTGGGTGTCTCCCTGCAGGTAGGTGTCTGGCATGTTTCCAGAAACGCCTTTTTCCAAGGCAGACAACGAATTTGTGGTGGGTTCAGGGGCATTGCAGGTGTCTCCCAATCTGGAGGGTTTGTGCAAGTGTGACAGGCAGAGCTTCCTTTGGGTGGGGAGCCAGAGTCCAGTGCTCGGGCTCCAGAGGCCCCATCCTGAAGGGCCTGTCATCCAGGGCTTCGGGGACAAAAGTCTGCAAACACAAACTCTGGATAGGGTTCTGGGTGAGATGATGGCAGGCCCAATCTGTGGACCGTGTGGGCAGTGCCTGGGATCAGAAATGAGTTGGACGGGGAGGCGGGAGCGCAGTCCTTTCTGTCTGGGTTTTGTGTCTCAGTTGGCCACAGAATGTAGTGGTAGTCTCATGGAGCCATAGAAGAATTTGCTTCTGTGAGGATTCTGCATGGCTCCCAAGGTTTTGGTGTCTTTCATGGGAAGGCAAGAGTGCTGTTTTCCATCTCAGAGGTCCCACCATAGCAGAGATTCTGAGTCGGTTTCTGGGTTCGGGCGCCTGGAGAACCGACCGAGGGTGAGGATTTGGGCCTAGGGTCATGGCAGGCCCTTTATACGGGCTCCTGGTCCAGCTAGCGAGGGGGCTGGTTTGAAAGCAGGCTCAGCCTGAGAGTCACAATGCCTGTTTGAGTTCAGGGCAGTCCTTCTGTGTGGGCGTGTTCTCCTGGGCAATACAGCTGGCTCCCACTCGGAGGTTAGACCCCCATGCCCACAGCAAGCTTTTCCTGTCGTGGGGAAAGAGGAGTGCTCTTTGATGCTTGAGGTTTCCCCATAGGCTGGGATTTGAGCTATGGTCTGGGCACAGATGCCTGTATACCCAGGTTGGGTAGAGATGACAGTCTGTGGCCTTGGCACGTCCCACTTGCAGGATATGGGGCCCACTACATGGGGGGCTGATGGGAGTCAGGGCTCAGGCTCTTTCAGACAGTGATTAGTGCACAGGGAGGCCTAGGACATTGGGGTGCCATCGAGGTCCATGCAGGTTGATCCTTACGTGGGGATTCTAGGCAGACCCCTAGTGCCCTTCTTCCTTCTGGAGGGCAGACAGAAGATAGTGTTTTGGCTCTGGAATAAACAATCTGGAGGGCTGTCGGGCCAGGAGGGTGAGGACGGAATTCTGAACGCACAAGTGCCGGTTCCTTTCAATACTGAGCACATGGCATTTCCAATGTGCAGCTACTGACTCAAGATCTCCAGCACCTGAGGCAGGGCACATGTCAGATGGACCCTCATGCTTGAGTTTGTGTCCATGATGGCTGAGAATGCAGAGGCGGCCTCATGAGGCCATGGAGTTCCTCCCAGGTGTGGACTTGTGCACTTCTCAGAACAGCAAGCTTTAGTTCTGGGGACAAGGGTAGTCCGTTTGCATGGCACCAGTGTCTCCCATATGGAAGGACGAAGTAGCAGAAGTCACCACCTGGATGCCTGGAAAGCCCAGCTCCGCTTACATTTCCAGTCCAGGAACAAGGCTGTTTTGATCTGGTAGCTCTGGGGTAAAGTGCCCAGGGGCCTGAGGTGACAGGGAACCTCATTCTGATGAATCACAAGGCTGGCTTGTGTTTCCAGGGAGACCTTAGAATGTGGCGGGGGCTCAGGCACCATGCAGGATCCTCCTCCCTTGAGGGTTGGACGCAATTCCCAAGAGCCATGTTGCCTTCTGGGATAGGATGTGCTCTGTTTTTTGGATCAGGAATCAAGTGATGGACCTAATGTAGGTATTCCAGAGTTTGCCTCTGGAGACAGATGCCTGCACATAAGTTAGGGCTCTGTTGAGGTCCTAGGGGTATGTCAGGTTCATTCTTCCGACTCAGGGCCATTGACCTGGGTGTCTGCCTGCAGGTAGGTTTCTGGTCTTTTTCCGAATGCGCATTTTTTCCAAGGCGGCCAATGAATTTGGGGTTGACTCAGGGGCATTGCTGGTGTCTCCCAATATGGGGGGTTGAGCAAATGTGATAGGCAGAGCTTCCTTCAGGTGGTCAGGCAGAGTCCTACACTGTGGTTCCTGAGGCCCCATCCTGGAGGGCCTGTTGGCCAAGGCTTTGGGGATATAAATCTGTAAACACAAACTCGGGATAGGGTTAGGGGTTAGGTAATGGCTGGCCTGATCTGCAGACCATGACGGCAGTACCACGCCATCTTAAATTAGAGCGATGGGAGGCAGAAGCTCAGGCTTCTCTGTCTGGGTTGTGTGTCTCGGTAGGCCACAGAATGTAATGTTAGCCTCATGAAAACATGGGAGATTCTGCCTCTGTGAGGATTCTGCCTGTCTCCGAAGGGTTTGGTGTCTTTCGGGGGGAAGGGAAGAGTGTTTTTTTTCCGTCACACGTGTCCCGCCATAGCAGGGATTCCAGTGTCAGCTTCTGGGTCCAGGCTTCTGCAGAACCTGACCAAGGGTGAGGACTGGGGCCTGGGGCATTTTGCACGCGATAGGTGGGCTCCTGATCCACCTAGCCAGGGGGTGCTTTGAAAGCGGTCTCAGGCTGAGAGTCACAATGCCTGTTTGTGTCCAGGGAAGCCCTCCAGTGTGGTCATGGACTCATGGGACTTGCAGCTGGTTCCCAATCTGAGGGTTAGAGCCCCATTCCCACAGCAAGCTTTTCCCGTCATGGGGAAGGAGGACTGTTCTTTGATGCTTGAGTTTCCCCCATAGGCCGGGATTTTCACTATGGTCTGGGCACAGATGCCTGAATACCCAAGTTGGGTAGAGATGACAGTCTCTGTCCATGGCCGCTCCCACCTGCAGGAGATGGACTCTGCTACCTGTGGGGCTGACTAGAGGTTGGGGCTCAGGCAGTGGCAGACAGAGTATTAGTGCACAGGACGGCCAAGGATATTAGGGTGCTGTCGAGGGCCATGCAGTTTGATCCTCATGTGGGGATTCTTGGCAGACCCAAAGGGCCCTTCTTCTGGGAGGCAGGTTGAAGTCTGCGTTGTGGATCCAGAATTCCCAATCTGGAGGGCTTGCGGGCCAGGAGGTTGACTGACGGAAATCTGAGCGCACAAGGGTCAGTTCAGTTCAGTGCCGAGTGCATTGCAGTCCCAATATGCAGCCTCTGAATCGAGATCTCAAGCACCCAAGTCAGGGCAAGTGTCAGATGGTCGCTCACGCTGGTGTTTGTGTCCATGATGACCGACGAATGGAGGGGTGGCTTCAAGAGACCATGGAGGTTTTCCAAGGCTGGGGCTTGTGAACACTGCGAACAGCAAGCTTTCCTTCTGCAGGACAGTGGGAGCCCACTTTGATGGCTCCAATGTCCCCCAAATGGAAAGACTTGTTGGCAGAGCTCACCGCATGGATATATGGAAAGCTGAGCTCAGCTTATACTTACAGCCCAGGAAGAAGGCAGTTTTGATCTACAGGCTCTGGGGTGAAGTGCACAGGATGTTGAGTTGACAGGGAGCCTCATGCTGATGGGTCACAAAGCTGGCTTTTGTCCAGGGAGACCTTAGAATGAGGAGGGGCTTCAGGTGGCATGCAGGATTCTCCTCCGCTGAGGTTTGGACCCAGCTCCCAAGAACCAGGCTGCCTTCTGGGGACAGGAGGTGTTCTATTTTGTGGCTCAGAGACCAAGTGCTGTACCATATGTATGTATTCCAGAACTTGCCTCTGCGGACAGATGCCTGCAAACTTAAGCTAGGGTTCCATTGATGTCCTAGGGTCATGTCAGGTTCCATTATGACTCATTGCCATTGACCTGGGTGTCTGCCTACATGTAGGCGTCTGGCATGTGTCAGACGGTGCATTTTCATCTAGAGTGTCCAATGAAATTGTTGTGGGCTCAGGGGCCTTGCAGGTGTCTCCCAATTTGGGAGTTTGTGCAACTGTGTCAGGCAGAGATTCCTTCGGGCCGGCAGGCAGAGTCCTGCACAGTGACTCCAAAGGCCCCATCCTAGAGGGCCTGTCAGCCAGGGTTTTGGGACCAAAACACTGGGAACACAAACGCGAGTTAGGTTTAGGGGCGAGGTGATGGCAGGCCCGATCTGCAGACCATGAGGTCAGTGCCTCCAGATCTGAAATTAGGGTGACGGAGAGGTGGGAACGCAAGCTTTTCTTTCTGGGTTGTGTGTTTCCCTTGGACATGGAATGGAGGGGTGGCCTCATGGGGCCATGGGAGATTCTGCCTCTTTTGGGATTCTTCCCAGCTCCCAAAGTTTTGGTGTCTTTCGGGGGGAAGGGAAGAGTGATGTTTTCCATCTAAGTGATCTGGCCATAACAGGGATACCAGAGTCAGCTTCTGAGTCCGGATGCCTGGAGCCCCCGACTGAAGGTGAGGATTTGGGCAATGGGCATCCAAGCCCGATATGCAGTCTCCTAATCCAGCTAGTGAGGGGGCTTGTTTTCATGTGGGGACAGTCTTAGGGTCAATATTCCTGTTTTTGCCCAGGGCGGCCATCCTCTGTGGGCCTGATCTAAAGGGCCATGCAGTTGGCTCCCACTCTGAGGGTTTGACCCCATCCCCACAGCAAGCTTTTCCTGCCATGGGGATGGTGTAGTGCTCTTTTGTGCTTGAGGTTTCCTCCTTGGCCGGGATTTGAGCTAAGGTCTGGGCACTGATGCCTGAGTACCCAGGTTGGGTAGATATGAAAGCCTCGGGCAATATCCGGTCCCAACTGCAGGATATGAAGCACGCTACCTGGGGGCTGATAGGAATTCTCGGATCAGGCTGTGTCAGACAGAGTATTAGTGCTCAGGGAGGCCTAGCATATTAGTGTGCCGTCGAGGGCCGTGAAGGTTGACCTCATGTGGGAATTCTGTGCAAACCCATAGGTCCCTTCTATCTCGATGGATGGCAGAAGGTTGCATTGTGGCTCCAGAATTCCCAATCTGGAGTGCTTACGGGCCAGAAGGGAGAGGCCGGAAGCCAGAATACACAAGCGCCGGTTCAGTTAGGTGCCAAGCGCATGGCAGTTCCAGTGTTCAGCATCTGACAGGAGATCAGCAGCAGCTGAGTCTGGGCGAGTGTAAGATGGTAGCTCACTCTGGAGTTTTTGTCCATCATGACTGAAGAATGGATGGGTGGCCCCAGGAGGTCATGGAGGTTTTCCCAGGCTGGAGCTTGTGAGCTGCTCTGAACAGCAACCTTTCCTTCTCCGGGATAGGAGGAGTCTCTTCTGATGGCTCCTGGTTCCCCCCTATGGAAAGACTTGGTAGCAGAGCTCACCACATAGATGCCTGGAAAGCCCAGCTCAGCTCATCCCCTCAGCCTAGAAACAAGTCAGTTTCAATCTGGTGGCTCTGGGGCGATGAATCCTGGGGGCTGGGTTGACAGGGAGCATCATGCTGATGGGTCACAATGCTGGCTTGTGTCCAGTGAGACCTTAGAACGTGTCGGAGGCTCAGGTGCCATGCAGGATTCTCCCCACCTGAGGGTTGGACCCAGCTCCCGAGAGCCAGGTTGCCTTTCCAGCCCAGGAACAAGGCCGTCTGTATCTGGTGGCTCTGGGGCAAAGTGACCAGGGCCTGAGGTGACAGGGAGCCTCATTCTGATGGGTCACAGTGCTGGCTTGTGTACAGGGAGTCCTTAGATGTGGGGGTTGCTCAGGCGGGATGCAGGATTCTCCACCCCTGAGTTTTGGACGCAGCTCGCAAGAGCCAGGTTGCCTTCTGGGTACAGGTGGTTCTGTTTTGTGGCTCAGGGATCAAGTTTGGACCATATGTAGGTATTCCAGAGTTTGCCTCTGGACATAGTTGCCTACAAACCTAAGCTAGGGTTCCATTGAGGTCCTAGGGGTATGTCAGGTTCCATCTTCTGACTCAGAGCCATTGACCTGGGTGTCTGCCTAGAGGTAGGTGTTTGGACTGTGTCCGAATGCACCTTTTTTCCAAGTCGTCCAACGAATTTGCTATGGGCTCAGGGGCTCTGCAGGTGTCTCTCAATCTGGAGGGTTTGTGCAAATGTGACGGGCAGAGATTCCTTCGGGTGGGCTAGCCGAGTCCTGCATAGTGGCTCCAGAGTCCCCATCCTGGAGGGCCCGTCAGCCATGGGTTTGGGGAAAAATTTATGCAAACATAATTTCGGGATTGGCAGGCCCAATCCGCCGTACTTGAGGGTAGTGTCGCGGGATCTGAAATGTGGAGCATGGGGAGGGGGGAGCGCAGGCTGTTCTATCTGGGTTGTGTGTCTCAGCTGGCCACGGAATGTAGCTGTAGCCTTATGGGACCATGGGAGATTCTCCCTCTCTGAGGATTCTTTCTGCCCAGCTCACAAGGATTTGGTGTCTTTTAGGGGGAAGGGAAGAGTGCTGTTTTGCATCTCAGGCGTCCCGACACAGCAGGGATTCCAGAGTTGGATTCTGCTCTGTGCGCCTGGAGAACTCCACCTAGGGTGAGGATTTGCGCCTAGGGGCATATCCGGCCCAATATGCAGGCTCCTGGTCCAGATAGCGAGGGGGCTGGTTTGAAAACGTGCTCAGTGTGAAAGTCATAATGCCTGTTTGTGGCCAGGGCAGCCCTGCTGGTTGGTCGTGGTCTCAGGGGACATGGAGCTGGCTCCTACTCGGAGTTTAGACCCCCTTGTTGACTTCTGGGGACAAGAGGTGTTCTGTTTTGTGGCTCAGGAATTAAGTGTTGGGTCATATTATTCAAGAGTTTGCCTCTGGAGGCAGATTCCTGCAAACCTAAGCTAGGCTTCCGTTGATGTCCTAGGGATATGTCCGGTTCCATCATCTGACTCAGGGCCATTGTTCTGGGTGTCTCCCTGGAGGTAGGTTTCTGGCATGGGTCCAAAAGCGCCATTTTTCCAAAGCGGCCAATGAATTTGAGGTGGGCTCTGGGGCATTGCAGGTGTCTCCCAATCTGGAGGGTTTGTGCAAATGTGACGGGCAGAGATTATTTCAGGCTGGCAGGCAGTGTCCTGCCCTTTGGCTCCAGAGGCGCCATCCTGGAGGGCCTCTCGGCCAGGGCTTAGGGGACAAAAATCTGTAAACACAAAATCAGGATATGTTTAGGGGTGAGGTGATGGCAGGCCCGATCTGCAGAGCATGAGGGCAGTAACGCGGGATCTGAAATGAGGGTGATGGGAAGGCAGGAGCGCAGGCTTTTCTGTCCAGGTTGTGTGTCTCGGTTGGCCACGGAATGTAGCGGTACCCTCATGGGTCCATGGGAGATTCTGCCTCTGTGAGGATTCGGCCCGGCTCCCAAGGGTTTGGTGTCTTTTGGGGGGAAGGGAAGAGTGCTGTTTTTGTCTCAGGGTTCCCACCATACCTGGGATTTCAGAGATGGCTTCTGGGTGCGGTTTCAGGAGAATTTGACCAAGAGTGTGGATTTGGGCATGGGAATGTCATGCCCGATATGTGGGCTCCTGGTCCAGCTAGCGAGGAGGCTGCATTGAAAGCAGGATCAGGCTAAGGGTTACAATGCCTGTTTGTGCCCAGGGCGGCATTCCTGGGTGGGCGTGGTCTCACTGGCCATGCACCTCACTCCAACTCTGAGGGTTAGACCCCCATTCCCACAGCCAGCTTTTCCCGTCGTGGGGAAAGAGGAGTGCTCTTTGTTGCTTGGGGTCCTCCACAGACCAAGATTTTAGCTATGGTCTGAGCCCAGATGCGTGAATATCCTGGTTGAGTAGAGATGACAGTCTCTGCCCCTGGTACATCCCACGTGAAGGATATGGGGCCCGCTACCTGGGGGGCTGATGGGAGGTCGTGACTCAGGCTGTGTCAGACACAGCATTTGTACACAAGGAGCCCTTGGATATGGGGAGCTGTCGAGGTCCGTGCAGCGCCTTTCTTCTTTCAGGAGGCCAGGCAGAATCCTGCACTAGGGGAACCGAATGAACAATTGCGATATCTTGCAGCCCGGGAGGGTGAGGACAGAATTCTGGAGGCACAAGTGCCGGTTCTGTTCAGTGCCGAGCACCTGCCATTTCCAATGTGTAGCATCTGACTCGAGATCTCCTGCACCTGAGTCAGGGCACGTGCTAAATGGTCGCTCACACTGGAGTTTGTGTCCATGATGGCCGACGAATGGAGGGGTGTCCTCATGAGGTCATGGAGGTCGTCCCAGGCTGGGGACTTTGATCTGTTCCGAACAGCATGGTTTCCTTTTGCGGGACAGGGGGAGTCTGTTTGGATGGCACCAGTGTCCCCCGTATGGAAAGACTTCGTTGCAGATGTCACCGCATGGATGCCTGGAAAGCCAAGCTCCGCTTAACCTTCCAGCCCAAGAACAAGGCTGATTTGATCTTGGCCCTGGGGCAAAGTGCCCAGGGGGCTGAGGTGACAGGGAGCCTCATTCTGATGGGTCACAAGGCTGGCTTGTGTCCAGGCAGACATTAGAATGTGGCGGGGGCTCAGGCGCCATGCAGGATTCTCCTTCCCTGGGGATTAGACGCATCTCCCAAGAGCCAGGTTGCCTTCTAGGGACAGAATGTGTTCCATTTTGTGGCTCAGGGATCAAGTGTTGGAAAATATGTAGGCATTCCAGATTTTGCCTCTGGAGGCAGATGCCTGCAAAGCTCAGCTAGGGTTCCTTTGTGGTCCTAGGGGTCAGTCAGATTCCATCTTCTGACTCAGGGCCATTGATCTGGCTTTCTCCCTGGAGGTAAGTGTCTGGTATGTGTCCGGATGCACCTTTTTCCAAGTCGGCCAACGAATTTGGTTTGGGCTCAGGGGCATTGCAGTTGTCTTCCAATCTGGAGGGTTTGTGCAAATGTGACAGGCACAACTTCAGTCGCTGGGCAGACAGAGTGCAGCACTTGGGCTCCAGAAGCCCCATACTGGAAGGCCTGTCAGCCTGGGCTTTGGGGACAAAAGTCTGCAAACACAAACTCTGGATAGGGTTATGGGCGAGGTGATGGCAGGCCCAATCTGCGGACCGTGGGGTCAGTGCCACGGGATCTGAAATGAGTTGGATGCGCTGGCGGGAGTGCAGGCTTTTCTGTCTGGGTTGTGTGGCTCCGTTGGCCATGGGATGTAGTTGTATCCTCATGGGGCCATAGGAGATTTTGCTTCTGTGAGGATTCTGCCCGGCTCCCAATGTTTTTGTGTCTTTCGTTGGAAGAGTTCTGTTTTCCATCTCAGGGGTCCCGCCATAGCAGCGATTCGGAGTCGGCTTCTGGGTTTGGGTATCTGGGTAACATGACCAAGGGTGAGGATTTGGGCCTAGGGGTATGTCAGTCCTGATATGGAGTGTCCTTGTCCAGCTCATAAGGGGGCTGGTTTGAAAGTGGGCTTAGCCAGAGAGTCACAATGCCTGTTTGTGGCCAGGGCTGCCCTCCTGGGTGGGCGTGGTCTCATGGGCCATGCAGGTGGCTCTCACTCTGAGGGTTAGAGCCCCATCCCCACAGCAAGCTTTTCCCATCGTGGGGAAAGAGGTGTGCTCTTTGATACTTGAAGTTCTCCCATAGACTAGGATTTGAGCTATGAGCTGGGCACAGATGACTGTATACCCAGGTTGGGTAGATATGACATTCTCTGGCCTTGCCACGTCCCAACTGTAGGATATGGGGCCCGCTACCTGGGGGTTGATGGGAGGTCAGGGCTCCAGCTGTGTCAGTCAGTTCATTAATGCTCAGGGCAGCCTAGGATATTAGGGTGCCGTCGAGGTCCGTGCAGGATGATCCTCACTTGGGGATTCTGGGGAGACCCCTAGGGCCCTTTTTCTTTCTGGAGGGCAGACAGAAGACGGTGTTGTGGCTCCCGTATGAACAGTCTCGAGGGCTGTCAGGACAGGAAGGTGAGGAAGGAATTCTGAACGCACAATGTCGGTTCATTTCAGTGCCGAGCACATGGCATTTCAAATGTGCTGCATTTCACTCATGATCTCCAGCACCTGAGTCAGGGCACATGTCAGATGGACCCTCACACTGCAGTTTGTGTCCATGATGGCCTACAATTGGAAGGGTGGCCTCATGAGGCCATGGAGTTCATCCCAGTCTGTGGCATGTGTGCTGCTCCGAACAGCAAGCTTTATTTCTAGGGGACAGGGGGAATCCGTTTTCATGGCACCAGGGTCCCCCATATGGAAGGACGTCATAGCAGAAGTCACCGCATGGATGCCTGGAAAGCCCAGCTCCGTTTACACTTCCAGCCCAGGAACAAGGCTGTTTTGATCTGGCAGCTCTGGGGTATAGTGCCCAGGGGACTGAGGTGACAGGGAGCCTCATTCTGATGGATCACAAGGCTGGCTTGTGTGTTCAGGGAGACTTTAGATTGTGTTGGGGGCTCGGGCGCCATGCAGGATTCTCCTCCCCTGAGGGTCGGATGTAGCTCTCAAGAGCCAGGATGCCTTCTATGGAATGGAGGTGTTCTGTTTTGTGCTCAGGGATCAAGTGATGGAACTAATGTGGGTATTTCAGAGTTTGCCTCTGGAGGCAGATGCCTGCACCTAAGCTAGGGTTCCATTGAGGTCCTAGGGGTATGTTAGTTTCCATCTCTGACTCAGGGCCATTGACCTGGGTCTCTTCCTGGAGGTAGGTTTCTGGCCTGTTTCTGAATGCACATTTTTTTCCAAATCAGGCAACAAATTTCTGGTTGGCTCAGGGGCATTTCAGCTGTCTCCCAATCTTGTGGTTTTGTGCAAATGTGACGGGCAGAGCTTCCTTCGGGTGGGCAGGAAGAGTCTTGCACAGTGACTTCAGAGGCCCCATCCTGGAGGGCCTTTCGGCCAGTGCTTTGGGGACAAAAGTCTGTAAACACAAGCTCGGGATAGGGTTAGGGGTGAGGTGATGGCAGATGCGGACCATAAGGGCAGTGACATGCGATCTTAAATGAGGGTGATGGGGAGGCGGGAGCACAGGCTTCTCTGTCTGGATTGTGTGTCTCGGTTGGCCACAGAATGGAGCTTTAGTCTCAAGGGGACATGGGAGCTTCTGCATCTGTGAGGATTCTGCCCATCTCCAAAGGGTTTGATATCTTTCGGGCAGAAGGGAAGAATACTCTTTTCCGTCTCACAGGTCCCGCCATAGCAGGGATTCCAGATTCGGCTTCTGGGTCCAGGCTTCTGGGGAACACAACCAAGGTTGAGGACTGGGGCCTAGGGTCATATCAGGCCTGATATGCGGGCTTCTGTTCCAGCTAGCCAGGGGTTGTTTTGAAAGCGGGATCAGTCTGAGAGTCACAGTGCCTGTGTGTGGCCAGGGTGGCCCTCCTGATTGGGCGTGGTCTCATGGGCAATGCAGCTGGCTCCCACTCTTATGTTTAGACCCCCATCCCCACAGCAAGCTTTTCCGATCGTGGGGAAGGAGGAGTGCTCTTTTATGTTTGAGGTTCCCTCATAGGCCACGGTTTGAGCTGTGGTCTGTGCACAGACGCCTGAATACCCAGGTCGGTTAGAGTTGACTATCTCTGGCCATGGCAGGACCCACCTGCAGGGTATGGGGCCCGCTATCTGGAGGGCTGATGGGAGATCTTGACTCAGACTGTGTCAGACAGAGCATTAGTGCACAGGGCCGCCTAGGATATTGGGGTGCCATCGACATCCTGCAGGTTAATCCTGATGTGGGGACTCTGGCCAGAACATTAGGGCCATTCTTCTTTCTGGAGGGCAGGCAGAAGACTGCTTTGGGGCTCCTGCATGAACAATATGGAGGTGTTGCTGCCCAGGAGGGTGATGACATAATTCTTAATGCAGAAGTGCAAGTTCACTTCAGTGCCGAGCACATGGCATTTCCAATGTGCAGCATCTGTCTCGAGATCTCAGCACCTGAGTCAGGGCACTTGTCAGATGGTCACTCACGCTGCTGTTTGTGTCCATGATGGCACGAGTGGAGGGGTGGTCTCATGAGGCCGTGGAGTTCTTCCCAGGCTGGGGCTTGTGAGCTGCTCCGAACAGCAAGCTTGCCTTATGTAGGACAGGAGGAGTCTGTTTGGATGGCAGCTGGATCCCCCATTTCGAAAGCCGTCTTAGCAGAAGTCACCACATGGATGCCTGGAAAGCCCAGGTCTGCTTACTCTTCCAGCCCAGGAACAAAGCCGTTTGGATCTGGTGGCTCTGGGCCAAAGTGCCCAGGGGGCTGAGGTGATAGGGAGCCTAATTCTGATGGGTCACAAGGCTGGCTTGTGTCCAGGGAGACCTTAGAATGTGGCAGCGGCTCAGGTACCAGGCAGGATTCTCCTCCCCTGAGGGGTGGACACAACTCCCATGAGCCAGGTTGCCTTCAGGGACAGGAGGTGTTCTGTTTTGTGGCTAAGGGATCAATTGTTGGACAATATGTAGGTATTCCAGAGTTTGCCTCTGGAGACAGATGCCTGCAAACCGAAGCTAGGGTTCCATTGAGGTCCTAGGTATTTGTCAGGTTCCATCTTCTGGCTCGGGCCTTTGACCTGGCTTTCTCCCTGGATGTAGGTTTTTGGACTGTGTCTGAATGCGCCTTTTTTCCAAGGCGGTCAATCAATTTGGGGTGGGCTCAGGGGAATTGCAGGAGTCTCCCAATCTGGAATGTTTGTGCAAATGTGACGGGCAGAGTTTCCTTTCGGTGTGCAGGCAGAGTGCTGCGCTGTGGCTCCAGAGGTCCCATCCTGGAGGGCCTTTCGGCCATGGCTTTGGGGACAAAATTCTGCAAATGCAAGCTCAGGATACTGGCAGGGGCCAGGTGATGGCAGGCCCGATCTGGAGACTGTGAGGCCAGTGCCACAGGGTCTGAAATGAGGGCAATGGGGAGGCAGGAGTACAGGCTTTTCTGTCTGGGTTGTGTGTCTCGGGTGGCCACGAAATGTAGCAGTAGCCTCATGGGTCCATGGGAGGTTCTCCCTCTGAGGATTCTGCCAGCCTTCCAAGGGTTTAGTGTTTTTCGGGGGGAAGGGAAGAGTTCTGTTTTCCGTCTCTGGGCTTCCACCATAGCAGGGATTCCAGAGTTCGTCTCATAGTTCCGGGTGCCTTGAGAACCCAACCGAGGGTGAGGATTTGGGCCGAGGGGCATGTAAGACCCGATATGCAGCCGCTTGTCAAGCTAGTGAGGGGCTGGCTTGAAAACGGGCTCAGGTGATGCTCACAATGCCTGTTTGTGGCTAGGACAACCCTCCAGGGTGTTCGTGCTCTCATGGGACATGCAGCTGGCTCCCACTCTGAGGGTTAGAGCCCTTTCACCACAGCAAGCTTTTCTCGTCGTGGGGAAGGAGGAGTGCTATTTTATGCTTGATTTTTCCCCATTTCCCGGGATTTGAGCTATGGTCTGGGCATTGACTCCTGAATACCCAAGTTGGGTAGAGATTAGAGTCTCTGGTTATGGCAGGTCCCACCTGCAGGATATGGGGCCCACTACGTGGGGGGCTGATGGGAGGTCTGGTCTCAGAATGTGTCAGACCGAGCATTAGTGCACAGGGCTGCCAAGGATATTGGGGTGCCGTCAAGGTCCATGCCAGTTCATCCTCACCTGGGGATTCTGGGCTGACTCCTAGGTCCCTTCTTCTTTCTGGAGGGCAGGGAGAAGACAGCGTTGGAGCTCCCGAATGAACAATTAGGAGGTCTTGCGTCTCAGGAGGGTGAGGACAGAATTCTGAACGCACAAGCACCGGACCAATTCAGTGCCGAATACATGGCATTTCCAATGTTCAGAGTCTGACTCGAGATCTCCTACACCTGAGTCAAGGCACGTGTCATATGGTTGCTCACGCTTGAGTTTGTGTTCATGGTGGCCAACTAATGGAGGGGTGGACTCATGAGGCCATGGAGGTTTTCCCAGGCTGGGGCTTCTGTGCTGATCCGAACAGCAAGCTTACTTCTGCAGGACAGGGGGAGTCCGTTTGGATGGCACCAGGGTCCCCCGTATGGAAAGATGTCATAGCAGAAGTCATAGCATGGATGCCTGGAAATCCCAGCTCTGCTTACACTTCCAGCCCAGGAACACGGCGGTTTTGATCTGGTAGCCCTGTGCCAAGGTTCCCAAGGGGGCTGGAGTGACAAGGAACCTCATTCTGATGGATCCCAAGGCTGCCTTGTGTCCAGGGAGACCTTAGAATGTGGCGGGGGCTCAGGCGCCATGCAGGATTCTCCTCCCCTGAGATTTGGACGTAGTTCCCAAGAGCCAGGTTGCCTTCTAGGGATATGATGTGTTCTGTTTTGTGGCTCAGGGATCAGGTGTTGGACCATATGTAGATATTCCAGTGTTTGCCTCTGGAGACAGATGCCTGCACCTAAGCTATGGTTCCTTTGAGGGTCAAGGGCTATGTCAGGTTCCATCTTCTGACTCAGGGCCATTAAACTGGGTCTCTACCTGGAGATAGGTTTCAGGCCTGTGTCCAAATGTACATTTTTCCAAGGCGGCCTACAACTTTGGGGTTTGTTCAGGGGAATTGCAGGAGTCTCTCAGTCTGGGCGGTTTGTGCAAATGTGACGGGCAGAGCTTCCTTCAGGTGGGCAGGCAGAGTGCTGCGTTTTGGCTCCAGAGGCCCCATCCTGGAGTACCTGTCAGCCAGGACTTTGGGAATAAAAGTCTGCAAACAGATACTCTGGATAGGTTTAGGGGTCAGGTGATGGCAGGCCCGATCTGCAGACCATGAGGGCAGTGCCACATGATCTTAAATGAGGGCAATAGGGAGGCGGGAGCACAGACTTCTCTGTCTGGATTGTGTGTCTCAGTTGGCCACGGAATGTGGCATTAGCCTCATGGGGCCATGGGAGATTCTGCCTCTGTGAGGATTCTGCCCGGCTCTGAAGGGTTTGGTGTTTTTCTGTGGGAAGGGTAGAGTGCTCTTTTCCATCTCACGGGACCCACCATAGCAGGGATTCCAGAGTTGGCTTCTTAGTTCGGGCATCTGAGAACCTGACCGAGGTTGGGAACTGGGTCCTAGGGGCATGTCGGGACCGATATGCTGGCTCCTGGTCCAGCTAGCCAGGCGGTGGTTTGAAATCGGGCTCAGGCTTAGAGTCACAATGCCTGTTTGTGGCCATGGCGGCCCTCCTGGGTGGGCGTGGTCTCATGGGCCATGCAGCTGGCTCCCACTCTGAGGTTTAGACCCCTGTCCCCACTGCAAGCTTTTGCATTGTGGAGAAGGAGGAGTGTTCTTTTATGTTTGAGGTTACACCATCGTATATGATTTGAACTGTGTTCTGGGCACAGAGCCCTGAATACCCAGGTCGGGTAGAGTTCACCATCTCTGACCATAGCAGGTCCCACCTGCAGGGTATAGCCTGCTACCTGGTGGACTGATGGGAGGTCTTGATTCAGGCTATGTCAGACAGAGCATTTGTGGACTGGGCAGACTAGGATATTGGGGTGTCTTTGAGGTCCGTGCAGGTTGATCCTCATGAGGGGATTGTGGCCAGAACCCTAGGGATGTTCTTCTTTCTGGAGGGCATGCAGAAGACTGCTTTGGGGCTCCTGAATGTACTATCTGGAGGCCTTGCAGCCCAGGAGGGTGAGGGTGGAATTCTGAACACAGAAGCGCTGGTTCATTTCAGTGCCTAGCACATGGCATTTCCAATGTGCAGCATCTGAATCGAGATCCCCAGCACCTGAGTCAGGGCACGTGTCTGATGGTCGCTCATGCTGGTGTTTGTGTACATGATGGCAGACGAATAAGGGGGGGGCCTCATGAGGCCATGGAGGTCATCCCAGGCTGGGCCTTGTGATGTCTCCGAAAAGCAAGATTTCCTTCTGCAGGACAGAGGGAGTCCGTTTTGATGGCACCCCGTATGGAAATACGTTGTAGCAGAAGTCACTGCATGGATGCCTGGAAAGCCCAGCTCAGCTTACATTTCCAGCCCAGGAACAAGGCGGTTTTGATCTGTTGGCTCTGGGGCAAATTGACCCGGGGACTGAAGTCACTGGGAGCCGCCTGCTGATGGGTCACAATGCTGACTTGAGCCCAGGGAGACATTAGGATGTGGCACGGGATCAGGCGCCATGCAGGATTCTCCTCCCCTGAGGGTTGGATGCAGCTCCCAAAATCCAGGTTGTTTTCTGGGTATAGGAGGTGTTCTGTTTTTTGGCTCAGGGATCAAGTGTTGGACCATATGTATGTATTTCAGAGTTTTCCTCTGGGGGCAAATGCCTGAAAACCTAAGCTAGGGTTCCGTTGAGTTCCTAGGGGTTTGTCAGGTTCGATCGTCTGAATCAGGGCCATTGACCTGGGTGTCTGCCTGGAGGGAGGTGTCTGGCATGTGTCCGAATGCGCCTTTTTTCCAAGGCGGCCAATGAATTAGGGGTGGGCTCAGGGACATTGCAGGAGTCTCCCAATCTGGAGCGTTGTGCAACTGTGACGGGCAGAGTTTCCTTTGGGTGGGCAGGCAGAGACCTGCTCTGTGGCTCCAGAGGCCCCATCCTGGAGAGCTTGTCGGCCAGGGATTTGGGGACAAAGTCTGCAAACACAAGTTCGGGATACTGTCAGGGGTGAGCTTATGGCAGGCCCGATCTGCAGACCGTAAGGGCAGTGCCTCAGGATCTGAAATGTGGGCGACAGGGCCATGCAGGTATTGACCACCATCCCCACAGCAAGCTTTTCCAGCTGTGAGGATGGAGGCGTGGTATTTGTGCTTGAGGTTCCCCCGTAGGCAGGGATTGGAGTTATGGTCTGGGCAAAGATGCCTGAACACCCAGGTTAGGTAGACATGACAGCCTCGGGCCATGGCCGGTCCCACCTTCAAGAGATGGCGCCCGCTACCTCTGGCCTGACTGGAGATCAGGCTCAGGCTGTGTCGGAGAGATCATTAGTGTACAGTGCAGCCGAGATATTGGGGTTTTGTCTTGGGCCGTGCAGCTTGATCCAAACATGGGGATTCGGGCGAGACCAATAAGGCCCTTCTTTCTTGAGTTCAGGCAGAAGGCTGCCTTGTGGTTTCAGAGTTCCCAGTCTAGAGGGCTTCAGGGCCAGGGGATTGAGGACGGAAATCTTAATGCACAAGCACCAGTTCAGTTCAGTGCTGACCACATAGAAGTTCAAATGTGCAGTATTTGACTTGATATATTCAGCACCTGAATCAGGGCGAGTGTCGGATGTTCGCTCATGATGGAATTTGTGTCCATGTTGTCCAATGAATGGAGGGGTGGCCTCATGAGGCCATGGAGGTTTTCCCAGGCTGGGATTTGTGAGCTGTTCCATACAGCAAGCTTTCCTTCTGTGGCACAGGGGGAGTCTATTTTGATGGCTTCATAGTTTGCCATATGGAAAGACATGTTAGCAGAGCTTACCGTATAGATGTCTGGAAAGCCCAGCTCAGCTTATCCTTTCAGCCCAGGAGCAAGGCAGGTTCCATCTGGTGTCTCTGGGGCAAGTGACCAGGCGGCTGAGTTGACAGGGACCCTCATGCGGATGGGTCACAATGCTGGCTTGTGTCCAGGGAGACCATAGGTGTGGTGGCAGCACAGCCTTGCAGGTGTCTCCCAGTATAGAGGGTTTGTGCAACTGTGACGGGCAGAGTTTCCATCGGGAGGACAGGCAGAGTCCTGTGCTGTGGCTCTTGAGGCCCCATCCTGGAGGGCCGGTCAGCCAGGGCATTGGGGACAAAATTCTGCAAATTCAAACACGTGTTAGGGTGACAGGTGAGGTGATAGCAGGTCAGATCTGCAGACGATGAGGGCAGTGTCTCGGGATCTGAAATTAGGGCGACAGGGAGGCGGGAGCACAGGTTTTTCTGTCCGGGTTGTTTGTCTTGGTTGGCCATGAATGGAGGTGTGGATTCATGGGTCCATGGGAGATTCTGCCTCTGTGGTGATTTTGCAGGGCTCACAAGGTTTTGGTGTCTTTTTGGATAAGGGTAGAGAGCTGTTTTCCATCTCAGGGGACCCACCATAGCAAGGATTCCAGAGCCTGCTTCTGAGTCTGGGGACCTGGAAAACTCGTCCGAGGGTTAGGATTTGGGCCTAGGGGCATTGCAGGCCCGTAATGGGGAGTCCTGGTCAAGCTAGTGAGAGGGCTTGTTGAAACTAGTCTCAGGCTTATGGTGACAATGCCTGTTTCTGCCCAGGGCGGAACTCCTGTGAGGCTGAGGTCTCATGGACCATGTAGCTCGCCCCACTCTGAGGGTTTGACCCCCATAACCATAGCAAGCTTTTCCTTCGATGGTGAAGGAGCAGTGCTCTTTTGTGCTTGAGGTGCCCCCATAGTCCATTATTTGAGCTATGATCTGGGCACAGATGAAAAAACACCTAGGTTGGGTAGAGATGACAGCCTCACACCATGGCCAGTCCCACCTGCAGGAGATTTTGGATGCTTCCAGCGGGGCTGACTGAAGGTCGGGACTAAGGCTGTGTCACACAGAGGATTAGTGCACAGTGCGGCCTGGATATTGAGGTTCTGTCTAGGGCCGTGCAACTTGATCCTCACATGGGGATTTTGGGCAGACCCATAGGAGCCTTCTTCTTTGTGGAGAGCGGGGAGAAAGCTGAATTCTGGCTCCCGAGTTCCCAATTTGGAGGGCTTGTGGGACAGATGAGTGAGGATGGAAGTCTGAACGCACAAGCACTGGTTCAGTTCAGTGCCAAGCACATATCAGTTCCAATGTACAGCATCTGACACGAGATCTCCAGCACTTGTGTCAGGGCGAGTGTCAGATGGTCGCTTATGCTGGAGATTGTGTCCATGATGCCCGATGAATTGAGGGGTGGACTCATGAGTCCATGGAGGTTTTCCCATGCTGGGGTTTCTGAGCTGCTCAGAACAGCAACCTTTCCTTCTCTGGGACAGGGGGAGACCGTTTTGATGGCTCCAGAGTCCCCCATATGGAAAGACATGGTAGCAGAGCTCACCACATAGAAATCTGGAAAGCCCAGCTCAGCTTATCCTTTTAGCCCAGGAAAAGGGCAGTTTCGATCTAGTGTCTCAGGGGCAAGTGCCCAGGGGCCTGAATTGACAGGGAGCGCATGCTGATGGGTCACAGTACTGTCTTGTGTCCAGGCAGACCTTAGAATGTGTTCTGTTTGTGGTCAGGGACCAAATGTTGGACCATATGTAGGTATTCCAAAACCTGCCTCAGGGGACAGATGAATGCAAACCTCAGCTAGGGTCCCATTGAGGTCCTAAGGGCATGTAAGCTTCTATCTTCTGACTCAGAGACATTGAACTGGGTGTCTGCCTGGAGGTAGGTGTCTGGCATATGTCAGAGTGTGCATTTCTATCCAGAGCAGCCAATGAAATTGGGTGGGCCAGGGGCCATGAAGGTGTCTCCCAATCTGGAGGCTTCGTGTAACTGTGACTGGCAATGTTTCCTTCGTGAGGGCAGGCAGAGTCCTACGCTGTGGCCCCAGAGGCCCCATCCTGGAGGGCCTGTCAGCCAGGGCTTTGGGGTAAAAAGTCTGCAAACACCAACATTATTTAGGGTGAGGGGTGAGGTGATGGCTGGCCCGATCTCCAGATTGTGAGGGCCGTGCCTCCATATCTGAAATTAGGACGATGAGGAGGCGGGATTCCAGGCTTTTCTGTCTGGGTTGTTTGTCCTGGTTGGCCACGGGATGGAGGGGTGGCCTCATGGGTCCATGGGAGATTCTGCCTCTGTGGGATTTTGCACGGCTCCCAAGGATTTGATGCCTTTCTGGATAAAGGGAAGAGAGATGTTTTCCGTCTCAGGGTTCCCACCATAGCAGGGATTCCAGAGTTGGTTTCTGGGTCTGGGCACCTGGAGAACCGGACTGAGGGTGCGATTTTGGGCCTAGGGGTATGGCAGGCACTATATGAGCGCTCCTGGTCCAGCTAGAGAGGGGGCTTGTTTGAAAGCAGGCTCAGGCTGATGGTCACAATGCCTGGTTGTGCCCAGGGCAGAGCTCCTACGTAGGCTTGGTCTCATGGGCCATGCAGCTGACTCCCACTCTGAGGATTTGACCCCCACCCCACAGCAAGCTTTTCTGGTCATGGGAAAGAAGAGTGATCTACTATGTTTGAGGTTCCCCTATAGACCGAGATTTGAGCTATGGTCGGGCACAGATGCCTGAACACCCAGGTTGTATAGAGATGACAGCAGAGGGCCATGGCTGGTCCCACATGCAGGAGATGGCACCCACTACCTGGGGGGCTGACTGGAGGTCAGAGCTCAGGCTGTGTCAGAGAGAGCATTTGTGCACAGTGCATCCTGGATATTTGTGTTCCATTAGGGCCGTGAAAGTTGATCCTCACATGGGGATTGTGGGCAGAACCATAGGGCACTTCTTCTTTTGGGAGGGCAGGCATAAAGCTGCATTGTGGCTCCAGAATTTCCAATTTGGAGGGCTTGCAGCCCAAGATGTTGAGTACAGAAATCTGAACACCCAAGCATCGGTTCACTACACTGCTGAGCACATGGCAGTTCCAATGTGCAGCGTCTGACTCGAGATCTCCAGCACCTGAGTCAGGGCGAGTGTTGGATGGTCACTCACGCTGGGGTTTGTGTCCATGATGCCCAATGTAGGAAGGGTGGACTCATGAGTCCATCGAGGTTTTCCCAGGCTGGGGCTTCTGAGCTGCTCCGAAGAGCAAGCTTTCCTTCTCTGGGACAGGGGGTGTCCGTTTTGATGGCCCCAGGGTCCCCCATATGGATAGACATGGTATCAGAGCTCACTGCATAGATGTCTGGAAAGCCCAGCTCAGCTTCTCCTTTCAGCCCAGGAACAAAGCAGTTTCCAACTGGTGTCTATGGGGCAAGTGCCCAGGGGGCTGAGTTGACAGGGAGCCTCATTCTGATGGGTCACAATACTGGATTGTGTCCAGGGAGACCTTAGAATGTGGTGGTGGCTCAGGCGCCATGCAGTATTCTCCTCTCCTGAGGGTTGGACCCGCTCCCAAGAGGAAGTTTACCTTCTGGGTACAGGAGACATTCTATTTTGTGGGTCAGGGATCTAGTGTTGGTCCATATGTAGGTATTCCAGGACCTGCCTCTGCGGCCAGATCCCTGCAAACCTCAGCTAGGGTTCCATTGAGGTCCTTGGGGCATGTCAGTTTCCATCTTCTGACTCAGGGCCCTTGACCTGTCTGGGTCACATGTCTGCCCAGAGGTAGGTGTCTGGCATGTGTTAGACTGTGCATATCTGTCCAGGGTGGCCAATGAAATTGGGTGTACTAAGGGGCATCGCAGGTGTCTCCTAATCTGGAGGGTTTGTGCAACTGTGACAGGCAGAGTTTCCTTCAGAAGGGCAGACAGAGTCCTGCGCTGTGGCCCAGAGGCTACATCGTGGAGGGCATGTGGGCCAGGGCTGTGGAGACAAAAGTCTGCAAACACAAACTCGGGACAGGGTGAGGGGCAATGTGATGGCAGGCCCCATCTGCAGACTCTGATGGCAGTGTCTCGGGACCTAAAATTAGGGCGACGAGGAGGCTGGAGTGAAGGCTTTTCTGTCTGTGTTTTTGTGTCTTGCTAGGCCACGGAATGGAGGGTTGCTCATGGGTCCACAATATTCTGCCTCTGTGGGGATTTTGCACAGCTCACAAGGTTTTGATGTTTTTCTGAATGAAGGGAAGAGAACTGTTTTCTGTCTCAGGGGACAGAATCCCCGCTTGAGCAGGGATTCCAGAGTCAGCTTCTGGGTCCAGGCGCCTGGAGAATCCGACTGAGGGTGAGGATTTGGCCCTTAGGCATCGTAGACCCAATATCTGGCTCCTGGTCCAGCTAGCAAGGGATTTGTTTAAAAGCAGTCTCAGGCTGATGGTCACAATGCCTGTTTGTGCCCAGGGTAACCTCCTACATGGGCGTGTTCTCAAGGGCTATGCAGCTGGCTCCCATTCTGAGGGTTTCACCCTTATCTCCACAGCAAGCTTTTCCAGCTGTGGGGAAGGAGGAGTGCTCTTTTGTGCTTGAGGCTCCCCCATATGCTCGGATTTGAGCTATGGTCTGGGCACAGATGCCTGAACAACCGGGTTGGGTGTAGATGACATCCTCAGGCCATGGCCAATCCCACCTGCAGGAGATGGGGCCTGCTACCAGGGGGGCTGACTGGAGGTCAGGGTTCAGTCTGTGTCAGAGGATTGGGGTTCCATCTAGGGTGGTGCAGGATTATCCTCACATGGGGATTCTGGGCAAATACATAGGTCCCTTCTTCTTTCTGGAGAGCAGACAGAAGACTGCATTGTGGCTCTAGATTTCCCAATCTAGAGGGCTTGCCATCTAGGAGGGTGAGGACAGAAATCTAAACGCTCAAGCGCTGGTTCAGTTCAGTGCCATGCACATGGCAGTTCCAATATGCCGTGTCTAACAAGATCTCCAGCACCTGAGTCAGGGCGAGTGTTGGATGGACGCTCACGCTAGAGTTTGTGTCCATGATGGCCAATGAATGGAGGGTTGGCCTCATGAGGCCATGGAGGTTTTCCAAGGCTGGGGCTTCTGAGCTGATTCGAACAGCAAGCTTTTCTTCTGCCATACAGGGGGAGTCAATTTTGATACCTCCAGTGTACTCCATATGAAAAAACTTGGTAGCAGAGCTCACCACATAGATGTCTGGAAAGCCCAGCTCAGTTTATCCTTTCAGCCCAGGAACAAGGCAGTTTCGATCTTGTTGTTCATGTGAAGTGCCCAGGGGGATGAGTTGACAGAGAGCCCAAAGTTGATGGGTCACAATGCTGGCTTGTGTCCAGTGAGACCTTAGAATGCAGTGGGGCTCAGGCGCCATGAAAGATTATCCTCCCCTGAAGGTTGGACCAGCTCCCAAGAGCCAGTTTGCATTATGGGGACAAGATGTGTTCTGTTTTGTGGCTCAGGGACCAAGCGTTGGACAACTTTTAGGTATTCCAGAACGCCTAGAGGGACAGATGCATGCAAACCTCAGCTATGGTTTGAGTTCGTAGGGGCATGTCAGTTTCCATCTTCTGACTCAGGACATTGACCTGGGTTTCTGCCTGGAGGTAGGTGTCTGTCATGTGTCAGACTGCACATATCTCTCCAGAGAGGCCAGTGAAATTGGATGAGCTCAGGAGCCTTGCAGTTTTCTCCCAATCTGGACAGTTTGTGCAAATGTGACCGGCAGAGTTTCCATCGGGAGGGCAGGCAGTGTCCTGTGCTGTGGCTCCAGAGGCTCATCCTGGAGGGCCTGTGGGCCAGGGCTTTGGGTCAAATGTCTGCAAACACAAACTCGGGTTAGGGTGAGGGGCGATGTGATGGCAGGCATGATCTGCAGACCCTGTGGGCAGTACCTCATGATCTGAAATTAGGGTGATGGGCAGGCGGGAGCACAGGATTTTCTGTCTGTATTGAGTGTCTCATTATGCCACGGAATGTGTCTCAGTAGGCCTCGGAATGGAGTGGTGGCCTCATGGGTCCATGGGAGATTCTGCATCTGTGGGGATTTTGCATGGCTGCAAAGCTTTTGGTGTCTTTATGGATGAAGGGAAGAGAGCTGTTTGCCGTCTCAGGGGCCCCGCCATTGCAGGGATTCCAGAGTCAGATTCTGGGTCACGGTACCTGGAGAACCAAACCGAGGGTGAGCATTTGGGCCTAGGAGCATGTCAAGCCCGCTAGACGGGCTCCTGGTAAATCTAAGGAGGGGGCTTGGTTGAAAATGGCCTCAAGATGAGGGTCACAATGTCTCTTTATGACCAGGGTGGCCCTCATGTTTGGGCGAGGTCTCACGGGACATGCAGCTGGCTCCCCCTCTGAGGGTTTGACATGCACCACCACCCCCAGAAAACTTTCCCTCCCTTAGGGAAGAAGGAGTGCTCTTTTGTGCTTGAGGTTCCCCCATAGGCTGGATTTGAGCTAAGGTCTGGGCACAGACGCCTGAACACCCAGTGTAGAGATGACATCTTTGGGCCATGGCCGCTCCCACCTGCAGGAGATGGGGTCTGCTACCTGTGGGGCTGACGAGAGGTTGGGGCTCAGGCAGTGGCAGACAGAGCATTAGTACACAGGGAGGCTGAGGATATTGGGGAGCCATCGAGGGCCATGCAGTTGATCCTTACGTGGGTGTTCTTGGCAGACCCAAAGGGCACTTCTTCTTTCTGGGAGGCAGGTCGAAGTCTGCATTGTGGCTCCAAAATTCCCAATCTGGGGGGCTTGCGGACCAGGAGGTTGATGACGTGAATCTGAATGCACAAGGGCCGGTTCAGTTCAGTGCCAAGCCCATGGAAGTTCCAATATGCAGCATCTGAATTGAGATCTCCAGCTCCCAAGTCAGAATGTTGCTCACGCTGGTGTTTGTGTCCATGAATGCCGATGACTGGAGGGGTGGCCTCAAGCGACCATGAAGGCTTGCCCAGGCTGGGGCTTGTGAACAGCTCCGAACAGCAAGCTTTCCTTCTGCGGGACAGGGGGAGTCCATTTTGATGGCTACAGTGTCACTCAAATGGAAAAATTGTTGGCAGAGCTTACCGCATGGATATATGGAAAGCTGAGCTCAGCTTACACTTGCAGCTCTGGAACAAGGCAGTTTCGATATGGAGGCTCTGGGGTGAAGTGCTCAGGCCGCTGAGTTGACAGAGAGCTTCCTGCTGATGGGTCACAAACCTGGCTTGTGTCCGGGGAGACCTTAGAATGTGGAGGGGTTTCAGGTGCCATGCAGGATTCTACTCCGCTGAGGTTTGGACCCAGCTCCCAAGAACCAGGGTGCCCTCTGGGGACAAGACATGTTCTGTTTTGTTGCTCAGGGACCAAGCGCTGTACCATATGTATGTATTCCAGAACTTGCCTCTGTGGACAGATGCCTGCAAACCTAAGCTAGGGTTCAGTTGAAGTCCTAGGGTCACGTCAGGTTCCATATTCTGACTCAGGGACATTGACCTGGATGTCTGCCTACGTGTAGGTGTCTGGCATGAGTCAGGCTGCACATTTTCGTCTGGAGTGTCCAACAAAATTGGTGTGGGCTCAGTGGCCTTGCAGGTGTCTCCCAATATGGAGGGTTTGCGCAACTGTGTCGGGCAGAGTTTCCTTTGTGCCGGCAGGCAGAACCCTGCACTGTGGCTCCAGAGCCTGCATCTGGGAGGGCCTGTCCGCCAGGGCTTTGGGGACAAAAATCTGCAAACACAAACTCAGGTTTGGTTTAAGGGCGACGGTATGGAAGGCCCCATCTTCAGACCATGAGGTCAGAGCCTCAGGATCTGATATTAGGGCGACGGAGAGGTGAGAACGCACGATATTCTGTCTGGGTTGTGTGTCTTGGTTAGACACGGAATGGAGGGGTGGCCTCATGGGGTCATGGGAGATTCTGCCTCTGTCGGGATTCTGCCCAGCTCCCAAGGGTTTGGTGTCTTTTAGGGGGAAGGGAAGAGTCCTGTTTTAGTCTCAGAGGTCGGGCCATATCAGGGATCCCAGAGTCAGCTTCTGGGTTCGTGCTTCTGGAAAATGAGACCAAGAGTGTGGACTTGTGCATAGGGCCTGGCAGGCCCGCTATCTGTGCTCTTGGTCCAGCTAGGGAGGGGGCTTGTTTGAAACTGTGCTCAGGCTGAGGGTCAAAATGCCTGTTTGTGGCCAGGGCCACACTAATTGTGGGCGTGGTCTCATGGGACATGCAGATGGCTCCCACACTGAGGGTTTGACCCTATCCCCACAGCAACCTTTTCCTGCAGTGGGGAAGGAGGAATGTTCTTTTGTGCTTGAGATTCCCCCATAGGCCTGGATTTGAGTCACGTTCTCTGAATAGATGCCTGAATCCCCAGGCTGGGTAAAGATGACAGTCTCTGGCCTTGGCACATCCCACCTGCAGGATTGGAGGCCCGCTACCTGGGGAGCTGATGGGAGGTCAGTGCTAGGCTGTGTCAGACATAGCATTAGTGCACAGGGCGGCCTAGGATATTGGGGTGCCATCGAGGAGCATGCAGGTGGATCGTCTTGTGTGGATTCTGGACAAACCCATAGGGTCCTTCTTCTTTCTGCAGGGCATGCAGAAGGCTGCATTGTCTCTCAGAATTCCCAATTTGGAGGGCCTGCTGGCCATGAAGTTGAGGACAGAAATCTGAACACAGAAGCCCTGGTTCAGTTCATTGACGAGCGCATGGTATTACCAATGTTCAGCATCTGACTCGGGTTCTCTAGGACCCGAGTCAGGGCGAGTGTAGGATGGTCGCTCATGTTGGAGTTTGTGTCCATGATGGCAGACGAATGGAAGAGAGGCCTCAAGATTCCAGGGAGGGTTTCCCAGGCTGGGACTTGTGAACTTCTCTGAACAGCAATATTTCCTTCTGGGGGACAGGGGGAGTCCGTTTTGATGGATTCAGGGTCCCCCATATAGAAGGACTTGGTAGCAGAGCTCACCACATGGACGCCTGGAAATTCTGCTCAGCTTACACTTGCAGCCCAGGAACAAGGCAGTTTCAATCTGGTGGCTCTGGGGTGAATTTCCCAGGGGGCTGTGTTGACAGGGAGCCTCAGGCTGATGGATCAAAATGCTGGTGTGTCCCTTGAGACCTAAGTATGTGGTGGAGGCTCCGACGCCTTGCATAATTCTCCACGCCTGAGGGCTTTACGCAGCTCCTTAGAGCCAGGTTGCCTTCTGGGGACAGGAGATGTGCTGTTTTTTGCATAAGGGACCTAGGGTTGGAACATAGGTAAGTACTCCGAACATTCCTCTGGGGACAGATGCCTGCAAACCTAAGCTAGGATTCCACTGAGATCCTAGGGGCATGTCAGTTTCCTCTTCTGACTTAGGGCCATTGACCTGGGTGTATGCCTGGAAGTAAGTGTCTGGCATGTGACAGAATGTGCATTTCTGACTAGAGCGGCCAACGAAATTAGGTGGGCTTAGGCTGCTTGCAGGTCTCTCCCAATCTAGAGGGTTTGTGCAACTGTGATGAACAGAATATTCTTCGGAAGGGGAGGAGAGTCCTGGGCTATGGCTCAAGAGGCCCCATCCTGGAGGGCCTGTGGGCCAGGGTTTTGGGGACACAAGTCTGCAAACACACACTCAGTTTAGGGTGAGGGGCTAGGTGATGGCAGGCTTGATCTGCAGACCATGAGGGCAGTGCCTCGAGATCTGAAATTAGTTCGATGGGGAGGCAGTTGCGCATGCTCTTCTGTCTGGGTTGGGTGTCTCGGTTGGCCATGGAAAGTAGTGGTGGCCTCATGGTCCATGGGAGATTCGATTCTGTGGGCATTTGGCAGGGCTCCCAAGATTTTGGTGTCTTTCTGGATGAAGGGAAAAGAGCTGTTTTCCGTCTCAGGGGTCCCGCCATAGCAGGGATTCCAGAGTCGGCTTCTGGGTCCAGGTGCATGGAGAACCCGACCGAGGGTGAGCATTTGGGACTAAGGGCATGGCAGGCTGGAAATGAAGAGTCCTGGTCCAGATAGTGAGGCGTCTTGTTTGAAAAAAGGCTCAGGCTGATGGTCACAATGCCTGTTTGTGCCCAGGTCGGACCTCCTCAATGGGCGTGTTCTCATAGGCCATGCAGCTGGCTCCTACTCTGAGAGTGTGACCCCCATCTCCTCAGCAAGCTTTTCCAGCCATGGGGAAGGAGGAGTCCTCCTTTGTGCTTGAGGATCCCCCAGAGGCCAGGATTTGATATATGGTCTGGGCACTGATGCCTGAACACCCAGGATGCATAGATATGAGAGCATTGGGCCATGGCCAGTCCCACCTGCAGGAGATGGCACCCGCTACATTGGTGGCTGACTGGAGATCGGACTCAGGTTGTGTCACACAGAGCATTAGAGCACAATCAGCGTGGATACTGGGGTTCCGTCTAGGGCCGTGCAAGTTGATCCTCACATGTTTATTCTGCGAAGACACATAGGACACTTCTTCTTGGAGGGTGGGCAGAAGGCTGCATCGTGGCCCCAAAATTCCCAATCTGGAGGACTTGTTGGCCAGGAGGGTGAGGACGGAAATCTGCACGCACAAGCGCTGTTTCTGTTCAGTGCCGAGCACATGGTAGTTCCAATGTGCAGCATCTGACTCGAGATCTCCAGCCCCTGAGTCAGGGCAAGGGTCGGATGGTCGCTCACGCTGGAGTTTGTGTGCATGATGGTAGGTGAATGGAAGGGTGGCCTCATGAGGCAATGGTAGTTTTCCCAGGCTGGGGCTTGTGAGCTGCTCCAAACAGCAAGCTTTTCTTCTGTGGGACAGGGTGAGTCCGTTTTGATGGCTCCATGGTCCCCCATATGGAAAGACATGGTAGCAGAGCTCAATGCATAGATGTCTGGAAAACCCAGCTCAGCTTATCCTTTCAGCCCAGGAACAAGGCAGTTTCGATCTGATGGCTCTTGGGCAAGTATCCAGGGGGCTGAGTTGACAGGGAGGCTCATGCTGATGGGTCACCTAGATGGCTTGTGTCCAGGGAGATCTTAGAATGTGGCAAGAGCTCCGGTGTCATGCAGGATCTCCTCCCCTGAGTTTTGGAAGCAGCTCCCAAGAGCCAAGTTGCCTTCTGGGGACAGGAGGTGTTCTGTTTTTTGGATCAGGGACCTAGCGTGGAACATATGTATGGAATAATGTAGGGGCCTGTTTAGCCAGAGGAACTTACTTGTAAACCCCGGATATTGGGGCGGGTCTGTCCAGATTGCCTTATACAATCAGTGGGGTGTGCATATATTAAATGTGGTGAGTTGAAATCTCATTGGCCACTTGTATGTGGGCCGGGCTCAACCACCTCTAAAAGGTTAATCTGTGAGGCTTGCAGGGGTGGGGGAGGAGGAGTTAGAATAGCCGTTAGAGGATCGGAGTAGTTAAAATAGCCTTAGAAATTTAGGAGGAGTTAGAATAGCCTTTAGAGAAGTAGATGGAGTTAGAATAGCCATTAGAGTAGTAGAAGGAGTTAGAGTAGCCATTGGGAGCTCTTAGGGTAGTCATAGGAGTGATAGCGTCGGGGTGGTCGGGAGTGTCGGAGCTTCAGGATCATTGGGAGCATTGGGTGCAGCATTGCTGGGAGCAGCACTGCCAGGAGTGGCCTCACCTCCCCGAACAGCAGCACCGTCCGCAACTGGCCTCGCCGAACCCGCCTCGCTGCCCGGAATTGCAGCCTCTTCAGAGCGGCGTCATTCCGGGGAGAGGCCTCGTCCATGTGCGGCCCCGTCGGGGAGCAGCCTGGTCCAGAGGGGCCTCTTCATCATCAGTTGCGGCCTTCGTCCAGCGTGTGGCCTCGTTCAGAGCGGCCCCATCTGGGGAGCGGCCTTTTCAGAGTGGCGTCATGGGGAGCAGAGTCTGTGTCGTCAAGGTTGTCGTCCTCATCATCCTCGCCTTTTTGTCATCAGGAACGGCATCCTCGTCATCATCGCCGCTATTTAAGAAATGGCCCTGACTGGTTGGCTTCATTTTTGATGCTTGGCGTGAAATAAAGTTTGCTTGATTTTCCCTTTGTGTCAGTCTCATTCCTTTCATCACAGACTGTAACATTGGGGTTCGCCTGGGATCAAACAACGAGAACTGAGCCAGCATCGGAATTTATGGGAAAAGCCTCCGGAGGTGTTGGGATCTTGTTTGTCTATCTGATTTGAGCTCCAGGGTATGGCCCACCAGGGAGAAGCAGGATGCAGCCATGCTCCTCACGTCTGGAGTGGATGCAGGGATGCCCCATTCCTCTGTTGGTAGATTGACATGGGGTTCGAGTTCCCCTACTTGGTCACCCGGGGATTTGAGTCCCCCTAGGCTTTCACCAGGGGGTTTGATCCCCCTAGGCAGTCAGAAGGTTTGCATCCCCCTTAGCAGTCCTCGGGGGTTCACATCCCCCGAGGAGTTCAGGGGGTTTGAGTCCCCTTAGAAAATCCCCACCGTTGGCAGGACCCCTGGGACTGCAGTTGTCTTTGTCTTGTCTTTTTGTTGTCTTCTATATTGTTTGTTGTGTTTGGGGGAATGGGACAGGCAGAGAGTAAGGGGACTCTGATTTTTGTCTCTCTGTTCCTCATCATAGATGGGGGGACTCGTCCTCACTCATTTCGTGTGTTAAGGGCTATAACTGGAGCCAACTGGGGTTAGTCTAAGTCGGGACAGAGACTTTAAGGAATATTCCAAAGCAGCTACCAAAACTCCCTTTATTTTGGGGAATTCCTTGCCTCCTCTGGCCCAACGTGGACTGCCTAGCCCTCTCACTTGCTGGTGGGAAAGCATGGCGTCTGAAGTGGAATGGGCCCAGGTGGAACATGAAATCTGTTAGCAAAGAGATGACTGAACTGATGGTTAAGTGTCTGTCTCGGGGTTTTAATGGGCAATTGTTAAAGTAGCTTTCAGAGTCTTTGGTTACCTGAAGCTTTGAAGTTTTGCTTGGATGACAAATGGGATGAAGTGCTAGGGCGCTGGTTGCTGGAACTAGGTTTCTGATTTTGAAATCTGTTGGTAAACATGTTTTGTGCTTAACTGCTATTGCAACAGTTCACAATTGGTTAATATTTAGTCTTCACTAGAGATTGAGATGTTTCTAATAAAATATAAATGGCATTCTTTGCCCACCCAGAATTGTAAATGAGATCTCTTTAACCGATAAGCCTTTTCCCTGATATGCTAAGTTGCTTAGGAAGTACTGCTAAATCAATGATAAACCTTGGGTTACATTTGTTAATGCTGTAACTACTCTAGAGGTTCTATACATTTTCTAAAGTTTAAATGTTTTGATAAGTGTCATCATTTGATATTTAACTATGTCTATTCTGAGCTTTTTGTCATTTGTAATTGTTTTAATTCTCTTGAAAGATGAATTCTGCCTTAAAGGAAATTCATATAGGAGACTTTCAGAACAATACGGTTCTTCGATATGTTGAAATCCTGGAACTGAATTTTAAGAAGTAAAAGTTGCACTCGCACTAAACCAGAATTAGTGCGGTGACTCAAGGTAAGAATGAGTCTCCAGGAGCTTTCCTAGAAAGGCTCATTGAAGTCTATAAAATGTATAGCCCGATGGACCCTGAGGCACCCGAAAATCAGGTAGCAGTGAATCTTGCTTTTGCCAGTCAGTTAGCAACGGATATAAGGAGGAAACTTAAGGAAATTGAAGGATTTGAAGGGAGGAATCTGTTTGAGCTATTGGGAATAGCAGAAAAGGTGTTTAAGAATGGGGATGCACAGGAGGATGAAAAACAGACAAAAAGTTGTTTAAGGTTTTGGCATTACATGAGATAGGTAGAGGATAGTAAATGGAAGGAAGAGCCTAAGCACAGAGAAGGCAGGTGGGAAGACTTAGATTCAGATCAGTGTGCTTACTGTAAGGAAAAAGGACACTGGCCAGGGAGTGCCTGAAAAGGAAGATGGCAATGCTGGTCACCAGAGTAAAAATTGAAGTGGAGGGGAAAATAATTGATTTTTTTTGTGTGTGGACATGGGAGCCCAATTTTCATCATTACTTAAACCTATGGGAAAACCATCTAGAGAGGAAGTTTGGGTACAAGGAGCAAATGGCACAGAGAGACATAAATGGACAAGAGAAAGGACTTTATATTTGGCCTCGGGAGTAGTGAAACATCGAATTTTGGTCCTCTCTAATGCCCCCTATAACTTGATGGGAAGAGATCTCCTCCACAAGTTATGAGCTGGCATTCAGTTCTCGGTAGGAGACATGACTGTAACCATGAGACAACACACTGCACAGGTGCTAATGGCAGCAGTATAGGAATACCTCCTTTATGAGCCAGTCTCAAAACCTGAGGAGTCAAAGGCGGGGAGCCTTCTCCAAATCCTACAGGTCGAGTTTCCCAAGATCGGGCAAAAGGGAAGCCCCCTCGCTGGGCCAGGTTACAACCTCCAGTGGTGGTACATTTAAAGGCGACGGCTATGGCTGTTCACTTGAGGCAGGGCCCCATTCCCTGGGAATTAAAGCAAGGGAACAGAAAGCACATTAACCACCTCTGAGGAGAAGCGACTCTAGTTCCTTGCAAATGTCTATGGAACACACCTTTGCTGCCCATCAAAAACCCCGAGACTGGAGATTACTGATCCGTTCAGGACTTGTGGGAAGTTAATAATCAGGTTGAAGATATCCACCCGATGGTGCCTAACCCCTATACTCTACTCTCCCTCCTTGGACCCAGAAGAACTGTGTATACCATCTCAGATCTCAAGGATGCATTTTTCTGCATATCTTTAGCAAGGGAATGTCTGCCTCTTTTTGCTTTTGAGTGGTCCAACACACAGGAAGAATTCCACGGCCAGTTCACCTGTACAAGTCTTCCCCAAGGATTCAATAATTCACCCAGAATTATTTTCTGATGAGACCCTACACGAGGATTTGCATGAATACAGAAGCTCCAAACCAGTAGTCACTCTGTTTCAGTATGTTGATGACTTGCAAGTATCCGCTGAGGACTAAGAGTCATGTTTATGGGAGACTAGAGCTCTCTTACAGACTCTGCAGGAGAAAGGGTATCAGGGGTCAGCAAAGAAAGCACAGCTCTGTCAGAGCCATGCCACATATCTAAGCTTTGAACTCCATGAGGGAGTGCATTCACTGAGTGCAGGATACAGGGGATCACCAAATACCCCTGCCCTACCATGTCCTGAAAAGTCAGGGAGTTTCTTCGACTGTGGGCTTCTGTAGGCTGTGGATACTGCAGTTTGCGGAGATTGCTAAACCTCCTTACGAACTGGCAAAAGTGGGGGGTTTACTATGATAGGTTGGACAGCTGAGGCCAAAGGAGCATTTTGGGAATTACAAACAGCTGTACTGTGTGCCCCAGCATTGGCGATCCCAGATGTTACCAAGCCCTTCCACTTGTATGTGGATGAAAATGCACGGGTGCCCTAAGGAGTTTTGACTCAGAATGTGGGGCAATGGCAAAAGCCAGCAGCCTCTCTTGCAAGAAACTAGATCCAATAGTTGCTGGGTTCCCCTATTTCCTCTGCATGATTGCAGCCACGGCCCTCTTGGTCAAGGATGCAAGTAAATTGAATTTGGGTCAAAATCTCATCTTGACCACCACCCACGCTATTGAGGGCCTTCTCTGGACTAGACCAGACCGATGGATGACAAACACTTGAGTGACGGGGTATCAGGCCCTCCTCCTCAATGAACCAAGTGTGACCTTCCGGGCCCTGGCAGTGCTAAATACAGCCATGCTCCTGCCATAGGAGCTGGCTGACCATCCACATGACTGCGGGGAGGTCCTAACCCAAGTTGCAGGAATAAGGTTGGATGTCAGAGACATTCCCTTCCCAGATGCCAAGATGACTCTGTTCACAGATGGGAATAGCTACGTGGTCAATGGAAAGAGGTATGCAGGGGCTGCAGTGGTTTATCCTGAGCAGAAACACTGGACAGCAGCCCTGCCACATGGAAATTCGGCACAAAAAGCGGAACTGATTGCACTCACTAAGGAACTGCAGATGGCCAAAGGTAAAACCTCCAACATCTATACGGACAGCAGGTATGCCTTTGTTACTCTCCATATACATGCGGCTATTTATAAAGAAGGGGGCCTATTAACAGCAGAAGGAAAAGGAATTAAAATCAGAGGAGAAATATTGGCTCTCCTCCAGGCTATTTGGGACGCAAAAGCGGTGGCCATTATGCATTGCCCGGGAAACCAAAAGGGGACTGATATTATTTCAAAAGGAAACCAATTAGCAGATCAAACCACAAAGCAAGCAGCTCAAGAAACAGTGCAAGAACTAGTTACACTCCCGGCTCCAGCCCTAACAGAAAAACTGAATTATTCAAAAGAAGATTTAAAGTATTTACAGAAATGGGTTAAATTGGACTATGAAGGGGAATGGGCTAAGACTAAAGAATGCAAAATAATTCTTCCTCGAAGACTAGGCAAAAAGTTAGTAGACCCGATACATCAGGGTACTCATTTGGGGATACGCAAACTCAAGAAGCTTATGGGCAAGCAGTTCCAGGTTTCTAAATTAGGGCTTATTATTCAGGATGTAGTTGATAGATGTGCTCAGTGCCAGATAGTTAATGTGGGAAGAACTTATACTGGTAAGGTTCCTTACCTAAAAGAGGTAAGGAACCAGGAATTTATTGGGAAATAGATTTTACAGAAATGAAACCTGGAAAATATGGGCACAAGTATATGTTAGTTTTTGTGGATACCTTTTCAGGCTGGTAGAGGCTTTTCCCGCCAAACATGAGATGGCACAGGTGGTAGCCAAAAAGCTACTAGAAGAAATAATTCCTAGGTTTGGGCTGCCTCTCACAATCGTGTCAGACAATGGCCCTGCATTTGTGAGTTCAGTCTCACAGGCATTGGCCAAGGCCGTGGGCATTAATTGGAAACTACATTGTGCCTACCGGCCCCAGAGTTCGGGGCAAGTAAAGAGAGTGAACCAGACTCTTAAAGAGACCTTGACAAAACTAATTCTGGAGACTGGCGGTGGATGGGTGGATCTCCCTCCTTTTGCCCTCCTCAGGACATGATGTTCACCGTATTTAAGCAAGGTGACCCCATTTGAAATAATGTTTATGAGACCCCCCCTCTCTGTACTTGACTACAAGAGGTTGACCTAGCATAAATGACTGATCAGTTTGTACTCCAGACAGTGCAGGCATTACAGTCTGTCTTAAAAAAAGTGCACTCAGGGATTTGGACTGCCCACACTGGGACAGAGATCGAGGTGGAACCACATCCTTACCACCCAGGGACTTGGTTTGGATATTTCACTATCAATAAGGAAACTTGGAGCCTCGCTGGAAGGGATCATTTACTGTTATCCTGACCACCCCCATGGCAGTAAAAGTAGAAGGCATCAGGGCCTGGATTCACGTGGGTCACGTCAAACGAGCCAAGGATGAGGACGCCCCCCAGAGATGGAAGCTACAGCCGATGGACCCCACTGACCATGGACTAAAGCTAAGACTAAAAAACTATGAGTTTATTGTTGCTCCTATTGTTACCTGTTTATGTTAAATATAAGTGGGAAATTAGATGAACGGAATTAGGAAAAAATGGAAAAGGTTATAGAAAGCCTTCAAAGGCTAACTCATCAGCTGACTGTGCATTAGGTTACTTTTTGGCCCCTGTATTATAAACTCCCTAATGTCATTTGTACCAAAGAAAATTGGAGTGATAAAAAAGTTAGTCTTTCATGTTAATAAACCCCCTTACAACAGGAGAATATAGAACTGGCTGAATAGTCAAGGATTTGACTAATTTCCAAGGAAAGGTGGGAATGTAGGGCCCTGATAAGCCAAAGAAACTGTAAACCCCGGATATAGGGGCTGGCCAGGCCAGATAGCCATATCCAAACAGTGGGGTGCACATATATTAACTGTAGTGAGTTGAAATCTACTTGGCCACCTGTGTGTGAGCCGGTCTCAACCAGCTTTCTAAACGTTAGTCTGTGACGCAGGGAGGGTGGAAAACTAGGAGTTAGAATAGCTGTTGGAGAAGTGGGAGGAGTTAGAATAGGTGTCGGGGAAATAGGAGGAGTTATAACACCCGTCAGAGAAGTAGGAGGAGTTAGAATATGTGTTAGAGATATAGGAGGAGTTAGAATAACCGTTGGAGAAGTAGGAGGAGTTAGAATAGCCATCAGAGAAATAGGAGGAGTTAAAATAGCAGTTAGAGAAGTAGGAGGAGTTAGAATAGCCGTTAGAATAGCACAATAGCCGTTAGAGTGGCCGTTGGGAGCCATTAGGTAATCATAGGAGTCATTGAGTTGGTGTCATCAGGAGCAGTGATGCCCCAAGCCGTAGCCTCCCGCCAGCAGCCTCATTGCCCTGAGCCGCAGCCTCACTGGAGGGGCCTGGCTGGTGCGGCCTTGCCAGAGTGGCATCATTCCAGGGAGCGGCCTCGTTGGCATGCGGCCTCATCATCGAGTGGTCTCTTCCAGAGCGGCCTCTTCATCATCGGGAGCGGCCTTGTCCAGAGCGGCCTCTTCATTGTTGGGAGCGGCCTCATCTGGCATGTGGCCTCATCTGAGGAGCGGCATCCTCCGGGGAGTGGCCTTGTCGAAGTGGTCTCATGGGGAGCAGAGTCTGTGTCATCAGGATTGTCGTAATCATCATCCTCGCCTCTTTTTCATTGGGAGCAGTGTCCTCGTCATCGTCGCCTCTATGTAAGAGATGGCCCGGACAGGTCTGTTTGGTTTCTGATGCTTGGCGTGAAATAAAGCTTTTCTTGATTTTCACTTTGTGTCAGTCTCGTTCCTTTGCTCACGGACGCTCACAGCTCTTTTCCATCTCGGGGGTCCCACCATAGCAGGGATTCCAGAGTCAAAATCTGGGATTGTGTGCCTGGAGAACCTGACAAGGGTGAGGATTTGGGCCTAGGGGCATGTTATGCCTGATATGCGGGCTCCTGGTCCTGCTAGCGAGGGGGCTGGTTTTAAAGCGGGCTCAGGCTGAGGGTCACAATGCCTGTTTGTGGCCAAGGCAGACCTCCTGGGTGGGCGTGGTCTCATGGGCCAAGCAACTGGCTCCCACTCTAAGGGTTAGACCCCTTCCCCACAGCAAGCTTTTCCCGTCGTGGGGAAGGAGGAGTGCTCTTTATGCTTGAGGTTCCCCAATTGGCTGGGATTTGAGCTATGGTCTGGGCACAGACGTCTGAATACCCAGGTTGGGTAGAGATGACAGTCTCTGCCATTGGCACATCCCACGTGCAGGATATGGGGCCTGTTACTTGGGGGGTTGATGGGAGTTTGTGACTCGGGCTGTATCAGACAGAGCATTAGTGCACAGGGTGGCCTAGGATATTGGGGTGCCATCGAGGTACGTGCAGGTTGATCCTCAAGTGGGGATTCTGGGCTGAACCCAAGGGCCCTTCTTCTTTCAGCAGGGCAGGCAGAAGCCTGTGTTGGGGCTCCCGAGTGAACAATATGGAGGGCTTGTGGCCCAGGAGGGTGAGGATGGAATTCTGAATACACAAGCGATGGTTCTGTTCAGTGCTGAGCACCTAGCATTTTCAATATGTAGCATCTGACTCGAGTACTCCAGCACCTGAGTCAGGGCAAGTGTCAGATGGTCGCTCATTCTGGCATTTGTGTCCATGATGGCCGACGAATGGAGGGTTCGCCTCATGAGGATATGGATGTCTTTCCAGGCTTGGGCTTGGAAGCTTCTCTGAATAGCAAGATTTCCTTCTGCAAGACAGGGGGAGTCCGTTTGAATGGCACCAGGGTCCCCCGTATGGAAAGAAGTTTTAGCAGAAGTCACCGAATGGACACTTGGAAAGCCCAGCTCTGCTTACCCTTCCAGCCCAGGACAAGGACCTTTTGATCTGGTGGCTCTGGGCAAAGTGCCCAGGGGACTGAGGTGACAAGGAGCCTCATTCTGATGGATCACAATGCTGGATTGTGTCCAGGGAGACCTTAGAATATGGCAGGGGCTCAGGTGTCATGCAAGAGTTTCCTCCCCTGAGGGTTGGACGCAGCTTCCAAGAGACTTGTTGATTTCTGGGGACAGGAGGTGTTCTGTTTTGTGACTCCGGGATCAAGTGTTGGACCATATGTAGGTATTCCAGAGATTGCCTCTGAAGGCAGATGCCTGCAAACCTAAGCTAGGGCTCCGTTGAGGTCCTAGGTGTTTGTCAGGTTCCATCTTCTTACTCAGGGCCATTGACCTGGGTGTCGGCCTGGAGATAGGTGTGTGGCATGTGTCTGAATGTGCCTTTTTTTCAATGCGGCCAACGAATTTGGGGTGGGCTCAGGGGCATTGCAGGTGTCTCCCAAACTGGAGGGTTTGTGCAAATGTGACGGGCAGAGCTTCCTCCTTGTGGGCAGGCACTGTGGCTTCAGAGGCCCCATCCTGAAGGTCATGTCAACCAGGGATTTTGGGAGAAAAGTGTGCAAACACAAACTCAGGATTGGGTTCTGTGAGAGGTGATGGCTGGTCCGATCTGTGGACCATGAGGCCAGTGCTGCAGCATCTGAAATTTGTTTGATGGGGAGGCGGGAGCGCTGGCTTTTCTGTCTTGGATGTGTGTCTTGGTTGGCCACGGAATGTATGGTATCCTCATGGGGTCATGGGATATTCTACCTTTGTGAGGATTCTTCCCTGCTCCCAAGGGTATGGTGTATTTCGTAGGGAAGGGAAGAGAGCTGTTTTCCATCTCAGGTGTCCCACCATAGTAGGGATTCCAGAGACGGTTTCTGAGTCCGGGTGCCTGGAGAATCCGACAGACAGTGAGGATTGGGCCTAGGGGCATGTCACGCCCGATATGTGGGTGCGTGGTTCAGCTAGCGAGGGTACTGGTTTGAAAGCGGGCTCAGACTGAGGGTCACAATGCCTGTTTGTGTCCAGAGCAGCCTTCCTGGGTGGGCGTGGTCACATGGGCCATGCAGCTGGCTCCCACTATGAGGGTTAGACCCCCATCCCCATAGCAAGCTTTTGCCATCGTGGGGAAGGATGAGTGCTCTTTGATGCTTGATGTTCCCACATAGGCCTGGATTTGAGCTATTATTTGGGCACTGACACATGAATAGCCTAGTTGGGTAGAGGTATCAGTCTCTGGCCTTGGCACATCCCACCTGAAGGATATGGTGCTGGCTACCTGGGACCTGATGGGAGGTCGGAGATCAGGCTGTCAGACAGAGCATTAGTGCACAGGGCAGCTTAGAACTTTGGGGTGCCATCGAGGTCTGAGCAGGTTGATGCTCACGTGGGGATTCTGGGCAGACCCTAGGGCCCTTCTTCTTTCTGGAGGGCAGGCAGAAGACTGCGTTGGGTCTCCCAAATGAACTATCTGGAGGGATGGCGGGCCAAGAGGGTAGGACGGAATTCTGAACATACAGGTGCCAGTTTCTTTCAGTGTTGAGCACATGGCATTTCCAAAGTGCAGCGTGTGACTCTAGATCTCCAGCACCTGAGTCAGGGCATGTGTCAGATGGTTGCTCATGCTGGAATTTGTTTCCATGATAGCCGATGAATAGAGGGTGGCCTCATGAGGCCATGGATGTCTTCCCGTGCTGGAGCTTGTTAGCTGCTCCGAACAGCAAGCTTTCCTTCTGAGGGACGGGGGAGTCCGATTTGATGGCACCAGGTTCCCCCACATGGAAACACGTTGTAGCAGAATTCTCGCATGGATGCCTGGAAAGCCCAGCTCAGCTTAGCCTTCCAGGCCAGGAAAACAGCCGTTTTGATCTGGTGGCTCTGGGGCAAAGTGCCCAGGGGGGCTTAGGTGTTTGGGAGACTCATTTTGATGGGTCACAAGGCTGTCTTGTATCCTGGGATATCTTTGAATGTGGAGGGGGCACAGGTGCCTTGAAGGATTCTCCTCCCATGAGTGTTGGACGCAGCTTCCAAGAGCCAGGTTGCCCACCGGGGACAAGATTTGTTCTGTTTTTTGCCTGAAGGATCAAGAGTTGGAACATAGGAAACATATGTAGGTATTCCAGATTTCTAGAGGCAGATGCGTGCAAACTTAAGCTAGGGTTCAGTTGAAGTCTTAGGGGTATTTCAGGTTCCATTTTCTGACTCAGGGCCATGGAACTTGGTGTCTGCCTGGAAGTAGTTTTCTGGCATGTGTCCGAATGTGCCTTTTTTCCACTGCGGCAAACGAATTTGGCGTGGGCTCAGAGGCATTGCAGGTCTCTCCCAATCTGGAGGATTTGTGCAAATGTGGACGGGCAGAGCTTCCTCCAGATGGGCAGTGAGAGTCCTGCGCAGTGGTTCCAGAGGCCCCATCCTGGAGGGACTGTTGGCAGGTCTTTCGGGAGAAAAGTCTGCAAACACAAACTCGGGATAGTGTACAGGGCGAGGTGATGGCAGGCCTGATCTGCGGATCGTGACAGCAGTGCTATGGGATCTGAAATGGGGTCGATGGGTAGGCGGGAGCGCAGGCTTTTCTGTCTGGGTTGTGTGTCTTGGTTGGCCACTGGATGTAGCGGTTTCCTCATGGGTCCATGGGAGATTCTACCTTTGTGAGGATTCTACCCATCTCCCAAGGGTTTGTTGTCTTTCGGGGGTAAGGGAACAGTGCTGCTTTCCATCTCAGGGGTTGTTTCTGAGTTGGTTTCTGTGTCCTGGCGCCTGGGGAACCTGACCGAGGGTGAGGATTTGGAACTAGGGGCATGTAAGACCCAATATGTGGGATCATGGTCCAGCTAGCATGGGGGTTGGTTTGAAAATGATCTCAGGCTGAGGGTCACAATGCCTGTTTGTGGCCAGGGCAGCTCTCCTCAGTGGGCATGGTCTCATGGGCCATGCAGCTGGCTCCCACTCTGAGGGTTAGACCCACTTCCCCACAGCAAGCAATTTCCATCGTGGGGAAGGAGGAGTGGTCTTTGATGCTTGAGGATCCCCCATAGGCCAGAATTTGAGCTATGGTCTGGCCATAGACGCCTGAACACCAAGGTTGGGTAAAGATGACAGTCTCATGCCTTGGCATATCCCACCTGCAGGATATGGGGCCCGCTACCTGGGCGGCTGATGGGAGGTCGGGGCTCAAGCTGTGTCAGACAGAGCATTAGTGCACACGGCGGCCTAGGACATGAGAGTACCATCCAGGTACGTGCTATTTAATCCTCATGTCGGGTATGTCAGGTATCATCTTATGACTCAGGGAAATTGACCTGGGTGTCTGCCTGGAAGTAGGTGTCTGGCATGTGTCCGAATGTGCCTTTTTTTCAAGGTGGCCAAATAATTTGGGGTGGGCTCATAGACTTTGCCGGTTTCCTCCAATCTGGAAGGTTTGAGCAAATGTGACGGGAAGAACTTCCTTCAGGTAGGCCGGCAGAGTCCTGTGCTGTGGGACCAGAGGCCCCATCATGGAGAGCCTGTTGGCCAGGTATTTGGGGACAAAATTATGCAAAAACAAACTCAGGGTAGGTTTAGGGGCAATGTAATGGCAGGCCAGATCTGCGGACCATGAGGGTAGTGTCGCGGGATCTGAAATGACGGCCACAGGGTGGCAGGAGTGCAGGATTTCTGTGTGAGCTGTGTGTCTCGGTAGGCCACAGAAAGTAGCCGTAGCCTCATGGGGCCATGGGAGATTCTGCCTCTATGAGTATTTTGCCTGGCTCCCAAGGGTTTGGTGTCTTTCAGGGGAAGGGAAGATTGCTGATATCCATCTGACAGCTCCCACCATACCAGGGATTCCAGAGTCAGCTTCTCTTTCTGGGCGCCTGGAGAACCCGACCGAGGGTGAGGATTTGGGCCTAGGGGCATGTCAGGTACGATATGCGGGCACCTGGTCCAGATAGCGAGGGGGCTGGTTTGCAAGCGGTCTCATGCTGAGGGTCAGAATGCCTGTTTGTGGCCAGGGTAGCCCACCTGGTTGGGCGTGGTTTCATGGGCCATAAAGCTGGCTCCCACTCTGAGGTTAGACCCCCATCCCCACAGTAAGCTTTTCCTGTCGAGGTCCGTGCCAGTTGATCCTCACGTGGGGATTCCTGCCAGACCCCTAATGCCATTCTTTCTGGAGGGCAGGCAGAAGACGTCATTGAGGCTCCTGAATGAACAATCTGGAGGGCTTGCATCCCAGGACTTTGAGGATGGAATTCTGAACTCACAAGAGCCTGTTCATTTCATTTCCAGGTGCAACGTCTGACTCAAGATCTCCAGCACCTGGGTCAGGGCACATGTCAGATACTTGGTCACGCTGGAGTTGGTGTCCATGATGGATGATGAATACAGTGGTGGCCTCATGAGGCCATGGAGGTCTTCTCAGGCTGGGGCCTGTGAGCTGCTCCAAACAGCAATCTTTCCTTCTGTGGGACAGGGGGAGTCCTTTTTGATGATACCAGGTCCCAGGTATGGAATGAAGTCGTAGCAGAAGTCACCGCATGCATGCCTGGAAAGACCTGCTCCGCTTAGCCTTCTAGTCCAGGAACAAGGCCATTTCGATCTGATGGCTCTGGTGCAAAGTGCCCAGGGGCCTGAGTTGACAGGGAGCCTCATTCTGATGGGTTACAATGCTGGCTTGTGTCCAGGGAGACCTTAGAATGTTGCGGGTGCTCAGGGGCCACGCAGGATTCTCCTCCCCTAAGGATTGGATGAAGCTCCCAAGAGCCTGGTTGCCTTCTAGGGACAGGAGGTGTTCTGTTTTGTGGCTCCAGGATCAAGTGTTGGACCAAGGTATTCCAGAGTTTGCCTCTGGAGGCAGATGCATGCAAACCTATGCTAGGGTTCCATTGAGGTCCTAGGGGTATTTCAGGTTCCATATCTGACTCAGGGTCATGGACTGGGGTGTCTGCCTGGAAGTATGTGTCTGGCATGTCCGAATGTGCCTTTTTTCCAATGCAGCCAACGAATTTGGGGTGGGATCAGAGGCATTGCAAGTCTCTTCCAATCTGGAGGGTTTGTGCAAATATGGATTTGCAGAGATTTCTTCAGGTAGGCAGGCAGCGTCCTGCACTGTGGCTCCAGAGGCCCCATCCTGGAGGGCCTGTCATTAGTGGCTTTGGGGACAAAAGTCTTCAAACACAAACTCGGGATAGGGTTCTGGGCGAGGTGATGTCTGGCCCAATCTGCGGACCTGAGAGCAGTGTTGTAGGATCTTAAATGAGGGTGATGGGAGGCGGGAGCACAGGCTTTTCTGTCTGGGTTATATGTCTTGGTTGGCCACGGAATGTAATGATATCCTCATGGGGCCATGGGAGATTCTTTCTTTGTGAGGATTCTGCCTGGCTCCCAGGGTTTGGTGTCTTTAAGGCAGAAGAAAAAAGTGCTGTTTTCCGTCTCATGTCCTGTCAAGTAGGGATTCCAGAGTTGGCTTCTGGGTCCGGGCACCTGGAGAACCCGACTGAGGGTGAGGATTTGGAACTAGGGGCATGCAAGACCTAATATGCGTGCTCCTAGTCCAGTTAGCGAGGGGGCTGTTTTGAAATCGGGCTTAGGCTTAGGTTCACAATGCTTGTTTGTGGCCAGAGCAGGCCTCCTGGGTGGGCGTGGTCTCATGGGCCATGCAGCTGGCTCCCACTCTGAGGGTTAGACCCACTTTCCCACAGCAAGCTTTTCCCATCTTGGGGAAAGAGGAGTGCTCTTTGATGCTTGAGGTTCCCCCATAGAATGGGATTTGAGCTCTGGTCTGGGCAGAGAAACCTGAATACCCAGGTTGGGTAGAGATGAGGGTCTCTGGCCAAAGCAGGTTCCACCTGCAGAATATGAGGCCTGCTACCTGAGGGCTGATGGGAGTTCGGGTTCAGGCTGTGTCAGACAGAGCATAAGTGCACAGTGCAGCCTTGGATACTGGGGTGCCATCAAGGTCCGTTCAGGTTGTTTCTCACGTGGGGATTCTGGGCAGACTTCTAGGGCCCTTCTTCTTTCTGGAGGGCAGGCAGAAGACTTTGTTGTGCCTCCAGAATGAACAATCTGGAGGGCTTGTGGCCCAGGAGTTTGTGGACGGAATTCTGAACGCATAAACGCCGATTCCTTTCAGTGCCGGGGACATGGCATTTTCATGTGCAGCAACTGACTCGAGATCTCCAGAACCTGAGTCAGGGCACATTTCAGATTGTCACTCACGCTGGAGTTTGTGTGATGATGGTGGATGAATGGAGGGGTGGCCTCCTGAGGCCATGGAGGTCTTCCCACCCTGGGGCTTGTGAGCTGCTCTGAACATCAAGTTATCCTTCTGCGGGAGAGGTGGTGTCCGTTTGGATGGCACCAGGATCCCCCATATTGAAAGACTTCATAGCAGAAATCACCGCATGGATGCCTGGAAAGCCCAGCTCCACTTACCATCCCTGCCCAGGAACAAGGCCATTTTGATCTGGTGGCTCTGGTGCAAAGGCCCCAGGGGCTAGGTGACAGGGAGCCTCATTCTGATGGGTCACAATGCTGGCATGTTTCCAGAGAGACCTTAGAATGTGGCAGGGGTTCAGGAGCCATGCAGGATTCTCCTCCCCTGAGGGTTGGATGCAGCTTCCAAGAGCAAGGATGCCTTCAGGGGACAGGATGTGTTCTGTTTGTGGCTCGGGTATCAAGTGTTGGATCATATGTATGTATTCCGGAGTTTATCTCTGGAGACAGATGCCTGCAAACCTAACCTGTGGTACTGTTGAGGTCCTAGGATTATTTCAGGTTCCATCTTCTGACACAGGGACATTGACCTGGGTTTCTGCCTGGAGGTAGGTGTCTGTCATTTGTCTGAATGTGTCTTTTTTCCAAGGCGGCCAATGAATTTTGGGTGTGCTCATGTGCATTGCAGGTTTCCTCCAATCTAGAGGGTTAGTGCAAATATAATGGGCAGAGCTTCCTTTGGGTAGGCCGTCAGAATACTTCCCTGTGGGGACAGAGGCCCCATCGTGGAGGGCTTGTCAGGCAGATATTTGGGGACAAAAGTCTGCAAACACAAGCCCAGGATAGGGTTAGAGGCGAGATGATGGCAGGCCCAATCTGCGGACCATGAGGGCAGTGTTGCAGGATCTGAAATGACAGCAATGCGGTGGCAGGAGCACAGGCTTTTCTGTGTGAGTTGTGTGTCTCATTTGGCCACGGAATATAGTGGTAGCCTCATTGGGCTATGGGAGATTCTGCCTCTCTGAGGATTCTGCCTGGTTCTCAAGGGTTTGGTGTCTCTTGGTGGGAAGAGAAGAGTGCTTTTCTCCATCTCAGGGGCCCCGCTATAGCATGGATTCCAGATTCAGCTTCTGGGTCCGGGTGCCTGGAGAACATGACCGAGGGTGCAGATTGGGGCCTAGGGGCATCTCAGGCCCGATATGCGGGCTCCTAGTTCAGCTAGTGAGGAAGCTGGTTTGAAAACATGCTCAGGCTGAGGTTCATAATGCTTGTTTATGGCCAGGGCAGCCCTCTGTGTTGGCAAGGTCTCATGGACCATGCAACTAGCTCCCACTCTGAACTTAGACCCCCATCCCCACAGCAAACTTTTCCCGTCATAGGAAAGGAGTAGTGCTCTTTGATGCCTGAGGTTACCCCATAGCTTGGTATTTGAGCTATGATCTGGGAACAGACCCCTGAATACTCAGGTTGGGTAGAGTTGAGAGTCTCTGGCCTTGGCACGTCCCACGTGCAGGATATGGGGCCCTATACCTGGGGGGCTGATGGGAGGTCATGGCTCAGTCTCTGTCCAACAGAGCATTAGTGCACAGAGCAGCCTAAGCATTGGGGTGCCGTCTAGGTCCCTGCAGGTTGATCCTCACGTGGGGATTCTGTGCAGACACCTAGGACCCTTCTTCTATCTGGAAAGCAGGCAGAAGACTGCATTGTGGATCCCGAATGAACAATCTGGAGGGTTTGCAGGCCAGGAAGGTGAGAACGGAATTCTGAACGCACAAGTGCCTGTTACGTTCAGTGCCAAGCACATGACATTTCCAATGTGCAGGGTCTGACCCTAGATGTCAAGCACCTGAGTCAGGGCACGTTTCAGATGGCCGCTCATGCTGGAGTTTGTGACCATGATGGCCAAAGAATGGAGGTGTGGCCTCATGAGGCCATTGAGGTCTTTCCAGGTGGAGGATTGTGAGCTGCTCTGAAAGGCAAGCTTTCTTTCTGTGGGACAGGTGGAGTCCGTTTGGATGGTACCAGGGTCCGCCATATGGAAAGTCGTCGTAGCAGAAGTCACCCCATAGATGCCTGGAAAACCCAGCCCCACTTACCATTCCAGCCCAGGAACAAGGACATTTTGATCTTGCGACTGTGGGGCAACGTGCCCAGGTGGCTGAGGTGACAGGGAGCCTAATTATGAATTCGGAACTCATAACTGCCGGTCCATTCAGTGCCAAGCACATGGCATTCCCAATGTGCAACATCTGACTTGAGATCTCCAGCACCCTAGTCAAGGAAAGTGTCAGACGGTCGCTCATGCTGTAGTTTGTGTCCAAGATGGCCGACAATTGGAGTGGTGGCTTCATGAGGCCATGGAAGTCTTCCAAACCTGGGACTTCTGGCTGCACCGAACAGTAGGCTTTCCTTCTGTGGGAGAGGGGGTGTCAGTTTGATGGCACCAGGGTCCCCTTATGAAATTATGTCATAGCAGATGTGACCGCATGGATGCCTGGGAAGCCCAGCTATACTTACCCTTCCTGCCCAGGAAAAAGTCCATTTTATCTGGTGGTTCTGGGGCAAAGTTCCCATGGGGCTGAGGTGACAGTGAGCCTCATTCTGATAGGTCACAAGGCTGGCTTGTGTCCAGGGAGACCTTAAAATGTGGCGGGGACTCAGGCGCCATGCAGGATTCTCCTCCCCTGAGTGTTGGATTCAGCTCCCAAGAGCCGGGTTGCCTTCTGGGGACAGGAGGTGTTCTGTTTTGTGGCTCAGGGATCAAGTGGTGGACCATAAGTAGGTAATCCAGAGCTTGCCTCTGGAGGCACATGCCTGCAATACTCAGCTAGGGTTCCATTGAGGTCCTAGGGGTATGTCAGGTTCCATCTTCTGACTCAGAGCCATTGGCCTGGGTGTCTACCTGGAGGAAGGTGTCTGGCATGTTTGCGAATGCACCTTTTTTCAAAGACGCCCAGCGAACATGGGTTGTGCTCAGGGGTATTGCAGGTGTCTCCCAATCTGGAGTGTTTGTTCAAATGCTATTAGGGTCTGTGATCAAAGGAATGAGACTGACAAAAGTGAAAATCAAGAAAAGCTTTATTTCATGCCATGCATCACAAACCAAACTGACCGATAGGTGCCCGGGCCCCATGCATTAGAAACCAAACTGACCGGTAGGTGCCCGGGCCCCATGCATTAGAAACCGAACTGACCGGTAGGTGCCTGAGCCTTGCTGGGGGCCACCGCCTCCCTGCCCTGGGATCCCTCCTGGAGGCTCCCTGCCCCACCCTCACTGTACCACAGGCCACTTCCAGCGAGGCCGCTCCCTGGACGAGGCTGTAGCCAACAAGGCTCCCAGCAATGCCACTCCTGACAAGGCTGCATCGCCACTCCTGAGAGGCTGCTCCTGGTGGGGCACTGCTCGAGGCAGCGTGGTCACTCGCTGCGGTGCTGCTGCTGCTGGTGCTACTTCTCAAGGTGGTGAGGCTGCTCGTGGCAGCGCTGCTGCTCCTGCTGCTGCTCCAGCTCCCGGCTTGCTGCTGACTCCTCCTGCTATATCCCCCTGTAGACTCACAGACCAGCTTTTATAGAGGTGGTTGGGCCTGACCCACACACAGGTGGCCAATGGGATTGCAATACACAGAGAAAACTGCACAGTCATGCTAGGTCTGCCACACACAGAAAAAAAAAAAAACTGCTAAGTAACACAGAGGTGGCCATTTGAATTTCAATTTGCCCTAGTAGATATATGTGCTCCCCACTTATATGATGCCTTCACCTTGCCTGACCCGCCCTTGTATCTAGGCTTTGCAAGTAAGTTCCTCTGGGAGGGGTGGGATCAATCTAAGTTCACTACATAAACACAAAATGACACCCTCTGGCCAACCAGGCCCTTACAATATTTCCTTCGGGAAGGCAGGTAGAGTCCTGTGCTGTGTCTTCAGAAGCCCCATCCTGGAGGGTCTTTTGGCCAGGGCTTTGGGGACAAATATCTGAAAACACAAACTGGGGATAGGGTTAGCAGCGAGGTGATCGCAGGCCGAATCTGTGGACCGTGAGGGCAGTGGGGCGGGATCTGAAATGAGGGCAATGGGGAGGTGGGAGCATAAGCTTTTCTATCTGGGTTTTGTGTCTTGGATGGCCACGGGATGTAACGGTAGCCTCATGGGGCCATTGGAGATTCTGCCTCTGTGAGGACTCTGCCTGGTTCCCAAGGGTTTGGTGTCTTTCGGGGGGAAGGGAAGAGTGCTGTTTTCCATCTCAGGGGTCCCGCCATAGCAGGGATTCTGTGTCGGCTTCTGGGTCCGGGTGCATCGAGGAGACGATCCAGGGTGAGGATTTGAACCTAGTTGCATGTCAGGCCCGATATGCGGACTCAGTCCAACTAGCGAGGGGGCTGTTTTGAAAGCAGGTTCAGGCTGAGGGTCACAATGCCTGTTTGTGGCCAGGACAGCCCTCCTGGGTGGGCATGGTCTCATGGACTATGCAGCTGGCTCCCACTCTGGGTGTTAGACCCCATCACCAAAGCAAGCTTTTCCCGTCGTGGAGAAGCAGGAGTGCTCTTTGATGCTTGAGGATCTCCTATAGGCCAGAATTTGAGCTATGGTCTCGGCACAGACACCTGAATACCCGGGTTGGGTAGAGATGACAGTTTCTGCCCTTGGCAAGTACCACCTGCAGGATACGAGGACTGCTACCTCAGGGGCTGATGGGAGGTCGGGGCTCAGGTTGTGTCAGACAGAGCATTAATGCACAGGGAGGCCTAGGATATTGGGGTGCTGTCGAGGTCCATGCAGGTTGATCTTCACGTGGGGATTCTGGGCAGACCCCATGGTCCTTCTTCTTTCTGGAGGGCAGCCATAAGCCTGTGTCAGGGCTCCCGAATGAACAATCTGGAGGTCTAGTGAGCCAGGAGGTTGAGGACGGAATTCTGAAAGCACAAGTGCCTGTTCCGTTCAGTGCCAAGAACATGGCATTTCCAATGTGCAGCGTCTGACTCTAGATCTCCAGCTGCTCAGTCAGGGCACGTGGCAGATGGTCGCTCACTCTGGAATTTGTGTCCATGATGTCCAATGCATGGAGGGGTGGCCTCATGATGCCACGGATGTCTTCCTGGGATGGGGCTTGTGAGCTGCTCCTAACAGCAAGCTTTCCTTTTGCAGGACTGGGGGAGTCCGTTTTGATAGCACCAGGTTTCCCTATAGGAAAAGACATGGTAGAGGAAGTCACCGCATGGATGCCCAGACAACCCAGCTCGCTTACCTTTCCAGCCCAGGAACAAGACCGTTTGGGTCTGGTGGCTCTGGGGAAAGTGCCTAGGGTGCTGAAGTGACAGGGAGCCTCATGCTGATGGGTCACAATGCAGGCTTGTGTCCAGGAAGACCTTAGAATGTGATGGGGGCTCAGGCGCCATGCAGCATTCTCCTCCCCTGGGGTTTGGATGAAGCTCCCAAGAGCCAGGTTCCTTCTAGGGACAGGAGGCGTTCTGTTTTGTGGCTCAGGGACCAAGCGTTGGGCCATACGTATGTATTCCAGAGAATGCCTCTGGAGACAGAAGCCTGCACACCTAAGCTAGGGTTCCGTTGAGGTAGGCTTATGTCAGGTTCCATCTTCTGACACAGGGCCATTGACCTGGGTGTCTGCTGGAGGTAGATGTCTGGCATGTGTACGAATGTGCCTTATTTCCAAGGTGGTCAATGACTTTGGGGTGGGCTCAGGGGCATTGCAGGTATCTCCCAATCTAGAGGGTTTGTGCAAATGGGACGGGCAGAGTTTCCTTCAGGTGGGCAGGCAGAGTCCTGCACTGTGGCTCCTCCATAGGCCCCATCCTGGAGGGCCTGTTGGATAGGGCTTTGGGGACAAAAGTCTGCAAACACAAAGTTGGGATAGGGTACTGGGCGAGGTGATGACCGGCACAATCTGCAGACCGGGAGGGCAGTGCCACAGGATCTGAAATGAGGGCGATGCGGATGCGGGAGCGCAGGCTTTTCTGTCTGGGTTGTATGTCTCGGTTGGCCACGGAATGGAGCGGTATCCTCATGGGGCCATGGGAGATTCTGCCTCTGAGTGGATTCTGCCTGGCACCCAATGGTTTGGTTTCTTTTGATGGGAAGGGAAGAGTGCTGTTTCGTCCCAGCGTTCCCGCCATACCTGGGATTCCATAGTTGGCTTCTGGGTCTGGTCACGTGGAGAACCTGACCAGGGTGAGGACTGGGGCCTAGGGACATGTCAGGCCCAATATGCGGTCTCCTGGTCGAGTTAGCGAGGGGGCTGGATTGAATCAGTTTCAGGCTGAGGGTCACAGTGCCTATTTGTGGCCAAGGCAGCCTTCCTGGGTGGGCGTGGTCTCAAGGGCCTTGCAGCTAGTTCCCTCTCTTAGGGTTAGACCCCCATCCCCACAGAAAGCTTTACCCATTGTGGGGAAGGAGCACTGCTCTTTTGCGCTTGAGGTTCCCCCATAGGCCAGGATTTCAACAATGATCTGGGCAAAGATGCCTGAATACACAGGTCTAGTAGAGATGACAGTCTCTGGCCATGACAGGTCCCACTGTAAGGACTGGGGCCAACTACTTGGCAGGCTGATTGGAGGTCGGGGCTCAGGCTGTGTCAGACAGAGCAATAGTGCACAGGGCAACCTCGGAATTGAGATGCTGTCGAGGTCTGTGCAGGTTGATCCTCACGTGGGGATTCTGGGCAGACCCCTAGGGCCCTTCTTCTTTCTGGAGGGCAGGCAGAAGATGGCGTTGTGGCTCAAGAATGAACAATCTGGAGGACTGGCGGGCCAGGAGGGTGAGGACAGAATTCTGAATGCACAAGTGCCAGTTCCGTTCAGTGCCGAGAACATGGCATTTCCAATGTGCAGCGTCTGACTCGAGATCTCCAGAACATGAGTCAGGGCAAGTGTCAGATGGTTTCATACGCTGGAGTTTGAGTCCATGATGGCCGACTAATGGAGGGGTGGCCTCATGAGGCCATGGAGGTCTTCCCAGGCTGGGGATTGTGAGCTGCTCTTAACAGCATGTTTTCCTTCTGTGGGACAGGGGAGTACGTTTTGATGCCACCAAGGTCCCCCATATGGAATGACGTCATCGCAGAAGTCACCACATGGATGCCTGGAAAGCCCAGCTCCGCTTACCCTTCCAGCCCAGGAACAAGGCTGTATTGATGGTGGCTCTGGGGCAAAGTGCCCAGGCGGCTGAGGTGACAGGGAGCCTCATTCTGCTGAGTCACAATGCTGTCTTGTGTCCAGGGAGACGTTAGGATGTGGCGTGGTCTCAGGCGCCAGGCAGGATTCTCCTCCCCTGAGAGTTGGACGCAGCTCCCAAGAGCAAGGTTTCCTATTGGAGACAGAAAGTGTTCTGTTTTGTGGCTCAGGGATCAAGTGTTGGACCATACATAGGTATTCCAGAGTTTTCCTCTGGAGGCACATGCCTGCAATACTCAGCTAGGGTTCCGTTGAGGTCCTAGGGGTATGTCAGGTTCCATCTTCTGACTCAGGGCCATTGACCTGGGTGTCTGCTTGGAGGTAGGTGTCTGGCATGTTTCCGATTGTGCCTTTTTTCCAAGACACCCAGCGAATTAGAAGTGTGCTCAGGGGTACTGCAGGTGTCTCTGAATCTGGAGTGTTTGTGCAACTGTGACGGGTAGAATTTCCTTCAGGAGGGCAGGCAGAGTCCTTTGCTGTGTCTTCAGAGACCCCATCCTGGAGGGCCTGTAGGCCAGGGCTTTGGGGACAAATATCTGAAAACACATTCTCAGGATAGGGTTAGGAGTGAGGTGATGGTAGGCCGAATCTGCGGACCATGAGGGCAGTGGGGTGGGATCTGAAATGAGGGTGATGGGGATGTGGGAGCACAGACATTTCAGTCTGGGTTGTGCATCTCGGTTGGCCACGGGATATAGCAGTAGATTCATGGGGCCTTGGGAGATTCTGCCTCTGTGAGGATTCCGCCGGGCTCCCAAGGGCTTGGTGTTTTCGGGGGGAAGGGAAAAGTGCTGTTTTCAATCTCAGGAGTCCCGCCATAGCAGGGATAACAGAGTCGGCGTCTGGGTCTGGAAGCCTGGAGAACCCAACGAGGGTGAGGATTTGGGCCTAGGGGCATGTCAGGCATGATATGCGGGCTCATGCTCCAGCTAACGTGGGGGCTGGATTGAAAGCAGGCTCAGGCTGAGGGTCACAATGCCTGTTTGTTTCCAGGGTAGCCATCCTGGGTGGGAGTGGTCTCATGGGCTATGCAGCTGGCTCCAACTCTGAGGGATTGACCCCCATCCCCACAGCAAGCTTTTCCCATCGTGGGGAATAAGGAGTGATCTTTTATGCTTAAGGATCCCCCATAGGCCGGGATTTGATCTATGGTCTGGGCACAGAATCCTGAATACCCAGGTTGGGTAGAGATGACAGGCTCTGGCCATGTCAGGTCTCACCTGCAGGATATTGGGCCCGCTACCTTGTGGGCTGATGGGAGCTCGAGACTCAGGCTGTGTCAGACAGAGCATTAGTGCACAGGGCAGATTAGGATATTGGGGTGCTGTCAAGTCAGTGCAGTTTGATCCTCATTGGGAATTCTGGGAGCCTTCTTCTATCTGGAGGCAGGCGGAAGAGGGCGTTGTGGCTCCTGAGTGAACAATCTCCATGACTGGTTGGCCAGGTTGAGGACAGAATCTGAAAGCACAAGTGGCGGTTCTGTTCAGTGCCGATCACATGGCATTTCCAATATGCAGCATTTGACTCGTATCCCCAGCTCCTGAGTCAGTGCACCTGTCCGATGGTCGCTCACACTGGAGTTTGTGTCCATGATGGCTGATGAATTAGGGCTGGCCTCATGAGGCCATGGAGGTCTTCCCAGCCTGGGGCTTGTGAGCTGCTCTGAACAGCAAGCTTTCCTTCTGCGGGAAAGGGGGAGTCCGTCTGGATGGCACCAGGGTCCCCCATACGGAAAGACGTCATAGCAGAAGTCAGCGCATGGATTCCTGGAAAGCCCAGCTCCGCTTACCCTTCCAGCCCAGGAAGAAGGCCGTTTTGATCTGGGGATTCTGGGGCAAAATGCACAGGGGGCTGAGGTGACAGGGAGCCTCATTCTGATGGGACACAATGCTGGCTTGTGTCCAGGGGGACCTTAGAATGTGGCGGGGGTCTCAGGAGCCATGCAGGGTTCTCCTCCCCTGAGAGTTGGCCGCAGTTCCCAACAGCCAGGCTGCATTCTGGGGCAGGATGTGTTCTGTTTTTTGGGTCAGGGATCAATTGTTGGACCATATGTAGTTATTCCAGAGTTTGCCTCTGGAATCAAACACCTGCAAACCAAAGGTAGAGTTCCGTTGAGGTCCTAGGGATATGTCAGGTTCCATCTTCAGACTCAGGGCCATGGACCTGGGTGTCTGCCTGAAAGTAGTTGTCTGACATGTGTCCGAATGGGCCTTTTTTCCAAGGCTGCCTATGAATTTGGGGTGGCCTCAGGGGCATTGCAGGTGTCTCCCAATCTGGAGGGTTTGTGCATATGTGATGTACAGAGTTTCCTTCGGTTGGGCAGGCAGAGTCCTGCAGTGTGGCTCCAGAGTTCCCATTCTGGAAGACCTGTCAGCCAGGGCTTTGGGTATAAAAGTCTGTAAACACAAAATCGGGATAGGTTTAGGGTCGAGGTGATGGCAGGCCCAATCTCCCGACCGTGAGGGCAGTGCCTCCTGATCTGAAATGAGTTTGACGGGGAGGAGGGAGCCCAGGCTTTTCAGTCTGGATTATGTGTCTTTGTTGGCCACGGAATGAATCGGTAATCTCATGGGGCTATGGGAGATTCTGCCACTCTGTGGTTTCTGCCTGGCGATCAAGGGTTTCGTGTCTTTCGGGGAGAAGGGAACAGTGCTGTGTTCTGTCTCAGGAGTCTGACCATAGCAAGGATTCTGACTCAGCTTCTGGGTCTTGGCACCTGGAGAACCCGACCGAGGGTGCGGATTTGGGCCTTTGGGCATGTCAGGCCTGATATGTGAGCTCCTGGACCAGCTGGCGAGGCGGCTGGTTTGAAAGTGGGCTCATCCTGAGGGTCACAATGCCTGTTTGTGGCCAGGGAAGCCCTTCTTGGTGGACGTGGTCTCTTGGGCAATGCAGCTGGCTCCCACTCTGAGGGTTAGACCCCCATCCCCACTACAAGCTTTTCCCATCGTGGGGAAAGAAGAGTGCTCTTTGATGCTTGAGGTTCCCACATAGACCTGGATTTGAGCTATGGTCTGGGCACAGATGCCTGAATATCCAGGTTGTGTAGAGATGACAGTCTCTGGCTTTGGCACATCCCACGTGCAGGATATTGGTCTGCCTCCCTGGGGAGCTGATGGGAGATCGGGGCTCAGGCTGTGTCAGACAAAGCATTAGTGCACAGGGCGGCCTTGACATTGGCATACCTTCGAGGTCCGTGAAGGTTCATCCTCACATGGGGATTCTGTGGAGACTCCTAGGACCCTTGTTCTTTCTGGACAGCAGGCAGAAGACTGCGTTGTTGCTCCTGAATGAAAAACCTGGAGGGCTGGTAGGCAAGAAGGTTGAAGACAGAATTCTGAAGGCACAAGTGCCAGTTCCGTTCAGTTCTGAGCACATGGTATTTCCAATGGTCAGTGTCTGACTCAAGATCTCCCGCACCTGAGTCAGGGCACATGACTGATGGTCGCTTATGCTGGAGTTAGGGTCCATGATTGCCGACAAGTGGAGGGGTGGCCTCATGATTCCATGGAGGTCTTCCCAGGGTGGGGCATGTGAGCTGCTCTGAACAGCAAGCTTTCCTTCTGAGAGACAGGAGGTTCCATTTTGATGGCACCAGTGTCCCCCATATGGAATGGCTTCATAGCAGAAGTAACCACATGGATGCCTGGAAAGAACAGTCCGCTTACCCTTCCATCCCAGGAGAAATGCCGTTTGGATCTGCTGGCTCTGGGGCAAAATGCCCAGTGGGCTGAGGTGACAGGGAGCCTCATTCTGAAGGGTCACAATGCTGGCCTGTTTCCAGGGAGGCCTTAGAACGTGGCAGGGGCTCAGGAACCATGCAGGATTCTCCTCCCCTGATGGTTGTACGCAGCTCCAAAGAGCCAGGTTTCCTTCTGGGGACTGGTGGTGTTCTGTTTTGTGGCTCAGGGATCAAGTGTTGGACCATATGTAGGTATTCCAGAGTTTGCCTCTGGAGACAGATGCCGGATAACCTAATCTAGGGTTCCGTTGATTGCTTAGGGGGTATTTCAGGTTCCATCCTCTGACTCAGGGCCATGGACCTGGCTGTTTGCCTGGAGTTAGATGTCTTATTTGTGTCTGAATGCCTCTTTTTTTCCAAGGTGGCCAACGAATTTGCAGTGGGCTCATGGGCATTGCAGATGGCTCCCAATCTGAAGTGTTTGTGCAATTGTGACTTGCAGAATTTCCTTCAGGTGGGCAGGCAGAGTCCAGCTCTGAAGCCCCGATACTAGCCTTGACATGAGTGTCGCAGGGCTGGGTTATTCTCAATGAAATCAGGAGTCCAAGGGAAATATCATATGGCGTCACTCATATGTGGCCCATGCGGAATACCATGGACATGAGTAAAAGCAAGGGAAAATGGAAAAAGAAGTCAGATAGGGTGACAAACCAGGAGAGACTCAGGATTCTGGGAACCAAGCTGAGGGTTACAGAAGGATGAGACGTGCCAGGAATGAGGGAACGGGTTCATGGAATGGAGGTGGTGTGGCATATATGCTGGTGATGAGCACTCAGTGGTATATGCAACTAAAGAATCGGGGAATGCTATCTCACAAAAGTATGATGGATAAAGTCTGCCTTCCTGAACAAAAGAAAAAGTATTGTAAAGAAAGAAAAACAGGCTGTTTCCCATGTAGATGAAGAAGAAAGAGGAAAGAAATGAAGTATAGTTTTATTGTCTTACTGATAAAAATGGTATGCAATTGGTTTCCTATGAGGTCCTTATCTGAATTGGGTCTTTGGAAATTGCAAATTAGATTCTTCCTTCTTCTTACATTTAGAGAATAGATGAGAAAACCGGCATTGCCTTCATTAAATGTCTCGGAGTGTTGACCAACAAATTGATTTGAACTGGCTTTTTGAGTGTTGGGAGGTGTTTGAGGAATGCTTCAAACACTTTCATCATTACCTGACATGTCAGATGTGTATGTTCATGACCTGGTCTTGGTAGTGGGTGTGTGTCTTGGAATTTATACTTTTCTCTCAGATCTTGGATTTGCTGGCATACTTGTGTGTAGGGGACTTTTAGGTCAGGTTGTTTAGGAGAGTTTTGTCCTTAATGCTTTAATTAATTCTTGATAGGTAAGAAGTTAATTTTTCCAGGTTTGTTGGTTTCTGACATTGATATTTTTTTTCCTTCCTCTTAGGTCTGTTTCCATGAGTGCTACTCCTCACTTGCTCCCTAAATTCTGTGGGACTCTTTTAAGTGCATAGGGGGAGGTGGGGGGGAGGGTCTGTTACAAAATGCTTAGAATGATATTTTAAGAGATATGAACCCGTTATTTTTGGATCACAATTCACCTTCAAACATATTGAAATTCATGTTCCATCTCGTTTGGCCACATTTCCTGCAATGAATGTCCCATTTAATCCTCTATTAGAAACACAGACTCTTCCTAACCTGCCTTAGAACAAACACCAATTTTTGTGTGCCTGGTTAGAGTCTCATTGTATGTCCCTTTTTTCTTGCTTTTTCACTGTTCCTTTCCATCCACGAGTGAGTGAAGTTGTATGTTATTTGTCTTTCAGTAGAGGCCTTCAGCTCTACTCCTTATCCCAGGCTCATTGGATCGTCTCTCACCTCAGGTGCCCTGCTCAGAGGCAAGTCTGCTTCTCCCTCTCCAGCTCCCTCCCTGATTATGATCTCTCTGTCAGACTCTGTCAAATACATGCATTTACATCGTTGAAAAACAAAAAGAACTACAACAACAACAGGAAACATTTGATAAGGATTGACTGGGGCCAGATGACAGTTTATTGAATTTCCACCTATGTTCCTATGGAATGCAGCCATGTCCAGAGCACCTCTCATAATCCTAAAATGAGCTCCCTTTTTTGTTTTCCTCTTCTTTCTCCTCGTGCATCTCCCCACCAACATGGAGCATCTGCTGTCTGCCCCATTGCAACGGCCTGTTGTTCTACCATTTTTCCTCCTGACCTGGACTGTTCGAACATGCCCATGTTCTGCAACAGTCACTGTTTGTTTATGCCATGAAAACCTTTGGTGAATGGATATGGTAGGGTTAAGGCAGGCTTCTGCTGCAATATTTCCATTAAGTAACACAGAGGGAAGCTGCACCACATTGTGGGAATGCTCATGGTTCTTGGGCCATTGAATCCTCTTTAATGTGTCCTTTTGTAGATACCTGTTGTCTTTCTGAAAATGGCACGAAAGCCTTTTGATGGCTTCAGTTGAGTAATGGTTCTCTTCAATCATTCTTTGTGCTTGCACCTGTGGGATGCAATCTGATGAGTCCGTCCTGGGCCTAGGGTTCTAGGGTGTAAGGTCTGCCTTTGGTGCTTGGTAAGCTTGGAAGATGGGGAGGCCTTCTGTGCACGGTTTCTGGAAATGCTAGAGGATCTCGTGTCCTCGCTGTGAAGCCGCTCTTTTTGGATCACGATGCACCTTCAAATGCACTGGTAATTCAGGATACATCCCTTTTGACCACGTTTGCTCCAATGAATATCCCATTTAATCCTTTTTTAGAAACACAGATTCTCACTAACCTGCCTTGGAACAAACAGCAAATCTTGTGTGCCCGCTTAGAATCTGATTGTCTGTGCCTTTTTTTCTTGCTTTTTCACATGTTTCTTTACTTCCATAAGGGAGTGAAATCATATGTTAATTGTCTTTCTGTGACTGACAGATATGATGCAGCCCAATGCTCTCCACCTTTCAGCCACATGTGGCAAGTAGCAATAATTGCTTCTTGCTTATGGCTGGATAAGAGTTTGTGGTGTTTTTGGACGACAGGGAGATGTTAGAAGTGTCTGGGAGCTCCAGGATTGTCTTCAGTCATATGCACATGCGGAAGATGACCACATCACTGTAAACATGCAGTAAATGGACCTGGAGCCTAGAAATCACACTACACAGCAAATGAGATTAAGTCGAAGAGACCATGGGAGGAAGGTGTCAACTTGGCTTAGAGAAGTGGATGGTTTGTGCTTCAGAGGGAGGGAACCAAGGCCAAAGACACAGACACAGGAGAGAGGAGCACACTGAGAATCCACAAGTTGAATGTTGACCATAGCTGTGGCAGAGACATGGAGAAGGTCCTAATTGCACGAGTTCTTGCAACCAAAGGGTCTTGAGGCCTGGGTATCTCAGAAAAGCAGGCTTGGCATACATAGACACCAGAGAACACTGTCTTTCTCCTGGAGAGGACACCAGCAACCACCAAGGTGCAGACAGCCTGGAAACCAAGATCAGAGACAATAACTGTCGGCGGCATGGTATTTTTATTGTTTCTTACTGGGCATCCGTGATAGGCACTGTTCATGCAGATGCCTCGATGGGGGCCAGCGAAACTTGGGGCTCTCCCATGGCCAGCATGAAGACCGAGCTAGTGGCCACAGAGAGAATGGTGAGGACATTAGTTGCATAACCTACAAACATGAAGTCTCAAACCTGGAACACTGTTGAGACTGACTTCCCCAGGCCACGTTGCTTAGTCCCAAAGAAAAGAGAATCCTGTAGGCGACGAGAAGAAAGCTCTGCCCACATGACGATTTCATGACCACAGCATTCAGCAGGCCTTAGTAAGGTTGAGTGGTTTCAAAGTCTCCTTTCACAGGCACAGCAGAGCCCACCAAGCTAAACCTCACCATATTCGGTCCAGACACCCAACACTGCGAATGGCCGTCAAAGAGAGCCTCTGCAGAGGAATGGCCCAGAGGAGAGTGGACAACCAAAACACAACCCCAGAAGGCATGCCAAACACACCTGAAATCCCCTCAAGTTCCAGCCCTTGTTCACTCCATGAGCTCCTCTTCCCAAAGAAATTACCCTCAGGGTGGAAAACAGAATGTGCTTTTAGAATACAGAGAAGAAGTCAGAAACCTAGAACAATTTAATGATGGAAGAATCAATTGATACCGAAGAACAAGAACAAGAAATAGGATAGCCACGCAATCAAAGTAAAACCTAAACTTCTCACATGCCTAATGGTGGATTTAAGGTAGGAACCATAATACTCACTCTGCATCAGAAAAACTTAGAAGGCATCAGGGAGTCTTGGACCACAAAGAAAAACTGATAAAAAAATAAAATGAAAAGGCCCTGATGAAAATTTTTATTAGCAGATTGGATGCAAAGTCAAGGAAGCTGGCAGAACCAGATGATCCAATGAGTTACCAGGAAGACAAGTACTGGAAAAAAGGAAGAAAAGCAAAGGAGAGAAGGAAGAATGAGGAACATGACAATGGACTTAGGGAAATCCTTAAGTGAAGTGATGTAATGGATGCTTATTTTAGGAGAACTAGAAGAGAGAGAAAAAGGAGGGCACAAGATTTCTTTGAGAAATCAGAGCTTAAACCATCCATGCTCTAGGGGTAGATACAGCGATCCAGATTCTGAGGCAAACAGGACTCCCAGCACCAACAACAGAAGCAGTGCAACACAACATATAGTGTCATTCACCCTGCAAAGCTAGCAATGGAGGAATTCTCTTCACCCAAATATGATTGGGAGAAGAGTATTTCTATATCCAAGTCCCTGACTTCAAGGCGAGCAGCTATATAAGATCGAGAAGCACGTTGTATAGACAAGCCACACCAGCCCAAGCCAAAATCCGTATAGCTTGCCTGTCTGAAAAAAAGACTGAACAGGAGGACTTTTCTAGAACAACGAGGTGTTAAGAAGACAAAGATTGTGTCTCAGGGTGCCTCCATCATTTCAGAGGCACCTTCAGTTCAGCTCCTGATCCCAGTCTCATTGGATCCTCTCCCAACTCAGTTTCCCTGTTCAGAGACATATCTGTTTCTCCCTCTACAGCTCCCTCACTGATGATGATCTCTCTGTCTCTCTCTGTCAAATGCATGCATGCACATCATTGATAAACAACAACAACAACAACAACAACAACAACAACAACAACAAGTCACTAAGGATTGACTGGGGCCGGAGGATGGTTTATTGAATTTGGACCTATGTCCCTATAGAATGCACCCAGGTCCAGAGAAATTCCCACCATTCTAAAAATGCAGACCTTGGCTTTGAGCTCCCTTGTTTTTTCTCCTCTTCTTCCTCGTCATGCCTCTCCCCCCAGCATGGAGCATCTGCTGTCTGTCCCAGTGCAATGGCCCCTTGTTCTCCCATTGTTCCTCCACACCTGGCTCCATTAGAACATGCCTATCTTCCACAGAAGGCACTGTTTTTTTATCCCACGAAGAAATTTTGGAAATGCAAATGGGAGGGCTAAGGCAGGCTTGTGCTGCAACATCTCCATTCAGTTCCACAGAAGGAAGTTGCACCACCCTTTGGGAATGCTCAGGGATATTAGGCCATTGAATCCTCTTCAATGTGTCCTTTTGTAGATACACGTTGTCTTCCTGAAACTAGCACAAAAGCCTTTCTGATGGCATCACTTGTGCAATGGGTCTCTTCCTACATGCTCTGTGCTTGCTCCTGTGGGCTCCAAATCCATGTGTCCATCCTGTGCCTGATGTTCAAGGGTATAGGGTCTGCCTTTGCTGCTTTGTCAGCTTGGAAGATGGGGAAGCCATCTTGGACGTTTCCTGGAAATGCTAAAGGAACTCATGTTCTCACTGTTGAAGACTCCAGACATATCTTTGACATGGTTGCGGTGTTCACTGTGAGCTTTCCTTAGGTGGCCTTTTCCTGGTCAGAAGAGTCCTGATTGGGTGGGAGGACCATGCACGTGTGTGGGGCATGGAGTTCCTTGCCTTAGGCTTGATGGTAATACTGAAACTTTCTTCACCTTTCCTGATTAAGATGGAATTGTGGATTCTTTCCCTTCTCAGGAGTGCAGAGGACTGATGGTGACAGTTACAGCCAAAGTCTACAAATTCATCCATGAAGAAGGTGACCCCGACTAGCTTCTCAAATTGTCTTGGTGAAATATCTAAGTAGCACCAGCGGTTTCAGAGAGCTTTGCAAACTCCTAGCTGATGCATGACTACTGCAGCCAGGTGGAGTGATTAGACATAGGTTAGGGAGAAGTGGTTGCTAGGACCTCAAAGCTTTGTGTCTTCACAGAAACTGACATCACTGAAGAAGCAATCCCTCTCTCATGACATATGAGTCCTATGGCTTTTGATAGAAAGCCCTGAGAAAGACAGAAAAAAAAAAAACACGTGCTAGCCTGATCATGAACTCAGGTCGGCTCTTCTGTTTCTTTTCCACTCCCCCCCCTTTTTTTTAAAGATTTTATTTATTTATTTGACAGAGAGAGATCACAAGTAGGCAGAGAGGCAGGCAGAGAGAGTGAGAGGGAAGCAGGCTCCCTTCAGAGCAGAGAGTCCGACGTGGGACTCGATCCCAGGACTCTGAGATCATGACCCGAGCCGAAGGCAGTGGCTTAAACCACTGAGCCACCTAGGCGCCCCTCCACTTCCCCTTTCTAATCAAAGAGAAAAGAAAATGACATTCCATATACCATCCTTGAGGTCAACATTTCTCCAGAGAGAGCAAGGTCTTGCTATTTCCGCTGCAATTTCTAGAGATCTCAATGAACAGGGAAGCCTCTTGGGTATCATTTGCACTGTGGGAATTTTGATATCCTATGCATCAGAGCGTCCTTTTTTTTTCCCATTTTATTTATTTTTTCAGCGTAACAGTATTCATTCTTTTTGCGCAAAACCCAGTGCTCCATGCAAAACGTGCCCTCCCCATTACCCACCACCTGTTCCCCCAACCTCCCACCCCTGACCCTTCAAAACCCTCAGGTTGTTTTTCAGAGTCCATAGTCTCTTATGGTTCGCCTCCCCTCCCCAATGTCCATAGCCTGCTCCCCCTCTCCCAATCCCACCTCCCCCCAGCAACCCCCAGTTTGTTTTGTGAGATTAAGAGTCATTTATGGTTTGTCTCCCTCCCAATCCCATCTTGTTTCATTTATTCTTCTCCTATCCCCCTAACCCCCCATGTTGCTTCTCCATGTCCTCATATCAGGGAGATCATATGATAGTTGTCTTTCTCCGATTGACTTATTTCACTAAGCATGATACACTCTAGTTCCATCCACGTCATCGCAAATGGCAAGATTTCATTTCTTTTGATGGCTGCATAGTATTCCATTGTGTATATATACCACTCTTCTTTATCCATTCATCTGTTGATGGAATTCCAGGTTCTTTCCATAGTCTGGCTATTGTAGACATTGCTGCTATAAACATTCGGGTACACGTGCCCCTTCGGATCACTATGTTTGTATCTTTAGGGTAAATACCCAGTAGTGCAATTGCTGGGTCATAGGGTAGTTCTATTTTCAACATTTTGAGGAACCTCCATGTTGTTTTCCAGAGTGGTTGCACCAGCTTGCATTCCCACCAACAGTGGAGGAGGGTTCCCCTTTCTCCACATCCTCGCCAGCATCTGTCATTTCCTGACTTGTTAATTTTAGCCATTCTGACTGGTGTGAGGTGATATCTCATTGTGGTTTTGATTTGTATTTCCCTGATGCCGAGTGACGTGGAGCACTTTTTCATGTGTCTGTTGGCCATCTGGATGTCTTCTTTGCAGAAATGTCTGTTCATGTCCTCTGCCCATTTCTTGATTGGATTGTTTGTTCTTTGGGTGTTGAGTTTGCTAAGTTCCTTATAGATTTTGGATACTAGCCCTTTATCTGATATGTCATTTGCAAATATCTTCTCCCATTCTGTCAGCTGTCTTTTGGTTTTGTGAACTGTTTCCTTTGCTGTGCAAAAGCTTTTGATCTTGATGAAATCCCAATAGTTCATTTTTGCCCTTGCTTCCCTTGCCTTTGCCGTTGTTCCTAGGAAGATGTTGCTGCGGCTGAGGTCGAAGAGGTTGCTGCCTGCATTCTCCTCAAGGATTTTGATGGATTCCTTTCTCACATTGAGGTCCTTCATCCATTTGGAGTCTATTTTAGTGTGTGGTGTAAGGAAGTGGTCCAATTTCATTTTTCTGCATGTGGCTGTCCAATTTTCCCAGCACCATTTATTGAAGAGGCTGTCTTTTTTCCATTGGACATGCTTTCCTGCTTTGTCGAAGATTAGTTGACCATAGAGTTGAGGGTCGATTTCTGGGCTCTCTATTCTGTTCCACTGATCTATGTGTCTGTTTTTGTGCCAGTACCATGCTGTCTTGATGATGACAGCTTTGTAATAGAGCTTGAAGTCCGGAATTGTGATGCCACCAACTTTGGCTTTGTTCTTCAATATTCCTTTGGCTATTCGAGGTCTTTTCTGGTTCCATATAAATTTGAGGATTATTTGTTCCATTTCTTTAAAAAAATGGATGGTATTTTGATAAGGATTGCATTAAATGTGTAGATTGCTTTAGGTAGCATAGACATTTTCACAATATTTATTCTTCCAATCCAGGAGCATGGAACATTTTTCCATTTCTTTGTGTCTTCCTCAATTTCTTTCATGAGTACTTTATAATTTTCTGTGTATAGATTCTTAGTCTCTTTGGTTAGGTTTATTCCTAGGTATCTTATAGTTTTGGGTACAATTGTAAATGGGATTGACTCCTTAACTTCTCTTTCTTCAGTCTTGTTGTTGGTGTACAGAAATGCAACTGATTTCTGTGCATTGATTTTATATCCTGACACTTTACTGAATTCCTGTACAAGTTCTAGCAGTTTTGGAGTGGAGTCTTTTGGGTTTTCCACATATAGTATCATATCATCTGCGAAGAGTGATAGTTTGACTTCTTCTTTACCAATTTGGATGCCTTTAATTTCTTTTTGTTGTCTGATTGCTGAGGCTAGGACTTCTAGTACTATGTTGAATAGCAGTGGTGATAATGGACATCCCTGCCGTGTTCCTGACCTTAACGAAAAGCTTTCAGTTTTTCTCCATTGAGAATGATATTTGCGGTGGGTTTTTCATAGATGGCTTTGATAATATTGAGGTATGTGCCCTCTATCCCTACACTTTGAAGAGTTTTGATCAGGAATGGATGCTGTACTTTGTCAAATGCTTTTTCAGCATCTATTGAGAGTATCCTATGGTTCTTGTTCTTTCTTTTATTAATGTGTTGTATCACATTGATTGATTTGCGGATGTTGAACCAAACCTGCAGCCCTGGAATAAATCCCACTTGATCGTGGTGAATAATTCTTTTAATGTACTGTTGAATCCTATTGGCTAGTATTTTGGTGAGAATTTTTGCGTCTGCGTTCATCAAGGATATTGGTCTGTAGTTCTCTTTTTCGGTGGGATCCTTGTCTGGTTTTGGGATCAAGGTGATGCTGGCCTCATAGAATGAGTTTGGAAGTTTTCCTTCCATTTCTATTTTTTGGAACAGTTTCAGGAGAATAGGAATGAGTTCTTCTTTAAATGTTTGGTAGAATTCCCCTGGGAAGCCGTCTGGCCCTGGGCTTTTGTTTGTTTGGAGATTTTTGATGACTGTTTCAATCTCCTTACTGGTTATGGGCCTGTTCAGGTTTTCTATTTCTTCCTGGTTCAGTTGTGGTAGTTTATATGTCTCTAGGAATGCATCCATTTCTTCCAGATTGTCCAATTTGTTGGCGTAGAGTTGCTCATAGTATGTTCTTATAATTGTCTGTATTTCTTTGGTGTTAGTTGTGATCTCTCCTCTTTCATTCATGATTTTATTGATTTGGGTCCTTTCTCTTTTCTTTTTGATGAGTCTGGCCAGGGGTTTATCAATCCTATTGATTCTTTCAAAGAACCAGCTCCTAGTTTCATTGATTTTTTCTATTGTTTTTTTGGTTTCTATTTCATTGATTTCTGCTCTGATCTTTATGATTTCTCTTCTCCTGCTGGGTTTAGGGTTTCTTTCTTGTTCTTTCTCCAGCTCCTTTACGCCTAGGGTTAGGTTGTGTACTTGAGACCTTTCTTGTTTCTTGAGAAAGGCTTGTACCGCTATATATTTTCCTCTCAGGACTGCCTTTGCTGTGTCCCACAGATTTTGAACTGTTGTGTTTTCATTATCATTTGTTTCCATGAATTTTTTCAATTCTTCTTTAATTTCCTGGTTAGCCCATTCATTCTTTAGAAGGATGCTGTTTAGTCTCCATGTATTTGGGTTCTTTCCAGCTTTCGTCTTGTGATTGAGTTCTAGCTTCAGAGCATTGTGGTCTGAAAATATGCAGGGAATAATCCTAATCTTTTGATACCGGTTGAGACCTGATTTGTGACCCAGGATGTGATCTATTCTGGAGAAGGTTCCATGTGCACTAGAGAAGAATGTGTATTCTGTTGCTTTGGGATGAAATGTTCTGAATATATCTGTGATGTCCATCTGGTCCAGTGTGTCATTTAAGGCCTTTATTTCCTTGTTGATCTTTTGCTTGGATGATCTGTCCATTTCAGTGAGGGGAGTGTTCAAGTCCCCTACTATTATTGTATTATTATTGATGTGTTTCTTTGATTTTGTTATTCATTGGTTGATATAGTTGGCTGCTCCCACGTTAGGGGCATAGATATTTAAAATTGTTAGATCTTCTTGTTGGACAGACCCTTTGAGTAGGATATATTGTCCTTCCTCATCTCTTATTATAGTCTTTGGCTTAAAATCTAATTGATCTGATATAAGGATTGCCACCCCAGCTTTCTTCTGATGCCCATTAGCATGGTAAATTGTTTTCCACCCCCTCACTTTAAATCTGGAGGTGTCTTCGCGTCTAAAATGAGTTTCTTGTAGGCAACATACTGATGGGTTTTGTTTTTTTATCCATTCTGATACCCTGTGTCTTTTGATTGGGGCCTTTAGCCCATTAACATTCAGGGTAACCATTGAGAGATATGAATTTAGTGCCATTATTAGCCTGTAAGGTGACTGTTACTGTATATTGTCTCTGTACCTTTCTGATCTACTACTTTTAGGCTCTCTCTTTGCTTAGAGGACCCCTTTCAATATTTCCTGTAGAGCTGGTTTGGTGTTTGCAAATTCTTTCAGTTTTTGTTTGTCCTGGAAGCTTTTGATCTCTCCTTCTATTTTCAATGATAGCCTAGCTGGATAGAGTATTCTTGGCTGCATGTTTTTCTCGTTGAGTGCTCTGAATATATCATGCCAGCTCTTTCTGGCCTGCCAGGTCTCTGTGGATAAGTCTGCCGCCAATCTAATATTTTTACCATTGTATGTTACAGACTTCTTTTCTCGGGCTGCTTTCAGGATTTTCTCTTTATCACTAAGACTTGTAAATTTTACTATTAGGTGACGGGGTGTGGACCTATTCTTGTTGACTTTGAGGGGGTTCTCTGCATCTCCTGGATTTTAATGCTTATTCCCTTTGCCATATTAGGGAAATTCTCTCCAATGATTCTCTCCACTAGACCTTCTGCTCCCCTCTCTGTTTCTTCTTCTTCTGGAATCCCAATTATTCTAATGTTTCGTCTTATGGTGTCACTTATCTCTCGAATTCTCCCATCATGGTCCAGTAGCTGTTTGTCCCTCTTTTGCTCGGCTTCCTTATTCTCAGTCATTTGGTCTTCTATATCACTAATTCTTTCTTCTGCCTCAATTATCCTAACAGTGAGTGCCTCCATTTTTTATTGCACCTCATTAATAGCTTTTTTGATTTCAACTTGGTTAGATTTTAGTTCTTTAATTTCTCCAGAAAGGGCTTTAATATCTCCAGAGAGGGTTTCTCTAATATCTTCCATGCCTTTTTCGAGCCCGGCTAGAATGTTCAGAAACATCATTCTGAACTCTTGATCTGACGTATTACCAATGTCTGTGTTGATTAGGTCCCTAGCCTTCGGTACTGTCTCTTGTTCTTTTGTTTGTGGTGATTTTTTCCGCCTTGTCATTTTGTCCAGATAAGAGGATATGAAGGAGCAAATAAACTACTAAAAGGGTGGCAAAGACCCCAGAAAAATGCGCTGTAACCAAATCAGAAGAGACCCCAAATTGTGGGGGGAGAAAGGGGATAAAAACAGGTTCTGAAAAAAAAAAGAAAAAAATTTAAAAAATAAAACAAATAAAAAAATATAAAAAAGAAAGAAAAATATATATATTTAGATGAACTAGTCAAAAAACGTTAAAAAAGAAAAGGGTAAAAGTTTTAAAAAATTTAGCAGAAGAAGAAAAAAGAAATAAGAAAAAAAAATTGAAAAAAGAAAAAAAAAATTGAAGTAGCCGCAAGACTAAAGAATCATGGGGAGAAAGCCATGAGTTCCGTGCTTTGCTTTCTCATCCTCTGGAATTGCTCTGCTGTCTTAGGAATTGAACCTGCTTTCTCCTTGATAGATGAACTTCGTCCTGGCTGGATATTTTGTTGATCTTCTGGGGGAGGGGCCTGTTGTAGTGACTCTCAAGTGTCTTTGCCCAAGGCGGGATTGCACCGCCCTTACCGGCGGCCGGACTAAGTAATCGGCTCGGGTTCGCTTTTGGGAGCTTCTGTTCCCTGAACGCTTTCCGTAGAGTTCCGGAGGACGGGAATGAAAATGGCGGCCTCCCAGTCTCCGGCCCGGAGGTGCCGAGAGCCTGGGGCCCCACTCCTCAGTGCGCCCCCAGAGGACAGCACCCAATCACTCCCGTATCCCCAGCCTCCAGCCGCGCTCCGAGCTCACCCAGCCCGCGACCAGTTCAAGGCAACCCCAAGCTGAGAGCCCAGTCCCCGGCCCTGTCTCTGCAGCCGGCTTCTCCGCTCCAACACCTGTGAGCTCTCTGACACTCCGACACCCCCGATCCCTCTGTGACCCTGCGGGGCCTGGGGCCACGCTGGCCCCGCGTGGGCTTCACCCCGGTTCAGCCTCTGGAGCAACGTCCCTCAGCGGAACAGACCTTTAAAAGTCCTGAATTTGTGCTCCGTTGCTGCGCCGCTTGCCGGGAGCCGGCCCCTCCCCCCGCGGTCTATCTTCCCGTCGTTTTAGATTCACTTCTCCTCCAGTCCTACCTTTCAGAAAGTGGTTGATTTTCTGTTTCTAGAGTTGCTGTTCTTCTTCTCTTCGCTCTCCCGTTGGATGTGTAGGTGTTTGCAATGTTTAGATAAGCTATCGAGCTGATCTCCTGCTACCTGATGTAGTCTCTGGCTGCTACTTCTCCACCGTCTTGACTCCTCCCACCAGAAGCTTTTTTTTTTTTTAAAGAATCTAAAAGATTGATAAGGCATTGGCTACACTAATCCAAAAGAAAAGAGAGAAAGCCTAAATTAATAAAATTATGAACGAAGAGGGAGAGATTATAACGAACACCAAGGAAGTAGAAACAATCATCAGAAGTTATTATCAACAGTTACATGCCAATAAGCTAAGCAACCTAGATGAAATGGATGCATTCCTGGAAAACTACAAACTCCCAAATTTGAACCAGGAAGAAATTGTCAGTATAGCAATAAGGTTGATATCCAGGATCTATAAAGAACTCCTCAAACTCAACACACACAAAACAGATAATCATATCAAAAAATGGGCCAAAGATATGAAAAGACAATTCTCCAATGAAGACATGCAAATGGCTATCAGACACAAGAAAAAATTTTCATCATCACTACCCACTAGGGAGATTCAAATTAAAACCGCATTGAGATACCACCTTACACCAAGTAGAATGGCCAAAATTAGCAATACAGGAAACAACATGTGTTGGAGAGGATGTTGAGAAAGGGGAACCCTCTTACACTGTTGGTGGGAATGCAAGTTGATGCAGCACCTTGGAGACTAGTGTGGAGATTCCTTGAGAAATTAAAAATAGAGCTTCCCTATGATCCTGCAATTGCACTACTGGGCATTTACCCCAAAGATACAGATGTAGTGAAAAGAAGGGCCATCTGTACCACAATGTTTATAGCAGCAATGGCCACGGACACCAAAATGTGCAAATAACCAATATGTCCTTCAACGGATGAATGGATAAGGAAGATATGGTCTATATACATGATGGAGTATTATGCCCCCATCATAAAGGATGAGTACCCAACTTTTGTAACAACATGGATGGGACTGGAAGAGATTATGCTGAGTGAAATAAGTCAAGCAGAAAGAGTCAATTATCATAAGCTTCCACTTATTTGTGGAGTATAACAAATAACATGGAGGACAAGGGGAGATGGAGAGGAGAAGAGAGTTGAGGGAAATTGGAAGGGGAGGTGAACCATGAGAGACTATGGACTGTGAAAAACTACCTGAAGTTCTTCATGAAGCAGGGGATGGGAGTTTGGGAGAAAAGGGTGGTGGGTATAAGGGAGGGTATGTATTGCATGGAGGACTGGGTGTGGTGTAAAAAACAATGAATACTGTTACGCTGAAAAGAAATTTTTTAAAAAAGAAAATGAGGTGTGGAGAAGACAAGGATTGTGTCCCTGGGTGTCTCCATCAGTTCATAGATGGCCTTCAGCTCAGCTGTTGGTTCCAGGCTCATTGGATTGTCTCCCACCTCAGGTTCCCTGCTCAGAGTCAAGTCTGCTTCTCCCTCTCCAGCTCCCTCCCTGCTTATGATCTCTCTGTCTCTCTCTGTCAAATACATGCATTAACATCATGGAAATACAACAACAACAAAAAGAAACAGTTGATAAGGACTGACTGGAGACAGAGGACGGTTTATTGAATTTGGACCTATACCCCTATGAAATGCAGCCGGGTCCAGAGCACCTCCCACCATTCTAATACGACAGTCATTTGTTCTGAGCTCCCTTGTTCTCCTCTTTTTACGTTCCCACATCTACCCACGAACATGGAGCATCCACTCTCTGTCCTGCTGCAATGGCCCATTTTTCTCCCATTTTTCCTCCTCACCTGGCTTTATTAGAACATGCCCAACTTCTGCAACAAATACGCACTGTTTTTTTATACCATGAAAATCTTTTTGGAATGGAAATGGGAGGGTTCGGGCAGGCTTGTGCTGCAACATCTCCAGTCAGTTCCACAGAGGGAAACTGCACTACCTTGAGGTAATGCTCAGGGATCATACACCATTGAATCCTCTTCAATGCGTCCTTGGTAGATAAACGTAGTCTTCCTTAAACTGACACAAAATCATTTCAGATGGCTTCACGTGGCCAATTGTTCTATTCCAACATGCCCCATGCTTGCTGCTGTGGCCTGCAAACAAAGGACTCTGACATGGGCCTAAGGATCTAGGCTATAGGGTCTGCCTCTGGTGCTTTGACAGCTTGGAAGATGGTGAGGTCTTCTTGGCATGATTCTTGGAGATGCTATAGGAATTCCTGTCCTCATTGTTGAAGACTCCAGACATATCTTTGGAATGGTTGTGGGTGTTCACTGTGAGCTTTCCTCGGGTGGCCCTTTTAATGGTCACAAGAGTCCTGATTGGGTGGGAGGACCATGCACATGTGCAGAGTGTGGAGTTCCTCGCCTGAGGCTTGGTTTTAGTCCTGACAATTTCTTGACCTTTCTTATGTAAGATGGAATTGTGGATTCTTGCCCGTCTCAGGATTTCAGAGGGCTGATGGTGACAGTCACAGCCAATGACTACAAATTCAGCTATGGAGAATGTGACCCGGACTTGCTTTGCAAACTGTCCTGGTGAAATACCCAGGAAGCTCCAGCGGTTTAGGAGGGCTTTGGATCCTCCTGACTGACCCATGACTACACCAGCCAGATGGAGTGATTAGCGGTTGTTTGGGGAGGAGTGGATGCTATGACTTAAAGCTTTGTGATGTCACAGAAGCTGACTTCACTGAAGCAGCAATCCCTTTCTCATGACCTATGTGTGCTATGGCTTAGGTAGGAATACTTGGCAAGGACAGAAAAAAGCCGTGCTAGCCTGATCATGAACTCAGGTGGTCTTTTATGTTCCTTTCCCACTTCCCCTTTCAATACCAAGAGAAAACTAAATGACGTTCCGTGTCCTCGTTATTGAGGCCAACATTTCTCCAGAGAGAGCATGGTGTTCAATTTCCCACTGCAATTTCTAGAGATCTCAATCAAGAGGGAGGCCTCTTGGCTAGCATTAACTCTCTGGGAGCTTTGACATCCTATGGCTGAGAGCGTCCTTTCTTAGATTCATTTCCCAATGGGTTCTAGGGTAGAGGGTCTGCCTTTAGTGCTTGGTCATCTTGGAATATAAGGGAAAGAATAAGGGAAGGAATGTCACATTTCCAGGAAAAGTGCTAGGACATGGATTCTTTGTGTTGTCCATGTCTTCATTTCCTAGTGCTCTGAAACACCAGACCTAAGGAATGAAGGCTCTCTGTACCTGACTTTACCTTAAACATCATTGCAAAGGCATCAAGGAGAGTGACATTCTCCATTATAACTACCCCTGAAGGAAGAGCCCAGGACAGCCCTCCTTGTCATCATTAATTAACGTTACATGCTGTGGTTATGGGGGTGCAGGGATGACCAACTGTCTTTATCCAGCGGAAAATATACAGCCTTCATTGATGGCCTGCCATGACCACTCTAGCAGAACTGAGGAAGGAGCCAAGATGCCCTTCTAAAGGCTACTTGATAAAGAAGGTGTGGTCCATCCAGGAAACAGTGTAGGTCTCCACCATTTGGGAGGATGAAGCCCTGATACGGACCTTGGCATGAGTGACACAGGACTGGGTTATTCTCAATGAAAAAGGCAAGCAGACCAAGGAAATACCATATTGCTTCACTCATTTGGTACATGAGGAATACCATGTATATTAGTAGAAGCAAGGGAAAATGGAAGGAGAAGAAGAACGAAAGTGAGACAAACCAGGAGAGACTCAGGACTCTGGGAACCAAGCTGAGGGTTACAGAATGAAGAGACATGCTGGGAATGAGGGAACTGTTTAATGGATTAGCATCCACTCCTCCCCAAACAACCCCTAAGGAGGAAGTGTGGAATATATGATGATGAGTGCACGGTGGCATATGCAACTCAATAATCAGGAAACACTATGTCAAAAACTTCTGATGGATGAATGGCTGGCTCCTCAAATATAAGAAGAAATATGGAAAAGAAAGAAAAACAGGCCGTTTCACACGTAGATGAAGAAATAGGAAAGAAATGACTCCCACAAGAGTCAGCCCTGGGAACGCCATGAGCTCTTCTTTCTGAGGAAATTAACCTCAGGGTAGAAAACAGAATGCACTTTTTGAATACAGAGCAGAAGACAGAGACCTAGAACCAAAGCAGTGATGGAAGAATCAATTCATGCTGAGGCATCATGGAGTTTTGAACCACAGGGATAAAGGTGATAAAAAAAATAAGAGGCTCTGATGAAAAAGTTTTTATGAGACTGGAAGCAAAGTCCAGCAAGCTGGCAGAACCAGAGGATCCAATGTGTTACCTGGAAGACAGGTACGGGAAAAAAATTAAGTGATGCAAAGGAGAGAAGGAAGAATGATAGATAAAGAAGGTGTGGTCCATTCAGGTAACAGAGTATGCCTCCCACATCAGGGAGGATGAAGCCCCAATATTCGCCTTGACATGAATGACACAGTACTGGGTTATTTTCAATGAGAAATACTAGCAAACCAAAAGAAATATCATATGGCTTCCCTCATAAGTGGCACTTGAGGAATACTATGGAAATTAGTAGAAGCAAGGGAAAACGGAAGGCAAAGAAGTCAGAAAGCGAGACAAACCAGGAGAGACTCAGGACTCTGGGAACCAAGCTGAGGGTTACAGAATGATGAGACATTCCGGGAATGAGGGAACAGGTTAATGGGTATGGAGGAGGTGTGGCATATATTATGATGGCACTCGGTGGTATATGCAACCAAAGAATGAGGGAACACTATGTCAATAATGTATGATGGATGAAAGGATGGCTTCCCAAACATAAGAAAAAATATTGAAAAGAAAGAAAAACAGGCCATTTCAATGTAGATGAAGAAAGAAAAAGAAAAGAAATGAATTGTTGTTTTATTATCTTACTGATGAAAATGGTATGCAATTGGTTTCCTATAAGGTCCTTATCTGAATTGGGTCTTTGGACATTGTAAATTAGAGTCTTCCCTCTTCCTATATTTTGGTAATAAATAAGAAGAGCCGACATTGACTTCCTTAAATGTCTCAAAGTGTGAACCAGAAAATTGATATGAACCTGGCTTTTTGTGTGTTGGTGGGTGTTTGAGAACTGCTTCAAACGCTTTCATCATTAGCTGAGATGTCAGATTTTTATGTTTCATGACCTAGTCTTGGTAGCGGGTATGTGTCTTGGAATTTTCCTTTTCTCTCAGGTGTTGGATTTACTGGCATACTTGTGTGTCCAGGTCTTTTAGGTTAGGTTGTTTAGGTGAGTTTAGTCCTGAAAACTTTAATGAATTCTTGATAGGTAAGGATTTATCTTTTCCATTTTGATCGGTTTCTGACTTTGATTCTCTGTGATTTTTCCTTTATGGTACTTTTTCTGAGGTTTGATTGTATAAGTGCTATTTCTCACTTGCTACCTAACTTTGGTGTGACTCTTTTAAGTGTGTGTGTGTGTGTGTGTGTGTGTGTGTGTGTGTGTGTGTTTCACAGAACGCTTAGAATGATATCTTATGAGATATGAAGCTGTTCTTTTTTGGATTACAATTCACCTCCAAACGCATTGGAAACTCACTTTACATCTCATTTGGCAATATTTAATGCAAAGAATGTCTCTTTTAATCATCTTTTAGAAACACAGATTCTAACTAACCTGCCTTGGATCCAACACTAAATTTTGTTCGCCCGGTTAGAGTCTCAATGTCTGGATATTTTTCTTATTTTTCACGTGTTTCTTCACTTCCCTGAAGGAGTGAAATCGTATGCTAATTGTCCTTTTAGACTGACAGATGTGACACAGTCCAATACACTTCACCTTTTTGCCACATGTGGCAAGGGGCAAGAATTCCTTCTTGCTTATGGCTGGGTAAGAATCTGCATTGCATTTGAAGGAAAGGGAGATGTTAGAAGTGTCTGGGAGCTCCAGGCTTGTCTTCAGCCATAAACACAACAGGAAGATCACCACATCATGGCGTCAATGGACCTGAAGCCTAGAAATCACATGCCACAGTGAAAGAGAGAATTTGCAGAGACCATGGGAGAAGGGTATAGACAAGGCTTAGGGGAGAAGTGGATGATTTGTGCTTCAAAGGGAGGGGACCATGAACAAATAGCAAGGCCCAGGAGAGAGGAACCCACTGGGAGCCCACAAGTTGAATGTTGACCCTTAGCTGTTGGCATAGCAAATGAGAATGTCTGAATGCCTCCAGTTTTTGCAACCAAAGGTTCTTGAGGTCCAGGATTTCAGATCAGCAGGCTTGGCAGACATGAACTTCAGAGAACACTGTGTTTCTCCGGGAGAGAACACCAGCAAACAACCAGCTGCAGACAGCCTGGGAACCATTATCAGAATCAATACCTGTTGACAGAGTGGTATGATTATTATTTCTTGTGGTGCATTCGTTATAGGCACATTCATGGAGTTGCCTCGATGCGGGCAAATGAAGCTAGTGCCTCTCTAACCACCAGCATCAAGACCAAGCTAGTGACCACAGACAGGACAGTAAGGACATTAGCTGCATAACATGCAAACACGAAGTCCTAACCCTGGAATACTGTTGGGACTGACTTCTTCAAGCCACTTTGCTTGGACCCAGGAGAACAGACCATCCCATAGGGTCTAGGAGAAAGACATGCCCACATCCTCTCTCCTGACCACAGCATTCAGCAGGAGAAATAGTAGAACTAAGCTTCTATTGAGTGGGCTGAAAGTCTCCTTTCACAGGCACACCAGAGCCCACCAAGCTAATCCTCACCGAATTCGGTCCAGACAACAAACCCTCCAAACAGCAGACAATGAGTGCCTCTGCAGAGGACTCCCCCAAGGAAGAGTTTACAACCACAACACAACGCCAGACTGCATGACACAAACACCGGAGACTTCCTCAAGTGATAGTCCCTGGGCACTCCCTAATCTCCTCTTCCTAAAGAAATTACCCTCAGGGTAGAAAACAGAAGGCAACTTTTGAATACAGTGAAGAAGACAAAGACCTAGAACAAAGGCAATGATGGAAAAATCAACTGATGCTGAGGCAAAAGAACAAGAAATGATCATGGCCAAACAATCAAAGTGAACCTATACATGTCACATGCACGACGGAGGATTTCAAGCAGCAGCCGGGATACTCACTCTGCATCAGAAAAACATAGAAGGAATCAGGAATTCTATTACTACAGAGATAAATATTATAAAAAAATATAAAACTAAGAGGCCCGATGAAAAGATTTGTTAGCATACTGGATGCAATGTCCAGGAAGCTGGCAGAACCAAAGGATCCAAAGAGTTACCTGGAAGATAAGTACTGGAAACCAAAGAAGCGAAGTAAATGAGAGAAGGAAGAATGAGGGAACATGATACTGGACTTGGGGAAATCCTTGAATGCAAAGAATGTTACTATGTGCTTATTGTAGGAGACCTAGAAGAGAGAGAGAAAGAGGGCCTCACATTTCTTAGAGAAATCAGAGTTGAAAACATCCTTCATCTGGGGGCAGAATCAGAAATCCAGATTTTGAGGACCAGGAGACTCCCAGGAACATCCACAGAAGCAGAGCAACAAAAGACATAGTGTCATTCTCCCTGCAAAAGCAAGCAATGGAGGAATTCTGTTAACCATAATATGCTTGTCAGAACAGTGTTTCTAAAGCCACATCTCTGACTTCAAGTCGTCCAGCTATGCCAGCTCTAGAAGCAAGTTGTTTAAAGCAAGTCAAACCAGCCCGAACAAAAATCTGTATCAACTGCTTTTCTGAAAAATTACAGAACAGGAGTTCTTGTGTAGAACGATGATGTGTTAAGAAGACAAAGATTGGGTCCTGGGGGGTCTCCATCAGTTCAGAAGCGGCCTTCAGCTCTACTCCTTATCCCAGGCACATTGCAATGTCTCCCATCTCTGGTTCCCCACTCAGAGGCAAGTCGGCTTCTCCCTCTCCTGCTCCCTCACTGATTATGTTCTTTCTGTCTCATGCAAGCACATCGCTGAAAAACAACAACAACAACAACAACAACAACAACAACAACAACAAGAAACAGTAGATAAGGATTGACTGGGGCCAGAGGATGCTTTATTCAATTTGGACCTATGCTCCTATGGAACGCAGCCAGGTCCAGAGCACCTCCCACCATCCTAAAATGCCAGAGCTTGGCTCTAACTTGTTTGTTCTCCTCTTCTTCATCTTCCTGCATCTCCCCACCAGGATGGAGCATCCACTCTCTGGCCCACTGCAATGGTCCCTTGTTCTCACATTGTTCCTCCTCACCTGGCTCCTTTAGAACATGCCCATCATCCGCAATAGGCACTGTTTGTTTATCCCATGAAAACAATTGCAGAATGAAAATGCAACGCTTAAGGCAGCCTTGTGCTGCAACATCTCCATTTAGTTTCACAGAAGGAAACTGCACCACCCTGCATCAGGGATATTAGGCTGTTGAATCCTCTTCAAGGCATCCTTTTGTAGATACAGGTTGTGTTCCTGAACCTGGCACAGAAGCCTTTCAGACGGCTTCACATGGGTAATGGATCTCCTCCACCAGGCTCCGTGCTTGCTCCTGTTGGCTCCAAACCGATGAGTCCGTCCTGGGCCTAAGGTTCTAGGGTGTAGGGTCTGCCTTTGGTGCTTGGTCAGCTTGGATGATGGGCAGTCCTTCTTGGTATGGTCACTGGAGAAGCTAGAGGAACTTGTGTCCTCACTCTTGATGACTACAGGCTTGTCTTTGGCATGGTTGTGGGTGTTCACTGGGAACTTTCCTCGGGTTGTACTTTTCCTGGTCACAAGGGTCCTGATTGGGTCAGAGGACCATGCACATGTGCGGACTGTGGGGTCCCTGGCCTGAGGCTTGGTTGTAGCCCTACCATTTCTTGACCTTTCGGGGGTAAGATGGGAATGTGCATCCTTGCCATTCTCAGTAGTGCAGAGAGCTGGTTGTGACAGTCCCGGCCAAAGACTATACATTCGACCATGGAGAAGATGACACCGACTTGCTTCGCAAACTGTCTTGGTGAAATATCCAGGTGGCTCCAATGGTTTGGGAGGGCTTTGGCACCTCCTGGCTGACACATGACTACTAAAGCCATGTGGAGTGATTAGACATGGTTTTGGAGGAGTATTTGCTAGGAGCTCAAAACATTGTGACATAACAGAATCTGACTTCACTGAAGCAGCAATCCCTCTCTCATGAGCTATGCATCCTATGGCTTTAGGTAGGAAGCCCTGGGAAGGACCCAGAAAGAGCCGTGTTTGCCTGATCATGAACTCAGTTGGTCTTTGTGGTTTCTTTCCCACTTCACTTTTCTATATAAAGAGAAAAGAAAATGACATTCGGTATACCATTCTATTGGCCAACACTAATTCAGAGAGAGTAAGGTGTTCGCAAAGTCTAGAGATCTCAATCAACAGGGAGGCCTCTTGGGTATCATGAGCTCTCTTGGAGATTTGACATCCTCTGGGTGAGAGCGAACTTTAAGTTCTTTTCGCATTCTGTTCTTGGGAGATGGGTCTGCCTTTGGTTATAGGTCAGCTTGAAAGAAAAGGGAAGGAATAAGTGAAGGAAAGTCACATTTCAAGGAAAAGTGCTAGGGCATGAATGCATTGTGATCTCCAGTTCCTTATCACCTTGTATTCTGAAACACCATTTGTAAGGGATGAGGGCTCTGTCTACCTGTCTATCTTTACCTTAAACACCTTTGCAAAGGCTAAAAGGAGAGTGACATTTTTCATGATCACTACCCCTGAAAGAAGAGCCCTGAACATCACATCATGTCATCATCAATTCACTTTATATGCTGAGGTCATGCAGAGAGCTATGTTGACCAACTCTCTTAATTTGGAGGAAAAGGAACTTCCTAAATCGATGCCCTGCCATGCCCTCTCTTGCAGATCGTCAGAAGGAGCCAAGATGCCCTTCAATAGGCTACTGGATAAAGAAGGTGTGGTCCAACCAGGCAACAGATGATACCTGCGACATCGAGTAGGATGATGCCCCGATACTCGCTTTGACATGAGTGACACAGGGATGGGTTATCTCAATGAAAACGGAAGCAGTCCAAGGGAAATATCATATGGCTTCACTCCTGTGGCCTATGAGGAGTACCATGGACATGAGGAAAAGCAAGGGAAAACGGAAAGAGAAGAAGTCAGACAGGAAGACAATCCAGGAGAGACTCAGGCCTCTGGGATCCAAGGTGAGGGTTACAGAAAGGAGAGACGTCCAAGGAATGAGGGAACTGTTAAGTGGTATGGAGGTGATGTGACATATATGCTGTTGATAAGCACTCGGTGGTATATGCACCTAAAGAATCGAGGAACACTATCTCACAATAGTATGAGGGATGAAAGGCTGGCTTCCTGAACAAAAGAAAAAGTTTTGAAAAGAAAGAAAAACAGGCTGTTTCACATGTAGTTGAAGAAAGAAAGAGGAAAGTAATGAAGTATATTTTTATATTCTTACTGATTAAAATGGTATACAATTGGTTTCCTATAAGGTCCTTATCTGAATTGGGTCTTTGGACATTGCTATTTAGATTTTTCCTCTTCCTACATTTCAGGAATAGATGAGAAGTACTGACATTGCCTCCATAAATATCTCAGAGTGCAGACCAGGAAAGTGATTTGGACCTGGCTTTTTGGGTGTTGGGAGGTGTTTGTGGAATGCATCACACACTTTCGTCATTACCTGACATGTCAGATGTGTTTATTCATGACCTAATCTTGGTAGAGTGTATGTGTCTTGGAATTTATCCTTTTCTCTCAGGTATTGCATTTGAAGGCATACTTCTGTGTAGGAGTCTTTTAGGTTAGGTTGTTTAGGAGAGTTTAGTCCTGAATGCTTTAATTAATTCTTCATAGGTAAGAGGTTAACTTTTCCAGTTTTGTCGGTTTCTGATTTTGGTCCTTTTTTTCCTTAAAGGTATTTTCTCTGAGGTTTGTTTCCATGAGTTCTACTTCTCACTTGCTTCCTAACTTCTGTGGGACTCTTTTAAGTGTAGGTGTGTGAGTGGGTCAGAGGGTGCGTGCATTTCATATAATGCTTAGAATGATATTTTAAGAGATATGAAGCCGCTCTTCTTTGGACCACAATTCACCTTCAAAAATGTTGAAACTCATGTTCCATCTTGTTCAGCCACATTTCCTGCAATGATTGTCCCACTTAATCCTCTTTTGGAAACACAAACTCTCACTAACCTGCCGTGGAATAAACATCAAATTTTGTGTGTCTGGTTAGAGTCTCATTTTGTGTCCATTTTTTCTTGCTTTTTCACATGATCCTTTACATCCATGAGTGAGTGAAATCTTATGTTATTTGTCTTTCTGTGACTGACAGATGGGATGCAGTGCAATGCTCGCCACATTTCTGCCACATGTGCCATGTTCAAAATTCCTTCGTGCTTATGGTCGGTAAGAATCTGTGGTCATTTGGAGGAGAAGTAGATTGCAGAAATATCTGGGAGCTCCAGTCTTTCCTTCAGCCATCAGCACAACAGGAAGATGACCACGTCAATGGAACCATGGCGTCAGTGAACCTGAAGCCTTGAAATCAAACTCCACGGCGAAGGAGAGAAGAAGTCACAGAGACCATGGGAGAAGGGTGTAGACATGTATCAGGGCAGAAGTGGATGGTTGGTGCTTCAGAGGGCAGGGATCCATGGCCAAAGACAAAGGCCCAGGAGGGAGGAGCACATTGGGAACCCACAATTTGGATGCTGATCCAAAGCTGTTGGCATAGAGATGGAGATGCTCTGAATGTCAGGAGTACTTGCAACCAAAGGGACTTGAGGCACGGGTACCTCAGATCAGAATTCTTGACAGACATAGACTCCAGAGAATACTGTGTTTCCCCTGCAGAGCACACCAGCAAGCAACTGGTTGCAGACAGCTTGGAAACCATGATCAGAAACAATACTTGTTGACTCAGTGGTATGATATTGTTTCTTGTGCACCCATGATAGGCACACTTCGTGAAGATGCCTCAATGGGGGTAAAAGAATCTTGGGGCTCTAGCACCGTCAGCACAAAGCCTGAGACAGGACGGTGCACACATTAATTGCTAACCTGCAATTACGTAGTCCCAAACCTGGAAACCTGTTGGGACTAACTTCCTCAGGCCACGTTGCTTAGTACCAGGAGAACAGACCCTCCATTGGTGACTAGAAGAAAGCCCTGTCCACATCCTCTCTTGAACACAGCATTCAGCAGGCCTTAGTCAGGTTGAGTTGGTTGAAAGTCTCCTTTCATAGGCACATCAGAGGCGACCAATCTAAACCTCATCATATGCAGTCCAGACACCAAACACTCTGAACGGAAGGCAACGAGTGCCTCTTCAGAAGACTGGCCCAGAAGAGATTGGACAGCCACAACCAAGTCAGTGGGCATGCCACATATACTGGAGACTCCATCAAGTGTCAGCCAGTGGCGCTCCATGGCATCTTCATCCTAAAGAAATTACTCTCAGAGTAGAAAACAGAAGGTGCTTTTCGAATACAGAGAAGAATACAGAGACCTGAACTAAGACAATGATTGAAGAATCAATTCATGCCGAAGCAAAATAACAGGAACTGGTCATGGCCATGAAATCAAAGAGAAGACTGTACATGTCACATGCCAGGTGGAGGATTTAAGCAGAAGCCAGGATACTCACTCGGGATCAGCAAAACCTAGATGGAATCAGGGTGTCTCGGACAACAGCGAAAAATGTGATAAAAAATTAAATAAAACGAAGAGGCCCATATGAAAAGATTTGTTAGCACACTGGATGCAAATTTCAGGAAGCTTGCAGAACCAGAGGATCCATTGAAGTACCTGGAATACAAGTACTTTGAAAAAAAGAAGCAAAGCGAAGGAGAGAAGGAAGAATGATGGAACATTACAATGGACTTAGAAAAATCCTTGACTGCAATGAATGTCTATGGGTGCTTATTGTAGGACACCTAGAAGAGCAGAGTCTGCGTGGTCAGGGTTTTCGTCCTCATCATCCTCGCCTCTTTGAAACTGGGAGCAGTGCCCTCTCGTCATCACCTCTTCATAAGAAATGGCCCCGACCTGTCTGTTTCATTTTCGATGCTTGGCGTGGTATAAAGCTTTGCTTGATTTTCACTTTGTGTCAGTCTCGTTCCTTCGATCACAGACCCTAAGATTGGGGCCTCGCCCAGGATCAAACAACGAGAGCTGAGCCAGCATCAGAATTAATGGAAAAAGCCTCTAGAGGTGTTGATATCTTGTTCAACTGTCTGGTTGGAGCTCCAGGGTATGGCCCACCGGGGAGAAGCTGGACACAGCTATGCTCTCCAGGGCTGGTGTGGATGCGGGAATGCCCCATTCCTCTGTAGGTAGATCGACATGGGGTTCGAGTCCCCCTTTGTGGTCGGGGAGGTTTCAAGTCCCCCAGAAAGTAGGGGTTCGAGTTCCGCTAGATGGACACCAGGGGGTTTGAGTCCCCCATGCGGTCACTAGGGGTATTGATCCCCATAGGCAGTCAGGGGTTTCGCATCCACCTATGCGGCAATTGGGTGTTTGAGTTCCCCGAGGCGGTCATGGGGGTTTGAGTACCCCTAGGCGGTCAGGGGGTTTGAGTCCCCCTAGAAAATCCCCACCAGTGGCAAGATGGCTAGGCCTGCAATTGTCTTTGTCTTGTCTTTTTGTTGTCTGCTGTGTTGTTTGTTGTGTTTGGGGGAATGAGACAGGCAGAGAGTAAGGGGACTCTGGATTTCGTCTCTCTGTTTCTCATAATAGATATGGGGCTTTTTCCTCACTCATTTTGTGTGTTAAGGACTATAACTGAAGCCAAGTGTGGTGAGTCTAAGTCAGGACAGAGACTTTAAGGAATATTCCCAAGCAGCTGCCAAAACTCCCTTTTTTTCGGGGAATTCCTTGCCTTCTCTGGCACAATGTAGACTGCCAAGCCCCTCCCCCTTGCTGGCGGGAAAGCTTCGCATCTAAAGTGGAATGAGCCCAGGTTGAACATGAAATCTGTTAGCAAAGAGATGACTGAACTGATGGTTAATTGTCTGTCTCAGGGTTTTAATGGGTTATTGTTAAAGTAGCTTTCAGAATCTTTGGTAACCTGAAGCTTTGAAGTTTTGCTTGGATGACAAATGGGATGAAGTGCTAGGGTGCTGGTTGCTGGAACTTGGTTCCTGCTTTTGAAATAAGTTGGTAAACATGTTTTGCGCTTAAGTGCTATTGCAACATTTCACAATTGGTTAATATTTAGTCTTCACTAGAGATTGAGATGTTTCTAAGAAAATGTAAATGGTTTTCTTTGCCCACCCAGAATTGTAAATGAGATCTCTTTGACTCATAAGGCTTTTTCGTGATATGCTAAGTTACTCAGGGAGTACTGCTAAATCAATGATAAACCTTGGGTTATATTTGGGTAAATGCTGTAACTACTCTAGAGGTTCTATACATTTTCTAAAGTTTTAATGTTTTGATAAGTGTCATCATTTGATATTTAACAATGTCTATTCTGAGCTTTTTGTCATTTGTAATTGTTTTAATTCCCTTGTAAGATGAATTCTGCCTTAAAGGAAATTCATATAGGAGACTTTCAGAACAAATAAGGTTCCTTGATATGTTGAAATCCTGGAACTGAATATCCAGAAGTAAAAGTTACACTCGTACTAAGCCAGAAGTAGTATGGTGACTCAAGGTAAGAATGAGTCTCCAGGAGCTTTCCATAAAGGCTCATTGAGGTCTATAAAATGTATAGCCTGATCGACCCTAAGGAAACCAAAAATCAGGGGGCAGTGAATCTTGCTTTTGGCAGTCAGTCGGTCCCATATATAAGGAAGAAACTTCAGGAAATTGAAGGATTTGAAGGGAAGAATCTGATTGAACTATTGGGAATATCAGAAAAAGTGTTTAAGAACAGGGATGCATAGTAGGATGAAAAACAGACAAAAAGCTGGCTAGGTTTTGGCATTACATGAGATAGGTAGGGGATAGTAAATGGAAGGAACAGCCTAAGCTCAAAGAAGGCAGGTGGGAAGACTTAGATTCAGGTCAGTGTGCTTACTGTAAGGAAAAAGGGCACTGCGCCAGGGAGTGCCCCAAAAGGAAGATGGCAATGCTGGCCAATAGTGTAAAAATTGAATTGGAGCGAAGTCAATTGATTTTTTTGGTGGACACGGGAGCCCAGTTTTCATCACTACTTAAACCTATGGGAAAACTATCTGGAGAAGAAGTTTGAGTACAAGGAGTAAATGGCACAGGGAGACATGAATGGACAACAGAAATGACTTTAAATTTGGCCTTGGGAGTAGTGAAACATCGAATTTTCATCCTCCCTAATGCCCCATAAAACTTGATGGGAAGAGATCTCCTCCACAAGTTACGAGCTGGCATTCAGTTCTCGGAAGTAGACATGACTGTAACCTTGAGACAACACACTGTAGAGGTGCTTATGACAGCAGTAGATGAATACCTCCTTTATGAACCAGTCTCAAAACCTGAGGATGCAAAGGCGGGAGCCTTCTCCAAATCCTACAAGTCGAGGTTCCCAAGGTCTGGGCAGAAGGGAAGCCCCCTGGCTTGGCCAGGGTACAACCTCAGTGGTGGTACAATTAAAGGCAATTGCTATGGCTGTTCATATTCGGCAGCACCCCCTTCCCCGTGAAGCAAAGGAAGGGATCAGAAAGCACATTAACAACCTCCGAGGAGACAGGATCCTAGTTCCTTGCAAATCTCCATGGAATGCACCTCTGCTGCCCATCAAAAAGGCCGAGACTGTGAAGTACTGACCCATTCAGGACTTGTGAGAAGTTAATAAACAGGTTGAAGATATCCACCCAGTGGTGCCTATTCCCTGTACTCTACTCTCCCTCGTGGGCCACAAAAGAACTATGTATACCATCTTAGATCTCAAGGATTCATTTTTCTGCATATCTTTAGCAAGGAAATCTCAAACCCTTTTTGCTTTTTAGTGGTCCGACACACAGGAAGGATTCCAAGGCCAGCTCACCTGTACAAGACTTCCCCAAGGATTCAATAATTCACCCACCATTATTTTTTGATGAGACGCTACACGAAGATTTGCATGAGTACAGAAGCTCCAAACCAGTAGTCACTCTGCTACAGTATGTTGATGACTTGCTAGTAGCCACTGAGGGGTATGAGTCATGTTTGCAGGGGACGAGAGCTCTCTTATAGTCTCTGCAGGAAAAAAGGGTATTGGGTGTCAGCAAAGAAAGCACTGGTCTGTCAGAGCCATGCCACATATCTAAGCTTTGATCTCCATGAGGGAGTGCGTTCACTGAGTCCAGGAAACAGGATTTCATACGATACCCGTGCCCCACCATGTCCTGACAAGTCAGGGAGTTTCTTGGATGATGGGCTACTGTAGGCTCTGGATACTGTGGTTTATGAAGATTGCCCATCCTCCCTATGAACTGGCAAAAGGGGGGGGCTCATTATGATAGAGTGGACAGCTGAGGCTGAAGGAGCATTTCGGGAATTACAAAGAGCTGTACTGAGTGCATTGGCCATCCCAGAAGTTCCCAAGCCCTTCCACTTGTATGTGGATAAAAAATACAGGCCTGAACAAAGGAGTTTTGACTGAGAATCTGGGGCATTGGCAAATGCCAGTAGCATATCTTAGCAAGAATCTAGATCCAATACTGGCTGGATTCCACTCTTGACTCTGTATAATTGCTGCCACGGCCCTCCTGTTTAAGAATGCAAGTAAATTGAATTTGGGTCAAAATCTCTTCTTGACCACCACCCATGCTATTGAGGGTCTTCTCCGGCCTCCACCAGACCGATGGATGACAAACACCTGAGTGACGGGGTATCAGGCCCTCTACCTCAATGAACCAAGAGTGACCTTTCAGCCCCTGGCAGTGCAAAATCCAGCCACGCTGCTGCCAGAGGAGCTGGCTGACCACCCACATGACTGTGTGGAGGTCCTAACCCAAGTTGCAGGAATAAGGCCAGATCTAAGAGACATTCCCCTCCCAGAAGCTGAGATGACTCTGTTCACAGATGGGAGTTGCTACATGGTCAATGGAAAGAGGTATGGCTACGGTAGTTTCTCCTGAGCAGAAACTCTGGACAGCAGCACTGCAACATGGAACTTCGGCACAAAAAGCGGAACAGATTGCACTCACTAAGGCACTGCATGTGGCCAAAGGTAAAACCGCCCACATCTATACGGGCACCAGGTATGCCTTTGTTACTTTACATATACACTGGGCTATTTATAATGAAAGGGACCTATTAAAAGCAGAAGGAAAAGGAATTAAAAACAGAGGAGAAATATTTGCTCTCCTCTACGCTATTGGGACCCAAAAGTTGTGGCTGTTATGCATTGACCGGGACACCAAAAGGGGACTGATCTGATTTCAAAAGGAATCCAATTAGCAGATCAAGACACAAGGCTAGCAGTCCAAGAAACAGTACAAGAACTAGTTACACTCCCGACTCCCGCCTTACCAGAAAAACCGAATTATTCAGAAAAAGATTTAAATTATTTACAGAAATGGGTAAATTAGACTATGATGGGGACTGTGCTAAGACCGAAGCAGGAAAAATAATTCTTCCTCGAAGACTAGGCAAAAAGTTAGTAGACCAGATACATCAGGGTACTCATTTGGAGATACGCAAACTCAAGGTGCTTATAGGCAAGCAGTTCCAGGTTTCTAAATTAGGGCGTATGATTCAGGATGTAATTGATAGATGTGCTCAATGCCAGGCAGTTCATGTGGGAAGAACTAAAATGGGAATAGGGAAAAGAGAAAGAGGTAAGGAACCAGGAATTTATTGAGAAAGATTTTACAGAAATGAAACCTTGAAAATATGGGCATAAGTACCTGTTAGTTTTTGTAGATACATTTTCAGGCTGGGTAGAGGCTTTTCCCGCCAAACATGAGATGGCACGAGTGGTAGGCATAAAGCTACTAGAAGAAATAATTCTTGGTTTGGGCTGCCTCTCACAATTGGGTCAGACAATGGCCCTGCATTTGTGAGTTCAGTCTCACAGGCATTGGCCAAGGCCATGGGCACTAATTAGAAACTACATTGTGACTACCCACCGCAGAGTTCTGGGCAAGTAGAGAGAATTAACCAGACTCTTAAAGAGACCTTTACAAAACTAATTCTGGAGACTAGTGGTGGATGGGTGGATCTCCTTCCATTCTCCCTCCTCGGGGCATGATGTACACCCTATTTAAGCAAGTTGACCCTATTTGAAATAATGTTTGGAAGACCCCCCTCTGTGTCCTTGACTACAATAGGTTGTCCTAGCACAAATTTTTGATCAGTCTGTACTCCAGTCACTGCAGGGATTACAGTCTGTCCTAAAAAGAAGCCCACTCAGGGATCTGGACTGCCCACACTGGGATGGAGAACATCCTTACCAACCTGGGGACTTGGTTTGGATACATCGCTATCAAGGGGGAAACTGGGAGCCTCGCTGGAAGGGACCATTTACTGTAAAAGTAGAGGGCATTAGGGCCTTGATTCATGCGGGTACATCAAACGAGCCAAGGACAAGTATGCCCCCCAGAGACGGAAGCTGCAGTTGACAGACTCTGCTAACCATGGACTAAAGCAAAACCTAAAAAAACTGCGAGTTTATTGTTGCTCCTATTGTTACCTGTTCATGTAACTTATAGATGGGAAATTAGATGTACAGAATTAGGAAAAAAATGGAAAAGGTTATACAAATCGTTGAATGGCTAACTCATCAGCCGACTGTGTACTACTGTTACTTTTTGGCGCTTGTACTAACAACTCCCTAATGTCATTTGTACCCAAGAAAATTGGAGCGATAAAAAGTTTGTCTTACATGCTCAATATAACCCCCTTACATCATGAGAACATAGAACTCAGTGAAAATTCAAGGATTTGAAAAATTTCCAAAGAAAAGGGGTGAATGTAAGGGCATTGTTAGCCAGATGAACTTACTTGTAAAACCCGGATATAGGGGCGGGCCAAGCCAGATAGCCATATCCAATCAGGGGGTGTGCATATATTAACTGTAGTGATTTGAAATGTCATTGGTCAACTGTCTTTGTGCCGGGATTAACCACCTCTATAAAGGTTAGTCTGTGAGGCTGGGGGGGGGGGAGAAGTAGAAGGAGTTAGAATAGCCGTTAGAAAAGTAGGAGGAGTTAGAATAGCCACTAGAAAGTAGGAGGAGTTATAATAGCCACTAGAAAGTAGGAGGAGTTATAATAGCACTTAGAGAATTAGGAGGAGTTAGAATAGCCCTTAGAAAAGTAGAAGAAGATAGAATAGCCTTTAGAATAGTAAGGGGAGTTAGAGTAGCCATTAGACTGGCCCATTGGGAGACGTTAGGGTAGTCATAGGAGTGATAGCGTCAGGGTCGTCGGGAGCGTCCCAGCTTCAGGATCATCGGGAGCATCAGGAGTGGCATTGCTGGCAGCAGCCCTGCCCTAAGCAGCGCCAACACAAGTGGCCTTGCCTCCCCGAGCAATAGCGCAGCCCACGACCCTCCTCATCGTGGCCCCGGCGAGACTGGCATCGCTGCCCCGAGGCACAGACTCGCCAGGGTGCCATAAATCTGGGGAGCTGCATCCTTGGATTGCGGCCTCATCAGAGAGTGGCCTGGTCCTGAGCGGCATCTTAATCATCAGGAGTGGACTTCATCCAGCGTGTAGCCTCGTCCAGAGTGGCCTCGTCTGGGGAGCAGCCTTGTCAGAGCGGTGTTATGGGGAGCAGAGTCTGTGTTTTCAGGGTTGTCATCCTCGTCATCCACGCTTCTTTGTCATCAAGAGCGGCGTCCTCGTTGTCATTGCTAGACGTAAGAAATGGCACCAAACTATCATTTAGATTTTCGATGCTTGGCCTGAAATAATGCTTTGCTTGATTTTAGCTTTGTGTAGTCTCCTAACATTGATCATGGACCCTTACACTCCAAAACTTTCCTCTGGGGGCAGATGCATGCAGACTTCTGCTAGGGTTCCATTGAAGTCCTAGGGGTATGTCATTTTCCATCTTCTGACTCAGGCCCATTGACCTGGGTGTCTGCCTGGAGGTAGGTGTCTGGCATGTGTCAGGCTGTGCATTTCTGTCCAGAGCAACCAACGAAATTGGGTGGGATCAGGGACCTTGCAGGTGTCTCCCAGTCTGGAGGGTTTGTGCAAATGTGGCGGGTAGAGTTTCCTTTGGGAGGGCAGGCAGAATCCTGTGCTGTGGCTCCAGAGGCCCCATCCTGGAAGGCAAGTCTCCAAACACAAACTGGGGTTAGGGTGAGGGGCTAGGTGATGGCAGGCCCAATCTGCATACCGTGAGGGCAGAGCCTCAAGATCTGAAATTAGGGCAATGGGGAGGTGGGAGCGTAGGCTTTTCTTTCTGGGCTGTGTGTCTCACTAGGCCACAGAATGGAGCGGTTGCTTCATGGGCCCATGGGAGATTCTGCCTCTGGGGGGATTTTGCATGCCTCCCAAGCTTTTGCTGTCTTTCTGCATGAAGGGAAGAAAAATGTTTTCCATCTCAGATGACCCACCATAGCAGGGATTCCAGAATCGTCATCTGGGTCCAGGTGCCTGGAGAACACGACCAATGGTGAGCATTGGGCTTAGGGGCATGGCAGGCCCGATATGCGGGCTCCTGGTAAAGCTAGCGAGGGGCCTTGTTTGAAAGCAGGCTCAGGCTGATGGTCACAATGCCTGTTTGTGCCCTGGGCGGAACTTCTGGGTGAGCGTAGTCTCATGGGCCATGCAGCTGGCTTGCACACTGAGGTTTGGACCCCTATCCCCACAGCAAGCTTTCCTGTCATGGGAATGGAGTTCTCTTTTCTGCTTGAGGTTCTCCCATAGGCGGGATTTGAGTTATGGTCTATGCACATGCCTGAACACCCAGATTGGGTAGAGATCACAGTCTCGGTCCCTGGCCGGTCCCACCTGCAGGAGATGGCATCCGCTACCCGGGGTCTGATTGGAGGTTGGGGCTCAGGCTGTGTCACACAGAGCATGAGTGCACAGTGCAGTCTGGATATTAGGGTTCCATCTAGGGCCGTGCAGGTTGATTCTCACATGGGGATTCTCGGCAGCTCATTGGGCCCTTCTTCTATCTGGAGGGCAGGAAGAAGGCTTCATTGTGGCTCCATGATTCTCAATCTGGAGGGCTTTCGGGTCAGGAGCGTGAGGACGGAAGTCTGAACGCACAAGTGCTGGTTCAGTACAGTCCTGATTACAATGCAGTTCCAATGTATAAGTTCTGACTCGAGATCTCTAGCACCTGAGTCAGGGTGAGTGTCCAAAGTCCACTGGACTTTGTGTCCATGATGCCCGATTAATGGAAGGGAGGCCTCATGGGGCCTTGGAGATTTTCCCAGGCTGGGGCTTGTGAGCTGCTCCAAACAGCAAGCTTTCCCTCTGCGGTACAGGGGGGCTCCGTTTGGTGACTGCAGAGTCTCCCATATGGAAAGACATGGTAGCAGAGCTCACCAAATAGATTCTGGGAATCCCAGCTCAGCTTATCATTTTAGCCCAGGAACAAGTCAGTTTGGATCTGGTGACTATAGGGCAATTGGCCAGGGGGCTGAGTTGACAGGGAGCCTCATGCTGATGGGTCAAAATCCTGGCTTGTGACCAGGGAGAGTTTAAAACGTTGCGGGACTCAGGCGCCATGCAGAATTCTCCCCACCGAGGGTTGGTGACAGCTCCCTATAGCCAGGTAGCCTTCTAGGGACAGGAGGTGTTCTGTTTTGTGGCTCAGCAATCAAGTGTTAGACCATATGTACATATTGCAGAACCTTCCTCTGGCAACGGATGTCTGCAAACCTCAGCTAGTGTACCGTTGAGGCCCTAGGGGCATGTCAGTTTCCATCTTCTGACTGAGGGCCATTGACCTGGGTGTCTGCCTGGAAGTAGGTGTCTGGCATATGTCAGACTGCACTTCTATGTCCAGAGCAGCCATAGATATCGGGTGGGTTCAGGGGCCTTCCAGCTGTCTTCCAATCTGGAGGGTTTGTGCAAATATGACGGGCAGAGTGTCCTTCAGGAGAGCAGGAAGAATCCTGCACTGTGACTCCAGAGGCCCCATCCTGGACAGACTGTTGGCCACGGCTTTGGGAACAAAAGTCTGCAAACACATACTCGAGATAGGGTGTGGAGCAACGTGGTGACAGACCTGATCTGCAGACCATGAGGGAAGTGCCTCAGGATCTGTAATTATTGTCATGGGGAGCGGGAGTGCAGGCTTTTCTGTCTGGGTTTTGTGTCTCGGATTCCATGGAATGGATGGGTGGCCTCATTTGTCCATGGGAGATACTGCCTCAGTGGGGATTTTTCACGGCTCCCAAAGTTTTTGTGTCTTTCTGGATGAAGGGAAGAGAGCTGTTTCCTTCTCAGGGATCCCGCCATAGCAGGGTTTCCAGAGTCAGCTTCTGGGTCCAGTTGCCTGGAGAAACCAATCGAGGGTGAGGATTTGGGCCTAGGGGCATGGCAGGATCGATATGAGGACTCCTGTTCCAGCTACTGAGGGGGTTTCTTTGAAAGCAGGCTCAGTCTGATGGTCACAATACCTGTTTTATTGCCCATGGCGGACCTCCTGTGTGGGCATGGTCTCAAGGGCCATGCAGCTAGCTGATACACTGAGGGTTTGACACCCATCTCCACAACAAACATCTCAGGATGTGGGGACGGAGGAGTGCTCTTTAGAGCCTGAGGTTACGCAATAGGCTGTGATTTGTGCAATGGTTGGGGCACAGATGCCTGAACACAAATGTTGGGTAGAGATGACAGCTTGGGGCCGTGGCCGTTCCCACCTGCAGGTGATAGTGCCTGCTCCTTGGGGGGCTGACTGCAGGTTGGGGATCAGGCTGTGTCACACAGAGCATTAGTGTGCAGGGCGGCCTGGATATTGTCATTCTGACTAGGGCCGTGCAGGTCGATCCTCACATATGAATTTTTGGCAGACCCGAAGGTCACTCCGTCTTTCTGAAGGGAAGGCAGTAGGATGTGTTCAGGATTCCCAATCTGTTGGGATTTCAGGCCAGACGGGTGAGGATGGAAGTCTGAAGGCAGAAGCACTGATTCAGTTCAGTGCTGAGCACATGGCAGTTCCAACATACAGGGTCTGACTAGAGACCTCTAGCACCTGAGTCAGGGCGAGTGTCAGATCATCGCTCACGCTGGAGATTGTGTCCATGATGCCAGATGAATGGAGGGGTGGCCTCATGAAACCATGGAGCTTTTCCCAGACTTGGGTTGTGAGCTGCTCCAAACTGCAAGCATTCCTTCTGCAGTACAGGTTGGATCCGTTTTGGTGGCTGCAGAGTCCCCCATATGGAAAGACATGGTAGCAGAGCTCACCAAAGAGATTCTGGAAACCCCAGGTCAGCTTATCATTTTAGCCCAGGAACAAGGCAGTTTCGATCTGGTGTCTCTGTGGCAAGTGCCCAGGGGGTTGAGCTGACAGGAAGCCTCATGTTGATGTGTCAAAATTCTGGCTTGTGACCAGGGAGAGTTTTGAATGTGGCAGGGGCTTAGGCGCCATGCAGGATTCTCCTCCCCTGAGGGTTGGTGGCAGCTGCCAAGAGCCAGGTAGCCTTCTGGGGACAGGAGGTGTTCTGTTTTGTGCTCAGGGATCAAGTGTTGGACCGTATGTAGTTATTCCAGAACCTTCCTCTGGGAACAGATGCATGCAAACCTCAGCTAGGGTTCCGTTGGGGTCATAGGGGCATATCAGATTCCATCTTCTGACTCAGGGCCATTGACCTGGGTTTCTGCCTGGAGGTAGGTGTCTCACATGTGTCAGAACGTGCACTTCTGTCCAGAGCGGCCAACGAAATTGGGTGGGCTTTGGGGCATTGCAGGTGTCCCCAAATCTGGAGGGATTCTGCTAATGTGATGGGCAGAGTCACCTTCAGGTGGGCACCAAATCCTGCGCTGGGTCAGCAGAGGCCCCATTCGGGAGGCCAGTCGGCCAGGGCTTTGGGGACAAAAGTTGGCACACACAAACTTTGGTTAGGGTGCCGGGCGAGGTGATGGCGGGCTGGATCTGCAGACCGTGAGGGCATTGCCTCGGGATCTGAAATACGGGCGATTGGGAGGCCAGAGTGCAGGCTTTTCTCTCTCGGTTGTCTATCTCCTTTTGCAATGGAATGGAGGGTGGCCTTAAGGATCCATGGGAGTTTATGCCTTGGGGGGATTTGGCACATCTCTCATGCCTCTGTTGTCTTTCTGGATGATGGAAAGAGAGCCTACTTCCTTCTCATGTGACCAGCCATAGCAGGGATTCCAGAGTCGGCTTCTGGGTCCATGTGCCTGGAGAAACCGACAAAGGGTGAGAGTCGGGCTTAGGGGCATGGCAGGCCCGATACGCGGGCTCCTGGTCCAGCTAGTGAGGGGCCTTGTCTGAACGCAAGCTCAGGATGATGGTCACAATGCCTGTTTCTGCCCAGAGCGGCACTCCTGGGTAATCCAGAACCTTCCTCTGGGAACAGATGCATGAAAACCTCAACTACATTTCCGTTGGGGTCATAGGGGCAAGTCAGATTCCATCTCTGTCTCAGGGCCATTGAAATGGATTTCTGCCTGGAGGTAGGTGTCTCATATGTGTCAGACCGTGCACTCTGTCCAGAGAGGCCAACAAAATTGGGTGGGCTTCGGGGCATTGTAGGTATCTCCAAATCTCCAGGGTTCCAGCTAATGTCATGGCAGAGTTTCCTTCAGGTGGGCGGGCAAATCCTGCGCTGTGTCAGCAGAGGCCCCATTCTGGATGCCTGTCGGCCAGGGCCTTGGGGACAAAAGTTTGCACACACAAGCTTGGGTTAGGGTGACAGGAGAGGTGTAGGTGGACCAGATCTGCAGACGGTGAGGGCATTGCCTCGGATCTGAAATATGGCCGATTGGGAGGCCAGAGCGAAGTCTGGATTTTCTGTGTTCGTTTGCAATGGAATGGAGGGGTGGCCTTGTGGATCCATGGGAGTTTATGCCTTGGGGAGATTTGGCACATCTCCCACAGTTTTGTTGTCTTTTTGGATGAAGGAAAGAGAGCCGTTTTCCTTCTCAGGTGACCCGAAAATAGAAGGGATTCCAGAGTCGGCTTCTGGGTCCGTGCACCTGGAGAAACCAACAAAGGGTGAGCGTCAGGCTTAGGGGCATGGCAGACCCGATATGCGGGCTACTGGTCCAGCTAGTGAGGGGCCTTGTCTGAACGCAGGCTCAGGCTGATGGTCACAATGCCTGTTTCTGCCCAGGGTGGCACTCCTGGGTGGGTGTGGTCTCATGGGCCATGCAGCTTGGTCCCACACAGAGTTTTGGACCCCCACCCCTACAGCAACATTTTATTGCCATGGCGATATGAGAGTGCTCTTTTCTTCTTGAGGTTCTCCCACAGGCGGGATTTGAGTTATGGTCTATGCACAGATGCCTGAACACTCAGGATGCGTAGAGATCACAGGCTCGGGCCCTGGCCAGTCCAACAAGCAGGAAATGGCATCCGCTTCCCGGGGTGGGGGTGCTGACTAGAGGTCGGGGCTCATGCTGTGTCACACAGAGCTTTAGTGCACATTGGAGCGTGGATATTGTGGTTCCAACTGCAGCCGTGTAGGTTGATACTCACATGGAGATTCTAGGCAGACCCGTAGGGCCCTCCTTCTTTCTGAAGGGAAGTCAGGAGGAGGCGTTGTGGCTCAGAATTCCCAATCTGTTGGGCTTTCAGTCCAGACGGATGAGGATGGAAGTCTGAAGGCAGAAGCGTCGGTTCAGTTCAGTGCCGAGTACATGGCAGTTCCAACGTACAGGGTCTGACAAGAGACCTCCAGCACCTGATCAGGGTGAGTGTCAGATAGTCGCTCACGCTGGAGTTTGGGTCCATGATGCCAGATGACTATAGGGGTGGCCTCATGAAGCCATGGATCTTTTCCCAGACTTGGGTTGTGAGCTGTTCCGAACATCAAGCTTTACCTCTGCGGGACAGGGTGGACTCTGTTTTGGTGGCTGCAGAGTCCTCCATATGGAAAGACATGGTAGCAGATCTCACCAAGTAGATTCTGGAAACCCCAGGTCAGCTTATCATTTTAGCCCAGGAACAAGGCAGTTTCGATCTGGTGTCTCTGTGGCAAGTGCCCAGGGGGCTGAGCTGACAGGAAGCCTCATGTTGATGTGTCAAAATCCTGGCTTGTGACCAGGGAGAGTTTAGAATGTGGCGGGGGCTTAGGCATGATGCAAGATTCTCCTCCCCTGAGGGTTGGTCACAGCTGCCAAGAGCCAGGTAGCCTTCTGGGGACAGGAGGTGTTCTGTTTTGTGCTCAGGGATCAAGTGTTGGACCATATGTAGGTATCCCAGAACTTTCCTCTGGGAACAGATGCATGCAAACCTCAGCGAGGGTTCAGTTGAGGTCATAGGGGCATGTCAGGTTTCATCTTCTGACTCAGGGCCATTGACCTGGGTTTCTGCCTGGAGGTAGGTGTCTGGCATGTGTCAGACCGTGCACTTATGCCCAGAGCAGCCAATGACATTCGGTGGGCTTCAGGGCATTGCAGGCGTCTCCAAATCGGGAGGGTTTCTGGTAATGTGATGGGCATACTTTCCTTCAGGTGGGCAGGCAAATCTTGTGCTGTGTCAGCAGTGGCCCCATTCTTGAGGCCTGTCTGCCAGGGTTTTGGGGACAAAAGTTGGCCCACACAAACTTGGGTTAGGGTGACGGGCGAGGTGATGGCGGGCCCGATCTGCAGACCATGATGGCATTGCCTCGGGATCTAAAATACGGGCGATTGGGAGGCCAGAGAAGAGGCTTTTCTCTCAGGGTTGTGTGTTTCCGTTTGCAACAGAATGGATGGTTGGCCTTATGGATCCATGGGAGTTTATGCTTGGGGGGATTTGGCACATCTCCCACGGTTTTCTCTTTCTGGATGAAGGAAAGAGAGCTGTTTTCCTTGTCAGGTGACCCGCCATAGCAGGGATTCCAGAGTCGGCTTCTGGGTCCATGCCCCTGGAGAAAGAGAAAAAGGTGAGCGTTTGGCTTAGTGGCATGGAAGGCCCGATACGCGGGCTCCTGGTCCAGCTAGCGAGGGGCCTTGTCTGAACGCAGGCTCAGGCTGATGGTCACAATGCCTGTTTCTGCCCAGGGCAGCACTCCTGTGTGTGTGTGGTCTCATGGGCCATGCAGCTGTGTCCCACACTGAGTTTTGGACCCCCATCCCTACAGCAAACTTTTACACCTGTGGTGATGGGTGAGTGCTCTTTCCTTCTTCACGTTTTCCCACGTGATTTGAGTTATGGTCTATGCCTGAGCACCCAGGTTGCACAGAGATCACAGCCTCGGGCCCTGGCCAGTCCAACATGCAGGAGATGGCGTCAGCTACCCGAGGGGGAGGGGGTGGCTGACTGGAGGTCGGGGCTCAGGCTGTATAACACAGAGCATTAGTGCACAGTGAAACCTTGATATTGTGGTTCCGACTAGGGTCGTGCAGGTTGATACACACATTGGGATTCTAGGCAGACCCGTAGGGCTCTCCTTCTTTCTGAAGTGCAGGCAGGAGGATGCATTGTGGCTCAGAATTCCCAATCTGTTGGGCTTTCAGGACAGACGGGTGAGGATGGAAGTCTGAAGGCAGAAGAGCCAGTTCAGTTCCGTCCGAGCACATGGCAGTTCCAACGTACAGGGTCTGACTCGAGACCTCCAGCACCTGAGTCAGGGCGAGTGTCGGATCGACGCTTACGCTGGACTTTGTGTCCATGATGCCAGATGACTGGAGGGGTGGCCTCATGAAGCCATGGAGGTTTTCCCAGGCTGGGGTTGTGAACTGTTCCGAACATCAAGCTTTACCTCTTCGGTACAGGGTGGGCACCATTTTGGTGACTGCAGAGTCCCCCATAAGGAAAGACATGGTAGCAGACCTCACCAAATAGATTCTGGAAACGCCAGCTCAGCTTATCATTTTGGCCCAGGAACAAGGCAGTTTCGATCTGGTGTCTCTGCGGCAAGTGCCCAGGTGGCTGAGCTGACAGGAAGCCTCATGTTGATGTGTCAAAATCCTGGCTTGTGACAAGGGAGAGTTTAGAACGTGGCAGGGGCTTAGGCGCCATGCAGGATTCTCCTCCCCTGAGGGCTGTTCGCAGCTGCCAAGAGCCAGGTAGCCTTCTGGGGTCAGGAGGTGTTCTGTTTTGTGCTCAGAGGTCAAGTGTTGGAACATAGGTAGGTATTCCAGAACCTTCCTCTGGAACAGATGCATGCAAACCTCAGGTAGTGTTCCTTTGGGGTCATCGGGGCATATCAGATTTCATCTTCTGACTCAGGGCCATTGACCTGGGTTTCTGCCTGGAGGTAGGTGTCTGGCATGTGTCAGACTGTGCACTTCTAGTCCAGAATGGCCAACGAAATAGGGTGGGCTTCGGGGCATTGCAGGTGTCTCCCCATCTGGAGGGCATCTGCTAATGTGATGGGCAGAATGTCCTTCAGGTGGGCAGGCAAATCCTTCACTGTGTCAGCGGAGGCCCCATTCTGTAGGCCTGTCAGCCAGGGCTCTGGGGACAAAAGTTTTCAAACACAAACTTGGGTTAGGGAGACGGTCGAGGTGATGGCGGGCCGGATCTGCAAACCGTGTGGGCATTGCTTCGGGATCTGAAATATGGGCGATTGGGAGGCCAGAGTGCAGGCTTTTCTCTCTGGGTTGTCTGTCTCAGTTTGCAAGGGAATGGAGCAGTGGCCTTTGGATTAATGGGAGTTTATGCTTTGGGGGGATTTGACACATCTCCCACGGCTTTGTTGTCTTTCTGGATGAAGGAAAGAGCGCTCTTTTCCTTCTCAGGTGACCCGACATAGAAGGGATTCCAGAGTCGGCTTCTGGATCCTGGGCCTGGAGAATCCGACAAAGGGTGAGCATTGGGCTTATGGGCATGGCAGCCCCAATACGCGGGCTCCTGGTCCAGCTAGTGAGGGTCCTTTTCTGAACGCAGGCTCAATCTGATGGTCACAATGCCTGTTTCTGCCCAGGGCGGCACTCCTGGGTGGGTGTGGTCTCATGGGCCATGCAGCTGGGTCCCACACTGAGGTTTGGACCCTCATCCCTACGGCAACCTTTTACAGCCATGGTGATGGGGGAGTACTCTTTTCTTCTTGAGGTTCTCCCACAGGCGTGATTTGAGTTATGGTCTATGCACAGATGCCTGAACACCCAGGTTGCGTAGAGATCGCACAGAGTCCTGTATGCCCAGGTTGGTTATAGATGACAGTGTGTGGCCTTGGCCCGTTGCACCTGCAGGTTATGGGTCCCGCTACCTGGGGGGCTGTTGGGAGGTCTGGGTTCAATCTATGTCAGACAATGCTTTAGTGCACAGGACGACCTAGGACATTGGGGTGCCGTCGAGGTCCGTGCCAGTTGATCCTCACGTGGTGATTCTGGGCAGACCTGTAGGGCCCTTCTTCTTTCTGGAGGGCAGTCAGAAGACGGCGTTGTGTCTCCCGAATGAACAATCTGGAGGGCTTTTGTGCCAGGAGGGGGAGGGCGGAATTTTGAGCGCACAAGTGCCGGTTCCTTTCAGTGCCAAACACATGGCATTTCCAATGTGCAGCATCTGACTTGAGATCTCCGGCACCTGAGTAAGTTCACGTGTCAGATGGACCTTCATGTTGGAGTTTTTGTCCATGATGGCCAACGAGTGGAGGGGTGGCCTCATGAGGCCATGAGGGTGTCCCAGACTGGGGCTTGTGCGCTACTCCAAACAGCAAGCTTTAGTTCTGGGGGACAGGGGCAGTCCGTTTGAATGGCACCAGGGTCCTCCATACGTAAGTATGTCATAGCAGAAGAGACTGCATGGATGCCTGGAATGACCAGCTCCGCTTACACTTCCAGCCCAGGAACAAGGCTGTTTTCATCTGGTAGCTCAGGGGTAAAGTGCCCAGGGGCCTGAGGTGAAAGGGATCTTCATTCTTATGGATGAGAAGGCTGGTTTGTGTCCAGGGAGACCTTAGAATGTGGCGGGGGCTCAGGCGCCATGCAGGAATCTCCTCCCGTGAGGTTGGACGCAATTCCCAAGAGCCAGGTTGCCTTCTGGGGATAGGATGTGTTCTGTTTTTTGGCTCAGGGATCAAGTGTCAAAGCATAGGTAGGTATTCCAGAATTTGCCTCTGGAGACAGATGCCTGCACCTAAGCTATGGTTCTGTTGAGGTACTAAGGGTATCTTCTGACTCAGGGCCATTGGCCTGCGTGTCTGCCTGGAGGTAGTTTTCTGGCCTATTTCCAAATGCGCATTTTTTTACAAGGTGGGCAATGAATTTTGGGTTGGCTCTGGGGCATTGCAGCTATCTCCCAATCTGGGGGGGTTGTGCAAATGTGACGGGCAGAGCTTTCTATGTGTGGGCAGGCAGAGTCATGCACTGTGACTCCAGAGGCCCCATCATGGAGGATGTGTAGGCCAGGGCTTTGGGGATAAAAGTCTGTAAACACAAACTTGGGATAGGGTCAGGGGTGAGGTTATGGCAGGCCTGATCTGCAGACCATGAGGGCAGTGCCACGCGATCTTAAATGAGGACAACGGGAACTGGGAGCACAGGATTCTCTGTCTGGATTTTGCGTCTCGGTTGGCCACAGAATGTACCATTAGCCTCATGGTGACATAGGAGATTCTTCCTCCATGTGAGAATTCTGTGAGGATTCTGTGAGGATTCTGCCCATCACCGAGGGGTTTGGTGTCTTTCGGGGGGAAGGGAAGAGTGCTCTTTTCTGTCACACAGGTCCCGCCATAGCAGGATTCCAGAGTCGACTTCTGGGTCCAGGCATCTGGTGAACCCGACCAAGGTTGAGGACTGGGGCCTAGGGCCATATCAGGCCCGATATGCATGCTCCTGGTCCAGCTAGCCACAGGGTGGTTCTAAAGCAGTCTCAGACTGAGAGTCACTATGCCTGATTGTGGCCAGGGAGGCCCTCCTGGGTGGGCATGGTCTCATGGGCCTTGCAGCTTGTTCCCACTCTGAGGGTTCGATGCCCATTCCACAGCAAGCATTTCCCGTCGTGGGGAAGGAGGAGTGCTTTTTGATGCTTGAGGTTCCCCCATAGGCCAGTAATTGTGCTATGGTCTGGGCACAGACTCCTGAATACACAGGTTGGGTAGAGATGACAGTCTCTGGCCTTGGCCACTCCCACCTGCAGGAGATGGAGTCTATTACCTGTGGGGCTGACTAGAGGTGGGAGCTGAGGCAGTGGCAGACAGAGCATTAGTGCACAGGGTGGCCAAAGATATTGGGGTGCTGTCAAGGGCCATGCAGTTTGATACTCACATGGGGATTCTGGATAGACCAAAAGGGCCCTTCTTCTTTCTGGGAGGGAGGTTGAAATCTTCTTTGTGGCTCCAGAATTCCCAGTCTGGGGGGCTTGTGGGCCAGGAGGTTGATGAAGTAAATCTGAACGCACAAGGGCCAGTTCAGTTCAGTGACGAGCGCATGGCAGTTCCAATGTGCAGCGTCTGAATCAAGATCTCCAGCACTCAAGTCAGGACAAGTGTCAGATGGTCACTCACGGTGGTGTTTGTGTCCATGATGGCCGACAAATGGAGGGGTGGCCTCAAGAGATCATGGTTGTTTCCCCAGGCTGGGGCTTGTGAACACTCCAAACAGCAAGCATTCCTTCTGCAGGACAGCAAGAGTCCATTTTGATGGCTCCAGTGTCCCCTAAGTGGAAAGACTTGTTGGCAGAGCTCACCGCATGAGTATATGGAAAGCTGAGCTCAGCTTACACTTGCAGACCAGGAACAAGGCAGTTTCGATCTGGAGGCTCTGGGGTGAAGTGCGCAGGAAGCTGAGTTGACAGGGAGCCTGATACTGATGGGTCAAAAAGCTGGCTTGTGTCCAGGAAGACCTCAGAATGTGGAGGGGCTTCAGGCGCCATGCAGGATTCTACTCCGCTGAGGTCTGGACCCAGCTTCCAAGAACCAGTTCGCTTTCTGGTGACAGGAGGTGTTCTATTTTGTGGCTCAGGGTCCAAGCGATTTACCATATATATATATTCCACAACTTGCCTCTGTGGACAGATGCCGTAAACCCAAGCTAGGGTTCCATTGAAGTCCTAGGGTCATGTCAGGTTCCATCTCTGTCTCAAGGCCATTGACCTGGGTGTCTGCCTACGTGTAGGTGTCTGGCATGTGTCAGATTGAGCATTTTTGTCCATAGTGTCCAACGAAATTGTTGTGGGCTCACGGGCCTTGCATGTTTCTCCCAATATGGAGAGTTTGTGCAACTGTGTCGGGCAGAGTTTCCTTCGGACCGACAGGCAGAGTCCTGCACTGTGTCTCCAGAGGCCCATCCTGGTGGACCTATCAGCCAGGGCTTTGGGGACAAATGTCGGCAAACACAAACTCGGGTTAGGTTTAGGGGCGAGGTGATAGCAGGCCCGATCTGCAGACCATGAAGTCAGTGCCTCGGGATCTGAAATTAGGGTGACGGAGAGGTGGGAATGCATGCTTTTCACTCTGGGTTGTGTGTCACTGTTGGACACGGAATGGAGGGGTGGCCTCATGGGGCCATGGGAGAGTCTGCCTCTCTTGGGATTCTGCCCAGCTCCCAAGGATTTAGTGTCTTTTGTGGGGAAGGGAAGAGTGATGTTTTCCATCTCAGGGATCAGGCCATAGCAGGGATTCCAGAGTCGGCTTCTGAGGAGCACCCGACTGAGGGGGAGGATTTGGGCATTGGGCATGCCAGAACCGATATGCGGTCTCCTAATCCAGCTAATGAAGGGGATTGTTTTCATGCGGGGTCAGTCTGAGGGTCACAATGCCTTTTTTTGTCCAGGGCGGCCATCCTGTGTGGGCCTGGTCTAAAGGACCATGCAGCTGGCTCCCACTCTGAGGGTTAGATCCCCATCCCCACAGCAACTTTTCCCACCGTGGGGAAGGAGGAGTGCTCTTTTATGCTTGAGGTTTCCCCATAGGCCAGGATTTGAGCTATGGTCTGGGCACAGACGCCTGAATACCCAGGTTCGGAAGAGATGACAGTCTCACGACTTGGCACATCACACCTGCAGGATATGGGGCCCGCTACCTGGGAGGCTGATAGGAGGTCGAGGCTCAGGCTGTGTCAGACAGAGCATTAGTGCACAGGTCGGCCTCGGACATTGGGGTGCCATCAAGGTCCATGCAGTTTGAATCGTGGGGATTCTGGGCAGAGCGCTAGGGCCATACTTCTTTCTGGAGCGTAGGCAGAAGACTGGGTTGGGGCTCCCGAATGAACAATCCGGAGGGCTTGCGGGCCAGGAGAGTGAGAGCAGGATTCTGAACGCACAAGTCCGGTTCAGTTCAGTTCAGTCAGTTCAGTGCTGAGCACCTGGCATTTCCAATGTGCAGCATCTGACCCGAGATCTCCAGCACCTGAGTCAGGGCATGTGTCAGATCGTCGTTCACGCTGGACTTTGTGTCCATGATTGCTGATGAATGGAGGGATGGCCTCATGAGACCATGGAGGTTTTCCCAGGCTGGGGCATGTGAGCTGCTCCGAACAGCAAGGTTTCCTTCTGCAGGACAGTAGGAGTCCCTTTTGATGGCACCATGGTCCCCATATGGAAAGACATCATAGCAGTTATCACCGCAAGGATGTCTGGAAAGCCCAGCTCAGCTTCCCCTTCCAGTCCAAGGAAGAAGGTCATTTGGATCTGGGGGCTCTGGGGCAAAGTGCTCAGGGGGCTGTGGTGACAGGGAGACTCATTCTGATGGGTCACAATGCTGGCTTGTGTCCATGGAGATGCTATAAAGTGGGGGGGGGGGAGCTCTGGTGCCATGCAGGTTCTCCTCCCCTGAGGGTTGCACGGAGATCTCTAGAGCCAGATTGCCTTCTATGGACAGGAGGTGTTCTGTTTTTTGGCTCAGGGATCATGTGTTGGACCATATGTAGGTATTCCAGAGTTTGCCACTGGAGGCAGATGGCTGCAAACCTAAGCTAGGGTTCCATTGAGGTCCTAGGGGATATGTTAGTTTCCATGTTCTGACTCAGGGCCATTGACCTGGAGGTAGGTGTCTGGCATTTGTCCGAATGTGCCTGTTTTCCATGGCGACCAAAGAAATATGAGGTGGGCTCAGGGGCATTGAAGGTGTCTCTCAATCTGGAGGTTTTATGCAAATATGATGGGCAGAGATTCCTTCGGGTGGGCAGGCAGAATCCTGCACTGTGGCTCCAGAGGCCCCATCTGTTGGGGTAGGCCAGGCCAGTTAGATTGAGACGACCAATCAGAGTGGCATGCATATATATACTGTGGTGAGTTGCAATCCAGTTGGCCAGCTGTGTGTGGGCCGAGCTCAACCACCTGTGAGGCTGGGGGGAGGGTAGCAGGAGGCGTTAGATTAGGCGGTAGCAAGAGCCATTAAAGTATCCATTAGCGGAGCCATAGGGAGCCGTTAGGGTAGTGGTAGCAGTGGTAGTCTAGGGGTTGTGGAGAGTGACAGCGCCCTTTTCATCATCGGGAGCGTCAGGATCGGCATTGCTGGGAGCCTTGCCACCCCGAGCAGGGCACTGCTGGTGGCGGCCTTGTCAGGAGTGGCATTGCTGGGAGCCTCATCCCAGGGAGTGGCCTCATCTACAGCGGCCTCACCGCCCAGAGCAGCGGCACCGCCCGAGCAGAGGCGCTTCACGAGATGATAGGGGAGCAGCCTCATCTGCAGCGACTTCGTCCCGGGGAGCGGCCCTGTCCAGCATGGCCTCATCACGAGCAGCCTCAACACAATTGGCCTCATCGCCAGGGGCCTTGTCCTATGGAGCAGCCTCATCTGCAGCCGCCTTGCTGCCCCCAGAGCAGAGGTGCCGCTGCGAGCAGCCTTGTCGTCCGAGCAGCGGTGCTGTCATTAGACAGTCGGGGAGAGGCCTCATCAGAAGTGGCTCATCCCAGAGAGTGGCCTCATCTGGAGTGGCCTTGCCACCCCGAGGAGCGGCACCGCTGTGAGCGGCCTCACAGCCCGAGCAATGGTACTGTCACTAGATGGTCAGGGAACTGCCTCGTCAGGAGCGGCCTTAACCCGGGGAGTGGCCCCGTTGGTAGTGGCCTCGTCATGAGCGGCCTCATCCAGAGCAGCCTCGTTGGCAGCAGCACCACTGCTCGCACTGTGACGAGTCCAGGAAGCGGCCTCATGAGGAGCGGCCCCGTCCAGGGAGCGGTCTTGTTGGCAGCAGCTCGTCGTGAGCAGCCTTGTCACGAGTGGCCTCGTCAGGAGTGGCCTTGTCCCAGGGAGCGGCCTGTGGTACAGTGAGAGTGAGGCAGGGAGCCTCCAGGAGGGACCCCAGGGCAAGGAGGCGGTGGCCCCCAGAAAGGCTCGGGCACCTACCGATCATTTTGGTTTCTGATGCATGGCGTGAAATAAAGCTTTGCTTGATTTTTGCTTTGTGTCAGTCTTGTACCTTTGATCATGGACCCCAACATTGGGGGCTTGATCCATTATCAAATGACGAGAACTGAGCCAGCATCGGAATTTCTGGAAAAATCCTCTATTGAGATCTTGTCTGTCTGTCTGGTTGTGGAGCCCCAGGGTATAGCCTACGGGGGAGAAGCTGGACGTGGCCATGCTCCCCAGGGCTGGAGTGGATGTGGGGATGCCCCATCACTCTGTTGGTAGATCGACAGGGGGCTCAAGTCCCCCTAGGTGTACGGGCAGTATTAGTCCCCCTACGCATAAGGGGTGTTTGAGTCCCCCTAGGTGTATGGGGTTTCGAGTCCCCCTAGATAGTCCGGGGGATCAAGACCCCCTAGACATACAGGGGGTTCGAGTTCCCCTAGACGGTCGGGGGGTAAAGAAAGCCCCCACCTGTGCCAGGTCTGGGTAAGAATCATTGGGCCTGCAGTTGTCTTTGCCTGATCTTTTGTTGTCTGTTGTGTTTACAGGGGACCAAGGAAGTCCCCACAAGCAGCAGGCTCTGACCTGTTGTTGTCTCTGTCTTGTTTTTTTATTGTCTGTTATGTTGTTTGTTGTATTAGGAGAAATGGGACAAGCAGGGAGTAAGGGACCTGTGACACCCCTAGGTCCTGTTCACGAACATTTCAAGGATTTCCTCTAAGGCAGGTCAGAGCCCCAAAACCAAAACAGACAGATGAGGGGGAGTCCGGGAAGAAGACTGTCCTACCTCCATCAGATGTGGAGGATGTGGAATCCCCCTTTTTTCTGTCCCCTAAATCTGATTCTTGGTCCCAAATTGCCTTGACCAGTCCATCTCATACACGGTTGGGGTCTACCTATGGGACCACCAAGCAAAGAGACTGTCTTGATCCTTCCCATTTCCTCTATCCCCCTCATCCTCCCTTTACTTCACCTGTACTGTTGGCGCCAATGCTGCCTTTCCGTGAAGTTGACCTACCGGATGGGAGAGGGCGCCCCCACCTAAGCTATATCCCTTTCTCCTCTTCCGATATCTATAACTGGAACACCCAACACAAATCATTTTCTGTCTAGCCTCAGGATTTAATTAGTCTCTTGGAGACTGTTCTTCTTACCCACCAACCTACCTGGGTGGATATTCAACAGCTCCTTTTGGCTCTCCTTAATGAGGAAGAGAGGGATCGCATCATGCGAGAAACCCATAAGGGGATAAGCGAGAGACTTGGCAGGGACCTCGATCCCCGCCGAATGGAAGACTACTGCCCAAGGGAACCCCCTGACTGGGATTCAAATTGCGATGAAGGTAAGGTGAGCTTACCAGTCTCTACTGGGAGGCCTCCGTGCAGCTGCAAGGAGACCCAAAAATTTATCCAAAATTTGTATGGTGACTCAATGTAAGGATGAGTCTCCAGGAGCTTTCCTAGAAAAGCTAATTGAAGCCTATAAAATGTATAGCCCAATCGACCCTGAGGCACCTGAAAATCAGAGGATAATGAAACTTGCGTTTGTTAGTCAGTCAGCCCTAGATATAAGGAGGAAACTTCAGAAAATCAAAGGGTTTGAAGGGAAGAATCTGACTGAGTTAGTGGGAATAGCAGAAAAAGTATTTAACAATAGGGATGCACAAGAGGATGAAAAACAGACAAAAAAAAAAAAAAAAACTGGTTAAGCTTTTGGCATTAAATGAGGCCGGGAGGAAACAGGTTGGGGATAGTAAATGGAAAGAAAAGCCTAAACACAGCAAAGGCAGGAGGGTAGATTTAGGATAAGGACATTGTAAGGACATTTAGGATAAGGACATGTAAAGGAAAAGGACATTGGGCCAGGGAGTGCCCCAAATGGAAGACAGCAATTCTCGCCACCAGAGACTGAAAGGGCCATGGTTCTGAGCCCCTCCCCGAACCTCGGGTAAAAATTGAAGTGGAGGGGAAATCAGTTGATTTTTTGGTGGACACGGGAGCCCAATTTTCATTAACACTTAAACCATTGGGAAAACTATCTGGAGAAGAATTCTGGGTACAAGGAGCAAATGGCACAGGAAGACATAAATGGACAACAGAAAGGAATTTAAATTTGGCCTCGGGAGTAGTGAAATATCGATTTTTTGGTACTCCCTAATGCCCATATAACTTGATGGGAAGAGATCTCCTCCATAAATTAAGAGCTGACATTCAGTTCTCAGAAGGAGACATGACTGTGAGCTTGAGACAACCCACTGTACAGGTGCTTATGGCAGCAGTAGATGAATACCTCCTTTATGAGCTAGTCTCAAATTCAGAGGAGACAAATTTGGGGAGTGTTCTCGAAATCCTACAGGTAGAGTTTCCCGAGTTCTGGGCAGAAGGGAATCCCCCTGGCTTGTCCAAGGAGAAACCTCCAGTGATGGTACAATTAAATGAGACAGATATGGCTATTCGTGTTCAGCCGTAACCCTTCCCGGGGAAGCAAAGGAAGCGATCAGAAAACACATTAACCTCCTCTGAGAAGATGGGATCCTAGTTCCTTGCAAATCTCCATGGAACACAATTTTGCTGCCCATCAAAAAGGCCTAGACTGGGGAGTACCTTCCTGTTCAGAACTTGAGTGAAGTTAGTATTTTTTGACGAGACACTACACGAGGATCTGTGTAGGTACAGAACCTCCAAACCAGGAGACACTCTGTTACAGTATGTTGATGACTTGCTGATAGCGGCTGAGGACTATGAGTCATGCTTGCGGGAGACAAGGGCTCTCTCACAGACTCTGCAGGAAAAAGGGTATCGGGTGTCAGTAAAGAATGCACAACTCTGTTAGAGCCATGCCACTTATCTAGGATTTGATCTTCCCGAGGGAGTGTGTTCACTGTCTGAGTCCAGGAAGCAAGTTATCACACAATTTCCCTGCACCACCACGTCCCGACATGTGAGGGAGTTTCTTGGGACAGTGGACTACTGTAGGCTGTAGATACCGCAGTTTGAAGCGATTTCCTGACCTCTCTATGAACTGGCAAAATGGGGGCTAACTATGATAGAGTGGACAGCTGAGGCAGAAGAAGCATTTCGGGAATTACAAGCAGCCTTACCGCATGCCCCAGCATTGGCCATCCCAGATGTTACTAAGCCCTTCCACTTGTATGTGGATGAAAAAGCACGGGTGTCCAAGGGAGGTTTAACTAAGACCCTGAGTCCTTGGCAAAGGCCAGTGGCCTATCTTAACAAGAGACTAGATCCGGTAGCAGCTGGATAGCCCCCCCCCCCTTGCCTCCACATAATAGCTGCCATGGCCCTCCTGGTAAAGGATGCAAGTAAATTGACTTTGGGTCAAAATCTCATCATAATGACCACACACGCTCTCGAGGGCCTTCTCCAGACTCCACCAGGCCGAATGAGGACAAATGCCCGATGACGGGCTATCAGGCCCTTCTCCTCAATGAACCAAGAGTGACCTGCTGTCACCTGGCTGTGCTAAATCCAGCCACGCTGCTTCCAGAGGAGCTGGATGAACACAAACAGGACTGTGAGGAGGTCCTAACCCAAGTAGCAGGAATAAGGTCGGATCTCAGAGACATTCCACTCCTGGATTCCGAGATGACTCTGTTCACAGATGGGAGTTGTACATGGTCAATGGAAAGAGGTATCCGGGGGCTGTGGTAGTTTCTCCTGAGCAGAAACTCTGGACAGCAGCCCTGAAATACGGAAATTCAGCACAAAAAGCAGAACTGATTGCATTCACTAAGGCACTGCAGATGGCCAAAGGTAAAACTGCCAACATCTATACGGACATCAGGTACGCCTTTCTTACTCTCCATATACATGGGGCTATTTATAAAGAAAGGGGCTTATTAACAGCAGAAGGAAAAGGAATTAAAAATGGAGGAGAAATACTGGCTCTCCTCCAGGCTATTTGTGACCCAAAAGAGGTGGCCATTATGCATTGCCCTGGACACCAAAAGGGGACTGATCTGATTTCAAAAGGAAACCAATTAGCAGATCAAGCTACAAAGCAAGCAACCCGAGAAACAGTGCAAGAACTGGTTACACTCCCGGTTCCAGCCCTATCAGAAAAACCAGACAATTCAGAAGAATATTTAAAGTATTTACAAAAATGGTTTAAATTGGACTATGAAGGGGGCTGGGCTAAGACTGAAGCAGGAAAAATAATTCTTCCTCAAAGACTAGGCAAAAAGTTAGTAAACCAGATACATCAGGGTACTCATTTGGGGATACAAAAACTCAAGCAGCTTATAGGCAAGCAGTTCCAGGTTTCTAAATTAGGGCGTATGGTTCAGGACATAGTTGATAGAGGTGCTTAATGCCAGGCAGTTCATGTAGGAAGAACTGAAATGGGAAGAGGGAAAAGAAAAAGAGGGAAGGAACCAGGAATATATTGGGAAATAGATTTTACAGAAATGAAACCTGGAAATTATGGGCACAAGTATACGTTAGTTTTGTAGATACCTTTTCAGGCTGGGTAGAGGCTTTTCACACCAAATATGAGACGGCAGGAGTGGTAGCCAAAAAGCTACTAGAAGAAATAATTCCTAGGTTTGGGCTACCTCTCGCAGTTGGGTCAGACATTGGCTCTGCATTTGTGAGTTCAGTCTCACAGGCATTGGCCAACTCTGTGGGCACTTTGGAAACTACATTGTGCCTAAGGGCCCCAATGTTCTGGGCAAGTAGAGAGAATGAACCAGACTCTTAAAGAGACCTTGACATAAGTAATTCTGGAGACTGGTGGTGGATGGGTGGATCTCCTTTCTTTCGCCCTCCTCAGGGCATTATGTTAACCCTATTTAAGCAAGATGACCCCATTTGAAATAATGTTTGGGAGACCCCACACACCCATCCTTGACTAGAAGAGGTTGCCCTAGCAGAAATGACTGATCAATCTGTACTCCAGTCACTGCAGGCATTACAGTCTGTCTTTAAAAAGCCACTCAGGGATCCTGACTGCCCAAACTGGGATGGAGATGGAGGTGGAAACACATCCTTACCAACCTGGAGATTTGGTTTGGATACGTTGCTATCAAGTGGGAAACTTGGAGCCCCGCTGGAAGGGACCATTCACTGTTTTCTTGACCAACTCCATGGCAGTAAAAGTAGAAGGCATTAGGGCCTGGATTCATGCGGGTCACGTCAAACGAGCCGATGATGAGGATGCCCCCTAGAGATGGAAGCTGCAGCCGACAGACCCTGTTGACCATGGACTAAAGCTAAGACTAAAAAAACTGTGAGTTTATTGTTGCTCCTGTTGTTACCTCTTTATGAAAAGTATTGGTGGGAAATTAGAGGAATGGAATTAGGAAAAATGGAAAAGCTTATACCAAGTGTTGAATGGCTAACTCATCACCCGACCGTGTACCACTGTTACTTTTTGCCCCCAGTATTACATGCTCATATAACCCCCTTTCAACAGGAGAACATAGAACTGGTTGAAAAGTCAAGGATCTGACTAATTTCCAAAGAAAAGGAGGGAATGTAGGGCCAGGCCAGGCCAGCTAGATGGAGACGGCTAATCAGTGGTGCAAGCATATATTTACTGAGGTGAGTTGCACTCCCATTGGCCACCTGTGTGTGGGCCGGGCTCAACCACCTCTATAAAGGCTGGTCTGTGAGGCTGGGGGGTGTAGCAGGAGGAGTTAGAGTAGGGGGTAGCAGGAGCCGTTAGAGTTGCCATTAGGGGAGCCATTGGGAGCTGTTATGGTATTGGTAGGAGTGGTACTGTTGGGGTTGTGGAGAGTGACAGCGCCCTTTTAGTCATCAGGAGCATCAGGAGCGGCATTGCTGGGAGCCTTCTTCCGGGTAGAGGCCTCAGCTGGAGCAGCCTCGCCGCCCCAAGCAGCGGTACTGCCCCGAGTGGCCTTGCCACCTGAGCAGCAGTGCTGTCACAAGACGGTCGGGGACTGGCCTCATCAGGAGCGGCCTCGTCCCTGGGAGCGTCCTCATCTGCAATGGCCTCCCGGACCCGAGCTGCAGCGCTGCCCCAGTAGTGGCTCTGTCACTAGACAGTTGGGGAGCAGCCTCGTCAGGAGCGGCGTCATACAGGGGAGTGGCCTCATCTGCAGTGGTCTCGCCATACCCGGGCATGGTGCCTCCTCAAGCAGCCGCACCGCCTGAGCAGCGGCTCTGTCACTAGATGGTCAGGGAGCGGCCTCATTAGGAGCGGCCTCATCCCAGGGAGTGGCCTCATCTGCAGCGTCCTTGCAGCCCTGAGCTGCGACGCTGCCCCAGCAGCGGCACTGTCACAGTTGGGGAGTGGCCTCGTCAGGAGCAGCCTCATCCCCGGGACTGACCTCATATGCAGGGGACTCACCGCTCCAGGCAGCAGCCCTGGCTCAAGCGGCCCCACCGCCTGGGCAGCAGCACTGTCACTACATGGTGGGGAAGCGGCCTAATCTGCAGCAGCCTTGTCCCAGGGAGTTGCCCCCTCTGGATTGGAGTCACCGCGAGTGGCTTCATCACCAGCGGCATCATCTGCAGCAACCTCGCCACCCAGATCAGTGGCGCTGCCATGAGCGGCCTCACTGCCCAAGCAGCGGCGCTGTCCCTAGATGGTGGGGGAACAGCTTAGTCAGGAGTGGCCTCATCCCGGGTAGCAGCCCCAACCAGAGCAGCCTCATCTGGGGAGAGACCTCGTTGGCAGCGGTCTCGTCGTGAGCGGCCTCATCCAGAGCGGACTTGTTGGAAGCGACGCCTCTGCTCATGCAGTCACGAGTCTGGGGAGCATCCTTGTGAGGAGCGGACTCTTCCGGGGTGCGGCCTTTGGCAGCGGCCTTGTCGTGAGTGGCTTCTCCAGGAGCGGCCTTGTCAGGAGCAGCCTTGACCCAGGGAGTGGACTGTGGTACAGTGAGGGTGAGGCAGGGAGACTCCAGGATGGACCCCAGGGCAAGGAGGGGGTGGCCCCCAGCAAGGCTTGGGCACCTCCCAGTCAGTTTGATTTCTGCTGCATGGCGCCAAATAAAGCTTTGTTTGATTTTTGCTTTGTGTCAGTCTCGTTCCTTTGATCACGGACCCTAACACCATCCTGGAGGGTCTGTCGGCCAGGACTTTGGGGACAGAAATCTGCAAACAGAGACTCAGGATATGGTTCTGGGCGACGTGATGGGAGGCCTGATCTGGGGACCATGAGGGCAGTGCCATAGGATCTGAAATTAGTTCAAACGGGAGGCGGGAGCACAGGCTTTACTGTCTGGATTGTGTGTCTCGGTTGGCCATGGAATGTAGTGGTAGCCTCATGGGGCCATGGTAGATTCTGCCTCTGTGAGGATTCTGCCTGTCTCTGAAGGGTTTGGTTTCAGGGGGAAGGGAAGAGGGCTCTTTTCTGTCCACGGGTCCCGTGATAGCAGGAATTCCAGAGTCGGTTTCTGGGTGAGGATTTGGGCCTAGGGGCATTTCTAGCCCCATATGTGGGCTCCTGGTCCAGCTAGCGAGGGGGCTGTTTTGAAAGCGGGCTCAGGCTGAGGGTCACAATGCCTGTTTGTGACCAGGGAAGCCCTCCTGAGTGGGCGTGGACTCATGTTCGATACAGCTGGCTCCCACTCTGTGGGTTAGACCAGAATCCCCACAGCAAGCTTTTCCTGTCATAGGGAAGGAGGAGTGCATTTTGATGATTGAGGTTCCCCCATAGGCCGGGATTTGAGCTATGGTCTGGGCACAGACGCCTAAATACCCAGGTTGGGTGGAGATAACAGTCTTTGGTCTTGGCATGTCCCTCTGTGGGATATGGGGCCCGCTAACTAGGGGGCTGATGGCAGGTCATGGCTCCCACTGTGTCAGACAGAGCATTAGTGCATAGGGCGGCATAGGGCATTAGGTGCTCGCTCACGCTGGATTTTGTGTTCATGATAGCTGATGAATGGAGGGATGGCCTCATGAGGCCATGAATGTCTTCCCAGGCTGGGGCTTGTGAGCTGCTCCCAACAGCACGCTTTCCTTCTGCGGGAAAGGAGGAGGCCATTTTGATGGCACCAGTGTCCCCCAGATGGAAATACGTCATAGCAGAAGTCACCACATGGATGCCTGTAAAGCCCAGTGCCACTTACCCTTCCAGGCTAGAAAAAGGTCGATTGGATCTAGTGGTTCTGGAGAAAAGTGCCCAGGGTGCTGAGGTGACAGGAAACCTCATTCGGATGGGTGACAAGGCTGGCTTGTGTCCAGGGGGACCTTAGAATGTGGCAGGGATTCTGGTGCCATGCAATATTCTCCTCCCCTGAGAGTTGGACACAGCTCCCAGAACCAGGTTGCCTTCTGGTGACAGGAGGTATCTGTTTTGTGGCTCATGGATCAAGTGTTGGACCACATGTAGTTATTCCAGAGTTTGCCTCTGGAGGCAGATGCCTGAAAACCTAAGCTAGGGTTCCATTGATGTCATAGTGGCCTGACAGGTTCCATCTTCTGACTCTGAGCCATTGACCTGGGTGTCTGCCTGTAGGTAGGTGTCTGGCATGTGTCCAAATGTGCATTTTTCTGCCTTCGGCTCGGGTCATGATCTCAGGGTCCTGGGATCGAGCCCCGCATCGGGTTCTCCGCTCAGCGGGGAGCCTGCTTCCCTGCTTCTCTCTCTGCTTGCCTCTCTGCCTGCTTGTGATTTCTCTCTGTCAAATAAATAAATAAATAAAATCTTTAAAAAAAAAAAAAGAAAAAAAAAAAAAAGAAAAGGAGGAGGAGGAGGGCGCCTGGGTGGCTCAGTGGGTTAAGCTGCTGCCTTCAGCTCAGGTCATGATCTCAGGGTCCTGGGATCAAGTCCCGCATTGGGCTCTCTGCTCAGCAGGGAGCCTGCTTCCCTCTCTCTCTCTGTCTAGTTGTGATTTCTCTCTGTCAAATAAATAAATAAAATCTTTACAAAAAAGAAAGAAAAGTAGGAGGAATTATAATTGCCGTTAGAGAAGTAGGAGGAGTTAGAATAGCCTTTAGAAAAGAGGAGGAGTTAGAGTAGTCATTAGAGAAGTAGGAGGAGGAAGAATAGCCATTAGAATAGCAGAAGAGCCATTAGAGTGGCCATTTGAAGCTGTTAGGGTAATCGTAGGAGTGATAGCGTTGTGGTCATCAGGAGCAGCACTGCCCCGAGCCACGGCCTCCCTGGAGTGGCTGGATAGAGCTAGCTCGCCAGAGCGGTGTCATTCCAGGGAGCGGCCTGGTTGGCATGCAGCCTCGTCATCTAGCGGCCTCCTCCAGAGCAGCCTCTTCACCGTCAAGAGCGGCCTTGCCAGAGCGGCCTCTTCATCATCGGGAGCAGCCTTGTCTGAAGCGGCCTCTTCATTGTCGGGAGTGGCCTCGTCTGGCTTGTGGCCTCATCTGGGGAACGGCCTCCTCTGGGGAGTGGCCATGTCGGAGTGGCCTCATTGGGGGCAGAGGCTGTGTCATCAGGGTTGTCATCCTCATCATCCTCGCATCTTTTTCATAGGGAGCGGTTTCCTCGTCATTGTTGCCTCTACATAAGGGATGGTCCTGACCGGTCTGTTTGGTTTCTGATGCTTGGTGTGAAATAAAGCTTTGCTTGATTTTCACTTTGTGTTAGTCTTGTTCCTTTGATCATGGACCCTAACATTGGAGGCTGGTCTTGGATCAAACAACGAGAACTGAGCAAGCATTGGAATTTATTGGAAACATTTCTGGAGGTGTTGGGATCTTGTCTGTCTGTCTCTCTGGTTGGAGCTCCAGGGTATGGCTCACCAGGGAGAAGTTGGACTAGCCATGCTCCCCAGGACAGGACTGGATGCTGGGATGCCACATTCCTCTGTTGGTAGATTGACAGGTGGTTTGAGTCCCCCTGGGTGGTCAGAGTGGGTTTCAAGTCCCCCTAGATGGTCAGGGGTTCAAGTTCCCCTAGGCGGATACCAGGGGGTTCAAGTCCCCAAGGCGGTCATTGGGGGTTCAAGTCCCCCTAGGCGGTCAGGGGCTTTGAGTCCCACTAGGAATTCCACACCGGTGGCAGGACCGCTGGGCCTGCAGTTGTCTTTTTGTTGTCTGTTGTGTTGTTGTACTTGAAGGAATGGGGAAAGCAGAGAGTAAGGGTACTCTAACTTTCATCTCTCTGTTCCTCATAATAGTTGTGGGGTATCTTCCTCACTCATTTCCTGTGTTAAGGGCTATAACTGGAGCCAACTGGGGTTAGTCTAACTCTGGACCGAGACTCTAAGGAATAATCCCAAGCAGCTGCTGAAACTCTCTTAGTTTGGGGGAATTCCTTGTCTTCTCTGGCCCGACGTGGACTGCAAAGACACTCACCCTTGCTGGCGGGAAAGCATGGCATCTGAAGTAGAATGGGCCCAGGTGGAAGATGAAATCTGTTAGCAAAGAGTTGACTGAATTGATGGTTAATTGTCTGTCTCAGGGTTTTAATGGGTAATTGTGAAAGTAGCTTTCAGAGTCTTTGGTAACCTGAAGCTTTGAAGTTTTGCTTGGATGAGAAATGGGATGAAGTGTTAGGGTGCTGGTTCCTGGAACTAGGATTGTCTTTTGAAATCTGTTGGTAAACATGTTTTGTGCTTAACTGCTATTGCAACAGTTCACAATTGGTTAAGATTTAGTATTCACTAGAGATTGAGATGTTTCTAAGAAAATGTAAATGGTTTTCTTTGCCCACCCAGAATTGTAAATGAGATCTCTTTGACTCATAAGGCTTTTTGCTGAAAAGCTAAGTTGCTCAGGAAATACTGCTAAATCAATGATAAACAGTGGGTTACATTTGGGAAAATGCTGCACTACTCCAGAAGTTCAATACATTTTCTTAAGTTTTAATGCTTTGATAAGGGTCATCATTTGATATTTAACCATATCTATTCTGAGTTTTTTGTCATTTGTAATTGTTTTAATTCTCTTGTAAGATGAATTCGCCTTAATGGAAATTCACATGGGAGACTTTCATATCAAATACAGGTCTTTGATATGTTGAAATCCTGGAAATGAATTTCCAGAAGTAAAAGTTGCATTCACACTAAACCAGAATTAGTACGGTGACTCAAGGTAAGAATGAGTCTCCAGGAGCTTTCCTAGAAAGGCTTATTGAAGCCTATAAAATATATAGCCTGATCGACCCTGAGGCACCCGAAAATCAAGGGGCAGTGAATTTTTCTTTTGCCAGTCCGTCAGCCCCGGATATAGGGAGGAAATTTCAGGAAATTGAAGGATTTGAAGGGAAGAATATGACTGAGTTATTGGGAATAGCAGAAAAGTTGTTTAACAACAGGGATGCACAGGAGGATGAAAAACAGACAAAAGCTGGTTAAGGTTTTGGCATTACATGAGATAGGTAGGGGATAGTAAATGGAAGGAAAAGCCTAAGCACAGAGAAGGCAGGTGGGAAGACTTGGATTCAGATCAGTGTGCTTACTGTAAGGAAAAAGGACACTGGGCCAGGGAGTGCCCCAAAAGGAAGACTGCAATGCTGGTCACCAGAGTAAAAATTGAAGTGGAGGGGTAAATCAATTGATCTTTTTGGTGGACATGGGAGCCCAGTTTTCATCACTACATAAACCTATGGGAAAAGTATCTGAAGAGGAAGTTTGGGTACAAGGAGCAAATGGCACCGTGAACAAAAATGGCAACAGTAAGGACTTTACACTACTCTCCCTCCTGGGCACCAAAAGAACAGAATATACCGTCTTAGATCTCAAGGATGCATTTTTCTGCATATCTTTTGCAAGGGAATCTCAATCCCTTTTTGTTGTCGAGTGGTCTTACCCACAGAAAGTGTTTCAAGGCGAAATCACTTGGATAAGACTTCCTCAAGGATTCAAGAATTCACCCACCATTTTGAAGAGGCCCTACACGAGGATTTGCATGATTACAGAACCTCCAACCTGGGAATCACTCTGTTACAGTATGTTGATGACTTGCTAGTAGCCACTGAGGATTAAGAGTCATGTTTGTGGGGGATGAGAGCTCTCTTACAGACTCTGCAGGAAAAAGGGAATTGGGTGTCAGCAAAGAAAGCACAGCTCTGTCAGAGCCATGCCACATATCTAGGCTTTGATCTCCATGAGGAATTGCGTTCACTGTCTGGTTCTAGGAAACAGCTGATCACCCGATACCCCTGCCCCACCACGTCCCAACAAATGAGGGAGTTTCTTGGATGGTGGGTTAATGTAGGCTGTGGATATTGCAGTTTGCGGAGATTGCACAGCCTCCCTACAAAGTGGCAAAGGGGGGACTCACTATGATATAGTGGACAGCTCAGGCAGAAGGAGCATTTCAGGAATTACAAACAGCTATACTGCGAGCCCCAGCATTGGCCATCCCAGATGTTACCAAGCCCTTCCACTTGTATGTGGATGAAAATGCAGGGTGGCCAAAGGAGTTTTGATTCAGAATCTGGGGCCTTGGTAAAGGCCAGTAGCCTATCTTAGCAAGAAACTAGATCCAGTAGTGGCTGGGTTCCCCTCTTGCCTCTGTATAAATGCTGCCATGACCCTCTTGGTCAAGGATGCAAGTAAAATGAATTTGGGTCAAAATCTCATCTTGACCACCACCCACGCTATTGAGAGCCTTCTCCAGACTAGACAAGACCGATGGATGACAAACACCTGAGTGACGGGGTATCAGGCTCTCCTCCTAAATGAACCAAGAGTGACCTTCCATCCCCTGGCAGTGCTAAATCCAGCCACGCTGCTGCCATAGGAGCTGGCTGACCATCCACATGACTGCGGGGAGGTCCTAACCCAAGTTGCAGGAATAAGGTTGGATGTCAGAGACATTCCCTTCCCAGATGCCAAGATGACTCTGTTCACAGATGGGAATAGCTACGTGGTCAATGGAAAGAGGTATGCAGGGGCTGCAGTGGTTTATCCTGAGCAGAAACACTGGACAGCAGCCCTGCCACATGGAAATTCGGCACAAAAAGCGGAACTGATTGCACTCACTAAGGAACTGCAGATGGCCAAAGGTAAAACCTCCAACATCTATACGGACAGCAGGTAGGCTTTTGTTACTTTCCATATACATGGGTTTATTTATAAAGAAGGGGGGCTATTAACAGCAGAAGGAAAATGAATTAAATTCAGAGGAAAAAAATTGTCTCTCCTCCAGGCTATTTGTGACCCAAAAGAGGTGGCCATTATGCATTGCCCTGGACACCAAAAGGGGACTGATCTGATTTCAAAAGGAAACCAGTTAGCAGATCAATCCGCAAAGCAAGCAGCTTGAGAAAGAGTACAAGAACTAGTTACAATCCCGACTCCAGCCCTACCAGAAAAACCGAATTATTCAGAAGATTTAAAATATTTACAGCAATTGGTTAAATTGGACTATGAAGGGGACTGGAGTAAGACTGAAGCAGGAAAAATAATTCTTCCTTGAAGACTAGGCAAAAAGTTAGTAGACCAGATACATCAGGGTACTCATTCGGGAACATGCAAACTCAAGGAGCTTAGAGGCAAGCAGTTCCAGGTTTCTAAATTAGAGAGTATGGTTCAGGATGTAGTTGATAGATGTGCTCAATTCCAGACAGTTAATGTGGGAAGAACATAAATGGGTAAGTTTCCTTAGGAACCAGGAATTTATTGGGAAATAGATTTTACAGAAATGAAACCTGGAAAATATGGGCACAAGTACATGTTAGTTTTTGTAGATACCTTTTCAGGCTGGTAGAGGCTTTTCCTGCCAAACATGAAACAGCAGGAGTGGTTGCCAAAAAGCTACTAGAAGAAATAATTCCGAGGTTTGGTCTGCCTCTCGCAATTGGGTCAGACAATGGCCCTGCATTTGTGAGTTCAGTCTCACAGGCTTTGGCCAAGGCCGTGGGCACTAATTGGAAACTACATTATGCCTATGGCCCCAGAGTTCTGGGCAAGTAGAGAGAATGAACTGGACTCTTAAACAGACCAAGACAAAACTAATTCTGGAGACTAGCGGTGGATGGGTGGATCTCCTTCCTTTCGCTCTCCTCATGGCACGATGTACACCCTATTTAAAAGCAAGGTGATCCCATTTGAGATAATATTTGGGAGACCCCCCCCGTCCTCAACTACAAGAGGTTGACCTAGCCTAAATGACTTAGCATTCTGTACTCCAGTCACTGCAGGCATTACAGTCTGTCTTAAAAAATGCCCACTCAGGGATCCGGACTGCCCACACTGGGATGGAGACGGAGGTGGAAACACATCCTTACCAACCTGGGGACTTGGTTTAGATATGTCGTTATCAAGGGGGAAACTTGGAGCTTCGATGGAAGGGATCATTTACTGTTATCCTGACCACCCCCATGGAAGTAAAATTAGAAGGCATCAGGGCCTGGATTCACGTGGCTCACGTCAAACAAGCCAAAGATGAGGATGCCCCCCAGAGATGGAAGCTGCAGCCGATGGACCCCACTGACCATGGACTAAAGCTAAGATTAAAAAACTGTGAGTTTATTGCTGCTCCTATTGTTACCTGTTTATGTAAAATATAATTGGGAAATTAGATAATGTAATTAGGAAAAGATTGGAAAAAAGTTATACAAAGCGTTGAATGGCTAACTGATTAGCCGACTGTGAATTATGGTTACATTTTGGCCCCTGTATTATAAAAGCCCTAATGTCATTTGTACCAAAGAAAATTGGAGTGATAAAAATGTTAGTCTTACATGTTAATAAACCCCCTTACAACAGGAGAACATAGAACTGGCTGAAAAGTCAAGGATTTGACAAATTTCCAAGGAAAAGGGGAGGAATGTAAGTGCTGATTTGCCAGATATAGGGGCGGGCCAGGCCAGATAGCCATATCCAATCAGTGGGGTGTGCATATATTAACTGTGGTGAGTTGAAATCTCATGGCCACCTGTGTGTGGGCTGGGCTCAACCAGGTCTCTAAATATTAGTCTGTGAGGCTGGTGGGGGGAGAACTAGGAGGAGTTAGAATAGCTGTTGCAGAAGTAGGAGGAGTTAGAATAGCCATCAGAGAATTAGGAGGAGTTAGAATATCTGTTAGAGATGTAGGAGGAGTTAGAATAGCTGTTGGAGAATTAGGAGGAGTTCGAATTGCCATTAGAGAAATAGAAGGAGTTAGAATAGTCGTTAGAGAAGTAGGAGGAGTTAGAATAGCTGTTGGAATAGCACAATAGATGTTAGAGTGGCCGTTGGGAGCCGTTAGGATAGTCGTAGTAGATATAGTGTTGGGGTCGCCGGGAGAAGTGCCGCCCCTCGCTGCGGCCCCAATGCTAGCGGCCTCCCTGCCCTGAGCCTCGGCCTCACTGGAGTGGCCTGGATGGAGTGGACTTGCCAGAGCTGTGTCATTCCAGGGATTGGCCTCATTGGCATGCGGCCTCATCGTCGAGTGGCCTTCTTCAGAGCGGCCTCTTCATCAATGGGAGTAGCCATGTCCGGAGCAGCCTCTTCATTGTCGGGAGCGTTGTCATCTGGCGAGTGGCCTCGTCTGGCGAGTGGCCTCGTCTGGGTAGCGGCCTCCCCCGGGGAATGGCCTTGTCGGAGTGGCATCATGGGAAGCAAAGTCTATGTCGCCAGGATTGTCATCCTCATCATCCTAGTCTCTTTTTCATTGGGAGCGGTTCCTCGTCATTGTCGCCTCTACATAAGTGATGGCCCCGACCAGTCAGTTTGGTTTCCATCAGCTGTCTTCTGTTTCAGGGGTCCCAACATAGCAGGGGTTCCAGAGTCGATGTCAGGGACCGTATGCCTGGAGAACCGGACTGAGGGTGAGGATTTGGGTATGGGGCATGTTATGCCAAAAATGCGGGCTCCTGGTCCAGCTAGTGAGGGGCTCAGGCTGAGGGTCACGATGCGTGTTTGTGGCCAGAACAGCCCTCCTGGGTGGGCGTGGTCTCTTGGGCCATGCAGCTGTCTCCCACTCTGAGGGTTAGACCCCCATCCCCACAGCAAACTTTTCCCAAAGTGGGGAAGGAGAAGTGTTCTTTACACTTGAGATTCCCCCATAGGCTGGGATTGAAGCTCTGGTCTGGGCACAGAAGAATGAAAACCCATGTTGGGTAGAAATCACAGCCTCTGGCCGTGGCAGGGCCCACATTCATGATATGGGGACTGCTACCTGTGGGGCTCTTGGGAGGTCGTGATTCAGGCTGTGTCAGACAAAGCATTTTTGCACATGGCAGCCTAGGATATTGGGGTATCATTGAGGTCCGTGCAGGTTGATCTTCAAGTGGGGATTCTGGGCTGACCCCAAGGGCCCCTCTTATTTCAGGAGGGAAGGCAGAAGCCTGCGTTGGGGCTCCTGAATGAACAGTCTGGAAGGCTTGTGGCCCAGGAGGTTGAGGACGGAATTCTGAACACACAAGCGATGGTAATGTTTACTGACGAGTACCTACAATTTCCAATGTGTAGAGTCTGACCTGAGATCTCTAGCACCTGAGTCAGGGCATGTGTCAGATGGTCGCTCACACTGGAGTTTATGTCCATGATGGCCGATGAATGGAGGGGTAGACTCTTGAGGCCGTGGAGGTCTTTCCAGGCTTGGAATTGTGAGCTTCTCCAAACAACAATCTTTCCTTCTGCACGAAAGTGGGAGTACATTTGAATGGCACCAGGGACCCCATATGGAAGGACATCATAGCAGAAGTCACCGCAAGGAAGCCTGCAAAGCCCAGCTCCACTTACACTTCCAGCCCAGGAACAAGGCCGTCTCAATATGGTGGCTCTGGGGCAAAGGGCCCAGGGGGCTTAGGTGTCAGGGAGCCTCATTCTGATGGGTCACAATGCTGGCTTGTTTCCAGGGAGAACTTAGAATGTGGTGGGGGCTCAGGCGCCAGGCAGCATTCTCCTCCCCTGAGGGTTGGATGCAGCTCCAAGAGCCAGGTTGCCTTCTGGGGACAGGACATGTTCTGTTTTGTGACTCAGGGAACAAGGGTTGGACCATATGTAGGTATTCCAAAGTTTGCCTCTGGAGGCATATGCGTGCAAAACCTAAGCTCAGGTTCCGTTGAGGTCTTAGGGGTGTTTCAGGTTCCATTTCTGACTCAGGGCCATGGACCTGGGGGTCTGCCTGGAAGTAGGTGTCTTGCATGTGTCCGAATGTGCCTTATTTCCAAGGCAGCCAAAGAATTTGTGGCGGGTTCAGAGGCATTGCAGTTCTCTCCCAATCTGGAGGGTTTGTGCAAATGTGGATGGGCAGAGATTACTGGGGTGGGGGGCACTTAGAGTCCTGTGTTGTGGCTCCAGAGTCCCCACCCTGGAGGGACTGTCGGCCAGGGCTTTGAGACAAAAGTCTTCAAACACAAACTATGGATAGGGTTCTGGGCGAGGTGATGGCAGGCCCGATCTGCTGTACATGATGGCAGTGCCACAGGATCTGAAATGAGGGCCTCCAGGAGGTGGGAGTGCAGGATTTCCATGTGAGTTGTGTGTCTGGTTGGCCACGGAATGTAGCGGTAGCCTCATGGGGCCATGGTAGATTCTGCCTCTGTGAGGATTCTGCCCGGCTCTCAGGGTTTGGTGTCTTTTGGGGGGAAGGGAAGAGTGCTGATATCCGTCTGAGGAGTCCTGCCATAGCAGGGATTCCAAATTCGTCTTCTGTGTCAGGGCGCCTGGAGAACCCTACCCTGAATGAGGATTTGGGCATAGGCATGTCAGGCCCGATATGCGGGTTCCTGGTCGAGCTAGTGAGTGGTCTGGTTTGCAAGCAGTCTTATGCTGATTGTCACAATGCCTATTTGTGGCCAGGGTAGTCCACAATGGTGGGCATGGTCTCATGTGCCATGCAGCTGACTCCCATTAGGTTAGACCCCCATCCCCACAGCAAGCTTTTCCTGTCGTGGGGAAGAAGGAGTGCTCTTTTATGCTTGAGGTTCCCCCATAGGTTGGGATTTGAACTCTGGACTGGGAAGAGATGCCTGAATACGCAGGTTGGGTAGAGATGACAGTCTGTGGCCATGGCAGGTCCCACCTGCAGGATATGGGACCTGCTAGCGTGGGGGCTGGTGGGAGGTCGGGGCTCAGGTTGTGTCAGAGCATTAGTGCTGAGGGCAGCCTACGATATTGGCATGTCGTCGAGGTCTGTGCAGGTTGATCCTCACATGGCGATTCTCGGCAGACCCCTAGGGCCATTCTTCTCTCTTTAGGGCAGGTAGAAGTCTTCGTTGGGGCTCCTGAATGAACAATATTGAGGGCTTGCAGCCCAGGAGTTTGAGGACGGAATTCTGAACTCACAAGCGGTGGTTCCTTTCAGTGCCGAGGACATGGCATATCCATGAGCAGTGTCTGACACTAGATCTCCAGTACCTAAGTCAGGGCACGTGTCAGATGGTCGCTCACGCTGGATTTGTGTCCATGATGGCTGACGAGTTCAGGGGTGGCCTCATGAGGCCATGGAGGTCTTCTCCGGCTGGGGCTTGTGAGGTGCTCCAAACAGCAAGCTTTCCTTCTGTGGGACAGGAGGAGTCCATTTGGATGGTACCAGGTCCCTCGTATGGAATGATGTCATTGCAGAAGTCACCGCAGGGATGCCTGGAAAGCCCAATTCTGCTTAGCCTTCCAGCCCAGGAACAAGACCGTTTTGATCTGGTGGCTCTGGTGCAAAGTGCTCAGGGGCCTGAAGTGACTGGGAGCCTAATTCTGATGGGTCACAATGCTGGCTTGTGTCCAGGCACACCTTAGAATGTGGCAGGGGATCAGGCGCCATGCAGGATTCTCCTCCACTGAGGGTTGGATGCAGCTCCCAAGAGCTAGTTTGCCTTCTGCGGACAGGAGGTGTTCTGTTTTTTGCTCAGGGATCAAATATTGCACCATATGTAGGTATTCCAGAGTAAGTCTCTTCAGGCAGATACATGCAAACCTATGTAGGGTTCCGTTGAGATCCTAGGGGTATTTCAGGTTCAATCTTCTGACTCAGGGCCATGGACTTGGGTGTCTGCCTGGAAGTAGGTGTCTGGCATGGGTCCTTATGCAGTTTTTTTCAAAGGCGGCCAACCAATTTGGGGTGGGCTCAGAGGCATTGCAGGTGTCTCCCAATCTGGAGGTTTTGTGCAAAAGTGGAAGGGCAGAGATTCCATCGGATCGGCAGTTATAGTCCTGTGCTGTGGTTCCCGAGTCTGCATCCTGGACGGCCGGTAGGACAGGGCTTTGGGGACAAAAGTCTGCAAACACATACTAGGGATAGGCTTCGGAATGAGGTCACAGCAGGCTCAAACTGCAGACCGTGGGGGCATTGCCGTGGGATATGAAAGCCATGTAGAATGATTAGACATGGTTTGGGGAGGAGTGGTTGCTAGGAGCTCAAAACTTTGTGACATCACAGAAGCTGACATCACTGAAGCAGTAATCCCTCTCTCATGAGCTATGAGTCCTATGGCTTTAGGTAGGAAGCCCTGGGAAGGATGAAAAAAGAGCCCTGATTGCCTGCTCATGAACTCAGGTGGTCTTTACGGTTTCTTTCCCTCTTCACCTTTCTATACAAAGAGAAAAGAACATGACATTCGGTGTAGTATCCTATCAGCCAACATTTCTACAGAGAGAGCCAGGTGTTCCTATTTCCACTGCAATGTCTAGAGATCAATCAACAGGGAGGCCTCTTGGGTATCATGACATCTCTGGGTGGTTTTACATCCTATGGGTGAGAGCATCCTTTTGTATGTTCTTTTCCCAATTTGTCTAGTGAGAAGGTTCTGTCCTTGGTGCTTGGTCAGCTTGGAGTATAAGGGAAGGAATAAGGGAAGGAAAGTCCCATTTCAAGGAAACATCTAGGGCATGGATGCATTGTGATGTCCGTGTCCTGATCTTCTAGTATTCTGAGACACCACTCCTAAGGGATGAGGGCTCTGTCTATCTGACTTTACCTGAAAAACCTTTGTTTTTTGACATTGCCTTCATTAAATGTCTCTATGTGTGGACCAGGAAATTGAGTTGAACCTGGCTTTTCGTGCATTGGGAAGTGTTTGAGGACTGCTTCAAATGCTTTCATAATTACCTGAGATGTCAGATATGTATGTTCATGACACATAATGCGTAGAATGATATTTTAAGAGATATGAAGCTGTTCTTCTTTAGATTACAATTCAACTTCACATGCATTAAAAACTCATGTTACATCCCTTATGGCCACATTTCTTGCGTGGTATGTCCATTTCCTCCTCTTTTAGAAAATCAGATTCTCACTAACCTGCCTCGGGATAAACACCAAATTTTTTGTGCCCGGTTAGAGTCTCATTGCCTGTCCCGTTTTTCTTGCTTTTTGACATGTTATTTTTTACTTCCATGAGTCAGTGAAATCATATGTGATTTTTCTTTCTGGGACTGACAGATGGGACTTAGCCCAATGCTCTCCACCTTTCTGCCACATGTGGCAAGTGGCATGAATTCCTTCTTGCATATGGATGGGGGAGAGTCTGAAGTGCACTTGGAGAACAGGGACATGTTAGAAGAGTCTGGGAGCTCCAGGTATGTCTTCGGTCATAAGCACTACAGGAAGATGATGAAATCTACATAAACATGGCATAAGTGTAACTGATGCATCGAAAACAAACTCCACTGTGAAAGAGAAGAAGTTGCAGAGACCATGGGAGAAGGGTGTACATATGGCTTAGGGGAGAAGTGGATGGCTTGGGCTGAAGAGGGTGGGAACCATGGCCAAAGAAACAGGCCCAGTAGAGATGAGCACACTGGGAACACTCAAGTTGAATGTTGACCCACAGATTTGGCAGAGAAAAGGAGAGGGTCTGGATGGCACATGTTCTTGCAACTAAAGGGTCGTGAAGCCTAGAGATTTCAGATAAGCAGGCTTAGCATACATAGAGTCCAGAGAACACTGTGTGTCTCCTGGAGCAGAAACCAGCAAGCCACAAGGTGCAGACCCCGTGGGAACCATGATCAGAGCTAATACCTGTTAACACAGTAGTATGATTATTTTTTCTTGTTGTGTATCCGTGATCGACTGTGTTCATTGAGATGCCTCCCACCGCCAGCACAAAGACAGATCTAGTGCCACAGACAGGACGGTGAGGAAATTTGCTGCCTAGCCAGCAAAAACGAAGTCCCAACCCTGGAAAACTGTTGGGACTGCATTCCTCAGGCCACGTTTCTTATTCCGAGGAGAACTGACCCTCGCATAGGGCACTAGAAGAAAGACCTGCTCTCTCTTGACCACAGCATTCAGCAGGCCTTAGTTCTGTGAGCAGTTTGAAAGGCTCCTTTCACAGGCACTCCAGAGGCCACCAATCTAGACCTCACCATATTCGGTCCAGACACCAAACACTCCGAATGGCAGGCAAGGAAAGCCTCTGCAGAGGACTGGCCCAGAGGAGTGCGGACAGCCACAACACAACCCCAGAGGCATGCCACACACACCTGAGACTCCCTCAAGGGCCAGCCCTTGGGCACTCCATGAGCTGTGCTTCCTAAAGAAATTACACTCACTGTAGGAAAAAGAACAGGCTTTTCTAATACAGAGAAGAAGACAGAACCCTAGAACAAAGGCAACCATAGAAGAATCAATTGAAGACAAGGCAAAAGAACAAGAAATGATTATAGCCACACAATCGAAGTGAATCGTATACATGTCACATGACCGATAGATGATTTAAAGCAGCAGCCAGGATACTCACTCTGCATCAGAAAAACATAGAAGGAATTAGGGAGTCTCAGGCTCCCGAGATAAAGGTGATAAAAAAAATATTAAATTAGTCTCCAGAGAACACTCTGTGTCTCCTGGAGAGGACACCAGCAACCAACCAGGCACAAACAGCCTGGAAACCATGATCAGAGACAATAACTGTTGACGGAGTGGTATGATTATTGTTTCTTGCTGTGCATCCGTGATAGGCACTGTTCATGCAGATGCCTCAATGGGGGCCAAAGAAACTTGGGGCTCTCCAACCGCCAGCATAAAGACTGAGCTAGTGGTCACAGAGAGAATGGTGAGGACATTAGCTGTGTTACCTGCAAACATGAAGTCTCAAACCCGGAACACTGCTGAGACTGCCTTCCCCAGGCCATGTTGCTTAGTCCCAAAGAACAGACTATCCTGTAGGCAACTAAAAGAAAGCACTGCCCACATCCTATCTCCTGAACACAGCATTCAGCAGGCCTTAGTAATGTTGAGTGGGTTGAAAGTCTCCTTTCACAGGCACACCAGAGCCCACGAAGCTAAACCTCACCATATTCGGTCCAGACACCCAACACTCTGAATGGCCATCAAAGAAAGCCTCTGCAGAGGACTGGCCCAGAGGAGAGTGGACAGTCACAACACAACCCCAGAAGGCATGCCACACAGACACAAAATCCCCTCAAGTTCCAGCCCTTGTTCACTCCATGAGCTCCTCTTCCCAAAGAAATTACCCTCACGGTGGAAAATAGAATGCTCTTTTAGGATACAGAGAAGACAGAAAGCTAGAACAATTTAATGATGGAAGAATCAATTGATGCCAAAGAACAAGAGCAAGATACATCATGGCCACGCAAACAAAGTAAAACTTAAACATGTCACATGCCTAATGGTGGATTTAAGGCAGGAACCATAATACTCACTCTGCAGCAGAAAAACTTAGAAGGAATCAGGAAGTCTTGGACCACAAAGAAAAACTGATTAAAAAAAATAAAATGAAGAGACCCTGATGAAAATTTTATTATCAGGTTGGATGCAAAGTCCAGGAAGCTGGCAGAACCAGATGATCCAATGAGTTACCAGGAAGACAAGTACTGGAAAAAAAAGGAAGAAAAGTAAAGGAGAGAAGGAAGAATGAGGAACATGACAATGGACTTAGGGAAATCCTTAAGTGAAATGATGTAATGGATGCTTATTCTAGGAGAACTAGAAGAGAGAGAAAAAGGAGGGCACAAGATTTCTTTGAGAAATCAGAGCTGAAACCGTCCCTCCTCTGGGGGTACAAACAGAGATCCAGATTCTGAGGCACAGAGGACTCCCAGCACCATCAACAGAAGTAGTGCAACACAACATAGAGTGTCATTCACACTGCAAAGCTAGCAATGGAGGAATTCTCTTCACCCAAATATGCTTGGGAGAAGATTATTTCTATATCCAATTCCCTGGCTTCAAGGCGAGCAGCTATGTAAGATCGAGAAGCATGTCGTATAGCCAAGCCACACCAGCCCAAGTCAAAATCCGTATAGCCTGCCTGTCTGAAAAAAGACTGAGCAGGAGTTCTTGTCTAGAACAATGAGGTGTTAAGAAGACAAAGATTGTGTTCCGGGGTGTCTCCATCATTTCAGAGGCGGCCGTCAGCTCAGCTCCCGATCCCAGTCTCATTGGATCCTCTCCCAACTCAGTTTCCCTGCTCAGAAGAAAGTCTGATTCTCCCTCTCCAGCTCCCTCATTGATGATGATCTCTCTGTCTCTCTCTGTCAAATGCATGCATGCACATTATTGAAAAACAACAACAACAACAACAAACAGTTACTAAGGATTGACTGTGGCCAGGGGATGGTTTATTGAATTTGGATCTATGTCCCTATAGAATGCACCCAGGTCCAGAGTACTTCCCACCATTCTAAAAATCCAGACCTTGGCTCTGAGCTCCCTTGTTTTTTTCTCCTCTTCTTCATCGTCCTGCCTCTCCCACCAGCATGGAGCATCTTCTGTCTGTCCCAGTGCAATGGCCCCTTGCTCTCCCATTGTTCCTCCACACTGGGCTCCATTAAAATATGCCCATCTTCCGCAGCAGACACTGTTTGTTTATCCCATAAAGAACTTTTGGAAATGAAAATGGGAGGGTTAAGGCAGGCTTGTGCTGCAACATCTTCATTCAGTTCCACAGAGGAAGCTGCACCACCCTGCGGGAATGCTCAGGGATCTTAGGCCGTTAAATCCTCTTTAATGCGTCCTTTTGTAGATACAGGTTGTCTTCCTGAAACTGGCATGAAAGCCTTTTGATGGCTTCAGTTGAGTAATGGTTCTCTTCAATCATTCTTCGTGCTTACGCCTGTGGGATCCATACCGATGAGTCCATCCTGGGCCTAAGGTTCTAGTGTGTAAGGTGTGCCTCTGGTGCTTGGTAAGCTTGGAAGATGGGGAGACCTTCGGGCACGGTTTCTGGAGATGCTAGAGGAACTCGTGTCCTCGCTGTTGAAGACTCCAGACATATCTTTGGCATGGTTGCGAGTATTCACTGTGAGCTTTTCTCAGGTGGCCTTATCCTGGTCAGAAGAGTCCTGATTGGGTGGGAGGACCATGCACATGTGTGGGGCATGGAGTTCCTCACCTTAGACTTGATGGTAATACTGAAAACTTTCTTGACCGTTCCTGATTAAGATGGAATTGTGGATTCTTGCCCTTCTCAGGAGTGCAGAGGTCTGATGGTGACAGTTACGGCCAAAGACTACAAATTCATCCATGAATAAGGTGACCCCGACTAGCTTCTCAAATTGTCTTGGTGAAATACCCAAGCGTATCCAGTCGTTTTGGGAGAGCTTTGGAACCTCCTGGCTAATCCATGACTACTGCAGCCAGGTGGAGTGATTAGACATTGTTTAGGGAGGAGTGGTTGCTAGGACCTCAACCTTTGTGTCTTCACAGAAACTGACGTCACTGAAGCAACAATCCCTCTCTCATGACATATTTGTCCTATGGCTTTTGATAGACAACCCTGAGAAAGACTGAAAAAAAAAAAAAAAACCATGCTAGCCTCATCATGAACTCATTGGCTTTTCCTTTTCTTTCCCACTTCAACTTTCTATACAAAGAGAAAAGAAAATGACGTTCAGGATACCATCCTTGAGGCCAACAGGAGGAATGCCCAACAGAAGAAAAATAAAGAGGATGGACCTTCTGCAACAGAGCTAATGGCTATCGACATAGACATTATGTCGGAAAAGGAATTCAGGATAACAATTATTCAGGCAATAGCTAGGTTAGAGAAAGCCATAGATGACCAAATGGAATTGATTAGGGCAGAACAGAAAGCCACCAGGGATGATGTTCACAATATTAGGGCAGAACTGAAAGCCACCAGGGATGATGTTCAAAATGCTCTCAATGAGTTCCAATCTAATCTAAATTCTCTAAAAGCTAGGGTAACTGAGACAGAAGATAGAATTAGTGATCTGGAGGACAAACAGAGAGAAAGGATCAGGAGGAAGCCTGGAACAAACATCTCAGAAGCCACGAAAACAATATCAGGGAAATAAATGATGCTATGAAATGTTCCAACATCAGAATTATTGGAATCCCTGAAGGCGAGGAGAAAGAAAGAAATCTAGAAGATATAGTGGAACAAGTTATCTATGAAAATTTCCCAATCTCACAAATGTAAACAGCGTTCCTGTGCTAGAGGCAGGACGGATTCCCCCCAAGATTATAGATTCTCAAATGTCCTCATTCCACCTGATAGTATGAATGAAGAATTATAACTGTAGGCAGACCCTCTTGAAAGCAGCTAGGATATAGAAGCTACTTACATATAGAGGAAAGCCCATTAGAATAAGGTCAGGCATGCCCACAGAGACCTGGCAAACCAGGAAGGGCTGGCAAAATATATTCAGGGCACTAAATGAGAAGAACATGCAGCCAAGAATACTTTACCCAGCACAACCGACATTCAAAGTGGATGGAGAGAGAAAGAGTTTTCAAGACCGGCATAGCTTAAAAGACTATGCAACCACCATGCTGACACTGCAGGAAATATTAAGTGGGGTTCTAAAAAAGATAAAAAAATCCTAAGAATATCATTGAACAGAAATATAGAGACAAGCTACAGACAGAAAGACTTCAAAGGTGACACGATGGCAATAAAAACGTATCTATCAATAATCACTCTCAATGTGAATGGCCTAAATATGCCCATAAAATGACACAGGGTTGCAGATTAGATAAAACAACAGGACCCATCCATATGTTGTCTACAAGAGAACCATTTGGAACCTAAAGATACACCCAGACTGAATGTGAAGTGATGGAGAAGCATCTTTCATGCCAATGGGCCTCAAAAGAAGGCCGGAGTAGTGATTCTCATATCAGATAAATTAGATTTTAAGCTAAAGACTGTAGTCAGAGATACAGAAGGACACTACATCGTTCTTAAAGGGAATATCCACCAAGATGATCTAACAATTGTAAATATCTACACCCGAATATGGGAGCAGCCAATTACATAAGAAAAACTATTAATCAATATCAAGAGTCATATTGATATAAATACATTCTTAGTAGTAGATCTTAATGTGGCTCTCTCAGTAATAGACAGATTATCAAAGCAGAAAATCAATAAAGAAACAAGAACATTGGACCAGATGGACCTCATAGATATATACAGAACATTCCACCCTAAAATAACAGAATACCCATTCTTCTCAAGTGCACATGGAACTTCTTCAGAATAGACCACATACTGGTTCAAGAATCAGGACTCAACCGATGCAAAAGACTGACATCATTCCCTGCATATTCTCAGATCACTGTTCTTTGAAACTGGAGCTCATCACAAGGAAAAGTTTAGAAGCAACTCAAGCACCTGGAAGCTAAAGACCACCTTGCTTAAGAATGCTTGGATCAACCAGGAGATCAAAGATGAACTTAAACAATTCATGGAAACCAAGGAGAAGGAAGACACTTTGGTCCAAAACATATGGGAGATAGCAAAGGCGGTCCCAAGGGGGAAATATAGCCATCCAAGCCTCCCTCAAAAAAATTGAAAAATCCAGAATACAACAGCTTTCTCTACACCTAAAAGAAGTGGAGAATCAACAACAAATCAAACCAACTCCACACATAAGAAGGGAAATAATCCCATTAGAGCAGAGATCAATGAGGTAGAAACCAGAGATATAGAAGAACGTATCAATGAAACCAGAAGCTGTTTTTTTTAAGGAATCAAACACATTGATAAGCCATTGGCCACACTAATCCTAAAGAAAAGAGAGAAAGCCCAAATTAATAAAATTTTGAATGAAGAGGGAGAGATTACAATGAAAACCAAGGAAGTAGAAACAATCATAAGAAGTTATTATCAACAGTTACATGCCAATTAGCTAAGCAACCTAGATGAAATGGATTCATTCCTGGAAAACTACAAACTCCCAAAATTGAACCAGGAAAAAATTGACAGTACAGAAAGAAGGTTGATATCCAGGATCTATAAAGATCCCCTCAAACTCAACATACACAAAACAGATAGTCATATCAAAAAATGGACCGAAGATATTTAAAGACAATTCTCCAATGAAGACATAAAAATGGCTATCAGACACAAGAAAAAATTTTCATCATCACTACCCATTAGGGAGATTCAAATTAAAACCACAATGAGATAGCACTTTACACCAGGTAGAATGGCCAAAATTAGCAAGACAGGAAACAACATGTGTTCGAGAGGATGTTGAGAAAGGGGAACCCTCTTACACTGTTGGTAGGAATGCAGGTTGATGCAGCAACTTTGGAGAAGAGTGTGGAGATTCCTCAAGAAATTAAAAAGAGCACTTCCCTATGACCCGACAAATGCAGTACTGGGCATTTACCCCAAAGATACAGATGTAGTGAAAAGAAGGGTCACCTGGGAGACGAAGTCAAGATGGCGGAGAAGAAGCAGGCTGAGACTACATCAGGTAGCAGGAGATCAGCTTGATAGCTTATCGAAACATTGCAAACACCTACAAATCCAATGGGAGATCGAAGAGAAGAAGAACAACAACTCTAGAAACAGAAAATCAACCACTTTCTGAAAGGTAGGACTGGCGGAGATGTGAATCTAAAATGACAGGAAAATAGACTGCGGGGGGAGTGGTCGGCTCCCGGTAAGCGGCTGAGCAGTGGAGCACAAAATCAGGACTTTTAAAAGTCTGTTCCACTGAGGGACATTGCTCCAGAGGCTAAACCGGGTTGAAGCCCACGCGGGGTCAGCATGGCCCCAGGACCCGCAGGGTCACAGAAGGGTTGGGGGTGTCGGAGTGTCACAGAGCTCGCAGATGTTAGAATGGAGAAGCCGGCAACAGAGACAGAGCCAAGGACAGAACTCTCAGCTTGGGGTTCCCTTGAAATGGTCATGGGCTGTGTGAGCTCAGAGTGTGGCTGGAGGCTGGGGATATGGGAGTGATTGGGTGCTGTCCTCTGGGGGCGCACTGAGGAGAGGGGCCCCGGGCTCTCGGCTCCTCTGGGCTGGAGACTATGAGGCAGCCATTTTCATTCCCGTCCTCCAGAACTCTACGGAAAGCGTTCAGGGAACAGAAACTACCAAAAGCGAACCTGAGTGGATTACTTAGTCCAGCCACTGGTAAGGGCGGTGCAATTCCACCTCTGGCAAAGACACTTGAGAGTCACTACAACAGGCTCCTCCCCAGAAAATCAACAAAATATCCAGCCAGGACGAAGTTCATCTATCAAGGAAAACAGGTTCAATACCTAAGACAGCAGAGGAATTCCAGAGGAGGACAAAGCAAAGCAGAGAACTCATGGCTTTCTTCCCATGATTCTTTAGTCTTGCGGTTAATTCAATTTTTTTTTCAATTTTTTTCCTTTCTTTTTTCTTCTTCTGCTAATTTTTTAAAAACATTTACCCTTTTCTTTTTTAACGTTTTTTGACTAGTTTATCTAAATATATATATTTTTTCTTTATTTTTTATATTTTTTCTTTATTTGTTTTATTTTTAAAATTTTTTTTCTTTTTATTCCTGAACCTCTTTTTATCCCCTTTCTCTCTCCCCCCCCAAAATTTGGGGTCTCTTCTGATTTTGTTACAGCGCATTTTTCTGGGGTCTTTGCCACCCTTTTAGTATTTTATTTGATCCTTCATATCCTCTTATCTGGACAAAATGAAAAGCCGGAAAAAATCACCACAAACAAAAGAACAAGAGGCACTACCGAAGGCTAGGGACCTAATCAACACAGACATTGGTAATATGTCAGATCAAGAGTTCAGAATGACCATTCTGAACGTTCTAGCCGGGCTCGAAAAAGGCATGGAAGATATTAGAGAAACGCTCTCTGGAGATATTAAAGCGCTTTCTGGAGAAATTAAAGAACTAAAATCTAACCAAGTGGAAATCAAGAAAGCTATTAATGAGGTGCAATAAAAAATGGAGGCGCTCACTGCTAGGATAAATGAGTCAGAAGAAAAAATTAGTGATATAGAAAACCAAATGACAGAGAATAAAGAAGCTGAGAAAAAGAGGGACAAACAGCTACTGGACCACGAGGGGAGAATTTGAGAGAAAAGTGACACCATAAGATGAAACAACATTAGAATAATTGGGATTCCAGATGAAGAAGAAGAAAGAGAGAGGGGAGCAGAAGGTCTATTGGAGAGAAATATTGGAGAGAATTTTCCTAATATGGCAAAGGGAACAAGCATCAAAAGGGAACAAGCATCAAAATCAGGAGGTGCAGAGAATCCCCTCAAAGTCAACAAGAATAGGTCCACACCCCGTCACCTAATAGTATAATTTACAAGTCTTACTGACAAAGAGAAAATCCTGAAAACAGCCCGAGAAAAGAAGTCTGTAACATACAATGGTAAAAATATTAGATTGGCAGCAGACTAATCCACAGAGACCTGGCAGGCCAGAAAGAGCTGGCATGATATATTCAGAGCACTAAACGAGAAAAACATGCAGCCATGTTTCCATCCAGCTAGGCTATCATTGAAATAGAAGGAGAGATAAAATGTTCCAGGACAAACAAAAACTGAAAGTATTTGCAAACCAAAACCAGCTCCACAGGAAATATTGAAAGGGGTCCTCTAAGCAAAGAGAGATCCTAAAAGTAGTAGATCAGAAAGGTACAGAAACAATGTACAATAACAGTCACCTTACAGGCTAATAATGACACTAAATTCATATCTCTCAATAGTTACCCTGAATGTTAATGGGCTAAAAGCCCTAATCAAAAGACACAGGGTATCAGAATGGATAAAAAAGCAAAACCCATCAATATGTTGCCCACAAGAAAGTCATTTCAGACGCGAAGACACCTCCAGACTTAAAGTGAGGGGATGGAAAAAATTTACCGTGCTAATAGGCATCAGAAGAATGCTGGGGTGGCAATCCTTACATCAGATCAATTAGATTTTAAGCCAAAGTCTATAATAAGAGATGAGGAAGGACACAATTTGATACTAAAACTGTGTGTCCAACAAGACGATCTAACAATTTTAAATAACTATGCCCCTAACGTGGGAGCAGCCAACTATATTAACAAATTAATAACAAAATCAAAGAAACACATCATTAATAATACAATAATAGCAGGGGACTTTAACACTCCACTCACTGAAATGGACAGATCATCCAAACAAAAGATCAACAAGGAAATAAAGGCCTTAAATGACACACAGGACCAGATGGACATCACAGATATACTCAGAACATTTCATCCCAAAGCAACAGAATACACATTCTTTTCTAGTGCACATGGAACCTTCTCCAGAATAGATCACATCCTGGGTCACAAATCAGGTCTCAACCGGTATCAAAAGATTAGGATCATTCCCTGCATATTTTCATACCACAACGTTCTGAAGCTAGAACTGAATCACAAGAGGAAAGCTGGAAAGAACCCAAATACATGGAGACTAAACAGCATCCTTCTAAAGAATGAATGGGTTAACCAGGAAATTAAAGAAGAATTGAAAAAATTCATGGAAACAATTGATAATGAAAACACAACGCTTCAAAATCTGTGGGACACAGCAAAGGCAGTCCTGAGAGGAAAATATAAATCGGTACAAGACTTTCTCAAGAAACAAGAAAGGTCTCAAGTACACAACCTAACCCTGCACCTAAAGGAGCTGGAGAAAGAACAAGAAAGAAACCCTAAACCCAGCAGGAGAAGCGAAATCATAAAGATCAGAGCAGAAATCAATGAAATAGAAACAAAAAAAAATAGAAAAAATCAATGAAACTAGGAGCTGGTTCTTCAAAAAAATCAATAAGATTGATAAACCCCTGGCCAGACTTATCAAAAGGAAAAGAGAAAGGACCCACATAAATAAAATCATGAGTGAAAGAGGAGAGATCACAACTAACACCAAAAGAAATACAGACAATTATAAGAACATACTTTGAGCAGCTCTACGCCAACAAATTTGACAATCTGGAAGAAATGGATGCATTCCTAGGGACATAAACTACCACAACTGAACCAGGAAGAAATAGAAAACCTGAATAGGCCCATAAAGAGTAAGGAGATTGAAACAGTCATCAAAAATCTCCAAACAAACAAAAGCCCAGGGCCTGAAAGCTTCTCAGGGGAATTCTACCAAACATTTGAAGAAAAATTAATGCCTATTCTCCGGAAACTGTTCCAAAAAATGGAAACGGAAGGAAAACTTCCAAACTCATTTTATGAGGCCAGCATCACCTTGATCCCAAACCAGACAAAGATCCCACCAAAAAAGAGAACTACAGACCAATATAGTTGATGAACACAGATGCAAAAATTCTCACCAAAATACTAGCCAACAGGATTCAACAGTACATTAAAAGGATTATTCACCACGATCAAGTGGGATTTATTCCAGGGCTGCAGGGTTGGTTCAACATCCGCAAATCAATCAATGTGATACAACACATTAATAAAAGAAAGAACAAGAACCATATGATACTCTCAATAGATGCTGAAAAAGCATTTGACAAAGTACAGCATCCCTTCCTGATCAAAACTCTTCAAAGTGTAGGGATAGAGGGCACATACCTCAATATTATCAAAGCCATCTATGAAAAACCCACCGCAAATATCATTCTCAATGGAGAAAAACTGAAAGCTTTTCCGTTAAGGTCAGGAACACGGCAGGGATGTCCATTATCACCACTGCTATTCAACATAGTACTAGAAGTCCTAGCCTCAGCAATCAGACAACAAAAAGAAATTAAAGGCATCCAAATCTGCAAAGAAGAAGTCAAACTATCACTCTTCACAGATGATATGATACTATATGTGGAAAACCCAAAAGACTCCACTCCTAAACTGCTAGAACTTGTACAGGAATTCAGTAAAGTGTCAGGATATAAAATCAATGCACAGAAATCAGTTGCATTTCTGTACACCAACAACAAGACAGAAGAAAGAGAAATGAAGGAGTCAATCCCATTTACAATTGCACCCAAAACTATATGATACCTAGGAATAAACCTAACCAAAGAGGCTAAGAATCTATATGCAGAAAACTATAATGTACTCATGAAAGAAATTGAGGAAGACACAAAGAAATGGAAAAATGTTCCATGCTCCTGGATTGGAAGAATAAATCTTGTGAAAATGTCTATGCTACCTAAAGCAATCTACACATTTAATGCAATCCCTATAAAAATACCATCCATTTTTTCCCAAAGAAATGGAACAAATAATGCTAAAATTTATATGGAACCAGAAAAGACCTCAAATACCCAAAGGAATAGTGAAAAAGAAAGCCAAAGTTGGTGGCATCACAATTCCGGACTTCAAGCTCTATTACAAAGCTGTCATCATCAAGACAGCATGGTACTGGCACAAAAACAGACACATAGATCAATGAAACAGAATAGAGAGCTCAGAAATAGACCCTCAACTCTATGGTCAACTAATCTTCGACAAATCAGGAAAGAATGTCCATTGGAAAAAGGACAGCCTCTTCAATAAATGGTGCTGGGAAAATTGGACAGCCACATGCAGAAAAATGAAATTGGACCACTTCCTTACACCACACACGAAAATAGACTCCAAATGGATGAAGGACCTCCATGTGAGAAAGGAATCCATTCAAATGCTTGAGGAGAACACAGGCAGCAACCTCTTCGACCTCAGCCGCAGCAACATCTTCCTAGGAACATCGCCAAAGGCAAGGCAAGCAAGGGCAAAAATGAACTATTGGGATTTCATCAAGATCAAAAGCTATTGCACAGCAAAGGAAACAGTTAACAAAACCAAAAGACAACTGACAGAATGGGAGAAGGTATTTGCAAATGACATATAAAATAAAAGGCTAATATCCAAAATCTATTAGGAACTTAGCAGACTCAACACCCAAAGAACAAACAATCCAATCAAGAAATGGGCAGAGGACATGAACAGACATTTCTGCAAAGAAGACATCCAGATGGCCAACAGACACATGAGAAAGTGCTCCACCTCACTCAGCATCAGGGAAATACAAATCAAAACCACCATGAGATATCACCTCACACCAGTCAGAATGGCTAAAATTAACAAGTCAGGAAATGACAGATGCTGGCGAGTATGTGCAGAAAGGGGAAACCTCCTCCACTGTTGGTGGGAATGCAAGCTGGTGCAACCACTCTGGAAAACAGCATGGAGGTTCCTCAAAATGTTGAAAATAGAACTACCCTATGACCCAGCAATTGCACTACTGGGTATTTACCCTAAAGATACAAATCTTGTGATCCGAAGGGGCACGTGTACCTGAATGTTTATAGCAGCAATATCTACAATAGCCAAACTATAGAAAGAACCTATATGGCCATCAACAGATGAATGGATCAAGAAGAAGTGGTATATATACACAATGGAATACTATGCAGCCCTCAAAAGAGATGAAATCTTGCCATTTGCAATGACATGGATAGAACTAGAGGGTGTCATGTTTAGTGAAATAAGTCAATTGGAGAAAGACAACTATCATATAATCTCCCCGATATGAGGACGTGGAGATGCAACATGGGGGGTTAGGGGGATATTAGAAGAATAAATGCAACAAGATAGGATTGGGAGGGAGACAAACCATAAATGACTCTTAATCTCACAAAACAAACTGGGGGTTGTTGGGGGGAGGTGGGGTTGGGAGAGAGGGAGGGGGTTATGGACATTGGGGAGGGTATGTGCTATGGTGAGTGCTGTGAAGTGTGTAAACCTGGTGATTCACAGACCTGTACCCCTGGGGATAAAAATACATTATATGTTTATTTAAAAAAAAGAAAAAGAAAGGATGAATACCCAACTTTTGTAGCATCATGGACGGGACTGGACATGATTATGCTGAGTGAAATAAGTCAAGCAGAGAGAGTCAAGTATCATATGGTTTCACTTATTTGTGGAGCATAACAAATGACATGGAGGACATTGGGAGGTGGAGAGGAGAAGGAAGTTGAGGTAAATTGGAAGGGGAAGCAAACCATAAGAGACTATGGACTCTGAAAAACAACCTGAGGTTTTGAAAGGGCGGGGGTGGAAGGTTGGGGAAACCCTGTGGTGGGTAATAGGGAGGGCACGTATTGCATGGAGAACTGGGTATTGTGCAAAAACAATGAATACTGTTACGCTGAAAAAATAAATAAATTAATTAAAAATGTAAGAAGGGTCTTCTGTACCGCAATGTTTACAACAGCAATGGCCATGGTCATCAAAATGTGCAAAGAACCAGTATGTCCTTCAACGGACGAATGGATAAGGAAGATGTGTTCTATATACACGATGGAGTATTATGCCTCCATCAGAAAGGATGAGTACCCAACTTTTGTATCAACATGGATGGGACTGGAAGAGATTATGCTGAGTGAAATAAGTCAAGCATAGAGAGTCAATTATCATATGCTTCCACTTATTTGTGGAGCATAACAAATAACATGGAGGACAAGGGGAGATGGAGAGGAGAAAGGAGTTGAGGGAAATTGGAATGGGAGGTGAACCATGAGAGACTACGGACTGTGAAAAACAACCTGAGGTTCTTTATGAAGCAGGGGATGGGCGTTTGGGGGAACAAGGTGGTGGGTATAAGGGAGGGCACATATTACATGGAGCACTGGGTGTGGTGTAAAAAACAGTGAATACTGTTATGCTGAAATGAATTTAAAAAAATAAAAGAAAATGAGGTGTGAAGAAGTAAAGATCGTGTCCCTGGCTGTCCCATCAGTTCAGAGATGGCCTTCAGCTCAGCTGTTGGTCCCAGGCTCATTGGATTGTCTCCCACCTCAGGTTCCCTGCTCAGAGGCAAGTCTGCTTCTCCCTCTCCAGCTCCCTCCCTGAGTATGATTTCTCTGTCTCTCTCTGTCAAATACATGCATTAACATCTTGGAAAAACAACAACAAAAAGAAACAGCTGATAAGGATTGACTGGGGACAGAGGATGGTTTATTGAATATGGACCTATAGCCCTATGGAATGCAGCCAAGTCCAGAGCACCTCCCACCATTCTAATATGGCAGTCATTTGTTCTGAGCTCCCTTGTTCTCCTCTATTCATGTTCCTGCATCTACACACGAACATGGAGCATCCACTGTCTGTCCCGCTGTAATGACCCATTTTTCTCCCATTTTTCCTCCTCACCTGGCTTCATTGAACATGCCCAACGTCCGCAACAAATAGGCACTGTTTGTTTATCCCATGAAAACCTTTGGGGAATGGAAATGGTAGGGTTAAGGCAACATCTCCAGTCAGTTGCACAGAGGGAAACTGCACTACCTTGAGGGAATGCTCAGGGATCATACGCGATTGAATCCTCTTCAATGTGTCCTTTATAGATACACGTTGTCTTCCTTAAACTGACACAAAAGCCTTTCTGATGTCTTCAGTGGGCAATGGGTCTATTCCAATATGCCCCATACTTGCTCCTGTGGGCTCCAAACAAAGGAGTCCAACATGGGTCTAGGTTCTAGGGTGTAGGGTCTGCCTCTGGTGCTTTGACAGCTTGGAAGATGGTGAGGTCTTCTTGCCACGATTTTTGGAGATGCTAGAGGAATTCGTGTCCTCGTAGTTGATGACTCCAGACATATCTTTGGAATGGTTGTGGGTGTTCACTGTGAGCTTTCTTAGGTGGCCCTTTTCCTGGTCTGAAGGGTCCTGATTGGGTGGGAGGACCATGCACATGTGCAGGGCATGGAGTTCCTCACCTGAGGCTTGGTTTTAGTCCTGACTCTTTCTTGACCTTTCTTGTGTAAGATGGAATCGTGGATTCTTGCCCGTCTCAGGAGTTCAGAGGGCTGGTGGTGACAGTCACGGCCAAAGACTACAAATTCGGCTATGGAGAATGTGACCCGGACTTGCTTTGCAAACTGTCCTGGTGAAATACCCAGGAAGCTCCAGCGGGTTGGGTGGGCTTTGGATCCTCCTGGCTGAAACATGACTACTCCAGCCAGATGGAATGATTAGGGGTTGTTTGGGGTTGAGTGGATGCTATGGCTTAAAGCTTTGTGACATCACAGAAGTGACTTCACCGAAGCAGGAATCCCTTTCTCATGACCTATGTGTCCTATGGTTTTAGGTAGGAAGACTTGGCAAGGACAGAAAAAAAGCCATGCTAGGCTGATTATGAACTCAGGTGGTCTTTTATGTTCCTTTCCCACTTCCCCTTTCAATACAAAGAGAAAACTAAATGATGTTCCATGTACCATTATTGAGGCCAATATTTCTCCAGAGAGAGCATGGTGTTCAATTTTCCACTGCAGTTTCTAGAGATCTCAATCAACAGGGAGGCCTCTTGACTAACATTAACTCTCTGGGAGCTTTGACATCCTATGGCTGAGAACGTCCTTTCTTAGCTTCATTTCCCGATGGGTTCTAGGGTATAGGGTCTGCCTTTGGTGCTTGGTCATCTTGGAATATAAGTGAAGGAATGTCACATTTCCAGGAAAAGTGCAAGGGCATGGATGCATTGTGCTGGCCATGTCTTTATTTCCTAGTGCTCTGAAACACCAGAACTAAGGGATGAGGGCTCTGTGTACCTGACTTTACCTTAAACACCATTGCAAAGTCTTCAAGGAGAGTGACATTCTGCATTATAACTACCCCTGAAGGAAGAGACCTGTATAGCCATCCTTGTCATCATTACTTATCAATACATGCTGTGGTCATGGGGGTGCAGTGATGACCAACTCTCTTTACTCAGAGGAAAATATACGGCCTTCATCGATGGCCTGCCATGACCACTGTAGCAGATCAGAGGACAGAGCCAAGATGCCCTTCCAAAGGCTACTTGATAAAGAAGGTGTGGTCCTTCCAGGCAACAGTGTAGGTCTCCACCATTTGGGAGGATGAATCTCCGATATGCACCTTGGCATGAGTGACACAGGACTGGGTTATTCTCAGTGAAAAAGGCAAGCATACCAATTAAATATCATATGGCTTCACTCATTTGGTACATGAGGAATACCATGGATATTAGTAGAAGCAAGGGAAAACGGAAGAAGAAGTCCGAACGTGAGACAAACCAGGAGAGACTCAGGACTCTGAGAACCAAGCTGAGGGTTACAGAATGATGAGACATGCCTGGAATGAGGGAACTTGTTAATGGTTATGGAGGAGCTGTGGAATATATGATAATGAGCGCTCAGTGGCATATGCAACTAAATAATCAGGAAACACTATGTCAAAAACTCCTGATGGATGAACGGCTGGCTCCCCAAATATAAGAAGAAATATTGAAAAGAAAGAGTAACAGGCTGTTTTACATGTAGATTAAGAAAGAAATAGGAAAGAAATGACTCCCACAAGAGTCACTCTGGGAACTCCATGAGCTCTTCCGGAGGAAATTAACCTGAGGGTAGAAAACAGAATGTGCTTTTTGAATGCAGAGAAGAAGACAGAGACCTAGAACAAAAGCAATGATGGAAGAATCAATTCATGCTGCGGCATCATGGAGTTTCAAACCACAGGGATAAAGGTGATAAAAAAATAAAATTAAGAGGCCCTGATGAAAAAGATTTTATGAGACTGGAAGCAAAGTCCAACAAACTGGCAGAACCAGAGGATCCAATGAGTTACCTGGAAGACAGGTACCAGAAAAAAATTAAGTGATGCAAAGGAGAGAAGGAAGAATGATGGATAAAGAAGGTGTGGTCCATTCAGGCAACAGAGTATGCCTCCCCCATTGGGGAGGATGAAGCTCCGATACTCGCCTTGACATGAATGACACATTACTGGGTTATTTTCAATGAGAAAGGCAAGCAAACCAAGAGAAATATCATATTGCTTCCCTTATAAGTGACACATGAGGAATACCATGGATATTAGTAGAAGCAAGGGAAAACAGAAGGAAAAGAAGTCGGAAAGGGAGACAAACCAGGAGAGACTCAGGACTCTGGGAACCAAGCTGAGGGTTACAGAAGGATGGGATGTGCCAGGAATGAGGGAACTGGTTCATCTTATGGAGGTGATGTGGCATATATACTGTTGAAGAGCAGTCAGTGGTATATGCAACTAAAGAATCAGGGAACACTATCTCACAAAAGTATGAGGGATGAAAGGCTGGCTTCCCGAATAAAAGAAAAAGGATTGAAGAGAAAGAAAAACAGGCCATTTCACATGTAAATGAAGAAAGAAAGAGGCAAGAAATGAAGTATAGTTTTATTATCTTACTGATTAAAATGGTATGCAATTGGTTTTCTATGAGATCCTTATCTGAATTGGGTCTTTGGACATTGCAAATTAGATGCTTCCCTCTTCCTACATTTCGGGAATAGATGAGTAGAACAGGCTTTGCCTTCATTAAATGTGTCAGAGTGTTGACTCTCAAACTGGTGTTTTTGACCTGACTTTTTGGGTGTTGGGAGGTGTTTGAGGAATGCTTAAAACACTTTTGTCATTACCTGAGATGTCAGATGTGTATGTTCATGATCTAGTCTTGGTAGTGGGTATGTGTCTTGGTCTTTATTCCTTTCTCTCAGGTATTGGATTTGCTGTCATACTTGTGTGTAGGGGACTTTTAGGTTAGGTTGTTTAAGAGAGTTTTGTCCTGAATACCTTGATTACTTCTTGATAGGTAAGAAGTTAACTTTTCCAGTTTTGACGGTTTCTGACTTTGATACTTTTTTTCATTAAGGTATTTTCTCTGAGGTTTGTTTCCATGAGTGCTACTCCTCACTTGCTCCATAAATTCTCTGGGACTCTTAAGTGTGTGTGTGGGGGGGGGGGGGGGGTGGGGGGGAGGGAGGTTGTGTTTCACAAAACTCTTAGAATGATATTTTAAGATATATGGAGCCGCTATTATTTGGATCACAATTCACTTTCAAACATATTGAAACTCATGTTCCATCTCGTTCGGCCACATTTACAGCAATGAATGTCACACTCAATCCTCTCTTAGAAACAGACTCTCCTCTATAGTGGCGATGTGATGGCAGGCCCGATCTGCAGACCCTGAGGGCAGTGCCACGGGATCTGAAATGAGGGCGATGGGGAGGCAGGAGCACAGGCTTTTCTGTCTGGCTTGTGTGTCTTGGTTGGCCATGGAATGTAGCGGTAGCCTCATGGGGCCATGGGAGATTCTGCCTCTGTGACGACTCTGTCTGGCTACCATGGGTTTGGTGTCTTTCGGGCAGAAGGGAAGAGTGCTGTTTTCCGTCTCAGGGGTCAAGCCATAGTAGAGATCTCAGAGTCAGCATCTGGGTCCAGGCACCTGAAGAACCAGATGGAGGGTGAGGATTTGGGCCTTGGGGCATGTCACACCCGATACACGTGCTCCTGGTCCAACTAGCGAGGGTGCTGGTTTAAAAGCAGGCTCAGGCTGAGGCTCATAATGCCTGTTTGTGGCCAGGGCAGCCCTCCTGGGTGGGCGTGCTCTCATGGACATGACGCTGGCTCCAACTTTGAGGGTTAGACCCCCTTCTACATAGCAAGCTTTTCCCGTCGTGAGGAAGGTGGATTGCTCTTTGATACTTGAGGTTCCCCTATAGGCTGGGGTTTGAGCTATGGTCTGGGCACAGACGCCTGAATACCAGGTTGGGTAGAGATGAAGTCTCTGGCCTTGGCAGGTCCCATCTGCAGGATATTGGGCCCACTATCTGGGGGGTTGACGGGAGGTAGGGGCTCAGGCTGTGTCAGACAGAACAGTAGTGCACAGGGCAGCTTAGGACATTGAGGGTCTGTTGAGGTCCGTGCTGTTTGATCCTCATGTGGGGATTCTGAGCAGACCCCTAGTTCCCTTGTTCTTTCTGTAGGACAGGCAGATGCCTGTGTTGTGGCTCCAGAATGAACAATCTGGAGGGCAGGTGGCCAGGAGGGTGAGGACTGATTTCTGAATGCACAAGCACCAGTTCAGTTCAGTGCTGAGCACATGGCATTTACAATGTGCACTGTCTGACTCAAGATCTCCAACACCTGAGTCAGGGCATACGTCAGATGGTTGGTCACGCTGGAGATTGTGTCCATGATGGCTGATGAGTGGAGGGGTGGCCTGAGGCCATGGAGGTCTTCCCAGACTAGGGCTTGTGAACTGCTCCAAACAGCAAGCTTTCCTTCTGTGGAACAGGAAGAGTCCATTTGGATAGCATCGGGGTCCCCCGTATGGAGACGTCATAGCAGAAGTCACCCCACGGATGCCTGAAAACCCCAGTTTCGCTTACCTTTTCATCCCAGGAACAAAGCCATTTTGATCTGCTGGCTCTGGGGCTATGTTTTGGGACAGATGTGACAGGGAGCCTCATTCTGATGGGTCACAATGCTTACCTGTGTCCAGGGAGACCTTAGAATGTGTCGGGGACTCGGGCACCATGAAGGATTCTCCTCCCCTGATGTTTGGACGAAATTCGCAAGAGCCAGGTTGCCTTCTGGTTACAGGAGGTGTTCTGTTTTGTGGCTTAGGGATCAAGTGTTGGACAATATGTAGGTATATCAGAGATTGCCTCTGGAGACAGATGCCTGCAAACCTAAGCTTGGGTTCCTTTGAGGTCCTCGGAGTATGTCAGGATCCATCATCTGACTCAGGGCCATTGACCTGGTGTCTGCCTAGAGGTAGGTGTCTGGCATGTGTCTGAATGCACCTTTGTTCCAAGGCGGCCAATGAATTTGGGGTGGGCTCAGGGGTATTGCAGTAGTCTCCCAATCTGGAGGTATTGTACAAATGTGATGGGCAGAGTTTCCTTCTGGTGGGCAGGCAGAGTCCTGCGCTGCAGCTCCAGAGGGAACATCCTGGTGGGCCTGTCGGCCAAGGCTTTGGGGACAAAAGTCTGCAAACACAAACTCGGAATAGGGCTAGAACGAGGTTATGGCACACCCGATCTCTGGACCAAGAGGGTAGTGCCACGGGATCTGAAATGAGGGCAATGGGGAGGCGGGAACGCAGGCTTTTCTGTGTTGGTTCTGTGTCTCGGTTCACCATGGAATGTATCCGTAGCCTTATGGGGCCATCGGAGATTCTCCCTCTGTGAGGATTCTGCCTGGCTCTCAATGGTTTGGTGTCTTTCGGGGAGAAGGGAAGAGTGTTGTTTTCCATCTCAGGGGTCCCACCCTAGCAGGGATTGCAGAGTCATCTTCTGGGTTCGGGTGCCTGAAGATTCTGACTGACGCTGAGGATTTGGGCTTAGGGTCATGTCGCGCCCGGTAAGTTATCTCCTGGTCCAGCTAGTGAGTGAGCTGGTTTGAAAGCGGGCTCAGGATTAGAGTCCCAATGCCTGTTTGTGGCCAGGGCAGCTCTCCTTGGTGGACGTGCTCTCATGGGCCATGCAGCTGGCTCCCACTCTGAGGGTTAGATACGCATCCCCACAACAAGCTTCTCCCGTAGTGGGGAAGGAGGAGAGCTCTTTGATGCCTGTGGTTCCCCCATAGGCCGGGATTTGAGCTATGGTCTGGGCACAGACGCCTGAATACCCAGGTTGTGTAGAGATGACAGTCTCTGGCCTTGGCACATCCCACATGCAGGATATGGAGCCTGCTACCTGGGGGCTGATGGGAGGTCAGGGCTCAGTCTGTGTCAGAGCATTATTGCACAGGGCAGCTTAGGACATTGGGGTGCGTTCAAGATTCCAGCAGGGTGATCCTCATGTGTGGATTCTGGGCATACACCTAGGGCCCTTCTTCTTTCTGGAGGGCAGGCAGAAGACTGCATTGTGGCTCCCGAATGAACAATCTGGAAGGAGGGCGGTCCAGATGATGAGGACGGAATTCTGTACTCACAACTGCCCATTCCGTTCAGTGCAGAGCACATGGCATTTCCAATGTGCAGCGTCTAACTCCAGATCTCCAGCACCTGAGTTAGGGTATATGTCAGATGGTCGTTCATACTGGAGTTTGTGTCCATGATGGCCGACGGGTGGAGGGTTTGCCTCATGAGGCCATGGAGGTCTTCCCAGGTGGGGATTGGGAGCTGCTCTGAACAGCAATCTTTCCTTCTGTAGGACGGGGGGAGTCCGTTTGGATGGCCGCAGGGTCCCCCATACGGAAAGACGTCATAGCAGAAGTCACCGCATGGATGCCTGGAAATTTCAGCTCAGCTTAGCCTTCCAGCCTAGGAACAAGGCCGTTTGGATCTGTTGGCTCTGAGACAAAGTTCCCAGGAGGCTGAGGTGTCAGGGACCCACATTCTGATGGCTCACAATGCTGGCTTGTGTCCAGGGAGACCTTAGAATGTGGCGGGGGCTCAGGCGCCATGCAGGATTATCCTCCCCTGAGGATTGGACGCAGCTCCTAAGAGCCAGGTGCTTTCTGAGTTCAAGAAGTGTTCTGTTTTGTGGCTCAGGGATCAAGTGTTGGACCATATGACCTATGGAGGCAGATGCCTACAAGGCTAATCTAGGGTTCCATTGAGGTCCTAGGGGTATGCCAGGTTCCATGTTTTCACACAGGACCATTGACCTGGGTGTCTGCCTGGAGGTAGGTTTCTGGAATGAGTCCGGATGAACCTTTTTCCCAAGGCGACCAATGAATTTGGGGTGGGCTCAGGGGCATTGCAGCTGTCTTCCAATCTGAAGGGTTTGTGCAAATGTGACAGGCAGAGTTTCCTTCGGATGGACAGGCAGTTCCTATGCTCTGGTTCCAGAGGCCCCATCCTGGAGGGCCTGTCGGCCAGGGCATTGGGGACAAAAGTCTGTAAACACAAACTCGGGATAGGGTTAGGGTTGAGGTGATGGCTGTCCTGATCTGCGGAACGTGATGACAATGTGGTGGGGTCGGACTTGAGGGAAGCAGGGAGGCGGGAGCACAGGCTCTTCTCTCAGGGTTGTGTGTCTCGGTTGGCCACAGAATGTAGCAGTAGCCTCATGGGTGAATGGGAGTTACTGATTCTGAGAGGATTCTGTGGGGGTGCCAAGGGTTTGGTGTCTTTTGGGGAGATGGGAAGAGTGATGTTTTCCTTCTCAGGGGTCCTGCCATACTAGGGATTCCAGAGTCGGCTTCTGGGTCCAGACATTTACAGAACCCGAACGAGGGTGAATATTTCGGCCAGGGGCATGTCAGGACCGATATGCGGGCTCCTGGTCCAGCTAGCGAGGGGGCTGGTTTGAAAGCGGGCTCAAGATGAAGCTTCCAATGCCTGTGTGTGGCCAGGGCAGCCCTCCTGTGTGGGCGTGATCTGATGGGCCATGCAGAATGCTCCAACACTGAGGGTTAGACCCTATGCCCACAGCAAGCTTTTCCCATCGAGGCGAAGGAGGAGTTCTCTTTGATGCTTGTGGTTTCCCCATAGGCCGGGATTTTAGATATGGTCTGGGCACAGAACCCTGAATAACCAGACTGGGTAGAGATGACAGTCTCTGACCTTGGCACGTCCCACGTGCAGGATATGGGGCCCGCTTTCTGGGGGGCTGATGGGAGTTGGGGCTCAGGCTGTGTCCGACAGAGCATTAGTTCATAGGGCGGCCTAGGACATTGGGTTGCCATCGAGGTCCATGCAAGTTGATCCTCACGTGGGGATTCTGGGCACACCCCTAGGGCCCTTCTTCTTTCGAGAGGGCAGGCAGAAGACTGCATTGTGGCTCCCGAATGAACAATCTGGAGGGCTGGCGGGCCAGGATATTGAAGTCGGAATTCTGAACGCACAAGTGCTGGTTCTGTTCAGTGCCCAGTATATGGCATTTCCAATGTGCAGCGTCTGAGTCGAGATCTCCAGCACCTGAGTCAGGACACATGTCAGATCATCGCTCATGCTGGAGTTTGTGTCCATGTTGTGCGACGAGTGCAGGGGTGGCCTCATGAGGCCATGGAGGTGTTCCCAGACTGGGGCTTGGGAACTGATCCAAACAGCAATCTTTCCTTCTGGAGACAGGGGGAGTCCATTTGGATGGCAGCAGGGTCCACCATATGGAAAGACGTCGTAGCAGAAGTCACCGCATGGATGCCTGGAAAGCCTAGCTCCGCTTATCCTTCCAGCACAGGAATAAGGCCGTTTCGATCTGGTGGCTCCAGGAAAAGTGCCCAGGGTGCTGTGGTGACAGGGAAGTCATTCTGATGGGTCACAATGCTGGCTTTTGTCCAGGGAGACCTTAGAATGTGGCGGGCCTCAGGCGCCATGCTGAATTCTCCTCCCCTGAGGGTTGGACGCAGCTCCAAAGAGCCAGGTTGCCTTCTAGGGACAGGAGGTGTTCATTTTATGGCTGAGGATCAAGTGTTGGACCATATGTAGGTATTCCAAAGTTTTCCTCTGGTGGCAGAATCCTGACAACCTAAGCTAGGGTTCTGTTGAGGTCCTAGGGGTATGTCGGGTTCTATGTTCTGACTCAGGGCCGTTGACCTGGGTGTCTTTCTGGAGTTAGGTGTCTGGCATGGGTGCAGATGCGCATTTTTCCCAAGGTGGCCAGTGAATTTGGGGTGGGCTCAGGGGCATTGCAGGTGCCTCCCAATCTGGAGGGTTCATGCAAATGTGACGGGCAGCTTCCTTTGGGTGGGCAGGAAGAATCCTGCACTGTGGCTACAGAGACCCCATCCTGGAGGGCCAGTCGTCCAGGGCTTTTGGGACAAATGTCTGCAAACACAAACTCAGGATAGGGTTCTGGTCTAGGTGATGGAATGCCCTATCTGCAGACCATGAGGGCAGTGCTGCAGCGTGGAGAGGTTGGGATGAGAGAGGTGGGAGCAGAGGCTTTTCTATCTGCGCTGTGTGCTTCAGTTGGCCATGGAATGTAGCGGTAGACTCATGGGACCAAGAGGGTTTCTGCCACTGTGAGGATTCTGCCCGGCTCCCAAGGGTTTGATGTCTTTCAGGGGGAAGGGGACAGTGCTGTTTCTGTCTGACGAGTCCCGCCATAGCAGGGATTCGGAGTTGGCTTCTGGGTCCTGGCGCCTGGAGAACCCGACTGAGGGTGAGGATTTGGGCCTTGTGGCATGTCTGGCACGATATGTGGGCTAGTGTTCCAGCTAATGAGAGGACTGGTTTGATAGCAGGCTCAGGCTGGGGTTCACAATGTCTGCTTGTGGCCAGGGCAGCCCTCCTGGGTGGGCGAGTTCTCATGGACATGCAGCTGGCTCCCACTCTGAGGGTTAGACCCCCATCCTCACAGCAAGAATTTCCCATCGTGGGGAAGGAGGAGTGCTCTTTGATGCTTGAGGTTGCCCCATATGCCGGAAATTGAGTATGGTCTGGGCACAGACTCTTGAATACCCAGGTTGGGTAGAGATGAGTGTCTCTGGCCTTGGCACGTCCCACCTGCAGGATGTAGGGCCTGATACCTGGGGGCTGATGGAATGCCAGGGCTCAGGCTGTGTCAGAGCATTAGTGTAGTGGGCGGCCTAGGACATTGGGGTGCCTTCAAGGTTCCCCACGTGATCCTCACGTAGGGATACTTCCATACCCCTAGGGCCCTTTTTCTTTCTGAAGGGCAGACAGAAGACTGTGTTGTGGCTTCCGAATGAACAATCTGGAAGGCTGATGGGCCAAGAGGTTGAGGATGGAATTCTGAATGCACAAGTGCATGTTCCGTTCAGTGCCAAGTACATGGCATTTCCAATGTACAGTGTCTGACAAGAGATCTCCAGCAAATGAGTCAGGGCACGTGTCAGATGGTTGCTTGGCTGGAGTTTCTGTCCATTATGGCCAATGAGTGGAGGGGTGGCATTATGAGGCCATGAGGTCTTCCCAGGCTGGGGCTTGTGAGCTGCTCCGAATAGCAATTTTTCCTTCTGCAGGACAGGGGGAGTCCGTTTGGATGGCACCAGGGTTCCCTGTATGGAAAGACGTCATAGCAGAAGTCACCGCATGGATGTGTGGAAAGCCCAGCTCCGCTTACCTTTCCAGCCCAGGAACAAGGCTGTTTCAATCAGGTGGCTCTGGGGCAACATCCCCGGGGGGCTGAGGTCACAGGGACCCACATTCTGATGGGTCACAACACTGTCTTGTGTCTAGCAAGACCTTAGAATCTGGCATGGGCTTAGACACCATGCAGGATTCTCCTCACCTAATTATTGGACTCAGCTCCCAAGAGCCAGGTTTACTTCTGGGGATAGGAGGAGTTCTGTTTTGTGACTCAAGGATCAAGTGTTGTACCATAGGTAGGTATTGCAGAGTTTGCTACCTTTGGAGGCAGATGCCTGCAAGCCTAAACTAGGGATCCCTTGAGGTCCTACGGGTATATCAGGTTCCATCTTCTGACTCTGGGTCATTGATTGGGTGTCTGCCTGGAGGTAGGTGTCTGGCATGTATCTAAATGTGCCATTTTTCCAAGGCGGCCAACGAATTTGCTATAGGCTCAGGGACATTGCATGTGTCTCTGAATCTGGAGAGTTTGTGCAACTCTGACGGGCAGTGTTTTGTTTTTTGTTTTTTTTTTTTTTTCGGGTAGGCAGTCAGAGTCCTGATCTGTGGCTCCACAGGCCCCATCCTGGAGGCCTGTCAGCCAGGGCTTTTGGGATAAAGTCTGCAAACACAAACTCGGTATAGGGTCTGGACAAAATGATTGCAGGCCTGATCTGCGGACCATGAGGGCAGTGCTGCCAGATATGAAATTAGTTCGATGGGGAGGCAGGAGCGCAGGCTTTTCTGTCTGGTTTGTGTGTCTCGGATGGCCATGGAATGTAGCCGTAGCCTCATGATGCCCAGGAGATTCTGCCTCTGTGAGGATTATGCCTGGATCTCAAGGGTTGGGTGTATTTTGGGGGGAAGCGAAGAGCGCTGTTTTCCTTCTCAGGGATTCCACCATCACTGGGATTCCAGAGTAGGCTTCTGGTTCCGGCTACCTGGAGAACCTGACCAAGGGTGAGGATTTGGGCTTATGGTCATGTCAGGCCTGATATGTGGGCTCCTGGTCGAGCTAGTAAGTGGGCTCAGGCTGAGCGTCACAATGCCTGCTTGTGCCCATGGCAACCCTACTGGGTGGGCGTGGTCTCATCTGCCATGCAACTGCCTCCCACTCTGAGGGTTAGACCCCCAACCCCATAGCAAGCTTTTCCTATCGTGGGCATGAAGGAGTGTTCTTTTATACTTGAGGTTCCCCCATAGGCTGTGATTTGAGCTATGGTCTGGGCACAGATGCCTAAACACCCAGGTTGGTTAGAGATGACAGTCTCTGGCCATGGTAGGTCCCACCTGCAGTGTAGGGTCCTGGTTAGCCAGAGAAACTTACCAGTAAACCCCGGATATATGAACGGGCCAGGCCAGATAGCCGTATCCAATCAGGGGCGTGCATATATTAACTGTGGTGAGTTGAAATCTCATTGGCCACCTGTGTGTGGGCCGGGTTCAACCACCTCTATAAACATTAGTCTGTAAGGCTGGAGGGGGGAGAAATAAGAGGAGCTAGAATAGCGTTGGAGAAGTAGGAGGAGTTAGAATAGCCATTGGAAAAGTAGGAGAAGTTAGAATAGCCGTTAGAGAAATAGGAGGAGTTAGAATAGCTTTTGCAGAAGTAAGAGTAGAATAGCCATTGGAGAAGTAGGAGGAGTTAGAATATCCATTACAAAAGCAGAGGGAGTTAGTATAGCAGTTAGAATAGCTGTTAGAATAGCAGTTAGAAGAGCCCTTAGAGTAGCCCTTAGGGTAGCCTTTGGGAGCCATTAGGGTAGTCATAGGAGTGATAGCGTCGGGTTTGTTGGGAATGTCAGAGCTTTAGGGTCATCGGGAACATTGGAGTGGCATTGCTGGGAGTAGAACCGCCTGGAGTAGCAGCGTCGCTATGAGTGGCCAAGCCTCCTGCAACCCGCCTCACAGCAACTATGCCACAACCAGCCTCGCTGCCCCGAGCCATTGCCTTGATGGAGCAGCCTCTCCCGAGCGACCTAGCCAGAGTGCTGTCATTCCGGGGAGCGTCCTCTTCAGCATGCAGCCTCGTTGGCGAGCAGCCTGGTCCAGAGCGGCATCTTCATCATTGGGAGAAGCCTTCATCCAGTGTGTGGCCTCGTCCAGAGCGGCTCCAACTGGGGAACAGCCGTGTCGGAGTGGCATCATGGGGAGCAGAGTCTGGGTCATGAGTGTTGTCATCCTCATCGTCAAACTTCTTGGTCATCAGAAGCACCATCCTCGTCGTGGTCGCCTCTTCATAAGAGATGGCCCCGAACGGTCGGTTTGATTTTTAATGCTTGGCATGAAGTAAAGCTTTGCTTGATTTTTGCTTTGTGTCAGTCTCATTCCTTTGATCATGGACCATAATATGCAGAATATGGGACCCGCTACCTGGGGGGCTGATGGGAGGTTGGGGCTCAGGATGTGTCAGACAGAGCATTAGTGCACAGGGTGGCCTAACAAATTGGAGTTCTGTCGAGGTCCTTGCAGGTTGATCCTCACGTGGAGATTCTGTGCAGACCCCTAGGGCCCTTCTTCTTTCTAGAGGGCAGGCGGAAGACTGCGGTTTGGCTCCAGAATTAACAATCTGGAGTTCTTGCGGGGCCAGGAGGGTGAGGACGGAATTCTGAACGCACAAATGCTGGTTCAGTTCAGTGCCGAGCTCATTGCATTTCCAAAGTGCAGTGTCTGATTCGGGATCTCCAGCACCTGAGTCAGGGCACATGTCAGATGGTCGCTCACGCTGGAGTTTGTGTCCATGATGGCTGATGAATGGAGGGGTGGCCTCATGAGGCCATGGAGGTTTTCCCAGGCTGGGGCTTGTGAGCTGCTCCGAACAGCAGACTTTCCTTCTGAGGGAGAGGGGGAATCAATTTTGATGGCACCAGGGTCCCCCATATGGAAAGACGTCATAGCAGAAGTCACCGCATGGATGACTGGAACGCCCAGCTCAGCTTCCACTTTCAGCCCAGGAACAAGGCCGTTTTGATCTGGTGGTTCTGGGTAAAGTGCCCAGGGGGCTGTGGTGATGGAGACCCTCATTCTTTTTTTTTAAGATTTTATTTATTTATTTGAAGGACAGAGAGCACAAGCATGCAGAGAGGCAGACAGAGCGAGAGGAGGAAGCAGGCTCCCTGAGGAGAAGAGAGCCCGATGTGGGACTCGATCTGAGGAACCTCGGATCATGACCTGAGCCGAAGGCAGAGGCTTTAACCCACTGAGCCACCCAGGCACCCCCGGAGACCCTCATTCTGATGCATCACAATGCTGGCTTTTGTCCAGGGAGACCTTAGAATGTAGCGGCGACTCAGGCACCCTGCAGGATTCTCCTCCCCTGAGGGTTGGAAGCAGGTCCCAAGAGCCAGGTTGACTTCTGGGGAAAGGAAGTGTTGTTCTGTGCCTCAGGGATCAAGTGTTGGACCATATGTAGATATTCCAGAGATTGTCTCTGGAGGCAGATTCCTGCAAACCTAAGCTATGATTCCGCTGAGGTAGGGGTATGTCAGGTTCCTTCTTCTGACTCAGGGCCATTGACCTGGGTGTCTGCCTGGAGGTAGGTGTCTGACATGTGTCCGAATGAGCCTTTCTTCCAGGTGGCCAACAAATTTGGGGTAGACTCAGGGGCATTGCAGGTATCTCCCACTCTTCAGGGTTTATGCCAATGTGATGGGCAGAGTTTCCTTCATGTGGGCAGGCAGAGTGCTGTGGTGGGGCTCCAGAGACCCCATCAGCAGGACATGTTGGCCAGGGCTTTGGGAACCAAAGTCTGCAAACACAAACTCAGGATAGGATTCTGGACAAAGTGATGGCTGGCCCGATCTGCGGACTGTAAGGGAAGTGCCTCTGGATCTGAAATGAGGGCAATGGATAGGCGGGAGCCCAGGCTTTTCTGTCTGGGTAGCGTGTCTGTGTTGTCCATGGTATGTAGTGGTAACTTCATGGGGCCACGGGAGATTCTTCCTCTGTGAGGATTCTGCCTGTTTCCCAAGGGTTTGGTGTCTATCGGGGGGAAGGGAAGAGTGCTGTTGCCATTTCAGGGGTCCTGCGATAGCAGGGATTCCAGGGTCGGCTTCTGGGTCAGGGCACATGGAGAACCCAACCGATGATGAGGATTTGGGCCCAGGGGCATGTCAAGCCCGTTATGTGGGCTCCTGGTCCAGCTAGGGAGGGTGCTGGTTTGAAAGCGGGCTCAGGATGAGGGAAACAATGCCTGTTTGTCGCCAGGGCAGCCCTCCTGGGTGGGCTTGGTCTCATGGGCCATGTTGCTGGCTCCCATTCTGAGGGTTAGACCCCCATCCCCAGAGCAAGCTTTTCCCATCATGGGGATGGAAGAGTGCTCTTTGATGCTTGAGGATCCCCCACAGGCTGGGATTGGAGCTATTGTCTGGGCATATACGTCTGAATACCCAGGTTGCTTAGAGATGACAGTCAGTGGCCATGGCAGGACCCATCTACGGGATATGGGGGCCGCTACCTGGGGGGCTGATGGCAAGTCGGGGCTCAGGTTGTGTCAGACAGAGCATTAGTGCACTAGGCGGCCTAGGAAATTGGGGTCAAGGTCAAGGATCCTGCTGTTTGATCCTCACGTGTGGATTCTGGGCAGACCCCTTGGGCCCTTCTCCTTTCTGGAAGGAAGGAAGAAGCCTGCGTTGGGGCTCCCAAATGAACAATCTGGATAGCTTGTGGGCCAGGAGGGTGAGGACAGAATTCTGAATGCACAAGCGCCGGTTCAATTCAGTACCGAGCACATGGCATTTCCAATGTACAGACTCTGACTCGAGATCTCCAGCACCTGAGTCAGGGCTCGTGTCCGATAGTTGCTCACGCCAGAGTTTGTGTCCATGATGGCCGACAAATGGAGGGGTGGCCTCATGAGGCCATGGAGGTCTTCCCAGCCTGGGGCTTGTGAGCTGCTCCAAAGAGCAAGCTTTCCTTCTGCGGGACAGGGGGACTCCGTTTGGATGGCACCAGGGTCCCCAGTATGGATAGACATTGTAGCAGAAGTCACTGCATGGATGCCTGGAAAGCCTAGTTCCAGTTACCCTTCCATCCCAGGAACAAGGCCATTTGGATCTGGTGGTTATGGGGCAAAGTGCCCATGGGGCTGAGGTGACAGGGAGCCTAATTATGATGGGTCACAATGCTGGCTTGTGTCCAGGGAGACCTTAAAATGTGGCAGGGGCTCAGGCGCCATGCAGGATTCTCCTCCCCTGAGTGTTGGACGCAGCTCCCAAGAGCCAGGTTGCCTTCTGGGGACTGGAGGTGTTCAGTTTTGTGGCTCAGGGATCAAGTGTTGGAACATATATAGGTATTCCAGAGTTTCCTCTGGAGAAAGAAGCTGGCAAACCTAAGCTAGGGTTCCGTTGAGGTCCTAGGGGTATGTCAGGTCCCATCTTCTGCCTCGGGCCATTGACCAGGGTGTCTGCCTGTACATAGGTGTCTGGCCTGTGTCCAAATATGCATTTTATCCAAGGCAGCCAACGAATTTGGGTTTGGCTCAGTGGCATTGCAGGTGTCTCCCAATCTTGAGTGTTTGTGCAAATGGGAAGGGCAGAGTTTCCTTCATGTGGGCAGGCAGTGTGCTGTGCTGAGTCTCCAGAGACCCCATCCGGCAGGGCCTGTCGGCCAGTGCTTTGGGGAAAAAGTCTTCAAACACAAACTTGATACGAGGTTAGGGGTGAGGTGATGGCAGGCCCGATCTGTGGAACGTGAGGGTACTTCCATGGGAGCTGAAATGAAGGCGATGGGTAGGAAGGATTGCAGGCCTTTCTGTCTGGGTTGGGTGTCTGGGTTGGCCACGGAATTTAGCGGTAGCCTCATGGCACCATGGGAGATTCTGCCTCAGTGAAGATTCAGCCCGGATCCCAAGTGTTTGGTGTCTTCCAAACAGGAAGAGTGCTGTTTTCTGTGTCAGGGGTCCCGCCATAATAGGATTCCAGAGTTTGCCTATTTGTCCAGCCTCCTGGAGAACCCAACCAAGGGTGAGGATTGGGTCTAGGGGCATGTCAGACCCGATATGTGGACTCCTGGTCCAGTTAGCAAGGGGGCTGCTTTGAAAGTGGGCTCAGGCTGTGAGAAAAAATAACTGCTTGTGGCCAGGATATCCCTCCTGGATGGGCATGATCTCATGCGCCTTGCCACTGGTGCCCACTCTGAGTGTTAGACCCCCAACCCCACAACAAGCTTTTCCCCTCATGGTGAAGGAGGAGTGCTCTTTCATGCTTGATGTTCCCCTCTAGGCCACAATTTGAGCTATGGTCTGGGCACAGACGCCTGAATATTCAGGTTGGTAGAAATGACAATCTCTGACCATGGCAGGTCTCACCTGCAGGATATGGGGCCATCTACATGGCGGGCTGATGGGAGGTCAGGTCTCATGCTGTGTCAGACAGAGCATTAGTGTACAAGGTGGCCTAGGATATTGGGGTGCCGTCGAGGTCCGTGCAGGATGATCATCACGTGGGGATTCTGGGTAGACCCCCAGGGCCCTTCTTCTTTCTGGAGGGCAGGCAGAAGCCTGCGTTGGTGTTCCGAATGAACAATCTAGAGGGCTTGCGGCCCTGGAGGATGAGAACGGAATTATGAAGGCAGAAGCGCCTGTTCAGTTCAGTGCGAGCACATGGCATTTCCAATGTGCAGCATTTGACTCGAGATCTCCAACATCTGAGTCAGGGCACGTGTCAGATGGTCGCTCTCATTGGAGTTTGTGTCCATGATGGCCGACGAATGGAGGGGTGGCCGTCTGAGGCCATTGAGGTCTTCCCAGGCTGGGGCTTGTGAGCTGCTCTGAACAGCAAACTTTCCTTCTGCGGGAGAGGGTAGTCCGTTAAGATAGCACCAGGGTCTGCCATATGGAAAGACATCATAGCAGAAATCACCACATAGTTGCCTGTAAAGCCCAGCTCCACTTACACTACCCTCCCAGGAACAAGGCCGTTTTGATCTGGTGGCTCTTTGGCAAAGTTCCCCAGGGGCTGAGGTGACAGGGATCCTCATTCTGATGGGTCACAATGCTGGCTTGTGTCCAGGGAGACATTAGAATGTGGTGGGGGCACAAGCGCCATGCAGGATTCTCCTCCCCTGAGGGTTAGACGCAGCTCCCAAGAGCCAGGTTGCCTTCTCGTACTGGAGGTGTTGTTTTGTGGCTCAGGGATCAAGTGTTGGACGATATGTAGGTATATCAGAGATTGCCTCTGGAGGCAGATGCCTGCAAACCTAAGCCTGGTTTCCGTTGTAGTCCTAATGGCATGTCAGGTTCCACCTTCTGACTCCGGGCCATTGGCCTGGATGTCTTCCTGGTGGTAGGTTTCTGGCATGTGTCAGAATGCCCTTTTTTTCAAGAGAGGCCTACGAAATTTGGGGGGCTCAGGGATATTTCAGTTGTCTCCCAGTCTGAAGGTTTTGTGCAACTGTGATGAGCACAGTTTCCTTCAGGATGGCAGGCAGGGTACTTCACTATGGCTACAGAGGCCCCATCCTGGAGGGCCTGTCAGCCAGGCCTTTGGGGACAAAAGTCTGCAAACACAAACTAAGCTTAGGGTGAAGGTTGAGGTGATAGCAGGCCCGATCTGCAGACCGTAAGGGCAGTGCCCCGGGATCTGAAATTAGTTCGATGGGGAGGCAAGAGTGCAGGTTTTTCTGTCTGGGTTGTGTGTAATGAGGCCACTGTAATGAGGGATGGCTTCATGGGGTCATGTGATATTCTGCCTCTGTGGGGATTCTGCATGACTCCCAAGGGTTTGGTGTCTTTTGGGTGGAAGGGAAGAGTCCTGTTTTCGTCTTAGGGGTCGGGCCATATCTGGGATCCCAAAGTCGGCATCTGGGTTCATGCTTCTGGAGAACAAGCCCGAGGGTGAGGATTTGTGCTTAGGCGCATGGCAGACCCACTATGTGGGCTCGTGGTCCAGTTAGATAGGGGGCTTGTTTGAAACCGGGCACAGGCTGTGGGTCAAAATGCCTGTTTGTGTCTAGGGCCCTCCAATATGTGGGCGTGGTATCATGGGACATGCAGATGGCTCCCACACTGAGGGTTTGATCCCATCCCCATAGCAAGCTTTTCCTGCCATGGGGAACGAGGATTGTTCCTTGGTGCTTGAGATTCCCCCATCAGCCGGGATTTGAGTCATGGTCTGCACAGATGCCTGAATACCCAGGTTGGGTACAGATGACAGTCTCTGGCCTTGGCACGTCCTAACTTCAGGAAATGGGGCCTGCTACCTGGGGGACTGATGGGATGTCAGGGCTCAGGCTGTGTCAGAAAGAGCATTAGTGAACAGGGTGGACTAGGATATTGGGGTCCCTTTGAAGGCCTTGCGCGTGGATCCTCTCGTGGGGATTCTGGACAGACCCATCGGGCCCTTATTCTGGAGGACATGCAGAAGGCTGCATTGTCTCTCCAGAATTCCCATTCTGGAAAGCCTGCTGGCCATGAAGTTGAGGACGGAAATATGAACGCACTAACACTGGTTCAGTACAGTGACGAGCGCATGGTAATTCCAATGTTCAGCCACTGACTCGAGATCTCTAGGACCCAAGTCAGGATTAGTGTCAGATGGTCTCTCACACTGGAGCTTGTGTCCATGATGGCAGATGAATGGAGGAGAGGCCTCAAGATTCCAGGGAGGGTTTCCCAGACTAGTACTTGTGAACTGCTCCGAACAGCAAGATTGTCCGTTTTGATGGATTCAGTGTCCCCCATTTGGAAAGACTTTGTAGGAGAACTCACCGCACGGATGCCTGGAAATCCCAGCTCAGCTTAACCGTGCAGCCCACGAACAGGGCAGTTTCAATCTGGTGGCTCTGGGGTGAATTGCCCAGGGGCCTGTGTTGACAGGGAGCCTCAAGCCAATAGATCACAATGCTCTCTTGTGTCCCATGAGACATAAATATTGGGAGAGGCTCCAGGGCCTTGCAGAATTCTCCAACCCTGAGGGTTTTATGCAGCTCCTTAGAGCCAGGTTGCCTTCTGGGGACAGGAGGTGTGCTGTATTTTGCATAAGGGACCTAGCGTTGGAACATAGGTAAGTAATCCAAACATTCCTCTGGGGACAGATGCCTGCAAACCTAAGCTAGGATTCCATTGAGATCCTAGGGGCATGTCTGTTTCCATCTTCTGACTTAGTGCCATTGACCTGGGTGTCTGCCTGGAAGTATGTGTCTGGCATGTGTCAGACTGTGCATATCTGACTAGAGCAGCCAACAAAATTGGGTGGGCTCAGGTTCCTTGCAGGTGTCTCCCAATATGAATGGTTTGGCAACTCTGACGAGCAGAATATCCTTTGGAAGGGCAGAAGAGTCCTGTGCTGTGGCTCAAGAGGCCCCATTCTGGAGGCAGTGTGGGCCAGAGCTTTGGGGAGAAAGTCTGAAAACACAAACTCGGTTTAGGGTGAGTTGCGAGGTGAAGGCAGGCCCGATCTGCAGACCGTGAGGGCAGTGCCTTGAGATCTGAAGTTAGTTCGATGGGGAGGCAGTAGCGCAGTCTCTACTGTCTGGGTTGTGTTTCTCGGTTGGCCACGGAATGGAGTGGTGGTTTCATGGTCCATGGGAGATTCTGCCTCTGTGCGGATTTTGCATGGATCATAAGGTTTCGGTGTCTTTCTGGATGAAGGGAAGAGAGCAGTTTACCGTCTCAGGATCCCACCATAGCAGAGATTCCAGAGTTGGCTTCTGGGTCCGGGCTCCTGGAGAACCCGACCGAGGGTGAGTATTTGGGCGTTGGGGCATGGCAGGCCAGAAATGTGGCCTCCTGGTACAGCTAGCAAGGGGACTTGTTTGAAAGCAGGCTCAGGCTGATGGTCACAATGTCTGTTTGCCCAGGGCGGACAGGGTTAGCATGGTCTCATGGGCTATGCAGCTGGCTCCCACTCTAAGGGTGTGACCCCCATCTCCACAGCAAGCTTTTCCAGCCGTGGGGAAGGAGGAGTGCTCCTTTGTGCTTGAGGCACCTCCATAGGCCAGGATTAGGGTTATGGTCTCGGCACAGATGCCTGAACACCCAGGTTGGGTAGACATGACAGCCTATGGCCATGGACGGTCCCACCTGCAGGAGATGGCAGCCGCTACCTTGGGGGCTGACTGGAGGTGGGGGCTCAGGCTGTGTCAGACAGAGCATTAGTGCATAGCCGGCCTGGATATTGGGGTGCCGTCTAGGGCCATGTAAGTTGATCTTCACATGGGGATTCCGGGCAGACCCATAGGACACTTCTTCTTTTTGGAAGACAGACAGAAGGCTGTGTTGTGGCTCTAGGATTCCCAATCTGGAGGGCTTGTTGGCCAGGAGGGTGAGGACGGAAATCTGCACGCACAAACGCTGTTTCTGTTCAGTGTCAAGCACATGGTAGTTCCAATGTGCAGCGTCTGACACGAGATCTCCAGCACCTGAGTTAGGGCAAGTATCGGATTGTCTCTCATGCTGGAGTTTGTGTGCATGATGCTAGATGAATGGAAGTTGGCCTCATGAGGCCATGGAGGTTTTCCCAGGCTGGAGCTTATGAGCTGCTCTGAACAGCAAGCTTTTCTTCTGCGGGACAGGGGGAGTCTGTTTTGATGGCTCCATGGTCCCCCATATGGAGAGACATTGTAGCAGAGCTCACTGCATAGATGTCTGGAAAGCCCAGCTCAGCTTATCCTCTCAGCCCAGGACAAGGCAGTTTTGATATGATAGCTTTTGGGCAAGTGCCCAGTGTGATGAGTTGACAGGGAGCCTCATGCTTATGAGTCACCATGCCTGCTTATATCAAGGGAGACCTTAGAATATGGCGGGAGCTCAGGCGCCATGTAGGATTCTCCTCCCCTGAGGGTTGGACGCAGCACCCAAGAGCCAGGTTGCCTTCTGGGACATTAGGTGTTCTGTTTTTGGGATCAGGTACCTAGCTTCGGAACATATGTAAGTACTAATGTAGGGGCCTGGTTAGCCAGAAGAAATTACTTGTAAACCCTGGATATTGGGGCAGACCTTGCCATATTGTCTTATCCAATCAGTGGGGCGTGCATATATTAAATGTGGTGAGTTGAAATCTCATTGGCCTCCTGCGTGTGGGCCGGGCTCCACCACCTCTATAACGGTTAGTCTGTGAAGCTGGTGGGAGTTGGGGGTATATGTAGGAGGAGTTAGAATAGCTGTTAGAGAATTAGGAGGAGTTAGAATAGCTGTTAGAGAAGTAGAAGGAGTTAGAATAGCCATTAGACTAGTAGAAGGAGTTAGAGTAGCCGTTAGAGTAGCCATTGGTAGCTGTTAGTGTAGTCGTAGGAGTGATACCATTGGGGTTGTCGAGAGTGTCAGAGCTTCAGGATCATTGGGAGCATTGGGAGCGGCATTGCTGGGAGCGGCACCACCACGAGTGGCCTCGCCTCCCCAAACAGCAGCACCACCCATGATTGGCCTCGCCGTGGCCTCGCCGAGACCTGCTTAGCTGCCCAGAGCTGCAGCCTCACCAGAGCAGCATCATTCTGGGGCGCAGCCTCATCTGCGTGCGGCCTCATCAGAGAGCAGCCTGGTCCAGAAGGGCCTCTTCATCATCGGTTGCGACCTTCGTCAAGCGTGTGATCTCGTCCAGAGCAGCCTCATCTGGGGAGTGGCCTTGTCAGACTAGTGTCATGGGGAGCAGAGTCTGTGTCGTCAGGGTTGTCATCCTCGTCATCCTCACCTCTTTGTCATCGGGAGCGGCGTCCTCATCGTCGTCGCCTCTATGTAAGAAATGGACCCCACCAGTCGGTTTGATTTTCGATGCTTGGCATGAAATAAAACTTTGCTTGATTTTCGCTTTGTGTCAGTCTTGTTACTTTGATCACGGACCCTAACACTGGGGGCTTGTCCGGGATCAAACAATGAGACCTGAGCCACCATCTGAATTTATGAGAAAAGCCTACGAAGGTGTTGGGATCTTGTTCGTCTGTCTGGTTGGAGCTCCAGAGTATGGCCCACTGGGGAGAAGCTGGATGCAGCTATGCTCCCCAGGGCTAGAGTGAATGCGGGGATGCCCTATTCCTCTGTTGGTAGATCAACTTGGGGTTTGAGTCCCCCTAGGCGGTCGGGGGGGTTCGAGTCCCCCTAGATGGTCAGGGGATTCGAGTCCCCCTAGATGGTCACCAGGGAGTTCAAGTCCCCCTATGCAGTCACCAGGGGGTTTGAGTCCCCATAGGCAGTCAGGGGGTTTGTGTCCCATAAGGAAGTCATCAGTGGTTCGAGTCCTAAGTGGTCAGGGAGTTTGGGTACTCCTAGAAAATCCCCACAGGCGGCAGAACCTCTGGGCCTGCAGTTTTATTTGTCTTGTCTTTTTGTTGTCTGCTGTGTTTGTTGGGTTTGGGGGAATGGGACAGGCAGAGAGTAAGGGAAATCTGACTTTCATCTCTCTGTTCCTCATAATAGATGTGGGGCTTCTTCCTCACTCATTTCCTGTGTTAAGGGCTATAACTCTAGCAAACTGGATTTAGTCTAACTTGGGAGAGAGACTATAAGGAATATTCCCAATCAGCTGCAAAACTCCCTCTGTTTCATGGAATTCCTTGCCTTCTCTGGCCCGACGTGGAATGCCTAGTCACTCCCCCTTGCTGGTGGGAAAGCATGGCATCTGAAGTGGAATGGACCCAGATGGAACATGAAATCTGTTAGCAAAGAGATGACTGAATTGATGGTTAATTGTCTGTCTCAGGGTTTTAATGGGTAATTGTTAATGTAGCTTTCAGAGTCTTTGGCAACCCAAAGCTTTGAAATTTTGCTTGGATGACAAACGGGATGAAGTGCTAGGGCGCTGGTTGCTGGAACTAGGTTTGTGCTTTTGAAATCTGTTGGTAAATATGTTTTGTGCTTAACTGCTATTGCAATGGGTCACAATTGGTTAAGATTTAGTCTTCACAAGAGATTGAGATGTTTCTAAGAAAATGTAAATGGTTTTCTTTGCCCACCCAGTATTGTAAATGAGACCTCTTTGACTCATAGGGATTTTCCCTGATATGCTAAGTTACTCAGGAAGTACTGCTAAATCAATGATAAACCTTTGGTTACATTTGGATAAATGCTGTAACTACTTGAGAGGTTCAATATATTTTAAGTTTTAATGTTTTTTTTTTAAATATTTTATTTATTTATTTGACAGAGAGAGAGAGAGAGATCACAAGTAGTCAGAGAGGCAGGCAGAGAGAGAGGAGGAGCAGGCTCCCTGCCGAGCAGAGAGCCCCATGTGGGGCTTGATCCCAGGACCCTGAGATCATGACCTGAGCCGAAGGCAGAGGCTTTAACCCACTGAGCCACCCAGGCGCCCCTAAGTTTTAATGTTTTGATAGGGGTCATCAATTGATATTTAACCATATCTATTCTGAGATTTTGTCATTTGTAATTGTTTTAATTCTCTTGTAAGATGAATTCCGCCTTAACAGAAATTCATATAGGAGATATTCAGAACAAATACAGCTCCTTGATATGTTGAAATAATGGAACTGAATTTCCAGAAGTAAAAGTTACACTAGTTCTAAACCAGAATTAGTACGGTGACTCAAGGTAAGAATGAGTCTTCAGGAGCTTCCTAGAATGGCTCCTTGAAGCCTATAAAATGTATAGCCCAATCGAACCTGAGGCACCTTAAAATCAGAGGGCAGTGAATCTTGCTTTTGCCAGTCAGTCAGCCCTGGATATAAGGAGGAAACTTCAGGAAATTGAAGGATTTGAAGGGAAGAATCTGACTGAGCTATTGGGAATAGCAGAAAAAAATTATTTAAGAACAGGAATGCACAAGAGGATGAAAAACAGACAAAAAGGTGGTTAAGGTTTTGGCATTACATGAGATAGGTAGAGGATAGTAAATGGAAGGAAAAGCCTAAGCACAGAGAAGGCAGGTGAGAAGACTTAGATTCAGAGCAGTGTGCTTATTGTAAGGAAAAAGGACACTGGGCCAGTGAGTGCCCCAAAAGGAATACGGCAATGCTGGCCACCAGAGTAACAATTGAAGAGGAGGGGAAATTAATTGATTTTTTTGGTGGACACGGGAGCCCTGTTTTCATCATTACTTAAAACTATGGGAAAACTATCTGGAGAGGAAGTTTGGGTAAAAGGAGCAATGGCACATCAAGACATAAATGGACAATAGAAAGGACTTTATATTTGGCCTTGGGAGTAGTTAAACATCGAATTTTGGTCCTCCCTAATGCCTCATATAACTTGATGGGAAGTGATCTCCCCCACAAGTTATGAGCTGGCATTCAGTTATCAGAAGGCGACATGACTGTAACCTTGAGACAACACACTGTACAGGTGCTTATGGTAGCATTAGAAGAATACCTCCTTTACGAGCGAGTCTCACAACCAGAGGATACAATGGCGGGGAGCCTTCCCCAAATCCTACAGGTTTAGATTCCTGAGGTCGGGCAGAAGGGAAGCGGCCTGGCTTGGCCAGGGGACAACCTCCAGTGGTGGTACAATTAAAGGCATTGGCTTCAGGGATGCCTGGGTGGCTCAGTGGGTTAAGCCGCTGCCTTCAGCTCGGGTCATGATCCCAGGGTCCTGGGGTCGAGTCCCACATGGCCTCCTTGCTCGGCAGGGGGCCTGCTTCTCTCTCCACCTCTGCCTGCCTCTCTGCCTGCCTATGTGCTCTCGCTCTCTCTCCTTCTCTCTGAAAAATAAATAAAATAAAATATTTTAAAAAAGGTGTTGGCTTTGGCTGTTCACATTCGGCAGCACGCCCTTCCCCAGAAAGCAAAGGAAGGGATCAGAAAGCATATTAACCACCTCTGAGGAGACGCGTTCCTAGTTCCTTGCAATTCTCCATGGAACACACCTTTGTTGCTCATCAAAAAGGCTGAGACTGGGGAGTATTGACCCGTTCAGGACTTGTGGGAAGTTAATAAACAGGTTGAAGATATCCACCTGACGGTGCCTAACCCCTATACCTTACTCTCCCTCCTGGGCTTCAAAAGAACTGTGTATACAATCTTAGATCTCAAGGATGCATTTTTCTGCATATCTTTACCAAGGGAATCTCAACCTCTTTTTGCTTTTGAGTGGTCTGACCCCCAGTACAAGACTTCCCAAAGGATTTAATAATTCACCCACCATTACTTTTTGACGAGGCCCTACATGAGGATTTGAGATAGTACAGAACTTCCAAGCCAGTAGTCATTCTGCTACAGTATGTTACTGACTTGCTAGTGTCTGCTGAGGACTATGAGTCATGTTTGCGGGGAACGAGAGTTCTCTTACAGACCCTGCAGGAAAAAGGAAGGGTATCGGATGTCTGCAAAGAAAGCACAGCTCTGTCAGAGCCATGCTACATATCTAAGCATTGATGTCCTGGACGGAGTACATTCACTGAGTCCAGGAACCAGGTGATCATCTGATACCCCTGCCCCACCATGTCCCGACACATTTGGGAGTTTCTTGGATGGTGGGCTTCTGTAGGCTGTGGATACTGCGGTTTGCTGGAGATTGCCCAACCTCCCTATGAACTGGCAAAAGGGGGGGCTCACTATGATAGAGTGGACAGCTGAGGCAGAAGGAGCATTTCGGGAATTACAAACATCTGTACTGAGTGCATTGGCCATCCCAGATGTTACCAAGCCCTTCCACTTGTATGTGGATAAAAAAATGCAAGGTGGTCAAAGGAGTTTTGATGCAGAATCTGGGGCCTTGGCAAAGGCCAGTATCCTATCTTAGCAAGAAACTAGATCCAGTAGTGGCTTGATTCCCCTCTTGCCTCTGAATAATTGCTGCCATGGCCCTCCTGGTTAAGGATGCAAGTAAATTGAATTTGGGTCAAAATATCATCTTGACTACCACTCATGCTATTGAGGGCCTTCTCCAGACTCCACCAGAATGATGGATGACAACCTCCTGAATGAGGGGGTATCAGGCCCTCCTCCTCAACGAAACAAGTGTGTCCTTCCGGCCCCTGGAAGTGCGAATTAGAGCCACGCTGCTGCAAGAGGAGCTGGCTGACCACCAACACGACTGTGGGGAGATCCTACCACAAGTTGCAGGAATAAGGCCAGATCTCAGAGACTTTCCCCTCTCAGATGATGATATAACTCTGTTCACAGAAGGGAGATACTACATGGTCAATGGAAAGAGGTATGCAGAGGCTCTGGTGGTTTCTCCTGAGCAGAAACTCTGGACAGCAGCCCTGTCACATGAAACTTCTTCACAAAAAGCAGAACTGATTGCACCCACTAAGGCACTGCAGATGACCAAAGGTAAAACCGCCAACATCTATACGGTCAGCAGGTATGCCTTTGTTACTTTCCATATTCATGGGGCTATTTATAAAGAAAAGGGTCTAATAACAGCAGAAGGAAAATGAATTAAAATCAGAGGAGAAATATAGGCTCTCCTCCAGGATATTTGTGACCCAAAAGAGGTGGCCGTTATGCATTACCCAGAACACCAAAAGGGGACTGATCTGATTTCAAAAGGAAACCAATTAGCAGATCAAGCTGCAGAACAAGCAACCCGAGAAACAGTGCAAGAACTGGTTACACTCCCGGCCCCAGCCCTATCAGAAAAACCAGACAATTCAGAAGAAGATTTAAAGTATTTACAGAAATGGTTTAAATTGGACTATGAAGCAGGCTGGGCTAAGACTGAAGCAGGAAAAATAATTCTTCCTCGAAGACTAGGCAAAAAGTTAGTAGACCAGATACATCAGGGTTCTCATTTGGGGATACACATACTCAAGGAGCTTATAGGCCACCAGTTCCAGATTTCTAAATTAGGGCGTATGGTACAGGATGTAGTTGATAGATGTGCTCAATGCCAGGCAGTTCATGTGGGAAGAACTGAAATGGGAAGAGGAAAAGAGAAAGAGTTAAGGAATCAGGAATTTGTTGGGAAATAGATTTTACAGAAATGAAACCTGGAAAATACGGGCACAAGTACATGTTAGTTTTTGTAGATACCTTTTCGGGTTGGGTAGAGGCTTTTCCCACCAAATATGAGACGGCAGGAGTGGTAGCTAAAAAGCTACTAGAAGAAGTAATTCCTAGGTTTGGGCTGCCTCTCGCCATCGGGCCAGAAAATGTCCCTGCATTTGTGAGTTCAGTCTCAAAGGCATTGGCCAAGGCCATGGGCACTAATTGGAAAGTACATTGTGCCTACTGGTCCCATAATTCCAGGCTAGTAGAGACAATGACCTAGACACTTAAAGAGACCTTGACAAAACTAATTCTGGAGACTGGTGGTAGATGGATGGATCTCCTTCCTTTCTCCCTCCTCAGGTCATGATGTACACCCTATTTAAGCAAGGTTCCCCTATTTGAAATAATGTTTGGGAGACCCCCTTCCTGTCCTCAACTACAAGAGGTTGTCCTAGCAGAAATATCTGATCAGTCTGTACTCCAGTCACTGCAGATATAACAGTCTGTCTTAAAAAAAAAAAAAAAACCCACTCAGGGATCCGGACTGCCCACACTGGGATGAGACGGAGGTGGAACCACATCCTTACCAACCCTGGACTTGGTTTGGATACATCGCTGTAAAGGGGGAAATTGGAGACTCACTGGAAGGGACCATTTACTGTAAAAGTAGAGGGCATTAGGGCCTTGATTCATGCGGGTCACGTCAAATGAGCCAAGGATGAGGAAGCCCCCCGGAGATGGACTTGCAGTTGACAGACCCCGCTGATCATGGACTAAAGCTTAAACTAAAAAAACTGTGAGTTTATTGTTGCTCCTATTCTTACCTGTTCAAGTAAAGTATAGTTGGGAAATTAGATGAATGGAATTAGGAAAAAAAATGGAAAAGGTTATAAAAAGCATTGAATGGTTAACTCTTGAGCTGACTGTTCACTACTGTTAGGTTTTGGCCCCTGTATTATAAACTCCCTAATGTCATTTATACCAAAGAACATTGGAGTGATACAAAGGTTAGTCTTACATGCTCAATATAACCCCCTTACAACAGGAGAACATAGAACTGGCTGAAAAGACAAGGATTTGACTAATTTCCGAAGAAAAGTGGAGAATGTGAGGGCCTGGTTAGCCAGAGGAACTTACTTGTAAACCCCAGATATAGGGGCGGAACAGGCCATATAGCCATATCCAATCAGGGGGGTGTGCATATATTGACTGTGGTAAGTTGAAATCTCATTGGCCACCTGTGTGTGGCCCGGGCTCCACCGCCTCTATAAGATTAGTCTGTGTGGCTGGGCAGGGGAGAAGTAGGAGGAGTTAGAATAGTCATTAGAGAAGTAGGAGGAGTTAGAATGGCCATTAGAGTAGTAGGAGGAGTTAGAATAGCCATTAAAGTAGCCATTGGGAGCCGTTAGTGTAGTCGGAGGATTGATAGCGACGGCGTTGTCAGGAGCATCTGAACTTCAGGATCATCGGGAGCATGAGGAGCAGCATTGCTGGGAGCTGCCACGCCCCAAGCAGCAGCGCCACCATGAGCGCCGGGAGGTAGTTTTCTGGCACGTATCAGACTGCCATGTCTGGAGGTAGGTTTCTGGAATGTATCAGACTGAGCTTCTATGTACAGAGTGTCCCTAGAAATTGGGTGGGCTTAGGGGTCTTGCAGGTGTCTACCAATCTGGAGGGTTTGTGCAAATGTGATAAGCAGAGTGTCCTTCGGGAGGGCAGGCAGAGTCCTGTGCTGTGGCTCCAGGGGCCCCATCCTGGAGGGCCTGTTGGCCAGGTATTTGGGGACAAAAGTCTGCAAACCCACACGTGGGATAGGGGAAATGGCGAGGTGATGGCAGGCCTCAACCTCGAACCATGAGGGCAGTGCAGTGGGATTTGAAATGAGTGTGATGTGGAGGTGGGAGTGCAGGTTTTTCTGTCTGGGTTTTGTGTCTGGGTTGGCCAGGGAATGGAGCAGTATCCTCATGGAGCCATGGGAGATTCAGCCTCTGTGAGGATTCTGCATGGCTCCCAAGGGTTTAGTGTCTTTCAGGGGGAAGGGAAGCATGCTGTTTTCCGTCTCAAGTGTTTCCCGCCATAGCAGGGATTCCAGAGTAGGCTTCTGGGTCCGGGTGACTGGAGAACCCGACCGAGGGTGAGGATTTGGGGCTAGGGGCATGTCAGGCCCAATATGTGGGCTCCTGGTCTTGATATCAAAGGGGCTGGTTTGCAAGCAGGCTCAGACTGAGGATCATAATGCCTGTTTGTGGCCAGGGCAGCCTTCCTGGTAGCTCGTGGTCTCGTGGGCCATGCAGCTGGCTCCCACTCTGTGGGTAAGACCTCTATCCCCACAAGAAGCTTTTCCCGTCATGGGGAAGGAGTGGTGCTCTTTGATGCTTGAGGTTCCCACCTATGCCGGGATTTGAGGTATGGTCTGGACACAGACGCCTGAATACACAGGTTGGATAGATGACAGTTTCTGGCCTTGGCACAGCCTACATGCAGCATATGTGGTCTGGTACTTGGGGGTCTGAAGGGAGGTTGGGTTTCAGGCTCTGTCAGAGCATTAGTGCACAAGGCGGCCTAGGTCATTGGGGTGCTCTAGAGGTCCATGCAGGTTGATCCTCACGTGGGTATTCTGGGAAGACCCCTAGGGCCCTTCTCCTTTCTGGAGGGCAGGCAGAAGACTGAGTTGTGGCTCCAGAATGAACAATCTGGAGGACTGGCGGGCCAAGAGGGTGAGGTCAGTGGTCTGAACGCACAAGTGCCTGTTCCGTTCAGTGCCCAGCACATGGCTTTTCCAATGTGCAGTGTCTGACTCAAGATCTCTAGCACCTGAGTCAGGGGACGTGTCAGATGGTCGCTCACGATGGTTTTGTCTCCATGATAGCCAACGAATGGAGGGGTGGCCTCATGAGGACATGGATGTCTTCTCAGACTGGGGCTTGTGAGCTGCTCCAAGCCGCAATTTTTCCTTCTGCAGGACAGGGTGAGTCAGTTTGGATTGCAACAGGGTCCCCTGTATGGAAAGACATTGTAGCAATAGTCACAGGATGGATGCCTGGAAAGCCCAGCTCCGCTTACAATTCTAGCTCAGGAACAAGTCCGTTTCCATCTGGTGGCTGTGGGGCAACATTCCCAGGTGACTGAGGTGACAGGGAGCCTCATTCTGATGGTTCACAATGCTGGCTTGTGTCTAGGGAGACAGATGTGGCGGGGTCTCAGGCACCATGCAGGATTCTCTCCTCCCCTGAGGGTTGGACGCAACTCCCAAGAGCCAGGTTGCCTTCTGGGGACAAGAGGTGTTCTGTTTTGTGGCGCAGGAATCAAGTGTTGGACCATATGTAGGTATTCCAGAGTTTGCCTCTGGAGACAGTTGCCGGCAAAACTAAGGTAGGGTTCCATTGAGGTCCTAGGGGTATGTGAGGTTCCATCTTCTGACTCAGGGACATTGACCTGGGTCTCTGCCTGGAGGTAGGTGTCTGGCATGTGTCAGAATGCACCTTTTTTTCCAAGGCTGCCAACGAATTTGCGGTAGGCTCACGGGCATTGCAGGTGTCTCCCAATCTGGAATGTTTGTGCAAATGTTATGGGCAGAGTTTCCTTCTGGTGGGCAGTCAGAGTCCTGCACTGTGGCTCCAGAGACCCCATCATGGAGGTCCTGCCAGCCAGGTATTTAGGGACAATTGTCTGCAAACACACACCCATATAGGGTTAGGGTCGAGGTGATTGCAGGCCTGATCTGCGGACCGTGAAGGCAGTGTTGTGGGATATGAAATGAGGGCCACAGGGAGGCGGGAGCGCAGGATTTCTGTGTGAGTTCTGTGTCTCTGTTGGCCACGGAATGGAGCGGTAGCCTCATACGGCCATGGGATGTTCTACCTTTGTGAGGATCCTACCCGACTCCCAAGGTTTTGGTATCTTTTGGGGGGAAGAAAACAGTGCTCTTTTCAGTCTCAGGGGTCCCTCCAAGCAGGGATTCCAAAGTCAGCTTCTGGGTCCGGGCACCTGGAGAACCCGACCGAGGGTGAGGATTTGGGCCTAGGGGCATGTCAGGCATGATATGCGGGCTCCTGGTCCAGCTAACGTGGGGGCTGGTATGAATGCAGTCTCAGGCTGAGGGTCACAATGCTAGTTTGTGGCCAGGGCAGCTCTTATGGTGGGCAAGGTTTGGATGGCACCAGGGTCCCCCACATGGAAAGACATCATAGCAGAAGTCACCGCATGCATGCCTGGAAAGCCCAGCTTGCTTACCCTTCCAGGTTAGGAAGAAGGCCGCTTTGATCTGGTGGCTCTGGGACACAGGGCTCAGGGGGATGATGTGACATGGAGTCTCATTCTGATGGGTCACAATGCTGGTTTGTGTCCAGGAAGACTTTAGGATGTGGCAGCAGCTCAGGCACCATGCAGGATTCTCCCCCCACCCCCGAGAGTTGGACGCAGCTCCCATGAGCCAGGTTGCCTCAGGAGACATGTGGTGTTCTGTTTTGTGGCTCAGGGATCAAGTGTTGGACCATATGTAGGTACTCCAGATTTTGCCTCTGGAGGTGGATGCCTGCACAACTAAGGTAGGGTTCCGTTGAGGTCCTAGGGGTATGTGAGGTTCCATCTTCTGACTCAGTGCCATTGACCTGGGTGTATGCCTGGAGGTAGGTGTCTGGCATGTGTCAGAATGTGCCTTTCTTTTAAGCAGCCAAGGAATTTGCAGTGGGCTCAGGGGCATTGCAGGTGTCTCCCAATCTGGAGTGTTTGTGCAAATGTGGACAGGCAGAGCTTTCTTTGGTGGGCAGTCAGAGTCCTGCGCTGTGGATCCAGAGGCCCCATCCTGCAGGGCCTGTCGCCCAGTGCTTTGGGGACAAAAGTCTGCAATCACAAACTCAGGAATGGGTTCTGTATGAGGTGATGGCAGACCCAAATGGCAGACCGCGAGATCAGTGCCACGGGATCTGAAATCAGGGCGACGGGGAGGCAGAAGCGCAGGCTTTTTTGTCTGGTTTGTGTGTCTCGGTTGGCCATGGAATGTAATGGTAACCTCATGGGGCCATGGGATATTCTGCGTCTGTGAGGATTCTGCCCGGGTCTCAGGGTTTAGTGTCTTTCAAGGAGAAGGTAAGAGTGCTGTTTTCATCTCCAGTTCCCGGCATAGCTGGGATTCCAGAGTTTGCTTCTGGGTCAGGGCACCTGGAGAACCCCACCGCGAGTGAGGATTGGGGCCTAGGAGCATGTTAGGCCCAATATGCGTGTACCTGGTCCAGCTAGAATGGGGGCTGGATTGAAAGCATGTTCAGGCTGAGGGTCATAATGCCTGTTTGTGGCCAGGGTAGCCCTCCTGGGTAGGTGTGATTTCATGGGCCATGCACATGTCTCCCAATCTGAGGATTAGACCCCCATCCCCACAGTAAGCTTTTAACCTTGGGTGGGAAGGAGGAGTGCTCTTTGATGCTTGAGGTTCCCCAATAAGCCTGGATTTGAGCTATGGTCTGGGCACAGACGCCTGAATACCCAGGTTGGTAGAGATGAGGCTCTATCCATGGCACATCCCACGTGCAAGATATGGAGCCCGCTACCTGGGGTCTGAGGTGAGGTTGGGTCTCAGGCTGTGTCAGACAGAGCATTAGTGCACAGGGCAGCCTAGGACATTGGGGTGCCATCGAGGTCTGTGCAGGTTGATCCTCACGTGGGGATTCTGGGCAGACCCCTAGGACCCTTCTTCTTTCTGGAGGACAGGCAGAATCCTTTGTTGTGGCTCCTGAATGAACAATCTGGACGGTTAGCGGGCCAGAGGTTGAGGACGGAATTCTGAAAGCACAAGTGTCGGTTCTGTTCAGTGCGGAGCTCATGGCATTTCCAATGTGCATCATCTTACTTGAGCTCTCTAGCACTTGAGTCAGGGCACATGTCAGATGGTCACTCACGCTGGAGTTTGTGTCCATGATGGCTGTCTTGTGGAGGGGTGGCATCAAGAGGCCATGGAGGACTTCCCAGGCTGGGGCTTGTGAGCTGCTCCAAACAGCAAGTTTTTCTTCTGGGGGACAGGGAGAGTCCGTTTTGATGACACCAAGGTCCCCCGTATGGAAAGATGTCTTAGCAGAAGTCACCTCATGAATGTGTGGAAAGCCCAGCTCCACTTAACCTCCAGGTCTGGAACAAGACCATTTTGATCTGGTCACTTTGGGTAAAGGGCCCAGGTAGCTGAGGTGACAGTGAGCCTTATTCTGATCAGTCACAATGCTGGCTTGTGTCCAGGGAGACCTTAGAATGTGGTGAGAGCTCAGGCGTCATTCAGGATTCTCCTCCCCTGAGGGTTGGACTCAGCTCCCAAAAGCAAGGTTTCCTTCTGGAGACAGTAGGTGTTCTGTTTTGTGGCTCAGGGATCAAATGTTGGACCATATGTAGTTATTCCAGAGTTTGCCTCTGGAGATAGATATCTGTATACCTAAGCTAGGCTTCCTTTGAGTTCCTAGGGTTAAGTCAGGTACCATCTTTTGACTCAAGGCTATTGACCTTGGTGTCTGCCTGGAGTGAGGTGTCTTGCACCTGTCCATAAGCGCCTTTTATCCATGGCAGCCAACGAATTTAGGGTGGGCTCGGCAGCATTGCAGGTGTCTCCCAATCTGGAGCGTTTGTGCAAATGTGATGGGTAGAATTTCCTTCTGGTGAGCAGGCAGAGACCTGCACTGTGGCTCCAGAGGCCCCATCCTGGAAGGCCTGTCAGCCAGGGCTTTGGGGACAAAATCTACAAACACAAACTCGGGATAGGTTTCTGGGCGTGGTGATGGCAGCCCCGATCTCTGGACTGTGAGGGCAGTGTTGCAAGATATGAAATGAGGGCATCCAGAGACGGAAGTACAGGCTTTTCTGTCTGGGTTGTGTGTCTTGGTTGGTCATGGAATGTATGGCATGCTGATGGGGCTATTGGATTCTGCCACTGTGAGGAATCTGCCCGGCTCTCAGGGTTTTGTGTCTTTCGCAGGGAAGGGAACAGTGCTGTTTTCCATCTCAGGGGTCCCGCCATAGCAGGGATTCCAGAGTCGGCTTCTGGGTCTGGGCGCCTGGAGAGCCCAACCGAGGGTGAGGATTTAGGCCTAGGGGCATGTCAGGCCCGATATGCAGGCTCCTGGTCCACCTAGCGAGGTGGCTGGTTTGAAAGAGGGTCCGAGGGTGCCTGGGTGGCTCAGTGGTTTAAGCCGCTGCCTTCGGCTCAGGTCATGATCTCAGGGTCCTGGGATCGAGTCCCACATCGGGCTCTCTGCTCAGCAGGGAGCTTGCTTCCCTCTCACTCTCTCTGCCTGCCTCTCTGCCTACTTATGATCTCTCTCTGTCAAATAAATAAATAAAATCTTAAAAAAAAAAAAAGAAAGAGGGAAGAGGGTCTGACAATGCCTTGGGTCTCAATGTCTGATGTGGTCTAGTACATTGGGGTGTCGTCGAGGTCCGTGCAGGTTGATCCTCATGTTGGCATTCTATACAGACCCCTAGGGCCCTTCTCCTACCTGCAGGGCAGGCAGAAGACTGCCTTGTGGCTCCTGAATGAACAATCTGGATGGCTGGCCGACCAAGAGGGTGAGGACGGAATTCTGAGCGCACAAGTGCCCGTTCCGTTCAGTGCCGAGCACATGGCATTTTCAATGTACAGCATCTGACCCGAGATCTCCAGCACCTGAGTCAGGGCACGTGTCAGAGGGTTGTTCACGCTGGAGGTTGTGTCCATGGTAGCTGACGAGTGGAGGAGTTTCCTCATGAGGCCATGGAGGTCTTCCCAGGCTGGGGCTTGTGAGCAGCTCCGAACAGCATGCTTTCCTTCTAAGGGACAGGGGGAGTCGTTTTGATGGCATCAGGGTCCCCTATTTGGAAAGACATCATAGCAGAATTCACCACATGGATTCCTGGAAAGCCCAGCTCTACTTAGCCTTCCAGCCCAGGAACAAGGCCATTTTGATCTGGTGGCTCTGGGCCAAAGTCCCAGGGTCCTGAAGTGACAGAGAGCCTCATTCTCATAGGTCACAATGCTGGCTTGTGTCCAGCGAGACCTTAGAATGTGGGGGGGATTCAGGCGCCGTGCTGGATCCTCCTCCCCTGAGGGTTGGACGCAGCTCCCAAGAGTCATGTTGCCATCTGGGAACAGGAGGTGTTCTGTTTTTTGGCAGATGCCTACAAACCTCTGCTAATGTTCTGTTGAGGTCCTAGTGGTATGTCTGGTTCCATCTTCTGACTCAGGGCCATTAACCTGGTGTCTGCCTTGAGGTAGGTGTCTGGAAGGTGTCCAGAATCCGCCCTTTTTTCAAGGTGGCCTACAGATTTGGGGTGGGCTCAGGGGCATTGCATGTGTCTCCCAATCTGGAGGGTTTGTACCAATGTGGTAGGCAGAGTTTCCTTCAGGTGGGCAGGCAGAGTTCTGCACTTTGGCTCCAGAGACACCATTCTGGAGGGCCTGTCAGCCAGGGCTTTGGGTTCAAGAGTCTGTAAACCAAAACTCGGGATAGGTTTAGTGGTGAGGTGATGGGAGTCCTGATCTGCGGACTGTGAGGTCAATGCCACGGGATCCGAAATGAGTTGGATGGGGAGGAGGGAGCCCAGGCTTTTCTATGTGGGTTGTGTGTCTCAGATAGCCATGGGATGTAGCGGTAGTCATGGGGCCATGGGAGATTCTGCCTCTGTGAGGTTTCTGCCCGGCTCCCATGGGTTTGGTGTCTTTCAGGGGGAAGGGTACAGTGCTATTTTCCATCTCAGGGGTCCTGCCATAGCAGGGATTCAGAGTCGGCTTCTGGTTCCGTGTGTCTGGAGAATCCGACCGAGGGTGAGAATTTGGGCCTAGGGGCACGTCAGGCCCGATATGTGGGCTCCTGGTCCAGCTCGCGAGGGGGTTGGTTTGAAAGCAAGTTCAGGCTGAGGGTCAAAATACCTGTTTGTGGCCAGGGCAGCCCTCCTAGGTGGATGTGGTCTCATGGGCCATGCATATGGCTCCCACTCTGAGGGTTAGACCCCAATCCCCACATCAAGCTTTTAACTTCATGGGGGAATGAGGAGTGCTCTTTGAAGCTTGAGGTTCCCTATAGGCCGGGATTTGAGCTATGGTCTGGGCACAGACGCCTGAATAACCAGGTTGGGTAGAGATGACAGTCTCTGGCCTTGGCATGTCCCACATGCACGATAAGGGGCCCGCTCCCTGGGGTCTGATGGGAGGTCGGGTCTCAGGCTGTGTCAGACAGAGCATTAGTGCACAGGGCTGCTTAGGACATTGGGGTGCCATCAGGTCCGTGCAGGTTGATCCTTACGTGGGGATTCTGTGAAGACCCTTAGGGCCCTTCTTCTTTCTGGACGGCAGGCAGAATACGGCATCGTGGCTCCTGAATGAACAATCTGGCGGCTGGTGGGCCAGAGGTTGAGGACATAATTCTGAAAGCACAAGTGCCAGTTCCTTCAGTGTCGAGCACATGGCATTTCGAATGTGCAGCATCTGACTCGAGATCTCCAGCACCTGAATCAGGGCACATGTCAGATGGTCCCTCACGTTGGAGTTTGTGTCCATGAAGGCCGATGAGTGGAGGGGTGGCATCAAGAGGACATGGAGGTCTTCCAAGTGTGGGGCTTGTGAGCTGCTCCGAAGTGCGAGTTTTCCTTCTGCAGGAGAGGGAGTGTCCGTTTTGATGACACCAAGGTCCCCAGTATGGAAATTCTTCTTAGCAGAAGTCACCGCATGGATGTCTGGAAAGTCCAGCTCCACTTACACTTCCAGGCCTGGAACAAGGCCGTTTTGATCTGGTCGCTTTGAGAAAATGACCCAGGGAGCCTTATTCTGATGGGTCACAATGCTGCCTTCTTCCAGGGAGACATTAGAATGTGGCAGGAGATCAGGCGCCATGCAGGATTCGCCTCCCCTGAGGGTTTGACTCAGCTCCCAAAAGCAAGTTTTCCTTCTGGAGACACTAGTATTCTGTTTTGTGGCTCAGGGATCAAATGTTGGACCATATGTAGTTATTCCAGAGTTAGGCTCTGGAGACACATACCTGCATACCAAAGCTAGGCTTCCATTGATTTCCTAGGGTTATGTCAGGTACCATCTTTTGACTCAGGGCCATATACCTGGGTGTCTGCCTGGAGTGAGGTGTCTGGCACCTGCCCGAAAGCTCTTTTTTTCCACAGTGGCCAATGAATATAGGGTGGGCTCAGTGGCATTGCAGATATCTCCCAATCTTGAGCGTTTGTGCAAATGTGATGGGCAGAATTTCCTTCGGGTGGGCAGGCAGAGTCCTGCACTCTGGCTCCAGAGGCCCCATCCTGGAGGGCCTGTCAGCCAGGGCTTTGGGAACAAAATCTACAAACAGAAACTGGGGATAGGTTTCTAGGCATGGTGATGGAAGGCCCGATTTTTTGACTGTGAGGGCAGTGCTGCAAGGTCTGAAATGAGGGCGACCAAGGTGGGAGCACAGGCTTTTCTGTCTGGGTTGTGTGCTTGGTTGGCCACGGAATATAGCGGTATCCTCATGGGGCCATTGGAGATTCTGCCTCTGTGAGGATTCTGCCTGGCTCTCAGGGTTTGCTGTCTTTCGTGGGGAAGGGAACATTGTCAAACGAGTCGAGGCAAGGACGCCTCCCAGAGATGGAAGCTGCAGTCGGCAGACCCCACGGACCATGGACTAAAGCTAAGAGTAAAAAAACTGTGAGTTTATTGTTGCTCCTATTGTCACCTGTTTATTAAAAGTATAGGTGGGAAATTAGATGAACAGAATTAGGAACAAAAATGGAAAAGGTTAAACAAAGTTTTGAATGGCTAACTCATCAGCCGACTGTTAACTACTGTTAATTTTTGGCCCCAGTATTACATGCTCAATGTAGCCCCCTTACAACTGGAGAACATAGAACTGGCTGAAAGGTCAAAGAAAAGGGGGAATGTAGGAGCGGGCCAGGCCAGCTAGAGGAGGTGGCCAATCAGTGGGGAATGTATAAATTTACTGAGGTGAGTTGCAATCCAATTGGCCACCTGTATGTGGGCCGGGATCAACCACCTCTATAAAGGCTGGTCTGTGAGGCTGCAAGGGGTTGGGGAAGTAGCAGGAGGAGTTAGGGTAGCCGGTAGCAGGAGCCACTGGAGCCATTAGGGTAGTGGTAGTGTCAGTGTTGTGGAGAGTGACAGCGCCCTTTTCATCGCCGGGAGCGGTCTCGCCGCCCAAGCAGCAGCGCTGTCACTAGATTGCCGGGGAGCAGCCTCATTTGCAGCGGCTCAGCCAGGAGCGGCTTTGACAGGAGCGGCATTGCTGGGGGCCTTGCTGCCCTGAGCAGCAGCGCTGCTGGGAGCAGCCTGGTCTGGAGTGGCATTGCTGGGAGCCTCATCTGCAGTGGCCTCTCCACCCCAAGAAGCAGTGCTGCTGGGAGTGGCCTCGTCAGGAACGGCCTATGGTACAGTGAGGGTGAGGCAGGAAGCCTCCAAGAGGGACCCCAGGGCAAGGAGGCGGTGGCGCCCAGCAAAGCTCAGCCACCTACTGGTCAGTTTGATTTCTAATGCATGGGGCTCAGACACTTACTGATCAGTTTGATTTCTAATGCATGAGCCTCGGGCACCTACCGGTCAGTTTGATTTCTAGTACTTGGGGTTCAGACAACGACCAGTCAGTTTTGGTTCTAATGCATGGCGCAAAATAAAGCTTTGCTTGATTTTTGCTGTGTGTCAGTCTCATGATTTGATCATGGACCCTAACAGCAGCCAACGAATTTGCGGTGGGCTCAGGGGCATTGCAGGTGTCTCCCAATCTGGAGGGTTTGTGCAAATGTGATGGGCAGTGTTTCCTTCAGGTGGGCAGGCAGAGTCTTGCACTGTGGCTCCAGAGGCGCCATCCTGGAGGGCTTGTCAGCCAAGGCTTGGGGACAAAAGTCTACAAACACAAACTCGGGATAGGGTTAGGGCTGAGGTGATGGAAGGCCCGATCTTTGGACCATGATTACAGTGTCACATGATCTGAAATTAGGGCCACGGGGAGGCAGGAGCACAGGGTTTTCTGTGTGGGTTGTGTGTCTTGGTTGGCCATGGAATGTAGCGGTAGCCTCATGGGGCCATTGGAGATTCTGCCTCTGTCAGGATTCTGCCTGGCTCTTAAGCGTTTGGTGTCATTCAGGTGCTGATATCCGTTTGAGGATATCCCCATAGCAGGGATTCCAGTGTTGGCTTCTGGGTCCAGGTTCCTGGAGAACACGACCGAGGGTGTGGATTTGGGCCTAGGTGCATGTCAGGCACGATATGCGGGCTCCTAGTCCAGCTCGTGAGGGGGCTGGTTGCAAGCGGTCTCATGCTGAAGGTCACAATGTCTGTTTGTGTCCAGGGCAGCCCTCCTGAGTGGGCGTGGTCTCAAAGGCCATGCAGCTGGCTCCCACTCTGAGGTTAGACCCCATCCCCACAGCAAGCTTTTCCCATCGTGGGGAAGGAGGAGTGTTCATTGATGCTTGAGATTCCCCCATAGTCCGGGATTTGAGCTCTGGTCTGGGCAGAGAAGCCTAAATACCCAGGTTGTGTAGAGATGACTGTCTCTGGCCATAGCATGTCACACCTGCAGGATATTGGGCCCACTACCTGGGGGGCTGATGTGAGGTCAGGGCTCACGTTGTGTCAGACAGAGCATTAGTGCACAGGGCAGCCTATGATATTGGCGTGCAGGTTGATCCTCACATGAGGATTCTGGGCAGATCCCTAAGGTAGGCAGAAGGCGGCATTGTGGCTCCCAAATGAACAATCTGGAGGGCTGACGGGCCAGTAGGTTGAGGAAAGAATTCTGAACGCACAAGTGCCCATTCATTTCAGTGCCAAGGACATGGCATTTCTATGTGCAGCGTCTGACTCGAGATCTCCAGCACCTGAGTCAGGGCTCGTGTCAGATGGTCACTGACCCTGGAGATTGTGTCAATGATGGCAGACGCATGGAGGGCTGGCCTCATGAGGTCATGGATATTTTCCCAGGCTGGGGCTTGTGGGCTGCTCCAAACAGCAAGGTATACTTCTGTGGGACAGGGGGAGTCCGTTTGGATGGCACCTGGGTCCCATGTATGGAAAGACGTCATAGCAGAAATCAGCACATGGCTGCCTGGAAAGCCCAGTTCCACTTACACTACCCTCCCAGGAACAAGGCCATTTTCATCTGGTGGCTCTGGGGCAAAGGTCCCAGGGGGCTGAGGTGATAGGAGCCTCATTCTGACGGGTCACAATGCTGACTTGTGTCTTAGGAGACCTTAGAATATGGTGGGGGCTGAGGCGCCATACAGGATTCTCCTCCCCTGAGATTTGGACCCAACTCCCAAGAGCAAGGTTGCCTTCAGGGGACAGGATGTGTTCTGTTTTGTGGCTCAGGGATCAAGTGTTGGACCATATGATGGTATTCCTTAGTTGGTCTCTGTAGAAAAATGCCTGCAAACCTAACCTAGGGTTCTGTTGAGGTCCTAGGGATATGTCAGGTTCCATCTTCTGACACAGAGCCATTGGTTTCAGCCTGGATGTAGCTTTTTGGCCTGTGAATGAATGCAGCATTTTTCCAAGGCCGCAAACCAATTTGGGGTGTGCTCAGGGGCATTGAAGGTGTCTCCCAATTTGTAGAGTTTGTGCAAATGTGAATGAGCAGAGTTTCCTTTGGGTGGCAGTCAGAGTCCTGCACTTTGGCTCCAGAGGCCCCATCCTGGAGGGCCTGTGGGGCAGGGCTTTGGGGACAAAAGTCTGCAAAAACAAACTCGGTATAGGATTCTGGGAGAGGTGATGGCAGGTCCGATCTGAGGACCGTGAAGGCAGTGCCATGGTGTCTTTAATGAGGACGACAGGGAGGCGGGAGCACAGGATTTTCTCTCTGGGTTGTGTGTCGCAGTTGGCCACGGAATGTAGCTGTATCCTCATGGAACCATGGGTGATTCTGCATATGTGAGGATTCTGCCCGGCTCCCAGGGGTTTCGTGTCTTTCGAGGGGAAGGGAAGAGTGCTATTTTACATCTCAGGGGCCCCGCCAGCAGGGATTCCAGAGTCGGCTTCTGTGTCCGGGCGAGTAGAGAACAAGACTGAGGGTGCAGATTGGGGCCTAGGGTCATATCAGGTCTGATATGCCGGCTCCTGGTTCTGTTAGCAAGGGGGCTGGTTTGAAAGCAGGCTCAGGCTGAGGATCACAATGCCTGTTTTGGGCAGGGCAGCCCCTCTGGGTGGGCGGTGTCTCATGGACCATGCAGCTGATTCCCACTCTGAGGTTAGACACCCATCCCCACAGCAAGCTTTTCCCGTCCTGGGGAAGGAGGAGTGCTCTTTGATGCTTGAGGTCCCCCCATAGGCCGGGATTTGAGCTATGCTCTGAGCACAGACCCCTGCATACCCAGGATGGGTAGAGTTGACAGTCTCTGTCCTTGACTCATCCCACATGCAGGATATTGGGCCGGTTACCTGGGGGCTGATGGGAGGTCGGTTTCAGTCTGTGTTGGACAGAGGATTAGTGCTCAGATCGGCCTAGGACATTGGGTGCTGTCAAGGTCCGTGGGGATTCTGGGCAGACCTCTTGGGCCCTTCTTATTACTGGAGGGGAGGTAGATGGCTGCGTTGTGGCTCCAGAGTGAATAATCTGGAAGGCTGGTGGGCCAGGATGTTGATGACGGAATTCTGAACGCACAAGAGCTGGTTCCGTTCAATGCTGAGCACATGGCATTTTCAATGTGTAGCGTCTGCATCGAGATCTCTAGCACCTGAGTCAGGGCACGTGTCAGATGGTTACTCCCGGTGGAGTTTGTGTCCATGATGGACCACGAGAGCAGTGGTGGCCTCATGAGGCCATGGAGGTCTTCCGAGGCTGGGGCTTGTGAGCTGCTCCGAACAGCAAGCTTTCCTTGGGACAAGGACAGGGAACAAGGGGAGTCCATTTTGATGGTACCAGGGTTCCCCATAGGGAATGACATCGTAGCAGAATTCACCACATGGCCGCCTGGAAAGCCCAGCTTCACTTAGACTTGCAGCCCAGGAACAAGGACTTTTTGATCTGTTGGCTCCGATGCAAAGGGCCCAGGGGGCTCAGGTGACAGGAAACCTCATTCAGATGGTTCAGAAATCTGGCTTCTGCCCAGGGAGACCTTAGAATATGACGTGGGCTCAGACGCCATGCAGTATTCTCATTACCTGAGGGTTGGACACAGCTCCCAAGAGCCAGGTTGCATTCTGGGGACAAGAGTTGTTCTCTTTTGTGGCTGAGGGATCAGTTGTTGGAACATATGTAGTTATTCCAGAGTTTGCCACTGGAGACAGATGCATGCAAACCCAAGCTAGGGTTCTGTTGAGGTCCTAGGGGATTGTCAGGTTCTATCTTCTGGCTCAGCTCCTTTTAGCTGGGTATCTGCCTGGAGGTAGGTTTTTGGTCTGTGTGCAAATGTGCCTTTTTTTCCAAGGCGGCCAATGAATTTGGGGTGGGCTCAGGGGCATTGAGGCTGTCTCCCAATCTGGAGGGTTTGTGCAACTGTGACGGGCAGAGTTTCCTTCAAGTGTGCAGGCAGAGTGCTGTGCTGCGCTCCAGAGGCCCCATCCTGGAGAGCTTGTTGGCCAGGGTTTCGGGGACAAAAGTCTGTAAACACAAGCTCACGATACTGTCAGGGGTGAGGTGAATGCAGGCCCGATCTGTAGACTGTGAGAGCAGTGCCACTGAGTCTGAAATGAGGGCGACCGGCATGCGGGAGCACAGGCTTCTATGTCTAGGTAGTGTGTCTTGGTTGGCTACGAAGTATAGCAGTAGAGCAATAGAGCATAGGGCAGCCGAGGATATTGGGGTGCTATCGAGGGTCATGCATGTGATCCTCAAGTGGGTATTCTGGGCAGATCCAAAGGGCCCTTCTTCTTTGTGAGAGGCAGGTCAAAGTCTGCGTTGTGGCTCCAGAATTCCCAATCTGGGGGCTTGCGGGCCAGGAGGTTAATGACGGAAAGCTGAATGCACAAGGCTAGTTCAGTTCAGTGCCGAGCGCATAGCATTTCCAATGTGCAGCGTCTGAATTGAGATCTCTAGCACCCAAGTCAGGGCAAGTGTCAGAAGGTCGCTCACGCTGGTATTTGTGTCCATAATGGCCAACAATGGAGGGGTGGCCTCAAGAGACTATGGAAGTTTCCCAGGCTGGGGCTTGTGAACACTCCGAACAGCAAGCTTTTCTTCTGCAGGAGAGCGGGAGTCCATTTTGATGGCTCCAATGTCCCCCAAATGGAAAGACTTGTTGGCATTGCTCACCACGTGGATATATGTAAAGCTGAGCTCAGCTTACACTTGCAGCCCAGGAACAAGGCAGTTTCGATCTGGAGGCTGTGGGGTGAAGTGCGCAGGATTCTGAGTTGACAGAGAGCTTCATGCTGATTGGTCACAAAGCTGGCTTATGTCCAGAGAGACCTTAGAATGTAGAAGAACTTCAGGCGCCATTCTACTCCAATGAGGTTTGGACCCAGCTGCCTTCTGGGGACAGGAAGTGTTCTATTTTGTGGCTCAGGGACCAAGTGCTGTACCATATGTATGTATTCCAGAACTTGCCTCTGTGGACAGATGCCTGCAAACCTAAGGTAGGGTTCCGTTGAAGTCCTAGGGTCATGTCAGGTTCCATTTCTGACTCGGGGCCATTGACCTGGGTGTCTGCCTACATGTAGGTGTCTGGCATGTGTCAGACTGCGCATTTTCTTCCGGAGTGTCCAACGAAATTGGTGTGGGCTCAGGGGCCTTGCAGGTGTCTCCCAATATGGAGGTTTTGTGCAACTGTGTTGGGCAGAGATTCCTTCGGGCTGGGCAGTCAGAATCCTGCACTATGGCTCCAGAGGCCCCATCATGGAGGGCCTGTGGGCCAGGGCTTTGGGGTCAAAAGACTGGGAAAACAAACTCGGGTTAAGTTTAGGGCCAAGGTGATGGCAGGCCTGATCTACAGACCATGAGGTCAGTGCCTCGGGATCTGAAATTTGGGCGACGGAGAGGTGAGGATGCATGCTTTTCTATCTGGGTTGTGTGTCTCGGTTGGACACGGAATGGAGGGGTGGCCTCATGGGGCCATGGGAGATTCTGCCTCTCTTGGGATTCTGCCCAGTTCCCAAGGGTTTGTTGTCTTTCAGAGGGAAGGGAAGAGTGATGTTCTCCATCTCAGGGATCAGGCCATAGCAGGGATTCCAGAGTTGGCTTCTGAGTCCATACGCCTGGAGCACCCAACTGAGGGTGAGGATTTGGGCAATGGGCATGGCAGACCCGATATGCGGTCTCCTAATCCAGCTAGCGAGGGGGATTGTTTTCATGTGGGGTCAGTCTAAGGGTCACAATGCCTGTTTTTGCCCAGGGCATCCATCCTGTGTGGGCCTGGTTTAAAGGACCATGCAGCTGGCTCCCACTCTGAGGGTTTGACCCCCAACCCCACGGCAAGCTTTTCCTGCCATGGGGATGGTTTAGTGCTCTTTTGTGCTTAAGGGTTCCTCATTGGCCAGGATTTGAGCTAAGGTCTGGGCACAGATGCCTGAATACCCAGGTTGGGTAAATATTAAAGCCTCAGGCCATATCCAGTTCCACCTGCAGGCTATGAAGCACGCTACCTGGGGGCTGATAGGAATTCAGGGCTCAGGCTGTGTCAGACAGAGCATTAGTGCTCAGGGAGGCCTAGCATATTAGTGTGCCATTGACAGCCATGCAGGTTGACCTCACGTGGGGATTCTGTGCAAACCCTTAGGTTCTTTCTATCTCAAGGGCAGGCAGAAGGCTGTGCTGTGGCTCCAGAATTTCCAATTTGGAATGCTTGCGGGCCAGAAGGGAGAGGACGGAAGCCAGAATACACAGGCTCCGGTTCAGTTCAGTGCCAAGCTCATGACAGTTCCAGCGTTCAGCATCTGACTTGAGATCTGCAGCAGCTGAGTCTGGGTGAGTGGAAGATGGTAGCTCATGCTGGATTTTTTGTCTATCATGACCGAAGAATGCAGGGGTGGCTCAGGAGGCAATGGAGTTTTTCCCAGGATGGAGCTTGTGAGCTGCTCCAAACAGCAAACTTTCCTTCTCTGGGATAGGAGGAGTCCGTTCTGATGGCTCCTGGCTCCCCCATATGGAAAGACTTGGTAGCAGAGCTCACCACATAGATGCCTGGAAAGCCCAGCTCAGCTTACCTTTGCAGTCCAGGAACAAGTCAGTGTCGATCTGGTGGCTCTGGGGTCATGAACCCTGGGGGCTGTGTTGACAGGGAGCCTCATGTGGATGGGTCACAATGCTGGCTTGTGTCCAGTGAAACCTTAGAATGTGTCAGAGGCTCAGGTGCCATGCAGGATGCACCCCCCTGAGGGTTGGACCCAGCTCCCGAGAGCCAGGTTGCCTTCTGGGTACAGGAGGTATTCTGTTATGTGGACAGGGACCAACTGTTGGAACATATGAAGGTATTTCGGAACTTGCATCTGGGGACAGATGCCTACAAACCTAAGCTAGGGTTCCGTTGAAATCCTAAGGGCATGTCAGGTTCGACCTTCTGAACCCGGGCCATTGACCAGGGTGTATGCCTGGTGGTAGGTGTTTGGCATCTGTCAGAATCCGCTTTTTTTCCAGAGCGGTCTATGAAAATGGGGTGGAATCAGGGCCTTGCAGTTGTCTCCCAATCTGGAGGGTTTGTGCAACTGTAACAAGAACAGTTTCATTCAGAATGGCAGGCAGGGTCCTGCACTTTGGCTCCAGAGGCCCCGTCCTGGAGGGCCTTCCAGCTAGGGCTTTGGGGACAAATGTCTGCCAACAAAAACTAAGGTTAGGGTGAGGGTCGAGGTGATGGCAGGCCAGATCTGCGGACCGTGAGGGCAGTGCCCCGGGATCTGAAATTAGTTGGATGGGGAGGCAGAAGTGTAGTATTTTCTGTCTGGGTTGAGTGCCTCAAATGGCCACGGAAATGAGGGGTTGCTTCATGGGCCATGGGAGATTCTGCCTCTGAGGGGATTCTTCCCAGCTCCCAAGGGTTTGGTGTTTTTTGGGGGGAAGGGAAGAGTCCTGTTTTTGTCTCAGATGTCGGGCCATGTCAGGGATCCCAGAGTTGGCTTCTGGTTCCTGCTTCTGTAGAATGAGACTGAGGGTGAGGATTTGTGCATAGGGGCATGGCAGGCCCGCTATGCGGGATCTTGGTCCAGATAGAGAAGGGGCTTGTTTGAAACTGGGCTCATGCAGAGTGTCAAAATGCCTCTTTGTGGCTAGGGCCACCCTAATATGTGGGCGTGGTCTCATGGGCCATGAAGATGCATCCTACACTGAGGGTTTGACCCCATCCCCACAGCAAGCTTTTACTGCCGTGGGGAAGGAGTATTGTTCTTTTGTGCTGGAGATTCCCCCATAGACCAGGATTTGAGTCATGGTCTCGGCGCAGATGCCTGAATACCCAGGTTGGGTAGAGATGACAGTCACTGGCCTTGGCACATCCCACCTGCATGATATTGGGTCCGCTACCTGGGGAGCTAATGGGAGGTCAGGGCTCAGACACTGTCAGACAGAGCATTGGTGCACAGGGCGGCCTAGGATATTGGAGTGCCATCGAAGGCCATGCAGGTGGATCCTCTCACGGAGATTCTGGACAAACCCATAGGGCCCTTCTTCTTTCTGGAGGGATGCAGAAGGGTGCATTGTCTCTCCAGAATTCCAAATATGGAGGGCCTGCTGGCCATGAAGTGCGGACGGAAATCTGAACACACAAACGCTGGTTCAGTTCAGTGACGAGCACATGGTAATTAAAATGTTCAGCGTCTGACTCGAGATCTCTAGGTCCCATGTCAGGGCGAGTGTTGGATCGTCGCTCACGCTGGAGTTTGTGTCCATGATGGCCAATGAATGGAGTGGAGGCCTCAAGTTCCAGGGTGGTTTCCCAGGCTGGAACGTGTGAACTGATATGAACAGTAAGATTTCCTTCTATGGGACAGGGGGAGTCCGTTTTGATGGATTCAGTATCCCCCTTATGGAAAGACTTGGAAGCAGAGCTCACCGCATGTGTGCCTGGAAATCCCAGCTCAGCTTATGCTTGCAGCCCATGAACCAGGCAGTTTTGATCTGGTGGTTCTGGGGCAAATTGCCCAGGGGGCTGTGTTGACAGGGAGCCTCAAGCTGATGGATAACAATGCTGGCTTGTGTCCTCTGAGACCTAAGTATATGGTGTAAGATCCGGCACCATGCAGAATTCTCCAACCCTGAGGGTTTTACGCAACTCCTTAGAGCCAAGTTGCCTTCTGGGGACAGGAGATGTGCTGTTTTTTTTTTGCATAAGGGACCTAGCGTTGTAACATAGGTAAGTACTCCGAACATTCCTCTGGGACAGATGTCTGCAAACCTAAGCTAGGATTCCATTGAGATCCTAGGGGCATGTCAGTTTCCTCTTCTGACTTAGGGCCATTGACCTGGGTATCTGCCTGGAAGTAGGTGTCTGACATGTGTCAGACTGTAAATTTCTGAGTAGAGAGGCCAACGATATTGGGTGGGCTTAGGGTCCTTGCAGGTATCTCACAATTTGAGGGTTTGTGCAACTGTGACAAGCAGAATATCCTTTGGAAGGGCAGGAGAGTCTTGTGCTGTGGCACAAGAGGCCCCATCCTGGAGGGCATGTGGGCCAGGGTTTTGGGGACAAAAGTCTGCAAACACAAACTCGGTTTAGGGTGAGGGGCGTGGTGATGGCAGGTCCGATCTGCATACTGTGAGTGCAGTGCCTCATGATCTGAAATTAGTTCAACGGATAGGCGGGAGCACAGGCTCTTCTGTCTGGGTTGTGTGTCTCGGTTGGCCACAAAATGGAGTGGTGGCCTCATGTTCCATGGGAGATTCTGCCTCTGTGGGGATTTTGCATGACTCCCAAGGTTTTGGTGTCTTTCTGGATGAAGGGTAGAGAGCTGTTTACTGTCTCAGGATCCCGCCATAACAGGGATTCCAGAGTCAGCTTCTGGGTCTGGGTGCCAGGAGAACCAGACCAAGGATTAGGATTGGGGCCTAGGGGCATGGCAGGAATGAAATGAGGGCTCCTGGTAAAACTAGCGAGGGGGCTTGTTTGAAAGCATTCTCAAGCTGATGGTCACAATGCTGGTGTGCCGAGGGAGGACCTCCTGGGTGGGCGTGTTCTTATGGGCCATGCAGCTGGCTTCCACTCTGACGGTGTGACCCGCATATCCACAGCAAGGTTTTTCCAGCCATGGGGAAGGAGGAGTGCTCCTTTGCGCTTGAGGCTTCCCCATAGTCTGGGATTTGTGATATGGTCTGGGCACAGTGCCTGAACACCCAGGTTGTGTAGACATGACAGCCTAGGGCCATGGCCGGTACCACCTGCAGTGAGATGGCACCCGCTACCTTGGGGTTTGACTGGAGGTTGGGGCTCAGGCTGTGTCACACAGAGCATTAGTGCACAGTCGGCCTGGATATTGGGGTTCCGTCTAGGGCCATGCAGGTTTATCCTCACATGGCAATTCTGGGCAGACCCAAAGGACACTTCTTCTTTTTGGAGGGCAGGCAGAAGACTGCAATGTGGCTCTAGAATTCCCAATCTGGAGGGCTTGTTGGCCAGGAGGGTGAAGACGGAAGTCTGCAGGCACAAGCGTGGTTTCTGTTCAGTGCCGAGCATATGGTAGTTTCAACGTACAGCGGCTGACCCGAGATCTCCATCACCTGAGTCAGGCCAAGTATTGGATTGTCTCTCATGCTGGAGTTTGTGTTCATGATACTAGATGAATGGAAGGTTGGCCTCATAAGGCCATGGAGGTTTTCCCAGGCTGGGGCTTGTGAGCTGCTCTGAACAGCAAGCTTTTCTTCTACAGGACAGGGGGAGTCCGTTTTGATGGCTCCATGGTCCCCCATATGGAAAGACATGGTAGCAGAGCTCACCGCATAGATGCCTGGAAATCCAAGCTCAGCTTATTCTCTCAGCCCAGGAACAAGGCAGTTTCCATCTGATGGCTCTTGGCAAGTTCCCAAGGGGCTGAGATAACAGGTAGCCTCATGCTGATGTGTCACCATGCTGGCTTGTGTCCAATGAGACTTTAGAATGTGACAGGGGCTCAGGCGCCATGCAGGATTCTCCTCCCCTGAGGGTTGGACGCAGCTCCAAAGAGCCAGGTTGCCTTCTGGGGACATAAGGTGTTCTGTTTTTTGGATCAGGGACCTAGCGTTGGAACATATGTAGGTACTAATGTTGGGGCCTGCTTAGCCAGAGCAACTTACTTGTAAACCCCAGATATTGGGGCGGGACTGGCCAGATTGCCTTATCCAATCAGTGGGACGTCCATATATTAAATGTGGTGAGTTCAAATCTCATTGGCCACCTGTGTGTGTGCAGGGTTCAACCACAGCTATAAAGGTTAGTCTGTGAGGCTGGCGGTGGGGGGATATGTAGGAGGATTTAGAATAGCCGTTAGAGAATAGTAGGAGTTAGAATAGCCATTAGAGAAGTAAAAGGAGTTAGAAGAACTGTTAGAGTAGTAGAAGGAGTTAGAGTAGCTGTTAGAGTAGCCACTGGGAGCTGTTAGGGTAGTTGTAGGAGTGTTAGTGCCAGGGTAGTCGGGAGCATCAGAGCTTTAGGATCATCGGGAGCATTGGGAGCAGCATTGCTGGGCGTGGCACCGCCCCGAGAGGCCTCGCCTACCCGAGCAGCAGCACCGTGCATGACCGGACTCACAACGGCCTCGCCACGACTTGCCTTTCTGCCCAGAGCTGCAGCCTCGCCAGAGTGGAGTCATTCTGGGGAGCTTCCTCATCGACGTGCGGCCTCGTGGCAGAGCAGACTGGTCTGGAACGGCCTCTTCATTATCGGTTGTGGCCTTCTTCCAGAGTGTGGCCTTGTCCAGAGTGGCCTCATATGGTCATCGGCCTGGTAGGACTGGCGTCATGGGGAGCAGAGTCTTTCGTCAGGGTTGTCGTCCTCGTCATCCTCGTCTCTTGTCATCAGGAGTGGCGTCCTCATCATCGTTGTCTCTACTTAAGAAATGGCCCTGACCAGTCAGATTCATTTTCGATTCTTGGTGTGAAATAAAGCTTTGCTTGATTTTCGCTTTGTGTCAATCTCAAGATCAAACAATGAGAACTGAGCCAGCATCGCAATTTATGGGAAAATCCTCCAGAGGTTTTGGGATCTTGTTCTTCTGTCTGGTTGGAGCTCCAGGTTATGGCCCAACAGGGAGAGGCTGGATGCAGCTATGCTCCCTAAGCCTGGAGTGGATGCAGTTATGCCCATTCCTCTGTTGATAGATCGACATGGGGTTCGAGTCCCTCATGGTGTTCAGGGGGTTCGAGTACCCCTAGATGGCCGGGGGTTCGAGTCCCCCTATATGGTCAGCAGCCATTTCGCCTCCCCTTATGCGGTCACCAGGGTGTTTGAGTCCCCCTAGGCAGTCAGGGGGTTCACGTCCTCCTAGGTGGTCATCAGGTGTTCGGTCCTCCGAGGCATCATCGTGGGTTTGAGTCCCCCTTGGTGGCCAGGAGGTTTGAGTCACTCTCGAAAATCACCACTGGTGTCAGGAAGGCTAGACCTGCAGTTGTCTTTTTCATGTCTTTTTTTTTGTCTGCTGTGTTATTTGTTGTGTTTGGGGGAATGGGATAGGCAGAGAGTAAGGGGACTCTGTCTTTCATCTCTCTGTTCCTCATAATAGATGTGGGGCTTCTTCCTCACTTATTTCCTGTGCTAAGGGCTATAACTGGAGCCAACTGGGGTTAGTCTAACTCGGGACAGAGACTTCAGGGAATATTCCCAAGAAGCTGCTGAAACTCACTCAGTTTTGGGCAATTCCTTCCTTCTCTGGCCCGACGTGGACTGCATAGCCCCTCCCCCTTGCTGGCGGGAAAGTATGGCGTCTGAAATAGAATGGGCCCAGGTGGAACATGAAATCTGTTAGCAAAGAGATGACTGAACTTATGGTTAATTGTCTGTCTCAGGGTTTTAATGGGTAATTGTTAAAGTAGCTTTCAGAGTCTTTGGTAATCTGAAGCTTTGAAGTTTTGCTTGGATGACAAATGGGATGAAGTCCTATGACGCTGGTTGCTGGAACAAGGTTTGTGCTTTTGCAATATGTTGGTAAACATGTTTTGTGCTTAACTGTTATTGCAACAGTTCACAATTGGTTAATATGTAGTATTCACTAGAGATTGAGATGTTTCTAAGAAAATGTAAATGGTTTTCTTTGCCTACCCAGAATTGTAGATGAGATCTCTTTGACTCATAAGGCTTTTCCCTGATACGCTAAGTTACTCAGGAAGTACTGCTAAATCAATGATAAACCTTTGGTTACATTTGGCTAAATGCTGTAACTACTCCAGAGGTTCCATACATTTTCTAAAGTTTTAATGTTTTGATAGGGGTCATCATTTGATATTTAACCATATCTATTCTGAGATTTTTGTCATTTGTACTTGTTTTAATTCTCTTGTAAGATGAATTCCGCCTTAACAGAAATTCATATAGGAGACTTTCAGAACAAAAATGGTTCTTTGATATGTTGAAATCCTGGAATAGCTTTTCAAGAAGTAAAAGCTGCACTCGCACTAAACCAGAATTAATACGGTGACTCAAGGTAAGATTGAGTCTCCAGGAGCTTTCCTAGAAAGGATATTGAAGCCTATAAAATGTATAGCCAGATGGACCCTGAGGAAACCGAAAATCAGGGGGCACTGAATCTCTCTTTTGCCAGTCAGTCAGCCCCAGATATAAGGAGGAAACTTCAGAAAATTGAAAGATTTGAAGGGAAGAATCTGTTTGAGCTATTGGGAAGAGCAGAAAAAGTTCTGAAGAACAGTGATGCACAGGAGGATGAAAAACGGAAAATTGCTGGTTAAGGGTTGGCATTAAATGAGATAGGTAGAGGATAGTAAATGGAAGGAAAAGCTTAAGCACAGAGAAGACATGTGGGAAGACTTAGATTCAGATCAGTGTGCTTATGTAAGGAAAAAGACACTGGGCCAGGGAGTGCCCCAAAAGGAAGATGGCAATGCTGGCCACCAGAGTAAAAATTGTAGTGGAGAGGAAGTCAATTGATTTTTTTTGGTGGACAAGGTAGCCCAGTTTTCATCATTACTTAAACCTATGGTAAAACTACGGGGAGAGGAAGTTTGGGTTCAAGGAGCAAATGACACAGCGAGACATAAATGGAGAACAGAAAGGACTTTAAATATGGCCTCAGGAGTAGTGAAACATTGATTTTTACTTCTCCCTAATTCCCCATATAACTTGATGGGAAGTGATCTCCTCCACAAGTTATGAGCTGGCATTCAGTTCTTGGGAGTAGACATGACTGTACCCTTGAGACAACACACTGTACAGGTGCTTATGGCAGCAGTAGATGAATATCTCCTTTACGAGCCAGTCTCACAACCAGAGGAGACAAAGGCGGGGAACATTCTCCAAATCCTACAGGTCGGGTTTCCTGAGGACTGGGCTGAAGGGAAGCGGCCTGGCTTGTCTAGGGGACAACCTCCAGTGGTGGTACAATTAAAGGCAATGGCTATGGGGGTTCACGTTTGGCAGTACCACCTTCCCCTGGAAGCAAAGAAAGGAATCAGAGAGCACATTAACCACATCCGAGGAGACGCTATCCTAGTTCCTTGCAAATCTCCATGGAATACACCTTTGCTGCCGTCAAAAAGGCTGAGACTGGGGAGTACTGACCCGTTCAGGACCTGTGGGAAGTTAATTAACAGGTTGAAGATATCCACCCGATGGTGCCTAACCCCTATACCCTACTCTCCCTCCTGGGCTTCAAAAGAACTGTGTACACCATCTTAGATCTCAAGGATGCATTTTTCTGCATATCTTTACCAAGGGAATCTCAACGCCTTTTGCTTTTGAGTGCTCCGACCCACAGGAATGATTCCAAGGACAGCTCACTTGTACAAGACTTCCCCAAGGATTCAATAATTCACCCACCATTATATTTTGACAAGGCCCTACACAAGGATTTGCATGAGTACAGAACCTCCAACCCAGTAGTCACTCTGCCATAGTATGTTGATGATTTGTTAAGAGCTGCTGAGGACTAAGAGTCATGTTTGCGGGGGATGAGAGCTCTCTTACAGACTCTGCAGGAAAAAGGGTATCGGGTGTCAGCAAAGAAAGCACAGCTCTGTCAGAGCCATGCCACATATCTATGCTTTGATCTCCATGAGGTAGTGTGTTCACTGAGTCCAGGAAACATGTGATCACCCGATACCCCCACCCCACCACGTCCCGACAAGTCAGGGAGTTTCTTGGACGGTGGGCCACTGTGGGCTGTGGATACTGCGGTTTGTGGAGATTGCCTGACCTCCCTAGGAACTGGCAAAAGGCGGAGGGCTCACTATGATAGAGTGGACAGCTGAGGCAGAAGGAGCATTTTGGGAAATACAAACAGCTTTACTGAGTGCATTGGCCATCCCAGTTGTTACTAAGCCCTTCCACTTGTATGTGGATAAAAAATGCAGGGGTGGGCAAAGGAGTTTTAACTCAGAATCTGGGGCCTTGGCAAAGGCCAGTAGCCTATCTTAGCAGGAAACTAGATCCAGTAGTGGCTGGATTGCCCTCTTGCCTCTGCATAATTGCTGCCACAGCCCTCCTGGTCAAGGGTGCAAGTAAATTGAATTTGGGTCAAAATCTCATCTTGATCACCACCGAAGCTATTGAGAGCCTTCTCCGAACTCCACCAGACCGATTGATGACAAACGCCTGAGTGACAGGGTATCAGGCCCTCCTCCTCAACGAATCAAGAGTGAACTTCTGGCCCCTAGGAGTGCTAAATCCAGCCACGCTGCTGCCAGAAGAGCTGGCTGACCACGCACATGACTGCGGCGAAGTCCTAACCCAAGTTGCAGGAATAAGATCAGATCTAGAGACATTCCCCTCTTCTGTGGATGGTGCTGGGAATCCTCTGTGCCTCGGAATCTGGATCTCTGTTTTTGCCCCCATATGAGGGTTGTTTGCAGCTCTGATTTCCCAAAGAAATATTGGGCCCACTATTTTCTCTCTCTTCTAGGTCTCCTACAGTAAGCACCCATAGACGTTCATTGCAGTCACAGAATTCCCGTAGTCCATTGTCATGTTCCATCATTCTTCCTTCTATCCTTTGCCTTGCTTCATTTTTCCCAGTACTTGGATTCCAGTTACCTCATTGGATCCACAGGTTCTGCAAGTTTCCTGAATTTTGCATCCAATCTGCTAACAAATCTTTTCAACAGGGCCTCTTTATTTATTTATTTATTTTTATCACATTTATCTCTGTGGTCCTAGACTCCCTGATTTCTTCTATGTTTTTCTGATCCAGAGTATCCTGGCTGCTGCTTAAAACCTCCACCTGGCATGTGACATGTACAGGTTTCACTTTGATTTCTTGTCCATGACCAGTTTCTGTTCTTTTGCCTTGACATCTATTGATTCTTCCATCGTTGCCTTAGTTCAGGTCTCTGTATTCTTCTCTGTATGCTAAAAGGGCCTTCTGTTTTCTACCCTGAGAGTAATTTCTTCAGGAAGAAGATGTCATGGAGTGCCACTGGCTTACCCTTGATTGAGTGCCCGGTATATGTGGCATGCTCACTGGGTTAGGTTGTGGCTGTCCACTCTCTTCTGGGCCAGTCTTTTGTAGAGGCACTCGTTGCCTGCCTTTCGGAGTGTTTGGTGTCTGGACCAAATATGGTGAGGTTTAGCTTGGTCAGCTCTCCTGTGCCTATGAAGTTAGGCTTTCAACACACTCAACCTTACTAAGGCCTGCTGAAGGCTGTGGTCAGGAGAAAGGAGTCGGGCAGGGCTTTCTTCTTGTCCCCAATGGAGGGTCTGTTCTCCTGGTGCTAAGCAACGTTTCCTGAGAAAGGTAGTCCCAACAGGTTTCCATGGTTGGGACTACGTGATTGCAGGATATGCAGCTAATATCTGCACCATTCTGTCTGTGGCCCCTAGCCCGGGCTTTATGCTGATGGTGATAGAGCCACAAGATTCTTTTGCCCCCATCGAGGCATCTCCACAAACAGTGCCTATCACGGATGCACATCAAGAAACAATAATCATAACACTGTGTCAACAAGTTTTTTTCTGATCATGGTTTCCAGGCTTTCTGTACCCGGTTGCTTGCTGATGTGCTCTGCAGGAGAAACACAATGTCCTCTGGAGTCTGTCTATCAAGCATGCTGATCTGAGATACCTGGTCCTTAAGACCATTTGGTTTCAAGTACAAGTGCTATTCAGAACATCTCCATTTCGACACCATCAGCTATGGTTCATCAACCAAATTGTGGGATCCCAGTGTCATCCTCTGTCTGGGCCTTTGTCTTTGGCCATGGCTCACTGCACTCTGAAGAACCAGCCATCCACTTTTCCCCTAAGACACGTCTACACCCTTCTCCCATGGTCTCTGTGACTTCTTCTCCCTTTTGCCGTGGAGTTTGAGTTCAACACTTCAGGTTCTTTTACGCCATGGTTCCATTGATGTGGTCATCTTCTTGTTGTGCTGATGGCTGAAGACAAGCCTGGAGCTCCAAGACATTTCTGCAATATCCCTCTCCTCCCAATGCACCACAGACTCTTACCCAGCCATAAGCAAGAAGGAATCTTGAAACCTGCCACATGTGGCAGAAAGTTGGAGAGCACTGGGCTTCTGCCCATCTGTCAATCACAGAAAGACAAATAACATACGTTTTCACTCCTTCGTGGAAATAAAGAACCTGTGAAAAGCAAGAAAAAAGGGACACACTATGAGGCTCTAATCGGGCACACAAAATTTGGTGTTTTTTCCACGGCAGGTTAGTGAGAGTTTGTGTTTCTAAAAGAGGATTAAATGGGACATTCGTTGCAGGAAATGTGGCCGAATGAGATGGAACATGAGTTTCAATATGTTTGAAGGTGGATTGTGATCCAAAGAAGAGCGGCTTCATATCTCTTAAAATATCATTCTACGCATTTTGTGAAAAACACCCTCCCTCCCACCTCCCCCAGACATACACGTAAAAGAGTCCCACAGAATTTGGACACAAGTGAGGAGTAGCACTCAGGGAAACAAACCTCAGAGAAAATACCTGAAGGAAAAAAAGGATCAATGTCAGAAGCCGACAAAACTTGGAAAGTTAACTTCTTACCTATCAAGAAGTAATTAAAGCATTCAGGACTAAACTCTCCTAAACAACCTCACCTAAAAGTCCCCTACACACAAGTATGCCCACAAATCCAAGAATTGCAGAAAATGATAAATTCCAAGACAAATAACCACTACCAAGACTAGGTCATGAACATATGCATCTGACGCCTCAGGTAATGATGAAAGTGTTTGAAGCATTCCACAAACACCTCCCAACACCCAAAAAGCCAAGTCAAATCAAATTGCTGGTCAACAATCCAAGACATTTAATGAAGTCAATGTCAGTTCTTCTACTCTATTCCTGAAATATAAGAGGAGGGAAGAATCTAATTTGCAATGTCCAAAGACCTAATTCAGATAAGGACCTCATAGGACACCAATTGCATACCATTTTAATTAGTAAGATAATAAAGCTATACTTTATTTCTTTCCTCTTTCTTTCTTCATCTACATGCGAAACGGCCTGTTTTTCTTTCTTTTCCATACTTTTTCTTTTGTTCGGGAAGTCAGTCTTTCATCTCTCATACTTTTGGGAGATAGTGTTCCCTGATTCTTTAGTTGCATATACCACTGAGTGCTCATCGAGAGCATTTATGCCACACCACCTCCATACCATGAACAAGTTCCCTCATTCCTGGCACGTCTCATCCTTCTGTAATCCCCGGCCTGGTTCTCAGATTCCTGAGTCTCTCCTCATTTGTCTCCCTGTCTGACTTCTCCTCTTTCCATTTTCCCTTGCTTTTACTCATGTCCATGGTATTCCTCATGGGCCACATATGAGTGAAGCCATATGATATTTCCCTTGGACACCTTCGGTTTTCATTGAGAATAACCCAGCCCTGTGTCACTCATGTCAAGGCGAGTATCAGGGCTTCACCCCCATGGATGTCGGAGGTATCATCTGTGGCCTGGATGGACGACACCCTCTTTATCCAGTAGCCTATTGAAGGACCTTTCTGCCCCTTCCACAGTTCTGCTAGAGTGGGCATGACAGGCCATCGATTTAGGCAGTTCCTTTTCTTCTGAATTTAGAGAGTTGGTCAACATGGCTCTCCCCATGACCTCGGCATATAACGTTAACAGATGATGACAGGTGTGCGGTCCAGGGCTCTACTTTCAGGTGTAGCGATCATGCAGAATGTCACTCTCCTTGAAGTCTTTGCAAAGATATTTCGGATAAAGTCAGGTAGACAGAGCCCTCATCTCTTAGGACTGGTGTTTCAGAATACTAGGAGATCAGGACACAGACAGCACAATGCATCCATGCCCTAGAACATTTCCTTGAAATGTGACTATCATTGCCTTATTCTTTCCCTTATCTTCCAAGTTGACCAAGCACCAAAGGCAGACCCTTCGAACTAGAACAAATTGGGAAAAGGACCTACGAAAGGATGCTCTCACCCATAGGATGTCAAACCTCCCAGAGATCTAATGATACTCAAGAGGCCTCCCTGTTGATTGAGATCTCTAGACGTTGCAGTGGAAATAGGAACACTTGGTTCTCTCTGGAGAAATGTTAGCTGAAAGGGTGGTACACCAAATGTCATTTTCTTTTCTCAGCTATAGGTGGAGTGTCAAAGAAACTGCGAAGACCACCTGAGTTCATGAGCAGGTAATAAGGGCTCTTTTTTGGTCCTTCCCAGGGCTTCCTGCCTAACGCCATAGGACTCATAGCTCATGCGAGAGGGATTGATGCTTCAGTGAAATGAGCTTCTGTGAATATTCAAGGTTTTGATATCCTAGCAATCACTCCTCCCCAAACCATGTCTAATCACTCCACATGGCTTTAGTAGTCATGGGTTAGCCAGGAGGTGCTAAAGCCCTCCCAAACCGTTGGGGCCGCCTGGGTATTTCACCAAGACAGTTTGGGAAGCGAGTCTGTGTCACTTTGTCCATGACCAAAATTATAGTCTTTGGCTGGGATTGTCACCAACAGCCCTCTGTAATCCTGAGAAGGGCAAGGATCCACAATTCCATCTTACCCCTAAAAGGTCAAGAAATGATCAGGACTACAACCACGCTTCAGGCCAGGAACTCCATGTTCCACATATGTGTATGGTCCTCCGACCCAATCAGGACCCTTTTGACCAGAAAAAGGGCCACCCGAGGAAAGCTCCCAGTGAACACCCGCACCCATGCCAAAGGCATGCCTGTAGTCTTCAAGAGTGAGGACACAAGTTCCACTAGCATCTCCAGTAAACGTACCAAGAAGGCCTCCCCATCTTCCAAGCTGACCAAGCACCAAAGGCAGACCCTACACCCTAGAACCTTAGGCCCAGGACGGACTCATTGGTTTGGAGCCAACAGGAGCAAGCACGGAGCCTGGTTGAGGAGACCCATTGCTCATGTGAAGCTATCAGAAAGCCTTCTGTGCCAGTATCAAGAAGACAGCATGTATCTACAAAAGGATGCCTTGAAGAGGATTCAAGGTCCTAAGATCCCTGAGCATTCCCAGAGGGTGGTGCAGCTTCATTCTGTAGATCTAAATGACATGTTGCAGCACAAGCCTGCCTTAAGCCTCCCATTTTCATTCCCCAGTGTTTTTCATGGGATAAACAAACAGTGCCTGTAGCGGATGATGGGCATGTTCTAAAGAAGCTTGATAGGAGGAACAATGGGAGAACAATGGACCATTGCAGCGGGATAGAGAGCGGATGCTACATGTTGGTGGGGAGATGTAGGAAGACAAAGAAGAGGAGACCAAACAGGGAGCTCAGAGCCAAGGTCTGGCATTTTAGGATGGTGGGAGGTGCTCTGGACCTGGCTGCGTTCCATAGGGGCATAGGTCCAAATTGAAAAAGCATCCTCTGGACCCAGTCAATCCTTATCTACTGTTTCTTCTTGTTGTTGTTGTTTTTCAACAATGTGCTTGCATGTATGGGACAGAGAGAGACAGAGAGTACATAATCAGTGAGGGAGCTGGAGAGGGAGAAGCAGACTTGCTTCTGAGTGGGGAACCTGAGGTGGGAGACATTGCAATGAGCCTGCGATAAGGAGCAGAGACAGAAGGCCTCCTCTGAACTGATGGAGACACGCCTGGACACAAATTTTATCTGCTTAACACCTAATTGTTCTAGACAAGAACTTCTGCTCTGTCATTGTTTAGAATTGCAGGCGGTAGAGTTTTGGCTTGGACTTGTGTGGCGTGCTCTACAACGTGTTGCTAGACCTGGCATAACTGGTCGCCTCAATGTAAAGCACTTGACTTTAGAAACACTCTTCTCCCAAGCATATTTTGGCGATGGGAATTCCTCAATTGCTAGCTTTTGAAGGTGAATGAACTATGTCTTTTGTTGCCTTGCTTCCATGGATGGTGCTGAGAGTCCTCTGTGCCTCAGAATCTGGATCACTGTTTCTGCCCCCATGAGGGATGTTTACAGCTCTGATTTCTCAAAGAAATGTTGGGCCCACTATTTTCTCTCTCTATTAGGTCTCCTCCAATAAGCATCCATAGACATTCATTGCAGACATTTATTTCCCTAAGTCCAATGTCCTGTGCCATTATTCTTCCTTCTCTCATTTGCTTCGCTTCTTTTTTTCCCAGTACTTGTTTTCCAAGTGACTCATTGGATCCTCTGGTTCTGCCAGCTTCCAGAACTTGCATCCAGCCTCCTAGCAAATCTTTTCATTAGGGTCACTTCATTTTATTTTTTTATCACCTTTATCTCTGTAGACTGAGACTCCCTGATTCCTTCTTTGTTTTTAGATCCAGAGTGAGTATCCTGGCTGCTATTTAAATCCTCCACCTGGCAAGAAACACGTACAGGTTTCACTTCAATTGCATTGCCATGACCATTTCTTGTTCTTTTGCCTCAGCATCAATTGATTCTTCGATTGTTGCCTTAGTCAGATCTCTCTATTCTTCTTAGTATTTGAAAATGCCTTCTGTTTTCTACTCTGGGGTAATTTCTTTAGGATGAAGATGTCATGGAGTGCCACTGCTTGAACCTTGATGGAGTCTCCGGGGTATATGGAACGCCCCCTGTTTTGAGTTGTTGCTATCCACTCTCTTCTTTTCCAGTGCTCTGCAGAGGCACTCGTTGCCTGCTATTCGGAGTGTTTGGTGTCTAGACCGAATATGTGAGGCTTAGATTGGTGGGCTCTGGTGTGCCTGTGAAAGGAGACTTTCGACATAATCAACATTACTAAGGCTTGCTGAATGCTGTGCTCAGAGAGAGGATGTAGGCAGGGCTTTCCTCTCGTCCCCAATGGAGTGTCTGTTCTCCTGGTACTAAGCAACATGGCCTGAGAAAGTCAGTCCAAATAATTTTCCAGGATTGGGTCTACATGATTGCAATTTAGGCAGCTAATGTCTGCACCATCCTCTCTGTGGCCACTAGCTCGGGCTTTATGCTGATAGTGGTAGAGTCCCAAGATTCTTTTGCCCCCCATCTCCACGAACAGTGCCTATCACGGATGCACAGCAAGAATCAATAATCATAGCAACCTTCAAAAAAGTATTGTTTCTCATCATTGTTTCCAGGCTGTCTGCACCTGGCTGCTTGCAGGTTTCCTCTGCAGGAGAAATACAGTGCTCACTGGGTCTGTGTCTGTCAAGCATGCTGATCTGAGATACCCGGGCCTCAAGACCCTATGGTTGCAATTCTCGTGCCATTCAGACTCTCTCCATTTCTCCACCAATAGCTATGGGCCAACGTCCAACTCTTGGGATCCCAGTGAGCTCCTTTCTCCTTTGGCCATAGCTCACTGCACTCTGAAGCACCAACCATCCAATTCTACAATAAGACTGGTCTACACCCTTCTCCCATGGTCTATGTGACTTATTCTCTCTTTGGCTGTGGAGTTTGATTTCTAGGCTTCAGGTTCATTGACACCATGGTTCCATTGATGTGGTCATCTTCCTGTTGTTTATGGCTGAAGACAAGCCAGGAGCTGCAGATATTTCTGCAATCTCCCTGTCCTCCCAATGCACCACAGGCTCTTAGACAGCCATAAGCAAGAAGGAATCTTGAAACTTGCCACATGTGGCAGAATGGTTGGAGAGCATTGGGCTGCGTCCCATCTGTCAGTCAAGAAAGAAAATATCATACGATTTCTCTCACTCATGGAAGTAAAGGAACAGGTGAAAAAGCAAGAAGAAAGGGACACACAATGAGATTCTAACCGGGCTCATATAATTTTTTTTTGTTCCAAGTCAGGTTACTGAGAGTCTGTGTTTCTAAAAGATAATTAAATTGGACATTTATTGCAAGACATGTGGCCGAATGAGTGGAACATGAGTTTCCAATATGATTGAAGGTGAACTGTGATCCAAAGAAGAGCGTCTTCATATCTCTTAAAATAAGATTCTTAGCATTTTGTGAAACACACCCACCCTCATACCCAGCCCCCCACACACACTAAAAAGAGTCCCACAGAACTTAGGGAGCAAGGAAGGAGTAGCACTCATGGAAACAAACCTTAGAGAAAATACCATAAAGGGAAAAATTATCAAAGTCACAGACCAACAAAACTGGAAACGTTAACTTCTTTCCTACCAAGAATTATTTAAAGCATTCAGGACTAAACTCTCCTTAACAACCTCACCTATAAGACCTCTACAGACAAGTATGCCCACAAATCCAATACCTGAGAGAAAAGGATAAATCCTGAGACACATACCTACTATCAAGACTAGGTAATGAACATACACATCTGACGTCTCAGGTAATGATGAAAGTGTTTGAAGCATTCCTCAAACAACTCCCAACACCCATAAAGCCAGGTTCAAAATAATTTCCTGGTACACACCCCGAGACATTTAATGAAGGCAATGTCGGTTCTTCTCATCTATTCCCGAAATGTAGGAATAGTTAAGAATCTAATTTGCAATGCCCAAAGACCCAATTCAGATAAGTACCTTATAGGAAATCAATTGTATACCATTTTAATCAGTAAGATAATAAAACTATACTTCATTTCTTTCCTCTTTCTTTCTTCATCTATATTTGAAATGTCCTGTTTTTCTTTCTTTTCAATACTTTTTCTTAGGTTCGCCTGGCCAGCCTTTAATCCCTCATACATTTGTGAGATAGTGTTCCCTGATTCTTTACTCGCATATACCACAGAGTGCTCATCAACATCATATATGCCACACCACCTCCATACCATTAACCAGTTCCCTAATTCCTGACATGTCTCATCCTTCTGTCACCCTCAGCTTGATTCCCAGCATCCTGAGTCTTTCCTGGTTTGTCACCCTGTCTGATTTATTCTCTTTCCCTTTTCCCTTGCTTCTCCTAATATCCATGGTATTCCTCATGGAACACATATGAGTGAAGCCATATGATATTTCCCTTGGACTGCTTCCGTATTCATTGAGTATAAGCCAGCCCTGTGTGTCACGGCCAGTGTGGCAAAATGACTGGGAACGTGAGGGTAAGAGGGTTGAGAAAGAAAAAGTCTTGAGAGACAAGAGATGGGGACAGGAGGATTATTGAGGAGGATGTGATGTCCAACAGAGCTGACTTTATTCAGGGCAGTAAGGCATTATGTAGCCAATTAACTATTTTTATCTGGTTACAAAAGAATTTGCTACATGCACAAAAAACCCTCCAGACCAGGCCTGTTTTGCCCACTTCAGATAAACACCTGCAGGCAATATCTGATGTTAGTACAATTGTTCCGTATTGATAAAAGAAGTGACAACAAACCTGAGAGTGATTTATGTGCTGTGCTGGGACAGCAAGGACCAGTTAAAGTTTATGACCACAACCAAATTGCTCTCATCTAACTAGTAAACATGTGGGAAGCCACGTTGGCAAGTGCACAACACATAGCACAGTCCCTATCTCAGTGCTATCCCACTTTTCCATCCTACGCCTTTTGTTAGGCTATTTGGACTTTATTTTTTTTTCTTTTTTTCCTTCTTTTTTTTTTAAAGATTTTTTATTTATTTGACAGAGAGAGAGAGATCACAAGTAGGCAGTGAGAGAGAGAGGGGAAACAGGCTCCCTGCTCAGCAGAGAGCCCGATGCGGGGCTCGATCCCAGGACCCTGAAATCATGACCTGAGCTGAAGGCAGAGGCTTAACCCACTGATCCAACCAGGCGCCCCGCTATTTGGACTTTAAAGGAGACACAAGTCAGGTCCTGGTTTGGTTCTCATATTAAGCCTTATCGCGGCTTCCCACATCTCCCCCTTCCTTTTTAAATAAGACAAGCAAATGTATTTGTGCTTGGGCACATAGTCATTGCTATCCCACATGAAACTGTACAATGCACCATATTAACATAAGAGTAAATAATATAATGGGAAGTCCGGTGAACAACCAGAATGAATGTTTTAACACGTGACGAGGGTTTAACTCGTGGAGACTATATAGGATATGTGCAACCACTTCAGCAGGGTTAACTACATCCAATTGACACTGACTGATGCTTGATATATCTTTTGGCAGATTCACTAAATCAAGACTAACATTAGTACGATAAACAATTAGTTAACACACAGTTGTTACAATGGATGTTATACAGTAGGTGTCCCCCCAGAAAGGAGGTGAGAACTATTGTTCCTGAGCCCACTACTAGTACAAAAGGTCTAGGAACACAGGCTCCTCCAGGGATAGTCACATTATGCATTGGTAGGCCGAGAGGGTAAGCAACATACTGCAGAGGTTCTTCTCTATTCATTCTTGACCAATTGGTGATGCAGAAATCAGGGATGCCATGAGGAGAGATGGTCAAGGGCTTTTCTTGGAGACATTCTGTCCAAATGGGGCCTGGATTAGAATGGAAGCGTGGGTTAGAACAGTTTAATTTTCAGGGACAATTAGGGTAACCAGGAGGACGCATATTTCTCTGGGGGAGAGTTAGGAGTTTTGTCACCTATAACCCCATAGACTGTCCATCTTTCCAGCCCTATCTTAGAATCAGACCAAATGATTCTACCTCTTGCATATCCTAAAATATAGGTAACTATATGAGGTCTCGATTGGACCACCATACACCCATTGATAAAATCATGGCCAGAGGAGTGTAACTGGAAACATATAGGTACTTGAGCTGCTAGACTAGTCCAATTAATGTAATGCTCCGTGCACTGCATGCCATCAGAGCTGCTTGTCCCGAAATAGTCTGTAACATTAATTTGTACTCGGGAGTGGGATCATCTCAAGTAACAGGCCTTATAGTAGGTGGGTCAGGCAGATATGCCCAATAGGCTGTGGCCTCACTATGGGGAAGGCCAACCATAGTTAATAATGTTAATAATATAGTGATCAACACTTCACTGAGTTCTATCTGATTCACTATCTCTAGGGCCTGATTCAGGAGATCTCTTATTAAGCTCCGAGTGTAAGGGGGGAGATGTCTTCTTCTCCATCTGGTCTGGTGTTCAACTGCTGTGCAACCTATATTAAAATTTTTAAAACATAAAGAGTTAAAATTAAATGCATATGTGGTGAATATTTCACTGTTCCCTGTAGCATCTCCCCCTCTTTTAATTTTTTGAGATAGGATTTTAAGACTCCATTAGCTCTTTTTGTAATGGCTTGTCCTTGAGAATTATAAGGAATACTCATCGAATGTTTAATTTGAAGAGTTTGGCAAAATCTTTGAAAAGTCTTGGTAAAATAACCCATGTTTCCAATAGTGTCCTGTTACAGGAGAACAGATTTTTATTGAATTTATTCAAATGACTGATTTCCATGGAAGAAAGAATATTACTGAGACCTTTTGATTTTCAGAGGGTTCAGATAGAGAGAAAAGTTGAATCCTTTGATTTGTTTACCAATAAAATTTTACATTTCTGTAAGTCACAGACATCTTAAGAAAAAAAGTATCCCTAGTATGGAAGAGCAAACATTAGAGAACCAGCAATGTTTAAAATAAGACAAAACATTAAGAGACACAACACTATAATCTTTTAGTTTATTTAGTCCCATGTTACTAAATCTGGTTTAGTCCGAATACAGCTCTACTTCTGGAAATTCTTACCCATTTCAGTTTTAGGATTTTCAAGTATATCAAATATCTGTATATGTCCTGAAAGTCCTTTATATGAATCTTCTTTAAGGAGGAATTCATCTTACAAAATAATTAAAACAATTACAAATGACAAAAACTCAGAATAGGTATGGTTAAATTGCCAGGTGATGACCTTTTCCAAACATTAAAACTTTAGGAAATGTATAGAACCCTTAGAGTAGTTACAGAACTTATGCAAGTGCAACCCAAGGTTTATTATTGGTTTAGCAGTACTTACTAAGTAACTTAGTATACCAAGGAAAAGTCTTATGAGTCAAAGTGATCTCATTTACAATTTAAATCTTGTCAAAAATTGTTAAAACCTTAGAAAGTTTTAAACCACATGCCTAAATATACTTAGGGATGTTAAACACCTGATAAAACAAAACATAGAAACTGAATTTTCTGGGCAGGCCAAGAGAAAACCATAACAGATTAATTAAACTAAGAAAACATTACCCTTTAAACAGAGAAAACCAGCTTTTTTGTACCATTGTCTTTTTATTTTTAAGAATGCAGTCTTAAGATAGTGGGTTTATTAGATTTTCCTCCAATCGTGAATGATGTCGCAGACAAAGGGAAGGGGATCCTTCAGATGCTGTCCTGCTTGTATCCCTCGTGGGAACTTAGGAGAGTCTTAGCTAAGATCTGGTCCGTATCAGCCCCGGACCAGGCTACTCCATGGTATAAATGACCGTTATGCCATATGACGCCCCACGAGACTGAGGGTGCAGCCCACTCAGACTCCATAGAGAAGCGGTGGAGCCATACACATTCACACAGTCAGGCACTCTTCAGATTCAAACAGGTTGGACACCTTCTCATTTGGGTATCCCTGGCTAATGGGAGGTATCAGTCTCCCCTTCCATTCTTTATGAATAAGAGTGAGTTTCTATGGTTACAGGAAATGGGGTATGATAACACATTGTTTTTGCAGTACCTCAAGGTTGGACTGCTTTCCCAATCTCTCCAGGCCAAATGGTCCTTTCTCTTGGAAGTAGAATCTATATGGAGGTATGCCAGGAGAGTGTTAAATCACTATGCAGGCTGTTTTTCTTAGCCTGTCCTGACTTATCTCCCTGACCTCCCAATGAAACACAGACTCTTATCCAGCCATAAGCAAGAAGGAATCTTGAAACTTGCCACTTATGGCAGAAAGGTGGTGAGCATTGGGCTGCGGCCCATCTGTCAGTCAAAGAAAGAAAAAGAACATATGATTTCACTCACTCATGGAAGGAAGGGAACATGTGAAAATGCAAGAAAAAAGGGACACACAATGAGACTCTAACCAGGCACACAAAATTTGGTGTTTGTCCCACGACAGGTTAGGGAGAGTCTGTGTTTCTAAAAGAGGATTGAATGGGATATTCATTGCAGGAAATATGGCCAAACGACGTGGAATATGAGTTTCCAATACGTTTAAAGGTGAATGGTGATCAAAAGAAGAGCGGTTTCATATCTCTTAAAATATCACTCTAGGCATTTTGTGAAACACATCCACCCTCCCATCCACCCACAAACACACGCTTAAAAGAATCCCAGGGAATTTAGGGAGCAAGTGAGGAGTAGCACTCAGGGAAACAAACCTCAGAGAAAATACCATAATGGAAAAAATGTATCAAAGCCAGAAACCAACAAAACAGGAAAAGTTAACTTCTTACCTACCAAGAATTATTTAAAGCATTCAGGACTAAACTCTCCTTAACAACCTCACCTACAAGACCCATACACACATGTATGCCCGCAAATCCAATACCTGAGAGAAAAGGATAAATTTCAAGACACATACCCACTACCAAGACTAGGTCATGAACATACACATCTGACGACACAGGTATTGATGAAAGTGTTTGAAGCATTCCTCAAACACTTCTGAACACCCAAAAAGCCAGGGGCAAATCAATTTCTTGGTCCACACTCTGAGACATTTAATGAAAACAGTGTTGGTTCTTCTCATCTATTCCTGAAATGTAGGATGAGGGAAGAATCTAATTTGCAATGTCCAAAGACCCAATTCAGAAAAGGACCCTATAGGAAACCAATTGCATACCATTTTAATCAGTAAGATAATAAAACTGTACTTATTTCTTTCCTGCTTCTTTCTTCATCTACATGGGAAACAGCCTGTTTTTCTTTCTTTTCAATACTTTTTCTTTTGTTCGGGAAGCCAGATTTCAACCCTCACACTTTTGTGAGATAGTGTTCCCTGATTCTTTAGTTGCATATATCACAGAGTGCTCATCAATATCATATATGCCACACCACCTCCATACCATGAACCAGTTCCCTCATTCCTGCCATGTCTCATCTTTCTGTAACCCTCAGCTTGGTTTCCAGAGCCCTGAGTCTCTCCAAGTTTGTCTCCCTCTCTGACGTCTTCTCTTTCCATTTTCCCTTATTTCTACTAATGTCCATGGTCTTCCTCATGGGCCACATACGAGTGAAGCCGCATGATATTTCCTCTGGACTGCTTCTATGTTCATTGAGAAAAACCCAGCCCTGTGTCACTTATGTCAAGGCAAGTGTCAGGACTACATCCCACTCAATGTTGGAATTATAATCTGTTTCCAGTGTGGACCACACCCTCCTTATCCAGTAGCCTATTGAAGGGCATCTCGGCTCCTTCCACAGTTCTGCTAGAGTGGGCATGGAAGGCCATCCATTTAGGCAGATCCTTTTCCTCTTAGTTAAGAGAGTGGGTCAACATAGCTCTCCACATCACCTCAGCATATTACATTAACTGATGATGACAAGGTGTGCTGTCCAAGGCTCTTCTTTCAGGGGTAGTAATCATGCAGAATATCATTCTCCTTTAAGCCTTTTCAAAGGTGTTTCAGGTAAAGTCAGGTAGACAGAGCCCTCATCCCTTAGGACTGGTGTTTAAGAATACTAGGATATCCCGGCACAGACAGCACAATGCATCCATGCCCTAGCATTTTCCTTTAAATGTGACTTTCCTTCCCTTATTCCTTCCCTTATCTTCTAAGCTGAACAAGCACCAAAGGCAGACCATTCTCCGGAGAACAAATTGGGAAAAGAACCTAAGAAAGGAAGCTCTCACCAATAGAATGTCAAACCTCCCAGAGATTTCATGATACCTCCCTGTTGATTGAGATCTCTAGACATTGCAGTGGAAACAGGAACACCTGGCTCTCTCTGGAGAAATGTTGGCCGAAAGGGTGGTATATCAAATGTCATGTTCTTTTCACTTTGTATAGATAGGTGAAGTGGTAAAGAATCCGCAGAGATCACCTGAGTTCATGAGCATGCAAACTGGGCTCTTTTTTGGTCCTTACCAGGGTTTCCTACCTAAAGCCATAGGACTCATAGCTCATGAGAGAGGGATTGCTGCTTCAGTGAAGTAAGCTTCTTGAAGTCACAAAGCTTTGAGCTCCTAGCAAACACTCCTACAAAACCATGTCTAATCACTCGACATGGCTTAGTAGTCATGCGTCAGCCAGGAGGATCCATATCCCTCTCAATCCGTTGGAGCCGATGGGTATTTCACCAAGAATTTTTTCAAAGAGAGTCAGTGTCACCTTCTCCATGGTTGAATTTATAGTCTTTGGCCCTGACTGTCATCACCAGCACTCTGGAATCCTGAGAATGGCAAGGATCCACAATTCCATCTTACCCACGAAAGTTCAAGAAAGTGTCAGGACTACAACCAAGCCTCAGGTGAAGAAGTCCATGCTCCACACATGTGCATGGTCCTCTGAACCAATCAGGACACTTCTGACCAGGAAAAGGGCCAATTGAGGAATGATCACCTTGACCTCCCACAACCATGCCAAAGACATGTCTGGAGTCTTCCACAGCGAGGACACAATTTCCTCTAACATCTCCAGAAACCATGCCAAGAATGCCTCCCCATCCTCCAAGCTGACCAAGCACCATAGGCAGACCGTACACCCTAGAACCTTAGGCCCAGGACGGACTCATCAGTTTGGAGCCAACAGGAGCAAGCACGGAACCTGGTGGAGGAGACCCATTGCCCATGTGAAACCATTAGAAAGGGTTTTGTGCCAGTTTCAGGAAGACAACGTGTATCTACACAAGGACGCATTGAAGAGGATTCAACGGCCTAAGATCCCTGATCAACCCCACAGGGTGGTGCAGCTTTCCTCTTTGGAACTAAAGGGAGATGTTACAGCACAAGCCTGCTGGTATGGCTTGCTCTATACAACGTGCTGCTAGAGCTGGCATAGCTGGTCATTTGAAGTAAGGCACTTGGCTTTAGAAACACTCTTCTCCCAAGCATATTTGGCTGAAGAGAATTCCTCCATTGCTAGCTTTAGAAGGGTGAATGACACTATGACTTGTGTTGCTCTGCTTCTGTGGACTGTGCTGGGAGTCCTCTGGGCCTCGTAATTTGGATCTCTGTTTCTGCCCCCAGATGAGGGATGTTTGCAGCTCTGATTTCTCAAAGAAATGTTGGTCCCAAATTTTCTCTCTCTTCTATTCTCCAACAATAATCACCCATTGACTTTCATAGCAGTCAAGGATTTCCCTAAGTCCAATGTCATGTTTCATCATTCTTCCTTCTCTTCTATGCTTCACTTCTTTTTTTCCCAGTACTAGTCTTCCAGTTAACTAATTGAATCCTCTGATTCTGCCAGCTTCCTGAAATTTACATCCAGTTTGCTAACAAATCTTTTCATAAGGGCCTCTTAATTTTTTTATCACCTTAATCTCTGAGGTCTGAGACTCCCTGATTCCTTCTATGTATTTCTGATGCAGTGTGAGTATTCCGGCTGCTGTTAAAATCCTCCACCTGGCATGTGACATGTACAGGTTTCACTTCGATTGCGTGGATATAACTATTTCATGTTCTTTTGCCTCTGCATGAATTTATCCTTCCTTTTTTTGCCTTAGTTAAGGTCCCTGTATTCTTCTCTGTATTCGAAAAGTGCCTTCTGTATTCTACCCTCAGGGTAATTACTTTAGGATGAAGATCACATGGAGGTCCACTGGCTGAAAATTGATGTATTCTCCCGTGTATGAGGCATGCCCCTAGTGTTGGGCTGTGGCTGTCCACTCTCTTCTGGGCCAGTCCTCTGCAGAGGCTTTCATTGCCTGCCATTTGGAGTGTTTGGTGTCTGGACCGAAAATGGTGAGCTTTAGCTTCGTGGGCTCTGGTGTGCCTGTGAAAGAAAAAGTTCAACCAACTCAAAATTACTAGGGCCTAATGAATGCTCTGGTCAGGAAAGACCATGTGCACAGGACTTTCGTCTCATCCCCAATGGAGTGTCTGTTTTCCTGGTACTAAGCAAATTGACCTGAGGAAGGTAGTCTGAAGAGTTTTCCAGTGTTGGGACTACATGATTGCAGGTTACACAGCTAATGTCCGCACCGTCCTGTCTGTGGTCACTAGCTCAGGCTTTATGCTGATGGTGGTAGAGCCCCAAGATTCTTTTGCCCCCATCGAGACATCTCCACGAACAGTACCTATCACGGATGCACAGCAAGAAACAATAATCATACCACTGTTTCAACAAGTTTTGTTTCTGATCATGGTTTCCAGGCTGTCAGCACCCTGTTGCTTGCTGATGTGCTCTGCGGGAGAAACACCGTGATCTCTGGAGTCTATGTCTGTCAAGCATGCTGATCTGAGATACCCAGGCCTCAAGACCATTTCGTTGCATGTACTTGTGCCATTCAGATCGTCTCCATTTCTCCTCTAACAGCTATGGGTCAGCATCCAACTTGTGTTTCTCCAGTGTGCTCCACTCTCCTGGGCCTTTTTCTTTGGCCATGGCTCCCTGCCTTCTGATCCACTTCTCCCCTAAGACATGTCTACGCCCTTCTCCCATGGTCTCTGTGACTTCTTCTCTCTTTCGCCGTGGAGTTTGATTTCAAGGCTTCAGGTTCATTGAAGCCATAGTTCCATTGATGTGGTCATCTTCCTGTTGTGCTGATGGCTGAAGACAATCCTGGAGCTCCAAGATATTTCTGCAATCTCCCTCTCCTCCCAATGCACCACAGCCTCTTACCCAGCCATAAGCAAGAAGGAACCTTAAAACTTGCCACATGTGGCAGAAGGTGGCGAGCATTCTGCTTTATCCCAACTGTCAGTCACAGAAAGACAAATAACATACGATTTCACTCACTCTAGGAAGTAAAGGAAGATGTGTAAAAACAAAACAAAACAAAACAAAACAAAAATGGACACACAATGAGACTCAAACCGGTCACACAAAATTTGGTGGTTGTTCCACAACAGGTTAGGGAGAGTCTGTGTTTCTAAAAGAGGATTAAATAAGGACATTCATTGCAGGAAATGTGGCTGAACGAGATGGAACATGAGTTTCAATATGTTTGAAGGTGAATTGTGAATCAAAGAAAAGTGGCTTCATATGTCTTAAAATATCATTCTAAGCTTTTTGTGAAACACACCCTACTTCCCACCTTCCCCCACACACACACTTAAAAGTCCCACAGAATTTAGGGAGCAAGTGAGGAGTAGCATTCATGGAACCAACCTCAGAGAAAACACCTTAAGGAAAAAAAAAATCAATGTCAGACGTCATTCGGGAGCCACAATTCAGTCTTCTTCCTGCCCTCCAGAAAAAAGAAGATCCCTAGGTTTCTGCCCAGAATCCCCACCTGAGGATTACCCTGCTGGAACCTCGAAGTCACACCAATGTCCTAGGCCGCCCTGTGAACTAATGCTCTTTCTGACACAGTGTGAGCCCCGACAACCCATCAGCCCCCCAGGTAGCGGGCCCCATATGCTGCAGGTGGGATGTGCCAAGGCCAGAATCTCTCATCTCTACCAAACCTGGGTGTTCAGGGATCTGTGCTCAGACCATAGCTCACATCCCGGATTATGGGGGAACCTCAAGCATCAAAGAGCACTCCTCCTTCCCCCACGCTTTGAAAAGCTTGCTGTGGGGATCGGGGTCTAACTTTCAGAGTGAGAGCCAGCTGCATAGCCCATGAGACCACGCCCAACCAGGAGGGCTGCCCTGGCAAAAAACAGGCATTGTGACCCTAGCTGGAACTCATTTTCTTTTTTTTTTAAAGACTTTATTTATTTATTTTGACAGACAGAGATCACAAGTAGGCAGAGAGGCAGGCAGAGAGAGAGAAGGGGAAGCAGTCTCCCGGCTGAGCAGAGAGCCCGATGGGGGGCTCGATCCCAGGACCCTGGGATCATGACCTGAGCTGAAGGCAGAGGCTTTAACCCATTGAGCCACCCAGGCACCCCTGGAACTCACTTTCAAACCAGCCCCCTCACTAGCTGGACCAGGATCCCACATATCAGGACTGACATGCCTGTAGGCCATAATCCTCACCAACGGTCTGGTTCTCCAGGCAACCGGACCCAGAAGCTGACTCTGGAATCCCTGCTATGACGGGACACTGAGATGGAAAACAGCACTGTTCCCTTCACCCGGAAAGACATCAAACCCTGAGAGCCGGGCTGAATCCTCATAGAGGCAGAATCTCCCATGGCCCCATGAGGATACTGCTACATAGGAGTACTGTCCTGGTCACAAACAGCCATTGTGAATCTCTGGCTGAGCCCGCTTTCAAACCAGCCCACAAGCTAGCTGGACCAGGAGCCCAAATATCGGGCCTGACATGCCCCTAAGCCCAAATCCTCACCCTCGGTCCGGTTTTCCAGGCACCCAGTCCCACAAGCTGACTCTGGAATCCCTCCTATGCTGGGACCCCTGAGACGGAGCAGCACTCTTCCCTTTCCCCAGAAAGATACCAAACCCTTGGGGGCCGGGCAGAATCCTCACAGGCAGAATCTCCCATGGCCCCATGAGTCCACCGCTCCATTCTGTGGCCAACCGAGACACACAACCCAGACAGAAAAGCCTGCTCTCCCGCCTCCCTTTCCAACTTCTTTCAGATCCCACGGGAATGCCCTCAATGTCCACAGATTGGGCCTGCCATCACCTCGCCCCTAACCCTTTCCCGACTTTGTGTTTACAGACTTTTGTCCCCAAAGCCCTGGGTGACAGGCCCTCCAGGATGGGGCCTCTGGAGCCACAGTGCAGGATTCTGCCTGCCAACCCGAAAGAAACTCTGCCCGTCACAATTGCAAAATCCCTCCAGATTGGGAGACACCTGCAATGGCCCTGAGCCCACCCCAAATTTGTTGGCTGCCTTGGACAAAATGCCCATTTGGACACATGCCAGACACCGACATCCATACCAACACTCAGGTCAAAGGCCCAGAGTCAGAAGATGGAACTTGACATGCCCCTAGGAGCTCAACGGAACCCTAGCTTATGTTTGCATGCATCTGCCTCCAGAGGAAAACTCTGGAATACTTACATATGGTCCAACACTTGATCCCTGAGCCACAAAACAGAACACCACCTGACCCCAGAAGGCAAATTGGCTGTTGGGAGCTTCGTCCAACCTTCACGGGAGGAGAATCCTGCATGGCGCCTGAGCCCTCGCCACATTCCAAGGTCTTCCTGGACACAAGCCAGCATTGTGACCCATCAGAATGAGGTTCCCCATCACGACAGCCCCCTGGGCACTTTGCTCCAGAACCACCATGTGGGGGGGCTGGTACCATCCAAATGGACTCCCCCTGTCCAGCAGAAAGAAAGCTTGTTGTTAGGAGCAGCTCACAAGCCCCAGACTGGGAAGACCTCCAAAGCCTCATGAGGCCACCCCTCCATTCATCGGCCATCATGGACACAAACTCCCACATGAGCAACCACTTGACACGTGCCCTGACTCAGGTGCTGGAGATCTCGTGTCAGATGGTGCACATTATTAATGCCATGTGCTCAGTACTGAACAGATCCAGCACTTGAGCATTCAGAATTCCGTCCTCACCCTCCTGGCTTTGCAAGACCTCCAGATTGTTCATTCGGGAGCCACAACACAGTCTTCAGCCTGCCCTCCAGAAAGAAGAAGGGCCCTAGGGGTCTGCTCAGAATCCCCACGTGAGGATCAACCTGCATGGTCACGACGGAACCCCAATTTCTTAGACCGCCCTGTGCACTAATGCTCTGTCTGACACATCCTGAACCCTGACATCCCATCTGCCCGCCAGGTAGCGGGCCCCATATCCTCCTTGTTAGGGTCCATGATCAAAGAATGAGACTGACACAAAGTGAAAATCAAGCAAAGTTTTATTTCATGCCAAGCATCAAAAAACAAACCGACCGGTCGGCGCCATCTCTTACGAAGGGACAACCACGACGACGATGCCACTCCTGACGACCAAGAAGCGATGACGACGAGGACAACAACCCTGATGACACAGATTCTGTTCCCCATGACGCCACTCTGCCAGGCTGTTCCCCAGATGAGGCCGCACTGCACAAAGCCACACTCTGGACGAAGGCCACTCCCGATGATGAAGAGGCCGCTCTGGACCAGGCCACTGGCCGACGAGGCTGCATGCTGAAGAGGTCGCTCCCCAGAATGACACCGTTCTGGCTAGGCTGCTCGGGTGAGGCCGCTCCAGCTAGGCCATGGCTTGGGGCAGCGAGAATGGTTGTGGTGGAGCCGCCGCAAGGCGGGTGGCGGGAGGCGAGTCCTCTAGCAGTGGTGCTGCTGCTCAGGGCGGTGCCACTCCCAGCAATGCCGCTCCTGACATTCCCAATGATCCTCAGCTCCGATGATCCTGAAGCTCCAATGCTCCCAATGACCCTGAATCTATCACTCCTATGAATACCCTAATGGCTCCTAAAGGCTACCCTAAGGGCTACTCTAAAGTCTATTCTAAGACTATTCTAACTCCTCCTGCTTCTCTGATGGCTATTCTAACTCCTCCTACTTCTCAAATGGCTATTCTAAGTCCTCCTATTTCTCCAACGACTATTCTAAATCCTCCTACTTTTCCAATGGCTATTCTAACTCCTCCTACTTCTCCAAAGGCTATTCTAAATCCTCCTATTTCTCACCCCCCTCCAGCCCCACAGATTAACCTTTATACAGATGGTTGAACATGGCCCACACACAGGTGGCCAATGAGATTTCAACTCACAACAGTTAATATATGTGCGCCACACTGATTGGATATGGCTATCTGGCCTGCCCCGCCCCTATATCCGGGGCTTAAAAGTAATTTCCTCTGACTAACCAGGCCCCTACACTGCAAGTGGGACCTGCCATGGCCAGAAACTGTCATCTCTACACAACCTGGGTATTCAGGCATCTGTGCCCAGACCGTAGCTCAAATCCCGCCTATGGGGGAACCACAAGCATCAAAGAGCTCTCCTCCTTCCCCACGATGGGAAAAGGTTGCTGCGGGGAGGGGGGTCTAACTCACAGAATGGGAGCAAGCTGCAAGGCCCATGAGACCACGCCCACCCAGGAGGGCTTACTTGGCAACAAACAGGAATTGTGACTCTCAGCCTGAGCACGCTGTCAAACAGCCCCCTCGCTAGCTGGACCAGGAGACACATATCGGGCCAGACATTCCGCTAGGCCCAAATCCTCACCCTTGGTCCAGTTATCCAGGAGCCTGCACACAGAAGCCAACTCTGGAATCCCTGCTATGGCGGGACCCCTCAGACGGATATCAGCACACTTCCGTTCCCCGCCAAAGACACTAAACCATCGGGAACTGGGCAGAATCCTCACAGAGGAAGAATCTCCCATGGACTCATGAGGCTACCAATACACTCCATGGCCAACCGAGACACACAACGCATACAGAAAAGCCTGGGCTTCTGCCTCCCTTGACCCTAATTTCAGATTCCACAACATTGCCCTCACAGTCCACAGATTGGGCCTGCTATCACCTCGCACCTAACACTATCCCGATTTTGAGTTTACAGCCTTTTACACCAAAGCCCTGGCCGACATGCCTCCAGGATAGGGTTTCTGGAGCCACAGCACAGGACTCTGCCTTCCCACTGGAGGGAACTCTGCCCATCACAACTGCACAAACCCTCAACTGGGATAAAACTGCAATGCCCGTGCGCCCACCCCAAATTTCTTGGCTGCCTTGGAAAACAGGCACATTCGGACACATGCCAGATACCGACCTCCAGGCAGACACCTAGGTCGATGGCCCTGAGTCAGAAGATGGAACCTGACTGAATCCTAGGACCTCAACGGAACCCTACCTTAAGTTTGCAGGCATCTGCCTCCAGAGGCAACACTGGAGTACCTACATATGGTCCAACACTTGATCCCTGAGCCACAAAAAAGAACACCTCCTGTCCCCGGAAGGCAACCTGGCTCTTGGGAGATGCGTCCAACCCTCAGGGGAGGAGAATCCTGCATGGCACCTGAGCCCCGGCCACATTCTCAGGTCTCCCTGGACAAAAGCCACCCTTGTGACCCATCAGAATGTGGCTCCCTGTCATCTCAGCCCCCTGGGCACTATGCCCTAGAGCCACCAGATCCAAACAGCCTTGTTCCTGGCTTGAAAGGGTAAGTAGAGCTGGGCTTTCCAGGTATCCATGCGGTGACTTCTGCTACAACGTCTTTCTATATGGGGGACCCTGATGCCATCCAAATGGACTCCCACTGCCCTGCAGAAGGAAAGCTTGCTTGCTGTTCAGAGCAGCTCACATACCCCAGCCTGGGAAGACATCCATGGCCTCATGAGGCCATCCCTGCACTCGTCGGCCATCATTGACACAAACTCCAGTGTGAGCGACCATCTGACACATGCACTGATAGGTTCTGGTGATCTGGAGTCACATGCTGCACATTGGAAATGCCATGTGCTCGACACTGAACGGAACCAGCACCTGTGCGTTCAGAATTCTGTCGTCACCCTCCTGGTCTGCCAGCCCTCCAGATTGTTCATTTGGGAGCTACAATGTCATCTTCTGCCTGCCCTCCAGAAAGAAGAAAGGCCCTAGGTGTCTTCCCAGAATTCCCACGTGAGGATCAACCTGCAGGAACCTCGATGGCACCCCAATGTCCTAGGCCACCCTGTGCACTAATGCTCTCTCTGACACAGCCTGAGTCCCGACGTACCATTACCCCCCACGAAGTGGGCCCCATATCCAGCAGGTGGGTCATGCCAAAGCCATAGATTGTCATCTCTATGCAAACTGGGTTTTCAGGCATCTGTGCCCAGATCATAGCTCAAATCCTGGCCTATGGGGGAACCTCAAGCATAAAAGAGCCCTCCTCCTTCCCCACAACGGGAAAAGCTTGCTGTGGGGATGGGTTTCTAAAACTCAGAGTGGGGGGGGGGGGAGTCAAGATGGCGGGGAAGTAGGAGGAGGCACCATTTCAACCTGTACCCTAAAGTGAGCTGATTACCTACCAAAGAACTCTGACCACTCATGAAATCAGCCTGAGATCAGAATTATACACGTCTGGATCTCTACAGGAGCAGAAGACGCCAGTGGCAGGTGCTCATAGGCGCTAGCCTGGAGCTCTAGCAGCCGGAAAAACCAGACATTCCCAGCCCGGGACAGTGGGAAAATCTCAGTGTGCGATCTCTGCTCGGAACCTCTCTGGCGGTCTGGAGCTGCCTAGACAGCCACCGCTGCCCTGGTTTTGGATACAACGAGGAGTTCCTTCATCCCCAGGGACAGTGACTCAGAACCGACTCTGCCAGCAGCTTTTGCAAAACAGTCTGAGGCTTCTCTCTGAGAGGGAGGTTGGGGTGCTGTTTGCTCTCCTCTAAACCGCCAAAAACCATCAAAAGCTGTCAAGGCGAGAGAAAGCATATGAAAGAACATAAAAACCCCCAGAGAACAAAAGGCTGAAAAAAACAGTTTCCTGAAAAAAAAAGAGCTCACCCCCTTGAGGGGAGCGGGAGGACCTAACTCAGGGAACATCATTGTCTGAAAACCCACGTGGCAGGCCCCTCCCCCAGAAAACCAACCAGGAAGGAAGAAAAAAAAAAAGACTACAAGAGAACAATCGCCACTACTTCATAAATACAACTTTTATTTTGAACTCTTTACCAATATTCTGGTTCTTTTTTTTTTATACATACAGATAATTTTTTAACCTATTTACCATCACACTGAGATGTCCAGTACATCAAATTCTTTAATAACCTTCTAACCTGAACTTTTTAATACATATACCCGTGTTTTTCTTTTGTTTTTCTATTTTTTTAATTCTTTCTAATTTTAACTTAGTTTAGTCTAGTTTATTCTTTTTTAATTTTTATTTTCTACTATACATATAGAGTTAAACTTCAAGGTAATCCCCTTTCCCCAATCAATGCTACCCCTATAGGCAAACCAGTTTCTAATACCCCTGTAACTTAGGAAAGTTGAGTCCCTTAACAAAAACATCAAGATACCTTCAGGAAGAATCAAAATAACCTTCCTCACCCACACTGAGAATCTATAACCATTCTCCCAATTTTTCCTTCTGTCAGTGTTTCTGTGAATTTGTGTTTGTCCTGATAATATATAAACCTTATACTTGGGGTTCTTTCTGATGAGGTTCTTCCCTTTTTTTTTGCTTATATATACATATTTTTTTCTCTTGTCATATAATTTTATCACTCTTTTTGTCTGTCTGTTTTTGTTTGTATAGTCCACAAATCTTACCTTGTGGCCCATTTGGGCTGAGCCTTCTCTTTTATCTTCCCTTTTTTTTCCCTATCTCTCTCTCTCTTTTTTTTTCCTTTTTTCTTCCCCCCCCTTTTTTTTCTTTCTTCTTCTCTATTTCTTTTTCTTTTCTTTTTTCTCTCATTTCGGTGGGGAATCCTGATTGCACAGAAGCGTTCCAGGGTGCACATTGACTGCACCACAATCAATAAGTCCAGCTGCATCTGTTTAGTCATCTCTTACCAAAATGACTAGGAGGAGGAATACCCAACAGAAGAAAAATACAGAGGATGGGCCTTCTGCAACAGAGCTAATGGCTATCGACATAGACAATATGTCAGAAAAGGAATTCAGACTAACAATTATCCAGGCAATAGCTAGGTTGGAGAAAGCCATGGATGAACAAACAGAATTTATTAGGGCAGAACTGAAAGCCACCAGGGATGATGTTCACAATGTTATGGCAGAACTGAAAGCCACCAGGGATGATGTTCAAAATGCTCTCAATGAGTTCCAATCCAATCTAAATTCTCTAAAAGCTAGGGTAACTGAGACAGAAGATAGAATTAGTGATCTGGAGGACAAACAGATAGAGAGAAAGGATCAGGAGGAAGCCTGGAACAAACAGCTCAGAAGCCACGAAAACAGAATCAGGGAAATAAACGATGCCATGAAACGTTCCAATGTCAGAATTATTGGAATCCCTGAAGGGGAAGAAAAAGAAAGAAGTCTAGAAGATATAGTGGAAGAAGTTGTCTATGAAAATTTTCCCAATCTCACGAATGGAAACAACGTTCATGTACTAGAGGCAGAAAGATTTCCTCCCAAGATTTTAGATTCTCGAAAGTCCTCACGGCACCTTATCATTAAAATGGGGAATTATGTTTCAAGAGAGACCCTCTTAAAAGCAGCTAGGACAAAGAAGCTTCTTACATACAGAGGAAAGCCCATTAGAATAACGTCAGACCTTTCCACAGAGACATGGAAAGCCAGGAAGGGCTGGCAAAATATATTCAGAGTACTAAATGAGAAGAACATGCAACCAAGAATACTCTATCCAGCAAGACTGACATTTAAAATGGATGGAGAGATAAAGAGTTTCCAAGACCGGCAAGGCTTAAAAGACTATGCAACCACCAAACCGACACTGCAGGAAATATTAAGGGGGGTCCTATAAAAGAGAAAAAATCCTAGGAATATCATTGAACAGAAATATAGAAACAATCTATAGACAGAAAGACTTCAAAGGCAACACGATGTCAATAAAAACCTATCTCTCAATAATCACTCTCAATGTGAATGGCCTAAATGCGCCCATAAAACGACACAGGGTTGCAGATTGGATAAAACGACAGGACCCATCCATATGTTGTCTACAAGAGACCCATTTGGACCTAAGGATACACGCAGACTGAAAGTGAAGGGATGGAGAAGCATCTTTCATGCCAATGGGCCTCAAAAGAAGGCCGGAGTAGCGATTCTCATATCAGATAAATTAGATTTTAAACTAAATACTGTAGTCATTGATACAGAAGGACACTACATAATTCTTAAAGGGACTATACGCCAAGATGATCTAACCATTGTGAATATCTATGCCCCCAATATGGGAGCACCCAATTACATAAGAAAACTATTAATCAAGATAAAGAGTCATATTGATATGAATACAATAATAGTAGGAGAACTTAATACGCCTCTCTCAGAAATAGACAGATCATCGAAGCAGAAAATTAATAAAGAAATAAGAGCATTGAATGAAACATTGGGCCAGATGGACCTCATCGACGTATACAGAACATTCCACCCTAAAACAACAGAATACTCATTCTTCTCAAGTGCACATGGAACCTTCTCCAGAATAGACCACATACTGGGTCACAAAGCAGGACTCAACCGATACCAAAAGACTGACATTATTCCCTGCATATTCTCTGATCACAATGCTTTGAAACTGGAGCTCAATCACAAGGAAAAGTTCAGAAGGAACTCAAACACCTGGAAGCTAAAGACTTAAGCTTGCTTAAGAATGCTTGGATCAACCAGGAGATCAAAGACGAACTTAAACAATTCATGGAAACCAATGAGAATGAAGACACCTCGGTCCAAAACCTATGGGATACAGCAAAGGCGGTTCTAAGGGGGAAATACATAGCCATCCAAGCCTCCCTCAAAACATTGAAAAATCCAGAATACAAGAGCTGTCTCTACACCTTAAAGAACTGGAGAATCAACAACAAATCAAACCAACTCCACATGCAAGGAGGGAAATAATCAAGATTAGAGCAGAGATCAATGAGGTAGAAATCAGAGATACAGTAGAACGTATCAATGAAACTAGAAGCTGGTTTTTTGAAAGAATCAATAAGATCGATAAACCATTGGCCACACTAATCCAAAAGAAAAGAGAGAAAGCCCAAATTAATAAAATTATGAATGAAAAGGGAGAGATCACAACTAACACCAAGGAAATAGAAACAATCATCAGAAATTATTACCAACAGTTATATGCCAATAAGCTAAGCAACCTAGATGAAATGGATGCATTCCTGGAAAACTACAAACTCCCAAAATTGAACCAGGAAGAAATTGACAACCTGAATAGACCTATATCTAGTAATGAGATTGAAGCAGGGATCAAAAACCTCCCAAAAAACAAGAGCCCAGGACCTGACGGATTCCCTGGGGAATTCTACCAAACTTCCAAAGAAGAAATAACACCAATTCTCCTGAAGCTGTTCCAAAAAATTGAAGCAGAAGGAAAACTTCCAGACTCTTTTTATGAAGCCAGCATTACCCTGATCCCCAAACCAGGCAAAGACCCTACCAAAAAGGAGAATTTCAGACCAATATCACTGATGAATATGGATGCAAAGATTCTCAACAAGATCCTAGCAAACAGGATCCAGCAGCACATTAAAAAGATTATCCACCATGACCAGGTGGGATTCATCCCTGGGTTGCAAGGTTGGTTCAACATTCACAAATCAATCCGTGTGATAGAACACATCAATAAGAGAAGAGAGAACTACATGGTCCTCTCAATTGATGCAGAAAAAGCATTTGACAAAATCCAGCATCCGTTCCTGATGAAAATGCTTCAAAGTATAGGGATAGAGGGAACATTCCTGAACTTCATAAAATCTATCTATGAAAGACCCACAGCAAATATCATCCTCAATGGGAAAAAGCTTGCAGCCTTCCCGTTGAGATCAGGAACACGACAAGGATGCCCACTCTCACCACTCTTGTTCAACATAGTATTAGAAGTCCTAGCAACAGCAATCAGACAACAAAGAGAAATAAAAGGTATCCAAATTGGCAAGGAAGAAGTCAAACTCTCTCTCTTCGCAGATGACATGATTCTTTATGTGGAAAAGCCCAAAGACTCCACCCCCAAACTACTAGAACTCATACAGCAATTCAGTAACGTGGCAGGATACAAAGTCAATGTACAGAAATCAGTGGCTTTCTTATACACCAACAATGAAAATACAGAAAGGGAAATTAGAGAATCTATTCCATTTACTATAGCACCAAGAACCATAAGATACCTGGGCATAAACCTAACCAAAGAAGTAAAGGACCTATACTCGAGGAACTACAAAACACTCATGAAAGAAATTGAAGAAGACACAAAAAGATGGAAGACTGTTCCATGCTCTTGGATTGGAAGAATAAACATTGTTAAAATGTCTATACTGCCTAGAGCAATCTATACTTTTAATGCCATTCCGATCAAAATTCCACCGATATTTTTCAAAGAGCTGGAGCAAATAATCCTAAAATTTGTATGGAGCCAGAAGAGACCCCGAATTGCTAAGGAAATGTTGAAAAACAAAAACAAAACTGGCGGCATTACGTTACCCGATTTCAAGCTTTACTACAAAGCTGTGATCACCAAGACAGCGTGGTACTGGCATAAAAACAGACACATAGACCAGTGGAACAGAGTGGAGAGCCCAGATATGGACCCTCAACTCTATGGTCAAATAATCTTCGACAAAACAGGAAAAAATATTCAATGGAAAAAAGACAGTCTCTTCAATAAATGGTGCTGGGAAAACTGGACAGCGATATGTAGAAGAATGAAACTTCACCATTCTCTTACACCGTACACAAAGATAAACTCGAAATGGATAAAAGACCTCAACGTGAGACAGGAATCTATCAGAATCCTAGAGGAGAACATAGGCAGTAACCTCTTCGATATCAGCCACAGCAACTTCTTTCAAGATATGTCTCCAAAGGCCAAGGAAACAAAAGCAAAAATGAACTTTTGGGACTTCATCAAGATCAAAAGTTTCTGCACAGCAAAGGAAACGGTCAACAAAACAAAAAGGCAACCCATGGAATGGGAGAAGATATTTGCAAATGACGGTACAGACAAAAGGTTGATATCCAGGATCTATAAAGAACTTCTCAAACTTAACACACACAAAACAGATAATCATATCGAAAAATGGGCAGAAGATATGAACAGACACTTCTCCAACAAAGACAGACAAATGGCTATCAGACACATGAAAAAATGTTCATCATCACTAGCCATCAGGGAGATTCAAATTAAAACAACATTGAGATACCACCTGACACCAGTTCGAATGGCCAAAATTAGCAGGACAGGAAACAACGTGTGTTGGAGAGGATGTGGAGAAAGGGGAACCCTCTTACACTGTTGGTGGGAATGCAAGTTAGTGCAGCCACTTTGGAGAACAGTGTGGAGATTCCTCAAGAAATTAAGAATAGAGCTTCCCTATGACCCTGCAATTGCACTGCTGTGTATTTACCCCAAAGATACAGATGTAGTGAAAAGAAGGGCCATCTGTACCCCAATGTTTATTGCAGCAATGGCTACGGTCGCCAAACTGTGGAAAGAACCAAGATGCCCTTCAACGGATGAATGGATAAGGAAGATGTGGTCCATATACACAATGGAGTATTATGCCTCCATCAGAAAGGATGAATACCCAACTTTTGTAGCAACATGGACGGTACTGGAAGAGATTATGCTGAGCGAAATAAGTCAAGCAGAGAGAGTCAAGTATCATATGGTCTCACTTATTTGTGGAGCATAACAAAGAACATGGAGGACATGGGGAGATGGAGAGGAGAGGGAGTTGAGGGAAACTGGAAGGGGAGATGAACCATGAGAGACTATGGACTCTGAAAAACAACTAGAGGGTTATGAAGGGGCGGCAGGGGGGTGGGGGGGGTTGGGAGGTTGAGGAACCAGGTGGTGGGTAATAGGGAGGGCACGTACTGCATGGAGCACTGGGTGTGATGCCAAAACAATGAACACTGTTATGCTGTAAATAAACAAGTAAACGAATAAAAAAAAAAAGTCTGCAAACAGAAACTCGCGATAAGGTTATGGGCGAGGGGATGGCCAGCCTAATCAGTGGACCGTAAGGGCAGTGCCGAGGGATCTTAAATGAGGGCAACAGGGAGGCAGGGGGGCAGACTTTTCTGGCTGGGTTGTGTTTTTCGTTTAGCCACAGAATGTAGTGGTAGTCTCATGGGGCCGTGGGAGATTCTACCTCTGTGGAGGATTCTGCCAGCTCCCAAGGGTTTGGTGTCTTTCAGGGAAAAGGGATGAGTGCTGTTTTCCTCTCAGGGGTTAAGTCTTATTAGGTATTCCAGAATCAGAATCTGGGTCCAGGCACCTGGAGAACCAGATGGAGCGTGAGGATTTGGGCCTAGGGGCATGTCACGCCTGATATGCGTGCTCCTCGTCCAGTGAACAAGGGGTCTGGTTTGAAAGTGGGCTCAGGCTGAAGTTCACAATGCCTGTTTGTGGCCAGGGCCGCCCTCCTTGGTTGGCGTGGTCTCAAGTCCATACAGCTGGCTCCCACTCTGAGGGTTAACCTCCATCCCCACAGCAAGCTTTTCCCATGGTGGGGAAGGAGGAGTGCTATTTGATGCTTAAAGTTCCCCCATAGGCCCGATTTTGAGTATGGCCTGGGCACAGACACTTGAATATCCAGGTTGGGCAGAGTCCTGTGCTCTGGTTCTAGAGGCCCCATCCTGGAGGGCCTTTTGGCCAGGGCTTTGGGGACAAAAGTCTGCAACACAAACTCCGGTTTGGGTGAGGGGCGAGGTGATGGCAGGCCAGATCTGCAAACAGTGAAGGCAGTGCCTCAGGATGAAATTAGTTGCGAGCACAGGCTTCTCTCCCTGGGTTGTGTGTCTCAGTGGGCCAGGGAATGGAGGGATGGCCTCATGGGGCCATGGGAGATTCTGCCTCTGTAGGGATTCTGCCTGGCTCCCGAGGTTTTGGTGTCTTTTGTGGGGAAGTGAAGAGTGCTGTCTTCTGTCTCAGGAGTACAGCCATAGCAGGGAATCCAGAGTCCAATTCTTGGCCGGGGCGCCTGGAGAATCCAAAAAAGGGTAAAGGTTTGGGACTAAGGCCATATCAGGCCCGCTAGGTGGGCTTCTGGTAAAGCTAGCGAGGGGGCTGTTTGAAATCGTCTCAGGATTAGGGTCACAATGCCTATTTGTGACCAGGGCAGCCCTCATGGTTGAGCGTGGTGTCATGGGTCATGCAGCTGGATCCCACTCTGAGGGTTTGACATCCACCCCCCCAGCAAGCTTTTCCTGCCTTAGGGAAACAGGAGTGTTCTTTTGTGCTTGTTGTTCCACTGTAGGCTGGGATTTGAGCAAAGGTCTGGGCACCGATGTCTGAACATCCAGGTAGAGTAGAGATGACAGCCTCGGGCCATGGCCTCTCCCCCCTGCAGGATATGGGGTCTTCTACTTGTGGGGCTGACTGGAGGTCGTTGCTCAGGCAGAGTCAGATAGAGCATCAGTGCACAATGCAGCTGAGGATACTGGTGTGCCATCGAGGGCCGTGCAGGTTGATCCTGACGTAGGGATTCTGGTCAGACCCAATAGGCTATTCTTCATTTTGGAAGGCAGGTGGAAGTCTGCGTTGTGGCACCGGAATTCCCAATCTGGCGGGCATGCAGGCCAGGAGGTTGATGACAGAATTCTGAACGCACCAGTGCCGGTTCAGTTCAGTGCGGAGCACGTGGCAGTTCCAATATGCAGCGTCTGAATCGAGATCTCCAGCACCTGAGTCAGGGCAAGTGTCAGATGGTCGCTTATGCTGGTGTTTGTGTCCATGATGGCCGAAAAATAGAGGGGTGGCCTCAAGAAGCCGTGGGAGATCCTGCCTCTGTGCAGAATTTGCATGGTTCCCAAGGCTTTGCTGTCTTTCTGGATGAAGGGAAGAGAGCTGTTTTCCCTCTCAGCGTTCCCGCCATAGCAGGGATTCCAGAGTTGGCTTCTGGGTTCGGGCACCTGGAGAACCCGACCGAGGGTGAGGATTTGGGTCTAAGGGCATGGCAGGCCAATATTCGGGCTCCTGGTCCAGGTAGCAAGGGGACTTGTTTGACAGTAGGCTCAATATGATGGTCACAATGCCTGTTTGTGTCCAGGGCAGACATGCTGAGTGGGCGTGGTCTCATGGGCCATGCAGCTGGCTCCCACTCTGAGGGTATGACCCCTATATCCACAGCAAGCTTTTCTGGCCATGGAGAAGGAGGAGTGCTCTTTTGTGCTTGAGGATTCCCCCATAGGCTGGGATTTGCATAGGCTGGGATTTGAGTTATGTTCTGGGCACTGATACCTGAACACCCACGTTAGGTAGACATGACAGTCTAGGCTCATGGCCATTCCCATTTGCAGGAGATGGCATCATCCTCCTGGGTGGCTGACTGGAGTTCGGGGCTCAGGCTGTGTCAGACAGAGCATTAGTGCACAGAGAGTCCTGGATATTGGGGTTCCGTCAATGGCCGTGCAGTTTGATCCTCACATGGGGATTCTGGGCAGATCCATAGGGCCTTTCTTCTTTTGGGAGGGCAGGCAGAAGGCTGTTTTGTGGCTCTAGAATTCCCAGTCTGGAGTGCTTGTGGGCCAGACGTGTGAGGACGGAAGTCTGAAAGCACAAGCACTGAGTCTGTTCAGTGCCGAGCACAAAGCATTTCCAATGTGCAATGTCTGACTTGAGATCTCCAGCACCTGAGTCAGGGCGAGTTGCGGATGATCGTGCACGCTGGTTTTTGTCTATGATGCTAGATGAATGGAAGGGTGACCTCATGAAGCCATGAAGGTTTTCCCAGGATGGGCCTTGTGATCTGCTCCAAACAGCAAGCTTTCCTTCTGGGGGATAGGGGAGAGTTCATTTGGATGGCTCCATGGTCCCCCATACGGAAAGACATGGTAGCAGAATCACCGCATAGATGTCCTAGAAGCCCAGCTCATCTTAACCTTTCAGCCCAGGAACAAGGCAGTTTCGATCTGGTAGCTCTGGGACAAGTGCCCGGGGGATGACTTGACAGGGAGACTTATGCTGATGGGTCCCCATGCTGGCTTGTGTCCCGGGAGACCTTAGAATGTGGCGGGAGCACAGGCGCCATGCAGGATTACCCTCCCCTGAGGGTTGGACACAGCTTCCAAGAGCCAGCTTGCCTACTCAGGATAGGAGGTGCTCTGATTTTTGGATCAGGGTCCTAGCATTTGAACATATGTAAGTGCTAACGTAGGGGACTTGTTAGCCAGAGGAACTTACTTGTAAAACCCGGATATCGGGGCGGGCCAGGCCAGATACTGTATCCAATCAGTGGGGTCTCGTATATTAATGGTGGTGAGTTGAAATCTCATTGGCCACCTGTGTGTTGGCTGGGCTCAAACACATCTATAAAGGTTAGTCTGTGAGGCTGGTGGATGAGGGGAGCAGTAGGAGGATTTAGAATAGCCATTAGAGAAGTAGAAGGAGTTAGAATAGCTGTTAGAGAAGTAGGAGGAGTTAGAATAGCCATTAGAATATTAGAAGGATTTAGAGTAGCTGTTAGAGTAGCCTTTGGGAGCATATGGGTAGTCATGGAGTGATAGCGTCAGGGTCGTCGGGAAAGTAGGAGCTTCAGTATCATCAGGAGCATCGGGAGCATCATTGCTAGGAGTGGCATCTCCCCAAGCAGCAGCACTTCCATGAGCAGCCTCGCCTCCCCAAGCAGCAGTGCCGCCCGCGACCTGCCTCGCCACGGTCCCGCCATGACCGGTCTCGCTGCCTCGAGCTGCGGCCTCACCAGAGCGGTGTCATTCCAGGGAGCGGCCTCATCAGCGTGCCACCTCATCAGAGTGCAGCCTGGTCCAGACGGCCTCTTCATCATTGGTTGAGGCCTTCGTCCAGCGTGTGGTCTCGTCCAGAGCGGCCTCTTCTGGGGAACGGCCTGGTCTGGAGAGGCCTCGTCCAGAGTGGCCTCATCCACACGGGCCTCGCCTAGGTCATGGCCCTGTTGGAGTTGCTTCATAGGGAGCAGAGTCTGTTCATCAGGGTGTCGTCCTCATCATCCTCACCTGTGTCATTGGGAGCTGTGTCATCGTCATCGTCACCTCTACGAGAAAATGGCCCCGATCTGTCAGTTTGATTTTCGATGAGTGACGTGAAATAAAGCTTTGCTTGATTGTCTTTTTCTGTCATTCTTGTTCCTTTGTCATGGACCTTAACATTGGGGGCTCGCCTGGGATCAAACAAGAACTGAGCCAGCATCAGAATTTATGGGAAAATCCTCTGGAGGTGTTGGGATCTTGTCCGTCTCTCTGGTTGGCGCTCCAGGGTATGGCCCACTGGGGACAAGCTGGATGCAGCCATTCTCCCCAGGGCTGGCGTGGAAACGGGGACACCCCATCCCTCTGCTGGTAGATCAACATGAGGCTTGAGTCCCCCTAGATGGTCAGAATGTTCGAGTACCCCTAGACGGTCACCAGGAGTTTTGAGTCACCCTAGGCGGTCCACAGGGTGTTTGAGTCCCTTAGGCATTCAGGGGATTCATGTCCCCCTAGGCGGTCATTGGAGGTTTGAGCCGCCGAGGGGATCAATGGTGGTTCGAGTCCCCCTAGGCGGTCAAGAGGTTTGAGTCCCCCTAGAAAATCCCTACAGGTGGCAGGAACGCTAGACATGCAGTTGTCTTTGTCTTGTCTTTTTGTTGTCTGCTGTGTTGTTTGTAGTGTTTGGGGGAATGCGACAGGCAGAGAGTAAGGGGGATCTGACTTTCGTCTCTCTGTGCCTTATAATAGATGTGGGGTTTCTTCCTCACTCATTTCCTGTGTTAAGGGTTATAACTGGAGCCAACGTGGTTTAGTCTAAACTGGGACAGAGACTTTAAGGAATATTCCCAAGCAGCTGCTGAAACTCCCTTTGTTTCGGGGAATTCCTTGCCTTCTCTGGCCCTATGTGGATTGCCTAGCCCCTCTCTCTTGCTGGCGGGAAAGCATGGCGTCTGAAGTGGAATGGGCCCAGGTGGAAGATGAAATCTGTTAACAAAGAGATGAATGAACTGATGGTTAATTGTCTGTCTCAGGGTTTTAGTGGGTAATTGTCAATGTAGCTTTCAGAGTCTTTGGTAACCTGAAGCTTTTAAGTTTTGTTTGGATGACAAATGGGATGAAGTGCTACGGCGCTGATTGCTGGAACTAGGTTTGTGCTGTTGAAATCTGTTTGTAAACATGTTTTTTGCTTAACTGCTATTGCAACAGTTCACAATAGGTTAATATTTAGTCCTCACTAGTGATTGGGATGATTCTAAGAAAATGTAAATGGTTTTCTTTGCCCACCCAGAATTGCAAATGATATCTCTTTGACTCATAAGTCTTTTCCCTGATATGCTAAGTTACTCAGGAAGTACTGCTAAATCAATGATACAACTTGGGTTACATTTGGGTAAAGGCTGTATCTACTCCAGAGGTTCTATACATTTCCTAAAGTTTTAATGTTTTGATGAGGGTCATCATTAGATATTTAACCATATCTATTCTGGCTTTTTTTGTCATTTGTAATTGTTTTAATTCTCTTGTAAGATGAATTCTGCCTTAAAGGAAATTCACATAGGAGACTTTCAGAACAAATATAGTTCCTTGATATGCTGAAATCCTGGAACTGAATTTCCAGAAGTAAAAGTTGCACTAGCACTAAACCAGAATTAGTATGGTTGCTCAAGTTAAGAATGATTCTCCAGGAGCTTTCCTAGAAAGGCTCATTGAAGCCTATAAAATGTATAGCCCACTGGACCGTGAGGCACCCTAAAAGCAGGGGGCAGTGAATCTTGCTTTTGCCAGTCAGTCAGCCCTAGATATAAGGTACTAACTTCAGGAAATTGAAGGATTTGAAGGGAAGAATCTGATTGAGTTATTGGGAATAGCAGAAAAAGTGTTTAAGAACAGGGATGCACAGGAGGATGAAAACAGACAAAAGGTGGTTAAGTTTTTGGCATTGCATGAGACAGGGAGGGGATAGTAAATGGAAGGAAAAGCCTAAGAACAGAGAAGGCAGGTGGGAAGACTTAGATTCAGATCAGTGTGCTTACTGTAAGGAAAAAGGACACTGGACCAGGGAGTGCCCCAAAAGGAAGACGGAAATACTGGCCACCAGAGTAAAAATTGAAGTGGAGTGGAAATTAATTGATCTTTTCATGGACACAGGAGCCCAATTTTCATCATTACTTAAACCTATGGGAAAACTATCTGGAGAAGAAGTCTGGGTACAAGGAGCAAATGGCACAGAGAGACATGAACGGACAACAGACAGGGCTTTACATTTGGCCTCTGGAGTAGTGAAACATTGATTTTTGACCTCCCTAATGCCCCATATAACTTGATGGGAAGAGATCTCCACAATTTACATGCTCACATTCAGTTCTCCGAAGGAGACATTACTGTAACCTTGAGAGAACGCACTGTACCGGTGCTTATGGCAGCAGTAGATGAATAACTCATTTACGAGCCAGTCTCAGAACCAGAGAATACAAAGGGGGGAGACTTCTCCAATTCCTACAGGGCGAGTCCCGAGCTCTGGGCAGAAGGGAAGCCCCCTGGCTTGGCCATTGGACAACCTCCAGTGGTGGTAAAATTAAAGGCGATGACTATGGCTGTTCACGTTCAGCAGCACCCCTTTCCCCGTGAGGCAAAGGAAGGGATCAGAATGCACATTATCCACCTCCAAGGAGATGGGATTCTAGTTCTTTACAAATATCCATGGAATACACCTTTGATGCCCATCAAAAAGGTCTAGATTGCAGAGTACTGACCCGTTCAGGACTTGTGGGAAGTTAATAAATGGGTTGAAGATATCCACCCAATGGTGCCTAACCCCTAAACATTCTGATCCCTCCTGGGCTCCAAAAGAAATGTGTATACCATCTTAGATCTCAAGGATGCATTTTTCTGCATATCTTTAGCAAGAGAATCTCAACCCCTTTTTGATTTTGAGTGGTCCAACCCACAGGAAGGAATCCAAGGCCAGCTCACCTGGACAAGACTTCCCCAAGGAAGGAGTGCGGGGAGGTCCTATCCCAAGTTGCAGGAATAAGGCCACATCTCAGAGATACCCCTCTCGGATGCCAAGATGACTCTTTTCACAGAAGTGAGTAGCTATATGGTAAATGGAAAGAGGTATGCGGTGGCTGCGGTAGTTTCTCCTGAGCAGAAACACTGGACAGGAGCCCTGCCACATGGAACTTCGGCACAAAAAGCCAAACTGATTGTACTCACTAAGGCGCTGCAGATGGCTAAAGGTAAAATTGCCAACATCTATATGGAGAGCAGGTACGCCTTTGGTACTCTCCATATACATGAGGCTATTTATAAAGAAAGGGGCCTATTAACAGCAGAAGGAAAATGAATTAAAAAAAGAGGAGAAATATTGGCTCTCCTACAGTTTATTTGGGACCCAAATGAGGTGGCCATTATGCATTGCCTGGGACACCAAAGAGGATCTGATTTTAAAAAGAAACCAATTAGCAGATCAAGCCAAAAAGCAAGCAGCCCGAGAAACAGTGCACGAACTGTTTACACTCCTGGCACCAGCCCTACCTGAGAAACCAAACTATTCAGGAGAAGATTTAAAGTATTTACAGAAGTGGGTTAAATTGGACTATGAAGGGGACTGGGCTATGACTGAAGCAGGAAAAATAATTCTTCCTCGAAGACTAGGCAAAGTTAGTAGACCAGATACATCAGGGTACTCATTTGGGGTTACACAGACTCAGGAGCTTATAGGCAAGCAGTTCCAGTTTTCTAAATTAGGGCTTATGGTTCATGATGTAATTGATAGATGTGCTCAATGCCAGGCAGTTAATGTGGGAAGAACTAGAATGGGAAGAGGGAAAAGAGAAAGAGGTAAGGAACCAGGAATTTATTGGGAAATAGATTTTACAGAAATGAAACCTGGAAAATATGGGCACATGTAAGTTTTGGTAGATACATTTTCAGGCTAGGTAGACGCTTTTCCTGCCAAACATGAGATGGCAGGAGTGGTAGCCAAAAAGCTACTAGAAGAAATAATTCCTAGGTTTGGGCTGCCACTTGCAATCGGGTCAGACAATGGCCCTGCACTTGTGAGTTCAGCCTCACAGTCATTGGCCAAGGCCGTGGGCACTAATTGAAAACTACATTGTGACAACTGGCCCCAGAGTTCTGGGCAAGTAGAGAGAATGAACCGGACTCTTAAAGAGACATTGACAAAACTAATTCTGGAGACTGGCGGTGGATGCTTGGATCTCCTTCCTTTTGCCCTCCTTAGGGCACGATGTACACCCTATTTCAGCAGGGTGACCCCATTTGAAATAATGTTTGGAAGACCCCCCCTCTGTCTTCGACTAAAAGAGGTTGCCCTAGCATAAATGACTGATTAGTCTGTACTCCAGTCATTGCAGGCATTACACTCTGTCTTAAAATAATCCCACTCAGGGATCCAGACTGCCCATACTGGGATGGAGACAGAGGTGGAATCACATCCTTACCAACCTGGGGACTTGGTCTGTATATGTCGCTATCAAGGTGGAAAGTTGGAGCCTCGCTGGAAGGGACCATTTACTGTTATCCTGACCACCCCCATGGCAGTAAAAGTAGAAGGCATCAGGGCCTGGATTCACATGGGTCACGTCAAACGGGCCAAGGATGAGGACGCTGCCCAGAGATGGTTGCTGCAGCCAATGGTCACCGCTGACCATGGACTAAACCTAAGACTAAAAATCTGTTAGTTTATTGTTGTTCCTATTGTTACCTGTTCATATAAATTATAGGTGGCAAATTAGATCCACGGAATTAGGAAAAAAAAATGGAAAAGGTTATACAAAGCGTTGAATGGCTAACTCAGCAGCCGACTGTGCATTACAGTTTCTTTTTGGCCCCTGAATTATAAACTCCCTAATGTCATTTGTAACAAAGAAAATTGGAGCGATAAAAATGTTAGTCTTACAAGTTAATATACCCCTTTACAACAGGAGAACATAGAACTGACTGAAAATTCAAGTATTTGACAAATTTCCAAAGAAAAGGGGGAAATGTAGGGGCCTGATTATCCAAAGGAACTGTAAACCCCAGATATAGGGGCGGGCCAGGCCAGATAGCCATATCCAATCAGTGGGGTGCCCATATATTAACTGTGGTGAGTTGAAATCTCATTGTCCACCTGTGTGTTGGCTGGGCTCAACCACCTCTCTAAAGGTTAGTCTGTGAGGCTGGGGTATGGGAGAACTAGGAGGAGTTAGAATAGCTGTGGGAGAAGAAGGAGGAGTTAGAATAGCCATTGGAGAAATAGGAGTCAGAATAGCCATCAGAGAACTAGGAAGATTTAGAATAGCCATTAGAGAAGTAGGAGGAGTTAGAAAGCCGTTAGAGAAGTAGGAAGAGTTAGAATAGCTATTAGAGAAGTAGGAGGAGTTAGAATAGCGGGAGTTAGAATAGCCTTTAGAGAAGTAGGAGGAGTTAGAATAGCTGTTAGAAAAGTAGCAGGAGTTAGAATAGCCGTTAGAGAAGTAGGAGGAATTAGAATAGCCATTGGAGAAGTAGGAGGTATTAGAAAAGCCGTTAGAGAAGTATGAGGAGTTCGAATAGCCATTAGAGAAATAGGAGGATTTAGAATAGTCGTTAGAGAAGTAGGAGGAGTTAGAATAGCCGTTAGAATAGCACAATAGCCAATAGAGTGGCCTTTGGGAGCCATTAGAGTAGTCGTAGGCGTTAGAGCATTGGGGTCATCAGGAGCAGCGCTGCCACGAGCCGCGGCCCCACCGCCAGTAGCCTCGGCACCCTGAGCCATGGCCTCGCTGGAGTGGCCTGGCTGGAGCAGCCTTGCCAGAGTGGCATCATTCAGGGGAGCGGCCTGGTTGGCATGCGGCCTCGTCGTTGAGTGGCCTCCTCCAGAGCTGCCTATTCATCATCAGGAGTGGCCTTGTCCAGAGTGGATTCTTCATCATTGGGAGCGGCTTTGTCCAGAGAGGCCTTTTCATTGTTGGGAGCGGTCTCATCTGGCTTTTGGCCTCATCTGGGGAGCGGCCTCGTCTGGGGAGTGGCCTTGTCAGAGTGCCCTATGGGAGGCAGAGTCTGTGTCCTCAGGTTTGTTGTCCTCCTCATCCTCGCCTCTTTGTCATTGGGAGTGGCATCCTCGTCATCGTCGCCTCTATGTAAGAGATGGCCCGACCAGTCAGTTTGGTTTCTGATGCTTGGCGTGAAATAAAGCTTTTCTTGATTTTCACTTTGTGTCAGTCTCATTCCTTTGATCATGGACTCTAACAGCTGTTTTCCGACTCAGGGGTCCCGCCATAGCAGGGATTCCAGAGTCAGGTTTAGGACAGTGTACCTGGAGAACCAGACCGAGGGTGAGGATTTGGGTCTAGGGGCATGTTATGCCTGATATGCAGGTTCCTGGTCCAGCTAGTCAGGGGGCTGGGTTGAAATTGGGCTCAGGCTGAGGGTCACAATGCCTGTTTGTGGCCAGGGCAGCCCTCCTGAGTGGGCATGGTCTCATGGGCCATGTAGCTGTCTCCCACTCTTATGTTTAGACCCCCATCCCCACAGTAAGCTTTTCCCATCATGGGGAAGGAGGGGTGCTCTTTGATGCTTGAGGTTCCCCCATAGTCCGGGATTTGAGCTAAGGTCTGGACACAGAAACCTGAATAGCCATGTTGGATTGAGATGACAGTCTCTGGCCTTGGCATGTCCCTCATGCAGGATATGGAGCCCGCTACATGGGGGGCTGATGGGAGGTCGGGTCTCAGGCTGTTTCAGACAGAGCATTAGTGCACAGGGTGACCTAGGACACTGGGGTACCGTCGAGATCTGTGCAGGTTGATTCTCAAAGGGGGATTCTGGGCAGACCCTTAGGGCCCTTCTTCTTTCTGGAGGGCAGGCAGAAGACTGCGTTGTGGCTCCTGAATGAACAATCTGGAGGGGTGGCGGGCCAAGAGGGTGAGGACGGAATTTAAACCCACAAGTGGCTGTCCCAATCAGTGCCCAGCACATGGCATTACCAATGTGCAGATTCTGACTCAAGATATCCAGCACCTGAGTCAGGGCACATGTCAGAAGTCGCTCACGCTAGAGTTTGTGTCCATGATGGCTGGCGAATGGAGGGGTGGCCTCATAAGGTCCTGGATGTCTTCACAGGCTGGGGCTTGTGAGCTGCTCTGAACAGCAAGCTTTCCTTCTGTGTGACAGGTGGAGTCTGTTTGGATGGCACCGGGGTCACCCGTATGGAAAGACGCTGTAGCAGAAGTCACCACATAGATGGCTGCAAAGCCCATTTCTTCTTACCCTTCCAGCCCAGGAACAAGGCCCTTTTGATCTGGTGGCTCTGGGAAAAGCGCCCAGGTGGCTGAGGTGACAAGGAGCCTCATTCTGATGGGTCACAATGCTGGCTTGTGTCCAGGTAGACCTTAGAATTTGCCGGGGCTCAGGCTCCATGCAGGATTCTTCTCCCCTGAGGGTTGTATGCAGCTCCCAAGCACCTTGTTGATTTCTGGGGACAGGAGGTGTTCTGTTTTGTTGCTCCAGAATCAAGTGTTTGACCATATGTAGGTATTCCAGAGTTTGCCTCTGGAGGCAGATGCCTGAAATCCTAAGCTAGAGATCCATTGAGGTCCTAGGGGTATATCAGGTCCCATCTTCTGACTCAGAGCCATTTATCTGGGTGTCTGTCTGGAGGTATTTGTCTGAATGTGCATTTTTTCCTAGGTGGCCAACGAATTTGGGGTGGCCTCAGGGGCATTGCAGGTGTCTCCCAATCTGGAGGGTTTGTGCAAATGTTGACGGGCAGAGCTTCCTTCGGGTGGGCAGGCAGAGTCCTGTGCTGTGGCTCCAGTGGCCCCAACCTGTGGGCCTGTCGCCCATGGCTTTTGGGACAAAAGTCTGCAATCACAAACTCAGCATAGGGTTCTGGCTGAGGCAATGGCAGGCCTGATCTGCGGACCGTGAGGACAGTGCCATGGGATCTGAAATTAGTTGTATGGGGAAGCTGGAGTGCAGGCTTTTCGGTCTGGGTTGTTTGTCTTGGTTGTCCACAGAATGTTATGGTAGCCTCATGGGGCCATGGGATAATCTGCCTCTGAGAGGATTCTCCCCTGCTCCCAAGGGTTTAGTGTTTTTCAGGGGGAAGAGAAGAGTGCTGTTTTCGTCTCAGGGTTCCCGGCATATCTGGGATTCCAGAGTCTGCATTTGAGTCTGGGCGCATGTAGAACCACACCGAGGGTGAGGATTGGGGTATAGGGGAATGTCAGGCCCGATATGCGTACACTGGTCCAGCTAGAAAGGGGGCTGTTTTGAAAGCAGTCTCAGACTGGGAGTCACAATGCCCATTTGTGGCCAGGGCGGCCCTCCTGGGTGGGCGTTGTCTCATGGGCCATGCAGCTGGCTCCCTAGCTGAGGGTGAGACCCCATCCCCACAGCAAGCTTTTCCATCGTAGGGAATGAGGAAGTTCTCTTTTATGCTTGAAGTTCCCCCATAGGCCAGAATTTGAGCTATGGACTGGGCACAGACGCCTGAATACCCAGGTTGGGTACAGATGAAAGTCTCTGGACAAGGCATGTCCCATCAGCAGGAGATGGGGCCCGCTACCTTGGGTGCTGATGGGAGGTCGGGGTTCAGGCTGTGTCAGACACAGCATTAGTGCTCAGGGCGGCCTCGGACATTGAGGTGCCATCGAGGTCCATGCAGGTTGATCCTCACGTGGGGATACTGGGCAGACCCTTAAGGCCTTTCTTCTTTCTGGAGGGCAGGCAGAAGTCTGTGTAGTGGCTCCCAAATGAAAAATCTGGAAGGCTAGTGGGCCACGAGGGTGAGTACTAAATTCTGAACAAACAAGAGCCTGTTCCGTTCAGTGCCAAGAACATGGCATTTCCAATATGCAGCATCTGACTCGCGATCTCCTGCACCTGAGTCAGGACACATGTCAGATTGTCGCAAATGCTGGAGTTTGTGTCCATGATGGCTGAGGAATGGAGGGGTGGCCTGATGATGCCATGGATGTCTTCCTGGGCTGCGGCTTGTGAGCTGAACTGAACAGCCAACTATCCATCTGCGGTAAGGCGGAGTCCATTATGATGACACCAGGGTCCCCCATAGGGAAAGACGTCATCACATTATTCACCGCATGGATGCCTGGAAAGCCCAGCTCCGTTTAGCCTTCTGAGCCAGGAACAAGGCTGTTTTGATCTGTTGGCTCTGTGGCAAAGTGCCCAGGGGGCTCAGGTGACATGGAGCCTCATTCTGATGGATCACAATGGTGGTTTGTGTCCAGGGAGACCTTAGAATGTGGCGGGAGCTCAGGCACTATGCAAGATTCTTCAACCCTGAGGGTTGGACGCAGCTCCCAAGAGCCAGGTTGCCTTCTGGGGACATGAGGTGTTCTGTTTTGTGGCTGAGGGATCAAGTTTTGGAACATATGTAGGTATTCCAGTGTTTGCCTCAAGAGGCAGATGCCTTCAAACCTAAGCTAATGTTCTGTTGATGTCCTAGGGATAGGTCAGGTTCCATCTTCTGACTCAAAGCCAATGACCTGGTTGTTTCCCTGGAGGCTGTCTGGCATGTGTCCGAATGTGCCTTTTTTCCAAGGCGTCACCGAATGTGGGGGTGGGCTCAGGGGCATTGCAGAGATCTCCCAGTCTGGAGGGTTTGTGCAAATGTGACATGCAGAGCTTCCTTTGGGTAGGCAGGCCGAGTCCTGCGCTGTAGCTCCAGAGGCCCCATCCTGGAGGGCCTGTCAGCCAGGGCTTTGGGGTAAGAGTCTGCAAACACAAAATCGGGATAGGGTTAGGGGCGAGGTGATGGCAGGCCCGATCTGTGGACTGTGAGCGCAGTGTCACAGGATCTGAAATAAGGGAAACAGGGAGGCAGAAGCACAGGCTTTTTTGTGTGTGTTGTGTGTCTTGGTTGGCCACGGAATGTACCGGTAGTCTCATGTGTCCATTGGAGATTCTGCCTCTGTGAGGATTCCTCCCACTCCCAAGGGTTTGGTGTCTTTCATGGGGAAGGGAAGATTGCTGATATCCGTCTGAGGGTTTCGGCCATAACAGGGATTCCAGAGTCGGCTTCTGGATACAGGCCCCAGGAGAACCCGAAAGAGGGTGAGGATTTGGGCCTAGGGGCATGTCAGGCCCGATATGCGGGCTCCTAGTCCAGCTAACATGGGGGCTGGCTTGAAAGCTGGCTCAGGCTGAGGGTCACAATGCATGTTTGTGACCAGGGCAGCCCTCCCTGTCAGCGTGGTCACATGGGCCATGCTGTCGGCTCTCTCTCTTTGGGATAGAACCACATCCCCACAGCAAACTTTTCCCTTTGTGGGGAAGGAGCAGTGCTCTTTTATGCTTAAGAATCCCTCATAGGCCAGGTTTTGAGCTATGGGCTGGGCACAGATGCCAGAATACCCAGGTTGGATAGAGGTGACTGTCTCTGTCTATGGCAGGGCCCAATGCAGGTTGTGGTGCCCGATACCTGGGGGCTGATGGGAGGTCAGGTCTCAATTTGTGTCTGACAGAGCATTAGTGCACAGGGAGGCCTACAATATTGGGGTACCGTCGAGGTCTGTGCATTTGATCCTCACTTGGGTATTCTGGGCACCCACCAGGGTTCTTCTTCTTTCTGGAGGGCCAGCAGAAAACTACGTTGGGACTCCCGAATGAACAATCTGGAGATCTTGCGTCCCATGAAGGGGAGGACCGTATTCTGAATGCAGAAGCGCTGTTTCAGTTCACTGCCAAGCACATGGCATTTCCAATTTGCAGCGTCTGACTCGAGATCTCCAGCCCCTGAGTCAGGGCACCTGTCAGATGGTCGCTCATGCTGGATTTTGTGTCCATGATGTCTGACGAATGGAGGAATGGCCTCATGATTCCATTGAGGTTTTCCCAGGCTGAGGCTTGTGTTTTGCTCTGAACAGCATACTTTCCTTCTGTGGGACAGGGGAAGTCCGTTTGGATGGCAGCAGGGTCCCCCAAATGGATAGACGTAGTCGCAGATGTCACCGCATGGATGCCTGGATAGACCAGCTCCACTTACACTTCCAGCCCAGGAACAAGGGCATATGGATCTTGGCTCTGGGGCAAAGTGCCCAGGTGGCTGAGGTGACAGGGAGCCACATTCTGATGGGTCACAATGCTGGCTTGTGTCCAGGGAGACCTTAGAATGTGGCGGAGTCTCAGACGACATGCAGGATTCTCCTCCCCTGAGGGTTGGACGCAGCTCCCAATAGCCATGTTGCCTTCTGTGCATAGTATGTGCTCTGATTTCTTGCTAAGGGCTCAAGTGTTGGACCATATGTAGGTATTCCAGAGTTCCCCTCTGGAGACAGATGCCTGCATCTAAGCTAGGGTTCCATTGAGGTCCTAGAGCTATGTCAGGTTCCATCTTCTGACTCATGGCCATTGACCTGGGTGTCTGCCTGGAGGTAGGTTGTAGGCCTGTGTCCGAATGTGCATTTTTTCCAAGGCGGCGTACAAATTTGGGGTTTGCTCAGGGGCATTGCCAGTGTCTCCCAGTCTGAGGGGTTTGTAGCAATGTGAAGGGCAGAGCTTCTTTTGGGTGTGCAGGCAGAGTGTTGCACTTTGACTCAAGAGTCCCCATCCTGTAAGGTCTGTCCTCCAGGGCTTTTGGAATAAAAGTTTGCAAACAGATAATCTGGATAGGTTTAGAGGTGAGGTGATGGCAGGCCCGATCTACAAACTATGAGGGCAGTGCCACGCGATCTTAAATGAGGGCGACGGGGAGGCGGGAGCGCACGCTTCTCTGTCTAGATTGTGTGTCTCGGTTGGCCACAGAATGTAGCAGTAGCCTCATGGGGACATGGGGGATTCTGCCTCGGTGAAGATTCTGCCCGGCTCCAAATGGTTTGGAGTCTTTGGGGGGGAAGAAAAGACTGCTCTTTTCCATCTCATGGGTCCCACCATAGTAGGGATTCCAGAGTCAGGTTCTGGGTCAAGGCGTCTGGAGAACCCAACTGAGGTTGAGGACTGGGTTCAAGGGTCATGTCAGGCCCGATATGCCAGCTCCTGGTCCAGCTAGCCAGGGGTGGTTTGAAGGTGGGCTCAGGCTGAGACTCACAATGCCTGTTTGTGGCCAGGGCGGCCCTCTTGAGTGGGCGTGGTCTCATGGGCCATGCCACTGGCTCCCACTCAGAGGGTTAGACCCCTAACCCCACAGTTAGCTTATGCGTCGTAGAGAAGGAGGAGTGCTCTCTTATGTTTGAGGTTTCGCCATAGGCCGTGGTTTGAGCTGTGGTCTGGGCACAGATACCTGAATACCCAGGTCTGGTGGTGTTGACAGTCTCTGACCATGGCAGGTCCAACCTCCAGGGTATGGGGCCCTCTACCTGGTCGGCTGATGGGAGGTCTTGGCTCAGGCTGTGTGAGACTGAGCATTAGTAGACAGGGAAGACTATGATATTGGAGTGCCTTCGAGGCCCATGCAGGTTGATCCTCATGAGGGGATTCTGGGCAGAACCCTAGTGACATTCTTCTTTTGGCAGGGCAGGCAGAAGCCTGCTTTGTGGCTCCCGAATGAAATGTCTGGAGGTATTGTGGCCCAGGAGGTTGAGTACACATTCCTGAATACAGAAGCGCTGGTTCATTTCAGTGCCGAGCACATGGCATTTCCAATGTGCAGCATCTGACTTGAGATCTCCAGCACCTGAGTCAGGGCACATGTTAGATGGACGCTCATGCTGGTGTTTGTGTCCATGATGGCCGACGAATGGAGGGGTTGCCTCATGAGGCCATGGAGGTCATCCCAGTTTTGGGCTTGTGAGCTGCTCCGAACAGCAAGCTTTCTTTCTGCAGGACAGGGGGAGTCTGTTTGGATGGCACCAGGGTCCCCTGTATAGAAAGACGTTGTAGCAAAAGTCACCGCATGGATGCCTGGAAAGCCCAGCTCCACTTACACTTCTAGCCCAGGAACAAGGCGGTTTTGATCTGGTGGCTCTGGGGCAAGGTGACCAGGGGGTTGAGTTGACAGGGAGCCTCCTGCTGATGGGTCACAATGCTGGCTTGTGTCCAGGGAGACCTTAGGATGTGGTGTGGGCTCAGGCGCTATGCAGGATTTTCCTCCCCTGAGGGTTGGACGCAGCTCCCAATAGCCATGTTGCCTTCTGCGCATAGTATGTGCTCTGATTTCTCACTCAGGGATCAAGTGTTGGACCATATGTAGGTATTCCAGAGTTTGCCTCTGGAGACAGATGCCTTCACCTAAGCTAGGGTTCCATTGTGGTCCTAGGGCTATGTCAGGTTCCATCTTCTGACTCATGGCCATTGACCTGGGTGTCTGCCTGGAGGTAGATTGCAGGCCTGTGTCTGAACGTGCATTTTTTCCAAGGCAGCGTACGAATCTGGGGTTTGCTCAGGAACATTGCCAGTGTCTCCCTCTCTGGGGGTTTCTGCAAATGTGAAGAGCAGAGCTTCCTTCAGGTGTGCAGGCAGAGTGTTGTGCTTTGGCTCCAGAGGACCCATCCTGGAGGGTCTGTCCTCCAGCGCTTTTGGAATAAAAGTTTGCAAACAGATAATCTGGATAGGTTTAGAGGTGAGGTGATGGCCGGCCCGATCTGCAGACTATAAGGGCAGTGCCACGTGATCTTAAATGAGGGCAACAGGGAGTCGAGAGTGCAGGCTTCTCTGTCTGGGTTCCGTGTCATTCTGGGTTGGCCACAGAATGTAGCAGTAGCCTCATGGGGTCTTTGGGTATTCTGCCTCTGTGATGATTTTGCCCGTCTTCAAAAGGTTTGGAGTCTTTTGGGGGGAAGAAAAGAGTGCTCTTTTCAGTCTCATGTGTCCCGCCATAGCAGGGATTCCAGAGTCGGCTTATGGGTCCGGGTGTCTGAAGAACCCGACAGAGGTTGAGGATTAGGGCTTAGGGGCATGTCAGGCCCCATATGCGGGCTCCTGGTCCAGCTAGCCAGGGCGTGGTTTGAAGGAGAGCTCAGGCTGAGACTCACAATGCCTGTTTGTGGCCAGGGTGGCCCTCTTGGGTGGGCATGGTCTCATGGGTTTTCCCAGGCTAGGGCTTGTGAGCTGCTCCGAACAGTATGCTTTCCTTCTGAGGGACAGGGGGAGTCCATTTTGATGGCTACAGGGTTCTCCATATGGAAAGATATGGTAGCAGAGCTCACCGCATAGATGTGTGGATAGCCCAGCTCAGCTTATCCTTTCATCCCAGGAACAAGGCTTGTTCGATCTGGTGGTTCTGGGAGAAGTGCCAAGGGGGCTGGTTGACAGGGAGCCTCCTGCTGATGGGTCACAATGCTGGCTTTAGTCCAGGGATAACTTAAAATGTGTCGGGGCTCAGGCTCCATGTAGGATTCTCCTCTTCTGAAGGTTGGACGAAGCTCCCAAGAGCCAGGTTGCCTTCTGAGGACAGCCGGTATTGTATTTTGGCTCAAGGACCAAGTGTTGGACCATATGCTGGTATTCCAGAACCTGCCTCTGGGGACAGATGCCTGCAAACCTCAACTAGGGTTCTGTTGTTGTCCTAGGGGCATGTCAGTTTCCATTCTGACTCAGGGCCATTGACCTGGGTATCTGCCTGGAGGTAGGTGTCTGTCCTGTGTCCGAATGTGCATTTCTTTCCAGACGGCCAACTAAATTGGGTGGGCTCAGGGGTCTTGCAGATGTCTGCCAATCTGAAGGGTTTATGCTACTGTGACAGGCAGAGTTTCCTTCGTGAGGACAGGCAGAGTCCTTTCCTGTGGCTCCAGATACGCCACCATGGATGGCCTGTGGGCCATGGTTTTGGGGACAAAAGTCTGCAAACCCAAACTCAGGATAGGGTTAGAGGCTAGGTGATGGCAGGCCCGATCTGCAGACCGTGAGGGCAGTGCCTTGGGATCAGAAATGTGGGTGATGGGGAGGTGAGAGCACAGGCTTTTCTGTCTGGTTTGTGTTTCTCAGTTGGCAACAGAATGGAGGGGTGGCCTAATGGGTCCATGGGAGATTCTTCCTCTGTGGGCATTTTGCATGGCTCCCAATGTTTTGGTGTTTTCTGGATGAAGGGAAGAGAGCTGTTTTCATCTCTGGGGTCCCGCCATAGCAGGGATTCCAGAGTCGGCTTCTGGATCCGGGCGCCTGGAGAACCCAACTGAGGGTGAGATTTTGGGCCTAGGGTCATGGCAGGCATGATATTCGGCCTCCTGGTACAGCTGGCCTGGGGACTTGTTGGAAAGCAGGCTAAGGCTGATGGTCACAATGCCTTTTTATGCACATGGTCCCCCATATGGAAAGACATGGTCACAGAGCTCACTGCTTGGATATCTGGAAAGCCCAGCTCAGCTTATCCTTTTAGCCAAGAACAAGGCAGTTTAGATCTGTTGGCTCTGGGGCAAGTGCCCTGGGGTCTTTCTTGACAGGGAGCATCATGCTGATGGGTCACAATGCTGGATTGTGTACAGAGAGAACTTAGAATGTGTTCAGTTTTGTGGCTCAGGGACTAAGTGTTGGACCATATGTTGGTATTCCAGAACCTGCCTCTGGGGACAGATGCCTACAAATCTCAGTTAGGGATTCGTTGAGGTCCTAGGGGCATGTCACTTTAAATCTTCTGACTAAGGGCCATTGATCTGGGTGACTGTCTGGAGGTAGGTGTCTGGCATGTGTCAGACTGCGCATTTCTGTCCAGAGCAGACAACAAAATTGGGGGGCCTCAAGGGCCTTGCAGTATTCTCCCAATCTGGAGGGTTTGTGCAACTGAGACGGGCAGAGTTTCCTTTTGGAGTGCAGGCAGAGTCCTGGGCTGTGGCTCCAGAGGCCCCATCCTGGAGGGCCTGTTGGCCAGAGCTTTGGGGAAAATTTTGGCAAACACAAACTCGGGTTAGGGTGAGGGGCGATATGATGGCAGACCTGATCTTTAGACCGTGAGGGCAGTGCCTCAGGATCTGAAATTGGGCGTCTAGGCCATGCAGCTCTCTCCCATTCTGAGGGATTGACCCCCATCCCCACAGCAAGCTTTTCCAGATATTAGGAAGGAGGAGTGGTATTTGTGCTTGAGGTTCCCCCCTAAGCTGGTTTGGTAGATATGGTCTGGGCACAGATGCCTGAAAACCAGGTTAGGTAGAGATGACAGTCCTGGGCCATGGCTGGTCCCACCTGCAAGAGATGGTGCCTGCTACCTCTGCTCTGACTGGAGGTCGGGGCTCAGGCTGTGTCGGATAGAGCTTTAGTGTACAGTGCAGCCTGGATATTGGGGTTCCATCTTGGTCAGTGCAGCTTGATCCAAACATGGGGATTCTGGGAAGACCAATAGGGCCCTTTTTTCTTGAGGTCAGGAAGAAGGCTGCCTTGTGGATCCAGAGTTCCCAATCTGGAGGGCTTGTGGGCCAGGGTAGTGAAGATGGAAATCTGAAAACACAAGTGCCGGTTTCAGTTCAGTGCCGACCACATGGAAGTTACAATGTGCAGCACCTGACTGCTGCACACTCAGCACCTGTTACAATGTTCAGCACCTGAGTGCTGAGGGCAAGTGTCGGATGTTCGCTCATGATGGAGTTTGTGTCCATGCTTTCTGATGAATGGAGGGGTGGCCTCATGAGGCCATAGAAGGTTTCCCAGGCTGCGGTTTGTCAGCTGTTCCATACAGCAAGCTTTCCTTCTGTGGCACAGGGGGAGTCCATTTGATGGCCCCAGAGTTCCCCATACGGAAATACATGTTAGCAGAGCTCACCGTATAGATGTCTGGAAAGCCCAGGTCAGCTTATTCTTTCAGTCCAGGAACAAGTCAGTTTTGATCTGGTGTCTCTGGGGCAAGTGCCCAGGGGTCTGAGTTGACAGGGAACCTCATGGGGATGCGTCACAATGCTAGCTTGTCCAGGGAGACTTTAGATGTGGCAGCAGCTCAGCCTTGCAGGTGTCTCCCAATCTGGAGGGTTTAGGCAACTGTGACGGGCAGAGTTTCCATAAGGAGGGCAGGCAGAATCCTGTGCTGTGGCTCCAGAGGCCCCATCCTGGAAGGCCTGTCAGCCAGGGCATTGGGGACAAAATTCTGCAAATTCAAACTCGGGTTAGGGTGACGGGCAAGGTGATAGCAGGTCAGATCTGCAGACCATGAGGGAAGGGTCACGGGATCTGAAATTAGGGTGACAGGGAGGCGGGAGCGCATGCTTTGCTGTCTGGGTTGTTTGTCTCGGTTGGCCACGGAATCGAGGTGTGGATTAATGGGTCCATGGGAGATTTTGCCTCTGTGGGGATTTTGCAGGGCTCACAAGGTTTTGATGTCTTTTTGGATGAACGGAAGAGAGCTGTTTTCCGCCTCAGGGTACCTGCCATATCAGGGATTCCAGAGCCTACTTCTGGGTCTGGGCGCCTGTAGGAACCGACCGAGGGTGAGGATTTGGTCCTAGGGGCATTGCAGATTGGTAATGGGGGGTCCTGGTCCAGCGACAAGAGGGCTTGTTAAAACTAGGTTCAGGCTTACGGTGAAAATGCCTGTTTGTGCCCAGGGCAGACCTCCTATGTGGGCGAGGTCTCATGGGCCATGCAGATGACTCTCACTCTGAGGGTTTGACCCCCATACCCATAGCAAGCTTTTCCTTCAATGCTGAAGGAGCAGTGCTCTTTTGTGCTTGAGGTACCCCCATAGTCCGTTATTTGAGCTATGGTCTGGACACAGATGAAAGAACACCCAGGTTAGGTAGAGATGACAGCCTCGGGCCATGGCCAGTCCCACTTGCAGGAGATTTCGCTTTCTACCTGGGGATCTGACTGGAGGTTGGAGCTAAGACTGTATCACACAGAGGATTAGTGCACAGTGTGGCCTGGATATTGAGGTTCCCTCTAGGGCCGTGCAGGTTAATCCTCACATGGGGATTGTGGGCAGACCCATAGGAGACTTCTTCTTTCTGGAGAGTGGGGAGAAAGCTGTGTTGTGGCTCCAGAGTCCCCAATCTGGAGGGCTTGTGGGCCAAACGGGTGCGGACGGAATTCTGAATGCACAAGTGCTGGTTCAGTTCAGTGCTGTGCACATGGCGGTTCCAATGTGCAGCATTTGACACGAGATCTCCAGCACTTGAGTCAGGCGAGTGTCGGATGGTCACTCACGCTGGAGATTGTGTCCCTGATGCCCAATGAATGCAGGGGTGGACTCATGAGGCCATGGAGGTTTTCCGAGTCTGGGGCTTGTGAGCTGCTCCGAACAGCAAGCTTTTCTTTTATGGTACAGGGGGAGACCATTTTGATGGCTCCAGGGTCCCTTATATGGATAAAACATGGTAGCAGAGATCACCGCATAGATGTCTGGAAAGCCCAGCTCAGATTCTCCTTTAGCCAAGGAACAAGGCAGTTTCCATCTGGTGTCTCAGGGGAAGTGCCCTGGGGCCTGAATGGGTCACAGTGATGTCTTGTGTCCAGGGAGACCTTAGAATGTGTTCTGTTTTTGATCAGGGACCAAGCATTGGACCATATGTAGGTATTCCAGAACCTGTCTTTGGGGACTGATGCCTACAAACCTCAGCTAGGGTCCCGTTGAGGTCCTAGGTGCATGTCAGCTTCCATATTCTGACTCAGGGCCATTGACCTGGGTGTATATCTGCCTGGAGGTAGGTGTCTTGCATGTGTTAGACTGCTCATTTCTATCCAGAGCAGCCAATGAAATTGGGTGGTCTCAGGGTTCTTGATGGTGTCTCCCAATCTGGAGGGTTTGTGTAACTGTGAGTGGCAGTGTTTCCTTCGTGAGGGCAGGCAGAGTCCTATGCTATGGCTCCAGAGGCCCCATCCTGGAGGGCCTGTCGGCCAGAGATTTGGGGTAAAAAGTCTGCAAACACCAACTTGATTTAGGGTGAGAGGTGAGGTAATGGCTGGCCCAATCTGCAGACTGTGAGGGCAGTGCCTCCATATCTGAAATTAGGGTGATGTGGAGGCGGGAGTGCAGGTTTTCTGTGGTGTTCTTTGTCCTTTTTGGCCATGGAATGGAGGGGTGGCTTCAAGGGTCCATGGGAGATTCTGCCTCTGTGGGGATTTTGCACAGCTCCCAAGGTTTTGATGTCTTTCTGGATGAAGGGAAGAGAGCTGTTTTCTGTCTCAGGCTTCCTGCCATAGCAGGGATTCCACATTTGGCTTCTGCATCCGGGAACCTGGAGAACCCATCTGAGGGTGTGATTTTGGGCCTACAGGCATGGCAGGCACGATATGTGGGCTCCTGCTCCAGCTATAGAGTGGGCTTGTTTGAAAACAGGCTCAGGCTGATGGTCACAATGCCTGGTTATGCCCAGGGCGGAGCTCCTGGGTTGGCGTGGTCTCAGGGCCATGTCACTCTCTCCCACTGAGGATTTGAACCCCATCCCCACAGTAAGCTTTTCTGGCCATGGGAAAGAGGAGTGCTATATTGTGTTTAAGGTTCCCCATATACCAGGATTTGAGCTATCGTCAGGTCACAGATGCCTGAACGCCCAGGTTGGGTAGAGATGACAGCATCGGTCCATGGCCAGTCCCACCTGCAGGAGATGGCTCCCACTACCTGGGGCGCTGACTGGAGATCAGAGCTCAGGCTGTGTCAGAGAGAGCATTTGTGCACAGTGCATCCTGGATATTTCTTTTCCGTGTAGGGCCGTGCAAGTTGATCCTCACATGGGTATTCTGGGCTGACCCATAGGGCCCTTCTTCTTTCTGGAGGGCAGGCAGAAGGCTGCGTTGTAGCTCCAGAATTTCCAATTTGGAGGGCTTGCAGCCCAAGAGGTTGAGGACGGAAGTCTGAACGCCCAAGCGCCGGATCACTACAGTGCTGACCACATGGCAGTTCCAATGTGCAGTGTCTGACTCGAGATCTCCAGCACCTGAGTCAGGGCGAGTGTCGGATGGTCGCTCACGCTGGAGTTTGTGTCCATGATGCCGAATGAAGTGAGGGGTGGACTCATGAGGCCATGGAGGTTTTCCCAGGCTGGGGCTTGTGAGCTGCTCTGAACAGCAAGCTTTCCTTCTCTGGGACAGGGAGTGCCTGTTTTGATGGCTCCATTGTCCCCCATATGGATAGACATGGTAACAGAGATCACCGCATAGATGTCTGGAAAGCACAGTCAGCTTCTCCTTTCAGCCCAGGAACAAGAGAGTTTCTATCTGGTGGCTCTGGAGCAAGTGCCTGGGGACTGAATTGACAGGGATCTTCATGCTGATGGGTCACAATACTGGATTGTGTGCAGGGAGACCTTAGAATGTGCGGGGGCCCAGGTGCCATGCAGGATTCTACTCCCCTGAGGGTTGGACCAGCTCCCAAAAGGCAGGTTACCTTCTGGGGCAGGAGATTTTCTATTTTTTGGCTCAGGGACGTAGTGTTGGTCCATGTGTAGGTATTCCAGAACCTGCCTCTGGGGACAGAACCCTGCAAACCTCAGCTAGTGTTCCGTTGACATCCTAGGGGCATGTCAGTTTCCATCTTCACACAGGGTCAAGGGCCCTGTGTGTCTTCCTACGATAGGTGTCTGACATGTGTCGGACTGTGCATATCTGTCCAGAGCTGCCAACGAAATTGGGTGGGCTCAGGGGCCTTGCAGGTGTCTCCCAATTTGGAGGGGTTCTGTAACTGTGACGGGCAGAATTTCCTTCGGGAGGCCAGGCAGAGTCCTGCACTGTGGCACCAGATACCACATCCTGGAGGGCCTATGTGCCAGGGCTTTGGGGACAAAAATCTGCAAACACAAACTCAGGATAGGGTGAGCGGCAATGTGAAGGCAGGCCCCATCTTCAGACAGTGATGACAGTGTCTCAGGATCTAAGATTAGGGCAACAGGGAGGTGGGAGTACAGGCTTTTCTGTCTGGGTTGTGTGTCTTGGTAGGTCACGGAATGGAGGGGTTGCCTCATGGGTCCATTGGAGATTCTGCCTCTGTGGGGATTTTGCATGGGTCACAAGGTTTTGATGTCTTTCTGGATGAAGGGAAGAGAGCTGTTTTCCGTTTCAGGGGACCCGCTAAAACAGGGCTTCCAGAGTTGGCTTTGGGTCCATGCACCTGGAGAAACCAACTGAAGGTGAGGATTTGGGCCTAGGGGCATCGCAGTCCCGATATCCAGCTCCTGGTCCAGCTATAGAGTGGGCTTGTTTGAAATCAGGCTCAGGCTGATGGTCACAATGCCTGTTTGTGCCCAGGGTGACCTCCTTCTCTTGGGCCATGCAGTTGGCTCCCACTCTGCGGGTTTCACCCTCATCTCCACAGCAAGCTTTTCTAGCCAAGGGGAAGGAGTGCTCTTTGTGCTTGAGGTTACCCCATAGGCCGGGATTTGAGCTAGGTTCTGGGCACAGATGCCTGAACACCCGGGTTAGGTAGAGATGACAGCCTCGAGCCATGGTCGCTCCCACCTGCAGGAGATGGGGCCCGCTACCAGGGGGGCTGACTGGAGGACGGGGTTCAGGCTGTGTCAGACAGATCATTAGTGCACAATGAGGCCTGGAATTTGGGGTTCCATCTAGGATTGTGCAGGTTATCCTCACATGGGGAATCTGGGAAAACACATAGGTCTCCTCTTCTTTCTGGAGAGCAGGCAGAAGATTGCTTTCTGGCTCCAGATTTCCCATTCAGGAGGCTTGCCATCAAGGAGGGTGAGGACGGAAGTCTAAACAGTCAAGCGCTGGTTCAGTTCAGTGCCATGCACATGGCAGTTCCAATATGCCGTGTCTGACGAGATCTCCAGCAAATGAGTCACGGCGAGTGTTGGGTGGTCCCTCACGCTGGAGTTTGCGTCCATGATGGCCGACGAATGGAGGGGTGACCTCATGAGGCCAACAAGGTTTTCCCATGCTGGGCCTCTGAGCTGCTCCAAACAGTAAGCTTTCCTTCTGCGTGAAAAGGCGAGTTCGTTTTGATGGCTCCAGTGTGCCCCATATGGAAAGATTTCATAGCAGAGCTCACCGCATAGATGTCTGGAAACCCAGATCAGCTTATACTTTCAGCCCAGGAACAAGGAAGTTTCGATCTGGTTGTTCTGGGTGAAGTGCCCAGGGGGCTGAGTTGACAGAGAGCCCAAAGTTGATGGGTCACAATGCTGGCTTATGTCCATAGAGACCTTAGAATGTGGTGGGGGCTCAGGATCCATGCAAGATTATCCTCCCCTGAGTGTTGGACCAGCTCCCAAGAGCCAGGTTTCCTTCTGGGGACAGCACATTTTCTGTTTAGTCGCTCAGGGACCAAGCATTGGACTATTTGTAGGTATTTCAGAACCTACCTTTGGGGACATATGCCTGCAAACATCAGCTAGGGTTTTGTTGAGTTCCTAGGGGCATGTCAGATTCTATCTTCTGACTCAGGCCATTGACCTGGGTGTCTGCCTGGAGGTATGTGTCTGCCATGTGTCAGAATGCGCATATCTGTCCAGAGTGGCCAACGAAATTGGTTGGGCTCAGGGGCCTTGCATGTGTCTCCCAATCTGGAGATTTTGTGCAACAGTAATGGGCAGAGTTTTCATTTGGAGGGCATCAGAGTCCTGTGCTGTGGCTCCAGAGGCTCATCCTGGAGGGCCTGTCACCAGGGCTTTGGGGAAAAAGACTGGGAAACAAACTCGAGTTAGGTTTAGGGGCGAGATGATGGCAGGCTCAATCTACAGACAATGAGGTCAGTGCCTCGGGATCTGAAATTAGGGCAATGGAGAGGTGGGAATGCATGCTTTTCTGTCTGGGTTGTGTGTCTCCCTTGGACAATGAATGGAGGGGTGGCCTCATGGGGCCATGGGAAATTCTGCCTCTCTTGGGATTCTTCCCAGCTCCCAAGGGTTTGGTGTCTTTCGGGGGAAGGGAAGAGTGATGTTTTCCGTCTCAGGAATCGGGCAATAGCAGGGATACCAGAGTCGGCTTCTGAGTCCGGATGCCTGGAGCACCCGACTGAGGGTGAGGATTTGGGCAATGGGCATGGCAGGCCCGATATGCGGTCTCCTAATCCAGCTAGAGAGGGGACTTGTTTTCATGCACAGTCAGTCTGAGGGACACAATGCCTGTTTTTTGCCCAGGGCGGCCATCCTGTGTGGGACTGGTCTATAGGGCCATGCGGCTGGCTCCCACTCTGAGGCTCTGACTCCCATACCCACAGCAAGCGTTTCCTGAAATGGGGATTGTGTAGTGATCTTTTGTGCTTTAGGTTTCCTCATTGGCCGGGATTTGAGGTAACGTCTGGGCACAGATGCCTGAATATCCAGGTTGGGTAGATATGAAAGCCTCAGGCCATATTCAGTCCCACCTGCAGGATATGGAGCACGTTATCTGGGGGCTGTAGGAATTCAGGGCTCAGGCTGTGTCAGACAGAGCATTAGTGCTCAGGGAGGCCTAGCGTATTAGTTTGCTGTCGAGGACCATGCAGGTTGACCTCCCGTGGGGATTCTGTGCAAACCCATAGGTTCCTTTGATCTCGATGGCAGGCAGAAGGCTGCATTGTGGCCCCAGAATTCCCAATCTGGAGTGCTTGCAGGTCAGAAGGGAGAGGACGGAAGCCAGAGAACACATCACCCATTTAGTTCAGTGCCAAGCGCATGGCAGTTCCAGTGTTCAGCATCTGACTCGGATTTGCAGCAGCTGTGTCTGGGCAAGTGTAAGATGGTAGCTCACGCTGGAGTTTTGGTCCATCATGACTGAAGAATGGAGGGGTGGCCTCAGGAGGCCATGCAGGTTTTCCCAAGCTGGGGCTTGTGAGCTGCTCCGAAGAGCAACCTTTCCTTCTCTGGGATAGGAGGAGTCCATTCTGATGGCTCCTGGATCCCCCATATGGAAAGACTTGGTAGCAGATCTCAACAGATAGATGCCTGGAAAGCTCAGCTCAGCTTAACATTGCAGCCCAGGAACAAGGCAGTTTCGATCTGGTGGCTCTGGGGCAATGAGCCCTGGGGGCTGAGTTGACAGGGAGCCTCATCCTGATGGGTCACAATGCTGCTTTGTGTCCAGTGAGACCTTAGAATGTGTCAGAGGCTCAGGTGTCATGCAGGATTCTCCCCCCAATCTGAGGGTTGGGCTCAGTTTCCGAGAGCCAGGTTGCCTTGTGGGGATAGGAGTTATTCTGTTATATGGACAGGGACAAACCGTTGGAACATATGAGGGTATTTCCGAACATGCCTCTGGGGACAGATGCCTACAAACCTAAGCTAGGGTTCCGTTGAAGACCTAAGGGCATGTGATTTTCCACCTTCTCGCCAGGGGCCATTGGCCAGGGTGTCTGCCTGTTGGTAGGTGTCTGGCATATGTCAGAACCTTCTTTTTTTCCAGAGTGGCCTACAAAATTGGGTTGGGCAATCTGGAGGTTTTGTGCAACTCTGACGAGCACAGTTTCCTTCGGGATGGTAGGCAGGGTACTGCACTTTGGCTCCAGAGGCCTCACCTGTAGGGCCTTTCAATCAGGGTTTGGGGAAAAATTCTGCAAACAAACACTAAAGTTAGGGTGAGTGTTGAGGTGATGGCAGGCCCGATCTGCACACTGTGAGGGCAGTGCCCCGGGATCTTAAATTAGTTGGATGGAGAGGCAGGAGCACAGGCTTTTCTCTCTGGGTTGTGTGTCTCCGATGGCCACGGAAATGAGGGGTGGCTTCATGGGGCCATGGAAGATTCTGCTGCTTTTCTGGATTCTGCCCGACTCCCAAGGCTTTGGTGTCTTTCCAGGAGAAGGGAAGAGTCCTGTTTTCGTCTCAGAGGTCGGGCTTTATCAGGGCTCCCATAGTCGGCTTCTGCATTCGTTTTTCTGGAGAATGAGACCAAGGGTGAGGATTTGAGCCTAGGAGCATGGAAGGCCCACTATGCGGGCTCTAGATCCAGCTAGAGAGAGGGCTTGTTTGAAACCGGGCTCAGACTGAGGGTCAAAATGCTTGTTTGTGTCCAGGGCCACCCTAATAAGTGGGCATTGTCTCATGGGCCATGCAGATGGCTTCCAAACTGAGGGTTTGACCCCATCCCCACAGCAAGCTTTTCCTGCCGAGGGGAACAAGGATTGTTCTTTTGTGCTTGAGATTCCCCCATAGGCCAGGATTTGACTCATGGTCTCTGAACAGATGCCTGAATACCCAGGATGGGTAGAGATGACAGTTTCTGGCCTTGGCACATGCCACCTTCAGGATATGGAGTCCGCTACCTGGGGGCCTGATGGGAGTTCAGGGCTCAGGCTGTGTCAGACAGAGCATTAGTGCACAGGGTGGCCTAGGATATTGGGGTGCCATCGAGGGCCGTGCAGGTGGATCCTCTCATGAGGATTCTGGACAGACCCATAGGGCCCTTCTTCTTTCTGGAGGGTATGCAGAAGGCTGCGTTGTCTCTCCAGAATTCCCAATCTGGAGGGCCTACTGGCCATGAAGTTGAGGACGGAAATATGAACGCACAAGTGCTGGATCAGTTCAGTGACGAGTGCATGGTATTTCCAATGTTCAGCGTCTGACTCGGGTTCTCTAGCACCCAAGTCAGGGCGAGTGTCGATGGTTGCTCACGCTGGAGTTTGTGTCAATGATGGCTGATGAATGGAGGGGTGGCCTCAAGATTTCAGGGAGGTTTTCACAGGCTGAGACCTGGGAACTGCTCCAAACAGCAAGATTTCCTTCTGCGGGATGGGGGAGTCCATTTTGATGGATTCAGTGTGCCCCATGTGGAAAGACTTGGTAGCAGAGCTCACAGCATGGATGCCTGGAAATCCCAGCTCAGCTTACACTTGCAGCCCAGGAACAAGGCAGTTTCGATATGGTGGCTCTGGGAGAATTGCCCAGGAGGCTGTGTCGACAGGGAGCCCCAAGCTGATGGATCACAATGCTGGCTTGTGTCCCATGAGACCTAAGTATGTGGTGGAGTCTCTGGCGCCATGCGGAATTCTCCACCCCTGAGGGTTTACACAACTCCTTAGAGCCAGGTTGCCTTCTGGGTCAGAAGATGTGCTCTTTTTTGCATAAGGGACCTAGCGTTGGAACATAGGTAAGTACTCCGAACATTTCTGTGGGGACAGATGCCTGCAAACCTAAGCTAGGATTCCATTGAGATCCTAGGGGCATGTCAGATTCCTCTTCTGACTTAGGGACAATGACCTGGGTGTCTGCCAGGAAATAGGTGTCTAGCATGTGTCAGACTATGCATTTCTGACTACAGCTGCCAATGAAATTGGGTGGGCTCAGGATCCTTGCAGGTCTCTCCCAATCTGGAGGGTTTGTGCAACTGTGATGAGCAGAATATCCTTCAGGGGGCAGGAGAGTCCTGAACTGTGGCTCAAGAGGCCCCATCCTGGAGGGCCTGTGGCCAGGGCTTTGGTGAAAAAAGTCTGCAAATGCAAAATCGGTTTAGGATGAGGGGCGAGGTGATGGCAGGCCTGATCTGCAGACCGTGTGGGCAGTGCCTCGAGATCTATAACTAGTTCTACGGGGAGGCGGGAGCGCAGGCTCTTCTGTATGGGTTGTGTGTCTCGGTTGGCCATAGAATGGAGTGTTAGCCTCATGGTCCTTGTGAGATTCTGCCTCTGTGGGGATTTTGCATGGCTCCCAAGATTTTGGTGTTTTTCTGGATGAAGGGAAGAGAACTATTTTCCATCTCAGGGGTCTCGCCATAGTAGGGATTCCAGAGTTGACTTCTGGGTCCAGGCACCTGGAGAACCGAACCAAGGGTGAGGATTTGGGCCTTGAGGCATGGCAGGCCTGAAATGCGGGCTCCTGGTACAGCTAGCAAGGGGGCTTGTTTGAAAGCAGTCTCAGGCTGATGGTCACAATGCCTGTTTCTGCCCAGGACGGACCTCCTCGGTGGGCATGTTCTCATGGGCCATGCAGCTGGCTCCCACTCTGAAGGTGTGACCCCCATCTGCAGAGCAAGCTTTTCCAGCCATGGGGAAGGAGGAGTGCTCCTTTGTGCTAGAGGTTCCCCCACAGGCTGGGATTTGAGATTTTGTCTGGGCAGAGATGCCTAAACACCCAGTTTGGGTATACATGACAGCCTAGGGACATGGCTGGTCCCACCTGCAGGCGATGGCACCCGCTACCTGGGGGGCGGACTGGAGGTCAGGGCTCAGGCTGTGTCACACAGAGCATTAGTGCAGAGTCGGCCGGGATATTGGGCTTCCGTCTAGGGTCGTGCACGTTGATCCTCACATGGGGAACCTGTGCAGACCCATAGGAACCTTATTCTTTTTGGATGGCAGTCAGAAGACTCCGTTGTGGCTCCAGAATTCCCAATCTGGAGGGCTTGAAGCACAAGCGCCATTTCTGTTCAGTGCCGAGCTCATGATACTTCCAATGTGCAGTGTCTGACTCGAATTCTCCAGCACCTGAGTCAGGGCAAGTGTTGGATGGTCGCTCATGCTGAAGTTTGTGTGCATGATGCTAGTTGAATGGAAGGGTGGCCTCATGAGGCCATTGATGTTTCCCCAGTCTGGGGCTTCTGAGCTGCTCTGAACAGCAAGTTTTTCTTCTGCGGGACATGGAGAGTCCATTTTGCTGGCTCCACGGTCCACCATATGGAGAGACATGGTAGCAGAGCTCACCGATTAGATGTCTGGAAAGCCCAGCTCAGCTTTTCCTCTCAGCCCAGGAGCAATTCAGTTTTGATCTGATGGCTGTTGAGCAAGTGCCCAGGTGGCTTAGTTGACAGGGAGCCTCATGCTGATGGGTCACCATCCTGGCTTGTGTCCAGGGGGACCTTAGAATGTGGCGGGAGCTCAGGTGACATGCAGGATTCTCCTCCCCTGAGGACTGCACGCAGCTACCAAGAGCCAGGTTGCCTTCTGGGGACAGGAAGTGTCCTGTTTTTGGACCAGGGACCTAGCGTTGGAACAATGTAGCTACTAATGTAGGGGCTTGGTTTGACAGAAGAACTTACTTGTCAACTCCTGTTATTGGGGCGGGACTGGCCAGATTGCCTTATCCAATCAGTGGGGCGTGCATATATTAAATGTGGTTAGTTGAAATCTCATTGGCCACCTGTGTGTGGGCAGGGCTCCTGGGAGGCATAACTAGGAGGAGTTATAATATCATTTAGAGAATTAGGCTGAGTTAGAATAGACTTTAGAGAATTAGGAGGAGTTAGAATAGATTTTAGAGAAGTAGGAGGAGTTAGAATAGCGTTAGAGTAGTAGAAGGAGTTAGAGTAGCTGTTAGAGTAGCCATTGGGAGCTGTAAGGATAGTCGTAGGAGTGATAGCGTCGGGGTCATCCGGAGTGTCGGAGCTTCAGCATCATCGGGAGCACTGGGAGTGGCATTGCTGGAAGTGGCACTGACACGAGTGGCCTCACCTCCCCGAGCAGCAGCACCGCCTGCCGCCATCCTTGCCACCACCTACCTCACTATCCAGAGCTGGGGCCTTGCCAGAGCAGCGTCATTCCAGGGAGTGGCCTCGTCGGCGTGCGGCCTCATCAGATAGCGGCCTGGTCCGAAGCAGCCTCTTCATCATCGGTTGCGGTGTTTGCCCAGCATGTGGCCTCTTCCAGATCGGCCTTGTCTGGAGAGCAGCCTTGTTAGAGTGGCATCATGGGGAGCAGAGTCTGTGTCGTCAGTGTTGTCTTCCTTGTCATCCACACCTCTTTGTCATCCGGAGCGGCGTCCTCAGAGTCATCGCCTCTACGTAAGAAGTGGCCCCGACTGGTCGGTTTGATTTTCGATGCTTGGCATGAAATAAAGCTTTGCTTTATTTTTGCTTTGTGTCAGTCTTGTTCCTTTGATCACGGACCCTAACACTGGGGGCTTGCCCAGGATCAAACAACGAGAACTGAGCCAGCATCAGAATTCATGGAAAAAGCGTCAGGAGGTGTTGGAAACTTGTTCGTCTGTCTGGTTGGAGCTCCAGGATATGGATCACTGGAGAGAAGCTCGACACAGCTATGCTCCCCAAGGCTGGAGTGGATGCGGGGATGCCCCATTCCTCTATTGGTTATCAGGGGGATTTGAGTCCCCCTAGATGGTCAGGGCATTCGAGTCCCTCTAGACGGTCACCAGGGGGTTCAAGTCCCCCTAGGCATTCAATGGGTTCACGTCCCCATATGCAGTCATTGGGGGTTCGAGTCTCCCGAGGCAGTTATTGGGAGAATGAGTACCCCTAGGTGGTCAGGGGGTTTGCGTCCCCCTAGAAAATCCCCAGCGGTGGCAGGAACGCTAGGCCTGCAGTTGTCTTTGTCTTGTCTATTTGTTGTCTGCTGTGTTGTTTGTTGTGTTTGGGGATGGGAGAGGCGAGAGAGAAAGGGGACTCTGACTTTCGTCTTTCTGTTCCTCATAATAGATGGGGGACTTCTTCCTCACTCATTTCATGTGTTAAGGGCAATAACTGGAGGCAATGTGGTTTAGTCTAACGTGGGACAGAGACTTTAAGGAATATTCCCAAACAGCTGCCAAAACTCCCTTTGTTTCGGGGAATTCCTTGCCTCTCTGGCCCTACGTGGACTGCCTAGCCCCAACCCCTTGCTGGTGGGAAATCAGGGCGTCTGAAGTAGAATGGGCCCAGGTGGAACATGAAATCTGTTACCAAAGAGATGACCGAACTGATGGTTAATTGTCTGTCAGGGTTTTAATGGGAAATTGTGAAAGTAGCTTTGAGAGTTCTTGGTAACCTGAAGCTTTGAAGTTTTGTTTGGATGACAAATGGGATGAAGTGCTAGGGCGCTGGTTGCTGGAACAAGGTTTGTGATTTTGAAATCTGTTGGTAAACATGTTTTGTGCTTAACTGCTATTGCAACAGTTCACAGTTGGTTAAGATTTAGTATTCACTAGAGACTGAGATGTTTCTGAGAAAATGTAAATGGTTTTCTTTGCCCACCCAGAATTGTAAATTGTAAATGAGATCTCTTTGACTCATAAGGCTTTTCCCTGATATGCTAAGTTACACAGGAAGTACTGCTAAATCAATGATAAACCTTGGGTTACATTTGGCTAAATGCTGTAACTACTCCAGACGTTCTATACATTTTTCTAACGTTTTAATGTATTGATAAGGGTCATCATTTGATATTTAACCATATCTATTCTGAGTTTTTTGTCATTTGTAATTGTTTTAATTCTCTTGTAAGATGAATTCTGCCTTAAAGAAAATTCATATGGTAGACTTTTGGAACAAATACTTTTCTTTGATATGTTGAAATCCTGGAACTGCATTTCCAGAAGTAAAAGTCACACTCGCACTCAACCAGAATTAATCTGGTGACTCAAGATAAGAATGAGTCTCCAGGAGCTTTCCTAGAAAGGCTCATTGAAGCCTATAAAATGTATAGCCTGATCGACGCTGAGGCACCCGAAAATCAGGGGGCAGTGAATCTTGTTTTGCCAGTCAGTCAGCCCCAGATATAAGGAGGAGACTTCAGGAAATTGAAGGATTTGAAGGGAAGAATCTGATTGAGCTATTGGGAATAGCAGAAAAAGTGTATAAGAACAGGGATACACAGGAGGATGAAAAACAGACAAAAAGCTGGTTAAGGCTTTGGCATTACATGAGATAGGTAGAGGATAGTAAATGGAAAGAAAATCCTAAGCACTGAGAAGGTAGGTGGGAAGACTTAGATTCATATCAGTGTGCTTACTGTAAGGAAAAAGGACACTGGGCCAGGGAGTGCCCCAAAAGGAAGACAACAATGCTGGCCACCAGAGTAAAAATTGAAGTGGAGAGGAAATCAATTGATTTTTTTGGTAGACACGGGAGCCCAGTTTTCACCATTACTTAAACCTATGGGAAAACTCTCTGGAGAGGAAGTTTGGGTAAAGGCAGCAATTGGTACAGCGTGACATAAATGGACAACAGAACGGACTTTATATTTGGCCTTGGGAGTAGTGAAACATTGATTTTTGGTCCTCCCTAATGCCCCATATAACTTGATGGGAAGAGATCTCTTCCACAAGTTATGAGTTGGCATTCAGTTCTCGGAAGTAGACATGACTGGAACCTTGAGACAACACACTGTACAGGTGCTTATGACAGCAGTAAATGAATCCCTCCTTTATGAGCCAGTCTCAAATCCAGAGGAGACAAAGGGGGGAAACATTCTCCAAATCGTACAAGTGGAGTTTCCCGAGGTCTGGGCAGAAGCGAAGCCCCCTGGCTTGGCCAGGGGACAACCTCCAGTGGTGGTACAATCAAAGGCGATGGCTACGTCTGTTCACATTCAGCAGCACCCCCTTCACTGGGAGGCAAATGAAGGGATCAGAAAGTATATTAACCACCTCCGAGGAGTCGGGATCCTAGTTACTTGCAAATCTCCATAGAATACACCTTTGCAGCCCGTCAAAAAGGCCGAGATTGGGGAGTACTGACCCATTCAGGACTGTGGGAAGTTAATAAATGGGTTGAAGTTATCCACCCGATGGTGCCTAACCCCTATACCCTACAATCCCTCCGGGGCCACAAAAGAACTGTGTATACCATCTTAGATCTCAATGATGCCTATTTCTGCATATCTTTAGCAAGAGAATCTCAACCCCTTTTTGCTTTTGAGTGGTCCGACCCACTGGAAGGAATCCAAAACCAACTCACCTGTACAAGACTTCCCCAAGGAAGGACTGCAGGGAGGTCCTAGCCCAAGTTGCAGGAATAAGGCCAGATCTCAGAGATACTCCCCTCTCGGATGCCGAGATGACTCTGTTCAGAGATGAGAGTACCTCCATGGTCAATGGAAAGAGGGATGGGGAGCTCATGTAGTTTCTCCTGAGCAGAAATTCTGGACAGTAGCCCTGCCACATGGAACTTCAACACAAAAAGCGGAACTGATTGCACTCACTAAGGCACTGAAGATGGCCAAAGCTAAAATGGCCAACATCTTATGGACAGCAGGTATGCCATTGCTACTCTCCATATACCTGGGACTATTTTTAAAGAAAGGGGCATATAAACAGGAGAAGGAAAAGGAATTAAACATAGAGGAGAAATATTGGCTCTCCTCCAGGCTATTTGGGACCCAAAAGAGGTGGTCGTTTTGCATTTCCTGGGACACCAAAAGGGGACTGATTTGAAAACAATTAGCAGATCAAGCCACAAAGCAAGCAGCCCGAGAAACAGGCAAGAACTGGTTACACTCCCAGCGCCAGCCCTACCAGAAAAACCGAAATTCCGGAGCCGATTTAAAGTATATAAAGAAGTGGGTTAAATTGGACTTTGAAGGGGACTGAGCTAAGACTGAAGCAGAAAAGATAATTCTTCCTTGAATACCAGGCAAAAATTTAGTAGACCAGATATATCAGGGTACACATTCGGGGATACACAAACTCAAGGAGCTTATAGGCAAGCATTTCCAGGTTTCTAAATTAGGGCTTATAGTTCAGGATGTAGTTGATAGATGTGCTCAAGTCCAGGCAGTTAATGTGGGAAGAACTAAAATGGGAAGAGGGAACAGAGAAAGAGGTAAGGAACCAGGAATTTATTGGGAAATAGATTTTACAGAAATGAAACCTGGAAAATATGGGCACAAGTACATGTTAGTTTTTTGTAGATACCTTTTCAGGCTGGGTACACGCTTTTTCCGCCAAACATGAGATGGCACGAGTGGTAGCCAAAAAGCTACTAGAAGTAATTCCTAGTTTTGGGCTGCCTCTCGCAATTGGGTCAGACAAAGGCCCTGCATTTGTGAGTTCAGTCTCACAGGCTTTGGTCAAGGCTGTGGGCACTAATTGGAAACTACATTGTGCCTACCAGCCCCAGGGTCCAGGCAAGTAGAGAGAATGAACCAGACTCTTAAAGAGACCTTGACAAACTAATTCTGGAGACCGGCAGTGGATAGGTGGATATCCTTCCTTTCGCCATGCTCAGGACACAATGCACACCCTATTTAAGTAAGGCGACCATATTTGAAATAATGTTTGCAGACCCCCACCCCCCGTCCTCGTTTTGATGGCACCAGGGTCCAAGTGAGGAAACACGTCGCGGCAGAATTCACCACATGAATGCCTGGAAAGCCCAGATCCGCTTAGTCTTCCTGCCCAGGAACAAAGCCGTTTCAATCTGGTGGCTCTGGGTTAAAGTGCCCAGGGGCCTGAGGTGAAGGGAGCCTCATTCTGAAGGGTCACAATGGTGACTTGTGTCTTGGTAGACCTTAGAATGTGCCGGGCGCTCAGGCGCCTTGCTGGATTCTCCTCCCTGAGGGTTGGACGCAGCTCCCAAGATCCAGGTTGCCTTCTTGGGACAGTAGAGGTTCTCTTTTGTGGCTCAGGGATCAAGTGTTGGACCATATGTAGGTATTCCTGAGTTCATCTCTGGAGACAAATGCCTGCAAACCTAAGCTAGGGTTATGTTGAGGTCCTCGGGTTATGTCAGGTTCCATCTTCTGACACAGGGCCGTTGACATGGGTTTCTGCCTGGAGGTAGTTTTTTGGCCTGTCTCCTAATGCAGCTTTTTCCCAAGGCCACCAACCAATTTGCAGTGTGCTCCGGGATATTTCAGATGTCTCCCAATCTGGAGCTTTTGTGCAAATGTGGACTGGCAGAGCTTCCTGCGGGTGGGCAGTCAGTGTCCTGCGTTTTGGCTCCAGAGGCCCCATCCTGGAGGGCCTCGTGGCCAGGGTTTTGGGCACAAAGGTCTGCAAACATAAACTCACTATAGGGTTAGAGGTGAGGTGATTGAGGTCCCGATCTGCGGAGTGGGAGGGCAGTGCCACAGGATCTTAAATGATTGCGATGGGGAGGCAGGAGCGTGGGCCTTTCTGTCTCGGTTGTGTGTTCGCTTGGTTATGCATGGAGCGGTAGACTCGGGCCACGTGAGATTCGCCTTGTGAGGATTCTGCCTGGCTCCCAAGTGTTTGGTGTCTTTCAGAGGGAAGGGAAGAGTGTTGTTTTCCATCTCAGGAGTCCCACCATAGCAGGGATTCCAGAGTTGGCATCTGTGTCCCGGCGCCTTGAGATCACTACCAAGGGTGAGGATTTGGGCCTATGGGCATGTCAGGACTGATATTCGAGTTCCTGGTCCAGCTAGCGAGGGGACTGGTTTGAAAGCTGGCTCAGGATGAGGGTCACAATGCCTGTTTTTTTTTTTTTTTAATTACACATTCTTCTTATTTATTTAATTCTTTTTTTTTACTTAATTTTTTTTATTTTTTTCCCATTTTATTTATTTTTTCAGCGTAACAGTATTCATTCTTTTTGCACAACACCCAGTGCTCCATGCAAAACGTGCCCTCCCCATTACCCACCACCTGTTCCCCCAACCTCCCACCCCTGACCCTTCAAAACCCTCAGGTTGTTTTTCAGAGTCCATAGTCTCTTATGGTTCGCCTCCCCTTCCAAATTTTTTTTTTTAAATAAACATATAATGTATTTTTATCCCCAGGGGTACAGGTTTGTGAATTGCCAGGTTTACACACTTCACAGCACTCACGATAGCACTTACCCTCCCCAATGTCCATAGCCCCCTCCCCCTCTCCCAATCCCACCTCCACCCAGCAACCCCCAGTTTGTTTTGTGAGATTAAGAGTCATTTATGGTTACTGGTTATGGGCCTGTTCAGGTTTTCTATTTCTTCCTGGTTCAGTTGTGGTAGTTTATATGTCTCTAGGAATGCATCCATTTCTTCCAGATTGTCCAATTTGTTGGCGTAGAGTTGCTCATAGTATGTTCTTATAATTGTCTGTATTTCTTTGCTGTTAGTTGTGATCTCTCCTCTTTCATTCATGATTTTATTGATTTGGGTCCTTTCTCTTTTCTTTTTGATGAGTCTGGCCAGGGGTTTATCAATCCTATTGATTCTTTCAAAGAACCAGCTCCTAGTTTCATTGATTTTTTCTATTGTTTTTTTGGTTTCTATTTCATTGATTTCTGCTCTGATCTTTATGATTTCTCTTCTCCTGCTGGGTTTAGGGTTTCTTTCTTGTTCTTTCTCCAGCTCCTTTAGGTGTAGGGTTAGGTTGTGTACTTGAGACCTTTCTTGTTTCTTGAGAAAGGCTTGTACCGCTATATATTTTCCTCTCAGGACTGCCTTTGCTGTGTCCCACAGATTTTGAACTGTTGTGTTTTCATTATCATTTGTTTCCATGAATTTTTTCAATTCTTCTTTAATTTCCTGGTTAACCCATTCATTCCTTAGAAGGATGCTGTTTAGTCTCCATGTATTTGGGTTCTTTCCAGCTTTCCTCTTGTGATTGAGTTCTAGCTTCAGAGCATTGTGGACTGAAAATATGCAGGGAATAATCCTAATCTTTTGATACTGGTTGAGACCTGATTTGTGACCCAGGATGTGATCTATTCTGGAGAAGGTTCCATGTGCACTAGAGAAGAATGTGTATTCTGTTGCTTTGGGATGAAATGCTCTGAATATATCTGTGATGTCCATCTGGTCCAGTGTGTCATTTAAGGCCTTTATTTCCTTGTTGATCTTTGGCTTGGATGATCTCTCCATTTCAGTGAGGGGAGTGTTAAAGTCCCCTACTATTACTGTATTATTATTGATGGGTTTCTTTGATTTTGTTATTAATTGGTTGATATAATTGGCTGCTCCCACGTTAGGGGCATAGATATTTAAAATTGTTAGATCTTCTTGTTGGACAGACCCTTTGAGTAGGATATAGTGTCCTTCCTCATTTCTTATTATAGTCTTTGGCTTGAAATCTAATTGATCTGATATAAGGATTGCCACCCCAGCTTTCTTCTGATGCCCATTAGCATGGTAAATTGTTTTCCACCCCCTCACTTTAAATCTGGAGGTGTCTTCGCGTCTAAAATGAGTTTCTTGTAGGCAACATACTGATGGGTTTTGTTTTTTTATCCATTCTGATACCCTGTGTCTTTTGATTGGGGCATTTAGCCCATTAACATTCAGGGTAACTATTGAGAGATATGAATTTAGTGCCATTATTAGTCTGTAAGGTGACTGTTACTGTATATTGTCTCTGTACCTTTCTGATCTGCTACTTTTAGGCTCTCTCTTTGCTTAGAGGATCCCTTTCAATATTTCCTGTAGAACTGGTGTGGTGTTTGCAAATACTTTCACTTTTTGTTTGTCCTGGAAGCTTTTTATCTCTCCTTCTATTTTCAATGATAGCCTAGCTGGATAGAGTTTTCTTGGCTGCATGTTTTTCTCGTTGAGTGCTCTGAATATATCGTGCCAGCTCTTTCTGGCCTGCCAGGTCTCTGTGGATAAGTCTGCCGCCAATCTAATATTTTTACCATTTATGTTACAGACTTCTTTTCTCGGGCTGCTTTCAGGATTTTCTCTTTGTCACTAAGACTTGTAAATTTTACTATTAGGTGATGGGGTGTGGACCTATTCTTGTTGACTTTGAGGGGGTTTCTCTGCATCTCCTGGATTTTGATGCTTCTTTCCTTTGCCATATTAGGGAAATTCTCTCCAATGATTCTCTCCAATAGACCTTCTGTTCTCCTCTCTGTTTCTTCTTCTTCTGGAATCCCAATTATTCTAATGTTGTTTCGTCTTATGGTGTCACTTATCTCTCGAATTCTCCCCTCATGGTCCAGTAGCTGTTTGTCTCTCTTTTGCTCGGCTTCCTTATTCTCTGTCATTTGGTCTTCTATATCACTAATTCTTTCTTCTGCCTCATTGATCCTAGCAGTGAGAGCCTCCATTTTTGATTGCACCTCATTAATAGCTTTTTTGATTTCAACTTGGTTAGATTTTAGTTCTTTAATTTCTCCAGAAAGGGCTTTAATATCTCCAGAGAGGGTTTCTCTAATATCTTCCATGCCTTTTTCGAGCCCAGCTAGAACGTTCAGAATCGTCATTCTGAACTCTTGATCTGACATATTACCAATGTCTGTGTTGATTAGGTCCCTAACCTTCGGTACTGTTTCTTGTTCTTTTGTTTGTGGTGATTTTTTCCGCCTTGTCATTTTGTCCAATTAAGAGGATATGAAGGAGCAAATAAACTACTAAAAGGGTGGCAAAGACCCCACAAAAATGCGCTGTAACCAAATCAGAAGAGACCCCTAATTGTGGGGGGGAGAAAGGGGATAAAAACAAGTTCTGAAAAAAAAAGAAAAAAAAGGAAAAAAAAGAAAAAAATTTAAAAAATAAAACAAATAAAAAATATAAAAAAGAAAGAAAAATATATATATTCAGATGAACTAGTCAATAAACGTTAAAAAAGAAAAGGGTAAAAGTTTTAAAAAATTTAGCAGAAGAAGAAAAAAGAAAAAAGAAAAAAAATTGAAAAAAGAAAAAAAAATTGAAGTAGCCGCAAGACTAAAGAATCATGGGGAGAAAGCCATGAGTTCCGTGCTTTGCTTTCTCCTCCTCTGGAATTGCTCTGCTCTCTTAGGAATTGAACCTGCTTTCTCCTTGATAGATGAACTTCGTCCTGGCTGGATATTTTGTTGATCTTCTGGGGGAGGGGCCTGTTGTAGTGACTCTCAATTGTCTTTGCCCGAGGCAGGATTGCACCGCCCTTACCGGCAGCCGGACTAAGTAATTGGCTCGGGTTCGCTTTTGGGGGCTTCTGTTCCCTGAACGCTTTCCGTAGAGTTCCGGAGGACGGGAATGAAAATGGCGGCCTCCTAGTCTCCGCCCCGGAGGTGCCGAGAGCCTGGGGCCCCACTCCTCAGTGCGCCCCCAGAGGACAGCACCCAATCACTCCCGTATCCCCAGCCTCTAGCCGCGCTCCGAGCTCACCCAGCCCGCGACCAGTTCAAGGTAACCCCGAGCTGAGAGTTCAGTCCTCGGCTCTGTCTCTGCAGCTGGCTTCTCTGTTCTAATACCTGCGAGCTCTCCGACACTCTGACACCCCCGATCCTTCTGTGACCCTGCGGGGCCTGGGGCCACGCTGACCCCGCGTGGGCTTCACCCTGGTTTAGCCTCTGGAGCAATGTCCCTCAGTGGAACAGACTTTTAAAATTCCTGATTTTGTGCTCCGTTGCTCCGCCGCTTGCCGGGAGCCGGCCCCTCCCCCCACGGTCTATCTTCCCGTCGTTTTAGATTCACTTCTCCGCCAGTCCTACCTTTCAGAAAGTGGTTGATTTTCTGTTTCTAGAGTTGCTGTTCTTCTCTTCGCTCTCCCGTTGGATTTGTAGGTGTTTGCAATGTTTAGATAAGCTATCGAGCTGATCTCCTGCTACCTGATGTAGTCTCAGGCTGCTACTTCTCCGCCATCTTGACTCCTCCCACAATGCCTGTTTTTGGCCAGGGCATCCCTCCTGTTTGGGCGTGGTATATGGTCCATGCAGCTGGCTTCCACTCTGAGGGTTAGACCCCCATCCCCAAAGCAAGCTTTTCCAGTCGTGGTGTATGAGCAGTGCTATGTTGGGCTTCAGTTCCCCCAGAGGCCCAGACTTTAGCTATGGTCTGGACACAGACGCCTGAATACCCTGGTTGGGTAGAGATGACAGTATCTGTTCTTGGTATGTAACCACTTGCAGGATACGGGGCCCAATATCTGGGGGGCTGATTGGAGGTTGGGGACGGACTGTGTCAGACAGAGCATTAGTACTCACGGTGGCATAGGACATTGGGGTGATGTCGATGTCCGTGCAGGTTGATCCTCACGTGGGGATTCAGGTCAGACCCCTAGGGCCTTTCTTTTTTCTGGAGTGCAGGCAGAAGACTGTGTTGTATCTCCCAACGAACAATCTTTAGGGCTGGCGGGGAAGGAGGGTAAGGATAGAATTCTGAACACACAAGTGCTGGCTCTGTTCAGTACTGAGCACATGGCATTCCCAATGTGCAGCATCTGGCTCGAGATCTCCAGCACCTGAGTCAGGCCACGTTTCAGATGTTCGCTCACGCTGAAGTTTCTGTCCATGATAGCCGACGAATGGAGGGGTGCCCAAATAAGACCATGGAGGCCTTCCTAGCCTGGGACTTGTGAGCTGCTCCAAAAAGCAAGCTTTCTTTCTGCACGAGAGGGGGCGTCCGTTTGGATGGCACCAGGGTCCCCCTTATGGAAAGATGTAGTAGCAGAAGTATCCGCCTGGACCACTGGAAAGCCCAGCTCCACTTACACTTCCAGCCAAGGAACAAGGCCATTTCAGTCCGGTGGCTCCGAGGCAAAGTGTCCAGGGGGCTGAGGTGACAGGGAGCCTCATTCTCATGAGTCACAATGCTGACTTCTTTCAGGGAGTTCTTAGCATGTGGCAGGGGCTCAGGCGCGATGCAGGATGCTCCTCCCCGAGGGTTGGACACAACTCCCAATAGCCAGGTTGCCTTCTGCGGACAACAGGTGTTCTGTTTTGTGGGCGAGGGATCAAGTGTTGGACCATATGTAGGTATTCCAGAGTTTGCCTCTAGAGACAGATGCCGGCAAACCTAAGCTAGGTTTCCATTAATGTCCTAAGGGTATGTCAGGTTCCATCATCTGACTCAGGGCCATTGATCTGGCTGTCTGAATGGAAGTAGAAGTCTGACATGTGTCCGAATGTGTCTTTTTTCCAAGGTGTCAATGAATTTGGGGTGGGCTCAGGGGCATTGCAGGTGTCTCACAATCTGGAGGGATTTTGCAAATGTGATGGGCAGAGTTTCCTTCAAGTGGGTAGGCAAGGTCCTGGCTGAAACCCCCATACTCGCCTTGACATGACTGACACAGGGCTGGGTTATTCTCAATGAACTCAGAAGGAGTCCAAGAGAAATATTATATGACTTCACACATATGTCGCCCATGAGGTTTACCGTGGACATGACAAAAGCGAGGGAAAATGGAAAAAGAAGAAGTCAGACAGGGAGACAATCCAGGAGAGACTCAGGACTCTGGGAACCAAGCTGAGGGTTAACAGAAATATGAGACTTGCCAGGAATGAGGGAACTGGTTCATGGTATCGAAGTGGTGTGGCATATATGCTGTTGATGAGGACTTGGTGCTATATGAAATTAAAGAATCAGGGAACACTATCTCACAAAAGTAAGAGGGGTGAAAGGCTGGCTTCCCAAACAAATGAAAAAGTATTGAAAAGAAAGAAAAACAGGCCGTTTCCCATGTAGATGAGGAAAGAAAGACGAAAGAAATGAAGTATAGTTTTATTATCTTACTGATGAAAATGGTAGCAATTGGTTTCCTATGAGGTCCTTATCTGACTTGGGACTTTGGACATTGAAAATTAGATTCTTCCCTCTTCCTATATTTCGGAAGGCAGCTATGCTCACCACTATACCACCAACGCTCTTCCTATATTTCGGGAATCAATGAGAAGAACCGCCATTGCCTTCATTAAATGCCTCGGATTGTTGAACAGCAAATTGGTTTTACTGGGCTTTTGGGGTGTTGGGAGGTGTTTGAGGAATTCTTCAAACACTTTGGTCATTACTTAAGAAGTCAGATGTGTATGTTCATTACCTAATCTTGGTAGTGGGTATGTATCTTGGAATTTATCCTTTTCTCTCAGGTCTTGAATATGTGGGCATACTTGTGTGTAGGGGACTTTTAGGTTAGATTGTTTAGGAGAGTTTAGTCCTGAATACTTTAATTACTTCTTGATAGGTAAGAAGTTATCTTTTCCAGTTTTGTCGGTTTCTGACTTTGATAATTTTTTCCTTAAGGTATATTCTCTGAGGTTTGTTTCCATGAGTGCTACTCCTCACTGTTTCCCTAAATTCTGTGGGATTCTTTTAAGTATGTGTGTGGGGGGGGTGGGAGGGAGGGTGTGTTTCAGAAACTTTTAGAATGGTATTTTAAGAGATATAAATCTGTTCTTCTTTGTTTTTTTTTTAAAGATTTTATTTATTTATTCTGACAGAGAAAGATCACAAGCAGGCAGAGAGGCAGGCAGAGAGAGAGGAGGAAGCAGGCTCCTTGCCGAGCAGAGAGCCCGATGCGGGACTCGATCCCAGGACCCTGAGATCATGACCTGAGCCGAAGGCAGCAGCTTAATCCACTGAGCCACCCAGGCGCCCAATCTGTTCTTCTTTGGATCACAATTCACCTTCAAACATATTGAAACTCATGGTCCATCTCGTTCAGCCACACTTCTTTCAATGAATGTCCCATCCAATCCTCTTTTAGAAGCACAGACTCTCCCTAACCTGCGGTGGAACAAACACCAAAATTTGTGTGCCCAGTTAGAGTCTCATTGTGTTTCCTTTTTTCCTTTCTTTTTCACATGTTCCCTTCCTTCCACGAGTGAGTGAAATTGTACGTTATTTGTCTTTCTGTGACAGACAGAAGGGCCACAGCCCAATGCTCGCCCCCATTCTGCCACATTTGGCAAATTTCAAGATTCCTTCTTGCTTAGGGCTGGGTAAGAGTCTGTGGTGCGTTGTGAGGACAGGGAGATTGCCGAAATGTCTGGGGGCTCCAGGCTTGTCTTCAGACATCAGCACAACAGGAAGATGACCACATCAATGAAACATGGCATCAAAAAACGTGAAGCCTTGAAATCAAATTGCATAGTGAAAGAGAGAAGAAGTTGCAGAGCCCATGGGAGAAGGGTTTAGACATGTCTTAGTGGAGAAGTGGGTCTTTGATGCTTTGGAGGGCAGGAAGCCATGGGCAAAGGAAAAGTGTGCTGAGAGGAGCACACTGGGAACCCACAAGTTGGATGCTGACCCATGGCTTTTGGCGTAGAAATGGAGACCTCTGAGTGGCACGAGTAATTGCAAACAAAGGGTCTTTAGGCCCAGGTATCTCAGATCAGCATGTTTGACAGGCATAGACTCCAGAGAAAAACTCTGCTTTTTCTGTAGAACACACCAACAAGCAACCGAGTGCAGACAGCCTGGAAACCATGATCGGAACAATACTTTCTGACACAGTGGTATGATTATGGTTTCTTGCTGTGCATCCGTGATAGGCACTGTTGTTGGAGATGCCTTGATGGGGGCCAAAAAATCTTGGGGCTGAACCACCGTCTGCATGAAGCTCGAGCTAGTGGCCATAGGCAGGACGGTGCGGACATTAACTGCATAACCTGCAATCATGTAGTCTCAACACTGGAAACCTGTTGGAACTACTTTCCTCAGGTCACACTGCTTAGTACAAGGAGAACAGAACCTCCTTTGTGGACTAGAAGAAAGTCGTGCCCCATCCTCTCTTGAACCCAGTATTCAGCAGGCCTTAGTAAGGTTGAGTGGGTTGAAAGTCTCCTTTCACAGGCACACCAGAGCTGACCAAGCTAAACGACACCATATTCGGTTTAGACACCAAACACTCTGAATGGCAGGCAACGAGTGCCTCTGCAGAGGACTGGCCCAGAAGAGAGTGAACAGCCACAACCCAACTCAGTGGGAATGCCACATATACTGGAGACTCCATCAAGGGTAGCCCATGGTTTCATTTTCCAAGCTTGGCATGAAATAAAGCTTTGCATGATTTTCACATTGTGTCAGTCTCATTCCTTTGATCACGGACACTAACATTGGGGGCTCGCCCGGGATCAAACAACAAGAACTGAGTCAGCATCTGAATTCATAGGAAAAGCCTCTGGAGGTGTTGGGATCTTGTTCGTCTGTCTGGGTGGAGCTCCAGGGTATGGCCCACCGGGGACAAGCTGGATGCAGCTATGCTCTCCAGGGCTGGAGTGGATGCAGAGATGCCCCATTCCTCTGTTGGTATATCGATACGGGGTTCAAGTCCCCCATGGCGGTCAGGGGGTTTGAGGGCCCCTAGATGGTCAGGGGGTTCGTGTCCCCCTAGATGGTCACCAAGGGGTTCGAGTTCGCCTTGCCGTTCACCAGGGGGTTTGAGTCCCCCTAGAAAATCCCTACCGGTGGCAGGACCGATGGGCCGGCAGTTGTCTTTGTCTTGTCTTTTTGTTGTCTGCTGTGATGTTTGTTGTGTTTGGGGGAATTGGACAGGCAGAGAGTAAGGGGACTCTGACTTGTGTCTCTCTGTTCCTCATAATAGATGTGGGGCTTCGTCCTCACTCATTTCCTGTGTTAAGGGCTAAAACTGGAGCCAACTGGGTTTAGTCTAATTTGGGACAGAGTCTATAAGGAAAATTTCGAAGCAGCTGCCAAAACTCCCTTTGTGTCGGGGAAATCCTTGCCTTCTATTGCCCGACGTGGACTGCCTAGCCCCTACCACTTGCTGGCGGGAAAGGATGGGGTCTAAAGTTGAATGGGCCCAGGTTGAACATGAAATCTGTTATCAGAGAGATGACTGAACTGATGATGTTTAATTGTCTGTCTCAGGGTTTTAATGTGTAATTGTTAAAGTAGCTTTCAGAGTCTTTTACCAAAGACTGAAGCTTTTACTTTTACCAAACCTGAAGCTTTGAAGTTTTGCTTGGATGACAAATGGGTGAAGTGCTAGGGCGCTGGTTGCTGGAAGTAGGTTTGTGCTTTTGAAATCTGTTGGTAAACATGTTTGTGCTTAACTGCTCTTGCAATGGTTCACAATTGGTTAAGATTTAGTCTTCACTAGAGATTGGGATGTTTCTAAGAAATGTAAATGGTTTTCTTTGCCCACCCAGAATTGTAAATTGTAAATGAGATCTCTTTGACTCATAAGGCTTTTCCCTGATATGCTAAGTTACTCAGGAAGTACTGCTAAATCAATGATAAACCTTGGGTTGCATTTGGGTAAATGCTGTAACTAATCCAGAGGTTTTATACATTTTCTAAAGTTTTAATGTTTTGATAAGGGTCATCAATTGATATTTAACCGTATCTATTCTGAGTGTTTTTTGTCATTGTAATTGGTTTAATTCTCATGTAAGATGAATTCCGCCTTAAAGGAAATTCATATGGGAGTCTTTCAGAACAAATACAGTTCTTTGATATGTTGAAATCCTGGAACTGCATTTCCAGAAGTAAAAGTTGCAGTCACACTAATCCTGAATTAATACAGTGATTCAATGTTTGAATGAGTCTCCCGAAGCTTTCCTAGAAAGGATTATTGAAGCCTATGAAATATACAGCCCGATGGACCCTGCGGGACCCGAAAAACAGAGGGCAGTGTATCTTGCTTTTGCCAGGCAGTCAGCCTCACATATAAGGAGGAAACTTCAGGAAATTGAAGGATTTGAAGGGAAGAATCAGACTGAGCTATTGGGAATAGCAGAAAAAGTGTTTAAGAACAGTTAGGAGTGTTTAAGAACACTTTTAAGAAAAAGTGTTTAAGAACAGTTAAGGAGGATGAAAAACAGACAAAAAGCTGGTTAAGGTTTTGGCATTACATGAGATAGGTAGAGGATAGTAAATGGAAGGAAAAGCCTAAGCACAGACAAGGCAGGTGGGAAGACTTAGATTCAGATCAGTGTGCTTACTGTAAGGAAAAAGGACACTGGGCCAGGGAGTGCCCCAAAAGGAAGACGGCAACACTGGCCGCCAGAGTAAAAATTGAAGTGGTTGGGAAGTCAGTTGATTGTTTTGGTGGACATGGTAGCCCAGGTTTCATCATTACTTAAAACTATGGGAAAACTATCTGGAGAGGAAGTTTGGGTACAAGGAGCAAATGGCACAGCGAGACATGAATGGACAACAGAAAGGACATTATTTTTGCATGGGGAATAGTGAAGCATCGATTTTTGGTCCTCCCTAAAGCCCCATATAACTGGATGGGAAGAGATCTCCTCCACAAGTTATGAGCTGGCATTCAGTTCTCGGAAGTAGACATGACTGTAATCTTTTTTTTTAATATTTTTTTTATTTATTTGACAGAGAGAAATCACAACTAGGCAGAGACGCAGGCAGAGAGAGAGGAGGAAGCAGGCTCCCTGCGGAGCAGAGAGCCCAATGTGGGGCTCAATCCCAGGACCCTGGGACCATGACCTGAGCCGAAGGCAGAGGCTCTAACCCTTTGAGCCACCCAGGCGCCCCGACATGACTGTAATCTTGAGACAACACACTGTACAGGTGCTTATGGCAGCAGTAGATGAATACCTCCTTTACAAGCCAGTCTCAAAACCAGAGGGACAAACGCAGGAAGCCTTCTCCAAATCTTACAGTTCGAGTTTCCCGAGGTCTGGGCAGAAGGGAAGCCCCCTGGCTCGGCCAGAGGACAACCACCAGTGGTGGTACAATTAAAGGTGATGGCTATGACTCTTCAAGTTTGGAAGCACCCAATTCCCCGGGAAGCAAAGGAAGGGATCAGAATGCACATTAACCATCTCCGAGGAGAAGTGATCCTAGTTCCTTGCAAATCTCCATGGAATACACCTTTGCTGTGTTCAAAAAAGGCCGAGACTGGAGAGTGCTGACCCGTTCAAGGACCTGTTGGAAGTTAATAAACAGGTTGAAGATATCCACCCAATGGTGCCTAAACCCTATACCCTACTCTCCCTCCTGGGCCCCAAAAGAACTCTGTATACCATCTTAGATCTCAAGGATGCATTTTTCTGCATATCTTTAGCAAGGGAATCTCAACCCCTTTTTTCTTTTGAGTGGTCCGACCCACAGGAAGGATTCCACGGCCAGCTCACTGTACAAGACTTCCCCAAGGATTCAATAATTCACCCACCATTATATATTTTTTCCCATTTTATTTATTTTTTCAGTGTAACAGTATTCATTCTTTTTGCACAACACCCAGTGCTCCATGCAAAACGTGCCCTCCCCATTACCCACCACCTGTTCCCCCAACCTCCCACCCCGACCCTTCAAAACCCTCAGGTTGTTTTTCAGAGTCCATAGTCTCTTATGGTTCGCCTCCCCTCCCCAATGTCCATAGCCCGCTCCCCCTCTCCCAATCCCACCTCCCCCCAGCAACCCCCAGTTTGTTTTGTGAGATTAAGAGTCATTTATGGTTTGTCTCCCTCCCAATCCCATCTTGTTTCATTTATTCTTCTCCTATCCCCCTACCCCCCCATGTTGCTTCTCCATGTCCTCATATCAGGGAGATCATATGATAGTTGTCTTTCTCCGATTGACTTATTTCACTAAGCATGATACGCTCTAGTTCCATCCACGTCGTCGCAAATGGCAAGATTTCATTTCTTTTGATGGCTGCATAGTATTCCATTGTGTATATATACCACATCTTCTTTATCCATTCATCTGTTGATGGACATCTAGGTTCTTTCCATAGTCTGGCTATTGTAGACATTGCTGCTATAAACATTCGGGTACACGTGCCCCTTCGGATCACTATGTTTGTATCTTTAGGGTAAATACCCAGTAGTGCAATTGCTGGGTCATAGGGTAGTTCTATTTTCAACATTTTGAGGAACCTCCATGCTGTTTTCCAGAGTGGTTGCACCAGCTTGCATTCCCACCAACAGTGGAGGAGGGTTCCCCTTTCTCCACATCCTCGCCAGCATCTGTCATTTCCTGACTTGTTAATTTTAGCCATTCTGACTGGTGTGAGGTGATATCTCATTGTGGTTTTGATTTGTATTTCCCTGATGGCGAGTGACGTGGAGCACTTTTTCATGTGTCTGTTGGCCATCTGGATGTCTTCTTTGCAGAAATGTCTGTTCATGTCCTCTGCCCATTTCTTGATTGGATTGTTTGTTCTTTGGGTGTTGAGTTTGCTAAGTTCCTTATAGATTTTGGATACTAGCCCTTTATCTGATATGTCGTTTGCAAATATCTTCTCCCATTCTGTCAGCTGTCTTTTGGTTTTGTTAACTGTTTCCTTTGCTGTGCAAAAGCTTTTGATCTTGATGAAATCCCAATAGTTCATTTTTGCCCTTGCTTCCCTTGCCTTTGCCGTTGTTCCTAGGAAGATGTTGCTGCGGCTGAGGTCGAAGAGGTTGCTGCCTGCATTCTCCTTAAGGATTTTGATGGATTCCTTTCTCACATTGAGGTCCTTCATCCATTTGGAGTCTATTTTCGTGTGTGGTGTAAGGAAGTGATCCAATTTCATTTTTCTGCATGTGGCTGTCCAATTTTCCCAGCACCATTTATTGAAGAGGCTGTCTTTTTTCCATTGGACATTCTTTCCTGCTTTGTCGAAGATTAGTTGACCATAGAGTTGAGGGTCGATTTCTGGGCTCTCTATTCTGTTCCACTGATCTATGTGTCTGTTTTTGTGCCAGTACCATGCTGTCTTGATGATGACAGCTTTGTAATAGAGCTTGAAGTCCGGAATTGTGATGCCACCAACTTTGGCTTTGTTCTTCAATATTCCTTTGGCTATTCGAGGTCTTTTCTGGTTCCATATAAATTTTAGGATTATTTGTTCCATTTCTTTGAAAAAAATGGATGGTATTTTGATAGGGATTGCATTAAATGTGTAGATTGCTTTAGGTAGCATAGACATTTTCACAATATTTATTCTTCCAATCCAGGAGCATGGAACATTTTTCCATTTTTTTGTGTCTTCCTCAATTTCTTTCATGAGTACTTTATAATTTTCTGTGTATAGATTCTTAGTCTCTTTGGTTAGGTTTATTCCTAGGTATCTTATAGTTTTGGGTACAATTGTGAATGGGATTGACTCCTTAATTTCTCTTTCTTCAGTCTTGTTGTTGGTGTACAGAAATGCAACTGATTTCTGTGCATTGATTTTATATCCTGACACTTTACTGAATTCCTGTACAAGTTCTAGCAGTTTTGGAGTGGACTCTTTTGGGTTTTCCACATATAGTATCATATCATCTGCGAAGAGTGATAGTTTGACTTCTTCTTTACCAATTTGGATGCCTTTAATTTCTTTTTGTTGTCTGATTGCTGAGGCTAGGACTTCTAATACTATGTTGAATAGCAGTGGTGATAATGGACATCCCTGCCGTGTTCCTGACCTTAATGGAAAAGCTTTCAGTTTTTCTCCATTGAGAATGATATTTGCGGTGGGTTTTTCATAGATGGCTTTGATAATATTGCGGTATGTGCCCTCTATCCCTACACTTTGAAGAGTTTTGATCAGGAAGGGATGCTGTACTTTGTCAAATGCTTTTTCAGCATCTATTGAGAGTATCATATGGTTCTTGTTCTTTCTTTTATTAATGTGTTCTATCACATTGATTGATTTGTGGATGTTGAACCAACCCTGCAGCCCTGGAATAAATCCCACTTGATCGTGGTGAATAATCCTTTTAATGTACTGTTGAATCCTATTGGCTAGTATTTTGGCGAGAATTTTTGCATCTGCGTTCATCAAGGATATTGGTCTGTAGTTCTCTTTTTTGGTGGCATCCTTGTCTGGTTTTGGGATCAAGGTGATGCTGGCCTCCTAGAATGAGTTTGGAAGTTTTCCTTCCATTTCTATTTTTTGGAACAGTTTCAGGAGAACAGGAATGAGTTCTTCTTTAAATGTTTGGTAGAATTCCCCTGGGAAGCCGTCTGGCCCTGGGCTTTTGTTTGTTTGGAGATTTTTGATGACTGTTTCAATCTCCTTACTGGTTATGGGCCTGTTCAGGTTTTCTATTTCTTCCTGGTTCAGTTGTGGTAGTTTATATGTCTCTAGGAATGCATCCATTTCTTCCAGATTGTCCAATTTGTTGGCGTAGAGTTGCTCATAGTATGTTCTTATAATTGTCTGTATTTCTTTGGTGTTAGTTGTGATCTCTCCTCTTTCATTCATGATTTTATTGATTTGGGTCCTTTCTCTTTTCTTTTTGATGAGTCTGGCCAGGGGTTTATCAATCCTATTGATTCTTTCAAAGAACCAGCTCCTAGTTTCATTGATTTTTTCTATTGTTTTTTTGGTTTCTATTTCATTGATTTCTGCTCTGATCTTTATGATTTCTCTTCTCCTGCTGGGTTTAGGGTTTCTTTCTTGTTCTTTCTCCAGCTCCTTTACGCCTAGGGTTAGGTTGTGTACTTGAGACCTTTCTTGTTTCTTGAGAAAGGCTTGTACCGCTATATATTTTCCTCTCAGGACTGCCTTTGCTGTGTCTCACAGATTTTGAACTGTTGTGTTTTCATTATCATTTGTTTCCATGAATTTTTTCAATTCTTCTTTAATTTCCTGGTTAGCCCATTCATTCTTTAGAAGGATGCTGTTTAGTCTCCATGTATTTGGGTTCTTTCCAGCTTTCGTCTTGTGATTGAGTTCTAGCTTCAGAGCATTGTGGTCTGAAAATATGCAGGGAATAATCCTAATCTTTTGATACCGGTTGAGACCTGATTTGTGACCCAGGATGTGATCTATTCTGGAGAAGGTTCCATGTGCACTAGAGAAGAATGTGTATTCTGTTGCTTTGGGATGAAATGTTCTGAATATATCTGTGATGTCCATCTGGTCCAGTGTGTCATTTAAGGCCTTTACTTCCTTGTTGATCTTTTGCTTGGATGATCTGTCCATTTCAGTGAGGGGAGTGTTAAAGTCCCCTACTATTATTGTATTATTATTGATGGGTTTCTTTGATTTTGTTATTAATTGGTTGATATAGTTGGCTGCTCCCATGTTAGGGGCATATATATTTAAAATTGTTAGATCTTCTTGTTGGACAGACCCTTTGAGTAGGATATAGTGTCCTTCCTCATCTCTTATTATAGTCTTTGGCTTAAAATCTAATTGATCTGATATAAGGATTGCCACCCCAGCTTTCTTCTGATGCCCATTAGCATGGTAAATTGTTTTCCACCCCCTCACTTTCAATCTGGAGGTGTCTTCGCGTCTAAAATGAGTTTCTTGTAGGCAACATACTGATGGGTTTTGTTTTTTTATCCATTCTGATACCCTGTGTCTTTTGATTGGGGCATTTAGCCCATTAACATTCAGGGTAACTATTGAGAGATATGAATTTAGTGCCATTAGTAGCCTGTAAGGTGACTGTTACTGTATATTGTCTCTGTACCTTTCTGATCTACTACTTTTAGGCTCTCTCTTTGCTTAGAGGACCCCTTTCAATATTTCCTGGAGACCTGGTTTGGTGTTTGCAAATTCTTTCAGTTTTTGTTTGTCCTGGAAGATTTTGATCTCTCCTTCTATTTTCAATGATAGCCTAGCTGGATAGAGTATTCTTGGCTGCATGTTTTTGTTGTTTAGTGCTCTGAATATATCATGCCAGCTCTTTCTGGCCTGCCAGGTCTCTGTGGATAAGTCTGCTGCCAATCTAATATTTTTACCATTGTATGTTACAGATTTCTTTTCTCGGGCTGCTTTCAGGATTTTCTCTTTGTCACTAAGACTTGTAAATTTTACTATTAGGTGATGGGGTGTGGACCTATTCTTGTTGACTTTGAGGGGGGTTCTCTGCATCTCCTGGATTTTAATGCTTGTTCCCTTTGCCATATTAGGGAAATTCTCTCCAATGATTCTCTCCAATAGACCTTCTGCTCCCCTCTCTGTTTCTTCTTCTTCTGGAATCCCAATTATTCTAATGTTGTTTCGTCTTATGGTGTCACTTATCTCTCGAATTCTCCCCTCATGGTCCAGTAGCTGTTTGTCCCTCTTTTGCTCGGCTTCCTTATTCTCTGTCATTTGGTCTTCTATATCACTAATTCTTTCTTCTGCCTCATTGATCCTAGCAGTGAGAGCCTCCATTTTTGATTGCACCTCATTAATAGCTTTTTTGATTTCAACTTGGTTAGATTTTAGTTCTTTAATTTCTCCAGAAAGGGCTTTAATATCTCCAGAGAGGGTTTCTCTAATATCTTCCATGCCTTTTTCGAGCCCGGCTAGAATGTTCAGAATCGTCATTCTGAACTCTTAATCTGACATAGTACCAATGTCTGTGTTGATTAGGTCCCTAGCCTTCGGTATTGTCTCTTGTTCTTTTGTTTGTGGTGATTTTTTCCGCCTTGTCATTTTGTCCAGATAAGAGGATATGAAGGAGCAAATAAACTACTAATAGGGTGGCAAATACCCCGGAAAAATGCGCTGTAACCAAATCAGAAGAGACCCCAAATTGTGGGGGGAAGAAAGGAGATAAAAAACAGGTTCTGAAAAAAAAAGAAAAAAAAAAAAAAAGAAAAAATTTAAAAAAATAAAACAAATAAAAAAAAATATAAAAAAGAAAGAAAAAATATATATATTTAGATGAACTAGTCAAAAAACGTTAAAAAAGAAAAGGGTAAAAGTTTTAAAAAAATTTAGCAGAAGAAGAAAAAAGAAAAAAGAAAAAAAATTGAAAAAAGAAAAAAAATTGAAAAAAGAAAAAAAAAATTGAAGTAGCCGCAAGACTAAAGAATCATGGGGAGAAAGCCATGAGTTCCGTGCTTTGCTTTCTCCTCCTCTGGAATTGCTCTGCTGTCTTAGGAACTGAATCTGCTTTCTCCTTGATAGATGAACTTCGTCCTGGCTGGATATTTTGTTGATCTTCTGGGGGAGGGGCCTGTTGTAGTGACTCTCAAGTGTCTTTGCCCAAGGCAGGATTGCACCGCCCTTACCGGCGGCCGGACTAAGTAATCGGCTCGGGTTCGCTTTTGGGAGCTTCTGTTCCCTGAACGCTTTCCGTAGAGTTCCGGAGGACGGGAATGAAAATTGCGGCCTCCCAGTCTCCGGCCCGGAGGAGCCGAGAGCCTGGGGCCCCACTCCTCAGTGCGCCCCCAGAGGACAGCACCCAATCACTCCCGTATCCCCAGCCTCTAGCCGCACTCTGAGCTCACCCAGCCCGCGACCAGTTCAAGGTAACCCCGAGCTGAGATTTCAGTCCTCGGCTCTGTCTTTGCAGCCGGTTTCTCCGTTCTAATACCTGCGAGCTCTCCGACACTCTGACACCCCCGATCCTTCTGTGACCTTGCGGGGCCTGGGGCCACGCTGGCCCCGCGTGGGCTTTACCCCGGTTTAGCCCCTGGAGCAATGCCCCTCAGTGGAACAGACTTTTAAAAGTCCTGATTTTGTGCTCCGTTCCTCCGCCGCTTGCCGGGAGCCGGCCCCTCCTCCCACGGTCTATCTTCCCGTCGTTTTAGATTCACTTCTCCGCCAGTCCTACCTTTCAGAATGTGGTTGATTTTCTGTTTCTAGAGTTGTTGCTGTTCTTCTTCTCTTCGCTCTCCCGTTGGATTTGTAGGTGTTTGCAATGTTTAGATAAGCTATCGAGCTGATCTCCTGCTACCTGATGTAGTCTCAGGCTGCTACTTCTCCGCCATCTTGACTCCTCTCTCCCACCATTATATTTTGATGAGGCCCTTCATGAGGATTTGCATGACTACAGAACCTCCAACCCAGTAGTCACTCTGCGCAGTATGTTGATGACTTGCTAGTAGCCACTGAGGACTATGAGTCATGTTTGCGGGGGATGAGAGCTCTCTTAGCCCCTGTAGGAAAAAGGGTATCGGGTGTCAGCAAAGAAAGCACAGGTCTGTCAGAGCCATGCCACATATCTAGACTTTGATCTCCACGAGGGAGTGCATTCACTGAGTCCAGGAAACAGGTGATCACCCTATGCCCCCGAACTACCACGTCCTGGCAATTCAGGGAGTTTCTTGGACGTGGTCTACTGTAGGCTGTGGATACTGCGGTTTGCAGAGATTGCCCATCCTCTGTACGAATTGGCAAAAGTGGGGGGCTCAATATGATAGAGTGGAAAGCTGAAGCAGAAGGAGCATTTCGGGAATTACAAACAGCTGTATTGAGTGCATTGGCCATCCCAGATGTTACCAAGCCCTTCCACTTGTATGTGGATAAAAAATGCAAGGGTGGCCAAAGGAGTTTTGACTCAGAATCTGAGGCCTTGGCAAAGGCCAGTAGCCTATCTGAGCAAGAAACTAGCTCCAGTAGTGGCTGGATTCCCCTCTTGCCTCTGCATAATTGCTGCCATGGTCCTCCTGTTCAAGGATGCAAGTAAATTGAATTTGGGTCAAAATCTCAACTTGAACACCACCGAAGCTATTGAGGGCCTTCTCCGACTCCACCAGACTGATGGATGTCAAATGCTTGTGTGACAGGGTATCAGGCCCTCCTCCTCAATGAAATAAGAGTGACCTTCTGGACCCTGGCTGTGCTAAATCCAGCCACGCTGCTGCCAGAGGAGCTGGCTGACCACCCACACAACTGCGAGGTGGTCCTAAACCAGGAGCGGCATTGCCGGGAGCTGCCCTGGCCCGAGCAGCAGCACCACATGAGCGGACTCGCCCCCTGGAAGAGCAGCGCAGTCCGTGACCCACCTCACTGTGGCCCCTCCAATGCTGGTCTCGCTGCCCTGAGGCACAGCCTCGCCAGAGCGGCTTCATTCAAGGGAGCCACATCGTCAGCATGCAGCCTCGTCAGAAGTGGCCTGGTCCGAGGCGGCCTCTTTATCATTGGGTATGGACTTCATCCACCAGGTAGCCTCGTCCACAGCAGCCTCATCTGGGGAGTGGCCTTGTCAGAGTGGTGTCATGGGGAGCAGAGTCTGTGTCATCAGGGTTTTCTTGCTCATCATCCACGCTTGTCATCGGGAGTGGCTTCCTCGTAGTCGTCGCTGGACGTAAGAAATGGCCCTGAACTGTCGGTTTGATTTTTGATGTTGGCCTGAAATAAAGCTTTGCTTGATTTTCGCTTTTTGTAGTGTCATAACATTGATCATGGACCCTTACACTCCAAAACTTTCCTCTGGGGACAGATGCCTGCTAGGGTTCCATTGAGGTCCTAGGGGCATGCCATTTTCCGTCTTCTGACTCAGGGCCATTGACCTGGGTGTCTGTCTGGATTAGGAGTCTGCCATTTGTCAGACTGTGCATTTCTGTCCAGAGTGGCCCTTGAAAATGGGTGGGGTCAAGGGCCTTTCAGGTGTCTCCCAATCTGGAGGGTTTGTGAAAATATGACGGGCAGAGTTTCCATTGTGAGGGCAGGCCGAATCCTGTGCTGTGGCTCCAGAGGCCCCATCCTGGAGGGCCTGTCAGCCAGGGCTTTAGGGACAAAATCTGCAAACACAAACTGGGGTTAGGGTAAGGGGCGAGGTGATGGCAGGCCCAGTCTGCAGACCGTGAGGGCAGAGCCTCGGGATCTGAAATTTGGAGATGGGGAGGCGGGAAAGCAGGCTTTTCTTTCTGGGCAGTATGTCTCACTAGGCCACAGAATGGAGGGGTGTCCTCATGGGCCCATAGGAGATTCTGCCTCTGGGGGGATTTTGCTTAGCTCCCAAGATTTCTATGTCTTTCTGGATGAAGTGAAGAGAGATGTTTTCCATCTTAGTGTCCCTCCATAGCAGGGATTCCAGAGTCGGCTTCTGGGTCCGGGCACCTGGAGAACATGACCAAGGGTGAGCATTGGGCTTAGGGGCATGGCAGGCCCAATATGCGGGCTCCTGGTCCAGATAGCAAGGGGCCTTGTCTGAAAGCAGGCTCAGGCTGATGGTCACAATGCCTGTTTCTGCCCAGGGCGGCACTCCTGGGGGGCGTGGTCTCATGGGCCATGCAGCTGTGTCCCACACTGAGGTTTGGACCCCCATCCCCACAGAAACCTTTTACAGCCATGGCGATGGGGGAGTGCTCTTTTCTTCTTGAGGTTCCCCCATAGTCTGGATTTGAGTTATGGTCTATTCAAAGATGCATGAACACCCAGGTTGCATAGAGATCACAGCCCTGGGACCTGGCCGGTCCAACATTCAGGAGATGGCGACCGATACCTGGGGGGCTGACTGGAGGTAGGGGCTCAGGCTGTGTCACACAGAGCATAAGTGCACAGTGCATCCTGGTTATTGTGGTTCCGACTAGGGACATGAAGATTGATACATGGGGATTCTAGGCAGACCCGTAGGGCCCTCCTTCTTTCTGAAGGGCAGGCAGTAGGATACGTTGTGGCTCCAGAATTCCCAATCTGGAGGGCTTTCAGGCCAGACAGGTGAAGATGGAAGTCTGAAGGCAGAAGTGCTAGTTCAGTTCAGTCCCGAGCACATGGCAGTTCCAATTCACATTGCCGATTACATGGCAGTTCCAATGTACAAGGTCTGAGTCAAGATCTCTAGCACCTGAGTCAGGGCGAGTGTCCAAAGGTCGCTCACACTGGACTTTGTGTCCATGATGCCTGATTAATGGGGGGGGGGGTGGCCTCATAAGGCCATGGAGGTTTTCCCAGGCTGGGGCTTGTGAGCAGCTCCGAACAGCAAGCTTTCCCTCTGCAGTACAGAGGGGCTCCGTTTTGGTGGCTGCAGAGTCCCCCATATGGAAAGACATGGTAGCAGAGCTCACCAAATAGATTCTGGAAATCCCAGCTCAGCTTATCCTTTTAGCCCAGGAACAAGTAATTTTTTATCTGGTGACTCTAGGGCAATTGGCCAGGGGGCTGAGTTGACAGGAAGCCTCATGCTGATGGGTCAACATCCTGGCTTGTGACCAGGGAGAGTTTAGAAGGTGGCAAGAGCTCAGGTGCCATGCAGGATTCTCCTCCCCTGAGGGTTGGTCGCAGCTCCCTAGAGCCAGGTAGCCTTCTGGGGATTGGATGTTTTCTGTTTTGTGGCTCAGGGATCAAGTGTTGGATCATATGTAGGTATTCCAGAACCTTCCTCTGGGGACAGATGCCTGAAAACCTCAGCTAGAATTCAGTTGAGGTCCTAGGGGCATGTCAGTTTCCATCTTCTGACTCAAGGCCATTGACCTGGGTGTCTGCCTGGAGATCGATTTCTTAGCCAAGACCAGTTCCTGTTCTTTTGCCTCAGCATCAATTGATTCTTCCATCGTTGCCTTAGTTCAGGTCTCTGTATTCTTCATTGTTTTCGAAAAGTGTCTTCTGTTTTCTACCCTGAGAGTAATTTCTTTCAGATGAAGATGTAATGGAGTGCCACTGGCTGACCCTTGATGGAGTCTCTGGTATATGTGGCATGCTCACTGAGTTGGGTGGTGGCTGTACACTCTTCTGGGCCATTCCTCAGCAGAGGCACTCATTGCCTGCCGTTCGTGTCTGGACCGAATATGGTGAGGTTTAGCCTGATTGGCTCAGGTGTGCCTTTGACAGGAGAATTTCAACCCACTCACCCTTACTAAGGCCTGCTGAATGCTGTGGTCAAGAGAGAGGATGTGGGCAGGGTTGTCTTCTAGTCCCCAATGGATGATCTGTTCTCCTGGTACTGAGAAATGTGGCCTGAGGAAATAGTCCCAACAGGTTTCCAGGGTTGGGACTATGTGATTGCAGGTTATGCAGCTAATGTCCGCACCATACTGTCTGTGGCCACTAGCTCAGGCTTTATGCTGACGGTAGTAGAGCCCCAAAGTTCTTTTGATCCTATCGAGGCATCTCCACGAACAGTGCCTATCACGGATGCACAGCAAAAAACAATAATCATACCACTGTGTCAACAAGTATTGTTTCTGATCATGGTTTCCAGGCTGTCTGCACCTGGTTGCTTGCTGGTGTGCTCTGTAGGAGAAACACAGTGTTCACTGGAGTATATGTCTGTCAAGCACGCTGATCTGAGATACCGGGTTTCAAGACCCTTTGGTTGCAAGTACTCATGCCATTGAGACCATCTCCATTTCTCCGACAACAGCTATGGGTCAGCATCCAACTATAGGGTTCCAAGTGTGCTCCCCTCTCCTGGGCCTTTGCCTTTGGCCATGGCTCCCTTCCCTCTGAAGCACCAACTGTCCTCTTCTCCCCGAAGACATTCTACACCCTTCTCCCATGGTCTCTGCGAATTCTTCTCTCTTACACCATGGAGTTTGATTTCAAGGCTTCAGGTTCATTGACGCCATGGTTCCATTGATGTGGTCATCTTCCTGTTGTGCTGATGGCTGAAGACAAGCCTGGAGCTCCAAGACATTTCTGCAATCTCCCTGTCCTCCCAATGCACCACAGACTCTTACCCAGCCATAAGCAAGACGGAATCTTGAAACTTGCCACATGTGGCAGCGGGTGGCAAGCATTGGGCTGCAGCCCTTCTGTCAGTCAGAGAAAGACAAAGAACATACGATCTCACTCACTCGTGGAAGTAGAGGAACATGTGAATAAGCAAGAAAAAAGGGACACTCAAGGAGACTCTAACCAGGCACATATAATTCGGTGTTGCTTCCAAAGCAGGTTACTGAGAGTCTGTGTTTCTAAAAGAGGATTAAATGGGACATTCATTGCAGGAAATATGGCCGAACCAGATGGAACATGAGTTTCAATATGTTTGAAGGTGAATTGTGATCCAAAGAATAGCGGCTTCATGTCTCTTAAAATATCCTTCTAAACGTTTTTTGAAACACACCCTCCTTCCCACCTCTCTCCCACAAACACACTTAAAAGTGTTCCACAGAATTTAGGGAGCAAGTGAGGCATAGCACTCATGGAAACACACCTCAGAGAAAATACCTTAAGGAAAAAAAGTACTAACGTCAGAAACCGACAAAATTGGAAAAGTTAACTTCTTACCTATCAAGAATTAATTAAAGCATTCGGGACTAAACTCTCCTAAACAACCTATCCTAAAAGTCCCCTACACACAAGTATGCCCGAAAATCCAATACCTGAGAGTAAAGGATAAAATCCAAGCACATACCCAGTACCAAGACTAGGTCATGAACATACACAGCTGACATCTCAGATAATGACGAAACTGTTGGAAGCATTCCTCAAACACCTCCCAACACCCCAAAAGCCAGGTCAAACCAATTTGCTGGTCAACACTCCAAGACATCAATGAAGGCAATGCTGGTTCTTCTCATCTATTCCCGAAATGTAGGATGAGGGAAGAATCTAATTTGCTATGGTAAAGACAAATTCAGATAAGGACCTCATAGGAAATCAATTGAATACCATTTTAATCAGTAAGATAATAAAACTATACTTCATTTCTTGCCTCTTTCTTTCTTCATCTACATGGCAAATGGCCTATTTTTCTTTGTTTTCAATATTTTTTCTTTTGTTTGGGAAGCCAGCCTTCCATCCCTCAAACTTTTGTGAGATACTGTTCCCGGATTCTTTAGTTGCATATACCACGGAGTGATCATCATGATATATGCAACACAACCTCCATACCATTAACCAGTTCCCTCATTACTGGCATGTCTCATCCTTATGTAACCCTCAGCTTGGTTGTCAGAGTCCTGAGTCTCTCCTGGTTTGTCTCTCTGTCTGACTTCTTCTCTTTCTGTTTTCCTGTGATTCTACTAATGTCCACATTATACCTCATGGGCCATATATGAGTGAAGCCATATGATATTTCCCTTGGACTGCTTCCCTTTTCACTGAAAATAACCCAGCCCTGTGACAATCATGTCAAGGCGAGTATCGGGGCTTCATCCCGTTCTATGTCGGAGGTATCATCTGTGGCCTGGATGGACCAGACCTTCTTTATCCAGTAGCCTATGGAAGAGCTTCTAGGCCCCTTCCACGGTTCTGCTAGAGTGGGAATGTCAGGCCATTGAATAGGCAATTCCTTTTCCTCTGAATTAAGAGAGTTGGTCAACATGGCTCTCCCCATGATCTCAGCATGTAACGTTAACTGATGATGCCAGGTGTGCTGTCCAGCGATCTTCTTTCAGGGGTAATGATCATGAAGAATGTAACTCTCCTTGAAGTCTTTGCAAAGGTGTTTCAGGTAAAGTCAGGTAGACAGAGGCCTCATCCCTTAGGAGTGGAGTTTCATTATACTAGGAGATCAGGACACAGAGAGCACAATGCATCATACCCTAGCACATTTCTTTGAAATGTGACTTTCTTCTCTTATTCCTTCCCTTATCTTCCAAGCTGACCACGCACCAAGGGCAGACCCTTTTTCATAGAAGAAATTGGGAAAAGCACCTATGAAAGGACGCTCTCACCCACAGGATGTCAAACCTCCCAGAGATCTCATGATACCCAAGAGGCCTCCCTGTTGATTGAGATCTCTAGGTGTTGCAGTGGAAATAGGAACACATGGCTCCCTCTGGAGTAATGTTGGCTTAAATGATGGTACACTGAATGTCATGTTCTTTTTTTTTTTTTTTTTTTTTGTATAGAAAGGTTGAAGTGGGGAAAAAAAAAAAAAAACGCCAGGACCACCTGAGTTCATGAGCAGGTAATCAGGGCTCTTTTTTGATACTTCCCAGGGCTCCCTACCTAAAGCCACAGGACTCATAGCTCATGAGAGGGATTGCTGTTTTAGTGAACTCAGCTTCTGTGGTGTCAAAAAGTTTTGAACTCCTAGCAAGCACTCCTCCCCAAGCCATGTCTAATCACTGCACATGGCTTTAGTAGTCATGGGTCAGCCAGGAGGTGCCAAAGCCCTCCCAAACCATTGGAACCACCTGGGTATTTCACCAAGACACTTTGCAAAGCAAGTTGGTGTCCCCATCTCCATGGCCGAATGTATAGTCTTTGGCCGGGACTGTCACCACCAGCCCTCTGCACTCCTGAGAAGGACAAGGATCCACAATTCTACCTTACCCTTGAAATGTCAAGAAATGGTCAGGACTACTACCAAGACTCCGGCCAGGAACTCTACGCTCCGCACATATGTATGGTCCTCCGACCCAATCAGGACCCTTGTGACCAGGAAAAGGACCACCTGAGGAAAGCTCCCAGTGAACATCCGCAACCATTCCAAATACATGTCTGTAGTCTTCAACAGAGAGGACACGAGTTTCTATAGCATCTCCAGTAATCATACCAAGAAGTCCTCTGCATCTTCCAAGCTAACCGAGGAGCAAAGTCAGACCCTAGACCATTGAACCTTATGCCCAGGATGGGTTCATCGGTTTGGAGCCAAGAAGAGCAAGCACGGAGCCTGGGGGAGGAGACCCATTGCCCATGTGAAGCCCTCGGAAAGGCTGCCGTGCCCATTTCAGGAAGAAAACATGTATCTACAAAAGGACGCCATGAAGAGGATTCAACGGCCTAAGACCCCTGAGCATTCCAGCAGGGAGGTGCAGCTTCCTTTTGTGGAAATAAATGGAGATGTTGCAGTACAAGGCTTCCTTAAGCCTCCCATTTTCATTCCACAATGGTAAACAAACAGTGCATGTTGCGGATGATGGGCATGTTCTAAAGGAACCTGATGAGGAGGAACAATGGGAGAACAAGAGGCCATTGCAGTGGAACAGAGAGCGGATGCTGCATGCTGGTGGGGAGATGCAGGTAGACGAAGAAAAGGAGAACAAACAAGGGAGCTCAGAGCCAAGGTCTGGCATTGTAGGATGGTTGGAGATGTTCTGTACCTGGTTGCATTCCATAGGGGCATAGGTCCAAATTGAATAAAGCATCCTCTGGTCCCAGTCAATCCTTATCTACTCTTTTGTGTTGTTGTTATTGTTGTTGTTGTTTTTCAACGATGTGCTTGCATGTATGGGACAGAGGGAGACAGCGAGAACATAATCAGTGAGGGAGCTGGAGAGGGAGAATAGACTTGCCTCTGAGTGGGGAACCTGAGGTGGGAGACATTCCGATGAGCCTGGGATAATGAGCAGAACTGGAGGCCTCTTCTGAACTGATGGAGACACCCCTGGACACAATCTTTGTCTGCTTAACACCTCATTGTTCTAGACAAGAACTCCTGTTCTGTTATTGTTTAGAAATGTTGAAGACAGGGTTTTGGCTTGGGCTCCTGTGGCTTGCTCTATACCACCTGCTGCTAGAGTTGGCATAGCTGTTCGCCTCGAAACAAGGCACTTGGCTTTAGAAACACTCTTCTCCCAAGTATTTTGGGCAAAGAGAATTCTTCTATTACTAGGTGTGAAGGGTGAATGACACCATGTCTTGTGTTGTTCTGCTTCTGTAGATGGTGCTGTGAGTCCTCTGTGCCTTGGAATCTGGATCTCTTTTTCTGCGCCCTGATGAGGGTTCTTTGCAGCTCTGATTTCTCAAAGAAATGTTGGGACCACAATTTTCTCTCTCTTCTAGGTCTCCTACAATAATCACCCATAGACATCATTGCAGACATGGATTTTCCAAGTCCAATGTCCTGTGCGATCATGCTCCTTCTCTCCTTTGCTTTGCTTCTTTTTTTCCAGTACTTGTTTTCCAGGTGACTCATTGGATGCTCTGATCCAACTTCCTGAACTTGCATCCTGTCTGCTACCAAATATTTTCATTAGGGTCTCCTCATTTTATTTTTTTTTATCACCTTTATCTCTGTGGTCCGAGACTCCCTGATTCCTTCTGAGGCCTCCAGCTCTGCTCATTATCCCAGCTTTTTCAGATCCAGAGTGAGTATGCTTGCTGCTGTTTAATTCCGACACCTGGCAAGGGACACGTACAGGTTTCACTTCTATTGCGTGGCCATGATCATTGCTTGCTCATTTGCCTCAGCATCAATTGATTCTTCCATCGTTGCCTTAGTCAGGTCTCTGTATTCTTCTCTGTATTCGAAAATGCCTTCTGTTTTCTACACTGAAGGTAATTTCTTTAGGATGAAGATCTCATGGAGTGCCACTGGCTGACCCCTGATGGAGTCTCGGGTGTATATGGAATTCCTCCGGGTTGAGTTGTGGCTATCCACTATCTTCTTTGCCATTCCTCTGGAGGCATTCATTGCCTACTGTTCAGAGTGTTTGGTATCTGGACCGAATATGGTGAGGTTTAGCTTGGTGGGCTCTGGTGTGCCTGTGAAAGGAGACTTTTGTCACACTCAACATTACTAAGGCCTGCTGAATGCTGTGATCAAGAGAGAGGATGTGGGCAGGGCTATCCTCTAGTCCCCAGTGGAGGGTCTGTTCTCCTGGTACTAAGCAACATGGCCTGAGAAAGTCCGTCCAAACATATTTTCCTGGGTTGGGACTACATGATTGCAGGTTAGGCAGCTTATGTCCACACCATCCTGTCTGTTGACACTAGTTCGGGATTTATGCTGATCGTGGTAGAATCCCAAGATTCTTTTGCTCCCATCGAGGCATCTCTACAAACAGTGCCTATCACGGATGCACAGCAAGAAATAATAATCATACCACTGTGTCAAAAGTAATTGTTTCGTATCATTGTTTCCAGGCTCTCTGCACCTGGCTGCTTGCTGGTTTCCTCTGCAGGGGTAACACAGTGCTCTCTGGGTCTATGTCTGTCTAGCATTCTGAGCTGAGATACCCGGGCCTCAAGTCCCTATGGTTGCAAGTTCTCGTGCCATTCAGACCCTCTCCATTTCTATGCCAATAGCTATGGCCAACGTCCAACTTGTGGGATCCCAGTGTGCTCCTCTCTCCTGGGCCTTTGTCTTTGGCCATGGTTCCCTGCACTTGAAGCACCAACCATCCAATTCTACCCTAAGACAAGTCTACACCCTTCTCCCACGGTCTCTGCTACTTCTCTCTTTCGCTGTGGAGTTTGATTTCTAGGCTTCAGGTTCATTGACGCCATGGTTCCATTGATGTAGTCATCTTCCTGTTGTGCTGATGTCTGAAGACAATCCAGGAGATCCCAGATATTTCTATAATCTCCCTGTCCTCCAATGCACCACAGACTCTTAGCCAGCCATAAGCAAGAAGGAATCTTGAAACTTGCCACATGTGGCAGCATGGTGGAGAGCATTGGGATGCGTCCCATCTGTCAGTCACAGAAAGAAAATATCATATGATTTCTCTCACTCATGGAAGTAAAGGAACAGGTGAAAAAACAAGAGAAAGAGACACACAAGGAGACTCTAACTGGGCACATATAATTTGGTGTTTGTTCCAAGGCAGGTTACTGAGAGTCTGTGTTTCTAAATGAGGATTAAATGGGACATTCATTGCAGGAAATGTGGCCGAATGAGATGGAACATGAGTTTCCATTATGTTTGAAGGTGAATTACGATCCAGAGAAAAGCGTCTTCATATCTCTTAAAATATCATTCTAAGCATTTTGTGAAACACACCCACCCACATACCCACAAACACACACACACTTAAAAGTGTCCCACAGAGCTTAGGGAGCAAGTAAGGAGGAGCACTCATGGAGACAAACCTTAGAGAAAATATCATAAAGGAAAAAAGTATCAAAGTAACAGAACAAAAAAACTGGAAAAGTTAACTTCTTATCTATCAAGAATTAATTAAAGCAGTTATGACTAAACTCTCCTAAACAAAATCACCTAAAAGACCTCTACACACAAGTATGCCCACAAATCCAATACCTGAGAGAAAAGGATAAATTCTGAGACACATACCCACCAGCAAGTCTAGGTCATGAACATATACATCTGACATCTCAGGTAATGACGAAGGTGTTTGAAGCATTCCTCAAACACCTCCCAACACCCAAAAACCTAGTTTCAAATCAATTTCCTGGTACACACTCTGAGACATTTAATGAAGGCAATGTTGGTTCTTCTCATCTATTCCTGAAATGTAGGAAGAGTGAAGATTCTTATTTGCAATGTCCAAAGTCACAATTCAGATAAGGACCTCATAGGAAACCAACTGCATACCATTTTCACCAGTAAGATAATAAAAATATGCTTCATTTCTTTCCTCTTTCTTTCTTCATCTACATGGGAAACATCCTGTTTTTCTTTCTTTTCAATACTTTTTCTTTTATGTGGGAAGCCAGCCTTTCATCCCACATACTTTTGTGAGATAGTGTTCCCTGATTCTTTAGTTGCATATACAACTGAGTGCTCATCAACAGCATTTATGCCACACTACCTCCACACCATGAACCAGTTCCCTCATTTCTGGAACATATAACCATTCTGTAACCCTCATCTAGGTTCCCAGAGTCCTGAGTTTCTCCTGGCCTTTCTCCCTGTCTGACTTCTTCTCTTTCCATTTTCCCTTGCTTTTACTCTTGTTCATGGTACTCATCCTGGGCCACATATCAGTTATGCCATAGGATATTTCCCTTGAACTCCTTCCGATATCATTGACAATACCCCAGCCCTGTGTCACACATGTCAAGGCTAGTATCAGGGCTTCATCACGCTCGATGTTGGAGGTATCATCTGTGGCCTGGATGGACCATACCTTCTTTATCCAGTAGCCTATTGAAGGGCATCTCGGCTCCTTCCAAAGTTCTGTTAGAATGGGCATGACAGACCATCGATTTAGGCAGTTCCTTTTCCTCTAAATTAAGAGAGTTGATCAACATGGCTCTCCCCATGACCTTGGCATGTTATGTTAAATGATGATGCCGGGTGTGCTGTCCAGCGATCTTCTTTCAGGGATAGCAATCATGCAGAATGTCACTCTCCTTGAAGCCTTTGCAAAGGTGTTTCAGGTAAAGTCATGTAGACAGAGCCCTCCTCCCTTAGGACTGGTGTTTCATTATACTAGGAGATCAGGACACAGACAGCACAATGCATCCATGCCCTAGCACTTTTCCTAGAAATGTGACTTTTTTTCCTTTATTCCTTCCCTTATCTTCCAAGCTGACCAAGCACCAAGGGCAGACCCTTCTCCCTAGAACAAATAGGGAAAAGAACCTATGAAAGGACGCTCTCAACCGCAGGATGTCAAAACTCCCAGAGAACACATGATACCCAAGAGGATTCCCTGTTGATTGGGATCTCTAGACATTGCAGTGGAAATAGGAACACCTGGCTCTCTACAAAAGGACGCCTTGAAGAGGATTCAACGTCCTAAGATCGCTGAGCATTCCAGCAGGGAGGTGCAGCTTCCTTCTGTGGAAATAAATGGAGATGTTGCAGCACAAGGCTGCCTTAATCCTCCCATTTTCATTCCACAATAGTTTATGTGGGATAAACAAATAGTGCGTGTTGCGGATGATGGGCATGTTGTAAAGGAGCCAGGTGAGGAGGAACAATGGGAGAACAAAGAGACATTGCAGCAGGACAGAGAGCAGATGCTCTACCCTGGTGGGGAGGTGCAGGAAGATTAAGAAGAGGAGAATTAACAAGGGAGATCAGAGTCAAGGTCTGGTATTTTAGGATGGTGGGAGGTGCTCTGGACCTGGCTACATTCCATAGTGGCATAGGTCCAAATTGAATAAAGCATCCTCTGGCCCCAGGCAATCCTTTTCTACTCTATCTTCTTGTTGTTGTTTTTCAAAGTTGTGTTTGCATGTATGGGACAGAGAGTGACAGCGAAAACTTAATCAGTGAGGGAGCTGGAGAGGAAGAAGCAGACTTGCCTCTGAGTGGGGAACCTGTGATGGGAGACATTCCAGTGAGCCTGGGATAAGGAGCAGAGCTGAAGGCCACTTCTGAACTTATGGAGACATCCCTGGACACAATCTTTGTCTTCTTAACACCTCATTGTTCTAGACAAGAACTCCTGCTCTGTTATTGTTTAGAAATGCAGGGGATAGGGTTTTGGCATGGGCTGCTGTGGCTTTCTCTACACAACGTGCTGCTAAGGCTGGCATAGCTGTTCACCTCAAAGTAAGGCACTTGGCTTTAGAAAGAATCTTCTCCCAAGCATATTTGTGTGAAAAGATTTCCTCCATTGCTAGTTTTGGAAGGGTGAATGACACTATGTTTGTTGCTCTCTTTCAGTGGATGTTGCTTTTTCTTTAGGATAAGGATGTCATGGAGTGCCACTGGCTGAGCCTTGATGGAGTCTCCTTTATATGTGGCATGCCCACTGGGTTCGTTGTGGCTGTCCACTCTCTTCTGGGCCAGACTTCTGCAGAGGCACTAGTTTCCTGACGTTCTGAGTGTCTGCTGTCTGACCGAATCTGGTGAGGTTTAGCTTGGTCAGTTCTGGTGTGCCCTTGAAAGGAGAATTTCAACACACAGACCCATAAGAAGGCCTGCTGAATGCTGGGGTCAAGAGAGAGGAGGTGGGCAAGGCTTTCTTCTTAGTCCCCAGTGGAGTGTCTGTTCTCCTGGTGCTAAGCAAAGTGGCCTGAAGGAAGATACTCCCAACAGGTTTCCAGGGTTGGGACTATGAGATTGCAAGTGAGGCAGCTAATGTCCGCACCATCCTGTCTGTCGCCAGTAGCTCGAGCTTTATACTGACGGGGGTAGAGCCCCAAGATTCTTTTGCCCCCATCGAGGCATCTCCACAAGCATTGCATTTCACGGATGCACAGCAAGAAACAATAATCATACCACTGTGTCAACAAGTATTGTTTCTGATCATGGTTTCCAGGCTGTCTGCACCCAGTTTCTTGCTGGTGTACTCTGCAAGAGAAACACAGTTGTTCTCTGGAGTCTATGTATGTCAAGCATGCTGATCTGTGATACTAGGGCCTCAAGACCCTTTGGTTGCTAATACTCATGCCATTCAGTCCGTCTCCATTTCTACGCCAAAAGCTATGGGTCAGCATCCAACTTGTGGGTTCCCAGTGTGCTCCCCTCTCCTGGGACTTTGTCTTTGGCCATGGTTCCCTTCCCTCTGAAGCACCAACCATCCACTTCTCCTGTAAGACCTGTCTACATCCTTCTCCCATGGTCTCTGCGACTTCTTCTCTCCTTCGCCAAGGAGTTGGATTTCAAGGCTTCAGGTACTTTGATGCCATGGTTCCATTGATGTGGTCATCTTCCTGTTGTGCTGATGGCTAAAGACAAGCCTGGAGCTCCCAGACATTTATGCAATCTCCCTGTTCTCCCAATGACCACAAACTTTTACCAAACGTAAGCAAGAAGTAATCTTGAAACTTTGAAACTTGAAATGTGGCGGAAAGTTGGTGAGCATTGGGCTGCGGCCCATCTGTCAGTCACAGAAAGAAAAAGAACATATGATTTCACTCACTCGTGGAAGTAAAAGAACATTTGAGAAAGCAAGAAAAAGGGACACACAATGAGACTCTAACCGGGCGCACAAAATTTGGTGTTTGTTCCATGGCAGGTTAGGGAGATCTGTGTTTCTAAAATAAGAATAAATGGGACATTCATTGCAGGAAATGTGACCGAACGAGATAGAACATGAGTTTTAATATGTTTGAAGGTGAACTGTGATCCAAAGAAATGCGGCTTCATATCTCTTAAAATATCATTCTAAGCATTTTGTTAAACACACCCTCCCTCCCACTTCCCCCCAAACACACATACCTAAAAGAGTCCCACAAAATTTAGGGAGCAAATGAGGAGTAGCACTCATGGAAACAGATCTCAGAGAAAATACCTTAAGGAAAAAAAGTATCAACATCAGAAACCAGCAAAACTGGAAATATTAACTTCTTACCTATCAAGAAATAATTAAAGCATTCAGGACTAAACTCTCCTAAATAAGCTACCCTAAAAGTCCTCTACACACAAGTATGGCAGCAAATCCAATACCTGAGAGGAAAGGATAAATTCCAAGACACATACTCTCTACAAAGACTAGGTCATGAACATACACATCTGATGTCTCCCGTAATGACGAAACTGTTTGAATCATTCCTCAAACACCTCCCAACAGCCAAAAACCCATGTCAAACCAATTTGCTGGTCAACACTCCGAGACATTTAATGAAGGCAATGCCGGTTCTTCTCATCTATTCCCGAAATGTAGGAAGAGTGAGGAAACTAATTTCCAATGTCCAAAGACCCAACTCAGATAAGGACCTAAAAGTAAACCAACTGCATACCATTTGAATCAGTAAGATAATAAAACTATACTTCATTTCTTGCCTCTTTCTTTCTTCATCTACATGTGATATGGACTATTTCTCTTTTTTTTCAATACTTTTTCTTTTGTTCGGGAAGTCAGCCTTTCATCCCTTCTACTTTTGTGAGATAGTGCTCCCTGATTCTTTAGTTGCATATACTACCGAGTGATCATCGTCAGCATATATGCCACACCACACCTCCATACTATGAACCAGTTCCCTCATTCCTGGCACTTCTCATCCTTCTGTAACCCTCAGCTTGGTTCCCAGAGTCCTGAGTCTTCCCTGGTTTGTCTCACTGTCTGATTTCTTCTTTTTCCATGTTCCCTTGCTTTTACTCGTGTCCATGGTACTCCTCATGGCCCACATATGAGTGAAGCCATATGATATTTCCCTTGGACTCCTTCTGATATCATTGGGAATAACCCAGCCCTGTGTCACTCATGTCAAGGTGAGTATCGGGGCTTCATCCCGCTTGATGTCAGAGGTATCATCTGTGGTCTGGATGGACCACACTTCTTTTTTTTTTTTTAAAGATTTATTTATTTGACAGAGAGAGATCATGAGTAAGCAGAGAGGCAGGCAGAGAGAGGAGGAAGGCTACCCGCTGAGCAGAGAGTCTGATGTGGGGCTCGATCCCAGGACCCTGAGATCATGACCTGAGCTGAAGGCAGAGGCTTAACCCACTGAGCCACCCAGGTGCCCCTGGACCACACTTCTTTATCCAGTAGCGTATTGAAGGGCATCTCGGCTCCTTTCACAGTTCTGCTAGTGTGGGCATGGCAGGACATCGATTTACGCAGTTCCTTTTCCTCTGAATTAAGAGAGTAGGTCAACCTGGATCTCCCCGTGACCTCGGCATGTAACGTTAACTAATTTTGACAAGTGTGCTGTCCAGGGCTCTTCTTACAGAGGTAGCAATCATGCAGAATGTCACTCTCCTTGAAGCCTTTTCAAAGGTTTTTCAGGTCAAATGAGGTAGAGAGACCCCTCTTCCATTAAGACTGGACTTTCAAAATACCAGGAGATCAGGACACGGACAGCACAATGCATCCATGCCCTAGCACGTTTCCTTGAAATGTGACTTTCCTTCCCTTATCCATTGCCTTATATTCCTTGCTGACCAAGCATCAAGGGCAGACCCTTCTCCCTAGAAAAAAATGGGAAAAGAACCTACGAAAGGATGCTCTCACCCATAGGATGTCAAACCTCCCAGAGATCTCATGATTCCCAAGAGGTCTCCCTGTTGATTGAGATCTCTAGACATTGCAGTGGAAATAGGAACACCTGGCTCTCTCTGGAGAACTGTTGGCTGAAAGATGGTACACCAAATGTCATGTTCTTTTCTCTTTGTGTATAAAGGTGAAGTGGGAAAGAAACCACAAAGACCACCTGAGTTCATGAGCAGGCAATCAGGGCTCTTTTTTGGTCCTTTCCAGGGCTTCTGACCTAAAGCCATAGGACTCATAGCTCATGAGAGAGGTATTGCTGCTTCAGTCAAGTCAGCTTCTGTGACGTCACAAAGTTTGAGCTCCTAGGAACCACTCCTCCCCAAATCATGTCTAATTACTCCACATGGCTTTAGTACTCATGGGTCAGCCAGGAGGTGCCAAAGCCCTCCGAAACCGTTGGAATCGCCTGGGTAGATCACTAAGACAGTTTGCGAAACGAGTCGTTGTCACCAATTCCATGGCTGAATTTATAGTCTTTGGCCGGGAGTGGCACCACCAGCCCTTTGCACTCCTGAGAAGGGCAAGCATCCACAATTCCACATTCCCCCCGAAAGGTCAAGAAATGGTCAGGACTACAACCAAGACTCAGGCCAGGAACTCCTCGCTCCGCACATGTGTATGGTCCTCCGACCCAATCAGGACCCTTGTGACCAGGAAAAGGACCACCCGTGGAATGCTCCCAGGGAAAAGCCACAACCATGACAAAGACATGCCTGTAGTCTTCAACAGCGAGGATACGAGTTCCTCTAGAATCTCCAGTAACTGTACCAAGAACGTCTCACCATCTTTCAAGCTGAAAAAGCACCAAATGCAGACACTACACCCTAGAACCTTAGGCCCAGGACGGACTCATCGGATTGGAGCCAACAGGAACAAACAAGAAGCATGTTGGAGGAAACCCATTGCTCATGTGAAGCCATCAGAAAGGCTTTCTTGCCAGTTTCAGGATGACAACATGTATCTACAAAAGGACGCCTTGAGGAGGATTCAATGGCCTAAGATTCCTGAGAATTTCCGCAGGGTGGTGCAGCTTCCTTCTGTGAAACTAATTTGAGGTGTTGCAGCACAACGCTGTCTTAAGCCTCCCATTTTCATTCCGCAATGGTTTTCATGGGAAAAACAAACAGTGCCTATTGCGGTTGATGTGCATGTTCTAAAGGAGCCAGGTGAGGAGGCACAATGGGAGAACAAGAGTCCACTGCAGCGAGCAGTGCTCCATGCTAATGGGAGCAGATGCTCCATGCTAATGGGAGATGCAGGAAGATGAAGAAGAGGAGAACAAACAAGGGAGCTCAAAGCTAACATCTGGCATTTTAGGATGGTGGGAGGTGCTCTGGACCTGGCTGCATTCCATAGGGGCATAGGTCCAAATTGAATAAAGCATCCTCTGGCCCCAGTTAATCCTTATCTACTCTTTCCTGTTGTTGTTGTTGTTGTTTTTCAACGATGTGCTTGCATGTATGGGACAGAGAGAGACAGTGAGAACATAATCAGTGAGGGAGCTGGAGAGGGAGAAGCAGGCTTACCTCTGAGTAGGAAACCTGAGGTGGGAGACATTCCAATGAGCCTGGGATGAGGAGAGCAGAACGCCGCTTCTGAACTGATGGTGACACCCCTGGACACAATCTTTGTCTTCTTAATACCTCATTGTTCTAGACGAGAACTCCTGTTCTGTTTTGTTTAGAAATGCAGGGGATAGAGTTTTGGCTTGGACTGCTGTGGCTTGCTCTATACAACGTGCTGCTACACCTGGCATAACTGGTTGCCTTGAAGTAAGGCACTTGTCTTAAGTAACACTCTTCTCCCAAGCATATTTGGGCAAAGAGAATTCCTCCATTGCTAGCTTTGGAAGGGTGAATGACCCTATGTCTGGTGTTGCTCTCCTTCTGTGGATTGTGCTGGGAGTCCTCTGTCCCTTGGAATCAAGATCTCTGTTTCTGGCCCCAGATGAGGATGTTTGCAGCTCTGATTTCTCAAAGAAATGTTGGGCCCACTATTTTCTCTCTCTTCTAGATCTCCTACAATAAGCACCCATAGACATTAATTGCAGTCACGGATTTCCCTAAGTCCATTGTCATGTTCCATCCTTCTTCCTTCTCTTCTTTGCTTCTCTTCTTTTTTACCAGCACTGTATTCCAGGTACCTCACTGGATCCTATGGTTCTGAGAGCTTTCAGAACTTTGCATCCAGTCCGCTAACAAATCTATTCCTAAAAGTCTCTTCATTTTATTTAATTTTTTTATCACCTTTATCTCAGTGGTCTGAGAATCCCTGATTCCTTCTATGTTTTTCTGATCCAGTGTGAGTATCCTGGCTGCTGCTTAAATCCTCCACCTGTCATGTGACATGTACAGGTTTCACTTCGATTTCTTGGCCATGACCAGTTCCTGTTCTTTTGCCACGGCATCAATTGATACTTCCACCGTTGCCTTAGTTAAGATCTCTGCATTCTTCTCCTTATTCAAAAAGCACCTCTGTGCCAAAAGCAGACACTGTCATCTCTACCCAACCAGGGTATTCAGGCGTCTGTGCACAGACCATAGCTCAAATCACGGCCTTGGGGGAATCTGAAGCAAAAAAAAAACAAAACAAAACAAAAAAAAACCACTCGTCCTTCACCATGACGGGAACAGAACAGCTTGCGGTGGGGCTGGGGGTCTAATCCTCAGTGTGGGAGCCAGCTGCATGGCCCATGTACCACGCCCGCCCTGGAGGGCTGCCCTGGCCACAAACAGGCATTGTGACCCTAACCCTGAGCCCGCTTTCAAACCAGCATCCTTGCCAGCTGGTCCAGGAGCCTGCATAGCGGGCTTGACATGCTTCTAAGCCAAATCCTTACCCTCGGTCCTGTTCTCCAGCCACCCGGACCCAGAAGCTGACTCTGGTATCCTTGCCATGGTGGGACCATTGAGACGGAAAAGGGCACTCTTCCCTTCCACCGGAAAGACACCAAACCCTTGGGAGCCGGGCAGAAACCTCACAGAGGCAGAATCTCCAATGGCCCCATGAGGCTATAGCTACATTCTGTGGCCAACCGAGACACACAGCCCACAGAGAAAAGCTGTGCTCCTGCCTCCTCCTGGCCCTAATTTCAGATCGCGTGACACTGCCCTCACAATCCACAGATTGGGCCTGCCAACACCTCGCACTTAACTGAATCCCGAGTTTCTGTTTGCAGAGTTTTGTCCCCAGAGCACTGGCCAACAGGCCCAACATGATGGGGCCTCTGAAGCCACAGCGCAGGATTCTGGCTGCCCACCTGAAGGAAACTCTGCCTGTCACATTTGCACAAACTCTCCAGATTGGGAGACACCTCAAATGCCCTGAGGCCACCCCTTGGAAAAATGGCGCATTCAGATACATGCCAGAAACCTGCCTCCAGACAGACACCAAGTTCAATGGCCCTGAGTCAGAAGATGGATCGTGACATAACCTTAGGACCTAACATGACCATAGCTTAGGTTTGCAGGCATCTGCCTCCAGAGGCAAACTCTGAAATACCTACATATGGTCCAACACTTCATCCCTGAGCCAGAAAACAGAACACCTCCTGTCCCCAGAAAGCAACCTGGCTCTTGGGAGCTGTGTCCAACCCGAAGGGGAGGAGAAAATCCTGCATGGCGCCTGAACCCCCTCCACATTCTAAGGTCTCCCAGGACACAAGCCAGCATTGTGACCCATCAGACTGAGGCTCCCTGTCACTTCAGCAGCCTGGATAAGTTTCCTCACAGCCACTAGATCGAAACAGCTATGTTCCTTAGAAGGATGGAAAGCAGACCTGGGCTTTCCAGGCATCCACGTGGTGACTTCTGCTACAATGTCTTTCCATACGGGGACCCTGGTGCCATCCAAATGGACTCCCCTGTCATGCGGGAGGAGAGCTTCCTCTTCGGAGCAGCTCACATGCCCCAGCCTGGGAAGACATCCATGGTCTCATGAGGCCACCCCTCCATTCGTTGGCCATCATAGAGACGAACTTCATGGATGACCTCCGTGGGCGACCATCTGACACATGCCCTGACTCAGGGGCTGGATATGTCGAATCAAACGCTGCACATTGGAAGTGCCATGTGATCAACACTGAACGGGACAGGCACTTGTGCATTCAGAATTCCGTCCTCACCCTCTTGGCCCGCCAGCCCTACAGATTATTCATTTGGGGGCCAAAACGCAGTCTTCTGTCTGCCCTCCAGAAAGAAGGGCCCTAGGGTTATGCCCAGAATCCTCATGTAAGCATCAACCTGCACGGACCTCGATGGCACCCTAATGTCCTAGGCCGCCCTGTGCACTACTGCTCTGTCTGACACAGCCTGAGCTCCGACCTTCCTTCAGGCCCCAGGTAATGGGCACCATATCCTTCAAGTGATGTGCCAAGTCCAGAGACTGATACCTCTACCCAACCTGGGTCTTCAGGGGTTTGTGCTCAAATCAGAGCTCAAATCCTGGCCGACGTGGGAACCTCAAGCATCAAAGAGCACTCCTCCTTCTCCACGAAGGGAAAAGCTTTTTGTGGGGATGAGGGAATAACCCTCAGGGTGGGAGACAGCTGCATGTCCCATGAGACCACGCCCACACAGGAGGGCTGCCCTGGACACAAACAGGCATTGTGACCCTCAGCCTGAGTTCGCTTTCAAATCAGCCCCCTCACTAGCTGTACCAGGTGCCCTCATATCGGGTGTGACATGTCCAGAGGCCCAATCCTCACCCTCTGTCTGGTTCTCCATGCACCCGGGCTCAGAAACTGACTCTGGAATCCCTGATATGGCGGGACACCTGAGACATAAAACAGCTCTCTTCCCTTCCCCACAAAAGACACCAAACCCTTGGGAGCCAGGCAGAATCCACACAAAGCTAGAATCTCTGATGGCCCCATGAGGATGCCACTACAATCTGTGGCCAACCATGACACACGACCCAGACCGAAAAGCCTGCACTCCTGCCTTCCCATCGAACTAATTTCAGATGCTGCGGCAATGCCAACATGGTACGCTGATCGGACCTGCCATCACCTTCCCAGAAACCTATTCCGAGATTGTGTTTGCAGACTGTTGTCCCCATAGCCCTGGCCGACAGGCCCTCCAGGATGGAGGCTCTGGAGCCACAGCTCAGGACTCTGCCTGCCCACCCGAAAGAAGCTCTGCCCGTCACATTTGCACAAACCCTCCAGATTGGGAGACACCTGCAATGCCCCTGAGCCCACCCCAAATTCGTTTGCTGCCTTGGAAAAAAGGCGCATTCGGACACATGCCAGACACTTACTTCCAAGGCAGACACCCAGGTCAATGGCACTGAGTCAGAAGATTGAACCTCACATACTGCCAAACTTCAACAGAACCCTAGCTTAGGTTTGCAGGCATTTGCCTCCAGAGGCAAACTCTGGAATACCTACATATGGTCCAACACTTGATCCCTGAGCGACAAAACAGAACACCTCATGCCCACAGAAATCAAGACTCTTGGGAGCTGCGTCCAACCCTCAGGGAGGAGAGAATCCTGCATGGCCCCTGAGCCCCCACCACATTCTAAGGTCTCCCTGGGAACCAGCCGGCATTGTGACCCATCAGTTTGAGGCTCCTTGTCACCTCAGGACACTGGGCATTTTTCCCAGAGCCACCAGATCAAAAGGGCCTTATTCCTGGGCTGGAAGTGTAAGCGGAACTGGGCTTTCCAGGCATCCATGCGGTGACTTCTGCTACGACGTCTTTCCATCTGGGGTACACTGGTGGCATCAAAATAGACTCCCCTTTCCTGCAGAATGGAAGTGTGCTGTTGGGAGCAACCCACAATCCCCAGCCTGGGAAGACCTCCATGGCCTCATGAGGCCACCCCTCCATTCGTCTGCCATCATGAACACAACCTCCAGCGTGAGAAAGCACCCAACGTCCTAGGCCGCACTGTGCACTAATGTCTGTGTGTCTGTCCGACACAGCCTGAGCCCTGACCTCCCATCAGCCCCCCAGGAAGCGCTCCCCATATCCTGAAGTGGGATATTCCAAGGCCAGAGACTCTCATCTCTACCCAACCTGGGTATTCAAGCGTCTGAGCCCAGACAATAGCTCAATTAGCGGCCTATGGGGGAACATCAAGCATCAAATCGCACTCCTCCTCCCCACGATGGGAAAAGCTTGCTGTGTGCATGCTGGTCTATCACTCAGAGTGGGAGCCAGATGCATCCAACATGAGTTCACACCCACTCAGGAGGGCTACCCCGGCCACAAACAGGCATTGTGACCCAAAGCCTGAGACCGCTTTCAAAACAGTCCCCTCGCTAGCTGGACCAGGAGCCCACATATTGGGCCTGACATGCCCCTAGGCCCAAATCCTCACCCAGAAGCCGACTCTGGAATCCCTGCTATGGCGGGACCCATGAGACAGAAAAGAGCACTCTTCCCTTCCCCTCAAAAGAATCCAAACCCTTCGGAGCTGGGCAGAATCCTCACAGAGGCAGAATCTCCCATGGCCCCATGAGGCTGCTGCTCCATTCGGTGGCCAACCGAGACACACACCCAGACAGAAAAGCTTGCGCTCCCGACTCCCCTTTGAGCTAATTTCAGATCCCACAGCACTGCCCTCACAATCCGCAGATCAGTCCTCCTGTCACGGCGCTCAGAACCCTATCTCGAGCTTGTGTTTTCAGACTTCTGTCCCAAAAGCCCTGGCCGACAGGCCCTCCAGGATGGTGTGAGGGTCCATGATCAAAGGAACGAGACTAACACAAAGCAGAAATCAAGAAAAGCTTTATTTTGCGCCATGAATCAGAAATCAAACTGACATGTTGGTGCCCGAGCCTTGCTGGGGGACACCGCCTCCTTGACATGTAGTCCCTCCTGGAGGCTCCCTGCCTCACCCTCACTCTACCACAGTCTGCTCCCTGGACAAGGGCTCTCCTGACGAGGCCACTCCTGAAGAGGCTGCTCATGACAAGGCCACTGCCAACAAGGCCGCTCCCTGGACTCGTGACAATGCGAGCGGGGGAGCCGCTGCGAACGAGGCCACTCCGGATGAGGTCTTTCATGACGAGGCCGCTGCCAAAGAGGTCACATCCTGGACTTGGCCTCTCCAGTTGTGGCCACTTCCTGTGACGTGGCCGCTCCTGACGAGGCTGTTCCTCGACCGTCTAGTGACAGTGCCGCTGCTCGGGCGGTGAGTCTACTGCATATGAGGCCGCTCCCCAGGACGAGGCCACAGGTGATGAGGCCGCTCGAGATGAAGCCGATTTCGATGAGGCCGCTCTGGACAGGGCTGCTCTTTGACCATCTAGTGACAGCGCTGCTGCTCGGGTGACGAGACCGTTCGAGGCGGCACCGCTGCCCGGGGCGGCAAGGCCACTGCAGATGAGGCCATTCGCTGGGATGAGGCAGCTTCTGACGAGGTTGCTCCCCAGCCCTCTAGTGATAGCGCCGCTGCTGGGGCAGCGCAGCAGCTTGGGGCATTGAGGCCGATGCAGATGAGGCCGCTCCCTGGGATGAGGCCGCTCCTGATGAGGCCACTCCTCGACTGTCTAGTGACAGCGCCACTGCTCGGGGCGGTGAGGCTGCTCCAGTTGATGCTGCTCCCCGGGAAAAGGCTCCCAGTAATGATGCTCCTGACAAAGCCGCTCCCAGCGGCACCGCTGCTCGGGCCACGAGGCTCCAGCAATGCCACTGCCGACGCTCATTTGGGGATGATGAATAGGGCGCTGTCACTCTCCACAACCCCGATGCTACCACTCCTACCACTACCCTAATGGCTCCTGATCGCTCCCTAATGGCTACTCTAACAGCTCCTGCTACCCCCTACTCTAACACCTCCTGATACCCCCCCACCCCGCAGCTTCACAGACCAGCCTTTATAGAGGTGGTTGAGCCTGGCCCACACACAGGTGGCCAGTGTGATTGCAACTCACCTCAGTAAATATATGCATGCCCCACTGATTGGCCGTCTCTAAATAGCTGGTCTGGGCCACCCCTACATTCCCCCTTTTTCTTTGGAAATTAGTCAAATCCTTGAATTTTCAACCACTTCTAAGTTCTCCTGTTGTAAGGGGGTTATACTGAGCATGTAATACTGGGGCCAAAAAGTAACAGTAGTGCACAGTCAGCTGATGAGTTATCCATTCAACACTTTGTATAACCTTTTCCATTTTTTTCTAATTCCATTCATCTAATTTCCCACCTATACTTTTCATAAACAGGTAACAATAGGAGCAACAATAAACTCACAGTTTTGTTAGTCTTAGCTTTTGTACATTGTCAGTGGGGTCTGTCGGCTACAGCTCCCCCCTCTGGGGGGCATCCTAGTCCTCAGCTCGTTTGACGTGACCCGCATGAATGCAGGCCCTGATGCCTTGTACTTTTACTGGGATTGATCAGGATAACATTAAATGGTCCCTTCCAAGAGGCTCCAAGTTTCCCACTTGATAGCAACGTATCCAAACCAAGTCCCCAGGTTGGTAAGGATGTGGTTCCACCTCCGTTTCCATCCCAGTGTGGGCAGTCCCAATCCCTGAGTGGGCTTTTTTAAAGACAGACTGTAATGCCTGCAGTGACTGGAGTACAGATTGATCAGTCATTTCTGCTAGGACAACCCTTGTAGTTGAGGACGAGGGGGCGTATCTCCAAACATTATTTCAAATGGGGTCACCTTGCTTAAATAGGGTGTACATCATGCCTGAGGAGGGCGAAAGGAAGGAGATCCACCCATCCACTGCCAGTCTCCAGAACTAGATTTGTCAAGGTCTCTTTAAGAGTCTGGTTCATTCTCTCCACTTGCCCAGAAATCTGGGGCCAGTAGACACAATATAATTTCCAATTTGTGCCCACGGCCTTGGCCAATGCCTGTGAGACTGAACTCAGAAACGCAGAGCCATTGTCTGACCTGATTGCGAGAGGCAGCCCAAATCTAGGAATTATTTCTTCTAGTAGCTTTTTGGCTACCATTCCTGCCGTCTCATGTTTGGCAGGAAAAGCCTCTACCCAGCCGATATTTTCCAGCTTTCATTTCTGTAAAATCTATTTCCCCAAAAATTCCTGGTTCCTTATCTCTTTCTCTTTTCCCTCTTTCCATTTTTTCTTCCCACATGAACTGCCTGTCATTGAGCACATCTATCAACTACATCCTGAACTATACGCCCTAATTTAGAAACCTGGAACTGCTTGCCTATAAGCTCCTTAAGTTTGCATATCCCCAAATGAGTACCCTGATGAATCTGGTCTACTAACTTTTTGCCTAGTCTTCGAGGAAGAATTATTTTTTCTGCTTCAGTCTTAACCCAGTCACCTTCATAGTCCAATTTAACCCATTTCTGAAAATGCTTTAAATCTTCTTCTGAATAGTTTGGTTTTTCTGGTAGGGCTGGAGTCGGGGGTGTAACCAGTTCTTGCACTGTTTCTCAGGCTGCTTGCTTTGCAGCTTGATCTGCTAAATGGTTTCCATTTGAAATCAGAACAGTCTCCTTTTGGTGTCCCGGGCAATGCATAACAGCCACAAATAGCCTGGAGGACAGCCAACACTTCTCCTCTCTGTTTAATTCCTTCTCCTTGTGCTGTTAATTTGTCCCTTTCTTTATAAATAGCCCCATGTATATGGAGAGTAACAAAGGTGTACCTGCTGTCCATATAGATGTTGGCTGTTTTACCTTTGGCCATCTGCAGTGCCTTAGTGAGTTCAATCAGTTCCGCTTTTTGTGCCAAAGTTCCATGTGTCAGGACTGCTTTCTAGAGTGTCTGCTCAGGAGAAACTGTCGCATTCCCCCAGAGCTCTTTCCATGGACAATGTAGCAACTCCCATCTGTGAACAGAGTCATCTCGGCATCCAGGAGGGGAATGTCTCCGTGATCTGCCTTATTCCTGCTACTTGGGTTAGGACTTCCCCACAGTCATGTTTGTGGTCAGCCAGCTCCTCTGACAGCAGTGTGGCTGGATTTAGCACACCTGGGGGCCAGAAGGTCACTCTTGGTTCATTGAGGAGGAGGGCCTGATACCACGTCATTCGGGTATTTGTCATCCATCGGCATGGTGGAGTCCAGAGAAGGCCCTCCATAGCGTGTGTCGTGGTTATGATGAGATTTTGACCCAGAGTCAATTTACTTGCATCCTTGACCAGGAGGGCCGTGGCAGCAATTATGCAGAGGCAAGAGGGTAATCCAGCCACTACTGGATCTACGTTTCTTGCTAAGATAGGCTACTGGCCTTTTCCAAGCCCCCAGGGTCTGAGTTAAAACTCTTTTGGCCACCCCTGCTTTTTCATCCACATTCAAGTGGAAGAGCTTGGTAACATCTGGGATGGCCAATGCTGGGGCACTCAGTACAGCTGTTTGTAATTCCTGAAATGCTCTTTCAGCCTCAGCTGTCCACTCTATCATAGTGAGCCCCCCTTTTGCCAGTTCGTAGAGAGGTCGGGCAATCTCTGCAAACTGCGGTATCCATAGCCTACACTAGCCCACTGTCCCAAGAAACTCCATCCATTGTCGGGACGTGATGGGGCGCGGTTTTCGGGTGATCAACTGTTTCCTGGACTCAGACAGTGAATACAGTCCCTCGTGAAGATCAAAGCCTAGATAAGTGGCATGGCTCTGACAGAGCTGTGCTTTCTTTGCTGACACCTGATATCCTTTTTCCTGCAGAGTCTGTAAGAGAGCTCTTGTCCCCCACAAGCATGACTCATAGTCCTCAGCGGCTATCAGCAAGTCATCAACATACTGTAACACAGTGATTCCTGGTTTGGAGGTTCTGTACTCACGCAAAACCTCGTGTAGTGCCTCATCAAAAAATAAATACTTCCCGCAAGTCCCGAACAGGTTGGTACTCCCCAGTCTCGGCCTTTTTGATGGCCTGCAAAGGTGTGTTCCATGGAGCTTTTCAAGGAACTAGGATACCTTCTCCTCGTAGGCGGTTAATGTGTTTTCTGATCCCTTCCTTTGCTTCCCGAGGAAGGGGGTACTGCCGAACGCGAATAGCCATAGCCATCGCCTTTAATTGTACCACCACTGGAGGTTGTTTCTTGGCCAAGCCAGGGGGCTTCCCTTCTGCCCAGACCTTGGGAAACTCATCCGGTAGGATTTGGAGAAGGCTGCCACCCTTTGTCTCCTCTGGTATTGAGAGTGGCTTGTAAAGGATGTATTCATCTACTGCTGCCATATGCACCTGTACAGTGCGTTGTCTCAAGGTTACAGTCATGTCTCCTTCTGAGAACTGAATGCCAACTCGTTACTTGTGGAGGAGTTCTCTTCCCTTCAAGTTATATGGGGCATTAGGGAGGGCCAAAAATCAATGTTTCACTACTCCCGAGGCCAAATTTAAAGTCCTTTCTATTGTCCATTCATGTCTCTCTGTGTCATTTGCTCCTTGTACCCAGATTTCCTCTCCAGATGGTTTTCCTCTAGGTTTAAGTAATGATGAAAATTGGGCTAACATGTCCACCAGAAAAATCAACTGATTTCCCCTCCACTTCAATTTTTACTCTGCTGGCCAGCATTTCCGTCTTCCTTTTGGGACACTCTCTGGCCCAGTGTCCTTTTTCCTTACAGTAAGCACACTGATCTGAATCCAAGTCTTCCCACCTGCCTTGTCTGCGCTTAGGCTTTTCCTTTCATTTACTATCCCCTACCTATCTCATGTAATGCCAAAACCTTAACCATATTTGTCTGTTTTTCTTCCTCCTGTGCATCCCTGTTGTTAAACACTTTTTCTGCTATTGCCAATAGCTCAATCAGGTTCTTCCCTTCAAGTCCTTAAATTTTGTGAAGTTTCCTCCTTATATCCGGGACTGACTGACTGGCAAAAGTAAGATTCACTGCCCCTTGATTTTTGGGTTCCTCAGGGTCCATCAGGCTATACATTTTATAGGCTTCAATAAGCCTTTCTAGAAAGGTCCTGGAGACTCATTCTTTCCTTGAGTTACCGTACTAATTTTGGTTTAGTGGGAGTGCAACTTTTACTCCTGGAAATTCAGTTCCAGGATTTCAACATATCAAAGAACCGTATTTGTTCTGAAAGTCCCCCATATGAGTTTCCTTTAAGGCGGAATTCATCTTACAAGAGAATTAAAACAATCAAAAATGACAAAAAACTCAGAATAGGTATGGTTAAATATCAAATGAGGACCCCTATCAAAACATTAAAACTTTAGAAAATGCATAGTACCTCTGGAGTAGTTACAACATTTACCCAAATGTAACCCAAGGTTTATCATTGATTTAGCAGTACTTCCTGAGTAACTTAGCATATCAGGGAAAAGCCTTATGAGTCAAAGAGACCTCATTTACAATTCTGGGTGGGCAAAGAAAACCATTTACATTTTCTTAGAAACATATCAATCTCGAGTGAAGACTAAATCTTAACCAATTGTGAACCTGTTGCAATAGCAGTTAAGCACAAAACATGTTTACCAACAGATTTCAAAAGCACAAACCTAGTTCCAGAAACCAGCGCCCTAGCACTTCATCCCATTTGTCATCCAAGCAAACCTTCAAAGCTTCAGGTTACCAAAGAATCTGAAAGCTACTTTCACAATTTCCCAATAAGACCCTGAGACAGACAATTAACCATCAGTTCAGTCATCTCTTTGCTAACATATTTCATCTTCCACCTGGGCCCATTCCACTTCAGACCCCATGCTTTCCCACCAGTAAGTGGGAGTGGCTAGGCAGTCCACGTTGGGCCAGAGAAGGCAAGGCATTCCCCGAATCAATGGGAGGTTCGGCAACTGCTTGGGAATATTCCTTAAAGTGTCTGTCCCGAGTTAGACTAACCCCAATTGTCTCCAGTTATAGCCTTTAACCCACAAAATAAGGGAGAAAGAAGCCCCACGTCTATTATGAGGAACAGAGACGAAAGTCAGTCCCCTTAATCTCTTCCTGTCCCATTCCCCCAAACACAACAAACAACACAGCAGACAACAAAACGACAAACAAAGACAACTGCAGGCCCAGCGGTCCTGCCACCGGTGGGGATTTTCTAGGGGGACACAAACCCCTGGAACCGCTGAGTGGTACTCGATACCCCGATGAATGCCTTGGTGGATTCGAACCCCCAATGACCACCTAGAGGTATACGAACCCCCAATGAATGCCTAGGGGGCTCAAACCCCCTGGTATCCGCATAACAGGACTCTAACTCCCTGGTGACCATCTAGCGGGACTTGAACCCCTTGATTATCTAGGGGGACTCGAACCTCCCCAACCGCCAAGGGGGACTAGAACCCCATGTCAATCTACCAACAGAGGAATAGGGCATCCCCACATCCACTCCAGCCCTGGGGAGCATAGCTACGTCCAGCCTCTCCCTGGTGGGCCATACCCTGGAGAGCCAACCAGACAGATGAACTAAATCCCAACACCTCCGGAGGCTTTTCCCATAAATTGCAATGCTGGCTCAAGTCTCATTGTTTGATCCCGGGCGAGGCCCCAGTGTTAGGGTCCATGATCAAAGGAACGAGACTGACACAAAGCAAAAATCAAGCAAAGCTTTTTTTCACGCCAAGGATCGAAAATGAAACTGACCGGTCGGGGCCATTTCTGATGTAGAGGCAATGACGATGAGGACGCCACTCCTGATGACAAAGAGGCAAGGATGACGAGGACGACAACCCTGATAACAGACTCTGCTCCCCATGACGCCACTCCAAATATGCTGGTCCCCAGACGAGTCCACTCTGGACTAGGCTATATGCTGGACGAAGGCCGCAACTGATGAAGAAGAGGCCGCTCAGGACCAAGACACTCTGCCACAAGGCCGCACCCCGACAAGGCCGCTACCTGGAATGACACTGCTCTGGCGAGGCCGCAGCTCTGGGCAGCGAGGCACATCGTGTATAGGCCACTGCGAGGTCAGTTGAGGTCAGCGCTGCTGCTCTGGGTGGCAAGGCCACTCGTGGCGGTGCTGGTCCCAGCAATGCCGCTCCCATTGCTCCTGATGATCCTGAAGCTCTGATGCTCCCGACGACCCCGACGGTATCACTCCTATGAATACCCTAACAGCTCGCAATGGCTACTCTAATGGCTACTCTAACTCCTTCTACTACTCTAATGGCTATTCTAACTCCTTCTACTTCTCTAACACCTATTCTAACTCCTAGTATTCTCCCAAGGCTATTCTAACTCCCTGCCCCAGCCAGCCTCACAGTCTAACCTTTATAGAGGTGGTTGAGTCCTGCCCACACACAGGTGGCTAATGAGGTTTCAACTCACCACATTTAATATATGCGCGTCATACTGATTGGACAAGGCAATATGGCCAGGCCAGCCCCAATATCCAGAGTTAATAAGTAAGTTCCTCTGGCTAACCAGGCCCCTACATTAGTACCTACATCTGTTCCACGCTAGGTCCCTTATCCAAAAAAGAGAACACCTTCTGTCCCCAGAAGGCAACCTGGCTCTTGGGAGCTGCGTCTAATCCTCAGGGCAGAAGAATCCTGCATGGCGCCTGAGCTCCTGCCACATTCTAAAGTCTCCCTGGACATAAGCCAGCATGGTGTCCCATCAGCATGAGTCTCCCTGTCAACTCAGCCCCCTGGGCACTCGCCCAAGAGCCATCAGATCGAAACGGCCTTGCTCCTGGGCTGAGAGGATAAGCTGAGCTAGGCTTTCCAGACATCTATGCAGTGAGCTCTGCTATCATGTCTTTCCACATGGGGGACAATGGAGCCATCAAAACGGACTCCCCCTGTCACACAGAAGAAAAGCTTGCTGTTCAGAGCAGCTCACAAGCCCCAGCCTGGGAAAACCTCCATGGCTCATGAGGCCACCCTTCCATTCATCTAGCATCATGCACACAAACTCCAGCATGAGCGAACATCCAATACTCGCCCTGACTCAGGTGCTGGAGATCTCGTGTCAGACGCTGCACATTGGAACTATCATGTGCTCGTCACTTAACAGAAACCGCACTTGTGCGTGCAGAATTCCGTCCTCACCATCCTGGCCAACAAACCGTCCAGATTGAGAATTCTAGAGCCACAACACGGCCTTCTGCCTGCAATCCAAAAAGAAGAAGGGTCCTATGGATCTGCCCCAAATCGCCATGTGAGAATCAACCTGCACAGCCCTAGACGGAACCCCAATATCCAGGCCGACTGTGCACTAATGCTCTGTGTGACACAGCCTGAGTCCCGACCTTCAGTCAGCCCCCAAGGTAGCGGGTGCCATCTCACTGCAGGTGGGACTGGCCATGGCCAGAGGCTGTCATGTCTACCCAACCTGGTGTTCAGGCATCTGTTCCCAGACCATATCTCAAATCCTGGCCTATGGGGGAACCTCAAGCACAAAGGACCACTCCTCCTTCCCTATGGCTGGAAAAGCTTCCTGGGGAAATGCAGGTCACACCCTCCGAGTGGGAGCCAGCTGCATGGCCCATGAGAACACGTCCACACAGGAGGTCCGAGATGGGCGCAAACAGGCATTGTGACCTTCAGCCTGAGACTGCTTTCAAACAAGCCCCCTCGGTAGCTGTACCAGGAGCCCACATTTTGGGCCTGCCATGTCCCTAGGCCCAAATCCTCACCCTTGGTCGGGTTCTCCAGGCGCCTTGACCCAGAAGCCAATTCTGGAATCCATGCTATGGCGGGACCCTGAGACAGAAAACAGCTCTCTTCCCACAAAATCCCCACAGAGGTAGAATCTCCCATGGACCATGAGGACACGAATCCATTACCTGGCCAACCGGGACACAGAACCCAGACACAAAAGCCTGCACTCTCGCCTCCCTGTCGAACTAATTTCAGATCACGAGGCACTGCCCTCATGGTCTGCAGATCGGGCCTGCCATCACATCGCCCCTCACCCTAAACCAATTGTGTTTGCAGACTTTTGTCCCCAAAGCCCTGGCCCACAGGCCCTCCAGGATGGGGCCTCTTGAGCCACAGCACAGGACTCTTCTGCCCTTCCAAAGGATATTCTGCTCATCACAGTTGCACAAACCCTCAAATTGCGAGACACTTTTAAGGACCCGAAGCCCACCCATTTTGTTTGCCTCTCTGGACAGTAACACGCTTTCTGACACATGCCAGACACCTACTTCCAGGCAGAAACCCAGGTCAATGTCCCTAAGTCAGAAGAGGAAACTGACATGCCCCTAGTATATCAATGGGATACTAGAGTAGGTTTGCAGGCATCTGTCCCCAGAGGAATGTTCAGAGTACTTACCTATGTTTCAATGCTATGTTCCTTATGCAAAAATCAGCACATCTCCTGTCCCCAGAAGTCAACCTCTCTCAAAGGAGATGCGTAAAACCCTCAGGGTGGAGAATTCTGCATGGCACCGGAACCTCCACCACATACTTAGGTCTCATGGGACACAAACCAGTATTGTGATCTATCAGCTTGAGGCTCCCTGTCAACACAGCCCCCTGGGCAATTTGCTCCAGAACCACCAGATCGAAATTGCCTGGTTCATCGGCTGCAAGTGTAAGCTAGCTGGGATTTCCAGGCATCCATGTGGTGAACTCTGCTACCAAGTCTTTCAATATGGGGTACACTGAATCCATCAAAACGGACTCCCCCTGTCCCGCAGAAGGAAATCTTGCTGTTTAGAGCAGTTCACAATCCCAGTCTGTGAAAACCTCCCTGGAATCTTGAGGCCTCACCTCCATTCTTTGGCCGTCATGGACACAACACTAGCGTGAGCAACCATCCGACACTCGCCCTGACTTGGGTCCTAGAGATCTCAAGTCAGATGCTGAACATTGGAAATACCATGCGCTCAACAACGAACTGAACCAGCATTTGTGTGTTCAGATTTCTGTCTTCGATTCATGGCCAGCAGGCCGTACATATTGGGAATACTGGATAGACAACACAACCTTCTGCATGCCCTCACAAAGAGGAAGGGCCCTATGGCCCTGTCCAGAATCCCCATGAGAGGATCCGCCTGTACGGCCTTCAGTGGCATCCCATTATCCTAGGCCGCACTGTGCACTAATGTTCTGTCTGACACAGCCTGAGCCCTGACCTCCCATCAGCCCCCCAAGTAGTGGGCCACATATCCTGCAGGTGGGATGTGCCAAGGCCAGTGAATTCATCTCTACCCAACCTGGGTATTCAGGCATCTGTGCAGAGACCATAACTCAAATCCTGGTCTATGGGGGAATCTCAAGCACAAAAGAACAATCCTCCTTCCCCACGGAAGGAAGAGCTGGCTGGTGGGGATGGGGTCAAACCCTCAGTGTGGGAGCCATCTGCATGGCCCATGAGACCACGCCCACATATTAGGGTGGCCCTGGCCACAAACAGGCATTGACCCTCAGCCTGAGCCCGGTTTCAAACAAGCCCCCTCTCTAGCTGGACCAAGTGCCCGCATAGCGGGCCTACCATGCCCCTATGCACAAATCCTCACCCTTGGTCACGTTCTCCAGAAAAACAAACCCAGAAGCTGACTCTGGGATCCCTGATATGACCCAGCCCCTGAGACGAAAACAGGACTCTTCCCTTCCTCCTGAAAGACACCAAACCCTTGGAACCTTGGGAGCCAGGCAGAATCCCGAGAGAGGCAGAAACTCCCATGGCCCCATGAAGGTACCCCTCATTTCTGTGGCCATCCAAGACACACAACCCAGACAGAAAATCCTGCATTCCTGCCTCCCTGTCCAACTAATTTCAGATCCAGGGACATTTCCCTCATGGTCTGCAGATCGGTCCTGCAATCACCTTGACCCTCACCCTAACCTTAGTTTGTGTTTGCAGACTTTTGTCCCCAAAGCCCTGGCGGAGAGGCCCTCCAGGCGGGACCTCTGGAGCCAAAGCGCAGGACCCTGCCTACCATCCCGAAGGAAACTGTGCTCATCACATTTGCACAAACCCTCCAGATTGGGAGACAACTGTAAGGCACCTGAGCCTACCCCAATTTCGTAGGCCGCTCTGGAAAAAAAGGGGATTCTGACACATGCCAGACACCTACGACAAGACGGACACCCTGGTCAATGGCCTGGGGTCAGAAGGTGGAAACTGACATGCTCTTAGGGCTTCAATGGAACCCTAGCTTAGGTTTGCAGGCATCTGTCCCAGAGGCAAGTTCGGAAATACCTTCATATGTTCCAACGGTTTGTCCCTGTCCACATAACAGAATACTTCGTGTTCACAGCAATCTGAGTCCAACCATCAGGGGGGAAGAATCCTGCATGACACATGAGAATACGACAGATTCTAAGGTCTCACTGGACACCAGCCAGCTTTGTGACCCTTTCACATGAGGTTCCCTGTCAACTCAGCGTCCTGTGCACTTTACCACACAGCCTTCAGATCAAAACTGCCTTGTTCCTGGGCTGCAAGTGTAAGCTGTGCGTGGCTTTCCAGACATCCATGTGGTGAGCTCTGCCAACAAGTATTTCCATTTGGGGGGACACTGGAGCCATAAAAATGGACTCACCCTTTCCCGCCAAAGTAAAGCTTGCTGTTCGGAGCTGTTCACAAGACCCTGCCTGGGAAAGCCTCCGTGGTCTCTTGAGGCTACCCCTCCATTCATCGGCCATCATGGACACAAATACCAGCGTGAGCGACCATCTGACACTTGCTCTGGTTGGGTGCTGGAGATCTCGATTCAGACGCTGCATATTGGAACTGCCATGGGATCGGCACTGAACTGAACCGGCCCTTTTGCTTTCAGATTTCTGTCATCAACCTCCTGGTCTGCAAGCCCCCCAGATTGGGAATTCTGGAGCCATAATTCAGACTTTGACCTACCTCCCAGAAAGAAGAAGGGCCTTTGAGTCTGCCCAGAATCCCCAAGTGAGGATCAAACTTCATGTCCCTTGACGGCACCCCAATATCCTCGCCCGCCCTGTGCACTAATGCTCTGTCTGCCATTGCCTGAGCCCCAACCTCTAGTCAACCCCACAGGTAGCAGACCCCATCTCCTGCAGGTGGGAGCGGCCATGGCCTGAGGCTGTCATCTCTACCAAACCTGGGTGTTCAGCCATATGTGCCCAGACCTTAGCTAAAATCCCAGCCTATGGGGGAACCTCAAGCACAAAAGAGCACTCCTGCCTCCCTAAGGCAGTAAAAGCTTGCTGGAGGGGTGGGTGTCAAACCTTCAGATAGGGAGTCAGCTGCATGACCCATGAGACCATGCCCAAACATGAGGGCTGCCTGGTCATAAAAAGGCAGTGTGACCCTCATCCTGAGCCTGCTTTCAAACAAGCCCCCTCGCTAGCTTTACCAGGAGCATGCCTAGTGGGCCTGACATGTCCCTAGGCCCAAATGCTCACCCTCGGTTGAGTTCTCCAGGTACTAGGACCCAGAAGCCGACTCTGGAATCCCTGCTATGGCGGGACCCCTGAGACGGAAAACAGCTCTCTTCCCTTCATCCAGAAAAACACCAAATCCTTTGCAGACAAGCAAAATCCCCACAGATGCAGAATCTCCCATAGACCCATGGGGCCACCCCTCCAGTCCGAGGCCTACTGAGACACATTCCATGGCCTACCGAGACACACAACCCAGACAGAAAATCCTACACTCCCGCCTTCCCATTGCCCTAATTTCAGATCCCGGGGTACTGCCCACATGGTCTGCAGATCGTGCCTGCCATCACCTCGCCCCTCAACCTAACCCGAGTCTGTGTTTGCAGACTTTTGACGCAAAACCCCGGTGCGCAGTCCCTCCAGGATGAGCCTCTGGAGCCACAGCACAGGACTCTCCCTGCCCTCCCAATGGAAACTCTTCACTGTTGCACAAAATCTCCAGATTGGGGGAAACCTGCAAGGACCCTGAGCCCACCCAATATTGTTGGCCTCTCTGGACAGATATGGTCACTCTGACACATGCCAGACACCTAACTCCAGGTCAATGGCCTGAGTCAGAAGATGGAAACTGACATGCCCCTAGGAACTCAACGAAACCCTAGCTGAGGTTTGCAGGCATCTGTCCCCAGAGGTAGGTTCTGGAATACCCTCAGGGGAGGATAAACTTGCATGCACCTGAGCCTCAGCCACACTCTAAGTTCTCCTTGGACACAAGCCAGCATTGGGACCAAATCAACTTTGGGCTCTCTGTGAACTCAGCCCCCTGGATACTTCACCAAGAGCAACCAGATAGAAACTGCCTTGTTCCTTGCCTGAAAGGATAAGCTGAGCTGGGCTTTCCAGACATCTATGCAGTGAGCTCTGCTCTCAAATCTTTCCATATGGGGCACACTGGAGCCATCAAAATGGACTTCCCCTTTCCCACAGAAGGAAAGCTTGCTGTTCAGAGCAGCTGAGAAGTCCCAGCCTGGGAGAGCCTTGATGGCCTCATGAGGCCACCCCTCCATTCGTCGGCCATCATGGACACAAACTCCAGGGTGAGCGAGCATCCAACTCTCGCCCTGACTCAGGTGCTGGAGATCTCGTCAGACACGACATATTGGAACCAGCACCTGAGCGTTTAGACTTCCGTCCTCACACTCCTGGACGGCAAGCCCTCCAGACTGGGAAATCTGGAGCCAGAAAGCAATCTTCTGCCTGCTCTCCTGAAAGAAGAAGGGACCTAAGTGTTTGCCCAGAATCCCCATGTGAGGATAAACCTGCACTACCCTATAGGAACCCCAATATCCAGGCCGCACTGAACACTAATGCTCTCTCCAACACAGCCTGAGCCCTTATCTCCAGTCAGGCCAGAGGTAGCGGGCTCCATCTCTTGCAGGTGGGACCGGCCATGGACCAAGGCTGTCATCTCTACCAATGCTGGGTGTTCCGGCTCTGTGCCCAGATCACAGATCCAGTCCCGGCCTACAGGGGAACCTCAAACACAAATACCACTTCTCCTTCCTGACAGTCGGAAAAGCTTGCTGTGGGGATGGGGGTCAATCCCTCAGAATGGGAGACAGCTGCATTACCCCATCGCCCACATTTCAGATCCTGAGGCACTGCCCTCATGGTGTGCAGATCGGACTGCCATCACCTCACCCCTGACAGTATCCCGAGCTTGTGTTTGCAGATTTTGTCCCCAATGCCCTGGCCGACTGGCCCTCCAGTATGGGGCCTCTGGAGCCACAGAGCAGGTCTCTGCTTGCCCACCCGAAGGAAACTCTACCCGACACATTTGCACAAACCCTCCAGATTGGGAAACTCCTGCAATGCCCCTGAGCCCACCCCAAATTCATTGGCCACCTTGGAAAAAAGGCACATTCAGACACATGCCAGACACCTCGCTCCACGCAGACACCCAGGTCAATGGGACTGAGTCAGAAGATGGAACCTGACAAACCCCTAGGACCTGAACCTTACACTAGCTTAGTTTTGCAGGCATCTGCTACCAGAGGAAAACTCTGGAATATGTACATATGTTCCAACACTTGATCCCTAAGGCACAAAACAGAACACCTTCTGTCCCCCAAAGTCAACCTGGCTCTTGAGAGCTGCGTCCAACCCTCAGGGGAGGAGAATCCTGCATGGCACCTCAGCCGGCGCCACATCCTAAGGTCTCCCTGGACTCAAGACAGCATTGTGACACATCAGCAGGAGGCCACCTGGTCATCTTGCCCCAGAGCCACCGGTTCAAAAGGCCTTGTTACTAGGCTGGAAGTGTAAGCAGAGCTGGGCTTTCCAGGCATCCATGCGGTGACTTCTGCTATGAAGTCTTTCAATACGGGTGACACTGGTGCCATCAAAATGGAGTTCCCCTGTCCCGCAGAAAGAAAGCTTGCTGTTCAGAGCAGCGCACAAGCCCCAGCTGGGATGACATCCATGGCCTCAGGCGGACACCCCTCCACTCATCAGCCAACACGGACACAAGTCCAGTGTAAGTGACCATCTGACACGTGCCCTGACTCATGTGCTGGCGATCTCAAGTAAGATGATGCACATTGGAAATGCATGATTTCCAATCATGCACGGCACTGAATGGAACCTGCACTTGTGCTTTCGGAATTCGGTCCTCAACCTCCTGGCTCTTCAGTCCTCCAGATTGTTCATTCGCAAGCCACAACGTAGTCTTCTGCCTGCCCTCCAGAAAGAAGAAGGGACCTAGGGGTCTGCCCAGAATCCCCACGTGATGATCAACCTGCACGGACCTCGATGGCACCCAATGTACTAGGCCTCCTGTGCACTAATGCTCTGTCTGACACAGTCTGAGCACCGACCTCCCATCAGCCCCCCAGGTAGCAGGCCCCATATCCTGCAGGTATGACATGACAAGGCCAGAGATTGTCACCTCTACCCAATCTGGAATTCAGGCGTCTGTGCCCAGACCGTAGCTCAAATCCTGGCCTATGGGGGAACCTCAAGTATCAAAGAGCACTCCTCCTTCTCCACATCGGGAAAAGCTTGCTGTGTTGATGGGGGTCTACCCCTCAGAGTGGGAGCTAGCTGTATGGCCCGTGAGACCACGCCCTCCCAGGAGGCCTGCCCTGGCCATAAATAGGCATTGTGACCCACAGCCTGAGACTGCTTTCAAATCAGCCCCCTTGCTAGCTTGACCAGGAGCCCGCATAACGGGCCTGACATGCCCCCAGGACCAAATCCTCACCCTCAGTCGTATTCTCCCAGCGCCTGGACCCAGAATCCGACTCTGGAATCCCTGCTATGGCGAGACCACTGAGATGGAAAACGGCACTGTTTCCTTCCCCCTGAAAGACACCAAACACTTGGGAGCTGGGCAGAATCCTCACAGAGGCAGAATCTCCCATGGTCCCATCAGGCTACCGCTGCATTCCGTGGCCAACCAAGACACACAACCCAGACAGAAAAGCCTGCGCTCGCGACTCCGCATCGCCCTCATTTCATATCCTGGATTACTGCCCTCATGGTCTGCAGATTGTGCCTGCCATCACCTCACCCCTCACTCAAACTTGAGTTTGAGTTTGCAGACTTTTGTCCCCCAAGTCCAGGCTGACAGGCCCTCCAGAAGGGGCCTCTGGAGCCACAGCGCAGGACTCTGTCAGCTGGCCTGAAGGAATTTTTGCCCAACACAGCTGCACAAACCCTCCATCTTTGGAGACACCTGCAAGGCCCCTGAGCCCACACCAATATCGTTGGACACTCCAGGTGAAAATGCGCAGTCTGACACATGCCAGACACCTACATGTAGGCAGACACCCAGGACAATGGTCCTGAGTCAGAAATGGAACTTGACGTGACCACAGGACTTCAACGGACAGTTGCCTGAAAACCTAACCTCAGGCAACTGTCCACAGAGGCAAGTTCTGGAATACATACATATGGCACAGCACTTGGTCCCTGAGCCACAAAATAGAACACCTCCTGTCCCCAGAAAGCAACAAGGTTCTTGGGAGCTGGGTCCAAACCTCAGCGGAGGAGAATCCTGCATGGCGCCTGAAGCCCCTCCATATTCTAAGGTCTCCCTGTACACAAGCCAGCTTTGTGACCCATCAGCATGAGGCTCCCTGTCAACTCAGTGTCCTGCGCACATCACCCCAGTGCCTCCAGATAGAAACTGCCTTGTTCCTGGGTTGCAAGTGTAAGCTGAGTTCAGCTTTCCGGACATCCATGCGGTGAGCAATGCCAACAAGTCTTTCCATTTGGGGGACAGTGGAGCCATCAAAATGGACTCCCGCTGTCCTGCAGAAGGAAAGCTTGCTGTTCGGAGTGTTCACAAGCCCCAGACTGGGAAAACTTCCATGGTCTCTTGAGGCCACCCCTCCTTCATTGGTCATCATGGACACAAACACCAGCGTGAGCGACCATCTGAAACTTGCCCTGACTTGGGTGATGGAGATCTTGATTCAGACGCTGCATATTGGAACTGCCATGCTCTCGTCACTGAACTGAACTGGCCCTTGTGCGTTAAGATTTCCATCATCAACATCCTGACCACAAGCCCCCCACTGGGAATTCTGGAGCCACAATGCAGAATTCAACCTGCCTCCCAGAAAGAAGAAGGGTCCTAGGGACTCCCCAGAATTCCCACGTGAGGATCAACCTGTATGTCCCTCGAAAGCAGCCCAATATCCTCGGCCGCACTGTGCTCTAATGCTCTGTCTGCCACTGCATGAGCCCCGACCTCTAGTCAGCCCCACAGGTAGCAGACTCCATCTCCTGCAGGTGGGAGCGGCGATGGCCAGAGATTGTCATCTCTACCCTACCTGGGTATTCTGGCGTCTGTGCCCAGACCATAGCACAAATCCTGGCCTATGGGCGAACCTCAAGCATCAAAGAGCACTCCTCCTTCCCCACGATGGGAAAAGCTTGCTGTGGGGATGGGGCTCTAACCCTCAGATGGGAGCACAGCTGCAAGGCCCATGAGTCCATGCCCAACCAGGAGGGCTGCCCTCGCCACAAACAGGCATTGTGACCCTCAGCCTGAGCCCGCATTCAAGCCATCCCCCTCACCAGCTTTACCAGGAGCCCGCCTATCGGGTGTTACATGCCCCTTGGCCCAAATCCTCAACCTCGGTCAGGTTCTCCAGGCGCCCAAACCTAGGAGCCGACTCTGGAATCCCTGCTGTGACGGGACCCCAGAGATGGAAAACAGCACTCTTCCCCTCCCCGCAAAAGACACCAAAACCTTGGGAACCTGGCCGAATCCTCACAGAGGCAGAATCTCCCAAGGCCCCATGAGGCTGATGCTACATTTCATGGCCAACCAAGACACACTACCCAGACAGAGAAGCCTGTTCGCCCTCCTCCCAGTCGCCCTCATTTCAGACCCGGTGGCACTGCACTCACGGTCTACAGATCAGGCCTGCCATCAGTTCGACCTTCACAGTATCACAAAGTTGTGTTTGCAGACTTTTGTCCCCAAAGCACTGGCTGACAGACTCACCAGGATGGGGCCTCTAGAGCCCAGCACAGCACTCAGTCTGCACACACGAAGGAACTCTGCCCATCACAGTCACACAAACTCCCCAGATTGGGAGACTCCTGCAATGCCCCTTAGCCCACCCCATATTCATTGGCCGCATGGAAAAAAAGGCGGATACGGACACAGGCCAAAAACCTACCTCCAGGCAGACAGCCAGGTCAAAGGCCCTGGGCCAGAAAATGGACGTGACAAACCTCTGGGACCTCAACAGAACCCTAGATTAGGTTTTCAGGCATCTGCCTCCAGAGGCAAACTCTGTAATACCTACATATGGTCCAACACTTGATCCCTGAGCCACAAAACAGAACACCTCCTGAGCCCAGAAGGCAACCTGGCCTTTGGGAGCTGCGCCCAACCCTCAGGGGAGGAGAATCCTGCATGGCGCTTGAGCTCCTGCCACATTCTAATGTCTCCCTGAACACAAGCCAGTTTTGTGAACCATCAGAATTAGACTCCCTGTCATCTCAGCCCCCTGGTTACTTTGACCCAGAGCCATCAGATCCAAACATCCTTGTTCCTGGGCTGGAAGAGTAAGCAGACCTGGGCTTTCAAGGAATCCATGTGGTGATTTCTGCTACGACATCCTTCCATAAGGGGAACCCTGGTGCCATCTAAACTGACTCCCCCTGTCCCACAGAAGGAAAGCTTGCTGTTCAGAGCAGTTCATAAGCCCGAGCCTGGGAAGACTTCCATGGCCTCATGAGGCCATCCCTCCATTCGTCGACCATCATGGACACAAACACCAGCATGAGCGACCATCTGACTCATGCCCTGACTCAGGTGCTGAGATCTCGATTCAGATGCTGCACATTGGAAATGCCATATGCTCGGCACTATAATGAACCAGCGCTTTTGCGTTAAGAATTCTATCATCACCCTCCTGTGCCGCAAGGCCTCCAGATTGTTCATGCAGGAGCCCCAAAGCAGTCTTCTGCCTGCACTCCAGAAAGAAGAACAGCCCTAGGGGTTTGCCCAGAATCCCCACATCAGGATCAACCTGCACAGACCTCGACGGCACCCCAATATCCTAGGTGCCCTGTCCACATATCCTCTGTCTGACACAGCCTGGGCCAAGACCTCCCATCATCCCGACACATACCGGGACACATACCCTGCAGGTGGGACCTGCCATGGCCAGAATCTGTCAACTCTACCCGACCTGGGTATTCAGGCAACTGTGCCCAGACAGCAGATCAATTTGCAGTCTATGGGGGAACCTCAGACATAAAAGAGCACTCCACCTTCCCCAAGAGGGGAAAAGCTAGCTGTGGGTATAGGGTTCTAACCATCAGAGTGGGAGCCAGCATCATGGCCCATGAGACCACGCCCAACAAGGAGGGTCTCCCTGGCCACAAACAGTCATTGTGACTCTCAGCCTGAGCCTACTTTCAAACCACCCCCTGGCTAGTTGGACCAGGTGCTCACATATCGGGCCTGACATGCCCCTAGACTCCAGTCCTCACCCTCGGTCGGGTTCCTCAGGTGGCTGGACCCAGAAGCTGACTGTGGAATCCCTGCTATGGCGGGACCTGTGAGACGGAAAAGAGCACTCTACCCTTCCCCCCGAAAGATACCAAAACCTTCAGAGCTGGGCAGGATCCTCACAGAAGCGGAATCTCCCATGTCCCCATGAGGCTAACGCTACATTCTGTGGCCAACCGAGACACACAACCCAGAGAGAGAAGCCTGCACTCCCGCCTCCCCATCGCCCTCATTTAAGATCGCATTGTGCGGCCCTCATGGTCTGCAGATCAAACCAGCCCACACCTCACACCTAACCCTATCCTGAGTTTGTGTTTACAGACTTTTGTCCCCAAAGCTCTGGCTGACAGACTCTCCAGGATGGGGTCTCTGCAGCCACAGAGCAGGACTCTGCCTGCCAACCCAAAGGAAGCTCTGCCCGTCACATTTGCACAAACCCCCCAGACTGGGAGGCATCTGCAATGTCCCTGGACCAACCCCAAATTCGTTGGCCACCTTGGGAAAAACGTGCATTCGGAAATAGGCCAGAAAACTACCTCCAGGCTGACACCCAGGTCAATGGCCCTGAGTCAGAAGATGGAACCTGTCATACCCCTAGGACTTCAAAGGAACCCTAGCTTAGGTGCAGGCATCTATCTCCAGAGGAAAACTGTGGAATACCTACATTAGGTCCATCACTTGATCCCTGAGCCAAAAACAGAACACATCCTATCCCCAGAAGGCAACGTGGCTCTTGGGATCTGCCTCCAACCCTCAGGGGGAGGAGAATCCTGCATGGCGCCTGAGCCCCCGACACAATCTAAAGTCTCCCTGGACACATCCAGCGTTGTGATCCATCAGAATGAGGTTCGCTGTCACCTCAGGGTAGTGGGCTATTTATCCCAGAGCTACCAGATCAAAACAGCCTTGTTCCTGGGCTGGAAGTGTAAGCAGAACTGGGCTTGCAAGGCATCCATGCGGTAGCTTCTGCTATGACGTCCTTCCATACAGGAGACCCTGGTGCCATCCTAACGAACTCCCCCTGTCCCCCAGAACTAAAGCTTGCTGTTCGGAGCAGCACACAAGTCCCAGCCGGGGAGGACCTCCATGGCATCATGATGCCACCCCTCCACTTGTCGGCCATCATGGACACAAACTCCAGCGTGAGGGTCCATCTGACACATGCCCTGACTCAGGTGCTGGAGATCTCGAGTCAGATGCTGCACATTGGAAATGCCATTTGCTCGCCATTGAAAGGAACCAGCACTTGTGCGTTCAGAATTCGGTCTTCACCCTCCTGGCCCGCCAGCCCTCTAGACTGTTCATTCAGGAGCCCCAACATCATCTTCTGTCTGCCCTCCAGAAAGAAGGTCTCTAGGGGTCTGCCCAGAATCGCCACGTGAGGATCAACCTGCACGGACCTCGATGGCACCCCAATGTCCATGTGCACTAATGCACTGTCTGACAGCCCCCCAGGGAGCAGGCCCCATATCCTGCAGGAGGGAGGTGCCAAGGCCACAAACTTTTATCTCTACCCAACCTGGGTATACAGGCGTCTGTGCCTAGACAGTAGCTCAAATCCCGGCCAATGGGGGAACCTCAAGCATCAAAGAACACTCCTCCTTCCCCACGACAGGAAAGGTTTGCCGTGGGCATGGGGTTCTAACCACTGAGTGGGAGCCATCTGCATGGCCCATGAGACCACACCCACCTAGGAGGCCTGTCCTTGACACAAACAGGCATAGTGAACATCAAGCTGAACCCGCTTTCAAAACAGCCCCCTTGCTAACTGGACCAGGAGCCCGCATATCGGGCCTGATATGCCCCTAGTCCCAAATCCTCACCCTAGGTCACGTTCTCCAGGCGTCTGAACCCAGAAGCCAACTCCGAATAACTGCTATGACTGGATCACTGAGACTGAAAACAGCACTCTTCCCTTCCCCCCGAAAGACACCAAACCCGTGGGTGATGGGCAGAATCCTCACAGAGGCAAAAATCTCCTTTGGCCCCATCAGGCTACCGCTACATTCCATGGCCAACTGAGACACACAACCCAGACAGAAAAGCCTGCGCCTCAGCCACCCCAACCCCGTCCAACTCATTTTAGATCCCTGGGCACTGCCCCCAGGTTCTGCAGATCGGGCCTGTCATCACCTCGCCCAGAACTCTATCCAGAGATTCTGTTTGCAGACTTTTGTCCCCAAAGCCCTGGCTGACAGGCCCACCAGGATGGGGCCTCTGGAAGCCGAGTGTGGGACTCCGCCTGCCCACCTGACGGAAGCTCTGCCCATCACATTTGCACAAACCCTCCAGATTGGGAGACACCTGTGATGCCCCTGAGCGCACCTGAAATTCGTTGGCCGCCTTGGAAAAAGCCACATCCGGACACATGCCAGACACCTACCTCCAGGAAGACACCCAGGTCAATGTCCCTGAGTCAGAAGATGGAACCTGACTGACCCCTAGGACCACAAAGGAACTTGAACATCAATGCGTACTCCTCCTTCCCCATGACGGGAAAAGCCTGCTGTGGGGATGGGAGTCTAAGCTAAGTATGGGAGCAAGCTACATGGCCCATGAGACCACGCCCACTCAGGAGGGCTGCCCTGGCCACAAACAGGCATTGTGACTCTTATCCTGAGACCGCTTTCAAAAGAGTCCCCTCGCTTGGTGGACCAGGAGCCCACATATCGGGTGTGACATGCCCCTAGGCCCAAATCCTCACCCTTGGTCGGGTTCTCCTAGGCGCCCGGATCTAGAAGCTGATTCTGGAATCCCTGCTATGGCAGGACCACTGAGATGGAAAACCGCACTCTTCCCTTCCCTCTGAAGTACACCAAACCCTTGGGAGCCGGGCAGAATCCTCACAGAGGCAGAAACTCTCATGGCCATATGGGGCCACCAATCCATTCCGTGGCCAGTCAAGACACACAAGCCAGACAGAAAAGCCTACCACCCCAACTCCCCGTTGTCCTAATTTCAGATCCCGTGGCACTGCCCTCACGATCTGCAGATCAGGCCTGCCCTCACCTTGCCCCTCACTCTATCCGAGTTTGTGTTTGCAGAATTTTGTCCCCCAAGCCCTGGCTGACAGGCCCTCCAGGATGGGGCATCTGAAACCTCTGCACAGGACTCTGCCTGCCCTCCCATAGGAAACTCTGCCCGTCACATTGCACAAACCCTCCAGTTTGGGAGACACCTACAAGACCGCTGAGCCCACCCAATTTCGATGGCCGCTCTAGAGAAATAGAGTCTGACACATGTGGGAACCTACCTCCAGGCAGACACCAAGGCCAATCGCCCTGAATCAGAAGATGGAAACTGACATACCCCTAGGACCTCAACAGAACACTAGCTAAAGTTTGAAGGCATCTGTCCGCAGAGGCACGTTCTGGAATACCTCATATGGTCCAATGTTTGGGCCTGAGCCACAAAACAGAACACCTCCTATCCCCAGAAGGCAAGCTGGCTCTTGGGAGCTGCGTCCAGCCCTCATGGTAGGGGAATCCTGCATGGTGCCTGAGCCCCCACCACATTCTAAGGCCTCCCTGGACACAAGAAGCATGGTTACAGATCAGCACGAGGCTCCCTGTGAACTCAGCACCCTGGGCACTTGCTCCAGAGCCACCAGATAAAAATTACCTTGTTCCTGGACTGAAAGTATAAGCTGAGCTGGGCTTTCTTGACATCTATGCAGTGAGCTCTTCTACCATGTCTTTCCATATGTGGGACCATGGAGCCATAAACTCCCATATGAACTCCCTGTGTCCCGCAAAAGGAATGTTTGCTGTTTGGAGCAGCTTACAAGACCCAGCATGTGAAAACCTCCATGGCCTCATGAGGCCACCCCTCCATTCATTGGGCATCATGGACAAAACTCCAGCGTAAGCGAACATCCGCCACTCTCCCAGACTCAAGTGTTGGGGATCTCCAGTCAGACGCTGCACATTGTAACTGCCATGTGCTCGGCGATGAACTGAACAGGCGATTGTGCGTTCAGACTTATGTCCTCATCCATCTCGCCTGCTAGCCCTACAGATTGGGAATTCTGGAGCCACAAAACGCAGCCTTCTGACTGCCCTCCAAAAGATGAAGTGTCCTATGGGTATGCCCAGAATTCACAGGTGAGGATCAACCTGTATGGCCTTAGATGGAACCCCAATATCCAGGCCACACTGTGCTCTAATGTTCCGTTTGACACAGCCTGAGCCCCGACCTCCAGTAAGCCCCCCAGGTAGCAGGCGCCATCTCCTGCAAGTGTGACGGGCTATGGCCCCAGGCTGTCATCTCTACCCAACTTGTGTATTCAGGCACACAAATGTCTGGACACAGACAATAACTCAAATCCCGACCTATGGGAGAACGTCAAGCCCAAAAGAGCACTCCTCCTTCCCCACGGCCAGAAAAGCTTGCTGTGGGGAATGGGGTCAAACCCTCAGAGTGGGAACCTGCTTCAAGATCCATGAGACCACGACCATGACACCAGACCCACACAGTAGGTCCACCCTGGACACAAACAGGCATTGTGACCATCATCCTGAGCCTACTTTCAAACAAGCCTCCTCACTACCTGGACCAGGTGTGCATATATCGGGTCTGCCATCCCCTAGGCCCAAATCCTCACACCCGGTCTGGGTCTCCAGGCACCCAGACCCAGAAACTGGCTCTGGAATCCCTGCTACAGCGGGACCCCTGAGAAGGAAAACAGCACTCTTCCCTTCATCCAGAAAGACTCCAAAACCTTGGGAGTCATGCAAAATTGCACAGAGGGAGAAACTCCCATGGACCCATGAGGACAACCCTCCATTCCGTGGCCAACCCAGACACACAACCCACACAGAAAAGCCTGCACTCCTGCCTCCCCGTCTCCCTAATTTCTGATGCCATGGCACTGCCCTTACAGTCTGCAGATCGGGCCTGCCATCACCACGCCCTCACCCTAACCCCAGGTCGTGTTTGTGGAATTTTGTCCCTAAATCCCTGGCCGACAGGCCTTCCAGGATGGGGCCTCTGGAGTCAGGGCAGAGGATTCTGCCTGCTCTCCCAAAGGAAATGCTGCCCATCACATTTTCACAAACCCTCCAGATTGGGAGACACCTGCAAGGCCCCTGATCCCACCCAATTTCATTGGCCTCTCTGGACAGAAATGCACAGTCTGACACATGCCAGACACCTACCACCAGGCAGACATACAGGTCAATGGCCCTGAATCAGAAGATGGTAACTGACATGCCCCTAGGACCTTAATGGAACCCTAGCTGTGGTTTGCATGCATCTGTCTCCAGAGGAATGTTTCAGAGTGTAAGGGTCCATGATCAATGTTACAAGACTATGCAAAGCGAAAATCAAGCAAAGCTTTATTTCAGGCCAAGCATCGAAAATCAAACCGACAGTTCGGGGCCATTTCTTACATCTAACGATGATGATGAGGACGCTGTTCCCGATGACAACGAATGGTGAATGACGAGGAAGACGACCCTGATGACAAAGACTCTGTTCCCCATGACGTCACTCTGACAAGGCCACTCCCCAGATGAGGCCGCTCTGGACAAGGATGCTCTGAATGGGGCTGCTCCAGATGAGGCTGCTCCCCAGAGTAGGCCGCTATGGACGAGGCTACATGGTGGACGAAATCCGCACCCAATGATGAAGAGGCCGCTCCAGACCAGGACACTCTCCGACAAGGCCACATGCCCATGATGTGGCTCCCTGGAATGACGCTGCTCTTGTGAGGCTGTGCCTCGGGGCAGCGAGGCCAGTCTCGGCTGGGTCACGGTGAGGCAGGTCGTGGGCTGTGCTGCTGCTGGGGGAGGCGAGGCCGCTCATGGTGGGGCTGCTGCTACAGGCGGGGCAGCTCCCAGCAATACCGCTCCCGATGCTCCCGATGATCCTGAAGCTCCCACGCTCCCGACGACCCCGACGCTATCACTCCTATGACTACCCTAAGAGATCCCAATGACTACTCTAATGACTAATATAACTCCTCCTAATACTCTTACAGCTATTCTAACTCCTTCTACTTCTTTAATGGCTATTCAATTCCTCCTAATTCTCTAAAGGCTATTCTAAATCCTCCTACTTCTCTAATGGCTATTCTAACTCCTCCTACTTCTCACCTGCCCCTAGCCTCACAGACTAACCTTTATAGATGTGGTGGAGCCCGGACCACACACAGGTGGCCAATGAGATTTCAACTCACCACAGTTAATATATGCGTACCCCACTGATTGGATACAACTATCTGGTCTGGCCAGCCCCTATATCCGGGGATTATAAGTAAGTTCCTCTGTCTCACCAGGCCCCTACATTCCCCCCTTTTCTTTGGAAATTAGTCAAATCCTTGACTTTTCAGACTGTTCTATGTTCTTCTGTTGTAAGGGGGTTATATTGAACATGTAAGACTAACATTTTTATCGCTCCAATTTTCTTTGGTAACAATGACATTAGGGAGTTGTTAATACAGGGGCCAAAAAGTAACAGTAATGCACAGTCGGCTGATGAGATAGCCATTCAAAGCTTTGTATAACCTTTTCCATTTTTTCCCTAATTCTGTTCATCTAATTTCCCACCTATACTTTACATGAGCAGGTAACAATAGGAGCAACCAAAAAAACTCACGGTTTCTTTAGTTTCAACTTTAGTCCATGCTCAGTGGGGTCTGTCAACTGCAGCTTCCATCTCTGCGGGGCGTCCTCGTCCTTGGCTTGTTTGACGTGACCTGCATGAATCCAGGCCCTAATGCCCTCTCCTTTTAGAGTAAATGGTCCCTTCCAGCGGGGCTCCAATTTTCCCCTTGATAGCGATGTATCCAAACCAAGTCCCCAGGTTGGTAAGGATGTGGTTATACCTCTGTCTCCGTCCCAGTGTGGGCAGTCCAGATCCATGAGTGGGCTTTTTTTAAGACATACTATAATGCCTGCAGTGACTGGAGTAGAGACTAATCAGTCATTTCTGCTAGGGCAACATCCTGAAGTCGAGGACGGTGGGGTATCCCAAACATTATTTCAAATGGGGTCACCTTGGTGAAATAGGGTGTACATCGTGCCCTGAGGAGGGTGAAAGGAAGGAGATCCAACCATCCACCGCCAGTCTCCAGAATTAGTTTTGTCAAGGTCTCTTCAAGAGTCCGGATCATTCTCTCTACTTGCCCAGAAATCTGGGGCCAATAGGCACAATGTCGTTTCCAAATAGTGCCCACGGCCTTGGCCAATGCCTGTGAGACTGAACTCACAAATGCAGGGTCAATGTCTGACCTGATTGTGAGAGGCAGCACAAACCTAGGAATTATTTCTTCTTGTAGCTTTTTGGCTACCACTCCTGCCTTCTCATTTTGGCGGGAAAATCCTCTACCCAGCCTGAAAAGGTATCTACAAAAACTAACATATACTTGATCCCATATTTTCCAGGTTTCATTTCTGTAAAATCTATTTCCCAATAAATTCCTGGTTCCTTACCTCTTTCTCTTTCCCTCTTCCCATTTTAGTTCTTCCCACATGTATTGCCTGGAATTGAGCACATCTATCAACTACATCCTGAACCATACGCCCTATTTTAGAAACCTGGAACTGCTTGCCTATAAGCTCCTTGAGTTTGCATATCCCCAAATGAGTACCCTAATGTATCTGGTCTAGTAACTTTTTGCCTTGTCTTTGAGGAAGAATTATTTTTCCTGTTTCAGTCTTAGCCGAGTCCCCTTCATAGTCCTATTTAACCCATTTCTGTAAATACTTTAAATCTTCTTTTGAATAATTCAGTTTTTCTGGTAGGGCCAGAGCCAGGAGTGTAACCAGTTCTTGCACTGTTTCTCAAGAAGCTTTGTGGCTCAATCTGCTATTTCGTTTCCATTTGAAATCAGATCAGTCCACTTTGGTGTCCTGGGCAATGCATAACAGCCACATTTTTGGGTCCCAAATAGCTTGGAGGAGAGCCAATATTTCTCCTCTGATATTAATTCCTTTTCCTTCTGCTGTTAATTGTCTCCTTTCTTTATAAATAGCCCATGAATATGGAAAGTAACAAAGGCATACCTGCTGCCCCTATAGATGTTGGTAGTTTTACCTTTGGCCATCTGCAGTGCCTTAGTGAGTGCAATCAGTTCCACTTTTTGTGCCAAAGTTCCATGTGGCAGGGCTGATGTCCAGAGTTTCTGCTCAGGATAAACTACCGCAGCCCCCTCATTACTCTTTCCATTGACCAGGTAGCAACCTCCAACTGTGAACAGGGTCATCTCGGCATCCTGCAGGGTAATGTCTCTGAGATCTGGTCTTATTTCTGTAATTTTGCATGGGACCACCCCGCAGTCGTGTGGGTGGTCAGCCAGCTCCTCTGGCAGCAGCATGGCTGAATTTAGTACTGCCAGGGGCCAGTAGGTCACTCTTGATTCACTGAGGAGGAGGGACTTATACCCCGTCACTCAGGCGTTTGTCATCCATCATTGTGGTGAAGTCTGGAGAAGGCCCTCAATAGCATGGGTGGTGGTCAAGATGAGATTTTGACCCAAATTCAATTTACTTGCATCCTTGACCAGGAGGGCCATGGCAGCAATTATGCAGAGGCAAGAGGGGAATCCAGCGACTATTGGTTCTAGTTTCTTGCTAAGAAAAGATACTGGACTTTGCCAAGGCCTCAGATTCTGAGTCAAAACTCCTTTGGCCAACCCTGCATATTTTATCCACATACAAGTGGAAGAGCTTGGTAATATCTGGGATGGCCAATGGACTCAGTACAGCTGTTTGTAATTCCCGAAATGCTCCTTCTGCCTCAGCTTTCCACTCTATCATAGTGAGCCCCCCACTTTTGCCAATTCATACGGAGGATGGGCAATCTCTGCAAACCGCAGTATCCACAGCCTACAGTAGTCCACCGTCCAAGAAATTCCCTGACTTTTTGGGACACGGTGGGGCGGGGTTATCGGGTGATCAACTGTTTCCTGGACTCAGTGAATCCTCTCCCTCACGGAGATCAAAGCTTAGATTCGTGGCATGGCTCTGAAAGAGCTGTGCTTTCTTTGCTGACACCCAATACCCCTTTTCCTTCAGTGTCTGTAAGAGAGCTCTTGTCCCCTGCAAACATGACTCATAGTCCTCAGTGGCTACTAGCAAGTCATCAACATACTGTGGCAGAGTGACTACTGGGTTGGAGGTTCTGTACTCATGCAAATCCTCGTGTAGGGCCTCGTCAAAAAAAAATGGTGGGTGAATTATTGAATCCTTGGGGAAGTCTTGTACAGTGAGCTGGCCTTGGAATCCTTCCTGTGGGTCGGACCACTCAAAAGGAAAAAAGGCGTTGAGATGCCCTTGCTAAAGATATGCAGAAAAATGCATCCTTGAGATCTAAGATGGTATACACAGTTCTTTGGGGGCCCAGGAAGGAGAGTAGGATATAGGGGTTAGGCACCAATGGGTGGATATCTTCAACCTGTTTATTAACTTCCAACAGGTCCTGAACGGATCAGCACTCTCCAGTCTTGGCCTTTTTGACGAGCAGCAAAGGTGTAATCCATGAAGATTTTCAAGGAACCAGGATCTCATCTTCTCAGAGGAGGTTAATGTGTTTTCTGTTCGCTTCCTTTACTTCCCAGGTAAGGGTTACTGCTGAAAACGAATAGCCGTAGCTATTGCATTTAATTTTACCACCACTGGAGGTTGTTCCTTGGCCAAGCCAGGGGGCTTGCCTTCTGCTCAGGCCTCGGGAAACTCGACCTGTAGGATTTGGAGAAGGCTCCCCACATTTGTCTCCTCTGGTTTTGAGACTCGCTCGTAAAGGAGATATTCATCTACTGCTGCCATAAGCACCTGTAAAGTGGGTTGTCTCAAGGTTACAGTCATTTCTACTTCTGAGAACTGAATTCCAGCTTGAAACTTGTGGAGGAGATCTCTTACCATCAAGTTATCTGGGGCATTAGGGAGGAGCAAATATCAATGTTTACTACTCCTGAGGCCAAATTGAACGTCCTTTCTGTTGTCCATTTTTGTCTCACTGTGCCATTTGCTCCTTGTACCCAAACTTCCTCTCCAGATAGTTGTCCCGTAGGTTTAAGTAATGATGAAAACTGGGCTTCCATGTCCACCAAAATAATCAGTTGACTTCCCCTCCACTTCAATTTTTACTCTGGTGGCCAGCATTGCCGTCTTCCTTTTGGAGCACTCCCTGGCCCAGTGTCCTTTTTCCTTACAGTAAGCACGCTGATCTGAATCTAAGTCTTCCCACCTGCCTAGTCTGTGCTTAGGCTTTTCCTTCCATTTACTATCCTCTACCTATCTCAGTTAATGCCAAACCTTAACCTCCTTTTTGTCTGTTTTTCATCCTCCTGTGCATCCCTGTTTTTAAACACGTTCTGCTATTCCCAATAGCTCAATCAGATTCTTCCCTTCAAATCCTTCAATTTCCTGAAGTTTCCTCCTTATATCCGGGGCTGACTGACTGGCAAAAGCAAGATTCACTGCCCCCTGATTTTCAGGTGCAGTGACTGGAGTACAATTTAAGCAAGGTGACCCCATTGGAAATAATATTTGGGAAACACCCTCTCTGTCCTCGACTTTCAGAGATTGACCTAGCATAAATGACTGTTATGCTAGGTCAACCTCTGGAAGTCGAGGACAGGGTGGGGGGGGTCTTCCAATATTATTTCCAATGGGGTCACCTTGGTTAAATAGGGTGTACATCGTGCCCTGAGGAGGGCGAAAGGAAGGAGATCCACCCATCCACCGCCAGTCTCCAGAATTAGTTTTGTCAAGGTCTCTTTAAGAGTCCAGTTCATTCTCTCTATTTGCCCGGAACTCTGGGGCCAGTGGGCACAATGTAGTTTCCAAATAGTGCCCACAGCCTTGGCCAATGCCTGTGAGACTGAACTCACAAATGCAGGGCCATTTTCTGACCCGATTGCGAGAGGCAGCCCAAACTTAGGAATTATTTCTTCTAGTAGCTTTTTGGCTACCACTCCTGCCATCTCATGTTTGGAAGGAAAAGCCGCTACCCAGCCTGAATTGGTATCTACAAAACTAACATGTACTTGATCCCATAATTTCCAGGTTTCATTTCTGTAAAATCTATTTCCCAATAAATTCCTGGTTCCTTATCTCTTTTAGGTAAGAAACCTTACCCCTTTAAGTTCTTCCCAAATTAACTGTCTGGCACTGAGCACATCTATCAACTAAATCCTGAACCATACACCCTAATTTAGAAACCTAGAACTATTTGCCTATAAGCTCCTTGAGTTTACGTGTCCCCAAATGAGTACCCTGATGTATCTGGTCTACTAAATTTTTGCCTAGTCTTCGAGGAAGAATTATTTTTCCTGCTTCAGTCTTATGAAGGGGACCTTTAAACCATTTCTGTAAATACTTTAAATCTTCTTCTGAATAATTCGTTTTTTCTGGTAGGGCTGGAGGTGGGAGTGTATCTAGTTCTTGTACTCTTTCTCAAGCTGCTTGCTTTGTGGCTTGATCTACTAATTGGTTTCCTTTTGAATTCAGATCAGTCCCCTTTTGGTTTCCTGGGCAATGCATAACAGCCACCTCTTTTGGGTCCCAAATAGCCTGGAGGAGAGCCAGTATTTCTCCTCTGATTTTAATTCCTTTTCCTTCAGCTATTAAAAGGCTCCCTTCATCATAAATAGCCCCATGTATAGGGAGAGTAACAAAGGCCTACCTGCTATCCATATAGATGTTGCTGGTTTTACCTTTGGCAATCTGACGCAGGTGCTGGAGATCTTGAGTCAGACACTGCTCATTGGAACTACCATGCGCTCGGCACTGAACTGAACCCACCCATGTGCTCTTAGAATTCCGTCCTCACCATCCTCGCCGGCAAGACCTCCAGTTTGGGAATTCTGGAACCACAACGCAGCCTTCTGTCTGCCCTGCAGAGAGAAGAAGGGCCCTAGGGGTATGCCCCGAATACCCACATGGAGAACAACCTGCACGGCCTTTGACAGTACCCCAATATCCTAGGCCACACTGTGCACTAATGCTCTGTCTGACACAGCCTGAGCCCCACCTCCCATCAGCCCCCCAGGTAGTAGGCCCCATATCCTTCAGGTGGGACATGCCAAGGTCAGAGACTGTCATCGCTACTGAATCTGGGTATTCAGGCATCTGTGCACAGACAATAGCTCAAATCCTGGCCTCTGGGGGGAATTTCAAGCATCAAAGAGCACTCCTCCTTCCCCATGACGTTAAAAGCTTGCTGTGGCGATGGCGGACTAACCCTCAGAATGGGAGCCATCTGCATGGCCCATGAGACCACGCCCACCCAGGAGGGCTGCAATGACCAAAAAAGGCATTGTGACCCTCAGTCTGAGCCTGCTTTCAAGACAGCCCCCTCGCTAGCTGGACCAGGAGCCGGCATATCAGCCCTGACTTGCCCTAGGCACAAATCCTCACCATCGGTCGGGTTCTCCAGGCGCCCGGACCCAGAAGCTGACTCTGGAATCCCTGCTATGGCGGGACCCTAAGACAGAAAACAGCACTCTTCCTTTCCCCTGAAGATGACAAACCCTTGGGAGCCAGGCAAATGCTCACAGAGGCAGAATCTCCCATGGCCCAATGAAGCTACCGCTCCATCCCGTGGCTAACCGAGACACACAACCCAGATAGCAAAGCCTGCACTCCCAGCTCCACATTGTCCTCATTTCCAATCTTGCTGCACTCCCATCATGGTCACTAAATCGGCCATGCCTTTTCGCCCAGAAAACTATCCCGAGTTTGTGTTTGCAGACTTTTATCCCCAAAGCCCTGGCCAACAGGCCATCCAGGATCCGGCCTCTGGAGGAATAGTACAGGACTCTGAATGCCCACCCCAGGAAACTCTGCCCATCACATTTGCATACACCCTGCAGATTGGGAGATACGCACAATGCCCCTGAGCCCACCCCAAATTCATTGGACGCCTTGGATAAAAGGCTCATTCGTACACATGCCAGTCCTACCTCCAAGGAGACACCCAGGGCAATGGCCCTAAGTAAGAAGATGGAACCTGACATATCCCTAGGACCTGAACCGAACCCTAGCTTAGCTTTGCAGACATCTGCCTCCAGACGCAAACTGTGGAATACCTACTTATTGTCCAACACTTGATCTGTGAGCCACAAAACAGAAAACGACCTGTCCACAGAAGGCAACCTGGATCTTGGGAGCTGCGTCCAACCCTCAGGGGAGGAGAATGCTGCATGGTGCCTGAGCACCTGCCACCTTCTAGGTCTCCCTGGATGAATGCCAGCATTGTGACCCATCAGAATGAGGCTCCCTGTCACCTCAGCCACCTGGGCATGTTTGCGTCACAGCCACCAGATCAAAACGGCCTTGTTCCTGGGCTGGAAGGCTAAGCAGAACTGGGCTTTCCAGGCATTCATGCGGTGAGTTCTACTACGACGTCTTTCCATATGGGGGACTTTGGTGCAATCCAATCAGACTTCCCCTGTCCCGCAGAAGGAAAGCTTGCCTTTCGGAGCAACTCAGAAGCAACAGCCTGGGAAGACCTCCATGGCCTCATGAGGCCTGACCTCCATTCATTGGCCATCATGGACACAAACTGGGGCATGAGTGACCATCGGACAAGAGCCCTGACTCAGGTGCTGGACATCTCGAGTCAGACACTGCACATTGGTAATGCCATGTGCTCGGCACCGAACTGAACCTGCGCTTCTTTGTTCAGAATTCCCTCTTCAACCTCCTCACCCACAAGCCCTCCAGACTGTTCATTCCAGAACCACAAGGCAGGCTTCTTCAGGTCATCCAGAAAGAAGGGCCCTAGGGGTCTGCCAAGAATCCCCACATGAGGATCAACCTGCTCGAACCTCGATGGCACCCCAATGTCATAGGCCACCCTGTGCACTAATGCTCTGTCTGACACAGCCTGAGCCCTGACCTCCCATCAGCCCCCCAGATAGCGGGCCCCATATCCTGCAGTTGGGTAGTGCCAAGGCCAGAGACTCTCATTTCTACCCGACCTGGTGATTCAGGCATCTGGCCCAGACCATAGCTCACATCCCAGTCTATGGGGGAATCTCAGGCATCAAAGAGCAGTCTTCCTTCCCCACCACAAGAAACACTTGCTGTGGGGATGGGTGTCTAACCCTCAGATTGGGAGCCAGCTGCAAGGCCCATAAGACCACGCCAACCCAAGAGGGCTGCCCTGGGCACAAACAGGCATTGTGAGCCACAGTCTGAGTCCGCTTTCAAACCAGCCCCCTTGCTAGCTGGACCAGTAGCCCACATATCAGGCGTGACATGCCCCTAGGCCCACCCTCGGTCCAGTCCACCAGGTGACTGGACCCAAAAGTCAACACTGGAATCCATGCTTTGGCGGGACACCTGAGATGGAAAACAGCACAGCTCCCTTTCCCCCGAAAGACACCAAACCCTTGGGAGCCAGGCAGAATCCTCAGAGAGGAAGAATCTACCATGGCCCCATAAGACTACTGCTACATTCCGTGGCCAACCAAGACACACAATCCGGACAGAAAAGCCTGCACTCCAGCCTCCCCGTCACCTCATTTCTGATCCTGCAGCACAGCCCTCATGGTCCAACGAGCGGGCCTGCCATCACCTTGGCTCTAACCCTATCCTGAGTTTGTATTTTCAGTCTTTTGTCCTCAAAGGCCTGGCCGATAGGCCCTCCAGGATGGGGCCTCTGAGCCATGGTGAAGCACTCTGCCTGCCCACCTGAAGGAAAATCTGCCCATCACATTTGCAAAAACCCTCCAGATTGGGAGCCACCTGCAATGCCCGTGAGCCCACCGCAAATTCATAGGCCGCCTTGGAGAAAAGGAGAATTCAGACACATGCCAGACACTTACCTCCAGGCAGACAGCCAGGTCAATGGCCCTGAGTCAGGAGATGGAACCTGACATACCCCCTTGGACCTCAACGGAACACTAGCATAACCTTGCAGGCATGTGCCTCCAGAGGTAAACTCTGGAATACCTACATATGGTCCAATACTTGATCCCTGAGCCAAAAACAGAACACCTCCTATCTCCAGAAGACAACCTGGCTCTTGGGATCTGCGTACAACCCTCAGGAGAGGAGAATCCTGCATGGCGCCTTAGCCCCCACCACATTCTAAGATCTCCCTGGAAACGAGCCAGCATTGTGACCCATCAGAATGAGGTTCCCTGTCACCTCAGCCCCCTGGGCGCTTTGCCCCAGAGTCACCAGATCCAAACGGCCTTGTTCCTGTGCTGGAAGGCTAAGTGGAGCTGGGATTTCCAGGTATCCATGCGGTGACTCTGCTATGACGTCTTTCCATATGGGGGACCTTTGTGCCATGTGTTCGACACTGAACATAACCAGCACTTGTGCGTTCAGAATTCCGTCTCACCCTCCTGGCCTTCCAGCCCTCTGGACTCTCTATTGGGGAGATACAATGCAGTATTCTGCCTGCCATCCAGAAAGAAGAAGGGCCCTAGGGGCCTGCCCAGAATCCCCACGTGAGGGTCTACCTGCATGGACCTTGACAGCACCCCAATGTCCTAGGCTGCCTTGTGAGCTAATGCTCTGTCTGACACAGCCTGAGCACCGACCTTCCATCAGCTCCCCAGGTAGCGTGCCCCGTATCCTGCAGGTGGGACCTGCCAAGGCCAGAGACTCTCAACTCTCCCCAACCTGGGTATTCAGGCGTCTATGCCCAGATCATAGCTCAAATCCCGGTCTATGTGGGAACCTCAAGCATCAAATAGCACTCCTCCTTCCCCACGACGGGAAAAGCTTGTTGTGGGGATGGGGTCTAATCCTCAGAGTGGGAGCCAGCTACATGTCCCATGAGACCATGCCACGGCAGGAGGGATCCCTGAGCCACAAAACAGAACACCTCCTGTCTCCCAAATTCAATCCAGCTCTTGGTAGCTATGTCCAGCCCTTGGGGAGGAGAATCCTGCATGGCACTGAGCCCCCGCCCAATTCAAAGGTCTCCGTGGACATAAGCCAGCATTGTGACCCATCAGAATGAGACTCACTGTCACCTCAGTCCCCTGCGCACTTTTCCCCATGGATATCAGATCGAAACGGTCTTAGTCCTGGGATAGAAGGGTAAGCAGAGCTGGGCTTTCTAGGCATCCATGCAGTGACTTCTACTATGATGTCTTTCCATTTGGCAGACCCTGGCGCTATCCAAACGGACTCCCCCTAATGGAAAGCTTGCTGTTCGGAGCAGCTCCCAAGCCCCAGCCTGGGAATACATCCATGGCCTCATTAGGTCACCCCTCCATATGTGGGCCATCATGGACACAAACTCCAGCATTAGAGACCATCTGACTCTTGCCCTGAATCAGCTGCTGGAGATCTCGAGTCAGATGCTGCATAATGGATATGCCATGTGCTCGGCACTGAACTGAACCACAGCTTGTGCATTCAGAAGTCCGTCTTTTCCCTCTTGGACCACAAGTCCACTAGATTGTTCATTCTGGAGCCACAACGCTGTCTTCTGCCTGCCCTCTAGAAAAATTAGGGCCCTAGGGGTCTGTGCAGAATCCCCACGTGGGGATCAACATGCACGGACCTCGACAGCACCCCAATGTCTTAGGCCGCCCTGTGCAATAATGCTCTGCCTGACACATCATGAGCCCTGACCTCCCAATAGCCCACCAGGAATCGGGCCCCATATCCCGCACATGGGACCTGCCAAGGCCAGAGAATGTCATCTCTACCCAATCTGGGTATTCAGGCATCTGTGCCCAGATCAAGGCTCAAATCCTGGCCTAAGGGGGAACCTCAAGAATCAAAGAAAAATCGTCCTTTCGCACGATGGGAGAAACTTGCTGTGGGAATGGGGGTCTAACCCTCAGTGTGGGAGCCAGTTGCATGGCCCTTGAAACCACACCCACACTGGAGGGCTGCCCTGGCCACAAACAGACATTGGGACCTTCAGTCTCAGCCCGATTTCAAACCAGACCCCTTGCTAGCTGAACCAAGAGCCCGCATATCGGGCCTGACATGCCCCTAGTCCCAAATCCTCAACCTTGGTCGCAATCTACAGGCGACTGGACCCAGAAGCCGACTTTGGAATCCCTGCTATGGCGGGACCCCTGAAACGGAAAACAGCAGTCTTCCCTTCCCCCCGAAAGACACCAAACCCTAGGACCCGGGTAGAATCCTCAAAAGGCAGAAACTCCCTTGGCCCCTTGAGGTTACTGCTACATTCCGTGGCCATCCAAGACACAAAATCTAGAAAGAAAAGCCTGCACTCCCACCTTCCCGTCGAACTCATTTCAGATCCCACAGCACTGCCCTCACAGTCCGCAGATCGGGCCTGCCATCACCTGGCCCAGAAAACTATCCCGAGTTTGTGTTTGCAGACTTTTGCCCCCAACGCCCTGGCCGACAGGACCTCCAGGATGGGGCCTCTGGAGCCACAGCACAGGATTTGGCCTGTCCACCAGAAGGAAACTCTGCCCATCATATTTGCACAAACCCTCCATATTGGGAGACACCTTCATTGCCCCTGAGCCCAACCCAAATTCGTTTGCCACCTTGGAAAAAACGAGCATTCGGACATAGGCCAGACACCTACCTCCAGGCAGACACCCAGGTCAGAAGATGGATCCTGACATAACCATAGGACCTCAGCGGAACCCTATCTTAGCCTTGCAGGCATCTGCCTCCAGAGGCAAACCTGGAATACCTATATATGGCCCAACACTTGATCCCTTAGCAACAAAACAGAACACCTCCTGTCCCCTGAAGTCATTCTGGCTCTTGGGAGCTGCATCCAACCCTCAGGGGAGGAAAATCTGGCATGACGCCTAAGCCCCGCCACACTCTAAGGTCTCCCGGGACACAAGCCAGCATTGTGACACATCAGAATGAGGTTCCCTGTCACCTCAGTCCCCTGGGCACTTTGCCGCACAGCCACCAGACCCAATCGGCTTTGTGCCTGGGATGGAAGCGTAATTGGAGCTCGGCTTTCCAGGCATCCATGTGGTGACTTCTGCTACGATGTCTGTCCACATGTAGGACCCTGGTGTCATCCAAACGGACCTGGTCCAGAACCGTATCCCGAGTTTGTGTTGCAGACTTTTGTCCCCAAAGCCATGGCCGACAGGCCCTCCAGAATGGGGCCTCTGCAGGCACAGCGCAGGACTCTTAATGCCCACCGAAGGAAACTCTGCCCGTCACATTTGCACACACTCTCCACATTGGGAGACAGCTGCAATGCCCCTAAGAGAACACCAAATGTGTTGGCTGCCAAGGAAAAATGTGCATTCAGACACTAGCAAGACACCTACCTCCAGGCAGAGACCCAGGGCAATGGCCCTGAATCAGATGATGAAACGTGACATAAACCTAGGACATCAACAGATGCCTAGCTTATTTTTGCCGGCATCTGCTTCCAGAGGCAAACTCTGGAATACATACATATGGTCCAACACTTGATCCCTGAGCCACAAAACAGAACACCTCCTGTCCTCAGAAGGCAACCGAGCTCTTGGAAGCTGCGTCCAACCCTCAGGGGAGAAGAATCCTGTATGGCTCCTGAGTCCTCGCCACATTCTCAGGTCTCCCTGGACACAAGCCACCCTTGTGACCCATCAGAATGAGGCTCCCTATCATCTCAGCCTCCTGGGCACTTTGCCCCAGAGCAACCAGATCAAAACGGCCTTGTTCCTGGCTTGGTAGAGTAAGCGGAGTTGGGCTTTCCAGGCATCCATGCAGTGACTTCTGCTATGACATCTTTCCCAATGGGGGACCCTGCTTCCTTCAAAAAGGACTCCCCCTGTCCCGAAGAAGGAAAGCTTGCTTTTCGGAGCAGCTCACAAACTCCAGCCTGGGAAGACCTCCATGGCCTCATGAGGCCACCCCTCCATTCGTCGGCCATCATGGACACAAACTCCAGTGTGAACGATCATCTGACAAGTGCCCTGAGAGGTGCAGGAGAACTCGAGTCAGACGCTACACATTGGAAATGGCATGTGCTCGGCACTGAACAGAACCGGCACTTGTGCATTCAGAATTCTGGTCTCACCCTCCTGAGCCGCAAGCCCTCCAGATTGTTCATTCAGGAGCCCCAACGCAGTATTCTGCCTGCCCTCCTGAAAGAAGAAGTGCCCTAGGGTTCCGCCCAGAATCCCCACATGAGGATCAACCTCCACGGACCTCGAAGGCACTCCATTATCCTCGACTGCCCTATGCACTAATGCTCTGTATGACACAGCCTGAGCCCCAACTTCCCATAAGCTCCCCAGGTTGCATTCCCTACATCCTGCAGGTGGGACCTGCCATGGACAGACTGTCATCTCTACAGAACCTGGGTTTTCAGGCGTCCGTGCCCAGACCATAGCTCAAATCTCGGCCTATGGGGGAAGGTAAAGCAAAAAAGATCACACCTCTTTACCAAGACGGGAAAACCTTGCTGTGGGGATGGGGATTTAGCCATCAGAATGGGAGCCAGCTGCCTGGCCCATGAGACCAGGCCCACACAGGAGGGCCGCCCTGGACACAAACAGGCATTGTGACCCTCAGCCTGAGCCAGCTTTCAAAACAGCCCCCTTGCTCGCTGGACCAGGAGCCCACATATTGAGCCTGACATGCCCCTAGGCCCCAATCCTCACCCTAGGTCGGGTTCTTCAGGCGACCGGACACAAAAACCGATTCTGGAATCCCTGCTATGGCAGGAACCCTGAGACAAGACAACATGCTACCCCACCCCCCAAAAGACACCAATCCCTTGGGAGCCAGGCAGAATCCTCACAAAGGCAGAATCTCCCATGGCCCCATGAGGCTACTGCTCCTTCCATGGTCAACAGAGACACACAAAGCAGAGAGAAAAGCTTGTGCTCCCACCTCGCCATCACCCCCATTTCAGATCCCAGCTTACTGCCCTCATGGTCTGCAGATCGTGCCTGCCATCACCTCACCCCTAAACCTTACCCAAGTTTGTTTTTATGGATTTTGTCCCCAAAGCCCTGGCCGACAGGATCTCCAGGATGGGCCTCTGGAGCCACAGCGCACGACTCTGCCTGCCCACACTTAGGAAGTCATCCCGTCACATTTGCACAAACCCTCCAGATTGGGAGACACCTGCAATGCCCCTGAGCCAACCCAAATTCGTTGGCCACCTTGGAAAAAAGGCGCCTGACACAAGCAAGACACATACCGCCAGACAGACACCTAGGTCAATGGCCCTGAGTCAGAAGATGGAACCTGACATACCCTTAGAACCTCAACAGAACCCTAGCTTATGTTTGCAGGCATCTATGTCCAGAGACAAACTCTGGAATACCTACATATGGTCCAAAACTTGATCGCTGAGCCAGAAAACAGAACACCTCCTGTCCCCAGAAGGCAACCGAGCTCTTGGGAGCTGCGTCCAACCCTCAGGGGAGGAGAATCCTGTATGGCACCTGAGTCCCCGCCACATTCTAACGTTTCCCTGAACATAAGCCAGCATTGTGACCCATCAGAATGAGGCTCCCTGTCACCTCAGACGCCTGGGAACTTTGCCCCAGAGGCACCAGATCAAAACGGACTTGATCCTGGCCTGGAAGGATAAGTAGAGCTGGGCTTTCCAGGTATCCATGCGGTGACTTATGCTACAACGATTTCCATATGGGGGACCCAGCTGCCATCCAAACGGACTCTTCTGTCCCAAAAAAGGAAAGCTTGCTGTTCAGAGCAGCTCACAAGCCCCAGCCTGGGAAGACCTCCATGGCCTTGTGAGGGCACCCATCAATTCGGCGGCCATCATGGACACAAACTCCAGCATGAGCGACCATCTGACACGTGCCCTGACTCAGATGCAGGAGATCTCGAGTCAGATGCTACACACTGGAAATGGCAGGTGCTCGGCACTGAACAGAACCGGTGCTTGCGCTTTAAGAATTACGGTATCAGCCCCCCTGGGACGCAAGCCCTCCAGATTGTTCATTCAGGAGCCCCAACACAGGATTCTACTTGCCTTCCTGAAGGAAGAAGGACCCTAGGAGTCCACCCAGAATCCCCACGTGAGGATCAAGCTGCACGGACCTCGACGGCACCCCAATATCCTAGGCCAACCTGTGCACTAATGCTCTGTCCGACACAGCCTTATTCACGACCTGCCATCAACACCCCAGGTAGCGGGCCCTATATCCTGCACGTGGGACATGCCACAGCCAGAGACTATCATCTCTACCCAACCTGGGTATTCAGGCGTCTGTGCCAGACCATAGCTCAAATACTGGCCTGTGGGGGACCTCAAGCAACAAAGAGCACTCCTCTTTCCCCACGACATGAAAAGCTGGCTTTGTAGATGGTGGACTAACCCTCAGAGTTGGAACCAGCTTCATGGCCCATGAGACCACGCCCACACAGGAGTGCCTCCCTGGCCACAAACAGGCATTGTGACCCTCAGTCTGTGCCCGCTTTCAATGCAGCCTCTTTGCTAGCTGGACGAGGAGCCCAGAGTCGGATTCTTCTGGAGCCACATCCAGAAGCCCTCTCTGGAATGCCAGATATGGCAGGAACAACGAGACGAAAACAGCACTCTTCCCTTACCCCAGAAAGACACCAAACCCTTGTGATCCGGGTAGAATCCTCACAGAGGAAGAATCTCCCATGGATCCAAGAGAATACCACTACATTCCGTGGCCAACCGAGACACACAACTCGGACAGAAAAGCCCGTGTTCCCTCCTTCCCATCGCCCTCTTTTCAGACCCTGCGTTACTGCCCTCACGGTCCACATATCAGGCCTGCCATCACTTCACCCCTAAACATATCCAGATTTTGTGTCTACATAATTTTGTCCCTTAAGACCTGGACGAGAGGCCCACCAGGATGGTGCATCTGGAGCCACAGGGCAGGACTCTGCCTGCTCTTCCCGTCACATTTGCACAACCCCTACAGATTTGAAGACACCTGCAATGCCCCTGAGCCCACCCCAAATTCGTTGGCCTCTTTGGAAAAAAGGCATATTCAGACACATGCCAGAAACCTACCTCCAGGCAGACAACCAGGACAATGGCCCTGAGTCAGAAGATGGAATTAGACATAACCCTAGGACCTCAACGGAACCCAAGTTCAGGTTTGCAGGCATCTACCTCCAGAGGCAAACTCTTGAATACCTACATATGGCCCAACACTTGATACCTGAGCCACAAAACAGAACACCTCCTGTCCCCAGAAGTCAAGATGGCTCTTGGGAGCTGAGTCCAACCCTCAGGGGAGGAGATTCCTACATGGCACCGGAGCCCCCGCCACATTTTAAGGTCTCCCTGGGCACAAGCCAGCATTGTGACCCATCTGAATGAATCTCCCTGTCACAAAAGCCCCCTGGTCTTTTTGCCCCAGACCACCAGATCAAAACAAACTTGTTCGTGGGCTGGAAGGGTAAGTGGAAATGGGCTTTCCAGGCATCCATGCGGTGACTACTGCTATGATGTCTTTCCATACGGGGAACCTGGGTGCCATCCAAACCGACTCCCCTGTCCTGCAGAAGGAAAGTTGTTGTTTGGAGAGCTCACAAACCCCAGTCTGGGAAGACCCCTATGGCCTCATGAGGTCACCCCTCCATACGACGGCCATCATGAATATAAATCTCCAGCCTGAGCGACCATCTGACACGTGCCCTGACTCAGGTACTGGAGGTCGAGTCAGATGCTGCACATTGGAAATGCCATGTGCTCGGCACTGAAGGGAACCAGCACTTGTGTGTTCAGATTTCCATCCTTACCCTCCTGGCCCGCCAACCCTCCAGATTGTTCATTCGGTAGCCACAACACAGTCTTCTGCCTGCCCTCCAGAAAGAAGAAGGGCCCTAGGTGTCTGCCCAGAATCCCCACGTGAACATCAACCTGCACGGACCTCGACAGCACCACAAAGACCTAGGCGCCCTCTGCATTAATGCTCTGGCTGACACAGTCTGAGCTCTGACCTCCCATCATTCCCCAAGTAGCGGGCAGCATATCCTTCAGGTGGGATGTGCTAAGGCCAGAGACTGATACCTCTATCCAACCTCGGTATTCAGGGGCTCGTGCCTAAATCGTAGTTCAAATCCCGGCCTATGTGGAAACCTCAAGCATCAAATAGCACTCCTCCTTCCCCACCACAGGAAAAGCTTGATGTGGGGATGGGGGTCTAACCCTCAGTGTGGGAGCCAACCGCATGGCCAATGAGAACACTCCCACCCAGGAGGGATGCCATGGACATGAACAGGCATTGTGACCCTCAGCCTGAGTCCGCTTTCAAAACAGCCCCCTCGCTAACTGGAACCAGGCGCCCGAATATCATGTGTGACATGTCCCTAGACCGAATCCTCACCCAGAAGCCGACTCTGGAATCCTTGCTATAGCGGGAACTGTGAGAAAGAAAAGAGCACTCTTACCTTCCCCCTGAAAGAAACCAAACCCTTCAGAGCCGGGCAGATCCTCACAGAGGCAGAATTTCCCATGGGCCCATGAGGCTACCGCTACATCCCGTGGCCTACCGAGACACACAACCCAGACAGAAAAGCCTGCTCTCTTGCCTCTCCTTTGAACTAAATTCAGATCCCACAGCACTGCCATCATGGTCCACAGATCAGGCCTCCCAACACGTCTCCCAGAACCCTATCCCGAGTGTGTGTTTGCAGACCTCTCTCCCCAACTCCCTGGCCGACAGGCCCTCCAGGATGGTGTTAGGAGCCGTGATCAAAGGAACGAGACTGACACAAAGTAAAAATCAAGCAAAGCTTTATTTCGAGCCATGCATCAGAAATCAAACTGACTGGTGAGGCTGCACTGTTGGCTCCTGAGAGGCTTATCCCGGTGGCGGTACTGCGCAAGGCGGCATGGCTGCTTGTGGCGGTGCTGCTGCTGTTGCTGCTGTAGATGCTCCTGCTCAGGGCGGCATCACTCACGGCGGTGTCATTGCCGTTGCTGCTCGGGGAGGCATCGCTCGCGGTAGCGCTGCTGCTGCTGTTGCTGCTCTGCTGCTCGGGGCAGCGCCGCTCGTGTTCCAGCTCGAGGTGGCACCGCTGCCACTGCTGCTTGGGGTGGTGCCACTTGCAGTGGCGCCGTTGCTCCTGCTGAAGCTGCTCTGCTGCTCTGGGCAGTGCTGCTCGCTGGGGCGCTGCCGCCGCTGCTCTAACTCCTCCTGCTAAAAACAAACAAACAAACAAACAAACAAAAAAAAAAAACAAAAAAACTCCCTCTCAAGCCTCACAGACCATCTTTTATATTTGTGGTTGAGACGGCCCACACACAGGTGGCCAATGGGATTTCAACTTACCACATTTAATATATTCGCACCCCTCTGGTTGGATACGGCTATCTGGCCTGTCCTGTCCCTATATCCGGGGTTTACAAGTAACTTCCTTTTGCTAACCAGGCCTCTACAAACCTGACTGAGGGTGAGGACTGGGGCCTAGGGGCCTGTCAGGCCTGATATACGGGCTAGTGGTCCAGCTAGCCAGGGGGTGGTTTGAAAGCAGGCTTAGGCTGAGAGTCAAAATGCCCGTTTGTGGCCAGGGCGGCCCTCCTGGGTGGGCGTGGTCTCATGGGCCTTGCAGATGGCTCCCACTCTGATGGTTAGACCCTCATCCCCACAGCTAGCTTTTCCCGTCGTGGGGAAGGAGGAGTGTTCTTTTATGTTTGAGGTTCCACCAGAGGCCGCGATTTGAATGTGACCTGGGCACAGATGCCTGAATACCCAGTTAGGGTAGAGTTGACTGTCTCTTGCCATGGCAGGTCCCACCTGCAAGGTAAGTGGTCTGCAACCTGGTGGGCTAATGGGAGGTCTTGGCTCAGGCTGTGTCAGACAGAGCATTAGTGGATAGGGTGGCCTAGGATATTGGGGTGTCATTGAGGTCCGTGCAGGTTGATCTTGATGTGGGGATTCCGGGAAGACACCTAGGGCCGTTCTTTTTTTCTGGTGGGGAGGCAGAAGACATCTTTGGGGCTCCTGCATGAAAAATTTGGAGGTCTTGCGGCCCAGGAGGGCGACGACGGAATTCTTAACGCAGAAGTGCTGGTTCATTTCAGTGCTGAGCACATGGCATTTCCGATGTGCAGCGTCTGACTTGAGAATTCCAGCACATGAGTCAGGGCACGTGTCATAAGGTCGCTCACACTGGAGTTTGTATCCCTGATTGCCAACGAATGGAGGGTTGGCCCCATGAGGCCATGGAGGTCTTCCCAGGCTGGGTCTTGTCTTCTGCTCCGAACACCATGCTTTCCTTCTGTGGGACAGGGGGAGTCCCTTTGGATGGCACCAGGGTTCCCTATATGGAAAGACGTCATCGCAGAAGTCACCGCATGGATACCTGGAAAGCCCAGCTCCACTTACCCTTCCAGCCCAGGAACAAGGCCGTTTCGATCTAGTGGCTCTGGGTCAAAGTGCCCAGGGGTCTGAGGTGACATGGAGCCTCATTCTGATGGGTCACAATGCTGGCTTTTGTCCCGGGAGACCTTAGAATGTGGTGGGGCCTCAGGTGCCATGCAGGATTCTCCTTCTGTGAGGGTTGGACAGAGCTCCCTAGAGCCAGGTTGCCTTTTGGGGACAGGATGTGTTCTGTTTTGGGGCTGAGGGATCACGTGTTGGACCATATGTAGGTATTCCAGAGTTTTCCCTGGAGACAGATGCCTTCAAAGCTAAGATAGGGTTCTGTTGAGGTCTCAGGCGTATGCCAGGTTCCATCTTCTGATTCAGGGCCATTAACCTGGGTGTCTGCCTGGAGGTATGTGTCTGGCCTATGTCCAAATGCGCCTTTTTTCCAAGGAGGCCAATGAATTTTTGGTGGGCTCAGGGGCTTGCAGGTGTCTCCCAATCTGGAGTGTTTGTGCAAATGTGACGGGCAGAGCTTCCTTCAGGTGGCGTGCAGAGTCCTGTGCTGTGGCTCCAGAGGTCCCATCCAGGAGGGCCTGTTGGCCAGGGCTTTGGGGACAAACGTCTGCAGAAACAAACTCGGGTATAGTTTAGGGTTGAGGTGATGGCAAGCACGATCTGCTGACCGTGAGTGCACTAACCCGGGATCTGAAATGAGGGCGAACGGGGGGGATGGGGTGGGATCGCAGGCTTTTCTTTCTAGGTTGTGTGTCTCGGTTGGCCACAGAAGGAGCAGTAGCCTCATGGGGCCATGGGAGATTAAACCTTTGTGAGGATTCTGCCTGGCTCCCAAGGGATTGGTGTCTTTTGTGGGGAGGGGGAGAGTTCTGTTTTCATCTCATATGTCCCGCCACAGCAGGGATTCCAGAGTTGGCTTCTGCGTCGAGTTGCCTGGAGAACACGACTGAGCGTGAGGATTTGGGCCTAGGGGCATGTCAGGCCCGATATGCGGGCTCCTGGTCCAGGTAGCAAGGGTGCTGGTTTGAAAGCTGGCTCAGGCTGAGGGTCACAATGACTGTTTGTGGCCAGGGCGGCCCTCCTCTGTGGGATTGGTATCAAGGGCCAGGTAGCTGGCTCCCACTCTGAGGGTTAGACCCCCATCCACACAGCAAGGTTTTGGCCATTGTGGGGAAAGAGGAGTACACATAGGCTGTGATTTGAAATATGGTCTGGGCATAGATGCCTGAAAACTTAGGTTGGGTAGAGATGACAGTCTCTGGCCATGACAGGCCCCACTGGCAGGATATAGGGGCCACAGCCATGGGGGGCTGATGGGAGGTCGGGGCTCATGCTGCATCAGACAGATCATTAGTGCTCAGGGTGGCCTAGGATATTGGGGTGCCGTCAAGGTCCGTGCAGGTTGATCCTCACATGGGGATTCTGGGAAGACCCCTAGGGCCCTTCTTCTTTCAGGAAGGCTGGCAGAACCCTGCGTTGGGGCTCCTGAATTAAAAATCTTGAGCACGTGCGGCCCAGGAGGGTGAGATCAGAATTCTGAACGCACAAGCACTGGTTCAGTTAAGCACCGAGAACCTGGAATTTGCAATGTGCAGCGTCTGGCTTGAGATCTCCAGCACCCGAGTCAGATCACGTGTGAGATGGTCACCCACGCTGGAGTGTGTGTCCATGGTGGCCGACGAATGGAGGGCTGGCCTGATGAGGCCATGGAGGTCTTCCCAGGCTGGGGCTTGTGAGCTGCTCTGAACAGCAAGCTTTCCTTCTGTGGGACAGGGGGAGTCCGTTTTGAAGGCAGCAGGGTTCTCCATAGGGAAAGATGTCATAGCAGAAGTCATCGCATGGATGCCTGGAAATCCCAGCTATGCTTACCCTTCCAGCCCAGGAATAAGGCCGTTTGGATATGGTGGCTCTGGGGCAATGTGCCCAGGTGGCTGATGGTACAGGGCGCCTCATTCTGATGCGTCAAAATGCTGGCTTTTGTCCCGGGATACCTTAGAATGTGGCGGGGGCTCAGGCGCCGTGCAGGATTCTCCTCCCCTGAGGGTTGAACGCAGCTCCCAAGAGCCCAGTTGCCTTCTAGGGACAGGATTTGTTTTGTTTTGTGGCTCAGGGATCATGTGTTGGACCATATATAGGTATTCCAGGGTTTACCTCTGGAGACAGATGCCTGCAAACCTAAGCTAGTGTCTCTTTGAGGTCCGAGGGGTTTGTCAGGTTCCATCTTCTTGCTCAGGGCCTTGACCTGGCTGTCTGCCTGGAGGTATGTGTCTGGCATGTGTCTGAATGCACATTTTTTTCACAAGGTGGCCAAAGAATTTGGGGTTAGCTCAGGGGCATTGCAGGTGTCTCCTGATCTGGAGGGTTTGTGCAAATGAGAAGGGCAGAGCAGGCAGAGTCCTCTGTTGTGGCTCCATAACCCATTCCTCGAGGGCTTGTCGGCCAGGGTTTGGGGACAAAAGTCTGCTAACACAAACTGGGCATAGGGTTAGGGGCGAAATGATGGCAGGCCCGAACTTCGCACCATGATGCCACGGATTCAGAAATGAGGGCCACGCAGAGGCGGGAGGGCAGGTTTTCTGTCTCGTTTTTTTTGTCTCGGTTGGCCACGGATGCAGGGGTAGCCTCATGGGGCCGTGGGAGATTTTGCCTCTGTGAGGATTCTGCCCAGCTCCCAAAGGGTTTGGTGTCTTCCGGTGTTGAAGGGAAGAGTGCCGTTTTCCTTTTCAGGGGTCCCACCATAGAAGGGATCCAGAGTCAGCTTCTTGGTCCGGGCACCTGGAGAACCAGACTGAGGTTGAGGATTGGAGCCTAGGGGAATGTAAGGCCTGATATGCAGCCCCTGGTCAAGCTAGTGAGGGGGCTGGTTTGAAAAGGGGCTCAGGTGATGGTCACAATGCCTGTTTGTGGCCAGGGCAACCCTCCAGGGAGGGCGTGGTCTCATGGGCTATGCAGCTGGCTCCCACTATGAGGGTTAAACCCCCATCCCCACTGCAAGCATTTCCCTTCGTGGGGAAGGAGGAGTGCTCTTTTATGTTCCCCCATATGCTGGTATTTGACCAATGGACATTGATGACTGAATACCTAGGTTGGGTAGAGATTAGAGTCTCTATCCATGGCAGGTCCCACCTGCAGGATATGGGTCCTGCTACCTGGGGAGCTGATGGGAGGTCCGATCTCAGGCTGTGTCAGACCATGCATAAGTGCACAGGACGGCCAAGGATATTGGGGTGACATCAAATTCTGACCCGGTTCATCCTCACATGGGGATTCTGGGCAGATCCTAGGGCCCTTCTTCTTTCTGGAGGGCAGGCAGAAGACTGCCTTGGGGCTCCTGAATGAACAGTTAGGAGTGCTTGCGACTCAGGAGGTCTTCCCAGGATCGGACTTGTGAGCTGCTCCGAACAGCAAGCTTTCCTTCTGCGGGACAGGGGGAGTCCGTTTGGATGGCACCAGGGTCCCCCGTATGGAAAGACGTCATAGCTGAAGTCACCGCATGGATGCCTGGAAAGCCTTGCTCCTCTTACCTTTCCAACCGAGTTACAAGGCCGTTTATATCTGGTGGCTCTTTGGCAAGGTGCCCAGGGGGCTGAAGTGACAGGGAGCCTCATTCCAATGGGTTACAAGACTGGCTTTTGTCCAAGGAGACCTTAGAATGTGACGGGGGCTCAAGCGCCATGCAGGATTCTCCTCTCCTGAGGGTTGGATGCAGCTCCCAAGAGTCAGGTTGCCTTCTGGGGATAGTATGTGTTCTGTTTTCTCACTCAGGGATCAAGTGTTGGACCATATGTAGGTATTCCAGAGTTTTCCTCCGGAGACAGATGCCTGCACCTAAGCTACAGTTCTGTTGAGGTCCTGGGGCTATGGGAGGTTCCATCTCTGACTCAGGGCCATTGATCTGGGCGTCTGCCTGGAGGTAGGTTTCAGGCCTGTGTCCAAATGCACATTTTTTTCCAAGGCGGCCTACGAATTTGGGGTTTGCTCAAGGGCATTGCAGGTGTCTCCTAGTCTGGGGGGTTTGTGCAAATGTGACGGGCAAAGCTTCCTTCAGTTGGGCAGGCAGAGTCCTGGGCTTTGGCTCCAGAGGCCCCATCCTGGAGTGTCTGTCGTCCAGGGCTTTGGGAATAAAATTCTGCAAACAAATACTCTGGATAGGTTTAGGGGTGAAGTGATGTCAGGCACGATCTGCAGACCATGAGGACAGTGCCAAGCGATCTTAAATGAGGGCGACGGGGAGGCGGGAGCACAGGCTTCTCTGTCTGGCTTGTGTGTCTCCGTTGACCACAGAATGTAGTGGTAGCCTCATGGGGCATGGGAGATTCTGCCTCTGTGAGGATTCTGCTGAGCTCCTAAGGGATTGTTGTCTTTTGGGGGGAAGGGCAGAGTGCTCTTTTCTGTCTCACAGGTCTCAACATAGCAGGCATTCCAGAGTCGGCTTCTGGGTCCGGGCCTCTGCAGAACCCAACCGAGGGTGAGGACTGGGGCCTAGGGGCATGTCAGGCCCGATACGCAGGCTCCTGCTCCAGTTAGCCAGTGGGTCGTTTGAAGGCGGGCTCAGGCTGAGAGTCACAATGCCTGTTTGTGGCTAGGGCAGCCCTCTTGGGTGGGCACGGTCTCATGGGCCATGTAGTTTCTTCTGACTCAGGGCCATTGACCTGGGCGTCTGCCTGGAGGTAGGTTTCAGTCCTGTGTCCAAATGCGCATTTTTTCCAAAGTGGCCTACGAATTTGGGGTTTGCTCAGGGGCACTGCAGGTGTCTCCTTGTCTGGGGGGTTTGTGCAAATGTGACGGGCAGAGCTTCCTTCGGGTGGGCAGGCAGAGTCCTGTGCTTTGTCTCCAGAGGCCCCATCCTGGATTGTCTGTCGTCCAGGGCTTTGGGAATAAAATTCTGCAAATACTCTGGATAGGTTTAGGGGTGATGTGATGTCAGGCACGATCTGCAGACCATGAGGACAGTGCCTCATGATCTTAAATGAGGGCGACGGGGAGGCGGGAGCACAGGCTTCTCTGTCTGGGTTGTGTCTCCGTTGACAACAGAATGTAGCGGTAGCCTCATGGGGCCATGGGAGATTCTGCTTCTGTGAGGATTCTGCCCAGCTCCTAAGGGATTGTTGTCTTTTGGGGGGAAAGGCAGAGTGCTCTTTTCCATCTCACGGGTCTCACCATAGCAGGGATTCCAGAGTAGGCTTCTGGGTCCGGGTGTCAGGAGAACCCGACTGAGGGTGAGGACTGGGGCCTAGGGGCATGCCAGGCCCGATATGCAGGCTCCTGGTCCAGATAGCCAGTGGGTCATTTGAAGGCGGGCTCAGGCTGAGTCATAATGCCTGTTTGTGGCCAGGGCAGCCCTCCTGGGTAGGCGCGGTCTCATGGGCCATGCAGCTGGCTCCCACTCTGAGGGTTAGCCCCCTATCCCCACAGCTAGCTTTTGCATCGTGGAGAAGGAGTAGTGCTCTTTTTTGTTTGAGGTTCCGCCATAGGCCGTGATTTGTGCTGTGGTCTGGGCATAGATGCCTGAATGCCCAGGTCAAGTAGAATTGACAGTCTCTGGCCATTTCAGGTCCTACCTGCAGTGTATGGGGCCCTCTACATGGCGGGCTGATGGGCCGTCTTGGCTTAGGCTGTGTGAGACAGAGCATTATTGGACAGGGCGTCCTATTGGGGTGACTTCGAGGTCCGTGCAGGTTGATCCTCATGAGGGGATTCTGAGCAGACCCCTAGGAATGTTCTTCTTTCTGGAGGGCAGGCAGAAGACTGCGTTGTGGCTCCTGAATGAACAATCTGGAGGGTTCACGGGCCAGGAGGGTGAGGACGGAATTCTGAACGCAGAAGCGCTGGTTCATTTCAGTGCCAAGCACATGGCATTCCAATGTTCATCATCTTATTCGATATCTCCAACACCTGAGTTAGGGCACATGTCAGATGGTCGCTCACGCTGGTGTTTGTGTCCATGACGGCCAACGAATGGAGGGGTGGCCTCATGAGACCTTGGGGGTCATCCCAGGCTGGGGCTTGTGAGCTGCTCCAAACAGCAAGCTTTCCTTCTGTGGGACAGGGGGAGTCCGTTTGGATGGCACCAGGATACCCCATATTTAAAGATGTTGTAGCAGAAGTCACCACATGGATGCCTGGACAGCCCAGCTCCACTTAGCCTTCCAGCGCAGGAACAAGGCCATTTTGATCTGGTGGCTCTGGGGCAAGGTGACCAGGGGGCTGAGGTGACAGGGAGCCTCCTGCTGATGGTTCACAATGCTGGCTTGAGTCCAGGGAGACCTTAGGATGAGACGCGAGCTCAGGCGCCATGCAGATTCTCCTCCCCTGAGGTTTGGATGCAGCTCCCAAGAGCCAGGTTGCCATTGGGGACAGGAGGTGTTCTGTTTTGTGGCTCAGGGATCAAGTGTTGGACCATATGTAGGTATTCCAGAGTTTCCTCTGGAGGCAGATGCCTGCAAACCTAAGCTCGGGTTCTGTTGAGGTCCTAGGGGTTTGTCAGGTTCCAGCTTTTGACTCAGGGCCATTGACCTGGGTGTCTGCCTGGAGGGAGGTGTCTAGCCTGTGCCCGAATGCGCCTTTTCCAAGGCGGCCAATGTATTGGGGTGTGCTAAGGGGCTTTTCAGGAGTCTCCCATTCTGGAGGGTTGTGCAACTGTGACGGGCAGAGTTTCCTTCGGGTTGGCAGGCAGAGACCTGTTCTCTGGCTCCAGAGGCCCCATCCTGGAGGGCCTTTCAGCCAGGGCTTTGGGACAAAATCTATAAATACAAGCTCGGCATACTCTCTAGGGCGAGGTGATGGCAGGCACGATTCGCACACCGTGAGGGCAGTGCCCTGGGATCTGAAATTAGTTCAGTGAGGAGGCGGGAGCACAGGCTTTCTGTCTGGGTTTGTGTCTCGGTTGGCCATGAAATGTAGCAGTAGCCTCATGGGGCCATGGGAGATTCCGCCTCTGTGACGATTCTGCCTGGCTCCCAAGGTTTTGGTGTCTTTCAAGGAGAAGGGGAGAGTGCTCTTTTCCATCTCAGGGGTTCTGACATAGCAGGGATTCCAGAGTCACTTTCTGGTTCCGGGGGCCTGGAGAACCAGACTGAGGGTGAGGATTTGGGCCTAGGGGCATGTCAGGCCAGATATGCTGGCTCCTGTTCCAGCTGGCGAGGGGTATGGCTTGAAAGTGGGCTCAGGGTGAGGGTCACAATGCCAGTTTGTGGCCAGGGCAGTCCTTCTGGGTGGGCGTGGACTCATGGGCCATGCAGCTGGCTACCACTCTGAGGGTTAGGGTCCCATCCCAACAGTAAGGTTTTTCCCAAGTGGGAAAGGAGGTGTGCTGTTTTGTGCTTGAGATTCCCCCGAGAGGCCAGGATTTGAGTTATGGTCTGGACACAGACACCTGAATACACAGGTTGGTAGGGATGACAGCAGCCATGGCAGGATATGGGCCCGCTACCTGGAGGGCTGATGGGAGGTCGGGGCTAAGGCTGTGTCAAACAGAGTATTATTGCACAGGGTGGCCTAAGATATTGGGGTGCCTTCGAGATCCTTGCGGGTTGATCCTCACGTGGGGATTTGGGGCAGTCCCCTAGGGCCCTTCCTCTTTCTGGAGGGCGGGCAGAAGACTGCGTCGTGGCTCCAGAATGAACAATCTGGAGGGGTTGCGGCCCAGGAGTGTGAGGATGGAAGTCTGAACGCACGAGTGCCGGTTCAGTTCAGTGCTGAGCACATGGCAGTTCCGATGTGCAGCATTTGACTCGAGATTTCTAGCACCTGAGTCAGGGCAAGTGTCGGAAGTTTGTTCACGCTGGAGATTGTGTCCATGATGTCCTATGAATGGAGGGGTGGCCTCATGAGGCCATGGAGGTTTTCCCATGCTGGTTCTTGTGAGCTTCTTCGAACAGCAAGCTTTCCTACTGCGGGACAGGGGGAGTCCGTTTTTATGGCTCCAGAGTCCACCATATGGAAAGACATGGTAGCAGAGCTCACCGCATAGATGTCTGGAAAGCCCAGCTCAGCTTAACCTTTTATCCCAGGAACAAGGCTGTTTTGATCTGGTGGTTCTGGGGAAAGTGCCCAGGGGGCAGCTTGGCAGGGAGCCTCCTGCTGATGGGTCACAATGCTGGCTTTTGTCCACGGAGACTTTAGAATGGGTCAGGGGCTCAGGTGCCATGTAGGATTCTCCTCTGAGGGTTGGACGAAGCTCCCAAGAGCCAGGTTGCCTTCTGGGACAGGAAGTGTTGTTTTTTGGCTCAGGGACCAAGAGTTGGACCATATTAGATATTCCAGAACCTGCCTCTGGGGAAAGATGCCTACAAACCTCAACTAAGGTTCTGTTGTTGTCCTAGGGGAATGTCAGTTTCCATCTTCTCACTCAGGGCCATTGACCTGGGTGTCTGCCTGGAGGTAGGTGTCTGGACTGTGTCTGAATGCGCATTTCTTTCTAGAGTGGCCAACGAAATTGGGTGGGCTCAGGGGCCTTGCAGATGTCTGCCAATCTGAAGGATTTGTGCTACTGTGACAGGCAGTTTCCTTCGTGAGGGCAGGCAATGTCCTGCCCTGTGGCTCCAGATGCCCCATCCTGGACGGCTTGTGGGCCACGGCTTTGGGGACAAAATCTGCAAACCCAAACTTGGGATAGGGTTATAGTCTCCGTGATAGCAGGACCGATCTGCAGACTGTGAGGGCAGTGCCTCGGGATCAGAAATGTGGGCAACAGGGAGGTGGGAGCACAGGCTTTTCTGTCTAGTTTGTGTTTCTCCGTTGGCCACAGAATGGAGGGGTGGCCTCATGGTTCCATGGGAGATTCTGCCGCTGTGGGCATTTTGCACTGCTCCCAAGGTTATGGTGTCTCTCTGGATGAAGGGAAGAGAGCTGTTTTCCGTCTCAGGGTTCCTGTCATAGCAGGGATTCCAGAGTCGGCTTCTGGGACCGGGTGCCTTTAGAGCCCAACCAAGGGTGAGATTTGGGGCCTAGGGTCATGTCAGGCATGATATTCGGCCTCCTGGTCCAGCTAGCTTTGGGACTTCTTTGAAAGCATGCTCAGGCTGATGGTCCCAAATGCCTGGTTATGCCCATGGTCCCACATATGGAAAGACATGGTCGCAGAGCTCACCACATAGATATCTGGAAAGCCCAGCTCAGCTTTTCCTTTCAGCCAGAAAGAAGGCAGTTTCGATCTGGTGGCTCTGGGGCAAATGCCCAAGTGGCTGAACTGACAGGGAGCCTCATGCTGATGGGTCTCAATGCTGTCTTGTGTCTAGGGAGACCTTAGAATATGTTCTGTTTTGTGGCTCAGGAACCAAGCGTTGGACCAGATTAGGTATTCCAGAGCCTGCCTCTGGGGACAGATGCCAGCAAACCTCAGCTAGGATTCCGTTGAGGTCCTAGGAGCATGTCAGTTTCCATCTTCTGACTCAGGGCCGTTGACCTGGGTATCTGCCTGGAGGTAGGTGTCTGTCATGTTTCAGACTGCGCATTTCTGTCCAAAGCAGACAATGAAATTGGGTGACCTCACGGGCCTTGCAGGTGTCTCCCAATCTGGAGAGTTTGTGCGTCTGTGACGGGCACAGTTTCCTACGGGAGTGCAGGCAGAGTCCTAGGCTGTGGCTCCAGAGGCCCCATCCTGGGGGGCCTGTCCACCAGGACTTTGGGGAAAAATGTCGGCAAACACAAACTCAGGTTAGGGGGAGTGGCAATGTGATGGCAGGCCTGATCTGCAGACCTTGAGTGCATTGCCTCAGGATCTGAAATGTGGGCGACCGGGCCATGCAGCTCTCTCCCATTCTGAGAGATTGACCCCCATCCTCACAGCAAGCTTTTCTGACTCTGAGGAGGGAGGAGTGGTATTTGTGCTTGAGGTTCCCCCATAGGCCGGGATTGGAGCTACGGTCTGGGTACAGAAGCCTGCATACCCAGGTTAGGTAGAGATGACAGACTCAGGCCCTGTCCGGTCCCACCTGCAAGAGATGGCGCCTGCTACTCCTGCCCTGGTCTTGGGCCGTGCAGCTTGATCCCAACATGCGGATTCTGGGCAGAACAATAGGGCCCTTCTTTCTTGAGGTCAGGCAGAAGGCTGCCTTGTGGATCCAGAGTTCCCAAACTGGAGGGCTTGCAGACCAGGGGAGTGAGGACGGAAATCTGAATGCACAAGCACTGGTTCAGTTCAGAGCCAACCACATGGAAGTTCCAATGTGCAGTATTTGACTCGATATCTTCAGCACCTGAGTCAGGGTGAGTGTCGAATGTTCGCTCATGATGGAGTTTGTGTCCATGATGTCTGATGAATGGAGGGGTGGCCTCATGAGGCCATGGAGCTTTTCCCAGGTTGGTTTTTGTGAGCTGTTCCATACAGCAAGCTTTCCTTATGTAGCACAGTGGGAGTCCATTTTGATGGCTCCAGAGTTTCCCATATGGAAAGACATGTTAGCAGAGCTCACCGTATAGATATCTGGAAATCCCAGCTCAGCTTCTCCTTTCAGCCCAGGAATAAGACAGTTTCGATCTAGTGTCCCTGGGGCAAGTGCCCAGGGGGCTGAGTTGACAGGGACCCTCATGCGGATGGGTCACAATGCTGGCTTGTGTCCAGGGAGACCTTAGATACCTCGGCGGTTCAGCCTTGCAGGTGTCTCCAAATCTGGACGGTTTGTGCAAATGTGACGGGCTGAGTTGCCATCGGGAGGGCAACCAGAGTCCTGCGCTGTGGCTCCAGAGGCCCCATCCTGAAGGAACTGGTGGCCAGGGCGTTGGGGACAAAACTTTGCAAATTCAAACTCGGTTTAGGGTGACGTGCGAAGTGATAACAGGTCAGACTTGCAGACTGTGAGGGCAGGGTCCCGGGATCTGAAATTAGGGCAACAGGGAGGCGGGAGCGCAGGCTTTTCTGTCTGGGTTGTTTGTTTCAGTTGGCCACAGAATGGAGGTGTGGATTCATAGGGCCATGGGAGACTCTGCTTCTGTGGGGATTTTGCGGAGCTCACAAGGTTTTGGTGTCTTTTTGGATAAGAGAAGAAAGCTGTTTTCCGTCTCAGGGGACCCGCCATAGCAGGGTTTCCAGAGCCTGCTTCTGGGTCTGGGCACCTGGAGAACCCGACTGAGTTTGAGAATTTGGGCCTAGGGGCATTGCAGGCCAGTAATGGGGGGTCCTGGTCCAGCTATCAAGAGGGCTTGTTGAAACTAGGTTCAGGCTTATGGTGACAATGCCTGTTTGTGCCCAGGGCGGACCTCCTGTGTGGGCGAGGTCCCATGGGCCATGCAGCTGGCTCCCACTCTGAGGGTTTGATCCCCATACGCATAGCAAGATTTTCTTCGATGCTGAAGGAGCAGTGCTCTTTTGTGCTTGAGGTGCCCCCATAGTCCGTTATTTGAGCTATGGTCTGGACAGAGATGAAAGAAATCCCAGGTTGGGTAGGGATGACAGCCTTGTGCCATGGCCAGTCCCACAGGCAGGAGATTTCGCCTGCTACCTGGGGAGCTGACTGGAGGTCGGGGCTAAGGCTGTGTCATACAGAGGATTAGTGCTCAGTGCGGCCTGTATATTGAGGTTCCGTCTACGGCCTTGCAGGTTGATCCTCACATGGGGATTCTGGGCAGACCCATAGGAGCCTTCTTCTTTCTGGAGAGCAGGGAGAAAGCTGCGTTGTGGCTCCAGAGTTCCCAATCTGGAGGGCTTGTGTGCCAAATGGGTGAGGATGGAAGTCTGAACGCACAAGCGCCAGTTCAGTTCAGTGCTGAGCACATGGCAGTTCCAATGTCCAGCATCTGACACGAGATCTCCAGCACTTGAGTCAGAGCGAGTGTTGGATGGTCGCTCACTCTGGAGATTGTGTCCATGATACCCGATGAATGGAGGGGAGGACTCATGAGGCCATGGAGTTTTTCCGAGGCTGGGGCTTGTGAGCTGCTCCGAACAGCAAGTTTTCCTTCTATGGGACAGGAGGAGACTGATGTGATGGTTCCAGGGTCCCCCATATGGAAAGACACGGTTGCAGAGCTCACCGCCTAGATATCTGGAAAACCCAGTTCAGCTTATCCTTTTAGCTTAGGAACAAGGCAGTTTCGATCTGGTGTCACGGGGGCAAGTGCCCATGGGCCCGAGTTGACAGGGAGCTTCATGCTGTTGGGTCACAGTGCTGTCTTGTGTCCAGGGAGACCTTAGAATGTGTTCCGTTTTGTGCTCTGTGACCAAGCGTTGGACCATATATAGGTATTCCAGAACGGGCCTCTGGGAACAGATGCCTGCATCCTCAGCTAGGGTCCCGTTGAGGTCCTAGGGGCATGTCTGTTTACATCTTCTGATCAGGGCCATTGACCTAGGTGTCTGCCTGAGGTAGGTGTCTGGCATGTGTCAGACTGCCCTTCTATGTCCAAAGCGGCCATAAAAATTAGGCGGGTTCAGGGGTCTTGCAGGTGTCTCCCAATCTGGAGGGTTTGTGCAAATGTGATGGGCAGAGTATCCTTCGGGTAGGCAGGCAGAGTCGTGCACTGTGGCTCCAGAGGCACCAGCCTGGAGGGCCTGTCGGCCAGGGCTTTGGGGTAAAAATTCTGCAAACACCAACTCGATTTAGGGTGAGGGGCGAGGTGATGGTTGGTTGGATATGCAGACTGTGAGGGCAGTGCCTCCGTATCTGAACTTAGGGTTATGGGGAGGCGTGAGTGCAGGCTTTTCTGTCCTGGTTGTTTGTCCTGGTTGGCCATGGAATGGAGGGTTGGCCTCATGGGTTCATGGGAGATTCCTCCTCTGGGGGATTTTGCATGGCTCCCAAGGTTTTGATGTCTTTCTGGATGAAGGGAAGACAGCTGTTTTCCGTCTCAGGGTTCCCACCATAGCAGGGATTCCAGAGTCAGCTTCTGCATCCAGGCGCCTGGAGAGCCTGACTGAGGGTGCAATTTTGGGCCTAGCGGTATGCCAGGCATGATATGCGGGCTCCTGGTCCAGCTATAGAGTGGGCTTGTTTGAATGCAGGCTCAAGCTGATGTTCTTAATGCCTGGTTGTGCCCAGGGCAGAGATTCTGGGTACGCGTGGTCTCATGGGCCATGCAGCTGGCTCCTACTCTGAGGATTTGAAAGAGGATCGGAAAGAGGAGTGCTGTATTTTGTTTGAGGTTCCCCCATAGACCAGGATTTGAGCTATGATCAGGGCACAGATGCCTGAAAGCCCAGGTTGGGTAGAGATGACACCATCGGGCCATGACTGTTCCCACCTGCAGGAGATGGCACCCACTACCTGGGGGGCTGACTGGAGGTCGGAGCTCAGGCTGTGTCAGAGAGAGTATTTGTGAACAGTGCATCCTGGATATTTGTGTTCCGTGTAGGGCCGAGAAAGTTGATCCTCACATGAGGGTTCTGGGCAGACCCATAGGGCACTTCTTCTTTCTGGAGGGCAGGCACAAGGCTGTGTTGTGGCTCCAGAATTTCCAATTTGGAGGGCTTGCAGCCCAAGAGGTTAAGGATGGAAGTCTGAGCACCCAAGTGCCGGTTCACTACCGTTCTGAGCACATGGCAGTTCCAAAATGCATCCTCTGACTAGAGATCTTCAGCACCTGAGTCAGGGCGAGTGCAGATGGTCGCTTACGCTGGAGATTGTGTCCGTGATGGCCGACGAATGGAGTGGTGGCCTCATGAGGCCATCGAGGTTTTCCCAGGCTGGGGCTTGTGAGCTGCTCTGAGCAGCAAGCTTTCCTTCTGCGGGACAGGGGGAGTCCATTTCGATGGCTCCAGTGTTCCCCATATGGAAAATCTTGGTAGCAGAGCTCACCGCATAAATGTCTGGAAAGCCCAGTTCAGCTTCTCCTTTCAGCCCAGGAACAAGGCAGTTTCAATCTGGTTGCTCTGGGTGAAGTACTCAGGGGGCTGAGTTGACAGAGATCCCAAAGTTGATGGGTCACAATGCTAGCTTGTGTCCAGGGAGACCTTAGCATGTGGCGGGTGCTCAGGCGCCATGCAAGATTATCCTCCTCTGAGGGTTGGACCAGCTCCCAAGAGCCAGGTTGCCTTCTGGGGACAGGATGTTTTCTGTTTTGTGGCTCAGGGAGCAAGCGTTGGACAATTTGTAGGTATTCCAGAACATATCACTGGGAACAAATGCCTGCAAATCTCAGCTAGGTTTTCGTTGAGTTCCTAGGGGTTGTCAGATTCCATCTTCTGACTCAGGCCATTGACCTGGGTTTCTGTCTGGAGGTAGGTGTCTGGCATGTGTCAGACTGTGCATATCTGTCAAAGAGGCCAACGAAATTGGGTGGGCTCAGAGACCTTGCTGGTGTCTCCCAATCTGGAGATTTTGTGCAACAGTGACGGGCAGAGTTTCCATAGGGAGGGCAGGCAGAGTTCTGTGCTGTCACTCCAGAGGCTTATCCTGGACGGCCTGTGGGCCAGGGCTTTGGGTCAAAGTCTACAAACATAAAACCGTGTTAGGATGAAGGGCGAGGTGATGGCAGGGATGAGATGCAGACCGTGTGGGCAGTACCTTGGGATCCGAAATTAGGGCGATATGCAGGCGGGAGCTCAGGCTTTTCTGTCTGGGTTGTTTGTCTCAGTAGGCCACGGAATTTGTCTCAGTAGGCCTCGGAATGGGGGCTGGCCTCATGGGGCCATGGGAGATTCTGCCTCTCTTGGGATTCTGCCCAGATCGCAAGAGTCTGGTGTCTTTCCGGGGGAAGGGAAGAGTGATGTTTTCCGTCGCAAGGATCGGGCAATAGCAGGGATTCCAGAGTCGTCTTCTGAGTCCGGACACCTGGAGCACCCGACTGAGGGTGAGGATTTGGGCAATGGGCATGGCAGGCCCGATATGTGGTCTCCTAATCCAGCTAGCGAGGGGGCTTGTTTTCATGTGGGGTCATTCTGAGGGTCACAATGCCTGTTTTTGCCCACGGCAGCCATCCTGTGTGGGCCTGGCCTAAAGGGCCATGCAGCTGGCTCCCACTCTGAGGGTTTGACCCCAATCCCAACAGCAAGCTTTTCCTGCTGTAGGGATGGTGTAGTGCTCTTTTGTGCTTGAGGTTTCCTAATTGGCCGGGATTTGAGCTAAGGTCTTGGAACAGATGCCTGAATACCCAGGTTGGGTAGATATGAAAGAATCGGTCCATATCCGGTCCCACCTGCAGGATTCGGAGCACACTACCAGGGGGCTGATAGGAATTTGCGGCTCAGGTTGTGTCAGACAGAGCATTAGAGCTCAAGAAGGCCTAGCATATTAGTGTGCCCTTGAGGGCTGTGCAGATTGACCTCACGTGGGGATTCTGTGCAAACCCATAGGTTCCTTCTATCTCGATGGCATGCAGAAGGCTGCATTGTAGCTCCAGAATTCCCAATCTGGAATGCTTGCGAGTCAGAAGGGAGAGGACGTATGCCAGAATACACAAACGCTGGTTCAGTTCAGTGCCAAGTGCATGGAAGTTCCAGTGTTTAGCATCTGATTCGAGATCTGCAGCAGCTGAGTCTGGGTAAGTGTAAGATGGTAGCTCACGCTGGAGTTTTTGTCCATCATGACCAAAGAATGCAAGGGTAGCCTCAGGAGGCTATGGAGGTTTTCCCAGGATGGAGCTTGTGAGCTGCTCTGAACAGCAACCTTTCCTTCTCCTGGATAGGAGGAGGCCGTTCTGATGGCTCCTGGCTCCCCCATATGGAAAGACTTGGTAGCAGAGCTCACCACATAGATACCCAGAAAGCCCAGCTCAGCTTACCCTTGCAGTCCAGGAACAAGGCAGTTTCGATCTGTTGGCTCTGGGGTGGTGAACCCTGGGGGCTGCGTTGACATGGAGCCTCATGCTGATGGGTCACAATGGTGGTTTGTGTCCAGTGAGAACTTAGGATGTGTCGGAGGCTCAGGTGCCATGCAGGATGCTCCCCCCATGAGGGTTGGGCCCAGCTCCTGAGAGCCAGGTTGCCTTCTAGGGACAGGGGGTATTCTGTTATGTGGACAGGGACCAACAGTTGGAACATATGAAGTTATTTCAGAACTTGCCTCTGGGGACAGACTCCTGAAAACCTAAGCTAGGGTTCCATTGAAGTCTTAAGGGCATATCAGGTTCCACCTTCTTACCCCGGGCAATTGACCAGGGTGTCTGCCTGGTGGTAGGTGTCTGGCATGAATCAGAAAGGGTTTTTTTTCCAGAGCAGCCTGAATAACCAGGTTGGGTAAGGATGACAGACTTTGCCCTTGGCACATCACACCTGCAGGATATGGGGCCCGCTACCTGGGGGGCTGATGGGAGGTCAGGGCTCAGGCTGTGTCAGACAGAGCATTCGTGCACAGGGCGGCCTAGGATATTGGGGTCCCTTCGAGGGCCATGCCCGTCGATCCTCTCGTGGGGATTCTGGACAAACTCATAGGGCTCTTCTTCTTTCTGGAGGGTATGCAGGAGGCTGCATTGACTCTCCAGTATTCCCAATCGGGAGGGCCTGCTGGCCAGGAAGTTGAGGACGGAAATCTGCATGCACAAGTGCTGGTTCAGTACAGTGACGAGCACATGGTATTTCCAATGTTCAGCGTCTGAATCGAGATCTCTTGCATTCAAGTCAGGGAGAGTGTCAATGGTCGCTCATGCTGGAGTTTGTGTCAATGATGCCCAATGAATGGGGGGGGGGAGGCCTCAAGATTCCAGGGAGGTTTTCCCAGATTGGTACTTGTGAACTGCTCCGAACAGCAAGCTTTCCTACTGCGGGACAGGGGGAGTCCGTTTTGATGGATTCAGGGTCCCCCATATGGAAACACTTGGTAGTAGAGCTCACTACACGGACGCCTGGAAATCCCAGCTCAGCCTACACTTGCAGCCCAGGAACAAGGCAGTTTCGATCTGGTGGCTCTGGGGCGAATTGCCCAGGGGGCTGTGTTGACAGGGAGCCTCAAGCTGATGGATCACAATGCTCGCTTGTGTCCCATGGGACCTAAGTATGTGGTAGAGGCTCCGGAGCCATGCAGAATTCTCCAGCTCTGAAGGTTTTATGCAGCTCCTTTGAGCTAGGTTGCCTTCTGGGTACAGGAGTTGTGCTGTTTTTGCATAAGGGACCTAGTGTTGGAACATAGGTAAGTATTCCAAACATTCCTCTGGAGACAGCTGCCTGCAAAAAATAAGCTAGGTTTCCCCTGAGATCCTAGGGTCATGTCAGTTTCTTCTTCTGACTTGGGTCATTGACCTGGGTGTCTGCCTGGATGTAGGTGTCTGGCATATGTCAGACTGGGCATTTCTGTCCAGAGCGGCTAATGAAATTGGCTGGGCTCAGATTACTTGCAGGTCTCTCCCAATCTGGAGTTTTTGTGCAACTGCGACGAGCAGAATATCCTTTGGAAGGGCAGGAGAGTCCTGTGCTGTGGCTCAAGAAGCCCCATCCTGAAGGGCCTGTGGCTTTGGGGACAAAAGTCTGCAAACACAAACTCGGTTTAGGCTGAGGGGCGAGGTGATGGCAGGCCCAATCTGCAGACCGTGAGGGGAGTGCCTCGAGATCTGAAATTAGTTTGACAGGGAGGCAGGAGCGCAGGCTTTTCTGTCTGGGTTGTATGTCTCAGTTGGCCACGGAATGGAGTGGTGGCCTCATGATCCATGGGAGATTCTACCTCTGTGGGATTTTGCTTGGCTCCCAAGGTTTTGGTGAATTTCTGGATGAAGGAAAGAGAGCTGTTTCCGTCTCAGGGGTCCAGCCATAGCAGGGATTCCAGAGTCTGCTTCTCGGTCCACTATCCTGGAGAACAAGACCGAGGGTGAAGATTTGGGCCTAGGGGCTTGCCAGGCCCAAAATGCGGGCTCCTGGTACAGCTAGCGAGGGGGCTTGTTTGAAAGCAGACTCAGGCTATGGTCACAATGCCTGTTTGTGCCCAGAGCGGACCTCCTGGGTGGGCGTGTTCTCATGGGCCATGCAGCTGGCTCTCACTGTGAGGGTGTGACCCCCATCTCCACAGCAAGCTTTTCCAGCCCTGGGGAAGGAGTGTTCCCCTGTGCTTGAATTTCCCCATATGCCAGGATTTGAGATACAACTGAGCACAGATGCCTGAACACCAGGTTTGGTAGACATGATAGCTTAGGGCCATGGCCGGTCCCACCTGCAGGATATGGCACCCGCTACCTTTGGGGCTGACTGGAGGTGGGGGCTTATGCTCTCTCACATAGAGCATCAGTGCACAGTTGGCCTGGATATTGGGGTTCCGTCTAGGGCCATGAGAGTTGATCCTCACATGGCAATTCTAGGCAGATCCTTAGGACACTTCTTCTTTTTGGAGGGCAGGCAGAAGGCTGCGGTGTGCCTCTAGAATTCCCAATCTCTAGGGCTTGTTGGCCAGGAGGGTGAGGACTGAAGTCTGCACGCACAAGCGCCGTTCTTGTTCACTGCCGAGCACATGGTAGTTCCAAAGGGCAGCGTCTGACTCGAGATCTTCAGCACCTGAGTCAGGGAGAGTGCCGGATGGCTGCTGATGCTGGAGTTTGTGTACATGATGCTAGATGAATGGAAGGGTTTCCTCATGAGGGCATGGAGGTTTTCCCAGGATGGGGCTTGTTAGCTTCTCTGAACAGCAAGCTTTTCTTCTGCAGGACAGGGGGAGTCTATTTTGATCGCTCCAGGGTCCCCTGTATGGAAAGACATGGTAGCAGTGTTCACCGCAAATATGTCTGAAAAGCCCAGCTCAGCTTATCCTCTCAGCCCAGGAACAAGGCAGTTTTGATCTGATGGCACTTGGGCAAGTGCCCAGGAGTTTGAGTTGACAGGGAGCTTCATGCTGATGGGTTACCATGCTGGCTTGAGTCCAGGGAGAACTTAGAATGTAGCGGGAGCTCAGGCGCCATGCAGAATTCTCCTCCCCTGAGAGTTGGACGTCGCTCCAAAGAGCCTGGTTGCCTTCTGGGGACAGGAGGCGTTCTGTTTTTTGGATCAGGGGCCTAGCATTGGAACATATGTAGGTACTAATGTAAGGGCCTGGTTCGCCAGAAGATCTTACTTGTAAACTCCTGATATTTGGGTGGGCCTAGCCAGATGCCTTATCCAATCAGTGGGGCATGCATATATTAAATGTCATGAGTTGAAATCTCATTGGCCACCTGTGTGTGGGCTGGGCTCAACCACGTCTATAATGGTTATTCTATGAGCCTGGCACGGGGGCGGGGGATAAGTAGGCAGAGTTTGAATAGCCGTTAGAGAATTAGGAGGAGTTAGAATAGCCTTTTGAGAAGTAGGAGGAATTAAGAGAGCCATTAGAGAAGTAGAAGGAGTTAGAATCACCGTTAGAGTAGTAGAAGGAGTTAGATTAGCCATTGGAATAACCATTGGGAGCTGTTAGGGTAGTCGCTGGAGTGATAGTGTCAGGGTGGCCGGGAGCATCGGAGCTTCAGGATCATTGGGAGCATTGGGAGCGGCATTGCTGGGGGCAGCACCGCCACGAGCAACCTCGCGTCCCTAAGCAGCAGCACTCTCCACGACTGGCCTCGCTGTGGCCTCGTCGCGACCTGCCTCACTGCCCAGAGTTGCAGCCTCGCCAGAGTGGTGTCATTCTGGGGAGTGGCCTCATAGGTGTGCAGCCTTGTTGGACAGCGGCCTGGTCCAGAGCAGCCTCTTCATCATCAGTTGCGGCCTTCATCCAGCGTGTGGCCTCATCCAGAGCGACCTCGTCTGGGGAGTGGCTTCGTTGGAGTGGTATCATGGGGAGCAGAGTCTGTGTCATCAGGGTTGTTGTCCTCATCATCCTCGCGTCTTTCTCACTGGAGCGGCGTCCTCATCGTCATGCCTCTATGTAAGAAATGGCCCCGACTGGTCGGTTTCATTTTCGATGCTTGGCGGAAATAAAACTTTGCTTGATTTTCGCTTTATGTCAGTCTCATTCCTTTGATCACAGACCCTAACATTGGGGGTTCGCCTGGGATCAAACAAGGAGAACTGAGCCAGCATCGGAATTTATGGGAAAAGCCTCCAGAGGTGTTGGGATCTTGTTCATCTGTCTGGTTGGAGCTCCAGGGAATCCCCCACAGGGTAGAAACTGGACGCAGCTATGCTGCCCAGGGCTGGAGTGGATGCGGAGATACCCCACTGCCATGTTGGTATATAGACATGGGGTTCGAGTCCCCCTTGGCGGTCAGGGGGATTCGAGTACCCCTACATGGTCAGGGGACTCGAGTCCCCCCTAGATGGTCACCAGGAGGTTCGAGTGCCCCTATGCGGTCACCAGGGGTTTTGAGTTACCCTAGGCAGTCAGAGGATTCACGTCACCCTAGGCAGTCATCAGGGGTTTGAGTCCCCCAAGGTCGTCCTTGGGGTTCGAGTCCCCCTAGGCGGTCAGGAGCTTTGAGTACCCCTAGAAAATCCCCACGGGTGGCAGGACCGCTGGGCCTGCAGTTGTCTTTGTCTTGTCTTTTTGGTGTCTGCTGTGTTGTTTGTTTTGTTTGGTGGAATGGAACAGGCAGAGAGTAAGGGGACTCTGACTTTCATCTCTCTGTTCCTCTTAATAGATGTGGGGCTTCTTGCTCACTCATTTCTTGTGTTAACGGCTGTAAATGGAGCCAACTGGGTTTACTCTAACTCGGGACAGAGACTTTAAGGAATATTCCCAAGCAGCTGCCAAAACTCCTTTGTTTCAGGGAATTCCTTGCCTTCTCTGGCATGATGTCGACTGCCTAGCCCGTCGTCCTTGCTGGCGGGAAAGCATGGCATCTGAAGTGGAATGGGCCCAGGTGGAACATGAAATCTGTTAGCAAAGAGATGACTGAACTGATGGTTAATTGTCTGTCTCAGGGTTTTAATGGGAAATTGTGAAAGTAGCTTTCAGAGTCTTTGGTAACCTGAAGCTTTGAAGTTTTGCTTGGATGACAAATGGGATGAAGTGCTAGGGCACTGGTTGCTGGAACTAGGTTTGTGCTTTTGAAATCTGTTGGTAAACTTGCTTTGTGCTAAACTGCTATTGCAAAGGTTCACAACTGGTTAATATTTAGTCTTCACTAGAGACTGAGATGTTTCTAAGAAAATGTAAATGGCTTTCTTTGCTCACCCAGAATTGTAAATGAGGTCTCTTTGACTCATAAGGCTTTTCCCTGATATGCTAATTTACACAGGAAGTACTGCTAAATCAATGGTAAACCTTGGGTTACATTTGGGTAAATGCTGTAACTACTCCAGAGGGTCTATACATTTCCTAAAGTTTTAATGTTTTCATAAGGGTCATCATTTGATATTTAACCATATCTATTCTGAGTTTTTTGTCGTTTGTAATTGTTTTAATTCTCTTGTAGGATGAATTTCGCCTTAAGGGAAATTCATATAGGGGACTTTCAGAACAAATATGGTTCTGAAATATGATATGTTGAAATCCTGGAACTGAATTTCCAGAAGTAAAAGTTGCACTCACACTAAACCAGAATTAATCTGGTGCCTCAAGGAAAGAATGAGTCTCCAGAAGCTTTCCTAGAAAGGCTAATTGAAGCCTATATAATGTATAGCCCAATGGACCCTGAGGCACCCAAAAATCAGGGGGCACTGAATCTTGCTTTGGCCAGTCAGCCAGCCCCGGATATAAGGAGGAAACTTCAGGAAATTGAAGAATTTGAAGGTAAGAATCTGATTGAGCTATTGGCAATAGCAGAAAAAGTGGTTAAGAACAGGGATGCACAGGAGGATGAAAAACAGACAAAAAGTTGGTTAAGGTTTTTGCACTTCATGAGATAGGTAGAGGATAGTAAAGGAAGGAAAGGCTAAGCACAGACAAGGCAGGTGGGAAGACTTAGATTCAGATCTGTGTGCTTACTGTAAGGAAAAAGACACTGGGCCAGGGAGTGCCCCAAAACGAAGATGGCCACAAAACAATGCTGGCCACCAGAGTAAAAATTGAAGTGGAGGGGAAGTCAATTGATTGTTTTGGTGGATACGGGAGCCCAGTTTTCATCATTACTTAAACCTATGGGAAGATTATCTGGAGAGGATGTTTGGGTACAAGGAGCAAATTGCACAGTGAGACATAATTGGACAACAGAAAGGACTTTAAACTTGGTCTCAGGAGTAGTGAAACATCGATTTTTGGTCCTCCCTAATGCCCCATATAACTTGATGGCGAGAGATCTCCTCCACAAATTATGAGCTGGCATTCATTTCTCGGAAGTAGACATGACTGTAACCTTAGGACAACACACTGTATAGGTGCTTATGGCAGCAGTAGAGGAATACCTCCTTTACAAGCCAGTCTCAAAACCAGAGGAGACAAAGGCGGGGAGCCTTCTCCAAATCCTACAGGTCGAGATTCCCATGTTCTGGGCTTGGCCAGGGAACAACCTTCAGTGGTGGTACAATTAAAGGAGATGGCTACAGCTGCTCACATTTGGCAGCACCCCCTTTCCCGGGAAGCAAAGGAAGTTATCAGAAAGCACATTAACCACCTCCGAGGAGACGTGAACCTAGTTCCTTGCAAAGCTCCATGGAACACACCTTTGCTGGCCATCAAAAAGGCCGAGACCTGGGAGTACTGACCCGTTTAGGACTTTTGGGAAGTTAATAAACAGGTTGAAGATATCCACCCAACGGTGCCTAACCTCTATACCCTACTCTCCCTCCTGGGCCCCAAAAGAATTGTGTATACCGTCTTAGATCTCAAGGATGCATTTTTCTGCATATCTTTAGCAAGGGAATCTCAACCCCTTTTTGCTTTTGAGTGGTCCAACCCACAAGGATTCCAAGGCCAGCTCAACTGTACAAGCCTTCCCAAGGATTCAATAATTCACCCACCATTATTATTTGACGAGGCAGTACACGAGAATTTGCGTGATTACAGAACCTCCAACCCAGGAGTCACTCTGGAATAGTATGTTGATGACTTGCTAGTAGCCATTGAGGACTATGAGTCATGTTTGCAGGGGACGATAGCTCTCTTACAGACTCTGCAAGAAAAGGGGTATCGGGTGTCAGCAAAGAAAGCACAGCTCTTTCAGAGCCATGCCATATCTATGCTTTGATATCCAAGAAGGAGTGCGTTAACTGACCCGATAAACCCGCCCCACCACGTCCTGACAAGTCAGGGAGTTTCTTGGACATTGGGCTTCTGTAGGCTGTGGATATTGCAGTTTGCGGAAATTGCACAACCTTCCTATGAACTGGAAAAGGGTGGCCTCACTATGACAGAGTGGACAGCTGAGGAAGAAGGAGCATTTTGGAAATTACAAACAACTCTACTGAGTGCATTGGCCGTCCCAGATGTTACCAAGGCCTTCCACTTCTATGTGGATAAAAAATGCAGGGGTGGCCAAAGGAGTTTTGACTCAGAATCTGGGGCCTTGGCAAAGGCCAGTAGCCTACCTTAGCAAGAAACTAGATCCAGTAGTGGCTGGATTCCCCTCTTGCCTCTGCATAATTTCTGCCTCAGCCCTCTTGGTCAAGGATGCATGTAAATTGAATTTGGGTCAAAATTTCATCTTGACCATCACCCATGTTATTGAGGGCCTTCTCCGGACTCCACCAGACCAATAGATGACAAAACCCTGAGTGAAGGATTATCAGGTCCTCCTCCTCAACGAATCAAGAGTGACTTTCCTGCCCCTGGCCGTGCTAAATCCAGCCATGCTGCTACCAGAGGAGGTGGCTTACCACCCACACGACTGCGGGGAGGTCCTAACCCAAGTATCAGGAATAAGGCCGGATCTCAGAGACATTCCCCTCCTGAATGCCGAGATGAATCTGTTCACAGAAGGGAGTTGCTACGTGGTCAATGGAAAGAGGTATGCAGGGGCTGTGGTAGTTTCTCCTGAGCAGAAACTCTGGACAGCAGTCCTGCCACATGGAACTTACTATAAAGGGAAAGGATATTGGGCCAGGCAGTGCCCCAAAAGGAAGACAGCAATGCTCGCCACCAGAGACTGAAATGACCATGGTTCAGAGCCCCTCCCTAAACCTCAGGTAAAAATTGAAGTGGATGGGAAATCAATTGATTTTTTGCGGGACATGGGAGCCCAATTTTCATCATTACTTAAGCCCATGGGAAAACTATCTGGAGAAGAAGTCTGGGTACAAGGAGCAAATGGCACAGAGAGACATAAATGGACAAGAGAAAGGACTTTAAATTTGGCCTCAGGAGTAGTGAAACATCGATTTTTGCTCCTCCCTAATGCCCCATATAACTTGATGGCAAGAGACCTCCTCCATAAGTTAAGAGCTGGGATTCAGTTCTCAGAAGGAGACATGACTGTAACCTTGAGACAAACCCACTGTACAGGTGCTTATGGCATCAGTAGATGAATACCTCCTTTACGAGCCAGACTAAAATCCAGAGGAGACAAAGAGGGGGAGCCTTCTCCAAATCCTACAGGACGGGTTTCCCGAGTTCTGGGCAGAAGGGAAACCCCCTGTCTTGGCCAAGGAGTAACCTCCAGTGGTGGTACAATTAAACGACAGCTACGGCTATTTGCATTCGGCAGTACCACCTTCCCCGGGAAGCAAAGGAAGGAGTCAGAAAACACATTAACCGCCTCCAAGGATATGGGATCCTAGTTCCTTGCAAATCTCCATGGAATACACCTCCGCTGCCCATCAAAAATGCCAAGACTGGGGAGTACAGACGAGTTCAGGACTGGGGGGAAGTTATTATTTTTTGACGAGGCACTACACGAGGATTTGCGTGAGTACAGAACACCCAACCCAGGAGTCACTGTGTTACAGTATGTTGACGACTTGCTGATAGCCGCTGAGGACTATGAGTCATGCTTGTGGGGGACAAGAGCTCTCTTACAGACTCTCCAGGAAAAAGAGTATCGGGTGTCAGCAAAGAAAACACAGCTCTGTCAGAGCCATGCCACTTATCTAGGTTTTGATCTTCACGAATGAGTGCGTTCACTGTCTGTGTCCAGGAAACAGGTGATCGCCCAATACCCCCGCCCCACCACGCCCTGACAAGTGAGGGAGTTTCTTGGGACAGTGGGCTACTGTAGGCCATGGATACCGTGGTTTGCAGAGATTGCCCGACCTCTCTACAAACTGGCAAAAGGGGGGCTCACTATGATAGAGTGGACAGCTGAGGCCGAAGGAGCATTTCGGGAATTACAAGCAGCCTTAATGCATGCCCCAGCATTGGCCATCCCAGATGTTACCAAGCCCTTCCAATTGTATGTGAAAGCAGGGGTGGCCAAAGGAGTTTTAACTCAGACCCTGGGGCCTTGGCAAAGGCCAATAGCCTATCTTAGCAAGAAACTAGATCCGGTAGCAGCTGGGTTCCCCCCTTGCCTCCGCATAATTGCTGCCAGGGACCTCCTGGTCAAGGATGCGAGTAAATTGACTTTGGGTCAAAATCTCATCATAACCACCACACACGCTATCAAGGGCCTTCTCCGGGCTCCACCAGGCTGATGTATGACAAATGCCCAAGTGATGGGTTATCAGGCCCTCCTCCTCAATGAACCAAGAGTAACCTTCCGGCCCCCAGTGGTGCTAAATCAAGCCACGCTGCTGCCAGAGGAGCTGGCTGACCACCCACATGACTGCGGGGAGGTACTAACCCAAGTTTCAGGAATAAGGCCAGATCTCAGAGACATTCCCTTCCCGGATGCCAAGATGACTGTGTTCACTGATGGGAGTAGCTCCATGATCAATGGAAAAAGGTATGCGGTGGCTGCGGAAGTTCCTCCTGAGCAACAACTCTGGCCAGCAGCCCTGCCACATAGAATGTCGACACAAAACCGGAAATGATTGCACTCACTAAGGCACTGCAAATGGCCAAAGGTAAAACCGCCAACATCTATATGGACAGCAGGTACGCCTTTGTTACTCTCCATATACATGGGGCTATTTATAAAGAAACGGGCCTATTAATTGCACCAGTAAAGGAATTAAAAACAAAGTAGAGGGGCGCCTGGGTGGCTCAGTGGGTTAAAGCCTCTGCCTTCGGCTCAGGTCATGATCTCAGGGTCCTGGGATCGAGCCCCGCATCGGGCTCTCTGCTCAGCCGGGAGCCTGCTTCTTCCTCTCTCTGCCTGCCTCTGCCTACTTGTGATTTCTCTCTCTCTCTCTGTCAAATAAATAAAATCTAAAAAAAATAAAAACAACAAAGTAGAAATATTGGCTCTCCTCCAGGCTATTTGGGACGCAAAAGTGGTGGCCGTTATGCATTGCCCTGGACACCAATAGGGGACTGATCTGATTTCAAAAGAAAACCAATTAGCAGATCAAGCCACAAAACAAACAGCCAGAGAAACAGTGCAAGAAATGGTTACACTCTTGGCTCCAGCCCTACCAGAAAAAAACGAACAATTCAGAAGATTGAAAGTATTTACAGAAATGGGTCAAATTGGACTATGAGGGGGACTGGTCTAAGACTGAATCAGGAAAAATAATTCTTCCTCAAAGACTAGGCAAAAAGTTAGTAGACCAGATACATCAGGGTACTCATTTGGGGACATGCAATCTCAAGGAGCTTATAGGCAACCAATTCCAGGTTTCTAAACTAGGGCGTATGTTTCAGGATGTAGTTGATAGATGTGCTCAATGCCAGGCAGTTCATGTGGGAAGAACTAAAATGGGAAGAGGGAAAATAGAAAGAGGTAAGGAACCAGGAATTTATTGGGAAATAGATTTTACATAAATGAAACCTAGATAATATGGGCTGGGTAGAGGATTTTCCCGCCAAACATGAGATGGCAGGCGTGGTAGCCAAAAAGCTACTAGAAGAAATAATTCCTAGGTTTGGGCTGCCTCTCGCAATCAGGTCAGACATTGGCCCTGCATTTGTGAGTTCAGTCTCACAGGCATTGGCCAAGGCCGTGGGCACTAATTGCAAACTACATTGTGCCTACCAGCCCCAGAGTTCCGGGCAAGTAGAGAGAATGAACCAGACTCTTAAACAGACCTTGACAAAATTAATTCTGGAGACTGGCAGTAGATGGGTGGATCTCCTTCCTTTCGCCCTCCTCAGGGCATGATGTACACCCTATTTAAGCAAGGTGACCCTATTTGAAATAATGTTTGGGAGACCCCCCCATCCTCGACTAAAAGAGGTTTCCCTAGCAGAAATGACTGATCAATCTGTACTCCAGTCACTGCAGGCATTACAGTCTGTCTTAAAAAAAGCCCACTCAGGGATCTGGACAGCCCACACTGGGATGGAGACGGAGGTGGAACCACATCCTTACCAAGCCGGGGACTTGGTTTGGATATGTCGCTATCAAGTGGGAACCTTGGAGCCTCGCTGGAAGGGACCATTTACTGTTATCTTGACCACCCCCACGGCAGTAAAAATAGAAGGCATTAGGGCCTGGATTCATGCGGGTCATGTCAAACGAGCCGAGGTCGAGGACACCCCCCCCCCAGTGATAGAAGCTGCAGCCAACAGACCCTGCTGACCATGGACTAAAGCTAAGACTAAACACAATGCGAGTTTATTGTTGCTCCTATTGTTACCTGTTTATGAAAACTATAGGTGGGATATTAGATGAACGGAATTAGGAAAAAATGGAAAAGGTTATACAAAGTGTTGAATGACTAACTCATCAGCCGACTGTGCACTACTGTTACTTTTTGGCCCCAGTATTATATGCTCAGTATAACCCCCTTACAACAGGAGAACATAGAACTGGTGGAAAAGTCAAGGATTTGACTAATTTCCAAAGAAAAGGGGGGAATGTTGGGGCGGGTCAGGCCAGCTCGATGGAGACGGCCAATCAGTGGGGCATGCATATATTTACTGAGGTGAGTTGCAATCACATTGGCCACCTGTGTGTGGGTCGGGCTCAACCAGCTCTATAAAGGTTGGTCTGTGAAACTGCAGGGGTTGGGGGGTAGCAGAAGAAGTTAGAGTAGGGGGTAGCAGGAGCCATTAGAGTAGCCATTAGGGGAGCCATTGGGAGACGTTAGGGTGGTGGTAGGAGTGGTAGTGTCGGGGTTGTGGAGAGTGACAGCACCCTTTCATCATCGGGAGTGTCGGGAGCGGTATTCCTGGGAGCCTCGTGGCCCAAGCAGTGGCACTGCCAGTACCAGCTTTGTCAGGAGCGGCATTGCTGTGAGCCTCTTTTCAGGGAGCGGCCTAAACTGAAGCAGCCTCACCGCCCCAGGCAGCGGCGCCGCCTGAGCACCTTCACCGCCCGGGCAGGGGCGCTATCACTAGATGGTCAGGGAGCGGATCCATCTGCAGCGACCTCGTCCTGGGGAGCGGCCCTGTCAGGAGTGGCCTCATTGCGAGCAGCTTCATCGCCGTTGGCCTCATCAGCCTCATCTGCAGCGTCCTCACCGCCCAGAGCAGCGGCACTGTCGCGAGCGGCCTCACTGCCCTAGGAGCAGCGCTGTCACTAGACAATCGGGGAAGAGCCTCCTCAGGAGCTGCCTCGTCCCGGGGTGCGGCCCCGACCAGAGCAGCCTCGTCTGGTCTCGTTGGCCGAGACCTCGTCATGAGCGGCCTCATCCGGAGTGGCCTCGTTGGCAGCGGCACCACCCACTGGGGGTGTCACGAGTCCGGGGAGCAGCCTTGTGAGGAGCGACCTCTTCCAGAGATCGGCGTTGATGGCAACAGCCTTGTCATGAGTGGCCTCGTCATGAACGGCCTCATCAGGAGTGGCCTTGTCCCAGGGAGCGGCCTGTGGTACAGTGAGGGTGAGGCCGGGAACCTCCAGGAGGAACTGCAAGGCCAGGAGGAGGTGGCCTCCAGCAAGGCTCAGGCACATACCGGTCAGTTTGATTTCTGATGCATGGCATGAAATAAATCTTTGCTTGACTTTTGCTTTGTGTCAGACTCATTCCTTTGATCATGTACCCTACACCATCATGGAGAGCCTGTTGGCCAGGGCGTTGGGGACAGAAGTCTGCAAACAAACACTTGGGATAGGGTTCTAGGCGATGTGATGGGAGGCCTGATCTGCGGACCATGAGGGCAGTGCTGCAGGATCTGAAATTAGTTCAAAGGGGAGGCGGGAGCACAGTCTCTTCTGTCTGGGTTGTGTGTCTCGGTTGGCCATGGAATGTAGCAGTAGCCTCATGGGACCATGGGAGATTCTGGCTCAGTGAGGATTCTGCCTGGTTCCGAAGGGTTTGATTTCTTTCAGGGGAATGGTAGAGTGCTCTTCTGTCTCACGGGTCCCACCATAGCAAGGAATCCAGAGACGGCTTCTGCGTCCCGGTGCCTGAAGAATCTGAATGAGGGTGATGATTTGGGCCTAGGGGCATGTCAGGCCCGATATACGTGCTCCTGGTCCAGGTAGCGAGGGGGCTGGTTTGAAAGCAGGCTGAGCCTGAGGGTCACAATGCCGGTTTGTAGCCAGGGCGGCTGTCCTGAGTGGGCGTGGTCTCAAGGGCCATGCAGATGGCTCCCACTCTGAGGGTTAGACCCCCATCCCCACAGCAAGCTTTTCCCTTCTTGGGTAAGGAGGAGTGCTCTTTGATGCTTGAGGTTCACCCATAGGCTGGGGTTTGAGCTATGGTCTGGGCACAGATGCCTGAATACACAGGTTGGGTAGAGATGGCAGTGTCTGTCCTTGGCACATCCCACGTGCAGGATATGGGGCCCAATATCTGGGGGGCTGATGGGAGGTTGGAGCTCAGGCTGTGTCAGACAGAGCATTAGTGCACAGGGCAGCCTAGGACATTGGGGTGCTGTCGAATTCTGTGCATGTTGATCCTCACGTGGGGATTCTGGGCAGAACCCTAGTGCAATTCTTCTTTCTGGAGGGCAGGCAGAAGACTGGGTTGGGGCCTTGGAATGAACAATCTGGAGGCCTTGCGGGTCAGGAGGGTGATGAAAGAATTCTGAATGCACAAAAGCCAGTTCAGTTCAGTGCCAAGCACCTGGCATTTCCAATGTGCAGCGTCTGACGAGATCTCCTGAACCTGAGTAGGGCATGTGTCAGATTGTTGTTCACGCTGGAGTATGTGTCCATGATGGCCAACGAATGAATGGATGGCCTCATGAGTCCATAGAGGTCTCTGAGCCTGGGGATTGTGAGCTGCTCTGAAAAGCAAGCCTTCCTTTTGCGGGACAGCAGGAGTCCATTTTGATGGCACCAGGGTCCCCCATATGGAAAGATGTCATAGCAGATGTCACCGCATGGATGCTGGAAAGCCCAGCTCAGCTTCCTCTTCCAGCCCAGGAAAAAGGCCGTTTGGATCTGGTGGCTCTGGGGCAAAGTGCTCAGGGGACTGTGGTGGCAGGGACCCTCATTCTGATGGGTCACAATGCTGGCTTTTGTCCTGGGAGACCTTAGAATGAGGTGGGAGCTCAGGCGCCATGCAGGATTCTCCTCCCCTGTGGGTTGGACACAGCTCCCAAGAGACAGGTTGCCTTCTGGTTACAGGAGGTGTCTGTTTTGTGGCTCAGGGACCACGTGTTGGACCATATATAGGTATTCCATAGTTTGCCTCTGGAGGCTGATGGCTGCAAACCAAGATAGGGTTCCATTGAGGTCCTAGGGTCATGTCAGGTCCCATCTTCTGACTCAGGGCTATGGACCTGGGTGTCTACCTGGAGGAAGTTGTCTTCCATGTGTCTGAATGTGCATTATTCCCAAGGTCGTCATAATTTGGGGTGAGCTCAGTTGCATTGCAGGTGTCTCCCAATCTGGAGGGTCTGTGCAAATGTGACGGGCAGAGTTCCCTGTGTGTTGTCAGGCAGAGTCCTGTGCTGTGGCTCCAGAGGCCCCATCCTGGAGGGCCTGCTGGCCAGGGCTTTGGGGACAAAAGTCTGCAACCACAAACTCGGGATAGGATAAGGGGAGGTGATTGCAGGCCATATATGCGGACCATGAGGGCAGTGTGGCGGGATCTGAAATTAGGGCGATGGGGAGTAGGGAGCGCAGACTTTTCTGTCTAAATTTAGTGCCTTGGTTGGCCATGAAATCTAGTGGTAGCCTCATGGGGCCATGGGAGATTCTGCCTGTGTGAAGATTCTGCCCGGCTTCCAAGTGTTTGGTGTCTTTCGGGCATAAGGAAAGTGTGCTGTGTAGGGGCCTGATTTTCCAGAGGAACTGTAATCCCCGGATATTGGGGCGGGACAGGTCAGATAGCCATATCCAATCAGTGGGCTGCACATATAGTGACAGTGCTGATTTGAAATCTCATTGGCCACCTGTGTGTAGGCGGGACTCAACCAACTCTATAAAGGTTAGTCTGTGAGCCTTGGAAGGGGGAGAAGTAGGAGGAATTAGAAAAGCCATAAGAAAAGTAGGAGGAGTTATTATTGCTGTTAGAGAAGTAGGGGGAGTTAGAATAGCCGTTATATAAGTAGGAGGAGTTAGAGTAGTCGTTAGAGAAGTAGGAGGTGTTAAAATAGCTGTTAGAGAAGTAGAAGGAGTTAGAATAGCCATTGAAGAAGGAGGAGTTATAATTGCTGTTAGAAAAGTAGGAGGAGAGGGAGGAGTCAAGATGGCGGAGAAGTAGCAGGCTGAGACTGCATCGGGTAGCAGGAGATCAGCTCGATAGCTTATCTAAACATTGCAAACACCTACAAATCCAACGGGAGAGCGAAGAGAAGAAAAACAGCAACTCTAGAAACAGAAAATCAACCACTTTCTGAAAGGTAGGACTGGCGGAGAAGTGAATCTAAAACGACGGGAAGATAGACCGTGGGGGGAGGGGCCGGCTCCCGGCAAGCGGTGGAGGAACGGAGCACAAAATCAGGACTTTTAAAAGTCTGTTCCACTGAGGGACATTGCTCCAGAGGCTAAACCAGGGTGAAGCCCACGCGGGGTCAGCGTGGCCCCAGGTCCCGCAGGGTCACAGAAGGATCGAGGGTGTCGGAGTGTCACAGAGCTTGCAGGTATTAGAACGGAGAAGCCGGCTGCACAGACAGAGCCGAGGACTGAACTCTCAGCTCAGGGATACCTTGAACTGGTCGCGGGCTGGGTGAGCTCGGAGCGTGGCTAGAGGCTGGGGATACGGGAGTGATTGGGTGCTGTCCTCTGGGGGCGCACTGAGGAGTGGGGCCCCAGACTCTCGGCTCCTCCGGGCCGGAGACTGGGAGGCCGCCATTTTCATCCCCGTCCTCCAGTACTCTACGGAAAGCGTTCAGGGAACAGAAGCCCCCAAAAGCGAACCCGAGCCGATTACTTAGTCCGGCCGCTGGTAAGGGCGGTGCAATCCCGCCTCGGGCAAAGACACTTGAGAGTCACTACAAAGGCCCCTCCCCCAGAAGATCAACAAAATATCCAGCCAGGACGAAGTTCATCTATCAAGGAAAGTAGGTTCAATTACAAGACAGCAACGCAATTCCAGAGGAGGAGAAAGCAAAGCACGGAACTCATGGCTTTCTCCCCATGATTCTTTAGTCTTGCGGCTACTTCAATTTTTTTCTTCTTTTTTTCAATTTTTTTTCTTTTTTCTTCTTCTGCTAAATTTTTAAAACTTTTACCCTTTTCTTTTTTAACGTTTTTTTGTCTAGTTTATCTAAATATATATATTTTTTTTCTTTCTTTTTTCTATTTTTTCTTTGTTTTATTTTTTAAATTTTTTCTTTTTTTTTCTGAACCTCTTTTTATCCCCTTTCTCCACCCCACAATTTGGAGTCTCTTCTCATTTGGTTACAGCGCATTTTTCTGGGGTCTTTGCCACCCTTTTAGTATTTTATTTCCTCCTTCATATCCTCTTATCTGGACAAAATGACAAGGCGGAAAAAATCACCACAAACAAAAGAACAAGAGACAATACCGAAGGTTAGGGACCTAATCAACACAGACATTGGTAATATGTCAGATCAAGAGTTCAGAATGACGATTCTGAACGTTCTAGCCGGGCTCGAAAAAGGCATGGAAGATATTAGAGAAACCCTCTCTGGAGATATAAAAGCCCTTTCTGGAGAAATTAAAGAACTAAAATCTAAACAAGTTGAAATCAAAAAAGCTATTAATGAGGTGCTATAAAAAATGGAGGCTCTCACTGCTAGGATCAATGAGGCAGAAGAAAGAATTAGTGATATAGAAGACCAAATGACAGAGAATAAAGAAGCCGAACAAAAGAGGGACAAACAGCTCCTGGACCATGAGGGGAGAATTCGAGAGATAAGTGACACCATAAGACGAAACAACATTAGAATAATTGGGATTCCAGAAGAAGAAGAAACAGAGGGGAGCAGAAGGTCTATTGGAGAGAATTTCCCTAATATGGCAAAGGGAACAAGCATCAAAATCCAGGAAATGCAGAGAACTCCCCTCAAAGTCAACAAGAATAGGTCCACACCCCGTCACCTAATAGTAAAATTTACAAGTCTTAGTGACAAAGAGAAAATACTGAAAGCAGTCTGAGAAAAGAAGTCTGTAAAATACAATGGTAAAAATATTAGATTGGCAGCAGACTTATCCACAGTGACCTGGCAGGTCAGGAAGAGCTGGCATGATATATTCAGAGCACTAAACGAGAAAAACATGCAGCCAAGAATACTCTATCCAGCTAGGCTATCATTGAAAATAGAAGGAGAGATCAAAAGCTTCCAGGACAAACAAAAACTGAAAGAATTTGCAAACACCAAACCAGCTCTACAGAAAATATTGAAAGGGGTCCTCTAAGCAAAGAGAGAGCCTAAAAGTAGCAGATCAGAAAGGTACAGAGACAATATACAGTAACAGTCACCTTACAGACTAATAATGGCACTAAATTCATATCTCTCAATAGTTACCCTGAATGTTAATGGGCTAAATGCCCCAATCAAAAGACACAGGGTATCAGAATGGATAAAAAAACAAAACCCATCAGTATGTTGCCTACAAGAAACTCATTTTAGACGCGAAGACACCTCCAGTTTTAAAGTGAGGGGGTGGAAAACAATTTACCATGCTAATGGGCATCAGAAGAAAGCTGGGGTGGCAATCCTTATATCAGATCAATTAGATTTTAAGCCAAAGACTATAATAAGAGATGAGGAAGGACACTATATCCTACTCAAACGGTCTGTCCAACAAGACGATCTAACAATTTTAAATATCTATGCCCCTAATGTGGGAGCAGCCAATTATATCAACCAATTAATAACAAAATCAAAGAAACACATCAATAATAATACAATAATAGTAGGGGACTTTAACACTCCCCTCACTGAAATGGACAGATCATCCAAGCCAAAGATCAAAAAGGAAATAAAGGCTTTAAATGACACACTGGACCAGATGGACATCACAGATATATTCAGAACATTTCATCCCAAAGCAACAGAATACACATTCTTCTCTAGTGCACATGGAACCTTCTCCAGAATAGATCACATCCTGGGTCACAAATCAGGTCTCAACCGGTATCAAAAGAGTGGGATCGGGGCGCCTGGTGGCTCAGTGGATTAAGACGCTGCCTTCGGCTCAGGTCATGATCCCAGGGTCCTGGGATCGAGCCCCACATCGGGCTCTCTGCTCAGCAGGGAGCCTGCTTCCCTTCCTCTCTCTGCCTGCCTCTCCACCTACTTGTGATCTCTGTCTGTCAAATAAATAAATAAAATCTTAAAAAAAAGAGTAGGATCATTCCCTGCATATTTTCAGACCACAATGCTCTGAAGCTAGAACTCAATCACAAGAGGAAAGTTGGAAAAGAACCCAAACACATGGAGACTAAACAGCATCCTTCTAAAGAATGAATGGGTCAACCAGGAAATTAAAGAAGAACTGAACAAATTCATGGAAACAAATGATAATGAAAACACAACAGTTCAAAATCTGTGGAACACAGCAAAGGCAGTCCTGAGAGGAAAATATATAGCGGTACAAGCCTTTCTTAAGAAACAAGAAAGGGCTCCTGGATTGGAAGAATAAATATTGTGAAAATGTCTATGCTACCTAAAGCAATCTACACATTTAATGCAATCCCTGTCAAAATACCATCCATTTTTTTTCAAAGAAATGGAACAAATAATCCTAAAATTTATATGGAACCAGAAAAGACCTCGAATAGCCAAAGGAATATTGAAGAACAAAGCCAAAGTTGGTGGCATCACAATTCCGGACTTCAAGCTCTATTACAAAGCTGTCATCATCAAGACAGCATGGTACTGGCACAGAAACAGACACATAGATCAGTGGAACAGAATAGAGAGCCCAGAAATCGACCCTCAACTCTATGGTCAACTAATCTTCGACAAAGCAGGAAAGAATGTCCAATGGAAAAAAAGGCAGCCTCTTCAATAAATGGTGCTGGGAAAATTGGACAGCCACATGCAGAAAAATGAAATTGGACCACTTCCTTACACCACACACGAAAATAGACTCCAAATGGATGAAGGACCTCAATGTGAGAAAGGAATCCGTCAAAATCCTTGAGGAGAATGCAGGCAGCAACCTCTTCGACCTCAGCCGCAGCAACATCTTCCTAGGAACAACGGCAAAGGCAAGGGAAGCAAGGGCAAAAATGAACTATTGGGATTTCATCAAGATCAAAAGCTTTTGCACAGCAAAGGAAACAGTTCACAAAACCAAAAGACAACTGACAGAATGGGAGAAGATATTTGCAAACGACATATCAGATAAAGGGCTAGTATCCAAAATCTATAAGGAACTTAGCAAACTCAACACCCAAAGAACAAACAATCCAATCAAGAAATGGGCAGAGGACATGAACAGACATTTCTGCAAAGAAGACATCCAGATGGCCAACAGACACATGAAAAAGTGCTCCACGTCACTCGGCATCAGGGAAATACAAATCAAAACCACAATGAGATATCACCTCACACCAGTCAGAATGGCTAAAATTAACAAGTCAGGAAATGACAGATGCTGGAGAGGATGTGGAGAAAGGGGAACCCTCCTCCACTGTTGGTGGGAATGCAAGATGGTGCATCCACTCTGGAAAACAGCATGGAGGTTCCTCAAAATGTTGAAAATAGAACTACCCTATGACCCAGCAATTGCACTACTGGGTATTTACCCTAAAGATACAAACATAGTGATCCGAAGGGGCACGTGTACCCGAATGTTTATAGCAGCAATGTCTACAATAGCCAAACTATGGAAAGAACCTAGATGTCCATCAACAGATGAATGGGTAAAGAAGAAGTGGTATATATACACAATGGAATACTATGCAGCCATCCAAAGAAATTAAATCTTGCCATTTGCGACGTGGATGGAACTAGAGCGTATCATGCTTAGTGAAATAAGTCAATCGGAGAAAGACAACTATCATATGATCTCCCTGATATGAAGACATGGAGAAGCAACATGGGGGTTAGGGGGATAAGAGAAGAATAAATGAAACAAGATGGGATCGGGAGGGAGACAAACCTTAAATGACTCTTAATCTCACAAAACAAACTGGGGGTTGCTGAGTCGAGGTGGGATTGTTAGGGGGGAGGGGGCTATGGACATTGGGGAGGGGAGGTGAACCATCAGAGACTATGGACTCTGAAAAACAACCTGAGGGTTTTGAAGGGTCAGGGGTGGGAGGTTGGGGGAACAGGTGGTGGGTAATAGGGAGGGCACGTTTTGCATGTAGCACTGGGTGTTTTGCAAAAACAATGAATACTGTTACGCTGAAAAAAATAAATAAAATGGAGAAAAAAGAAAAGAAAAGAAAAGAAAAAAGAGAGAGATAAAAAAATAAAAGGAAAACAGCAAAAAAAAAAAAGAAAAGTAGGAGGAGTTAGAATAGCCATTAGAGAAGTAGGAGGTGTTAGAATAGCTGTTAGAGTAGCAGAATAGCCATCAGAGTGGCCGTTGGGAGCCGTTAGGGTAATCGTAGGAGCGATAGTGGTGGGGTCGCTGGGAGCAGCGCCGCCCCAAGCTGCAGCCCTGCCTCCAGCGGTCTCACCACCCTGAGCCGCGGCCTCGCTGGCGTGGTCTGGATGGAGTGCCTCGCCAAAGCAGCATCATTCCAGGAAGAAGCCTGGTTGGCATTTGGCTTCATCGTGGAGTGGCCTACTCAAGAGCAGCCTCTTCATCGTCAAAAGTGGCCTTGTCCGTAGCAGCCTCTTCATTGTTGGGAGCGGCCTTGTCTAGCTGTGGCCTCGTCTGGGGAGCGGCCTCCTCTGGGGAGTGGCCGTGTCAGAGTGGCCTCATTGGAGGCAGAGGTTGTGTCATCAATGTTGTCGTCCTCATCATCCTTGCCTCTTTTTCATCAGTGGAGGCTTCCTCGTCATCATCGCCTCTACGTAAGAGATGGCCCCGACTTTTCTGTTTGGTTTCTGATGCTTGATTTTCACTTTGTGTCAGTCTTGTTCCTTTGATCATGGACCCTAACATTGGGGGCTCGCCCGGGATCAAACAACGAGACTTGAGCCAGCATCGCAATTTATGGGAAACGCCTCCAGAGGGGTTGGGATCTTGTCTGTCTGTCCGGTTGGAGCTCCAGGGTATGGCCCACCAGGTAGAAGCTGGAGGCCGTCATGATCCCCAGGGCTGGAGTCGATGCGGGGATGCCCCATCCCTCTGCTGGTAGATTGACAGGGGTTCAAGGTGGGGTTTGAGTCCCCCTAGATGGTCAGGGGTTTCGAGTCCAACTGGATGGCCACCAGGGGTTTCAACTCCCCTTAGATGGTCAGAGGGTCCAAGTCCCCCAAGCCGTCACCAGGGGGTTCGTGTCTCCCTAGGCAGTCAGGGGGTTCGAGACTCCGAGGAGGTCATCAGGGGTTCGAGTCCCCCTAGGTGGTCAGGGGCTTTGAGTCCCCCTAGAAAATCCCCACCAGTGGAAGGAACGCTGGCCTGGCAGTTGTCGTTTTGTTGTCTGTTTTGTTGTTTGTTGTGCTTGAAGGAATGGAGCAAGAGGAGAGTAAGGGGAGTCTGACATTCATCTCTCTGTTCCTCATAATAGGTGTGGGGCTTCTTCCTCACTATTTTGTGTGTTCAGGGCTATAACTGGAGCCAACTGGGATTAGTCTAAGATAGGACAGAGACTTTAAGGAATATTCCCAAGCAGCTGCCAAAACTCTTTTAGTTTCAGGAATTCCTTGCCTTCCTGGCCTGACATGGACTGCCTAGCCACTCCCCCTTGCTGGCAGGAAAGCATCCCATCTGAAGTGGAATGGGCCCAGGTGGAACATGAAATCTGTTAGCAGAGAGATGACTGAACTGGTGGTTAATTGTCTGCCTCAGGGTTTTAATGGGTAATTGTTAAAGTAGCTTTCAGAGTCTTTGGTTAACTGAAGCATTGAAGGTTTGCTTGGATGACAAATGGGATGAAGTGCTAGGGCGCTGGTTGCTGGAACTAGATTTGTGATTTTGAAATCTGTTGGTAAACTTGCTTTGTGCTTAACTGCTATTGCAACAGTTCACAATTGATTAGTATTTAGTCTTCACTAGAGACTGCGATGTTTCTAAGAAAATGTAAATGGTTTTCTTTGCCCACCCAGAATTGTAAATGAGATCTCTTTGACTCATAAGTTGCACTAGTACTAAATCAGAATTAGGACGGTGACTCAAGGTAAGAATCAGTCTCCAGGAGCTTTCTTAGAAAGGCTTATTGAAGCCTATAAAATGTGTAGCCCGATGGACTCTGAGGCACCAGAATATCATGGGGCATTGAAACTTGCTTTTGCCAATCAGTCAGCCCATGATATAAGGAGGAAACTTCAGGAAATTGAGGGATTTGAAGGGAACAATCTGATTGAGTTATTTGTTATAGCAGAAAATGTGATTACCAACAGGGATGCACAGGAGGATGAAAAACAGACAAAAAGCTGGTTAACGTTTTGGCATTACATGGGATAGGTAGGGGATAGTAAATGGAAAGAAAAGCCTAAGCACAGAGAAGGCAGGTGGGAAGACGTAGATCAGATCAGTGCTTACTGTAAGGAAAAAAGACACTGGGCCAGGGGGTTCCCCAAAAGGAAGATGGAAATGCTGGCCACCAGAGTAAAAATTGAAGTGGAGGAGAAATCAACTGATTTTTTTGGTGGGCACGGGAGCCCAATATTCATCATTATTTAAACCTATGGGAAAACTATCTGAAGAGGAAGTTTGGGTACGAAGAGCAAATGGCACAGCGAGACAAAAATGGACAACAGAAAGGACTTCAAATTTGGCCTCGGGAGTAGTGAAACACCGATTTTTGTCCTCCCTAATGCTCCATATATCTTGATGGCAAGAGATCTGCTCCACAAGTTACGAGCTGGCATTCAGATCTCTGAAGGAGACATGACTGTAACCTTGAGACACACACTGAACAGGTGCTTATGGCAGCACTAGATAAATACCACGTTTACGAGTCAGTCTCAAAACCTGAGGAGACAAAAGGGGGGTGCCTACTCCAAATCCTACAGGTCAAGTTTCACGAGATCTGGGCAGAAGGGAAGCTCCCTGGCTTGGTCAAGGGACAATCTCCAGTGATGGTACAGTTAAATGCTATAGCTACAGCTGTTCACATTCGGCAGCACCCCCTTCCCGGGAAGCAAAGGAAGGGATCAGAAAACACATTAACCACCTCCGAGGAGATGGGATCCTAGTTCCTTGCAAATCTCCATGGAACACACCTTTGCTGCCCGTCAAAAAGGCCAAGACTGGGGAGTACTGACCAGTTCAGGAGTTGCTGGAAGTTAATAAACAGGTTGAAGATATTCACCTGACAGTGCCTAACACTTATACCCTACTCTCCCTCCTGGGCCCCAAAAGAACAGTGTATACCATCTTAGATCTCAAGGATGCATTTTTCTGCATATCTTTAGCAAGGGAATCTCAACCCCTTTTTGCTTTTGAGTGCTCTGACCCACAGAAATTGTTTCCAGGCCAACTCATCTGGAAAAGAATTCTCCAAGGATTCAAGAATTCACCCACCATTTTTGAAGAGCCCCTACATGAGGATTTGCATGCGTACGGAACCTCCAACCCGGGAGTCACTCTGTTACAGTATGTTGATGACTTGCTAGTGGTATCTGAGGACCAACAGTCATGTTTGCGGGGGATGAGAGCTCTCTTACAGACTCTGCAGGAAAAAGGGTATTGAGTGTCATCAAAGAATGCACAGCTATGTCAGAGCCATGCCACATATCTAGGATTTGATCTCCAGGAGGGAGTGCGTTCACTGTCTGGGTCCAGGAAACAGGTGATCACCCAATACCCCCGCCCCACCACGTCCCAAAAAATGACAGAGTTTCTTGGATGGTGGGTTGCTGTAGGCTGTTGATACTGCGGTTTGGGGAGATTGACCAACCACCCTACGAACTGGAGAAAGGGTGGGCTCACTATGATAGAGTGGACAGCTGAGGCAGAAGGATCATTTTGGGAATTACAAACAGGTGTACCGAGTGCCCCAGCATTGGCCATCCCAATTGTTACCAAGCCCTTCCACTTGTATGTGGATGAAAATGCAGGGTGGCCAAAGGAGTTTTGACTCAGATTCTTGGGCCTTGGCAAAGGCCAGTAGCCTATGTTAGCAAGTAACTAGATCTAGTAGTGGCTGGGTTCCCCTATTGCATCTACATAATTGCTGCCACAGCCCTCTTGGTCAAGGATGCAAGTAAATTGAATTTGGGTTAAAATCTCATCTTGACCACCACCCACGCTATCAAGGGACTTTCCCAGACTAGAGCAGACTGATGGATGACAAACAGCTGAGTGACGAGGTATCAGGCCCTCAGCCTCAATGAAACAAGAGTGACGTTCCAGCCCCTGGCAGTGCTAAATCCAGCCATCCTGCTGCCAGAGGAGCTGGCTGACCATCCACACGACTGTGGGGTGGTGCTAACCCAAGTCGCAGGATTAAGGTCGGAAATCAGAGACATTCCCCTCCTGGATGCTGAAATGACTCTGTTCACAGATGGGAGTTGCTACATGTCAATGGAAAGAGGTATGTGGGAGCTGTGGTGGTTTCTCCTGAGCAGAAAATCTGGACACTAGCCCTGCCGCGCGGATACCTTTTCACGCTGGCTAGAGGCTTTTCCTGCCAAACATGAGAAGGCAGGAGTGGTAGCCAAAAAGCTACTAGACGAAATAATTCCTAGGTTTGGTCTGCCTCTCGCAATCGGGTCAGACAATGGCCCTACATTTGTGAGTTCAGTCTCATAGGCATTGGCCAAGGCTGTGGGCACTTATTAGAATATACATTGTGCCTATGGGACTCGGAGTTCCTGGCAAGTAGAGAGAATGAACCTGACTCTTTTAGAGACCTTGGCAAAACTAATTCTGGAGACTGGCGGTGGATGGGTGTATCTCCTTCCTTTTGCCCTCCTCAGGGCACTATGTACACCCTATTTAACCAAGGTGACCTCATTCGAAATAATGTTTGGAGACACCCCCTCTGTCCTCAAATACAGGAGGTTGCCCTAGCAGAAATGACTGATCAATCTGTACTCCAGTCACTGCAGGCATTACAATCTGTCTTAAAAAATGCCCACTCGGGGATCCGGACTGCCCACACTGGGATGGAGACGGAAGTGGAACCACATCTTACCAACCTGGGGACTTGGTTTGGATACATCGCTATCAAGTAGGAAACTTGGAGCCTCGCTGAAAGGGACAATTTACTGTAAAAGTAGAGGGCATTAGGGGCTGGATTCATGCAGGTCACGTCAAATGAGCCAAGGACGATTACGCCCCACAGAGATGGAAGCTGCAGTTGACAGAACCTGCTGACCATGGACTAAAGCCAAAACTGAAAAACTGTGAGTTTATTGTTGCTCCTATTGTTACCTATTCATGTAAAGTATAGGTGGGAAATTAGATGAACGGAATTTGGGAAAAATTCGAAAAGGTGATACAAAACATTGAATGGCTAACTCATCAGCCAACTATGCACTACCGTTACTTTTTGGCCCCTGTGTTATAAACTCCCTAATGTCATTTGTAACAAAGAAAATTGCTGTAGGAGTGATAGCGTCGGGGTCGTCAGGAGCATCGGAGCTTCAGGATCCTTGGGAGCATCGGGAGCGGCATTGCTGGGAGCTGCCCCGCCCAGTGCAGCAGTGCCACCACGAGTGGCCTCGCGTCCACGAGCAGCAGCGCAGCCCGCGACCCGCCTCACCATGGTCCCGCCGATACTGGCTGCGCTGCCCTGAGGTGCAGCCTCGCCAGAGCGGCATCATTCCGTGGAGCCGCATCATCGGCATGCGGCCCCTGGTCTGGAGAGACCTGCTCATCATCGGGTGCGGACTTCTTCCAGCGTGTAGCTTCATCCAGAGTGGCCTTGTCTGGGGAGCAGCCTCATCTGGAGCGGCCCCGTCCAGAGCGTCGTCGTCCACAGTGGCCTCGTCTGGGGAGCGGCCTTGTCAGAGTCTCATCATGGGGAGCAGAGTTTGTGTTGTCAGGAATGTAGTCCTCATCATCCACGCTTTTTTGTCATCAGGAACGGCGTCCTCGTTGTCATCGCTAGACATAAGAAATGGCCCCGAACTTTCTGTTTGATTTTTGATGCTGGCCTAAAATAAAGCTTTGCTTGATTTTCACTTTGTGTAGTCTCATAACATTGATCATGGACCCTTACACTCCAAAATTTCCTCTGGGGACAGATGCCTGCAAACCTCAACTAGGGTTCCATTGAGGTCCTAGGCTCATGTCATTTTCCATCTTCTGACTCAGGGCCATTGACCTGGGTGTCTGCCTGGAGGTAGGTGTCTGGCTTGTGTCAGACTGTGCATTTCTGTCCAGAGTGGCCTATGCAGGTGTCTCCCAATCTTCAGGGTTTGTGCAAATTGACTGGCAGAGTTTCCTTCAGGAGGGCAGGCAGAGTCCTGTGTCGTGGCTCCCAAGGCCCATCGTAGAGGGCCTGTCTGCCATGGCTTTGGGAACAAAAGTCTGCAAACACAAACTCGGGTTAGGGGGAGGGTGAGGTGATGGCAGGCCCGATCTGCAGACCATGAGGTCAGTGCTCAGGATCTGACATTAGGGCGATGGAGAGGTGGGAACGCATGATTTTCTCTCTGGATTGTGTGTCTCCTGTGGACACGGAATGGATGGGTGGCCTCATGGGGCCATGGGAGAATCTGCCTCTCTTGGGATTCTGCCCAGCTCCCAAGGGTTTGTTGTCTTTCGGGTAGAAGGGAAGATTGATGATTTTGTCTCAGGGATCTGGCAATAGCAGGGATTCCAGAGTCGGCTTCTGAGTCCAGACGCTTGGAGCACCCGACTGAGTGTGAGGATTTGGGCAATGGGCAGAGAAGGCCCAAGATGCGGTCTCCTAATCCAGCTAGCGAGGGGGCTTGTTTTCACGCGGGGTCAGTCTGTGTGTCACAATGCCTGTTTTTGCCCAGGGCAGCCATCCTGTGAGGGCCTGGTCTAAAGGGCCATGCAGCTGGCTCCCACTCTAAGGGTTTGACCCCCATCGCCACAGCAAGCTTTTCCTGCCTTGCGGATGGTGTTGTGCTCTTTTGTGCTTGAGGTTTCCTAATTGGCCAGAATTTGAGCTAAGGTCTTGGCACAGATGCCTGAATATCAGGGTGGGTAGATATGAAAACCTCGGGCCATATCCAGTCCCACCTGCCAGATATGGAGCACACTACCTCGGGGCTGATAGGAATTCGGGGCTCGGTCTGTGTCAGACAGAGCATTAGAGCTCAGGGAGGCCTACCATATTAGTGAGCCCTTGAGGGCCGTGCAGGTTGATCTCACGTGGGGATTCTGTGCAAACCCATAGGTTCCTTCTATCTCGATGGTAGGCAGAAGGCTGCATTGTGGCTCCAGAATTCCCAATCTGGAGTGCGTGTGGGCCAGAAGGGAGAGGATGGAAGCCAGAATACACAAGCGCCCATTCAGTTCAGTGCAAAGCGCATGGCAGTTCCAGTGTTAAGCATCTGACTCGAGATCTGCAGCAGCTGAGTCTGGGCAAGTGTAAAATGGTAGCTCAAGCTGGAGTGTTTGTCCATCATGACCGAAGAATGGAGGGGTGGCCTCAGGAGGCCATGGAGGTTTCCCCAGGCTGGAGATTGTGAGCTCCTCCAAACAGCAAACTTTCCTTCTCTGGGATAGGAGGAGGCCGTTCTGATGGCTCCTGGCTCCCCCATATGGAAAGACTTGGTGGCAGAGCTCACCACATAGATGCCTGGAAAGCCCAGCTCAGCTTACCCTTGCAGCCCAGGAACAAGGCAGTGTCGATCTGGTGGCTCTGGGGCGATGACGCCTCGGGGCTGACTTGACAGGGAGCCTCATGCTGATGGGTCACAATGCTGGCTTGTGTCCAGTGAGACCTTAGAATGTGTTGGAGGCTCAGGTGTCATTCAGGATTCTTCCCCCCTGCGGGTTGGACCCAGCTCCCGAGAGCCAGGTTGCCTTCTGGGGACAGGAGGTATTCTGTTATGTGGAAAGGGACCAACCATTGGAAAATATGAAGTGATTGCAGAAATTGCCTCTGGGGACAGATGCCTGCAAGCCTAAGCTAGGGTTCTGTTGAAGTCCTAAAGGCATGTCAGATTCCAACTTCTGACCCCGGGCCATTGACCTGGGTGTCTGCCTGGTGGTAGGTGTCTGGTATGTGCCAGAATCCCCTTTTTTTCCAGAGTAGCCTACGAAATTGTGGTCGCCTCAGGGGCTTTGCAGTTGTCTCCCAATCTGGAGGGTTTGTGCAACTGTGATGAGCACTTTTTCCTTCAGGATGGCAGGCAGGGTCCTAAGCTTTGTCTATGGAGGCCCTGTCCTGGAGGGCCTGTCAGCCAGGGCTTTGGGGACAAGAGTCTGCAAAGAAAAACGATGGTTAGTGTGAGGGTCGAGGTGATGGCAGGCCCGATATGCGGACCGTGAGGGCAGTGCCCGGGATCTGAAATTAGTTCGATGGGGAGGCAGGAGCGCAGGCTTTTCTGTCTGGGTTGTGTGTCTCAGATGGCCACGGAAATGAGGGGTGGCTTCATGGGGACATGGGAGATTCTGCCTCTGTGGGGATTCTGCCATGCTCCAAAAGGTTTGGTGTCTTTCAGGGGGAAGGGAAGAGTCCTGTTTTCGTCTCAGAGTTTGGGCCATATCAGGGATCCCAGAGTTGGCTTCTGGATTCGTGCTTCTGGAGAACGAGACAGAGGGTGAGGATTTGTGCCTAGGAGCAAGGCAGGCCCTCTATGCAGGTTCTTGGTCCAGCTAGAGAGGGGGCTTGTTTGAAACCGGACTCAGGTTGAGGGTCATAATGCCTGTTTGTGACCAGGGCCACCCTAATATGTTGGTGTCGTATCATGAACCATGCCGATGCCTCCCACACTTAGGGTTTGACCCCATCCCCACAGCAAGCTTTTCCTGCCGTGGGGAAGGAGGCTTTTTCTTTTGTGCTTCAGATTCCCCCATAGGCCAGTATTTGAGTCATGGTCTATGCACAGATGCTTGAATACCCAGGTTCGGTAGAGATGACAGTCTGGCCTTGGCACGTCCCACCTGCAGGATAGGGGGCGCACTAACTGGGGGGCTGATGGGAGGTCAGGGCTCAGGCTGCGTCAGACAGAGCATTAGTGCACAGGGCGGCCTAGGATATTGGGGTGCCATCGAGGGCCATGCATGTGGATCGTCTCAAAGGGATTCTGGACAGACCCATAGGGCCCTTCTTCTTTCTGGAGGTATGTAGAAAGCTGCATTGTTTCTCCAGAATTCCCAATCTGTAGGGCCTGCTGGCCATGAAGTTGAGGAGAGAAAGCTGAACGCACAAGCGCTGGTTCATTTGAGTGATGAGTGCATGGTAATTCGAATGTTCAGCGTCTGACTCGAGATCTCTAGGACCCAAGTCAGGGTCAGTGTCAGATGGTTGCTCACGCGGGAATTTGTGTCCATGATGGCAGCCGAATGGAGGGGAGGCCTCAAGATTCCAGGGAGGTTTTCCCAAGCTGGGACCTGTGATCTGCTCCGAACAGCAAGATTTCCTTCTGTGGGACAGGTGGAGTCCGTTTTGATGGATTCAGGGTCCCCCATATGGAGAGTATTGGTAACAGAACTCACCACATGGATGCCTGGAAATCCCAGCTCAGCTAACACTTTCATCCCAGGAGCAAGGCAGTTTCGATCTGGTGGCTCTGGGGCAAATTGCCCAGGGGGCTGTGTTGACAGGGAGCCTCAAGCTGATGGATCACAATGCTGGCTTATGTCCCATGAAATGTAAGTATGTGGCAGAGGCTCGGCGCCATGCAGAATTCACCACCCGTGAGGGTTTTACACAGCTCCTTAGAGCCAGGCTGCCTTCTGGGGACAGGAGGTGTGCTGCTTTTTGCATAAGGGACCTAGCGTTGCAACATAGGTAAGTACTCCGAACATTCCTCTGGGGACAGATGCCTGCAAACCTAAGCTAGAATTCCATTGAGATCCTAGGGGCATGTCAGTTTCCATCTTCTGACTTAGGGTCATTGACCTGGGTGTCTGCCTGGAAGTAGGTGTCTGGCATGTGTCAGACTGTGCATTTCTGACTAGAGCGGCCAACGAAATTGGGTGGGCTCAGGGTCCTTGCAGGTGTCTCCCAATCTGGAGGGTTTCTGCAACTGTGATGAGCAGAATATCTTCGGAAGGGCAGGAGAGTCCTGTGCTGTGGCTCAAGAGGCCCCATCCTGGATGGCCAGTGGGCCAGGGCTTTGGGGACAAAAGTATGTAAACACAAACTCGGTTTAGGGTGAAGTGCGAGGTGATGGATGGCCCGATCTGCAGACCGTGAGGTCAGTGTCTCAGGATCGGAAATTAGATCGACGGGAAAGCACAAGTGCAGGCTCTTCTGTCTGGATCGTGTTTCTCGGTTGGCCATGGAATGGAGTGGTGGCCTCATGGTCCATGGGAGATTCTGCCTTGGTGGGGATTTTGCATGGCTCCCAAAGTTTTGGTGAATTTCTGGATGAAGGGAAGAGAGCTGTTTTCCATCTCAGGGGTCCCACCATAGCAGAGACTTCAGAGTCGGCTTCTGGGTCCGGGAGCCTGGAAAACCCATCAGAGGGTGAGGATTTGGGCCTAGGGGCATGTCAGGCCCAAAATTCAGGCTCCTGGTCCAGCTAGTTAGGGGGCTGTTTGAAAGCAGGCTCAGGCTGGTGGTCACAATGCCTGTTTCTGCCTAGGACGGACCTCCTGGGTGGGTGTGGACTCATGGGCTATGCAGCTGGCTCCCACTCTGAAGGTGTGACCCCCATCTCCACAGCAAGCTTTTCCAGCCATGGGGAAGGAGGATTGCTCCTTTTTGCTTGAGGTTCCCCCATAGGCCGGGATTTGAGTTATGGTTTAGGCACAGATGCCTGAACACCCAGTTTGGGAAGACATGACAGCCTGGGGCCATGGCCGCTTCCACCTGCACGAGATAGGGTCTGCTACCTGTGGGGCTGACTAGAGGTCGGGGCTCACGCTGTGTCACACAGAGCATTAGTGCACAGGCGGCCTGGATATTGGGGTTCTGTCTAGGGCCGTGCAGTTTGATCCTCACATGGGAATTTTAGGCAGACCCATAGGACCATTCTTCTTTTTGGAGTGCAGGCAGAAGGCTGTGTTGTGGCTCTAGAATTCCCAATCTGGAGGGCTTGTTGGCCAGGAGGGTGAGGACGGAAGACTGCATGCACAAGCGACATTTCTTTTCAGTGCTGAGCACATGGTTGTTCCAACGTGCAACGTCTGACTCGAGATCTCCAGCACATGAGTCAGGGCGAATGTCTGATGGTCGCTCACACTGGAGTTTGTGTGCATGTTGCTAGATGAATGGAAGGGTGGCCTCATGAGGCCATGGAGGTTTTCATAGGCTGGGGCTTGTGAGCTGCTCCGAACAGCAAGCCTTCCTTCTGCAGGAAAGGGGGGCTTCGTTTTGGTGGCTGCAGAGTCCCCCATACGAAAGACATGGTAGCAGAGCTCACCAAAATGACTTTGCAAATCCCAGCTCCGCTTATCATTTTAGCCCAGGAGCAAGGCATTTTGGATCTGGTGACTCTAGGGAAATTAGCGAGTGGGCTGAATCAACAGGGTGCCACATGCTTATGGGTCAAAATGCTAGCTTGTGTCCCAGGAGACCTTAGAATGGGGCGGGAGCTCAGGCGCCATGCAGGATTCTCCTCCCCTGAGGGTTGGACGCAGCTCGCAAGAGCCATGTTGCCTTCTGGGGACAGGATGTGTTTTGTTTTGGGGATCAGGTACCTAGCGTTGGAACATATGTAGGTACTAATGTAGGGGCCTGGTTAGCCAGAGGAACTTACTTGTTCTCCCCGGATATTGGGGCGGCCTTGCTAGATTGCCTTATCCAATCAGTGGGGCGTGCATATATTAACTGTGGTGAGTTGAAATATCATTGGCCACCTGTGTGTGGGCCTAGCTCAACCACCTCTATAAAGGTTAGTCTGAGAGGCTGGGGGGGCGGTGAAGTAGGAGGACTTAGAATAGCCTTAGAGAAGTAGGAGGAGTTATAATAGTCGTTAGAGAATTAGGAGGAGTTAGAATAGCCATTAGAGGGGAGGAGTCAAGATGGCGGAGAAGTAGCAGCCTGAGACTACATCAGGTAGCAGGAGATCAGCTCGATAGCTTATCTAAACATTGCAAACACCTACAAATCCAACGGGAGAGCGAAGAGAAGAACAGCAACTCTAGAAACAGAAAATCAACCACTTTCTGAAAGGTAGGATTGGAGGAGAAGTGAATCTAAAACGACGGGAAGATAGACCATGGGGGGAGGGGCCGGCTCCCGGCAAGCGGCGGAGCAACAGAGCACAAAATCAGGACTTTTAAAAGTCTGTTCCACTGAGGGACATTGCTCCAGAGGCTAAACCAGGGTGAAGCCCACGCGGGGTCAGCGTGGCCCCAGGCCCCGCAGGGTCACAGAAGGATCGGGGGTGTCAGAGTGTCGGAGAGCTCGCAGGTATTAGAACGGAGAAGCCGGCTGCAGAGACAGAGCCGAGGACTGAACTCTCAGCTCGGGGTTACCTTGAACTGGTCGCGGGCTGGGTGAGCTCAGAGCACGGCTAGAGGCTGGGGATACGGGAGTGATTGGGTGCTGTCCTCTGGGGGCGCACTGAGGAGTGGGGCCCCAGGCTCTCGGCTCCTCCGGGCCGGAGACTAGGAGGCTGCCATTTTCATTCCCGTCCTCCGGAACTCTACAGAAAGTGTTCAGGGAACAGAAGCCCCCAAAAGCGAACCCGAGCCGATTACTTAGTATGGCTGCCGGTAAGGCCGGTGCAATCCCGCCTCGGGCAAAGACACTTGAGAGTCACTACAACAGGCCCCTCCCCCAGAAGATCAACAAAATATCCAGCCAGGACGAAGTTCATCTATCAAGGAGAAAGCAGGTTCAATTCCTAAGACAGCAGAGCAATTCCAGAGGAGGAGAAAGCAAAGCACGGAACTCATGGCTTTCTCCCCATGATTCTTTAGTCTTGCGGCTACTTCAATTTTTTTTTCTTTTTTCAATTTTTTTCTTTTTTCTTTTTTCTTCTTCTGCTAAATGTTTTAAAACTTTTACCCTTTTCTTTTTTAACGTTTTTTGACTAGTTCATCTAAATATATATATATTTTTCTTTCTTTTTTATATTTTTTTATTTGTTTTATTTTTTAAATTTTTTTCTTTTTTTTTCCTTTTTTTTTTCTTTTTTTTTCAGAACCTGTTTTTATCCCCTTTCTCCCCCCCACAATTAGGGGTCTCTTCTGATTTGGTTACAGCGCATTTTTCTGGGGTCTTTGCCACCCATTTAGTAGTTTATTTGCTCCTTCATATCCTCTTATCTGGACAAAATGACAAGGCGGAAAAAATCACCACAAACAAAAGAACAAGAGACAGTACCGAAGGTTAGGGACCTAATCAACACAGACATTGGTAATATGTCAGATCAAGAGTTCAGAATGACGATTCTGAACATTCTAGCCGGGCTCGAAAAAGGCATGGAAGATATTAGAGAAACCCTCTCTGGAGATATTAAAGCCCTTTCTGGAGAAATTAAAGAACTAAAATCTAACCAAGTTGAAATCAAAAAAGCTATTAATGAGGTGCAATCAAAAATGGAGGCTCTCACTGCTAGGATCAATGAGGCAGAAGAAAGAATTAGTGATATAGAAGACCAAAATGACAGAGAATAAGGAAGCCGAGCAAAAGAGGGACAAACAGCTACTAGACCATGAGGGGAGAATTCGAGAGATAAGTGACACCATAAGACGAAACAACATTAGAATAATTGGGATTCCAGAAGAAGAAGAAACAGAGAGGGGAGCAGAAGGTCTATTGGAGAGAATCATTGGAGAGAATTTCCCTAATATGGCAAAGGGAACAATCATTAAAATCCAGGAGATGCAGAGAACCCCCCTCAAAGTCAACAAGAATAGGTCCACACCCCGTCACCTAATAGTAAAATTTACAAGTCTTAGTGACAAAGAGAAAATACTGAAAGCAGCCCGAGAAAAGAAGTCTGTAATATACAATGGTAAAAATATTAGATTGGCGGCAGACTTATCCACAGAGACCTGGCAGGCCAGAAAGAGCTGGCACGATATATTCAGAGCACTCAACGAGAAAAACATGCAGCCAAGAATACTCTAGCCAGCTAGGCTATCATTGAAAATAGAAGGAGAGATCAAAAGCTTCCAGGACAAACAAAAACTGAAAGAATTTGCAAACACCAAACCAGCTCTACAGGAAATATTGAAAGGGGTCCTCTAAACAAAGAGAGAGCCTAAAAGTAGTAGATCAGAAAGGTACAGAGACAATATACAGTAACAGTCACCTTACAGACTAATAATGGCACTAAATTCATATCTCTCAATAGTTACCCTGAATGTTAATGGGCTAAATGCCCCAATCAAAAGACACAGGGTATCAGAATGGATAAAAAAACAAAACCCATCAGTATGTTGCCTACAAAAAACTCATTTTAGACGCGAAGACACCTCCAGTTTTAAAGTGAGGGGGTGGAAAACAATTTACCATGCTAATGGGCATCAGAAGAAAGCTGGGGTGGCAATCCTTATATCAGATCAATTCGATTTTAATCCAAAGACTATAATGAGAGATGAGGAAGGACACTATATCCTACTCAAAGGGTCTGTCCAACAAGAAGATCAAACAATTTTAAATATCTAGGCCCCTAATGTGGGAGCAGCCAACTATATCAACCAATTAATAACAAAATCAAAGAAACACATCAATAATAATACAATAATTATTGTAATTTTTGTAATTGTAATATTTACATATTACAAAATAATTGTAATTATTGTAACTTTAACACTCCCCTCACTGAAATAGACAGATCATCCAAGCAAAAGGTCAACAAGGAAATAAAGGCCTTAAATGACACACTGGACCAGATGGACATCACAGATATATTCAGAACATTTCATCCCAAAGCAACAGAATACACATTCTTCTCTAGTGCACATGGAACCTTCTCCAGAATAGATCACATCCTGGGTCACAAATCAGGTCTCAACCGGTATCAAAAGATTAGGATTATTCCCTGCATATTTTCAGACCACAATGCTCTGAAGCTAGAACTCAATCACAAGAGGAAAGCTGGAAAGAACCCAAATACATGGAGACTAAACAGCATCCTTCTAAGGAATGAATGGGTTAACCAGGAAATTAAAGAAGAACTGAAAAAATTCATGGAAACAAATGATAATGAAAACGCAACAGTTCAAAATCTGTGGGACACAGCAAAGGCAGTCCTGAGAGGAAAATATATAGCGGTACAAGCCTTTCTCAAGAAACAAGAAAGGTCTCAAGTACACAACCTAACCCTACGCGTAAAGGAGCTGGAGAAAGAAGAAGAAAGAAACCCTAAACCCAGCAGGAGAAGAGAAATCATAAAGATCAGAGCAGAAATCAATGAAAGAGAAACCAAAAAAACAATAGAAAAAATCAATGAAACTAGGAGCCGGTTCTTTGAAAGAATCAATAAGATTGATAAACCCCTGGCCAGACTCATCAAAAAGAAAAGAGAAAGGACCCAAATCAATAAAATCATGAATGAAAGAGGAGAGATCACAACCAACACCAAAGAAATACAGACAATTATAAGAACATACTATGAGCAACTCTACGCCAACAAATTGGACAATCTGGAAGAAATGGATGCATTCCTAGAGACATATAAACTACCACAACTGAACCAGGAAGAAATAGAAAACCTGAACAGGCCCATAACCAGTAAGGAGATTGAAACAGTCATCAAAAATCTCCAAACAAACAAAAGCCCAGGGCCAGACGGCTTCCCAGGGGAATTCTACCAAACATTTAAAGAAGAACTCATTCCTATTCTCCTGAAACTGTTCCAAAAAATAGAAATGGAAGGAAAACTTCCAAACTCATTCTAGGAGGCCAGCATCACCTTGATCCCAAAACCAGACAAGGATCCCACCAAAAAAGAGAACTACAGACCAATATCCTTGATGAACGCAGACGCAAAAATTCTCGCCAAAATACTAGCCAATAGGATTCAACGGTACATTAAAAGGATTATTCACCACGATCAAGTGGGATTTATTCCAGGGCTGCAGGGTTGGTTCAACATCCGCAAATCAATCAATGTGATAGAACACATTAATAAAAGAAAGAACAAGAACCATATGATACTCTCAATAGATGCTGAAAAAGCATTTGACAAAGTACAGCATCCCTTCCTGATCAAAACTCTTCAAAGTGTGGGGATAGAGGGCACATACCTCAATATTATCAAAGCCATCTATGAAAAACCCACCGCAAATATCATTCTCAATGGAGAAAAACTGAAAGCTTTTCCGTTAAGGTCAGGAACACGGCAGGGATGTCCATTATCACCACTGCTATTCAACATAGTACTAGAAGTCCTAGCCTCAGCAATCAGACAACAAAAAGAAATTAAAGGCATCCAAATTGGTAAAGAAGAAGTCAAACTATCACTCTTCGCAGATGATATGATACTATATGTGGAAAACCCAAAAGACTCCACTCCAAAACTGCTAGAACTTGTACAGGAATTCAGTAAAGTGTCAGGATATAAAATCAATGCACAGAAATCAGTTGCATTTCTGTACACCAACAACAAGACTGAAGAAAGAGAAATTAAGGAGTCAATCCCATTTACAATTGTACCCAAAACTATAAGATACCTAGGAATAAACCTAACCAAAGAGACTAAGAATCTATACACAGAAAATTATAAAGTACTCATGAAAGAAATTGAGGAAGACACAAAAAAATGGAAAAATGTTCCATGCTCCTGGATTGGAAGAATAAATATTGTGAAAATGTCCATGCTACCTAAAGCAATCTACACATTTAATGCAATCCCTATCAAAATACCATCCATTTTTTTCAAAGAAATGGAACAAATAATCCTAAAATTTATATGGAACCAGAAAAGACCTCGAATAGCCAAAGGAATATTGAAAAAGAAAGCCAAAGTTGGTGGCATCACAATTCCGGACTTCAAGCTCTATTACAAAGCTGTCATCATCAAGACAGCATGGTACTGGCACAAAAACAGACACATAGATCAGTGGAACAGAATAGAGAGCCCAGAAATCGACCCTCAACTCTATGGTCAACTAATCTTCGACAAAGCAGGAAAGAATGTCCAATGGAACAAAGACAGCCTCTTCAATAAATGGTGCTGGGAAAATTGGACAGTCACATGCAGAAAAATGAAATTGGACCACTTCCTTACACCACACACGAAAATAGACTCCAAATGGATGAAGGACCTCAATGTGAGAAAGGAATCCATCAAAATCCTTGAGGAGAATGCAGGCAGCAACCTCTTCGACCTCAGCCGCAGCAACATCTTCCTAGGAACAACGGCAAAGGCAAGGGAAGCAAGGGCAAAAATGAACTATTGGGATTTCATCAAGATCAAAAGCTTTTGCACAGCAAAGGAAACAGTTCACAAAACCAAAAGACAACTGACAGAATGGGAGAAGATATTTGCAAACGACATATCAGATAAAGGGCTAGTATCCAAAATCTATAAGGAACTTAGCAAACTCAACACCCAAAGAACAAACAATCCAATCAAGAAATGGGCAGAGGACATGAACAGACATTTCTGCAAAGAAGACATCCAGATGGCCAACAGACACATGAAAAAGTGCTCCACGTCACTCGGCATCAGGGAAATACAAATCAAAACCACAATGAGATATCACCTCACACCAGTCAGAATGGCTAAAATTAACAAGTCAGGAAATGACAGATGCTGGAGAGGATGTGGAGAAAGGGGAACCCTCCTCCACTGTTGGTGGGAATGCAAGCTGGTGCAACCACTCTGGAAAACAGCATGGAGGTTCCTCAAAATGTTGAAAATAGAACTACCCTATGACCCAGCAGTTGCACTACTGGGTATTTACCCTAAAGATACAAACATAGTGATCCGAAGGGGCACGTGTACCCGAATGTTTATAGCAGCAATGTCTACAATAGCCAGGCTATGGAAAGAACCTGGAATTCCATCAACAGATGAATGGATAAAGAAGAGTGGTATATATACACAATGGACGACTATGCAGCCATCAAAAGAAATGAAATCTTGCCATTTGCCACAACGTGGATGGAACTAGAGTGTATCATGCTTAGTGAAATAAGTCAATCGGAGAAAGACAACTATCATATGATCTCCCTGATATGAGGACATGGAGAAGCAACATGGGGGGGGGGGTAGGGGGATAGGAGAGGAATAAATGAAACAAGATGGGATTGGGAGGGAGACAAACCATAAATGACTCTTAATCTCACAAAACAAACTGGGGGTTGCTGGGGGGAGGTGGGATTGGGAGAGGGGGAGCGGGCTATGGACATTGGGGAGGGGAGGCGAACCATAAGAGACTATGGACTCTGAAAAACAACCTGAGGGTTTTGAAGGGTCAGGGGTGGGAGGTTGGGGCAACCTGAGGGTTTTGAAGGGTCAGGGGTGGGAGGTTGGGGGAACAGGTGGTGGGTAATGGGAGGGCACGTTTTGCATGGAGCACTGGGTGTTGTGCAAAAAGAATGAATACTGTTACGCTGAAAAAATAAATAAAATGGAAAAAAAAAGAATAGCCATTAGAGAAGTAGGAGGAGTTAGAATAGCTGTTAGAGTAGTAGGAGGAGTTAGAGTAGCTGTTAAAGAAGCGTTGGGAGCCATTAGGGTAGTCGTAGGAGTGATAGCGTTGGGGTTGTCGGGAGCGTCAGAGCTTCAGGATCATCTGAGGCATCAGGAGCGGCATTGCTGGGAGCTGCCCCACCCCTAGCAGCAGCACCACCACGAGTGGCCTCTTCTCCCTGAGCAGCAGAGCAGCACATGAACCACCTCACCGTGGCCCCGCCGAGACTGGCCTCGTTTCCCCGTGACACAGCCTCACTGGAGTGGCGTCATTCCGGGGAGCCACATCAGAGAGTGGTCTGGTCCAGAGCGGCCTCTTTATCATCGTGTGTGGACTTCGTCCAGCGTGTAGCCTCGTCCCCAGCAGCCTCGTCGGGGGAGCGGCCTTGTCAGAGTGGCGTGATGGGGAGCACACTCTGTGTCATCAGGGTTGTCATAGTCATCATGCACACTTCTTTGTAATAGGGCGCAGCGTCCTCATCGTCGTCGCTAGACCTAGGAAATGGCCCCGAACTGTTGGTTTGACTTTCGATGCTTTGCCTGAAATAAAGCTTTGCTTGATTTTCGCTTTGTGTAGTCTCATAACATTGATCATGGACCCTTACGCTCCAAAATTTCCTCTGGGGACAGATGCCTGCAAACCTCAGAGAGGGTTCCTTTGAGGTCCTAGGCGCATGTCATTTTCCATCTTCTGACTCAGGGCCATTGACCTGGGTGTCTGCCTGGAGGTAGGTGTCTGGCATATGTCAGACTGTGCATTTCTGTCCAGAGCGGCCAACGAAATTGGGTGGGATCAGGGGCCTTGCAGGTGTCTCCCGGTCTGGAGGGTTTGTGCAAATATGATGGGCAGAGTTTCCTTTGGGAGAGCATGCAGAATCCTGTGCTGTGGCTCCAGAGGTCCCATCCTGGAGAGCCTGTCGGCCAGGGCTTTAGGGACAAAAGTCTGCAAACACAAACTGGGGTTAGGGTGAGGGGCGAGGTGATGGCAGACCCAATCTGCAGTCGTGAGGGCAGAGCCTCGGGATCTGAAATTAGGGCGACGGGGAGGCAGGAGCGCAGGCTTTTCTTTCTGGGCTGTGTGTCTTGCTTGGCCACGGAATGGAAGGGTGGCCTCATGGGCCCATGGGAGATTCTGCGTCTGGGGGGATTTTGCACGGCTCCCAAGGTTTCGGTGTCTTTCTGGACGAAGGGAAGAGAGATGCATTCCATCTCAGGAGTCCCTCCATAGCAGGGATTCCAGAGTCCGGGCACCTGGAGAACACGACCTAGCGTGAGCATTGGACTTAGGGGCATGGCAGGCCCGATATGTGGGCCCCTGGTCCAGCTAGAGAGGGGGCTTATTTGAAAGCAGGCTCAGGCTGATCCTCAAAATTCCTGTTTGTGCCCAGGGCGGGACTCCTGTGTGGGTGTTGTCTCATGGGCCATGCAGATGGCTCCCAAACTGAGGTTTGTACCTCCATCCCTACAGCAAGATTTTACAGCCATGGGGATTGAGGAGTGCTCCTTTCTGCTTGAAGTTCCCCCACAGGCGGGATTTCAGTTATGGCCTATGCACAGATGCCTGAACACCCAGGTTGCATAGAGATCACAGCCTCGGGTCCTGGCTGGTCCCACTTGCAGGAGATGGCGCCCGCTACCTGGGGGACTGAGTGGTGGTCGGGGCTCAGGCTGTGTCAGACAGAGCATGAGTGCACAGTGCGGTCTGGATATTAGAGTTCCGCCTAGGGCCCTGCAGGTTGATAATCACATGAAGATTCTCGGCAGCTCGTAGGGCCCTTCTTCTTTCTGGAGGGCAGGAAGAAGGCTGCGTTGTGGCTTCAGAATTCCCAATCTGGAGGTCTTTCTGGCCAGGAGGGTGAGGAAGGAAGTCTGAACGCACAAGTGCCGGTTCAGTACAGTGCCGATTACATGGCAGTTCCAATGTACAGCGTCTGACTCGAGATCTCCTGCACCCGAGTCAGGGCGAGTGTCGGATGGTCGCTCACGCTGGAGTTTGTGTCCATGATGCCTGGTTAATGGAGGGGTGGCCTCATGAGGCCATGGAGGTTGTCCCAGGCTAGGGCTTGTCAGCTGCTCAGAACAGCAAGCTTTCCTTCTGCAGTACAGGGGGGCTCCATTTTGGTGGCTGCAGAGTCCCCCATATGGAAAGACATGGTAGCAGAGCTCACCAAAAAGAGTCTGGAAATCCAAGCTCAGGTTTTCATTTTAGCCCAGGAACAAGGCATTTTGGATCTGGTGACCCTAGGGCAATTGGCCAGCGGGCTGAGTTGACAGGGAGCCGCATGCTTATGGGTCAAAATGAGGGCTTCTGTCCAGGAAGAGTTTAGAATGTGCCTGGGGCTCAGGCGCCATGCAGGATTCTCCTCCCCTGAGAGGTGGACGCAGCTCCCAAGAGCCAGCTTGCCTTCTGGGGACAGGACGTGTTCTGTTTTGTGGCTCAGGGATCAAGTGTTGGACCATATGTATGTATTCCAGAGTTTGCCTCTGGAGACAGATGCTTACAAACATAAACTAGGGTTCCATTGAGGTCCTAGGGTTATGTCATTTTCCTTCTTCTGACTCAGGGCCATTGACCTGGGTGTCTGCCTGGAGGTTGGTGTCTGGCATGTATCAGACTGTGCATTTCTGTCCAGAGCGGCCAATGAAATTGGGTGGGCTCAGGGACCTTGCGGGTGTCCCCCAATCTGGAGCGTTTGTGCAAATGTGATGGGCAGAGTTTCTTATGGGAGGGCAGGAAGAGTCCTGCACAGAGGCTCCAGATGCCCCATCATGGATGGGCAGTTGGCCAGGGCTTTGGGGACAAAATCCGCAAACACAAACTGGGTTAGGTTGAGGGGCGATGTAATGGCAGGCTTATCTGCAGACCGTGAGGGCAGTGCCTCATTATCAGAAATTAGGGCAACCGGGAGGCGGGAGCTCAGGCTTTTCCGTCTGGGTTGTGTGCCTGGGTTGGCCACGGAATGGATGGTTGCCCTCTCTGACCATGAGAGATTCTGCCTATGTGAGGATTCTGCCTGGCTCCGAAGGTTGTGGTGTCTTTCGGGGAAGGGAAGACGGCGGCTTTCCGTCTCAGGGGTCCCACCATAGCATGGATTCCAGAGTCAGCTTCTGGATCAGGGCGCCTGGGGACCTCGACCGAGGGTGAGGATTTGGGCCTAGGGGCATGTCAGGCCCGATATGTGGGCTCCTGCTCCAGCCAGTGAGGGGGCTGATTTGAAAGCAGGCTCAGGCTAAGGGTCACAATGCCGATTTGTGGCCAGGGCAGTCATCCTGGGTGGGCGTTGTCTCTTGGGCTGGCTCATACCGTGAGGGTTAAACCCCTATCCCCACAGTAAGCTTCTCCCTTCTTGGGGAAGGAGGAGTGCTCATGGATGCTTGAGGTTCCCCCATAGTTCGGGATTTGAGCTATGGTCTGAACACAGAAGCCTGAATACCCACATTGGGTAGAGATGACAGTCTCTGACCTTGGCATGTCCCACCTGCAGGATATGGGTCCCGCTACCTGGGGGGCTGTTGGGAGGTTGGGGCTCAGTCTGTTTCAGACAGAGCATTAGTGCACAGGGTGGTCTAGGACACTGGGGTGCCATCGAGGTCCGTGCAGGTTGACCCTTATGTGTGGATTCTGGGCAGAACTCTAGGGACCCTCTTCCTTCTGGAGGGCAGACAGAAGACTGTGTTGTGGCTCTGGAATGAACAATCTGGAGGGCTGGTGGGCCAGGAGGGTATGGACAGAATTCTGAATGCACAAGTGCCAGTTCTGTTCACTGCCGAGCACTTGGCATTTCCAATGTGCAGGGTATGAATCGAGGCTCCAGCACCCGAGACAGGGCACATGTCAGATGGTTGCTCACGCTGGAGCTTGTGTCCATGATGGCCGATGAATGTAGGGGTAGCCTTATGATGCCATGGAGGTCTTGCCAGGCGGGGCTTGTGAGCTGCTCTGAACAGCAAGCTTTCCTTCTTTGAGACAGGGGAGTCAGTTTTGATGGCACCCGGGTTCCCCGTATGAAAAGACGTCATAACAGAAGTCACCGCATGGATGCCTGAAAAGCCCAGTTACGCTTACCCTTCCAACCCAGGAACAAGGCCATTTTGATCTGGTGGGTCTGGGGCAAAATAACCAGGGGCGCTGAGGTGACAGGGAGCGTCCTTCTGATGGGTCACAATGCTGGCTTGTGTCCAGGAAGACCTTAGAATGTGGCGGGGCCTCAGGCGCCATGCAGGATTCTCATCCCCTGAGGGTTGGACGCTTCTCCCAAGAGCCATGTTGCCTTCTGGGGACAGGAGTTGTTCTGTTTTGTGGCTCAGTGATCAAGTGTTGGACCATATGTAGGTATCCCAGGGTTTGTCTCTGGAGGAAGATGGCTGCAAACCTAAGCTAGGGTTCTGTCGAGGTCCTAGGGTATGTCAGGTTCCATATTCTGACTCAGGGCCATTGACCTTGTTGTCTGCCTGGAGGTCAGTGTCTGGAATGTGTTTTAATGCGCCTATTTTCCAAGGCGGCCAACGAATTTGGGGTGGCCTCAGGGGCATTGCAGGTGTCTCCCAATCTGGAGGGTTTGTGCAAATGTGACGGGCAGAGTCCTGCACTGTGTCTCCAGACACCCCATGCTGGGGAGCCTTTCAGCCAGGGATTTTGGGACAAAAGTCTCCAAACAAACACTCGGTATAGTGTTCTGGGCGACGTGATGTGAGGCCAGATCTGTGGACCGTGAAGGCCGTGCCATGGCATCTGAAATTATTTGGACAGGGAGGTGAATAGCGCAGGCTTTTCTGTCTGGGTTCTGTGTCTCGGTTGGCCATGGAGTGGAGAGGTAGCCTCATGGCACTTTGGGAAATTCTAGCTCTGTGAAGGTTCTGCCGGGCTCCCAAGGGTTTGGTGTATTTCAGCGGGAAGGAACAGTGCTGTTTTCCGTCTCAGGGGTCCCGCCATAGCATGGATTCCAGAGTCAGTATCAGGGTCCGGGCCCCTGGAGAACCCTAACGAGGGTGTGGATTTGAGCCTTGGGGCATGTCAGGCCTGCTAGATGGGCTCCTGTTCCAGCTAGTGAGGGCGCTGTTTTGAAAGCAGGCTCAGGCTGATGGTCACAATGCCTGTTTGTGGGCAGGGCAGCCCTCCTGACTGGGCGTGGTCTCATGGGCCATGCAGCTGGCTCCCACTCTGAGGGTTTGCCCCCATCCCCACAGCAAGCTTTTCCCATTGTGGGAAAGACAGAGTGCTCTTTGGTGCTTGAGGTTCCCCCTAGGCTGGGATTCGAGCTATAGTCTGGGCACAGATGCCTGAATACCCAGGTTGGGTAGAGATGACAGTCTTAGGCCTTGGCACGAGCCATCTGCAGGATATGTTTCCCTCTACCTGGGAGGCTGATGGGAGGTCAGGGCTCAGGCTGTGTCAGACAGAGCATTAGTGCACAGGGTGGCCTAGGACTTTGGGGTGCCGCCAAGGTCCGTGCAGTTTGATTCACACGTGGGGATTCTGGGCAGAACGCTAGGGCCATACTTCTTTCTGGAGGGCAGGCAGAAGATTGGGGTGGGGCTCCCGTGTGAACAATCCAGAGGGCTTGCGGGGCAGGAGAGTGAGGGCAGAATTCTGAACGCACAAGCGCCAGTTCAGTTCAGTGCCGAGCACCTGGCATTTCCAATGTGCGGCGTCTGACACGAGATCTCCAGCACCTGAGTCAGGGCACTTGTCAGATCGTCCTTCACGCTGGAGTTTGTGTCCATGAATGCGGACAAATTGAGGGATGGCCTCATGAGGCCATGCAGGGTTTCCCAGACTGGGGCTTATGAGCTTCTACAAACAGCAAGCTTTCCTTCTGCAGGACAGCAGGAGTCCATTTGGATGGCACCATGGTCCCCCATTTGGAAAAACGTCATAGCAGATGTCAACGTATGGATGCCTGGAAAGCCCAGCTCAGCTTCTCTTTCCAGCCCAGGAACAAGGCCGTTTGGATCTGGTGGCTCTGGGGCAATGTGCTCAGGGGGCTGTGGTGAACAGGAAGCCTCATTTTGATGGGTCACAATGCTGGCTTGTGTCCATGGCTTTCTTAGAAAGTGGCAGGGACTCTGGCGCTATGCACTTTCTCCTCCCCTGAGAGTTTGACGGAGATCTCAAGAGCCAGGTTGCCTTCTGTGGACAGGAGTTGTTCTGTTTTGTGGCTCAGGGATCAGGGTTGGACAATATGTAGGTATTCCAGAGTTTGCCTCTGGAGGCAGATAACTGCAAACCTAAGCTAGGCTTCTGTTGAGGTCCAAGGGTTATGTCAGGTTCCATCCTCTGACTCAGGGCCATTGACCTGGGTGTCTGCCTGGAGGTAGGTGTCTGGCATGTTTCCGAATGTGCCTTTTTTCCAAGGCGGCCAATGAATTTGGGGTGGGCTCAGAGGCATTGCAGGTGTTTCCCAATCTGGAGGGTTTGTGCAAATGTGACGGGCAGAGTTTCCTTCGGGTGGGCAGGCAGAGTCCTGCGCCGTGGCTCCATAGGCCCCATCTTTCGGGGTGGGCCAGGCCATCTAGATGGAGATGGCCAATCAGTGTGGCATGCATATATTTACTGAGGTGAGTTGAAATCCCATTGGCCACCTGTGTGTGGGCCAGGCTCAACCACCTCTTTAAAGGCTGGTCTGTGAGGCTACAGGGGGTGGGCAGCAGGATGAGTTAGAGTATCCGGAAGCAGGAGCCATTAAAGTAGCCATTAGGGGAGCCATAGGGATCCGTTAGGGTTTTGGTAGGAGTGGTAGTGTCATGGTTGTGGAGAGTGACAGCGCCCTTTTCGTCATCAGGAGCATCAGGAGCCTCGCCGCCTTGAGCAGCAGTGCCGCCGGGTGCAGCCCTGTCAGGAGCGGCATTGCTGGGTGCCTCATCCTGGGGATTGGCCTCATCTGCAGCGGCACCGCCGTCCTGAGCAGTGGCGCTGACGTGAGTGGCCTCGCCGCCCAAGCAGTGACGCTGTCACTAGACGGTCGGGGTGCGGCCTCGTATGGAGCGGCCATATCCCGGGGAGCAGTCCCATTGGCAGCGTCGTCGTTGTGAGCGGCCTCATCTGGAACGGCCTCGTTGGCAGTGGCACTGCTGCTCGCTCTGTCACGAGTCTGGGGAGCGGCCTCGTGAGGAGTGGCGTCATCCGGGGAGCAGGCTTGTTGGCAGCAGCCTTGTCGTGAGCGGCCTCGTCAGGAGAGGCCTTGTCCCAGGGAGTGGCCTGTGGTACAGTGAGTGTGAGGCAGGGAGCCTCCAGGAGGGACCCCAGGGCAAGGAGGAGGTGGCCCCCAGCAAGGCTCGGGCACCTACCGGTCAGTTTGGTTTCTGATGCATGGCGCGAAATAAAGCTTTGCTTGATTTTTGCTTTCTGTCAGTCCTGTTCCTTTGATCATGGACCCCAATATTGGAGACTCGATCTGGGATCAAACGACGAGAACTGAGCCAGCATCGGAATTTCTGTAAAAAGCCTCTATTGAGACCTTGTCTGTCTGTCTGGTTGCGGAGCTCCAGGGTATAGCCCACTGGGGAGAAGCTGGATGCAGCCACACTCCCGAAGGCTGGAGTGGATGCGGGGACGCCCTATCCCTCTGCTGGTAGATCGACAGGGGTCTTGAGTCCCCCTAGGTGTACGGGGGGCCTGAGTTCCCCTAGGAGTATGGGGGCTTCGAGTCCCCCTAGATGTATGGAGAATCGAGTCCCCCTAGACATACAGGGGGTTTGAGTTCCCCTAGACGGTAGGGGGGTGTGAGTCCCCTTAGACAGTTGGGGGGTAAAGAAAGCCCCCTCAGTGGCAGATTCTGGGTAAGTATCGTTGGGTCTGCAGTTGTCTTTGCATGGGTCTTTTGTTTGTTGTGTTTGCAGGGGACCAAGGAAGTCCCCAACAGCAGCAGGCTCTGGATGGGGATCACTGGGCCTGTGGTTGTGTCTGCCTCGTTTTTTAATTGTCTGTTGTGTTGTTTGTTGTATTTGGAGAAATGGGACAAGCAGGGAGTAAGCGACCTGTGACAACCCTAGGTCTTGTTCTGGAACATTTCAAGGATTTCCATGTTAAGCCACTCAGTCAGGTGACAAGGTTTACCCAGGAAAATTAGAGTGGCCCACTTCCTCCACAGGGTGGCTGCTGGAAGGAACATTTGCCTTGCCTCAGATCTGTTCTACACTGAGTGAGGTCTTCAATCTACATCGAGATCAAATACCGTACATTGTGGCCTGGTGATATCTGATAGAAGAGCCACCATCATGGCTCAAGTCCCACCTTCCCCCTGCTAATGAAACCATCTCTCTCCCTCTAAGGAGGTCAGAGCACCAAAATCAGAGCAGACAGTTAAGGGGGAGCCAGGGAAGAAGACCGTCCTATCTCTATCAGATGTGGAGGATGTGGAATTCCCCCCCCCCACTTTATCTATCCCCTAAATCTGACTCTCGGTCCCAGGATGTCTTTACCAGTCCGTCTCATACGTGGTCGGGATCTACCTATGGGACTACCAAGAAGAGAGTCCACCCAGATCCTTCCCCTTTCCTCTATCCCCCTCATCCTCCATTTACTTCACCAGTACTGTCTGCGCCAATGCTGCCTCTCCATGAAGTTGCTCTACCGGGTGGGAGAGGGTGCCCCCACCTAAGCTATATCCCTTTCTCCTCTTCTGACATCTCTAACTGAGAGACCCAACACAAATCCTTCTCTGTCTACCCTCAGGATTTAATTAGTCTCTTGGAGACTGTTTTCCTTACACACCAACCTACCTGGGTGGATTTTCAACAGCTCCTTATGACTCTCTTTAATGTGGAAGGGAGGGATCGCATCATGCGAAAAACCCATAAGGGGATAAGCGAGAGACTTGGCAGGGACCTCGATCCCCGCCGAATGGAAGACTACTGCCCAAGGGAACCCCCTGACTGGGATCCAAATCGCGATGAAGTTAAGGAGAGCTTATGTTTTTACCACCAGGTTCTACTGGGAGGCCTCTGTGCAGCTGCAAGGAGACCCATAAATTAATCTAAAATTAGTATGGTGACTCAAGGTAAGAATGAGTCTCCAGGAGCTTTCCTAGAAAGGCTAATTGAAGCCTATAAAATGTATAGCCCAATCAACCCTGAGGCACCTGAAAATCAGACAGCAATGAATCTTGCATTTGTTCGTCAGTCAGCCCCAGATATAAGGAGGAAACTTCAGAAAATCGTTGGGTTTGAAGGGAAGAATCTGACTGAGTTAGTGGGAATAGCAGAAAAGGTGTTTAACAACAGGGATGCACAAGAGGATGAAAAACAGAACAAAAATCTGGTTAAGGTTTTGGCATTACATGAGGAGGGGAGGAAACATGTTGGGGATAGTAAACGGAAGGAAAAGCCTAAGCACGGGGAAGGCAGGCGGGAAGACATAGATTCAGATCAGTGCGCTTACTTTGAAGGAAAAGGAATTGGGCCAGGGTGTTCCCCCAAAGGAAGACAGCAATGCTTGCCACCAGAGACTGAAAGGGCCATGGTTTGGAGACCCTCACCGAACCTCGGGTAAAAATTGAAGTGGAGGGGAAATCAGTTGATTTTTTGGTGGACACAGGAGCCCAATATTCATCATTACTTAAACCTATGGGAAAACTATCTGGAGAAGAGGTCTGGGTACAAGGAGCAAATGGCACAGAGAGACATAAATGGACAACAGAAAGGACTTTAAATTTGGCCTCGGGAGTAGTGACACATCGATTTTTGGTCCTCCATAATGCCCATATAACTTAATGGGAAGATATCCCCACCATAAGTTAAGAGCTGACATTCAGTTCTCGGAAGGAGACATGACTGTAACCTTGAGACAACCCATTGTACAGGTGCTTATGGAAGCAGTAGATCAATACCTCCTTTATGAGCCAGTCTCAAATCCAGAGGAGACAAAGGGGCGAACCTTCTCCAAATCCTACAGGTCAAGTTTCCTGAGGACTGGGCATAAGGGAAGCCCCCTGGCTTGGCTAAGGAACAACCTCCAGTGGTGGTACAATTAAAGGTGACAGTGACGGCTATTCGCGTTCGGCAGTACCCCCTTCCCTAGGAAGGAAAGGAAGGGATTAGAAAACACATTAACCGCCTCCGAGGAGATGGGATCCTGGTTCCTTGCAAATATCCATGGAACACACCTTTGCTGCACATCAAAAAGGCTGAGACTGGGAAGTACCGAACTGTTCAGGACTTGCGGGAAATTAATATTTTTTGACGAGGCACTACACGAGGATTTGCGTGAGTACAGAACCTCCAACCCAGAAGTCACTCTGTTACAGTATGTTGATGACTTCCTGATAGCCCCTGAGGACTGTGAGTCATGCTTGCGGGGGACAAGAGCTCTCTTACAGACTCTTCAGGAAAAAGGGTATCAGGTGTCAGCAAAGAAAGCACAGCTCTGTCAGAGCAATGCCACTTATCTAGGCTTTGATCTTCACGAGGGAGTGCGTTTACTGTCCGAGTCCAGGAAACAAGTGATCACCTGATACCCCTGCCCCACCACGTCCTGACAAGTGAGGGAGTTTCTTGGGACAGTGGGTTATTGTAGGCTGTGGATACCGCGGTTTGCAGAGATTGAATGACCTCTCTACCAACTGGCAAAAGGGGCGCTCAATATGATAGAGTGGACCACTGAGGCCAAAGGAGCATTTCAGGAATTACAGGAAGCCTTACTGCGTGCCCCAGCATTGGCCATCCCAGATGTTACCAAGCCCTTCCACATGTACGTGGATGAAAAAGCAGGAGTGGCCAAAGCAGTTTTAACTCAGACCCTTGGGCTTTGGCAAAGGCAAGTAGCCTATCTTAGCAAGAAACTAGATCCAGGAGCATCTGGGTTTCCCCTTGCATCTGCAAAATTCCTGCCATGGCCCACCTGGTCAAGGAATCGAGTAAATTGACTTTGGGTCAAAATCTCATCATAACCACCACACACGCTATCGAGGGCCTTCACAAGACTTCACCAGTCCGATGGATGACAAATGCCTGAGTGACGCGGTATCAGGCCCTCCTCCTCAATGAACCAAGACTGACCTTCCGGCCCCTGGCTGTGCTAAATCCAGCCACGCTGCTGCCAGAGGAGCTGGCTGACCACCCACATGACTGCGGGGAGGTCCTAAACCACGTAGCAGGAATAAGGCCGGATCTCAGAGACATTCCCCTCCCGGATGCCGAGATGATTCTGTTCACAGATGGGAGTTGCTACATGGTCAATGAAAGAGGTATGCGGAGGCTGCGGTAGTTTCTCCTGAGCATATACTCTGGACAGCATCCCTGCCACATGGAACTTTGGCTCAAAAAGAGGAACTGATTGCACTCACAAAGGCACTGCAAATGGCCAAAGGTAAAACCGCCATATATACGGACAGCAGGTACGCCTTTGTTACTCTCCATATACATGGGGCTATTTATAAAGATTGGGGCCTATTAACAGCACAAGGAAAGGGAATTAAAAACAGAGGAGAAATATTGGCTCTCCTCCACGCTATTTGGGACCCGAAAGAGGTGGACGTTATGCATTGCCTGGGACACCAAAAGGGGACAGATCTTATTTCAAAAGTAAACCAATTAGCAGATCAAGCCACAAAGCAAGCAGCTCTAGAAACAGTGCAAGAACTGGTTACACTCCCGACTCCAGCCCTACCAGAAAAACCGAACTATTCAGAAGAAGATTTAAAGTATTTACAGAAATGGGTTAAATTGGACTATGAAGGGGACTGGGCTAAGACTGAAGCAGGAAAAATAATTCTTCCTCGAAGACTGAGCAAAAAGTTAGTAGACCAAGTACATCAGGATACTCATTTGGGGATACGCAAACTCAAGGAGCTTATAGGCAAGCAGTTCCAGGTTTCTAAATTAGGGCGTATGGTTCAGGATGTAGTTGATAGATGTGCTCAATGCCAGGCACTTCATGTGGGAAGAACTAAAATGGGAAGAGGGAAAAGAGAAAGAGGTAAGGAACCAGGAATTTATTGAGAAATAGATTTTACAGAAATGAAACCTGGAAAATATGGGATCAAGTACATGTTAGTTTTTGTTGATACCTTTTCAGGCTGGGTACAGGATTTTCCCACCAAACATGAGATGGCAGGAGTGGTAGCCAAAAAGGTACTAGAAGAAATAATTCCTAGGTTTCGGCTGCCTCTCACAATCGGGTCAGACAATGGCCCTGCATTTGTGAGTTCAGTCTCACAGGCATTGGCGAAGGCCGTGGGCACTAATTGGAAACTATATTGTGCCTACTGGCCCCAGAGTTCTGGGTTAAGTAGAGAGAATGGAACGGACTCTTAAAGAGACCTTGACAAAACTAATTCTGGAGACTGGAGGTGGATGGGTGGATCTCCTTCCTTTCGGCCTCCTCAGGGCACAATGTACACCCTATTAAACCAAGGTGACCCCATTTGAAATAATGTTTGGGAGACCCCACCGTCCTCGACAGCAGAAATGACTGATCAATCTGTACTCCAGTCACTGCAGGCATTACAGTCTGCCTTAAAAAAAGGCTCACTCAGGGATCTGGACCGTCCACACTGGGACGGAGACGGAGGTGGATCCACATCCTTACCAACCCGGGGACTTGGTTTGGATATGTCGCTATCAAGTGGGAAACTTGAAGCCTTGCTGGAAGGGACTATTTACTGTTATGGTGACCACTCCCACGGCAGTAAAAGTAGAAGGCATTAGGGCCTGGATTCATGCGGGTCACATCAAAGGAGCCGAGGATGAGGATGCCCCCCACAGATGGAAGCTGCAGCTGACAGACCCCGCTGACCATGGACTAAAGCTAAGACTAAAAACAATGCGAGTTTATTGTTGCTCCTACTGTTACCTGTTTATGAAATGTATAGGTGGGAAATTAGATGAACGGAATTAGGAAAAAATGGAAAGGGTTATACAAAGTTTTGAATGGCTAACTCATCAGCTGATTGTGCACTACTGTTACTTTTTGGCCCCAGTATTACATGCTCAATGTAGCCCCCTAACAACAGGAGAGCATAGAACTGGCTGAAATGTCAAGGATTTGACTAGTTTCCAAAGAAAAGGGTGGAACATAGGGGCGGGCCAGGCCAGCTAGATGGAGATGGCCAATCAGTGTGGCATGCATATATTTACTGAGGTGAGTTGCAATCCTATTGGCCACCTTGTGTGTGCCGAAATAACCACCTCTATGAAGGCTGGTCTGTGTGGCTGCGGGGGCGGGGGGGGGGTAGCATGAGGAGTTAGAGTATGGGGTAGCAAGAGCTGTTAGGGTAGCCATTGGGGAGCCATTGGGAGCCATTAGGGTAGTGGTAGGAGTGGTACTGTCAGGGTTGTGGAGAGTGACAGCACCCTTTTCGTCTTCAGGAGCATCGGGAGCGCCATTGCTGGCAGCCTCGCCGCCCCGAGCAGTGCTGCCGCCAGGACCACCTTTGTCAGGAGCGGCATTGCTGGGAATCTCGTCCTGAGGAGCGGCCTCAACTGGAGCAGCCTTGCCGCCCCAAGCAGCGGTGCCGCCCTGAGCGGCCTCACCACCTGAGCAGCGGCGCTGTCAACAGACGGTTGGGGAACGGTCTGGTCAGGAGCAGCCTCATCCCGGGGAGTGGCCTCATCTGCACCGGCCTCGACCCCATCTGGAGTGGCCTCATAGCGAGCGCCTTCATCACGAGCAGCATAATTGCAAGTGGCCTCGTCCCGGGGAGCGACCTCATCTGCAGCGGCCTCACTGCCCAAGCAGCAGCGCTGTCACTAGATGGTCAGGGAGTGGCCTCGTCCAGAGCGGCCTCGTATGGGAAACGGCCTCATTGGCAGCGGCCTTGTCATGAGCGGCCTCATCCAGAGTGGCCTCATTGACAGCGGTGCCGCCACTCGCTGTCAAAGGTCCGGGGAGATGCCTCTTGAGGAGCAGCCTCATCCAGGGAGCGGCCTTGTTGTCAGCGGCCTCATCGTGAGCGGCCTCTTTAGGAGCGGCCTCATCAGGAGCGGCCGTGTCCCAGGGATCAGCCTGTGCTACAGTGAGGGTGAGGGTGGGAGCCTCCAGGAGGTACCCAGGGCAAGGAGGCGGTGGACCCCAGCAAGGCTCGGGTACCTACCTGTCAGTATTCTTTCTGATGCATGGCACGAAATAAAGCTTTGCTTGATTTTTGCTTTGTGTCAGTCTCGTTCCTTTGATCCCATCCTAACACCATCCTGCAGGGCCTGTCGGCCAGGGTTGGGGACAGAAGTCTGCAAACACAAACTCGAGATAGGGTGCAGGCTTCTCTGTCTGTGTTGTGTGTCTCGGTTGGCCAGGGAATGGAGCGGTAGCCTCATGGGGCCATGGAAGAGTCTGCCGCTGTGAGGATTCTGCCCAGCTCCAAAGGGTTTGGTTTCTTTCAGGGGGAAGTGAAGAGTGCTCTTTTCTGTCTCAAGGGTCCCGCCATAGCAGGGATTCCCGAGTCGGCTTCTGGGTGAGGATTTGGGCCTAGGGCCATGTCAGTCCAGATATGTGACTCCTGGTCCAGCTAGGGAGGGGGATGTTTTGAAAGCGGGCTCAGGCTGAGGGTCACAATGCCAGTTTGTGGCCAGGGAAGCCCTCCGGAGTGGACGTGGACTCATGTTCAATGCAGGTGGCTCCCCCTATGAGGGTTAGAGCACCTTCCCCACAGAAAGATTTTCCTGTGCTGGGGAAGGAGGAGTTGGTTTTATGCTTGAGGCTCCCCCATAGGCTGGGATTTGAGCTATGTCTGGGCACAGATGCCTGAATACCCAGGTAGGGTAGAGATGAGTCTCTGGCCTTGACATGTCCAACTGCGGGATATGGGGCCCGCTACCTGAGGGGCTGATGGAGGTCGGGGCTCAGGCTGTGTCAAACAGAGCATTAGTGCACAGGGTGGCTAGGACATTGGGTGCTCACTCATGCTGGAGTTTGTGTTCATGAGGGCCGACAAAAGGAGGGGTGGCCTCATGAGTCCATGGAGGTCTTATTAGGCTGGGGCATGTGAGCTGCTCCCAACAGCACGCTTTCCTTCTGCGGGAAAGTGGGAGTCCATTTTTTTTCCCATTTTATTTATTTTTTCAGCGTAACAATATGCATTCTTTTTGCACAACACCCAGTGCTCTATGCAAAACGTGCCCTCCCCATTACCCACCACCTGTTCCCCCAACCTCCCACCCCTGACCCTTCAAAACCCTCAGGTTGTTTTTCAGAGTCCATAGTCTCTTATGGTTCGCCTCCCCTTCCAAATTTTTTTTTAATAAACATATAATGTATTTTTATCCCCAGGGGTACAGGTCTGTGAATCGCCAGGTTTACACACTTCACAGCACTCACGATAGCACTTACCCTCCCCAATGCCCATAGCCCCCTCCCCCTCTCCCAATCCCACCTCCACCCAGCAACCCCCAGTTTGTTTTGTGAGATTAAGAGTCATTTATGGTTTGTCTCCCTCCAAATCCCATCTTGTTTCATTTATTCTTCTCCTATCCCCCTACCCCCCCCCATGTTGCTTCTCCATGTCCTCATATCAGGGAGATCATATGATAGTTGTCTTTCTCCGATTGACTTATTTCACTAAGCATGATACGCTCTAGTTCCATCCACGTCGTCGCAAATGGCATGATTTCATTTCTTTGGATGGCTGCATAGTATTCCATTGTGTATATATACCACATCTTCTTGATCCATTCATCTGTTGATGGACATCTAGGTTCTTTCCATAGTTTGGCTATTGTAGACATTGCTGCTATAAACATTCGGGTACACGTGCCCCTTCGGATCACTATGTTTGTATCTTTAAGGTAAATACCCAGTAGTGCAACTGCTGGGTCATAGGGTAGTTCTATTTTCAACATTTTGAGGAACCTCCATGCTGTTTTCCAGAGTGGTTGCACCAGCTTGCATTCCCACCAACAGTGGAGGAGGGTTCCCCTTTCTCCACATCCTCTCCAGCATCTGTCATTTCCTGACTTGTTAATTTTAGCCATTCTGACTGGTGTGAGGTGATATCTCATTGTGGTTTTGATTTGTATTTCCCTGATGCCGAGTGACGTGGAGCACTTTTTCATGTGTCTGTTGGCCATCTGGATGTCTTCTTTGCAGAAATGTCTGTTCATGTCCTCTGCCCATTTCTTGATTGGATTGTTTGTTCTTTGGGTGTTGAGTTTGCTAAGTTCCTTATAGATTTTGGATACTAGCCCTTTATCTGATATGTCATTTGCAAATATCTTCTCCCATTCTGTCAGTTGTCTTTTGGCTTTGTTAACTGTATCCTTTGCTGTGCAAAAGCTTTTGATCTTGATGAAATCCCAATAGTTCATTTTTGCCCTTGCTTCCCTTGCCTTTGCCGTTGTTAGTAGGAAGATGTTGCTACGGCTGAGGTCGAAGTGGTTGCTGCCTGCATTCTCCTCAAGGATTTTGATGGATTCCTTTCTCACATTGAGGTCCTTCATCCATTTGGAGTCTATTTTCGTGTGTGGTGTAAGGAAGTGGTCCAATTTCATTTTTCTGCATGTGACTGTCCAATTTTCCCAGCACCATTTATTGAAGAGGCTGTCTTTGTTCCATTGGACATTCTTTCCTGCTTTGTCGAAGATTAGTTGACCATAGAGTTGAGGGTCGATTTCTGGGCTCTCTATTCTGTTCCACTGATCTATGTGTCTGTTTTTGTGCCAGTACCATACTGTCTTGATGATGACAGCTTTGTAATAGAGCTTGAAGTCCGGAATTGTGATGCCACCAACTTTGGCTTTCTTTTTCAATATTCCTTTGGCTATTCGAGGTCTTTTCTGGTTCCATATAAATTTTAGGATTATTTGTTCCATTTCTTTGAAAAAAATGGATGGTATTTTGATAGGGATTGCATTAAATGTGTAGATTGCTTTAGGTAGCATGGACATTTTCACAATATTTATTCTTCCAATCCAGGAGCATGGAACATTTTTCCATTTTTTTGTGTCTTCCTCAATTTCTTTCATGAGTACTTTATAATTTTCTGTGTATAGATTCTTAGTCTCTTTGGTTAGGTTTATTCCTAGGTATCTTATAGTTTTGGGTACAATTGTAAATGGGATTGACTCCTTAATTTCTCTTTCTTCAGTCTTGTTGTTGGTGTACAGAAATGCAACTGATTTCTGTGCATTGATTTTATATCCTGACACTTTACTGAATTCCTGTACAAGTTCTAGCAGTTTTGGAGTGGAGTCTTTTGGGTTTTCCACATATAGTATCATATCATCTGCGAAGAGTGATAGTTTGACTTCTTCTTTACCAATTTGGATGCCTTTAATTTCTTTTTGTTGTCTGATTGCTGAGGCTAGGACTTCTAGTACTATGTTGAATAGCAGTGGTGATAATGGACATCCCTGCCGTGTTCCTGACCTTAACGGAAAAGCTTTCAGTTTTTCTCCATTGAGAATGATATTTGCGGTGGGTTTTTCATAGATGGCTTTGATAATATTGAGGTATGTGCCCTCTATCCCCACACTTTGAAGAGTTTTGATCAGGAAGGGATGCTGTACTTTGTCAAATGCTTTTTCAGCATCTATTGAGAGTATCATATGGTTCTTGTTCTTTCTTTTATTAATGTGTTCTATCACATTGATTGATTTGCGGATGTTGAACCAACCCTGCAGCCCTGGAATAAATCCCACTTGATCGTGGTGAATAATCCTTTTAATGTACTGTTGAATCCTATTGGCTAGTATTTTGGCGAGAATTTTTGCGTCTGCGTTCATCAAGGATATTGGTCTGTAGTTCTCTTTTTTGGTGGGATCCTTGTCTGGTTTTGGGATCAAGGTGATGCTGGCCTCCTAGAATGAGTTTGGAAGTTTTCCTTCCATTTCTATTTTTTGGAACAGTTTCAGGAGAATAGGAATGAGTTCTTCTTTAAATGTTTGGTAGAATTCCCCTGGGAAGCCGTCTGGCCCTGGGCTTTTGTTTGTTTGGAGATTTTTGATGACTGTTTCAATCTCCTTACTGGTTATGGGCCTGTTCAGGTTTTCTATTTCTTCCTGGTTCAGTTGTGGTAGTTTATATGTCTCTAGGAATGCATCCATTTCTTCCAGATTGTCCAATTTGTTGGCGTAGAGTTGCTCATAGTATGTTCTTATAATTGTCTGTATTTCTTTGGTGTTGGTTGTGATCTCTCCTCTTTCATTCATGATTTTATTGATTTGGGTCCTTTCTCTTTTCTTTTTGATGAGTCTGGCCAGGGGTTTATCAATCTTATTGATTCTTTCAAAGAACCGGCTCCTAGTTTCATTGATTTTTTCTATTGTTTTTTTGGTTTCTCTTTCATTGATTTCTGCTCTGATCTTTATGATTTCTCTTCTCCTGCTGGGTTTAGGGTTTCTTTCTTCTTCTTTCTCCAGCTCCTTTACGCGTAGGGTTAGGTTGTGTACTTGAGACCTTTCTTGTTTCTTGAGAAAGGCTTGTACCGCTATATATTTTCCTCTCAGGACTGCCTTTGCTGTGTCCCACAGATTTTGAACTGTTGTGTTTTCATTATCATTTGTTTCCATGAATTTTTTCAATTCTTCTTTAATTTCCTGGTTAACCCATTCATTCCTTAGAAGGATGCTGTTTAGTCTCCATGTATTTGGGTTCTTTCCAGCTTTCCTCTTGTGATTGAGTTCTAGCTTCAGAGCATTGTGGTCTGAAAATATGCAGGGAATAATCCTAATCTTTTGATACCGGTTGAGACCTGATTTGTGACCCAGGATGTGATCTATTCTGGAGAAGGTTCCATGTGCACTAGAGAAGAATGTGTATTCTGTTGCTTTGGGATGAAATGTTCTGAATATATCTGTGATGTCCATCTGGTCCAGTGTGTCATTTAAGGCCTTTATTTCCTTGTTGATCTTTTGCTTGGATGATCTCTCCATTTCAGTGAGGGGAGTGTTAAAGTCCCCTACTATTACTGTATTATTATTGATGGGTTTCTTTGATTTTGTTATTAATTGGTTGATATAGTTGGCTGCTCCCATGTTAGGGGCATAGATATTTAAAATTGTTAGATCGTCTTGTTGGACAGACCCTTTGAGTAGGATATAGTGTCCTCCCTCATCTCTTATTATAGTCTTTGGCTTAAAATCGAATTGATCTGATATAAGGATTGCCACCCCAGCTTTCTTCTGATGCCCATTAGCATGGTAAATTGTTTTCCACCCCCTCACTTTAAAACTGGAGGTGTCTTCGCGTCTAAAATGAGTTTTTTGTAGGCAACATACTGATGGGTTTTGTTTTTTTATCCATTCTGATACCCTGTGTCTTTTGATTGGGGCATTTAGCCCATTAACATTCAGGGTAACTATTGAGAGATATGAATTTAGTGCCATTATTAGTCTGTAAGGTGACTGTTACTGTATATTGTCTCTGTACCTTTCTGATCTACTACTTTTAGGCTCTCTCTTTGCTTAGAGGATCCCTTTCAATATTTCCTGTAGAGCTGGTTTGGTGTTTGCAAATTCTTTCAGTTTTGTTTGTCCTGGAAGCTTTTGATCTCTCCTTCTATTTGCAATGATAGCCTAGCTGGATAGAGTATTCTTGGCTGCATGTTTTTCTCGTTGAGTGCTCTGAATATATCGTGCCAGCTCTTTCTGGCCTGCCAGGTCTCTGTGGATAAGTCTGCCGCCAATCTAATATTTTTACCATTGTATGTTACAGACTTCTTTTCTCGGGCTGCTTTCAGTATTTTCTCTTTGTCACTAAGACTTGTAAATTTTACTATTAGGTGACGGGGTGTGGACCTATTCTTGTTGACTTTGAGGGGGGTTCTCTGCATCTCCTGGATTTTAATGCTTGTTCCCTTTGCCATATTAGGGAAATTCTCTCCAATGATTCTCTCCAATAGACCTTCTGCTCCCCTCTCTGTTTCTTCTTCTTCTGGAATCCCAATTATTCTAATGTTGTTTCATCTTATGGTGTCACTTATCTCTCGAATTCTCCCCTCATGGTCCAGTAGCTGTTTGTCCCTCTTTTGCTCGGCTTCCTTATTCTCTGTCATTTGGTCTTCTATATCACTAATTCTTTCTTCTGCCTCATTGATCCTAGCAGTGAGAGCCTCCATTTTTGATTGTACCTCATTAATAGCTTTTTTGATTTCAACTTGGTTAGATTTTAGTTCTTTAATTTCTCCAGAAAGGGCTTTAATATCTCCAGAGAGGGTTTCTCTAATATCTTCCATGCCTTTTTCGAGCCCGGCTAGAATGTTCAGAATCGTCATTCTGAACTCTTGATCTGACATATTACCAATGTCTGTGTTGATTAGGTCCCTAGCCTTCGGTACTGTCTCTTGTTCTTTTGTTTGTGGTGATTTTTTCAGCCTTGTCATTTTGTCCAGATAAGAGGATATGAAGGAGCAAATAAACTACTAAAAGGGTGGCAAAGACCCCAGAAAAATGCGCTGTAACCAAATCAGAAGAGACCCCTAATTGTGGGGGGGAGAAAGGGGATAAATCAGGTTCTGAAAAAAAAAAAAAGAAAAAAAAAGGAAAAAAAAGAAAAAAATTTAAAAAATAAAACAAATAAAAAAATATAAAAAAGAAAGAAAAAATATATATATTTAGATGAACTAGTCAAAAAACGTTAAAAAAGAAAAGGGTAAAAGTTTTAAAAAATTTAGCAGAAGAAGAAAAAAGAAAAACGAAAAAAAATTGAAAAAAGAAAAAAAAAATTGAAGTAGCCGCAAGACTAAAGAATCATGGGGAGAAAGCCATGAGTTCCGTGCTTTGCTTTCTCCTCCTCTGGAATTGCTCTGCTGTCTTGGGAATTGAACCTGCTTTCTCCTTGATAGATGAACTTCGTCCTGGCTGGATATTTTGTTGATCTTCTCGGGGAGGGGCCTGTTGAAGTGACTCTCAAGTGTCTTTGCCCGAGGCGGGATTGCACCGCCCTTACCGGCGGCCGGACTAAGTAATCGGCTCGGGTTCGCTTTTGGGGGCTTCTGTTCCCTGAACGCTTTCCGTAGAGTTCCGGAGGACGGGAATGAAAATGGCGGCCTCCTAGTCTCCGGCCCGGAGGAGCCGAGAGCCTGGGGCCCCACTCCTCAGTGTGCCCCCAGAGGACAGCACCCAATCACTCCCGTATCCCCAGCCTCTAGCCGTGCTCCGAGCTCACCCAGCCCGCGACCAGTTCAAGGTAACCCCGAGCTGAGAGTTCAGTCCTCGGCTCTGTCTCTGCAGCCGGCTTCTCCGTTCTAATACCTGCGAGCTCTCCGACACTCTGACACCCCCGATCCTTCTGTGACCCTGCGGGGCCTGGGGCCACGCTGACCCCGCGTGGGCTTCACCCTGGTTTAGCCTCTGGAGCAATGTCCCTCAGTGGAACAGACTTTTAAATGTCCTGATTTTGTGCTCCGTTCCTCTGCCGCTTGCTGGGAGCCGGCCCCACCCCCCGCGGTCTATCTTCCCGTCGTTTTAGATTCACTTCTCCGCCAGTCCTACCTTTCAGAAAGTGGTTGATTTTCTGTTTCTAGAGTTGCTGTTCTTCTTCTCTTCGCTCTCCCGTTGGATTTGTAGGTGTTTGCAATGTTTAGGTAAGCTATCGAGGTGATCTCCTGCTACCTGATATAGTCTCAGGCTGCTACTTCTCCGCCATCTTGACTCCTCCTCCTGGGAGTCCGTTTTGATGGCACCAGAGTCTCCCAGTAGGAAAGACGTCGTAGCAGAAGTCACCGCATGGATGCCTGGAAAGCCCAGCTCTGCTTACCATACCAGCTCAGGAACATGGCCGTTTTGATCTGGTGTCTCTGGAGCAATGTGCCGAGGGGACTGAGGTGACAGGGAGCCTCATTCTGATGGGTCACAATGCTGGCTTTTGTCCAGGGAGACCTTATAATGTAGCGGGGGCTCAGGTGCCATGAAGAATTCTCTTCCCTGAGGGTTGGACAAAGCTTCCAAGAGCCAGGTTGCCTTCTGGGGAGAGGATGTGTTCTGGTTTGTGGCTCAGGGATCAAGTGTTGGACCATATGTAGGTATTCCTGAGTTTGTCTCTGGAGACAAATGCCTGCAAACCTAAGCTAGGGTTCCATTGAGGTCCTAGGGTTATGTCAGGTTCCATCTTCTGACACAGGTCCATTGACTTGGGTTTCTGCCTGGGGGTAGATTTCTGGCCTGTGTTTGAATACAGCGTTTGTCCAAGGCTTCCAACCAATTTGTGTGTGCTCAGGGGCATTGCAGATGTCTCCCAATCTTGAGGATTTGTGCAAATGTGGACGGGCAGAGGTTCCTTTGGGTGGGCAGTCAGAGTCCTGTTCTTTGGCTCCAGAGGCCCCACCCTGTAGGGCCTATTGGCCTGGGCTTTTGGGACAAAATCTGCAAACCCAAACTTGGCATAAGGATAGTGGCGAGGTGATGGTATGGCCTATCTGCGGACCGTGAGGGCAATGCCGCAGGATCTGAAATGAGTGCAAAGGGGAGGCCTGAGCGCGGGCCTTTCTGTCTGGGTTGTGTGTCTCGCTTGGCCATGGAATGGATCAGTAACCTCATAGGGCCAAGGGAGATTCTGCCTCTGTAGGATTCTGCCTGGCTCCCAAGGGTTTCATGTCTTTCAGGGGGAACGGAAGAGTGTTGTTTTCCATCTCAGAATTCCCACCATAGCAGGGATTTAGAGTCGGCTTCTGTGTCTGGGCGCCTGGAGAACCTGACCGAGGGTGATGATTTGGGCCTATGGGCATGTCAGGCCTGATATGTGAGCTCCTGGTCCAGCTAGTGAGGGGGCTGGTTTGAAAGCGGGCTCAGGTTGAGGGTCACAATGCCTGTTTGTGGTCAGGGCAGCCCTCCTGGTGGGCGTGGTACATGGACCATGCATCTGGCTCCACTCTGAGTGTTAGACCCCTATCCCCACAGCAAGCTTTTCCCCTCATGGGTAAGGAGGAGTGTTCTTTTACGCTTGAGGTTCCCTCATGGGCCAGGACTTGAGCTATCATGTGGACACAGACGCTGAATACCCTGGTTGGGTAGAGATGACAGTATCCGGTCTTGGCATGTATCCATGTGCAGGATACGGGGCCCGATATCTGGGGGGGGGGCTGATGGAAGGTCAGGGCTCAGGCTGTGTCAGACAGAGCATTAGTGCTCAGGGCGGCCTAGGATATTGGGGTGTCATCTGTGCAGGTTGATCATCATGTGGGGATTCTGGCCAGACGCCTAGGGCTCTTCTTCTTTCAGCAGGGAAGGTGGAAGACTGCGTTGTGTCTCCCGAATTAACAATCTGGAGGGCTGGTGGTCCAGGAGTGTGAGGATAGAATTCTGAAAACAAGTGCCGGTTCCCTTCAGGGCCGAGAACATGGCATTTCCAATGTGCAGCGTCTGGGTCGAGATCTCTAGACCCTGAGTCAGGGCATGTGTCAGATGTTTGCTCACGCTGGAGTTAGTGTCCATGATGGCTGACGAATGGAGGGGTGGCCTATTGAGGTCATGGAGGACTTCCCATTCTGGGATTTGTGAGCTGCTCCGAACAGCATTCTTTCTTTCTGTGGGCGGGGGAGCGTCCGTTTTGATGGCACCAGGGTCCCCCATATGGAAAGATGTCGTAGCACAAGTCACCACATGGATGCCTGGAAAGACCAAATCCGCTTAATCTTCCAGCCCAGAAACAAGGCTGTGTCGATTATCTTACTGATTTAAATGGTATGCCATTGGTTTCCTATGAGGTCCTGAACTGAATTGATCTTTGGACATTGCAAATTAGATTCTTCCCTCTTCCTACGTTTCGGGAATAGATGAGAAGAACCGGCATTGCCTTCATTAAATGCCTCAGAGTGTTGACCAGCAAATTGGTTTGACCGGGCTTTTTGGGTTTTGGGAGGTGTTTGAGGAATGTTTCAAATACTTTCTTCATTACCTGAGACGTCAGATGTGTATGTATGTGTATGTGTATGACCTAGTCTTGGACGTGGGTATGTGTCTTGGAATTTATCCTTTTCTCTCAGGTATTGGATTTCCGGGCATACTTGTGTGAGGGGACATTTAGCTTAGGTTGTTTAGGAGAGTTAGTCCTGAATGCTTTAATTAATTCTTGATAGGTAAGAAGAAGAAGGTTTCTGACGTTGATACTTTTTTTCCTTAAGGTATATTCTCTGAGGTTTCTTTCCATGAGTGCTACTCCTCACTTGCTCCCTAAATTCTGTGGGACTCTTTTAAGTGTGTGTGGAGAAAGGTGGGAGGGAGGGTGTGTTTCACAAAACTCTTAGAATGATATTTTTAGAGCTATAAAGCGCTATTCTTTGGATCACAACACCTTCAAACATATTGAAACTCATGTTCCATCTCGTTCGTCCACATATACTGCAATGAATGCCCCATTTAATCCTCTTTTAGAAACAAAGACTCTCCCTAACCTGCCGTGGAACAAACACCAAATTTTGTGTGCCCGGTTAGAGTCTCATCGTGTGTCCCTTTTCCCTTGCTTTTTCACATGTTCCTTTCCTTCCACGAGTGAGTGAACTCGTATGTTATTTGTCTTTCTGTGACTGACAGATGGGAAGCAGCCCAGTGCTCACCACTTTTCTGCCACGTGTGGCAAGTTTCAAGATTCCTTCTTGCTTATGGCTGGGTAAGAGTCTGTGGTGCATTGGGAGGACAGGAAGATTGCAGAAATGTCTTGGATCTGCAGGCTTGTCTTCAGCCATCAGCACAACAGGAAGATGACCACATCAATGGAGCCATGGCGTCAATGAACCTGAAGCCTTGAAATCAAACTCAACGGTGAAAGAGAGAAGAAGTCGCAGGGGCCATTGGAGAAGGGTGTAGACATGTCTTAGGGGAGAAGTGGACGGTGATGCTTCCGAGGCCAGGGAGCCATGGCCAAAGACAAAGGCCCAGGAGAGAGGAGCACACTGGGAACCCAAAAGATAGATTCAGAACCATAGCTGTTGGTGTAGAAATGGAGACTTTCTGAATGAAACGAGTACTTGCAAACAAAGGGTCTTGAGGCCCGGGTATCTCAGATCAGCATGCTTGGCAGACATAGACTCCAGAGACACCGTGTTTCTCCTGCGGAGAACACCAGCAAGCAACCGGGTGCAGATAGCCTGGAAACCATGATCAGAAACAACACTTGTTGAAAAAGTGGTATGATTATTATTTCTTGCTGTGCATCAGCGATAGGCACTATCCGTGGCGATGCCTCAATGGGGGCAAAAGAATCTTGGATCTCTACCACCGTCAGCATAAACGCGAGCTAGTGGCCACAGACAGGACGGTATGGACATTAGCTGCCTAACCTGTAATCACGTATTCCAACCCTGGAAACCTGTCGGGACTACCGTCCTTCAGGCCACGTTGCTTAGTACCAGGGGAAGAGACCCTCCATTCAGGGACTAGAAAAAAGCACAGCCCACATCCTCACTCTTGACCACAGCATTCAGCAGGCCTTAGTAAGGTTGAGTGGGTTGAAAGTCTCCTTTCATAGGCACACCAGAGCCGACCAAGCTACACCTCACCATATGCGGTCCAGACACCAAACACTCTGACCAGCAGGCAACGAGTGCCTCTGCAGAGGACTGGCCCAGAAGAGAGTGGACAGCCACATCCCAACCCAGTGGGCATGCCACATATCCCAGAGACCCCATCAAGGTTCAGCCAGTGGCACTCCATGATATCTTCATCCTAAAGAAATTATTCTCAGTGTAGAAATCAGAAGGTGCTGTTTGAATACAGAGAAGAATAAGGAGACCTGAACTAAGGCAACGATGGAGGAATCAATTGATGCCGAGGCATAAGAACAGGAACAGGTCATGGCCACGAAATGGAAGTGAAACCTGTATATGTCACATGCCGGCTGGAGGATTTAAGCAGCAGCCAGGATACTCACTCTGGATCAGAAAAACCTAGAAGGAATCAGGGAGTCTCGGGCCACAGAGATAAAGGTGATTAAAAAAAATAAAATGAAAAGGCCCTTCCAAAAAGATTTGTTAGCAGGCTGGATGCAAAGTTCAGGAAGCTGGCAGAACCAGAGGATCCAATGAGGTACCTGGAATCCAAGTACTGCAAAAAAAAAAAAAAAAAAAAAAAAAAAAAGCGAAGGAAAGGAGGGAAGGAAGAATGAAGGAATATGACAATGGACATAGGGAAATCCATGACTGCAATGAATCTCTATGGGTGCTTATTGTAGAAGACTTAGAAGAGAGAGAAAATAGTGGGCCCAACACTTCCTTGAGAAATCAGAGCTTCAAACATCCCTCATCTGGGGGCAGAAAGAGAGATCCAGATTCCGAGGCACAGAGGACTCCCAGCACAATCCACAGAAGCAGAGGAACGCAAGACATAGTGTCATTCACCCTTCTAAAGCTAGCAATGGAGGTATTCTCATCGGCCAAATATGCTTGGGAGAAGAGTGTTTCTGAAGACAAGTGCCTTACTTCAAGGAGACCAGCTATACCAGCGCTAGCAGCATGTTGTATAGAGCAAGCCACACCAGCCCAAGCCCAAACCCTATCCCCTGCATTTCTAAACAATAACAGAGCAGGAGTTCTTGTCTTGAACAATGAGGTGTAAAGAAGACAAAGATTGTATCCAGGGGTGGCTCTATCAATTCAGAAGCAGCCTTCCGCTCTGCTCCTTATCCCAAGCTCATTGGAATGTCTCCCACCTCAGGTTCCCCACTCAGAGGCAAGTTTGCTTCTCCCTCTCTAGCTCCCTCACTGATTATGTTCTCGCTGTCTCTGTGTGTCCTATGCATCCAAGCACATCTTTGAAGAACAACAACAACAACAAGCAACAGTAGATAAGGATTGTCTGGGGCAAGAGGATGCTTTATTCAATTTGGACCTATGGCCCTGTGGAATGCAGCCAGGTCCAGAGCACCTCCCACAATCCTAAAATTCCAGACCTTGGCTCTGAGCTCCCTTGTTTGTTCTCCTCTTCTTCGTCTTCCTGCATCCGCTCTCTGTCCTGCTGCAATGGCCCCTTGTTCTCCCATTGTTCCTCCTCACCTGGCTCCTTTAGAAGATGCCCATGTTGACCAACTCTCTTAATTCAGAGGAAAAGGAACTGCCTAAATGGATGCCCTACCATGTCCACTCTCACAGAACTGTGGCAGGAGTTGAGATGCCCTTCAATAGGCTACTGGATACAGAAGGTGTGGTCCATCCAGGCCACAGATTATACCTCCGACATCAAGCGGGATGAAGCCCCAATACTCGCCTTGACATGAGTGACACAGGGCTGGGATATTATCAATGAAATCTGAAGGAGTCCAAGGGAAATATCATATGGTTTCACTGATATATGTCCCATGAGGAATACCATGGACATGAGTAAAAGCAAGGGAAAACGGAAAGAGAAGAAGTCAGACAGGGAGAAAAACCAGGAGAGACTCAGGTCTCTGGGAACCAAGCTGAAGGTTACACAGATGAGACGTGCCAGGAATGAGGGAACTGGTTCATGGTATAGAGGTGGTGTGGCATATATGCTGTTGATGAGCACTCGGTGGTATATGCAACTAAAGAATCAGGGAATACTATCTCACTAAAGTATGAGGGATGAAAGTCTAGCTTCCCTAACAGAAGGAAAAGTATGGGAAAGAAAGAAAAAGAGGCCGTTTCCCATGTAGATGAAGAAAGAAAGAGGAAATAAATGAAGTATAGTTTTATTATCATACTGATTAAAATGGTATGCAGTTGATTTCCTAAGAGGTCCTTATCTGCACTGGGTCTTTGGACATTGCAAATTAGATGATTCCCTCTTCCAACATTTCAGGAATAGATGAGAAGAACCAGCATTGACTTAATTAAATGTCCCGGAGTGTTGACCAGCAAATTGGCTGGGCCTGGCCTTTTGGGTGTTGGGAGGTGTTTGAGGAATACTTCAAACACTTTCTTCATTACTTGAGAAGTCAGATGTGTATGTTCATGACCTAGTCTTGTTAGGGGGCATGTGTCTTGGAATTTATCCTTTTCTCTCAGGTATTGGATTCCAGGGGACATTTAGGTTAGGTTGTTTAGGAGAGTTTAGTCTTGAATGCTTTAATTAATTCTTGATAGGTAAGAAGTTAACTTTTCCAGTTTTGTTGGTTTCTGACGTTGATACTTTTTTTTTCCTTAAGGTGTTTTCTCTGAGGTTGGTTCCATGAATGCTACTCCTCACTTGCTCCCTAAATTCTGTGGGACTCTTTTAAGTTTGTGTGTGGGGGGAGGAGGTGGGACGGAGTGTGTGTTTCACAAAACTCTTAGAATGACATTTTAAGAGATATGAAGACGCTATTCTTTGGATCACAATTCACCTTCAAACATATTGAAACTCATGTTCCATCTCGTTCGGCAACAGTTCCAGCAATGAATGTCCCATTTGATCCTCTTTTAGAAACACAGATTCTCCCTATCCTGCCGTGGAACAAACACCAAATTTTGTGTGCCCGGTTAGAGTCTCATCGTGTGTCCCTTTTTTCTTGCTTTTTCACATGTTCCTTTCCTTCCACAAGTGAGTGAAATCGTATGTTACTTGTCTTTCTGTGACTGACAGATAGGCTGCAATACAGTGTTCGGCAACTTTCTGCCACATGTGGCAAGTTTCAAGGTTTCTTCTTGCTTATGGCTATTAAGAGTCTGTGGTGCATTGGGAGGACAGGGAGATTGCAGAAATGTCTTGGATCTCCAGGCTTGTCTTCAGCCATCAGCACAACAAGAAGATGACCACATTAATGGAACCATGGCGTCAATGAACATGAAGCCTTGAAATCAAACCCCACGGCAGAGAAGAAGTCGCAGAGACCATGGGAGAAGGGTGTAGACATATCTTAGGTGAGAAGTAGACTGTTGGTGCTTCAGAGGGCAGGGAGCCATGGCCAAAGACAAAGGGCCAGGAGAGAGGAGCACACTGGGAACCCACAAGTTGAATGCTGACCCATAGCTGTTGGCGTAGAAATGGAGACATTCTGAATGGCACGAGTACTTGCAACCAAAGGGTCTTGAGGCCCGGGAATATCAGATCAGCATGCTGGATAGACATAGACTCCAGAGATCACGGTGTTTCTCATGCAGAGCACACCAGCAAGCAACCGGGTGCAGACAGCCTGGAAACCATGATCAGAAACAATACTTGCTGACGCAGTGGTATGATTGTTGTTTCTTGATGTGCATCCGTGAGAGGCATTGTTCGTGGAGATTCCTTGATGTGGGTAAAAGAATCTTGGGGCCCTACCACCGTCAGCATAAAGCCCGATCTACTGGCCACAGACAGGTCGGTGCGGACATTAGCTGCCTCACCTGCAATCATGTAGTCCCAATCCTGGACACCTGTGGGGACTAACTTCCTCAGGCCATGTTGCTTAGTACCAGGAGAACAGACTCTCCATTGGGGACTAGAAGAAAGACCTGCCCACATCCTATCTCTTGACCACAGCATTCAGCAGTCCTTAGTAAGGTTGAGTGGGTTGAAAGTCTCCTTTCATAGGCACACCAGAGCCGACCAAGCTACACCTCACCATATGCTGTCCAGACACCAAACACTCTGAACTGCAGAGGACTGGCCCAGAAGAGAGTGGACTGCTACATCCCACCCCAGTGGGCATGCCACATATACCGGAGACTCCCTCAAGGGTCAGTCAGTGGCACTCCATGACATCTTCATCCTAAAGAAATTACTCTCAGGGTAGAAATCAGAAGGCGCTGTTCGAATACAGAGAAGAATACAGAGACCTGAACTAAGGCAACGATGAAAGAATCAATGGATACTAAGGCAAGAGAACAGGAACTGTTCATGACCAAGAAATCAAATTGAAACCTGTACATGTCACATGCCAGGTGGAGGATTAAGCAACAGCCAGGATACTCACTCTGGATCAGAAAAACCTAGAAGGTATCAGGGAGTCTCAGCCCATAGAGATAAGGTGATAAAAAAAATTAAATAAAATTCAGAGGCCCTTATGAGAAGATTAGTTAGACTGGATGCAAAGTTCAGGAAGCTGGCAGAACCAGAGGATCCAATGAGGTACCTGGAATACAAGTACTGGTAAAAAAAAAGAAGCAAAGCAAGTGAGAGAAGGAAGATTGATGGAACATGACAATGGACATAGGGGAATCCGTGACTACAATAAATATATATGGGTGCTTATTGTAGGAGACTTAGAAGAGAGAGAAAAAAGTAGACCCAATATTTCATTGAGAAATCAGAGATGCCAACATCCCTCATCAGGGGGGCAGAAAGAGATCCAGATTCCGAGTCACAGAAGACTCCCAGCACCACCCACAGAAGCAGAGCAACAAAAGAAATAGTGTCATTCACCCTTCCAAAGCTAACAATGGAGGAATTCTCTTCGCCCAAATATGCTTGGGAGAAGAGTGTTTCTAATGCCAAGTGCCTTACTTCGAGGCAACAAGCTATACCAGCTCTAGCAGCATGAGTATAGGGCAAGCCACACCAGCCCAGCTTAAACCCTATCCCCTGCTTTTGTAAGCAATAACAGAGCAGGAGTTCTTGTCTAGAACAATGAGGTGTTAAGAAGACAAAGATTGTGTCCATGGGAGCCTTCAGCTCCGCTCCTTATCCCAGGTGCATTGAATGTCTCCCAACTCAGGTTCCCCACCCAGAGGCAAGTCTGCAACTCCCTCTCCATCTCCTTCACTGATTATGTTCTCGCAGTCTCTCTCTGTCCCATACATGCAAGCACATCATTGAAAAACAACAACAACAACAACAAGAATGAGTAGATAAGGATTGACTGGGGCCAGAGGATGTTTTATTCAATTTGGACCTTTGCACCTTTGGAACACAGACAGGTCCATAGCACCTCCCACCATCCTAAAATTCCAGACCTTGGCTCTGAGCTCCCTGGTTTGTTCTCCTCTTCTTCATCTTCCTGCATCCGCACTCTGTCCCGCTGCAATGGCCCCTTGTTCTCCCATTGTTCCTCCTCACTTGGCTCCTTTAGAACATGCCCATCATCCGCAACAGGCTCTCTTTGTTTATCTCATGAAAACCACTGTGGAATGAAAATGGGAGGCTTAAGGCAGCCTTGTGCTATAACATCTCCATTTAGTTCCACAGAAGGAAGCTGCACCACCCGCCCGGAATGCTCAGGGATGTTAGGCCATCGAATCCTCTTCAAGGCGTCCCTTTTTAGATACATGTTATCTTCCTGAAACTGGCATGGAAGACTTTCTGATGGCTTCACATGGGCAATGGGTCTCCTCCACCAGGCACCGTGCTTGCTCCTGTTGGCCACAAAAAGATGAGTCCACCCTGGGCCTAAGGTTCTTGGGTGTAGGGTTTGCCATTGGTGCTTGGTCAGCTTGGAAGATGGGGAGGCCTTCTTGGTACGGTTACTGGAGATGCTAGAGGAACTCATGTCCTTGCTGTTGAAGACTATAGGCCTGTCTTTGTCATGGATGCGAGTATTCACTGGGATCTTTCCTCGGGTGGTACTTTTCCTGGTCACAAGGGACCTGATTGGGTCGGAAGACCATGCACATGTGCGGAGCGTGGAGTTCCTGGCCTGAGGCTTCGTTGTAGTCCTGACCATTTCTTGACCTTTTGAGGGTAAAATGGAATTGTGGATGCTTGCCCTTCTCAGGAGTGCAGAGGGCTTGTGGTGACACTCCCGGCCAAAGACTATAAATTCATCCATGGAGAAGGTGACACCGACTTGTTTCACAAACTGTCTTGGTGAAATACCCAAGCGGTTCCAAAGGTTTGGGAGGGCTTTGGCACCTCCTGGCTGACCCATGAGTACTAAAGCCATGTGGAGTAATTATATATGGTTTAGGAGGAGTGGTTGCTAGGAGCTCAAAACTTTGTGACATCAGAGAAGCTGACTTCACTGAAGCGGCAATCCCTCTCTCATGAGCTATGAGTCCTATGGCTTTAGGTAGGAAGCCCTGGGAAGGACCAAAAAAGAGCCCTGATTGCCTAATCATGATCTCAGGTGGTCTTTGTGGTTTCTTTTCCACTTCACCTTTCTATACAAGGAGAAAAGAAAATAACATTCAGTATACCATCCTTTCATCCAACATTTCTCCAGGAGAGCAAGGTGTTCTTATTTCCACTGCAATGTCTAGAGATCTCAATCAAAAGGGAGACCTCTTGGGTATCATGAGATCTCTGGGAGGTTTGACATCCTATGAGCGAGAGTGTCCTTTCTTAGGTTCTTTTCCCAATTTGTTCTAGGGAGAAGGGTATGTCCTTGGTGCTTGGTCAGCTTGGAAGATAAGGGAAGGAATAAGGGAAGGAAAGTCACATTTCAAGGAAAGGTGCTAGGGCATGGATGCATTGTGCTTTCTGTGTCCTGTTCTCCTGGTATTCTGAAAAACCAGTCCTAAGGGAGGAGGGCTCTGTCTACCTGACTTTACCTGAAACACCTTTGCAAAGGCTTCAAGGAGCATGACATTCTGCATGATCGCTACCATTGAAAGAACAGCCCTGGACAGCACACCTGTCATCACCAGTTAACATTACATGCCAAGGTCATGGGAAGAGCCATGTTGACCAACTCTCTTAATTCAGAGGAAAAGGAACTGCCTAAATGGATGCCCTACCATGCCCACTCTAGCAGAAATGTGGAGGGAGCCAAGATGCCCTTCAATAGGCTATTGGATACAGAAGGCGTGGTCCATCCAGGCCACTGATGATACCTCCGACATCGAGCGGGATAAAGCCCTGATACTCGCCTTGACATGATTGACACAGGGCTGGTTTATTCTCAGTGAAATTGGAAGGAGTCCAAGGGAATTATCATATGGCTTCACTCATATGTGGCCCATGAGGAGTACCATGGACATGAGTAAAAGCAAGGGAAAACGGAAAGAGCAGAAGTCAGACAGGGAGCCAAACAAGGAGAGACTCAGGACTCTGGGAACCATGCTGAGGGTTACAGAGAGATGAGACGTGCCAGGAATGAGGGGACTGCTCCATGGTATGGAGGTGGTGTGGCATATATGCTGTAGATGAGCACTCGATGGTATATGCAACTAAAGAATCAGGGAATACTATCTCACAAAAGTATGACAGATGAAAGGCTGGCGTCCCGAACAAAAGAAAAAGTATTGAAAAGACAGAAAAAACAGGCTGTTTCCCATGTAGATGAAGAAAGAAAAAGGAAAGATGTGAAGTATAGTTTTACTATCTTACTGATTAAAATGGCATGCAATTGGCTTCCTTTGATGTCCTTAACTGAATTGGGTCTTTGGACATTGCAATAGATTTTTCCCTCTTCCTACTTTTCTGAAATAGATTAGAAGAACCGGCACTTCCTTCATTAAATGTCTCGGAGTGTTGACCAGCAAATTTGTTTGACCAGGCTTTTTGGGTGTTGGGAGGTGTTTGAAGGAATGCATAAAACACTTTCATCATTATCTGAGACGTTAGATGTGAAAGTTGATGACCTAGTCTTGGTAGTGGTTATGTGTCTTGGAATTTATCCTTTTCTCTCAGGTCTTGGATTTGCGGGCATACTTGTGTGTAGGGGACTTTATATTAGGTTGTTTAGGAGAGTTTATTCCTGAATGCTTTAATTAATTCTTGATAGGTAAGAAGTTAACATTTCCAGTTATGTCAGTTTCTGAATTTGATACTGTTTTTCCTTAAGGTATTTTTCTGAGGTCGGTATCCATGAGAGCTACTCCTCACTTGCTCCCTAAATTCTGTGGGACTCTTTTAAGTGTGTTGGGGGGGGAGGTGGGAGGGAGGATGTGTATCACAAAACGTTTAGAATGATATTTTAAGAGATATGAAGGCGCACTTCTTAGGATCACAATTCACGTTCAAACATATTGAAACTCATGTTCCATCTTGTTCGGCCACAGTTCCAGAAATGAATGTCCCATTTGATCCTCTTTTAGAAACACAGATTCTCCCTAACCTGCCATGGAACAAACACCAAGTTTTCTGTGCCCGGTTAGAGTCTCATTGTGTGTCCTTTTATTTATTTATTTATTTATTTATTTATTTATTTATTTTGCTTTTACACATATTCCTTTACTTCCACGAGTGATTGAAATCGTATGTTATTTGTCTTTCTGTGACTGACAGATGGGACACAGCCCAATGCTCGTCACCTTCCTGCCACATGTGGCAAGTTACAAGATTCTTTTTGCTTATGGCTTGGTAAGAGTCTGTGGTGCATTGGGAGGACAGGGAGATTGCAGAAATGTCTGGAGTTCCAAGCTTGTCTTCAGCCATCAGCACAACAGGAAGATGACCACTTCAATGGAACTATGGCGTCAATGATCCTGAAGCCTTGAAATCAAACTCCAAGGTGAAAGAGAGAAGTCACATATACCATGGGAGAAGGGTGTAGACATGTCTTAGGGGAGAAGTGGATGGTTGGTGCTTCAGAGGGTAGGGAACCATGGCCAAAGGCAAAGGCCCAGGAGAGAGGAGCACACTGGGAACCCACAAGTTGGATGCTGACCCATAGCTTTTGGCGTAGAAATGGAGACATTCTGAATGGCATGAGCACTTGCAACCAAAGGGTCTTGAGGCCCGGGTATCTCAGATCAGCATGTTTGACAGACATAGACTCCAGAGAACATTGTGTTTCTCCTACAGAGCACACCAGCAAGCAACCACGTGCAGACAGCCTAGAAACCATGATCAGAAACAATACTTGTTGACACAGTGGTATGATTATTGTTTCTTGCTGTGCATCCTTGATAGGCACTGTTCTTGGAGATGCCTCTATGGGTAAAAGAATCTTGGGGCTCTACCACTGTCAGCATAAAGCCGGAGCTAGTGACCACAGACAGGTCGGTGAGGACATTAGCTGCCTAACCTGCAAATCACATAGTCCCAACCCTGGAAAACTGTTCGTACTGCCTTCCTCAGGCCATGTTGCTTAGTACTAGGAGAACAGACCCTCCATTGGGGATGAGAAGAATGCCCTGCACACATGCTCTCTCCTGACCACAGCATTCAGCAGACCCTATTAAGGTTGAGTTGGTTGAACGTCTCCTTTCACAGGCACACCAGAGCTCACTTAGCTAAACCTCACCGTATTCGGTCCAGACACCAAACACTCCGAACAGCAGGCAACGAGAGCCTCTGCAGAGGGGTGGCCCAGAAGAGAGTGGACAGCCACAACATAACACTAGAAGGCATGCCACATACACTGGAGACTCCATCAAGTGTCAGCCAGTGGCCCTCCATGTGATCTTCATCCTAAAGTTGAATGGCGGGTAGAATACAGAAGGCACTTGTAGAATTCAGAGAAGAATACAGAGACCTTAACTAAGGCAAAGAAGGAAGGATAAATTCATGCTGAGGCAAAAGAACATGAAATGTTTACGTCCATGCAATCAAATTGAAACCTGTACATGTCCCATGCCAGGTGGAGTATTTAAACAGCAGCTGGGATACTCACAGTGGATCAGAAACACATAGAAGGAATCAGGTAGTCTCAGACTTCAGAGATTAATGTGATAAAAAAAATAAAATGAAGAGGCCCTTATGAAAATATTTGTTAGCAGACTGGATGCAAAGTTCAGGGAGCTGACAGAAACAGAGGATCCAATTAGTTAACTGAAAAACTAGTACTGGGAAAAAAAGAATCGAAGCAAAGGAGAGAAGGAAGAATGATGGAACATGACAATGGACTTAGGGAAATCCTTGACTGCTATGAAAGTCGATGGGTGATTATTGTAGGAGAATAGAAGAGAGAGAAAATGTGGGCCCAACATTTCTTTGAGAAATCAGAGCTGAAAACATCCCTCATCTGGGGGCAGAAACAGAGATCCAGATTCCGAGGCACAGAGGACTCCCAGCACAGTCCACAGAAGCAGACCACACAAGACATAGTGTCATTCACCCTTCCAAAGCTAGCAATGGAGGAATTCTCTTCGGCCAAATATGCTTGGGAGAAGAGTGTTTCTAAAGCCAAGTGCCTTACTTCAAACGACCAGCTATGCCAGCTCTAGCAGCAGGTTGTATAGAGTAAGCCACACAAGCCCAAGCCCAAACCCTATCCCCTGCATTTCTAAACAATAACAGAGCAGGAGTTCTTGGGTAGAACAATGAGGTGTTAAGAAGACAAGGATTGTGTCCAGGGTGTCTCCATCACTTCGGGGAAAGCGGCCTTCAGCTCTGTTCCTTATCCCAGGCTCATGGAATGTCTCCCACCTCAGGTTCCCCACTCAGAGGCAAGTATGCTTCTCTGTCTCCAGCTCCCTCACTGATTATGTTCTCGCTGTCTCTCTCTGTCACATATATGCAAGCATCGTTGAAAAACAACAACAACAACAACAAGAAACAGTAGATAAGGATTGACTGGGTCCAGAGGATGCTTTATTCAATTTGGACCTATGCCCCAATGGAACACAGCCAGGTCCAGAGCAACTCCCACGATCCTAAAATGCCAGAACTTGGCTCTGAGCTCCCTTCTTTGTTCTCCTCTTTTTGTCTTCCTGCATCTCCCTGCAACACGGAGCATCCACTCTCTGTCCCACTTCAATGGCCCATTGTTCCCCCGTTGTTAATCTTTACCTGAGTCCTTCAGAACATGCACATGATCCACAACAGGCATTGTTTGTTTATCCCGTGAAAAGCATTGCGGAATGAAAATTTGAAGGTTAACGCAGGCTTGTGCTGCAACATCTCCCTTTTGTTCCAAAGAGGAAAGCTGCACCACCCTGTGGGAATGATCAGGGATCTTAGGCCGTTGACTCCTCTTCAATGCATACTAGGGTAGATACACAAGTCTTCCTGAAAATGGCACAAAAGCCTTTCCGATGGCTTCACATGTGCAATGGGTCTCCTCCACCTGGTTGCGTGCTTTCTCCTGTTGGCTCCAAACTGATGAGTCCGTCCTGGGCCTAAGGTTCTAGGGTGTACGGTCTGCCTGTAGTGCTTGGTCAGCTTGGAGGATGGGGAGGCATTCTTGGCATGGTTTCTGGAGATGTTAGAGGAAATTGTGTCCTCGCTGCCGAAGACTCCAGACATGTCTTTGGCATGGTTGTGGGTGTTCAAGGTGATCTTTCCTCGGCTGGCCCTCTTCCTGGTCAGAAGTGTCCTGATTGGTTCGGAGGACCATGCACATGTGTGGAGCATGGAGTTCCTCACCTGAGGCTTGGTTGTAGACCTGACACTTTCTTGACCTTTCATGGGTAAGATGGAATTGTGGATCCTTGCCATTCTCAGGATTCCAGAGTGCTGGTGATGACAGCCAGGGCCAAGACTATAAATTCAGCCATGGAGAAGGTGACACCGACTCATTTCACAAACTGTCTTGGTGAAATACCCATCAGCTCCAATGGATTGGGAGGGCTATGGATCCTCCTGGCTGACCCATGACTACTAAAGCCACGTGGAGTGATTAGACATGGTTTTGGAGGAGTGATTGCTAGGAGCTCAAAGCTTTGTGACATCAAGAAGCTGACTTCACTGAAGCAGCAATCCCTCTCTCCTGAGCTATGAGTCCTATGGCTTTAGGTAGGAAGCACTGGGACGCACCAAAAAAGAGCCCTGTTTGCATGCTCATGAACTCAGGTGATCTTTGCGGTTTCTTTCCCACTTCAACTTTCTATACAAAGTGAAAAGATCATGACGTTTGGCATACCCTCATTTCAGCCAACATTTCTCCAGAGACAGCAAGGTGTTCCTATTTCCACTGCAATGTCTAGAGATCTCAATCAACAGGGAGGCCTCTTGGGTATCATGAGATCTCTGGGAGGTTTGACATTCTATGAGTGAGAGCATCCTTTCGTAGGTTCTTTACCCAATTTGTTCTAGGGAGAAGGGTCTGCCTTTGGTGCTTGGTCAGCTTAGAAGATAAGGGAAGAAATAAGGGAAGGAAAGTCACATTTAAAGGAAAACTGCTAGGGCATGAATGCATTGTGCTGTCTGTGTCCTGGTCTCCTGGTATTCTGAAACACCAGTCCTAAGGGATGAGGGCCCTGTCTACCTGACTTTACCTGAAACACCTTTGCAAAGGCTTCAAGGGGAATGATATTCTGCATGATTACTACCCCTGAAATAAGAGCCCTGGACAGCACACCTTGTCATCATCAGTTAACGTTATATGCTGAGGTGATGCGGAGAGCCATGTTGACCCACTCTCTTAACTAAGAGGAAAAGAATCTGCCTAAATCGATGGTCTTCCATGCCCACTCTAGCAGAACTGTGGAAGGAGCTGGGATGCCCTTCAACAGGCTACTGGATAAAGCAGGTGTGGTCCATCCAGGCCACAGATGATATCTCCGACATCGAGCGGGATGAAGCCCTGATACTCGCCTTGACATGAGTGACACAGGGCTGGGTTTTTCTGAATGAAAATGGAAGCAGTCCAAAAGAAATATAATACGGCTTCACTCATATGTGACCCATGAGAAATGACATGGACAGTAGTAGAAGCAAGGGAAAACGGAAAGAGAAGTAGTCAGACAGGGAGACAAACCAGGAGAGACTCAGGACTCTGGGAACCAAGCTGAGGGTTACAGAGGGATGACACGTGCCAGCCATGAGGGAACTGAGTAATGGTATGGAGGTGGTGTGGCATATATGATGTTGATGAGCATTCAGTAGTATACGCAACTAAAGAATCAGGGAACACTATCTCAAAATAGTATGAGGGATGAAAGGCTGGCTTCCCGAACAACAACAACAAAAAAGTATTGAAAAGAAAGAAAAACCGGCTATTTCCCATGTAGATGAAGAAAGAATTAGGAAAGAAAGGAGTATAGTTTTATTATCTTACTGATTAAAATGGTATGCAATTGGTTTCCTATAAGGTCCTTATCTGAATTGGTCTTTGGACAGTGCAAATTAGATTCTTCCCTCTTCCTACATTTTGGGAATAGATGAGAAGAACCGACATTGTTTTCATTAAATTTCTCAGAGTGTGGAACAGGAAATTGATTTGCAACTGGCTTTTTGAGTGTTGGGAGGTGTTTGTGGAATGCTTCAAACACTTTCATCAATACTTGAGTCATCAGAGTGTATGTTCATGACCTAGTCTTGGTCGTGGGTATCTGTCTTGGAATTTGTCCTTTTCTCTCAGGTATTGGAGTTGCGGGCATACTTGTGTGTATGAATCTTGTAGTTGAAGTTGTTTAGGAGACTTTAGTCCTGAATGCTTTAAATAATTCTTGATAGGTAAGAAGTTAACTTTTCCAGTTCTGTCGGTTTCTGACTTTGATACATTTTTTCCATTGTGGTATTTTCTCTGAGGTTGGTTCCATGAATGCTACTCCTCACTTGCTCCCTAACTTCTGTGGGACTCTTAAGCGTGTGTTTGTGGGTGGATAGGAGGGTGAGTGTGTTTCACAAAATGCTTAGTATGATATTTTATGAGATATGAAGCCACTCTTCTTGGATCACAATTCACCTTGAAACTTATTGGAAACTCATATTCCATGTCGTTTGGCCACATTTCCTGCAATGAATGTCCCATTTAATCCTCTTTTAGAAACACAGACTGTCACTAACCTGCGGTGAAACAGACACCAAATTTTGTGTGCCGGTTAGAGTCTCATGGTGTGTCCCCCCCTTTTTTTTGGTTTTTCACATGATCCTTTACCTCCATGAGTGAGTGAAATCATATGTTAATTGTCTTTCTGTGACTGAAAGATGGGACGCAGCACAATCCTCACCACATTTTGCCAAATGTGCCAATTTTCAAGATTCCTTCTTGCTTATGGCTGCGTCAGAGTCTGTGCTGCATTGGGAGGACAGGGAGATTGCATAAATGTCTGGGAGCTCCAGGCTTGTCTTCAGCCATCAGAGAAACAGGAAGATGACCACATCAGTGGAACCATGGCGTCAATGAACCTGAAGCCAAGAAACTCTCAGATGAAACCCCAATTGTCACCTTGACATGAGTGACACAAGGTGTGGGAGGCCGCGATAAGCCTTGAGACGAGGACCAAACCAAGTCCTGACTTGTGTTTTCTTAAAATCCGTGTAGCCTAACAAAAGGCTTAGGACGGAAAATTGAATAGCACTGAGAAAGGGTCTGTGCTATGTGTGTGCGCCTGCCAATGTGGCTTCCCACATGTTTACTAGTTAGATGAGAGCAATTTGGTTGGGGTCATAAACTCTTAACTGGTCCTTGCTGTTCCAGCACAGCTCATAAATCACTCTCAGGTTTGTTGTTACTTCTTGTATCAATACAGAACAATTGTACTAACATCAGCCATTGCCTGCAGGTGTTTCTCTGAAGTGGGCAAAACAGGCCGGGTTTGGAGGGGTTTTTGTGCACGTAGCAAATTCTTTTGTAACTGGTTAAAAAATAGTTACTTTGGCTATATAGTGCCTCACTGCCCTGAATAAAGTCGGCTCTGTTGGACATCCTACTCAATGGTCCTCCTTCCCCCATATCTTTGTCTCTCAAGACTTTTTCTTTCACCATCCTCTTACCCTCACATTCCTGGTCATTTTGCCTTGCTGGCCATGACAAGTGGCACACGAACAGGGACATAAGCACATTTCAAGGGAGTGCACATACAGGTAAGTATATACCGACAGTCAGGTAAGAGGAGCCCGGGTTGATGGGTGACAGCAGGAGTAAAATATCATGGGCCATTCTCAGTCTTTAGAGCAGGATCTTTTTGTCACTGCATCACAGGCCATTTTAAAGCAGAAGGGGTCCAAAGTCTCTAAAAAGGCTTTGCATCAGTTTTTTGAGGCAGTTTCAGATCTCTGTCCTTGGTCCCCTAAAGAGGGATCTATAAATCCGCAAGCTTGGCAAAGAGTGGGGCAAAAAATGAAGAACCAGATCAAATTAGGTGGCTCCCCTGCTGTTCCCCCTTATACTATGAAGGTCTGGGATAATATTCCTGAGGCATTAGATCCACAACACTCTTTTGAGCTGGTTTCTATTGCTTCCCAGGAACCTCCAGATGAGATTGACGATTTGCCCAAGGAAACGGAGGATATAGGGGAGCCAATGGCTGTAACTGGAGTCAATTGGGGTTAGTCTAACTCGGGACAGAGACCTTAAGGAATATTCCCAAGCAGCTGCTGAAACTCTCTTTGTTTCTGGGAAATTCCCTGCTTTCTCTGGCCTGACTTGGACTGCTTAACCCTAAGTTATGTTTGGTGGTTTTAGTAAGATAGATGTGTCTTTGAAGTTACAGCAGTAAATGTGAAGCTTTTATTTTATCAAAGTTTGCTGAAGGTCAAATAAGCTCATGTTGTTGGTTAAAATTTGTTAGCAAAAAGAAGTTACTAAACTGATGGCTAATTGTCTGTCTCAAAGTTTTAATGGGTAATTGCTGAGATAGCTTTCAAAGTCTTTGGTAACCTGAAACTTTAAAGTTTTGGTTGAATGACAAATAAAATTAAATTTGTTGGACATCTAGGTCTTAACCAAAGCAGACAAAGTGCTAAAGCATCGATTACTGAACATAGGTTTGTGCTTTTGACTTCTTATAGCAAAGAAACTAAGAGTATTTAAATTTGTTGGTAAACATGTTGTGTGCTTAACTGATTCAGAAATTTGCCATCTAAAGAATTCTGTTGTAAGAGCTCACAATTGGTTAATACTTAGTCTTCAGTAGAGATTCAGGTGTTTCTAAGAGTACAAAATTCTGCTTAGTGTGACTAAGACTGATGGAAATAAGGGAAACAACTCTATAGAAAAGTAAATGATAGGGAAGAAAGATATAAGGAATGGGAATACATTTTGTTAAAGGTAAAAGAAGGTAATTTTGTCCTAAATAAGATGGTTGTTTGAAAGAGAATGTCTTGGGACCAAACCTGAATGCAAAAGAAAGTTGTAAAATATTTGTGAAGGGAAATCTTCAGAAAAGGAATTTTAGATATGGTCAGGACGGACTAAGAAAGAAAACAGCCTGCAAAGTGATTTAACACTCTCCTGGCATACCTCCATATAGGTTCTACTTCCAAGTGAAAGGACCATTTGGCCTGGAGAGATTGGGAAAGTGGTCCAACCTTGAGGAACTGCAAAAACACCATGTTATCATCCCTCATTGCCTGTAACCATAGAAACTCACTCATATTCTTAAAGAATGGGAGGGGAGACTGATACCTCCCATTAGCCAGGGATACCCAAAGGAGAGGGTGCCCAACCTGTTTGAATCTGAAGAGTGCCTGACTGTGTGAACGTGTCTGTATGGCTCCACCGCTTTGGCTACGGAGTCTGAGTGGGCTGCACCCTGAGTCTCGTGGGGCATCATGTGGCATAATGGTCATCAACTCCAAGGAGTAGCCTGGTCCAGGGCTGATATGGACAGACCTTAGCTAAGACGCTCCTAAGTTCCCACGAGGGATGCGAGCAGGACAGCATCTGAAAGATCCCCCTCCCTTTGTCTGCGACATCATTCACGATGGGAGAAAAATCTAATAAACCCACTATCTTAAGACTGCATGCTTAAAAATAAAGACAATGGTACAAAAAAGCTGGTTTTCTCTCTGTTTCATGGGCAAAGTTTTCTTAGTTTAATTAATCTGTTATGGTTTTCTTGGCCTGCCCAGAAAATTCAGTTTCTATGTTTTGTTTTATCAGGTGTTTAACATCCCTGATTATATTTAGGCATGTGTTTTAAAACTTTCTAAGGTTTTAACGATTGTCAAAAAGATTAAAATTGTAAATGAGATCACTTTGACTCATAAGACTTTTCCTTGGTATACTAAGTTACTTAGTAAGTACTGCTAAACCAATAATAAACCTTGGGTTGCACTTGCGTAAGTGCTGTAACTACTCTAAGGGTTCTATACATTTCCTAAAGTTTTAATGTTTGGATAAGGTCATCACCTGGCAATTTAACCATACCTATTCTGAGTTTTTGTCATTTGTAATTGCTTTAATTATTTTGTAAGATGAATTCCTCCTTAAAGAAGATTCATATAAAGGACTTTCAGGACATATACAGATATTTGATATACTTGAAAATCCTAAAACTGAAATGGGTAAGAATTTCCAGAAGTAGAGCTGTATTTGGACTAATCCAGGTTTGGTAACATGGGACTAAATAAACTAAAAGATTATAGTGTTGTGTCTCTTAATGTTTTGTCTTATTTAAACATTGCTGGTTCTCTAATGTTTGCTCTTCCATACTAGGGATACTCTTTTTCTTAAGATGTCTGTGACTTACAGAAATGTAAAATTTTATTGGCAAACAAATCAAAGGATTCAACTTTTCCCTCTATCTGAACCTTCCAAAAATCAAAAGGTCTCAGTATGACATGGCAATCAGTCATTTGAAAAAATTCAATAAAAATCTGATCTCCTTGTAACAGGACACTATTGGAAACATGGGTTATTTTACCAAGACTTTTCAAAGATTTTGCCAAACTCTTCAAATTAAACATTCGATGAGTATTCCTTATAATTCTCAAAGACAAGCCACTACAAAAAGAGCTAATAGAGTCTTAAAATCCTATCTCAAAAAATTAAAAGAGGGGGAGATACTACAGGGAACAGTGAAACACTCACCTCATACGCATTTAGTTTTAACTACGTTTTAAATTTTTTGATATCCATCGCACAGCATTTGAACGGCCAGAACAGGCGGATAAGAAGACGTCTCCCCCCTTACAGTCGGAGCTTAATAAGAGATCTCCTGAGTCAAGCCCTAGAGATAGTGAATCAGATCCAACCCAATGAAGTGTTGATCACTGTATTATTAACATTATTAACTATGGTTGGCCTCCTCCATAGTGAGGCCACAGCCTATTGGGCATATCTGCCTGACCCACCTACTATAAGGCCTGTTACTTGAGATGATCCCACACACCGAGTACACACTAATATTATAGATTATTTCGGGGGAAGCAGCTCTGATGGCATGCAGTGCATGGAGCATTACATTAATTGGACTAGTCTAGCAGCTCCAGTACCTATAAGTTTCCAGTTACCCTCCTCTGGCCATGATTTTATCAATGGGTGTATGGTTGTCCAATTGAGACCTCATATAGTTACCTATATTTTAGGATATGCAAGAGGTAGAATCATTTGGTCTGATTCTGAGATAGGGCTGGAAAGATGGACAGTCTATGAGGTTATCGGTGACAAAACTCCTAACACTCCCCAGAGAGATATGCGTCCTCCTGGTTACCCTAATTGTCCCTGAAAATTAAACTATTCTAACCCATGCTTCCATTCTAATCCAGGCCCCATTTGGACAGAATGTCTCCAAGAAAAGCCCTTGATCATCTCTCCTCATGGCATCCCTGATTTCTCCATCACCGACTGGTCAAGAATGAATAGAGAAGAACCTCTGTGGTATGTTGCTTACCCTCCCGGCCTACCAATGCATAATGTGACTATCGCTGGGGGGGGGGGGGGGCACTGTGTTCCTAGACCTTTTGTACTGGTAGTGGGCTCGGGAACAATAGTTCTCACCTCCTTTCTGGGGGGACACCTACTGTATAACATCCATTGTAAAAACTGTGTGTTAACTAATTGTTTATCGTACTAATGTTAGTCTTGATTTAGTGGACCTGCCAAAAGATATATCAAGCATCAGTCAGTCTCAATTGGATGTAGTTAACCCTGCTGAAGTGGTTGCACATATCCTAGATAGTCTCCACGGGTTTAACCCTGGTAACTTGTTACAACATTCATTCTGGTTGTTCACCGGACTTCCCATTATATTATTTACTCTTATGTTAATATGGTGCATTGTACAGTTTCGTGTGGGATAGCAATGACTACATGCCCAAGCACAAATACATTTGCTTGACTTATTTAAAAAAGAAGGGGGAGATGTGGGAAGCCACAATAAGGCTTAAGACGAGGACCAAACCAGGACCTGACTTGTGTCTCCTTTAAAGTCTGAATAGCCTAACAAAAGGTGTAGGACAGAAAAGTTGAGGAGCACTGAGAAATGGTCTGTGCTATGTGTTGTGCGCATATTCAATGAATTCAGAAGCAGTCTAAGGGAAATATCATATGGCTTCACTCATATGTGTCCCATGAGGAATACCATGGACATTAGGAGAAGCAAGGGAAAAGGGAAAGAGAAGTAATCAGACAGGAAGACCAATCAGGAAAGACTCAGGACTCTGGGAACCAAGCAGAGGGTTACAGAAAGATGAGACATGTCAGGGCTTAGGGAACTGGTTAATGGTATGGAGGTGGTGTGGCATATATGATGTTGATGATCACTCTGTGGTATATGCAACTAAAGAATCAGGGAACACTATCTCACAAACGTATGAGGGATGAGAGGCTGGCTAGCCGAACATAAGAAAAAGTATTGAAAGGAAAGAAAAACAGGACATTTCACATATAGATGAAAAAAGAAAGAGGAAAGAAATGAAGTACAGTTTTATTATCTTACTGATTAAAATGGTATGCAATTGGTTCCCTATAAGACCCTTATCTGAATTGGGTCTTTGGACATTGCAAATTAGAGTCTTCCCTCTTCCTACTTTTTGGGAATAGATGAGAAGAACTGACATTGCCTTCATTAAATGTCTCGGGGTGTGTACCAGGAAATTGATTTGAACCTGGCTTTTTGGGTGTTGGGAGGTGTTTGAGGAATGCTTCAGACACGTTCGTCATTGCCTGAGACATCAGATGTGTATGTTCATGACCTAGCCTTGGTAGTGGGTATGTGTCTCAGAATTTATCCTTTTCTCTCAGGTCTTGGAATTGCGGGCATACTTGTGTGTAGAGGTCTTTTAGCTGAGGTTGTTAAGGAGAGTTTAGTCCTGAATGCTTTAATTAATTCTTGATAGGTAAGAAGTTAACTTTTCCAGTTTTGTTGGTCTGTGACTTTGATAATTTTTCCCTTTATGGTATTTTCTCTAAGGTTGTTTCCATGAGTGATACTCATTACTTCCTCGCTAAGTTCTGTGGGACACTTTTAAGTCTGTGTGTGAGGGTGGGTATGAGGGTGGGTGTGCTTCACAAAACGCTTAGAATAATATTTTAAGAGATATGAAGACGCTCTTCTTTGGATCACAATTCACGTTCAAACATATTGGAAACTCATGTTCCATCTCGTTCGGCCACATTTCCTGCAATGAATGTCCAATTTAATCCTCTTTTAGAAACAGAGACTCTCCCTAACCTGCCGTGGAACAAACACCAAATTATGTGTGCCGGTTAGAATCTCATTGTCTGTCCCTTTTTTCTTGCGTTTTCACCTAAACTTTGTTTCCATGAGTGAGAGAAATTGTATGTTATTTTCTTTCTGTGACTGACAGATGGGACGCAGCCCAATGCTCTCCACCATTCTGCCACATGTAGCAAGTTTCAAGATTCCTTCTTGCTTATGGCTGGCTAAGAGTCTGTGGTAAATTGGGAGGACAGGGAGATTGCAGAAATATCTGGGGGCTCCCGGCTTGTCTTCAGCCATCAGCACAACAGGAAGATGACCACATCAATGGAACCAGGCATCAATGAACCTGAAGCCTAGAAATCAAACTCCACAGCAAAGGAGAGAATAAGTCACATAGACCATGGGAGAAGGGTATAGACTTGTCAGAGGGTAGAAGTGGATGATTGGTGCTTCAGAGTGCAGGTATCCATGGCCAAAGACAAAGGCCCAGGAGAGAGGAGCACAATGGGAACCCACAAGTTGGACATTGACCCATAGCTATTGGCGGAGAAATGGAGAGGGTCTGAACGGCATGAGAACTTGTACCCATAGTGTATTGAGGCCCAGGTATCTCAGATCAGCATCCTTGACAGACATAGACCCAGAGAGCACTGTGGGTGTTTCTCCTGCAGAGGAAACCAGCAAGCAGCCGGGTGCAGGCAACTTGGAAACAACGATCAGAAACAATTCCTGTTGAAACAGTGGTATGATTATTGTTTCTTGTTGTGTATCAGTGATAGGCACTCTTCATCGAGAGAGGCCTCGATGGGGGCAAAGAATCTTGGGACTCGACAACCGTCAGCATAAAGGCTGAGCTAGTGCCCACAGACAGGATGGTGTGGACATTAGCTGCCTAACCTGCATCACGTAGTCCCAACCCTGGAAAATTATTTGGACTGACTTTCTCAGGCCATGTTGCTTATTACCAGGAGAAGAGACACTCCACTGGGGACTAGAGGAAAGCCCTGCCCACATCCTCTCTCCTGACCACAGCATTCAGCAGGCCTTAGGAACGTTGATGTGTTGAATGTCTCATTTCACAGGCACACAAGAGTCCACCAAGCTAAGCCTCACCATATTCGGTCCAGACACCAAACACTCTGAACAGCAGGCAACAAGTGCCTCTGCAGAGGACTGGCAAAGAAGAGAATGGATAGCCACAACTCAACCCAGGCTGCATCCCGTATACACCCGAGACACCATCAAGGGTCAGCCAGTGGCACTCCATGACATCTTCATCCTGAAGAAATTACCCTCAGTGTAGAAAACAGAAGGCATTTTCGAATACAGAGAAGAACACAGAGATCTGACTAAGACAACAATGGAAGAATCAATTGATGCCGAGGAAAAGGAACAAGAAATAGTCATGGCCATGCAATCGAAGTGAAACCTGTACATGCCCCTTGCCAGGTGGAGGATTTAAACAGCAGCCAGGATACTCACACTGGATCTAAAAACAAAGAAGGAATCAGGGAGTCTCAGACTACAGAGATAAAGGTGATGAAAAAAAATAAAATGAAGACACCCTAAAAAAGTTTTGTTAGCAGACTGGATGCAAATTCAGGAAGCTGGAAGAACCAGAGCATCCAATGAGTCACCTGGAAAACAAATACTGAAAAAAAAAAAAAAGAAGGAAAGCAAAGGAGAGAAGGAAGAATGATTGCACAGGACATTGGACTTAGGGAAAGCCACGTCTGCAATGAATGTGTATGGGTGCTTATTGTAGGAGACCTAGAAAAGAGAGAAAATAGTGGGCCCAACATTTCTTTGAGAAATCAGAGCTGCAAACACCCCTCATCCGGGGGAAGAACTGAGGACTCCCAGCACCATCCACAGAAGCAGAGCAACACAACACATAATTTCATTCATCCTTCAAAAACTTGCAATGGAGGAATTCTCTTCACCCAAATATGCTTGGGAGAAGAGTCTTTCTAAAGCCAAGTGCCTTACTTCGAGGCGACCAGCTATGCCAGCTCTAGCAGCACATTGTATAGAGCTAGCTACAACAGCCCAAGCCAAAACCCTACCCCTACATTTCTAAACAATAACAGAGCAGGAGGTCTTGTCTAGAACAATGAGGGGTTAAGAAGACAAAGATTGTGTCCAGGTGTGTCTCCATCAGTTCAGAAGCGGGCTTAAGCTCTGCTCCTTATCCCAGGCTCATAGCAATGTCTTTTTTATAGGACAGACTGTAATGCCTGCAGTGACTGGAGTACAGACTGATCCCTGAGAGACGAAAGTCAGAGTCCCCTTACTCTCTGCCTGTCCCATTCCCCCAAACACAACAAACAAGACAGCAGACAAGAAAAAGACAAGACAAAAACAACTGCAGGCCCAGCGATACTGCCACTGATGGGGATTTTCTAGGGGGACTCAAACCCCCTGACCGCCTAGGGCGACTCGAACCCCCGATGACCGCCTCGGGGGACACAAACACCCGATGACCGCCTAGGATGACACAAACCCCCTGACTGCCTAGGGGGACTCAGACCCCCTGGTGACTGCATAGGGGGACTCAAACCCCCTGGTGACCATCTTGGGAGACTAGAACCCCCTGACCATCTAGGAGGACTCGACCACCCCCGACCACCAAGGGGGACTCGAACCCCATTTCGATCTACAAACAGAGGAATGGCGCATCCCCGCATCCACTCCAGCCCTGGGGAGCATACCTGCGTCCAGCTTGTCCCCAGTGGGCCATACCCTGGCGCTCCAACCAGACAGACAAACAAGATGCCAACACATCCGGAGGCTTTCCCATAAATTCTCATTCTGGCTCAGATCTCGTTGTTTGATCCTGAGCGAACCCCCAATGTTAGAGTCCGTGATCAAAGGAATGAGACTGACACAAAGTGAAAATCAAGCAAAGCTTTATTTCATGCCAAGCATCACAAATGAAACCGACCGGCCAGGGCCATTTCTTATGTAGAGGCGATGACGATGAGGACGCCGCTCCCGATGACAAGGAGGCGAGGATGACGAGGATGACAATTCTGACGACACAGACTCTGCACTTCTAGGTCAGAGATAAGCACTCTGCAATAAGCACTCATAGATATTCCTTGCAGACACGGATTTCCCGAAGTCCATTGTCATGTTCCATCATTCTTCCTTCTCTCCTTTGCTTCGCTTCTTTGTTTCCCAGTATTTGTATTCCAGGTACCTCGTTGGATCCTCTGGTTCTGCCAGCTTCCTGAACTTTGCATCCATCCTGCCAATAAATATTTTCTGAAGGGCCTCTTCATTTTATTTATTTATTTTTTATCACCTTTATCTCTGTGGTCCGAGACTCCCTGACTCCTTCTAGGTTTTTCTGATCCAGAGTGAGTATCCTGGCTGCTGCTTAAATCCTCCACCTGGCATGTGACATGTACAGATTTAACTTCGATTTCTTAGCTATGACCAGTTCCTGTTCTTTTGCCTTGGCATCAATTGATTCTTCCATCTTTGCCTTAGTTCAGGTCTCTGTATTCTTTTCTGTATTAGAAAAGCGCCTTCTATTTTCTAACCTGAGAGTAATTTCTTTAGGATGAAGATGTCATAGAGTGCCACTGGCTAAACCTTGATGGAGTCTCGGGTATATGTGCCATGCACACTGCATTGGGATGTGGCTGTCCACTCTCTTCTGAGCCAATCATCTGCAGAGGCACTTGATGCCTGCCCTTCGGAGTGATTGGTGTCTGGACAGAATATGGTGAGGTTTAGCTTGGTTGACTCTGGTGTGCCTATGAAAGGAGACTTTCAACCCACTCAACCTTACTAATGCCTGCTGAATGCTGTGGTCAAGAGAGAGGATGTGGTCAGGGATTTCTTCTAGTCCTCAATGGAGGGTCTGTACTCCTGGTACTAAGCAACGTGGCATGTGGAAGGTAGTCCCAACAAGTTTCCAGTGATGGAACTACGTGATTTCAGGTGAGGTACCTAATGTCCACACCGTCCTGTCTGTGGCCACTAGCTCGGTTTTATGCTGACAGTGGTAGAACCCCAAGATTCTTTTGCCCCCATCAAGGCAACTCCACGAGCAGTGTCTCTTACAGATGCACAGCAAGAAACAATAATCATACCACTGTGTCAACAAGTATTGTTTCTGATCATGGTTTCCGGGCTGTTTGCACCTGGTTGCTTGCTGGAGTGCTCTGCAGGAGAAACATAGTGTTCTCTGGAGTCTATGTCTGTCAAGCATGCTGATCTGAGATACCTGGGCCTCAAGACCCTTTGGTTGCAAGTACTCCTGCCATTCAGAACATCTCCATTTCTACACCAACAGCTATGGGTCAGCATCAAACTTGTGTGTTCCCAGTGTGCTCCTCTCTCCTGGGACTTTGTCTTTGGCCATGGCTCCCTGCCCTCTGAGACACCAACCGTCCACTTCTCCCCGAATACATGTCTACACCCTTCTCCTATGGACTCTGTGACTTCTTCTCTCTTTCGCCGTGGAGTTTGATTTCAAGGCTTCAGGTTCATTGACACCATAGTTCCATTGATGTGGTCATCTTCCTGTTGTGCTGATGGCTGAAGACAAGCCTGGAGCTCCCAGAAAATTCTTCAATCTCCCTGTCCTCAAAATGCACCACAGACCCTTACCCAGCCATAAGCCAGTAGGAGTCTTGAAACTGGCCACCTGTCACAGAAAGGGGGCGAGCATCGTACTATGGCACATCTGTCAGTCACAGAAAGACAAATAACATACGATTTCACTCACTCATGGAAGGAAAGGAACATATGAAAAAGCAAGAAAAAAGGGACACACGATGAGACTCTAACCGGGCACACAAAATTTGGTGTCTGTTCCATGGCAGGTTAGGGAGAGTCTGTGTTTCTAAAAGAGGATTAAATGGGACATTCATTGCAGGAAATGTGGCCGAACGAGATGGAACATGAGTTTCAATATGTTTGAAGGTGAATTGTGATCCAAAGGATAGCAGTTTCGTATCTCTTAAAATATCATTCTAAGCGTTTTGTGAAACACACCCAACCTCCCATCTTCCCCCCACACACACTTAAAAGAGTCCCACAGAATTTAGGGAGCAAGTGAGGAGTAGCATTTATGGAACCAACCTCAGAGAAAACACCTAATGGAAAAAAAGTATCAATGTCAGAAACCGACAAAACTGGATAAGTTAACTTCTTACCTATCAAGAATTAATTAAAGCATTCAGGACTAAACTCTCCTAAACAAACTAACCTAAAAGTCCCCTCCACACAAGTATGCCCACAAATCCAATACCTGAGAGAAAAGGATAAATTCCAAGACACATACCCACTACCAAGACTAGGTCATGAACATACACATCTGACGTCTCACATAATGATGAAAGTGTTTGAAGCATTCCTCGAACGCCTCCCTCCAGGCAAAATACCAGGTCAAACCAGTTTGCTGGTCAACACTCTGAGACATTTAATGAAGGCAATCCCGGTTCTTCTCATCTATTCCCAAAATGTAGGAAGTGGGAAGAATCTAATTTGCAATGTCCAAAGACCCAATTAATATAAGGACCTCATAGGAAACCAATTGCATAAAATTTTAATCAGTAAGATAATAAAACTTTACTTCATTTCTTTCCTATTTCTTTCTTCATCTACATGGGAAATGGCCTCTTTTTCTTTCTTTTCAATACTTTTTTTTTTAATTTTATTTTTTTATTTGTTTATTTACAGCATAACAGTGTTCATTGTTTTGGCATCACACCCGGTGCTCCATGCAGTACGTGCCCTCCCTATTACCCACCACCTGGTTCCTCAACCTCCCACCCCCCTGCCCCTTCAAAACCCTCTGACTGTTTTTCAGAGTCCATAGTCTCTCATGGTTCATCTCCCCTTCCAGTTTCCCTCAACTCCCTCTCCTCTCCATCTCCCTATGTCCTCCATGTTATTTGATTTGCTCCACAAATTAGTGAGACCATATGATACTTGACTCTCTCTGCTTGATTTATTTCGCTCAGCATAGTCTCTTCCAGTCCCATCCATGTTGCTACAAAAGTTGGGTATTCATCCTTTCTGATGGAGGCATAATACTCCATTGTGTATATGGACCACATCTTCCTTATCCATTCATCCGTTGAAGGGCATCTTGGTTCTTTCCACAGTTTGGCGACCGTAGCCATTGCTGCAATAAACATTGGGGTACAGATGGCCCTTCTTTTCACTACATCTGTTATCTTTGGGGTAAATACCCAGAAGTGCAATTGCAGGGTCATAGGGAAGCTCTAGTCTTAATTTCTTCAGGAATCTCCACACTGTTCTCCAAAGTAGCTGCACTAACTCGCATTCCCACCAACAGTGTAAGAGGGTTCCCCTTTCTCCACATCGTTTCCAACGCACGTTGTTTCCTGTCTTGCTAATTTTGGTCATTCTAACTGGTGTCAGGTGGTATCTCAATGTTGTTTTAATTTGAATCTCCCTGATGGCTAGTGATGATGAACATTTTTTCATGTGTCTGATAGCCATTTGTATGTCTTCATTGGAGAAGTGTCTGTTCATATCTTCTGCCCATTTTTTTTATATGATTATCTGTTTTGTGTGTGTGTTGAGTTTGAGAAGTTCTTTATAGATCCTGGATATCAACCTTTTGTCTGTACTGTCATTTGCAAATATCTTCTCCCATTCCGTGGGTTGCCTTTTTGTTTTGTTGACTGTTTCCTTTGCTGTGCAGAAGCTTTTGATCTTAATGAAGTCCCAAAAGTTCATTTTCACTTTTGTTTCCTTGGCCTTTGGAGACATATCTTGAAAGAAGTTGCTGTGGCTGATATCGAAGAGGTTACTGCCTATGTTCTCCTCTAGGATTCTGATAGATTCCTGTCTCACATCGAGGTCTTTTATCCATTTCGAGTTTATCTTTGTGTACAGTGTAAGAGAATGGTCGAGTTTCATTCGTCTACATATCGCTGTCCAGTTTTCCCAGCACCATTTATTGAAGAGACTGTCTTTTTCCCATTGAATATTTTTTCCCGTTTTGTTGAAGATTATTTCACTATAGAGTTGAGGATCCATATCTGGGCTCTCCACTCTGTTCCACCGGTCTATGTGTCTGTTTTTATGCCAGTACCACGCTGTCTTGGTGATCACAGCTTTGTAGTAAAGCTTGAAATCGGGTAACGTGATGCCGCCAGGTTTGTTTCTGTTTTTCAACATTTCCTTAGCAATTCGGGGTCTCTGCTGATTCCGTACAAATTTTAGGATTATTTGCTCCAGCTCTTTGAAAAATACCGGTGGAATTTTGATTGGAATGGCATTAAAATATAGGTTGCTCTAGGCAGTATAGACATTTTAACAATGTTTATTCTTCCAATCCAAGAGCATGGAACAGTCTTCCATCTTTTTGTGTCTTCTTCAACTTCTTTCATGAGTGTTCTGTAGTTCCTCGAGTACAGGTCCTTTACCTCTTTGGTTAGGTTTATTCCCAGGTATCTTATGGTTCTTGGTGCTATAGTAAATGGAATCGATTCTCTAATATCCCTTTCTGTATTTTCATTGTTAGTGTATAAGAAAGCCACTGATTTCTGTACATTGACTTTGTATCCTGCCACGTTACTGAATTGCTCTATGAGTTCTAGTAGTTTGGGGGTGGAGTCTTTGGGGTTTTCCATATAAAGAATCATGTCATCTGCGAAGAGAGAGAGTTTGACTTCTTCCTTGCCAATTTGGATACCTTTTATTCCTCTTTGTTGTCTGATTGCCGTTGCTAGAACTTCTAATACTATGTTGAACAAGAGTGGTGAGAGTGGGCATCCCTGTCGTGTTCCTGATCTCAACGGGAAGGCTGCAAGCTTTTTCCCATTGAGGATGATATTTGCTGTGGGTCTTCCATAGATAGATTTTGTGAAGTTCAGGAATGTTCCCTCCATCCCTATACTTTGAAGCGTTTTCATCAGGAACGGATGCTGGATTTTGTCAAATGCTTTTTCTGCATCAATTGAGGGGACCATGTGGTTCTTCTCTCTTCTCTTATTGATTTGTTCTATCACATTGATTGATTTGCGAATGTTGAGCCAACCTTGCAACCCAGGGATGAATCCCACCTGGTCATGGTGGATAATCTTTTGAATGTGCTGCTGGATCCTGTTTGCTAGGATCTTGTTGAGAATCTTTGCTTCCATATTCATCAGTGATATTGGTCTGAAATTCTCCTTTTTGGTAGGGTCTTTGCCTGGTTTGGGGATCAGGGTAATGCTGGCTTCATAAAAAGAGTATGGAAGTTTCCCTTCTGCTTCAATTTTTTGGAACAGCTTCAGGAGAATTGGTGTTATTTCTTCTTTGAAAGTTTGGTAGAATTCCCCAGGAAATCCGTCAGGTCCTGGGCTCTTGTTTTTTGGGAGGTTTTTGATCACTGCTTCAATCTCGTTGCTAGATATCGGTCTATTCAGGTTGTCAATTTCTTCCTGGTTCAATTTTGGGAGTTTGTAGCTTTCCAGGAATGCATCCATTTCATCTAGGTTGCTTAGCTTATTGGCATATAACTGTTGGTAATAATTTCTGATGATTGTTTCTATTCCTTGGTGTTAGTTGTGATCTCTCCCTTTTCATTCATAATTTTATTAATTTGGGCTTTCTCTCCTTTCTTTTGGATTAGTGTGGCCAATGGTTTATCGATCTTATTGATTCTTTCAAAAAACCAGCTTCTAGTTTCATTGATACGTTCTACTGTATCTCTCGTTTCTACCTCACTGATCTCTGCTCTAATCTTGATTATTTCCCTTCTTGCATGTGGAGTTGGTTTGATTTGTTGTTGATTCTCCAGTTCTTTAAGGTGTAGAGACAGCTGGTGTATTCTGGATTTTTCAATGTTTTTGAGGGAGGCTTGGATGGCTATGTATTTCCCCCTTAGAACTGCCTTTGCTGTATCCCATAGGTTTTGGACCGATGTGTCTTCATTCTCATTGGTTTCCATGAATTGTTTAAGTTCATCTTTGATCTCCTGGTTGATCCAAGCATTCTTAAGCAAGGTGGTCTTTACTTTCCAGGTATTTGAGTTCCCTCTGAACTTTTCCTTGTGATTGAGTTCCAGTTTCAAAGCATTGTGATCAGAGAATATGCAGGGAATAATTTCAGTCTTTTGGTATCGGTTGAGTCCTGCTTTGTGACCCAGTATGTGGTCTATTCTGGAGAAGGTTCCATGTACACTTGAGAAGAATGAGTATTCTGTTGTTTTAGGGTGGAATGTTCTGTATATGTCTATGAGGTCCATCTGGCCCAATGTTTCATTCAATGCTCTTATTTCTTTATTAATTTTCTGCTTCGATGATCTGTCTATTTCTGAGAGAGGCGTATTAAGATCTCCTACTATTATTGTATTCATATCAATATGACTCTTTATCTTGATTAATAGTTTTCTTATGTAATTGGGTGCTCCCATATTGGGGGCATAGATATTCGCAATTGTTAGATCATCTTGGCGGATAGTCCTTTTAAGAATTATGTAGTGTCCTTCTGTATCTCTGACTAGAGTCTTTAGTTTAAAATCTAATTTATCTGATATGAGAATCGCTACCCCAGCCTTCTTTTGAGGCCCATTGGCATGAAAGATGCTTCTCCATCCCTTCACTTTCAGTCTTGGTGTATCCTTAGGTTCAAAATGGGTCTCTTGTAGACAACATATGGATGGGTCCTGTCGGTTTATCCAATCTGCAACCCTGTTGCATTGTGAAATGGGCGCATTTAGGCCATTCACGTTGAGAGTGATTATTGAGAGATAGGTTTTTATTGACATCGTGTTGCCTTTGAAGTCTTTCTGTCTGTAGATTGTTTCTATATTTCTGTTCAATGATATTCTTAGGATTTTTTTTCTCTTTTATAGGACCCCCCTTAATATTTCCTGCAGTGTCGGCTTGGTGGTTGCATAGTCTTTTAAGCCTTGCCGGTCTTGGAAACTCTTTATCTCTCCATCCATTTTAAATGTCAGTCTTGCTGGATAGAGTATTCTTGGCTGCATGTTCTTCTCATTTAGTACTCTGAATATATTTTGCCAGCCCTTCCTGGCTTGCCAGGTCTCTGTGGAAAGGTCTGACGTTATTCTAATGGGTTTTCCTCTGTATGTAAGGAGCCTCTTTGTCCTAGCTGCTTTTAAGAGGGTCTCTCTTGAAACATAATTCCTCATTCTAACTATAAGGTGTCGCAGGGAATTTCGAGAATCTAAAATCTTGGGAGGAGATCTTTCTGCCTCCAGTACATGAATGTTGTTTCCATTCGTGAGATTGGGAAAATTTTCATAGACAAGTTCTTCCACTATATCTTCTAGACTTCTTTCTTTATCCTCCCCTTCAGGGATTCCAATAATTCTGACGTTGGAACGTTTCATGGCATCGTTTATTTCCCTGATTCTGTTTTCGTGGCTTCTGAGCTGTTTGTTCCAGGCTTACTCCTGATCCTTTCTCTCTATCTGTTTGTCCTCCAGATCACTAATTCTATCTTCTGTCTCAGTTACCCTAGCTTTTAGAGAATTTAGATTAGATTGGAACTCATTGAGAGCATTTTGAACATCATCCCTGGTGGCTTTCAGTTCTGCCCTAATCAATTCTGTTTGGTCATCCATGGCTTTCTCCAACCTCGCTATTGCCTGGATAATTGTTAGTCTGAATTCCTTTTCTGACATATTGTCTATGTCGATAGCCATTAGCTCTGTTTCATAAGGCCCATCCTCTGTATTTTTCTTCTGTTGGGTATTCCTCCTCCTAGTCATTTTGGTAAGAGATGACTGAACAGATGCAGCTGGACTTATCGAATGTGGTGCAGACAATGTGCACCCTGGAACGCTTCTGTGCAATCAGGATTCCCCACCCAAATGAGATAAAAAAAGAAAAGAAAAAGAAATAGAGAAGAAGAAAGAAAAAAAAGGAAAAGAAAAAAGAAAGAGAGAGAGAGAGTGAGAGATAGGAAAAAAAGGGAAGATAAAAGAGAAGGCTCAGCCCAAATTGGCCATAAGGTAAGATTTTTGAAGTATACAAACAAAAACAGACAAACAAAAAGACTGATAAAAGTATATGACAAGAGAAACAAATATGTATATAACCAAAAAAAAAAAAAAGGGAAGAACCTCATGAGAAAGAACCCCAAGTATAAGATTTATATATTATCAGGACAAACACAAATTCACAGAAACACTGACAGAAGGAAAAATTGGGAGAGTGGTTATAAATTCTCAGTGTGGGTGAGGAAGGTTATTTTGATTCTTCCTGAAAGTATCTTGATGTTTTTGTTAAGGGACTCAACTTTCCTAAGTTACAGGGGGATTAGAAACTGGTTTGCCTATAGGGGTAGCATTGATTGGGGAAAGGGGATTACCTTGAAGTTTAACTCTATATGTATAGTAGAAAATAAAAATTAAAAAAGAATAAACTAGACTAAACTAAGTTAAAATTAAAAAAGAATTTAAAAAAATAGAAAAGCCAAAGAAAAACACGGGTGTATGTATCAAAAAGTTCATGTTAGAAGGTTATTAAAGAATTTGATGTACTGGACATCTCAGTGTGGTGGTAAATAGGTCAAAAAATTATCTGTATGTATATAAAAAAAAAAGAACCCGTATATTGGTAAAGAGTTAAAAATGAAAGTTGTATTTATGAAGTAGTGGTGGTTGTTCTCTTGTAGTCTTTTTTTTTTTTTCTTCCTTCCTGGTTGGTGTTCTGGGGGAGGGGCCTGCCACGTGGGTTTTCAGACAATGATGTTCCCTGAGTTAGGTCCTCCCGCTCCCCTCAAAGGGGTGGGCTCTGAGGAAACTGTTTTGTTTTTTTTTTTTCAGGCTTTTGTTCTCTGGGGATTTTTATGTTCTTTCATCTGCTTTCTCTCGCCTTGACAGCTTTCGATGGTTTTTGGAGGTTTAGAGGAGAGCAAACTGCACCCCGACCTCCCTCTCAGAGAGAAGCCTCAGAATGTTTTGCAAGAGCTGCTGGCAGAGTCGGTTCTGAGTCACTGTCCCTGGGGATGCAGGAGCTCCTCGTTGTACCCAAAACCAGGGCAGCGGTGGCTGTCTGGGCAGCTCCAGACCGCCAGAGAGGTTCCGAGCAGAGATAGCACACTGAGATTTTCCCACTGTCCCGGGCTAGGAATGTCTGGTTTTTCCGGATGCCAGAGCTCCAGGCTAGCGCCTATGAGCACCTATCCCAAGGGAGGGTGTGGGACGCGCCCATTTCAGGATTGCCCTCTGGGCAGGCTCCCAGCCCCTCACGGGAGCCAGACCCACTCTTTCTCGGGCGCGCTGGCATTCAGGCACACTGGAGGCTCAGGGACAGAGACCTGATTTCTCTGCTGCACTCTCTCTGGCTCAGCGCCAGGGGAGGCTGTCCTGGGTCCGGGGACTTAGGTCCCTGACCCTAACCGCCCACGTTCCCACTATTTCCCCCCGCGATCCTTTGCTCTTTGTTTTTTAAGTGCTTTCAACCAGACTCCAAGTTAATGCTGGTCCCCAGACGCAGGGCACTCTCGTATTGGGGTATTACTTTCTAATCGGTCACCTCTGGTGGCTCCCTCCCCCTTTTGTTTATCTTCCGATATCAGTCCGAAGCTCCCAGTATGCTTTACCTGTCACTGGCGTCTTCTGCTCCTGTAGAGATCCAGGCGTGTATAATTCTGATCTCAGGCTGATTTCATGGGTGGTCGGAGTTCTTTGGTAGGTAATCAGCTCACTTTAGGGTACAGGTTGAAACGGTGCCTCCTCCTACTTCCCCGCCATCTTCTCTCTCCTGATTATTGTTTCTTGCTGTGCATCTGTGATAGGCACTGTTCCTGGAGATGCCTTGATGGGGCAAAAGAATCTTGGGATTCTGCCACGGTTGCCATAAATCTGAGCTAGTGGCCACAGACAAGATGATGCGGGGATTAGCTGCCTAACCCGCAATCATGTATTCCGAACCCTGCAAAATCGTTTGGACTGACTACCTCGGGCCATGTTTCTTAGTACCAGGAGAACAGACACTCCACTCGGGACTAGAGGAAAACCCTGCCCACATCTTCTCTCCTGACAACAGCATTCAGCAGGCCTTAGTAATGTTGCGTGTGTTGAAAGTCTCCTTTCACAGGCACACCAAGCCCACCAAGCCAAGCCTCAGCATATTCGGTCCAGACACCAAACACTCTGAAAGGCAGGCAATGAGTGCCTCTGCAGAGGACTGCCAAAGAAGAGAATGGATAACCACAATTCAAAACAGGGGGCATTCCATATACACCCAAGACTCCATCAGGGGTCAGCCCATGGCACTCCATGAGATATTCATCCTAAAGAAATTACCCTAAGTGTAGAAAACAGAAGGCATTTTTGAATATAGAGAAGAATACAGAGATCTGACTAAAGCAAAGATGGAAGAATAAATTGATGCCGAGGCAAAAGAAGAAGAAATGGTCACGGCCATGCAATCGAAGTGAAACCTGTACCTGTCACATTCCAGGTGGAGGATTAAAGCAGCAGCCAGGATACTCACTCTGGATCAGAAAAACCTATAAAGAATCAGGGAGTCTCAGGCCACAGAGATAAAGGTGATAAATGAAATTAAATAAAATGAAGAGGCCCTTATGAAAGGATTTGTTAGGAGGCTGGATGCAAAATAAAGGAAGCTGGCAAAACCAGAGGATCCAATGAGGTCCCTGAAATACAAGTACTGGGAAACAAAGAAGCGAAGCAAAGAAGAAAATGAAGAATGATGGAACATGGCAATGGACTATGGGAAATCCGTGACTGCAATGAATGTCTGTGGGTGCTTCTTGTAAGAGACCTAGAAGAGAGAGAAAAGAGTGGGCCCAACATTTCTTTGAGAAATCAGAGCTGCAAACATCCCTCATCTGGGGGCAGAAACAGAGATCCAGATTCCGAGGCACAGAGGACTCCCAAAACCAGAGAAGCAGACCACACAAGACATAGTGTCTTCACCCTTCCAAAGCTAGCAATGGAGGAATTCTCTTCTCCCAAATATGCTTGGGAGCATAGTGTTTCTAAAGCCAACTGCCTTACTTCGAGGCGACCAGCTATGCCAGCTCTAACAGCACGTTGTATAGAGCAAGCCACACCAGCCCAAGCGAAAACCCTATCCCCTGCATTTCTAAACAATAACAGAGCTGGAGTTCTTCTCTAGAACAATGAGGTGTTAAGAAGACAAAGATTGTGTCCAGGGGTGTCTCCATCAGTTCAGAAGCGGCCTTCAGCTCTGCTCCTTATCCAGGGTCATTGGAATGGCTCCCACCTCAGGTCCTCCCGCAGAGGGATGTCTTCTTCTCCCTCTCCTGCTCCCTCACTGATTATGTTCTCGCTTTCTCTCTCTGTCCCATACATGCAAGCACATCATCGAAAAATGACAACAACCACCACAACAAGAAACAATATGTAAGGATTTATTGGGGACAAAGGATGCTTTATTCAATTTTTACCTATGACCCTCTGGAAAGCAGCCAGATCCAGAGTACCTCCCACCATTGTTAAATGCCAGACATTTTCTCTGAGTTCCCTAGTTTGTTCTCCTCTTCTTCATCTTCCTACATCTCCCCACCAGCATGGAGCATCCGCTCTCTGTCCCACTGCCATGGCCCCTTGTTCTCCCATTGTTCCTCCTCACCTGGCTCCTTTAGAACATGTCCAACATCTGCAACAGGCACTGCTTGTTTATCACATGAAAACCATTGAGGAATGAAAATGGGAGGCTTAAGGCAGCATTGTGCTGCAACATCTCCATTTAGTTCCACAGAAGGAAGCTGCACCACCTTACTGGAATGCTCAGGGATCTTAAGCCATTGAATCCTCTTCAAGACGTCCTTCCGGATATATATGTTGTCTTCCTGAAACTGGCATGGAAGCCTTTCCGATGGCTTCACATGGGCAATGAGTCTCCTCCATCAGGCTCCGTGCTTGCTCATGTCAGCTCCAAACCGATGAGTCCGTCCTGGGCCTAAGTTTCTAAGGTGTAGGTTCCACTTTTGGTGTTTGGTCAGCTTGGAAGATGAGGAGGCCTTCTTGGTATGGTTACTGGAGATGCTAGCAGAACTTGTGTCCTCACTGTTGAAGACTACAGGCATGTCTTTGGCATTGTTGTGGCTGTTCACTGGGAGCTTTCCTCGGGTGGTCCTTTTCCTGGTCACAAGGTTCCTGACTTTGTCAGCGGACCATGCACATGTGCGGAGCGTGAAGTTCCTGGCCTGAGGCTTGGTTGTAGTCTTGACCATTTCTTGACCTTTCTGGAGTAAGACGGAATTGTAGATCATTACCCTTCTCAGGAGTGCAGAGGGCTGGTGGTGTTAATCCCAGCCCAAGACTACAAGTTCGGCCATGGATAAGGTGACACCGACTCACTTCGCAAACTGTCTTGGTGAAATACCCAGGAGGCTCCCATGGTTTGAGAGGGCTTTGACACCTCCTGGCCGTCCCATGACTACTAAAGCAATGTGGAGTGATTAGACAAGGTTTGGGGAAGAGTGGTTTCTAGGAGCTCAAAACTTTGTGACGTCACAGAAGCTGAATTCACTGAAGCAGCCATCCCTCTCTCATGGGCTATGAGTCCTGTGGTTTTAGGTAAGAAGCCTTGGAAAGGACTAAAAAAGAGCCCTGATTGCCTGCTCATGAACTCAGGTGGTCTTTGTGGAATCTCTCCCACTTCATCTTTGGATACAAAGAGAAAAGCACATGAATTCGGTGTGCCATCCTTTCGGCCAGCATATCTCCAGAAGGAGCCAGGTGTTCCTATTTCCACTGCAACGTCCAGAGATCTCAATCAACAGGGAGGCCTCTTGGGTATCATGAGATCTCTGGGAGGTTTGACATCCTATGGGTGAGAGCGTCCTTTCGTAGGTTCTTTTCCCAATTTGTTCTAGGGAGTAGGGTCTGCCCTTGCTGCTTGGTCGGCTTGGAAGGTAAGAGAAGGAATAAGGGAAGTAAAGACACATTTCAAGGAAACGTGCTAGGGCATGGATGCATTGTGCAGTCCGTGTCCTGAACTCCTAGTATTCTGAAACACCAGTCCTATGGGAGGAGAGCTCTGTCTAGCTGACTTTACCTGAAACACCTTTGCAAAGGCTTCAAGGAGAGTGACATTTTGCATGATCGCTACCCCTGAAAGAAGAGCCCTGGACAGCACACCTGTCATCACCAGTTAACTTTAGATGCCGAGGTCATGGGGATAGCCATGTTGACCAACTCTCTTAATTCAGAGGAGAAGGAATTTCCTAAATCGATGGCCTGCCAGGCCCACTCTAGCAGAACTGTGGAAGGAGCCAAGATGGCCTTCAATAGGCTACCGGATAAAGAATGTGTTGTCCATCCAGACCACAGATGATACCTCCGACATTGAGAGGGATGAAGCCCCGATGCTCGCCTTGACATGAGTGACACAGGGCTGGGTTATTCTCAGTGAAATCGAAAGGAATCCAAGAGATATATCATATGACTTCACTCATATATGGCCCATGAGGAGAACCATGGACATGAGTAAAAGCAAGGGAAAACAGAAAGAGTAGAAATCAGACAGGGAGACAAACCAGTAGAGACTCAGGACTCTGGGAACCAAGCTGAGGGTTACAGCAGGATGAGAATTGCCAGAAATGAGGTTACTGGTACATGGTATGGAGGTGGTGTGGGATATATGCTGTTGATGATCACTCAGTGGTATATGCAACTAAAGTATCAGGGAACACAATCTCACAAAAGTATGAGGGATGAAATGCTGGCTTCCCGAACAAAAGAAAAAGTATCGAAAAGGGAGAGAGTCAAGATGGCGGGGAAGTAGGAGGAGGCACCGTTTCAACCTGTACCCTAAAGTGAGCTGATTACCTACCAAAGAACTCCGACCACCCATGAAATCAGCCTGAGATCAGAATTATACACGCCTGGATCTCTACAGGAGCAGAAGACGCCAGTGACAGGTAAAGCATACTGGGAGCTTCGGACTGATATCGGAAGATAAACAAAAGGGGGAGGGAGCCACCAGAGGTGACCGATTAGAAAGTAATACCCCAATACGAGAGTGCCCTGCGTCTGGGGACCAGCATTAACTTGGAGTCTGGTTGAAAGCACTTAAAAAACAAAGAGCAAAGGATCGCGGGGGGAAATAGTGGGAACGTGGGCGGTTAGGGTCAGGGACCTAAGTCCCCGGACCCAGGACAGCCTCCCCTGGCGCTGAGCCAGAGAGAGTGCAGCAGAGAAATCAGGTCTCTGTCCCTGAGCCTCCAGTGTGCCTGAATGCCAGCGCGCCCGAGAAAGAGTGGGTCTGGCTCCCGTGAGGGGCTGGGAGCCTGCCCAGAGGGCAATCCTGAAATGGGCGCGTCCCACACCCTCCCTTGGGATAGGTGCTCATAGGCGCTAGCCTGGAGCTCTGGCATCCGGAAAAACCAGACATTCCTAGCCCGGGACAGTGGGAAAATCTCAGTGTGCTATCTCTGCTCGGAACCTCTCTGGCGGTCTGGAGCTGCCCAGACAGCCACCGCTGCCCTGGTTTTGGGTACAACGAGGAGCTCCTGCATCCCCAGGGACAGTGACTCAGAACCGACTCTGCCAGCAGCTCTTGCAAAACATTCTGAGGCTTCTCTCTGAGAGGGAGGTCGGGGTGCAGTTTGCTCTCCTCTAAACCTCCAAAAACCATCGAAAGCTGTCAAGGCGAGAGAAAGCAGATGAAAGAACATAAAAATCCCCAGAGAACAAAAGCCTGAAAAAAAAAAACAAAACAGTTTCCTCAGAGCCCACCCCTTTGAGGGGAGCGGGAGGACCTAACTCAGGGAACATCATTGTCTGAAAACCCACGTGGCAGGCCCCTCCCCCAGAACACCAACCAGGAAGGAAGAAAAAAAAAAGACTACAAGAGAACAACCACCACTACTTCATAAATACAACTTTCATTTTTAACTCTTTACCAATATACGGGTTCTTTTTTTTTTATATACATACAGATAATTTTTTGACCTATTTACCACCACACTGAGATGTCCAGTACATCAAATTCTTTAATAACCTTCTAACATGAACTTTTTGATACATACACCCGTGTTTTTCTTTGGCTTTTCTATTTTTTTAAATTCTTTTTTAATTTTAACTTAGTTTAGTCTAGTTTATTCTTTTTTAATTTTTATTTTCTACTATACATATAGAGTTAAACTTCAAGGTAATCCCCTTTCCCCAATCAATGCTACCCCTATAGGCAAACCAGTTTCTAATCCCCCTGTAACTTAGGAAAGTTGAGTCCCTTAACAAAAACATCAAGATACTTTCAGGAAGAATCAAAATAACCTTCCTCACCCACACTGAGAATTTATAACCACTCTCCCAATTTTTCCTTCTGTCAGTGTTTCTGTGAATTTGTGTTTGTCCTGATAATATATAAATCTTATACTTGGGGTTCTTTCTCATGAGGTTCTTCCCTTTTTTTTTTTTTTTTGGTTATATACATATTTGTTTCTCTTGCCATATACTTTTATCAGTCTTTTTGTTTGTCTGTTTTTGTTTGTATACTTCAAAAATCTTACCTTATGGCCAATTTGGGCTGAGCCTTCTCTTTTATCTTCCCTTTTTTTCCTATCTCTCACTCTCTCTCTCTCTTTCTTTTTTCTTTTCCTTTTTTTTCTTTCTTCTTCTCTATTTCTTTTTCTTTTCTTTTTTTATCTCATTTGGGTGGGGAATCCTGATTGCACAGAAGCGTTCCAGGGTGCACATTGTCTGCACCACATTCGATAAGTCCAGCTGCATCTGTTCAGTCATCTCTTACCAAAATGACTAGGAGGAGGAATACCCAACAGAAGAAAAATACAGAGGATGGGCCTTATGAAACAGAGCTAATGGCTATCAACATAGACAATATGTCAGAAAAGGAATTCAGACTAACAATTATCCAGGCAATAGCGAGGTTGGAGAAAGCCATGGATGACCAAACAGAATTGATTAGGGCAGAACTGAAAGCCACCAGGGATGATGTTCAAAATGCTCTCAATGAGTTCCAATCTAATCTAAATTCTCTAAAAGCTAGGGTAACTGAGACAGAAGATAGAATTAGTGATCTGGAGGACAAACAGATAGAGAGAAAGGATCAGGAGTAAGCCTGGAACAAACAGCTCAGAAGCCACGAAAACAGAATCAGGGAAATAAACGATGCCATGAAACGTTCCAACGTCAGAATTATTGGAATCCCTGAAGGGGAGGAAAAAGAAAGAAGTCTAGAAGATATAGTGGAAGAACTTGTCTATGAAAATTTTCCCAATCTCACGAATGGAAACAACATTCATGTACTGGAGGCAGAAAGATCTCCTCCCAAGATTTTAGATTCTCGAAATTCCCTGCGACACTTTATAGTTAGAATGAGGAATTATGTTTCAAGAGAGACCCTCTTAAAAGCAGCTAGGACAAAGAGGCTCCTTACATACAGAGGAAAACCCATTAGAATAACGTCAGACCTTTCCACAGAGACCTGGCAAGCCAGGAAGGGCTGGCAAAATATATTCAGAGTACTAAATGAGAAGAACATGCAGCCAAGAATACTCTATCCAGCAAGACTGACATTTAAAATGGATGGAGAGATAAAGAGTTTCCAAGACCGGCAAGGCTTAAAAGACTATGCAACCACCAAGCCGACACTGCAGGAAATATTAAGGGGGGTCCTATAAAAGAGAAAAAAAATCCTAAGAATATCATTGAACAGAAATATAGAAACAATCTACAGACAGAAAGACTTCAAAGGCAACACGATGTCAATAAAAACCTATCTCTCAATAATCACTCTCAACGTGAATGGCCTAAATGCGCCCATTTCACAATGCAACAGGGTTGCAGATTGGATAAACCGACAGGACCCATCCATATGTTGTCTACAAGAGACCCATTTTGAACCTAAGGATACACCAAGACTGAAAGTGAAGGGATGGAGAAGCATCTTTCATGCCAATGGGCCTCAAAAGAAGGCTGGGGTAGCGATTCTCATATCAGATAAATTAGATTTTAAACTAAAGACTCTAGTCAGAGATACAGAAGGACACTACATAATTCTTAAAAGGACTATCCGCCAAGATGATCTAACAATTGCGAATATCTATGCCCCCAATATGGGAGCACCCAATTACATAAGAAAACTATTAATCAAGATAAAGAGTCATATTGATATGAATACAATAATAGTAGGAGATCTTAATACGCCTCTCTCAGAAATAGACAGATCATCGAAGCAGAAAATTAATAAAGAAATAAGAGCATTGAATGAAACATTGGGCCAGATGGACCTCATAGACATATACAGAACATTCCACCCTAAAACAACAGAATACTCATTCTTCTCAAGTGTACATGGAACCTTCTCCAGAATAGACCACATACTGGGTCACAAAGCAGGACTCAACCGATACCAAAAGACTGAAATTATTCCCTGCATATTCTCCGATCACAATGCTTTGAAACTGGAACTCAATCACAAGGAAAAGTTCAGAGGGAACTCAAATACCTGGAAAGTAAAGACCACCTTGCTTAAGAATGCTTGGATCAACCAGGAGATCAAAGATGAACTTAAACAATTCATGGAAACCAATGAGAATGAAGACACATCGGTCCAAAACCTATGGGATACAGCAAAGGCAGTTCTAAGGGGGAAATACATAGCCATCCAAGCCTCCCTCAAAAACATTGAAAAATCCAGAATACACCAGCTGTCTCTACACCTTAAAGAACTGGAGAATCAACAACAAATCAAACCAACTCCACATGCAAGAAGGGAAATAATCAAGATTAGAGCAGAGATCAGTGAGGTAGAAACGAGAGATACAGTAGAACGTATCAATGAAACTAGAAGCTGGTTTTTTGAAAGAATCAATAAGATCGATAAACCATTGGCCACACTAATCCAAAAGAAAGGAGAGAAAGCCCAAATTAATAAAATTATGAATGAAAAGGGAGAGATCACAACTAACACCAAGGAATAGAAACAATCATCAGAAATTATTACCAACAGTTATATGCCAATAAGCTAAGCAACCTAGATGAAATGGATGCATTCCTGGAAAGCTACAAACTCCCAAAATTGAACCAGGAAGAAATTGACAACCTGAATAGACCGATATCTAGCAACGAGATTGAAGCAGTGATCAAAAACCTCCCAAAAAACAAGAGCCCAGGACCTGACGGATTTCCTGGGGAATTCTACCAAACTTTCAAAGAAGAAATAACACCAATTCTCCTGAAGCTGTTCCAAAAAATTGAAGCAGAAGGGAAACTTCCATACTCTTTTTATGAAGCCAGCATTACCCTGATCCCCAAACCAGGCAAAGACCCTACCAAAAAGGAGAATTTCAGACCAATATCACTGATGAATATGGAAGCAAAGATTCTCAACAAGATCCTAGCAAACAGGATCCAGCAGCACATTCAAAAGATTATCCACCATGACCAGGTGGGATTCATCCCTGGGTTGCAAGGTTGGCTCAACATTCGCAAATCAATCAATGTGATAGAACAAATCAATAAGAGAAGAGAGAAGAACCACATGGTCCCCTCAATTGATGCAGAAAAAGCATTTGACAAAATCCAGCATCCGTTCCTGATGAAAACGCTTCAAAGTATAGGGATGGAGGGAACATTCCTGAACTTCACAAAATCTATCTATGGAAGACCCACAGCAAATATCATCCTCAATGGGAAAAAGCTTGCAGCCTTCCCGTTGAGATCAGGAACACGACAGGGATGCCCACTCTCACCACTCTTGTTCAACATAGTATTAGAAGTTCTAGCAACGGCAATCAGACAACAAAGAGGAATAAAAGGTATCCAAATTGGCAAGGAAGAAGTCAAACTCTCTCTCTTCGCAGATGACATGATTCTTTATATGGAAAACCCCAAAGACTCCACCCCCAAACTACTAGAACTCATAGAGCAATTCAGTAACGTGGCAGGATACAAAGTCAATGTACAGAAATCAGTGGCTTTCTTATACACTAACAATGAAAATACAGAAAGGGATATTAGAGAATCGATTCCATTTACTATAGCACCAAGAACCATAAGATACCTGGGAATAAACCTAACCAAAGAGGTAAAGGACCTGTACTCGAGGAACTACAGAACACTCATGAAAGAAGTTGAAGAAGACACAAAAAGATGGAAGACTGTTCCATGCTCTTGGATTGGAAGAATAAACATTGTTAAAATGTCTATACTGCCTAGAGCAACCTATATTTTAATGCCATTCCAATCAAAATTCCACCGGTATTTTTCAAAGAGCTGGAGCAAATAATCCTAAAATTTGTACGGAATCAGCAGAGACCCCGAATTGCTAAGGAAATGTTGAAAAACAGAAACAAACCTGGCGGCATCACGTTACCCGATTTCAAGCTTTACTACAAAGCTGTGATCACCAAGACAGCGTGGTACTGGCATAAAAACAGACACATAGACCGGTGGAACAGAGTGGAGAGCCCAGATATGGATCCTCAACTCTATAGTGAAATAATCTTCAACAAAACGGGAAAAAATATTCAATGGGAAAAAGACAGTCTCTTCAATAAATGGTGCTGGGAAAACTGGACAGCGATATGTAGACGAATGAAACTCGACCATTCTCTTACACTGTACACAAAGATAAACTCGAAATGGATAAAAGACCTCGATGTGAGACAGGAATCTATCAGAATCCTAGAGGAGAACATAGGCAGTAACCTCTTCGATATCAGCCACAGCAACTTCTTTCAAGATATGTCTCCAAAGGCCAAGGAAACAAAAGTGAAAATGAACTTTTGGGACTTCATTAAGATCAAAAGCTTCTGCACAGCAAAGGAAACAGTCAACAAAACAAAAAGGCAACCCACGGAATGGGAGAAGATATTTGCAAATGACAGTACAGACAAAAGGTTGATATCCAGGATCTATAAAGAACTTCTCAAACTCAACACACACACAAAACAGATAATCATATAAAAAAAATGGGCAGAAGATATGAACAGACACTTCTCCAATGAAGACATACAAATGGCTATCAGACACATGAAAAAATGTTCATCATCACTAGCCATCAGGGAGATTCAAATTAAAACAACATTGAGATACCACCTGACACCAGTTAGAATGACCAAAATTAGCAAGACAGGAAACAACGTGCGTTGGAAACGATGTGGAGAAAGGGGAACCCTCTTACACTGTTGGTGGGAATGCGAGTTAGTGCAGCTACTTTGGAGAACAGTGTGGAGATTCCTGAAGAAATTAAGACTAGAGCTTCCCTATGACCCTGCAATTGCACTTCTGGGTATTTACCCCAAAGATAACAGATGTAGTGAAAAGAAGGGCCATCTGTACCCCAATGTTTATTGCAGCAATGGCTACGGTCGCCAAACTGTGGAAAGAACCAAGATGCCCTTCAACGGATGAATGGATAAGGAAGATGTGGTCCATATACACAATGGAGTATTATGCCTCCATCAGAAAGGATGAATACCCAACTTTTGTAGCAACATGGATGGGACTGGAAGAGACTATGCTGAGCGAAATAAATCAAGCAGAGAGAGTCAAGTATCATATGGTCTCACTAATTTGTGGAGCAAATCAAATAACATGGAGGACATAGGGAGATGGAGAGGAGAGGGAGTTGAGGGAAACTGGAAGGGGAGATGAACCATGAGAGACTATGGACTCTGAAAAACAGTCAGAGGGTTTTGAAGGGGCAGGGGGGTGGGAGGTTGAGGAACCAGGTGGTGGGTAATAGGGAGGGCACGTACTGCATGGAGCACCGGGTGTGATGCCAAAACAATGAACACTGTTATGCTGTAAATAAACAAATAAAAAAATTAAATTAAAAAAAAAGTATTGAAAAGAAAGAAAAAGAGGCCATTTCCCATGTAGATGAAGAAAGAAATAGGAAAGAAATGAAGTAAAGTTTTATTATCTTACTGATTAAAATTTTATGCAATTGGTTTCCTATGAGGTCCTTATATTAATTGGGTCTTTGGACATTGCAAATTAGATTCTTCCCACTTCCTACATTTTGGGAATAGATGAGAAGAACCGGGATTGCCTTCATTAAATGTCTCAGAGTGTTGACCAGCAAACTGGTTTGACCTGGTATTTTGCCTGGAGGGAGGCGTTCGAGGAATGCTTCAAACACTTTCATCATTATGTGAGACGTCAGATGTGTATGTTCATGACCTAGTCTTGGTAGTGGGTATGTGTCTTGGAATTTATCCTTTTCTCTCAGGTATTGGATTTGTGGGCATACTTGTGTGGAGGGGACTTTTAGGTTAGTTTGTTTAGGAGAGTTTAGTCCTGAATGCTTTAATTAATTCTTGATAGGTAAGAAGTTAACTTATCCAGTTTTGTCGGTTTCTGACATTGATACTTTTTTTCCATTAGGTGTTTTCTCTGAGGTTGGTTCCATAAATGCTACTCCTCACTTGCTCCCTAAATTCTGTGGGACTCTTTTAAGTGTGTGTGGGGGGAAGATGGGAGGTTGGGTGTGTTTCACAAAACGCTTAGAATGATATTTTAAGAGATACGAAACTGCTATCCTTTGGATCACAATTCACCTTCAAACATATTGAAACTCATGTTCCATCTCGTTCGGCCACATTTCCTGCAATGAATGTCCCATTTAATCCTCTTTTAGAAACACAGACTCTCCCTAACCTGCCATGGAACAGACACCAAATTTTGTGTGCCCGGTTAGAGTCTCATCGTGTGTCCCTTTTTTCTTGCTTTTTCATATGTTCCTTTCCTTCCATGAGTGAGTGAAATCGTATGTTATTTGTCTTTCTGTGACTGACAGATGTGCCATAGTACGATGCTCGCCCCCTTTCTGTGACAGGTGGCCAGTTTCAAGACTCCTACTGGCTTATGGCTGGGTAAGGGTCTGTGGTGCATTTTGAGGACAGGGAGATTGAAGAATTTTCTGGGAGCTCCAGGCTTGTCTTCAGCCATCAGCACAACAGGAAGATGACCACATCAATGGAACTATGGTGTCAATGAACCTGAAGCCTTGAAATCAAACTCCACGGCGAAAGAGAGAAGAAGTCACAGAGTCCATAGGAGAAGGGTGTAGACATGTATTCGGGGAGAAGTGGACGGTTGGTGTCTCAGAGGGCAGGGAGCCATGGCCAAAGACAAAGTCCCAGGAGAGAGGAGCACACTGGGAACACACAAGTTTGATGCTGACCCATAGCTGTTGGTGTAGAAATGGAGATGTTCTGAATGGCAGGAGTACTTGCAACCAAAGGGTCTTGAGGCCCAGGTATCTCAGATCAGCATGCTTGACAGACATAGACTCCAGAGAACACTATGTTTCTCCTGCAGAGCACTCCAGCAAGCAACCAGGTGCAAACAGCCCGGAAACCATGATCAGAAACAATACTTGTTGACACAGTGGTATGATTATTGTTTCTTGCTGTGCATCTGTAAGAGACACTGCTCGTGGAGTTGCCTTGATGGGGGCAAAAGAATCTTGGGGTTCTACCACTGTCAGCATAAAACCGAGCTAGTGGCCACAGACAGGACGGTGTGGACATTAGGTACCTCACCTGAAATCACGTAGTTCCATCACTGGAAACTTGTTGGGACTACCTTCCACATGCCACGTTGCTTAGTACCAGGAGTACAGACCCTCCATTGAGGACTAGAAGAAATCCCTGACCACATCCTCTCTCTTGACCACAGCATTCAGCAGGCATTAGTAAGGTTGAGTGGGTTGAAAGTCTCCTTTCATAGGCACACCAGAGTCAACCAAGCTAAACCTCACCATATTCTGTCCAGACACCAATCACTCCGAAGGGCAGGCATCAAGTGCCTCTGCAGATGATTGGCTCAGAAGAGAGTGGACAGCCACATCCCAATGCAGTGTGCATGGCACATATACCCGAGACTCCATCAAGGTTTAGCCAGTGGCACTCTATGACATCTTCATCCTAAAGAAATTACTCTCAGGTTAGAAAATAGAAGGCGCTTTTCTAATACAGAAAAGAATACAGAGACCTGAACTAAGGCAAAGATGGAAGAATCAATTGATGCCAAGGCAAAAGAACAGGAACTGGTCATAGCTAAGAAATCGAAGTTAAATCTGTACATGTCACATGCCAGGTGGAGGATTTAAGCAGCAGCCAGGATACTCACTCTGGATCAGAAAAACCTAGAAGGAGTCAGGGAGTCTCGGACCACAGAGATAAAGGTGATAAAAAATAAATAAATAAAATGAAGAGGCCCTTCAGAAAATATTTATTGGCAGGATGGATGCAAAGTTCAGGAAGCTGGCAGAACCAGAGGATCCAACGAGGTACCTGGAATACAAATACTGGGAAACAAAGAAGCGAAGCAAAGGAGAGAAGGAAGAATGATGGAACATGACAATGGACTTCGGGAAATCCGTGTCTGCAAGGAATATCTATGAGTGCTTATTGCAGAGTGCTTATCTCTGACCTAGAAGTGCAGAGTCTGTGTCGTCAGAATTGTCATCCTCGTCATCCTCGCCTCCTTGTCATCGGGAGCGGCGTCCTCATCGTCATCGCCTCTACATAAGAAATGGCCCTGGCCGGTCGGTTTCATTTGTGATGCTTGGCATGAAATAAAGCTTTGCTTGATTTTCACTTTGTGTCAGTCTCATTCCTTTGATCACGGACTCTAACATTGGGGGTTCGCTCAGGATCAAACAACGAGATCTGAGCCAGAATGAGAATTTATGGGAAAGCCTCCGGATGTGTTGGCATCTTGTTTGTCTGTCTGGTTGGAGCGCCAGGGTATGGCCCACTGGGGACAAGCTGGACGCAGGTATGCTCCCCAGGGCTGGAGTGGATGCGGGGATGCGCCATTCCTCTGTTTGTAGATCGAAATGGGGTTCGAGTCCCCCTTGGCGGTCGGGGGTGGTCGAGTCCTCCTAGATGGTCAGGGGGTTCTAGTCTCCCAAGATGGTCACCAGGGGGTTTGAGTCCCCCTATGCAGTCACCAGGGGGTCTGAGTCCCCCTAGGCAGTCAGGGGGTTTGTGTCATCCTAGGCGGTCATCGGGTGTTTGTGTCCCCCGAGGCGGTCATCGGGGGTTCGAGTCGCCCTAGGCGGTCAGGGGGTTTGAGTCCCCCTAGAAAATCCCCATCAGTGGCAGTACCGCTGGGCCTGCAGTTGTTTTTGTCTTGTCTTTTTCTTGTCTGCTGTCTTGTTTGTTGTGTTTGGGGGAATGGGACAGGCAGAGAGTAAGGGGACTCTGACTTTCGTCTCTCAGGGATCAGTCTGTACTCCAGTCACTGCAGGCATTACAGTCTGTCCTATAAAAAAGACATTGCTATGAGCCTGGGATAAGGAGCAGAGCTTAAGCCCGCTTCTGAACTGATGGAGACACACCTGGACACAATCTTTGTCTTCTTAACCCCTCATTGTTCTAGACAAGACCTCCTGCTCTGTTATTGTTTAGAAATGTAGGGGTAGGGTTTTGGCTTGGGCTGTTGTAGCTAGCTCTATACAATGTGCTGCTAGAGCTGGCATAGCTGGTCGCCTCGAAGTAAGGCACTTGGCTTTAGAAAGACTCTTCTCCCAAGCATATTTGGGTGAAGAGAATTCCTCCATTGCAAGTTTTTGAAGGATGAATGAAATTATGTGTTGTGTTGCTCTGCTTCTGTGGATGGTGCTGGGAGTCCTCAGTTCTTCCCCCGGATGAGGGGTGTTTGCAGCTCTGATTTCTCAAAGAAATGTTGGGCCCACTATTTTCTCTCTTTTCTAGGTCTCCTACAATAAGCACCCATACACATTCATTGCAGACGTGGCTTTCCCTAAGTCCAATGTCCTGTGCAATCATTCTTCCTTCTCTCCTTTGCTTTCCTTCTTTTTTTTTTTTTTCAGTATTTGTTTTCCAGGTGACTCATTGGATGCTCTGGTTCTTCCAGCTTCCTGAATTTGCATCCAGTCTGCTAACAAAACTTTTTTAGGGTGTCTTCATTTTATTTTTTTTCATCACCTTTATCTCTGTAGTCTGAGACTCCCTGATTCCTTCTTTGTTTTTAGATCCAGTGTGAGTATCCTGGCTGCTGTTTAAATCCTCCACCTGGCAAGGGGCATGTACAGGTTTCACTTCGATTGCATGGCCATGACTATTTCTTGTTCCTTTTCCTCGGCATCAATTGATTCTTCCATTGTTGTCTTAGTCAGATCTCTGTGTTCTTCTCTGTATTCGAAAATGCCTTCTGTTTTCTACACTGAGGGTAATTTCTTCAGGATGAAGATGTCATGGAGTGCCACTGGCTGACCCTTGATGGTGTCTCGGGTGTATACGGGATGCAGCCTGGGTTGAGTTGTGGCTATCCATTCTCTTCTTTGCCAGTCCTCTGCAGAGGCACTTGTTGCCTGCTGTTCAGAGTGTTTGGTGTCTGGACCGAATATGGTGAGGCTTAGCTTGGTGGACTCTTGTGTGCCTGTGAAATGAGACATTCAACACATCAACGTTCCTAAGGCCTGCTGAATGCTGTGGTCAGGAGAGAGGATGTGGGCAGGGCTTTCCTCTAGTCCCCAGTGGAGTGTCTCTTCTCCTGGTAATAAGCAACATGGCCTGAGAAAGTCAGTCCAAATAATTTTCCAGGGTTGGGACTACGTGATGCAGGTTAGGCAGCTAATGTCCACACCATCCTGTCTGTGGGCACTAGCTCAGCCTTTATGCTGACGGTTGTCGAGTCCCAAGATTCTTTGCCCCCATCGAGGCCTCTCTCGATGAAGAGTGCCTATCACTGATACACAACAAGAAACAATAATCATACCACTGTTTCAACAGGAATTGTTTCTGATCGTTGTTTCCAAGTTGCCTGCACCCGGCTGCTTGCTGGTTTCCTCTGCAGGAGAAACACCCACAGTGCTCTCTGGGTCTATGTCTGTCAAGGATGCTGATCTGAGATACCTGGGCCTCAATACACTATGGGTACAAGTTCTCATGCCGTTCAGACCCTCTCCATTTCTCCGCCAATAGCTATGGGTCAATGTCCAACTTGTGGGTTCCCATTGTGCTCCTCTCTCCTGGGCCTTTGTCTTTGGCCATGGATACCTGCACTCTGAAGCACCAATCATCCACTTCTACCCTCTGACAAGTCTATACCCTTCTCCCATGGTCTATGTGACTTATTCTCTCCTTTGCTGTGGAGTTTGATTTCTAGGCTTCAGGTTCATTGATGCCTGGTTCCATTGATGTGGTCATCTTCCTGTTGTGCTGATGGCTGAAGACAAGCCGGGAGCCCCCAGATATTTCTGCAATCTCCCTGTCCTCCCAATTTACCACAGACTCTTAGCCAGCCATAAGCAAGAAGGAATCTTGAAACTTGCTACATGTGGCAGAATGGTGGAGAGCATTGGGCTGCGTCCCATCTGTCAGTCACAGAAAGAAAATAACATACAATTTCTCTCACTCATGGAAACAAAGTTTAGGTGAAAACGCAAGAAAAAAGGGACAGACAATGAGATTCTAACCGGCACACATAATTTGGTGTTTGTTCCACGGCAGGTTAGGGAGAGTCTCTGTTTCTAAAAGAGGATTAAATTGGACATTCATTGCAGGAAATGTGGCCGAACGAGATGGAACATGAGTTTCCAATATGTTTGAACGTGAATTGTGATCCAAAGAAGAGCGTCTTCATATCTCTTAAAATATTATTCTAAGCGTTTTGTGAAGCACACCCACCCTCATACCCACCCTCACACACAGACTTAAAAGTGTCCCACAGAACTTAGCGAGGAAGTAATGAGTATCACTCATGGAAACAACCTTAGAGAAAATACCATAAAGGGAAAAATTATCAAAGTCACAGACCAACAAAACTGGAAAAGTTAACTTCTTACCTATCAAGAATTAATTAAAGCATTCAGGACTAAACTCTCCTTAACAACCTCAGCTAAAAGACCTCTACACACAAGTATGCCCGCAATTCCAAGACCTGAGAGAAAAGGATAAATTCTGAGACACATACCCACTACCAAGGCTAGGTCATGAACATACACATCTGATGTCTCAGGCAATGACGAACGTGTCTGAAGCATTCCTCAAACACCTCCCAACACCCAAAAAGCCAGGTTCAAATCAATTTCCTGGTACACACCCCGAGACATTTAATGAAGGCAATGTCAGTTCTTCTCATCTATTCCCAAAAAGTAGGAAGAGGGAAGACTCTAATTTGCAATGTCCAAAGACCCAATTCAGATAAGGGTCTTATAGGGAACCAATTGCATACCATTTTAATCAGTAAGATAATAAAACTGTACTTCATTTCTTTCCTCTTTCTTTTTTCATCTATATGTGAAATGTCCTGTTTTTCTTTCCTTTCAATACTTTTTCTTATGTTCGGCTAGCCAGCCTCTCATCCCTCATACGTTTGTGAGATAGTGTTCCCTGATTCTTTAGTTGCATATACCACAGAGTGATCATCAACATCATATATGCCACACCACCTCCATACCATTAACCAGTTCCCTAAGCCCTGACATGTCTCATCTTTCTGTAACCCTCTGCTTGGTTCCCAGAGTCCTGAGTCTTTCCTGATTGGTCTTCCTGTCTGATTACTTCTCTTTCCCTTTTCCCTTGCTTCTCCTAATGTCCATGGTATTCCTCATGGGACACATATGAGTGAAGCCATATGATATTTCCCTTAGACTGCTTCTGAATTCATTGAATATGCGCACAACACATAGCACAGACCATTTCTCAGTGCTCCTCAACTTTTCTGTCCTACACCTTTTGTTAGGCTATTCAGACTTTAAAGGAGACACAAGTCAGGTCCTGGTTTGGTCCTCGTCTTAAGCCTTATTGTGGCTTCCCACATCTCCCCCTTCTTTTTTAAATAAGTCAAGCAAATGTATTTGTGCTTGGGCATGTAGTCATTGCTATCCCACACGAAACTGTACAATGCACCATATTAACATAAGAGTAAATAATATAATGGGAAGTCCGGTGAACAACCAGAATGAATGTTGTAACAAGTTACCAGGGTTAAACCCGTGGAGACTATCTAGGATATGTGCAACCACTTCAGCAGGGTTAACTACATCCAATTGAGACTGACTGATGCTTGATATATCTTTTGGCAGGTCCACTAAATCAAGACTAACATTAGTACGATAAACAATTAGTTAACACACAGTTTTTACAATGGATGTTATACAGTAGGTGTCCCCCCAGAAAGGAGGTGAGAACTATTGTTCCCGAGCCCACTACCAGTACAAAAGGTCTAGGAACACAGTGCCCCCCCCCCCCCCCCAGCGATAGTCACATTATGCATTGGTAGGCCGGGAGGGTAAGCAACATACCACAGAGGTTCTTCTCTATTCATTCTTGACCAGTCGGTGATGGAGAAATCAGGGATGCCATGAGGAGAGATGATCAAGGGCTTTTCTTGGAGACATTCTGTCCAAATGGGGCCTGGATTAGAATGGAAGCATGGGTTAGAATAGTTTAATTTTCAGGGACAATTAGGGTAACCAGGAGGACGCATATCTCTCTGGGGAGTGTTAGGAGTTTTGTCACCGATAACCTCATAGACTGTCCATCTTTCCAGCCCTATCTCAGAATCAGACCAAATGATTCTACCTCTTGCATATCCTAAAATATAGGTAACTATATGAGGTCTCAATTGGACAACCATACACCCATTGATAAAATCATGGCCAGAGGAGGGTAACTGGAAACTTATAGGTACTGGAGCTGCTAGACTAGTCCAATTAATGTAATGCTCCATGCACTGCATGCCATCAGAGCTGCTTCCCCCGAAATAATCTATAATATTAGTGTGTACTCGGTGTGTGGGATCATCTCAAGTAACAGGCCTTATAGTAGGTGGGTCAGGCAGATATGCCCAATAGGCTGTGGCCTCACTATGGAGGAGGCCAACCATAGTTAATAATGTTAATAATACAGTGATCAACACTTCATTGGGTTGGATCTGATTCACTATCTCTAGGGCTTGACTCAGGAGATCTCTTATTAAGCTCCGACTGTAAGGGGGGAGACGTCTTCTTATCCGCCTGTTCTGGCCGTTCAAATGCTGTGCGATGGATATCAAAAAATTTAAAACGTAGTTAAAACTAAATGCGTATGAGGTGAGTGTTTCACTGTTCCCTGTAGTATCTCCCCCTCTTTTAATTTTTTGAGATAGGATTTTAAGACTCTATTAGCTCTTTTTGTAGTGGCTTGTCTTTGAGAATTATAAGGAATACTCATCGAATGTTTAATTTGAAGAGTTTGGCAAAATCTTTGAAAAGTCTTGGTAAAATAACCCATGTTTCCAATAGTGTCCTGTTACAAGGAGATCAGATTTTTATTGAATTTTTTCAAATGACTGATTGCCATGTCATACTGAGACCTTTTGATTTTTGGAAGGTTCAGATAGAGGGAAAAGTTGAATCCTTTGATTTGTTTGCCAATAAAATTTTACATTTCTGTAAGTCACAGACATCTTAAGAAAAAGAGTATCCCTAGTATGGAAGAGCAAACATTAGAGAACCAGCAATGTTTAAATAAGACAAAACATTAAGAGACACAACACTATAATCTTTTAGTTTATTTAGTCCCATGTTACCAAACCTGGATTAGTCCAAATACAGCTCTACTTCTGGAAATTCTTACCCATTTCAGTTTTAGGATTTTCAAGTATATCAAATATCTGTATATGTCCTGAAAGTCCTTTATATGAATCTTCTTTAAGGAGGAATTCATCTTACAAAATAATTAAAGCAATTACAAATGACAAAAACTCAGAATAGGTATGGTTAAATTGCCAGGTGATGACCTTATCCAAACATTAAAACTTTAGGAAATGTATAGAACCCTTAGAGTAGTTACAGCACTTACGCAAGTGCAACCCAAGGTTTATTATTGGTTTAGCAGTACTTACTAAGTAACTTAGTATACCAAGGAAAAGTCTTATGAGTCAAAGTGATCTCATTTACAATTTTAATCTTTTTGACAATCGTTAAAACCTTAGAAAGTTTTAAAACACATGCCTAAATATAATCAGGGATGTTAAACACCTGATAAAACAAAACATAGAAACTGAATTTTCTGGGCAGGCCAAGAAAACCATAACAGATTAATTAAACTAAGAAAACTTTGCCCATGAAACAGAGAGAAAACCAGCTTTTTTGTACCATTGTCTTTATTTTTAAGCATGCAGTCTTAAGATAGTGGGTTTATTAGATTTTTCTCCCATCGTGAATGATGTCGCAGACAAAGGGAGGGGGATCTTTCAGATGCTGTCCTGCTCGCATCCCTCGTGGGAACTTAGGAGCGTCTTAGCTAAGGTCTGTCCATATCAGCCCTGGACCAGGCTACTCCTTGGAGTTGATGACCATTATGCCACATGATGCCCCACGAGACTCAGGGTGCAGCCCACTCAGACTCCGTAGCCAAAGCGGTGGAGCCATACAGACACGTTCACACAGTCAGGCACTCTTCAGATTCAAACAGGTTGGGCACCCTCTCCTTTGGGTATCCCTGGCTAATGGGAGGTATCAGTCTCCCCTCCCATTCTTTAAGAATATGAGTGAGTTTCTATGGTTACAGGCAATGAGGGATGATAACATGGTGTTTTTGCAGTTCCTCAAGGTTGGACCACTTTCCCAATCTCTCCAGGCCAAATGGTCCTTTCACTTGGAAGTAGAACCTATATGGAGGTATGCCAGGAGAGTGTTAAATCACTTTGCAGGCTGTTTTCTTTCTTAGTCCGTCCTGACCATATCTAAAATTCCTTTTCTGAAGATTTCCCTTCACAAATATTTTACAACTTTCTTTTGCATTCAGGTTTGGTCCCAAGACATTCTCTTTCAAACAACCATCTTATTTAGGACAAAATTACCTTCTTTTACCTTTAACAAAATGTATTCCCATTCCTTATATCTTTCTTCCCTATCATTTACTTTTCTATAGAGTTGTTTCCCTTATTTCCATCAGTCTTAGTCACACTAAGCAGAATTTTGTACTCTTAGAAACACCTGAATCTCTACTGAAGACTAAGTATTAACCAATTGTGAGCTCTTACAACAGAATTCTTTAGATGGCAAATTTCTGAATCAGTTAAGCACACAACATGTTTACCAACAAATTTAAATACTCTTAGTTTCTTTGCTATAAGAAGTCAAAAGCACAAACCTATGTTCAGTAATCGATGCTTTAGCACTTTGTCTGCTTTGGTTAAGACCTAGATGTCCAACAAATTTAATTTTATTTGTCATTCAACCAAAACTTTAAAGTTTCAGGTTACCAAAGACTTTGAAAGCTATCTCAGCAATTACCCATTAAAACTTTGAGACAGACAATTAGCCATCAGTTTAGTAACTTCTTTTTGCTAACAAATTTTAACCAACAACATGAGCTTATTTGACCTTCAGCAAACTTTGATAAAATAAAAGCTTCACATTTACTGCTGTAACTTCAAAGACACATCTATCTTACTAAAACCACCAAACATAACTTAGGGTTAAGCAGTCCAAGTCAGGCCAGAGAAAGCAGGGAATTTCCCAGAAACAAAGAGAGTTTCAGCAGCTGCTTGGGAATATTCCTTAAGGTCTCTGTCCCGAGTTAGACTAACCCCAATTGACTCCAGTTACAGCCATTGGCTCCCCTATATCCTCCGTTTCCTTGGGCAAATCGTCAATCTCATCTGGAGGTTCCTGGGAAGCAATAGAAACCAGCTCAAAAGAGTGTTGTGGATCTAATGCCTCAGGAATATTATCCCAGACCTTCATAGTATAAGGGGGAACAGCAGGGGAGCCACCTAATTTGATCTGGTTCTTCATTTTTTGCCCCACTCTTTGCCAAGCTTGCGGATTTATAGATCCCTCTTTAGGGGACCAAGGACAGAGATCTGAAACTGCCTCAAAAAACTGATGCAAAGCCTTTTTAGAGACTTTGGACCCCTTCTGCTTTAAAATGGCCTGTGATGCAGTGACAAAAAGATCCTGCTCTAAAGACTGAGAATGGCCCATGATATTTTACTCCTGCTGTCACCCATCAACCCGGGCTCCTCTTACCTGACTGTCGGTATATACTTACCTGTATGTGCACTCCCTTGAAATGTGCTTATGTCCCTGTTCGTGTGCCACTTGTCATGGCCAGCAAGGCAAAATGACCAGGAATGTGAGGGTAAGAGGATGGTGAAAGAAAAAGTCTTGAGAGACAAAGATATGGGGGAAGGAGGACCATTGAGTAGGATGTCCAACAGAGCCGACTTTATTCAGGGCAGTGAGGCACTATATAGCCAAAGTAACTATTTTTTAACCAGTTACAAAAGAATTTGCTACGTGCACAAAAACCCCTCCAAACCCGGCCTGTTTTGCCCACTTCAGAGAAACACCTGCAGGCAATGGCTGATGTTAGTACAATTGTTCTGTATTGATACAAGAAGTAACAACAAACCTGAGAGTGATTTATGAGCTGTGCTGGAACAGCAAGGACCAGTTAAGAGTTTATGACCCCAACCAAATTGCTCTCATCTAACTAGTAAACATGTGGGAAGCCACATTGGCAGGCGCACACACATAGCACAGACCCTTTCTCAGTGCTATTCAATTTTCCGTCCTAAGCCTTTTGTTAGGCTACACGGATTTTAAGAAAACACAAGTCAGGACTTGGTTTGGTCCTCGTCTCAAGGCTTATCGCGGCCTCCCACACCTTGTGTCACTCATGTCAAGGTGACAATTGGGGTTTCATCTGAGAGTTTCTTGGCTTCAGGTTCATTGACGCCATGGTTCCACTGATGTGGTCATCTTCCTGTTTCTCTGATGGCTGAAGACAAGCCTGGAGCTCCCAGACATTTATGCAATCTCCCTGTCCTCCCAATGCAGCACAGACTCTGACGCAGCCATAAGCAAGAAGGAATCTTGAAAATTGGCACATTTGGCAAAATGTGGTGAGGATTGTGCTGCGTCCCATCTTTCAGTCACAGAAAGACAATTAACATATGATTTCACTCACTCATGGAGGTAAAGGATCATGTGAAAAACCAAAAAAAAGGGGGGGACACACCATGAGACTCTAACCGGCACACAAAATTTGGTGTCTGTTTCACCGCAGGTTAGTGACAGTCTGTGTTTCTAAAAGAGGATTAAATGGGACATTCATTGCAGGAAATGTGGCCAAACGACATGGAATATGAGTTTCCAATAAGTTTCAAGGTGAATTGTGATCCAAGAAGAGTGGCTTCATATCTCATAAAATATCATACTAAGCATTTTGTGAAACACACTCACCCTCCTATCCACCCACAAACACACGCTTAAGAGTCCCACAGAAGTTAGGGAGCAAGTGAGGAGTAGCATTCATGGAACCAACCTCAGAGAAAATACCACAATGGAAAAAATGTATCAAAGTCAGAAACCGACAGAACTGGAAAAGTTAACTTCTTACCTATCAAGAATTATTTAAAGCATTCAGGACTAAAGTCTCCTAAACAACTTCAACTACAAGATTCATACACACAAGTATGCCCGCAACTCCAATACCTGAGAGAAAAGGACAAATTCCAAGACAGATACCCACGACCAAGACTAGGTCATGAACATACACTCTGATGACTCAAGTATTGATGAAAGTGTTTGAAGCATTCCACAAACACCTCCCAACACTCAAAAAGCCAGTTGCAAATCAATTTCCTGTTCCACACTCTGAGAAATTTAATGAAAACAATGTCGGTTCTTCTCATCTATTCCCAAAATGTAGGAAGAGGGAAGAATCTAATTTGCACTGTCCAAAGACCAATTCAGATAAGGACCTTATAGGAAACCAATTGCATACCATTTTAATCAGTAAGATAATAAAACTATACTCCTTTCTTTCCTAATTCTTTCTTCATCTACATGGGAAATAGCCGGTTTTTCTTTCTTTTCAATACTTTTTTGTTGTTGTTGTTCGGGAAGCCAGCCTTTCATCCCTCATACTATTTTGAGATAGTGTTCCCTGATTCTTTAGTTGCGTATACTACTGAATGCTCATCAACATCATATATGCCACACCACCTCCATACCATTACTCAGTTCCCTCATGGCTGGCACGTGTCATCCCTCTGTAACCCTCAGCTTGGTTCCCAGAGTCCTGAGTCTCTCCTGGTTTGTCTCCCTGTCTGACTACTTCTCTTTCCGTTTTCCCTTGCTTCTACTACTGTCCATGTCATTTCTCATGGGTCACATATGAGTGAAGCCGTATTATATTTCTTTTGGACTGCTTCCATTTTCATTCAGAAAAACCCAGCCCTGTGTCACTCATGTCAAGGCGAGTATCAGGGCTTCATCCCGCTCGATGTCGGAGATATCATCTGTGGCCTGGATGGACCACACCTGCTTTATCCAGTAGCCTGTTGAAGGGCATCCCAGCTCCTTCCACAGTTCTGCTAGAGTGGGCATGGAAGACCATCGATTTAGGCAGATTCTTTTCCTCTTAGTTAAGAGAGTGGGTCAACATGGCTCTCCGCATCACCTCAGCATATAACGTTAACTGATGATGACAAGGTGTGCTGTCCAGGGCTCTTATTTCAGGGGTAGTAATCATGCAGAATATCATTCCCCTTGAAGCCTTTGCAAAGGTGTTTCAGGTAAAGTCAGGTAGACAGGGCCCTCATCCCTTAGGACTGGTGTTTCAGAATACCAGGAGACCAGGACACAGACAGCACAATGCATTCATGCCCTAGCAGTTTTCCTTTAAATGTGACTTTCCTTCCCTTATTTCTTCCCTTATCTTCTAAGCTGACCAAGCACCAAAGGCAGACCCTTCTCCCTAGAACAAATTGGGTAAAGAACCTACGAAAGGATGCTCTCACTCATAGAATGTCAAACCTCCCAGAGATCTCATGATACCCAAGAGGCCTCCCTGTTGATTGAGATCTCTAGACATTGCAGTGGAAATAGGAACACCTTGCTGTCTCTGGAGAAATGTTGGCTGAAATGAGGGTATGCCAAACGTCATGATCTTTTCACTTTGTATAGAAAGTTGAAGTGGGAAAGAAACCGCAAAGATCACCTGAGTTCATGAGCATGCAAACAGGGCTCTTTTTTGGTGCGTCCCAGTGCTTCCTACCTAAAGCCATAGGACTCATAGCTCAGGAGAGAGGGATTGCTGCTTCAGTGAAGTCAGCTTCTTGATGTCACAAAGCTTTGAGCTCCTAGCAATCACTCCTCCAAAACCATGTCTAATCACTCCACGTGGCTTTAGTAGTCATGGGTCAGCCAGGAGGATCCATAGCCCTCCCAATCCATTGGAGCTGATGGGTATTTCACCAAGACAGTTTGTGAAATGAGTCGGTGTCACCTTCTCCATGGCTGAATTTATAGTCTTGGCCCTGGCTGTCATCACCAGCACTCTGGAATCCTGAGAATGGCAAGGATCCACAATTCCATCTTACCCATGAAAGGTCAAGAAAGTGTCAGGTCTACAACCAAGCCTCAGGTGAGGAACTCCATGCTCCACACATGTGCATGGTCCTCCGAACCAATCAGGACACTTCTGACCAGGAAGAGGGCCAGCCGAGGAAAGATCACCTTGAACACCCACAACCATGCCAAAGACATGTCTGGAGTCTTCGGCAGCGAGGACACAATTTCCTCTAACATCTCCAGAAACCATGCCAAGAATGCCTCCCCATCCTCCAAGCTGACCAAGCACTACAGGCAGACCGTACACCCTAGAACCTTAGGCCCAGGACGGACTCATCAGTTTGGAGCCAACAGGAGAAAGCACGCAACCAGGTGGAGGAGACCCATTGCACATGTGAAGCCATCGGAAAGGCTTTTGTGCCATTTTCAGGAAGACTTGTGTATCTACCCTAGTATGCATTGAAGAGGAGTCAACGGCCTAAGATCCCTGATCATTCCCACAGGGTGGTGCAGCTTTCCTCTTTGGAACAAAAGGGAGATGTTGCAGCACAAGCCTGCGTTAACCTTCAAATTTTCATTCCGCAATGCTTTTCACGGGATAAACAAACAATGCCTGTTGTGGATCATGTGCATGTTCTGAAGGACTCAGGTAAAGATTAACAACGGGGGAACAATGGGCCATTGAAGTGGGACAGAGAGTGGATGCTCCGTGTTGCAGGGAGATGCAGGAAGACAAAAAGAGGAGAACAAAGAAGGGAGCTCAGAGCCAAGTTCTGGCATTTTAGGATCGTGGGAGTTGCTCTGGACCTGGCTGTGTTCCATTGGGGCATAGGTCCAAATTGAATAAAGCATCCTCTGGACCCAGTCAATCCTTATCTACTGTTTCTTGTTGTTGTTGTTGTTGTTTTTCAACGATGCTTGCATATATGTGACAGAGAGAGACAGCGAGAACATAATCAGTGAGGGAGCTGGAGACAGAGAAGCATACTTGCCTCTGAGTGGGGAACCTGAGGTGGGAGACATTCCATGAGCCTGGGATAAGGAACAGAGCTGAAGGCCGCTTTCCCCGAAGTGATGGAGACACCCTGGACACAATCCTTGTCTTCTTAACACCTCATTGTTCTACCCAAGAACTCCTGCTCTGTTATTGTTTAGAAATGCAGGGGATAGGGTTTGGGCTTGGGCTTGTGTGGCTTACTCTATACAACCTGCTGCTAGAGCTGGCATAGCTGGTCGTTTGAAGTAAGGCACTTGGCTTTAGAAACACTCTTCTCCCAAGCATATTTGGCCGAAGAGAATTCCTCCATTGCTAGCTTTGGAAGGGTGAATGACACTATGTCTTGTGTGGTCTGCTTCTGTGGACTGTGCTGGGAGTCCTCTGTGCCTCGGAATCTGGATCTCTGTTTCTGCCCCCAGATGAGGGATGTTTTCAGCTCTGATTTCTCAAAGAAATGTTGGGCCCACATTTTCTCTCTCTTCTATTCTCCTACAATAATCACCCATCGACTTTCATAGCAGTCAAGGATTTCCCTAAGTCCATTGTCATGTTCCATCATTCTTCCTTCTCTCCTTTGCTTCGATTCTTTTTTTCCCAGTACTAGTTTTTCAGTTAACTAATTGGATCCTCTGTTTCTGTCAGCTCCCTGAACTTTGCATCCAGTCTGCTAACAAATATTTTCATAAGGGCCTCTTCATTTTATTTTTTTTATCACATTAATCTCTGAAGTCTGAGACTACCTGATTCCTTCTATGTGTTTCTGATCCACTGTGAGTATCCCAGCTGCTGTTTAAATACTCCACCTGGCATGGGACATGTACAGGTTTCAATTTGATTGCATGGACGTAAACATTTCATGTTCTTTTGCCTCAGCATGAATTTATCCTTCCTTCTTTGCCTTAGTTAAGGTCTCTGTATTCTTCTCTGAATTCTACAAGTGCCTTCTGTATTCTACCCGCCATTCAACTTTAGGATGAAGATCACATGGAGGGCCACTGGCTGACACTTGATGGAGTCTCCAGTGTATGTGGCATGCCTTCTAGTGTTATGTTGTGGCTGTCCACTCTCTTCTGGGCCACCCCTCTGCAGAGGCTCTCGTTGCCTGCTGTTCGGAGTGTTTGGTGTCTGGACCGAATACGGTGAGGTTTAGCTAAGTGAGCTCTGGTGTGCCTGTGAAAGGAGACGTTCAACCAACTCAACCTTAATAGGGTCTGCTGAATGCTGTGGTCAGGAGAGAGCATGTGTGCAGGGCATTCTTCTCATCCCCAATGGAGGGTCTGTTCTCCTAGTACTAAGCAACATGGCCTGAGGAAGGCAGTACGAACAGTTTTCCAGGGTTGGGACTATGTGATTTGCAGGTTAGGCAGCTAATGTCCTCACCGACCTGTCTGTGGTCACTAGCTCCGGCTTTATGCTGACAGTGGTAGAGCCCCAAGATTCTTTTACCCATAGAGGCATCTCCAAGAACAGTGCCTATCAAGGATGCACAGCAAGAAACAATAATCATACCACTGTGTCAACAAGTATTGTTTCTGATCATGGTTTCTAGGCTGTCTGCACGTGGTTGCTTGCTGGTGTGCTCTGTAGGAGAAACACAATGTTCTCTGGAGTCTATGTCTGTCAAACATGCTGATCTGAGATACCCGGGCCTCAAGACCCTTTGGTTGCAAGTGCTCATGCCATTCAGAATGTCTCCATTTCTACGCCAAAAGCTATGGGTCAGCATCCAACTTGTGGGTTCCCAGTGTGCTCCTCTCTCCTGGGCCTTTGCCTTTGGCCATGGTTCCCTACCCTCTGAAGCACCAACCATCCACTTCTCCCCTAAGACATGTCTACACCCTTCTCCCATGGTATATGTGACTTCTCTCTTTCACCTTGGAGTTTGATTTCAAGGCTTCAGGATCATTGACGCCATAGTTCCATTGAAGTGGTCATCTTCCTGTTGTGCTGATGGCTGAAGACAAGCTTGGAACTCCAGACATTTCTGCAATCTCCCTGTCCTCCCAATGCACCACAGACTCTTACCAAGCCATAAGCAAAAAGAATCTTGTAACTTGCCACATGTGGCAGGAAGGTGACGAGCATTGGGCTGTGTCCCATCTGTCAGTCACAGAAAGACAAATAACATACGATTTCAATCACTCGTGGAAGTAAAGGAATATGTGTAAAAGCAAAATAAATAAATAAATAAATAAATAAATAAATAAATAAAAGGACACACAATGAGACTCTAACCGGGCACAGAAAACTTGGTGTTTGTTCCATGGCAGGTTAGGGAGAATCTGTGTTTCTAAAAGAGGATCAAATGGGACATTCATTTCTGGAACTGTGGCCGAACAAGATGGAACATGAGTTTCAATATGTTTGAACGTGAATTGTGATCCTAAGAAGTGCGCCTTCATATCTCTTAAAATATCATTCTAAACGTTTTGTGATACACATCCTCCCTCCCACCTCCCCCCCCAACACACTTAAAAGAGTCCCACAGAATTTAGGGAGCAAGTGAGGAGTAGCTCTCATGGATACCGACCTCAGAAAAATACCTTAAGGAAAAACAGTATCAAATTCAGAAACTGACATAACTGGAAATGTTAACTTCTTACCTATCAAGAATTAATTAAAGCATTCAGGAATAAACTCTCCTAAACAACCTAATATAAAGTCCCCTACACACAAGTATGCCCGCAAATCCAAGACCTGAGAGAAAAGGATAAATTCCAAGACACATAACCACTACCAAGACTAGGTCATCAACTTTCACATCTAACGTCTCAGATAATGATGAAAGTGTTTTATGCATTCCTTCAAACACCTCCCAACACCCAAAAAGCCTGGTCAAACAAATTTGCTGGTCAACACTCCGAGACATTTAATGAAGGAAGTGCCGGTTCTTCTAATCTATTTCAGAAAAGTAGGAAGAGGGAAAAATCTATTGCAATGTCCAAAGACCCAATTCAGTTAAGGACATCAAAGGAAGCCAATTGCATGCCATTTTAATCAGTAAGATAGTAAAACTATACTTCACATCTTTCCTTTTTCTTTCTTCATCTACATGGGAAACAGCCTGTTTTTTCTGTCTTTTCAATACTTTTTCTTTTGTTCGGGACGCCAGCCTTTCATCTGTCATACTTTTGTGAGATAGTATTCCCTGATTCTTTAGTTGCATATACCATCGAGTGCTCATCTACAGCATATATGCCACACCACCTCCATACCATGGAGCAGTCCCCTCATTCCTGGCACGTCTCATCTCTCTGTAACCCTCAGCATGGTTCCCAGAGTCCTGAGTCTCTCCTTGTTTGGCTCCCTGTCTGACTTCTGCTCTTTCCGTTTTCCCTTGCTTTTACTCATGTCCATGGTACTCCTCATGGGCCACATATGAGTGAAGCCATATGATAATTCCCTTGGACTCCTTCCAATTTCACTGAGAATAAACCAGCCCTGTGTCAATCATGTCAAGGCGAGTATCAGGGCTTTATCCCGCTCGATGTCGGAGGTATCATCAGTGGCCTGGATGGACCACGCCTTCTGTATCCAATAGCCTATTGAAGGGCATCTTGGCTCCCTCCACATTTCTGCTAGAGTGGGCATGGTAGGGCATCCATTTAGGCAGTTCCTTTTCCTCTGAATTAAGAGAGTTGGTCAACATGGCTCTTCCCATGACCTTGGCATGTAATGTTAACTGGTGATGACAGGTGTGCTGTCCAGGGCTGTTCTTTCAATGGTAGCGATCATGCAGAATGTCATGCTCCTTGAAGCCTTTGCAAAGGTGTTTCAGGTAAAGTCAGGTAGACAGAGCCCTCCTCCCTTAGGACTGGTTTTTCAGAATACCAGGAGAACAGGACACAGAAAGCACAATGCATCCATGCCCTAGCACCTTTCCTTGAAATGTGACTTTCCTTCCCTTATTCCTTCCCTTATCTTCCAAGCTGACCAAGCACCAAGGACATACCCTTCTCCCTAGAACAAATTGGGAAAAGAACCTAAGAAAGGACACTCTCGCTCATAGGATGTCAAACCTCCCAGAGATCTCATGATACCCAAGAGGTCTCCCTTTTGATTGAGATCTCTAGACATTGCAGTGGAAATAAGAACACCTTGCTCTCCTGGAGAAATGTTGGATGAAAGGATGGTATACTGAATGTTATTTTCTTTTCTCCTTGTATAGAAAGGTGAAGTGGAAAAGAAACCACAAAGACCACCTGAGATCATGATTAGGCAATCAGGGCTCTTTTTTGGTCCTTCCCAGGGCTTCCTACCTAAAGCCATAGGACTCATAGCTCATGAGAGAGGGATTGCCGCTTCAGTGAAGTCAGCTTCTCTGATGTCACAAAGTTTTGAGCTCCTAGCAACCACTCCTCCTAAACCATATATAATTACTCCACATGGCTTTAGTACTCATGGGTCAGCCAGGAGGTGCCAAAGCCCTCCCAAACCTTTGGAACCGCTTGGGTATTTCACCAAGACAGTTTGTGAAACAAGTCGGTGTCACCTTCTCCATGGATGAATTTATAGTCTTTGGCCGGGAGTGTCACCACAAGCCCTCTGCACTCCTGAGAAGGGCAAGCATCCACAATTCCATTTTACCCTCAAAAGGTCAAGAAATGGTCAGGACTACAACGAAGCCTCAGGCCAGGAACTCCACGCTCCGCACATGTGCATGGTCTTCCGACCCAATCAGGTCCCTTGTGACCAGGAAAAGTACCACCCGAGGAAAGATCCCAGTGAATACTCGCATCCATGACAAAGACAGGCCTATAGTCTTCAACAGCAAGGACATGAGTTCCTCTAGCATCTCCAGTAACCGTACCAAGAAGGCCTCCCCATCTTCCAAGCTGACCAAGCACCAATGGCAAACCCTACACCCAAGAACCTTAGGCCCAGGGTGGACTCATCTTTTTGTGGCCAACAGGAGCAAGCACGGTGCCTGGTGGAGGAGACCCATTGCCCATGTGAAGCCATCAGAAAGTCTTCCATGCCAGTTTCAGGAAGATAACATGTATCTAAAAAGGGACGCCTTGAAGAGGATTCGATGGCCTAACATCCCTGAGCATTCCGGGCGGGTGGTGCAGCTTCCTTCTGTGGAACTAAATGGAGATGTTATAGCACAAGGCTGCCTTAAGCCTCCCATTTTCATTCCACAGTGGTTTTCATGAGATAAACAAAGAGAGCCTGTTGCGGATGATGGGCATGTTCTAAAGGAGCCAAGTGAGGAGGAACAATGGGAGAACAAGGGGCCATTGCAGCGGGACAGAGTGCGGATGCAGGAAGATGAAGAAGAGGAGAACAAACCAGGGAGCTCAGAGCCAAGGTCTGGAATTTTAGGATGGTGGGAGGTGCTATGGACCTGTCTGTGTTCCAAAGGTGCAAAGGTCCAAATTGAATAAAACATCCTCTGGCCCCAGTCAATCCTTATCTACTCATTCTTGTTGTTGTTGTTGTTGTTTTTCAATGATGTGCTTGCATGTATGGGACAGAGAGAGACTGCGAGAACATAATCAGTGAAGGAGATGGAGAGGGAGTTGCAGACTTGCCTCTGGGTGGGGAACCTGAGTTGGGAGACATTCAATGCACCTGGGATAAGGAGCGGAGCTGAAGGCTCCCATGGACACAATCTTTGTCTTCTTAACACCTCATTGTTCTAGACAAGAACTCCTGCTCTGTTATTGCTTACAAAAGCAGGGGATAGGGTTTAAGCTGGGCTGGTGTGGCTTGCCCTATACTCATGCTGCTAGAGCTGGTATAGCTTGTTGCCTCGAAGTAAGGCACTTGGCATTAGAAACACTCTTCTCCCAAGCATATTTGGGCGAAGAGAATTCCTCCATTGTTAGCTTTGGAAGGGTGAATGACACTATTTCTTTTGTTGCTCTGCTTCTGTGGGTGGTGCTGGGAGTCTTCTGTGACTCGGAATCTGGATCTCTTTCTGCCCCCCTGATGAGGGATGTTGGCATCTCTGATTTCTCAATGAAATATTGGGTCTACTTTTTTCTCTCTCTTCTAAGTCTCCTACAATAAGCACCCATATATATTTATTGTAGTCACGGATTCCCCTATGTCCATTGTCATGTTCCATCAATCTTCCTTCTCTCACTTGCTTTGCTTCTTTTTTTTTACCAGTACTTGTATTCCAGGTACCTCATTGGATCCTCTGGTTCTGCCAGCTTCCTGAACTTTGCATCCAGTCTAACTAATCTTCTCATAAGGGCCTCTGAATTTTATTTAATTTTTTTTATCACCTTATCTCTATGGGCTGAGACTCCCTGATACCTTCTAGGTTTTTCTGATCCAGAGTGAGTATCCTGGCTGTTGCTTAATCCTCCACCTGGCATGTGACATGTACAGGTTTCAATTTGATTTCTTGGTCATGAACAGTTCCTGTTCTCTTGCCTTAGTATCCATTGATTCTTTCATCGTTGCCTTAGTTCAGGTCTCTGTATTCTTCTCTGTATTCGAACAGCGCCTTCTGATTTCTACCCTGAGAGTAATTTCTTTAGGATGAAGATGTCATGGAGTGCCACTGACTGACCCTTGAGGGAGTCTCCGGTATATGTGGCATGCCCACTGGGGTGGGATGTAGCAGTCCACTCTCTTCTGGGCCAGTCCTCTGCAGTTCAGAGTGTTTGGTGTCTGGACAGCATATGGTGAGGTGTAGCTTGGTCGGCTCTGGTGTGCCTATGAAAGGAGACTTTCAACCCACTCAACCTTACTAAGGACTGCTGAATGCTGTGGTCAAGAGATAGGATGTGGGCAGGTCTTTCTTCTAGTCCCCAATGGAGAGTCTGTTCTCCTGGTACTAAGCAACATGGCCTGAGGAAGTTAGTCCCCACAGGTGTCCAGGATTGGGACTACATGATTGCAGGTGAGGCAGCTAATGTCCGCACCGACCTGTCTGTGGCCAGTAGATCGGGCTTTATGCTGACGGTGGTAGGGCCCCAAGATTCTTTTACCCACATCAAGGAATCTCCACGAACAATGCCTCTCACGGATGCACATCAAGAAACAACAATCATACCACTGCGTCAGCAAGTATTGTTTCTGATCATGGTTTCCAGGCTGTCTGCACCCGGTTGCTTGCTGGTGTGCTCTGCATGAGAAACACCGTGATCTCTGGAGTCTATGTCTATCCAGCATGCTGATCTGATATTCCCGGGCCTCAAGACCCTTTGGTTGCAAGTACTCGTGCCATTCAGAATGTCTCCATTTCTACGCCAACAGCTATGGGTCAGCATTCAACTTGTGGGTTCCCAGTGTGCTCCTCTCTCCTGGCCCTTTGTCTTTGGCCATGGCTCCCTGCCCTCTGAAGCACCAACAGTCTACTTCTCACCTAAGATATGTCTACACCCTTCTCCCATGGTCTCTGCGACTTCTTCTCTGCCGTGGGGTTTGATTTCAAGGCTTCATGTTCATTGACGCCATGGTTCCATTAATGTGGTCATCTTCTTGTTGTGCTGATGGCTGAAGACAAGCCTGGAGATCCAAGACATTTCTGCAATCTCCCTGTCCTCCCAATGCACCACAGACTCTTAATAGCCATAAGCAAGAAGAAACCTTGAAACTTGCCACATGTGGCAGAAAGTTGCCGAACACTGTATTGCAGCCTATCTGTCAGTCACAGAAAGACAAGTAACATACGATTTCACTCACTTGTGGAAGGAAAGGAACATGTGAAAAAGCAAGAAAAAAGGGACACACGATGAGACTCTAACCGGGCACACAAAATTTGGTGTTTGTTCCACGGCAGGATAGGGAGAATCTGTGTTTCTAAAAGAGGATCAAATGGGACATTCATTGCTGGAACTGTTGCCGAACGAGATGGAACATGAGTTTCAATATGTTTGAAGGTGAATTGTGATCCAAAGAATAGCGTCTTCATATCTCTTAAAATGTCATTCTAAGAGTTTTGTGAAACACACACTCCGTCCCACCTCCTCCCCCCACACACAAACTTAAAAGAGTCCCACAGAATTTAGGGAGCAAGTGAGGAGTAGCATTCATGGAACCAACCTCAGAGAAAACACCTTAAGGAAAAAAAAAGTATCAACGTCAGAAACCAACAAAACTGGAAAAGTTAACTTCTTACCTATCAAGAATTAATTAAAGCATTCAAGACTAAACTCTCCTAAACAACCTAACCTAAATGTCCCCTGGAATCCAATACCTGAGAGAAAAGGATAAATTCCAAGACACATGCCCCCTAACAAGACTAGGTCATGAACATACACATCTGACTTCTCAAGTAATGAAGAAAGTGTTTGAAGTATTCCTCAAACACCTCCCAACACCCAAAAGGCCAGGCCCAGCCAATTTGCTGGTCAACACTCCGGGACATTTAATTAAGTCAATGCTGGTTCTTCTCATCTATTCCTGAAATGTTGGAAGAGGGAATCATCTAATTTGCAATGTCCAAAGACCCAGTGCAGATAAGGACCTCTTAGGAAATCAACTGCATACCATTTTAATCAGTATGATAATAAAACTATACTTCATTTATTTCCTCTTTCTTTCTTCATCTACATGGGAAACGGCCTCTTTTTCTTTCTTTCCCATACTTTTCCTTCTGTTAGGGAAGCTAGACTTTCATCCCTCATACTTTAGTGAGATAGTATTCCCTGATTCTTTAGTTGCATATACCACCGAGTGCTCATCAACAGCATATATGCCACACCACCTCTATACCATGAACCAGTTCCCTCATTCCTGGCACGTCTCATCTGTGTAACCTTCAGCTTGGTTCCCAGAGACCTGAGTCTCTCCTGGTTTTTCTCCCTGTCTGACTTCTTCTCTTTCCGTTTTCCCTTGCTTTTACTCATGTCCATGGTATTCCTCATGGGACATATATCAGTGAAACCATATGATATTTCCCTTGGACTCCTTCAGATTTCATTGATAATATCCCAGCCCTGTGTCACTCATGTCAAGGCGAGTATTGGGGCTTCATCCCGCTTGATGTCGGAGGTATAATCTGTGGCCTGGATGGACCACACCTTCTGTATCCAGTAGCCTATTGAAGGGCATCTCAACTCCTGCCACAGTTCTGTGAGAGTGGACATGGTAGGGCATCCATTTAGGCAGTTCCTTTTCCTCTGAATTAAGAGAGTTGGTCAACATGGGCATCTTCTAAAGGAGCCAGGTGAGGAGGAACAATGGGAGAACAAGGGGCCATTGCAGCAGGACAGAGAGCGGATGCAGGAAGACGAAGAAGAGGAGAACAAACAAGGGAGCTCAGAGCCAAGGTCTGGAATTTTAGGATTGTGGGAGGTGCTCTGGACCTGGCTGCATTCCACAGGGCCATAGGTCCAAATTGAATAAAGCATCCTCTTGCCCCAGACAATCCTTATCTACTGTTGCTTGTTGTTGTTGTTGTTCTTCAAAGATGTGCTTGGATGCATAGGACACACAGAGACAGCGAGAACATAATCAGTGAGGGAGCTAGAGAGGGAGAAGCAAACTTGCCTCTGAGTGGGGAACCTGAGGTGGGAGACATTCCAATGAGCTTGGGATAAGGAGCAGAGCGGAAGGCTGCTTCTGAATTGATAGAGCCACCCCTGGATACAATCTTTGTCTTCTTTACACCTCATTGTTCAAGACAAGAACTCCTGCTCTGTTATTGTTTAGAAATGCAGGGGATAGGGTTTGGGCTTGGGCTGGTGTGGCTTGCTCTATACAACATGCTGCTAGCGCTGGTATAGCTGGTCTCCTTGAAGTAAGGCACTTGTCTTCAGAAACACTCTTCTCCCAAGCATATTTGGCCGATGAGAATACCTCCATTGCTAGCTTTAGAAGGGTGAATGACACTATGTCTTGCGTTCCTCTGCTTCTGTGGATTGTGCTGGGAGTCCTCTGTGCCTCGGAATCTGGATCTCTCTTTCTGCCCCCAGATGAGGGATGTTTGAAGCTCTGATTTCTCAAGGAAGTGTTGGGCCCACTATTTTCTCTCTCTTCTAAGTCTTCTACAATAAGCACCCATAGAGATTCATTGCAGTCATGGATTTCCCTATGTCCATTGTCATATTCCTTCATTCTTCCTTCCCTCCTTTCCTTCGCTTTTTTTTTTTTTTTTTTTTTTTTTTTTTTTTGCAGTACTTGGATTCCAGGTACCTCATTGGATCCTCTGGTTCTGCCAGCTTCCTGAACTTTGCATCCAGCCTGCTAACAAATCTTTTTGGAAGGGCCTTTTCATTTTATTTTTTTTAATCACCTTTATCTCTGTGGCCCGAGACTCCCTGATTCCTTCTAGGTTTTTCTGATCCAGAGTGAGTATCCTGGCTGCTGCTTAAATCCTCCAGCCGGCATGTGACATGTACAGGTTTCACTTCCATTTCGTGGCCATGACCTGTTCCTGTTCTTATGCCTCGGCATCAATTGATTCCTCCATCGTTGCCTTAGTTCAGGTCTCCTTATTCTTCTCTGTATTCAAACAGCACCTTCTGATTTCTACACTGAGAATAATTTCTTTAGGATGAAGATATCATGGAGTGCCACTGGCTGAACCTTGATGGGGTCTCTGGGATATGTGGCATGCCCACTGGGTTGGGATGTGGCTGTCCACTCTCTTCTGGGCCAGTCCTCTGCAGAGGCACTCGTTGCCTGCTGGTCAGAGTGTTTGGTGTCTGGACCGCATATGGTGAGGTGTAGCTTGGTCGGCTCTGGTGTGCCTATGAAAGGAGACTTTCAACCCACTCAACCTTACTAAGGCCTGCTGAATGCTGTGGTCAAGAGTGAGGATGTGGGCTGTGCTTTTTTCTAGTCCCTGAATGGAGGGTCTCTTCCCCTGGTACTAAGCAACGTGGCCTGAAGGACGGTAGTCCCGACAGGTTTCCAGGGTTGGAATACGTGATTACAGGTTAGGCAGCTAATGTCCATACCGTCCTGTCTGTGGCCACTAGCTCGTGTTTATGCTGACGGTGGTAGAGATCCAAGATTCTTTTGCCCCCATTGAGGCATCGCCACGGATAGTGCCTATCGCTGATGCACAGCAAGAAATAATAATCATACCACTTTTTCAACAAGTGTTGTTTCTGATCATGGTTTCCAGGCTATCTGCACCCGGTTGCTTGCTGGTGTTCTCCGCAGGAGAAACACGGTGTCTCTGGAGTCTATGTCTGCCAAGCATGCTGATCTGAGATACCCGGGCCTCAAGACCCTTTGTTTGCAAGTACTCGTTTCATTCAGAAAGTCTCCATTTCTACACCAACAGCTATGGTTCTGAATCTATCTTTTGGGTTCCCAGTGTGCTCCTCTCTCCTGGGCCTTTGTCTTTGGCCATGGCTCCCTGGCCTCGGAAGCATCACCGTCCACTTCTCCCCTAAGACATGTCTACACCCTTCTCCAATGGCCCCTGCGACTTCTTCTCTCTTTCACCGTTGAGTTTGATTTCAAGGCTTCAGGTTCATTGACGCCATGGCTCCATTGATGTGGTCATCTTCCTGTTGTGCTGATGGCTGAAGACAAGCCTGCAGATCCAAGACATTTCTGCAATCTTCCTGTCCTCCCAATGCACCACAGACTCTTACCCAGCCATAAGCAAGAAGGAATCTTGAAACTTGCCACACGTGGCAGAAAAGTGGTGAGCACTGGGCTGCTTCCCATCTGTCAGTCACAGAAAGACAAATAACATACGAGTTCACTCACTCGTGGAAGGAAAGGAACATGTGAAAAAGCAAGGGAAAAGGGACACACGATGAGACTCTAACCGGGCACACAAAATTTGGTGTTTGTTCCACGGCAGGTTAGGGAGAGTCTTTGTTTCTAAAAGAGGATTAAATGGGGCATTCATTGCAGTATATGTGGACGAACGAGATGGAACATGAGTTTCAATATGTTTGAAGGTGTTGTGATCCAAAGAATAGCGCTTTATAGCTCTAAAAATATCATTCTAAGAGTTTTGTGAAACACACCCTCCCTCCCACCTTTCTCCACACACACTTAAAAGAGTCCCACAGAATTTAGGGAGCAAGTGAGGAGTAGCACTCATGGAAAGAAACCTCAGAGAATATACCTTAAGGAAAAAAAGTATCAACGTCAGAAACCTTCTTCTTCTTACCTATCAAGAATTAATTAAAGCATTCAGGACTAACTCTCCTAAACAACCTAAGCTAAATGTCCCCTCACACAAGTATGCCCGGAAATCCAATACCTGAGAGAAAAGGATAAATTCCAAGACACATACCCACGTCCAAGACTAGGTCATACACATACACATACATACACATCTGACGTCTCAGGTAATGAAGAAAGTATTTGAAACATTCCTCAAACACCTCCCAAAACCCAAAAAGCCCGGTCAAACCAATTTGCTGGTCAACACTCTGAGGCATTTAATGAAGGCAATGCCGGTTCTTCTCATCTATTCCCGAAACGTAGGAAGAGGGAAGAATCTAATTTGCAATGTCCAAAGATCAATTCAGTTCAGGACCTCATAGGAAACCAATGGCATACCATTTAAATCAGTAAGATAATCGACACAGCCTTGTTTCTGGGCTGGAAGATTAAGCGGATTTGGTCTTTCCAGGCATCCATGTGGTGACTTGTGCTACGACATCTTTCCATATGGGGGACCCTGGTGCCATCAAAACGGACGCTCCCCCGCCCACAGAAAGAAAGAATGCTGTTCGGAGCAGCTCACAAATCCCAGAATGGGAAGTCCTCCATGACCTCAATAGGCCACCCCTCCATTCGTCAGCCATCATGGACACTAACTCCAGCGTGAGCAAACATCTGACACATGCCCTGACTCAGGGTCTAGAGATCTCGACCCAGACGCTGCACATTGGAAATGCCATGTTCTCGGCCCTGAAGGGAACCGGCACTTGTTTTCAGAATTCTATCCTCACACTCCTGGACCACCAGCCCTCCAGATTGTTAATTCGGGAGACACAACGCAGTCTTCCACCTTCCCTGCTGAAAGAAGAAGAGCCCTAGGCGTCTGGCCAGAATCCCCACATGATGATCAACCTGCACAGATGACACCCCAATATCCTAGGCCGCCCTGAGCACTAATGCTCTGTCTGACACAGCCTGAGCCCTGACCTTCCATCAGCCCCCCCCCCAGATATCGGGCCCCGTATCCTGCACATGGATACATGCCAAGACCGGATACTGTCATCTCTACCCAACCAGGGTATTCAGCGTCTGTGTCCACATGATAGCTCAAGTCCTGGCCCATGAGGGAACCTCAAGCGTAAAAGAACACTCCTCCTTACCCATGAGGGGAAAAGCTTGCTGTGGGGATAGGGGTCTAACACTCAGAGTGGAGCCAGATGCATGGTCCATGTACCACGCCCACCAGGAGGGCTGCCCTGACCACAAACAGGCATTGTGACCCTCAACCTGAGCCCGCTTTCAAACCAGCCCCCTCACTAGCTGGACCAGGAGCTCACATATCAGGCCTGACATGCCCATAGGCCCAAATCATCACCCTCGGTCAGGTTCTCCAGGCGCCCAGACACAGAAGCCGACTCTAAATCCCTGCTATGGTGGGAATTCTGAGATGGAAAACAACACTCTTCCGTTCCCCCTGAAAGACATGAAACCCTTGGGAGCCAGGCAGAATCCTACAGAGGCAGAATCTCCCTTGGCCCTATGAGGTTACTGATCCATTCCATGGCCAAGCGAGACACACAACCCAGACAGAAAGGCCCGCGCTCAGGCCTCCCCTTTGCACTCATTTCAGATCCTGCGGCATTGCCCTCACGGTCCGCAGATAGGCCATACCATCACCTCGCCACTATCCTTATGCCAAGTTTGGGTTTGCAGATTTTGTCCCAAAAGCCCAGGCCAATAGGCCCTACAGGGTGGGGCCTCTGGAGCCAAAGAACAGGACTCTGACTGCCCACCCAAAGGAACCTCTGCCCGTCCACATTTGCACAAATCCTCAAGATTGGGAGACATCTGCAATGCCCCTGAGCACACACAAATTGGATGGAAGCCTTGGACAAATGCTGTATTCAAACACAGGCCAGAAATCTACCCCCAGGCAGAAACCCAAGTCAATGGGCCTGTGTCAGAAGATGGAACCTGACATAACCCTAGGACCTCAATGGAACCCTAGCTTAGGTTTGCAGGCATTTGTCTCCAGAGACAAACTCAGGAATACCTACATATGGTCCAACACTTGATCCCTGAGCCACAAACCAGAACACATCCTCTCCCCAGAAGGCAACCTGGCTCTTGGAAGCTTTGTCCAACCCTCAGGGAAGAGAATTCTTCATGGCACCTGAGCCCCCGCTACATTATAAGGTCTCCCTGGACAAAAGCCAGCATTGTGACCCATCAGAATGAGGCTCCCTGTCACCTCAGTCCCCTCGGCACATTGCTCCAGAGACACCAGATCAAAACGGCCATGTTCCTGAGCTGGTATGGTAAGCAGAGCTGGGCTTTCCAGGCATCCATGCGGTGACTTCTGCTATGACGTCTTTCCTACTGGGAGACTCTGGTGCCATCAAAACGGACTCCCAGGAGGAGGAGTCAAGATGGCGGAGAAGTAGCAGCCTGAGACTATATCAGGTAGCAGGAGATCACCTCGATAGCTTACCTAAACATTGCAAACACCTACAAATCCAACGGGAGAGCGAAGAGAAGAAGAACAGCAACTCTAGAAACAGAAAATCAACCACTTTCTGAAAGGTAGGACTGGCGGAGAAGTGAATCTAAAACGACGGGAAGATAGACCGCGGGGGGTGGGGCCGGCTCCCAGCAAGCGGCAGAGGAACGGAGCACAAAATCAGGACATTTAAAAGTCTGTTCCACTGAGGGACATTGCTCCAGAGGCTAAATCAGGGTGAAGCCCACGCGGGGTCAGCGTGGCCCCAGGCCCTGCAGGGTCACAGAAGGATCGGGGGTGTCAGAGTGTCGGAGAGCTCGCAGGTATTAGAACGGAGAAGCCGGCTGCAGAGACAGAGCCGAGGACTGAACTCTCAGCTCGGGGTTACCTTGAACTGGTCGCGGGCTGGGTGAGCTCGGAGCACGGCTAGAGGCTGGGGATACGGGAGTGATTGGGTGCTGTCCTCTGGGGGCACACTGAGGAGTGGGGCCCCAGGCTCTCGGCTCCTCCGGGCCGGAGACTAGGAGGCCGCCATTTTCATTCCCGTCCTCCGGAACTCTACGGAAAGCGTTCAGGGAACAGAAGCCCCCAAAAGCGAACCCGAGCCGATTACTTAGTCCGGCCGCCGGTAAGGGCGGTGCAATCCCGCCTCGGGCAAAGACACTTGAGAGTCACTACAACAGGCCCCTCCCCCAGAAGATCAACAAAATATCCAGCCAGGACGAAGTTCATCTATCAAGGAGAAAGCAGGTTCAATTCCTAAGACAGCAGAGCAATTCCAGAGGAGGAGAAAGCAAAGCATGGAACTCATGGCTTTCTCCCCACGATTCTTTAGTCTTGCGGCTACTTCAATTTTTTTTTTCTTTTTTCTATTTTTTTTCGTTTTTCTTTTTTCTTCTTCTGCTAAATTTTTTAAAACTTTTACCCTTTTCTTTTTTAACGTTTTTTGACTAGTTCATCTAAATATATATATTTTTTCTTTCTTTTTTATATTTTTTTATTTGTTTTATTTTTTAAATTTTTTTCTTTTTTTTTTTCTTTTTTTTTTCTTTTTTTTTTTTCAGAACCTGATTTATCCCCTTTCTCCCCCCCCACAATTAGGGGTCTCTTCTGATTTGGTTACAGCGCATTTTTCTGGGGTCTTTGCCACCCTTTTAGTAGTTTATTTGCTCCTTCATATCCTCTTATCTGGACAAAATGACAAGGCTGAAAAAATCACCACAAACAAAAGAACAAGAGACAGTACCGAAGGCTAGGGACCTAATCAACACAGACATTGGTAATATGTCAGATCAAGAGTTCAGAATGACGATTCTGAACATTCTAGCCGGGCTCGAAAAAGGCATGGAAGATATTAGAGAAACCCTCTCTGGAGATATTAAAGCCCTTTCTGGAGAAATTAAAGAACTAAAATCTAACCAAGTTGAAATCAAAAAAGCTATTAATGAGGTACAATCAAAAATGGAGGCTCTCACTGCTAGGATCAATGAGGCAGAAGAAAGAATTAGTGATATAGAAGACCAAATGACAGAGAATAAGGAAGCCGAGCAAAAGAGGGACAAACAGCTACTGGACCATGAGGGGAGAATTCGAGAGATAAGTGACACCATAAGATGAAACAACATTAGAATAATTGGGATTCCAGAAGAAGAATAAACAGAGAGGGGAGCAGAAGGTCTATTGGAGAGAATCATTGGAGAGAATTTCCCTAATATGGCAAAGGGAACAAGCATTAAAATCCAGGAGATGCAGAGAACCCCCCTCAAAGTCAACAAGAATAGGTCCACACCCCGTCACCTAATAGTAAAATTTACAAGTCTTAGTGACAAAGAGAAAATACTGAAAGCAGCCCGAGAAAAGAAGTCTGTAACATACAATGGTAAAAATATTAGATTGGCGGCAGACTTATCCACAGAGACCTGGCAGGCCAGAAAGAGCTGGCACGATATATTCAGAGCACTCAACGAGAAAAACATGCAGCCAAGAATACTCTAGCCAGCTAGGCTATCATTGAAAATAGAAGGAGAGATCAAAAGCTTCCAGGACAAACAAAAACTGAAAGAATTTGCAAACACCAAACCAGCTCTACAGGAAATATTGAAAGGGGTCCTCTAAACAAAGAGAGAGCCTAAAAGTAGTAGATCAGAAAGGTACAGAGACAATATACAGTAACAGTCACCTTACAGACTAATAATGGCACTAAATTCATATCTCTCAATAGTTACCCTGAATGTTAATGGGCTAAATGCCCCAATCAAAAGACACAGGGTATCAGAATGGATAAAAAAACAAAACCCATCAGTATGTTGCCTACAAAAAACTCATTTTAGACGCGAAGACACCTCCAGATTTAAAGTGAGGGGGTGGAAAACAATTTACCATGCTAATGGGCATCAGAAGAAAGCTGGGGTGGCAATCCTTATATCAGATCAATTCGATTTCAAGCCAAAGACTATAATAAGAGATGAGGGAGGACACTATATCCTACTCAAAGGGTCTGTCCAACAAGAAGATCAAACAATTTTAAATATCTATGCCCCTAACGTGGGAGCAGCAAACTATATCAACCAATTAATAACAAAATCAAAGAAACCCATCAATAATAATACAGTAATAGTAGGGGACTTTAACACTCCCCTCACTGAAATGGAGAGATCATCCAAGCAAAAGATCAACAAGGAAATAAAGGCCTTAAATGACACACTGGACCAGATGGACATCACAGATATATTCAGAACATTTCATCCCAAAGCAACAGAATACACATTCTTCTCTAGTGCACATGGAACCTTCTCCAGAATAGATCACATCCTGGGTCACAAATCAGGTCTCAACCGGTATCAAAAGATTAGGATTATTCCCTGCATATTTTCAGACCACAATGCTCTGAAGCTAGAACTCAATCACAAGAGGAAAGCTGGAAAGAACCCAAATGCATGGAGACTAAACAGCATCCTTCTAAGGAATGAATGGGTTAACCAGGAAATTAAAGAAGAACTGAAAAAATTCATGGAAACAAATGATAATGAAAACACAACAGTTCAAACTCTGTGGGACACAGCAAAGGCAGTCCTGAGAGGAAAATATATAGCGGTACAAGCCTTTCTCAAGAAACAAGAAAGGTCTCAAGTACACAACCTAACCCTACGCGTAAAGGAGCTGGAGAAAGAAGAAGAAAGAAACCCTAAACCCAGCAGGAGAAGAGAAATCATAAAGATCAGAGCAGAAATCAATGAAATAGAAACCAAAAAACAATAGAAAAAATCAATGAAACTAGGAGCCGGTTCTTTGAAAGAATCAATAAGATTGATAAACCCCTGGCCAGACTCATCAAAAAGAAAAGAGAAAGGACCCAAATCAATAAAATCATGAATGAAAGAGGAGAGATCACAACCAACACCAAAGAAATACAGACAATTATAAGAACATACTATGAGCAACTCTACGCCAACAAATTGGACAATCTGGAAGAAATGGATGCATTCCTAGAGACATATAAACTACCACAACTGAACCAGGAAGAAATAGAAAACCTGAACAGGCCCATAACCAGTAAGGAGATTGAAACAGTCATCAAAAATCTCCAAACAAACAAAAGCCCAGGGCCAGACGGCTTCCCAGGGGAATTCTACCAAACATTTAAAGAAGAACTCATTCCTATTCTCCTGAAACTGTTCCAAAAAATAGAAATGGAAGGAAAACTTCCAAACTCATTCTATGAGGCCAGCATCACCTTGATCCCAAAACCAGACAAGGATCCCACCAAAAAAGAGAACTACAGACCAATATCCTTGATGAACGCAGACGCAAAAATTCTCGCCAAAATACTAGCCAATAGGATTCAACAGTACATTAAAAGGATTATTCACCACGATCAAGTGGGATTTATTCCAGGGCTGCAGGGTTGGTTCAACATCCGCAAATCAATCAATGTGATAGAACACATTAATAAAAGAAAGAACAAGAACCATATGATACTCTCAATAGATGCTGAAAAAGCATTTGACAAAGTACAGCATCCCTTCCTGATCAAAACTCTTCAAAGTGTGGGGATAGAGGGCACATACCTCAATATTATCAAAGCCATCTATGAAAAACCCACCGCAAATATCATTCTCAATGGAGAAAAACTGAAAGCTTTTCCGTTAAGGTCAGGAACACGGCAGGGATGTCCATTATCACCACTGCTATTCAACATAGTACTAGAAGTCCTAGCCTCAGCAATCAGACAACAAAAAGAAATTAAAGGCATCCAAATTGGTAAAGAAGAAGTCAAACTATCACTCTTCGCAGATGATATGATACTATATGTGGAAAACCCAAAAGACTCCACTCCAAAACTGCTAGAACTTGTACAGGAATTCAGTAAAGTGTCAGGATATAAAATCAATGCACAGAAATCAGTTGCATTTCTGTACACCAACAACAAGACTGAAGAAAGAGAAATTAAGGAGTCAATCCCATTTACAATTGTACCCAAAACTATAAGATACCTAGGAATAAACCTAACCAAAGAGACTAAGAATCTATACACAGAAAATTATAAAGTACTCATGAAAGAAATTGAGGAAGACACAAAAAAATGGAAAAATGTTCCATGCTCCTGGATTGGAAGAATAAATATTGTGAAAATGTCCATGCTACCTAAAGCAATCTACACATTTAATGCAATCCCTATCAAAATACCATCCATTTTTTTCAAAGAAATGGAACAAATAATCCTAAAATTTATATGGAACCAGAAAAGACCTCGAATAGCCAAAGGAATATTGAAAAAGAAAGCCAAAGTTGGTGGCATCACAATTCCGGACTTCAAGCTCTATTACAAAGCTGTCATCATCAAGACAGTATGGTACTGGCACAAAAACAGACACATAGATCAGTGGAACAGAATAGAGAGCCCAGAAATCGACCCTCAACTCTATGGTCAACTAATCTTCCACAAAGCAGGAAAGAATGTCCAATGGAACAAAGACAGCCTCTTCAATAAATGTTGCTGGGAAAATTGGACAGTCACATGCAGAAAAATGAAATTGGAGCACTTCCTTACACCACACACGAAATAGACTCCAAATGGATGAAGGACCTCAATGTGAGAAAGGAATCCATCAAAATCCTTGAGGAGAATGCAGGCAGCAACCTCTTCGACCTCAGCCGCAGCAACATCTTCCTAGGAACAACGGCAAAGGCAAGGGAAGCAAGGGCAAAAATGAACTATTGGGATTTCATCAAGATCAAAAGCTTTTGCACAGCAAAGGATACAGTTAACAAAGCCAAAAGACAACTGACAGAATGGGAGAAGATATTTGCAAATGACATATCAGATAAAGGGCTAGTGTCCAAAATCTATAAGGAACTTAGCAAACTCAACACCCAAAGAACAAACAATCCAATCAAGAAATGGGCAGAGGACATGAACAGACATTTCTGCAAAGAAGACATCCAGATGGCCAACAGACACATGAAAAAGTGCTCCACGTCACTCGGCATCAGGGAAATACAAATCAAAACCACAATGAGATATCACCTCACACCAGTCAGAATGGCTAAAATTAACAAGTCAGGAAATGACAGATGCTGGAGAGGATGTGGAGAAAGGGGAACCCTCCTCCACTGTTGGTGGGAATGCAAGCTGGTGCAACCACTCTGGAAAACAGCATGGAGGTTCCTCAAAATGTTGAAAATAGAACTACCCTATGACCCAGCAGTTGCACTACTGGGTATTTACCCTAAAGATACAAACATAGTGATCCGAAGGGGCACGTGTACCCGAATGTTTATAGCAGCAATGTCTACAATAGCCAAACTATGGAAAGAACCTAGATGTCCATCAACAGATGAATGGATCAAGAAGATGTGGTATATATACACAATGGAATACTATGCAGCGATCCAAAGAAATGAAATCATGCCATTTGCGACGACGTGGATGGAACTAGAGCGTATCATGCTTAGTGAAATAAGTCAATCGGAGAAAGACAACTATCATATGATCTCCCTGATATGAGGACATGGAGAAGCAACATGGGGGGGGGGGTAGGGGGATAGGAGAAGAATAAATGAAACAAGATGGGATTGGGAGGGAGACAAACCATAAATGACTCTTAATCTCACAAAACAAACTGGGGGTTGCTGGGTGGAGGTGGGATTGGGAGAGGGGGAGGGGGCTATGGGCATTGGGGAGGGTAAGTGCTATCGTGAGTGCTGTGAAGTGTGTAAACCTGGCGATTCACAGACCTGTACCCCTGGGGATAAAAATACATTATATGTTTATTAAAAAAAAATTTGGAAGGGGAGGCGAACCATAAGAGACTATGGACTCTGAAAAACAACCTGAGGGTTTTGAAGGGTCAGGGGTGGGAGGTTGGGGGAACAGGTGGTGGGTAATGGGGAGGGCACGTTTTGCATGGAGCACTGGGTGTTGTGCAAAAAGAATGCATACTGTTACGCTGAAAAAATAAATAAAATGGGAAAAAAAATGGACTCCCACTTTCCCGCAGAAGGAAAGCGTGCTGTTGGGAGCAGCTCACATGCCCCAGCCTAATAAGACCTCCATGGACTCATGAGGCCACCCCTCCTTTTGTCGGCCCTCATGAACACAAACTCCAGCATGAGTGAGCACCCAATGTCCTAGCCACCCTGTGCACTAATGCTCTGTTTGACACAGCCTGAGCCCCGACCTCCATCAGCCCCTCAGGTAGCGGGCCCCATATCCCGCAGTTGGACATGTCAAGGCCAGAGACTCATCTCTACCCTACCTGGGTATTCAGGCATCTGTGCCCAGACATAGCTCAAATCCCAGCCTATGGGGGAGCCTCAAGCATAAAACCAACTCCTCCTTCCCCAGCACAGGAAAATCTTTCTGTGGGGAAGGTGCTCTAACCCTCATAGGGGGAGCCAGCTGCATTGAACATGAGTCCACGTCCACTCCGGAGGGCTTCCCTGGCCACAAACTGGCATTGCGACCCTCAGCCTGAGCCCGCTTTCAAAACATCCCCCTCCCTAGCTGGACCAGGAGTCACATATCTGGACTGACATGGCCCTAGGCCCAAATCCTCACCCAGAAGCCGACTCGGGAATCCCTGCTATGGCGGGACCCTTGAGACAGAAAAGAGCACTCTTCACTTCCCCCTGAAAGAAACCAAACCCTTTGGAGCTGGGCAGAATCCTCACAGCGGCAGACTCTTCCATGGCCCCATGAGGCTACCGCTCCATTCCCTGGCCAACCGAGACACACAACACAGACAGAGAAGCCTGCACCCTATCTCGAGTTTGTGTTTGCAGACTTCTGTCCCCAACCCTGGCCGACAGGCCCTGCAGGATGGTGTTAGGATGGGATCAAAGGAACGAGACTGATACAAAGCAAAAATCAAGCAAAGCTTTATTTCGTGCCATGCATCAGAAAGAATACTGACAGGTAGGTACCCGAGCCTTGCTGGGGTCCACCGCCTCCTTGCCCTGGGTACCTCCTGGAGGCTCCCACCCTCACCCTCACTGTAGCACAGGCTGATCCCTGGGACACGGCCGCTCCTGATGAGGCCGCTCCTAAAGAGGCCGCTCACGATGAGGCCGCTGACAACAAGGCCGCTCCCTGGATGAGGCTGCTCCTCAAGAGGCATCTCCCCGGACCTTTGACAGCGAGTGGCGGCACCGCTGTCAATGAGGCCACTCTGGATGAGGCCGCTCATGACAAGGCCGCTGCCAATGAGGCCGTTTCCCATACGAGGCCGCTCTGGACGAGGCCACTCCCTGACCATCTAGTGACAGCGCTGCTGCTTGGGCAGTGAGGCCGCTGCAGATGAGGTCGCTCCCCGGGACGAGGCCACTTGCAATTATGCTGCTCGTGATGAAGGCGCTCGCTATGAGGCCACTCCAGATGGGGTCGAGGCCGGTGCAGATGAGGCCACTCCCCGGGATGAGGCTGCTCCTGACCAGACCGTTCCCCAACCGTCTGTTGACAGCGCCGCTGCTCAGGTGGTGAGGCCGCTCAGGGCGGCACCGCTGCTTGGGGCGGCAAGGCTGCTCCAGTTGAGGCCGCTCCTCAGGACGAGATTCCCAGCAATGCCGCTCCTGACAAAGGTGGTCCTGGCGGCAGCACTGCTCGGGGCAGCGAGGCTGCCAGCAATGGCGCTCCCGATGCTCCTGAAGACGAAAAGGGTGCTGTCACTCTCCACAACCCTGACAGTACCACTCCTACCACTACCCTAATGGCTCCCAATGGCTCCCCAATGGCTACCCTAACAGCTCTTGCTACCCCATACTCTAACTCCTCATGCTACCCCCCCCCGCCCCCGCAGCCACACAGACCAGCCTTCATAGAGGTGGTTATTTCGGCACACACAAGGTGGCCAATAGGATTGCAACTCACCTCAGTAAATATATGCATGCCACACTGATTGGCCATCTCCATCTAGCTGGCCTGGCCCGCCCCTATGTTCCACCCTTTTCTTTGGAAACTAGTCAAATCCTTGACATTTCAGCCAGTTCTATGCTCTCCTGTTGTTAGGGGGCTACATTGAGCATGTAATACTGGGGCCAAAAAGTAACAGTAGTGCACAATCAGCTGATGAGTTAGCCATTCAAAACTTTGTATAACCCTTTCCATTTTTTCCTAATTCCGTTCATCTAATTTCCCACCTATACATTTCATAAACAGGTAACAGTAGGAGCAACAATAAACTCGCATTGTTTTTAGTCTTAGCTTTAGTCCATGGTCAGCGGGGTCTGTCAGCTGCAGCTTCCATCTGTGGGGGGCATCCTCATCCTCGGCTCCTTTGATGTGGCCCGCATGAATCCAGGCCCTAATGCCTTCTACTTTTACTGCCGTGGGAGTGGTCACCATAACAGTAAATAGTCCCTTCCAGCAAGCCTTCAAGTTTCCCACTTGATAGCGACATATCCAAACCAAGTCCCCGGGTTGGTAAGGATGTGGATCCACCTCCGTCTCCGTCCCAGTGTGGACGGTCCAGATCCCTGAGTGAGCCTTTTTTTAAGGCAGACTGTAATGCCTGCAGTGACTGGAGTACAGATTGATCAGTCATTTCTGCTGTCGAGGACGGTGGGGTCTCCCAAACATTATTTCAAATGGGGTCACCTTGGTTTAATAGGGTGTACATTGTGCCCTGAGGAGGCCGAAAGGAAGGAGATCCACCCATCCACCTCCAGTCTCCAGAATTAGTTTTGTCAAGGTCTCTTTAAGAGTCCGTTCCATTCTCTCTACTTAACCCAGAACTCTGGGGCCAGTAGGCACAATATAGTTTCCAATTAGTGCCCACGGCCTTCGCCAATGCCTGTGAGACTGAACTCACAAATGCAGGGCCATTGTCTGACCCGATTGTGAGAGGCAGCCGAAACCTAGGAATTATTTCTTCTAGTACCTTTTTGGCTACCACTCCTGCCATCTCATGTTTGGTGGGAAAATCCTGTACCCAGCCTGAAAAGGTATCAACAAAAACTAACATGTACTTGATCCCATATTTTCCAGGTTTCATTTCTGTAAAATCTATTTCTCAATAAATTCCTGGTTCCTTACCTCTTTCTCTTTTCCCTCTTCCCATTTTAGTTCTTCCCACATGAAGTGCCTGGCATTGAGCACATCTATCAACTACATCCTGAACCATACGCCCTAATTTAGAAACCTGGAACTGCTTGCCTATAAGCTCCTTGAGTTTGCGTATCCCCAAATGAGTATCCTGATGTACTTGGTCTACTAACTTTTTGCTCAGTCTTCGAGGAAGAATTATTTTTCCTGCTTCAGTCTTAGCCCAGTCCCCTTCATAGTCCAATTTAACCCATTTCTGTAAATACTTTAAATCTTCTTCTGAATAGTTCGGTTTTTCTGGTAGGGCTGGAGTCGGGAGTGTAACCAGTTCTTGCACTGTTTCTAGAGCTGCTTGCTTTGTGGCTTGATCTGCTAATTGGTTTACTTTTGAAATAAGATCTGTCCCCTTTTGGTGTCCCAGGCAATGCATAACGTCCACCTCTTTCGGGTCCCAAATAGCGTGGAGGAGAGCCAATATTTCTCCTCTGTTTTTAATTCCCTTTCCTTGTGCTGTTAATAGGCCCCAATCTTTATAAATAGCCCCATGTATATGGAGAGTAACAAAGGCGTACCTGCTGTCCGTATATATGGCGGTTTTACCTTTGGCCATTTGCAGTGCCTTTGTGAGTGCAATCAGTTCCTCTTTTTGAGCCAAAGTTCCATGTGGCAGGGATGCTGTCCAGAGTATATGCTCAGGAGAAACTACCGCAGCCTCCGCATACCTCTTTCATTGACCATGTAGCAACTCCCATCTGTGAACAGAATCATCTCGGCATCCGGGAGGGGAATGTCTCTGAGATCCGGCCTTATTCCTGCTACGTGGTTTAGGACCTCCCCGCAGTCATGTGGGTGGTCAGCCAGCTCCTCTGGCAGCAGCGTGGCTGGATTTAGCACAGCCAGGGGCCGGAAGGTCAGTCTTGGTTCATTGAGGAGGAGGGCCTGATACCGCGTCACTCAGGCATTTGTCATCCATCGGACTGGTGAAGTCTTGTGAAGGCCCTCGATAGCGTGTGTGGTGGTTATGATGAGATTTTGACCCAAAGTCAATTTACTCGATTCCTTGACCAGGTGGGCCATGGCAGGAATTTTGCAGATGCAAGGGGAAACCCAGATGCTCCTGGATCTAGTTTCTTGCTAAGATAGGCTACTTGCCTTTGCCAAAGCCCAAGGGTCTGAGTTAAAACTGCTTTGGCCACTCCTGCTTTTTCATCCACGTACATGTGGAAGGGCTTGGTAACATCTGGGATGGCCAATGCTGGGGCACGCAGTAAGGCTTCCTGTAATTCCTGAAATGCTCCTTTGGCCTCAGTGGTCCACTCTATCATATTGAGCGCCCCTTTTGCCAGTTGGTAGAGAGGTCATTCAATCTCTGCAAACCGCGGTATCCACAGCCTACAATAACCCACTGTCCCAAGAAACTCCCTCACTTGTCAGGACGTGGTGGGGCAGGGGTATCAGGTGATCACTTGTTTCCTGGACTCGGACAGTAAACGCACTCCCTCGTGAAGATCAAAGCCTAGATAAGTGGCATTGCTCTGACAGAGCTGTGCTTTCTTTGCTGACACCTGATACCCTTTTTCCTGAAGAGTCTGTAAGAGAGCTCTTGTCCCCCGCAAGCATGACTCACAGTCCTCAGGGGCTATCAGGAAGTCATCAACATACTGTAACAGAGTGACTTCTGGGTTGGAGGTTCTGTACTCACGCAAATCCTCGTGTAGTGCCTCGTCAAAAAATATTAATTTCCCGCAAGTCCTGAACAGTTCGGTACTTCCCAGTCTCAGCCTTTTTGATGTGCAGCAAAGGTGTGTTCCATGGATATTTGCAAGGAACCAGGATCCCATCTCCTCGGAGGCGGTTAATGTGTTTTCTAATCCCTTCCTTTCCTTCCTAGGGAAGGGGGTACTGCCGAACGCGAATAGCCGTCACTGTCACCTTTAATTGTACCACCACTGGAGGTTGTTCCTTAGCCAAGCCAGGGGGCTTCCCTTATGCCCAGTCCTCAGGAAACTTGACCTGTAGGATTTGGAGAAGGTTCGCCCCTTTGTCTCCTCTGGATTTGAGACTGGCTCATAAAGGAGGTATTGATCTACTGCTTCCATAAGCACCTGTACAATGGGTTGTCTCAAGGTTACAGTCATGTCTCCTTCCGAGAACTGAATGTCAGCTCTTAACTTATGGTGGGGATATCTTCCCATTAAGTTATATGGGCATTATGGAGGACCAAAAATCGATGTGTCACTACTCCCGAGGCCAAATTTAAAGTCCTTTCTGTTGTCCATTTATGTCTCTCTGTGCCATTTGCTCCTTGTACCCAGACCTCTTCTCCAGATAGTTTTCCCATAGGTTTAAGTAATGATGAATATTGGGCTCCTGTGTCCACCAAAAAATCAACTGATTTCCCCTCCACTTCAATTTTTACCCGAGGTTCGGTGAGGGTCTCCAAACCATGGCCCTTTCAGTCTCTGGTGGCAAGCATTGCTGTCTTCCTTTGGGGGAACACCCTGGCCCAATTCCTTTTCCTTCAAAGTAAGCGCACTGATCTGAATCTATGTCTTCCCGCCTGCCTTCCCCGTGCTTAGGCTTTTCCTTCCGTTTACTATCCCCAACATGTTTCCTCCCCTCCTCATGTAATGCCAAAACCTTAACCAGATTTTTGTTCTGTTTTTCATCCTCTTGTGCATCCCTGTTGTTAAACACCTTTTCTGCTATTCCCACTAACTCAGTCAGATTCTTCCCTTCAAACCCAACGATTTTCTGAAGTTTCCTCCTTATATCTGGGGCTGACTGACGAACAAATGCAAGATTCATTGCTGTCTGATTTTCAGGTGCCTCAGGGTTGATTGGGCTATACATTTTATAGGCTTCAATTAGCCTTTCTAGGAAAGCTCCTGGAGACTCATTCTTACCTTGAGTCACCATACTAATTTTAGATTAATTTATGGGTCTCCTTGCAGCTGCACAGAGGCCTCCCAGTAGAACCTGGTGGTAAAAACATAAGCTCTCCTTAACTTCATCGCGATTTGGATCCCAGTCAGGGGGTTCCCTTGGGCAGTAGTCTTCCATTCGGCGGGGATCGAGGTCCCTGCCAAGTCTCTCGCTTATCCCCTTATGGGTTTTTCGCATGATGCGATCCCTCCCTTCCACATTAAAGAGAGTCATAAGGAGCTGTTGAAAATCCACCCAGGTAGGTTGGTGTGTAAGGAAAACAGTCTCCAAGAGACTAATTAAATCCTGAGGGTAGACAGAGAAGGATTTGTGTTGGGTCTCTCAGTTAGAGATGTCAGAAGAGGAGAAAGGGATATAGCTTAGGTGGGGGCACCCTCTCCCACCCGGTAGAGCAACTTCATGGAGAGGCAGCATTGGCGCAGACAGTACTGGTGAAGTAAATGGAGGATGAGGGGGATAGAGGAAAGGGGAAGGATCTGGGTGGACTCTCTTCTTGGTAGTCCCATAGGTAGATCCCGACCACGTATGAGACGGACTGGTAAAGACATCCTGGGACCGAGAGTCAGATTTAGGGGATAGATAAAGTGGGGGGGGGGGAATTCCACATCCTCCACATCTGATAGAGATAGGACGGTCTTCTTCCCTGGCTCCCCCTTAACTGTCTGCTCTGATTTTGGTGCTCTGACCTCCTTAGAGGGAGAGAGATGGTTTCATTAGCAGGGGGAAGGTGGGACTTGAGCCATGATGGTGGCTCTTCTATCAGATATCACCAGGCCACAATGTACGGTATTTGATCTCGATGTAGATTGAAGACCTCACTCAGTGTAGAACAGATCTGAGGCAAGGCAAATGTTCCTTCCAGCAGCCACCCTGTGGAGGAAGTGGGCCACTCTAATTTTCCTGGGTAAACCTTGTCACCTGACTGAGTGGCTTAACATGGAAATCCTTGAAATGTTCCAGAACAAGACCTAGGGTTGTCACAGGTCGCTTACTCCCTGCTTGTCCCATTTCTCCAAATACAACAAACAACACAACAGACAATTAAAAAACGAGGCAGACACAACCACAGGCCCAGTGATCCCCATCCAGAGCCTGCTGCTGTTGGGGACTTCCTTGGTCCCCTGCAAACACAACAAACAAAAGACCCATGCAAAGACAACTGCAGACCCAACGATACTTACCCAGAATCTGCCACTGAGGGGGCTTTCTTTACCCCCCAACTGTCTAAGGGGACTCACACCCCCCTACCGTCTAGGGGAACTCAAACCCCCTGTATGTCTAGGGGGACTCGATTCTCCATACATCTAGGGGGACTCGAAGCCCCCATACTCCTAGGGGAACTCAGGCCCCCCGTACACCTAGGGGGACTCAAGACCCCTGTCGATCTACCAGCAGAGGGATAGGGCGTCCCCGCATCCACTCCAGCCTTCGGGAGTGTGGCTGCATCCAGCTTCTCCCCAGTGGGCTATACCCTGGAGCTCCGCAACCAGACAGACAGACAAGGTCTCAATAGAGGCTTTTTACAGAAATTCCGATGCTGGCTCAGTTCTCGTCGTTTGATCCCAGATCGAGTCTCCAATATTGGGGTCCATGATCAAAGGAACAGGACTGACAGAAAGCAAAAATCAAGCAAAGCTTTATTTCGCGCCATGCATCAGAAACCAAACTGACCGGTAGGTGCCCGAGCCTTGCTGGGGGCCACCTCCTCCTTGCCCTGGGGTCCCTCCTGGAGGCTCCCTGCCTCACACTCACTGTACCACAGGCCACTCCCTGGGACAAGGCCTCTCCTGACGAGGCCGCTCACGACAAGGCTGCTGCCAACAAGCCTGCTCCCCGGATGACGCCACTCCTCACGAGGCCGCTCCCCAGACTCGTGACAGAGCGAGCAGCAGTGCCACTGCCAACGAGGCCGTTCCAGATGAGGCCGCTCACAACGACGACGCTGCCAATGGGACTGCTCCCCGGGATATGGCCGCTCCATACGAGGCCGCACCCCGACCGTCTAGTGACAGCGTCACTGCTTGGGCGGCGAGGCCACTCACGTCAGCGCCACTGCTCAGGACGGCGGTGCCGCTGCAGATGAGGCCAATCCCCAGGATGAGGCACCCAGCAATGCCGCTCCTGACAGGGCTGCACCCGGCGGCACTGCTGCTCAAGGCGGCGAGGCTCCTGATGCTCCTGATGACGAAAAGGGCGCTGTCACTCTCCACAACCATGACACTACCACTCCTACCAAAACCCTAACGGATCCCTATGGCTCCCCTAATGGCTACTTTAATGGCTCCTGCTTCCGGATACTCTAACTCATCCTGCTGCCCACCCCCTGTAGCCTCACAGACCAGCCTTTAAAGAGGTGGTTGAGCCTGGCCCACACACAGGTGGCCAATGGGATTTCAACTCACCTCAGTAAATATATGCATGCCACACTGATTGGCCATCTCCATCTAGATGGCCTGGCCCACCCCGAAAGATGGGGCCTATGGAGCCACGGCGCAGGACTCTGCCTGCCCACCCGAAGGAAACTCTGCCCGTCACATTTGCACAAACCCTCCAGATTGGGAAACACCTGCAATGCCTCTGAGCCCACCCCAAATTCATTGGCCGCCTTGGAAAAAAGGCACATTCGGAAACATGCCAGACACCTACCTCCAGGCAGACACCCAGGTCAATGGCCCTGAGTCAGAGGATGGAACCTGACATAACCCTTGGACCTCAACAGAAGCCTAGCTTAGGTTTGCAGTTATCTGCCTCCAGAGGCAAACTCTGGAATACCTACATATTGTCCAACCCTGATCCCTGAGCCACAAAACAGAACAACTCCTGTCCACAGAAGGCAACCTGGCTCTTGAGATCTCCGTCAAACTCTCAGGGGAGGAGAAAGTGCATAGCGCCAGAGTCCCTGCCACTTTCTAAGAAAGCCATGGACACAAGCCAGCATTGTGACCCATCAAAATGAGGCTTCCTGTTCACCACAGCCCCCTGAGCACATTGCCCCAGAGCCACCAGATCCAAACGGCCTTGTTCCTGGGCTGGAAAGAGAAGCTGAGCTGGGCTTTCCAGGCATCCATACGTTGACATCTGCTATGACGTTTTTCCAAATGGGGGACCATGGTGCCATCCAAATGGACTCCTGCTGTCCTGCAGAAGGAAAGCTTGCTGTTTGTAGAAGCTCATAAGCCCCAGTCTGGGAAACCCTGCATGGCCTCATGAGGCCATCCCTCAATTTGTCCGCATTCATGGACACAAACTCCAGCGTGAAGGACGATCTGACAAGTGCCCTGACTCAGGTGCTGGAGATCTCGTGTCAGACGCCGCACATTGGAAATGCCAGGTGCTCGGCACTGAACTGAACTGGCGCTTGTGCGTTCAGAATTCTGCCCTCACTCTCCTGCCCCGCAAGCCCTCTGGATTGTTCACACGGGAGCCCCACCCCAATCTTCTGCCTGCCCTCCAGAAAGAAGTATGGCCCTAGCGTTCTGCCCAGAATCCCCACGTGTGAATCAAACTGCACGGACCTTGGCGGCACCCCAAAGTCCTAGGCCACCCTGTGCACTAATGCTCTGTCTGACACAGCCTGAGCCCTGACCTCCCATCAGCCTCCCAGGTAGAGGGAAACATATCCTGCAGATGGCTCGTGCCAAGGCCTAAGACTGTCATCTCTACCCAACCTGGGTATTCAGGCATCTGTGCCCAGACTATAGCTCGAATCCCAGCCTAGGGGGAACCTCAAGCACCAAAGAGCACTCTGTCTTTCCCACAATGGGAAAAGCTTGCTGTGGGGATGGGGGCAAACCCTCAGAGTGGGAGCCAGCTGCATGGCCCATGAGACCACGCCCAGTCAGGAGGGCTGCCCTGCCCACAAACAGGCATTGTGACCATCAGCCTGAGCCTGCTTTCAAAACAGCGCCCTCACTAGCTGGAACAGGAGCCCATCTAGCAGGCCTGACATGCCCCAAGGCTCAAATCCACACCCTCGTTAGGGTTCTCCAGGGGCCCGGACCCTGATACTGACTCTGGAATCCATGCTATGGCGGGACCCCTGAGACGGAAAACAGCACTGTTCCTTCCCGCTGAAATACACCAAACCCTTGGGAGCCCGGCAGAACCTTCACAGAGCTAGAATTTCCCAAAGTGCCATGAGGCTACCTCTCCACTCCATGGCCAACCGAGACACAGAACCCAGACAGAAAAGCCTGCGCTATTCACCTCCCTGTCCAAATAATTTCAGATGCCATGGCACGGCCTTCACGGTCCACAGATCTGGCCTCACATCACGTCGCCCAGAACACTATACCGAGTGTTTGTTTGGAGACTTTTGTCCCAAAATCCCTGGCTGAAAGGCTCCCCAGCATGGGGTGTCTGGAGACACAGTGCAGGACTCTGCCCGTCACATTTGCACAAACCCTCCAGATTGGGAGACACCTGCAATGCCCCTGAGGCCACCCCAAATTCGTTGGCCGCCTTGGAAAATAGGCGCATTAAAACACATTCCAGACACTGACCTCCAGGCAGACAACAAGGTCAATGGCCCTGAGTCAGAATATGGAACCTGACATACCCTAGGACCTCGACAGAACCCTAGCTTAGGTTTGCAGCCATCTTCCTCCAGAGACAAACCCTGGGATACCTACATATGGTCCAACACTTGATCACTGAGCCACAAAACAGAACAACTCCTGTCCCCAGAAGGCAACATGGCTCTTGGGAGAAGTGTCCAACCCTCAGGGGATGAGAATCCTGCATGGCGCCTGAGGCCCCGCCACATTCTAAGGTCTTCCTGGACACAAGCCAGCATTGTGACCCATCAGAAGGACGCTCCCTGTCACCTCAGCGCCCCTGGTTATTTTGCCCCAGACCCACCAGATCAAAATGGCCTTGTTCCTGGGTTGGAAGGGTAAGCGTAACTGGGCTTTTCAGGCATCCATGCGGTGACTTCTGTTATGACGTCTTTTCATACGGGGAACCCGGGTGCCATCAAAACTGACTCCCCTGTCTCAAAGAAGGAAAGCTTGCTGTTCAGAGCAGCTCACAAGCCCCGCCTGGCAAGACCTCCATGGCATCATAAGGCTACCCCTACATTCATCGGCCATCATGGACACAAGCTCCAGCGTGAGCAACCATCTGACATGTGCCCTGTCTCGGGTGCTGGAGCCTCGATTCATACCCTGCACATTGGAAATGCCAAGTGCTCGGCAGTGAACAGAACTGGCACTTGTGCATTCAGAATTCTGTCCATACCCTCCTGGCCCACCAGCCCTCCAGATTGTTCATTCCAGAGCCACAACACAGTCTTCTGTCTGCCCTCCAGAAGGAAGAGGGTCCCTAGAGTTCTGCCCAGAATCCACACATAAGGGTCAACCTGCACGGACCTCGATGGCACCCCAGTGTCCTAGACCACCCTGTGCACTAATGCTCTGTCTGAAACAGACTGAGCCCCAACCTCCCAACAGCCCCCCAGGTAGCGGGACCCATATCCTGCAGGTGGGACATGCCAAGGTCAGAGACTGTCATCTCTACCCAATGTGGGTATTCAGGCTTCTGTGTTCAGACCATAGCTCAAATCCCGAACTATGGGGGAACCTCAAGCATCCATGAGCACTCCTCCTTCCCCAAGAAGGGAGAAGCTTACTGTGGGGATAGGGGTTTAACCCTCACGGTATGAGCCAGCCCAAGAGACAACGCCCACCCAGGATGACTGCCCTGGCCACAAATCGGCATTGTGACCCTTAGCCTGAGCCTGCTTTCAAATCAGCCCCCTCACTGGCTGGAGCAGGAGCCCACATATCGGGCCTGACATGCCCCTAGGCCCAAATCCTCACCCTCGGTCGAGGTCCCCAGGCGCCCTGATCCAGAAGCTGACTCTGGAATCCATGCTATGGTGGGACCCCTGAGACGGAAAGCCGCCGTCTTCCCTTCCCCGAAAGACACCACAACCTTCGGAGCCAGGCAGAATCCTCACATAGGCAGAATCTCTCATGGTCAGAGAGGGCAACCATCCATTCCGTGGCCAACCCAGGCACACAACCCAGACGGAAAAGCCTGAGCTCCCGCCTCCCGGTTGCCCTAATTTCTGATAATGAGGCACTGCCCTCACGGTCTGCAGATAAGCCTGCCATTACATCGCCCCTCAACCTAACCCAGTTTGTGTTTGCGGATTTTGTCCCCAAAGCCCTGGCCAACTGCCCATCCATGATGGGGCATCTGGAGCCTCTGTGCAGGACTCTTCCTGCCCTCCCATAAGAAACTCTGCCCATCACATTTGCACAAACGCTCCAGATTGGGGGACACCCGCAAGGTCCCTGAGCCCACCCAATTTCATTGGCCGCTCTGGACAGAAATGCACAGTCTGATACATGCCAGACACCAACCTCCAGGCAGACACCCAGGTCAATGGCCCTGAGTCAGAAGAAGGAAAATGACATAACCCTAGGACCTCAATGGAACCCTAGTTTATGTTTGTAAGCATCTGTCTCCAGAGGCAAACTCTGGAATACATACATATGGTCCAACACTTGATCCCTGAGCCACAAAACAGAACACGTCCTGTCCCCAGAAGGCAAGCTGGCTCTTGGGAGCTGCGTCCACCTCTCAGGGGAGGAGAATCCTGCATGGCGCCTGAGCCCCAGGCACATTCTAAACTCTTCCTGGACAGAAGCCCTCATTTTGACCCATAAGCATGCGGCTCCCTGTCAACTCAGCCCGCTGGCCAATTGCCCTAGGGTCACCAGATCCAAAATGCCTTGTTCCTGGGCTAAAATGAAAACCTGAGCTTGGATTTCCAGACTCTTTTTGGTGAGCTCTGCTACCATGTCTTTCCATATGGGGGACTCTGCAGCCACCAAAATGGAGCCCCCCTGTACTGCAGAAGGAAAGCTTGCTGTTCTGAGCAGCTGACAAGCCCTAGCCTGGGACAACCTCCATGGCCTCATGAGGCCACCCCTCCATTAACCAGGCATCATGGACACAAACTCCAGCGTGAGCGACCATCCGACACTCGCCCTGACTCGGGTGCAGGAGATCTCGAGTCAGACGCTGTACATTGGAACTGCCATGTAATCGGCACTGTACTGAACCGGCACTTGTGCGTTCAGACTTCCTTCCTCACCCTCCTGGCCAGAAAGACCTCCAGATTGGGAATTCTGAAGCCACAACGCAGCCTTCTTCCTGCCCTCCAGAAAGAAGAAGGGCCCTACGAGCTGCCGAGAATCTTCATGTGATTATCAACCTGCAGGGCCCTAGGCGGAACTCTAATATCCAGACCGCACTGTGCACTCATGCTCTGTCTGACACAGCCTGAGCCCCGACCACCACTCAGTCCCCCAGGTAGCGGGCGCCATCTCCTGCAAGTGGGACCAGCCAGGACCCGAGGCTGTGATCTCTATGCAACCTGGGTGTTCAGGCATCTGTGCATAGGCCATAACTGAAATCCCGCCTGTGGGGGAACTTCAAGCAGAAAGGAGCACTCCTCAATCCCCATGGCTGTAAAATCTTGCTGTAGGGATGGAGGTACAAACCTCAGTTTGGGAGCCATCTGCATGGCCCATGAGACAACACCCACACAGGAGTCCCGCCCTGGGCACAAACAGGAATTTTGAGGATCAGCCTGAGCCTGCTTTCAAATAAGCCCCCTCTCTAGCTGGACCAGGGGCCCACATATCGGGCCTGCCATGCCCCTAAGTCCAATGCTCACGCTAGGTCGTGTTCTCCAGGTGCCCGGACTCTGGAATCCCTGCTATGGAGGGACTCCTGAGATGGAATGCATCTCTCTTCCCTTCGTCCAGAAAGACACCGAAACCTTGGGAGCCGTGCAAAATCCCCCCAGACGCAGAATCTCCCATGGGCCCATGAGGCCACCCTTCCATTCCGTGGCCAAGCAAGACACACAGCCCAGAAAGAAAAGCCTGCGCTCCTGCCTCCCCGTCGCCCTAATTTCAGATCCCGAGGCTCTGCCCTCACGACTGCAGATTGGGTCTGCCATCACCTCGCCCCTCACCCTAACCCCAGTTTGTGTTTGCAGACTTTTGTCCCTAAAGCCCTGGCCGACAGGCTCTCCAGGATGGGACCTCTGGAGCCACAGCACAGGATTCTGCATGCTCTCCCAAAGGAAACTCTGCCCATCATATTTGCACAAACCCTCCAGACCGGGAGACACCTGCAAGGCCCCTGATCCCACCCAATTTCGTTGGCCGCTCTGGACAGAAATGCACAGTCTGACATATGCCAGACACCTACCTCCAGGCAGACACCCAGGTCAATGGCCCTGAGTCAGAAGATGGAAAATGACATGCGCCTAGGACCTCAAAGGAACCCTCTCTGAGGTTTGCAGGCATCTGTCCCCAGAGGAAATTTTGGAGCGTAAGGGTCCATGATCAATGTTATGAGACTACACAAAGCGAAAATCAAGCAAAGCTTTATTTCAGGCAAAGCATCGAAAGTCAAACCAACAGTTCGGGGCCATTTCCTAGGTCTAGCGACGACGATGAGGACGCTGCGCCCTATTACAAAGAAGTGTGCATGATGACTATGACAACCCTGATGACACAGAGTGTGCTCCCCATCACGCCACTCTGACAAGGCCGCTCCCCCGACGAGGCTGCTGGGGACGAGGCTACACGCTGGACGAAGTCCACACACGATGATAAAGAGGCCGCTCTGGACCAGACCACTCTCTGATGTGGCTCCCCGGAATGACGCCACTCCAGTGAGGCTGTGTCACGGGGAAACGAGGCCAGTCTCGGCGGGGCCACGGTGAGGTGGTTCATGTGCTGCTCTGCTGCTCAGGGAGAAGAGGCCACTCGTGGTGGTGCTGCTGCTAGGGGTGGGGCAGCTCCCAGCAATGCCGCTCCTGATGCCTCAGATGATCCTGAAGCTCTGACGCTCCCGACAACCCCAACGCTATCACTCCTACGACTACCCTAATGGCTCCCAACGCTTCTTTAACAGCTACTCTAACTCCTCCTACTACTCTAACAGCTATTCTAACTCCTCCTACTTCTCTAATGGCTATTCTTTTTTTTTCCATTTTATTTATTTTTTCAGCGTAACAGTATTCATTCTTTTTGCACAACACCCAGTGCTCCATGCAAAACGTGCCCTCCCATTACCCACCACCTGTTCCCCCAACCTCCCACCCCTGACCCTTCAAAACCCTCAGGTTGCCCCAACCTCCCACCCCTGACCCTTCAAAACCCTCAGGTTGTTTTTCAGAGTCCATAGTCTCTTATGGTTCGCCTCCCCTCCCCAATGTCCATAGCCCGCTCCCCCTCTCCCAATCCCACCTCCCCCCAGCAACCCCCAGTTTGTTTTGTGAGATTAAGAGTCATTTATGGTTTGTCTCCCTCCCAATCCCATCTTGTTTCATTTATTCCTCTCCTATCCCCCTACCCCCCCCCATGTTGCTTCTCCATGTCCTCATATCAGGGAGATCATATGATAGTTGTCTTTCTCCGATTGACTTATTTCACTAAGCATGATACACTCTAGTTCCATCCACGTTGTGGCAAATGGCAAGATTTCATTTCTTTTGATGGCTGCATAGTATTCCATTGTGTATATATACCACCTCTTCTTTATCCATTCATCTGTTGATGGAATTCCAGGTTCTTTCCATAGTCTGGCTATTGTAGACATTGCTGCTATAAACATTCGGGTACACGTGCCCCTTCGGATCACTATGTTTGTATCTTTAGGGTAAATACCCAGTAGTGCAATTGCTGGGTCATAGGGTAGTTCTATTTTCAACATTTTGAGGAACCTCCATGCTGTTTTCCAGAGTGGTTGCACCAGCTTGCATTCCCACCAACAGTGGAGGAGGGTTCCCCTTTCTCCACATCCTCTCCAGCATCTGTCATTTCCTGACTTGTTAATTTTAGCCATTCTGACTGGTGTGAGGTGATATCTCATTGTGGTTTTGATTTGTATTTCCCTGATTCCGAGTGACGTGGAGCACTTTTTCATGTGTCTGTTGGCCATCTGGATGTCTTCTTTGCAGAAATGTCTGTTCATGTCCTCTGCCCATTTCTTGATTGGATTGTTTGTTCTTTGGGTGTTGAGTTTGCTAAGTTCCTTATAGATTTTGGATACTAGCCCTTTATCTGATATGTCGTTTGCAAATATCTTCTCCCATTCTGTCAGTTGTCTTTTGGTTTTGTGAACTGTTTCCTTTGCTGTGCAAAAGCTTTTGATCTTGATGAAATCCCAATAGTTCATTTTTGCCCTTGCTTCCCTTGCCTTTGCCGTTGTTCCTAGGAAGATGTTGCTGCGGCTGAGGTCGAAGAGGTTGCTGCCTGCATTCTCCTCAAGGATTTTGATGGATTCCTTTCTCACATTGAGGTCCTTCATCCATTTGGAGTCTATTTTCGTGTGTGGTGTAAGGAAGTGGTCCAATTTCATTTTTCTGCATGTGACTGTCCAATTTTCCCAGCACCATTTATTGAAGAGGCTGTCTTTGTTCCATTGGACATTCTTTCCTGCTTTGTCGAAGATTAGTTGACCATAGAGTTGAGGGTCGATTTCTGGGCTCTCTATTCTGTTCCACTGATCTATGTGTCTGTTTTTGTGCCAGTACCATACTGTCTTGATGATGACAGCTTTGTAATAGAGCTTGAAGTCCGGAATTGTGATGCCACCAACTTTGGCTTTCTTTTTCAATATTCCTTTGGCTATTCGAGGTCTTTTCTGGTTCCATATAAATTTTAGGATTATTTGTTCCATTTCTTTGAAAAAAATGGATGGTATTTTGATAGGGATTGCATTAAATGTGTAGATTGCTTTAGGTAGCATGGACATTTTCACAATATTTATTCTTCCAATCCAGGAGCATGGAACATTTTTCCATTTTTTTGTGTCTTCCTCAATTTCTTTCATGAGTACTTTATAATTTTCTGTGTATAGATTCTTAGTCTCTTTGGTTAGGTTTATTCCTAGGTATCTTATAGTTTTGGGTACAATTGTAAATGGGATTGACTCCTTAATTTCTCTTTCTTCAGTCTTGTTGTTGGTGTACAGAAATGCAACTGATTTCTGTGCATTGATTTTATATCCTGACACTTTACTGAATTCCTGTACAAGTTCTAGCAGTTTTGGAGTGGAGTCTTTTGGGTTTTCCACATATAGTATCATATCATCTGCGAAGAGTGATAGTTTGACTTCTTCTTTACCAATTTGGATGCCTTTAATTTCTTTTTGTTGTCTGATTGCTGAGGCTAGGACTTCTAGTACTATGTTGAATAGCAGTGGTGATAATGGACATCCCTGCCGTGTTCCTGACCTTAACGGAAAAGCTTTCAGTTTTTCTCCATTGAGAATGATATTTGAGGTGGGTTTTTCATAGATGGCTTTGATAATATTGAGGTATGTGCCCTCTATCCCCACACTTTGAAGAGTTTTGATCAGGAAGGGATGCTGTACTTTGTCAAATGCTTTTTCAGCATCTATTGAGAGTATCATATGGTTCTTGTTCTTTCTTTTATTAATGTGTTCTATCACATTGATTGATTTGCGGATGTTGAACCAACCCTGCAGCCCTGGAATAAATCCCACTTGATCGTGGTGAATAATCCTTTTAATGTACTGTTGAATCCTATTGGCTAGTATTTTGGCGAGAATTTTTGCGTCTGCGTTCATCAAGGATATTGGTCTGTAGTTCTCTTTTTTGGTGGGATCCTTGTCTGGTTTTGGGATCAAGGTGATGCTGGCCTCATAGAATGAGTTTGGAAGTTTTCCTTCCATTTCTATTTTTTGGAACAGTTTCAGGAGAATAGGAATGAGTTCTTCTTTAAATGTTTGGTAGAATTCCCCTGGGAAGCCGTCTGGCCCTGGGCTTTTGTTTGTTTGGAGATTTTTGATGACTGTTTCAATCTCCTTACTGGTTATGGGCCTGTTCAGGTTTTCTATTTCTTCCTGGTTCAGTTGTGGTAGTTTATATGTCTCTAGGAATGCATCCATTTCTTCCAGATTGTCCAATTTGTTGGCGTAGAGTTGCTCATAGTATGTTCTTATAATTGTCTGTATTTCTTTGGTGTTGGTTGTGATCTCTCCTCTTTCATTCATGATTTTATTGATTTGGGTCCTTTCTCTTTTCTTTTTGATGAGTCTGGCCAGGGGTTTATCAATCTTATTGATTCTTTCAAAGAACCGGCTCCTAGTTTCATTGATTTTTTCTATTGTTTTTTTGGTTTCTCTTTCATTGATTTCTGCTCTGATCTTTATGATTTCTCTTCTCCTGCTGGGTTTAGGGTTTCTTTCTTCTTCTTTCTCCAGCTCCTTTACGCGTAGGGTTAGGTTGTGTACTTGAGACCTTTCTTGTTTCTTGAGAAAGGCTTGTACCGCTATATATTTTCCTCTCAGGACTGCCTTTGCTGTGTCCCACAGAGTTTGAACTGTTGTGTTTTCATTATCATTTGTTTCCATGAATTTTTTCAGTTCTTCTTTAATTTCCTGGTTAACCCATTCATTCCTTAGAAGGATGCTGTTTAGTCTCCATGCATTTGGGTTCTTTCCAGCTTTCCTCTTGTGATTGAGTTCTAGCTTCAGAGCATTGTGGTCTGAAAATATGCAGGGAATAATCCTAATCTTTTGATACCGGTTGAGACCTGATTTGTGACCCAGGATGTGATCTATTCTGGAGAAGGTTCCATGTGCACTAGAGAAGAATGTGTATTCTGTTGCTTTGGGATGAAATGTTCTGAATATATCTGTGATGTCCATCTGGTCCAGTGTGTCATTTAAGGCCTTTATTTCCTTGTTGACCTTTTGCTTGGATGATCTGTCTATTTCAGTGAGGGGAGTGTTAAAGTTACAATAATTACAATTATTTTGTAATATGTAAATATTACAATTACAAAAATTACAATAATTATTGTATTATTATTGATGTATTTCTTTGATTTTGTTATTAATTGGTTGATATAGTTGGCTGCTCCCACATTAGGGGCCTAGATATTTAAAATTGTTTGATCTTCTTGTTGGACAGACCCTTTGAGTAGGATATAGTGTCCTTCCTCATCTCTCATTATAGTCTTTGGATTAAAATCGAATTGATCTGATATAAGGATTGCCACCCCAGCTTTCTTCTGATGCCCATTAGCATGGTAAATTGTTTTCCACCCCCTCACTTTAAATCTGGAGGTGTCTTCGCGTCTAAAATGAGTTTTTTGTAGGCAACATACTGATGGGTTTTGTTTTTTTATCCATTCTGATACCCTGTGTCTTTTGATTGGGGCATTTAGCCCATTAACATTCAGGGTAACTATTGAGAGATATGAATTTAGTGCCATTATTAGTCTGTAATGTGACTGTTACTGTATATTGTCTCTGTACCTTTCTGATCTACTACTTTTAGGCTCTCTCTTTGTTTAGAGGACCCCTTTCAATATTTCCTGTAGAGCTGGTTTGGTGTTTGCAAATTCTTTCAGTTTTTGTTTGTCCTGGAAGCTTTTGATCTCTCCTTCTGTTTTCAATGATAGCCTAGCTGGATAGAGTATTCTTGGCTGCATGTTTTTCTCGTTGAGTGCTCTGAATATATCGTGCCAGCTCTTTCTGGCCTGCCAGGTCTCTGTGGATAAGTCTGCCGCCAATCTAATATTTTTACCATTGTATATTACAGACTTCTTTTCTCGGGCTGCTTTCAGTATTTTCTCTTTGTCACTAAGACTTGTAAATTTTACTATTAGGTGACGGGGTGTGGACCTATTCTTGTTGACTTTGAGGGGGGTTCTCTGCATCTCCTGGATTTTAATGATTGTTCCCTTTGCCATATTAGGGAAATTCTCTCCAATGATTCTCTCCAATAGACCTTCTGCTCCCCTCTCTGTTTCTTCTTCTTCTGGAATCCCAATTATTCTAATGTTGTTTCGTCTTATGGTGTCACTTATCTCTCAAATTCTCCCCTCATGGTCTAGTAGCTGTTTGTCCCTCTTTTGCTCGGCTTCCTTATTCTCTGTCATTTTGGTCTTCTATATCACTAATTCTTTCTTCTGCCTCATTGATCCTAGCAGTGAGAGCCTCCATTTTTGATTGCACCTCATTAATAGCTTTTTTGATTTCAACTTGGTTAGATTTTAGTTCTTTAATTTCTCCAGAAAGGGCTTTAATATCTCCAGAGAGGGTTTCTCTAATATCTTCCATGCCTTTTTCGAGCCCGGCTAGAATGTTCAGAATCGTCATTCTGAACTCTTGATCTGACATATTACCAATGTCTGTGTTGATTAGGTCCCTAACCTTCGGTACTGTCTCTTGTTCTTTTGTTTGTGGTGATTTTTTCCGCCTTGTCATTTTGTCCAGATAAGAGGATATGAAGGAACAAATAAACTACTAAATGGGTGGCAAAGACCCCAGAAAAATGCGCTGTAACCAAATCAGAAGAGACCCCTAATTGTGGGGGGGAGAAAGGGGATAAAAACAGGTTCTGAAAAAAAAAGAAAAAAAAAGGAAAAAAAAAGAAAAAAATTTAAAAAATAAAACAAATAAAAAAATATAAAAAAGAAAGAAAAATATATATATATTTAGATGAACTAGTCAAAAAACGTTAAAAAAGAAAAGCGTAAAAGTTTTAAAACATTTAGCAGAAGAAGAAAAAAGAAAAAAGAAAAAAATTGAAAAAAGAAAAAAAAATTGAAGTAGCCGCAAGACTAAAGAATCATGGGGAGAAAGCCATGAGTTCCGTGCTTTGCTTTCTCCTCCTCTGGAATTGCTCTGCTGTCTTAGGAATTGAACCTGCTTTCTCCTTGATAGATGAACTTCGTCCTGGCTGGATATTTTGTTGATCTTCTGGGGGAGGGGCCTGTTGTAGTGACTCTCAAGTGTCTTTGCCCGAGGCGGGATTGCACCGGCCTTACCGGCAGCCGGACTAAGTAATCGGCTCGGGTTCGCTTTTGGGGGCTTCTGTTCCCTGAACACTTTCCGTAGAGTTCCGGAGGACGGGAATGAAAATGGCAGCCTCCTAGTCTCCGGCCCGGAGGAGCCGAGAGCCTGGGGCCCCACTCCTCAGTGCGCCCCCAGAGGACAGCACCCAATCACTCCCGTATCCCCAGCCTCTAGCCGCGCTCTGAGCTCACCCAGCCCGCGACCAGTTCAAGGTAACCCCGAGCTGAGAGTTCAGTCCTCGGCTCTGTCTCTGCAGCCGGCTTCTCCGTTCTAATACCTGCGAGCTCTCCGACACTCTGACACCCCCGATCCTTCTGTGACCCTGCGGGGCCTGGGGCCACGCTGACCCCGCGTGGGCTTCACCCTGGTTTAGCCTCTGGAGCAATGTCCCTCAGTGGAACAGACTTTTAAAAGTCCTGATTTTGTGCTCTGTTGCTCCGCCGCTTGCCGGGAGCCGGCCCCTCCCCCCATGGTCTATCTTCCCGTCGTTTTAGATTCACTTCTCCTCCAATCCTACCTTTCAGAAAGTGGTTGATTTTCTGTTTCTAGAGTTGCTGTTCTTCTCTTCGCTCTCCCGTTGGATTTGTAGGTGTTTGCAATGTTTAGATAAGCTATCGAGCTGATCTCCTGCTACCTGATGTAGTCTCAGGCTGCTACTTCTCCGCCATCTTGACTCCTCCCCTCTAATGGCTATTCTAACTCCTCCTAATTCTCTAACGACTATTATAACTCCTCCTACTTCTCTAAGGCTATTCTAAGTCCTCCTACTTCACCGCCCCCCCAGCCTCTCAGACTAACCTTTATAGAGGTGGTTGAGCTAGGCCCACACACAGGTGGCCAATGATATTTCAACTCACCACAGTTAATATATGCACGCCCCACTGATTGGATAAGGCAATCTAGCAAGGCCGCCCCAATATCCGGGGAGAACAAGTAAGTTCCTCTGGCTAACCAGGCCCCTACATTAGTACCTACATATGTTCCAACGCTAGGTACCTGATCCCCAAAACAAAACACATCCTGTCCCCAGAAGGCAACATGGCTCTTGCGAGCTGCGTCCAACCCTCAGGGGAGGAGAATCCTGCATGGCGCCTGAGCTCCCGCCCCATTCTAAGGTCTCCTGGGACACAAGCTAGCATTTTGACCCATAAGCATGTGGCACCCTGTTGATTCAGCCCACTCGCTAATTTCCCTAGAGTCACCAGATCCAAAATGCCTTGCTCCTGGGCTAAAATGATAAGCGGAGCTGGGATTTGCAAAGTCATTTTGGTGAGCTCTGCTACCATGTCTTTCGTATGGGGGACTCTGCAGCCACCAAAACGAAGCCCCCCTTTCCTGCAGAAGGAAGGCTTGCTGTTCGGAGCAGCTCACAAGCCCCAGCCTATGAAAACCTCCATGGCCTCATGAGGCCACCCTTCCATTCATCTAGCAACATGCACACAAACTCCAGTGTGAGCGACCATCAGACATTCGCCCTGACTCATGTGCTGGAGATCTCGAGTCAGACGTTGCACGTTGGAACAACCATGTGCTCAGCACTGAAAAGAAATGTCGCTTGTGCATGCAGTCTTCCGTCCTCACCCTCCTGGCCAACAAGCCCTCCAGATTGGGAATTCTAGAGCCACAACACAGCCTTCTGCCTGCACTCCAAAAAGAAGAATGGTCCTATGGGTCTGCCTAAAATTCCCATGTGAGGATCAAACTGCACGGCCCTAGACAGAACCCCAATATCCAGGCCGCCTGTGCACTAATGCTCTGTGTGACACAGCGTGAGCCCCGACCTCTAGTCAGCCCCACAGGTAGCAGACCCTATCTCGTGCAGGTGGAAGCGGCCATGGCCCCAGGCTGTCATGTCTTCCCAAACTGGGTGTTCAGGCATCTGTGCCTAAACCATAACTCAAATCCCGGCCTATGGGGGAACCTCAAGCAAAAAGGAGCAATCCTCCTTCCCCATGGCTGGAAAAGCTTGCTGTGGAGATGGGGGTCACACCTTCAGAGTGGGAGCCAGCTGCATAGCCCATGAGTCCACACCCACCCAGGAGGTCCGTCCTAGGCAGAAACAGGCATTGTGACCACCAGCCTGAGCCTGCTTTCAAACAGCCCCCTAACTAGCTGGACCAGGAGCCTGAATTTTGGGCCTGACATGCCCCTAGGCCCAAATCCTCACCCTCTGATGGGTTTTCCAGGCTCCCGGACCCAGAAGCCGACTCTGAAGTCTCTGCTATGGTGGGACCCCTGAGATGGAAAACAGCTCTCTTCCCTTCATCCAGAAATTCACCAAAACTTTGGGAGCCATGCAAAATCCCCACCAAGGCAGAATCTCCCATGGACCATGAGGCCACCACTCCATTCCATGGCCAACCGAGAAACACGATCCAGACAGAAGAGCCTGCACTTGTGCTTTCCCGTCGATCTAATTTCCGATCCTGAGACACTGACCTCACGGTCTGCAGATCGGGCCATCCATCACCTCGCACTTCACCCTAAACCGAGTTTGTGTTTACATACTTTTGTCCCCAAAGCCCTGGCCCACTGGCCATCCAGGATGGGGCCTCTTGAGCCACAGCACAGGACTCTCCTGCCCTTCCGAAGATATTCTGCTCATCACAGTTGCAGAAACCCTCCAGATTGGGAGACACCTGCAAGGACCCTGAGCCCACCCAATTTCGTTGGCCGCTCTAGTCAGAAATGCACAGTCTGACACATGCCAGACACCTACTTCCAGGCAGACACCCAGGTCAATGACCCTAAGTCAGAAGATGGAAACTGACATGCCCCTAGGATCTCAATGGAATTCTAGCTTAGGTTTGCAGGCATCTGTCCCCAGAGGAATGTTCGGAGTACTTACCTATGTTGCAACGCTAGGTCCCTTATGCAAAAAGCAGCACACCTCCTGTCCCCAGAAGGCAGCCTGGCTCTAAGGAGCTGTGTAAAACCCTCACGGGTGGTGAATTCTGCATGGCGCCGAGCCTCTGCCACATACTTACATTTCATGGGACATAAGCCAGCATTGTGATCCATCAGCTTGAGGCTCCCTGTCAACACAGCCCCCTGGGCAATTTGCCCCAGAGCCACCAGATCGAAACTGCCTTGCTCCTGGGATGAAAGTGTTAGCTGAGCTGGGATTTCCAGGCATCCATGTGGTGAGTTCTGTTACCAATACTCTCCATATGGGGGACCCTGAATCCATCAAAACGGACTCCACCTGTCCCACAGAAGGAAATCTTGCTGTTCGGAGCAGATCACAGGTCCCAGCTTGGGAAAACCTCCCTGGAATCTTGAGGCCTCCCCTCCATTCGGCTGCCATCATGGACACAAATTCCCGCGTGAGCAACCATCTGACACTGACCCTGACTTGGGTCCTAGAGATCTCGAGTCAGACGCTGAACATTCGAATTACCATGCACTCATCACTCAAATGAACCAGCGCTTGTGCGTTCAGCTTTCTCTCCTCAACTTCATGGCCAGCAGGCCCTACAGATTGGGAATTCTGGAGAAACAATGCAGCTTTCTACATACCTCCAGAAAGAAGAAGGGCCCTATGGGTCTGTCCAGAATCCCTTTGAGACGATTCACATGCATGGCCCTCGATGGCACCCCAATATCCTAGGCCGCCCTGTGCACTAATGCTCTGTCTGACGCAGCCTGAGCCCTGACCTCCCATCAGCCCCCCAGTTAGTGCGCCCCCTATCCTGCAGGTGGGACGTGCCAAGGCCAGACTGTCATCTCTACCGAACCTGGGTATTCAAGCATCTGTGCATAGACCATGACTCAAATACTGGCCTATGGGGGAATCTGAAGCACAAAAGAAAAAGCCTCCTTCCCCACGGCAGGAAAAGCTTGCTGTGGGGATGGGGTCAAACCCTAAGTGTGGGAGGCATCGGCATGGTTCATGATACGACACCAACATATTAGGGTGGCCCTGGTCACAAACAGGCATTATGACCCTCAACCTGAGTCCGGTTTCAAACAAGCCCCCTCTCTAGCTGGACCAAGAACCTGCATAGAGGGCCTGCCTTGCTCCTAGGCACAAATCCTCACCCTCTGTCTCGTTCTCCAGAAGCACGAATCCAGAAGCCAACTCTGGGATCCCTGATATGGCCCAAACTCTGAGACGAAAACAGGACTCTTCCCTTCCCCCTGAAAGACACCAAACCTTTTGGAGCATGGCAGAATCCCCACAGAGGCAGAATCTCCCATGTCCCCATGAAGCCACCCCTCATTTCCGTGGCCATCTGAGACACACAACCCAGACAGAAAAGCCTGCGCTCCTGCCTCCCCATCGAACTAATTTCAGATCCCGGGCACTGCCCTCACGGTCCGCATATCGGGCCTGCCATCACCTCGACCCTCACACTAACCATCGTTTTTCTTTGCAGACTCTTGTCCCCAAAGCCCTGGCTGACAGGCCCTCCAGGACAGGGCCTCCATAGACAAAGCTTAGGACCCTGCCTGCCATCCTGAAGGAAAAAGTGCTCATCACAGTTGCACAAACCCTCCAGATTGGGAGACAACTGCAAAGCCCCTGAGGCGACCACAATTTCGTAGGCTACTCTGGAAAAAAAGGGGATTCTGGCACATACCAGACACCTACCACCAGGCAGACACCCAGGTCAATGGCCCGGGGTCAGAAGTTGGAATCTGACATGCCTTTAGGACTTCAACAGAACCCTAGCTTAGGCTTGCAGGCATCTGTCCCCAGAGGCAATTTCTGCAATCACTTCATATTTTCCAATGGTTGGTCCCTTTCCACATAACAGAATACCTCCTGTCCCCAGAAGGCAACCTGGCTCTCGGGAGCTGGGTCCAACCCGCAGGGGGGAAGAATCCTGAATGACACCTGAGCCTCCAACACATTCTAAGGTCTCACTGGACACAAGCCAGCATTGTGACCCATCAGCATGAGGCTCCCTGTCAAGTCAGCCCCGAGGCGTCATCGCCCCAGAGCCACCAGATCGACACTGCCTTGTTCCTGGGCTGCAAGGGTAAGCTGAGCTGGGCTTTCCAGGCATCTATGTGGTGAGCTCTGCCACCAAGTCTTTCCATATGGGGGAGCCAGGAGCCATCAGAACGGCCTCCTCCTATCCCAGAGAAGGAAAGTTTGCTGTTTGGAGGAGCTCACAATCTCCAGCCTGGGGAAACCTCCATGGCCTCCTGAGGCCACCCCTCCATTCTTCGGTCATGATGGACAAACACTCCAGCTTGAGCTACCATTTTACACTTGCCCAGACTCAGCTGCTGCAGATCTCGAGTCAGATGCTTAACACTGGAACTGCCATGCGCTTTGCACTGAACTGAATGGGCGCTTGTGTATTCTGGCTTCCATCCTCTCCCTTCTGGCCCACACGCACTCCAGATTGGGAATTCTGGAGCCACAATGCAGCCTTCTGCCTACCATCGAGATAGAAGGAACCTATGGGTTTGCACAGAATCCCCACGTGAGATCAACCTGCACGGCCCTCAAGGGCTCACTAATATGGTAGGCCTCCCTGAGCTCTAATGCTCTGTCTGACACAGACCGAGCCCCGAATTCCTATCAGCCCCGAGGTAGTGTGCTCCATATCTGGCAGGTGGGACTGGATATGGCCCGAGGTTTTCATATCTACCCACCCTGATATTCAGGCATCTGTGCCAAGACCTTAGCTCAAATTCTGGCCAATTAGGAAACCTCAAGCACAAAAGAGCACAACACCATCCGCAAGGCAGGAAAAGCTTGCTGTGGCGATGGGGGTCAAACCCTTAGAGTGGGAGCCAGCTGCATGGCCCTTTAGACCAGGCCCTCACAGGATGGCTGCCCTGGGCAAAAACAGGCATTGTGACACACAGACTGACCCCGCGTGAAAACAAGCCCCCTCGCTAGCTGGATTAGGAGACCGCATCTTGGGCCTTCTCTGCCCATTGCCCAAATCCTCACACTCAGTCGGGTGCTCCAAGCGTCTGGACTCAGAAGCCGACTCTGGAATCCCTGCTATTGCCAGATCCCTGAGACAAAATCATCAATCTTCCCTTCTACCCGAAAGACAACAAACCCTTGGGAGCTGGGCAGAATCCCAAGAGAGGCAGATTCTCCCATGGCCCCATGAGGCCACCCATCCATTCCGTGTCCACAGGAGACACACAATCCAGAGAGAAAATCATGCGTTCCCACCTCTCCATCGCCCTAATGTCAGATCCTGAGCACTGACCTCATGGTCTGCAGATCGGGCCTGCCATCACCTCACCCTCCCCCTAACCCGAGTTTGTGTTTGCAGACTTTTGTTCCCAAAGCCATGGCAGACAGGCCCTCTACGATGGGCCTTGGGAGCCACGACACAGGACTCTGCCTGCCCTCCTGAAGGAAACTCTGCCAGTCAATTTGCACAAACCCTGAAGATTGGGAGACACCTGCATAGGCCACTCTGGACAGAAATGCACAGTCTGACACAAGCCAGACACCTACCTCCAGGCAGACACCCAGGTCAATGGCCCTGAGTCAGAAGATGGAAAATGACATGAGCCTAGGACCTCAATGGAACCCTAGTTGAGGTTTGCAGGCATCTGTCCCCAGAGGAAATTTTGGAGTGTAAGGGTCCATGATCAATGTTATGAGACTACACAAAGTGAAAATCAAGCAAAGCTTTATTTTAGGCCAGCATCAAAAATCAAACAGAAAGTTCGGGGCCATTTCTTATGTCTAGCGATGACAACGAGGACGCCGTTCCTGATGACAAAAAAGCGTGGATGATGAGGACTACATTCCTGACAACACAAACTCTGCTCCCCATGATGAGACTCTGACAAGGCCGCTCCCCAGACGAGGCCACTGTGGACGACGACGCTCTGGACGGGGCCGCTCCAGATGAGGCTGCTCCCCAGACAAGGCCACTCTGGATGAAGCTACACGCTGGAAGAAGTCCGCACCCGATGATGAGCAGGTCTCTCCAGACCAGGGGCCGCATGCCGATGATGCGGCTCCACGGAATGATGCCGCTCTGGCGAGGCTGCACCTCAGGGCAGCGCAGCCAGTATCGGCGGGACCATGGTGAGGCGGGTCGCGGGCTGCGCTGCTGCTCGTGGACGCGAGGCCACTCGTGGTGGCACTGCTGCACTGGGCGGGGCAGCTCCCAGCAATGCCGCTCCCGATGCTCCCAAGGATCCTGAAGCTCCGATGCTCCTGACGACCCCGACGCTATCACTCCTACAGCAATTTTCTTTGTTACAAATGACATTAGGGAGTTTATAACACAGGGGCCAAAAAGTAACGGTAGTGCATAGTTGGCTGATGAGTTAGCCATTCAATGTTTTGTATCACCTTTTCGAATTTTTCCCAAATTCCGTTCATCTAATTTCCCACCTATACTTTACATGAATAGGTAACAATAGGAGCAACAATAAACTCACAGTTTTTCAGTTTTGGCTTTAGTCCATGGTCAGCAGGTTCTGTCAACTGCAGCTTCCATCTCTGTGGGGCGTAATCGTCCTTGGCTCATTTGACGTGACCTGCATGAATCCAGCCCCTAATGCCCTCTACTTTTACAGTAAATTGTCCCTTTCAGCGAGGCTCCAAGTTTCCTACTTGATAGCGATGTATCCAAACCAAGTCCCCAGGTTGGTAAGATGTGGTTCCACTTCCGTCTCCATCCCAGTGTGGGCAGTCCGGATCCCCGAGTGGGCATTTTTTAAGACAGATTGTAATGCCTGCAGTGACTGGAGTACAGATTGATCAGTCATTTCTGCTAGGGCAACCTCCTGTATTTGAGGACAGAGGGGGTGTCTCCAAACATTATTTCGAATGAGGTCACCTTGGTTAAATAGGGTGTACATAGTGCCCTGAGGAGGGCAAAAGGAAGGAGATACACCCATCCACCGCCAGTCTCCAGAATTAGTTTTGCCAAGGTCTCTAAAAGAGTCAGGTTCATTCTCTCTACTTGCCAGGAACTCCGAGTCCCATAGGCACAATGTATATTCCAATAAGTGCCCACAGCCTTGGCCAATGCCTATGAGACTGAACTCACAAATGTAGGGCCATTGTCTGACCCGATTGCGAGAGGCAGACCAAACCTAGGAATTATTTCGTCTAGTAGCTTTTTGGCTACCACTCCTGCCTTCTCATGTTTGGCAGGAAAAGCCTCTAGCCAGCGTGAAAAGGTATCCGCGCGGCAGGGCTAGTGTCCAGATTTTCTGCTCAGGAGAAACCACCACAGCTCCCACATACCTCTTTCCATTGACATGTAGCAACTCCCATCTGTGAACAGAGTCATTTCAGCATCCAGGAGGGGAATGTCTCTGATTTCCGACCTTAATCCTGCGACTTGGGTTAGCACCACCCCACAGTCGTGTGGATGGTCAGCCAGCTCCTCTGGCAGCAGGATGGCTGGATTTAGCACTGCCAGGGGCTGGAACGTCACTCTTGTTTCATTGAGGCTGAGGGCCTGATACCTCGTCACTCAGCTGTTTGTCATCCATCAGTCTGCTCTAGTCTGGGAAAGTCCCTTGATAGCGTGGGTGGTGGTCAAGATGAGATTTTAACCCAAATTCAATTTACTTGCATCCTTGACCAAGAGGGCTGTGGCAGCAATTATGTAGATGCAATAGGGGAACCCAGCCACTACTAGATCTAGTTACTTGCTAACATAGGCTACTGGCCTTTGCCAAGGCCCAAGAATCTGAGTCAAAACTCCTTTGGCCACCCTGCATTTTCATCCACATACAAGTGGAAGGGCTTGGTAACAATTGGGATGGCCAATGCTGGGGCACTCGGTACACCTGTTTGTAATTCCCAAAATGATCCTTCTGCCTCAGCTGTCCACTCTATCATAGTGAGCCCACCCTTTCTCCAGTTCGTAGGGTGGTTGGTCAATCTCCCCAAACCGCAGTATCAACAGCCTACAGCAACCCACCATCCAAGAAACTCTGTCATTTTTTGGGACGTGGTGGGGCGGGGGTATTGGGTGATCACCTGTTTCCTGGACCCAGACAGTGAACGCACTCCCTCCTGGAGATCAAATCCTAGATATGTGGCATGGCTCTGACATAGCTGTGCATTCTTTGATGACACTCAATACCCTTTTTCCTGCAGAGTCTGTAAGAGAGCTCTCATCCCCCGCAAACATGACTGTTGGTCCTCAGATACCACTAGCAAGTCATCAACATACTGTAACAGAGTGACTCCCGGGTTGGAGGTTCCGTACGCATGCAAATCCTCATGTAGGGGCTCTTCAAAAATGGTGGGTGAATTCTTGAATCCTTGGAGAATTCTTTTCCAGATGAGTTGGCCTGGAAACAATTTCTGTGGGTCAGAGCACTCAAAAGCAAAAAGGGGTTGAGATTCCCTTGCTAAAGATATGCAGAAAAATGCATCCTTGAGATCTAAGATGGTATACACTGTTCTTTTGGGGCCCAGGAGGGAGAGTAGGGTATAAGTGTTAGGCACTGTCAGGTGAATATCTTCAACCTGTTTATTAACTTCCAGCAACTCCTGAACTGGTCAGTACTCCCCAGTCTTGGCCTTTTTGACGGGCAGCAAAGGTGTGTTCCATGGAGATTTGCAAGGAACTAGGATCCCATCTCCTCGGAGGTGGTTAATGTGTTTTCTGATCCCTTCCTTTGCTTCCCGGGAAGGGGGTGCTGCCGAATGTGAACAGCTGTAGCTATAGCATTTAACTGTACCATCACTGGAGATTGTCCCTTGACCAAGCCAGGGAGCTTCCCTTCTGCCCAGATCTCGTGAAACTTGACCTGTAGGATTTGGAGTAGGCACCCCCCTTTTGTCTCCTCAGGTTTTGAGACTGACTCGTAAACGTGGTATTTATCTAGTGCTGCCATAAGCACCTGTTCAGTGTGTGTCTCAAGGTTACAGTCATGTCTCCTTCAGAGATCTGAATGCCAGCTCGTAACTTGTGGAGCAGATCTCTTGCCATCAAGATATATGGAGCATTAGGGAGGACAAAAATCGGTGTTTCACTACTCCCGAGGCCAAATTTGAAGTCCTTTCTGTTGTCCATTTTTGTCTCGCTGTGCCATTTGCTCTTCGTACCCAAACTTCCTCTTCAGATAGTTTTCCCATAGGTTTAAATAATGATGAATATTGGGCTCCCGTGCCCACCAAAAAAATCAGTTGATTTCTCCTCCACTTCAATTTTTACTCTGGTGGCCAGCATTTCCATCTTCCTTTTGGGGAACCCCCTGGCCCAGTGTCTTTTTTCCTTACAGTAAGCACTGATCTGATCTACGTCTTCCCACCTGCCTTCTCTGTGCTTAGGCTTTTCTTTCCATTTACTATCCCCTACCTATCCCATGTAATGCCAAAACGTTAACCAGCTTTTTGTCTGTTTTTCATCCTCCTGTGCATCCCTGTTGGTAATCACATTTTCTGCTATAACAAATAACTCAATCAGATTGTTCCCTTCAAATCCCTCAATTTCCTGAAGTTTCCTCCTTATATCATGGGCTGACTGATTGGCAAAAGCAAGTTTCAATGCCCCATGATATTCTGGTGCCTCAGAGTCCATCGGGCTACACATTTTATAGGCTTCAATAAGCCTTTCTAAGAAAGCTCCTGGAGACTGATTCTTACCTTGAGTCACCGTCCTAATTCTGATTTAGTACTAGTGCAACTTATGAGTCAAAGAGATCTCATTTACAATTCTGGGTGGGCAAAGAAAACCATTTACATTTTCTTAGAAACATCGCAGTCTCTAGTGAAGACTAAATACTAATCAATTGTGAACTGTTGCAATAGCAGTTAAGCACAAAGCAAGTTTACCAACAGATTTCAAAATCACAAATCTAGTTCCAGCAACCAGCGCCCTAGCACTTCATCCCATTTGTCATCCAAGCAAACCTTCAATGCTTCAGTTAACCAAAGACTCTGAAAGCTACTTTAACAATTACCCATTAAAACCCTGAGGCAGACAATTAACCACCAGTTCAGTCATCTCTCTGCTAACAGATTTCATGTTCCACCTGGGCCCATTCCACTTCAGATGGGATGCTTTCCTGCCAGCAAGGGGGAGTGGCTAGGCAGTCCATGTCAGGCCAGGAAGGCAAGGAATTCCTGAAACTAAAAGAGTTTTGGCAGCTGCTTGGGAATATTCCTTAAAGTCTCTGTCCTATCTTAGACTAATCCCAGTTGGCTCCAGTTATAGCCCTGAACACACAAAATAGTGAGGAAGAAGCCCCACACCTATTATGAGGAACAGAGAGATGAATGTCAGACTCCCCTTACTCTCCTCTTGCTCCATTCCTTCAAGCACAACAAACAACAAAACAGACAACAAAACGACAACTGCCAGGCCAGCGTTCCTTCCACTGGTGGGGATTTTCTAGGGGGACTCAAAGCCCCTGACCACCTAGGGGGACTCGAACCCCTGATGACCTCCTCGGAGTCTCGAACCCCCTGACTGCCTAGGGAGACACGAACCCCCTGGTGACGGCTTGGGGGACTTGGACCCTCTGACCATCTAAGGGGAGTTGAAACCCCTGGTGGCCATCCAGTTGGACTCGAAACCCCTGACCATCTAGGGGGACTCAAACCCCACCTTGAACCCCTGTCAATCTACCAGCAGAGGGATGGGGCATCCCCGCATCGACTCCAGCCCTGGGGATCATGACGGCCTCCAGCTTCTACCTGGTGGGCCATACCCTGGAGCTCCAACCGGACAGACAGACAAGATCCCAACCCCTCTGGAGGCGTTTCCCATAAATTGCGATGCTGGCTCAAGTCTCGTTGTTTGATCCCGGGCGAGCCCCCAATGTTAGGGTCCATGATCAAAGGAACAAGACTGACACAAAGTGAAAATCAAGCATCAGAAACCAAACAGAAAAGTCGGGGCCATCTCTTACGTAGAGGCGATGATGACGAGGAAGCCTCCACTGATGAAAAAGAGGCAAGGATGATGAGGACGACAACATTGATGACACAACCTCTGCCTCCAATGAGGCCACTCTGACACGGCCACTCCCCAGAGGAGGCCGCTCCCCAGACGAGGCCACAGCTAGACAAGGCCGCTCCCAACAATGAAGAGGCTGCTACGGACAAGGCCACTTTTGACGATGAAGAGGCTGCTCTTGAGTAGGCCACTCCACGATGAAGCCAAATGCCAACCAGGCTTCTTCCTGGAATGATGCTGCTTTGGCGAGGCACTCCATCCAGACCACGCCAGCGAGGCCGCGGCTCAGGGTGGTGAGACCGCTGGAGGCAGGGCTGCAGCTTGGGGCGGCGCTGCTCCCAGCGACCCCACCACTATCGCTCCTACGATTACCCTAACGGCTCCCAACGGCCACTCTGATGGCTATTCTGCTACTCTAACAGCTATTCTAACACCTCCTACTTCTCTAATGGCTATTCTAACTCCTCCTACTTTTCTTTTTTTTTTTTGCTGTTTTCCTTTTATTTTTTTATCTCTCTCTTTTTTCTTTTCTTTTCTTTTCTTTTTTCTCCATTTTATTTATTTTTTTCAGCGTAACAGTATTCATTGTTTTTGCAAAACACCCAGTGCTACATGCAAAACGTGCCCTCCCATTACCCACCACCTGTTCCCCCAACCTCCCACCCCTGACCCTTCAAAACCCTCAGGTTGTTTTTCAGAGTCCATAGTCTCTGATGGTTCACCTCCCCTCCCCAATGTCCATAGCCCCCTCCCCCCTAACAATCCCACCTCGACTCAGCAACCCCCAGTTTGTTTTGTGAGATTAAGAGTCATTTAAGGTTTGTCTCCCTCCCGATCCCATCTTGTTTCATTTATTCTTCTCTTATCCCCCTAACCCCCATGTTGCTTCTCCATGTCTTCATATCAGGGAGATCATATGATAGTTGTCTTTCTCCGATTGACTTATTTCACTAAGCATGATACGCTCTAGTTCCATCCACGTCGCAAATGGCAAGATTTAATTTCTTTGGATGGCTGCATAGTATTCCATTGTGTATATATACCACTTCTTCTTTACCCATTCATCTGTTGATGGACATCTAGGTTCTTTCCATAGTTTGGCTATTGTAGACATTGCTGCTATAAACATTCGGGTACACGTGCCCCTTCGGATCACTATGTTTGTATCTTTAGGGTAAATACCCAGTAGTGCAATTGCTGGGTCATAGGGTAGTTCTATTTTCAACATTTTGAGGAACCTCCATGCTGTTTTCCAGAGTGGATGCACCATCTTGCATTCCCACCAACAGTGGAGGAGGGTTCCCCTTTCTCCACATCCTCTCCAGCATCTGTCATTTCCTGACTTGTTAATTTTAGCCATTCTGACTGGTGTGAGGTGATATCTCATTGTGGTTTTGATTTGTATTTCCCTGATGCCGAGTGACGTGGAGCACTTTTTCATGTGTCTGTTGGCCATCTGGATGTCTTCTTTGCAGAAATGTCTGTTCATGTCCTCTGCCCATTTCTTGATTGGATTGTTTGTTCTTTGGGTGTTGAGTTTGCTAAGTTCCTTATAGATTTTGGATACTAGCCCTTTATCTGATATGTCGTTTGCAAATATCTTCTCCCATTCTGTCAGTTGTCTTTTGGTTTTGTGAACTGTTTCCTTTGCTGTGCAAAAGCTTTTGATCTTGATGAAATCCCAATAGTTCATTTTTGCCCTTGCTTCCCTTGCCTTTGCCGTTGTTCCTAGGAAGATGTTGCTGCGGCTGAGGTCGAAGAGGTTGCTGCCTGCATTCTCCTCAAGGATTTTGATGGATTCCTTTCTCACATTGAGGTCCTTCATCCATTTGGAGTCTATTTTCGTGTGTGGTGTAAGGAAGTGGTCCAATTTCATTTTTCTGCATGTGGCTGTCCAATTTTCCCAGCACCATTTATTGAAGAGGCTGCCTTTTTTTCCATTGGACATTCTTTCCTGCTTTGTCGAAGATTAGTTGACCATAGAGTTGAGGGTCGATTTCTGGGCTCTCTATTCTGTTTCACTGATCTATGTGTCTGTTTCTGTGCCAGTACCATGCTGTCTTGATGATGACAGCTTTGTAATAGAGCTTGAAGTCCGGAATTGTGATGCCACCAACTTTGGCTTTGTTCTTCAATATTCCTTTGGCTATTCGAGGTCTTTTCTGGTTCCATATAAATTTTAGGATTATTTGTTCCATTTCTTTGAAAAAAAATGGATGGTATTTTGACAGGGATTGCATTAAATGTGTAGATTGCTTTAGGTAGCATAGACATTTTCACAATATTTATTCTTCCAATCCAGGAGCCCTTTCTTGTTTCTTAAGAAAGGCTTGTACCGCTATATATTTTCCTCTCAGGACTGCCTTTGCTGTGTTCCACAGATTTTGAACTGTTGTGTTTTCATTATCATTTGTTTCCATGAATTTGTTCAGTTCTTCTTTAATTTCCTGGTTGACCCATTCATTCTTTAGAAGGATGCCGTTTAGTCTCCATGTGTTTGGGTTCTTTTCCAACTTTCCTCTTGTGATTGAGTTCTAGCTTCAGAGCATTGTGGTCTGAAAATATGCAGGGAATGATCCTACTCTTTTTTTTAAGATTTTATTTATTTATTTGACAGACAGAGATCACAAGTAGGTGGAGAGGCAGGCAGAGAGAGGAAGGGAAGCAGGCTCCCTGCTGAGCAGAGAGCCCGATGTGGGGCTCGATCCCAGGACCCTGGGATCATGACCTGAGCCGAAGGCAGCGTCTTAATCCACTGAGCCACCAGGCGCCCCGATCCCACTCTTTTGATACCGGTTGAGACCTGATTTGTGACCCAGGATGTGATCTATTCTGGAGAAGGTTCCATGTGCACTAGAGAAGAATGTGTATTCTGTTGCTTTGGGATGAAATGTTCTGAATATATCTGTGATGTCCATCTGGTCCAGTGTGTCATTTAAAGCCTTTATTTCCTTTTTGATCTTTGGCTTGGATGATCTGTCCATTTCAGTGAGGGGAGTGTTAAAGTCCCCTACTATTATTGTATTATTATTGATGTGTTTCTTTGATTTTGTTATTAATTGGTTGATATAATTGGCTGCTCCCACATTAGGGGCATAGATATTTAAAATTGTTAGATCGTCTTGTTGGACAGACCGTTTGAGTAGGATATAGTGTCCTTCCTCATCTCTTATTATAGTCTTTGGCTTAAAATCTAATTGATCTGATATAAGGATTGCCACCCCAGCTTTCTTCTGATGCCCATTAGCATGGTAAATTGTTTTCCACCCCCTCACTTTAAAACTGGAGGTGTCTTCGCGTCTAAAATGAGTTTCTTGTAGGCAACATACTGATGGGTTTTGTTTTTTTATCCATTCTGATACCCTGTGTCTTTTGATTGGGGCATTTAGCCCATTAACATTCAGGGTAACTATTGAGAGATATGAATTTAGTGCCATTATTAGTCTGTAAGGTGACTGTTACTGTATATTGTCTCTGTACCTTTCTGATCTGCTACTTTTAGGCTCTCTCTTTGCTTAGAGGACCCCTTTCAATATTTTCTGTAGAGCTGGTTTGGTGTTTGCAAATTCTTTCAGTTTTTGTTTGTCCTGGAAGCTTTTGATCTCTCCTTCTATTTTCAATGATAGCCTAGCTGGATAGAGTATTCTTGGCTGCATGTTTTTCTCGTTTAGTGCTCTGAATATATCATGCCAGCTCTTCCTGACCTGCCAGGTCACTGTGGATAAGTCTGCTGCCAATCTAATATTTTTACCATTGTATTTTACAGACTTCTTTTCTCAGACTGCTTTCAGTATTTTCTCTTTGTCACTAAGACTTGTAAATTTTACTATTAGGTGACGGGGTGTGGACCTATTCTTGTTGACTTTGAGGGGAGTTCTCTGCATTTCCTGGATTTTGATGCTTGTTCCCTTTGCCATATTAGGGAAATTCTCTCCAATAGACCTTCTGCTCCCCTCTGTTTCTTCTTCTTCTGGAATCCCAATTATTCTAATGTTGTTTCGTCTTATGGTGTCACTTATCTCTCGAATTCTCCCCTCATGGTCCAGGAGCTGTTTGTCCCTCTTTTGTTCGGCTTCTTTATTCTCTGTCATTTGGTCTTCTATATCACTAATTCTTTCTTCTGCCTCATTGATCCTAGCAGTGAGAGCCTCCATTTTTTATAGCACCTCATTAATAGCTTTTTTGATTTCAACTTGTTTAGATTTTAGTTCTTTAATTTCTCCAGAAAGGGCTTTTATATCTCCAGAGAGGGTTTCTCTAATATCTTCCATGCCTTTTTCGAGCCCGGCTAGAACGTTCAGAATCGTCATTCTGAACTCTTGATCTGACATATTACCAATGTCTGTGTTGATTAGGTCCCTAACCTTCGGTATTGTCTCTTGTTCTTTTGTTTGTGGTGATTTTTTCCGCCTTGTCATTTTGTCCAGATAAGAGGATATGAAGGAGGAAATAAAATACTAAAAGGGTGGCAAAGACCCCAGAAAAATGCGCTGTAACCAAATGAGAAGAGACTCCAAATTGTGGGGTGGAGAAAGGGGATAAAAAGAGGTTCAGAAAAAAAAAGAAAAAATTTAAAAAATAAAACAAAGAAAAAATAGAAAAAAGAAAGAAAAAAAATATATATATTTAGATAAACTAGACAAAAAAACGTTAAAAAAGAAAAGGGTAAAAGTTTTAAAAATTTAGCAGAAGAAGAAAAAAGAAAAAAAATTGAAAAAAAGAAGAAAAAAATTGAAGTAGCCGCAAGACTAAAGAATCATGGGGAGAAAGCCATGAGTTCCGTGCTTTGCTTTCTCCTCCTCTGGAATTGCGTTGCTGTCTTGTAATTGAACCTACTTTCCTTGATAGATGAACTTCGTCCTGGCTGGATATTTTGTTGATCTTCTGGGGGAGGGGCCTTTGTAGTGACTCTCAAGTGTCTTTGCCCGAGGCGGGATTGCACCGCCCTTACCAGCGGCCGGACTAAGTAATCGGCTCGGGTTCGCTTTTGGGGGCTTCTGTTCCCTGAACGCTTTCCGTAGAGTACTGGAGGACGGGGATGAAAATGGCGGCCTCCCAGTCTCCGGCCCGGAGGAGCCGAGAGTCTGGGGCCCCACTCCTCAGTGCGCCCCCAGAGGACAGCACCCAATCACTCCCGTATCCCCAGCCTCTAGCCACGCTCCGAGCTCACCCAGCCCGCGACCAGTTCAAGGTATCCCTGAGCTGAGAGTTCAGTCCTCGGCTCTGTCTGTGCAGCCGGCTTCTCCGTTCTAATACCTGCAAGCTCTGTGACACTCCGACACCCTCGATCCTTCTGTGACCCTGCGGGACCTGGGGCCACGCTGACCCCGCGTGGGCTTCACCCTGGTTTAGCCTCTGGAGCAATGTCCCTCAGTGGAACAGACTTTTAAAAGTCCTGATTTTGTGCTCCGTTCCTCCACCGCTTGCCGGGAGCCGGCCCCTCCCCCCACGGTCTATCTTCCCGTCGTTTTAGATTCACTTCTCCGCCAGTCCTACCTTTCAGAAAGTGGTTGATTTTCTGTTTCTAGAGTTGCTGTTTTTCTTCTCTTCGCTCTCCCGTTGGATTTGTAGGTGTTTGCAATGTTTAGATAAGCTATCGAGCTGATCTCCTGCTACCCGATGCAGTCTCAGCCTGCTACTTCTCCGCCATCTTGACTCCTCCCTCTCCTCCTACTTTTCTAACAGCAATTATAACTCCTCCTTCTTCAATGGCTATTCTAACTCCTTCTACTTCTCTAACAGCTATTTTAACACCTCCTACTTCTCTAACGACTACTCTAACTCCTCCTACTTATATAACGGCTATTCTAACTCCCCCTACTTCTCTAACAGCAATAATAACTCCTCCTACTTTTCTTATGGCTTTTCTAATTCCTCCTACTTCTCCCCCTTCCAAGGCTCACAGACTAACCTTTATAGAGTTGGTTGAGTCCCGCCTACACACAGGTGGCCAATGAGATTTCAAATCAGCACTGTCACTATATGTGCAGCCCACTGATTGGATATGGCTATCTGACCTGTCCCGCCCCAATATCCGGGGATTACAGTTCCTCTGGAAAATCAGGCCCCTACACAGCACACTTTCCTTATGCCCGAAAGACACCAAACACTTGGAAGCCGGGCAGAATCTTCACACAGGCAGAATCTCCCATGGCCCCATGAGGCTACCACTAGATTTCATGGCCAACCAAGGCACTAAATTTAGACAGAAAAGTCTGCGCTCCCTACTCCCCATCGCCCTAATTTCAGATCCCGCCACACTGCCCTCATGGTCCGCATATATGGCCTGCAATCACCTCCCCTTATCCTATCCCGAGTTTGTGGTTGCAGACTTTTGTCCCCAAAGCCCTGGCCAGCAGGCCCTCCAGGATGGGGCCTCTGGAGCCACAGCACAGGACTCTGCCTGACAACACACAGGGAACTCTGCCCGTCACATTTGCACAGACCCTCCAGATTGGGAGACACCTGCAATGCAACTGAGCTCACCCCAAATTATGACGACCTTGGGAATAATGCACATTCAGACACATGGAAGACAACTTCCTCCAGGTAGACACCCAGGTCCATAGCCCTGAGTCAGAAGATGGGACCTGACATGACCCTAGGACCTCAATGGAACCCTATCTTGGTTTTCAGCCATCAGCCTCCAGAGGCAAACTATGGAATACCTATATATGGTCCAACACGTGGTCCCTGAGCCACAAAACAGACACCTCCTGTAACCAGAAGGCAACCTGTCTCTTGGGAGCTGTGTCCAACCCACAGGGGAGGAGAATCCTGCATGGCGCCTGAGCTCCCACCTCATTCTAAGGTCTCCCAGGACAAAAGCCAGCATTGTGACCCATCAGAATGAGGGTCCCTGCCACCACAGTCCCCTGAGCACTTTGCCCCAGAGCCACCAGATCCAAACGGCCTTTTTCCTGGGCTGGAAGAGGAAGCTGAGCTGGGCTTTCCAGCATCCATGCGGTGACATCTGCTATGACATCTTTCCATATGGGGGACCCTGGTGCCATCAAAATGGACTCCTGCTGTCCCGCAAAAGGAAGGCTTGCTTTTCAGAGCAGCTCACAATCCCCAGGCTCAGAGACCTCTATGGACTCATGAGGCCATCCATTCATTCGTTGGCCATCATGGACACATACTCCAGCGTGAACAACAATCTGACACATGCCCTACTCAGGTTCAGGAGATCTCGTCAGACGCTGCACATTGGAAATGCCAGGTGCTTGGCACTGAACTGAACTGGCTTTTGTGCATTCAGAATTCTTTCATCACCCTCCTGACCCGCAAGGCCTCCAGATTGTTCATTCCAAGGCCCCAACCCAGTCTTCTGCCTGCCCTCCAGAAAGAAGAATTGCACTAGGGTTCTGCCCAGAATCCCCACGTGAGGATCAACATGCACAGAATTCGACAGCACCCCAATGTCCTAGGCTGCCCTGTGCACTAATGCTCTGTCTGACACAGCCTGAGCTCCAACCTCCCATCAGCCCCCCAGATATTGGGCCCCATATCCTGCACGTGGGATGTGCCAAGGACAGACACTGCCATCTCTACCCAACCTGTGTATTCAGGCATCTGTGCCCAGACCATAGCTCAAACCCCAGCCTATGGGTGAACCTCAAGCATCAAAGAGCACTCCTCCTTACCCAAGAAGGGAAAAGCTTGCTGTGGGGATGGGGGTCTAACCCTCAGAGTGGGAGCCATCTGCATGGCCCTTGAGACCACGCCCACTCAGGACAGCCGCCCTGGCTACAAACCGGCATTGTGACCCTCAGGCTCAGCCTGCTTTCAAACCAGCCCCCTCGCTACCTGGACCAGGAGCACGTATATCGGGCCTGACATGCCCCTAGGCCCAAATCATCACCCTCATTCAGATTCTTCAGGCACCGGGACGCAGAAGCCGTCTCTGGATTCCTTGCTATGGTGGGACCCGTGAGACAGAAGAGCACTCTACCATTCCCCTGAAAGAAATCAAACCCTTCGGAACCAGGCAGAATCCTCACTGAGCCAGAATCTCCCATGGTCCCATGAGGCTACTGCTACATTCCATGGCCAACCGAGACACACAACCCAGACAGAAGAGACTGTGCTCCCGCCTCCCCTTTGAACTAATTTCAGATCCTGCAGCACTGCCCTCATGGTCCGCAGATCAGGCCTCCCATCACATCGCCTAGAACCCTATCCCAAGTGTTTGTTTGCAGACTTCTGTCCCCAACGCCCTGGCCAACAGGCTCTCCATGATGGTGTAGGGTACATGATCAAAGGAATGAGTCTGACACAAAGCAAAAGTCAAGCAAAGATTTATTTCATGCCATGCATCAGAAATCAAACTGACCGGTATGTGCCTGAGCCTTGCTGGAGGCCACCTCCTCCTGGCCTTGCAGTTCCTCCTGGAGGTTCCCGGCCTCACCCTCACTGTACCACAGGCCGCTCCCTGGGACAAGGCCACTCCTGATGAGGCCGTTCATGACGAGGCCACTCATGACAAGGCTGTTGCCATCAACGCCGATCTCTGGAAGAGGTCGCTCCTCACAAGGCTGCTCCCCGGACTCGTGACACCCCCAGTGGGTGGTGCCGCTGCCAACGAGGCCACTCCGGATGAGGCCGCTCATGACGAGGTCTCGGCCAACGAGACCAGACGAGGCTGCTCTGGTCGGGGCCGCACCCCGGGACGAGGCAGCTCCTGAGGAGGCTCTTCCCCGATTGTCTAGTGACAGCGCTGCTCCTAGGGCAGTGAGGCCGCTCGCGACAGTGCCGCTGCTCTGGGCGGTGAGGACGCTGCAGATGAGGCTGATGAGGCCAACGGCGATGAAGCTGCTCGCAATGAGGCCACTCCTGACAGGGCCGCTCCCCAGGACGAGGTCGCTGCAGATGGATCCGCTCCCTGACCATCTAGTGATAGCGCCCCTGCCCGGGCGGTGAAGGTGCTCAGGCGGCGCCGCTGCCTGGGGCGGTGAGGCTGCTTCAGTTTAGGCCGCTCCCTGAAAAGAGGCTCACAGCAATGCCGCTCCTGACAAAGCTGGTACTGGCAGTGCCACTGCTTGGGCCACGAGGCTCCCAGGAATACCGCTCCCGACACTCCCGATGATGAAAGGGTGCTGTCACTCTCCACAACCCCGACACTACCACTCCTACCACCACCCTAACGTCTCCCAATGGCTCCCCTAATGGCTACTCTAATGGCTCCTGCTACCCCCTACTCTAACTTCTTCTGCTACCCCCCAACCCCTGCAGTTTCACAGACCAACCTTTATAGAGCTGGTTGAGCCCGACCCACACACAGGTGGCCAATGTGATTGCAACTCACCTCAGTAAATATATGCATGCCCCACTGATTGGCCGTCTCCATCGAGCTGGCCTGACCCGCCCCAACATTCCCCCCTTTTCTTTGGAAATTAGTCAAATCCTTGACTTTTCCACCAGTTCTATGTTCTCCTGTTGTAAGGGGGTTATACTGAGCATATAATACTGGGGCCAAAAAGTAACAGTAGTGCACAGTCGGCTGATGAGTTAGTCATTCAACACTTTGTATAACCTTTTCCATTTTTTCCTAATTCCGTTCATCTAATATCCCACCTATAGTTTTCATAAACAGGTAACAATAGGAGCAACAATAAACTCGCATTGTGTTTAGTCTTAGCTTTAGTCCATGGTCAGCAGGGTCTGTTGGCTGCAGCTTCTATCACTGGGGGGGGGGTGTCCTCGACCTCGGCTCGTTTGACATGACCCGCATGAATCCAGGCCCTAATGCCTTCTATTTTTACTGCCGTGGGGGTGGTCAAGATAACAGTAAATGGTCCCTTCCAGCGAGGCTCCAAGGTTCCCACTTGATAGCGACATATCCAAACCAAGTCCCCGGCTTGGTAAGGATGTGGTTCCACCTCCGTCTCCATCCCAGTGTGGGCTGTCCAGATCCCTGAGTGGGCTTTTTTTAAGACAGACTGTAATGCCTGCAGTGACTGGAGTACAGATTGATCAGTCATTTCTGCTAGGGAAACCTCTTTTAGTCGAGGATGGGGGGGTCTCCCAAACATTATTTCAAATAGGGTCACCTTGCTTAAATAGGGTGTACATCATGCCCTGAGGAGGGCGAAAGGAAGGAGATCCACCCATCTACTGCCAGTCTCCAGAATTAATTTTGTCAAGGTCTGTTTAAGAGTCTGGTTCATTCTCTCTACTTGCCCGGAACTCTGGGGCTGGTAGGCACAATGTAGTTTGCAATTAGTGCCCACGGCCTTGGCCAATGCCTGTGAGACTGAACTCACAAATGCAGGGCCAATGTCTGACCTGATTGCGAGAGGCAGCCCAAACCTAGGAATTATTTCTTCTAGTAGCTTTTTGGCTACCACGCCTGCCATCTCATGTTTGGCGGGAAAATCCTCTACCCAGCCCATATTATCTAGGTTTCATTTATGTAAAATCTATTTCCCAATAAATTCCTGGTTCCTTACCTCTTTCTATTTTCCCTCTTCCCATTTTAGTTCTTCCCACATGAACTGCCTGGCATTGAGCACATCTATCAACTACATCCTGAAACATACGCCCTAGTTTAGAAACCTGGAATTGGTTGCCTATAAGCTCCTTGAGATTGCATGTCCCCAAATGAGTACCCTGATGTATCTGGTCTACTAACTTTTTGCCTAGTCTTTGAGGAAGAATTATTTTTCCTGATTCAGTCTTAGACCAGTCCCCCTCATAGTCCAATTTGACCCATTTCTGTAAATACTTTCAATCTTCTGAATTGTTCGTTTTTTTCTGGTAGGGCTGGAGCCAAGAGTGTAACCATTTCTTGCACTGTTTCTCTGGCTGTTTGTTTTGTGGCTTGATCTGCTAATTGGTTTTCTTTTGAAATCAGATCAGTCCCCTATTGGTGTCCAGGGCAATGCATAACGGCCACCACTTTTGCGTCCCAAATAGCCTGGAGGAGAGCCAATATTTCTACTTTGTTGTTTTTATTTTTTTTAGATTTTATTTATTTGACAGAGAGAGAGAGAGAAATCACAAGTAGGCAGAGGCAGGCAGAGAGAGGAAGAAGCAGGCTCCCGGCTGAGCAGAGAGCCCGATGCGGGGCTCGATCCCAGGACCCTGAGATCATGACCTGAGCCGAAGGCAGAGGCTTTAACCCACTGAGCCACCCAGGCGCCCCTCTACTTTGTTTTTAATTCCTTTACTGGTGCAATTAATAGGCCCGTTTCTTTATAAATAGCCCCATGTATATGGAGAGTAACAAAGGCGTACCTGCTGTCCATATAGATGTTGGCGGTTTTACCTTTGGCCATTTGCAGTGCCTTAGTGAGTGCAATCATTTCCGGTTTTGTGTCGACATTCTATGTGGCAGGGCTGCTGGCCAGAGTTGTTGCTCAGGAGGAACTTCCGCAGCCACCGCATACCTTTTTCCATTGATCATGGAGCTACTCCCATCAGTGAACACAGTCATCTTGGCATCCGGGAAGGGAATGTCTCTGAGATCTGGCCTTATTCCTGAAACTTGGGTTAGTACCTCCCCGCAGTCATGTGGGTGGTCAGCCAGCTCCTCTGGCAGCAGCGTGGCTTGATTTAGCACCACTGGGGGCCGGAAGGTTACTCTTGGTTCATTGAGGAGGAGGGCCTGATAACCCATCACTTGGGCATTTGTCATACATCAGCCTGGTGGAGCCCGGAGAAGGCCCTTGATAGCGTGTGTGGTGGTTATGATGAGATTTTGACCCAAAGTCAATTTACTCGCATCCTTGACCAGGAGGTCCCTGGCAGCAATTATGCGGAGGCAAGGGGGGAACCCAGCTGCTACCGGATCTAGTTTCTTGCTAAGATAGGCTATTGGCCTTTGCCAAGGCCCCAGGGTCTGAGTTAAAACTCCTTTGGCCACCCCTGCTTTCACATACAATTGGAAGGGCTTGGTAACATCTGGGATGGCCAATGCTGGGGCATGCATTAAGGCTGCTTGTAATTCCCGAAATGCTCCTTCGGCCTCAGCTGTCCACTCTATCATAGTGAGCCCCCCTTTTGCCAGTTTGTAGAGAGGTCGGGCAATCTCTGCAAACCACGGTATCCATGGCCTACAGTAGCCCACTGTCCCAAGAAACTCCCTCACTTGTCAGGGCGTGGTGGGGCGGGGGTATTGGGCGATCACCTGTTTCCTGGACACAGACAGTGAACGCACTCATTCGTGAAGATCAAAACCTAGATAAGTGGCATGGCTCTGACAGAGCTGTGTTTTCTTTGCTGACACCCGATACTCTTTTTCCTGGAGAGTCTGTAAGAGAGCTCTTGTCCCCCACAAGCATGACTCATAGTCCTCAGCGGCTATCAGCAAGTCGTCAACATACTGTAACACAGTGACTCCTGGGTTGGGTGTTCTGTACTCACGCAAATCCTCGTGTAGTGCCTCGTCAAAAAATAATAACTTCCCCCCAGTCCTGAACTCGTCTGTACTCCCCAGTCTTGGCATTTTTGATGGGCAGCGGAGGTGTATTCCATGGAGATTTGCAAGGAACTAGGATCCCATATCCTTGGAGGCGGTTAATGTGTTTTCTGACTCCTTCCTTTGCTTCCCGGGGAAGGTGGTACTGCCGAATGCAAATAGCCGTAGCTGTCGTTTAATTGTACCACCACTGGAGGTTACTCCTTGGCCAAGACAGGGGGTTTCCCTTCTGCCCAGAACTCGGGAAACCCGTCCTGTAGGATTTGGAGAAGGCTCCCCCTCTTTGTCTCCTCTGGATTTTAGTCTGGCTCGTAAAGGAGGTATTCATCTACTGATGCCATAAGCACCTGTACAGTGGGTTTGTCTCAAGGTTACAGTCATGTCTCCTTCTGAGAACTGAATCCCAGCTCTTAACTTATGGAGGAGGTCTCTTGCCATCAAGTTATATGGGGCATTAGGGAGGAGCAAAAATCGATGTTTCACTACTCCTGAGGCCAAATTTAAAGTCCTTTCTCTTGTCCATTTATGTCTCTCTGTGCCATTTGCTCCTTGTACCCAGACTTCTTCTCCAGATAGTTTTCCCATGGGCTTAAGTAATGATGAAAATTGGGCTCCCATGTCCCGCAAAAAATCAATTGATTTCCCATCCACTTCAATTTTTACCTGAGGTTTAGGGAGGGGCTCTGAACCATGGTCATTTCAGTCTCTGGTGGCGAGCATTGCTGTCTTCCTTTTGGGGCACTGCCTGGCCCAATATCCTTTCCCTTTATAGTAAGTTCCATGTGGCAGGACTGCTGTCCAGAGTTTCTGCTCAGGAGAAACTACCACAGCCCCTGCATACCTCTTTCCATTGACCACGTAGCAACTCCCTTCTGTGAACAGATTCATCTCGGCATTCAGGAGGGGAATGTCTCTGAGATCCGGCCTTATTCCTGATACTTGGGTTAGGACCTCCCCGCAGTCGTGTGGGTGGTAAGCCACCTCCTCTGGTAGCAGCATGGCTGGATTTAGCACGGCCAGGGGCAGGAAAGTCACTCTTGATTCGTTGAGGAGGAGGACCTGATAATCCTTCACTCAGGGTTTTGTCATCTATTGGTCTGGTGGAGTCCGGAGAAGGCCCTCAATAACATGGGTGATGGTCAAGATGAAATTTTGACCCAAATTCAATTTACATGCATCCTTGACCAAGAGGGCTGAGGCAGAAATTATGCAGAGGCAAGAGGGGAATCCAGCCACTACTGGATCTAGTTTCTTGCTAAGGTAGGCTACTGGCCTTTGCCAAGGCCCCAGATTCTGAGTCAAAACTCCTTTGGCCACCCCTGCATTTTTTATCCACATAGAAGTGGAAGGCCTTGGTAACATCTGGGACAGCCAATGCACTCAGTAGAGTTGTTTGTAATTTCCAAAATGCTCCTTCTTCCTCAGCTGTCCACTCTGTCATAGTGAGGCCACCCTTTTCCAGTTCATAGGAAGGTTGTGCAATTTCCGCAAACTGCAATATCCACAGCCTACAGAAGCCCAATGTCCAAGAAACTCCCTGACTTGTCAGGACGTGGTGGGGCGGGTTTATCGGGTCAGTTAACGCACTCCTTCTTGGATATCAAAGCATAGATATGGCATGGCTCTGAAAGAGCTGTGCTTTCTTTGCTGACACCCGATACCCCTTTTCTTGCAGAGTCTGTAAGAGAGCTATCGTCCCCTGCAAACATGACTCATAGTCCTCAATGGCTACTAGCAAGTCATCAACATACTATTCCAGAGTGACTCCTGGGTTGGAGGTTCTGTAATCACGCAAATTCTCGTGTACTGCCTCGTCAAATAATAATGGTGGGTGAATTATTGAATCCTTGGGAAGGCTTGTACAGTTGAGCTGGCCTTGGAATCCTTGTGGGTTGGACCACTCAAAAGCAAAAAGGGGTTGAGATTCCCTTGCTAAAGATATGCAGAAAAATGCATCCTTGAGATCTAAGACGGTATACACAATTCTTTTGGGGCCCAGGAGGGAGAGTAGGGTATAGAGGTTAGGCACCGTTGGGTGGATATCTTCAACCTGTTTATTAACTTCCCAAAAGTCCTAAACGGGTCAGTACTCCCAGGTCTCGGCCTTTTTGATGGCCAGCAAAGGTGTGTTCCATGGAGCTTTGCAAGGAACTAGGTTCACGTCTCCTCGGAGGTGGTTAATGTGCTTTCTGATAACTTCCTTTGCTTCCCGGGAAAGGGGGTGCTGCCAAATGTGAGCAGCTGTAGCCATCTCCTTTAATTGTACCACCACTGAAGGTTGTTCCCTGGCCAAGCCCAGAACATGGGAATCTCGACCTGTAGGATTTGGAGAAGGCTCCCCGCCTTTGTCTCCTCTGGTTTTGAGACTGGCTTGTAAAGGAGGTATTCCTCTACTGCTGCCATAAGCACCTATACAGTGTGTTGTCCTAAGGTTACAGTCATGTCTACTTCCGAGAAATGAATGCCAGCTCATAATTTGTGGAGGAGATCTCTCGCCATCAAGTTATATGGGGCATTAGGGAGGACCAAAAATCGATGTTTCACTACTCCTGAGACCAAGTTTAAAGTCCTTTCTGTTGTCCAATTATGTCTCACTGTGCAATTTGCTCCTTGTACCCAAACATCCTCTCCAGATAATCTTCCCATAGGTTTAAGTAATGATGAAAACTGGGCTCCCGTATCCACCAAAACAATCAATTGACTTCCCCTCCACTTCAATTTTTACTCTGGTGGCCAGCATTGTTTTGTGGCCATCTTCGTTTTGGGGCACTCCCTGGCCCAGTGTCTTTTTCCTTACAGTAAGCACACAGATCTGAATCTAAGTCTTCCCACCTGCCTTGTCTGTGCTTAGCCTTTCCTTCCTTTACTATCCTCTACCTATCTCATGAAGTGCAAAAACCTTAACCAACTTTTTGTCTGTTTTTCATCCTCCTGTGCATCCCTGTTCTTAACCACTTTTTCTGCTATTGCCAATAGCTCAATCAGATTCTTACCTTCAAATTCTTCAATTTCCTGAAGTTTCCTCCTTATATCCGGGGCTGGCTGACTGGCCAAAGCAAGATTCAGTGCCCCCTGATTTTTGGGTGCCTCAGGGTCCATTGGGCTATACATTATATAGGCTTCAATTAGCCTTTCTAGGAAAGCTTCTGGAGACTCATTCTTTCCTTGAGGCACCAGATTAATTCTGGTTTAGTGTGAGTGCAACTTTTACTTCTGGAAATTCAGTTCCAGGATTTCAACATATCATATTTCAGAACCATATTTGTTCTGAAAGTCCCCTATATGAATTTCCCTTAAGGCGAAATTCATCCTACAAGAGAATTAAAACAATTACAAACGACAAAAAACTCAGAATAGATATGGTTAAATATCAAATGATGACCCTTATGAAAACATTAAAACTTTAGGAAATGTATAGACCCTCTGGAGTAGTTACAGCATTTACCCAAATGTAACCCAAGGTTTACCATTGATTTAGCAGTACTTCCTGTGTAAATTAGCATATCAGGGAAAAGCCTTATGAGTCAAAGAGACCTCATTTACAATTCTGGGTGAGCAAAGAAAGCCATTTACATTTTCTTAGAAACATCTCAGTCTCTAGTGAAGACTAAATATTAACCAGTTGTGAACCTTTGCAATAGCAGTTTAGCACAAAGCAAGTTTACCAACAGATTTCAAAAGCACAAACCTAGTTCCAGCAACCAGTGCCCTAGCACTTCATCCCATTTGTCATCCAAGCAAAACTTCAAAGCTTCAGGTTACCAAAGACTCTGAAAGCTACTTTCACAATTTCCCATTAAAACCCTGAGACAGACAATTAACCATCAGTTCAGTCATCTCTTTGCTAACAGATTTCATGTTCCACCTGGGCCCATTCCACTTCAGATGCCATGCTTTCCCGCCAGCAAGGACGACGGGCTAGGCAGTCGACATCATGCCAGAGAAGGCAAGGAATTCCCTGAAACAAAGGAGTTTTGGCAGCTGCTTGGGAATATTCCTTAAAGTCTCTGTCCCGAGTTAGAGTAAACCCAGTTGGCTCCATTTACAGCCGTTAACACAAGAAATGAGTGAGCAAGAAGCCCCACATCTATTAAGAGGAACAGAGAGATGAAAGTCAGAGTCCCCTTACTCTCTGCCTGTTCCATTCCACCAAACAAAACAAACAACACAGCAGACACCAAAAAGACAAGACAAAGACAACTGCAGGCCCAGCGGTCCTGCCACCCGTGGGGATTTTCTAGGGGTACTCAAAGCTCCTGACCGCCTAGGGGGACTCGAACCCCAAGGACGACCTTGGGGGACTCAAACCCCTGATGACTGCCTAGGGTGACGTGAATCCTCTGACTGCCTAGGGTAACTCAAAACCCCTGGTGACCGCATAGGGGCACTCGAACCTCCTGTTGACCATCTAGGGGGGACTCGAGTCCCCTGACCATGTAGGGGTACTCGAATCCCCCTGACCGCCAAGGGGGACTCGAACCCCATGTCTATATACCAACATGGCAGTGGGGTATCTCCGCATCCACTCCAGCCCTGGGCAGCATAGCTGCGTCCAGTTTCTACCCTGTGGGGGATTCCCTGGAGCTCCAACCAGACAGATGAACAAGATCCCAACACCTCTGGAGGCTTTTCCCATAAATTCCGATGCTGGCTCAGTTCTCCTTGTTTGATCCCAGGCGAACCCCCAATGTTAGGGTCTGTGATCAAAGGAATGAGACTGACATAAAGCGAAAATCAAGCAAAGTTTTATTTCCGCCAAGCATCGAAAATGAAACCGACCAGTCGGGGCCATTTCTTACATAGAGGCATGACGATGAGGACGCCGCTCCAGTGAGAAAGACGCGAGGATGATGAGGACAACAACCCTGATGACACAGACTCTGCTCCCCATGATACCACTCCAACGAAGCCACTCCCCAGACGAGGTCGCTCTGGATGAGGCCACACGCTGGATGAAGGCCGCAACTGATGATGAAGAGGCTGCTCTGGACCAGGCCGCTGTCCAACAAGGCTGCACACCTATGAGGCCACTCCCCAGAATGACACCACTCTGGCGAGGCTGCAACTCTGGGCAGTGAGGCAGGTCGCGACGAGGCCACAGCGAGGCCAGTCGTGGAGAGTGCTGCTGCTTAGGGACGCGAGGTTGCTCGTGGCGGTGCTGCTCCCAGCAATGCCTCTCCCAATGCTCCCAATGATCCTGAAGCTCCGATGCTCCCGGCCACCCTGACACTATCACTCCAGCGACTACCCTAACAGCTCCCAATGGTTATTCCAATGGCTAATCTAACTCCTTCTACTACTCTAACGGTGATTCTAACTCCTTCTACTTCTCTAATGGCTCTCTTAATTCCTCCTACTTCTCAAAAGGCTATTCTAACTCCTCCTAATTCTCTAACGGCTATTCAAACTCTGCCTACTTATCCCCCGCCCCCGCGCCAGGCTCACAGAATAACCATTATAGACGTGGTTGAGCCCAGCCCACACACAGGTGGCCAATGAGATTTCAACTCATGACATTTAATATATGCATGCCCCACTGATTGGATAAGGCATCTGGCTAGGCCCACCCAAATATCAGGAGTTTACAAGTAAGATCTTCTGGCGAACCAGGCCCTTACATTAGTACCTACATATGTTCCAATGCTAGGCCCCTGATCCAAAAAACAGAACACCTCCTGTCCCCAGAAGGCAACCAGGCTCTTTGGAGCGACGTCCAACTCTCAGGGGAGGAGAATTCTGCATGGCGCCTGAGCTCCCGCTACATTCTAAGTTCTCCCTGGACTCAAGCCAGCATGGTAACCCATCAGCATGAAGCTCCCTGTCAACTCAAACTCCTGGGCACTTGCCCAAGTGCCATCAGATCAAAACTGCCTTGTTCCTGGGCTGAGAGGATAAGCTGAGCTGGGCTTTTCAGACATATTTGCGGTGAACACTGCTACCATGTCTTTCCATACGGGGGACCCTGGAGCGATCAAAATAGACTCCCCCTGTCCTGCAGAAGAAAAGCTTGCTGTTCAGAGAAGCTAACAAGCCCCATCCTGGGAAAACCTCCATGCCCTCATGAGGAAACCCTTCCATTCATCTAGCATCATGTACACAAACTCCAGCATCAGCAGCCATCCGGCACTCTCCCTGACTCAGGTGCTGAAGATCTCGAGTCAGACGCTGCCCTTTGGAACTACCATGTGCTCGGCAGTGAACAAGAACGGCGCTTGTGCGTGCAGACTTCAGTCCTCACCCTCCTGGCCAACAAGCCCTAGAGATTGGGAATTCTAGAGGCACACCGCAGCCTTCTGCCTGCCCTCCAAAAAGAAGAAGTGTCCTAAGGATCTGCCTAGAATTGCCATGTGAGGATCAACTCTCATGGCCCTAGACGGAACCCCAATATCCAGGCCAACTGTGCACTGATGCTCTATGTGAGAGAGCATAAGCCCCCACCTCCAGTCAGCCCCAAAGGTAGCGGGTGCCATATCCTGCAGGTGGGACCGGCCATGGCCCTAAGCTATCATGTCTACCAAACCTGGTGTTCAGGCATCTGTGCTCAGTTGTATCTCAAATCCTGGCATATGGGGAAATTCAAGCACAGGGGAACACTCCTTCCCCAGGGCTGGAAAAGCTTGCTGTGGAGATGGGGGTCACACCCTCACAGTGAGAGCCAGCTGCATGGCCCATGAGAACACGCCCACCCAGGAGGTCCGCTCTGGGCACAAACAGGCATTGTGACCATAGCCTGAGTCTGCTTTCAAACAAGCCCCCTCGCTAGCTGTACCAGGAGCCCGCATTTTGGGCCTGGCAAGCCCCTAGGCCCAAATCTTCACCCTCGGTCTTGTTCTCCAGGATAGTGGACCGAGAAGCAGACTCTGGAATCCCTGCTATGGCTGGACCCCTGAGACGGAAACAGCTCTCTTTCCTTCATCCAGAAATTCACCAAAACCTTGGGAGCCAAGCAAAATCCCACAGAGGTAGAATCTCCCATGGATCATGAGGCCACCACTCCATTCCGTGGCCAACTGAGACATACAACCCAGACAGAAAAGCCTGCGCTCCTGCCTCCCTGTCAAACTAATTTCAGATCTCGAGGCACTCCCCTCACGGTCTGCAGATTGGGCCTGCCATCACCTCGCCCCTCAGCCTAAACCGAGTTTGTGTTTGCAGACTTTTGTCCCCAAAGCCACAGGCCCTTCAGGATGGGGCTTCTTGAGCCACAGCACAGGACTCTCCTGCCCTTCCAAAGGATATTCTGCTCGTCGCAGTTGCACAAAAACTCCAGATTGGGAGAGACCTGCAAGTAATCTGAGCCCAGCCAATTTCATTAGCCGCTCTGGACAGAAATGCCCAGTCTGACATATGCCAGACACCTACATCCAGGCAGACACCCAGGTCAATGACCCAAGTCAGAAGAAGAAACTGACATGACCCTAGGATCTCAGTGGAAACCTAGCTTATTTTTTGCAGGCAGCTGTCTCCAGAGGAATGTTTGGAATACTTACCTATGTTCCAACGCTAGGTCCCTTATGCAAAAACAGCACAACTCCTGTACCCAGAAGGCAACCTAGCTCAAAGGAGCTGCATAAAACCTTCAGAGCTGGAGAATTCTGCATGGCTCCGGAGCCTCTACCACATACTTAGGTCCCATGGGACACAAGCGAGCATTGTGATCCATCAGCTTGAGGCTCCCTGTCAACACAGCCCCCTGGGCAATTCGCCCCAGAGCCACCAGATCGAAACTGCCTTGTTCCTGGGCTGCAAGTGTAGGCTGAGCTGGGATTTCCAGGCGTCCGTGTAGTGAGCTCTACTACCAAGTGTTTCCATATGGGGGACCCTGAATCCATCAAAACGGACTCCCCCTGTCCCGCAGTAGGAAAGCTTGCTGTTCGGAGCAGTTCACAAGTACCAATCTGGGAAAACCTCCCTGGAATCTTGAGGCCTCCCCCCCCCATTCGTTGGGCATCATTGACACAAACTCCAGCATGAGCGACCATTGACACTCTCCCTGACTTGAATGCAAGAGATCTCGATTCAGACGCTGAACATTGGAAATACCATGTGCTCGTCACTGTACTGAACCAGCACTTGTGCATGCAGATTTCCGTCCTCAACTTCCTGGCCAGCAGGCCCTCCCGATTGGGAATACTGGAGAGTCAATGCAGCCTCCTGCATACCCTCCAGAAAGAAGAAGAGCCCTATGAGTTTGTCCAGAATCCCCACGAGAGGATCGACGGGCATGGCCCTCGAAGGGACCCCAATATCCTAGGCCGCCCTGTGCACGAATGCTCTGTCTGACACAGCCTGAGCCCTGACCTCCCATCAGCCCCCCAGGTAGCGGGCCCCATATCCTGCAGGTGTGATGTGCCAAGGGCAAAGTCTGTCATCCTTACCCAACCTGGTTATTCAGGCTGCTCTGGAAAAAAAACCCTTTCTGATTCATGCCAGACACCTACCACCAGGCAGACACCCTGGTCAATTGCCCGGGGTAAGAAGGTGGAACCTGACATGCCCTTAAGACTTCAATGGAACCCTAGCTTAGGTTTTCAGGAGTCTGTCCCCAGAGGCAAGTTCTGAAATAACTTCATATGTTCCAACTGTTGGTCCCTGTCCACATAACAGAATACCCCCTGTCCCTAGAAGGCAACCTGGCTCTCGGGAGCTGGGCCCAACCCTCATGGGGGGAGCATCCTGCATGGCACCTGAGCCTCCGACACATCCTAAGGTCTCACTGGACACAAACCACCATTGTGACCCATCAGCATGAGGCTCCATGTCAACACAGCCCCCAGGGTTCACCACCCCAGAGTGAACAGATCGAAACTGCCTTGTTCCTGGACTGCAAGGGTAAGCTGAGTTGGGCTTTCTGGGAGTCTATGTGGTGAGCTCTGCTACCAAGTCTTTCCATATGGGGGAGCCAGGAGCCATCAGAACGGCCTCCTCCTATCCAGGAGAAGGAAAGGTTGCTGTTCAGAGCAGCTCACAAGCTCCATCCTGGGAAAACCTCCATAGCCTCCTGAGGCTACCCTTGCATTCTTTGGTCATGATGGACAAAAACTCCAGCGTGAGCTACCATCTTACACTTACCCAGACTCAGCTGCTGCAGATCTCGAATCAGATGCTAAACACTGGAACTTCCATGCACTTGGCACTGAACTGAACCAGCGTTTGTGTATTCTGGCATACGTCCTCTCCCTTCTGACTCCCAAGCATTCCAGATTGGGAATTCTGGAGCTACAATGCAGCCTTCTGCATGCCATCGAGATAGAAGGAACCTATGGGTTTGCACAGAATCCCCACGTGAGGTCAACCTGCACAGCCCTCAAGGGCACACTAATATGCTAGGCCTTCTTGAGCTCTAATGCTCTGTCTGACACAACCTGAGCCGCAAATTCCTATCAGCCCCCTGGTAGTGTGCTCCGAATCCTGCAGGTGGGACCGGATATGGACCGATTCTTTCATATCTACCCAACCTGGGTATTCAGGCATCTGTTCCAAGACCTTAGCTCAAATCCCGGCCAATTAGGAAACCTCAAGCACAAAAGAGCACTACACCATCCCTACAGCAGGAAAAGCTTGCTGTTGGGATTGGGGTCAAACCCTCAGAGTGGGAGCCAGCTGCATGGCCCTTTAGGCCAGGCCCACACAGGATGGCTGCCGTGGGCAAAAACAGGCATTGTGACCCTCAGAATGACCCCACATGAAAACAAGCCCCCTCGCTAGCTGGATTAGGAGACCACATATCGGGCCTGCCATGCCCATTGCCCAAATCCTCACCCTCAGTCGGGTGCTCCAGGTGTCCGGACTCAGAAGACGACTCTGGAATCCCTGCTATTGCCCGATCCTTGCGACGGAAAACATCACTCTTCCCTTCCCCCGGAAAGACACCAGACTCTTGCGATCTGGGCAGAATCCCAAGAGAGGCAGAATCTCCCATGGCCCCATGAGGCCAGCCCCCATTCCGAGGCCTACTGAGACAAATTCCGTGGCCTACTGAGACAAACAACCCAGACAGAAAAGCCTGAGCTCCCGCCTGCATATCGCCCTAATTTCGGATCCCAAGGTACTGCCCACACGGTCTGCATCTCATCCCTGCCATCACCTCGCCCTTCATCCTAACACGGTTTTATGTTTGTAGACTTTGACCCAAAGCCCTGGCCCACAGGCCGTCCAGGATAAGCCTCTGGAGTGACAGCACAGAACTCTGCCTGCCCTCCCTATGGAAACTCTGCCCGTCACTGTTGCACAAAATCTCCAGATTGGGAGACACCAGCAAGGTCTCTGAGCCCACCCAATTTCGTTGGCCTCTTTGACAGATATGCACAGTCTGACACATGCCAGACACCTACCTCCAGACAGAAACCCAGGTCAATGGCCTGAGTCAGAAGATGGAATCTGACAACCCCTAGGAACTCAACGAAAACCTAGCTGAGATTTGCAGGCATTTGTTCCCAGTGATATGTTCTGGAATACCTACAAATTGTCCAACGCTTGCTCCCTGAGCCACAAAACAGAAAACATCCTGTCCCCAGAAGGCAACCTGGCTCTTGGGAGCTGGTCCAACCCTCAGAGGAGGATAATCTTGCATGGCGCCTGAGCACCCGCCACATGCTAAGGTCTCCCTGGACACAAGCTAGCATTGTGACCCATCAACTTTGGGATCTCTGTCAACTCAGCCCCCTGAGTACTTCACCCAGAGCAACCAGATTGAAACTGCCTTGTTCCTGGGCTGAAAGGAGAAGCTGAACTGGGCTTTCCAGACATTTATGCGGTGAGCTCTGCTACCAAGATTTTCCATATGGGGAACACTGGAGCCATCGAAATGGACTCCCCCTGTCCCGCAGAAGGAAAGCTTGCTGCTCAGAGCAGCTCACAAGCCCCAGCCTGGGAAAACCTCGATGGCCTCATGAGGCCACCACTCCATTCGTCGGCCATCACGGACACAATCTCCAGCGTAAGCGACCATCTGCACTCGCCCTGACTCAGGTGCTGAAGATCTCTAGTCAGAGGATGCATTTTGGAACTGCCATGTGCTCAGAACAGTAGTGAACCGGCACTTGGGTGCTCAGACTTCCATCCTTAACCTCTTGGGCTGCAAGCCCTCCAAATTGGAAATTCTGGAGCCACAACACAGCCTTGTGCCTGCCCTCCAGAAAGAAGAAGTGCCCTATGGGTCTGCCCAGAACCCTCATGTGAGGATCAACTTTCTCGGCCCTACACGGAACACAAATATCCAGGATGCACTGTTCACAAATACTCTCTCTGACACAGCCTGAGCTCCGACCTCCAGTCAGCCCCCCAGGTAGTGGGTGCCATCTCCTGCAGGTGGGAACAGTCATGGCCCGATGGTGTCATCTCTACCCAACCTGGGCTTTCAGGCATCTGTGCCCTGATCATAGCTCAAATCCTGGTCTATGGGGGAACCTCAAACAAAATACAGCACTCCTCTTTCCGATCCTCTTTCAAATCCTCAGAGTAGGAGCCAGCTGCATGGCCCATGAGACCACGCGTACCCAGAATCTCTGCCCTGGGCACAACCAGGCATTAAGAACATCAGCTTGAGCCTGCATTCAAACAAGCCCACTCTATAGCTGGACCAGGAGCCCGCATATCATGCCTGGCATACCGCTAGGCCCAAAATTGCACCCTCAGTCAGGCTCTCCAGGCGCCTGGATGCAGAAGCTGACTCTGGAATCCCTGCTATGGTGGGAACCCTGAGACGGAAAACAGCTGTCTTCCCTTCATCCAGAAAGACATCAAAACCTTGGGAGCCATGCAAAATCCCCCAGAGGAGGAATCTCCCATGAACCCATGAGGCCAACCCTCCATTCCATGGCCAACCAGGACAAACAACCAGGACAGAAAAGCCTGCACTCACGCCTCCCCATAACCCTAAGTTCAGATACGGAGGCACTGCCCTCACAGTCTGCATATCCAACCAACCATCACCTCGCCCCTCACCCTAAATCGAGTTGGTGTTTGCAGAATTTTTACCCCAAAGCCCTGGCCGACAGGCCCTCCAGGCTGGTGCCTCTGGAGCCACAGTGCACGACTCTGCCTGCCTACCCGAAGGATACTCTGCCCATCACATTTGCACAAACCCTCCAGATTGGGAGACACCTGCAAGACCCCTGAACCCGCCTAATTTTTATGGCCGCTTTGGACATAGAAGGGCAGTCTGACACATGCCAGACACCTACCTCAGGCAGACACCTAGGTCAATGGCCCTGATCAGAAGATGTAAACAGACATGCCCCTAGGACCTCAACGGGACCCTAGCTGAGGATGCAGGCATCTGTTCCCAGAGGCCCGTTCTGGAATACCTATATATGGTCCAACGCTTGGTCACAGAGCACAAAACAGAACACATTCTAAGGTCTCCCTGGACACAAGACAGCACTGTGACCCAACAGCATGAAGCTCACTGTCAACTCAGGCCCATGGGCATTTGCCCCCGTGACACCAGATCGAAACTGCCTTGTTCCTAAGCTAAAAGGATAAGCTGAACTGGGTTTTCCAGATATCTAGGCGGTGAGCTCTGCAACCGTGTCTTTCCATATGGGGGACCCTGGAACCATCACATCAGTCTCCTCCTGTCCCATAGAAGGAAAACTTGCTGTTCGGAGCAGCTCACAAGCCCCAGCCTCGGAAAAACTCCATGGCCTCATGAGTCCTCCCCTCCATTCATCGGGTATCATGGACACAATCTCCAGAGTGAGCGACCATCCAACACTCGCTCTGACTCAAGTGCTGGAGATCTCGTGTCAGATGCTGGACATTGGAACTGCCATGTGCTCAGCACTGAACTGAACTGGCGCTTGTGCGTTCAGACTTCCGTCCTCACCCATTTGGCACACAAGCCCTCCAGATTGGGAACTCTGGAGCCACAACGCAGCTTTCTCCCTGCTCTCCAGAAAGAAGAAGGCTCCTATGGGTCTGCCCAGAATCCCCATGTGAGGATCAACCTGCAAGGCCGTAGACGGAACCTCAATATACAGGCCGCACTGAGCACTAATCCTCTGTATGACACAGCCTTAGCCCCGACCTCCAGTCAGCTCCCCAGGTAGCAGGCGAAATCTCCTGCCTGTGGGACTGGCCATGGCGCAAGGCTGTCATCCCTACCCAACCTGGGATTTCTTTCATCTCTGTCCAGACCATAGCTCAAATAACGGACTATGGGGGCACCTCAAGCACAAAAGAGCACTGCTCCTTCAGCATCGAAGAAAATCTTGCTATGCGTATGGGGATCAAACCCTCAGAGTGGGAGCCAGCTGCATGGCCCATGGGACCTCGCCCACACAGGAGGTCCGCCCTGGGCACAAACAGGCATTGTCACCATAAGCCTGAACCTAGTTTCAACAAGCCCTCTTGATAGCTGGACCAGGACCCCCCATTACTGGCCTGCAATGCCCCTAGGCCCAAATTCTCAAACTCAGTCGGGTTCTCCAGGTGCCCAGACCCAGAAGCAGGCTCTGGAAACCCTGCTATGGCGGGTCCCCTGAGACGGAAAACAGCTTTCTTCTCTTATCCAAAAAGACACCAAAACCTTGTGAGCTCCGCAAAATCCCCACAGAAGCAGAGTCTCCCATGGCCCTATGAATCCACACCTCCATTCTGTGGCCAACTGAAACAAACAACCCAGACAGAAAAGCCTGCGCTCCCGCCTCCCTGTTGCCCTAATTTCAGATCCCGGGACCCTGCCCTCACAGTCTGCAAGTCTGACCTGTTATCACTTCGCACGTCACCCTAAACCGAGTTTGAATTTGCAAAGTTTTGTCCCCAACGCCCTGGCCACCAGTTCCTTCAGGATGGGGCCTCTGGAGCCACAGCGCAGGACTCTGGTTGCCCTCCCGATGGCAACTCAGCCCGTCACATTTGCACAAACCGTCCAGATTTGGAGACACCTGCAAGGCTGAACCGCCGAGGTATCTAAGGTCTCCCTGGACACAAGCCAGCATTGTGACCCATCCGCATGAGGGTCCCTGTCAACTCAGCCCCCTGGGCACTTGCCCCAGGGACACTAGATCGAAACTGTCTTATTCCTGGGCTGAAAGGAGAAGCTGAGCTGGGATTTCCAGATATCTATACGGTGAGCTCTGCTAACATGTCTTTCCATATGGGAAACTCTGGAGCCATCAAAATGGACTCCCACTGTGCTACATAAGGAAAGCTTGCTGTATGGAACAGCTCACAAAAACCAACCTGGGAAAAGCTCCATGGCCTCATGAGGCCACCCCTCCATTCATCAGACATCATGGACACAAACTCCATCATGAGCGAACATTCGACACTCACCCTGACTCAGGTGCTGAAGATATCGAGTCAAATACTGCACATTGGAACTTCCATGTGGTTGGCTCTGAACTGAACCAGTGCTTGTGCATTCAGATTTCCGTCCTCACTCCCCTGGTCTGCAAGCCCTCCAGTTTGGGAACTCTGGATCCACAAGGCAGCCTTCTGCCTGACCTCAAGAAAGAAGGGCCCTATTGTTCTGCCCAGAATCCGCATGTTGGGATCAAGCTGCACGGCCCAAGACCAGGGCAGGAGTAGCAGGCGCCATCTCTTGCAGGTGGGACCGGACAGGGCCTGAGTCTGTCATCTCTACCTAACCTGGGTATGCAGGCTTCTGTACCCAGACCGTAGCTCCAATCCCGGCCTATGGGGGAACCTCAAGCACAAATACCACTCCTCCCTCCTCAGAGTCAGAAAAGCTTGCTGTGAGGATGGGGGTCAATCTCTCAGAATGGGAGAGAGCTGCATGGCCCGGTCGCCCACATTTCAGATCCTGAGGCAATGCACTCAAGGTCTGCAGATCAGGCCTGCCATCACATTGCCACTCCCCCTAACCTGAGTTTGTGTTTGCCGACATTTTTCCCCAAAGTCCTGGTGGACAGGCCCCCCAGGATGGGGCCTCTGGAGCCACAGCCTAGGACTCTGCCTGCACTCCCGTAGGAAACTGTGCCCGTCACAGACGCACAAACTCTCCAGATTGGGAGACACCTGCAAGGCCCGTGAGGTCACCCAATTTCATTGTCTGCTTTGGACAGAAATGCGCAGTCTGAAACATGACAGACACCTACCTCCAGGCAGATACCCAGGTCAACGGCCCTGAGTCAGAAGATGGAAACTGACATGCTCCTAAGACCTCAACGGAATCCTAGCTGAGGTTTGCTGGCATCTGTCCCCAGAGGCAGGCTCTGGAATACCTAATCTGGTCCAACGCTTGGTTCCTGAGCCACAAAACAGAACATATTCTAAGGTCTCCCTAGACACAAGACAGCATTGAGACCCATCAGCATGAGGCTCCCTGTCAGTTCAGCCACTTGGGCATTTGCCCCAGAGCCACCAGATCGAAACTGCCTTCTTTCTGGCTGAAAGGAAAAGCTGAGCTGGGCTTTCCAGATATCTATGTGGTGAGCTCTGCGACCATGTCTTTCCATATGTGGGACCATGGGCATAACCAGGCATTTGGGACCATCAGCCTGAGCATGCTTTCAAAGAAGTCCCAAAGCTAGCTGGACCAGGAGGCCGAATATCATGCCTGACATGACCCTAGGCCCCAAATCTCACCCTTGGTTGGGCTCTAAAGGCACCCGGTCCCAGAAGCCGACTCTGGAATCCCTGCTATGACAGGAACCCTGAGACGGAAAACAGCTCTCTTCCCTTCATCCAGAGAGACACCATAACCTTGGGAGCAGTGCAAAATGCCCACAGCGGCAGAATCTCCCATGGAACCATGAGGCCACCCCTCCATTCTGTGGCCAACGGAGAAACACAAACTAGACAGAAAAGCCTGTGCTCCCACCTCCCTGTTGCCCACATTTCTGATCCCGAGGCACTGCCCTCACAGTCTGCAGATCGGTCCTGCTATCACGGAGACTATAACCCTATCCCAAGTTTGGGTTTGCAGATTTTGTCCCCAAAGCCGTGGCCCACAAGCCGTCCAGGATGGGGCATCTGGAGCCACAGGGCAGGACATTGCCTGCCCTCACGAAGGAAACTGCCTGTCACAGTAGCACAAATCCTTCAGATTGGCAGACATCTGCAAGGCCCCTGAGCCCACCCAATTTCGTTGGCCACTCTAGAAAGAAATGCGCATTCAGACACAGTCCAGACACCTACCTCCAGGCAGACACCCAGGTCAATGGCCCTGAGTGAGAAGATGGAAACTGACATTCCCCTAGGACAACAACAGAACCTTAGTTGAGGTTTGTAGGCATCTTTCCCCAGAGGCAGGTTCTGGAATATCTAATATGGTCCAACTCTTGGTCCCTGAGCCAAAAAACAACACTTCCTGTCCCAGAAGGCAACCTGGCTCTTGGGAGCTTCGTCCAACCCTCAGAGGAGAATCCTACATGGCACCTGAGCCCCTGACCCATTCTAAAGTCTCCGTGGACAAAAGCCAGCATTGTGACCCATCAGCAGGAGGCTCCCTGCCAAGCTGCCCCCTGGGCACTTTCCCCAGAACCACCAGATCAAAACAGCCTTGTTCCTGGGATAAAAGGTTAAGCTGAGCTGGGCTTTCCAGACATCTATGCGGTGAGCTCTGCTACCATGTCTTTCCATATGGTGGACTCTGGAGCCATAAAAACGGACTCCCCCTGTCCCGCAGTAGGAAAGCTTGCTGTTCGAAGAAGCTCACAAGAACCAGCATGGGAAAACCTCCATGGCCTCATGAGGCCACCCCTCCATTCATAGGACATCATGGACACAATCTCCAGCGTGAACAAACTTCCGACACTTGCCCTGACTCAGGTGCTAGAAATCTCGAGTCAAATGCTGCACATCGGAACTGCCATGTGCTCAGCACTGAACTGAACCGGCACTTGTGCGTTCAGACTTCCATCCTCACACTCCTGGGCCGCAACCCCTCCAGATTGTTCATTCTGGAGCCACGACGCAGTCTTCTGCCCGCCCTCCAGAAAGAGGAAGGGCCCTAGGGGACTGCCCCAAATCCCCACGTGAGGATCAACCTGCAAGGATCTCGAAGGCACCCCAATATCTTAGGCCACCCTGTGCAATAATACTCTGTTTGACACAGCCTTAGCCCCGACCTCCCATCAGCCCTCCAGGTAGCGGGCCCATATCCTGCCATGGCTGCTGTCATCCCTACCAACCTGTGTATTCAGGTGTCTGTGTCCAGACCATAACTCAAATCCTGGCCTCTCGGGGGAATCTCAAGCACAAAACAGCACACCTCCTTTCCCACTTGGGAAAAACCTTACTGTTGGGATGGGACCCTAACCCTCAGAGTGGTAGCCAGCTGCATGGCCCATGAGTCCACGCCCACCCAGAAGGACTGCCCTGGCCACAAACTGGCATTGTGACCCTCACCCTGAGCCCACTTTCAAGCCATACCCCTCGCCAGCTGGAACAGGAGCCAGCATATCTGGCCTGACATGCCCCTAGGCCCAAATCCTCACCCTCAGTCTGGTTCTCCAGGCCCCCGGAACCAGAAAGTGACTCTGGAATCCCTGCTATGTCAGAACCCCTGAGATGGAAAAGAGCACTCTCCCCTTCTCCTTGAAAGACACCAAAACCTTGGGAGCCAGGCAGAATCGTCACAGAGGCGGAATCTCCCATGGCCCCATGAGGCTACTGCTACATTTCATGGCCAACCGAGACACAAACCCAGACAGAAAGCCTGTGCTCCCGCCTCCTCACTGAACTAATTTCAGATCCCAGGGCACTGCCCTCACGGTGTGCGAATCGTGCCTGCCATCACCTCGCCCTAGAGAGTATGCCGAGCTTGTATTTATAGATTTTGTCCCAAAGCCCTGGCTGAAAGGCCCTCCAGGATGGGGCCTCTGGAGCCAGAGAACAGGTCTCTGCCTGCCAACCCGAAGGAAACTCTGCCCGTCACAGTTGCACAACCCTCCAGAATGGGAGACTCCTGAAAAGCCCCTTAGCACACCCCAATACATTGGCCGCCTTGGAAAAGGCGCATTCGGGCACAGGCTAGACACCTCCCTCCAGGCAGACACCCAGGTCAATGGCCCTGAGTCAAAAGCTGGAACCTGACAAACCCCTAGGACCTCAACAGAACCCGAGCTTAGGTTTGCAGGCATCTGCCTCCAGAGGAAACTCTGGAATACCTACATATGGTCCAACACTTGATCCCTGAGCCACAAAACAGAACACCTCCTGTCCCCAATGGCAACCTGGCTCTTGGGAGCTGCATCCAAACCTCAGGGGAGGAGAATCTGCATGGCGCCTGAGCTCGCGTCTCATCCTAAGGTCTCCCTGGACTCAAGCCAGCATTGTGAACCATCAGCAGGAGGCTCCCTGTCACCTCAGCCCCCTGGTCACCTTGCCCCAGAGCCACCAGATCAAAATGGCCTTGTTCCTGCGCTGGAAGGCTAAGTGGAGCTGGGCTGTCCAGGCATCCATGTGGTGACTTCTGCTACAACATCTTTAAATATGGGGTACCCTGGTGCCATCCAAACGGACTCCCCCTGTCCCACAGAAGGAAAGCTTGCTGTTTGGAGCAGCTCACAAGCCCCAGCCTGGGATGACCCCCAAGGTCTCATGAGGCCACCCCTCCATTCGTTGGCCGTCATGGACACAAACACCAGCGTGAGCGACCATCTGACATGTGCCCTAACTCAGGTGTTGGAGATATCGAATAAGATGATGAACATTGGAATGCCATGTGCTTGGCACTGAAATGAACCAGCGCTTCTGCGTTCAGAATTCCGTCCTCACCCTCCTGGCCCGTGAACCCTCCAGATTGTTCATTCAGGAGCCACAACGCAGTCTTCTGCCTGCCCTCCAGAAAGAAGAACATTCCTAGGGGTCTGCTCAGAATCCCCTCATGAGGATCAACCTGCACGGACCTCGAAGTCACCCCAATAGGACGCCCTGTCCAATAATGCTCTGTCTCACACAGCCTAAGCCAAGACGGCCCATCAGCCCGCCATGTAGAGGGCCCCATACACTGCAGGTAGGACCTGAAATGGCCAGAGACTGTCAATTCTACTTGACCTGGGCATTCAGGCATCTATGCCCAGACCACAGCACAAATCACGGCCTATGGCGGAACCTCAAACAAAAAAGAGCACTACTCCTTCTCCACGATGCAAAAGCTAGCTGTGGGGATAGGGGGCTAACCCTCAGAGTGGGAGCCAGCTGCATGGCCCATGAGACCGCGCCTACCCAGGAGGGCTGCCCTGGCCACAAACAGGCATTATGACTCAGCCTGAGCCCGCCTTCAAATGACCCACTGGCTATCTGGACCAGGAGCCTGCATATCGGGCCTGGCATGCCCCTAGGCCCCAGTCCTCACCCTCAGTCGGGTTCTCCTGACACCCGGACCCAGAAGCCTACTCTGGAATCCCTGCTATGGTGAGACCCGTGAGATGGAAAAGAGCACTCTGCCTTTCCCCCCAAAAGACAACAATCCCTTAGGAGCTGGGCAGAATCCTCACAGAAGCAGAATCTCCCATGGCCCCATGAGGCTACCGCTACATTCTGTTGTCAACGGAGACACAACCCAGACAGAGAAGCCTGTGCTCCCGCCTCCCCGTCGCCCTCATTTAAGATCATGAGGCACTGTCCTCATGGTCTGCAGATCGTGCCTGACATCACATCACCCCTAAACCTATCCAGAGTATTTGCAGAATTTTATTCCCAAAGCCCTGGACGACAGACAATCCAGGATGGGGCCTCTGGAGACAAAGCACAGGACTCTGCCTGCCCACCCGAAGGAAACTCTGCCCGTCACATTTGCACAAACCCCCCAGACAAGGAGACACCTGCAGTGCCCCTGAGCAAACCCCAAATTCGTAGGCCACTTTGGAAAAAATGCGCATTTGGACACAGGACTGAAACCTACCTCCAGGCAGACGCCCAGGTCAATGGCCCTGAGTCAGAAGAAACTACATGGCCCATGAGACCGTGCCCACCCAAGAGGGCTGCCCTAGCCACAAACAGGCATTGTGACTCTCAGCCTGAGCCCGCCTTCAAACGACCCACTGGCTAACTGGAGCAGGAGCCCGCGTATCGGGCCTGACATGCCCCTAGGCCCCAGTCCTCACCCTCGGTTGGGTTCTGCAGAGGCCCGGACCCAGAAGCCGACTCTGGAATGCCTGCTATGTTGAGACCTGTGAGACAGAAAAGAGCACTCTGCCCTTCCCCCCAAAAGACAACAATCCCTTAGGAGCTCAGCAGAATCCTCACAGAGGCAGAATCTCCCATGCCCCATGAGGCTACCACTACATTCTGTGGTCAACGGAGACACACAAGCCAGACAGAGAAGCCTGTGCTCCCGCCTCCCCGTCGCCCTCATTTAAGATCGCTTGGCACTGTCCTCATGGTCTGCAGATCGTGCCTGACATCACTTCACCCCTAAACCTATCCAGAGTATTTGTTTGCAGAATTTTATTCCCAAAGCCCTGGACGACAGACACTCCAGGATGGGGCCTCTGGAGCCAAAGCCCAGGACTCTGCCTGCCCAACTGAAGGAAGCTTTGCCCGTCACATTTGCACAAACCCCCCAGACTAGGAGACACCTGCAATGCCCTTGAGCAAACCCCAAATTCGTAGGCCGCCTTGGAAAAAAATGCGCATTTGGACACAGGCCTGAAACCTACCTCCAGGCAGACGCCCTGGTCAATGGCCCTGAGTCAGAAGAAACTACATGGCCCATGAGACCGTGCCCACCCAAGAGGGCTGCCCTAGCCACAAACAGGCATTGTGACTCTCAGCCTGAGCCCGCCTTCAAACGACCCACTGGCTAACTGGAGCAGGAGCCTGCGTATCGGGCCTGACATGCCCCTAGGCCCCAGTCCTCACCCTCGGTTGGGTTCTGCAGAGGCCCGGACCCAGAAGCCGACTCTGGAATGCCTGCTATGTTGAGACCTGTGAGACAGAAAAGAGCACTTTGCCCTTCCCCCCAAAAGACAACAATCCCTTAGGAGCTCAGCAGAATCCTCACAGAGGCAGAATCTCCCATGCCCCATGAGGCTACCACTACATTCTGTGGTCAACGGAGACACACAAGCCAGACAGAGAAGCCTGTGCTCCCGCCTCCCCGTCGCCCTCATTTAAGATCGCTTGGCACTGCCCTCATGGTCTGCAGATCGTGCCTGACATCACTTCACCCCTAAACCTATCCAGAGTATTTGTTTGCAGAATTTTATTCCCAAAGCCCTGGACGACAGACACTCCAGGATGGGGCCTCTGGAGCCAAAGCCCAGGACTCTGCCTGCCCAACTGAAGGAAGCTTTGCCCGTCACATTTGCACAAACCCCCCAGACTAGGAGACACCTGCAATGCCCTTGAGCAAACCCCAAATTCGTAGGCCGCCTTGGAAAAAAATGCGCATTTGGACACAGGCCTGAAACCTACCTCCAGGCAGACGCCCAGATCAATGGCCCTGAGTCAGAGATGGAACCTCCCATAGCCCCAGGACCTCAACAGAACTGTAGCTTAGGTGCAGGCATCTGTCTCCAGAGGAAAACTCTGGAATACCTACATATGGTCCAACACTTGATCCCTGAGTGAGAAAACAGAACACATACTATCCCCAGAAGGCAACCTGACTCTTGGGAGCTGCATCCAACCCTCAGGGGAGGAGAATCCTGCATGGTGCTTGAGCCCCCGTCACATTCTAAGGTCTCCTTGGACAAAAGCCAGTCTTGTAACCCATCGGAATGAGGCTCCCTGTCACTTCAGCCCCCTGGGCACCTTGCCAAAGAGCCACCAGATATAAACGGCCTTGTAACTCGGTTGGAAAGGTAAGAGGAGCAAGGCTTTCCAGGCATCCATGCGGTGACTTCAGCTATGACGTCTTTCCATATGGGGGACCCTGGTGCCATCCAAACGGACTCCCCCTGTCCCGCAGAAGGAAAGCTTGCTGTTCGGAGCAGCTCACAAGTCCGATCCTGGGAAGACCTCCTGAGTCGCAAGCACTCCTAACTGTTCATTCAGGAGCCCCAAGGCAGTCTTCTGCCTGCCCTCCAGAAAGAAGAAGGGCCCTAGGATCTGCCCAGAATCCCCATGTGAGGATGAACCGGGTCAGAATTTGATGTCACCCCAATATCCTTGGCCGTCCTGTGCACTTATGCATGGTCTGACACAGCCTGAGATCGGACCTCCCATCAGCTCCCCAGGTAGCAGGACCCATATCCTGCAGGTGGGACCTGCCATGGATAGAGACTCTAATCTCTACCCAACCTAGGTATTCAGTCATCAATGTCCATTGGTCAAATACCAGCATATGGGGGAACATAAAAGAGCACTCCTCCTTCCCCACGAAGGGAAATGCTTGCAGTGGGGATGGGGGTTTAACCCTCATAGTGGGAGCCAGCTGCATAGCCCATGAGACCACGCCCTCCCTGGAGGGTTGCCCTGGCCACAAACAGGCATTGTGACCATCACCTGAGCCCCTTTTCAAACCAGCCCCCTCACTAGCTTGACCAGGGGCTGCATATCAGGCCTTACATTCCCCTAGGCTCCAATCCTCAACCTCAGTCTGGTTCTCCAGGTGCCCGGACCAAGAAGCTGACTCTGGATCCCTTCTATGGTGGGACCCCTGAAAAGGAAAACGGCACTCTTCCCTTCAACACCGGAAGACACCAAACCCTTTGGGAGCTGGGCAGAATCCTCACAGAGGCAAAATCTCCCACGGCCCCATGAGGCTACCCCTGCATCCATGGCCAACTGAGACAAAAAAAAACGAGACAGAAAACCTGCCCTCCCGCCTCTGCGTGGCCCTCATTTCTGAATCCGTGGCATCATGGTGCGTAGTTCGGGCCTGCCATCATTTCGCCCCTAACCCTACGCCCAGTTTGTGTTAGCAGACTTTTGTCCCCAAACCCTGGCCGACAAGCCCTCGAGGAACGGGTTATGGAGCCACAACAGAGGACTCTGCCTGCCCACCCAAAGGAAGCTCTGTCCTTCTCATTTGCACAAACCCTCCAGATCAGGAGACACCTGCAATGCCCCTGAGCTAACCCCAAATTCTTTGGCCACCTTGTGAAAAAAATGTGCATTCAGACACATGCCAGACACATACTTCCAGGCAGACAGCCAGGTCAAGGCCCTGAGCAAGAAGATGGAAGCTGACAAACCCCTCGGACCTCAAAGAGACACTAGCTTAGGTTTGCAGGCATCTGTCTCCAGAGGTAAACCCTGGAATACCTATATATGGTCCAACACATGATCCCTGAGCCACAAAACAAAACAAATCCTGTCCCTAGAAGGCAACCGGGCTCTTGGGAGCTGCGTTCAACCCTCAGGGGAGGAGAATCCTGCACGGCGCCTGAGCCCCCGCCACATTCTAAGGTATCCCGGGACAAAAGCCAGCATTTTGACGCATCAGAATGAGGCGCCCTGTACCATCAGCCACCTGGGCACATTGCCCCAGAGCCACCATATCCAAACGGCCTTATTCCTGGGCTGGAAGGGTAAGCATAGCTGGGATTTCCAGGCATCCATGCGGTGACTTCTGCTATGACATCTTTCCCTATGGAGAACCCTGTTGCCTTCAAAACGGACTCCCCCTGTCCCACAGAAGGAAAGCTTGCTGTTCAGAGCAGCTCACAAGCCCCAGCCTGGGAAGACCTCCATGGCCTCATCAGGCCAGCCCTCCATTCGTCGGCCACCATGGACACACACTCCAGCGTGGGTGACCATCTCACACGTGATCTGACTCGGGTGCTGGAGATCTCAAGCCAGACGCTGCACATTGCAAATTCCAGGTTCTCGGTGCTGAACTGAACCGGCGCTTGAGCGTTCAGAATTCTGATCTCACCCTCCTGGGCCGCATGTGCTCAAGATTTTTAATTCAGGAGCCCCAACAGAGGGTTCTGCCAGTCCTCCTGAAAGAAGAAGGGCCCTAGGGGTCTTCCCAGAATCCCAACGTGAGGATCAACCTGCACGGACCTTGACGGCACCCCAATATCCTAGGCCACCCTGAGCACTAATGATCTGTCTGATGCAGCATGAGCCCCGACCTCCCATCAGCCCCCCATGGCTGCGGCCCCTATATCCTGCCAGTGGGGCCTGTCATGGCCAGAGACTGTCATCTCTACCCAACCTAAGTTTTCAGGCATCTATGCCCAGACCATATTTCAAATCACAGCCTATGTGTACTCCTCTTTCCCCACAATGGCCAAAACCTTGCTGTGTGGATGGGGGTCTAACCCTCAGAGTGGGAGCCAGCTACCTGGCCCTTGATACCAACCCCACAGAGGAGGGCCGCCCTGGCCACAAACAGTCATTGTGACCCTCAGCCTGAGCCAGCTTTCAAACCAGCGCCCTTGCTACCTGGACCAGGAGCCCGCATATCGGGCCTGACATGCCCCTAGGCCCAAATCCTCACCCTCAGTCGTGTTCTCCAGGCAACTCGACGCAGAAGCCAACTCTGGAATCCCTGCTGTGGCGGGACATATGAGATGAAAACAGAACTCTCCCCCTCCCCACAAAAGACACCAATCCCTTGGGAGCCAGGCAGAATCCTCACAAAGGTTTAATCTCCCATGGCCCCATGAGGCTACTGCTCCTTCTGTGGCCAACCGAGACTCACAACCTAGAAAGAAAAGCCTGCGATCCCGCCCCATCCCCCCCGTTCGCCCTCATTTCAGATCCCGGGTTAGTGCACTCACGGTCAGCAGATCGTGCTTGCCATCACCTCAACCCTAAACTATACCCGAGTTTGTTTCTGCAGACGTTTGTCCCCAAAGCCCTGGCCAACAGGCCCTCCTGGATGGGACCTCTGGAGCCACAGCACAGGACTCTGCACGCCACCTGAAGGAAGCTCTGCCCGTCACATTTGCACAAACACTCCAGATTGGGAGACACCTGCAAGCCCCTGAGCCCACCAAAAATTCATTGGCCTCCTTGGAAAAAAGGCGCATTTGGACATAGGCCAGACACATACCTCCAGGCAGACACCCAGGTTAATGGCCCTGAATCAGAAGATGGAACCTGGCATACGCCTGAGACCTCAACAGACCCCTATCTTAGCTTTGAAGGCATCTGTCTCCAGGGAAAACTCTGGAATACCTACATATGGTCCAACACGTGATCCCTCAGCCCCAAAACAGAACACATCCTGTCCCCAAAAGGCAACCTGGCTCTAGGGAGCTCTGTCCAACCCTCACAGAAGGAGAATCCTGCATGGCACCTGAGGCCCCACCACATTCTAAGGTCTCCCGGGACAAAAGCCAGCATTGTGACCCATCAGAATGAGGCTCCATGTCACCTCAGACCCCTGGGCACTTTGACCCAGAGCCACTAGATTGAAACGGCCTTGTTCCTGGGCTGGAAGGGTAAGTGGAGCTGGGCTTTCCAGGTATCCATGCGGTGACTTCTGCGATGACGTCTTTCCATATAGGGAACCCTGGTGCCATCCAAAGGGACACCCCTGTCCCACAGAAGGAAAGCATGCTGTTCAGAGCAGAAGACAAGACCCAGCCTGGGAAGACCTCCATGGCCTCATGGGGCCAACCCTCCATTCGTTGGCAATCAGGGATACAAACTCCAGTGTGAGCGACCTTATGACATGTGCCCTGACTCATGTGCTGGAATTCTCAAGTCAGACGCTGCACATAGGAAATGCCATGTGCTCGGCACTGAAATGAACCAGCACTTCTGCGTTAAGAATTCCGTCGTCGCCCTCCTGGGCCGCAAGACCTCCAAATTTTTCATGCAGGAGCCCCAAAGATGTCTTCTGCCTCCCCACCAGAAAAAAGAATGGCCCTACGTGTCTGCTCGGAATCCCCACATCAAGATCAACCTGCAGAGAACTCAATGACACCCCAATATCCTAGGTCACCCTGTCCACTAATGCTCTGTCTGACAGACTGAGCCAAGACCTCCCATTAGCCCACCAGGTAGCAGACCCCTTACCCTGCAGCTGGGACCTGCCATGGCAAGAGACAGTCAACTCTACCCTAACTGGGTATTCAGGCATCTGTGCCCAGGTCACATTCAAATCGTGGACTTTGGTGGAACCTCAAACATAAAAGAACACTCCTCCTTCCCCACAATGGGAAAAGCTAGCTGTGGGGATGGGGTTCTAACCATCAGAGTGGGAGTCATCTGCAAGGCCCATGAGACCACGCCCACCCAGGAGGGCCGCCCTGGCCACAAACGGGCATTTTGACTCTCAGCCTAAGCCTGCTTTCAAACCACCCCCTGGCTAGCTGGACCACTAGCCCATATATCAGGCCTGACAGGCCACTAGGCCACAGTCCTCACCCTCAGTCAGGTTTGTAGAGGCCTGGTTAGCAAAAGGAAGTTACATGTAAACCCCGGATATAGGGGCATCCCAGGCCAGATGGCCGTATCCAACCAGAGGGGTGTGAATATATTAAATGTGGTAAGTTGAAATCCCATTGGCCACCTGTGTGTGGGCCGGGCTCAACCACCAATATAAAAGATGGTCTGTGAGGTTTGAGAGGGAGTTCTTTTTGTTTTTTGTTTGTTTGTTTGTTTGTTTGTTTGTTTTTAGCAGGAGGAGTCAGAGCAGCGGCGGCGGCGCCCCGGCGAGCAGCACCACCCAGAGCAGCAGAGCAGCTTCAGCAGCAGCAGCGGCGTCACTGCAAGTGGCACCATCCCAAGCAGCAGCGGCAGCGGTGCCACCTCGAGCTGGAACACGAGCGGCGCTGCCCTGAGCAGCAGAGCAGCAACAGCAGCAGCAGCGCTACCGTGAGCGACGCCTCCCCGAGCAGCAGCGGCAGTGACACCGCCGTGAGTGATGCCGCCCTGAGCAGGAGCATCTACAGCAGCAACAGCAGCAGCACCGCCGCAAGCAGCCATGCCGCCTTGCGCAGTGCAGCCACCAGGATAAGCCTCTCAGGAGCCAACAGTGCAGCCTCACCAGTCAGTTTGATTTCTGATGCATGGCTCGAAATAAAGCTTTGCTTGATTTTTGCTTTGTGTCAGTCTCGTTCCTTTGATCACGGCTCCTAACACCATCCTGGAGGGCCTGTCGGCCAGGGAGTTGGGGAGAGAGGTCTGCAAACACACTCGGGATAGGGTTCTGGGAGACGTGTTGGGAGGCCTGATCTGTGGACCATGATGGCAGTGCTGTGGGATCTGAATTTAGTTCAAAGGGGAGGCAAGAGAGCAGGCTTTTCTGTCTGGGTTGTGTGTCTCGGTAGGCCACGGGATGTAGCGGTAGCCTCATGGGCCCATGGGAAATTCTGCCTCTGTGAGGATCTGCCCGGCTCCGAAGGGTTTGGTTTCTTTCGGGGGGAAGGTAAGTGTGCTCTTTTATTTCTCACAGTTCCCGCCATAGCAAGGATTCCAGAGTCGGCTTCTGGGTGAGGATTCAGTCTAGGGACATGTCACACCCGATATGCGGGCGCCTGGTTCCAGTTAGCGAGGGGGCTGTTTTGAAAGCGGACTCAGGCTGAGGGTCACAATGCCTGTTCATGTCCATGGCATCCCTCCTGGGTGGGAGTGTTCTCATTGGCCATGCGGTTGGCTCCCACACTGAGGGTTAGACCCCCATCCCCACATCAAGCTTTTCCTGTGGTGGGGAAGGAGGAGTGCTATTTGATGCTTGAGGTTTCCACATAGGCCGGGATTTGAACTACGATTTAGGCACGAACCCCAGAATACCGAGGTTGGATAGAGGTATCAGTCTCTGGCCTTAGAACATCCCACCTGAAGGATATGATGCCCGCTACTTGGGGAATGATGGGAGGTCAGAGCTCAGACTGTGTCAGCCAGAGCATTAATGCAGAGGGTGGCCTAGGACTTTGTGGTGCCGTCGAGGTCCGTGCAGGTTGATGTTCACGTGGGGATTCTGGGCAGACACCTAGGGCCCTTCTTCTTTCTGGAGGGCAGGCAGAAGACTGTGTTGTGGCTAGCGAATGAACAATCTGGAGGGTTGGCGGGCCAGGAGGGTAAGGATGGAAATCTGAACACACAAGTGCTGGTTCCCTTCAGTGCCGAGCACATGGCATTTCCAATGTGCAGCATCTGACTCGACCTCCAGCACCTGAGTCAGGGCACGTGTCAGATGGTCGCTCAGGCTGGAGATTTATATCCATGATGGCCGACGTATGGAGGGGTGACCTCATGAGGCCATGGGGGTCTTCCCAGACTGGGGTTTGTGAGCTCTCCAAACAACAAGCTTTCCTTCTGCAGGACAGGGGAGTCGGTTTGGATGGCACCCAGGTTCCCCGTATGGAAAGACATCATAGCAGTAGTCACCGCATGGATGCCTGGAAAACCCATTTCCGCTTACCCTTCCAGCCCACGAACAAGTTTGTTTTGATCTGGTGGTCTGGGGCAAAAAGACCAGGGGGCTGTTGTGACAGGGAGATTCATTCAGATGGGTCACAATGCTGGCTTGTGTCCAGGGAGACCTTAAAATGTGGCGGGGGCTCAGGTGCCATGTAGGAATCTCCTCCCCTGAGGGTTGGACTCAGCTCCCAAGAGCCATCTTGACTTCTGGGGACAGGAGATGTTCTGTTTTGTGGCTCAGGTATCAAGTGTTGGGCCATATGTAGGTATTCAAGAGTTTGCCTCTGGAGGTAGATGCCTGCAAACCTGAACTTGGGTTCCGTTGAGGTCCTAGGGTTATGTCTGATCCCATCTTCTGACTCAAGGCCATTGTCCTGGTTGTCTGCCTGGAGGTAGGTTTCTGGCATGTGTCTGAATGTGCCTTTTTTCCAAAGAGGCCAACGAATTTGGGGTGGGCTCAGGGGCATTGCAGGTGTCTTCAAATCTGTAGGGGTTGTGCAAATGTGACGGGAAGAGCAGGCAGAGTCCTGCCCTGTGGCTCCAGATGCGCCATCTTGGTGGGCCTCTCGTCCAGGTCTTAGGGGACAAAATTATGTAGACACAAAATCTGGATATGTTTAGGGGTGAAGTGATGGCAGGCCTGATATGTGGACCGTGAGGGCAGTAACGCAGGATCTGAAAAGAGGGCGATGGGAAGGAGGGAACACAGGCTTTTCTGTCCGAGTTGTGTGTCTCGGTTGGCCACGAAATGTATCGGTAGCCTCTTGGGTCCATGGGAGATTCTTCCTCTGTGAGGATTCTACCCGGATCACAAGGGTTTAGTGTCTTTCTGGGGTAAGGGAAGAGTGCTGTTTTTGTCTCGTTGTTCCTGCCATATCTGGCATTCCAGAGAGGGCTTCTGGATGTGGCTCCAGAAGAATCCGACCTACGGGCATGTCACACTGGATATGTGGGCTCCTGGTCCAGCTAGCAAAGAGGCTGCATTGAAAGCAGGCACAGACTGAGGGTCACAATGCCTGTTTGTGGCCAGGGAGGCACTCCTGTGTGGGCGTGGTCTCATGGGCCATGAAGCTGGTTCCAACTCTGAGGGTTAGACCGCTTTCTACACAGCCAGCTTTTCATGTCGTGGGGAAAGAGGAGTGCTCTTTGTTGCTTGAGGTCCCCCACAGGCCAGTATTTGAGCTATGGTCTGGCACGACGCCTGAATACCCGGGTTGGGTAGAGATGATAGTCTCTGGCTGTGGCATGTCCCACGTGCAGGATATAGGGCCCGCTACCTGGGGTGTTGATGGCAGGTTGTGAATAAGGCTGTGTCGGACAGAGCATTAGTGCACAGGTTGGCCTACGATATTGGGGTGCCATCGAGGTCCGTGCAGGTTGATCCTCACATGGGGATTCTGGGCGGACCCCTAGGGTCCTTCTTCTTTCAGGAAGGCAAGTAGAATCCTGTGTTGGGGCTCCTGAATGAACAATCTGGAGGGCTTGCGTCCCAAGGGGGTGATACCGTAATTCTGAAAGCACAAGCACTGGTTCTGTTCAGTGCCGAGCACCTGCCATTTCCAGTGTGTACCATCTGACTCGAGATCTCCTGCACCTGAGTCAGGGCACGTGTCAGATGGTCGCTCATGCTGGAGTTTGTGTCCATGATGGCCGCCGAATTGATGGGTGCCCTCACAAGGCCATGGAGGTCTTCCCAGGCTGGGGCTTGTGAGCTGCTCTGAACAGCAAGCTTTCCTTTTTTGGGACAGAAGAGTCCGTTTGGATGGCAGCTGGGTCCCCCATATGGAAATCGTTGTAGCATAAGTCACCGCATGGATACCTGGAAAGCCCAGCTCTACTTATCCTTCCAGGCCAGGATCAAGTCCGTTTTGATCTGGTGCCTCTGGGGCAAAGTTCCCAGGCGTCTGAGGTGACAGGGAGCCTCATTCTGATGGGTCACAATGCTGGCTTGTGTTCAGGGAAACGTTAGAATGTGGCGGGGACTCAGGTGCCATACAGGATTCTCCTCCCCTGAGGGTTGGACGCAGCTCCCAAGAGCTCGGTTGCCTTCTGGGGACAGGAGGTGTTCTGTTTTCTGGCTCAGCGATCAAGTTTTGGACCATATGTAGGTATTCCAGAGTTTGTCTCTGGACATAGATGCCTGCAAACATAAGCTAGGGTTCTGTTGAGGTTCTAAGGGTATGTCAGGTTCCATCTTCTGACTCAGGGCCATTGACCTAGGTGTCTGTCTGGCGGTATGTGTCTTGCTTGTGTCAGGCGCCTTTTTTCCAAGGTGGCCAACGAATTTGGGTTGGCTCAGGGGCATTGCAGGTGTCTCCCAATCTGGAGGGTTTGTGCAAATGTGACGGGATGACTTCCTAAGTGTGGGCAGGCAGAGTCGTGCGCTGTGGCTCCAGAGGCCCATCCTGGAGATCCTGTCGGCCAGGGCTTTGGGGACAAAATCCATAAAAACAAACTTGGGTAAGGTTTAGGGGTGAGGTGATGGCAGGCACGATCTGCAGACCATGAGGGCAGTAAGCTGGGATCTGAAATGGGGGTGATGGCGAGGTGGGAGCACAAGCTTTTCTCTCTGCTTTGTGTGTCTCTGTTGACCATGGAAGGAGCAGTAGCCTCATGGGGCCATGGGAGATTCTGCCTTTGTGAGGATTCTGCCTGGCTCCCAAGGGATTGGTGTCTTTTGGGGGGTGGGGTAGCATGTTGTCTTGTCTCAGGGTTCCTGCCATAGCAGGGATTCCAGAATCGGTTTTTGTGTCCGGTCGCCTGAAGAACCCGACCTAGGGTGAGGATTGGGGCCTAGGGGCATGTCAGGCTCAATATGTGGGCTCCTGGTCCAGCGAGCAAGGGGGCTGTTTTGAAAGCTGGCTCAGGCTGAGGGTCACAATGCCTGTTTGTGTCCAGGGCGGCCCTCCTGTGTGGGCCTGGTCTCATGGGCCAGGCAGCTGGCTCCCATTCTGATGGTTAAATCCCCATCCCCACAGCAAGGTTTTCCCGTCTTGGTAAAGAGGTGTGATCTTTTTTGCTTTACCTTCCCCCATAGGCCGAGATTTGAGCTATGGTCTGGGCACGGACGCCTGAAAACCCAGGTTCTGTAGAGATGACAGTCTGTCCATGGCAGGTCCCACCTGCAGGATGTAGGGAATGCAACCTGGGGAGCTTATGGGAAGTTGGGGCTCAGGCTGTGTCATACAGAGCATTAGTGCATAGGGCAGTCGAGGATAATGGAGTGCCTTCGAGGTCCGTGGAGGTTGATCCTCATGTGGGGATTCTAGGCGGAACCCTAGGGCCCTTCTTCTTTCAGGAGGGCAGGCAGAATACTGCGTTGGGGCTCCTGAATGAACAATCTGGAGGGCTTGCGGCTCAGGAGGGTGAGACCAGAATTCTGAATGCACAAGTGCCGGTTCTGTTCAGTGCCGAGCACATGCCATTTCCAATGTGTAGCGTCTGACTCGAGTTCTCCTGCAACTCTCAGGGCACTTGTCAGATGATCGTTCACGCTGGAGTTTGTGTCCATGATGGCCGACGAATGGAGGGGTGGCCTCATGAGGCCATGGAGGTCTTCCCAGGCTGGAGTTTGTGAGCTGCTCCGAAAAGCAAGCTTTCCTTCTTCGGGACAGGGGGAGTCCTTTTTGAAGGAAGCAGGGTCCCCCATTGGGAAAGATGTCATAGCAGAAGTCACTGCATGGATGCCTGGAAAGCCCAACTCCGCTTACTCTACCAAGCCAGGAACAAGGCCGTTTTGATCTGGTTGCTCTGGGGCAAAGTGCCCAGGAGGCTGAGATGATAGGGAGCCTCATTCTGATGGGTCACAAGGGTGGCTTGTGTCCAGGGAGACCTGAGAATGTGGCGAGGACTCAGGAGCCATACAGGATTCTTCTCCCCTGAGGGTTGGACGCAGCTTCCAAGAGCTCGGTTGCCTTCTGAGGACAGGAGGTGTTCTGTTTTGTGGCTCAGGGATCAAGTGTTGGACCATATGTATGTATTCCAGAGTTTGCCTCTGGAGGCAGATGCCGGCAAAAATAAGCTAGGCATCTGTTGATGTCCTAGGTTTATGTCACGTTCCATCATCTGATTCAGGGCCATTGCCCTGGGTCTCTGCCTGGAGGTAGGTGTCTTGCTAGTGTCTGAATGCACATTTTTCCTTGGCAGCCAACACATTTGGTGTTCTCTTAGGGGCATTGCAGCTGTCTCCCAATGTGGAGAGTGTGTGCAAATGTGACGGGCAGAGTTTCCTTCGGTGGGCATTAAGAGTCCTGCGCTGTGCCTGCAGAGGCCCCATTCTGGAGGGCCTTTCGGCCATGGCTTTGGGGACAAAAGTCTGCAACACAAGCTCGGGATACGGTTCTGGACCAGGTCCGTTTGGATGACACCAGGGTCCTACATGTGGACAGACATCGTAGCAGAAGTCACCACATGGATGCCTGGAAAGCCGAGCTCCAATTACGCTTCCAGCCCAGGCACAAAGCCGATTGGGTCTGGTGGCTGTGCGGCAAAGTGCCCAGGGGACTGAGGTGACAGGGAACCTCATTCTGATGTGTCACAATGCTGGCTTGTGTCCCGGGAGACCTTAGAGTGTGGCGGGGGCTTAGGCGTCATGCCAGATTTTCCTCCCCTGAGGGTTGGATGCAGCTCCCAAGAGCCAGAATGACTTCAGGGGACAGGAGGTGTTCTGTTTTGTTGCTAAGGGATCAAGTGTTGGGCCATATATAGGTATTCCAGGTTTGCCTCTGGAGGCAGATGCCTGCAAGGCTAAGATAGGGTTCCGCTGAGGTCCTATGGTTATGTCAGGATCCATCTTCTGACCTGGGTGTCTGCCTGGAGGTAGGTGTCTGGCCTATGTCCGAATGCTCGTTTTTTCCAAGGTGGCAAACGAATTTGGGTTGGGCTCAGGGGCAATGAAGGTGTCTCCCAATATGGAGGGTTTGTGCAAATATGATGGGCAGAGTTTCCTTCTGGTGGACAGGCCAAATCCTGTGCTGTGGCTCCAGAGGCCCCATCCTGGAGGTCCTGTCGGCCAGGGCGTTGGGGGCAAAAGTCTGCAAACACAAACTCGGGATAGTTTTCTGGGCCAGGTGATGGCAGGCCCGATCTGCGGACTGTGAGGGCAGTGCTGTGGGATCTGAAATGAGTTCGACGGGAAGGTGGGAGTGCAGGCTTTTCTTTCTAGATTTTGTGTCTTGGATGGCCACGGAATGTAGCGGTAACCTCAAGGGGCCAAGGGAGTTTCTGCCTTTTGAGGATTCTACCCGGGTCCTAGGGTTTGGTGTCTTTCGGGGGGAAGGGAAGACTGCTGTTTTCCGTTTCAGGGGTCCCGCCATAGCAGGGATTCCAAAGTCGGCTTCTGGGTCCAGTCGCCTGTAGATTGCGACCAAGGTTGAGGATTTGGGACAAGGGCATGTCAGGCCCGATATGCGGGCTCTTGGTTCAGCTAGCAAGGGGTCTGGTTTGAAATCAGGCTGAGACTGAAGGTCCCAATGTCTGTTTGTGGCCAGGGCAGCCCTCCAGTGTGGGCGTGGTTTCAAGGGCCATGCAACTGGCTCCCACACTGAGGGTTAGACCCCCATTCCCACAGCAAGTTTCTCCCATCGTGCGAAAGGACGATTTTTCTTTGATTCTTGAGGTTCCCCCTTAGGCCAGGATTTGAGCCTTGATCTGGGCACAGATGCCTGAATACCCAGATTGGGTAGAGATGACATTCTCTGGCCTTGGCAGGTCCCATGTGCGGGATATGGGGCCCGATTCCTGGTGGGCTATTGGGAGGTCAGGGCTCATGCTGTGTCAGGCAGAGCATTATTGCACAGGGCGGCCTAAGACATTGGGGTGCTGTCGAGGTCCGTGCATGTTGATCCCCACGTGGGGATTCTGCACAGACCCCTAGGGCCCTAATTTTTCTAGAGGGCAGGCAGAAGACAGCGTTGTGGCTCCAGAATGAACAATCTAGTGGACTTGTGGTCCAAGAGGGAAAAGACGGACTTCTGAATGCACAAGCTGTGGTTCAGTTCAGTGCCGAGCACATGGCATATCCATTATGCAGCATCTGACTCGAGATCTCCAGCAGCTGATTCAGGGCAAGAGTCAGATGGTCTCTAATGCTGGAGTTTGTGTCCATGATGGCCCACATATGGAGGGGTGGCCTAATGAGGCCATGGATGTATTCCCAGGCTGGGGCTTGGGAGCTGCTCCGAACAGCAAGCTTTCCATTAGGGGGAGTCCGTTTGGATAGCGCCAGGGTCTGCCAAATGGAAAGACATCATAGTAGAAGTCACTGCATGGATACCTAGAAAGCCCAGCTCTGCTTACCCTTCTATCCCAGGACTAAGACCGTTTCAATCTGATATCCATGGGGAAAAGTGCGCAGGGGACTGAGGTGACAGTGAGTCTCATTCTGATGGGTCACAATGCTGGCTTATGTCCACGGAGACCTTTGAATTGGGCGGGGGCTCAGTGCCATGCAGGATTCTCCTCCCCAAGGGCTGGACATAGCTACCAAGAGCTGGATTGAATTTGGGAGACAGGAGGTGTTCTGTTTTGTGGCTCAGGGATCCCTCCTGCCGTGGCATGGTCTCATGGGACATGTAGCTGGCTCCCACTCTGAGGATTAGACCCCATCCCCACAACAAGCTTTTCCCGTCGTGGGGAAGGAGGAGTGCTATTTGATGCTTGAGGTTCCCACATAGACCGGGATTTGAGCTATGATCTGGGCATAGACGCCTGAATACCCAGGTTGGGGAGAGTTGAGAGTCTCTGGCCTTGGCAGGTCCCACCTGCAGGATACGGGGCACGCTACCTGGGGAGCTGATGGAAGGTCGGTGCTCAGGCTGTGTCAGACAGAGCATTAGCTCACAAGGCAGCCTAGGACATTGGGGTGCTGTCAAGGTCCATGCAGGTAGACCCTCACGTGGGGATTCTGGGCAGGCCCCTAGGGCCCTTCTTCTTTCTGGATGGCAGGCAGAATACTGCATTGTATCTCCCCAATAGAGAGTCCAGAGGGCTGGAAGGCCAGGAGGGTGAGACGGAATTCTGAACGCACAAGTGCTGGTTATGTTCAGTGTCGAACACATGGCACAAAGGTCCCCCATATGGAAAGACGTCATAGCAGAGTCACCGCATGGATACCTGGAAATCCCAGCTCCACTTAGCCTTCCAGCACAGGAACAAGGCCGTTTGGATCTGGTGACTCTGGGGCAAAGCGCCCAGGGGGCTGAGGTGACAGGGAACCTCATTCTGATGGGTCACAATGCTGGCTCGTTTCCAGGGAGATCTTAGAATGTGGTGGGGGCTAAGGCGCCATGCAGGATTCTCCTCTCCTGAGGGTTGTACGCAGATCCCAAGAGCCAGGTTGTCTTCTGGAGATAGGAGGTGTTCTGTTTTTGGCTCAGGGATCAAGTATTGGACCATATGTAGGTATTCCAGAGTTTACCTCTGGAGGCACATGCCTGCAAGGTTATGCTAGTGTTCCGTTGAGGTCCAAGGGGGTATGTCAGGTTCCATCTCCTGACTCAGGGCCATTGACCTGGCTGTCTGCCTGGAGGTAAGTGTCTGGCATGTGTCTGAATTCTCCTTTTCTCCAAGGCGGCCTATGAATTTGCGGTGGGCTCACGGGCATTGCAGGTGGCTCCCAATCTGGAGGGTTTTTGCAAATGTGATGGGCAGATTTTCCTTCAGGTGGGCAGGCAGAGTGCTTCACCGTGGCTCAGAGGCCCCATCCTGGAGGGCCTATCGGCCGGGCCTTTGAGGACAAAAGACTGAAAATACAAACTCAGGATAGGGTTAGAGCCAAGGTGATGGCAGGCCTGCTCATTGGACCATGAGGGCTGTGCTGCAGGATCAGAAATGAGGTGACGGGGAGGCTGGAGTGCAGGCTTTTCTGTCCGGATTGTGTGTCTTGGTTGGCCACGGAATGTAGCAGTAGTCTTATGGGGCCATGGTAGATTCTTCCTCTCTGAGGATTCTGCCTGGCTCCCAAGGGTTTGGTGTCTTTCGGGGGAAAGGGAGCTGTGCTGTTTTCCATCTCAGGTGTCCCGCCAAAGCATGGATTCCAGTGTTGACTTTTGGGTCCAGGCACCTGGTGGACTGGACCGAGGGTGGGCCTAGGGGCATGTCACGCCTGATACGTGGGCTACTGGTCCAGCTAGCAAGGGGGCTGGTTTGAAAGCGGACTCAGACTGTGGCTCACAATGCCTGTTTGTGCCCAGGGCAGCCCTCTTGGGTTGGCGTGGTCTTATGGGCCTTGCAGCTGGCTCCCAATCTGAGGGTTAGACACCCATCCCCACAGCAAGTGTTTCTTGTGGTGGGGAAGGAAGACTGCTCTTTGATGCCTGAGATTCCCCCATAGACTGGGATGTGAGCTATGGTCTGGGCCAGACGCCTGAATCACCAGGTCGGGTAGAAATGAGAGTCTCTGGCCTTGGCACTACCCACCTGCAGGATATGGGGCCCGCTATCTGGGGGGCTGATGGGAGGTCAGGGCTCAGGCTGTGTCAGACAGAGCATTAGTGCACAGGGTGGCCTATGACATTGGGGTGCCATCGAGGTTCGAGCAGGTTGATCCTCATGTGGGGATTCTTGGCAGACCCCTAGGGCCCTTCTTTCTGGATGACCTGAAGAAGCCTGCCTTGTGGTTCTGGAATGAACAGTCTGGAGGGCTTGTGGGTGAGGAGGTTGAAGAGGGAATTCTGAACAAAGAAGCGCAGGTTCAGTTCGGTGCCGAGCACATGGCATTACCAATGTGCAGTGTCTGACTCGAGATGTCCAGCACCTGCGTCAGGGCTCTTGTCCGATGGTCACTCATGCCCCAGTTTGTGTCCATGATGGCCAATGAATGGAGGTCAGGCCTCATGAGGCCATGGAAGTCTTCCCAGGCTGTTGCTTCTGAGTTGCTCCGAAAGGCAAGCTTTCCTTCTGCAGGACAGGGGAAGTCTGATTGGATTGCACCAAAGTCCCCCATATGGAAAGACGTCGTAGTAGAACTCACCGCATGAATGCCTGGAAAGCCCAGTTCTGCTTAGCCTTCCAGCCCAGGAACAAGGCCGTTTTGATCTGGTGGCTGTGACGCAAACATGCCCAGGTGGCTGAGGTGACAGGGAGCCTCATTCTGATGGGTCACAATGCTGGCATTCATCCAGGGAGACCTAGAAGGTGGCAGGTGCTCAGGCACCATGCAGCATTCTCCTCCCCTGAGGGTTGGACGCAGCTCCCAAGATCCAGGTTTCCTTCTGTGGACAGGTCGTTTTCTGTTTTGTGGCTCACAGATCAAGTGTTGGACAATAAGTAGGTATTCCACAGTTTGCGTCTGGAGGCAGATGTCTGCAAAGCTAAGCTAGGGTTCTGTTGAGGTCCTAGGGATATGTCAGGTTCCATCTTCTTACTTAGGGCCATTGCCCTGGGTGTCTCCTTGGAGATAGGACTGGCATGTGTACGAATGAGCCTTTTATCCAAGGCGTCCAATGAATTTGGGGTGGGCTCAGGGGCATTGTGCGTATCTCCCAATCTGCAGGGTGTATGCAAATGTGATGGGCAGAGTTTCCTGGGGTGGGCATTCAGAGTCCTGTACTATTCCTCCAGAGGCCGGATCCTGGATGGCCTGTTGGCCAGGGCTTTGGGGACAAAAGTCTGCAAACGCAAACTCGGGATAGTTTTCTGGGCGAAATGGCATGGTCGATTTAGTGACCGTGATGGGAGTGCAGCAAGATCGGAAATGAGGACAATGTGGAGCTGGGAGTGCAGGCTTTGCTATCTGGGTTGTGTGTCTCGGTTAGCCACGGGATGGAGCGGTAGCTTCATTGGGCCATGGGAGATTCTGCCTCTGTGAGCATTTGCCTGGCTCCCAAGGGTTTGTCGTCTTCAGGGGAAAGGAAGAGTGCTGTTTTCTGTCTTAGGGGTCCCGCCATAGCAGGGATTCCAGAGTCAGCTTCTGGGTCCGGGTGCCTGGAGAACCCGACCGATGGTGAGGATTTGTGCCTAGGGCAAGTCAGGGCTGATATGCCGGCTCCTGGTCCAGCTAGCGAGGGGGCTGTCTTGAAAGCAGGCTCAGACTGAGGGTCACAATGCCTTTTTTGGTCATTGCAGCCCTCCTGGGTGGGCGTGGTCTCATGGGCCATGCAGATGGCTCCCATTCTGAGGGTTAGTCCGCCATCGCCACAGCAAGCTTTTAACGTCATGGGGAAGGAGGAGTGCTCTTTGATGCTTGAAATTCCCCCCAGAGGCCAGGATTTGAGCTATTGTCTGTGCACAGATGCCTGAATACCCAGATTCAGTAGCGATGACAGTCTCTGACCTTGGCATGTCCCACCTGAAGGATATGGGGCCTACTACCTGGGGGGCTGATGGGAGGTGGGCCTCAGGCTGTGTCAGACAGAGCATTAGTGCACAGTGTGGCCTAGGATATTGGGGTACTGTCAAAGGCCGTGCAGGTTGTTCTCCATGTGGGTATTCGGGGCATACCCCTAGGGCCCTTCTTCTCTCTGCAGGGCAGACAGAAGGCTGCGTTGTGGTTCCAGAATTCCCAAACTGGAGGTCTTGCCGGCGAGGATGGTGAGGACGGAATTCTAAGAGCACATGGGTGGGTTCAGTTCAGTGCCGAGCGCATGGTAGTTCCAATGAGCAGTGTCTGACTCAAGATCTCCAGCACCTGCGTCAGATTGCCAAAGGTAAAACCAGCAACATCTATATGGATAGCAGGTAGGCCTTTGTTACTCTCCCTATACATGGGGCTATTTATGATGAAGGGAGCCTTTTAATAGCTGAAGGAAAAGGAATTAAAATCAGAGGAGAAATACTGGCTCTCCTCCAGGCTATTTGGGACCCAAAAGAGGTGGCTGTTATGCATTGCCCAGGAAACCAAAAGGGGACTGATCTGAATTCAAAAGGAAACCAATTAGTAGATCAAGCCACAAAGCAAGCAGCTTGAGAAAGAGTACAAGAACTAGATACACTCCCACCTCCAGCCCTACCAGAAAAAACGAATTATTCAGAAGAAGATTTAAAGTATTTACAGAAATGGTTTAAAGGTCCCCTTCATAAGACTGAAGCAGGAAAAATAATTCTTCCTCGAAGACTAGGCAAAAATTTAGTAGACCAGATACATCAGGGTGTATGGTTCAGGATTTAGTTGATAGATGTGCTCAGTGCCAGACAGTTAATTTGGGAAGAACTTAAAGGGGTAAGGTTCCTTACCTAAAAGAGATAAGGAACCAGGAATTTATTGGGAAATAGATTTTACAGAAATGAAACCTGGAAATTATGGGATCAAGTACATGTTAGTTTTGTAGATACCAATTCAGGCTGGGTAGCGGCTTTTCCTTCCAAACATGAGATGGCAGGAGTGGTAGCCAAAAAGCTACTAGAAGAAATAATTCCTAAGTTTGGGCTGCCTCTCGCAATCGGGTCAGAAAATGGCCCTGCATTTGTGAGTTCAGTCTCACAGGCATTGGCCAAGGCTGTGGGCACTATTTGGAAACTACATTGTGCCCACTGGCCCCAGAGTTCCGGGCAAATAGAGAGAATGAACTGGACTCTTAAAGAGACCTTGACAAAACTAATTCTGGAGACTGGCGGTGGATGGGTGGATCTCCTTCCTTTCGCCCTCCTCAGGGCACGATGTACACCCTATTTAACCAAGGTGACCCCATTGGAAATAATATTGGAAGACCCCCCCACCCTGTCCTCGACTTCCAGAGGTTGACCTAGCATAACAGTCATTTATGCTAGGTCAATCTCTGAAAGTCGAGGACAGAGAGGGTGTTTCCCAAATATTATTTCCAATGGGGTCACCTTGCTTAAATTGTACTCCAGTCACTGCACCTGAAAATCAGGGGGCAGTGAATCTTGCTTTTGCCAGTCAGTCAGCCCCGGATATAAGGAGGAAACTTCAGGAAATTGAAGGATTTGAAGGGAAGAATCTGATTGAGCTATTGGGAATAGCAGAACGTGTTTAAAAACAGGGATGCACAGGAGGATGAAAAACAGACAAAAAGGAGGTTAAGGTTTGGCATTAACTGAGATAGGTAGAGGATAGTAAATGGAAGGAAAAGCCTAAGCACAGACTAGGCAGGTGGGAAGACTTAGATTCCGATCAGCGTGCTTACTGTAAGGAAAAAGGACACTGGGCCAGGGAGTGCTCCAAAAGGAAGACGGCAATGCTGGCCACCAGAGTAAAAATTGAAGTGGAGGGGAAGTCAACTGATTATTTTGGTGGACATGGAAGCCCAGTTTTCATCATTACTTAAACCTACGGGACAACTATCTGGAGAGGAAGTTTGGGTACAAGGAGCAAATGGCACAGTGAGACAAAAATGGACAACAGAAAGGACGTTCAATTTGGCCTCAGGAGTAGTAAACATTGATATTTGCTCCTCCCTAATGCCCCAGATAACTTGATGGTAAGAGATCTCCTCCACAAGTTTCAAGCTGGAATTCAGTTCTCAGAAGTAGAAATGACTGTAATCTTGAGACAACCCACTTTACAGGTGCTTATGGCAGCAGTAGATGAATATCTCCTTTACGAGCGAGTCTCAAAACCAGAGGAGACAAATGTGGGGAGCCTTCTCCAAATCCTACAGGTCGAGTTTCCCGAGGCCTGAGCAGAAGGCAAGCCCCCTGGCTTGGCCAAGGAACAACCTCCAGTGGTGGTAAAATTAAATGCAATAGCTACGGCTATTCGTTTTCAGCAGTAACCCTTACCTGGGAAGTAAAGGAAGCGAACAGAAAACACATTAACCTCCTCTGAGAAGATGAGATCCTGGTTCCTTGAAAATCTTCATGGATTACACCTTTGCTGCTCGTCAAAAAGGCCAAGACTGGAGAGTGCTGATCCGTTCAGGACCTGTTGGAAGTTAATAAACAGGTTGAAGATATCCACCCATTGGTGCCTAACCCCTATATCCTACTCTCCTTCCTGGGCCCCCAAAGAACTGTGTATACCATCTTAGATCTCAAGGATGCATTTTTCTGCATATCTTTAGCAAGGGCATCTCAACGCCTTTTTTCCTTTTGAGTGGTCCGACCCACAGGAAGGATTCCAAGGCCAGCTCACTGTACAAGACTTCCCCAAGGATTCAATAATTCACCCACCATTTTTTTTTGACGAGGCCCTACACGAGGATTTGCATGAGTACAGAACCTCCAACCCAGTAGTCACTCTGCCACAGTATGTTGATGACTTGCTAGTAGCCACTGAGGACTATGAGTCATGTTTGCAGGGGACAAGAGCTCTCTTACAGACACTGAAGGAAAAGGGGTATTGGGTGTCAGCAAAGAAAGCACAGCTCTTTCAGAGCCATGCCACGAATCTAAGCTTTGATCTCCGTGAGGGAGACGATTCACTGAGTCCAGGAAACAGTTGATCACCCGATAACCCCGCCCCACCGTGTCCCAAAAAGTCAGGGAATTTCTTGGACGGTGGGCTACTGTAGGCTGTGGATACTGCGGTTTGCAGAGATTGCCCATCCTCCGTATGAATTGGCGAAAGTGGGGGGCTCACTATGATAGAGTGGAAAGCTGAGGCAGAAGGAGCATTTCGGGAATTACAAACAGCTGTACTGAGTCCATTGGCCATCCCAGATATTACCAAGCTCTTCCACTTGTATGTGGATAAAATATGCAGGGTTGGCCAAAGGAGTTTTGACTCAGAATCTGAGGCCTTGGCAAAGTCCAGTATCTTTTCTTAGCAAGAAACTAGAACCAATAGTCGCTGGATTCCCCTCTTGCCTCTGCATAATTGCTGCCATGGCCCTCCTGGTCAAGGATGCAAGTAAATTGAATTTGGGTCAAAATCTCATCTTGACTACCACCCATGCTATTGAGGGCCTTCTCCAGACTTCACCACAATGATGGATGACAAACGCCTGAGTGACGGGGTATAAGTCCCTCCTCCTCAGTGAATCAAGAGTGACCTACTGGCCCCTGGCAGTACTAAATTCAGCCATGCTGCTGCCAGAGGAGCTGGCTGACCACCCACACGACTGCGGGGTGGTCCCAGAAAAAATTACAGAAATAAGGCCAGATCTCAGAGACATTACCCTGCAGGATGCCGAGATGACTCTGTTCACAGATGGAGGTTGCTACCTGGTCAATGGAAAGAGTAATGCGGGGGCTGCAGTAGTTTATCCTGAGCAGAAACTCTGTACATCAGCCCTGCCACATGGAACTTTGGCACAAAAAGTGGAACTGATTGCACTCACTAAGGCACTGCAGATGGCCAAAGGTAAAACTACCAACATCTATAGGGGCAGCAGGTATGCCTTTGTTACTTTCCATATTCATGGGCTATTTATAAAGAAAGGAGACAATTAACAGCAGAAGGAAAAGGAATTAATATCAGAGGAGAAATATTGGCTCTCCTCCAAGCTATTTGGGACCCAAAAATGTGGCTGTTATGCATTGCCCAGGACACCAAAGTGGACTGATCTGATTTCAAATGGAAATGAAATAGCAGATCGAGCCACAAAGCTTCTTGAGAAACAGTGCAAGAACTGGTTACACTCCTGACTCCGGCCCTACCAGAAAAACTGAACTATTCAGTAGAAGATTTAAATTATTTACAGAAATGGGTTAAATAGGACTATGAAGGGGACTCGGCTAAGACTGAAACAGGAAAAATAATTCTTCCTCAAAGACAAGGCAAAAAGTTACTAGACCAGATACATTAGGGTACTCATTTGGGGATATGCAAACTCAAGGAGCTTATAGGCAAGCAGTTCCAGGTTTCTAAAATAGGGCGTATGGTTCAGGATGTAGTTGATAGATGTGCTCAATGCCAGGCAGTACATGTGGGAAGAACTAAAATAGGAAGAGGGAAAGAGAAAGAGGTAAGGAACAAGGAATTTACTGGGAAATAGATTTTACAGAAATGAAACCTGGAAAATATGGGATCAAATATATGTTAGTTTTTGTAGATACCTTTTCAGGCTTTGTAGAGGATTTTCCCGCCAAAATGAGATGGCAGGAGTGGTAGCCAAAAAGCTACTAGAAGAAATAATTCCTAGGTTTGTGCTGCCTCTCACAATCAGGTCAGACATTGACCCTGCATTTGTGAGTTCAGTCTCACAGGCATTGGCCAAGGCCGTGGGCACTATTTGGAAACGACATTGTGCCTATTGGCCCCAGATTTCTGGGCAAGTAGAGAGAATGAACCAGACTCTTGAAGAGACCTTGACAAAACTAATTCTGGAGACTGGCGGTGGATGGTTGGATCTCCTTCCTTTCGCCCTCCTCAGGGCACGATGTACACTCTATTTCACCAAGGTGACCCCATTTGAAATAATGTTTGGGATACCCCACCGTCCTCGACTACAGGATGTTGCCCTAGCAGAAATGACTGATTAGTCTCTACTCCAGTCACTGCTGGGCATTATAGTCTGTCTTAAAAAAAGCCCACTCAGGGGCGCCTGGGTGGCTCAGTGGTTTAAGCCGCTGCCTTCGGCTCAGGTCATGATCTCAGCGTCCTGGGATTGAGTCCCGCATCAGGCTCTCTGCTCGGCAGGGAGCCTGCTTCCCTCTCACTCTCTCTGCCTGCCTCTCTGCCTACTTATGATCTCTCTCTGTCAAATAAATAAATAAAATCTTTAAAAAAAAAAAAAGCCCACTCATGGATCTGGACTGCCCACACTGGGACGGAGACAGAGGTGTAACCACATCCTTACCAACCTGGGGACTTGGTTTGGATACATCGCTATCAAGGGGAAAATTGGAGCCCCGCTGGAAGGGACCATTTACTGTAAAATTAGAGGGCATTAGGGCCTGGATTCATGCAGGTCACGTCAAACAAGCCAAGGACGAGGACGCCCCACAGAGATGGAAGCTGCAGTTGACAGACCCCACTGAGCATGGACTAAAGTTAAAACTAAAGAAACCGTAAGTTTCTTTGGTTGCTCCTATTGTTACCTGGAAATTAGATGAACAGAATTAGGAAAAAAATGGAAATGGTTATACAAAGCGTTGAATGGCTATCTCATCAGCCGACTGTGCATTACTGTTACTTTTTGGCCCCTGTATTAACAACTCCCTAATGTCATTGTTACCAAAGAAAATTGGAGCGATAAAAATGTTAGTCTTACCTGCTCAATATAACCCCCTTACAACAGAAGAACATAGAACAGTCTGAAAAGTCAAGGATTTGACTAATTTCCAAAGAAAAGGGGGGAATGTAGGGGCCTGGTGAGACAGAGGAACTTACTTATAATCCCCGGATATAGGGGCTGGCCAGACCAGATAGTTGTATCCAATCAGTGGGGTACGCATATATTAACTGTGGTGAGTTGAAATCTCATTGGCCACCTGTGTGTGGGCCGGGCTCCACCACCTCTATAAAGGTTAGTCTGTGAGGCTAGGGGCAGGTGATAAGTAGGAGGAGTTAGAATAGCCATTAGAGAAATAGGAGGATTTAGAATAGCCTTTAGAGAATTAGGAGGAATTGAATAGCCATTAAAGAAGTAGAAGGAGTTAGAATAGCTGTAAGAGTATTAGGAGGAGTTATATTAGTCATTAGAGTAGTCATTGGGATCTCTTAGGGTAGTCATAGGAGTGATAGAGTCGGGGTCATCGGGAGCGTGGGAGCTTCAGGATCATCGGGAGCATCGGGAGCGGTATTGCTGGGAGCTGCCCCGCCTGTAGTAGCAGCCCCACCACGAGCGGCCTCGCCACCCCCAGCAGCAGCACAGCCCACGACCTGCCTCACCATGGCCCAGCCGAGACTGGCCTCGCTGCCCCGAGGCACAGCCTCACAAGAGCAGCATCATTCCGGGGAGCCACATCATGGGCATGTGACCTTGTCGGAGAGTGTCCTGGTCTGGAGCGGCCTCTTCATCATTGGGTGCGGATTTCGTCCACCATGTAGCCTCGTCCAGAGCGGCCTACTCTGGGGAGCAGCCTCATCTGGAGCGGCCCCATTCAGAGCAGCCTTGTCCAGAGCGGCCTCGTCTGGGGAGTGGCCTTGTCAGAGTGACGTCATGGGGAACAGAGTCTCTGTCATCAGGGTTGTCTTCCTCGTCATCCACGCTTTGTTTTCTTCGGGAACAGCGTCCTCATTATCTTCGTTAGACATAAGAAAAGGCCCTGAACTGTTGGTTTGATTTTCGATGCTTGGCCTGAAATAAAGCTTTGCTTGATTTTAGCTTTGCGTAGTCTTGTAACATTGATCATGGACCCTTACACTCCAAAACATTCCTCTGGAGACAGATGCGTGCAAACCTCAGCTAGGGTTCCGTTGAGGTCCTAGGGGCATGTCAGTTACCATCTTCTGATTCAGGGCCATTGACCTGGATGTCTGCCTGGAGGTAGGTGTCTGGCATGTGTCAGACTGTGCATTTCTGTCCAGAGAGGCCAATGAAATTGGGTGGGATCAGGGGCCTTGCAGGTGTCTCCCAATCTGGAGGGTTTGTGAAAATGTGATGGGCAGCGTTTCCTTTGGGAGAGCAGGCAGAATCCTCTGCTCTGACTCCAGAGGCCCCATCCTGGAAGGCCTGTCGGCCAGGGATTTAGGGACAAAATTCCGCAAACACGACCTGGGGTTAGGGTGAGGGCGTGGTGATGGCAGGCCCGATCTGCAGACTGTAAGGGCAGTGCCATGGCATCAGAAATTAGGGAGACGGGGAGGCAGGAGTGCAGGCTTTTCTGTGTGGGTTGTGTGTCTGGGTTGGCCACGGAATGGAGGGTTGTCCTCATGGGTCCATGGGAGTTTCTCCCTCTGTGCAATTTTGCATGACTCCCAAGGTTTTGGAGTCTTTCTGGATGAAGGGAAGAGTGCTGTTTTCCTTCTCAGGGGTCCCGCCGTAGCAGGGATTCCAGAGCCGGCTTCTGGGTCTGGGTGCCTGGAGACCCAGACCGGGCGTGAGGATTTGGGCCTGGGGGATGGCAGACCCGATATGTGCACACCTGGTCCAGGTAGTGAGGGGGCTTGTTTGAAAGTAGGCTCAGGATGATGGTCACAATGCCTGTTTGTATCCAGGGCGGACCTACTGTGTGGGTCTGGTGTCATGGTCGTGGTCTCATGGACCTTGCAGCAGGCTCCCACTCTGAGGGTTTGACCCCATTCCCCACAGCAAGCTTTTCTGGCCGTGGGGAAGGAGTGCTCTTTTGGGCTTGACTTTCCCCCATAGGTCGGGATTTGAGTTATTGTCTGGGTCCAGATGCCTGAATACACAAGTTGGGTAGAGATGACAGCCTGGGGCCATAGCCCGTCACACTTGCAGGAGATGGCGCCTGCTACCTGGGGGGCTTACTGGAGGTCGGGGCTCAGGCTGTGTCAAACGGAACATTAGAGCACAGTGTGGCCTGGATATTGGGGTTCCATCTAAGGCCATACAGGTTGATCCTCACCTGTGAATTCTGGGCATACCCATAGGACACTTCATCTTTCGGAGGGCAGTCAGAAGGCTGCGTTTTGTGGCTCCAGAATTCCCAATCTGTAGGGCTAGCAGGGGAGATGGATGAGGACATAAATCTGAACGCACAATCGCCTGTTCAGTTCATCGCCGAGCACATGGCAGTTACAATGTGCAGCGTCTGACTGGAGATCCCCAGCACTTGAGTCCGGGAGAGTGGCGAATGTTCGCTCACGCTGGAGTTTTGTCCATGATGCCCAATGAATGGAGGGGTGGCCTCATGAGGCCATGGAGGTTTTCACATGCTGGGTCTTGTAAGCTGCTCCAAACAGCAAACATTCCTTTTGCGGGACACAGGGAGTTCATATGGGAGTTTATGGCTCCATGGTCCCACATATGGAAAGACATGGTAGAAGAGCTCACTGCATAGATGTCAAGAAAGCCCAGCTCAGCTTATACTTTCAGTCCAGGAACAAGGTATTTTTTATCTGGTGGCTCTGGAGCAAGTGCCCAGGGTGCTGAGTTCACAGGGAGCCTCGTGCTGATCTGTCACCATGATGCCTTGTGTCCAGGGAGGCCTTAGAATGTGGTGGGGGCTCAGGCACCATGCAGGATTCCCCTACCATGAGGGCTGGACTCAGCTCCCAAGGGCCAGCTTTCCTTCTGGGGATAGGAGGTGTTCTATTTTGTGGCTCAGGCCCAAACATTGGACCATATGAGGTATTCCAGAACCTGCCTCTGCCGACAGATGCCTGCAGACTTTAGCTAGGGTTCTGTTGAGGTCCTAGGGGTATGTCAGTTTCCATCTTCTGATTCAGGGCGATTGGCCTTGGTGTCTGCCTGGAGGTAGGTGCCCACATGTGTCAGACTGTATTTCTCTAGAGCGGCCATCGAAATTGGGTGGGCTCAGTGGTCTTGTAGGTGTCTCCCAAACTGGAGGGTTTGTGCAATGTGACGGGCAGAGTTTCCTTGGGAGGGCAGACAGAGTCCTGTGCAGAGGTTTCAGATGCCCCATCCTGGAGGGCCAGTCAGCCAGGGCTTGGGGGACAAAATTCTGCAAACACAAACTCGGATAGAGTGAGGGACAAGGTGAGGGCAGGCCTGATCTGCAGATCGTGAGGGCAGTGCCATGGGATCTGAAATTAGGACAATGGGGAGTTGGGGTGGTAGGCTTTTCTGTCTGGGTTGTGTGTCTTGACTGGCCACGGAATGGATTGGTGGCCTCATATGGCCATGAGAGTTTCTGCCTCTGTGAGGATTCTGCCCGGCTCCCAAGGGTTTGGTGTACTTCAGAGGGAAGGGAAGAGTGCGGTTTTCCATCTCAGTGGTCCTGCCATAGCAGGGATTCCAGAATCAGCTTCTAGATCCGGGTGCCTAGGAGAACCCGACCCAGGGTGAGGATTTGGGCCTAGGGGCATGTCACACCCGATATGTGGGCTCCTGGTCCACCAAGCGAGGGGACTCTTTTGAAAGCGGTCTCAGGATAAGAGTCACAATGCCTGTTTGTGGCCAGGGCAGCCCTCCTGAGTGGGCGTGGTCTCATGGGCCATGTAGCTTGCTCCCATACTTAGCTTAGACTCCCATCCCCACAGCAGGCTTTTCCCGTCATGGGGAAGGAGGAGTACGCATTGATGTTCAAGTTCCTTTGTGGTCCTAGGGGTCAGTCAGGTTCCATCTTCTGACTCAGGGACATTGACCTGGGTGTCTTCCTGGAGGTAGGTGTCTGGCATGTGTCCAGATGTGGCTTTTTCCAAGGCGGCCAACGAATTTCAGGTGCGCTCAGGGGCATCGCAGGTGTCTCCCAATCTGGAGGGTTTGTGCAAATGTGATGGGCAGAGCTTCCGTCAGGTGGGCAGGCGGAGTCCCACACTCAGCTTCCAGAGGCCCCATCCTGGTGGGCCTGTCAGCCAGGGCTTTGGGGACAAAAGTCTGCAAACAGAATCTCTGGATAGAGTTCTGGGCGAGGTGATGACAGGCCCGATCTGCAGAACCTGGGGGCAGTGCCCAGGGATCTGAAATGAGTTGGACGGGGTTGGGGTGGCTGAGGCGCAGGCTTTTCTGTCTGGGTTGTGTGTCTCAGTTGGCCATGGAATGTAGCGGTAGCCTGATGGGGCCAAAGGAGATTTTTGCCTCTGTGAGGATTCTGCCCGTCTCCCACGGGTTTGGTGTCTTTCGGGGGGAAGGGAAGAGTGCTGTTTTCAGTCTCAGTGATCCAGTCATAGCAGTTATTCGGAGTTGGCTTCTGGGTTCAGATGCCTGGGGAACGTGACCTAGGGTGAGGATTTGGGACTAGGGGCATATCAGGCCCGATATGCGGGCTCCTGGTCCAGCTAGCAAGGGGGCTGTTTTGAAAGCGGGTTCAGCTTGATGTTCACTATGCCTGTTTGTGTCAAGGACAGGCCTCCTAGGTGGGTGTGGTCTCATGGGCCATGCAGATGGCTCCCACTCAGCGGTTAGAACCCCATGCCCACAGCAAACCTTTCTTGTTGTGGGGAAGGAGGAGTGTTCTTTGATGCTTGAGGTTCCCCCATTGGCCGGGATTTGAGCTACTGTCTAGGCACGGACACCTGTATACCCAGCTTGGGTAGAGATAAAAGTTTGTGGCCTTGGCACCTCCCTCCTGCAGGATATGGGGCCTGCTCCCTGGGGGGCTGTCAGACAGTGCATTAGTGCACATGGCTGCCTAGGACATTGGGGTGCCATCGAGGTCCATGCAGGTTGATCCTCACATGGCGATTCTGGGCAGACCCCTAGAGACCTTCTTTCTGGAGGGCAGACAGAAGATGACGTTGGGGCTCCTGAATGAACAGTCTAGAGGGCTGGCGGGCCAGGAGGGTGAAGACAGAATTCTGAACGCACCAGTGCCGATTCCTTTCAATGGCAAGCAAATGGCATTTCCAATGTGCAGCATCTGACTCGAGATCTCCAGCACCTGAGTCAGGGCATGTGTCAGATGGACCCTCACGCTGGAGTTTGTGATGGCCGACAAGTGGAGGGGTGGCATCATGATGCCATGGAGGTCCTCCCAGGCTGGGACTTGTGTGCTGCTCCGAACAGCTAGCTTTAGTTCTGGGGGACAGGAGGAGTTCGTTTGAATGGCACCAGGGTCTCCTGTATGGAAGGACGTCATAGCAGAAGCTACCGCATGGATGCCTTGCAAGCCCAGTTCTGCTTACACTTCCAGCCCAGGAACAAGGCTGTTTTGATCTGGTAGCTCTGGGATAAATAGCCCACTACCCTGAGGTGACAGCGAACCTCATTCTGATGGATCACAACGCTGGATGTGTCCAGGGAGACTTTAGATTGTGTCAGGGGCTCAGGCGCCATGCAGGATTCTCCTCCCCCTGAGGGTTGGAGGCAGATCCCAAGAGCCACGTTGCCTTCTGGGGATAGGATGTGTTCTGTTTTTGGCTCAGGGATCAAGTGATGGACCTAATGTAGGTATTCCACAGTTTTCCTCTGGAGATAGATGCCTGCACCTAAGCTAGGGTTCCGTTGAAGTCCTAGGGGTATGACAGGTTCCATCTTCTGACTCAGGGCCATTGACCTGGGTGTCAGCCTGGAGGTAGTTTTCTGGCCTATTTCCGAATGCGCATTTTTCCCAAGGTGGCCAACGAATTTGGGGTTGGTCCAGGGGCATTGCAGATGTCTCCCAATCTGGGGGGTTTGTGCAAATGTGACGGGCAGAGCTTCCTTTGGGTTGGCAGGCAGAGTCCTGCTCTGTGGCTGCAGAGGCCACATCCTGGAGAGTCTGTCAGCCAGAGCTTTGGGGACAAAATTCTGTAAACACAAACTCAGGATAGGGTTAGGTGTGAGGTGTGGGCTGGTTTGATCTGCAGACCATGAGGGCCGCACAATGCGATCTTAAATGAGGGCGATGGGGAGGCGGGAGTGCAGGCTTCTCTGTCTGGGTTGTGTGTCTCGGTTGGCCACAGAGTGTAGCGTTAGCCTCATGGGGACATGGGAGATTCTGCTTCTGTGAGGATTCTGCCCAGCTTTGAAGGTTTTGGTATCTTTCGGGGGGAAGGGTAGAGTGCTCTTTTCCGTCTCACAGGTCCCGCCATAGCAGGGATTCCACAGTCAGCTTCAGGGTCCAGCCATCTGAGGAACCCGACCGAGGGTGAGGACTGGAGCCTAGGGGCATGTCAGGCCCGATATGTGAGCACCTGGTCCAGCTAGCCAGGGGGTGGTTTGAAAGTGGGCTCAGGCTGAAAGTCACAATGACTGTTTGTGGCCAGGGAGACCCTCCTTGTTGGGTGTGGTCTCATGGGCCATGATGCTGGCTCCCACTCTGATGGTTAGAACCCCATACCCACAGCTAGCTTTTCCCCTCTTGGGGAAGGTGGAGTACTCTTTTATGTCTGAGGTTCCCCCATAGACTGCGAATTGATCTGCTGTCTGGGCACAGTTGCCTGAATACCCAGGTCGGGTAGAGTTGACAGATTCTGGCCATGGCAGGTCCCACCTGCAGGGTATGTGTCCCGGTATGTGTCGGGATGATGGGAGGTCTTGGCCCAGGCTGTGTCAGACAGAGGATATGTGGACAGGGCACCTAGGATATTGGGGTGCCGTCGAGGTCTGTGCAGGTTGATCCTGATGTGGGGATTCTGGGCAAACCCCTAAGGCTGTTCTTCTTTCTGGAGTGCAGGCAGAAGACTGCTTTGGGGCTCCTGCATGAACAATCTGGAGGTCTTGCGGCCCAGGAGGGTGATGATAGAATTCTTAACGCAGAAGCGCTGGTTCATTATAGTGCCGAGCATATGGCATTTCCAATGTGCAGCTCTGAATCGAGATCTCAGCACCTGAGTCAGGGCATGAGTCAGATATTCACTCACGCTGGTGTTTGTGTCCATGATGGCCGACGAATGGAGGGATGGCCTCATGAGGCCATGGAAGTCTTCCCAGGATCGGGCTTATGAACTGCTCTGAACAGCAAGCTTTCCTTCTGTGGGAAAGGTGGAGTCAGTTTAGATGGCACCAGGGTTCCCCTTATGGAAGGATGTCGTAGCAGAAATCACCACATGGATTCCTTGAAAGCCCAGGTCTGCTTACTCTTCCAGCCCAGGAACAAGGATGTTTGGATCTGGTGGCTCTGGGTCAAAGTAACCAGGGGGCTGAGGTGACAGGGAGTCTAATTCTGATGGTTCACAAAACTGGCTTGTGTTCAGGGAGACATTAGAATGTGGCAGGAGCTCAAGCGCCATGCAGGATTCTCCTCCCCTGAGGGTTGGGCGCAGCTCCCAAAGGCCAGGTTGCCTTCTGGGCTCAGGAGGTGTTCTGTTTTATGGCTCAGGGATCAAGTGTTGGACCATAGGTAGGTATTACAGAGTTTGCCTCTGGAGGCAGATGCCTGAAAACCTAATCTAGGGTTCTGTTGAGGTCCCAGAGGTTTGTCAGGTCCATTTTCTGGCCCAGGGCCTTTGACCTGGCTGTCTGCCTGGAGGTAGGTTTTTGGCCTGTGTCCATATGCGCCTTTTTTTTCCAAGCGGCCAATGAATATGGGGTGGGCTAAGGGGCATTGCAGGAGTCTCCCAATCTGGGGAGTTTGTGTGACTGTGATGGGCAGAGTTCCTTCATGTGTGCAGGCTGAGTGCTGTGCTGGGCTCTAGAGGCCCCATCCTGGTGGGTCTGTCAGCCAGTGCTTTGGGGACAAAAGTCTGCAAACACAACTTTGTGATACTGTGAGGGTTGAACTGATGGCAGGCCTGATCTGTAGACCGTGAGTGCAGTGCCACCGGGTCTGAAATGAGGGCGACTGGGAGGAGGGCGAACAGGCTTCTCTGTCTGGGTAGTGTGTCTTGGTTGGCCATGAAATGTAGCATCAGCCTCATGGGGCCTTGGGAGATTCTGCCTCTGTGAGGATTCGGCCAGGTTCCCAAGGTTTTGGTGTCTTTTGCGGGGAGGGGAAGAGTGCTGTTTTCCATCTCTGGGGTCCCGTCACAGCAGGGATTCCAGAGTTGGCTCCTAGGTTTGGGCGCCTGGAGAACCTGACCGAGGTTGAGGATTTGGGCCAAGGGGCATGTAACACCCGATAGGCGGGCTCCTGGTAAAGCTGGTGAGGGGGATGGCTTGAATGCGGGCTCAGACTGAGGGTCACAATGCCTGTTTGTGGTGAGGGCAGCCCTCCTGGTTGGGCATGGACTCATGGGCCTTGCAGCTGGGCTCCCATCTGAAGGTTAGAGCCCCATCCCCACAGCAAGCTTTTCCCATCGTGGGGAAGGACGAGTGCTCTTTGATGCTTGAGGTTCCCCCATAGGCCAGGATTTGCGCTATGGTCTGGGCACAGACGCCAGAATACCCAGGTAGGGTAGAGATGACAATCTCTGGCCATCGCCGCTCCCACCTGCAGGAGATGGAGTCTGCTACCTGTGGGGCTGACTAGAGGTCGGGGCTCATGCAGTGGCAGACAGAGCATTAGAGCACAGTGCGGCTGAGGATATTGGGCTGCTTTCGAGGGACATACAGGTTGATCCTCATGTGGGAATTCTGGGGAGTCCCTAGGACCCTTCTTCTTTCTGGGAGGCAGGTTGAATTCTGCATTGTGGCTCCAGAATTCCCAGTGGGGGGCTTGTGGTCAGGATGTTGATGACGGAAATCTTAACGCACAAGGGCCAGTTCAGTTCAGTGACGAGAGCATGGCAGTTCCAATATGCAACGTCTGAATCAAGATCTCCATCACCCAAGTCAGGGCAAGTTTCAGATGGTCGCTCACGCTGGTGTTTGTGTCCATGATGACCAATGAAGGAGGGGTGGCCTCAAGAGACCATGGAAGTTTTCCCAGTCTGGGGCTTGTGAACACTCCGAACAGCAAGCTTTCCTTCTGCAGGACAGCAGAAGTCCATTTTGATGGCTCCACTGTCCCCCAAATGGAAAGACTTGTTGGCATTGCTCACCGCATGGATGTCCGGAAAGCTGAACTCAGCTTACACTTGCAGCCCAGGAACAAGGCAGTTTCTATCTGGAGGCACTGGGGTGATGTGCGCAGGACACTGAGTTGACAGGGAGCCTCATGCTGATGGGTCACAAAGCTGGCTTGTGTACAGGGAGACCTTAGAATATGGAGGGGCTTCAGGCGCCATGCAGGATTCTCCTCCGCTGAGGTTTGGACCCAGCTCCCAAGAACCTTGTTGCTTTCTGGGGACAGGAGGTGTTCTATTTTGTGGCTCAGGGACCAAGTGCTGTGCCATATGTATGTATTCCAGAACTTGCCTCTGTGGACAGTTGCCTGAAAACCTAACTAAGGTTAGGTTTTCAGGCAACTGTCCGTTGAAGTCCTGTGGTCATGTCAAGTTCCATTTCTGACTCAGGACCATTGTCCTGGGTGTCTGCCTACATGTAGGTGTCTGGCATATGTCAGACTGCGCATTTTCACCTGGAGTGTCCAACGATATTGGTGTGGGCTCAGGGACCTTGCAGGTGTCTCCAAAGATGGAGGGTTTGTGCAGCTGTGTTGGGCAAAAATTCCTTCAGGCCAGCTGACAGAGTCCTGCGCTGTGGCTCCAGAGGCCCCTTCTGGAGGGCCTGTCAGCCTGGACTTGGGGGACAAAAGTCTGCAAACTCAAACTCAAGTTTGAGTGAGGGGTGAGGTGATGGCAGGCACAATCTGCAGACCATGAGGGCAGTAATCCAGGATATGAAATGAGGGCGATGCGGAGTCGCGAGAGCAGGCTTTTCTGTCTGGGTTGTGTGTCTTGGTTGGCCACGGAATGCAGCGGTAGCCTGATGGGACCATGGGAGATTCTGCCTCTGTGAGGATTCTGCCCAGCTCCCAAGTGTTTGGTGTCTTTCAGGGGGAAGGAAACAGTGCCGTTTTCCATCTCAGTGGTCCCGCCATAGCAGGGATTCCAGAGTCGGATTCTGGGTCCAGGCGCTGGGAGAATACGACTGAGGGTGAGGATTTGGTCCTGGGGGCATGTCAGGCCCGTTATGCGGGCTCCTGGTCAAGCTAGCGAGGGGGCTGATTTGAAAGCAGTCTCAGGCTGTGGGTCACAATGCCTGTTTATGGCCAGGGCAGGCCTCCTGGGAGGGTGTGGTCTCACGGGCCATACAGCTAGCTCCCACTCTGAGGGGTAGACCCCCATCAACACAGCAAGCTTTTCCCGATGTGGAGAAGGAGGAGTGCTCTTTGATGCTTGAGGTTCCCCCATAGGCCAGGATTTGAGCTACGGTCTGGGCACAGACGCCTGAATTCCAGATTGGGTAGAGGTGACAATCTCTGGCCTTGTCATGTCATACCTGCAGGATATGGGGCCTGCTACCTGGGGGGCTGATGGGAGGTCGGTGCTCAGACTGTGTCAGACAGAGCATTAGTGCACAGGAGGCCTAGTACATTGGGTGCCATCGAGGTCCGTGCAGGTTGATCATCACGTGGGGATTCTGGGCAGACCCCTAGGTCCCTTCTTCTTTCTGGAGGGCAGGCAGAAGACTACGTTGTGGCTTGCGAATGAACAATCTGGAGGACTGAAGAGCCAGGAGGTTGAGGACCGAATTCCGAAAGCACAAGTGCAGGTTCCATTCAGTGCCGTGCATGATTGGAAATCATGCATTTCCAATGTGCATCATCTTACTTGAGATCGCCAGCACATGAGTCAGGACACGTGTCAGATGGTCACTTACACTGGACTTGTGTCCGTGTTGGCTGATGAGTGGAGGGGTGTCCGCCTGAGGCCATGGATGTCATCCCAGCTGGGGCTTGTGCGCTGCTCTGAACAGCAAGCTTTCTTTCTGCGGGACAGGGGAACTCCATTTTGATGGCACCAGGGTCACCCGTATTGAAAGACTTCATAGCAGAAGTCACCGCATGGATGCCTGGAAAGCCCAGCTCTGCTTACACTTCCAGCCTAGTAACAAGGCCTTTTGAACCGGTGGCTCTGGGGCAAGATGACCAGGTGGCCTCCTGCTGATGTGTCACAATGCTGTCTTGAGTCCAGGGAGACCTTAGGATGTGGCGCCGGCTGAGGCGCCATGCAGGATTCTCCTCCCCTGAGGGTTGGACGCAGCTCTCAAGAGCCAGGTTGACTTTGGGGGACAGGAGGTGTTCTGTTTTGTTCCTTAGGGATCAAGTGTTGGAACATATGTACATATTCCAGAGTTTTCCTCTGGTAGCAGATGCCTGCAAAACTAAGCTAGTGTAAGGTTCAGGTCCTAGGGGTTTGTCAGGTTCCATCTTCTGACTCAGTCCCATTGACCTGGGTGTCTGCGTGGAGCGAGGTGTCTGGCATGTGTCCGAATGTGCCTTTTTTCCAAGGTGGCCAATGAATTTGGGGTGGGCTCAGGGGCATTGCTGGAGTTTCCCAATCTGGAGGGTTTGTGCAAATGTGTCGGGTAGAGTTTCCTTCGGGTGGGCAAGCAGAGACCTGCTCTGTGGCTCCAGAGGCCCCATCCTGGAGGGCCAGTTGGCCAGGGCATTGGGGACAAAATCTGCAAACACAAGCTCGGGATACTGTCAGGGGTGAGGTGATGGCAGTCCGATCTGCAGACCGTGAGGGCAGTACCTCAGGATCTGAAATGTGGGCGATGGGGCAGTGCAGCTGTCTCCCATTCTGAGGGATTGACCCCCATCCCCACAGCAAGCTTTTCCGACTGTCAGGAAGGAGAAGTGGTATTTGTGTTTGAGGTTCCCCCGTAGGCCAGGACTGGATCTGTGATCTGGGCACAGAGCCGGAACACCCAGCATTGGTAGAGATGACAGCCTCGGTCCATGGCCGGTCCCACCTGCAAGAGATGGAGCCCGCTACCTCTGGCCTGACTGGAGATAAGGGCTCAGGTTGTGTTGGAGAGAGCATTAGTGTTCAGTGCGGCCTGGATATTGGGGTTCCGTCTAGGGTAGTGCAGGGTTATCCTCACATGGGGATTCTGGGCAAACACTTAGGTCCCTTCTTCTTTCAGGAGAGCAGGCAGAAGATTGCTTTCTGGCTCCAGATTTCCCAGTCTGGAGGGCTTGCCATCCAGGAGTGTGAGGACGGAAGTCTAAAAGCTCAGGTGCTGGTTCCAATATGCCGTGTCTGACGAGATCTCCAGCACCTGAGTCAGGGCGAGAGTTGGATGCTCGCTCACCCTGGAGTTTGTGTCCATGATGGCCGACGAATGGAGGGGTGGCCTCATGAGGCCATCAAGGGTCTCCCAGGCTGGGGCTTCTCAGCTGCTCCGAACAGCAAGCTTTCCTTCTGTGGGAAAGGGGAAGTCCATTTTGATGGCTCCAGTGTGCCCCATATGGAAAGATTTGAGAGCAGAGCTCACTGCATAGATGTCTGGAAAGCCCAGCTCAGCTTATCCTTTCAGGCAAGGAACAAGGCAGTTTCTATCTGGTTGCTCTTGGTGAAGTATCCAGGGGGCTGAGTTCACAGAGAGCCCAAAGTTGATTTGGTCCCAATGCTGGCTTGTGTCCAAGGAGAACTTAGAGTGTGGCTGAGGCTCAGGTGCATGCAAGTTTATCCTCCCCTGAGGGTATTCCAGAACCTACCTCTGGGGACAGATGCCTGCAAAGCTCAGCTAGGGTTTCGTTGTGTTCCTAGGGGCATGTCAGTTTCCATCTTCTGACTCAGGCCATTGACCTGGAGTTAGGTGTCTGGCATGTGTCAGAGTGACCATATCTGTCCAGAGAGGCCAACAATATTGGGTGGGCTCAGGGTCCTTGCAGGTTTCCCCCAATCTGGAGATTTTGTGCAACAGTGATGGGCAGAGTTTCCATTGGGAGGGCAGGGAGAGTCCTGTGCTGTGGCTCCAGAGGCTCATCCTGGAGGGACTGCGCGCCGGGGTTTTGCGTCAAAAGTCTGCAAACACAGACTCGGGTTAGGTTGAGGGGCGAGGTGATGGCAGGCACGATCTGCAGACCATGTGGGCAGTACCCCGGGATCTGAAATTAGGGCAATGGGAAGGCGGGAGTGTAGGATTTTCTGTCTGGGTTGTGTGTCTCAGTAGGCCATGGAATGTGTCTCAGTAGGCCTCGGACTGGAGGGGTGGCCCCATGGGTCTATGGGAGATTCTGCGTCTGTGGGGATTTTGCATGTCTGCAAAGGATTTGGTGTTTTTCTGGATGACGGGAAGAGAGCTGTATTCCGTCTCAGGGGTCCCGCCATAGCAGGGATTCCAGAGTCGGCTTCTGGGTCCTGGTACCTGGAGAACTCAACCGAGGGTGAGCATTTGGGCCTAGGGACATGTCAGGCCCACTAGGCATGCTCCTGGTAAAGCTAGCGAGGGGGCTTGTTTGAAAGCAGGCTCAGGATGAGGGTCACACTGCCTTTTTATGACCAGGCAGCCCTCATGTTTGGGCATGGTCTCATGGGTCATGCAGCTGACTCCCAATCTTAGGGTTTGACACCCACCCCTCCAGCAAGCTTTTACTGCCTTTGGGAGGCAGGAGTGCTCTTTTGTGCTTGAGGTTCCCCCATAGGCTGGGATTTTAGCTAAGGTCTGGGCACATATGGCTGAACACCCAGGTTTGGTAGAGATGACAGCCTCAGGCCATGGCCGCTCCCAACTGCAGGAGATGGGGTCTGCTACCTGTGGGGTTGACTAGAGGTCGGGACTCAGGCAATGGCAGACAGAGCATTAGTGCACAGGGCGGGCGAGGATATTGGGGTGCCGTCAAGGGACATGAAGTTTGATCCTCACTTGGGGATTCTGGGCAGACTCAAAGGCCCCTCTTCTTTCTGGGAGGCAGGTCAAAGTCTGAATTATGGCTCCAGAATTCCCAATCTGGGGGGCTTGCAGACCAGGAGGTTGATGACAGAAATCTGAAAGCAAAAGGGCCGGTTCAGTTCAGTGCCGATCCCATGGCAGTTCCAATATGCAGCGTCTGAATCGAGATCTCCAGCACCCAACAGAGCAAGTGTCAGATGGTCTCTCACGCTGGTGTTTGTGTCCATGATGGCCGATGAATGGAGGGGTAGCCTCAAGAGACCACGGAGGCTTTCCCAGGCAGGGGCTTGTGAACAGCTCCAAACAGCAAGCTTTACTTTGGCGGGAAAGGGTGAGTCCATTTTGATGGCTCCAGTGTCCCCCCAAATGGAAATACTTGTTGGCAGAGCTCACCGCATGGATGTCTGGAAAGCCAAGCACAGCTTACACTTGCAGCCCAGGAACAAGGCAGTTTTGATCTGGAGGCTGTGTGGTAAAGTGCACAGGACGCTGAGTTGACAGGGAACCTCATGCGAAAGGGTCACAAAGCTGGCTGGTGTCCAGTGAGACCTTAGAATCTGTCGTATTCTCATGTGCCATGCAGGATTCTTCCCCCCTGAGGGTTGGATCCAACTCCCGAGAGCCAGGTTGCTTGCTGGGAACACGAAGTATTCTGTTATGTGGACAGGGACAAACCGTTGGAACATATGAAGGTATTTCCGAACTTGCCTCTGGGACAGATGCCTGCAAACCTAAGCTAGGGTTCCATTGAAGCCCTAAGAGCATGTCAGTTTCCACCTTCTGACCCCAGGCCATTGACCAGGGTGTCCGTCTTGTCGTAGGTGTCTGGCATGTGTCAGAATCCCCTTTTTTTCCAGAGCGGCCTACGAAATTGGGGTAGGCTCAGGTGACTTACAGTTGTCTCCCAATCTGGAGGGTTTGTGCAAATGTGATGAGCACAGTTTCCTTCGGGATGGTAGGCAGGGTCCTGCGCTTTGGCTCCAGAGGTCCCGCCTAGAGGGCCTCTCTGCCAGGGCTTTGGGGACAAAAGTCTGCAAACACAAACTAAGGTTAGGGTGAGGGTCGAGGTGATTGCAGGACCGATCTGCAGACCATGAGGGAAATGTCCCTGGATCTGAAATTAGTTGGACAGGGAGGCAGGAATGCAGGATTTTCTGTCTGGGTTGTGTGTCTTGGATGGCCACAGAAATGAGGGGTACCTTCATGGGGCCATGGGAGTTTCTGCCTCTCTCGGGATTCTGCCTGGCTCCCAAGGTCCCAAGGGTTTGGTGTCTTTCAGGAGGAAGGGAAGAGTCCTGTTTTCGTCTCAGGGGCTGGGTCATATCAGGGATCCCAGAGTCAGCTTCTGGGTTTGTTTTTCTGGAGAACGTGACCAAGGGTGAGGATTTGTGCATAGGGGCATGGTAGGCCCGCTATGCGGGCACTTGGTCCAGCTAGAGAGGGGGCTTGTTTGAAACCGGGCTCAGGCTGAGGGTCAATGCCTGTTTGTGGCCAGGGCCACCCTAATATGTGGGCGTGGTCTCATGGGCCATGCAGATGGCTCCCACACTGAGGGTTTGACCCCATCCCCACCAGCCAGCTCTTCCTTCCGTGGGGAAGGAGGATTGTTCTTTTGTGCTTGAGATTCCCCCATAGACCAGGATTTGAGTTATGGTCTCTGCACAGATGCCTGAATACCCAGGTTGGGTAGAGATGAATTCACTGGCCTTGGCACATCCCACCTGCAGGATATGTGGCCCACTACTTGGGGGGCTGATGGGAGGTCAGGGCTCAGGCTGTGTCAGACAGAACATTAGTGCACAGTGCGGCCTAGGATAATGGGATGCCACTGAAGGCCGTACAGGCGGATCCTCTCGTGGGGATTCTGGACAGGGCCATAGGGCCCTTCCTCTTTGTGAGGGCATGCAGAAGGTTGTGTTGTCTATCCAGTATTCCCAATATGTACGGCCTGCTGGCCATGAATCGAAGACAGAAATCTGAACACACAAATGCTGGTTCAGTTCATTGTTGAGCGCATGGTATTTCCAATGTTCAGCATCTGACTTGAGATCTCTAGGACCCAAGTCAGGGCGAGTGTCGGATGGTTGCTCACGCTAGTGTTGTGTCCATGACGGCCAAAGAATGGAGGTGAGGCCTCAAGATTCCAGGGAGGTTTTCACAGACTGGGATTGTGAACTGCTCTGAACAGCAAGATTTCCTTCTGTGGGACAGGGGGAGTCCGTTTTGATGGATTCAGTGTACCCCATATTGAAAGACTTGGTAGCAGAGTTCACCACATGGATGCCTGGAAATCCCAGCTAGCTTACACTTGCAGCCGATGAACCAGGCAATTTCGATCTGGTGGTTCTGGAGCAAATTGCCCAGGGGGCTGTGTTGACAGGGAGCCTCAAGCTGATAGATCACAATACTGGTTTGTGTCCCATGAGACCTAAGTATGTGGTGGAGGTTCCGGTGCCATGCAGAATTCTCCACCCTGAGGGTTTTACGCATCTCCTTTGAGAGAGGTTGACTTCTGGGGACAGGAGATGTGCTGATTTTTGCATAAGGAACGTAGCATTGAAACATAGGTAAGTACTCTGAATATTCCTCTGGGGACAGATGCCTGCAAACCTACTCTAGGATCCCATTGATATACTAGGGGCATGTCAGTTTCCTCTTCTGACTTAGGGACATTGACCTGGGTTTCTGCCTGGAAGTAGGTGTCTGGCATGTGTCAGAAAGCGTGTTACTGTCCAGAGAGGCAAACAAAATGGGTGGGCTTCGGGTCCTTAAAAGTGTCTCGCAATTTGAGGGTTTGTGCAACTGTGATGAGCAGAATATCCTTTGGAAGGGCAGAAGAGTCCTGTGCTGTGGCTCAAGAGGCCCCATCCTGGAGGGCCTGTGGGCCAGGGCTTTGGGGACAAAAGTCTGCAAACACAATTGGTTTAGGGTGAGGGGCGATGGGATGGCAGGCCCGATCTGCAGACCATGAGGGCAGCGCCTCGTGATCTGAAATTAGTTCAACAGGGAGGCGAGAGTGCAGGCTTTTGTGTCTGGGTTCTGTGTCCCGGTTGGCCAGGTAATGGATTCGTGTCCTCATGGTCCATGGGAGATTCTACCTCTGTGGGGATTTTGTGGGAAGAGAGCTGTTTTCTGTCTCAGGGTCCCGCCATAACATGGATTCCAGAATTGGCTTCTGGGTCAAGGCGCCTTGAGATCCCGATCAAGGGTGAGGATTTGGGCCTAGGGACATGGCAGGCCCAAAATGTGGGCTCCTGGTACAGCTACCAAGGGGGCTTGTTTGAAAGCAGTCTCAGGCTGAAGGTCACAATGCCTGTTTGCGCCCATCTCGGACCTCCTGTGTGGGCGTGTTCTCATGGGCCATGCAGCTGGCTCCCACTCGGAGGGTGTGACCTGCATTTCCCCAGGAAGCTTTTCCAGCCATAGGGAAGGAGGAGTGGTCCTTTGTGCTTGAGGTTCCCCCATAGGCCAGGATTTGAGATATGGTCTGGGAACAGATGCCTGAACACCAGGTTGGGTAGACATGACAGCCTCTGGCCATGGCCAGTCCCACCTGCAGTGAGATGGCACCCGCTACCTTGGGGGCTGACTGAAGGTCGGGACTCAGGCTGTGTCACACAGAGCATTAGTGCACAGTCGGCCTGGATATTGGGGTTCCGTCTAGGGCTGTGCAGGTTGATTCTCACATGGATATTTGGGGCAGATCCATAGGACCCTTCTTCTTTTTGGATTGCAGGCAGAAGGCCGTGTTGTGGCTCTAGAATTCTCAATCTGGACAGTTTGTTGGCCAGGATGGTGAGGACGGAATTCTGCACGCACAAGTGCGGTTTCTGTTAAGTGACGAGCACATGATAGTTCCAATGTGCAGCGTCTGACACGAGATCTCCAGCACCTGAGTCAGGGCGAGTATTGGATGTTCGCTCATGCTGGAGTTTGTGTGCATGATGCTAGATGAATGGAAGGGTGGCCTCATGAGCCATGGAGGTTTTCCCAGGCTGGGGCTTGTGAGCTGCTCTGAACAGCAAGCTTTTCTTCTGTGTGACAGGGGGAGTCCGTTTTGATGGCTCCATTGTCCCCCATGTGGAAAGACATGATAGCAGAGCTCACTGCATAGATGTCTGGAAAGCCTAGCTCAGCTTATCCTCTCAGCCCAGGAGCAAGGCCGTTTCGATCTGATGGCTCTTGGGCGAGTGCCCAGGGGGCTGAGTTGACAGGGAGACTCATGCTGATGGGACACCATGCTGGCTTATGTCCAGGGAGACATTAGAATGTGGCAGGAGCTCAGGCGCCATGCAGGATTCTTCTGCCCTGAGGATTAGACGCAGCTCCCAAGAGCCAGGTTGCCTTCTGGGGACAGAAGGTGTTCTCTTTTTTGGATAAGGGACCTAGCGTGGAACAGATGTAGGTACTAATGTAGGGGCCTGGTTAGCCAGAGGAACTTACTTATTAACTCTGGATATTGGGGCTGGCCTGGCCATATTGCCTTGTCCAATCAGTAGGATGCGCATATATTAAATGTGGTGAGTTGAAACCTCATTAGCCACCTGTGTGTGGGCAGGACTCAACCACCTCTATAAAGGTTAGACTGTGAGGCTGGCTGGGGCAGGGAGTTAGAATAGCCTTGGGAGAATACTAGGAGTTAGAATAGGTGTTAGAGAAGTAGAAGGAGTTAGAATAGCCATTAGAGTAGTAGAAGGAGTTAGAGTAGCCATTAGAGTAGCCATTGCGAGCTGTTAGGGTATTCATAGGAGTGATACCGTCGGGGTCGTCGGGAGCATCAGAGCTTCAGGATCATCAGGAGCAATGGGAGCGGCATTGCTGGGACCAGCACCGCCACGAGTGGCCTTGCCACCCAGAGCAGCAGCGCTGACCTCAACTGACCTCGCAGTGGCCTATACACGATGTGCCTCGCTGCCCAGAGCTGCGGCCTCGCCAGAGCAGTGTCATTCCAGGTAGCGGCCTTGTCGGGGTGCGGCCTTGTGGCAGAGTGTCTTGGTCCTGAGCGGCCTCTTCTTCATCAGTTGCGGCCTTCGTCCAGCATATAGCCTAGTCCAGAGTGGACTCGTCTGGGGACCAGCATATTTGGAGTGGCGTCATGGGGAGCAGAGTCTGTTATCAGGGTTGTCGTCCTCGTCATCCTTGCCTCTTTGTCATCAGGAGTGGCGTCCTCATCGTCATTGCCTCTACATCAGAAATGGCCCCGACCGGTCAGTTTCATTTTCGATCCTTGGCGTGAAAAAAAGCTTTGCTTGATTTTTGCTTTGTGTCAGTCTCGTTCCTTTGATCATGGACCCTAACACTGGGGCCTCGCCCGGGATCAAACAATGAGACTTGAGCCAGCATTGCAATTTATGGGAAAAGCCTCCGGAGGTGTTGGGATTTAGTTCATCTGTCTGGTTGGCTCTCCAGGGTATGGCCCACCAGGGAGAGGCTGGACGTAGCTATGCTCCCCAGGGCTGGAGTGGATGTGGGGATGCCCTATTCCTCTGTTGGTAGATTGACATGGGGTTCTAGTCCCCCTTGGCGGTTGGGGAGGTTCGAGTCCCCCTAGATAATCAGGGGGTTCAAGTCCCGCTAGATGGTCACCAGGGAGTTAGAGTCCTGTTATGCGGATACCAGGGGGTTTGAGCCCCCTAGGCATTCACTGGGGGTTCGTATACCCCTAGGTGGTCATTGGGGGTTCGAATCCACCAAGGCATTCATCGGGGTATCGAGTACCACTCAGCGGTTCCAGGGGTTTGTGTCCCCCTAGAAAATCCCCACCGGTGGCAGGACCGCTGGGCCTGCAGTTGTCTTTGTTTGTCGTTTTGTTGTCTGCTGTGTTGTTTGTTGTGTTTGGGGGAATGGGACAGGAAGAGATTAAGGGGACTGACTTTCGTCTCTCTGTTCCTCATAATAGACGTGGGGCTTCTTTCTCCCTCATTTTGTGGGTTAAAGGCTATAACTGGAGACAATTGGGGTTAGTCTAACTCGGGACAGACACTTTAAGGAATATTCCCAAGCAGTTGCCGAACCTCCCATTGATTCGGGGAATGCCTTGCCTTCTCTGGCCCAACGTGGACTGCCTAGCCACTCCCACTTACTGGTGGGAAAGCATGGGGTCTGAAGTGGAATGGGCCCAGGTGGAAGATGAAATATGTTAGCAAAGAGATGACTGAACTGATGGTTAATTGTCTGTCTCAGGGTCTTATTGGGAAATTGTGAAAGTAGCTTTCAGATTCTTTGGTAACCTGAAGCTTTGAAGGTTTGCTTGGATGACAAATGGGATGAAGTGCTAGGGCGCTGGTTTCTGGAACTAGGTTTGTGCTTTTGAAATCTGTTGGTAAACATGTTTTGTGCTTAACTGCTATTGCAACAGGTTCACAATTGGTTAAGATTTAGTCTTCACTCGAGATTGATATGTTTCTAAGAAAATGTAAATGGTTTTCTTTGCCCACCCAGAATTGTAAATGAGGTCTCTTTGACTCATAAGGCTTTTCCCTGATATGCTAAGTTACTCAGGAAGTACTGCTAAATCAATGATAAACCTTGGGTTACATTTGGGTAAATGTTGTAACTACTCCAGAGGTACTATGCATTTTCTAAAGTTTTAATGTTTTGATAGGGGTCCTCATTTGATATTTAACCATACCTATTCTGAGTTTTTTGTCATTTTTGATTGTTTTAATTCTCTTGTAAGATGAATTCCGCCTTAAAGGAAACTCATATGGGGGACTTTCAGAACAAATACGGTTCTTTGATATGTTGAAATCCTGGAACTGAATTTCCAGGAGTAAAAGTTGCACTCCCACTAAACCAAAATTAGTACGGTAACTCAAGGAAAGAATGAGTCTCCAGGACCTTTCTAGAAAGGCTTATTGAAGCCTATAAAATGTATAGCCTGATGGACCCTGAGGAACCCAAAAATCAAGGGGCAGTGAATCTTACTTTTGCCAGTCAGTCAGTCCCGGATATAAGGAGGAAACTTCACAAAATTTAAGGACTTGAAGGGAAGAACCTGATTGAGCTATTGGCAATAGCAGAAAAAGTGTTTAACAACAGGGATGCACAGGAGGAAGAAAAACAGACAAATATGGTTAAGGTTTTGGCATTACATGAGATAGGTAGGGGATAGTAAATGAAAGGAAAAGCCTAAGCGCAGACAAGGCAGGTGGGAAGACTTGGATTCAGATCAGTGTGCTTGCTGTAAGGAAAAAGGACACTGGGCCAGAGAGTGTCCCAAAAGGAAGACGGAAATGCTGGCCAGCAGAGTAAAAATTGAAGTGGAGGGGAAATCAGTTGATTTTTCTGGTGGACATGTTAGCCCAATTTTCATCATTACTTAAACCTAGAGGAAAACCATCTGGAGAGGAAATCTGGGTACAAGGAGCAAATGACACAGAGAGACATGAATGGACAATAGAAAGGACTTTAAATTTGGCCTCGGGAGTAGTGAAACATTGATTTTTGGCCCTCCCTAATGCCCCATATAACTTGAAGGGAAGAGAACTCCTCCACAAGTAACGAGTTGGCATTCAGTTCTCAGAAGGAGACATGACTGTAACCTTGAGACAACGCACTGTACAGGTGCTTATGGCAGCAGTAGATGAATACATCCTTTACAAGCCACTCTCAATACCAGAGGAGACAAAGGGTGGCAGCCTTCTCCAAATCCTACCGGATGAGTTTCCCAAGGTCTGGGCAGAAGGGAAGCCCCCTGGCTTGGCCAAGAAACAACTTCCAGTGGTGGTACAATTAAAGGCGATGGCTATGGCTATTCGCGTTCGGCAGTACCCCCTTCCTCGGGAAGCAAAGGAAGGGATCAGAAAACACATTAACCGCCTACGAGGAGAAGGTATCCTAGTTCCTTGAAAAGCTCCATGGAACACACCTTTGCAGGCCATCAAAAAGGCCAAGACTGGGGAGTACCAACCTGTTCGGGACTTGCGGGAAGTATTTATTTTTTGATGAGGCACTACACGAGGTTTTGCGTGAGTACAGAACCTCCAAACCAGGAATCACTGTGTTACAGTATGTTGATGACTTGCTGATAGCCGCTGAGGACTATGAGTCATGCTTGTGGGGGACAAGAGCTCTCTTACAGACTCTGCAGGAAAAAGGATATCAGGTGTCAGCAAAGAAAGCACAGCTCTGTCAGAGCCATGCCACTTATCTAGGCTTTGATCTTCACGAGGGACTGTATTCACTGTCTGAGTCCAGGAAACAGTTGATCACCCGAAAACCGCGCCCCATCACGTCCCGACAATGGATGAAGTTTCTTGGGACAGTGGGCTAGTGTAGGCTATGGATACCACAGTTTGCAGAGATTGCCCGACCTCTCTACGAACTGGCAAAAGGGGGGCTCACTATGATAGAGTGGACAGCTGAGGCTGAAAGAGCATTTCAGGAATTACAAACAGCTGTACTGAGTGCCCCAGCATTGGCCATCCCAGATGTTACCAAGCTCTTCCACTTGAATGTGGATGAAAAAGCAGGGGTGGCCAAAAGAGTTTTAACTCAGACCCTGGGGGCTTGGAAAAGGCCAGTAGCCTATCTTAGCAAGAAACGTAGATCCAGTAGTGGCTGGATTACCCTCTTGCCTCTGCATAATTGCTGCCACGGCCCTCCTGGTCAAGGATGCAAGTAAATTGACTCTGGGTCAAAATCTCATCATAACCACGACACACGCTATGGAGGGCCTTCTCTGGACTCCACCATGCCGATGGATGACAAATACCCGAATGACGTGGTATCAGGCCCTCCTCCTCAATGAACCAAGAGTGACCTTCTGGCCCCCAGGTGTGCTAAATCCAGCCACACTGCTGTCAGAGGAGCTGGCTGACCACAAACATTCCTAACCCAAGTAGCAGGAATAAGGCAGATCACGGAGACATTCCCCTCCTGGATGCCGAGATGACTCTGTTCACAGATGGGAGTTGCTACATTGTCCATGGAAAGAGCTCTGGGGGAATGCGACAGTTTCTCCTGAGCAGACACTCTAGAAAGCAGTCCTGACACATGGAACTTTGGCACAAAAAGCGGAACTGATTGAACTCACTAAGGCACTGCAGATGGCCAAAGGTAAAACAGCCAACATCTATATGGACAGCAGGTACACCTTTGTTACTCTCCATATACATGGGGCTATTTATAAAGAAAGGGACAAATTAACAGCACAAGGAGAAGGAATTAAACAGAGAGGAGAAGTGTTGGCTGTCCTCCAGGCTATTTGTGGCTGTTATGCATTGCCCGGGACACCAAAAGGAGACTGTTCTGATTTCAAATGGAAACCATTTAGCAGATCAAGCTGCAAAGCAAGCAGCCTGAGAAACAGTGCAAGAACTGGTTACACCCCCGACTCCAGCCCTACCAGAAAAACCAAACTATTCAGAAGAAGATTTAAAGCATTTTCAGAAATGGGTTAAATTGGACTATGAAGGTGACTGGGTTAAGACTGAAGCAGAAAAAATAATTCTTCCTCGAAGACTAGGCAAAAAGTTAGTAGACCAGATTCATCAGGGTACTCATTTGGGGATATGCAAACTTAAGGAGCTTATAGGCAAGCAGTTCCAGGTTTCTAAATTAGGGCGTATAGTTCAGGATGTAGTTGATAGATGTGCTCAATGACAGGCAGTTCATGTGGGAAGAAAAAATGGAAAGAGGGAAAAGAGAAAGAGATAAGGAACCAGGAATTTTTGGGGAAATAGATTTTACAGAAATGAAAGCTGGAAAATATCGGCTGGGTAGAGGCTTTTCCTGCCAAACATGAGACGGCAGGAATGGTAGCCAAAAAGCTACTAGAAGAAATAATTCCTAGATTTGGGCTGCCTCTCGCAATCAGGTCAGACAATGGCTCTGCGTTTCTGAGTTCAGTCTCACAGGCATTGGCCAAGGCCGTGGGCACAAATTGGAAATTATATTGTGTCTACTGGCCCCAGATTTCTGGGCAAGTGGAGAGAATGAACCAGACTCTTAAAGAGACCTTGACAAATCTAGTTCTGGAGACTGGCAGTGGATGGGTGGATCTCCTTCCTTTCGCCCTCCTCAGGCATGATGTACACCCTATTTAAGCAAGGTGACCCCATTTGAAATAATGTTTGGAGATACGCCCCCTCGTCCTCAACTACAAGGGTTGTCCTAGCAGAAATGACTGATCAATCTGTACTCCAGTCACTGCAGGCATTACAGTCTGTCTTTAAAAAAGCCCACTCAGGGATTGGGACTGCCCACACTGGGATGGAAACGGAGGTGGAACCACATCCTTACCAACCTGGGGACTTGGTTTGGATACGTTGCTATCAAGTGGGAAACTTGGAGCCTCTTGGAAGGGACCATTTAATGTTATCCTGATCAATCCCAGTAAAAGTACAAGGCATCAGGGCCTGCATTCATGCGGGTCACGTCAAACGAGCTGAGGACTAGGATGCCCCCCAGAGGGGGGAGCTGTAGCCGACAGACCCCACTGACAATGTACAAAAGCTAAGACTAACAAAACTGTGAGTTTATTGTTGCTCCTATTGTTACCTGTTTATGAAAAGTATAGGTGGGAAATTAGATGAATGGAATTAGAAAAAAATGGAAAAGGTTATACAAAGTGTTGAATGGATAACTCATCAGCTGACTGTGCACTACTGTTACTTTTTGGCCCCAGTATTACATGCTCAGTATAACCCCCTTACAACAGGAGAACTTAGAAGTGGTTGAAAATTCAAGGATTTGACTAATTTCCAAAGAAAAAGGGGGAATGTAGGGGTGGCCCAGACCAGCTATTTAGAGACGGCCAATCAGTGGGGCATGCATATATTTACTGAGGTGAGTTGCAATCACACTGGCCACCTGTGTGTGGGCCAGGCTCAACCACCTCTATAAAGGCTGGTCTGTGAAGCTGCGGGGTGGGGGGGTATCAGGAGGTGTTAGAGTAGGGGGTAGCAGGAGCTGTTAGAGTAGCCATTAGGGAGCGATCAGGAGCCATTAGGGTAGTGGTAGGAGTGGTAGCATCGGGGTTGTGGAGAGTGACAGCGCCCTATTCATCATCCCCAAATGAGCGTCGGCAGTGGCATTGCTGGAGCCTCGTGGCCCGAGCAGCGGTGCCGCTGGGAGCGGCTTTGTCAGGAGCATCATTACTGGGAGCCTTTTCCCGGGGAGCAGCATCAACTGGAGCAGCCTCACCGCCCCGAGCAGTGGCGCTGTCACTAGACAGTCGAGGAGTGGCCTCATCAGGAGCGGCCTCATCCCAGGGAGCGGCCTCATCTGCATCGGCCTCAATGCCCCAAGCTGCTGCGCTGCCCCAGCAGCGGCGCTATCACTAGAGGGCTGGGGAGCAACCTCGTCAGAAGCTGCCTCATCCCAGGGAATGGCCTCATCTGCAGTGGCCTTGCTGCCCCGGGCAGCGGTGCCGCCTCGAACGGTCTCGTCACCCGAGCAGCAGCGCTGTCACTAGATGGTCAAAGAGCAGCCCTGTCCAGAGCGGCCTCATCGAAATCGGCTTCATCTCGAGCGGCCTCATCACCTGTGGCCTCGTCCTGGGGAGCGGCCTCATATGCAGTAGACTCACCGCCCGAGCAGCGGCACTGTCACTAGACGGTCGAGGAACAGCCTCGTCAGGAGCGGCCACGTCACAGGAAGTGGCCACAACTGGAGAGGCCAAGTCCAGGATGTGACCTCTTTGGCAGCGGCCTCGTCATGAAAGACCTCATCTGGAGTGGCCTCGTTCGCAGCGGCTCCCCCGCTCGCATTGTCACGAGTCCAGGGAGCGGCCTTGTTGGCAGTGGCCTTGTCATGAGCAGCCTCTTCAGGAGTGGCCTCGTCAGGAGAGCCCTTGTCCAGGGAGCAGACTGTGGTAGAGTGAGGGTGAGGCAGGGAGCCTCCAGGAGGGACTACATGTCAAGGAGGCGGTGTCCCCCAGCAAGGCTCGGGCACCAACATGTCAGTTTGATTTCTGATTCATGGCGCAAAATAAAGCTTTTCTTGATATCTGCTTTGTGTTAGTCTCGTTCCTTTGATCATGGACCCTCACACCATCCTGGAGGGCCTGTCGGCCAGGGCTTTTGGGACAGAAGTCTGAAAACACAAGCTCGAGATAGGGTTCTGAGCGCCGTGACAGGAGGACTGATCTGCGGATTGTGAGGGCAGTGCTGTGGGATCTGAAATTAGCTCAAAGGGGAGTCGGGAGTGCAAGCTTTTCTGTCTGGGTGTGTGTCTCGGTTGGCCACCGAATGGAGCAGCAGCCTCATGGGGCCATGGGAGATTCTGCCTCTGTGAGGATTCTGCCCAGCTCCGAAGGGTTTGGATTCTTTTGAGGGGAAGGGAAGAGTGCTCTTTTCTGTCTCATGGGTCCCGCCATAGCAGGGATTCCAGAGTCGGCTTCTGGGTGAGGATTTGGGCCTAGGGGCATGTCAGGCCCAATATGTGGGCTCCTGGTCCAGCTAGCGAGGGGACTGTTTTGAAAGCGGTCTCAGGCTTTGGGTCACAATGCCTGTTTGTGGCCAGGGTAGCCCTCCTGAGTGGGTGTGAACTCATGTTGGATGCATCTGGCTCCCACTCTGAGTGATAGACCAGCATGCACACAGCAAGCTTTTCCCATCGTGGGGAGGAGGAGTGCGATTTGATGCTTGATGTTCCCCCATAGGCCGCTAATTGAGCTATTGTCTGGGCTCAGACGCTTGAATACCCAGGTTGGGTAGAGATGAGAGTCTCTGGCCTTGGAATATCCCACTTCAGGATATGGGGAGCGCTTCCTGGGGGGCTGATGGGAGGTCAGGGCTCAGGCTGTGTCGGACAGACACACAGACATTAGTGCACAGTGCGGCCTAGGACGTTGGGTGCTTTCTCACGCTGGAGGTTGTGTTCATGATGGCAGACGAATGGAGGGGTGGCCTCATGAGGCCATGGAGGTCTTCCCAGGCTGGGGATTGTGGGTTGCTCCCAACAGCACACTTCCATTCTGCAGGAAAGGGGAGTCTATTTTGATGCCACCAGTGTACCCCAGATGGAAAGACGTCGTAGCAGAAGTCACCGCATGGATGCCTGGAAAGCCCAGTTCCGCTTACACTTCCAGCCCAGGAATAAGGCCCTTTTGATCTGGTGGCTCTGGGAAAAATGCCCAGTGTCCTGAGGTGACAAGGAGCCTCAAACTGATGGGTCACAATGCCGGCTGGTTCCCAGGGAGACCTTAGAATGTGGTGGGGGCTCAGGGGCCATGCAGGATTCTCTCCTCCCTGAGGGTTGGACGCAGCTCCCAAGAGTCTTGATTTCTGTGGGCATGAGGTGTTCTGTTTTGTCGCTCAGGGATCAAGTGTTGGACCATATGTAGGTATTCCAGAGTTTGCCTCTGGAGGCAAATGCCTGCAAACCTAAGCTAGGGTTCTGTTGAAGTTTGGCAGTATGTGAGGTTCAATCTTCTGACTCAGTGCCATTGACCTGGGTGTCTGCCTTGGAAGTAAGTGTCTGGCATGTGTCCGAATGCGCCTTTTTTCCAAGGCAGCAAACGAATTTGGGGTGGGCTCAGGGGCATTGCAGGTGTCTCCCAATCTGGAGGGTTTGTGCAAATGTGACGGGCAGAGCTTCTTTCGGGTGGGCAGGCAGAGTCCTGAGCTGTGGCTCCAGAGGCTCCATCCTGGAGGGCCTGTCGGCCAGGGCTATGGGGACAACAGTCTGCAAACACAATCTCGGAATAGGTTTCTGGGAAGGTGATGGCAGGTCCGATCAGCGTACCATGTTGGCATTGCCGCAGCATCTGAAATTAGTTCGATGGGAAGGCAGGAGTGCAGGCTTTTCGGTCTGGGTCGTGTGTCATGGTTGGCCACAGATTGTAGTGGCATCCTCATGGGGCCATCAGAGATTCTAGCTTTGTGTGGATTCTGCCTGGCTCCCAAGGGTTTGGTGTCTTTTGTGGGGAAGGGAAGAGAGCTGTTTTATGTCTCAGGTGTCCCGCCATATCAGGGATTCCAGAGTCAGTTTCTGAGCCCGGGTGCATGGAGAACCAGACAGAGGGTGAGGATTGGGCCTCTGGACATGTCACACCCGATATGAGGGCACCTGGTACAGCTAGTGAGGGGGCTGATTTGAAAGCGAACTCAGGCTGAGGGTCACAATGCCTGTTTGTGTCCAGGGCAGCCCTCCTGTGTGGGCGTGGTCTCATGGGACATGCAGCTGTCTCCCACCCTGAGGGTTATTCCCTCATCCCCACAAAAAGCTTTTCCCTTCGTGGGGAAGGAGGAATGCTCTTTGATGCTTGAGGTTCCCACGTCGGCCAGGATTTGAGCTCTGATTTGAGCACAAACCCCTGAAGACCCAGGTTGGGTAGAGGTATCAGTCTCTGGACTTGGCACATCACTTGAAGGATATGGTGCCCATTACCTGGGGCCTGAAGGAAGGTCGGAGCTCAGGCTGTGTCAGACAGAGCAGTAGTGCACAGGGCGGCCTAGGACATTAGGGTGCCATCGAGGTCCGTGCAGGTTGATGCTTACATGAGGATTCTGGGCATAACCCTAGGGCCCTTCTTTCTGGAGGGCAGACAGAAGACTGCGTTTTGGCCCCCAAATGAATAATCTGTAGGGCTGGCGGGCCAAGAGGGTGAGGACGGAATTCTGAATGCACAAGTGCCTGTCCCGTTCAGTGTTGATCACATGGCACTTCCAATGTGCAGCGTTTGATTCGACATATCCAGCCCCTGAGTCAGGGCATGTGTCAGATGGTCGCCCACGGAGGTCATCCATGAAGTTCGTCTCTATGATGGCCAACGAATGGAGGGGTGGCCTCATGAGACCATGGATGTCTTCCCAGGCTGGGGCATGTGAGCTGCTCCGAAGAGGAAGCTCTCCTCCCGCATGACAGGGGAGTCCATTTGGATGGCACCAGGGTCCCCGTATGGAAAGACATTGTAGCAGAAGTCACCACGTGGATGCCTGGAAAGCCCAGGTCTGCTTTCCATCCTTCTAAGGAACATAGCTGTTTCGATCTAGTGGCTGTGAGGAAACTTATCCAGGCTGCTGAAGTGACAGGGAGCCTCAGTCTGATGGGTCACAATGCTGGCTTGTGTCCTGGGAGACCTTAGAATGTGGAGGGGGTTCAGGCGCCATGCAGGATTTTCTCCTCCCCTTCGGGTTGGACACAGCTCCCAAGAGCCAGGTTGCTTTCTGGGGACAGGAGGTGTTCTGTTTTCTGGCTCAGGGATGAAGTGTTGGACCATATGTAGGTATTTCAGAGTTTGCCTCTGGAGGCAGATGCCTGCAAACCTAAGCTATGGTCATGTTAGGTCCTAAGGTTATGTCACGATCCATCTTCTGACTCAGGGCCATTGAACTTGGTGTCTGTCTGGAGGCAGGTTTCTGGCATGTATCTGAATGCGCCATTTTTCCAAGGGGTGGCCTCAGGGCATTTGAGGTGTCTCCCAATCTGGAGAGTTTGTGCAAATGTGACAGGCAGAGTGTCCTTCAGGTGGGCAGCCAGAATCCTGCGCTGTGGCTTCAGAGGCCCCATCATGTTGGGCCTGTTGGCCAGTGCTCTGGGGACAAAACTCTGCAAACAGAAACTCGGGATTCAGTTAAGTGCGAGGTGTTGGCAGGCCCAATCTGTGGATTGTGAGGGCAGTGTCACGCGATCTGAAATTAGGGCCAGGAGGAGGCAGGAGCACAGCTTTTCTCTGTGGGCTGTGTGTCTCGGTTGGCCACAGAATGTAGCTATAGCCTCATGGGGCCATTGGAGATTCTGCCTCTGTGAGGTTTCTGCCCGGCTCCCAAGGGTTTGGTGTCTTTTCGGTGGAAGGGAAGAGTGCCCTTTTCCGTCTCAATGGTCCCACCATGGCAAGGATACCAGAGTCAGCTTCTGGGTCCGGGTGGCTGGAGAACAGGACCGAGGGTAAGGATTTGGCTTAGAAGCATGTCAAGCCCGCTATGCAGGCTCCTGGACCAGCTGGCAAGGATGCTGGTTTGAAAGCGGGCTCAGGGTTAGGGTCACAATGCCTGTTTGTGGCCAGGGCAGCCCTCCAGGGCGGGCGTGGTACATGGGCCATGCAGCTGGCTCCCACACTGAGGATTAGACCCCCAGCCCCACCGCAAGCTGTTCTGTTCCCGTCATGGTGAAGGACGAGTGGTTTTTTTTTGTTTTGTTTTGTTTTTTTTTGCTTCAGATTCCCCCAAGGCCGTGATTTGAGCTATGGTCTGTGCACAGACGCCTGAATACCCTGATTGGGTAGAGATGACAGTGTCTGCTTTTGGCACAGAGGTGCTTTTTGAATAAGGAGAAGAATGCAGAGATCTTAACTAAGGCAACGGTGGAAGTATCAATTGATGCCGTGGCAAAAGAACAGGAACTGGTCATGGCCAAGAAATCGAAGTGAAACCTGTACATGTCACATGACAGGTGGAGGATTTAAGCAGCAGCCAGGATACTCACACTGGATCAGAAAAACATAGAAGGAATCAGGGATTCTCAGACCACTGAGATAAAGGTGATAAAAAATTAAATAAAATGAAGAGACTTTTAGGAATAGATTTGTTAGCGGACTGGATGCAAAGTTCTGAAAGCTCTCAGAACCATAGGATCCAGTGAGGTACCTGGAATACAGTGCTGGTAAAAAAGAAGAGAAGCAAAGAAGAGAAGGAAGAAGGATGGAACATGACAATGGACTTAGGGAAATCCGTGACTGCAATTAATGTCTATGGGTGCTTATTGTAGGAGATCTAGAAGAGAGAGAAAATAGTGGGCCCAACATTTCTTTGAGAAATCAGAGCTGCAAACATCCTCATCTGGGGCCAGAAACAGAGATCTTGATTCCAAGGGACAGAGGACTCCCAGCACAATCCACAGAAGGAGAGCAACACCAGACATAGGGTCATTCACCCTTCCAAAGCTAGCAATGGAGGAATTCTCTTTGCCCAAATATGCTTGGGAGAAGAGTGTTACTTAAGACAAGTGCCTTACTTCAAGGCAACCAGTTATGCCAGGTGTAGCAGCACGTTGTATAGAGCAAGCCACAGCAGTCCAAGCCAAAACTCTATCCCCTGCATTTCTAAACAAAACAGAACAGGAGTTCTCGTCTAGAGCAATGAGGTATTAAGAAGACAAAGATTGTGTCCAGGGGTGTCACCATCAGTTCAGAAGCGGCGTTCTGCTCTCCTCATCCCAGGCTCATTGGAATGTCTCCCACCTCAGGTTTCCTACTCAGAGGCAAGCCTGCTTCTCCCTCTCCAGCTCCCTCACTGATTATGTTCTCACTGTCTCTCTCTGTCCCATACATGCAAGCACATCGTTGAAAAACAACAACAACAACAGGAAAGAGTAGATAAGGATTAACTGGGGCCAGAGGATGCTTTATTCAATTTGGACCTATGCCCCTATGGAATGCAGCCAGGTCCAGAGCACCTCCCACCATCCTAAAATGCCAGATGTTAGCTTTGAGCTCCCTTGTTTGTTCTCCTCTTCTTCATCTTCCTGCATCTCCCATTAGCATGGAGCATCTGCTCCCATTAGCATGGAGCACTGCTCGCTGCAGTGGACTCTTGTTCTCCCATTGTGCCTCCTCACCTGGCTCCTTTAGAACATGCACATCAACCGCAATAGGCACTGTTTGTTTTTCCCATGAAAACCATTGCGGAATGAAAATGGGAGGCTTAAGACAGCGTTGTGCTGCAACACCTCAAATTAGTTTCACAGAAGGAAGCTGCACCACCCTGCGGAAATTCTCAGGAATCTTAGGCCATTGAATCCTCCTCAAGGCGTCCTTTTGTAGATACATGTTGTCATCCTGAAACTGGCAAGAAAGCCTTTCTGATGGCTTCACATGAGCAATGGGTTTCCTCCAACATGCTTCTTGTTTGTTCCTGTTGGCTCCAATCCGATGAGTCCATCCTGGGCCTAAGGTTCTAGGGTGTAGTGTCTGCATTTGGTGCTTTTTCAGCTTGAAAGATGGTGAGACGTTCTTGGTACAGTTACTGGAGATTCTAGAGGAACTCGTATCCTCGCTGTTGAAGACTACAGGCATGTCTTTGTCATGGTTGTGGCTTTTCCCTGGGAGCATTCCACGGGTGGTCCTTTTCCTGGTCACAAGGGTCCTGATTGGGTCGGAGGACCATACACATGTGCGGAGCGAGGAGTTCCTGGCCTGAGTCTTGGTTGTAGTCCTGACCATTTCTTGACCTTTTGGGGGGAATGTGGAATTGTGGATGCTTGCCCTTCTCAGGAGTGCAAAGGGCTGGTGGTGCCACTCCCGGCCAAAGACTATAAATTCAGCCATGGAATTGGTGACAACGACTCGTTTCGCAAACTGTCTTAGTGATCTACCCAGGCGATTCCAATGGTTTCGGAGGGCTTTGGCACCTCCTGGCTGACCCATGAGTACTAAAGCCATGTGGAGTAATTAGACATGATTTGGGGAGGAGTGGTTCCTAGGAGCTCAAACTTTGTGACGTCACAGAAGCTGACTTGACTGAAGCAGCAATACCTCTCTCATGAGCTATGAGTCCTATGGCTTTAGGTCAGAAGCCCTGGAAAGGACCAAAAAAGAGCCCTGATTGCCTGCTCATGAACTCAGGTGGTCTTTGTGGTTTCTTTCCCACTTCACCTTTATACACAAAGAGAAAAGAACATGACATTTGGTGAACCATCTTTCAGCCAACAGTTCTCCAGAGAGAGCCAGGTGTTCCTATTTCCACTGCAATGTCTAGAGATCTCAATCAACAGGGAGACCTCTTGGGAATCATGAGATCTCTGGAGGTTTGACATCCTATGGGTGAGAGCATCCTTTCGTAGGTTCTTTTCCCATTTTTTTCTAGGGAGAAGGGTCTGCCCTTGATGCTTGGTCAGCAAGGAATATAAGGCAATGGATAAGGGAAGGAAAGTCACATTTCAAGGAAACGTGCTAGGGCATGGATGCATTGTGCTGTCCGTGTCCTGATCTCCTGGTATTTTGAAAGTCCAGTCTTAATGGAAGAGGGGTCTCTCTACCTCATTTGACCTGAAAAACCTTTGAAAAGGCTTCAAGGAGAGTGACATTCTGCATGATTGCTACCTCTGTAAGAAGAGCCCTGGACAGCACACCTGTCAAAATTAGTTAACGTTACATGCCGAGGTCACGGGGAGATCCAGGTTGACCTACTCTCTTAATTCAGAGGAAAAGGAACTGCGTAAATCGATGTCCTGCCATGCCCACACTAGCAGAACTGTGAAAGGAGCCGAGATGCCCTTCAATACGCTACTGGATAAAGAAGTGTGGTCCAGGGGCACCTGGGTGGCTCAGTGGGTTAAGCCTCTGCCTTCAGCTCAGGTCATGATCTCAGGGTCCTGGGATCGAGCCCCACATCAGACTCTCTGCTCAGCGGGTAGCCTTCCTCCTCTCTCTGCCTGCCTCTCTGCTTACTCATGATCTCTCTCTGTCAAATAAATAAATCTTTAAAAAAAAAAAAAGAAGTGTGGTCCATCCAGACCACAGATGATACCTCTGACATCAAGCGGGATGAAGCCCCGATACTCACCTTGACATGAGTGACACAGGGCTGGGTTATTCCCAATGATATCAGAAGGAGTCCAAGGGAAATATCATATGGCTTCACTCATATGTGGGCCATGAGGAGTACCATGGACACGAGTAAAAGCAAGGGAACATGGAAAAAGAAGAAATCAGACAGTGAGACAAACCAGGGAAGACTCAGGACTCTGGGAACCAAGCTGAGGGTTACAGAAGGATGAGAAGTGCCAGGAATGAGGGAACTGGTTCATAGTATGGAGGTGTGGTGTGGCATATATGCTGACGATGATCACTCGGTAGTATATGCAACTAAAGAATCAGGGAGCACTATCTCACAAAAGTAGAAGGGATGAAAGGCTGACTTCCCGAACAAAAGAAAAAGTATTGAAAAAAAAGAGAAATAGTCCATATCACATGTAGATGAAGAAAGAAAGAGGCAAGAAATGAAGTATAGTTTTATTATCTTACTGATTCAAATGGTATGCAGTTGGTTTACTTTTAGGTCCTTATCTGAGTTGGGTCTTTGGACATTGGAAATTAGTTTCCTCACTCTTCCTACATTTCGGGAATAGATGAGAAGAACCGGCATTGCCTTCATTAAATGTCTCGGAGTGTTGACCAGCAAATTGGTTTGACATGGGTTTTTGGCTGTTGGGAGGTGTTTGAGGAATGATTCAAACAGTTTCGTCATTACGGGAGACATCAGATGTGTATGTTCATGACCTAGTCTTTGTAGAGAGTATGTGTCTTGGAATTTATCCTTTCCTCTCAGGTATTGGATTTGCTGCCATACTTGTGTGTAGAGGACTTTTAGGGTAGCTTATTTAGGAGAGTTTAGTCCTGAATGCTTTAATTATTTCTTGATAGGTAAGAAGTTAATATTTCCAGTTTTGCTGGTTTCTGATGTTGATACTTTTTTTCCTTAAGGTATTTTCTCTGAGATCTGTTTCCATGAGTGCTACTCCTCATTTGCTCCCTAAATTTTGTGGGACTCTTTTAGGTATGTGTGTTTGGGGGGAAGTGGGAGGGAGGGTGTGTTTAACAAAATGCTTAGAATGATATTTTAAGAGATATGAAGCCGCATTTCTTTGGATCACAGTTCACCTTCAAACATATTAAAACTCATGTTCTATCTCGTTCGGTCACATTTCCTGCAATGAATGTCCCATTTATTCTTATTTTAGAAACACAGATCTCCCTAACCTGCCATGGAACAAACACCAAATTTTGTGCGCCCGGTTAGAGTCTCATTGTGTGTCCCTTTTTCTTGCTTTCTCAAATGTTCTTTTACTTCCACGAGTGAGTGAAATCATATGTTCTTTTTCTTTCTGTGACTGACAGATGGGCCACAGCCCAATGCTCACCAACTTTCCGCCACATTTCAAGTTTCAAAGTTTCAAGATTACTTCTTGCTTACGTTTGGTAAAAGTTTGTGGTCATTGGGAGAACAGGGAGATTGCATAAATGTCTGGGAGCTCCAGGCTTGTCTTTAGCCATCAGCACAACAGGAAGATGACCACATCAATGGAACCATGGCATCAAAGTACCTGAAGCCTTGAAATCCAACTCCTTGGCGAAGGAGAGAAGAAGTCGCAGAGACCATGGGAGAAGGATGTAGACAGGTCTTACAGGAGAAGTGGATGGTTGGTGCTTCAGAGGGAAGGGAACCATGGCCAAAGACAAAGTCCCAGGAGAGGGGAGCACACTGGGAACCCACAAGTTGGATGCTGACCCATAGCTTTTGGCGTAGAAATGGAGACGGACTGAATGGCATGAGTATTAGCAACCAAAGGGTCTTGAGGCCCTAGTATCACAGATCAGCATGCTTGACATACATAGACTCCAGAGAACAACTGTGTTTCTCTTGCAGAGTACACCAGCAAGAAACTGGGTGCAGACAGCCTGGAAACCATGATCAGAAACAATACTTGTTGACACAGTGGTATGATTATTGTTTCTTGCTGTGCATCCGTGAAATGCAATGCTTGTGGAGATGCCTCGATGGGGGCAAAAGAATCTTGGGGTTCTACCCCCGTCAGTATAAAGCTCGAGCTACTGGCGACAGACAGGATGGTGCGGACATTAGCTGCCTCACTTGCAATCTCATAGTCCCAACCCTGGAAACCTGTTGGGAGTATCTTCCTTCAGGCCACTTTGCTTAGCACCAGGAGAACAGACACTCCACTGGGGACTAAGAAGAAAGCCTTGCCCACCTCCTCTCTCTTGACCCCAGCATTCAGCAGGCCTTCTTACGGGTCTCTGTGTTGAAATTCTCCTTTCAAGGGCACACCAGAACTGACCAAGCTAAACCTCACCAGATTCGGTCAGACAGCAGACACTCAGAACGTCAGGAAACTAGTGCCTCTGCAGAGGTCTGGCCCAGAAGAGAGTGGACAGCCACAACGAACCCAGTGGGCATGCCACATATAAAGGAGACTCCATCAAGGCTCAGCCAGTGGCACTCCATGACATCCTTATCCTAAAGAAAAAGCAACATCCACTGAAAGAGAGCAACAAACATAGTGTCATTCACCCTTCCAAAACTAGCAATGGAGGAAATCTTTTCACACAAATATGCTTGGGAGAAGATTCTTTCTAAAGCCAAGTGCCTTACTTTGAGGTGAACAGCTATGCCAGCCTTAGCAGCACGTTGTGTAGAGAAAGCCACAGCAGCCCATGCCAAAACCCTATCCCCTGCATTTCTAAACAATAACAGAGCAGGAGTTCTTGTCTAGAACAATGAGGTGTTAAGAAGACAAAGATTGTGTCCAGGGATGTCTCCATCAGTTCAGAAGTGGCCTTCAGCTCTGCTCCTTATCCCAGGCTCACTGGAATGTCTCCCATCACAGGTTCCCCACTCAGAGGCAAGTCTGCTTCTTCCTCTCCAGCTCCCTCACTGATTAAGTTTTCGCTGTCACTCTCTGTCCCATACATGCAAACACAACTTTGAAAAACAACAACAAGAAGATAGAGTAGAAAAGGATTGCCTGGGGCCAGAGGATGCTTTATTCAATTTGGACCTATGCCACTATGGAATGTAGCCAGGTCCAGAGCACGTCCCACCATCCTAAAATACCAGACCTTGACTCTGATCTCCCTTGTTAATTCTCCTCTTCTTAATCTTCCTGCACCTCCCCACCAGGGTAGAGCATCTGCTCTCTGTCCTGCTGCAATGTCTCTTTGTTCTCCCATTGTTCCTCCTCACCTGGCTCCTTTACAACATGCCCATCATCCGCAACACGCACTATTTGTTTATCCCACATAAACTATTGTGGAATGAAAATGGGAGGATTAAGGCAGCCTTGTGCTGCAACATCTCCATTTATTTCCACAGAAGGAAGCTGCACCTCCCTGCTGGAATGCTCAGCGATCTTAGGACGTTGAATCCTCTTCAAGGCGTCCTTTTGTAGAGAGCCAGGTGTTCCTATTTCCACTGCAATGTCTAGAGATCCCAATCAACAGGGAATCCTCTTGGGTATCATGTGTTCTCTGGGAGGTTTGACATCCTGCGGTTGAGAGCGTCCTTTCATAGGTTCTTTTCCCTATTTGTTCTAGGGAGAAGGGTCTGCCCTTGGTGCTTGGTCAGCTTGGAAGATAAGGGAAGGAATAAGGGAAAAAAAGTCACATTTCTAGGAAAAGTGCTAGGGCATGGATGCATTGTGCTGTCTGTGTCCTGATCTCCTAGTATAATGAAACACCAGTCCTAAGGGAGGAGGGCTCTGTCTACATGACTTTACCTGAAACACCTTTGCAAAGGCTTCAAGGAGAGTGACATTCTGCATGATTGCTATCCCTGAAAGAAGATCGCTGGACAGCACACCCGGCATCATCATTTAACATAACATGCCAAGGTCATGGGGAGAGCCATGTTGACCAACTCTCTTAATTTAGAGGAAAAGGAACTGCCTAAATCGATGGCCTGTCATGCCCATTCTTACAGAACTTTGGAAGGAGCCGAGATGCCCTTCAATAGGCTACTGGATAAAGAAGGTATGGTCCATCCAGGCCACAGATGATACCTCCAACATCGAGCGTGATGAAGCCCTGATACTAGCCTTGACATGTGTGACACAGGGCTGGGGTATTGTCAATGATATCGGAAGGAGTTCAAGGGAAATATCCTATGGCATAACTGATATGTGGCCCAGGATGAGTACCATGAACAAGAGTAAAAGCAAGGGAAAATGGAAAGAGAAGAAGTCAGACAGGGAGAAAGGCCAGGAGAAACTCAGGACTCTGGGAACCTAGATGAGGGTTACAGAATGGTTATATGTTCCAGAAATGAGGGAACTGGTTCATGGTGTGGAGGTAGTGTGGCATAAATGCTGTTGATGAGCACTCAGTTGTATATGCAACTAAAGAATCAGGGAACACTATCTCACAAAAGTATGTGGGATGAAAGGCTGGCTTCCCACATAAAAGAAAAAGTATTGAAAAGAAAGAAAAACAGGATGTTTCCCATGTAGATGAAGAAAGAAAGAGGAAAGAAATGAAGCATATTTTTATTATCTTACTGGTGAAAATGGTATGCAGTTGGTTTCCTATGAGGTCCTTATCTGAATTGTGACTTTGGACATTGCAAATAAGAATCTTCACTCTTCCTACATTTCAGGAATAGATGAGAAGAACCAACATTGCCTTCATTAAATGTCTCAGAGTGTGTACCAGGAAATTGATTTGAAACTAGGTTTTTGGGTGTTGGGAGGTGTTTGAGGAATGCTTCAAACACCTTCGTCATTACCTGAGATGTCAGATGTATATGTTCATGACCTAGACTTGCTGGTGGGTATGTGTCTCAGAATTTATCCTTTTCTCTCAGGTATTGGATTTGTGGGCATACTTGTGTGTAGAGGTCTTTTAGGTGATTTTGTTTAGGAGAGTTTAGTCATAACTGCTTTAATTAATTCTTGATAGATAAGAAGTTAACTTTTCCAGTTTTTTTGTTCTGTTACTTTGATACTTTTTTCCTTTATGATATTTTCTCTAAGGTTTGTCTCCATGAGTGCTCCTCCTTACTTGCTCCCTAAGCTCTGTGGGACACTTTTAAGTGTGTGTGTGTTTGTGGGTATGTGGGTGGGTGTGTTTCACAAAATGCTTAGAATGATATTTTAAGAGATATGAAGACGCTTTTCTCTGGATCGTAATTCACCTTCAAACATAATGGAAACTCATGTTCCATCTCATTCGGCCACATTTCCTGCAATGAATGTCCCATTTAATCCTCATTTAGAAACACAGACTCTCAGTAACCTGCCTTGGAACAAACACCAAATTATATGTGCCCAGTTAGAGTCTCCTTGTGTGTCTCTTTCTCTTGTTTTTTCACCTGTTCCTTTACTTCCATGAGTGAGAGAAATCATATGATATTTTCTTTCTGTGACTGACAGATGGGACGCATCCCAATGCTCTCCACCATGCTGCCACATGTGGCAAGTTTCAAGATTCCTTCTTGCTTATGGCTGGCTAAGAGTCTGTGGTGCATTGGAGGACAGGGAGATTATAGAAATATCTGGGATCTCCTGGATTGTCTTCAGACATCAGCACAACAGGAAGATGACTACATCAATGGAACCATGGCGTCAATGAACCTGAAGCCTAGAAATCAAACTCCACAGCGAAAGAGAGAAGTAGCAGAGACCGTGGGAGAAGGGTGTAGACTTGTCTTAGGGTAGAATTGGATGGTTGGTGCTTCAAGTGCAGGGAACCATGGCCAAAGACAAAGGCCCAGGAGAGAGGAGCACACTGGGATCCCACAAGTTGGACGTTGGCCATAGCTATTGGCATAGAAATGGAGAGGGTCTGAATGGCACGAGAACTTGCAACCATAGGGACTTGAGGCCCGGGTATCTCAGCTCAGAATGCTAGACAGACATAGACCCAGAGAGCACTGTGTTACCCCTGCAGAGGAAACCAGCAAGCAGCCAGGTGCAGAGAGCCTGGAAACAATGATACGAAACAATTACTTTTGACACAGTGGTATGATTATTATTTCTTGCTGTGCATCCGTGATAGGCACTGTTTGTAGAGATGCCTCGATGGGAGCAAAAGAATCTTGGGATTCTACCACGATCAGCATAAATCCCAAACTAGTGTCAACAGACAGGATGGTGTGGACATAAGCTGCCTAACCTGCAATCATGTAGTCCCAACCCAGGAAAATATGTTTGGACGGACTTTCTCAGGCCATGTTGCTTAGTACCAGGAGAACAGACCCTCCACTGGGGACTAGAGGATAGCCCTGCCCACATCCTCTCTCTTGATCACAGCATTCAGCAGGCCTTAGTAATGTTGAGTGTGACAAAAGTCTCCTTTCACAGGCACACCAGAGCCCACCAAGCTAAACCTCACCATATTCGGTCCAGATACCAAACACTCTGAACAGTAGGCAATGAATGCCTCCAGAGGAATGGCAAAGAAGATAGTGGATAGCCACAACTCAACCCGGAGGAATTCCATATACACCCGAGACTCCATCAGGGGTCAGCCAGTGGCACTCCATGAGATCTTCATCCTAAAGAAATTACCTTCAGTGTAGAAAACAGAAGGCATTTTCGAATACAGAGAAGAATACAGAGACCTGACTAAGGCAACGATGGAAGAATCAATTGATGCTGAGGCAAATGAGCAAGCAATGATCATGGCCACGCAATAGAAGTGAAACCTGTACGTGTCCCTTGCCAGGTGTCGGAATTAAACAGCAGCAAGCATACTCACTCTGGATCTGAAAAAGCTGGGATAATGAGCAGAGCTGGAGGCCTCAGAAGGAATCAGGGAGTCTCGGACCACAGAGATAAAGGTGATAAAAAAAAATAAAATGAGGAGACCCTAATGAAAATATTTGGTAGCAGACAGGATGCAAGTTCAGGAAGTTGGATCAGAGCATCCAATGAGTCACCTGGAAAACAAGTACTGGAAAAAAAGAAGCAAAGCAAAGGAGAGAAGGAGCATGATCGCACAGGACATTGGACTTGGAAAATCCATGTCTGCAATGATGTCTATGGGTGATTATTGTAGGAGACCTAGAAGAGAGAGAAAATTGTGGTCCCAACATTTCTTTGAGAAATCAGAGCTGCAAAGAACCCTCATCAGGGCGCAGAAAAAGAGATCCAGATTCCAAGGCACAGAGGACTCACAGCACCATCTACAGAAGCAGAACAACACAAGACATGGTGTCATTCACCCTTCACACCTAGTAATAGAAGAATTCTCTTTGCCCAAAATACTTGGGAGAAGAGTGTTTCTAAAGCCAAGTGCCTTGTTTCGAGGCGAACAGCTATGCCAACTCTAGCAGCAGGTGGTATAGAGCAAGCCACAGGAGCCCAAGCCAAAACCCTGTCTTCAACATTTCTAAACAATAACAGAACAGGAGTTCTTGTCTAGAACAATGAGGTGTTAAGCAGACAAAGATTGTGTCCAGGGGTGTCTCCATCAGTTCAGAAGAGGCCTCCAGTTCTGCTCATTATCCCAGGCTCATCGGAATGTCTCCCACCTCAGGTTCCCCACTCAGAGGCAAGTCTATTCTCCCTCTCCAGCTCCCTCACTGATTATGTTCTCGCTGTCTCCCTCTGTCCCATACATGCAAGCACATCGTTGAAAAACAACAACAACAATAACAACAACACAAAAGAGTAGATAAGGATTGACTGGGACCAGAGGATGCTTTATTCAATTTGGACCTATGCCCCTATGGAATGCAACCAGGTACAGAACATCTCCAACCATCCTACAATGCCAGACCTTGGCTCTGAGCTCCCTTGTTTGTTCTCCTTTTCTTCGTCTACCTGCATCTCCCCACCAGCATGCAGCATCCGCTCTCTGTTCCACTGCAATGGCCTCTTGTTCTCCCATTGTTCCTCCTCATCAGGTTCCTTTAGAACATGCCCATCATCCGCAACATGCACTGTTTGTTTACCATTGTGGAATGAAAATGGGAGGCTTAAGGAAGCCTTGTACTGCAACATCTCCATTTATTTCCACAAAAGGAAGCTGCACCTCCCTGCTGGAATGCTCAGGGGTCTTAGGCCGTTGAATCCTCTTCATGGCGTCCTTTTGTAGATACATGTTTTCTTCCTGAAATGGGCATGGCAGCCTTTCCGAGGGCTTCACATGGGCAATGGGTCTCCTCCCCCAGGCTCCGTGCTTGCTCTTCTTGGCTCCAAACCGATGAACCCATCCTGGGCATAAGGTTCAATGGTCTAGGGTCTGACTTTGCTCCTCGGTTAGCTTGGAAGATGCAGAGGACTTCTTGGTATGATTACTGGAGATGCTATAGAAACTCGTGTCCTCTCTGTTGAAGACTACAGACATGTATTTGGAATGGTTGCGGATGTTCACTGGGAGCTTTCCTCAGGTGGTCCTTTTCCTGGTCACAAGGGTCCTGATTGGGTCGGAGGACCATACATATGTGCGGAGCGTAGAGTTCCTGGCCGGAGTCTTGGTAGTAGTCCTGACCATTTCTTGACATTTCAAGGGTAAGGTAGAATTGTGGATCCTTGTCTTTCTCAGGAGTGCAGAGGGCTGGTGGTGACAGTCCCGGCCAAAGACTATACATTCGGCCATGGAGATGGGGACACCAACTTGCTTTGCAAAGTGTCTTGGTGAAATACCCAGGTGGTTCCAATGGTTTGGGAGGGCTTTGGCACCTCCTGGCTGACCCATGACTACTAAAGCCATGTGCAGTGATTAGACATGGCTTGGGGAGGAGTGCTTGCTAGGAGTTCAAAACTTTTTGACACCACAGAAGCTGAGTTCACTAAAACAGCAATCCCTCTCATGAGCTATGAGTCCTGTGGCTTTAGGTAGGGAGCCCTGGGAAGTATCAAAAAAGAGCCCTGATTACCTGCTCATGAACTCAGGTGGTCCTGGCGTTTTTTTTTTTTTTTTCCCCACTTCAACCTTTCTATACAAAAAAAAAAAAAAAAAAGAACATGACATTCAGTGTACCATCATTTAAGCCAACATTACTCCAGAGGGAGCCATGTGTTCCTATTTCCACTGCAACACCTAGAGATCTCAATCAACAGGGAGGCCTCTTGGGTATCATGAGATCTCTGGGAGGTTTGACATCCTGTGGGTGAGAGCGTCCTTTCATAGGTGCTTTTCCCAATTTCTTCTATGAAAAAGGGTCTGCCCTTGGTGCGTGGTCAGCTTGGAAGATAAGGGAAGGAATAAGAGAAGAAAGTCACATTTCAAAGAAATGTGCTAGGGTATGATGCATTGTGCTCTCTGTGTCCTGATCTCCTAGTATAATGAAACTCCACTCCTAAGGGATGAGGCCTCTGTCTACCTGACTTTACCTGAAACACCTTTGCAAAGACTTCAAGGAGAGTTACATTCTTCATGATCATTACCCCTGAAAGAAGATCGCTGGACAGCACACCTGGCATCATCAGTTAACGTTACATGCTGAGATCATGGGGAGAGCCATGTTGACCAACTCTCTTAATTCAGAGGAAAAGGAATTGCCTATTCAATGGCCTGACATTCCCACTCTAGCAGAACCGTGGAAGGGGCCTAGAAGCTCTTCCATAGGCTACTGGATAAAGAAGGTCTGGTCCATCCAGGCCACAGATGATACCTCCGACATAGAACAGGATGAAGCCCCGATACTCGCCTTGACATGATTGTCACAGGGCTGGGTTATTTTCAGTGAAAAGGGAAGCAGTCCAAGGGAAATATCATATGGCTTCACTCATATATGGCCCATGAGGTATAATGTGGACATTAGTAGAATCACAGGAAAACAGAAAGAGAAGAAGTCAGACAGAGAGACAAACCAGGAGAGACTCAGGACTCTGACAACCAAGCTGAGGGTTACATAAGGATGAGACATGCCAGTAATGAGGGAACTGGTTAATGGTATGGAGGTTGTGTTGCATATATCATGATGATCACTCCGTGGTATATGCAACTAAAGAATCCGGGAACAGTATCTCACAAAAGTTTGAGGGATGGAAGGCTGGCTTCCCAAACAAAAGAAAAAATATTGAAAACAAAGAAAAATAGGCCATTTGCCATGTAGATGAAGAAAGAAAGAGGCAAGAAATGAAGTATAGTTTTATTATCTTACTGATTAAAATGGTATTCAATTGATTTCCTATGAGGTCCTTATCTGAATTTGTCTTTACCATAGCAAATTAGATTCTTCCCTCATCCTACATTTTGGGAATAGATGAGAAGAACCAGCATTGCCTTCATTGATGTCTTGGAGTGTTGACCAGCAAATTGGTTTGACCTGGCTTTTGGGGTGTTGGGAGGTGTTTGAGGAATGCTTCCAACAGTTTCGTCATTATCTGAGATGTCAGCTGTGTATGTTCATGACCTAGTCTTGGTACTGGGTATGTGCTTGGATTTTATCCTTTACTCTCAGGTATTGGATTTTCGGGCATACTTGTGTGTAGGGGACTTTTAGGATAGGTTGTTTAGGAGAGTTTAGTCCCGAATGCTTTAATTAATTCTTGATAGGTAAGAAGTTAACTTTTCCAATTTTGTCGGTTTCTGACGTTAGTACTTTTTTTCCTTAAGGTATTTTCTCTGAGGTGTGTTTCCATGAGTGCTATGCCTCACTTGCTCCCTAAATTCTGTGGAACACTTTTAAGTGTGTTTGTGGGAGAGAGGTGGGAAGGAGGGTGTGTTTCAAAAAACGTTTAGAAGGATATTTTAAGAGACATGAAGCCGCTATTCTTTGGATCACAATTCACCTTCAAACATATTGAAACTCATGTTCCATCTGGTTCGGCCATATTTCCTGCAATGAATGTCCCATTTAATCCTCTTTTAGAAACACAGACTCTCAGTAACCTGCTTTGGAACCAACACCGAATTATATGTGCCTGGTTAGAGTCTCCTTGAGTGTCCCTTTTTTCTTGCTTATTCACATGTTCCTCTACTTCCACGAGTGAGTGAGATCGTATGTTCTTTGTCTTTCTCTGACTGACAGAAGGGCTGCAGCCCAATGCTCGCCACCCGCTGCCACATGTGGCAAGTTTCAAGATTCCGTCTTGCTTATGGCTGGGTAAGAGTCTGTGGTGCATTGGGAGGACAGGGAGATTGCAGAAATGTCTTGGAGCTCCAGGCTTGTCTTCAGCCATCAGCACAACAGGAAGATGACCACATCAATGGAACCATGGCGTCAATGAACCTGAAGCCTTGAAATCAAACTCCATGGTGTAAGAGAGAAGAATTCGCAGAGACCATGGGAGAAGGGTGTAGAATGTCTTCGGGGAGAAGAGGACAGTTGGTGCTTCAGAGGGAAGGGAGCCATGGCCAAAGGCAAAGGCCCAGGAGAGGGGAGCACACTTGGAACCCTATAGTTGGATGCTGACCCATAGCTGTTGTCGGAGAAATGGAGATGGTCTCAATGGCATGAGTACTTGCAACCAAAGGGTCTTGAAACCCGGTATCTCAGATCAGCGTGCTTGACAGACATATACTCCAGTGAACACTGTGTTTCTCCTACAGAGCACACCAGCAAGCAACCAGGTGCAGACAGCCTGGAAACCATGATCAGAAACAATACTTGTTGACACAGTGGTATGATTATTGTTTTTTGCTGTGCATCCGTGATAGGCACTGTTCGTGGAGATGCCTCGATAGGATCAAAAGAACTTTGGGGCTCTACTACCATCAGCATAAAGCCTGAGCTAGTGGCCACAGACAGTATGGTGCGGACATTAGCTGCATAACCTGCAATCACATAGTCCCAACCCTGGAAACCTGTTGGGACTATTTCCTCAGGCCACATTTCTCAGTACCAGGAGAACAGATCATCCATTGGGGACTAGAAGACAACCCTGCCCACATCCTCTCTCTTGACCACAGCATTCAGCAGGCCTTAGTAAGGGTGAGTGGGTTGAAATTCTCCTGTCAAAGGCACACCTGAGCCAATCAGGCTAAACCTCACCACATTCGGTCCAGACACGAACGGCAGGCAATGAGTGCCTCTGCTGAGGAATGGCCCAGAAGAGTGTACAGCCACCACCCAACTCAGTGAGCATGCCACATATACCAGAGACTCCATCAAGGGTCAGCCAGTGGCACTCCATTACATCTTCATCTGAAAGAAATTACTCTCAGGGTAGAAAACAGAAGACACTTTTCGAAAACAATGAAGAATACAGAGACCTGAACTAAGGCAACGATGGAAGAATCAATTGATGCTGAGGCAAAAGAACAGGAACTGGTCATGGCTAAGAAATCGATCTCCAGGCAGACACCCAGGTCAATGGCCTTGAGTCAGAAGATGGAAACTGACATGCCCCTAGGACCTCAACTGAATTCTAGCTGAGGTTTTCAGGCATCTGTCCCCAGAGGAAGGTTCTGGAATACCTACATATGATCCAACACTTGATCCCTGAGCCACAAAACAGAAAACATCCAATCCCCAGAAGGCTACTTGGCTCTAGGGAGCTGCGACCAACCCTCAGGGGAGGAGAATCCTGCATGGCACCTGAGCTCTTGCCACCTTCTAAACTCTCCCTGGTCACAAGCCAGGATGTTGACCCATCAGCATGAGGCTTCCTGTCAACTCAGCCCCCTGGCCAATTGCCCTAGAGTCACCAGATAAAAAATTACTTGTTCCTGGGCTAAAAGGATAAGCTGAGCTGGGATTTCCAGAATCTATTTGGTGAGCTCTGCTACCATGTCTTTCCATATGGGGGACTCTGCAGCCACCAAAACGGAGCCCCTCTGTACTGCAGAGGGAAAGCTTGCTGTTCGGAGCTGCTCACAAGCCCCAGCCTGGGAAAACCTCCATGGCCTTATGAGGCCACCCCCCCCATTAATCAGGCATCATGGACACAAAGTCCAGTGTGAGCGACCTTTGGACACTCGCCCTGACTCAGGTGCTAGAGATCTTGACTCAGACCTTGTACATTGGAACTGCCATGTAATCGGCAATGTGAATTGGAACTGCCATGTGCTCGGGACTGAACTGAACTAGCACTTCTGCCTTCAGACTTCCATCTTCACCTGTCTGGCCTGAAAGCCCTCCAGATTGGGAATTCTGGAGCCACAACGTATCCTACTGCCTGCCCTTCAGAAAGAAGGAGGGCCCTACGGGTCTGCCTAGAATCCCCGTGTATCAATCTTCATGTCCCTAGTCGGAACCACAATAACCAGGATGCACTGTGCACTTATGCTCTGTGTGACACAGCCTGAGCCCCTACCTCCAGTCAGCCCCCCAGGTATCGGTCGCCATCTCCTGAATGTTGGACCGGCCAGGTCCCAGGGCTGTGATCTCTATGCAACCTGGGTGTTCATGCATCTTTGAATAGACCATAACTCAAATCCAGACTATGGGGGAACCTCAAGAAGAAAAGAGCACTCCCCCATCGCCATGGCTGTAAAAGGTTTCTGTGGGGATGGGGGTCCAAACCTCAGTGTGGGACACAGCTGCATGGCCCATGAGACCACGCCCCCCAGGAGTGCCGCCCTGGGCAGAAACAGGCATTGTGACCATCAGCCTGAGCCTGCTTTCAGACAAGGCCCCTTGCTATCTGGACCAGGAGCCCGCATATTGGGCCTGCCATGCCCCTAAGCCCAATGCTCACACTTGGTCATGTTCTCCAGGTGCCCGGACCCAGAAGCCGACTCTGGAATCCCTGCTATGGAGGGACACTAAGATGGAAAACATCTCTCTTCACTTCATCCAGAAAGACATAGAGATCTTGGGAGCTAAGCAAAATCCCCCCAGAGGCAGAATCTCCTATGGGCCCATGAGGACACCCCTCCATTCTGTGGCCTAGTGAGACATACTGCCCAGAAAGAAAAGCCTGCTTTCCCGCCTCCCCATCTCCAAATTTCAGATCCCGAGGCTCTGCCCTCACGGTCTGCAGACTGGGCCTGCCATCACCTCGCCCCTTACCCTAACCCCAGTTTGTGTTTGCAGATTTTGTCCCTAAAGCCCTGGCTGACAGGCCCTCCAGGATGGGGCCTCTGGAGCCACAGCACAGGATTCGGCCTGCCCTCACAATGGAAACTCTGCCCGTCATATTTTCACAAACCCTCCAGATTGGGAGACACCTGAAAGGCCCTTGACCCCACCCATTTTCAAGGGCCACTCTGGACAGAAATGCACAGTCTGACAAATGGCAGACTCCTAATCCAGACAGACACCCAGGTCAATGGCCCTGAGTCAGAAGACGGAAAATGGCATGCCCCTAGGACCTCAATGGAACCCTAGCAGGCATCTGTCCCCAGAGGAAAGTTTTGGAGTGTAAGGGTCCATGATCAATGTTATGACACTACAAAAAGCGAAAATCAAGCAAAGCTTTATTTCAGGCCAACATCAAAAATCAAACCGACAGTTCAGGGCCATTTCTTACGTCCAGCGACGACTACGAGGAAGCCACTCCCGATGACAAGCGTGGATGATGAGCAAGAAAACCCTGATGACACAGACTCTGCTCCCCATGACACCACTCTGACAAGGCCACTCCCCAGATGAGGCTGCTGTGGACGAGGCTACCTGGTGGATGAAGTCCATACCCAATGATAAAGAGGCCGCCTCGGACCAGGCCACTTCTGACGAGGCTGCATGCTGACGATGTGGCTCCCTTGAATGAAGCCGCTCTGGCGAGGCTGTGCCTCAGGGCAGCGAGACCAGCATTGGAGGGGCCACAGTGAGGTGGGTCACGGACTGCGCTGCTCTTCCAGGGGGCGAGTCCGCTCATGTGGTGCTGCTGCTCGGGCCAGGGCAGCTCCCGGCAATGCCGCTCCTGGTTTAGGACCACCTCGCAGTTGTGTGGGTGGTCAGCCAGCTCCTCTGGCAGCAGCGTGGCTCGATTTAGCACAGCCAGGGTCCAGAAGGTCACTCTTATTTCATTGAGGAGGAGGGCCTGATACCCTGTCACACAAGCATTTGACATCCATCAGTCTGGTGGAGTCGGAGAAGGCCCTCAATAGCTTCGGTGGTGTTCAAGTTGAGATTTTGACCCAAATTCAATTTACTTGCATCCTTGAACAGGAGGACCATGGCAGCAATTATGCAGAGGCAAGAGGGGAATCCAGCCACTACTGGAGCTAGTTTCTTGCTCAGATAGGCTACTGGCCTTTGCCAAGGCCTCAGATTCTGAGTCAAAACTCCTTTGGCCACCCTTGCATTTTTTATCCACATACAAGTGGAAGGGCTTGGTAACATCTGGGATGGCCAATGCACTCAATACAGCTGTTTGTAATTCCCGAAATGCTCCTTCTGCTTCAGCTTTCCACTCTATCATATTGAGCCCCCCACTTTTGCCAATTCGTACAGAGGATGGGCAATCTCTGCAAACCGCAGTATCCACAGCCTACAGTAGACCACGTCCAAGAAACTCCCTGAATTGCCAGGACGTGGTAGTTCGGGGGCATAGGGTGATCACCTGTTTCCTGGACTCAGTGAATGCACTCCCTCGTGGAGATCAAAGTCTAGATATGTGGCATGGCTCTGACAGACCTGTGCTTTCTTTGCTGACACCCGATACCCTTTTTCCTACAGGGGCTAAGAGAGCTCTCATCCCCCGCAAACATGACTCATAGTCCTCAGTGGCTACTAGCAAGTCATCAACATACTGCGCAGAGTGACTACTGGGTTGGAGGTTCTGTAGTCATGCAAATCCTCATGAAGGGCCTCATCAAAATATAATGGTGGGAGAGAGGAGTCAAGATGGCGGAGAAGTAGCAGCCTGAGACTACATCAGGTAGCAGGAGATCAGCTCGATAGCTTATCTAAACATTGCAAACACCTACAAATCCAACGGGAGAGCGAAGAGAAGAAGAACAGCAACAACTCTAGAAACAGAAAATCAACCACATTCTGAAAGGTAGGACTGGCGGAGAAGTGAATCTAAAACGACGGGAAGATAGACCGTGGGAGGAGGGGCCGGCTCCCGGCAAGTGGCGGAGGAACGGAGCACAAAATCAGGACTTTTAAAAGTCTGTTCCACTGAGGGGCATTGCTCCAGGGGCTAAACCGGGGTGAAGCCCACGCGGGGCCAGCGTGGCCCCAGGCCCCGCAAGGTCACAGAAGGATCGGGGGTGTCAGAGTGTCGGAGAGCTCGCAGGTATTAGAACGGAGAAACCGGCTGCAAAGACAGAGCCGAGGACTGAAATCTCAGCTCGGGGTTACCTTGAACTGGTCGCGGGCTGGGTGAGCTCAGAGTGCGGCTAGAGGCTGGGGATACGGGAGTGATTGGGTGCTGTCCTCTGGGGGCGCACTGAGGAGTGGGGCCCCAGGCTCTCGGCTCCTCCGGGCCGGAGACTGGGAGGCCGCCATTTTCATTCCCGTCCTCCGGAACTCTACGGAAAGCGTTCAGGGAACAGAAGCTCCCAAAAGCGAACCCGAGCCGATTACTTAGTCCGGCCGCCGGTAAGGGTGGTGCAATCCTGCCTCGGGCAAAGACACTTGAGAGTCACTACAACAGGCCCCTCCCCCAGAAGATCAACAAAATATCCAGCCAGGACGAAGTTCATCTATCAAGGAGAAAGCAGATTCAGTTCCTAAGACAGCAGAGCAATTCCAGAGGAGGAGAAAGCAAAGCACGGAACTCATGGCTTTCTCCCCATGATTCTTTAGTCTTGCGGCTACTTCAATTTTTTTTTCTTTTTTCAATTTTTTTTCTTTTTTCAATTTTTTTTCTTTTTTCTTTTTTCTTCTTCTGCTAAATTTTTTAAAAACTTTTACCCTTTTCTTTTTTAACGTTTTTTGACTAGTTCATCTAAATATATATATTTTTTCTTTCTTTTTTATATTTTTTTTATTTGTTTTATTTTTTTAAATTTTTTCTTTTTTTTTTTTTCTTTTTTTTTCAGAACCTGTTTTTTATCCCCTTTCTCCCCCCCACAATTTGGGGTCTCTTCTGATTTGGTTACAGCGCATTTTTCCGGGGTCTTTGCCACCCTATTAGTAGTTTATTTGCTCCTTCATATCCTCTTATCTGGACAAAATGACAAGGCGGAAAAAATCACCACAAACAAAAGAACAAGAGACAATACCGAAGGTTAGGGACCTAATCAACACAGACATTGGTACTATGTCAGATCAAGAGTTCAGAATGACGATTCTGAACATTCTAGCCGGGCTCGAAAAAGGCATGGAAGATATTAGAGAAACCCTCTCTGGAGATATTAAAGCCCTTTCTGGAGAAATTAAAGAACTAAAATCTAACCAAGTTGAAATCAAAAAAGCTATTAATGAGGTGCAATCAAAAATGGAGGCTCTCACTGCTAGGATCAATGAGGCAGAAGAAAGAATTAGTGATATAGAAGACCAAATGACAGAGAATAAGGAAGCCGAGCAAAAGAGGGACAAACAGCTACTGGACCATGAGGGGAGAATTCGAGAGATAAGTGACACCATAAGACGAAACAACATTAGAATAATTGGGATTCCAGAAGAAGAAGAAACAGAGAGGGGAGCAGAAGGTCTATTGGAGAGAATCATTGGAGAGAATTTCCCTAATATGGCAAAGGGAACAAGCATTAAAATCCAGGAGATGCAGAGAACCCCCCTCAAAGTCAACAAGAATAGGTCCACACCCCGTCACCTAATAGTAAAATTTACAAGTCTTAGTGACAAAGAGAAAATCCTGAAAGCAGCCCGAGAAAAGAAATCTGTAACATACAATGGTAAAAATATTAGATTGGCAGCAGACTTATCCACAGAGACCTGGCAGGCCAGAAAGAGCTGGCATGATATATTCAGAGCACTAAACAACAAAAACATGCAGCCAAGAATACTCTATCCAGCTAGGCTATCATTGAAAATAGAAGGAGAGATCAAAATCTTCCAGGACAAACAAAAACTGAACGAATTTGCAAACACCAAACCAGCTCTCCAGGAAATATTGAAAGGGGTCCTCTAAGCAAAGAGAGAGCCTAAAAGTAGTAGATCAGAAAGGTACAGAGACAATATACAGTAACAGTCACCTTACAGGCTACTAATGGCACTAAATTCATATCTCTCAATAGTTACCCTGAATGTTAATGGGCTAAATGCCCCAATCAAAAGACACAGGGTATCAGAATGGATAAAAAAACAAAACCCATCAGTATGTTGCCTACAAGAAACTCATTTTAGACGCGAAGACACCTCCAGATTGAAAGTGAGGGGGTGGAAAACAATTTACCATGCTAATGGGCATCAGAAGAAAGCTGGGGTGGCAATCCTTATATCAGATCAATTAGATTTTAAGCCAAAGACTATAATAAGAGATGAGGAAGGACACTATATCCTACTCAAAGGGTCTGTCCAACAAGAAGATCTAACAATTTTAAATATATATGCCCCTAACATGGGAGCAGCCAACTATATCAACCAATTAATAACAAAATCAAAGAAACCCATCAATAATAATACAATAATAGTAGGGGACTTTAACACTCCCCTCACTGAAATGGACAGATCATCCAAGCAAAAGATCAACAAGGAAGTAAAGGCCTTAAATGACACACTGGACCAGATGGACATCACAGATATATTCAGAACATTTCATCCCAAAGCAACAGAATACACATTCTTCTCTAGTGCACATGGAACCTTCTCCAGAATAGATCACATCCTGGGTCACAAATCAGGTCTCAACCGGTATCAAAAGATTAGGATTATTCCCTGCATATTTTCAGACCACAATGCTCTGAAGCTAGAACTCAATCACAAGACGAAAGCTGGAAAGAACCCAAATACATGGAGACTAAACAGCATCCTTCTAAAGAATGAATGGGCTAACCAGGAAATTAAAGAAGAATTGAAAAAATTCATGGAAACAAATGATAATGAAAACACAACAGTTCAAAATCTGTGGGACACAGCAAAGGCAGTCCTGAGAGGAAAATATATAGCAGTACAAGCCTTTCTCAAGAAACAAGAAAGGTCTCAAGTACACAACCTAACCCTACGCGTAAAGGAGCTGGAGAAAGAACAAGAAAGAAACCCTAAACCCAGCAGGAGAAGAGAAATCATAAAGATCAGAGCAGAAATCAATGAAATAGAAACCAAAAAAACAATAGAAAAAATCAATGAAACTAGGAGCTGGTTCTTTGAAAGAATCAATAGGATTGATAAACCCCTGGCCAGACTCATCAAAAAGAAAAGAGAAAGGACCCAAATCAATAAAATCATGAATGAAAGAGGAGAGATCACAACTAACACCAAAGAAATACAGACAATTATAAGAACATACTATGAGCAACTCTACGCCAACAAATTGGACAATCTGGAAGAAATGGATGCATTCCTAGAGACATATAAACTACCACAACTGAACCAGGAAGAAATAGAAAACCTGAACAGGCCCATAACCAGTAAGGAGATTGAAACAGTCATCAAAAATCTCCAAACAAACAAAAGCCCAGGGCCAGACGGCTTCCCAGGGGAATTCTACCAAACATTTAAAGAAGAACTCATTCCTATTCTCCTGAAACTGTTCCAAAAAATAGAAATGGAAGGAAAACTTCCAAACTCATTTTAGGAGGCCAGCATCACCTTGATCCCAAAACCAGACAAGGATGCCACCAAAAAAGAGAACTACAGACCAATATCCTTGATGAACACAGACGCAAAAATTCTCGCCAAAATACTAGCCAATAGGATTCAACAGTACATTAAAAGGATTATTCACCACGATCAAGTGGGATTTATTCCAGGGCTGCAGGGTTGGTTCAACATCCACAAATCAATCAATGTGATAGAACACATTAATAAAAGAAAGAACAAGAACCATATGATACTCTCAATAGATGCTGAAAAAGCATTTGACAAAGTACAGCATCCCTTCCTGATCAAAACTCTTCAAAGTGTAGGGATAGAGGGCACATACCGCAATATTATCAAAGCCATCTATGAAAAACCCACCGCAAATATCATTCTCAATGGAGAAAAACTGAAAGCTTTTCCATTAAGGTCAGGAACACGGCAGGGATGTCCATTATCACCACTGCTATTCAACATAGTATTAGAAGTCCTAGCCTCAGCAATCAGACAACAAAAAGAAATTAAAGGCATCCAAATTGGTAAAGAAGAAGTCAAACTATCACTCTTCGCAGATGATATGATACTATATGTGGAAAACCCAAAAGAGTCCACTCCAAAACTGCTAGAACTTGTACAGGAATTCAGTAAAGTGTCAGGATATAAAATCAATGCACAGAAATCAGTTGCATTTCTGTACACCAACAACAAGACTGAAGAAAGAGAAATTAAGGAGTCAATCCCATTCACAATTGTACCCAAAACTATAAGATACCTAGGAATAAACCTAACCAAAGAGACTAAGAATCTATACACAGAAAATTATAAAGTACTCATGAAAGAAATTGAGGAAGACACAAAAAAATGGAAAAATGTTCCATGCTCCTGGATTGGAAGAATAAATATTGTGAAAATGTCTATGCTACCTAAAGCAATCTACACATTTAATGCAATCCCTATCAAAATACCATCCATTTTTTTCAAAGAAATGGAACAAATAATCCTAAAATTTATATGGAACCAGAAAAGACCTCGAATAGCCAAAGGAATATTGAAGAACAAAGCCAAAGTTGGTGGCATCACAATTCCGGACTTCAAGCTCTATTACAAAGCTGTCATCATCAAGACAGCATGGTACTGGCACAAAAACAGACACATAGATCAGTGGAACAGAATAGAGAGCCCAGAAATCGACCCTCAACTCTATGGTCAACTAATCTTCGACAAAGCAGGAAAGAATGTCCAATGGAAAAAAGACAGCCTCTTCAATAAATGGTGCTGGGAAAATTGGACAGCCACATGCAGAAAAATGAAATTGGATCACTTCCTTACACCACACACGAAAATAGACTCCAAATGGATGAAGGACCTCAATGTGAGAAAGGAATCCATCAAAATCCTTAAGGAGAATGCAGGCAGCAACCTCTTCGACCTCAGCCGCAGCAACATCTTCCTAGGAACAACGGCAAAGGCAAGGGAAGCAAGGGCAAAAATGAACTATTGGGATTTCATCAAGATCAAAAGCTTTTGCACAGCAAAGGAAACAGTTAACAAAACCAAAAGACAGCTGACAGAATGGGAGAAGATATTTGCAAACGACATATCAGATAAAGGGCTAGTATCCAAAATCTATAAGGAACTTAGCAAACTCAACACCCAAAGAACAAACAATCCAATCAAGAAATGGGCAGAGGACATGAACAGACATTTCTGCAAAGAAGACATCCAGATGGCCAACAGACACATGAAAAAGTGCTCCACGTCACTCGCCATCAGGGAAATACAAATCAAAACCACAATGAGATATCACCTCACACCAGTCAGAATGGCTAAAATTAACAAGTCAGGAAATGACAGATGCTGGCGAGGATGTGGAGAAAGGGGAACCCTCCTCCACTGTTGGTGGGAATGCAAGCTGGTGCAACCACTCTGGAAAACAGCATGGAGGTTCCTCAAAATGTTGAAAATAGAACTACCCTATGACCCAGCAATTGCACTACTGGGTATTTACCCTAAAGATACAAACATAGTGATCCGAAGGGGCACGTGTACCCGAATGTTTATAGCAGCAATGTCTACAATAGCCAGACTATGGAAAGAACCTAGATGTCCATCAACAGATGAATGGATAAAGAAGATGTGGTATATATACACAATGGAATACTATGCAGCCATCAAAAGAAATGAAATCTTGCCATTTGCGACGACGTGGATGGAACTAGAGCGTATCATGCTTAGTGAAATAAGTCAATCGGAGAAAGACAACTATCATATGATCTCCCTGATATGAGGACATGGAGAAGCAACATGGGGGGGTAGGGGGATAGGAGAAGAATAAATGAAACAAGATGGGATTGGGAGGGAGACAAACCATAAATGACTCTTAATCTCACAAAACAAACTGGGGGTTGCTGGGGGGAGGTGGGATTGGGAGAGGGGGAGCGGGCTATGGACATTGGGGAGGGGAGGCGAACCATAAGAGACTATGGACTCTGAAAAACAACCTGAGGGTTTTGAAGGGTCGGGGTGGGAGGTTGGGGGAACAGGTGGTGGGTAATGGGGAGGGCACGTTTTGCATGGAGCACTGGGTGTTGTGCAAAAAGAATGAATACTGTTACACTGAAAAAATAAATAAAATGGGAAAAAATATATAATGGTGGGTGAATTATTGAATCCTTGGGGAAGTCTTGTACAGTGAGCTGGCCGTGGAATCCTTCCTGTGGGTCGGACCACTCAAAAGAAAAAAGGGGTTGAGATTCCCTTGCTAAAGATATGCAGAAAAATGCATCCTTGAGATCTAAGATGGTATACAGAGTTCTTTTGGGGCCCAGGAGGGAGAGTAGGGTATAGGGTTTAGGCACCATTGGGTGGATATCTTCAACCTGTTTATTAACTTCCAACAGGTCCTTGAACGGGTCAGCACTCTCCAGTCTCGGCCTTTTTTGAACACAGCAAAGGTGTATTCCATGGAGATTTGCAAGGAACTAGGATCACTTCTCCTCGGAGATGGTTAATGTGCATTCTGATCCCTTCCTTTGCTTCCCGGGGAATTGGGTGCTTCCAAACTTGAAGAGTCATAGCCATCACCTTTAATTGTACCACCACTGGTGGTTGTCCTCTGGCCGAGCCAGGGGGCTTCCCTTCTGCCCAGACCTCGGGAAACTCGAACTGTAAGATTTGGAGAAGGCTTCCTGCGTTTGTCCCTCTGGTTTTGAGACTGGCTTGTAAAGGAGGTATTCATCTACTGCTGCCATAAGCACCTGTACAGTGTGTTGTCTCAAGATTACAGTCATGTCGGGGCGCCTGGGTGGCTCAAAGGGTTAGAGCCTCTGCCTTCGGCTCAGGTCATGGTCCCAGGGTCCTGGGATTGAGCCCCACATTGGGCTCTCTGCTCCGCAGGGAGCCTGCTTCCTCCTCTCTCTCTGCCTGCGTCTCTGCCTAGTTGTGATTTCTCTCTGTCAAATAAATAAAAAAAATATTAAAAAAAAAGATTACAGTCATGTCTACTTCCGAGAACTGAATGCCAGCTCATAACTTGTGGAGGAGATCTCTTCCCATCCAGTTATATGGGGCTTTAGGGAGGACCAAAAATCGATGCTTCACTATTCCCCATGCAAAAATAATGTCCTTTCTGTTGTCCATTCATGTCTCGCTGTGCCATTTGCTCCTTGTACCCAAACTTCCTCTCCAGATAGTTTTCCCATAGTTTTAAGTAATGATGAAACCTGGGCTACCATGTCCACCAAAACAATCAACTGACTTCCCAACCACTTCAATTTTTACTCTGGCGGCCAGTGTTGCCGTCTTCCTTTTGGGGCACTCCCTGGCCCAGTGTCCTTTTTCCTTACAGTAAGCACACTGATCTGAATCTAAGTCTTCCCACCTGCCTTGTCTGTGCTTAGGCTTTTCCTTCCATTTACTATCCTCTACCTATCTCATGTAATGCCAAAACCTTAACCAGCTTTTTGTCTGTTTTTCATCCTCCTTAACTGTTCTTAAACACTTTTTCTTAAAAGTGTTCTTAAACACTCCTAACTGTTCTTAAACACTTTTTCTGCTATTCCCAATAGCTCAGTCTGATTCTTCCCTTCAAATCCTTCAATTTCCTGAAGTTTCCTCCTTATATGTGAGGCTGACTGCCTGGCAAAAGCAAGATACACTGCCCTCTGTTTTTCGGGTCCCGCAGGGTCCATCGGGCTGTATATTTCATAGGCTTCAATAATCCTTTCTAGGAAAGCTTCGGGAGACTCATTCAAACATTGAATCACTGTATTAATTCAGGATTAGTGTGACTGCAACTTTTACTTCTGGAAATGCAGTTCCAGGATTTCAACATATCAAAGAACTGTATTTGTTCTGAAAGACTCCCATATGAATTTCCTTTAAGGCGGAATTCATCTTACATGAGAATTAAACCAATTACAATGACAAAAAAAACTCAGAATAGATACGGTTAAATATCAATTGATGACCCTTATCAAAACATTAAAACTTTAGAAAATGTATAAAACCTCTGGATTAGTTACAGCATTTACCCAAATGCAACCCAAGGTTTATCATTGATTTAGCAGTACTTCCTGAGTAACTTAGCATATCAGGGAAAAGCCTTATGAGTCAAAGAGATCTCATTTACAATTTACAATTCTGGGTGGGCAAAGAAAACCATTTACATTTCTTAGAAACATCCCAATCTCTAGTGAAGACTAAATCTTAACCAATTGTGAACCATTGCAAGAGCAGTTAAGCACAAACATGTTTACCAACAGATTTCAAAAGCACAAACCTACTTCCAGCAACCAGCGCCCTAGCACTTCACCCATTTGTCATCCAAGCAAAACTTCAAAGCTTCAGGTTTGGTAAAAGTAAAAGCTTCAGTCTTTGGTAAAAGACTCTGAAAGCTACTTTAACAATTACACATTAAAACCCTGAGACAGACAATTAAACATCATCAGTTCAGTCATCTCTCTGATAACAGATTTCATGTTCAACCTGGGCCCATTCAACTTTAGACCCCATCCTTTCCCGCCAGCAAGTGGTAGGGGCTAGGCAGTCCACGTCGGGCAATAGAAGGCAAGGATTTCCCCGACACAAAGGGAGTTTTGGCAGCTGCTTCGAAATTTTCCTTATAGACTCTGTCCCAAATTAGACTAAACCCAGTTGGCTCCAGTTTTAGCCCTTAACACAGGAAATGAGTGAGGACGAAGCCCCACATCTATTATGAGGAACAGAGAGACACAAGTCAGAGTCCCCTTACTCTCTGCCTGTCCAATTCCCCCAAACACAACAAACATCACAGCAGACAACAAAAAGACAAGACAAAGACAACTGCAGGCCCATCGGTCCTGCCACCGGTAGGGATTTTCTAGGGGGACTCAAACCCCCTGGTGAACGGCAAGGCGAACTCGAACCCCTTGGTGACCATCTAGGGGGACACGAACCCCCTGACCATCTAGGGGCCCTCAAACCCCCTGACCGCCATGGGGGACTTGAACCCCGTATCGATATACCAACAGAGGAATGGGGCATCTCTGCATCCACTCCAGCCCTGGAGAGCATAGCTGCATCCAGCTTGTCCCCGGTGGGCCATACCCTGGAGCTCCACCCAGACAGACGAACAAGATCCCAACACCTCCAGAGGCTTTTCCTATGAATTCAGATGCTGACTCAGTTCTTGTTGTTTGATCCCGGGCGAGCCCCCAATGTTAGTGTCCGTGATCAAAGGAATGAGACTGACACAATGTGAAAATCATGCAAAGCTTTATTTCATGCCAAGCTTGGAAAATGAAACCATGGGCTACCCTTGATGGAGTCTCCAGTATATGTGGCATTCCCACTGAGTTGGGTTGTGGCTGTTCACTCTCTTCTGGGCCAGTCCTCTGCAGAGGCACTCGTTGCCTGCCATTCAGAGTGTTTGGTGTCTAAACCGAATATGGTGTCGTTTAGCTTGGTCAGCTCTGGTGTGCCTGTGAAAGGAGACTTTCAACCCACTCAACCTTACTAAGGCCTGCTGAATACTGGGTTCAAGAGAGGATGGGGCACGACTTTCTTCTAGTCCACAAAGGAGGTTCTGTTCTCCTTGTACTAAGCAGTGTGACCTGAGGAAAGTAGTTCCAACAGGTTTCCAGTGTTGAGACTACATGATTGCAGGTTATGCAGTTAATGTCCGCACCGTCCTGCCTATGGCCACTAGCTCGAGCTTCATGCAGACGGTGGTTCAGCCCCAAGATTTTTTGGCCCCCATCAAGGCATCTCCAACAACAGTGCCTATCACGGATGCACAGCAAGAAACCATAATCATACCACTGTGTCAGAAAGTATTGTTCCGATCATGGTTTCCAGGCTGTCTGCACTCGGTTGCTTGTTGGTGTGTTCTACAGAAAAAGCAGAGTTTTTCTCTGGAGTCTATGCCTGTCAAACATGCTGATCTGAGATACCTGGGCCTAAAGACCCTTTGTTTGCAATTACTCGTGCCACTCAGAGGTCTCCATTTCTACGCCAAAAGCCATGGGTCAGCATCCAACTTGTGGGTTCCCAGTGTGCTCCTCTCTGCACACTTTTCCTTTGCCCATGGCTTCCTGCCCTCCAAAGCATCAAAGACCCACTTCTCCACTAAGACATGTCTAAACCCTTCTCCCATGGGCTCTGCAACTTCTTCTCTCTTTCACTATGCAATTTGATTTCAAGGCTTCACGTTTTTTGATGCCATGTTTCATTGATGTGGTCATCTTCCTGTTGTGCTGATGTCTGAAGACAAGCCTGGAGCCCCCAGACATTTCGGCAATCTCCCTGTCCTCACAACGCACCACAGACTCTTACCCAGCCCTAAGCAAGAAGGAATCTTGAAATTTGCCAAATGTGGCAGAATGGGGGCGAGCATTGGGCTGTGGCCCTTCTGTCTGTCACAGAAAGACAAATAACGTACAATTTCACTCACTCGTGGAAGGAAGGGAACATGTGAAAAAGAAAGGAAAAAAGGAAACACAATGAGACTCTAACTGGGCACACAAATTTTGGTGTTTGTTCCACCGCAGGTTAGGGAGAGTCTGTGCTTCTAAAAGAGGATTGGATGGGACATTCATTGAAAGAAGTGTGGCTGAACGAGATGGACCATGAGTTTCAATATGTTTGAAGGTGAATTGTGATCCAAAGAAGAACAGATTGGGCGCCTGGGTGGCTCAGTGGATTAAGCTGCTGCCTTCGGCTCAGGTCATGATCTCAGGGTCCTGGGATCGAGTCCCGCATCGGGCTCTCTGCTCGGCAAGGAGCCTGCTTCCTCCTCTCTCTCTGCCTGCCTCTCTGCCTGCTTGTGATCTTTCTCTGTCAGAATAAATAAATAAAATCTTTAAAAAAAAAACAAAGAAGAACAGATTTATATCTCTTAAAATACCATTCTAAAAGTTTCTGAAACACACCCTCCCTCCCACCCCCCCCACACACATACTTAAAAGAATCCCACAGAATTTAGGGAAACAGTGAGGAGTAGCACTCATGGAAACAAACCTCAGAGAATATACCTTAAGGAAAAAATTATCAAAGTCAGAAACCGACAAAACTGGAAAAGATAACTTCTTACCTATCAAGAAGTAATTAAAGTATTCAGGACTAAACTCTCCTAAACAATCTAACCTAAAAGTCCCCTACACACAAGTATGCCCACATATTCAAGACCTGAGAGAAAAGGATAAATTCCAAGATACATACCCACTACCAAGATTAGGTAATGAACATACACATCTGACTTCTTAAGTAATGACCAAAGTGTTTGAAGAATTCCTCAAACACCTCCCAACACCCCAAAAGCCCAGTAAAACCAATTTGCTGTTCAACAATCCGAGGCATTTAATGAAGGCAATGGCGGTTCTTCTCATTGATTCCCGAAATATAGGAAGAGCGTTGGTGGTATAGTGGTGAGCATAGCTGCCTTCCGAAATATAGGAAGAGGGAAGAATCTAATTTTCAATGTCCAAAGTCCCAAGTCAGATAAGGACCTCATAGGAAACCAATTGCATACCATTTTCATCAGTAAGATAATAAAACTATACTTCATTTCTTTCGTCTTTCTTTCCTCATCTACATGGGAAACGGCCTGTTTTTCTTTCTTTTCAATACTTTTTCATTTGTTTGGGAAGCCAGCCTTTCACCCCTCTTACTTTTGTGAGATAGTGTTCCCTGATTCTTTAATTTCATATAGCACCAAGTCCTCATCAACAGCATATATGCCACACCACTTCGATACCATGAACCAGTTCCCTCATTCCTGGCAAGTCTCATATTTCTGTTAACCCTCAGCTTGGTTCCCAGAGTCCTGAGTCTCTCCTGGATTGTCTCCCTGTCTGACTTCTTCTTTTTCCATTTTCCCTCGCTTTTGTCATGTCCACGGTAAACCTCATGGGCGACATATGTGTGAAGTCATATAATATTTCTCTTGGACTCCTTCTGAGTTCATTGAGAATAACCCAGCCCTGTGTCAGTCATGTCAAGGCGAGTATGGGGGTTTCAGCCAGGACCTTGCCTACCCACTTGAAGGAAACTCTGCCCATCACATTTGCAAAATCCCTCCAGATTGTGAGACACCTGCAATGCCCCTGAGCCCACCCCAAATTCATTGACACCTTGGAAAAAAGACACATTCGGACACATGTCAGACTTCTACTTCCATTCAGACAGCCAGATCAATGGCCCTGAGTCAGATGATGGAACCTGACATACCCTTAGGACATTAATGGAAACCTAGCTTAGGTTTGCCGGCATCTGTCTCTAGAGGCAAACTCTGGAATACCTACATATGGTCCAACACTTGATCCCTCGCCCACAAAACAGAACACCTGTTGTCCGCAGAAGGCAACCTGGCTATTGGGAGTTGTGTCCAACCCTCGGGGAGGAGCATCCTGCATCGCGCCTGAGCCCCTGCCACATGCTAAGAACTCCCTGAAAGAAGTCAGCATTGTGACTCATGAGAATGAGGCTCCCTGTCACCTCAGCCCCCTGGACACTTTGCCTCGGAGCCACCGGACTGAAATGGCCTTGTTCCTTGGCTGGAAGTGTAAGTGGAGCTGGGCTTTCCAGTGGTCCAGGCGGATACTTCTGCTACTACATCTTTCCATAAGGGGGACCCTGGTGCCATCCAAACGGACGCCCCCTCTCGTGCAGAAAGAAAGCTTGCTTTTTGGAGCAGCTCACAAGTCCCAGGCTAGGAAGGCCTCCATGGTCTTATTTGGGCACCCCTCCATTCGTCGGCTATCATGGACAGAAACTTCAGCGTGAGCGAACATCTGAAACGTGGCCTGACTCAGGTGCTGGAGATCTCGAGCCAGATGCTGCACATTGGGAATGCCATGTGCTCAGTACTGAACAGAGCCAGCACTTGTGTGTTCAGAATTCTATCCTTACCCTCCTTGCCTGCCAGCCCTAAAGTTTGTTCATTTGGGAGATAAAATGCAGTCTTCTGCCTGCACTCCAGAAAAAAGAAAGGCCCTAGGGGTCTGACCTGAATCCCCACGTGAGGATCAACCTGCACGGACATCGACATCACCCCAATGTCCTATGCCACCGTGAGTACTAATGCTCTGTCTGACACAGTCCGTCCCCAACCTCCAATCAGCCCCCCAGATATTGGGCCCCGTATCCTGCAAGTGGTTACATACCAAGAACAGATACTGTCATCTCTACCCAACCAGGGTATTCAGGCGTCTGTGTCCAGACCATAGCTAAAGTCTGGGCCTCTGGGGGAACTGAAGCCCAACATAGCACTGCTCATACACCACGACTGGAAAAGCTTGCTTTGGGGATGGGGGTCTAACCCTCAGAGTGGAAGCCAGCTGCATGGACCATATACCACGCCCAAACAGGAGGGATGCCCTGGCCAAAAACAGGCATTGTGGGAGGAGTCAAGATGGCGGAGAAGTAGCAGCCTGAGACTACATCAGGTAGCAGGAGATCAGCTCGATAGCTTATCTAAACATTGCAAACACCTACAAATCCAACGGGAGAGCAAAGAGAAGAACAGCAACTCTAGAAACAGAAAATCAACCACTTTCTGAAAGGTAGGACTGGCGGAGAAGTGAATCTAAAACGACGGGAAGATAGACCGTGGGGGGAGGGGCCGGCTCCCGGCAAGCGGCGGAGCAACGGAGCACAAAATCAGGAATTTTAAAAGTCTGTTCCACTGAGGGACATTGCTCCAGAGGCTAAACCAGGGTGAAGCCCACGCGGGGTCAGCGTGGCCCCAGGCCCCGCAGGGTCACAGAAGGATCGGGGGTGTCAGAGTGTCGGAGAGCTCGCAGGTATTAGAACAGAGAAGCCAGCTGCAGAGACAGAGCCGAGGACTGAACTCTCAGCTCGGGGTTACCTTGAACTGGTCGCGGGCTGGGTGAGCTCGGAGCGCGGCTAGAGGCTGGGGATACGGGAGTGATTGGGTGCTGTCCTCTGGGGGCGCACTGAGGAGTGGGGCCCCTGGCTCTCGGCTCCTCCGGGCCGGAGACTAGGAGGCCGCCATTTTCATTCCCGTCCTCCGGAACTCTACGGAAAGCGTTCAGGGAACAGAAGCCCCCAAAAGCGAACCCGAGCCAATTACTTAGTCCGGCCGCCGGTAAGGGCGGTGCAATCCTGCCTCGGGCAAAGACAATTGAGAGTCACTACAACAGGCCCCTCCCCCAGAAGATCAACAAAATATCCAGCCAGGACGAAGTTCATCTATCAAGGAGAAAGCAGGTTCAATTCCTAAGACAGCAGAGCAATTCCAGAGGATGAGAAAGCAAAGCACGGAACTCATGGCTTTCTCCCCATGATTCTTTAGTCTTGCGGCTACTTCAATTTTTTTTTCTTTTTTCAATTTTTTTTCTTTTTTCTTTTTTCTTCTTCTGCTAAATTTTTTAAAACTTTTACCCTTTTCTTTTTTAACGTTTATTGACTAGTTCATCTGAATATATATATTTTTCTTTCTTTTTTATATTTTTTATTTGTTTTATTTTTTAAATTTTTTTCTTTTTTTTTCCTTTTTTTTCTTTTTTTTTCAGAACTTGTTTTTATCCCCTTTCTCCCCCCCACAATTAGGGGTCTCTTCTGATTTGGTTACAGCGCATTTTTGTGGGGTCTTTGCCACCCTTTTAGTAGTTTATTTGCTCCTTCATATCCTCTTAATTGGACAAAATGACAAGGCGGAAAAAATCACCACAAACAAAAGAACAAGAAACAGTACCGAAGGTTAGGGACCTAATCAACACAGACATTGGTAATATGTCAGATCAAGAGTTCAGAATGACGATTCTGAACGTTCTAGCCGGGCTCGAAAAAGGCATGGAAGATATTAGAGAAACCCTCTCTGGAGATATTAAAGCCCTTTCTGGAGAAATTAAAGAACTAAAATCTAACCAAGTTGAAATCAAAAAAGCTATTAATGAGGTGCAATCAAAAATGGAGGCTCTCACTGCTAGGATCAATGAGGCAGAAGAAAGAATTAGTGATATAGAAGACCAAATGACAGAGAATAAGGAAGCCGAGCAAAAGAGGGACAAACAGCTACTGGACCATGAGGGGAGAATTCGAGAGATAAGTGACACCATAAGACGAAACAACATTAGAATAATTGGGATTCCAGAAGAAGAAGAAACAGAGAGGAGAACAGAAGGTCTATTGGAGAGAATCATTGGAGAGAATTTCCCTAATATGGCAAAGGAAAGAAGCATCAAAATCCAGGAGATGCAGAGAACCCCCCTCAAAGTCAACAAGAATAGGTCCACACCCCATCACCTAATAGTAAAATTTACAAGTCTTAGTGACAAAGAGAAAATCCTGAAAGCAGCCCGAGAAAAGAAGTCTGTAACATAAATGGTAAACATATTAGATTGGCGGCAGACTTATCCACAGAGACCTGGCAGGCCAGAAAGAGCTGGCACGATATATTCAGAGCACTCAACGAGAAAAACATGCAGCCAAGAAAACTCTATCCAGCTAGGCTATCATTGAAAATAGAAGGAGAGATAAGCTTCCAGGACAAACAAAAAGTGAAAGTATTTGCAAACACCACACCAGTTCTACAGGAAATATTGAAAGGGATCCTCTAAGCAAAGAGAGAGCCTAAAAGTAGCAGATCAGAAAGGTACAGAGACAATATACAGTAACAGTCACCTTACAGACTAATAATGGCACTAAATTCATATCTCTCAATAGTTACCCTGAATGTTAATGGGCTAAATGCCCCAATCAAAAGACACAGGGTATCAGAATGGATAAAAAAACAAAACCCATCAGTATGTTGCCTACAAGAAACTCATTTTAGACGCGAAGACACCTCCAGATTGAAAGTGAGGGGGTGGAAAACAATTTACCATGCTAATGGGCATCAGAAGAAAGCTGGGGTGGCAATCCTTATATCAGATCAATTAGATTTCAAGCGAAAGACTATAATAAGAAATGAGGAAGGACACTATATCCTACTCAAAGGGTCTGTCCAACAAGAAGATCTAACAATTTTAAATATCTATGCCCCTAACGTGGGAGCAGCCAATTATATCAACCAATTAATAACAAAATCAAAGAAACCCATCAATAATAATACAGTAATAGTAGGGGACTTTAACACTCCCCTCACTGAAATGGAGAGATCATCCAAGCCAAAGATCAACAAGGAAATAAAGGCCTTAAATGACACACTGGACCAGATGGACATCACAGATATATTCAGAGCATTTCATCCCAAAGCAACAGAATACACATTCTTCTCTAGTGCACATGGAACCTTCTCCAGAATAGATCACATCCTGGGTCACAAATCAGGTCTCAACCAGTATCAAAAGATTAGGATTATTCCCTGCATATTTTCAGTCCACAATGCTCTGAAGCTAGAACTCAATCACAAGAGGAAAGCTGGAAAGAACCCAAATACATGGAGACTAAACAGCATCCTTCTAAGGAATGAATGGGTTAACCAGGAAATTAAAGAAGAATTGAAAAAATTCATGGAAACAAATGATAATGAAAACACAACAGTTCAAAATCTGTGGGACACAGCAAAGGCAGTCCTGAGAGGAAAATATATAGCGGTACAAGCCTTTCTCAAGAAACAAGAAAGGTCTCAAGTACACAACCTAACCCTACACCTAAAGGAGCTGGAGAAAGAACAAGAAAGAAACCCTAAACCCAGCAGGAGAAGGGAAATCATAAAGATCAGAGCAGAAATCAATGAAATAGAAACCAAAAAAACAATAGAAAAAATCAATGAAACTAGGAGCTGGTTCTTTGAAAGAATCAATAGGATTGATAAACCCCTGGCCAGACTCATCAAAAAGAAAAGAGAAAGGACCCAAATCAATAAAATCATGAATGAAAGAGGAGAGATCACAACTAACACCAAAGAAATACAATTATAAGAACATACTATGAGCAACTCTACGCCAACAAATTGGACAATCTGGAAGAAATGGATGCATTCCTAGAGACATATAAACTACCACAACTGAACCAGGAAGAAATAGAAAACCTGAACAGGCCCATAACCAGTAACCATAAATGACTCTTAATCTCACAAAACAAACTGGGGGTTGCTGGGTGGAGGTGGGATTGGGAGAGGGGGAGGGGGCTATGGACATTGGGGAGGGTAAGTGCTATCGTGAGTGCTGTGAAGTGTGTAAACCTGGCGATTCACAAACCTGTACCCCTGGGGATAAAAATACATTATATGTTTATTTAAAAAAAAAATTTGGAAGGGGAGGCGAACCATAAGAGACTATGGACTCTGAAAAACAACCTGAGGGTTTTGAAGGGTCAGGGGTGGGAGGTTGGGGGAACAGGTGGTGGGTAATGGGGAGGGCACGTTTTGCATGGAGCACTGGGTGTTGTGCAAAAAGAATGAATACTGTTACGCTGAAAAAATAAATAAAATGGGAAAAAAAATTAAGTAAAAAAAAAGAATTAAATAAATAAGAAGAATGTGTAATTAAAAAAAAAAAAAAACAGGCATTGTGACCCTCATCCTGAGCCAGCTTTCAAACCAGTCCCCTCGCTAGCTGGACCAGGAACTCGAATATCAGTCCTGACATGCCCATAGGCCCAAATCCTCACCCTTGGTAGTGATCTCAAGGCGCCGGACACAGATGCCAACTCTGGAATCCCTGCTATGGTGGGACTCCTGAGATGGAAAACAACACTCTTCCCTTCCCTCTGAAAGACACCAAACACTTGGGAGCCAGGCAGAATCCTCACAAGGCGAATCTCACGTGGCCCGAGTCTACCGCTCCATGCATAACCAAGCGAACACACAACCGAGACAGAAAGGCCCACGCTCCTGCCTCCCCATCGCAATCATTTAAGATCCTGTGGCACTGCCCTCCCACTCCGCAGATCGGGACCTCAATCACCTCACCTCTAACCCTATAGTGAGTTTATGTTTGCAGACCTTTGTGCCCAAAACCCTGGCCACGAGGCCCTCCAGGATGGGGCCTCTGGAGCCAAAACGCAGGACACTGACTGCCCACCTGCAGGAAGCTCTGCCAGTCCACATTTGCACAAAAGCTCCAGATTGGGAGACATCTGAAATATCCCGGAGCACACTGCAAATTGGTTGGTGGCCTTGGGAAAAAGCTGCATTAGGAGACAGGCCAAAAAACTACCTCCAGGCAGAAACCCATGTCAACGGCCCTGTGTCAGAAGATGGAACCTGACATAACCCGAGGACCTCAACATAACCCTAGCTTAGGTTTGCAGGCATTTGTCTCCAGAGATGAACTCAGGAATACCTACATATGGTCCAACACTTGATCCCTGAGCCACAAAAGAGAACCTCTACTGTCCCAAGAAGGCAACCTGGATCTTGGGAGCTGCGTCCAACCCTCAGGGAGGAGAATCCAGCAAGGCGCCTGAGCGCCCGGCACATTCTAAGGTCTACCAAGACACAAGTCACCATTGTGACCCTTCAGAATGAGGCTCCCTTCACCTCAGGCCCCTGGGCACTTTAACCCAGAGCCACCAGATTGAAACGGCTTTGTTCCTGGGCAGGAAGACTAAGCGGATCTGGGCTTTCCAGGCATTCATGTGGTGAATTCTGCCGCGACGTGTTTCCTCACTTGGACCCTGGTGCCATCAAAACGAGGACGGGGGGTGGGGGTCTGCAAACATTATTTCAAATATGGTCGCCTTACTTAAATAGGGTGTGCATTGTGTCCTGAGCATGGCGAAAGGAAGGATATCCACCTATCCACCGCCGGTCTCCAGAATTAGTTTGTCAAGGTCTCTTTAAGAGTCTGGTTCATTCTCTCTACTTGCCTGGACCCTGGGGCTGGTAGGCACAATGTAGTTTCCAATTAGTGCCCACAGCCTTGACCAAAGCCTGTGAGACTGAACTCACAAATGCAGGGCCTTTGTCTGACCCAATTGCGAGAGGCAGCCCAAAACTAGGAATTACTTCTAGTAGCTTTTTGGCTACCACTCGTGCCATCTCATGTTTGGCGGAAAAAGCGTGTACCCAGCCTGAAAAGGTATCTACAAAAAACTAACATGTACTTGTGCCCATATTTTCCAGGTTTCATTTCTGTAAAATCTATTTCCCAATAAATTCCTGGTTCCTTACCTCTTTCTCTGTTCCCTCTTCCCATTTTAGTTCTTCCCACATTAACTGCCTGGACTTGAGCACATCTATCAACTACATCCTGAACTATAAGCCCTAATTTAGAAACCTGGAAATGCTTGCCTATAAGCTCCTTGAGTTTGTGTATCCCCGAATGTGTACCCTGATATATCTGGTCTACTAAATTTTTGCCTGGTATTCAAGGAAGAATTATCTTTTCTGCTTCAGTCTTAGCTCAGTCCCCTTCAAAGTCCAATTTAACCCACTTCTTTATATACTTTAAATCGGCTCCGGAATTTCGGTTTTTCTGGTAGGGCTGGCGCTGGGAGTGTAACCAGTTCTTGCCTGTTTCTCGGGCTGCTTGCTTTGTGGCTTGATCTGCTAATTGTTTTCAAATCAGTCCCCTTTTGGTGTCCCAGGAAATGCAAAACGACCACCTCTTTTGGGTCCCAAATAGCCTGGAGGAGAGCCAATATTTCTCCTCTATGTTTAATTCCTTTTCCTTCTCCTGTTTATATGCCCCTTTCTTTAAAAATAGTCCCAGGTATATGGAGAGTAGCAATGGCATACCTGCTGTCCATAAGATGTTGGCCATTTTAGCTTTGGCCATCTTCAGTGCCTTAGTGAGTGCAATCAGTTCCGCTTTTTGTGTTGAAGTTCCATGTGGCAGGGCTACTGTCCAGAATTTCTGCTCAGGAGAAACTACATGAGCTCCCCATCCCTCTTTCCATTGACCATGGAGGTACTCTCATCTCTGAACAGAGTCATCTCGGCATCCGAGAGGGGAGTATCTCTGAGATCTGGCCTTATTCCTGCAACTTGGGCTAGGACCTCCCTGCAGTCCTTCCTTGGGGAAGTCTTGTACAGGTGAGTTGGTTTTGGATTCCTTCCAGTGGGTCGGACCACTCAAAAGCAAAAAGGGGTTGAGATTCTCTTGCTAAAGATATGCAGAAATAGGCATCATTGAGATCTAAGATGGTATACACAGTTCTTTTGTGGCCCCGGAGGGATTGTAGGGTATAGGGGTTAGGCACCATCGGGTGGATAACTTCAACCCATTTATTAACTTCCCACAGTCCTGAATGGGTCAGTACTCCCCAATCTCGGCCTTTTTGACGGGCTGCAAAGGTGTATTCTATGGAGATTTGCAAGTAACTAGGATCCCGACTCCTCGGAGGTGGTTAATATACTTTCTGATCCCTTCATTTGCCTCCCAGTGAAGGGGGTGCTGCTGAATGTGAACAGACGTAGCCATCGCCTTTGATTGTACCACCACTGGAGGTTGTCCCCTGGCCAAGCCAGGGGGCTTCGCTTCTGCCCAGACCTCGGGAAACTCCACTTGTACGATTTGGAGAATGTTTCCCCCCTTTGTCTCCTCTGGATTTGAGACTGGCTCATAAAGGAGGGATTCATTTACTGCTGTCATAAGCACCTGTACAGTGTGTTGTCTCAAGGTTCCAGTCATGTCTACTTCCGAGAACTGAATGCCAACTCATAACTTGTGGAAGAGATCTCTTCCCATCAAGTTATATGGGGCATTAGGGAGGACCAAAAATCAATGTTTCACTACTCCCAAGGCCAAATATAAAGTCCGTTCTGTTGTCCATTTATGTCACGCTGTACCAATTGCTGCCTTTACCCAAACTTCCTCTCCAGAGAGTTTTCCCATAGGTTTAAGTAATGGTGAAAACTGGGCTCCCGTGTCTACCAAAAAAATCAATTGATTTCCTCTCCACTTCAATTTTTACTCTGGTGGCCAGCATTGTTGTCTTCCTTTTGGGGCACTCCCTGGCCCAGTGTCCTTTTTCCTTACAGTAAGCACACTGATATGAATCTAAGTCTTCCCACCTACCTTCTCAGTGCTTAGGATTTTCTTTCCATTTACTATCCTCTACCTATCTCATGTAATGCCAAAGCCTTAACCAGCTTTTTGTCTGTTTTTCATCCTCCTGTGTATCCCTGTTCTTATACACTTTTTCTGCTATTCCCAATAGCTCAATCAGATTCTTCCCTTCAAATCCTTCAATTTCCTGAAGTCTCCTCCTTATATCTGGGGCTGACTGACTGGCAAAACAAGATTCACTGCCCCCTGATTTTCGGGTGCCTCAGCGTCGATCAGGCTATACATTTTATAGGCTTCAATGAGCCTTTCTAGGAAAGCTCCTGGAGACTCATTCTTATCTTGAGTCACCAGATTAATTCTGGTTGAGTGCGAGTGTGACTTTTACTTCTGGAAATGCAGTTCCAGGATTTCAACATATCAAAGAAAAGTATTTGTTCCAAAAGTCTACCATATGAATTTTCTTTAAGGCAGAATTCATCTTACAAGAGAATTAAAACAATTACAAATGACAAAAAACTCAGAATAGATATGGTTAAATATCAAATGATGACCCTTATCAATACATTAAAACGTTAGAAAAATGTATAGAACGTCTGGAGTAGTTACAGCATTTAGCCAAATGTAACCCAAGGTTTATCATTGATTTAGCAGTACTTCCTGTGTAACTTAGCATATCAGGGAAAAGCCTTATGAGTCAAAGAGATCTCATTTACAATTTACAATTCTGGGTGGGCAAAGAAAACCATTTACATTTTCTCAGAAACATCTCAGTCTCTAGTGAATACTAAATCTTAACCAACTGTGAACTGTTGCAATAGCAGTTAAGCACAAAACATGTTTACCAACAGATTTCAAAATCACAAACCTTGTTCCAGCAACCAGCGCCCTAGCACTTCATCCCATTTGTCATCCAAACAAAACTTCAAAGCTTCAGGTTACCAAGAACTCTCAAAGCTACTTTCACAATTTCCCATTAAAACCCTGACAGACAATTAACCATCAGTTCGGTCATCTCTTTGGTAACAGATTTCATGTTCCACCTGGGCCCATTCTACTTCAGACGCCCTGATTTCCCACCAGCAAGGGGTTGGGGCTAGGCAGTCCACGTAGGGCCAGAGAGGCAAGGAATTCCCCGAAACAAAGGGAGTTTTGGCAGCTGTTTGGGAATATTCCTTAAAGTCTCTGTCCCACGTTAGACTAAACCACATTGCCTCCAGTTATTGCCCTTAACACATGAAATGAGTGAGGAAGAAGTCCCCCATCTATTATGAGGAACAGAAAGACGAAAGTCAGAGTCCCCTTTCTCTCCGCCTCTCCCATCCCCAAACACAACAAACAACACAGCAGACAACAAAAAGACAAGACAAAGACAACTGCAGGCCTAGCGTTCCTGCCACCGCTGGGGATTTTCTAGGGGGACACAAACCCCCTGACCACCTAGGGGTACTCATTCTCCCAATAACTGCCTCGGGAGACTCGAACCCCCAATGACTGCATATGGGGACGTGAACCCATTGAATGCCTAGGGGGACTTGAACCCCCTGGTGACCGTCTAGAGGGATTCGAATGCCCTGACCATCTAGGGGGACTCAAATCCCCCTGATAACCAATAGAGGAATGGGGCATCCCCGCATCCACTCCAGCCTTGGGGAGAATAGCTGTGTCGAGCTTCTCTCCAGTGATCCATATCCTGGAGCTCCAACCAGACAGACGAACAAGTTTCCAACACCTCCTGACGCTTTTTCCATGAATTCTGATGCTGGCTCAGTTCTCGTTGTTTGATCCTGGGCAAGCCCCCAATGTTAGGGTCCGTGATCAAAGGAACAAGACTGACACAAAGCAAAAATAAAGCAAAGCTTTATTTCATGCCAAGCATCGAAAATCAAACCGACCAGTCAGGGCCATTTCTTACGTAGAGGCGATGACGCTGAGGACGCCACTCCTGATGACAAAGAGGTGTGGATGACAAGGAAGACAACACTGACGACACAGACTCTGCTCCCCATGATGCCACTCTAACAAGGCTGCTCTCCAGACAAGGCCGATCTGGAAGAGGCCACATGCTGGGCAAACACCGCAACCGATGATGAAGAGGCTGCTTCGGACCAGGCCACTATCCGATGAGGCCGCACGCCGACGAGGCCACTCCCTGGAATGACGCTGCTCTGGCAAGGCCCCAGCTCTGGATAGTGAGGTAGGTGGTGGCAAGGATGGTGGCAGGTGGCGCTGCTGCTCGGGGAGGTGAGGCCACTCGTGTCAGTGCCACTTCCAGCAATGCCACTCCCAGTGCTCCCGATGATCCTGAAGCTCCGACACTCCAGACGACGCTATCACTCCTACGACTATCCTTACAGCTCCCAATGGCTACTCTAACAGCTACTCTAACTCCTTCTACTACTCTAACGCTATTCTAACTCCTCCTACTTCTCTAAAATCTATTCTAACTCCTCCTAATTCTCTAAAGTCTATTCTACTCAGCCTAATTCTCTAAACGATATTATAACTCCTCCTAGTTATGCCTCCCAGGAGCCCTGCCCACACACAGGTGGCCAATGAGATTTCAACTAACCACATTTAATATATGCACGCCCCACTGATTGGATAAGGCAATCTGGCCAGTCCCGCCCCAATAACAGGAGTTGACAAGTAAGTTCTTCTGGCAAACCAGGCCCCTACATTAGTAGCTACATTGTTCCAACGCTAGGTCCCTGGTCCAAAAACAGGACACTTCCTGTCCCCAGAAGGCAACCTGGCTCTTGGTAGCTGCGTCCAATCCTCAGGGGAGGAGAATCCTGCATGTCACCTGAGCTCCCGCCACATTCTAAGGTCCCCCTGGACACAAGCCAGGATGGTGACCCATCAGCATGAGGCTCCCTGTCAACTAAGCCACCTGGGCACTTGCTCAACAGCCATCAGATCAAAACTGAATTGCTCCTGGGCTGAGAGGAAAAGCTGAGCTGGGCTTTCCAGACATCTAATCGGTGAGCTCTGCTACCATGTCTCTCCATATGGTGGACCGTGGAGCCAGCAAAATGGACTCTCCATGTCCCGCAGAAGAAAAACTTGCTGTTCAGAGCAGCTCAGAAGCCCCAGACTGGGAAAACATCAATGGCCTCATGAGGCCACCCTTCCATTCAACTAGCATCATTCACACAAACTTCAGCATGAGCGACCATCCAACACTTGCCCTGACTCAGGTGCTGGAGAATTCGAGTCAGACACTGCACATTGGAAGTATCATGAGCTCGGCACTGAACAGAAATGGCGCTTTTGCTTCAAGCCCTCCAGATTGGGAATTCTGGAGCCACAACGGAGTCTTCTGACTGCCATCCAAAAAGAATAAGGTTCCTATGGGTCTGCACAGGTTCCCCATGTGAGGATCAACGTGCACTGCCCTAGACGGAAGCCCAATATCCCGGCCGACTGTGCACTAATGCTCTGTGTGACACAGCCTGAGCCCTGACCTCCAGTCCGCCCCCCAGGTAGCGGGTGCCATTGCCCGCAGGTGGGACCGGCCATGTCCCTAGGCTGTCATGTATACCCAAACTGGGTGTTTAGGCATCTCTGCCCAGACAAAATCTCAAATCCCAGCCTGTGGGGGAACCTCTAGCACAAAGGAGCACTCCTCCTTCCCCATGGCTGGAAAAGCTTGCTCTGCAGATGGGGGTCACACCTTCAGTGTGGGAGCCAGCTGCATGGCCCATGAGAACATGCCCACCCAGGAGGTCCGTCCTGGGCAGAAACAGGCATTGTGACCATCAGCCTGAGACTGCTTTCAAACAAGCCCCCTTGCTAGCTGTACCAGGAGCCCGCATTTCAGGCCTGCCATGCCTCAAGGCCCAAATCCTCACCCTTGGTTCGGTTCTCCAGGTGCCTGGACCCAGAAGTCAACTCTGGAATCCCTACTATGGCGAGACCCCTGAGATGGAAAATAGCTCTCTTCCCTTCATCCAGAAAAACACCAAAATCTTGGGAGCCATGCAAAATCCCCACAGAGGCAGAATCTCACAAGGACCATGAGGCTAACACTCCATTCTATGGCCAACCGAGACACACAACCCATACAGAAGAGCCTGCGCTCCCGCCTCCCCGTAGAACTAGTTATAGATCTCGAGGCACTGCCCACACGGTCTGCAGATCAGGCCTGCCATCACCTCGCCCCTCATCCTAAACCGATTTTGCATTTGCAGACTTTTTTCACCAAAGCCTTGGCCACAGGCCATCCAGGATGGGGCCTCTTGAGCCACAGTTCAGGACTCTCCTGCCCCCTGAAGGATATTCTGCTCATCACAGTTGCACAAACCCTCCAGATTGGGAGAGACCTGCAAGGAACCTGAGCCCACCCAATTTCATTGGCAGCTGTAGTCAGAAATGCATAGTCTGACACATGCTAGACACCTATTTCCTGGCAGACACCCAGGTCATTGTCCCTAAGTCAGAAGAGGAATCTGACATGCCTCTAGGATCTCAATGGAATCCTAGCTTAGGTTTGCAGGCATCTGTCCCCACAGAAATGTTCGGAGTACTTACCTATGTTCCAACGCTAGGTCCCTTATGCAAAAAAGAGCACATCTTCTGACCCAGAAGGCAACCTGGCTCTAAGGAGTTGTGCAAACCCTCAGGGGTGGAGAATTCCGCATGGCGCCAGAGACTCCACCACATACTTAGGTCTCATGGGACACAAGCCAGCATTGTGATCCATCAGCTTGGGGCTCCCTGTCGACACAGCCTCCTGGGCAATTCTCCCAGAGCCACCATATGGAAACTGCCTTGTTCCTGGGCTGCAAGTGTAAGCTGAGCTGGGATTTCCAGGCATCCATGCGGTGAGCTTTGCTACCAAGTCTTTCCACATGGGGCACACTGAATCCATCAAAATGGACTCCCCCATCCCGCAGAAGGAAATCTTGCTGTTTGGAGCAGTTCCCAGGTCTCAGCCTGTGAAAACCTCCCTGAAATCTTGAGGCCACCCCTCCATTCATCAACCATCATTGACACAAACTCCAGCGTGAGCAACTCGCCCTGACTTGGGTGCTAGAGAACCCGAGTCAGACGCTGAACATTGGAAATACCATGCACTCGTCACTGAACTGATCCAGCACTTGTGCGTTCATATTTCCGTCCTCAACTTCATGGCCAGTAGGCCCTCCAGATTGGGAATTCTGGAGAGACAACGCAGCCTTCTGCATACCCTCCAGAAAGAAGAAGGGCCCTATGGGTCTGTCCAGAATCCTCATGAGAGGATCCACCTGCACGGCCCTCGACGGCACCCCAATATCCTAGGCCACCCTGTGCACTAATGCTCTGTCTGACACAGCCTGAGCCCTGAACTCCCATCAGGCCCCCAGGTAGCGGACTCCATATCCTGAAGGTGGCATGTGCCAAGGCCAGAAACTGTCATCTCTACCCATCCTGGGTATTCAGGCATCTTTTCAGAGACCATGAGTCAAATCCTGGCCTATGGGGGAATCTCAAGCACAAAAGAACAATCCTTGTTCCCCTCGGCAGGAAAAGCTTGCTGTGGGGATGGGGTCAAACCCTCAGTTTGGAAGCCATCTGCATGGCCCATGAGACAATGCCCACTTATTAGGGTGGCCCTGGACACAAACAAGCATTTTGACCCTCAGTCTGAGCCCGGTTTCAAACAAGCCCTCTCTCTAGCTGGACCTAGAGCCCGCATAGTGGGCCTTCCATGCTCCTAGGCTCAAATCCTCACCCTTGGTCTCATTCTCCAGAAAAACGAATGCAGAAGCCGACTATGGGAGCCCTGAAAAAGCCCGACCTCTGAGACGAAAACAGGACTCTTCCCTTCTCCTGGAAAGACACCAAAGCCTTGGGAGTCGGGCAGAATCCAGAAAAGCAGCAGAATCTCCCATGGCCCCCTGAAGCCACCCCTCATTTCCGTGGCCATCGGAGACACACAACCCAGAGAGAAAAGCCTGTGCTCCTGCCTCTCCATCCAACTAATTTAAGATCACGGGGCACTGCCCTCACAGTGTGCAGATCGGACCTGCCATCACCTCAACACTCACCCTAACTTTAGTGTTTGTTTGAAGAATTTTTCCCCAAACCCTGATTGAAAGGCCCTACAGGTGAGGCCTCTGGAGCCAAAGTGCAGTACCCTGCCTACCATCCCGAAGGAAACTGTGCTCGTCAGAGTTGCACAAAACCTCCAGATTGCCCACCCCAATTTTGTAGGCCACTCTGGAAAAAAAGAAGGTTCTGACATATGCCAGACACCTACCAACAGGCAGACACCCTGGCCAATGGCCCCTGGCGAGAAGGTGGAAAATCACATGCCCTTAGGTCTTCAACGGAACCCTAGCTTAGGTTTGTAGGCATCAGTCCCCAGAGGCATGTTCGGAAATACCCTCATATGTTCCAACGGTTTGTCCCTGTCCATATAACAGAATAACTCCTATCCCCACAAGGCAACCTGGCTCTCGGGAACTGAGTCCAACCCTCAGATTGGGGGGAGAATCCTGCATGACACCTGAGCCTCTGACACATTCTAAGGTCTCACTGGACACAAAGCAGCATTGTGACCCATCAGGATGAGGCTCCCTGTCAACTCAGCCCCCAGGGCTCATTGCCCCAGAGCCACCAGATCGAAACTGCCTTGTTCCTGGGCTGCAATGTTAAGCTGAGCTGAGCTTTCCAGGCATCTATCTGTTGAGATCTGCTACCAAGTCTTTCCATATGGGGGATCCAGGAGCCATCAGAATGGACTCCTCCTATCCCAGAGAAGGAAAGGTTGCTCTTCGGAGCAGCTCACAAGCTCCAGCTTGGGAAAACCTGCATGGCCTCCTGAGGCCACCCCTCCATTCTTCAGTCATGATGAACCAAAACTCCAGCGTGAGCTACCATCTTACACTTGCCCAGACACAGCTGCTGCAAATCCGAGTCAGATGCTGAACACCGGAACTGCCATGCGCTTGGCACTGAACTAAATGGGTGATGTGTTCTCTGGCTTCCATCCTCTCCCTTCTGACCTGCAAGCACTCCAGATTGGGAATTCTGGGGCCACAATGCAGCCTTCTGCTTGCCATCGAGATCGAAGGAACCTATGGGTTTGCACAGAATCCCCACGGGAGGTGGGGATTCTGTGCAAACCCATGGTCCTCGACAGCAAACTAATACGCTAGGCCTCCCTGAGCACTAATGCTCTGTCTGACACAGCCTGAGCCCTGAATTCCTACAGCCCCCAGATAACGTGCTCCATATCCTGCAGGTGGGACTGAATATGGCCTGAGGCTTTCATATCTACCCAACCTGGATATTCAGGCATCTGTGCCCAGACGTTACCTCAAATCCCGGCCAATGAGGAAACCTAAAGCACAAAAGATCACTACACAATCCCCATTTCAGGAAACGCTTGCTGTGGGTATGGGAGTCAGAGCCTCAGAGTGGGAGCCAGCCGCATGGCCCTATAGACCAGTCCCACACAGGATGGCCGCCCTGGGCAAAAAAACAGGCATTGTGTCCCTCAGACTGACTGTGCACGAAAACAAGTCCCCTCTCTAGCTGGATTAGGAGACCGCATATCGGGCCTGCCATGCCCATTGCCCAAATCCTCACCCTCAGTCGGGTGCTCCAGGCATCCGGACTCAGAAGCCGACTCTGGTATCCCTGCTATTGCCCGATTCCTGAGACGGAAAACATCACTCTTCCCTTCCCCCAAAAGACACCAAACCCTTGGGAGCTGGGAAGAATCCCAAGAGAGGCAGAATTTCCCATGGCCCCATGAGGCCACCCCTCCATTCAGTGTCCAAGGGAGACACACAACCCAGACAGAAAAGCATGTGTTCCCACCTCTCCATTGCCCTAATTTCAGATCCCGAGGCACTGACCTCATTGTCTGCAGATTGAGCCTGCCATCATCTCGCCCCTAAACCTAACCCGAGTTTGTTTCCCAGTCTTTTTCCCCAAAGCCCTTGTGACAGGCCCTCCAGGATGAGCCTCTGGAGCCACAGCACAGGACTCTGATGCCTTCCAAATGAAAACTCTGCCCATTACTGTTGCACAAAATCTCCAGATTGGGAGACACATGCAAGGCCCCTGAGCCCAACCAATTTCGTTGGCCACTCTGGACAGATATGTGCATTCTGACACATGGCAGACACATACCTCCAGGCAGACACCCAGGTCAATGGCCTGAGTCAGAAGATAGAATCTGACATGCCCCTAGGAACGCAACAAAACCCTAGCTGATGTTTGCAGGCATATGTCCCCAAAGGTAGGTTCTGAAATACCTACAAATAGTCCAATGCTTGGTCCCTGAGCGACTAAACAGAAAATGTGCTGTCCCCAGAAGGAAACCTGGCTCTTGGGAGCTGGTCCAACACTCAGGGGAGGATAATCTTGCATGGAGCCTGAGCCCCCACCACATTCTAAGGTCTCCATGGACACAAGCCAGCATTGTGACCCATCAACTTTGGGCTCTCTGTCAACTCAGCCCCCTGGGCACTTCACCCAGAACAACCAGATCGAAACTTCCTTGTTCCTAGACTGAAAGGATAAGCTGAGCTGGGTTTCCAGACATCTATGCGGTGAGCTCTGCTATGAAATCTTTCCATATGGGGCACACTGGAGCCATCAAAACGAACTCGCCTTTTCACGCAGAAGGAAAGCTTACTGTTTGGAGCAGCTCAGAGGCCCAGCATGGGAAAACCTTGTTGGCCTCATGAGGTCACCCCTCCATTCGTCGGCCATCATGGACGCAAACTCCAGCGTGAGGGACCATCCAACACTCGCCGTGACTCATTTGCTGGAGATCTCGTCAGACACGGCATATTGGAACTGCCATGTGCATGGCACTGAACTGAACCAGCGCTTGACTGTTTAGACTTCCGTCCTCACCTTCCTTGATAGCAAGCCTCCTGAATGGGAAATCTGGAGCCGGAAAGCAATCTTCTGCCTGCTCTCCAGAAAGAAGAAGAGACCTATGTGTTTTCCCAGATTCCCCATGTGAGGATAACCTGCACAACCCTAGATGGAACCCCAAATTCCAGGCCTCATTGTGCACTAATGCTCTGTCTGACACAGCCTGAACCCCGTCCTCCAGTCAGCCCCCCTGGTAGCGGGCCCCATCTCCTGCAGGTGGGAGCGACCATGGCTCGAGGCTGTCATCTCTACCTAACCCGGGTGTTCAGGCATCTGTGCCCAGAACCTAGCTCAAATCCCGGCCTATGGGGTAACCTCAAGCACAAAGAGCACTCCTTCCCCTTGGCTAGAAAAGCTTGCTGTGGAGATGAGGGTGAAACCCGCAGAGTGGGAGCCAACTGCATGGCCCAAGAGAAGGAGGTCACCCTGGGCACAAACAGGCATTGTGACCATCAGCCTGAGCCTGATTTCAAACAAGCCCACTCTATAGCTGGACCAGGAGTTGGATATCAGGACTGCGATGCCCCAAGTTTCAAATCCTCACCTTCAGTTGGTTTCTCCAGGTGCATGGACCCAAAGCCAACTCTGGAAGCCCTGTTTTAGCGGGTCCCCTGAAACGGAAAACAGCTCTCTTCCCTTCATCCAGAAAGACATCAAAACCTTGTGACCCATGCAAAATCCCCACAGAGGCAGAATCTCCAATGGACCCATGAGGCAACCCCTCCATTCCGTGACCTACCAAGACACACAACCCAGACAGAAAAGCCTGTACTCCCACCTCCCTGTTGCCCTAATCTTAGATCCTGAGACACTGTCATCACTGTCTGAAGATGGGGCCTGCCTTCACATTGCCGCTCACCCTATCCTGAGTTTGTGTTTGCAGATTTTTGTGCCCAAAGCCCTGGCACATAGGCCCTCCAGGATGTGGTATCTGGTGCCACAGTGCAGGACTCTGCCTGGCCTCCCGAAGGAAACTCTGCCCGTCACAGTTACAGAACCCCTCCAAATTGGGAGACACCTGCAAGGCCCCTGAGCCCACCCAATTTCGTTGGCAGCTCTGGACAGATATGCACAGTCTGACATACGTCAGACACCTATCGCCAGGAAGACACACAGGGCCCTTGACCCTGTGTGAAGATGGAAACTGACATGCCCCTAGGATGTCAACGGAACACTAGCTGAGGTTTGCAGGGTTCTGTCCCCAGAGGCAGGTTCTGGAATACCTACACATGGACCAACACTACGTCCCTGAGCCAAAAAATAGAAAATCTCCTGCCCCAGAAGGTAACCTGCCTTTTGGGAGCTGGTCCAACCCTCAGGGGAGTAGAATCCTGCATGGCACCTGGGCCCCCGCACATTCTAAGGTCTCCCTGCACACAATCCAGTATTGTGACCCATCCGCATGAGGATCCCTGTCAATTCAGTCCCCAGGCACTTGCTCCAGAGCCACCAGATAGAAACTGTCTTGTTCCTGGTCTGAAAGGAGAAGCTGACCGGGCTTTCCAGACATCTATGCGGTGATCTCTGTTACCATGTCTATCCATATGGGGGACAATGGAGCCATCAAAACGGGCACTCCCTGTCCCAGAGAAGGAAAGCTTGCTGTTCAGAGCAGCTCACAAGCCCCAGCCTGGGAAAACTTCCATGGCCTGATGAGTCCACCCCTCACTTCATTGGGCATCATGGACACAAACTCCAGCGTGAGCGACCATCCGACACTCGCCCTGACTCAGGTGCTGGAGATCTCGAGTCAGACGCTGCACATTGGAACTGCCATGTGGTCAGCACTGTAGTGATCCGGCGCTTGGGCTTTCAGACTTCCGTCCTCAACCTCTTGGGCTGCAAGCCCTCCAAATTGTAAATTCTGGAGCCACAACGCAGCCTTCTGCCTGCCCTCCAGAAAGAAGAAGGGCCCTATGGGTCAGCCCAGCATACCCATGTGAGGATCAACTTGCACGGCTCTACACGGAAAACAAATATCCAGGATGCACTGTGCACAAATGCTCTCTCTGACACAGCCTGAGCTCTGATCTCCAGTCAGCGCCCCAGGTAGTGGGAACCATCTCCTGCAGGTGGGACTGGCCATGGACCGATGCTGTCATCTCTACCCAACCTGGGCGTTCAGGCATCTGTGACCTGACGATAGCTCAAATCCTGGTATATGGGGAACCTTAAACACAATATAGCACTCCTCTTTCCCATGGCCAGAAAAGCTTACTGTGGGGACGGGGTTCAAATCCTCAGTGGGAGAGAGTGACATGGCCCTGAGACCACGCCAACGCAGGAGCTCCGCCCTGGGCATAACCAGGCATTGTGACCATCAGCCTGAGCCTGTTTTCAAACAAGCCCACTCTATAGCTGGAGCAGGAGTCCACATATCGTGCCTGCCATGCCTGTAGGCCCAAAATCACACCCTCAGATGGGTTCTCCAGGTTCCCGGATGCAGAAGCCAAATGTGGAATCCCTGCTATGGCGGGAAGCCTGAGACAGAAAACAGCTCTCTTCCCTTCATCCAGAAAGACATCAAAACCTTGGGAGCTGTGCAAAATCCCCACAGAGGCAGAATCTCCCATGGACCCTTGAAGCCACCCCTCCATTCCATGGCCAACCAGGACAAAGAACACCACAGAAAACCTGCACTCCCGCCTCCACGTCGCCCTAATTTCAGATATGGAGGCACTGCCCTCACAGTCTGCAGATTGGGCCAGCCATTACCTCACCTCTCACCCTAAATCAAGTTGGTGTTTGCAGACTTTTTACCCCAAATCTCTGGCCGACAGGCCCTCCAGGATGGGGCCTCTGGAGCCACAACATAGGACTCTGCCTGCCCTCACGAAGGAAACACTGCCACTCACAGTTACACAAACCCTCCAGATTGGGAGACACCATCAAGAACCCTGAGACCACCCAATTTCATTGGCTGCTCTGGATAGAAATGAGCAGTCTAACACATGCAAGACACCTACCTGCAGGCAGATATACACCCAGGTCAATGGCCCTGAGTCAGAATATGGAAGCTGACATGCACCTAGGACCTCAACGGGACCCTAGCTGAGGTTTGTAGGCATCAGTCCCCAAAGACAGGTTCTGGAATACCTACATATGGTCCAATGCTTGGTCCCTGACCAAAAACAGAACACATTCTAAGGTCTCCCTGGACACAAGACATCACTGTGACCCATTCAGACCCCAGAGCACTTCCCCTGAGACACCAGATGGAAACTGCCTTGTTCCTTGGCTAAAGGAGAATCTGAGCTGGGCTTTCCAGACATCTATGCGGTGATCTCTGCTACCATGTTTTATCCATATAAGGGACCCTGGAGCCATCAAAATGGTCTCCCCCTGTACCATAAAAGAAAAGCTTGCTGTTCGGAGCAGCTCACAAGCCCCAGACTCGGAAAACCTCCATGGCCTCATGAGTCCACCCCTGCATTCATTGGGCATCAGGGACACAATCTCCAGCGTGAGTGACCATCCGACACTCGCCTGACTCAAGTGCTGGAGATCTCGTGTCAAATGCTGCACATTGGAACCGCCATGTGCGCAGCACTGAACTGAACCAGCACTTGTGCATTCAGAATTCCGTCCGCACCCGTTTGGCCCACAAGCCCTCCAGATTGGGGACTCTGGAGCCACAACACAGCTTTCTCCCCACTCTCCAGAAAGAAGAAGTCTCCTATGGCTCTGCCCACAATCCCCATGTGAGGATTAACCTGCACGTCCCTAGAGGGAACCTCAATATCCAGGCCGCTCTGTGCACTAATCCTCTGTGTGATACAGTCTTAGCTCCGACCTCCTGTCAGATCCCCAGGTAGCAAGCGAAATCGCCTGCAAGTGGGACTGGCCATGGCCCGAGGCTGTCATCTCTACCTAACCTGGGTGTTCTTTCATCTGTGTCCAGACCATAGCTCAAATAACGGACTATGGGGGTACCTCAAGCACAAAAGAGCACTGCTCCTTCGGCATTGAAGGAAAAGCTTGCTCTGGGTATGGGGGTCAAACCCTCAGAGTGAGAGTCATCTGCATGGCCCATGAGACCTCGTCCACATAGGAGGTCTGCCCTGGGCACAAACAGGCATTTTCACCATAAACCTGAGCCTAGTTTTAACAAGCCCTCTTGTCGCTGGACCAGGACCCCCCATTACCAATCTGCAATGCCCCTAGGACCAAATCCTCACCCTCGGTCGGTTCCTACAGGCGCCCAGACCCAGAAGTAGGCTCTGGAATCCCTGATATGGCAGGTACCCTGAGGCGGAAAACAGCTCTCTTCCGTTCATCCAAAAAGACACCAAAACCTTGTGAGCCCTGCAAAATCCCCACAGAGGCAAAATCTCCCATGGACCCATTAATCCACACCTCGATTCCGTGGCCAACCGAGACAAACAACCCAGACAGCAAAGCATGCGCTCCTGTCTCCCTGTCATCCTAATTTCAGATCCTGTGACCCTTCCCTCATGGTCTGCAGATCTGACCTGCTATCACCTTGCCCGTCACCCTAACCCGAGTTTGAATTTGCAGAATTTTGTCCCCAATGCCCTGGCTGACAGGCCTTCCAGGATGGGGCCTCTGGAGCCACAGCGCAGGATTCTGCCTGCCCTCCTTATGGAAACTCTGCCCGTCACAGTTGCCCAAACCCTCCAGATTGGGAGACACCTGCAAGGCTGAGCTGCTGCCACATCTAAAGTCTCCCTGAACAAGCTAGCATTGTGACGCATCCGCATGAGTTGTGTGGGTGGTCAGCCAGCTCCTCTGGCAGCAGCGTGGCTGGATTTAGCACAGCCAGGGTCCAGACGGTCACTCTTGTTTCATTGAGGAGGAGGGCCTGATACCCTGTCACACAAGCATTTGATATCCATCAGTCTGGTGGAGTCGGAGAAGGCCCTCAATAGCTTTGGTGGTGTTCAAGTTGAGATTTTGTCCCAAATTCAATTTACTTGCATGCTTGAACAGGAGGGCCATGGCAGAAATTATGCAGAGGCAAGAGGGGAATCCAGCCACTACTGGTTCTAGTTTCTTGCTCAGATAGACTACTGACCTTTTGCCAAGGCATCAGATTCTGAGTCAAAACTCCTTTGGCCTCCCCTGCATTTTTTACCCACATACAAGTGGAAGGGCTTCCTAACATCTGGGATGGCCAATGCACACAATACAGCTGTTTGTAATTCCCGAAATGCTCCTTCTGCCTCAGCTTTCCACTCTATCATATTGAGGCCCCACTTTTGCCAATTCGTACAGAGGATGGGCAATCTCTGCAAACCGCAGTATCCACAGCCTACAGTAGACCACGTCCAAGAAACTCCCTGACTTGTCAGGACGTGGTAGTTCGGGGGCATAGGGTGATCACCTGTTTCCTGGACTCAGTGAACGCACTCCCTCGTGGAGATCAAAGTCAAGATATGTGGCATGGCTCTGACAGAGCTGTGCTTTCTTTGCTGACACCCGATACCCCTTTTCCTGCATAGGCTAAGAGAGCTCTCATCCCCCGCAAATATGACTCATAGTCCTCAGTGGCTACTAGCAAGTCATCAACATACTGCGCAGAGTGACTACTGGGTTGGAGGTTCTGTACTCATGAAATCCTCGTGAAGGGCCTCATCAAAATATAATGGCTGGTGAATTATTGAATCCTTGGGAAGTCTTTTACAGGTGAGCTGGCCTTGGAATCCTTCCTGTGGGTCGGACCACTCAAAAGAAAAAAGGGGTTGAGATTCCCTTGCTAAAGATATGCAGAAAAATGCATCCTTGAGATCTAAGATGGTATACAGAGTTATTTTGGGGCCCAGGAGGGAGAGTAGGGTATAGGGGTTAGGCACCATTGGGTGGATATATTCAACCTGTTTATTAACTTCCAACAGGTCCTTGAATGCGTCAGCACTCTCCAGTCTTGGCATTTTTTGAACACAGCAAAGGTGTATTCCATGGAGATTTGCAAGGAACTAGGATCGCTTCTCCTCGGAGATGGTTAATGTGCTTTCTGATCCCTTCCTTTGCTTCCCAGGGAATGGGGTGCTTCCAAACTTGAACAGCTGGAGCCATCACCTTTAATTGTACCACCACTGGTGGTTGTCCCCTGACCGAGCCAGGGGGCTTCCCTTCTGCCCAGACCTTGGGAAACTCGAACTGTAAGATTTGGAGAAGGCTTCCCGCATTTGTCTTCTCTAGTTTTGAGACTGGCTTGTAAAGGAGGTATTCATCTACTGCTGCCATAAGCACCTGTACAGTGTGTTGTCTCAAGGTTACAGTCATGACTACTTCCGAGAACTGAATGACAGCTCATAACTTGTGGAGGAGATCTCTTCCCATCAAGTTATATGGGGCATTAGGGAGGACCAAAAATCGATGTTTCACTATTCCCCATGCAAAAATAATGTCCTTTCTGTTGTCCATTCATGTCTCACTGTGCCATTTGCTCCTTGTACCCAAACTTCCTCTCCAGCTAGTTTTCCTATAGTTTTAAGTAATGATGAAACCTGGGCTACCGTGTCCACCAAAACAATCAACTGACTTCCCAACCACTTCAATTTTTACTCTGGCAGCCAGCGTTGCCGTCTTCCTTTTGGGGCACTCCCTGGCCCAGTGTCCTTTTTCCTTACAGTAAGCACACTGATCTGAATCTAAGTCTTCCCACCTGCCTTGTCTGTGCTTAGGCTTTTCCTTCCATTTACTATCCTCTACCTATCTCATGTAATGCCAAAGCCTTAACCAGCTTTTTGTCTGTTTTTCATCCTCCTTAACTGTTCTTAAACACTTTTTCTTAAAAGTGTTCTTAAACACTCCTAACTGTTCTTAAACACTTTTTCTGCTATTCTCAATAGCTCAGTCTGATTCTTCCCTTCAAATCCTTCAATTTCCTGAAGTTTCCTCCTTATATCTGGGGCTGACTGCCTGGCAAAAGCAAGATACACTGCCCCCTGTTTTTTGGATCCCTCAGGGTCCATCGGGCTGTATATTTCATAGGCTTCAATACTCCTTTCTAGGAAAGCTCCAGAAGACTCATTCTTACCTTGAATCACTGTATTAATTCTGGATTAGTGCAACAACAACTTTTACTTCTGGAAATTCAGTTCCAGGATTTCAACATATCAAAGAATCGTATTTGTTCTGAAAGACTCCCATATGAATTTCCTTTAAGGCGGAATTCATCTTACAAGAGAATTAAACCAATTACAATGACAAAAAAAACTCAGAATAGATACGGGTAAATATCAAATGATGACCCTTATCAAAACATTAAAACTTTAGAAAATGTATAGAACCTCTGGATTATTTACAGCATTTACCCAAATGCAACCCAAGGTTTATCATTGATATAGCAGTACTTCCTGAGTAACTTAGCATATCAGAGGAAAGCCTTATGAGTCAAAGAGATCTCATTTACAATTTACAATTCTGGGCTGGCAAAGAAAACCATTTACATTTCTTAGAAACCTCTCAATCTCTAGTGAAGACTAAATCTTAACCAATTGTGAACCATTACAATAGCAGTTAATCACAAACATGTTTAACAACAGATTTCAAAAGCACAAACCTACTTCCAGCAACCAGTGCCCTAGCCCTTCACCCATTTGTCATCCAAGCAAAACTTCAAAGCTTCAGGTTTGGTAAAAGTAAAAGCTTCAGTCTTTGGTAAAAGACTCTGAAAGCTACCTTAACAATTACACATTAAAACCCTGAGACAGACAATTAACCATCAGTTTAGTCATCTCTCTGATAACAGATTTCATGTTCAACCTGGGCCCATTCAACTTTAGACCCCATACTTTCCCGCCAGCAAGTGGTAGGGGCTAGGCAGTCCACGTCGGGCAATAGAAGGCAAGGATTTCCCCGACACAATGGGAGTTTTGGCAGCTGCTTTGAAATTTTCCTTATAGACTCTGTCCCAAATTAGACTAAACCCAGTTGGCTCCAGTTATAGCCCTTAACACAGGAAATGAGTGAGGACGAAGCCCCACATCTATTATGAGGAACAGAGAGACACAAGTCAGAGTCCCCTTACTCTCTGCCTGTCCAATTCCCTCAAACACAACAAACATCACAGCAGACAACAAAAAGACAAGACAAAGACAACTGCAGGCCCATCGGTCCTGACACCGGTGGGGATTTTTTAGGGGGACTCAAACCCCCTGACCGCCTAGGAGCACTCGAACCTCCAAAGACCTATGAGGACGTGTACCTCCTGACTGCCTAGGGTGACTCAAACCCCCTGGTGTCTGGCAAGGCAGACTCGAACCCGTTGGTGACCATCCAGGAGAACACGACCATCTAGGGGCCCTCAAACCCCCTGACCGCCATGGGGGACTTGAACCCCGTATCGATATACCAACAGAGGAATGGGGCATCTCTGCATCCACTCCAGCCCTGGAGAGCATAGCTGCATCCAGCTTGTCCCCGGTGGGCCATACCCTGGAGCTCCACCCAGACAGACGAACAAGATCCCAACACCTCCAGAGGCTTTTCCTATGAATTCAGATGCTGACTCAGTTCTTGTTGTTTGATCCCGGGCGAGCCCCCAATGTTAGTGTCCGTGATCAAAGGAATGAGACTGACACAATGTGAAAATCATGCAAAGCTTTATTTCATGCCAAGCTTGGAAAATGAAACCATGGGCTACCCTTGATGGAGTCTCCAGTATATGTGGCATTCCCACTGAGTTGGGTTGTGGCTGTTCACTCTCTTCTGGGCCAGTCCTCTGCAGAGGCACTCGTTGCCTGCCATTCAGAGTGTTTGGTGTCTAAACCGAATATGGTGTCGTTTAGCTTGGTCAGCTCTCGTGTGTCTGTGAAAGGAGACTTTCAACCCACTCAACCTTACTAAGGCCTGCTGAATGCTGTGTTCAAGAGAGGATGGGGCACGGCTTTCTTCTAGTCCACAATGGAGGTTCTGTTCTCCTTGTACTAAGCAGTGTGGCCTGAGGAAAGTAGTTCCAACAGGTTTCCAGTGTTGAGACTACATGATTGCAGGTTATGCTGTTAATGTCCGCACCGTCCTGCCTATGGCCACTAGCTCGAGCTTCATGCAGATGGTGGTTGAGCCTCAAGTTTTTTTGGCCCCCATCGAGGCATCTCCAACAACAGTGCCTATCATGGATGCACAGCAAGAAACCATAATCATACCACTGTGTCAGAAAGTATTGTTTCTGATCATGGTTTTCAGGCTGTCTGCACTCGGTTGCTTGTTGGTGTGTTCTGCAGGAGAAGCAGTTTTTCTCTGAAGTCTATGCCTGTCAAGTATGCTGATCTGAGATACCTGGGCCTCAAGACCCTTTGTTTGCAAGTACTCGTGCCACTCAGAGGTCTCCATTTCTACGCCAAAAGCCATGGGTCAGCATCCAACTTGTGGGTTCCCAGTGTGCTCCTCTCAGCACACTTTTCCTTTGCCCATGGCTTCCTGCCCTCCAAAGCATCAAAGACCCACTTCTCCACTAAGACATGTCTAAACCTTTCTCCCATGGTCTCTGCAACGTCTTCTCTCCTTCGCTATGCAGTCTGATTTCAAGGCTTCACGTTTTTTGATGCCATGTTTCAGTGATGTGGTCATCTTCCTGTTGTGCTGATGTCTGAAGACAAGCCTGGAGCTCCCAGACATTTCAGCAATCTCCCTGTCCTCCCAATGCACCACAGACTCTTACCCAGACATAAGCAAGAAGGAATTTTGAAACTTGCCACATGTGGCAGAATGGGGGTGAGAATTGGGCTGTGGCCCTTCTTTCTGTCACAGAAAGACAAATAACATACAATTTCACTCACTCGTTGAAGGAAGGGAACATGTGGAAAAGAAAGGAAAAAATGAAACACAATGAGACTCTAATCGGGCACACAAATTTTGGTGTTTGTTCCACCGCAGGTTAGGGAGAGTCTGTGCTTCTAAAAGAGGATTGGATGGGACATTCATTGAAAGAAGTGTGGCTGAACGAGATGGACCATGAGTTTCAATATGTTTGAAGGTGAATTGTGATCCAAAGAAGAACAGATTTATATCTCTTAAAATACCATTCTAAACGTTTCTGAAACACACCCTCTCTCCCACCCCCACCCACACACACATACTTAAAGAGTCCCACAGTATTTAGGGAGACAGTGAGGAGTAGCACTCATAGAAACAAACCTCAGAGAATATACCTTAATGAAAAAATTATCAAAGTCAGAAACCGACAAAACTGGAAAAGATAACTTCTTACCTATCAAGAAGTAGTTAAAGCATTCAGGACTAAACTCTCCTAAACAATCTAAACTAAAAGTCCCCTACACACAAGTATGCCCACATATCCAAGACCTGAGAGAAAAGGATAAATTCTAAGATACATACCCACTACCAAGATTAGGTCATGAACATACACATCTGACTTCTCAAGTAATGACCAAAGTTTTTGAAGCATTCCTCAAACACCTCCCAACACCCCAAAAGCCCAGTAAAAACAATTTGCTGTCCAACAATCCAAGGCATTTAATGAAGGCAATGGCGGTTCTTCTCATTGATTCCCGAAATATAGGATGAGGGAAGAATCTAATTTGCAATGTCCAAAGTCCCAAGTCAGATAAGGACCTCATAGGAAACCAATTGCATACCATTTTCATCAGTAAGATTATAAAACTATACTTCATTTCTTTCATTTTTCTTTCTTCATCTACATGGGAAAAGGCCTGTTTTTCTTTCTTTTCAATACTTTTTCTTTTGTTTGGGAAGCCAGCCTTTCACCCCTCTTACTTTTGTGAGGTAATGTTCCCTGATTCTTTAGTTGCATATAGCACCAAGTCCTCATCAACAGCATATTTGCCACACCACTTCGATACCATGAACCAGTTCCCTCATTCCTGGCAAGTCTCATATTTCTGTAACCCTCACCTTGGTTCCCAGAGTCCTGAGTCTCTCCTGGATTGTCTCCCTGTCTGACTTCTTCTTTTTCCATTTCCCCTCGCTTTTATCATGTCCACGGTAAACATCATGGACGACATATTTGTGAAGTCATATAATATTTCTCTTGGACTCCTTCTGAATTCATTAAGAATAACCCAGCCCTGTGTCAGTCATGTCAAGGCGAGTATCGGGGTTTCAGCCAGGACCTTGCCTGCCCACCCGAAGGAAACTGCCCATCACATTTGCAAAATCCCTCCAGATTGTGAGACACCTGCAATGCCCCTGAGCCCACCCCAAATTCGTTGGCACCTTGGAAAAAAAGACACTTTCGGACACATGTCAGACTTCTACATCCATGCAGACAGCCAGATCAATGGCCCTAGTCAGATGATGGAACCTGACATACCCTTAGGACATTAATGGAATCCTAGCTTAGGTTTTCCGGCATCTGTCTCTAGAGTCAAACTCTGGAATACCTACATATGGTCCAACACTTGATCCCTCACCCACAAAACAGAACACCTGTTGTCCGCAAAAGGCAACCTGGCTATTGGGAGCTGTGTCCAACCCTCGGCGAGGAGCATCCTGCATGGCACCTGAGTCCTTGCAACATGTTAAGAACTCCCTGAAAGAGGCCACCATTGTGACCCATGAGAATGAGGCTCCCTGTCACCTCAGCCCCCTGGGCACTTTGCCTCAGAGCCACCAGATTGAAATGGCCTTGTTCCTTGGCTGGAAATGTACATGGAGCTGGGCTTTCCAGGGGTCCAGGCGGTGACTTCGGTTACTACGTCTTTCCATAAGGGGGACCCTGGTGCCATCCAAATGGACGCCCCCTCTCGTGCAGAAAGAAAGCTTGCTTTTTGGAGCAGCTCACAATTCCCAGGCTAGGAAGGCCTCCATGGTCTTATTTGGCCACCCCTCCATTCGTCGGCTATCATGGGCAGAAACTTCAGTGTGAGCGAACATCTGAAACGTGGCCTGACTCAGGTGCTGGAGATCTCGAGCCAGATGCTGCACATTGGGAATGCCATGTGCTCGGTACTGAACAGAACCAGCACTTGTGCGTTCAGAATTCTATCCTTACCCTCCTTGCCTGCCAGCCCTAAAGTTTGTTCATTTGGGAGATAAAATGCAGTCTTCTGCCTGCACTCCAGAAAAAAGAAAGGCCCTAGGGGTCTGACCTGAATTCCCATGTGAGGATCAACCTGCACGGACATCGATGGCACCCCAATGTCCTATGCCACCGTGTGCACTAATGCTGTCTGACACAGCCCGTCCCCAACCTCCCATCAGCCCCCCAAATATTGGGCCCCGTATCCTGCAAGTGGTTACATGCCAAGAACAGATACTGTCATCTCTACCAAACCAGGGTATTCAGGCATCTGTGTCCAGACCATAGCTAAAGTCCGGGCCTCTGGGGGGAACTGAAGCAAAACATAACACTGCTCCTACACCACGACTGGAAAAGCTTGCTTTGGGGATGGGGGTCTAACCCTCAGAGTGGAAGCCAGCTGCATGGACCATATACCACGCCCAACCAGGAGGGATGCCCTGGCCAAAAACAGGCATTGTGACCCTCAGCCTGAGCCAGCTTTCAAACCAGTCCCCTCGCTAGCTGGACCAGGAACTCGAATATCAGTCCTGACATGCCCATAGGCCCAAATCCTCACCCATGGTATCGTTCTCCAGACGCCGGGACATAGATGCCAACTCTGGAATCCCTGCTATGGTGGGACTCCTGAGATGGAAAACAGCACTCTTCCCTTCCCGCTGAAAGAAACCAAACCCTTGGGAGCTGGGCAGAATCCTCACAAGGCGAATCCCGTGGCCCGAGGCTACCGCTCCATGCATGACCAAGCGAACACACAACCCAGACAGAAAGGCCCATGCTCCCACCTCCCCATCGCAATCATTTAAGATCCTGTAGCACTGCTCTCCCACTTCACAGATCGGGACTTCCATCACCTCACATCTAACCCTATCCTGAGTTTATGTTTGCAGACCTTTGTCCCCAAAACCCTGGCCAAGAGGCCCTCCAGGATGGGGCCTCTGGAGCCAAAGCGCAGGACTCTGACTGCCCACCCGCAAGAAGCTCTGCCAGTCCACATTTGCACAAAAGCTCCAGATTGGGAGACATCTGAAATACCCCGGAGCACACCGCAAATTTGTTGGTGGCCTTGGGAAAAAGCTGCATTAGGAGACAGGCCAAAAAACTACCTCCAGGCAGAAACCCAAGTCAATGGCCCTGAGTCAGAAGATGGAACCTGGCATACCCCTAGGACCTCAACAGAACCCTAGCTTAGGTTTGCAGGCATCTGCCACCAGAGTCAAACTCTGGAATACCTACATATGGTCCAACACTTGATCCCTGAGCCAAAAAACAGAACACCTCCTGTCCCCAGAAATCAACAAGGTGCTTGGGAGCTGCATCCAACCCTCAGGGGAGGAGAATCCTGCATGGCGCCTGAGCCTCCGCCCCATTCTAAGGTCTCCCTGGACAAAAGCCAGCATTGGGACCCATCAGAATGAGTGTCCCTGTCACCAGAGCCCCCTGGGCACTTTACCCCAGAGACACCAGGTCAAAATGGCCTTGTTCCTGTGCTTTAAGGGGAAGCTGAGGTGGGCATTGCAGGCATCCTGGTGCCATCCAAATGGACTCCCCCTGTTCCACAGAAGGAAAGGTTGCTGTTTGGAGCAGCTCACAAGCCCCAGCCTGGGAAGACTTCCACGGCCTCATGAGGCAACCCCTCCATTCGTCGGCCATCATGGACACAAACTGCAGCGTGAGTCACCATCTGACAGGTGTCCTGACTCAGGTGCTGGAGATCTCGAGTCAGACGCTGCACATTGGAAATGCCATGTGCTCGGCCCTGAACTGAACCGGCGTTTGTGCGTTCAGAATTTGGCCCTCATCCTTCTGGCCCCGAGAGCCCTCCAGATTGTTTATTCTGGAGCCACAAAGCAGTCTTCAGCCTGCCCTCCATAAAGAAGAAGGGCCCTTGGGGTCTGCCCAGAATCCCCACTTGAGGATCCTCCCACACGGACCTCGATGGCACCTCAATATCCTAGGCCGCCCTGTGCGTTAATGCTCTGTCTGACACATCCTGAACCCGGACCTCCCATCAGGCCCCCAGATAGTGGCCCCATATCCTGCATGTTAGGGTCCGTGATTTAAGGAACGAGACTGACACTAAGCGAAAATCAAGCAAAGCTTTATTTCATGCCAAGCATCGAAAATCAAACCGACTGGTTGGGGTCATCTCTTACAAAGAAGCGACCACAAAGAGGATGCCGCTCCTGATGACAAAGAGGTGATGATGACGAGGACAACAACCCTGATGACACAGTCTCTGCTCCGCATGACGCCACTCCAATGAGGCCAGACTGAATGATGCCACATGCTGGACGAAGGCCGCTCCTGATGATGAAGAGGGTACTCTAGACCAGGCCGTTCACCGATGAGGCTGCATGCTGAAGAGGCTCCTCCCCAGAATGACACCGCTCTGGCTAGGGTGCTCAGGTGAGGCTGCTCAGGTGAGGCTGCTCCAGCAGGGCTGCATCTCAGGGCAGCGAGGACGGCCGCTGCAGAGCCGCCACGAGGCGGGTCGCAGGAGGCGAGGTTGCACCCAGCAGCACTGATGCCCGGGGCGGTGCCGCTCCCAGCAACGCCACTCCCAATGTCTCCGATGATCCTGAAGCTCCGACGCTACCAACGACCCCGACGCTATCACTCCTATGACTACTCTAATGGCTCCCAAAGGCTACCCTAAACGCTAACGGCTATTCTAACTCCTCCTACTTCTCCAAAGTTTATTCTAACTACCCCTACTTCTCCAATGGCTATTCTAACTCCTCCTATTTCTTCCCCCATCCAGCCTCACAGACTAACCTTTATAGAGGTGGTTGAACCCGGCCCACACAAAGGTAGCCAATGAGATTTCAACTCACTATGGTTAATATATGCCGGCCCCACCAATTGGATACGGCGATCTGGCCTGGCCCGAATCTATACCAGGGGCTTAAAAGTAAGTTCCTCTGGCTAACCAGGCCCCTACACTGCAGGTGGGATCTGCCATGGCCAGAGACTGTCATCTCTACCCACTCTGGGTATTCAGGCGTCTGTGCCCAGACCATAGATCAAATCCTGGCCTATGGGGGGACCTCAAGCATAAAAGAGCACTCCTTCATACCCATGAAGGGAAAAGCTTGCTGTGGGGATGGGAGTCTAAACCTCAGAGTGGGAACCAGCTGCATGGACTCTGAGACCACGCCCACTCAGGAGGGCTACCCTAGCCACAAACAGGCATTGTTACACTCAGCCTGAGCCTACTTTCAAGACAGCCCCCACACTAGCTGGACCAGGAGACAGCATATAGGGCCTGACATGCCCCTAAGCCCAAATCCTGACCCTTGGTTGAGTTCTCCAGGCGCCTGGACCCAGAAGCTGACTCTGGAATCCCTGCTATGGTGGGACCCTGAGACGGAAAACAGCACTCTTCTCTTCCCTGCAAAAGACACCCAACCCTTGGGAGCTGGGCAGAACCCTCACAGAGGCAGAATCTCCCTTGTCTCCATGAGGGTACCGCTACATTCTGTGGCCACCCGAGGCACGCAACCCAGACCAAAAAGCCTGCACTCGCGCCTCCCCTTTTCCCTAATTTCAGATCCTGTGGAACTGCCCTCACAGTCTGCAAATCGGCTCTGCCATCACCTCGCCCCTAACCCTACCCGAGTTTGTGTTTGCAGACTTTTGTCCCTAAAGCCCTGGCGACAGGCCCTCCAGGATGGGGCCTCTGGAGCGACAGCACAGGACTCTGCCTGCCCACCCGAAGGAAACACTGCCCATCACAGTTGCACAAATGCTCCAGATTGGGAGACAACTGCGATGTCTCTGAGCCAACCCCAAATTCGTTGGCCATGTTGGGAAAAATGCGCATTTGGACACATCTGAGATACTGACATCCAGGCAGACACCCAGGTCAATGGCCCTGAGTCAGAAGATCGAACCTGACATGCTCCTAGGACCTCAATGGAACCCTAGCTTAGGTTCTCAGACATCTGTCTCCAGAGGCAAACTCTGGAGTACCTATATATGGTCCAACACTTGATCCCTGAGCCAAAAAACAGAACACCTCCTATCCCCAAAAGACAACCTGGCCCTTGGGAGCTGCGTCCAACCTCAGGGGAGGAGAATATTGCATGGCTTCTGAGCCCCGACCACATTCTAAGGTCTCCCTGGATACAAGCCAGCCTTGTGACCCATGAGAATGAGGCTCCCTGTCACCTCAGCCCCATGGGCACTTTGCCCCTGAGGCACCAGATCAAAACGGCTTTGTTCCTGGGCTGGAAGTGTAAGAGGAGCTGGGCTTTCCAGGCATCCATGTGGTGACTTCTGCTATGATGTCTTTCCATACAGGGGACCCTGGTGCCATGCAAACAGACTACCCCAGTCCCACAGAAGGAAAGATTTCTGTTCTGAGCAACTCAAAAGTCCCAACCTGGGAAGACCTCCATGGGCTCATGAGGCCACCCCTCCACTCGTCGGCCATCATGGACAAAAACTGTAGCATGAGCGACCCTCTGACACATGCCCTGACTCAGGTGCCGGAGATCTGGAGTCAGACGCTGCACATTGCAAATTCCAGGTGTTCAGCACTGAACTGGATAGGCAGTTGTGCATTAATAATTCCATCCTCACCCTCCTAAGATGCAAGCCCTCCAGATTGTTCATTCGGGAGCCCCAAGGCAGTCTTCTGCCTGCACTCCAGAAAGAAGAATGGCCCTAGGTGACTTCCCAGAATCCCCACGAGAGGATCCACCTGCATGGACCTCGTCGGCAGGTCAATTTCCTAGGCCGCCCTGTGCACTAATGCTCTGTCTGACACAACCTGAGCCCCGACCTCCCATTAGTCCCAGAGTTAGCGGGCCTCCTATCGTGCAGGTGAGACATGCCAAGGCCAGAGACTATCATCTCTACCCAACCGGGGTACTCAGGCTTCTGTGCCCAGACCATACTCAAATTCGGATTATGGGGGAACCTCAAGCATCAAAGAGCATTCCTTCTTCCCCACAATGGGAAGAGCTTGCTGTGGGGATGGGGGTCTAAGCCTCAGAGTGGGAACCAGCTACATGGACCCTGAGTCCACACCCACCCAGAAGGGCTAGCCTAGCCACAAATAGGCATTGTGACACAGCCTGAGCCTGCATTCAGTGATCACCCAAGCTAGTTGGACCAGGAGACCGCATATCGGGCCTGACATTCCCCTAAGCCCAAATAATCACCCTCGGTCGGGGTCTCATGGCGCCCGGATCTAGAAGCTGATTCTGGAATCCCTGCTATCGCGGAACACCTGAGATGGAGAACAGCACTCTCCTCTTTCCCACAAAAGACACCAAACCCATGGGAGCCAGGCAGAATCCTTACAGAAGCAGAATCTCTCATGGCCACCTAAGGCCACCACTCCATCCCATGCCCAGTCGAGACCAAAACCCAGACAGAAAAGCCTGTGATCCTGATTCCCTGTCTCCTAATTTCAGTTCCCGAGGCACTGCCCTCAAGGTCTGCAGATCGGGCCTGCCATCACCTCACCCCTCACTCCAACCCGAGTTTGTGTTTGCAGAATTTTGTCCCCAAAGCCCTGGCCAGCAGGCCCTTCAGGATGGGGTGTCTGGAGCCTCTGCACAGGACTCTGCCTGCCCTCCCGTAGGAAACTCTGCCCGTCACAGTTGCAGAAACCCTCAAGATTGGGAGACACCTGCAAGAACCCTGAGCCCACTCAATTTTGATGGCTGCTTAAGACAGAAATACACTGTCTGTCACATGCAGACACCTACCACCAGGCAGAAACCCAAGGCAATAGCCCTGAATCAGAGATGTAAACTGACATGCCCCTAGGACCTCAATGGAACCCTAGTGAAGATTTGCAGGCATCTGTCCCCAGAGGAAGGTTCTGGAATACCTCATATGGTCCAATGCTTGGTCCCTGAACCACAAAACAGAACACCTCCTGTCCCCAGAAGGCAACCTGGCTCTTGGGAGCTGCGTCCTGCCCTCACGTGAGGGGAATCCTGCAAGGTGCCTGAGCCCTCACCACATTCTAAGGACTGGACACAAACCAGTATGGTGTCAGATCAGCATGATGCTCCCAGTCAAATCAGCCACCTGGGCAATTGCCCCAGGGCCACTAGATCAAAACTCTCTTGTGCCTAGGCTGAAAGGATAAGCTGAGCTTGTCTCCAGAAATCTATGAGGTGAGCTCTGCTACCATGTCTTTCTATATGGGGGACCAGGGAGCCATTAAAATGGACTTCCACACAGAGTGCCTGGGTGGCTCAGTGGGTTAAGCCGCTGCCTTCAGCTCAGGTCATGATCTCAGGGTCCTGGGATCGAGTCCCACATTGGGCTCTCTGCTCTCTTCTCGGCAGGGAGCCTGCTTCCCTCTCTCTTTCTCTCTGCCTGCCTCTCTGCCGGCTTGTGATCTCTCTCTCTCTCTCTCTCTCGTTGTCAAATAAATAAATAAATAAATAAATAATAAAATCTTTAAAAAAAATGGACTCCCACTGTCCTACAGAAGGAAAGTTTGCTGTTCGGAGCAGCTCAGAAGCCCCAGCCTGGGAAAACTTCCATGGCTTCATAAGGCCACCCCTCCATTCATCTGTCATCATGGACACAAACTCCAGCGTGCGTGACAATCTGACACTCGCCCTTACTCAGGTGCTGTAGATCTCATGTCAGACCCTGTATATTGGAACTGACATGTGCTTGGCACTGAATTGAACCTGGGCTTCTGCGTTCAGACTTCCATCATCACCCCATGTGAGGATCAACCTGCACGGCCCTAGTAGGAACCACAATATCCAGGCCACACTGTGCACTAATGCTCTGTGTGACACAGCCTGAGCCCTGACCTGCAGTCAGCCCCCAAGGTAGCGGGTGCCATCACCTTCAGGTGGGACCGGCCTTGGCCCCAGGTTGTCATCTCTACCCATCCTGGGTGTTCAGGCATCTGTGCCCCGAACATAATTCAAATCACAGCCTATTGTGGAACCTCAAGCACAAAATAGCACTCCTCCTTCCCCACAGTCAGAAATGTTTGCTGTGGAGATGGAGGTCACATCTTCAGAGTGGCAGTCAGCTGCATGGCCCATGAGACCACGCCACCCAGGAGTGCCATCCTGGGCACAAACAGGCATTGTGACTCTCAGCCTGATCTCACTTTCAAACCAGCACCCTCGCTAGCTGGACCAGGAGCCCGCATTTCGGGCCTGCCATGCCCCTAATCTCAATGCTCACCCTTGGTCGGGTTCTCCAGGCACCAGTACCCAGAAGCTGACTCTGGAATCCCTGCTATGGTGGGAACACTGAGACAGAAAACATCTCTCTTCCCTTCATTCAGAAAAACACAGAAAGCTTGGGAGCCAGACAAAATACCCCCAGAGGCAGAATCTCCCATGGGCCCATGAGGCCACCCCTCCATTCTGTAGCCTGGCGAGACACACAGCCCAGAAAGAAGTGCCTGTGCTCCCCCCTACCTTGTGCCCTAATTTCAGATCCCGAGGCTCTGCCCTCAAGGTCTGCAGATTGGGCCTGCCATCACCACGCCCCTCATCCTAACCCCAGTTTGTGTTTGTAGACTCTTGTCCCTAAATCCCTGGCCAACAGACTCTCCAGGATGGGGCCTCTGGAGCCACAGCACAGGATTCTGCCTGCCCTCCCAAAGGAAATGCTGCCCATCATATTTGCACAAACCCTCCAGATTGGGAGACACCTGCAAGGCCCCTGATCCCACCCAATTTTGTTGGCTGATCTGGACAGAAATGCACAGTCTGACACATGCCAGACACCTACCTCCAGGCAGACACCCAGGTCAATGGCCCTTAGGCAGAAGATGGAAAATGACATGCCCTTAGGACCTCAATGGAACCCTAGCTTAGGTTTGCAGGCATCTGTCCCCAGAGGAAAGTTTCAGAGTGTTAGGGTTCATGATCAATATTATGAGAGTACTCAAAGTGAAAATCAAGCAAAGCTTTATTTCATGCCAAGCATCGAAAATCAAACCGACAGTTCGGAGACATTTCTTACGTCTAGTGACAACGACAAGGATGCCGTTCCCGATGACAAAGAAGCGTGGATGACGAGGACGACAGCTCTGACGACAAAGACTCTGCTCTCCATGATGCCACTCTGACAAGGACGCTCCCTTGATGAAGCCGCTGTGGACAAGGTGGCTCTGGACGGGGCCGCTCCAGGTGAGGCTGCTCCCCAGACGAGGACACTCTGGACGAGGCTACACGCTGGACAAAGTCTGCACCTGATGATGAAGAGGCCTTCCAGACCAGGCCACTCTAAGACAAGGCCTCATGCCGATGATGCGGTTTCCCGGAAAGATGCCACTCTGGTGAACCTGCTCGGGGCCAGTCTTAGCGGGGCCATGGTGAGGCGGGTCGCAGGCTGTGCTGCTCTTTGGGGAGGCAAGGCCGCTCATGGTGGCGCTGTTGCTACGGGCGGAGCAGCTCCCAGCATGGTGCTCCCGATGCTCCTGATGATCCTAAATCTCTGACACTCCTGATGCCCCCGATGGTCTCATTCCTACGACTACCCTAACGGCTCCCAACAGCTACTGTAATGGCTACTCTAACTCCTCCTGCTACACTAACGGCTATTCTAACTCCTCCTACTTCTCTAAAGGCTATTCTAACCCCTCCTACTTCTCTGGTGGATATTCTAACTCCTCCTACTTCTCTAATGGCTATTCTAACTACTTCTACTTCTCCCCCCAAGCCAGCCTCACAGACTAACCTTTATAGAGGTGCTTGAACCTGGCCCACACACAGTTGGCCAATGACATGTCAACTCACCACAGTTAATATATGCACATCCCACTGATTGGATATGGTTATCTGGCCATGCCTGCCCCTATATCCAGGGTTTACAAGTAAGTTCCTCTGGCTAACTGGGCCCCAACATTCCCCCCTTTTCTTTGGAAATTAGTCAAATCCTTGATTTTTCAGCCAGTTCTATGTTCTCCTGTTGTAAGGCAGTTATATTGAGCATGTAAGACTAACTATTTATCGCTCCAATTTTCTTTGGTAAAAAGGACATTAGGGGGTTTATAATACAGGAGCCAAAAAGTAACAGTAGTGCACAGTTGGCTGATGAGTGAGCCATTCAACACTTTGTATAACCTTTTCCATTTTTTCCTAATTCTGTTCATCTAATTTCCCCCCTATACTTTAGATGAACAAGTAACAATGGGAGCAAAAATAAACTCACCATTTTTTTAGTTTTAGCTTTAGTCCATGATCAGCGGGGTCTGTCAACTGCAACTTCCATCTCTAGGGGGCGTCATAGTCCTTGGCTTGTTTGACATGTCTCGCATGAATCCAGGCCCTAACACCCTCTACTTTTACAGTAAATGGTCCCTTCCAGCGAGGCTCCAAGTTTCCCCCTTGATAGCCATGTAGCCAAACTAAATCCCTGGGTTGGTAAGGATGTGATTCCACCTCCGTCTCTGTCCCAGTGTGGGCAGTCCGGATCCCTGAGTGGGCTGTTTTGTAAGACAGACTGTAATGCCTGCAGTGACTGGATTACAGACTGATCAGTCATTTCTGCTAGGACAACCTCTTGCAGTCAAGGACAGAGAGGGGAGGTCTCCCAAACATTATTTCCAATGGGGTCACCTTGCTTAAATAAGGTGTACATATTGCCCTGAGGAGGGACAAAGGAAGGAGATCACCCATCCACCACAAGTCTCCAGAATTAGTTTTGTCAAGATATCTTTAAGAGTCCGGTTCATTCTCTCTACTTGCCCAGAACTCTGGGGCCAGTAGGCACAATGTCGTTTCCAATTAGTGCCCACGGCCTTGGCCAATGCCTGTGAGACTGAACTCACAAATGCAGGGCCATTGTCTGACCCGATCATGAGAGGCAGCCAAAACCTAGGAATTATTTCTCCTAGTAGCTTTTTAGCTACCACCTGTGCCGTCTCATGTTTGGCGGGAAAAGCCTCTATCCAGCCTGAAAAGGTAGCTACAAAAACTAACATGTACTTGTGCCCATATTTTCCAGGTTTCATTTCTGTAAAATCTATTTCCCAATAAATTCCTGTTTCCTTACTTCTTTCTCTTTTCACACCTCCCATTTTAGCTCTTCCCATATTAAATGCCTGGCATTGAGCACATCTATCAACTACATCCTGAACCATATGCCGCTCCCGATGACAAAGAGGCAAGGATGACGAGGATGACAACTTGACGACACAGACTCTGCTCTCCATGATGCCACTCCAATAAGGCCTCTCCCCCGACTAGGATACACACTGGACGAAGGCCACAACCAATGATGAAGAGGCTGCTCCAGACCAGGCCGCTCAATGATGAGGCCACTCACTGACGCATGGTTCCCTGGAATGACGCCGCTCCGGTGGAACTGCAGCTTGGGGCACTGAGGCAGGTCACGGTGAGGCCGCGGCGAGGCTGGTCAAGGGTGGCGCTGCAACTTGGGGTGGCGAGGCCGCTGGTGGTGGTGCCGATCCCAGCAATGCCACTCCCAATTCTCCCTATGATACTGAAGCTCCGAAGCTCCTGATGACCCCGACGCTATCACTCGTACAACTACCCTAATGGCTCCCAATGGCTACTAGATGGCTACTCTAACTCCTCCTACTACTATAACGGATATTCTAACTCCTACTACTTCTCTAATGGCTATTCTAACTCCTACTTCTCTAAAGGCTATTCTAACCCCTCCAATTCTCTAACGACTATTCTAACACCTAATACCTAACCACCCCCCCCCCGCCAGCCTCACAGACTAACCTTTATAGAGGTGGTTGAGCCTGGTCCACACACAGGTGGTCAAGGAGATTTAAACTAAGCACATTTAATATATGCACGCCCCACTGATTGGGTAAGGCAATCTGGCCAGGCCTGCCCCTATATCTGGGGTTTACAAGTAAGTTCTTCTGGCTACAGGACCCTACATTAGTACCTACATCTGTTCCACACTGTGGAACACTGTTTTTTGGACCCTGATCCAAAACACAGAACACCTCCTGTCCCCAGAAGACCACCTGGCTCTTGGGATCTGCGGCCAACCCTCAGGGGAAGAGAATCCTGCATGGCGCCTGAGCCCCGCCACATTTTAAGGCCTCCCTGGACACAAGCCAGCATGGTGACCCATCAGCATGAGGCTCCCTGTCAACTCAGCCCCCTGGGCACTTTGCCCCAGAGCCATCAGATCAAACTGCCTTGTTCCTGGGCTGAGAGGATAAGCTGAGCTGGGCTTTCCAGAAATCTAAGCAGTGAGCTCTGCTACCATGTCTTTCCATATGGGGGACCCTGGAGACATCAAATCGGACTCCCCTGTCCCACAGGAGAAAACCTTGCTGTTCAGAGCAGCTCACAAGCCCCAGCATAGGAAAATCTCCATGCCCTCATGAGGCCACCCTTCTATTCATCTAGCATTCATGCACACAAATTACAACGTGAGCGACCATCCAACACTTGCCCTGACTCAGGTGCTGGAGACCTCGGGCTGACGGCGCACATTGGAACTACCATGTGCTGGGCACTGAACTGAAACCTCGCTTTTGCCTGTTGAATTCCAACCCTCCAGATTTGGAATTCTAGAGCCACAATGCAGCCTTCTGCCTGTCCTCCAGAAAGAAGAAGGGCCACATGTGTCTGCCCAGAATCCCCATGTGAGGTTCAACCTGTACGGCCCTAGACGGAACTCCAATATCCAGGCCTACTGTGCACTAATGCTCTGTGTGACACAGCCTGAGCCCCGATCTCCAGTCAGCCCCCAAGGTAGTGGGTGCCACCTCCTGCAGGTGGGACCGGCCATGGCCTAGGCTGTCATGTCTACCCAACCTGGGTGTTCAGGCATCTGTTCCCAGACCAAAACTCAAATCCCAGCCTATGGGGGAACCTCAAGCACAAAGGAGCACTCCTCCTTCCCCAAGGCTGAAAAAGCTTGCTGTGGAGATGAAGGTCAAATCCTCAGAGTGGGAGCCAGCTGCATGGCCCATAAGACCACGCCCACCCAGGAGGTGAGCCCTGGGCACAAACAGTCATTGTGACCATCAACCTGAGCCTGCTTTCAAAAAAGCCCTCTCACTAGCTGGACCAGGAGCCCTCAGTTCGGGTCTGCCATGCCCCTAGACCCAAAACTTCGCCCTAAGTCGGGTTCTCCATGCGCCCAGACCCAGAAGCCGACTCTGGAATTCCTGCTATGGCGGAACCCCTGATATGGAAAAAGGCACTTTTCCCTTCCCCTGAAAGACACGAAACCCTTGGAAGCTGGGCAGAATCCTCACAGAGGCAGAATGTCCCATGGCCCCACGAGGCTACCACTATATTATGTGGCCAACCAAGACACACATCCCAGACAGAAGAGCGGGCACTCCCGCCTCCCCATCGCCCTCATTTCAGATGTCATGGCACTGCCCTCATGGTCCGCAGATCAGGTCTGCCCAGAAACCTATCCACAGTTTATGTTCGCAGACTTTTGTCCTCGAAGCCCTAGCCAACAAGCCCTCCATGATGGGGCCTCTGGAACCACAGTGCAGGACTCTGCCTGCCCACCCAAAGGAAACTCTACCGGTCAAATTTGCAGAAACCTTCCAGATTGGGAGTCACCTGCAATGCCCGTGTGTCCACTCCAAATTCATTGGCCGCCTTGAAAAAAGACGCATTTGGACACAGGCCAGACACCTACCTCCAGGCAGACACCCAGGTCAATGGCCCTGAGTCAGAAGATGGAACCTGACTGACCCCTAGGACTTCAACTGAACCCTATATCCGCTTTACAGGCATCTGCCTCCAGAGGCAAACTCTGGATTACCTACATATAGTTCAACACTTGATCCCTGAGTCACAAAACAGAACACCTCTTGTACCCAAAAGTCATGCTGGCTCCTGGGAGCTGTGTCCAACCATCAGGGGAGTAGAATCTTGCATGGCGCCTGAACCGCACCACATTCTAAGGTCTCCTTACACAAGCCATTATTGTGACCCATCAGAATGATTCTCCATGTCACCTCAGCACCCTGTGACCTTTGCCGAAGAGCAAAGAGATCGAAACAGCCTTGTTTCTGGCCGGGAAGTGTAAGCGGAGCTGGGCTTTCTAGGCATCCATGCGGTGACTTCTGCTATGATGTCCTTCCATATCGGGGACCCTGGTGCATCCAAACGGACTGCACCTGTCCCCCACAAGGAAAGTCTGCTGTTCAGAGAACCTCAGAAGCCCCAGATTTGGAGGACCTCAATGGCCTCATGAAGCCACCCCTCCACTCGTTGGTCATCATGGACACAAACCCCAGCATGAGCGACCAACTTACACAGGTGCTGGAGATTTCGAGTCCGACTATGTACATTGGAAATACCATATTCTCGTCACTGAACCGAACCGGCACTTGTGCGTTCAGAATTCCGTCCTCACCCTCTTGGTCAGACAACCCTCCAAATTGTTTCTTCGGGAGCCACGATGTTGTATTCTGCCTCCCCTCCGGAAAGAAGAAGGGCCATAGGAGTCTGCCCATAATCCCCACGTGAGGATAAACCCGCACGGACCTCGACCGCACTCCAATGTCCTAGGCCACCCTGAGCACTAATGCTCTGTCAGCATAGCCTGAACCACGACCTCCCATCATCCCCCCAGGTAGCAGGCCCCATATCCTGCAGGTGCTTTGTGACAAGTCCAGAAGCTGTCGTTCTACCCAACCAAGGTATTCAGGTGTCTGGGCCCAGACCATAGCTCATATCCCGGCCTATGGGGTAACCTCAAATGTAAAAGAGCACTCCTCTTTCCCTATGAAGGAAAAGCTTGGTGAGGGGATGGGGGTCTAACCCTCAGAGTGGGAGCCACTGAATGGCCCATGAGACCACACCCACCCAAGAGGGCTTCACTGGCCACAAACAGGCATTGTGATGCTCAGTCTGAGCCTGCTATCAAACCAGCCCCCTCACTAGCTGGACCAGGAGCCCGCATATTGGTCTTGACATGACCCTAGTCCCAAATCCTCACCCACGGTCAGGTTCTCCAGGTACTTGGACCTAGAAGCTGATTCTGGAAATCCTGCTATGGCAGGACTCCTCAGATGGATATCAGCACTCTACCCTTCCCCCTGAAAGACAACAAACCCTTGGTAACAAGCAGAATCCTCACAGAGGCAGAATCTCCCATGGCTCTGTGAGGTTACCGTGACAGTACATGGCCAACCGAGATACACAACCCAGACCAAAAGCCTGCGCTCCCGCCTCCCCATCGCCCTCATTTCAGATCCCGTGGCACTGCCCTCAGGGTCCAGAGATCGGGCCTGCCATCACCTCATCCAGAACGCTACACCGAGTTTGTGTTTGCAGACTTTTGTCCCTGAAGCCCTGGACAACAGGCCCTCCAGGATGGGACCTCTGGCTGCACACTCTGCCTGCACACCTGAACTAAACTCTGCCTGTCATATTTGCACAAACCCTCCAGATTGGGAGACACCTGCAATGCCCCTGAGCCCACCACAAACTCATTGGCCGCCTTGTTAAAAATGCACATTTGGACACAGGCCAGACACCTACCTCCAGGAAGACACCCAGGCTAATGGCCCTGAGTCAGAAGATGGAACGTGACATACCCCTAGGATGGCATCGCAAACCTAGCTTAGGTTTTCAGGAATCTGTCTCCAGAGGCTAACTCTGGAATACTTACATATGGTCCAACTCTTCATCCCGGAGCCACAAAACAGAAGACCTCCTGTCCCCAGAAGGCAACCCGGCTCTTGGGAGCTGCATCCAACCATCACGGGAGGAGAATCCTGAATGGCGCTCGAGCCACCGCCACATTCTAAGGTCTCCCTTGAAACAAGCCATCATTTTGACCCATGAGAATGAGGCTCCCTTTCACCTCAGCCCCCTGTGCACTTGGCCCAAGACCCACCAGATCAAAACGACATTGTTCATAGGAGGGAAGGGTTATCGGAGCTGGGCTTTCCAGGCATCCATGCAGTGACTTTTGCTACGATGTCATTACATAGGGGAATCCTGGTACCATCCAAACGGACTCCCCTTGATTGGCAGAAAGAACGCTTGCGGTTTGGAGCACCTCACATGCCACAGCCTGGGAAGACCTTTATGCCCTCACAAGGCAACCCCTCCACTCGTCGGCCATCATGGACACAAACTCCACCCTGAGCGAACATCTAACACGTGCCCTGACTCAGGTGCTAGAGATCTCTTTTCAGACGCTGCACATTGGAAATACCATGTGTTTGGCACCGTACAGAACTAGTATTTGTGCGTTCAGAATTCCGTCCTCCCCTTCTTGGCCCACCAGCCCTCCAGATTGTTCATTCGGGAGCCACAACCCAGTCTTCTCCCTGCCCTCCAGAAAGAAGAAGGGCCTAGGTTTCTGCCCAGAATTCCCACATGAGGATCAACGTGCACGGAGCTCGACCGCACCCCAATGTCCTAATCCTCCCTGAGCACTAATGCTCTGACTGAAACAGCCTGAGCCCTGATCTCCCAACAGCCCCCCAGGTAGCAGGCCCCATATCCTGCAGATGGGAAGTGCAAAGGTCAGAGACTATCATCTCTACCCAATCGAGGTATTCAGGAGTCTGTGCCCAGACCATATCTCAAATCCCAGCCCATGGGGGAACCTCAAGCATCAAAGAGCACTCCTCCTTCACAGCGACAGGAAACTTTTGCTGTGAGGATAGGCATCTAACCCTCAGAGGGAGAGCCAGGCGCATGGCCCATGAGACCTCGCCCACCCAGGAGGGCTGCCCTGGCAACAAACAGGCATTGTGAGCCTCAGCCTTAGCACGCTTTCAAACAAGCCCCCTGGCTAGCTGGATCAGGAGCCCCTTTAACGGGCCTGATATGCCCCTCGGCCCAAATCCTCACCCTCCAAAAGGTTCTCCAGGCTCACGGACCCAGAAGTCGACTCTGGAATCCATGTTATGGCGGGATGCCTCAGTTGGAAAACAGCACTCTTCCCTTCCCCTCAAAAGACGCCAAAACCTTGGGAGCTGGGCAGAATCCTCACAGAGGCAGAATGTCCTATGGCCCCACGAGGCTACAGCTACACTCCATGGCCAACCAAGACACACATCCCAGACAGAAAGGCCTGCACTTCTGCCTCCCCAGCACCCTAATTTAAGATCCTGAGGCACTGCCCTCAGAGTCTGCAGATCAGGATGCCATCACTTCGAACCTCACCCTAAACCAAGTTTGTGTTTCCAGACTTTTGTCCCCAAAGCCCTGTCCGAAAGGCCCTCCAAGATGGGGCCTCTGGAGCCACAGCACAGGACTCTGCCTTCCCTCTCAAAGGAAACACTGCCCATCACAGTTGCACAAACCCTCCAGATTGGGCAATACCTGCATGGCCCCTGAGCCCACCCAATTTCCTTGGCTGCTCTGGGCAGTAATGCGGAGTCTGACACATGCGAGACACCTACCTCCAGGCAGACACCCAGGTCAATGGCCCTGAGTTAGACATGGAAACTGACATGCCTCAACGGAACCCTAGCTAAGGTTTGCAGGCATCTGTCCCCAGAGGCAGGCCTGGAATACCTGCATATGGGCCAACACTTGGTCCCTGAGCCATAAAAAAGAACACCTCCTGTCCACAGAGGGCAACCTGGCTCTTGGGATCTGCGTCCAACCCTCAGGGGAGGAGAATCCTGCATGGCGCCTGAGCCACCACCATATTCTAACGTCTCCCTGGACACAAGGAGCATTGTGTCCCATCCCCATGAGACTCCCTGTCAACTCAGCCCCCTGAGAACCTGCCCCAGAGCCACCAGATCGAAACTGCCTAGTTCATGGGATGAAAAGACAAGCTGAGTTGATATTTCCAGACATCTATGCGGTGAGCTCTACTACCAGGGCTTTCCATATGGCAGACACTGGACATAACCAGGTATTGTGACCATCAGTCTGAGCCTTTTCAAACAAGACCCCATGCTAGCTGGAACAGGAGCCCGCATATTGTGCCTGCTCTGTCCCTAGGCCCAAATCCTCACCCTGGGTCAGTTTCTCCAGGATCCCGGAGCCAGAAGCCAACTCTGAAATTCCTGCTATGGCGGGAGCTCTTGGATGGAAATCAGCTCTCTTCCCTTCATCCAGAAAGACACCGAAAACTTGGGAGCCATGCAAAATCCCCACAGTGGCAGAATCTAACATGGACTCATGAGGCCACCCCTCCAATGTGTGGCTAACCGAGACATACAACCCAGAGAGAAAAGCCTGCCCTCCCACCTCCCCATCAAACTAATTTCTGATCCCGAGGCACTGCCCTCACGGTCTGCATATCGGGACTACCATCACCTCACTCCAAACCCTAACCCGAGTTTGTGTTTGCAGAATTTTGTCCCAAAGCCCTGGCCGAAGGCCCTCCAGGATTGGGCCTCTGGAATCACAGCCCTGGACTCTACCTGCCCTCATGAAGGAAACTCTGCCCGACACAGTTGCACAAAACCTCCAGATTGGGAGACACTTGCAAGGTCCCTGACCGCAACCTTTTCTTTGGCCGATCTGGACAGAAATGAACAGTCTGACACATGCCAGACAGCTACCTCCAGGCAGACACCCAGGTCAACGGCCCTGAGTCAGAAGATGGAACTTGACATACCCCTAGGACATCTACGGAATCCTAGCTGAGGTTTGCCAGCATCTGTTCCCAGAGGCAGGTTCTGGAGTACCTACATATGGTCAACATTTGGTCCCTGAGCCACAAAACAGAACACCTCCTGTCCCCAGAAGGCAATCTGGCTCTTAGGAGCTGTGTCCAACCCTCAGGGGAGGAGAATCCTGCATGGCGCCTGAGCCCCCGCCACATTCCCAGGGCTTGCTTGACACAAGCCAGCATTGTGACTCATCAGCATGAGGCTGATTCAGCTCAGTTTCCTGGGCACTTCGCCCCAGAGCCACCAAATTGAAACTTCCTTGTGCCTGGGCTGTAAGGTTAAGCAGAACTGGGCTTTCCAGGCATCCATGCGGAGAGCTCTGCTACCAACTCATTCCATATGGGGCAACCTGGAGCCATCAAAACCAAATCCCCCTGTCCCACAAAAGGAAAACTTCCTGATCTGAGCAGCTCACAAGCCCAACCTGGGATAACTTCCATGGCCTCTTGAGGCCACCCTTTCATTCATCTAGCATCATGCACACAAACTCCAGCATGAATGACCATCTGACACTCGCCCTGACTCAGGCGCTGGAGATCTCGAGTCAGACCCTGCTCATTGGAACTCCCATGCTCTCAGCCAGGAACTGAACCTGCGCTTGTGCATTCAGAATTCCATCCTCTCCCTCCTGAGCAAAAAGCTCTCCAGATTTGGAATTCTGGAGCCACAATGCACCCTTCTGCCTGCCCGGAAGAAAGAAGGGACCTATTGTTCTGCCCCGTATTCCTACATTAGGATCAAACTGCACGGCCCTAGACCGCACCTCAATATCCTAGGCCACCCTGTGCACTAATGCTGTGTCTGACTCAGATTGAGACCCAACCTCCCATCACCCACTGAGGTAAGAGGACCAATAAACTGCGGGTGGGCCTGGCTATAGACCGAGGCTGTCATCTACCCACCTTGGGTATTCAGGCATCTGAATACCCAGACTTTAGCTCAAATCCCGGCCTATGCGGGATCCTCAAGCACAAAAGAGCACTCCTCCTTCACCATGCAGGAAAAGCTTGCTGTGGGTTGGGGGTCAAAACCAGAGTAGGAGCCAGGTGCATGGCCCATGAGACCACACCCACCCAAGTGGGCCTCCCTGGCCACTAACAGGCATTGTCACCCTCAGTCTGAGCCCACTTTCAAATAAGCCCCTCTCAAGCTGTAACAGGAGACTGCATATCGGGTCTGCCATGCCCCTAGGCTCATCCTCACCCTCAGTCGGGTTCTCCAGGTGCACAGACTCAGGAGCTGTCTCTTGAATCCCTGATGTGGTGGGACCTCTGATATGGATAACAACACTCTTCCCGTCACCCTACAGACTCCAAACACTTGGGACACGGGCAGAATCCCCACAGAGGCAGAATCTCCCAGGGCCCCATGAGGCCACCCCTATAATCTGTGGCCAACTGAGACTCAAAACCCGGACAGAAAGGGTTGCGCTCCTGCCTCCCCATCACCCTAATTTCAGATCCCGAGGCACTGCACTTATGGTCGGCATTTCGGGTTTGCCATCACCTCGCCACTAACCCAATCCCGAGTTTGTGTTTGCAGACACTTGTACCCAAAGCCCTGGATGACAGGAGCTCCAGGATGGGACCTCTGGAACCACAGTGCAGGACTCTGCCTGCCCTCCTGAAGGAAACTCTGCCCGTCACAGTTGCACAAACCCTCCCGATTAGGGGACACCTGTAAGGCCCTTGAGCCCACCCCAATTTTGTTGGCCGCTCTGGAGAAAAATGAGCATTCGGACACATGAGAGACACCTACCTCCAGGCAGACAACCAGGTCAATGGCCCTGAGTCAGAAGATGGATCGTGACATGCCCCTAGGACCTCAACGGAAACCTAGCTGAGGTTTGCCGGCATCTGTCCCCAGAGGCAAGTTCTGGAGTACCAACATATGGTCAACACTTAGTCCCTGAGCCACAAAACAGAAAACCTCCTTGACGCAGAAGGCAACCTGGCTTTGGGGAGCTTCATCCAACCCTCAGGGTAGGAGAATCCTGCATGGCGCATGAGCCCCTTGCACACTCCCAGGACTCGCTGGACACAAGCCAGCATTGCGACCCATCAGCATGGGGCTCCCTGTCAACTCAGCCCCCAGAGCACATCGCCCCAGAGTGACCAGATCGAAACTGCCTTGTTCCTCGGATGCAAGGTTAAGCTGAACTATGCTTTCCACGCATCCATGTGGAGAGCTCAGGTAGCAAGACTTTCCATATGGGTATCCCAGGAGCCATGCAAAAACACACCCCCTGTCATGCAGAAGGAAAGTTTGCTCTTCAGAGGAGCTCACAAACCCAAGCCTAGGATAATTTCCATGGCCTAATGAGGCCACCCCTCCATTCATCGGCCATGATGGACACAAACTCCAGTGTGAGTGACCATATGACACTCACCCTGACGCAGGTGGTGGAGATCTTGAGTCAGACGCTGCTCATTGGAACTGCCAAGCATTCGGCACTGAACTGAACCGGCCCATGTGCTTTAAGATTTCCGTCCTCACCATCCTGGACACCAAGCCCTCTGGATTGGGAATCCTGGAGCCACAATGCAGACTTCTGTCTGCCCTGCAGAAAGAAGAAGGGCCCTAGTGGCCTGCCCAGAATCACAATGTGGAGAACAACCTGCACAACCTGCGATGGTACCCCAATATGCTAGGCCGCACTGTGCACTAATGCTCTGCCTGACACAGCCTGAGATACACGTCCATCAGCCCCCAAGGTAGCAGGAGCCGTATCCTGCAGGTGGGACATTCCAAGGCCAGAGAGTGTCATCTCTACACAACCTGGGTATTCAGGTGTCTTTGCCCAGACATAGCTCAAATCCCAGCCTATGGTTGAACCTCAAGCATCAAAGAGCACTCCTCCTCCCTATGACGGGAAAAGCTTGCTGTGGGGATGGGGATCTAACCCTCAGAGTGGGAGGAAGCTGCATGGCCCATGAGACCATGCCCACCCAGGAGGGCTGCCCTGGCCACAAACAGGCATTGTGAGCCTCAGACTGAGACCACTTTCAAGCCATCCCCCTCGCTAGCTGGACTAGGTACCCGCATATCGGGCCTGACATGACCCTAGGCCCAAATCTTCACACTCGGTCGGCTTTTTTTGGCGCCCAGACACAGAAGCTGACTCTGGAATCCCTGCTATGGCGGACCCCTGAGAAGGAAAACAGCTCTCTTCCCTTCATTCAGAAAGACACCAAAACCTTGGGACCCATGCCAAATCCCCACTGAGGAAGAATCTACCATGGACCAATGAGGTCACCCATCCGTTCCATGCGAACTGAGACACACAACCCAGACAGAAAAGCCTGCATCCCTGCTCCCCATCACCCTAATTTCAGATAACGAGCCCTCATGGTCTGCATATTGGGCCTGCCGTCACGTCACCCCACACCCTATCCCGAGTATGTGTTTGCGTACTTTTTCCCCCAAAGCCCTGGCTGACAGGCTGTCCAGGATGGAGCCACAGCACAGGACTCTGCCTGCCCTCCTGAAGGAAACTCTGCCTGTCACATTTGCACAAACCTTCCAGATTGGGAGACACCTGCAAGGCCCCTGAGCCCACCCAATTTTTATGGATGCTCTGGACGTAGAAGCACAGTCCGACACATGCCAGACACCTACCTCCAGGCAGACACCCAGGCCAATGGCCCTGAGTCAGAAGATGGAATCTGACATGTCCCTAGGACCTCAACGGAACCCTAGGTGAAATTTGCAGTCATCTGTCCCCAAAGGAAAGTTTTGGAGTGTAAGGTTCCTTAATTAATGTTACGAGACTACACAAAGCGAAAATCAAGCAAAGGTTTATTTCATGCGAAGCATCGGAAAAAAAAAAAAAAAAAAGCCTTACAGTTCGGGGCCATTTCTTACATCTATCGACGATGACGACGACGCTGCTCCTGATGACAAAGAAGCGTGGATGATGAGAACGACAGACCTGACGACACAGACTCTGTTCCCAATGACACCATTCTGACAAGGCCACTACCCAGACGTGGCTGCTGTGGATGAGGCCACTCTGGACGGGTCCGCTCCAGATGAGGCTGCTCCCCAGACAAGGCCGCTCTGGATGAGGCTATATGCTGGACGAAGTCTGTACCTGATGATGACGAGGCCGCTCCTGACCAGGCCATTCTCCGATGAGGCCGCATGCCGACAATGTGGATCCCCGGAATGACGCCACTCTGGCTAGGCTGCTCTCGGGGCAGCAAGGCCCCGAGGAGGGTCGTGGGCTACACTGCTGCTCAGGGAGGTGAGACTGCTCTTGGTGGCGCTGCTGATAAGGGTGGGGCAGCTCCCAGCAATGCCCCTCCTGATGCTCCTGATGATCCTGAAGCTCTGACGCTCCTGACGACCCCAATACTATCACTCCTACGACTACCATAATGGCTCTCAACAGCTACTCCAACGGCTACTATAACTCCTCCTACTTTCTAATGGCTATTCTAACTCCTACTTTCTAATGCCTATTCTAACTCCTCCTAATTCTCTAATGGCTATTCTAACTCCTCCTACTTCTCTAATGGCTATTCTAACTCCTCCTACTTCTTCCCCCACCAGCCTCACAGACTAACCTTTATAGAGGTGGTGGAGCCCGGCCCACACACAGGTGGCCAATGAGATTTCAACTCACCACAGTTAATATATGCGCACCCCACTGATTGGATATGGCTATTTGGCCTTGCCCACCCCAATATCCGGGGTTTACAAGTAAGTTCCTCTGGCTAACCAAGCCCCTACATTCCCCCCTTTTCTTTGGAAATTAGTCAAATCCTTGAATTTGCAGCCAGTTCTATGTTTACCTATTGTAGGGGGGTTATAGTGAGCATGTAAGACTAAATTTTTTATCGCTCCAATTTTCTTTGGTACAAGTGACATTAGGGAGTTTATAAAACAGGGGCCAAAAAGTAACAGTAGTGCACAGTTGGCTGATGAGTCAAGCAAACAACATTTTGTATTTTTTCCTGATTCTGATCATCTAATTTCCCACCTATACTTTACATGAACAGGTACCAAGAGGAGCAACAATAAACTCACAGTCTTTTTAGTTTTAGCTTTAGTCTATGGTCAGTGGTGTCTGTCAACTGCAGCTTCCATCTCTGCGGGGCATCCTCGTGCTTGGCTTGTTTGACGTGACCCACATGAATCCAGGCCCTAATGCCCTCTCCTTTTACAGTAAATGGTCCCTTCCAGCGAGGCTCTAAGTTTCCCCCTTGATTGCCATGTATCCCAACCAAGTCCCCACATTGGTAAGGATGTGATTTCACCTCCGTCTCCATCCCAATGTGGGCAATCTGGATCCCTGAGTGGGCTTCTTTTTAAGACAGACTGTAATGCCCGCAGAGACTGGAGTAAAGATTGATCAGTCATTTCTGCTAGGGCAACCTCTTTTAGTCGAGGATGGGAGGAGTCTCCAAACATTATTTCCAATGGGGTCACCTTACTTAAATAGGGTGTACATCATGCTCTGAGGGGGATGAAAGGAAGGAGATCCACCCAATCACCGCCAGTCTTCAGAATTAGTTTTGTCAAGGTCTCTTTAAGAGTCCGGTTCATTCTCTCTACTTGCCTGGAACTCTGGGGCCAGTAGGCACAATGTAGTTTCCAATTAGTGCCCACGGCCTTGGCCAATGCCTGTGATACTGAACTAACAAATGCAGGGCCATTGTCTGACCCAATTGTGAGAGGCAGCCCAAACCTAGGAATTATTTCTTCTAGTAGCTTTTTGGCTACCACTCCTGCCATCTCATGTTTGGTGGGAAAAGTCTCTACCCAGTCTGAAAACGTATCTACAAAAACTCACATGTACTTGTACTCATATTTTCCAGGTTTCATTTCTGTAAAATCTATTTCCCAACAAATTCCTGTTCCTTACCTCTTTCTCTTTTCCCCCTTGCCATTTTAGCTCTTCCCACATTAACTGCCTGGCCTTGAGCACATCTATCAACTACATCCTGAATCATAAGCTCTAATTTAGAAACCTGGAACTGCTTGCCTATAAGCTCCTTGAGTTTGCGTATCCACAAATTAGTACCTTGATGTATCTCATCTACTAACTTTTTGCCTAGTCTTCGAGGAAGAATTATCTTTCCTGCTTCAGTTTTAGGCCAGTCCCCTTCAGAGTCCAATTTAACCTATTTCTGTAAATACTTTAATTGTTCTTTTAAATTGTTCAGCTTTTGTGGTAGGGCTGGAGCCGGGATTGTAACCAGTTCTTGCACTGTTTCTCAGGCTGCTTGCTTTGCTGCTTGATCTGCTAATTGGTTTCCTTTTGAAAACAGTTAAGTCCCCTTTTTGTATCCCGGGCAATGCATAAAAGCCACCTCTTCTGGGTTCCAAATAGCCTGGAGGAGAGCCAATATTTCTCTTCTGTTTTTAATTCCTTTTCCTTCTGCTGTTAATAGGCCCCTTTCTTTATAAATAGCCCCACGTATAGGGAGAGTAGTAAAGGCATACCTGCTGTCCCTATAGATGTTGGCCGTTTTACCTTTGTCCATCTGCAGTGCCTTAGTGAGTGCAATCAGTTCCGCTTTTTGTGCCAAAGTTCCATGTATCAGGGCTGCTGTCCAGATTTTCTGCTCAGGAGAAACTACCACAGCCCCCACATACCTCTTTCCATTGGCCATGGAACTACTCCCATCTGTAAACAAAGTCATCTTGTCATCGGGAGGGGAATGTCTCTGAGATCCGACCTTATTCCTGCTACTTGGGTTAGAACCTCCCCGCAGTCCTATGGGTGGTCAGCCATCTCCTCTGGCAGCAGTTTGGCTAGATTTAGCATTGCCGCTGGCCAGAATGTCACCCTTGGTTCATTGAGGAGGAGGCCTGATACCCGGTCACTCGGTCATTTGTCATCCATTGGCCTGGTGGAGTCCAGAGAAGGCCCTCCATAGCGTGTGTGGTGGTTATGATGAGATTTTGACCCAAAGTCAATTTACTCGCATCCTTGACCTGGAGGGCTATTTCAGCAATTATGCAGTGGCAAGGGGGGAACCCAGCTGCTACTGGATCTAGTTTCTTACTAAGATAGGCTACTGGACTTTGCCAAGGCGCCAGGGTCTGAGTTAAAACTCCTTTGGCCACCCCTGCATTTTTTATCCACATACAAGTGGAAGGGCTTGCTAACATCTGGGATGGCCAATGCTGGGGCATGCAGCAAGGCTGTTTGTAATTCCCGAAATGCTCCTTTGGCTTCAGCTGTCCACTCTATCATATTGAGCCCCCATTTTGCCATTTCGTAGAGAGGTCAGACAATCTCTGCAAACCGCGGTATCCACAGTCTACAGTAGCCCACTGTCCCAAGAAACTCCATCACTTGTCTGGACGTGGTGGGGCAGGGGTATCGGGTGATCACCTGTCTCCTGGACTCAGTGAATGCACTCCCTCATGAAGATCAAAGCCTAGATAAGTGGCATGGCTCTGACAGAGCTGTGCTTTCTTTGCTGACACCCAATACTCTTTTTCCTGCAGAGTCTGTATGAGAGTTCTCGTCCCCCACAAGCATGATTCATAGTCCTCAGCAGCTATCAGCAAGTCATCAACATACTATAACACAGTGACTCCTGTGTTGGAGGTGCTGTATCACACAAATCCTCATGTAGGGCCTCATCGAAAATGGTGGGTGAATTCTTGAATCCTTGGGAAAGTCTTGTTCAGGTGAGTTGGCCTTGAAACCCTTTCTGTGGGTCAGACCACTCAAAAGCAAAAAAGGCCTGAGATTCCATTGCTAAAGATATGCAGAAAAATGCATCCTTGAGATCTAAGACAGTATACACAGTTCTTTTGGTGCCCAGGAGGGAGAGTAGTGTATATGCGTTACGCACTTTCGGGTGGATATCTTCAACCCATTTATTAACTTCCCTCAAGTCCTGAACAGGTCAGTACTCGCCAGCCTCGGCCTTTTTGATGTTCAGCAAAGGTGTGTTGAATGGAGATTTGCAAGGAACTAGGATCCCATCTCCTCAGAGGTGGTTAACGTGTTTTCTGATCTCTTACTTTGATTCCCGGGGAAGGGGGTACTGCTGAACTAAATAGCCATAGGCATCGCCTTTAATTGTACCCCCACTGGGGGTTGTTCTTGGCCAAGCCAGGGGGCTTACCTTCTGCTCAGACCTTGGGAAACTCGACTTGTACAATTTGGAGAATGTCCCGCCCCTTTGTCTCCTCTGGATTTGAGACAGGCTCGTAAAGGAGATATTCATCTACTGCTGCCATAAGCACCTGTACACAGAGGCAGAATCTTCCATGGCCCCATGAGGCTACTGCTTCATTCTTTGGCCAACCGAGACACACAACCCAGAGAGAGAAGTGTGCGCTCTGGCCTCCCCATCGCCCTCATTTAAGATTGCGCGGTGCTGCCCTCAACGTCAGCAGATCAGGCCTGCCACAACCTTGCCCAGAACCCTATCCTGAGTTTGTATATGAAGACGTTTTTCCCAAAAGCCCTGGCTGACAGGCCTTCCAGGATGGGGCCTCTGGAGCCGAAGCACAGGACTCTGCCTGCCCACCCAAAGGAAGCTCTGCCTGTCAATTTGCACAAACCCTCCAGATTGGGAGACACCTGCAGTGCCCCAGAGCCCACCCCAAATTCGCTGGAATCCTAAGAAATAATGTGCATTCGGACATTAGGCCAGACAGCTACCTCCAGAGAGACACCCAGGTCAATGGCCCAGAGTCGGAAGATGGAACCTGACATAACCCTAGGACCTCAATGGAACCCTAGCTTAGGTGTCCAGGCATCTGTCTCCAGAGGCAAACTCTGGAATACCTACATATGGTACAACACATGATCCCTGAGCCACAAATCAGAAAACCTCCTATCTCCAGAAGGCAACCTGGTTCTTGGGAGCTGCTTCCAACACTCAGCGGAGGAGAATCCTGCATGGCGCCTGAGACCCCACCACATTCTAAAGTCTCCCTGGACACAAGCCAGCATTGTGACCCAACAGAATGAGGCTCCCTGACACCTCAGGAGCCTGGGCACTTTGCCCCAGAGCCACCAGATCATACAGCCTTGTTCCTGGGCTGGAGAAGTAAGCAGAGCTGGTATCTCTAGCCATTCATGTGGTGACTTACGCTACGACATCTTTCCATATGGGGGACATTGGTGCCATCCAAACGGTCCAAACGACTCGCCAATTTCCACAGAAGTAAAGCTTGCTGTTCGGAGCAGCTCACAAGCCCCAGCATGGGAAGACCACCATGGCCCCATGAGGCCACCCCTCCACTCGTTGGCCATCATGGACACACACACCAGTGTGAGCGACCATCTAACACATGCCCTGACTCAGGTGCTGGAGATTTTGACTCAGACGCTGCACATTGGAACTATCATGAGCTAAGCACTGAACAGAAACTGTACTTGTGTGCTCAGACTTCCGTCATCACCCTTCTGGCCAACAGGCCCTCCAGATTGGGAATTCTAGAGCCACAACGCTGCATATTGGAAATGCCATGTGCTCTGCACCGAACTGAACCAGCGCTTGCGCATTCAGAATTCTGTCCTCACCCTCCTGGCTTGCCAGGCCTCCAGTCTCTTCATTCGGAAGCCCCCAAGTAGGCTTCTACCTGCCGTCCAGAAAGAAGAAGGGCACAAAGTGTATGCCCAGAATCCCCACGTGAGGATCAACCTGCACAGACCTCGACGCACCCCAATGTCCTAGGCCTCCCTGTGCACTGATGCACTGTCTGACACTGCCTGAGCCCTGACCTCCCATCAGCCTCCCAGTTAGCAGGCCCCATATCTAGCACATGGGACCTGCCATGGTCAGAGACTGTAAATCTCCCGCACCTGGGTATTCAGGAGTCTGTGCCCAGACCACAGCTCAAATTGTGGCCTATGGGGGAACCTCAGACATAAAAGAGCACTCCACATTCCCCATGTTGGGAAAAGATAGCTGTGGGGATGGCGATCTAACCCTCAAGTTGGGAGGCAGCTGCATGGCCCATGAGACCACGCCCACACAGGAGGGTTGCCCTGGCAACAAAGAAGCATTGTGACTCTCAGCCTGAGCCTGCTTTCAAACCACCACCTGGCTTGCTGGACCAGGAGCCCACATATTGGGCTTCACATGCCCCTAGGCCCCAGTCCTCACCCTCAGTCGTTATTTCCAGATGCCTGCACCCAGAAGCCGACTCTGGAATCTCTGCTATGGCGGGAGCTCTTGGATGGAAATCAGCTCTCTTCCCTTCATCCAGAAAGACACCAAAACCTTGGAAACCATGCAAAATCCTCACAGCGGCAGAATCTAACATGGACTCAAATTCTGGAACACCTATAGATAGTCCAACACTTGATCCCTGATCCACAAAGGAGAACACATCCTGTCCCCAAAAGGCAACCTGCATCTTGGGAGCTGCGTCCAACCCTCAGGGAGGAGAATCCAGCAAGGCGCCTGAGTGCCCGGCACATTCTAAGGTCTACCAAGACACAAGTCACCATTGTGACCCTTCAGAATGAGGCTCCCTTCACCTCAGGTCCCTGGGCACTTTAACCCAGAGCCACCAGATCGAAACGGCTTTGTTTCTGGGCAGGAAGACTAAGCAGATCTGGGCTTTCCAGGCATTCATGCGGTGAATTCTGCCGTGACATGTTTCCTCACTTGGACCCTGGTGCCATCAAAACGAGGATGGGGGGTGGGGGTCTGCAAACATTATTTCAAATGGGGTCGCCTTACTTAAATAGGGTGTGCATTGTGTCCTGAGCATGGCGAAAGGAAGGATATCCACCTATCCACCGCCGGTCTCCAGAATTAGTTTGTCAAGGTCTCTTTAAGAGTCTGGTTCATTCTCTCTACTTGCCTGGACTCTGGGGCTGGTAGGCACAATGTAGTTTCCAATTAGTGCCCACAGCCTTGGCCAAAGCCTGTGAGACTGAACTCAGAAATACAGGGCCTTTGTCTGACCCAATTGCGAGAGGCAGCCCAAAACTAGGAATTATTTCTTCTAGTAGCTTTCTGGCTACCACTTGTGCCGTCTCATGATTGGTGGAAAAAGCCTCTACCCAGCCTGAAAAGGTATCTACAAAAAACTAACATGTACTTATGCCAATATTTTCCAGGTTTCATTTCTGTAAAATCTATTTCCCAATAAATTCCTGGTTCCTTACCTCTTTCTCTGTTCCCTCTTCCCATTTTAGTTCTTCCCACATTAACTGCCTGGACTTGAGCACATCTATCAACTACATCCTGAACTATAAGCCCTAATTTAGAAACCTGGAAATGCTTGCCTATAAGCTCCTTGAGTTTGTGTATCCCCGAATGTGTACCCTGATGTATCTGGTCTACTAAATTTTTGCCTAGTATTCAAGGAAGAATTATCTTTTCTGCTTCAGTCTTAGCTCAGTCCCCTTCAAAGTCCAATTTAACCCACTTCTTTATATACGTTAAATTGGCTCCGGAATTTCGGTTTTTCTGGTAGGGCTGGCGCTGGGAGTGTAACCAGTTCTTGCCTGTTTCTTGGGCTGCTTGCTTTGTGGCTTGATCTGCTAATTGTTTTCAAATCAGTCCCCTTTTGGTGTCCCAGGAAATGCAAAACGACCACCTCTTTTGGGTCCCAAATAGCCTGGAGGAGAGCCAATATTTCTCCTCTATGTTTAATTCCTTTTCCTTCTCCTGTTTATATGCCCCTTTCTTTAAAAATAGTCCCAGGTATATGGAGAGTAGCAATGGCATACCTGCTGTCCATAAGATGTTGGCCATTTTAGCTTTGGCCATCTTCAGTGCCTTAGTGAGTGCAATCAGTTCCGCTTTTTGTGTTGAAGTTCCATGTGGCAGGGCTACTGTCCAGAATTTCTGCTCAGGAGAAACTACATGAGCTCCCCATCCCTCTTTCCATTGACCATGGAGGTACTCTCATCTCTGAACAGAGTCATCTCGGCATCCGAGAGGGGAGTATCTCTGAGATCTGGCCTTATTCCTGCAACTTGGGCTAGGACCTCCCTGCAGTCCTTCCTTGGGGAAGTCTTGTACAGGTGAGTTGGTTTTGGATTCCTTCCAGTGGGTCGGACCACTCAAAAGCAAAAAGGGGTTGAGATTCTCTTGCTAAAGATATGCAGAAATAGGCATCATTGAGATCTAAGATGGTATACACAGTTCTTTTGTGGCCCCGGAGGGATTGTAGGGTATAGGGGTTAGGCACCATCGGGTGGATAACTTCAACCCATTTATTAACTTCCCACAGTCCTGAATGGGTCAGTACTCCCCAATCTCGGCCTTTTTGACGGGCTGCAAAGGTGTATTCTATGGAGATTTGCAAGTAACTAGGATCCCGACTCCTCGGAGGTGGTTAATATACTTTCTGATCCCTTCATTTGCCTCCCAGTGAAGGGGGTGCTGCTGAATGTGAACAGACGTAGCCATCGCCTTTGATTGTACCACCACTGGAGGTTGTCCCCTGGCCAAGCCAGGGGGCTTCGCTTCTGCCCAGACCTCGGGAAACTCCACTTGTACGATTTGGAGAATGTTTCCCCCCTTTGTCTCCTCTGGATTTGAGACTGGCTCATAAAGGAGGGATTCATTTACTGCTGTCATAAGCACCTGTACAGTGTGTTGTCTCAAGGTTCCAGTCATGTCTACTTCCGAGAACTGAATGCCAACTCATAACTTGTGGAAGAGATCTCTTCCCATCAAGTTATATGGGGCATTAGGGAGGACCAAAAATCAATGTTTCACTACTCCCAAGGCCAAATATAAAGTCCGTTCTGTTGTCCATTTATGTCACGCTGTACCAATTGCTGCCTTTACCCAAACTTCCTCTCCAGAGAGTTTTCCCATAGGTTTAAGTAATGGTGAAAACTGGGCTCCCGTGTCTACCAAAAAAATCAATTGATTTCCTCTCCACTTCAATTTTTACTCTGGTGGCCAGCATTGTTGTCTTCCTTTTGGGGCACTCCCTGGCCCAGTGTCCTTTTTCCTTACAGTAAGCACACTGATATGAATCTAAGTCTTCCCACCTACCTTCTCAGTGCTTAGGATTTTCTTTCCATTTACTATCCTCTACCTATCTCATGTAATGCCAAAGCCTTAACCAGCTTTTTGTCTGTTTTTCATCCTCCTGTGTATCCCTGTTCTTATACACTTTTTCTGCTATTCCCAATAGCTCAATCAGATTCTTCCCTTCAAATCCTTCAATTTCCTGAAGTCTCCTCCTTATATCTGGGGCTGACTGACTGGCAAAACAAGATTCACTGCCCCCTGATTTTCGGGTGCCTCAGCGTCGATCAGGCTATACATTTTATAGGCTTCAATGAGCCTTTCTAGGAAAGCTCCTGGAGACTCATTCTTATCTTGAGTCACCAGATTAATTCTGGTTGAGTGCGAGTGTGACTTTTACTTCTGGAAATGCAGTTCCAGGATTTCAACATATCAAAGAAAAGTATTTGTTCCAAAAGTCTACCATATGAATTTTCTTTAAGGCAGAATTCATCTTACAAGAGAATTAAAACAATTACAAATGACAAAAAACTCAGAATAGATATGGTTAAATATCAAATGATGACCCTTATCAATACATTAAAACGTTAGAAAAATGTATAGAACGTCTGGAGTAGTTACAGCATTTAGCCAAATGTAACCCAAGGTTTATCATTGATTTAGCAGTACTTCCTGTGTAACTTAGCATATCAGGGAAAAGCCTTATGAGTCAAAGAGATCTCATTTACAATTTACAATTCTGGGTGGGCAAAGAAAACCATTTACATTTTCTCAGAAACATCTCAGTCTCTAGTGAATACTAAATCTTAACCAACTGTGAACTGTTGCAATAGCAGTTAAGCACAAAACATGTTTACCAACAGATTTCAAAATCACAAACCTTGTTCCAGCAACCAGCGCCCTAGCACTTCATCCCATTTGTCATCCAAACAAAACTTCAAAGCTTCAGGTTACCAAGAACTCTCAAAGCTACTTTCACAATTTCCCATTAAAACCCTGACAGACAATTAACCATCAGTTCGGTCATCTCTTTGGTAACAGATTTCATGTTCCACCTGGGCCCATTCTACTTCAGACGCCCTGATTTCCCACCAGCAAGGGGTTGGGGCTAGGCAGTCCACGTAGGGCCAGAGAGGCAAGGAATTCCCCGAAACAAAGGGAGTTTTGGCAGCTGTTTGGGAATATTCCTTAAAGTCTCTGTCCCACGTTAGACTAAACCACATTGCCTCCAGTTATTGCCCTTAACACATGAAATGAGTGAGGAAGAAGTCCCCCATCTATTATGAGGAACAGAAAGACGAAAGTCAGAGTCCCCTTTCTCTCCGCCTCTCCCATCCCCAAACACAACAAACAACACAGCAGACAACAAATAGACAAGACAAAGACAACTGCAGGCCTAGCGTTCCTGCCACCGCTGGGGATTTTCTAGGGGGACGCAAACCCCCGGACCACCTAGGGGTACTCATTCTCCCAATAACTGCCTCGGGAGACTCGAACCCCCAATGACTGCATATGGGGACGTGAACCCATTGAATGCCTAGGGGGACTTGAACCCCCTGGTGACCGTCTAGAGGGACTCGAATGCCCTGACCATCTAGGGGGACTCAAATCCCCCTGATAACCAATAGAGGAATGGGGCATCCCCGCATCCACTCCAGCCTTGGGGAGCATAGCTGTGTCTAGCTTCTCTCCAGTGATCCATATCCTGGAGCTCCAACCAGACAGACGAACAAGTTTCCAACACCTCCTGACGCTTTTTCCATGAATTCTGATGCTGGCTCAGTTCTCGTTGTTTGATCCTGGGCAAGCCCCCAGTGTTAGGGTCCGTGATCAAAGGAACAAGACTGACACAAAGCAAAAATAAAGCAAAGCTTTATTTCATGCCAAGCATCGAAAATCAAACCGACCAGTCGGGGCCATTTCTTACGTAGAGGCGATGACTCTGAGGACGCCGCTCCGGATGACAAAGAGGTGTGGATGACAAGGAAGACAACACTGACGACACAGACTCTGCTCCCCATGATGCCACTCTAACAAGGCTGCTCTCCAGACAAGGCCGATCTGGAAGAGGCCACATGCTGGGCAAACACCGCAACCGATGATGAAGAGGCTGCTTCGGAGCAGGCCGCTATCTGATGAGGCCGCACGCCGACGAGGCCACTCCCTGGAATGACGCTGCTCTGGCAAGGCCCCAGCTCTGGATAGTGAGGTAGGTGGTGGCAAGGATGGCGGCAGGCGGCGCTGCTGCTCGGGGAGGTGAGGCCACTCGTGTCAGTGCCACTTCCAGCAATGCCACTCCCAGTGCTCCCGATGATCCTGAAGCTCCGACACTCCAGACGACCCCGACGCTATCACTCCTACGACTATCCTTACAGCTCCCAATGGCTACTCTAACAGCTACTCTAACTCCTTCTACTACTCTAACGCTATTCTAACTCCTCCTACTTCTCTAAAATCTATTCTAACTCCTCCTAATTCTCTAAAGTCTATTCTAACTCAGCCTAATTCTCTAAATGATATTATAACTCCTCCTAGTTATGCCTCCCAGGAGCCCTGCCCACACACAGGTGGCCAATGAGATTTCAACTAACCACATTTAATATATGCACGCCCCACTGATTGGATAAGGCAATCTGGCCAGTCCCGCCCCAATAACAGGAGTTGACAAGTAAGTTCTTCTGGCAAACCAGGCCCCTACATTAGTAGCTACATATGTTCCAACGCTAGGTCCCTGGTCCAAAAACAGGACACTTCCTGTCCCCAGAAGGCAACCTGGCTCTTGGTAGCTGCGTCCAATCCTCAGGGGAGGAGAATCCTGCATGTCACCTGAGCTCCCGCCACATTCTAAGGTCCCCCTGGACACAAGCCAGGATGGTGACCCATCAGCATGAGGCTCCCTGTCAACGAAGCCACCTGGGCACTTGCTCAACAGCCATCAGATCAAAACTGAATTGCTCCTGGGCTGAGAGGAAAAGCTGAGCTGGGCTTTCCAGACATCTAATCGATGAGCCTCTGCTACCATGTCTGTCCATATGGGGGACCGTGGAGCCAGCAAAACGGACTCCCCATGTCCCGCAGAAGAAAAACTTGCTGTTCAGAGCAGCTCAGAAGCCCCAGACTGGGAAAACATCAATGGCCTCATGAGGCCACCCTTCCATTCAACTAGCATCATGCACACAATCTTCAGCATGAACGACCATCCAACACTCGCCCTGACTCAGGTGCTGGAGATTTCGACTCAGACACTGCACATTGGAAGTATCATGAGCTCGGCACTGAACAGAAATGGCGCTTGTGCTTCAAGCCCTCCAGATTGGGAATTCTGGAGCCACAACGGAGTCTTCTGACTGCCATCCAAAAAGAAGAAGGTTCCTATGGGTCTTCACAGATTCCCCATGTGAGGATCAACGTGCACGACCCTAGACGGAAGCCCAATATCCCGGCCGACTGTGCACTAATGATCTGTGTGACACAGCCTGAGCCCCGACCTCCAGTCCGCCCCCCCAGGTAGCGGGTGCCATTGCCTGCAGGTGGGACCTGGCATGTCCTTAGCTGTCATGTATAGCCAAACTGGTTGTTTAGGCATCTGTGCCCAGACAAAATCTCAAATCCCAGCCTATGGGGGAACTTCTAGCACAAAGGAGCACTCCTCCTTCCCCATGGCTGGAAAAGATTGCTCTGCAGATGGGGGTCACACCTTCAGAGTGGGAGCCAGCTGCATGGCCCATGAGAACATGCCCACCCAGGAGGTCCGTCCTGGGCAGAAACAGGCATTGTGACCATCAGCCTGAGACTGCTTTCAAACAAGCCCCCTTGTTAGCTGCACCAGGAGCCCGCATTTCAGGCCTGCCATGCCTCAAGGCCCAAATCCTCACCCTTGGTTCGGTTCTCCAGGTGCCTGGACCCAGAAGTCAACTCTGGAATCCCTACTATGGCGAGACCCCTGAGATGGAAAATAGCTCTCTTCCCTTCATCCAGAAAAACACCAAAATCTTGGGAGCCATGCAAAATCCCCACAGAGGCAGAATCTCACAAGGACCATGAGGCTAACACTCCATTCTATGGCCAACCGAGACACACAACCCATACAGAAGAGCCTGCGCTCCCGCCTCCCCGTAGAACTAATTATAGATCTCGAGGCACTGCCCACACTGTCTGCAGATCAGGCCTGTCATCACCTCACCCCTAATCCTAAACCAATTTTACATTTGGAGACTTTTTTCACCAAAGCCTTGGCCACAGGCCCTCCAGGATGGGGCCTTTTGAGCCACAGTTCAGGACTCTCCTGCCCCCTGAGGGATATTCTGCTCATCAAAGTTGCACAAACCCTCCAGATTGGGAGAGACCTGCAAGGCTCCTGAGCCCACCCAATTTCATTGGCAGCTGTAGTCAGAAATGCATAGTCTGACACATTCTAGACACCTATTTCCAGGCAGACACCCAGGTCATTGTCCCTAAGTCAGAAGAGGAATCTGACATGCCTCTAGGATCTCAATGGAATCCTAGCTTAGGTTTGCAGGCATCTGTCCCCACAGAAATGTTCGGAGTACTTACCTATGTTCCAACTCTAGGTCCGTTATGCAAAAAAGAGCACATCTTCTGACCCCAGAAGGCAACCTGGCTCTAAGGAGCTGGGTAAACCCTCAGGGGTGGAGAATTCCGCATGGCACCAGAGACTCCACCACATACTTAGGTCTCATGGGACACAAGCCAGCATTGTGATCCATCAGCTTGGGGCTCCTTGTCGACACAGTCTCCTGGGCAATTCTCCCAGAGCCACCATATCGAAACTGCCTTGTTCTGCGCTGCACATGTAAGCTGAGCTGGGATTTCCAGGCATCCATTCGGTGAGCTCTGCTACCAAGTCTTTCCATATGGGGCACACTGAATCCATCAAAATGGACTCCCCCTGTCCTGCAGGAGGAAATCTTGCTGTTTGGAGCAGTTCACAGGTCTCAGCCTGCGAAAACCTCCCTGAAATCTTGATGCCACCCCTCCATTCATCGGCCATCATTAGCAACCATCGACACTCGCCCTGACTTGGGTGCTAGAGAACCCGAGTCAGACGCTGAACATTGGAAATACCATGCACTCGTCACTGAACTTATCCAGCACTTGTGCGTTCATATTTCCGTCCTCAAATTCAAGGCCAGTAGGCCCTCCAGATTGGGAATTCTGGAGAGACAACGCAGCCTTCTGCATGCCCTCCAGAAAGAAGAAGGGCCCTATGGGTCTGTCCAGAATCCTCATGAGAGGATCCACCTGCACGGCCCTCAATGGCAACCCAATATCCTAGGCCGCCCTGTGCACTAATGCTCTTTCTGACACAGCCTGATCCCTGAACTCCCATCAGGTCCCCAGGAAGTGGGCCCCATATCCTGAAGGTGGGATGTGCCAAGGCCAGAAACTCTCATCTCTACCCAACCTGGGTATTCAGGCATCTGTTCAGAGACCATGAGTCAAATCCCGGCCTATGGGGGAATCTCAAGCACAAAAGAACAATCCTCGTTCCCCTCGGCAGGAAAACCTTGCTGTGGGGATGGGGTCAAACCCTCAGTTTGGAAGCCATCTGCAAGGCCCATGAGACAATGCCCACTTATTAGGGTGGCCCTGGACACAAACAAGCATTTTGACCCTCAGCCTGAGCCCGGATTCAAATAAGCCCTCTCTCTAGCTGGACCTAGAGCCTGCATAGCGGGCCTTCCATGCTCCTAGGCACAAATCCTCACCCTTGGTCTCATTCTCCAGAAATACGAACGCAGAAGCCGGCTCTGGGATCCCTGATATAGCCCGACCACTGAGACGAAAACAAGACCCTTCCCTTCCCCTGGAAAGACACCAAAGCCTTGTGAGCTGGGCAGAATCTGGACAGCGACAGCATCTCCCATGGCCCCATGAAGCCACCCCTCATTTCCGTGGCCATCGGAGACACAACCCAGAGAGAAAAGCCTGTGCTCCTGCCTCTCCATCCAACTAATTTAAGATCCCGGGGCACTGCCCTCACAGTGTGCAGATCGGACCTGCCATCACCTCAACACTCACCCTAACTTTAGTGTTTGTTTGCAGAATTTTTCCCCAAACCCTGATTGAAAGGCCCTACAGGTGAGGCCTCTGGAGCCAAAGTGCAGTACCCTGCCTACCATCCTGAAGGAAACTGTGCTCGTCAGAGTTGCACAAAATCTCCAGATTGCCAACTCCAATTTTGTACGCCACTCTGGAAAAAAAGAAGGTTCTGACATATGCCAGACACCTACCAACAGGCAGACACCCTGGCCAATGGCCCCTGGCGAGAAGGTGGAAAATCACATGCCCTTAGGTCTTCAACGGAACCCTAGCTTAGGTTTGTAGACATCTGTCCCCAGAGGCATGTTCGGAAATACCCTCATATGTTCCAACGGTTTGTCCCTGTCCATATAACAGAATAACTCCTATCCCCACAAGGCAACCTGGCTCTCGGGAACTGAGTCCAACCCTCAGATTGGGGGGAGAATCCTGCATGACACCTGAGCCTCTGACACATTATAAGGTCTCACTGGACACAAAGCAGCACTGTGACCCATCAGCTTGAGGCTCCCTGTCAACTCAGCCCCCAAGGCTCATTGCCCCAGAGCCACCAGATCGAAACTGCATTGTTCCTGGGCTGCAATGTTAAGCTGAGCTGGACTTTCCAGGCATCTATGTGTTGAGAACTGATACCAAGTCTTTCCATATGAGGGATCCATGAGCCATCAGAATGGACTCCTCCTATCCCAGAGAAGGAAAGGTTGCTCTTTGAAGCAGCTCACAAGCCCCAGCCTGGGAAAACCTGCATGGCCTCCTGAGGCCACCCCTCTATTCTTCAGTCATGATGGACAAAAATTCCAGCGTGAGCTACCATTTTACACTTGCCCAGATGCAGGTACTGCAAATCCGAGTCAGATGCTGAACACTGGAACTGCCATGCGTTGGCACTGAACTAAACGGGCGATGTGTACTCTGGCTTCAGCCCTCTCCCTTCTGGCCCGCAAGCACTCCAGATTGGGAATTCTGGAGCCACCATGCAGACTTCTGCCTGCCATCAAGGTAGAAGGAACCTATGTGTTTGCACAGAATCCCCACGGGAGGTCAACCTGTATGGCCCTCGACAGCAAACTAATACGTTAGGCCTCCCTGAGCACTAATGCTCTGTCTGACACAGCCTGAGCCCCAAATTCCTACAGCCCCCTGGTAGCGTGCTCCATATCCTGCAGGTGGGACCGGATATGGCCTGAGGCTTTCATATCTACCCAACCTGGGTATTCAGGCATCTGTGCCCAGATGTTACCTCAAATCCCTGCCAATGAAGAAACCTAAAGCACAAAAGATCACTACACCATGCCCATTTCAGGAAACACTTGCTGTGGGTATGGGGGTCAGAGCCTCAGAGTGGGAGCCAGCTGCATGGCCCTATAGACCAGGCCCACACAGGATGGCCGCCGTGGGCAAAAAGAAGGCATTGTGTCCTTCAGACTGACTGTGCATGAAAACAAGTCTCCTCGCTAGCTGGATTAGGAGACCACATATCGGGCCTGCCATGCCCATTGCCCAAATCCTCACCCTCAGTCGGGTGCTCCAGGCGTCCGGACTCAGAAGCCGACTCTGGTATCCCTGCTATTGCCCGATTTCTGAGACGGAAAACATCACCCTTCCCTCCCCCAGAAAGACACCAAACCCTTGGGAGCTGGGAAGAATCCCAAGAGAGGCAGAATCTCCCATGGCCCCATGAGGCCACCCCTCCATTCCATGTCCAAGGGAGACACACAACCCAGACAGAAAAGCATGTGTTCCCACCTCTCCATTGCCCTAATTTCAGATACCAAGGCACTGACCTCATTGTCTGCAGATTGGGCCTGCCATCATCTCGCCCCTAAACCTAACCCGAGTTTGTTTCCCAGTCTTTTTTCCCCAAAGCCCTGGTGGCAGGCCCTCCAGGATGAGCCTCTGGAGCCACAGCACAGGACTCTGATGCCCTCCAAATGAAAACTGTGCCCATCACTGTTGCACAAAATCTCCAGATTGGGAGACACATGCAAGGCCCCTGAGCCCAACCAATTTCGTTGGCCACTCTGGACAGATATGCACATTCTGACACATGGCAGACACATACCTCCAGGCAGACACCCAGGTCAATGGCCTGAGTCAGAAGATAGAATCTGACATGCCCCTAGGAACTCAACAAAAGCCTAGCTGATGTTTGCAGGCATATGTCCCCAAAGGTAGGTTCTGAAATACCTACAAATAGTCCAATGCTTGGTCCCTGAGCGACTAAACAGAAAATATGTTGTCCTCAGAAGGAAACCTGGCTCTTGGGAGCTGGTCCAACACTCAGGGGAGGATAATCTTGCATGGAGCCTGAGCCCCCACCACATTCTAAGGTCTCCATGGACACAAGCCAGCATTGTGACCCATCAACTTTGGGCTCTCTGTCAACTCAGCCCCCTGGGCACTTCACCCAGAACAACCAGATCGAAACTTCCTTGTTCCTAGACTGAAAGGATAAGCTGAGCTGGATTTCCAGACATCTATGCGGTGAGCTCTGCTATGAAATCTTTCCATATGGGGCACACTGGAGCCATCAAAACAGACTCGCCTTGTCACGCAGAAGGAAAGCTTGCTGTTTGGAGCAGCTCAGAGGCTCAGCATGGGAAAACCTTGTTGGCCTCATGAGGTCACCCCTCCATTCTTCAGCCATCATGGAAGCAAACTCCAGCGTGAGCGACCATCCAACACTCGCCGTGACTCATTTGCTGGAGATCTCGTCAGACACGGCATATTGGAACTGCCATGTGCACGGCACTGAACTGAACCAGCGCTTGACCGTTTAGACTTCCATCCTCCTTGACGGCAAGCCTCCTGATTGGGAAATCTGGAGCCAGAAAGCAATCTTCTGCCTGCTCTCCAGAAAGAAGAAGGGACCTATGTGTTTTCCCAGAATCCCCATGTGAGGATAACCCTGCACAACCCTAGATGAACCCCAAATTCCAGGCCTCACTGTGCACTAATGCTCTGTCTGACACAGCCTGAACCCCGTCCTCCAGTCAGCCCCCCAGTAGAGGGCCCCATCTCCTGCAAGTGGGAGCGACCATGGCTCGAGGCTCTCATCTCTACCCAACCCGGATGTTCAGGCATTTGTGCCCTGAACATAGCTCAAATCCCAGTCGATGGGGGAACTTCAAGCACAAAAGAGCACTCCTTCCCCTTGGCTGGAAAAGCTTGCTGTGGAGATGAGAGTGAAACCCGCAGAGTGGGAGCCAGCTGCATGGCCCAAGAGATCGTGCCCACGAAGGAGGTCACCCTGGGCACAAACAGGCATTGTGACCATCAGCCTGAGCCTGCTTTCAAACAAGCCCACTCTATAGCTGGACCAGGAGTTGGATATCGGGACTGCGATGCCCCTAGGCCCAAATCCTCACCTTCGGTCAGGTTCTCCAGGTGCACGGACCCAAAGCCGACTCTGGAAGCCCTGTTTTAGTGGGTCCCCTGAAATGGAAAACAGCTCTCTTCCTTTCATCCAGAAAGACATCAAAACTTTGTGACCCATGCAAAATCCCCACAGAGGCAGAATCTCCAATGGACCCATGAGGCAACCCCTCCATTCCATGGCTTGCCAAGACACACAACCCAGACAGAAAAGCCTGTACGCCCACCTCCCCATTGCTCTAATTTTAGATCCTGAAACACTGTCATCACAGTCTGAAGATGGGGCCTGCCTTCACATCGCCACTCACCTTATCCTGAGTTTGTGTTTGCAGATTTTTGTCCCCAAAGCCCTGACACATAGGCCCTCCAGGATGTGGTATCTGGTGCCACATTGCAGGACTCTGCCTGGCCTCCCAAAGGAAACTCTGCCCATCACAGTTACAGAACCCCTCCAAATTGGGAGAAACCTTCAAGGACCCTGAGCCCACCCAATTTCGTTGGCCGCTCTGGACAGATATGCACAGTCTGACACATGACAGACACCTATTTCCAGGAAGACACACAGGTCAAGGGCCCTGAGGCAGAAGATGGAAACTGACATGCCCCTAGGATGTCAACGGAACACTAGCTGAGGTTTGCAGGCTTCTGTCCCCAGAGGCAGGTTCTGGAATACCTACACATGGACCAACACTAGGTCCTTGAGCCACAAAATAGAATATCTCATGTCCCCAGAAGGTAACCTGACTTTTGGGAGCTGGTCCAACCCTCAGGGGAGTAGAATCCTACATGGCACCTGGGCCCCCACACATTCTAAGGTCTCCCGGCACACAATCCAGTATTGTGACCCATCAGTATGAGAATCACTGTCAATTCAGTGCCCAGGCACTTGTTCCAGAGCCACCAGATCGAAACTGCCTTGTTCCTGGGCTGAAAGGAGAAGCTGACCTGGGCTTTCCAGACATCTCTACGGTGAGCTCTGTTACCATGTCTATCCATATGGGGAACCGTGGAGCCATCAAAACGGACACCCCCTGTCCCAGAGAAGGAAAGCTTGCTGTTCGGAGCAGCTCACAAGCCCAAGCCTGGGAAAGCCTCCAAGGCCTCATGAGTCCACCCCTCACTTCATCGGGCATCATGGACACAAACTCGAGCATGAGCGACCATCCGACTCTCGCCCTGACTCAGGTGCTGGAGATCTCGAGTCAGACGCTGCACATTGGAACTGCCATGTACTCGGCACTGTAGTGAACCGGCACGTGGGCATTCAGAATTCCGTCCTCAACCTCTTGGGCTGCAAGTCCTCCAAATTATAAATTCTGGAGCCACAACGTAGCCTTCTGCCTGCCCTCCAGAAAGAAGAAGGGCCCTATGGGTCAGCCCAGAATACCCAGTGTGAGGATCATCTTGCACGGCCCTACACGGAAAACAAATATCCAGGATGCACTGTGCACAAATGCTCTCTCTGACAGAGCCTGAGCCTAGATGGCAGTGTTTTCCAAGTTGAGGAAAGGTGTTAGAACAAGGACGGACTCTAAGGCAAGTTGGAGACTCTGAGTGAAGTGCTCGCCAATGCGCCTCTGCTTCCAAAACGCCAAGGGCCGCGTAATACGCAACCGCCTTCTGGCCGTGTTTTCCCACTTGAGGAAAGAAGTTAAAAGAAGGACAGCGTGAAGCCGACTTGGATCCTCTGTGTGAAGTGCACACCAAGTCCCTTAGGCTGCCAAAAGGTATCCTTGCTCTTCAGGTGAAGTCTCATAAGCGGCAGCGTGTTCGCAGTTCAGAAAAGAACTTAGAACAAAGGCGGACTCTAAGCAAGTTGGAAGCTCTAAGTAAAGTGCAGGCTAAGGCCCTTCTGCTTCCAAAACGTATAAAAGCTCTGAAGGCCAGGAGGCCTATGTGGCCGTGTGTTCCCAGTTCAGGAAAGAACTTAGAACCAAGGCCGACTAGAAGGCAGTTGGATCCTCTGAGTTAAGTTGCCTGTCCAGACCCTGGGGCTGCCAAAACGTGTAATCGCACTTCACGTGAAGTCTCCTCAGTGGCAGTGTATTCCCAGTGAAGGGAAGAATTGAGAACAAGGGCGGACTAGAAGCTTGTTGGATACTCTGAGTTAAGGGCACGCAAAGACGCTGAGTCTTCCAAAACGTGAATGCGACCTTCAAGGAGGATTCCCAAATGGCAGGTTGCTCCCGGCTGTGGAAAGAAGTTGGAACCTGGGGCGCACTCTAGGCAAGTTGCATACTGCGAGTTAAGTGCACGCCCAGACCCTTATGCTTCCACAACGTAAACTCGACCTGAAGTGAAGTTTCCTATGTGGCAGCGTGTTCCCTGTAGTGGAAAGAAGTTAGAACAAGGCGCATTGAAGGCAAGTTGGACACTCTAAGGGCAGGGCACCCCAGGTCCCTTATGCTTCCAAAACGTATCATCGCTCTTAAGGTGACGTCTCCTGGGTAGCAGTGAGATCCCAGGGGAGGAAAGACCTTAGAACAGGGGCGGACTAGAACCCAGTTGGATACACTGAGCTGAGTTCCAGGGAAGGCCATTAGGCTTCCCAAACCTACAAACGCAGCGAAGACGAACACTCCTAGAGGGCAGTGTTTTCCCAGTTGAGGAAAAGTGTTAGAACAAAGGCTGACTCTAAGGCAGGTTGGAGACTCTGAGTGAAGTGCTCGCCAATGCGCCTCTGCGTCCAAAATGCCAAGTGCCGCGTAATACGCAACCGCGTTCTGGCCGTGTTTTCCCAGTGGAGGAAAGAAGTTAGAACATGGACGGTCTGAAGCCGACTTGGATACTATGTGTGAAGTGCACGCCAAGTCCCTTAGGCTTCCAAAAGGTAGCCTCGCTCTTCAGGTGAACTCTCATAAGCGGCAGCGTGTTCGCAGTTCAGGAAAAAACATAGAACAAAGGCGGACACTAAGCAAGTTGGAAGCCCTAGGTAAAGTGCAGGCTAAGGCCCTTCTGTTTCCAAAACGTATAAACGCTCTGAAGGCCAAGAGGCCTATGCGGCCGTGTGTTCCCATTTCAAGAAAGAACTTAGAACCAAGGCCGACTAGAAGGCAGTTGGAGCCTCTGACTTAAGTTGCCCGTCCAGTCCATTGGGCTAAAAAACGTGTAATCCCACTTCAGGTGAAGTCTCCTCAGTGGCAGTGTGTTCCCAGTGAAGGGAAGAATTGAGAAGAAGGGCGTACTAGAAGCTTGTTGGATACTCTGAGTTAAGGGCACGCAAAGACGCTGAGGATTCCAAAACGTGAACGCGACCTTCAAGGGAGGATTCCCAAAGGGCAGTTTGCTCCCGGCTGTGGAAAGAAGTTGGAACCTGGGGCGCACTCTAGGCAAGTTGCTGGAAGCATAAGGGTCTGGGCGTGCACTTAACTCGCAGTATGCAACTTGCGAGTTAAGTGCACGCCCAGACCCTTATGCTTCCACAACCTAAACTCGATCTGAAGTGAAGTTTCATATGTGGCAGCGTGTTCCCTGTTGTGGAAAGAAGTTAGAACAAGGCCGAACTGGAGGCAAGTTGGACACTCTAAGGGCAGGGCACCCCAGGTCCCTTATGCTTTCAAAACGTATCATCGCTCTTAAGGAGACGTCTCCTGTGGGGCCGTGAGATCCCAGGGGAGGAAAGAGCTTAGAACAGGGGCGGACTAGAAGCCTGTTGGATACACTGAGTTGAGTTCCAGGGAAGGCCATTAGGCTTGCCAAACCTACAAACGCAGCGAAGACGAACACTACTAGAGGGCAGTGTTTTCCCAGTTGAGGAAAAGTGTTAGAACAAAGGCCGACTCTAAGGCAGGTTGGAGACTCTGAGTGAAGTGCTCGCCAATGCGCCTCGGCGTCCAAAACGCCAAGCGCCGCGTAATACGCAACCGCCTTCTGGCCGTGTTTTCCCAGTGGAGGAAAGAAGTTAGAACAAGGACGGCCGGAAGCCGACTTGGATCCTCTGTGTGAAGTGCACGCCAAGTCCTTTAGGCTTCCAAAACGTAGCCTCGCTCTTCACGTTAAGTCTCATAAGCGGCAGCGTGTTCCCAGTTCAGGAAAGAATTTAGAACAAAGGCGGACTCTACGCCAAGTTGCAAGCTCTAAGTAAAGTGCAGGCTAAGGCCCTTCTGCTTCCAAAACGTATAAACGCTCTGAAGGCCAAGAGGCCTATGCGGCCGTGTGTTCCCATTTCAGGAAAGAACTTAGAACCAAGGCCGACTAGAAGGCAGTTGGAGCTTCTGAGTTAAGTGGCCCCTCCAGTCCCTTGGGCTGCAAAGCGTGTAATCGCGCTTCAGGTGCAGTCTCCTCAGTGGCAGAGTGTTTCCACGGAAGGGAAGAATTGAGAAGAAGGGCGTACTAGAAGCTTGTTGGATACTCTGAGTTAAGGGCACGCAAAGACGCTGAGGCTTCCAAAACGTGAACGCGACCTTCAAGGGAAGATTCCCAAAGGGCAGTTTGCTCCCGGCTGTGGAAAGAAGTTGGAACCTGGGGCGCACTCTAGGCAAGTTGCATACTGCGAGATAATTGCAGGCCCAGACCCTTATGCTTCCACAACATAAACTCGATCTGAAGTGAAGTTTCATATCTGGCAGCGTGTTCACTGCTGTGGAAAGAAGTTAGAACAAGGCCGCACTGGAGGCAAGTTGGACACTCTCAGGGCAGGGCACCCCGGGTCCCTTTTGCTTCCAAAACGTATCATCGCTCCTAAGGTGACGTCTCCTGGGGGGAGGGGATGTGAGATCCCAGGGGAGGAAAGGCCTTAGAACAGGGGCAGACTAGAAGCCTGTTGGATACACCGAGTTGAGTTCCAGGGAAGGCCCTTAGGCTTCCCAAACCTACAAACGCAGCGAAGACGAACACTACTAGAGGGCAGTGTTTTCCCAGTTGAGGAAAGGTGTTAGAACAAAGGCGGACGCCAAGGCAGGTTGGAGACTCTGAGTGAAGTGCTCGCCAATGCGCCTCTGCGTCCAAAACGCCAAGCGCCGCGTAACACGCAACCGCCTTCTGGCCGTGTTTTCCCAGTTGAGGAAAGAAGTTAGAACAAGGACGGCCGGAAGCCGACTTGGATCCTCTGTGTGAAGTGCACGCCAAGTCCATTAGGCTTCCAAAAGGTAGCCTCGCTCTTCAGGTGAAGCCTCATAAGCGGCAGCGTGTTCGCAGCTCAGGCAAGAACTTAGAACCAAGGCGGACTCTACGGCAAGTTGCAAGCTCTACGTAAAGTGCAGGCTGAGGCCCTTCTGCTTCCAAAACGTAGAAACGATCTGAAGGCCAAGAGGCCTATGCGGCCGTGTGTTCCCATGTCAGGAAAGAACTTAGAACCAAGGCCGACTAGAAGGCAGTTGGAGCTTCTGAGTTAGGTTGCCCGTCCAGTCCCCTTGGCTGAAAAGCGTGTAATCGCGCTTCAGGTGCAGTCTCCTCAGTGGCAGTGTGTTCCCAATTGAAGGGAAGAATTGAGAAGAAGGGCGTACCAGAAGCTTGTTGGATACTCTGAGCTAAGGGCACGCAAAGACGCTGCGGCTTCCAAAACGTGAACGCGACCTTCAAAGGGAGGATTCCCAAAGGGCAGTTTGCTCCCGGCTGTGGAAAGAAGTTGGAACCTGGGGCGCCCTCTAGGCAAAGTTGCACACTGCGAGTTAAGTGCAGGCCTAGACCCTTAGGCTTCCACAATGTAAACTCGACCTGAAGTGAAGTTTCATATGTGGCAGCGTGTTCCCTGCTGTGGAAAGAAGTTAGAACTAGGCCACCTAGGAGGCAAGTTGGACACTCTCAGGGCAGGTCACCCCGGGTCCCTTTTGCTTCCAAAACGTATCATCGCTCCTAAGGTGACGTCTCCTGGGGGGGGGGGCGTGAGATCCCAGGGGAGGAAAGACCTTAGAACAGGGGCGGACTAGAAGCCTGTTGGTTACACCGAGTTGAGTTCCAGGGAAGGCCCTTAGGCTTCCCAAACCTACAAACGCAGCGAAGACGAACACTACTAGAGGGCAGTGTTTTCCCAGTTGAGGAAAGGTGTTAGAACAAAGGCGGACTCTAAGGCAGGTTGGAGACTCTGAGTGAAGTGCTCGCCAATGCGCCTCTGCGTCCAAAACGCCAAGCGCCGCGTAACACGCAACCATCTTCTGGCCGTGTTTTCCCAGTTGAGGAAAGAAGTTAGAACAAGGACGGCCTAAAGCCGACTTGGATCCTCTGTGTGAAGTGCACGCCAAGTCCATTAGGCTTCCAAAAGGTAGCCTCGCTCTTCAGGTGAAGCCTCATAAGCGGCAGCGTGTTCGCAGCTCAGGCAAGAACTTAGAACCAAGGCGGACTCTACGCCAAGTTGCAAGCTCTACGTAAAGTGCAGGCTGAGGCCCTTCTGCTCCCAAAACGTAGAAACGCTCTGAAGGCCAAGAGGCCTATGCGGCCGTGTGTTCCCATGTCAGGAAAGAACTTAGAACCAAGGCCGACTAGAAGGCAGTTGGAGCTTCTGAGTTAGGTTGCCCGTCCAGTCCCTTGGGCTGCAAAACGTGTAATCACGCTTCAGGTGCAGTCTCCTCAGTGGCAGCGTGTTCCCAAGAGAAGGGAAGAATTGAGAAGAAGGGCGTACCAGAAGCTTGTTGGATACTCTGAGTTAAGGGCACGCAAAGACGCTGCGGCTTCCAAAACGTGAACGCGACTTTCAAAGGGAGGATTACCAAAGGGCAGTTTGCTCTCGGCTGTGGAAAGAAGTTGGAACCTGGGGCGCCCTCTAGGCAAGTTGCACACTGCGAGTTAAGTGCAGGCCCAGACCCTTAGGCTTCCACAACGTAAACTCGACCTGAAGTGAAGTTTCCTATGTGGCAGCGTGTTCCCTGCTGCGGAAAGAAGTTAGAACAAGGCCGCACTGGAGGCAAGTTGGACACTCTCAGGGCAGGGAAACCCAGGTCCCTTTTGCTTCCAAAACGTATCATCGCTCCTAAGGTGACGTCTCCTGGGTGGGGGGCGTGAGATCCCAGGGGAGGAAAGACCTTAGAACAGGGGCGGACTAGAAGACTGTTGGATACACCGAGTGGAGTTCCAGGTAAGGCCCTTAGGCTTCCCAAACCAACAAACGCAGCGAAGACGAACACTACTAGAGGGCAGTGTTCTCCCAGTGGAGGAAAGGTGTTAGAACAAAGGCAGACGCCAAGGCAGGTTGGAGACTCTGAGTGAAGTGCTCGCCAATGCGCCTCTGCGTCCAAAACGCCAAGCGCCGCGTACTACGCAACCGCCTTCTGGCCGTGTTTTCCCAGGTGAGGAGAGAAGTTAGAACAAGGACGGCCTGAAGCCGACTTGGATCCTCTGTGTGAAGTGCACGCCAAGTCCATTAGGCTTCCAAAAGGTAGCCTCGCTCTTCAGGTGAAGCCTCATAAGCGGCAGCGTGTTCGCAGTTCAGGCAAGAACTTAGAACCAAGGCGGACTCTACGCCAAGTTGCAAGCTCTACGTAAAGTGCAGGCTGAGGCCCTTCTGCTTCCAAAACGTAGAAACGCTCTGAAGGCCAAGAGGCCTAGGCGGCCGTGTGTTCCCATGTCAGGAAAGAACTTAGAACCAAGGCCGACTAGAAGTCAGTTGGAGCTTCTGAGTTAGGTTGCCCGTCCAGTCCCTTGGGCTGCAAAACGTGTAATCGCGCTTCAGGTGCAGTCTCCTCAGTGGCAGCGTGTTCCCAAGAGAAGGGAAGAATTGAGAAGAAGGGCGTACCAGAAGCTTGTTGGATACTCTGAGTTAAGGGCACGCAAAGACGCTGCGGCTTCCAAAACGTGAACGCGACCTTCAAAGGGAGGATTCCCAAAGGGCAGTTTGCTCCCGGCTGTGGAAAGAAGTTGGAACCTGGGGCGCCCTCTAGGCAAGTTGCACACTGCGAGTTAAGTGCAGGCCCAGACCCTTAGGCTTCCACAACGTAAACTCGACCTGAAGTGAAGTTTCCTATGTGGCAGCGTGTTCCCTGCTGCGGAAAGAAGTTAGAACAAGGCCGCACTGGAGGCAACTTGGACACTCTCAGGGCAGGGCACCCCAGGTCCCTTTTGCTTCCAAAACGTATCATCGCTCCTAAGGTGACGTCTCCTGCGGGGGCCGTGAGATCCCAGGGGAGGAAAGACCTTAGAACAGGGGCGGACTAGAAGCCTGTTGGATACACCGAGTGGAGTTCCAAGGAAGGCCCTTAGGCTTCCCAAACCTACAAACGCAGCGAAGACGAACACTACTAGAGGGCAGTGTTCTCCCAGTGGAGGAAAGGTGTTAGAACAAAGGCGGACGCCAAGGCAGGTTGGAGACTCTGAGTGAAGTGCTCGCCAATGCGCCTCTGCGTCCAAAACGCCAAGCGCCGCGTAACACGCAACCACCTTCTGGCCGTGTTTTCCCAGTTGAGGAAAGAAGTTAGAACAAGGAAGGCCTAAAGCCGACTTGGATCCTCTGTGTGAAGTGCACGCCAAGTCCATTAGGCTTCCAAAAGTTAGCCTCGCTCTTCAGGTGAAGCCTCATAAGCGGCAGCGTGTTCGCAGTTCAGGCAAGAACTTAGAACCAAGGCGGACTCTACGCCAAGTTGCAAGCTCTACGTAAAGTGCAGGCTGAGGCCCTTCTGCTCCCAAAACGTAGAAACGCTCTGAAGGCCAAGAGGCCTATGCTGCCGTGTGTTCCCATGTCAGGAAAGAACTTAGAACCAAGGCCGACTAGAAGGCAGTTGGAGCTTCTGAGTTAGGTTGCCCGTCCAGTCCCTTGGGCTGCAAAACGTGTAATCACGCTTCAGGTGCAGTCTCCTCAGTGGCACCGTGTTCCCAAGAGAAGGGAAGAATTGAGAAGAAGGGCGTACCAGAAGCTTGTTGGATACTCTGAGTTAAGGGCACGCAAAGACGCTGCGGCTTCCAAAACGTGAACGCGACCTTCAAAGGGAGGATTCCCAAAGGGCAGTTTGCTCCCGGCTGTGGAAAGAAGTTGGAACCTGGGGCGCCCTCTAGGCAAGTTGCACACTGCGAGTTAAGTGCAGGCCCAGACCCTTAGGCTTCCACAACGTAAACTCGACCTGAAGTGAAGTTTCCTATGTGGCAGCGTGTTCCCTGCTGGGGAAAGAAGTTAGAACAAGGCCGCACTGGAGGCAAGTTGGACACTCTCAGGGCAGGGCACCCGAGGTCCCCTCTGGCTTCGAAAACGTATCATCGCACCTACGGTGACGTCTCCGGGGGGAGGGGCGTGAGATCCCAGGGGAGGAAAGACCTTAGAACAGGGGCGGACTAGAAGCCTGTTGGATACACCGAGTGGAGTTCCAGGGAAGGCCCTTAGGCTTCCCAAACCTACAAACGCAGCGAAGACGAACACTACTAGAGGGCAGTGTTCTCCCAGTTGCGGAAAGGTGTTGGAACAAAGGCGGACGCCAAGGCAGGTTGGAGACTCTGAGTGAAGTGCTCGCCAATGCGCCTCTGCGTCCAAAACGCCAAGCGCTGCGTACTACGCAACCGCCTTCTGGCCGTGTTTTCCCAGGTGAGGAAAGAAGTTAGAACAAGGACGGCCTGAAGCCGACTTGGATCCTCTGTGTGAAGTGCACGCCAAGTCCATTAGGCTTCCAAAAGGTAGCCTCGCTCTTCAGGTGAAGCCTCATAAGCGGCAGCGTGTTCGCAGTTCAGGCAAGAACTTAGAACCAAGGCGGACTCTACGCCAAGTTGCAAGCTCTACGTAAAGTGCAGGCTGAGGCCCTTCTCCTTCCAAAACGTAGAAACGCTCTGAAGGCCAAGAGGCCTAGGCGGTCGTGTGTTCCCATGTCAGGAAAGAACCTAGAACCAAGGCCGACTAGAAGGCAGTTGGAGCTTCTGAGTTAGGTTGCCCGTCCAGTCCCTTGGGCTGCAAAACGTGTAATCGCGCTTCAGGTGCAGTCTCCTCAGTGGCAGCGTGTTCCCAAGAGAAGGGAAGAATTGAGAAGAAGGGCGTACCAGAAGCTTGTTGGATACTCTGAGTTAAGGGCACGCAAAGACGCTGCGGCTTCCAAAACGTGAACGCGACCCTCAAAGGGAGGATTCCCAAAGGGCAGTTTGCTCCCGGCTGTGGAAAGAAGTTGGAACCTGGGGCGCACCCTAGGCAAGTTGCACACTGCGAGTTAAGTGCAGGCCCAGACCCTTAGGCTTCCACAACGTAAACTCGACATGAAGTGAACTTTCCTATGTGGCAGCGTGTTCCCTGCTGCGGAAAGAAGTTAGAGCAAGGCCGCACTGGAGGCAAGTTGGACACTCTCAGGGCAGGGCACCCCAGGTCCCCTTTTGCTTCCAAAACGTATCATCGCTCCTAAGGTGACGTCTCCTGGGGGGGCCGTGAGATCCCAGGGGAGGAAAGACCTTAGAACAGGGGCGGAGTAGAAGCCTGTTGGATACACCGAGTGGAGTTCCAGGGAAGACCCTTAGGCTTCCCAAACCTACAAACGCAGCGAAGACGAACACTACTAGAGGGCAGTGTTCTCCCAGTGGAGGAAAGGTGTTAGAATAAAGGCGGACGCCAAGGCAGGTTGGAGACTCTGAGTGAAGTGCTCGCCAATGCGCCTCTGCGTCCAAAACGCCAAGCGCCGCGTACGACGCAACCGCCTTCTGGCCGTGTTCTCGCAGGTGATGAAAGAAGTTAGATCAAGGACGGCCTGAAGCCGACTTGGATCCTCTGTGTGAAGTGCACGCCAAGTCCATTAGGCTTCCAAAAGGTAGCCTCGCTCTTCAGGTGAAGCCTCATAAGCGGCAGCGTGTTCGCAGTTCAGGCAAGAACTTAGAACCAAGGCGGACTCTACGCCAAGTTGCAAGCTCTACGTAAAGTGCAGGCTGAGGCCCTTCTGCTTCCAAAACGTAGAAACGCTCTGAAGGCCAAGAGGCCTAGGCGGCCGTGTGTTCCCATGTCAGGAAAGAACCTAGAACCAAGGCCGACTAGAAGGCAGTTGGAGCTTCTGAGTTAGGTTGCCCGTCCAGTCCCTTGGGCTGCAAAACGTGTAATCGCGCTTCAGGTGCAGTCTCCTCATGGGAGCGTGTTCCCAAAGAAGGGAAGAATTGAGAAGAAGGGCGTACCAGAAGCTTGGTGGATACTCTGAGTTAAGGGCACGCAAAGACGCTGCGGCTTCCAAAACGTGAACGCCACCTTCAAAGGGAGGATTCCCAAAGGGCAGTTTGCTCCCGGCTGTGGAAAGAAGTTGGAACCTGGGGCGCCCTCTAGGCAAGTTGCACACTGCGAGTTAAGTGCAGGCCCAGACCCTTAGGCTTCCACAACGTAAACTCGACCTGAAGTGAAGTTTCCTATGTGGCAGCGTGTTCCCTGCTGCGGAAAGAAGTTAGAACAAGGCCGCACTGGAGGCAAGTTGGACACTCTCAGGGCAGGGCACCCCAGGTCCCTTTTGCTTCCAAAACGTATCATCGCTCCTAAGGTGACGTCTCCTGCGGGGGCCGTGAGATCCCAGGGGAGGAAAGACCTTAGAACAGGGGCGGACTAGAAGCCTGTTGGATACACCGAGTGGAGTTCCAGGGAAGGCCCTTAGGCTTCCAAAACCTACAAACGCAGCGAAGACGAACACTACTAGAGGGCAGTGTTCTCCCAGTTGCGGAAAGGTGTTAGAACAAAGGCGGACGCCAAGGCAGGTTGGAGACTCTGAGTGAAGTGCTCGCCAATGCGCCTCTGCGTCCAAAACGCCAAGCGCCGCGTACTACGCAACCGCCTTCTGGCCGTGTTTTCCCAGGTGAGGAAAGAAGTTAGAACAAGGACGGCCTGAAGCCGACTTGGATCCTCTGTGTGAAGTGCACGCCAACTCCATTAGGCTTCCAAAAGGTAGCCTCGCTCTTCAGGTGAAGCCTCATAAGCGGCAGCGTGTTCGCAGCTCAGGCAAGAACTTAGAACCAAGGCGGACTCTACGCCAAGTTGCAAGCTCTACATAAAGTGCAGGCTGAGGCCCTTCTGCTTCCAAAACGTAGAAACGCTCTGAAGGCCAAGAGGCCTAGGCGGCCGTGTGTTCCCATGTCAGGAAAGAACTTAGAACCAAGGCCGACTAGAAGGCAGTTGGAGCTTCTGAGTTAGGTTGCCCGTCCAGTCCCTTGGGCTGCAAAACGTGTAATCGCGCTTCAGGCGCAGTCTCCTCAGTGGCAGCGTGTTCCCAAGAGAAGGGAAGAATTGAGAAGAAGGGCGTACCAGAAGCTTGTTGGATACCCTGAGTTAAGGGCACGCAAAGACACTGCGGCTTCCAAAACGTGAACGCGACCTTCAAAGGGAGGATTCCCAAAGGGCTTTTGCTCCAGGCTGTGGAAAGAAGTTGGAACCTGGGGCGCCCTCTAGGCAAGTTGCACACTGCGAGTTAAGTGCAGGCCCAGACCCTTAGGCTTCCACAACGTAAACGCGACCTGAAGTGAAGTTCCCTATTTGGCAGCGTGTTCCCTGCTGCGGAAAGAAGTTAGAACAAGGCCGCACTGGAGGCAAGTTGGACACTCTCAGGGCAGGGCACCCCAGGTCCCTTTTGCTTCCAAAACGTATCATCGCTCCTAAGGTGACGTCTCCTGCGGGGCCGTGAGATCCCAGGGGAGGAAAGACCTTAGAACAGGGGCGGACTAGAAGCCTGTTGGATACACCGAGTGGAGTTCCAGGGAAGGCCCTTAGGCTTCCCAAACCTACAAACGCAGCGAAGACGAACACTACTAGAGGGCAGTGTTCTCCCAGTGGAGGAAAGGTGTTAGAACAAAGGCGGACGCCAAGGCAGGTTGGAGACTCTGAGTGAAGTGCTCGCCAATGCGCCTCTGCGTCCAAAGCGCCAAGCGCCGCGTACTACGCAACCGCCTTCTGGCCGTGTTTTCCCAGGTGAGGAAAGAAGTTAGAACAAGGACGGCCTGAAGCCGATTTGGATCCTCTGTGTGAAGTGCACGCCAAGTCCATTAGGCTTCCAAAACGTAGCTTCGCTCTTCAGGTGAAGCCTCATAAGCGGCAGCGTGTTCGCAGCTCAGGCAAGAACTTAGAACCAAGGCGGACTCTACGCCAAGTTGCAAGCTCTACGTAAAGTGCAGGCTGAGGCCCTTCTGCTTCCAAAACGTAGAAACGCTCTGAAGGCCAAGAGGCCTATGCGGCCGTGTGTTCCCATGTCAGGAAAGAACCTAGAACCAAGGCCGACTAGAAGGCAGTTGGAGCTTCTGAGTTAGGTTGCCCGTCCAGTCCCTTGGGCTGCAAAACGTGTAATCGCGCTTCAGGTGCAGTCTCCTCAGTGGCAGCGTGTTCCCAAGAGAAGGGAAGAATTGAGAAGAAGGGCGTACCAGAAGCTTGTTGGATACTCTGAGTTAAGGGCACGCAAAGACGCTGCGGCTTCCAAAACGTGAACGCGACCTTCAAAGGGAGAATTCCCAAAGGGCAGTTTGCTCCCGGCTGTGGAAAGAATTTGGAACCTGGGGCGCCCTCTAGGCAAGTTGCACACTGCGAGTTAAGTGCAGGCCCAGACCCTTAGGCTTCCACAACGTAAACTCGACCTGAAGTGAAGTTTCCTATGTGGCAGCGTGTTCCCTGCTGCGGAAAGAAGTTAGAACAAGGCCGCACTGGAGGCAAGTTGGACACTCTCAGGTCAGGGCACCCCAGTCCCCTCTGGCTTCGAAAACGTATCATCGCTCCTAAGGTGACCTCTTCGGGGGGAGGGGCGTGAGATCCCAGGGCAGGAAAGACCTTAGAACAGGGGCGGACTAGAAGCCTGTTGGATACACCGAGTGGAGTTCCAGGGAAGGCCCTTAGGCTTCCCAAACCTACAAACGCAGCGAAGATGAACACTACTAGAGGGCAGTGTTCTCCCAGTGGAGGAAAGGTGTTAGTACAAAGGCGGACGCCAAGGCAGGTTGGAGACTCTGAGTGAAGTGCTCGCCAATGCGCCTCTGCATCCAAAACGCCAAGCGCCGCGTACTACGCAACCGTCTTCTGGCCGTGTTTTCCCAGGTGAGGAAAGAAGTTAGAACAAGGACGGCCTGAAGCCGACTTGGATCCTCTGTGTGAAGTGCACGCCAAGTCCAATAGGCTTACAAAAGGTAGCCTCGCTCTTCAGGTGAAGCCTCATAAGCGGCAGCGTGTTCGCAGTTCAGGCAAGAACTTAGAACCAAGGCTGATTCTACGCCAAGTTGCAAGCTCTACGTAAAGTGCAGGCTGAGGCCCTTCTGCTCCCAAAACGTAGAAACGCTCTGAAGGCCAAGAGGCCTATGCGGCCGTGTGTTCCCATGTCAGGAAAGAACTTAGAACCAAGGCCGACTAGAAGGCAGTTGGAGCTTCTGAGTTAGGTTGCCCGTCCAGTCCCTTGGGCTGCAAAACGTGTAATCGCGCTTCAGGTGCAGTCTCCTCAGTGGCAGCGTGTTCCCAAGAGAAGGGAAGAATTGAGAAGAACGGCGTACCAGACGCTTGTTGGATACTCTGAGTTAAGGGCACGCAAAGACGCTGCGGCTTCCAAAACGTGAACGCGACCTTCAAAGGGAGGATTCCCAAAGGGCAGTTTGCTCCCGGCTGTGGAAAGAAGTTGGAACCTGGGGCGCCCTCTAGGCAAGTTGCACACTGCGAGTTAAGTGCAGGCCCAGACCCTTAGGCTTCCACAACGTAAACTCGACCTGAAGTGAAGTTTCCTATATGGCAGCGTGTTTCCTGCTGCGGAAAGAAGTTAGAACAAGGCCGCACTGGAGGCAAGTTGGACACTCTCATGGCAGGGCACCCCAGGTCCCCTCTGGCTTCGAAAACGTATCATCGCTCCTAAGGTGACGTCTCCGGGGGAGGGGCCGTGAGATCCCAGGGGAGGAAAGACCTTAGAACAGGGGCGGACTAGAAGCCTGTTGGATACACCGAGTGGAGTTCCAGGGAAGGCCCTTAGGCTTCCCAAACCTACAAACGCAGCGAAGACGAACACTACTAGAGGGCAGTGTTCTCCCAGTTGCGGAAAGGTGTTAGAACAAAGGCGGACGCCAAGGCAGGTTGGAGACTCTGAGTGAAGTGCTCGCCAATGCGCCTCTGCGTCCAAAACGCCAAGCGCCGCGTACTACGCAACCGCCTTCTGGCCGTGTTTTCCCAGGTGAGGAAAGAAGTTAGAACAAGGACGGCCTGAAGCCGACTTGGATCCTCTGTGTGAAGTGCACGCCAAGTCCATTAGGCTTCCAAAAGGTAGCCTCGCTCTTCAGGTGAAGCCTCATAAGCGGCAGCGTGTTCGCAGCTCAGGCAAGAACTTAGAACCAAGGCGGACTCTACGCCAAGTTGCAAGCTCTACGTAAAGTGCAGGCTAAGGCCCTGCTGCTTCCAACACGTAGAAACGCTCCGAAGGCCAAGAGGCCTCTGCGGCCGTGTGTTCCCATTGCAAGAAGGAAAGAACTTAGAACCAAGGCCGACTAGAAGGCAGTTGGAGCTTCTGAGTTCAGTTGCCGGTCCAGTCCCTTGGGCTGCAAAACGTGTAATCGCGCTTCAGGTGCAGTCTCCTCAGTGGCAGCGTGTTCCCAAGAGAAGGGAAGAATTGAGAAGAAGGGCGTACCAGAAGCATGTTGGATACTCTGAGTTAAGGGCACGCAAAGACGCTGCGGCTTCCAAAACGTGAACGCGACCTTCAAAGGGAGGATTCCCAAAGGGCAGTTTGCTCCCGGCTGTGGAAAGAAGTTGGAACCTGGGGCACCCTCTAGGCAAGTTGCACACTGCGAGTTAAGTGCAGGCCCAGACCCTTAGGCTTCCACAACGTAAACTCGACCTGAAGTGAAGTTTCCTATGTGGCAGCGTGTTCCCTGCTGCGGAAAGAAGTTAGAACAAGGCCGCACTGGAGGCAAGTTGGACACTCTCAGGGCAGGGCACCCCAGGTCCCTTTTGCTTCCAAAACGTATCATCGCTCCTAAGGTGACGTCTCCGGGGGAGGGGCCGTGAGATCCCAGGGGAGGAAAGACCTTAGAACAGGGGCGGACTAGAAGCCTGTTGGATACACCGAGTGGAGTTCCAGGGAAGGCCCTTAGGCTTCCCAAACCTACAAACGCAGCGAAGACGAACACTACTAGAGGGCAGTGTTCTCCCAGTTGCGGAAAGGTGTTAGAACAAAGGCGGACGCCAAGGCAGGTTGGAGACTCTGAGTGAAGTGCTCGCCAATGCGCCTCTGCGTCCAAAGCGCCAAGCGCCGCGTACTACGCAACCGCCTTCTGGCCGTGTTCTCGCAGGTGAGGAAAGAAGTTAGAACAAGGACGGCCTGAAGCCGATTTGGATCCTCTGTGTGAAGTGCACGCCAAGTCCATTAGGCTTCCAAAACGTAGCTTCGCTCTTCAGGTGAAGCCTCATAAGCGGCAGCGTGTTCGCAGCTCAGGCAAGAACTTAGAACCAAGGCGGACTCTACGCCAAGTTGCAAGCTCTACGGAAAGTGCAGGCTGAGGCCCTTCTGCTTCCAAAACGTAGAAACGCTCTGAAGGCCAAGAGGCCTATGCGGCCGTGTGTTCCCATGTCAGGAAAGAACCTAGAACCAAGGCCGACTAGAAGGCAGTTGGAGCTTCTGAGTTAGGTTGCCCGTCCAGTCCCTTGGGCTGCAAAACGTGTAATCGCGCTTCAGGTGCAGTCTCCTCAGTGGCAGCGTGTTCCCAAGAGAAGGGAAGAATTGAGAAGAAGGGCGTACCAGAAGCTTGTTGGATACTCTGAGTTAAGGGCACGCAAAGACACTGCGGCTTCCAAAACGTGAACGCGACCTTCAAAGGCAGGATTCCCAAAGGGCAGTTTGCTCCCGGCTGTGGAAAGAAGTTGGAACCTGGGGCGCCCTCTAGGCAAGTTGCACACTGCGAGTTAAGTGCAGGCCCAGACCCTTAGGCTTCCACAACGTAAACTCGACGTGAAGTGAAGTTTCCTATGTGGCAGCGTGTTCCCTGCTGCGGAAAGAAGTTAGAACAAGGCCGCACTGGAGGCAAGTTGGACACTCTCAGGTCAGGGCACCCCAGGTCCCCTCTGGCTTCGAAAACGTATCATCGCTCCTAAGGTGACGTCTCCTGGGGGGAGGGGCGTGAGATCCCAGGGGAGGAAAGACCTTAGAACAGGGGCGGACTAGAAGCCTGTTGGATACACCGAGTGGAGTTCCAGGGAAGGCCCTTAGGCTTCCCAAACCTACAAACGCAGCGAAGATGAACACTACTAGAAGGCAGTGTTCTCCCAGTGGAGGAAAGGTGTTAGAACAAAGGCGGACGCCAAGGCAGGTTGGAGACTCTGAGTGAAGTGCTCGCCAATGCGCCTCTGCGTCCAAAACGCCAAGCGCCGCGTACTACGCAACCGCATTCTGGCCGTGTTTTCCCAGGTGAGGAAAGAAGTTAGAACAAGGACGGACTGAAGCCGACTTGGATCCTCTGTGTGAAGTGCACGCCAAGTCCAATAGGCTTCCAAAAGGTAGCCTCGCTCTTCAGGTGAAGCCTCATAAGCGGCAGCGTGTTCGCAGTTCAGGCAAGAACTTAGAACCAAGGCGGACTCTACGCCAAGTTGCAAGCTCTACGTAAAGTGCAGGCTGAGGCCCTTCTGCTCCCAAAACGTAGAAACGCTCTAAAGGCCAAGAGGCCTATGCGGCCGTGTGTTCCCATGTCAGGAAAGAACTTAGAACCAAGGCCGACTAGAAGGCAGTTGGAGCTTCTGAGTTAGGTTGCCCGTCCAGTCCCTTGGGCTGCAAAACGTGTAATCGCGCTTCAGTTGCAGTCTCCTCAGTGGCAGCGTGTTCCCAAGAGAAGGGAAGAATTGAGAAGAAGGGCGTACCAGAAGCTTGTTGGATACTCTGAGTTAAGGGCACGCAAAGACGCTGCGGCTTCCAAAACGTGAACGCGACCTTCAAAGGGAGGATTCCCAAAGGGCAGTTTGCTCCCGGCTGTGGAAAGAAGTTGGAACCTGGGGCGCCCTCTAGGCAAGTTGCACACTGCGAGTTAAGTGCAGGCCCAGACCCTTAGGCTTCCACAACGTAAACTCGACCTGAAGTGAAGTTTCCTATGTGGCAGCGTGTTCCCTGCTGCGGAAAGAAGTTAGAACAAGGCCGCACTGGAGGCAAGTTGGACACTCTCAGGGCAGGGCACCCCAGGTCCCTTTTGCTTCCAAAACGTATCATCGCTCCTAAGGTGACGTCTCCTGCGGGGGCCGTGAGATCCCAGGGGAGGAAAGACCTTAGAACAGGGGCGGACTAGAAGCCTGTTGGATACACCGAGTGGAGTTCCAGGGAAGGCCCTTAGGCTTCCCAAACCTACAAACGCAGCGAAGATGAACACTACTAGAAGGCAGTGTTCTCCCAGTGGAGGAAAGGTGTTAGAACAAAGGCGGACGCCAAGGCAGGTTGGAGACTCTGAGTGAAGTGCTCGCCAATGCGCCTCTGCGTCCAAAACGCCAAGCGCCGCGTACGACGCAACCGCCTTCTGGCCGTGTTCTCGCAGGTGAGGAAAGAAGTTAGATCAAGGACGGCCTGAAGCCGACTTGGATCCTCTGTGTGAAGTGCACGCCAAGTCCATTAGGCTTCCAAAAGGTAGCCTCGCTCTTCAGGTGAAGCCTCATAAGCGGCAGCGTGTTCGCAGTTCAGGCAAGAACTTAGAACCAAGGCGGACTCTACGCCAAGTTGCAAGCTCTACGTAAAGTGCAGGCTGAGGCCCTTCTGCTTCCAAAACGTAGAAACGCTCTGAAGGCCAAGAGGCCTAGGCGGCCGTGTGTTCCCATGTCAGGAAAGAACCTAGAACCAAGGCCGACTAGAAGGCAGTTGGAGCTTCTGAGTTAGGTTGCCCGTCCAGTCCCTTGGGCTGCAAAACGTGTAATCGCGCTTCAGATGCAGTCTCCTCAGTGGCAGCGTGTTCCCAAGAGAAGGGAAGAATTGAGAAGAAGGGCGTACTAGAAGCTTGTTGGATACACTGAGTAAAGGGCACGCAAAGACGCTGCGGCTTCCAAAACGTGAACGCGACCCTCAAAGGGAGGATTCCCAAAGGGCAGTTTGCTCCCGGCTGTGGAAAGAAGTTGGAACCTGGGGCGCACCCTAGGCAAGTTGCACACTGCGAGTTAAGTGCAGGCCCAGACCCTTAGGCTTCCACAACGTAAACTCGACCTGAAGTGAAGTTTCCTATGTGGCAGCGTGTTCCCTGCTGCGGAAAGAAGTTAGAACAAGGCCGCACTGGAGGCAAGTTGGACACTCTCAGGGCAGGGCACCCCAGGTCCCCTTTTGCTTCCAAAACGTATCATCGCTCCTAAGGTGACGTCTCCTGGGGGGGCCGTGAGATCCCAGGGGAGGAAAGACCTTAGAACAGGGGCGGACTAGAAGCCTGTTGGATACACCGAGTGGAGTTCCAGGGAAGGCCCTTAGGCTTCCCAAACCTACAAACGCAGCGAAGACGAACACTACTAGAGTGCAGTGTTCTCCCAGTGGAGGGAAGGTGTTAGAACAAAGGCGGACGCCAAGGCAGGTTGGAGACTCTGAGTGAAGTGCTCGCCAATGCGCCTCTGCGTCCAAAACGCCAAGCGCCGCGTACGACGCAACCGCCTTCTGGCCGTGTTCTCGCAGGTGAGGAAAGAAGTTAGATCAAGGACGGCCTGAAGCCGACTTGGATCCTCTGTGTGAAGTGCACGCCAAGTCCATTAGGCTTCCAAAAGGTAGCCTCGCTCTTCAGGTGAAGCCTCATAAGCGGCAGCGTGTTCGCAGCTCAGGCAAGAACTTAGAACCAAGGCGGACTCTACGCCAAGTTGCAAGCTCTACGTAAAGTGCAGGCTGAGGCCCTTCTGCTTCCAAAACGTAGAAACGCTCTGAAGGCCAAGAGGCCTATGCGGCCGTGTGTTCCCATGTCAGGAAAGAACCTAGAACCAAGGCCGACTAGAAGGCATTTGGAGCTTCTGAGTTAGGTTGCCCGTCCAGTCCCTTGGGCTGCAAAACGTGTAATCGCGCTTCAGGTGCAGTCTCCTCAGTGGCAGCGTGTTCCCAAGAGAAGGGAAGAATTGAGAAGAAGGGCGTACCAGAAGCTTGTTGGATACTCTGAGTTAAGGGCACGCAAAGACACTGCGGCTTCCAAAACGTGAACGCGACCTTCAAAGGCAGGATTCCCAAAGGGCAGTTTGCTCCCGGCTGTGGAAAGAAGTTGGAACCTGGGGCGCACCCTAGGCAAGTTGCACACTGCGAGTTAAGTGCAGGCCCAGACCCTTAGGCTTCCACAACGTAAACTCGACCTGAAGTGAAGTTTCCTATGTGGCAGCGTGTTCCCTGCTGCGGAAAGAAGTTAGAACAAGGCCGCACTGGAGGCAAGTTGGACACTCTCAGGGCAGGGCACCCCAGGTCCCCTTTTGCTTCCAAAACGTATCATCGCTCCTAAGGTGACGTCTCCTGGGGGGGCCGTGAGATCCCAGGGGAGGAAAGACCTTAGAACAGGGGCGGACTAGAAGCCTGTTGGATACACTGAGTGGAGTTCCAGGGAAGGCCCTTAGGCTTCCCAAACCTACAAACGCAGCGAAGACGAACACTACTAGAGTGCAGTGTTCTCCCAGTGGAGGGAAGGTGTTAGAACAAAGGCGGACGCCAAGGCAGGTTGGAGACTCTGAGTGAAGTGCTCGCCAATGCGCCTCTGCGTCCAAAACGCCAAGCGCCGCGTACGACGCAACCGCCTTCTGGCCGTGTTCTCGCAGGTGAGGAAAGAAGTTAGATCAAGGACGGCCTGAAGCCGACTTGGATCCTCTGTGTGAAGTGCACGCCAAGTCCATTAGGCTTCCAAAAGGTAGCCTCGCTCTTCAGGTGAAGCCTCATAAGCGGCAGCGTGTTCGCAGCTCAGGCAAGAACTTAGAACCAAGGCGGACTCTACGCCAAGTTGCAAGCTCTACGTAAAGTGCAGGCTGAGGCCCTTCTGCTTCCAAAACGTAGAAACGCTCTGAAGGCCAAGAGGCCTATGCGGCCGTGTGTTCCCATGTCAGGAAAGAACCTAGAACCAAGGCCGACTAGAAGGCATTTGGAGCTTCTGAGTTAGGTTGCCCGTCCAGTCCCTTGGGCTGCAAAACGTGTAATCGCGCTTCAGGTGCAGTCTCCTCAGTGGCAGCGTGTTCCCAAGAGAAGGGAAGAATTGAGAAGAAGGGCGTACCAGAAGCTTGTTGGATACTCTGAGTTAAGGGCACGCAAAGACACTGCGGCTTCCAAAACGTGAACGCGACCTTCAAAGGCAGGATTCCCAAAGGGCAGTTTGCTCCCGGCTGTGGAAAGAAGTTGGAACCTGGGGCGCACCCTAGGCAAGTTGCACACTGCGAGTTAAGTGCAGGCCCAGACCCTTAGGCTTCCACAACGTAAACTCGACCTGAAGTGAAGTTTCCTATGTGGCAGCGTGTTCCCTGCTGCGGAAAGAAGTTAGAACAAGGCCGCACTGGAGGCAAGTTGGACACTCTCAGGGCAGGGCACCCCAGGTCCCCTTTTGCTTCCAAAACGTATCATCGCTCCTAAGGTGACGTCTCCTGGGGGGGCCGTGAGATCCCAGGGGAGGAAAGACCTTAGAACAGGGGCGGACTAGAAGCCTGTTGGATACACCGAGTGGAGTTCCAGGGAAGACCCTTAGGCTTCCCAAACCTACAAACGCAGCGAAGACGAACACTACTAGAGTGCAGTGTTCTCCCAGTGGAGGGAAGGTGTTAGAACAAAGGCGGACGCCAAGGCAGGTTGGAGACTCTGAGTGAAGTGCTCGCCAATGCGCCTCTGCGTCCAAAACGCCAAGCGCCGCGTACGACGCAACCGCCTTCTGGCCGTGTTCTCGCAGGTGAGGAAAGAAGTTAGATCAAGGACGGCCTGAAGCCGACTTGGATCCTCTGTGTGAAGTGCACGCCAAGTCCATTAGGCTTCCAAAAGGTAGCCTCGCTCTTCAGGTGAGGCCTCATAAGCGGCAGCGTGTTCGCAGTTCAGGCAAGAACTTAGAACCAAGGCGGACTCTACGCCAAGTTGCAAGCTCTACGTAAAGTGCAGGCTGAGGCCGTTCTGCTTCCAAAACGTAGAAACGCTCTGAAGGCCAAGAGGCCTATGCGGCCGTGTGTTCCCATGTCAGGAAAGAACTTAGAACCAAGGCCGACTAGAAGGCAGTTGGAGCTTCTGAGTTAGGTTGCCCGTCCTGTCCCTTGGGCTGCAAAACGTGTAATCGCGCTTCAGGTGCAGTCTCCTCAGTGGCAGCGTGTTCCCAAGAGAAGGGAAGAATTGAGAAGAAGGGCGTACTAGAAGCTTGTTGGATACACTGAGTAAAGGGCACGCAAAGACGCTGCGGCTTCCAAAACGTGAACGCGACCCTCAAAGGGAGGATTCCCAAAGGGCAGTTTGCTCCCGGCTGTGGAAAGAAGTTGGAACCTGGGGCGCACCCTAGGCAAGTTGCACACTGCGAGTTAAGTGCAGGCCCAGACCCTTAGGCTTCCACAACGTAAACTCGACCTGAAGTGAAGTTTCCTATGTGGCAGCGTGTTCCCTGCTGCGGAAAGAAGTTAGAACAAGGCCGCACTGGAGGCAAGTTGGACACTCTCAGGGCAGGGCACCCCAGGTCCCCTTTTGCTTCCAAAACGTATCATCGCTCCTAAGGTGACGTCTCCTGGGGGGGCCGTGATTCCCAGGGGAGGAAAGACCTTAGAACAGGGGCGGACTAGAAGCCTGTTGGATACACCGAGTTGAGTTCCAGGGAAGGCCCTTAGGCTTCCCAAACCTACAAACGCAGCGAAGACGAACACTACTAGAGGGCAGTGTTCTCCCAGTGGAGGAAAGGTGTTAGAACAAAGGCGGACGCCAAGGCAGGTTGGAGACTCTGAGTGAAGTGCTCGCCAATGCGCCTCTGCGTCCAAAACGCCAAGCGCCGCGTACGACGCAACCGCCTTCTGGCCGTGTTCTCGCAGGTGAGGAAAGAAGTTAGATCAAGGACGGCCTGAAGCCGACTTGGATCCTCTGTGTGAAGTGCACGCCAAGTCCATTAGGCTTCCAAAAGGTAGCCTCGCTCTTCAGGTGAAGCCTCATAAGCGGCAGCGTGTTCGCAGCTCAGGCAAGAACTTAGAACCAAGGCGGATTCCACGCCAAGTTGCAAGCTCTACGTAAAGTGCAGGCTGAGGCCCTTCTGCTTCCAAAACGTAGAAACGCTCTGAAGGCCAAGAGGCCTATGCGGCCGTGTGTTCCCATGTCAGGAAAGAACCTAGAACCAAGGCCGACTAGAAGGCATTTGGAGCTTCTGAGTTAGGTTGCCCGTCCAGTCCCTTGGGCTGCAAAACGTGTAATCGCGCTTCAGGTGCAGTCTCCTCAGTGGCAGCGTGTTCCCAAGAGAAGGGAAGAATTGAGAAGAAGGGCGTACCAGAAGCTTGTTGGATACTCTGAGTTAAGGGCACGCAAAGACACTGCGGCTTCCAAAACGTGAACGCGACCTTCAAAGGCAGGATTCCCAAAGGGCAGTTTGCTCCCGGCTGTGGAAAGAAGTTGGAACCTGGGGCGCCCTCTAGGCAAGTTGCACACTGCGAGTTAAGTGCAGGCCCAGACCCTTAGGCTTCCACAACGTAAACTCGACCTGAAGTGAAGTTTCCTATGTGGCAGCGTGTTCCCTGCTGCGGAAAGAATTTAGAACAAGGCCGCACTGGAGGCAAGTTGGACACTCTCAGGTCAGGGCACCCCAGGTCCCCTCTGGCTTCGAAAACGTATCATCGCTCCTAAGGTGACGTCTCCTGGGGGGAGGGGCGTGAGATCCCAGGGGAGGAAAGACCTTAGAACAGGGGCGGACTAGAAGCCTGTTGGATACACCGAGTGGAGATCCAGGGAAGGCCCTTAGGCTTCCCAAACCTACAAACGCAGCGAAGATGAACACTACTAGAGGGCAGTGTTCTCCCAGTGGAGGAAAGGTGTTAGAACAAAGGCGGACGCCAAGGCAGGTTGGAGACTCTGAGTGAAGTGCTCGCCAATGCGCCTCTGCGTCCAAAACGCCAAGCGCCGCGTACTACGCAACCGCCTTCTGGCCGTGTTTTCCCAGGTGAGGAAAGAAGTTAGAACAAGGACGGCCTGAAGCCGACTTGGATCCTCTGTGTGAAGTGCACGCCAAGTCCAATAGGCTTCCAAAAGGTAGCCTCGCTCTTCAGGTGAAGCCTCATAAGCGGCAGCGTGTTCGCAGTTCAGGCAAGAACTTAGAACCAAGGCGGACTCTACGCCAAGTTGCAAGCTCTACGTAAAGTGCAGGCTGAGGCCCTTCTGCTCCCAAAACGTAGAAACGCTCTGAAGGCCAAGAGGCCTATGCGGCCGTGTGTTCCCATGTCAGGAAAGAACTTAGAACCAAGGCCGACTAGAAGGCAGTTGGAGCTTCTGAGTTAGGTTGCCCGTCCAGTCCCTTGGGCTGCAAAACGTGTAATCGCGCTTCAGTTGCAGTCTCCTCAGTGGCAGCGTGTTCCCAAGAGAAGGGAAGAATTGAGAAGAAGGGCGTACCAGAAGCTTGTTGGATACTCTGAGTTAAGGGCACGCAAAGACGCTGCGGCTTCCAAAACGTGAACGCGACCTTCAAAGGGAGGATTCCCAAAGGGCAGTTTGCTCCCGGCTGTGGAAAGAAGTTGGAACCTGGGGCGCCCTCTAGGCAAGTTGCACACTGCGAGTTAAGTGCAGGCCCAGACCCTTAGGCTTCCACAACGTAAACTCGACCTGAAGTGAAGTTTCCTATGTGGCAGCGTGTTCCCTGCTGCGGAAAGAAGTTAGAACAAGGCCGCACTGGAGGCAAGTTGGACACTCTCAGGGCAGGGCACCCCAGGTCCCTTTAGCTTCCAAAACGTATCATCACTCCTAAGGTGACGTCTCCTGCGGGGGCCGTGAGATCCCAGGGGAGGAAAGACCTTAGAACAGGGGCGGACTAGAAGCCTGTTGGATACACCGAGTGGAGTTCCAGGGAAGGCCCTTAGGCTTCCCAAACCTACAAACGCAGCGAAGACGAACACTACTAGAGGGCATTGTTCTCCCAGTGGAGGAAAGGTGTTAGAACAAAGGCGGACGCCAAGGCAGGTTGGAGACTCTGAGTGAAGTGCTCGCCAATGCGCCTCTGCGTCCAAAACGCCAAGCGCCGCGTACTACGCAACCGCCTTCTGGCCGTGTTTTCCCAGGTGAGGAAAGAAGTTAGAACAAGGACGGCCTGAAGCCGACTTGGATCCTCTGTGTGAAGTGCACGCCAAGTCCATTATGCTTCCAAAAGGTAGCCTCGCTCTTCAGGTGAGGCCTCATAAGCGGCAGCGTGTTCGCAGTTCAGGCAAGAACTTAGAACCAAGGCGGACTCTACGCCAAGTTGCAAGCTCTACGTAAAGTGCAGGCTGAGGCCGTTCTGCTTCCAAAACGTAGAAACGCTCTGAAGGCCAAGAGGCCTATGCGGCCGTGTGTTCCCATGTCAGGAAAGAACTTAGAACCAAGGCCGACTAGAAGGCAGTTGGAGCTTCTGAGTTAGGTTGCCCGTCCTGTCCCTTGGGCTGCAAAACGTGTAATCGCGCTTCAGGTGCAGTCTCCTCAGTGGCAGCGTGTTCCCAAGAGAAGGGAAGAATTGAGAAGAAGGGCGTACTAGAAGCTTGTTGGATACACTGAGTAAAGGGCACGCAAAGACGCTGCGGCTTCCAAAACGTGAACGCGACCCTCAAAGGGAGGATTCCCAAAGGGCAGTTTGCTCCCGGCTGTGGAAAGAAGTTGGAACCTGGGGCGCACCCTAGGCAAGTTGCACACTGCGAGTTAAGTGCAGGCCCAGACCCTTAGGCTTCCACAACGTAAACTCGACCTGAAGTGAAGTTTCCTATGTGGCAGCGTGTTCCCTGCTGCGGAAAGAAGTTAGAACAAGGCCGCACTGGAGGCAAGTTGGACACTCTCAGGGCAGGGCACCCCAGGTCCCCTTTTGCTTCCAAAACGTAACATCGCTCCTAAGGTGACGTCTCCTGGGGGGGCCGTGAGATCCCAGGGGAGGAAAGACCTTAGAACAGGGGCGGACTAGAAGCCTGTTGGATACACCGAGTTGAGTTCCAGGGAAGGCCCTTAGGCTTCCCAAACCTACAAACGCAGCGAAGACGAACACTACTAGAGGGCAGTGTTCTCCCAGTGGAGGAAAGGTGTTAGAACAAAGGCGGACGCCAAGGCAGGTTGGAGACTCTGAGTGAAGTGCTCGCCAATGCGCCTCTGCGTCCAAAACGCCAAGCGCCGCGTACGACGCAACCGCCTTCTGGCCGTGTTCTCGCAGGTGAGGAAAGAAGTTAGATCAAGGACGGCCTGAAGCCGACTTGGATCCTCTGTGTGAAGTGCACGCCAAGTCCATTAGGCTTCCAAAAGGTAGCCTCGCTCTTCAGGTGAAGCCTCATAAGCGGCAGCGTGTTCGCAGTTCAGGCAAGAACTTAGAACCAAGGCGGACTCTACGCCAAGTTGCAAGCTCTACGTAAAGTGCAGGCTGAGGCCCTTCTGCTTCCAAAACGTAGAAACGCTCTGAAGGCCAAGAGGCCTAGGCGGCCGTGTGTTCCCATGTCAGGAAAGAACCTAGAACCAAGGCCGACTAGAAGGCAGTTGGAGCTTCTGAGTTAGGTTGCCCGTCCAGTCCCTTGGGCTGCAAAACGTGTAATCGCGCTTCAGTTGCAGTCTCCTCAGTGGCAGCGTGTTCCCAAGAGAAGGGAAGAATTGAGAAGAAGGGCGTACTAGAAGCTTGTTGGATACACTGAGTAAAGGGCACGCAAAGACGCTGCGGCTTCCAAAACGTGAACGCGACCCTCAAAGGGAGGATTCCCAAAGGGCAGTTTGCTCCCGGCTGTGGAAAGAAGTTGGAACCTGGGGCGCACCCTAGGCAAGTTGCACACTGCGAGTTAAGTGCAGGCCCAGACCCTTAGGCTTCCACAACGTAAACTCGACCTGAAGTGAAGTTTCCTATGTGGCAGCGTGTTCCCTGCTGCGGAAAGAAGTTAGAACAAGGCCGCACTGGAGGCAACTTGGACACTCTCAGGGCAGGGCACCCCAGGTCCCCTTTTGCTTCCAAAACGTATCATCGCTCCTAAGGTGACGTCTCCTGGGGGGGCCGTGAGATCCCAGGGGAGGAAAGACCTTAGAACAGGGGCGGACTAGAAGCCTGTTGGATACACCGAGTGGAGTTCCAGGGAAGGCCCTTAGGCTTCCCAAACCTACAAACGCAGCGAAGACGAACACTACTAGAGTGCAGTGTTCTCCCAGTGGAGGGAAGGTGTTAGAACAAAGGCGGACGCCAAGGCAGGTTGGAGACTCTGAGTGAAGTGCTCGCCAATGCGCCTCTGCGTCCAAAACGCCAAGCGCCGCGTACGACGCAACCGCCTTCTGGCCGTGTTCTCGCAGGTGAGGAAAGAAGTTAGATCAAGGACGGCCTGAAGCCGACTTGGATCCTCTGTGTGAAGTGCACGCCAAGTCCATTAGGCTTCCAAAAGGTAGCCTCGCTCTTCAGGTGAAGCCTCATAAGCGGCAGCGTGTTCGCAGTTCAGGCAAGAACTTAGAACCAAGGCGGACTCTACGCCAAGTTGCAAATTCTACGTAAAGTGCAGGCTGAGGCCCTTCTGCTTCCAAAACGTAGAAACGCTCTGAAGGCCAAGAGGCCTAGGCGGCCGTGTGTTCCCATGTCAGGAAAGAACCTAGAACCAAGGCCGACTAGAAGGCAGTTGGAGCTTCTGAGTTAGGTTGCCCGTCCAGTCCCTTGGGCTGCAAAACGTGTAATCGCGCTTCAGGTGCAGTCTCCTCAGTGGCAGCGTGTTCCCAAGAGAAGGGAAGAATTGAGAAGAAGGGCGTACTAGAAGCTTGTTGGATACACTGAGTAAAGGGCACGCAAAGACGCTGCGGCTTCCAAAACGTGAACGCGACCCTCAAAGGGAGGATTCCCAAAGGGCAGTTTGCTCCCGGCTGTGGAAAGAAGTTGGAACCTGGGGCGCACCCTAGGCAAGTTGCACACTGCGAGTTAAGTGCAGGCCCAGACCCTTAGGCTTCCACAACGTAAACTCGACCTGAAGTGAAGTTTCCTATGTGGCAGCGTGTTCCCTGCTGCGGAAAGAAGTTAGAACAAGGCCGCACTGGAGGCAAGTTGGACACTCTCAGGGCAGGGCACCCCAGGTCCCCTTTTGCTTCCAAAACGTATCATCGCTCCTAAGGTGACGTCTCCTGGGGGGGCCGTGAGATCCCAGGGGAGGAATGACCTTAGAACAGGGGCGGACTAGAAGCCTGTTGGATACACCGAGTGGAGTTCCAGGGAAGGCCCTTAGGCTTCCCAAACCTACAAACGCAGCGAAGACGAACACTACTAGAGTGCAGTGTTCTCCCAGTGGAGGGAAGGTGTTAGAACAAAGGCGGACGCCAAGGCAGGTTGGAGACTCTGAGTGAAGTGCTCGCCAATGCGCCTCTGCGTCCAAAACGCCAAGCGCCGCGTACGACGCAACTGCCTTCTGGCCGTGTTCTCGCAGGTGAGGAAAGAAGTTAGATCAAGGACGGCCTGAAGCCGACTTGGATCCTCTGTGTGAAGTGCACGCCAAGTCCATTAGGCTTCCAAAAGGTAGCCTCGCTCTTCAGGTGAAGCCTCATAAGCGGCAGCGTGTTCGCAGTTCAGGCAAGAACTTAGAACCAAGGCGGACTCTACGCCAAGTTGCAAGCTCTACGTAAAGTGCAGGCTGAGGCCCTTCTGCTTCCAAAACGTAGAAACGCTCTGAAGGCCAAGAGGCCTAGGCGGCTGTGTGTTCCCATGTCAGGAAAGAACCTAGAACCAAGGCCGACTAGAAGGCAGTTGGAGCTTCTGAGTTAGGTTGCCCGTCCAGTCCCTTGGGCTGCAAAACGTGTAATCGCGCTTCAGGTGCAGTCTCCTCAGTGGCAGCGTGTTCCCAAGAGAAGGGAAGAATTGAGAAGAAGGGCGTACCAGAAGCTTGTTGGATACTCTGAGTTAAGGGCACGCAAAGACGCTGCGGCTTCCAAACGTCAACGCGACCTTCAAAGGGAGGATTCCCAAACGGCAGTTTGCTCCCGGCTGTGGAAATAAGTTGGAACCTGGGGCGCCCTCTAGGCAAGTTGCACACTGCGAGTTAAGTGCAGGCCCAGACCCTTAGGCTTCCACAACGTAAACTCGACCTGAAGTGAAGTTTCCTATGTGGCAGCGTGTTCCCTGCTGCGGAAAGAAGTTAGAACAAGGCCGCACTGGAGGCAAGTTGGACACTCTCAGGGCAGGGCACCCCAGGTCCCCTTTTGCTTCCAAAACGTATCATCGCTCCTCAGGTGACGTCTCCTGGGGGGGGGGCCGTGAGATCCCAGGGGAGGAAAGAAATTAAGAACAGGGGCGGACTAGAAGCCTGTTGGCTACACCGAGTTGAGTTCCAGGGAAGGCCCTTAGGCTTCCCAAATCTACAAACGCAGCGAAGACGAACACTACTAGAGGGCACTGTTCTCCAAGTTGCGGAAAGGTGTTAGAACAAAGGCGGATGCCAAGGCAGGTTGGAGACTCTGAGGGAAGTGCTCGCCAATGCGCCTCTGCGTCCAAAACGCCAAGCGCCGCGTACGACGCAACCGCCTTCTGGCCGTGTTCTCGCAGGTGAGGAAAGAAATGAGAACAAGGGCGGCCTGAAGCCGACTTGGACTCTCTGTGTGAAGTGCAAGCCAAGTCCATTAGGCTTCCAAAAGGTAGCCTCGCTCTTCAGGTGAAGCCTCATAAGCGGCTGCGTGTTCGCAGCTCAGGCAAGAACTTAGAACCAAGGCGGACTCTACGCCAGGTTGCAAGCTCTACGTAAAGTGCAGGCTAAGGCCCTGCTGCTTCCAACACGTAGAAACGCTCCGAAGGCCAAGAGGCCTATGCGGCCGTGTGTTCCCATTGCAGGAAGGAAAGAACTTAGAACCAAGGCCGACTAGAAGGCAGTTGGAGCTTCTGAGTTAAGTTGCCCGTCCAGTCCCTTGGGCTGCAAAGCGTGTCATCGCGCTTCAGGTGAAGTCTCCTCAGTGGCAGTGTGTTCCCAAGCGAAGGGAAGACTTGAGAAGAAGGGCGTACTAGAAGCTTGTTGGATACTCCGAGTTAAGGGCACGCAAAGACGCTGCGGCTTCCAAAACGTGAACGCGACCTTCAAAGGGAGGATTCCCAAGGGGCAGTTTGCTCCCGGCTGTGGAAAGAAGTTGGAACCTGGGGCGCACCCTAGGCAAGTTGCACACTGCGAGTTAAGTGCAGGCCCAGACCCTTAGGCTTCCACAACATAAACTCGACCTGAAGTGAAGTTTCCTATGTGGCAGCGTGTCCCCTGCTGCGGAAAGTAGTTAGAACAAGGCCGCACTGGAGGCAAGTTGGACACTCTCAGGGCAGGGCACCGCAGGTCCCCTTTTGCTTCCAAAACGTATCATCGCTCCTCAGGTGACGTCTCCTGGGGGAGGGGGGGCCCGTGAGATCCCAGGGGAGGAAAGACCTTAAGAACAGGGGCGGACTAGAAGCCTGTTGGCTACACCGAGTTGAGTTCCAGGGAAGGCCCTTAGGCTTCCCAAACCTACAAACGCAGCGAAGGCGAACACTACTAGAGGGCAGTGTTCTCCAAGTTGCGGAAAGGTGTTAGAACAAAGGCGGACGCCAAGGCAGGTTGGAGACTCTGAGGGAAGTGCTCGCCAATGCGCCTCTGCGTCCAAAACGCCAAGCGCCGCGTAGGACGCAACCGCCTTCTGGCCGTGTTCTCGCAGGTGAGGAAAGAAGTGAGAACAAGGGCGGCCTGAAGCCGACTTGGACTCTCTGTGTGAAGTGCACGCCAAGTCCATTAGGCTTCCAAAAGGTAGCCTCGCTCTTCAGGTGAAGCCTCATAAGCGGCAGCGTGTTCGCAGCTCAGGCAAGAACTTAGAACCAAGGCGGACTCTACGCCAAGTTGCAAGCTCTACGTAAAGTGCAGGCTAAGGCCCTGCTGCTTCCAACACGTAGAAACGCTCCGAAGGCCAAGAGGCCTATGCGGCCGTGTGTTCCCATTGCAGGAAGGAAAGAACTTAGAACCAAGGCCGACTAGAAGGCAGTTGGAGCTTCTGAGTTAATTTGCCCGTCCAGTCCCTTGGGCTGCAAAGCGTGTCATCGCGCTTCAGGTGAAGTCTCCTCAGTGGCATTGTGTTCCCAAGCGAAGGGAAGACTTGAGAAGAAGGGCGTACTAGAAGCTTGTTGGATACTCCGAGTTAAGGGCACGCAAAGAAGCTGCGGCTTCCAAAACGTGAACGCGACCTTCAAAGCGAGGATTCCCAAGGGGCAGTTTGCTCCCGGCTGTGGAAAGAAGTTGGAACCTGGGGCGCACCCTAGGCAAGTTGTACACTGCGAGTTAAGTGCAGGCCAGACCCTTAGGCTTCCACAACGTAAACTCGACCTGAAGTGAAGTTTCCTATGTGGCAGCGTGTTCCCTGCTGCGGAAAGAAGTTAGAACAAGGCCGCACTGGAGGCAAGTTGGACACTCTCAGGGCAGGGCACCCCAGGTCCCCTTTTGCTTCCAAAACGTAGCATCGCTCCTCAGGTGACGTCTCCTGGGGGAGGGGGTGCCCGTGAGATCCCAGGGGAGGAAAGACCTTAAGAACAGGGGCGGACTAGAAGCCTGTTGGCTAAACCGAGTTGAGTTCCAGGGAAGGCCCTTAGGCTTCCCAAACCTACAAACGCAGCGAAGACGAACACTACTAGAGGGCAGTGTTCTCCCAGTTGCGGGAAGGTGTTAGAACAAAGGCGGACGCCAAGGCAGGTTGGAGACTCTGAGTGAAGTGCTCGCCAATGCGCCTCTGCGTCCAAAACGCCAAGCGCCGCGTACGACGCAACCGCCTTCTGGCCGTGTTCTCGCAGGTGAGGAAAGAAGTGAGAACAAGGGCGGCCTGAAGCCGACTTGGACTCTCTGTGTGAAGTGCACGCCAAGTAAATTAGGCTTCCAAAAGGTAGCCTCGCTCTTCAGGTGAAGCCTCATAAGTGGCAGCGTGTTCGCAGCTCAGGCAAGAACGTAGAACCAAGGCGGACTCTACGTCAAGTTGCAAGCTCTACGTAAAGTGCAGGCTAAGGCCCTGCTGCTTCCAACACGTAGAAACGCTCCGAAGGCCAAGAGGCCTATGCGGCCGTGTGTTCCCATTGCAGGAAGGAAAGAACTTAGAACCAAGGCCGACTAGAAGGCAGTTGGAGCTTCTGAGTGAAGTTGCCCGTCCAGTCCCTTGGGCTGCAAAGCGTGTCATCGCGCTTCAGGTGAAGTCTCCTCAGTGGCAGTGTGTTCCCAAGCGAAGGGAAGACTTGAGAAGAAGGGCGTACTAGAAGCTTGTTGGATACTCCGATTTAAGTGCACGCAAAGACGCTGCGGTTTCCAAAACGTGAACGCGACCTTCAAAGGGAGGTTTTCCAAGGGGCAGTTTGCTCCCGGCTGTGGAAAGAAGTTGGAACCTGGGGCGCACCCTAGGCAAGTTGCACACTGCGAGTTAAGTGCAGGCCCCGACCCTTAGGCTTCCACAACGTAAACTCGACCTGAAGTGAAGTTTCCTATGTGGCAGCGTGTTCCCTGCTGCGGAAAGAAGTTAGAGCAAGGCCGCACTGGAGGCAAGTTGGACACTCTCAGGGCAGGGCACCGCAGGTCCCCTTTTGCTTCCAAAACGTATCATCGCTCCTCAGGTGACGTCTCCTGGGGGAGGGGGGGCCCGTGAGATCCCAGGGGAGGAAAGACCTTAAGAACAGCGGCGGACTAGAAGCCTGTTGGCTACACCGAGTTGAGTTCCAGGGAAGGCCCTTAGGCTTCCCAAACCTACAAACGCAGCGAAGACGAACACTACTAGAGGGCAGTGTTCTCCCAGTTGCGGAAAGGTGTTAGAACAAAGGCAGACGCCAAGGCAGGTTGGAGACTCTGAGTGAAGTGCTCGCCAATGCGCCTCTGCGTCCAAAACGCCAAGCGCCGCGTACGACGCAACCGCCTTCTGGCCGTGTTCTCGCAGGTGAGGAAAGCAGTGAGAACAAGGGCGGCCTGAAGCCGACTTGGACTCTCTGTGTGAAGTGCACGCCAAGTCCATTAGGCTTCCAAAAGGTAGCCTCGCTCTTCAGGTGAAGCCCCATAAGCGGCTGCGTGTTCGCAGCTCAGGCAAGAACTTAGAACCAAGGCGGACTCTACGCCAGGTTGCCAGCTCTACGTAAAGTGCAGGCTAAGGCCCTGCTGCTTCCAACACGTAGAAACGCTCCGAAGGCCAAGAGGCCTATGCGGCCGTGTGTTCCCATTGCAGGAAGGAAAGAACTTAGAACCAAGGCCGACTAGAAGGCAGTTGGAGCTTCTGAGTTAAGTTGCCCGTCCAGTCCCTTGGGCTGCAAAGCGTGTCATCGCGCTTCAGGTGAAGTCTCCTCAGTGGCAGTGTGTTCCCAAGCGAAGGGAAGACTTGAGAAGAAGGGCGTACTAGAAGCTTGTTGGATACTCCGAGTTAAGGGCACGCAAAGACGCTGCGGCTTCCAAAACGTGAACGCGACCTTCAAAGGGAGGATTTCCAAGGGGCAGTTTGCTCCCGGCTGTGGAAAGAAGTTGGAACCTGGGGCGCACCCTAGGCAAGTTGCACACTGCGAGTTAAGTGCAGGCCCAGACCCTTAGGCTTCCACAACGTAAACTCGACCTGAAGTGAAGTTTCCTATGTGGCAGCGTGTTCCCTGCTGCGGAAAGAAGTTAGAGCAAGGCCGCACTGGAGGCAAGTTGGACACTCTCAGGGCAGGGCACCGCAGGTCCCCTTTTGCTTCCAAAACGTATCATCGCACCTCAGGTGACGTCTCCTTGGGTGGGGTCCGTGAGATCCCAGGGGAGGAAAGAAATTAAGAACAGGGGCGGACTAGAAGCCTGTTGGCTACACTGAGTTGAGTTCCAGGGAAGGCCCTTAGGCTTCCCAAACCTACAAACGCAGCGAAGACGAACACTACTGGAGAGCAGTGTTCTCCCAGTTGCGGAAAGGTGTTAGAACAAAGGCGGACGCCAAGGCAGGTTGGAGACTCTGAGTGAAGTGCTCGCCAATGCGCCTCTGCGTCCAAAACGCCAAGCGCCGCGTACGACGCAACCGCCTTCTGGCCGTGTTCTCGCAGATGAGGAAAGAAGTGAGAACAAGGGCGGCCTGAAGCCGACTTGGACTCTCTGTGTGAAGTGCACGCCAAGTCCATTAGGCTTCCAAAAGGTAGCCTCGCTCTTCAGGTGAAGCCTCATAAGCGGCTGCGTGTTCGCAGCTCAGGCAAGAACTTAGAACCAAGGCGGACTCTACGCCAAGTTGCAAGCTCTACGTAAAGTGCAGGCTAAGGCCCTGCTGCTTCCAACACGTAGAAAGGCTCCGAAGGCCAAGAGGCCTATGCGGCCGTGGGTTCCCATTGCAGGAAGGAAAGAACTTAGAACCAAGGCCGACTAGAAGGCAGTTGGAGCTTCTGAGTTCAGTTGCCCGTCCAGTCCCTTGGGCTGCAAAGCGTGTCATCGCGCTTCAGGTGAAGTCTCCTCAGTGGCAGTGTGTTCCCAAGCGAAGGGAAGACTTGAGAAGAAGGGCGTACTAGAAGCTTGTTGGATACTCCGAGTTAAGGGCACGCAAAGACGCTGCAGCTTCCAAAACGTGAACGCGACCTTCAAAGGGAGGATTCCCAAGGGGCAGTTTGCTCCCGGCTGTGGAAAGAAGTTGGAACCTGGGGCGCACCCTAGGCAAGTTGCACACTGCGAGTTAAGTGCAGGCCCAGACCCTTAGGCTTGCACAACGTAAACTCGACCTGAAGTGAAGTTTCCTATGTGGCAGCGTGTTCCCTGCTGCGGAAAGAAGTTAGAACAAGGCCGCACTGGAGGCAAGTTGGACACTCTCAGGGCAGGGCACCCCAGGTCCCCTTTTGCTTCCAAAACGTATCATCGCTCCTCAGGTGACGTCCCCTGGGGGGGGCCCGTGAGATCCCAGGGGAGGAAAGAAATTAAGAACAGGGGCGGACTAGAAGCCTGTTGGCTACACCGAGTTGAGTTCCAGGGAAGGCCCTTAGGCTTCCCAAACCTACAAACGCAGCGAAGACGAACACTACTAGAGGGCAGTGTTCTCCCAGTTGTGGAAAGGTGTTAGAACAAAGGCGGACGCCAAGGCAGGTTGGAGACTCTGAGTGAAGTGCTCGCCAATGCGCCTCTGCGTCCAAAACGCCAAGCGCCGCGTACGACGCAACCGCCTTCTGGCCGTGTTCTCACAGGTGAGGAAAGCAGTGAGAACAAGGGCAGCCTGAAGCCGACTTGGACTCTCTGTGTGAAGTGCACGCCAAGTCCATTAGGCTTCCAAAAGGTAGCCTCGCTCTTCAGGTGAAGCCTCATAAGCGGCTGCGTGTTCGCTGCTCAGGCAAGAACTTAGAACCAAGGCGGACTCTACGCCAAGCTGCAAGCTCTACGTAAAGTGCAGGCTAAGGCCCTGCTGCTTCCAACACGTAGAAACGCTCCGAAGGCCAAGAGGCCTATGCGGCCGTGGGTTCCCATTGCAGGAAGGAAAGAACTTAGAACCAAGGCCGACTAGAAGGCAGTTGGAGCTTCTGAGTTAAGTTGCCCGTCCAGTCCCTTGGGCTGCAAAGCGTGTCATCGCGCTTCAGGTGAAGTCTCCTCAGTGGCAGTGTGTTCCCAAGCGAAGGGAAGACTTGAGAAGAAGGGCGTACTAGAAGCTTGTTGGATACTCCGAGTTAAGGGCACGCAAAGACGCTGCGGCTTCCAAAACGTGAACGCGACCTTCAAAGGGAGGATTCCCAAGGGGCAGTTTGCTCCCGGCTGTGGAAAGAAGTTGGAACCTGGGGCGCACCCTAGGCAAGTTGCACACTGCGAGTTAAGTGCAGGCCCAGACCCTTAGGCTTCCACAACGTAAACTCGACCTGAAGTGAAGTTTCCTATGTGGCAGCGTGTTCCCTGCTGCGGAAAGAAGTTAGAACAAGGCCGCACTGGAGGCAAGTTGGACACTCTCAGGGCAGGGCACCCCAGGTCCCCTTTTGCTTCCAAAACGTATCATCGCTCCTCAGGTGACCTCTCCTGGGGGGGGGGGGGGCGTGAGATCCCAGGGGAGGAAAGACCTTAAGAACAGGGGCGGAATAGAAGCCTGTTGGCTACACCGAGTTGAGTTCCAGGGAAGGCCCTTAGGCTTCCCAAACCTACAAACGCAGCGAAGACGAACACTACTAGAGGGCACTGTTCTCCAAGTTGCGGAAAGGTGTTAGAACAAAGCCGGACGCCAAGGCAGGTTGGAGACTCTGAGGGAAGTGCTCGCCAATGCGCCTCTGCGTCCAAAACGCCAAGCGCCGCGTACGACGCAACCGCCTTCTGGCCGTGTTCTCGCAGGTGAGGAAAGAAGTGAGAACAAGGCCGGCCTGAAGCCGACTTGGACTCTCTGTGTGAAGTGCACGCCAAGTCCATTAGGCTTCCAAAAGGTAGCCTCGCTCTTCAGGTGAAGCCTCATAAGCGGCAGCGTGTTCGCAGCTCAGGCAAGAACTTAGAACCAAGGCGGACTCTACGCCAAGTTGCAAGCTCTACGTAAAGTGCAGGCTAAGGCCCTGCTGCTTCCAACACGTAGAAACGCTCCGAAGGCCAAGAGGCCTATGCGGCCGTGGGTTCCCATTGCAGGAAGGAAAGAACTTAGAACCAAGGCCGACTAGAAGGCAGTTGGAGCTTCTGAGTTAAGTTGCCCGTCCAGTCCCTTGGGCTGCAAAGCGTGTCATCGCGCTTCAGGTGCAGTCTCCTCAGTGGCAGCGTGTTCCCAAGAGAAGGGAAGAATTGAGAAGAAGGGCGTACTAGAAGCTTGTTGGATACACTGAGTAAAGGGCACGCAAAGACGCTGCGGCTTCCAAAACGTGAACGCGACCCTCAAAGGGAGGATTCCCAAAGGGCAGTTTGCTCCCGGCTGTGGAAAGAAGTTGGAACCTGGGGCGCACCCTAGGCAAGTTGCACACTGCGAGTTAAGTGCAGGCCCAGACCCTTAGGCTTCCACAACGTAAACTCGACCTGAAGTGAAGTTTCCTATGTGGCAGCGTGTTCCCTGCTGCGGAAAGTAGTTAGAACAAGGCCGCACTGGAGGCAAGTTGGACATTCTCAGGGCAGGGCACCGCAGGTCCCCTTTTGCTTCCAAAACGTATCATGGCTACTCAGGTGACGTCTCCTGGGGGAGGGGGGGCCCGTGAGATCCCAGGCGAGGAAAGACCTTAAGAACAGCGGCGGACTAGAAGACTGTTGGCTACACCGAGTTGAGTTCCAGGGAAGGCCCTTAGGCTTCCCAAACCTACAAACGCAGCGAAGACGAACACTACTAGAGGGCAGTGTTCTCCCAGTTGCGGAAAGGTGTTAGAACAAAGGCGGACGCCAAGGCAGGTTGGAGACTCTGAGGGAAGTGCTCGCCAATGCGCCTCTGCGTCCAAAACGCCAAGCGCCGCGTACGACGCAACCGCCTTCTGGCCGTGTTCTCGCAGGTGAGGAAAGAAGTGAGAACAAGGGGGGCCTGAAGCCGACTTGGACTCTCTGTGTGAAGTGCACGCCAAGTCCATTAGGCTTCCAAAAGGTAGCCTCGCTCTTCAGGTGAAGCCCCATAAGCGGCTGCGTGTTCGCAGCTCAGGCAAGAACTTAGAACCAAGGCGGACTCTACGCCAAGTTGCAAACTCTACGTAAAGTGCAGGCTAAGGCCCTGCTGCTTCCAACACGTAGAAACGCTCCGAAGGCCAAGAGGCCTATGCGGCCGTGTGTTCCCATTGCAGGAAGGAAAGAACTTAGAACCAAGGCCGACTAGAAGGCAGTTGGAGCTTCTGAGTTAAGTTGCCCGTCCAGTCCCTTGGGCTGCAAAGCGTGTCATCGCGCTTCAGGTGAAGTCTCAGTGGCAGTGTGTTCCCAAGCGAAGGGAAGACTTGAGAAGAAGGGCGTACTAGAAGCTTGTTGGATACTCCGAGTTAAGGGCACGCAAAGACGCTGCGGCTTCCAAAACGTGAACGCGACCCTCAAAGGGAGGATTCCCAAGGGGCAGTTTGCTCCCGGCTGTGAAAAGAAGTTGGAACCTGGGGCGCACCCTAGGCAAGTTGCACACTGCGAGTTAAGTGCAGGCCCAGACCCTTAGGCTTCCACAACGTAAACTCGACCTGAAGTGAAGTTTCCTATGTGGCAGCGTGTTCCCTGCTGTGGAAAGAAGTTAGAACAAGGCCGCACTGGAGGCAAGTCGGACACTCTCAGGGCAGGGCACCCCAGGTCCCCTTTTGCTTCCAAAACGTATCATCGCTCCTCAGGTGACGTCTCCTGGGGGGGGGCCCGTGAGATCCCAGGGGAGGAAAGAAATTAAGAACAGGGGCGGACTAGAAGCCTGTTGGCTACACCGAGTTGAGTTCCAGGGAAGGCCCTTAGGCTTCCCAAACCTACAAACGCAGCGAAGACGAACACTACTAGAGGGCACTGTTCTCCAAGTTGCGGAAAGGTGTTAGAACAAAGCCGGACGCCAAGGCAGGTTGGAGACTCTGAGGGAAGTGCTCGCCAATGCGCCTCTGCGTCCAAAACGCCAAGCGCCGCGTACGACGCAACCGCCTTCTGGCCGTGTTCTCGCATGTGAGGAAAGAAGTGAGAACAAGGGCGGCCTGAAGCCGACTTGGACTCTCTGTGTGAAGGGCACGCCAAGTCCATTAGGCTTCCAAAAGGTAGCCTCGCTCTTCAGGTGAAGCCTCATAAGCGGCAGCGTGTTCGCAGCTCAGGCAAGAACTTAGAACCAAGGCGGACTCTACGCCAAGTTGCAAGCTCTACGTAAAGTGCAGGCTAAGGCCCTGCTCCTTCCAACACGTAGAAACGCTCCGAAGGCCAAGAGGCCTATGCGGCCGTGGGTTCCCATTGCAGGAAGGAAAGAACTTAGAACCAAGGCCGACTAGAAGGCAGTTGGAGCTTCTGAGTTAAGTTGTCCGTCCAGTCCCTTGGGCTGCAAAGCGTGTCATCGCGCTTCAGGTGAAGTCTCCTCAGTGGCAGTGTGTTCCCAAGCGAAGGGAAGACTTGAGAAGAAGGGCGTACTAGAAGCTTGTTGGATACTCCGAGTTAAGGGCACGCAAAGACGCTGCGGCTTCCAAAACGTGAACGCGACCTTCAAAGGGAGGATTCCCAAGGGGCAGTTTGCTCCCGGCTTGGAAAGAAGTTGGAACCTGGGGCGCAACCTAGGCAAGTTGCACACTGCGAGTTAAGTGCAGGCCCAGACCCTTAGGCTTCCACAACGTAAACTCGACCTGAAGTGAAGTTTCCTATGTGGCAGCGTGTTCCCTGCTGCGGAAAGAAGTTAGAGCAAGGCCGCACTGGAGGCAAGCTGGACACTCTCAGGGCAGGGCACCCCAGGTCCCCTTTTGCTTCCAAAACGTATCATCGCTCCTCAGGTGACGTCTCCTGGGGGAGGGGGACCCGTGAGATCCCAGGGGAGGAAAGACCTTAAGAACAGGGGCGGACTACAAGCCTGTTGGCTACACTGAGTTGAGTTCCAGGGAAGGCCCTTAGGCTTCCCAAACCTACAAACGCAGCGAAGACGAACACTACTAGAGGGCAGTGTTCTCCCAGTTGCGGAAAGGTGTTAGAACAAAGGCGGACGCCAAGGCAGGTTGGAGACTCTGAGGGAAGTGCTCGCCAATGCGCCTCTGCGTCCAAAACGCCAAGCGCCGCGTACGACGCAACCGCCTTCTGGCCGTGTTCTCGCAGGTGAGGAAAGAAGTGAGAACAAGGGCGGCCTGAAGCCGACTTGGACTCTCTGTGTGAAGTGCACGCCAAGTCCATTAGGCTTCCAAAAGGTAGCCTCGCTCTTCAGGTGAAGCCTCATAAGCGGCAGCGTGTTCGCAGCTCAGGCAAGAACTTAGAACCAAGGCGGACTCTACGCCAAGTTGCAAGCTCTACGTAAAGTGCAGGCTAAGGCCCTGCTGCTTCCAACACGTAGAAACGCTCCGAAGGCCAAGAGGCCTCTGCGGCCGTGTGTTCCCATTGCAGGAAGGAAAGAACTTAGAACCAAGGCCGACTAGAAGGCAGTTGGAGCTTCTGAGTTAATTTGCCCGTCCAGTCCCTTGGGCTGCAAAGCGTGTCTTCGCGCTTCAGGTGAAGTCTCAGTGGCAGTGTGTTCCCAAGCGAAGGGAAGACTTGAGAAGAAGGGCGTACTAGAAGCTTGTTGGATACTCCGAGTTAAGGGCACGCAAAGACGCTGCAGCTTCCAAAACGTGAACGCGACCTTCAAAGGGAGGATTCCCAAGGGGCAGTTTGCTCCCGGCTGTGGAAAGAAGTTGGAACCTGGGGCGCACCCTAGGCAAGTTGCACACTGCGAGTTAAGTGCAGGCCCAGACCCTTAGGCTTCCACAACGTAAACTCGACCTGAAGTGAAGTTTCCTATGTGGCAGCGTGTTCCCTGCTGCGGAAAGTAGTTAGAACAAGGCCGCACTGGAGGCAAGTTGGACACTCTCAGGGCAGGGCACCGCAGGTCCCCTTTTGCTTCCAAAACGTATCATGGCTACTCAGGTGACGTCTCCTGGGGGAGGGGGGGCCCGTGAGATCCCAGGCGAGGAAAGACCTTAAGAACAGCGGCGGACTAGAAGACTGTTGGTTACACCGAGTTGAGTTCCAGGGAAGGCCCTTAGGCTTCCCAAACCTACAAACGCAGCGAAGACGAACACTACTAGAGGGCAGTGTTCTCCCAGTTGCGGAAAGGTGTTAGAACAAAGGCGGACGCCAAGGCAGGTTGGAGACTCTGAGAGAAGTGCTCGCCAATGCGCCTCTGCGTCCAAAACGCCAAGCGCCGCGTACGACGCAACCGCCTTCTGGCCGTGTTCTCGCAGGTGAGGAAAGAAGTGAGAACAAGGGGGGCCTGAAGCCGACTTGGACTCTCTGTGTGAAGGGCACGCCAAGTCCATTAGGCTTCCAAAAGGTAGCCTCGCTCTTCAGGTGAAGCCCCATAAGCGGCTGCGTGTTCGCAGCTCAGGCAAGAACTTAGAACCAAGGCGGACTCTACGCCAAGTTGCAAACTCTACGTAAAGTGCAGGCTAAGGCCCTGCTGCTTCCAACACGTAGAAACGCTCCGAAGGCCAAGAGGCCTATGCGGCCGTGTGTTCCCATTGCAGGAAGGAAAGAACTTAGAACCAAGGCCGACTAGAAGGCAGTTGGAGCTTCTGAGTTAAGTTGCCCGTCCAGTCCCTTGGGCTGCAAAGCGTGTCATCGCGCTTCAGGTGAAGTCTCAGTGGCAGTGTGTTCCCAAGCGAAGGGAAGACTTGAGAAGAAGGGCGTACTAGAAGCTTGTTGGATACTCCGAGTTAAGGGCACGCAAAGACGCTGCAGCTTCCAAAACGTGAACGCGACCTTCAAAGGGAGGATTCCCAAGGGGCAGTTTGCTCCCGGCTGTGGAAAGAAGTTGGAACCTGGGGCGCACCCTAGGCAAGTTGCACACTGCGAGTTAAGTGCAGGCCCAGACCCTTAGGCTTCCACAACGTAAACTCGACCTGAAGTGAAGTTTCCTATGTGGCAGCGTGTTCCCTGCTGCGGAAAGAAGTTAGAACAAGGCCGCACTGGAGGCAAGTCGGACACTCTCAGGGCAGGGCACCCCAGGTCCCCTTTTGCTTCCAAAACGTATCATCGCTCCTCAGGTGACGTCTCCTGGGGGGGGGCCCGTGAGATCCCAGGGGAGGAAAGAAATTAAGAACAGGGGCGGACTAGAAGCCTGTTGGCTACACCGAGTTGAGTTCCAGGGAAGGCCCTTAGGCTTCCCAAACCTACAAACGCAGCGAAGACGAACACTACTAGAGGGCACTGTTCTCCAAGTTGCGGAAAGGTGTTAGAACAAAGCCGGACGCCAAGGCAGGTTGGAGACTCTGAGGGAAGTGCTCGCCAATGCGCCTCTGCGTCCAAAACGCCAAGCGCCGCGTACAACGCAACCGCCTTCTGGCCGTGTTCTCGCAGGTGAGGAAAGAAGTGAGAACAAGGGCGGCCTGAAGCCGACTTGGATTCTCTGTGTGAAGTGCACGCCAAGTCCATTAGGCTTCCAAAAGGTAGCCTCGCTCTTCAGGTGAAGCCTCATAAGCGGCAGCGTGTTCGCAGCTCAGGCAAGAACTTAGAACCAAGGCGGACTCTACGCCAAGTTGCAAGCTCTACGTAAAGTGCAGGCTAAGGCCCTGCTGCTTCCAACACGTAGAAACGCTCCGAAGGCCAAGAGGCCTATGCGGCCGTGGGTTCCCATTGCAGGAAGGAAAGAACTTAGAACCAAGGCCGACTAGAAGGCAGTTGGAGCTTCTGAGTTAAGTTGTCCGTCCAGTCCCTTGGGCTGCAAAGCGTGTCATCGCGCTTCAGGTGAAGTCTCCTCAGTGGCAGTGTGTTCCCAAGCGAAGGGAAGACTTGAGAAGAAGGGCGTACTAGAAGCTTGTTGGATACTCCGAGTTAAGGGCACGCAAAGACGCTGCGGCTTCCAAAACGTGAACGCGACCTTCAAAGGGAGGATTCCCAAGGGGCAGTTTGCTCCCGGCTTAGAAAGAAGTTGGAACCTGGGGCGCAACCTAGGCAAGTTGCACACTGCGAGTTAAGTGCAGGCCCAGACCCTTAGGCTTCCACAACGTAAACTCGACCTGAAGTGAAGTTTCCTATGTGGCAGCGTGTTCCCTGCTGCGGAAAGAAGTTAGAACAAGGCCGCACTGGAGGCAAGTTGGACACTCTCAGGGCAGGGCACCCCAGGTCCCCTTTTGCTTCCAAAACGTATCATCGCTCCTCAGGTGACGTCTCCTGGGGGAGGGGGGGCCCGTGAGATCCCAGGGGAGGAAAGACATTAAGAACAGGGGCGGACTACAAGCCTGTTGGCTACACCGAGTTGAGTTCCAGGGAAGGCCCTTAGGCTTCCCAAACCTACAAACGCAGCGAAGACGAGCACTACTAGAGGGCAGTGTTCTCCCAGTTGCGGAAAGGTGTTAGAACAAAGGCGGACGCCAAGGCAGGTTGGAGACTCTGAGGGAAGTGCTCGCCAATGCGCCTCTGCGTCCAAAACGCCAAGCGCCGCGTACGACGCAACCGCCTTCTGGCCGTGTTCTCGCAGGTGAGGAAAGAAGTGAGAACAAGGGCGGCCTGAAGCCGACTTGGACTCTCTGTGTGAAGTGCACGCCAAGTCCATTAGGCTTCCAAAAGGTAGCCTCGCTCTTCAGGTGAAGCCTCATAAGCGGCAGCGTGTTCGCAGCTCAGGCAAGAACTTAGAACCAAGGCGGACTCTACGCCAAGTTGCAAGCTCTACGTAAAGTGCAGGCTAAGGCCCTGCTGCTTCCAACACGTAGAAACGCTCCGAAGGCCAAGAGGCCTATGCGGCCGTGGGTTCCCATTGCAGGAAGGAAAGAACTTAGAACCAAGGCCGACTAGAAGGCAGTTGGAGCTTCTGAGTTAAATTGCCCGTCCAGTCCCTTGGGCTGCAAAGCGTGTCATCGCGCTTCAGGTGAAGTCTCCTCAGTGGCAGTGTGTTCCCAAGCGAAGGGAAGACTTGAGAAGAAGGGCGTACTAGAAGCTTGTTGGATACTCCGATTTAAGTGCACGCAAAGACGCTGCGGTTTCCAAAACGGGAACGCGACCTTCAAAGGGAGGATTTCCAAGGGGCAGTTTGCTCCCGGCTGTGGAAAGAAGTTGGAACCTGGGGCGCACCCTAGGCAAGTTGCACACTGCGAGTTAAGTGCAGGCCCAGACCCTTAGGCTTCCACAACGTAAACTCGACCTGAAGTGAAGTTTCCTATGTGGCAGCGTGTTCCCTGCTGCGGAAAGTAGTTAGAGCAAGGCCGCACTGGAGGCAAGTTGGACACTCTCAGGGCAGGGCACCGCAGGTCCCCTTTTGCTTCCAAAACGTATCATCGCTCCTCAGGTGACGTCTCCTGGGGGAGGGGGGGGCCCGTGAGATCCCAGGGGAGGAAAGACCTTAAGAACAGGGGCGGACTAGAAGCCTGTTGGCTACACCGAGTTGAGTTCCAGGGAAGGCCCTTAGGCTTCCCAAACCTACAAACGCAGCGAAGACGAACACTACTAGAGGGCAGTGTTCTCCCAGTTGCGGAAAGGTGTTAGAACAAAGGCGGACGCCAAGGCAGGTTGGAGACTCTGAGGGAAGTGCTCGCCAATGCGCCTCTGCGTCCAAAACGCCAAGCGCCGCGTACGACGCAACCGCCTTCTGGCCGTGTTCTCGCAGGTGAGGAAAGAAGTGAGAACAAGGGGGGCCTGAAGCCGACTTGGACTCTCTGTGTGAAGGGCACGCCAAGTCCATTAGGCTTCCAAAAGGTAGCCTCGCTCTTCAGGTGAAGCTCCATAAGCGGCTGCGTGTTCGCAGCTCAGGCAAGAACTTAGAACCAAGGCGGACTCTACGCCAAGTTGCAAGCTCTACGTAAAGTGCAGGCTAAGGCCCTGCTGCTTCCAACACGTAGAAACGCTCCGAAGGCCAAGAGGCCTATGCGGCCGTGGGTTCCCATTGCAGGAAGGAAAGAACTTAGAACCAAGGCCGACTAGAAGGCAGTTGGAGCTTCTGAGTTAAGTTGCCCGTCCAGTCCCTTGGGCTGCAAAGCGTGTCTTCACGCTTCAGGTGAAGTCTCAGTGGCAGTGTGTTCCCAAGCGAAGGGAAGACTTGAGAAGAAGGGCGTACTAGAAGCTTGTTGGATACTCCGAGTTAAGGGCACGCAAAGACGCTGCAGCTTCCAAAACGTGAACGCGACCTTCAAAGCGAGGATTCCCAAGGGGCAGTTTGCTCCCGGCTGTGGAAAGAAGTTGGAACCTGGGGCGCACCCTAGGCAAGTTGCACACTGCGAGTTAAGTGCAGGCCCAGACCCTTAGGCTTCCACAACGTAAACTCGACCTGAAGTGAAGTTTCCTATGTGGCAGCGTGTTCCCTGCTGCGGAAAGAAGTTAGAACAAGGCCGCACTGGAGGCAAGTTGGACACTCTCAGGGCAGGGCACCCCAGGTCCCCTTTTGCTTCCAAAACCTATCATCGCTCCTCAGGTGACATCTCCTGGGGGGGGGCCGTGAGATCCCAGGGGAGGAAAGACCTTAGAACAGGGGCGGACTAGAAGCCTGTTGGCTACACCGAGTTGAGTTCCAGGGAAGGCCCTTAGGCTTCCCAAACCTACAAACGCAGCGAAGACGAACACTACTAGAGGGCAGTGTTCTCCCAGTTGCGGAAAGGTGTTAGAACAAAGGCGGACGCCAAGGCAGGTTGGAGACTCTGAGTGAAGTGCTCGCCAATGCGCCTCTGCGTCCAAAACGCCAAGCGCCGCGTACGACGCAACCGCCTTCTGGCCGTGTTCTCGCAGGTGAGGAAAGAAGTGAGAACAAGGGGGGCCTGAAGCCGACTTGGACTCTCTGTGTGAAGGGCACGCCAAGTCCATTAGGCTTCCAAAAGGTAGCCTCGCTCTTCAGGTGAAGCCCCATAAGCGGATGCGTGTTCGCAGCTCAGGCAAGAACTTAGAACCAAGGCGGACTCTACGCCAAGTTGCAAGCTCTACGTAAAGTGCAGGCTAAGGCCCAGCTGCTTCCAACACGTAGAAACGCTCCGAAGGCCAAGAGGCCTATGCGGCCGTGTGTTCCCATTGCAGGAAGGAAAGAACTTAGAACCAAGGCCGACTAGAAGGCAGTTGGAGCTTCTGAGTTAAGTTGCCCGTCCAGTCCCTTGGGCTGCAAAGCGTGTCATCGCGCTTCAGGTGAAGTCTCAGTGGCAGTGTGTTCCCAAGCGAAGGGAAGACTTGAGAAGAAGGGCGTACTAGAAGCTTGTTGGATACTCCGAGTTAAGGGCACGCAAAGACGCTGCGGCTTCCAAAACGTGAACGCGACCTTCAAAGGGAGGATTCCCAAGGGGCAGTTTGCTCCCGGATGTGGAAAGAAGTTGGAACCTGGGGCGCACCCTAGGCAAGTTGCACACTGCGAGTTAAGTGCAGGCCCAGACGCTTAGGCTTCCACAACGTAAACTCGACCTGAAGTGAAGTTTCCTATGTGGCAGCGTGTTCCCTGCTGCGGAAAGAAGTTAGAACAAGGCCGCACTGGAGGCAAGTTGGACACTCTCAGGGCAGGGCACCCCAGGTCCCCTTTTGCTTCCAAAACGTATCATCGCTCCTCAGGTGACGTCTCCTGGGGGAGGGGGGGCCCGTGAGATCCCAGGGGAGGAAAGAAATTAAGAACAGGGGCGGACTAGAAGCCTGTTGGCTACACCGAGTTGAGTTCCAGGGAAGGCCCTTAGGCTTCCCAAACCTACAAACGCAGCGAAGACGAACACTACTAGAGGGCAGTGTTCTCCCAGTTGCGGAAAGGTGTTAGAACAAAGGCGGACGCCAAGGCAGGTTGGAGACTCTGAGGGAAGTGCTCGCCAATGCGCCTCTGCGTCCAAAACGCCAAGCGCCGCGTACGACGCAACCGCCTTCTGGCCGTGTTCTCGCAGGTGAGGAAAGAAGTGAGAACAAGGGGGGCCTGAAGCCGACTTGGACTCTCTGTGTGAAGGGCACGCCAAGTCCATTAGGCTTCCAAAAGGTAGCCTCGCTCTTCAGGTGAAGCCCCATAAGCGGCTGCGTGTTCGCAGCTCAGGCAAGAACTTAGAACCAAGGCGGACTCTACGCCAAGTTGCAAACTCTACGTAAAGTGCAGGCTAAGGCCCTGCTGCTTCCAACACGTAGAAACGCTCCGAAGGCCAAGAGGCCTATGCGGCCGTGTGTTCCCATTGCAGGAAGGAAAGAACTTAGAACCAAGGCCGACTAGAAGGCAGTTGGAGCTTCTGAGTTAAGTTGCCCGTCCAGTCCCTTGGGCTGCAAAGCGTGTCATCGCGCTTCAGGTGAAGTCTCAGTGGCAGTGTGTTCCCAAGCGAAGGGAAGACTTGAGAAGAAGGGCGTACTAGAAGCTTGTTGGATACTCCGAGTTAAGGGCACGCAAATACGCTGCAGCTTCCAAAACGTGAACGCGACCTTCAAAGGGAGGATTCCCAAGGGGCAGTTTGCTCCCGGCTGTGGAAAGAAGTTGGAACCTGGGGCGCACCCTAGGCAAGTTGCACACTGCGAGTTAAGTGCAGGCCCAGACCCTTAGGCTTCCACAACGTAAACTCGACCTGAAGTGAAGTTTCCTATGTGGCAGCGTGTTCCCTGCTGCGGAAAGAAGTTAGAACAAGGCCGCACAGGAGGCAAGTCGGACACTCTCAGGGCAGGGCACCCCAGGTCCCCTTTTGCTTCCAAAACGTATCATCGCTCCTCAGGTGACGTCTCCTGGGGGGGGGCCCGTGAGATCCCAGGGGAGGAAAGAAATTAAGAACAGGGGCGGACTAGAAGCCTGTTGGCTACACCGAGTTGAGTTCCAGGGAAGGCCCTTAGGCTTCCCAAACCTACAAACGCAGCGAAGACGAACACTACTAGAGGGCACTGTTCTCCAAGTTGCGGAAAGGTGTTAGAACAAAGCTGGACGCCAAGGCAGGTTGGAGACTCTGAGGGAAGTGCTCGCCAATGCGCCTCTGCGTCCAAAACGCCAAGCGCCGCATACGACGCAACCGCCTTCTGGCCGTGTTCTCGCAGGTGAGGAAAGAAGTGAGAACAAGGGCGGCCTGAAGCCGACTTGGACTCTCTGTGTGAAGTGCACGCCAAGTCCATTAGGCTTCCAAAAGGTAGCCTCGCTCTTCAGGTGAAGCCTCATAAGCGGCAGCGTGTTCGCAGCTCAGGCAAGAACTTAGAACCAAGGCGGACTCTACGCCAAGTTGCAAGCTCTACGTAAAGTGCAGGCTAAGGCCCTGCTGCTTCCAACACGTAGAAACGCTCCGAAGGCCAAGAGGCCTATGCGGCCGTGTGTTCCCATTGCAGGAAGGAAAGAACTTAGAACCAAGGCCGACTAGAAGGCAGTTGGAGCTTCTGAGTTAAGTTGCCCGTCCAGTCCCTTGGGCTGCAAAGCGTGTCATCGCGCTTCAGGTGAAGTCTCCTCAGTGGCAGTGTGTTCCCAAGCGAAGGGAAGACTTGAGAAGAAGGGCGTACTAGAAGCTTGTTGGATACTCCGAGTTAAGGGCACGCAAAGACGCTGCAGCTTCCAAAACGTGAACGCGACCTTCAAAGCGAGGATTCCCAAGGGGCAGTTTGCTCCCGGCTGTGGAAAGAAGTTGGAACCTGGGGCGCACCCTAGGCAAGTTGCACACTGCGAGTTAAGTGCAGGCCCAGACCCTTAGGCTTCCACAACGTAAACTCGACCTGAAGTGAAGTTTCTTATGTGGCAGCGTGTTCCCTGCTGCGGAAAGAAGTTAGAACAAGGCCGCACTGGAGGCAAGTTGGACACTCTCAGGGCAGGGCACCCCAGGTCCCCTTTTGCTTCCAAAACGTATCATCGCTCCTCAGGTGACGTCTCCTGGGGGAGGGGGGGCCCGTGAGATCCCAGGGGAGGAAAGACCTTAAGAACAGGGGCGGACTACAAGCCTGTTGGCTACACCGAGTTGAGTTCCAGGGAAGGCCCTTAGGCTTCCCAAACCTACAAACGCAGCGAAGACGAACACTACTAGAGGGCAGTGTTCTCCCAGTTGCGGAAAGGTGTTAGAACAAAGGCGGACGCCAAGGCAGGTTGGAGACTCTGAGGGAAGTGCTCGCCAATGCGCCTCTGCGTCCAAAACGCCAAGCGCCGCGTACGACGCAACCGCCTTCTGGCCGTGTTCTCGCAGGTGAGGAAAGAAGTGAGAACAAGGGCGGCCTGAAGCCGACTTGGACTCTCTGTGTGAAGTGCACGCCAAGTCCATTAGGCTTCCAAAAGGTAGCCTCGCTCTTCAGGTGAAGCCTCATAAGCGGCAGCGTGTTCGCAGCTCAGGCAAGAACTTAGAACCAAGGCGGAATCTACGCCAAGTTGCAAGCTCTACGTAAAGTGCAGGCTAAGGCCCTGCTGCTTCCAATACGTAGAAACGCTCCGAAGGCCAAGAGGCCTATGCGGCCGTGGGTTCCCATTGCAGGAAGGAAAGAACTTAGAACCAAGGCCGACTAGAAGGCAGTTGGAGCTTCTGAGTTAAATTGCCCGTCCAGTCCCTTGGGCTGCAAAGCTTGTCATCGCGCTTCAGGTGAAGTCTCCTCAGTGGCAGTGTGTTCCCAAGCGAAGGGAAGACTTGAGAAGAAGGGCGTACTAGAAGCTTGTTGGATACTCCGATTTAAGTGCACGCAAAGACGCTGCGGTTTCCAAAACGTGAACGCGACCTTCAAAGGGAGGATTTCCAAGGGGCAGTTTGCTCCCGGCTGTGGAAAGAAGTTGGAACCTGGGGCGCACCCTAGGCAAGTTGCACACTGCGAGTTAAGTGCAGGCCCAGACCCTTAGGCTTCCACAACGTAAACTCGACCTGAAGTGAAGTTTCCTATGTGGCAGCGTGTTCCCTGCTGCGGAAAGTAGTTAGAACAATGCCGCACTGGAGGCAAGTTGGACACTCTCAGGGCAGGGCACCGCAGGTCCCCTTTTGCTTCCAAAACGTATCATCGCTCCTCAGGTGACGTCTCCTGGGGGAGGGGGGGCCCGTGAGATCCCAGGGGAGGAAAGACCTTAAGAACAGGGGCGGACTAGAAGCCTGTTGGCTACACCGAGTTGAGTTCCAGGGAAGGCCCTTAGGCTTCCCAAACCTACAAACGCAGCGAAGACGAACACTACTAGAGGGTAGTGTTCTCCCAGTTGCGGAAATGTGTTAGAACAAAGGCGGACGCCAAGGCAGGTTGGAGACTCTGAGTGAAGTGCTCGCCAATGCGCCTCTGCGTCCAAAACGCCAAGCACCGCGTACGACGCAACCGCCTTCTGGCCGTGTTCTCGCAGGTGAGGAAAGAAGTGAGAACAAGGGGGGCCTGAAGCCGACTTGGACTCTCTGTGTGAAGGGCACGCCAAGTCCATTAGGCTTCCAAAAGGTAGCCTCGCTCTTCAGGTGAAGCCCCATAAGCGGCTGCGTGTTCGCAGCTCAGGCAAGGACTTAGAACCAAGGCGGACTCTACGCCAAGTTGCAAGCTCTACGTAAAGTGCAGGCTAAGGCCCTGCTGCTTCCAACACGTAGAAACGCTCCGAAGGCCAAGAGGCCTATGCGGCCGTGGGTTCCCATTGCAGGAAGGAAAGAACTTAGAACCAAGGCCGACTAGAAGGCAGTTGGAGCTTCTGAGTTAAGTTGCCCGTCCAGTCCCTTGGGCTGCAAAGCGTGTCTTCGCGCTTCAGGTGAAGTCTCAGTGGCAGTGTGTTCCCAAGCGAAGGGAAGACTTGAGAAGAAGGGCGTACTAGAAGCTTGTTGGATACTCCGAGTTAAGGGCACACAAAGACGCTGCAGCTTCCAAAACGTGAACGCGACCTTCAAAGCGAGGATTCCCAAGGGGCAGTTTGCTCCCGGCTGTGGAAAGAAGTTGGAACCTGGGGCGCACCCTAGGCAAGTTGCACACTGCGAGTTAAGTGCAGGCCCAGACCCTTAGGCTTCCACAACGTAAACTCGACCTGAAGTGAAGTTTCCTATGTGGCAGCGTGTTCCCTGCTGCGGAAAGAAGTTAGAACATGGCCGCACTGGAGGCAAGTTGAACACTCTCAGGGCAGGGCACCCCAGGTCCCCTTTTGCTTCCAAAACCTATCATCGCTCCTCAGGTGACGTCTCCTGGGGGGGGGCCGTGAGATCCCAGGGGAGGAAAGACCTTAGAACAGGGGCGGACTAGAAGCCTGTTGGCTACACCGAGTTGAGTTCCAGGGAAGGCCCTTAGGCTTCCCAAACCTACAAACGCAGCGAAGACGAACACTACTAGAGGGCAGTGTTCTCCCAGTTGCGGAAAGGTGTTAGAACAAAGGCGGACGCCAAGGCAGGTTGGAGACTCTGAGTGAAGTGCTCGCCAATGCGCCTCTGCGTCCAAAACGCCAAGCGCCGCGTACGACGCAACCGCCTTCTGGCCGTGTTCTCGCAGGTGAGGAAAGAAGTGAGAACAAGGGGGGCCTGAAGCCGACTTGGACTCTCTGTGTGAAGGGCACGCCAAGTCCATTAGGCTTCCAAAAGTTAGCCTCGCTCTTCAGGTGAAGCCCCATAAGCGGCTGCGTGTTCGCAGCTCAGGCAAGAACTTAGAACCAAGGCGGACTCTACGCCAAGTTGCAAGCTCTACGTAAAGTGCAGGCTAAGGCCCTGCTGCTTCCAACACGTAGAAACGCTCCGAAGGCCAAGAGGCCTATGCGGCCGTGGGTTCCCATTGCAGGAAGGAAAGAACTTAGAACCAAGGCCGACTAGAAGGCAGTTGGAGCTTCTGAGTTAAGTTGCCCGTCCAGTCCCTTGGGCTGCAAAGCGTGTCTTCACGCTTCAGGTGAAGTCTCAGTGGCAGTGTGTTCCCAAGCGAAGGGAAGACTTGAGAAGAAGGGCGTACTAGAAGCTTGTTGGATACTCCGAGTTAAGGGCACGCAAAGACGCTGCAGCTTCCAAAACGTGAACGCGACCTTCAAAGCGAGGATTCCCAAGGGGCAGTTTGCTCCCGGCTGTGGAAAGAAGTTGGAACCTGGGGCGCACCCTAGGCAAGTTGCACACTGCGAGTTAAGTGCAGGCCCAGACCCTTAGGCTTCCACAACGTAAACTCGACCTGAAGTGAAGTTTCCTATGTGGCAGCGTGTTCCCTGCTGCGGAAAGAAGTTAGAACAAGGCCGCACAGGAGGCAAGTCGGACACTCTCAGGGCAGGGCACCCCAGGTCCCCTTTTGCTTCCAAAACGTATCATCGCTCCTCAGGTGACGTCTCCTGGGGGGGGGCCCGTGAGATCCCAGGGGAGGAAAGAAATTAAGAACAGGGGCGGACTAGAAGCCTGTTGGCTACACCGAGTTGAGTTCCAGGGAAGGCCCTTAGGCTTCCCAAACCTACAAACGCAGCGAAGACGAACACTACTAGAGGGCACTGTTCTCCAAGTTGCGGAAAGGTGTTAGAACAAAGCTGGACGCCAAGGCAGGTTGGAGACTCTGAGGGAAGTGCTCGCCAATGCGCCTCTGCGTCCAAAACGCCAAGCGCCGCATACGACGCAACCGCCTTCTGGCCGTGTTCTCGCAGGTGAGGAAAGAAGTGAGAACAAGGGCGGCCTGAAGCCGACTTGGACTCTCTGTGTGAAGTGCACGCCAAGTCCATTAGGCTTCCAAAAGGTAGCCTCGCTCTTCAGGTGAAGCCTCATAAGCGGCAGCGTGTTCGCAGCTCAGGCAAGAACTTAGAACCAAGGCGGACTCTACGCCAAGTTGCAAGCTCTACGTAAAGTGCAGGCTAAGGCCCTGCTGCTTCCAACACGTAGAAACGCTCCGAAGGCCAAGAGGCCTATGCGGCCGTGTGTTCCCATTGCAGGAAGGAAAGAACTTAGAACCAAGGCCGACTAGAAGGCAGTTGGAGCTTCTGAGTTAAGTTGCCCGTCCAGTCCCTTGGGCTGCAAAGCGTGTCATCGCGCTTCAGGTGAAGTCTCCTCAGTGGCAGTGTGTTCCCAAGCGAAGGGAAGACTTGAGAAGAAGGGCGTACTAGAAGCTTGTTGGATACTCTGAGTTAAGGGCACGCAAAGACGCTGTAGCTTCCAAAACGTGAACGCGACCTTCAAAGCGAGGATTCCCAAGGGGCAGTTTGCGTCCGGCTGTGAAAAGAAGTTGGAACCTGGGGCGCACCCTAGGCAAGTTGCACACTGCGAGTTAAGTGCAGGCCCAGACCCTTAGGCTTCCACAACGTAAACTCGACCTGAAGTGAAGTTTCTTATGTGGCAGCGTGTTCCCTGCTGCGGAAAGAAGTTAGAACAAGGCCGCACTGGAGGCAAGTTGGACACTCTCAGGGCAGGGCACCCCAGGTCCCCTTTTGCTTCCAAAACGTATCATCGCTCCTCAGGTGACGTCTCCTGGGGGAGGGGGGGCCCGTGAGATCCCAGGGGAGGAAAGACCTTAAGAACAGGGGCGGACTACAAGCCTGTTGGCTACACCGAGTTGAGTTCCAGGGAAGGCCCTTAGGCTTCCCAAACCTACAAACGCAGCGAAGACGAACACTACTAGAGGGCAGTGTTCTCCCAGTTGCGGAAAGGTGTTAGAACAAAGGCGGACGCCAAGGCAGGTTGGAGACTCTGAGGGAAGTGCTCGCCAATGCGCCTCTGCGTCCAAAACGCCAAGCGCCGCGTACGACGCAACCGCCTTCTGGCCGTGTTCTCGCAGGTGAGGAAAGAAGTGAGAACAAGGGCGGCCTGAAGCCGACTTGGACTCTCTGTGTGAAGTGCACGCCAAGTCCATTAGGCTTCCAAAAGGTAGCCTCGCTCTTCAGGTGAAGCCTCATAAGCGGCAGCGTGTTCGCAGCTCAGGCAAGAACTTAGAACCAAGGCGGAATCTACGCCAAGTTGCAAGCTCTACGTAAAGTGCAGGCTAAGGCCCTGCTGCTTCCAATACGTAGAAACGCTCCGAAGGCCAAGAGGCCTATGCGGCCGTGGGTTCCCATTGCAGGAAGGAAAGAACTTAGAACCAAGGCCGACTAGAAGGCAGTTGGAGCTTCTGAGTTAAATTGCCCGTCCAGTCCCTTGGGCTGCAAAGCTTGTCATCGCGCTTCAGGTGAAGTCTCCTCAGTGGCAGTGTGTTCCCAAGCGAAGGGAAGACTTGAGAAGAAGGGCGTACTAGAAGCTTGTTGGATACTCCGATTTAAGTGCACGCAAAGACGCTGCGGTTTCCAAAACGTGAACGCGACCTTCAAAGGGAGGATTTCCAAGGGGCAGTTTGCTCCCGGCTGTGGAAAGAAGTTGGAACCTGGGGCGCACCCTAGGCAAGTTGCACACTGCGAGTTAAGTGCAGGCCCAGACCCTTAGGCTTCCACAACGTAAACTCGACCTGAAGTGAAGTTTCCTATGTGGCAGCGTGTTCCCTGCTGCGGAAAGTAGTTAGAACAATGCCGCACTGGAGGCAAGTTGGACACTCTCAGGGCAGGGCACCGCAGGTCCCCTTTTGCTTCCAAAACGTATCATCGCTCCTCAGGTGACGTCTCCTGGGGGAGGGGGGGCCCGTGAGATCCCAGGGGAGGAAAGACCTTAAGAACAGGGGCGGACTAGAAGCCTGTTGGCTACACCGAGTTGAGTTCCAGGGAAGGCCCTTAGGCTTCCCAAACCTACAAACGCAGCGAAGACGAACACTACTAGAGGGCAGTGTTCTCCCAGTTGCGGAAATGTGTTAGAACAAAGGCGGACGCCAAGGCAGGTTGGAGACTCTGAGTGAAGTGCTCGCCAATGCGCCTCTGCGTCCAAAACGCCAAGCGCCGCGTACGACGCAACCGCCTTCTGGCCGTGTTCTCGCAGGTGAGGAAAGAAGTGAGAACAAGGGGGGCCTGAAGCCGACTTGGACTCTCTGTGTGAAGGGCACGCCAAGTCCATTAGGCTTCCAAAAGGTAGCCTCGCTCTTCAGGTGAAGCCCCATAAGCGGCTGCGTGTTCGCAGCTCAGGCAAGGACTTAGAACCAAGGCGGACTCTACGCCAAGTTGCAAGCTCTACGTAAAGTGCAGGCTAAGGCCCTGCTGCTTCCAACACGTAGAAACGCTCCGAAGGCCAAGAGGCCTATGCGGCCGTGGGTTCCCATTGCAGGAAGGAAAGAACTTAGAACCAAGGCCGACTAGAAGGCAGTTGGAGCTTCTGAGTTAAGTTGCCCGTCCAGTCCCTTGGGCTGCAAAGCGTGTCTTCGCGCTTCAGGTGAAGTCTCAGTGGCAGTGTGTTCCCAAGCGAAGGGAAGACTTGAGAAGAAGGGCGTACTAGAAGCTTGTTGGATACTCCGAGTTAAGGGCACGCAAAGACGCTGCAGCTTCCAAAACGTGAACGCGACCTTCAAAGCGAGGATTCCCAAGGGGCAGTTTGCTCCCGGCTGTGGAAAGAAGTTGGAACCTGGGGCGCACCCTAGGCAAGTTGCACACTGCGAGTTAAGTGCAGGCCCAGACCCTTAGGCTTCCACAACGTAAACTCGACCTGAAGTGAAGTTTCCTATGTGGCAGCGTGTTCCCTGCTGCGGAAAGAAGTTAGAACATGGCCGCACTGGAGGCAAGTTGGACACTCTCAGGGCAGGGCACCCCAGGTCCCCTTTTGCTTCCAAAACCTATCATCGCTCCTCAGGTGACGTCTCCTGGGGGGGGGCCGTGAGATCCCAGGGGAGGAAAGACCTTAGAACAGGGGCGGACTAGAAGCCTGTTGGCTACACCGAGTTGAGTTCCAGGGAAGGCCCTTAGGCTTCCCAAACCTACAAACGCAGCGAAGACGAACACTACTAGAGGGCAGTGTTCTCCCAGTTGCGGAAAGGTGTTAGAACAAAGGCGGACGCCAAGGCAGGTTGGAGACTCTGAGTGAAGTGCTCGCCAATGCGCCTCTGCGTCCAAAACGCCAAGCGCCGCGTACGACGCAACCGCCTTCTGGCCGTGTTCTCGCAGGTGAGGAAAGAAGTGAGAACAAGGGGGGCCTGAAGCCGACTTGGACTCTCTGTGTGAAGGGCACGCCAAGTCCATTAGGCTTCCAAAAGGTAGCCTCGCTCTTCAGGTGAAGCCCCATAAGCGGCTGCGTGTTCGCAGCTCAGGCAAGAACTTAGAACCAAGGCGGACTCTACGCCAAGTTGCAAGCTCTACGTAAAGTGCAGGCTAAGGCCCTGCAGCTTCCAACACGTAGAAACGCTCCGAAGGCCAAGAGGCCTCTGCGGCCGTGTGTTCCCATTGCAGGAAGGAAAGAACTTAGAACCAAGGCCGACTAGAAGGCAGTTGGAGCTTCTGAGTTAAGTTGCCCGTCCAGTCCCTTGGGCTGCAAAGCGTGTCATCGCGCTTCAGGTGAAGTCTCAGTGGCAGTGTGTTCCCAAGCGAAGGGAAGACTTGAGAAGAAGGGCGTACTAGAAGCTTGTTGGATACTCCGAGTTAAGGGCACGCAAAGACGCTGCAGCTTCCAAAACGTGAACGCGACCTTCAAAGGGAGGATTCCCAAGGGGCAGTTTGCTCCCGGCTCTGGAAAGAAGTTGGAACCTGGGGCGCACCCTAGGCAAGTTGCACACTGCGAGTTAAGTGCAGGCCCAGACCCTTAGGCTTCCACAACGTAAACTCGACCTGAAGTGAAGTTTCCTATGTGGCAGCGTGTTCCCTGCTGCGGAAAGAAGTTAGAACAAGGCCGCACTGGAGGCAAGTTGGATACTCTCAGGGCAGGGCACCCCAGGTCCCCTTTTGCTTCCAAAACGTATCATCGCTCCTCAGGTGACGTCTCCTGGGGGAGGGGGGGCCCGTGAGATCCCAGGGGAGGAAAGAAATTAAGAACAGGGGCGGACTAGAAGCCTGTTGGCTACACCGAGTTGAGTTCCAGGGAAGGCCCTTAGGCTTCCCAAACCTACAAACGCAGCGAAGACGAACACTACTAGAGGGCACTGTTCTCCAAGTTGCGGAAAGGTGTTAGAACAAAGGCGGACGCCAAGGCAGGTTGGAGACTCTGAGGGAAGTGCTCGCCAATGCGCCTCTGCGTCCAAAACGCCAAGCGCCGCGTACGACGCAACCGCCTTCTGGCCGTGTTCTCGCAGGTGAGGAAAGAAGTGAGAACAAGGGGGGCCTGAAGCCGACTTGGACTCTCTGTGTGAAGGGCACGCCAAGTCCATTAGGCTTCCAAAAGGTAGCCTCGCTCTTCAGGAGAAGCCTCATAAGCGGCTGCGTGTTCGCAGCTCAGGCAAGAACTTAGAACCAAGGCGGACTCTACGCCAAGTTGTAAGCTCTACGTAAAATGCAGGCTAAGGCCCTGCTGCTTCCAACACGTAGAAACGCTCCGAAGGCCAAGAGGCCTATGCGGCCGTGTGTTCCCATTGCAGGAAGGAAAGAACTTAGAACCAAGGCCGACTAGAAGGCAGTTGGAGCTTCTGAGTTAAGTTGCCCGTCCAGTCCCTTGGGCTGCAAAGCGTGTCATCGCGCTTCAGGTGAAGTCTCAGTGGCAGTGTGTTCCCAAGCGAAGGGAAGACTTGAGAAGAAGGGCGTACTAGAAGCTTGTTGGATACTCCGAGTTAAGGGCACGCAAAGACGCTGCAGCTTCCAAAACGTGAACGCGACCTTCAAAGGGAGGATTCCCAAGGGGCAGTTTGCTCCCGGCTGTGGAAAGAAGTTGGAACCTGGGGCGCACCCTAGGCAAGTTGCACACTGCGAGTTAAGTGCAGGCCCAGACCCTTAGGCTTCCACAACGTAAACTCGACCTGAAGTGAAGTTTCCTATGTGGCAGCGTGTTCCCTGCTGCGGAAAGAAGTTAGAACAAGGCCGCACTGGAGGCAAGTTGGACACTCTCAGGGCAGGGCACCCCAGGTCCCCTTTTGCTTCCAAAACGTATCATCGCTCCTCAGGTGACGTCTCCTGGGGGAGGGGGGGCCCGTGAGATCCCAGGGGAGGAAAGAAATTAAGAACAGGGGCGGACTAGAAGCCTGTTGGCTACACCGAGTTGAGTTCCAGGGAAGGCCCTTAGGCTTCCCAAACCTACAAACGCAGCGAAGACGAACACTACTAGAGGGCACTGTTCTCCAAGTTGCGGAAAGGTGTTAGAACAAAGGCGGACGCCAAGGCAGGTTGGAGACTCTGAGGGAAGTGCTCGCCAATGCGCCTCTGCGTCCAAAACGCCAAGCGCCACGTACGACGCAACCGCCTTCTGGCCGTGTTCTCGCAGGTGAGGAAAGAAGTGAGAACAAGGGGGGCCTGAAGCCGACTTGGACTCTCTGTGTGAAGGGCACGCCAAGTCCATTAGGCTTCCAAAAGGTAGCCTCGCTCTTCAGGAGAAGCCTCATAAGCGGCTGCGTGTTCGCAGCTCAGGCAAGAACTTAGAACCAAGGCGGACTCTACGCCAAGTTGTAAGCTCTACGTAAAATGCAGGCTAAGGCCCTGCTGCTTCCAACACGTAGAAACGCTCCGAAGGCCAAGAGGCCTATGCGGCCGTGTGTTCCCATTGCAGGAAGGAAAGAACTTAGAACCAAGGCCGACTAGAAGGCAGTTGGAGCTTCTGAGTTAAGTTGCCCGTCCAGTCCCTTGGGCTGCAAAGCGTGTCATCGCGCTTCAGGTGAAGTCTCCTCAGTGGCAGTGTGTTCCCAAGCGAAGGGAAGACTTGAGAAGAAGGGCGTACTAGAAGCTTGTTGGATACTCCGAGTTAAGGGCACGCAAAGACGCTGCAGCTTCCAAAACGTGAACGCGACCTTCAAAGCGAGGATTCCCAAGGGGCAGTTTGCTCCCGGCTGTGGAAAGAAGTTGGAACCTGGGGCGCACCCTAGGCAAGTTGCACACTGCGAGTTAAGTGCAGGCCCAGACCCTTAGGCTTCCACAACGTAAACTCGACCTGAAGTGAAGTTTCCTATGTGGCAGCGTGTTCCCTGCTGCGGAAAGAAGTTAGAACAAGGCCGCACTGGAGGCAAGTTGGAAACTCTCAGGGCAGGGCACCCCAGGTCCCCTTTTGCTTCCAAAACGTATCATCGCTCCTCAGGTGACGTCTCCTGGGGGAGGGGGGGCCCGTGAGATCCCAGGGGAGGAAAGAAATTAAGAACAGGGGCGGACTAGAAGCCTGTTGGCTACACCGAGTTGAGTTCCAGGGAAGGCCCTTAGGCTTCCCAAACCTACAAACGCAGTGAAGACGAACACTACTAGAGGGCAGTGTTCTCCCAGTTGCGGAAAGGTGTTAGAACAAAGCCGGACGCCAAGGCAGGTTGGAGACTCTGAGGGAAGTGCTCGCCAATGCGCCTCTGCGTCCAAAACGCCAAGCGCCGCGTACGACGCAACCGCCTTCTGGCCGTGTTCTCGCAGGTGAGGAAAGAAGTGAGAACAAGGGCGGCCTGAAGCCGACTTGGACTCTCTGTGTGAAGTGCACGCCAAGTCCATTAGGCTTCCAAAAGGTAGCCTCGCTCTTCAGGTGAAGCCTCATAAGCGACAGCGTGTTCGCAGCTCAGGCAAGAACTTAGAACCAAGGTGGACTCTACGCCAATTTGCAAGCTCTACGTAAAGTGCAGGCTAAGGCCCTGCTGCTTCCAACACGTAGAAACGCTCCGAAGGCCAAGAGGCCTATGCGGCCGTGGGTTCCCATTGCAGGAAGGAAAGAACTTAGAACCAAGGCCGACTAGAAGGCAGTTGGAGCTTCTGAGTTAAATTGCCCGTCCAGTCCCTTGGGCTGCAAAGCTTGTCATCGCGCTTCAGGTGAAGTCTCCTCAGTGGCAGTGTGTTCCCAAGCGAAGGGAAGACTTGAGAAGAAGGGCGTACTAGAAGCTTGTTGGATACTCCGATTTAAGTGCACGCAAAGACGCTGCGGTTTCCAAAACGTGAACGCGACCTTCAAAGGGAGGATTTCCAAGGGGCAGTTTGCTCCCGGCTGTGGAAAGAAGTTGGAACCTGGGGCGCACCCTAGGCAAGTTGCACACTGCGAGTTAAGTGCAGGCCCAGACCCTTAGGCTTCCACAACGTAAACTCGACCTGAAGTGAAGTTTCCTATGTGGCAGCGTGTTCCCTGCTGCGGAAAGTAGTTAGAACAAGGCCGCACTGGAGGCAAGTTGGACACTCTCAGGGCAGGGCACCGCAGGTCCCCTTTTGCTTCCAAAACGTATCATCGCTCCTCAGGTGACGTCTCCTGGGGGAGGGGGGGCCCGTGAGATCCCAGGGGAGGAAAGACCTTAAGAACAGGGGCGGACTACAAGCCTGTTGGCTACACCGAGTTGAGTTCCAGGGAAGGCCCTTAGGCTTCCCAAACCTACAAACGCAGCGAAGACGAACACTACTAGAGGGCAGTGTTCTCCCAGTTGCGGAAAGGTGTTAGAACAAAGGCGGACGCCAAGGCAGGTTGGAGACTCTGAGTGAAGTGCTCGCCAATGCGCCTCTGCGTCCAAAACGCCAAGCGCCGCGTACGACGCAACCGCCTTCTGGCCGTGTTCTCGCAGGTGAGGAAAGAAGTGAGAACAAGGGGGGCCTGAAGCCGACTTGGACTCTCTGTGTGAAGGGCACGCCAAGTCCATTAGGCTTCCAAAAGGTAGCCTCGCTCTTCAGGTGAAGCCCCATAAGCGGCTGCGTGTTCGCAGCTCAGGCAAGAACTTAGAACCAAGGCGGACTCTACGCCAAGTTGCAAGCTCTACGTAAAGTGCAGGCTAAGGCCCTGCTGCTTCCAACACGTAGAAACGCTCCGAAGGCCAAGAGGCCTATGCGGCCGTGGGTTCCCATTGCAGGAAGGAAAGAACTTAGAACCAAGGCCGACTAGAAGGCAGTTGGAGCTTCTGAGTTAAGTTGCCCGTCCAGTCCCTTGGGCTGCAAAGCGTGTCTTCGCGCTTCAGGTGAAGTCTCAGTGGCAGTGTGTTCCCAAGCGAAGGGAAGACTTGAGAAGAAGGGCGTACTAGAAGCTTGTTGGATACTCCGAGTTAAGGGCACGCAAAGACGCTGCAGCTTCCAAAACGTGAACGCGACCTTCAAAGCGAGGATTCCCAAGGGGCAGTTTGCTCCCGGCTGTGGAAAGAAGTTGGAACCTGGGGCGCACCCTAGGCAAGTTGCACACTGCGAGTTAAGTGCAGGCCCAGACCCTTAGGCTTCCACAACGTAAACTCGACCTGAAGTGAAGTTTCCTATGTGGCAGCGTGTTCCCTGCTGCGGAAAGTAGTTAGAACAAGGCCGCACTGGAGGCAAGTTGGACACTCTCAGGGCAGGGCACCGCAGGTCCCCTTTTGCTTCCAAAACGTATCATCGCTCCTCAGGTGACGTCTCCTGGGGGAGGGGGGGCCCGTGAGATCCCAGGGGAGGAAAGACCTTAAGAACAGGGGCGGACTAGAAGCCTGTTGGCTACACCGAGTTGAGTTCCAGGGAAGGCCCTTAGGCTTCCCAAACCTACAAACGCAGCGAAGACGAACACTACTAGAGGGCAGTGTTCTCCCAGTTGCGGAAAGGTGTTAGAACAAAGGCGGACGCCAAGGCAGGTTGGAGACTCTGAGGGAAGTGCTCGCCAATGCGCCTCTGCGTCCAAAACGCCAAGCGCCGCGTACGACGCAACCGCCTTCTGGCCGTGTTCTCGCAGGTGAGGAAAGAAGTGAGAACAAGGGCGGCCTGAAGCCGACTTGGACTCTCTGTGTGAAGTGCACGCCAAGTCCATTAGGCTTCCAAAAGGTAGCCTCGCTCTTCAGGTGAAGCCTCATAAGCGGCAGCGTGTTCGCAGCTCAGGCAAGAACTTAGAACCAAGGCGGACTCTACGCCAAGTTGCAAGCTCTACGTAAAGTGCAGGCTAAGGCCCTGCTGCTTCCAACACGTAGAAACGCTCCGAAGGCCAAGAGGCCTATGCGGCCGTGGGTTCCCATTGCAGGAAGGAAAGAACTTAGAACCAAGGCCGACTAGAAGGCAGTTGGAGCTTCTGAGTTAAGTTGCCCGTCCAGTCCCTTGGGCTGCAAAGCTTGTCATCGCGCTTCAGGTGAAGTCTCCTCAGTGGCAGTGTGTTCCCAAGCGAAGGGAAGACTTGAGAAGAAGGGCGTACTAGAAGCTTGTTGGATACTCCGAGTTAAGGGCACGCAAAGACGCTGCGGCTTCCAAAACGTGAACGCGACCTTCAAAGGGAGGATTCCCAAGGGGCAGTTTGCTCCCGGCTGTGGAAAGAAGTTGGAACCTGGGGCGCAACCTAGGCAAGTTGCACACTGCGAGTTAAGTGCAGGCCCAGACCCTTAGGCTTCCACAACGTAAACTCGACCTGAAGTGAAGTTTCCTATGTGGCAGCGTGTTCCCTGCTGCGGAAAGAAGTTAGAACAAGGCCGCACTGGAGGCAAGTTGGACACTCTCAGGGCAGGGCACCCCAGGTCCCCTTTTGCTTCCAAAACGTATCATCGCTCCTCAGGTGACGTCTCCTGGGGGAGGGGGGGCCCGTGAGATCCCAGGGGAGGAAAGACCTTTAGAACAGGGGCGGACTAGAAGCCTGTTGGCTACACCGAGTTGAGTTCCAGGGAAGGCCCTTAGGCTTCCCAAACCTACAAACGCAGTGAAGACGAACACTACTAGAGGGCAGTGTTCTCCCAGTTGCGGAAAGGTGTTAGAACAAAGGCGGACGCCAAGGCAGGTTGGAGACTCTGAGGGAAGTGCTCGCCAATGCGCCTCTGCGTCCAAAACGCCAAGCGCCGCGTAGGACGCAACCGCCTTCTGGCCGTGTTCTCGCAGGTGAGGAAAGAAGTGAGAACAAGGGCGGCCTGAAGCCGACTTGGACTCTCTGTGTGAAGTGCACGCCAAGTCCATTAGGCTTCCAAAAGGTAGCCTCGCTCTTCAGGTGAAGCCTCATAAGCGACAGCGTGTTCGCAGCTCAGGCAAGAACTTAGAACCAAGGTGGACTCTACGCCAAGTTGCAAGCTCTACGTAAAGTGCAGGCTAAGGCCCTGCTGCTTCCAACACGTAGAAACGCTCCGAAGGCCAAGAGGCCTATGCGGCCGTGGGTTCCCATTGCAGGAAGGAAAGAACTTAGAACCAAGGCCGACTAGAAGGCAGTTGGAGCTTCTGAGTTAAATTGCCCGTCCAGTCCCTTGGGCTGCAAAGCTTGTCATCGCGCTTCAGGTGAAGTCTCCTCAGTGGCAGTGTGTTCCCAAGCGAAGGGAAGACTTGAGAAGAAGGGCGTACTAGAAGCTTGTTGGATACTCCGATTTAAGTGCACGCAAAGACGCTGCCGTTTCCAAAACGTGAACGCGACCTTCAAAGGGAGGATTTCCAAGGGGCAGTTTGCTCCCGGCTGTGGAAAGAAGTTGGAACCTGGGGCGCACCATAGGCAAGTTGCACACTGCGAGTTAAGTGCAGGCCCAGACCCTTAGGCTTCCACAACGTAAACTCGACCTGAAGTGAAGTTTCCTATGTGGCAGCGTGTTCCCTGCTGCGGAAAGTAGTTAGAACAAGGCCGCACTGGAGGCAAGTTGGACACTCTCAGGGCAGGGCACCGCAGGTCCCCTTTTGCTTCCAAAACGTATCATCGCTCCTCAGGTGACGTCTCCTGGGGGAGGGGGGGCCCGTGAGATCCCAGGGGAGGAAAGACCTTAAGAACAGGGGCGGACTAGAAGCCTGTTGGCTACACCGAGTTGAGTTCCAGGGAAGGCCCTTAGGCTTCCCAAACCTACAAACGCAGCGAAGACGAACACTACTAGAGGGCAGTGTTCTCCCAGTTGCGGAAAGGTGTTAGAACAAAGGCGGACGCCAAGGCAGGTTGGAGACTCTGAGTGAAGTGCTCGCCAATGCGCCTCTGCGTCCAAAACGCCAAGCGCCGCGTACGACGCAACCGCCTTCTGGCCGTGTTCTCGCAGGTGAGGAAAGAAGTGAGAACAAGGGGGGCCTGAAGCCGACTTGGACTCTCTGTGTGAAGGGCACGCCAAGTCCATTAGGCTTCCAAAAGGTAGCCTCGCTCTTCAGGTGAAGCCCCATAAGCGGCTGCGTGTTCGCAGCTCAGGCAAGAACTTAGAACCAAGGCGGACTCTACGCCAAGTTGCAAGCTCTACGTAAAGTGCAGGCTAAGGCCCTGCTGCTTCCAACACGTAGAAACGCTCCGAAGGCCAAGAGGCCTATGCGGCCGTGGGTTCCCATTGCAGGAAGGAAAGAACTTAGAACCAAGGCCGACTAGAAGGCAGTTGGAGCTTCTGAGTTAAGTTGCCCGTCCAGTCCCATGGGCTGCAAAGCGTGTCTTCGCGCTTCAGGTGAAGTCTCAGTGGCAGTGTGTTCCCAAGCGAAGGGAAGACTTGAGAAGAAGGGCGTACTAGAAGCTTGTTGGATACTCCGAGTTAAGGGCACGCAAAGACGCTGCAGCTTCCAAAACGTGAACGCGACCTTCAAAGCGAGGATTCCCAAGGGGCAGTTTGCTCCCGGCTGTGGAAAGAAGTTGGAACCTGGGGCGCACCCTAGGCAAGTTGCACACTGCGAGTTAAGTGCAGGCCCAGACCCTTAGGCTTCCACAACGTAAACTCGACCTGAAGTGAAGTTTCCTATGTGGCAGCGTGTTCCCTGCTGCGGAAAGTAGTTAGAACAAGGCCGCACTGGAGGCAAGTTGGACACTCTCAGGGCAGGGCACCGCAGGTCCCCTTTTGCTTCCAAAACGTATCATCGCTCCTCAGGTGACGTCTCCTGGGGGAGGGGGGGCCCGTGAGATCCCAGGGGAGGAAAGACCTTAAGAACAGGGGCGGACTAGAAGCCTGTTGGCTACACCGAGTTGAGTTCCAGGGAAGGCCCTTAGGCTTCCCAAACCTACAAACGCAGCGAAGACGAACACTACTAGAGGGCAGTGTTCTCCCAGTTGCGGAAAGGTGTTAGAACAAAGGCGGACGCCAAGGCAGGTTGGAGACTCTGAGGGAAGTGCTCGCCAATGCGCCTCTGCGTCCAAAACGCCAAGCGCCGCGTACGACGCAACCGCCTTCTGGCCGTGTTCTCGCAGGTGAGGAAAGAAGTGAGAACAAGGGCGGCCTGAAGCCGACTTGGACTCTCTGTGTGAAGTGCACGCCAAGTCCATTAGGCTTCCAAAAGGTAGCCTCGCTCTTCAGGTGAAGCCCCATAAGCGGCAGCGTGTTCGCAGCTCAGGCAAGAACTTAGAACCAAGGCGGACTCTACGCCAAGTTGCAAGCTCTACGTAAAGTGCAGGCTAAGGCCCTGCTGCTTCCAACACGTAGAAACGCTCCGAAGGCCAAGAGGCCTATGCGGCCGTGGGTTCCCATTGCAGGAAAGAAAGAACTTAGAACCAAGGCCGACTAGAAGGCAGTTGGAGCTTCTGAGTTAAGTTGCCCGTCCAGTCCCTTGGGCTGCAAAGCGTGTCATCGCGCTTCAGGTGAAGTCTCAGTGGCAGTGTGTTCCCAAGCGAAGGGAAGACTTGAGAAGAAGGGCGTACTAGAAGCTTGTTGGATACTCCGAGTTAAGGGCACACAAAGACGCTGCGGCTTCCAAAACGTGAACGCGACCTTCAAAGGGAGGATTCCCAAGGGGCAGTTTGCTCCCGGCTGTGGAAAGAAGTTGGAACCTGGGGGCACCCTAGGCAAGTTGCACACTGCGAGTTAAGTGCAGGCCCAGACCCTTAGGCTTCCACAACGTAAACTCGACCTGAAGTGAAGTTTCCTATGTGGCAGCGTGTTCCCTGCTGCGGAAAGAAGTTAGAACAAGGCCGCACTGGAGGCAAGTCGGACACTCTCAGGGCAGGGCACCCCAGGTCCCCTTTTGCTTCCAAAACGTATCATCGCTCCTCAGGTGACGTCTCCTGGGGGGGGGCCCGTGAGATCCCAGGGGAGGAAAGAAATTAAGAACAGGGGCGGACTAGAAGCCTGTTGGCTACACCGAGTTGAGTTCCAGGGAAGGCCCTTAGGCTTCCCAAACCTACAAACGCAGCGAAGACGAACACTACTAGAGGGCACTGTTCTCCAAGTTGCGGAAAGGTGTTAGAACAAAGCCGGACGCCAAGGCAGGTTGGAGACTCTGAGGGAAGTGCTCGCCAATGCGCCTCTGCGTCCAAAACGCCAAGCGCCGCGTACGACGCAACCGCCTTCTGGCCGTGTTCTCGCAGGTGAGGAAAGAAGTGAGAACAAGGGCGGCCTGAAGCCGACTTGGACTCTCTGTGTGAAGTGCACGCCAAGTCCATTAGGCTTCCAAAAGGTAGCCTCGCTCTTCAGGTGAAGCCTCATAAGCGGCAGCGTGTTCGCAGCTCAGGCAAGAACTTAGAACCAAGGCGGACTCTACGCCAAGTTGCAAGCTCTACGTAAAGTGCAGGCTAAGGCCCTGCTGCTTCCAACACGTAGAAACGCTCCGAAGGCCAAGAGGCCTATGCGGCCGTGGGTTCCCATTGCAGGAAGGAAAGAACTTAGAACCAAGGCCGACTAGAAGGCAGTTGGAGCTTCTGAGTTAAGTTGCCCGTCCAGTCCCTTGGGCTGCAAAGCTTGTCATCGCGCTTCAGGTGAAGTCTCCTCAGTGGCAGTGTGTTCCCAAGCGAAGGGAAGACTTGAGAAGAAGGGCGTACTAGAAGCTTGTTGGATACTCCGAGTTAAGGGCACGCAAAGACGCTGCGGCTTCCAAAACGTGAACGCGACCTTCAAAGGGAGGATTCCCAATGGGCAGTTTGCTCCCGGCTGTGGAAAGAAGTTGGAACCTGGGGCGCAACCTAGGCAAGTTGCACACTGCGAGTTAAGTGCAGGCCCAGACCCTTAGGCTTCCACAACGTAAACTCGACCTGAAGTGAAGTTTCCTATGTGGCAGCGTGTTCCCTGCTGCGGAAAGAAGTTAGAACAAGGCCGCACTGGAGGCAAGTTGGACACTCTCAGGGCAGGGCACCCCAGGTCCCCTTTTGCTTCCAAAACGTATCATCGCTCCTCAGGTGACGTCTCCTGGGGGAGGGGGGGCCCGTGAGATCCCAGGGGAGGAAAGACCTTTAGAACAGGGGCGGACTAGAAGCCTGTTGGCTACACCGAGTTGAGTTCCAGGGAAGGCCCTTAGGCTTCCCAAACCTACAAACGCAGTGAAGACGAACACTACTAGAGGGCAGTGTTCTCCCAGTTGCGGAAAGGTGTTAGAACAAAGGCGGACGCCAAGGCAGGTTGGAGACTCTGAGGGAAGTGCTCGCCAATGCGCCTCTGCGTCCAAAACGCCAAGCGCCGCGTAGGACGCAACCGCCTTCTGGCCGTGTTCTCGCAGGTGAGGAAAGAAGTGAGAACAAGGGCGGCCTGAAGCCGACTTGGACTCTCTGTGTGAAGTGCACGCCAAGTCCATTAGGCTTCCAAAAGGTAGCCTCGCTCTTCAGGTGAAGCCTCATAAGCGACAGCGTGTTCGCAGCTCAGGCAAGAACTTAGAACCAAGGTGGACTCTACGCCAAGTTGCAAGCTCTACGTAAAGTGCAGGCTAAGGCCCTGCTGCTTCCAACACGTAGAAACGCTCCGAAGGCCAAGAGGCCTATGCGGCCGTGGGTTCCCATTGCAGGAAGGAAAGAACTTAGAACCAAGGCCGACTAGAAGGCAGTTGGAGCTTCTGAGTTAAATTGCCCGTCCAGTCCCTTGGGCTGCAAAGCTTGTCATCGCGCTTCAGGTGAAGTCTCCTCAGTGGCAGTGTGTTCCCAAGCGAAGGGAAGACTTGAGAAGAAGGGCGTACTAGAAGCTTGTTGGATACTCCGATTTAAGTGCACGCAAAGACGCTGCCGTTTCCAAAACGTGAACGCGACCTTCAAAGGGAGGATTTCCAAGGGGCAGTTTGCTCCCGGCTGTGGAAAGAAGTTGGAACCTGGGGCGCACCCTAGGCAAGTTGCACACTGCGAGTTAAGTGCAGGCCCAGACCCTTAGGCTTCCACAACGTAAACTCGACCTGAAGTGAAGTTTCCTATGTGGCAGCGTGTTCCCTGCTGCGGAAAGTAGTTAGAACAAGGCCGCACTGGAGGCAAGTTGGACACTCTCAGGGCAGGGCACCGCAGGTCCCCTTTTGCTTCCAAAACGTATCATCGCTCCTCAGGTGACGTCTCCTGGGGGAGGGGGGGCCCGTGAGATCCCAGGGGAGGAAAGACCTTAAGAACAGGGGCGGACTAGAAGCCTGTTGGCTACACCGAATTGAGTTCCAGGGAAGGCCCTTAGGCTTCCCAAACCTACAAACGCAGCGAAGACGAACACTACTAGAGGGCAGTGTTCTCCCAGTTGCGGAAAGGTGTTAGAACAAAGGCGGACGCCAAGGCAGGTTGGAGACTCTGAGTGAAGTGCTCGCCAATGCGCCTCTGCGTCCAAAACGCCAAGCGCCGCGTACGACGCAACCGCCTTCTGGCCGTGTTCTCGCAGGTGAGGAAAGAAGTGAGAACAAGGGGGGCCTGAAGCCGACTTGGACTCTCTGTGTGAAGGGCACGCCAAGTCCATTAGGCTTCCAAAAGGTAGCCTCGCTCTTCAGGTGAAGCCCCATAAGCGGCTGCGTGTTCGCAGCTCAGGCAAGAACTTAGAACCAAGGCGGACTCTACGCCAAGTTGCAAGCTCTACGTAAAGTGCAGGCTAAGGCCCTGCTGCTTCCAACACGTAGAAACGCTCCGAAGGCCAAGAGGCCTATGCGGCCGTGGGTTCCCATTGCAGGAAGGAAAGAACTTAGAACCAAGGCCGACTAGAAGGCAGTTGGAGCTTCTGAGTTAAGTTGCCCGTCCAGTCCCTTGGGCTGCAAAGCGTGTCTTCGCGCTTCAGGTGAAGTCTCAGTGGCAGTGTGTTCCCAAGCGAAGGGAAGACTTGAGAAGAAGGGCGTACTAGAAGCTTGTTGGATACTCCGAGTTAAGGGCACGCAAAGACGCTGCAGCTTCCAAAACGTGAACGCGACCTTCAAAGCGAGGATTCCCAAGGGGCAGTTTGCTCCCGGCTGTGGAAAGAAGTTGGAACCTGGGGCGCACCCTAGGCAAGTTGCACACTGCGAGTAAAGTGCAGGCCCAGACCCTTAGGCTTCCACAACGTAAACTCGACCTGAAGTGAAGTTTCCTATGTGGCAGCGTGTTCCCTGCTGCGGAAAGTAGTTAGAACAAGGCCGCACTGGAGGCAAGTTGGACACTCTCAGGGCAGGGCACCGCAGGTCCCCTTTTGCTTCCAAAACGTATCATCGCTCCTCAGGTGACGTCTCCTGGGGGAGGGGGGGCCCGTGAGATCCCAGGGGAGGAAAGACCTTAAGAACAGGGGCGGACTAGAAGCCTGTTGGCTACACCGAGTTGAGTTCCAGGGAAGGCCCTTAGGCTTCCCAAACCTACAAACGCAGCGAAGACGAACACTACTAGAGGGCAGTGTTCTCCCAGTTGCGGAAAGGTGTTAGAACAAAGGCGGACGCCAAGGCAGGTTGGAGACTCTGAGGGAAGTGCTCGCCAATGCGCCTCTGCGTCCAAAACGCCAAGCGCCGCGTACGACGCAACCGCCTTCTGGCCGTGTTCTCGCAGGTGAGGAAAGAAGTGAGAACAAGGGCGGCCTGAAGCCGACTTGGACTCTCTGTGTGAAGGGCACGCCAAGTCCATTAGGCTTCCAAAAGGTAGCCTCGCTCTTCAGGTGAAGCCCCATAAGCGGCAGCGTGTTCGCAGCTCAGGCAAGAACTTAGAACCAAGGCGGACTCTACGCCAAGTTGCAAGCTCTACGTAAAGTGCAGGCTAAGGCCCTGCTGCTTCCAACACGTAGAAACGCTCCGAAGGCCAAGAGGCCTATGCGGCCGTGGGTTCCCATTGCAGGAAGGAAAGAACTTAGAACCAAGGCCGACTAGAAGGCAGTTGGAGCTTCTGAGTTAAATTGCCCGTCCAGTCCCTTGGGCTGCAAAGCTTGTCATCGCGCTTCAGGTGAAGTCTCCTCAGTGGCAGTGTGTTCCCAAGCGAAGGGAAGACTTGAGAAGAAGGGCGTACTAGAAGCTTGTTGGATACTCCGATTTAAGTGCACGCAAAGACGCTGCAGCTTCCAAAACGTGAACGCGACCTTCAAAGCGAGGATTCCCAAGGGGCAGTTTGCTCCCGGCTGTGGAAAGAAGTTGGAACCTGGGGCGCACCCTAGGCAAGTTGCACACTGCGAGTAAAGTGCAGGCCCAGACCCTTAGGCTTCCACAACGTAAACTCGACCTGAAGTGAAGTTTCCTATGTGGCAGCGTGTTCCCTGCTGCGGAAAGTAGTTAGAACAAGGCCGCACTGGAGGCAAGTTGGACACTCTCAGGGCAGGGCACCGCAGGTCCCCTTTTGCTTCCAAAACGTATCATCGCTCCTCAGGTGACGTCTCCTGGGGGAGGGGGGGCCCGTGAGATCCCAGGGGAGGAAAGACCTTAAGAACAGGGGCGGACTAGAAGCCTGTTGGCTACACCGAGTTGAGTTCCAGGGAAGGCCCTTAGGCTTCCCAAACCTACAAACGCAGCGAAGACGAACACTACTAGAGGGCAGTGTTCTCCCAGTTGCGGAAAGGTGTTAGAACAAAGGCGGACGCCAAGGCAGGTTGGAGACTCTGAGGGAAGTGCTCGCCAATGCGCCTCTGCGTCCAAAACGCCAAGCGCCGCGTACGACGCAACCGCCTTCTGGCCGTGTTCTCGCAGGTGAGGAAAGAAGTGAGAACAAGGGCGGCCTGAAGCCGACTTGGACTCTCTGTGTGAAGGGCACGCCAAGTCCATTAGGCTTCCAAAAGGTAGCCTCGCTCTTCAGGTGAAGCCCCATAAGCGGCAGCGTGTTCGCAGCTCAGGCAAGAACTTAGAACCAAGGCGGACTCTACGCCAAGTTGCAAGCTCTACGTAAAGTGCAGGCTAAGGCCCTGCTGCTTCCAACACGTAGAAACGCTCCGAAGGCCAAGAGGCCTATGCGGCCGTGGGTTCCCATTGCAGGAAGGAAAGAACTTAGAACCAAGGCCGACTAGAAGGCAGTTGGAGCTTCTGAGTTAAATTGCCCGTCCAGTCCCTTGGGCTGCAAAGCTTGTCATCGCGCTTCAGGTGAAGTCTCCTCAGTGGCAGTGTGTTCCCAAGCGAAGGGAAGACTTGAGAAGAAGGGCGTACTAGAAGCTTGTTGGATACTCCGATTTAAGTGCACGCAAAGACGCTGCAGCTTCCAAAACGTGAACGCGACCTTCAAAGCGAGGATTCCCAAGGGGCAGTTTGCTCCCGGCTGTGGAAAGAAGTTGGAACCTGGGGCGCACCCTAGGCAAGTTGCACACTGCGAGTTAAGTGCAGGCCCAGACCCTTAGGCTTCCACAACGTAAACTCGACCTGAAGTGAAGTTTCCTATGTGGCAGCGTGTTCCCTGCTGCGGAAAGTAGTTAGAACAAGGCCGCACTGGAGGCAAGTTGGACACTCTCAGGGCAGGGCACCGCAGGTCCCCTTTTGCTTCCAAAACGTATCATCGCTCCTCAGGTGACGTCTCCTGGGGGAGGGGGGGCCCGTGAGATCCCAGGGGAGGAAAGACCTTAAGAACAGGGGCGGACTAGAAGCCTGTTGGCTACACCGAGTTGAGTTCCAGGGAAGGCCCTTAGGCTTCCCAAACCTACAAACGCAGCGAAGACGAACACTACTAGAGGGCAGTGTTCTCCCAGTTGCGGAAAGGTGTTAGAACAAAGGCGGACGCCAAGGCAGGTTGGAGACTCTGAGGGAAGTGCTCGCCAATGCGCCTCTGCGTCCAAAACGCCAAGCGCCGCGTACGACGCAACCGCCTTCTGGCCGTGTTCTCGCAGGTGAGGAAAGAAGTGAGAACAAGGGCGGCCTGAAGCCGACTTGGACTCTCTGTGTGAAGTGCACGCCAAGTCCATTAGGCTTCCAAAAGGTAGCCTCGCTCTTCAGGTGAAGCCCCATAAGCGGCAGCGTGTTCGCAGCTCAGGCAAGAACTTAGAACCAAGGCGGACTCTACGCCAAGTTGCAAGCTCTACGTAAAGTGCAGGCTAAGGCCCTGCTGCTTCCAACACGTAGAAACGCTCCGAAGGCCAAGAGGCCTATGCGGCCGTGGGTTCCCATTGCAGGAAAGAAAGAACTTAGAACCAAGGCCGACTAGAAGGCAGTTGGAGCTTCTGAGTTAAGTTGCCCGTCCAGTCCCTTGGGCTGCAAAGCGTGTCATCGCGCTTCAGGTGAAGTCTCAGTGGCAGTGTGTTCCCAAGCGAAGGGAAGACTTGAGAAGAAGGGCGTACTAGAAGCTTGTTGGATACTCCGAGTTAAGGGCACGCAAAGACGCTGCGGCTTCCAAAACGTGAACGCGACCTTCAAAGGGAGGATTCCCAAGGGGCAGTTTGCTCCCGGCTGTGGAAAGAAGTTGGAACCTGGGGGCACCCTAGGCAAGTTGCACACTGCGAGTTAAGTGCAGGCCCAGACCCTTAGGCTTCCACAACGTAAACTCGACCTGAAGTGAAGTTTCCTATGTGGCAGCGTGTTCCCTGCTGCGGAAAGAAGTTAGAACAAGGCCGCACTGGAGGCAAGTCGGACACTCTCAGGGCAGGGCACCCCAGGTCCCCTTTTGCTTCCAAAACGTATCATCGCTCCTCAGGTGACGTCTCCTGGGGGGGGGCCCGTGAGATCCCAGGGGAGGAAAGAAATTAAGAACAGGGGCGGACTAGAAGCCTGTTGGCTACACCGAGTTGAGTTCCAGGGAAGGCCCTTAGGCTTCCCAAACCTACAAACGCAGCGAAGACGAACACTACTAGAGGGCACTGTTCTCCAAGTTGCGGAAAGGTGTTAGAACAAAGCCGGACGCCAAGGCAGGTTGGAGACTCTGAGGGAAGTGCTCGCCAATGCGCCTCTGCGTCCAAAACGCCAAGCGCCGCGTACGACGCAACCGCCTTCTGGCCGTGTTCTCGCAGGTGAGGAAAGAAGTGAGAACAAGGGCGGCCTGAAGCCGACTTGGACTCTCTGTGTGAAGTGCACGCCAAGTCCATTAGGCTTCCAAAAGGTAGCCTCGCTCTTCAGGTGAAGCCTCATAAGCGGCAGCGTGTTCGCAGCTCAGGCAAGAACTTAGAACCAAGGCGGACTCTACGCCAAGTTGCAAGCTCTACGTAAAGTGCAGGCTAAGGCCCTGCTGCTTCCAACACGTAGAAACGCTCCGAAGGCCAAGAGGCCTATGCGGCCGTGGGTTCCCATTGCAGGAAGGAAAGAACTTAGAACCAAGGCCGACTAGAAGGCAGTTGGAGCTTCTGAGTTAAGTTGCCCGTCCAGTCCCTTGGGCTGCAAAGCGTGTCTTCGCGCTTCAGGTGAAGTCTCCTCAGTGGCAGTGTGTTCCCAAGCGAAGGGAAGACTTGAGAAGAAGGGCGTACTAGAAGCTTGTTGGATACTCCGAGTTAAGGGCACGCAAAGACGCTGCGGCTTCCAAAACGTGAACGCGACCTTCAAAGCGAGGATTCCCAAGGGGCAGTTTGCTCCCGGCTGTGGAAAGAAGTTGGAACCTGGGGCGCACCCTAGGCAAGTTGCACACTGCGAGTTAAGTGCAGGCCCAGACCCTTAGGCTTCCACAACGTAAACTCGACCTGAAGTGAAGTTTCCTATGTGGCAGCGTGTTCCCTGCTGCGGAAAGTAGTTAGAACAAGGCCGCACTGGAGGCAAGTTGGACACTCTCAGGGCAGGGCACCGCAGGTCCCCTTTTGCTTCCAAAACGTATCATCGCTCCTCAGGTGACGTCTCCTGGGGGAGGGGGGGCCCGTGAGATCCCAGGGGAGGAAAGACCTTAAGAACAGGGGCGGACTAGAAGCCTGTTGGCTACACCGAGTTGAGTTCCAGGGAAGGCCCTTAGGCTTCCCAAACCTACAAACGCAGCGAAGACGAACACTACTAGAGGGCAGTGTTCTCCCAGTTGCGGAAAGGTGTTAGAACAAAGGCGGACGCCAAGGCAGGTTGGAGACTCTGAGGGAAGTGCTCGCCAATGCGCCTCTGCGTCCAAAACGCCAAGCGCCGCGTACGACGCAACCGCCTTCTGGCCGTGTTCTCGCAGGTGAGGAAAGAAGTGAGAAAAAGGGCGGCCTGAAGCCGACTTGGACTCTCTGTGTGAAGGGCACGCCAAGTCCATTAGGCTTCCAAAAGGTAGCCTCGCTCTTCAGGTGAAGCCCCATAAGCGGCAGCGTGTTCGCAGCTCAGGCAAGAACTTAGAACCAAGGCGGACTCTACGCCAAGTTGCAAGCTCTACGTAAAGTGCAGGCTAAGGCCCTGCTGCTTCCAACACGTAGAAACGCTCCGAAGGCCAAGAGGCCTATGCGGCCGTGGGTTCCCATTGCAGGAAGGAAAGAACTTAGAACCAAGGCCGACTAGAAGGCAGTTGGAGCTTCTGAGTTAAGTTTCCCGTCCAGTCCCTTGGGCTGCAAAGCGTGTCATCGCGCTTCAGGTGAAGTCTCAGTGGCAGTGTGTTCCCAAGCGAAGGGAAGACTTGAGAAGAAGGGCGTACTAGAAGCTTGTTGGATACTCCGAGTTAAGGGCACGCAAAGACGCTGCGGCTTCCAAAACGTGAACGCGACCTTCAAAGGGAGGATTCCCAAAGGGCAGTTTGCTCCCGGCTGTGGAAAGAAGTTGGAACCTGGGGGCACCCTAGGCAAGTTGCACACTGCGAGTTAAGTGCAGGCCCAGACCCTTAGGCTTCCACAACGTAAACTCGACCTGAAGTGAAGTTTCCTATGTGGCAGCGTGTTCCCTGCTGCGGAAAGAAGTTAGAACAAGGCCGCACTGGAGGCAAGTCGGACACTCTCAGGGCAGGGCACCCCAGGTCCCCTTTTGCTTCCAAAACGTATCATCGCTCCTCAGGTGACGTCTCCTGGGGGGGGGCCCGTGAGATCCCAGGGGAGGAAAGAAATTAAGAACAGGGGCGGACCAGAAGCCTGTTGGCTACACCGAGTTGAGTTCCAGGGAAGGCCCTTAGGCTTCCCAAACCTACAAACGCAGCGAAGACGAACACTACTAGAGGGCACTGTTCTCCAAGTTGCGGAAAGGTGTTAGAACAAAGGCGGACGCCAAGGCAGGTTGGAGACTCTGAGGGAAGTGCTCGCCAATGCGCCTCTGCGTCCAAAACGCCAAGCGCCGCGTACGACGCAACCGCCTTCTGGCCGTGTTCTCGCAGGTGAGGAAAGAAGTGAGAACAAGGGCGGCCTGAAGCCGACTTGGACTCTCTGTGTGAAGTGCACGCCAAGTCCATTAGGCTTCCAAAAGGTAGCCTCGCTCTTTAGGTGAAGCCTCATAAGCGGCAGCGTGTTCGCAGCTCAGGCAAGAACTTAGAACCAAGGCGGACTCTACGCCAAGTTGCAAGCTCTACGTAAAGTGCAGGCTAAGGCCCTGCTGCTTCCAACACGTAGAAACGCTCCGAAGGCCAAGAGGCCTATGCGGCCGTGGGTTCCCATTGCAGGAAGGAAAGAACTTAGAACCAAGGCCGACTAGAAGGCAGTTGGAGCTTCTGAGTTAAGTTGCCCGTCCAGTCCATTGGGCTGCAAAGCGTGTCATCGCGCTTCAGGTGAAGTCTCCTCATTGGCAGTGTGTTCCCAAGCGAAGGGAAGACTTGAGAAGAAGGGCGTACTAGAAGCTTGTTGGATACTCCGAGTTAAGGGCACGCAAAGACGCTGCGGCTTCCAAAACGTGAACGCGACCTTCAAAGGGAGGATTCCCAAGGGGCAGTTTGCTCCCGGCTGTGGAAAGAAGTTGGAACCTGGGGCGCAACCTAGGCAAGTTGCACACTGCGAGTTAAGTGCAGGCCCAGACCCTTAGGCTTCCACAACGTAAACTCGACCTGAAGTGAAGTTTCCTATGTGGCAGCGTGTTCCCTGCTGCGGAAAGTAGTTAGAACAAGGCCGCACTGGAGGCAAGTTGGACACTCTCAGGGCAGGGCACCCCAGGTCCCCTTTTGCTTCCAAAACGTATCATCGCTCCTCAGGTGACGTCTCCTGGGGGAGGGGGGGCCCGTGAGATCCCAGGGGAGGAAAGACCTTTAGAACAGGGGCGGACTAGAAGCCTGTTGGCTACACCGAGTTGAGTTCCAGGGAAGGCCCTTAGGCTTCCCAAACCTACAAACGCAGTGAAGACGAACACTACTAGAGGGCAGTGTTCTCCCAGTTGCGGAAAGGTGTTAGAACAAAGGCGGACGCCAAGGCAGGTTGGAGACTCTGAGGGAAGTGCTCGCCAATGCGCCTCTGCGTCCAAAACGCCAAGCGCCGCGTAGGACGCAACCGCCTTCTGGCCGTGTTCTCGCAGGTGAGGAAAGAAGTGAGAACAAGGGCGGCCTGAAGCCGACTTGGACTCTCTGTGTGAAGTGCACGCCAAGTCCATTAGGCTTCCAAAAGGTAGCCTCGCTCTTCAGGTGAAGCCTCATAAGCGACAGCGTGTTCGCAGCTCAGGCAAGAACTTAGAACCAAGGTGGACTCTACGCCAAGTTGCAAGCTCTACGTAAAGTGCAGGCTAAGGCCCTGCTGCTTCCAACACGTAGAAACGCTCCGAAGGCCAAGAGGCCTATGCGGCCGTGGGTTCCCATTGCAGGAAGGAAAGAACTTAGAACCAAGGCCGACTAGAAGGCAGTTGGAGCTTCTGAGTTAAATTGCCCGTCCAGTCCCTTGGGCTGCAAAGCTTGTCATCGCGCTTCAGGTGAAGTCTCCTCAGTGGCAGTGTGTTCCCAAGCGAAGGGAAGACTTGAGAAGAAGGGCGTACTAGAAGCTTGTTGGATACTCCGATTTAAGTGCACGCAAAGACGCTGCGGTTTCCAAAACGTGAACGCGACCTTCAAAGGGAGGATTTCCAAGGGGCAGTTTGCTCCCGGCTGTGGAAAGAAGTTGGAACCTGGGGCGCACCCTAGGCAAGTTGCACACTGCGAGTTAAGTGCAGGCCCAGACCCTTAGGCTTCCACAACGTAAACTCGACCTGAAGTGAAGTTTCCTATGTGGCAGCGTGTTCCCTGCTGCGGAAAGTAGTTAGAACAAGGCCGCACTGGAGGCAAGTTGGACACTCTCAGGGCAGGGCACCGCAGGTCCCCTTTTGCTTCCAAAACGTATCATCGCTCCTCAGGTGACGTCTCCTGGGGGAGGGGGGGCCCGTGAGATCCCAGGGGAGGAAAGACCTTAAGAACAGGGGCGGACTAGAAGCCTGTTGGCTACACCGAGTTGAGTTCCAGGGAAGGCCCTTAGGCTTCCCAAACCTACAAACGCAGCGAAGACGAACACTACTAGAGGGCAGTGTTCTCCCAGTTGCGGAAAGGTGTTAGAACAAAGGCGGACGCCAAGGCAGGTTGGAGACTCTGAGTGAAGTGCTCGCCAATGCGCCTCTGCGTCCAAAACGCCAAGCGCCGCGTACGACGCAACCGCCTTCTGGCCGTGTTCTCGCAGGTGAGGAAAGAAGTGAGAACAAGGGGGGCCTGAAGCCGACTTGGACTCTCTGTGTGAAGGGCACGCCAAGTCCATTAGGCTTCCAAAAGGTAGCCTCGCTCTTCAGGTGAAGCCCCATAAGCGGCTGCGTGTTCGCAGCTCAGGCAAGAACTTAGAACCAAGGCGGACTCTACGCCAAGTTGCAAGCTCTACGTAAAGTGCAGGCTAAGGCCCTGCTGCTTCCAACACGTAGAAACGCTCCGAAGGCCAAGAGGCCTATGCGGCCGTGGGTTCCCATTGCAGGAAGGAAAGAACTTAGAACCAAGGCCGACTAGAAGGCAGTTGGAGCTTCTGAGTTAAGTTGCCCGTCCAGTCCCTTGGGCTGCAAAGCGTGTCTTCGCGCTTCAGGTGAAGTCTCAGTGGCAGTGTGTTCCCAAGCGAAGGGAAGACTTGAGAAGAAGGGCGTACTAGAAGCTTGTTGGATACTCCGAGTTAAGGGCACGCAAAGACGCTGCAGCTTCCAAAACGTGAACGCGACCTTCAAAGCGAGGATTCCCAAGGGGCAGTTTGCTCCCGGCTGTGGAAAGAAGTTGGAACCTGGGGCGCACCCTAGGCAAGTTGCACACTGCGAGTTAAGTGCAGGCCCAGACCCTTAGGCTTCCACAACGTAAACTCGACCTGAAGTGAAGTTTCCTATGTGGCAGCGTGTTCCCTGCTGCGGAAAGTAGTTAGAACAAGGCCGCACTGGAGGCAAGTTGGACACTCTCAGGGCAGGGCACCGCAGGTCCCCTTTTGCTTCCAAAACGTATCATCGCTCCTCAGGTGACGTCTCCTGGGGGGGGGGGGGGGCCCGTGAGATCCCAGGGGAGGAAAGACCTTAAGAACAGGGGCGGACTAGAAGCCTGTTGGCTACACCGAGTTGAGTTCCAGGGAAGGCCCTTAGGCTTCCCAAACCTACAAACGCAGCGAAGACGAACACTACTAGAGGGCAGTGTTCTCCCAGTTGCGGAAAGGTGTTAGAACAAAGGCGGACGCCAAGGCAGGTTGGAGACTCTGAGGGAAGTGCTCGCCAATGCGCCTCTGCGTCCAAAACGCCAAGCGCCGCGTACGACGCAACCGCCTTCTGGCCGTGTTCTCGCAGGTGAGGAAAGAAGTGAGAACAAGGGCGGCCTGAAGCCGACTTGGACTCTCTGTGTGAAGGGCACGCCAAGTCCATTAGGCTTCCAAAAGGTAGCCTCGCTCTTCAGGTGAAGCCCCATAAGCGGCAGCGTGTTCGCAGCTCAGGCAAGAACTTAGAACCAAGGCGGACTCTACGCCAAGTTGCAAGCTCTACGTAAAGTGCAGGCTAAGGCCCTGCTGCTTCCAACACGTAGAAACGCTCCGAAGGCCAAGAGGCCTATGCGGCCGTGGGTTCCCATTGCAGGAAGGAAAGAACTTAGAACCAAGGCCGACTAGAAGGCAGTTGGAGCTTCTGAGTTAAGTTGCCCGTCCAGTCCCTTGGGCTGCAAAGCGTGTCATCGCGCTTCAGGTGAAGTCTCAGTGGCAGTGTGTTCCCAAGCGAAGGGAAGACTTGAGAAGAAGGGCGTACTAGAAGCTTGTTGGATACTCCGAGTTAAGGGCACGCAAAGACGCTGCGGCTTCCAAAACGTGAACGCGACCTTCAAAGGGAGGATTCCCAAGGGGCAGTTTGCTCCCGGCTGTGGAAAGAAGTTGGAACCTGGGGGCACCCTAGGCAAGTTGCACACTGCGAGTTAAGTGCAGGCCCAGACCCTTAGGCTTCCACAACGTAAACTCGACCTGAAGTGAAGTTTCCTATGTGGCAGCGTGTTCCCTGCTGCGGAAAGAAGTTAGAACAAGGCCGCACTGGAGGCAAGTCGGACACTCTCAGGGCAGGGCACCCCAGGTCCCCTTTTGCTTCCAAAACGTATCATCGCTCCTCAGGTGACGTCTCCTGGGGGGGGGCCCGTGAGATCCCAGGGGAGGAAAGAAATTAAGAACAGGGGCGGACTAGAAGCCTGTTGGCTACACCGAGTTGAGTTCCAGGGAAGGCCCTTAGGCTTCCCAAACCTACAAACGCAGCGAAGACGAACAGTACTAGAGGGCACTGTTCTCCAAGTTGCGGAAAGGTGTTAGAACAAAGCCGGACGCCAAGGCAGGTTGGAGACTCTGAGGGAAGTGCTCGCCAATGCGCCTCTGCGTCCAAAACGCCAAGCGCCGCGTACGACGCAACCGCCTTCTGGCCGTGTTCTCGCAGGTGAGGAAAGAAGTGAGAACAAGGGCGGCCTGAAGCCGACTTGGACTCTCTGTGTGAAGTGCACGCCAAGTCCATTAGGCTTCCAAAAGGTAGCCTCGCTCTTCAGGTGAAGCCTCATAAGCGGCAGCGTGTTCGCAGCTCAGGCAAGAACTTAGAACCAAGGCGGACTCTACGCCAAGTTGCAAGCTCTACGTAAAGTGCAGGCTAAGGCCCTGCTGCTTCCAACACGTAGAAACGCTCCGAAGGCCAAGAGGCCTATGCGGCCGTGGGTTCCCATTGCAGGAAGGAAAGAACTTAGAACCAAGGCCGACTAGAAGGCAGTTGGAGCTTCTGAGTTAAGTTGCCCGTCCAGTCCCTTGGGCTGCAAAGCGTGTCATCGCGCTTCAGGTGAAGTCTCCTCAGTGGCAGTGTGTTCCCAAGGGAAGGGAAGACTTGAGAAGAAGGGCGTACTAGAAGCTTGTTGGATACTCCGAGTTAAGGGCACGCAAAGACGCTGCGGCTTCCAAAACGTGAACGCGACCTTCAAAGGGAGGATTCCCAAGGGGCAGTTTGCTCCCGGCTGTGGAAAGAAGTTGGAACCTGGGGCGCAACCTAGGCAAGTTGCACACTGCGAGTTAAGTGCAGGCCCAGACCCTTAGGCTTCCACAACGTAAACTCGACCTGAAGTGAAGTTTCCTATGTGGCAGCGTGTTCCCTGCTGCGGAAAGAAGTTAGAGCAAGGCCGCACTGGAGGCAAGTCGGACACTCTCAGGGCAGGGCACCCCAGGTCCCCTTTTGCTTCCAAAACGTATCATCGCTCCTCAGGTGACGTCTCCTGGGGGAGGGGGGGCCCGTGAGATCCCAGGGGAGGAAAGACCTTAAGAACAGGGGCGGACTACAAGCCTGTTGGCTACACCGAGTTGAGTTCCAGGGAAGGCCCTTAGGCTTCCCAAACCTACAAACGCAGCGAAGACGAACACTACTAGAGGGCAGTGTTCTCCCAGTTGCGGAAAGGTGTTAGAACAAAGGCGGATGCCAAGGCAGGTTGGAGACTCTGAGGGAAGTGCTCGCCAATGCGCCTCTGCGTCCAAAACGCCAAGCGCCGCGTACGACGCAACCGCCTTCTGGCCGTGTTCTCGCAGGTGAGGAAAGAAGTGAGAACAAGGGCGGCCTGAAGCCGACTTGGACTCTCTGTGTGAAGTGCACGCCAAGTCCATTAGGCTTCCAAAAGGTAGCCTCGCTCTTCAGGTGAAGCCTCATAAGCGGCAGCGTGTTCGCAGCTCAGGCAAGAACTTAGAACCAAGGTGGACTCTACGCCAAGTTGCAAGCTCTACGTAAAGTGCAGGCTAAGGCCCTGCTGCTTCCAACACGTAGAAACGCTCCGAAGGCCAAGAGGCCTATGCGGCCGTGGGTTCCCATTGCAGGAAGGAAAGAACTTAGAACCAAGGCCGACTAGAAGGCAGTTGGAGCTTCTGAGTTAAATTGCCCGTCCAGTCCCTTGGGCTGCAAAGCTTGTCATCGCGCTTCAGGTGAAGTCTCCTCAGTGGCAGTGTGTTCCCAAGCGAAGGGAAGACTTGAGAAGAAGGGCGTACTAGAAGCTTGTTGGATACTCCGATTTAAGTGCACGCAAAGACGCTGCGGTTTCCAAAACGTGAACGCGACCTTCAAAGGGAGGATTTCCAAGGGGCAGTTTGCTCCCGGCTGTGGAAAGAAGTTGGAACCTGGGGCGCACCCTAGGCAAGTTGCACACTGCGAGTTAAGTGCAGGCCCAGACCCTTAGGCTTCCACAACGTAAACTCGACCTGAAGTGAAGTTTCCTATGTGGCAGCGTGTTCCCTGCTGCGGAAAGTAGTTAGAACAAGGCCGCACTGGAGGCAAGTTGGACACTCTCAGGGCAGGGCACCGCAGGTCCCCTTTTGCTTCCAAAACGTATCATCGCTCCTCAGGTGACGTCTCCTGGGGGAGGGGGGGCCCGTGAGATCCCAGGGGAGGAAAGACCTTAAGAACAGGGGCGGACTAGAAGCCTGTTGGCTACACCGAGTTGAGTTCCAGGGAAGGCCCTTAGGCTTCCCAAACCTACAAACGCAGCGAAGACGAACACTACTAGAGGGCAGTGTTCTCCCAGTTGCGGAAAGGTGTTAGAACAAAGGCGGACGCCAAGGCAGGTTGGAGACTCTGAGGGAAGTGCTCGCCAATGCGCCTCTGCGTCCAAAACGCCAAGCGCCGCGTACGACGCAACCGCCTTCTGGCCGTGTTCTCGCAGGTGAGGAAAGAAGTGAGAACAAGGGCGGCCTGAAGCCGACTTGGACTCTCTGTGTGAAGGGCACGCCAAGTCCATTAGGCTTCCAAAAGGTAGCCTCGCTCTTCAGGTGAAGCCCCATAAGCGGCAGCGTGTTCGCAGCTCAGGCAAGAACTTAGAACCAAGGCGGACTCTACGCCAAGTTGCAAGCTCTACGTAAAGTGCAGGCTAAGGCCCTGCTGCTTCCAACACGTAGAAACGCTCCGAAGGCCAAGAGGCCTATGCGGCCGTGGGTTCCCATTGCAGGAAGGAAAGAACTTAGAACCAAGGCCGACTAGAAGGCAGTTGGAGCTTCTGAGTTAAGTTGCCCGTCCAGTCCCTTGGGCTGCAAAGCGTGTCATCGCGCTTCAGGTGAAGTCTCAGTGGCAGTGTGTTCCCAAGCGAAGGGAAGACTTGAGAAGAAGGGCGTACTAGAAGCTTGTTGGATACTCCGAGTTAAGGGCACGCAAAGACGCTGCGGCTTCCAAAACGTGAACGCGACCTTCAAAGGGAGGATTCCCAAGGGGCAGTTTGCTCCCGGCTGTGGAAAGAAGTTGGAACCTGGGGCGCACCCTAGGCAAGTTGCACACTGCGAGTTAAGTGCAGGCCCAGACCCTTAGGCTTCCACAACGTAAACTCGACCTGAAGTGAAGTTTCCTATGTGGCAGCGTGTTCCCTGCTGCGGAAAGTAGTTAGAACAAGGCCGCACTGGAGGCAAGTTGGACACTCTCAGGGCAGGGCACCCCAGGTCCCCTTTTGCTTCCAAAACGTATCATCGCTCCTCAGGTGACGTCTCCTGGGGGAGGGGGGGCCCGTGAGATCCCAGGGGAGGAAAGACCTTAAGAACAGGGGCGGACTAGAAGCCTGTTGGCTACACCGAGTTGAGTTCCAGGGAAGGCCCTTAGGCTTCCCAAACCTACAAACGCAGCGAAGACGAACACTACTAGAGGGCAGTGTTCTCCCAGTTGCGGAAATGTGTTTGAACAAAAGCGGACGCCAAGGCAGGTTGGAGACTCTGAGTGAAGTGCTCGCCAATGCGCCTCTGCGTCCAAAACGCCAAGCGCCGCGTACGACGCAATCACCTTCTGGCCGTGTTCTCGCAGGTGAGGAAAGAAGTGAGAACAAGGGGTGCCTGAAGCCGACTTGGACTCTCTGTGTGAAGGGCATGCCAAGTCCATTAGGCTTCCAAAAGGTAGCCTCGCTCTTCAGGTGAAGCCCCATAAGCGGCTGCGTGTTCGCAGCTCAGGCAAGAACTTAGAACCAAGGCGGACTCTACGCCAAGTTGCAAGCTCTACGTAAAGTGCAGGCTAAGGCCCTGCTGCTTCCAACACGTAGAAACGCTCCGAAGGCCAAGAGGCCTATGCGGCCGTGGGTTCCCATTGCAGGAAGGAAAGAACTTAGAACCAAGGCCGACTAGAAGGCAGTTGGAGCTTCTGAGTTAAGTTGCCCGTCCAGTCCCTTGGGCTGCAAAGCGTGTCTTCGCGCTTCAGGTGAAGTCTCAGTGGCAGTGTGTTCCCAAGCGAAGGGAAGACTTGAGAAGAAGGGCGTACTAGAAGCTTGTTGGATACTCCGAGTTAAGGGCACGCAAAGACGCTGCAGCTTCCAAAACGTGAACGCGACCTTCAAAGCGAGGATTCCCAAGGGGCAGTTTGCTCCCGGCTGTGGAAAGAAGTTGGAACCTGGGGCGCACCCTAGGCAAGTTGCACACTGCGAGTTAAGTGCAGGCCCAGACCCTTAGGCTTCCACAACGTAAACTCGACCTGAAGTGAAGTTTCCTATGTGGCAGCGTGTTCCCTGCTGCGGAAAGTAGTTAGAACAAGGCCGCACTGGAGGCAAGTTGGACACTCTCAGGGCAGGGCACCGCAGGTCCCCTTTTGCTTCCAAAACGTATCATCGCTCCTCAGGTGACGTCTCCTGGGGGAGGGGGGGCCCGTGAGATCCCAGGGGAGGAAAGACCTTAAGAACAGGGGCGGACTAGAAGCCTGTTGGCTACACCGAGTTGAGTTCCAGGGAAGGCCCTTAGGCTTCCCAAACCTACAAACGCAGCGAAGACGAACACTACTAGAGGGCAGTGTTCTCCCAGTTGCGGAAAGGTGTTAGAACAAAGGCGGACGCCAAGGCAGGTTGGAGACTCTGAGGGAAGTGCTCGCCAATGCGCCTCTGCGTCCAAAACGCCAAGCGCCGCGTACGACGCAACCGCCTTCTGGCCGTGTTCTCGCAGGTGAGGAAAGAAGTGAGAACAAGGGCGGCCTGAAGCCGACTTGGACTCTCTGTGTGAAGGGCACGCCAAGTCCATTAGGCTTCCAAAAGGTAGCCTCGCTCTTCAGGTGAAGCCCCATAAGCGGCAGCGTGTTCGCAGCTCAGGCAAGAACTTAGAACCAAGGCGGACTCTACGCCAAGTTGCAAGCTCTACGTAAAGTGCAGGCTAAGGCCCTGCTGCTTCCAACACGTAGAAACGCTCCGAAGGCCAAGAGGCCTATGCGGCCGTGGGTTCCCATTGCAGGAAGGAAAGAACTTAGAACCAAGGCCGACTAGAAGGCAGTTGGAGCTTCTGAGTTAAGTTGCCCGTCCAGTCCCTTGGGCTGCAAAGCGTGTCATCGCGCTTCAGGTGAAGTCTCAGTGGCAGTGTGTTCCCAAGCGAAGGGAAGACTTGAGAAGAAGGGCGTACTAGAAGCTTGTTGGATACTCCGAGTTAAGGGCACGCAAAGACGCTGCGGCTTCCAAAACGTGAACGCGACCTTCAAAGGGAGGATTCCCAAGGGGCAGTTTGCTCCCGGCTGTGGAAAGAAGTTGGAACCTGGGGGCACCCTAGGCAAGTTGCACACTGCGAGTTAAGTGCAGGCCCAGACCCTTAGGCTTCCACAACGTAAACTCGACCTGAAGTGAAGTTTCCTATGTGGCAGCGTGTTCCGTGCTGCGGAAAGAAGTTAGAACAAGGCCGCACTGGAGGCAAGTCGGACACTCTCAGGGCAGGGCACCCCAGGTCCCCTTTTGCTTCCAAAACGTATCATCGCTCCTCAGGTGACGTCTCCTGGGGGAGGGGGGGCCCGTGAGATCCCAGGGGAGGAAAGACCTTAAGAACAGGGGCGGACTAGAAGCCTGTTGGCTACACCGAGTTGAGTTCCAGGGAAGGCCCTTAGGCTTCCCAAACCTACAAACGCAGCGAAGACGAACACTACTAGAGGGCAGTGTTCTCCCAGTTGCGGAAAGGTGTTAGAACAAAGGCGGACGCCAAGGCAGGTTGGAGACTCTGAGGGAAGTGCTCGCCAATGCGCCTCTGCGTCCAAAACGCCAAGCGCCGCGTACGACGCAACCGCCTTCTGGCCGTGTTCTCGCAGGTGAGGAAAGAAGTGAGAACAAGGGCGGCCTGAAGCCGACTTGGACTCTCTGTGTGAAGGGCACGCCAAGTCCATTAGGCTTCCAAAAGGTAGCCTCGCTCTTCAGGTGAAGCCCCATAAGCGGCAGCGTGTTCGCAGCTCAGGCAAGAACTTAGAACCAAGGCGGACTCTACGCCAAGTTGCAAGCTCTACGTAAAGTGCAGGCTAAGGCCCTGCTGCTTCCAACACGTAGAAACGCTCCGAAGGCCAAGAGGCCTATGCGGCCGTGGGTTCCCATTGCAGGAAGGAAAGAACTTAGAACCAAGGCCGACTAGAAGGCAGTTGGAGCTTCTGAGTTAAGTTGCCCGTCCAGTCCCTTGGGCTGCAAAGCGTGTCATCGCGCTTCAGGTGAAGTCTCAGTGGCAGTGTGTTCCCAAGCGAAGGGAAGACTTGAGAAGAAGGGCGTACTAGAAGCTTGTTGGATACTCCGAGTTAAGGGCACGCAAAGACGCTGCGGCTTCCAAAACGTGAACGCGACCTTCAAAGGGAGGATTCCCAAGGGGCAGTTTGCTCCCGGCTGTGGAAAGAAGTTGGAACCTGGGGGCACCCTAGGCAAGTTGCACACTGCGAGTTAAGTGCAGGCCCAGACCCTTAGGCTTCCACAACGTAAACTCGACCTGAAGTGAAGTTTCCTATGTGGCAGCGTGTTCCCTGCTGCGGAAAGAAGTTAGAACAAGGCCGCACTGGAGGCAAGTCGGACACTCTCAGGGCAGGGCACCCCAGGTCCCCTTTTGCTTCCAAAACGTATCATCGCTCCTCAGGTGACGTCTCCTGGGGGGGGGCCCGTGAGATCCCAGGGGAGGAAAGAAATTAAGAACAGGGGCGGACCAGAAGCCTGTTGGCTACACCGAGTTGAGTTCCAGGGAAGGCCCTTAGGCTTCCCAAACCTACAAACGCAGCGAAGACGAACACTACTAGAGGGCACTGTTCTCCAAGTTGCGGAAAGGTGTTAGAACAAAGGCGGACGCCAAGGCAGGTTGGAGACTCTGAGGGAAGTGCTCGCCAATGCGCCTCTGCGTCCAAAACGCCAAGCGCCGCGTAGGACGCAACCGCCTTCTGGCCGTGTTCTCGCAGGTGAGGAAAGAAGTGAGAACAAGGGCGGCCTGAAGCCGACTTGGACTCTCTGTGTGAAGTGCACGCCAAGTCCATTAGGCTTCCAAAAGGTAGCCTCGCTCTTCAGGTGAAGCCTCATAAGCGACAGCGTGTTCGCAGCTCAGGCAAGAACTTAGAACCAAGGTGGACTCTACGCCAAGTTGCAAGCTCTACGTAAAGTGCAGGCTAAGGCCCTGCTGCTTCCAACACGTAGAAACGCTCCGAAGGCCAAGAGGCCTATGCGGCCGTGGGTTCCCATTGCAGGAAGGAAAGAACTTAGAACCAAGGCCGACTAGAAGGCAGTTGGAGCTTCTGAGTTAAATTGCCCGTCCAGTCCCTTGGGCTGCAAAGCTTGTCATCGCGCTTCAGGTGAAGTCTCCTCAGTGGCAGTGTGTTCCCAAGCGAAGGGAAGACTTGAGAAGAAGGGCGTACTAGAAGCTTGTTGGATACTCCGATTTAAGTGCACGCAAAGACGCTGCGGTTTCCAAAACGTGAACGCGACCTTCAAAGGGAGGATTTCCAAGGGGCAGTTTGCTCCCGGCTGTGGAAAGAAGTTGGAACCTGGGGCGCACCCTAGGCAAGTTGCACACTGCGAGTTAAGTGCAGGCCCAGACCCTTAGGCTTCCACAACGTAAACTCGACCTGAAGTGAAGTTTCCTATGTGGCAGCGTGTTCCCTGCTGCGGAAAGTAGTTAGAACAAGGCCGCACTGGAGGCAAGTTGGACACTCTCAGGGCAGGGCACCGCAGGTCCCCTTTTGCTTCCAAAACGTATCATCGCTCCTCAGGTGACGTCTCCTGGGGGAGGGGGGGCCCGTGAGATCCCAGGGGAGGAAAGACCTTAAGAACAGGGGCGGACTAGAAGCCTGTTGGCTACACCGAGTTGAGTTCCAGGGAAGGCCCTTAGGCTTCCCAAACCTACAAACGCAGCGAAGACGAACACTACTAGAGGGCAGTGTTCTCCCAGTTGCGGAAAGGTGTTAGAACAAAGGCGGACGCCAAGGCAGGTTGGAGACTCTGAGTGAAGTGCTCGCCAATGCGCCTCTGCGTCCAAAACGCCAAGCGCCGCGTACGACGCAACCGCCTTCTGGCCGTGTTCTCGCAGGTGAGGAAAGAAGTGAGAACAAGGGGGGCCTGAAGCCGACTTGGACTCTCTGTGTGAAGGGCACGCCAAGTCCATTAGGCTTCCAAAAGGTAGCCTCGCTCTTCAGGTGAAGCCCCATAAGCGGCTGCGTGTTCGCAGCTCAGGCAAGAACTTAGAACCAAGGCGGACTCTACGCCAAGTTGCAAGCTCTACGTAAAGTGCAGGCTAAGGCCCTGCTGCTTCCAACACGTAGAAACGCTCCGAAGGCCAAGAGGCCTATGCGGCCGTGGGTTCCCATTGCAGGAAGGAAAGAACTTAGAACCAAGGCCGACTAGAAGGCAGTTGGAGCTTCTGAGTTAAGTTGCCCGTCCAGTCCCTTGGGCTGCAAAGCGTGTCTTCGCGCTTCAGGTGAAGTCTCAGTGGCAGTGTGTTCCCAAGCGAAGGGAAGACTTGAGAAGAAGGGCGTACTAGAAGCTTGTTGGATACTCCGAGTTAAGGGCACGCAAAGACGCTGCAGCTTCCAAAACGTGAACGCGACCTTCAAAGCGAGGATTCCCAAGGGGCAGTTTGCTCCCGGCTGTGGAAAGAAGTTGGAACCTGGGGCGCACCCTAGGCAAGTTGCACACTGCGAGTTAAGTGCAGGCCCAGACCCTTAGGCTTCCACAACGTAAACTCGACCTGAAGTGAAGTTTCCTATGTGGCAGCGTGTTCCCTGCTGCGGAAAGTAGTTAGAACAAGGCCGCACTGGAGGCAAGTTGGACACTCTCAGGGCAGGGCACCGCAGGTCCCCTTTTGCTTCCAAAACGTATCATCGCTCCTCAGGTGACGTCTCCTGGGGGGGGAGGGGCCCGTGAGATCCCAGGGGAGGAAAGACCTTAAGAACAGGGGCGGACTAGAAGCCTGTTGGCTACACCGAGTTGAGTTCCAGGGAAGGCCCTTAGGCTTCCCAAACCTACAAACGCAGCGAAGACGAACACTACTAGAGGGCAGTGTTCTCCCAGTTGCGGAAAGGTGTTAGAACAAAGGCGGACGCCAAGGCAGGTTGGAGACTCTGAGGGAAGTGCTCGCCAATGCGCCTCTGCGTCCAAAACGCCAAGCGCCGCGTACGACGCAACCGCCTTCTGGCCGTGTTCTCGCAGGTGAGGAAAGAAGTGAGAACAAGGGCGGCCTGAAGCCGACTTGGACTCTCTGTGTGAAGGGCACGCCAAGTCCATTAGGCTTCCAAAAGGTAGCCTCGCTCTTCAGGTGAAGCCCCATAAGCGGCAGCGTGTTCGCAGCTCAGGCAAGAACTTAGAACCAAGGCGGACTCTACGCCAAGTTGCAAGCTCTACGTAAAGTGCAGGCTAAGGCCCTGCTGCTTCCAACACGTAGAAACGCTCCGAAGGCCAAGAGGCCTATGCGGCCGTGGGTTCCCATTGCAGGAAGGAAAGAACTTAGAACCAAGGCCGACTAGAAGGCAGTTGGAGCTTCTGAGTTAAGTTGCCCGTCCAGTCCCTTGGGCTGCAAAGCGTGTCATCGCGCTTCAGGTGAAGTCTCAGTGGCAGTGTGTTCCCAAGCGAAGGGAAGACTTGAGAAGAAGGGCGTACTAGAAGCTTGTTGGATACTACGAGTTAAGGGCACGCAAAGACGCTGCGGCTTCCAAAACGTGAACGCGACCTTCAAAGGGAGGATTCCCAAGGGGCAGTTTGCTCCCGGCTGTGGAAAGAAGTTGGAACCTGGGGGCACCCTAGGCAAGTTGCACACTGCGAGTTAAGTGCAGGCCCAGACCCTTAGGCTTCCACAACGTAAACTCGACCTGAAGTGAAGTTTCCTATGTGGCAGCGTGTTCCCTGCTGCGGAAAGAAGTTAGAACAAGGCCGCACTGGAGGCAAGTCGGACACTCTCAGGGCAGGGCACCCCAGGTCCCCTTTTGCTTCCAAAACGTATCATCGCTCCTCAGGTGACGTCTCCTGGGGGGGGGCCCGTGAGATCCCAGGGGAGGAAAGAAATTAAGAACAGGGGCGGACTAGAAGCCTGTTGGCTACACCGAGTTGAGTTCCAGGGAAGGCCCTTAGGCTTCCCAAACCTACAAACGCAGCGAAGACGAACAGTACTAGAGGGCACTGTTCTCCAAGTTGCGGAAAGGTGTTAGAACAAAGCCGGACGCCAAGGCAGGTTGGAGACTCTGAGGGAAGTGCTCGCCAATGCGCCTCTGCGTCCAAAACGCCAAGCGCCGCGTACGACGCAACCGCCTTCTGGCCGTGTTCTCGCAGGTGAGGAAAGAAGTGAGAACAAGGGCGGCCTGAAGCCGACTTGGACTCTCTGTGTGAAGTGCACGCCAAGTCCATTAGGCTTCCAAAAGGTAGCCTCGCTCTTCAGGTGAAGCCTCATAAGCGGCAGCGTGTTCGCAGCTCAGGCAAGAACTTAGAACCAAGGCGGACTCTACGCCAAGTTGCAAGCTCTACGTAAAGTGCAGGCTAAGGCCCTGCTGCTTCCAACACGTAGAAACGCTCCGAAGGCCAAGAGGCCTATGCGGCCGTGGGTTCCCATTGCAGGAAGGAAAGAACTTAGAACCAAGGCCGACTAGAAGGCAGTTGGAGCTTCTGAGTTAAGTTGCCCGTCCAGTCCCTTGGGCTGCAAAGCGTGTCATCGCGCTTCAGGTGAAGTCTCCTCAGTGGCAGTGTGTTCCCAAGGGAAGGGAAGACTTGAGAAGAAGGGCGTACTAGAAGCTTGTTGGATACTCCGAGTTAAGGGCACGCAAAGACGCTGCGGCTTCCAAAACGTGAACGCGACCTTCAAAGGGAGGATTCCCAAGGGGCAGTTTGCTCCCGGCTGTGGAAAGAAGTTGGAACCTGGGGCGCAACCTAGGCAAGTTGCACACTGCGAGTTAAGTGCAGGCCCAGACCCTTAGGCTTCCACAACGTAAACTCGACCTGAAGTGAAGTTTCCTATGTGGCAGCGTGTTCCCTGCTGCGGAAAGAAGTTAGAACAAGGCCGCACTGGAGGCAAGTCGGACACTCTCAGGGCAGGGCACCCCAGGTCCCCTTTTGCTTCCAAAACGTATCATCGCTCCTCAGGTGACGTCTCCTGGGGGAGGGGGGGCCCGTGAGATCCCAGGGGAGGAAAGACCTTAAGAACAGGGGCGGACTACAAGCCTGTTGGCTACACCGAGTTGAGTTCCAGGGAAGGCCCTTAGGCTTCCCAAACCTACAAACGCAGCGAAGACGAACACTACTAGAGGGCAGTGTTCTCCCAGTTGCGGAAAGGTGTTAGAACAAAGGCGGATGCCAAGGCAGGTTGGAGACTCTGAGGGAAGTGCTCGCCAATGCGCCTCTGCGTCCAAAACGCCAAGCGCCGCGTACGACGCAACCGCCTTCTGGCCGTGTTCTCGCAGGTGAGGAAAGAAGTGAGAACAAGGGCGGCCTGAAGCCGACTTGGACTCTCTGTGTGAAGTGCACGCCAAGTCCATTAGGCTTCCAAAAGGTAGCCTCGCTCTTCAGGTGAAGCCTCATAAGCGGCAGCGTGTTCGCAGCTCAGGCAAGAACTTAGAACCAAGGTGGACTCTACGCCAAGTTGCAAGCTCTACGTAAAGTGCAGGCTAAGGCCCTGCTGCTTCCAACACGTAGAAACGCTCCGAAGGCCAAGAGGCCTATGCGGCCGTGGGTTCCCATTGCAGGAAGGAAAGAACTTAGAACCAAGGCCGACTAGAAGGCAGTTGGAGCTTCTGAGTTAAATTGCCCGTCCAGTCCCTTGGGCTGCAAAGCTTGTCATCGCGCTTCAGGTGAAGTCTCCTCAGTGGCAGTGTGTTCCCAAGCGAAGGGAAGACTTGAGAAGAAGGGCGTACTAGAAGCTTGTGGGATACTCCGATTTAAGTGCACGCAAAGACGCTGCGGTTTCCAAAACGTGAACGCGACCTTCAAAGGGAGGATTTCCAAGGGGCAGTTTGCTCCCGGCTGTGGAAAGAAGTTGGAACCTGGGGCGCACCCTAGGCAAGTTGCACACTGCGAGTTAAGTGCAGGCCCAGACCCTTAGACTTCCACAACGTAAACTCGACCTGAAGTGAAGTTTCCTATGTGGCAGCGTGTTCCCTGCTGCGGAAAGTAGTTAGAACAAGGCCGCACTGGAGGCAAGTTGGACACTCTCAGGGCAGGGCACCGCAGGTCCCCTTTTGCTTCCAAAACGTATCATCGCTCCTCAGGTGACGTCTCCTGGGGGAGGGGGGGCCCGTGAGATCCCAGGGGAGGAAAGACCTTAAGAACAGGGGCGGACTAGAAGCCTGTTGGCTACACCGAGTTGAGTTCCAGGGAAGGCCCTTAGGCTTCCCAAACCTACAAACGCAGCGAAGACGAACACTACTAGAGGGCAGTGTTCTCCCAGTTGCGGAAAGGTGTTAGAACAAAGGCGGACGCCAAGGCAGGTTGGAGACTCTGAGGGAAGTGCTCGCCAATGCGCCTCTGCGTCCAAAACGCCAAGCGCCGCGTACGACGCAACCGCCTTCTGGCCGTGTTCTCGCAGGTGAGGAAAGAAGTGAGAACAAGGGCGGCCTGAAGCCGACTTGGACTCTCTGTGTGAAGGGCACGCCAAGTCCATTAGGCTTCCAAAAGGTAGCCTCGCTCTTCAGGTGAAGCCCCATAAGCGGCAGCGTGTTCGCAGCTCAGGCAAGAACTTAGAACCAAGGCGGACTCTACGCCAAGTTGCAAGCTCTACGTAAAGTGCAGGCTAAGGCCCTGCTGCTTCCAACACGTAGAAACGCTCCGAAGGCCAAGAGGCCTATGCGGCCGTGGGTTCCCATTGCAGGAAGGAAAGAACTTAGAACCAAGGCCGACTAGAAGGCAGTTGGAGCTTCTGAGTTAAGTTGCCCGTCCAGTCCCTTGGGCTGCAAAGCGTGTCATCGCGCTTCAGGTGAAGTCTCAGTGGCAGTGTGTTCCCAAGCGAAGGGAAGACTTGAGAAGAAGGGCGTACTAGAAGCTTGTTGGATACTACGAGTTAAGGGCACGCAAAGACGCTGCGGCTTCCAAAACGTGAACGCGACCTTCAAAGGGAGGATTCCCAAGGGGCAGTTTGCTCCCGGCTGTGGAAAGAAGTTGGAACCTGGGGCGCACCCTAGGCAAGTTGCACACTGCGAGTTAAGTGCAGGCCCAGACCCTTAGGCTTCCACAACGTAAACTCGACCTGAAGTGAAGTTTCCTATGTGGCAGCGTGTTCCCTGCTGCGGAAAGTAGTTAGAACAAGGCCGCACTGGAGGCAAGTTGGACACTCTCAGGGCAGGGCACCCCAGGTCCCCTTTTGCTTCCAAAACGTATCATCGCTCCTCAGGTGACGTCTCCTGGGGGAGGGGGGGCCCGTGAGATCCCAGGGGAGGAAAGACCTTAAGAACAGGGGCGGACTAGAAGCCTGTTGGCTACACCGAGTTGAGTTCCAGGGAAGGCCCTTAGGCTTCCCAAACCTACAAACGCAGCGAAGACGAACACTACTAGAGGGCAGTGTTCTCCCAGTTGCGGAAATGTGTTTGAACAAAAGCGGACGCCAAGGCAGGTTGGAGACTCTGAGTGAAGTGCTCGCCAATGCGCCTCTGCGTCCAAAACGCCAAGCGCCGCGTACGACGCAATCACCTTCTGGCCGTGTTCTCGCAGGTGAGGAAAGAAGTGAGAACAAGGGGTGCCTGAAGCCGACTTGGACTCTCTGTGTGAAGGGCATGCCAAGTCCATTAGGCTTCCAAAAGGTAGCCTCGCTCTTCAGGTGAAGCCCCATAAGCGGCTGCGTGTTCGCAGCTCAGGCAAGAACTTAGAACCAAGGCGGACTCTACGCCAAGTTGCAAGCTCTACGTAAAGTGCAGGCTAAGGCCCTGCTGCTTCCAACACGTAGAAACGCTCCGAAGGCCAAGAGGCCTATGCGGCCGTGGGTTCCCATTGCAGGAAGGAAAGAACTTAGAACCAAGGCCGACTAGAAGGCAGTTGGAGCTTCTGAGTTAAGTTGCCCGTCCAGTCCCTTGGGCTGCAAAGCGTGTCTTCGCGCTTCAGGTGAAGTCTCAGTGGCAGTGTGTTCCCAAGCGAAGGGAAGACTTGAGAAGAAGGGCGTACTAGAAGCTTGTTGGATACTCCGAGTTAAGGGCACGCAAAGACGCTGCAGCTTCCAAAACGTGAACGCGACCTTCAAAGCGAGGATTCCCAAGGGGCAGTTTGCTCCCGGCTGTGGAAAGAAGTTGGAACCTGGGGCGCACCCTAGGCAAGTTGCACACTGCGAGTTAAGTGCAGGCCCAGACCCTTAGGCTTCCACAACGTAAACTCGACCTGAAGTGAAGTTTCCTATGTGGCAGCGTGTTCCCTGCTGCGGAAAGTAGTTAGAAGAAGGCCGCACTGGAGGCAAGTTGGACACTCTCAGGGCAGGGCACCGCAGGTCCCCTTTTGCTTCCAAAACGTATCATCGCTCCTCAGGTGACGTCTCCTGGGGGAGGGGGGGCCCGTGAGATCCCAGGGGAGGAAAGACCTTAAGAACAGGGGCGGACTAGAAGCCTGTTGGCTACACCGAGTTGAGTTCCAGGGAAGGCCCTTAGGCTTCCCAAACCTACAAACGCAGCGAAGACGAACACTACTAGAGGGCAGTGTTCTCCCAGTTGCGGAAAGGTGTTAGAACAAAGGCGGACGCCAAGGCAGGTTGGAGACTCTGAGGGAAGTGCTCGCCAATGCGCCTCTGCGTCCAAAACGCCAAGCGCCGCGTACGACGCAACCGCCTTCTGGCCGTGTTCTCGCAGGTGAGGAAAGAAGTGAGAACAAGGGCGGCCTGAAGCCGACTTGGACTCTCTGTGTGAAGGGCACGCCAAGTCCATTAGGCTTCCAAAAGGTAGCCTCGCTCTTCAGGTGAAGCCCCATAAGCGGCAGCGTGTTCGCAGCTCAGGCAAGAACTTAGAACCAAGGCGGACTCTACGCCAAGTTGCAAGCTCTACGTAAAGTGCAGGCTAAGGCCCTGCTGCTTCCAACACGTAGAAACGCTCCGAAGGCCAAGAGGCCTATGCGGCCGTGGGTTCCCATTGCAGGAAGGAAAGAACTTAGAACCAAGGCCGACTAGAAGGCAGTTGGAGCTTCTGAGTTAAGTTGCCCGTCCAGTCCCTTGGGCTGCAAAGCGTGTCATCGCGCTTCAGGTGAAGTCTCAGTGGCAGTGTGTTCCCAAGCGAAGGGAAGACTTGAGAAGAAGGGCGTACTAGAAGCTTGTTGGATACTCCGAGTTAAGGGCACGCAAAGACGCTGCGGCTTCCAAAACGTGAACGCGACCTTCAAAGGGAGGATTCCCAAGGGGCAGTTTGCTCCCGGCTGTGGAAAGAAGTTGGAACCTGGGGGCACCCTAGGCAAGTTGCACACTGCGAGTTAAGTGCAGGCCCAGACCCTTAGGCTTCCACAACGTAAACTCGACCTGAAGTGAAGTTTCCTATGTGGCAGCGTGTTCCGTGCTGCGGAAAGAAGTTAGAACAAGGCCGCACTGGAGGCAAGTCGGACACTCTCAGGGCAGGGCACCCCAGGTCCCCTTTTGCTTCCAAAACGTATCATCGCTCCTCAGGTGACGTCTCCTGGGGGAGGGGGGGCCCGTGAGATCCCAGGGGAGGAAAGACCTTAAGAACAGGGGCGGACTACAAGCCTGTTGGCTACACCGAGTTGAGTTCCAGGGAAGGCCCTTAGGCTTCCCAAACCTACAAACGCAGCGAAGACGAACACTACTAGAGGGCAGTGTTCTCCCAGTTGCGGAAAGGTGTTAGAACAAAGGCGGACGCCAAGGCAGGTTGGAGACTCTGAGGGAAGTGCTCGCCAATGCGCCTCTGCGTCCAAAACGCCAAGCGCCGCGTACGACGCAACCGCCTTCTGGCCGTGTTCTCGCAGGTGAGGAAAGAAGTGAGAACAAGGTCGGCCTGAAGCCGACTTGGACTCTCTGTGTGAAGTGCACGCCAAGTCCATTAGGCTTCCAAAAGGTAGCCTCGCTCTTCAGGTGAAGCCTCATAAGCGGCAGCGTGTTCGCAGCTCAGGCAAGAACTTAGAACCAAGGCGGAATCTACGCCAAGTTGCAAGCTCTACGTAAAGTGCAGGCTAAGGCCCTGCTGCTTCCAACACGTAGAAACGCTCCGAAGGCCAAGAGGCCTATGCGGCCGTGGGTTCCCATTGCAGGAAGGAAAGAACTTAGAACCAAGGCCGACTAGAAGGCAGTTGGAGCTTCTGAGTTAAGTTGCCCGTCCAGTCCCTTGGGCTGCAAAGCGTGTCTTCGCGCTTCAGGTGAAGTCTCAGTGGCAGTGTGTTCCCAAGCGAAGGGAAGACTTGAGAAGAAGGGCGTACTAGAAGCTTGTTGGATACTCCGAGTTAAGGGCACGCAAAGACGCTGCAGCTTCCAAAACGTGAACGCGACCTTCAAAGCGAGGATTCCCAAGGGGCAGTTTGCTCCCGGCTGTGGAAAGAAGTTGGAACCTGGGGCGCACCCTAGGCAAGTTGCACACTGCGAGTTAAGTGCAGGCCCAGACCCTTAGGCTTCCACAACGTAAACTCGACCTGAAGTGAAGTTTCCTATGTGGCAGCGTGTTCCCTGCTGCGGAAAGTAGTTAGAACAAGGCCGCACTGGAGGCAAGTTGGACACTCTCAGGGCAGGGCACCGCACGTCCCCTTTTGCTTCCAAAACGTATCATCGCTCCTCAGGTGACGTCTCCTGGGGGAGGGGGGGCCCGTGAGATCCCAGGGGAGGAAAGACCTTAAGAACAGGGGCGGACTAGAAGCCTGTTGGCTACACCGAGTTGAGTTCCAGGGAAGGCCCTTAGGCTTCCCAAACCTACAAACGCAGCGAAGACGAACACTACTAGAGGGCAGTGTTCTCCCAGTTGCGGAAAGGTGTTAGAACAAAGGCGGACGCCAAGGCAGGTTGGAGACTCTGAGGGAAGTGCTCGCCAATGCGCCTCTGCGTCCAAAACGCCAAGCGCCGCATACGACGCAACCGCTTTCTGGCCGTGTTCTCGCAGGTGAGGAAAGAAGTGAGAACAAGGGCGGCCTGAAGCCGACTTGGACTCTCTGTGTGAAGGGCACGCCAAGTCCATTAGGCTTCCAAAAGGTAGCCTCGCTCTTCAGGTGAAGCCCCATAAGCGGCAGCGTGTTCGCAGCTCAGGCAAGAACTTAGAACCAAGGCGGACTCTACGCCAAGTTGCAAGCTCTACGTAAAGTGCAGGCTAAGGCCCTGCTGCTTCCAACACGTAGAAACGCTCCGAAGGCCAAGAGGCCTATGCGGCCGTGGGTTCCCATTGCAGGAAGGAAAGAACTTAGAACCAAGGCCGACTAGAAGGCAGTTGGAGCTTCTGAGTTAAATTGCCCGTCCAGTCCCTTGGGCTGCAAAGCTTGTCATCGCGCTTCAGGTGAAGTCTCCTCAGTGGCAGTGTGTTCCCAAGTGAAGGGAAGACTTGAGAAGAAGGGCGTACTAGAAGCTTGTTGGATACTCCGATTTAAGTGCACGCAAAGACGCTGCGGTTTCCAAAACGTGAACGCGACCTTCAAAGGGAGGATTTCCAAGGGGCAGTTTGCTCCCGGCTGTGGAAAGAAGTTGGAACCTGGGGCGCACCCTAGGCAAGTTGCACACTGCGAGTTAAGTGCAGGCCCAGACCCTTAGGCTTCCACAACGTAAACTCGACCTGAAGTGAAGTTTCCTATGTGGCAGCGTGTTCCCTGCTGCGGAAAGTAGTAAGAACAAGGCCGCACTGGAGGCAAGTTGGACACTCTCAGGGCAGGGCACCGCAGGTCCCCTTTTGCTTCCAAAACGTATCATCGCTCCTCAGGTGACGTCTCCTGGGGGAGGGGGGGCCCGTGAGATCCCAGGGGAGGAAAGACCTTAAGAACAGGGGCGGACTAGAAGCCTGTTGGCTACACCGAGTTGAGTTCCAGGGAAGGCCCTTAGGCTTCCCAAACCTACAAACGCAGCGAAGACGAACACTACTAGAGGGCAGTGTTCTCCCAGTTGCGGAAAGGTGTTAGAACAAAGGCGGACGCCAAGGCAGGTTGGAGACTCTGAGTGAAGTGCTCGCCAATGCGCCTCTGCGTCCAAAACGCCAAGCGCCGCGTACGACGCAATCGCCTTCTGGCCGTGTTCTCGCAGGTGAGGAAAGAAGTGAGAACAAGGGGTGCCTGAAGCCGACTTGGACTCTCTGTGTGAAGGGCACGCCAAGTCCATTAGGCTTCCAAAAGGTAGCCTCGCTCTTCAGGTGAAGCCCCATAAGCGGCTGCGTGTTCGCAGCTCAGGCAAGAACTTAGAACCAAGGCGGACTCTACGCCAAGTTGCAAGCTCTACGTAAAGTGCAGGCTAAGGCCCTGCTGCTTCCAACACGTAGAAACGCTCCGAAGGCCAAGAGGCCTATGCGGCCGTGGGTTCCCATTGCAGGAAGGAAAGAACTTAGAACCAAGGCCGACTAGAAGGCAGTTGGAGCTTCTGAGTTAAGTTGCCCGTCCAGTCCCTTGGGCTGCAAAGCGTGTCTTCGCGCTTCAGGTGAAGTCTCAGTGGCAGTGTGTTCCCAAGCGAAGGGAAGACTTGAGAAGAAGGGCGTACTAGAAGCTTGTTGGATACTCCGAGTTAAGGGCACGCAAAGACGCTGCGGCTTCCAAAACGTGAACGCGACCTTCAAAGCGAGGATTCCCAAGGGGCAGTTTGCTCCCGGCTGTGGAAAGAAGTTGGAACCTGGGGCGCACCCTAGGCAAGTTGCACACTGCGAGTTAAGTGCAGGCCCAGACCCTTAGGCTTCCACAACGTAAACTCGACCTGAAGTGAAGTTTCCTATGTGGCAGCGTGTTCCCTGCTGCGGAAAGTAGTTAGAACAAGGCCGCACTGGAGGCAAGTTGGACACTCTCAGGGCAGGGCACCGCAGGTCCCCTTTTGCTTCCAAAACGTATCATCGCTCCTCAGGTGACGTCTCCTGGGGGAGGGGGGGCCCGTGAGATCCCAGGGGAGGAAAGACCTTAAGAACAGGGGCGGACTAGAAGCCTGTTGGCTACACCGAGTTGAGTTCCAGGGAAGGCCCTTAGGCTTCCCAAACCTACAAACGCAGCGAAGACGAACACTACTAGAGGGCAGTGTTCTCCCAGTTGCGGAAAGGTGTTAGAACAAAGGCGGACGCCAAGGCAGGTTGGAGACTCTGAGTGAAGTGCTCGCCAATGCGCCTCTGCGTCCAAAACGCCAAGCGCCGCGTACGACGCAACCGCCTTCTGGCCGTGTTCTCGCAGGTGAGGAAAGAAGTGAGAACAAGGGCGGCCTGAAGCCGACTTGGACTCTCTGTGTGAAGGGCACGCCAAGTCCATTAGGCTTCCAAAAGGTAGCCTCGCTCTTCAGGTGAAGCCCCATAAGCGGCAGCGTGTTCGCAGCTCAGGCAAGAACTTAGAACCAAGGCGGACTCTACGCCAAGTTGCAAGCTCTACGTAAAGTGCAGGCTAAGGCCCTGCTGCTTCCAACACGTAGAAACGCTCCGAAGGCCAAGAGGCCTATGCGGCCGTGGGTTCCCATTGCAGGAAGGAAAGAACTTAGAACCAAGGCCGACTAGAAGGCAGTTGGAGCTTCTGAGTTAAGTTGCCCGTCCAGTCCCTTGGGCTGCAAAGCGTGTCATCGCGCTTCAGGTGAAGTCTCCTCAGTGGCAGTGTGTTCCCAAGCGAAGGGAAGACTTGAGAAGAAGGGCGTACTAGAAGCTTGTTGGATACTCCGAGTTAAGGGCACGCAAAGACGCTGCGGCTTCCAAAACGTGAACGCGACCTTCAAAGGGAGGATTCCCAAGGGGCAGTTTGCTCCCGGCTGTGGAAAGAAGTTGGAACCTGGGGCGCACCCTAGGCAAGTTGCACACTGCGAGTTATGTGCAGGCCCAGACCCTTAGGCTTCCACAACGTAAACTCGACCTGAAGTGAAGTTTCCTATGTGGCAGCGTGTTCCCTGCTGCGGAAAGAAGTTAGAACAAGGCCGCACTGGAGGCAAGTTGGACACTCTCAGGGCAGGGCACCGCAGGTCCCCTTTTGCTTCCAAAACGTATCATCGCTCCTCAGGTGACGTCTCCTGGGAGAGGGGGAGACCGTGTGATCCCAGGGGAGGAAAGACCTTAAGAACAGGGGCAGACTAGAAGCCTGTTGGCTACACCGAGTTGAGTTCCAGGGAAGGCCCTTAGGCTTCCCAAACCTACAAACGCAGCGAAGGCGAACACTACTAGAGGGCAGTGTTCTCCAAGTTGCGGAAAGGTGTTAGAACAAAGGCAGACGCCAAGGCAGGTTGGAGACTCTGAGTGAAGTGCTCGCCAATACGCCTCTGCGTCCAAAACGCCAAGCGCCGCGTACTACGCAACCGCCTTCTGGCCGTGTTCTCGCAGGTGAGGAAAGAAGTGAGAACAAGGGCGGCCTGAAGCCGACTTGGACTCTCTGTGTGAAGTGCACGCCAAGTCCATTAGGCTTCCAAAAGGTAGCCTCGCTCTTCAGGTGAAGCCTCATAAGCGGCAGCGTGTTCGCAGCTCAGGCAAGAACTTAGAACCAAGGCGGACTCTACGCCAAGTTGCAAGCTCTACGTAAAGAGCAGGCTAAGGCCCTGCTGCTTCCAACACGTAGAAACGCTCCGACGGCCAAGAGGCCTATGCGGCCGTGTGTTCCCATTGCAGGAAGGAAAGAACTTAGAACCAAGGCCGACTAGAAGGCAGTTGGAGCTTCTGAGTTAAGTTGCCCGTCCAGTCCCTTGGGCTGCAAAGCGTGTCATCGCGCTTCAGGTGAAGTCTCCTCAGTGGCAGTGTGTTCCCAAGCGAAGGGAAGACTTGAGAAGAAGGGCGTACTAGAAGCTTGTTGGATACTCCGAGTTAAGGGCACGCAAAGACGCTGCGGCTTCCAAAACGTGAACGCAACCTTCAAAGGGAGGATTCCCAAGGGGCAGTTTGCTCCCCTCTGTGGAAAGAAGTTGGAACCTGGGGCGCACCCTAGGCAAGTTGCACACTGCGAGTTAAGTGCAGGCCCAGACCCTTAGGCTTCCACAACGTAAACTCGACCTGAAGTGAAGTTTCCTATGTGGCAGCGTGTTCCCTGCTGCGGAAAGAAGTTAGAGCAAGGCCACACTGGAGGCAAGTTGGACACTCTCAGGACAGGGCACCCCAGGTCCCCTTTTGCTTACAAAACGTATCATCGCTCCTCAGGTGACGTCTCCTGGGGGGGGGGGCGTGAGATCCCAGGGGAGGAAAGACCTGAAGGACAGGGGCTGACTAGAAGCCTGTTGGCTACACCGAGTTGAGTTCCAGGGAAGGCCCTTAGGCTTCCCAAACCTACAAACGCAGCGAAGACGAACACTACTAGAGGGCAGTGTTCTCCCAGTTGCGGAATGATGTTAGAACAAAGGCGGACGCCAAGGCAGGTTGGAGACTCTGAGTGAAGTGCTCGCCAATGCGCCTCTGCGTCCAAAACGCCAAGCGCCGCGTACGACGCAACCGCCTTCTGGCCGTGTTCTCGCAGGTGAGGAAAGAAGTGAGAACAAGGGCGGCCTGAAGCCGACTTGGACTCTCTGTGTGAAGTGCACGCCAAGTCCATTAGGCTTCCAAAAGGTAGCCTCGCTCTTCAGGTGAAGCCTCATAAGCGGCAGCGTGTTCGCAGCTCAGGCAAGAACTTAGAACCAAGGCGGACTCTACGCCAAGTTGCAAGCTCTACGTAAAGTGCAGGCTAAGGCCCTGCTGCTTCCAACACGTAGAAACGCTCCGAAGGCCAAGAGGCCTATGCGGCCGTGGGTTCCCATTGCAGGAAGGAAAGAACTTAGAACCAAGGCCGACTAGAAGGCAGTTGGAGCTTCTGAGTTAAGTTGCCCGTCCAGTCCCTTGGGCTGCAAAGCGTGTCATCGCGCTTCAGGTGAAGTCTCCTCAGTGGCAGTGTGTTCCCAAGCGAAGGGAAGACTTGAGAAGAAGGGCGTACTAGAAGCTTGTTGGATACTCCGAGTTAAGGGCACGCAAAGACGCTGCGGCTTCCAAAACGTGAACGCGACCTTCAAAGGGAGGATTCCCAAGGGGCAGTTTGCTCCCGGCTGTGGAAAGATGTTGGAACCTGGGGCGCACCCTAGGCAAGTTGCACACTGCGAGTTAAGTGCAGGCCCAGACCCTTAGGCTTCCACAACGTAAACTCGACCTGAAGTGAAGTTTCCTATGTGGCAGCGTGTTCCCTGCTGCGGAAAGAAGTTAGAGCAAGGCCGCACTGGAGGCAAGTTGGACACTCTCAGGGCAGGGCACCCCAGGTCCACTTTTGCTTCCAAAACGTATCATCGCTCCTAAGGTGACGTCTCCTGGGGGAGGGGGTCCCGTGAGATCCCAGGGGAGGAAAGACCTTAAGAACAGGGGCGGACTAGAAGCCTGTTGGCTACACCGAGTTGAGTTCCAGGGAAGGCCCTTAGGCTTCCCAAACCTACAAACGCAGCGAAGACGAACACTACTAGAGGGCAGTGTTCTCCCAGTTGCGGAAAGGTGTTAGAACAAAGGCGGACGCCAAGGCAGGTTGGAGACTCTGAGGGAAGTGCTCGCCAATGCGCCTCTGCGTCCAAAACGCCAAGCGCCGCGTACGACGCAACAGCCTTCTGGCCGTGTTCTCGCAGGTGAGGAAAGAAGTGAGAACAAGGGCGGCCAGAAGCCGACTTGGACTCTCTGTGTGAAGTGCACGCCAAGTCCATTAGGCTTCCAAAAGGTAGCCTCGCTCTTCAGGTGAAGCCTCATAAGCGGCAGCGTGTTCGCAGCTCAGGCAAGAACTTAGAACCAAGGCGGACTCTACGCCAAGTTGCAAGCTCTACGTGAAGTGCAGGCTAAGGCCCTGCTGCTTCCAACAGGTAGAAACGCTCCGAAGGCCAAGAGGCCTATGCGGCCGTGTGTTCCCATTGCAGGAAGGAAAGAACTTAGAAACAAGGCCGACTAGAAGGCAGTTGGAGCTTCTGAGTTAAGTTGCCCGTCCAGTCCCTTGGGCTGCAAAGCGTGTCATCGCGCTTCAGGTGAAGTCTCCTCAGTGGCAGTGTGTTCCCAAGGGAAGGGAAGACTTGAGAAGAAGGGCGTACTAGAAGCTTGTTGGATACTCCGAGTTAAGGGCACGCAAAGACGCTGCGGCTTCCAAAACGTGAACGCGACCTTCAAAGGGAGGATTCCCAAGGGGCAGTTTGCTCCCGGCTGTGGAAAGAAGTTGGAACCTGGGGCGCACCCTAGGCAAGTTGCACACTGCGAGTTAAGTGCAGGCCCAGACCCTTAGGCTTCCACAACGTAAACTCGACCTGAAGTGAAGTTTCCTATGTGGCAGCGTGTTCCCTGCTGCGGAAAGAAGTTAGAACAAGGCCGCACTGGAGGCAAGTTGGACACTCTCAGGGCAGGGCACCCCAGGTCCCTTTTTGCTTCCAAAACGTATCATCGCTCCTCAGGTGACGTCTCCTGGGGGGGGGGGGGGCGTGAGATCTCAGGGGAGGAAAGACCTTAAGAACAGGGGCGGACTAGAAGCCTGTTGGCTACACCGAGTTGAGTTCCAGGGAAGGCCCTTAGGCTTCCCAAACCTACAAACGCAGCGAAGCCGAACACTACTAGAGGGCAGTGTTCTCCCAGTTGCGGAAAGGGGTTAGAACAAAGGCGGACGCCAAGGCAGGTTGGAGACTCTGAGTGAAGTGCTCGCCAATGCGCCTCTGCGTTCAAAACGCCAAGCGCCGCGTACGACGCAACTGCCTTCTGGCCGTGTTCTCGCAGGTGAGGAAAGAAGTGAGAACAAGGGCGGCCTGAAGCCGACTTGGACTCTCTGTGTGAAGTGCACGCCAAGTCCATTAGGATTCCAAAAGGTAGCCTCGCTCTTCAGGTGAAGCCTCATAAGCGGCAGCGTGTTCGCAGCTCAGGCAAGAACTTAGAACCAAGGCGGACTCTACGCCAAGTTGCAAGCTCTACGTAAAGTGCAGGCTAAGGCCCTGCTGCTTCCAACACGTAGAAACGCTCCGAAGGCCAAGAGGCCTATGCGGCCGTGTGTTCCCATTGCAGGAAGGAAAGAACTTAGAACCAAGGCCGACTAGAAGGCAGTTGGAGCTTCTCAGTTATGTTGACCGTCCAGTCCCTTGGGCTGCAAAGCGTGTCATCGCGCTTCAGGTGAAGTCTCCTCAGTGGCAGTGTGTTCCCAAGGGAAGGGAAGACTTGAGAAGAAGGGCGTACTAGAAGCTTGTTGGATACTCCGAGTTAAGGGCACGCAAAAACGCTGCGGCGTCCAAAACGTGAACGCGACCTTCAAAGGGAGGATTCCCAAGGGGCAGTTTGCTCCCGGCTGTGGAAAGAAGTTGGAACCTGGGGCGCACCCTAGGAAAGTTGCACACTGCGAGTTAAGTGCAGGCCCAGACCCTTAGGCTTGCACAACGTAAACTCGACCTGAAGTGAAGTTTCCTATGTGGCAGCCTGTTCCCTGCTGCGGAAAGAAGTTAGACAAGGCCGCACTGGAGGCAAGTTGGACACTCTCAGGGCAGGGCACCGCAGGTCCCCTTTTGCTTCCAAAACGTATCATCGCTCCTAAGGTGACGTCTCCTAGGGGAGGGGGTCCCGTGAGATCCCAGGGGAGGAAAGACCTTAAGAACAGGGGCGGACTAGAAGCCTGTTGGCTACACCGAGTTGAGTTCCAGGGAAGGCCCTTAGGCTTCCCAAACCTACAAACGCAGCGAAGACGAACACTACTAGAGGGCAGTGTTCTCCCAGTTGCGGAAAGGTGTTAGAACAAAGGCAGATGCCAAGGCAGGTTGGAGACTCTGAGTGAAGTGCTCGCCAATGCGCCTCTGCGTCCAAAACGCCAAGCGCCGCGTACGACGCAACCGCCTTCTGGCCGTGTTCTCGCAGGTGAGGAAAGAAGTGAGAACAAGGGCGGCCTGAAGCCGACTTGGACTCTCTGTGTGAAGTGCACGCCAAGTCCATTAGGCTTCCAAAAGGTAGCCTCGCTCTTCAGGTGAAGCCTCATAAGCGGCAGCGTGTTCGCAGCTCAGGCAAGAACTTAGAACCAAGGCGGACTCTACGCCAAGTTGCAAGCTCTACGTAAAGTGCAGGCTAAGGCCCTGCTGCTTCCAAGAGGTAGAAACGCTCCGAAGGCCAAGAGGCCTATGCGGCCGTGTGTTCCCATTGCAGGAAGGAAAGAACTTAGAACCAAGGCCGACTAGAAGGCAGTTGGAGCTTCTGAGTGAAGTTGCCCGTCCAGTCCCTTGGGCTGCAAAGCGTGTCATCGCGCTTCAGGTGAAGTCTCCTCAGTGGCAGTGTGTTCCCAAGCGAAGGGAAGACTTGAGAAGAAGGGCGTACTAGAAGCTTGTTGGATACTCCGAGTTAAGGGCACGCAAAGACGCTGCGGCTTCCAAAACGTGAACGCGACCTTCAAAGGGAGGATTCCCAAGGGGCAGTTTGCTCCCGGCTGTGGAAAGAAGTTGGAACCTGGGGCGCACCCTAGGCAAGTTGCACACTGCGAGTTAAGTGCAGGCCCAGACCCTTAGGCTTCCACAACGTAAACTCGACCTGAAGTGAAGTTTCCTATGTGGCAGCGTGTTCCCTGCTGCGGAAAGAAGTTAGAGCAAGGCCGCACTGGAGGCAAGTTGGACACTCTCAGGGCAGGGCACCGCAGGTACCCTTTTGCTCCCAAAACGTATCATCGCTCCTCAGGTGACGTCTCCAGGGGGAGGGGGGGCCCGTGTGATCCCAGGGGAGGAAAGACCTTAAGTACAGGGGCTGACTAGAAGCCTGTTGGCTACACCGAGTTGAGTACCAGGGAAGGCCCTTAGGCTTCCCAAACCTACAAACGCAGCGAAGACGAGCACTACTAGAGGGCAGTGTTCTCCCAGTTGCGGAAAGGGGTTAGAACAAAGGCGACGCCAAGGCAGGTTGGAGACTCTGAGTGAAGTGCTCGCCAATGCGCCTCTGCGTCCAAAACGCCAAGCGCCGCGTACGACGCAACTGCCTTCTGGCCGTGTACTCGCAGGTGAGGAAAGAAGTGAGAACAAGGGCGGCCTGAAGCCGACTTGGACTCTCTGTGTGAAGTGCACGCCAAGTCCATTAGGCTTCCAAAAGTAGCCTCGCTCTTCAGGTGAAGGCCTCATAAGCGGCAGCGTGTTCGCAGCTCAGGCAACAACTTAGAACCAAGGCGGACTCTACGCCAAGTTGCAAAGCTCTACGAAAGTGCAGGCTAAGGCCCTGCTGCTTCCAACACGTAGAAACGCTCCGAAGGCCAAGAGGCCTATGCGGCCGTGTGTTCCCATTGCAGGAAGGAAAGAACTTAGAACCAAGGCCGACTAGAAGGCAGTTGGAGCTTCTCAGTTATGTTGGACCGTCCAGTCCCTTGGGCTGCAAAAGCGTGTCATCGCGCTTCAGGTGAAGTCTCCTCAGTGGCAGTGTGTTCCCAAGGGAAGGGAAGACTTGAGAAGAAGGGCGTACTAGAAGCTTGTTGGATACTCCGAGTTAAGGGCACGCAAAGACGCTGCGGCTTTCCAAAACATGAACGCGACCTTCAAAGGGAGGATTCCCAAGGGGCAGTTTGCTCCCGGCTGTGGAAAGAAGTTGGAATCTGGGGCGCACCCTAGGAAAGTTGCACTCTGCGAGTTAAGTGCAGGCCCAGACCCTTAGGCTTGCACAACGTAAACTCGACCTGAAGTGAAGTTTCCTATGTGGCAGCCTGTTCCCTGCTGCGGAAGAAGTTAGAACAAGGCCGCACTGGAGGCAAGTTGGACACTCTCAGGGCAGGGCACCCCAGGTCCCTTTTTGCTTCCAAAACGTATCATCGCTCCTCAGGTGACGTCTCCTGGGGGGGGGGGGGGGCGTGAGATCTCAGGGGAGGAAAGACCTTAAGAACAGGGGCGGACTAGAAAGCCTGTTGGCTACACCGAGTTGAGTTCCAGGGAAGGCCCTTAGGCTTCCCAAACCTACAAACGCAAGCGAAGCCGAACACTACTAGAGGGCAGTGTTCTCCCAGTTGCGGAAAGGGGTTAGAACAAAGGCGGACGCCAAGGCAGGTTGGAGACTCTGAGTGAAGTGCTCGCCAATGCGCCTCTGCGTCCCAAAACGCCAAGCGCCGCGTACGACGCAACTGCCTTCTGGCCGGTGTTCTCGCAGGTGAGGAAAGAAGTGAGAACAAGGGCGGCCTGAAGCCGACTTGGACTCTCTGTGTGAAGTGCACGCCAAGTCCATTAGGCTTCCAAAAGGTAGCCTCGCTCTTCAGGTGAAGCCTCATAAGCGGCAGCGTGTTCGCAGCTCAGGCAAGAACTTAGAACCAAGGCGGACTCTACGCCAAGTTGCAAGCTCTACGTAAAGTGCAGGCTAAGGCCCTGCTGCTTCCAACACGTAGAAACGCTCCGAAGGCCAAGAGGGCCTATGCGGCCGTGTTTCCCATTGCAGGAAGGAAAGAACTAGAACCAAGGCCCGACTAGAAGGCAGTTGGAGCTTCTCAGTATGTTGACCGTCCAGTCCCTTGGGCTGCAAAGCGTGTCATCGCGCTTCAGGTGAAGTCTCCTCAGTGGCAGTGTGTTCCCAAGGGAAGGGAAGACTTGAGAAGAAGGGCGTACTAGAAGCTTGTTGGCTACTCCCGAGTTAAGGGCACGCAAAGACGCTGCGGCTTCCCAAAAACGTGAACGCGACCTTCAAAGGGAGGATTCCCAAGGGGCAGTTTGCTCCCGGCTGTGGAAAGAAAGTTGGAAACTGGGGCGCACCCTAGGAAAGTTGCACACTGCGAGTTAAGTGCAGGCCCAGACCCTTAGGCTTGCACAACGTAAACTCGACCTGAAGTGAAGTTTCCTATGTGGCAGCCTGTTCCCTGCTGCGGAAAGATGTTAGACAAGGCCGCACTGGAGGCAAGTTGGACACTCTCAGGGCAGGGCACCGCAGGTCCCCCTTTGCTTCCAAAACGTATCATCGCTCCTAAGGTGACGTCCTCCTGGGGGAGGGGTTCCCGTGAGATCCCAGGGGGAGGAAAGACCTTAAGAACAGGGGCGACTAGAAGCTGTTGGCTACACCGAGTTGAGTTCCAGGGAAGGCCCTTAGGCTTCCCAAACCTACAAACGCAGCGAAGACGAACACTACTAGAGGGCAGTGTTCTCCCAGTTGCGGAAAGGTGTTAGAAAAAAGGCGGACGCCAAGGCAGGTTGGTGACTCTGAGTGAAGTGCTCGCCAATGCGCCTCTGCGTCCAAAACGCCAAGCGCCGCGTACGACGCAACCGCCTTCTGGCCGTGTTCTCGCAGGTGAGGAAAGATGTGAGAACAAGGGCGGCCTGAAGCCGACTTGGACTCTCTGTGTGAAGTGCACGCCAAGTCCATTAGGCTTCCAAAAGGTAGCCTCGCTCTTCAGGGTGAAGCCTCATAAGCGGCAGCGTGTTCGCAGCTCAGGCAAGAACTTAGACCAAGGCGGACTCTACGCCAAGTTGCAAGCTCTACGTAAAGTGCAGGCTAAGGCCCTGCTGCTTCCAACACGTAGAAACGCTCCGAAGGCCAAGAGGCCTATGCGGCCGTGTGTTCCCATTGCAGGAAGGAAAGAACTTAGAACCAAGGCCGACTAGAAGGCAGTTGGAGCTTCTGAGTGAAGTTGCCCGTCCAGTCCCTTGGGCTGCAAAGCGTGTCATCGCGCTTCAGGTGAAGTCTCCTCAGTGGCAGTGTGTTCCCAAGCGAAGGGAAGACTTGAGAAGAAGGGCGTACTAGAAGCTTGTTGGATACTCCGAGTTAAGGGCACGCAAAGACGCTGCGGCTTCCAAAACGTGAACGCGACCTTCAAAGGGAGGATTCCCAAGGGGCAGTTTGCTCCCGGCTGTGGAAAGAAGTTGGAACCTGGGGCGCACCCTAGGCAAGTTGCACACTGCGAGTTAAGTGCAGGCCCAGACCCTTAGGCTTCCACAACGTAAACTCGACCTGAAGTGAAGTTTCCTATGTGGCAGCGTGTTCCCTGCTGCGGAAAGAAGTTAGAGCAAGGCCGCACTGGAGGCAAGTTGGACACTCTCAGGGCAGGGCACCGCAGGTCCCCTTTTGCTCCCAAAACGTATCATCGCTCCTCAGGTGACGTCTCCAGGGGGAGGGGGGGCCCGTGTGATCCCAGGGGAGGAAAGACCTTAAGTACAGGGGCTGACTAGAAGCCTGTTGGCTACACCGAGTTGAGTACCAGGGAAGGCCCTTAGGCTTCCCAAACCTACAAACGCAGCGAAGACGAGCACTACTAGAGGGCAGTGTTCTCCCAGTTGCGGAAAGGGGTTAGAACAAAGGCGGACGCCAAGGCAGGTTGGAGACTCTGAGTGAAGTGCTCGCCAATGCGCCTCTGCGTCCAAAACGCCAAGCGCCGCGTACGACGCAACTGCCTTCTGGCCGTGTACTCGCAGGTGAGGAAAGAAGTGAGAACAAGGGCGGCCTGAAGCCGACTTGGACTCTCTGTGTGAAGTGCACGCCAAGTCCATTAGGCTTCCAAAAGGTAGCCTCGCTCTTCAGGTGAAGCCTCATAAGCGGCAGCGTGTTCGCAGCTCAGGCAAGAACTTAGAACCAAGGCGGACTCTACGCCAAGTTGCAAGCTCTACGTAAAGTGCAGGCTAAGGCCCTGCTGCTTCCAACACGTAGAAACGCTCCGAAGGCCAAGAGGCCTATGCGGCCGTGTGTTCCCATTGCAGGAAGGAAAGAACTTAGAACCAAGGCCGACTAGAAGGCAGTTGGAGCTTCTCAGTTATGTTGACCGTCCAGTCCCTTGGGCTGCAAAGCGTGTCATCGCGCTTCAGGTGAAGTCTCCTCAGTGGCAGTGTGTTCCCAAGGGAAGGGAAGACTTGAGAAGAAGGGCGTACTAGAAGCTTGTTGGATACTCCGAGTTAAGGGCACGCAAAGACGCTGCGGCTTCCAAAACATGAACGCGACCTTCAAAGGGAGGATTCCCAAGGGGCAGTTTGCTCCCGGCTGTGGAAAGAAGTTGGAAACTGGGGCGCACCCTAGGAAAGTTGCACACTGCGAGTTAAGTGCAGGCCCAGACCCTTAGGCTTGCACAACGTAAACTCGACCTGAAGTGAAGTTTCCTATGTGGCAGCCTGTTCCCTGCTGCGGAAAGAAGTTAGAACAAGGCCGCACTGGAGGCAAGTTGGACACTCTCAGGGCAGGGCACCGCAGGTCCCCTTTTGCTTCCAAAACGTATCATCGCTCCTCAGGTGACGTCTCCTGGGAGAGGGGGGGACCGTGTGATCCCAGGGGAGGAAAGAACTTAAGAACAGGGGCAGACTAGAAGCCTGTTGGCTACACCGAGTTGAGTTCCAGGGAAGGCCCTTAGGCTTCCCAAACCTACAAACGCAGCGAAGGCGAACACTACTAGAGGGCAGTGTTCTCCAAGTTGCGGAAAGGTGTTAGAACAAAGGCAGACGCCAAGGCAGGTTGGAGACTCTGAGTGAAGTGCTCGCCAATGCGCCTCTGCGTCCAAAACGCCAAGCGCCGCGTACTACGCAACCGCCTTCTGGCCGTGTTCTCGCAGGTGAGGAAAGAAGTGAGAACAAGGGCGGCCTGAAGCCGACTTGGACTCTCTGTGTGAAGTGCACGCCAAGTCCATTAGGCTTCCAAAAGGTAGCCTCGCTCTTCAGGTGAAGCCTCATAAGCGGCAGCGTGTTCGCAGCTCAGGCAAGAACTTAGAACCAAGGCGGACTCTACGCCAAGTTGCAAGCTCTACGTAAAGAGCAGGCTAAGGCCCTGCTGCTTCCAACACGTAGAAACGATCCGACGGCCAAGAGGCCTATGCGGCCGTGTGTTCCCATTGCAGGAAGGAAAGAACTTAGAACCAAGGCCGACTAGAAGGCAGTTGGAGCTTCTGAGTTAAGTTGCCCGTCCAGTCCCTTGGGCTGCAAAGCGTGTCATCGCGCTTCAGGTGAAGTCTCCTCAGTGGCAGTGTGTTCCCAAGCGAAGGGAAGACTTGAGAAGAAGGGCGTACTAGAAGCTTGTTGGATACTCCGAGTTAAGGGCACGCAAAGACGCTGCGGCTTCCAAAACGTGAACGCGACCTTCAAAGGGAGGATTCCCAAGGGGCAGTTTGCTCCCGGCTGTGGAAAGAAGTTGGAACCTGGGGCGCACCCTAGGCAAGTTGCACACTGCGAGTTAAGTGCAGGCCCAGACCCTTAGGCTTCCACAACGTAAACTCGACCTGAAGTGAAGTTTCCTATGTGGCAGCGTGTTCCCTGCTGCGGAAAGAAGTTAGAGCAAGGCCGCACTGGAGGCAAGTTGGACACTCTCAGGGCAGGGCACCCCAGGTCCCCTTTTGCTTACAAAACGTATCATCGCTCCTCAGGTGACGTCTCCTGGGGGGGGGGGGGGCGTGAGATCCCAGGGGAGGAAAGACCTGAAGGACAGGGGCTGACTAGAAGCCTGTTGGCTACACCGAGTTGAGTTCCAGGGAAGGCCCTTAGGCTTCCCAAACCTACAAACGCAGCGAAGACGAACACTACTAGAGGGCAGTGTTCTCCCAGTTGCGGAAAGATGTTAGAACAAAGGCGGACGCCAAGGCAGGTTGGAGACTCTGAGTGAAGTGCTCGCCAATGCGCCTCTGCGTCCAAAACGCCAAGCGCCGCGTACGACGCAACCGCCTTCTGGCCGTGTTCTCGCAGGTGAGGAAAGAAGTGAGAACAAGGGCGGCCTGAAGCCGACTTGGACTCTCTGTGTGAAGTGCACGCCAAGTCCATTAGGCTTCCAAAAGGTAGCCTCGCTCTTCAGGTGAAGCCTCATAAGCGGCAGCGTGTTCGCAGCTCAGGCAAGAACTTAGAACCAAGGCGGACTCTACGCCAAGTTGCAAGCTCTACGTAAAGTGCAGGCTAAGGCCCTGCTGCTTCCAACACGTAGAAACGCTCCGAAGGCCAAGAGGCCTATGCGGCCGTGGGTTCCCATTGCAGGAAGGAAAGAACTTAGAACCAAGGCCGACTAGAAGGCAGTTGGAGCTTCTGAGTTAAGTTGCCCGTCCAGTCCCTTGGGCTGCAAAGCGTGTCATCGCGCTTCAGGTGAAGTCTCCTCAGTGGCAGTGTGTTCCCAAGCGAAGGGAAGACTTGAGAAGAAGGGCGTACTAGAAGCTTGTTGGATACTCCGAGTTAAGGGCACGCAAAGACGCTGCGGCTTCCAAAACGTGAACGCGACCTTCAAAGGGAGGATTCCCAAGGGGCAGTTTGCTCCCGGCTGTGGAAAGAAGTTGGAACCTGGGGCGCACCCTAGGCAAGTTGCACACTGCGAGTTAAGTGCAGGCCCAGACCCTTAGGCTTCCACAACGTAAACTCGACCTGAAGTGAAGTTTCCTATGTGGCAGCGTGTTCCCTGCTGCGGAAAGAAGTTAGAGCAAGGCCGCACTGGAGGCAAGTTGGACACTCTCAGGGCAGGGCACCCCAGGTCCACTTTTGCTTCCAAAACGTATCATCGCTCCTCAGGTGACGTCTCCGGGGGGGGGGGGGCGTGAGATCCCAGGGGAGGAAAGACCTGAAGGACAGGGGCTGACTAGAAGCCTGTTGGCTACACCGAGTTGAGTTCCAGGGAAGGCCCTTAGGCTTCCCAAACCTACAAACGCAGCGAAGACGAACACTACTAGAGGGCAGTGTTCTCCCAGTTGCGGAAAGATGTTAGAACAAAGGCGGACGCCAAGGCAGGTTGGAGACTCTGAGTGAAGTGCTCGCCAATGCGCCTCTGCGTCCAAAACGCCAAGCGCCGCGTACGACGCAACCGCCTTCTGGCCGTGTTCTCGCAGGTGAGGAAAGAAGTGAGAACAAGGGCGGCCTGAAGCCGACTTGGACTCTCTGTGTGAAGTGCACGCCAAGTCCATTAGGCTTCCAAAAGGTAGCCTCGCTCTTCAGGTGAAGCCTCATAAGCGGCAGCGTGTTCGCAGCTCAGGCAAGAACTTAGAACCAAGGCGGACTCTACGCCAAGTTGCAAGCTCTACGTAAAGTGCAGGCTAAGGCCCTGCTGCTTCCAACACGTAGAAACGCTCCGAAGGCCAAGAGGCCTATGCGGCCGTGGGTTCCCATTGCAGGAAGGAAAGAACTTAGAACCAAGGCCGACTAGAAGGCAGTTGGAGCTTCTGAGTTAAGTTGCCCGTCCAGTCCCTTGGGCTGCAAAGCGTGTCATCGCGCTTCAGGTGAAGTCTCCTCAGTGGCAGTGTGTTCCCAAGCGAAGGGAAGACTTGAGAAGAAGGGCGTACTAGAAGCTTGTTGGATACTCCGAGTTAAGGGCACGCAAAGACGCTGCGGCTTCCAAAACGTGAACGCGACCTTCAAAGGGAGGATTCCCAAGGGGCAGTTTGCTCCCGGCTGGGGAAAGAAGTTGGAACCTGGGGCGCACCCTAGGCAAGTTGCACACTGCGAGTTAAGTGCAGGCCCAGACCCTTAGGCTTCCACAAAGTAAACTCGACCTGAAGTGAAGTTTCCTATGTGGCAGCGTGTTCCCTGCTGCGGAAAGAAGTTAGAACAAGGCCGCACTGGAGGCAAGTTGGACACTCTCAGGGCAGGGCACCCCAGGTCCCTTTTTGCTTCCAAAACGTATCATCGCTCCTCAGGTGACGTCTCCTGGGGGGGGGGGGGGGCGTGAGATCTCAGGGGAGGAAAGACCTTAAGAACAGGGGCGGAGTAGAAGCCTGTTGGCTACACCGAGTTGAGTTCCAGGGAAGGCCCTTAGGCTTCCCAAACCTACAAACGCAGCGAAGACGAACACTACTAGAGGGCAGTGTTCTCCCAGTTGCGGAAAGGTGTTAGAACAAAGGCGGACGCCAAGGCAGGTTGGAGACTCTGAGTGAAGTGCTCGCCAATGCGCCTCTGCGTCCAAAACGCCAAGCGCCGCGTACGACGCAACCGCCTTCTGGCCGTGTTCTCGCAGGTGAGGAAAGAAGTGAGAACAAGGGCGGCCTGAAGCCGACTTGGACTCTCTGTGTGAAGTGCACGCCAAGTCCATTAGGCTTCCAAAAGGTAGCCTCGCTCTTCAGGTGAAGCCTCATAAGCGGCAGCGTGTTCGCAGCTCAGGCAAGAACTTAGAACCAAGGCGGACTCTACGCCAAGTTGCAAGCTCTACGTAAAGTGCAGGCTAAGGCCCTGCTGCTTCCAACACGTAGAAACGCTCCGAAGGCCAAGAGGCCTATGCGGCCGTGGGTTCCCATTGCAGGAAGGAAAGAACTTAGAACCAAGGCCGACTAGAAGGCAGTTGGAGCTTCTGAGTTAAGTTGCCCGTCCAGTCCCTTGGGCTGCAAAGCGTGTCATCGCGCTTCAGGTGAAGTCTCCTCAGTGGCAGTGTGTTCCCAAGCGAAGGGAAGACTTGAGAAGAAGGGCGTACTAGAAGCTTGTTGGATACTCCGAGTTAAGGGCACGCAAAGACGCTGCAGCTTCCAAAACGTGAACGCGACCTTCAAAGGGAGGATTCCCAAGGGGCAGTTTGCTCCCGGCTGTGGAAAGAAGTTGGAACCTGGGGCGCACCCTAGGCAAGTTGCACACTGCGAGTTAAGGGCAGGCCCAGACCCTTAGGCTTCCACAACGTAAACTCGACCTGAAGTGAAGTTTCCTATGTGGCAGCGTGTTCCCTGCTGCGGAAAGAAGATAGAGCAAGGCCGCACTGGAGGCAAGTTGGACACTCTCAGGGCAGGGCACCCCAGGTCCCCTTTTGCTTCCAAAACGTATCATCGCTCCTCAGGTGACGTCTCCTGGGGGGGGGTGCCCGTGAGATATAAGGGGAGGAAAGACCTTAAGAACAGGGGCGGACTAGAAGCCTGTTGGCTACACCGAGTTGAGTTCCAGGGAAGGCCCTTAGGCTTCCCAAACCTACAAACGCAGCGAAGGCGAACACTACTAGAGGGCAGTGTTCTCCAAGTTGCGGAAAGGTGTTAGAACAAAGGCAGACGCCAAGGCAGGTTGGAGACTCTGAGTGAAGTGCTCGCCAATACGCCTCTGCGTCCAAATCGCCAAGCGCCGCGTACTACGCAACCGCCTTCTGGCCGTGTTCTCGCAGGTGAGGAAAGAAGTGAGAACAAGGGCGGCCTGAAGCCGACTTGGACTCTCTGTGTGAAGTGCACGCCAAGTCCATTAGGCTTCCAAAAGGTAGCCTCGCTCTTCAGGTGAAGCCTCATAAGCGGCAGCGTGTTCGCAGCTCAGGCAAGAACTTAGAACCAAGGCGGACTCTACGCCAAGTTGCAAGCTCTACGTAAAGAGCAGGCTAAGGCCCTGCTGCTTCCAACACGTAGAAACGCTCCGACGGCCAAGAGGCCTATGCGGCCGTGTGTTCCCATTGCAGGAAGGAAAGAACTTAGAACCAAGGCCGACTAGAAGGCAGTTGGAGCTTCTGAGTGAAGTTGCCCGTCCAGTCCCTTGGGCTGCAAAGCGTGTCATCGCGCTTCAGGTGAAGTCTCCTCAGTGGCAGTGTGTTCCCAAGCGAAGGGAAGACTTGAGAAGAAGGGCGTACTAGAAGCTTGTTGGATACTCCGAGTTAAGGGCACGCAAAGACGCTGCGGCTTCCAAAACGTGAACGCGACCTTCAAAGGGAGGATTCCCAAGGGGCAGTTTGCTCCCGGCTGTGGAAAGAAGTTGGAACCTGGGGCGCACCCTAGGCAAGTTGCACACTGCGAGTTAAGTGCAGGCCCAGACCCTTAGGCTTCCACAACGTAAACTCGACCTGAAGTGAAGTTTCCTATGTGGCAGCGTGTTCCCTGCTGCGGAAAGAAGTTAGAGCAAGGCCGCACTGGAGGCAAGTTGGACACTCTCAGGGCAGGACACCGCAGGTCCCCTTTTGCTCCCAAAACGTATCATCGCTCCTCAGGTGACGTCTCCAAGGGGAGGGGGGGCCCGTGTGATCCCAGGGGAGGAAAGACCTTAAGAACAGGGGCGGACTAGAAGCCTGTTGGCTACACCGAGTTGAGTTCCAGGGAAGGCCCTTAGGCTTCCCAAACCTACAAACGCAGCGAAGACGCACACTACTAGAGGGCAGTGTTCTCCCAGTTGCGGAAAGGTGTTAGAACAAAGGCGGATGCCAAGGCAGGTTGGAGACTCTGAGTGAAGTGCTCGCCAATGCGCCTCTGCGTCCAAAACGCCAAGCGCCGCGTACGACGCAACCGCCTTCTGGCCGTGTTCTCGCAGGTGAGGAAAGAAGTGAGAACAAGGGCGGCCTGAAGCCGACTTGGACTCTCTGTGTGAAGTGCACACCAAGTCCATTAGGCTTCCAAAAGGTAGCCTCGCTCTTCAGGTGAAGCCTCATAAGCGGCAGCGTGTTCGCAGCTCAGGCAAGAACTTAGAACCAAGGCGGACTCTACGCCAAGTTGCAAACTCTACGTAAAGTGCAGGCTAAGGCCCTGCTGCTTCCAACACGTAGAAACGCTCCGAAGGCCAAGAGGCCTATGCGGCCGTGTGTTCCCATTGCAGGAAGGAAAGAACTTAGAACCAAGGCCGACTAGAAGGCAGTTGGAGCTTCTGAGTTAAGTTGCCCGTCCAGTCCCTTGGGCTGCAAAGCGTGTCATCGCGCTTCAGGTGAAGTCTCCACAGTGGCAGTGTGTTCCCAAGCGAAGGGAAGAATTGAGAAGAAGGGCGTACTAGAAGCTTGTTGGATACTCCGAGTTAAGGGCACGCAAAGACGCTGCGGCTACCAAAACGTGAACGCGACCTTCAAAGGGAGGATTCCCAAGGGGCAGTTTGCTCCCGGCTGTGGAAAGAAGTTGGAACCTGGGGCGCACCCTAGGCAAGTTGCACACTGCGAGTTATGTGCAGGCCCAGACCCTTAGGCTTCCACAACGTAAACTCGACCTGAAGTGAAGTTTCCTCTGTGGCAGCGTGTTCCCTGCTGCGGAAAGAAGTTAGAACAAGGCCGCATTGGAGGCAAGTTGGACACTCTCAGGGCAGGGCACCCCAGGTCCCCTTTTGCTTCCAAAACGTATCATCGCTCCTCAGGTGACGTCTCCTGGGAGAGGGGGGGACCGTGTGATCCCAGGGGAGGAAAGAACTTAAGAACAGGGGCAGACTAGAAGCCTGTTGGCTACACCGAGTTGAGTTCCAGGGAAGGCCCTTAGGCTTCCCAAACCTACAAACGCAGCGAAGGCGAACACTACTAGAGGGCAGTGTTCTCCAAGTTGCGGAAAGGTGTTAGAACAAAGGCAGACGCCAAGGCAGGTTGGAGACTCTGAGTGAAGTGCTCGCCAATGCGCCTCTGCGTCCAAAACGCCAAGCGCCGCGTACTACGCAACCGCCTTCTGGCCGTGTTCTCGCAGGTGAGGAAAGAAGTGAGAACAAGGGCGGCCGGAAGCCGACTTGGACTCTCTGTGTGAAGTGCACGCCAAGTCCATTAGGCTTCCAAAAGGTAGCCTCGCTCTTCAGGTGAAGCCTCATAAGCGGCAGCGTGTTCGCAGCTCAGGCAAGAACTTAGAACCAAGGCGGACTCTACGCCAAGTTGCAAGCTCTACGTAAAGAGCAGGCTAAGGCCCTGCTGCTTCCAACACGTAGAAACGCTCCGAAGGCCAAGAAGCCTACGCGGCCGTGTGTTCCCATTGCAGGAAGGAAAGAACTTAGAACCAAGGCCGACTAGAAGGCAGTTGGAGCTTCTGAGTTAAGTTGCCCGTCCAGTCCCTTGGGCTGCAAAGCGTGTCATCGCGCTTCAGGTGAAGTCTCCTCAGTGGCAGTGTGTTCCCAAGCGAAGGGAAGACTTGAGAAGAAGGGCGTACTAGAAGCTTGTTGGATACTCCGAGTTAAGGGCACGCAAAGACGCTGCGGCTTCCAAAACGTGAACGCGACCTTCAAAGGGAGGATTCCCAAGGGGCAGTTTGCTCCCGGCTGTGGAAAGAAGTTGGAACCTGGGGCGCACCCTAGGCAAGTTGCACACTGCGAGTTAAGTGCAGGCCCAGACCCTTAGGCTTCCACAACGTAAACTCGACCTGAAGTGAAGTTTCCTATGTGGCAGCGTGTTCCCTGCTGCGGAAAGAAGTTAGAGCAAGGCCGCACTGGAGGCAAGTTGGACACTCTCAGGGCAGGGCACCCCAGGTCCCCTTTTGCTTACAAAACGTATCATCGCTCCTCAGGTGACGTCTCCTGGGGGTGGGGCGTGAGATCCCAGGGGAGAAAAGACCTGAAGGACAGGGGCTGACTAGAAGCCTGTTGGCTACACCGAGTTGAGTTCCAGGGAAGGCCCTTAGGCTTCCCAAACCTACAAACGCAGCGAAGACGAACACTACTAGAGGGCAGTGTTCTCCCAGTTGCGGAAAGATGTTAGAACAAAGGCGGACGCCAAGGCAGGTTGGAGACTCTGAGTGAAGTGCTCGCCAATGCGCCTCTGCGTCCAAAACGCCAAGCGCCGCGTACGACGCAACCGCCTTCTGGCCGTGTTCTCGCAGGTGAGGAAAGAAGTGAGAACAAGGGCGGCCTGAAGCCGACTTGGACTCTCTGTGTGAAGTGCACGCCAAGTCCATTAGGCTTCCAAAAGGTAGCCTCGCTCTTCAGGTGAAGCCTCATAAGCGGCAGCGTGTTCGCAGCTCAGGCAAGAACTTAGAACCAAGGCGGACTCTACGCCAAGTTGCAAGCTCTACGTAAAGTGCAGGCTAAGGCCCTGCTGCTTCCAACACGTAGAAACGCTCCGAAGGCCAAGAGGCCTATGCGGCCGTGGGTTCCCATTGCAGGAAGGAAAGAACTTAGAACCAAGGCCGACTAGAAGGCAGTTGGAGCTTCTGAGTTAAGTTGCCCGTCCAGTCCCTTGGGCTGCAAAGCGTGTCATCGCGCTTCAGGTGAAGTCTCCTCAGTGGCAGTGTGTTCCCAAGCGAAGGGAAGACTTGAGAAGAAGGGCGTACTAGAAGCTTGTTGGATACTCCGAGTTAAGGGCACGCAAAGACGCTGCGGCTTCCAAAACGTGAACGCGACCTTCAAAGGGAGGATTCCCAAGGGGCAGTTTGCTCCCGGCTGTGGAAAGAAGTTGGAACCTGGGGCGCACCCTAGGCAAGTTGCACACTGCGAGTTAAGTGCAGGCCCAGACCCTTAGGCTTCCACAACGTAAACTCGACCTGAAGTGAAGTTTCCTATGTGGCAGCGTGTTCCCTGCTGCGGAAAGAAGTTAGAGCAAGGCCGCACTGGAGGCAAGTTGGACACTCTCAGGGCAGGGCACCCCAGGTCCACTTTTGCTTCCAAAACGTATCATCGCTCCTCAGGTGACGTCTCCTGGGGGGGGGGCGTGAGATCCCAGGGGAGGAAAGACCTGAAGGACAGGGGCTGACTAGAAGCCTGTTGGCTACACCGAGTTGAGTTCCAGGGAAGGCCCTTAGGCTTCCCAAACCTACAAACGCAGCGAAGACGAACACTACTAGAGGGCAGTGTTCTCCCAGTTGCGGAAAGATGTTAGAACAAAGGCGGACGCCAAGGCAGGTTGGAGACTCTGAGTGAAGTGCTCGCCAATGCGCCTCTGCGTCCAAAACGCCAAGCGCCGCGTACGACGCAACCGCCTTCTGGCCGTGTTCTCGCAGGTGAGGAAAGAAGTGAGAACAAGGGCGGCCTGAAGCCGACTTGGACTCTCTGTGTGAAGTGCACGCCAAGTCCATTAGGCTTCCAAAAGGTAGCCTCGCTCTTCAGGTGAAGCCTCATAAGCGGCAGCGTGTTCGCAGCTCAGGCAAGAACTTAGAACCAAGGCGGACTCTACGCCAAGTTGCAAGCTCTACGTAAAGTGCAGGCTAAGGCCCTGCTGCTTCCAACACGTAGAAACGCTCCGAAGGCCAAGAGGCCTATGCGGCCGTGGGTTCCCATTGCAGGAAGGAAAGAACTTAGAACCAAGGCCGACTAGAAGGCAGTTGGAGCTTCTGAGTTAAGTTGCCCGTCCAGTCCCTTGGGCTGCAAAGCGTGTCATCGCGCTTCAGGTGAAGTCTCCTCAGTGGCAGTGTGTTCCCAAGCGAAGGGAAGACTTGAGAAGAAGGGCGTACTAGAAGCTTGTTGGATACTCCGAGTTAAGGGCACGCAAAGACGCTGCGGCTTCCAAAACGTGAACGCGACCTTCAAAGGGAGGATTCCCAAGGGGCAGTTTGCTCCCGGCTGGGGAAAGAAGTTGGAACCTGGGGCGCACCCTAGGCAAGTTGCACACTGCGAGTTAAGTGCAGGCCCAGACCCTTAGGCTTCCACAACGTAAACTCGACCTGAAGTGAAGTTTCCTATGTGGCAGCGTGTTCCCTGCTGCGGAAAGAAGTTAGAACAAGGCCGCACTGGAGGCAAGTTGGACACTCTCAGGGCAGGGCACCCCAGGTCCCTTTTTGCTTCCAAAACGTATCATCGCTCCTCAGGTGACGTCTCCTGGGGGGGGGGGGGGCGTGAGATCTCAGGGGAGGAAAGACCTTAAGAACAGGGGCGGAGTAGAAGCCTGTTGGCTACACCGAGTTGAGTTCCAGGGAAGGCCCTTAGGCTTCCCAAACCTACAAACGCAGCGAAGACGAACACTACTAGAGGGCAGTGTTCTCCCAGTTGCGGAAAGGTGTTAGAACAAAGGCGGACGCCAAGGCAGGTTGGAGACTCTGAGTGAAGTGCTCGCCAATGCGCCTCTGCGTCCAAAACGCCAAGCGCCGCGTACGACGCAACCGCCTTCTGGCCGTGTTCTCGCAGGTGAGGAAAGAAGTGAGAACAAGGGCGGCCTGAAGCCGACTTGGACTCTCTGTGTGAAGTGCACGCCAAGTCCATTAGGCTTCCAAAAGGTAGCCTCGCTCTTCAGGTGAAGCCTCATAAGCGGCAGCGTGTTCGCATCTCAGGCAAGAACTTAGAACCAAGGCGGACTCTACGCCAAGTTGCAAGCTCTACGTAAAGTGCAGGCTAAGGCCCTGCTGCTTCCAACACGTAGAAACGCTCCGAAGGCCAAGAGGCCTATGCGGCCGTGGGTTCCCATTGCAGGAAGGAAAGAACTTAGAACCAAGGCCGACTAGAAGGCAGTTGGAGCTTCTGAGTTAAGTTGCCCGTCCAGTCCCTTGGGCTGCAAAGCGTGTCATCGCGCTTCAGGTGAAGTCTCCTCAGTGGCAGTGTGTTCCCAAGCGAAGGGAAAACTTGAGAAGAAGGGCGTACTAGAAGCTTGTTGGATACTCCGAGTTAAGGGCACGCAAAGACGCTGCGGCTTCCAAAACGTGAACGCGACCTTCAAAGGGAGGATTCCCAAGGGGCAGTTTGCTCCCGGCTGTGGAAAGAAGTTGGAACCTGGGGCGCACCCTAGGAAAGTTGCACACTGCGAGTTAAGTGCAGGCCCAGACCCTTAGGCTTGCACAACGTAAACTCGACCTGAAGTGAAGTTTCCTATGTGGCAGCCTGTTCCCTGCTGCGGAAAGAAGTTAGAACAAGGCCGCACTGGAGGCAAGTTGGACACTCTCAGGGCAGGGCACCGCAGGTCCCCTTTTGCTTCCAAAACGTATCATCGCTCCTAAGGTGACGTCTCCTGGGGGAGGGGGTCCCGTGAGATCCCAGGGGAGGAAAGACCTTAAGAACAGGGGCGGACTAGAAGCCTGTTGGCTACACCGAGTTGAGTTCCAGGGAAGGCCCTTAGGCTTCCCAAACCTACAAACGCAGCGAAGACGAACACTACTAGAGGGCAGTGTTCTCCCAGTTGCGGAAAGGTGTTAGAACAAAGGCAGACGCCAAGGCAGGTTGGAGACTCTGAGTGAAGTGCTCGCCAATGCGCCTCTGCGTCCAAAACGCCAAGCGCCGCGTACGACGCAACCGCCTTCTGGCCGTGTTCTCGCAGGTGAGTAAAGAAGTGAGAACAAGGGCGGCCTGAAGCCGACTTGGACTCTCTGTGTGTAGTGCACGCCAAGTCCATTAGGCTTCCAAAAGGTAGCCTCGCTCATCAGGTGAAGCCGCATAAGCGGCAGCGTGTTCGCAGCTCAGGCAAGAACTTAGAACCAAGGCGGACTCGACGCCAAGTTGCAAGCTCTACGTGAAGTGCAGGCTAAGGCCCTGCTGCTTCCAACAGGTAGAAACGCTCCGAAGGCCAAGAGGCCTATGCGGCCGTGTGTTCCCATTGCAGGAAGGAAAGAACTTAGAACCAAGGCCGACTAGAAGGCAGTTGGAGCTTCTGAGTTAAGTTGCCCGTCCAGTCCCTTGGGCTGCAAAGCGTGTCATCGCGCTTCAGGTGAAGTCTCCTCAGTGGCAGTGTGTTCCCAAGCGAAGGGAAGACTTGAGAAGAAGGGCGTACTAGAAGCTTGTTGGATACTCCGAGTTAAGGGCACGCAAAGACGCTGCGGCTTCCAAAACGTGAACGCGACCTTCAAAGCGAGGATTCCCAAGGGGCAGTTTGCTCCCGGCTGTGGAAAGAAGTTGGAACCTGGGGCGCACCCTAGGCAAGTTGCACACTGCGAGTTAAGTGCAGGCCCAGACCCTTAGGCTTCCACAACGTAAACTCGACCTGAAGTGAAGTTTCCTATGTGGCAGCGTGTTCCCTGCTGCGGAAAGAAGTTAGAACAAGGTCGCACTGGAGGCAAGTTGGACACTCTCAGGGCAGGGCACCGCAGGTCCCCTTTTGCTTCCAAAACGTATCATCGCTCCTCAAGTGACGTCACCTGGGAGAGGGGGGGACCCTGTGATCCCAGGGGAGAAATGACCTTAAGAACAGGGGCGGACTAGAAGCCTGTTGGCTACACCGAGTTGAGTTCCAGGGAAGGCCCTTAGGCTTCCCAAACCTACAAACGCAGCGAAGACGAACACTACGAGAGGGCAGTGTTCTCCCAGTTGCGGAAAGGTGTTAGAACAAAGGCGGACGCCAAGGCAGGTTGGAGACTCTGAGTGAAGTGCTCGCCAATGCGCCTCTGCGTCCAAAACGCCAAGCGCCGCGTACGACGCAACCGCCTTCTGGCCGTGTTCTCGCAGGTGAGGAAAGAAGTGAGAACAAGGGCGGCCTGAAGCCGACTTGGACTCTCTGTGTGAAGTGCACGCCAAGTCCATTAGGCTTCCAAAAGGTAGCCTCGCTCTTCAGGTGAAGCCTCATAAGCGGCAGCGTGTTCGCAGCTCAGGCAAGAACTTAGAACCAAGGCGGACTCTACGCCAAGTTGCAAGCTCTACGTAAAGTGCAGGCTAAGGCCCTGCTGCTTCCAACACGTAGAAACGCTCCGAAGGCCAAGAGGCCTATGCGGCCGTGTGTTCCCATTGCAGGAAGGAAAGAACTTAGAAGCAAGGCCGACTAGAAGGCAGTTGGAGCTTCTGAGTGAAGTTGCCCGTCCAGTCCCTTGGGCTGCAAAGCGTGTCATCGCGCTTCAGGTGAAGTCTCCTCAGTGGCAGTGTGTTCCCAAGCGAAGGGAAGACTTGAGAAGAAGGGCGTACTAGAAGCTTGTTGGATACTCCGAGTTACGGGCACGCAAAGACGCTGCGGCTTCCAAAACGTGAACGCGACCTTCAAAGGGAGGATTCCCAAGGGGCAGTTTGCTCCCGGCTGTGGAAAGAAGTTGGAACCTGGGGCGCACCCTAGACAAGTTGCACACTGCGAGTTAAGTGCAGGCCCAGACCCTTAGGCTTCCACAACGTAAACTCGACCTGAAGTGAAGTTTCCTATGTGGCAGCGTGTTCCCTGCTGCGGAAAGAATTTAGAGCAAGGCCGCACTGGAGGCAAGTTGGACACTCTCAGGGCAGGGCACCCCAGGTCCCCTTTTGCTTACAAAACGTATCATCGCTCCTCAGTTGACGTCTCCTGGGGGGGGGCCGTGAGATCCCAGGGGAGGAATGACCTTAAGAACAGGGGCGGACAAGAAGCCTGTTGGCTACACCGAGTTGAGTTCCAGGGACGGCCCTTAGGCTTCCCAATCCTACAAACGCAGCGAAGGCGAACACTACTAGAGGGCAGTGTTCTCCCAGTTGCGGAAAGGTGTTAGAACAAAGGCAGACGCCAAGGCAGGTTGGAGACTCTGAGTGAAGTGCTCGCCAATGCGCCTCTGCGTCCAAAACGCCAAGCGCCGCGTACGACGCAACCGCCTTCTGGCCGTGTTCTCGCAGGTGAGGAAAGAAGTGAGAACAAGGGCGGCCTGAAGCCGACTTGGACTCTCTGTGTGAAGTGCACGCCAAGTCCATTAGGCTTCCAAAAGGTAGCCTCGCTCTTCAGGTGAAGCCTCATAAGCGGCAGCGTGTTCGCAGCTCAGGCAAGAACTTAGAACCAAGGCGGACTCTACGCCAAGTTGCAAGCTCTACGTAAAGTGCAGGCTAAGGCCCTGCTGCTTCCAACACGTAGAAACGCTCCGAAGGCCAAGAGGCCTATGCGGCCGTGTGTTCCCATTGCAGGAAGGAAAGAACTTAGAACCAAGGCCGACTAGAAGGCAGTTGGAGCTTCTGAGTTAAGTTGCCCGTCCAGTCCCTTGGGCTGCAAAGCGTGTCATCGCGCTTCAGGTGAAGTCTCCTCAGTGGCAGTGTGTTCCCAAGCGAAGGGAAGACTTGAGAAGAAGGGCGTACTAGAAGCTTGTTGGATACTCCAAGTTAAGGGCACGCAAAGACGCTGCGGCTTCCAAAACGTGAACGCGACCCTCAAAGGGAGGATTCCCAAGGGGCATTTTGCGCCCGGCTATGGAAAGAAGTTGGAACATGGGGCGCACCCTAGGCAAGTTGCACACTGCGAGTTAAGTGCAGGCCCAGACCCTTAGGCTTCCACAACGTAAACTCGACCTGAAGTGAAGTTTCCTATGTGGCAGCGTGTTCCCTGCTGCGGAAAGAAGTTAGAACAAGGCCGCACTGGAGGCAAGTTGGACACTCTCAGGGCAGGGCACCGCAGGTCCCCTTTTGCTTCCAAAACGTATCATCGCTCCTCAGGTGACGTCTCATGGGGGGGGGGGGGCCCGTGAGATCCCAGGGGAGAAAGACCTTAAGTACAGGGGCGGACTAGAAGCCTGTTGGCTACACCGAGTTGAGTTCCAGGGAAGGACCTTAGGCTTCCCAAACCTACAAACGCAGCGAAGACGAACACTACTAGAGGGCAGTGTTCTCCCAGTTGAGGAAAGGTGTTAGAACAAAGGCAGACGCCAAGGCAGGTTGGAGACTCTGAGTGAAGTGCTCGCCAATGCGCCTCTGCGTCCAAATCGCCAAGCGCCGCGTACGACGCAACCGCATTCTGGCCGTGTTCTCGCAGGTGAGGAAAGAAGTGAGAACAAGGGCGGCCTGAAGCCGACTTGGACTCTCTGTGTGAAGTGCACGCCAAGTCCATTAGGCTTCCAAAAGGTAGCCTCGCTCTTCAGGTGAAGCCTCATAAGCGGCAGCGTGTTCGCAGCTCAGGCAAGAACTTAGAACCAAGGCGGACTCTACGCCAAGTTGCAAGCTCTACGTAAAGTGCAGGCTAAGGCCCTGCTGCTTCCAACACGTAGAAACGCTCCGAAGGCCAAGAGGCCTATGCGGCCGTGTGTTCCCATTGCAGGAAGGAAAGAACTTAGAACCAAGGCCGACTAGAAGGCAGTTGGAGCTTCTGAGTTAAGTTGCCTGTCCAGTCCCTTGGGCTGCAAAGCGTGTCATCGCGCTTCAGGTGAAGTCTCCTCAGTGGCAGTGTGTTCCCAAGCGAAGGGAAGACTTGAGAAGAAGGGCGTACTAGAAGCTTGTTGGATACTCCGAGTTAAGGGCACGCAAAGACGCTGCGGCTTCCAAAACGTGAACGCGACCCTCAAAGGGAGGATTCCCAAGGGGCACTTTGCGCCCGGCTATGGAAAGAAGTTGGAACCTGGGGCGCACCCTAGGCAAGTTGCACACTGCGAGTTAAGTGCAGGCCCAGACCCTTAGGCTTCCACAACGTAAACTCGACCTGAAGTGAAGTTTCCTATGTGGCAGCGTGTTCCATGCTGCGGAAAGAAGTTAGAACAAGGCCGCACTGGAGGCAAGTTGGACACTCTCAGGGCAGGGCACCGCAGGTCCCCTTTTGCTTCCAAAACGTATCATCGCTCCTCAGGTGACGTCTCCTTGGGGAGGGGGGGCCCGTGAGATCCCAGGGGAGGAAAGACCTTAAGAACAGGGGCGGACAAGAAGCCTGTTGGCTACACCGAGTTGAGTTCCAGGGAAGGCCCTTAGGCTTCCCAAACCTACAAACGCAGCGAAGACGAACACTACGAGAGGGCAGTGTTCTCCCAGTTGCGGAAAGGTGTTAGAACAAAGGCGGACGCCAAGGCAGGTTGGAGACTCTGAGTGAAGTGCTCGCCAATGCGCCTCTGCGTCCAAAACGCCAAGCGCCTCGTACGACGCAACCGCCTTCTGGCCGTGTTCTCGCAGGTGAGGAAAGAAGTGAGAACAAGGGCGGCCTGAAGCCGACTTGGACTCTCTGTGTGAAGTGCACGCCAAGTCCATTAGGCTTCCAAAAGGTAGCCTCGCTCTTCAGGTGAAGCCTCATAAGCGGCAGCGTGTTCGCAGCTCAGGCAAGAACTTAGAACCAAGGCGGACTCTACGCCAAGTTGCAAGCTCTACGTAAAGTGCAGGCTAAGGCCCTGCTGCTTCCAACACGTAGAAACGCTCCGAAGGCCAAGAGGCCTATGCGGCCGTGTGTTCCCATTGCAGGAAGGAAAGAACTTAGAACCAAGGCCGACTAGAAGGCAGTTGGAGCTTCTGAGTTAAGTTGCCCGTCCAGTCCCTTGGGCTGCAAAGCGTGTCATCGCGCTTCAGGTGAAGTCTCCTCAGTGGCAGTGTGTTCCCAAGCGAAGGGAAGACTTGAGAAGAAGGGCGTACTAGAAGCTTGTTGGATACTCCGAGTTAAGGGCACGCAAAGACGCTTCGGCTTCCAAAACGTGAACGCGACCTTCAAAGGTAGGATTCCCAAGGGGCAGTTTGCGTCCGGCTGTGGAAAGAAGTTGGAACCTGGGGCGCACCCTAGGCAAGTTGCACACTGTGAGTTAAGTGCAGGCCCAGACCCTTAGGCTTCCACAACGTAAACTCGACCTGAAGTGAAGTTTCCTATGTGGCAGCGTGTTCCCTGATGCGGAAAGAAGTTAGAGCAAGGCCGCACTGGAGGCAAGTTGGACACTCTCAGGGCAGGCACCCCAGGTCCCCTTTTGCTTCCAAAACGTATCATCGCTCCTCAGGTGACGTCTCCTGGGGGGGGGGCCCGTGAGATCCCAGGGGAGGAAAGACCTTAAGAACAGGGGCGGAATAGAAGCCTGTTGGCTACATCGAGTTGAATTCCAGGGAAGGCCCTTAGGCTTCCCAAACCTACAAACGCAGCGAAGGCGAACACTACTAGAGGGCAGTGTTCTCCCAGTTGCGGAAAGGCGTTAGAACAAAGGCGGACGCCAAGGCAGGTTGGAGACTCTGAGTGAAGTGCTCGCCAATGCGCCTCTGCGTCCAAAACGCCAAGCGCCGCGTACGACGCAACCGCTTTCTGGCCGTGTTCTCGCAGGTGAGGAAAGCAGTGAGAACAAGGGCGGCCTGAAGCCGACTTGGACTCTCTGTGTGAAGTGCACGCCAAGTCCATTAGGCTTCCAAAAGGTAGCCTCGCTCTTCAGGTGAAGCCTCATAAGCGGCAGCGTGTTCCCAGCTCAGGCAAGAACTTAGAACCAAGGCGGACTCTACGCCAAGTTGCAAGCTCTACGTAAAGTGCAGGCTAAGGCCCTGCTGCTTCCAACAGGTAGAAACGCTCCGAAGGCCAAGAGGCCTATGCGGCCGTGTGTTCCCATTGCAGGAAGGAAAGAACTTAGATCCAAAGCCGACTAGAAGGCAGTTGGAGCTTCTGAGTGAAGTTGCCCGTCCAGTCCCTTGGGCTGCAAAGCGTGTCATCGCGCTTCAGGTGAAGTCTCCTCAGTGGCAGTGTGTTCCCAAGCGAAGGGAAGACTTGAGAAGAAGGGCGTACTAGAAGCTTGTTGGATACTCCGAGTTAAGGGCACGCAAAGACGCTGCGGCTTCCAAAACGTGAACGCGACCTTCAAAGGGAGGATTCCCAAGGGGCAGTTTGCTCCCGGCTGTGGAAAGAAGTTGGAACCTGGGGGCACCCTAGGCAAGTTGCACACTGCGAGTTAAGTGCAGGCCCAGACCCTTAGGCTTCCACAACGTAAACTCGACCTGAAGTGAAGTTTCCTATGTGGCAGCGTGTTCCCTGCTGCGGAAAGAAGTTAGAACAAGGCCGCACTGGAGGCAAGTCGGACACTCTCAGTGCAGGGCACCCCAGGTCCCCTTTTGCTTCCAAAACGTATCATCGCTCCTCAGGTGACGTCTCCTGGGGGGGGGCCCGTGAGATCCCAGGGGAGGAAAGAAATTAAGAACAGGGGCGGACTAGAAGCCTGTTGGCTACACCGAGTTGAGTTCCAGGGAAGGCCCTTAGGCTTCCCAAACCTACAAACGCAGCGAAGACGAACACTACTAGAGGGCACTGTTCTCCAAGTTGCGGAAAGGTGTTAGAACAAAGCCGGACGCCAAGGCAGGTTGGAGACTCTGAGGGAAGTGCTCGCCAATGCGCCTCTGCGTCCAAAACGCCAAGCGCCGCGTACGACGCAACCGCCTTCTGGCCGTGTTCTCGCAGGTGAGGAAAGAAGTGAGAACAAGGGCGGCCTGAAGCCGACTTGGACTCTCTGTGTGAAGTGCACGCCAAGTCCATTAGGCTTCCAAAAGGTAGCCTCGCTCTTCAGGTGAAGCCTCATAAGCGGCAGCGTGTTCGCAGCTCAGGCAAGAACTTAGAACCAAGGCGGACTCTACGCCAAGTTGCAAGCTCTACGTAAAGTGCAGGCTAAGGCCCTGCTGCTTCCAACACGTAGAAACGCTCCGAAGGCCAAGAGGCCTATGCGGCCGTGGGTTCCCATTGCAGGAAGGAAAGAACTTAGAACCAAGGCCGACTAGAAGGCAGTTGGAGCTTCTGAGTTAAGTTGCCCGTCCAGTCCCTTGGGCTGCAAAGCGTGTCATCGCGCTTCAGGTGAAGTCTCCTCAGTGGCAGTGTGTTCCCAAGCGAAGGGAAGACTTGAGAAGAAGGGCGTACTAGAAGCTTGTTGGATACTCCGAGTTAAGGGCACGCAAAGACGCTGCGGCTTCCAAAACGTGAACGCGACCTTCAAAGGGAGGATTCCCAAGGGGCAGTTTGCTCCCGGCTGTGGAAAGAAGTTGGAACCTGGGGCGCAACCTAGGCAAGTTGCACACTGCGAGTTAAGTGCAGGCCCAGACCCTTAGGCTTCCACAACGTAAACTCGACCTGAAGTGAAGTTTCCTATGTGGTAGCGTGTTCCCTGCTGCGGAAAGAAGTTAGAACAAGGCCGCACTGGAGGCAAGTTGGACACTCTCAGGGCAGGGCACCCCAGGTCCCCTTTTGCTTCCAAAACGTATCATCGCTCCTCAGGTGACGTCTCCAGGGGGAGGGGGGGCCCGTGAGATCCCAGGGGAGGAAAGAAATTAAGAACAGGGGCGGACTAGAAGCCTGTTGGCTACACCGAGGTGAGTTCCAGGGAAGGCCCTTAGGCTTCCCAAACCTACAAACGCAGCGAAGACGACCACTACTAGAGGGCACTGTTCTCCAAGTTGCGGAAAGGTGTTAGAACAAAGGCGGACGCCAAGGCAGGTTGGAGACTCTGAGGGAAGTGCTCGCCAATGCGCCTCTGCGTCCAAAACGCCAAGCGCCGCGTACGACGCAACCGCCTTCTGGCCGTGTTCTCGCAGGTGAGGAAAGAAGTGAGAACAAGGGCGGCCTGAAGCCGACTTGGACTCTCTGTGTGAAGGGCACGCCAAGTCCATTAGGCTTCCAAAAGGTAGCCTCGCTCTTCAGGTGAAGCCTCATAAGCGGCTGCGTGTTCGCAGCTCAGGCAAGAACTTAGAACCAAGGCGGACTCTACGCCAAGTTCTAAGCTCTACGTAAAATGCAGGCTAAGGCCCTGCTGCTTCCAACACGTAGAAACGCTCCGAAGGCCAAGAGGCCTATGCGGCCGTGTGTTCCCATTGCAGGAAGGAAAGAACTTAGAACCAAGGCCGACTAGAAGGCAGTTGGAGCTTCTGAGTTAAGTTGCCCGTCCAGTCCCTTGGGCTGCAAAGCGTGTCATCGCGCTTCAGGTGAAGTCTCCTCAGTGGCAGTGTGTTCCCAAGTGAAGGGAAGACTTGAGAAGAAGGGCGTACTAGAAGCTTGTTGGATACTCCGAGTTAAGGGCACGCAAAGACGCTGCAGCTTCCAAAACGTGAACGCGACCTTCAAAGCGAGGATTCCCAAGGGGCAGTTTGCTCCCGGCTGTGGAAAGATGTTGGAACCTGGGGCGCACCCTAGGCAAGTTGCACACTGCGAGTTAAGTGCAGGCCCAGACCCTTAGGCTTCCACAACGTAAACTCGACCTGAAGTGAAGTTTCCTATGTGGCAGCGTGTTCCCTGCTGCGGAAAGAAGTTAGAACAAGGCCGCACTGGAGGCAAGTCGGACACTCTCAGGGCAGGGCACCCCAGGTCCCCTTTTGCTTCCAAAACGTATCATCGCTCCTCAGGTGACGTCTCCTGGGGGGGGGGCCCGTGAGATCCCAGGGGAGGAAAGAAATTAAGAACAGGGGCGGACTAGAAGCCTGTTGGCTACACCGAGTTGAGTTCCAGGGAAGGCCCTTAGGCTTCCCAAACCTACAAACGCAGCGAAGACGAACACTACTAGAGGGCAGTGTTCTCCCAGTTGCGGAAAGGTGTTAGAACAAAGGCGGACGCCAAGGCAGGTTGGAGACTCTGAGTGAAGTGCTCGCCAATACGCCTCTGCGTCCAAAACGCCAAGCGCCGCGTACGACGCAACCGCCTTCTGGCCGTGTTCTCGCAGGTGAGGAAAGAAGTGAGAACAAGGGCGGCCTAAGCCGACTTGGACTCTCTGTGTGAAGTGCACGCCAAGTCCATTAGGCTTCCAAAAGGTAGCCTCGCTCTTCAGGTGAAGCCTCATAAGCGGCAGCGTGTTCGCAGCTCAGGCAAGAACTTAGAACCAAGGCGGACTCTACGCCAAGTTGCAAGCTCTACGTAAAGTGCAGGCTAAGGCCCTGCTGCTTCCAACACGTAGAAACGCTCCGAAGGCCAAGAGGCCTATGCGGCCGTGTGTTCCCATTGCAGGAAGGAAAGAACTTAGAACCAAGGCTGACTAGAAGGCAGTTGGAGCTTCTGAGTTAAGTTGCCCGTCCAGTCCCTTGGGCTGCAAAGCGTGTCATCGCGCTTCAGGTGAAGTCTCCTCAGTGGCAGTGTGTTCCCAAGCGAAGGGAAGACTTGAGAAGAAGGGCGTACTAGAAGCTGTTGGATACTCCGAGTTAAGGGCACGCAAAGACGCTGCGGCTTCCAAAACGTGAACGCGACCTTCAAAGGGAGGATTCCCAAGGCGCAGTTTGCTCCCGCCTGTGGAAAGAAGTTGGAACCTGGGGCGCACCCTAGGCAAGTTGCACACTGCGAGTTAAGTGCAGGCCCAGACCCTTAGGCTTCCACAACGTAAACTCGACCTGAAGTGAAGTTTCCTATGTGGCAGCGTGTTTCCTGCTGCGGAAAGAAGTTAGAGCAAGGCCGCACTGGAGGCAAGTTGGACACTCTCAGGGCAGGGCACCCCAGGTCCCCTTTTGCTTCCAAAACGTATCATCGCTCCTCAGGTGACGTCTCCTGGGGGGGGGGGGCCGTGAGATCCCAGGTGAGGAAAGACCTTAAGAACAGGGGCGGACTAGAACCCTGTTGGCTACACCGAGTTGAGTTCCAGGGAAGGCCCTTAGGCTTCCCAAACCTACAAACGCAGCGAAGACGAACACTACTAGAGGGCAGTGTTCTCCCAGTTGCGGAAAGGTGTTAGAACAAAGGCGGACGCCAAGGCAGGTTGGAGACTCTGAGTGAAGTGCTCGCCAATGCGCCTCTGCGTCCAAAACGCCAAGCGCCGCGTACGACGCAACCGCCTTCTGGCCGTGTTCTCGCAGGTGAGGAAAGAAGTGAGAACAAGGGCGGCCTGAAGCCGACTTGGACTCTCTGTGTGAAGTGCACGCCAAGTCCATTAGGCTTCCAAAAGGTAGCCTCGCTCTTCAGGTGAAGCCTCATAAGCGGCAGCGTGTTCGCAGCTCAGGCAAGAACTTAGAACCAAGGCGGACTCTACGCCAAGTTGCAAGCTCTACGTAAAGTGCAGGCTAAGGCCCTGCTGCTTCCAGCACGTAGAAACGCTCCGAAGGCCAAGAGGCCTATGCGGCCGTGTGTTCCCATTGCAGGAAGGAAAGAACTTAGAACCAAGGCCGACTAGAAGGCAGTTGGAGCTTCTGAGTTAAGTTGCCCGTCCAGTCCCTTGGGCTGCAAAGCGTGTCATCGCGCTTCAGGTGAAGTCTCCACAGTGGCAGTGTGTTCCCAAGCGAAGGGAAGACTTGAGAAGAAGTGCGTACTAGAAGCTTGTTGGAAACTCCGAGTTAAGGGCACGCAAAGACGCTGCGGCTTCCAAAACGTGAACGCGACCTTCAAAGGGAGGATTCCCAAGGGGCAGTTTGTTCCCGGCTGTGGAAAGAAGTTGGAACCTGGGGCGCACCCTAGGCAAGTTGCACACTGCGAGTTAAGTGCAGGCCCAGACCCTTAGGCTTCCACAACGTAAACTCGACCTGAAGTGAAGTTTCCTATGTGGCAGCGTGTTCCCTGCTGCGGAAAGAAGTTAGAGCAAGGCCGCACTGGAGGCAAGTTGGACACTCTCAGGGCAGGGCACCCCAGGTCCCCTTTTGCTTCCAAAACGTATCATCGCTCCTCAGGTGACGTCTCCTGGGGGTGGGCGTGAGATCCCAGGGGAGGAAAGACCTTAAGAACAGGGGCTGACTAGAAGCCTGTTGGCTACACCGAGTTGAGTTCCAGGGAAGGCCCTTAGGCTTCCAAACCTACAAACGCAGCGAAGACGAACACTACTAGAGGGCAGTGTTCTCCCAGTTGCGGAAAGGTGTTAGAACAAAGGCGGACGCCAAGGCAGGTTGGAGACTCTGAGGGAAGTGCTCGCCAATGCGCCTCTGCGTCCAAAACGCCAAGCGCCGCGTACGACGCAACCGCCTTCTGGCCGTGTTCTCGCAGGTGAGGAAAGAAGTGAGAACAAGGGCGGCCTGAAGCCGACTTGGACTCTCTGTGTGAAGTGCACGCCAAGTCCATTAGGCTTCCAAAAGGTAGCCTCGCTCTTCAGGTGAAGCCTCATAAGCGGCAGCGTGTTCGCAGCTCAGGCAAGAACTTAGAACCAAGGCGGACTCTACGCCAAGTTGCAAGCTCTACGTAAAGTGCAGGCTAAGGCCCTGCTGCTTCCAACACGTAGAAACGCTCCGAAGGCCAAGAGGCCTATGCGGCCGTGGGTTCCCATTGCAGGAAGGAAAGAACTTAGAACCAAGGCCGACTAGAAGGCAGTTGGAGCTTCTGAGTTAAGTTGCCCGTCCAGTCCCTTGGGCTGCAAAGCGTGTCATCGCGCTTCAGGTGAAGTCTCCTCAGTGGCAGTGTGTTCCCAAGCGAAGGGAAGACTTGAGAAGAAGGGCGTACTAGAAGCTTGTTGGATACTCCGAGTTAAGGGCACGCAAAGACGCTGCGGCTTCCAAAACGTGAACGCGACCTTCAAAGGGAGGATTCCCAAGGGGCAGTTTGCTCCCGCCTGTGGAAAGAAGTTGGAACCTGGGGCGCACCCTAGGCAAGTTGCACACTGCGAGTTAAGGGCAGGCCCAGACCCTTAGGCTTCCACAACGTAAACTCGACCTGAAGTTAAGTTTCCTATGTGGCAGCGTGTTCCCTGATGCGGAAAGAAGATAGAGCAAGGCCGCAATGGAGGCAAGTTGGACACTCTCAGGGCAGGGCACCCCAGGTCCCCTTTTTCTTCCAAAACGTATCATCGCTCCTCAGGTGACGTCTCCTGGGGAGGGGGTGCCCGTGAGATATCAGGGGAGGAAAGACCTTAAGAACAGGGGCGGACTAGAAGCCTGTTGGCTACACCGAGTTGAGTTCCAGGGAAGGCCCTTAGGCTTCCCAAACCTACAAACGCAGCGAAGACGAACACTACTAGAGGGCAGTGTTCTCCCAGTTGCGGAAAGGTGTTAGAACAAAGGCGGAAGCCAAGGCAGGTTGGAGACTCTGAGTGAAGTGCTCTCCAATACGCCTCTGCGTCCAAAACGCCAAGCGCCGCGTACTACGCAACCGCCTTCTGGCCGTGTTCTCGCAGGTGAGGAAAGAAGTGAGAACAAGGGCGGCCTGAAGCCGACTTGGACTCTCTGTGTGAAGTGCACGCCAAGTCCATTAGGCTTCCAAAAGGTAGCCTCGCTCTTCAGGTGAAGCCTCATAAGCGGCAGCGTGTTCGCAGCTCAGGCAAGAACTTAGAACCAAGGCGGACTCTACGCCAAGTTGCAAGCTCTACGTAAAGTGCAGGCTAAGGCCCTGCTGCTTCCAACACGTAGAAACGCTCCGAAGGCCAAGAGGCCTATGCGGCCGTGTGTTCCCATTGCAGGAAGGAAAGAACTTAGAACCAAGGCCGACTAGAAGGAAGTTGGAGCTTCTGAGTTAAGTTGCCCGTCCAGTCCCTTGGGCTGCAAAGCGTGTCATCGCGCTTCAGGTGAAGTCTCCACAGTGGCAGTGTGTTCCCAAGCGAAGGGAAGACTTGAGAAGAAGTGCGTACTAGAAGCTTGTTGGAAACTCCGAGTTAAGGGCACGCAAAGACGCTGCGGCTTCCAAAACGTGAACGCGACCTTCAAAGGGAGGATTCCCAAGGGGCAGTTTGCTCCCGCCTGTGGAAAGAAGTTGGAACCTGGGGCGCACCCTAGGCAAGTTGCACACTGCGAGTTAAGTGCAGGCCCAGACCCTTAGGCTTCCACAACGTAAACTCGACCTGAAGTGAAGTTTCCTATGTGGCAGCGTGTTCCCTGCTGCGGAAAGAAGTTAGAGCAAGGCCGCACTGGAGGCAAGTTGGACACTCTCAGGGCAGGGCACCCCAGGTCCCCTTTTGCTTCCAAAACGTATCATCGCTCCTCAGGTGACGTCTCCTGGGGGGGGGGCGTGAGATCCCAGGGGAGGAAAGACCTTAAGAACAGGGGCTGACTAGAAGCCTGTTGGCTACACCGAGTTGAGTTCCAGGGAAGGCCCTTAGGCTTCCCAAACCTACAAACGCAGCGAAGACGAACACTACTAGAGGGCAGTGTTCTCCCAGTTGCGGAAAGATGTTAGAACAAAGGCGGACGCCAAGGCAGGTTGGAGACTCTGAGGGAAGTGCTCGCCAATGCGCCTCTGCGTCCAAAACGCCAAGCGCCGCGTACGACGCAACCGCATTCTGGCCGTGTTCTCGCAGGTGAGGAAAGAAGTGAGAACAAGGGCGGCCTGAAGCCGACTTGGACTCTCTGTGTGAAGTGCACGCCAAGTCCATTAGGCTTCCAAAAGGTAGCCTCGCTCTTCAGGTGAAGCCTCATAAGCGGCAGCGTGTTCGCAGCTCAGGCAAGAACTTAGAACCAAGGCGGACTCTACGCCAAGTTGCAAGCTCTACGTAAAGTGCAGGCTAAGGCCCTGCTGCTTCCAACAGGTAGAAACACTCCGAAGGCCAAGAGGCCTATGCGGCCGTGTGTTCCCATTGCAGGAAGGAAAGAACTTAGAACCAAGGCCGACTAGAAGGCAGTTGGAGCTTCTGAGTTAAGTTGCCCGTCCAGTCCCTTGGGCTGCAAAGCGTGTCATCGCGCTTCAGGTGAAGTCTCCTCAGTGGCAGTGTGTTCCCAAGCGAAGGGAAGACTTGAGAAGAAGGGCGTACTAGAAGCTTGTTGGATACTCCGAGTTAAGGGCACGCAAAGACGCTGCGGCTTCCAAAACGTGAACACGACCTTCAAAGGGAGGATTCCCAAGGGGCAGTTTGCTCCCGGCTGTGGAAAGAAGTTGGAACCTGGGGCGCACCCTAGGCAAGTTGCACACTGCGAGTTAAGTGCAGGCCCAGACCCTTAGGCTTCCACAACGTAAACTCGACCTGAAGTGAAGTTTCCTATGTGGCAGCGTGTTCCCTGCTGCGGAAAGAAGTTAGAACAAGGCCGCACTGGAGGCAAGTTGGACACTCTCAGGGTAGGGCACCCCAGGTCCCTTTTTGCTTCCAAAACGTATCATCGCTCCTCAGGTGACGTCTCCTGGGGGAGGGGGGGCCCGTGAGATCCCAGGGGAGGAAAGACCTTAAGAACAGGGGCGGACTAGAAGCCTGTTGGCTACACCGAGTTGAGTTCCAGGGAAGGCCCTTAGGCTTCCCAAACCTACAAACGCAGCGACGACGAACACTACTAGAGGGCAGTGTTCTCCCAGTTGCGGAAAGGTGTTAGAACAAAGGCGGACGCCAAGGCAGGTTGGAGACTCTGAGTGAAGTGCTCGCCAATGCGCCTCTGCGTCCAAAACGCCAAGCGCCGCGTACGACGCAACCGCCTTCTGGCCGTGTTCTCGCAGGTGAGGAAAGAAGTGAGAACAAGGGCGGCCTGAAGCCGACTTGGACTCTCTGTGTGAAGTGCACGCCAAGTCCATTAGGCTTCCAAAAGGTAGCCTCGCTCTTCAGGTGAAGCCTCATAAGCGGCAGCGTGTTCGCAGCTCAGGCAAGAACTTAGAACCAAGGCGGACTCTACGCCAAGTTGCAAGCTCTACGTAAAGTGCAGGCTAAGGCCCTGCTGCTTCCAACACGTAGAAACGCTCCGAAGGCCAAGAGGCCTATGCGGCCGTGTGTTCCCATTGCAGAAAGGAAAGAACTTAGAACCAAGGCCGACTAGAAGGCAGTTGGAGCTTCTCAGTTAAGTTGCCCGTCCAGTCCCTTGGGCTGCAAAGCGTGTCATCGCGCTTCAGGTGAAGTCTCCTCAGTGGCAGTGTGTTCCCAAGCGACGGGAAGACTTGAGAAGAAGGGCGTACTAGAAGCTTGTTGGATACTCCGAGTTAAGGGCACGCAAAGACGCTGCGGCTTCCAAAACGTGAACGCGACCTTCAAAGGGAGGATTCCCAAGGGGCAGTTTGCTCCCGGCTGTGGAAAGAATTTGGAACCTGGGGCGCACCCTAGGAAAGTTGCACACTGCGAGTTAAGTGCAGGCCCAGACCCTTAGGCTTGCACAACGTAAACTCGACCTGAAGTGAAGTTTCCTATGTGGCAGCGTGTTCCCTGCTGCGGAAAGAAGTTAGAACAAGGCCGCACTGGAGGCAAGTTGGACACTCTCAGGGCAGGGCACCGCAGGTCCCCTTTTGCTTCCAAAACGTATCATCGCTCCTAAGGTGACGTCTCCTGGGGGAGGGGGTCCCGTGAGATCCCAGGGGAGGAAAGACCTTAAGAACAGGGGCGGACTAGAAGCCTGTTGGCTACACCGAGTTGAGTTCCAGGGAAGGCCCTTAGGCTTCCCAAACCTACAAACGCAGCGAAGACGAACACTACTAGAGGGCAGTGTTCTCCCAGTTGCGGAAAAATGTTAGAACAAAGGCGGACGCCAAGGCAGGTTGGAGACTCTTAGGGAAGTGCTCGCCAATGCGCCTCTGCGTCCAAAACGCCAAGCGCCGCGTACGACGCAACCGCCTTCTGGCCGTGTTCTCGCAGGTGAGGAAAGAAGTGAGAACAAGGGCGGCCTGAAGCCGACTTGGACTCTCTGTGTGAAGTGCACGCCAAGTCCATTAGGCTTCCAAAAGGTAGCCTCGCTCTTCAGGTGAAGCCTCATAAGCGGCAGCGTGTTCGCAGCTCAGGCAAGAACTTAGAACCAAGGCGGACTCTACGCCAAGTTGCAAGCTCTACGTAAAGTGCAGGCTAAGGCCCTGCTGCTTCCAACACGTAGAAACGCTCCGAAGGCCAAGAGGCCTATGCGGCCGTGTGTTCCCATTGCAGAAAGGAAAGAACTTAGAACCAAGGCCGACTAGAAGGCAGTTGGAGCTTCTCAGTTAAGTTGCCCGTCCAGTCCCTTGGGCTGCAAAGCGTGTCATCGCGCTTCAGGTGAAGTCTCCTCAGTGGCAGTGTGTTCCCAAGCGACGGGAAGACTTGAGAAGAAGGGCGTACTAGAAGCTTGTTGGATACTCCGAGTTAAGGGCACGCAAAGACGCTGCGGCTTCCAAAACGTGAACGCGACCTTCAAAGGGAGGATTCCCAAGGGGCAGTTTGCTCCCGGCTGTGGAAAGAATTTGGAACCTGGGGCGCACCCTAGGAAAGTTGCACACTGCGAGTTAAGTGCAGGCCCAGACCCTTAGGCTTGCACAACGTAAACTCGACCTGAAGTGAAGTTTCCTATGTGGCAGCGTGTTCCCTGCTGCGGAAAGAAGTTAGAACAAGGCCGCACTGGAGGCAAGTTGGACACTCTCAGGGCAGGGCACCGCAGGTCCCCTTTTGCTTCCAAAACGTATCATCGCTCCTAAGGTGACGTCTCCTGGGGGAGGGGGTCCCGTGAGATCCCAGGGGAGGAAAGACCTTAAGAACAGGGGCGGACTAGAAGCCTGTTGGCTACACCGAGTTGAGTTCCAGGGAAGGCCCTTAGGCTTCCCAAACCTACAAACGCAGCGAAGACGAACACTACTAGAGGGCAGTGTTCTCCCAGTTGCGGAAAAATGTTAGAACAAAGGCGGACGCCAAGGCAGGTTGGAGACTCTTAGGGAAGTGCTCGCCAATGCGCCTCTGCGTCCAAAACGCCAAGCGCCGCGTACGACGCAACCGCCTTCTGGCCGTGTTCTCGCAGGTGAGGAAAGAAGTGAGAACAAGGGCGGCCTGAAGCCGACTTGGACTCTCTGTGTGAAGTGCACGCCAAGTCCATTAGGCTTCCAAAAGGTAGCCTCGCTCTTCAGGTGAAGCCTCATAAGCGGCAGCGTGTTCGCAGCTCAGGCAAGAACTTAGAACCAAGGCGGACTCTACGCCAAGTTGCAAGCTCTACGTGAAGTGCAGGCTAAGGCCCTGCTGCTTCCAACAGGTAGAAACGCTCCGAAGGCCAAGAGGCCTATGCGGCCGTGTGTTCCCATTGCAGGAAGGAAAGAACTTAGAACCAAGGCCGACTAGAAGGCAGTTGGAGCTTCTGAGTTAAGTTGCCCGTCCAGTCCCTTGGGCTGCAAAGCGTGTCATCGCGCTTCAGGTGAAGTCTCCTCAGTGGCAGTGTGTTCCCAAGCGAAGGGAAGACTTGAGAAGAAGGGCGTACTAGAAGCTTGTTGGATACTCCGAGTTAAGGGCACGCAAAGACGCTGCGGCTTCCAAAACGTGAACGCGACCTTCAAAGGGAGGATTCCCAAGGGGCAGTTTGCTCCCGGCTGTGGAAAGAAGTTGGAACCTGGGGCGCACCCTAGGCAAGTTGCACACTGCGAGTTATGTGCAGGCCCAGACCCTTAGGCTTCCACAACGTAAACTCGACCTGAAGTGAAGTTTCCAATGTGGCAGCGTGTTCCCTGCTGCGGAAAGAAGTTAGAACAAGGCCGCACTGGAGGCAAGTTGGACACTCTCAGGGCAGGGCACCGCAGGTCCCCTTTTGCTTCCAAAACGTATCATCGCTCCTCAGGTGACGTCTCCTGGGAGAGGGGGGGACCGTGTGATCCCAGGGGAGGAAAGACCTTAAGAACAGGGGCAGACTAGAAGCCTGTTGGCTACACCGAGTTGAGTTCCAGGGAAGGCCCTTAGGCTTCCCAAACCTACAAACGCAGCGAAGGCGAACACTACTAGAGGGCAGTGTTCTCCAAGTTGCGGAAAGGTGTTAGAACAAAGGCAGACGCCAATGCAGGTTGGAGACTCTGAGTGAAGTGCTCGCCAATACGCCTCTGCGTCCAAAACGCCAAGCGCCGCGTACTACGCAACCGCCTTCTGGCCGTGTTCTCGCAGGTGAGGAAAGAAGTGAGAACAAGGGCGGCCTGAAGCCGACTTGGACTCTCTGTGTGAAGTGCACGCCAAGTCCATTAGGCTTCCAAAAGGTAGCCTCGCTCTTCAGGTGAAGCCTCATAAGCGGCAGCGTGTTCGCAGCTCAGGCAAGAACTTAGAACCAAGGCGGACTCTACGCCAAGTTGCAAGCTCTACGTAAAGAGCAGGCTAAGGCCCTGCTGCTTCCAACACGTAGAAACGCTCCGACGGCCAAGAGGCCTATGCGGCCGTGTGTTCCCATTGCAGGAAGGAAAGAACTTAGAACCAAGGCCGACTAGAAGGCAGTTGGAGCTTCTGAGTTAAGTTGCCCGTCCAGTCCCTTGGGCTGCAAAGCGTGTCATCCCGCTTCAGGTGAAGTCTCCTCAGTGGCAGTGTGTTCCCAAGCGAAGGGAAGACTTGAGAAGAAGGGCGTACTAGAAGCTTGTTGGATACTCCGAGTTAAGGGCACGCAAAGACGCTGCGGCTTCCAAAACGTGAACGCAACCTTCAAAGGGAGGATTCCCAAGGGGCAGTTTGCTCCCCGCTGTGGAAAGAAGTTGGAACCTGGGGCGCACCCTAGGCAAGTTGCACACTGCGAGTTAAGTGCAGGCCCAGACCCTTAGGCTTCCACAACGTAAACTCGACCTGAAGTGAAGTTTCCTATGTGGCAGCGTGTTCCCTGCTGCGGAAAGAAGTTAGAGCAAGGCCGCACTGGAGGCAAGTTGGACACTCTCAGGGCAGGGCACCCCAGGTCCCCTTTTGCTTACAAAACGTATCATCGCTCCTCAGGTGACGTCTCCTGGGGGGGGGGGCGTGAGATCCCAGGGGAGGAAAGACCTGAAGGACAGGGGCTGACTAGAAGCCTGTTGGCTACACCGAGTTGAGTTCCAGGGAAGGCCCTTAGGCTTCCCAAACCTACAAACGCAGCGAAGACGAACACTACTAGAGGGCAGTGTTCTCCCAGTTGCGGAAAGATGTTAGAACAAAGGCGGACGCCAAGGCAGGTTGGAGACTCTGAGTGAAGTGCTCGCCAATGCGCCTCTGCGTCCAAAACGCCAAGCGCCGCGTACGACGCAACCGCCTTCTGGCCGTGTTCTCACAGGTGAGGAAAGAAGTGAGAACAAGGGCGGCCTGAAGCCGACTTGGACTCTCTGTGTGAAGTGCACGCCAAGTCCATTAGGCTTCCAAAAGGTAGCCTCGCTCTTCAGGTGAAGCCTCATAAGCGGCAGCGTGTTCGCAGCTCAGGCAAGAACTTAGAACCAAGGCGGACTCTACGCCAAGTTGCAAGCTCTACGTAAAGTGCAGGCTAAGGCCCTGCTGCTTCCAACACGTAGAAACGCTCCGAAGGCCAAGAGGCCTATGCGGCCGTGGGTTCCCATTGCAGGAAGGAAAGAACTTAGAACCAAGGCCGACTAGAAGGCAGTTGGAGCTTCTGAGTTAAGTTGCCCGTCCAGTCCCTTGGGCTGCAAAGCGTGTCATCGCGCTTCAGGTGAAGTCTCCTCAGTGGCAGTGTGTTCCCAAGCGAAGGGAAGACTTGAGAAGAAGGGCGTACTAGAAGCTTGTTGGATACTCCGAGTTAAGGGCACGCAAAGACGCTGCGGCTTCCAAAACGTGAACGCGACCTTCAAAGGGAGGATTCCCAAGGGGCAGTTTGCTCCCGGCTGTGGAAAGAAGTTGGAACCTGGGGCGCACCCTAGGCAAGTTGCACACTGCGAGTTAAGTGCAGGCCCAGACCCTTAGGCTTCCACAACGTAAACTCGACCTGAAGTGAAGTTTCCTATGTGGCAGCGTGTTCCCTGCTGCGGAAAGAAATTAGAGCAAGGCCGCACTGGAGGCAAGTTGGACACTCTCAGGGCAGGGCACCCCAGGTCCACTTTTGCTTCCAAAACGTATCATCGCTCCTAAGGTGACGTCTCCTGGGGGAGGGGGTCCCGTGAGATCCCAGGGGAGGAAAGACCTTAAGAACAGGGGCGGACTAGAAGCCTGTTGGCTACACCGAGTTGAGTTCCAGGGAAGGCCCTTAGGCTTCCCAAACCTACAAACGCAGCGAAGACGAACACTACTAGAGGGCAGTGTTCTCCCAGTTGCGGAAAGATGTTAGAACAAAGGCGGACGCCAAGGCAGGATGGAGACTCTGAGGGAAGTGCTCGCCAATGCGCCTCTGCGTCCAAAACGCCAAGCGCCGCGTACGACGCAACTGCCTTCTGGCCGTGTTCTCGCAGGTGAGGAAAGAAGTGAGAACAAGGGCGGCCTGAAGCCGACTTGGACTCTCTGTGTGAAGTGCACGCCAAGTCCATTAGGCTTCCAAAAGGTAGCCTCGCTCTTCAGGTGAAGCCTCATAAGCGGCAGCGTGTTCGCAGCTCAGGCAAGAACTTAGAACCAAGGCGGACTCTACGCCAAGTTGCAAGCTCTACGTGAAGTGCAGGCTAAGGCCCTGCTGCTTCCAACAGGTAGAAACGCTCCGAAGGCCAAGAGGCCTATGCGGCCGTGTGTTCCCATTGCAGGAAGGAAAGAACTTAGAAACAAGGCCGACTAGAAGGCAGTTGGAGCTTCTGAGTTAAGTTGCCCGTCCAGTCCCTTGGGCTGCAAAGCGTGTCATCGCGCTTCAGGTGAAGTCTCCTCAGTGGCAGTGTGTTCCCAAGCGAAGGGAAGACTTGAGAAGAAGGGCGTACTAGAAGCTTGTTGGATACTCCGAGTTAAGGGCACGCAAAGACGCTGCGGCTTCCAAAACGTGAACGCGACCTTCAAAGGGAGGATTCCCAAGGGGCAGTTTGCTCCCGGCTGGGGAAAGAAGTTGGAACCTGGGGCGCACCCTAGGCAAGTTGCACACTGCGAGTTAAGTGCAGGCCCATACCCTTAGGCTTCCACAACGTAAACTCGACCTGAAGTGAAGTTTCCTATGTGGCAGCGTGTTCCCTGCTGCGGAAAGAAGTTAGAACAAGGCCGCACTGGAGGCAAGTTGGACACTCTCAGGGCAGGGCACCCCAGGTCCCTTTTTGCTTCCAAAACGTATCATCGCTCCTCAGGTGACGTCTCCTGGGGGGGGGGGCGTGAGATCTCAGGGGAGGAAAGACCTTAAGAACAGGGGCGGACTAGAAGCCTGTTGGCTACACCGAGTTGAGTTCCAGGGAAGGCCCTTAGGCTTCCCAAACCTACAAACGCAGCGAAGCCGAACACTACTAGAGGGCAGTGTTCTCCCAGTTGCGGAAAGGGGTTAGAACAAAGGCGGACGCCAAGGCAGGTTGGAGACTCTGAGTGAAGTGCTCGCCAATGCGCCTCTGCGTCCAAAACGCCAAGCGCCGCGTACGACGCAACTGCCTTCTGGCCGTGTTCTCGCAGGTGAGGAAAGAAGTGAGAACAAGGGCGGCCTGAAGCCGACTTGGACTCTCTGTGTGAAGTGCACGCCAAGTCCATTAGGCTTCCAAAAGGTAGCCTCGCTCTTCAGGTGAAGCCTCATAAGCGGCAGCGTGTTCGCAGCTCAGGCAAGAACTTAGAACCAAGGTGGACTCTACGCCAAGTTGCAAGCTCTACGTAAAGTGCAGGCTAAGGCTCTGCTGCTTCCAACACGTAGAAACGCTCCGAAGGCCAAGAGGCCTATGCGGCCGTGTGTTCCCATTGCAGGAAGGAAAGAACTTAGAACCAAGGCCGACTAGAAGGCAGTTGGAGCTTCTCAGTTATGTTGACCGTCCAGTCCCTTGGGCTGCAAAGCGTGTCATCGCGCTTCAGGTGAAGTCTCCTCAGTGGCAGTGTGTTCCCAAGGGAAGGGAAGACTTGAGAAGAAGGGCGTACTAGAAGCTTGTTGGATACTCCGAGTTAAGGGCACGCAAAGACGCTGCGGCTTCCAAAACGTGAACGCGACCTTCAAAGGGAGGATTCCCAAGGGGCAGTTTGCTCCCGGCTGTGGAAAGAAGTTGGAACCTGGGGCGCACCCTAGGAAAGTTGCACACTGTGAGTTAAGTGCAGGCCCAGACCCTTAGGCTTGCACAACGTAAACTCGACCTGAAGTGAAGTTTCCTATGTGGCAGCCTGTTCCCTGCTGCGGAAAGAAGTTAGACAAGGCCGCACTGGAGGCAAGTTGGACACTCTCAGGGCAGGGCACCGCAGGTCCCCTTTTGCTTCCAAAACGTATCATCGCTCCTAAGGTGACGTCTCCTGGGGGAGGGGGTCCCGTGAGATCCCAGGGGAGGAAAGACCTTAAGAACAGGGGCGGACTAGAAGCCTGTTGGCTACACCGAGTTGAGTTCCAGGGAAGGCCCTTAGGCTTCCCAAACCTACAAACGCAGCGAAGACGAACACTACTAGAGGGCAGTGTTCTCCCAGTTGCGGAAAGGTGTTAGCACAAAGGCAGAAGCCAAGGCAGGTTGGAGACTCTGAGTGAAGTGCTCGCCAATGCGCCTCTGCGTATAAAACGCCAAGCGCCGCGTACGACGCAACCGCCTTCTGGCCGTGTTCTCGCAGGTGAGGAAAGAAGTGAGAACAAGGGCGGCCTGATGCCGACTTGGACTCTCTGTGTGTAGTGCACGCCAAGTCCATTAGGCTTCCAAAAGGTAGCCTCGCTCTTCAGGTGAAGCCTCATAAGCGGCAGCGTGTTCGCAGCTCAGGCAAGAACTTAGAACCAAGGCGGACTCGACGCCAAGTTGCAAGCTCTACGTAAAGTGCAGGCTAAGGCCCTGCTGCTTCCAACACGTAGAAACGCTCCGAAGGCCAAGAGGCCTATGCGGCCGTGTGTTCCCATTGCAGGAAGGAAAGAACTTAGAACCAAGGCCGACTAGAAGGCAGTTGGAGCTTCTCAGTTAAGTTGCCCGTCCAGTCCCTTGGGCTGCAAAGCATGTCATCGCGCTTCAGGTGAAGTCTCCTCAGTGTCAGTGTGTTCCCAAGCGAAGGGAAGACTTGAGAAGAAGGGCGTACTAGAAGCTTGTTGGATACTCCGAGTTAAGGGCACGCAAAGACGCTGCGGCTTCCAAAACGTGAACGCGACCTTCAAAGCGAGGATTCCCAAGGGGCAGTTTGCTCCCGGCTGTGGAAAGAAGTTGGAACCTGGGGCGCACCCTAGGCAAGTTGCACACTGCGAGTTAAGTGCAGGCCCAGACCCTTAGGCTTCCACAACGTAAACTCGACCTGAAGTGAAGTTTCCTATGTGGCAGCGTGTTCCCTGCTGCGGAAAGAATTTAGAACAAGGCCGCACTGGAGGCAAGTTGGACACTCTCAGGGCAGGGCACCGCAGGTCCCCTTTTGCTTCCAAAACGTATCATCGCTCCCCAGGTGACGTCACCTGGGAGAGGGGGGGACCGTGTGATCCCAGGGGAGAAATGACCTGAAGAACAGGGGCGGACTAGAAGCCTGTTGGCTACACCGAGTTGAGTTCCAGGGAAGGCCCTTAGGCTTCCCAAACCTACAAACGCAGCGAAGACGAACACTACTAGAGGGCAGTGTTCTCCCAGTTGCGGAAAGGTGTTAGAACAAAGGCGGACGCCAAGGCAGGTTGGAGACTCTGAGTGAAGTGCTCGCCAATGCGCCTCTGCGTCCAAAACGCCAAGCGCCGCGTACGACGCAACCGCCTTCTGGCCGTGTTCTCGCAGGTGAGGAAAGAAGTGAGAACAAGGGCGGCCTGAAGCCGACTTGGACTCTCTGTGTGAAGTGCACGCCAAGTCCATTAGGCTTCCAAAAGGTAGCCTCGCTCTTCAGGTGAAGCCTCATAAGCGGCAGCGTGTTCGCAGCTCAGGCAAGAACTTAGAACCAAGGCGGACTCTACGCCAAGTTGCAAGCTCTACGTAAAGTGCAGGCTAAGGCCCTGCTGCTTCCAACACGTAGAAACGCTCCTAAGGCCAAGAGGCCTATGCGGCCGTGTGTTCCCATTGCAGGAAGGAAAGAACTTAGAACCAAGGCCGACTTGAAGGCAGTTGGAGCTTCTGAGTGAAGTTGCCCGTCCAGTCCCTTGGGCTGCAAAGCGTGTCATCGCGCTTCAGGTGAAGTCTCCTCAGTGGCAGTGTGTTCCCAAGCGAAGGGAAGACTTGAGAAGAAGGGCGTACTAGAAGCTTGTTGGATACTCCGAGTTAAGGGCACGCAAAGACGCTGCGGCTTCCAAAACGTGAACGCGACCTTCAAAGGGAGGATTCCCAAGGGGCAGTTTGCTCCCGGCTGTGGAAAGAAGTTGGAACCTGGGGCGCACCCTAGGCAAGTTGCACACTGCGAGTTAAGTGCAGGCCCAGACCCTTAGGCTTCCACAACGTAAACTCGACCTGAAGTGAAGTTTCCTATGTGGCAGCGTGTTCCCTGCTGCGGAAAGAAGTTAGAACAAGGCCGCACTGGAGGCAAGTTGGACACTCTCAGGGCAGGGCACCGCAGGTCCCCTTTTGCTCCCAAAACGTATCATCGCTCCTCAGGTGACGTCTCCAGGGGGAGGGGGGGCCCGTGTGATCCCAGGGGAGGAAAGACCTTAAGTACAGGGGCTGACTAGAAGCCTGTTGGCTACACCGAGTTGAGTACCAGGGAAGGCCCTTAGGCTTCCCAAACCTACAAACGCAGCGAAGACGAGCACTACTAGAGGGCAGTGTTCTCCCAGTTGCGGAAAGGTGTTAGAACAAAGGCGGACGCCAAGGCAGGTTGGAGACTCTGAGTGAAGTGCTCGCCAATGTGCCTCTGCGTCCAAAACGCCAAGCGCCGCGTACGACGCAACCGCCTTCTGGCCGTGTTCTCGCAGGTGAGGAAAGAAGTGAGAACAAGGGCGGCCTGAAGCCGACTTGGACTCTCTGTGTGAAGTGCACGCCAAGTCCATTAGGCTTCCAAAAGGTAGCCTCGCTCTTCAGGTGAAGCCTCATAAGCGGCAGCGTGTTCGCAGCTCAGGCAAGAACTTAGAACCAAGGCGGACTCTACGCCAAGTTGCAAACTCTACGTAAAGTGCAGGCTAAGGCCCTGCTGCTTCCAACACGTAGAAACGCTCCGAAGGCCAAGAGGCCTATGCGGCCGTGTGTTCCCATTGCAGGAAGGAAAGAACTTAGAACCAAGGCCGACTAGAAGGCAGTTGGAGCTTCTGAGTTAAGTTGCCCGTCCAGTCCCTTGGGCTGCAAAGCGTGTCATCGCGCTTCAGGTGAAGTCTCCACAGTGGCAGTGTGTTCCCAAGCGAAGGGAAGACTTGAGAAGAAGGGCGTACTAGAAGCTTGTTGGATACTCCGAGTTAAGGGCACGCAAAGACGCTGCGGCTTCCAAAACGTGAACGCGACCTTCAAAGGGAGGATTCCCAAGGGGCAGTTTGCTCCCGCCTGTGGAAAGAAGTTGGAACCTGGGGCGCACCCTAGGCAAGTTGCACACTGCGAGTTATGTGCAGGCCCAGACCCTTAGGCTTCCACAACGTAAACTCGACCTGAAGTGAAGTTTCCTATGTGGCAGCGTGTTCCCTGCTGCGGAAAGAAGTTAGAACAAGGCCGCACTGGAGGCAAGTTGGACACTCTCAGGGCAGGGCACCGCAGGTCCCCTTTTGCTTCCAAAACGTATCATCGCTCCTCAGGTGACGTCTCCTGGGAGAGGGGGGGACCGTGTGATCCCAGGGGAGGAAAGACCTTAAGAACAGGGGCAGACTAGAAGCCTGTTGGCTACACCGAGTTGAGTTCCAGGGAAGGCCCTTAGGCTTCCCGAACCTACAAACGCAGCGAAGGCGAACACTACTAGAGGGCAGTGTTCTCCAAGTTGCGGAAAGGTGTTAGAACAAAGGCAGACGCCAAGGCAGGTTGGAGACTCTGAGTGAAGTGCTCGCCAATACGCCTCTGCGTCCAAAACGCCAAGCGCCGCGTACTACGCAACCGCCTTCTGGCCGTGTTCTCGCAGGTGAGGAAAGAAGTGAGAACAAGGGCGGCCTGAAGCCGACTTGGACTCTCTGTGTGAAGTGCACGCCAAGTCCATTAGGCTTCCAAAAGGTAGCCTCGCTCTTCAGGTGAAGCCTCATAAGCGGCAGCGTGTTCGCAGCTCAGGCAAGAACTTAGAACCAAGGCGGACTCTACGCCAAGTTGCAAGCTCTACGTAAAGAGCAGGCTAAGGCCCTGCTGCTTCCAACACGTAGAAACGCTCCGACGGCCAAGAGGCCTATGCGGCCGTGTGTTCCCATTGCAGGAAGGAAAGAACTTAGAACCAAGGCCGACTAGAAGGCAGTTGGAGCTTCTGAGTTAAGTTGCCCGTCCAGTCCCTTGGGCTGCAAAGCGTGTCATCGCGCTTCAGGTGAAGTCTCCTCAGTGGCAGTGTGTTCCCAAGCGAAGGGAAGACTTGAGAAGAAGGGCGTACTAGAAGCTTGTTGGATACTCCGAGTTAAGGGCACGCAAAGACGCTGCGGCTTCCAAAACGTGAACGCGACCTTCAAAGGGAGGATTCCCAAGGGGCAGTTTGCTCCCGGCTGTGGAAAGAAGTTGGAACCTGGGGCGCACCCTAGGCAAGTTGCACACTGCGAGTTAAGTGCAGGCCCAGACCCTTAGGCTTCCACAACGTAAACTCGACCTGAAGTGAAGTTTCCTATGTGGCAGCGTGTTCCCTGCTGCGGAAAGAAGTTAGAGCAAGGCCGCACTGGAGGCAAGTTGGACACTCTCAGGGCAGGGCACCCCAGGTCCCCTTTTGCTTACAAAACGTATCATCGCTCCTCAGGTGACGTCTCCTGGGGGGGGGGGCGTGAGATCCCAGGGGAGGAAAGACCTGAAGGACAGGGGCTGACTAGAAGCCTGTTGGCTACACCGAGTTGAGTTCCAGGGAAGGCCCTTAGGCTTCCCAAACCTACAAACGCAGCGAAGACGAACACTACTAGAGGGCAGTGTTCTCCCAGTTGCGGAAAGATGTTAGAACAAAGGCGGACGCCAAGGCAGGTTGGAGACTCTGAGTGAAGTGCTCGCCAATGCGCCTCTGCGTCCAAAACGCCAAGCGCCGCGTACGACGCAACCGCCTTCTGGCCGTGTTCTCGCAGGTGAGGAAAGAAGTGAGAACAAGGGCGGCCTGAAGCCGACTTGGACTCTCTGTGTGAAGTGCACGCCAAGTCCATTAGGCTTCCAAAAGTTAGCCTCGCTCTTCAGGTGAAGCCTCATAAGCGGCAGCGTGTTCGCAGCTCAGGCAAGAACTTAGAACCAAGGCGGACTCTACGCCAAGTTGCAAGCTCTACGTAAAGTGCAGGCTAAGGCCCTGCTGCTTCCAACACGTAGAAACGCTCCGAAGGCCAAGAGGCCTATGCGGCCGTGGGTTCCCATTGCAGGAAGGAAAGAACTTAGAACCAAGGCCGACTAGAAGGCAGTTGGAGCTTCTGAGTTAAGTTGCCCGTCCAGTCCCTTGGGCTGCAAAGCGTGTCATCGCGCTTCAGGAGAAGTCTCCTCAGTGGCAGTGTATTCCCAAGCGAAGGGAAGACTTGAGAAGAAGGGCGTACTAGAAGCTTGTTGGATACTCCGAGTTAAGGGCACGCAAAGACGCTGCGGCTTCCAAAACGTGAACGCGACCTTCAAAGGGAGGATTCCCAAGGGGCAGTTTGCTCCCGGCTGTGGAAAGAAGTTGGAACCTGGGGCGCACCCTAGGCAAGTTGCACACTGCGAGTTAAGTGCAGGCCCAGACCCTTAGGCTTCCACAACGTAAACTCGACCTGAAGTGAAGTTTCCTATGTGGCAGCGTGTTCCCTGCTGCGGAAAGAAGTTAGAGCAAGGCCGCACTGGAGGCAAGTTGGACACTCTCAGGGCAGGGCACCCCAGGTCCACTTTTGCTTCCAAAACGTATCATCGCTCCTCAGGTGACGTCTCCTGGGGGGGGGGCGTGAGATCCCAGGGGAGGAAAGACCTGAAGGACAGGGGCTGACTAGAAGCCTGTTGGCTACACCGAGTTGAGTTCCAGGGAAGGCCCTTAGGCTTCCCAAACCTACAAACGCAGCGAAGACGAACACTACTAGAGGGCAGTGTTCTCCCAGTTGCGGAAAGATGTTAGAACAAAGGCGGACGCCAAGGCAGGTTGGAGACTCTGAGTGAAGTGCTCGCCAATGCGCCTCTGCGTCCAAAACGCCAAGCGCCGCGTACGACGCAACCGCCTTCTGGCCGTGTTCTCGCAGGTGAGGAAAGAAGTGAGAACAAGGGCGGCCTGAAGCCGACTTGGACTCTCTGTGTGAAGTGCACGCCAAGTCCATTAGGCTTCCAAAAGGTAGCCTCGCTCTTCAGGTGAAGCCTCATAAGCGGCAGCGTGTTCGCAGCTCAGGCAAGAACTTAGAACCAAGGCGGACTCTACGCCAAGTTGCAAGCTCTACGTAAAGTGCAGGCTAAGGCCCTACTGCTTCCAACACGTAGAAACGCTCCGAAGGCCAAGAGGCCTATGCGGCCGTGGGTTCCCATTGCAGGAAGGAAAGAACTTAGAACCAAGGCCGACTAGAAGGCAGTTGGAGCTTCTGAGTTAAGTTGCACGTCCAGTCCCTTGGGCTGCAAAGCGTGTCATCGCGCTTCAGGTGAAGTCTCCTCAGTGGCAGTGTGTTCCCAAGCGAAGGGAAGACTTGAGAAGAAGGGCGTACTAGAAGCTTGTTGGATACTCCGAGTTAAGGGCACGCAAAGACGCTGCGGCTTCCAAAACGTGAACGCGACCTTCAAAGGGAGGATTCCCAAGGGGCAGTTTGCTCCCGGCTGGGGAAAGAAGTTGGAACCTGGGGCGCACCCTAGGCAAGTTGCACACTGCGAGTTAAGTGCAGGCCCAGACCCTTAGGCTTCCACAACGTAAACTCGACCTGAAGTGAAGTTTCCTATGTGGCAGCGTGTTCCCTGCTGCGGAAAGAAGTTAGAACAAGGCCGCACTGGAGGCAAGTTGGACACTCTCAGGGCAGGGCACCCCAGGTCCCTTTTTGCTTCCAAAACGTATCATCGCTCCTCAGGTGACGTCTCCTGGGGGAGGGGGGGCCCGTGAGATCCCAGGGGAGGAAAGACCTTAAGAACAGGGGCGGACTAGAAGCCTGTAGGCTACACCGAGTTGAGTTCCAGGGAAGGCCCTTAGGCTTCCCAAACCTACAAACACAGCGAAGACGAACACTACTAGAGGGCAGTGTTCTCCCAGTTGCGGAAAGGTGTTAGAACAAAGGCAGATGCCAAGGCAGGTTGGAGACTCTGAGTGAAGTGCTCGCCAATGCGCCTCTGCGTCCAAAACGCCAAGCGCCGCGTACGACGCAACCGCCTTCTGGCCGTGTTCTCGCAGGTGAGGAAAGAAGTGAGAACAAGGGCGGCCTGAAGCCGACTTGGACTCTCTGTGTGAAGTGCACGCCAAGTCCATTAGGCTTCCAAAAGGTAGCCTCGCTCTTCAGGTGAAGCCTCATAAGCGGCAGCGTGTTCGCAGCTCAGGCAAGAACTTAGAACCAAGGCGGACTCTACGCCAAGTTGCAAGTACTATGTAAAGTGCAGGCTAAGGCCCTGCTGCTTCCAACACGTAGAAACGCTCCGAAGGCCAAGAGGCCTATGCGGCCGTGTGTTCCCATTGCAGGAAGGAAAGAACTTAGAACCAAGGCCGACTAGAAGGCAGTTGGAGCTTCTGAGTTAAGTTGCCCGTCCAGTCCCTTGGGCTGCAAAGCGTGTCATCGTGCTTCAGGTGAAGTCTCCTCAGTGGCAGTGTGTTCCCAAGCGAAGGGAAGACTTGAGAAGAAGGGCGTACTAGAAGCTTGTTGGATACTCCGAGTTAAGGGCACGCAAAGACGCTGCGGCTTCCAAAACGTGAACGCGACCCTCAAAGGGAGGATTCCCAAGGGGCAGTTTGCGCCCGGCTGTGGAAAGAAGTTGGAACCTGGGGCGCACCCTAGGCAAGTTGCACACTGCGAGTTAAGTGCAGGCCCAGACCCTTAGGCTTCCACAACGTAAACTCGACCTGAAGTGAAGTTTCCTATGTGGCAGCGTGTTCCCTGCTGCGGAAAGAAGTTAGAACAAGGCCGCACTGGAGGCAAGTTGGACACTCTCAGGGCAGGGCACCGCAGGTCCCCTTTTGCTTCCCAAACGTATCATCGCTCCTCAGGTGACGTCTCCTGGGGGAGGGGGGGCCCGTGAGATCCCAGGGGAGGAAAGACCTTAAGAACAGGGGCGGACAAGAAGCCTGTTGGCTACACCGAGTTCAGTTCCAGGGAAGGCCCTTAGGCTTCCCAAACCTACAAACGCAGCGAAGACGAACACTACGAGAGGGCAGTGTTCTCCCAGTTGCGGAAAGGTGTTAGAACAAAGGCGGACGCCAAGGCAGGTTGGAGACTCTGAGTGAAGTGCTCGCCAATGCGCCTCTGCGTCCAAAACGCCAAGCGCCTCGTACGACGCAACCGCCTTCTGGCCGTGTTCTCGCAGGTGAGGAAAGAAGTGAGAACAAGGGCGGCCTGAAGCCGACTTGGACTCTCTGTGTGAAGTGCACGCCAAGTCCATTAGGCTTCCAAAGGTAGCCTCGCTCTTCAGGTGAAGCCTCATAAGCGGCAGCGTGTTCGCAGCTCAGGCAAGAACTTAGAACCAAGGCGGACTCTACGCCAAGTTGCAAGCTCTACGTAAAGTGCAGGCTAAGGCCCTGCTGCTTCCAACAGGTAGAAACGCTCCGAAGGCCAAGAGGCCTATGCGGCCGTGTGTTCCCATTGCAGGAAGGAAAGAACTTAGAACCAAGGCCGACTAGAAGGCAGTTGGAGCTTCTGAGTGAAGTTGCCCGTCCAGTCCCTTGGGCTGCAAAGCGTGTCATCGCGCTTCAGGTGAAGTCTCCTAAGTGGCAGTGTGTTCCCAAGCGAAGGGAAGACTTGAGAAGAAGGGCGTACTAGAAGCTTGTTGGATACTCCGAGTTAAGGGCACGCAAAGACGCTGCGGCTTCCAAAACGTGAACGCGACCTTCAAAGGGAGGATTCCCAAGGGGCAGTTTGCGCCCGGCTGTGGAAAGAAGTTGGAACCTGGGGCGCACCCTAGGCAAGTTGCACACTGTGAGTTAAGTGCAGGCCCAGACCCTTAGGCTTCCACAACGTAAACTCGACCTGAAGTGAAGTTTCCTATGTGGCAGCGTGTTCCCTGATGCGGAAAGAAGTTAGAGCAAGGCCGCACTGGAGGCAAGTTGGACACTCTCAGGGCAGGGCACCCCAGGTCCCCTTTTGCTTCCAAAACGTATCATCGCTCCTAAGGTGACGTCTCCTGCGGGGGGGGGGGGGGCCGTGAGATCCCAGGGGAGGAAAGACCTTAAGAACAGGGGCGGAATAGAAGCCTGTTGGCTACATCGAGTTGAATTCCAGGGAAGGCCCTTAGGCTTCCCAAACCTACAAACGCAGCGAAGGCGAACACTACTAGAGGGCAGTGTTCTCCCAGTTGCGGAAAGGCGTTAGAACAAAGGCGGACGCCAAGGCAGGTTGGAGACTCTGAGTGAAGTGCTCGCCAATGCGCCTCTGCGTCCAAAACGCCAAGCGCCGCGTACGACGCAACCGCCTTCTGGCCGTGTTCTCGCAGGTGAGGAAAGCAGTGAGAACAAGGGCGGCCTGAAGCCGACTTGGACTCTCTGTGTGAAGTGCACGCCAAGTCCATTAGGCTTCCAAAAGGTAGCCTCGCTCTTCAGGTGAAGCCTCATAAGCGGCAGCGTGTTCGCAGCTCAGGCAAGAACTTAGAACCAAGGCGGACTCTACGCCAAGTTGCAAGCTCTACGTAAAGTGCAGACTAAGGCCCTGCTGCTTCCAACACGTAGAAAAGCTCCGAAGGCCAAGAGGCCTATGCGGCCGTGTGTTCCCATTGCAGGAAGGAAAGAACTTAGAACCAAAGCCGACTAGAAGGCAGTTGGAGCTTCTGAGTTAAGTTGCCCGTCCAGTCCCTTGGGCTGCAAAGCGTGTCATCGCGCTTCAGGTGAAGTCTCCTCAGTGGCAGTGTGTTCCCAAGCGAAGGGAAGACTTGAGAAAAAGGGCGTACTAGAAGCTTGTTGGATACTCCGAGTTAAGGGCACGCAAAGACGCTGCGGCTTCCAAAACGTGAACGCGACCTTCAAAGGGAGGATTCCCAAGGGGCAGTTTGCTCCCGGCTGTGGAAAGAAGTTGGAACCTGGGGCGCACCCTAGGCAAGTTGCACACTGCGAGTTAAGTGCAGGCCCAGACCCTTAGGCTTCCACAACGTAAACTCGACCTGAAGTGAAGTTTCCTATGTGGCAGCGTGTTCCCTGCTGCGGAAAGAAGTTAGAGCAAGGCCGCACTGGAGGCAAGTTGGACACTCTCAGGGCAGGGCACCCCAGGTCCCCTTTTGCTTCCAAAACGTATCATCGCTCCTCAGGTGACGTCTCCTGGGGAGGGGGGGCCGTGAGATCCCAGGGGAGGAAAGTCATAAGAACAGGGGCGGACTAGAAGCCTGTTGGCTACACCGAGTTGAGTTCCAGGGAAAGCCCTTAGGCTTCCCAAACCTACAAACGCAGCGAAGACGAACACTACTAGAGGGCAGTGTTCTCCCAGTTGCGGAAAGGCGTTAGAACAAAGGCGGACGCCAAGGCAGGTTGGAGACTCTGAGTGAAGTGCTCGCCAATGCGCCTCTGCGTCCAAAACGCCAAGCGCCGCGTACGACGCAACCGCCTTCTGGCCGTGTTCTCGCAGGTGAGGAAAGCAGTGAGAACAAGGGCGGCCTGAAGCCGACTTGGACTCTCTGTGTGAAGGGCACGCCAAGTCCATTAGGCTTCCAAAAGGTAGCCTCGCTCTTCAGGTGAAGCCTCATAAGCGGCAGCGTGTTCGCAGCTCAGGCAAGAACTTAGAACCAAGGCGGACTCTACGCCAAGTTGCAAGCTCTACGTAAAGTGCAGGCTAAGGCCCTGCTGCTTCCAACAGGTAGAAACGCTCCGAAGGCCAAGAGGCCTATGCGGCCGTGTGTTCCCATTGCAGGAAGGAAAGAACTTAGAAACAAAGCCGACTAGAAGGCAGTTGGAGCTTCTGAGTTAAGTTGCCCGTCCAGTCCCTTGGGCTGCAAAGCGTGTCATCGCGCTTCAGGTGAAGTCTCCTCAGTGGCAGTGTGTTCCCAAGCGAAGGGAAGACTTGAGAAGAAGGGCGTACTAGAAGCTTGTTGGATACTCCGAGTTAAGGGCACGCAAAGACGCTGCGGCTTCCAAAACGTGAACGCGACCTTCAAAGGGAGGATTCCCAAGGGGCAGTTTGCTCCCGGCTGTGGAAAGAAGTTGGAACCTGGGGCGCACCCTAGGCAAGTTGCACACTGCGAGTTAAGTGCAGGCCCAGACCCTTAGGCTTCCACAACGTAAACTCGACCTGAAGTGAAGTTTCATATGTGGCAGCGTGTTCCCTGCTGCGGAAAGAAGTTAGAGAAAGGCCGCACTGGAGGCAAGTTGGACACTCTCAGGGCAGGGCACCGCAGGTCCCCTTTTGCTTCCAAAACGTATCATCGCTCCTCAGGTGACGTCTCCTGGGGGAGGGGGGGCCCGTGAGATCCCAGGGGAGGAAAGACCTTAAGAACAGGGGCGGACTAGAAGCCTGTAGACTACACCGAGTTGAGTTCCAGGGAAGGCCCTTAGGCTTCCCAAACCTACAAACGCAGCGAAGACGAACACTACGAGAGGGCAGTGTTCTCCCAGTTGCGGAAAGGTGTTAGAACAAAGGCAGACGCCAAGGCAGGTTGGAGACTCTGAGTGAAGTGCTCGCCAATGCGCCTCTGCGTCCAAAACGCCAAGCGCCGCGTACGACGCAACCGCCTTCTGGCCGTGTTCTCGCAGGTGAGGAATGAAGTGAGAACAAGGGCGGCCTGAAGCCGACTTGGACTCTCTGTGTGAAGTGCACGCCAAGTCCATTAGGCTTCCAAAAGGTAGCCTCGCTCTTCAGGTGAAGCCTCATAAGCGGCAGCGTGTTCGCAGCTCAGGCAAGAACTTAGAACCAAGGCGGACTCTACGCCAAGTTGCAAGTTCTACGTAAAGTGCAGGCTAAGGCCCTGCTGCTTCCAACACGTAGAAACGCTCCGAAGGCCAAGAGGCCTATGCGGCCGTGTGTTCCCATTGCAGGAAGGAAAGAACTTAGAACCAAGGCCGACTAGAAGGCAGTTGGAGCTTCTGAGTTAAGTTGCCCGTCCAGTCCCTTGGGCTGCAAAGCGTGTCATCGCGCTTCAGGTGAAGTCTCCTCAGTGGTAGTGTGTTCCCAAGCGAAGGGAAGACTTGAGAAGAAGGGCGTACTAGAAGCTTGTTGGATACTCCGAGTTAAGGGCACGCAAAGACGCTGCGGCTTCCAAAACGTGAACGCGACCCTCAAAGGGAGGATTCCCAAGGGGCAGTTTGCGCCCGGCTATGGAAAGAAGTTGGAACCTGGGGCGCACCCTAGGCAAGTTGCACACTGCGAGTTAAGTGCAGGCCCAGACCCTTAGGCTTCCACAACGTAAACTCGACCTGAAGTGAAGTTTCCTATGTGGCAGCGTGTTCCCTGCTGCGGAAAGAAGTTAGAACAAGGCCGCACTGGAGGCAAGTTGGACACTCTCAGGGCAGGGCACCGCAGGTTCCCTTTTGCTTCCAAAACGTATCATCGCTCCTCAGGTGACGTCTCCTGGGGGAGGGAGGGCCCGTGAGATCCCAGGGGAGGAAAGACCTTAAGAACAGGGGCGGACAAGAAGCCTGTTGGCTACACCGAGTTGAGTTCCAGGGAAGGCCCTTAGGCTTCCCAAACCTACAAACGCAGCGAAGACGAACACTACTAGAGGGCAGTGTTCTCCCAGTTGCGGAAAGGTGTTAGAACAAAGGCGGACGCCAAGGCAGGTTGGAGACTCTGAGTGAAGTGCTCGCCAATGCGCCTCTGCGTCCAAAACGCCAAGCGCCGCGTACGACGCAACCGCCTTCTGGCCGTGTTCTCGCAGGTGAGGAAAGAAGTGAGAACAAGGGCGGCCTGAAGCCGACTTGGACTCTCTGTGTGAAGGGCACGCCAAGTCCATTAGGCTTCCAAAAGGTAGCCTCGCTCTTCAGGTGAAGCCTCATAAGCGGCAGCGTGTTCGCAGCTCAGGCAAGAACTTAGAACCAAGGCGGACTCTACGCCAAGTTGCAAGCTCTACGTAAAGTGCAGGCTAAGGCCCTGCTGCTTCCAACACGTAGAAACGCTCCGAAGGCCAAGAGGCCTATGCGGCCGTGTGTTCCCATTGCAGGAAGGAAAGAACTTAGAACCAAGGCCGACTAAAAGGCAGTTGGAGCTTCTGAGTTAAGTTGCCCGTCCAGTCCCTTGGGCTGCAAAGCGTGTCATCGCGCTTCAGGTGAAGTCTCCTCGGTGGCAGTGTGTTCCCAAGCGAAGGGAAGATTTGAGAAGAAGGGCGTACTAGAAGCTTGTTGGATACTCCGAGTTAAGGGCACCAAAGACGCTGCGGCTTCCAAAACGTGAACGCGACCTTCAAAGGGAGGATTCCCAAGGGGCAGTTTGCTCCCGCCTGTGGAAAGAAGTTGGAACCTGGGGCGCACCATAGGCTAGTGGGACACTGCGAGTTAAGTGCAGGCCCAGACCCTTAGGCTTCCACAACGTAAACTCGACCTGAAGTGAAGTTTCCTATGTGGCAGCGTGTTCCCTGCTGCGGAAAGAAGTTAGAGCAAGGCCGCACTGGAGGCAAGTTGGACACTCTCAGGGCAGGGCACCCCAGGTCCCCTTTTGCTTCCAAAACGTATCATCGCTCCTCAGGTGACGTCTCCTGGGGGAGGGGGGGCCCGTGAGATCCCAGGGGAGGAAAGACCTTAAGAACAGGGGCGGACTAGAAGCCTGTTGGCTACACCGAGTTGAGTTCCAGGGAAGGCCCTTAGGCTTCCCAAACCTACAAACGCAGCGAAGGCAAACACTACTAGAGGGCAGTGTTCTCCCAGTTGCGGAAAGGTGTTAGAACAAAGGCGGACGCCAAGGCAGGTTGGAGACTCTGAGTGAAGTGCTCGCCAATGCGCCTCTGCGTCCAAAACGCCAAGCGCCGCGTACGACGCAACCGCCTTCTGGCCGTGTTCTCGCAGGTGAGGAAAGAAGTGAGAACAAAGGCGGCCTGAAGCCGACTTGGGCTCTCTGTGTGAAGTGCACGCCAAGTCCATTAGGCTTCCAAAAGTTAGCCTCGCTCTTCAGGTGAAGCCTCATAAGCGGCAGCGTGTTCGCAGCTCAGGTAAGAACTTAGAACCAAGGCGGACTCTACGCCAAGTTGCAAGCTCTACGTAAAGTGCAGGCTAAGGCCCTGCTGCTTCCAACACGTAGAAACGCTCCGAAGGCCAAGAGGCCTATGCGGCCGTGTGTTCCCATTGCAGGAAGGAAAGAACTTAGAACCAAGGCCGACTAGAAGGCAGTTGGAGCTTCTGAGTTAAGTTGCCCGTCCAGTCCTTGGGCTGCAAAGCGTGTCATCGCGCTTCAGGTGAAGTCTCCTCAGTGGCAATGTGTTCCCAAGCGAAGGGAAGACTTGAGAAGAAGGGCGTACTAGAAGCTTGTTGGATACTCCGAGTTAAGGGCACGCAAAGACGCTGCGGCTTCCAAAACGTGAACGCGACCTTCAAAGGGAGGATTCCCAAGGGGCAGTTTGCTCCCGGCTGTGGAAAGAAGTTGGAACCTGGGGCGCACCCTAGGCAAGTTGCACACTGCGAGTTAAGTGTAGGCCCAGACCCTTAGGCTTCCACAACGTAAACTCGACCGGAAGTGAAGTTTCCTATGTGGCAGCGTGTTCCCTGCTGCGGAAAAAAGATAGAGCAAGGCCGCACTGGAGGCAAGTTGGACACTCTCAGGGCAGGGCACCCCAGGTCCCCTTTTGCTTCCAAAACGTATCATCGCTCCTCACGTGACGTCTCCTTGGGGGGGGGGGCCGTGAGATCCCAGGGGAGGAAAGACCTTAGAACAGGGGCGGACTAGAAGCCTGTTGGCTACACCGAGTTGAGTTCCAGGGAAGGCCCTTAGGCTTCCCAAACCTACAAACGCAGCGAAGACGAACACTACTAGAGGGCAGTGTTCTCCCAGTTGCGGAAAGGTGTTAGAACAAAGGCGGACGCCAAGGCAGGTTGGAGACACTGAGTGAAGTGCTCGCCAACGCGCCTCTGCGTCCAAAACGCCAAGCGCCGCGTACGACTCAACCGCCTTCTGGCCGTGTTCTCGCAGGTGAGGAAAGAAGTGAGAACAAGGGCGGCCTGAAGCAGACTTGGACTCTCTGTGTGAAGTGCACGCCAAGTCCATTAGGCTTCCAAAAGGTAGCCTCGCTCTTGAGGTGAAGCCTCATAAGCGGCAGCGTGTTCGCAGCTCAGGCAAGAACTTAGAACCAAGGCGGACTCTACGCCAAGTTGCAAGCTCTACGTAAAGTGCAGGCTAAGGCCCTGCTGCTTCCAACACGTAGAAACGCTCCGAAGGCCAAGAGGCCTATGCGGCCGTGGGTTCCCATTGCAGGAAGGAAAGAACTTAGAACCAAGGCCGACGAGAAGGCAGTTGGAGCTTCTGAGTTAAGTTGCCCGTCCAGTCCCTTGGGCTGCAAAGCGTGTCATCGCGCTTCAGGTGAAGTCTCCTCAGTGGCAGTGTGTTCCCAAGCGAAGGGAAGACTTGAGAAGAAGGGCGTACTAGAAGCTTGTTGGATACTCCGAGTTAAGGGCACGCAAAGACGCTGCGGCTTCAAAAACGTGAACGCGACCTTCAAAGGGAGGATTTCCAAGGGGCAGGTTGCTCCCAGCGGTGGAAAGAAGTTGGAACCTGGGGCGTAGCCTAGGCAAGTTGCACACTGCGAGTTAAGTGCAGGCCCAGACCCTTAGCCTTCCACAACGTAAACTCGACCTGAAGTGAAGTTTCCTATGTGGCAGCGTGTTCCCTGCTGCGGAAAGAAGTTAGAGCAAGGCCGCACTGGAGGCAAGTTGGACACTCTCAGGGCAGGGCACCCCAGGTCCCCTTTTGCTCCCAAAACGTATCATCGCTCCTCAGGTGACGTCTCCTTGGGGGGTGGGGGCGTGAGATCCCAGGGGAGGAAAGACCTTAGAACAGGGGCGGACTAGAAGCCTGTTGGCTACACCAAGTTGAGTTCCAGGGATGGCCCTTAGGCTTTCCAAACCTACAAACGCAGCGAAGACGAACACTACTTGAGGGCAGTGTTCTCCCAGTTGCGGAAAGGTGTTAGAACAAAGGCAGACTCCAAGGCAGGTTGGAGACTCTGAGGGAAGTGCTCGCCAATGCGCCTCTGCGTCCAAAACGCCAAGCGCCGCGTACGACGCAACCGCCTTCTGGCCGTGTTCTCGCAGGTGAGGAAAGAAGTGAGAACAAGGGCGGCCTGAAGCCGACTTGGACTCTCTGTGTGAAGTGCACGCCAAGTCCATTAGGCTTCCAAAAGGTAGCCTCGCTCTTCAGGTGAAGCCTCATAAGCGGCAGCGTGTTCGCAGCTCAGGCAAAAACTTAGAACCAAGGCGGAATCTACGCCAAGTTGCAAGCTCTACGTAAAGTGCAGGCTAAGGCCCTGCTGCTTCCAACACGTAGAAACGCTCCGAAGGCCAAGAGGCCTATGCGGCCGTGTGTTCCCATTGCAGGAAGGAAAGAACTTAGAACCAAGGCCGACTAGAAGGCAGTTGGAGCTTCTGAGTTAAGTTGCCCGTCCAGTCCCTTGGGCTGCAAAGCGTGTCATCGCGCTTCAGCTGAAGTCTCCTCAGTGGCAGTGTGTTCCCAAGCGAAGGGAAGACTTGAGAAGAAGGGCGTACTAGAAGCTTGTTGGATACTCCGAGTTAAGGGCACGCAAAGACGCTGCGGCTTCCAAAACGTGAACGCGACCTTCAAAGGGAGGATTCCCAAGGGGCAGTTTGCTCCCGGCTGTGGAAAGAAGTTGGAACCTGGGGCGCAGCCTAGGCAAGTTGCACACTGCGAGTTAAGTGCAGGCCCAGACCCTTAGGCTTCGACAACGTAAACTCGACCTGAAGTGAAGTTTCCTATGTGGCAGCGTGTTCCCTGATGCGGAAAGAAGTTAGAGCAAGGCCGCACTGGAGGCAAGTTGGACACTCTCAGGGCAGGGCACCCCAGGTCCCCTTTTGCTTCCAAAACGTATCATCGCTCCTCAGGTGACGTCTCCTTGGGGGGGGGGGGCCGTGAGATCCCAGGGGAGGAAAGACCTTAGAACAGGGGCGGACTAGAAGCCTGTTGGCTACACCGAGTTGAGTTCCAGGGAAGGCCCTTAGGCTTCCCAAACCTACAAACGCAGCGAAGACGAACACTACTAGAGGGCAGTGTTCTCCCAGTTGCGGAAAGGTGTTAGAACAAAGGCGGACGCCAAGGCAGGTTGGAGACTCTGAGGGAAGTGCTCGCCAATGCGCCTCTGCGTCCAAAACGCCAAGCGCCGCGTACGACGCAACCGCCTTCTGGCCGTGTTCTCGCAGGTGAGGAAAGAAGTGAGAACAAGGGCGGCCTGAAGCCGACTTGGACTCTCTGTGTGAAGTGCACGCCAAGTCCATTAGGCTTCCAAAAGGTAGCCTCGCTCTTCAGGTGAAGCCTCATAAGCGGCAGCGTGTTCGCAGCTCAGGCAAGAACTTAGAACCAAGGCGGACTCTACGCCAAGTTGCAAGCTCTACGTAAAGTGCAGGCAAAGGCCCTGCTGCTTCCAACACGTAGAAACGCTCCAAAGGCCGAGAGGCCTATGCGGCCGTGTGTTCCCATTGCAGGAAGGAAAGAACTTAGAACCAAGGCCGACTAGAAGGCAGTTGGAGCTTCTGAGTTAAGTTGCCCGTCCAGTCCCTTGGGCTGCAAAGCGTGTCATCGCGCTTCAGGTGAAGTCTCCTCAGTGGCAGTGTGTTCCCAAGCGAAGGGAAGACTTGAGAAGAAGGGCGTACTAGAAGCTTGTTGGATACTCCGAGTTAAGGGCACGCAAAGACGCTGCGGCTTCCAAAACGTGAACGCGACCCTCAAAGGGAGGATTCCCAAGGGGCAGTTTGCTCCCGGCTGTGGAAAGAAGTTGGAACCTGGGGCGCACCCTAGGCAAGTTGCACACTGCGAGTTAAGTGCAGGCCCAGACCCTTAGGCTTCCACAACGTAAAATCGACCTGAAGTGAAGTTTCCTATGTGGCAGCGTGTTCCCTGCTGCGGAAAGAAGTTAGAGCAAGGCCGCACTGGAGGCAAGTTGGACACTCTCAGGGCAGGGCACCCCAGGTCCCCTTTTGCTTCCAAAACGTATCATCGCTCCTAAGGTACGTCTCCTGGGGGGGGGGCGTGAGATCCCAGGGGAGGAAAGACCTTAGAACAGGGGCGGACTAGAAGCCTGTTGGCTACAGCGAGTTGAGTTCCAGGGAAGGCCCTTAGGCTTCCCAAACCTACAAACGCAGCGAAGACGAACACTACTAGAGGGCAGTGTTCTCCCAGTTGCGGAAAGGTGTTAGAAAAAAGGCGGACGCCAAGGCAGGTTGGAGACTCTGAGGGAAGTGCTCGCCAATGCGCCTCTGCGTCCAAAACTCCAAGCGCCGCGTACGACGCAACCGCCTTCTGGCCGTGTTCTCGCAGGTGAGGAAAGAAGTGAGAACAAGGGCGGCCTGAAGCCGACTTGGACTCTCTGTGTGAAGGGCACGCCAAGCCCATTAGGCTTCCAAAAGGTAGCCTCGCCCTTCAGGTGAAGCCTCATAAGCGGCAGCGTGTTCGCAGCTCAGGCAAGAACTTAGAACCAAGGCGGACTCTACGCCAAGTTGCAAGCTCTACGTAAAGTGCAGGCTAAGGCCCTGCTGCTTCCAACAGGTAGAAACGCTCCGAAGGCCAAGAGGCCTATGCGGCCGTGTGTTCCCATTGCAGGAAGGAAAGAACTTAGAACCAAGGCCGACTAGAAGGCAGTTGGAGCTTCTGAGTTAAGTTGCCCGTCCAGTCCCTTGGGCTGCAAAGCGTGTCATCGCGCTTCAGGTGAAGTCTCCTCAGTGGCAGTGTGTTCCCAAGCGAAGGGAAGACTTGAGAAGAAGGGCGTACTAGAAGCTTGTTGGATTCTCCGAGTTAAGGGCACGCAAAGACGCTGCAGCTTCCAAAACGTGAACGCGACCCTCAAAGGGAGGATTCCCAAGGGACAGTTTGCTCCCGCCTGTGGAAAGAAGTTGGAACCTGGGGCGCACCCTAGGCTAGTGGGACACTGCGAGTTAAGTGCAGGCCCAGACCCTTAGGCTTCCACAACGTAAACTCGACCTGAAGTGAAGTTTCCTATGTGGCAGCGTGTTCCCTGCTGCGGAAAGAAGTTAGAGCAAGGCCGCACTGGAGGCAAGTTGGACACTCTCAGGGCAGGGCACCCCAGGTCCCCTTTTGCTTCCAAAACGTATCATCGCTCCTCAGGTGACGTCTCCTGGGAGAGGGGGGGGCCCGTGAGATCTCAGGGGAGGAAAGACCTTAAGAAGAGGGGCGGACTAGAAGCCTGTTGGCTACACCGAGTTGAGTTCCAGGGAAGGCCCTTAGGCTTCCCAAACCTACAAACGCAGCGAAGACGAACACTACTAGAGGGCAGTGTTCTCCCAGTTGCGGAAAGGTGTTAGAACAAAGGCGGACGCCAAGGCAGGTTGGAGACTCTGAGGGAAGTGCTCGCCAATGCGCCTCTGCGTCCAAAACGCCAAGCGCCGCGTACGACGCAACCGCCTTCTGGCCGTGTTCTCGCAGGTGAGGAAAGAAGTGAGAACAAGGGCGGCCTGAAGCCGACTTGGACTCTCTGTGTGAAGTGCACGCCAAGTCCATTAGGCTTCCAAAACGTAGCCTCGCTCTTCAGGTGAAGCCTCATAAGCGGCAGCGTGTTCGCAGCTCAGGCAAGAACTTAGAACCAAGGCGGACTCTACGCCAAGTTGCAAGCTCTACGTAAAGTGCAGGCTAAGGCCCTGCTGCTTCCAACACGTAGAAACGCTGCGAAGGCCAAGAGGCCTATGCGGCCGTGTGTTCCCATTGCAGGAAGGAAAGAACTTAGTACCAAGGCCGACGAGAAGGCAGTTGGAGCTTCTGAGTTAAGTTGCCCGTCCAGTCCCTTGGGCTGCAAAGCGTGTCATTGCGCTTCAGGTGAAGTCTCCTCAGTGGCAGTGTGTTCCCAAGCGAAGGGAAGACTTGAGAAGAAGGGCGTACTAGAAGCTTGTTGGATACTCCGAGTTAAGGGCACGCAAAGACGCTGCGGCTTCCAAAACGTGAACGCGACCCTCAAAGGGAGGATTCCCAAGGGGCAGTTTGCTCCCGGCTGTGGAAAGAAGTTGGAACCTGGGGCGCACCCTAGGCAAGTTGCACACTGCGAGTTAAGTGCAGGCCCAGACCCTTAGGCTTCCACAACGTAAACTCGACCTGAAGTGAAGTTTCCTATGTGGCAGCGTGTTCCCTGCGGCGGAAAGAAGTTAGAGCAAGGCCGCACTGGAGGCAAGTTGGACACTCTCAGGGCAGGGCACCCCAGGTCCCCTTTTGCTTCCAAAACGTATCATCGCTCCTCAGGTGACGTCTCCTGGGGGGGGGGCGTGAGATCCCAGGGGAGGAAAGACCTTAAGAACAGGGGCGGACTAGAAGCCTGTTGGCTACACCGAGTTGAGTTCCAGGGAAGGCCCTTAGGCTTCCCAAACCTACAAACGCAGCGAAGACGAACACTACTAGAGGGCAGTGTTCTCCCAGTTGCGGAAAGGTGTTAGAACAAAGGCGGACGCCAAGGCAGGTTGGAGACTCTGAGTGAAGTGCTCGCCAATGCGCCTCTGCGTCCAAATCGCCAAGCGCCGCGTACGACGCAACCGCCTTCTGGCCGTGTTCTCGCAGGTGAGGAAAGAAGTGAGAACAAGGGCGGCCTGAAGCCGACTTGGACTCTCTGTGTGAAGTGCACGCCAAGTCCATTAGGCTTCCAAAAGGTAGCCTCGCTCTTCAGGTGAAGCCGCATAAGCGGCAGCGTGTTCGCAGCTCAGGCAAGAACTTAGAACCAAGGCGGACTCTACGCCAAGTTGCAAGCTCTACGTAAAGTGCAGGCTAAGGCCCTGCGGCTTCCAACACGTAGAAACGCTCCGAAGGCCAAGAGGCCTATGCGGCCGTGTGTTCCCATTGCAGGAAGGAAAGAACTTAGAACCAAGGCCTACTAGAAGGCAGTTGGAGCTTCTGAGTTAAGTTGCCCGTCCAGTCCCTTGGGCTGCAAAGCGTGTCATCGCGCTTCAGGTGAAGTCTCCTCAGTGGCAGTGTGTTCCCAAGCGAAGGGAAGACTTGAGAAGAAGGGCGTACTAGAAGCTTGTTGGATACTCCGAGTTAAGGGCACGCAAAGACGCTGCGGCTTCCAAAACGTGAACGCGACCTTCAAAGGGAGGATTCCCAAGGGGCAGTTTGCTCCCGGCTGTGGAAAGAAGTTGGAACCTGGGGCGCACCCTAGGCAAGTTGCACACTGCGAGTTAAGTGCAGGCCCAGACCCTTAGGCTTCCACAACGTAAACTCGACCTGAAGTGAAGTTTCCTATGTGGCAGCGTGTTCCCTGCTGCGGAAAGAAGTTAGAGCAAGGCCGCACTGGAGGCAAGTTGGACACTCTCAGGGCAGGGCTCCCCAGGTCCCCTTTTGCTTCCAAAACGTATCATCGCTCCTCAGGTGACGTCTCCTGGGGGGGGGGGCGTGAGATCCCACGGGAGGAAAGACCTTAAGAACAGGGGCGGACTAGAAGCCTGTTGGCTACACCGAGTTGAGTTCCAGGGAAGGCCCTTAGGCTTCCCAAACCTACAAACGCAGCGAAGACGAACACTACTAGAGGGCAGTATTCTCCCAGTTGCGGAAAGGTGTTAGAACAAAGGCGGACGCCAAGGCAGGTTGGAGACTCTGAGGGAAGTGCTCGCCAATGCGCCTCTGCGTCCAAAACGCCAAGCGCTGCGTACTACGCAACCGCCTTCTGGCCGTGTTCTGGCAGGTGAGGAAAGAAGTGAGAACAAGGGCGGCCTGAGGCCGACTTGGACTCTCTGTGTGAAGTGCACGCCAAGTCCATTAGGCTTCCAAAACGTAGCCTCGCTCTTCAGGTGAAGCCTCATAAGCGGCAGCGTGTTCGCAGCTCAGGCAAGAACTTAGAACCAAGGCGGACTCTACGCCAAGTTGCAAGCTCTACGTAAAGTGCAGGCTAAGGCCCTGCTGCTTCCAAAACGTAGAAACGCTCCGAAGGCCAAGAGGCCTATGCGGCCGTGTGTTCCCTTTGCAGGAAGGAAAGAACTTAGAACCAAGGCCGACTAGAAGGCAGTTGGAGCTTCTGAGTTAAGTTACCCGTCCAGTCCCTTGGGCTGCAAAGCGTGTCATCGCGCTTCAGGTGAAGTCTCCTCAGTGGCAGTGTGTTCCCAAGGGAAGGGAAGACTTGAGAAGAAGGGCGTACTAGAAGCTTGTTGGATACTCCGAGTTAAGGACACGCAAAGACGCTGCGGCTTCCAAAACGTGAACGCGACCTTCAAAGGGAGGATTCCCAAGGGGCAATTTGCTCCTGGCTGTGGAAAGAAGTTGGAACCTGGGGCGCACCCTAGGCCAGTGGCACACTGCGAGTTAAGTGCAGGCCCAGACCCTTAGTCTTCCACAACGTAAACTCGACCTGAAGTGAAGTTTCCTATGTGGCAGCGTGTTCCCTGCTGCGGAAAGAAGTTAGAGCAAGGCCGCACTGGAGGCAAGTTGGACACTCTCAGGGCAGGGCACCCCAGGTCCCCTTTTGCTTCCAAAACGTATCATCGCTCCTCAGGTGACGTCTCCTGTGGGGGGGGGTGGCCGTGAGATCCCAGGGGAGGAAAGACCTTAAGAACAGGGGCGGACTAGAAGCCTGTTGGCTACACCGAGTTGAGTTCCAGGGAAGGCCCTTAGGCTTCCCAAACCTACAAACGCAGCGAAGACGAACACTACTAGAGGGCAGTGTTCTCCCAGTTGCGGAAAGGTGTTAGAACAAAGGCGGACGCCAAGGCAGGTTGGAGACTCTGAGTGAAGTGCTCGCCAATGTGCCTCTGCGTCCAAAACGCCAAGCGCCGCGTACTACGCAACCGCCTTCTGGCCGTGTTCTCGCAGGTGAGGAAAGAAGTGAGAACAAGGGCGGCCTGAAGCCGACTTGGACTCTCTGTGTGAAGGGCACGCCAAGCCCATTAGGCTTCCAAAAGGTAGCCTCGCCCTTCAGGTGAAGCCTCATAAGCGGCAGCGTGTTCGCAGCTCAGGCAAGAACTTAGAACCAAGGCGGACTCTACGCCAAGTTGCAAGCTCTACGTAAAGTGCAGGCTAAGGCCCTGCTGCTTCCAACAGGTAGAAACGCTCCGAAGGCCAAGAGGCCTATGCGGCCGTGTGTTCCCATTGCAGGAAGGAAAGAACTTAGAACCAAGGCCGACTAGAAGGCAGTTGGAGCTTCTGAGTTAAGTTGCCCGTCCAGTCCCTTGGGCTGCAAAGCGTGTCATCGCGCTTCAGGTGAAGTCTCCTCAGTGGCAGTGTGTTCCCAAGCGAAGGGAAGACTTGAGAAGAAGGGCGTACTAGAAGCTTGTTGGATTCTCCGAGTTAAGGGCACGCAAAGACTCTGCGGCTTCCAAAACGTGAACGCGACCTTCAAAGGGAGGATTCCCAAGGGGCAGTTTGCTCCCGGCTGTGGAAAGAAGTTGGAACCTGGGGCGCACCCTAGGCAAGTTGCACACTGCGAGTTAAGTGCAGGCCCAGACCCTTAGGCATCCACAACGTAAACTCGACCTGAAGTGAAGTTTCCTATGTGGCAGCGTGTTCCCTGCTGCGGAAAGAAGTTAGAGCAAGGCCGCACTGGAGGCAAGTTGGACACTCTCAGGGCAGGGCACCCCAGGTCCCCTTTTGCTTCCAAAACGTATCATCGCTCCTCAGGTGACGTCTCCTGGGGGGGGGGCGTGAGATCCCAGGGGAGGAAAGACCTTAAGAACAGGGGCGGACTAGAAGCCTGTTGGCTACACCGAGTTGAGTTCCAGGGAAGGCCCTTAGGCTTCCCAAACCTACAAACGCAGCGAAGACGAACACTACTAGAGGGCAGTGTTCTCCCAGTTGCGGAAAGTTGTTAGAACAAAGGCGGACGCCAAGGCAGGTTGGAGACTCTGAGTGAAGTGCTCGCCAATGCGCCTCTGCGTCCAAATCGCCAAGCGCCGCGTACGACGCAACCGCCTTCTGGCCGTGTTCTCGCAGGTGAGGAAAGAAGTGAGAACAAGGGCGGCCTGAAGCCGACTTGGACCCTCTGTGTGAAGTGCACGCCAAGTCCATTAGGCTTCCAAAAGGTAGCCTCGCTCTTCAGGTGAAGCCTCATAAGCGGCAGCGTGTTCGCAGCTCAGGCAAGAACTTAGAACCAAGGCGGACTCTACGCCAAGTTGCAAGCTCTACGTAAAGTGCAGGCTAAGGCCCTGCTGCTTCCAACACGTAGAAACGCTCCGAAGGCCAAGAGGCCTATGCGGCCGTGTGTTCCCATTGCAGGAAGGAAAGAACTTAGAACCAAGGCCGACTAGAAGGCAGTTGGAGCTTCTGAGTTAAGTTGCCCGTCCAGTCCCTTGGGCTGCAAAGCGTGTCATCGCGCTTCAGGTGAAGTCTCCTCAGTGGCAGTGTGTTCCCAAGCGAAGGGAAGACTTGAGAAGAAGGGCGTACTAGAAGCTTGTTGGATACTCCGAGTTAAGGGCACGCAAAGACGCTGCGGCTTCCAAAACGTGAACGCGACCTTCAAAGGGAGGATTCCCAAGGGGCAGTTTGCTCCCGGCTGTGGAAAGAAGTTGGAACCTGGGGCGCACCCTAGGCAAGTTGCACACTGCGAGTTAAGTGCAGGCCCAGACCCTTAGGCTTCCACAACGTAAACTCGACCTGAAGTGAAGTTTCCTATGTGGCAGCGTGTTCCCTGCTGCGGAAAGAAGTTAGAGCAAGGCCGCACTGGAGGCAAGTTGGACACTCTCAGGGCAGGGCACCCCAGGTCCCCTTTTGCTTCCAAAACGTATCATCGCTCCTCAGGTGACGTCTCCTGTGGGGGGGGGTGGCCGTGAGATCCCAGGGGAGGAAAGACCTTAAGAACAGGGGCGGACTAGAAGCCTGTTGGCTACACCGAGTTGAGTTCCAGGGAAGGCCCTTAGGCTTCCCAAACCTACAAACGCAGCGAAGGCGAACACTACTAGAGGGCAGTGTTCTCCCAGTTGCGGAAAGGTGTTAGAACAAAGGCGGACGCCAAGGCAGGTTGGAGACTCTGAGTGAAGTGCTCGCCAATGTGCCTCTGCGTCCAAAACGCCAAGCGCCGCGTACTACGCAACCGCCTTCTGGCCGTGTTCTCGCAGGTGAGGAAAGAAGTGAGAACAAGGGCGGCCTGAAGCCGACTTGGACTCTCTGTGTGAAGGGCACGCCAAGCCCATTAGGCTTCCAAAAGGTAGCCTCGCCCTTCAGGTGAAGCCTCATAAGCGGCAGCGTGTTCGCAGCTCAGGCAAGAACTTAGAACCAAGGCGGACTCTACGCCAAGTTGCAAGCTCTACGTAAAGTGCAGGCTAAGGCCCTGCTGCTTCCAACACGTAGAAACGCTCCGAAGGCCAAGAGGCCTATGCGGCCGTGTGTTCCCATTGCAGGAAGGAAAGAACTTAGAACCAAGGCCGACTAGAAGGCAGTTGGAGCTTCTGAGTTAAGTTGCCCGTCCAGTCCCTTGGGCTGCAAAGCGTGTCATCGCGCTTCAGGTGAAGTCTCCTCAGTGGCAGTGTGTTCCCAAGCGAAGGGAAGACTTGAGAAGAAGGGCGTACTAGAAGCTTGTTGGATACTCCGAGTTAAGGGCACGCAAAGACGCTGTGGCTTCCAAAACGTGAACGCGACCCTCAAAGCGAGGATTCCCAAGGGGCAGTTTGCTCCCGGCTGTGGAAAGAAGTTGGAACCTGGGGCGCACCCTAGGCAAGTTGCACACTGCGAGTTAAGTGCAGGCCCAGACCCTTAGGCTTCCACAACGTAAACTCGACCTGAAGTGAAGTTTCCTATGTGGCAGCGTGTTCCCTGCTGCGGAAAGAAGTTAGAGCAAGGCCGCACTGGAGGCAAGTTGGACACTCTCAGGGCAGGGCACCCCAGGTCCCCTTTTGCTTCCAAAACGTATCATCGCTCCTCAGGTGACGTCTCCTGGGGGGGGGGCGTGAGATCCCAGGGGAGGAAAGACCTTAAGAACAGGGGCGGACTAGAAGCCTGTTGGCTACACCGAGTTGAGTTCCAGGGAAGGCCCTTAGGCTTCCCAAACCTACAAACGCAGCGAAGACGAACACTACTAGAGGGCAGTGTTCTCCCAGTTGCGGAAAGTTGTTAGAACAAAGGCGGACGCCAAGGCAGGTTGGAGACTCTGAGTGAAGTGCTCGCCAATGCGCCTCTGCGTCCAAATCGCCAAGCGCCGCGTACGACGCAACCGCCTTCTGGCCGTGTTCTCGCAGGTGAGGAAAGAAGTGAGAACAAGGGCGGCCTGAAGCCGACTTGGACCCTCTGTGTGAAGTGCACGCCAAGTCCATTAGGCTTCCAAAAGGTAGCCTCGCTCTTCAGGTGAAGCCTCATAAGCGGCAGCGTATTCGCAGCTCAGGCAAGAACTTAGAACCAAGGCGGACTCTACGCCAAGTTGCAAGCTCTACGTAAAGTGCAGGCTAAGGCCCTGCTGCTTCCAACACGTAGAAACGCTCCGAAGGCCAAGAGGCCTATGCGGCCGTGGGTTCCCATTGCAGGAAGGAAAGAACTTAGAACCAAGGCCGACTAGAAGGCAGTTGGAGCTTCTGAGTTAAGTTGCCCGTCCAGTCCCTTGGGCTGCAAAGCGTGTCATCGCGCTTCAGGTGAAGTCTCCTCAGTGGCAGTGTGTTCCCAAGCGAAGGGAAGACTTGAGAAGAAGGGCGTACTAGAAGCTTGTTGGATACTCCGAGTTAAGGGCACGCAAAGACGCTGCGGCTTCCAAAACGTGAACGCGACCTTCAAAGGGAGGATTCCCAAGGGGCAGTTTGCTCCCGGCTGTGGAAAGAAGTTGGAACCTGGGGCGCACCCTAGGCAAGTTGCACACTGCGGTTAAGTGCAGGCCCAGACCCTTAGGCTTCCACAACGTAAACTCGACCTGAAGTGAAGTTTCCTATGTGGCAGCGTGTTCCCTGCTGCGGAAAGATGTTCGAGCAAGGCCGCACTGGAGGCAAGTTGGACACTCTCAGGGCAGGGCACCCCAGGTCCCCTTTTGCTTCCAAAACGTATCATCGCTCCTCAGGTGACGTCTCCTGGGGGGGGGGCGTGAGATCCCAGGGGAGGAAAGACCTTAAGAACAGGGGCGGACTAGAAGCCTGTTGGCTACACCGAGTTGAGTTCCAGGGAAGGCCCTTAGGCTTCCCAAACCTACAAACGCAGCGAAGACGAACACTACTAGAGGGCAGTGTTCTCCCAGTTGCGGAAAGGTGTTAGAACAAAGGCGGACGCCAAGGCAGGTTGGAGACTCTGAGTGAAGTGTTCGCCAATGCGCCTCTGCGTCCAAAACGCCAAGCGCCGCGTACGACGCAACCGCCTTCTGGCCGTGTTCTCGCAGGTGAGGAAAGAAGTGAGAACAAGGGCGGACTGAAGCCGACTTGGACCCTCTGTGTGAAGTGCACGCCAAGTCCATTAGGCTTCCAAAAGGTAGCCTCGCTCTTCAGGTGAAGCCTCATAAGCGGCAGCGTGTTCGCAGCTCAGGCAAGAACTTAGAACCAAGGCGGACTCTACGCCAAGTTGCAAGCTCTACGTAAAGTGCAGGCTAAGGCCCTGCTGCTTCCAACACGTAGAAACGCTCCGAAGGCCAAGAGGCCTATGCGGCCGTGGGTTCCCATTGCAGGAAGGAAAGAACTTAGAACCAAGGCCGACTAGAAGGCAGTTGGAGCTTCTGAGTTAAGTTGCCCGTCCAGTCCCTTGGGCTGCAAAGCGTGTCATCGTGCTTCAGGTGAAGTCTCCTCAGTGGCAGTGTGTTCCCAAGCGAAGGGAAGACTTGAGAAGAAGGGCGTACTAGAAGCTTGTTGGATACTCCGAGTTAAGGGCACGCAAAGACTCTGCGGCTTCCAAAACGTGAACGCGACCTTCAAAGGGAGGATTCCCAAGGGGCAGTTTGCTCCCGGCTGTGGAAAGAAGTTGGAACCTGGGGCGCACCCTATTCAAGTTGCACACTGCGAGTTAAGTGCAGGCCCAGACCCTTAGGCATCCACAACGTAAACTCGACCTGAAGTGAAGTTTCCTATGTGGCAGCGTGTTCCCTGCTGCGGAAAGAAGTTAGAGCAAGGCCGCACTGGAGGCAAGTTGGACACTCTCAGGGCAGGGCACCCCAGGTCCCCTTTTGCTTCCAAAACGTATCATCGCTCCTCAGGTGACGTCTCCTGGGGGGGGGGGCGTGAGATCCCAGGGGAGGAAAGACCTTAAGAACAGGGGCGGACTAGAAGCCTGTTGGCTACACCGAGTTGAGTTCCAGGGAAGGCCCTTAGGCTTCCCAAACCTACAAACGCAGCGAAGACGAACACTACTAGAGGGCAGTGTTCTCCCAGTTGCGGAAAGTTGTTAGAACAAAGGCGGACGCCAAGGCAGGTTGGAGACTCTGAGTGAAGTGCTCGCCAATGCGCCTCTGCGTCCAAATCGCCAAGCGCCGCGTACGACGCAACCGCCTTCTGGCCGTGTTCTCGCAGGTGAGGAAAGAAGTGAGAACAAGGGCGGCCTGAAGCCGACTTGGACCCTCTGTGTGAAGTGCACGCCAAGTCCATTAGGCTTCCAAAAGGTAGCCTCGCTCTTCAGGTGAAGCCTCATAAGCGGCAGCGTGTTCGCAGCTCAGGCAAGAACTTAGAACCAAGGCGGACTCTACGCCAAGTTGCAAGCTCTACGTAAAGTGCAGGCTAAGGCCCTGCTGCTTCCAACACGTAGAAACGCTCCGAAGGCCAAGAGGCCTATGCGGCCGTGTGTTCCCATTGCAGGAAGGAAAGAACTTAGAAACAAGGCCGACTAGAAGGCAGTTGGAGCTTCTGAGTTAAGTTGCCCGTCCAGTCCCTTGGGCTGCAAAGCGTGTCATCGCGCTTCAGGTGAAGTCTCCTCAGTGGCAGTGTGTTCCCAAGCGAAGGGAAGACTTGAGAAGAAGGGCGTACTAGAAGCTTGTTGGATACTCCGAGTTAAGGGCACGCAAAGACGCTGCGGCTTCCAAAACGTGAACGCGACCTTCAAAGGGAGGATTCCCAAGGGGCAGTTTGCTCCCGGCTGTGGAAAGAAGTTGGAACCTGGGGCGCAGCCTAGGCAAGTTGCACACTGCGAGTTAAGTGCAGGTCCAGACCCTTAGGCTTCCACAACGTAAACTCGACCTGAAGTGAAGTTTCCTATGTGGCAGCGTGTTCCCTGCTGCGGAAAGAAGTTAGAGCAAGGCCGCACTGGAGGCAAGTTGGACACTCTCAGGGCAGGGCACCCCAGGTCCCCTTTTGCTTCCAAAACGTATCATCGCTCCTCAGGTGACGTCTCCTGGGAGAGGGGGGGGCCCGTGAGATCTCAGGGGAGGAAAGACCTTAAGAAGAGGGGCGGACTAGAAGCCTGTTGGCTACACCGAGTTGAGTTCCAGGGAAGGCCCTTAGGCTTCCCAAACCTACAAACGCAGCGAAGACGAACACTACTAGAGGGCAGTGTTCTCCCAGTTGCGGAAAGGTGTTAGAACAAAGGCGGACGCCAAGGCAGGTTGGAGACTCTGAGGGAAGTGCTCGCCAATGCGCCTCTGCGTCCAAAACGCCAAGCGCCGCGTACGACGCAACCGCCTTCTGGCCGTGTTCTCGCAGGTGAGGAAAGAAGTGAGAACAAGGGCGGCCTGAAGCCGACTTGGACTCTCTGTGTGAAGTGCACGCCAAGTCCATTAGGCTTCCAAAACGTAGCCTCGCTCTTCAGGTGAAGCCTCATAAGCGGCAGCGTGTTCGCAGCTCAGGCAAGAACTTAGAACCAAGGCGGACTCTACGCCAAGTTGCAAGCTCTACGTAAAGTGCAGGCTAAGGCCCTGCTGCTTCCAACACGTAGAAACGCTGCGAAGGCCAAGAGGCCTATGCGGCCGTGTGTTCCCATTGCAGGAAGGAAATAACTTAGTACCAAGGCCGACGAGAAGGCAGTTGGAGCTTCTGAGTTAAGTTGCCCGTCCAGTCCCTTGGGCTGCAAAGCGTGTCATTGCGCTTCAGGTGAAGTCTCCTCAGTGGCAGTGTGTTCCCAAGCGAAGGGAAGACTTGAGAAGAAGGGCGTACTAGAAGCTTGTTGGATACTCCGAGTTAAGGGCACGCAAAGACGCTGCGGCTTCCAAAACGTGAACGCGACCCTCAAAGGGAGGATTCCCAAGGGGCAGTTTGCTCCCGGCTGTGGAAAGAAGTTGGAACCTGGGGCGCACCCTAGGCAAGTTGCACACTGCGAGTTAAGTGCAGGCCCAGACCCTTAGGCTTCCACAACGTAAACTCGACCTGAAGTGAAGTTTCCTATGTGGCAGCGTGTTCCCTGCGGCGGAAAGAAGTTAGAGCAAGGCCGCACTGGAGGCAAGTTGGACACTCTCAGGGCAGGGCACCCCAGGTCCCCTTTTGCTTCCAAAACGTATCATCGCTCCTCAGGTGACGTCTCCTGGGGGGGGGGCGTGAGATCCCAGGGGAGGAAAGACCTTAAGAACAGGGGCGGACTAGAAGCCTGTTGGCTACACCGAGTTGAGTTCCAGGGAAGGCCCTTAGGCTTCCCAAACCTACAAACGCAGCGAAGACGAACACTACTAGAGGGCAGTGTTCTCCCAGTTGCGGAAAGGTGTTAGAACAAAGGCGGACGCCAAGGCAGGTTGGAGACTCTGAGTGAAGTGCTCGCCAATGCGCCTCTGCGTCCAAATCGCCAAGCGCCGCGTACGACGCAACCGCCTTCTGGCCGTGTTCTCGCAGGTGAGGAAAGAAGTGAGAACAAGGGCGGCCTGAAGCCGACTTGGACTCTCTGTGTGAAGTGCACGCCAAGTCCATTAGGCTTCCAAAAGGTAGCCTCGCTCTTCAGGTGAAGCCGCATAAGCGGCAGCGTGTTCGCAGCTCAGGCAAGAACTTAGAACCAAGGCGGACTCTACGCCAAGTTGCAAGCTCTACGTAAAGTGCAGGCTAAGGCCCTGCGGCTTCCAACACGTAGAAACGCTCCGAAGGCCAAGAGGCCTATGCGGCCGTGTGTTCCCATTGCAGGAAGGAAAGAACTTAGAACCAAGGCCTACTAGAAGGCAGTTGGAGCTTCTGAGTTAAGTTGCCCGTCCAGTCCCTTGGGCTGCAAAGCGTGTCATCGCGCTTCAGGTGAAGTCTCCTCAGTGGCAGTGTGTTCCCAAGCGAAGGGAAGACTTGAGAAGAAGGGCGTACTAGAAGCTTGTTGGATACTCCGAGTTAAGGGCACGCAAAGACGCTGCGGCTTCCAAAACGTGAACGCGACCTTCAAAGGGAGGATTCCCAAGGGGCAGTTTGCTCCCGGCTGTGGAAAGAAGTTGGAACCTGGGGCGCACCCTAGGCAAGTTGCACACAGCGAGTTAAGTGCAGGCCCAGACCCTTAGGCTTCCACAACGTAAACTCGACCTGAAGTGAAGTTTCCTATGTGGCAGCGTGTTCCCTGCTGCGGAAAGAAGTTAGAGCAAGGCCGCACTGGAGGCAAGTTGGACACTCTCAGGGCAGGGCTCCCCAGGTCCCCTTTTGCTTCCAAAACGTATCATCGCTCCTCAGGTGACGTCTCCTGGGGGGGGGGCGTGAGATCCCACGGGAGGAAAGACCTTAAGAACAGGGGCGGACTAGAAGCCTGTTGGCTACACCGAGTTGAGTTCCAGGGAAGGCCCTTAGGCTTCCCAAACCTACAAACTCAGCGAAGACGAACACTACTAGAGGGCAGTATTCTCCCAGTTGCGGAAAGGTGTTAGAACAAAGGCGGACGCCAAGGCAGGTTGGAGACTCTGAGGGAAGTGCTCGCCAATGCGCCTCTGCGTCCAAAACGCCAAGCGCTGCGTACTACGCAACCGCCTTCTGGCCGTGTTCTGGCAGGTGAGGAAAGAAGTGAGAACAAGGGCGGCCTGAGGCCGACTTGGACTCTCTGTGTGAAGTGCACGCCAAGTCCATTAGGCTTCCAAAAGGTAGCCTCGCTCTTCAGGTGAAGCCTCATAAGCGGCAGCGTGTTCGCAGCTCAGGCAAGAACTTAGAACCAAGGCGGACTCTACGCCAAGTTGCAAGCTCTACGTAAAGTGCAGGCTAAGGCCCTGCTGCTTCCAAAACGTAGAAACGCTCCGAAGGCCAAGAGGCCTATGCGGCCGTGTGTTCCCTTTGCAGGAAGGAAAGAACTTAGAACCAAGGCCGACTAGAAGGCAGTTGGAGATTCTGAGTTAAGTTACCCGTCCAGTCCCTTGGGCTGCAAAGCGTGTCATCGCGCTTCAGGTGAAGTCTCCTCAGTGGCAGTGTGTTCCCAAGGGAAGGGAAGACTTGAGAAGAAGGGCGTACTAGAAGCTTGTTGGATACTCCGAGTTAAGGACACGCAAAGACGCTGCGGCTTCCAAAACGTGAACGCGACCTTCAAAGGGAGGATTCCCAAGGGGCAATTTGCTCCTGGCTGTGGAAAGAAGTTGGAACCTGGGGCGCACCCTAGGCCAGTGGCACACTGCGAGTTAAGTGCAGGCCCAGACCCTTAGTCTTCCACAACGTAAACTCGACCTGAAGTGAAGTTTCCTATGTGGCAGCGTGTTCCCTGCTGCGGAAAGAAGTTAGAGCAAGGCCGCACTGGAGGCAAGTTGGACACTCTCAGGGCAGGGCACCCCAGGTCCCCTTTTGCTTCCAAAACGTATCATCGCTCCTCAGGTGACGTCTCCTGTGGGGGGGGGTGGCCGTGAGATCCCAGGGGAGGAAAGACCTTAAGAACAGGGGCGGACTAGAAGCCTGTTGGCTACACCGAGTTGAGTTCCAGGGAAGGCCCTTAGGCTTCCCAAACCTACAAACGCAGCGAAGACGAACACTACTAGAGGGCAGTGTTCTCCCAGTTGCGGAAAGGTGTTAGAACAAAGGCGGACGCCAAGGCAGGTTGGAGACTCTGAGTGAAGTGCTCGCCAATGTGCCTCTGCGTCCAAAACGCCAAGCGCCGCGTACTACGCAACCGCCTTCTGGCCGTGTTCTCGCAGGTGAGGAAAGAAGTGAGAACAAGGGCGGCCTGAAGCCGACTTGGACTCTCTGTGTGAAGGGCACTCCAAGCCCATTAGGCTTCCAAAAGGTAGCCTCGCCCTTCAGGTGAAGCCTCATAAGCGGCAGCGTGTTCGCAGCTCAGGCAAGAACTTAGAACCAAGGCGGACTCTACGCCAAGTTGCAAGCTCTACGTAAAGTGCAGGCTAAGGCCCTGCTGCTTCCAACAGGTAGAAACGCTCCGAAGGCCAAGAGGCCTATGCGGCCGTGTGTTCCCATTGCAGGAAGGAAAGAACTTAGAACCAAGGCCGACTAGAAGGCAGTTGGAGCTTCTGAGTTAAGTTGCCCGTCCAGTCCCTTGGGCTGCAAAGCGTGTCATCGCGCTTCAGGTGAAGTCTCCTCAGTGGCAGTGTGTTCCCAAGCGAAGGGAAGACTTGAGAAGAAGGGCGTACTAGAAGCTTGTTGGATTCTCCGAGTTAAGGGCACGCAAAGACTCTGCGGCTTCCAAAACGTGAACGCGACCTTCAAAGGGAGGATTCCCAAGGGGCAGTTTGCTCCCGGCTGTGGAAAGAAGTTGGAACCTGGGGCGCACCCTAGGCAAGTTGCACACTGCGAGTTAAGTGCAGGCCCAGACCCTTAGGCATCCACAACGTAAACTCGACCTGAAGTGAAGTTTCCTATGTGGCAGCGTGTTCCCTGCTGCGGAAAGAAGTTAGAGCAAGGCCGCACTGGAGGCAAGTTGGACACTCTCAGGGCAGGGCACCCCAGGTCCCCTTTTGCTTCCAAAACGTATCATCGCTCCTCAGGTGACGTCTCCTGGGGGGGGGGCGTGAGATCCCAGGGGAGGAAAGACCTTAAGAACAGGGGCGGACTAGAAGCCTGTTGGCTACACCGAGTTGAGTTCCAGGGAAGGCCCTTAGGCTTCCCAAACCTACAAACGCAGCGAAGACGAACACTACTAGAGGGCAGTGTTCTCCCAGTTGCGGAAAGTTGTTAGAACAAAGGCGGACGCCAAGGCAGGTTGGAGACTCTGAGTGAAGTGCTCGCCAATGCGCCTCTGCGTCCAAATCGCCAAGCGCCGCGTACGACGCAACCGCCTTCTGGCCGTGTTCTCGCAGGTGAGGAAAGAAGTGAGAACAAGGGCGGCCTGAAGCCGACTTGGACCCTCTGTGTGAAGTGCACGCCAAGTCCATTAGGCTTCCAAAAGGTAGCCTCGCTCTTCAGGTGAAGCCTCATAAGCGGCAGCGTGTTCGCAGCTCAGGCAAGAACTTAGAACCAAGGCGGAATCTACGCCAAGTTGCAAGCTCTACGTAAAGTGCAGGCTAAGGCCCTGCTGCTTCCAACACGTAGAAACGCTCCGAAGGCCAAGAGGCCTATGCGGCCGTGTGTTCCCATTGCAGGAAGGAAAGAACTTAGAACCAAGGCCGACTAGAAGGCAGTTGGAGCTTCTGAGTTAAGTTGCCCGTCCAGTCCCTTGGGCTGCAAAGCGTGTCATCGCGCTTCAGGTGAAGTCTCCTCAGTGGCAGTGTGTTCCCAAGCGAAGGGAAGACTTGAGAAGAAGGGCGTACTAGAAGCTTGTTGGATACTCCGAGTTAAGGGCACGCAAAGACGCTGCGGCTTCCAAAACGTGAACGCGACCTTCAAAGGGAGGATTCCCAAGGGGCAGTTTGCTCCCGGCTGTGGAAAGAAGTTGGAACCTGGGGCGCACCCTAGGCAAGTTGCACACTGCGAGTTAAGTGCAGGCCCAGACCCTTAGGCTTCCACAACGTAAACTCGACCTGAAGTGAAGTTTCCTATGTGGCAGCGTGTTCCCTGCTGCGGAAAGAAGTTAGAGCAAGGCCGCACTGGAGGCAAGTTGGACACTCTCAGGGCAGGGCACCCCAGGTCCCCTTTTGCTTCCAAAACGTATCATCGCTCCTCAGGTGACGTCTCCTGTGGGGGGGGGTGGCCGTGAGATCCCAGGGGAGGAAAGACCTTAAGAACAGGGGCGGACTAGAAGCCTGTTGGCTACACCGAGTTGAGTTCCAGGGAAGGCCCTTAGGCTTCCCAAACCTACAAACGCAGCGAAGGCGAACACTACTAGAGGGCAGTGTTCTCCCAGTTGCGGAAAGGTGTTAGAACAAAGGCGGACGCCAAGGCAGGTTGGAGACTCTGAGTGAAGTGCTCGCCAATGTGCCTCTGCGTCCAAAACGCCAAGCGCCGCGTACTACGCAACCGCCTTCTGGCCGTGTTCTCGCAGGTGAGGAAAGAAGTGAGAACAAGGGCGGCCTGAAGCCGACTTGGACTCTCTGTGTGAAGGGCACTCCAAGCCCATTAGGCTTCCAAAAGGTAGCCTCGCCCTTCAGGTGAAGCCTCATAAGCGGCAGCGTGTTCGCAGCTCAGGCAAGAACTTAGAACCAAGGCGGACTCTACGCCAAGTTGCAAGCTCTACGTAAAGTGCAGGCTAAGGCCCTGCTGCTTCCAACACGTAGAAACGCTCCGAAGGCCAAGAGGCCTATGCGGCCGTGTGTTCCCATTGCAGGAAGGAAAGAACTTAGAACCAAGGCCGACTAGAAGGCAGTTGGAGCTTCTGAGTTAAGTTGCCCGTCCAGTCCCTTGGGCTGCAAAGCGTGTCATCGCGCTTCAGGTGAAGTCTCCTCAGTGGCAGTGTGTTCCCAAGCGAAGGGAAGACTTGAGAAGAAGGGCGTACTAGAAGCTTGTTGGATACTCCGAGTTAAGGGCACGCAAAGACGCTGTGGCTTCCAAAACGTGAACGCGACCCTCAAAGCGAGGATTCCCAAGGGGCAGTTTGCTCCCGGCTGTGGAAAGAAGTTGGAACCTGGGGCGCACCCTAGGCAAGTTGCACACTGCGAGTTAAGTGCAGGCCCAGACCCTTAGGCTTCCACAACGTAAACTCGACCTGAAGTGAAGTTTCCTATGTGGCAGCGTGTTCCCTGCTGCGGAAAGAAGTTAGAGCAAGGCCGCACTGGAGGCAAGTTGGACACTCTCAGGGCAGGGCACCCCAGGTCCCCTTTTGCTTCCAAAACGTATCATCGCTCCTCAGGTGACGTCTCCTGGGGGGGGGGCGTGAGATCCCAGGGGAGGAAAGACCTTAAGAACAGAGGCGGACTAGAAGCCTGTTGGCTACACCGAGTTGAGTTCCAGGGAAGGCCCTTAGGCTTCCCAAACCTACAAACGCAGCGAAGACGAACACTACTAGAGGGCAGTGTTCTCCCAGTTGCGGAAAGGTGTTAGAACAAAGGCGGACACCAAGGCAGGTTGGAGACTCTGAGTGAAGTGCTCGCCAATGCGCCTCTGCGTCCAAAACGCCAAGCGCCGCGTAGGACGCAACCGCCTTCTGGCCGTGCTCTCGCAGGTGAGGAAAGCAGTGAGAACAAGGGCGGCCTGAAGCCGACTTGGACTCTCTGTGTGAAGTGCACGCCAAGTCCATTAGGCTTCCAAAAGGTAGCCTCGCTCTTCAGGTGAAGCCTCATAAGCGGCAGCGTGTTCGCAGCTCAGGCAAGAACTTAGAACCAAGGCGGACTCTACGCCAAGTTGCAAGCTCTACGTAAAGTGCAGGCTAAGGCCCTGCTGCTTCCAACACGTAGAAACGCTCCGAAGGCCAAGAGGCCTATGCGGCCGTGTGTTCCCATTGCAGGAAGGAAAGAACTTAGAACCAAGGCCGACTAGAAGGCAGTTGGAGCTTCTGAGTTAAGTTGCCCGTCCAGTCCCTTGGGCTGCAAAGCGTGTCATCGTGCTTCAGGTGAAGTCTCCTCAGTGGCAGTGTGTTCCCAAGCGAAGGGAAGACTTGAGAAGAAGGGCGTACTAGAAGCTTGTTGGATACTCCGAGTTAAGGGCACGCAAAGACGCTGCGGCTTCCAAAACGTGAACGCGACCTTCAAAGGGAGGATTCCCAAGGGGCAGTTTGCTCCCGGCTGTGGAAAGAAGTTGGAAACTGGGGCGCATCCTAGGCAAGTTGCACACTGCGAGTTAAGTGCAGGCCCAGACCCTTAGGCTTCCACAATGTAAACTCGACCTGAAGTGAAGTTTCCTATGTGGCAGCGTGTTTCCTGCTGCGGAAAGAAGTTAGAGCAAGGCCGCACTGGAGGCAAGTTGGACACTCCCAGGGCAGGGCACCCCAGGTCCCCTTTTGCTTCCAAAACGTATCATCCCTCCTCAGGGGACGTCTCCTGTGGGGGGGGGGGTTGCCGTGAGATCCCAGGGGAGGAAAGACCTTAAGAACAGGGGCGGACTTGAAGCCTGTTGGCTACACCGAGTTGAGTTCCAGGGAAGGCCCTTAGGCTTCCCAAACCTACAAATGCAGCGAAGGCGAACACTACTAGAGGGCAGTGTTCTCCCAGTTGCGGAAAGGTGTTAGAACAAAGGCGGACGCCGAGGCAGGTTGGAGACTCTGAGGGAAGTGCTCGCCAATGCGCCTCTGCGTCCAAAACGCCAAGCGCCGCGTACGACGCAACCGCCTTCTGGCCGTGTTCTCGCAGGTGAGGAAAGAAGTGAGAACAAGGGCGGCCTGAAGCCGACTTGGACTCTCTGTGTGAAGTGCACGCCAAGTCCATTCGGCTTCCAAAAGGTAGCCTCGCTCTTCAGGTGAAGCCTCATAAGCGGCAGCGTGTTCGCAGCTCAGGCAAGAACTTAGAACCAAGGCGGACTCTACGCCAAGTTGCAAGCTCTACGTAAAGTGCAGGCTAAGGCCCTGCTGCTTCCAACACGTAGAAACGCTCCGAAGGCCAAGAGGCCTATGCGGCCGTGGGTTCCCATTGCAGGAAGGAAAGAACTTAGAACCAAGGCCGACTAGAAGGCAGTTGGAGCTTCTGAGTTAAGTTGCCCGTCCAGTCCCTTGGGCTGCAAAGCGTGTCATCGCGCTTCAGGTGAAGTCTCCTCAGTGGCAGTGTGTTCCCAAGGGAAGGGAAGACTTGAGAAGAAGGGCGTACTAGAAGCTTGTTGGATACTCCGAGTTAAGGGCACGCAAAGACGCTGCGGCTTCCAAAACGTGAACGCGACCTTCAAAGGGAGGATTCCCAAGGGGCAGTTTGCTCCCGGCTGTGGAAAGAAGTTGGAACCTGGGGCGCACCCTAGGCAAGTTGCACCCTGCGAGTTAAATGCAGGCCCAGACCCTTAGGCTTCCACAACGTAAACTCGAGCTGAAGTGAAGTTTCCTATGTGGCAGCGTGTTCCCTGCTGCGGAAAGATGTTAGAGCAAGGCCGCACTGGAGGCACGTTGGACACTCTCAGGGCAGTGCACCCCAGGTCCCCTTTTGCTTCCAAAACGTATCATCGCTCCTCAGGTGTCGTCTCCTGGGGGGGTGGGCCGTGAGATCCCAGGGGAGGAAAAACCTTAGAACAGGGGCGTACTAGAAGCCTGTTGGATACACCGAGTTGAGTTCCAGGGAAGGCCCTTAGGCTTCCCAAACCTACAAACGCAGCGAAGACGAACTCTACTAGAGGGCCGTGTTCTCCCAGTTGCGGAAAGGTGTTAGAACAAAGGCGGACGCCAAGGCAGGTTGGAGACTCTGAGTGAAGTGCTCGCCAATGCGCCTCTGCGTCCAAAACGCGAAGCGCCGCGTACGACGCAACCGCCCTCTGGCCGTGTTCTCGCAGGTGAGGAAAGAAGTGAGAACAAGGGCGGCCTGAAGCCACCTTGGACTCTCTGTGTGAAGTGCACGCCAAGTCCATTAGGCTTCCAAAAGGTAGCCTCGCTCTTCAGGTGAAGCCTCATAAGCGGCAGCGTGTTCGCAGCTCAGGCAAGAACTTAGAACCAAGGCGGACTCTACGCCAAGTTGCAAGCTCTACGTAAAGTGCAGGCTAAGGCCCTGCTGCTTCCAACACGTAGAAACGCTCCGAAGGCCAAGAGGCCTATGCGGCCGTGTGTTCCCATTGCAGGAAGGAAAGAACTTAGAACCAAGGCCGACTAGAAAGCAGTTGGAGCTTCTGAGTTAAGTTGCCCGTCCAGTCCCTTGGGCTGCAAAGCGTGTCATCGCGCTTCAGGTGAAGTCTCCTCAGTGGAAGTGTGTTCCCAAGCGAAGGGAAGACTTGAGAAGAAGGGCGTACTAGAAGCTAGTTGGATACTCCGAGTTAAGGGCATGCAAAGGCGCTGCGGCTTCCAAAACGTGAACGCGACCTTCAAAGGGAGGATTCCCAAGGGGCAGTTTGCTCCCGGCTGTGGAAAGAAGTTGGAACCTGGGGCGCACCCTAGGCAAGTTGCACACTGCGAGTTAAGTGCAGGCCCAGACCCTTAGGCTTCCACAACGTAAACTCGACCTGAAGTGAAGTTTCCTATGTGGCAGCGTGTTCCCTGCTGCGGAAAGAAGTTAGAGCAAGGCCGCACTGGAGGCAAGTTGGACACTCTCAGGGCAGGGCACCCCAGGTCCCCTTTTGCTTCCAAAATGTATCGTCGCTCCTCAGGTGACGTCTCCTGGAGGGGGGGCGTGAGATCCCAGGGGAGGAAAGACCTTAAGAACAGGGGCGGACTAGAAGCCTGTTGGCTACACCGAGTTGAGTTCCAGGGAAGGCCCTTAGGCTTCCCAAACCTACAAACGCAGCGAAGACGAACACTACTAGAGGGCAGTGTTCTCCCAGTTGCGGAAAGGTGTTAGAACAAAGGCGGACGCCAAGGCAGGTTGGAGACTCTGAGGGAAGTGCTCGCCAATGCGCCTCTGCGTCCAAAACGCCAAGCGCCGCGTACGAGGCAACCGCCTTCTGGCCGTGTTCTCGCAGGTGAGGAAAGAAGTGAGAACAAGGGCGGCCTGAAGCCGACTTGGACTCTCTGTGTGAAGTGCACGCCAAGTCCATTAGGCTTCCAAAAGGTAGCCTCGCTCTTCAGGTGAAGCCTCATAAGCGGCAGCGTGTTTGCAGCTCAGGCAAGAACTTAGAACCAAGGCGGACTCTACGCCAAGTTGCAAGCTCTACGTAAAGTGCAGGCTAAGGCCCTGCTGCTTCCAACACGTAGAAACGCTCCGAAGGCCAAGAGGCCTATGCGGCCGTGTGTTCCCTTTGCAGGAAGGAAAGAACTTAGAACCAAGGCCGACTAGAAGGCAGTTGGAACTTCTGAGTTAAGTTCCCGTCCAGTCCCTTGGGCTGCAAAGCATGTCATCGCGCTTCAGGTGAAGTCTCCTCAGTGGCAGTGTGTTTCCAAGCGAAGGGAAGACTTGAGAAGAAGGGCGTACTAGAAGCTTGTTGGATACTCCGAGTTAAGGGCACACAAAGACGCTGCGGCTTCCAAAACGTGAACGCGACCTTCAAGGGAGGATTCCCAAAGGGCAGTTTGCTCCCGGCTGTGGAAAGAAGTTGGAACCTGGGGCGCACCCTAGGCAAGTTGCACACTGCGAGTTAAGTGCAGGCCCAGACCCTTAGGCTTCCACAACGTAAACTCGACCTGAAGTGAAGTTTCCTATGTGGCAGCGTGTTCCCTGCTGCGGAAAGAAGTTAGAACAAGGCCTCACTGGAGGCAAGATGGACACTCTCAGGGCAGGGCACCCCAGGTCCCCTTTTGCTTCCAAAACGTATCATCGCTCCTCAGGTGACGTCTCCTGGGGGGGGTGGGCCGTGAGATCCCAGGGGAGGAAATACCTTAGAACAGGGGCGGACTAGAAGCCTGTTGGCTACAACGAGTTGAGTTCCAGGGAAGGCCCTTAGGCTTCCCAAACCTACAAACGCATCGACGACGAACACTACTAGAGGGCAGTGTTCTCCCTGTTGCGGAAAGGTGTTAGAACAAAGGCGGACGCCAAGGCAGGTTGGAGACTCTGAGTGAAGTGCTCGCCAATGCGCCTCTGCGTCCAAAACGCGAAGCGCCGCGTACGACGCAACCGCCTTCTGGCCGTGTTCTCGCAGGTGAGGAAAGAAGTGAGAACAAGGGCGGCCTGAAGCCGACTTGGACTCTCTGTGTGAAGTGCACGCCAAGTCCATTAGGCTTCCAAAAGGTAGCCTCGCTCTTCAGGTGAAGCCTCATAAGCGGCAGCGTGTTCGCAGCTCAGGCAAGAACTTAGAACCAAGGCGGACTCTACGCCAAGTTGCAACCTCTACGTAAAGTGCAGGCTAAGGCCCAGCTGCTTCCAACACGTAGAAACGCTCCGAAGGCCAAGAGGCCTATGCGGCCGTGGGTTCCCATTGCAGGAAGGAAAGAACTTAGAACCAAGGCCGACTAGAAGGCAGTTGGAGCTTCTGAGTTAAGTTGCCCGTCCAGTCCCTTGGGCTGCAAAGCGTGTCATCGCGCTTCAGGTGAAGTCTCCTCAGTGGCAGTGTGTTCCCAAGCGAAGGGAAGACTTGAGAAGAAGGGCGTACTAGAAGCTTGTTGGATACTCCGAGTTAAGGGCACGCAAAGACGCTGCGGCTTCCAAAACGTGAACGCGACCTTCAAAGGGAGGATTCCCAAGGAGCAGTTTGCTCCCGGCTGTGGAAAGAAGTTGGAACCTGGGGCGCACCCTAGGCAAGTTGCACACTGCGAGTTAAGTGCAGGCCCAGACCCTGAGGCTTCCACAACGTAAACTCGACCTGAAGTGAAGTTTCCTATGTGGCAGCGTGTTCCCTGCTGCGGAAAGAAGTTAGAGCAAGGCCGCACTGGAGGCAAGTTGGACACTCTCAGGGCAGGGCACCCCAGGTCCCCTTTTGCTTCCAAAACGTATCATCGCTCCTCAGGTGACGTCTTCTGGGGGATGGGGGGCCCGTGAGATCCCAGGGGAGGAAAGACCTTAGAACAGGGGCGGACTAGAAGCCTGTTGGCTACACCGAGTTGAGTTCCAGGGAAGGCCCTTAGGCTTCCCAAACCTACAAACGCAGCGAAGACGAACACTACTAGAGGGCAGTGTTCTCCCAGTTGCGGAAAGGGGTTAGAACAAAGGCGGACGCCAAGGCAGGTTGGAGACTCTGAGTGAAGTGCTCGCCAATGCGCCTCTGCGTCCAAAACGCCAAGCGCCGCGTACGACGCAACCGCCTTCTGGCCGTGTTCTCGCAGGTGAGGAAAGCAGTGAGAACAAGGGCGGTCTGAAGCCGACTTGGACTCTCTGTGTGAAGTGCACGCCAAGTCCATTAGGCTTCCAAAAGGTAGCCTCGCTCTTCAGGTGAAGCCTCATAAGCGGCAGCGTGTTCGCAGCTCAGGCAAGAACTTAGAACCAAGGCGGACTCTACGCCAAGTTGCAAGCTCTACGTAAAGTGCAGGCTAAGGCCCTGCTGCTTCCAACACGTAGAAACGCTCCGAAGTCCAAGAGGCCTATGCGGCCGTGTGTTCCCATTGCAGGAAGGAAAGAACTTAGAACCAAGGCCGACTAGAAGGTAGTTGGAACTTCTGAGTTAAGTTCCCGTCCAGTCCCTTGGGCTGCAAAGCATGTCATCGCGCTTCAGGTGAAGTCTCCTCAGTGGCAGTGTGTTCCCAAGCGAAGGGAAGACTTGAGAAGAAGGGCGTACTAGAAGCTTGTTGGATACTCCGAGTTAAGGGCACGCAAAGACGCTGCGGCTTCCAAAACGTGAACGCGACCTTCAAAGGGAGGATTCCCAAGGGGCAGTTGGCTCCCGGCTGTGGAAAGAAGTTGGAACATGGGGCGCACCCTAGGCAAGTTGCACACTGCGAGTTAAGTGCAGGCCCAGACCCTTAGGCTTCCACAACGTAAACTCGACCTGAAGTGAAGTTTCCTATGTGGCTGCGTGTTCCCTGCTGCGGAAAGAAGTTAGAGCAAGGCCGCACTGGAGGCAAGATGGACACTCTCTGGGCAGTGCACCCCAGGTCCCCTTTTGCTTCCAAAACGTATCATCGCTCCTCAGGTGACGTCTCCTGGGGGGGGGGGCGTGAGATCCCAGGGGAGGAAATACCTTAGAACAGGGGCGGACTAGAAGCCTGTTGGCTACAACGAGTTGAGTTCCAGGGAAGGCCCTTAGGCTTCCCAAACCTACAAACGCAGCGAAGACGAACACTACTAGAGGGCAGTGTTCTCCCAGTAGCGGAAAGGTGTTAGAACAAAGGCGGACGCCAAGGCAGGTTGGAGACTCTGAGTGAAGTGCTCGCCAATGCGCCTCTGCGTCCAAAACGCCAAGCACCGCGTACTACGCAACCGCCTTCTGGCCGTGTTCTCGCAGGTGAGGAAAGAAGTGAGAACAAGGGCGGCCTGAAGCCGACTTGGACTCTCTGTGTGCAGTGCACGCCAAGTCCATTAGGCTTCCAAAAGGTAGCCTCGCTCTTCAGGTGAAGCCTCATAAGCGGCAGCGTGTTTGCAGCTCAGGCAAGAACTTAGAACCAAGGCGGACTCTACGCCAAGTTGCAAGCTCTACGTAAAGTGCAGGCTAAGGCCCTGCGGCTTCCAACACGTAGAAACACTCCGAAGGCCAAGAGGCCTATGCGGCCGTGTGTTCCCATTGCAGGAAGGAAAGAACTTAGAACCAAGGCCGACTAGAAGGCAGTTGGAGCTTCTGAGTTAAGTTGCCCGTCCAGTCCCTTGGGCTGCAAAGCGTGTCATCGCGCTTCAGGTGAAGTCTCCTCAGTGGCAGTGTGTTCCCAAGCGAAGGGAAGACTTGAGAAGAAGGGCGTACTAGAAGCTTGTTGGATACTCCGAGTTAAGGGCACGCAAAGACGCTGCGGCTTCCAAAACGTGAACGCGACCTTCAAAGGGAGGATTCCCAAGGGGCAGTTTGCTCCCGGCTCTGGAAAGAAGTTGGAACCTGGGGCGCACCCTAGGCAAGTTGGACACTGCGAGTTAAATGCAGGCCCAGACCCTTAGGCTTGCACAACGTAAACTCGACCTGAAGTGAATTTTCCTATGTGGCAGCGTGTTCCCTGCTGCGGAAAGAAGTTAGAGCAAGGCCGCACTGGAGGCAAGTTGGACACTCTCAGGGCAGGGCACCCCAGGTCCCCTTTTGCTTCCAAAACGTATCATCGCTCCTCAGGTGACGTCTCCTGGGGGGGGGCGTGAGATCCCAGGGGAGGAAAGACCTTAGAACAGGGGCGGACTAGAAGCCTGTTGGCTACACCGAGTTGAGTTCCAGGGAAGGCCCTTAGGCTTCCCAAACCTACAAACGCAGCGAAGACGAACACTACTAGAGGGCAGTGTTCTCCCAGTTGCGGAAAGGTGTTAGAACAAAGGCGGACGGCAAGGCAGGTTGGAGACTCTGAGTGAAGTGCTCGCCAATGCGCCTCTGCGTCCAAAACGCCAAGCGCCGCGTACGACGCAACCGCCTTCTGGCCGTGTTCTCGCAGGTGAGGAAAGAAGTGAGAACAAGGGCGGCCTGAAGCCGACTTCGACTCTCTGTGTGAAGTGCACGCCAAGTCCATTAGGCTTCCAAAAGTTAGCCTCGCTCTTCAGGTGAAGCCTCATAAGCGGCAGCGTGTTCGCAGCTCAGGCAAGAACTTAGAACCAAGGCGGACTCTACGCCAAGTTGCAAGCTCTACGTAAAGTGCAGACTAAGGCCCTGCTGCTTCCAACACGTAGAAACGCTCCGAAGGCCAAGAGGCCTATGCAGCCGTGTGTTCCCATTGCAGGAAGGAAAGAACTTAGAACCAAGGCCGACTAGAAGGCAGTTGGAGCTTCTGAGTTAAGTTGCCCGTCCAGTCCCTTGGGCTGCAAAGCGTGTCATCGCGCTTCAGGTGAAGTCTCCTCAGTGGCAGTGTGTTCCCAAGCGAAGGGAAGACTTGAGAAGAAGGGCGTACTAGAAGCTTGTTGGATACTCCGAGTTAAGGGCACGCAAAGACGCTGCGGCTTCCAAAACGTGAACGCGACCTTCAAAGGGAGGATTCCCAAGGGGCAGTTGGCTCCCGGCTGTGGAAAGAAGTTGGAACCTGGGGCGCACCCTAGGCAAGTTGCACACTGCGAGTTAAGTGCAGGCCCAGACCCTTAGGCTTCCACAACGTAAACTCGACCTGAAGAGAAGTTTCCTATGTGGCAGCGTGTTCCCTGCTGCGGAAAGAAGTTAGAGCAAGGCCGCACTGGAGGCACGTTGGACACTCTCAGGGCAGGGCACCCCAGGTCCCCTTTTGCTTCCAAAACGTATCATCGCTCCTCAGGTGACGTCTCCTGGGGGGGGGGCGTGAGATCCCAGGGGAGGAAAGACCTTAGAACAGGGGCGGACTAGAAGCCTGTTGGCTACACCGAGTTGAGTTCCAGGGAAGGCCCTTAGGCTTCCCAAACCTACAAACGCAGCGAATTCGAACACTACTAGAGGGCAGTGTTCTCCCAGTTGCGGAAAGGGGTTAGAACAAAGGCGGACGCCAAGGCAGGTTGGAGACTCTGAGGGAAGTGCTCGCCAATGCGCCTCTGCGTCCAAAACGCCAAGCGCCGCGTACGACGCAACCGCCTTCTGGCCGTGTTCTCGCAGGTGAGGAAAGAAGTGAGAACAAGGGCGGCCTGAAGCCGACTTGGACTCTCTGTGTGAAGTGCACTCCAAGTCCATTAGGCTTCCAAAAGGTAGCCTCGCTCTTCAGGTGAAGCCTCATAAGCGGCAGCGTGTGCGCAGCTCAGGCAAGAACTTAGAACCAAGGCGGACTCTACGCCAAGTTGCAAGCTCTACGTAAAGTGCAGGCTAAGGCCCTGCTGCTTCCAACACGTAGAAACGCTCCGAAGGCCAAGAGGCCTATGCGGCCGTGTGTTCCCATTGCAGGAAGGAAAGAACTTAGAACCAAGGCCGACTAGAAGGCAGTTGGAGCTTCTGAGTTAAGTTGCCCGTCCAGTCCCTTGGGCTGCAAAGCGTGTCATCGCGCTTCAGGTGAAGTCTCCTCAGTGGCAGTGTGTTCCCAAGCGAAGGGAAGACTTGAGAAGAAGGGCGTACTAGAAGCTTGTTGGATACTCCGAGTTAAGGGCACGCAAAGACGCTGCGGCTTCCAAAACGTGAACGCGACCTTCAAAGGGAGGATTCCCAAGGGGCAGTTTGCTCCCGGCTGTGGAAAGAAGTTGGAACCTGGGGCGCACCCTAGGCAAGTTGCACACTGCGAGTTAAGTGCAGGCCCAGACCCTTAGGCTTCCACAACGTAAACTCGACCTGAAGTGAAGTTTCTTATGTGGCAGCGTGTTCCCTGCTGCGGAAAGAAGTTAGAGCAAGGCCGCACTGGAGGCAAGTTGGACACTCTCAGGGCAGGGCACCCCAGGTCCCCTTTTGCTTCCAAAACGTATCATCGCTCCCCAGGTGACGTCTCCTGGGGGGTGGGGCGTGAGATCCCAGGGGAGGAAAGACCTTAAGAACAGGGGCGGACTAGAAGCCTGTTGGCTACACCGAGTTGAGTGCCAGGGAAGGCCCTTAGGCTTCCCAAACCTACAAACGCAGCGAAGACGAACACTACTAGAGGGCAGTGTTCTCCCAGTTGCGGAAAGGTGTTAGAACAAAGGCGGACGCCAAGGCAGGTTGGAGACTCTGAGGGAAGTGCTCGCCAATGCGCCTCTGCGTCAAAAAAGGCCAAGCGCCGCCTACGACGCAACCGCCTTCTGGCCGTGTTCTCGCAGGTGAGGAAAGAAGTGAGAACAAGGGCGGCCTGAAGCCGACTTGGACTCTCTGTGTGAAGTGCACGCCAAGACCATTAGGCTTCCAAAAGGTAGCCTCGCTCTTCAGGTGAAGCCTCATAAGCGGCAGCGTGTTCGCAGCTCAGGCAAGAACTTAGAACCAAGGCGGACTCTACGCCAAGTTGCAAGCTCTACGTAAAGTGCAGGCTAAGGCCCTGCTGCTTCCAACACGTAGAAACGCTCCGAAGGCCAAGAGGCCTCTGCGGCCGTGTGTTCCCATTGCAGGAAGGAATGAACTTAGAACCAAGGCCGACTAGAAGGCAGTTGGAGCTTCTGAGTTAAGTTGCCCGTCCAGTCCCTTGGGCTGCAAAGCGTGTCATCGCGCTTCAGGTGAAGTCTCCTCAGTGGCAGTGTGTTCCCAAGCGAAGGGAAGACTTGAGAAGAAGGGCGTACTAGAAGCTTGTTGGATACTCCGAGTTAAGGGCACGCAAAGACGCTGCGGCTTCCAAAACGTGAACGCGACTTTCAAAGGGAGGATTCCCAAGGGGCAGTTTGCTCCCGGCTGTGGAAAGAAGTTGGAACCTGGGGCGCACCCTAGGCAAGTTGCACACTGCGAGTTAAGTGCAGGCCCAGACCCTTAGGCTTCCACAACGTAAACTCGACCTGAAGTGAAGTTTCCTATGTGGCAGCGTGTTCCGTGCTGCGGGAAGAAGTTAGAACAAGGCCGCACTGGAGGCAAGTTGGACACTCTCAGGGCAGAGCACCCCAGGTCCCCTTTTGCTTCCAAAACGTATCATCGCTCCTCAGGTGACGTCTCCTGGGGGGGGGGGGCGTGAGATCCCAGGGGAGGAAAGACCTTAAGAACAGGGGCGGACTAGAAGCCTGTTGGCTACACCGAGTTGAGTTCCAAGGAAGGCCCTTAGGCTTCCCAAACCTACAAACGCAGCGACGACGAACACTACTAGAGGGCAGTGTTCTCCCAGTTGCGGAAAGGGGTTAGAACAAAGGCGGACGCCAAGGCAGGTTGGAGACTCTGAGTGAAGTGCTCGCCAATGCGCCTCTGCGTCCAAAACGCCAAGCGCCGCGTACGACGCAACCGCCTTCTGGCCGTGTTCTCGCAGGTGAGGAAAGAAGTGAGAACAAGGGCGGCCTCAAGCCGACTTGGACTCTCTGTGTGAAGTGCACGCCAAGTCCATTAGGCTTCCAAAAGGTAGCCTCGCTCTTCAGGTGAAGCCTCATAAGCGGCAGCGTGTTCGCAGCTCAGGCAAGAACTTAGAACCAAGGCGGACTCTACGCCAAGTTGCAAGCTCTACGTAAAGTGCAGGCTAAGGCCCTGCTGCTTCCAACACGTAGAAACGCTCCGAAGGCCAAGAGGCCTATGCGGCCGTGTGTTCCCATTGCAGGAAGGAAAGAACTTAGAACCAAGGCCGACTAGAAGGCAGTTGGAGCTTCTGAGTTAAGTTGCCCGTCCAGTCCCTTGGGCTGCAAAGCGTGTCATCGCGCTTCAGGTGAAGTCTCCTCAGTGGCAGTGTGTTCCCAAGCGAAGGGAAGACTTGAGAAGAAGGGCGTACTAGAAGCTTGTTGGATACTCCGAGTTAAGGGCACGCAAAGACGCTGCGGCTTCCAAAAGGTGAACGCGACCTTCAAAGGGAGGATTCCCAAGGGGCAGTTTGCTCCCGGCTGTGGAAAGAAGTTGGAACCTGGGGCGCACCCTAGGCAAGTTGCACACTGCGAGTTAAGTGCAGGCCCAGACCCTTAGGCTTCCACAACGTAAACTCGACCTGAAGTGAAGTTTCCTATGTGGCAGCGTGTTCCCTGCTGCGGAAAGAAGTTAGAGCAAGGCCGCACTGGAGGCAAGTTGGACACTCTCAGGGCAGGGCACCCCAGGTCCCCTTTGGCTTCCAAAACGTATCATCGCTCCTCAGGTGACGTCTCCTGGAGGGGGGCCGTGAGATCCCAGGGGAGGAAAGACCTTAGAACAGGGGCGGACTAGAAGCCTGTTGGCTACACCGAGTTGAGTTCCAGGGAAGGCCCTTAGGCTTCCCAAACCTACAAACGCAGCGAAGGCGAACACTACTAGAGGGCAGTGTTCTCCCAGTTGCGGAAAGGTGTTAGAACAAAGGCGGACGCCAAGGCAGGTTGGAGACTCTGAGTGAAGTGCTCGCCAATGCGCCTCTGCGTCCAAAACGCCAAGCGCCGCGTACGACGCAACCACCTTCTGGCCGTGTTCTCGCAGGTGAGGAAAGAAGTGAGAACAAGGGCGGACTGAAGCCGACTTGGACTCTCTGTGTGAAGTGACGCCAAGTCCATTAGGCTTCCAAAAGGTAGCCTCGCTCTTCAGGTGAAGCCTCATAAGCGGCAGCGTGTGCGCAGCTCAGGCAAGAACTTAGAACCAAGGCGGACTCTACGCCAAGTTGCAAGCTCTACGTAAAGTGCAGGCTAAGGCCCTGCTGCTTCCAACACGTAGAAACGCTCCGAAGGCCAAGAGGCCTCTGCGGCCCTGTGTTCCCATTGCAGGAAGGAAAGAACTTAGAACCAAGGCCGACTAGAAGGCAGTTGGAGCTTCTGAGTTCAGTTGCCCGTCCAGTCCCTTGGACTGCAAAGCGTGTCATCGCGCTTCAGGTGAAGTCTCCTCAGTGGCAGTGTGTTCCCAAGCGAAGGGAAGACATGAGAAGAAGGGCGTACTAGAAGCTTGTTGGATACTCCGAGTTAAGGGCACGCAAAGACGCTGCGGCTTCCAAAACGTGAACGCGACCTTCAAAGGGAGGATTCCCAAGGGGCAGTTTGCTCCCAGCTGTGGAAAGAAGTTGGAACCTGGGGCGCACCCTAGGCAAGTTGCACACTGCGAGTTAAGTGCAGGCCCAGACCCTTAGGCTTCCACAACGTAAACTCGACCTGAAGTGAAGTTTCCTATGTGGCAGCGTGTTCCCTGCTGCGGAAAGAAGTTAGAGCAAGGCCGCACTGGAGGCAAGTTGGAGACTCTCAGGGCAGGGCACCCCAGGTCCCCTTTTGCTTCCAAAACGTATCATCGCTCCTCAGGTGACGTCTCCTGGGGGGGGGCGTGAGATCCCAGGGGAGGAAAGACCTTAAGAACAGGGGCGGACTAGAAGCCTGTTGGCTACACCGAGTTGAGTTCCAGGGAAGGCCCTTAGGCTTCCCAAACCTACAAACGCAGCGAAGACGAACACTACTAGAGGGCAGTGTTCTCCCAGTTGCGGAAAGGTGTTAGAACAAAGGCGGACGCCAAGGCAGGTTGGAGACTCTGAGTGAAGTGCTCGCCAATGCGCCTCTGCGTCCAAAACGCCAAGCGCCGCGTACGACGCAACCGCCTTCTGGCCGTGTTCTCGCAGGTGAGGAAAGAAGTGAGAACAAGGGCGGCCTGAAGCCGACTTGGACTCTCTGTGTGAAGTGCACGCCAAGTCCATTAGGCTTCCAAAAGGTAGCCTCGCTCTTCAGGTGAAGCCTCATAAGCGGCAGCGTGTTCGCAGCTCAGGCAAGAACTTAGAACCAAGGCGGACTCTACGCCAAGTTGCAAGCTCTACGTAAAGTGCAGGCTAAGGCCCTGCTGCTTCCAACACGTAGAAACGCTCCGAAGGCCAAGAGGCCTATGTGGCCGTGTGTTCCCATTGCAGGAAGGAAAGAACTTAGAACCAAGGCCGACTAGAAGGCAGTTGGAGCTTCTGAGTTAAGTTGCCCGTCCAGTCCCTTGGGCTGCAAAGCGAGTCATCGCGCTTCAGGTGAAGTCTCCTCAGTGGCAGTGTGTTCCCAAGCGAAGGGAAGACTTGAGAAGAAGGGCGTACTAGAAGCTTGTTGGATACTCCGAGTTAAGGGCACGCAAAGACGCTGCGGCTTCCAAAACGTGAACGCGACCTTCAAAGGGAGGATTCCCAAGGGGCAGTTTGCTCCCGGCTGTGGAAAGAAGTTGGAACCTGGGGCGCACCCTAGGCAAGTTGCACACTGCGAGTTAAGTGCAGGCCCAGACCCTTAGGCTTCCACAACGTAAACTCGACCTGAAGTGAAGTTTCCTATGTGGCAGCGTGTTCCCTGCTGCGGAAAGAAGTTAGAGCAAGGCCGCACTGGAGGCAAGTTGGACACTCTCAGGGCAGGGCACCCCAGGTCCCCTTTTGCTTCCAAAACATATCATCGCTCCTAAGGTGACGTCTCCTGGGGGGGGTGGCGGCGTGAGATCCCAGGGGAGGAAAGACCTTAGAAAAGGGGCGGACTAGAAGCCTGTTGGCTACACCGAGTTGAGTTCCAGGGAAGGCCCTTAGGCTTCCCAAACCTACAAACGCAGCGAAGACGAACACTACTAGAGGGCAGTGTTCTCCCAGTTGCGGAAAGGTGTTAGAACAAAGGCGGACGCCAAGGCAGGTTGGAGACTCTGAGTGAAGTGCTCGCCAATGCGCCTCTGCGTCCAAAACGCCAAGCGCCGCGTACGACACAACCGCCTTCTGGCCGTGTTCTCGCAGGTGAGGAAAGAAGTGAGAACAAGGGCGGCCTGAAGCCGACTTGGACTCTCTGTGTGAAGTGCACGCCAAGTCCATTAGGCTTCCAAAAGGTAGCCTCGCTCTTCAGGTGAAGCCTCATAAGCGGCAGCGTGTTCGCAGCTCAGGCAAGAACTTAGAACCAAGGCGGACTCTACGCCAAGTTGCAAGCTCTACGTAAAGTGCAGGCTAAGGCCCTGCTGCTTCCAACATGTAGAAACGCTCCGAAGGCCAAGAGGCCTATGCGGCCGTGTGTTCCCATTGCAGGAAGGAAAGAACTTAGAACCAAGGCCGACTAGAAGGCAGTTGGAGCTTCTGAGTTAAGTTGCCCGTCCAGTCCCTTGGGCTGCAAAGCGTGTCATCGCGCTTCAGGTGAAGTCTCCTCAGTGGCAGTGTGTTCCCAAGCGAAGGGAAGACTTGAGAAGAAGGGCGTACTAGAAGATTGTTGGATACGCCGAGTTAAGGGCATGCAAAGACGCTGCGGCTTCCAAAACGTGAACGCGACCTTCAAAGGGAGGATTCCCAAGGGGCAGTTTGCTCCCGGCTGTGGAAAGAAGTTGGAACCTGGGGCGCACCCTAGGCAAGTTGCACACTGCGAGTTAAGTGCAGGCCCAGACCCTTAGGCTTCCACAACGTAAACTCGACCTGAAGTGAAGTTTCCTATGTGGCAGCGTGTTCCCTGCTGCAGAAAGAAGTTAGAACAAGGCCGCACTGGAGGCAAGTTGGACACTCTCAGGGCAGGGCACCCCAGGTCCCCTTTTGCTTCCAAAACGTATCATCGCTCCTAAGGTGACGTCTCCTTGGGGGGGGGGGGGCGTGAGATCCCAGGGGAGGAAAGACCTTAGAACAGGGGCGGACTAGAAGCCTGTTGGCTACACCGAGTTGAGTTCCAGGGAAGGCCCTTAGGCTTCCCAAACCTACAAACGCAGCGAAGACGAACACTACTAGAGGGCAGTGTTCTCCCAGTTGCGGAAAGGGGTTAGAACAAAGGCGGACGCCAAGGCAGGTTGGAGACTCTGAGTGAAGTGCTCGCCAATGCGCCTCTGCGTCCAAAACGCCAAGCGCCGCGTACGACGCAACCGCCTTCTGGCCGTGTTCTCGCAGGTGAGGAAAGAAGTGAGAACAAGGGCGGCCTGAAGCCGACTTGGACTCTCTGTGTGAAGTGCACGCCAAGTCCATTAGGCTTCCAAAAGGTAGCCTCGCTCTTCAGGTGAAGCCTCATAAGCGGCAGCGTGTTCGCAGCTCAGGCAAGAACTTAGAACCAAGGCGGACTCTACGCCAAGTTGCAAGCTCTACGTAAAGTGCAGGCTAAGGCCCTGCTGCTTCCAACACGTAGAAACGCTCCGAAGGCCAAGAGGCCTATGCGGCCGTGGGTTCCCATTGCAGGAAGGAAAGAACTTAGAACCAAGGCCGACTAGAAGGCAGTTGGAGCTTCTGAGTTAAGTTGCCCGTCCAGTCCCTTGGGCTGCAAAGTGTGTCATCGTGCTTCAGGTGAAGTCTCCTCAGTGGCAGTGTGTTCCCAAGCGATGGGAAGACTTGAGAAGAAGGGCGTACTAGAAGCTTGTTGGATACTCCGATTAAGGGCACGCAAAGACGCTGCGGCTTCCAAAACGTGAACGCGACCTTCAAAGGGAGGATTCCCAAGGGGCAGTTTGCTCCCGGCTGTGGAAAGAAGTTGGAACCTGGGGCGAACCCTAGGCAAGTTGCACACTGCGAGTTAAGTGCAGGTCCAGACACTTAGGCTTCCACAACGTAAACTCGACCTGAAGTGAAGTTTCCTATGTGGCAGCGTGTTCCCTGCTGCGGAAAGAAGTTAGAGCAAGGCCGCACTGGAGGCAAGTTGGACACTCTCAGGGCAGGGCACCCCAGGTCCCCTTTTGCTTCCAAAACGTTTCATCGCTCCTCAGGTGACGTCTCCTGGGGGGGGGGGGCGTGAGATCCCAGGGGAGGAAAGACCTTAAGAACAGGGGCCGACTAGAAGCCTGTTGGCTACACCGAGTTGAGTTCCAGGGAAGGCCCTTAGGCTTCCCAAACCTACAAACGCAGCGAAGACGAACACTACTAGAGGGCAGTGTTCTCCCAGTTGCGGAAAGGGGTTAGAACAAAGGCGGACGCCAAGGCAGGTTGGAGACTCTGAGTGAAGTGCTCGCCAATGCGCCTCTGCGTCCAAAACGCCAAGCGCGGCGTACGACGCAACCGCCTTCTGGCCGTGTTCTCGCAGGTGAGGAAAGAAGTGAGAACAAGGGCGGCCTGAAGCCGACTTGGACTCTCTGTGTGAAGTGCACGCCAAGTCCCTTAGGCTTCCAAAAGGTAGCCTCGCTCTTCAGGTGAAGCCTCATAAGCGGCAGCGTGTTCGCATCTCAGGCAAGAACTTAGAACCAAGGCGGACTCTACGCCAAGTTGCAAGCTCTACGTAAAGTGCAGGCTAAGGCCCTGTTGCTTCCAACACGTAGAAACGCTCCGAAGGCCAAGAGGCCTATGCGGCCGTGGGTTCCCATTGCAGGAAGGAAAGAACTTAGAACCAAGGCCGACTAGAAGGCAGTTGGAGCTTCTGAGTTAAGTTGCCCGTCCAGTCCCTTGGGCTGCAAAGCGTGTCATCGCGCTTCAAGTGAAGTCTCCTCAGTGGCAGTGTGTTCCCAAGCGAAGGGAAGACTTGAGAAGAAGGGCGTACTAGAAGCTTGTTGGATACTCCGAGTTAAGGGCACGCAAAGACGCTGCGGCTTCCAAAACGTGAACGCGACCTTCAAAGGGAGGATTCCCAAGGGGCAGTTTGCTCCCGGCTGTGGAAAGAAGTTGGAACCTGGGGCGCACCCTAGGCAAGTTGCACACTGCGAGTTAAGTGCAGGCCCAGACCCTTAGGCTTCCACAACGTAAACTCGACCTGAAGTGAAGTTTCCTATGTGGCAGCGTGTTCCCTGCTGCGGAAAGAAGTTAGAACAAGGCCGCACTGGAGGCAAGTTGGACACTCTCAAGGCAGGGCACCCCAGGTCCCTTTTGCTTCCAAAACGTATCATCGCTCCTCAGGGGACGTCTCCTGGGGGGGGGGGGGCGTGAGATCCCAGGGGAGGAAAGACCTTAAGAACAGGGGCGGACTAGAAGCCTGTTGGCTACACCGAGTTGAGTTCCAGGGAAGGCCCTTAGGCTTCCCAAACCTACAAACGCAGCGAAGACGAACACTTCTAGAGGGCAGTGTTCTCCCAGTTGCGGAAAGGTGTTAGAACAAAGGCGGACGCCAAGGCAGGTTGGAGACTCTGAGTGAAGTGCTCGCCAATGCGCCTCTGCGTCCAAAACTCCAAGCGCCGCGTACGACGCAACCGCCTTCTGGCCGTGTTCTCGCAGGTGAGGAAAGAAGTGAGAACAAGGGGGGCCTGAAGCCGACTTGGACTCTCTGTGTGAAGTGCACGCCAAGTCCATTAGGCTTCCAAAAGGTAGCCTCGCTCTTCAGGTGAAGCCTCATAAGCGGCAGCGTGTTCGCAGCTCAGGCAAGAACTTAGAACCAAGGCGGACTCTACGCCAAGTTGCAAGCTCTACGTAAAGTGCAGGCTAAGGCCCTGCTGCTTCCAACACGTAGAAACGCTCCGAAGGCCAAGAGGCCTATGCGGCCGTGGGTTCCCATTGCAGGAAGGAAAGAACTTAGAACCAAGGCCGACTAGAAGGCAGTTGGAGCTTCTGAGTTAAGTTGCCCGTCCAGTCCCTTGGGCTGCAAAGCGTGTCATCGCGCTTCAGGTGAAGTCTCCTCAGTGGCAGTGTGTTCCCAAGCGAAGGGAAGACTTGAGAAGAAGGGCGTACTAGAAGCTTGTTGGATACTCCGAGTTAAGGGCACGCAAAGAGGCTGCGGCTTCCAAAACGTGAACGCGACCTTCAAAGGGAGGATTCCCAAGGGGCAGTTTGCTCCCGGCTGTGGAAAGAAGTTGGAACCTGGGGCGCACCCTAGGCAAGTTGCACACTGCGAGTTAAGTGCAGGCCCAGACCCTTAGGCTTCCACAACGTAAACTCGACCTGAAGTGAAGTTTCCTATGTGGCAGCGTGTTCCCTGCTGCGGAAAGAAGTTAGAGCAAGGCCGCACTGGAGGCAAGTTGGACACTCTCAGGGCAGGGCACCCCAGGTCCCCTTTGGCTTCCAAAACGTATCATCGCTCCTCAGGTGACGTCTCCTGGGGGGGGGGGGCGTGAGATCCCAGGGGAGGAAAGACCTTAGAACAGGGGCGGACTAGAAGCCTGTTGGCTACACCGAGTTGAGTTCCAGGGAAGGCCTTTAGGCTTCCAAAACCTACAAACGCAGCGAAGACGAACACTACCAAAGGGCACTGTTCTCCCAGTTGCGGAAAGGTGTTAGAACAAAGGCGGACGCCAAGGCAGGTTGGAGACTCTGAGTGAAGTGCTCGCCAATGCGCCTCTGCGTCCAAAACGCCAAGCGCCGCGTACGACGCAACCGCCTTCTGGCCGTGTTCTCGCAGGTGAGGAAAGAAGTGAGAACAAGGGCGGCCTGAAGCCGACTTGGACTCTCTGTGTGAAGTGCACGCCAAGTCCCTTAGGCTTCCAAAAGGAAGCCATGCTCTTCAGGTGAAGCCTCATAAGCGGCAGCGTGTTCGCAGCTCAGGCAAGAACTTAGAACCAAGGCGGACTCTACGCCAAGTTGCAAGCTCTACGGAAAGTGCAGGCTATGGCCCTGCTGCTTCCAACACGTAGAAACGCTCCGAAGGCCAAGAGGCCTATGCGGCCGTGTGTTCCCATTGCAGGAAGGAAAGAACTTAGAACCAAGACCGACTAGAAGGCAGTTGGAGCTTCTGAGTTAAGTTGCCCGTCCAGTCCCTTGGGCTGCAAAGCGTGTCATCGCGCTTCAGGTGAAGTCTCCTCAGTGGCAGTGTGTTCCCAAGCGAAGGGAAGACTTGAGAAGAAGGGCGTACTAGAAGATTGTTGGATACTCCGATTTAAGGGCACGCAAAGACGCTGCGGCTTCCAAAATGTGAACGCCACCTTCAAAGGGAGGATTCCCAAGGGGCAGTTTGCTCCCGGCTGTGGAAAGAAGTTGGAACCTGGGGCGCACCCTAGGCAAGTTGCACACTGCGAGTTTAGTGCAGGCCCAGACCCTTAGGCTTCCACAACGTAAACTCGACCTGAAGTGAAGTTTCCTATGTGGCAGCGTGTTCCCTGCTGCGGAAAGAAGTTAGAACAAGGCCGCACTGGAGGCAAGTTGGACACTCTCAGGGCAGGGCACTCTAGGTCCCCTTTTGCTTCCAAAACGTATCATCGCTCCTAAGTGTTAGGGTCCGTGATCAAAGGAACGAGACTGACACAAAGCGAAAATCAAGCAAAGTTTTATTTCGCGCCATGCATCAGAAACCAAACTACATTAGAAACCAAACTGCATTAGAAACCAAACTACATTAGAAACCAAACTGCATTAGAAACCAAACCGACTGGTAGGTGCCCGAGTCTTGCTGGGGACCACCACCTCCCAGTCGCTGGGGTCCCCCCTGGAGGCTCCCTGTCTCACCCTCACTGTACCACAGACCCACTCCCGGCATGGCTGCACCGTTGGCTCTTGAGAGGCTGCTCCTGATGGCAGCGCTGCCTGAGGCGGCGTGGCTGCTTGCGGTGGTGCTGCTGCTGATACTCTGGCTCAGGGTGGCGTCGCTCGTGGCATCGCAGTGGCGCCGCTGCCGCTACTGCTCTGGTGCAGTGCTGCTTGCGGTGGTGCTGCTGCCGCTGCTGCTCTGGGCGGTGCACGGGGCGATGCCGCTCGCTGTGGCGCCGCTGCCGCTGCTGCTCTGGGCGGTGCTCGGGGCGATGCCGCTCGCTGTGGCGCTGCTGCCGCTCGCAGTGGTGCACGGGGCGATGCCGCTCGCTGTGGCGCCGCTGCCGCTGCTGCTCTGGGCGGTGCATGGGGCGATGCCGCTGGAGTTGGCGCCGCTGCTGCTGCTGCTCTGGGCGGTGCAGTGCAGGGGGCGATGCCGCTGGAGTTGGCGCCGCTGCTGCTGCTGCTCTGGGCGGTGCGGTGCAGGGGGCGACGCCGCTTAAAGTGGCGCCGCCACCGCTGCTGCTCTGGGCGGTGCACGGGGCGATGCCGCTGCCGCTGCTGCTCGCAATTGTGCACGGGGCGGCGCCGCTCGTGTTACAGTTCAAGGCGGCGCCGCTGGAACTGCTGCTCTGGTGCACGAGGCGGTGCCGCGTGCTGTGGCGCCGCTGCCGCGGCTGCTCTGGGCGGTGCATGGGACGATGCTGCTCGCTGAGGCGCCGCTACCGCTTCTGCTCTTGTGCACGGGCGATGCCGCTCGCTATGGCGCCGCTACTGCTGCCCCTCGCGGTGGTGCACCGGGTGGTGCCGCGACCGCTTCTGCTCTGGGTGGTGCACGGGCGATGTCGCTCGCTATGGCGCCGCTACTGCTGCCGCTCGCGGTGGTGCACCGGGTGGTGCCGCTACCGCTTCCGCTCTGGTGCACGGGCGATGCCGCTCGCTATGGCGCCGCTACTGCTGCCGCTCGCGGTGGTGCACCGGGTGGTGCCGCTACCGCTTCTGCTCAGGTGCACGGGCGATGCCGCTCGCTATGGCGCCGCTACTGCTGCCCCTCGCGGTGGTGCACCGGGTGGTGCCGCTACCGCTTCTGCTCTGGGCGGTGCACGGGCGATGCCGCTCACTATGGCGCCGCTACTGCTGCCGCTCGCGGTGGTGCACCGGGTGGTGCCGCTACCGCTTCTGCTCTGGGCGGTGCACGGGGCGGCGCCACTCATGTTACAGTTCAAGGCGGCGCCGCTGCCGCTTGCGGTGCTGCACGGGGCGGTGCCGCAACTGCTGCCGCTCGCGGTGGTGCACCGGGTGGTGCCGCTACCGCTTCTGCTCTGGTGCACGGGCGATGCCGCTCGCTATGGCGCCGCTACCGCTGCCGCTCGCGGTGGTGCAATGGGTGGTGCAGGGCTCTTGCTAAAAAGAAAAAAAAAAAAAAACCCTATCCAGTCTCACAGACCATCTTTTATAGAGGTGGCTGAGCCCCGCCCAAACACAGGTGGCCAATCGGATTTCAACCTACCACAGTTAATATATGCACACCCCTCTAACTGAATACGGCTATCTGGCCTGGCCCACCCCTAAATCCGGGGTTTACAGTTCCTCTGCCTAATCAGGCCCCTACATTAAGGTGACGTCTCCTGGGGGGGGGGGGGGCGTGAGATCCCAGGGGAGGAAAGACCTTAGAACAGGGGCGGACTAGAAGCCTGTTGGCTACACCGAGTTGAGTTCCAGGGAAGGCCCTTAGGCTTCCCAAACCTACAAACGCAGCGAAGGCGAACACTACTAGAGGGCAGTATTCTCCCAGTTGCGGAAAGGTGTTAGAACAAAGGCGGACGCCAAGGCAGGTTGGAGACTCTGAGTGAAGTGCTCGCCAATGCGCCTCTGCGTCCAAAACGCCAAGCGCCGCGTACGACGCAACCGCCTTCTGGCCGTGTTCTCGCAGGTGAGGAAAGAAGTGAGAACAAGGGCGGCCTGAAGCCGACTTGGACTCTCTGTGTGAAGTGCACGCCAAGTCCATTAGGCTTCCAAAAGGTAGCCTCGCTCTTCAGGTGAAGCCTCATAAGCGGCAGCGTGTTCGCAGCTCAGGCAAGAACTTAGAACCAAGGCGGACTCTACGCCAAGTTGCAAGCTCCTCGGAAAATGCAGGCTAAGGCCCTGCTGCTTCCAACACGTAGAAACGCTCCGAAGGCCAAGAGGCCTATGCGGCCATGTGTTCCCATTGCAGGAAGGAAAGAACTTAGAACCAAGGCCGACTAGAAGGCAGTTGGAGCTTCTGAGTTAAGTTGCCCGTCCAGTCCCTTGGGCTGCAAAGCGTGTCATCGCGCTTCAGGTGAAGTCTCCTCAGTGGCAGTGTGTTCCCAAGCGAAGGGAAGACTTGAGAAGAAGGGCGTACTAGAAGCTTGTTGGATACTCCGAGTTAAGGGCACACAAAGACGCTGCGGCTTCCAAAACGTGAACGCGACCTTCAAAGGGAGGATTCCCAAGGGGCAGTTTGCTCCCGGCAGTGGAAAGAAGTTGGAACCTGGGGCGCACCCTAGGCAAGTTGCACACTGCGAGTTAAGTGCAGGCCCAGACCCTTAGGCTTCCACAACGTAAACTCGAGCTGAAGTGAAGATTCCTATGTGGCAGCGGGTTCCCTGCTGCGGAAAGAAGTTAGAGCAAGGCCGCACTGGAGGCAAGTTGGACACTCTCAGGGCAGGGCACCGCAGGTCCCCTTTTGCTTCCAAAACGTATCATCGCTCCTAAGGTGACGTCTCCTGGGGGGGGGGGGCGTGAGATCCCAGGGGAGGAAATACCTTAGAACAGGGGCGGACTAGAAGCCTGTTGGCTACACCGAGTTGAGTTCCAGGGAAGGACCTTAGGCTTCCCAAACCTACAAACGCAGCGACGACGAACACTACTAGAGGGCAGTGTTCTCCCAGTTGCGGAAAGGGGTTAGAACAAAGGCGGACGCCAAGGCAGGTTGGAGACTCTGAGTGAAGTGCTCGCCAATGCGCCTCTGCGTCCAAAACGCCAAGCGCCGCGTACGACGCAACCGCCTTCTGGCCGTGTTCTCGCAGGTGAGGAAAGAAGTGAGAACAAGGGCGGCCTGAAGCCGACTTGGACTCTCTGTGTGAAGTGCACGCCAAGTCCATTAGGCTTCCAAAAGGTAGCCTCGCTCTTCAGGTGAAGCCTCATAAGCGGCTGCGTGTTCGCAGCTCAGGCAAGAACTTAGAACCAAGGCGGACTCTACGCCAAGTTGCAAGCTCTACGTAAAGTGCAGGCTAAGGCCCTGCTGCTTCCAACACGTAGAAACGCTCCGAAGGCCAAGAGGCCTATGCGGCCGCGGGTTCCCATTGCAGGAAGGAAAGAACTTAGAACCAAGGCCGACTAGAAGGCAGTTGGAGCTTCTGAGTTAAGTTGCCCGTCCGGTCCCTTGGGCTGCAAAGCGTGTCATCGCGCTTCAGGTGAAGTCTCCTCAGTGGCAGTGTGTTCCCAAGCGAAGGGAAGACTTGAGAAGAAGGGCGTACTAGAAGCTTGTTGGATACCCCGAGTTAAGGGCACGCAAAGACGCTGCGGCTTCCAAAACTTGAACGCGACCCTCAAAGCGAGGATTCCCAAGGGGCAGTTTGCTCCCGGCTGTGGAAAGAAGTTGGAACCTGGGGCGCACCCTAGGCAAGTTGCACACTGCGAGTTAAGTGCAGGCCCAGACCCTTAGGCTTCCACAACGTAAACTCGACCTGAAGTGAAGTTTCCTATGTGGCAGCGTGTTCCCTGCTGCGGAAAGAAGTTAGAGCAAGGCCGCACTGGAGGCAAGTTGGACACTCTCAGGGCAGGGCACCCCAGGTCCCCTTTTGCTTCCAAAACGTATCATCGCTCCTCACGTGACGTCTCCCTGGGGGGGGGGGGCGTGAGATCCCAGGGGAGGAAAGACCTTAAGAACAGGGGCGGACTAGAAGCCTGTTGGCTACACCGAGTTGAGTTCCAGGGAAGGCCCTTAGGCTTCCCAAACCTACAAACGCAGCGAAGACGAACACTACTAGAGGGCAGTGTTCTCCCAGTTGCGGAAAGGTGTTAGAACAAAGGCGGACGCCAAGGCAGGTTGGAGACTCTGAGGGAAGTGCTTGCCAATGCGCCTCTGCGTCCAAAACGCCAAGCGCCGCGTACGACGCAACCGCCTTCTGGCCGTGTTCTCGCAGGTGAGGAAAGAAGTGAGAACAAGGGCGGCCTGAAGCCGACTTGGACTCTCTGTGTGAAGTGCACGCCTAGTCCATTAGGCTTCCAAAAGTTAGCCTCGCTCTTCAGGTGAAGCCTCATAAGCGGCAGCGTGTTCGCAGCTCAGGCAAGAACTTAGAACCAAGGCGGACTCTACGCCAAGTTGCAAGCTCTACGTAAAGTGCAGGCTAAGGCCCTGCTGCTTCCATCACGTAGAAACGCTCCGAAGGCCAAGAGGCCTATGCGGCCATGTGTTCCCATTGCAGGAAGGAAAGAACTTAGAACCAAGGCCGACTAGAAGGCAGTTGGAGCTTCTGAGTTAAGTTGCCCGTCCAGTCCCTTGGGCTGCAAAGCGTGTCATCGCGCTTCAGGTGAAGTCTCCTCAGTGGCAGTGTGTTCCCAAGCGAAGGGAAGACTTGAGAAGAAGGGCGTACTAGAAGCTTGTTGGATACTCCGAGTTAAGGGCACGCAAAGACGCTGCGGCTTCCAAAACGTGAACGCGACCTTCAAAGGGAGGATTCCCAAGGGGCCGTTTGCTCCCGGCTGTGGAAAGAAGTTGGAACCTGGGGCGCACCCTAGGCAAGTTGCACACTGCGAGTTAAGTGCAGGCCCAGACCCTTAGGCTTCCACAACGTAAACTCGACCTGAAGTGAAGTTTCCTATGTGGCAGCGTGTTCCCTGCTGCGGAAAGAAGTTAGAACAAGGCGGCACTGGAGGCAAGTTGGACACTCTCAGGGCAGGGCACCCCAGGTCCCCTTTTGCTTCCAAAACGTATCATCGCTCCTCAGGTGACGTCTCCTGGGGGAGGGGGGGCCCGTGAGATCCCAGGGGAGGAAAGACCTTAAGAACAGGGGCGGACTAGAAGCCTGTTGGCTACACCGAGTTGAGTTCCAGGGAAGGCCCTTAGGCTTCCCAAACAAACAAACGCAGCGTAGACGAACACTACGAGAGGGCAGTGTTCTCCCAGTTGCGGAAAGGTGTTAGAACAAAGGCGGACGCCAAGGCAGGTTGGAGACTCTGAGTGAAGTGCTCGCCAATGCGCCTCTGCGTCCAAAACGCCAAGCGCCGCGTACGACGCAACCGCCTTCTGGCCGTGTTCTCGCAGGTGAGGAAAGAAGTGAGAACAAGGGCGGCCTGAAGCCGACTTGGACTCTCTGTGTGAAGTGCACGCCAAGTCCATTAGGCTTCGAAAAGGTAGCCTCGCTCTTCAGGTGAAGCCTCATAAGCGGCAGCGTGTTCGCAGCTCAGGCAAGAACTTAGAACCAAGGCGGACTCTACGCCAAGTTGCAAGCTCTACGTAAAGTGCAGGCTAAGGCCCTGCTGCTTCCAACACGTAGAAACGCTCCGAAGGCCAAGATGCCTATGTGGCCGTGTGTTCCCATTGCAGGAAGGAAAGAACTTAGAACCAAGGCCGACTAGAAGGCAGTTGGAGCTTCTGAGTTAAGTTGCCCGTCCAGTCCCTTGGGTTGCAAAGCGTGGCATCGCACTTCAAGTGACGTCTCCTCAGTGGCAGTGTGTTCCCAAGCGAAGGGAAGACTTGAGAAGAAGGGCGTACTAGAAGCTTGTTGGATACTCCGAGTTAAGGGCACGCAAAGACGCTGCGGCTTCCAAAAGGTGAACGCGACCTTCAAAGGGAGGATTCCCAAGGGGCAGTTTGCTCCCGGCTGTGGAAAGAAGTTGGAACCTGGGGCGCACCCTAGGCAAGTTGCACACTGCGAGTTAAGTGCAGGCCCAGACCCTTAGGCTTCCACAACGTAAACTAGACCTGAAGTGAAGTTTCCTATGTGGCAGCGTGTTCCCTGCTGCGGAAAGAAGTTAGAGCAAGGCCGCACTGGAGGCAAGTTGGACACTCTCAGGGCAGGACACCCCAGGTCCCCTTTTGCTTCCAAAACGTATCATCGCTCCTCAGGTGACGTCTCCTGGGGGAGGGGGGACCCGTGAGATCCCAGGGGAGGAAAGACCTTAGAACAGGGGCGGACGAGAAGCCTGTTGGCTACACCGAGTTGAGTTCCAGGGAAGGCCCTTAGGCTTCCCAAACGTACAAACGCAGCGTAGACGAACACTACGAGAGGGCAGTGTTCTCCCAGTTGCGGAAAGGTGTTAGAACAAAGGCGGACGCCAAGGCAGGTTGGAGACTCTGAGGGAAGTGCTCGCCAATGCGCCTCTGCGTCCAAAACGCCAAGCGCCGCGTACGACGCAACCGCCTTCTGGCCGTGTTCTCGCAGGTGAGGAAAGAAGTGAGAACAAGGGCGGCCTGAAGCCGACTTGGACTCTCTGTGTGAAGTGAACGCCAAGTCCATTAGGCTTCCAAAAGGTAGCCTCGCTCTTCAGGTGAAGCCTCATAAGCGGCAGCGTGTTCGCAGCTCAGGCAAGAACTTAGAACCAAGGCGGACTCTACGCCATGTTGCAAGCTCTACGTAAAGTGCAGGCTAAGGCCCTGCTGCTTCCAACACGTAGAAACGCTCCGAAGGCCAAGAGGCCTATGCGGCCGTGTGTTCCCATTGCAAGAAGGAAAGAACTTAGAACCAAGGCCGACTAGAAGGCAGTTGGAGCTTCTGAGTTAAGTTGCCCGTCCAGTCCCTTGGGCTGCAAAGCGTGTCATCGCGCTTCAGGTGAAGTCTCCTCAGTGGCAGTGTGTTCCCAAGCGAAGGGAAGACTTGAGAAGAAGGGCGTACTAGAAGCTTGTTGGATACTCCGAGTTAAGGGCACGCAAAGACGCTGCGGCTTCCAAAACGTGAACGCGACCTTCAAAGGGAGGATTCCCAAGGGGCAGTTTGCTCCCGGCTGTGGAAAGAAGTTGGAATCTGGGGCGCACCCTAGGCAGGTTGCACACTGCGAGTTAAGTGCAGGCCCAGACCTTAGGCTTCCACAACGTAAACTCGACCTGAAGTGACGTTTCCTATGTGGCAGCGTGTTCCCTGCTGCGGAAAGAAGTTAGAACAAGGCCGCACTGGAGGCAAGTTGGACACTCTCAGGGCAGGGCACCCCAGGTCCCCTTTTGCTTCCAAAACGTATCATCGCTCCTCAGGTGACGTCTCCTGGGGGAGGGGGGGCCCGTGAGATCCCAGGGGAGGAAAGACCTTAAGAACAGGGGCGGACTAGAAGCCTGTTGGCTACACCGATTTGAGTTCCAGGGAAGGCCCTTAGGCTTCCCAAACCTACAAACGCAGCGAAGACGAACACTACTAGAGGGCAGTGTTCTCCCAGTTGCGGAAAGGTGTTAGAACAAAGGCGGACGCCAAGGCCGGTTGGAGACTCTGAGTGAAGTGCTCGCCAATGCGCCTCTGCGTCCAAAACGCCAAGCGCCGCATACGACGCAACCGCCTTCTGGCCGTGTTCTCGCAGGTGAGGAAAGAAGTGAGAACAAGGGCGGCCTGAAGCCGACTTGGACTCTCTGTGTGAAGTGCACGCCAAGTCCATTAGGCTTCCAAAAGGTAGCCTCGCTCTTCAGGTGAAGCCTCATAAGCGGCAGCGTGTTCGCAGCTCAGGCAAGAACTTAGAACCAAGGCGGACTCTACGCCAAGTTGCAAGCTCTACGTAAAGTGCAGGCTAAGGCCCTGCTGCTTCCAACACGTAGAAACGCTCCGAAGGCCAAGAGGCCTATGCGGCCGTGTGTTCCCATTGCAGGAAGGAAAGAACTTAGAACCAAGGCCGACTAGAAGGCAGTTGGAGCTTCTGAGTTAAGTTGCCCGTCCAGTCCCTTGGGCTGCAAAGCGTGTCATCGCGCTTCAGGTGAAGTCTCCTCAGTGGCAGTGTGTTCCCAAGCGAAGGGAAGACTTGAGAAGAAGGGCGTACTAGAAGCTTGTTGGATACTCCGAGTTAAGGGCACGCAAAGACGCTGCGGCTTCCAAAACGTGAACGCGACCTTCAAAGGGAGGATTCCCAAGGGGCCGTTTGCTCCCGGCTGTGGAAAGAAGTTGGAACCTGGGGCGCACCCTAGGCAAGTTGCACACTGCGAGTTAAGTGCAGGCCCAGACCCTTAGGCTTCCACAACGTAAACTCGACCTGAAGTGAAGTTTCCTATGTGGCAGCGTGTTCCCTGCTGCGGAAAGAAGTTAGAACAAGGCGGCACTGGAGGCAAGTTGGACACTCTCAGGGCAGGGCACCCCAGGTCCCCTTTTGCTTCCAAAACGTATCATCGCTCCTCAGGTGACGTCTCCTGGGGGAGGGGGGGCCCGTGAGATCCCAGGGGAGGAAAGTCCTTAAGAACAGGGGCGGACTAGAAGCCTGTTGTCTACACCGAGTTGAGTTCCAGGGAAGGCCCTTAGGCTTCCCAAACGAACAAACGCAGCGTAGACGAACACTACTAGAGGGCAGTGTTCTCCCAGTTGCGGAAAGGTGTTAGAACAAAGGCGGACGCCAAGGCCGGTTGGAGACTCTGAGTGAAGTGCTCGCCAATGCGCCTCTACGCCAAGTTGCAAGCTCTGAGTAAAGTGCAGGCTAAGGCCCTTCTGCTTCCAAAACGTAGAAACGCTCTGAAGGCCAAGAGGCCTATGCGGCCGTGTGTTCCCATTGCAGGAAAGAACTTAGAACCAAGGCCGACTAGAAGGCAGTTGGAGCTTCTGAGTTAAGTTGCCCGTCCAGTCCCTTGGGCTGCAAAGCGTGTCATCGCGCTTCAGGTGAAGTCTCCTCAGTGGCAGTGTGTTCCCAAGCGAAGGGAAGACTTGAGAAGAAGGGCGTACTAGAAGCTTGTTGGATACTCCGAGTTAAGTGCACGCAAAGACGCTGCGGCTTCCAAAACGTGAACGCGACCTTCAAAGGGAGGATTCCCAAGGGGCAGTTTGCTCCCGGCTGTGGAAAGAAGTTGGAATCTGGGGCGCACCCTAGGCAGGTTGCACACTGCGAGTTAAGTGCAGGCCCAGACCTTAGGCTTCCACAACGTAAACTCGACCTGAAGTGACGTTTCCTATGTGGCAGCGTGTTCCCTGCTGCGGAAAGAAGTTAGAACAAGGCCGCACTGGAGGCAAGTTGGAGACTCTCAGGGCAGGGCACCCCAGGTCCCCTTTTGCTTCCAAAACGTATCATCGCTCCTCAGGTGACGTCTCCTGGGGGAGGGGGGGCCCGTGAGATCCCAGGGGAGGAAAGACCTTAAGAACATGGGCGGACTAGAAGCCTGTTGGCTACACCGATTTGAGTTCCAGGGAAGGCCCTTAGGCTTCCCAAACCTACAAACGCAGCGAAGACGAACACTACTAGAGGGCAGTGTTCTCCCAGTTGCGGAAAGGTGTTAGTACAAAGGCGGACGCCAAGGCCGGTTGGAGACTCTGAGTGAAGTGCTCGCCAATGCGCCTCTGCGTCCAAAACGCCAAGCGCCGCATACGACGCAACCGCCTTCTGGCCGTGTTCTCGCAGGTGAGGAAAGAAGTGAGAACAAGGGCGGCCTGAAGCCGACTTGGACTCTCTGTGTGAAGTGCACGCCAAGTCCATTAGGCTTCCAAAAGGTAGCCTCGCTCTTCAGGTGAAGCCTCATAAGCGGCAGCGTGTTCGCAGCTCAGGCAAGAACTTAGAACCAAGGCGGACTCTACGCCAAGTTGCAAGCTCTACGTAAAGTGCAGGCTAAGGCCCTGCTGCTTCCAACACGTAGAAACGCTCCGAAGGCCAAGAGGCCTATGCGGCCGTGTGTTCCCATTGCAGGAAGGAAAGAACTTAGAACCAAGGCCGACTAGAAGGCAGTTGGAGCTTCTGAGTTAAGTTGCCCGTCCGGTCCCTTGGGCTGCAAAGCGTGTCATCGCGCTTCAGGTGAAGTCTCCTCAGTGGCAGTGTGTTCCCAAGCGAAGGGAAGACTTGAGAAGAAGGGCGTACTAGAAGCTTGTTGGATACTCCGAGTTAAGGGCACGCAAAGACGCTGCGGCTTCCAAAACGTGAACGCGACCTTCAAAGGGAGGATTCCCAAGGGGCCGTTTGCTCCCGGCTGTGGAAAGAAGTTGGAACCTGGGGCGCACCCTAGGCAAGTTGCACACTGCGAGTTAAGTGCAGGCCCAGACCCTTAGGCTTCCACAACGTAAACTCGACCTGAAGTGAAGTTTCCTATGTGGCAGCGTGTTCCCTGCTGCGGAAAGAAGTTAGAACAAGGCGGCACTGGAGGCAAGTTGGACACTCTCAGGGCAGGGCACCCCAGGTCCCCTTTTGCTTCCAAAACGTATCATCGCTCCTCAGGTGACGTCTCCTGGGGGAGGGGGGGCCCGTGAGATCCCAGGGGAGGAAAGACCTTAAGAACAGGGGCGGACTAGAAGCCTGTTGGCTACACCGAGTTGAGTTCCAGGGAAGGCCCTTAGGCTTCCCAAACGAACAAACGCAGCGTAGACGAACACTACTAGAGGGCAGTGTTCTCCCAGTTGCGGAAAGGTGTTAGAAAAAAGGCGGACGCCAAGGCAGGTTGGAGACTCTGAGTGAAGTGCTCGCCAATGCGCCTCTGCGTCCAAAACGCCAAGCGCCGCGTACGACGCAACCGCCTTCTGGCCGTGTTCTCGCAGGTGAGGAAAGAAGTGAGAACAAGGGCGGCCTGAAGCCGACTTGGACTCTCTGTGTGAAGTGCACGCCAAGTCCATTAGGCTTCCAAAAGGTAGCCTCGCTCTTCAGGTGAAGCCTCATAAGCGGCAGCGTGTTCGCAGCTCAGGCAAGAACTTAGAACCAAGGCGGACTCTACGCCAAGTTGCAAGCTCTACGTAAAGTGCAGGCTAAGGCCCTGCTGCTTCCAACACGTAGAAACGCTCCGAAGGCCAAGAGGCCTATGTGGCCGTGTGTTCCCATTGCAGGAAAGAACTTAGAAACAAGGCCGACTAGAAGGCAGTTGGAGCTTCTGAGTTAAGTTGCCCGTCCAGTCCCTTGGGCTGCAAAGCGTGTCATCGCGCTTCAGGTGAAGTCTCCTCAGTGGCAGTGTGTTCCCAAGTGAAGGGAAGACTTGAGAAGAAGGGCGTACTAGAAGCTTGTTGGATACTCCGAGTTAAGGGCACGCAAAGACGCTGCGGCTTCCAAAACGTGAACGCGACCTTCAAGGGAGGATTCCCAAAGGGCAGTTTGCTCCCGGCTGTGGAAAGAAATTGGAAACTGGGGCGCACCCTAGGCAAGTTGCACACTGCGAGTTAAGTGGAGGCCCAGACCCTTAGGCTTCCACAACGTAAACTCGACCTGAAGTGATGTTTCCTATGGGGCAGCGTGTTCCCTACTGTGGAAAGAAGTTAGAACAAGGCCGCACTGGAGGCAAGTTGGACACTCTCAGGGCAGGGCACCCCAGGTCCCCTTTTGCTTCCAAAACGTATCATCGCTCCTAAGGTGACGTCTCTGGGGGGGGGGGCGTGAGATCCCAGGGGAGGAAAGACCTTACAACAGGGGCGGACTAGAGGCCTGTTGGCTACACCGAGTTGAGTTCCAGGGAAGCCCCTTAGGCTCCCCAAACCTACAAACGCAGCGAAGACGAACACTACAAGAGGGCAGTGTTTTCCCAGTTGCGGAAAGGTGTTAGAACAAAGGCGGACTCTAAGGCAGGTTGGAGACTCTGAGTGAAGTGCTCGCCAATGCGCCTCTACGCCAAGTTGCAAGCTCTGAGTAAAGTGCAGGCTAAGGCCCTTCTGCTTCCAAAACGTAGAAACGCTCTGAAGGCCAAGAGGCCTATGCGGCCGTGTGTTCCCATTGCAGGAAAGAACTTAGAACCAAGGCCGACTAGAAGGCTGTTGGAGCTTCTGAGTTAAGTTGCCCGTCCAGTCCCTTGGGTGCAAAGCGTGTCATCGCGCTTCAGGTGAAGTCTCCTCAGTGGCAGTGTGTTCCCAAGCGAAGGGAAGACTTGAGAAGAAGGGCGTACTAGAAGCTTGTTGGATACTCCGAGTTAAGGGCACGCAAAGACACTGCGGCTTCCAAAACGTGAACGTGACCTTCAAGGGAGGATTCCCAAAGGGCAGTTTGCTCCCGGCTCTGGGAAGAAGTTGGAACCTGGGGCGCACCCTAGGCAAGTTGCACACTGCGAGATAAGTTCAGGCCCAGACCCTTATGCTTCCACAACGTAAACTCGACCTGAAGTGAAGTTTCCTATGGGGCAGCGTGTTCCCTGCTGCGGAAAGAAGTTAGAACAAGGTCGCACTGGAGGCAAGTTGGACACTCTCAGGGCAGGGCACCCCAGGTCCCCTTTTGCTTCCAAAACGTATCATCGCTCCTCAGGTGACGTCTCCTGGGTGAGGGGGGGCCCGTGAGATCCCAGGGGAGGAAAGACCTTTAGAACAGGGGCGGACTAGAAGCCTGTTGGCTACACCGAGTTGAGTTCCAGGGAAGGCCCTTAGGCTTCCCAAACCTACAAACGCAGCGAAGACGAACACTACTAGAGGGCAGTGTTCTCCCAGTTGCGGAAAGGTGTTAGAACAAAGGCGGATGCCAAGGCAGGTTGGAGACTCTGAGTGAAGTGTTCGCCAATGCGCCTCTGCGTCCAAAACGCCAAGCACCGCGTACGACGCAACCGCCTTCTGGCCGTGTTCTCGCAGGTGAGGAAAGACGTGAGAACAAGGGCGGCCTGAAGCCGACTTGGACTCTCTGTGTGAAGTGCACGCCAAGTCCATTAGGCTTCCAAAAGGTAGCCTCGCTCTTCAGGTGAAGCCTCATAAGCGGCAGCGTGTTCGCAGCTCAGGCAAGAACTTAGAACCAAGGCGGACTCTACGCCAAGTTGCAAGCTCTACGTAAAGTGCAGGCTAAGGCCCTGCTGCTTCCAACACGTAGAAACGCTCCGAAGGCCAAGAGGCCTATGCGGCCGTGTGTTCCCATTGCAGGAAGGAAAGAACTTAGAACCAAGGCCGACTAGAAGGCAGTTGGAGCTTCTGAGTTAAGTTGCCCGTCCAGTCCCTTGGGCTGCAAAGCGTGTCATCGCGCTTCAGGTGAAGTCTCCTCAGTGGCAGTGTGTTCCCAAGCGAAGGGAAGACTTGACAAGAAGGGCGTACTAGAAGCTTGTTGGATACTCCGAGTTAAGGGCACGCAAAGACGCTGCGGCTTCCAAAACATGAACGCGACCTTCAAAGGGAGGATTCCCAAGGGGCAGTTTGCTCCCGCCTGTGGAAAGAAGTTGGAACCTGGGGCGCACCCTAGGCAAGTTGCACACTGCGAGTTAAGTGCAGGCCCAGACCCTTAGGCTTCCACAACGTAAACTCGACCTGAAGTGAAGTTTCCTATGTGGCAGCGTGTTCCCTGCTGCGGAAAGAAGTTAGAACAAGGCCCACTGGAGGCAAGTTGGACACTCTCAGGGCAGGGCACCCCAGGTCCCCTTTTGCTTCCAAAACGTATCATCGCTCCTCAGGTGACGTCTCCTGGGGGAGGGGGGGCCCGTGAGATCCCAGGGGAGGAAAGACCTTAAGAACAGGGGCGGACTAGAAGCCTGTTGTCTACACCGAGTTGAGTTCCAGGGAAGGCCCTTAGGCTTCCCAAACCTACAAACGCAGCGAAGACGAACACTACTAGAGGGCAGTGTTCTCCCAGTTGCGGAAAGGTGTTAGAACAAAGGCGGACGGCAAGGCCGGTTGGAGACTCTGAGTGAAGTGCTCGCCAATGCGCCTCTACGCCAAGTTGCAAGCTCTGAGTAAAGTGCAGGCTAAGGCCCTTCTGCTTCCAAAACGTAGAAACGCTCTGAAGGCCAAGAGGCCTATGCGGCCGTGTGTTCCCATTGCAGGAAAGAACTTAGAACCAAGGCCGACTAGAAGGCAGTTGGAGCTTCTGAGTTAAGTTGCCCGTCCAGTCCCTTGGGCTGCAAAGCGTGTCATCGCGCTTCAGGTGAAGTCTCCTCAGTGGCAGTGTGTTCCCAAGTGAAGGGAAGACTTGAGAAGAAGGGCGTACTAGAAGCTTGTTGGATACTCCGAGTTAAGGGCACGCAAAGACGCTGCGGCTTCCAAAACGTGAACGCGACCTTCAAGGGAGGATTCCCAAAGGGCAGTTTGCTCCCAGCTGTGGAAAGAAGTTGGAACCTGGGGCGCACCCTAGGCAAGTTGCACACTGCGAGTTAAGTGGAGGCCCAGACCCTTAGGCTTCTACAACGTAAACTCGACCTGAAGTGATGTTTCCTATGGGGCAGCGTGTTCCCTACTGTGGAAAGAAGTTAGAACAAGGCCGCACTGGAGGCAAGTTGGACACTCTCAGGGCAGGGCATCCCAGGTCCCCTTTTGCTTCCAAAACGTATCATCACTCCTAAGGTGACGTCTCTGGGGGGGGGGCGTGAGATCCCAGGGGAGGAAAGACCTTAGAACAGGGGCGGACTAGAGGCCTGTTGGCTACACCGAGTTGAGTTCCAGGGAAGCCCCTTAGGCTCCCCAAACCTACAAACGCAGCGAAGACGAACACTACAAGAGGGCAGTGTTTTCCCAGTTGCGGAAAGGTGTTAGAACAAAGGCGGACTCTAAGGCAGGTTGGAGACTCTGAGTGAAGTGCTCGCCAATGCGCCTCTACGCCAAGTTGCAAGCTCTGAGTAAAGTGCAGGCTAAGGCCCTTCTGCTTCCAAAACGTAGAAACGCTCTGAAGGCCAAGAGGCCTATGCGGCCGTGTGTTCCCATTGCAGGAAAGAACTTAGAACCAAGGCCGACTAGAAGGCTGTTGGAGCTTCTGAGTTAAGTTGCCCGTCCAGTCCCTTGGGCTGCAAAGCGTGTCATCGCGCTTCAGGTGAAGTCTCCTCAGTGGCAGTGTGTTCCCAAGCGAAGGGAAGACTTGAGAAGAAGGGCGTACTAGAAGCTTGTTGGATACTCCGAGTTAAGGGCACGCAAAGACGCTGCGGCTTCCAAAACGTGAACGTGACCTTCAAGGGAGGATTCCCAAAGGGCAGTTTGCTCCCGGCTGTGGAAAGAAGTTGGAACATGGGGCGCACCCTAGGCAAGTTGCACACTGCGAGATAAGTGCAGGCCCAGACCCTTAGGCTTCCACAACGTAAACTCGACCTGAAGTGAAGTTTCCTATGGGGCAGCTTGTTCCCTGCTGCGGAAAGAAGTTAGAACAAGGCCGCACTGGAGGCAAGTTGGACACTCTCAGGGCAGGGCACCCCAGGTCCCCTTTGGCTTCCAAAACGTATCATCGCTCCTCAGGTGACGTCTCCCTGGGGGGGGGGGCGTGAGATCCCAGGGGAGGAAAGACCTTAGAACAGGGGCGGACTAGAGGCCTGTTGGTTACACCGAGTTGAGTTCCAGGGAAGGACCTTAGGCTTCCCAGACCTACAAACGCAGCGAAGGCGAACACTACTAGAGGGCAGTGTTCTCCCAGTTGCGGAAAGGTGTTAGAACAAAGGCGGACGCCAAGGCAGGTTGGAGACTCTGAGGGAAGTGCTCGCCAATGCGCCTCTGCGTCCAAAACGCCAAGCGCCGCGTACGACGCAACCGCCTTCTGGCCGTGTTCTCGCAGGTGAGGAAAGAAGTGAGAACAAGGGCGGCCTGAAGCCGACTTGGACTCTCTGTGTGAAGTGCACGCCAAGTCCATTAGGCTTCCAAAAGGTAGCCTCGCTCTTCAGGTGAAGCCTCATAAGCGGCAGCGTGTTCGCAGCTCAGGCAAGAACTTAGAACCAAGCCGGACTCTACGCCAAGTTGCAAGCTCTACGTAAAGTGCAGGCTAAGGCCCTGCTGCTTCCAACACGTAGAAACGCTCCGAAGGCCAAGAGGCCTATGCGGCCGTGTGTTCCCATTGCAGGAAGGAAAGAACTTAGAACCAAGGCCGACTAGAAGGCAGTTGGAGCTTCTGAGTTAAGTTGCCCGTCCAGTCCCTTGGGCTGCAAAGCGTGTCATCGCGCTTCAGGTGAAGTCTCCTCAGTGGCAGTGTGTTCCCAAGCGAAGGAAAGACTTGAGAAGAAGGGCGTACTAGAAGCTTGTTGGATACTCCGAGTTAAGGGCACGCAAAGACGCTGCGGCTTCCAAAACGTGAACGCGACCTTCAAAGGGAGGATTCCCAAGGGGCAGTTTGCTCCCGGCTGTGGAAAGAAGTTGGAACCTGGGGCGCACCCTAGGCAGGTTGCACACTGCGAGTTAAGTGCAGGCCCAGACCCTTAGGCTTCCACAACGTAAACTCGACCTGAAGTGAAGTTTCCTATGTGGCAGCGTGTTCCCTGCTGCGGAAAGAAGTTAGAGCAAGGCCGCACTGGAGGCAAGTTGGACACTCTCAGGGCAGGGCACCCCAGGTCCCCTTTTGCTTCCAAAACGTATCATGGCTCCTCAGGTGACGTCTCCTGGGGGAGTGGGGGCCCGTGAGATCCCAGGGGAGGAAAGACCTTACGAACAGGGGCGGACTAGATGTCTGTTGGCTACACCGAGTTGAGTTCCAGGGAAGGCCCTTAGGCTTCCCAAACATACAAACGCAGCGAAGACGAACACTACTAGAGGGCAGTGTTCTCCCAGTTGCGGAAAGGTGTTAGAACAAAGTCGGACGCCAAGGCAGGTTGGAGACTCTGAGGGAAGTGCTCGCCAATGCGCCTCTGCGTCCAAAACGCCAAGCGCCGCGTATGACGCAACCGCCTTCTGGCCGTGTTCTCGCAGGTGAGGAAAGAAGTGAGAACAAGGGCGGCCTGAAGCCGACTTGGACTCTCTGTGTGAAGTGCACACCAAGTCCATTAGGCTTCCAAAAGGTAGCCTCGCTCTTCAGGTGAAGCCTCATAAGCGGCAGCGTGTTCGCAGCTCAGGCAAGAACTTAGAACCAAGGCGTACTCTACGCCAAGTTGCAAGCTCTACGTAAAGTGCAGGCTAAGGCCCTGCAGCTTCCATCACGTAGAAACGCTCCGAAGGCCAAGAGGCCTATGCGGCCGTGTGTTCCCATTGCAGGAAGGAAAGAACTTAGAACCAAGGCCGACTAGAAGGCAGTTGGAGCTTCTGAGTTAAGTTGCCCGTCCAGTCCCTTGGGCTGCAAAGCGTGTCATCGCGCTTCAGGTGAAGTCTCCTCAGTGGCAGTGTGTTCCCAAGCGAAGGGAAGACTTGAGAAGAAGGGCGTACTAGAAGCTTGTTGGATACTCCGAGTTAAGGGCACGCAAAGACGCTGCGGCTTCCAAAACGTGAACGCGACCTTCAAAGGGAGGATTCCCAAGGGGCAGTTTGCTCCCGGCTGTGGAAAGAAGTTGGAACCTGGGGCGCACCCTAGGCAGGTTGCACACTGCGAGTTAAGTGCAGGCCCAGACCCTTAGGCTTCCACAACGTAAACTCGACCTGAAGTGAAGTTTCCTATGTGGCAGCGTGTTCCCTGCTGCGGAAAGAAGTTAGAGCAAGGCCGCACTGGAGGCAAGTTGGACACTCTCAGGGCAGGGCACCCCAGGTCCCCTTTTGCTTCCAAAACGTATCATGGCTCCTCAGGTGACGTCTCCTGGGGGAGTGGGGGCCCGTGAGATCCCAGGGGAGGAAAGACCTTACGAACAGGGGCGGACTAGATGTCTGTTGGCTATACCGAGTTGAGTTCCAGGGAAGGCCCTTAGGCTTCCCAAACATACAAACGCAGCGAAGACGAACACTACTAGAGGGCAGTGTTCTCCCAGTTGCGGAAAGGTGTTAGAACAAAGGCGGACGCCAAGGCAGGTTGGAGACTCTGAGGGAAGTGCTCGCCAATGCGCCTCTGCGTCCAAAACGCCAAGCGCCGCGTATGACGCAACCGCCTTCTGGCCGTGTTCTCGCAGGTGAGGAAAGAAGTGAGAACAAGGGCGGCCTGAAGCCGACTTGGACTCTCTGTGTGAAGTGCACACCAAGTCCATTAGGCTTCCAAAAGGTAGCCTCGCTCTTCAGGTGAAGCCTCATAAGCGGCAGCGTGTTCGCAGCTCAGGCAAGAACTTAGAACCAAGGCGGACTCTACGCCAAGTTGCAAGCTCTACGTAAAGTGCAGGCTAAGGCCCTGCTGCTTCCAACACGTAGAAACGCTCCGAAGGCCAAGAGGCCTATGCGGCCGTGGGTTCCCATTGCAGGAAGGAAAGAACTTAGAACCAAGGCCGACTAGAAGGCAGTTGGAGCTTCTGAGTTAAGTGCCCGTCCAGTCCCTTGGGCTGCAAAGCGTGTCATCGCGCTTCAGGTGAAGTCTCCTCAGTGGCAGTGTGTTCCCAAGCGAAGGGATGACTTGAGAAGAAGGGCGTACTAGAAGCTTGTTGGATACTCCGAGTTAAGGGCACGCAAAGACGCTGCGGCTTCCAAAACGTGAACGCGACCTTCAAAGCGAGGATTCCCAAGGGGCAGTTTGCTCCCGGCTGTGGAAAGAAGTTGGAACCTGGGGCGCACCCTAGGCAAGTTGCACACTGCGAGTTAAGTGCAGGCCCAGACCCTTAGGCTTCCACAACGTAAACTCGAGCTGAAGTGAAGTTTCCTATGTGGCAGCGTGTTCCCTGCTGCGGAAAGAAGTTAGAGCAAGGCCGCACTGGAGGCAAGTTGGACACTCTCAGGGCAGGGCACCCCAGGTCCCCTTTGGCTTCCAAAACGTATCATCGCTCCTAAGGTGACGTCTCCTGGGGGGGGGGCGGCGTGAGATCCCAGGGGAGGAAAGACCTTAGAACAGGGGCGGACTAGAAGCCTGTTGGCTACACCGAGTTGAGTTCCAGCGAAGGCCCTTAGGCTTCCCAAACCTACAAACGCAGCGAAGACGAACACTACTAGAGGGCAGTGTTCTCCCAGTTGCGGAAAGGTGTTAGAACAAAGGCGGACGCCAAGGCAGGTTGGAGACTCTGAGTGAAGTGCTCGCCAATGCGCCTCTGCGTCCAAAACGCCAAGCGCCGCGTACGACGCAACCGCCTTCTGGCCGTGTTCTCGCAGGTGAGGAAAGAAGTGAGAACAAGGGCGGCCTGAAGCCGACTTGGACTCTCTGTGTGAAGTGCACGCCAAGTCCATTAGGCTTCCAAAAGGTAGCCTCGCTCTTCAGGTGAAGCCTCATAAGCGGCAGCGTGTTCGCAGCTCAGGCAAGAACTTAGAACCAAGGCGGACTCTACGCCAAGTTGCAAGCTCTACATAAAGTGCAGGCTAAGGCCCTGCTGCTTCCATCACGTAGAAACGCTCCGAAGGCCAAGAGGCCTATGCGGCCATGTGTTCCCATTGCAGGAAGGAAAGAACTTAGAACCAAGGCCGACTAGAAGGCAGTTGGAGCTTCTGAGTTAAGTTGCCCGTCCAGTCCCTTGGGCTGCAAAGCGTGTCATCGCGCTTCAGGTGAAGTCTCCTCAGTGGCAGTGTGTTCCCAAGCGAAGGGAAGACTTGAGAAGAAGGGCGTACTAGAAGCTTGTTGGATACTCCGAGTTAAGGGCACGCAAAGACGCTGCGGCTTCCAAAACGTGAACGCGACCTTCAAAGGGAGGATTCCCAAGGGGCAGTTTGCTCCCGGCTGTGGAAAGAAGTTGGAACCTGGGGCGCACCCTAGGCAAGTTGCACACTGCGATTTAAGTGCAGGCCCAGACCCTTAGGCTTCCACAACGTAAACTCGACCTGAAGTGAAGTTTCCTATGTGGCAGCGTGTTCCCTGCTGCGGAAAGAAGTTAGAACAAGGCCGCACTGGAGGCAAGTTGGACACTCTCAGGGCAGGGCACCCCACGTCCCTTTTGCTTCCAAAATGTATCATCGCTCCTCAGGTGACGTCTCCTGGGGGGGGGGGCGTGAGATCCCAGGGGAGGAAAGACCTTAAGAACAGGGGCGGACTAGAAGCCTGTTGGCTACACCGAGTTGAGTTCCAGGGAAGGCCCTTAGGCTTCCCAAACCTACAAACGCAGCGAAGACGAACACTACTAGAGGGCAGTGTTCTCCCAGTTGCGGAAAGGTGTTAGAACAAAGGCGGACGCCAAGGCAGGTTGGAGACTCTGAGGGAAGTGCTCGCCAATGCGCCTCTGCGTCCAAAACGCCAAGCGCCGCGTACGACGCAACCGCCTTCAGGCCGTGTTCTCGCAGGTGAGGAAAGAAGTGAGAACAAGGGCGGCCTGAAGCCGACTTGGACTCTCTGTGTGAAGTGCACGCCAAGTCCATTAGGCTTCCAAAAGGTAGCCTCGCTCTTCAGGTGAAGCCTCATAAGCGGCAGCGTGTTCGCAGCTCAGGCAAGAACTTAGAACCAAGGCGGACTCTACGCCAAGTTGCAAGCTCTACGTAAAGTGCAGGCTAAGGCCCTGCTGCTTCCAACACGTAGAAACGCTCCGAAGGCCAAGAGGCCTATGCGGCCGTGGGTTCCCATTGCAGGAAGGAAAGAACTTAGAACCAAGGCCGACTAGAAGGCAGTTGGAGCTTCTGAGTTAAGTGCCCGTCCAGTCCCTTGGGCTGCAAAGCGTGTCATCGCGCTTCAGGTGAAGTCTCCTCAGTGGCAGTGTGTTCCCAAGCGAAGGGATGACTTGAGAAGAAGGGCGTACTAGAAGCTTGTTGGATACTCCGAGTTAAGGGCACGCAAAGACGCTGCGGCTTCCAAAACGTGAACGCGACCTTCAAAGGGAGGATTCCCAAGGGGCAGTTTGCTCCCGGCTGTGGAAAGAAGTTGGAACCTGGGGCGCACCCTAGGCAAGTTGCACACTGCGAGTTAAGTGCAGGCCCAGACCCTTAGGCTTCCACAACGTAAACTCGAGCTGAAGTGAAGTTTCCTATGTGGCAGCGTGTTCCCTGCTGCGGAAAGAAGTTAGAGCAAGGCCGCACTGGAGGCAAGTTGGACACTCTCAGGGCAGGGCACCCCAGGTCCCCTTTGGCTTCCAAAACGTATCATCGCTCCTAAGGTGACGTCTCCTGGGGGGGGGGCGGCGGGAGATCCCAGGGGAGGAAAGACCTTAGAACAGGGGCGGACTAGAAGCCTGTTGGCTACACCGAGTTGAGTTCCAGCGAAGGCCCTTAGGCTTCCCAAACCTACAAACGCAGCGAAGACGAACACTACTAGAGGGCAGTGTTCTCCCAGTTGCGGAAAGGTGTTAGAACAAAGGCGGACGCCAAGGCAGGTTGGAGACTCTGAGTGAAGTGCTCGCCAATGCGCCTCTGCGTCCAAAACGCCAAGCGCCGCGTACGACGCAACCGCCTTCTGGCCGTGTTCTCGCAGGTGAGGAAAGAAGTGAGAACAAGGGCGGCCTGAAGCCGACTTGGACTCTCTGTGTGAAGTGCACGCCAAGTCCATTAGGCTTCCAAAAGGTAGCCTCGCTCTTCAGGTGAAGCCTCATAAGCGGCAGCGTGTTCGCAGCTCAGGCAAGAACTTAGAACCAAGGCGGACTCTACGCCAAGTTGCAAGCTCTACATAAAGTGCAGGCTAAGGCCCTGCTGCTTCCATCACGTAGAAACGCTCCGAAGGCCAAGAGGCCTATGCGGCCATGTGTTCCCATTGCAGGAAGGAAAGAACTTAGAACCAAGGCCGACTAGAAGGCAGTTGGAGCTTCTGAGTTAAGTTGCCCGTCCAGTCCCTTGGGCTGCAAAGCGTGTCATCGCGCTTCAGGTGAAGTCTCCTCAGTGGCAGTGTGTTCCCAAGCGAAGGGAAGACTTGAGAAGAAGGGCGTACTAGAAGCTTGTTGGATACTCCGAGTTAAGGGCACGCAAAGACGCTGCGGCTTCCAAAACGTGAACGCGACCTTCAAAGGGAGGATTCCCAAGGGGCAGTTTGCTCCCGGCTGTGGAAAGAAGTTGGAACCTGGGGCGCACCCTAGGCAAGGTGCACACTGCGAGTTAAGTGCAGGCCCAGACCCTTAGGCTTCCACAACGTAAACTCGACCTGAAGTGAAGTTTCCTATGTGGCAGCGTGTTCCCTGCTGCGGAAAGAAGTTAGAACAAGGCCGCACTGGAGGCAAGTTGGACACTCTCAGGGCAGGGCACCCCAGGTCCCCTTTTGCTTCCAAAACGTATCATCGCTCCTAAAGTGACGTCTCCTGGGGGGGGTGGCGTGAGATCCCAGGGGAGGAAAGACCTTAGAACAGGGGCGGACTAGAAGCCTGTTGGCTACACCGAGTTGAGTTCCAGGGAAGGCCCTTAGGCTTCCCAAACCTACAAACGCAGCGAAGACGAACACTACTAGAGGGCAGTGTTCTCCCAGTTGCGGAAAGGTGTTAGAACAAAGGCGGACGCCAAGGCAGGTTGGCGACTCTGAGGGAAGTGCTCGCCAATGCGCCTCTGCGTCCAAAACGCCAAGCGCCGCATACGACGCAACCGCCTTCTGGCCGTGTTCTCGCAGGTGAGGAAAGAAGTGAGAACAAGGGCGGCCTGAAGCCGACTTGGACTCTCTGTGTGAAGTGCACGCCAAGTCCATTAGGCTTCCAAAAGGTAGCCTCGCTCTTCAGGTGAAGCCTCATAAGCGGCAGCGTGTGCGCAGCTCAGGCAAGAACTTAGAACCAAGGCGGACTCTACGCCAAGTTGCAAGCTCTACGTAAAGTGCAGGCTAAGGCCCTGCTGCTTCCAACACGTAGAAACGCTCCGAAGGCCAAGAGGCCTCTGCGGCCGTGTGTTCCCATTGCAGGAAGGAAAGAACTTAGAACCAAGGCCGACTAGAAGGCAGTTGGAGCTTCTGAGTTAAGTTGCCCGTCCAGTCCCTTGGGCTGCAAAGCGTGTCATCGCGCTTCAGGTGAAGTCTCCTCAGTGGCAGTGTGTTCCCAAGCGAAGGGAAAACTTGAGAAGAAGGGCGTACTAGAAGCTTGTTGGATACTCCGAGTTAAGGGCACGCAAAGACGCTGCGGCTTCCAAAACGTGAACGCGACCCTCAAAGCGAGGATTCCCAAGGGGCAGTTTGCTCCCGGCTGTGGAAAGAAGTTGGAACCTGGGGCGCACCCTAGGCAAGTTGCACACTGCGAGTTAAGTGCAGGCCCAGACCCTTAGGCTTCCACAACGTAAACTCGAGCTGAAGTGAAGTTTCCTATGTGGCAGCGTGTTCCCTGCTGCGGAAAGAAGTTAGAGCAAGGCCGCACTGGAGGCAAGTTGGACACTCTCAGGGCAGGGCACCCCAGGTCCCCTTTTGCTTCCAAAACGTATCATCGCTCCTCAGGTGACGTCTCCTGGGGGGGGGGGCGTAAGATCCCAGGGGAGGAAAGACCTTAGAACAGGGGCGGACTAGAAGCCTGTTGGCTACACCGAGTTGAGTTCCAGGGAAGGCCTTTAGGCTTCCAAAACCTACAAACGCAGCGAAGACGAACACTACCAAAGGGCACTGTTCTCCCAGTTGCGGAAAGGTGTTAGAACAAAGGCGGACGCCAAGGCAGGTTGGAGACTCTGAGTGAAGTGCTCGCCAATGCGCCTCTGCGTCCAAAACGCCAAGCGCCGCCTACGACGCAACCGCCTTCTGGCCGTGTTCTCGCAGGTGAGGAAAGAAGTGAGAACAAGGGTGGCCTGAAGCCGACTTGGACTCTCTGTGTGAAGTGCACGCCAAGTCCCTTAGGCTTCCAAAAGGAAGCCACGCTCTTCAGGTGAAGCCTCATAAGCGGCAGCGTGTTTGCAGCTCAGGCAAGAACTTAGAACCAAGGCGGACTCTACGCCAAGTTGCAAGCTCTACGGAAAGTGCTGGCTATGGCCCTGCTGCTTCCAACACGTAGAAACGCTCCGAAGGCCAAGTGGCCTATGCGGCCGTGTGTTCCCATTGCAGGAAGGAAAGAACTTAGAACCAAGGCCGACTAGAAGGCAGTTGGAGCTTCTGAGTTAAGTTGCCCGTCCAGTCCCTTGGGCTGCAAAGCGTGTCATCGCGCTTCAGGTGAAGTCTCCTCAGTGGCAGTGTGTTCCCAAGCGAAGGGAAGACTTGAGAAGAAGGGCGTACTAGAAGCTTGTTGGATACTCCGAGTTAAGGGCACGCAAAGACGCTGCGGCTTCCAAAACGTGAACGCCACCTTCAAAGGGAGGATTCCCAAGGGGCAGTTTGCTCCCGGCTGTGGAAAGAAGTTGGAACCTGGGGCGCACCCTAGGCAATTTGCACACTGCAAGTTAAGTGCAGGCCCAGACCCTTAGGCTTCCACAATGTAAACTCGACCTGAAGTGAAGTTTCCTATGTGGCAGCGTGTTCCCTGCTGCGGAAAGAAGTTAGAACAAGGCCGCACTGGAGGCAAGTTGGACACTCTCAGGGCAGGGCACTCCAGGTCCCCTTTTGCTTCCAAAACGTATTATCGCTCCTAAGTGTTAGGGTCCGTGATCAAAGGAACGAGACTGACACAAAGCGAAAATCAAGCAAAGTTTTATTTCGCGCCATGCATCAGAAACCAAACTACATTAGAAACCAAACTGCATTAGAAACCAAACTACATTAGAAACCAAACTGCATTAGAAACCAAACCGACTGGTAGGTGCCCGAGTCTTGCTGGGGACCACCACCTCCCAGTCGCTGGGGTCTCCCCTGGAGGCTCCCTGCCTCACCCTCACTGTACCACAGACCCACTCCCGGCATGGCTGCACCGTTGGCTCTTGAGAGGCTGCTCCTGATGGCAGCGCTGCCTGAGGCGGCGTGGCTGCTTGCGGTGGTGCTGCTGCTGATACTCTGGCTCAGGGTGGCGTCGCTCGTGGCATCGCAGTGGCGCCGCTGCCGCTACTGCTCTGGTGCAGTGCTGCTTGCGGTGGTGCTGCTGCCGCTGCTGCTCTGGGCGGTGCACGGGGCGATGCCGCTCGCTGTGGCGCCGCTGCCGCTGCTGCTCTGGGCGGTGCTCGGGGCGATGCCGCTCGCTGTGGCGCTGCTGCCGCTCGCAGTGGTGCACGGGGCGATGCCGCTCGCTGTGGCGCCGCTGCCGCTGCTGCTCTGGGCGGTGCTCGGGGCGATGCCGCTCGCTGTGGCGCTGCTGCTGCTCGCAGTGGTGCACGGGGCGGCACCGCTCGTGTTACAGCTCAAGGCGGCGCCGCTGCCGCAGCTGCTCTGGGCGGGCACAGGGAAATGCCGCTCGCTGTGGCGTCGCTGCCGCTGCTGCTTTTGGCGGTGCATGGGGCGATGCCGCTGGAGTGGCGCCGCTGCTGCTGCTGCTCTGGGCGGTGCGGTGCAGGGGGCGACGCCGCTTGAAGTGGCGCCGCCACCGCTGCTGCTCTGGGCGGTGCACGGGGCGATGCCGCTGCCGCTGCTGCTCGCAATGGTGCACGGGGCGGCGCCGCTCGTGTTACAGTTCAAGGCGGCGCCGCTGGAACTGCTGCTCTGGTGCACGAGGCGGTGCTGCGTGCTGTGGCGCCGCTGCCGCGGCTGCTCTGGGCGGTGCATGGGACGATGCCGCTGGCTGAGGCGCCGCTGCCGCTGCTGCTCGCGGTGGTGCACGGGGCGGCGCCGCTCGTGTTACAGTTCAAGGCGGCGCCGCTGGAACTGCTGCTCTGGTGCACGAGGCGGTGCCGCGTGCTGTGGCGCCGCTGCCGCGGCTGCTCTGGGCGGTGCATGGGACGATGCTGCTCGCTGAGGCGCCGCTACCGCTTCTGCTCTTGTGCACGGGCGATGCCGCTCGCTATGGCGCCGCTACTGCTGCCCCTCGCGGTGGTGCACCGGGTGGTGCCGCGACCGCTTCTGCTCTGGGTGGTGCACGGGCGATGTCGCTCGCTATGGCGCCGCTACTGCTGCCGCTCGCGGTGGTGCACCGGGTGGTGCCGCTACCGCTTCCGCTCTGGTGCACGGGCGATGCCGCTCGCTATGGCGCCGCTACTGCTGCCGCTCGCGGTGGTGCACCGGGTGGTGCCGCTACCGCTTCTGCTCAGGTGCACGGGCGATGCCGCTCGCTATGGCGCCGCTACTGCTGCCCCTCGCGGTGGTGCACCGGGTGGTGCCGCTACCGTTTCTGCTCTGGGCGGTGCACGGGCGATGCCGCTCGCTATGGCGCCGCTACTGCTGCCGCTCGCGGTGGTGCACCGGGTGGTGCCGCTACCGCTTCTGCTCTGGGCGGTGCACGGGGCGGCGCCAATCATGTTACAGTTCAAGGTGGCGCCGCTGCCGCTTGCGATGCTGCACGGGGCGGTGCCGCTACTGCTGCCGCTCGCGGTGGTGCACCGGGTGGTGCCGCTACCGCTTCTGCTCTGGTGCACGGGCGATGCCGCTCGCTATGGCGCCGCTACCGCTGCCGCTCGCGGTGGTGCAACGGGTGGTGCAGGGCTCTTGCTAAAAAGAAAAAAAAAAAACCCTATCCAGTCTCACAGACCATCTTTTATAGAGGTGGCTGAGCCCCGCCCACACACAGGTGGCCAATCGGATTTCAACCTACCACAGTTAATATATGCACACCCCTCTGACTGAATACGGCTATCTGGCCTGGCCCGCCCCTAAATGCGGGGTTTACAGTTCCTCTGCCTAATCAGGCCCCTACATTAAGGTGACGTCTCCTGGGGGGGGGGGCGTGAGATCCCAGGGGAGGAAAGACCTTAGAACAGGGGCGGACTAGAAGCCTGTTGGCTACACCGAGTTGAGTTCCAGGGAAGGCCCTTAGGCTTCCCAAACCTACAAACGCAGCGAAGGCGAACACTAGTAGAGGGCAGTGTTCTCCCAGTTGCGGAAAGGTGTTAGAACAAAGGCGGACGCCAAGGCAGGTTGGAGACTCTGAGTGAAGTGCTCGCCAATGCGCCTCTGCGTCCAAAACGCCAAGCGCCGCGTACGACGCAACCGCCTTCTGGCCGTGTTCTCGCAGGTGAGGAAAGAAGTGAGAACAAGGGCGGCCTGAAGCCGACTTGGACTCTCTGTGTGAAGTGCACGCCAAGTCCATTAGGCTTCCAAAAGGTAGCCTCGCTCTTCAGGTGAAGCCTCATAAGCGGCAGCGTGTTCGCAGCTCAGGCAAGAACTTAGAACCAAGGCGGACTCTACGCCAAGTTGCAAGCTCCTCGGAAAATGCAGGCTAAGGCCCTGCTGCTTCCAACACGTAGAAACGCTCCGAAGGCCAAGAGGCCTATGCGGCCGTGGGTTCCCATTGCAGGAAGGAAAGAACTTAGAACCAAGGCCGACTAGAAGGCAGTTGGAGCTTCTGAGTTTAGTTGCCCGTCCAGTCCCTTGGGCTGCAAAGCGTGTCATCACGCTTCAGGTGAAGTCTCCTCAGTGGCAGTGTGTTCCCAAGTGAAGGGAAGACTTGAGAAGAAGGGCGTACTAGAAGCTTGTTGGATACTCCGAGTTAAGGGCACGCAAAGACGCTGCGGCTTCCAAAACGTGAACGCGACCCTCAAAGCGAGGATTCCCAAGGGGCAGTTTGCTCCCGGCTGTGGAAAGAAGTTGGAACCTGGGGCGCACCCTAGGCAAGTTGCACACTGCGAGTTAAGTGCAGGCCCAGACCCTTAGGCTTCCACAACGTAAACTCGAGCTGAAGTGAAGTTTCCTATGTGGCAGCGTGTTCCCTGCTGCGGAAAGAAGTTAGAGCAAGGCCGCACTGGAGGCAAGTTGGACACTCTCAGGGCAGGGCACCCCAGGTCCCCTTTTGCTTCCAAAACGTATCATCGCTCCTCAGGTGACGTCTCCTGGGGGGGGGGGCGTAAGATCCCAGGGGAGGAAAGACCTTAGAACAGGGGCGGACTAGAAGCCTGTTGGCTACACCGAGTTGAGTTCCAGGGAAGGCCTTTAGGCTTCCAAAACCTACAAACGCAGCGAAGACGAACACTACCAAAGGGCACTGTTCTCCCAGTTGCGGAAAGGTGTTAGAACAAAGGCGGACGCCAAGGCAGGTTGGAGACTCTGAGTGAAGTGCTCGCCAATGCGCCTCTGCGTCCAAAACGCCAAGCGCCGCCTACGACGCAACCGCCTTCTGGCCGTGTTCTCGCAGGTGAGGAAAGAAGTGAGAACAAGGGTGGCCTGAAGCCGACTTGGACTCTCTGTGTGAAGTGCACGCCAAGTCCCTTAGGCTTCCAAAAGGAAGCCACGCTCTTCAGGTGAAGCCTCATAAGCGGCAGCGTGTTTGCAGCTCAGGCAAGAACTTAGAACCAAGGCGGACTCTACGCCAAGTTGCAAGCTCTACGGAAAGTGCTGGCTATGGCCCTGCTGCTTCCAACACGTAGAAACGCTCCGAAGGCCAAGAGGCCTATGCGGCCGTGGGTTCCCATGCAGGAAGGAAAGAACTTAGAACCAAGGCCGACTAGAAGGCAGTTGGAGCTTCTGAGTTAAGTTGCCCGTCCAGTCCCTTGGGCTGCAAAGCGTGTCATCGCGCTTCAGGTGAAGTCTCCTCAGTGGCAGTGTGTTCCCAAGCGAAGGGAAGACTTGAGAAGAAGGGCGTACTAGAAGCTTGTTGGATACTCCGAGTTAAGGGCACGCAAAGACGCTGCGGCTTCCAAAACGTGAACGCGACCCTCAAAGCGAGGATTCCCAAGGGGCAGTTTGCTCCCGGCTGTGGAAAGAAGTTGGAACCTGGGGCGCACCCTAGGCAAGTTGCACACTGCGAGTTAAGTGCAGGCCCAGACCCTTAGGCTTCCACAACGTAAACTCGACCTGAAGTCAAGTTTCCTATGGGGCAGCGTGTTCCCTGCTGCGGAAAGAAGTTAGAGCAAGGCCGCACTGGAGGCAAGTTGGACACTCTCAGGGCAGGGCACCCCAGGTCCCCTTTTGCTTCCAAAACGTATCATCGCTCCTAAGGTGACGTCTCCTGGGGGGGGGTCCGTGAGATCCCAGGGGAGGAAATACCTTAGAACAGGGGCGGACTAGAAGCCTGTTGGCTACACCGAGTTGAGTTCCAGGGAAGGCCCTTAGGCTTCCCAAACCTACAAACGCAGCGAAGACGAACACTACTAGAGGGCAGTGTTCTCCCAGTTGCGGAAAGGGGTTAGAACAAAGGCGGACGCCAAGGCAGGTTGGAGACTCTGAGTGAAGTGCTCGCCAATGCGCCTCTGCGTCCAAAACGCCAAGCGCCGCGTACAACGCAACCGACTTCGGGCCGTGTTCTCGCAGGTGAGGAAAGAAGTGAGAACAAGGGCGGCCTGAAGCCGACTTGGACTCTCTGTGTGAAGTGCACGCCAAGTCCATTAGGCTTCCAAAAGGTAGCCTCGCTCTTCAGGTGAAGCCTCATAAGCGGCAGCGTGTTCGCAGCTCAGGCAAGAACTTAGAACCAAGGCGGACTCTACGCCAAGTTGCAAGCTCTACGTAAAGTGCAGGCTAAGGCCCTGCTGCTTCCAACACGTAGAAACGCTCCGAAGGCCAAGAGGCCTATGCGGCCGTGTGTTCCCATTGCAGGAAGGAAAGAACTTAGAACCAAGGCCGACTAGAAGGCAGTTGGAGCTTCTGAGTTAAGTTGCCCGTCCAATCCCTTGGGCTGCAAAGCGTGTCATCGCGCTTCAGGTGAAGTCTCCTCAGTGGCAGTGTGTTCCCAAGCGAAGGGAAGACTTGAGAAGAAGGGCGTACTAAAAGCTTGTTGGATACTCCGAGTTAGGGGCACGCAAAGACGCTGCGGCTTCCAAAACGTGAACGCGACCTTCAAAGGGAGGATTCCCAAGGGGCAGTTTGCTCCCGCCTGTGGAAAGAAGTTGGAACCTGGGGCGCACCCTAGGCAAGTTGCACACTGCGAGTTAAGTGCAGGCCCAGACCCTTAGGCTTCCACAACGTAAACTCGACCTGAAGTGAAGTTTCCTATGTGGCAGCGTGTTCCCTGCTGCGGAAAGAAGTTAGAGCAAGGCCGCACTGGAGGCAAGTTGGACACTCTCAGGGCAGGGCACCCCAGGTCCCCTTTTGCTTCCAAAACGTATCATCGCTCCTCAGGTGACGTCTCCTGGAGGGGGGCCGTGAGATCCCAGGGGAGGAAAGACCTTCGAACAGGGGCGGACTAGAAGCCTGTTGGCTACACCGACTTGAGTTCCAGGGAAGGCCCTTATGCTTCCCAAACCTACAAACGCAGCGAAGACGAACACTACTAGAGGGCAGTGTTCTCCCAGTTGCGGAAAGGTGTTAGAACAAAAGCGGACGCCAAGGCAGGTTGGAGACTCTGAGTGAAGTGCTCGCCAATGCGCCTCTGCGTCCAAAACGCCAAGCGCCGCGTACGACGCAACCGCCTTCTGGCCGTGTTCTCGCAGGTGAGGAAAGAAGTGAGAACAAGGGCGGCCTGAAGCCGACTTGGACTCTCTGTGTGAAGTGCACGCCAAGTCCATTAGGCTTCCAAAAGGTAGCCTCGCTCTTCAGGTGAAGCCTCATAAGCGGCAGCGTGTGCGCACCTCAGGCAAGAACTTAGAACCAAGGCGGACTCTACGCCAAGTTGCAAGCTCTACGTAAAGTGCAGGCTAAGGCCCTGCTGCTTCCAACACGTAGAAACGCTCCGAAGGCCAAGAGGCCTCTGCGGCCCTGTGTTACCATTGCAGGAAGGAAAGAATTAAGAACCAAGGCCGACTAGAAGGCAGTTGGAGCTTCTGAGTTCAGTTGCCCGTCCAGTCCCTTGGGCTGCAAAGCGTGTCATCGCGCTTCAGGTGAAGTCTCCTCAGTGGCAGTGTGTTCCCAAGCGAAGGGAAGACTTGAGAAGAAGGGCGTACTAGAAGCTTGTTGGATACTCCGAGTTAAGGGCACGCAAAGACGCTGCGGCTTCCAAAACGTGAACGCGACCTTCAAAGGGAGGATTCCCAAGGGGCAGTTTGCTCCCGGCTGTGGAAAGAAGTTGGAACCTGGGGCGCAGCCTAGGCAAGTTGCACACTGCGAGTTAAGTGCAGGCCCAGACCCTTAGGCTTCCACAACGTAAACTCGACCTGAAGTGAAGTTTCCTATGTGGCAGCGTGTTCCCTGCTGCGGAAAGAAGTTAGAGCAAGGCCGCACTGGAGGCAAGTTGGACACTCTCAGGCAGGGCACCCCAGGACCCCATTTGCTTACAAAACGTATCATCGCACCTCAGGTGACGTCTCCTGGGGGGGGGCGGCGTGAGATCCCAGGGGAGGAAAAACCTTAGAACAGGGGCGGACTAGAAGCCTGTTGGCTACACCGAGTTGAGTTCCAGGGAAGGCCCTTAGGCTTCCCAAACCTACAAACGCAGCGAAGACGAACACTACTAGAGGGCAGTGTTCTCCCAGTTGCGGAAAGGTGTTAGAACAAAGGGGGACGCCAAGGCAGGTTGGAGACTCTGATGGAAGTGCTCGCCAATGCGCCTCTGCGTCCAAAACGCCAAGCGCCGCGTACGACGCAACCGCCTTCTGGCCGTGTTCTCGCAGGTGAGGAAAGAAGTGAGAACAAGGGCGGCCTGAAGCCGACTTGGACTCTCTGTGTGAAGGGCACGCCAAGTCCATTAGGCTTCCAAAAGGTAGCCTCGCTCTTCAGGTGAAGCCCCATAAGCGGCTGCGTGTTCGCAGCTCAGGCAAGAACTTAGAACCAAGGCGGACTCTACGCCAAGTTGCAAGCTCTACGTAAAGTACAGGCTAAGGCCCTGCTGCTTCCAACACGTAGAAAGGCTCCGAAGGCCAAGAGGCCTCTGCGGCCGTGTGTTCCCATTGCAGGAAGGAAAGAACTTAGAACCAAGGCCGACTAGAAGGCAGTTGGAGCTTCTGAGTTAAGTTGCCCGTCCAGTCCCTTGGGCTGCAAAGCGTGTCATCGCGCTTCAGGTGAAGTCTCCTCAGTGGCAGTGTGTTCCCAAGCGAAGGGAAGACTTGAGAAGAAGGGCGTACTAGAAGCTTGTTGGATACTCCGAGTTAAGGGCACGCAAAGACGCTGCGGGTTCCAAAACGTGAACGCGACCTTCAAAGGGAGGATTCCCAAGGGGCAGTTTGCTCCCGGCTGTGGAAAGAAGTTGGAACCTGGGGCGCACCCTAGGCAAGTTGCACACTGCGAGTTAAGTGCAGGCCCAGACCCTTAGGCTTCCACAACGTAAACTCGACCTGAAGTGAAGTTTCCTATGTGGCAGCGTGTTCCCTGCTGCGGAAAGAAGTTAGAGCAAGGCCTCACTGGAGGCAAGTTGGACACTCTCAGGGCAGGGCACCCCAGGTCCCCTTTTGCTTCCAAAACGTATCATCGCTCCTCAGGTGACGTCTCCTGGGGGCGGGGGCGTGAGATCCCAGGGGAGGAAAGACCTTAGAACAGGGGCGTTCTAGAAGCCTGTTGGCTACACCGAGTTGAGTTCCAAGGAAGGCCCTTAGGCTTCCCAAACCTACAAACGCATCGACGACGAACACTACTAGAGGGCAGTGTTCTCCCAGTTGCGGAAAGGGGTTAGAACAAAGGCGGACGCCACGGCAGGTTGGAGACTCTGAGTGAAGTGCTCGCCAATGCGCCTCTGCTTCCAAAACGCCAAGCGCCGCGTACGACCCAACCGCCTTCTGGCCGTGTTCTCGCAGGTGAGGAAAGAAGTGAGAACAAGGGCGGCCTGAAGCCGACTTGGACTCTCTGTGTGAAGGGCACGCCAAGTCCATTAGGCTTCCAAAAGGTAGCCTCGCTCTTCAGGTGAAGCCTCATAAGCGGCAGCGTGTGCGCAGCTCTGGCAAGAACTTAGAACCAAGGCGGACTCTACGCCAAGTTACAAGCTCTATGTAAAGTGCAGGCTAAGGCCCTGCTGCTTCCAACACGTAGAAAATCTCCGAAGGCCAAGAGGCCTATGCGGCCGTGTGTTCCCATTGCAGGAAGGAAAGAACTTAGAACCAAGGCCGACTAGAAGGCAGTTGGAGCTTCTGAGTTAAGTTGCCCGTCCAGTCCCTTGGCTGCAAAGCGTGTCATCGCGCTTCAGGTGAAGTCTCCTCAGTGGCAGTGTGTTCCCAAGCGAAGGGAAGACTTGAGAAGAAGGGCGTACTAGAAGCTTGTGGGATACTCCGAGTTAAGGGCACGCAAAGACGCTGTGGCTTCCAAAAGGTGAACGCGACGTTCAAAGGGAGGATTCCCAAGGGGCAGTTTGCTCCCGGCTGTGGAAAGAAGTTGGAACCTGGGGCGCACCCTAGGCAAGTTGCACACTGCGAGTTAAGTGCAGGCCCAGACCCTTAGGCTTCCACAACGTAAACTCGACCTGAAGTGAAGTTTCCTATGTGGCAGCGTGTTCCCTGCTGCGGAAAGAAGAGAGAACAAGGCCGCACTGGAGGCAAGTTGGACACTCTCAGGGCAGGGCACCCCAGGTCCCCTTTTGCTTCCAAAACGTATCATCGCTCCTCAGGTGACGTCTCCTGGGGGGGGGGGGGCGTGAGATCCCAGGGGAGGAAAGACCTTAAGAACAGGGGCGGACTAGAAGCCTGTTGGCTACACCGAGTTGAGTTCCAAGGAAGGCCCTTAGGCTTCCCAAACCTACAAACGCAGCGACGACGAACACTACTAGAGGGCAGTGTTCTCCCAGTTGCGGAAAGGGGTTAGAACAAAGGCGGACGCCAAGGCAGGTTGGAGACTCTGAGTGAAGTGCTCGCCAATGCGCCTCTGCGTCCAAAACGCCAAGCGCCGCGTACGACCCAACCGCCTTCTGGCCGTGTTCTCGCAGGTGAGGAAAGAAGTGAGAACAAGGGCGGCCTGAAGCCGACTTGGACTCTCTGTGTGAAGGGCACGCCAAGTCCATTAGGCTTCCAAAAGGTAGCCTCGCTCTTCAGGTGAAGCCTCATAAGCGGCAGCGTGTGCGCAGCTCTGGCAAGAACTTAGAACCAAGGCGGACTCTACGCCAAGTTGCAAGCTCTACGTAAAGTGCAGGCTAAGGCCCTGCTGCTTCCAACACGTAGAAACGCTCCGAAGGCCAAGAGGCCTATGCGGCCATGTGTTCCCATTGCAGGAAGGAAAGAACTTAGAACCAAGGCCGACTAGAAGGCAGTTGGAGCTTCTGAGTTAAGTTGCCCGTCCAGTCCCTTGGGATGCAAAGCGTGTCATCGCGCTTCAGGTGAAGTCTCCTCAGTGGCAGTGTGTTCCCAAGCGAAGGGAAGACTTGAGAAGAAGGGCGTACTAGAAGCTTGTTGGATACTCCGAGTTAAGGGCACGCAAAGACGCTGCGGCTTCCAAAACGTGAACGCGACCTTCAAAGGGAGGATTCCCAAGGGGCAGTTTGCTCCCGGCTGTGGAAAGAAGTTGGAACCTGGGGCGCACCCTAGGCAAGTTGCACACTGCGAGTTAAGTGCAGGCCCAGACCCTTAGGCTTCCACAACGTAAACTCGACCTGAAGTGAAGTTTCCTATGTGGCAGCGTGTTCCCTGCTGCGGAAAGAAGTTAGAGCAAGGCCGCACTGGAGGCAAGTTGGACACTCTCAGGGCAGGGCACCCCAGGTCCCCTTTTGCTTCCAAAACGTATCATCGCTCCTCAGGTGACGTCTCCTGGGGGGGGGCGTGAGATCCCAGGGGAGGAAAGACCTTAAGAACAGGGGCGGACTAGAAGCCTGTTGGCTACACCGAGTTGAGTTCCAGGGAAGGCCCTTAGGCTTCCCAAACCTACAAACGCAGCGAAGACGAACACTACTAGAGGGCAGTGTTCTCCCAGTTGCGGAAAGGGGTTAGAACAAAGGCGGACGCCAAGGCAGGTTGGAGACTCTGAGGGAAGTGCTCGCCAATGCGCCTCTGCGTCCAAAACGCCAAGCGCCGCGTACGACGCAACCGCCATCTGGCCGTGTTCTCGCAGGTGAGGAAAGAAGTGAGAACAAGGGCGGCCTGAAGCCGACTTGGACTCTCTGTGTGAAGTGCACGCCAAGTCCATTAGGCTTCCAAAAGGTAGCCTCGCTCTTCAGGTGAAGCCTCATAAGCAGAAGCGTGTGCGCAGCTCAGGCAAGAACTTAGAACCAAGGCGGACTCTACGCCAAGTTGCAAGCTCTACGTAAAGTGCAGGCTAAGGCCCTGCTGCTTCCAACACGTAGAAACGCTCCGAAGGCCAAGAGGCCTATGCGGCCGTGTGTTCCCATTGCAGGAAGGAAAGAACTTAGAACCAAGGCCGACTAGAAGGCAGTTGGAGCTTCTGAGTTAAGTTGCCCGTCCAGTCCCTTGGGCTGCAAAGCGTGTCATCGCGCTTCAGGTGAAGTCTCCTCAGTGGCAGTGTGTTCCCAAGCGAAGGGAAGACTTGAGAAGAAGGGCGTACTAGAAGCTTCTTGGATACTCCGAGTTAAGGGCACGCAAAGACGCTGCGGCTTCCAAAACGTGAACGTGACCTTCAAAGGGAGGATTCCCAAGGGGCAGTTTGCTCCCGGCTGTGGAAAGAAGTTGGAACCTGGGGCGCACCCTAGGCAAGTTGCACACTGCGAGTTAAGTGCAGGCCCAGACCCTTAGGCTTCCACAACGTAAACTCGACCTGAAGTGAAGTTTCCTATGTGGCAGCGTGTTCCCTGCTGCGGAAAGAAGTTAGAGCAAGGCCGCACTGGAGGCAAGTTGGACACTCTCAGGGCAGGGCACCCCAGGTCCCCTTTTGCTTCCAAAACGTATCATAGCTCCTCAGGTGACGTCTCCTGGGGGAGGGGGGACACGTGAGATCCCAGGGGAGGAAAGACCTTAGAACAGGGGCGGACTAGAAGCCTGTTGGCTACACCGAGTTGAGTTCCAGGGAAGGCCCTTAGGCTTCCCAAACCTACAAACGCAGCGAAGACGAACACTACTAGAGGGCAGTGTTCTCCCAGTTGCGGAAAGGTGTTAGAACAAAGGCGGACGCCAAGGCAGGTTGGAGACTCTGAGTGAAGTGCTCGCCAATGCGCCTCTGCGTCCAAATCGCCAAGCGCCGCGTACGACGCAACCGCCTTCTGGCCGTGTTCTCGCAGGTGAGGAAAGAAGTGAGAACAAGGGCGGCCTGAAGCCGACTTGGACTCTCTGTGTGAAGTGCACGCCAAGTCCATTAGGCTTCCAAAAGGTAGCCTCGCTCTTCAGGTGAAGGCTCATAAGCGGCAGCGTGTGCGCAGCTCAGGCAAGAACTTAGAACCAAGGCGGACTCTACGCCAAGTTGCAAGCTCTACGTAAAGTGCAGGCTAAGGCCCTGCTGCTTCCAACACGTAGAAACGCTCCGAAGGCCAAGAGGCCTCTGCGGCCCTGTGTTACCATTGCAGGAAGGAAAGAATTAAGAACCAAGGCCGACTAGAAGGCAGTTGGAGCTTCTGAGTTAAGTTGCCCGTCCAGTCCCTTGGGCTGCAAAGCGTGTCATCGCGCTTCAGGTGAAGTCTCCTCAGTGGCAGTGTGTTCCCAAGCGAAGGGAAGACTTGAGAAGAAGGGCGTACTAGAAGCTTGTTGGATACTCCGAGTTAAGGGCACGCAAAGACGCTGCGGCTTCCAAAACGTGAACGCGACCTTCAAAGGGAGGATTCCCAAGGGGCAGTTTGCTCCCGGCTGTGGAAAGAAGTTGGAACCTGGGGCGCAGCCTAGGCAAGTTGCACACTGCGAGTTAAGTGCAGGCCCAGACCCTTAGGCTTCCACAACGTAAACTCGACCTGAAGTGAAGTTTCCTATGTGGCAGCGTGTTCCCTGCTGCGGAAAGAAGTTAGAGCAAGGCCGCACTGGAGGCAAGTTGGACACTCTCAGGGCAGGGCACCCCAGGACCCCATTTGCTTCCAAAACGTATCATCGCACATCAGGTGACGTCTCCTGGGGGGGGGCGGCGTGAGATCCCAGGGGAGGAAAAACCTTAGAACAGGGGCGGACTAGAAGCCTGTTGGCTACACCGAGTTGAGTTCCAGGGAAGGCCCTTAGGCTTCCCAAACCTACAAACGCAGCGAAGACGAACACTACTAGAGGGCAGTGTTCTCCCAGTTGCGGAAAGGTGTTAGAACAAAGGCGGACGCCAAGGCAGGTTGGAGACTCTGATGGAAGTGCTCGCCAATGAGCCTCTGCGTCCAAAACGCCAAGCGCCGCGTACGACGCAACCGCCTTCTGGCCGTGTTCTCGCAGGTGAGGAAAGAAGTGAGAACAAGGGCGGCCTGAAGCCGACTTGGACTCTCTGTGTGAAGTGCACCCCAAGTCCATTAGGCTTCCAAAAGGTAGCCTCGCTCTTCAGGTGAAGCCTCATAAGCGGCTGCGTGTTCGCAGCTCAGGCAAGAACTTAGAACCAAGGCGGACTCTACGCCAAGTTGCAAGCTCTACGTAAAGTGCAGGCTAAGGCCCTGCTGCTTCCAACACGTAGAAACGCTCCGAAGGCCAAGAGGCCTATGCGGCCGTGGGTTCCCATTGCAGGAAGGAAAGAACTTAGAACCAAGGCCGACTAGAAGGCAGTTGGAGCTTCTGAGTTAAGTTGCCCGTCCAGTCCCTTGGGCTGCAAAGCGTGTCATCGCGCTTCAGGTGAAGTCTCCTCAGTGGCAGTGTGTTCCCAAGCGAAGGGAAGACTTGAGAAGAAGGGCGTACTAGAAGCTTGTTGGATACTCCGAGTTAAGGGCACGCAAAGACGCTGCGGCTTCCAAAACGTGAACGCGACCCTCAAAGCGAGGATTCCCAAGGGGCAGTTTGCTCCCGGCTGTGGAAAGAAGTTGGAACCTGGGGCGCAGCCTAGGCAAGTTGCACACTGCGAGTTAAGTGCAGGTCCAGACCCTTAGGCTTCCACAACGTAAACTCGACCTGAAGTGAAGTTTCCTATGTGGCAGCGTGTTCCCTGCTGCGGAAAGAAGTTAGAGCAAGGCCGCACTGGAGGCAAGTTGGACACTCTCAGGGCAGGGCACCCCAGGTCCCCTTTTGCTTCCAAAACGTATCATCGCTCCTCAGGTGACGTCTCCTGGGGGGGGGGCCCGTGAGATCCCAGGGGAGGAAAGAAATTAAGAACAGGGGCGGACTAGAAGCCTGTTGGCTACACCGAGTTGAGTTCCAGGGAAGGCCCTTAGGCTTCCCAAACCTACAAACGCAGCGAAGACGAACACTACTAGAGGGCACTGTTCTCCAAGTTGCAGAAAGGTGTTAGAACAAAGGCGGACGCCAAGGCAGGTTGGAGACTCTGAGGGAGGTGCTCGCCAATGCACCTCTGCGTCCAAAACGCCAAGCGCCGCGTACGACGCAACCGCCTTCTGGCCGTGTTCTCGCAGGTGAGGAAAGTATTGAGAACAAGGGTGGCCTGAAGCCGACTTGGACTCTCTGTGTGAAGTGCACGCCAAGTCCATTAGGCTTCCAAAAGGTAGCCTCGCTCTTCAGGTGAAGCCTCATAAGCGGCTGCGTGTTCGCAGCTCAGGCAACAACTTAGAACCAAGGCGGACTCTACGCCAAGTTGCAAGCTCTACGGAAAGTGCAGGCTAAAGCCCTGCTGCTTCCAACACGTAGAAACGCTCCGAAGGCCAAGAGGCCTATGCGGCCGTGTGTTCCCATTGCAGGAAGGAAAGAACTTAGAACCAAGGCCGACTAGAAGGCAGTTGGAGCTTCTGAGTTAAGTTGCCCGTCCAGTCCCTTGGGCTGCAAAGCGTGTCATCGCGCTTCAGGTGAAGTCTCCTCAGTGGCAGTGTGTTCCCAAGCGAAGGGAAGACTTGAGAAGAAGGGCGTACTAGAAGCTTGTTGGATACTCCGAGTTAAGGGCACGCAAAGACGCTGCGGCTTCCAAAACGTGAACGCGACCTTCAAAGGGAGGATTCCCAAGGGGCAGTTTGCTCCCGGCTGTGGAAAGAAGTTGGAACCTGGGGCGCACCCTAGGCAAGTTGCACACTGCGAGTTAAGTGCAGGCCCAGACCCTTAGGCTTCCACAACGTAAACTCGACCTGAAGTGAAGTTTCCTATGTGGCAGCGTGTTCCCTGATGCGGAAAGAAATTAGAGCAAGGCCGCACTGGAGGCAAGTTGGACCCTCTCAGGGCAGGGCACCCCAGGTCCCCTTTTGCTTCCAAAACGTATCATCGCTCCTCACGTGACGTCTCCTGGGGGGGGGGGGCGTGAGATCCCAGGGGAGGAAAGACCGTAAGAACAGGGGCGGACTAGAAGCCTGTTGGCTACACCGAGTTGAGTTCCAGGGAAGGCCCTTAGGCTTCCCAAACCTACAAACGCAGCGAAGACGCACACTACTAGAGGGCAGTGTTCTCCCAGTTGCGGAAAGGTGTTAGAACAAAGGCGGATGCCAAGGCAGGTTGGAGACTCTGAGTGAAGTGCTCGCCAATGCGCCTCTGCGTCCAAAACGCCAAGCGCCGCGTACGACGCAACCGCCTTCTGGCCGTGTTCTCGCAGGGGAGGAAAGAAGTGAGAACAAGGGCGGCCTGAAGCCGACTTGGACTCTCTGTGTGAAGTGCACGCCAAGTCCATTAGGCTTCCAAAAGGTAGCCTCGCTCTTCAGGTGAAGCCTCATAAGCGGCAGCGTGTTCGCAGCTCAGGCAAGAACTTAGAACCAAGGCGGACTCTACGCCAAGTTGCAAGCTCTACGTAAAGTGCAGGCTAAGGCCCTGCTGCTTCCAACACGTAGAAACGCTCCGAAGGCCAAGAGGCCTATGCGGCCGTGTGTTCCCATTGCAGGAAGGAAAGAACTTAGAACCAAGGCCGACTAGAAGGCAGTTGGAGCTTCTGAGTTAAGTTGCCCGTCCAGTCCCTTGGGCTGCAAAGCGTGTCATCGCGCTTCAGGTGAAGTCTCCTCAGTGGCAGTGTGTTCCCAAGCGAAGGGAAGACTTGAGAAGAAGGGCGTACTAGAAGCTTGTTGGATACTCCGAGTTAAGGGCACGCAAAGACGCTGCGGATTCCAAAACGTGAACGCGACCTTCAAAGCGAGGATTCCCAAGGGGCAGTTTGCTCCCGGCTGTGGAAAGAAGTTGGAACCTGGGGCGCACCCTAGGCAAGTTGCACACTGCGAGTTAAGTGCAGGCCCAGACCCTTAGGCTTCCACAACGTAAACTCGACCTGAAGTGAAGTTTCCTATCTGGCAGCGTGTTCCCTGCTGCGGAAAGAAGTTAGAACAAGGCCGCACAGGAGGCAAGTTGGACACTCTCAGGGCAGGGCACCCCAGGTCCCCTTTTGCTTCCAAAACTTATCATCGCTCCTCAGGTGACGTCTCCTGGGGGGGGGCCCGTGAGATCCCAGGGGAGGAAAGAAATTAAGAACAGGGGCGGACTAGAAGCCTGTTGGCTACACCGAGTTGAGTTCCAGGGAAGGCCCTTAGGCTTCCCAAACCTACAAACGCAGCGAAGACGAACACTACTAGAGGGCAGTGTTCTCCCAGTTGCGGAAAGGTGTTAGAACAAAGGCGGACGCCAAGGCAGGTTGGAGACTCTGAGGGAAGTGCTCGCCAATGCACCTCTGCGTCCAAAACGCCAAGCGCCGCGTACGACGCAACCGCCTTCTGGCCGTGTTCTCGCAGGTGAGGAAAGAAGTGAGAACAAGGGCGGCCTGAAGCCGACTTGGACTCTCTGTGTGAAGTGCACGCCAAGTCCATTAGGCTTCCAAAAGACAGCCTCGCTCTTCAGGTGAAGCCTCATAAGCGGCTGCGTGTTCGCAGCTCAGGCAAGAACTTAGAACCAAGGCGGACTCTACGCCAAGTTGCAAGCTCTACGTAAAGTGCAGGCTAAGGCCCAGGTGTTTCCAACACGTAGAAACGCTCCGAAGGCCAAGAGGCCTATGCGGCCGTGGGTTCCCATTGCAGGAAGGAAAGAACTTAGAACCAAGGCCGACTAGAAGGCAGTTGGAGCTTCTGAGTTAAGTTGCCCGTCCAGTCCCTTGGGCTGCAAAGCGTGTCATCGCGCTTCAGGTGAAGTCTCCTCAGTGGGAGTGTGTTCCCAAGCGAAGGGAAGACTTGAGAAGAAGGGCGTACTAGAAGCTTGTTGGATACTCCGAGTTAAGGGCACGCAAAGACGCTGCGGCTTCCAAAACGTGAACGCAACCCTCAAAGCGAGGATTCCCAAGGGGCAGTTTGCTCCCGGCTGTGGAAAGAAGTTGGAACCTGGGGCGCAGCCTAGGCAAGTTGCACACTGCGAGTTAAGTGCAGGTCCAGACCCTTAGGCTTCCACAACGTAAACTCGACCTGAAGTGAAGTTTCCTATGTGGCAGCGTGTTCCCTGCTGCGGAAAGAAGTTAGAGCAAGGCCGCACTGGAGGCAAGTTGGACACTCTCAGGGCAGGGCACCCCAGGTCCCCTTTTGCTTCCAAAACTTATCATCGCTCCTCAGGTGACGTCTCCTGGGGGGGGGCCCGTGAGATCCAAGGGGAGGAAAGAAATTAAGAACAGGGGCGGACTAGAAGCCTGTTGGCTACACCGAGTTGAGTTCCAGGGAAGGCCCTTAGGCTTCCCAAACCTACAAACGCAGCGAAGACGAACACTACTAGAGGGCACTGTTCTCCAAGTTGCAGAAAGGTGTTAGAACAAAGGCGGACGCCAAGGCAGGTTGGAGACTCTGAGGGAGGTGCTCGCCAATGCACCTCTGCGTCCAAAACGCCAAGCGCCGCGTACGACGCAACCGCCTTCTGGCCGTGTTCTCGCAGGTGAGGAAAGAAGTGAGAACAAGGGCGGCCTGAAGCCGACTTGGACTCTCTGTGTGAAGTGCACGCCAAGTCCATTAGGCTTCCAAAAGGTAGCCTCGCTCTTCAGGTGAAGCCTCATAAGCGGCTGCGTGTTCGCAGCTCAGGCAACAACTTAGAACCAAGGCGGACTCTACGCCAAGTTGCAAGCTCTACGTAAAGTGCAGGCTAAGGCCCTGCTGCTTCCAACACGTAGAAACGCTCCGAAGGCCAAGAGGCCTATGCGGCCGTGTGTTCCCATTGCAGGAAGGAAAGAACTTAGAACCAAGGCCGACTAGAAGGCAGTTGGAGCTTCTGAGTTAAGTTGCCCGTCCAGTCCCTTGGGCTGCAAAGCGTGTCATCGCGCTTCAGGTGAAGTCTCCTCAGTGGCAGTGTGTTCCCAAGCGAAGGGAAGACTTGAGAAGAAGGGCGTACTAGAAGCTTGTTGGATACTCCGAGTTAAGGGCACGCAAAGACGCTGCGGCTTCCAAAACGTGAACGCGACCTTCAAAGGGAGGATTCCCAAGGGGCAGTTTGCTCCCGGCTGTGGAAAGAAGTTGGAACCTGGGGCGCACCCTAGGCAAGTTGCACACTGCGAGTTAAGTGCAGGCCCAGACCCTTAGGCTTCCACAACGTAAACTCGACCTGAAGTGATGTTTCCTATGTGGCAGCGTGTTCCCTGCTGCGGAAAGAAGTTAGAGCAAGGCCGCACTGGAGGCAAGTTGGACACTCTCAGGGCAGGGCACCCCAGGTCCCCTTTTGCTTCCAAAACGTATCATCGCTCCTCACGTGACGTCTCCTGGGGGTGGGGCGTGAGATCCCAGGGGAGGAAAGACCTTAAGAACAGGGGCGGACTAGAAGCCTGTTGGCTACACCGAGTTGAGTTCCAGGGAAGGCCCTTAGGCTTCCCAAACCTACAAACGCAGCGAAGACGCACACTACTAGAGGGCAGTGTTCTCCCAGTTGCGGAAAGGTGTTAGAACAAAGGCGGATGCCAAGGCAGGTTGGAGACTCTGAGTGAAGTGCTCGCCAATGCGCCTCTGCGTCCAAAACGCCAAGCGCCGCGTACGACGCAACCGCCTTCTGGCCGTGTTCTCGCAGGTGAGGAAAGAAGTGAGAACAAGGGCGGCCTGAAGCCGACTTGGACTCTCTGTGTGAAGTGCACGCCAAGTCCATTAGGCTTCCAAAAGGTAGCCTCGCTCTTCAGGTGAAGCCTCATAAGCGGCAGCGTGTTCGCAGCTCAGGCAAGAACTTAGAACCAAGGCGGACTCTACGCCAAGTTGCAAGCTCTACGTAAAGTGAAGGCTAAGGCCCTGCTGCTTCCAACACGTAGAAACGCTCCGAAGGCCAAGAGGCCTATGCGGCCGTGTGTTCCCATTGCAGGAAGGAAAGAACTTAGAACCAAGGCCGACTAGAAGGCAGTTGGAGCTTCTGAGTTAAGTTGCCCGTCCAGTCCCTTGGGCTGCAAAGCGTGTCATCGCGCTTCAGTTGAAGTCTCCTCAGTGGCAGTGTGTTCCCAAGCGAAGGGAAGACTTGAGAAGAAGGGCGTACTAGAAGCTTGTTGGATACTCCGAGTTAAGGGCACGCAAAGACGCTGCGGATTCCAAAACGTGAACGCGACCTTCAAAGCGAGGATTCCCAAGGGGCAGTTTGCTCCCGGCTGTGGAAAGAAGTTGGAACCTGGGGCGCACCCTAGGCAAGTTGCACACTGCGAGTTAAGTGCAGGCCCAGACCCTTAGGCTTCCACAACGTAAACTCGACCTGAAGTGAAGTTTCCTATCTGGCAGCGTGTTCCCTGCTGCGGAAAGAAGTTAGAGCAAGGCCGCACAGGAGGCAAGTTGGACACTCTCAGGGCAGGGCACCCCAGGTCCCCTTTTGCTTCCAAAACGTATCATCGCTCCTCAGGTGACGTCTCCTGGGGGGGGGGCCCGTGAGATCCCAGGGGAGGAAAGAAATTAAGAACAGGGGCGGACTAGAAGCCTGTTGGCTACACCGAGTTGAGTTCCAGGGAAGGCCCTTAGGCTTCCCAAACCTACAAACGCAGCGAAGACGAACACTACTAGAGGGCAGTGTTCTCCCAGTTGCGGAAAGGTGTTAGAACAAAGGCGGACGCCAAGGCAGGTTGGAGACTCTGAGGGAAGTGCTCGCCAATGCGCCTCTGCGTCCAAAACGCCAAGCGCCGCGTACGACGCAACCGCCTTCTGGCCGTGTTCTCGCAGGTGAGGAAAGAAGTGAGAACAAGGGCGGCCTGAAGCCGACTTGGACTCTCTGTGTGAAGTGCACGCCAAGTCCATTAGGCTTCCAAAAGACAGCCTCGCTCTTCAGGTGAAGCCTCATAAGCGGCTGCGTGTTCGCAGCTCAGGCAAGAACTTAGAACCAAGGCGGACTCTACGCCAAGTTGCAAGCTCTACGTAAAGTGCAGGCTAAGGCCCTGCTGCTTCCAACACGTAGAAACGCTCCAAAGGCCAAGAGGCCTATGCGGCCGTGGGTTCCCATTGCAGGAAGGAAAGAACTTAGAACCAAGGCCGACTAGAAGGCAGTTGGAGCTTCTGACTTAAGTTGCCCGTCCAGTCCCTTGGGCTGCAAAGCGTGTCATCGCGCTTCAGGTGAAGTCTCCTCAGTGGCAGTGTATTCCCAAGCGAAGGGAAGACTTGAGAAGAAGGGCGTACTAGAAGCTTGTTGGATACTCCGAGTTAAGGGCACGCAAAGACGCTGCGGCTTCCAAAACGTGAACGCGACCCTCAAAGCGAGGATTCCCAAGGGGCAGTTTGCTCCCGGCTGTGGAAAGAAGTTGGAACCTGGGGCGCAGCCTAGGCAAGTTGCACACTGCGAGTTAAGTGCAGGCCCAGACCCTTAGGCTTCCACAACGTAAACTCGACCTGAAGTGAAGTTTCCTATGTGGCAGCGTGTTCCCTGCTGCGGAAAGAAGTTAGAGCAAGGCCGCACTGGAGGCAAGTTGGACACTCTCAGGGCAGGGCACCCCAGGACCCCTTTTGCTTCCAAAACGTATCATCGCTCCTAAGGTGACGTCTCCTGGGGGGGGGCCGTGAGATCCCAGGGGAGGAAATACCTTAGAACAGGGGCGGACTAGAAGCCTGTTGGCTACACCGAGTTGAGTTCCAGGGAAGGCCCTTAGGCTTCCCAAACCTACAAACGCAGCGAAGACGAACACTACTAGAGGGCAGTGTTCTCCCAGTTGCGGAAAGGGGTTAGAACAAAGGCGGACGCCAAGGAAGGTTGGAGACTCTGAGTGAAGTGCTCGCCAATGCGCCTCTGCGTCCAAAACGCCAAGCGCCGCGTACGACGCAACCGCTTTCTGGCCGTGTTCTCGCAGGTGAGGAAAGAAGTGAGAACAAGGGCGGCCTGAAGCCGACTTGGACTCTCTGTGTGAAGTGCACGCCAAGTCCATTAGGCTTCCAAAAGCTAGCCTCGCTCTTCAGGTGAAGCCTCATAAGCGGCAGCGTGTGCGCAGCTCAGGCAAGAACTTAGAACCAAGGCGGACTCTACGCCAAGTTGCAAGCTCTACGTAAAGTGCAGGCTAAGGCCCTGCTGCTTCCAACACGTAGAAACGCTCCGAAGGCCAAGAGGCCTATGCGGCCGTGTGTTCCCATTGCAGGAAGGAAAGAACTTAGAACCAAGGCCGACTAGAAGGCAGTTGGAGCTTCTGAGTTAAGTTGCCCGTCCAGTCCCTTGGGCTGCAAAGCGTGTCATCGCGCTTCAGGTGAAGTCTCCTCAGTGGCAGTGTGTTCCCAAGCGAAGGGAAGACTTGAGAAGAAGGGCGTACTAGAAGCTTGTTGGATACTCCGAGTGAAGGGCACGCAAAGACGCTGCGGCTTCCAAAACGTGAACGCGACCTTCAAAGGGAGGATTCCCAAGGGGCAGTTTGCTCCCGCCTGTGGAAAGAAGTTGGAACCTGGGGCGCACCCTAGGCAAGTTGCACACTGCGAGTTAAGTGCAGGCCCAGACCCTTAGGCTTCCACAACGTAAACTCGACCTGAAGTGAAGTTTCCTATGTGGCAGCGTGTTCCCTGCTGCGGAAAGAAGTTAGAGCAAGGCCGCACTGGAGGCAAGTTGGACACTCTCAGGGCAGGGCACCCCAGGTCCCCTTTTGCTTCCAAAACGTATCATCGCTCCTCAGGTGACGTCTCCTGGAGGGGGGCCGTGAGATCCCAGGGGAGGAAAGACCTTCGAACAGGGGCGGACTAGAAGCCTGTTGGCTACACCGACTTGAGTTCCAGGGAAGGCCCTTAGGCTTCCCAAACCTACAAACGCAGCGAAGACGAACACTACTAGAGGGCAGTGTTCTCCCAGTTGCGGAAAGGTGTTAGAACAAAGGCGGACGCCAAGGCAGGTTGGAGACTCTGAGGGAAGTGCTCGCCAATGCGCCTCTGCGTCCAAAACGCCAAGCGCCGCGTACGACGCAACCGCCTTCTGGCCGTGTTCTCGCAGGTGAGGAAAGAAGTGAGAACAAGGGCGGCCTGAAGCCGACTTGGACTCTCTGTGTGAAGTGCACGCCAAGTCCATTAGGCTTCCAAAAGGTAGCCTCGCTCTTCAGGTGAAGCCTCATAAGCGGCAGCGTGTGCGCAGCTCAGGCAAGAACTTAGAACCAAGGCGGACTCTACGCCAAGTTGCAAGCTCTACGTAAAGTGCAGGCTAAGGCCCTGCTGCTTCCAACACGTAGAAACGCTCCGAAGGCCAAGAGGCCTATGCGGCCGTGGGTTCCCATTGCAGGAAGGAAAGAACTTAGAACCAAGGCCGACTAGAAGGCAGTTGGAGCTTCTGAGTTCAGTTGCCCGTCCAGTCCCTTGGGCTGCAAAGCGTGTCATCGCGCTTCAGGTGAAGTCTCCTCAGTGGCAGTGTGTTCCCAAGCGAAGGGAAGACTTGAGAAGAAGGGCGTACTAGAAGCTTGTTGGATACTCCGAGTTAAGGGCACGCAAAGACGCTGCGGCTTCCAAAACGTGAACGCGACCTTCAAAGGGAGGATTCCCAGGGGCAGTTTGCTCCCGGCTGTGGAAAGAAGTTGGAACCTGGGGCGCAGCCTAGGCAAGTTGCACACTGCGAGTTAAGTGCAGGCCCAGACCCTTAGGCTTCCACAACGTAAACTCGACCTGAAGTGAAGTTTCCTATGTGGCAGCGTGTTCCCTGCTGCGGAAAGAAGTTAGAGCAAGGCCGCACTGGAGGCAAGTTGGACACTCTCAGGGCAGGGCACCCCAGGTCCCCATTTGCTTCCAAAACGTATCATCGCACCTCAGGTGACGTCTCCTGGGGGGGGGCGGCGTGAGATCCCAGGGGAGGAAAAACCTTAGAACAGGGGCGGACTAGAAGCCTGTTGGCTACACCGAGTTGAGTTCCAGGGAAGGCCCTTAGGCTTCCCAAACCTACAAACGCAGCGAAGACGAACACTACTAGAGGGCAGTGTTCTCCCAGTTGCGGAAAGGTGTTAGAACAAAGGCGGACGCCAAGGCAGGTTGGAGACTCTGAGGGAAGTGCTCGCCAATGCGCCTCTGCGTCCAAAACGCCAAGCGCCGCGTACGACGCAACCGCCTTCTGGCCGTGTTCTCGCAGGTGAGGAAAGAAGTGAGAACAAGGGCGGCATGAAGCCGACTTGGACTCTCTGTGTGAAGTGCACGCCAAGTCCATTAGGCTTCCAAAAGGTAGCCTCGCTCTTCAGGTGAGCCTCATAAGCGGCTGCGTGTTCGCAGCTCAGGCAAGAACTTAGAACCAAGGCGGACTCTACGCCAAGTTGCAAGCTCTACGTAAAGTGCAGGCTAAGGCCCTGCTGCTTCCAACACGTAGAAACGCTCCGAAGGCCAAGAGGCCTATGCGGCCGTGTGTTCCCATTGCAGGAAGGAAAGAACTTAGAACCAAGGCCGACTAGAAGGCAGTTGGAGCTTCTGAGTTAAGTTGCCCGTCCAGTCCCTTGGGCTGCAAAGCGTGTCATCGCGCTTCAGGTGAAGTCTCCTCAGTAGCAGTGTGTTCCCAAGCGAAGGGAAGACTTGAGAAGAAGGGCGTAGTAGAAGCTTGTTGGATACTCCGAGTTAAGGGCACGCAAAGACGCTGCGGCTTCCAAAACGTGAACGCGACCTTCAAAGGGAGGATTCCCAAGGGGCAGTTTGCTCCCGCCTGTGGAAAGAAGTTGGAACCTGGGGCGCACCCTAGGCAAGTTGCACACTGCGAGTTAAGTGCAGGCCCAGAACCTTAGGCTTCCACAACGTAAACTCGACCTGAAGTGAAGTTTCCTATGTGGCAGCGTGTTCCCTGCTGCGGAAAGAAGTTAGAGAAAGGCCGCACTGGAGGCAAGTTGGACACTCTCAGGGCAGGGCACCCCAGGTCCCCTTTTGCTTCCAAAACGTATCATCGCTCCTCAGGTGACGTCTCCTGGAGGGGGGCCGTGAGATCCCAGGGGAGGAAAGACCTTCGAACAGGGGCGGACTAGAAGCCTGTTGGCTACACCGACTTGAGTTCCAGGGAAGGCCCTTAGGCTTCCCAAACCTACAAACGCAGCGAAGACGAACACTACTAGAGGGCAGTGTTCTCCCAGTTGCGGAAAGGTGTTAGAACAAAGGCGGACGCCAAGGCAGGTTGGAGACTCTGAGTGAAGTGCTCGCCAATGCGCCTCTGCGTCCAAAACGCCAAGCGCCGCGTACGACGCAACCGCCTTCTGGCCGTGTTCTCGCAGGTGAGGAAAGAAGTGAGAACAAGGGCGGCCTGAAGCCGACTTGGACTCTCTGTGTGAAGTGCACGCCAAGTCCATTAGGCTTCCAAAAGGTAGCCTCGCTCTTCAGGTGAAGCCTCATAAGCGGCAGCGTGTGCGCAGCTCAGGCAAGAACTTAGAACCAAGGCGGACTCTACGCCAAGTTGCAAGCTCTACGTAAAGTGCAGGCTAAGGCCCTGCTGCTTCCAACACGTAGAAACGCTCCGAAGGCCAAGAGGCCTATGCGGCCGTGGGTTCCCATTGCAGGAAGGAAAGAACTTAGAACCAAGGCCGACTAGAAGGCAGTTGGAGCTTCTGAGTTCAGTTGCCCGTCCAGTCCCTTGGGCTGCAAAGCGTGTCATCGCGCTTCAGGTGAAGTCTCCTCAGTGGCAGTGTGTTCCCAAGCGAAGGGAAGACTTGAGAAGAAGGGCGTACTAGAAGCTTGTTGGATACTCCGAGTTAAGGGCACGCAAAGACGCTGCGGCTTCCAAAACGTGAACGCGACCTTCAAAGGGAGGATTCCCAGGGGCAGTTTGCTCCCGGCTGTGGAAAGAAGTTGGAACCTGGGGCGCAGCCTAGGCAAGTTGCACACTGCGAGTTAAGTGCAGGCCCAGACCCTTAGGCTTCCACAACGTAAACTCGACCTGAAGTGAAGTTTCCTATGTGGCAGCGTGTTCCCTGCTGCGGAAAGAAGTTAGAGCAAGGCCGCACTGGAGGCAAGTTGGACACTCTCAGGGCAGGGCACCCCAGGTCCCCATTTGCTTCCAAAACGTATCATCGCACCTCAGGTGACGTCTCCTGGGGGGGGGCGGCGTGAGATCCCAGGGGAGGAAAAACCTTAGAACAGGGGCGGACTAGAAGCCTGTTGGCTACACCGAGTTGAGTTCCAGGGAAGGCCCTTAGGCTTCCCAAACCTACAAACGCAGCGAAGACGAACACTACTAGAGGGCAGTGTTCTCCCAGTTGCGGAAAGGTGTTAGAACAAAGGCGGACGCCAAGGCAGGTTGGAGACTCTGAGGGAAGTGCTCGCCAATGCGCCTCTGCGTCCAAAACGCCAAGCGCCGCGTACGACGCAACCGCCTTCTGGCCGTGTTCTCGCAGGTGAGGAAAGAAGTGAGAACAAGGGCGGCATGAAGCCGACTTGGACTCTCTGTGTGAAGTGCACGCCAAGTCCATTAGGCTTCCAAAAGGTAGCCTCGCTCTTCAGGTGAAGCCTCATAAGCGGCTGCGTGTTCGCAGCTCAGGCAACAACTTAGAACCAAGGCGGACTCTACGCCAAGTTGCAAGCTCTACGTAAAGTGCAGGCTAAGGCCCTGCTGCTTCCAACACGTAGAAACGCTCCGAAGGCCAAGAGGCCTATGCGGCCGTGTGTTCCCATTGCAGGAAGGAAAGAACTTAGAACCAAGGCCGACTAGAAGGCAGTTGGAGCTTCTGAGTTAAGTTGCCCGTCCAGTCCCTTGGGCTGCAAAGCGTGTCATCGCGCTTCAGGTGAAGTCTCCTCAGTGGCAGTGTGTTCCCAAGCGAAGGGAAGACTTGAGAAGAAGGGCGTACTAGAAGCTTGTTGGATACTCCGAGTTAAGGGCACGCAAAGACGCTGCGGCTTCCAAAACGTGAACGCGACCTTCAAAGGGAGGATTCCCAAGGGGCAGTTTGCTCCCGGCTGTGGAAAGAAGTTGGAACCTGGGGCGCACCCTAGGCAAGTTGCACACTGCGAGTTAAGTGCAGGCCCAGACCCTTAGGCTTCCACAACGTAAACTCGACCTGAAGTGAAGTTTCCTATGTGGCAGCGTGTTCCCTGCTGCGGAAAGAAGTTAGAGCAAGGCCGCACTGGAGGCAATTTGGACACTCACAGGGCAGGGCACCCCAGGTCCCCTTTTGCTTCCAAAACGTATCATCGCTCCTTAGGTGACGTCTCCTGGGGGGGGGCGGCGTGAGATCCCAGGGGAAGAAAGACCTTAGAACAGGGGCGGACTAGAAGCCTGTTGGCTACACCGAGTTGAGTTCCAGGGAAGGCCCTTAGGCTTCCCAAACCTACAAACGCAGCGAAGACGAACACTACTAGAGGGCAGTGTTCTCCCAGTTGCGGAAAGGGGTTAGAACAAAGGCGGACGCCAAGGCAGGTTCGAGACTCTGAGTGAAGTGCTCGCCAATGCGCCTCTGCGTCCAAAACGCCAAGCGCCGCGTACGACGCAACCGCCTTCTGGCCGTGTTCTCGCAGGTGAGGAAAGAAGTGAGAACAAGGGCGGCCTGAAGCCGACTTGGACTCTCTGTGTGAAGTGCACGCCTAGTCCATTAGGCTTCCAAAAGGTAGCCTCGCTCTTCAGGTGAAGCCTCATAAGCGGCAGCGTGTTCGCAGCTCAGGCAAGAACTTAAAACCAAGGCGGACTCTACGCCAAGTTGCAAGCTCTACGTAAAGTGCAGGCTAAGGCCCTGCTGCTTCCAACACGTAGAAACGCTCTGAAGGCCAAGAGGCCTATGCGGCCGTGGGTTCCCATTGCAGGAAGGAAAGAACTTAGAAGCAAGGCCGACTAGAAGGCAGTTGGAGCTTCTGAGTTAAGTTGCCCGTCCAGTCCCTTGGGCTGCAAAGCGTGTCATCGCGCTTCAGGTGAAGTCTCCTCAGTGGCAGTGTGTTCCCAAGCGAAGGGAAGACTTGAGAAGAAGGGCGTACTAGAAGCTTGTTGGATACTCCGAGTTAAGGGCACGCAAAGACGCTGCGGCTTCCAAAACGTGACCGCGACCTTCAAAGGGAGGATTCCCAAGGGGCAGTTTGCTCCCGGCTGTGGAAAGAAGTTGGAACCTGGGGCGCACCCTAGGCAAGTTGCACACTGCGAGTTAAGTGCAGGCCCAGACCCTTAGGCTTCCACAACGTAAACTCGACCTGAAGTGAAGTTTCCTATGTGGCAGCGTGCTCCCTGCTGCGGAAAGAAGTTAGAGCAAGGCCGCACTGGAGGCAAGTTGGACACTCTCAGGGCAGGGCACCCCAGGTCCCCTTTTGCTTCCAAAACGTATCATCGCTCCTCAGGTGACGTCTCCTGGGGGGGGCGTGAGATCCCAGGGGAGGAAAGACCTTAGAACAGGGGCGGACTAGAAGCCTGTTTGCTACACCGAGTTGAGTTCCAAGGAAGGCCCTTAGGCTTCCCAAACCTAAAAACGCAGCGACGATGAACACTACTAGAGGGCAGTGTTCTCCCAGTTGCGGAAAGGTGTTAGAACAAAGGCGGACGCCAAGGCAGGTTGGAGACTCTGAGTGAAGTGCTCGCCAATGCGCCTCTGCGTTCAAAACGCCAAGCGCCGCGTACGACGCAACCGCCTTCTGGCCGTGTTCTCGCAGGTGAGGAAAGAAGTGAGAACAAGGGCGGCCTGAAGCTGACTTGGACTCTCTGTGTGAAGTGCACGCCAAGTCCATTAGGCTTCCAAAAGGTAGCCTCGCTCTTCAGGTGAAGCCTCATAAGCGGCAGCGTGTGCGCAGCTCAGGCAAGAACTTAGAACCAAGGCGGACTCTACGCCAAGTTGCAAGCTCTACGTAAAGTGAAGGCTAAGGCCCTGCTGCTTCCAACACGTAGAAACGCTCCGAAGGCCAAGAGGCCTCTGCGGCCGTGGGTTCCCATTGCAGGAAGGAAAGAACTTAGAACCAAGGCCGACTAGAAGGCAGTTGGAGCTTCTGAGTTAAGTTGCCCGTCCAGTCCCTTGGGCTGCAAAGCGTGTCATTGCACTTCAGGTGAAGTCTCCTCAGTGGCAGTGTGTTCCCAAGCGAAGGGAAGACTTGAGAAGAAGGGCGTACTAGAAGCTTGTTGGATACTCCGAGTTAAGGGCACGCAAAGACGCTGCGGCTTCCAAAACGTGAACGCGACCTTCAAAGGGAGGATTCCCAAGGGGCAGTTTGCTCCCGGCTGTGGAAAGAAGTTGGAACCTGGGGCGCACCCTAGGCAAGTTGCACACTGCGAGTTAAGTGCAGGCCCAGACCCTTAGGCTTCCACAACCTAAACTCGACCTGAAGTGAAGTTTCCTATGTGGCAGCGTGTTCCCTGCTGCGGAAAGAAGTTAGAGCAAGGCCGCACTGGAGGCAAGTTGGACACTCTCAGGGCAGGGCACCCCAGGTCCCCTTTTGCTTCCAAAACGTATCATCGCTCCTCAGGTGACGTCTCCTGGGGGGGGGCGTGAGATCCCAGGGGAGGAAAGACCTTTAGAACAGGGGCGGACTAGAAGCCTGTTGGCTACACCGAGTTGAGTTCCAGGGAAGGCCCTTAGGCTTCCCAAACCTACAAACGCAGCGAAGACGAACACTACTAGAGGGCAGTGTTCTCCCAGTTGCGGAAAGGGGTTAGAACAAAGGCGGACACCAAGGCAGTTTGGAGACTCTGAGTGAAGTGCTCGCCAATGCGCCTCTGCGTCCAAAACGCCAAGCGCCGCGTACGACGCAACCGCCTTCTGGCCGTGTTCTCGCAGGTGAGGAAAGAAGTGAGAACAAGGGCGGCCTGAAGCCGACTTGGACTCTCTGTGTGAAGTGCACGCCTAGTCCATTAGGCTTCCAAAAGGTAGCCTCGCTCTTCAGGTGAAGCCTCATAAGCGGCAGCGTGTTCGCAGCTCAGGCAAGAACTTAGAACCAAGGCGGACTCTACGCCAAGTTGCAAGCTCTACGTAAAGTGCAGGCTAAGGCCCTGCTGCTTCCAACACGTAGAAACGCTCTGAAGGCCAAGAGGCCTATGCGGCCGTGTGTTCCCATTGCAGAAAGGAAAGAACTTAGAACCAAGGCCGACTAGAAGGCAGTTGGAGCTTCTGAGTTCAGTTGCCCGTCCAGTCCCCTGGGCTGCAAAGCGTGTCATCGCGCTTCAGGTGAAGTCTCCTCAGTGGCAGTGTGTTCCCAAGCGAAGGGAAGACTTGAGAAGAAGGGAGTACTAGAAGCTTGTTGGATACTCCGAGTTAAGGGCACGCAAAGACGCTGCGGCTTCCAAAACGTGAACGCGACCTTCAAAGGGAGGATTCCCAAGGGGCAGTTTGCTCCCGGCTGTGGAAAGAAGTTGGAACCTGGGGCGCACCCTAGGCAAGTTGCACACTGCGAGTTAAGTGCAGGCCCAGACCCTTAGGCTTCCACAACGTAAACTCGACCTGAAGTGAAGTTTCCTATGTGGCAGCGTGTTCCCTGCTGCGGAAAGAAGTTAGAGCAAGGCCGCACTGGAGGCAAGTTGGACACTCTCAGGGCAGGGCACCCCAGGTCCCTTTTGCTTCCAAAACGTATCATCGCTCCTCAGGTGACGTCTCCTGGGGGGGGGGCGTGAGATCCCAGGGGAGGAAAGACCTTAAGAACAGGGGCGGACTAGAAGCCTGTTGGCTACACCGAGTTGAGTTCCAAGGAAGGCCCTTAGGCTTCCCAAACCTACAAACACAGCGACGACGAACACTACTAGAGGGCAGTGTTCTCCCAGTTGCGGAAAGGGGTTAGAACAAAGGCGGACGCCAAGGAAGGTTGGAGACTCTGAGTGAAGTGATCGCCAATGCGCCTCTGCGTCCAAAACGCCAAGCGCCGCGTACGACGCAACCGCCTTCTGGCCGTGTTCTCGCAGGTGAGGAAAGAAGTGAGAACAAGGGCGGCCTGAAGCCGACTTGGACTCTCTGTGTGAAGTGCACGCCAAGTCCATTAGGCTTCCAAAAGGTAGCCTCGCTCTTCAGGTGAAGCCTCATAAGCGGCAGCGTGTGCGCAGCTCAGGCAAGAACTTAGAACCAAGGCGGACTCTACGCCAAGTTGCAAGCTCTACGTAAAGTGCAGGCTAAGGCCCTGCTGCTTCCAACACGTAGAAACGCTCCGAAGGCCAAAAGGCCTATGCGGCCGTGGGTTCCCATTGCAGGAAGGAAAGAACTTAGAACCAAGGCCGACTAGAAGGCAGTTGGAGCTTCTGAGTTAAGTTGCCCGTCCAGTCCCTTGGGCTGCAAAGCGTGTCATCGCGCTTCAGGTGAAGTCTCCTCAGTGGCAGTGTGTTCCCAAGCGAAGGGAAGACTTGAGAAGAAGGGCGTACTAGAAGCTTGTTGGATACTCCGAGTTAAGGGCACGCAAAGACGCTGCGGCTTCCAAAACGTGAACGCGACCTTCAAAGGGAGGATTCCCAAGGGGCAGTTTGCTCCCGGCTGTGGAAAGAAGTTGGAACCTGGGGCGCACCCTAGGCAAGTTGCACACTGCGAGTTAAGTGCAGGCCCAGACCCTTAGGCTTCCACAACGTAAACTCGACCTGAAGTGAAGTTTCCTATGTGGCAGCGTGTTCCCTGCTGCGGAAAGAAGTTAGAGCAAGGCCGCACTGGAGGCAAGTTGGACACTCTCAGTGCAGGGCACCCCAAGTCCCCTTTGGCTTCCAAAACGTATCATCGCTCTCAGGTGACGTCTCCTGGGGGGGGGGGGCGTGAGATCCCAGGGGAGGAAAGACCTTAGAACAGGGGCGGACTAGAAGCCTGTTGGCTACACCGAGTTGAGTTCCAGGGAAGGCCCTTAGGCTTCCCAAACCTACAAACGCAGCGAAGACGAACACTACTAGAGGGCATTGTTCTCACAGTTGCGGAATGGTGTTAGAACAAAGGCGGACGCCAAGGCAGGTTGGAGCCTCTGAGTGAAGTGCTCGCCAATGCGCCTCTGCATCCAAAACGCCAAGCGCCGCGTACGACGCAACCGCCTTCTGGCCGTGTTCTCGCAGGTGAGGAAAGAAGTGAGAACAAGGGCGGCCTGAAGCCGACTTGGACTCTCTGTGTGAAGTGCACGCCAAGTCCATTAGGCTTCCAAAAGGTAGCCTCGCTCTTCAGGTGAAGCCTCATAAGCGGCAGCGTGTGCGCAGCTCAGGCAAGAACTTAGAACCAAGGCGGACTCTACGCCAAGTTGCAAGCTCTACGTAAAGTGCAGGCTAAGGCCCTGCTGCTTCCAACACGTAGAAACGCTCCGAAGGCCAAGAGGCCTATGCGGCCGTGGGTTCCCATTGCAGGAAGGAAAGAACTTAGAACCAAGGCCGACTAGAAGGCAGTTGGAGCTTCTGAGTTAAGTTGCCCGTCCAGTCCCTTGGGCTGCAAAGCGTGTCATCGCGCTTCAGGTGAAGTCTCCTCAGTGGCAGTGTGTTCCCAAGCGAAGGGAAGACTTGAGAAGAAGGGCGTACTAGAAGCTTGTTGGATACTCCGAGTTAAGGGCACGCAAAGATGCTGCGGCTTCCAAAACGTGAACGCGACCTTCAAAGGGAGGATTCCCAAGGGGCAGTTTGCTCCCGCCTGTGGAAAGAAGTTGGAACCTGGGGCGCACCCTAGGCAAGTTGCACACTGCGAGTTAAGTGCAGGCCCAGACCCTTAGGCTTCCACAACGTAAACTCGACCTGAAGTGAAGTTTCCTATCTGGCAGCGTGTTCCCTGCTGCGGAAAGAAGTTAGAGCAAGGCCGCACTGGAGGCAAGTTGGACACTCTCAGGGCAGGGCACCCCAGGTCCCCTTTTGCTTCCAAAACGTATCATCGCTCCTCAGGTGACGTCTCCTGGGGGGGGGGGGGTGTGAGATCCCAGGGGAGGAAAGACCTTAGAACAGGGGCGGACTAGAAGCCTGTTGGCTACACCGAGTTGAGTTCCAGGGAAGGCCCTTAGGCTTCCCAAACCTACAAACGCAGCGAGGACGCACACTACTTGAGGGCAGTGTTCTCCCAGTTGCGGAAAGGTGTTAGAACAAAGGCGGACGCCAAGGCAGGTTGGAGACTCTGAGTGAAGTGCTCGCCAGTGCGCCTCTGCGTCCAAAACGCCAAGCGCCGCGTATGACGCAACCGCCTTCTGGCCGTGTTCTCGCAGGTGAGGAAAGAAGTGAGAACAAGGGCGGCCTGAAGCCGACTTGGACTCTCTGTGTGAAGTGCACGCCAAGTCCATTAGGCTTCCAAAAGGAAGCCACGCTCTTCAGGTGAAGCCTCATAAGCGGCAGCGTGTTCGCAGCTCAGGCAAGAACTTCGAACCAAGGCGGACTCTACGCCATGTTGCAAGCTCTACGTAAAGTGCAGGCTATGGCCCTGCTGCTTCCAACACGTAGAAACGCTCCGAAGGCCAAGAGGCCTATGCGGCCGTGTGTTCCCATTGCAGGAAGGAAAGAACTTAGAACCAAGACCGACTAGAAGGCAGTTGGAGCTTCTGAGTTAAGTTGCCCGTCCCGTCCCTTGGGCTGCAAAGCGTGTCATCGTGCTTCAGGTGACGTCTCCTCAGTGGCAGTGTGTTCCCAAGCGAAGGGAAGACTTGAGAAGAAGGGCGTACTAGAAGCTTGTTGGATACTCCGAGTTAAGGGCACGCAAAGACACTGCGGCTTCCAAAACGTGAACGCGACCTTCAAAGGGAGGATTCCCAAGGGGCAGTTTGCTCCCGGCTGTGGAAAGAAGTTGGAACCTGGGGCGCACCCTAGGCAAGTTGCACACTGCGAGTTAAGTGCAGGCCCAGACCCTTAGGCTTCCACAACGTAAACTCGAGCTGAAGTGAAGTTTCCTATGTGGCAGCGTGTTCCCTGCTGCGGAAAGAAGTTAGAGCAAGGCCGCACTGGAGGCAAGTTGGACACTCTCAGGGCAGGGCACCCCAGGTCCCCTTTTGCTTCCAAAACGTATCATCGCACCTCAGGTGACGTCTCCTGGGGGGGGGGGGCGGCGTGAGATCCCAGGGGAGGAAAAACCTTAGAACAGGGGCGGACTAGAAGCCTGTTGGCTACACCGAGTTGAGTTCCAGGGAAGGCCCTTAGGCTTCCCAAACCTACAAACGCAGCGAAGACGAACACTACTAGAGGGCAGTGTTCTCCCAGTTGCGGAAAGGTGTTAGAACAAAGGCGGACGCCAAGGCAGGTTGGAGACTCTGAGGGAAGTGCTCGCCAATGCGCCTCTGCGTCCAAAACGCCAAGCGCCGCGTACGACGCAACGGCCTTCGGGCCGTGTTCTCGCAGGTGAGGAAAGAAGTGAGAACAAGGGCGGCCTGAAGCCGACTTGGACTCTCTGTGTGAAGTGCACGTCAAATCCATTAGGCTTCCAAAAGGTAGCCTCGCTCTTCAGGTGAAGCCTCATAAGCGGCAGCATGTTCGCAGCTCAGGCAAGAACTTAGAACCAAGGCGGACTCTACGCGAAGTTGCAAGCTCTACGTAAAGTGCAGGCCAAGGCCCTGCTGCTTCCAACACGTAGAAAGGCTCCGAAGGCCAAGAGGCCTATGCGGCCGTGGGTTCCCATTGCAGGAAGGAAAGAACTTAGAACCAAGGCCGACTAGAAGGCACTTGGAGCTTCTGAGTTCAGTTGCCCGTCCAGTCCCTTGGGCTGCAAAGCGTGTCATCGCGCTTCAGGTGAAGTCTCCTCAGTGGCAGTGTGTTCCCAAGCGAAGGGAAGACTTGAGAAGAAGGGCGTACTAGAAGCTTGTTGGATACTCCGAGTTAAGGGCACGCAAAGACGCTGCGGCTTCCAAAACGTGAACGCGACCTTCAAAGGGAGGATTCCCAAGGGGCAGTTTGCTCCCGGCTGTGGAAAGAAGTTGGAACCTGGGGCGCACCCTAGGCAAGTTGCACACTGCGAGTTAAGTGCAGGCCCAGACCCTTAGGCTTCCACAACGTAAACTCGAGCTGAAGTGAAGTTTCCTATGTGGCAGCGTGTTCCCTGCTGCGGAAAGAAGTTAGAGCAAGGCCGCACTGGAGGCAAGTTGGACACTCTCAGGGCAGGGCACCCCAGGTCCCCTTTTGCTTCCAAAACGTATCATCGATCTTCAGGTGACGTCTCATGGGGGGGGCGGCGTGAGATCCCAGGGGAGGAAAGACCTTAGAACAGGGGCGGACTAGAAGCCTGTTAGCTACACCGAGTTGAGTTCCAGCGAAGGCCCTTAGGCTTCCCAAACCTACAAACGCAGCGAGGACGCACACTACTAGAGGGCAGTGTTCTCCCAGTTGCGGAAAGGTGTTAGAACAAAGGCGGACGCCAAGGCAGGTTGGAGACTCTGAGTGAAGTGCTCGCCAGTGCGCCTCTGCGTCCAAAACGCCAAGCGCCGCGTACGACGCAACCGCCTTCTGGCCGTGTTCTCGCAGGTGAGGAAAGAAGTGAGAACAAGGGCGGCCTGAAGCCGACTTGGACTCTCTGTGTGAAGTGCACGCCAAGTCCATTAGGCTTCCAAAAGGAAGCCACGCTCTTCAGGTGAAGCCTCATAAGCGGCAGCGTGTTCGCAGCTCAGGCAAGAACTTCGAACCAAGGCGGACTCTACGCCATGTTGCAAGCTCTACGTAAAGTGCAGGCTATGGCCCTGCTGCTTCCAACACGTAGAAACGCTCCGAAGGCCAAGAGGCCCATGCGGCCGTGTGTTCCCATTGCAGGAAGGAAAGAACTTAGAACCAAGACCGACTAGAAGGCAGTTGGAGCTTCTGAGTTAAGTTGCCCGTCCCGTCCCTTGGGCTGCAAAGCGTGTCATCGCGCTTCAGGTGACGTCTCCTCAGTGGCAGTGTGTTCCCAAGCGAAGGGAAGACTTGAGAAGAAGGGCGTACTAGAAGCTTGTTGGATACTCCGAGTTAAGGGCACGCAAAGACGCTGCGGCTTCCAAAACGTGAACGCGACCTTCAAAGGGAGGATTCCCAAGGGGCAGTTTGCTCCCGGCTGTGGAAAGAAGTTGGAACCTGGGGCGCACCCTAGGCAAGTTGCACACTGCGAGTTAAGTGCAGGCCCAGACCCTTAGGCTTCCACAACGTAAACTCGACCTGAAGTGAAGTTTCCTATGTGGCAGCGTGTTCCCTGCTGCGGAAAGAAGTTAGAGCAAGGCCGCATTGGAGGCAAGTTGGACACTCTCAGGGCAGGGCACCCCAGGTCCCCTTTTGCTTCCAAAACGTATCATCGCACCTCAGGTGACGTCTCCTGGGGGGGGGGGGGGGCGGCGTGAGATCCCAGGGGACGAAAAACCTTAGAACAGGGGCGGACTAGAAGCCTGTTGGCTACACCGAGTTGAGTTCCAGGGAAGGCCCTTAGGCTTCCCAAACCTACAAACGCAGCGAAGACGAACACTACTAGAGGGCAGTGTTCTCCCAGTTGCGGAAAGGTGTTAGAACAAAGGCGGACGCCAAGGCAGGTTGGAGACTCTGAGTGAAGTGCTCGCCAATGCGCCTCTGCGTCCAAAACGCCAAGCGCCGCGTACGACGCAACGGCCTTCGGGCCGTGTTCTCGCAGGTGAGGAAAGAAGTGAGAACAAGGGCGGCCTGAAGCCGACTTGGACTCTCTGTGTGAAGTGCACGTCAAGTCCATTAGGCTTCCAAAAGGTAGCCTCGCTCTTCAGGTGAAGCCTCATAAGCGGCAGCATGTTCGCAGCTCAGGCAAGAACTTAGAACCAAGGCGGACTCTACGCCAAGTTGCAAGCTCTACGTAAAGTGCAGGCCAAGGCCCTGCTGCTTCCAACACGTAGAAATGCTCCGAAGGCCAAGAGGCCTATGCGGCCGTGGGTTCCCATTGCAGGAAGGAAAGAACTTAGAACCAAGGCCGACTAGAAGGCAGTTGGAGCTTCTGAGTTAAGTTGCCCGTCCAGTCCCTTGGGCTGCAAAGCGTGTCATCGCGCTTCAGGTGAAGTCTCCTCAGTGGCAGTGTGTTCCCAAGCGAAGGGAAGACTTGAGAAGAAGGGCGTACTAGAAGCTTGTTGGATACTCCGAGTTAAGGGCACGCAAAGACGCTGCGGCTTCCAAAACGTGAACGCGACCTTCAAAGGGAGGATTCCCAAGGGGCAGTTTGCTCCCGGCTGTGGAAAGAAGTTGGAAACTGGGGCGCACCCTAGGCAAGTTGCACACTGCGAGTTAAGTGCAGGCCCAGACCCTTAGGCTTCCACAACGTAAACTCGAGCTGAAGTGAAGTTTCCTATGTGGCAGCGTGTTCCCTGCTGCGGAAAGAAGTTAGAGCAAGGCCGCACTGGAGGCAAGTTGGACACTCTCAGGGCAGGGCACCCCAGGTCCCCTTTTGCTTCCAAAACGTATCATCGCTCTTCAGGTGACGTCTCATGGGGGGGGGGCGGCGTGAGATCCCAGGGGAGGAAAGACCTTAGAACAGGGGCGGACTAGAAGCCTGTTAGCTACACCGAGCTGAGTTCCAGGGAAGGCCCTTAGGCTTCCCAAACCTACAAACGCAGCGAAGACGAACACTACTAGAGGGCAGTGTTCTCCCAGTTGCGGAAAGGTGTTAGAACAAAGGCGGACGCCAAGGCAGGTTGGAGACTATGAGGGAAGTACTCGCCAATGCGCCTCTGCGTCCAAAACGCCAAGCGCCGCGTACGACGCAACCGCCTTCTGGCCGTGTTCTCGCAGGTGAGGAAAGAAGTGAGAAAAAGGGCGGCCTGAAGCCGACTTGGACTCTCTGTGTGAAGTGCACGCCAAGTCCATTAGGCTTCCAAAAGGTAGCCTCGCTCTTCAGGTGAAACCTCATAAGCGGCAGCGTGTTCGCAGCTCAGGCAAGAACTTAGAACCAAGGCGGACTCTACGCCAAGTTGCAAGCTCTACGTAAAGTGCAGGCTAAGGCCCTGCTGCTTCCAACACGTAGAAACGCTCCGAAGGCCAAGAGGCCTATGCGGCCGTGTGTTCCCATTGCAGGAAGGAAAGAACTTAGAACCAAGGCCGACTAGAAGGCAGTTGGAGCTTCTGAGTTAAGTTGCCCGTCCAGTCCCTTGGGCTGCAAAGCGTGTCATCGCGCTTCAGGTGAAGTCTCCTCAGTGGCAGTGTGTTCCCAAGCGAAGGGAAGACTTGAGAAGAAGGGCGTACTAGAAGCTTGTTGGATACTCCGAGTTAAGGGCACGCAAAGATGCTGCGGCTTCCAAAACGTGAACGCGACCTTCAAAGGGATGATTCCCAAGGGGCAGTTTGCTCCCGGCTGTGGAAAGAAGTTGGAACCTGGGGCGCACCCTAGGCAAGTTGCACACTGCGAGTTAAGTGCAGGCCCAGACCCTTAGGCTTCCACAACGTAAACTCGACCTGAAGTGAAGTTTCCTATGTGGCAGCGTGTTCCCTGCTGCGGAAAGAAGTTAGAGCAAGGCCGCACTGGAGGCAAGTTGGACACTCTCAGGGCAGGGCACCCCAGGTCCCCTTTTGCTTCCAAAACGTATCATCGCTCCTCAGGTGACGTCTCCTGGGGGGGGGGGGGCGTGAGATCCCAGGGGAGGAAAGACCTTAGAACAGGGGCGGACTAGAAGCCTGTTGGCTACACCGAGTTGAGTTCCAGGGAAGGCCCTTAGGCTTCCCAAACCTACAAACGCAGCGAGGACGCACACTACTAGAGGGCAGTGTTCTCCCAGTTGCGGAAAGGTGTTAGAACAAAGGCGGACGCCAAGGCAGGTTGGAGACTCTGAGTGAAGTGCTCGCCAGTGCGCCTCTGCGTCCAAAACGCCAAGCGCCGCGTACGACGCAACCGCCTTCTGGCCGTGTTCTCGCAGGTGAGGAAAGAAGTGAGAACAAGGGCGGCATGAAGCCGACTTGGACTCTCTGTGTGAAGTGCACGCCAAGTCCATTAGGCTTCCAAAAGGAAGCCACGCTCTTCAGGTGAAGCCTCATAAGCGGCAGCGTGTTCGCAGCTCAGGCAAGAACTTCGAACCAAGGCGGACTCTACGCCATGTTGCAAGCTCTACGTAAAGTGCAGGCTATGGCCCTGCTGCTTCCAACACGTAGAAACGCTCCGAAGGCCAAGAGGCCTATGCGGCCGTGGGTTCCCATTGCAGGAAGGAAAGAACTTAGAACCAAGACCGACTAGAAGGCAGTTGGAGCTTCTGAGTTAAGTTGCCCGTCCAGTCCCTTGGGCTGCAAAGCGTGTCATCGCGCTTCAGGTGAAGTCTCCTCAGTGGCAGTGTGTTCCCAAGCGAAGGGAAGACTTGAGAAGAAGGGCGTACTAGAAGCTTGTTGGATACTCCGAGTTAAGGGCACGCAAAGACGCTGCGGCTTCCAAAACGTGAACGCGACCTTCAAAGGGAGGATTCCCAAGGGGCAGTTTGCTCCCGGCTGTGGAAAGATGTTGGAACCTGGGGCGCACCCTAGGCAAGTTGCACACTGCGAGTTAAGTGCAGGCCCAGACCCTTAGGCTTCCACAACGTAAACTCGACCTGAAGTGAAGTTTCCTATGTGGCAGCGTGTTCCCTGCTGCGGAAAGAAGTTAGAGCAAGGCCGCACTGGAGGCAAGTTGGACACTCTCAGGGCAGGGCACCCCAGGTCCCCTTTTGCTTCCAAAACGTATCATCGCTCCTGAGGTGACGTCTCCTGGGGGAGGGGGGTCCCGTGAGATCCCAGGGGAGGAAAGACCTTAAGAACAGGGGCGGACTAGAAGCCTGTTGGCTACACCGAGTTGAGTTCCAGGGAAGGCCCTTAGGCTTCCCAAACGAACAAACGCAGCGTAGACGAACACTACTAGAGGGCAGTGTTCTCCCTGTTGCGGAAAGGTGTTAGAACAAAGGCGGACGCCAAGGCAGGTTGGAGACTCTGATGGAAGTGCTCGCCAATGCGCCTCTGCGTCCAAAACGCCAAGCGCCGCGTACGACGGAACCGCCTTCTGGCCGTGTTCTCGCAGGTGAGGAAAGAAGTGAGAACAAGGGTGGCCTGAAGCCGACTTGGACTCTCTGTGTGAAGTGCACGCCAAGTCCATTAGGCTTCCAAAAGGTAGCCTCGCTCTTCAGGTGAAGCCTCATAAGCGGCAGCGTGTTCGCAGCTCAGGCAAGAACTTAGAACCAAGGCGGACTCTATGCCAAGTTGCAAGCTCTACGTAAAGTGCAGGCTAAGGCCCTGCTGCTTCCAACACGTAGAAACGCTCCGAAGGCCAAGAGGCCTATGCGGCCGTGTGTTCCAATTGCAAGAAGGAAAGAACTTAGAACCAAGGCCGACTAGAAGGCAGTTGGAGCTTCTGAGTTAAGTTGCCCGTCCAGTCCCTTGGGCTGCAAAGCGTGTCATCGCGCTTCAGGTGAAGTCTCCTCAGTGGCAGTGTGTTCCCAAGCGAAGGGAAGACTTGAGAAGAAGGGCGTACTAGAAGCTTGTTGGATACTCCGAGTTAAGGGCACGCAAAGACGCTGCGGCTTCCAAAACGTGAACGCGACCTTCAAAGGGAGGATTCCCAAGGGGCAGTTTGCTCCCGCCTGTGGAAAGAAGTTGGAACCTGGGGCGCACCCTAGGCAAGTTGCACACTGCGAGTTAAGTGCAGGCCCAGACCCTTAGGCTTCCACAACGTAAACTCGACCTGAAGTGAAGTTTCCTATGTGGCAGCGTGTTCCCTGCTGCGGAAAGAAGTTAGAGCAAGGCCTCACTGGAGACAAGTTGGACACTCTCAGGGTAGGGCACCCCAGGTCCCCTTTTGCTTCCAAAACGTATCATCGCTCCTCAGGTGACGTCTCCTGGGGGAGGGGGGGCCCGTGAGATCCCAGGGGAGGAAAGACCTTAAGAACAGGGGCGGACTAGAAGCCTGTTGGCTACACCGAGTTGAGTTCCAGGGAAGGCCCTTAGGCTTCCCAAACCTACAAACGCAGCGAAGACGAACACTACTAGAGGGCAGTGTTCTCCCAGTTGCGGAAAGGTGTTAGAACAAAGGCGGACGCCAAGGCAGGTTGGAGACTCTGAGGGAAGTGCTCGCCAATGCGCCTCTGCGTCCAAAACGCCAAGCGCCGCGTACGACGCAACCGCCTTCTGGCCGTGTTCTCGCAGGTGAGGAAAGAAGTGAGAACAAGGGCGGCCTGAAGCCGACTTGGACTCTCTGTGTGAAGTGCACGCCAAGTCCATTAGGCTTCCAAAAGGTAGCCTCGCTCTTCAGGTGAAGCCTCATAAGCGGCAGCGTGTTCGCAGCTCAGGCAAGAACTTAGAACCAAGGCGGACTCTACGCCAAGTTGCAAGCTCTACGTAAAGTGCAGGCTAAGGCCCTGCTGCTTCCAACACGTAGAAACGCTCCGAAGGCCAAGAGGCCTATGCGGCCGTGTGTTCCCATTGCAGGAAGGAAAGAACTTAGAACCAAGGCCGACTAGAAGGCAGTTGGAGCTTCTGAGTTAAGTTGCCCGTCCAGTCCCTTGGGCTGCAAAGCGTGTCATCGCGCTTCAGGTGAAGTCTCCTCAGTGGCAGTGTGTTCCCAAGCGAAGGGAAGACTTGAGAAGAAGGGCGTACTAGAAGCTTGTTGGATACTCCGAGTTAAGGGCACGCAAAGACGCTGCGGCTTCCAAAACGTGAACGCGACCTTCAAAGGGAGGATTCCCAACGGGCAGTTTGCTCCCGGCTGTGGAAAGAAGTTGGAACCTGGGGCGCACCCTAGGCAAGTTGCACACTGCGCGTTAAGTGCAGGCCCAGACCCTTAGGCTTCCACAACGTAAACTCGACCGGAAGTGAAGTTTCCTATGTGGCAGCGTGTTCCCTGCTGCGGAAAGAAGTTAGAACAAGGCCGCACTGGAGGCAAGTTGGACACTCTCAGGGCAGGGCACCCCAGGTCCCCTTTTGCTTCCAAAACGTATCATCGCTCCTCAGGTGACGTCTCCTGGGGGAGGGGGGTCCCGTGAGATCCCAGGGGAGGAAAGACCTTAAGAACCGGGGCGGACTAGAAGCCTGTTGGCTACACCGAGTTGAGTTCCAGGGAAGGCCCTTAGGCTTCCCAAACCTACAAACGCAGCGACGACGAACACTACTAGAGGGCAGTGTTCTCCCAGTTGCGGAAAGGTGTTAGAACAAAGGCGGACGCCAAGGCAGGTTGGAGACTCTGAGTGAAGTGCTCGCCAATGCGCCTCTGCGTCCAAAACGCCAAGCGCCGCATACGACGCAACCGCCTTCTGGCCGTGTTCTCGCAGGTGAGGAAAGAAGTGAGAACAAGGGCGGCCTGAAGCCGACTTGGACTCTCTGTGTGAAGTGCACGCCAAGTCCATTAGGCTTCCAAAAGGTAGCCTCGCTCTTCAGGTGAAGCCTCATAAGCGGCAGCGTGTTCGCAGCTCAGGCAAGAACTTCGAACCAAGGCGGACTCTACGCCAAGTTGCAAGCTCTACGTAAAGTGCAGGCTAAGGCCCTGCTGCTTCCAACACGTAGAAACGCTCCGAAGGCCAAGAGGCCTATGCGGCCGTGGGTTCCCATTGCAGGAAGGAAAGAACTTAGAACCAAGGCCGACTAGAAGGCAGTTGGAGCTTCTGAGTTCAGTTGCCCGTCCAGTCCCATGGGATGCAAAGCGTGTCATCGCGCTTCAGGTGAAGTCTCCTCAGTGGCAGTGTGTTCCCAAGCGAAGGGAAGACTTGAGAAGAAGGGCGTACTAGAAGCTTGTTGGATACTCCGAGTTAAGGGCACGCAAAGACACTGCGGCTTCCAAAACGTGAACGTGACCTTCAAGGGAGGATTCCCAAAGGGCAGTTTGCTCCCGGCTCTGGAAAGAAGTTGGAACCTGGGGCGCACCCTAGGCAAGTTGCACACTGCGAGATAAGTGCAGGCCCAGACCCTTATGCTTCCACAACGTAAACTCGACCTGAAGTGAAGTTTCCTATGGGGCAGCGTGTTCCCTGCTGTGGAAAGAAGTTAGAACAAGGCCGCACTGGAGGCAAGTTGGACACTCTCAGGGCAGGGCACCCCAGGTCCCCTTTTGCTTCCAAAACGTATCATCGCTCCTCAGGTGACGTCTCCTGGGGGAGGGGGGGCCGTGAGATCCCAGGGGAGGAAAGTCCTTAAGAACAGGGGCGGACTAGAAGCCTGTTGGCTACACCGAGTTGAGTTCCAGGGAAGGCCCTTAGGCTTCCCAAACCTACAAACGCAGCGAAGGCGAACACTACTAGAGGGCAGTGTTCTCCCAGTTGCGTAAAGGTGTTAGAACAAAGGCGGACGCCAAGGCAGGTTGGAGACTCTGAGGGAAGTGCTCGCCAATGCGCCTCTGCGTCCAAAACGCCAAGCGCCGCGTACGACGCAACCGCCTTCTGGCCGTGTTCTCGCAGGTGAGGAAAGAAGTGAGAACAAGGGCGGCCTGAAGCCGACTTGGACTCTCTGTGTGAAGTGCACGCGAAGTCCATTAGGCTTCCAAAAGGTAGCCTCGCTCTTCAGGTGAAGCCTCATAAGCGGCAGCGTGTTCGCAGCTCAGGCAAGAACTTAGAACCAAGGCGGACTCTACGCCAAGTTGCAAGCTCTACGTAAAGTGCAGGCTAAGGCCCTGCTGCTTCCAACACGTAGAAACGCTCCGAAGGCCAAGAGGCCTCTGCGGCCGTGTGTTCCCATTGCAGGAAGGAAAGAACTTAGAACCAAGGCCGACTAGAAGGCAGTTGGAGCTTCTGAGTTAAGTTGCCCGTCCAGTCCCTTGGGCTGCAAAGCGTGTCATCGCGCATCAGGTGAAGTCTCCTCAGTGGCAGTGTGTTCCCAAGCGAAGGGAAGACTTGAGAAGAAGGGCGTACTAGAAGCTTGTTGGATACTCCGAGTTAAGGGCACGCAAAGACGCTGCGGCTTCCAAAACGTGAACGCGACCTTCAAAGGAAGGATTCCCAAGGGGCCGTTTGCTCCCGGCTGTGGAAAGAAGTTGGAACCTGGGGCGCACCCTAGGCAAGTTGCACACTGCGAGTTAATTGCAGGCCCAGACCCTTAGGCTTCCACAACGTAAACTCGACCTGAAGTGAAGTTTCCTATGTGGCAGCGTGTTCCCTGCTGCGGAAAGAAGTTAGAACAAGTCGGCACTGGAGGCAAGTTGGACACTCTCAGGGCAGGATACCCCAGGTCCCCTTTTGCTTCCAAAACGTATCATCGCTCCTCAGGTGACGTCTCCTGGGGGAGGGGGGGCCCGTGAGATCCCAGGGGAGGAAAGACCTTAAGAATAGGGGCAGACTAGAAGCCTGTTGGCTACACCGAGTTGAGTTCCAGGGAAGGCCCTTAGGCTTCCCAAACGAACAAACGCAGCGTAGACGAACACTACTAGAGGGCAGTGTTCTCCCTGTTGCGGAAAGGTGTTAGAACAAAGGCGGACGCCAAGGCAGGTTGGAGACTCTGATGGAAGTGCTCGCCAATGCGCCTCTGCGTCCAAAACGCCAAGCGCCGCGTACGACGGAACCGCCTTCTGGCCGTGTTCTCGCAGGTGAGGAAAGAAGTGAGAACAAGGGTGGCCTGAAGCCGACTTGGACTCTCTGTGTGAAGTGCACGCCAAGTCCATTAGGCTTCCAAAAGGTAGCCTCGCTCTTCAGGTGAAGCCTCATAAGCGGCAGCGTGTTCGCAGCTCAGGCAAGAACTTAGAACCAAGGCGGACTCTATGCCAAGTTGCAAGCTCTACGTAAAGTGCAGGCTAAGGCCCTGCTGCTTCCAACACGTAGAAACGCTCCGAAGGCCAAGAGGCCTATGCGGCCGTGTGTTCCAATTGCAAGAAGGAAAGAACTTAGAACCAAGGCCGACTAGAAGGCAGTTGGAGCTTCTGAGTTAAGTTGCCCGTCCAGTCCCTTGGGCTGCAAAGCGTGTCATCGCGCTTCAGGTGAAGTCTCCTCAGTGGCAGTGTGTTCCCAAGCGAAGGGAAGACTTGAGAAGAAGGGCGTACTAGAAGCTTGTTGGATACTCCGAGTTAAGGGCACGCAAAGACGCTGCGGCTTCCAAAACGTGAACGCGACCTTCAAAGGGAGGATTCCCAAGGGGCAGTTTGCTCCCGCCTGTGGAAAGAAGTTGGAACCTGGGGCGCACCCTAGGCAAGTTGCACACTGCGAGTTAAGTGCAGGCCCAGACCCTTAGGCTTCCACAACGTAAACTCGACCTGAAGTGAAGTTTCCTATGTGGCAGCGTGTTCCCTGCTGCGGAAAGAAGTTAGAGCAAGGCCTCACTGGAGACAAGTTGGACACTCTCAGGGCAGGGCACCCCAGGTCCCCTTTTGCTTCCAAAACGTATCATCGCTCCTCAGGTGACGTCTCCTGGGGGAGGGGGGGCCCGTGAGATCCCAGGGGAGGAAAGACCTTAAGAACAGGGGCGGACTAGAAGCCTGTTGGCTACACCGAGTTGAGTTCCAGGGAAGGCCCTTAGGCTTCCCAAACCTACAAACGCAGCGAAGACGAACACTACTAGAGGGCAGTGTTCTCCCAGTTGCGGAAAGGTGTTAGAACAAAGGCGGACGCCAAGGCAGGTTGGAGACTCTGAGGGAAGTGCTCGCCAATGCGCCTCTGCGTCCAAAACGCCAAGCGCCGCGTACGACGCAACCGCCTTCTGGCCGTGTTCTCGCAGGTGAGGAAAGAAGTGAGAACAAGGGCGGCCTGAAGCCGACTTGGACTCTCTGTGTGAAGTGCACGCCAAGTCCATTAGGCTTCCAAAAGGTAGCCTCGCTCTTCAGGTGAAGCCTCATAAGCGGCAGCGTGTTCGCAGCTCAGGCAAGAACTTAGAACCAAGGCGGACTCTACGCCAAGTTGCAAGCTCTACGTAAAGTGCAGGCTAAGGCCCTGCTGCTTCCAACACGTAGAAACGCTCCGAAGGCCAAGAGGCCTATGCGGCCGTGGGTTCCCATTGCAGGAAGGAAAGAACTTAGAACCAAGGCCGACTAGAAGGCAGTTGGAGCTTCTGAGTTAAGTTGCCCGTCCAGTCCCTTGGGCTGCAAAGCGTGTCATCGCGCTTCAGGTGAAGTCTCCTCAGTGGCATTGTGTTCCCAAGCGAAGGGAAGACTTGAGAAGAAGGGCGTACTAGAAGCTTGTTGGATACTCCGAGTTAAGGGCACGCAAAGACGCTGCGGCTTCCAAAACGTGAACGCGACCTTCAAAGGGAGGATTCCCAAGGGGCAGTTGGCTCCCGGCTGTGGAAAGAAGTTGGAACCTGGGGCGCACCCTAGGCATGTTGCACACTGCGAGTTAAGTGCAGGCCCAGACCCTTAGGCTTCCACAACGTAAACTCGACCTGAAGTGAAGTTTCCTATGTGGCAGCGTGTTCCCTGCTGCGGAAAGAAGTTAGAGCAAGGCCGAACTGGAGGCAAGTTGGACACTCTCAGGGCAGGGCACCCCAGGTCCCCTTTTGCTTCCAAAACGTATCATCGCTCCTCAGGTGACGTCTCCTGGGGGAGGGGGGGCCCGTGAGATCCCAGGGGAGGAAAGACCTTAAGAACAGGGGCGGACTAGAAGCCTGTTGGCTACACCGAGTTGAGTTCCAGGGAAGGCCCTTAGGCTTCCCAAACCTACAAACGCAGCGAAGACGAACACTACTAGAGGGCAGTGTTCTCCCAGTTGCGGAAAGGTGTTAGAACAAAGGCGGACGCCAAGGCAGGTTGGAGACTCTGAGGGAAGTGCTCGCCAATGCGCCTCTGCGTCCAAAACGCCAAGCACCGCGTACGACGCAACCGCCTTCTGGCCGTGTTCTCGCAGGTGAGGAAAGAAGTGAGAACAAGGGCGGCCTGAAGCCGACTTGGACTCTCTGTGTGAAGTGCACGCCAAGTCCATTAGGCTTCCAAAAGGTAGCCTCGCTCTTCAGGTGAAGCCTCATAAGCGGTAGCGTGTTCGCAGCTCAGGCAAGAACTTAGAACCAAGGCGGACTCTACGCCAAGTTGCAAGCTCTACGTAAAGTGCAGGCTAAGGCCCTGCTGCTTCCACACGTAGAAACGCTCCGAAGGCCAAGAGGCCTCTGCGGCCGTGTGTTCCCATTGCAGGAAGGAAAGAACTTAGAACCAAGGCCGACTAGAAGGCAGTTGGAGCTTCTGAGTTAAGTTGCCCGTCCAGTCCCTTGGGCTGCAAAGCGTGTCATCGCGCTTCAGGTGAAGTCTCCTCAGTGGCATTGTGTTCCCAAGCGAAGGGAAGACTTGAGAAGAAGGGCGTACTAGAAGCTTGTTGGATACTCCGAGTTAAGGGCACGCAAAGACGCTGCGGCTTCCAAAACGTGAACGCGACCTTCAAAGGGAGGATTCCCAAGGGGCAGTTGGCTCCCGGCTGTGGAAAGAAGTTGGAACCTGGGGCGCACCCTAGGCATGTTGCACACTGCGAGTTAAGTGCAGGCCCAGACCCTTAGGCTTCCACAACGTAAACTCGACCTGAAGTGAAGTTTCCTATGTGGCAGCGTGTTCCCTGCTGCGGAAAGAAGTTAGAGCAAGGCCGCACTGGAGGCAAGTTGGACACTCTCAGGGCAGGGCACCCCAGGTCCCCTTTTGCTTCCAAAACGTATCATCGCTCCTCAGGTGACGTCTCCTGGGGGGGGGGGCGTGAGATCCCAGGGGAGGAAAGACCTTAGAACAGGGGCGGACTAGAAGCCTGTTGGCTACACCGAGTTGATTTCCAGGGAAGGCCCTTAGGCTTCCCAAACCTACAAACGCAGCGAAGACGAACACTACTAGAGGGCAGTGTTCTCCCAGTTGCGGAAAGGTGTTAGAACAATGGCGGACGCCAAGGCAGGTTGGAGACTCTGAGTGAAGTGCTCGCCAGTGCGCCTCTGCGTCCAAAACGCCAAGCGCCGCATACGACGCAAACGCCTTCTGGCCGTGTTCTCGCAGGTGAGGAAAGAAGTGAGAACAAGGGCGGCCTGAAGCCGACTTGGACTCTCTGTGTGAAGTGCACGCCTAGTCCATAAGGCTTCCAAAAGTTAGCCTCGCTCTTCAGGTGAAGCCTCATAAGCGGCAGCGTGTTCGCAGCTCAGGCAAGAACTTAGAACCAAGGCGGACTCTATGCCAAGTTGCAAGCTCTACGTAAAGTGCAGGCTAAGGCCCTGCTGCTTCCAACACGTAGAAACGCTCCGAAGGCCAAGAGGCCTATGCGGCCGTGTGTTCCCATTGCAGGAAGGAAAGAACTTAGAACCAAGGCCGACTAGAAGGCAGTTGGAGCTTCTGAGTTAAGTTGCCCGTCCAGTCCCTTGGGCTGCAAAGTGTGTCATCGCGCTTCAGGTGAAGTCTCCTCAGTGGCAGTGTGTTGCCAAGCGAAGGGAAGACTTGAGAAGAAGGGCGTACTAGAAACTTGTTGGATACTCCGAGTTAAGGGCACGCAAAGACGCTGCGGCTTCCAAAACGTGAACGCGACCTTCAAAGGGAGGATTCCCAAGGGTCAGTTTGCTCCCGGCTGTGGAAAGAAGTTGGAACCTGGGGCGCACCCTAGGCAAGTTGCACACTGGGAGTTAAGTGCAGGCCCAGACCCTTAGGCTTCCACAACGTAAACTCGACCTGAAGTGAAGTTTCCTATGTGGCAGCGTGTTCCCTGCTGCGGAAAGAAGTTAGAGCAAGGCCGCACTGGAGGCAAGTTGGACACTCTCAGGGCAGGGCACCCCAGGTCCCCTTTTGCTTCCAAAACATATCATCGCTCCTCAGGTGACGTCTCCTGGGGGGCGGCGTGAGATCCCAGGGGAGGAAAGACCTTAGAACAGGGGCGGACTAGAAGCCTGTTGGCTACACCGAGTTGAGTTCCAGGGAAGGCCCTTAGGCTTCCCAAACCTACAAACGCAGCGAAGACGAACACTACTAGAGGGCAGTGTTCTCCCAGATGCGGAAAGGGGTTAGAACAAAGGCGGACGCCAAGGCAGGTTGGAGACTCTGAGGGAAGTGCTCGCCAATGCGTTCTGCGTCCAAAACGCCAAGCGCCGCGTACGACGCAACCGCCTTCTGGCCGTGTTCTCGCAGGTGAGGAAAGAAGTGAGAACAAGGGCGGCCTGAAGCCGACTTGGACTCTCTGTGTGAAGTGCACGCCAAGTCCATTAGGCTTCCAAAAGGTAGCCTCGCTCTTCAGGTGAAGCCTCATAAGCGACAGCGTGTTCGCAGCTCAGGCAAGAACTTAGAACCAAGGCGGACTCTACGCCAAGATGCAAGCTCTACGTAAAGTGCAGGCTAAGGCCCTGCTGCTTCCAACACGTAGAAACGCTCCGAAGGCCAAGAGGCCTATGCGGCCGTGTGTTCCCATTGCAGGAAGGAAAGAACTTAGAACCAAGGCCGACTAGAAGGCAGTTGGAGCTTCTGAGTTAAGTTACCCGTCCAGTCCCTTGGGCTGCAACGCGTGTCATCGCGCTTCAGGTGAAGTCTCCTCAGTGGCAGTGTGTTCCCAAGCGAAGGGAAGACTTGAGAAGAAGGGTGTAGTAGAAGCTTGTTGGATACTCCGAGTTAAGGGCACGCAAAGACGCTGCGGCTTCCAAAACGTGAACGCGACCTTCAAAGGGAGGATTACCAAGGGGCCGTTTGATCCCGGCTGTGGAAAGGAGTTGGAACCTGGGGCGCACCCTAGGCAGGTTGCACACTGCGAGTTAAGTGCAGGCCCAGACCCTTAGGCTTCCACAACGTAAACTCGACCTGAAGTGAAGTTTTCTATGTGGCAGCGTGTTCCCTGCTGCGGAAAGAAGTTAGAACAAGGCCGCACTGGAGGCAAGTTGGACACTCTCAGGGCAGGGCACCCCAGGTCCCCTTTTGCTTCCAAAACGTATCATCGCTCCTCAGGTGACGTCTCCTGGGGGAGGGGGGACCCGTGAGATCCCAGGGGAGGAAAGACCTTAAGAACAGGGGCGGACGAGAAGCCTGTTGGCTACACCGAGTTGAGTTCCAGGGAAGGCCCTTAGGCTTCCCAAACCTACAAACGCAGCGAAGACGAACACTACTAGAGGGCAGTGTTCTCCCAGTTGCGGAAAGGTGTTAGAACAAAGGCGGACGCCAAGGCAGGTTGGAGACACTGAGTGAAGTGCTCGCCAATGCGCCTCTGCGTCCAAAACGCCAAGCGCCGCGTACGACGCAACCGCCTTCTGGCCGTGTTCTCGCAGGTGAGGAAAGCAGTGAGAAAAAGGGCGGCCTGAAGCCGACTTGGACTCTCTGTGTGAAGTGCACGCCAAGTCCCTTAGGCTTCCAAAAGGTAGCCTCGCTCTTCAGGTGAAGCCTCATAAGCGGCAGCGTGTTCGCAGCTCAGGCAAGAACTTAGAACCAAGGCGGACTCTACGCCAAGTTGCAAGCTCTACGTAAAGTGCAGGCTAAGGCCCTGCTGCTTCCAACACGTAGAAACGCTCCGAAGGCCAAGAGGCCTATGCGGCCGTGTGTTCCCATTGCAGGAAGGAAAGAACTTAGAACCAAGGCCGACTAGAAGGCAGTTGGAGCTTCTGAGTTAAGTTGCCCGTCCAGTCCCTTGGGCTGCAAAGCGTGTCATCGCGCTTCAGGTGAAGTCTCCTCAGTGGCAGTGTGTTCCCAAGCGAAGGGAAGACTTGAGAAGAAGGGCGTACTAGAAGCTTGTTGGATACTCCGAGTTAAGGGCACGCAAAGACGCTGCGGCTTCCAAAACGTGAACGCGACCTTCAAAGGGAGGATTCCCAAGGGGCAGTTTGCTCCCGGCTGTGGAAAGATGTTGGAACCTGGGGCGCACCCTAGGCAAGTTGCACACTGCGAGTTAAGTGCAGGCCCAGACACTTAGGCTTCCACAACGTAAACTCGACCTGAAGTGAAGTTTCCTATGTGGCAGCGTGTTCCCTGCTGCGGAAAGAAGTTAGAGCAAGGCCGCACTGGAGGCAAGTTGGACACTCTCAGGGCAGGGCACCCCAGGTCCCCTTTTGCTTCCAAAACGTATCATCGCTCCTCAGGTGACGTCTCCTGGGGGAGGGGGGACCCGTGAGAACCCAGGGGAGGAAAGACCTTAAGAACAGGGGCGGACGAGAAGCCTGTTGGCTACACCGAGTTGAGTTCCAGGGAAGGCCCTTAGGCTTCCCAAACCTACAAACGCAGCGAAGACGAACACTACTAGAGGGCAGTGTTCTCCCAGTTGCGGAAAGGTGTTAGAACAAAGGCGGACGCCAAGGCAGGTTGGAGACTCTGAGGGAAGTGCTCGCCAATGCGCCTCTGCGTCCAAAACGCCAAGCGCCGCGTACGACGCAACCGCCTTCTGGCCGTGTTCTCGCAGGTGAGGAAAGCAGTGAGAAAAAAGGCGGCCTGAAGCCGACTTGGACTCTCTGTGTGAAGTGCACGCCAAGTCCATTAGGCTTCCAAAAGGTAGCCTCGCTCTTCAGGTGAAGCCTCATAAGCGGCAGCGTGTTCGCAGCTCAGGCAAGAACTTAGAACCAAGGCGGACTCTACGCCAAGTTGCAAGCTCTACGTAAAGTGCAGGCTAAGGCCCTGCTGCTTCCAACACGTAGAAATGCTCCGAAGGCCAAGAGGCCTATGCGGCCGTGAGTTCCCATTGCAGGAAGGAAAGAACTTAGAACCAAGGCCGACTAGAAGGCAGTTGGAGCTTCTGAGTTAAGTTGCCCGTCCAGTCCCTTGGGCTGCAAAGCGTGTCATCGCGCTTCAGGTGAAGTCTCCTCAGTGGCAGTGTGTTCCCAAGCGAAGGGAAGACTTGAGAAGAAGGGCGTACTAGAAGCTTGTGGGATACTCCGAGTTAAGGGCACGCAAAGACGCTGCGGCTTCCAAAACGTGAACGCGACCTTCAAAGCGAGGATTCCCAAGGGGCAGTTTGCTCCCGGCTGTGGAAAGAAGTTGGAACCTGGGGCGCACCCTAGGCAAGTTGCACACTGCGAGTTAAGTGCAGGCCCAGACCCTTAGGCTTCCACAACGTAAACTCGACCTGAAGTGAAGTTTCCTATGTGGCAGCGTGTTCCCTGCTGCGGAAAGAAGTTAGAACAAGGCCGCACTGGAGGCAAGTTGGACACTCTCAGGGCAGGGCACCCCAGGTCCCCTTTTGCTTCCAAAACGTATCATCGCTACTCAGGTGACGTCTCCTGGGGGGGGGCCCGTGAGATCCCAGGGGAGGAAAGAAATTAAGAACAGGGGCGGACTAGAAGCCTGTTGGCTACACCGAGTTGAGTTCCAGGGAAGGCCCTTAGGCTTCCCAAACCTACAAACGCAGCGAAGACGAACACTACTAGAGGGCAGTGTTCTCCCAGTTGCGGAAAGGCGTTAGAACAAAGGCGGACGCCAAGGCAGGTTGGAGACTCTGAGTGAAGTGCTCGCCAATGCGCCTCTGCGTCCAAAAGGCCAAGCGCCGCGTACTACGCAACCGCCTTCTGGCCGTGTTCTCGCAGGTGAGGAAAGAAGTGAGAACAAGGGCGGCCTGAAGCCGACTTGGACTCTCTGTGTGAAGTGCACGCCAAGTCCATTAGGCTTCCAAAAGGTAGCCTCGCTCTTCACGTGAAGCCTCATAAGCGGCAGCGTGTTCGCAGCTCAGGCAAGAACTTAGAACCAAGGCGGACTCTACGCCAAGTTGCAAGCTCTACGTAAAGTGCAGGCTAAGGCCCTGCTGCTTCCAACACGTAGAAACGCTCCGAAGGCCAAGAGGCCCATGCGGCCGTGTGTTCCCATTGCAGGAAGGAAAGAACTTAGAACCAAGGCCGACTAGAAGGCAGTTGGAGCTTCTGAGTTAAGTTGCCCGTCCAGTCCCTTGGGCTGCAAAGCGTGTCATCGCGCTTCAGGTGAAGTCTCCTCAGTGGCAGTGTGTTCCCAAGCGAAGGGAAGACTTGAGAAGAAGGGCGTACTAGAAGCTTGTTGGATACTCCGAGTTAAGGGCACGCAAAGACGCTGCGGCTTCCAAAACGTGAACGCGACCTTCAAAGGGAGGATTCCCAAGGGGCAGTTTGCTCCCGGCTGTGGAAAGATGTTGGAACCTGGGGCGCACCCTAGGCAAGTTGCACACTGCGAGTTAAGTGCAGGCCCAGACCCTTAGGCTTCCACAACGTAAACTCGACCTGAAGTGAAGTTTCCTATGTGGCAGCGTGTTCCCTGCTGCGGAAAGAAGTTAGAGCAAGGCCGCACTGGAGGCAAGTTGGACACTCTCAGGGCAGGGCACCCCAGGTCCCCTTTTGCTTCCAAAACGTATCATCGCTCCTCAGGTGACGTCTCCTGGGGGAGGGGGGACCCGTGAGATCCCAGGGGAGGAAAGACCTTAAGAACAGGGGCGGACGAGAAGACTGTTGGCTACACCGAGTTGAGTTCCAGGGAAGGCCCTTAGGCTTCCCAAACCTACAAACGCAGCGAAGACGAACACTACTAGAGGGCAGTGTTCTCCCAGTTGCGGAAAGGTGTTAGAACAAAGGCGGACGCCAAGGCAGGTTGGAGACTCTGAGGGAAGTGCTCGCCAATGCGCCTCTGCGTCCAAAACGCCAAGCGCCGCGTACGACGCAACCGCCTTCTGGCCGTGTTCTCGCAGGTGAGGAAAGCAGTGAGAACAAGGGCGGCCTGAAGCCGACTTGGACTCTCTGTGTGAAGTGCACGCCAAGTCCCTTAGGCTTCCAAAAGGTAGCCTCGCTCTTCAGGTGAAGCCTCATAAGCGGCTGCGTGTTCGCAGCTCAGGCAAGAACTTAGAACCAAGGCGGACTCTACGCCAAGTTGCAAGCTCTACGTAAAGTGCAGGCTAAGGCCCTGCTGCTTCCAACACGTAGAAATGCTCCGAAGGCCAAGAGGCCTATGCGGCCGTGTGTTCCCATTGCAGGAAGGAAAGAACTTAGAACCAAGGCCGACTAGAAGGCAGTTGGAGCTTCTGAGTTAAGTTGCCCGTCCAGTCCCTTGGGCTGCAAAGCGTGTCATCGCGCTTCAGGTGAAGTCTCCTCAGTGGCAGTGTGTTCCCAAGCGAAGGGAAGACTTGAGAAGAAGGGCGTACTAGAAGCTTGTGGGATACTCCGAGTTAAGGGCACGCAAAGACGCTGCGGCTTCCAAAACGTGAACGCGACCTTCAAAGGGAGGATTCCCAAGGGGCAGTTTGCTCCCGGCTGTGGAAAGAAGTTGGAACCTGGGGCGCACCCTAGGCAAGTTGCACACTGCGAGTTAAGTGCAGGCCCAGACCCTTAGGCTTCCACAACGTAAACTCGACCTGAAGTGAAGTTTCCTATGTGGCAGCGTGTTCCCTGCTGCGGAAAGAAGTTAGAACAAGGCCGCACTGGAGGCAAGTTGGACACTCTCAGGGCAGGGCACCCCAGGTCCCCTTTTGCTTCCAAAACGTATCATCGCTCCTCAGGTGACGTCTCCTGGGGGGGGGCCCGTGAGATCCCAGGGGAGGAAAGAAATTAAGAACAGGGGCGGACTAGAAGCCTGTTGGCTACACCGAGTTGAATTCCAGGGAAGGCCCTTAGGCTTCCCAAACCTACAAACGCAGCGAAGACGAACACTACTAGAGGGCACTGTTCTCCAAGTTGCAGAAAGATGTTAGAACAAAGGCGGACGCCAAGGCAGGTTGGAGACTCTGAGGGAGGTGCTCGCCAATGCGCCTCTGCGTCCAAAACGCCAAGCGCCGCGTACGACGCAACCGCCTTCTGGCCGTGTTCTCGCAGGTGAGGAAAGAAGTGAGAACAAGGGCGGCCTGAAGCCGACTTGGACTCTCTGTGTGAAGTGCACGCCAAGTCCATTAGGCTTCCAAAAGGTAGCCTCGCTCTTCAGGTGAAGCCTCATAAGCGGCTGCGTGTTCGCAGCTCAGGCAAGAACTTAGAACCAAGGCGGACTCTACGCCAAGTTGCAAGCTCTACGTAAAGTGCAGGCTAAGGCCCTGCTGCTTCCAACACGTAGAAACGCTCCGAAAGCCAAGAGGCCTATGCGGCCGTGTGTTCCCATTGCAGGAAGGAAAGAACTTAGAACCAAGGCCGACTAGAAGGCAGTTGGAGCTTCTGAGTTAAGTTGCCCGTCCAGTCCCTTGGGCTGCAAAGCGTGTCATCGTTCTTCAGGTGAAGTCTCCTCAGTGGCAGTGTGTTCCCAAGCGAAGGGAAGACTTGAGAAGAAGGGCGTACTAGAAGCTTGTTGGATACTCCGAGTTAAGGGCACGCAAAGACGCTGCGGCTTCCAAAACGTGAACGCGACCTTCAAAGGGAGGATTCCCAAGGGGCATTTTGCTCCCGGCTGTGGAAAGAAGTTGGAACCTGGGGCGCAGCCTAGGCAAGTTGCACACTGCGAGTTAAGTGCAGGCCCAGACCCTTAGGCTTCCACAACGTAAACTCGACCTGAAGTGAAGTTTCCTATGTGGCAGCGTGTTCCCTGCTGCGGAAAGAAGTTAGAACAAGGCCGCACTGGAGGAAAGTTGGACACTCTCAGGGCAGGGCACCCCAGGTCCCCTTTTGCTTCCAAAACGTATCATCGCTCCTCAGGTGACGTCTCCTGGGGGGGGTGCGGCGTGAGATCCCAGGGGAGGAAAGACCTTAGAACAGGGGCGGACGAGAAGCCTGTTGGCTACACCGAGTTGAGTTCCAGGGAAGGCCCTTAGGCTTCCCAAACCTACAAACGCAGCGACGACGAACACTACTAGAGGGCAGTGTTCTCCCAGTTGCGGAAAGGTGTTAGAACAAAGGCGGACGCCAAGGCAGGTTGGAGACTCTGAGTGAAGTGCTCGCCAATGCGCCTCTGCGTCCAAAACGCCAAGCGCCGCGTACGACGCAACCGCCTTCTGGCCGTGTTCTCGCAGGTGAGGAAAGAAGTGAGAACAAGGGCGGCCTGAAGCCGACTTGGACTCTCTGTGTGAAGTGCACGCCAAGTCCATTAGGCTTCCAAAAGGTAGCCTCGCTCTTCAGGTGAAGCCTCATAAGCGGCAGCGTGTTCGCAGCTCAGGCAAGAACTTAGAACCAAGGCGGACTCTACGCCAAGTTGCAAGCTCTACGTAAAGTGCAGGCTAAGGCCCTGCTGCTTCCAACACGTAGAAACGCTCCGAAGGCCAAGAGGCCCATGCGGCCGTGTGTTCCCATTGCAGGAAGGAAAGAACTTAGAGCCAAGGCCGACTAGAGGGCAGTTGGAGCTTCTGAGTTAAGTTGCCCGTCCAGTCCCTTGGGCTGCAAAGCGTGTCATCGCGCTTCAGGTGAAGTCTCCTCAGTGGCAGTGTGTTTCCAAGCGAAGGGAAGACTTGAGAAGAAGGGCGTACTAGAAGCTTGTTGGATACTCCGAGTTAAGGGCACGCAAAGACGCTGCGGCTTCCAAAACGTGAACGCGACCTTCAAAGGGAGGATTCCCAAGGGGCCGTTGGCTCCCGGCTGTGGAAAGAAGTTGGAACCTGGGGCGCACCCTAGGCAAGTTGCACACTGCGAGTTAAGTGCAGGCCCAGACCCTTAGGCTTCCACAACGTAAACTCGACCTGAAGTGAAGTTTCCTATGTGGCAGCGTGTTCCCTGCTGCGGAAAGAAGTTAGAGCAAGGCCGCACTGGAGGCAAGTTGGACACTCTCAGGGCAGGGCACCCCAGGTCCCCTTTTGCTTCCAAAACGTATCATCGCTCCTCAGGTGACGTCTCCTGGGGGAGGGGGGACCCGTGAGATCCCAGGGGAGGAAAGACCTTAAGAACAGGGGCGGACTAGAAGCCTGTTGGCTACACCGAGTTGAGTTCCAGGGAAGGCCCTTAGGCTTCCCAAACCTACAAACGCAGCGACGACGAACACTACTAGAGGGCAGTGTTCTCCCAGTTGCGGAAAGGGGTTAGAACAAAGGCGGACGCCAAGGCAGGTTGGACACTCTGAGTGAAGTGCTCGCCAATGCGCCTCTGCGTCCAAAACGCCAAGCGCCGCGTACGACGCAACCGCCTTCTGGCCGTGTTCTCGCAGGTGAGGAAAGAAGTGAGAACAAGGGCGGCCTGAAGCCGACTTGGACTCTCTGTGTGAAGTGCACGCCAAGTCCCTTAGGCTTCCAAAAGGTAGCCTCGCTCTTCAGGTGAAGCCTCATAAGCGGCAGCGTGTTCGCAGCTCAGGCAAGAACTTAGAACCAAGGCGGACTCTACGCCAAGTTGCAAGCTCTACGTAAAGTGCAGGCTAAGGCCCTGCTGCTTCCAACACGTAGAAACGCTCCGAAGGCCAAGAGGCCTATGCGGCCGTGGGTTCCCATTGCAGGAAGGAAAGAACTTAGAACCAAGGCCGACTAGAGGGCAGTTGGAGCTTCTGAGTTAAGTTGCCCGTCCAGTCCCTTGGGCTGCAAAGCGTGTCATCACGCTTCAGGTGAAGTCTCCTCAGTGGCAGTGTGTTCCCAAGCGAAGGGAAGACTTGAGAAGAAGGGCGTACTAGAAGCTTGTTGGATACTCCGAGTTAAGGGCACGCAAAGACGCTGCGGCTTCCAAAACGTGAACGCGACCTTCAAAGGGAGGATTCCCAAGGGGCAGTTTGCTCCCGGCTGTGGAAAGATGTTGGAACCTGGGGCGCACCCTAGGCAAGTTGCACACTGCGAGTTAAGTGCAGGCCCAGACCCTTAGGCTTCCACAACGTAAACTCGACCTGAAGTGAAGTTTCCTATGTGGCAGCGTGTTCCCTGCTGCGGAAAGAAGTTAGAACAAGGCCGCACTGGAGGCAAGTTGGACACTCTCAGGGCAGGGCACCCCAGGTCCCCTTTTGCTTCCAAAACGTATCATCGCTCCGCAGGTGACGTCTCCTGGGGGAGGGGGGGCCCGTGAGATCCCAGGGGAGGAAAGACCTTAAGAATAGGGGCGGACTAGAAGCCTGTTGGCTACACCGAGTTGAGTTCCAGGGAAGGCCCTTAGGCTTCCCAAACCTACAAACGCAGCGAAGACGAACACTACAAGAGGGCAGTGTTCTCCCAGTTGCGGAAAGGTGTTAGAACAAAGGCGGACGCCAAGGCAGGTTGGAGACTCTGAGGGAAGTGCTCGCCAATGCGCCTCTGCGTCCAAAACGCCATGCGCCGCGTACGACGCAACCGCCTTCTGGCCGTGTTCTCGCAGGTGAGGAAAGAAGTGAGAACAAGGGCGGCCTGAAGCCGACTTGGACTCTCTGTGTGAAGTGCACGCCAAGTCCATTAGGCTTCCAAAAGGTAGCCTCGCTCTTCAGGTGAAGCCTCATAAGCAGCTGCGTGTTCGCAGCTCAGGCAAGAACTTAGAACCAAGGCGGACTCTACGCCAAGTTGCAAGCTCTACGTAAAGTGCAGGCTAAGGCCCTGCTGCTTCCAACACGTAGAAACGCTCCGAAGGCCAAGAGGCCTATGCGGCCGTGTGTTCCCATTGCAGGAAGGAAAGAACTTAGAACCAAGGCCGACTAGAAGGCAGTTGGAGCTTCTGAGATAAGTTGCCCGTCCAGTCCCTTGGGCTGCAAAGCGTGTCATCGCGCTTCAGGTGAAGTCTCCTCAGTGGCAGTGTGTTCCCAAGCGAAGGGAAGACTTGAGAAGAAGGGCGTACTAGAAGCTTGTTGGATACTCCGAGTTAAGGGCACGCAAAGACGCTGCGGCTTCCAAAAGGTGAACGCGACCTTCAAAGGGAGGATTCCCAAGGGTCAGTTTGCTCCCGGCTGTGGAAAGAAGTTGGAACCTGGGGCGCACCCTAGGCAAGTTGCACACTGCGAGTTAAGTGCAGGCCCAGACCCTTAGGCTTCCACAACGTAAACTCGACCTGAAGTGAAGTTTCCTATGTGGCAGCGTGTTCCCTGCTGCGGAAAGAAGTTAGAGCAAGGCCGCACTGGAGGCAAGTTGGACACTCTCAGGGCAGGGCACCCCAGGTCCCCTTTTGCTTCCAAAACGTATCATCGCTCCTCAGGTGACGTCTCCTGGGGGAGGGGGGACCCGTGAGATCCCAGGGGAGGAAAGACCTTAAGAACAGGGGCGGACGAGAAGCCTGTTGGCTACACCGAGTTGAGTTCCAGGGAAGGCCCTTAGGCTTCCCAAACCTACAAACGCAGCGAAGACGAACACTACTAGAGGGCAGTGTTCTCCCAGTTGCGGAAAGGTGTTAGAACAAAGGCGGACGCCAAGGCAGGTTGGAGACTCTGAGTGAAGTGCTCGCCAATGCGCCTCTGCGTCCAAAACGCCAAGCGCCGCGTACGACGCAACCGCCTTCTGGCCGTGTTCTCGCAGGTGAGGAAAGCAGTGAGAACAAGGGCGGCCTGAAGCCGACTTGGACTCTCTGTGTGAAGTGCACGCCAAGTCCATTAGGCTTCCAAAAGGTAGCCTCGCTCTTCAGGTGAAGCCTCATAAGCGGCAGCGTGTTCGCAGCTCAGGCAAGAACTTAGAACCAAGGCGGACTCTACGCCAAGTTGCAAGCTCTACGTAAAGTGCAGGCTAAGGCCCTGCTGCTTCCAACACGTAGAAACGCTCCGAAGGCCAAGAGGCCTATGCGGCCGTGGGTTCCCATTGCAGGAAGGAAAGAACTTAGAACCAAGGCCGACTAGAAGGCAGTTGGAGCTTCTGAGTTAAGTTGCCCGTCCAGTCCCTTGGGCTGCAAAGCGTGTCATCGCGCTTCAGGTGAAGTCTCCTCAGTGGCAGTGTGTTCCCAAGCGAAGGGAAGACTTGAGAAGAAGGGCGTACTAGAAGCTTGTGGGATACTCCGAGTTAAGGGCACGCAAAGACGCTGCGGCTTCCAAAACGTGAACGCGACCTTCAAAGGGAGGATTCCCAAGGGGCAGTTTGCTCCCGGCTGTGGAAAGAAGTTGGAACCTGGGGCGCACCCTAGGCAAGTTGCACACTGCGAGTTAAGTGCAGGCCCAGACCCTTAGGCTTCCACAACGTAAACTCGACCTGAAGTGAAGTTTCCTATGTGGCAGCGTGTTCCCTGCTGCGGAAAGAAGTTAGAACAAGGCCGCACTGGAGGCAAGTTGGACACTCTCAGGGCAGGGCACCCCAGGTCCCCTTTTGCTTCCAAAACGTATCATCGCTCCTAAGGTGACGTCTCCTGGGGGGGGGCCCGTGAGATCCCAGGGGAGGAAAGAAATTAAGAACAGGGGCGGACTAGAAGCCTGTTGGCTACACCGAGTTGAATTCCAGGGAAGGCCCTTAGGCTTCCCAAACCTACAAACGCAGCGAAGACGAACACTACTAGAGGGCACTGTTCTCCAAGTTGCAGAAAGGTGTTAGAACAAAGGCGGACGCCAAGGCAGGTTGGAGACTCTGAGGGAGGTGCTCGCCAATGCGCCTCTGCGTCCAAAACGCCAAGCGCCGCGTACGACGCAACCGCCTTCTGGCCGTGTTCTCGCAGGTGAGGAAAGAAGTGAGAACAAGGGCGGCATGAAGCCGTCTTGGACTCTCTGTGTGAAGTGCACGCCAAGTCCATTAGGCTTCCAAAAGGTAGCCTCGCTCTTCAGGTGAAGCCTCATAAGCGGCTGCGTTTTCGCAGCTCAGGCAAGAACTTAGAACCAAGGCGGACTCTACGCCAAGTTGCAAGCTCTACGTAAAGTGCAGGCTAAGGCCCTGCTGCTTCCAACACGTAGAAACGCTCCGAAGGCCAAGAGGCCTATGCGGCCGTGTGTTCCCATTGCAGGAAGGAAAGAACTTAGAACCAAGGCCGACTAGAAGGCAGTTGGAGCTTCTGAGTTAAGTTGCCCGTCCAGTCCCTTGGGCTGCAAAGCGTGTCATCGCGCTTCAGGTGAAGTCTCCTCAGTGGCAGTGTGGTCCCAAGCGAAGGGAAGACTTGAGAAGAAGGGCGTACTAGAAGCTTGTTGGATACTCCGAGTTAAGGGCACGCAAAGACGCTGCGGCTTCCAAAACGTGAACGCGACCTTCAAAGGGAGGATTCCCAAGGGGCAGTTTGCTCCCGGCTGTGGAAAGAAGTTGGAACCTGGGGCGCACCCTAGGCAAGTTGCACACTGCGAGTTAAGTGCAGGCCCAGACCCTTGGGCTTCCACAACGTAAACTCGACCTGAAGTGAAGTTTCCTATGTGGCAGCGTGTTCCCTGCTGCGGAAAGAAGTTAGAGCAAGGCCGCACTGGAGGCAAGTTGGACACTCTCAGGGCAGGGCACCCCAGGTCCCCTTTTGCTTCCAAAACGTATCATCGCTCCTCAGGTGACGTCTCCTGGGGGAGGGGGGACCCGTGAGATCCCAGGGGAGGAAAGACCTTAAGAACAGGGGCGGACGAGAAGCCTGTTGGCTACACCGAGTTGAGTTCCAGGGAAGGCCCTTAGGCTTCCCAAACCTACAAACGCAGCGAAGACGAACACTACTAGAGGGCAGTGTTCTCCCAGTTGCGGAAAGGTGTTAGAACAAAGGCGGACGCCAAGGCAGGTTGGAGACTCTGAGGGAAGTGCTCGCCAATGCGCCTCTGCGTCCAAAACGCCAAGCGCCGCCTACGACGCAACCGCCTTCTGGCCGTGTTCTCGCAGGTGAGGAAAGAAGTGAGAACAAGGGCGGCCTGAAGCCGACTTGGACTCTCTGTGTGAAGTGCACGCCAAGTCCATTAGGCTTCCAAAAGGTAGCCTCGCTCTTCAGGTGAAGCCTCATAAGCGGCTGCGTGTTCGCAGCTCAGGCAAGAACTTAGAACCAAGGCGGACTCTACGCCAAGTTGCAAGCTCTACGTAAAGTGCAGGCTAAGGCCCTGCTGCTTCCAACACGTAGAAACGCTCCGAAGGCCAAGAGGCCTATGCGGCCGTGTGTTCCCATTGCAGGAAGGAAAGAACTTAGAACCAAGGCCGACTAGAAGGCAGTTGGAGCTTCTGAGTTAAGTTGCCCGTCCAGTCCCTTGGGCTGCAAAGCGTGTCATCGCGCTTCAGGTGAAGTCTCCTCAGTGGCAGTGTGTTCCCAAGCGAAGGGAAGACTTGAGAAGAAGGGCGTACTAGAAGCTTGTGGGATACTCCGAGTTAAGGGCACGCAAAGACGCTGCGGCTTCCAAAACGTGAACGCGACCTTCAAAGGGAGGATTCCCAAGGGGCAGTTTGCTCCCGGCTGTGGAAAGAAGTTGGAACCTGGGGCGCACCCTAGGCAAGTTGCACACTGCGAGTTAAGTGCAGGCCCAGACCCTTAGGCTTCCACAACGTAAACTCGACCTGAAGTGAAGTTTCCTATGTGGCAGCGTGTTCCCTGCTGCGGAAAGAAGTTAGAACAAGGCCGCACTGGAGGCAAGTTGGACACTCTCAGGGCAGGGCACCCCAGGTCCCCTTTTGCTTCCAAAACGTATCATCGCTCCTCAGGTGACGTCTCCTGGGGGGGGGCCCGTGAGATCCCAGGGGAGGAAAGAAATTAAGAACAGGGGCGGACTAGAAGCCTGTTGGCTACACCGAGTTGAATTCCAGGGAAGGCCCTTAGGCTTCCCAAACCTACAAACGCAGCGAAGACGAACACTACTAGAGGGCACTGTTCTCCAAGTTGCAGAAAGGTGTTAGAACAAAGGCGGACGCCAAGGCAGGTTGGAGACTCTGAGGGAGGTGCTCGCCAATGCGCCTCTGCGTCCAAAACGCCAAGCGCCGCGTACGACGCAACCGCCTTCTGGCCGTGTTCTCGCAGGTGAGGAAAGAAGTGAGAACAAGGGCGGCCTGAAGCCGACTTGGACTCTCTGTGTGAAGTGCACGCCAAGTCCATTAGGCTTCCAAAAGGTAGCCTCGCTCTTCAGGTGAAGCCTCATAAGCGGCTGCGTGTTCGCAGCTCAGGCAAGAACTTAGAACCAAGGCGGACTCTACGCCAAGTTGCAAGCTCTACGTAAAGTGCAGGCTAAGGCCCTGCTGCTTCCAACACGTAGAAACGCTCCGAAGGCCAAGAGGCCCATGCGGCCGTGTGTTCCCATTGCAGGAAGGAAAGAACTTAGAACCAAGGCCGACTAGAAGGCAGTTGGAGCTTCTGAGTTAAGTTGCCCGTCCAGTCCCTTGGGCTGCAAAGCGTGTCATCGCGCTTCAGGTGAAGTCTCCTCAGTGGCAGTGTGTTCCCAAGCGAAGGGAAGACTTGAGAAGAAGGGCGTACTAGAAGCTTGTTGGATATTCCGAGTTAAGGGCACGCAAAGACGCTGCGGCTTCCAAAACGTGAACGCGACCTTCAAAGGGAGGATTCCCAAGGGGCAGTTTGCTCCCGGCTGTGGAAAGATGTTGGAACCTGGGGCGCACCCTAGGCAAGTTGCACACTGCGAGTTAAGTGCAGGCCCAGACCCTTAGGCTTCCACAACGTAAACTCGACCTGAAGTGAAGTTTCCTCTGTGGCAGCGTGTTCCCTGCTGCGGAAAGAAGTTAGAGCAAGGCCGCACTGGAGGCAAGTTGGACACTCTCAGGGCAGGGCACCCCAGGTCCCCTTTTGCTTCCAAAACGTATCATCGCTCCTCAGGTGACGTCTCCTGGGGGAGGGGGGACCCGTGAGATCCCAGGGGAGGAAAGACCTTAAGAACAGGGGCGGACGAGAAGCCTGTAGTCTACACCGAGTTGAGTTCCAGGGAAGGCCCTTAGGCTTCCCAAACCTACAAACGCAGCGAAGACGAACACTACTAGAGGGCAGTGTTCTCCCAGTTGCGGAAAGGTGTTAGAACAAAGGCGGACGCCAAGGCAGGTTGGAGACTATGATTGAAGTGCTCGCCAATGCGCCTCTGCGTCCAAAACGCCAAGCGCCGCGTACGACGCAACCGCCTTCTGGCCGTGTTCTCGCAGGTGAGGAAAGAAGTGAGAACAAGGGCGGCCTGAAGCCGACTTGGACTCTCTGTGTGAAGTGCACGCCTAGTCCATTAGGCTTCCAAAAGGTAGCCACGCTCTTCAGGTGAAGCCTCATAAGCGGCAGCGTGTTCGCAGCTCAGGCAAGAACTTAGAACCAAGGCGGACTCTACGCCATGTTGCAAGCTCTACGTAAAGTGCAGGCTAAGGCCCTGCTGCTTCCAACACGTAGAAACGCTCCGAGGGCCAAGAGGCCTATGCGGCCGTGTGTTCCCATTGCAAGAAGGAAAGAACTTAGAACCAAGGCCGACTAGAAAGCAGTTGGAGCTTCTGAGTTAAGTTGCCCGTCCAGTCCCTTGGGCTGCAAAGCGTGTCATCGCGCTTCAGGTGAAGTCTCCTCAGTGGCAGTGTGTTCCCAAGCGAAGGGAAGACTTGAGAAGAAGGGCGTACTAGAAGCTTGTGGGATACTCCGAGTTAAGGGCACGCAAAGACGCTGCGGCTTCCAAAACGTGAACGCGACCTTCAAAGGGAGGATTCCCAAGGGGCAGTTTGCTCCCGGCTGTGGAAAGAAGTTGGAACCTGGGGCGCACCCTAGGCAAGTTGCACACTGCGAGTTAAGTGCAGGCCCAGACCCTTAGGCTTCCACAACGTAAACTCGACCTGAAGTGAAGTTTCCTATGTGGCAGCGTGTTCCCTGCTGCGGAAAGAAGTTAGAACAAGGCCGCACTGGAGGCAAGTTGGACACTCTCAGGGCAGGGCACCCCAGGTCCCCTTTTGCTTCCAAAACGTATCATCGCTCCTCAGGTGACGTCTCCTGGGGGGGGGCCCGTGAGATCCCAGGGGAGGAAAGAAATTAAGAACAGGGGCGGACTAGAAGCCTGTTGGCTACACCGAGTTGAATTCCAGGGAAGGCCCTTAGGCTTCCCAAACCTACAAACGCAGCGAAGACGAACACTACTAGAGGGCACTGTTCTCCAAGTTGCAGAAAGATGTTAGAACAAAGGCGGACGCCAAGGCAGGTTGGAGACTCTGAGGGAGGTGCTCGCCAATGCGCCTCTGCGTCCAAAACGCCAAGCGCCGCGTACGACGCAACCGCCTTCTGGCCGTGTTCTCGCAGGTGAGGAAAGAAGTGAGAACAAGGGCGGCCTGAAGCCGACTTGGACTCTCTGTGTGAAGTGCACGCCAAGTCCATTAGGCTTCCAAAAGGTAGCCTCGCTCTTCAGGTGAAGCCTCATAAGCGGCTGCGTGTTCGCAGCTCAGGCAAGAACTTAGAACCAAGGCGGACTCTACGCCAAGTTGCAAGCTCTACGTAAAGTGCAGGTTAAGGCCCTGCTGCTTCCAACACGTAGAAACGCTCCGAAGGCCAAGAGGCCTATGCGGCCGTGTGTTCCCATTGCAGGAAGGAAAGAACTTAGAACCAAGGCCGACTAGAAGGCAGTTGGAGCTTCTGAGTTAAGTTGCCCGTCCAGTCCCATGGGCTGCAAAGCGTGTCATCGCGCTTCAGGTGAAGTCTCCTCAGTGGCAGTGTGTTCCCAAGCGAAGGGAAGACTTGAGAAGAAGGGCGTACTAGAAGCTTGTTGGATACTCCGAGTTAAGGGCACGCAAAGACGCTGCGGCTTCCAAAACGTGAACGCGACCTTCAAAGGGAGGATTCCCAAGGGGCAGTTTGCTCCCGGCTGTGGAAAGAAGTTGGAACCTGGGGCGCACCCTAGGCAAGTTGCACACTGCGAGTTAAGTGCAGGCCCAGACCCTTAGGCTTCCACAACGTAAACTCGACCTGAAGTGAAGTTTCCTATGTGGCAGCGTGTTCCCTGCTGCGGAAAGAAGTTAGAACAAGGCCGCACTGGAGGCAAGTTGGACACTCTCAGGGCAGGGCACCCCAGGTCCCCTTTTGCTTCCAAAACGTATCATCGCTCCTCAGGTGACGTCTCCTGGGGGGGGGCCCGTGAGATCCCAGGGGAGGAAAGACCTTAGAACAGGGGCGGACGAGAAGCCTGTTGGCTACACCGAGTTGAGTTCCAGGGAAGGCCCTTAGGCTTCCCAAACCTACAAACGCAGCGAAGACGAACACTACTAGAGGGCAGTGTTCTCCCAGTTGCGGAAAGGTGTTAGAACAAAGGCGGACGCCAAGGCAGGTTGGAGACTCTGAGTGAAGTGCTCGCCAATGCGCCTCTGCGTCCAAAACGCCAAGCGCCGCGTACGACGCAACCGCCTTCTGGCCGTGTTCTCGCAGGTGAGGAAAGAAGTGAGAACAAGGGCGGCCTGAAGCCGACTTGGACTCTCTGTGTGAAGTGCACGCCAAGTCCATTAGGCTTCCAAAAGGTAGCCTCGCTCTTCAGGTGAAGCCTCATAAGCGGCAGCGTGTTCGCAGCTCAGGCAAGAACTTAGAACCAAGGCGGACTCTACGCCAAGTTGCAAGCTCTACGTAAAGTGCAGGCTAAGGCCCTGCTGCTTCCAACACGTAGAAACGCTCCGAAGGCCAAGAGGCCTATGCGGCCGTGTGTTCCCATTGCAGGAAGGAAAGAACTTAGAACCAAGGCCGACTAGAAGGCAGTTGGAGCTTCTGAGTTAAGTTGCCCATCCATTCCCTTGGGCTGCAAAGCGTGTCATCGCGCTTCAGGTGAAGTCTCCTCAGTGGCAGTGTGTTCCCAAGCGAAGGGAAGACTTGAGAAGAAGGGCGTACTAGAAGCTTGTTGGATACTCCGAGTTAAGGGCACGCAAAGACGCTGCGGCTTCCAAAACGTGAACGCGACCTTCAAAGGGAGGATTCCCAAGGGGCAGTTTGCTCCCGGCTGTGGAAAGAAGTTGGAACCTGGGGCGCACCCTAGGCAAGTTGCACACTGCGAGTTAAGTGCAGGCCCAGACCCTTAGGCTTCCACAACGTAAACTCGACCTGAAGTGAAGTTTCCTATGTGGCAGCGTGTTCCCTGCTGCGGAAAGAAGTTAGAGCAAGGCCGCACTGGAGGCAAGTTGGACACTCTCAGGGCAGGGCACCCCAGGTCCCCTTTTGCTTCCAAAACGTATCATCGCTCCTCAGGTGACGTCTCCTGGGGGAGGGGGGACCCGTGAGATCCCAGGGGAGGAAAGACCTTAAGAACAGGGGCGGACTAGAAGCCTGTTGGCTACACCGAGTTGAGTTCCAGGGAAGGCCCTTAGGCTTCCCAAACCTACAAACGCAGCGAAGACGAACACTACTAGAGGGCAGTGTTCTCCCAGTTGCGGAAAGGTGTTAGAACAAAGGCGGACGCCAAGGCAGGTTGGAGACTCTGAGGGAAGTGCTCGCCAATGCGCCTCTGCGTCCAAAACGCCAAGCGCCGCGTACGACGCAACCGCCTTCTGGCCGTGTTCTCGCAGGTGAGGAAAGCAGTGAGAACAAGGGCGGCCTGAAGCCGACTTGGACTCTCTGTGTGAAGTGCACGCCAAGTCCATTAGGCTTCCAAAAGGTAGCCTCGCTCTTCAGGTGAAGCCTCATAAGCGGCAGCGTGTTCGCAGCTCAGGCAAGAACTTAGAACCAAGGCGGACTCTACGCCAAGTTGCAAGCTCTACGTAAAGTGCAGGCTAAGGCCCTGCTGCTTCCAACACGTAGAAACGCTCCGAAGGCCAAGAGGCCTATGCGGCCGTGTGTTCCCATTGCAGGAAGGAAAGAACTTAGAACCAAGGCCGACTAGAAGGCAGTTGGAGCTTCTGAGTTAAGTTGCCCGTCCAGTCCCTTGGGCTGCAAAGCGTGTCATCGCGCTTCAGGTGAAGTCTCCTCAGTGGCAGTGTGTTCCCAAGCGAAGGGAAGACTTGAGAAGAAGGGCGTACTAGAAGCTTGTGGGATACTCCGAGTTAAGGGCACACAAAGACGCTGCGGCTTCCAAAACGTGAACGCGACCTTCAAAGGGAGGATTCCCAAGGGGCAGTTTGCTCCCGGCTGTGGAAAGAAGTTGGAACCTGGGGCGCACCCTAGGCAAGTTGCACACTGCGAGTTAAGTGCAGGCCCAGACCCTTAGGCTTCCACAACGTAAACTCGACCTGAAGTGAAGTTTCCTATGTGGCAGCGTGTTCCCTGCTGCGGAAAGAAGTTAGAACAAGGCCGCACTGGAGGCAAGTTGGACACTCTCAGGGCAGGGCACCCCAGGTCCCCTTTTGCTTCCAAAACGTATCATCGCTCCTCAGGTGACGTCTCCTGGGGGGGGGCCCGTGAGATCCCAGGGGAGGAAAGAAATTAAGAACGGGGCGGACTAGAAGCCTGTTGGCTACACCGAGTTGAATTCCAGGGAAGGCCCTTAGGCTTCCCAAACCTACAAACGCAGCGAAGACGAACACTACTAGAGGGCACTGTTCTCCAAGTTGCAGAAAGGTGTTAGAACAAAGGCGGACGCCAAGGCAGGTTGGAGACTCTGAGGGAGGTGCTCGCCAATGCGCCTCTGCGTCCAAAACGCCAAGCGCCGCGTACGACGCAACCGCCTTCTGGCCGTGTTCTCGCAGGTGAGGAAAGAAGTGAGAACAAGGGCGGCCTGAAGCCGACTTGGACTCTCTGTGTGAAGTGCACGCCAAGTCCATTAGGCTTCCAAAAGGTAGCCTCGCTCTTCAGGTGAAGCCTCATAAGCGGCTGCGTGTTCGCAGCTCAGGCAAGAACTTAGAACCAAGGCGGACTCTACGCCAAGTTGCAAGCTCTACGTAAAGTGCAGGCTAAGGCCCTGCTGCTTACAACACGTAGAAACGCTCCGAAGGCCAAGAGGCCTATGCGGCCGTGTGTTCCCATTGCAGGAAGGAAAGAACTTAGAACCAAGGCCGACTAGAAGGCAGTTGGAGCTTCTGAGTTAAGTTGCCCGTCCAGTCCCTTGGGCTGCAAAGCGTGTCATCGCGCTTCAGGTGAAGTCTCCTCAGTGGCAGTGTGTTCCCAAGCGAAGGGAAGACTTGAGAAGAAGGGCGTACTAGAAGCTTGTTGGATACTCCGAGTTAAGGGCACGCAAAGACGCTGCGGCTTCCAAAACGTGAACGCGACCTTCAAAGGGAGGATTCCCAAGGGGCAGTTGGCTCCCGGCTGTGGAAAGAAGTTGGAACCTGGGGCGCACCCTAGGCAAGTTGCACACTGCGAGTTAAGTGCAGGCCCAGACCCTTAGGCTTCCACAACGTAAACTCGACCTGAAGTAAAGTTTCCTATGTGGCAGCGTGTTCCCTGCTGCGGAAAGAAGTTAGAACAAGGCCGCACTGGAGGCAAGTTGGACACTCTCAGGGCAGGGCACCCCAGGTCCCCTTTTGCTTCCAAAACGTATCATCGCTCCTCAGGTGACGTCTCCTGGGGGGGGGGCCCGTGAGATCCCAGGGGAGGAAAGAAATTAAGAACAGGGGCGGACTAGAAGCCTGTTGGCTACACCGAGTTGAGTTCCAGGGAAGGCCCTTAGGCTTCCCAAACCTACAAACGCAGCGAAGACGAACACTACTAGAGGGCACTGTTCTCCAAGTTGCGGAAAGGTGTTAGAACAAAGGCGGACGCCAAGGCAGGTTGGAGACTATGAGTGAAGTGCTCGCCAATGCGCCTCTGCGTCCAAAACGCCAAGCGCCGCGTACGACGCAACCGCCTTCTGGCCGTGTTCTCGCAGGTGAGGAAAGAAGTGAGAACAAGGGCGGCCTGAAGCCGACTTGGACTCTCTGTGTGAAGTGCACGCCTAGTCCATTAGGCTTCCAAAAGGTAGCCTCGCTCTTCAGGTGAAGCCTCATAAGCGGCAGCGTGTTCGCAGCTCAGGCAAGAACTTAGAACCAAGGCGGACTCTACGCCATGTTGCAAGCTCTACGTAAAGTGCAGGCTAAGGCCCTGCTGCTTCCAACACGTAGAAACGCTCCGAGGGCCAAGAGGCCTATGCGGCCGTGTGTTCCCATTGCAGGAAGGAAAGAACTTAGAACCAAGGCCGACTAGAAAGCAGTTGGAGCTTCTGAGTTAAGTTGCCCGTCCAGTCCCTTGGGCTGCAAAGCGTGTCATCGCGCTTCAGGTGAAGTCTCCTCAGTGGCAGTGTGTTCCCAAGCGAAGGGAAGACTTGAGAAGAAGGGCGTACTAGAAGCTTGTTGGATACTCCGAGTTAAGGGCACGCAAAGACGCTGCGGCTTCCAAAACGTGAACGCGACCTTCAAAGGGAGGATTCCCAAGGGGCAGTTTGCTCCCGGCTGTGGAAAGAAGTTGGAACCTGGGGCGCACCCTAGGCAAGTTGCACACTGCGAGTTAAGTGCAGGCCCAGACCCTTAGGCTTCCACAACGTAAACTCGAGCTGAAGTGAAGTTTCCTATGTGGCAGCGTGTTCCCTGCTGCGGAAAGAAGTTAGAGCAAGGCCGCACTGGAGGCAAGTTGGACACTCTCAGGGCAGGGCACCCCAGGTCCCCTTTTGCTTCCAAAACGTATCATCGCTCCTCAGGTGACGTCTCCTGGGGGGGTGCGGCGTGAGATCCCAGGGGAGGAAAGACCTTAGAACAGGGGCGGACGAGAAGCCTGTTGGCTACACCGAGTTGAGTTCCAGGGAAGGCCCTTAGGCTTCCCAAACCTACAAAAGCAGCGAAGACGAACACTACTAGAGGGCAGTGTTCTCCCAGCTGCGGAAAGGTGTTAGAACAAAGGCGGACGCCAAGGCAGGTTGGAGACTCTGAGGGAAGTGCTCGCCAATGCGCCTCTGCGTCCAAAACGCCAAGCGCCGCGTACGACGCAACCGCCTTCTGGCCGTGTTCTCGCAGGTGAGGAAAGAAGTGAGAACAAGGGCGGCCTGAAGCCGACTTGGACTCTCTGTGTGAAGTGCACGCCAAGTCCATTAGGCTTCCAAAAGGTAGCCTCGCTCTTCGGGTGAAGCCTCATAAGCGGCAGCGTGTTCGCAGCTCAGGCAAGAACTTAGAACCAAGGCGGACTCTACGCCAAGTTGCAAGCTCCTCGTAAAATGCAGGCTAAGGCCCTGCTGCTTCCAACACGTAGAAACGCTCCGAAGGCCAAGAGGCCTATGCGGCCGTGTGTTCCCATTGCAGGAAGGAAAGAACTTAGAACCAAGGCCGACTAGAAGGCAGTTGGAGCTTCTGAGTTAAGTTGACCGTCCAGTCCCTTGGGCTGCAAAGCGTGTCATCGCGCTTCAGGTGAAGTCTCCTCAGTGGCAGTGTGTTCCCAAGCGAAGGGAAGACTTGAGAAGAAGGGCGTACTAGAAGCTTGTTGGATACTCCGAGTTAAGGGCACACAAAGACGCTGCGGCTTCCAAAACGTGAACGCGACCTTCAAAGGGAGGATTCCCAAGGGGCAGTTTGCTCCCGGCTGTGGAAAGAAGTTGGAACCTGGGGCGCACCCTAGGCAAGTTGCACACTGCGAGTTAAGTGCAGGCCCAGACCCTTAGGCTTCCACAACGTAAACTCGACCTGAAGTGAAGTTTCCTATGTGGCAGCGTGTTCCCTGCTGCGGAAAGAATTTAGAGCAAGGCCGCACTGGAGGCAAGATGGACACTCTCAGGGCAGGGCACCCCAGGTCCCCTTTTGCTTCCAAAACGTATCATCGCTCCTAAGGTGACGTCTCCTGGGGGGGGGGCGTGAGATCCCAGGGGAGGAAAGACCTTAGAACAGGGGCGGACTAGAAGCCTGTTGGCTACACCGAGTTGAGTTCCAGGGAAGGCCCTTAGGCTTCCCAAACCTACAAACGCAGCGACGACGAACACTACTAGAGGGCAGTGTTCTCCCAGTTGCGGAAAGGGGTTAGAACAAAGGCGGACGCCAAGGCAGGTTGGACACTCTGAGTGAAGTGCTCGCCAATGCGCCTCTGCGTCCAAAACGCCAAGCGCCGCGTACGACGCAACCGCCTTCTGGCCGTGTTCTCGCAGGTGAGGAAAGAAGTGAGAACAAGGGCGGCCTGAAGCCGACTTGGACTCTCTGTGTGAAGTGCACGCCAAGTCCATTAGGCTTCCAAAAGGTAGCCTCGCTCTTCAGGTGAAGCCTCATAAGCGGCAGCGTGTTCGCAGCTCAGGCAAGAACTTAGAACCAAGGCGGACTCTACGCCAAGTTGCAAGCTCTACGTAAAGTGCAGGCTAAGGCCCTGCTGCTTCCAACACGTAGAAACGCTCCGAAGGCCAAGAGGCCTATGCGGCCGTGGGTTCCCATTGCAGGAAGGAAAGAACTTAGAACCAAGGCCGACTAGAAGGCAGTTGGAGCTTCTGAGTTAAGTTGCCCGTCCAGTCCCTTGGGCTGCAAAGCGTGTCATCGCGCTTCAGGTGAAGTCTCCTCAGTGGCAGTGTGTTCCCAAGCGAAGGGAAGACTTGAGAAGAAGGGCGTACAAGAAGCTTGTTGGATACTCCGAGTTAAGGGCACGCAAAGACGCTGCGGCTTCCAAAATGTGAACGCGACCTTCAAAGGGAGGATTCCCAAGGGGCAGTTTGCTCCCGGCTGTGGAAAGAAGTTGGAACCTGGGGCGCACCCTAGGCAAGTTGCACACTGCGAGTTAAGTGCAGGCCCAGACCCTTAGGCTTCCACAACGTAAACTCGACCTGAAGTGAAGTTTCCTATGTGGCAGCGTGTTCCCTGCTGCGGAAAGAAGTTAGAACAAGGCCGCACTGGAGGCAAGTTGGACACTCTCAGGGCAGGGCACCCCAGGTCCCCTTTTGCTTCCAAAACGTATCATCGCTCCTCAGGTGACGTCTCCTGGGGGAGGGGGGGCCCGTGAGATCCCAGGGGAGGAAAGACCTTAAGAATAGGGGCGGACTAGAAGCCTGTTGGCTACACCGAGTTGAGTTCCAGGGAAGGCCCTTAGGCTTCCCAAACCTACAAACGCAGCGAAGACGAACACTACTAGAGGGCAGTGTTCTCCCAGTTGCGGAAAGGTGTTAGAACAAAGGCGGACGCCAAGGCAGGTTGGAGACTCTGAGGGAAGTGCTCGCCAATGCGCCTCTGCGTCCAAAACGCCAAGCGCCGCGTACGACGCAACCGCCTTCTGGCCGTGTTCTCGCAGGTGAGGAAAGAAGTGAGAACAAGGGCGGCCTGAAGCCGACTTGGACTCTCTGTGTGAAGTGCACGCCAAATCCATTAGGCTTCCAAAAGGTAGCCTCGCTCTTCAGGTGAAGCCTCATAAGCGGCAGCGTGTTCGCAGCTCAGGCAAGAACTTAGAACCAAGGCGGACTCTACGCCAAGTTAAAGCTCTACGTAAAGTGCAGGCTAAGGCCCTGCTGCTTCCAACACGTAGAAACGCTCCGAAGGCCAAGAGGCCTATGCGGCCGTGTGTTCCCATTGCAGGAAGGAAAGAACTTAGAACCAAGGCCGACTAGAAGGCAGTTGGAGCTTCTGAGTTAAGTTGCCCGTCCAGTCCCTTGGGCTGCAAAGCGTGTCATCGCGCTTCAGGTGAAGTCTCCTCAGTGGCAGTGTGTTCCCAAGCGAAGGGAAGACTTGAGAAGAAGGGCGTACTAGAAGCTTGTTGGATACTCCGAGTTAAGGGCACGCAAAGACGCTGCGGCTTCCAAAACGTGAACGCGACCTTCAAAGGGAGGATTCCCAAGGGGCAGTTTGCTCCCGGCTGTGGAAAGAAGTTGGAAACTGGGGCGCACCCTAGGCAAGTTGCACACTGCGAGTTAAGTGCAGGCTCAGACCCTTAGGCTTCCACAACGTAAACTCGACCTGAAGTGAAGTTTCCTATGTGGCAGCGTGTTCCCTGCTGCGGAAAGAAGTTAGAGCAAGGCCGCACTGGAGGCAAGTTGGACACTCTCAGGGCAGGGCACCCCAGGTCCCCTTTTGCTTCCAAAATGTATCATCCCTCCTCAGGTGACGTCTCCTGGGGGGGGGGGGGGCCGTGAGATCCCAGGGGAGGAAAGAACTTAAGAACAGGGACGGGCTAGAAGCCTGTTGGCTACACCGAGTTGAGTTCCAGGGAAGGCCCTTAGGCTTCCCAAACTTACAAACGCAGCGAAGGCGAACACTACTAGAGGGCAGTGTTCTCCCAGTTGCGGAAAGGTGTTAGAACAAAGGCGGACGCCAAGGCAGGTTGGAGACTCTGAGTGAAGTGCTCGCCAATGCGCCTCTGCGTCCAAAAGGCCAAGCGCCGCATACGACGCAACCGCCTTCTGGCCGTGTTCTCGCAGGTGAGGAAAGAAGTGAGAACAAGGGCGGCCTGAAGCCGACTTGGACTCTCTGTGTGAAGTGCACGCCAAGTCCATTAGGCTTCCAAAAGGTAGCCTCGCTCTTCAGGTGAAGCCTCATAAGCGGCAGCGTGTTCGCAGCTCAGGCAAGAACTTAGAACCAAGGCGGACTCTACGCCAAGTTGCAAGCTCTACGTAAAGTGCAGGCTAAGGCCCTGCTGCTTCCAACACGTAGAAACGCTCCGAAGGCCAAGAGGCCTATGCGGCCGTGTGTTCCCATTGCAGGAAGGAAAGAACTTAGAACCAAGGCCGACTAGAAGGCAGTTGGAGCTTCTGAGTTAAGTTGCCCGTCCAGTCCCTTGGGCTGCAAAGCGTGTCATCGCGCTTCAGGTGAAGTCTCCTCAGGGGCAGTGTGTTCCCAAGCGAAGGGAAGACTTGAGAAGAAGGGCGTACTAGAAGCTTGTTGGATACTCCGAGTTAAGGGCACGCAAAGACGCTGCGGCTTCCAAAACGTGAACGCGACCTTCAAAGGGAGGATTCCCAAGGGGCAGTTTGCTCCCGGCTGTGGAAAGAAGTTGGAACCTGGGGCGCAGCCTAGGCAAGTTGCACACTGCGAGTTAAGTGCAGGCCCAGACCCTTAGGCTTCCACAACGTAAACTCGACCTGAAGTGAAGTTTCCTATGTGGCAGCGTGTTCCCTGCTGCCGAAAGCAGTTAGAGCAAGGCCGCACTGGAGGCAAGTTGGACACTCTCAGGGCAGGGCACCCCAGGTCCCCTTTTGCTTCCAAAACGTACCATCGCTCCTAAGGTGACGTCTCCTGGGGGGGGGGGGGGGCCGTGAGATCCAAGGGGGGAAAGACCTTAGAACAGGGGCGGACTAGAAGCCTGTTGGCTACACCGAGTTGAGTTCCAGGGAAGGCCCTTAGGCTTCCCAAACATACAAACGCAGCGAAGACGAACACTACTAGAGGGCAGTGTTCTCCCAGTTGCGGAAAGGTGTTAGAACAAAGGCGGACGCCAAGGCAGGTTGGAGACTCTGAGTGAAGTGCTCGCCAATGCGCCTCTGCGTCCAAAACGCCAAGCGCCGCGTACGACGCAACCGCCTTCTGGCCGTGTTCTCGCAGGTGAGGAAAGAAGTGAGAACAAGGGCGGCCTGAAGCCGACTTGGACTCTCTGTGTGAAGTGCACGCCAAGTCCATTAGGCTTCCAAAAGCTAGCCTCGCTCTTCAGGTGAAGCCTCATAAGCGGCAGCGTGTTCGCAGCTCAGGCAAGAACTTAGAACCAAGGCGGACTCTACGCCAAGTTGCAAGCTCTACGTAAAGTGCAGGCTAAGGCCCTGCTGCTTCCAACACGTGGAAACGCTCCGAAGGCCAAGAGGCCTATGCGGCCGTGTGTTCCCATTGCAGGAAGGAAAGAACTTAGAACTAAGGCCGACTAGAAGGCAGTTGGAGCTTCTGAGTTAAGTTGCCCGTCCAGTCCCTTGGGCTGCAAAGCGTGTCATCGCGCTTCAGGTGAAGTCTCCTCAGTGGCAGTGTGTTCCCAAGCGAAGGGAAGACTTGAGAAGAAGGGCGTACTAGAAGCTTGTTGGATACTCCGAGTGAAGGGCACACAAAGACGCTGCGGCTTCCAAAACGTGAACGCGACTTTCAAAGGGAGGATTCCCAAGGGGCAGTTTGCTCCCGGCTGTGGAAAGAAGTTGGAACCTGGGGCGCACCCTAGGCAAGTTGCACACTGCGAGTTAAGTGCAAGCCCAGACCCTTAGGCTTCCACAATGTAAACTCGACCTGAAGTGAAGTTTCCTATGTGGCAGCGTGTTCCCTGCTGCGGAAAGAAGTTAGAACAAGGCCGCACTGGAGGCAAGTTGGACACTCTCAGGGCAGGGCACCCCAGGTCCCCTTTTGCTTCCAAAACGTATCATCGCTCCTCAGGTGACGTCTCCTGGGGGGGGGCGTGAGATCCCAGGGGAGGAAAGACCTTAGAACAGGGGCGGACTAGAAGCCTGTTGGCTACACCGAGTTGAGTTCCAGGGAAGGCCCTTAGGCTTCCCAAACCTACAAACGCAGCGAAGACGAACACTACTAGAGGGCAGTGTTCTCCCAGTTGCGGAAAGGTGTTAGAACAAAGGCGGTCGCGAAGGCAGGTTGGAGACTCTGAGTGAAGTGCTCGCCAATGCGCCTCTGCGTCCAAAACGCCAAGCGCCGCGTACGACGCAACCGCCTTCTGGCCGTGTTCTCGCAGGTGAGGAAAGAAGTGAGAACAAGGGCGGCCTGAAGCCGACTTGGACTCTCTGTGTGAAGTGCACGCCAAGTCCATTAGGCTTCCAAAAGGTAGCCTCGCTCTTCAGGTGAAGCCTCATAAGCGGAGGCGTGTTCGCAGCTCAGGCAAGAACTTAGAACCCAGGCGGACTCTACGCCAAGTTGCAAGCTCTACGGAAAGTGCAGGCTAAGACCCTGCTGCTTCCAACACGTAGAAACGCTCCGAAGGCCAAGAGGCCTATGCGGCCGTGTGTTCCCATGGCAGGAAGGAAAGAACTTAGAACCAAGGCCGACTAGAAGGCAGTTGGAGCTTCTGAGTTAAGTTGCCCGTCCAGACCCTTGGGCTGCAAAGCGTGTCATCGCGCTTCAGGTGAAGTCTCCTCAGTGGCAGTGTGTTCCCAAGCGAAGGGAAGACTTGAGAAGAAGGGCGTACTAGAAGCTTGTTGGATACGCCGAGTTAAGGGCACGCAAAGACGCTGCGGCTTCCAAAACGTGAACGCGACCTTCAAAGGGAGGATTCCCAAGGGGCAGTTGGCTCCCGGCTGTGGAAAGAAGTTGGAACATGGGGCGCACCCTAGGCAAGTTGCACACTGCGAGTTAAGTGCAGGCCCAGACCCTTAGGCTTCCACAAAGTAACCTCGACCTGAAGTGAAGTTTCCTATGTGGCAGCGTGTTCCCTGCTGCGGAAAGAAGTTAGAGCAAGGCCGCACTGGAGGCAAGTTGGACACTCTCAGGGCAGGGCACCCCAGGTCCCCTTTTGCTTCCAAAATGTATCATCTCTCCTCAGGTGACGTCTCCTGGGGGGGTGGGCCGTGAGATCCCAGGGGAGGAAAGACCTTAGAACAGGGGCGGACTAGAAGCCTGTTGGCTACACCGAGTTGAGTTCCAGGGAAGGCCCTTAGGCTTCCCAAACCTACAAACGCAGCGAAGACGAACACTACTAGAGGGCAGTGTTCTCCCAGTTGCGGAAAGCTGTTAGAACAAAGGCGGACGCCAAGGCAGGTTGGAGACTCTGAGTGAAGTGCTCGCCAATGCGCCTCTGCGTCCAAAACGCCAAGCGCCGCGTACGACGCAACCGCCTTCGGGCCGTGTTCTCGCAGGTGAGGAAAGAAGTGAGAACAAGGGCGGCCTGAAGCCGACTTGGACTCTCTGTGTGAAGTGCACGCCAAGTCCATTAGGCTTCCAAAAGGTAGCCTCGCTCTTCAGGTGAAGCCTCATAAGCGGCAGCGTGTTCGCAGCTCAGGCAAGAACTTAGAACCAAGGCGGACTCTACGCCAAGTTGCAAGCTCTACGTAAAGTGCAGGCTAAGGCCCTGCTGCTTCCAACACGTAGAAACGCTCCGAAGGCCAAGAGGCCTATGCGGCCGTGTGTTCCCATTGCAGGAAGGAAAGAACTTAGAACCAAGGCCGACTAGAAGGCAGTTGGAGCTTCTGAGTTAAGTTGCCCGTCCAGTCCCTTGGGCTGCAAAGCGTGTCATCGCGCTTCAGGTGAAGTCTCCTCAGTGGCAGTGTGTTCCCAAGCGAAGGGAAGACTTGAGAAGAAGGGCGTACTAGAAGCTTGTTGGATACTCCGAGTTAAGGGCACGCAAAGACGCTGCGGCTTCCAAAACGTGAACGCGACCTTCAAAGGGAGGATTCCCAAGGGGCAGTTGGCTCCCGGCTGTGGAAAGAAGTTGGAACCTGGGGCGCACCCTAGGCAAGTTGCACACTGCGAGTTAAGTGCAGGCCCAGACCCTTAGGCTTCCACAACGTAAACTCGACCTGAAGTGAAGTTTCCTATGTGGCAGCGTGTTTCCTGCTGCGGAAAGAAGTTAGAAGAAGGCCGCACTGGAGGCAAGTTGGACACTCTCAGGGCAGGGCAACCCAGGTCCCCTTTTGCTTCCAAAACGTATCATCGCTCCTCAGGTGATGTCTCGTGGGGGTGGGGGACGTGAGATCCCAGGGCAGGAAAGACCTTAGAACAGGGGCGGACTAGAAGCCTGTTGGCTACACCGAGTTGAGTTCCAGGGAAGGCCCGTAGGCTTCCCAAACCTACAAACGCAGCGAAGACGAACACTACTAGAGGGCAGTGTTCTCCCAGTTGCGGAAAGGTGTTAGAACAAAGGCGGACGCCAAGGCAGGTTGGAGACTCTGAGTGAAGTGCTCGCCAATGCGCCTCTGCGTCCAAAACGCCAAGCGCCGCGTACGACGCAACCGCCTTCGGGCCGTGTTCTCGCAGGTGAGGAAAGAAGTGAGAACAAGGGCGGCCTGAAGCCGACTTGGACTCTCTGTGTGAAGTGCACGCCAAGTCCATTAGGCTTCCAAAAGGTAGCCTCGCTCTTCAGGTGAAGCCTCATAAGCGGCAGCGTGTTCGCAGCTCAGGCAAGAACTTAGAACCAAGGCGGACTCTACGCCAAGTTGCAAGCTCTACGTAAAGTGCAGGCTAAGGCCCTGCTGCTTCCAACACGTAGAAACGCTCCGAAGGCCAAGAGGCCTATGCGGCCGTGTGTTCCCATTGCAGGAAGGAAAGAACTTAGAACCAAGGCCGACTACAAGGCAGTTGGAGCTTCTGAGTTAAGTTGCCCGTCCAGTCCCTTGGGCTGCAAAGCGTGTCATCGCGCTTCAGGTGATGTCTCCTCAGTGGCAGTGTGTTCCCAAGCGAAGGGAAGACTTGAGAAGAAGGGCGTACTAGAAGCTTGTTGGATACTCCGAGTTAAGGGCACGCAAAGACGCTGCGGCTTCCAAAACGTGAACGCGACCTTCAAAGGGAGGATTCCCAAGGGGCAGTTGGCTCCCGGCTGTGGAAAGAAGTTGGAACCTGGGGCGCACCCTAGGCAAGTTGCACACTGCGAGTTAAGTGCAGGCCCAGACCCTTAGGCTTCCACAACGTAAACTCGACCTGAAGTGAAGTTTCCTATGTGGCAGCGTGTTCCCTGCTGCGGAAAGAAGTTAGAACAAGGCCGCACTGGAGGCAAGTTGGACACTCTCAGGGCAGGGCACCCCAGGTCCCCTTTGGCTTCCAAAACGTATCATCGCTCCTAAGGTGACGTCTCGTGGGGGTGGGGGACGTTAGATCCCAGGGGAGGAAAGACCTTAGAACAGGGGCGGACTAGAAGCCTGTTGGCTACACCGAGTTGAGTTCCAGGGAAGGCCCTTAGGCTTCCCAAACCTACAAACGCAGCGAAGACGAACACTACTAGAGGGCAGTGTTCTCCCAGTTGCGGAAAGGTGTTAGAACAAAGGCGGACGCCAAGGCAGGTTGGAGACTCTGAGTGAAGTGCTCGCCAATGCGCCTCTGCGTAGAAATCGCCAAGCGGCGCGTACGACGCAACCGCCTTCGGGCCGTGTTCTCGCAGGTGAGGAAAGAAGTGAGAACAAGGGCGGCCTGAAGCCGACTTGGACTCTCTGTGTGAAGTGCACGCCAAGTCCATTAGGCTTCCAAAAGGTAGCCTCGCTCTTCAGGTGAAGCCTCATAAGCGGCAGCGTGTTCGCAGCTCAGGCAAGAACTTAGAACCAAGGCGGACTCTGCGCCAAGTTGCAAGCTCTACGTAAAGTGCAGGGTAAGGCCCTGCTGCTTCCAACACGTAGAAACGCTCCGAAGGCCAAGAGGCCTATGCGGCCGTGTGTTCCCATTGCAGGAAGGAAAGAACTTAGAACCAAGGCCGACTAGAAGGCAGTTGGAGCTTCTGAGTTAAGTTGCCCGTCCAGTCCCTTGGGCTGCAAAGCATGTCATCGCGCTTCAGGTGAAGTCTCCTCAGGGGCAGTGTGTTCCCAAGCGAAGGGAAGACTTGAGAAGAAGGGCGTACTAGAAGCTTGTTGGATACTCCGAGTTAAGGGCACGCAAAGACGCTGCGGCTTCCAAAACGTGAACGCGACCTTCAAAGGGAGGATTCCCAAGGGGCATTTTGCTCCCGGCTGTGGAAAGAAGTTGGAACCTGGGGCGCAGCCTAGGCAAGTTGCACACTGCGAGTTAAGTGCAGGCCCAGACCCTTAGGCTTCCACAACGTAAACTCGACCTGAAGTGAAGTTTCCTATGTGGCAGCGTGTTCCCTGCTGCGGAAAGAAGTTAGAGCAAGGCCGCACTGGAGGCAAGTTGGACACTCTCAGGGCAGGGCACCCCAGGTCCCCTTTTGCTTCCAAAACGTATCATCGCTCCTCAGGTGACGTCTCCTGGGGGGGGGACGTGAGATCCCAGGGGAGGAAAGACCTTAGAACAGGGGCGGACTAGAAGCCTGTTGGCTACACCGAGTTGAGTTCCAGGGAAGGCCCTTAGGCTTCCCAAACCTACAAACGCAGCGAAGACGAACACTACTAGAGGGCAGTGTTCTCCCAGTTGCGGAAAGTGTTAGAACCAAGGCGGACGCCAAGGCAGGTTGGAGACTCTGAGGGAAGTGCTCGCCAATGCGCCTCTGCGTCCAAAACGCCAAGCGCCGCGTACGACGCAACCGCCTTCTGGCCGTGTTCTCGCAGGTGAGGAAAGAAGTGAGAACAAGGGCGGCCTGAAGCCGACTTGGACTCTCTGTGTGAAGTGCACGCCAAGTCCATTAGGCTTCCAAAAGGTAGCCTCCCTCTTCAGGTGAAGCCTCATAAGCGGAGGCGTGTTCGCAGCTCAGGCAAGAACTTAGAACCCAGGCGGACTCTACGCCAAGTTGCAAGCTCTACGTAAAGTGCAGGCTAAGGCCCTGCTGCTTCCAACACGTAGAAACGCTCCGAAGGCCAAGAGGCCTATGCGGCCGTGTGTTCCCATTGCAGGAAGGAAAGAACTTAGAACCAAGGCCGACTAGAAGGCAGTTGGAGCTTCTGAGTTAAGTTGCCCGTCCAGACCCTTGGGCTGCAAAGCGTGTCATCGCGCTTCAGGTGAAGTCTCCTCAGTGGCAGTGTGTTCCCAAGCGAAGGGAAGACTTGAGAAGAAGGGCGTACTAGAAGCTTGTTGGATACTCCGAGTTAAGGGCACGCAAAGACGCTGCGGCTTCCAAAACGTGAACGCGACCTTCAAAGGGAGGATTCCCAAGGGGCAGTTTGCTCCCGGCTGTGGAAAGAAGTTGGAACCTGGGGCGCACCCTAGGCAAGTTGCACACTGCGAGTTAAGTGCAGGCCCAGACCCTTAGGCTTCCACAACGTAAACTCGACCTGAAGTGAAGTTTCCTATGTGGCAGCGTGTTCCCTGCTGCGGAAAGAATTTAGAAGAAGGCCGCACTGGAGGCAAGTTGGACACTCTCAGGGCAGGGCACCCTAGGTCCCCTTTTGCTTCCAAAACGTATCATCGCTCCTAAGGTGACGTCTAGTGGGCTGGGGCGTGAGATCCCAGGGGAGGAAAGACCTTAGAACAGGGGCGGACTAGAAGCCTGATGGCTACACCGAGTTGAGTTCCAGGGAAGGCCCTTGGGCTTCCCAAACCTACAAACGCAGCGAAGACGAACACTACTAGAGGGCAGTGTTCTCCCAGTTGCGGAAAGGTGTTAGAACAAAGGCGGACGCCAAGGCAGGTTGGAGACTCTGAGTGAAGTGCTCGCCAATGCGCCTCTGCGTCCAAAACGCCAAGCGCCGCGTACGACGCAACCGCCTTCGGGCCGTGTTCTCGCAGGTGAGGAAAGAAGTGAGAACAAGGGCGGCCTGAAGCCGACTTGGACTCTCTGTGTGAAGTGCACGCCAAGTCCATTAGGCTTCCAAAAGGTAGCCTCGCTCTTCAGGTGAAGCCTCATAAGCGGCAGCGTGTTCGCAGCTCAGGCAAGAACTTAGAACCAAGGCGGACTCTACGCCAAGTTGCAAGCTCTACGTAAAGTGCAGGCTAAGGCCCTGCTGCTTCCAACACGTAGAAACGCTCCGAAGGCCAAGAGGCCTATGCGGCCGTGTGTTCCCATTGCAGGAAGGAAAGAACTTAGAACCAAGGCCGACTAGAAGGCAGTTGGAGCTTCTGAGTTAAGTTGCCCGTCCAGTCCCTTGGGCTGCAAAGCGTGTCATCGCGCTTCAGGTGAAGTCTCCTCAGTGGCAGTGTGTTCCCAAGCGAAGGGAAGACTTGAGAAGAAGGGCGTACTAGAAGCTTGTTGGATACTCCGAGTTAAGGGCACGCAAAGACGCTGCGGCTTCCAAAACGTGAACGCGACCTTCAAAGGGAGGATTCCCAAGGGGCAGTTGGCTCCCGGCTGTGGAAAGAAGTTGGAACCTGGGGCGCACCCTAGGCAAGTTGCACACTGCGAGTTAAGTGCAGGCCCAGACCCTTAGGCTTCCACAACGTAAACTCGACCTGAAGTGAAGTTTCCTATGTGGCAGCGTGTTCCCTGCTGCGGAAAGAAGTTAGAAGAAGGCCGCACTGGAGGCAAGTTGGACACTCTCAGGGCAGGGCAACCCAGGTCCCCTTTTGCTTCCAAAACTTATCATCGCTCCTCAGGTGATGTCTCGTGGGGGTGGGGGACGTGAGATCCCAGGGGAGGAAAGACCTTAGAACAGGGGCGGACTAGAAGCCTGTTGGCTACACCGAGTTGAGTTCCAGGGAAGGCCCGTAGGCTTCCCAAACCTACAAACGCAGCGAAGACGAACACTACTAGAGGGCAGTGTTCTCCCAGTTGCGGAAAGGTGTTAGAACAAAGGCGGACGCCAAGGCAGGTTGGAGACTCTGAGTGAAGTGCTCGCCAATGCGCCTCTGCGTCCAAAACGCCAAGCGCCGCGTACGACGCAACCGCCTTCGGGCCGTGTTCTCGCAGGTGAGGAAAGAAGTGAGAACAAGGGCGGCCTGAAGCCGACTTGGACTCTCTGTGTGAAGTGCACGCCAAGTCCATTAGGCTTCCAAAAGGTAGCCTCGCTCTTCAGGTGAAGCCTCATAAGCGGCAGCGTGTTCGCAGCTCAGGCAAGAACTTAGAACCAAGGCGGACTCTACGCCAAGTTGCAAGCTCTACGTAAAGTGCAGGCTAAGGCCCTGCTGCTTCCAACACGTAGAAACGCTCCGAAGGCCAAGAGGCCTATGCGGCCGTGTGTTCCCATTGCAGGAAGGAAAGAACTTAGAACCAAGGCCGACTACAAGGCAGTTGGAGCTTCTGAGTTAAGTTGCCCGTCCAGTCCCTTGGGCTGCAAAGCGTGTCATCGCGCTTCAGGTGATGTCTCCTCAGTGGCAGTGTGTTCCCAAGCGAAGGGAAGACTTGAGAAGAAGGGCGTACTAGAAGCTTGATGGATACTCCGAGTTAAGGGCACGCAAAGACGCTGCGGCTTCCAAAACGTGAACGCGACCTTCAAAGGGAGGATTCCCAAGGGGCAGTTGGCTCCCGGCTGTGGAAAGAAGTTGGAACCTGGGGCGCAGCCTAGGCAAGTTGCACACTGCGAGTTAAGTGCAGGCCCAGACCCTTAGGCTTCCACAACGTAAACTCGACCTGAAGTGAAGTTTCCTATGTGGCAGCGTGTTCCCTGCTGCGGAAAGAAGTTAGAGCAAGGCCGCAATGGAGGCAAGTTGGAAACTCTCAGGGCAGGGCACCCCAGGTCCCCTTTTGCTTCCAAAACGTATCATCGCTCCTAAGGTGACGTCTCGTGGGGTGGGGCGTGAGATCCCAGGGGAGGAAAGACCTTAGAACAGGGGCGGACTAGAAGCCTGTTGGCTACACCGAGTTGAGTTCCAGGGAAGGCCCGTAGGCTTCGCAAACCTACAAACGCAGCGAAGACGAACACTACTAGAGGGCAGTGTTCTCCCAGTTGCGGAAAGGTGTTAGAACAAAGGCGGACGCCAAGGCAGGTTGGAGACTCTGAGTGAAGTGCTCGCCAATGCGCCTCTGCGTCCAAAACGCCAAGCGCCGCGTACGACGCAACCGCCTTCTGGCCGTGTTCTCGCAGGTGAGGAAAGAAGTGAGAACAAGGGCGGCCTGAAGCCGACTTGGACTCTCTGTGTGAAGTGCACGCCAAGTCCATTAGGCTTCCAAAAGGTAGCCTCGCTCTTCAGGTGAAGCCTCATAAGCGGCAGCGTGTTCGCAGCTCAGGCAAGAACTTAGAACCAAGGCGGACTCTACGCCAAGTTGCAAGCTCTACGTAAAGTGCAGGCTAAGGCCCTGCTGCTTCCAACACTTAGAAACGCTCCGAAGGCCAAGAGGCCTATGCGGCCGTGTGTTCCCATTGCAGGAAGGAAAGAACTTAGAACCAAGGCCGACTAGAAGGCAGTTGGAGCTTCTGAGTTAAGTTGCCCGTCCAGTCCCTTGGGCTGCAAAGCGTGTCATCGCGCTTCAGGTGAAGTCTCCTCAGTGGCAGTGTGTTCCCAAGCGAAGGGAAGACTTGAGAAGAAGGGCGTACTAGAAGCTTGTTGGGTACTCCGAGTTAAGGGCATGCAAAGACGCTGCGGATTCCAAAACGTGAACGCGACCTTCAAAGGGAGGATTCCCAAGGGGCAATTTGCTCCCGGCTGTGGAAAGAAGTTGGAACCTGGGGCGCACCCTAGGCAAGTGGCACACTGCGAGTTAAGTGCAGGCCCAGACCCTTAGGCTTCCACAACGTAAACTGGACCTGAAGTGAAGTTTCCTATGTGGCAGCGTGTTCCCTGCTGTGGAAAGAAGTTAGAGCAAGGCCGCACTGGAGGCAAGTTGGACACTCTCAGGGCAGGGCACCCCAGGTCCCCTTTTGCTTCCAAAACGTATCATCGCTCCTCAGGTGACGTCTCCTGGGGGTGGGGGCGTGAGATCCCAGGGGAGGAAAGACCTTAGAACAGGGGCGGACTAGAAGCCTGTTGGCTACACCGAGTTGAGTTCCAGGGAAGGCCCGTAGGCTTCCCAAACCTACAAACGCAGCGAAGACGAACACTACTAGAGGGCAGGGTTCTCCCAGTTGCGGAAAGGTGTTAGAACAAAGGCGGACGCCAAGGCAGGTTGGAGACTCTGAGTGAAGTGCTCGCCAATGCGCCTCTGCGTCCAAAACGCCAAGCGCCGCGTACGACGCAACCGCCTTCTGGCCGTGTTCTCGCAGGTGAGGAAAGAAGTGAGAACAAGGGCGGCCTGAAGCCGACTTGGACTCTCTGTGTGAAGTGCACGCCAAGTCCATTAGGCTTCCAAAAGGTAGCCTGTCTCTTCAAGTGAAGCCTCATAAGCGGCAGCGTGTTCGCAGCTCAGGCAAGAACTTAGAACCAAGGCGGACTCTACGCCAAGTTGCAAGCTCTACGTAAAGTGCAGGCTAAGGCCCTGCTGCTTCCAACACGTAGAAACGCTCCGAAGGCCAAGAGGCCTATGCGGCCGTGTGTTCCCATTGCAGGAAGGAAAGAACTTAGAACCAAGGCCGACTAGAAGGCAGTTGGAGCTTCTGAGTTAAGTTGCCCGTCCAGTCCCTTGGGCTGCAAAGCGTGTCATCGCGCTTCAGGTGAAGTCTCCTCAGGGGCAGTGTGTTCCCAAGCGAAGGGAAGACTTGAGAAGAAGGGCGTACTAGAAGCTTGTTGGGTACTCCGAGTTAAGGGCACGCAAAGACGCTGCAGCTCCCAAAACGTGAACGCGACCTTCAAAGGGAGGATTCCCAAGGGGCAGTTGGCTCCCGGCTGTGGAAAGAAGTTGGAACCTGGGGCGCACCCTAGGCAAGTTGCACACTGCGAGTTAAGTGCAGGCCCAGACCCTTAGGCTTCCACAACGTAAACTCGACCTGAAGTGAAGTTTCTTATGTGGCAGCGTGTTCCCTGCTGTGGAAAGAAGTTAGAACAAGGCCGCACTGGAGGCAAGTTGGACACTCTCAGGGCAGGGCACCCCAGGTCCCCTTTTGCTTCCAAAACGTATCATCGCTCCTAAGGTGACGTCTCCTGGGGGGGGGCGTGAGATCGCAGGGGAGGAAAGACCTTAGAACAGGGGCGGACTAGAAGCCTGTTGGCTACACCGAGTTGAGTTCCAGGGAAGGCCCTTAGGCTTCCCAAACCTACAAACGCAGCGAAGACGAACACTACTAGAGGGCAGTGTTCTCCCAGTTGCGGAAAGGTGTTAGAACAAAGGCGGACGCCAAGGCAGGTTGGAGACTCTGAGTGAAGTGCTCGCCAATGCGCCTCTGCGTCCAAAACGCCAAGCGCCGCATACGACGCAACCGCCTTCTGGCCGTGTTCTCGCAGGTGAGGAAAGAAGTGAGAACAAGGGCGGCCTGAAGCCGACTTGGACTCTCTGTGTGAAGTGCACGCCAAGTCCATTAGGCTTCCAAAAGTTAGCCTCGTTCTTCAGGTGAAGCCTCATAAGCGGCAGCGTGTTCGCAGCTCAGGCAAGAACTTAGAACCAAGGCGGACTCTACGCCAAGTTGCAAGCTCTACGTAAAGTGCAGGCTAAGGCCCTGCTGCTTCCAAAACGTAGAAACGCTCCGATGGCCCAGAGGCCTATGCGGCCGTGTGTTCCCATTGCAGGAAGGAAAGAACTTAGAACCAAGGCCGACTAGAAGGCAGTTGGAGCTTCTGAGTTAAGTTGCCCGTCCAGTCCCTTGGGCTGCAAAGCGTGTCATCGCGCTTCAGGTGAAGTCTCCTCAGTGGCAGTGTGTTCCCAAGCGAAGGGAAGACTTGAGAAGAAGGGCGTACTAGAAGCTTGTCGGATACTCCGAGTTAAGGGCACGCAAAGACGCTGCGGCTTCCAAAACGTGAACGCGACCTTCAAAGGGAGGATTCCCAAGGGGCAGTTTGCTCCCGGCTGTGGAAAGAAGTTGGAAACTGGGGCGCAAGCTAGGCAAGTTGCACACTGCGTGTTAAGGGCAGGGCCAGACCCTTAGGCTTCCACAAAGTAAACTCGACCTGAAGTGAAGTTTCCTATGTGGCAGCGTGTTCCCTGCTGCGGAAAGAAGTTAGAACAAGGCCGCACTGGAGGCAAGTTGGACACTCTCAGGGCAGAGAACCCCAGGTCCCCTTTTGCTTCCAAAACGTATCATCGCTCCTAAGGTGACGTCTCCTGGGGGAGGGGGGGCGTGAGATCCCAGGGGAGGAAAGACCTTAGAACAGGGGCGGACTAGAAGCCTGTTGGCTACACCGAGTTGAATTCCAGGGAAGGCCCTTAGGCTTCCCAAACCTACAAACGCAGCGAAGACGAACACTACTAGAGGGCAGTGTTCTCCCAGTTGCGGAAATGTGTTAGAACAAAGGCGGACGCCAAGGCAGGTTGGAGACTCTGAGTGAAGTGCTCGCCAATGCGCCTCTGCGTCCAAAACGCCAAGCGCCGCGTACGACGCAACCGCCTTCTGGCCGTGTTCTCGCAGGTGAGGAAAGAAGTGAGAACAAGGGCGGCCTGAAGCCGACTTGGACTCTCTGTGTGAAGTGCACGCCAAGTCCATTAGGCTTCCAAAAGGTAGCCTGTCTCTTCAAGTGAAGCCTCATAAGCGGCAGCGTGTTCGCAGCTCAGGCAAGAACTTAGAACCAAGGCGGACTCTACGCCAAGTTGCAAGCTCTACGTAAAGTGCAGGCTAAGGCCCTGCTGCTTCCAACACGTAGAAACGCTCCAAAGGCCAAGAGGCCTATGCGGCCGTGTGTTCCCATTGCAGGAAGGAAAGAACTTAGAACCAAGGCCGACTAGAAGGCAGTTGGAGCTTCTGAGTTAAGTTGCCCGTCCAGTCCCTTGGGCTGCAAAGCGTGTCATCGCGCTTCAGGTGAAGTCTCCTCAGTGGCAGTGTGTTCCCAAGCGAAGGGAAGACTTGAGAAGAAGGGCGTACTAGAAGCTTGTTGGGTACTCCGAGTTAAGGGCACGCAAAGACGCTGCAGCTCCCAAAACGTGAACGCGACCTTCAAAGGGAGGATTCCCAAGGGGCAGTTTGCTCCCGGCTGTGGAAAGAAGTTGGAACCTGGGGCGCACCCTAGGCAAGTTGCACACTGCGAGTTAAGTGCAGGCCCAGACCCTTAGGCTTCCACAACGTAAACTCGACCTGAAGTGAAGTTTCCTATGTGGCAGCGTGTTCCCTGCTGCGGAAAGAAGTTAGAACAAGGCCGCACTGGAGGCAAGTTGGACACTCTCAGGGCAGGGCACCCCAGGTCCCCTTTTGCTTCCAAAACGTATCATCGCTCCTCAGGTGACGTCTCCTGGGGGGGGGCGTGAGATCCCAGGGGAGGAAAGACCTTAGAACAGGGGCGGACTAGAAGCCTGTTGGCTACACCGAGTTGAGTTCCAGGGAAGGCCCTTAGGCTTCCCAAACCTACAAACGCAGCGAAGACGAACACTACTAGAGGGCAGTGTTCTCCCAGTTGCGGAAAGGTGTTAGAAGAAAGGCGGACGCCAAGGCAGGTTGGAGACTCTGAGTGAAGTGCTCGCCAATGCGCCTCTGCGTCCAAAACGCCAAGCGCCGCGTACGACGCAACCGCCTTCTGGCCGTGTTCTCGCAGGTGAGGAAAGAAGTGAGAACAAGGGCGGCCTGAAGCCGACTTGGACTCTCTGTGTGAAGTGCACGCCAAGTCCATTAGGCTTCCAAAAGGTAGCCTCGCTCTTCAGGTGAAGCCTCATAAGCAGCAGCGTGTTCGCAGCTCAGGCAAGAACTTAGAACCAAGGCGGACTCTACGCCAAGTTGCAAGCTCTACGTAAAGTGCAGGCTAAGGCCCTGCTGCTTCCAACACGTAGAAACGCTCCGAAGGCCAAGAGGCCTATGCGGCCGTGGGTTCCCATTGCAGGAAGGAAAGAACTTAGAACCAAGGCCGACTAGAAGGCAGTTGGAGCTTCTGAGTTAAGTTGCCCGTCCAGTCCCTTGGGCTGCAAAGCGTGTCATCGCGCTTCAGGTGAAGTCTCCTCAGTGGCAGTGTGTTCCCAAGCGAAGGGAAGACTTGAGAAGAAGGGCGTACTAGAAGCTTGTTGGATACTCCGAGTTAAGGGCACGCAAAGACGCTGCGGCTTCCAAAACGTGAACGCGACCTTCAAAGGGAGGATTCCCAAGGGGCAGTTTGCTCCCGGCTGTGGAAAGAAGTTGGAAACTGGGGCGCAAGCTAGGCAAGTTGCACACTGCGTGTTAAGGGCAGGGCCAGACCCTTAGGCTTCCACAAAGTAAACTCGACCTGAAGTGAAGTTTCCTATGTGGCAGCGTGTTCCCTGCTGCGGAAAGAAGTTAGAACAAGGCCGCACTGGAGGCAAGTTGGACACTCTCAGGGCAGAGAACCCCAGGTCCCCTTTTGCTTCCAAAACGTATCATCGCTCCTAAGGTGACGTCTCCTGGGGGAGGGGGGGCGTGAGATCCCAGGGGAGGAAAGACCTTAGAACAGGGGCGGACTAGAAGCCTGTTGGCTACACCGAGTTGAATTCCAGGGAAGGCCCTTAGGCTTCCCAAACCTACAAACGCAGCGAAGACGAACACTACTAGAGGGCAGTGTTCTCCCAGTTGCGGAAATGTGTTAGAACAAAGGCGGACGCCAAGGCAGGTTGGAGACTCTGAGTGAAGTGCTCGCCAATGCGCCTCTGCGTCCAAAACGCCAAGCGCCGCGTACGACGCAACCGCCTTCTGGCCGTGTTCTCGCAGGTGAGGAAAGAAGTGAGAACAAGGGCGGCCTGAAGCCGACTTGGACTCTCTGTGTGAAGTGCACGCCAAGTCCATTAGGCTTCCAAAAGGTAGCCTGTCTCTTCAAGTGAAGCCTCATAAGCGGCAGCGTGTTCGCAGCTCAGGCAAGAACTTAGAACCAAGGCGGACTCTACGCCAAGTTGCAAGCTCTACGTAAAGTGCAGGCTAAGGCCCTGCTGCTTCCAACACGTAGAAACGCTCCAAAGGCCAAGAGGCCTATGCGGCCGTGTGTTCCCATTGCAGGAAGGAAAGAACTTAGAACCAAGGCCGACTAGAAGGCAGTTGGAGCTTCTGAGTTAAGTTGCCCGTCCAGTCCCTTGGGCTGCAAAGCGTGTCATCGCGCTTCAGGTGAAGTCTCCTCAGTGGCAGTGTGTTCCCAAGCGAAGGGAAGACTTGAGAAGAAGGGCGTACTAGAAGCTTGTTGGGTACTCCGAGTTAAGGGCACGCAAAGACGCTGCAGCTCCCAAAACGTGAACGCGACCTTCAAAGGGAGGATTCCCAAGGGGCAGTTTGCTCCCGGCTGTGGAAAGAAGTTGGAACCTGGGGCGCACCCTAGGCAAGTTGCACACTGCGAGTTAAGTGCAGGCCCAGACCCTTAGGCTTCCACAACGTAAACTCGACCTGAAGTGAAGTTTCCTATGTGGCAGCGTGTTCCCTGCTGCGGAAAGAAGTTAGAACAAGGCCGCACTGGAGGCAAGTTGGACACTCTCAGGGCAGGGCACCCCAGGTCCCCTTTTGCTTCCAAAACGTATCATCGCTCCTCAGGTGACGTCTCCTGGGGGGGGGCGTGAGATCCCAGGGGAGGAAAGACCTTAGAACAGGGGCGGACTAGAAGCCTGTTGGCTACACCGAGTTGAGTTCCAGGGAAGGCCCTTAGGCTTCCCAAACCTACAAACGCAGCGAAGACGAACACTACTAGAGGGCAGTGTTCTCCCAGTTGCGGAAAGGTGTTAGAAGAAAGGCGGACGCCAAGGCAGGTTGGAGACTCTGAGTGAAGTGCTCGCCAATGCGCCTCTGCGTCCAAAACGCCAAGCGCCGCGTACGACGCAACCGCCTTCTGGCCGTGTTCTCGCAGGTGAGGAAAGAAGTGAGAACAAGGGCGGCCTGAAGCCGACTTGGACTCTCTGTGTGAAGTGCACGCCAAGTCCATTAGGCTTCCAAAAGGTAGCCTCGCTCTTCAGGTGAAGCCTCATAAGCAGCAGCGTGTTCGCAGCTCAGGCAAGAACTTAGAACCAAGGCGGACTCTACGCCAAGTTGCAAGCTCTACGTAAAGTGCAGGCTAAGGCCCTGCTGCTTCCAACACGTAGAAACGCTCCGAAGGCCAAGAGGCCTATGCGGCCGTGGGTTCCCATTGCAGGAAGGAAAGAACTTAGAACCAAGGCCGACTAGAAGGCAGTTGGAGCTTCTGAGTTAAGTTGCCCGTCCAGTCCCTTGGGCTGCAAAGCGTGTCATCGCGCTTCAGGTGAAGTCTCCTCAGTGGCAGTGTGTTCCCAAGCGAAGGGAAGACTTGAGAAGAAGGGCGTACTAGAAGCTTGTTGGATACTCCGAGTTAAGGGCACGCAAAGACGCTGCGGCTTCCAAAACGTGAACGCGACCTTCAAAGGGAGGATTCCCAAGGGGCAGTTTGCTCCCGGCTGTGGAAAGAAGTTGGAACCTGGGGCGCACCCTAGGCAAGTTGCACACTGCGAGTTAAGGGCAGGCCCAGACCCTTAGGCTTCCACAACGTAAACTCGACCTGAAGTGAAGTTTCCTATGTGGCAGCGTGTTCCCTGCTGCGGAAAGAAGTTAGAACAAGGCCGCACTGGAGGCAAGTTGGACACTCTCAGGGGAGGGCACCCCAGGTCCCCTTTTGCTTCCAAAACGTATCATCGCTCCTCAGGTGACGTCTCCTGGGGGAGGGGGGCCCGTGAGATCCCAGGGGAGGAAAGACCTTAAGAACAGGGGCGGACTAGAAGCCTGTTGGCTACACCGAGTTGAGTTCCAGGGAAGGCCCTTAGGCTTCCCAAACCTACAAACGCAGCGAAGGCGAACACTACTAGAGGGCAGTGTTCTCCCAGTTGCGGAAAGGGGTTAGAACAAAGGCGGACGCCAAGGCAGGTTGGAGACTCTGAGTGAAGTGCTCGCCAATGCGCCTCTGCGTCCAAAACGCCAAGCGCCGCGTACGACGCAACCGCCTTCTGGCCGTGTTCTCGCAGGTGAGGAAAGAAGTGAGAACAAGGGCGGCCTGAAGCCGACTTGGACTCTGTGTGTGAAGTGCACGCCAAGTCCATTAGGCTTCCAAAAGGTAGCCTCGCTCTTCAGGTGAAGCCTCATAAGCGGAGGCGTGTTCGCAGCTCAGGCAAGAACTTAGAACCAAGGCGGACTCTACGCCAAGTTGCAAGCTCTACGTAAAGTGCAGGCTAAGGCCCTGCTGCTTCCAACACGTAGAAACGCTCCGAAGGCCAAGAGGCCTATGCGGCCGTGTGTTCCCATTGCAGGAAGGAAAGAACTTAGAACCAAGGCCGACTAGAAGGCAGTTGGAGCTTCTGAGTTAAGTTGCCCGTCCAGTCCCTTGGGCTGCAAAGCATGTCATCGCGCTTCAGGTGAAGTCTCCTCAGTGGCAGTGTGTTCCCAAGCGAAGGGAAGACTTGAGAAGAAGGGCGTACTAGAAGCTTGTTGGATACTCCGAGTTAAGGGCACGCAAAGACGCTGCGGCTTCCAAAACGTGAACGCGACCTTCAAAGGGAGGATTCCCAAGGGGCAGTTGGTCCCGGCTGTGGAAAGAAGTTGGAACCTGGGGCGCACCCTAGGCAAGTTACACACTGCGAGTTAAGTGCAGGCCCAGACCCTTAGGCTTCCACAACGTAACCTCAACCTGAAGTGAAGTTTCCGATGTGGCAGCGTGTTCCCTGCTGCGGAAAGAAGTTAGAGCAAGGCCGCACTGGAGGCAAGTTGGACACTCTCAGGGCAGGGCACCCCAGGTCCCCTTTTGCTTCCAAAACGTATCATCGCTCCTCAGGTGATGTCTCCTGGGGGGGGTGCGTGAGATCCCAGGGGAGGAAAGACTTTAGAACAGGGGCGGACTAGAAGCCTGTTGGCTACACCGAGTTGAGTTCCAGGGAAGGCCCTTAGGCTTCCCAAACCTACAAACGCAGCGAAGACGAACACTACTAGAGGGCAGTGTTCTCCCAGTTGCGGAAAGGTGTTAGAACAAAGGCGGACGCCAAGGCAGGTTGGAGACTCTGAGTGAAGTGCTCACCAATGCGCCTCTGCGTCCAAAACGCCAAGCGCCGCGTACGACGCAACCGCCTTCTGGCCGTGTTCTCGCAGGTGAGGAAAGAAGTGAGAACAAGGGCGGCCTGAAGCCGACTTGGACTCTCTGTGTGAAGTGCACGCCAAGTCCATTAGGCTTCCAAAAGGTAGCCTCGCTCTTCAGGTGAAGCCTCATAAGCGGAGGCGTGTTCGCAGCTCAGGCAAGAACTTAGAACCAAGGCGGACTCTACGCCAAGTTGCAAGCTCTACGTAAAGTGCAGGCTAAGGCCCTGCTGCTTCCAACACGTAGAAACGCTCCGAAGGCCAAGAGGCCTATGCGGCCGTGTGTTCCCATTGCAGGAAGGAAAGAACTTAGAACCAAGGCCGACTAGAAGGCAGTTGGAGCTTCTGAGTTAAGTTGCCCGTCCAGTCCCTTGGGCTGCAAAGCATGTCATCGCGCTTCAGGTGAAGTCTCCTCAGTGGCAGTGTTTTCCCAAGCGAAGGGAATACTTGAGAAGAAGGGCGTACTAGAAGCTTGTTGGGTACTCCGAGTTAAGGGCACGCAAAGACGCTGCGGCTTCCAAAACGTGAACGCGACCTTCAAAGGGAGGATTCCCAAGGGGCAGTTTGCTCCCGGCTGTGGAAAGAAGTTGGAACCTGGGGCGCACCCTAGGCAAGTTGCACACTGCGAGGTAAGTGCAGGCCCAGACCCTGAGGCTTCCACAACGTAAACTCGACCTGAAGTGAAGTTTCCTATGTGGCAGCGTGTTCCCTGCTGCGGAAAGAAGTTAGAACAAGGCCGCACTGGAGGCCAGTTGGACACTCTCAGGGCAGGGCACCCCAGGTCCCCTTTTGCTTCCAAAACGTATCATCGCTCCTCAGGTGACGTCTCCTGGGGGGGGGCGTGAGATCCCAGGGGAGGAAAGACCTTAGAACAGGGGCGGACTAGAGGCCTGTTGGCTACACCGAGTTGAGTTCCAGGGAAGGCCCTTAGGCTTCCCAAACCTACAAACGCAGCGAAGACGAACACTACTAGAGGGCAGTGTTCTCCCAGTTGCGGAAAGGGGTTAGAACAAAGGCGGACGCCAAGGCAGGTTGGAGACTCTGAGTGAAGTGCTCGCCAATGCGCCTCTGCGTCCAAAACGCCAAGCACCGCGTACGACGCAACCGCCTTCTGGCCGTGTTCTCGCAGGTGAGGAAAGAAGTGCGAACAATGGCGGCCTGAAGCCGACTTGGACTCTCTGTGTGAAGTGCACGCCAAGTCCATTAGGCTTCCAAAAGTTAGCCTCGCTCTTCAGGTGAAGCCTCATAAGCGGCAGCGTGTTCGCAGCTCAGGCAAGAACTTAGAACCAAGGCGGACTCTACGCCAAGTTGCAAGCTCTACGTAAAGTGCAGGCTAAGGCCCTGCTGCTTCCAACACGTAGAAACGCTCCGAAGGCCAAGAGGCCTATGCGGCCGTGTGTTCCCATTGCAGGAAGGAAAGAACTTAGAACCAAGGCCGAATAGAAGGCAGTTGGAGCTTCTGAGTTAAGTTGCCCGTCCAGTCCCTTGGGCTGCAAAGCGTGTCATCGCGCTTCAGGTGAAGTCTCCTCAGTGGCAGTGTGTTCCCAAGCGAAGGGAAGACTTGAGAAGAAGGGCGTACTAGAAGCTTGTTGGATACTCCGAGTTAAGGGCACGCAAAGACGCTGCGGCTTCCAAAACGTGAACGCGACCTTCAAAGGGAGGATTCCCAAGGGGCAGTTGGCTCCCGGCTGTGGAAAGAAGTTGGAACCTGGGGCGCACCCTAGGCAAGTTGCACACTGCGAGTTAAGTGCAGGCCCAGACACTTAGGCTTCCAGAACGTAAACTCGACCTGAAGTGAAGTTTCCTATGTGGCAGCGTGTTCCCTGCTGTGGAAAGAAGTTAGAGCAAGGCCGCACTGGAGGCAAGTTGGACACTCTCAGGGCAGGGCACCCCAGGTCCCCTTTTGCTTCCAAAACGTATCATCGCTCCTATGGTGACGTCTCCTGGGGGGGGGGGCGTGAGATCCCAGGGGAGGAAAGACCTTAGAACAGGGGCGGACTAGAAGCCTGTTGGCTACACCGTGTTGAGTTCCAGGGAAGGCCCTTAGGCTTCCCAAACCTACAAACGCAGCGAAGACGAACACTACTAGAGGGCAGTGTTCTCCCAGTTGCGGAAAGGGGTTAGAACAAAGGCGGACGCCAAGGCAGGTTGGAGACTCTGAGTGAAGTGCTCGCCAATGCGCCTCTGCGTCCAAAACGCCAAGCGCCGCGTACGACGCAACCGCCTTCTGGCCGTGTTCTCGCAGGTGAGGAAAGAAGTGAGAACAAGGGCGGCCTGAAGCCGACTTGGACTCTCTGTGTGAAGTGCACGCCAAGTCCATTAGGCTTCCAAAAGGTAGCCTCGCTCTTCAGGTGAAGCCTCATAAGCGGAGGCGTGTTCGCAGCTCAGGCAAGAACTTAGAACCAAGGCGGACTCTACGCCAAGTTGCAAGCTCTACGTAAAGTGCAGGCTAAGGCCCTGCTGCTTCCAACACGTAGAAACGCTCCGAAGGCCAAGAGGCCTATGCGGCCGTGTGTTCCCATTGCAGGAAGGAAAGAACTTAGAACCAAGGCCGACTAGAAGGCAGTTGGAGCTTCTGAGTTAAGTTGCCCGTCCAGTCCCTTGGGCTGCAAAGCATGTCATCGCGCTTCAGGTGAAGTCTCCTCAGTGGCAGTGTGTTCCCAAGCGAAGGGAAGACTTGAGAAGAAGGGCGTACTAGAAGCTTGTTGGATACTCCGAGTTAAGGGCACGCAAAGACGCTGCGGCTTCCAAAACGTGAACGCGACCTTCAAAGGGAGGATTCCCAAGGGGCAGTTGGTCCCGGCTGTGGAAAGAAGTTGGAACCTGGGGCGCACCCTAGGCAAGTTACACACTGCGAGTTAAGTGCAGGCCCAGACCCTTAGGCTTCCACAACGTAACCTCAACCTGAAGTGAAGTTTCCGATGTGGCAGCGTGTTCCCTGCTGCGGAAAGAAGTTAGAGCAAGGCCGCACTGGAGGCAAGTTGGACACTCTCAGGGCAGGGCACCCCAGGTCCCCTTTTGCTTCCAAAACGTATCATCGCTCCTCAGGTGATGTCTCCTGGGGGGGGTGCGTGAGATCCCAGGGGAGGAAAGACTTTAGAACAGGGGCGGACTAGAAGCCTGTTGGCTACACCGAGTTGAGTTCCAGGGAAGGCCCTTAGGCTTCCCAAACCTACAAACGCAGCGAAGACGAACACTACTAGAGGGCAGTGTTCTCCCAGTTGCGGAAAGGTGTTAGAACAAAGGCGGACGCCAAGGCAGGTTGGAGACTCTGAGTGAAGTGCTCACCAATGCGCCTCTGCGTCCAAAACGCCAAGCGCCGCGTACGACGCAACCGCCTTCTGGCCGTGTTCTCGCAGGTGAGGAAAGAAGTGAGAACAAGGGCGGCCTGAAGCCGACTTGGACTCTCTGTGTGAAGTGCACGCCAAGTCCATTAGGCTTCCAAAAGGTAGCCTCGCTCTTCAGGTGAAGCCTCATAAGCGGAGGCGTGTTCGCAGCTCAGGCAAGAACTTAGAACCAAGGCGGACTCTACGCCAAGTTGCAAGCTCTACGTAAAGTGCAGGCTAAGGCCCTGCTGCTTCCAACACGTAGAAACGCTCCGAAGGCCAAGAGGCCTATGCGGCCGTGTGTTCCCATTGCAGGAAGGAAAGAACTTAGAACCAAGGCCGACTAGAAGGCAGTTGGAGCTTCTGAGTTAAGTTGCCCGTCCAGTCCCTTGGGCTGCAAAGCATGTCATCGCGCTTCAGGTGAAGTCTCCTCAGTGGCAGTGTTTTCCCAAGCGAAGGGAATACTTGAGAAGAAGGGCGTACTAGAAGCTTGTTGGGTACTCCGAGTTAAGGGCACGCAAAGACGCTGCGGCTTCCAAAACGTGAACGCGACCTTCAAAGGGAGGATTCCCAAGGGGCAGTTTGCTCCCGGCTGTGGAAAGAAGTTGGAACCTGGGGCGCACCCTAGGCAAGTTGCACACTGCGAGGTAAGTGCAGGCCCAGACCCTGAGGCTTCCACAACGTAAACTCGACCTGAAGTGGAGTTTCCTATGTGGCAGCGTGTTCCCTGCTGCGGAAAGAAGTTAGAACAAGGCCGCACTGGAGGCCAGTTGGAAACTCTCAGGGCAGGGCACCCCAGGTCCCCTTTTGCTTCCAAAACGTATCATCGCTCCTCAGGTGACGTCTCCTGGGGGGGGGCGTGAGATCCCAGGGGAGGAAAGACCTTAGAACAGGGGCGGACTAGAGGCCTGTTGGCTACACCGAGTTGAGTTCCAGGGAAGGCCCTTAGGCTTCCCAAACCTACAAACGCAGCGAAGACGAACACTACTAGAGGGCAGTGTTCTCCCAGTTGCGGAAAGGGGTTAGAACAAAGGCGGACGCCAAGGCAGGTTGGAGACTCTGAGTGAAGTGCTCGCCAATGCGCCTCTGCGTCCAAAACGCCAAGCGCCGCGTACGACGCAACCGCCTTCTGGCCGTGTTCTCGCAGGTGAGGAAAGAAGTGCGAACAATGGCGGCCTGAAGCCGACTTGGACTCTCTGTGTGAAGTGCACGCCAAGTCCATTAGGCTTCCAAAAGTTAGCCTCGCTCTTCAGGTGAAGCCTCATAAGCGGCAGCGTGTTCGCAGCTCAGGCAAGAACTTAGAACCAAGGCGGACTCTACGCCAAGTTGCAAGCTCTACGTAAAGTGCAGGCTAAGGCCCTGCTGCTTCCAACACGTAGAAACGCTCCGAAGGCCAAGAGGCCTATGCGGCCGTGTGTTCCCATTGCAGGAAGGAAAGAACTTAGAACCAAGGCCGAATAGAAGGCAGTTGGAGCTTCTGAGTTAAGTTGCCCGTCCAGTCCCTTGGGCTGCAAAGCGTGTCATCGCGCTTCAGGTGAAGTCTCCTCAGTGGCAGTGTGTTCCCAAGCGAAGGGAAGACTTGAGAAGAAGGGCGTACTAGAAGCTTGTTGGATACTCCGAGTTAAGGGCACGCAAAGACGCTGCGGCTTCCAAAACGTGAACGCGACCTTCAAAGGGAGGATTCCCAAGGGGCAGTTGGCTCCCGGCTGTGGAAAGAAGTTGGAACCTGGGGCGCACCCTAGGCAAGTTGCACACTGCGAGTTAAGTGCAGGCCCAGACACTTAGGCTTCCAGAACGTAAACTCGACCTGAAGTGAAGTTTCCTATGTGGCAGCGTGTTCCCTGCTGTGGAAAGAAGTTAGAGCAAGGCCGCACTGGAGGCAAGTTGGACACTCTCAGGGCAGGGCACCCCAGGTCCCCTTTTGCTTCCAAAACGTATCATCGCTCCTATGGTGACGTCTCCTGGGGGGGGGGGCGTGAGATCCCAGGGGAGGAAAGACCTTAGAACAGGGGCGGACTAGAAGCCTGTTGGCTACACCGAGTTGAGTTCCAGGGAAGGCCCTTAGGCTTCCCAAACCTACAAACGCAGCGAAGACGAACACTACTAGAGGGCAGTGTTCTCCCAATTGCGGAAAGGTGTTAGAACAAAGGCGGACGCCAAGGCAGGTTGGAGACTCTGAGTGAAGTGCTCGCCAATGCGCCTCTGCGTCCAAAACGCCAAGCGCCGCGTACGACGCAACCGCCTTCTGGCCGTGTTCTCGCAGGTGAGGAAAGAAGTGAGAACAAGGGCGGCCTGAAGCCGACTTGGACTCTCTGTGTGAAGTGCACGCCAAGTCCATTAGGCTTCCAAAAGGTAGCCTCGCTCTTCAGGTGAAGCCTCATAAGCGGCAGCGTGTTCGCAGCTCAGGCAAGAACTTAGAACCAAGGCGGACTCTACGCCAAGTTGCAAGCTCTACGTAAAGTGCAGGCTAAGGCCCTGCTGCTTCCAACACGTAGAAACGCTCCGAAGGCCAAGAGGCCTATGCGGCCGTGTGTTCCCATTGCAGGAAGGAAAGAACTTAGAACCAAGGCCGACTAGAAGGCAGTTGGAGCTTCTGAGTTAAGTTGCCCGTCCAGTCCCTTGGGCTGCAAAGCGTGTCATCGCGCTTCAGCTGAAGTCTCCTCAGTGGCAGTGTTTTCCCAAGCGAAGGGAAGACTTGAGAAGAAGAGCGTACTGGAAGCTTCTTGGATACTCCGAGTTAAGGGCACGCAAAGACGCTGCGGCTTCCAAAACGTGAACGCGACCTTCAAAGGGAGGATTCCCAAGGGGCACTTTGCTCCCGGCTCTGGAAAGAAGTTGGAACCTGGGGCGCACCCTAAGCAAGTTGCACACTGCGAGTTAAGTGCAGGCCCAGACCCTTAGGCTTCCACAACGTAACCTCGACCTGAAGTGAAGTTTCCTATGTGGCAGCGTGTTCCCTGCTGCGGAAAGAAGTTAGAGCAAGGCCGCTCTGGAGGCAAGTTGGACACTCTCAGGGCAGGGCACCCCAGGTCCCCTTTTGCTTCCAAAACGTATCATCGCTCCTCAGGTGACGTCTCCTGGAGGGGGGGGGCGTGAGATCCCAGGGGAGGAAAGATCTTACAACAGGGGCGGACTAGAAGCCTGTTGGCTACACCGAGTTGAGTTCCAGGGAAGGCCCTTAGGCTTCCCAAACCTACAAATGCAGCAAAGACGAACACTACTAGAGGGCAGTGTTCTCCCAGTTGCGGAAAGGTGTTAGAACAAAGGCGGACGCCAAGGCAGGTTGGAGACTCTGAGTGAAGTGCTCGCCAATGCGCCTCTGCGTCCAAAACGCCAAGCGCCGCATACGACGCAACCGCCTTTTGGCCGTGTTCTCGCAGGTGAGGAAAGAAGTGAGAACAAGGGCGGCCTGAAGCCGACTTGGACTCTCTGTGTGAAGTGCACGCCAAGTCCATTAGGCTTCCAAAAGGTAGCCTCGCTCTTCAGGTGAAGCCTCATAAGCGGCAGCGTGTTCGCATCTCAGGCAAGAACTTAGAACCAAGGCGGACTCTACGCCAAGTTGCAAGCTCTACGTAAAGTGCAGGCTAAGGCCCTGCTGCTTCCAACACGTAGAAACGCTCCGAAGGCCAAGAGGCCTATGCGGCCTTGTGTTCCCATTGCAGGAAGGAAAGAACTTAGAACCAAGGCCGACTAGAAGGCAGTTGGAGCTTCTGAGTTAAGTTGCCCGTCCAGTCCCTTGGGCTGCCAAGCGTGTCATCGCGCTTCAGGTGAAGTCTCCTCAGTGGCAGTGTGTTCCCAAGCGAAGGGAAGACTTGAGAAGAAGGGCGTACTAGAAGCTTGTTGGATACTGCGAGTTAAGGGCACGCAAAGACGCTGCGGCTTCCAAAACGTGAACGCGACCTTCAAAGGGAGGATTCCCAAGGGGCAGTTTGCTCCCGGCTCTGGAAAGAAGTTGGAACCTGGGGCGCAGCCTAGGCAAGTTGCACACTGCGAGTTAAGTGCAGGCCCAGACCCTTAGGCTTCCACAACGTAAACTCGACCTGAAGTGAAGTTTCCTATGTGGCAGCGTGTTCCCTGCTGTGGAAAGAAGTTAGAACAAGGCCGCACTGGAGGCAAGTTGGACACTCTCAGGGCAGGGCACCCCAGGTCCCCTTTTGCTTCCAAAACGTATCATCGCTCCTCAGGTGACGTCTCCTGGGGGGGGGGGGGGGCCGTGAGATCCCAGGGGAGTAAAGACCTTAGGAACAGGGGCGGACTAGAAGCCTGTTGGCTACACCGAGTTGAGTTCCAGGGAAGGCCCTTAGGCTTCCCAAACCTACAAACGCAGCGAAGACGAACACTACTAGAGGGCAGTGTTCTCCCAGTTGCGGAAAGGGGTTAGAACAAAGGCGGCCGCCAAGGCAGGTTGGAGACTCTGAGTGAAGTGCTCGCCAATGCGCCTCTGCGTCCAAAACGCCAAGCGCCGCGTACGACGCAACCGCCTTCTGGCCGTGTTCTCGCAGGTGAGGAAAGAAGTGAGAACAAGGGCGGCCTGAAGCCGACCTGGACTCTCTGTGTGAAGTGCACGCCAAGTCCATTAGGCTTCCAAAAGTTAGCCTCGCTCTTCAGGTGAAGCCTCATAAGCGGCAGCGTGTTCGCAGCTCAGGCAAGAACTTAGAACCAAGGCGGACTCTACGCCAAGTTGCAAGCTCTACGTAAAGTGCAGGCTAAGGCCCTGCTGCTTCCAACACGTAGAAACGCTCCGAAGGCCAAGAGGCCTATGCGGCCGTGTGTTCCCATTGCAGGAAGGAAAGAACTTAGAACCAAGGCCGACTAGAAGGCAGTTGGAGCTTCTGAGTTAAGTTGCCCGTCCAGTCCCTGGGGCTGCAAAGCGTGTCATCGCGCTTCAGGTGAAGTCTCCTCAGTGGCAGTGTGTTCCCAAGCGAAGGGAAGACTTGAGAAGAAGGGCGTACTAGAAGCTTGTTGGATACTCCGAGTTAAGGGCACGCAAAGACGCTGCGGCTTCCAAACCGTGAACGCGACCTTCAAAGGGAGGATTCCCAAGGGGCAGTTTGCTCCCGGCTGTGGAAAGAAGTTGGAACCTGGGGCGCACCCTATGCAAGTTGCACACTGCGAGTTAAGTGCAGGCCCAGACCCTTAGGCTTCCACAACGTAAACTCGACCTGAAGTGAAGTTTCCTATGTGGCAGCGTGTTCCCTGCTGCGGATAGAAGTTAGAGCAAGGCCGCACTGGAGGCAAGTTGGACACTCTCAGGGCAGGGCACCCCAGGTCCCCTTTTGCTTCCAAAACGTATCATCGCTCCTCAGGTGACGTCTCCTGGGGGGGGGGGGCGTGAGATCCCAGGGGAGGAAAGACTTTAGAACAGGGGCGTAGTAGAAGCCTGTTGGCTACACCGAGTTGAGTTCCAGGGAAGGCCCTTAGGCTTCCCAAACCTACAAACGCAGCGAAGACGAACACTACTAGAGGGCAGTGTTCTCCCAGTTGCGGAAAGGTGTTAGAACAAAGGCGGACGCCAAGGCAGGTTGGAGACTCTGAGGGAAGTGCTCGCCAATGCGCCTCTGCGTCCAAAACGCCAAGCGCCGCGTACGACGCAACTGCCTTCTGGCCGTGTTCTCGCAGGTGAGGAAAGAAGTGAGAACAAGGGCGGCCTGAAGCCGACTTGGACTCTCTGTGTGAAGTGCACGCCAAGTCCATTAGGCTTCCAAAAGGTAGCCTCGCTCTTCAGGTGAAGCCTCATAAGCGGCAGCGTGTTCGCAGCTCAGGCAAGAACTTAGAACCAAGGCGGACTCTACGCCAAGTTGCAAGCTCTACGTAAAGTGCAGGCTAAGGCCCTGCTGCTTCCAACACGTAGAAACGCTCCGAAGGCCAAGAGGCCTATGCGGCCGTGTGTTCCCATTGCAGGAAGGAAAGAACTTAGAACCAAGGCCGACTAGAAGGCAGTTGGAGCTTCTGAGTTAAGTTGCCCGTCCAGTCCCTTGGCCTGCAAAGCGTGTCATCGTGCTTCAGGTATAGTCTCCTCAGTGGCAGTGTGTTCCCAAGCGAATGGAAGACTTGAGAAGAAGGGCGTACTAGAAGCTTGTTGGATACTCTGAGTTAAGGGCACGCAAAGACGCTGCGGCTTCCAAACCGTGAATGCGACCTTCAAAGGGAGGATTCCCAAGGGGCAGTTTGCTCCCGGCTGTGGAAAGAAGTTGGAACCTGGGGCGCACCCTAGGCAAGTTGCACACTGCGAGTTAAGTGCAGGCCCAGACCCTTAGGCTTCCACAACGTAAACTCGACCTGAAGTGAAGTTATCTAGGTGGCAGCGTGTTCCCTGCTGCGGAAAGAAGTTAGAGCAAGGCCGCACTGGAGGCAAGTTGGACACTCTCAGGGCAGGGCACCCCAGGTCCCCTTTTGCTTCCAAAACGTATCATCGCTCCTAAGGTGACATCTCCTGGGGGGGGGGCGTGAGATCCCAGGGGAGGAAAGACCTTAGAACAGGGGCGGACTAGAAGCCTGTTGGCTACACCGAGTTGAGTTCCAGGGAAGGCCCTTAGGCTTCCCAAACCTAGAAACGCAGCGAAGACGAACACTACTAGAGGGCAGTGTTCTCCCAGTTGCGGAAAGGGGTTAGAACAAAGGCGGACGCCAAGGCAGGTTGGAGACTCTGAGTGAAGTGCTCGCCAATGCGCCTCTGCGTCCAAAACGCCAAGCGCCGCGTACGACGCAACCGCCTTCTGGCCGTGTTCTCGCAGGTGAGGAAAGAAGTGAGAACAAGGGCGGCCTGACGCCGACTTGGACTCTCTGTGTGAAGTGCACGCCAAGTCCATTAGGCTTCCAAAAGGTAGCCTCGCTCTTCAGGTGAAGCCTCATAAGCGGCAGCGTGTTCGCAGCTCAGGCAAGAACTAAGAACCAAGGCGGACTCTACGCCAAGTTGCAAGCTCTACGTAAAGTGCAGGCTAAGGCCCTGCTGCTTCCAACACGTAGAAACGCTCCGAAGGCCAAGAGGCCTATGCGGCCGTGTGTTCCCATTGCAGGAAGGAAAGAACTTAGAACCAAGGCCGACTAGAAGGCAGTTGGAGCTTCTGAGTTAAGTTGCCCGTCCAGTCCCTTGGGCTGCAAAGCGTGTCATCGCGCTTCAGGTGAAGTCTCCTCAGTGGCAGTGTGTTCCCAAGCGAAGGGAAGACTTGAGAAGAAGGGCGTACTAGAAGCTTGTTGGATACTCCGAGTTAAGGGCACGCAAGACGCTGCGGCTTCCAAAAGGTGAACGCGACCTTCAAAGGGAGGATTCCCAAGGGGCAGTTGGCTCCCGGCTGTGGAAAGAAGTTGGAACCTGGGGCGCACCCTAGGCAAGTTGCACACTGCGAGTTAAGTGCAGGCCCAGACCCGTAGGCTTCCACAACGTAAACTCGACCTGAAGTGAAGTTTCCTAGGTGGCAGCGTGTTCCCTGCTGCGGAAAGAAGTTAGAGCAAGGCCGCACTGGAGGCAAGTTGGACACTCTCAGGGCAGGGCACCCCAGGTCCCCTTTTGCTTCCAAAACGTATCATCGCTCCTAAGGTGACGTCTCCTGGAGGGGGGGCGGCGTGAGATCCCAGGGGAGGAAAGACCTTAGAACAGGGGCGGACTAGAAGCCTGTTGGCTACACCGAGTTGAGTTCCAGGGAAGGCCCTTAGGCTTCCCAAACCTACAAACGCAGCGAAGACGAACACTACAAGAGGGCAGTGTTCTCCCAGTTGCGGAAAGGTGTTAGAACAAAGGCGGACGCCAAGGCAGGTTGGAGACTCTGAGTGAAGTGCTCGCCAATGCGCCTCAGCGTCCAAAACGCCAAGCGCCGCGTGCGACGCAACCGCCTTCTGGCCGTGTTCTCGCAGGTGAGGAAAGAAGTGAGAACAAGGGCGGCCTGAAGCCCACTTGGACTCTCTGTGTGAAGTGCACGCCAAGTCCATTAGGCTTCCAAAAGGTAGCCTCGCTCTTCAGGTGAAGCCTCATAAGCGGCAGCGTGTTCGCAGCTCAGGCAAGAACTTAGAACCAAGGCGGACTCTACGCCAAGTTGCAAGCTCTACGTAAAGTGCAGGCTAAGGCCCTGCTGCTTCCAACACGTAGAAACGCTCCGAAGGCCAAGAGGCCTATGCGGCCGTGTGTTCCCATTGCAGGAAGGAAAGAACTTAGAACCAAGGCCGACTAGAAGGCAGTTGGAGCTTCTGAGTTAAGTTGCCCGTCCAGTCCCTTGGGCTGCAAAGCGTGTCATCGCGCTTCAGGTGAAGTCTCCTCAGTGGCAGTGTGTTCCCAAGCGAAGGGAAGACTTGAGAAGAAGGGCGTACTAGAAGCTTGTTGGATACTCCGAGTTAAGGGCACGCAAAGACGCTGCGGCTTCCAAAACGTGAACGCGACCTTCAAAGGGAGGATTCCCAAGGGGCAGTTTGCTCCCGGCTGTGGAAAGAAGTTGGAACCTGGGGCGCACCCTAGGCAAGTTGCACACTGCGAGTTAAGTGCAGGCCCCGACCCTTAGGCTTCCACAACGTAAACTCGACCTGAAGTGAAGTTTCCAATGTGGCAGCGTGTTCCCTGCTGCGGAAAGAAGTTAGAGCAAGGCCGCACTGGAGGCAAGTTGGACACTCTCAGGGCAGGGCACCCCAGGTCCCCTTTTGCTTCCAAAACGTATCATCGCTCCTCAGGTGACGTCTCCTTTGGGGGGGGGGGCGTGAGATCCCAGGGGAGGAAAGACCTTAGAACAGGGGCGGACTAGAAGCCTGTTGGCTACACCGAGTTGAGTTCCAGGGAAGGCCCTTAGGCTTCCCAAACATACAAACGCAGCGAAGACGAACACTACTAGAGGGCAGTGTTCTCCCAGTTGCGGAAAGGGGTTAGAACAAAGGCGGACGCCAAGGCAGGTTGGAGACTCTGAGTGAAGTGCTCGCCAATGCGCCTCTGCGTCCAAAACGCCAAGCGCCGCGTACGACGCAACCGCCTTCTGGCCGTGTTCTCGCAGGTGAGGAAAGAAGTGAGAACAAGGGCGGCCTGAAGCCGACCTGGACTCTCTGTGTGAAGTGCACGCCAAGTCCATTAGGCTTCCAAAAGGTAGCCTCGCTCTTCAGGTGAAGCCTCATAAGCGGCAGCGTGTTCGCAGCTCAGGCAAGAACTTAGAACCAAGGCGGACTCTACGCCAAGTTGCAAGCTCTACGTAAAGTGCAGGCTAAGGCCCTGCTAATTCCAACACGTAGAAACGCTCCGAAGGCCAAGAGGCCTATGCGGCCGTGGGTTCCCATTGCAGGAAGGAAAGAACTTAGAACCAAGGCCGACTAGAAGGCAGTTGGAGCTTCTGAGTTAAGTTGCCCGTCCAGTCCCTTGGGCTGCAAAGCGTGTCATCGCGCTTCAGGTGAAGTCTCCTCAGTGGCAGTGTGTTCCCAAGCGAAGGGAAGAATTGAGAAGAAGGGCGTACTAGAAGCTTGTTGGATACTCCGAGTTAAGGGCACGCAAAGACGCTGCGGCTTCCAAACCGTGAACGCGACCTTCAAAGGGAGGATTCCCAAGGGGCAGTTTGCTCCCGGCTGTGGAAAGAAGTTGGAACCTGGGGCGCACCCTAGGCAAGTTGCACACTGCGAGGTAAGTGCAGGCCCAGACCCTTAGGCTTCCACAACGTAAACTCGACCTGAAGTCAAGTTTCCTATGTGGCAGCGTGTTCCCTGCTGCGGAAAGAAGTTAGAACAAGGCCGCACTGGAGGCAAGTTGGACACTCTCAGGGCAGGGCACCCCAGGTCCCCTTTTGCTTCCAAAACGTATCATCGCTCCTCAGGTGACGTCTCCTGGGGGGGGGCGTGAGATCCCAGGGGAGGAAAGACCTTAGAACAGGGGCGGACTAGAAGCCTGTTGGCTACACCGAGTTGAGTTCCAGGGAAGGCCCTTAGGCTTCCCAAACCTACAAACGCAGCGAAGACGAACACTACTAGAGGGCAGTGTTCTCCCAGTTGCGGAAAGGTGTTAGAACAAAGGCGGACGCCAAGGCAGGTTGGAGACTCTGAGTGAAGTGCTCGCCAATGCGCCTCTGCGTCCAAAACGCCAAGCGCCGCGTACGACGCAACCGCCTTCTGGCCGTGTTCTGGCAGGTGAGGAAAGAAGTGAGAACAAGGGCGGCCTGAGGCCGACTTGGACTCTCTGTGTGAAGTGCACGCCAAGTCCATTAGGCTTCCAAAAGGTAGCCTCGCTCTTCAGGTGAAGCCTCATAAGCGGCAGCGTGTTCGCAGCTCAGGCAAGAACTTAGAACCAAGGCGGACTCTACGCCAAGTTGCAAGCTCTACGTAAAGTGCAGGCTAAGGCCCTGCTGCTTCCAACACGTAGAAACGCTCCGAAGGCCAAGAGGCCTATGCGGCCGTGGGTTCCCATTGCAGGAAGGAAAGAACTTAGAACCAAGGCCGACTAGAAGGCAGTTGGAGCTTCTGAGTTAAGTTGCCCGTCCAGTCCCTTGGGCTGCAAAGCGTGTCATCGCGCTTCAGGTGAAGTCTCCTCAGTGGCAGTGTGTTCCCAAGCGATGGGAAGACTTGAGAAGAAGGGCGTACTAGAAGCTTGTTGGATACTCCGAGTGAAGGGCACGCAAAGACGCTGCGGCTTCCAAAACGTGAACGCGACCTTCAAAGGGAGGATTCCCAAGGGGCAGTTTGCTCCCTGCTGTGGAAAGAAGTTGGAACCTGGGGCGCACCCTAGGCAAGTTGCACACTGCGAGTTAAGTGCAGGCCCAGACCCTTAGGCTTCCACAACGTAAACTCGACCTGAAGTGAAGTTTCCTAGGTGGCAGCGTGTTCCCTGCTGCGGAAAGAAGTTAGAACAAGCCCGCACTGGAGGCAAGTTGGACACTCTCAGGGCAGGGCACCCCAGGTCCCCTTTTGCTTCCAAAACGTATCATCGCTCCTAAGGTGACGTCTCCTGGGGGGGGGGCGTGAGATCCCAGGGGAGGAAAGACCTTAGAACAGGGGCGGACTAGAGGCCTGTTGGCTACACCGAGTTGAGTTCCAGGGAAGGCCCTTAGGCTTCCCAAACCTACAAACGCAGCGAAGACGAACACTACTAGAGGGCAGTGTTCTCCCAGTTGCGGAAAGGTGTTAGAACAAAGGCGGACGCCAAGGCAGGTTGGAGACTCTGAGTGAAGTGCTCGCCAATGCGCCTCTGCGTCCAAAACGCCAAGCGCCGCGTACGACGCAACCGCCTTCTGGCCGTGTTCTCGCAGGTGAGGAAAGAAGTGAGAACAAGGGTGGCCTGAAGCCGACTTGGACTCTCTGTGTGAAGTGCACGCCAAGTCCATTAGGCTTCCAAAAGGTAGCCTCGCTCTTCAGGTGAAGCCACATAAGCGGCAGCGTGTTCGCAGCTCAGGCAAGAACTTAGAACCAAGGCGGACTCTACGCCAAGTTGCAAGCTCTACGTAAAGTGCAGGCTAAGGCCCTGCTAATTCCAACACGTAGAAACGCTCCGAAGGCCAAGAGGCCTATGCGGCCGTGGGTTCCCATTGCAGGAAGGAAAGAACTTAGAACCAAGGCCGACTAGAAGGCAGTTGGAGCTTCTGAGTTAAGTTGCCCGTCCAGTCCCTTGGGCTGCAAAGCGTGTCATCGCGCTTCAGGTGAAGTCTCCTCAGTGGCAGTGTGTTCCCAAGCGAAGGGAAGACTTGAGAAGAAGGGCGTACTAGAAGCTTGTTGGATACTCCGAGTTAAGGGCACGCAAAGACGCTGCGGCTTCCAAAACGTGAACGTGACCTTCAAAGGGAGGATTCCCAAGGGGCAGTTTGCTCCCGGCTGTGGAAAGAAGTTGGAACCTGGGGCGCACCCTAGGCAAGTTGCACACTGCGAGTTAAGTGCAGGCCCAGACACTTAGGCTTCCAGAACGTAAACTCGACCTGAAGTGAAGTTTCCTATGTGGCAGCGTGTTCCCTGCTGCGGAAAGAAGTTAGAACAAGGCCGCACTGGAGGCAAGTTGGACACTCTCAGGGCAGGGCACCCCAGGTCCCCTTTTGCTTCCAAAACGTATCATCGCTCCTAAGGTGACGTCTCCTGGGGGGGGGCGTGAGATCCCAGAGGAGGAAAGACCTTAGAACAGGGGCGGACTAGAAGCCTGTTGGCTACACCGTGTTGAGTTCCAGGGAAGGCCCTTAGGCTTCCCAAACCTACAAACGCAGCAAAGACGAACACTACTAGAGGGCAGTGTTCTCCCAGTTGCGGAAAAGTGTTAGAACAAAGGCGGACGCCAAGGCAGGTTGGAGACTCTGAGTGAAGTGCTCGCCAATGCGCCTCTGCGTCCAAAACGCCAAGCGCCGCGTACGACGCAACCGCCTTCTGGCCGTGTTCTCGCAGGTGAGGAAAGAAGTGAGAACAAGGGCGGCCTGAAGCCGACTTGGACTCTCTGTGTGAAGTGCACGCCAAGTCCATTAGGCTTCCAAAAGGTAGCCTCGCTCTTCAGGTGAAGCCTCATAAGCGGCAGCGTGATCGCAGCTCAGGCAAGAACTTAGAACCAAGGCGGACTCTACGCCAAGTTGCAAGCTCTACGTAAAGTGCAGGCTAAGGCCCTGCTGCTTCCAACACGTAGAAACGCTCCGAAGGCCAAGAGGCCTATGCGGCCGTGTGTTCCCATTGCAAGAAGGAAAGAACTTAGAACCAAGGCCGACTAGAAGGCAGTTGGAGCTTCTGAGTTAAGTTGCCCGTCCAGTCCCTGGGGCTGCAAAGCGTGTCATCGCGCTTCAGGTGAAGTCTCCTCAGTGGCAGTGTGTTCCCAAGCGAAGGGAAGACTTGAGAAGAAGGGCGTACTAGAAGCTTGTTGGATACTCCGAGTTAAGGGCACGCAAAGACGCTGCGGCTTCCAAAACGTGAACGCGACCTTCAAAGGGAGGATTCCCAAGGGGCAGTTTGCTCCCGGCTGTGGAAAGAAGTTGGAACCTGGGGCGCACCCTAGGCAAGTTGCACACTGCGAGTTAAGTGCAGGCCCAGACCCTTAGGCTTCCACAACGTAAACTCGACCTGAAGTGAAGTTTCCTATGTGGCAGCGTGTTCCCTGCTGCGGATAGAAGTTAGAGCAAGGCCGCACTGGAGGCAAGTTGGACACTCTCAGGGCAGGGCACCCCAGGTCCCCTTTTGCTTCCAAAACGTATCATCGCTCCTAAGGTGACATCTCCTGGGGGGGGGGCGTGAGATCCCAGGGGAGGAAAGACCTTAGAACAGGGGCGGACTAGAAGCCTGTTGGCTACACCGAGTTGAGTTCCAGGGAAGGCCCTTAGGCTTCCCAAACCTACAAACGCAGCGAAGACGAACACTACTAGAGGGCAGTGTTCTCCCAGTTGCGGAAAGGGGTTAGAACAAAGGCGGACGCCAAGGCAGGTTGGAGACTCTGAGTGAAGTGCTCGCCAATGCGCCTCTGCGTCCAAAACGCCAAGCGCCGCGTACGACGCAACCGCCTTCTGGCCGTGTTCTCGCAGGTGAGGAAAGAAGTGAGAACAAGGGCGGCCTGAAGCCGACTTGGACTCTCTGTGTGAAGTGCACGCCAAGTCCATTAGGCTTCCAAAAGGTAGCCTCGCTCTTCAGGTGAAGCCTCATAAGCGGCAGCGTGTTCGCAGCTCAGGCAAGAACTAAGAACCAAGGCGGACTCTACGCCAAGTTGCAAGCTCTACGTAAAGTGCAGGCTAAGGCCCTGCTGCTTCCAACACGTAGAAACGCTCCGAAGGCCAAGAGGCCTATGCGGCCGTGGGTTCCCATTGCAGGAAGGAAAGAACTTAGAACCAAGGCCGACTAGAAGGCAGTTGGAGCTTCTGAGTTAAGTTGCCCGTCCAGTCCCTTGGGCTGCAAAGCGTGTCATCGCGCTTCAGGTGAAGTCTCCTCAGTGGCAGTGTGTTCCCAAGCGAAGGGAAGACTTGAGAAGAAGGGCCTACTAGAAGCTTGTTGGATACTCCGAGTTAAGGGCACGCAAAGACGCTACGGCTTCCAAAACGTGAACGCGACCTTCAAAGGGAGGATTCCCAAGGGGCAGTTTGCTCCCGGCTGTGGAAAGAAGTTGGAACCTGGGGCGCACCCTAGGCAAGTTGCACACTGCGAGTTAAGTGCAGGCCCAGACCCGTAGGCTTCCACAACGTAAACTCGACCTGAAGTGAAGTTTCCTATGTGGCAGCGTGTTCCCTGCTGCGGAAAGAAGTTAGAGCAAGGCCGCACTGGAGGCAAGTTGGACACTCTCAGGGCAGGGCACCCCAGGTCCCCTTTTGCTTCCAAAACGTATCATCGCTCCTAAGGTGACGTCTCCTGGAGGGGGGGGGCGTTAGATCCCAGGGGAGGAAAGACCTTAGAACAGGGGCGGACTAGAAGCCTGTTGGCTACACCGAGTTGAGTTCCAGGGAAGGCCCTTAGGCTTCCCAAACCTACAAACGCAGCGAAGACGAACACTACTAGAGGGCAGTGTTCTCCCAGTTGCGGAAAGGGGTTAGAACAAAGGCGGACGCCAAGGCAGGTTGGAAACTCTGAGTGAAGTGCTCGCCAATGCGCCTCTGCGTCCAAAACGCCAAGCGCCGCGTACGACGCAACCGCCTTCGGGCCGTGTTCTCGCAGGTGAGGAAAGAAGTGAGAACAAGGGCGGCCTGAAGCCCACTTGGACTCTCTGTGTGAAGTGCACGCCAAGTCCATTAGGCTTCCAAAAGGTAGCCTCGCTCTTCAGGTGAAGCCTCATAAGCGGCAGCGTGTTCGCAGCTCAGGCAAGAACTTAGAACCAAGGCGGACTCTACGCCAAGTTGCAAGCTCTACGTAAAGTGCAGGCTAAGGCCCTGCTGCTTCCAACACGTAGAAACGCTCCGAAGTCCAAGAGGCCTATGCGGCCGTGGGTTCCCATTGCAGGAAGGAAAGAACTTAGAACCAAGGCCGACTAGAAGGCAGTTGGAGCTTCTGAGTTAAGTTGCCCGTCCAGTCCCTGGGGCTGCAAAGCGTGTCATCGCGCTTCAGGTGAAGTCTCCTCAGTGGCAGTGTGTTCCCAAGCGAAGGGAAGACTTGAGAAGAAGGGCGTACTAGAAGCTTGTTGGATACTCCGAGTTAAGGGCACGCAAAGACGCTGCGGCTTCCAAACCGTGAACGCGACCTTCAAAGGGAGGAACCCAAGGGGCAGTTTGCTCCCGGCTGTGGAAAGAAGTTGGAACCTGGGGCGCACCCTAGGCAAGTTGCACACTGCGAGTTAAGTGCAGGCCCAGACCCGTAGGCTTCCACAACGTAAACTCGACCTGAAGTGAAGTTTCCTAGGTGGCAGCGTGTTCCCTGCTGCGGAAAGAAGTTAGAGCAAGGCCGCACTGGAGGCAAGTTGGACACTCTCAGGGCAGGGCACCCCAGGTCCCCTTTTGCTTCCAAAACGTATCATCGCTCCTAAGGTGACGTCTCCTGGAGGGGGGGCGGCGTGAGATCCCAGGGGAGGAAAGACCTTAGAACAGGGGCGGACTAGAAGCCTGTTGGCTACACCGAGTTGAGTTCCAGGGAAGGCCCTTAGGCTTCCCAAACCTACAAACGCAGCGAAGACGAACACTACAAGAGGGCAGTGTTCTCCCAGTTGCGGAAAGGTGTTAGAACAAAGGCGGACGCCAAGGCAGGTTGGAGACTCTGAGTGAAGTGCTCGCCAATGCGCCTCAGCGTCCAAAACGCCAAGCGCCGCGTACGACGCAACCGCCTTCTGGCCGTGTTCTCGCAGGTGAGGAAAGAAGTGAGAACAAGGGCGGCCTGAAGCCCACTTGGACTCTCTGTGTGAAGTGCACGCCAAGTCCATTAGGCTTCCAAAAGGTAGCCTCGCTCTTCAGGTGAAGCCTCATAAGCGGCAGCGTGTTCGCAGCTCAGGCAAGATCTTAGAACCAAGGCGGACTCTACGCCAAGTTGCAAGCTCTACGTAAAGTGCAGGCTAAGGCCCTGCTGCTTCCAACACGTAGAAACGCTCCGAAGGCCAAGAGGCCTATGCGGCCGTGTGTTCCCATTGCAGGAAGGAAAGAACTTAGAACCAAGGCCGACTAGAAGGCAGTTGGAGCTTCTGAGTTAAGTTGCCCGTCCAGTCCCTTGGGCTGCAAAGCGTGTCATCGCGCTTCAGGTGAAGTCTCCTCAGTGGCAGTGTGTTCCCAAGCGAAGGGAAGACTTGAGAAGAAGGGCGTACTAGAAGCTTGTTGGATACTCCGAGTTAAGGGCACGCAAAGACGCTGCGGCTTCCAAAACGTGAACGCGACCTTCAAAGGGAGGATTCCCAAGGGGCAGTTTGCTCCCGGCTGTGGAAAGAAGTTGGAACCTGGGGCGCACCCTAGGCAAGTTGCACACTGCGAGTTAAGTGCAGGCCCAGACCCTTAGGCTTCCACAACGTAAACTCGACCTGAAGTGAAGTTTCCAATGTGGCAGCGTGTTCCCTGCTGCGGAAAGAAGTTAGAGCAAGGCCGCACTGGAGGCAAGTTGGACACTCTCAGGGCAGGGCACCCCAGGTCCCCTTTTGCTTCCAAAACGTATCATCGCTCCTCAGGTGACGTCTCCTTTGGGGGGGGGGCGTGAGATCCCAGGGGAGGAAAGACCTTAGAACAGGGGCGGACTAGAAGCCTGTTGGCTACACCGAGTTGAGTTCCAGGGAAGGCCCTTAGGCTTCCCAAACCTACAAACGCAGCGAAGACGAACACTACTAGAGGGCAGTGTTCTCCCAGTTGCGGAAAGGTGTTAGAACAAAGGCGGACGCCAGGGCAGGTTGGAGACTCTGAGTGAAATGCTCGCCAATGCGCCTCTGCGTCCAAAACGCCAAGCCCCGCGTACGACGCAACCGCCTTCTGGCCGTGTTCTCGCAGTTGAGGAAAGAAGTGAGAACAAGGGCGGCCTGAAGCCGACTTGGACTCTCTGTGTGAAGTGCACGCCAAGTCCATTAGGCTTCCAAAAGGTAGCCTCGCTCTTCAGGTGAAGCCTCAAAAGCGGCAGCGTGTTCGCAGCTCAGGCAAGAACTTAGAACCAAGGCGGACTCTACGCCAAGTTGCAAGCTCTACGTAAAGTGCAGGCTAAGGCCCTGCTGCTTCCAACACGTAGAAACGCTCCGAAGGCCAAGAGGCCTATGCGGCCGTGGGTTCCCATTGAAGGAAGGAAAGAACTTAGAACCAAGGCCGACTAGAAGGCAGTTGGAGCTTCTGAGTTAAGTTGCCCGTCCAGTCCCTTGGGCTGCAAAGCATGTCATCGCGCTTCAGGTGAAGTCTCCTCAGTGGCAGTGTGTTCCCAAGCGAAGGGAAGACTTGAGAAGAAGGGCGTACTAGAAGCTTGTTGGATACTCCGAGTGAAGGGCACGCAAAGATGCTGCGGCTTCCAAAACGTGAACGCGACCTTCAAAGGGAGGATTCCCAAGGGGCAGTTTGCTCCCGGCTGTGGAAAGAAGTTGGAACCTGGGGCGCACCCTAGGCAAGTAGCACACTGCGAGTTAAGTGCAGGCCCAGACCCTTAGGCTTCCACAACGTAAACTCGACCTGAAGTGAAGTTTCCTATGTGGCAGCGTGTTCCCTGCTGCGGAAAGAAGTTAGAACAAGGCCGCACTGGAGGCAAGTTGGACACTCTCAGGGCAGGGCACCCCAGGTCCCCTTTTGCTTCCAAAACGTATCATCGCTCCTAAGGTGACGTCTCCTGAGGGGGGGGCGTGAGATCCCAGGGGAGGAAAGACCTTAGAACAGGGGCGGACTAGAAGCCTGTTGGCTACACCGAGTTGAGTTCCAGGGAAGGCCCTTAGGCTTCCCAAACCTACAAACGCAGCGAAGACGAACACTACTAGAGGGCAGTGTTCTCCCAGTTGCGGAAAGGTGTTAGAACAAAGGCGGACGCCAAGGCAGGTTGGAGACTCTGAGTGAAGTGCTCGCCAATGCGCCTCTGCGTCCAAAACGCCAAGCGCCGCGTACGACGCAACCGCCTTCTGGCCGTGTTCTGGCAGGTGAGGAAAGAAGTGAGAACAAGGGCGGCCTGAGGCCGACTTGGACTCTCTGTGTGAAGTGCACGCCAAGTCCATTAGGCTTCCAAAAGGTAGCCTCGCTCTTCAGGTGAAGCCTCATAAGCGGCAGCGTGTTCGCAGCTCAGGCAAGAACTTAGAACCAAGGCGGACTCTACGCCAAGTTGCAAGCTCTACGTAAAGTGCAGGCTAAGGCCCTGCTGCTTCCAACACGTAGAAACGCTCCGAAGGCCAAGAGGCCTATGCGGCCGTGGGTTCCCATTGCAGGAAGGAAAGAACTTAGAACCAAGGCCGACTAGAAGGCAGTTGGAGCTTCTGAGTTAAGTTGCCCGTCCAGTCCCTTGGGCTGCAAAGCGTGTCATCGCGCTTCAGGTGAAGTCTCCTCAGTGGCAGTGTGTTCCCAAGCGAAGGGAAGACTTGAGAAGAAGGGCGTACTAGAAGCTTGTTGGATACTCCGAGTGAAGGGCACGCAAAGACGCTGCGGCTTCCAAAACGTGAACGCGACCTTCAAAGGGAGGATTCCCAAGGGGCAGTTTGCTCCCTGCTGTGGAAAGAAGTTGGAACTTGGGGCGCACCCTAGGCAAGTTGCACACTGCGAGTTAAGTGCAGGCCCAGACCCTTAGGCTTCCACAACGTAAACTCGACCTGAAGTGAAGTTTCCTATGTGGCAGCGTGTTCCCTGCTGCGGAAAGAAGTTAGAACAAGGCCGCACTGGAGGCAAGTTGGACACTCTCAGGGCAGGGCACCCCAGGTCCCCTTTTGCTTCCAAAACGTATCATCGCTCCTAAGGTGACGTCTCCTGGGGGGGGGGCGTGAGATCCCAGGGGAGGAAAGACCTTAGAACAGGGGCGGACTAGAAGCCTGTTGGCTACACCGAGTTGAGTTCCAGGGAAGGCCCTTAGGCTTCCCAAACCTACAAACGCAGCGAAGACGAACACTACTAGAGGGCAGTGTTCTCCCAGTTGCGGAAAGGTGTTAGAACAAAGGCGGACGCCAAGGCAGGTTGGAGACTCTGAGTGAAGTGCTCGCCAATGCGCCTCTGCGTCCAAAACGCCAAGCGTCGCGTACGACGCAACCGCCTTCTGGCCGTGTTCTCGCAGGTGAGGAAAGAAGTGAGAACAAGGGTGGCCTGAAGCCGACTTGGACTCTCTGTGTGAAGTGCACGCCAAGTCCATTAGGCTTCCAAAAGGTAGCCTCGCTCTTCAGGTGAAGCCTCATAAGCGGCAGCGTGTTCGCAGCTCAGGCAAGAACTTAGAACCAAGGCGGACTCTACGCCAAGTTGCAAGCTCTACGTAAAGTGCAGGCTAAGGCCCTGCTAATTCCAACACGTAGAAACGCTCCGAAGGCCAAGAGGCCTATGCGGCCGTGGGTTCCCATTGCAGGAAGGAAAGAACTTAGAACCAAGGCCGACTAGAAGGCAGTTGGAGCTTGTGAGTTAAGTTGCCCGTCCAGTCCCTTGGGCTGCAAAGCGTGTCATCGCGCTTCAGGTGAAGTCTCCTCAGTGGCAGTGTGTTCCCAAGCGAAGGGAAGACTTGAGAAGAAGGGCGTACTAGAAGCTTGTTGGATACTCCGAGTTAAGGGCACGCAAAGACGCTGCGGCTTCCAAAACGTGAACGTGACCTTCAAAGGGAGGATTCCCAAGGGGCAGTTTGCTCCCGGCTGTGGAAAGAAGTTGGAACCTGGGGCGCACCCTAGGCAAGTTGCACACTGCGAGTTAAGTGCAGGCCCAGACCCTTAGGCTTCCACAACGTAACCTCAACCTGAAGTGAAGTTTCCGATGTGGCAGCGTGTTCCCTGCTGCGGAAAGAAGTTAGAGCAAGGCCGCACTGGAGGCAAGTTGGACACTCTCAGGGCAGGGCACCCCAGGTCCCCTTTTGATTCCAAAACGTATCATCGCTCCTAAGGTGACGTCTCCTGGGGGTGGGGGGGCGTGAGATCCCAGGGGAGGAAAGACCTTAGAACAGGGGCGGACTAGAGGCCTGTTGGCTACACCGAGTTGAGTTCCAGGGAAGGCCCTTAGGCTCCCCAAACCTACAAACGCAGCGAAGACGAACACTACAAGAGGGCAGTATTTTCCCAGTTGCGGAAAGGTGTTAGAACAAAGGGGGACTCTAAGGCAGGTTGGAGACTCTGAGTGAAGTGCTCGCCAATGCGCCTCTACGCCAAGTTGCAAGCTCTGAGTAAAGTGCAGGCTGAGGCCCTTCTGCTTCCAAAATGTAGAAACGCTCTGAAGGCCAAGAGGCCTATGCGGCCGTGTGTTCCCATTGCAGGAAAGAACTTAGAACCAAGGCCGACTAGAAGGCAGTTGGAGCTTCTGAGTTAAGTTGCCCGTCCAGTCCCTTGGCCTGCAAAGCGTGTCATCGCGCTTCAGGTGAAGTCTCCTCAGTGGCAGTGTGTTCCCAAGCGAAGGGAAGACTTGAGAAGAAGGGCGTACTAGAAGCTTGTTGGATACTCCGAGTTAAGGGCACGCAAGACGCTGCGGCTTCCAAAACGTGAACGCGACCTTCAAAGGGAGGATTCCCAAGGGGCAGTTGGCTCCCGGCTGTGGAAAGAAGTTGGAACCTGGGGCGCACCCTAGGCAAGTTGCACACTGCGAGTTAAGTGCAGGCCCAGACCCGTAGGCTTCCACAACGTAAACTCGACCTGAAGTGAAGTTTCCTAGGTGGCAGCGTGTTCCCTGCTGCGGAAAGAAGTTAGAGCAAGGCCGCACTGGAGGCAAGTTGGACACTCTCAGGGCAGGGCACCCCAGGCCCCTTTTGCTTCCAAAACGTATCATCGCTCCTAAGGTGACGTCTCCTGGAGGGGGGGCGGCGTGAGATCCCAGGGGAGGAAAGACCTTAGAACAGGGGCGGACTAGAAGCCTGTTGGCTACACCGAGTTGAGTTCCAGGGAAGGCCCTTAGGCTTCCCAAACCTACAAACGCAGCGAAGACGAACACTACAAGAGGGCAGTGTTCTCCCAGTTGCGGAAAGGTGTTAGAACAAAGGCGGACGCCAAGGCAGGTTGGAGACTCTGAGTGAAGTGCTCGCCAATGCGCCTCAGCGTCCAAAACGCCAAGCGCCGCGTACGACGCAACCGCCTTCTGGCCGTGTTCTCGCAGGTGAGGAAAGAAGTGAGAACAAGGGCGGCCTGAAGCCCACTTGGACTCTCTGTGTGAAGTGCACGCCAAGTCCATTAGGCTTCCAAAAGGTAGCCTCGCTCTTCAGGTGAAGCCTCATAAGCGGCAGCGTGTTCGCAGCTCAGGCAAGAACTTAGAACCAAGGCGGACTCTACGCCAAGTTGCAAGCTCTACGTAAAGTGCAGGCTAAGGCCCTGCTGCTTCCAACACGTAGAAACGCTCCGAAGGCCAAGAGGCCTATGCGGCCGTGTGTTCCCATTGCAGGAAGGAAAGAACTTAGAACCAAGGCCGACTAGAAGGCAGTTGGAGCTTCTGAGTGAAGTTGCCCGTCCAGTCCCTTGGGCTGCAAAGCGTGTCATCGCGCTTCAGGTGAAGTCTCCTCAGTGGCAGTGTGTTCCCAAGCGAAGGGAAGACTTGAGAAGAAGGGCGTACTAGAAGCTTGTTGGATACTCCGAGTTAAGGGCACGCAAAGACGCTGCGGCTTCCAAACCGTGAACGCGACCTTCAAAGGGAGGAAGCCAAGGGGCAGTTTGCTCCCGGCTGTGGAAAGAAGTTGGAACCTGGGGCGCACCCTAGGCAAGTTGCACACTGCGAGTTAAGTGCAGGCCCAGACCCTTAGGCTTCCACAACGTAAACTCGACCTGAAGTGAAGTTTCCTAGGTGGCAGCGTGTTCCCTGCTGCGGAAAGAAGTTAGAGCAAGGCCGCACTGGAGGCAAGTTGGACACTCTCAGGGCAGGGCACCCCAGGTCCCCTTTTGCTTCCAAAACGTTTCATCGCTCCTCAGGTGACGTCTCATTTGGGGGGGGGGCTTGAGATCCCAGGGGAGGAAAGACCTTAGAACAGGGGCGGACTAGAAGCCTGTTGGCTACACCGAGTTGAGTTCCAGGGAAGGCCCTTAGGCTTCCCAAACATACAAACGCAGCGAAGACGAACACTACTAGAGGGCAGTGTTCTCCCAGTTGCGGAAAGGTGTTAGAACAAAGGCGGACGCCAAGGCAGGTTGGAGACTCTGAGTGAAGTGCTCGCCAATGCGCCTCTGCGTCCAAAACGCCAAGCGCCGCGTACGACGCAACCGCCTTCTGGCCGTGTTCTCGCAGGTGAGGAAAGAAGTGAGAACAAGGGCGGCCTGAAGCCGACCTGGACTCTCTGTGTGAAGTGCACGCCAAGTCCATTAGGCTTCCAAAAGGTAGCCTCGCTCTTCAGGTGAAGCCTCATAAGCGGCAGCGTGTTCGCAGCTCAGGCAAGAACTTAGAACCAAGGCGGACTCTACGCCAAGTTGCAAGCTCTACGTAAAGTGCAGGCTAAGGCCCTGCTGCTTCCAACACGTAGAAACGCTCCGAAGGCCAAGAGGCCTATGCGGCCGTGGGTTCCCATTGCAGGAAGGAAAGAACTTAGAACCAAGGCCGACTAGAAGGCAGTTGGAGCTTCTGAGTTAAGTTGCCCGTCCAGTCCCTGGGGCTGCAAAGCGTGTCATCGCGCTTCAGGTGAAGTCTCCTCAGTGGCAGTGTGTTCCCAAGCGAAGGGAAGACTTGAGAAGAAGGGCGTACTAGAAGCTTTTTGGATACTCCGAGTTAAGGGCACGCAAAGACGCTGCGGCTTCCAAACCGTGAACGCGACCTTCAAAGGGAGGATTCCCAAGGGGCAGTTGGCTCCCGGCTGTGGAAAGAAGTTGGAACCTGGGGCGCACCCTAGGCAAGTTGCACACTGCGAGTTAAGTGCAGGCCCAGACCCGTAGGCTTCCACAACGTAAACTCGACCTGAAGTGAAGTTTCCTAGGTGGCAGCGTGTTCCCTGCTGCGGAAAGAAGTTAGAGCAAGGCCGCACTGGAGGCAACTTGGACACTCTCAGGGCAGGGCACCCCAGGTCCCCGTTTGCTTCCAAAACGTATCATCGCTCCTAAGGTGACGTCTCCTGGGGGGGGGGCGTGAGATCCCAGGGGAGGAAAGACCTTAGAACAGGGGCGGACTAGAAGCCTGTTGGCTACACCGAGTTGAGTTCCAGGGAAGGCCCTTAGGCTTCCCAAACCTACAAACGCAGCGAAGACGAACACTACTAGAGGGCAGTGTTCTCCCAGTTGCGGAAAGGTGTTAGAACAAAGGCGGACGCCAAGGCAGGTTGGAGACTCTGAGTGAAGTGCTCGCCAATGCGCCTCTGCGTCCAAAACGCCAAGCGCCGCGTACGACGCAACCGCCTTCTGGCCGTGTTCTCGCAGGTGAGGAAAGAAGTGAGAACAAGGGTGGCCTGAAGCCGACTTGGACTCTCTGTGTGAAGTGCACGCCAAGTCCATTAGGCTTCCAAAAGGTAGCCTCGCTCTTCAGGTGAAGCCTCATAAGCGGCAGCGTGTTCGCAGCTCAGGCAAGAACTTAGAACCAAGGCGGACTCTACGCCAAGTTGCAAGCTCTACGTAAAGTGCAGGCTAAGGCCCTGCTAATTCCAACACGTAGAAACGCTCCGAAGGCCAAGAGGCCTATGCGGCCGTGGGTTCCCATTGCAGGAAGGAAAGAACTTAGAACCAAGGCCGACTAGAAGGCAGTTGGAGCTTGTGAGTTAAGTTGCCCGTCCAGTCCCTTGGGCTGCAATGCGTGTCATCGCGCTTCAGGTGAAGTCTCCTCAGTGGCAGTGTGTTCCCAAGCGAAGGGAAGACTTGAGAAGAAGGGCGTACTAGAATCTTGTTGGATACTCCGAGTTAAGGGCACGCAAAGACGCTGCGGCTTCCAAAACGTGAACGTGACCTTCAAAGGGAGGATTCCCAAGGGGCAGTTTGCTCCCGGCTGTGGAAAGAAGTTGGAACCTGGGGCGCACCCTAGGCAAGTTGCACACTGCGAGTTAAGTGCAGGCCCAGACCCTTAGGCTTCCACAACGTAAACTCGACCTGAAGTGAAGTTTCCTATGTGGCAGCGTGTTCCCTGCTGCGGAAAGAAGTTAGAACAAGGCCGCACTGGAGGCAAGTTGGACACTCTCAGGGCAGGGCACCCCAGGTCCCCTTTTGCTTCCAAAACGTATCATCGCTCCTAAGGTGACGTCTCCTGGGGGGGGGGGCGTGAGATCCCAGAGGAGGAAAGACCTTAGAACAGGGGCGGACTAGAAGCCTGTTGGCTACACCGTGTTGAGTTCCAGGGAAGGCCCTTAGGCTTCCCAAACCTACAAACGCAGCGAAGACGAACACTACTAGAGGGCAGTGTTCTCCCAGTTGCGGAAAGGTGTTAGAACAAAGGCGGACGCCAAGGCAGGTTGGAGACTCTGAGTGAAGTGCTCGCCAATGCGCCTCTGCGTCCAAAACGCCAAGCGCCGCGTACGACGCAACCGCCTTCTGGCCGTGTTCTCGCAGGTGAGGAAAGAAGTGAGAACAAGGGCGGCCTGAAGCCGACTTGGACTCTCTGTGTGAAGTGCACGCCAAGTCCATTAGGCTTCCAAAAGGTAGCCTCGCTCTTCAGGTGAAGCCTCATAAGCGGCAGCGTGTTCGCAGCTCAGGCAAGAACTTAGAACCAAGGCGGACTCTACGCCAAGTTGCAAGCTCTACGTAAAGTGCAGGCTAAGGCCCTGCTGCTTCCAACACGTAGAAACGCTCCGAAGGCCAAGAGGCCTATGCGGCCGTGGGTTCCCATTGCAGGAAGGAAAGAACTTAGAAAGAAGGCCGACTAGAAGGCAGTTGGAGCTTCTGAGTTAAGTTGCCCGTCCAGTCCCTTGGGCTGCAAAGCGTGTCATCACGCTTCAGGTGAAGTCTCCTCAGTGGCAGTGTGTTCCCAAGCGAAGGGAAGACTTGAGAAGAAGGGCGTACTAGAAGCTTGTTGGATACTCCGAGTGAAGGGCACGCAAAGACGCTGCGGCTTCCAAAACGTGAACGCGACCTTCAAAGGGAGGATTCCCAAGGGGCAGTTGGCTCCCGTCTGTGGAAAGATGTTGGAACCTGGGGCGCACCCTAGGCAAGTTGCACACTGCGAGTTAAGTGCAGGCCCAGACCCTTAGGCTTCCACAACGTAAACTCGACCTGAAGTGAAGTTTCCAATGTGGCAGCGTGTTCCCTGCTGCGGAAAGAAGTTAGAACAAGGCCGCACTGGAGGCAAGTTGGACACTCTCAGGGCAGGGCACCCCAGGACCCCTTTTGCTTCCAAAACGTATCATCGCTCCTAAGGTGACGTCTCCTGGGGGGTGGGGGCGTGAGATCCCAGGGGAGGAAAGACCTTAGAACAGGGGCGGACTAGAAGCCTGTTGGCTACACCGAGTTGAGTTCCAGGGAAGGCCCTTAGGCTTCACAAACCTACAAACGCAGCGAAGACGAACACTACTAGAGGGCAGTGTTCTCCCAGTTGCGGGAAGGTGTTAGAACAAAGGCGGACGCCAAGGCAGGTTGGAGACTCTGAGTGAAGTGCTCGCCAATGCGCCTCTGCGTCCAAAACGCCAAGCGCCGCGGACGACGCAACCGCCTTCTGGCCGTGTTCTCGCAGGTGAGGAAAGAAGTGAGAACAAGGGCGGCCTGAAGCCCACTTGGACTCTCTGTGTGAAGTGCACGCCAAGTCCATTAGGCTTCCAAAAGGTAGCCTCGCTCTTCAGGTGAAGCCTCATAAGCGGCAGCGTGTTCGCAGCTCAGGCAAGAACTTAGAACCAAGGCGGACTCTACGCCAAGTTGCAAGCTCTACGTAAAGTGCAGGCTAAGGCCCTGCTGCTTCCAACACGTAGAAACGCTCCGAAGGCCAAGAGGCCTATGCGGCCGTGGGTTCCCATTGCAGGAAGGAAAGAACTTAGAACCAAGGCCGACTAGAAGGCAGTTGGAGCTTCTGAGTTAAGTTGCCCGTCCAGTCCCTTGGGCTGCAAAGCGTGTCATCGCGCTTCAGGTGAAGTCTCCTCAGTGGCAGTGTGTTCCCAAGCGAAGGGAAGACTTGAGAAGAAGGGCTACTAGAAGCTTGTTGGATACTCCGAGTTAAGGGCACGCAAAGACGCTGCGGCTTCCAAAACGTGAACGCGACCTTCAAAGGGAGGATTCCCAAGGGGCAGTTTGCTCCCGGCTGTGGAAAGAAGTTGGAACCTGGGGCGCACCCTAGGCAAGTTGCACACTGCGAGTTAAGTGCAGGCCCAGACCCTTAGGCTTCCACAACGTAAACTCGACCTGAAGTCAAGTTTCCTATGGGGCAGCGTGTTCCCTGCTGCGGAAAGAAGTTAGAACAAGGCCGCACTGGAGGCAAGTTGGACACTCTCAGGGCAGGGCACCCCAGGACCCCTTTTGCTTCCAAAACGTATCATCGCTCCTAAGTTGACGTCTCCTGGGGGTGGGGGGGCGTGAGATCCCAGGGGAGGAAAGACCTTAGAACAGGGGCGGACTAGAGGCCTGTTGGCTACACCGAGTTGAGTTCCAGGGAAGGCCCTTAGGCTCCCCAAACCTACAAACGCAGCGAAGACGAACACTACAAGAGGGCAGTATTTTCCCAGTTGCGGAAAGGTGTTAGAACAAAGGGGGACTCTAAGGCAGGTTGGAGACTCTGAGTGAAGTGCTCGCCAATGCGCCTCTACGCCAAGTTGCAAGCTCTGAGTAAAGTGCAGGCTGAGGCCCTTCTGCTTCCAAAATGTAGAAACGCTCTGAAGGCCAAGAGGCCTATGCGGCCGTGTGTTCCCATTGCAGGAAAGAACTTAGAAACAAGACCGACTAGAAGGCAGTTGGAGCTTCTGAGTTAAGTTGCCCGTCCAGTCCCTTGGGCTGCAAAGCGTGTCATCGCGCTTCAGGTGAAGTCTCCTCAGTGGCAGTGTGTTCCCAAGTGAAGGGAAGACTTGAGAAGAAGGGCGTACTAGAAGCTTGTTGGATACTCCGAGTTAAGGGCACGCAAAGACGCTGCGGCTTCCAAAACGTGAACGCGACCTTCAAAGGGAGGATTCCCAAGGGGCAGTTTGCTCCCGGCTGTGGAAAGAAGTTGGAACCTGGGGCGCACCCTAGGCAAGTTGCACACTGCGAGTTAAGTGCAGGCCCAGACCCGTAGGCTTCCACAACGTAAACTCGACCTGAAGTGAAGTTTCCTATGTGGCAGCGTGTTCCCTGCTGCGGAAAGAAGTTAGAGCAAGGCCGCACTGGAGGCAAGTTGGACACTCTCAGGGCAGGGCACCCCAGGTCCCCTTTTGCTTCCAAAACGTATCATCGCTCCTCAGGTGACGTCTCCTGGAGGGGGGGGCGTTAGATCCCAGGGGAGGAAAGACCTTAGAACAGGGGCGGACTAGAAGCCTGTTGGCTACACCGAGTTGAGTTCCAGGGAAGGCCCTTAGGCTTCCCAAACCTACAAACGCAGCGAAGACGAACACTACTAGAGGGCAGTGTTCTCCCAGTTGCGGAAAGGGGTTAGAACAAAGGCGGACGCCAAGGCAGGTTGGAAACTCTGAGTGAAGTGCTCGCCAATGCGCCTCTGCGTCCAAAACGCCAAGCGCCGCGTACGACGCAACCGCCTTCGGGCCGTGTTCTCGCAGGTGAGGAAAGAAGTGAGAACAAGGGCGGCCTGAAGCCGACTTGGACTCTCTGTGTGAAGTGCACGCCAAGTCCATTAGGCTTCCAAAAGGTAGCCTCGCTCTTCAGGTGAAGCCTCATAAGCGGCAGCGTGTTCGCAGCTCAGGCAAGAACTTAGAACCAAGGCGGACTCTACGCCAAGTTGCAAGCTCTACGTAAAGTGCAGGCTAAGGCCCTGCTGCTTCCAACACGTAGAAACGCTCCGAAGTCCAAGAGGCCTATGCGGCCGTGGGTTCCCATTGCAGGAAGGAAAGAACTTAGAACCAAGGCCGACTAGAAGGCAGTTGGAGCTTCTGAGTTAAGTTGCCCGTCCAGTCCCTTGGCCTGCAAAGCGTGTCATCGCGCTTCAGGTGAAGTCTCCTCAGTGGCAGTGTGTTCCCAAGCGAAGGGAAGACTTGAGAAGAAGGGCGTACTAGAAGCTTGTTGGATACTCCGAGTTAAGGGCACGCAAGACGCTGCGGCTTCCAAAACGTGAACGCGACCTTCAAAGGGAGGATTCCCAAGGGGCAGTTGGCTCCCGGCTGTGGAAAGAAGTTGGAACCTGGGGCGCACCCTAGGCAAGTTGCACACTGCGAGTTAAGTGCAGGCCCAGACCCGTAGGCTTCCACAACGTAAACTCGACCTGAAGTGAAGTTTCCTAGGTGGCAGCGTGTTCCCTGCTGCGGAAAGAAGTTAGAGCAAGGCCGCACTGGAGGCAAGTTGGACACTCTCAGGGCAGGGCACCCCAGGCCCCTTTTGCTTCCAAAACGTATCATCGCTCCTAAGGTGACGTCTCCTGGAGGGGGGGCGGCGTGAGATCCCAGGGGAGGAAAGACCTTAGAACAGGGGCGGACTAGAAGCCTGTTGGCTACACCGAGTTGAGTTCCAGGGAAGGCCCTTAGGCTTCCCAAACCTACAAACGCAGCGAAGACGAACACTACAAGAGGGCAGTGTTCTCCCAGTTGCGGAAAGGTGTTAGAACAAAGGCGGACGCCAAGGCAGGTTGGAGACTCTGAGTGAAGTGCTCGCCAATGCGCCTCAGCGTCCAAAACGCCAAGCGCCGCGTACGACGCAACCGCCTTCTGGCCGTGTTCTCGCAGGTGAGGAAAGAAGTGAGAACAAGGGCGGCCTGAAGCCCACTTGGACTCTCTGTGTGAAGTGCACGCCAAGTCCATTAGGCTTCCAAAAGGTAGCCTCGCTCTTCAGGTGAAGCCTCATAAGCGGCAGCGTGTTCGCAGCTCAGGCAAGAACTTAGAACCAAGGCGGACTCTACGCCAAGTTGCAAGCTCTACGTAAAGTGCAGGCTAAGGCCCTGCTAATTCCAACACGTAGAAACGCTCCGAAGGCCAAGAGGCCTATGCGGCCGTGGGTTCCCATTGCAGGAAGGAAAGAACTTAGAACCAAGGCCGACTAGAAGGCAGTTGGAGCTTGTGAGTTAAGTTGCCCGTCCAGTCCCTTGGGCTGCAATGCGTGTCATCGCGCTTCAGGTGAAGTCTCCTCAGTGGCAGTGTGTTCCCAAGCGAAGGGAAGACTTGAGAAGAAGGGCGTACTAGAATCTTGTTGGATACTCCGAGTTAAGGGCACGCAAAGACGCTGCGGCTTCCAAAACGTGAACGTGACCTTCAAAGGGAGGATTCCCAAGGGGCAGTTTGCTCCCGGCTGTGGAAAGAAGTTGGAACCTGGGGCGCACCCTAGGCAAGTTGCACACTGCGAGTTAAGTGCAGGCCCAGACCCTTAGGCTTCCACAACGTAAACTCGACCTGAAGTGAAGTTTCCTATGTGGCAGCGTGTTCCCTGCTGCGGAAAGAAGTTAGAACAAGGCCGCACTGGAGGCAAGTTGGACACTCTCAGGGCAGGGCACCCCAGGTCCCCTTTTGCTTCCAAAACGTATCATCGCTCCTAAGGTGACGTCTCCTGGGGGGGGGGGCGTGAGATCCCAGAGGAGGAAAGACCTTAGAACAGGGGCGGACTAGAAGCCTGTTGGCTACACCGTGTTGAGTTCCAGGGAAGGCCCTTAGGCTTCCCAAACCTACAAACGCAGCGAAGACGAACACTACTAGAGGGCAGTGTTCTCCCAGTTGCGGAAAGGTGTTAGAACAAAGGCGGACGCCAAGGCAGGTTGGAGACTCTGAGTGAAGTGCTCGCCAATGCGCCTCTGCGTCCAAAACGCCAAGCGCCGCGTACGACGCAACCGCCTTCTGGCCGTGTTCTCGCAGGTGAGGAAAGAAGTGAGAACAAGGGCGGCCTGAAGCCGACTTGGACTCTCTGTGTGAAGTGCACGCCAAGTCCATTAGGCTTCCAAAAGGTAGCCTCGCTCTTCAGGTGAAGCCTCATAAGCGGCAGCGTGTTCGCAGCTCAGGCAAGAACTTAGAACCAAGGCGGACTCTACGCCAAGTTGCAAGCTCTACGTAAAGTGCAGGCTAAGGCCCTGCTGCTTCCAACACGTAGAAACGCTCCGAAGGCCAAGAGGCCTATGCGGCCGTGGGTTCCCATTGCAGGAAGGAAAGAACTTAGAAAGAAGGCCGACTAGAAGGCAGTTGGAGCTTCTGAGTTAAGTTGCCCGTCCAGTCCCTTGGGCTGCAAAGCGTGTCATCACGCTTCAGGTGAAGTCTCCTCAGTGGCAGTGTGTTCCCAAGCGAAGGGAAGACTTGAGAAGAAGGGCGTACTAGAAGCTTGTTGGATACTCCGAGTGAAGGGCACGCAAAGACGCTGCGGCTTCCAAAACGTGAACGCGACCTTCAAAGGGAGGATTCCCAAGGGGCAGTTGGCTCCCGTCTGTGGAAAGAAGTTGGAACCTGGGGCGCACCCTAGGCAAGTTGCACACTGCGAGTTAAGTGCAGGCCCAGACCCTTAGGCTTCCACAACGTAAACTCGACCTGAAGTGAAGTTTCCAATGTGGCAGCGTGTTCCCTGCTGCGGAAAGAAGTTAGAACAAGGCCGCACTGGAGGCAAGTTGGACACTCTCAGGGCAGGGCACCCCAGGACCCCTTTTGCTTCCAAAACGTATCATCGCTCCTAAGGTGACGTCTCCTGGGGGGTGGGGGCGTGAGATCCCAGGGGAGGAAAGACCTTAGAACAGGGGCGGACTAGAAGCCTGTTGGCTACACCGAGTTGAGTTCCAGGGAAGGCCCTTAGGCTTCACAAACCTACAAACGCAGCGAAGACGAACACTACTAGAGGGCAGTGTTCTCCCAGTTGCGGGAAGGTGTTAGAACAAAGGCGGACGCCAAGGCAGGTTGGAGACTCTGAGTGAAGTGCTCGCCAATGCGCCTCTGCGTCCAAAACGCCAAGCGCCGCGGACGACGCAACCGCCTTCTGGCCGTGTTCTCGCAGGTGAGGAAAGAAGTGAGAACAAGGGCGGCCTGAAGCCCACTTGGACTCTCTGTGTGAAGGGCACGCCAAGTCCATTAGGCTTCCAAAAGGTAGCCTCGCTCTTCAGGTGAAGCCTCATAAGCGGCAGCGTGTTCGCAGCTCAGGCAAGAACTTAGAACCAAGGCGGACTCTACGCCAAGTTGCAAGCTCTACGTAAAGTGCAGGCTAAGGCCCTGCTGCTTCCAACACGTAGAAACGCTCCGAAGGCCAAGAGGCCTATGCGGCCGTGGGTTCCCATTGCAGGAAGGAAAGAACTTAGAACCAAGGCCGACTAGAAGGCAGTTGGAGCTTCTGAGTTAAGTTGCCCGTCCAGTCCCTTGGGCTGCAAAGCGTGTCATCGCGCTTCAGGTGAAGTCTCCTCAGTGGCAGTGTGTTCCCAAGCGAAGGGAAGACTTGAGAAGAAGGGCTACTAGAAGCTTGTTGGATACTCCGAGTTAAGGGCACGCAAAGACGCTGCGGCTTCCAAAACGTGAACGCGACCTTCAAAGGGAGGATTCCCAAGGGGCAGTTTGCTCCCGGCTGTGGAAAGAAGTTGGAACCTGGGGCGCACCCTAGGCAAGTTGCACACTGCGAGTTAAGTGCAGGCCCAGACCCTTAGGCTTCCACAACGTAAACTCGACCTGAAGTCAAGTTTCCTATGGGGCAGCGTGTTCCCTGCTGCGGAAAGAAGTTAGAACAAGGCCGCACTGGAGGCAAGTTGGACACTCTCAGGGCAGGGCACCCCAGCTCCCATTTTGCTTCCAAAACGTATCAGCGCTCCTAAGGTGACGTCTCCTGGGGGGTGGCGTGAGATCCCAGGGGAGGAAAGACCTTAGAACAGGGGCGGACTAGAAGCCTGTTGGCTACACCGAGTTGAGTTCCAGGGAAGGCCCTTAGGCTTCCCAAACCTACAAACGCAGCGAAGACGAACACTACTAGAGGGCAGTGTTTTCCCAGTTGCAGAAAGGGGTTAGAACAAAGGCGGACGCCAAGGCAGGTTGGAGACTCTGAGTGAAGTGCTCGCCATTGCGCCTCTGCGTCCAAAACGCCAAGCGCCGCGTACGACGCAACCGCCTTCTGGCCGTGTTCTCGCAGGTGAGGAAAGAAGTGAGAACAAGGGCGGCCTGAAGCCGACTTGGACTCTCTGTGTGAAGGGCACGCCAAGTCCATTAGGCTTCCAAAAGGTAGCCTCGCTCTTCAGGTGAAGCCTCATAAGCGGCAGCGTGTTCGCAGCTCAGGCAAGAACTTAGAACCAAGGCGGACTCTACGCCTAGTTGCAAGCTCTACGTAAAGTGCAGGCTAAGGCCCTGCTGCTTCCAACACGTAGAAACGCTCCGAAGGCCAAGAGGCCTATGCGGCCGTGTGTTCCCATTGCAGGAAGGAAAGAACTTAGAACCAAGGCCGACTAGAAGGCAGTTGGTGCTTCTGAGTGAAGTAGCCCGTCCAGTCCCTTGGGCTGCAAAGCGTGTCATCGCGCTTCAGGTGAAGTCTCCTCAGTGGCAGTGTGTTCCCAAGCGAAGGGAAAACTTGAGAAGAAGGGCGTACTAGAAGCTTGTTGGATACTCCGAGTTAAGGGCACGCAAAGACGCTGCGGCTTCCAAAACGTGAACGCGACCTTCAAAGGGAGGATTCCCAAGGGGCAGTTTGCTCCCGGCTGTGGAAAGAAGTTGGAACCTGGGGCGCACCCTAGGCAAGTTGCACACTGCGAGTTAAGTGCAGGCCCAGACCCTTAGGCTTCCACAACGGAAACTCGACCTGAAGTGAAGTTTCCTATGTGGCAGCGTGTTCCCTGCTGTGGAAAGAAGTTAGAACAAGGCCGCACTGGAGGCAAGTTGGACACTCTCAGGGCAGGGCACCCCAGGTCCCCTTTTGCTTCAAAAACGTATCATCGCTCCTAAGGTGACGTCTCCTTGGGGGGGGGTGTGAGATCCCAGGGGAGGAAAGACCTTAGAACAGGGGCGGACTAGTATCCTGTTGGCTACACCGAGTTGAGTTCCAGGGAAGGCCCTTAGGCTTCCCAAACCTACAAACGCAGCGAAGACGAACACTACTAGAGGGCAGTGTTCTCCCAGTTGCGGAAAGGTGTTAGAACAAAGGCGGACGCCAAGGCAGGTTGGAGACTCTGAGTGAAGTGCTCGCCACTGCGCCTCTGCGTCCAAAATGCCAAGCGCCGCGTACGACGCAACCGCCTTCCGGCCGTGTTCTCGCAGGTGAGGAAAGAAGTGAGAACAAGGGCGGCCTGAAGCCGACTTGGACTCTCTGTGTGAAGTGCACGCCAAGTCCATTAGGCTTCCAAAAGGTAGCCTCGCTCTTCAGGTGAAGCCTCATAAGCGGCAGCGTGTTCGCAGCTCAGGCAAGAACTTAGAACCAAGGCGGACTCTACGCCAAGTTGCAAGCTCTATGTAAAGTGCAGGCTAAGGCGCTGCTGCTTCCAACACGTAGAAACGCCCCGAAGGCCAAGAGGCCTATGCGGCCGTGTGTTCCCATTGCAGGAAGGAAAGAACTTAGAACCAAGGCCGACTAGAAGGCAGTTGGAGCTTCTGAGTTAAGTTGCCCGTCCAGTCCCTTGGGCTGCAAAGCGTGTCATCGCGCTTCAGGTGAAGTCTCCTCAGTGGCAGTGTGTTCCCAAGTGAAGGGAAGACTTGAGAAGAAGGGCGTACTAGAAGCTTGTTGGATACTCCGAGTAAAGGGCACGCAAAGACGCTGCGGCTTCCAAAACGTGAACGCGACCTTCAAGGGAGGATTCCCAAAGGGCAGTTTGCTCCCGGCTGTGGAAAGAAGTTGGAACCTGGGGCGCACCCTAGGCAAGTTGCACACTGCGAGTTAAGTGCAGGCCCAGACCCTTAGGCTTCCACAACGTAAACTCGACCTGAAGTCAAGTTTCCTATGGGGCAGCGTGTTCCCTGCTGTGGAAAGAAGTTAGAACAAGGCCGCACTGGAGGCAAGTTGGACACTCTCAGGGCAGGGCACCCCAGGTCCCCTTTTGCTTCCAAAACGTATCATCGCTCCTAAGGTGACGTCTCCTGGGGGGGGGCGTGAGATCCCAGGGGAGGAAAGACCTTAGAACAGGGGCGGACTAGAGGCCTGTTGGCTACACCGGGTTGAGTTCCAGGGAAGCCCCTTAGGCTCCCCAAACCTACAAACGCAGCGAAGACGACCACTAATAGAGGGCAGTGTTCTCCCAGTTGCGGAAAGGTGTTAGAACAAAAGCGGACGCCAAGGCAGGTTGGAGACTCTGAGTGAAGTGCTCGCCAATGCGCCTCTACGCCAAGTTGCAATCTCTGAGTAAAGTGCAGTCTAAGTCCCTTCTGCTTCCAAAACGTAGAAACGCTCTGAAGGCCAAGAGGCCTATGCGGCAGTGTGTTCCCATTGCAGGAAAGAACTTAGAAGCAAGGCCGACTAGAAGGCAGTTGGAGCTTCTGAGTTAAGTTGCCCGTCCAGTCCCTTGGGCTGCAAAGCGTGTCATCGCGCTTCAGGTGAAGTCTCCTCAGTGGCAGTGTGTTCCCAAGTGAAGGGAAGACTTGAGAAGAAGGGCGTACTAGAAGCTTGTTGAATACTCCGAGTTAAGGGCACGCAAAGACGCTGCAGCTTCCAAAACGTGAACGAGACCTTCAAGGGAGGATTCCCAAAGGGCAGTTTGCTCCCGGCTGTGGAAAGAAGTTGGAACCTGGGGCGCACCCTAGGCAAGTTGCACACTGCGATTTAAGTGCAGGCCAAGACCCTTAGGCTTCCACAACGTAAACTCGACCTGAAGTCAAGTTTCCTATGGGGCAGCGTGTTCCCTGCTGCGGAAAGAAGTTAGAGCAAGGCCGCACTGGAGGCAAGTTGGACACTCTCAGGGCAGGGCACCCCAGGTCCCCTTTTGCTTCCAAAACGTATCATCGCTCCTCAGGTGACGTCTCCTGGGGGTGGGGGGGCGTGAGATCCCAGGGGAGGAAAGACCTTAGAACAGGGGCGGACTAGAGGCCTGTTGGCTACACCGAGTTGAGTTCCAGGGAAGGCCCTTAGGCTCCCCAAACCTACAAACGCAGCGAAGACGAACACTACAAGAGGGCAGTATTTTCCCAGTTGCGGAAAGGTGTTAGAACAACGGGGGAATCTAAGGCAGGTTGGAGACTCTGAGTGAAGTGCTCGCCAATGCGCCTCTACGCCAAGTTGCAAGCTCTGAGTAAAGTGCAGGCTGAGGCCCTTCTGCTTCCAAAATGTAGAAACGCTCTGAAGGCCAAGAGGCCTATGCGGCCGTGTGTTCCCATTGCAGGAAAGAACTTAGAAACAAGGCCGACTAGAAGGCAGTTGGAGCTTCTGAGTTAAGTTGCCCGTCCAGTCCCTTGGGCTGCAAAGCGTGTCATCGCGCTTCAGGTGAAGTCTCCTCAGTGGCAGTGTGTTCCCAAGTGAAGGGAAGACTTGAGAAGAAGGGCGTACTAGAAGCTTGTTGGATACTCCGAGTTAAGGGCACGCAAAGACGCTGCGGCTTCCAAAACGTGAACGCGACCTTCAAGGGAGGATTCCCAAAGGGCAGTTTGCTCCCGGCTGTGGAAAGAAGTTGGAACCTGGGGCGCACCCTAGGCAAGTTGCACACTGCGAGTTAAGTGCAGGCCCAGACCCTTAGGCTTCCACAACGTAAACTCGACCTGAAGTCAAGTTTCCTATGGGGCAGCGTGTTCCCTGCTGCGGAAAGAAGTTAGAGCAAGGCCGCACTGGAGGCAAGTTGGACACTCTCAGGGCAGGGCACCCCAGGTCCCCTTTTGCTTCCAAAACGTATCATCGCTCCTAAGGTGACGTCTCCTGGGGGTGGGGGGGCGTGAGATCCCAGGGGAGGAAAGACCTTAGAACATGGGCGGACTAGAGACCTGTTGGCTACACCGAGTTGAGTTCCAGGGAAGGCCCTTAGGCTCCCCAAACCTACAAACGCAGCGAAGACGAACACTACAAGAGGGCAGTATTTTCCCAGTTGCGGAAAGGTGTTAGAACAAAGGGGGACTCTAAGGCAGGTTGGAGACTCTGAGTGAAGTGCTCGCCAATGCGCCTCTACGCCAAGTTGCAAGCTCTGAGTAAAGTGCAGGCCAAGGCCCTTCTGCTTCCAAAATGTAGAAACGCTCTGAAGGCCAAGAGGCCTATGCGGCCGTGTGTTCCCATTGCAGGAAAGAACTTAGAACCAAGGCCGACTAGAAGGCAGTTGGAGCTTCTGAGTTAAGTTGCCCGTCCAGTCCCTTGGGCTGCAAAGCGTGTCATCGCGCTTCAGGTGAAGTCTCCTCAGTGGCAGTGTGTTCCCAAGTGAAGGGAAGACTTGAGAAGAAGGGCGTACTAGAAGCTTGTTGGATACTCCGAGTTAAGGGCGCGCAAAGACGCTGCGGCTTCCAAAACGTGAACGCGACCTTCAAGGGAGGATTCCCAAAGGGCAGTTTGCTCCCGGCTGTGGAAAGAAGTTGGAACCTGGGGCGCACCCTAGGCAAGTTGCACACTGCGAGTTAAGTGCAGGCCCAGACCCTTAGGCTTCCACAACGTAAACTCGACCTGAAGTCAAGTTTCCTGTGGGGCAGCGTGTTCCCTGCTGTGGAAAGAAGTTAGAACAAGGCCGCACAGGAGGCAAGTTGGACACTCTCAGGGCAGGGCACCACAGGTCCCCTTTTGCTTCCAAAACGTATCATCGCTCCTAAGGTGACGTCTCCTGGGGGGGGGCGTGAGATCCCAGGGGAGGAAAGACCTTAGAACAGGGGCGGACTAGAGGCCTGTTGGCTACAACGAGTTGAGTTCCAGGGAAGCCCCTTAGGCTCCCCAAACCTACAAACGCAGGGAGGACGAACACTAAAAGAGGGCAGTGTTTTCCCAGTTGCGGAAAGGTGTTAGAACAAAGGCGGACTCTAAGGCAGGTTGGAGACTCTGAGTGAAGTGCTCGCCAATGCGCCTCTACGCCAAGTTGCAAGCTCTGAGTAAAGTGCAGGCTAAGGCCCTTCTGCTTCCAAAACGTAGAAACGCTCTGAAGGCCAAGAGGCCTATGCGGCCGTGTGTTCCCATTGCAGGAAAGAACTTAGAACCAAGGCCGACTAGAAGGCAGTTGGAGCTTCTGAGTTAAGTTGCCCGTCCAGTCCCTTGGGCTGCAAAGCGTGTCATCGCGCTTCAGGTGAAGTCTCCTCCGTGGCAGTGTGTTCCCAAGTGAAGGGAAGACTTGAGAAGAAGGGCGTACTAGAAGCTTGTTGGATACTCCGAGTAAAGGGCACGCAAAGACGCTGCGGCTTCCAAAACGTGAACGCGACCTTCAAGGGAGGATTCCCAAAGGGCAGTTTGCTCCCGGCTGTGGAAAGAAGTTGGAACCTGGGGCGCACCCTAGGCAAGTTGCACACTGCGAGATAAGTGCAGGCCCAGACCCTTAGGCTTCCACAACGTAAACTCGACCTGAACTCAAGTTTCCTATGGGGCAGCGTGTTCCCTGCTGTGGAAAGAAGTTAGAACAAGGCCGCACAGGAGGCAAGTTGGACACTCTCACGGCAGGGAACCCCAGGTCCCCTTTTGCTTCCAAAACGTATCATCGCTCCTAAGGTGAAGTCTCCTGGGGGGGGGGGCGTGAGATCCCAGGGGAGGAAAGACCTTAGAACAGGGGCGGACTAGAGGCCTGTTGGCTACACCGAGTTGAGTTCCAGGGAAGCCCCTTAGGCTCCCCAAACCTACAAACGCAGCGAAGACGAACACTACTAGAGGGCAGTGTTTTCCCAGTTGCGGAAAGGTGTTAGAACACAGGCGGACTCTAAGGCATGTTGGAGACTCTGAGTGAAGTGCTCGCCAATGCGCCTCTACGCCAAGTTGCAAGCTCTGAGTAAAGTGCAGGCTAAGGCCCTTCTGCTTCCAAAACGTAGAAACGCTCTGAAGGCCAAGAGGCCTATGCGGCCGTGAGTTCCCATTGCAGGAAAGAACTTAGAACCAAGGCCGACTAGAAGGCAGTTGGAGCTTCTGAGTTAAGTTGCCCGTCCAGTCCCTTGGGCTGCAAAGCGTGTCATCGCGCTTCAGGTGAAGTCTCCTCAGTGGCAGTGTGTTCCCAAGTGAAGGGAAGACTTGAGAAGAAAGGCGTACTAGAAGCTTGTTGGATACTCCGAGTAAAGGGCACGCAAAGACGCTGCGGCTTCCAAAACGTGAACGCGACCTTCAAGGGAGGATTCCCAAAGGGCAGTTTGCTCCCGGCTGTGGAAAGAAGTTGGAACCTGGGGCGCACCCTAGGCAAGTTGCACACTGCGAGTTAAGTGCAGGCCCAGACCCTTAGGCTTCCACAACGTAAACTCGACCTGAAGTCAAGTTTCCTATGGGGCAGCGTGTTCCCTGCTGCGGAAAGAAGTTAGAACAAGGCCGCACTGGAGGCAAGTTGGACACTCTCAGGGCAGGGAACCCTAGGTCCCCTTTTGCTTCCAAAACGTATCATCGCTCCTAAGGTGACGTCTCCTGGGGGGGGGGCGTGGGATCCCAGGGGAGGAAAGACCTTAGAACAGGGGCGGACTAGAGGCCTGTTGGCTACACCGAGTTGAGTTCCAGGGAAGCCCCTTAGGCTCCCCAAACCTACAAACGCAGCGAAGACGAACACTACTAGAGGGCAGTGTTTTCCCAGTTGCGGAAAGGTGTTAGAACAAAGGGGGACTCTCAGGCAGGTTGGAGACTCTGAGTGAAGTGCTCGCCAATGCGCCTCTACGCCAAGTTGCAAGCTCTGAGTAAAGTGCAGGCTAAGGCCCTTCTGCTTCCAAAACGTAGAAACGCTCTGAAGGCCAAGAGGCCTATGCGGCCGTGTGTTCCCATTGCAGGAAAGAACTTAGAACCAAGGCCGACTAGAAGGCAGTTGGAGCTTCTGAGTTAAGTTGCCCGTCCAGTCCCTTGGGCTTCAAAGCGTGTCATCGCGCTTCAGGTGAAGTCTCCTCAGTGGTAGTGTGTTCCCAAGTGAAGGGAAGACTTGAGAAGAAGGGCGTACTAGAAGCTTGTTGGATACTCCGAGTTAAGGGCGCGCAAAGTCGCTGCGGCTTCCAAAACGTGAACGCGACCTTCAAGGGAGGATTCCCAAAGGGCAGTTTGCTCCCGGCTGTGGAAAGAAGTTGGAACCTGGGGCCCACCCTAGGCAAGTTGCACACTGCGAGTTAAGTGCAGGCCCAGACCCTTAGGCTTTCACAACGTAAACTCGACCTGAAGTCAAGTTTCCTATGGGGCAGCGTGTTCCCTGCTGTGGAAAGAAGTTAGAACAATGCCGCACTGGAGGCAAGTTGGACACTCTCAGGGAAGGGCACCCCAGGTCCCCTTTTGCTTCCAAAACGTATCATCGCTCCTAAGGTGACGTCTCCTGGGGGGTGGGGCGAGAGATCCCAGGGGAGGAAAGACCTTAGAACAGGGGCGGACTAGAGGCCTGTTGGGTACACCGAGTTGAGTTCCAGGGAAGCCCCTTAGTCTCCCCAAACCTACAAACGCAGCGAAGACGAACACTACAAGAGGGCAGTGTTTACCCAGTTGCGGAAAGGTGTTAGAACAAAGGCGGACTCTAAGGCAGGTTGGAGACTCTGAGTGAAGTGCTCGCCAATGCGCCTCTACGCCAAGTTGCAAGCTCTGAGTAAAGTGCAGGCTAAGGCCCTTCTGCTTCCAAAACGTAGAAACGCTCTGAAGGCCAAGAGGCCTATGCGGCCGTGTGTTCCCATTGCAGGAAAGAACTTAGAACCAAGGCCGACTAGAAGGCAGTTGGAGCTTCTGAGTTAAGTTGCCCGTCCAGTCCCTTGGGCTGCAAAGCGTGTCATCGCGCTTCAGGTGAAGTCTCCTCAGTGGCAGTGTGTTCCCAAGTGAAGGGAAGACTTGAGAAGAAGGGCGTACTAGAAGCTTGTTGGATACTCCGAGTAAAGGGCACGCAAAGATGCTGCGGCTTCCAAAACGTGAACGCCACCTTCAAGGGAGGATTCCCAAAGGGCAGTTTGCTCCCGGCTCTGGAAAGAAGTTGGAACCTGGGGCGCACCCTAGGCAAGTTGCACACTGCGAGTTAAGTGCAGGCCCAGACCCTTAGGCTTCCACAACGTAAACTCGACCTGAAGTCAAGTTTCCTATGGGGCAGCGTGTTCCCTGCTGCGGAAAGAAGTTAGAGCAAGGCCGCACTGGAGGCAAGTTGGACACTCTCAGGGCAGGGCACCCCAGGTCCCCTTTTGCTTCCAAAACGTATCATCGCTCCTAAGGTGACGTCTCCTGGGGGGGGGGGCCTGAGATCCCAGGGGAGGAAAGACCTTAGAACAGGGGCGGACTAGAGGCCTGTTGGCTACACCGAGTTGAGTTCCAGGGAAGCCCCTTAGGCTCCCCAAACCTACAAACGCAGGGAGGACGAACACTACAAGAGGGCAGTGTTTTCCCAGTTGCGGAAAGGTGTTAGAACAAAGGCGGACTCTAAGGCAGGTTGGAGACTCTGAGTGAAGTGCTCGCCAATGCGCCTCTACGCCAAGTTGCAAGCTCTGAGTAAAGTGCAGGCTAAGGCCCTTCTGCTTCCAAAACGTAGAAACGCTCTGAAGGCCAAGAGGCCTATGCGGCCGTGTGTTCCCATTGCAGGAAAGAACTTAGAACCAAGGCCGACTAGAAGGCAGTTGGAGCTTCTGAGTTAAGTTGCCCGTCCAGTCCCTTGGGCTGCAAAGCGTGTCATCGCGCTTCAGGTGAAGTCTCCTCAGTGGCAGTGTGTTCCCAAGTGAAGGGAAGACTTGAGAAGAAGGGCGTACTAGAAGCTTGTTGGATACTCCGAGTAAAGGGCACGCAAAGACGCTGCGGCTTCCAAAACGTGAACGCGACCTTCAAGGGAGGATTCCCAAAGGGCAGTTTGCTCCCGGCTGTGGAAAGAAGTTGGAACCTGGGGCGCACCCTAGGCAAGTTGCACACTGCGAGATAAGTGCAGGCCCAGACCCTTAGGCTTCCACAACGTAAACTCGTCCTGAAGTCAAGTTTCCTATGGGGCAGCGTGTTCCCTGCTGCGGAAAGAAGTTAGAACAAGGCCGCACTGGAGGCAAGTTGGACACTCTCAGGGCAGGGCACCCTAGGTCCCCTTTTGCTTCCAAAACGTATCATCGCTCCTAAGGTGACGTCTCCTGGGGGGGGGGGGCGTGAGATCCCAGGGGAGGAAAGACCTTAGAACAGGGGCGGACTAGAGGCCTGTTGGCTACACCGAGTTGAGTTCCAGGGAAGCCCCTTAGGCTCCCCAAACCTACAAACGCAGCGAAGACGAACACTACTAGAGGGCAGTGTTTTCCCAGTTGCGGAAAGGTGTTAGAACAAAGGGGGACTCTCAGGCAGGTTGGAGACTCTGAGTGAAGTGCTCGCCAATGCGCCTCTACGCCAAGTTGCAAGCTCTGAGTAAAGTGCAGGCTAAGGCCCTTCTGCTTCCAAAACGTAGAAACGCTCTGAAGGCCAAGAGGCCTATGCGGCCGTGTGTTCCCATTGCAGGAAAGAACTTAGAACCAAGGCCGACTAGAAGGCAGTTGGAGCTTCTGAGTTAAGTTGCCCGTCCAGTCCCTTGGGCTGCAAAGCGTGTCATCGCGCTTCAGGTGAAGTCTCCTCAGTGGCAGTGTGTTCCCAAGTGAAGGGAGGACTTGAGAAGAAAGGCGTACAAGAAGCTTGTTGGATACTCCGAGTAAAGGGCACGCAAAGACGCTGCGGCTTCCAAAACGTGAACGCGACCTTCAAGGGAGGATTCCCAAAGGGCAGTTTGCTCCCGGCTGTGGAAAGAAGTTGGAACCTGGGGCGCACCCTAGGCAAGTTGCACACTGCGAGTTAAGTGCAGGCCCAGACCCTTAGGCTTCCACAACGTAAACTCGACCTGAAGTCAAGTTTCCTATGGGGCAGCGTGTTCCCTGCTGCGGAAAGAAGTTAGAGCAAGGCCGCACTGGAGGCAAGTTGGACACTCTCAGGGCAGGGCACCCCAGGTCCCCTTTTGATTCCAAAACGTATCATCGCTCCTAAGGTGACGTCTCCTGGGGGTGGGGGGGCGTGAGATCCCAGGGGAGGAAAGACCTTAGAACAGGGGCGGACTAGAGGCCTGTTGGCTACACCGAGTTGAGTTCCAGGGAAGGCCCTTAGGCTCCCCAAACCTACAAACGCAGCGAAGACGAACACTACAAGAGGGCAGTATTTTCCCAGTTGCGGAAAGGTGTTAGAACAAAGGGGGACTCTAAGGCAGGTTGGAGACTCTGAGTGAAGTGCTCGCCAATGCGCCTCTACGCCAAGTTGCAAGCTCTGAGTAAAGTGCAGGCTAAGGCCCTTCTGCTTCCAAAATGTAGAAACGCTCTGAAGGCCAAGAGGCCTATGCGGCCGTGTGTTCCCATTGCAGGAAAGAACTTAGAACCAAGGCCGACTAGAAGGCAGTTGGAGCTTCTGAGTTAAGTTGCCCGTCCAGTCCCTTGGGCTGCAAAGCGTGTCATCACGCTTCAGGTGAAGTCTCCTCAGTGGCAGTGTGTTCCCAAGTGAAGGGAAGACTTGAGAAGAAGGGCGTACTAGAAGCTTGTTGGATACTCCGAGTTAAGGGCGCGCAAAGACGCTGCGGCTTCCAAAACGTGAACGCGACCTTCAAGGGAGGATTCCCAAAGGGCAGTTTGCTCCCGGCTGTGGAAAGAAGTTGGAACCTGGGGCGCACCCTAGGCAAGTTGCACACTGCGAGTTAAGTGCAGGCCCAGACCCTTAGGCTTCCACAACGTAAACTCGACCTGAAGTCAAGTTTCCTGTGGGGCAGCGTGTTCCCTGCTGTGGAAAGAAGTTAGAACAAGGCCGCACAGGAGGCAAGTTGGACACTCTCAGGGCAGGGCACCCTAGGTCCCCTTTTGCTTCCAAAACGTATCATCGCTCCTAAGGTGACGTCTCCTGGGGGGGGGGCGTGAGATCCCAGGGGAGGAAAGACCTTAGAACAGGGGCGGACTAGAGGCCTGTTGGCTACACCGAGTTGAGTTCCAGGGAAGCCCCTTAGGCTCCCCAAACCTACAAACGCAGCGAAGACGAACACTACTAGAGGGCAGTGTTTTCCCAGTTGCGGAAAGGTGTTAGAACAAAGGGGGACTCTCAGGCAGGTTGGAGACTCTGAGTGAAGTGCTCGCCAATGCGCCTCTACGCCAAGTTGCAAGCTCTGAGTAAAGTGCAGGCTAAGGCCCTTCTGCTTCCAAAACGTAGAAACGCTCTGAAGGCCAAGAGGCCTATGCGGCCGTGTGTTCCCATTGCAGGAAAGAACTTAGAACCAAGGCCGACTAGAAGGCAGTTGGAGCTTCTGAGTTAAGTTGCCCGTCCAGTCCCTTGGGCTGCAAAGCGTGTCATCGCGCTTCAGGTGAAGTCTCCTCAGTGGCAGTGTGTTCCCAAGTGAAGGGAGGACTTGAGAAGAAAGGCGTACAAGAAGCTTGTTGGATACTCCGAGTAAAGGGCCCGCAAAGACGCTGCGGCTTCCAAAACGTGAACGCGACCTTCAAGGGAGGATTCCCAAAGGGCAGTTTGCTCCCGGCTGTGGTAAGAAGTTGAACCTGGGGCGCACCCTAGGCAAGTTGCACACTGCGAGTTAAGTGCAGGCCCAGACCCTTAGGCTTCCACAACGTAAACTCGACCTGAAGTCAAGTTTCCTATGGGGCAGCGTGTTCCCTGCTGCGGAAAGAAGTTAGAGCAAGGCCGCACTGGAGGCAAGTTGGACACTCTCAGGGCAGGGCACCCCAGGTCCCCTTTTGATTCCAAAACGTATCATCGCTCCTAAGGTGACGTCTCCTGGGGGTGGGGGGGCGTGAGATCCCAGGGGAGGAAAGACCTTAGAACAGGGGCGGACTAGAGGCCTGTTGGCTACACCGAGTTGAGTTCCAGGGAAGGCCCTTAGGCTCCCCAAACCTACAAACGCAGCGAAGACGAACACTACAAGAGGGCAGTATTTTCCCAGTTGCGGAAAGGTGTTAGAACAAAGGGGGACTCTAAGGCAGGTTGGAGACTCTGAGTGAAGTGCTCGCCAATGCGCCTCTACGCCAAGTTGCAAGCTCTGAGTAAAGTGCAGGCTAAGGCCCTTCTGCTTCCAAAATGTAGAAACGCTCTGAAGGCCAAGAGGCCTATGCGGCCGTGTGTTCCCATTGCAGGAAAGAACTTAGAACCAAGGCCGACTAGAAGGCAGTTGGAGCTTCTGAGTTAAGTTGCCCGTCCAGTCCCTTGGGCTGCAAAGCGTGTCATCACGCTTCAGGTGAAGTCTCCTCAGTGGCAGTGTGTTCCCAAGTGAAGGGAAGACTTGAGAAGAAGGGCGTACTAGAAGCTTGTTGGATACTCCGAGTTAAGGGCGCGCAAAGACGCTGCGGCTTCCAAAACGTGAACGCGACCTTCAAGGGAGGATTCCCAAAGGGCAGTTTGCTCCCGGTTGTGGAAAGAAGTTGGAACCTGGGGCGCACCCTAGGCAAGTTGCACACTGCGAGTTAAGTGCAGGCCCAGACCCTTAGGCTTCCACAACGTAAACTCGACCTGAAGTCAAGTTTCCTGTGGGGCAGCGTGTTCCCTGCTGTGGAAAGAAGTTAGAACAAGGCCGCACAGGAGGCAAGTTGGACACTCTCAGGGCAGGGCACCACAGGTCCCCTTTTGCTTCCAAAACGTATCATCGCTCCTAAGGTGACGTCTCCTGGGGGGGGGCGTGAGATCCCAGGGGAGGAAAGACCTTAGAACAGGGGCGGACTAGAGGCCTGTTGGCTACACCGAGTTGAGTTCCAGGGAAGCCCCTTAGGCTCCCCAAACCTACAAACGCAGGGAGGACGAACACTACAAGAGGGCAGTGTTTTCCCAGTTGCGGAAAGGTGTTAGAACAAAGGCGGACTCTAAGGCAGGTTGGAGACTCTGAGTGAAGTGCTCGCCAATGCGCCTCTACGCCAAGTTGCAAGCTCTGAGTAAAGTGCAGGCTAAGGCCCTTCTGCTTCCAAAACGTAGAAACGCTCTGAAGGCCAAGAGGCCTATGCGGCCGTGTGTTCCCATTGCAGGAAAGAACTTAGAACCAAGGCCGACTAGAAGGCAGTTGGAGCTTCTGAGTTAAGTTGCCCGTCCAGTCCCTTGGGCTGCAAAGCCTGTCATCGCGCTTCAGGTGAAGTCTCCTCAGTGGCAGTGTGTTCCCAAGTGAAGGGAAGACTTGAGAAGAAGGGCGTACTAGAAGCTTGTTGGATACTCCGAGTAAAGGGCACGCAAAGACGCTGCGGCTTCCAAAACGTGAACGCGACCTTCAAGGGAGGATTCCCAAAGGGCAGTTTGCTCCCGGCTGTGGAAAGAAGTTGGAACCTGGGGCGCACCCTAGGCAAGTTGCACACTGCGAGATAAGTGCAGGCCCAGACCCTTAGGCTTCCACAACGTAAACTCGACCTGAACTCAAGTTTCCTATGGGGCAGCGTGTTCCCTGCTGTGGAAAGAAGTTAGAACAAGGCCGCACTGGAGGCAAGTTGGACACTCTCAGGGCAGGGCACCCCAGGTCCCCTTTTGCTTCCAAAACGTATCATCGCTCCTAAGGTGACGTCTCCTGGGGCGGGGCGTGAGATCCCAGGGGAGGAAAGACCTTAGAACAGGGGCGGACTAGAGGCCTGTTGGCTACACCGAGTTGAATTCCAGGGAAGCCCTTAGGCTCCCCAAACCTACAAACGCAGCGAGGACGAACACTACAAGAGGGCAGTGTTTTCCCAGTTGCGGAAAGGTGTTAGAACAAAGGCGGACTCTAAGGCAGGTTGGAGACTCTGAGTGAAGTGCTCGCCAATGCGCCTCTACGCCAAGTTGCAAGCTCTGAGTAAAGTGCAGGCTAAGGCCCTTCTGCTTCCAAAACGTAGAAACGCTCTGAAGGCCAAGAGGCCTATGCGGCCGTGTGTTCCCATTGCAGGAAAGAACTTAGAACCAAGGCCGACTAGAAGGCAGTTGGAGCTTCTGAGTTAAGTTGCCCGTCCAGTCCCTTGGGCTGCAAAGCGTGTCATCGCGCTTCAGGTGAAGTCTCCTCAGTGGCAGTGTGTTCCCAAGTGAAGGGAAGACTTGAGAAGAAGGGCGTACTAGAAGCTTGTTGGATACTCCGAGTAAAGGGCACGCAAAGACGCTGCGGCTTCCAAAACGTGAACGCGACCTTCAAGGGAGGATTCCCAAAGGGCAGTTTGCTCCCGGCTGTGGAAAGAAGTTGGAACCTGGGGCGCACCCTAGGCAAGTTGCACACTGCGAGTTAAGTGCAGGCCCAGACCCTTAGGCTTCCACAACGTAAACTCGTCCTGAAGTCAAGTTTCCTATGGGGCAGCGTGTTCCCTGCTGCGGAAAGAAGTTAGAACAAGGCCGCACTGGAGGCAACTTGGACACTGTCACTGCAGGGCACCCTAGGTCCCCTTTTGCTTCCAAAACGTATCATCGCTCCTAAGGTGACGTCTCCTGGGGGGGGGGCGTGAGATCCCAGGGGAGGAAAGACCTTAGAACAGGGGCGGACTAGAGGCCTGTTGGCTACACCGAGTTGAGTTCCAGGGAAGCCCCTTAGGCTCCCCAAACCTACAAACGCAGCGAAGACGAACACTACTAGAGGGCAGTGTTTTCCCAGTTGCGGAAAGGTGTTAGAACAAAGGGGGACTCTCAGGCAGGTTGGAGACTCTGAGTGAAGTGCTCGCCAATGCGCCTCTACGCCAAGTTGCAAGCTCTGAGTAAAGTGCAGGCTAAGGCCCTTCTGCTTCCAAAACGTAGAAACGCTCTGAAGGCCAAGAGGCCTATGCGGCCGTGTGTTCCCATTGCAGGAAAGAACTTAGAACCAAGGCCGACTAGAAGGCAGTTGGAACTTCTGAGTTAAGTTGCCCGTCCAGTCCCTTGGGCTTCAAAGCGTGTCATCGCGCTTCAGGTGAAGTCTCCTCAGTGGTAGTGTGTTCCCAAGTGAAGGGAAGACTTGAGAAGAAGGGCGTACTAGAAGCTTGTTGGATACTCCGAGTTAAGGGCGCGCAAAGACGCTGCGGCTTCCAAAACGTGAACGCGACCTTCAAGGGAGGATTCCCAAAGGGCAGTTTGCTCCCGGCTGTGGAAAGAAGTTGGAACCTGGGGCGCACCCTAGGCAAGTTGCACACTGCGAGTTAAGTGCAGGCCCAGACCCTTAGGCTTCCACAACGTAAACTCGACCTGAAGTCAAGTTTCCTATGGGGCAGCGTGTTCCCTGCTGCGGAAAGAAGTTAGAACAAGGCCGCACTGGAGGCAAGTTGGACACTCTCAGGGCAGGGCACCCCAGGTCCCCTTTTGCTTCCAAAACGTATCATCGCTCCTAAGGTGACGTCTCCTGGGGGGGGGGCGTGAGATCCCATGGGAGGAAAGACCTTAGAACAGGGGCGGACTAGAGGCCTGTTGGCTACACCGAGTTGAGTTCCAGGGAAGGCCCTTAGGCTCCCCAAACCTACAAACGCAGCGAAGACGAACACTACAAGAGGGCAGTGTTTTCCCAGTTGCGGAAAGGTTTTAGAACAAAGGGGGACTCTAAGGCAGGTTGGAGACTCTGAGTGAAGTGCTCGCCAATGCGCCTCTACGCCAAGTTGCAAGCTCTGAGTAAAGTGCAGGCTAAGGCCCTTCTGCTTCCAAAACGTAGAAACGCTCTGAAGGCCAAGAGGCCTATGCGGCCGTGTGTTCCCATTGCAGGAAAGAACTTAGAACCAAGGCCGACTAGAAGGCAGTTGGAGCTTCTGAGTTAAGTTGCCCGTCCAGTCCCTTGGGCTGCAAAGCGTGTCATCGCGCTTCAGGTGAAGTCTCCTCAGTGGCAGTGTGTTCCCAAGTGAAGGGAAGACTTGAGAAGAAGGGCGTACTAGAAGCTTGTTGGATACTCCGAGTAAAGGGCACGCAAAGACGCTGCGGCTTCCAAAACGTGAACGCGACCTTCAAGGGAGGATTCCCAAAGGGCAGTTTGCTCCCGGCTGTGGAAAGAAGTTGGAACCTGGGGCGCACCCTAGCCAAGTTGCACACTGCGAGATAAGTGCAGGCCCAGACCCTTAGGCTTCCACAACGTAAACTCGACCTGAACTCAAGTTTCCTATGGGGCAGCGTGTTCCCTGCTGTGGAAAGAAGTTAGAACAAGGCCGCACAGGAGGCAAGTTGGACACTCTCACGGCAGGGAACCCCAGGTCCCCTTTTGCTTCCAAAACGTATCATCGCTCCTAAGGTGAAGTCTCCTGGGGGGGGGGGGGCGTGAGATCCCAGGGGAGGAAAGACCTTAGAACAGGGGCGGACTAGAGGCCTGTTGGCTACACCGAGTTGAGTTCCAGGGAAGCCCCTTAGGCTCCCCAAACCTACAAACGCAGCGAAGACGAACACTACTAGAGGGCAGTGTTTTCCCAGTTGCGGAAAGGTGTTAGAACACAGGCGGACTCTAAGGCAGGTTGGAGACTCTGAGTGAAGTGCTCGCCAATGCGCCTCTACGCCAAGTTGCAAGCTCTGAGTAAAGTGCAGGCTAAGGCCCTTCTGCTTCCAAAACGTAGAAACGCTCTGAAGGCCAAGAGGCCTATGCGGCCGTGTGTTCCCATTGCAGGAAAGAACTTAGAACCAAGGCCGACTAGAAGGCAGTTGGAGCTTCTGAGTTAAGTGGCCCGTCCAGTCCCTTGGGCTGCAAAGCGTGTCATCGCGCTTCAGGTGAAGTCTCCTCAGTGGCAGTGTGTTCCCAAGTGAAGGGAAGACTTGAGAAGAAAGGCGTACTAGAAGCTTGTTGGATACTCCGAGTAAAGGGCACGCAAAGACGCTGCGGCTTCCAAAACGTGAACGCGACCTTCAAGGGAGGATTCCCAAAGGGCAGTTTGCTCCCGGCTGTGGAAAGAAGTTGGAACCTGGGGCGCACCCTAGGCAAGTTGCACACTGCGAGTTAAGTGCAGGCCCAGACCCTTAGGCTTCCACAACGTAAACTCGACCTGAAGTCAAGTTTCCTATGGGGCAGCGTGTTCCCTGCTGCGGAAAGAAGTTAGAACAAGGCCGCACTGGAGGCAAGTTGGACACTCTCAGGGCAGGGCACCCCAGGTCCCCTTTTGCTTCCAAAACGTATCATCGCTCCTAAGGTGACGTCTCCTGGGGGGGGGGCGTTAGATCCCAGGGGAGGAAAGACCTTAGAACAGGGGCGGACTAGAGGCCTGTTGGCTACACCGAGTTGAATTCCAGGGAAGCCCCTTAGGCTCCCCAAACCTACAAACGCAGCGAGGACGAACACTACAAGAGGGCAGTGTTTTCCCAGTTGCGGAAAGGTGTTAGAACAAAGGCGGACTCTAAGGCAGGTTGGAGACTCTGAGTGAAGTGCTCGCCAATGCGCCTCTACGCCAAGTTGCAAGCTCTGAGTAAAGTGCAGGCTAAGGCCCTTCTGCTTCCAAAACGTAGAAACGCTCTGAAGGCCAAGAGGCCTATGCGGCCGTGTGTTCCCATTGCAGGAAAGAACTTAGAACCAAGGCCGACTAGAAGGCAGTTGGAGCTTCTGAGTTAAGTTGCCCGTCCAGTCCCTTGGGCTGCAAAGCGTGTCATCGCGCTTCAGGTGAAGTCTCCTCAGTGGCAGTGTGTTCCCAAGTGAAGGGAAGACTTGAGAAGAAGGGCGTACTAGAAGCTTGTTGGATACTCCGAGTAAAGGGCACGCAAAGACGCTGCGGCTTCCAAAACGTGAACGCGACCTTCAAGGGAGGATTCCCAAAGGGCAGTTTGCTCCCGGCTCTGGAAAGAAGTTGGAACCTGGGGCGCACCCTAGGCAAGTTGCACACTGCGAGTTAAGTGCAGGCCCAGACCCTTAGGCTTCCACAACGTAAACTCGTCCTGAAGTCAAGTTTCCTATGCGGCAGCGTGTTCCCTGCTGCGGAAAGAAGTTAGAACAAGGCCGCACTGGAGGCAAGTTGGACACTCTCAGGGCAGGGCACCCCAGGTCCCCTTTTGCTTCCAAAACGTATCATCGCTCCTAAGGTGAAGTCTTCTGGGGGGGGGGGCGTGAGATCCCAGGGGAGGAAAGACCTTAGAACAGGGGCGGACTAGAGGCCTGTTGGCTACACCGAGTTGAGTTCCAGGGAAGCCCCTTAGGCTCCCCAAACCTACAAACGCAGCGAAGACGAACACTACTAGAGGGCAGTGTTTTCCCAGTTGCGGAAAGGTGTTAGAACACAGGCGGACTCTAAGGCAGGTTGGAGTCTCTGAGTGAAGTGCTCGCCAATGCGCCTCTACGCCAAGTTGCAAGCTCTGAGTAAAGTGCAGGCTAAGGCCCTTCTGCTTCCAAAACGTAGAAACGCTCTGAAGGCCAAGAGGCCTATGCGGCCGTGTGTTCCCATTGCAGGAAAGAACTTAGAACCAAGGCCGACTAGAAGGCAGTTGGAGCTTCTGAGTTAAGTTGCCCGTCCAGTCCCTTGGGCTGCAAAGCGTGTCATCGCGCTTCAGGTGAAGTCTCCTCAGTGGCAGTGTGTTCCCAAGTGAAGGGAAGACTTGAGAAGAAAGTCGTACTAGAAGCTTGTTGGATACTCCGAGTAAAGGGCACGCAAAGACGCTGCGGCTTCCAAAACGTGAACGCGACCTTCAAGGGAGGATTCCCAAAGGGCAGTTTGCTCCCGGCTGTGGAAAGAAGTTGGAACCTGGGGCGCACCCTAGGCAAGTTGTACACTGCGAGTTAAGTGCAGGCCCAGACCCTTAGGCTTCCACAACGTAAACTCGACCTGAAGTCAAGTTTCCTATGGGGCAGCGTGTTCCCTGCTGCGGAAAGAAGTTAGAACAAGGCCGCACTGGAGGCAAGTTGGACACTCTCAGGGCAGGGCACCCCAGGTCCCCTTTTGCTTCCAAAACGTATCATCGCTCCTAAGGTGACGTCTCCTGGGGGGGGGGCGTGAGATCCCAGGGGAGGAAAGACCTTAGAACAGGGGCGGACTAGAGGCCTGTTGGCTACACCGAGTTGAGTTCCAGGGAAGCCCCTTAGGCTCCCCAAACCTACAAACGCAGCGAAGACGAACACTACTAGAGGGCAGTGTTTTCCCAGTTGCGGAAAGGTGTTAGAACAAAGGGGGACTCTCAGGCAGGTTGGAGACTCTGAGTGAAGTGCTCGCCAATGCGCCTCTACGCCAAGTTGCAAGCTCTGAGTAAAGTGCAGGCTAAGGCCCTTCTGCTTCCAAAACGTAGAAACGCTCTGAAGGCCAAGAGGCCTATGCGGCCGTGTGTTCCCATTGCAGGAAAGAACTTAGAACCAAGGCCGACTAGAAGGCAGTTGGAGCTTCTGAGTTAAGTTGCCCGTCCAGTCCCTTGGGCTTCAAAGCGTGTCATCGCGCTTCAGGTGAAGTCTCCTCAGTGGCAGTGTGTTCCCAAGTGAAGGGAAGACTTGAGAAGAAGGGCGTACTAGAAGCTTGTTGGATACTCCGAGTTAAGGGCGCGCAAAGACGCTGCGGCTTCCAAAACGTGAACGCGACCTTCAAGGGAGGATTCCCAAAGGGCAGTTTGCTCCCGGCTGTGGAAAGAAGTTGGAACCTGGGGCGCACCCTAGGCAAGTTGCACACTGCGAGTTAAGTGCAGGCCCAGACCCTTAGGCTTTCACAACGTAAACTCGACCTGAAGTCAAGTTTCCTATGGGGCAGCGTGTTCTCTGCTGTGGAAAGAAGTTAGAACAATGCCGCACTGGAGGCAAGTTGGACACTCTCAGGGAAGGGCACCCCAGGTCCCCTTTTGCTTCCAAAACGTATCATCGCTCCTAAGGTGACGTCTCCTGGGGGGTGGGGCGAGAGATCCCAGGGGAGGAAAGACCTTAGAACAGGGGCGGACTAGAGGCCTGTTGGGTACACCGAGTTGAGTTCCAGGGAAGCCCCTTAGTCTCCCCAAACCTACAAACGCAGCGAAGACGAACACTACAAGAGGGCAGTGTTTACCCAGTTGCGGAAAGGTGTTAGAACAAAGGCGGACTCTAAGGCAGGTTGGAGACTCTGAGTGAAGTGCTCGCCAATGCGCCTCTACGCCAAGTTGCAAGCTCTGAGTAAAGTGCAGGCTAAGGCCCTTCTGCTTCCAAAACGTAGAAACGCTCTGAAGGCCAAGAGGCCTATGCGGCCGTGTGTTCCCATTGCAGGAAAGAACTTAGAACCAAGGCCGACTAGAAGGCAGTTGGAGCTTCTGAGTTAAGTTGCCCGTCCAGTCCCTTGGGCTGCAAAGCGTGTCATCGCGCTTCAGGTGAAGTCTCCTCAGTGGCAGTGTGTTCCCAAGTGAAGGGAAGACTTGAGAAGAAGGGCGTACTAGAAGCTTGTTGGATACTCCGAGTAAAGGGCACGCAAAGACGCTGCGGCTTCCAAAACGTGAACGCGACCTTCAAGGGAGGATTCCCAAAGGGCAGTTTGCTCCCGGCTCTGGAAAGAAGTTGGAACCTGGGGCGCACCCTAGGCAAGTTGCACACTGCGAGTTAAGTGCAGGCCCAGACCCTTAGGCTTCCACAACGTAAACTCGTCCTGAAGTCAAGTTTCCTATGCGGCAGCGTGTTCGCTGCTGCGGAAAGAAGTTAGAACAAGGCCGCACTGGAGGCAAGTTGGACACTCTCAGGGCAGGGCACCCCAGGTCCCCTTTTGCTTCCAAAACGTATCATCGCTCCTAAGGTGAAGTCTTCTGGGGGGGGGGGGGGCGTGAGATCCCAGGGGAGGAAAGACCTTAGAACAGGGGCGGACTAGAGGCCTGTTGGCTACACCGAGTTGAGTTCCAGGGAAGCCCCTTAGGCTCCCCAAACCTACAAACGCAGCGAAGACGAACACTACTAGAGGGCAGTGTTTTCCCAGTTGCGGAAAGGTGTTAGAACACAGGCGGACTCTAAGGCAGGTTGGAGGCTCTGAGTGAAGTGCTCGCCAATGCGCCTCTACGCCAAGTTGCAAGCTCTGAGTAAAGTGCAGGCTAAGGCCCTTCTGCTTCCAAAACGTAGAAACGCTCTGAAGGCCAAGAGGCCTATGCGGCCGTGTGTTCCCATTGCAGGAAAGAACTTAGAACCAAGGCCGACTAGAAGGCAGTTGGAGCTTCTGAGTTAAGTTGCCCGTCCAGTCCCTTGGGCTGCAAAGCGTGTCATCGCGCTTCAGGTGAAGTCTCCTCAGTGGCAGTGTGTTCCCAAGTGAAGGGAAGACTTGAGAAGAAAGTCGTACTAGAAGCTTGTTGGATACTCCGAGTAAAGGGCACGCAAAGACGCTGCGGCTTCCAAAACGTGAACGCGACCTTCAAGGGAGGATTCCCAAAGGGCAGTTTGCTCCCGGCTGTGGAAAGAAGTTGGAACCTGGGGCGCACCCTAGGCAAGTTGTACACTGCGAGTTAAGTGCAGGCCCAGACCCTTAGGCTTCCACAACGTAAACTCGACCTGAAGTCAAGTTTCCTATGGGGCAGCGTGTTCCCTGCTGCGGAAAGAAGTTAGAACAAGGCCGCACTGGAGGCAAGTTGGACACTCTCAGGGCAGGGCACCCCAGGTCCCCTTTTGCTTCCAAAACGTATCATCGCTCCTAAGGTGACGTCTCCTGGGGGGGGGGGCGTGAGATCCCAGGGGAGGAAAGACCTTAGAACAGGGGCGGACTAGAGGCCTGTTGGCTACACCGAGTTGAGTTCCAGGGAAGCCCCTTAGGCTCCCCAAACCTACAAACGCAGCGAAGACGAACACTACAAGAGGGCAGTGTTTTCCCAGTTGCGGAAAGGTGTTAGAACAAAGGGGGACTCTCAGGCAGGTTGGAGACTCTGAGTGAAGTGCTCGCCAATGCGCCTCTACGCCAAGTTGCAAGCTCTGAGTAAAGTGCAGGCTAAGGCCCTTCTGCTTCCAAAACGTAGAAACGCTCTGAAGGCCAAGAGGCCTATGCGGCCGTGTGTTCCCATTGCAGGAAAGAACTTAGAACCAAGGCCGACTAGAAGGCAGTTGGAGCTTCTGAGTTAAGTTGCCCGTCCAGTCCCTTGGGCTTCAAAGCGTGTCATCGCGCTTCAGGTGAAGTCTCCTCAGTGGCAGTGTGTTCCCAAGTGAAGGGAAGACTTGAGAAGAAGGGCGTACTAGAAGCTTGTTGGATACTCCGAGTTAAGGGCGCGCAAAGACGCTGCGGCTTCCAAAACGTGAACGCGACCTTCAAGGGAGGATTCCCAAAGGGCAGTTTGCTCCCGGCTGTGGAAAGAAGTTGGAACCTGGGGCGCACCCTAGGCAAGTTGCACACTGCGAGTTAAGTGCAGGCCCAGACCCTTAGGCTTTCACAACGTAAACTCGACCTGAAGTCAAGTTTCCTATGGGGCAGCGTGTTCTCTGCTGTGGAAAGAAGTTAGAACAATGCCGCACTGGAGGCAAGTTGGACACTCTCAGGGAAGGGCACCCCAGGTCCCCTTTTGCTTCCAAAACGTATCATCGCTCCTAAGGTGACGTCTCCTGGGGGGTGGGGCGAGAGATCCCAGGGGAGGAAAGACCTTAGAACAGGGGCGGACTAGAGGCCTGTTGGGTACACCGAGTTGAGTTCCAGGGAAGCCCCTTAGTCTCCCCAAACCTACAAACGCAGCGAAGACGAACACTACAAGAGGGCAGTGTTTACCCAGTTGCGGAAAGGTGTTAGAACAAAGGCGGACTCTAAGGCAGGTTGGAGACTCTGAGTGAAGTGCTCGCCAATGCGCCTCTACGCCAAGTTGCAAGCTCTGAGTAAAGTGCAGGCTAAGGCCCTTCTGCTTCCAAAACGTAGAAACGCTCTGAAGGCCAAGAGGCCTATGCGGCCGTGTGTTCCCATTGCAGGAAAGAACTTAGAACCAAGGCCGACTAGAAGGCAGTTGGAGCTTCTGAGTTAAGTTGCCCGTCCAGTCCCTTGGGCTGCAAAGCGTGTCATCGCGCTTCAGGTGAAGTCTCCTCAGTGGCAGTGTGTTCCCAAGTGAAGGGAAGACTTGAGAAGAAGGGCGTACTAGAAGCTTGTTGGATACTCCGAGTAAAGGGCACGCAAAGATGCTGCGGCTTCCAAAACGTGAACGCCACCTTCAAGGGAGGATTCCCAAAGGGCAGTTTGCTCCCGGCTCTGGAAAGAAGTTGGAACCTGGGGCGCACCCTAGGCAAGTTGCACACTGCGAGTTAAGTGCAGGCCCAGACCCTTAGGCTTCCACAACGTAAACTCGACCTGAAGTCAAGTTTCCTATGGGGCAGCGTGTTCCCTGCTGCGGAAAGAAGTTAGAGCAAGGCCGCACTGGAGGCAAGTTGGACACTCTCAGGGCAGGGCACCCCAGGTCCCCTTTTGCTTCCAAAACGTATCATCGCTCCTAAGGTGACGTCTCCTGGGGGGGGGGCGTGAGATCCCAGGGGAGGAAAGACCTTAGAACAGGGGCGGACTAGAGGCCTGTTGGCTACACCGAGTTGAGTTCCAGGGAAGCCCCTTAGGCTCCCCAAACCTACAAACGCAGGGAGGACGAACACTACAAGAGGGCAGTGTTTTCCCAGTTGCGGAAAGGTGTTAGAACAAAGGCGGACTCTAAGGCAGGTTGGAGACTCTGAGTGAAGTGCTCGCCAATGCGCCTCTACGCCAAGTTGCAAGCTCTGAGTAAAGTGCAGGCTAAGGCCCTTCTGCTTCCAAAACGTAGAAACGCTCTGAAGGCCAAGAGGCCTATGCGGCCGTGTGTTCCCATTACAGGAAAGAACTTAGAACCAAGGCCGACTAGAAGGCAGTTGGAGCTTCTGAGTTAAGTTGCCTGTCCAGTCCCTTGGGCTGCAAAGCGTGTCATCGCGCTTCAGGTGAAGTCTCCTCAGTGGCAGTGTGTTCCCAAGTGAAGGGAAGACTTGAGAAGAAGGGCGTACTAGAAGCTTGTTGGATACTCCGAGTAAAGGGCACGCAAAGACGCTGCGGCTTCCAAAACGTGAACGCGACCTTCAAGGGAGGATTCCCAAAGGGCAGTTTGCTCCCGGCTGTGGAAAGAAGTTGGAACCTGGGGCGCACCCTAGGCAAGTTGCACACTGCGAGTTAAGTGCAGGCCCAGACCCTTTGGCTTCCACAACGTAAACTCGACCTGAAGTCAAGTTTCCTATGGGGCAGCGTGTTCCCTGCTGTGGAAAGAAGTTAGAACAAGGCTGCACTGGAGGCAAGTTGGACACTCTCAGGGCAGGGCACCCCAGGTCCCCTTTTGCTTCCAAAACGTATCATCGCTCCTAAGGTGACGTCTCCTGGGGGGGGGGGCGTGAGATCCCAGGGGAGGAAAGACCTTAGAACAGGGGCGGACTAGAGGCCTGTTGGCTACACCGGGTTGAGTTCCAGGGAAGCCCCTTAGGCTCCCCAAACCTACAAACGCAGCGAAGACGACCACTACTAGAGGGCAGTGTTCTCCCAGTTGCGGAAAGGTGTTAGAACAAAGGCGGACGCCAAGGCAGGTTGGAGACTCTGAGTGAAGTGCTCGCCAATGCGCCTCTACGCCAAGTTGCAATCTCTGAGTAAAGTGCAGTCTAAGGCCCTTCTGCTTCCAAAACGTAGAAACGCTCTGAAGGCCAAGAGGCCTATGCGGCCGTGTGTTCCCATTGCAGGAAAGAACTTAGAAGCAAGGCCGACTAGAAGGCAGTTGGAGCTTCTGAGTTAAGTTGCCCGTCCAGTCCCTTGGGCTGCAAAGCGTGTCATCGCGCTTCAGGTGAAGTCTCCTCAGTGGCAGTGTGTTCCCAAGTGAAGGGAAGACTTGAGAAGAAGGGCGTACTAGAAGCTTGTTGAATACTCCGAGTTAAGGGCACGCAAAGACGCTGCAGCTTCCAAAACGTGAACGAGACCTTCAAGGGAGGATTCCCAAATGGCAGTTTGCTCCCGGCTGTGGAAAGAAGTTGGAACCTGGGGCGCACCCTAGGCAAGTTGCACACTGCGATTTAAGTGCAGGCCCAGACCCTTAGGCTTCCACAACGTAAACTCGACCTGAAGTCAAGTTTCCTATGGGGCAGCGTGTTCCCTGCTGCGGAAAGAAGTTAGAGCAAGGCCGCACTGGAGGCAAGTTGGACACTCTCAGGGCAGGGCACCCCAGGTCCCCTTTTGCTTCCAAAACGTATCATCGCTCCTAAGGTGACGTCTCCTGGGGGTGGGGGGGCGTGAGATCCCAGGGGAGGAAAGACCTTACAACAGGGGCGGACTAGAGGCCTGTTGGCTACACCGAGTTGAGTTCCAGGGAAGGCCCTTAGGCTCCCCAAACCTACAAACGCAGCGAAGACGAACACTACAAGAGGGCAGTATTTTCCCAGTTGCGGAAAGGTGTTAGAACAAAGGGGGACTCTAAGGCAGGTTGGAGACTCTGAGTGAAGTGCTCGCCAATGCGCCTCTACGCCAAGTTGCAAGCTCTGAGTAAAGTGCAGGCTAAGGCCCTTCTGCTTCCAAAACGTAGAAACGCTCTGAAGGCCAAGAGGCCTATGCGGCCGTGTGTTCCCATTGCAGGAAAGAACTTAGAACCAAGGCCGACTAGAAGGCAGTTGGAGCTTCTGAGTTAAGTTGCCCGTCCAGTCCCTTGGGCTTCAAAGCGTGTCATCGCGCTTCAGGTGAAGTCTCCTCAGTGGCAGTGTGTTCCCAAGTGAAGGGAAGACTTGAGAAGAAGGGCGTACTAGAAGCTTGTTGGATACTCCGAGTTAAGGGCGCGCAAAGACGCTGCGGCTTCCAAAACGTGAACGCGACCTTCAAGGGAGGATTCCCAAAGGGCAGTTTGCTCCCGGCTGTGGAAAGAAGTTGGAACCTGGGGCGCACCCTAGGCAAGTTGCACACTGCGAGTTAAGTGCAGGCCCAGACCCTTAGGCTTTCACAACGTAAACTCGACCTGAAGTCAAGTTTCCTATGGGGCAGCGTGTTCTCTGCTGTGGAAAGAAGTTAGAACAAGGCCGCACTGGAGGCAAGTTGGACACTCTCAGGGAAGGGCACCCCAGGTCCCCTTTTGCTTCCAAAACGTATCATCGCTCCTAAGGTGACGTCTCCTGGGGGGTGGGGCGAGAGATCCCAGGGGAGGAAAGACCTTAGAACAGGGGCGGACTAGAGGCCTGTTGGGTACACCGAGTTGAGTTCCAGGGAAGCCCCTTAGTCTCCCCAAACCTACAAACGCAGCGAAGACGAACACTACAAGAGGGCAGTGTTTACCCAGTTGCGGAAAGGTGTTAGAACAAAGGCGGACTCTAAGGCAGGTTGGAGACTCTGAGTGAAGTGCTCGCCAATGCGCCTCTACGCCAAGTTGCAAGCTCTGAGTAAAGTGCAGGCTAAGGCCCTTCTGCTTCCAAAACGTAGAAACGCTCTGAAGGCCAAGAGGCCTATGCGGCCGTGTGTTCCCATTGCAGGAAAGTACTTAGAACCAAGGCCGACTAGAAGGCAGTTGGAGCTTCTGAGTTAAGTTGCCCGTCCAGTCCCTTGGGCTGCAAAGCGTGTCATCGCGCTTCAGGTGAAGTCTCCTCAGTGGCAGTGTGTTCCCAAGTGAAGGGAAGACTTGAGAAGAAGGGCGTACTAGAAGCTTGTTGGATACTCCGAGTAAAGGGCACGCAAAGATGCTGCGGCTTCCAAAACGTGAACGCCACCTTCAAGGGAGGATTCCCAAAGGGCAGTTTGCTCCCGGCTGTGGAAAGAAGTTGGAACCTGGGGCGCACCCTAGGCAAGTTGCACACTGCGAGTTAAGTGCAGGCCCAGACCCTTAGGCTTCCACAACGTAAACTCGTCCTGAAGTCAAGTTTCCTATGGGGCAGCGTGTTCCCTGCTGCGGAAAGAAGTTAGAACAAGGCCGCACTGGAGGCAACTTGGACACTGTCACGGCAGGGCACCCTAGGTCCCCTTTTGCTTCCAAAACGTATCATCGCTCCTAAGGTGACGTCTCCTGGGGGGGGGGCGTGAGATCCCAGGGGAGGAAAGACCTTAGAACAGGGGCGGACTAGAGGCCTGTTGGCTACACCGAGTTGAGTTCCAGGGAAGCCCCTTAGGCTCCCCAAACCTACAAACGCAGCGAAGACGAACACTACTAGAGGGCAGTGTTTTCCCAGTTGCGGAAAGGTGTTAGAACAAAGGGGGACTCTCAGGCAGGTTGGAGACTCTGAGTGAAGTGCTCGCCAATGCGCCTCTACGCCAAGTTGCAAGCTCTGAGTAAAGTGCAGGCTAAGGCCCTTCTGCTTCCAAAACGTAGAAACGCTCTGAAGGCCAAGAGGCCTATGCGGCCGTGTGTTCCCATTGCAGGAAAGAACTTAGAACCAAGGCCGACTAGAAGGCAGTTGGAGCTTCTGAGTTAAGTTGCCCGTCCAGTCCCTTGGGCTTCAAAGCGTGTCATCGCGCTTCAGGTGAAGTCTCCTCAGTGGCAGTGTGTTCCCAAGTGAAGGGAAGACTTGAGAAGAAGGGCGTACTAGAAGCTTGTTGGATACTCCGAGTTAAGGGCGCGCAAAGACGCTGCGGCTTCCAAAACGTGAACGCGACCTTCAAGGGAGGATTCCCAAAGGGCAGTTTGCTCCCGGCTGTGGAAAGAAGTTGGAACCTGGGGCGCACCCTAGGCAAGTTGCACACTGCGAGTTAAGTGCAGGCCCAGACCCTTAGGCTTCCACAACGTAAACTCGACCTGAAGTCAAGTTTCCTATGGGGCAGCGTGTTCTCTGCTGTGGAAAGAAGTTAGAACAATGCCGCACTGGAGGCAAGTTGGACACTCTCAGGGAAGGGCACCCCAGGTCCCCTTTTGCTTCCAAAACGTATCATCGCTCCTAAGGTGACGTCTCCTGGGGGGTGGGGCGAGAGATCCCAGGGGAGGAAAGACCTTAGAACAGGGGCGGACTAGAGGCCTGTTGGGTACACCGAGTTGAGTTCCAGGGAAGCCCCTTAGTCTCCCCAAACCTACAAACGCAGCGAAGACGAACACTACAAGAGGGCAGTGTTTACCCAGTTGCGGAAAGGTGTTAGAACAAAGGCGGACTCTAAGGCAGGTTGGAGACTCTGAGTGAAGTGCTCGCCAATGCGCCTCTACGCCAAGTTGCAAGCTCTGAGTAAAGTGCAGGCTAAGGCCCTTCTGCTTCCAAAACGTAGAAACGCTCTGAAGGCCAAGAGGCCTATGCGGCCGTGTGTTCCCATTGCAGGAAAGAACTTAGAAACAAGGCCGACTAGAAGGCAGTTGGAGCTTCTGAGTTAAGTTGCCCGTCCAGTCCCTTGGGCTGCAAAGCGTGTCATCGCGCTTCAGGTGAAGTCTCCTCAGTGGCAGTGTGTTCCCAAGTGAAGGGAAGACTTGAGAAGAAGGGCGTACTAGAAGCTTGTTGGATACTCCGAGTAAAGGGCACGCAAAGATGCTGCGGCTTCCAAAACGTGAACGCCACCTTCAAGGGAGGATTCCCAAAGGGCAGTTTGCTCCCGGCTCTGGAAAGAAGTTGGAACCTGGGGCGCACCCTAGGCAAGTTGCACACTGCGAGTTAAGTGCAGGCCCAGACCCTTAGGCTTCCACAACGTAAACTCGACCTGAAGTCAAGTTTCCTATGGGGCAGCGTGTTCCCTGCTGCGGAAAGAAGTTAGAGCAAGGCCGCACTGGAGGCAAGTTGGACACTCTCAGGGCAGGGCACCCCAGGTCCCCTTTTGCTTCCAAAACGTATCATCGCTCCTAAGGTGACGTCTCCTGGGGGGGGGGGGGCTGAGATCCCAGGGGAGGAAAGACCTTAGAACAGGGGCGGACTAGAGGCCTGTTGGCTACACCGAGTTGAGTTCCAGGGAAGCCCCTTAGGCTCCCCAAACCTACAAACGCAGGGAGGACGAACACTACAAGAGGGCAGTGTTTTCCCAGTTGCGGAAAGGTGTTAGAACAAAGGCGGACTCTAAGGCAGGTTGGAGACTCTGAGTGAAGTGCTCGCCAATGCGCCTCTACGCCAAGTTGCAAGCTCTGAGTAAAGTGCAGGCTAAGGCCCTTCTGCTTCCAAAACGTAGAAACGCTCTGAAGGCCAAGAGGCCTATGCGGCCGTGTGTTCCCATTACAGGAAAGAACTTAGAACCAAGGCCGACTAGAAGGCAGTTGGAGCTTCTGAGTTAAGTTGCCCGTCCAGTCCCTTGGGCTGCAAAGCGTGTCATCGCGCTTCAGGTGAAGTCTCCTCAGTGGCAGTGTGTTCCCAAGTGAAGGGAAGACTTGAGAAGAAGGGCGTACTAGAAGCTTGTTGGATACTCCGAGTAAAGGGCACGCAAAGACGCTGCGGCTTCCAAAACGTGAACGCGACCTTCAAGGGAGGATTCCCAAAGGGCAGTTTGCTCCCGGCTGTGGAAAGAAGTTGGAACCTGGGGCGCACCCTAGGCAAGTTGCACACTGCGAGTTAAGTGCAGGCCCAGACCCTTTGGCTTCCACAACGTAAACTCGACCTGAAGTCAAGTTTCCTATGGGGCAGCGTGTTCCCTGCTGTGGAAAGAAGTTAGAACAAGGCTGCACTGCAGGCAAGTTGGACACTCTCAGGGCAGGGCACCCCAGGTCCCCTTTTGCTTCCAAAACGTATCATCGCTCCTAAGGTGACGTCTCCTGGGGGGGGGGGCGTGAGATCCCAGGGGAGGAAAGACCTTAGAACAGGGGCGGACTAGAGGCCTGTTGGCTACACCGGGTTGAGTTCCAGGGAAGCCCCTTAGGCTCCCCAAACCTACAAACGCAGCGAAGACGACCACTACTAGAGGGCAGTGTTCTCCCAGTTGCGGAAAGGTGTTAGAACAAAGGCGGACGCCAAGGCAGGTTGGAGACTCTGAGTGAAGTGCTCGCCAATGCGCCTCTACGCCAAGTTGCAATCTCTGAGTAAAGTGCAGTCTAAGGCCCTTCTGCTTCCAAAACGTAGAAACGCTCTGAAGGCCAAGAGGCCTATGCGGCCGTGTGTTCCCATTGCAGGAAAGAACTTAGAAGCAAGGCCGACTAGAAGGCAGTTGGAGCTTCTGAGTTAAGTTGCCCGTCCAGTCCCTTGGGCTGCAAAGCGTGTCATCGCGCTTCAGGTGAAGTCTCCTCAGTGGCAGTGTGTTCCCAAGTGAAGGGAAGACTTGAGAAGAAGGGCGTACTAGAAGCTTGTTGAATACTCCGAGTTAAGGGCACGCAAAGACGCTGCAGCTTCCAAAACGTGAACGAGACCTTCAAGGGAGGATTCCCAAATGGCAGTTTGCTCCCGGCTGTGGAAAGAAGTTGGAACCTGGGGCGCACCCTAGGCAAGTTGCACACTGCGATTTAAGTGCAGGCCCAGACCCTTAGGCTTCCACAACGTAAACTCGACCTGAAGTCAAGTTTCCTATGGGGCAGCGTGTTCCCTGCTGCGGAAAGAAGTTAGAGCAAGGCCGCACTGGAGGCAAGTTGGACACTCTCAGGGCAGGGCACCCCAGGTCCCCTTTTGCTTCCAAAACGTATCATCGCTCCTAAGGTGACGTCTCCTGGGGGTGGGGGGGCGTGAGATCCCAGGGGAGGAAAGACCTTACAACAGGGGCGGACTAGAGGCCTGTTGGCTACACCGAGTTGAGTTCCAGGGAAGGCCCTTAGGCTCCCCAAACCTACAAACGCAGCGAAGACGAACACTACAAGAGGGCAGTATTTTCCCAGTTGCGGAAAGGTGTTAGAACAAAGGGGGACTCTAAGGCAGGTTGGAGACTCTGAGTGAAGTGCTCGCCAATGCGCCTCTACGCCAAGTTGCAAGCTCTGAGTAAAGTGCAGGCTAAGGCCCTTCTGCTTCCAAAATGTAGAAACGCTCTGAAGGCCAAGAGGCCTATGCGGCCGTGTGTTCCCATTGCAGGAAAGAACTTAGAAACAAGGCCGACTAGAAGGCAGTTGGAGCTTCTGAGTTAAGTTGCCCATCCAGTCCCTTGGGCTGCAAAGCGTGTCATCGCGCTTCAGGTGAAGTCTCCTCAGTGGCAGTGTGTTCCCAAGTGAAGGGAAGACTTGAGAAGAAGGGCGTACTAGAAGCTTGTTGGATACTCCGAGTTAAGGGCGCGCAAAGACGCTGCGGCTTCCAAAACGTGAACGCGACCTTCAAGGGAGGATTCCCAAAGGGCAGTTTGCTCCCGGCTGTGGAAAGAAGTTGGAACCTGGGGCGCACCCTAGGCAAGTTGCACACTGCGAGTTAAGTGCAGGCCCAGACCCTTAGGCTTTCACAACGTAAACTCGACCTGAAGTCAAGTTTCCTATGGGGCAGCGTGTTCTCTGCTGTGGAAAGAAGTTAGAACAATGCCGCACTGGAGGCAAGTTGGACACTCTCAGGGAAGGGCACCCCAGGTCCCCTTTTGCTTCCAAAACGTATCATCGCTCCTAAGGTGACGTCTCCTGGGGGGTGGGGCGAGAGATCCCAGGGGAGGAAAGACCTTAGAACAGGGGCGGACTAGAGGCCTGTTGGGTACACCGAGTTGAGTTCCAGGGAAGCCCCTTAGTCTCCCCAAACCTACAAACGCAGCGAAGACGAACACTACAAGAGGGCAGTGTTTACCCAGTTGCGGAAAGGTGTTAGAACAAAGGCGGACTCTAAGGCAGGTTGGAGACTCTGAGTGAAGTGCTCGCCAATGCGCCTCTACGCCAAGTTGCAAGCTCTGAGTAAAGTGCAGGCTAAGGCCCTTCTGCTTCCAAAACGTAGAAACGCTCTGAAGGCCAAGAGGCCTATGCGGCCGTGTGTTCCCATTGCAGGAAAGAACTTAGAACCAAGGCCGACTAGAAGGCAGTTGGAGCTTCTGAGTTAAGTTGCCCGTCCAGTCCCTTGGGCTGCAAAGCGTGTCATCGCGCTTCAGGTGAAGTCTCCTCAGTGGCAGTGTGTTCCCAAGTGAAGGGAAGACTTGAGAAGAAGGGCGTACTAGAAGCTTGTTGGATACTCCGAGTAAAGGGCACGCAAAGATGCTGCGGCTTCCAAAACGTGAACGCCACCTTCAAGGGAGGATTCTCAAAGGGCAGTTTGCTCCCGGCTCTGGAAAGAAGTTGGAACCTGGGGCGCACCCTAGGCAAGTTGCACACTGCGAGTTAAGTGCAGGCCCAGACCCTTAGGCTTCCACAACGTAAACTCGACCTGAAGTCAAGTTTCCTATGGGGCAGCGTGTTCCCTGCTGCGGAAAGAAGTTAGAGCAAGGCCGCACTGGAGGCAAGTTGGACACTCTCAGGGCAGGGCACCCCAGGTCCCCTTTTGCTTCCAAAACGTATCATCGCTCCTAAGGTGACGTCTCCTGGGGGGGGGGGGGCCTGAGATCCCAGGGAAGGAAAGACCTTAGAACAGGGGCGGACTAGAGGCCTGTTGGCTACACCGAGTTGAGTTCCAGGGAAGCCCCTTAGGCTCCCCAAACCTACAAACGCAGGGAGGACGAACACTACAAGAGGGCAGTGTTTTCCCAGTTGCGGAAAGGTGTTAGAACAAAGGCGGACTCTAAGGCAGGTTGGAGACTCTGAGTGAAGTGCTCGCCAATGCGCCTCTACGCCAAGTTGCAAGCTCTGAGTAAAGTGCAGGCTAAGGCCCTTCTGCTTCCAAAACGTAGAAACGCTCTGAAGGCCAAGAGGCCTATGCGGCCGTGTGTTCCCATTACAGGAAAGAACTTAGAACCAAGGCCGACTAGAAGGCAGTTGGAGCTTCTGAGTTAAGTTGCCCGTCCAGTCCCTTGGGCTGCAAAGCGTGTCATCGCGCTTCAGGTGAAGTCTCCTCAGTGGCAGTGTGTTCCCAAGTGAAGGGAAGACTTGAGAAGAAGGGCGTACTAGAAGCTTGTTGGATACTCCGAGTAAAGGGCACGCAAAGACGCTGCGGCTTCCAAAACGTGAACGCGACCTTCAAGGGAGGATTCCCAAAGGGCAGTTTGCTCCCGGCTGTGGAAAGAAGTTGGAACCTGGGGCGCACCCTAGGCAAGTTGCACACTGCGAGTTAAGTGCAGGCCCAGACCCTTAGGCTTCCACAACGTAAACTCGACCTGAAGTCAAGTTTCCTATGGGGCAGCGTGTTCCCTGCTGTGGAAAGAAGTTAGAACAAGGCCGCACTGGAGGCAAGTTGGACACTCTCAGGGCAGGGCACCCCAGGTCCCCTTTTGCTTCCAAAACGTATCACCGCTCCTAAGGTGACGTCTCCTGGGGGGGGGGGCGTGAGATCCCAGGGGAGGAAAGACCTTAGAACAGGGGCGGACTAGAGGCCTGTTGGCTACACCGGGTTGAGTTCCAGGGAAGCCCCTTAGGCTCCCCAAACCTACAAACGCAGCGAAGACGACCACTACTAGAGGGCAGTGTTCTCCCAGTTGCGGAAAGGTGTTAGAACAAAGGCGGACGCCAAGGCAGGTTGGAGACTCTGAGTGAAGTGCTCGCCAATGCGCCTCTACGCCAAGTTGCAATCTCTGAGTAAAGTGCTGTCTAAGGCCCTTCTGCTTCCAAAACGTAGAAACGCTCTGAAGGCCAAGAGGCCTATGCGGCCGTGTGTTCCCATTGCAGGAAAGAACTTAGAAGCAAGGCCGACTAGAAGGCAGTTGGAGCTTCTGAGTTAAGTTGCCCGTCCAGTCCCTTGGGCTGCAAAGCGTGTCATCGCGCTTCAGGTGAAGTCTCCTCAGTGGCAGTGTGTTCCCAAGTGAAGGGAAGACTTGAGAAGAAGGGCGTACTAGAAGCTTGTTGAATAGTCCGAGTTAAGGGCACGCAAAGACGCTGCAGCTTCCAAAACGTGAACGAGACCTTCAAGGGAGGATTCCCAAATGGCAGTTTGCTCCCGGCTGTGGAAAGAAGTTGGAACCTGGGGCGCACCCTAGGCAAGTTGCACACTGCGATTTAAGTGCAGGCCCAGACCCTTAGGCTTCCACAACGTAAACTCGACCTGAAGTCAAGTTTCCTATGGGGCAGCGTGTTCCCTGCTGCGGAAAGAAGTTAGACCAAGGCCGCACTGGAGGCAAGTTGGACACTCTCAGGGCAGGGCACCCCAGGTCCCCTTTTGCTTCCAAAACGTATCATCGCTCCTAAGGTGACGTCTCCTGGGGGGGGGCGTGAGATCCCAGGGGAGGAAAGACCTTAGAACAGGGGCGGACTAGAGGACTGTTGGCTACACCGAGTTGAATTATAGGGAAGCCCCTTAGGCTCCCCAAACCTACAAACGCAGCGAGGACGAACACTACAAGAGGGCAGTGTTTTCCCAGTTGCGGAAAGGTGTTAGAACAAAGGCGGACTCTAAGGCAGGTTGGAGACTCTGAGTGAAGTGCTCGCCAATGCGCCTCTACGCCAAGTTGCAAGCTCTGAGTAAAGTGCAGGCTAAGGCCCTTCTGCTTCCAAAACGTAGAAACGCTCTGAAGGCCAAGAGGCCTATGCGGCCGTGTGTTCCCATTGCAGGAAAGAACTTAGAACCAAGGCCGACTAGAAGGCAGTTGGAGCTTCTGAGTTAAGTTGCCCGTCCAGTCCCTTGGGCTGCAAAGCGTGTCATCGCGCTTCAGGTGAAGTCTCCTAAGTGGCAGTGTGTTCCCAAGTGAAGGGAAGACTTGAGAAGAAGGGCGTACTAGAAGCTTGTTGGATACTCCGAGTAAAGGGCACGCAAAGACGCTGCGGCTTCCAAAACGTGAACGCGACCTTCAAGGGAGGATTCCCAAAGGGCAGTTTGCTCCCGGCTGTGGAAAGAAGTTGGAACCTGGGGCGCACCCTAGGCAAGTTGCACACTGCGAGTTAAGTGCAGGCCCAGACCCTTAGGCTTCCACAACGTAAACTCGTCCTGAAGTCAAGTTTCCTATGGGGCAGCGTGTTCCCTGCTGCGGAAAGAAGTTAGAACAAGGCCGCACTGGAGGCAAGTTGGACACTCTCAGGGCAGGGCACCCCAGGTCCCCTTTTGCTTCCAAAACGTATCATCGCTCCTAAGGTGACGTCTCCTGGGGGGGGGCGTGGGATCCCAGGGGAGGAAAGACCTTAGAACAGGGGCGGACTAGAGGCCTGTTGGGTACACCGAGTTGAGTTCCAGGGAAGCCCCTTAGTCTCCCCAAACCTACAAACGCAGCGAAGACGAACACTACAAGAGGGCAGTGTTTACCCAGTTGCGGAAAGGTGTTAGAACAAAGGCGGACTCTAAGGCAGGTTGGAGACTCTGAGTGAAGTGCTCGCCAATGCGCCTCTATGCCAAGTTGCAAGCTCTGAGTAAAGTGCAGGCTAAGGCCCTTCTGCTTCCAAAACGTAGAAACGCTCTGAAGGCCAAGAGGCCTATGCGGCCGTGTGTTCCCATTGCAGGAAAGAACTTAGAACCAAGGCCGACTAGAAGGCAGTTGGAGCTTCTGAGTTAAGTTGCCCGTCCAGTCCCTTGGGCTGCAAAGCGTGTCATCGCGCTTCAGGTGAAGTCTCCTCAGTGGCAGTGTGTTCCCAAGTGAAGGGAAGACTTGAGAAGAAGGGCGTACTAGAAGCTTGTTGGATACTCCGAGTAAAGGGCACGCAAAGATGCTGCGGCTTCCAAAACGTGAACGCCACCTTCAAGGGAGGATTCCCAAAGGGCAGTTTGCTCCCGGCTCTGGAAAGAAGTTGGAACCTGGGGCGCACCCTAGGCAAGTTGCACACTGCGAGTTAAGTGCAGGCCCAGACCCTTAGGCTTCCACAACGTAAACTCGACCTGAAGTCAAGTTTCCTATGGGGCAGCGTGTTCCCTGCTGCGGAAAGAAGTTAGAGCAAGGCCGCACTGGAGGCAAGTTGGACACTCTCAGGGCAGGGCACCCCAGGTCCCCTTTTGCTTCCAAAACGTATCATCGCTCCTAAGGTGACGTCTCCTGGGGGGGGGGGCCTGAGATCCCAGGGGAGGAAAGACCTTAGAACAGGGGCGGACTAGAGGCCTGTTGGCTACACCGAGTTGAGTTCCAGGGAAGCCCCTTAGGCTCCCCAAACCTACAAACGCAGGGAGGACGAACACTACAAGAGGGCAGTGTTTTCCCAGTTGCGGAAAGGTGTTAGAACAAAGGCGGACTCTAAGGCAGGTTGGAGACTCTGAGTGAAGTGCTCGCCAATGCGCCTCTACGCCAAGTTGCAAGCTCTGAGTAAAGTGCAGGCTAAGGCCCTTCTGCTTCCAAAACGTAGAAACGCTCTGAAGGCCAAGAGGCCTATGCGGCCGTGTGTTCCCATTGCAGGAAAGAACTTAGAACCAAGGCCGACTAGAAGGCAGTTGGAGCTTCTGAGTTAAGTTGCCCGTCCAGTCCCTTGGGCTGCAAAGCGTGTCATCGCGCTTCAGGTGAAGTCTCCTCAGTGGCAGTGTGTTCCCAAGTGAAGGGAAGACTTGAGAAGAAGGGCGTACTAGAAGCTTGTTGGATACTCCGAGTAAAGGGCACGCAAAGACGCTGCGGCTTCCAAAACGTGAACGCGACCTTCAAGGGAGGATTCCCAAAGGGCAGTTTGCTCCCGGCTGTGGAAAGAAGTTGGAACCTGGGGCGCACCCTAGGCAAGTTGCACACTGCGAGTTAAGTGCAGGCCCAGACCCTTAGGCTTCCACAACGTAAACTCGTCCTGAAGTCAAGTTTCCTATGGGGCAGCGTGTTCCCTGCTGCGGAAAGAAGTTAGAACAAGGCCGCACTGGAGGCAAGTTGGACACTCTCAGGGCAGGGCACCCTAGGTCCCCTTTTGCTTCCAAAACGTATCATCGCTCCTAAGGTGACGTCTCCTGGGGGGGGGGGCGTGAGATCCCAGGGGAGGAAAGACCTTAGAACAGGGGCGGACTAGAGGCCTGTTGGCTACACCGAGTTGAGTTCCAGGGAAGCCCCTTAGGCTCCCCAAACCTACAAACGCAGCGAAGACGAACACTACTAGAGGGCAGTGTTTTCCCAGTTGCGGAAAGGTGTTAGAACAAAGGGGGACTCTCAGGCAGGTTGGAGACTCTGAGTGAAGTGCTCGCCAATGCGCCTCTACGCCAAGTTGCAAGCTCTGAGTAAAGTGCAGGCTAAGGCCCTTCTGCTTCCAAAACGTAGAAACGCTCTGAAGGCCAAGAGGCCTATGCGGCCGTGTGTTCCCATTGCAGGAAAGAACTTAGAACCAAGGCCGACTAGAAGGCAGTTGGAGCTTCTGAGTTAAGTTGCCCGTCCAGTCCCTTGGGCTGCAAAGCGTGTCATCGCGCTTCAGGTGAAGTCTCCTCAGTGGCAGTGTGTTCCCAAGTGAAGGGAGGACTTGAGAAGAAAGGCGTACAAGAAGCTTGTTGGATACTCCGAGTAAAGGGCACGCAAAGACGCTGCGGCTTCCAAAACGTGAACGCGACCTTCAAGGGAGGATTCCCAAAGGGCAGTTTGCTCCCGGTTGTGGAAAGAAGTTGGAACCTGGGGCGCACCCTAGGCAAGTTGCACACTGCGAGTTAAGTGCAGGCCCAGACCCTTAGGCTTCCACAACGTAAACTCGACCTGAAGTCAAGTTTCCTATGGGGCAGCGTGTTCCCTGCTGCGGAAAGAAGTTAGAGCAAGGCCGCACTGGAGGCAAGTTGGACACTCTCAGGGCAGGGCACCCCAGGTCCCCTTTTGATTCCAAAACGTATCATCGCTCCTAAGGTGACGTCTCCTGGGGGTGGGGGGGCGTGAGATCCCAGGGGAGGAAAGACCTTAGAACAGGGGCGGACTAGAGGCCTGTTGGCTACACCGAGTTGAGTTCCAGGGAAGGCCCTTAGGCTCCCCAAACCTACAAACGCAGCGAAGACGAACACTACAAGAGGGCAGTATTTTCCCAGTTGCGGAAAGGTGTTAGAACAAAGGGGGACTCTAAGGCAGGTTGGAGACTCTGAGTGAAGTGTTCGCCAATGCGCCTCTACGCCAAGTTGCAAGCTCTGAGTAAAGTGCAGGCTAAGGCCCTTCTGCTTCCAAAATGTAGAAACGCTCTGAAGGCCAAGAGGCCTATGCGGCCGTGTGTTCCCATTGCAGGAAAGAACTTAGAACCAAGGCCGACTAGAAGGCAGTTGGAGCTTCTGAGTTAAGTTGCCCGTCCAGTCCCTTGGGCTGCAAAGCGTGTCATCACGCTTCAGGTGAAGTCTCCTCAGTGGCAGTGTGTTCCCAAGTGAAGGGAAGACTTGAGAAGAAGGGCGTACTAGAAGCTTGTTGGATACTCCGAGTTAAGGGCGCGCAAAGACGCTGCGGCTTCCAAAACGTGAACGCGACCTTCAAGGGAGGATTCCCAAAGGGCAGTTTGCTCCCGGCTGTGGAAAGAAGTTGGAACCTGGGGCGCACCCTAGGCAAGTTGCACACTGCGATTTAAGTGCAGGCCCAGACCCTTAGGCTTCCACAACGTAAACTCGACCTGAAGTCAAGTTTCCTGTGGGGCAGCGTGTTCCCTGCTGTGGAAAGAAGTTAGAACAAGGCCGCACAGGAGGCAAGTTGGACACTCTCAGGGCAGGGCACCCCAGGTCCCCTTTTGCTTCCAAAACGTATCATCGCTCCTAAGGTGACGTCTCCTGGGGGGGGGCGTGAGATCCCAGGGGAGGAAAGACCTTAGAACAGGGGCGGACTAGAGGCCTGTTGGCTACAACGAGTTGAGTTCCAGGGAAGCCCCTTAGGCTCCCCAAACCTACAAACGCAGGGAGGACGAACACTAAAAGAGGGCAGTGTTTTCCCAGTTGCGGAAAGGTGTTAGAACAAAGGCGGACTCTAAGGCAGGTTGGAGACTCTGAGTGAAGTGCTCGCCAATGCGCCTCTACGCCAAGTTGCAAGCTCTGAGTAAAGTGCAGGCTAAGGCCCTTCTGCTTCCAAAACGTAGAAACGCTCTGAAGGCCAAGAGGCCTATGCGGCCGTGTGTTCCCATTGCAGGAAAGAACTTAGAACCAAGGCCGACTAGAAGGCAGTTGGAGCTTCTGAGTTAAGTTGCCCGTCCAGTCCCTTGGGCTGCAAAGCGTGTCATCGCGCTTCAGGTGAAGTCTCCTCAGTGGCAGTGTGTTCCCAAGTGAAGGGAAGACTTGAGAAGAAGGGCGTACTAGAAGCTTGTTGGATACTCCGAGTAAAGGGCACGCAAAGACGCTGCGGCTTCCAAAACGTGAACGCACCTTCAAGGGAGGATTCCCAAAGGGCAGTTTGCTCCCGGCTGTGGAAAGAAGTTGGAACCTGGGGCGCACCCTAGGCAAGTTGCACACTGCGAGATAAGTGCAGGCCCAGACCCTTAGGCTTCCACAACGTAAACTCGACCTGAACTCAAGTTTCCTATGGGGCAGCGTGTTCCCTGCTGTGGAAAGAAGTTAGAACAAGGCCGCACAGGAGGCAAGTTGGACACTCTCACGGCAGGGAACCCCAGGTCCCCTTTTGCTTCCAAAACGTATCATCGCTCCTAAGGTGACGTCTCCTGGGGGGGGGGGCCTGAGATCCCAGGGGAGGAAAGACCTTAGAACAGGGGCGGACTAGAGGCCTGTTGGGTACACCGAGTTGAGTTCCAGGGAAGCCCCTTAGTCTCCCCAAACCTACAAACGCAGCGAAGACGAACACTACAAGAGGGCAGTGTTTACCCAGTTGCGGAAAGGTGTTAGAACAAAGGCGGACTCTAAGGCAGGTTGGAGACTCTGAGTGAAGTGCTCGCCAATGCGCCTCTACGCCAAGTTGCAAGCTCTGAGTAAAGTGCAGGCTAAGGCCCTTCTGCTTCCAAAACGTAGAAACGCTCTGAAGGCCAAGAGGCCTATGCGGCCGTGTGTTCCCATTGCAGGAAAGAACTTAGAACCAAGGCCGACTAGAAGGCAGTTGGAGCTTCTGAGTTAAGTTGCCCGTCCAGTCCCTTGGGCTGCAAAGCGTGTCATCGCGCTTCAGGTGAAGTCTCCTCAGTGGCAGTGTGTTCCCAAGTGAAGGGAAGACTTGAGAAGAAGGGCGTACTAGAAGCTTGTTGGATACTCCGAGTAAAGGGCACGCAAAGATGCTGCGGCTTCCAAAACGTGAACGCCACCTTCAAGGGAGGATTCCCAAAGGGCAGTTTGCTCCCGGCTCTGGAAAGAAGTTGGAACCTGGGGCGCACCCTAGGCAAGTTGCACACTGCGAGTTAAGTGCAGGCCCAGACCCTTAGGCTTCCACAACGTAAACTCGACCTGAAGTCAAGTTTCCTATGGGGCAGCGTGTTCCCTGCTGCGGAAAGAAGTTAGAGCAAGGCCGCACTGGAGGCAAGTTGGACACTCTCAGGGCAGGGCACCCCAGGTCCCCTTTTGCTTCCAAAACGTATCATCGCTCCTAAGGTGACGTCTCCTGGGGGGGGGGGGCCTGAGATCCCAGGGGAGGAAAGACCTTAGAACAGGGGCGGACTAGAGGCCTGTTGGCTACACCGAGTTGAGTTCCAGGGAAGCCCCTTAGGCTCCCCAAACCTACAAACGCAGGGAGGACGAACACTACAAGAGGGCAGTGTTTTCCCAGTTGCGGAAAGGTGTTAGAACAAAGGCGGACTCTAAGGCAGGTTGGAGACTCTGAGTGAAGTGCTCGCCAATGCGCCTCTACGCCAAGTTGCAAGCTCTGAGTAAAGTGCAGGCTAAGGCCCTTCTGCTTCCAAAACGTAGAAACGCTCTGAAGGCCAAGAGGCCTATGCGGCCGTGTGTTCCCATTGCAGGAAAGAACTTAGAACCAAGGCCGACTAGAAGGCAGTTGGAGCTTCTGAGTTAAGTTGCCCGTCCAGTCCCTTGGGCTGCAAAGCGTGTCATCGCGCTTCAGGTGAAGTCTCCTCAGTGGCAGTGTGTTCCCAAGTGAAGGGAAGACTTGAGAAGAAGGGCGTACTAGAAGCTTGTTGGATACTCCGAGTAAAGGGCACGCAAAGACGCTGCGGCTTCCAAAACGTGAACGCGACCTTCAAGGGAGGATTCCCAAAGGGCAGTTTGCTCCCGGCTGTGGAAAGAAGTTGGAACCTGGGGCGCACCCTAGGCAAGTTGCACACTGCGAGTTAAGTGCAGGCCCAGACCCTTAGGCTTCCACAACGTAAACTCGACCTGAACTCAAGTTTCCTATGGGGCAGCGTGTTCCCTGCTGCGGAAAGAAGTTAGAACAAGGCCGCACTGGAGGCAAGTTGGACACTCTCAGGGCAGGGCACCCTAGGTCCCCTTTTGCTTCCAAAACGTATCATCGCTCCTAAGGTGACGTCTCCTGGGGGGGGGGGCGTGAGATCCCAGGGGAGGAAAGACCTTAGAACAGGGGCGGACTAGAGGCCTGTTGGCTACACCGAGTTGAGTTCCAGGGAAGCCCCTTAGGCTCCCCAAACCTACAAACGCAGCGAAGACGAACACTACTAGAGGGCAGTGTTTTCCCAGTTGCGGAAAGGTGCTAGAACAAAGGGGGACTCTCAGGCAGGTTGGAGACTCTGAGTGAAGTGCTCGCCAATGCGCCTCTACGCCAAGTTGCAAGCTCTGAGTAAAGTGCAGGCTAAGGCCCTTCTGCTTCCAAAACGTAGAAACGCTCTGAAGGCCAAGAGGCCTATGCGGCCGTGTGTTCCCATTGCAGGAAAGAACTTAGAACCAAGGCCGACTAGAAGGCAGTTGGAGCTTCTGAGTTAAGTTGCCCGTCCAGTCCCTTGGGCTGCAAAGCGTGTCATCGCGCTTCAGGTGAAGTCTCCTCAGTGGCAGTGTGTTCCCAAGTGAAGGGAGGACTTGAGAAGAAAGGCGTACAAGAAGCTTGTTGGATACTCCGAGTAAAGGGCACGCAAAGACGCTGCGGCTTCCAAAACGTGAACGCGACCTTCAAGGGAGGATTCCCAAAGGGCAGTTTGCTCCCGGCTGTGGAAAGAAGTTGGAACCTGGGGCGCACCCTAGGCAAGTTGCACACTGCGAGTTAAGTGCAGGCCCAGACCCTTAGGCTTCCACAACGTAAACTCGACCTGAAGTCAAGTTTCCTATGGGGCAGCGTGTTCCCTGCTGCGGAAAGAAGTTAGAGCAAGGCCGCACTGGAGGCAAGTTGGACACTCTCAGGGCAGGGCACCCCAGGTCCCCTTTTGATTCCAAAACGTATCATCGCTCCTAAGGTGACGTCTCCTGGGGGTGGGGGGGCGTGAGATCCCAGGGGAGGAAAGACCTTAGAACAGGGGCGGACTAGAGGCCTGTTGGCTACACCGAGTTGAGTTCCAGGGAAGGCCCTTAGGCTCCCCAAACCTACATACGCAGCGAAGACGAACACTACAAGAGGGCAGTATTTTCCCAGTTGCGGAAAGGTGTTAGAACAAAGGGGGACTCTAAGGCAGGTTGGAGACTCTGAGTGAAGTGCTCGCCAATGCGCCTCTACGCCAAGTTGCAAGCTCTGAGTAAAGTGCAGGCTAAGGCCCTTCTGCTTCCAAAATGTAGAAACGCTCTGAAGGCCAAGAGGCCTATGCGGCCGTGTGTTCCCATTGCAGGAAAGAACTTAGAACCAAGGCCGACTAGAAGGCAGTTGGAGCTTCTGAGTTAAGTTGCCCGTCCAGTCCCTTGGGCTGCAAAGCGTGTCATCACGCTTCAGGTGAAGTCTCCTCAGTGGCAGTGTGTTCCCAAGTGAAGGGAAGACTTGAGAAGAAGGGCGTACTAGAAGCTTGTTGGATACTCCGAGTTAAGGGCGCGCAAAGACGCTGCGGCTTCCAAAACGTGAACGCGACCTTCAAGGGAGGATTCCCAAAGGGCAGTTTGCTCCCGGCTGTGGAAAGAAGTTGGAACCTGGGGCGCACCCTAGGCAAGTTGCACACTGCGATTTAAGTGCAGGCCCAGACCCTTAGGCTTCCACAACGTAAACTCGACCTGAAGTCAAGTTTCCTGTGGGGCAGCGTGTTCCCTGCTGTGGAAAGAAGTTAGAACAAGGCCGCACAGGAGGCAAGTTGGACACTCTCAGGGCAGGGCACCACAGGTCCCCTTTTGCTTCCAAAACGTATCATCGCTCCTAAGGTGACGTCTCCTGGGGGGGGGCGTGAGATCCCAGGGGAGGAAAGACCTTAGAACAGGGGCGGACTAGAGGCCTGTTGGCTACAACGAGTTGAGTTCCAGGGAAGCCCCTTAGGCTCCCCAAACCTACAAACGCAGGGAGGACGAACACTACAAGAGGGCAGTGTTTTCCCAGTTGCGGAAAGGTGTTAGAACAAAGGCGGACTCTAAGGCAGGTTGGAGACTCTGAGTGAAGTGCTCGCCAATGCGCCTCTACGCCAAGTTGCAAGCTCTGAGTAAAGTGCAGGCTAAGGCCCTTCTGCTTCCAAAACGTAGAAACGCTCTGAAGGCCAAGAGGCCTATGCGGCCGTGTGTTCCCATTGCAGGAAAGAACTTAGAACCAAGGCCGACTAGAAGGCAGTTGGAGCTTCTGAGTTAAGTTGCCCGTCCAGTCCCTTGGGCTGCAAAGCGTGTCATCGCGCTTCAGGTGAAGTCTCCTCAGTGGCAGTGTGTTCCCAAGTGAAGGGAAGACTTGAGAAGAAGGGCGTACTAGAAGCTTGTTGGATACTCCGAGTAAAGGGCACGCAAAGACGCTGCGGCTTCCAAAACGTGAACGCGACCTTCAAGGGAGGATTCCCAAAGGGCAGTTTGCTCCCGGCTGTGGAAAGAAGTTGGAACCTGGGGCGCACCCTAGGCAAGTTGCACACTGCGAGATAAGTGCAGGCCCAGACCCTTAGGCTTCCACAACGTAAACTCGACCTGAACTCAAGTTTCCTATGGGGCAGCGTGTTCCCTGCTGCGGAAATAAGTTAGAACAAGGCCGCAATGGAGGCAAGTTGGACACTCTCAGGGCAGGGCACCCCAGGTCCCCTTTTGCTTCCAAAACGTATCATCGCTCCTCAGTTGACGTCTCCTGGGGGGGGGGGGGCCGTGAGATCCCAGGGGAGGAAAGACCTTAAGAACAGGGGCGGACTAGAAGCCTGTTGGCTACACCGAGTTGAGTTCCAGGGAAGGCCCTTAGGCTCCCCAAACCTACAAACGCAGCGAAGACGAACACTACTAGAGGGCAGTGTTTTCCCATTTGCGGAAAGGTGTTAGAACACAGGCGGACTCTAAGGCAGGTTGGAGGCTCTGAGTGAAGTGCTCGCCAATGCGCCTCTACGCCAAGTTGCAAGCTCTGAGTAAAGTGCAGGCTAAGGCCCTTCTGCTTCCAAAACGTAGAAACGCTCTGAAGGCCAAGAGGCCTATGCGGCCGTGTGTTCCCATTGCAGGAAAAAACTTAGAACCAAGGCCGACTAGAAGGCAGTTTGAGCTTCTGAGTTAAGTTGCCCGTCCAGTCCCTTGGGCTGCAAAGCGTGTCATCGCGCTTCAGGTGAAGTCTCCTCAGTGGCAGTGTGTTCCCAAGTGAAGGGAAGACTTGAGAAGAAGGGCGTACTAGAAGCTTGTTGGATACTCCGAGTAAAGGGCACGCAAAGACGCTGCGGCTTCCAAAACGTGAATGCGACCTTCAAGGGAGGATTCCCAAAGGGCAGTTTGCTCCCGGCTGTGGAAAGAAGTTGGAACCTGGGGCGCACCCTAGGCAAGTTGCACACTGCGAGATAAGTGCAGGCCCAGACCCTTAGGCTTCCACAACGTAAACTCGACCTGAAGTCAAGTTTCCTATGGGGCAGCGTGTTCCCTGCTGCGGAAAGAAGTTAGAACAAGGCCGCACTGGAGGAAAGTTGGACAGTCTCCGGGCAGGGCACCCCAGGTCCCCTTTTGCTTCCAAAACGTATCATCGCTCCTCAGTTGACGTCTCCTGGGGGGGGGGGGCCGTGAGATCCCAGGGGAGGAAAGACCTTAAGAACAGGGGCGGACTAGAAGCCTGTTGGCTACACCGAGTTGAGTTCCAGGGAAGGCCCTTAGGCTCCCCAAACCTACAAACGCAGCGAAGACGAACACTACTAGAGGGCAGTGTTTTCCCAGTTGCGGAAAGGTGTTAGAACACAGGCGGACTCTAAGGCAGGTTGGAGGCTCTGAGTGAAGTGCTCGCCAATGCGCCTCTACGCCAAGTTGCAAGCTCTGAGTAAAGTGCAGGCTAAGGCCCTTCTGCTTCCAAAACGTAGAAACGCTCTGAAGGCCAAGAGGCCTATGCGGCCGTGTGTTCCCATTGCAGGAAAGAACTTAGAACCAAGGCCGACTAGAAGGCAGTTGGAGCTTCTGAGTTAAGTGGCCCGTCCAGTCCCTTGGGCTGCAAAGCGTGTCATCGCGCTTCAGGTGAAGTCTCCTCAGTGGCAGTGTGTTCCCAAGTGAAGGGAAGACTTGAGAAGAAAGGCGTACTAGAAGCTTGTTGGATACTCCGAGTAAAGGGCACGCAAAGACGCTGCGGCTTCCAAAACGTGAACGCGACCTTCAAGGGAGGATTCCCAAAGGGCAGTTTGCTCCCGGCTGTGGAAAGAAGTTGGAACCTGGGGCGCACCCTAGGCAAGTTGCACACTGCGAGTTAAGTGCAGGCCCAGACCCTTAGGCTTCCACAACGTAAACTCGACCTGAAGTCAAGTTTCCTATGGGGCAGCGTGTTCCCTGCTGCGGAAAGAAGTTAGAACAAGGCCGCACTGGAGGCAAGTTGGACACTCTCAGGGCAGGGCACCCCAGGTCCCCTTTTGCTTCCAAAACGTATCATCACCCCTAAGGTGACGTCTCCTGGGGGGGGGGCCGTTAGATCCCAGGGGAGGAAAGACCTTAGAACAGGGGCGGACTAGAGGCCTGTTGGCTACACCGAGTTGAATTCCAGGGAAGCCCCTTAGGCTCCCCAAACCTACAAACGCAGCGAGGACGAACACTACAAGAGGGCAGTGTTTTCCCAGTTGCGGAAAGGTGTTAGAACAAAGGCGGACTCTAAGGCAGGTTGGAGACTCTGAGTGAAGTGCTCGCCAATGCGCCTCTACGCCAAGTTGCAAGCTCTGAGTAAAGTGCAGGCTAAGGCCCTGCTGCTTCCAACACGTAGAAACGCTCCGAAGGCCAAGAGGCCTATGCGGCCGTGTGTTCCCATTGCAGGAAGGAAAGAACTTAGAACCAAGGCCGACTAGAAGGCAGTTGGAGCTTCTGAGTTAAGTTGCCCGTCCAGTCCCTTGGGCTGCAAAGCGTGTCATCGCGCTTCAGGTGAAGTCTCCTCAGGGGCAGTGTGTTCCCAAGCGAAGGGAAGACTTGAGAAGAAGGGCGTACTAGAAGCTTGTTGGATACTCCGAGTTAAGGGCACGCAAAGACGCTGCGGCTTCCAAAACGTGAACGCGACCTTCAAAGGGAGGATTCCCAAGGGGCAGTTTGCTCCCGGCTGTGGAAAGAAGTTGGAACCTGGGGCGCACCCTAGGCAAGTTGCACACTGCGAGTTAAGTGCAGGCCCAGACCCTTAGGCTTCCACAACGTAAACTCGACATGAAGTCAAGTTTCCTATGGGGCAGCGTGTTCCCTGCTGTGGAAAGAAGTTAGAACAAGGACGCACTGGAGGCAAGTTGGACACTCTCAGGGCAGGGCACCCCAGGTCCACTTTTGCTTCCAAAACGTATCATCGCTCCTCAGGTGACGTCTCCTGGGGGGGTGGCGTGAGATCCCAGGGGAGGAAAGACCTTAGAACAGGGGCGGACTAGAGGCCTGTTGGCTACACCGAGTTGAATTCCAGGGAAGCCCCTTAGGCTCCCCAAACCTACAAACGCAGCGAGGACGAACACTACAAGAGGGCAGTGTTTTCCCAGTTGCGGAAAGGTGTTAGAACAAAGGCGGACTCTAAGGCAGGTTGGAGACTCTGAGTGAAGTGCTCGCCAATGCGCCTCTACGCCAAGTTGCAAGCTCTGAGTAAAGTGCAGGCTAAGGCCCTTCTGCTTCCAAAACGTAGAAACGCTCTGAAGGCCAAGAGGCCTATGCGGCCGTGTGTTCCCATTGCAGGAAAGAACTTAGAACCAAGGCCGACTAGAAGGCAGTTTGAGCTTCTGAGTTAAGTTGCCCGTCCAGTCCCTTGGGCTGCAAAGCGTGTCATCGCGCTTCAGGTGAAGTCTCCTCAGTGGCAGTGTGTTCCCAAGTGAAGGGAAGACTTGAGAAGAAGGGCGTACTAGAAGCTTGTTGGATACTCCGAGTAAAGGGCACGCAAAGACGCTGCGGCTTCCAAAACGTGAATGCGACCTTCAAGGGAGGATTCCCAAAGGGCAGTTTGCTCCCGGCTGTGGAAAGAAGTTGGAACCTGGGGCGCACCCTAGGCAAGTTGCACACTGCGAGATAAGTGCAGGCCCAGACCCTTAGGCTTCCACAACGTAAACTCGACCTGAAGTCAAGTTTCCTATGGGGCAGCGTGTTCCCTGCTGCGGAAAGAAGTTAGAACAAGGCCGCACTGGAGGAAAGTTGGACAGTCTCCGGGCAGGGCACCCCAGGTCCCCTTTTGCTTCCAAAACGTATCATCGCTCCTCAGTTGACGTCTCCTGGGGGGGGGGGCCGTGAGATCCCAGGGGAGGAAAGACCTTAAGAACAGGGGCGGACTAGAAGCCTGTTGGCTACACCGAGTTGAGTTCCAGGGAAGGCCCTTAGGCTCCCCAAACCTACAAACGCAGCGAAGACGAACACTACTAGAGGGCAGTGTTTTCCCAGTTGCGGAAAGGTGTTAGAACACAGGCGGACTCTAAGGCAGGTTGGAGGCTCTGAGTGAAGTGCTCGCCAATGCGCCTCTACGCCAAGTTGCAAGCTCTGAGTAAAGTGCAGGCTAAGGCCCTTCTGCTTCCAAAACGTAGAAACGCTCTGAAGGCCAAGAGGCCTATGCGGCCGTGTGTTCCCATTGCAGGAAAGAACTTAGAACCAAGGCCGACTAGAAGGCAGTTGGAGCTTCTGAGTTAAGTGGCCCGTCCAGTCCCTTGGGCTGCAAAGCGTGTCATCGCGCTTCAGGTGAAGTCTCCTCAGTGGCAGTGTGTTCCCAAGTGAAGGGAAGACTTGAGAAGAAAGGCGTACTAGAAGCTTGTTGGATACTCCGAGTAAAGGGCACGCAAAGACGCTGCGGCTTCCAAAACGTGAACGCGACCTTCAAGGGAGGATTCCCAAAGGGCAGTTTGCTCCCGGCTGTGGAAAGAAGTTGGAACCTGGGGCGCACCCTAGGCAAGTTGCACACTGCGAGTTAAGTGCAGGCCCAGACCCTTAGGCTTCCACAACGTAAACTCGACCTGAAGTCAAGTTTCCTATGGGGCAGCGTGTTCCCTGCTGCGGAAAGAAGTTAGAACAAGGCCGCACTGGAGGCAAGTTGGACACTCTCAGGGCAGGGCACCCCAGGTCCACTTTTGCTTCCAAAACGTATCATCACCCCTAAGGTGACGTCTCCTGGGGGGGTGGCGTGAGATCCCAGGGGAGGAAAGACCTTAGAACAGGGGCGGACTAGAGGCCTGTTGGCTACACCGAGTTGAATTCCAGGGAAGCCCCTTAGGCTCCCCAAACCTACAAACGCAGCGAGGACGAACACTACAAGAGGGCAGTGTTTTCCCAGTTGCGGAAAGGTGTTAGAACAAAGGCGGACTCTAAGGCAGGTTGGAGACTCTGAGTGAAGTGCTCGCCAATGCGCCTCTACGCCAAGTTGCAAGCTCTGAGTAAAGTGCAGGCTAAGGCCCTTCTGCTTCCAAAACGTAGAAACGCTCTGAAGGCCAAGAGGCCTATGCGGCCGTGTGTTCCCATTGCAGGAAAGAACTTAGAACCAAGGCCGACTAGAAGGCAGTTGGAGCTTCTGAGTTAAGTTGCCCGTCCAGTCCCTTGGGCTGCAAAGCGTGTCATCGCGCTTCAGGTGAAGTCTCCTCAGTGGCAGTGTGTTCCCAAGTGAAGGGAAGACTTGAGAAGAAGGGCGTACTAGAACCTTGTTGGATACTCCGAGTTCAGGGCACGCAAAGACGCTGCGGCTTCCAAAACGTGAACGCGACCTTCAAGGGAGGATTCCCAAAGGGCAGTTTGCTCCCGGCTGTGGAACGAAGTTGGAACCTGGGGCGCACCCTAGGCAAGTTGCACACTGCGAGTTAAGTGCAGGCCCAGACCCTTAGGCTTCCACAACGTAAACTCGACCTGAAGTCAAGTTTCCTATGGGGCAGCGTGTTCCCTGCTGTGGAAAGAAGTTAGAACAAGGCCACACAGGAGGCAAGTTGGACACTCTCAGGGCAGGGCACCCCAGGTCCCCTTTTGCTTCCAAAACGTATCATCGCTCCTAAGGTGACGTCTCCTGGGGGGGGGCGTGAGATCCCAGGGGAGGAAAGACCTTAGAACAGGGGCGGACTAGAGGCCTGTTGGGTACTCCGAGTTGAGTTCCAGGGAAGCCCCTTAGGCTCCCCAAACCTACAAACGCAGCGAAGACGAACACTACTAGAGGGCAGTGTTTTCCCAGTTGCGGAAAGGTGTTAGAACAAAGGCGGACTCTAAGGCAGGTTGGAGACTCTGAGTGAAGTGCTCGCCAATGCGCCTCTACGCCAAGTTGCAAGCTCTGAGTAAAGTGCAGGCTAAGGCGCTTCTGTTTCCACAACGTAGAAACGCTCTGAAGGCCAAGAGGCCTATGCGGCCGTGTGTTCCCATTGCAGGAAAGAACTTAGAACCAAGGCCGACTAGAAGGCAGTTGGAGCTTCTGAGTTAAGTTGCCCGTCCAGTCCCTTGGGCTGCAAAGCCTGTCATCGCGCTTCAGCTGAAGTCTCCTCAGTGGCAGTGTGTTCCCAAGCGAAGGGAAGACTTGAGAAGAAGGGCGTACTAGAAGCTTGTTGGATACTCCGAGTAAAGGGCACGCAAAGACGCTGCGGCTTCCAAAACGTGAACGCGACCTTCAAGGGAGGATTCCCAAAGGGCAGTTTGCTCCCGGCTGTGGAAAGAAGTTGGAACCTGGGGCGCACCCTAGGCAAGTTGCACACTGCGAGTTAAGTGCAGGCCCAGACCCTTAGGCTTCCACAACGTAAACTCGACCTGAAGTCAAGTTTCCTATGGGGCAGCGTGTTCCCTGCTGTGGAAAGAAGTTAGAACAAGGCCGCACTGGAGGCAAGTTGGACACTCTCAGGGCAGGGCACCCCAGGTCCCCTTTTGCTTCCAAAACGTATCATCGCTCCTAAGGTGACGTCTCCTGGGGGGGGGGGGCGTGAGATCCCAGGGAAGGAAAGACCTTAGAACAGGGGCGGACTAGAGGCCTGTTGGCTACACCGAGTTGAGTTCCAGGGAAGGCCCTTAGGCTCCCCAAACCTACAAACGCAGCGAAGACGAACACTACAAGAGGGCAGTGTTTTCCCAGTTGCGGAAAGGTTTTAGAACAAAGGGGGACTCTAAGGCAGGTTGGAGACTCTGAGTGAAGTGCTCGCCAATGCGCCTCTACGCCAAGTTGCAAGCTCTGAGTAAAGTGCAGGCTAAGGCCCTTCTGCTTCCAAAACGTAGAAACGCTCTGAAGGCCAAGAGGCCTATGCGGCCGTGTGTTCCCATTGCAGGAAAGAACTTAGAACCAAGGCCGACTAGAAGGCAGTTGGAGCTTCTGAGTTAAGTTGCCCGTCCAGTCCCTTGGGCTGCAAAGCGTGTCATCGCGCTTCAGGTGAAGTCTCCTCAGTGGCAGTGTGTTCCCAAGTGAAGGGAAGACTTGAGAAGAAGGGCGTACTAGAAGCTTGTTGAATAGTCCGAGTTAAGGGCACGCAAAGACGCTGCAGCTTCCAAAACGTGAACGAGACCTTCAAGGGAGGATTCCCAAATGGCAGTTTGCTCCCGGCTGTGGAAAGAAGTTGGAACCTGGGGCGCACCCTAGGCAAGTTGCACACTGCGATTTAAGTGCAGGCCCAGACCCTTAGGCTTCCACAACGTAAACTCGACCTGAAGTCAAGTTTCCTATGGGGCAGCGTGTTCCCTGCTGCGGAAAGAAGTTAGACCAAGGCCGCACTGGAGGCAAGTTGGACACTCTCAGGGCAGGGCACCCCAGGTCCCCTTTTGCTTCCAAAACGTATCATCGCTCCTAAGGTGACGTCTCCTGGGGGGGGGCGTGAGATCCCAGGGGAGGAAAGACCTTAGAACAGGGGCGGACTAGAGGACTGTTGGCTACACCGAGTTGAATTATAGGGAAGCCCCTTAGGCTCCCCAAACCTACAAACGCAGCGAGGACGAACACTACAAGAGGGCAGTGTTTTCCCAGTTGCGGAAAGGTGTTAGAACAAAGGCGGACTCTAAGGCAGGTTGGAGACTCTGAGTGAAGTGCTCGCCAATGCGCCTCTACGCCAAGTTGCAAGCTCTGAGTAAAGTGCAGGCTAAGGCCCTTCTGCTTCCAAAACGTAGAAACGCTCTGAAGGCCAAGAGGCCTATGCGGCCGTGTGTTCCCATTGCAGGAAAGAACTTAGAACCAAGGCCGACTAGAAGGCAGTTGGAGCTTCTGAGTTAAGTTGCCCGTCCAGTCCCTTGGGCTGCAAAGCGTGTCATCGCGCTTCAGGTGAAGTCTCCTAAGTGGCAGTGTGTTCCCAAGTGAAGGGAAGACTTGAGAAGAAGGGCGTACTAGAAGCTTGTTGGATACTCCGAGTAAAGGGCACGCAAAGACGCTGCGGCTTCCAAAACGTGAACGCGACCTTCAAGGGAGGATTCCCAAAGGGCAGTTTGCTCCCGGCTGTGGAAAGAAGTTGGAACCTGGGGCGCACCCTAGGCAAGTTGCACACTGCGAGTTAAGTGCAGGCCCAGACCCTTAGGCTTCCACAACGTAAACTCGTCCTGAAGTCAAGTTTCCTATGGGGCAGCGTGTTCCCTGCTGCGGAAAGAAGTTAGAACAAGGCCGCACTGGAGGCAAGTTGGACACTCTCAGGGCAGGGCACCCCAGGTCCCCTTTTGCTTCCAAAACGTATCATCGCTCCTAAGGTGACGTCTCCTGGGGGGGGGCGTGGGATCCCAGGGGAGGAAAGACCTTAGAACAGGGGCGGACTAGAGGCCTGTTGGGTACACCGAGTTGAGTTCCAGGGAAGCCCCTTAGTCTCCCCAAACCTACAAACGCAGCGAAGACGAACACTACAAGAGGGCAGTGTTTACCCAGTTGCGGAAAGGTGTTAGAACAAAGGCGGACTCTAAGGCAGGTTGGAGACTCTGAGTGAAGTGCTCGCCAATGCGCCTCTATGCCAAGTTGCAAGCTCTGAGTAAAGTGCAGGCTAAGGCCCTTCTGCTTCCAAAACGTAGAAACGCTCTGAAGGCCAAGAGGCCTATGCGGCCGTGTGTTCCCATTGCAGGAAAGAACTTAGAACCAAGGCCGACTAGAAGGCAGTTGGAGCTTCTGAGTTAAGTTGCCCGTCCAGTCCCTTGGGCTGCAAAGCGTGTCATCGCGCTTCAGGTGAAGTCTTCTCAGTGGCAGTGTGTTCCCAAGTGAAGGGAAGACTTGAGAAGAAGGGCGTACTAGAAGCTTGTTGGATACTCCGAGTAAAGGGCACGCAAAGATGCTGCGGCTTCCAAAACGTGAACGCCACCTTCAAGGGAGGATTCCCAAAGGGCAGTTTGCTCCCGGCTCTGGAAAGAAGTTGGAACCTGGGGCGCACCCTAGGCAAGTTGCACACTGCGAGTTAAGTGCAGGCCCAGACCCTTAGGCTTCCACAACGTAAACTCGACCTGAAGTCAAGTTTCCTATGGGGCAGCGTGTTCCCTGCTGCGGAAAGAAGTTAGAGCAAGGCCGCACTGGAGGCAAGTTGGACACTCTCAGGGCAGGGCACCCCAGGTCCCCTTTTGCTTCCAAAACGTATCATCGCTCCTAAGGTGACGTCTCCTGGGGGGGGGGGCCTGAGATCCCAGGGGAGGAAAGACCTTAGAACAGGGGCGGACTAGAGGCCTGTTGGCTACACCGAGTTGAGTTCCAGGGAAGCCCCTTAGGCTCCCCAAACCTACAAACGCAGGGAGGACGAACACTACAAGAGGGCAGTGTTTTCCCAGTTGCGGAAAGGTGTTAGAACAAAGGCGGACTCTAAGGCAGGTTGGAGACTCTGAGTGAAGTGCTCGCCAATGCGCCTCTACGCCAAGTTGCAAGCTCTGAGTAAAGTGCAGGCTAAGGCCCTTCTGCTTCCAAAACGTAGAAACGCTCTGAAGGCCAAGAGGCCTATGCGGCCGTGTGTTCCCATTGCAGGAAAGAACTTAGAACCAAGGCCGACTAGAAGGCAGTTGGAGCTTCTGAGTTAAGTTGCCCGTCCAGTCCCTTGGGCTGCAAAGCGTGTCATCGCGCTTCAGGTGAAGTCTCCTCAGTGGCAGTGTGTTCCCAAGTGAAGGGAAGACTTGAGAAGAAGGGCGTACTAGAAGCTTGTTGGATACTCCGAGTAAAGGGCACGCAAAGACGCTGCGGCTTCCAAAACGTGAACGCGACCTTCAAGGGAGGATTCCCAAAGGGCAGTTTGCTCCCGGCTGTGGAAAGAAGTTGGAACCTGGGGCGCACCCTAGGCAAGTTGCACACTGCGAGTTAAGTGCAGGCCCAGACCCTTAGGCTTCCACAACGTAAACTCGTCCTGAAGTCAAGTTTCCTATGGGGCAGCGTGTTCCCTGCTGCGGAAAGAAGTTAGAACAAGGCCGCACTGGAGGCAAGTTGGACACTCTCAGGGCAGGGCACCCTAGGTCCCCTTTTGCTTCCAAAACGTATCATCGCTCCTAAGGTGACGTCTCCTGGGGGGGGGGGCGTGAGATCCCAGGGCAGGAAAGACCTTAGAACAGGGGCGGACTAGAGGCCTGTTGGCTACACCGAGTTGAGTTCCAGGGAAGCCCCTTAGGCTCCCCAAACCTACAAACGCAGCGAAGACGAACACTACTAGAGGGCAGTGTTTTCCCAGTTGCGGAAAGGTGTTAGAACAAAGGGGGACTCTCAGGCAGGTTGGAGACTCTGAGTGAAGTGCTCGCCAATGCGCCTCTACGCCAAGTTGCAAGCTCTGAGTAAAGTGCAGGCTAAGGCCCTTCTGCTTCCAAAACGTAGAAACGCTCTGAAGGCCAAGAGGCCTATGCGGCCGTGTGTTCCCATTGCAGGAAAGAACTTAGAACCAAGGCCGACTAGAAGGCAGTTGGAGCTTCTGAGTTAAGTTGCCCGTCCAGTCCCTTGGGCTGCAAAGCGTGTCATCGCGCTTCAGGTGAAGTCTCCTCAGTGGCAGTGTGTTCCCAAGTGAAGGGAGGACTTGAGAAGAAAGGCGTACAAGAAGCTTGTTGGATACTCCGAGTAAAGGGCACGCAAAGACGCTGCGGCTTCCAAAACGTGAACGCGACCTTCAAGGGAGGATTCCCAAAGGGCAGTTTGCTCCCGGTTGTGGAAAGAAGTTGGAACCTGGGGCGCACCCTAGGCAAGTTGCACACTGCGAGTTAAGTGCAGGCCCAGACCCTTAGGCTTCCACAACGTAAACTCGACCTGAAGTCAAGTTTCCTATGGGGCAGCGTGTTCCCTGCTGCGGAAAGAAGTTAGAGCAAGGCCGCACTGGAGGCAAGTTGGACACTCTCAGGGCAGGGCACCCCAGGTCCCCTTTTGATTCCAAAACGTATCATCGCTCCTAAGGTGACGTCTCCTGGGGGTGGGGGGGCGTGAGATCCCAGGGGAGGAAAGACCTTAGAACAGGGGCGGACTAGAGGCCTGTTGGCTACACCGAGTTGAGTTCCAGGGAAGGCCCTTAGGCTCCCCAAACCTACAAACGCAGCGAAGACGAACACTACAAGAGGGCAGTATTTTCCCAGTTGCGGAAAGGTGTTAGAACAAAGGGGGACTCTAAGGCAGGTTGGAGACTCTGAGTGAAGTGTTCGCCAATGCGCCTCTACGCCAAGTTGCAAGCTCTGAGTAAAGTGCAGGCTAAGGCCCTTCTGCTTCCAAAATGTAGAAACGCTCTGAAGGCCAAGAGGCCTATGCGGCCGTGTGTTCCCATTGCAGGAAAGAACTTAGAACCAAGGCCGACTAGAAGGCAGTTGGAGCTTCTGAGTTAAGTTGCCCGTCCAGTCCCTTGGGCTGCAAAGCGTGTCATCACGCTTCAGGTGAAGTCTCCTCAGTGGCAGTGTGTTCCCAAGTGAAGGGAAGACTTGAGAAGAAGGGCGTACTAGAAGCTTGTTGGATACTCCGAGTTAAGGGCGCGCAAAGACGCTGCGGCTTCCAAAACGTGAACGCGACCTTCAAGGGAGGATTCCCAAAGGGCAGTTTGCTCCCGGCTGTGGAAAGAAGTTGGAACCTGGGGCGCACCCTAGGCAAGTTGCACACTGCGATTTAAGTGCAGGCCCAGACCCTTAGGCTTCCACAACGTAAACTCGACCTGAAGTCAAGTTTCCTGTGGGGCAGCGTGTTCCCTGCTGTGGAAAGAAGTTAGAACAAGGCCGCACAGGAGGCAAGTTGGACACTCTCAGGGCAGGGCACCCCAGGTCCCCTTTTGCTTCCAAAACGTATCATCGCTCCTAAGGTGACGTCTCCTGGGGGGGGGCGTGAGATCCCAGGGGAGGAAAGACCTTAGAACAGGGGCGGACTAGAGGCCTGTTGGCTACAACGAGTTGAGTTCCAGGGAAGCCCCTTAGGCTCCCCAAACCTACAAACGCAGGGAGGACGAACACTAAAAGAGGGCAGTGTTTTCCCAGTTGCGGAAAGGTGTTAGAACAAAGGCGGACTCTAAGGCAGGTTGGAGACTCTGAGTGAAGTGCTCGCCAATGCGCCTCTACGCCAAGTTGCAAGCTCTGAGTAAAGTGCAGGCTAAGGCCCTTCTGCTTCCAAAACGTAGAAACGCTCTGAAGGCCAAGAGGCCTATGCGGCCGTGTGTTCCCATTGCAGGAAAGAACTTAGAACCAAGGCCGACTAGAAGGCAGTTGGAGCTTCTGAGTTAAGTTGCCCGTCCAGTCCCTTGGGCTGCAAAGCGTGTCATCGCGCTTCAGGTGAAGTCTCCTCAGTGGCAGTGTGTTCCCAAGTGAAGGGAAGACTTGAGAAGAAGGGCGTACTAGAAGCTTGTTGGATACTCCGAGTAAAGGGCACGCAAAGACGCTGCGGCTTCCAAAACGTGAACGCACCTTCAAGGGAGGATTCCCAAAGGGCAGTTTGCACCCGGCTGTGGAAAGAAGTTGGAACCTGGGGCGCACCCTAGGCAAGTTGCACACTGCGAGATAAGTGCAGGCCCAGACCCTTAGGCTTCCACAACGTAAACTCGACCTGAACTCAAGTTTCCTATGGGGCAGCGTGTTCCCTGCTGTGGAAAGAAGTTAGAACAAGGCCGCACAGGAGGCAAGTTGGACACTCTCACGGCAGGGAACCCCAGGTCCCCTTTTGCTTCCAAAACGTATCATCGCTCCTAAGGTGACGTCTCCTGGGGGGGGGGGGGCCTGAGATCCCAGGGGAGGAAAGACCTTAGAACAGGGGCGGACTAGAGGCCTGTTGGGTACACCGAGTTGAGTTCCAGGGAAGCCCCTTAGTCTCCCCAAACCTACAAACGCAGCGAAGACGAACACTACAAGAGGGCAGTGTTTACCCAGTTGCGGAAAGGTGTTAGAACAAAGGCGGACTCTAAGGCAGGTTGGAGACTCTGAGTGAAGTGCTCGCCAATGCGCCTCTATGCCAAGTTGCAAGCTCTGAGTAAAGTGCAGGCTAAGGCCCTTCTGCTTCCAAAACGTAGAAACGCTCTGAAGGCCAAGAGGCCTATGCGGCCGTGTGTTCCCATTGCAGGAAAGAACTTAGAACCAAGGCCGACTAGAAGGCAGTTGGAGCTTCTGAGTTAAGTTGCCCGTCCAGTCCCTTGGGCTGCAAAGCGTGTCATCGCGCTTCAGGTGAAGTCTCCTCAGTGGCAGTGTGTTCCCAAGTGAAGGGAAGACTTGAGAAGAAGGGCGTACTAGAAGCTTGTTGGATACTCCGAGTAAAGGGCACGCAAAGATGCTGCGGCTTCCAAAACGTGAACGCCACCTTCAAGGGAGGATTCCCAAAGGGCAGTTTGCTCCCGGCTCTGGAAAGAAGTTGGAACCTGGGGCGCACCCTAGGCAAGTTGCACACTGCGAGTTAAGTGCAGGCCCAGACCCTTAGGCTTCCACAACGTAAACTCGACCTGAAGTCAAGTTTCCTATGGGGCAGCGTGTTCCCTGCTGCGGAAAGAAGTTAGAGCAAGGCCGCACTGGAGGCAAGTTGGACACTCTCAGGGCAGGGCACCCCAGGTCCCCTTTTGCTTCCAAAACGTATCATCGCTCCTAAGGTGACGTCTCCTGGGGGGGGGGGGCCTGAGATCCCAGGGGAGGAAAGACCTTAGAACAGGGGCGGACTAGAGGCCTGTTGGCTACACCGAGTTGAGTTCCAGGGAAGCCCCTTAGGCTCCCCAAACCTACAAACGCAGGGAGGACGAACACTACAAGAGGGCAGTGTTTTCCCAGTTGCGGAAAGGTGTTAGAACAAAGGCGGACTCTAAGGCAGGTTGGAGACTCTGAGTGAAGTGCTCGCCAATGCGCCTCTACGCCAAGTTGCAAGCTCTGAGTAAAGTGCAGGCTAAGGCCCTTCTGCTTCCAAAACGTAGAAACGCTCTGAAGGCCAAGAGGCCTATGCGGCCGTGTGTTCCCATTGCAGGAAAGAACTTAGAACCAAGGCCGACTAGAAGGCAGTTGGAGCTTCTGAGTTAAGTTGCCCGTCCAGTCCCTTGGGCTGCAAAGCGTGTCATCGCGCTTCAGGTGAAGTCTCCTCAGTGGCAGTGTGTTCCCAAGTGAAGGGAAGACTTGAGAAGAAGGGCGTACTAGAAGCTTGTTGGATACTCCGAGTAAAGGGCACGCAAAGACGCTGCGGCTTCCAAAACGTGAACGCGACCTTCAAGGGAGGATTCCCAAAGGGCAGTTTGCTCCCGGCTGTGGAAAGAAGTTGGAACCTGGGGCGCACCCTAGGCAAGTTGCACACTGCGAGTTAAGTGCAGGCCCAGACCCTTAGGCTTCCACAACGTAAACTCGACCTGAACTCAAGTTTCCTATGGGGCAGCGTGTTCCCTGCTGCGGAAAGAAGTTAGAACAAGGCCGCACTGGAGGCAAGTTGGACACTCTCAGGGCAGGGCACCCTAGGTCCCCTTTTGCTTCCAAAACGTATCATCGCTCCTAAGGTGACGTCTCCTGGGGGGGGGGGCGTGAGATCCCAGGGGAGGAAAGACCTTAGAACAGGGGCGGACTAGAGGCCTGTTGGCTACACCGAGTTGAGTTCCAGGGAAGCCCCTTAGGCTCCCCAAACCTACAAACGCAGCGAAGACGAACACTACTAGAGGGCAGTGTTTTCCCAGTTGCGGAAAGGTGCTAGAACAAAGGGGGACTCTCAGGCAGGTTGGAGACTCTGAGTGAAGTGCTCGCCAATGCGCCTCTACGCCAAGTTGCAAGCTCTGAGTAAAGTGCAGGCTAAGGCCCTTCTGCTTCCAAAACGTAGAAACGCTCTGAAGGCCAAGAGGCCTATGCGGCCGTGTGTTCCCATTGCAGGAAAGAACTTAGAACCAAGGCCGACTAGAAGGCAGTTGGAGCTTCTGAGTTAAGTTGCCCGTCCAGTCCCTTGGGCTGCAAAGCGTGTCATCGCGCTTCAGGTGAAGTCTCCTCAGTGGCAGTGTGTTCCCAAGTGAAGGGAGGACTTGAGAAGAAAGGCGTACAAGAAGCTTGTTGGATACTCCGAGTAAAGGGCACGCAAAGACGCTGCGGCTTCCAAAACGTGAACGCGACCTTCAAGGGAGGATTCCCAAAGGGCAGTTTGCTCCCGGCTGTGGAAAGAAGTTGGAACCTGGGGCGCACCCTAGGCAAGTTGCACACTGCGAGTTAAGTGCAGGCCCAGACCCTTAGGCTTCCACAACGTAAACTCGACCTGAAGTCAAGTTTCCTATGGGGCAGCGTGTTCCCTGCTGCGGAAAGAAGTTAGAGCAAGGCCGCACTGGAGGCAAGTTGGACACTCTCAGGGCAGGGCACCCCAGGTCCCCTTTTGATTCCAAAACGTATCATCGCTCCTAAGGTGACGTCTCCTGGGGGTGGGGGGGCGTGAGATCCCAGGGGAGGAAAGACCTTAGAACAGGGGCGGACTAGAGGCCTGTTGGCTACACCGAGTTGAGTTCCAGGGAAGGCCCTTAGGCTCCCCAAACCTACATACGCAGCGAAGACGAACACTACAAGAGGGCAGTATTTTCCCAGTTGCGGAAAGGTGTTAGAACAAAGGGGGACTCTAAGGCAGGTTGGAGACTCTGAGTGAAGTGCTCGCCAATGCGCCTCTACGCCAAGTTGCAAGCTCTGAGTAAAGTGCAGGCTAAGGCCCTTCTGCTTCCAAAATGTAGAAACGCTCTGAAGGCCAAGAGGCCTATGCGGCCGTGTGTTCCCATTGCAGGAAAGAACTTAGAACCAAGGCCGACTAGAAGGCAGTTGGAGCTTCTGAGTTAAGTTGCCCGTCCAGTCCCTTGGGCTGCAAAGCGTGTCATCACGCTTCAGGTGAAGTCTCCTCAGTGGCAGTGTGTTCCCAAGTGAAGGGAAGACTTGAGAAGAAGGGCGTACTAGAAGCTTGTTGGATACTCCGAGTTAAGGGCGCGCAAAGACGCTGCGGCTTCCAAAACGTGAACGCGACCTTCAAGGGAGGATTCCCAAAGGGCAGTTTGCTCCCGGCTGTGGAAAGAAGTTGGAACCTGGGGCGCACCCTAGGCAAGTTGCACACTGCGATTTAAGTGCAGGCCCAGACCCTTAGGCTTCCACAACGTAAACTCGACCTGAAGTCAAGTTTCCTGTGGGGCAGCGTGTTCCCTGCTGTGGAAAGAAGTTAGAACAAGGCCGCACTGGAGGCAAGTTGGACACTCTCAGGGCAGGGCACCCCAGGTCCCCTTTTGCTTCCAAAACGTATCATCGCTCCTAAGGTGACGTCTCCTGGGGGGGGGCGTGAGATCCCAGGGGAGGAAAGACCTTAGAACAGGGGCGGACTAGAGGCCTGTTGGCTACAACGAGTTGAGTTCCAGGGAAGCCCCTTAGGCTCCCCAAACCTACAAACGCAGGGAGGACGAACACTACAAGAGGGCAGTGTTTTCCCAGTTGCGGAAAGGTGTTAGAACAAAGGCGGACTCTAAGGCAGGTTGGAGACTCTGAGTGAAGTGCTCGCCAATGCGCCTCTACGCCAAGTTGCAAGCTCTGAGTAAAGTGCAGGCTAAGGCCCTTCTGCTTCCAAAACGTAGAAACGCTCTGAAGGCCAAGAGGCCTATGCGGCCGTGTGTTCCCATTGCAGGAAAGAACTTAGAACCAAGGCCGACTAGAAGGCAGTTGGAGCTTCTGAGTTAAGTTGCCCGTCCAGTCCCTTGGGCTGCAAAGCGTGTCATCGCGCTTCAGGTGAAGTCTCCTCAGTGGCAGTGTGTTCCCAAGTGAAGGGAAGACTTGAGAAGAAGGGCGTACTAGAAGCTTGTTGGATACTCCGAGTAAAGGGCACGCAAAGACGCTGCGGCTTCCAAAACGTGAACGCGACCTTCAAGGGAGGATTCCCAAAGGGCAGTTTGCTCCCGGCTGTGGAAAGAAGTTGGAACCTGGGGCGCACCCTAGGCAAGTTGCACACTGCGAGATAAGTGCAGGCCCAGACCCTTAGGCTTCCACAACGTAAACTCGACCTGAACTCAAGTTTCCTATGGGGCAGCGTGTTCCCTGCTGCGGAAAGAAGTTAGAACAAGGCCGCAATGGAGGCAAGTTGGACACTCTCAGGGCAGGGCACCCCAGGTCCCCTTTTGCTTCCAAAACGTATCATCGCTCCTCAGTTGACGTCTCCTGGGGGGGGGGGGGCCGTGAGATCCCAGGGGAGGAAAGACCTTAAGAACAGGGGCGGACTAGAAGCCTGTTGGCTACACCGAGTTGAGTTCCAGGGAAGGCCCTTAGGCTCCCCAAACCTACAAACGCAGCGAAGACGAACACTACTAGAGGGCAGTGTTTTCCCATTTGCGGAAAGGTGTTAGAACACAGGCGGACTCTAAGGCAGGTTGGAGGCTCTGAGTGAAGTGCTCGCCAATGCGCCTCTACGCCAAGTTGCAAGCTCTGAGTAAAGTGCAGGCTAAGGCCCTTCTGCTTCCAAAACGTAGAAACGCTCTGAAGGCCAAGAGGCCTATGCGGCCGTGTGTTCCCATTGCAGGAAAGAACTTAGAACCAAGGCCGACTAGAAGGCAGTTTGAGCTTCTGAGTTAAGTTGCCCGTCCAGTCCCTTGGGCTGCAAAGCGTGTCATCGCGCTTCAGGTGAAGTCTCCTCAGTGGCAGTGTGTTCCCAAGTGAAGGGAAGACTTGAGAAGAAGGGCGTACTAGAAGCTTGTTGGATACTCCGAGTAAAGGGCACGCAAAGACGCTGTGGCTTCCAAAACGTGAATGCGACCTTCAAGGGAGGATTCCCAAAGGGCAGTTTGCTCCCGGCTGTGGAAAGAAGTTGGAACCTGGGGCGCACCCTAGGCAAGTTGCACACTGCGAGATAAGTGCAGGCCCAGACCCTTAGGCTTCCACAACGTAAACTCGACCTGAAGTCAAGTTTCCTATGGGGCAGCGTGTTCCCTGCTGCGGAAAGAAGTTAGAACAAGGCCGCACTGCAGGAAAGTTGGACAGTCTCAGGGCAGGGCACCCCAGGTCCCCTTTTGCTTCCAAAACGTATCATCGCTCCTCAGTTGACGTCTCCTGGGGGGGGGGGGCGTGAGATCCCAGGCGAGGAAAGACCTTAAGAACAGGGGCGGACTAGAAGCCTGTTGGCTACACCGAGTTGAGTTCCAGGGAAGGCCCTTAGGCTCCCCAAACCTACAAACGCAGCGAAGACGAACACTACTAGAGGGCAGTGTTTTCCCAGTTGCGGAAAGGTGTTAGAACACAGGCGGACTCTAAGGCAGGTTGGAGGCTCTGAGTGAAGTGCTCGCCAATGCGCCTCTACGCCAAGTTGCAAGCTCTGAGTAAAGTGCAGGCTAAGGCCCTTCTGCTTCCAAAACGTAGAAACGCTCTGAAGGCCAAGAGGCCTATGCGGCCGTGTGTTCCCATTGCAGGAAAGAACTTAGAACCAAGGCCGACTAGAAGGCAGTTGGAGCTTCTGAGTTAAGTGGCCCGTCCAGTCCCTTGGGCTGCAAAGCGTGTCATCGCGCTTCAGGTGAAGTCTCCTCAGTGGCAGTGTGTTCCCAAGTGAAGGGAAGACTTGAGAAGAAAGGCGTACTAGAAGCTTGTTGGATACTCCGAGTAAAGGGCACGCAAAGACGCTGCGGCTTCCAAAACGTGAACGCGACCTTCAAGGGAGGATTCCCAAAGGGCAGTTTGCTCCCGGCTGTGGAAAGAAGTTGGAACCTGGGGCGCACCCTAGGCAAGTTGCACACTGCGAGTTAAGTGCAGGCCCAGACCCTTAGGCTTCCACAACGTAAACTCGACCTGAAGTCAAGTTTCCTATGGGGCAGCGTGTTCCCTGCTGCGGAAAGAAGTTAGAACAAGGCCGCACTGGAGGCAAGTTGGACACTCTCAGGGCAGGGCACCCCAGGTCCCCTTTTGCTTCCAAAACGTATCATCACCCCTAAGGTGACGTCTCCTGGGGGGGGGGCCGTTAGATCCCAGGGGAGGAAAGACCTTAGAACAGGGGCGGACTAGAGGCCTGTTGGCTACACCGAGTTGAATTCCAGGGAAGCCCCTTAGGCTCCCCAAACCTACAAACGCAGCGAGGACGAACACTACAAGAGGGCAGTGTTTTCCCAGTTGCGGAAAGGTGTTAGAACAAAGGCGGACTCTAAGGCAGGTTGGAGACTCTGAGTGAAGTGCTCGCCAATGCGCCTCTACGCCAAGTTGCAAGCTCTGAGTAAAGTGCAGGCTAAGGCCCTGCTGCTTCCAACACGTAGAAACGCTCCGAAGGCCAAGAGGCCTATGCGGCCGTGTGTTCCCATTGCAGGAAGGAAAGAACTTAGAACCAAGGCCGACTAGAAGGCAGTTGGAGCTTCTGAGTTAAGTTGCCCGTCCAGTCCCTTGGGCTGCAAAGCGTGTCATCGCGCTTCAGGTGAAGTCTCCTCAGGGGCAGTGTGTTCCCAAGCGAAGGGAAGACTTGAGAAGAAGGGCGTACTAGAAGCTTGTTGGATACTCCGAGTTAAGGGCACGCAAAGACGCTGCGGCTTCCAAAACGTGAACGCGACCTTCAAAGGGAGGATTCCCAAGGGGCAGTTTGCTCCCGGCTGTGGAAAGAAGTTGGAACCTGGGGCGCACCCTAGGCAAGTTGCACACTGCGAGTTAAGTGCAGGCCCAGACCCTTAGGCTTCCACAACGTAAACTCGACATGAAGTCAAGTTTCCTATGGGGCAGCGTGTTCCCTGCTGTGGAAAGAAGTTAGAACAAGGACGCACTGGAGGCAAGTTGGACACTCTCAGGGCAGGGCACCCCAGGTCCACTTTTGCTTCCAAAACGTATCATCGCTCCTCAGGTGACGTCTCCTGGGGGGGTGGCGTGAGATCCCAGGGGAGGAAAGACCTTAGAACAGGGGCGGACTAGAGGCCTGTTGGCTACACCGAGTTGAATTCCAGGGAAGACCCTTAGGCTCCCCAAACCTACAAACGCAGCGAGGACGAACACTACAAGAGGGCAGTGTTTTCCCAGTTGCGGAAAGGTGTTAGAACAAAGGCGGACTCTAAGGCAGGTTGGAGACTCTGAGTGAAGTGCTCGCCAATGCGCCTCTACGCCAAGTTGCAAGCTCTGAGTAAAGTGCAGGCTAAGGCCCTTCTGCTTCCAAAACGTAGAAACGCTCTGAAGGCCAAGAGGCCTATGCGGCCGTGTGTTCCCATTGCAGGAAAGAACTTAGAACCAAGGCCGACTAGAAGGCAGTTGGAGCTTCTGAGTTAAGTTGCCCGTCCAGTCCCTTGGGCTGCAAAGCGTGTCATCGCGCTTCAGGTGAAGTCTCCTCAGTGGCAGTGTGTTCCCAAGTGAAGGGAAGACTTGAGAAGAAGGGCGTACTAGAACCTTGTTGGATACTCCGAGTTCAGGGCACGCAAAGACGCTGCGGCTTCCAAAACGTGAACGCGACCTTCAAGGGAGGATTCCCAAAGGGCAGTTTGCTCCCGGCTGTGGAACGAAGTTGGAACCTGGGGCGCACCCTAGGCAAGTTGCACACTGCGAGTTAAGTGCAGGCCCAGACCCTTAGGCTTCCACAACGTAAACTCGACCTGAAGTCAAGTTTCCTATGGGGCAGCGTGTTCCCTGCTGTGGAAAGAAGTTAGAACAAGGCCACACAGGAGGCAAGTTGGACACTCTGAGGGCAGGGCACCCCAGGTCCCCTTTTGCTTCCAAAAGGTATCATCGCTCCTAAGGTGACGTCTCCTGGGGGGGGGCGTGAGATCCCAGGGGAGGAAAGACCTTAGAACAGGGGCGGACTAGAGGCCTGTTGGGTACTCCGAGTTGAGTTCCAGGGAAGCCCCTTAGGCTCCCCAAACCTACAAACGCAGCGAAGACGAACACTACTAGAGGGCAGTGTTTTCCCAGTTGCGGAAAGGTGTTAGAACAAAGGCGGACTCTAAGGCAGGTTGGAGACTCTGAGTGAAGTGCTCGCCAATGCGCCTCTACGCCAAGTTGCAAGCTCTGAGTAAAGTGCAGGCTAAGGCGCTTCTGTTTCCACAACGTAGAAACGCTCTGAAGGCCAAGAGGCCTATGCGGCCGTGTGTTCCCATTGCAGGAAAGAACTTAGAACCAAGGCCGACTAGAAGGCAGTTGGAGCTTCTGAGTTAAGTTGCCCGTCCAGTCCCTTGGGCTGCAAAGCCTGTCATCGCGCTTCAGCTGAAGTCTCCTCAGTGGCAGTGTGTTCCCAAGCGAAGGGAAGACTTGAGAAGAAGGGCGTACTAGAAGCTTGTTGGATACTCCGAGTAAAGGGCACGCAAAGACGCTGCGGCTTCCAAAACGTGAACGCGACCTTCAAGGGAGGATTCCCAAAGGGCAGTTTGCTCCCGGCTGTGGAAAGAAGTTGGAACCTGGGGCGCACCCTAGGCAAGTTGCACACTGCGAGTTAAGTGCAGGCCCAGACCCTTAGGCTTCCACAACGTAAACTCGACCTGAAGTCAAGTTTCCTATGGGGCAGCGTGTTCCCTGCTGTGGAAAGAAGTTAGAACAAGGCCGCACTGGAGGCAAGTTGGACACTCTCAGGGCAGGGCACCCCAGGTCCCCTTTTGCTTCCAAAACGTATCATCGCTCCTAAGGTGACGTCTCCTGGGGGGGGGGGGCGTGAGATCCCAGGGAAGGAAAGACCTTAGAACAGGGGCGGACTAGAGGCCTGTTGGCTACACCGAGTTGAGTTCCAGGGAAGGCCCTTAGGCTCCCCAAACCTACAAACGCAGCGAAGACGAACACTACAAGAGGGCAGTGTTTTCCCAGTTGCGGAAAGGTTTTAGAACAAAGGGGGACTCTAAGGCAGGTTGGAGACTCTGAGTGAAGTGCTCGCCAATGCGCCTCTACGCCAAGTTGCAAGCTCTGAGTAAAGTGCAGGCTAAGGCCCTTCTGCTTCCAAAACGTAGAAACGCTCTGAAGGCCAAGAGGACTATGCGGCCGTGTGTTCCCATTGCAGGAAAGAACTTAGAACCAAGGCCGACTAGAAGGCAGTTGGAGCTTCTGAGTTAAGTTGCCCGTCCAGTCCCTTGGGCTGCAAAGCGTGTCATCGCGCTTCAGGTGAAGTCTCCTCAGTGGCAGTGTGTTCCCAAGTGAAGGGAAGACTTGAGAAGAAGGGCGTACTAGAAGCTTGTTGGATACTCCGAGTAAAGGGCACGCAAAGACGCTGCGGCCTCCAAAACGTGAACGCGACCTTCAAGGGAGGATTCCCAAAGGGCAGTTTGCTCCCGGCTGTGGAAAGAAGTTGGAACCTGGGGTGCACCCTAGGCAAGTTGCACACTGCGAGATAAGTGCAGGCCCAGACCCTTAGGCTTCCACAACGTAAACTCGACCTGAACTCAAGTTTCCTATGGGGCAGCGTGTTCCCTGCTGTGGAAAGAAGTTAGAACAAGGCCGCACTGGAGGCAAGTTGGACAGTCTAACGGCAGGCAACCTCAGGTCCCCTTTTGCTTCCAAAACGTATCATCGCTCCTAAGGTGACGTCTCCTGGGGGGGGGGGCGTGAGATCCCAGGGGAGGAAAGACCTTAGAACAGGGGCGGACTAGAGGCCTGTTGGCTACACCGAGTTGAGTTCCAGGGAAGCCCCTTAGGCTCCCCAAACCTACAAACGCAGCGAAGACGAACACTACTAGAGGGCAGTGTTTTCCCAGTTGCGGAAAGGTGTTAGAACACAGGCAGACTCTAAGGCAGGTTGGAGGCTCTGAGTGAAGTGCTCGCCAATGCGCCTCTACGCCAAGTTGCAAGCTCTGAGTAAAGTGCAGGCTAAGGCCCTTCTGCTTCCAAAACGTAGAAACGCTCTGAAGGCCAAGAGGCCTATGCGGCCGTGTGTTCCCATTGCAGGAAAGAACTTAGAACCAAGGCCGACTAGAAGGCAGTTGGAGCTTCTGAGTTAAGTTGCCCGTCCAGTCCCTTGGGCTGCAAAGCGTGTCATCGCGCTTCAGCTGAAGTCTCCTCAGTGGCAGTGTGTTCCCAAGTGAAGGGAGGACTTGAGAAGAAAGGCGTACAAGAAGCTTGTTGGATACTCCGAGTAAAGGGCACGCAAAGACGCTGCGGCTTCCAAAACGTGAACGCGACCTTCAAGGGAGGATTCCCAAAGGGCAGTTTGCTCCCGGCTGTGGAAAGAAGTTGGAACCTGGGGCGCACCCTAGGCAAGTTGCACACTGCGAGTTAAGTGCAGGCCCAGACCCTTAGGCTTCCACAACGTAAACTCGACCTGAAGTCAAGTTTCCTATGGGGCAGCGTGTTCCCTGCTGTGGAAAGAAGTTAGAACAAGGCCGCACTGGAGGCAAGTTGGACACTCTCAGGGCAGGGCACCCCAGGTCCCCTTTTGCTTCCAAAACGTATCATCGCTCCTAAGGTGACGTCTCCGGGGGGGGGGGGGGGCGTTAGATCCCAGGGGAGGAAAGACCTTAGAACAGGGGCGGACTAGAGGCCTGTTGGCTACACCGAGTTGAATTCCAGGGAAGCCCCTTAGGCTCCCCAAAACTACAAACGCAGCGAGGACGAACACTACAAGAGGGCAGTGTTTTCCCAGTTGCGGAAAGGTGTTAGAACAAAGGCGGACTCTAAGGCAGGTTGGAGACTCTGAGTGAAGTGCTCGCCAATGCGCCTCTACGCCAAGTTGCAAGCTCTGAGTAAAGTGCAGGCTAAGGCCCTGCTGCTTCCAACACGTAGAAACGCTCCGAAGGCCAAGAGGCCTATGCGGCCGTGTGTTCCCATTGCAGGAAGGAAAGAACTTAGAACCAAGGCCGACTAGAAGGCAGTTGGAGCTTCTGAGTTAAGTTGCCCGTCCAGTCCCTTGGGCTGCAAAGCGTGTCATCGCGCTTCAGGTGAAGTCTCCTCAGTGGCAGTGTGTTCCCAAGCGAAGGGAAGACTTGAGAAGAAGGGCGTACTAGAAGCTTGTTGGATACTCCGAGTTAAGGGCACGCAAAGACGCTGCGGCTTCCAAAACGTGAACGCGACCTTCAAAGGGAGGATTCCCAAGGGGCAGTTTGCTCCCGGCTGTGGAAAGAAGTTGGAACCTGGGGCGCAGCCTAGGCAAGTTGCACACTGCGAGTTAAGTGCAGGACCAGACCCTTAGGCTTCCACAACATAAACTCGACCTGAAGTGAAGTTTCCTATGTGGCAGCGTGTTCCCTGCTGCGGAAAGAAGTTAGAGCAAGGCCGCACTGGAGACAAGTGGGACACTCTCAGGGCAGGGCACCCCAGGTCCCCTTTTGCTTCCAAAACGTATCATCGCTCCTCAGGAGACGTCTCCTGGGGGGGGGGGGGGCCCGTGAGATCCCAGGGGAGGAAAGACCTTAAGAACAGGGACGGGCTAGAAGCCTGTTGGCTACACCGAGTTGAGTTCCAGGGAAGGCCCTTAGGCTTCCCAATCCTACAAACGCAGCGAAGGCGAACACTACTAGAGGGCAGTGTTCTCCCAGTTGCGGAAAGGTGTTAGAACAAAGGCGGACGCCAAGGCAGGTTGGAGACTCTGAGGGAAGTGCTCGCCAATGCGCCTCTGCGTCCAAAACGCCGAGCGCCGCGTACGACGCAACCGCCTTCTGGCCGTGTTCTCGCAGGTGAGGAAAGAAGTGAGAACAAGGGCGGCCTGAAGCCGACTTGGACTCTCTGTGTGAAGTGCACGCCAAGTCCATTAGGCTTCCAAAAGGTAGCCTCGCTCTTCAGGTGAAGCCTCATAAGCGGCAGCGTGTTCGCAGCTCAGGCAAGAACTTAGAACCAAGGCGGACTCTACGCCAAGTTGCAAGCTCTACGTAAAGTGCAGGCTAAGGCCCTGCTGCTTCCAACACGTAGAAACGCTCCGAAGGCCAAGAGGCCTATGCGGCCGTGTGTTCCCATTGCAGGAAGGAAAGAACTTAGAACCAAGGCCGACTAGAAGGCAGTTGGAGCTTCTGAGTTAAGTTGCCCGTCCAGTCCCTTGGGCTGCAAAGCGTGTCATCGCGCTTCAGGTGAAGTCTCCTCAGGGGCAGTGTGTTCCCAAGCGAAGGGAAGACTTGAGAAGAAGGGCGTACTAGAAGCTTGTTGGATACTCCGAGTTAAGGGCACGCAAAGACGCTGCGGCTTCCAAAACGTGAACGCGACCTTCAAAGGGAGGATTCCCAAGGGGCAGTTTGCTCCCGGCTGTGGAAAGAAGTTGGAACCTGGGGCGCACCCTAGGCAAGTTGCACACTGCGAGTTAAGTGCAGGCCCAGACCCTTAGGCTTCCACAACGTAAACTCGACCTGAAGTCAAGTTTCCTATGGGGCAGCGTGTTCCCTGCTGTGGAAAGAAGTTAGAACAAGGCCGCACTGGAGGCAAGTTGGACACTCTCAGGGCAGGGCACCCCAGGTCCCCTTTTGCTTCCAAAACGTATCATCGCTCCTCAGGTGACGTCTCCTGGGGGGGTGGCGTGAGATCCCAGGGGAGGAAAGACCTTAGAATAGGGGCGGACTAGAGGCCTGTTGGCTACACCGAGTTGAATTCCAGGGAAGCCCCTTAGGCTCCCCAAACCTACAAACGCAGCGAGGACGAACACTACAAGAGGGCAGTGTTTTCCCAGTTGCGGAAAGGTGTTAGAACAAAGGCGGACTCTAAGGCAGGTTGGAGACTCTGAGTGAAGTGCTCGCCAATGCGCCTCTACGCCAAGTTGCAAGCTCTGAGTAAAGTGCAGGCTAAGGCCCTTCTGCTTCCAAAACGTAGAAACGCTCTGAAGGCCAAGAGGCCTATGCGGCCGTGTGTTCCCATTGCAGGAAAGAACTTAGAACCAAGGCCGACTAGAAGGCAGTTGGAGCTTCTGAGTTAAGTTGCCCGTCCAGTCCCTTGGGCTGCAAAGCGTGTCATCGCGCTTCAGGTGAAGTCTCCTCAGTGGCAGTGTGTTCCCAAGTGAAGGGAAGACTTGAGAAGAAGGGCGTACTAGAACCTTGTTGGATACTCCGAGTTCAGGGCACGCAAAGACGCTGCGGCTTCCAAAACGTGAACGCGACCTTCAAGGGAGGATTCCCAAAGGGCAGTTTGCTCCCGGCTGTGGAACGAAGTTGGAACCTGGGGCGCACCCTAGGCAAGTTGCACACTGCGAGTTAAGTGCAGGACCAGACCCTTAGGCTTCCACAACGTAAACTCGACCTGAAGTCAAGTTTCCTATGGGGCAGCGTGTTCCCTGCTGTGGAAAGAAGTTAGAACAAGGCCACACAGGAGGCAAGTTGGACACTCTCAGGGCAGGGCACCCCAGGTCCCCTTTTGCTTCCAAAACGTATCATCGCTCCTAAGGTGACGTCTCCTGGGGGGGGCGTGAGATCCCAGGGGAGGAAAGACCTTCGAACAGGGGCGGACTAGAGGCCTGTTGGGTACTCCGAGTTGAGTTCCAGGGAAGCCCCTTAGGCTCCCCAAACCTACAAACGCAGCGAAGACGAACACTACTAGAGGGCAGTGTTTTCCCAGTTGCGGAAAGGTGTTAGAACAAAGGCGGACTCTAAGGCAGGTTGGAGACTCTGAGTGAAGTGCTCGCCAATGCGCCTCTACGCCAAGTTGCAAGCTCTGAGTAAAGTGCAGGCTAAGGCGCTTCGGCTTCCAAAACGTAGAAACGCTCTGAAGGCCAAGAGGCCTATGCGGCCGTGTGTTCCCATTGCAGGAAAGAACTTAGAACCAAGGCCGACTAGAAGGCAGTTGGAGCTTCTGAGTTAAGTTGCCCGTCCAGTCCCTTGGGCTGCAAAGCGTGTCATCGCGCTTCAGCTGAAGTCTCCTCAGTGGCAGTGTGTTCCCAAGCGAAGGGAAGACTTGAGAAGAAGGGCGTACTAGAAGCTTGTTGGATACTCCGAGTAAAGGGCACGCAAAGACGCTGCGGCTTCCAAAACGTGAACGCGACCTTCAAGGGAGGATTCCCAAAGGGCAGTTTGCTCCCGGCTGTGGAAAGAAGTTGGAACCTGGGGCGCACCCTAGGCAAGTTGCACACTGCGAGATAAGTGCAGGCCCAGACCCTTAGGCTTCCACAACGTAAACTCGACCTGAACTCAAGTTTCCTATGGGACAGCGTGTTCCCTGCTGTGGAAAGAAGTTAGAACAAGGCCGCACTGGAGGCAAGTTGGACACTCTCACGGCAGGCAACCCCAGGTCCCCTTTTGCTTCCAAAACGTATCATCGCTCCTAAGGTGACGTCTCCTGGGGGGGGTGCGTGAGATCCCAGGGGAGGAAAGACCTTAGAACAGGGGCGGACTAGAGGCCTGTTGGCTACACCGAGTTGAGTTCCAGGGAAGCCCCTTAGGCTCCCCAAACCTACAAACGCAGCGAAGACGAACACTACTAGAGGGCAGTGTTTTCCCAGTTGCGGAAAGGTGTTAGAACACAGGCGGACTCTAAGGCAGGTTGGAGGCTCTGAGTGAAGTGCTCGCCAATGCGCCTCTACGCCAAGTTGCAAGCTCTGAGTAAAGTGCAGGCTAAGGCCCTTCTGCTTCCAAAACGTAGAAACGCTCTGAAGGCCAAGAGGCCTATGCGGCCGTGTGTTCCCATTGCAGGAAAGAACTTAGAACCAAGGCCGACTAGAAGGCAGTTGGAGCTTCTGAGTTAAGTTGCCCGTCCAGTCCCTTGGGCTGCAAAGCGTGTCATCGCGCTTCAGGTGAAGTCTCCTCAGTGGCAGTGTGTTCCCAAGTGAAGGGAGGACTTGAGAAGAAAGGCGTACAAGAAGCTTGTTGGATACTCCGAGTAAAGGGCACGCAAAGACGCTGCGGCTTCCTAAACGTGAACGCGACCTTCAAGGGAGGATTCCCAAAGGGCAGTTTGCTCCCGGCTGTGGAAAGAAGTTGGAACCTGGGGCGCACCCTAGGCAAGTTGCACACTGCGAGTTAAGTGCAGGCCCAGACCCTTAGGCTTCCACAACGTAAACTCGACCTGAAGTCAAGTTTCCTATGGGGCAGCGTGTTCCCTGCTGTGGAAAGAAGTTAGAACAAGGCCGCACTGGAGGCAAGTTGGACACTCTCAGGGCAGGGCACCCCAGGTCCCCTTTTGCTTCCAAAACGTATCATCGCTCCTAAGGTGACGTCTCCGGGGGGGGGGCGTTAGATCCCAGGGGAGGAAAGACCTTAGAACAGGGGCGGACTAGAGGCCTGTTGGCTACACCGAGTTGAATTCCAGGGAAGCCCCTTAGGCTCCCAAAAACTACAAACGCAGCGAGGACGAACACTACAAGAGGGCAGTGTTTTCCCAGTTGCGGAAAGGTGTTAGAACAAAGGCGGACTCTAAGGCAGGTTGGAGACTCTGAGTGAAGTGCTCGCCAATGCGCCTCTACGCCAAGTTGCAAGCTCTGAGTAAAGTGCAGGCTAAGGCCCTGCTGCTTCCAACACGTAGAAACGCTCCGAAGGCCAAGAGGCCTATGCGGCCGTGTGTTCCCATTGCAGGAAGGAAAGAACTTAGAACCAAGGCCGACTAGAAGGCAGTTGGAGCTTCTGAGTTAAGTTGCCCGTCCAGTCCCTTGGGCTGCAAAGCGTGTCATCGCGCTTCAGGTGAAGTCTCCTCAGTGGCAGTGTGTTCCCAAGCGAAGGGAAGACTTGAGAAGAAGGGCGTACTAGAAGCTTGTTGGATACTCCGAGTTAAGGGCACGCAAAGACGCTGCGGCTTCCAAAACGTGAACGCGACCTTCAAAGGGAGGATTCCCAAGGGGCAGTTTGCTCCCGGCTGTGGAAAGAAGTTGGAACCTGGGGCGCAGCCTAGGCAAGTTGCACACTGCGAGTTAAGTGCAGGACCAGACCCTTAGGCTTCCACAACATAAACTCGACCTGAAGTGAAGTTTCCTATGTGGCAGCGTGTTCCCTGCTGCGGAAAGAAGTTAGAGCAAGGCCGCACTGGAGACAAGTGGGACACTCTCAGGGCAGGGCACCCCAGGTCCCCTTTTGCTTCCAAAACGTATCATCGCTCCTCAGGAGACGTCTCCTGGGGGGGGGGGGCCCGTGAGATCCCAGGGGAGGAAAGACCTTAAGAACAGGGACGGGCTAGAAGCCTGTTGGCTACACCGAGTTGAGTTCCAGGGAAGGCCCTTAGGCTTCCCAAACCTACAAACGCAGCGAAGGCGAACACTACTAGAGGGCAGTGTTCTCCCAGTTGCGGAAAGGTGTTAGAACAAAGGCGGACGCCAAGGCAGGTTGGAGACTCTGAGGGAAGTGCTCGCCAATGCGCCTCTGCGTCCAAAACGCCGAGCGCCGCGTACGACGCAACCGCCTTCTGGCCGTGTTCTCGCAGGTGAGGAAAGAAGTGAGAACAAGGGCGGCCTGAAGCCGACTTGGACTCTCTGTGTGAAGTGCACGCCAAGTCCATTAGGCTTCCAAAAGGTAGCCTCGCTCTTCAGGTGAAGCCTCATAAGCGGCAGCGTGTTCGCAGCTCAGGCAAGAACTTAGAACCAAGGCGGACTCTACGCCAAGTTGCAAGCTCTACGTAAAGTGCAGGCTAAGGCCCTGCTGCTTCCAACACGTAGAAACGCTCCGAAGGCCAAGAGGCCTATGCGGCCGTGTGTTCCCATTGCAGGAAGGAAAGAACTTAGAACCAAGGCCGACTAGAAGGCAGTTGGAGCTTCTGAGTTAAGTTGCCCGTCAAGTCCCTTGGGCTGCAAAGCGTGTCATCGCGCTTCAGGTGAAGTCTCCTCAGGGGCAGTGTGTTCCCAAGCGAAGGGAAGACTTGAGAAGAAGGGCGTACTAGAAGCTTGTTGGATACTCCGAGTTAAGGGCACGCAAAGACGCTGCGGCTTCCAAAACGTGAACGCGACCTTCAAAGGGAGGATTCCCAAGGGGCAGTTTGCTCCCGGCTGTGGAAAGAAGTTGGAACCTGGGGCGCACCCTAGGCAAGTTGCACACTGCGAGTTAAGTGCAGGCCCAGACCCTTAGGCTTCCACAACGTAAACTCGACCTGAAGTCAAGTTTCCTATGGGGCAGCGTGTTCCCTGCTGTGGAAAGAAGTTAGAACAAGGCCGCACTGGAGGCAAGTTGGACACTCTCAGGGCAGGGCACCCCAGGTCCCCTTTTGCTTCCAAAACGTATCATCGCTCCTCAGGTGACGTCTCCTGGGGGGGTGGCGTGAGATCCCAGGGGAGGAAAGACCTTAGAACAGGGGCGGACTAGAGGCCTGTTGGCTACACCGAGTTGAATTCCAGGGAAGCCCCTTAGGCTCCCCAAACCTACAAACGCAGCGAGGACGATCACTACAAGAGGGCAGTGTTTTCCCAGTTGCGGAAAGGTGTTAGAACAAAGGCGGACGCCAAGGCAGGTTGGAGACTCTGAGGGAAGTGCTCGCCAATGCGCCTCTGCGTCCAAAACGCCGAGCGCCGCGTACGACGCAACCGCCTTCTGGCCGTGTTCTCGCAGGTGAGGAAAGAAGTGAGAACAAGGGCGGCCTGAAGCCGACTTGGACTCTCTGTGTGAAGTGCACGCCAAGTCCATTAGGCTTCCAAAAGGTAGCCTCGCTCTTCAGGTGAAGCCTCATAAGCGGCAGCGTGTTCGCAGCTCAGGCAAGAACTTAGAACCAAGGCGGACTCTACGCCAAGTTGCAAGCTCTACGTAAAGTGCAGGCTAAGGCCCTGCTGCTTCCAACACGTAGAAACGCTCCGAAGGCCAAGAGGCCTATGCGGCCGTGTGTTCCCATTGCAGGAAGGAAAGAACTTAGAACCAAGGCCGACTAGAAGGCAGCTGGAGCTTCTGAGTTAAGTTGCCCGTCAAGTCCCTTGGGCTGCAAAGCGTGTCATCGCGCTTCAGGTGAAGTCTCCTCAGGGGCAGTGTGTTCCCAAGCGAAGGGAAGACTTGAGAAGAAGGGCGTACTAGAAGCTTGTTGGATACTCCGAGTTAAGGGCACGCAAAGACGCTGCGGCTTCCAAAACGTGAACGCGACCTTCAAAGGGAGGATTCCCAAGGGGCAGTTTGCTCCCGGCTGTGGAAAGAAGTTGGAACCTGGGGCGCACCCTAGGCAAGTTGCACACTGCGAGTTAAGTGCAGGCCCAGACCCTTAGGCTTCCACAACGTAAACTCGACCTGAAGTCAAGTTTCCTATGTGGCAGCGTGTTCCCTGCTGCGGAAAGAAGTTAGAACAAGGCCGCACTGGAGGCAAGTTGGACACTCTCAGGGCAGGGCACCCCAGGTCCCCTTTTGCTTCCAAAACGTATCATCGCTCCTCAGGTGACGTCTCCTGGGGGGGTGGCGTGAGATCCCAGGGGAGGAAAGACCTTAGAACAGGGGCGGACTAGAGGCCTGTTGGCTACACCGAGTTGAATTCCAGGGAAGCCCCTTAGGCTCCCCAAACCTACAAACGCAGCGAGGACGAACACTACAAGAGGGCAGTGTTTTCCCAGTTGCGGAAAGGTGTTAGAACAAAGGCGGACTCTAAGGCAGGTTGGAGACTCTGAGTGAAGTGCTCGCCAATGCGCCTCTACGCCAAGTTGCAAGCTCTGAGTAAAGTGCAGGCTAAGGCCCTTCTGCTTCCAAAACGTAGAAACGCTCTGAAGGCCAAGAGGCCTATGCGGCCGTGTGTTCCCATTGCAGGAAAGAACTTAGAACCAAGGCCGACTAGAAGGCAGTTGGAGCTTCTGAGTTAAGTTGCCCGTCCAGTCCCTTGGGCTGCAAAGCGTGTCATCGCGCTTCAGGTGAAGTCTCCTCAGTGGCAGTGTGTTCCCAAGTGAAGGGAAGACTTGAGAAGAAGGGCGTACTAGAACCTTGTTGGATACTCCGAGTTCAGGGCACGCAAAGACGCTGCGGCTTCCAAAACGTGAACGCGACCTTCAAGGGAGGATTCCCAAAGGGCAGTTTGCTCCCGGCTGTGGAACGAAGTTGGAACCTGGGGCGCACCCTAGGCAAGTTGCACACTGCGAGTTAAGTGCAGGACCAGACCCTTAGGCTTCCACAACGTAAACTCGACCTGAAGTCAAGTTTCCTATGGGGCAGCGTGTTCCCTGCTGTGGAAAGAAGTTAGAACAAGGCCACACAGGAGGCAAGTTGGACACTCTCAGGGCAGGGCACCCCAGGTCCCCTTTTGCTTCCAAAAGGTATCATCGCTCCTAAGGTGACGTCTCCTGGGGGGGGGCGTGAGATCCCAGGGGAGGAAAGACCTTAGAACAGGGGCGGACTAGAGGCCTGTTGGGTACTCCGAGTTGAGTTCCAGGGAAGCCCCTTAGGCTCCCCAAACCTACAAACGCAGCGAAGACGAACACTACTAGAGGGCAGTGTTTTCCCAGTTGCGGAAAGGTGTTAGAACAAAGGCGGACTCTAAGGCAGGTTGGAGACTCTGAGTGAAGTGCTCGCCAATGCGCCTCTACGCCAAGTTGCAAGCTCTGAGTAAAGTGCAGGCTAAGGCCCTTCTGCTTCCAAAACGTAGAAACGCTCTGAAGGCCAAGAGGCCTATGCGGCCGTGTGTTCCCATTGCAGGAAAGAACTTAGAACCAAGGCCGACTAGAAGGCAGTTGGAGCTTCTGAGTTAAGTTGCCCGTCCAGTCCCTTGGGCTGCAAAGCGTGTCATCGCGCTTCAGCTGAAGTCTCCTCAGTGGCAGTGTGTTCCCAAGCGAAGGGAAGACTTGAGAAGAAGGGCGTACTAGAAGCTTGTTGGATACTCCGAGTAAAGGGGACGCAAAGACGCTGCGGCTTCCAAAACGTGAACGCGACCTTCAAGGGAGGATTCCCAAAGGGCAGTTTGCTCCCGGCTGTGGAAAGAAGTTGGAACCTGGGGCGCACCCTAGGCAAGTTGCACACTGCGAGTTAAGTGCAGGCCCAGACCCTTAGGCTTCCACAACGTAAACTCGACCTGAAGTCAAGTTTCCTATGGGGCAGCGTGTTCCCTGCTGTGGAAAGAAGTTAGAACAAGGCCGCACTGGAGGCAAGTTGGACACTCTCAGGGCAGGGCACCCCAGGTCCCCTTTTGCTTCCAAAACGTATCATCGCTCCTAAGGTGACGTCTCCTGGGGGGGGGGGGCGTGAGATCCCAGGGAAGGAAAGACCTTAGAACAAGGGCGGACTAGAGGCCTGTTGGCTACACCGAGTTGAGTTCCAGGGAAGGCCCTTAGGCTCCCCAAACCTACAAACGCAGCGAAGACGAACACTACAAGAGGGCAGTGTTTTCCCAGTTGCGGAAAGGTTTTAGAACAAAGGGGGACTCTAAGGCAGGTTGGAGACTCTGAGTGAAGTGCTCGCCAATGCGCCTCTACGCCAAGTTGCAAGCTCTGAGTAAAGTGCAGGCTAAGGCCCTTCTGCTTCCAAAACGTAGAAACGCTCTGAAGGCCAAGAGGCCTATGCGGCCGTGTGTTCCCATTGCAGGAAAGAACTTAGAACCAAGGCCGACTAGAAGGCAGTTGGAGCTTCTGAGTTAAGTTGCCCGTCCAGTCCCTTGGGCTGCAAAGCGTGTCATCGCGCTTCAGGTGAAGTCTCCTCAGTGGCAGTGTGTTCCCAAGTGAAGGGAGGACTTGAGAAGAAAGGCGTACAAGAAGCTTGTTGGATACTCCGAGTAAAGGGCACGCAAAGACGCTGCGGCTTCCAAAACGTGAACGCGACCTTCAAGGGAGGATTCCCAAAGGGCAGTTTGCTCCCGGCTGTGGAAAGAAGTTGGAACCTGGGGCGCACCCTAGGCAAGTTGCACACTGAGAGTTAAGTGCAGGCCCAGACCCTTAGGCTTCCACAACGTAAACTCGACCTGAAGTCAAGTTTCCTATGGGGCAGCGTGTTCCCTGCTGTGGAAAGAAGTTAGAACAAGGCCGCACTGGAGGCAAGTTGGACACTCTCAGGGCAGGGCACCCCAGGTCCCCTTTTGCTTCCAAAACGTATCATCGCTCCTAAGGTGACGTCTCCGGGGGGGGGGGCGTTAGATCCCAGGGGAGGAAAGACCTTAGAACAGGGGCGGACTAGAGGCCTGTTGGCTACACCGAGTTGAATTCCAGGGAAGCCCCTTAGGCTCCCCAAAACTACAAACGCAGCGAGGACGAACACTACAAGAGGGCAGTGTTTTCCCAGTTGCGGAAATGTGTTAGAACAAAGGCGGACTCTAAGGCAGGTTGGAGACTCTGAGTGAAGTGCTCGCCAATGCGCCTCTACGCCAAGTTGCAAGCTCTGAGTAAAGTGCAGGCTAAGGCCCTGCTGCTTCCAACACGTAGAAACGCTCCGAAGGCCAAGAGGCCTATGCGGCCGTGTGTTCCCATTGCAGGAAGGAAAGAACTTAGAACCAAGGCCGACTAGAAGGCAGTTGGAGCTTCTGAGTTAAGTTGCCCGTCCAGTCCCTTGGGCTGCAAAGCGTGTCATCGCGCTTCAGGTGAAGTCTCCTCAGTGGCAGTGTGTTCCCAAGCGAAGGGAAGACTTGAGAAGAAGGGCGTACTAGAAGCTTGTTGGATACTCCGAGTTAAGGGCACGCAAAGACGCTGCGGCTTCCAAAACGTGAACGCGACCTTCAAAGGGAGGATTCCCAAGGGGCAGTTTGCTCCCGGCTGTGGAAAGAAGTTGGAACCTGGGGCGCAGCCTAGGCAAGTTGCACACTGCGAGTTAAGTGCAGGACCAGACCCTTAGGCTTCCACAACATAAACTCGACCTGAAGTGAAGTTTCCTATGTGGCAGCGTGTTCCCTGCTGCGGAAAGAAGTTAGAGCAAGGCCGCACTGGAGACAAGTGGGACACTCTCAGGGCAGGGCACCCCAGGTCCCCTTTTGCTTCCAAAACGTATCATCGCTCCTCAGGAGACGTCTCCTGGGGGGGGGGCCCGTGAGATCCCAGGGGAGGAAAGACCTTAAGAACAGGGACGGGCTAGAAGCCTGTTGGCTACACCGAGTTGAGTTCCAGGGAAGGCCCTTAGGCTTCCCAAACCTACAAACGCAGCGAAGGCGAACACTACTAGAGGGCAGTGTTCTCCCAGTTGCGGAAAGGTGTTAGAACAAAGGCGGACGCCAAGGCAGGTTGGAGACTCTGAGGGAAGTGCTCGCCAATGCGCCTCTGCGTCCAAAACGCCGAGCGCCGCGTACGACGCAACCGCCTTCTGGCCGTGTTCTCGCAGGTGAGGAAAGAAGTGAGAACAAGGGCGGCCTGAAGCCGACTTGGACTCTCTGTGTGAAGTGCACGCCAAGTCCATTAGGCTTCCAAAAGGTAGCCTCGCTCTTCAGGTGAAGCCTCATAAGCGGCAGCGTGTTCGCAGCTCAGGCAAGAACTTAGAACCAAGGCGGACTCTACGCCAAGTTGCAAGCTCTACGTAAAGTGCAGGCTAAGGCCCTGCTGCTTCCAACACGTAGAAACGCTCCGAAGGCCAAGAGGCCTATGCGGCCGTGTGTTCCCATTGCAGGAAGGAAAGAACTTAGAACCAAGGCCGACTAGAAGGCAGCTGGAGCTTCTGAGTTAAGTTGCCCGTCAAGTCCCTTGGGCTGCAAAGCGTGTCATCGCGCTTCAGGTGAAGTCTCCTCAGGGGCAGTGTGTTCCCAAGCGAAGGGAAGACTTGAGAAGAAGGGCGTACTAGAAGCTTGTTGGATACTCCGAGTTAAGGGCACGCAAAGACGCTGCGGCTTCCAAAACGTGAACGCGACCTTCAAAGGGAGGATTCCCAAGGGGCAGTTTGCTCCCGGCTGTGGAAAGAAGTTGGAACCTGGGGCGCACCCTAGGCAAGTTGCACACTGCGAGTTAAGTGCAGGCCCAGACCCTTAGGCTTCCACAACGTAAACTCGACCTGAAGTCAAGTTTCCTATGTGGCAGCGTGTTCCCTGCTGCGGAAAGAAGTTAGAACAAGGCCGCACTGGAGGCAAGTTGGACACTCTCAGGGCAGGGCACCCCAGGTCCCCTTTTGCTTCCAAAACGTATCATCGCTCCTCAGGTGACGTCTCCTGGGGGGGTGGCGTGAGATCCCAGGGGAGGAAAGACCTTAGAACAGGGGCGGACTAGAGGCCTGTTGGCTACACCGAGTTGAATTCCAGGGAAGCCCCTTAGGCTCCCCAAACCTACAAACGCAGCGAGGACGAACACTACAAGAGGGCAGTGTTTTCCCAGTTGCGGAAAGGTGTTAGAACAAAGGCGGACTCTAAGGCAGGTTGGAGACTCTAAGTGAAGTGCTCGCCAATGCGCCTCTACGCCAAGTTGCAAGCTCTGAGTAAAGTGCAGGCTAAGGCCCTTCTGCTTCCAAAACGTAGAAACGCTCTGAAGGCCAAGAGGCCTATGCGGCCGTGTGTTCCCATTGCAGGAAAGAACTTAGAACCAAGGCCGACTAGAAGGAAGTTGGAGCTTCTGAGTTAAGTTGCCCGTCCAGTCCCTTGGGCTGCAAAGCGTGTCATCGCGCTTCAGGTGAAGTCTCCTCAGTGGCAGTGTGTTCCCAAGTGAAGGGAAGACTTGAGAAGAAGGGCGTACTAGAACCTTGTTGGATACTCCGAGTTCAGGGCACGCAAAGACGCTGCGGCTTCCAAAACGTGAACGCGACCTTCAAGGGAGGATTCCCAAAGGGCAGTTTGCTCCCGGCTGTGGAACGAAGTTGGAACCTGGGGCGCACCCTAGGCAAGTTGCACACTGCGAGTTAAGTGCAGGACCAGACCCTTAGGCTTCCACAACGTAAACTCGACCTGAAGTCAAGTTTCCTATGGGGCAGCGTGTTCCCTGCTGTGGAAAGAAGTTAGAACAAGGCCACACAGGAGGCAAGTTGGACACTCTCAGGGCAGGGCACCCCAGGTCCCCTTTTGCTTCCAAAAGGTATCATCGCTCCTAAGGTGACGTCTCCTGGGGGGGGCGTGAGATCCCAGGGGAGGAAAGACCTTAGAACAGGGGCGGACTAGAGGCCTGTTGGGTACTCCGAGTTGAGTTCCAGGGAAGCCCCTTAGGCTCCCCAAACCTACAAACGCAGCGAAGACGAACACTAATAGAGGGCAGTGTTTTCCCAGTTGCGGAAAGGTGTTAGAACAAAGGCGGACTCTAAGGCAGGTTGGAGACTCTGAGTGAAGTGCTCGCCAATGCGCCTCTACGCCAAGTTGCAAGCTCTGAGTAAAGTGCAGGCTAAGGCCCTTCTGCTTCCAAAACGTAGAAACGCTCTGAAGGCCAAGAGGCCTATGCGGCCGTGTGTTCCCATTGCAGGAAAGAACTTAGAACCAAGGCCGACTAGAAGGCAGTTGGAGCTTCTGAGTTAAGTTGCCCGTCCAGTCCCTTGGGCTGCAAAGCGTGTCATCGCGCTTCAGCTGAAGTCTCCTCAGTGGCAGTGTGTTCCCAAGCGAAGGGAAGACTTGAGAAGAAGGGCGTACTAGAAGCTTGTTGGATACTCCGAGTAAAGGGGACGCAAAGACGCTGCGGCTTCCAAAACGTGAACGCGACCTTCAAGGGAGGATTCCCAAAGGGCAGTTTGCTCCCGGCTGTGGAAAGAAGTTGGAACCTGGGGCGCACCCTAGGCAAGTTGCACACTGCGAGTTAAGTGCAGGCCCAGACCCTTAGGCTTCCACAACGTAAACTCGACCTGAAGTCAAGTTTCCTATGGGGCAGCGTGTTCCCTGCTGTGGAAAGAAGTTAGAACAAGGCCGCACTGGAGGCAAGTTGGACACTCTCAGGGCAGGGCACCCCAGGTCCCCTTTTGCTTCCAAAACGTATCATCGCTCCTAAGGTGACGTCTCCTGGGGGGGGGGGCGTGAGATCCCAGGGAAGGAAAGACCTTAGAACAAGGGCGGACTAGAGGCCTGTTGGCTACACCGAGTTGAGTTCCAGGGAAGGCCCTTAGGCTCCCCAAACCTACAAACGCAGCGAAGACGAACACTACAAGAGGGCAGTGTTTTCCCAGTTGCGGAAAGGTTTTAGAACAAAGGGGGACTCTAAGGCAGGTTGGAGACTCTGAGTGAAGTGCTCGCCAATGCGCCTCTACGCCAAGTTGCAAGCTCTGAGTAAAGTGCAGGCTAAGGCCCTTCTGCTTCCAAAACGTAGAAACGCTCTGAAGGCCAAGAGGCCTATGCGGCCGTGTGTTCCCATTGCAGGAAAGAACTTAGAACCAAGGCCGACTAGAAGGCAGTTGGAGCTTCTGAGTTAAGTTGCCCGTCCAGTCCCTTGGGCTGCAAAGCGTGTCATCGCGCTTCAGGTGAAGTCTCCTCAGTGGCAGTGTGTTCCCAAGCGAAGGGAAGACTTGAGAAGAAGGGCGTACTAGAAGCTTGTTGGATACTCCGAGTAAAGGGCACGCAAAGACGCTGCGGCTTCCAAAACGTGAACGCGACCTTCAAGGGAGGATTCCCAAAGGGCAGTTTGCTCCCGGCTGTGGAAAGAAGTTGGAACCTGGGGCGCACCCTAGGCAAGTTGCACACTGCGAGATAAGTGCAGGCCCAGACCCTTAGGCTTCCACAACGTAAACTCGACCTGAACTCAAGTTTCCTATGGGGCAGCGTGTTCCCTGCTGCGGAAAGAAGTTAGAGCAAGGCCGCACTGGAGACAAGTGGGACACTCTCAGGGCAGGGCACCCCAGGTCCCCTTTTGCTTCCAAAACGTATCATCGCTCCTCAGGAGACGTCTCCTGGGGGGGGGGGGGCCCGTGAGATCCCAGGGGAGGAAAGACCTTAAGAACAGGGACGGGCTAGAAGCCTGTTGGCTATACCGAGTTGAGTTCCAGGGAAGGCCCTTAGGCTTCCCAAACCTACAAACGCAGCGAAGGCGAACACTACTAGAGGGCAGTGTTCTCCCAGTTGCGGAAAGGTGTTAGAACAAAGGCGGACGCCAAGGCAGGTTGGAAACTCTGAGGGAAGTGCTCGCCAATGCGCCTCTGCGTCCAAAACGCCGAGCGCCGCGTACGACGCAACCGCCTTCTGGCCGTGTTCTCGCAGGTGAGGAAAGAAGTGAGAACAAGGGCGGCCTGAAGCCGACTTGGACTCTCTGTGTGAAGTGCACGCCAAGTCCATTAGGCTTCCAAAAGGTAGCCTCGCTCTTCAGGTGAAGCCTCATAAGCGGCAGCGTGTTCGCAGCTCAGGCAAGAACTTAGAACCAAGGCGGACTCTACGCCAAGTTGCAAGCTCTACGTAAAGTGCAGGCTAAGGCCCTGCTGCTTCCAACACGTAGAAACGCTCCGAAGGCCAAGAGGCCTATGCGGCCGTGTGTTCCCATTGCAGGAAGGAAAGAACTTAGAACCAAGGCCGACTAAAAGGCAGTTGGAGCTTCTGAGTTAAGTTGCCCGTCCAGTCCCTTGGGCTGCAAAGCGTGTCATCGCGCTTCAGGTGAAGTCTCCTCAGGGGCAGTGTGTTCCCAAGCGAAGGGAAGACTTGAGAAGAAGGGCGTACTAGAAGCTTGTTGGATACTCCGAGTTAAGGGCACGCAAAGACGCTGCGGCTTCCAAAACGTGAACGCGACCTTCAAAGGGAGGATTCCCAAGGGGCAGTTTGCTCCCGGCTGTGGAAAGAAGTTGGAACCTGGGGCGCACCCTAGGCAAGTTGCAAACTGCGAGTTAAGTGCAGGCCCAGACCCTTAGGCTTCCACAACGTAAACTCGACCTGAAGTCAAGTTTCCTATGGGGCAGCGTGTTCCCTGCTGCGGAAAGAAGTTAGAACAAGGCCGCACTGGAGGCAAGTTTGACACTCTCAGGGCAGGGCACCCCAGGTCCCCTTTTGCTTCCAAAACGTATCATCGCTCCTAAGGTGACGTCTCCTGGGGGGTGGGGCGAGAGATCCCAGGGGAGGAAAGACCTTAGAACAGGGGCGGACTAGAGGCCTGTTGGCTACACCGAGTTGAGTTCCAGGGAAGCCCCTTAGGCTCCCCAAACCTACAAACGCAGCGAAGACGAACACTACTAGAGGGCAGTGTTCTCCCAGTTGCGGAAAGGTGTTAGAACAAAGGCGGACTCTAAGGCAGGTTGGAGACTCTGAGTGAAGTGCTCGCCAATGCGCCTCTACGCCAAGTTGCAAGCTCTGAGTAAAGTGAAGGCTAAGGCCCTTCTGCTTCCAAAACGTAGAAACGCTCTGAAGGCCAAGAGGCCTATGCGGCCGTGTGTTCCCATTGCAGGAAAGAACTTAGAACCAAGGCCGACTAGAAGGCAGTTGGAGCTTCTGAGTTAAGTTGCCCGTCCAGTCCCTTGGGCTGCAAAGCTTGTCATCGTGCTTCAGGTGAAGTCTCCTCAGTGGCAGTGTGTTCCCAAGTGAAGGGAAGACTTGAGAAGAAGGGCGTACTAGAAGCTTGTTGGATACTCCGAGTAAAGGGCACGCAAAGACGCTGCGGCTTCCAAAACGTGAACGCGACCTTCAAGGGAGGATTCCCAAAGGGCAGTTTGCTCCCGGCTGTGGAAAGAAGTTGGAACCTGGGGCGCACCCTAGGCAAGTTGCACACTGCGAGTTTAGTGCAGGCCCAGACCCTTAGGCTTTCACAACGTAAACTCGACCTGAAGTCATGTATCCTATGGGGCAGCGTGTTCCCTGCTGTGGAAAGAAGTTAGAACAATGCCGCACTGGAGGCAAGTTGGACACTCTCAGGGAAGGGCACCCCAGGTCCACTTTTGCTTCCAAAACGTATCATCGCTCCTAAGGTGACGTCTCCTGGGGGGTGGGGCGAGAGATCCCAGGGGAGGAAAGACCTTAGAACAGGGGCGGACTAGAGGCCTGTTGGGTACACCGAGTTGAGTACCAGGGAAGCCCCTTAGTCTCCCCAAACCTACAAACGCAGCGAAGACGAACACTACTAGAGGGCAGTGTTTACCCAGTTGCGGAAAGGTGTTAGAACAAAGGCGGTCTCTAAGGCAGGTTGGAGACTCTGAGTGAAGTGCTCGCCATTGCGCCTCTACGCCAAGTTGCAAGCTCTGAGTAAAGTGCAGGCTAAGGCCCTTCTGCTTCCAAAACGTAGAAACGCTCTGAAGGCCAAGAGGCCTATGCGGCCGTGTGTTCCCATTGCAGGAAAGAACTTAGAACCAAGGCCGACTAGAAGGCAGTTGGAGCTTCTGAGTTAAGTTGCCCGTCCAGTCCCTTGGGCTGCAAAGCGTGTCATCGCGCTTCAGGTGAAGTCTCCTCAGGGGCAGTGTGTTCCCAAGTGAAGGGAAGACTTGAGAAGAAGGGCGTACTAGAAGCTTGTTGGATACTCCGAGTAAAGGGCACGCAAAGACGCTGCGGCTTACAAAACGTGAACGAGACCTTCAAGGGAGGATTCCCAAATGGCAGTTTGCTCCCGGCTGTGGAAAGAAGTTGGAACCTGGGGCGCACCCTAGGCAAGTTGCACACTGCGATTTAAGTGCAGGCCCAGACCCTTAGGCTTCCACAACGTAAACTCGACCTGAAGTCAAGTTTCCTATGGGGCAGCGTGTTCCCTGCTGCGGAAAGAAGTTAGAGCAAGGCCGCACTGGAGGCAAGTTGGACACTCTCAGGGCAGGGCACCCCAGGTCCCCTTTTGCTTCCAAAACGTATCATCGCTCTTAAGGTGACGTCTCCTGGGGGTGGGGGGGCGTGAGATCCCAGGGGAGGAAAGACCTTAGAACAGGGGCGGACTAGAGGCCTGTTGGCTACACCGAGTTGAGTTCCAGGGAAGGCCCTTAGGCTCCCCAAACCTACAAACGCAGCGAAGACGAACACTACAAGAGGGCAGTATTTTCCCAGTTGCGGAAAGGTGTTAGAACAAAGGCGGACTCTAAGGCAGGTTGGAGACTCTGAGTGAAGTGCTCGCCAATGCGCCTCTACGCCAAGTTGCAAGCTCTGAGTAAAGTGCAGGCTAAGGCCCTTCTGCTTCCAAAACGTAGAAACGCTCTGAAGGCCAAGAGGCCTATGCGGCCGTGTGTTCCCATTGCAGGAAAGAACTTAGAAACAAGGCCGACTAGAAGGCAGTTGGAGCTTCTGAGTTAAGTTGCCCGTCCAGTCCCTTGGGCTGCAAAGCGTGTCATCGCGCTTCAGCTGAAGTCTCCTCAGTGGCAGTGTGTTCCCAAGCGAAGGGAAGACTTGAGAAGAAGGGCGTACTAGAAGCTTGTTGGATACTCCGAGTAAAGGGGACGCAAAGACGCTGCGGCTTCCAAAACGTGAACGCGACCTTCAAGGGAGGATTCCCAAAGGGCAGTTTGCTCCCGGCTGTGGAAAGAAGTTGGAACCTGGGGCGCACCCTAGGCAAGTTGCACACTGCGAGTTAAGTGCAGGCCCAGACCCTTAGGCTTCCACAACGTAAACTCGACCTGAAGTCAAGTTTCCTATGGGGCAGCGTGTTCCCTGCTGTGGAAAGAAGTTAGAACAAGGCCGCACTGGAGGCAAGTTGGACACTCTCAGGGCAGGGCACCCCAGGTCCCCTTTTGCTTCCAAAACGTATCATCGCTCCTAAGGTGACGTCTCCTGGGGGGGGGGGCGTGAGATCCCAGGGAAGGAAAGACCTTAGAACAAGGGCGGACTAGAGGCCTGTTGGCTACACCGAGTTGAGTTCCAGGGAAGGCCCTTAGGCTCCCCAAACCTACAAACGCAGCGAAGACGAACACTACAAGAGGGCAGTGTTTTCCCAGTTGCGGAAAGGTTTTAGAACAAAGGGGGACTCTAAGGCAGGTTGGAGACTCTGAGTGAAGTGCTCGCCAATGCGCCTCTACGCCAAGTTGCAAGCTCTGAGTAAAGTGCAGGCTAAGGCCCTTCTGCTTCCAAAACGTAGAAACGCTCTGAAGGCCAAGAGGCCTATGCGGCCGTGTGTTCCCATTGCAGGAAAGAACTTAGAACCAAGGCCGACTAGAAGGCAGTTGGAGCTTCTGAGTTAAGTTGCCCGTCCAGTCCCTTGGGCTGCAAAGCGTGTCATCGCGCTTCAGGTGAAGTCTCCTCAGTGGCAGTGTGTTCCCAAGCGAAGGGAAGACTTGAGAAGAAGGGCGTACTAGAAGCTTGTTGGATACTCCGAGTAAAGGGCACGCAAATACGCTGCGGCTTCCAAAACGTGAACGCGACCTTCAAGGGAGGATTCCCAAAGGGCAGTTTGCTCCCGGCTGTGGAAAGAAGTTGGAACCTGGGGCGCACCCTAGGCAAGTTGCACACTGCGAGATAAGTGCAGGCCCAGACCCTTAGGCTTCCACAACGTAAACTCGACCTGAACTCAAGTTTCCTATGGGGCAGCGTGTTCCCTGCTGCGGAAAGAAGTTAGAGCAAGGCCGCACTGGAGACAAGTGGGACACTCTCAGGGCAGGGCACCCCAGGTCCCCTTTTGCTTCCAAAACGTATCATCGCTCCTCAGGAGACGTCTCCTGGGGGGGGGGGGGGCCCGTGAGATCCCAGGGGAGGAAAGACCTTAAGAACAGGGACGGGCTAGAAGCCTGTTGGCTATACCGAGTTGAGTTCCAGGGAAGGCCCTTAGGCTTCCCAAACCTACAAACGCAGCGAAGGCGAACACTACTAGAGGGCAGTGTTCTCCCAGTTGCGGAAAGGTGTTAGAACAAAGGCGGACGCCAAGGCAGGTTGGAAACTCTGAGGGAAGTGCTCGCCAATGCGCCTCTGCGTCCAAAACGCCGAGCGCCGCGTACGACGCAACCGCCTTCTGGCCGTGTTCTCGCAGGTGAGGAAAGAAGTGAGAACAAGGGCGGCCTGAAGCCGACTTGGACTCTCTGTGTGAAGTGCACGCCAAGTCCATTAGGCTTCCAAAAGGTAGCCTCGCTCTTCAGGTGAAGCCTCATAAGCGGCAGCGTGTTCGCAGCTCAGGCAAGAACTTAGAACCAAGGCGGACTCTACGCCAAGTTGCAAGCTCTACGTAAAGTGCAGGCTAAGGCCCTGCTGCTTCCAACACGTAGAAACGCTCCGAAGGCCAAGAGGCCTATGCGGCCGTGTGTTCCCATTGCAGGAAGGAAAGAACTTAGAACCAAGGCCGACTAAAAGGCAGTTGGAGCTTCTGAGTTAAGTTGCCCGTCCAGTCCCTTGGGCTGCAAAGCGTGTCATCGCGCTTCAGGTGAAGTCTCCTCAGGGGCAGTGTGTTCCCAAGCGAAGGGAAGACTTGAGAAGAAGGGCGTACTAGAAGCTTGTTGGATACTCCGAGTTAAGGGCACGCAAAGACGCTGCGGCTTCCAAAACGTGAACGCGACCTTCAAAGGGAGGATTCCCAAGGGGCAGTTTGCTCCCGGCTGTGGAAAGAAGTTGGAACCTGGGGCGCACCCTAGGCAAGTTGCAAACTGCGAGTTAAGTGCAGGCCCAGACCCTTAGGCTTCCACAACGTAAACTCGACCTGAAGTCAAGTTTCCTATGGGGCAGCGTGTTCCCTGCTGCGGAAAGAAGTTAGAACAAGGCCGCACTGGAGGCAAGTTTGACACTCTCAGGGCAGGGCACCCCAGGTCCCCTTTTGCTTCCAAAACGTATCATCGCTCCTAAGGTGACGTCTCCTGGGGGGTGGGGCGAGAGATCCCAGGGGAGGAAAGACCTTAGAACAGGGGCGGACTAGAGGCCTGTTGGCTACACCGAGTTGAGTTCCAGGGAAGCCCCTTAGGCTCCCCAAACCTACAAACGCAGCGAAGACGAACACTACTAGAGGGCAGTGTTCTCCCAGTTGCGGAAAGGTGTTAGAACAAAGGCGGACTCTAAGGCAGGTTGGAGACTCTGAGTGAAGTGCTCGCCAATGCGCCTCTACGCCAAGTTGCAAGCTCTGAGTAAAGTGAAGGCTAAGGCCCTTCTGCTTCCAAAACGTAGAAACGCTCTGAAGGCCAAGAGGCCTATGCGGCCGTGTGTTCCCATTGCAGGAAAGAACTTAGAACCAAGGCCGACTAGAAGGCAGTTGGAGCTTCTGAGTTAAGTTGCCCGTCCAGTCCCTTGGGCTGCAAAGCTTGTCATCGTGCTTCAGGTGAAGTCTCCTCAGTGGCAGTGTGTTCCCAAGTGAAGGGAAGACTTGAGAAGAAGGGCGTACTAGAAGCTTGTTGGATACTCCGAGTAAAGGGCACGCAAAGACGCTGCGGCTTCCAAAACGTGAACGCGACCTTCAAGGGAGGATTCCCAAAGGGCAGTTTGCTCCCGGCTGTGGAAAGAAGTTGGAACCTGGGGCGCACCCTAGGCAAGTTGCACACTGCGAGTTAAGTGCAGGCCCAGACCCTTAGGCTTTCACAACGTAAACTCGACCTGAAGTCATGTATCCTATGGGGCAGCGTGTTCCCTGCTGTGGAAAGAAGTTAGAACAATGCCGCACTGGAGGCAAGTTGGACACTCTCAGGGAAGGGCACCCCAGGTCCACTTTTGCTTCCAAAACGTATCATCGCTCCTAAGGTGACGTCTCCTGGGGGGTGGGGCGAGAGATCCCAGGGGAGGAAAGACCTTAGAACAGGGGCGGACTAGAGGCCTGTTGGGTACACCGAGTTGAGTACCAGGGAAGCCCCTTAGTCTCCCCAAACCTACAAACGCAGCGAAGACGAACACTACTAGAGGGCAGTGTTTACCCAGTTGCGGAAAGGTGTTAGAACAAAGGCGGTCTCTAAGGCAGGTTGGAGACTCTGAGTGAAGTGCTCGCCATTGCGCCTCTACGCCAAGTTGCAAGCTCTGAGTAAAGTGCAGGCTAAGGCCCTTCTGCTTCCAAAACGTAGAAACGCTCTGAAGGCCAAGAGGCCTATGCGGCCGTGTGTTCCCATTGCAGGAAAGAACTTAGAACCAAGGCCGACTAGAAGGCAGTTGGAGCTTCTGAGTTAAGTTGCCCGTCCAGTCCCTTGGGCTGCAAAGCGTGTCATCGCGCTTCAGGTGAAGTCTCCTCAGGGGCAGTGTGTTCCCAAGTGAAGGGAAGACTTGAGAAGAAGGGCGTACTAGAAGCTTGTTGGATACTCCGAGTAAAGGGCACGCAAAGACGCTGCGGCTTACAAAACGTGAACGAGACCTTCAAGGGAGGATTCCCAAATGGCAGTTTGCTCCCGGCTGTGGAAAGAAGTTGGAACCTGGGGCGCACCCTAGGCAAGTTGCACACTGCGATTTAAGTGCAGGCCCAGACCCTTAGGCTTCCACAACGTAAACTCGACCTGAAGTCAAGTTTCCTATGGGGCAGCGTGTTCCCTGCTGCGGAAAGTAGTTAGAGCAAGGCCGCACTGGAGGCAAGTTGGACACTCTCAGGGCAGGGCACCCCAGGTCCCCTTTTGCTTCCAAAACGTATCATCGCTCTTAAGGTGACGTCTCCTGGGGGTGGGGGGGCGTGAGATCCCAGGGGAGGAAAGACCTTAGAACAGGGGCGGACTAGAGGCCTGTTGGCTACACCGAGTTGAGTTCCAGGGAAGGCCCTTAGGCTCCCCAAACCTACAAACGCAGCGAAGACGAACACTACAAGAGGGCAGTATTTTCCCAGTTGCGGAAAGGTGTTAGAACAAAGGCGGACTCTAAGGCAGGTTGGAGACTCTGAGTGAAGTGCTCGCCAATGCGCCTCTACGCCAAGTTGCAAGCTCTGAGTAAAGTGCAGGCTAAGGCCCTTCTGCTTCCAAAACGTAGAAACGCTCTGAAGGCCAAGAGGCCTATGCGGCCGTGTGTTCCCATTGCAGGAAAGAACTTAGAAACAAGGCCGACTAGAAGGCAGTTGGAGCTTCTGAGTTAAGTTGCCCGTCCAGTCCCTTGGGCTGCAAAGCGTGTCATCGCGCTTCAGCTGAAGTCTCCTCAGTGGCAGTGTGTTCCCAAGCGAAGGGAAGACTTGAGAAGAAGGGCGTACTAGAAGCTTGTTGGATACTCCGAGTAAAGGGGACGCAAAGACGCTGCGGCTTCCAAAACGTGAACGCGACCTTCAAGGGAGGATTCCCAAAGGGCAGTTTGCTCCCGGCTGTGGAAAGAAGTTGGAACCTGGGGCGCACCCTAGGCAAGTTGCACACTGCGAGTTAAGTGCAGGCCCAGACCCTTAGGCTTCCACAACGTAAACTCGACCTGAAGTCAAGTTTCCTATGGGGCAGCGTGTTCCCTGCTGTGGAAAGAAGTTAGAACAAGGCCGCACTGGAGGCAAGTTGGACACTCTCAGGGCAGGGCACCCCAGGTCCCCTTTTGCTTCCAAAACGTATCATCGCTCCTAAGGTGACGTCTCCTGGGGGGGGGGGCGTGAGATCCCAGGGAAGGAAAGACCTTAGAACAAGGGCGGACTAGAGGCCTGTTGGCTACACCGAGTTGAGTTCCAGGGAAGGCCCTTAGGCTCCCCAAACCTACAAACGCAGCGAAGACGAACACTACAAGAGGGCAGTGTTTTCCCAGTTGCGGAAAGGTTTTAGAACAAAGGGGGACTCTAAGGCAGGTTGGAGACTCTGAGTGAAGTGCTCGCCAATGCGCCTCTACGCCAAGTTGCAAGCTCTGAGTAAAGTGCAGGCTAAGGCCCTTCTGCTTCCAAAACGTAGAAACGCTCTGAAGGCCAAGAGGCCTATGCGGCCGTGTGTTCCCATTGCAGGAAAGAACTTAGAACCAAGGCCGACTAGAAGGCAGTTGGAGCTTCTGAGTTAAGTTGCCCGTCCAGTCCCTTGGGCTGCAAAGCGTGTCATCGCGCTTCAGGTGAAGTCTCCTCAGTGGCAGTGTGTTCCCAAGCGAAGGGAAGACTTGAGAAGAAGGGCGTACTAGAAGCTTGTTGGATACTCCGAGTAAAGGGCACGCAAAGACGCTGCGGCTTCCAAAACGTGAACGCGACCTTCAAGGGAGGATTCCCAAAGGGCAGTTTGCTCCCGGCTGTGGAAAGAAGTTGGAACCTGGGGCGCACCCTAGGCAAGTTGCACACTGCGAGATAAGTGCAGGCCCAGACCCTTAGGCTTCCACAACGTAAACTCGACCTGAACTCAAGTTTCCTATGGGGCAGCGTGTTCCCTGCTGCGGAAAGAAGTTAGAGCAAGGCCGCACTGGAGACAAGTGGGACACTCTCAGGGCAGGGCACCCCAGGTCCCCTTTTGCTTCCAAAACGTATCATCGCTCCTCAGGAGACGTCTCCTGGGGGGGGGGGGCCCGTGAGATCCCAGGGGAGGAAAGACCTTAAGAACAGGGACGGGCTAGAAGCCTGTTGGCTATACCGAGTTGAGTTCCAGGGAAGGCCCTTAGGCTTCCCAAACCTACAAACGCAGCGAAGGCGAACACTACTAGAGGGCAGTGTTCTCCCAGTTGCGGAAAGGTGTTAGAACAAAGGCGGACGCCAAGGCAGGTTGGAAACTCTGAGGGAAGTGCTCGCCAATGCGCCTCTGCGTCCAAAACGCCGAGCGCCGCGTACGACGCAACCGCCTTCTGGCCGTGTTCTCGCAGGTGAGGAAAGAAGTGAGAACAAGGGCGGCCTGAAGCCGACTTGGACTCTCTGTGTGAAGTGCACGCCAAGTCCATTAGGCTTCCAAAAGGTAGCCTCGCTCTTCAGGTGAAGCCTCATAAGCGGCAGCGTGTTCGCAGCTCAGGCAAGAACTTAGAACCAAGGCGGACTCTACGCCAAGTTGCAAGCTCTACGTAAAGTGCAGGCTAAGGCCCTGCTGCTTCCAACACGTAGAAACGCTCCGAAGGCCAAGAGGCCTATGCGGCCGTGGGTTCCCATTGCAGGAAGGAAAGAACTTAGAACCAAGGCCGACTAAAAGGCAGTTGGAGCTTCTGAGTTAAGTTGCCCGTCCAGTCCCTTGGGCTGCAAAGCGTGTCATCGCGCTTCAGGTGAAGTCTCCTCAGGGGCAGTGTGTTCCCAAGCGAAGGGAAGACTTGAGAAGAAGGGCGTACTAGAAGCTTGTTGGATACTCCGAGTTAAGGGCACGCAAAGACGCTGCGGCTTCCAAAACGTGAACGCGACCTTCAAAGGGAGGATTCCCAAGGGGCAGTTTGCTCCCGGCTGTGGAAAGAAGTTGGAACCTGGGGCGCACCCTAGGCAAGTTGCAAACTGCGAGTTAAGTGCAGGCCCAGACCCTTAGGCTTCCACAACGTAAACTCGACCTGAAGTCAAGTTTCCTATGGGGCAGCGTGTTCCCTGCTGCGGAAAGAAGTTAGAACAAGGCCGCACTGGAGGCAAGTTTGACACTCTCAGGGCAGGGCACCCCAGGTCCCCTTTTGCTTCCAAAACGTATCATCGCTCCTAAGGTGACGTCTCCTGGGGGGTGGGGCGAGAGATCCCAGGGGAGGAAAGACCTTAGAACAGGGGCGGACTAGAGGCCTGTTGGCTACACCGAGTTGAGTTCCAGGGAAGCCCCTTAGGCTCCCCAAACCTACAAACGCAGCGAAGACGAACACTACTAGAGGGCAGTGTTCTCCCAGTTGCGGAAAGGTGTTAGAACAAAGGCGGACTCTAAGGCAGGTTGGAGACTCTGAGTGAAGTGCTCGCCAATGCGCCTCTACGCCAAGTTGCAAGCTCTGAGTAAAGTGAAGGCTAAGGCCCTTCTGCTTCCAAAACGTAGAAACGCTCTGAAGGCCAAGAGGCCTATGCGGCCGTGTGTTCCCATTGCAGGAAAGAACTTAGAACCAAGGCCGACTAGAAGGCAGTTGGAGCTTCTGAGTTAAGTTGCCCGTCCAGTCCCTTGGGCTGCAAAGCTTGTCATCGTGCTTCAGGTGAAGTCTCCTCAGTGGCAGTGTGTTCCCAAGTGAAGGGAAGACTTGAGAAGAAGGGCGTACTAGAAGCTTGTTGGATACTCCGAGTAAAGGGCACGCAAAGACGCTGCGGCTTCCAAAACGTGAACGCGACCTTCAAGGGAGGATTCCCAAAGGGCAGTTTGCTCCCGGCTGTGGAAAGAAGTTGGAACCTGGGGCGCACCCTAGGCAAGTTGCACACTGCGAGTTAAGTGCAGGCCCAGACCCTTAGGCTTTCACAACGTAAACTCGACCTGAAGTCATGTATCCTATGGGGCAGCGTGTTCCCTGCTGTGGAAAGAAGTTAGAACAATGCCGCACTGGAGGCAAGTTGGACACTCTCAGGGCAGGGCACCCCAGGTCCACTTTTGCTTCCAAAACGTATCATCGCTCCTAAGGTGACGTCTCCTGGGGGGTGGGGCGAGAGATCCCAGGGGAGGAAAGACCTTAGAACAGGGGCGGACTAGAGGCCTGTTGGGTACACCGAGTTGAGTACCAGGGAAGCCCCTTAGTCTCCCCAAACCTACAAACGCAGCGAAGACGAACACTACTAGAGGGCAGTGTTTACCCAGTTGCGGAAAGGTGTTAGAACAAAGGCGGTCTCTAAGGCAGGTTGGAGACTCTGAGTGAAGTGCTCGCCATTGCGCCTCTACGCCAAGTTGCAAGCTCTGAGTAAAGTGCAGGCTAAGGCCCTTCTGCTTCCAAAACGTAGAAACGCTCTGAAGGCCAAGAGGCCTATGCGGCCGTGTGTTCCCATTGCAGGAAAGAACTTAGAACCAAGGCCGACTAGAAGGCAGTTGGAGCTTCTGAGTTAAGTTGCCCGTCCAGTCCCTTGGGCTGCAAAGCGTGTCATCGCGCTTCAGGTGAAGTCTCCTCAGTGGCAGTGTGTTCCCAAGTGAAGGGAAGACTTGAGAAGAAGGGCGTACTAGAAGCTTGTTGGATACTCCGAGTAAAGGGCACGCAAAGACGCTGCGGCTTACAAAACGTGAACGAGACCTTCAAGGGAGGATTCCCAAATGGCAGTTTGCTCCCGGCTGTGGAAAGAAGTTGGAACCTGGGGCGCACCCTAGGCAAGTTGCACACTGCGATTTAAGTGCAGGCCCAGACCCTTAGGCTTCCACAACGTAAACTCGACCTGAAGTCAAGTTTCCTATGGGGCAGCGTGTTCCCTGCTGCGGAAAGAAGTTAGAGCAAGGCCGCACTGGAGGCAAGTTGGACACTCTCAGGGCAGGGCACCCCAGGTCCCCTTTTGCTTCCAAAACGTATCATCGCTCTTAAGGTGACGTCTCCTGGGGGTGGGGGGGCGTGAGATCCCAGGGGAGGAAAGACCTTAGAACAGGGGCGGACTAGAGGCCTGTTGGCTACACCGAGTTGAGTTCCAGGGAAGGCCCTTAGGCTCCCCAAACCTACAAACGCAGCGAAGACGAACACTACAAGAGGGCAGTATTTTCCCAGTTGCGGAAAGGTGTTAGAACAAAGGCGGACTCTAAGGCAGGTTGGAGACTCTGAGTGAAGTGCTCGCCAATGCGCCTCTACGCCAAGTTGCAAGCTCTGAGTAAAGTGCAGGCTAAGGCCCTTCTGCTTCCAAAACGTAGAAACGCTCTGAAGGCCAAGAGGCCTATGCGGCCGTGTGTTCCCATTGCAGGAAAGAACTTAGAAACAAGGCCGACTAGAAGGCAGTTGGAGCTTCTGATTTAAGTTGCCCGTCCAGTCCCTTGGGCTGCAAAGCGTGTCATCGCGCTTCAGGTGAAGTCTCCTCAGTGGCAGTGTGTTCCCAAGTGAAGGGAAGACTTGAGAAGAAGGGCGTACTAGAAGCTTGTTGGATACTCCGAGTTAAGGGCGCGCAAAGACGCTGCGGCTTCCAAAACGTGAACGCGACCTTCAAGGGAGGATTCCCAAGGGCAGTTTGCTCCCGGCTGTGGAAAGAGGTTGGAACCTGGGGCGCACCCTAGGCAAGTTGCACACTGCGAGTTAAGTGCAGGCCCAGACCCTTAGGCTTCCACAACGTAAACTCGACCTGAAGTCAAGTTTCCTATGGGGCAGCGTGTTCCCTGCTGTGGAAAGAAGTTAGAACAAGGCCGCACAGGAGGCAAGTTGGACACTCTCAGGGCAGGGCACCACAGGTCCCCTTTTGCTTCCAAAACGTATCATCGCTCCTAAGGTGACGTCTCCTGGGGGGGGCGTGAGATCCCAGGGTAGGAAAGACCTTAGAACAGGGGCGGACTAGAGGCCTGTTGGCTACAACGAGTTGAGTTCCAGGGAAGCCCCTTAGGCTCCCCAAACCTACAAACGCAGGGAGGACGAACACTAAAAGAGGGCAGTGTTTTCCCAGTTGCGGAAAGGTGTTAGAACAAAGGCGGACTCTAAGGCAGGTTGGAGACTCTGAGTGAAGTGCTCGCCAATGCGCCTCTACGCCAAGTTGCAAGCTCTGAGTAAAGTGCAGGCTAAGGCCCTTCTGCTTCCAAAACGTAGAAACGCTCTGAAGGCCAAGAGGCCTATGCGGCCGTGTGTTCCCATTGCAGGAAAGAACTTAGAACCAAGGCCGACTAGAAGGCAGTTGGAGCTTCTGAGTTAAGTTGCCCGTCCAGTCCCTTGGGCTGCAAAGCGTGTCATCGCGCTTCAGGTGAAGTCTCCTCAGTGGCAGTGTGTTCCCAAGTGAAGGGAAGACTTGAGAAGAAAGGCGTACTAGAAGCTTGTTGGATACTCCGAGTAAAGGGCACGCAAAGACGCTGCGGCTTCCAAAACGTGAACGCGACCTTCAAGGGAGGATTCCCAAAGGGCAGTTTGCTCCCGGCTGTGGAAAGAAGTTGGAACCTGGGGCGCACCCTAGGCAAGTTGCACACTGCGAGTTAAGTGCAGGCCCAGACCCTTAGGCTTCCACAACGTAAACTCGACCTGAAGTCAAGTTTCCTATGGGGCAGCGTGTTCCCTGCTGTGGAAAGAAGTTAGAACAAGGCCGCACTGGAGGCAAGTTGGACACTCTCAGGGCAGGGCACCCCAGGTCCACTTTTGCTTCCAAAACGTATCATCGCTCCTCAGGTGACGTCTCCTGGGGGGGTGGGGCGAGAGATCCCAGGGGAGGAAAGACCTTAGAACAGGGGCGGACTAGAGGCCTGTTGGCTACACCGAGTTGAATTCCAGGGAAGCCCCTTAGGCTCCCCAAACCTACAAACGCAGCGAGGACGAACACTACAAGAGGGCAGTGTTTTCCCAGTTGCGGAAAGGTGTTAGAACAAAGGCGGACTCTAAGGCAGGTTGGAGACTCTGAGTGAAGTGCTCGCCAATGCGCCTCTACGCCAAGTTGCAAGCTCTGAGTAAAGTGCAGGCTAAGGCCCTTCTGCTTCCAAAACGTAGAAACGCTCTGAAGGCCAAGAGGCCTATGCGGCCGTGTGTTCCCATTGCAGGAAAGAACTTAGAACCAAGGCCGACTAGAAGGCAGTTGGAGCTTCTGAGTTAAGTTGCCCGTCCAGTCCCTTGGGCTGCAAAGCGTGTCATCGCGCTTCAGGTGAAGTCTCCTCAGTGGCAGTGTGTTCCCAAGTGAAGGGAAGACTTGAGAAGAAGGGCGTACTAGAAGCTTGTTGGATACTCCGAGTAAAGGGCACGCAAAGACGCTGCGGCTTCCAAAACGTGAACGCGACCTTCAAGGGAGGATTCCCAAAGGGCAGTTTGCTCCCGGCTGTGGAAAGAAGTTGGAACCTGGGGCGCACCCTAGGCAAGTTGCACACTGCGAGTTAAGTGCAGGCCCAGACCCTTAGGCTTTCACAACGTAAACTCGACCTGAAGTCAAGTTTCCTATGGGGCAGCGTGTTCCCTGCTGTGGAAAGAAGTTAGAACAATGCCGCACTGGAGGCAAGTTGGACACTCTCAGGGAAGGGCACCCCAGGTCCCCTTTTGCTTCCAAAACGTATCATCGCTCCTAAGGTGACGTCTCCTGGGGGGTGGGGCGAGAGATCCCAGGGGAGGAAAGACCTTAGAACAGGGGCGGACTAGAGGCCTGTTGGGTACACCGAGTTGAGTTCCAGGGAAGCCCCTTAGTCTCCCCAAACCTACAAACGCAGCGAAGACGAACACTACAAGAGGGCAGTGTTTACCCAGTTGCGGAAAGGTGTTAGAACAAAGGGGGACTCTAAGGCAGGTTGGAGACTCTGAGTGAAGTGCTCGCCAATGCGCCTCTACGCCAAGTTGCAAGCTCTGAGTAAAGTGAAGGCTAAGGCCCTTCTGCTTCAAAAACGTAGAAACGCTCTGAAGGCCAAGAGGCCTATGCGGCCTTGTGTTCCCATTGCAGGAAAGAACTTAGAACCAAGGCCGACTAGAAGGCAGTTGGAGCTTCTGAGTTAAGTTGCCCGTCCAGTCCCTTGGGCTGCAAAGCGTGTCATCGTGCTTCAGGTGAAGTCTCCTCAGTGGCAGTCTGTTCCCAAGTGAAGGGAAGACTTGAGAAGAAGGGCGTACTAGAAGCTTGTTGGATACTCCGAGTAAAGGGCACGCAAAGACGCTGCGGCTTCCAAAACGTGAACGCGACCTTCAAGGGAGGATTCCCAAAGGGCAGTTTGCTCCCGGCTGTGGAAAGAAGTTGGAACCTGGGGCGCACCCTAGGCAAGTTGCACACTGCAAGTTAAGTGCAGGCCTAGACCCTTAGGCTTCCACAACGTAAACTCGACCTGAAGTCAAGTTTCCTATGGGGCAGCGTGTTCCCTGCTGTGGAAAGAAGTTAGAACAAGGCCGCACTGGAGGCAAGTTGGACACTCTCAGGGCAGGGCACCCCAGGTCCCCTTTTGCTTCCAAAACGTATCATCGCTCCTAAGGTGACGTCTCCGGGGGGGGGGCGTGAGATCCCAGGGGAGGAAAACCTTAGAACAGGGGCGGACTAGAGGCCTGTTGGCTACACCGAGTTGAATTCCAGGGAAGGCCCTTAGGCTCCCCAACCTACACACGCAGCGAGGACGAACACTACAAGAGGGCAGTGTTTTCCCAGTTGCGGAAAGGTGTTAGAACAAAGGTGGACTCTAAGGCAGGTTGGAGACTCTGAGTGAAGTGCTCGCCAATGCGCCTCTACGCCAAGTTGCAAGCTCTGAGTAAAGTGCAGGCTAAGGCCCTTCTGCTTCCAAAACGTAGAAACGCTCTGAAGGCCAAGAGGCCTATGCGGCCGTGTGTTCCCATTGCAGGAAAGAACTTAGAACCAAGGCCGACTAGAAGGCAGTTGGAGCTTCTGAGTTAAGTTGCCCGTCCAGTCCCTTGGGCTGCAAAGCGTGTCATAGCGCTTCAGATGAAGTCTCCTCAGTGGCAGTGTGTTCCCAAGTGAAGGGAAGACTTGAGAAGAAGGGCGTACTAGAAGCTTGTTGGATAGTCCGAGTTAAGGGCGCGCAAAGACGCTGCGGCTTCCAAAACGTGAACGCGACCTTCAAGGGAGGATTCCCAAAGGGCAGTTTGCTCCCGGCTGTGGAAAGAAGTTGGAACCTGGGGCGCACCCTAGGCAAGTTGCACACTGCGAGTTAAGTGCAGGCCCAGACCCTTAGGCTTTCACAACGTAAACTCGACCTGAAGTCAAGTTTCCTATGGGGCAGCGTGTTCCCTCCTGTGGAAAGAAGTTAGAACAATGCCGCACTGGAGGCAAGTTGGACACTCTCAGGGAAGGGCACCCCAGGTCCACTTTTGCTTCCAAAACGTATCATCGCTCCTAAGGTGACGTCTCCTGGGGGTTGGGGCGAGAGATCCCAGGGGAGGAAAGACCTTAGAACAGGGGCGGACTAGAGGCCTGTTGGGTACACCGAGTTGAGTTCCAGGGAAGCCCCTTAGTCTCCCCAAACCTACAAACGCAGCGAAGACGAACACTACTAGAGGGCAGTGTTTAACCAGTTGCGGAAAGGTGTTAGAACAAAGGCGGTCTCTATAGCAGGTTGGAGACTCTGAGTGAAGTGCTCGCCATTGCGCCTCTACGCCAAGTTGCAAGCTCTGAGTAAAGTGCAGGCTAAGGCCCTTCTGCTTCCAAAACGTAGAAACGCTCTGAAGGCCAAGAGGCCTATGCGGCCGTGTGTTCCCATTGCAGGAAAGAACTTAGAACCAAGGCCGACTAGAAGGCAGTTGGAGCTTCTGAGTTAAGTTGCCCGTCCAGTCCCTTGGGCTGCAAAGCGTGTCATCGCGCTTCAGGTGAAGTCTCCTCAGTGGCAGTGTGTTCCCAACTGAAGGGAAGACTTGAGAAGAAGGGCGTACTAGAAGCTTGTTGGATACTCCGAGTAAAGGGCACGCAAAGATGCTGCGGCTTCCAAAACGTGAACGCCACCTTCAAGGGAGGATTCCCAAAGGGCAGTTTGCTCCCGGCTCTGGAAAGAAGTTGGAACCTGGGGCGCACCCTAGGCAAGTTGCACACTGCGAGTTAAGTGCAGGCCCAGACCCTTAGGCTTCCACAACGTAAACTCGACCTGAAGTCAAGTTTCCTATGGGGCAGCGTGTTCCCTGCTGTGGAAAGAAGTTAGAACAAGGCCGCACTGGAGGCAAGTTGGACACTCTCAGGGCAGGGCACCCCAGGTCCCCTTTTGCTTCCAAAACGTATCATCGCTTCTAAGGTGACGTCTCCTGGGGGGGGGGGGGCGTGAGATCCCAGGGGAGGAAAGACCTTAGAACAGGGGCGGACTAGAGGCCTGTTGGCTACACCGAGTTGAGTTCCAGGGAAGCCCCTTAGGCTCCCCAAACCTACAAACGCAGCGAAGACGAACACTACTAGAGGGCAGTGTTCTCCCAGTTGCGGAAAGGTGTTAGAACAAAGGCGGACTCTAAGGCAGGTTGGAGACTCTGAGTGAAGTGCTCGCCAATGCGCCTCTACGCCAAGTTGCAAGCTCTGAGTAAAGTGAAGGCTAAGGCCCTTCTGCTTCCAAAACGTAGAAACGCTCTGAAGGCCAAGAGGCCTATGCGGCCTTGTGTTCCCATTGCAGGAAAGAACTTAGAACCAAGGCCGACTAGAAGGCAGTTGGAGCTTCTGAGTTAAGTTGCCCGTCCAGTCCCTTGGGCTGCAAAGCGTGTCATCGTGCTTCAGGTGAAGTCTCCTCAGTGGCAGTGTGTTCCCAAGTGAAGGGAAGACTTGAGAAGAAGGGCGTACTAGAAGCTTGTTGGATACTCCGAGTAAAGGGCACGCAAAGACGCTGCGGCTTCCAAAACGTGAACGCGACCTTCAAGGGAGGATTCCCAAAGGGCAGTTTGCTCCCGGCTGTGGAAAGAAGTTGGAACATGGGGCGCACCCTAGGCAAGTTGCACACTGCAAGTTAAGTGCAGGCCCAGACCCTTAGGCTTCCACAACGTGAACTCGACCTGAAGTCAAGTTTCCTATGGGGCAGCGTGTTCCCTGCTGTGGAAAGAAGTTAGAACAAGGCCGCACTGGAGGCAAGTTGGACACTCTCAGGGCAGGGCACCCCAGGTCCCCTTTTGCTTCCAAAACGTATCATCGCTCCTAAGGTGACGTCTCCTGGGGGGGGGGGCGTGAGATCCCAGGGAAGGAAAGACCTTAGAACAGGGGCGGACTAGAGGCCTGTTGGCTACACCGAGTTGAGTTCCAGGGAAGGCCCTTAGGCTCCCCAAACCTACAAACGCAGCGAAGACGAACACTACAAAGGGGGCAGTGTTTTCCCAGTTGCGGAAAGGTTTTAGAACAAAGGGGGACTCTAAGGCAGGTTGGAGACTCTGAGTGAAGTGCTCGCCAATGCGACTCTACGCCAAGTTGCAAGCTCTGAGTAAAGTGCAGGCTAAGGCCCTTCTGCTTCCAAAACGTAGAAACGCTCTGAAGGCCAAGAGGCCTATGCGGCCGTGTGTTCCCATTGCAGGAAAGAACTTAGAACCAAGGCCGACTAGAAGGCAGTTGGAGCTTCTGAGTTAAGTTGCCCGTCCAGTCCCTTGGGCTGCAAAGCGTGTCATCACGCGTCAGGTGAAGTCTCCTCAGTGGCAGTGTGTTCCCAAGTGAAGGGAAGACTTGAGAAGAAGGGCGTACTAGAAGCTTGTTGGATACTCCGAGTAAAGGGCACGCAAAGACGCTGCGGCTTCCAAAACGTGAACGCGACCTTCAAGGGAGGATTCCCAAAGGGCAGTTTGCTCCCGGCTGTGGAAAGAAGTTGGAACCTGGGGCGCACCCTAGGCAAGTTGCACACTGCGAGATAAGTGCAGGCCCAGACCCTTAGGCTTCCACAACGTAAACTCGACCTGAAGTCAAGTTTCCTATGGGGCAGCGTGTTCCCTGCTGTGGAAAGAAGTTAGAACAAGGCCGCACTGGAGGCAAGTTGGACACTCTCACGGCAGGCAACCCCAGGTCCCCTTTTGCTTCCAAAACGTATCATCGCTCCTAAGGTGACGTCTCCTGGGGGGGGGGGCGTGAGATCCCAGGGGAGGAAAGACCTTAGAACAGGGGCGGACTAGAGGCCTGTTGGCTACACCGAGTTGAGTTCCAGGGAAGCCCCTTAGGCTCCCCAAACCTACAAACGCAGCGAGGACGAAAACTACAAGAGGGCAGTGTTTTCCCAGTTGCGGAAAGGTGTTAGAACAAAGGCGGACTCTAAGGCAGGTTGGAGACTCTGAGTGAAGTGCTCGCCAATGCGCCTCTACGCCAAGTTGCAAGCTCTGAGTAAAGTGCAGGCAAAGGCCCTGCTGCTTCCAACACGTAGAAACGCTCCGAAGGCCAAGAGGCCTATGCGGCCGTGTGTTCCAATTGCAGGAAGGAAAGAACTTAGAACCAAGGCCGACTAGAAGGCAGTTGGAGCTTCTGAGTTAAGTTGCCCGTCCAGTCCCTTGGGCTGCAAAGCGTGTCATCGCGCTTCAGGTGAAGTCTCCTCAGTGGCAGTGTGTTCCCAAGCGAAGGGAAGACTTGAGAAGAAGGGCGTACTAGAAGCTTGTTGGATACTCCGAGTTAAGGGCACGCAAAGACGCTGCGGCTTCCAAAACGTGAACGCGACCTTCAAAGGGAGGATTCCCAAGGGGCAGTTTGCTCCCGGCTGTGGAAAGAAGTTGGAACCTGGGGCGCAGCCTAGCCAAGTTGCACACTGCGAGTTAAGTGCAGGACCAGACCCTTAGGCTTCCACAACATAAACTCGACCTGAAGTGAAGTTTCCTATGTGGCAGCGTGTTCCCTGCTGCGGAAAGAAGTTAGAGCAAGGCCGCACTGGAGACAAGTGGGACACTCTCAGGGCAGGGCACCCCAGGTCCCCTTTTGCTTCCAAAACGTATCATCGCTCCTCAGGAGACGTCTCCTGGGGGGGGGGCCCGTGAGATCCCAGGGGAGGAAAGACCTTAAGAACAGGGACGGGCTAGAAGCCTGTTGGCTACACCGAGTTGAGTTCCAGGGAAGGCCCTTAGGCTTCCCAAACCTACAAACGCAGCGAAGGCGAACACTACTAGAGGGCAGTGTTCTCCCAGTTGCGGAAAGGTGTTAGAACAAAGGCGGACGCCAAGGCAGGTTGGAGACTCTGAGGGAAGTGCTCGCCAATGCGCCTCTGCGTCCAAAACGCCGAGCGCCGCGTACGACGCAACCGCCTTCTGGCCGTGTTCTCGCAGGTGAGGAAAGAAGTGAGAACAAGGGCGGCCTGAAGCCGACTTGGACTCTCTGTGTGAAGTGCACGCCAAGTCCATTAGGCTTCCAAAAGGTAGCCTCGCTCTTCAGGTGAAGCCTCATAAGCGGCAGCGTGTTCGCAGCTCAGGCAAGAACTTAGAACCAAGGCGGACTCTACGCCAAGTTGCAAGCTCTACGTAAAGTGCAGGCTAAGGCCCTGCTGCTTCCAACACGTAGAAACGCTCCGAAGGCCAAGAGGCCTATGCGGCCGTGTGTTCCCATTGCAGGAAGGAAAGAACTTAGAACCAAGGCCGACTAGAAGGCAGTTGGAGCTTCTGAGTTAAGTTGCCCGTCCAGTCCCTTGGGCTGCAAAGCGTGTCATCGCGCTTCAGGTGAAGTCTCCTCAGGGGCAGTGTGTTCCCAAGCGAAGGGAAGACTTGAGAAGAAGGGCGTACTAGAAGCTTGCTGGATACTCCGAGTTAAGGGCACGCAAAGACGCTGCGGCTTCCAAAACGTGAACGCGACCTTCAAAGGGAGGATTCCCAAGGGGCAGTTTGCTCCCGGCTGTGGAAAGAAGTTGGAACCTGGGGCGCACCCTAGGCAAGTTGCACACTGCGAGTTAAGTGCAGGCCCAGACCCTTAGGCTTCCACAACGTAAACTCGACCTGAAGTCAAGTTTCCTATGGGGCAGCGTGTTCCCTGCTGTGGAAAGAAGTTAGAACAAGGCCGCACTGGAGGCAAGTTGGACACTCTCAGGGCAGGGCACCCCAGGTCCCCTTTTGCTTCCAAAACGTATCATCGCTCCTCAGGTGACATCTCCTGGGGGGGTGGCGTGAGATCCCAGGGGAGGAAAGACCTTAGAACAGGGGCGGACTAGAGGCCTGTTGGCTACACCGAGTTGAATTCCAGGGAAGCCCCTTAGGCTCCCCAAACCTACAAACGCAGCGAGGACGAACACTACAAGAGGGCAGTGGTTTCCCAGTTGCGGAAAGGTGTTAGAACAAAGGCGGACTCTAAGGCAGGTTGGAGACTCTGAGTGAAGTGCTCGCCAATGCGCCTCTACGCCAAGTTGCAAGCTCTGAGTAAAGTGCAGGCTAAGGCCCTTCTGCTTCCAAAACGTAGAAACGCTCTGAAGGCCAAGAGGCCTATGCGGCCGTGTGTTCCCATTGCAGGAAAGAACTTAGAACCAAGGCCGACTAGAAGGCAGTTGGAGCTTCTGAGTTAAGTTGCCCGTCCAGTCCCTTGGGCTGCAAAGCGTGTCATCGCGCTTCAGGTGAAGTCTCCTCAGTGGCAGTGTGTTCCCAAGTGAAGGGAAGACTTGAGAAGAAGGGCGTACTAGAACCTTGTTGGATACTCCGAGTTCAGGGCACGCAAAGACGCTGCGGCTTCCAAAACGTGAACGCGACCTTCAAGGGAGGATTCCCAAAGGGCAGTTTGCTCCCGGCTGTGGAACGAAGTTGGAACCTGGGGCGCACCCTAGGCAAGTTGCACACTGCGAGTTAAGTGCAGGACCAGACCCTTAGGCTTCCACAACGTAAACTCGACCTGAAGTCAAGTTTCCTATGGGGCAGCATGTTCCCTGCTGTGGAAAGAAGTTAGAACAAGGCCACACAGGAGGCAAGTTGGACACTCTCAGGGCAGGGCACCCCAGGTCCCCTTTTGCTTCCAAAAGGTATCATCGCTCCTAAGGTGAGGTCTCCTGGGGGGGGCGTGAGATCCCAGGGGAGGAAAGACCTTAGAACAGGGGCGGACTAGAGGCCTGTTGGGTACTCCGAGTTGAGTTCCAGGGAAGCCCCTTAGGCTCCCCAAACCTACAAACGCAGCGAAGACGAACACTACTAGAGGGCAGTGTTTTCCCAGTTGCGGAAAGGTGTTAGAACAAAGGCGGACTCTAAGGCAGGTTGGAGACTCTGAGTGAAGTGCTCGCCAATGCGCCTCTACGCCAAGTTGCAAGCTCTGAGTAAAGTGCAGGCTAAGGCCCTTCTGCTTCCAAAACGTAGAAACGCTCTGAAGGCCAAGAGGCCTATGCGGCCGTGTGTTCCCATTGCAGGAAAGAACTTAGAACCAAGGCCGACTAGAAGGCAGTTGGAGCTTCTGAGTTAAGTTGCCCGTCCAGTCCCTTGGGCTGCAAAGCGTGTCATCGCGCTTCAGCTGAAGTCTCCTCAGTGGCAGTGTGTTCCCAAGCGAAGGGAAGACTTGAGAAGAAGGGCGTACTAGAAGCTTGTTGGATACTCCGAGTAAAGGGGACGCAAAGACGCTGCGGCTTCCAAAACGTGAACGCGACCTTCAAGGGAGGATTCCCAAAGGGCAGTTTGCTCCCGGCTGTGGAAAGAAGTTGGAACCTGGGGCGTACCCTAGGCAAGTTGCACACTGCGAGTTAAGTGCAGGCCCAGACCCTTAGGCTTCCACAACGTAAACTCGACCTGAAGTCAAGTTTCCTATGAGGAGCGTGTTCCCTGCTGTGGAAAGAAGTTAGAACAAGGCCGCACTGGAGGCAAGTTGGACACTCTCAGGGTAGGGCACCCCAGGTCCCCTTTTGCTTCCAAAACGTATCATCGCTCCTAAGGTGACGTCTCCTGGGGGGGGGGGGGGCGTGAGATCCCAGGGAAGGAAAGACCTTAGAACAAGGGCGGACTAGAGGCCTGTTGGCTACACCGAGTTGAGTTCCAGGGAAGGCCCTTAGGCTCCCCAAACCTACAAACGCAGCGAAGACGAACACTACAAGAGGGCAGTGTTTTCCCAGTTGCGGAAAGGTTTTAGAACAAAGGGGGACTCTAAGGCAGGTTGGAGACTCTGAGTGAAGTGCTCGCCAATGCGCCTCTACGCCAAGTTGCAAGCTCTGAGTAAAGTGCAGGCTAAGGCCCTTCTGCTTCCAAAACGTAGAAACGCTCTGAAGGCCAAGAGGCCTATGCGGCCGTGTGTTCCCATTGCAGGAAAGACCTTAGAACCAAGGCCGACTAGAAGGCAGTTGGAGCTTCTGAGTTAAGTTGCCCGTCCAGTCCCTTGGGCTGCAAAGCGTGTCATCGCGCTTCAGGTGAAGTCTCCTCAGTGGCAGTGTGTTCCCAAGTGAAGGGAGGACTTGAGAAGAAAGGCGTACAAGAAGCTTGTTGGATACTCCGAGTAAAGGGCACGCAAAGACGCTGCGGCTTCCAAAACGTGAACGCGACCTTCAAGGGAGGATTCCCAAAGGGCAGTTTGCTCCCGGCTGTGGAAAGAAGTTGGAACCTGGGGCGCACCCTAGGCAAGTTGCACACTGCGAGTTAAGTGCAGGCCCAGACCCTTAGGCTTCCACAACGTAAACTCGACCTGAAGTCAAGTTTCCTATGGGGCAGCGTGTTCCCTGCTGTGGAAAGAAGTTAGAACAAGGCCGCACTGGAGGCAAGTTGGACACTCTCAGGGCAGGGCACCCCAGGTCCCCTTTTGCTTCCAAAACGTATCATCGCTCCTAAGGTGACGTCTCCGGGGGGGGGGGGCGTTAGATCCCAGGGGAGGAAAGACCCTAGAACAGGGGCGGACTAGAGGCCTGTTGGCTACACCGAGTTGAATTCCAGGGAAGCCCCTTAGGCTCCCCAAAACTACAAACGCAACGAGGACGAACACTACAAGAGGGCAGTGTTTTCCCAGTTGCGGAAATGTGTTAGAACAAAGGCGGACTCTAAGGCAGGTTGGAGACTCTGAGTGAAGTGCTCGCCAATGCGCCTCTACGCCAAGTTGCAAGCTCTGAGTAAAGTGCAGGCTAAGGCCCTGCTGCTTCCAACACGTAGAAACGCTCCGAAGGCCAAGAGGCCTATGCGGCCGTGTGTTCCCATTGCAGGAAGGAAAGAACTTAGAACCAAGGCCGACTAGAAGGCAGTTGGAGCTTCTGAGTTAAGTTGCCCGTCCAGTCCCTTGGGCTGCAAAGCGTGTCATCGCGCTTCAGGTGAAGTCTCCTCAGTGGCAGTGTGTTCCCAAGCGAAGGGAAGACTTGAGAAGAAGGGCGTACTAGAAGCTTGTTGGATACTCCGAGTTAAGGGCACGCAAAGACGCTGCGGCTTCCAAAACGTGAACGCGACCTTCAAAGGGAGGATTCCCAAGGGGCAGTTTGCTCCCGGCTGTGGAAAGAAGTTGGAACCTGGGGCGCAGCCTAGGCAATTTGCACACTGCGAGTTAAGTGCAGGACCAGACCCTTAGGCTTCCACAACATAAACTCGACCTGAAGTGAAGTTTCCTATGTGGCAGCGTGTTCCCTGCTGCGGAAAGAAGTTAGAGCAAGGCCGCACTGGAGACAAGTGGGACACTCTCAGGGCAGGGCACCCCAGGTCCCCTTTTGCTTCCAAAACGTATCATCGCTCCTCAGGAGACGTCTCCTGGGGGGGGGCCCGTGAGATCCCAGGGGAGGAAAGACCTTAAGAACAGGGACGGGCTAGAAGCCTGTTGGCTACACCGAGTTGAGTTCCAGGGAAGGCCCTTAGGCTTCCCAAACCTACAAACGCAGCGAAGGCGAACACTACTAGAGGGCAGTGTTCTCCCAGTTGCGGAAAGGTGTTAGAACAAAGGCGGACGCCAAGGCAGGTTGGAGACTCTGAGGGAAGTGCTCGCCAATGCGCCTCTGCGTCCAAAACGCCGAGCGCCGCGTACGACGCAACCGCCTTCTGGCCGTGTTCTCGCAGGTGAGGAAAGAAGTGAGAACAAGGGCGGCCTGAAGCCGACTTGGACTCTCTGTGTGAAGTGCACGCCAAGTCCATTAGGCTTCCAAAAGGTAGCCTCGCTCTTCAGGTGAAGCCTCATAAGCGGCAGCGTATTCGCAGCTCAGGCAAGAACTTAGAACCAAGGCGGACTCTACGCCAAGTTGCAAGCTCTACGTAAAGTGCAGGCTAAGGCCCTGCTGCTTCCAACACGTAGAAACGCTCCGAAGGCCAAGAGGCCTATGCGGCCGTGTGTTCCCATTGCAGGAAGGAAAGAACTTAGAACCAAGGCCGACTAGAAGGCAGCTGGAGCTTCTGAGTTAAGTTGCCCGTCAAGTCCCTTGGGCTGCAAAGCGTGTCATCGCGCTTCAGGTGAAGTCTCCTCAGGGGCAGTGTGTTCCCAAGCGAAGGGAAGACTTGAGAAGAAGGGCGTACTAGAAGCTTGTTGGATACTCCGAGTTAAGGGCACGCAAAGACGCTGCGGCTTCCAAAACGTGAACGCGACCTTCAAAGGGAGGATTCCCAAGGGGCAGTTTGCTCCCGGCTGTGGAAAGAAGTTGGAACCTGGGGCGCACCCTAGGCAAGTTGCACACTGCGAGTTAAGTGCAGGCCCAGACCCTTAGGCTTCCACAACGTAAACTCGACCTGAAGTCAAGTTTCCTATGTGGCAGCGTGTTCCCTGCTGCGGAAAGAAGTTAGAACAAGGCCGCACTGGAGGCAAGTTGGACACTCTCAGGGCAGGGCACCCCAGGTCCCCTTTTGCTTCCAAAACGTATCATCGCTCCTCAGGTGACGTCTCCTGGGGGGGTGGCGTGAGATCCCAGGGGAGGAAAGACCTTAGAACAGGGGCGGACTAGAGGCCTGTTGGCTACACCGAGTTGAATTCCAGGGAAGCCCCTTAGGCTCCCCAAACCTACAAACGCAGCGAGGACGAACACTACAAGAGGGCAGTGTTTTCCCAGTTGCGGAAAGGTGTTAGAACAAAGGCGGACTCTAAGGCAGGTTGGAGACTCTGAGTGAAGTGCTCGCCAATGCGCCTCTACGCCAAGTTGCAAGCTCTGAGTAAAGTGCAGGCTAAGGCCCTTCTGCTTCCAAAACGTAGAAACGCTCTGAAGGCCAAGAGGCCTATGCGGCCGTGTGTTCCCATTGCAGGAAAGAACTTAGAACCAAGGCCGACTAGAAGGCAGTTGGAGCTTCTGAGTTAAGTTGCCCGTCCAGTCCCTTGGGCTGCAAAGCGTGTCATCGCGCTTCAGGTGAAGTCTCCTCAGTGGCAGTGTGTTCCCAAGTGAAGGGAAGACTTGAGAAGAAGGGCGTACTAGAACCTTGTTGGATACTCCGAGTTCAGGGCACGCAAAGACGCTGCGGCTTCCAAAACGTGAACGCGACCTTCAAGGGAGGATTCCCAAAGGGCAGTTTGCTCCCGGCTGTGGAACGAAGTTGGAACCTGGGGCGCACCCTAGGCAAGTTGCACACTGCGAGTTAAGTGCAGGACCAGACCCTTAGGCTTCCACAACGTAAACTCGACCTGAAGTCAAGTTTCCTATGGGGCAGCGTGTTCCCTGCTGTGGAAAGAAGTTAGAACAAGGCCACACAGGAGGCAAGTTGGACACTCTCAGGGCAGGGCACCCCAGGTCCCCTTTTGCTTCCAAAAGGTATCATCGCTCCTAAGGTGACGTCTCCTGGGGGGGGCGTGAGATCCCAGGGGAGGAAAGACCTTAGAACAGGGGCGGACTAGAGGTCTGTTGGGTACTCCGAGTTGAGTTCCAGGGAAGCCCCTTAGGCTCCCCAAACCTACAAACGCAGCGAAGACGAACACTACTAGAGGGCAGTGTTTTCCCAGTTGCGGAAAGGTGTTAGAACAAAGGCGGACTCTAAGGCAGGTTGGAGACTCTGAGTGAAGTGCTCGCCAATGCGCCTCTACGCCAAGTTGCAAGCTCTGAGTAAAGTGCAGGCTAAGGCCCTTCTGCTTCCAAAACGTAGAAACGCTCTGAAGGCCAAGAGGCCTATGCGGCCGTGTGTTCCCATTGCAGGAAAGAACTTAGAACCAAGGCCGACTAGAAGGCAGTTGGAGCTTCTGAGTTAAGTTGCCCGTCCAGTCCCTTGGGCTGCAAAGCGTGTCATCGCGCTTCAGCTGAAGTCTCCTCAGTGGCAGTGTGTTCCCAAGCGAAGGGAAGACTTGAGAAGAAGGGCGTACTAGAAGCTTGTTGGATACTCCGAGTAAAGGGGACGCAAAGACGCTGCGGCTTCCAAAACGTGAACGCGACCTTCAAGGGAGGATTCCCAAAGGGCAGTTTGCTCCCGGCTGTGGAAAGAAGTTGGAACCTGGGGCGCACCCTAGGCAAGTTGCACACTGCGAGTTAAGTGCAGGCCCAGACCCTTAGGCTTCCACAACGTAAACTCGACCTGAAGTCAAGTTTCCTATGGGGCAGCGTGTTCCCTGCTGTGGAAAGAAGTTAGAACAAGGCCGCACTGGAGGCAAGTTGGACACTCTCAGGGCAGGGCACCCCAGGTCCCCTTTTGCTTCCAAAACGTATCATCGCTCCTAAGGTGACGTCTCCTGGGGGGGGGGGGCGTGAGATCCCAGGGAAGGAAAGACCTTAGAACAAGGGCGGACTAGAGGCCTGTTGGCTACACCGAGTTGAGTTCCAGGGAAGGCCCTTAGGCTCCCCAAACCTACAAACGCAGCGAAGACGAACACTACAAGAGGGCAGTGTTTTCCCAGTTGCGGAAAGGTTTTAGAACAAAGGGGGACTCTAAGGCAGGTTGGAGACTCTGAGTGAAGTGCTCGCCAATGCGCCTCTACGCCAAGTTGCAAGCTCTGAGTAAAGTGCAGGCTAAGGCCCTTCTGCTTCCAAAACGTAGAAACGCTCTGAAGGCCAAGAGGCCTATGCGGCCGTGTGTTCCCATTGCAGGAAAGAACTTAGAACCAAGGCCGACTAGAAGGCAGTTGGAGCTTCTGAGTTAAGTTGCCCGTCCAGTCCCTTGGGCTGCAAAGCGTGTCATCGCGCTTCAGGTGAAGTCTCCTCAGTGGCAGTGTGTTCCCAAGCGAAGGGAAGACTTGAGAAGAAGGGCGTACTAGAAGCTTGTTGGATACTCCGAGTAAAGGGCACGCAAAGACGCTGCGGCTTCCAAAACGTGAACGCGACCTTCAAGGGAGGATTCCCAAAGGGCAGTTTGCTCCCGGCTGTGGAAAGAAGTTGGAACCTGGGGCGCACCCTAGGCAAGTTGCACACTGCGAGATAAGTGCAGGCCCAGACCCTTAGGCTTCCACAACGTAAACTCGACCTGAACTCAAGTTTCCTATGGGGCAGCGTGTTCCCTGCTGCGGAAAGAAGTTAGAGCAAGGCCGCACTGGAGACAAGTGGGACACTCTCAGGGCAGGGCACCCCAGGTCCCCTTTTGCTTCCAAAACGTATCATCGCTCCTCAGGAGACGTCTCCTGGGGGGGGGGGCCCGTGAGATCCCAGGGGAGGAAAGACCTTAAGAACAGGGACGGGCTAGAAGCCTGTTGGCTATACCGAGTTGAGTTCCAGGGAAGGCCCTTAGGCTTCCCAAACCTACAAACGCAGCGAAGGCGAACACTACTAGAGGGCAGTGTTCTCCCCGTTGCGGAAAGGTGTTAGAACAAAGGCGGACGCCAAGGCAGGTTGGAAACTCTGAGGGAAGTGCTCGCCAATGCGCCTCTGCGTCCAAAACGCCGAGCGCCGCGTACGACGCAACCGCCTTCTGGCCGTGTTCTCGCAGGTGAGGAAAGAAGTGAGAACAAGGGCGGCCTGAAGCCGACTTGGACTCTCTGTGTGAAGTGCACGCCAAGTCCATTAGGCTTCCAAAAGGTAGCCTCGCTCTTCAGGTGAAGCCTCATAAGCGGCAGCGTGTTCGCAGCTCAGGCAAGAACTTAGAACCAAGGCGGACTCTACGCCAAGTTGCAAGCTCTACGTAAAGTGCAGGCTAAGGCCCTGCTGCTTCCAACACGTAGAAACGCTCCGAAGGCCAAGAGGCCTATGCGGCCGTGGGTTCCCATTGCAGGAAGGAAAGAACTTAGAACCAAGGCCGACTAAAAGGCAGTTGGAGCTTCTGAGTTAAGTTGCCCGTCCAGTCCCTTGGGCTGCAAAGCGTGTCATCGCGCTTCAGGTGAAGTCTCCTCAGGGGCAGTGTGTTCCCAAGCGAAGGGAAGACTTGAGAAGAAGGGCGTACTAGAAGCTTGTTGGATACTCCGAGTTAAGGGCACGCAAAGACGCTGCGGCTTCCAAAACGTGAACGCGACCTTCAAAGGGAGGATTCCCAAGGGGCAGTTTGCTCCCGGCTGTGGAAAGAAGTTGGAACCTGGGGCGCACCCTAGGCAAGTTGCAAACTGCGAGTTAAGTGCAGGCCCAGACCCTTAGGCTTCCACAACGTAAACTCGACCTGAAGTCAAGTTTCCTATGGGGCAGCGTGTTCCCTGCTGCGGAAAGAAGTTAGAACAAGGCCGCACTGGAGGCAAGTTTGACACTCTCAGGGCAGGGCACCCCAGGTCCCCTTTTGCTTCCAAAACGTATCATCGCTCCTAAGGTGACGTCTCCTGGGGGGTGGGGCGAGAGATCCCAGGGGAGGAAAGACCTTAGAACAGGGGCGGACTAGAGGCCTGTTGGCTACACCGAGTTGAGTTCCAGGGAAGCCCCTTAGGCTCCCCAAACCTACAAACGCAGCGAAGACGAACACTACTAGAGGGCAGTGTTCTCCCAGTTGCGGAAAGGTGTTAGAACAAAGGCGGACTCTAAGGCAGGTTGGAGACTCTGAGTGAAGTGCTCGCCAATGCGCCTCTACGCCAAGTTGCAAGCTCTGAGTAAAGTGAAGGCTAAGGCCCTTCTGCTTCCAAAACGTAGAAACGCTCTGAAGGCCAAGAGGCCTATGCGGCCGTGTGTTCCCATTGCAGGAAAGAACTTAGAACCAAGGCCGACTAGAAGGCAGTTGGAGCTTCTGAGTTAAGTTGCCCGTCCAGTCCCTTGGGCTGCAAAGCTTGTCATCGTGCTTCAGGTGAAGTCTCCTCAGTGGCAGTGTGTTCCCAAGTGAAGGGAAGACTTGAGAAGAAGGGCGTACTAGAAGCTTGTTGGATACTCCGAGTAAAGGGCAGGCAAAGACGCTGCGGCTTCCAAAACGTGAACGCGACCTTCAAGGGAGGATTCCCAAAGGGCAGTTTGCTCCCGGCTGTGGAAAGAAGTTGGAACCTGGGGCGCACCCTAGGCAAGTTGCACACTGCGAGTTAAGTGCAGGCCCAGACCCTTAGGCTTTCACAACGTAAACTCGACCTGAAGTCATGTATCCTATGGGGCAGCGTGTTCCCTGCTGTGGAAAGAAGTTAGAACAATGCCGCACTGGAGGCAAGTTGGACACTCTCAGGGAAGGGCACCCCAGGTCCACTTTTGCTTCCAAAACGTATCATCGCTCCTAAGGTGACGTCTCCTGGGGGGTGGGGCGAGAGATCCCAGGGGAGGAAAGACCTTAGAACAGGGGCGGACTAGAGGCCTGTTGGGTACACCGAGTTGAGTACCAGGGAAGCCCCTTAGTCTCCCCAAACCTACAAACGCAGCGAAGACGAACACTACTAGAGGGCAGTGTTTACCCAGTTGCGGAAAGGTGTTAGAACAAAGGCGGTCTCTAAGGCAGGTTGGAGACTCTGAGTGAAGTGCTCGCCATTGCGCCTCTACGCCAAGTTTCAAGCTCTGAGTAAAGTGCAGGCTAAGGCCCTTCTGCTTCCAAAACGTAGAAACGCTCTGAAGGCCAAGAGGCCTATGCGGCCGTGTGTTCCCATTGCAGGAAAGAACTTAGAACCAAGGCCGACTAGAAGGCAGTTGGAGCTTCTGAGTTAAGTTGCCCGTCCAGTCCCTTGGGCTGCAAAGCGTGTCATCGCGCTTCAGGTGAAGTCTCCTCAGGGGCAGTGTGTTCCCAAGTGAAGGGAAGACTTGAGAAGAAGGGCGTACTAGAAGCTTGTTGGATACTCCGAGTAAAGGGCACGCAAAGACGCTGCGGCTTACAAAACGTGAACGAGACCTTCAAGGGAGGATTCCCAAATGGCAGTTTGCTCCCGGCTGTGGAAAGAAGTTGGAACCTGGGGCGCACCCTAGGCAAGTTGCACACTGCGATTTAAGTGCAGGCCCAGACCCTTAGGCTTCCACAACGTAAACTCGACCTGAAGTCAAGTTTCCTATGGGGCAGCGTGTTCCCTGCTGCGGAAAGAAGTTAGAGCAAGGCCGCACTGGAGGCAAGTTGGACACTCTCAGGGCAGGGCACCCCAGGTCCCCTTTTGCTTCCAAAACGTATCATCGCTCTTAAGGTGACGTCTCCTGGGGGTGGGGGGGCGTGAGATCCCAGGGGAGGAAAGACCTTAGAACAGGGGCGGACTAGAGGCCTGTTGGCTACACCGAGTTGAGTTCCAGGGAAGGCCCTTAGGCTCCCCAAACCTACAAACGCAGCGAAGACGAACACTACAAGAGGGCAGTATTTTCCCAGTTGCGGAAAGGTGTTAGAACAAAGGCGGACTCTAAGGCAGGTTGGAGACTCTGAGTGAAGTGCTCGCCAATGCGCCTCTACGCCAAGTTGCAAGCTCTGAGTAAAGTGCAGGCTAAGGCCCTTCTGCTTCCAAAAGGTAGAAACGCTCTGAAGGCCAAGAGGCCTATGCGGCCGTGTGTTCCCATTGCAGGAAAGAACTTAGAACCAAGGCCGACTAGAAGGCAGTTGGAGCTTCTGATTTAAGTTGCCCGTCCAGTCCCTTGGGCTGCAAAGCGTGTCATCGCGCTTCAGGTGAAGTCTCCTCAGTGGCAGTGTGTTCCCAAGCGAAGGGAAGACTTGAGAAGAAGGGCGTACTAGAAGCTTGTTGGATACTCCGAGTTAAGGGCGCGCAAAGACGCTGCGGCTTCCAAAACGTGAACGCGACCTTCAAGGGAGGATTCCCAAGGGCAGTTTGCTCCCGGCTGTGGACAGAAGTTGGAACCTGGGGCGCACCCTAGGCAAGTTGCACACTGCGAGTTAAGTGCAGGCCCAGACCCTTAGGCTTCCACAACGTAAACTCGACCTGAAGTCAAGTTTCCTATGGGGCAGCGTGTTCCCTGCTGTGGAAAGAAGTTAGAACAAGGCCGCACAGGAGGCAAGTTGGACACTCTCAGGGCAGGGCACCACAGGTCCCCTTTTGCTTCCAAAACGTATCATCGCTCCTAAGGTGACGTCTCCTGGGGGGGGCGTGAGATCCCAGGGTAGGAAAGACCTTAGAACAGGGGCGGACTAGAGGCCTGTTGGCTACAACGAGTTGAGTTCCAGGGAAGCCCCTTAGGCTCCCCAAACCTACAAACGCAGGGAGGACGAACACTAAAAGAGGGCAGTGTTTTCCCAGTTGCGGAAAGGTGTTAGAACAAAGGCGGACTCTAAGGCAGGTTGGAGACTCTGAGTGAAGTGCTCGCCAATGCGCCTCTACGCCAAGTTGCAAGCTCTGAGTAAAGTGCAGGCTAAGGCCCTTCTGCTTCCAAAACGTAGAAACGCTCTGAAGGCCAAGAGGCCTATGCGGCCGTGTGTTCCCATTGCAGGAAAGAACTTAGAACCAAGGCCGACTAGAAGGCAGTTGGAGCTTCTGAGTTAAGTTGCCCGTCCAGTCCCTTGGGCTGCAAAGCGTGTCATCGCGCTTCAGGTGAAGTCTCCTCAGTGGCAGTGTGTTCCCAAGTGAAGGGAAGACTTGAGAAGAAGGGCGTACTAGAAGCTTGTTGGATACTCCGAGTAAAGGGCACGCAAAGACGCTGCGGCTTCCAAAACGTGAACGCGACCTTCAAGGGAGGATTCCCAAAGGGCAGTTTGCTCCCGGCTGTGGAAAGAAGTTGGAACCTGGGGCGCACCCTAGGCAAGTTGCACACTGCGAGATAAGTGCAGGCCCAGACCCTTAGGCTTCCACAACGTAAACTCGACCTAAACTCAAGTTTCCTATGGGGCAGCGTGTTCCCTGCTGTGGAAAGAAGTTAGAACAAGGCCGCACAGGAGGCAAGTTGGACACTCTCACGGCAGGGAACCCCAGGTCCCCTTTTGCTTCCAAAACGTATCATCGCTCCTAAGGTGAAGTCTCCTGGGGGGGGGGCGTGAGATCCCAGGGGAGGAAAGACCTTAGAACAGGGGCGGATTAGAGGCCTGTTGGCTACACCGAGTTGAGTTCCAGGGAAGCCCCTTAGGCTCCCCAAACCTACAAACGCAGCGAAGACGAACACTACTAGAGGGCAGTGTTTTCCCAGTTGCGGAAAGGTGTTAGAACACAGGCGGACTCTAAGGCAGGTTGGAGGCTCTGAGTGAAGTGCTCGCCAATGCGCCTCTACGCCAAGTTGCAAGCTCTGAGTAAAGTGCAGGCTAAGGCCCTTCTGCTTCCAAAACGTAGAAACGCTCTGAAGGCCAAGAGGCCTATGCGGCCGTGTGTTCCCATTGCAGGAAAGAACTTAGAACCAAGGCCGACTAGAAGGCAGTTGGAGCTTCTGAGTTAAGTTGCCCGTCCAGTCCCTTGGGCTGCAAAGCGTGTCATCGCGCTTCAGGTGAAGTCTCCTCAGTGGCAGTGTGTTCCCAAGTGAAGGGAAGACTTGAGAAGAAGGGCGTACTAGAAGCTTGTTGGATACTCCGAGTAAAGGGCACGCAAAGACGCTGCGGCTTCCAAAACGTGAACGCGACCTTCAAGGGAGGATTCCCAAAGGGCAGTTTGCTCCCGGCTGTGGAAAGAAGTTGGAACCTGGGGCGCACCCTAGGCAAGTTGCACACTGCGAGATAAGTGCAGGCCCAGACCCTTAGGCTTCCACAACGTAAACTCGACCTAAACTCAAGTTTCCTATGGGGCAGCGTGTTCCCTGCTGTGGAAAGAAGTTAGAACAAGGCCGCACAGGAGGCAAGTTGGACACTCTCACGGCAGGGAACCCCAGGTCCCCTTTTGCTTCCAAAACGTATCATCGCTCCTAAGGTGACGTCTCCTGGGGGGGGCGTGAGATCCCAGGGTAGGAAAGACCTTAGAACAGGGGCGGACTAGAGGCCTGTTGGCTACAACGAGTTGAGTTCCAGGGAAGCCCCTTAGGCTCCCCAAACCTACAAACGCAGGGAGGACGAACACTAAAAGAGGGCAGTGTTTTCCCAGTTGCGGAAAGGTGTTAGAACAAAGGCGGACTCTAAGGCAGGTTGGAGACTCTGAGTGAAGTGCTCGCCAATGCGCCTCTACGCCAAGTTGCAAGCTCTGAGTAAAGTGCAGGCTAAGGCCCTTCTGCTTCCAAAACGTAGAAACGCTCTGAAGGCCAAGAGGCCTATGCGGCCGTGTGTTCCCATTGCAGGAAAGAACTTAGAACCAAGGCCGACTAGAAGGCAGTTGGAGCTTCTGAGTTAAGTTGCCCGTCCAGTCCCTTGGGCTGCAAAGCGTGTCATCGCGCTTCAGGTGAAGTCTCCTCAGTGGCAGTGTGTTCCCAAGTGAAGGGAAGACTTGAGAAGAAGGGCGTACTAGAAGCTTGTTGGATACTCCGAGTAAAGGGCACGCAAAGACGCTGCGGCTTCCAAAACGTGAACGCGACCTTCAAGGGAGGATTCCCAAAGGGCAGTTTGCTCCCGGCTGTGGAAAGAAGTTGGAACCTGGGGCGCACCCTAGGCAAGTTGCACACTGCGAGATAAGTGCAGGCCCAGACCCTTAGGCTTCCACAACGTAAACTCGACCTAAACTCAAGTTTCCTATGGGGCAGCGTGTTCCCTGCTGTGGAAAGAAGTTAGAACAAGGCCGCACAGGAGGCAAGTTGGACACTCTCACGGCAGGGAACCCCAGGTCCCCTTTTGCTTCCAAAACGTATCATCGCTCCTAAGGTGAAGTCTCCTGGGGGGGGGGCGTGAGATCCCAGGGGAGGAAAGACCTTAGAACAGGGGCGGATTAGAGGCCTGTTGGCTACACCGAGTTGAGTTCCAGGGAAGCCCCTTAGGCTCCCCAAACCTACAAACGCAGCGAAGACGAACACTACTAGAGGGCAGTGTTTTCCCAGTTGCGGAAAGGTGTTAGAACACAGGCGGACTCTAAGGCAGGTTGGAGGCTCTGAGTGAAGTGCTCGCCAATGCGCCTCTACGCCAAGTTGCAAGCTCTGAGTAAAGTGCAGGCTAAGGCCCTTCTGCTTCCAAAACGTAGAAACGCTCTGAAGGCCAAGAGGCCTATGCGGCCGTGTGTTCCCATTGCAGGAAAGAACTTAGAACCAAGGCCGACTAGAAGGCAGTTGGAGCTTCTGAGTTAAGTTGCCCGTCCAGTCCCTTGGGCTGCAAAGCGTGTCATCGCGCTTCAGGTGAAGTCTCCTCAGTGGCAGTGTGTTCCCAAGTGAAGGGAAGACTTGAGAAGAAAGGCGTACTAGAAGCTTGTTGGATACTCCGAGTAAAGGGCACGCAAAGACGCTGCGGCTTCCAAAACGTGAACGCGACCTTCAAGGGAGGATTCCCAAAGGGCAGTTTGCTCCCGGCTGTGGAAAGAAGTTGGAACCTGGGGCGCACCCTAGGCAAGTTGCACACTGCGAGTTAAGTGCAGGCCCAGACCCTTAGGCTTCCACAACGTAAACTCGACCTGAAGTCAAGTTTCCTATGGGGCAGCGTGTTCCCTGCTGTGGAAAGAAGTTAGAACAAGGCCGCACTGGAGGCAAGTTGGACACTCTCAGGGCAGGGCACCCCAGGTCCACTTTTGCTTCCAAAACGTATCATCGCTCCTCAGGTGACGTCTCCTGGGGGGGTGGGGCGAGAGATCCCAGGGGAGGAAAGACCTTAGAACAGGGGCGGACTAGAGGCCTGTTGGCTACACCGAGTTGAATTCCAGGGAAGCCCCTTAGGCTCCCCAAACCTACAAACGCAGCGAGGACGAACACTACAAGAGGGCAGTGTTTTCCCAGTTGCGGAAATGTGTTAGAACAAAGGCGGACTCTAAGGCAGGTTGGAGACTCTGAGTGAAGTGCTCGCCAATGCGCCTCTACGCCAAGTTGCAAGCTCTGAGTAAAGTGCAGGCTAAGGCCCTTCTGCTTCCAAAACGTAGAAACGCTCTGAAGGCCAAGAGGCCTATGCGGCCGTGTGTTCCCATTGCAGGAAAGAACTTAGAACCAAGGCCGACTAGAAGGCAGTTGGAGCTTCTGAGTTAAGTTGCCCGTCCAGTCCCTTGGGCTGCAAAGCGTGTCATCGCGCTTCAGGTGAAGTCTCCTCAGTGGCAGTGTGTTCCCAAGTGAAGGGAAGACTTGAGAAGAAGGGCGTACTAGAAGCTTGTTGGATACTCCGAGTAAAGGGCACGCAAAGACGCTGCGGCTTCCAAAACGTGAACGCGACCTTCAAGGGAGGATTCCCAAAGGGCAGTTTGCTCCCGGCTGTGGAAAGAAGTTGGAACCTGGGGCGCACCCTAGGCAAGTTGCACACTGCGAGTTAAGTGCAGGCCCAGACCCTTAGGCTTTCACAACGTAAACTCGACCTGAAGTCAAGTTTCCTATGGGGCAGCGTGTTCCCTGCTGTGGAAAGAAGTTAGAACAATGCCGCACTGGAGGCAAGTTGGACACTCTCAGGGAAGGGCACCCCAGGTCCCCTTTTGCTTCCAAAACGTATCATCGCTCCTAAGGTGACGTCTCCTGGGGGGTGGGGCGAGAGATCCCAGGGGAGGAAAGACCTTAGAACAGGGGCGGACTAGAGGCCTGTTGGGTACACCGAGTTGAGTTCCAGGGAAGCCCCTTAGTCTCCCCAAACCTACAAACGCAGCGAAGACGAACACTACAAGAGGGCAGTGTTTACCCAGTTGCGGAAAGGTGTTAGAACAAAGGCGGACTCTAAGGCAGGTTGGAGACTCTGAGTGAAGTGCTCGCCAATGCGCCTCTACGCCAAGTTGCAAGCTCTGAGTAAAGTGCAGGCTAAGGCCCTTCTGCTTCCAAAACGTAGAAACGCTCTGAAGGCCAAGAGGCCTATGCGGCCGTGTGTTCCCATTGCAGGAAAGAACTTAGAACCAAGGCCGACTAGAAGGCAGTTGGAGCTTCTGAGTTAAGTTGCCCGTCCAGTCCCTTGGGCTGCAAAGCGTGTCATCGCGCTTCAGGTGAAGTCTCCTCAGTGGCAGTGTGTTCCCAACTGAAGGGAAGACTTGAGAAGAAGGGCGTACTAGAAGCTTGTTGGATACTCCGAGTAAAGGGCACGCAAAGATGCTGCGGCTTCCAAAACGTGAACGCCACCTTCAAGGGAGGATTCCCAAAGGGCAGTTTGCTCCCGGCTGTGGAAAGAAGTTGGAACCTGGGGCGCACCCTAGGCAAGTTGCACACTGCGAGTTAAGTGCAGGCCCAGACCCTTTGGCTTTCACAACGTAAACTCGACCTGAAGTCAAGTTTCCTATGGGGCAGCGTGTTCCCTCCTGTGGAAAGAAGTTAGAACAATGCCGCACTGGAGGCAAGTTGGACACTCTCAGGGAAGGGCACCCCAGGTCCACTTTTGCTTCCAAAACGTATCATCGCTCCTAAGGTGACGTCTCCTGGGGGGTGGGGCGAGAGATCCCAGGGGGGAAAGACCTTAGAACAGGGGCGGACTAGAGGCCTGTTGGGTACACCGAGTTGAGTTCCAGGGAAGCCCCTTAGTCTCCCCAAACCTACAAACGCAGCGAAGACGAACACTACTAGAGGGCAGTGTTTAACCAGTTGCGGAAAGGTGTTAGAACAAAGGCGGTCTCTATAGCAGGTTGGAGACTCTGAGTGAAGTGCTCGCCATTGCGCCTCTACGCCAAGTTGCAAGCTCTGAGTAAAGTGCAGGCTAAGGCCCTTCTGCTTCCAAAACGTAGAAACGCTCTGAAGGCCAAGAGGCCTATGCGGCCGTGTGTTCCCATTGCAGGAAAGAACTTAGAACCAAGGCCGACTAGAAGGCAGTTGGAGCTTCTGAGTTAAGTTGCCCGTCCAGTCCCTTGGGCTGCAAAGCGTGTCATCGCGCTTCAGGTGAAGTCTCCTCAGTGGCAGTGTGTTCCCAACTGAAGGGAAGACTTGAGAAGAAGGGCGTACTAGAAGCTTGTTGGATACTCCGAGTAAAGGGCACGCAAAGATGCTGCGGCTTCCAAAACGTGAACGCCACCTTCAAGGGAGGATTCCCAAAGGGCAGTTTGCTCCCGGCTCTGGAAAGAAGTTGGAACCTGGGGCGCACCCTAGGCAAGTTGCACACTGCGAGTTAAGTGCAGGCCCAGACCCTTAGGCTTCCACAACGTAAACTCGACCTGAAGTCAAGTTTCCTATGGGGCAGCGTGTTCCCTGCTGCGGAAAGAAGTTAGAGCAAGGCCGCACTGGAGGCAAGTTGGACACTCTCAGGGCAGGGCACCCCAGGTCCCCTTTTGCTTCCAAAACGTATCATCGCTTCTAAGGTGACGTCTCCTGGGGGGGGGGGCGTGAGATCCCAGGGGAGGAAAGACCTTAGAACAGGGGCGGACTAGAGGCCTGTTGGCTACACCGAGTTGAGTTCCAGGGAAGCCCCTTAGGCTCCCCAAACCTACAAACGCAGCGAAGACGAACACTACTAGAGGGCAGTGTTCTCCCAGTTGCGGAAAGGTGTTAGAACAAAGGCGGACTCTAAGGCAGGTTGGAGACTCTGAGTGAAGTGCTCGCCAATGCGCCTCTACGCCAAGTTGCAAGCTCTGAGTAAAGTGAAGGCTAAGGCCCTTCTGCTTCCAAAACGTAGAAACGCTCTGAAGGCCAAGAGGCCTATGCGGCCTTGTGTTCCCATTGCAGGAAAGAACTTAGAACCAAGGCCGACTAGAAGGCAGTTGGAGCTTCTGAGTTAAGTTGCCCGTCCAGTCCCTTGGGCTGCAAAGCGTGTCATCGTGCTTCAGGTGAAGTCTCCTCAGTGGCAGTGTGTTCCCAAGTGAAGGGAAGACTTGAGAAGAAGGGCGTACTAGAAGCTTGTTGGATACTCCGAGTAAAGGGCACGCAAAGACGTTGCGGCTTCCAAAACGTGAACGCGACCTTCAAGGGAGGATTCCCAAAGGGCAGTTTGCTCCCGGCTGTGGAAAGAAGTTGGAACCTGGGGCGCACCCTAGGCAAGTTGCACACTGCAAGTTAAGTGCAGGCCCAGACCCTTAGGCTTCCACAACGTGAACTCGACCTGAAGTCAAGTTTCCTATGGGGCAGCGTGTTCCCTGCTGTGGAAAGAAGTTAGAACAAGGCCGCACTGGAGGCAAGTTGGACACTCTCAGGGCAGGGCACCCCAGATCCCCTTTTGCTTCCAAAACGTATCATCGCTCCTAAGGTGACGTCTCCTGGGGGGGGGGCGTGAGATCCCAGGGAAGGAAAGACCTTAGAACAGGGGCGGACTAGAGGCCTGTTGGCTACACCGAGTTGAGTTCCAGGGAAGGCCCTTAGGCTCCCCAAACCTACAAACGCAGCGAAGACGAACACTACAAAGGGGGCAGTGTTTTCCCAGTTGCGGAAAGGTTTTAGAACAAAGGGGGACTCTAAGGCAGGTTGGAGACTCTGAGTGAAGTGCTCGCCAATGCGACTCTACGCCAAGTTGCAAGCTCTGAGTAAAGTGCAGGCTAAGGCCCTTCTGCTTCCAAAACGTAGAAACGCTCTGAAGGCCAAGAGGCCTATGCGGCCGTGTGTTCCCATTGCAGGAAAGAACTTAGAACCAAGGCCGACTAGAAGGCAGTTGGAGCTTCTGAGTTAAGTTGCCCGTCCAGTCCCTTGGGCTGCAAAGCGTGTCATCACGCGTCAGGTGAAGTCTCCTCAGTGGCAGTGTGTTCCCAAGTGAAGGGAAGACTTGAGAAGAAGGGCGTACTAGAAGCTTGTTGGATACTCCGAGTAAAGGGCACGCAAAGACGCTGCGGCTTCCAAAACGTGAACGCGACCTTCAAGGGAGGATTCCCAAAGGGCAGTTTGCTCCCGGCTGTGGAAAGAAGTTGGAACCTGGGGCGCACCCTAGGCAAGTTGCACACTGCGAGATAAGTGCAGGCCCAGACCCTTAGGCTTCCACAACGTAAACTCGACCTGAAGTCAAGTTTCCTATGGGGCAGCGTGTTCCCTGCTGTGGAAAGAAGTTAGAACAAGGCCGCACTGGAGGCAAGTTGGACACTCTCACGGCAGGCAACCCCAGGTCCCCTTTTGCTTCCAAAACGTATCATCGCTCCTAAGGTGACGTCTCCTGGGGGGGGGGGCGTGAGATCCCAGGGGAGGAAAGACCTTAGAACAGGGGCGGACTAGAGGCCTGTTGGCTACACCGAGTTGAGTTCCAGGGAAGCCCCTTAGGCTCCCCAAACCTACAAACGCAGCGAGGACGAAAACTACAAGAGGGCAGTGTTTTCCCAGTTGCGGAAAGGTGTTAGAACAAAGGCGGACTCTAAGGCAGGTTGGAGACTCTGAGTGAAGTGCTCGCCAATGCGCCTCTACGCCAAGTTGCAAGCTCTGAGTAAAGTGCAGGCAAAGGCCCTGCTGCTTCCAACACGTAGAAACGCTCCGAAGGCCAAGAGGCCTATGCGGCCGTGTGTTCCAATTGCAGGAAGGAAAGAACTTAGAACCAAGGCCGACTAGAAGGCAGTTGGAGCTTCTGAGTTAAGTTGCCCGTCCAGTCCCTTGGGCTGCAAAGCGTGTCATCGCGCTTCAGGTGAAGTCTCCTCAGTGGCAGTGTGTTCCCAAGCGAAGGGAAGACTTGAGAAGAAGGGCGTACTAGAAGCTTGTTGGATACTCCGAGTTAAGGGCACGCAAAGACGCTGCGGCTTCCAAAACGTGAACGCGACCTTCAAAGGGAGGATTCCCAAGGGGCAGTTTGCTCCCGGCTGTGGAAAGAAGTTGGAACCTGGGGCGCAGCCTAGCCAAGTTGCACACTGCGAGTTAAGTGCAGGACCAGACCCTTAGGCTTCCACAACATAAACTCGACCTGAAGTGAAGTTTCCTATGTGGCAGCGTGTTCCCTGCTGCGGAAAGAAGTTAGAGCAAGGCCGCACTGGAGACAAGTGGGACACTCTCAGGGCAGGGCACCCCAGGTCCCCTTTTGCTTCCAAAACGTATCATCGCTCCTCAGGAGACGTCTCCTGGGGGGGGGGGGCCCGTGAGATCCCAGGGGAGGAAAGACCTTAAGAACAGGGACGGGCTAGAAGCCTGTTGGCTACACCGAGTTGAGTTCCAGGGAAGGCCCTTAGGCTTCCCAAACCTACAAACGCAGCGAAGGCGAACACTACTAGAGGGCAGTGTTCTCCCAGTTGCGGAAAGGTGTTAGAACAAAGGCGGACGCCAAGGCAGGTTGGAGACTCTGAGGGAAGTGCTCGCCAATGCGCCTCTGCGTCCAAAACGCCGAGCGCCGCGTACGACGCAACCGCCTTCTGGCCGTGTTTTCGCAGGTGAGGAAAGAAGTGAGAACAAGGGCGGCCTGAAGCCGACTTGGACTCTCTGTGTGAAGTGCACGCCAAGTCCATTAGGCTTCCAAAAGGTAGCCTCGCTCTTCAGGTGAAGCCTCATAAGCGGCAGCGTGTTCGCAGCTCAGGCAAGAACTTAGAACCAAGGCGGACTCTACGCCAAGTTGCAAGCTCTACGTAAAGTGCAGGCTAAGGCCCTGCTGCTTCCAACACGTAGAAACGCTCCGAAGGCCAAGAGGCCTATGCGGCCGTGTGTTCCCATTGCAGGAAGGAAAGAACTTAGAACCAAGGCCGACTAGAAGGCAGTTGGAGCTTCTGAGTTAAGTTGCCCGTCCAGTCCCTTGGGCTGCAAAGCGTGTCATCGCGCTTCAGGTGAAGTCTCCTCAGGGGCAGTGTGTTCCCAAGCGAAGGGAAGACTTGAGAAGAAGGGCGTACTAGAAGCTTGCTGGATACTCCGAGTTAAGGGCACGCAAAGACGCTGCGGCTTCCAAAACGTGAACGCGACCTTCAAAGGGAGGATTCCCAAGGGGCAGTTTGCTCCCGGCTGTGGAAAGAAGTTGGAACCTGGGGCGCACCCTAGGCAAGTTGCACACTGCGAGTTAAGTGCAGGCCCAGACCCTTAGGCTTCCACAACGTAAACTCGACCTGAAGTCAAGTTTCCTATGGGGCAGCGTGTTCCCTGCTGTGGAAAGAAGTTAGAACAAGGCCGCACTGGAGGCAAGTTGGACACTCTCAGGGCAGGGCACCCCAGGTCCCCTTTTGCTTCCAAAACGTATCATCGCTCCTCAGGTGACGTCTCCTGGGGGGGTGGCGTGAGATCCCAGGGGAGGAAAGACCTTAGAACAGGGGCGGACTAGAGGCCTGTTGGCTACACCGAGTTGAATTCCAGGGAAGCCCCTTAGGCTCCCCAAACCTACAAACGCAGCGAGGACGAACACTACAAGAGGGCAGTGGTTTCCCAGTTGCGGAAAGGTGTTAGAACAAAGGCGGACTCTAAGGCAGGTTGGAGACTCTGAGTGAAGTGCTCGCCAATGCGCCTCTACGCCAAGTTGCAAGCTCTGAGTAAAGTGCAGGCTAAGGCCCTTCTGCTTCCAAAACGTAGAAACGCTCTGAAGGCCAAGAGGCCTATGCGGCCGTGTGTTCCCATTGCAGGAAAGAACTTAGAACCAAGGCCGACTAGAAGGCAGTTGGAGCTTCTGAGTTAAGTTGCCCGTCCAGTCCCTTGGGCTGCAAAGCGTGTCATCGCGCTTCAGGTGAAGTCTCCTCAGTGGCAGTGTGTTCCCAAGTGAAGGGAAGACTTGAGAAGAAGGGCGTACTAGAACCTTGTTGGATACTCCGAGTTCAGGGCACGCAAAGACGCTGCGGCTTCCAAAACGTGAACGCGACCTTAAAGGGAGGATTCCCAAAGGGCAGTTTGCTCCCGGCTGTGGAACGAAGTTGGAACCTGGGGCGCACCCTAGGCAAGTTGCACACTGCGAGTTAAGTGCAGGACCAGACCCTTAGGCTTCCACAACGTAAACTCGACCTGAAGTCAAGTTTCCTATGGGGCAGCGTGTTCCCTGCTGTGGAAAGAAGTTAGAACAAGGCCACACAGGAGGCCAGTTGGACACTCTCAGGGCAGGGCACCCCAGGTCCCCTTTTGCTTCCAAAAGGTATCATCGCTCCTAAGGTGACGTCTCCTGGGGGGGGCGTGAGATCCCAGGGGAGGAAAGACCTTAGAACAGGGGCGGACTAGAGGCCTGTTGGGTACTCCGAGTTGAGTTCCAGGGAAGCCCCTTAGGCTCCCCAAACCTACAAACGCAGCGAAGACGAACACTACTAGAGGGCAGTGTTTTCCCAGTTGCGGAAAGGTGTTAGAACAAAGGCGGACTCTAAGGCAGGTTGGAGACTCTGAGTGAAGTGCTCGCCAATGCGCCTCTACGCCAAGTTGCAAGCTCTGAGTAAAGTGCAGGCTAAGGCCCTTCTGCTTCCAAAACGTAGAAACGCTCTGAAGGCCAAGAGGCCTATGCGGCCGTGTGTTCCCATTGCAGGAAAGAACTTAGAACCAAGGCCGACTAGAAGGCAGTTGGAGCTTCTGAGTTAAGTTGCCCGTCCAGTCCCTTGGGCTGCAAAGCGTGTCATCGCGCTTCAGCTGAAGTCTCCTCAGTGGCAGTGTGTTCCCAAGCGAAGGGAAGACTTGAGAAGAAGGGCGTACTAGAAGCTTGTTGGATACTCCGAGTAAAGGGGACGCAAAGACGCTGCGGCTTCCAAAACGTGAACGCGACCTTCAAGGGAGGATTCCCAAAGGGCAGTTTGCTCCCGGCTGTGGAAAGAAGTTGGAACCTGGGGCGCACCCTAGGCAAGTTGCACACTGCGAGTTAAGTGCAGGCCCAGACCCTTAGGCTTCCACAACGTAAACTCGACCTGAAGTCAAGTTTCCTATGGGGCAGCGTGTTCCCTGCTGTGGAAAGAAGTTAGAACAAGGCCGCACTGGAGGCAAGTTGGACACTCTCAGGGCAGGGCACCCCAGGTCCCCTTTTGCTTCCAAAACGTATCATCGCTCCTAAGGTGACGTCTCCTGGGGGGGGGGCGTGAGATCCCAGGGAAGGAAAGACCTTAGAACAAGGGCGGACTAGAGGCCTGTTGGCTACACCGAGTTGAGTTCCAGGGAAGGCCCTTAGGCTCCCCAAACCTACAAACGCAGCGAAGACGAACACTACAAGAGGGCAGTGTTTTCCCAGTTGCGGAAAGGTTTTAGAACAAAGGGGGACTCTAAGGCAGGTTGGAGACTCTGAGTGAAGTGCTCGCCAATGCGCCTCTACGCCAAGTTGCAAGCTCTGAGTAAAGTGCAGGCTAAGGCCCTTCTGCTTCCAAAACGTAGAAACGCTCTGAAGGCCAAGAGGCCTATGCGGCCGTGTGTTCCCATTGCAGGAAAGAACTTAGAACCAAGGCCGACTAGAAGGCAGTTGGAGCTTCTGAGTTAAGTTGCCCGTCCAGTCCCTTGGGCTGCAAAGCGTGTCATCGCGCTTCAGGTGAAGTCTCCTCAGTGGCAGTGTGTTCCCAAGTGAAGGGAGGACTTGAGAAGAAAGGCGTACAAGAAGCTTGTTGGATACTCCGAGTAAAGGGCACGCAAAGACGCTGCGGCTTCCAAAACGTGAACGCGACCTTCAAGGGAGGATTCCCAAAGGGCAGTTTGCTCCCGGCTGTGGAAAGAAGTTGGAACCTGGGGCGCACCCTAGGCAAGTTGCACACTGCGAGTTAAGTGCAGGCCCAGACCCTTAGGCTTCCACAACGTAAACTCGACCTGAAGTCAAGTTTCCTATGGGGCAGCGTGTTCCCTGCTGTGGAAAGAAGTTAGAACAAGGCCGCACTGGAGGCAAGTTGGACACTCTCAGGGCAGGGCACCCCAGGTCCCCTTTTGCTTCCAAAAGGTATCATCGCTCCTAAGGTGACGTCTCCGGGGGGGGGGGGCGTTAGATCCCAGGGGAGGAAAGACCTTAGAACAGGGGCGGACTAGAGGCCTGTTGGCTACACCGAGTTGAATTCCAGGGAAGCCCCTTAGGCTCCCCAAAACTACAAACGCAGCGAGGACGAACACTACAAGAGGGCAGTGTTTTCCCAGTTGCGGAAATGTGTTAGAACAAAGGCGGACTCTAAGGCAGGTTGGAGACTCTGAGTGAAGTGCTCGCCAATGCGCCTCTACGCCAAGTTGCAAGCTCTGAGTAAAGTGCAGGCTAAGGCCCTGCTGCTTCCAACACGTAGAAACGCTCCGAAGGCCAAGAGGCCTATGCGGCCGTGTGTTCCCATTGCAGGAAGGAAAGAACTTAGAACCAAGGCCGACTAGAAGGCAGTTGGAGCTTCTGAGTTAAGTTGCCCGTCCAGTCCCTTGGGCTGCAAAGCGTGTCATCGCGCTTCAGGTGAAGTCTCCTCAGTGGCAGTGTGTTCCCAAGCGAAGGGAAGACTTGAGAAGAAGGGCGTACTAGAAGCTTGTTGGATACTCCGAGTTAAGGGCACGCAAAGACGCTGCGGCTTCCAAAACGTGAACGCGACCTTCAAAGGGAGGATTCCCAAGGGGCAGTTTGCTCCCGGCTGTGGAAAGAAGTTGGAACCTGGGGCGCAGCCTAGGCAAGTTGCACACTGCGAGTTAAGTGCAGGACCAGACCCTTAGGCTTCCACAACATAAACTCGACCTGAAGTGAAGTTTCCTATGTGGCAGCGTGTTCCCTGCTGCGGAAAGAAGTTAGAGCAAGGCCGCACTGGAGACAAGTGGGACACTCTCAGGGCAGGGCACCCCAGGTCCCCTTTTGCTTCCAAAACGTATCATCGCTCCTCAGGAGACGTCTCCTGGGGGGGGGGGCCCGTGAGATCCCAGGGGAGGAAAGACCTTAAGAACAGGGACGGGCTAGAAGCCTGTTGGCTACACCGAGTTGAGTTCCAGGGAAGGCCCTTAGGCTTCCCAAACCTACAAACGCAGCGAAGGCGAACACTACTAGAGGGCAGTGTTCTCCCAGTTGCGGAAAGGTGTTAGAACAAAGGCGGACGCCAAGGCAGGTTGGAGACTCTGAGGGAAGTGCTCGCCAATGCGCCTCTGCGTCCAAAACGCCGAGCGCCGCGTACGACGCAACCGCCTTCTGGCCGTGTTCTCGCAGGTGAGGAAAGAAGTGAGAACAAGGGCGGCCTGAAGCCGACTTGGACTCTCTGTGTGAAGTGCACGCCAAGTCCATTAGGCTTCCAAAAGGTAGCCTCGCTCTTCAGGTGAAGCCTCATAAGCGGCAGCGTGTTCGCAGCTCAGGCAAGAACTTAGAACCAAGGCGGACTCTACGCCAAGTTGCAAGCTCTACGTAAAGTGCAGGCTAAGGCCCTGCTGCTTCCAACACGTAGAAACGCTCCGAAGGCCAAGAGGCCTATGCGGCCGTGTGTTCCCATTGCAGGAAGGAAAGAACTTAGAACCAAGGCCGACTAGAAGGCAGCTGGAGCTTCTGAGTTAAGTTGCCCGTCAAGTCCCTTGGGCTGCAAAGCGTGTCATCGCGCTTCAGGTGAAGTCTCCTCAGGGGCAGTGTGTTCCCAAGCGAAGGGAAGACTTGAGAAGAAGGGCGTACTAGAAGCTTGTTGGATACTCCGAGTTAAGGGCACGCAAAGACGCTGCGGCTTCCAAAACGTGAACGCGACCTTCAAAGGGAGGATTCCCAAGGGGCAGTTTGCTCCCGGCTGTGGAAAGAAGTTGGAACCTGGGGCGCACCCTAGGCAAGTTGCACACTGCGAGTTAAGTGCAGGCCCAGACCCTTAGGCTTCCACAACGTAAACTCGACCTGAAGTCAAGTTTCCTATGTGGCAGCGTGTTCCCTGCTGCGGAAAGAAGTTAGAACAAGGCCGCACTGGAGGCAAGTTGGACACTCTCAGGGCAGGGCACCCCAGGTCCCCTTTTGCTTCCAAAACGTATCATCGCTCCTCAGGTGACGTCTCCTGGGGGGGTGGCGTGAGATCCCAGGGGAGGAAAGACCTTAGAACAGGGGCGGACTAGAGGCCTGTTGGCTACACCGAGTTGAATTCCAGGGAAGCCCCTTAGGCTCCCCAAAACTACAAACGCAGCGAGGACGAACACTACAAGAGGGCAGTGTTTTCCCAGTTGCGGAAAGGTGTTAGAACAAAGGCGGACTCTAAGGCAGGTTGGAGACTCTGAGTGAAGTGCTCGCCAATGCGCCTCTACGCCAAGTTGCAAGCTCTGAGTAAAGTGCAGGCTAAGGCCCTTCTGCTTCCAAAACGTAGAAACGCTCTGAAGGCCAAGAGGCCTATGCGGCCGTGTGTTCCCATTGCAGGAAAGAACTTAGAACCAAGGCCGACTAGAAGGCAGTTGGAGCTTCTGAGTTAAGTTGCCCGTCCAGTCCCTTGGGCTGCAAAGCGTGTCATCGCGCTTCAGGTGAAGTCTCCTCAGTGGCAGTGTGTTCCCAAGTGAAGGGAAGACTTGAGAAGAAGGGCGTACTAGAACCTTGTTGGATACTCCGAGTTCAGGGCACGCAAAGACGCTGCGGCTTCCAAAACGTGAACGCGACCTTCAAGGGAGGATTCCCAAAGGGCAGTTTGCTCCCGGCTGTGGAACGAAGTTGGAACCTGGGGCGCACCCTAGGCAAGTTGCACACTGCGAGTTAAGTGCAGGACCAGACCCTTAGGCTTCCACAACGTAAACTCGACCTGAAGTCAAGTTTCCTATGGGGCAGCGTGTTCCCTGCTGTGGAAAGAAGTTAGAACAAGGCCACACAGGAGGCAAGTTGGACACTCTCAGGGCAGGGCACCCCAGGTCCCCTTTTGCTTCCAAAAGGTATCATCGCTCCTAAGGTGACGTCTCCTGGGGGGGGCGTGAGATCCCAGGGGAGGAAAGACCTTAGAACAGGGGCGGACTAGAGGCCTGTTGGGTACTCCGAGTTGAGTTCCAGGGAAGCCCCTTAGGCTCCCCAAACCTACAAACGCAGCGAAGACGAACACTACTAGAGGGCAGTGTTTTCCCAGTTGCGGAAAGGTGTTAGAACAAAGGCGGACTCTAAGGCAGGTTGGAGACTCTGAGTGAAGTGCTCGCCAATGCGCCTCTACGCCAAGTTGCAAGCTCTGAGTAAAGTGCAGGCTAAGGCCCTTCTGCTTCCAAAACGTAGAAACGCTCTGAAGGCCAAGAGGCCTATGCGGCCGTGTGTTCCCATTGCAGGAAAGAACTTAGAACCAAGGCCGACTAGAAGGCAGTTGGAGCTTCTGAGTTAAGTTGCCCGTCCAGTCCCTTGGGCTGCAAAGCGTGTCATCGCGCTTCAGCTGAAGTCTCCTCAGTGGCAGTGTGTTCCCAAGCGAAGGGAAGACTTGAGAAGAAGGGCGTACTAGAAGCTTGTTGGATACTCCGAGTAAAGGGGACGCAAAGACGCTGCGGCTTCCAAAACGTGAACGCGACCTTCAAGGGAGGATTCCCAAAGGGCAGTTTGCTCCCGGCTGTGGAAAGAAGTTGGAACCTGGGGCGCACCCTAGGCAAGTTGCACACTGCGAGTTAAGTGCAGGCCCAGACCCTTAGGCTTCCACAACGTAAACTCGACCTGAAGTCAAGTTTCCTATGGGGCAGCGTGTTCCCTGCTGTGGAAAGAAGTTAGAACAAGGCCGCACTGGAGGCAAGTTGGACACTCTCAGGGCAGGGCACCCCAGGTCCCCTTTTGCTTCCAAAACGTATCATCGCTCCTAAGGTGACGTCTCCTGGGGGGGGGGGCGTGAGATCCCAGGGAAGGAAAGACCTTAGAACAAGGGCGGACTAGAGGCCTGTTGGCTACACCGAGTTGAGTTCCAGGGAAGGCCCTTAGGCTCCCCAAACCTACAAACGCAGCGAAGACGAACACTACAAGAGGGCAGTGTTTTCCCAGTTGCGGAAAGGTTTTAGAACAAAGGGGGACTCTAAGGCAGGTTGGAGACTCTGAGTGAAGTGCTCGCCAATGCGCCTCTACGCCAAGTTGCAAGCTCTGAGTAAAGTGCAGGCTAAGGCCCTTCTGCTTCCAAAACGTAGAAACGCTCTGAAGGCCAAGAGGCCTATGCGGCCGTGTGTTCCCATTGCAGGAAAGAACTTAGAACCAAGGCCGACTAGAAGGCAGTTGGAGCTTCTGAGTTAAGTTGCCCGTCCAGTCCCTTGGGCTGCAAAGCGTGTCATCGCGCTTCAGGTGAAGTCTCCTCAGTGGCAGTGTGTTCCCAAGTGAAGGGAGGACTTGAGAAGAAAGGCGTACAAGAAGCTTGTTGGATACTCCGAGTAAAGGGCACGCAAAGACGCTGCGGCTTCCAAAACGTGAACGCGACCTTCAAGGGAGGATTCCCAAAGGGCAGTTTGCTCCCGGCTGTGGAAAGAAGTTGGAACCTGGGGCGCACCCTAGGCAAGTTGCACACTGCGAGTTAAGTGCAGGCCCAGACCCTTAGGCTTCCACAACGTAAACTCGACCTGAAGTCAAGTTTCCTATGGGGCAGCGTGTTCCCTGCTGTGGAAAGAAGTTAGAACAAGGCCGCACTGGAGGCAAGTTGGACACTCTCAGGGCAGGGCACCCCAGGTCCCCTTTTGCTTCCAAAACGTATCATCGCTCCTAAGGTGACGTCTCCGGGGGGGGGGGGCGTTAGATCCCAGGGGAGGAAAGACCTTAGAACAGGGGCGGACTAGAGGCCTGTTGGCTACACCGAGTTGAATTCCAGGGAAGCCCCTTAGGCTCCCCAAAACTACAAACGCAGCGAGGACGAACACTACAAGAGGGCAGTGTTTTCCCAGTTGCGGAAATGTGTTAGAACAAAGGCGGACTCTAAGGCAGGTTGGAGACTCTGAGTGAAGTGCTCGCCAATGCGCCTCTACGCCAAGTTGCAAGCTCTGAGTAAAGTGCAGGCTAAGGCCCTGCTGCTTCCAACACGTAGAAACGCTCCGAGGGCCAAGAGGCCTATGCGGCCGTGTGTTCCCATTGCAGGAAGGAAAGAACTTAGAACCAAGGCCGACTAGAAGGCAGTTGGAGCTTCTGAGTTAAGTTGCCCGTCCAGTCCCTTGGGCTGCAAAGCGTGTCATCGCGCTTCAGGTGAAGTCTCCTCAGTGGCAGTGTGTTCCCAAGCGAAGGGAAGACTTGAGAAGAAGGGCGTACTAGAAGCTTGTTGGATACTCCGAGTTAAGGGCACGCAAAGACGCTGCGGCTTCCAAAACGTGAACGCGACCTTCAAAGGGAGGATTCCCAAGGGGCAGTTTGCTCCCGGCTGTGGAAAGAAGTTGGAACCTGGGGCGCAGCCTAGGCAAGTTGCACACTGCGAGTTAAGTGCAGGACCAGACCCTTAGGCTTCCACAACATAAACTCGACCTGAAGTGAAGTTTCCTATGTGGCAGCGTGTTCCCTGCTGCGGAAAGAAGTTAGAGCAAGGCCGCACTGGAGACAAGTGGGACACTCTCAGGGCAGGGCACCCCAGGTCCCCTTTTGCTTCCAAAACGTATCATCGCTCCTCAGGAGACGTCTCCTGGGGGGGGGGGGCCCGTGAGATCCCAGGGGAGGAAAGACCTTAAGAACAGGGACGGGCTAGAAGCCTGTTGGCTACACCGAGTTGAGTTCCAGGGAAGGCCCTTAGGCTTCCCAAACCTACAAACGCAGCGAAGGCGAACACTACTAGAGGGCAGTGTTCTCCCAGTTGCGGAAAGGTGTTAGAACAAAGGCGGACGCCAAGGCAGGTTGGAGACTCTGAGGGAAGTGCTCGCCAATGCGCCTCTGCGTCCAAAACGCCGAGCGCCGCGTACGACGCAACCGCCTTCTGGCCGTGTTCTCGCAGGTGAGGAAAGAAGTGAGAACAAGGGCGGCCTGAAGCCGACTTGGACTCTCTGTGTGAAGTGCACGCCAAGTCCATTAGGCTTCCAAAAGGTAGCCTCGCTCTTCAGGTGAAGCCTCATAAGCGGCAGCGTGTTCGCAGCTCAGGCAAGAACTTAGAACCAAGGCGGACTCTACGCCAAGTTGCAAGCTCTACGTAAAGTGCAGGCTAAGGCCCTGCTGCTTCCAACACGTAGAAACGCTCCGAAGGCCAAGAGGCCTATGCGGCCGTGTGTTCCCATTGCAGGAAGGAAAGAACTTAGAACCAAGGCCGACTAGAAGGCAGCTGGAGCTTCTGAGTTAAGTTGCCCGTCAAGTCCCTTGGGCTGCAAAGCGTGTCATCGCGCTTCAGGTGAAGTCTCCTCAGGGGCAGTGTGTTCCCAAGCGAAGGGAAGACTTGAGAAGAAGGGCGTACTAGAAGCTTGTTGGATACTCCGAGTTAAGGGCACGCAAAGACGCTGCGGCTTCCAAAACGTGAACGCGACCTTCAAAGGGAGGATTCCCAAGGGGCAGTTTGCTCCCGGCTGTGGAAAGAAGTTGGAACCTGGGGCGCACCCTAGGCAAGTTGCACACTGCGAGTTAAGTGCAGGCCCAGACCCTTAGGCTTCCACAACGTAAACTCGACCTGAAGTCAAGTTTCCTATGTGGCAGCGTGTTCCCTGCTGCGGAAAGAAGTTAGAACAAGGCCGCACTGGAGGCAAGTTGGACACTCTCAGGGCAGGGCACCCCAGGTCCCCTTTTGCTTCCAAAACGTATCATCGCTCCTCAGGTGACGTCTCCTGGGGGGGTGGCGTGAGATCCCAGGGGAGGAAAGACCTTAGAACAGGGGCGGACTAGAGGCCTGTTGGCTACACCGAGTTGAATTCCAGGGAAGCCCCTTAGGCTCCCCAAACCTACAAACGCAGCGAGGACGAACACTACAAGAGGGCAGTGTTTTCCCAGTTGCGGAAAGGTGTTAGAACAAAGGCGGACTCTAAGGCAGGTTGGAGACTCTGAGTGAAGTGCTCGCCAATGCGCCTCTACGCCAAGTTGCAAGCTCTGAGTAAAGTGCAGGCTAAGGCCCTTCTGCTTCCAAAACGTAGAAACGCTCTGAAGGCCAAGAGGCCTATGCGGCCGTGTGTTCCCATTGCAGGAAAGAACTTAGAACCAAGGCCGACTAGAAGGCAGTTGGAGCTTCTGAGTTAAGTTGCCCGTCCAGTCCCTTGGGCTGCAAAGCGTGTCATCGCGCTTCAGGTGAAGTCTCCTCAGTGGCAGTGTGTTCCCAAGTGAAGGGAAGACTTGAGAAGAAGGGCGTACTAGAACCTTGTTGGATACTCCGAGTTCAGGGCACGCAAAGACGCTGCGGCTTCCAAAACGTGAACGCGACCTTCAAGGGAGGATTCCCAAAGGGCAGTTTGCTCCCGGCTGTGGAACGAAGTTGGAACCTGGGGCGCACCCTAGGCAAGTTGCACACTGCGAGTTAAGTGCAGGACCAGACCCTTAGGCTTCCACAACGTAAACTCGACCTGAAGTCAAGTTTCCTATGGGGCAGCGTGTTCCCTGCTGTGGAAAGAAGTTAGAACAAGGCCACACAGGAGGCAAGTTGGACACTCTCAGGGCAGGGCACCCCAGGTCCCCTTTTGCTTCCAAAAGGTATCATCGCTCCTAAGGTGACGTCTCCTGGGGGGGGCGTGAGATCCCAGGGGAGGAAAGACCTTAGAACAGGGGCGGACTAGAGGCCTGTTGGGTACTCCGAGTTGAGTTCCAGGGAAGCCCCTTAGGCTCCCCAAACCTACAAACGCAGCGAAGACGAACACTACTAGAGGGCAGTGTTTTCCCAGTTGCGGAAAGGTGTTAGAACAAAGGCGGACTCTAAGGCAGGTTGGAGACTCTGAGTGAAGTGCTCGCCAATGCGCCTCTACGCCAAGTTGCAAGCTCTGAGTAAAGTGCAGGCTAAGGCCCTTCTGCTTCCAAAACGTAGAAACGCTCTGAAGGCCAAGAGGCCTATGCGGCCGTGTGTTCCCATTGCAGGAAAGAACTTAGAACCAAGGCCGACTAGAAGGCAGTTGGAGCTTCTGAGTTAAGTTGCCCGTCCAGTCCCTTGGGCTGCAAAGCGTGTCATCGCGCTTCAGCTGAAGTCTCCTCAGTGGCAGTGTGTTCCCAAGCGAAGGGAAGACTTGAGAAGAAGGGCGTACTAGAAGCTTGTTGGATACTCCGAGTAAAGGGGACGCAAAGACGCTGCGGCTTCCAAAACGTGAACGCGACCTTCAAGGGAGGATTCCCAAAGGGCAGTTTGCTCCCGGCTGTGGAAAGAAGTTGGAACCTGGGGCGCACCCTAGGCAAGTTGCACACTGCGAGTTAAGTGCAGGCCCAGACCCTTAGGCTTCCACAACGTAAACTCGACCTGAAGTCAAGTTTCCTATGGGGCAGCGTGTTCCCTGCTGTGGAAAGAAGTTAGAACAAGGCCGCACTGGAGGCAAGTTGGACACTCTCAGGGCAGGGCACCCCAGGTCCCCTTTTGCTTCCAAAACGTATCATCGCTCCTAAGGTGACGTCTCCTGGGGGGGGGGGGGCGTGAGATCCCAGGGAAGGAAAGACCTTAGAACAAGGGCGGACTAGAGGCCTGTTGGCTACACCGAGTTGAGTTCCAGGGAAGGCCCTTAGGCTCCCCAAACCTACAAACGCAGCGAAGACGAACACTACAAGAGGGCAGTGTTTTCCCAGTTGCGGAAAGGTTTTAGAACAAAGGGGGACTCTAAGGCAGGTTGGAGACTCTGAGTGAAGTGCTCGCCAATGCGCCTCTACGCCAAGTTGCAAGCTCTGAGTAAAGTGCAGGCTGAGGCCCTTCTGCTTCCAAAACGTAGAAACGCTCTGAAGGCCAAGAGGCCTATGCGGCCGTGTGTTCCCATTGCAGGAAAGAACTTAGAACCAAGGCCGACTAGAAGGCAGTTGGAGCTTCTGAGTTAAGTTGCCCGTCCAGTCCCTTGGGCTGCAAAGCGTGTCATCGCGCTTCAGGTGAAGTCTCCTCAGTGGCAGTGTGTTCCCAAGCGAAGGGAAGACTTGAGAAGAAGGGCGTACTAGAAGCTTGTTGGATACTCCGAGTAAAGGGCACGCAAAGACGCTGCGGCTTCCAAAACGTGAACGCGACCTTCAAGGGAGGATTCCCAAAGGGCAGTTTGCTCCCGGCTGTGGAAAGAAGTTGGAACCTGGGGCGCACCCTAGGCAAGTTGCACACTGCGAGATAAGTGCAGGCCCAGACCCTTAGGCTTCCACAACGTAAACTCGACCTGAACTCAAGTTTCCTATGGGGCAGCGTGTTCCCTGCTGCGGAAAGAAGTTAGAGCAAGGCCGCACTGGAGACAAGTGGGACACTCTCAGGGCAGGGCACCCCAGGTCCCCTTTTGCTTCCAAAACGTATCATCGCTCCTCAGGAGACGTCTCCTGGGGGGGGGGGCCCGTGAGATCCCAGGGGAGGAAAGACCTTAAGAACAGGGACGGGCTAGAAGCCTGTTGGCTACACCGAGTTGAGTTCCAGGGAAGGCCCTTAGGCTTCCCAAACCTACAAACGCAGCGAAGGCGAACACTACTAGAGGGCAGTGTTCTCCCAGTTGCGGAAAGGTGTTAGAACAAAGGCGGACGCCAAGGCAGGTTGGAGACTCTGAGGGAAGTGCTCGCCAATGCGCCTCTGCGTCCAAAACGCCGAGCGCCGCGTACGACGCAACCGCCTTCTGGCCGTGTTCTCGCAGGTGAGGAAAGAAGTGAGAACAAGGGCGGCCTGAAGCCGACTTGGACTCTCTGTGTGAAGTGCACGCCAAGTCCATTAGGCTTCCAAAAGGTAGCCTCGCTCTTCAGGTGAAGCCTCATAAGCGGCAGCGTGTTCGCAGCTCAGGCAAGAACTTAGAACCAAGGCGGACTCTACGCCAAGTTGCAAGCTCTACGTAAAGTGCAGGCTAAGGCCCTGCTGCTTCCAACACGTAGAAACGCTCCGAAGGCCAAGAGGCCTATGCGGCCGTGTGTTCCCATTGCAGGAAGGAAAGAACTTAGAACCAAGGCCGACTAGAAGGCAGCTGGAGCTTCTGAGTTAAGTTGCCCGTCAAGTCCCTTGGGCTGCAAAGCGTGTCATCGCGCTTCAGGTGAAGTCTCCTCAGGGGCAGTGTGTTCCCAAGCGAAGGGAAGACTTGAGAAGAAGGGCGTACTAGAAGCTTGTTGGATACTCCGAGTTAAGGGCACGCAAAGACGCTGCGGCTTCCAAAACGTGAACGCGACCTTCAAAGGGAGGATTCCCAAGGGGCAGTTTGCTCCCGGCTGTGGAAAGAAGTTGGAACCTGGGGCGCACCCTAGGCAAGTTGCACACTGCGAGTTAAGTGCAGGCCCAGACCCTTAGGCTTCCACAACGTAAACTCGACCTGAAGTCAAGTTTCCTATGTGGCAGCGTGTTCCCTGCTGCGGAAAGAAGTTAGAACAAGGCCGCACTGGAGGCAAGTTGGACACTCTCAGGGCAGGGCACCCCAGGTCCCCTTTTGCTTCCAAAACGTATCATCGCTCCTCAGGTGACGTCTCCTGGGGGGGTGGCGTGAGATCCCAGGGGAGGAAAGACCTTAGAACAGGGGCGGACTAGAGGCCTGTTGGCTACACCGAGTTGAATTCCAGGGAAGCCCCTTAGGCTCCCCAAACCTACAAACGCAGCGAGGACGAACACTACAAGAGGGCAGTGTTTTCCCAGTTGCGGAAAGGTGTTAGAACAAAGGCGGACTCTAAGGCAGGTTGGAGACTCTGAGTGAAGTGCTCGCCAATGCGCCTCTACGCCAAGTTGCAAGCTCTGAGTAAAGTGCAGGCTAAGGCCCTTCTGCTTCCAAAACGTAGAAACGCTCTGAAGGCCAAGAGGCCTATGCGGCCGTGTGTTCCCATTGCAGGAAAGAACTTAGAACCAAGGCCGACTAGAAGGCAGTTGGAGCTTCTGAGTTAAGTTGCCCGTCCAGTCCCTTGGGCTGCAAAGCGTGTCATCGCGCTTCAGGTGAAGTCTCCTCAGTGGCAGTGTGTTCCCAAGTGAAGGGAAGACTTGAGAAGAAGGGCGTACTAGAACCTTGTTGGATACTCCGAGTTCAGGGCACGCAAAGACGCTGCGGCTTCCAAAACGTGAACGCGACCTTCAAGGGAGGATTCCCAAAGGGCAGTTTGCTCCCGGCTGTGGAACGAAGTTGGAACCTGGGGCGCACCCTAGGCAAGTTGCACACTGCGAGTTAAGTGCAGGACCAGACCCTTAGGCTTCCACAACGTAAACTCGACCTGAAGTCAAGTTTCCTATGGGGCAGCGTGTTCCCTGCTGTGGAAAGAAGTTAGAACAAGGCCACACAGGAGGCAAGTTGGACACTCTCAGGGCAGGGCACCCCAGGTCCCCTTTTGCTTCCAAAAGGTATCATCGCTCCTAAGGTGACGTCTCCTGGGGGGGGCGTGAGATCCCAGGGGAGGAAAGACCTTAGAACAGGGGCGGACTAGAGGCCTGTTGGGTACTCCGAGTTGAGTTCCAGGGAAGCCCCTTAGGCTCCCCAAACCTACAAACGCAGCGAAGACGAACACTACTAGAGGGCAGTGTTTTCCCAGTTGCGGAAAGGTGTTAGAACAAAGGCGGACTCTAAGGCAGGTTGGAGACTCTGAGTGAAGTGCTCGCCAATGCGCCTCTACGCCAAGTTGCAAGCTCTGAGTAAAGTGCAGGCTAAGGCCCTTCTGCTTCCAAAACGTAGAAACGCTCTGAAGGCCAAGAGGCCTATGCGGCCGTGTGTTCCCATTGCAGGAAAGAACTTAGAACCAAGGCCGACTAGAAGGCAGTTGGAGCTTCTGAGTTAAGTTGCCCGTCCAGTCCCTTGGGCTGCAAAGCGTGTCATCGCGCTTCAGCTGAAGTCTCCTCAGTGGCAGTGTGTTCCCAAGCGAAGGGAAGACTTGAGAAGAAGGGCGTACTAGAAGCTTGTTGGATACTCCGAGTAAAGGGGACGCAAAGACGCTGCGGCTTCCAAAACGTGAACGCGACCTTCAAGGGAGGATTCCCAAAGGGCAGTTTGCTCCCGGCTGTGGAAAGAAGTTGGAACCTGGGGCGCACCCTAGGCAAGTTGCACACTGCGAGTTAAGTGCAGGCCCAGACCCTTAGGCTTCCACAACGTAAACTCGACCTGAAGTCAAGTTTCCTATGGGGCAGCGTGTTCCCTGCTGTGGAAAGAAGTTAGAACAAGGCCGCACTGGAGGCAAGTTGGACACTCTCAGGGCAGGGCACCCCAGGTCCCCTTTTGCTTCCAAAACGTATCATCGCTCCTAAGGTGACGTCTCCTGGGGGGGGGGGGGGCGTGAGATCCCAGGGAAGGAAAGACCTTAGAACAAGGGCGGACTAGAGGCCTGTTGGCTACACCGAGTTGAGTTCCAGGGAAGGCCCTTAGGCTCCCCAAACCTACAAACGCAGCGAAGACGAACACTACAAGAGGGCAGTGTTTTCCCAGTTGCGGAAAGGTTTTAGAACAAAGGGGGACTCTAAGGCAGGTTGGAGACTCTGAGTGAAGTGCTCGCCAATGCGCCTCTACGCCAAGTTGCAAGCTCTGAGTAAAGTGCAGGCTAAGGCCCTTCTGCTTCCAAAACGTAGAAACGCTCTGAAGGCCAAGAGGCCTATGCGGCCGTGTGTTCCCATTGCAGGAAAGAACTTAGAACCAAGGCCGACTAGAAGGCAGTTGGAGCTTCTGAGTTAAGTTGCCCGTCCAGTCCCTTGGGCTGCAAAGCGTGTCATCGCGCTTCAGGTGAAGTCTCCTCAGTGGCAGTGTGTTCCCAAGCGAAGGGAAGACTTGAGAAGAAGGGCGTACTAGAAGCTTGTTGGATACTCCGAGTAAAGGGCACGCAAAGACGCTGCGGCTTCCAAAACGTGAACGCGACCTTCAAGGGAGGATTCCCAAAGGGCAGTTTGCTCCCGGCTGTGGAAAGAAGTTGGAACCTGGGGCGCACCCTAGGCAAGTTGCACACTGCGAGATAAGTGCAGGCCCAGACCCTTAGGCTTCCACAACGTAAACTCGACCTGAACTCAAGTTTCCTATGGGGCAGCGTGTTCCCTGCTGCGGAAAGAAGTTAGAGCAAGGCCGCACTGGAGACAAGTGGGACACTCTCAGGGCAGGGCACCCCAGGTCCCCTTTTGCTTCCAAAACGTATCATCGCTCCTCAGGAGACGTCTCCTGGGGGGGGGGGCCCGTGAGATCCCAGGGGAGGAAAGACCTTAAGAACAGGGACGGGCTAGAAGCCTGTTGGCTACACCGAGTTGAGTTCCAGGGAAGGCCCTTAGGCTTCCCAAACCTACAAACGCAGCGAAGGCGAACACTACTAGAGGGCAGTGTTCTCCCAGTTGCGGAAAGGTGTTAGAACAAAGGCGGACGCCAAGGCAGGTTGGAAACTCTGAGGGAAGTGCTCGCCAATGCGCCTCTGCGTCCAAAACGCCGAGCGCCGCGTACGACGCAACCGCCTTCTGGCCGTGTTCTCGCAGGTGAGGAAAGAAGTGAGAACAAGGGCGGCCTGAAGCCGACTTGGACTCTCTGTGTGAAGTGCACGCCAAGTCCATTAGGCTTCCAAAAGGTAGCCTCGCTCTTCAGGTGAAGCCTCATAAGCGGCAGCGTGTTCGCAGCTCAGGCAAGAACTTAGAACCAAGGCGGACTCTACGCCAAGTTGCAAGCTCTACGTAAAGTGCAGGCTAAGGCCCTGCTGCTTCCAACACGTAGAAACGCTCCGAAGGCCAAGAGGCCTATGCGGCCGTGTGTTCCCATTGCAGGAAGGAAAGAACTTAGAACCAAGGCCGACTAAAAGGCAGTTGGAGCTTCTGAGTTAAGTTGCCCGTCCAGTCCCTTGGGCTGCAAAGCGTGTCATCGCGCTTCAGGTGAAGTCTCCTCAGGGGCAGTGTGTTCCCAAGCGAAGGGAAGACTTGAGAAGAAGGGCGTACTAGAAGCTTGTTGGATACTCCGAGTTAAGGGCACGCAAAGACGCTGCGGCTTCCAAAACGTGAACGCGACCTTCAAAGGGAGGATTCCCAAGGGGCAGTTTGCTCCCGGCTGTGGAAAGAAGTTGGAACCTGGGGCGCACCCTAGGCAAGTTGCAAACTGCGAGTTAAGTGCAGGCCCAGACCCTTAGGCTTCCACAACGTAAACTCGTCCTGAAGTCAAGTTTCCTATGGGGCAGCGTGTTCCCTGCTGCGGAAAGAAGTTAGAACAAGGCCGCACTGGAGGCAATTTGGACACTCTCAGCGCAGGGCACCCTAGGTCCCCTTTTGCTTCCAAAACGTATCATCGCTCCTAAGGTGACGTCTCCTGGGGGGGGGGCGTGAGATCCCAGGGGAGGAAAGACCTTAGAACAGGGGCGGACTAGAGGCCTGTTGGCTACACCGAGTTGAGTTCCAGGGAAGCCCCTTAGGCTCCCCAAACCTACAAACGCAGCGAAGACGAACACTACTAGAGGGCAGTGTTTTCCCAGTTGCGGAAAGGTGTTAGAACAAAGGGGGACTCTCAGGCAGGTTGGAGACTCTGAGTGAAGTGCTCGCCAATGCGCCTCTACGCCAAGTTGCAAGCTCTGAGTAAAGTGCAGGCTAAGGCCCTTCTGCTTCCAAAACGTAGAAACGCTCTGAAGGCCAAGAGGCCTATGCGGCCGTGTGTTCCCATTGCAGGAAAGAACTTAGAACCAAGGCCGACTAGAAGGCAGTTGGAGCTTCTGAGTTAAGTTGCCCGTCCAGTCCCTTGGGCTGCAAAGCGTGTCATCGCGCTTCAGGTGAAGTCTCCTCAGTGGCAGTGTGTTCCCAAGTGAAGGGAGGACTTGAGAAGAAAGGCGTACAAGAAGCTTGTTGGATACTCCGAGTAAAGGGCCCGCAAAGACGCTGCGGCTTCCAAAACGTGAACGCGACCTTCAAGGGAGGATTCCCAAAGGGCAGTTTGCTCCCGGCTGTGGAAAGAAGTTGGAACCTGGGGCGCACCCTAGGCAAGTTGCACACTGCGAGTTAAGTGCAGGCCCAGACCCTTAGGCTTCCACAACGTAAACTCGACCTGAAGTCAAGTTTCCTATGGGGCAGCGTGTTCCCTGCTGCGGAAAGAAGTTAGAGCAAGGCCGCACTGGAGGCAAGTTGGACACTCTCAGGGCAGGGCACCCCAGGTCCCCTTTTGATTCCAAAACGTATCATCGCTCCTAAGGTGACGTCTCCTGGGGGTGGGGGGGCGTGAGATCCCAGGGGAGGAAAGACCTTAGAACAGGGGCGGACTAGAGGCCTGTTGGCTACACCGAGTTGAGTTCCAGGGAAGGCCCTTAGGCTCCCCAAACCTACAAACGCAGCGAAGACGAACACTACAAGAGGGCAGTATTTTCCCAGTTGCGGAAAGGTGTTAGAACAAAGGGGGACTCTAAGGCAGGTTGGAGACTCTGAGTGAAGTGCTCGCCAATGCGCCTCTACGCCAAGTTGCAAGCTCTGAGTAAAGTGCAGGCTAAGGCCCTTCTGCTTCCAAAATGTAGAAACGCTCTGAAGGCCAAGAGGCCTATGCGGCCGTGTGTTCCCATTGCAGGAAAGAACTTAGAACCAAGGCCGACTAGAAGGCAGTTGGAGCTTCTGAGTTAAGTTGCCCGTCCAGTCCCTTGGGCTGCAAAGCGTGTCATCACGCTTCAGGTGAAGTCTCCTCAGTGGCAGTGTGTTCCCAAGTGAAGGGAAGACTTGAGAAGAAGGGCGTACTAGAAGCTTGTTGGATACTCCGAGTTAAGGGCGCGCAAAGACGCTGCGGCTTCCAAAACGTGAACGCGACCTTCAAGGGAGGATTCCCAAAGGGCAGTTTGCTCCCGGCTGTGGAAAGAAGTTGGAACCTGGGGCGCACCCTAGGCAAGTTGCACACTGCGAGTTAAGTGCAGGCCCAGACCCTTAGGCTTCCACAACGTAAACTCGACCTGAAGTCAAGTTTCCTGTGGGGCAGCGTGTTCCCTGCTGTGGAAAGAAGTTAGAACAAGGCCGCACAGGAGGCAAGTTGGACACTCTCAGGGCAGGGCACCACAGGTCCCCTTTTGCTTCCAAAACGTATCATCGCTCCTAAGGTGACGTCTCCTGGGGGGGGCGTGAGATCCCAGGGGAGGAAAGACCTTAGAACAGGGGCGGACTAGAGGCCTGTTGGCTACAACGAGTTGAGTTCCAGGGAAGCCCCTTAGGCTCCCCAAACCTACAAACGCAGGGAGGACGAACACTAAAAGAGGGCAGTGTTTTCCCAGTTGTGGAAAGGTGTTAGAACAAAGGCGGACTCTAAGGCAGGTTGGAGACTCTAAGTGAAGTGCTCGCCAATGCGCCTCTACGCCAAGTTGCAAGCTCTGAGTAAAGTGCAGGCTAAGGCCCTTCTGCTTCCAAAACGTAGAAACGCTCTGAAGGCCAAGAGGCCTATGCGGCCGTGTGTTCCCATTGCAGGAAAGAACTTAGAACCAAGGCCGACTAGAAGGCAGTTGGAGCTTCTGAGTTAAGTTGCCCGTCCAGTCCCTTGGGCTGCAAAGCGTGTCATCGCGCTTCAGGTGAAGTCTCCTCAGTGGCAGTGTGTTCCCAAGTGAAGGGAAGACTTGAGAAGAAGGGCGTACTAGAAGCTTGTTGGATACTCCGAGTAAAGGGCACGCAAAGACGCTGCGGCTTCCAAAACGTGAACGCGACCTTCAAGGGAGGATTCCCAAAGGGCAGTTTGCTCCCGGCTGTGGAAAGAAGTTGGAACCTGGGGCGCACCCTAGGCAAGTTGCACACTGCGAGATAAGTGCAGGCCCAGACCCTTAGGCTTCCACAACGTAAACTCGACCTGAACTCAAGTTTCCTATGGGGCAGCGTGTTCCCTGCTGTGGAAAGAAGTTAGAACAAGGCCGCACTGGAGGCAAGTTGGACACTCTCAGGGCAGGGCACCCCAGGTCCCCTTTTGCTTCCAAAACGTATCATCGCTCCTAAGGTGACGTCTCCTGGGGCGGGGCGTGAGATCCCAGGGGAGGAAAGACCTTAGAACAGGGGCGGACTAGAGGCCTGTTGGCTACACCGAGTTGAATTCCAGGGAAGCCCTTAGGCTCCCCAAACCTACAAACGCAGCGAGGACGAACACTACAAGAGGGCAGTGTTTTCCCAGTTGCGGAAAGGTGTTAGAACAAAGGCGGACTCTAAGGCAGGTTGGAGACTCTGAGTGAAGTGCTCGCCAATGCGCCTCTACGCCAAGTTGCAAGCTCTGAGTAAAGTGCAGGCTAAGGCCCTTCTGCTTCCAAAACGTAGAAACGCTCTGAAGGCCAAGAGGCCTATGCGGCCGTGTGTTCCCATTGCAGGAAAGAACTTAGAACCAAGGCCGACTAGAAGGCAGTTGGAGCTTCTGAGTTAAGTTGCCCGTCCAGTCCCTTGGGCTGCAAAGCGTGTCATCGCGCTTCAGGTGAAGTCTCCTCAGTGGCAGTGTGTTCCCAAGTGAAGGGAAGACTTGAGAAGAAGGGCGTACTAGAAGCTTGTTGGATACTCCGAGTAAAGGGCACGCAAAGACGCTGCGGCTTCCAAAACGTGAACGCGACCTTCAAGGGAGGATTCCCAAAGGGCAGTTTGCTCCCGGCTGTGGAAAGAAGTTGGAACCTGGGGCGCACCCTAGGCAAGTTGCACACTGCGAGTTAAGTGCAGGCCCAGACCCTTAGGCTTCCACAACGTAAACTCGTCCTGAAGTCAAGTTTCCTATGGGGCAGCGTGTTCCCTGCTGCGGAAAGAAGTTAGAACAAGGCCGCACTGGAGGCAAGTTGGACACTCTCAGGGCAGGGCACCCCAGGTCCCCTTTTGCTTCCAAAACGTATCATCGCTCCTAAGGTGAAGTCTTCTGGGGGGGGGGGGGCGTGAGATCCCAGGGGAGGAAAGACCTTAGAACAGGGGCGGACTAGAGGCCTGTTGGCTACACCGAGTTGAGTTCCAGGGAAGCCCCTTAGGCTCCCCAAACCTACAAACGCAGCGAAGACGAACACTACTAGAGGGCAGTGTTTTCCCAGTTGCGGAAAGGTGTTAGAACACAGGCGGACTCTAAGGCAGGTTGGAGGCTCTGAGTGAAGTGCTCGCCAATTCGCCTCTACGCCAAGTTGCAAGCTCTGAGTAAAGTGCAGGCTAAGGCCCTTCTGCTTCCAAAACGTAGAAACGCTCTGAAGGCCAAGAGGCCTATGCGGCCGTGTGTTCCCATTGCAGGAAAGAACTTAGAACCAAGGCCGACTAGAAGGCAGTTGGAGCTTCTGAGTTAAGTTGCCCGTCCAGTCCCTTGGGCTGCAAAGCGTGTCATCGCGCTTCAGGTGAAGTCTCCTCAGTGGCAGTGTGTTCCCAAGTGAAGGGAAGACTTGAGAAGAAAGTCGTACTAGAAGCTTGTTGGATACTCCGAGTAAAGGGCACGCAAAGACGCTGCGGCTTCCAAAACGTGAACGCGACCTTCAAGGGAGGATTCCCAAAGGGCAGTTTGCTCCCGGCTGTGGAAAGAAGTTGGAACCTGGGGCGCACCCTAGGCAAGTTGTACACTGCGAGTTAAGTGCAGGCCCAGACCCTTAGGCTTCCACAACGTAAACTCGACCTGAAGTCAAGTTTCCTATGGGGCAGCGTGTTCCCTGCTGCGGAAAGAAGTTAGAACAAGGCCGCACTGGAGGCAAGTTGGACACTCTCAGGGCAGGGCACCCCAGGTCCCCTTTTGCTTCCAAAACGTATCATCGCTCCTAAGGTGACGTCTCCTGGGGGGGGGGCGTGAGATCCCAGGGGAGGAAAGACCTTAGAACAGGGGCGGACTAGAGGCCTGTTGGCTACACCGAGTTGAGTTCCAGGGAAGCCCCTTAGGCTCCCCAAACCTACAAACGCAGCGAAGACGAACACTACTAGAGGGCAGTGTTTTCCCAGTTGCGGAAAGGTGTTAGAACAAAGGCGGACTCTAAGGCAGGTTGGAGACTCTGAGTGAAGTGCTCGCCAATGCGCCTCTACGCCAAGTTGCAAGCTCTGAGTAAAGTGCAGGCTAAGGCCCTTCTGCTTCCAAAACGTAGAAACGCTCTGAAGGCCAAGAGGCCTATGCGGCCGTGTGTTCCCATTGCAGGAAAGAACTTAGAACCAAGGCCGACTAGAAGGCAGTTGGAGCTTCTGAGTTAAGTTGCCCGTCCAGTCCCTTGGGCTTCAAAGCGTGTCATCGCGCTTCAGGTGAAGTCTCCTCAGTGGCAGTGTGTTCCCAAGTGAAGGGAAGACTTGAGAAGAAGGGCGTACTAGAAGCTTGTTGGATACTCCGAGTTAAGGGCGCGCAAAGACGCTGCGGCTTCCAAAACGTGAACGCGACCTTCAAGGGAGGATTCCCAAAGGGCAGTTTGCTCCCGGCTGTGGAAAGAAGTTGGAACCTGGGGCGCACCCTAGGCAAGTTGCACACTGCGAGTTAAGTGCAGGCCCAGACCCTTAGGCTTTCACAACGTAAACTCGACCTGAAGTCAAGTTTCCTATGGGGCAGCGTGTTCTCTGCTGTGGAAAGAAGTTAGAACAATGCCGCACTGGAGGCAAGTTGGACACTCTCAGGGAAGGGCACCCCAGGTCCCCTTTTGCTTCCAAAACGTATCATCGCTCCTAAGGTGACGTCTCCTGGGGGGTGGGGCGAGAGATCCCAGGGGAGGAAAGACCTTAGAACAGGGGCGGACTAGAGGCCTGTTGGGTACACCGAGTTGAGTTCCAGGGAAGCCCCTTAGTCTCCCCAAACCTACAAACGCAGCGAAGACGAACACTACAAGAGGGCAGTGTTTACCCAGTTGCGGAAAGGTGTTAGAACAAAGGCGGACTCTAAGGCAGGTTGGAGACTCTGAGTGAAGTGCTCGCCAATGCGCCTCTACGCCAAGTTGCAAGCTCTGAGTAAAGTGCAGGCTAAGGCCCTTCTGCTTCCAAAACGTAGAAACGCTCTGAAGGCCAAGAGGCCTATGCGGCCGTGTGTTCCCATTGCAGGAAAGAACTTAGAACCAAGGCCGACTAGAAGGCAGTTGGAGCTTCTGAGTTAAGTTGCCCGTCCAGTCCCTTGGGCTGCAAAGCGTGTCATCGCGCTTCAGGTGAAGTCTCCTCAGTGGCAGTGTGTTCCCAAGTGAAGGGAAGACTTGAGAAGAAGGGCGTACTAGAAGCTTGTTGGATACTCCGAGTAAAGGGCACGCAAAGATGCTGCGGCTTCCAAAACGTGAACGCCACCTTCAAGGGAGGATTCCCAAAGGGCAGTTTGCTCCCGGCTCTGGAAAGAAGTTGGAACCTGGGGCGCACCCTAGGCAAGTTGCACACTGCGAGTTAAGTGCAGGCCCAGACCCTTAGGCTTCCACAACGTAAACTCGACCTGAAGTCAAGTTTCCTATGGGGCAGCGTGTTCCCTGCTGCGGAAAGAAGTTAGAGCAAGGCCGCACTGGAGGCAAGTTGGACACTCTCAGGGCAGGGCACCCCAGGTCCCCTTTTGCTTCCAAAACGTATCATCGCTCCTAAGGTGACGTCTCCTGGGGGGGGGGGCCTGAGATCCCAGGGGAGGAAAGACCTTAGAACAGGGGCGGACTAGAGGCCTGTTGGCTACACCGAGTTGAGTTCCAGGGAAGCCCCTTAGGCTCCCCAAACCTACAAACGCAGGGAGGACGAACACTACAATAGGGCAGTGTTTTCCCAGTTGCGGAAAGGTGTTAGAACAAAGGCGGACTCTAAGGCAGGTTGGAGACTCTGAGTGAAGTGCTCGCCAATGCGCCTCTACGCCAAGTTGCAAGCTCTGAGTAAAGTGCAGGCTAAGGCCCTTCTGCTTCCAAAACGTAGAAACGCTCTGAAGGCCAAGAGGCCTATGCGGCCGTGTGTTCCCATTACAGGAAAGAACTTAGAACCAAGGCCGACTAGAAGGCAGTTGGAGCTTCTGAGTTAAGTTGCCTGTCCAGTCCCTTGGGCTGCAAAGCTTGTCATCGCGCTTCAGGTGAAGTCTCCTCAGTGGCAGTGTGTTCCCAAGTGAAGGGAAGACTTGAGAAGAAGGGCGTACTAGAAGCTTGTTGGATACTCCGAGTAAAGGGCACGCAAAGACGCTGCGGCTTCCAAAACGTGAACGCGACCTTCAAGGGAGGATTCCCAAAGGGCAGTTTGCTCCCGGCTGTGGAAAGAAGTTGGAACCTGGGGCGCACCCTAGGCAAGTTGCACACTGCGAGTTAAGTGCAGGCCCAGACCCTTTGGCTTCCACAACGTAAACTCGACCTGAAGTCAAGTTTCCTATGGGGCAGCGTGTTCCCTGCTGTGGAAAGAAGTTAGAACAAGGCTGCACTGGAGGCAAGTTGGACACTCTCAGGGCAGGGCACCCCAGGTCCCCTTTTGCTTCCAAAACGTATCATCGCTCCTAAGGTGACGTCTCCTGGGGGGGGGGGGGCGTGAGATCCCAGGGGAGGAAAGACCTTAGAACAGGGGCGGACTAGAGGCCTGTTGGCTACACCGGGTTGAGTTCCAGGGAAGCCCCTTAGGCTCCCCAAACCTACAAACGCAGCGAAGACGACCACTACTAGAGGGCAGTGTTCTCCCAGTTGCGGAAAGGTGTTAGAACAAAGGCGGACGCCAAGGCAGGTTGGAGACTCTGAGTGAAGTGCTCGCCAATGCGCCTCTACGCCAAGTTGCAATCTCTGAGTAAAGTGCAGTCTAAGGCCCTTCTGCTTCCAAAACGTAGAAACGCTCGGAAGGCCAAGAGGCCTATGCGGCCGTGTGTTCCCATTGCAGGAAAGAACTTAGAAGCAAGGCCGACTAGAAGGCAGTTGGAGCTTCTGAGTTAAGTTGCCCGTCCAGTCCCTTGGGCTGCAAAGCGTGTCATCGCGCTTCAGGTGAAGTCTCCTCAGTGGCAGTGTGTTCCCAAGTGAAGGGAAGACTTGAGAAGAAGGGCGTACTAGAAGCTTGTTGAATACTCCGAGTTAAGGGCACGCAAAGACGCTGCAGCTTCCAAAACGTGAACGAGACCTTCAAGGGAGGATTCCCAAATGGCAGTTTGCTCCCGGCTGTGGAAAGAAGTTGGAACCTGGGGCGCACCCTAGGCAAGTTGCACACTGCGATTTAAGTGCAGGCCCAGACCCTTAGGCTTCCACAACGTAAACTCGACCTGAAGTCAAGTTTCCTATGGGGCAGCGTGTTCCCTGCTGCGGAAAGAAGTTAGAGCAAGGCCGCACTGGAGGCAAGTTGGACACTCTCAGGGCAGGGCACCCCAGGTCCCCTTTTGCTTCCAAAACGTATCATCGCTCCTAAGGTGACGTCTCCTGGGGGTGGGGGGGCGTGAGATCCCAGGGGAGGAAGACCTTAGAACAGGGGCGGACTAGAGGCCTTTGGCTACACCGAGTTGAGTTCCAGGGAAGCCCCTTAGGCTCCCCAAACCTACAAACGCAGCGAAGACGAACACTACAAGAGGGCAGTATTTTCCCAGTTGCGGAAAGGTGTTAGAACAAAGGGGGACTCTAAGGCAGGTTGGAGACTCTGAGTGAAGTGCTCGCCAATGCGCCTCTACGCCAAGTTGCAAGCTCTGAGTAAAGTGCAGGCTAAGGCCCTTCTGCTTCCAAAACGTAGAAACGCTCTGAAGGCCAAGAGGCCTATGCGGCCGTGTGTTCCCATTGCAGGAAAGAACTTAGAACCAAGGCCGACTAGAAGGCAGTTGGAGCTTCTGAGTTAAGTTGCCCGTCCAGTCCCTTGGGCTTCAAAGCGTGTCATCGCGCTTCAGGTGAAGTCTCCTCAGTGGCAGTGTGTTCCCAAGTGAAGGGAAGACTTGAGAAGAAGGGCGTACTAGAAGCTTGTTGGATACTCCGAGTTAAGGGCGCGCAAAGACGCTGCGGCTTCCAAAACGTGAACGCGACCTTCAAGGGAGGATTCCCAAAGGGCAGTTTGCTCCCGGCTGTGGAAAGAAGTTGGAACCTGGGGCGCACCCTAGGCAAGTTGCACACTGCGAGTTAAGTGCAGGCCCAGACCCTTAGGCTTTCACAACGTAAACTCGTCCTGAAGTCAAGTTTCCTATGGGGCAGCGTGTTCCCTGCTGCGGAAAGAAGTTAGAACAAGGCCGCACTGGAGGCAACTTGGACACTGTCACGGCAGGGCACCCTAGGTCCCCTTTTGCTTCCAAAACGTATCATCGCTCCTAAGGTGACGTCTCCTGGGGGGGGGGCGTGAGATCCCAGGGGAGGAAAGACCTTAGAACAGGGGCGGACTAGAGGCCTGTTGGCTACACCGAGTTGAGTTCCAGGGAAGCCCCTTAGGCTCCCCAAACCTACAAACGCAGCGAAGACGAACACTACTAGAGGGCAGTGTTTTCCCAGTTGCGGAAAGGTGTTAGAACAAAGGGGGACTCTCAGGCAGGTTGGAGACTCTGAGTGAAGTGCTCGCCAATGCGCCTCTACGCCAAGTTGCAAGCTCTGAGTAAAGTGCAGGCTAAGGCCCTTCTGCTTCCAAAACGTAGAAACGCTCTGAAGGCCAAGAGGCCTATGCGGCCGTGTGTTCCCATTGCAGGAAAGAACTTAGAACCAAGGCCGACTAGAAGGCAGTTGGAGCTTCTGAGTTAAGTTGCCCGTCCAGTCCCTTGGGCTTCAAAGCGTGTCATCGCGCTTCAGGTGAAGTCTCCTCAGTGGTAGTGTGTTCCCAAGTGAAGGGAAGACTTGAGAAGAAGGGCGTACTAGAAGCTTGTTGGATACTCCGAGTAAAGGGCACGCAAAGACGCTGCGGCTTCCAAAACGTGAACGCGACCTTCAAGGGAGGATTCCCAAAGGGCAGTTTGCTCCCGGCTGTGGAAAGAAGTTGGAACCTGGGGCGCACCCTAGGCAAGTTGCACACTGCGAGTTAAGTGCAGGCCCAGACCCTTAGGCTTCCACAACGTAAACTCGACCTGAAGTCAAGTTTCCTATGGGGCAGCGTGTTCCCTGCTGCGGAAAGAAGTTAGAACAAGGCCGCACTGGAGGCAAGTTGGACACTCTCAGGGCAGGGCACCCCAGGTCCCCTTTTGCTTCCAAAACGTATCATCGCTCCTAAGGTGACGTCTCCTCGGGGGGGGCGTGAGATCCCATGGGAGGAAAGACCTTAGAACAGGGGCGGACTAGAGGCCTGTTGGCTACACCGAGTTGAGTTCCAGGGAAGGCCCTTAGGCTCCCCAAACCTACAAACGCAGCGAAGACGAACACTACAAGAGGGCAGTGTTTTCCCAGTTGCGGAAAGGTTTTAGAACAAAGGGGGACTCTAAGGCAGGTTGGAGACTCTGAGTGAAGTGCTCGCCAATGCGCCTCTACGCCAAGTTGCAAGCTCTGAGTAAAGTGCAGGCTAAGGCCCTTCTGCTTCCAAAACGTAGAAACGCTCTGAAGGCCAAGAGGCCTATGCGGCCGTGTGTTCCCATTGCAGGAAAGAACTTAGAACCAAGGCCGACTAGAAGGCAGTTCGAGCTTCTGAGTTAAGTTGCCCGTCCAGTCCCTTGGGCTGCAAAGCGTGTCATCGCGCTTCAGGTGAAGTCTCCTCAGTGGCAGTGTGTTCCCAAGTGAAGGGAAGACTTGAGAAGAAGGGCGTACTAGAAGCTTGTTGGATACTCCGAGTAAAGGGCACGCAAAGACGCTGCGGCTTCCAAAACGTGAACGCGACCTTCAAGGGAGGATTCCCAAAGGGCAGTTTGCTCCCGGCTGTGGAAAGAAGTTGGAACCTGGGGCGCACCCTAGGCAAGTTGCACACTGCGAGATAAGTGCAGGCCCAGACCCTTAGGCTTCCACAACGTAAACTCGACCTGAACTCAAGTTTCCTATGGGGCAGCGTGTTCCCTGCTGTGGAAAGAAGTTAGAACAAGGCCGCACAGGAGGCAAGTTGGACACTCTCACGGCAGGGAACCCCAGGTCCACTTTTGCTTCCAAAACGTATCATCGCTCCTAAGGTGAAGTCTCCTGGGGGGGGGGGCGTGAGATCCCAGGGGAGGAAATACCTTAGAACAGGGGCGGACTAGAGGCCTGTTGGCTACACCGAGTTGAGTTCCAGGGAAGCCCCTTAGGCTCCCCAAACCTACAAACGCAGCGAAGACGAACACTACTAGAGGGCAGTGTTTTCCCAGTTGCGGAAAGGTGTTAGAACACAGGCGGACTCTAAGGCAGGTTGGAGACTCTGAGTGAAGTGCTCGCCAATGCGCCTCTACGCCAAGTTGCAAGCTCTGAGTAAAGTGCAGGCTAAGGCCCTTCTGCTTCCAAAACGTAGAAACGCTCTGAAGGCCAAGAGGCCTATGCGGCCGTGTGTTCCCATTGCAGGAAAGAACTTAGAACCAAGGCCGACTAGAAGGCAGTTGGAGTTTCTGAGTTAAGTTGCCCGTCCAGTCCCTTGGGCTGCAAAGCGTGTCATCGCGCTTCAGGTGAAGTCTCCTCAGTGGCAGTGTGTTCCCAACTGAAGGGAAGACTTGAGAAGAAGGGCGTACTAGAAGCTTGTTGGATACTCCGAGTAAAGGGCACGCAAAGACGCTGCGGCTTCCAAAACGTGAACGCGACCTTCAAGGGAGGATTCCCAAAGGGCAGTTTGCTCCCGGCTGTGGAAAGAAGTTGGAACCTGGGGCGCACCCTAGGCAAGTTGCACACTGCGAGTTAAGTGCAGGCCCAGACCCTTAGGCTTCCACAACGTAAACTCGACCTGAAGTCAAGTTTCCTATGGGGCAGCGTGTTCCCTGCTGCGGAAAGAAGTTAGAACAAGGCCGCACTGGAGGCAAGTTGGACACTCTCAGGGCAGGGCACCCCAGGTCCCCTTTTGCTTCCAAAACGTATCATCGCTCCTAAGGTGACGTCTCCTGGGGGGGGGGCGTTAGATCCCAGGGGAGGAAAGACCTTAGAACAGGGGCGGACTAGAGGCCTGTTGGCTACACCGAGTTGAATTCCAGGGAAGCCCCTTAGGCTCCCCAAACCTACAAACGCAGCGAGGACGAACACTACAAGAGGGCAGTGTTTTCCCAGTTGCGGAAAGGTGTTAGAACAAAGGCGGACTCTAAGGCAGGTTGGAGACTCTGAGTGAAGTGCTCGCCAATGCGCCTCTACGCCAAGTTGCAAGCTCTGAGTAAAGTGCAGGCTAAGGCCCTTCTGCTTCCAAAACGTAGAAACGCTCTGAAGGCCAAGAGGCCTATGCGGCCGTGTGTTCCCATTGCAGGAAAGAACTTAGAACCAAGGCCGACTAGAAGGCAGTTGGAGCTTCTGAGTTAAGTTGCCCGTCCAGTCCCTTGGGCTGCAAAGCGTGTCATCGCGCTTCAGGTGAAGTCTCCTCAGTGGCAGTGTGTTCCCAAGTGAAGGGAAGACTTGAGAAGAAGGGCGTACTAGAAGCTTGTTGGATACTCCGAGTAAAGGGCACGCAAAGACGCTGCGGCTTCCAAAACGTGAACGCGACCTTCAAGGGAGGATTCCCAAAGGGCAGTTTGCTCCCGGCTGTGGAAAGAAGTTGGAACCTGGGGCGCACCCTAGGCAAGTTGCACACTGCGAGTTAAGTGCAGGCCCAGACCCTTAGGCTTCCACAACGTAAACTCGTCCTGAAGTCAAGTTTCCTATGGGGCAGCGTGTTCCCTGCTGCGGAAAGAAGTTAGAACAAGGCCGCACTGGAGGCAAGTTGGACACTCTCAGGGCAGGGCACCCCAGGTCCCCTTTTGCTTCCAAAACGTATCATCGCTCCTAAGGTGACGTCTCCTGGGGGTGGGGGGGCGTGAGATCCCAGGGGAGGAAAGACCTTACAACAGGGGCGGACTAGAGGCCTGTTGGCTACACCGAGTTGAGTTCCAGGGAAGGCCCTTAGGCTCCCCAAACCTACAAACGCAGCGAAGACGAACACTACAAGAGGGCAGTATTTTCCCAGTTGCGGAAAGGTGTTAGAACAAAGGGGGACTCTAAGGCAGGTTGGAGACTCTGAGTGAAGTGCTCGCCAATGCGCCTCTACGCCAAGTTGCAAGCTCTGAGTAAAGTGCAGGCTAAGGCCCTTCTGCTTCCAAAACGTAGAAACGCTCTGAAGGCCAAGAGGCCTATGCGGCCGTGTGTTCCCATTGCAGGAAAGAACTTAGAACCAAGGCCGACTAGAAGGCAGTTGGAGCTTCTGAGTTAAGTTGCCCGTCCAGTCCCTTGGGCTTCAAAGCGTGTCATCGCGCTTCAGGTGAAGTCTCCTCAGTGGCAGTGTGTTCCCAAGTGAAGGGAAGACTTGAGAAGAAGGGCGTACTAGAAGCTTGTTGGATACTCCGAGTTAAGGGCGCGCAAAGACGCTGCGGCTTCCAAAACGTGAACGCGACCTTCAAGGGAGGATTCCCAAAGGGCAGTTTGCTCCCGGCTGTGGAAAGAAGTTGGAACCTGGGGCGCACCCTAGGCAAGTTGCACACTGCGAGTTAAGTGCAGGCCCAGACCCTTAGGCTTTCACAACGTAAACTCGACCTGAAGTCAAGTTTCCTATGGGGCAGCGTGTTCTCTGCTGTGGAAAGAAGTTAGAACAATGCCGCACTGGAGGCAAGTTGGACACTCTCAGGGAAGGGCACCCCAGGTCCCCTTTTGCTTCCAAAACGTATCATCGCTCCTAAGGTGACGTCTCCTGGGGGGTGGGGCGAGAGATCCCAGGGGAGGAAAGACCTTAGAACAGGGGCGGACTAGAGGCCTGTTGGGTACACCGAGTTGAGTTCCAGGGAAGCCCCTTAGTCTCCCCAAACCTACAAACGCAGCGAAGACGAACACTACAAGAGGGCAGTGTTTACCCAGTTGCGGAAAGGTGTTAGAACAAAGGCGGACTCTAAGGCAGGTTGGAGACTCTGAGTGAAGTGCTCGCCAATGCGCCTCTACGCCAAGTTGCAAGCTCTGAGTAAAGTGCAGGCTAAGGCCCTTCTGCTTCCAAAACGTAGAAACGCTCTGAAGGCCAAGAGGCCTATGCGGCCGTGTGTTCCCATTGCAGGAAAGAACTTAGAACCAAGGCCGACTAGAAGGCAGTTGGAGCTTCTGAGTTAAGTTGCCCGTCCAGTCCCTTGGGCTGCAAAGCGTGTCATCGCGCTTCAGGTGAAGTCTCCTCAGTGGCAGTGTGTTCCCAAGTGAAGGGAAGACTTGAGAAGAAGGGCGTACTAGAAGCTTGTTGGATACTCCGAGTAAAGGGCACGCAAAGATGCTGCGGCTTCCAAAACGTGAACGCCACCTTCAAGGGAGGATTCCCAAAGGGCAGTTTGCTCCCGGCTGTGGAAAGAAGTTGGAACCTGGGGCGCACCCTAGGCAAGTTGCACACTGCGAGTTAAGTGCAGGCCCAGACCCTTAGGCTTCCACAACGTAAACTCGTCCTGAAGTCAAGTTTCCTATGGGGCAGCGTGTTCCCTGCTGCGGAAAGAAGTTAGAACAAGGCCGCACTGGAGGCAACTTGGACACTGTCACGGCAGGGCACCCTAGGTCCCCTTTTGCTTCCAAAACGTATCATCGCTCCTAAGGTGACGTCTCCTGGGGGGGGGGCGTGAGATCCCAGGGGAGGAAAGACCTTAGAACAGGGGCGGACTAGAGGCCTGTTGGCTACACCGAGTTGAGTTCCAGGGAAGCCCCTTAGGCTCCCCAAACCTACAAACGCAGCGAAGACGAACACTACTAGAGGGCAGTGTTTTCCCAGTTGCGGAAAGGTGTTAGAACAAAGGGGGACTCTCAGGCAGGTTGGAGACTCTGAGTGAAGTGCTCGCCAATGCGCCTCTACGCCAAGTTGCAAGCTCTGAGTAAAGTGCACGCTAAGGCCCTTCTGCTTCCAAAACGTAGAAACGCTCTGAAGGCCAAGAGGCCTATGCGGCCGTGTGATCCCATTGCAGGAAAGAACTTAGAACCAAGGCCGACTAGAAGGCAGTTGGAGCTTCTGAGTTAAGTTGCCCGTCCAGTCCCTTGGGCTTCAAAGCGTGTCATCGCGCTTCAGGTGAAGTCTCCTCAGTGGTAGTGTGTTCCCAAGTGAAGGGAAGACTTGAGAAGAAGGGCGTACTAGAAGCTTGTTGGATACTCCGAGTAAAGGGCACGCAAAGACGCTGCGGCTTCCAAAACGTGAACGCGACCTTCAAGGGAGGATTCCCAAAGGGCAGTTTGCTCCCGGCTGTGGAAAGAAGTTGGAACCTGGGGCGCACCCTAGGCAAGTTGCACACTGCGAGTTAAGTGCAGGCCCAGACCCTTAGGCTTCCACAACGTAAACTCGACCTGAAGTCAAGTTTCCTATGGGGCAGCGTGTTCCCTGCTGCGGAAAGAAGTTAGAACAAGGCCGCACTGGAGGCAAGTTGGACACTCTCAGGGCAGGGCACCCCAGGTCCCCTTTTGCTTCCAAAACGTATCATCGCTCCTAAGGTGACGTCTCCTGGGGGGGGGCGTGAGATCCCATGGGAGGAAAGACCTTAGAACAGGGGCGGACTAGAGGCCTGTTGGCTACACCGAGTTGAGTTCCAGGGAAGGCCCTTAGGCTCCCCAAACCTACAAACGCAGCGAAGACGAACACTACAAGAGGGCAGTGTTTTCCCAGTTGCGGAAAGGTTTTAGAACAAAGGGGGACTCTAAGGCAGGTTGGAGACTCTGAGTGAAGTGCTCGCCAATGCGCCTCTACGCCAAGTTGCAAGCTCTGAGTAAAGTGCAGGCTAAGGCCCTTCTGCTTCCAAAACGTAGAAACGCTCTGAAGGCCAAGAGGCCTATGCGGCCGTGTGTTCCCATTGCAGGAAAGAACTTAGAACCAAGGCCGACTAGAAGGCAGTTGGAGCTTCTGAGTTAAGTTGCCCGTCCAGTCCCTTGGGCTGCAAAGCGTGTCATCGCGCTTCAGGTGAAGTCTCCTCAGTGGCAGTGTGTTCCCAAGTGAAGGGAAGACTTGAGAAGAAGGGCGTACTAGAAGCTTGTTGGATACTCCGAGTAAAGGGCACGCAAAGACGCTGCGGCTTCCAAAACGTGAACGCGACCTTCAAGGGAGGATTCCCAAAGGGCAGTTTGCTCCCGGCTGTGGAAAGAAGTTGGAACCTGGGGCGCACCCTAGGCAAGTTGCACACTGCGAGATAAGTGCAGGCCCAGACCCTTAGGCTTCCACAACGTAAACTCGACCTGAACTCAAGTTTCCTATGGGGCAGCGTGTTCCCTGCTGTGGAAAGAAGTTAGAACAAGGCCGCACAGGAGGCAAGTTGGACACTCTCACGGCAGGGAACCCCAGGTCCCCTTTTGCTTCCAAAGCGATTCATCGCTCCAAAGGTGAAGTCTCCTGGGGGGGGGGGCGTGAGATCCCAGGGGAGGAAATACCTTAGAACAGGGGCGGACTAGAGGCCTGTTGGCTACACCGAGTTGAGTTCCAGGGAAGCCCCTTAGGCTCCCCAAACCTACAAACGCAGCGAAGACGAACACTACTAGAGGGCAGTGTTTTCCCAGTTGCGGAAAGGTGTTAGAACACAGGCGGACTCTAAGGCAGGTTGGAGACTCTGAGTGAAGTGCTCGCCAATGCGCCTCTACGCCAAGTTGCAAGCTCTGAGTAAAGTGCAGGCTAAGGCCCTTCTGCTTCCAAAACGTAGAAACGCTCTGAAGGCCAAGAGGCCTATGCGGCCGTGTGTTCCCATTGCAGGAAAGAACTTAGTACCAAGGCCGACTAGAAGGCAGTTGGAGTTTCTGAGTTAAGTGGCCCGTCCAGTCCCTTGGGCTGCAAAGCGTGTCATCGCGCTTCAGGTGAAGTCTCCTCAGTGGCAGTGTGTTCCCAAGTGAAGGGAAGACTTGAGAAGAAAGGCGTACTAGAAGCTTGTTGGATACTCCGAGTAAAGGGCACGCAAAGACGCTGCGGCTTCCAAAACGTGAACGCGACCTTCAAGGGAGGATTCCCAAAGGGCAGTTTGCTCCCGGCTGTGGAAAGAAGTTGGAACCTGGGGCGCACCCTAGGCAAGTTGCACACTGCGAGTTAAGTGCAGGCCCAGACCCTTAGGCTTCCACAACGTAAACTCGACCTGAAGTCAAGTTTCCTATGGGGCAGCGTGTTCCCTGCTGCGGAAAGAAGTTAGAACAAGGCCGCACTGGAGGCAAGTTGGACACTCTCAGGGCAGGGCACCCCAGGTCCCCTTTTGCTTCCAAAACGTATCATCGCTCCTAAGGTGACGTCTCCTGGGGGGGGGGCGTTAGATCCCAGGGGAGGAAAGACCTTAGAACAGCGGCGGACTAGAGGCCTGTTGGCTACACCGAGTTGAATTCCAGGGATGCCCCTTAGGCTCCCCAAACCTACAAACGCAGCGAGGACGAACACTACAAGAGGGCAGTGTTTTCCCAGTTGCGGAAAGGTGTTAGAACAAAGGCGGACTCTAAGGCAGGTTGGAGACTCTGAGTGAAGTGCTCGCCAATGCGCCTCTACGCCAAGTTGCAAGCTCTGAGTAAAGTGCAGGCTAAGGCCCTTCTGCTTCCAAAACGTAGAAACGCTCTGAAGGCCAAGAGGCCTATGCGGCCGTGTGTTCCCATTGCAGGAAAGAACTTAGAACCAAGGCCGACTAGAAGGCAGTTGGAGCTTCTGAGTTAAGTTGCCCATCCAGTCCCTTGGGCTGCAAAGCGTGTCATCGCGCTTCAGGTGAAGTCTCCTCAGTGGCAGTGTGTTCCCAAGTGAAGGGAAGACTTGAGAAGAAGGGCGTACTAGAAGCTTGTTGGATACTCCGAGTAAAGGGCACGCAAAGACGCTGCGGCTTCCAAAACGTGAACGCGACCTTCAAGGGAGGATTCCCAAAGGGCAGTTTGCTCCCGGCTGTGGAAAGAAGTTGGAACCTGGGGCGCACCCTAGGCAAGTTGCACACTGCGAGTTAAGTGCAGGCCCAGACCCTTAGGCTTCCACAACGTAAACTCGTCCTGAAGTCAAGTTTCCTATGGGGCAGCGTGTTCCCTGCTGCGGAAAGAAGTTAGAACAAGGCCGCACTGGAGGCAAGTTGGACACTCTCAGGGCAGGGCACCCCAGGTCCCCTTTTGCTTCCAAAACGTATCATCGCTCCTAAGGTGAAGTCTTCTGGGGGGGGGGGCGTGAGATCCCAGGGGAGGAAAGACCTTAGAACAGGGGCGGACTAGAGGCCTGTTGGCTACACCGAGTTGAGTTCCAGGGAAGCCCCTTAGGCTCCCCAAACCTACAAACGCAGCGAAGACGAACACTACTAGAGGGCAGTGTTTTCCCAGTTGCGGAAAGGTGTTAGAACACAGGCGGACTCTAAGGCAGGTTGGAGGCTCTGAGTGAAGTGCTCGCCAATGCGCCTCTACGCCAAGTTGCAAGCTCTGAGTAAAGTGCAGGCTAAGGCCCTTCTGCTTCCAAAACGTAGAAACGCTCTGAAGGCCAAGAGGCCTATGCGGCCGTGTGTTCCCATTGCAGGAAAGAACTTAGAACCAAGGCCGACTAGAAGGCAGTTGGAGCTTCTGAGTTAAGTTGCCCGTCCAGTCCCTTGGGCTGCAAAGCGTGTCATCGCGCTTCAGGTGAAGTCTCCTCAGTGGCAGTGTGTTCCCAAGTGAAGGGAAGACTTGAGAAGAAAGTCGTACTAGAAGCTTGTTGGATACTCCGAGTAAAGGGCACGCAAAGACGCTGCGGCTTCCAAAACGTGAACGCGACCTTCAAGGGAGGATTCCCAAAGGGCAGTTTGCTCCCGGCTGTGGAAAGAAGTTGGAACCTGGGGCGCACCCTAGGCAAGTTGTACACTGCGAGTTAAGTGCAGGCCCAGACCCTTAGGCTTCCACAACGTAAACTCGACCTGAAGTCAAGTTTCCTATGGGGCAGCGTGTTCCCTGCTGCGGAAAGAAGTTAGAACAAGGCCGCACTGGAGGCAAGTTGGACACTCTCAGGGCAGGGCACCCCAGGTCCCCTTTTGCTTCCAAAACGTATCATCGCTCCTAAGGTGACGTCTCCTGGGTGTGGGGGGGCGTGAGATCCCAGGGGAGGAAAGACCTTAGAACAGGGGCGGACTAGAGGCCTGTTGGCTACACCGAGTTGAGTTCCAGGGAAGCCCCTTAGGCTCCCCAAACCTACAAAAGCAGCGAAGACGAACACTACTAGAGGGCAGTGTTTTCCCAGTTGCGGAAAGGTGTTAGAACAAAGGGGGACTCTCAGGCAGGTTGGAGACTCTGAGTGAAGTGCTCGCCAATGCGCCTCTACGCCAAGTTGCAAGCTCTGAGTAAAGTGCAGGCTAAGGCCCTTCTGCTTCCAAAACGTAGAAACGCTCTGAAGGCCAAGAGGCCTATGCGGCCGTGTGTTCCCATTGCAGGAAAGAACTTAGAACCAAGGCCGACTAGAAGGCAGTTGGAGCTTCTGAGTTAAGTTGCCCGTCCAGTCCCTTGGGCTTCAAAGCGTGTCATCGCGCTTCAGGTGAAGTCTCCTCAGTGGCAGTGTGTTCCCAAGTGAAGGGAAGACTTGAGAAGAAGGGCGTACTAGAAGCTTGTTGGATACTCCGAGTTAAGGGCGCGCAAAGACGCTGCGGCTTCCAAAACGTGAACGCGACCTTCAAGGGAGGATTCCCAAAGGGCAGTTTGCTCCCGGCTGTGGAAAGAAGTTGGAACCTGGGGCGCACCCTAGGCAAGTTGCACACTGCGAGTTAAGTGCAGGCCCAGACCCTTAGGCTTTCACAACGTAAACTCGACCTGAAGTCAAGTTTCCTATGGGGCAGCGTGTTCTCTGCTGTGGAAAGAAGTTAGAACAATGCCGCACTGGAGGCAAGTTGGACACTCTCAGGGAAGGGCACCCCAGGTCCCCTTTTGCTTCCAAAACGTATCATCGCTCCTAAGGTGACGTCTCCTGGGGGGTGGGGCGAGAGATCCCAGGGGAGGAAAGACCTTAGAACAGGGGCGGACTAGAGGCCTGTTGGGTACACCGAGTTGAGTTCCAGGGAAGCCCCTTAGTCTCCCCAAACCTACAAACGCAGCGAAGACGAACACTACAAGAGGGCAGTGTTTACCCAGTTGCGGAAAGGTGTTAGAACAAAGGCGGACTCTAAGGCAGGTTGGAGACTCTGAGTGAAGTGCTCGCCAATGCGCCTCTACGCCAAGTTGCAAGCTCTGAGTAAAGTGCAGGCTAAGGCCCTTCTGCTTCCAAAACGTAGAAACGCTCTGAAGGCCAAGAGGCCTATGCGGCCTTGTGTTCCCATTGCAGGAAAGAACTTAGAACCAAGGCCGACTAGAAGGCAGTTGGAGCTTCTGAGTTAAGTTGCCCGTCCAGTCCCTTGGGCTGCAAAGCGTGTCATCGCGCTTCAGGTGAAGTCTCCTCAGTGGCAGTGTGTTCCCAAGTGAAGGGAAGACTTGAGAAGAAGGGCGTACTAGAAGCTTGTTGGATACTCCGAGTAAAGGGCACGCAAAGATGCTGCGGCTTCCAAAACGTGAACGCCACCTTCAAGGGAGGATTCCCAAAGGGCAGTTTGCTCCCGGCTCTGGAAAGAAGTTGGAACCTGGGGCGCACCCTAGGCAAGTTGCACACTGCGAGTTAAGTGCAGGCCCAGACCATTAGGCTTCCACAACGTAAACTCGACCTGAAGTCAAGTTTCCTATGGGGCAGCGTGTTCCCTGCTGCGGAAAGAAGTTAGAGCAAGGCCGCACTGGAGGCAAGTTGGACACTCTCAGGGCAGGGCACCCCAGGTCCCCTTTTGCTTCCAAAACGTATCATCGCTCCTAAGGTGACGTCTCCTGGGGGGGGGGGCCTGAGATCCCAGGGGAGGAAAGACCTTAGAACAGGGGCGGACTAGAGGCCTGTTGGCTACACCGAGTTGAGTTCCAGGGAAGCCCCTTAGGCTCCCCAAACCTACAAACGCAGGGAGGACGAACACTACAAGAGGACAGTGTTTTCCCAGTTGCGGAAAGGTGTTAGAACAAAGGCGGACTCTAAGGCAGGTTGGAGACTCTGAGTGAAGTGCTCGCCAATGCGCCTCTACGCCAAGTTGCAAGCTCTGAGTAAAGTGCAGGCTAAGGCCCTTCTGCTTCCAAAACGTAGAAACGCTCTGAAGGCCAAGAGGCCTATGCGGCCGTGTGTTCCCATTACAGGAAAGAACTTAGAACCAAGGCCGACTAGAAGGCAGTTGGAGCTTCTGAGTTAAGTTGCCTGTCCAGTCCCTTGGGCTGCAAAGCGTGTCATCGCGCTTCAGGTGAAGTCTCCTCAGTGGCAGTGTGTTCCCAAGTGAAGGGAAGACTTGAGAAGAAGGGCGTACTAGAAGCTTGTTGGATACTCCGAGTAAAGGGCACGCAAAGACGCTGCGGCTTCCAAAACGTGAACGCGACCTTCAAGGGAGGATTCCCAAAGGGCAGTTTGCTCCCGGCTCTGGAAAGAAGTTGGAACCTGGGGCGCACCCTAGGCAAGTTGCACACTGCGAGTTAAGTGCAGGCCCAGACCCTTTGGCTTCCACAACGTAAACTCGACCTGATGTCAAGTTTCCTATGGGGCAGCGTGTTCCCTGCTGTGGAAAGAAGTTAGAACAAGGCTGCACTGGAGGCAAGTTGGACACTCTCAGGGCAGGGCACCCCAGGTCCCCTTTTGCTTCCAAAACGTATCATCGCTCCTAAGGTGACGTCTCCTGGGGGGGGGGGCGTGAGATCCCAGGGGAGGAAAGACCTTAGAACAGGGGCGGACTAGAGGCCTGTTGGCTACACCGGGTTGAGTTCCAGGGAAGCCCCTTAGGCTCCCCAAACCTACAAACGCAGCGAAGACGACCACTACTAGAGGACAGTGTTCTCCCAGTTGCGGAAAGGTGTTAGAACAAAGGCGGACGCCAAGGCAGGTTGGAGACTCTGAGTGAAGTGCTCGCCAATGCGCCTCTACGCCAAGTTGCAATCTCTGAGTAAAGTGCAGTCTAAGGCCCTTCTGCTTCCAAAACGTAGAAACGCTCTGAAGGCCAAGAGGCCTATGCGGCCGTGTGTTCCCATTGCAGGAAAGAACTTAGAAGCAAGGCCGACTAGAAGGCAGTTGGAGCTTCTGAGTTAAGTTGCCCGTCCAGTCCCTTGGGCTGCAAAGCGTGTCATCGCGCTTCAGGTGAAGTCTCCTCAGTGGCAGTGTGTTCCCAAGTGAAGGGAAGACTTGAGAAGAAGGGCGTACTAGAAGCTTGTTGAATACTCCGAGTTAAGGGCACGCAAAGACGCTGCAGCTTCCAAAACGTGAACGAGACCTTCAAGGGAGGATTCCCAAATGGCAGTTTGCTCCCGGCTGTGGAAAGAAGTTGGAACCTGGGGCGCACCCTAGGCAAGTTGCACACTGCGATTTAAGTGCAGGCCCAGACCCGTAGGCTTCCACAACGTAAACTCGACCTGAAGTCAAGTTTCCTATGGGGCAGCGTGTTCCCTGCTGCGGAAAGAAGTTAGAGCAAGGCCGCACTGGAGGCAAGTTGGACACTCTCAGGGCAGGGCACCCCAGGTCCCCTTTTGCTTCCAAAACGTATCATCGCTCCTAAGGTGACGTCTCCTGGGTGTGGGGGGGCGTGAGATCCCAGGGGAGGAAAGACCTTACAACAGGGGCGGACTAGAGGCCTGTTGGCTACACCGAGTTGAGTTCCAGGGAAGGCCCTTAGGCTCCCCAAACCTACAAACGCAGCGAAGACGAACACTACAAGAGGGCAGTATTTTCCCAGTTGCGGAAAGGTGTTAGAACAAAGGGGGACTCTAAGGCAGGTTGGAGACTCTGAGTGAAGTGCTCGCCAATGCGCCTCTACGCCAAGTTGCAAGCTCTGATTAAAGTGCAGGCTAAGGCCCTTCTGCTTCCAAAACGTAGAAACGCTCTGAAGGCCAAGAGGCCTATGCGGCCGTGTGTTCCCATTGCAGGAAAGAACTTAGAACCAAGGCCGACTAGAAGGCAGTTGGAGCTTCTGAGTTAAGTTGCCCGTCCAGTCCCTTGGGCTTCAAAGCGTGTCATCGCGCTTCAGGTGAAGTCTCCTCAGTGGCAGTGTGTTCCCAAGTGAAGGGAAGACTTGAGAAGAAGGGCGTACTAGAAGCTTGTTGGATACTCCGAGTTAAGGGCGCGCAAAGACGCTGCGGCTTCCAAAACGTGAACGCGACCTTCAAGGGAGGATTCCCAAAGGGCAGTTTGCTCCCGGCTGTGGAAAGAAGTTGGAACCTGGGGCGCACCCTAGGCAAGTTGCACACTGCGAGTTAAGTGCAGGCCCAGACCCTTAGGCTTTCACAACGTAAACTCGACCTGAAGTCAAGTTTCCTATGGGGCAGCGTGTTCTCTGCTGTGGAAAGAAGTTAGAACAATGCCGCACTGGAGGCAAGTTGGACACTCTCAGGGAAGGGCACCCCAGGTCCCCTTTTGCTTCCAAAACGTATCATCGCTCCTAAGGTGACGTCTCCTGGGGGGTGGGGCGAGAGATCCCAGGGGAGGAAAGACCTTAGAACAGGGGCGGACTAGAGGCCTGTTGGGTACACCGAGTTGAGTTCCAGGGAAGCCCCTTAGTCTCCCCAAACCTACAAACGCAGCGAAGACGAACACTACAAGAGGGCAGTGTTTACCCAGTTGCGGAAAGGTGTTAGAACAAAGGCGGACTCTAAGGCAGGTTGGAGACTCTGAGTGAAGTGCTCGCCAATGCGCCTCTACGCCAAGTTGCAAGCTCTGAGTAAAGTGCAGGCTAAGGCCCTTCTGCTTCCAAAACGTAGAAACGCTCTGAAGGCCAAGAGGCCTATGCGGCCGTGTGTTCCCATTGCAGGAAAGAACTTAGAACCAAGGCCGACTAGAAGGCAGTTGGAGCTTCTGAGTTAAGTTGCCCGTCCAGTCCCTTGGGCTGCAAAGCGTGTCATCGCGCTTCAGGTGAAGTCTCCTCAGTGGCAGTGTGTTCCCAAGTGAAGGGAAGACTTGAGAAGAAGGGCGTACTAGAAGCTTGTTGGATACTCCGAGTAAAGGGCACGCAAAGATGCTGCGGCTTCCAAAACGTGAACGCCACCTTCAAGGGAGGATTCCCAAAGGGCAGTTTGCTCCCGGCTCTGGAAAGAAGTTGGAACCTGGGGCGCACCCTAGGCAAGTTGCACACTGCGAGTTAAGTGCAGGCCCAGACCCTTAGGCTTCCACAACGTAAACTCGACCTGAAGTCAAGTTTCCTATGGGGCAGCGTGTTCCCTGCTGCGGAAAGAAGTTAGAGCAAGGCCGCACTGGAGGCAAGTTGGACACTCTCAGGGCAGGGCACCCCAGGTCCCCTTTTGCTTCCAAAACGTATCATCGCTCCTAAGGTGACGTCTCCTGGGGGGGGGGGGGCCTGAGATCCCAGGGGAGGAAAGACCTTAGAACAGGGGCGGACTAGAGGCCTGTTGGCTACACCGAGTTGAGTTCCAGGGAAGCCCCTTAGGCTCCCCAAACCTACAAACGCAGGGAGGACGAACACTACAAGAGGGCAGTGTTTTCCCAGTTGCGGAAAGGTGTTAGAACAAAGGCGGACTCTAAGGCAGGTTGGAGACTCTGAGTGAAGTGCTCGCCAATGCGCCTCTACGCCAAGTTGCAAGCTCTGAGTAAAGTGCAGGCTAAGGCCCTTCTGCTTCCAAAACGTAGAAACGCTCTGAAGGCCAAGAGGCCTATGCGGCCGTGTGTTCCCATTACAGGAAAGAACTTAGAACCAAGGCCGACTAGAAGGCAGTTGGAGCTTCTGAGTTAAGTTGCCCGTCCAGTCCCTTGGGCTGCAAAGCGTGTCATCGCGCTTCAGGTGAAGTCTCCTCAGTGGCAGTGTGTTCCCAAGTGAAGGGAAGACTTGAGAAGAAGGGCGTACTAGAAGCTTGTTGGATACTCCGAGTAAAGGGCACGCAAAGACGCTGCGGCTTCCAAAACGTGAACGCGACCTTCAAGGGAGGATTCCCAAAGGGCAGTTTGCTCCCGGCTGTGGAAAGAAGTTGGAACCTGGGGCGCACCCTAGGCAAGTTGCACACTGCGAGTTAAGTGCAGGCCCAGACCCTTTGGCTTCCACAACGTAAACTCGACCTGAAGTCAAGTTTCCTATGGGGCAGCGTGTTCCCTGCTGTGGAAAGAAGTTAGAACAAGGCTGCACTGGAGGCAAGTTGGACACTCTCAGGGCAGGGCACCCCAGGTCCCCTTTTGCTTCCAAAACGTATCATCGCTCCTAAGGTGACGTCTCCTGGGGGGGGGGGGGCGTGAGATCCCAGGGGAGGAAAGACCTTAGAACAGGGGCGGACTAGAGGCCTGTTGGCTACACCGGGTTGAGTTCCAGGGAAGCCCCTTAGGCTCCCCAAACCTACAAACGCAGCGAAGACGACCACTACTAGAGGGCAGTGTTCTCCCAGTTGCGGAAAGGTGTTAGAACAAAGGCGGACGCCAAGGCAGGTTGGAGACTCTGAGTGAAGTGCTCGCCAATGCGCCTCTACGCCAAGTTGCAATCTCTGAGTAAAGTGCAGTCTAAGGCCCTTCTGCTTCCAAAACGTAGAAACGCTCTGAAGGCCAAGAGGCCTATGCGGCCGTGTGTTCCCATTGCAGGAAAGAACTTAGAAGCAAGGCCGACTAGAAGGCAGTTGGAGCTTCTGAGTTAAGTTGCCCGTCCAGTCCCTTGGGCTGCAAAGCGTGTCATCGCGCTTCAGGTGAAGTCTCCTCAGTGGCAGTGTGTTCCCAAGTGAAGGGAAGACTTGAGAAGAAGGGCGTACTAGAAGCTTGTTGAATACTCCGAGTTAAGGGCACGCAAAGACGCTGCAGCTTCCAAAACGTGAACGAGACCTTCAAGGGAGGATTCCCAAATGGCAGTTTGCTCCCGGCTGTGGAAAGAAGTTGGAACCTGGGGCGCACCCTAGGCAAGTTGCACACTGCGATTTAAGTGCAGGCCCAGACCCTTAGGCTTCCACAACGTAAACTCGACCTGAAGTCAAGTTTCCTATGGGGCAGCGTGTTCCCTGCTGCGGAAAGAAGTTAGAGCAAGGCCGCACTGGAGGCAAGTTGGACACTCTCAGGGCAGGGCACCCCAGGTCCCCTTTTGCTTCCAAAACGTATCATCGCTCCTAAGGTGACGTCTCCTGGGGGTGGGGGGGCGTGAGATCCCAGGGGAGGAAAGACCTTACAACAGGGGCGGACTAGAGGCCTGTTGGCTACACCGAGTTGAGTTCCAGGGAAGGCCCTTAGGCTCCCCAAACCTACAAACGCAGCGAAGACGAACACTACAAGAGGGCAGTATTTTCCCAGTTGCGGAAAGGTGTTAGAACAAAGGGGGACTCTAAGGCAGGTTGGAGACTCTGAGTGAAGTGCTCGCCAATGCGCCTCTACGCCAAGTTGCAAGCTCTGAGTAAAGTGCAGGCTAAGGCCCTTCTGCTTCCAAAATGTAGAAACGCTCTGAAGGCCAAGAGGCCTATGCGGCCGTGTGTTCCCATTGCAGGAAAGAACTTAGAAACAAGGCCAACTAGAAGGCAGTTGGAGCTTCTGAGTTAAGTTGCCCATCCAGTCCCTTGGGCTGCAAAGCGTGTCATCGCGCTTCAGGTGAAGTCTCCTCAGTGGCAGTGTGTTCCCAAGCGAAGGGAAGACTTGAGAAGAAGGGCGTACTAGAAGCTTGTTGGATACTCCGAGTTAAGGGCGCGCAAAGACGCTGCGGCTTCCAAAACGTGAACGCGACCTTCAAGGGAGGATTCCCAAAGGGCAGTTTGCTCCCGGCTGTGGAAAGAAGTTGGAACCTGGGGCGCACCCTAGGCAAGTTGCACACTGCGAGTTAAGTGCAGGCCCAGACCCTTAGGCTTTCACAACGTAAACTCGACCTGAAGTCAAGTTTCCTATTGGGCAGCGTGTTCTCTGCTGTGGAAAGAAGTTAGAACAATGCCGCACTGGAGGCAAGTTGGACACTCTCAGGGAAGGGCACCCCAGGTCCCCTTTTGCTTCCAAAACGTATCATCGCTCCTAAGGTGACGTCTCCTGGGGGGTGGGGCGAGAGATCCCAGGGGAGGAAAGACCTTAGAACAGGGGCGGACTAGAGGCCTGTTGGGTACACCGAGTTGAGTTCCAGGGAAGCCCCTTAGTCTCCCCAAACCTACAAACGCAGCGAAGACGAACACTACAAGAGGGCAGTGTTTACCCAGTTGCGGAAAGGTGTTAGAACAAAGGCGGACTCTAAGGCAGGTTGGAGACTCTGAGTGAAGTGCTCGCCAATGCGCCTCTACGCCAAGTTGCAAGCTCTGAGTAAAGTGCAGGCTAAGGCCCTTCTGCTTCCAAAACGTAGAAACGCTCTGAAGGCCAAGAGGCCTATGCGGCCGTGTGTTCCCATTGCAGGAAAGAACTTAGAACCAAGGCCGACTAGAAGGCAGTTGGAGCTTCTGAGTTAAGTTGCCCGTCCAGTCCCTTGGGCTGCAAAGCGTGTCATCGCGCTTCAGGTGAAGTCTCCTCAGTGGCAGTGTGTTCCCAAGTGAAGGGAAGACTTGAGAAGAAGGGCGTACTAGAAGCTTGTTGGATACTCCGAGTAAAGGGCACGCAAAGATGCTGCGGCTTCCAAAACGTGAACGCCACCTTCAAGGGAGGATTCCCAAAGGGCAGTTTGCTCCCGGCTCTGGAAAGAAGTTGGAACCTGGGGCGCACCCTAGGCAAGTTGCACACTGCGAGTTAAGTGCAGGCCCAGACCCTTAGGCTTCCACAACGTAAACTCGACCTGAAGTCAAGTTTCCTATGGGGCAGCGTGTTCCCTGCTGTGGAAAGAAGTTAGAACAAGGCCGCACTGGAGGCAAGTTGGACACTCTCAGGGCAGGGCACCCCAGGTCCCCTTTTGCTTCCAAAACGTATCATCGCTCCTAAGGTGACGTCTCCTGGGGGGGGGGGGGCGTGAGATCCCAGGGGAGGAAAGACCTTAGAACAGGGGCGGACTAGAGGCCTGTTGGCTACACCGGGTTGAGTTCCAGGGAAGCCCCTTAGGCTCCCCAAACCTACAAACGCAGCGAAGACGACCACTACTAGAGGGCAGTGTTCTCCCAGTTGCGGAAAGGTGTTAGAACAAAGGCGGACGCCAAGGCAGGTTGGAGACTCTGAGTGAAGTGCTCGCCAATGCGCCTCTACGCCAAGTTGCAATCTCTGAGTAAAGTGCAGTCTAAGGCCCTTCTGCTTCCAAAACGTAGAAACGCTCTGAAGGCCAAGAGGCCTATGCGGCCGTGTGTTCCCATTGCAGGAAAGAACTTAGAAGCAAGGCCGACTAGAAGGCAGTTGGAGCTTCTGAGTTAAGTTGCCCGTCCAGTCCCTTGGGCTGCAAAGCGTGTCATCGCGCTTCAGGTGAAGTCTCCTCAGTGGCAGTGTGTTCCCAAGTGAAGGGAAGACTTGAGAAGAAGGGCGTACTAGAAGCTTGTTGAATACTCCGAGTTAAGGGCACGCAAAGACGCTGCAGCTTCCAAAACGTGAACGAGACCTTCAAGGGAGGATTCCCAAATGGCAGTTTGCTCCCGGCTGTGGAAAGAAGTTGGAACCTGGGGCGCACCCTAGGCAAGTTGCACACTGCGATTTAAGTGCAGGCCCAGACCCGTAGGCTTCCACAACGTAAACTCGACCTGAAGTCAAGTTTCCTATGGGGCAGCGTGTTCCCTGCTGCGGAAAGAAGTTAGAGCAAGGCCGCACTGGAGGCAAGTTGGACACTCTCAGGGCAGGGCACCCCAGGTCCCCTTTTGCTTCCAAAACGTATCATCGCTCCTAAGGTGACGTCTCCTGGGTGTGGGGGGGCGTGAGATCCCAGGGGAGGAAAGACCTTACAACAGGGGCGGACTAGAGGCCTGTTGGCTACACCGAGTTGAGTTCCAGGGAAGGCCCTTAGGCTCCCCAAACCTACAAACGCAGCGAAGACGAACACTACAAGAGGGCAGTATTTTCCCAGTTGCGGAAAGGTGTTAGAACAAAGGGGGACTCTAAGGCAGGTTGGAGACTCTGAGTGAAGTGCTCGCCAATGCGCCTCTACGCCAAGTTGCAAGCTCTGATTAAAGTGCAGGCTAAGGCCCTTCTGCTTCCAAAACGTAGAAACGCTCTGAAGGCCAAGAGGCCTATGCGGCCGTGTGTTCCCATTGCAGGAAAGAACTTAGAACCAAGGCCGACTAGAAGGCAGTTGGAGCTTCTGAGTTAAGTTGCCCGTCCAGTCCCTTGGGCTTCAAAGCGTGTCATCGCGCTTCAGGTGAAGTCTCCTCAGTGGCAGTGTGTTCCCAAGTGAAGGGAAGACTTGAGAAGAAGGGCGTACTAGAAGCTTGTTGGATACTCCGAGTTAAGGGCGCGCAAAGACGCTGCGGCTTCCAAAACGTGAACGCGACCTTCAAGGGAGGATTCCCAAAGGGCAGTTTGCTCCCGGCTGTGGAAAGAAGTTGGAACCTGGGGCGCACCCTAGGCAAGTTGCACACTGCGAGTTAAGTGCAGGCCCAGACCCTTAGGCTTTCACAACGTAAACTCGACCTGAAGTCAAGTTTCCTATGGGGCAGCGTGTTCTCTGCTGTGGAAAGAAGTTAGAACAATGCCGCACTGGAGGCAAGTTGGACACTCTCAGGGAAGGGCACCCCAGGTCCCCTTTTGCTTCCAAAACGTATCATCGCTCCTAAGGTGACGTCTCCTGGGGGGTGGGGCGAGAGATCCCAGGGGAGGAAAGACCTTAGAACAGGGGCGGACTAGAGGCCTGTTGGGTACACCGAGTTGAGTTCCAGGGAAGCCCCTTAGTCTCCCCAAACCTACAAACGCAGCGAAGACGAACACTACAAGAGGGCAGTGTTTACCCAGTTGCGGAAAGGTGTTAGAACAAAGGCGGACTCTAAGGCAGGTTGGAGACTCTGAGTGAAGTGCTCGCCAATGCGCCTCTACGCCAAGTTGCAAGCTCTGAGTAAAGTGCAGGCTAAGGCCCTTCTGCTTCCAAAACGTAGAAACGCTCTGAAGGCCAAGAGGCCTATGCGGCCGTGTGTTCCCATTGCAGGAAAGAACTTAGAACCAAGGCCGACTAGAAGGCAGTTGGAGCTTCTGAGTTAAGTTGCCCGTCCAGTCCCTTGGGCTGCAAAGCGTGTCATCGCGCTTCAGGTGAAGTCTCCTCAGTGGCAGTGTGTTCCCAAGTGAAGGGAAGACTTGAGAAGAAGGGCGTACTAGAAGCTTGTTGGATACTCCGAGTAAAGGGCACGCAAAGATGCTGCGGCTTCCAAAACGTGAACGCCACCTTCAAGGGAGGATTCCCAAAGGGCAGTTTGCTCCCGGCTCTGGAAAGAAGTTGGAACCTGGGGCGCACCCTAGGCAAGTTGCACACTGCGAGTTAAGTGCAGGCCCAGACCCTTAGGCTTCCACAACGTAAACTCGACCTGAAGTCAAGTTTCCTATGGGGCAGCGTGTTCCCTGCTGCGGAAAGAAGTTAGAGCAAGGCCGCACTGGAGGCAAGTTGGACACTCTCAGGGCAGGGCACCCCAGGTCCCCTTTTGCTTCCAAAACGTATCATCGCTCCTAAGGTGACGTCTCCTGGGGGGGGGGGGGCCTGAGATCCCAGGGGAGGAAAGACCTTAGAACAGGGGCGGACTAGAGGCCTGTTGGCTACACCGAGTTGAGTTCCAGGGAAGCCCCTTAGGCTCCCCAAACCTACAAACGCAGGGAGGACGAACACTACAAGAGGGCAGTGTTTTCCCAGTTGCGGAAAGGTGTTAGAACAAAGGCGGACTCTAAGGCAGGTTGGAGACTCTGAGTGAAGTGCTCGCCAATGCGCCTCTACGCCAAGTTGCAAGCTCTGAGTAAAGTGCAGGCTAAGGCCCTTCTGCTTCCAAAACGTAGAAACGCTCTGAAGGCCAAGAGGCCTATGCGGCCGTGTGTTCCCATTACAGGAAAGAACTTAGAACCAAGGCCGACTAGAAGGCAGTTGGAGCTTCTGAGTTAAGTTGCCCGTCCAGTCCCTTGGGCTGCAAAGCGTGTCATCGCGCTTCAGGTGAAGTCTCCTCAGTGGCAGTGTGTTCCCAAGTGAAGGGAAGACTTGAGAAGAAGGGCGTACTAGAAGCTTGTTGGATACTCCGAGTAAAGGGCACGCAAAGACGCTGCGGCTTCCAAAACGTGAACGCGACCTTCAAGGGAGGATTCCCAAAGGGCAGTTTGCTCCCGGCTGTGGAAAGAAGTTGGAACCTGGGGCGCACCCTAGGCAAGTTGCACACTGCGAGTTAAGTGCAGGCCCAGACCCTTTGGCTTCCACAACGTAAACTCGACCTGAAGTCAAGTTTCCTATGGGGCAGCGTGTTCCCTGCTGTGGAAAGAAGTTAGAACAAGGCTGCACTGGAGGCAAGTTGGACACTCTCAGGGCAGGGCACCCCAGGTCCCCTTTTGCTTCCAAAACGTATCATCGCTCCTAAGGTGACGTCTCCTGGGGGGGGGGGGCGTGAGATCCCAGGGGAGGAAAGACCTTAGAACAGGGGCGGACTAGAGGCCTGTTGGCTACACCGGGTTGAGTTCCAGGGAAGCCCCTTAGGCTCCCCAAACCTACAAACGCAGCGAAGACGACCACTACTAGAGGGCAGTGTTCTCCCAGTTGCGGAAAGGTGTTAGAACAAAGGCGGACGCCAAGGCAGGTTGGAGACTCTGAGTGAAGTGCTCGCCAATGCGCCTCTACGCCAAGTTGCAATCTCTGAGTAAAGTGCAGTCTAAGGCCCTTCTGCTTCCAAAACGTAGAAACGCTCTGAAGGCCAAGAGGCCTATGCGGCCGTGTGTTCCCATTGCAGGAAAGAACTTAGAAGCAAGGCCGACTAGAAGGCAGTTGGAGCTTCTGAGTTAAGTTGCCCGTCCAGTCCCTTGGGCTGCAAAGCGTGTCATCGCGCTTCAGGTGAAGTCTCCTCAGTGGCAGTGTGTTCCCAAGTGAAGGGAAGACTTGAGAAGAAGGGCGTACTAGAAGCTTGTTGAATACTCCGAGTTAAGGGCACGCAAAGACGCTGCAGCTTCCAAAACGTGAACGAGACCTTCAAGGGAGGATTCCCAAATGGCAGTTTGCTCCCGGCTGTGGAAAGAAGTTGGAACCTGGGGCGCACCCTAGGCAAGTTGCACACTGCGATTTAAGTGCAGGCCCAGACCCTTAGGCTTCCACAACGTAAACTCGACCTGAAGTCAAGTTTCCTATGGGGCAGCGTGTTCCCTGCTGCGGAAAGAAGTTAGAGCAAGGCCGCACTGGAGGCAAGTTGGACACTCTCAGGGCAGGGCACCCCAGGTCCCCTTTTGCTTCCAAAACGTATCATCGCTCCTAAGGTGACGTCTCCTGGGGGTGGGGGGGCGTGAGATCCCAGGGGAGGAAAGACCTTACAACAGGGGCGGACTAGAGGCCTGTTGGCTACACCGAGTTGAGTTCCAGGGAAGGCCCTTAGGCTCCCCAAACCTACAAACGCAGCGAAGACGAACACTACAAGAGGGCAGTATTTTCCCAGTTGCGGAAAGGTGTTAGAACAAAGGGGGACTCTAAGGCAGGTTGGAGACTCTGAGTGAAGTGCTCGCCAATGCGCCTCTACGCCAAGTTGCAAGCTCTGAGTAAAGTGCAGGCTAAGGCCCTTCTGCTTCCAAAATGTAGAAACGCTCTGAAGGCCAAGAGGCCTATGCGGCCGTGTGTTCCCATTGCAGGAAAGAACTTAGAAACAAGGCCAACTAGAAGGCAGTTGGAGCTTCTGAGTTAAGTTGCCCATCCAGTCCCTTGGGCTGCAAAGCGTGTCATCGCGCTTCAGGTGAAGTCTCCTCAGTGGCAGTGTGTTCCCAAGCGAAGGGAAGACTTGAGAAGAAGGGCGTACTAGAAGCTTGTTGGATACTCCGAGTTAAGGGCGCGCAAAGACGCTGCGGCTTCCAAAACGTGAACGCGACCTTCAAGGGAGGATTCCCAAAGGGCAGTTTGCTCCCGGCTGTGGAAAGAAGTTGGAACCTGGGGCGCACCCTAGGCAAGTTGCACACTGCGAGTTAAGTGCAGGCCCAGACCCTTAGGCTTTCACAACGTAAACTCGACCTGAAGTCAAGTTTCCTATTGGGCAGCGTGTTCTCTGCTGTGGAAAGAAGTTAGAACAATGCCGCACTGGAGGCAAGTTGGACACTCTCAGGGAAGGGCACCCCAGGTCCCCTTTTGCTTCCAAAACGTATCATCGCTCCTAAGGTGACGTCTCCTGGGGGGTGGGGCGAGAGATCCCAGGGGAGGAAAGACCTTAGAACAGGGGCGGACTAGAGGCCTGTTGGGTACACCGAGTTGAGTTCCAGGGAAGCCCCTTAGTCTCCCCAAACCTACAAACGCAGCGAAGACGAACACTACAAGAGGGCAGTGTTTACCCAGTTGCGGAAAGGTGTTAGAACAAAGGCGGACTCTAAGGCAGGTTGGAGACTCTGAGTGAAGTGCTCGCCAATGCGCCTCTACGCCAAGTTGCAAGCTCTGAGTAAAGTGCAGGCTAAGGCCCTTCTGCTTCCAAAACGTAGAAACGCTCTGAAGGCCAAGAGGCCTATGCGGCCGTGTGTTCCCATTGCAGGAAAGAACTTAGAACCAAGGCCGACTAGAAGGCAGTTGGAGCTTCTGAGTTAAGTTGCCCGTCCAGTCCCTTGGGCTGCAAAGCGTGTCATCGCGCTTCAGGTGAAGTCTCCTCAGTGGCAGTGTGTTCCCAAGTGAAGGGAAGACTTGAGAAGAAGGGCGTACTAGAAGCTTGTTGGATACTCCGAGTAAAGGGCACGCAAAGATGCTGCGGCTTCCAAAACGTGAACGCCACCTTCAAGGGAGGATTCCCAAAGGGCAGTTTGCTCCCGGCTGTGGAAAGAAGTTGGAACCTGGGGCGCACCCTAGGCAAGTTGCACACTGCGAGTTAAGTGCAGGCCCAGACCCTTAGGCTTCCACAACGTAAACTCGACCTGAAGTCAAGTTTCCTATGGGGCAGCGTGTTCCCTGCTGTGGAAAGAAGTTAGAACAAGGCCGCACTGGAGGCAAGTTGGACACTCTCAGGGCAGGGCACCCCAGGTCCCCTTTTGCTTCCAAAACGTATCATCGCTCCTAAGGTGACGTCTCCTGGGGGGGGGGGGCGTGAGATCCCAGGGGAGGAAAGACCTTAGAACAGGGGCGGACTAGAGGCCTGTTGGCTACACCGGGTTGAGTTCCAGGGAAGCCCCTTAGGCTCCCCAAACCTACAAACGCAGCGAAGACGACCACTACTAGAGGGCAGTGTTCTCCCAGTTGCGGAAAGGTGTTAGAACAAAGGCGGACGCCAAGGCAGGTTGGAGACTCTGAGTGAAGTGCTCGCCAATGCGCCTCTACGCCAAGTTGCAATCTCTGAGTAAAGTGCTGTCTAAGGCCCTTCTGCTTCCAAAACGTAGAAACGCTCTGAAGGCCAAGAGGCCTATGCGGCCGTGTGTTCCCATTGCAGGAAAGAACTTAGAAGCAAGGCCGACTAGAAGGCAGTTGGAGCTTCTGAGTTAAGTTGCCCGTCCAGTCCCTTGGGCTGCAAAGCGTGTCATCGCGCTTCAGGTGAAGTCTCCTCAGTGGCAGTGTGTTCCCAAGTGAAGGGAAGACTTGAGAAGAAGGGCGTACTAGAAGCTTGTTGAATAGTCCGAGTTAAGGGCACGCAAAGACGCTGCAGCTTCCAAAACGTGAACGAGACCTTCAAGGGAGGATTCCCAAATGGCAGTTTGCTCCCGGCTGTGGAAAGAAGTTGGAACCTGGGGCGCACCCTAGGCAAGTTGCACACTGCGAGTTAAGTGCAGGCCCAGACCCTTAGGCTTCCACAACGTAAACTCGACCTGAAGTCAAGTTTCCTATGGGGCAGCGTGTTCCCTGCTGCGGAAAGAAGTTAGAACAAGGCCGCACTGGAGGCAAGTTGGACACTCTCAGGGCAGGGCACCCCAGGTCCCCTTTTGCTTCCAAAACTTATCATCGCTCCTAAGGTGACGTCTCCTGGGGGGGGGCGTGAGATCCCAGGGGAGGAAAGACCTTAGAACAGGGGCGGACTAGAGGACTGTTGGCTACACCGAGTTGAATTATAGGGAAGCCCCTTAGGCTCCCCAAACCTACAAACGCAGCGAGGACGAACACTACAAGAGGGCAGTGTTTTCCCAGTTGCGGAAAGGTGTTAGAACAAAGGCGGACTCTAAGGCAGGTTGGAGACTCTGAGAGAAGTGCTCGCCAATGCGCCTCTACGCCAAGTTGCAAGCTCTGAGTAAAGTGCAGGCTAAGGCCCTTCTGCTTCCAAAACGTAGAAACGCTCTGAAGGCCAAGAGGCCTATGCGGCCGTGTGTTCCCATTGCAGGAAAGAACTTAGAACCAAGGCCGACTAGAAGGCAGTTGGAGCTTCTGAGTTAAGTTGCCCGTCCAGTCCCTTGGGCTGCAAAGCGTGTCATCGCGCTTCAGGTGAAGTCTCCTAAGTGGCAGTGTGTTCCCAAGTGAAGGGAAGACTTGAGAAGAAGGGCGTACTAGAAGCTTGTTGGATACTCCGAGTAAAGGGCACGCAAAGACGCTGCGGCTTCCAAAACGTGAACGCGACCTTCAAGGGAGGATTCCCAAAGGGCAGTTTGCTCCCGGCTGTGGAAAGCAGTTGGAACCTGGGGCGCACCCTAGGCAAGTTGCACACTGCGAGTTAAGTGCAGGCCCAGACCCTTAGGCTTCCACAACGTAAACTCGTCCTGAAGTCAAGTTTCCTATGGGGCAGCGTGTTCCCTGCTGCGGAAAGAAGTTAGAACAAGGCCGCACTGGAGGCAAGTTGGACACTCTCAGGGCAGGGAACCCTAGGTCCCCTTTTGCTTCCAAAACGTATCATCGCTCCTAAGGTGACGTCTCCTGGGGGGGGGCGTGGGATCCCAGGGGAGGAAAGACCTTAGAACAGGGGCGGACTAGAGGCCTGTTGGCTACACCGAGTTGAGTTCCAGGGAAGCCCCTTAGGCTCCCCAAACCTACAAACGCAGCGAAGACGAACACTACTAGAGGGCAGTGTTTTCCCAGTTGCGGAAAGGTGTTAGAACAAAGGGGGACTCTCAGGCAGGTTGGAGACTCTGAGTGAAGTGCTCGCCAATGCGCCTCTACGCCAAGTTGCAAGCTCTGAGTAAAGTGCAGGCTAAGGCCCTTCTGCTTCCAAAACGTAGAAACGCTCTGAAGGCCAAGAGGCCTATGCGGCCGTGTGTTCCCATTGCAGGAAAGAACTTAGAACCAAGGCCGACTAGAAGGCAGTTGGAGCTTCTGAGTTAAGTTGCCCGTCCAGTCCCTTGGGCTTCAAAGCGTGTCATCGCGCTTCAGGTGAAGTCTCCTCAGTGGTAGTGTGTTCCCAAGTGAAGGGAAGACTTGAGAAGAAGGGCGTACTAGAAGCTTGTTGGATACTCCGAGTTAAGGGCGCGCAAAGTCGCTGCGGCTTCCAAAACGTGAACGCGACCTTCAAGGGAGGATTCCCAAAGGGCAGTTTGCTCCCGGCTGTGGAAAGAAGTTGGAACCTGGGGCCCACCCTAGGCAAGTTGCACACTGCGAGTTAAGTGCAGGCCCAGACCCTTAGGCTTTCACAACGTAAACTCGACCTGAAGTCAAGTTTCCTATGGGGCAGCGTGTTCCCTGCTGTGGAAAGAAGTTAGAACAATGCCGCACTGGAGGCAAGTTGGACACTCTCAGGGAAGGGCACCCCAGGTCCCCTTTTGCTTCCAAAACGTATCATCGCTCCTAAGGTGACGTCTCCTGGGGGGTGGGGCGAGAGATCCCAGGGGAGGAAAGACCTTAGAACAGGGGCGGACTAGAGGCCTGTTGGGTACACCGAGTTGAGTTCCAGGGAAGCCCCTTAGTCTCCCCAAACCTACAAACGCAGCGAAGACGAACACTACAAGAGGGCAGTGTTTACCCAGTTGCGGAAAGGTGTTAGAACAAAGGCGGACTCTAAGGCAGGTTGGAGACTCTGAGTGAAGTGCTCGCCAATGCGCCTCTATGCCAAGTTGCAAGCTCTGAGTAAAGTGCAGGCTAAGGCCCTTCTGCTTCCAAAACGTAGAAACGCTCTGAAGGCCAAGAGGCCTATGCGGCCGTGTGTTCCCATTGCAGGAAAGAACTTAGAACCAAGGCCGACTAGAAGGCAGTTGGAGCTTCTGAGTTAAGTTGCCCGTCCAGTCCCTTGGGCTGCAAAGCGTGTCATCGCGCTTCAGGTGAAGTCTCCTCAGTGGCAGTGTGTTCCCAAGTGAAGGGAAGACTTGAGAAGAAGGGCGTACTAGAAGCTTGTTGGATACTCCGAGTAAAGGGCACGCAAAGATGCTGCGGCTTCCAAAACGTGAACGCCACCTTCAAGGGAGGATTCCCAAAGGGCAGTTTGCTCCCGGCTCTGGAAAGAAGTTGGAACCTGGGGCGCACCCTAGGCAAGTTGCACACTGCGAGTTAAGTGCAGGCCCAGACCCTTAGGCTTCCACAACGTAAACTCGACCTGAAGTCAAGTTTCCTATGGGGCAGCGTGTTCCCTGCTGCGGAAAGAAGTTAGAGCAAGGCCGCACTGGAGGCAAGTTGGACACTCTCAGGGCAGGGCACCCCAGGTCCCCTTTTGCTTCCAAAACGTATCATCGCTCCTAAGGTGACGTCTCCTGGGGGAGGGGGCCTGAGATCCCAAGGGAGGAAAGACCTTAGAACAGGGGCGGACTAGAGGCCTGTTGGCTACACCGAGTTGAGTTCCAGGGAAGCCCCTTAGGCTCCCCAAACCTACAAACGCAGGGAGGACGAACACTACAAGAGGGCAGTGTTTTCCCAGTTGCGGAAAGGTGTTAGAACAAAGGCGGACTCTAAGGCAGGTTGGAGACTCTGAGTGAAGTGCTCGCCAATGCGCCTCTACGCCAAGTTGCAAGCTCTGAGTAAAGTGCAGGCTAAGGCCCTTCTGCTTCCAAAACGTAGAAACGCTCTGAAGGCCAAGAGGCCTATGCGGCCGTGTGTTCCCATTGCAGGAAAGAACTTAGAACCAAGGCCGACTAGAAGGCAGTTGGAGCTTCTGAGTTAAGTTGCCCGTCCAGTCCCTTGGGCTGCAAAGCGTGTCATCGCGCTTCAGGTGAAGTCTCCTCAGTGGCAGTGTGTTCCCAAGTGAAGGGAAGACTTGAGAAGAAGGGCGTACTAGAAGCTTGTTGGATACTCCGAGTAAAGGGCACGCAAAGACGCTGCGGCTTCCAAAACGTGAACGCGACCTTCAAGGGAGGATTCCCAAAGGGCAGTTTGCTCCCGGCTGTGGAAAGAAGTTGGAACCTGGGGCGCACCCTAGGCAAGTTGCACACTGCGAGTTAAGTGCAGGCCCAGACCCTTAGGCTTCCACAACGTAAACTCGTCCTGAAGTCAAGTTTCCTATGGGGCAGCGTGTTCCCTGCTGCGGAAAGAAGTTAGAACAAGGCCGCACTGGAGGCAAGTTGGACACTCTCAGGGCAGGGCACCCTAGGTCCCCTTTTGCTTCCAAAACGTATCATCGCTCCTAAGGTGACGTCTCCTGGGGGGGGGGGGCGTGAGATCCCAGGGGAGGAAAGACCTTAGAACAGGGGCGGACTAGAGGCCTGTTGGCTACACCGAGTTGAGTTCCAGGGAAGCCCCTTAGGCTCCCCAAACCTACAAACGCAGCGAAGACGAACACTACTAGAGGGCAGTGTTTTCCCAGTTGCGGAAAGGTGTTAGAACAAAGGGGGACTCTCAGGCAGGTTGGAGACTCTGAGTGAAGTGCTCGCCAATGCGCCTCTACGCCAAGTTGCAAGCTCTGAGTAAAGTGCAGGCTAAGGCCCTTCTGCTTCCAAAACGTAGAAACGCTCTGAAGGCCAAGAGGCCTATGCGGCCGTGTGTTCCCATTGCAGGAAAGAACTTAGAACCAAGGCCGACTAGAAGGCAGTTGGAGCTTCTGAGTTAAGTTGCCCGTCCAGTCCCTTGGGCTGCAAAGCGTGTCATCGCGCTTCAGGTGAAGTCTCCTCAGTGGCAGTGTGTTCCCAAGTGAAGGGAGGACTTGAGAAGAAAGGCGTACAAGAAGCTTGTTGGATACTCCGAGTAAAGGGCACGCAAAGACGCTGCGGCTTCCAAAACGTGAACGCGACCTTCAAGGGAGGATTCCCAAAGGGCAGTTTGCTCCCGGCTGTGGAAAGAAGTTGGAACCTGGGGCGCACCCTAGGCAAGTTGCACACTGCGAGTTAAGTGCAGGCCCAGACCCTTAGGCTTCCACAACGTAAACTCGACCTGAAGTCAAGTTTCCTATGGGGCAGCGTGTTCCCTGCTGCGGAAAGAAGTTAGAGCAAGGCCGCACTGGAGGCAAGTTGGACACTCTCAGGGCAGGGCACCCCAGGTCCCCTTTTGATTCCAAAACGTATCATCGCTCCTAAGGTGACGTCTCCTGGGGGTGGGGGGGCGTGAGATCCCAGGGGAGGAAAGACCTTAGAACAGGGGCGGACTAGAGGCCTGTTGGCTACACCGAGTTGAGTTCCAGGGAAGGCCCTTAGGATCCCCAAACCTACAAACGCAGCGAAGACGAACACTACAAGAGGGCAGTATTTTCCCAGTTGCGGAAAGGTGTTAGAACAAAGGGGGACTCTAAGGCAGGTTGGAGACTCTGAGTGAAGTGTTCGCCAATGCGCCTCTACGCCAAGTTGCAAGCTCTGAGTAAAGTGCAGGCTAAGGCCCTTCTGCTTCCAAAATGTAGAAACGCTCTGAAGGCCAAGAGGCCTATGCGGCCGTGTGTTCCCATTGCAGGAAAGAACTTAGAACCAAGGCCGACTAGAAGGCAGTTGGAGCTTCTGAGTTAAGTTGCCCGTCCAGTCCCTTGGGCTGCAAAGCGTGTCATCACGCTTCAGGTGAAGTCTCCTCAGTGGCAGTGTGTTCCCAAGTGAAGGGAAGACTTGAGAAGAAGGGCGTACTAGAAGCTTGTTGGATACTCCGAGTTAAGGGCGCGCAAAGACGCTGCGGCTTCCAAAACGTGAACGCGACCTTCAAGGGAGGATTCCCAAAGGGCAGTTTGCTCCCGGCTGTGGAAAGAAGTTGGAACCTGGGGCGCACCCTAGGCAAGTTGCACACTGCGATTTAAGTGCAGGCCCAGACCCTTAGGCTTCCACAACGTAAACTCGACCTGAAGTCAAGTTTCCTGTGGGGCAGCGTGTTCCCTGCTGTGGAAAGAAGTTAGAACAAGGCCGCACAGGAGGCAAGTTGGACACTCTCAGGGCAGGGCACCCCAGGTCCCCTTTTGCTTCCAAAACGTATCATCGCTCCTAAGGTGACGTCTCCTGGGGGGGGGCGTGAGATCCCAGGGGAGGAAAGACCTTAGAACAGGGGCGGACTAGAGGCCTGTTGGCTACAACGAGTTGAGTTCCAGGGAAGCCCCTTAGGCTCCCCAAACCTACAAACGCAGGGAGGACGAACACTAAAAGAGGGCAGTGTTTTCCCAGTTGCGGAAAGGTGTTAGAACAAAGGCGGACTCTAAGGCAGGTTGGAGACTCTGAGTGAAGTGCTCGCCAATGCGCCTCTACGCCAAGTTGCAAGCTCTGAGTAAAGTGCAGGCTAAGGCCCTTCTGCTTCCAAAACGTAGAAACGCTCTGAAGGCCAAGAGGCCTATGCGGCCGTGTGTTCCCATTGCAGGAAAGAACTTAGAACCAAGGCCGACTAGAAGGCAGTTGGAGCTTCTGAGTTAAGTTGCCCGTCCAGTCCCTTGGGCTGCAAAGCGTGTCATCGCGCTTCAGGTGAAGTCTCCTCAGTGGCAGTGTGTTCCCAAGTGAAGGGAAGACTTGAGAAGAAGGGCGTACTAGAAGCTTGTTGGATACTCCGAGTAAAGGGCACGCAAAGACGCTGCGGCTTCCAAAACGTGAACGCGACCTTCAAGGGAGGATTCCCAAAGGGCAGTTTGCTCCCGGCTGTGGAAAGAAGTTGGAACCTGGGGCCCACCCTAGGCAAGTTGCACACTGCGAGTTAAGTGCAGGCCCAGACCCTTAGGCTTTCACAACGTAAACTCGACCTGAAGTCAAGTTTCCTATGGGGCAGCGTGTTCCCTGCTGTGGAAAGAAGTTAGAACAATGCCGCACTGGAGGCAAGTTGGACACTCTCAGGGAAGGGCACCCCAGGTCCCCTTTTGCTTCCAAAACGTATCATCGCTCCTAAGGTGACGTCTCCTGGGGGGTGGGGCGAGAGATCCCAGGGGAGGAAAGACCTTAGAACAGGGGCGGACTAGAGGCCTGTTGGGTACACCGAGTTGAGTTCCAGGGAAGCCCCTTAGTCTCCCCAAACCTACAAACGCAGCGAAGACGAACACTACAAGAGGGCAGTGTTTACCCAGTTGCGGAAAGGTGTTAGAACAAAGGCGGACTCTAAGGCAGGTTGGAGACTCTGAGTGAAGTGCTCGCCAATGCGCCTCTATGCCAAGTTGCAAGCTCTGAGTAAAGTGCAGGCTAAGGCCCTTCTGCTTCCAAAACGTAGAAACGCTCTGAAGGCCAAGAGGCCTATGCGGCCGTGTGTTCCCATTGCAGGAAAGAACTTAGAACCAAGGCCGACTAGAAGGCAGTTGGAGCTTCTGAGTTAAGTTGCCCGTCCAGTCCCTTGGGCTGCAAAGCGTGTCATCGCGCTTCAGGTGAAGTCTCCTCAGTGGCAGTGTGTTCCCAAGTGAAGGGAAGACTTGAGAAGAAGGGCGTACTAGAAGCTTGTTGGATACTCCGAGTAAAGGGCACGCAAAGATGCTGCGGCTTCCAAAACGTGAACGCCACCTTCAAGGGAGGATTCCCAAAGGGCAGTTTGCTCCCGGCTCTGGAAAGAAGTTGGAACCTGGGGCGCACCCTAGGCAAGTTGCACACTGCGAGTTAAGTGCAGGCCCAGACCCTTAGGCTTCCACAACGTAAACTCGACCTGAAGTCAAGTTTCCTATGGGGCAGCGTGTTCCCTGCTGCGGAAAGAAGTTAGAGCAAGGCCGCACTGGAGGCAAGTTGGACACTCTCAGGGCAGGGCACCCCAGGTCCCCTTTTGCTTCCAAAACGTATCATCGCTCCTAAGGTGACGTCTCCTGGGGGGGGGGGCCTGAGATCCCAAGGGAGGAAAGACCTTAGAACAGGGGCGGACTAGAGGCCTGTTGGCTACACCGAGTTGAGTTCCAGGGAAGCCCCTTAGGCTCCCCAAACCTACAAACGCAGGGAGGACGAACACTACAAGAGGGCAGTGTTTTCCCAGTTGCGGAAAGGTGTTAGAACAAAGGCGGACTCTAAGGCAGGTTGGAGACTCTGAGTGAAGTGCTCGCCAATGCGCCTCTACGCCAAGTTGCAAGCTCTGAGTAAAGTGCAGGCTAAGGCCCTTCTGCTTCCAAAACGTAGAAACGCTCTGAAGGCCAAGAGGCCTATGCGGCCGTGTGTTCCCATTGCAGGAAAGAACTTAGAACCAAGGCCGACTAGAAGGCAGTTGGAGCTTCTGAGTTAAGTTGCCCGTCCAGTCCCTTGGGCTGCAAAGCGTGTCATCGCGCTTCAGGTGAAGTCTCCTCAGTGGCAGTGTGTTCCCAAGTGAAGGGAAGACTTGAGAAGAAGGGCGTACTAGAAGCTTGTTGGATACTCCGAGTAAAGGGCACGCAAAGACGCTGCGGCTTCCAAAACGTGAACGCGACCTTCAAGGGAGGATTCCCAAAGGGCAGTTTGCTCCCGGCTGTGGAAAGAAGTTGGAACCTGGGGCGCACCCTAGGCAAGTTGCACACTGCGAGTTAAGTGCAGGCCCAGACCCTTAGGCTTCCACAACGTAAACTCGTCCTGAAGTCAAGTTTCCTATGGGGCAGCGTGTTCCCTGCTGCGGAAAGAAGTTAGAACAAGGCCGCACTGGAGGCAAGTTGGACACTCTCAGGGCAGGGCACCCTAGGTCCCCTTTTGCTTCCAAAACGTATCATCGCTCCTAAGGTGACGTCTCCTGGGGGGGGGGGGCGTGAGATCCCAGGGGAGGAAAGACCTTAGAACAGGGGCGGACTAGAGGCCTGTTGGCTACACCGAGTTGAGTTCCAGGGAAGCCCCTTAGGCTCCCCAAACCTACAAACGCAGCGAAGACGAACACTACTAGAGGGCAGTGTTTTCCCAGTTGCGGAAAGGTGTTAGAACAAAGGGGGACTCTCAGGCAGGTTGGAGACTCTGAGTGAAGTGCTCGCCAATGCGCCTCTACGCCAAGTTGCAAGCTCTGAGTAAAGTGCAGGCTAAGGCCCTTCTGCTTCCAAAACGTAGAAACGCTCTGAAGGCCAAGAGGCCTATGCGGCCGTGTGTTCCCATTGCAGGAAAGAACTTAGAACCAAGGCCGACTAGAAGGCAGTTGGAGCTTCTGAGTTAAGTTGCCCGTCCAGTCCCTTGGGCTGCAAAGCGTGTCATCGCGCTTCAGGTGAAGTCTCCTCAGTGGCAGTGTGTTCCCAAGTGAAGGGAGGACTTGAGAAGAAAGGCGTACAAGAAGCTTGTTGGATACTCCGAGTAAAGGGCACGCAAAGACGCTGCGGCTTCCAAAACGTGAACGCGACCTTCAAGGGAGGATTCCCAAAGGGCAGTTTGCTCCCGGCTGTGGAAAGAAGTTGGAACCTGGGGCGCACCCTAGGCAAGTTGCACACTGCGAGTTAAGTGCAGGCCCAGACCCTTAGGCTTCCACAACGTAAACTCGACCTGAAGTGAAGTTTCCTATGGGGCAGCGTGTTCCCTGCTGCGGAAAGAAGTTAGAGCAAGGCCGCACTGGAGGCAAGTTGGACACTCTCAGGGCAGGGCACCCCAGGTCCCCTTTTGATTCCAAAACGTATCATCGCTCCTAAGGTGACGTCTCCTGGGGGTGGGGGGGCGTGAGATCCCAGGGGAGGAAAGACCTTAGAACAGGGGCGGACTAGAGGCCTGTTGGCTACACCGAGTTGAGTTCCAGGGAAGGCCCTTAGGATCCCCAAACCTACAAACGCAGCGAAGACGAACACTACAAGAGGGCAGTATTTTCCCAGTTGCGGAAAGGTGTTAGAACAAAGGGGGACTCTAAGGCAGGTTGGAGACTCTGAGTGAAGTGTTCGCCAATGCGCCTCTACGCCAAGTTGCAAGCTCTGAGTAAAGTGCAGGCTAAGGCCCTTCTGCTTCCAAAATGTAGAAACGCTCTGAAGGCCAAGAGGCCTATGCGGCCGTGTGTTCCCATTGCAGGAAAGAACTTAGAACCAAGGCCGACTAGAAGGCAGTTGGAGCTTCTGAGTTAAGTTGCCCGTCCAGTCCCTTGGGCTGCAAAGCGTGTCATCACGCTTCAGGTGAAGTCTCCTCAGTGGCAGTGTGTTCCCAAGTGAAGGGAAGACTTGAGAAGAAGGGCGTACTAGAAGCTTGTTGGATACTCCGAGTTAAGGGCGCGCAAAGACGCTGCGGCTTCCAAAACGTGAACGCGACCTTCAAGGGAGGATTCCCAAAGGGCAGTTTGCTCCCGGCTGTGGAAAGAAGTTGGAACCTGGGGCGCACCCTAGGCAAGTTGCACACTGCGATTTAAGTGCAGGCCCAGACCCTTAGGCTTCCACAACGTAAACTCGACCTGAAGTCAAGTTTCCTGTGGGGCAGCGTGTTCCCTGCTGTGGAAAGAAGTTAGAACAAGGCCGCACAGGAGGCAAGTTGGACACTCTCAGGGCAGGGCACCCCAGGTCCCCTTTTGCTTCCAAAACGTATCATCGCTCCTAAGGTGACGTCTCCTGGGGGGGGGCGTGAGATCCCAGGGGAGGAAAGACCTTAGAACAGGGGCGGACTAGAGGCCTGTTGGCTACAACGAGTTGAGTTCCAGGGAAGCCCCTTAGGCTCCCCAAACCTACAAACGCAGGGAGGACGAACACTAAAAGAGGGCAGTGTTTTCCCAGTTGCGGAAAGGTGTTAGAACAAAGGCGGACTCTAAGGCAGGTTGGAGACTCTGAGTGAAGTGCTCGCCAATGCGCCTCTACGCCAAGTTGCAAGCTCTGAGTAAAGTGCAGGCTAAGGCCCTTCTGCTTCCAAAACGTAGAAACGCTCTGAAGGCCAAGAGGCCTATGCGGCCGTGTGTTCCCATTGCAGGAAAGAACTTAGAACCAAGGCCGACTAGAAGGCAGTTGGAGCTTCTGAGTTAAGTTGCCCGTCCAGTCCCTTGGGCTGCAAAGCGTGTCATCGCGCTTCAGGTGAAGTCTCCTCAGTGGCAGTGTGTTCCCAAGTGAAGGGAAGACTTGAGAAGAAGGGCGTACTAGAAGCTTGTTGGATACTCCGAGTAAAGGGCACGCAAAGACGCTGCGGCTTCCAAAACGTGAACGCGACCTTCAAGGGAGGATTCCCAAAGGGCAGTTTGCTCCCGGCTGTGGAAAGAAGTTGGAACCTGGGGCCCACCCTAGGCAAGTTGCACACTGCGAGTTAAGTGCAGGCCCAGACCCTTAGGCTTTCACAACGTAAACTCGACCTGAAGTCAAGTTTCCTATGGGGCAGCGTGTTCCCTGCTGTGGAAAGAAGTTAGAACAATGCCGCACTGGAGGCAAGTTGGACACTCTCAGGGAAGGGCACCCCAGGTCCCCTTTTGCTTCCAAAACGTATCATCGCTCCTAAGGTGACGTCTCCTGGGGGGTGGGGCGAGAGATCCCAGGGGAGGAAAGACCTTAGAACAGGGGCGGACTAGAGGCCTGTTGGGTACACCGAGTTGAGTTCCAGGGAAGCCCCTTAGTCTCCCCAAACCTACAAACGCAGCGAAGACGAACACTACAAGAGGGCAGTGTTTACCCAGTTGCGGAAAGGTGTTAGAACAAAGGCGGACTCTAAGGCAGGTTGGAGACTCTGAGTGAAGTGCTCGCCAATGCGCCTCTATGCCAAGTTGCAAGCTCTGAGTAAAGTGCAGGCTAAGGCCCTTCTGCTTCCAAAACGTAGAAACGCTCTGAAGGCCAAGAGGCCTATGCGGCCGTGTGTTCCCATTGCAGGAAAGAACTTAGAACCAAGGCCGACTAGAAGGCAGTTGGAGCTTCTGAGTTAAGTTGCCCGTCCAGTCCCTTGGGCTGCAAAGCGTGTCATCGCGCTTCAGGTGAAGTCTCCTCAGTGGCAGTGTGTTCCCAAGTGAAGGGAAGACTTGAGAAGAAGGGCGTACTAGAAGCTTGTTGGATACTCCGAGTAAAGGGCACGCAAAGATGCTGCGGCTTCCAAAACGTGAACGCCACCTTCAAGGGAGGATTCCCAAAGGGCAGTTTGCTCCCGGCTCTGGAAAGAAGTTGGAACCTGGGGCGCACCCTAGGCAAGTTGCACACTGCGAGTTAAGTGCAGGCCCAGACCCTTAGGCTTCCACAACGTAAACTCGACCTGAAGTCAAGTTTCCTATGGGGCAGCGTGTTCCCTGCTGCGGAAAGAAGTTAGAGCAAGGCCGCACTGGAGGCAAGTTGGACACTCTCAGGGCAGGGCACCCCAGGTCCCCTTTTGCTTCCAAAACGTATCATCGCTCCTAAGGTGACGTCTCCTGGGGGGGGGGGGCCTGAGATCCCAAGGGAGGAAAGACCTTAGAACAGGGGCGGACTAGAGGCCTGTTGGCTACACCGAGTTGAGTTCCAGGGAAGCCCCTTAGGCTCCCCAAACCTACAAACGCAGGGAGGACGAACACTACAAGAGGGCAGTGTTTTCCCAGTTGCGGAAAGGTGTTAGAACAAAGGCGGACTCTAAGGCAGGTTGGAGACTCTGAGTGAAGTGCTCGCCAATGCGCCTCTACGCCAAGTTGCAAGCTCTGAGTAAAGTGCAGGCTAAGGCCCTTCTGCTTCCAAAACGTAGAAACGCTCTGAAGGCCAAGAGGCCTATGCGGCCGTGTGTTCCCATTGCAGGAAAGAACTTAGAACCAAGGCCGACTAGAAGGCAGTTGGAGCTTCTGAGTTAAGTTGCCCGTCCAGTCCCTTGGGCTGCAAAGCGTGTCATCGCGCTTCAGGTGAAGTCTCCTCAGTGGCAGTGTGTTCCCAAGTGAAGGGAAGACTTGAGAAGAAGGGCGTACTAGAAGCTTGTTGGATACTCCGAGTAAAGGGCACGCAAAGACGCTGCGGCTTCCAAAACGTGAACGCGACCTTCAAGGGAGGATTCCCAAAGGGCAGTTTGCTCCCGGCTGTGGAAAGAAGTTGGAACCTGGGGCGCACCCTAGGCAAGTTGCACACTGCGAGTTAAGTGCAGGCCCAGACCCTTAGGCTTCCACAACGTAAACTCGTCCTGAAGTCAAGTTTCCTATGGGGCAGCGTGTTCCCTGCTGCGGAAAGAAGTTAGAACAAGGCCGCACTGGAGGCAAGTTGGACACTCTCAGGGCAGGGCACCCTAGGTCCCCTTTTGCTTCCAAAACGTATCATCGCTCCTAAGGTGACGTCTCCTGGGGGGGGGGGGCGTGAGATCCCAGGGGAGGAAAGACCTTAGAACAGGGGCGGACTAGAGGCCTGTTGGCTACACCGAGTTGAGTTCCAGGGAAGCCCCTTAGGCTCCCCAAACCTACAAACGCAGCGAAGACGAACACTACTAGAGGGCAGTGTTTTCCCAGTTGCGGAAAGGTGTTAGAACAAAGGGGGACTCTCAGGCAGGTTGGAGACTCTGAGTGAAGTGCTCGCCAATGCGCCTCTACGCCAAGTTGCAAGCTCTGAGTAAAGTGCAGGCTAAGGCCCTTCTGCTTCCAAAACGTAGAAACGCTCTGAAGGCCAAGAGGCCTATGCGGCCGTGTGTTCCCATTGCAGGAAAGAACTTAGAACCAAGGCCGACTAGAAGGCAGTTGGAGCTTCTGAGTTAAGTTGCCCGTCCAGTCCCTTGGGCTGCAAAGCGTGTCATCGCGCTTCAGGTGAAGTCTCCTCAGTGGCAGTGTGTTCCCAAGTGAAGGGAGGACTTGAGAAGAAAGGCGTACAAGAAGCTTGTTGGATACTCCGAGTAAAGGGCACGCAAAGACGCTGCGGCTTCCAAAACGTGAACGCGACCTTCAAGGGAGGATTCCCAAAGGGCAGTTTGCTCCCGGCTGTGGAAAGAAGTTGGAACCTGGGGCGCACCCTAGGCAAGTTGCACACTGCGAGTTAAGTGCAGGCCCAGACCCTTAGGCTTCCACAACGTAAACTCGACCTGAAGTCAAGTTTCCTATGGGGCAGCGTGTTCCCTGCTGCGGAAAGAAGTTAGAGCAAGGCCGCACTGGAGGCAAGTTGGACACTCTCAGGGCAGGGCACCCCAGGTCCCCTTTTGATTCCAAAACGTATCATCGCTCCTAAGGTGACGTCTCCTGGGGGTGGGGGGGCGTGAGATCCCAGGGGAGGAAAGACCTTAGAACAGGGGCGGACTAGAGGCCTGTTGGCTACACCGAGTTGAGTTCCAGGGAAGGCCCTTAGGATCCCCAAACCTACAAACGCAGCGAAGACGAACACTACAAGAGGGCAGTATTTTCCCAGTTGCGGAAAGGTGTTAGAACAAAGGGGGACTCTAAGGCAGGTTGGAGACTCTGAGTGAAGTGTTCGCCAATGCGCCTCTACGCCAAGTTGCAAGCTCTGAGTAAAGTGCAGGCTAAGGCCCTTCTGCTTCCAAAATGTAGAAACGCTCTGAAGGCCAAGAGGCCTATGCGGCCGTGTGTTCCCATTGCAGGAAAGAACTTAGAACCAAGGCCGACTAGAAGGCAGTTGGAGCTTCTGAGTTAAGTTGCCCGTCCAGTCCCTTGGGCTGCAAAGCGTGTCATCACGCTTCAGGTGAAGTCTCCTCAGTGGCAGTGTGTTCCCAAGTGAAGGGAAGACTTGAGAAGAAGGGCGTACTAGAAGCTTGTTGGATACTCCGAGTTAAGGGCGCGCAAAGACGCTGCGGCTTCCAAAACGTGAACGCGACCTTCAAGGGAGGATTCCCAAAGGGCAGTTTGCTCCCGGCTGTGGAAAGAAGTTGGAACCTGGGGCGCACCCTAGGCAAGTTGCACACTGCGATTTAAGTGCAGGCCCAGACCCTTAGGCTTCCACAACGTAAACTCGACCTGAAGTCAAGTTTCCTGTGGGGCAGCGTGTTCCCTGCTGTGGAAAGAAGTTAGAACAAGGCCGCACAGGAGGCAAGTTGGACACTCTCAGGGCAGGGCACCCCAGGTCCCCTTTTGCTTCCAAAACGTATCATCGCTCCTAAGGTGACGTCTCCTGGGGGGGGGCGTGAGATCCCAGGGGAGGAAAGACCTTAGAACAGGGGCGGACTAGAGGCCTGTTGGCTACAACGAGTTGAGTTCCAGGGAAGCCCCTTAGGCTCCCCAAACCTACAAACGCAGGGAGGACGAACACTAAAAGAGGGCAGTGTTTTCCCAGTTGCGGAAAGGTGTTAGAACAAAGGCGGACTCTAAGGCAGGTTGGAGACTCTGAGTGAAGTGCTCGCCAATGCGCCTCTACGCCAAGTTGCAAGCTCTGAGTAAAGTGCAGGCTAAGGCCCTTCTGCTTCCAAAACGTAGAAACGCTCTGAAGGCCAAGAGGCCTATGCGGCCGTGTGTTCCCATTGCAGGAAAGAACTTAGAACCAAGGCCGACTAGAAGGCAGTTGGAGCTTCTGAGTTAAGTTGCCCGTCCAGTCCCTTGGGCTGCAAAGCGTGTCATCGCGCTTCAGGTGAAGTCTCCTCAGTGGCAGTGTGTTCCCAAGTGAAGGGAAGACTTGAGAAGAAGGGCGTACTAGAAGCTTGTTGGATACTCCGAGTAAAGGGCACGCAAAGACGCTGCGGCTTCCAAAACGTGAACGCGACCTTCAAGGGAGGATTCCCAAAGGGCAGTTTGCTCCCGGCTGTGGAAAGAAGTTGGAACCTGGGGCCCACCCTAGGCAAGTTGCACACTGCGAGTTAAGTGCAGGCCCAGACCCTTAGGCTTTCACAACGTAAACTCGACCTGAAGTCAAGTTTCCTATGGGGCAGCGTGTTCCCTGCTGTGGAAAGAAGTTAGAACAATGCCGCACTGGAGGCAAGTTGGACACTCTCAGGGAAGGGCACCCCAGGTCCCCTTTTGCTTCCAAAACGTATCATCGCTCCTAAGGTGACGTCTCCTGGGGGGTGGGGCGAGAGATCCCAGGGGAGGAAAGACCTTAGAACAGGGGCGGACTAGAGGCCTGTTGGGTACACCGAGTTGAGTTCCAGGGAAGCCCCTTAGTCTCCCCAAACCTACAAACGCAGCGAAGACGAACACTACAAGAGGGCAGTGTTTACCCAGTTGCGGAAAGGTGTTAGAACAAAGGCGGACTCTAAGGCAGGTTGGAGACTCTGAGTGAAGTGCTCGCCAATGCGCCTCTATGCCAAGTTGCAAGCTCTGAGTAAAGTGCAGGCTAAGGCCCTTCTGCTTCCAAAACGTAGAAACGCTCTGAAGGCCAAGAGGCCTATGCGGCCGTGTGTTCCCATTGCAGGAAAGAACTTAGAACCAAGGCCGACTAGAAGGCAGTTGGAGCTTCTGAGTTAAGTTGCCCGTCCAGTCCCTTGGGCTGCAAAGCGTGTCATCGCGCTTCAGGTGAAGTCTCCTCAGTGGCAGTGTGTTCCCAAGTGAAGGGAAGACTTGAGAAGAAGGGCGTACTAGAAGCTTGTTGGATACTCCGAGTAAAGGGCACGCAAAGATGCTGCGGCTTCCAAAACGTGAACGCCACCTTCAAGGGAGGATTCCCAAAGGGCAGTTTGCTCCCGGCTCTGGAAAGAAGTTGGAACCTGGGGCGCACCCTAGGCAAGTTGCACACTGCGAGTTAAGTGCAGGCCCAGACCCTTAGGCTTCCACAACGTAAACTCGACCTGAAGTCAAGTTTCCTATGGGGCAGCGTGTTCCCTGCTGCGGAAAGAAGTTAGAGCAAGGCCGCACTGGAGGCAAGTTGGACACTCTCAGGGCAGGGCACCCCAGGTCCCCTTTTGCTTCCAAAACGTATCATCGCTCCTAAGGTGACGTCTCCTGGGGGGGGGGGCCTGAGATCCCAAGGGAGGAAAGACCTTAGAACAGGGGCGGACTAGAGGCCTGTTGGCTACACCGAGTTGAGTTCCAGGGAAGCCCCTTAGGCTCCCCAAACCTACAAACGCAGGGAGGACGAACACTACAAGAGGGCAGTGTTTTCCCAGTTGCGGAAAGGTGTTAGAACAAAGGCGGACTCTAAGGCAGGTTGGAGACTCTGAGTGAAGTGCTCGCCAATGCGCCTCTACGCCAAGTTGCAAGCTCTGAGTAAAGTGCAGGCTAAGGCCCTTCTGCTTCCAAAACGTAGAAACGCTCTGAAGGCCAAGAGGCCTATGCGGCCGTGTGTTCCCATTGCAGGAAAGAACTTAGAACCAAGGCCGACTAGAAGGCAGTTGGAGCTTCTGAGTTAAGTTGCCCGTCCAGTCCCTTGGGCTGCAAAGCGTGTCATCGCGCTTCAGGTGAAGTCTCCTCAGTGGCAGTGTGTTCCCAAGTGAAGGGAAGACTTGAGAAGAAGGGCGTACTAGAAGCTTGTTGGATACTCCGAGTAAAGGGCACGCAAAGACGCTGCGGCTTCCAAAACGTGAACGCGACCTTCAAGGGAGGATTCCCAAAGGGCAGTTTGCTCCCGGCTGTGGAAAGAAGTTGGAACCTGGGGCGCACCCTAGGCAAGTTGCACACTGCGAGTTAAGTGCAGGCCCAGACCCTTAGGCTTCCACAACGTAAACTCGTCCTGAAGTCAAGTTTCCTATGGGGCAGCGTGTTCCCTGCTGCGGAAAGAAGTTAGAACAAGGCCGCACTGGAGGCAAGTTGGACACTCTCAGGGCAGGGCACCCTAGGTCCCCTTTTGCTTCCAAAACGTATCATCGCTCCTAAGGTGACGTCTCCTGGGGGGGGGGGGCGTGAGATCCCAGGGGAGGAAAGACCTTAGAACAGGGGCGGACTAGAGGCCTGTTGGCTACACCGAGTTGAGTTCCAGGGAAGCCCCTTAGGCTCCCCAAACCTACAAACGCAGCGAAGACGAACACTACTAGAGGGCAGTGTTTTCCCAGTTGCGGAAAGGTGTTAGAACAAAGGGGGACTCTCAGGCAGGTTGGAGACTCTGAGTGAAGTGCTCGCCAATGCGCCTCTACGCCAAGTTGCAAGCTCTGAGTAAAGTGCAGGCTAAGGCCCTTCTGCTTCCAAAACGTAGAAACGCTCTGAAGGCCAAGAGGCCTATGCGGCCGTGTGTTCCCATTGCAGGAAAGAACTTAGAACCAAGGCCGACTAGAAGGCAGTTGGAGCTTCTGAGTTAAGTTGCCCGTCCAGTCCCTTGGGCTGCAAAGCGTGTCATCGCGCTTCAGGTGAAGTCTCCTCAGTGGCAGTGTGTTCCCAAGTGAAGGGAGGACTTGAGAAGAAAGGCGTACAAGAAGCTTGTTGGATACTCCGAGTAAAGGGCACGCAAAGACGCTGCGGCTTCCAAAACGTGAACGCGACCTTCAAGGGAGGATTCCCAAAGGGCAGTTTGCTCCCGGCTGTGGAAAGAAGTTGGAACCTGGGGCGCACCCTAGGCAAGTTGCACACTGCGAGTTAAGTGCAGGCCCAGACCCTTAGGCTTCCACAACGTAAACTCGACCTGAAGTCAAGTTTCCTATGGGGCAGCGTGTTCCCTGCTGCGGAAAGAAGTTAGAGCAAGGCCGCACTGGAGGCAAGTTGGACACTCTCAGGGCAGGGCACCCCAGGTCCCCTTTTGATTCCAAAACGTATCATCGCTCCTAAGGTGACGTCTCCTGGGGGTGGGGGGGCGTGAGATCCCAGGGGAGGAAAGACCTTAGAACAGGGGCGGACTAGAGGCCTGTTGGCTACACCGAGTTGAGTTCCAGGGAAGGCCCTTAGGATCCCCAAACCTACAAACGCAGCGAAGACGAACACTACAAGAGGGCAGTATTTTCCCAGTTGCGGAAAGGTGTTAGAACAAAGGGGGACTCTAAGGCAGGTTGGAGACTCTGAGTGAAGTGTTCGCCAATGCGCCTCTACGCCAAGTTGCAAGCTCTGAGTAAAGTGCAGGCTAAGGCCCTTCTGCTTCCAAAATGTAGAAACGCTCTGAAGGCCAAGAGGCCTATGCGGCCGTGTGTTCCCATTGCAGGAAAGAACTTAGAACCAAGGCCGACTAGAAGGCAGTTGGAGCTTCTGAGTTAAGTTGCCCGTCCAGTCCCTTGGGCTGCAAAGCGTGTCATCACGCTTCAGGTGAAGTCTCCTCAGTGGCAGTGTGTTCCCAAGTGAAGGGAAGACTTGAGAAGAAGGGCGTACTAGAAGCTTGTTGGATACTCCGAGTTAAGGGCGCGCAAAGACGCTGCGGCTTCCAAAACGTGAACGCGACCTTCAAGGGAGGATTCCCAAAGGGCAGTTTGCTCCCGGCTGTGGAAAGAAGTTGGAACCTGGGGCGCACCCTAGGCAAGTTGCACACTGCGATTTAAGTGCAGGCCCAGACCCTTAGGCTTCCACAACGTAAACTCGACCTGAAGTCAAGTTTCCTGTGGGGCAGCGTGTTCCCTGCTGTGGAAAGAAGTTAGAACAAGGCCGCACAGGAGGCAAGTTGGACACTCTCAGGGCAGGGCACCCCAGGTCCCCTTTTGCTTCCAAAACGTATCATCGCTCCTAAGGTGACGTCTCCTGGGGGGGGGCGTGAGATCCCAGGGGAGGAAAGACCTTAGAACAGGGGCGGACTAGAGGCCTGTTGGCTACACCGAGTTGAGTTCCAGGGAAGCCCCTTAGGCTCCCCAAACCTACAAACGCAGGGAGGACGAACACTACAAGAGGGCAGTGTTTTCCCAGTTGCGGAAAGGTGTTAGAACAAAGGCGGACTCTAAGGCAGGTTGGAGACTCTGAGTGAAGTGCTCGCCAATGCGCCTCTACGCCAAGTTGCAAGCTCTGAGTAAAGTGCAGGCTAAGGCCCTTCTGCTTCCAAAACGTAGAAACGCTCTGAAGGCCAAGAGGCCTATGCGGCCGTGTGTTCCCATTGCAGGAAAGAACTTAGAACCAAGGCCGACTAGAAGGCAGTTGGAGCTTCTGAGTTAAGTTGCCCGTCCAGTCCCTTGGGCTGCAAAGCGTGTCATCGCGCTTCAGGTGAAGTCTCCTCAGTGGCAGTGTGTTCCCAAGTGAAGGGAAGACTTGAGAAGAAGGGCGTACTAGAAGCTTGTTGGATACTCCGAGTAAAGGGCACGCAAAGACGCTGCGGCTTCCAAAACGTGAACGCGACCTTCAAGGGAGGATTCCCAAAGGGCAGTTTGCTCCCGGCTGTGGAAAGAATTTGGAACCTGGGGCGCACCCTAGGCAAGTTGCACACTGCGAGTTAAGTGCAGGCCCAGACCCTTAGGCTTCCACAACGTAAACTCGACCTGAACTCAAGTTTCCTATGGGGCAGCGTGTTCCCTGCTGCGGAAAGAAGTTAGAACAAGGCCGCACTGGAGGCAAGTTGGACACTCTCAGGGCAGGGCACCCTAGGTCCCCTTTTGCTTCCAAAACGTATCATCGCTCCTAAGGTGACGTCTCCTGGGGGGGGGGCGTGAGATCCCAGGGGAGGAAAGACCTTAGAACAGGGGCGGACTAGAGGCCTGTTGGCTACACCGAGTTGAGTTCCAGGGAAGCCCCTTAGGCTCCCCAAACCTACAAACGCAGCGAAGACGAACACTACTAGAGGGCAGTGTTTTCCCAGTTGCGGAAAGGTGCTAGAACAAAGGGGGACTCTCAGGCAGGTTGGAGACTCTGAGTGAAGTGCTCGCCAATGCGCCTCTACGCCAAGTTGCAAGCTCTGAGTAAAGTGCAGGCTAAGGCCCTTCTGCTTCCAAAACGTAGAAACGCTCTGAAGGCCAAGAGGCCTATGCGGCCGTGTGTTCCCATTGCAGGAAAGAACTTAGAACCAAGGCCGACTAGAAGGCAGTTGGAGCTTCTGAGTTAAGTTGCCCGTCCAGTCCCTTGGGCTGCAAAGCGTGTCATCGCGCTTCAGGTGAAGTCTCCTCAGTGGCAGTGTGTTCCCAAGTGAAGGGAGGACTTGAGAAGAAAGGCGTACAAGAAGCTTGTTGGATACTCCGAGTAAAGGGCACGCAAAGACGCTGCGGCTTCCAAAACGTGAACGCGACCTTCAAGGGAGGATTCCCAAAGGGCAGTTTGCTCCCGGCTGTGGAAAGAAGTTGGAACCTGGGGCGCACCCTAGGCAAGTTGCACACTGCGAGTTAAGTGCAGGCCCAGACCCTTAGGCTTCCACAACGTAAACTCGACCTGAAGTCAAGTTTCCTATGGGGCAGCGTGTTCCCTGCTGCGGAAAGAAGTTAGAGCAAGGCCGCACTGGAGGCAAGTTGGACACTCTCAGGGCAGGGCACCCCAGGTCCCCTTTTGATTCCAAAACGTATCATCGCTCCTAAGGTGACGTCTCCTGGGGGTGGGGGGGCGTGAGATCCCAGGGGAGGAAAGACCTTAGAACAGGGGCGGACTAGAGGCCTGTTGGCTACACCGAGTTGAGTTCCAGGGAAGGCCCTTAGGATCCCCAAACCTACAAACGCAGCGAAGACGAACACTACAAGAGGGCAGTATTTTCCCAGTTGCGGAAAGGTGTTAGAACAAAGGGGGACTCTAAGGCAGGTTGGAGACTCTGAGTGAAGTGCTCGCCAATGCGCCTCTACGCCAAGTTGCAAGCTCTGAGTAAAGTGCAGGCTAAGGCCCTTCTGCTTCCAAAATGTAGAAACGCTCTGAAGGCCAAGAGGCCTATGCGGCCGTGTGTTCCCATTGCAGGAAAGAACTTAGAACCAAGGCCGACTAGAAGGCAGTTGGAGCTTCTGAGTTAAGTTGCCCGTCCAGTCCCTTGGGCTGCAAAGCGTGTCATCACGCTTCAGGTGAAGTCTCCTCAGTGGCAGTGTGTTCCCAAGTGAAGGGAAGACTTGAGAAGAAGGGCGTACTAGAAGCTTGTTGGATACTCCGAGTTAAGGGCGCGCAAAGACGCTGCGGCTTCCAAAACGTGAACGCGACCTTCAAGGGAGGATTCCCAAAGGGCAGTTTGCTCCCGGCTGTGGAAAGAAGTTGGAACCTGGGGCGCACCCTAGGCAAGTTGCACACTGCGAGTTAAGTGCAGGCCCAGACCCTTAGGCTTCCACAACGTAAACTCGACCTGAAGTCAAGTTTCCTGTGGGGCAGCGTGTTCCCTGCTGTGGAAAGAAGTTAGAACAAGGCCGCACAGGAGGCAAGTTGGACACTCTCAGGGCAGGGCACCACAGGTCCCCTTTTGCTTCCAAAACGTATCATCGCTCCTAAGGTGACGTCTCCTGGGGGGGGGCGTGAGATCCCAGGGGAGGAAAGACCTTAGAACAGGGGCGGACTAGAGGCCTGTTGGCTACAACGAGTTGAGTTCCAGGGAAGCCCCTTAGGCTCCCCAAACCTACAAACGCAGGGAGGACGAACACTAAAAGAGGGCAGTGTTTTCCCAGTTGCGGAAAGGTGTTAGAACAAAGGCGGACTCTAAGGCAGGTTGGAGACTCTGAGTGAAGTGCTCGCCAATGCGCCTCTACGCCAAGTTGCAAGCTCTGAGTAAAGTGCAGGCTAAGGCCCTTCTGCTTCCAAAACGTAGAAACGCTCTGAAGGCCAAGAGGCCTATGCGGCCGTGTGTTCCCATTGCAGGAAAGAACTTAGAACCAAGGCCGACTAGAAGGCAGTTGGAGCTTCTGAGTTAAGTTGCCCGTCCAGTCCCTTGGGCTGCAAAGCGTGTCATCGCGCTTCAGGTGAAGTCTCCTCAGTGGCAGTGTGTTCCCAAGTGAAGGGAAGACTTGAGAAGAAGGGCGTACTAGAAGCTTGTTGGATACTCCGAGTAAAGGGCACGCAAAGACGCTGCGGCTTCCAAAACGTGAACGCGACCTTCAAGGGAGGATTCCCAAAGGGCAGTTTGCTCCCGGCTGTGGAAAGAAGTTGGAACCTGGGGCGCACCCTAGGCAAGTTGCACACTGCGAGATAAGTGCAGGCCCAGACCCTTAGGCTTCCACAACGTAAACTCGACCTGAACTCAAGTTTCCTATGGGGCAGCGTGTTCCCTGCTGTGGAAAGAAGTTAGAACAAGGCCGCACAGGAGGCAAGTTGGACACTCTCACGGCAGGGAACCCCAGGTCCCCTTTTGCTTCCAAAACGTATCATCGCTCCTAAGGTGAAGTCTCCTGGGGGGGGCGTGAGATCCCAGGGGAGGAAAGACCTTAGAACAGGGGCGGACTAGAGGCCTGTTGGCTACACCGAGTTGAGTTCCAGGGAAGCCCCTTAGGCTCCCCAAACCTACAAACGCAGCGAAGACGAACACTACTAGAGGGCAGTGTTTTCCCAGTTGCGGAAAGGTGTTAGAACACAGGCGGACTCTAAGGCAGGTTGGAGGCTCTGAGTGAAGTGCTCGCCAATGCGCCTCTACGCCAAGTTGCAAGCTCTGAGTAAAGTGCAGGCTAAGGCCCTTCTGCTTCCAAAACGTAGAAACGCTCTGAAGGCCAAGAGGCCTATGCGGCCGTGTGTTCCCATTGCAGGAAAGAACTTAGAACCAAGGCCGACTAGAAGGCAGTTGGAGCTTCTGAGTTAAGTGGCCCGTCCAGTCCCTTGGGCTGCAAAGCGTGTCATCGCGCTTCAGGTGAAGTCTCCTCAGTGGCAGTGTGTTCCCAAGTGAAGGGAAGACTTGAGAAGAAAGGCGTACTAGAAGCTTGTTGGATACTCCGAGTAAAGGGCACGCAAAGACGCTGCGGCTTCCAAAACGTGAACGCGACCTTCAAGGGAGGATTCCCAAAGGGCAGTTTGCTCCCGGCTGTGGAAAGAAGTTGGAACCTGGGGCGCACCCTAGGCAAGTTGCACACTGCGAGTTAAGTGCAGGCCCAGACCCTTAGGCTTCCACAACGTAAACTCGACCTGAAGTCAAGTTTCCTATGGGGCAGCGTGTTCCCTGCTGCGGAAAGAAGTTAGAACAAGGCCGCACTGGAGGCAAGTTGGACACTCTCAGGGCAGGGCACCCCAGGTCCCCTTTTGCTTCCAAAACGTATCATCGCTCCTAAGGTGACGTCTCCTGGGGCGGGGCGTGAGATCCCAGGGGAGGAAAGACCTTAGAACAGGGGCGGACTAGAGGCCTGTTGGCTACACCGAGTTGAATTCCAGGGAAGCCCTTAGGCTCCCCAAACCTACAAACGCAGCGAGGACGAACACTACAAGAGGGCAGTGTTTTCCCAGTTGCGGAAAGGTGTTAGAACAAAGGCGGACTCTAAGGCAGGTTGGAGACTCTGAGTGAAGTGCTCGCCAATGCGCCTCTACGCCAAGTTGCAAGCTCTGAGTAAAGTGCAGGCTAAGGCCCTTCTGCTTCCAAAACGTAGAAACGCTCTGAAGGCCAAGAGGCCTATGCGGCCGTGTGTTCCCATTGCAGGAAAGAACTTAGAACCAAGGCCGACTAGAAGGCAGTTGGAGCTTCTGAGTTAAGTTGCCCGTCCAGTCCCTTGGGCTGCAAAGCGTGTCATCGCGCTTCAGGTGAAGTCTCCTCAGTGGCAGTGTGTTCCCAAGTGAAGGGAAGACTTGAGAAGAAGGGCGTACTAGAAGCTTGTTGGATACTCCGAGTAAAGGGCACGCAAAGACGCTGCGGCTTCCAAAACGTGAACGCGACCTTCAAGGGAGGATTCCCAAAGGGCAGTTTGCTCCCGGCTGTGGAAAGAAGTTGGAACCTGGGGCGCACCCTAGGCAAGTTGCACACTGCGAGTTAAGTGCAGGCCCAGACCCTTAGGCTTCCACAACGTAAACTCGTCCTGAAGTCAAGTTTCCTATGGGGCAGCGTGTTCCCTGCTGCGGAAAGAAGTTAGAACAAGGCCGCACTGGAGGCAACTTGGACACTGTCACGGCAGGGCACCCTAGGTCCCCTTTTGCTTCCAAAACGTATCATCGCTCCTAAGGTGACGTCTCCTGGGGGGGGGCGTGAGATCCCAGGGGAGGAAAGACCTTAGAACAGGGGCGGACTAGAGGCCTGTTGGCTACACCGAGTTGAGTTCCAGGGAAGCCCCTTAGGCTCCCCAAACCTACAAACGCAGCGAAGACGAACACTACTAGAGGGCAGTGTTTTCCCAGTTGCGGAAAGGTGTTAGAACAAAGGGGGACTCTCAGGCAGGTTGGAGACTCTGAGTGAAGTGCTCGCCAATGCGCCTCTACGCCAAGTTGCAAGCTCTGAGTAAAGTGCAGGCTAAGGCCCTTCTGCTTCCAAAACGTAGAAACGCTCTGAAGGCCAAGAGGCCTATGCGGCCGTGTGTTCCCATTGCAGGAAAGAACTTAGAACCAAGGCCGACTAGAAGGCAGTTGGAGCTTCTGAGTTAAGTTGCCCGTCCAGTCCCTTGGGCTGCAAAGCGTGTCATCGCGCTTCAGGTGAAGTCTCCTCAGTGGCAGTGTGTTCCCAAGTGAAGGGAAGACTTGAGAAGAAGGGCGTACTAGAAGCTCGTTCGATACTCCGAGTTAAGAGCGCGCAAAGACGCTGCGGCTTCCAAAACGTGAACGCGACCTTCAAGGGAGGATTCCCAAATGGCAGTTTGCTCCCGGCTGTGGAAAGAAGTTGGAACCTGGGGCGCACCCTAGGCAAGTTGCACACTGCGAGTTAAGTGCAGGCCCAGACCCTTAGGCTTCCACAACGTAAACTCGACCTGAAGTCAAGTTTCCTATGGGGCAGCGTGTTCCCTGCTGTGGAAAGAAGTTAGAACAAGGCCGCACAGGAGGCAAGTTGGACACTCTCAGGGCAGGGCACCACAGGTCCCCTTTTGCTTCCAAAACGTATCATCGCTCCTAAGGTGACGTCTCCTGGGGGGGGGCGTGAGATCCCAGGGGAGGAAAGACCTTAGAACAGGGGCGGACTAGAGGCCTGTTGGCTACAACGAGTTGAGTTCCAGGGAAGCCCCTTAGGCTCCCCAAACCTACAAACGCAGGGAGGACGAACACTAAAAGAGGGCAGTGTTTTCCCAGTTGCGGAAAGGTGTTAGAACAAAGGCGGACTCTAAGGCAGGTTGGAGACTCTGAGTGAAGTGCTCGCCAATGCGCCTCTACGCCAAGTTGCAAGCTCTGAGTAAAGTGCAGGCTAAGGCCCTTCTGCTTCCAAAACGTAGAAACGCTCTGAAGGCCAAGAGGCCTATGCGGCCGTGTGTTCCCATTGCAGGAAAGAACTTAGAACCAAGGCCGACTAGAAGGCAGTTGGAGCTTCTGAGTTAAGTTGCCCGTCCAGTCCCTTGGGCTGCAAAGCGTGTCATCGCGCTTCAGGTGAAGTCTCCTCAGTGGCAGTGTGTTCCCAAGTGAAGGGAAGACTTGAGAAGAAGGGCGTACTAGAAGCTTGTTGGATACTCCGAGTAAAGGGCACGCAAAGACGCTGCGGCTTCCAAAACGTGAACGCGACCTTCAAGGGAGGATTCCCAAAGGGCAGTTTGCGCCCGGCTGTGGAAAGAAGTTGGAACCTGGGGCGCACCCTAGGCAAGTTGCACACTGCGAGTTAAGTGCAGGCCCAGACCCTTAGGCTTCCACAACGTAAACTCGACCTGAAGTGAAGTTTCCTATGGGGCAGCGTGTTCCCTGCTGCGGAAAGAAGTTAGAACAAGGCCGCACTGGAGGCAAGTTGGACACTCTCAGGGCAGGGCACCCCAGGTCCCCTTTTGCTTCCAAAACGTATCATCGCTCCTAAGGTGACGTCTCCTGGGGGGGGGCGTGAGATCCCATGGGAGGAAAGACCTTAGAACAGGGGCGGACTAGAGGCCTGTTGGCTACACCGAGTTGAGTTCCAGGGAAGGCCCTTAGGCTCCCCAAACCTACAAACGCAGCGAAGACGAACACTACAAGAGGGCAGTGTTTTCCCAGTTGCGGAAAGGTGTTAGAACAAAGGGGGACTCTAAGGCAGGTTGGAGACTCTGAGTGAAGTGCTCGCCAATGCGCCTCTACGCCAAGTTGCAAGCTCTGAGTAAAGTGCAGGCTAAGGCCCTTCTGCTTCCAAAACATAGAAACGCTCTGAAGGCCAAGAGGCCTATGCGGCCGTGTGTTCCCATTGCAGGAAAGAATTTAGAACCAAGGCCGACTAGAAGGCAGTTGGAGCTTCTGAGTTAAGTTTCCCGTCCAGTCCCTTGGGCTGCAAAGCGTGTCATCACGCTTCAGGTGAAGTCTCCTCAGTGGCAGTGTGTTCCCAAGTGAAGGGAAGACTTGAGAAGAAGGGCGTACTAGAAGCTCGTTCGATACTCCGAGTTAAGAGCGCGCAAAGACGCTGCGGCTTCCAAAACGTGAACGCGACCTTCAAGGGAGGATTCCCAAATGGCAGTTTGCTCCCGGCTGTGGAAAGAAGTTGGAACCTGGGGCGCACCCTAGGCAAGTTGCACACTGCGAGTTAAGTGCAGGCCCAGACCCTTAGGCTTCCACAACGTAAACTCGACCTGAAGTCAAGTTTCCTATGGGGCAGCGTGTTCCCTGCTGTGGAAAGAAGTTAGAACAAGGCCGCACTGGAGGCAAGTTGGACACTCTCAGGGCAGGGCACCCCAGGTCCCCTTTTGCTTCCAAAACGTATCATCGCTCCTAAGGTGACGTCTCCGGGGGGGGGGGGGGGGGGCGTTAGATCCCAGGGGAGGAAAGACCTTAGAACAGGGGCGGACTAGAGGCCTGTTGGCTACACCGAGTTGAATTCCAGGGAAGCCCCTTAGGCTCCCCAAAACTACAAACGCAGCGAGGACGAACACTACAAGAGGGCAGTGTTTTCCCAGTTGCGGAAAGGTGTTAGAACAAAGGCGGACTCTAAGGCAGGTTGGAGACTCTGAGTGAAGTGCTCGCCAATGCGCCTCTACGCCAAGTTGCAAGCTCTGAGTAAAGTGCAGGCTAAGGCCCTGCTGCTTCCAACACGTAGAAACGCTCCGAAGGCCAAGAGGCCTATGCGGCCGTGTGTTCCCATTGCAGGAAGGAAAGAACTTAGAACCAAGGCCGACTAGAAGGCAGTTGGAGCTTCTGAGTTAAGTTGCCCGTCCAGTCCCTTGGGCTGCAAAGCGTGTCATCGCGCTTCAGGTGAAGTCTCCTCAGTGGCAGTGTGTTCCCAAGCGAAGGGAAGACTTGAGAAGAAGGGCGTACTAGAAGCTTGTTGGATACTCCGAGTTAAGGGCACGCAAAGACGCTGCGGCTTCCAAAACGTGAACGCGACCTTCAAAGGGAGGATTCCCAAGGGGCAGTTTGCTCCCGGCTGTGGAAAGAAGTTGGAACCTGGGGCGCAGCCTAGGCAAGTTGCACACTGCGAGTTAAGTGCAGGACCAGACCCTTAGGCTTCCACAACATAAACTCGACCTGAAGTGAAGTTTCCTATGTGGCAGCGTGTTCCCTGCTGCGGAAAGAAGTTAGAGCAAGGCCGCACTGGAGACAAGTGGGACACTCTCAGGGCAGGGCACCCCAGGTCCCCTTTTGCTTCCAAAACGTATCATCGCTCCTCAGGAGACGTCTCCTGGGGGGGGGGGGGGCCCGTGAGATCCCAGGGGAGGAAAGACCTTAAGAACAGGGACGGGCTAGAAGCCTGTTGGCTACACCGAGTTGAGTTCCAGGGAAGGCCCTTAGGCTTCCCAATCCTACAAACGCAGCGAAGGCGAACACTACTAGAGGGCAGTGTTCTCCCAGTTGCGGAAAGGTGTTAGAACAAAGGCGGACGCCAAGGCAGGTTGGAGACTCTGAGGGAAGTGCTCGCCAATGCGCCTCTGCGTCCAAAACGCCGAGCGCCGCGTACGACGCAACCGCCTTCTGGCCGTGTTCTCGCAGGTGAGGAAAGAAGTGAGAACAAGGGCGGCCTGAAGCCGACTTGGACTCTCTGTGTGAAGTGCACGCCAAGTCCATTAGGCTTCCAAAAGGTAGCCTCGCTCTTCAGGTGAAGCCTCATAAGCGGCAGCGTGTTCGCAGCTCAGGCAAGAACTTAGAACCAAGGCGGACTCTACGCCAAGTTGCAAGCTCTACGTAAAGTGCAGGCTAAGGCCCTGCTGCTTCCAACACGTAGAAACGCTCCGAAGGCCAAGAGGCCTATGCGGCCGTGTGTTCCCATTGCAGGAAGGAAAGAACTTAGAACCAAGGCCGACTAGAAGGCAGTTGGAGCTTCTGAGTTAAGTTGCCCGTCCAGTCCCTTGGGCTGCAAAGCGTGTCATCGCGCTTCAGCTGAAGTCTCCTCAGTGGCAGTGTGTTCCCAAGTGAAGGGAGGACTTGAGAAGAAAGGCGTACAAGAAGCTTGTTGGATACTCCGAGTAAAGGGCACGCAAAGACGCTGCGGCTTCCAAAACGTGAACGCGACCTTCAAGGGAGGATTCCCAAAGGGCAGTTTGCTCCCGGCTGTGGAAAGAAGTTGGAACCTGGGGCGCACCCTAGGCAAGTTGCACACTGCGAGTTAAGTGCAGGCCCAGACCCTTAGGCTTCCACAACGTAAACTCGACCTGAAGTCAAGTTTCCTATGGGGCAGCGTGTTCCCTGCTGTGGAAAGAAGTTAGAACAAGGCCGCACTGGAGGCAAGTTGGACACTCTCAGGGCAGGGCACCCCAGGTCCCCTTTTGCTTCCAAAACGTATCATCGCTCCTAAGGTGACGTCTCCGGGGGGGGGGGGGCGTTAGATCCCAGGGGAGGAAAGACCTTAGAACAGGGGCGGACTAGAGGCCTGTTGGCTACACCGAGTTGAATTCCAGGGAAGCCCCTTAGGCTCCCCAAAACTACAAACGCAGCGAGGACGAACACTACAAGAGGGCAGTGTTTTCCCAGTTGCGGAAAGGTGTTAGAACAAAGGCGGACTCTAAGGCAGGTTGGAGACTCTGAGTGAAGTGCTCGCCAATGCGCCTCTACGCCAAGTTGCAAGCTCTGAGTAAAGTGCAGGCTAAGGCCCTGCTGCTTCCAACACGTAGAAACGCTCCGAAGGCCAAGAGGCCTATGCGGCCGTGTGTTCCCATTGCAGGAAGGAAAGAACTTAGAACCAAGGCCGACTAGAAGGCAGTTGGAGCTTCTGAGTTAAGTTGCCCGTCCAGTCCCTTGGGCTGCAAAGCGTGTCATCGCGCTTCAGGTGAAGTCTCCTCAGTGGCAGTGTGTTCCCAAGCGAAGGGAAGACTTGAGAAGAAGGGCGTACTAGAAGCTTGTTGGATACTCCGAGTTAAGGGCACGCAAAGACGCTGCGGCTTCCAAAACGTGAACGCGACCTTCAAAGGGAGGATTCCCAAGGGGCAGTTTGCTCCCGGCTGTGGAAAGAAGTTGGAACCTGGGGCGCAGCCTAGGCAAGTTGCACACTGCGAGTTAAGTGCAGGACCAGACCCTTAGGCTTCCACAACATAAACTCGACCTGAAGTGAAGTTTCCTATGTGGCAGCGTGTTCCCTGCTGCGGAAAGAAGTTAGAGCAAGGCCGCACTGGAGACAAGTGGGACACTCTCAGGGCAGGGCACCCCAGGTCCCCTTTTGCTTCCAAAACGTATCATCGCTCCTCAGGAGACGTCTCCTGGGGGGGGGGGGGCCCGTGAGATCCCAGGGGAGGAAAGACCTTAAGAACAGGGACGGGCTAGAAGCCTGTTGGCTACACCGAGTTGAGTTCCAGGGAAGGCCCTTAGGCTTCCCAATCCTACAAACGCAGCGAAGGCGAACACTACTAGAGGGCAGTGTTCTCCCAGTTGCGGAAAGGTGTTAGAACAAAGGCGGACGCCAAGGCAGGTTGGAGACTCTGAGGGAAGTGCTCGCCAATGCGCCTCTGCGTCCAAAACGCCGAGCGCCGGGTACGACGCAACCGCCTTCTGGCCGTGTTCTCGCAGGTGAGGAAAGAAGTGAGAACAAGGGCGGCCTGAAGCCGACTTGGACTCTCTGTGTGAAGTGCACGCCAAGTCCATTAGGCTTCCAAAAGGTAGCCTCGCTCTTCAGGTGAAGCCTCATAAGCGGCAGCGTGTTCGCAGCTCAGGCAAGAACTTAGAACCAAGGCGGACTCTACGCCAAGTTGCAAGCTCTACGTAAAGTGCAGGCTAAGGCCCTGCTGCTTCCAACACGTAGAAACGCTCCGAAGGCCAAGAGGCCTATGCGGCCGTGTGTTCCCATTGCAGGAAGGAAAGAACTTAGAACCAAGGCCGACTAGAAGGCAGTTGGAGCTTCTGAGTTAAGTTGCCCGTCCAGTCCCTTGGGCTGCAAAGCGTGTCATCGCGCTTCAGGTGAAGTCTCCTCAGGGGCAGTGTGTTCCCAAGCGAAGGGAAGACTTGAGAAGAAGGGCGTACTAGAAGCTTGTTGGATACTCCGAGTTAAGGGCACACAAAGACGCTGCGGCTTCCAAAACGTGAACGCGACCTTCAAGGGAGGATTCCCAAAGGGCAGTTTGCTCCCGGCTGTGGAACGAAGTTGGAACCTGGGGCGCACCCTAGGCAAGTTGCACACTGCGAGTTAAGTGCAGGCCCAGACCCTTAGGCGTCCACAACGTAAACTCGACCTGAAGTCAAGTTTCCTATGTGGCAGCGTGTTCCCTGCTGTGGAAAGAAGTTAGAACAAGGCCACACAGGAGGCAAGTTGGACACTCTCAGGGCAGGGCACCCCAGGTCCCCTTTTGCTTCCAAAACGTATCATCGCTCCTCAGGTGACGTCTCCTGGGGGGGGCGTGAGATCCCAGGGGAGGAAAGACCTTAGAACAGGGGCGGACTAGAGGCCTGTTGGGTACTCCGAGTTGAGTTCCAGGGAAGCCCCTTAGGCTCCCCAAACCTACAAACGCAGCGAAGACGAACACTACAAGAGGGCAGTGTTTTCCCAGTTGCGGAAAGGTGTTAGAACAAAGGCGGACTCTAAGGCAGGTTGGAGACTCTGAGTGAAGTGCTCGCCAATGCGCCTCTACGCCAAGTTGCAAGCTCTGAGTAAAGTGCAGGCTAAGGCGCTTCGGCTTCCAAAACGTAGAAACGCTCTGAAGGCCAAGAGGCCTATGCGGCCGTGTGTTCCCATTGCAGGAAAGAACTTAGAACCAAGGCCGACTAGAAGGCAGTTGGAGCTTCTGAGTTAAGTTGCCCGTCCAGTCCCTTGGGCTGCAAAGCGTGTCATCGCGCTTCAGCTGAAGTCTCCTCAGTGGCAGTGTGTTCCCAAGCGAAGGGAAGACTTGAGAAGAAGGGCGTACTAGAAGCTTGTTGGATACTCCGAGTAAAGGGCACGCAAAGACGCTGCGGCTTCCAAAACGTGAACGCGACCTTCAAGGGAGGATTCCCAAAGGGCAGTTTGCTCCCGGCTGTGGAAAGAAGTTGGAACCTGGGGCGCACCCTTGGCAAGTTGCACACTGCGAGATAAGTGCAGGCCCAGACGCTTAGGCTTCCACAACGTAAACTCGACCTGAACTCAAGTTTCCTATGGGACAGCGTGTTCCCTGCTGTGGAAAGAAGTTAGAACAAGGCCGCACTGGAGGCAAGTTGGACACTCTCACGGCAGGCAACCCCAGGTCCCCTTTTGCTTCCAAAACGTATCATCGCTCCTAAGGTGACGTCTCCTGGGGGGGGTGCGTGAGATCCCAGGGGAGGAAAGACCTTAGAACAGGGGCGGACTAGAGGCCTGTTGGCTACACCGAGTTGAGTTCCAGGGAAGCCCCTTAGGCTCCCCAAACCTACAAACGCAGCGAAGACGAACACTACTAGAGGGCAGTGTTTTCCCAGTTGCGGAAAGGTGTTAGAACACAGGCGGACTCTAAGGCAGGTTGGAGGCTCTGAGTGAAGTGCTCGCCAATGCGCCTCTACGCCAAGTTGCAAGCTCTGAGTAAAGTGCAGGCTAAGGCCCTTCTGCTTCCAAAACGTAGAAACGCTCTGAAGGCCAAGAGGCCTATGCGGCCGTGTGTTCCCATTGCAGGAAAGAACTTAGAACCAAGGCCGACTAGAAGGCAGTTGGAGCTTCTGAGTTAAGTTGCCCGTCCAGTCCCTTGGGCTGCAAAGCGTGTCATCGCGCTTCAGGTGAAGTCTCCTCAGTGGCAGTGTGTTCCCAAGTGAAGGGAGGACTTGAGAAGAAAGGCGTACAAGAAGCTTGTTGGATACTCCGAGTAAAGGGCACGCAAAGACGCTGCGGCTTCCTAAACGTGAACGCGACCTTCAAGGGAGGATTCCCAAAGGGCAGTTTGCTCCCGGCTGTGGAAAGAAGTTGGAACCTGGGGCGCACCCTAGGCAAGTTGCACACTGCGAGTTAAGTGCAGGCCCAGACCCTTAGGCTTCCACAACATAAACTCGACCTGAAGTGAAGTTTCCTATGTGGCAGCGTGTTCCCTGCTGCGGAAAGAAGTTAGAGCAAGGCCGCACTGGAGACAAGTGGGACACTCTCAGGGCAGGGCACCCCAGGTCCCCTTTTGCTTCCAAAACGTATCATCGCTCCTCAGGAGACGTCTCCTGGGGGGGGGGGGGCCCGTGAGATCCCAGGGGAGGAAAGACCTTAAGAACAGGGACGGGCTAGAAGCCTGTTGGCTACACCGAGTTGAGTTCCAGGGAAGGCCCTTAGGCTTCCCAAACCTACAAACGCAGCGAAGGCGAACACTACTAGAGGGCAGTGTTCTCCCAGTTGCGGAAAGGTGTTAGAACAAATGCGGACGCCAAGGCAGGTTGGAGACTCTGAGGGAAGTGCTCGCCAATGCGCCTCTGCGTCCAAAACGCCGAGCGCCGCGTACGACGCAACCGCCTTCTGGCCGTGTTCTCGCAGGTGAGGAAAGAAGTGAGAACAAGGGCGGCCTGAAGCCGACTTGGACTCTCTGTGTGAAGTGCACGCCAAGTCCATTAGGCTTCCAAAAGGTAGCCTCGCTCTTCAGGTGAAGCCTCATAAGCGGCAGCGTGTTCGCAGCTCAGGCAAGAACTTAGAACCAAGGCGGACTCTACGCCAAGTTGCAAGCTCTACGTAAAGTGCAGGCTAAGGCCCTGCTGCTTCCAACACGTAGAAACGCTCCGAAGGCCAAGAGGCCTATGCGGCCGTGTGTTCCCATTGCAGGAAGGAAAGAACTTAGAACCAAGGCCGACTAGAAGGCAGTTGGAGCTTCTGAGTTAAGTTGCCCGTCCAGTCCCTTGGGCTGCAAAGCGTGTCATCGCGCTTCAGGTGAAGTCTCTTCAGTGGCAGTGTGTTCCCAAGCGAAGGGAAGACTTGAGAAGAAGGGCGTACTAGAAGCTTGTTGGATACTCCGAGTTAAGGGCACGCAAAGACGCTGCGGCTTCCAAAACGTGAACGCGACCTTCAAAGGGAGGATTCCCAAGGGGCAGTTTGCTCCCGGCTGTGGAAAGAAGTTGGAACCTGGGGCGCACCCTAGGCAAGTTGCACACTGCGAGTTAAGTGCAGGCCCAGACCCTTAGGCTTCCACAACGTAAACTCGACCTGAAGTCAAGTTTCCTATGTGGCAGCGTGTTCCCTGCTGCGGAAAGAAGTTAGAACAAGGCCGCACTGGAGGCAAGTTGGACACTCTCAGGGCAGGGCACCCCAGGTCCCCTTTTGCTTCCAAAACGTATCATCGCTCCTCAGGTGACGTCTCCTGGGGGGGTGGCGTGAGATCCCAGGGGAGGAAAGACCTTAGAACAGGGGCGGACTAGAGGCCTGTTGGCTACACCGAGTTGAATTCCAGGGAAGCCCCTTAGGCTCCCCAAACCTACAAACGCAGCGAGGACGAACACTACAAGAGGGCAGTGTTTTCCCAGTTGCGGAAAGGTGTTAGAACAAAGGCGGACTCTAAGGCAGGTTGGAGACTCTGAGTGAAGTGCTCGCCAATGCGCCTCTACGCCAAGTTGCAAGCTCTGAGTAAAGTGCAGGCTAAGGCCCTTCTGCTTCCAAAACGTAGAAACGCTCTGAAGGCCAAGAGGCCTATGCGGCCGTGTGTTCCCATTGCAGGAAAGAACTTAGAACCAAGGCCGACTAGAAGGCAGTTGGAGCTTCTGAGTTAAGTTGCCCGTCCAGTCCCTTGGGCTGCAAAGCGTGTCATCGCGCTTCAGGTGAAGTCTCCTCAGTGGCAGTGTGTTCCCAAGTGAAGGGAAGACTTGAGAAGAAGGGCGTACTAGAACCTTGTTGGATACTCCGAGTTCAGGGCACGCAAAGACGCTGCGGCTTCCAAAACGTGAACGCGACCTTCAAGGGAGGATTCCCAAAGGGCAGTTTGCTCCCGGCTGTGGAACGAAGTTGGAACCTGGGGCGCACCCTAGGCAAGTTGCACACTGCGAGTTAAGTGCAGGACCAGACCCTTAGGCTTCCACAACGTAAACTCGACCTGAAGTCAAGTTTCCTATGGGGCAGCGTGTTCCCTGCTGTGGAAAGAAGTTAGAACAAGGCCACACAGGAGGCAAGTTGGACACTCTCAGGGCAGGGCACCCCAGGTCCCCTTTTGCTTCCAAAACGTATCATCGCTCCTAAGGTGACGTCTCCTGGGGGGGGCGTGAGATCCCAGGGGAGGAAAGACCTTAGAACAGGGGCGGACTAGAGGCCTGTTGGGTACTCCGAGTTGAGTTCCAGGGAAGCCCCTTAGGCTCCCCAAACCTACAAACGCAGCGAAGACGAACACTACTAGAGGGCAGTGTTTTCCCAGTTGCGGAAAGGTGTTAGAACAAAGGCGGACTCTAAGGCAGGTTGGAGACTCTGAGTGAAGTGCTCGCCAATGCGCCTCTACGCCAAGTTGCAAGCTCTGAGTAAAGTGCAGGCTAAGGCCCTTCTGCTTCCAAAACGTAGAAACGCTCTGAAGGCCAAGAGGCCTATGCGGCCGTGTGTTCCCATTGCAGGAAAGAACTTAGAACCAAGGCCGACTAGAAGGCAGTTGGAGCTTCTGAGTTAAGTTGCCCGTCCAGTCCCTTGGGCTGCAAAGCGTGTCATCGCGCTTCAGGTGAAGTCTCCTCAGTGGCAGTGTGTTCCCAAGCGAAGGGAAGACTTGAGAAGAAGGGCGTACTAGAAGCTTGTTGGATACTCCGAGTAAAGGGGACGCAAAGACGCTGCGGCTTCCAAAACGTGAACGCGACCTTCAAGGGAGGATTCCCAAAGGGCAGTTTGCTCCCGGCTGTGGAAAGAAGTTGGAACCTGGGGCGCACCCTAGGCAAGTTGCACACTGCGAGTTAAGTGCAGGCCCAGACCCTTAGGCTTCCACAACGTAAACTCGACCTGAAGTCAAGTTTCCTATGGGGCAGCGTGTTCCCTGCTGTGGAAAGAAGTTAGAACAAGGCCGCACTGGAGGCAAGTTGGACACTCTCAGGGCAGGGCACCCCAGGTCCCCTTTTGCTTCCAAAACGTATCATCGCTCCTAAGGTGACGTCTCCTGGGGGGGGGGGCGTGAGATCCCAGGGAAGGAAAGACCTTAGAACAGGGGCGGACTAGAGGCCTGTTGGCTACACCGAGTTGAATTCCAGGGAAGCCCCTTAGGCTCCCCAAACCTACAAACGCAGCGAGGACGAACACTACAAGAGGGCAGTGTTTTCCCAGTTGCGGAAAGGTGTTAGAACAAAGGCGGACTCTAAGGCAGGTTGGAGACTCTGAGTGAAGTGCTCGCCAATGCGCCTCTACGCCAAGTTGCAAGCTCTGAGTAAAGTGCAGGCTAAGGCGCTTCGGCTTCCAAAACGTAGAAACGCTCTGAAGGCCAAGAGGCCTATGCGGCCGTGTGTTCCCATTGCAGGAAAGAACTTAGAACCAAGGCCGACTAGAAGGCAGTTGGAGCTTCTGAGTTAAGTTGCCCGTCCAGTCCCTTGGGCTGCAAAGCGTGTCATCGCGCTTCAGCTGAAGTCTCCTCAGTGGCAGTGTGTTCCCAAGCGAAGGGAAGACTTGAGAAGAAGGGCGTACTAGAAGCTTGTTGGATACTCCGAGTAAAGGGCACGCAAAGACGCTGCGGCTTCCAAAACGTGAACGCGACCTTCAAGGGAGGATTCCCAAAGGGCAGTTTGCTCCCGGCTGTGGAAAGAAGTTGGAACCTGGGGCGCACCCTTGGCAAGTTGCACACTGCGAGATAAGTGCAGGCCCAGACGCTTAGGCTTCCACAACGTAAACTCGACCTGAACTCAAGTTTCCTATGGGACAGCGTGTTCCCTGCTGTGGAAAGAAGTTAGAACAAGGCCGCACTGGAGGCAAGTTGGACACTCTCACGGCAGGCAACCCCAGGTCCCCTTTTGCTTCCAAAACGTATCATCGCTCCTAAGGTGACGTCTCCTGGGGGGGGTGCGTGAGATCCCAGGGGAGGAAAGACCTTAGAACAGGGGCGGACTAGAGGCCTGTTGGCTACACCGAGTTGAGTTCCAGGGAAGCCCCTTAGGCTCCCCAAACCTACAAACGCAGCGAAGACGAACACTACTAGAGGGCAGTGTTTTCCCAGTTGCGGAAAGGTGTTAGAACACAGGCGGACTCTAAGGCAGGTTGGAGGCTCTGAGTGAAGTGCTCGCCAATGCGCCTCTACGCCAAGTTGCAAGCTCTGAGTAAAGTGCAGGCTAAGGCCCTTCTGCTTCCAAAACGTAGAAACGCTCTGAAGGCCAAGAGGCCTATGCGGCCGTGTGTTCCCATTGCAGGAAAGAACTTAGAACCAAGGCCGACTAGAAGGCAGTTGGAGCTTCTGAGTTAAGTTGCCCGTCCAGTCCCTTGGGCTGCAAAGCGTGTCATCGCGCTTCAGGTGAAGTCTCCTCAGTGGCAGTGTGTTCCCAAGTGAAGGGAGGACTTGAGAAGAAAGGCGTACAAGAAGCTTGTTGGATACTCCGAGTAAAGGGCACGCAAAGACGCTGCGGCTTCCTAAACGTGAACGCGACCTTCAAGGGAGGATTCCCAAAGGGCAGTTTGCTCCCGGCTGTGGAAAGAAGTTGGAACCTGGGGCGCACCCTAGGCAAGTTGCACACTGCGAGTTAAGTGCAGGCCCAGACCCTTAGGCTTCCACAACATAAACTCGACCTGAAGTGAAGTTTCCTATGTGGCAGCGTGTTCCCTGCTGCGGAAAGAAGTTAGAGCAAGGCCGCACTGGAGACAAGTGGGACACTCTCAGGGCAGGGCACCCCAGGTCCCCTTTTGCTTCCAAAACGTATCATCGCTCCTCAGGAGACGTCTCCTGGGGGGGGGGGGCCCGTGAGATCCCAGGGGAGGAAAGACCTTAAGAACAGGGACGGGCTAGAAGCCTGTTGGCTACACCGAGTTGAGTTCCAGGGAAGGCCCTTAGGCTTCCCAAACCTACAAACGCAGCGAAGGCGAACACTACTAGAGGGCAGTGTTCTCCCAGTTGCGGAAAGGTGTTAGAACAAATGCGGACGCCAAGGCAGGTTGGAGACTCTGAGGGAAGTGCTCGCCAATGCGCCTCTGCGTCCAAAACGCCGAGCGCCGCGTACGACGCAACCGCCTTCTGGCCGTGTTCTCGCAGGTGAGGAAAGAAGTGAGAACAAGGGCGGCCTGAAGCCGACTTGGACTCTCTGTGTGAAGTGCACGCCAAGTCCATTAGGCTTCCAAAAGGTAGCCTCGCTCTTCAGGTGAAGCCTCATAAGCGGCAGCGTGTTCGCAGCTCAGGCAAGAACTTAGAACCAAGGCGGACTCTACGCCAAGTTGCAAGCTCTACGTAAAGTGCAGGCTAAGGCCCTGCTGCTTCCAACACGTAGAAACGCTCCGAAGGCCAAGAGGCCTATGCGGCCGTGTGTTCCCATTGCAGGAAGGAAAGAACTTAGAACCAAGGCCGACTAGAAGGCAGTTGGAGCTTCTGAGTTAAGTTGCCCGTCCAGTCCCTTGGGCTGCAAAGCGTGTCATCGCGCTTCAGGTGAAGTCTCTTCAGTGGCAGTGTGTTCCCAAGCGAAGGGAAGACTTGAGAAGAAGGGCGTACTAGAAGCTTGTTGGATACTCCGAGTTAAGGGCACGCAAAGACGCTGCGGCTTCCAAAACGTGAACGCGACCTTCAAAGGGAGGATTCCCAAGGGGCAGTTTGCTCCCGGCTGTGGAAAGAAGTTGGAACCTGGGGCGCACCCTAGGCAAGTTGCACACTGCGAGTTAAGTGCAGGCCCAGACCCTTAGGCTTCCACAACGTAAACTCGACCTGAAGTCAAGTTTCCTATGTGGCAGCGTGTTCCCTGCTGCGGAAAGAAGTTAGAACAAGGCCGCACTGGAGGCAAGTTGGACACTCTCAGGGCAGGGCACCCCAGGTCCCCTTTTGCTTCCAAAACGTATCATCGCTCCTCAGGTGACGTCTCCTGGGGGGGTGGCGTGAGATCCCAGGGGAGGAAAGACCTTAGAACAGGGGCGGACTAGAGGCCTGTTGGCTACACCGAGTTGAATTCCAGGGAAGCCCCTTAGGCTCCCCAAACCTACAAACGCAGCGAGGACGAACACTACAAGAGGGCAGTGTTTTCCCAGTTGCGGAAAGGTGTTAGAACAAAGGCGGACTCTAAGGCAGGTTGGAGACTCTGAGTGAAGTGCTCGCCAATGCGCCTCTACGCCAAGTTGCAAGCTCTGAGTAAAGTGCAGGCTAAGGCCCTTCTGCTTCCAAAACGTAGAAACGCTCTGAAGGCCAAGAGGCCTATGCGGCCGTGTGTTCCCATTGCAGGAAAGAACTTAGAACCAAGGCCGACTAGAAGGCAGTTGGAGCTTCTGAGTTAAGTTGCCCGTCCAGTCCCTTGGGCTGCAAAGCGTGTCATCGCGCTTCAGGTGAAGTCTCCTCAGTGGCAGTGTGTTCCCAAGTGAAGGGAAGACTTGAGAAGAAGGGCGTACTAGAACCTTGTTGGATACTCCGAGTTCAGGGCACGCAAAGACGCTGCGGCTTCCAAAACGTGAACGCGACCTTCAAGGGAGGATTCCCAAAGGGCAGTTTGCTCCCGGCTGTGGAACGAAGTTGGAACCTGGGGCGCACCCTAGGCAAGTTGCACACTGCGAGTTAAGTGCAGGACCAGACCCTTAGGCTTCCACAACGTAAACTCGACCTGAAGTCAAGTTTCCTATGGGGCAGCGTGTTCCCTGCTGTGGAAAGAAGTTAGAACAAGGCCACACAGGAGGCAAGTTGGACACTCTCAGGGCAGGGCACCCCAGGTCCCCTTTTGCTTCCAAAACGTATCATCGCTCCTAAGGTGACGTCTCCTGGGGGGGGCGTGAGATCCCAGGGGAGGAAAGACCTTAGAACAGGGGCGGACTAGAGGCCTGTTGGGTACTCCGAGTTGAGTTCCAGGGAAGCCCCTTAGGCTCCCCAAACCTACAAACGCAGCGAAGACGAACACTACTAGAGGGCAGTGTTTTCCCAGTTGCGGAAAGGTGTTAGAACAAAGGCGGACTCTAAGGCAGGTTGGAGACTCTGAGTGAAGTGCTCGCCAATGCGCCTCTACGCCAAGTTGCAAGCTCTGAGTAAAGTGCAGGCTAAGGCCCTTCTGCTTCCAAAACGTAGAAACGCTCTGAAGGCCAAGAGGCCTATGCGGCCGTGTGTTCCCATTGCAGGAAAGAACTTAGAACCAAGGCCGACTAGAAGGCAGTTGGAGCTTCTGAGTTAAGTTGCCCGTCCAGTCCCTTGGGCTGCAAAGCGTGTCATCGCGCTTCAGGTGAAGTCTCCTCAGTGGCAGTGTGTTCCCAAGCGAAGGGAAGACTTGAGAAGAAGGGCGTACTAGAAGCTTGTTGGATACTCCGAGTAAAGGGGACGCAAAGACGCTGCGGCTTCCAAAACGTGAACGCGACCTTCAAGGGAGGATTCCCAAAGGGCAGTTTGCTCCCGGCTGTGGAAAGAAGTTGGAACCTGGGGCGCACCCTAGGCAAGTTGCACACTGCGAGTTAAGTGCAGGCCCAGACCCTTAGGCTTCCACAACGTAAACTCGACCTGAAGTCAAGTTTCCTATGGGGCAGCGTGTTCCCTGCTGTGGAAAGAAGTTAGAACAAGGCCGCACTGGAGGCAAGTTGGACACTCTCAGGGCAGGGCACCCCAGGTCCCCTTTTGCTTCCAAAACGTATCATCGCTCCTAAGGTGACGTCTCCTGGGGGGGGGGGCGTGAGATCCCAGGGAAGGAAAGACCTTAGAACAAGGGCGGACTAGAGGCCTGTTGGCTACACCGAGTTGAGTTCCAGGGAAGGCCCTTAGGCTCCCCAAACCTACAAACGCAGCGAAGACGAACACTACAAGAGGGCAGTGTTTTCCCAGTTGCGGAAAGGTTTTAGAACAAAGGGGGACTCTAAGGCAGGTTGGAGACTCTGAGTGAAGTGCTCGCCAATGCGCCTCTACGCCAAGTTGCAAGCTCTGAGTAAAGTGCAGGCTAAGGCCCTTCTGCTTCCAAAACGTAGAAACGCTCTGAAGGCCAAGAGGCCTATGCGGCCGTGTGTTCCCATTGCAGGAAAGAACTTAGAACCAAGGCCGACTAGAAGGCAGTTGGAGCTTCTGAGTTAAGTTGCCCGTCCAGTCCCTTGGGCTGCAAAGCGTGTCATCGCGCTTCAGGTGAAGTCTCCTCAGTGGCAGTGTGTTCCCAAGCGAAGGGAAGACTTGAGAAGAAGGGCGTACTAGAAGCTTGTTGGATACTCCGAGTAAAGGGCACGCAAAGACGCTGCGGCTTCCAAAACGTGAACGCGACCTTCAAGGGAGGATTCCCAAAGGGCAGTTTGCTCCCGGCTGTGGAAAGAAGTTGGAACCTGGGGCGCACCCTAGGCAAGTTGCACACTGCGAGATAAGTGCAGGCCCAGACCCTTAGGCTTCCACAACGTAAACTCGACCTGAACTCAAGTTTCCTATGGGGCAGCGTGTTCCCTGCTGCGGAAAGAAGTTAGAGCAAGGCCGCACTGGAGACAAGAGGGACACTCTCAGGGCAGGGCACCCCAGGTCCCCTTTTGCTTCCAAAACGTATCATCGCTCCTCAGGAGACGTCTCCTGGGGGGGGGGGCCCGTGAGATCCCAGGGGAGGAAAGACCTTAAGAACAGGGACGGGCTAGAAGCCTGTTGGCTATACCGAGTTGAGTTCCAGGGAAGGCCCTTAGGCTTCCCAAACCTACAAACGCAGCGAAGGCGAACACTACTAGAGGGCAGTGTTCTCCCAGTTGCGGAAAGGTGTTAGAACAAAGGCGGACGCCAAGGCAGGTTGGAAACTCTGAGGGAAGTGCTCGCCAATGCGCCTCTGCGTCCAAAACGCCGAGCGCCGCGTACGACGCAACCGCCTTCTGGCCGTGTTCTCGCAGGTGAGGAAAGAAGTGAGAACAAGGGCGGCCTGAAGCCGACTTGGACTCTCTGTGTGAAGTGCACGCCAAGTCCATTAGGCTTCCAAAAGGTAGCCTCGCTCTTCAGGTGAAGCCTCATAAGCGGCAGCGTGTTCGCAGCTCAGGCAAGAACTTAGAACCAAGGCGGACTCTACGCCAAGTTGCAAGCTCTACGTAAAGTGCAGGCTAAGGCCCTGCTGCTTCCAACACGTAGAAACGCTCCGAAGGCCAAGAGGCCTATGCGGCCGTGTGTTCCCATTGCAGGAAGGAAAGAACTTAGAACCAAGGCCGACTAAAAGGCAGTTGGAGCTTCTGAGTTAAGTTGCCCGTCCAGTCCCTTGGGCTGCAAAGCGTGTCATCGCGCTTCAGGTGAAGTCTCCTCAGGGGCAGTGTGTTCCCAAGCGAAGGGAAGACTTGAGAAGAAGGGCGTACTAGAAGCTTGTTGGATACTCCGAGTTAAGGGCACGCAAAGACGCTGCGGCTTCCAAAACGTGAACGCGACCTTCAAAGGGAGGATTCCCAAGGGGCAGTTTGCTCCCGGCTGTGGAAAGAAGTTGGAACCTGGGGCGCACCCTAGGCAAGTTGCAAACTGCGAGTTAAGTGCAGGCCCAGACCCTTAGGCTTCCACAACGTAAACTCGACCTGAAGTCAAGTTTCCTATGGGGCAGCGTGTTCCCTGCTGCGGAAAGAAGTTAGAACAAGGCCGCACTGGAGGCAAGTTGGACACTCTCAGGGCAGGGCACCCCAGGTCCCCTTTTGCTTCCAAAACGTATCATCGCTCCTAAGGTGACGTCTCCTGGGGGGGGGGGGCGTGAGATCCCAGGGGAGGAAAGACCTTAGAACAGGGGCGGACTAGAGGCCTGTTGGCTACACCGGGTTGAGTTCCAGGGAAGCCCCTTAGGCTCCCCAAACCTACAAACGCAGCGAAGACGACCACTACTAGAGGGCAGTGTTCTCCCAGTTGCGGAAAGGTGTTAGAACAAAGGCGGACGCCAAGGCAGGTTGGAGACTCTGAGTGAAGTGCTCGCCAATGCGCCTCTACGCCAAGTTGCAATCTCTGAGTAAAGTGCTGTCTAAGGCCCTTCTGCTTCCAAAACGTAGAAACGCTCTGAAGGCCAAGAGGCCTATGCGGCCGTGTGTTCCCATTGCAGGAAAGAACTTAGAAGCAAGGCCGACTAGAAGGCAGTTGGAGCTTCTGAGTTAAGTTGCCCGTCCAGTCCCTTGGGCTGCAAAGCGTGTCATCGCGCTTCAGGTGAAGTCTCCTCAGTGGCAGTGTGTTCCCAAGTGAAGGGAAGACTTGAGAAGAAGGGCGTACTAGAAGCTTGTTGAATAGTCCGAGTTAAGGGCACGCAAAGACGCTGCAGCTTCCAAAACGTGAACGAGACCTTCAAGGGAGGATTCCCAAATGGCAGTTTGCTCCCGGCTGTGGAAAGAAGTTGGAACCTGGGGCGCACCCTAGGCAAGTTGCACACTGCGAGTTAAGTGCAGGCCCAGACCCTTAGGCTTCCACAACGTAAACTCGACCTGAAGTCAAGTTTCCTATGGGGCAGCGTGTTCCCTGCTGCGGAAAGAAGTTAGAACAAGGCCGCACTGGAGGCAAGTTGGACACTCTCAGGGCAGGGCACCCCAGGTCCCCTTTTGCTTCCAAAACTTATCATCGCTCCTAAGGTGACGTCTCCTGGGGGGGGGCGTGAGATCCCAGGGGAGGAAAGACCTTAGAACAGGGGCGGACTAGAGGACTGTTGGCTACACCGAGTTGAATTATAGGGAAGCCCCTTAGGCTCCCCAAACCTACAAACGCAGCGAGGACGAACACTACAAGAGGGCAGTGTTTTCCCAGTTGCGGAAAGGTGTTAGAACAAAGGCGGACTCTAAGGCAGGTTGGAGACTCTGAGAGAAGTGCTCGCCAATGCGCCTCTACGCCAAGTTGCAAGCTCTGAGTAAAGTGCAGGCTAAGGCCCTTCTGCTTCCAAAACGTAGAAACGCTCTGAAGGCCAAGAGGCCTATGCGGCCGTGTGTTCCCATTGCAGGAAAGAACTTAGAACCAAGGCCGACTAGAAGGCAGTTGGAGCTTCTGAGTTAAGTTGCCCGTCCAGTCCCTTGGGCTGCAAAGCGTGTCATCGCGCTTCAGGTGAAGTCTCCTAAGTGGCAGTGTGTTCCCAAGTGAAGGGAAGACTTGAGAAGAAGGGCGTACTAGAAGCTTGTTGGATACTCCGAGTAAAGGGCACGCAAAGACGCTGCGGCTTCCAAAACGTGAACGCGACCTTCAAGGGAGGATTCCCAAAGGGCAGTTTGCTCCCGGCTGTGGAAAGCAGTTGGAACCTGGGGCGCACCCTAGGCAAGTTGCACACTGCGAGTTAAGTGCAGGCCCAGACCCTTAGGCTTCCACAACGTAAACTCGTCCTGAAGTCAAGTTTCCTATGGGGCAGCGTGTTCCCTGCTGCGGAAAGAAGTTAGAACAAGGCCGCACTGGAGGCAAGTTGGACACTCTCAGGGCAGGGAACCCTAGGTCCCCTTTTGCTTCCAAAACGTATCATCGCTCCTAAGGTGACGTCTCCTGGGGGGGGGCGTGGGATCCCAGGGGAGGAAAGACCTTAGAACAGGGGCGGACTAGAGGCCTGTTGGCTACACCGAGTTGAGTTCCAGGGAAGCCCCTTAGGCTCCCCAAACCTACAAACGCAGCGAAGACGAACACTACTAGAGGGCAGTGTTTTCCCAGTTGCGGAAAGGTGTTAGAACAAAGGGGGACTCTCAGGCAGGTTGGAGACTCTGAGTGAAGTGCTCGCCAATGCGCCTCTACGCCAAGTTGCAAGCTCTGAGTAAAGTGCAGGCTAAGGCCCTTCTGCTTCCAAAACGTAGAAACGCTCTGAAGGCCAAGAGGCCTATGCGGCCGTGTGTTCCCATTGCAGGAAAGAACTTAGAACCAAGGCCGACTAGAAGGCAGTTGGAGCTTCTGAGTTAAGTTGCCCGTCCAGTCCCTTGGGCTTCAAAGCGTGTCATCGCGCTTCAGGTGAAGTCTCCTCAGTGGTAGTGTGTTCCCAAGTGAAGGGAAGACTTGAGAAGAAGGGCGTACTAGAAGCTTGTTGGATACTCCGAGTTAAGGGCGCGCAAAGTCGCTGCGGCTTCCAAAACGTGAACGCGACCTTCAAGGGAGGATTCCCAAAGGGCAGTTTGCTCCCGGCTGTGGAAAGAAGTTGGAACCTGGGGCCCACCCTAGGCAAGTTGCACACTGCGAGTTAAGTGCAGGCCCAGACCCTTAGGCTTTCACAACGTAAACTCGACCTGAAGTCAAGTTTCCTATGGGGCAGCGTGTTCCCTGCTGTGGAAAGAAGTTAGAACAATGCCGCACTGGAGGCAAGTTGGACACTCTCAGGGAAGGGCACCCCAGGTCCCCTTTTGCTTCCAAAACGTATCATCGCTCCTAAGGTGACGTCTCCTGGGGGGTGGGGCGAGAGATCCCAGGGGAGGAAAGACCTTAGAACAGGGGCGGACTAGAGGCCTGTTGGGTACACCGAGTTGAGTTCCAGGGAAGCCCCTTAGTCTCCCCAAACCTACAAACGCAGCGAAGACGAACACTACAAGAGGGCAGTGTTTACCCAGTTGCGGAAAGGTGTTAGAACAAAGGCGGACTCTAAGGCAGGTTGGAGACTCTGAGTGAAGTGCTCGCCAATGCGCCTCTATGCCAAGTTGCAAGCTCTGAGTAAAGTGCAGGCTAAGGCCCTTCTGCTTCCAAAACGTAGAAACGCTCTGAAGGCCAAGAGGCCTATGCGGCCGTGTGTTCCCATTGCAGGAAAGAACTTAGAACCAAGGCCGACTAGAAGGCAGTTGGAGCTTCTGAGTTAAGTTGCCCGTCCAGTCCCTTGGGCTGCAAAGCGTGTCATCGCGCTTCAGGTGAAGTCTCCTCAGTGGCAGTGTGTTCCCAAGTGAAGGGAAGACTTGAGAAGAAGGGCGTACTAGAAGCTTGTTGGATACTCCGAGTAAAGGGCACGCAAAGATGCTGCGGCTTCCAAAACGTGAACGCCACCTTCAAGGGAGGATTCCCAAAGGGCAGTTTGCTCCCGGCTCTGGAAAGAAGTTGGAACCTGGGGCGCACCCTAGGCAAGTTGCACACTGCGAGTTAAGTGCAGGCCCAGACCCTTAGGCTTCCACAACGTAAACTCGACCTGAAGTCAAGTTTCCTATGGGGCAGCGTGTTCCCTGCTGCGGAAAGAAGTTAGAGCAAGGCCGCACTGGAGGCAAGTTGGACACTCTCAGGGCAGGGCACCCCAGGTCCCCTTTTGCTTCCAAAACGTATCATCGCTCCTAAGGTGACGTCTCCTGGGGGAGGGGGCCTGAGATCCCAAGGGAGGAAAGACCTTAGAACAGGGGCGGACTAGAGGCCTGTTGGCTACACCGAGTTGAGTTCCAGGGAAGCCCCTTAGGCTCCCCAAACCTACAAACGCAGGGAGGACGAACACTACAAGAGGGCAGTGTTTTCCCAGTTGCGGAAAGGTGTTAGAACAAAGGCGGACTCTAAGGCAGGTTGGAGACTCTGAGTGAAGTGCTCGCCAATGCGCCTCTACGCCAAGTTGCAAGCTCTGAGTAAAGTGCAGGCTAAGGCCCTTCTGCTTCCAAAACGTAGAAACGCTCTGAAGGCCAAGAGGCCTATGCGGCCGTGTGTTCCCATTGCAGGAAAGAACTTAGAACCAAGGCCGACTAGAAGGCAGTTGGAGCTTCTGAGTTAAGTTGCCCGTCCAGTCCCTTGGGCTGCAAAGCGTGTCATCGCGCTTCAGGTGAAGTCTCCTCAGTGGCAGTGTGTTCCCAAGTGAAGGGAAGACTTGAGAAGAAGGGCGTACTAGAAGCTTGTTGGATACTCCGAGTAAAGGGCACGCAAAGACGCTGCGGCTTCCAAAACGTGAACGCGACCTTCAAGGGAGGATTCCCAAAGGGCAGTTTGCTCCCGGCTGTGGAAAGAAGTTGGAACCTGGGGCGCACCCTAGGCAAGTTGCACACTGCGAGTTAAGTGCAGGCCCAGACCCTTAGGCTTCCACAACGTAAACTCGTCCTGAAGTCAAGTTTCCTATGGGGCAGCGTGTTCCCTGCTGCGGAAAGAAGTTAGAACAAGGCCGCACTGGAGGCAAGTTGGACACTCTCAGGGCAGGGCACCCTAGGTCCCCTTTTGCTTCCAAAACGTATCATCGCTCCTAAGGTGACGTCTCCTGGGGGGGGGGGGCGTGAGATCCCAGGGGAGGAAAGACCTTAGAACAGGGGCGGACTAGAGGCCTGTTGGCTACACCGAGTTGAGTTCCAGGGAAGCCCCTTAGGCTCCCCAAACCTACAAACGCAGCGAAGACGAACACTACTAGAGGGCAGTGTTTTCCCAGTTGCGGAAAGGTGTTAGAACAAAGGGGGACTCTCAGGCAGGTTGGAGACTCTGAGTGAAGTGCTCGCCAATGCGCCTCTACGCCAAGTTGCAAGCTCTGAGTAAAGTGCAGGCTAAGGCCCTTCTGCTTCCAAAACGTAGAAACGCTCTGAAGGCCAAGAGGCCTATGCGGCCGTGTGTTCCCATTGCAGGAAAGAACTTAGAACCAAGGCCGACTAGAAGGCAGTTGGAGCTTCTGAGTTAAGTTGCCCGTCCAGTCCCTTGGGCTGCAAAGCGTGTCATCGCGCTTCAGGTGAAGTCTCCTCAGTGGCAGTGTGTTCCCAAGTGAAGGGAGGACTTGAGAAGAAAGGCGTACAAGAAGCTTGTTGGATACTCCGAGTAAAGGGCACGCAAAGACGCTGCGGCTTCCAAAACGTGAACGCGACCTTCAAGGGAGGATTCCCAAAGGGCAGTTTGCTCCCGGCTGTGGAAAGAAGTTGGAACCTGGGGCGCACCCTAGGCAAGTTGCACACTGCGAGTTAAGTGCAGGCCCAGACCCTTAGGCTTCCACAACGTAAACTCGACCTGAAGTCAAGTTTCCTATGGGGCAGCGTGTTCCCTGCTGCGGAAAGAAGTTAGAGCAAGGCCGCACTGGAGGCAAGTTGGACACTCTCAGGGCAGGGCACCCCAGGTCCCCTTTTGATTCCAAAACGTATCATCGCTCCTAAGGTGACGTCTCCTGGGGGTGGGGGGGCGTGAGATCCCAGGGGAGGAAAGACCTTAGAACAGGGGCGGACTAGAGGCCTGTTGGCTACACCGAGTTGAGTTCCAGGGAAGGCCCTTAGGATCCCCAAACCTACAAACGCAGCGAAGACGAACACTACAAGAGGGCAGTATTTTCCCAGTTGCGGAAAGGTGTTAGAACAAAGGGGGACTCTAAGGCAGGTTGGAGACTCTGAGTGAAGTGTTCGCCAATGCGCCTCTACGCCAAGTTGCAAGCTCTGAGTAAAGTGCAGGCTAAGGCCCTTCTGCTTCCAAAATGTAGAAACGCTCTGAAGGCCAAGAGGCCTATGCGGCCGTGTGTTCCCATTGCAGGAAAGAACTTAGAACCAAGGCCGACTAGAAGGCAGTTGGAGCTTCTGAGTTAAGTTGCCCGTCCAGTCCCTTGGGCTGCAAAGCGTGTCATCACGCTTCAGGTGAAGTCTCCTCAGTGGCAGTGTGTTCCCAAGTGAAGGGAAGACTTGAGAAGAAGGGCGTACTAGAAGCTTGTTGGATACTCCGAGTTAAGGGCGCGCAAAGACGCTGCGGCTTCCAAAACGTGAACGCGACCTTCAAGGGAGGATTCCCAAAGGGCAGTTTGCTCCCGGCTGTGGAAAGAAGTTGGAACCTGGGGCGCACCCTAGGCAAGTTGCACACTGCGATTTAAGTGCAGGCCCAGACCCTTAGGCTTCCACAACGTAAACTCGACCTGAAGTCAAGTTTCCTGTGGGGCAGCGTGTTCCCTGCTGTGGAAAGAAGTTAGAACAAGGCCGCACAGGAGGCAAGTTGGACACTCTCAGGGCAGGGCACCCCAGGTCCCCTTTTGCTTCCAAAACGTATCATCGCTCCTAAGGTGACGTCTCCTGGGGGGGGGCGTGAGATCCCAGGGGAGGAAAGACCTTAGAACAGGGGCGGACTAGAGGCCTGTTGGCTACAACGAGTTGAGTTCCAGGGAAGCCCCTTAGGCTCCCCAAACCTACAAACGCAGGGAGGACGAACACTAAAAGAGGGCAGTGTTTTCCCAGTTGCGGAAAGGTGTTAGAACAAAGGCGGACTCTAAGGCAGGTTGGAGACTCTGAGTGAAGTGCTCGCCAATGCGCCTCTACGCCAAGTTGCAAGCTCTGAGTAAAGTGCAGGCTAAGGCCCTTCTGCTTCCAAAACGTAGAAACGCTCTGAAGGCCAAGAGGCCTATGCGGCCGTGTGTTCCCATTGCAGGAAAGAACTTAGAACCAAGGCCGACTAGAAGGCAGTTGGAGCTTCTGAGTTAAGTTGCCCGTCCAGTCCCTTGGGCTGCAAAGCGTGTCATCGCGCTTCAGGTGAAGTCTCCTCAGTGGCAGTGTGTTCCCAAGTGAAGGGAAGACTTGAGAAGAAGGGCGTACTAGAAGCTTGTTGGATACTCCGAGTAAAGGGCACGCAAAGACGCTGCGGCTTCCAAAACGTGAACGCGACCTTCAAGGGAGGATTCCCAAAGGGCAGTTTGCTCCCGGCTGTGGAAAGAAGTTGGAACCTGGGGCCCACCCTAGGCAAGTTGCACACTGCGAGTTAAGTGCAGGCCCAGACCCTTAGGCTTTCACAACGTAAACTCGACCTGAAGTCAAGTTTCCTATGGGGCAGCGTGTTCCCTGCTGTGGAAAGAAGTTAGAACAATGCCGCACTGGAGGCAAGTTGGACACTCTCAGGGAAGGGCACCCCAGGTCCCCTTTTGCTTCCAAAACGTATCATCGCTCCTAAGGTGACGTCTCCTGGGGGGTGGGGCGAGAGATCCCAGGGGAGGAAAGACCTTAGAACAGGGGCGGACTAGAGGCCTGTTGGGTACACCGAGTTGAGTTCCAGGGAAGCCCCTTAGTCTCCCCAAACCTACAAACGCAGCGAAGACGAACACTACAAGAGGGCAGTGTTTACCCAGTTGCGGAAAGGTGTTAGAACAAAGGCGGACTCTAAGGCAGGTTGGAGACTCTGAGTGAAGTGCTCGCCAATGCGCCTCTATGCCAAGTTGCAAGCTCTGAGTAAAGTGCAGGCTAAGGCCCTTCTGCTTCCAAAACGTAGAAACGCTCTGAAGGCCAAGAGGCCTATGCGGCCGTGTGTTCCCATTGCAGGAAAGAACTTAGAACCAAGGCCGACTAGAAGGCAGTTGGAGCTTCTGAGTTAAGTTGCCCGTCCAGTCCCTTGGGCTGCAAAGCGTGTCATCGCGCTTCAGGTGAAGTCTCCTCAGTGGCAGTGTGTTCCCAAGTGAAGGGAAGACTTGAGAAGAAGGGCGTACTAGAAGCTTGTTGGATACTCCGAGTAAAGGGCACGCAAAGATGCTGCGGCTTCCAAAACGTGAACGCCACCTTCAAGGGAGGATTCCCAAAGGGCAGTTTGCTCCCGGCTCTGGAAAGAAGTTGGAACCTGGGGCGCACCCTAGGCAAGTTGCACACTGCGAGTTAAGTGCAGGCCCAGACCCTTAGGCTTCCACAACGTAAACTCGACCTGAAGTCAAGTTTCCTATGGGGCAGCGTGTTCCCTGCTGCGGAAAGAAGTTAGAGCAAGGCCGCACTGGAGGCAAGTTGGACACTCTCAGGGCAGGGCACCCCAGGTCCCCTTTTGCTTCCAAAACGTATCATCGCTCCTAAGGTGACGTCTCCTGGGGGGGGGGGCCTGAGATCCCAAGGGAGGAAAGACCTTAGAACAGGGGCGGACTAGAGGCCTGTTGGCTACACCGAGTTGAGTTCCAGGGAAGCCCCTTAGGCTCCCCAAACCTACAAACGCAGGGAGGACGAACACTACAAGAGGGCAGTGTTTTCCCAGTTGCGGAAAGGTGTTAGAACAAAGGCGGACTCTAAGGCAGGTTGGAGACTCTGAGTGAAGTGCTCGCCAATGCGCCTCTACGCCAAGTTGCAAGCTCTGAGTAAAGTGCAGGCTAAGGCCCTTCTGCTTCCAAAACGTAGAAACGCTCTGAAGGCCAAGAGGCCTATGCGGCCGTGTGTTCCCATTGCAGGAAAGAACTTAGAACCAAGGCCGACTAGAAGGCAGTTGGAGCTTCTGAGTTAAGTTGCCCGTCCAGTCCCTTGGGCTGCAAAGCGTGTCATCGCGCTTCAGGTGAAGTCTCCTCAGTGGCAGTGTGTTCCCAAGTGAAGGGAAGACTTGAGAAGAAGGGCGTACTAGAAGCTTGTTGGATACTCCGAGTAAAGGGCACGCAAAGACGCTGCGGCTTCCAAAACGTGAACGCGACCTTCAAGGGAGGATTCCCAAAGGGCAGTTTGCTCCCGGCTGTGGAAAGAAGTTGGAACCTGGGGCGCACCCTAGGCAAGTTGCACACTGCGAGTTAAGTGCAGGCCCAGACCCTTAGGCTTCCACAACGTAAACTCGTCCTGAAGTCAAGTTTCCTATGGGGCAGCGTGTTCCCTGCTGCGGAAAGAAGTTAGAACAAGGCCGCACTGGAGGCAAGTTGGACACTCTCAGGGCAGGGCACCCTAGGTCCCCTTTTGCTTCCAAAACGTATCATCGCTCCTAAGGTGACGTCTCCTGGGGGGGGGGGGCGTGAGATCCCAGGGGAGGAAAGACCTTAGAACAGGGGCGGACTAGAGGCCTGTTGGCTACACCGAGTTGAGTTCCAGGGAAGCCCCTTAGGCTCCCCAAACCTACAAACGCAGCGAAGACGAACACTACTAGAGGGCAGTGTTTTCCCAGTTGCGGAAAGGTGTTAGAACAAAGGGGGACTCTCAGGCAGGTTGGAGACTCTGAGTGAAGTGCTCGCCAATGCGCCTCTACGCCAAGTTGCAAGCTCTGAGTAAAGTGCAGGCTAAGGCCCTTCTGCTTCCAAAACGTAGAAACGCTCTGAAGGCCAAGAGGCCTATGCGGCCGTGTGTTCCCATTGCAGGAAAGAACTTAGAACCAAGGCCGACTAGAAGGCAGTTGGAGCTTCTGAGTTAAGTTGCCCGTCCAGTCCCTTGGGCTGCAAAGCGTGTCATCGCGCTTCAGGTGAAGTCTCCTCAGTGGCAGTGTGTTCCCAAGTGAAGGGAGGACTTGAGAAGAAAGGCGTACAAGAAGCTTGTTGGATACTCCGAGTAAAGGGCACGCAAAGACGCTGCGGCTTCCAAAACGTGAACGCGACCTTCAAGGGAGGATTCCCAAAGGGCAGTTTGCTCCCGGCTGTGGAAAGAAGTTGGAACCTGGGGCGCACCCTAGGCAAGTTGCACACTGCGAGTTAAGTGCAGGCCCAGACCCTTAGGCTTCCACAACGTAAACTCGACCTGAAGTCAAGTTTCCTATGGGGCAGCGTGTTCCCTGCTGCGGAAAGAAGTTAGAGCAAGGCCGCACTGGAGGCAAGTTGGACACTCTCAGGGCAGGGCACCCCAGGTCCCCTTTTGATTCCAAAACGTATCATCGCTCCTAAGGTGACGTCTCCTGGGGGTGGGGGGGCGTGAGATCCCAGGGGAGGAAAGACCTTAGAACAGGGGCGGACTAGAGGCCTGTTGGCTACACCGAGTTGAGTTCCAGGGAAGGCCCTTAGGATCCCCAAACCTACAAACGCAGCGAAGACGAACACTACAAGAGGGCAGTATTTTCCCAGTTGCGGAAAGGTGTTAGAACAAAGGGGGACTCTAAGGCAGGTTGGAGACTCTGAGTGAAGTGTTCGCCAATGCGCCTCTACGCCAAGTTGCAAGCTCTGAGTAAAGTGCAGGCTAAGGCCCTTCTGCTTCCAAAATGTAGAAACGCTCTGAAGGCCAAGAGGCCTATGCGGCCGTGTGTTCCCATTGCAGGAAAGAACTTAGAACCAAGGCCGACTAGAAGGCAGTTGGAGCTTCTGAGTTAAGTTGCCCGTCCAGTCCCTTGGGCTGCAAAGCGTGTCATCACGCTTCAGGTGAAGTCTCCTCAGTGGCAGTGTGTTCCCAAGTGAAGGGAAGACTTGAGAAGAAGGGCGTACTAGAAGCTTGTTGGATACTCCGAGTTAAGGGCGCGCAAAGACGCTGCGGCTTCCAAAACGTGAACGCGACCTTCAAGGGAGGATTCCCAAAGGGCAGTTTGCTCCCGGCTGTGGAAAGAAGTTGGAACCTGGGGCGCACCCTAGGCAAGTTGCACACTGCGATTTAAGTGCAGGCCCAGACCCTTAGGCTTCCACAACGTAAACTCGACCTGAAGTCAAGTTTCCTGTGGGGCAGCGTGTTCCCTGCTGTGGAAAGAAGTTAGAACAAGGCCGCACAGGAGGCAAGTTGGACACTCTCAGGGCAGGGCACCCCAGGTCCCCTTTTGCTTCCAAAACGTATCATCGCTCCTAAGGTGACGTCTCCTGGGGGGGGGCGTGAGATCCCAGGGGAGGAAAGACCTTAGAACAGGGGCGGACTAGAGGCCTGTTGGCTACAACGAGTTGAGTTCCAGGGAAGCCCCTTAGGCTCCCCAAACCTACAAACGCAGGGAGGACGAACACTAAAAGAGGGCAGTGTTTTCCCAGTTGCGGAAAGGTGTTAGAACAAAGGCGGACTCTAAGGCAGGTTGGAGACTCTGAGTGAAGTGCTCGCCAATGCGCCTCTACGCCAAGTTGCAAGCTCTGAGTAAAGTGCAGGCTAAGGCCCTTCTGCTTCCAAAACGTAGAAACGCTCTGAAGGCCAAGAGGCCTATGCGGCCGTGTGTTCCCATTGCAGGAAAGAACTTAGAACCAAGGCCGACTAGAAGGCAGTTGGAGCTTCTGAGTTAAGTTGCCCGTCCAGTCCCTTGGGCTGCAAAGCGTGTCATCGCGCTTCAGGTGAAGTCTCCTCAGTGGCAGTGTGTTCCCAAGTGAAGGGAAGACTTGAGAAGAAGGGCGTACTAGAAGCTTGTTGGATACTCCGAGTAAAGGGCACGCAAAGACGCTGCGGCTTCCAAAACGTGAACGCGACCTTCAAGGGAGGATTCCCAAAGGGCAGTTTGCTCCCGGCTGTGGAAAGAAGTTGGAACCTGGGGCCCACCCTAGGCAAGTTGCACACTGCGAGTTAAGTGCAGGCCCAGACCCTTAGGCTTTCACAACGTAAACTCGACCTGAAGTCAAGTTTCCTATGGGGCAGCGTGTTCCCTGCTGTGGAAAGAAGTTAGAACAATGCCGCACTGGAGGCAAGTTGGACACTCTCAGGGAAGGGCACCCCAGGTCCCCTTTTGCTTCCAAAACGTATCATCGCTCCTAAGGTGACGTCTCCTGGGGGGTGGGGCGAGAGATCCCAGGGGAGGAAAGACCTTAGAACAGGGGCGGACTAGAGGCCTGTTGGGTACACCGAGTTGAGTTCCAGGGAAGCCCCTTAGTCTCCCCAAACCTACAAACGCAGCGAAGACGAACACTACAAGAGGGCAGTGTTTACCCAGTTGCGGAAAGGTGTTAGAACAAAGGCGGACTCTAAGGCAGGTTGGAGACTCTGAGTGAAGTGCTCGCCAATGCGCCTCTATGCCAAGTTGCAAGCTCTGAGTAAAGTGCAGGCTAAGGCCCTTCTGCTTCCAAAACGTAGAAACGCTCTGAAGGCCAAGAGGCCTATGCGGCCGTGTGTTCCCATTGCAGGAAAGAACTTAGAACCAAGGCCGACTAGAAGGCAGTTGGAGCTTCTGAGTTAAGTTGCCCGTCCAGTCCCTTGGGCTGCAAAGCGTGTCATCGCGCTTCAGGTGAAGTCTCCTCAGTGGCAGTGTGTTCCCAAGTGAAGGGAAGACTTGAGAAGAAGGGCGTACTAGAAGCTTGTTGGATACTCCGAGTAAAGGGCACGCAAAGATGCTGCGGCTTCCAAAACGTGAACGCCACCTTCAAGGGAGGATTCCCAAAGGGCAGTTTGCTCCCGGCTCTGGAAAGAAGTTGGAACCTGGGGCGCACCCTAGGCAAGTTGCACACTGCGAGTTAAGTGCAGGCCCAGACCCTTAGGCTTCCACAACGTAAACTCGACCTGAAGTCAAGTTTCCTATGGGGCAGCGTGTTCCCTGCTGCGGAAAGAAGTTAGAGCAAGGCCGCACTGGAGGCAAGTTGGACACTCTCAGGGCAGGGCACCCCAGGTCCCCTTTTGCTTCCAAAACGTATCATCGCTCCTAAGGTGACGTCTCCTGGGGGGGGGGGCCTGAGATCCCAAGGGAGGAAAGACCTTAGAACAGGGGCGGACTAGAGGCCTGTTGGCTACACCGAGTTGAGTTCCAGGGAAGCCCCTTAGGCTCCCCAAACCTACAAACGCAGGGAGGACGAACACTACAAGAGGGCAGTGTTTTCCCAGTTGCGGAAAGGTGTTAGAACAAAGGCGGACTCTAAGGCAGGTTGGAGACTCTGAGTGAAGTGCTCGCCAATGCGCCTCTACGCCAAGTTGCAAGCTCTGAGTAAAGTGCAGGCTAAGGCCCTTCTGCTTCCAAAACGTAGAAACGCTCTGAAGGCCAAGAGGCCTATGCGGCCGTGTGTTCCCATTGCAGGAAAGAACTTAGAACCAAGGCCGACTAGAAGGCAGTTGGAGCTTCTGAGTTAAGTTGCCCGTCCAGTCCCTTGGGCTGCAAAGCGTGTCATCGCGCTTCAGGTGAAGTCTCCTCAGTGGCAGTGTGTTCCCAAGTGAAGGGAAGACTTGAGAAGAAGGGCGTACTAGAAGCTTGTTGGATACTCCGAGTAAAGGGCACGCAAAGACGCTGCGGCTTCCAAAACGTGAACGCGACCTTCAAGGGAGGATTCCCAAAGGGCAGTTTGCTCCCGGCTGTGGAAAGAAGTTGGAACCTGGGGCGCACCCTAGGCAAGTTGCACACTGCGAGTTAAGTGCAGGCCCAGACCCTTAGGCTTCCACAACGTAAACTCGTCCTGAAGTCAAGTTTCCTATGGGGCAGCGTGTTCCCTGCTGCGGAAAGAAGTTAGAACAAGGCCGCACTGGAGGCAAGTTGGACACTCTCAGGGCAGGGCACCCTAGGTCCCCTTTTGCTTCCAAAACGTATCATCGCTCCTAAGGTGACGTCTCCTGGGGGGGGGGGGCGTGAGATCCCAGGGGAGGAAAGACCTTAGAACAGGGGCGGACTAGAGGCCTGTTGGCTACACCGAGTTGAGTTCCAGGGAAGCCCCTTAGGCTCCCCAAACCTACAAACGCAGCGAAGACGAACACTACTAGAGGGCAGTGTTTTCCCAGTTGCGGAAAGGTGTTAGAACAAAGGGGGACTCTCAGGCAGGTTGGAGACTCTGAGTGAAGTGCTCGCCAATGCGCCTCTACGCCAAGTTGCAAGCTCTGAGTAAAGTGCAGGCTAAGGCCCTTCTGCTTCCAAAACGTAGAAACGCTCTGAAGGCCAAGAGGCCTATGCGGCCGTGTGTTCCCATTGCAGGAAAGAACTTAGAACCAAGGCCGACTAGAAGGCAGTTGGAGCTTCTGAGTTAAGTTGCCCGTCCAGTCCCTTGGGCTGCAAAGCGTGTCATCGCGCTTCAGGTGAAGTCTCCTCAGTGGCAGTGTGTTCCCAAGTGAAGGGAGGACTTGAGAAGAAAGGCGTACAAGAAGCTTGTTGGATACTCCGAGTAAAGGGCACGCAAAGACGCTGCGGCTTCCAAAACGTGAACGCGACCTTCAAGGGAGGATTCCCAAAGGGCAGTTTGCTCCCGGCTGTGGAAAGAAGTTGGAACCTGGGGCGCACCCTAGGCAAGTTGCACACTGCGAGTTAAGTGCAGGCCCAGACCCTTAGGCTTCCACAACGTAAACTCGACCTGAAGTCAAGTTTCCTATGGGGCAGCGTGTTCCCTGCTGCGGAAAGAAGTTAGAGCAAGGCCGCACTGGAGGCAAGTTGGACACTCTCAGGGCAGGGCACCCCAGGTCCCCTTTTGATTCCAAAACGTATCATCGCTCCTAAGGTGACGTCTCCTGGGGGTGGGGGGGCGTGAGATCCCAGGGGAGGAAAGACCTTAGAACAGGGGCGGACTAGAGGCCTGTTGGCTACACCGAGTTGAGTTCCAGGGAAGGCCCTTAGGATCCCCAAACCTACAAACGCAGCGAAGACGAACACTACAAGAGGGCAGTATTTTCCCAGTTGCGGAAAGGTGTTAGAACAAAGGGGGACTCTAAGGCAGGTTGGAGACTCTGAGTGAAGTGTTCGCCAATGCGCCTCTACGCCAAGTTGCAAGCTCTGAGTAAAGTGCAGGCTAAGGCCCTTCTGCTTCCAAAATGTAGAAACGCTCTGAAGGCCAAGAGGCCTATGCGGCCGTGTGTTCCCATTGCAGGAAAGAACTTAGAACCAAGGCCGACTAGAAGGCAGTTGGAGCTTCTGAGTTAAGTTGCCCGTCCAGTCCCTTGGGCTGCAAAGCGTGTCATCACGCTTCAGGTGAAGTCTCCTCAGTGGCAGTGTGTTCCCAAGTGAAGGGAAGACTTGAGAAGAAGGGCGTACTAGAAGCTTGTTGGATACTCCGAGTTAAGGGCGCGCAAAGACGCTGCGGCTTCCAAAACGTGAACGCGACCTTCAAGGGAGGATTCCCAAAGGGCAGTTTGCTCCCGGCTGTGGAAAGAAGTTGGAACCTGGGGCGCACCCTAGGCAAGTTGCACACTGCGATTTAAGTGCAGGCCCAGACCCTTAGGCTTCCACAACGTAAACTCGACCTGAAGTCAAGTTTCCTGTGGGGCAGCGTGTTCCCTGCTGTGGAAAGAAGTTAGAACAAGGCCGCACAGGAGGCAAGTTGGACACTCTCAGGGCAGGGCACCCCAGGTCCCCTTTTGCTTCCAAAACGTATCATCGCTCCTAAGGTGACGTCTCCTGGGGGGGGGCGTGAGATCCCAGGGGAGGAAAGACCTTAGAACAGGGGCGGACTAGAGGCCTGTTGGCTACAACGAGTTGAGTTCCAGGGAAGCCCCTTAGGCTCCCCAAACCTACAAACGCAGGGAGGACGAACACTAAAAGAGGGCAGTGTTTTCCCAGTTGCGGAAAGGTGTTAGAACAAAGGCGGACTCTAAGGCAGGTTGGAGACTCTGAGTGAAGTGCTCGCCAATGCGCCTCTACGCCAAGTTGCAAGCTCTGAGTAAAGTGCAGGCTAAGGCCCTTCTGCTTCCAAAACGTAGAAACGCTCTGAAGGCCAAGAGGCCTATGCGGCCGTGTGTTCCCATTGCAGGAAAGAACTTAGAACCAAGGCCGACTAGAAGGCAGTTGGAGCTTCTGAGTTAAGTTGCCCGTCCAGTCCCTTGGGCTGCAAAGCGTGTCATCGCGCTTCAGGTGAAGTCTCCTCAGTGGCAGTGTGTTCCCAAGTGAAGGGAAGACTTGAGAAGAAGGGCGTACTAGAAGCTTGTTGGATACTCCGAGTAAAGGGCACGCAAAGACGCTGCGGCTTCCAAAACGTGAACGCGACCTTCAAGGGAGGATTCCCAAAGGGCAGTTTGCTCCCGGCTGTGGAAAGAAGTTGGAACCTGGGGCCCACCCTAGGCAAGTTGCACACTGCGAGTTAAGTGCAGGCCCAGACCCTTAGGCTTTCACAACGTAAACTCGACCTGAAGTCAAGTTTCCTATGGGGCAGCGTGTTCCCTGCTGTGGAAAGAAGTTAGAACAATGCCGCACTGGAGGCAAGTTGGACACTCTCAGGGAAGGGCACCCCAGGTCCCCTTTTGCTTCCAAAACGTATCATCGCTCCTAAGGTGACGTCTCCTGGGGGGTGGGGCGAGAGATCCCAGGGGAGGAAAGACCTTAGAACAGGGGCGGACTAGAGGCCTGTTGGGTACACCGAGTTGAGTTCCAGGGAAGCCCCTTAGTCTCCCCAAACCTACAAACGCAGCGAAGACGAACACTACAAGAGGGCAGTGTTTACCCAGTTGCGGAAAGGTGTTAGAACAAAGGCGGACTCTAAGGCAGGTTGGAGACTCTGAGTGAAGTGCTCGCCAATGCGCCTCTATGCCAAGTTGCAAGCTCTGAGTAAAGTGCAGGCTAAGGCCCTTCTGCTTCCAAAACGTAGAAACGCTCTGAAGGCCAAGAGGCCTATGCGGCCGTGTGTTCCCATTGCAGGAAAGAACTTAGAACCAAGGCCGACTAGAAGGCAGTTGGAGCTTCTGAGTTAAGTTGCCCGTCCAGTCCCTTGGGCTGCAAAGCGTGTCATCGCGCTTCAGGTGAAGTCTCCTCAGTGGCAGTGTGTTCCCAAGTGAAGGGAAGACTTGAGAAGAAGGGCGTACTAGAAGCTTGTTGGATACTCCGAGTAAAGGGCACGCAAAGATGCTGCGGCTTCCAAAACGTGAACGCCACCTTCAAGGGAGGATTCCCAAAGGGCAGTTTGCTCCCGGCTCTGGAAAGAAGTTGGAACCTGGGGCGCACCCTAGGCAAGTTGCACACTGCGAGTTAAGTGCAGGCCCAGACCCTTAGGCTTCCACAACGTAAACTCGACCTGAAGTCAAGTTTCCTATGGGGCAGCGTGTTCCCTGCTGCGGAAAGAAGTTAGAGCAAGGCCGCACTGGAGGCAAGTTGGACACTCTCAGGGCAGGGCACCCCAGGTCCCCTTTTGCTTCCAAAACGTATCATCGCTCCTAAGGTGACGTCTCCTGGGGGGGGGGGGCCTGAGATCCCAAGGGAGGAAAGACCTTAGAACAGGGGCGGACTAGAGGCCTGTTGGCTACACCGAGTTGAGTTCCAGGGAAGCCCCTTAGGCTCCCCAAACCTACAAACGCAGGGAGGACGAACACTACAAGAGGGCAGTGTTTTCCCAGTTGCGGAAAGGTGTTAGAACAAAGGCGGACTCTAAGGCAGGTTGGAGACTCTGAGTGAAGTGCTCGCCAATGCGCCTCTACGCCAAGTTGCAAGCTCTGAGTAAAGTGCAGGCTAAGGCCCTTCTGCTTCCAAAACGTAGAAACGCTCTGAAGGCCAAGAGGCCTATGCGGCCGTGTGTTCCCATTGCAGGAAAGAACTTAGAACCAAGGCCGACTAGAAGGCAGTTGGAGCTTCTGAGTTAAGTTGCCCGTCCAGTCCCTTGGGCTGCAAAGCGTGTCATCGCGCTTCAGGTGAAGTCTCCTCAGTGGCAGTGTGTTCCCAAGTGAAGGGAAGACTTGAGAAGAAGGGCGTACTAGAAGCTTGTTGGATACTCCGAGTAAAGGGCACGCAAAGACGCTGCGGCTTCCAAAACGTGAACGCGACCTTCAAGGGAGGATTCCCAAAGGGCAGTTTGCTCCCGGCTGTGGAAAGAAGTTGGAACCTGGGGCGCACCCTAGGCAAGTTGCACACTGCGAGTTAAGTGCAGGCCCAGACCCTTAGGCTTCCACAACGTAAACTCGTCCTGAAGTCAAGTTTCCTATGGGGCAGCGTGTTCCCTGCTGCGGAAAGAAGTTAGAACAAGGCCGCACTGGAGGCAAGTTGGACACTCTCAGGGCAGGGCACCCTAGGTCCCCTTTTGCTTCCAAAACGTATCATCGCTCCTAAGGTGACGTCTCCTGGGGGGGGGGGGCGTGAGATCCCAGGGGAGGAAAGACCTTAGAACAGGGGCGGACTAGAGGCCTGTTGGCTACACCGAGTTGAGTTCCAGGGAAGCCCCTTAGGCTCCCCAAACCTACAAACGCAGCGAAGACGAACACTACTAGAGGGCAGTGTTTTCCCAGTTGCGGAAAGGTGTTAGAACAAAGGGGGACTCTCAGGCAGGTTGGAGACTCTGAGTGAAGTGCTCGCCAATGCGCCTCTACGCCAAGTTGCAAGCTCTGAGTAAAGTGCAGGCTAAGGCCCTTCTGCTTCCAAAACGTAGAAACGCTCTGAAGGCCAAGAGGCCTATGCGGCCGTGTGTTCCCATTGCAGGAAAGAACTTAGAACCAAGGCCGACTAGAAGGCAGTTGGAGCTTCTGAGTTAAGTTGCCCGTCCAGTCCCTTGGGCTGCAAAGCGTGTCATCGCGCTTCAGGTGAAGTCTCCTCAGTGGCAGTGTGTTCCCAAGTGAAGGGAGGACTTGAGAAGAAAGGCGTACAAGAAGCTTGTTGGATACTCCGAGTAAAGGGCACGCAAAGACGCTGCGGCTTCCAAAACGTGAACGCGACCTTCAAGGGAGGATTCCCAAAGGGCAGTTTGCTCCCGGCTGTGGAAAGAAGTTGGAACCTGGGGCGCACCCTAGGCAAGTTGCACACTGCGAGTTAAGTGCAGGCCCAGACCCTTAGGCTTCCACAACGTAAACTCGACCTGAAGTCAAGTTTCCTATGGGGCAGCGTGTTCCCTGCTGCGGAAAGAAGTTAGAGCAAGGCCGCACTGGAGGCAAGTTGGACACTCTCAGGGCAGGGCACCCCAGGTCCCCTTTTGATTCCAAAACGTATCATCGCTCCTAAGGTGACGTCTCCTGGGGGTGGGGGGGCGTGAGATCCCAGGGGAGGAAAGACCTTAGAACAGGGGCGGACTAGAGGCCTGTTGGCTACACCGAGTTGAGTTCCAGGGAAGGCCCTTAGGATCCCCAAACCTACAAACGCAGCGAAGACGAACACTACAAGAGGGCAGTATTTTCCCAGTTGCGGAAAGGTGTTAGAACAAAGGGGGACTCTAAGGCAGGTTGGAGACTCTGAGTGAAGTGTTCGCCAATGCGCCTCTACGCCAAGTTGCAAGCTCTGAGTAAAGTGCAGGCTAAGGCCCTTCTGCTTCCAAAATGTAGAAACGCTCTGAAGGCCAAGAGGCCTATGCGGCCGTGTGTTCCCATTGCAGGAAAGAACTTAGAACCAAGGCCGACTAGAAGGCAGTTGGAGCTTCTGAGTTAAGTTGCCCGTCCAGTCCCTTGGGCTGCAAAGCGTGTCATCACGCTTCAGGTGAAGTCTCCTCAGTGGCAGTGTGTTCCCAAGTGAAGGGAAGACTTGAGAAGAAGGGCGTACTAGAAGCTTGTTGGATACTCCGAGTTAAGGGCGCGCAAAGACGCTGCGGCTTCCAAAACGTGAACGCGACCTTCAAGGGAGGATTCCCAAAGGGCAGTTTGCTCCCGGCTGTGGAAAGAAGTTGGAACCTGGGGCGCACCCTAGGCAAGTTGCACACTGCGATTTAAGTGCAGGCCCAGACCCTTAGGCTTCCACAACGTAAACTCGACCTGAAGTCAAGTTTCCTGTGGGGCAGCGTGTTCCCTGCTGTGGAAAGAAGTTAGAACAAGGCCGCACAGGAGGCAAGTTGGACACTCTCAGGGCAGGGCACCCCAGGTCCCCTTTTGCTTCCAAAACGTATCATCGCTCCTAAGGTGACGTCTCCTGGGGGGGGGCGTGAGATCCCAGGGGAGGAAAGACCTTAGAACAGGGGCGGACTAGAGGCCTGTTGGCTACACCGAGTTGAGTTCCAGGGAAGCCCCTTAGGCTCCCCAAACCTACAAACGCAGGGAGGACGAACACTACAAGAGGGCAGTGTTTTCCCAGTTGCGGAAAGGTGTTAGAACAAAGGCGGACTCTAAGGCAGGTTGGAGACTCTGAGTGAAGTGCTCGCCAATGCGCCTCTACGCCAAGTTGCAAGCTCTGAGTAAAGTGCAGGCTAAGGCCCTTCTGCTTCCAAAACGTAGAAACGCTCTGAAGGCCAAGAGGCCTATGCGGCCGTGTGTTCCCATTGCAGGAAAGAACTTAGAACCAAGGCCGACTAGAAGGCAGTTGGAGCTTCTGAGTTAAGTTGCCCGTCCAGTCCCTTGGGCTGCAAAGCGTGTCATCGCGCTTCAGGTGAAGTCTCCTCAGTGGCAGTGTGTTCCCAAGTGAAGGGAAGACTTGAGAAGAAGGGCGTACTAGAAGCTTGTTGGATACTCCGAGTAAAGGGCACGCAAAGACGCTGCGGCTTCCAAAACGTGAACGCGACCTTCAAGGGAGGATTCCCAAAGGGCAGTTTGCTCCCGGCTGTGGAAAGAATTTGGAACCTGGGGCGCACCCTAGGCAAGTTGCACACTGCGAGTTAAGTGCAGGCCCAGACCCTTAGGCTTCCACAACGTAAACTCGACCTGAACTCAAGTTTCCTATGGGGCAGCGTGTTCCCTGCTGCGGAAAGAAGTTAGAACAAGGCCGCACTGGAGGCAAGTTGGACACTCTCAGGGCAGGGCACCCTAGGTCCCCTTTTGCTTCCAAAACGTATCATCGCTCCTAAGGTGACGTCTCCTGGGGGGGGGGCGTGAGATCCCAGGGGAGGAAAGACCTTAGAACAGGGGCGGACTAGAGGCCTGTTGGCTACACCGAGTTGAGTTCCAGGGAAGCCCCTTAGGCTCCCCAAACCTACAAACGCAGCGAAGACGAACACTACTAGAGGGCAGTGTTTTCCCAGTTGCGGAAAGGTGCTAGAACAAAGGGGGACTCTCAGGCAGGTTGGAGACTCTGAGTGAAGTGCTCGCCAATGCGCCTCTACGCCAAGTTGCAAGCTCTGAGTAAAGTGCAGGCTAAGGCCCTTCTGCTTCCAAAACGTAGAAACGCTCTGAAGGCCAAGAGGCCTATGCGGCCGTGTGTTCCCATTGCAGGAAAGAACTTAGAACCAAGGCCGACTAGAAGGCAGTTGGAGCTTCTGAGTTAAGTTGCCCGTCCAGTCCCTTGGGCTGCAAAGCGTGTCATCGCGCTTCAGGTGAAGTCTCCTCAGTGGCAGTGTGTTCCCAAGTGAAGGGAGGACTTGAGAAGAAAGGCGTACAAGAAGCTTGTTGGATACTCCGAGTAAAGGGCACGCAAAGACGCTGCGGCTTCCAAAACGTGAACGCGACCTTCAAGGGAGGATTCCCAAAGGGCAGTTTGCTCCCGGCTGTGGAAAGAAGTTGGAACCTGGGGCGCACCCTAGGCAAGTTGCACACTGCGAGTTAAGTGCAGGCCCAGACCCTTAGGCTTCCACAACGTAAACTCGACCTGAAGTCAAGTTTCCTATGGGGCAGCGTGTTCCCTGCTGCGGAAAGAAGTTAGAGCAAGGCCGCACTGGAGGCAAGTTGGACACTCTCAGGGCAGGGCACCCCAGGTCCCCTTTTGATTCCAAAACGTATCATCGCTCCTAAGGTGACGTCTCCTGGGGGTGGGGGGGCGTGAGATCCCAGGGGAGGAAAGACCTTAGAACAGGGGCGGACTAGAGGCCTGTTGGCTACACCGAGTTGAGTTCCAGGGAAGGCCCTTAGGATCCCCAAACCTACAAACGCAGCGAAGACGAACACTACAAGAGGGCAGTATTTTCCCAGTTGCGGAAAGGTGTTAGAACAAAGGGGGACTCTAAGGCAGGTTGGAGACTCTGAGTGAAGTGCTCGCCAATGCGCCTCTACGCCAAGTTGCAAGCTCTGAGTAAAGTGCAGGCTAAGGCCCTTCTGCTTCCAAAATGTAGAAACGCTCTGAAGGCCAAGAGGCCTATGCGGCCGTGTGTTCCCATTGCAGGAAAGAACTTAGAACCAAGGCCGACTAGAAGGCAGTTGGAGCTTCTGAGTTAAGTTGCCCGTCCAGTCCCTTGGGCTGCAAAGCGTGTCATCACGCTTCAGGTGAAGTCTCCTCAGTGGCAGTGTGTTCCCAAGTGAAGGGAAGACTTGAGAAGAAGGGCGTACTAGAAGCTTGTTGGATACTCCGAGTTAAGGGCGCGCAAAGACGCTGCGGCTTCCAAAACGTGAACGCGACCTTCAAGGGAGGATTCCCAAAGGGCAGTTTGCTCCCGGCTGTGGAAAGAAGTTGGAACCTGGGGCGCACCCTAGGCAAGTT